>NC_143441.1:26275000-36275000 GCF_987193195.1 Phasianus colchicus | reverse complement strand
GGGCTGCTCTTCCAGGAAAGGAATTGGGTGAGAGATTTTGCTGGGATGAGCTCTCTACCAGCACAGCAGTAAAGAGCCCAAATAAGTTCCATATTACATTCTCTTCTTCCCCTAAGAAATTCAAGCTAGAAATTTACAGCCAAGCACACAAGAAGCGTAGGACTTTCTAACATCCTATTCATGTAATATTTCCTGCTGAGAATTCCCTTGCTACTTACCAACCTTAACACAGCTGTAAACACTTACAAAGTCTATAATGGTGGAATTAATACTTCAGAAACTTACTGTTCACAGAGGCCCAACTGTGTGCTCAAATTATGTCATAAATTTTGTGAAACTGGAAATAACACAAATCAAATCTTATCAGGTGTAATATTTCTAAAATCTACTTTGGGTTTGACTCCCATTAGACAAGATCTCTATTCCTATGTAATTTCTGGGAGGGAAAAGGTAACACTTTGCAAATAACCCATTCTTAATCCTTCTTGTGTGTATAGGAAGTGTAATTTCTTTTTTCTTATTGAGTTTTACCTTCCTCATCCACAATCACTACAGACATCTGCATGGAAAAGGGAATTAAACTTAAGACCTGACTTCATCACAGCTTCAGTTAAGGAAAAAAAGAAGAAAAAAGAAGATGACTGGTAGTTGAAGTGTCCATATTGCTGACTGTTTGTTTCTTTGCTTGCCTGCTTTTTCTTGTCTTTAACCACCAAAGTATCTTTCCCCCCCGTAAGGCATTTTTCTCTCCTTTTTCCTTCCAGTTTTGATAGCATTCCCGTCACTGAAAACTACCCAACAATTTCAGCCCTATGTGACAGGAATAAGCACATTAACGTTTATGAGTGAATTAAATGCATAATGGTGGCAGTAAATAGACCGAAACAAATATCCGAACAGCAGATAAATCTGGATCCAGACTTGCATTAGGTTTTAAAAAAATTACATTCCACTGGAGATCTCAAGGTGATCAAATGTCAGTGGCATTTTCAGAGCTTTAAAGTGTCTCCATGGCTATAAAAGTATTGGTGATAAATTTAGAGCCTGTAGAAGAAGTGTAAGCATAGCTGGCTCAGGACAGGTTTGAAGATGTTTGTATGAGATACGTTAGATTTGTGAGAAAGACTGATTCCATGTAACTGTGGCATATAAACCCTTTTCCTTCACACCTCTTCCTAGATAGGAGTGGTACAAGACACCAACGGTGCACCAGTGAAACACACCATGGCACATGTTTCCCTGCACAGTGACGGTACCTGCCTCATGTCTATCTCCTCTATCAACATCAGCATGCAAGGGATTTGCTATAGCTGCTGCCTGGCAAAAGCCCAACCCAGAGAGCACTGAGATAAAGTGCAAGGCCTTGAGGAAGCACCCAACGCCTTAGCAGAGATTAACCCAATCCCTTGGCTGAAGTAGAGCATCTACTGTCACACTGCTCACTTGCTCTCACAGCTAAAATCTAGTTGGCAGAATAACTGCAAACACTAACATTCCTGCTCTCTGGGATGACATGGATCCTTACAAATACAACCCACCTGTAGCATGTTGTCTTTTGTCACCTGATGATGAACTTAATGCAATACATCATGTAAGCTTCCAGGCAACAAGGTCAGGAGACCTCTTACAAGCAATTATTCAACCACCAAATAACGTTACGGAAGTCAGAATTTCAAAAGGGAACATGTGGAGTAGTTTTGACATGCTGAGCTCCCCAATCCTAAGCAGCACTGAGATGCCTGACAGAACCCAGAGGCCAAGGCTCAGCTTAGGAGAGCTCTGGTCAGATGAGCACAATGAGGCCATGGGGGACTCACAGCTGGATACACATGAGCTGTTGATGGATCTTACATGCAATCAAAGCCTATTTCAGATACTTACTGTAACTTCAGGTTTGAGTATACAAATAATATTTGATGCAGCGTATAACCTGCATTGGTGCTGTTCATGCATGTCTGCTAAGCTTCTTAACTGAAATTAAAGTGACTTCTGTGACCCATACACAAAACCTACACATCAGTGCACTTCTGACCACTGGTTGATGCAGAATGTATTATTATAAGCTGATGTATGGATAAACCAGCACATCTCACTCCAGGAACCACCTTGCCTCCTCACTGCCAACCCCATCTAACCCCACACCAGGACTGCCAGAAGTGAAGGAAAACATTATGCTATAGTACAAATGACAAGCATACAGATGTATAATCAATAAGCATACAGAGAAGTTAGGCTGGAAGGATTAACGCATGAGAGAGGAATAATTAGAAATGAATGGAAAGCTTACCCGTGTCCTGGGCTCACAGAAAAAGGTCCAAGGGGAGCAATCTCTAGAGAGAGATCCTTCCTCAGTGGCAGTCAGCCCTTAAATGGGGTCTAGGAGAATTGTTTTCACCTGCGCCCCAGGGCTGACTCAGTGCTTGCCTCAGGTGATCAATCAGAGGTTCAGGCCATGATTCAACAGTTCCTATACAGCTATGTGTTACAGATGACAATCTTGAGGACTCCTGAAAGAAAATACAACAGGAAAATATCTGGAATGTTGCCATACAGGATAAAACTGATAATTACTGTAAGCCTTTCCAGTCATTTTAGACAACATTTTGTTGTAAAATATGACATTCCTTCATTTTTTTGCTGAAACAATTTCAATGTGGCAACAAAGTGCCTCAAAGAACACGTATCCTAGGCTACCCCAGCTATTGTCTGCTTTGTGATATCAAAGTTCATAATGCTTTTCAGAATAACTATCTTAAGAAAATATATTCTTCAGTTTACCTAGCAGGGCCTAGGTTTGTCTGTCTGTCCATTTTAAAATGTTTGTTTCTCTGGCCAGAACTATATCAAGCTCCTCTACTGTTGCCTATCGTAGGCGTGGCGACCTGGTTCGGGAACGGCACGGCGACCAATCCCAGGTCGCTCGGTCCATCGGCTCGCGGACACCAATGTGGTGGACGGCAAATGGCGTTTATTGGCGGGAGAAACAGCCTTATATAACCTGGGCACTGAACGCTATTGGCTATCGGGAGGGGGACCCTGTCTTCCCGTACAACGCGATATCTTCCGGGCGCCAGACCCTCACTACAACATATCCCCCCTCCCTATGCACAATTAAATTAGGTAAAATATAACAATATATAACAATCTTCAATAGAAAACTCAAATAGAACAATCTTCAATAGAAAACTCAAATAGAAAACATAAGGTGCTCTGAACAAGAACATTCTTATAACAGTTGTTGGTGCTCTACCAACATGATGTTAATCGGAAGAAAAAAGCGGATGGGCTGTGGCCTCAGGTGCACTCCCCATGGATGCGCCAGGTAAGCTGGATGTCCTCAAAGAGCCTCACCAGGTAGGCCTCGCTCGCCTACAGCTGGGCTCTGGAAGCGCAGGTCGGTCTTGAAGTCCTGCGTGATCTCGCACACCAGGCACTGGAAGGGCAGCTTGCAGATCAGCAGCTCCGTGGACTTCTGGTAGCGGCGGATCTTGTGCAGCACCACTGTGCCGGGCTGGTCACGCCGCCTGTGGCCAGCACGCTCTTGTGGGCCACCTTGGTGGCAACCGGGCCTTTCACTTCCGCAGGCAGGGTCGAGGAGTCGACTGCTGCCTGGAGGCAATTTACAAATTGTGTAAAGCTCTCGCTTCCATTTTGTCTTATGGTGGACCATGGCAATGGCTTAACAATAACTTTAGAGGCTGTGCAAATAGCATCCCTGGCTGCACAAGTAATTGTCATAACTTCATGGGCCTGGAGGCCCAGGGCCTGTGCTTGGGGGGTAATCATTGTTGGGTCTGTACCCATCAGCCGCTGCAGGCTGGAACCATGTAGCGGGTGATCCGCCCCAGTTACTTGAGCTAGTTGTCTTGCACAGTTATCTCCCCATTCTTGTTTAAAAACAATCATCCCTGCTCCGTCAAAAATTAGTCTACAGGTTTGTTTTATGTCAAATGGGAGCATATTGTCTCCCCCAAAAACACCATCTATAAGGGTGGAGACCATAGCTGAGTTAAGCCCTTTATCTGCAATTGCCTTAACAATTGCTTGTATATCCCTAGGGTTTATCGGCGAGTGGACCCTCTGTCCCCCATCCATCACCCGGACTGGGAACGCTAGTGTGGCCGATGGGGCCCAGTCAGCACATGCAATCTTTATTTTTCTCCAGTCTGTAAGAGGGATTTCTCCCCCTCGCGGTTTCTCTTTAATTTGGATGGGAATATTTCGGCTCTTAACTCTGTTCGTATTCGTTCCCTCCTCCTCCGAGTTTAAGTCAATTGCGAACCACTCGTCCCAGCTAGTGTCTGACCCGGAGTCAGAGCCCGACTGAGCGGCCACTTCCGGTTTCCCGTACCTTTTTGTTAGGCTCCGGCCCCGCCCGCCTCCCTTGCGGGCAGGCCGTTCCCTCCCTCTTGGTTCGTCCCGCCCTCTGCCCAGCGGGATGTTCGCCCCACAGCGGCTTTTCTTCGGACGGCCGCTCTGATTGGCTTTCCACCCTTCACTCACGCTCCCCTCACCTTCCCGGTCGCTCCCACCGCCTTTATCTAACACCTCCTCGACGTTCCCGCCAAGGGCGCCTTCCCCCCGCCCTCCCTCTCCTGGCTCGGCGCCATCTTGGGGCGCATAGGGGGGCGGTCGAGCCCAAATTTCCTCGGGCTCCGATTTCTCCGCGGCAGCCCTGGCCTCCTCGATTAACCCACCCCAGAAGGATTTAGCACGTTTCTGTCCCTCCGTGGGCGAGTCGGGGTTCGATTGAGAGGACACGTCATCGTCAGAGGGGTGCAAACTCCGCGTGGCCGCCCCGACTCCCAGTCCCGGGGCGGCCGACAAACGGCTCTCTGCCGCCCTCCAGCTCTCCCGCTCCCGCATGGCCCTGCGCAGGGCCCGCGCGACTCTCCCCCACGACTCTAGGCTTCTCCCACAGCCCGAGGACATCGTCTCCTCAGTTAACGCTTTAGTGCATTTATCCCACACTTCGGGGTGGAGAATATCCACCGGCTGGTCAATGACCCCAATTCGCAAAAGCCTCGCAATAGCGAGAGTAAAATCTTTGGGCTTACAATCGATGCCCCACTGCTTATCTAACTGCGATACGACCTTCACAAGGACTTCCATCCTCCTTGTTGGTCCGGGAGCGTCCTCCCCGCCGGGCTGGTCCTGCCGCTCCGGCCGCCGTTCACCCGTCCAGGCGAATCCCGGGTTTCGGCACCACTTGTTGCCTATCGTAGGCGTGGCGACCTGGTTCGGGAACGGCACGGCGACCAATCCCAGGTCGCTCGGTCCATCGGCTCACGGACACCAATGTGGTGGACGGCAAATGGCGTTTATTGGCGGGAGAAACAGCCTTATATAACCTGGGCACTGAACGCTATTGGCTATCGGGAGGGGGACCCTGTCTTCCCGTACAACGCGATATCTTCCGGGCGCCAGACCCTCACTACAACACTCTACAAGGAGAGAAAACCTGCTATGAAATACCAGCTGAAAAGTGGAAATCTACCAGGAATCATAGGCACAAATGTTTTATACAAGTTGCTGTGAGTTTATACAAAAGGACAGCTATCTAATTGAGAAAGCATCCATAAATATTTACTTCCTGATAATGAAGATAAGCTGCGTGCCAAAAATATAAAAAGTATTCCATTCACTGCAAAGAGTGTATGCACTGCTTCTCAAGCAAGTTCCAGCTGAGATTACACCTTTCTCATAGTATTCTGCAGTATAAAACATAATCTGTTAGCCAAGGAAACTTCACTTCTGGGCATATTAATCAGAAGTAAAAGGTCTTATCCTACATTTATTCAACCTATTGGTTCAAATAGGATGCAGTTCAAATAGAATGGGCACAAACGTTCATTATGTAAAGCTAAAGATTTCTTTTCTGTGATGATGGAAAATAAAGGAAAGGAAAAAACAATTTCTTCCTGGCTCCTAAAAGCAGAATATTGTTTTCATTTTTAATCTACCAGTATTAGTCTCTTGAGTTTTCAATCTCAGTTTAGTAAAAACATAACTTATTGTGAGATAACATTTTTATTCTAACTAACAAACACAAGTGCACTAAAGGCTTCAGATCAGCAGTCACAATGCTATGCAAGCTGACATAACCATCTTTCAGAGCAAAACAAGTCCTTTCACAATGGCTTCATTTCAGGCACCACCTTTCTCTCCAATTACATACAAGCAGCAAAACAGCTGTCAACTCATAAACTCATTCAGATGTCTTATTTAATTAGGTTTTATTGTACAGCATAACTAGTTTCTGGGGTTAAACTTGGAAGGGTAAATGATCAGTGATCAACAACAAAATTAAAGAGACTGTAGGTAGGGTTTGCAGGAGTCATATCAAATTATGAGGATAATTAATGAGACAATCAATTTTCTCATCACTCCTATCTTAAGCTACAGAAGGTAAGGTCAGCCCTGTGAGTAACTTGATCTGGTAGAGCTGAAATTTGCTAAGGAAAGAAGTCATATAAATACGTTCCTTAATTGCTTAGTCAAAGCTCAATCTCTAAGTCTAATAACAGATAGATAGAAAATGCATCGTATTGTTTATTTACAAAAGGAGTACATTTTGCTCACAGACTCTCTCTGAAAAAAATAGCAAAAGAAACTCTGTTGGAGTTCCAAAGATCCAGTTATTTCTTATCTTGAGCAGAGCATCAGCGATGGGAAGAAGCATTGCTCTTAGCCATATTAGGTTAAAGGGACGGAGGTCACCAAGCTCCAGACCTCACCCAGAGATCTGAAACCATGTGTTTTCTTGCCCAGAAATGTTGGTTTGCTGAATAGCCAAAATATGAAAATAAAGAAATTATGTGCAGGAATAATACTGGGTCCTTGTATGTGTGAAAAGAGTATGGTACAGATAATGAAATTAGTCCTATCCACTAATTCCAGCATAAGAGCAAAACCAGCCAGAAGAAACATTCAGATGCAGAAAAATTTGTATGCTCACAGGGAGTACTGAAATACACCTTTATGTACAAGTTACATTAATGTAACAGATGTATTTTTTACACATTTGGTGTGCTGGCAAAGTACAACAGGACCCTCACACCCAGCACCTGGTGTTAGGCAACCTTTCCACATCCCAGAAGTTATTAAGCACAGGCAAGGATCCACTCAGCTTTCCAAGAAGAAACACATTGACTGAGATGAAGGACAGCAACATTTGAAAGGTCTTCCCTTTTCAACTTGCACTTTTCCATTTTGGAATGTTCCTTTTATATGCAAAGCAATTCTATTCTTACAAACCTTGCTTTGTGTTACAGCACCTGTTCAAGACACAAGAAAATTACAACATGGCTAACCTTTCATGACAAAATGGCATCCTGTAACCTAAGGAATTCCTGACATGAAGCACTCAGCCCGCCATCTAACTCCCACTTCTACTACAGAACACAAGTGAGGATGGCATCACCAAGTCGGTGTGCAGCCTACAGAAGCACAATCCATTTCACATCTGCTCAGTATAGAATTAAACCATTTTCTATCTCACTTAACCACACAACTGAAACTGAAAACCAAGATCTCCTTCTCACTTATTGCCAACAATACGAGCCTGTTTCCCACAGTCCCCAGACAGGTCTGAGGATTAGCTGGGTTATACAAGTGATTACCCAAGGTTAAAATAATCGGGCGCTGAAATAACGAGCAAGGGCAACATTTGTCCTTCCGTAGCTACTGGGTTTGGTAATGGAGACTGTAAGGGAAAACCTGCCTCTATTTGTGCTTTTGCTGGGAAAGTTTATTTCAAATGGGGGATGGCAAACAACTTTGCCACATTGGGACCACTGTCACTAATAAAACACTCCTGCTCAGGCAAGATGCTTGCAGCTGAACTCTGTCTCTCAGCAGTGTTACAAAAACAATTCAGTTTCCACACGCCTTAAGCATCTAACATACCATTTATCCATTTTCTTCTGAAATTCACACAGTCTGTAATGCAAGCCACTAAAATAACTTGTTATATACTTCAACAATACATCCTTAATGCCTTTTAAAATCAGTTCAACAATTTTAATTCTTTAAAGTCAAATGTGTTCCACTAACATCTGCAATGGCATCAAAACTCCTAGGAATCCTCTGGGAACTCATCCCAGAGTTCAGTGCTGTTCATTTTACTGCTACATTTTTGTTGATATTTTAACAGGAATTTTTTTCTCACACAGTGAACACTTGGCAATGCCAAGCCTTCCCCGCTCAGCTTACTCCGTCAGTGCTCCTGAGCTTTGTGTATGTGCACAATTCACAGTACAACTGAAACTAGTAATTTTTAAAGACCTAAAGTAAAATCAGTGTTTTCAAAGAAGTATGAGATACTGGCAACTTTGAACAAATTCATAGTATCCAACTCAAAGCTATCAGACTGGATGCAGTGTTTTTAACATCAAACACACCCCTGATATTCAGCAACGCTGTATCACTACTTCCGTGCTCAGTCAGCTGAGCAGCTCTTTTCCTCATCAGCTATCTCTCTTCCCCATGAATACATCTGTGTCTGCATCTTTGCCACATTCCCCCCTCAGAGCTTAGCCTTCCAGAGATTTAGTCACAGTAAGGCACCAGTGGACCAACCAGCAAGACTGCTTCTTCCACCACTGTTTGACTTTTAAAGATGAAGCATGATTGTGTGTGAAAAAAAAAATGGGAAAAATATACTCTGAATTTAAACCAATAAAGTTTTGTAAATGACATAAGTTTCTGATTTCCTCTTTGCATCACATAAGGCAAACATACACACCATCAGTCCTGCAGCTCGTTAACAGAACACACGTGCTCAATTAACACTGCAGCATCTCAGCTACTTATCTTTAATCCTAATTTTAAGCCAGCACTCTCCTGTTTGTTTAAAGATGACCTGCTATTTTTAGAGACAGGCGAAGATTGATATGTAAATACACACCATGCTATTTAACAGCTTGTAAGGCATTTCACTTTTAAAAGGAAAGGGAAAAAAGCTGTATTTCCTTATGATACGACCTCTATACAAGTAACTGAGAGAAGTGCAGAGGTAGGGCTAACCTAAAACAAGCCTGGGAATGGCTGCAGAATAAAGGTTCTCAGACACAAAAGTTCATAAAATGGCTTGGCTGGGAAAGGACCTTACCACCCACCCAGTCCCACCCCTCTGCCATAGGCACGGCTGCCACCCACCAGCTCGAGCTGCCCAGGACCCCATCCAATCTGACCTTGAATGCCTCCAGGGATGGGGCATCCACAGCTTCTTTGTGCAACATGAGACCAAGTGAACGCTTGCACTGCCCAGCAGAGCTTTGTTTCACCACAACCCATGGTACCACTCCCTGGTACAGACAGGAATCCCTCAGGGCTTTCTCAAGGGCAAGTATTTATGCTAAAGGCCACTTGTAATTATAAAAGAATTGAAGTACTTGTCATTAAGTGTTTGATTTTCTTTCACACCTCCAGACTACCCATAATATCACTTGTTTCATCAAATATTATGTCCCTGCTTTCCCCCCACTCACCGGGGAAAGTAAGGCAAAGAAGGTAAGTAAAGGTTCTTGGGAATGAACTTCCAGTTCCTCATAATTGGAACACAAAGAATGGGAAAAAGAGCACAAGTAAAATTATATTCTTTATTCATTCCATTTTAGCTGAGAATATTCCTATTATACAAATACTGTATAAATTCCAAAATCACAATATATTACAAAATAAAAAAGTACAAACTGCAGTACTTAATAAATATATCTAACAAGTTAATCAGAAAGTAGAAGAAACAGAATTCAGGTTGGAAACATTTAAATGTTTGACCCAGCAAACCATACAAATCTCAGTTTAAATACTTTTTAACGCAGAATACCATTCCTGATTTCTTATTTAGAAAATAACATCCAATGAATAAAATGTTGTGATCAGATAATGATTTGTTGGTGCAATACAAGTGCCAAAACAGAAGCAGGGCTCATACAAAAGACACCATAACCCCAGAAACAGGAACACAAACACCGAGGTGCAGCCAAGGCAATTACTGCCAAAGCGGTAGGCTATTATCTAGTCACAACATTCTATTGCAAGTTAATGTTCTGTTATTACAGATAAATAACATAAATGGAGCAGAGGGTGAGCCAACCAGGCAACGAGAGGCCAGTTTACTCAAAACAGTAATTAAATACAGAAGAGTCAATTGCTCCCCACGCGGTGCACGTGGAACTGCATTCCAGCCGGCTCAGAGGACCTGTTCTGCACTCGAGGCAGAGAAAGCAACTGTTCTGAAAGCAGTCTTCTCCTACTTTGCCGCACTTGAACAAAAACTATTGTTTTGCAAAGAATACCCACGTTGCTTTCGCCAGTTTGGGAGGGTTATTTGACATTGGCTTCATTTGGTAGAAATATAAGGTTTATGGGTAAAAAACACAGCAAAAAATAGCTGTTACATCATCATAAGCCTTATTTACAAAAATTGTTACAAATGTTTTTGGCTATGCAGCTCAAAGCCAGATACTAACATGAGATGTAAAAGACGGACGTAGCAGTTTAAAAATGTGCAAAAAATACATTCTCATAGAAAATAGAGAAACCGTGAGGAGGGGAGACACAAACATACACAGAGAACCTGCTGGCAAATAATCCGAGGCTAGTTTCTACAACAGAATACTACAAACACACTTGGATTTATCCCCCACGATCTACCGCTCGTCTCAGTCCGGGGTGCTGCTGCTTCATTAAGGATTAAGGCATCACCATCACGGCCAGCGCACTTCCATCCATCTGTCCCCGCAGCCCTGCTCCCGGGCGGCCTCACGAGCAGGCGTTCTGCTCGATGTACATCTTGGAGAGGGACACAGCCATGGACTTGGCCAGCTCCTCGTCCCGCCGGCGCTGCACCTGAGTCTGCCTGCACCAGGCCTCGTACTCGGGGTTGGGGCAGACGCGGTCCAGCACGGCGTCGTAGTGCCCGTTGCTCAGCCAGCTCAGCCAGATGCTGGGCCGCGTCGGGTCCTCGGGCCCCAGGTAGTGAACCATGGTGGAAACGGTGGGGCTCTCGGGCCGCCCGCCCGTCGTCAGGTGGATGTTGACGTTCAGCATCTGCCCCATGGCCAGCAGCTCGGGGTAGCCGGCCCAGGCGCCGTCCTGCGCGGCGGCGATGAGGAACTCCCCGACGTCGCCCTCGATGATGGGGCCGAAGTGGTCCAGGTGGTCGGCGATGTAATGCACCGTCTGCTCGCGGAGCTCGCCGTGCAGCCGCTGGTCCCCGTACACCGCCTTGCAGACGGCGCGATACAGGCAGTTCCCGTCGGGGATGATGTGGAAGCGGAAGCGGCCCTTCTGCCGCAGGTACCGGTCCTGCTTCTCCACCTCGGCCAGGTACAGCGCCAGCTTCTCGCTGCGCTCCGCCCGCCGCGCTCCGGCCGCGCCGCCGCCCTCCTCGTCCTCCCCGCCGCGCTCGGGCTGCGGGCCGGGCTGGCCGGCGGCGGCGGCCTGCAGCGCCTGGCAGTGCTCGCTGAGCCGCAGGCTGCGGTTGCTGGGCTCCTCGGCGCCGCTCTGCACGACGCCCTCCAGCCAGGCGCGGCCGTGCGGAGCGGGCTCGGGCCGGGGCAGCAGGCGGATGGGCACCACGCGCTCCAGCGGGCGGCGGCGGCTGACGGTGAGCTGCGCGCAGGAGCTGTACTGCGGGCCGGCGGCGGCGGCGGGGCCGCTCGGCATCACCTCCAGGCAGGAGGAGAAGGCGGGCATGGCGGCGGCGGCGGAGGGGCCCCCTGGGCTCGGGCCGTCCTTGGCGGGGCTCTCGGCGGTCGGGCTCGGGTTCGGCCCCGCGGCGTCGCTCGCTGCGTCGGCGGAGGGGGGTCCCGGCGGTATGGAGACCTTGAAGACGGCCGCGGCGCTCGGAGGGGCCGTCCCGCCCGCGGGGTAGTGGGTGATCACGGAGCTGTAGAGCTGCATCCTCGGCTCCCCGCGGGCGGCGCTTTATAGGCGGCGCCGCCGGAGCCGGGGCGGGGAGCGGCGGCGGGGGCCGCGCCGGGGCTGCCGGAGAGGATGAGCCGCCCGGGTAAAAATAACCCGGGGCATCGCCCCCTCCCCGCCGCCCCTCCCCTGCCCCGCGCTGCCCGCTGGGCCCGGCGGCGCCCGCCGCAATTCCGACTGCGCCACAAGCGGCGCGGCCCCGCCGCCAGGCCCCGCCCCTCCGCGGGAGCGCGCGGCGAAGCGCTGAGGCGCTTCTGGAAGCTGCTGGGGGCGGGGCGGCGCCGTGTTTACCTCGGGGCCCGCGCACGTTGGAATGCGGGGGGCGGGGCTTCGATAAGCCGCGCCCATCGGCGGGGGGACGCGCGGCGGTGAGCGGCTGTGGGAGCGCGCGGAGTTCTGCTTAGGGAAATGTGGTGCGTGTGTGCATAAAACTACGATATAAGTCGTCGGTTAAAATGTGGTACATATAGATGTATACATAAAACTACGATATAAGTCATCAGTTAATAATTGGTGAAGACAGACTGAAAATACAGCTCCCAAAAGACCGTGGGCAATTGGTTTATTGATGTCGATGGCACGTTACGATCAGCACATGTCTTTTTGCCTTAGCTGTGATATAAATAAAGTCGCGTCTCACCCGTCAGACACGAGCAGTGACGCTATCTGCACACGCTGGATGTGATTACGTTACGGCAGGCACGTTGAGTAAGAAGCCCCACTTCATGCTGGGTTAATGCAGGCATTCAGTCTTACCAGAATGGAAAAGCGGATATTGTTGTGTTCAACTTCAAAGTTATATAGGGTGAAAAAATAGATTTCAGAATAAATTTAGGGATGAAAGGTTTTAGTTTTAGTTCTGCAATCACAGAATCATAGAATCACAAGGTTGGAAATGACCTATAAGATCATCTAGTCCAACCGTCTTCACATTACCACTGCTACCACAAGCTTCTAAACCATATCTCACAGCTCCTCATCCAGATGCCTCTTGAACACTGCCAGGGACAGCGACTCCACCACCTCCCTGGGCAGCCATTCCAGTGCCTGACCACTCTCTGAGAGAAAAAGCTTTTCCTCATGTCTAAACCAGATAAACATAATCCAACCAGATGAAGAAAGGAGAAAAAGAACGGACAGGGCGGTAAGTACAACCAACTCCTTTTTTATCTTCTCACCATTTATTTTCCCTTGTTCTTGTATTTTGCTAAATAAAAAGACATAGCTGACCTATCGCAGCAGACGATGTCAAAAAGAACTGTTTCTTCAGATACGTGTTCAGGGAACTGAGCCCTATCCCCAGTCTCTGCAGCTGGTTCCTAGGCTACCAGCAATACAACACAGTGTGTCATTCTCTTCCATGTTTTGATCTCTTTGACACCTTGGCTAACTCACACGTGGAATGAAAAACACTGAAATTCTCAATACTAAAAACTGTGGATACCTAAGGGAACAGTTTTTGCATTTGCTTTCCTTCTTTGTTTTGAATAAAATACAGCATCTAATTCCATGCATTAATGGGAATATTTCAATTGAAATGCAAAGAGTCAATACATATCCAAAATTATTGCCTCCAAAATTGAAGTGTAAGAGGTATATCAGATGAATCAGGCTCTAAGGTCCTGATTATCCACCACAGCCAGAAAGCTGATACCTTTAGAACAAATGGTGATGTGCGTTAGCCAGGAGCATTTCTGGCAGCCTGTTAACAGGAGGATAAAGTATTACAACTGCTCTGAAATTACAGAGTGACTCTCATATGTCAGAATGTTCAGAACTTTGTTTTAAATATAGCTTATGAGATCAGTCAGTGAATCTTTATTTCTGGACAAATCATTTCCTAGAGAGTAAAATATACCAATCAAATGGTGCTAAATTGAAATACTTTTATTGAAATACTTTTCAAGCAAAGGCTTGGGGCAAAAGAAAAATTCCTCTTGGTTTTACTTGTTAATTAAAACCGTACAAGGTACATTTCCAAGATAAAATGCATTCTAGTATATTCACAGGTGATCTAATGTAAAAATCACTGGAAGCTGTCCCTTCCCAGAGGGTTTAAAATGTGCCAATAGCTGTTGTGACCTTTGTCATTATAATAAAGACGTATGTAACTTTATTCTCACCAGCTCTTCTGCATTTTTTTTTTTTTTTTTAGTTTAAAAAAGGACAAAGATATCTGTATATTTTTGCTTAGTGAATTGTTCTACAAGTGTCAGAGGTTAGTACTGAGTGGTGGGTTTGAAGTCTGAAATAGTCTGGTAACAGAGGGAGGGAGTAGAGGGGAAAGATAGGCAGCTCTTTCTGTTAGAGAATAGTTGATGGATCCAGCAGAATAAGAGCATTTCTGTTAAAAATGAGTGCTGCTCTTTGAATACTTAGTGCCACAGTTTTCTTTCTACTAGAATGTTACAGAAACTCCCAGTAAGGACTGTTCTGCCCCTCCAAAACCACTGGTTATTTGGAACAGCAGTACAGTAACGGATGGGCAGCTGTGTTATTCTGATTATTAGTTACAGTGAGGTATGACGTTTGTGGTTATTCATTTGAGGAAAGAAAGAGATTCACTACACATTCCCAGATTTCCATGTGTTAGTAATTCAGTGCTGTGCTTCAACACATTTTGGAGGGAGAAAAAGGTTGTTTATAGCTGAACAAAAATCCAAGGAGCATCCTGAAATGCACACTAAGTACACCTGCAGCTTTTGGTACAGTTACCAGATCATTCTACAAACAGATATCAGTAATATCATTCCCATGTTTTTACTTAAAATATATGTAGTAACCTTCTTAGTACTATTAAAATACAATCAAAATCTGTTACTAGGTAACTGAGCAACATAACAAACAGTTCTACCATTGTATGAGAGTTAATTGCATATTGCTTTTAACATACTAATTACCTCCCATGTGAAGTAAATAGAAAGAAAAGTTCACCTCAGCACGTTTTAACTGTGTTATTAAATACTGACAGTGTAACATGGCTAACATTTTCTGTGACTGAGCATCTAGAGTTAGTCACACACATTTGGCCTGGGTGGAATCCAATCTTTCTAGAAATCAACAACAAAAATCCCATTGAACCTCTGCAGCACAAGCATTTCACGGCTAGTTTTCAGCTTTCATTGTAGGAGTTACCAACAGTCAGCATTTACCTGCAAGGTCATTCAGTAAATGTCTGACATCTGTTTGCAATAATAGTAATGTCTTAACCCATGCTTTGATCCAAGGTCACTAGGTGAAGAAAAGGATGGAAATAGAGAGGGGATGATCAAGTGCTATGAATAAATTCTTGTGAATATTAAATTTCAGGGAAGAATTTGAATTTCCTCAATACAAGACTATCTGTAAAAGGAAGGAGCACATTGTTGTGCCTGTGGTGCCTTTTGCTGCCAGGAGGTGCTTATTTGCTCTTTCTCTGAGCTGCGTGTAGAGCACCCACTGGGGAAAAACTGAACTTTGCTTTACAGCATATAAAAACTGGCTAAAACACAACGCACAGATGGATTGCTTTCATAATATTCCTGTTTTTCCATTTCGGTCACTTCTGCCTGCATACTGTGCCACACAGGCACTGGAAGGCTTCACAAAGCAAGCAGAACATACTGTGGAGATGCCTTTCACTGTCTTCTGTAATGTTCCCAGGCTTCTGGTTCATTCAATATAGGCAAATGTAAATGATTTGCTAATGCAGAATAGATCTTAAAGCAATCCCTGTGGTAACAAAGCATAAGCATCTCTTGAGGTTAGAATTTCTCCTGACATAATCATTACCACCGGTTACACTGCACATTCCAGGAATGGTTTAGATTGTTTACAAGGCAAACCACAAGCATAGAAACAGCTGTGGAAAAACAGTGGCATTCAGTGACGTAAAACTGGATGCCTAAGAGTGGAACTACTAACTTTAACAAACAAATTAATTACATCAGCAGGATCATTTATTACTGAAGAAGGTGAGAGAAGTTAACTGAAGTGACATATTGAATGATGCTGAATAAGCATTTCCACAGCTTTTTATTTATACTAGTGTATCCGTGCTTCAAAGATATTTTCTGGCTGAAGTATTTCATGAATTGATAGCTCTTTGTACATAACTGGATGATGGAGTGATTTTTTTTTTTTTTTTTTTTAATAATTTGAAGTAGTATATCAGGGAAAAAAATAGAAAAATCAAAATACATGTGTGTGTATAATGGATATATACCAAGGATCTTCCAATACAGGGAAGAAATATCATAGAACGGCTTGGACTGAAGGGCCCCAAGGATCATCAAGTTCCTACCCCCCTGCCACAGGCAGGGCCACCAACCTCCAGATCTGGTACTACAGCAGGTTGCCCAGGGCCCTCTCCAACCTGTCCTTGAACATCTCCAGGGATGGAGCATCTGCAGCTTCTCTGGGCAGCCTGTTCCAGCATTCACCACTTCACCCTGGCAAGAACTTCACCCTGGTATCCAAAGGAATATGAGCTGGAACTAAAAAAACTAAAATAAAATTAAAAAACCAAACCAACAACAAAAAAACACCTACACACAACACACCAGACAACTTCCCAAATCATGTGTTTTCTCTTTTGTTGCCTGCGATCATATCATTCCTTTCATAAAGTTACCAAGTTATAGCCTGAATAATTCCACTCCCAGTCTTTTTTCCTACTCCATATGTCAGTTTGGTTTGTTGTTGTTTTTCCTTCAGTAATGATTTTATATTTTACTGAACCCTTACTGTATCACTAACATAAAATGGAAAGTAAACGTATCATCAGCTACTTTTGAGGTAAACATACACTGCATAAAACAAGAGATGTGTCTCAGACAGTTTTGCCTCACAGTTTGTTGTTTCGTTTCTGCAATACTCTCAGGTTAAAATCATATCACTGTATGGGTGCACTGGGCATTAGAGATGAAATATACAGTATGACATCACATGGCAAGACTAGAGAAAGGGTTGCTGATGATAAATATAGACATTCACTCACACCTCAGGGTCTTGGATTCACATCCCATTTGATAAGTGAGCTTCTAAATGTGAACTGTGACGCAGGTCAAGTCTCTCATTTCTACTCAGTGTGTAGATGGTATTTGTGGTGGTCATTGTGAATAGGGCCCAAAGATGATATCAGAATATAAAAAGGAATCATAAATGCTATTTCCTCAGAGAAAAAAAACGATGGTAATAATGCAATAAGCAAGCTCTGTAACGCATACAACATTTAAAGAGAGCTATTTTACATATTTTAATAAACCTTAAAGGATATAAAAGTGTTTACAATGCCTGTATTTTGTTATCAGTTATAGGAAGTGAAATAGTTGCCTTCCCTCCCTTTCGTGTTGGTTAGTGATGATTTTAGTGTTGAGGAAAGTAGTTATTCTGGCTCCTACCAAGAGCAGAACAGGGTTCTGACAAGAACAGTCTGTGAAGGAAGTAGAGGAAGTGGGTAATACAGAAATAACAGAAGCCGGATATCATTAATAGGTTACTCTTGATTAAAAAAAGCAAAACAAAACAAACACAAAAAAACCACAAACATTTAGGTATGAAATAACATTAAAAGAAAAAAGTACAGTACTACAGGACTAGTTACTCCTGAAGTAGAAACATAACTTCAGCGAGGTACCAAGCAGCCAGCATTTCTACAGGTGGCCTTACAGCAGAAAGGCTTTGGAGCTTGAGACTAATTCTAAGAGCAGTCTCATTGCCCTGTCCTCCAAAACCTTGCAATAGTCAGCTTTCCCTACCATTCCACCATTGGTAAGCAGCAAAAGGAGGTATCATTACTTCACATGTGGGTAAGCTTAGCAGAAAACCACATTGCATAGTTCATGTTTTCAGAGTCAAGGAATAGCATCTAATTAAATAAAATACCTTTGTTATTCCATTGCTTGGTCCATCCTGTGGGAAAGGACTGTGGTTACATGCAGTGTAACCAGCTCAACAAGTACTGTTCTAGCTCCAATGGAATTTAGGGGAAGAACCTACCTCATCACAATACCAACCTGTTCTGTTTCCACCTACACAGCACAGAGCTAACTGTTAAGGCAAGGTCAGATTGCAGGTATTTAACTCCACTATCTAATGAGAAAAAATAACACAGGTGGAACCATTACAGAGGAGGGGTGACATCAATTCATCCTTATTAATGTCCTACTCTGTAAATAATTAAACCTTTCCTAATCTAGTTTATTATGGCTAAATGTACAAACACTACTATTTTTCTGATTCAGTATTGTTTCAATATTATGAGATAATTTTAAAAGTGAATTATAGTGAATATTAGTGAATTTGTACCAGTAACTCCCAACAAAATGGTATCTAAACTCAATTTAGTCGTACTGAAAAGCAAAGTCATGTTTCTGCTGCTTTGAGTGAATATCTGTAGAAATTTTAAAGTGTTTTAGCAATATGATTTTCTGTACTTATTCAAATTATTTGAAACATTAAAAATTGTTACAAAGAAGCACTCTTTAAGAGTTACATCATCTGTATGTGAAAATATAAGCAATCTTCTTGTGATTTCTATGCAAGCACAACTTTATAAAAATTAAACATTAATTACTTAGTAATTCAGAGTGAGAATCCCAACTAAGATTAATTTACTGTAACAGATCTGGGCCTTTCTGCTGAACAGAAGGGATGTCCCTCTGAATTTGATACAAAATTACTAGAGGAAATTTAGTACATCTAATCTTGTTGGGTCTAAATAAAATTTCTAATACTGCACAGCGTGAGACATTACTAAACCAATGAAAATGGGGATTAGAACAAGAATTGAAAGGTGGCTATGGGACTCATTAAAGGAGAGAAAACTGCAGATAATTTAAAGGAATCATTATGCTGAAAGACATTTGGTAGTGAAGTTCTTTAAAGATCAGTCTTGGGACTGACTTTAATATTTTCATTAATTACCCTGCCATATGGTGTGCAGTTGACTTTCACTAGTGGCTATAGAGCTGAGCAGCATTTTTACAATAAAAATTTTTGAAATACCATATAGGAAACAATCGGAGACTAGAAATAGAGCTTCTTACAAGGGTAGATGAAAATCAGAGTTGCAAATGGAAAACATCCACTCAGTGACAGGTGAGTATTTCTGTTATTAGCAGAATATCAGCTGTGGGAAATCACCAGGAGCAGAGACCCAGATTGTGGAATGGTAGCTTCACCACTATCACCTTGTCTGGATATCTTATCTATTTCTGATCAATACTGCTGAAGGATGTTACATTTTTACTGGACCATGAGCAAAGGGGAATTAAAACAATCAGAGCACCAGTGACAACAAGAGACTAACTGTTCTTGGCTTGCTTTATCTGGCATAGGTTGAAAAGGGCCCTCCATAAATACCTGACAGATGAAATACTAGGGAGTGAGAAGAGCTGATGAAGTTAAAGGACAGCACTAGCCAAAATGAAATGGATACAACCTGGCAATGAATAAATTTAGTCTTGACTCACAGCCTTAGCTTTCAGATATGACATAATTGCAAATACTTTTATGAAAGGATCCTGGTAACAAAATATTTGCAGCAGTGTAGGGAAATCAGGAGGACCTGTGAATGCAAGGACTATTTTGACTTAATAACAGTGTAGCAATAGTAAAGACTTTGATCTTAATGTGCAGCAAAATATCAGCCTGCTTCTTTGTTCCACTTGTGTTTTGTTGGTTTTTTTTGTTTTTTTTTCCAAGGGATTTATGATCTGTCATCCTCTCCACCTGCAAATATATCTCTTTTCTGAAAGTGCTACTATTACTTTATTTTCCCCTCCCCCCAATTTTCTGAGGGATTAACATCATTAGTTTGAACAAAGAGCAACTGTCTTTTATATTTTGTTTGAAGTTCACTGGCCTTTGAAAGGAGCTATGTGCCTGAAGATCTGTTCACTTTTTCCAATACAGACAGAATAAAATAAAATACTTACTGTATTTCTCTCAGGTCAAAAATGCCTGTTATATTCAGGAAAAAGTAGGAAATGCACATATTGTTGGAATTGTCATACTTGTATTGCAGCCATCTCTACCTGTTTTTATGTAATAAGGGACTAAGGTAAATCTTGGGTTGTAAGAGAACATGTCAAGAACTGTTAGCATATAAACCTGGTTACCTTGGAGACTCCATTAGAAATTATCTATTGATGACTGTCAGTCAAATGAGGCAGAATATGTAAAATGATTACAATTAGAATCTGAAGAAAAATCTGAGGTAGATCAAAGGGGAGAGATTTATTGTCTATTGCCAATTCCATTGTGTCATTGAATCTGGACACTTCCAAGCTACACAAACAGGCATACCATGTACAGACACAAAAGCTTTGCTGTTCCATTCTGACATAACAGACTCTTACCCTGTTTTAGTTAAATAATAAGCAAGTACCTTGTTTTAAAAAGATGCTATGTGCAACTGTAAACATCAGCTCCTTAGAGGTCACGTTCATCTAAGCTTGGTGAGGTGTGGTTGCAGATGTAAAAGCCCCATCTCTCATTTGTGGATCCACAGAAGGCCTTAGCCCACTAGGAAGAGCAGCTATCCTGAAGAGAGTACCAACTGTGTTTTGCTAAGTTAAAGCCAATATTTTATTATGACATGAATGCTAGTATTTAAGATTTGTCAACAGCACCATTTCAAATGCATTTTCAGCAGCTTCTAACTAGATTAAAATATCATAACATCTTTCAGGGAATTGGATTAACAAAACAAAACAAAAAAAAAAAACAAATAACTTGATTATTATCTTAGAAGATTCAATTGCTAGCCTTGTCCAGACTATACAGCAAAGACATTTCTAAATAAACAAGGTTATCATGACTGCAGTAATTACAGTGTGAAGCATCAAGCTATTTAACATAAACACAGTAGTTAGGACAGTATGACCAGGTTGCAATCATTAATAAGAAAACAACCAAGTCAGGATGAAATATATCACAAAAAAAATGTTGGATTTTCTATGTTCACAAATAAACATGATCATCTGATCAGTTCCCTGACACTCCTCTTGCATGCATCCAAGCAATATATGGGATTATGGAAACCAGCTTTCTTGAACTTTAATCTGATTCCTATAGATCAGAAAAACACAGATGTAATTTTTTGGCAATTTTTGTACATAACATGCTACAGCCTATATTAATAAACTTTTTGCCTGATTCCAATGGCAAATTATACTTCTTCCCCAAAGAAAATGTGCTCTTCTATACATTATTAATATTGGGAGGTTTCTCAAAAGTAAGTCAAGTTTCACAAATGGGCTTTGAAAGTCAAGTAACAATTTCTGCTTTTCACTCAATTACCTTCACCATTTTCGCTAAACTGAAAGAAAAAGCCTGAGAATACGAGTCAGAAGCATTAGTTTAAACTATTACTCTGCACGGGGTGTAAGAATGATATCTCCCTTTTTATATTAACTCAAGTAACATTTGTGAAAGTAGTAAGTGATGACTTATTTTTGGTAGTATACCTAACTTAAATTTCTTACCAATTACATTTCTTTGATATAGAGATGGCTTTGATCTCATCTTCACCTTGAGCTTGAGAAAGAGAATAATTCTAACAGTTTAAATTTAACTTGTTAGTTTGTATCTCTTTCCATATTCCTTCTGTTGATAAAATGAAATGCTGCCCAGAGCTTTAAATAAATAAATAAATAAACAAATAAATAAATAAATCATAAAAAACTATTTTTTAGTTTTTGTACTTAAAGGCAATTTTTTTCTATAAGCCAATGAATCCCATATGCTGAGGTTAGGAAGGTTTCACCCACACTAATGACTCCAAATACTAGAAATGATTTATTATTTATACTATGTCTACAATAAGCTCTAGTCCATAAAGTTTATATATCACACTGAACTTATACAGGGTGTTAATCCTAGCAAAAACTAAAAGGGCTCATCCTGTTTAAAAATCCTTGTGGTTTCTGTTATGTAGGAGATTATTCTGCTCCTACATTTAGAGAGAGGAGTGGCATTAATGTTTGCTCTTCAACTCTTGCTTTCTACGTGCAGCTTGAGTTTGAGCAAAGTTGAAGTGATTTTTAGTGCAAATGCTCAAATTATTGAGACCAGAACACTACAGATTATATAGTGCATTCAAACATTAATAACTGAACTGTTTTTGCAGATGGCCCATACTCTGATGGACTTTTGTCAAGTGAGAATTATGAGAAAATCATAGTCTCCGTTGATCGTCTCACTGTTGTCTCAACCATTTCAACACTAAAATGTCAAAGCCTACATTTGTTACTACAATGAAAGCAGACAGACCACTAATAACGTGTATGCTCACATTTCACACGATCTTCTATCCTGCAGTCAGAAACTGCATGAAATTGCATTTTCTTCTTCTGCCTCTGTCACATAGGCAGCTATTCCTTATTTCTTCCACCTTTGGTTCACAGTCTCATGTAGTTCAAAGAGCCCATTTGGGCTCCTCACCTCCACGTTCCCTGCTGGAGCAGGGAGGGCTGGGTCAAGCCAAAGGCCATGAAGATGCTGAGAGAATCCCTGCATCTGGGTGCAGCGATACATCGCCAAATCTCTGAAACATGCTCTGATGTCCCTGAGGCAGATGTGTTCCCTGGCCTGGCAATAACTTAAGCGTTCAGGTTGAATAGCAGGAAAAGGTTTTTCACCAGAGGCGGTGGGCACGGAGCAGGCTGCCCGGGGCAGCGGGCACGGCCCCACGGCAGCGCAGCTCAAGGAGCGTTTGGACACCGCTCTCAGACAAAGGGCTTGGATGTTGGCTGGTCACGTGCGGAGTTGGGAGTTGCAGTCGATGATCGCTGTGGACCAAAATGACCTATTAATTCCGTACGGGTGACAGAAAGGCAGGGCTCCGCGCCCGAACCTGCCGAGCAGCCGGCTACAGTGCCGCAACGCGTACACCACCGCCACCACCGCGCCACCACCGCCCTGTGAAGCGGCGCCGACCGGAAGCGCCGACCGGAAGCGCCGTCCGCCCGTCCCGCCCCGCTCCTTGCGGCGCGGCAGGCAGGCAGGCAGGCGGGGCGGGGCGCTGGTTGCCATGGCTTCGGTGAGGCGGTGCGGCCCGCCGCCCTGGGCCCGCTTGCTGGCCCCGGCGACGCTGGAGCTGCTGGCGCTGCCCTGCGGCCTGCAGGAGCCCGAGCACCGGTGAGGCCCGCACCGGGCTGCGGCGGTTTCCCTTTGGGTCTCTCGGCTAGTGCCCGTCCGGCCCGCTCAGCGCTGTTCCGTGCCTCCTGCCGCTGCTCCGTGGCCCGGCAGGGATACGTTGCATCTGACAGCATCACCGCACGGCTGGGGCTCTGTGCGGGTTTCCTGCACGGAAGCTGGGGAGATGAAAACAGCCCTTCGTGGCCAGTAGTATTCAACAGTACTTGGAATATTTTGGAACGGTCCCGAAGCGGAACACCTCCGAGTGCAGTTAAGATGTTAAGTGGTTTGGATCGCCTACCCCTGGGCAGGAGCTGTCTGACACCATCTGCTGTGACAGGAGAGTTCTGACAGCGCCAGCATTGCTCTGTTTTTAACTATCCAGTGTTGTAGGTTTTTATTAAAAATTAATGGTAGGTGTTTTTAGAGTAAATTAATAATATCAAATAATCAAATTTATCAGTGAAATAGAAAAACAAGCTCCTAACTGAATATACTGTCCAGGATTCTTGGACGGATTTCTCTACAGCACACTGAAAATAGTCTATTTGCTGTCAGAATGCATTCTGTTCTTTGGCATTCTCCTTTGCGTTCTTTAGTACAACGATTGCATTGCTTTCAATTGTTATTCAGTATTTTATTGAAAACATTTGCCTTCATGAAACAAACGCAAGGAAGCTGCTGGTGTGTTTGTTACGCTCTTAAGTTCCTGTCTTTAAAAAATGCCATGCAAGTGAAATGATTAAAAAATACTTACTTTATTCCTGAATATCCATTACTAATAAAGACTGGTTAATCTGCTTAATGCAACTGCTGTTCTATTTAAGTTGTTTATTCAAATGGATTTTTTACAGGCCTCGCATTTCAGATGATTTAAAAATAGGATATCACAGCAGAGATCATGCAACACAAACAGATATCAAAGAAATACCAGAATTAAATGAATTAGCAATTGCTACACAAGCTTTAATCAAGGTAAACTAGGAAGATATCTGAGTCTTTTTCATGCTGTAGAACAGATACTTTTGTCACTGTCACCTGTTCTATATAATATTTAGGCAATCTGTTTTGACATTTATGCTGTTTTCATATACTCTATATATGAATTTTTATTTTCAAAATATACCTACACACAAATATTGGTAGGTTAATTACAGACTGGGTTACTCAGCTAACTGAATCAGAGAAGATTTTTAATTTTGAAAATGATAAATCCTAAAGTCTCAAACCCATCTATCTGATCATAGCTAATAGTGTGGCAATAAATGTGGGCCTGCCAGTTCCATTTATACTTGCCTCGTGTCAGTTATGAACACAGTTAACGTGCCCTGCTGCTTCTGCTTAAATGAAATAGTGTAGTGCTTCTGCTTTGTACAAATCATGTACAAAGTTAGAAAGAAGATCAAGATGGCATTATCTGCACTTGCTTAGATAGATGTGTAATCTAAGCAGAGTCTTACTGAAATTAAATGCTTAAATTTTGGAGCGAAGAGGCAGTCCATAACGGGGAAAAATAAAGCTTTCTCAATGTAAATGTCTTAAGAGTTTGTGAGGATAGATGCCTCTAGGGACCTGCAGAGGGAGATCTGTTACATCAAAATGATACGTTGCTATCTGTCCCTTCACTGTGTTAAGAAATTACAAAAGAAAATACTTCAGGATATGAAGTAATTATGTGTGCAGAAAGTTTAATTTCCTTGGAATAACAAATAAACAAACAAACAAACAAAAACTTGTCTTTCCAGATCATGAATAGTGTCTAAACATAGAGAAGAGCTTTGGTACTGCTTTTAGAAGCTATATACATTTCTACCTTGTACATCATAAAGATTTCTGAGTGTTTTGCTCATCAAAGTCAGTGGAAAGCCAAACATACTTCCTTTAACACTTCATCTGTTACTTCTTGCTAAAATACAGTTATTTTTAGTCTTTTGCAGTAAAAAACTTTGCAGGCTACTGGCTTAAGTTTTATGAACATGTTCTGACCACTTTCTAGGATTGCATTGTGATATCTGTATTGATAGACCTGTCTGGATCTCTTCTGCAATATCTAACTAGTTACCATCTGGCAGAGACTTGAGTATTCAAAAAATAATTGTTTCCCAAGGAAGTTAAATATCTTTACTGCATGAATATTCTCTTCAGAATTGAAAGTTTCTGAGGGGCATTTTTAATTTGGCAGCAAACACTGTACGTGTGGATACAAACTATCTTTTATATCAAGGGTCAGTCCTTGTTATGCTTTTTTGCTTGATGCTATTAAAATATGTATCTAATAATGTATTCTCAAATTTTCTATTTCATGAATTATAGTTTTCTAAATTTCAACTTTCAGTTTATCTTCCAGAGAAGTGATACAGTAGAGTGGTGCCTATAACAAATATTACATCTTTGATGTCTTTGCTACTTCTGAGACTGCAAAACGTATATACATTGGCACACTTTGTAACTTATGTGCATTTTTTTTTCTGCAGAAGTAATTAACATTTTTTCCACAGTTACATTTTAATTTCATTTTATGAAATTAAATTCTTATTTTTTTTTTAATTTTCATTTTAATTTTTGGGGTTTTTGTTATAGAAGGCTTCTCAATACTTTGTTTAACAGTCAGATATTTCATTTGAGCTGAGAGTCAGTGGGCACACTAGGAAATTTACTTTTAGGCATCTCATAGAAGTAACTTTTAACTGAGCAAGGCATCTGAACTTCTCATGCAGTGAGCGCAGATCTATCTTTGTAGTCAGTGGAGATGTCTTGGGATATGATATTTTGTCTCTCGTTTCAGAAGGAAACAGGTTTCTGTCAGGTCTGCCAGCCCTGCATAAGATATCTTTTATACCCTGTTTCTTATGACACTAAGCCACATATGTGCATGAGGAACTGGGTCAAGTACCCCTGAGTTCATTGTAACAGAAAGTTCTTCACCTGTTTCCTATGTAAATAGATACCAAATTGGAAGTTTTACTCTGCCTACTGAAACCCGTGCTGATACTCTAAGATATCCAAAGCATGGACACGAAGCAGGGAGCTCCTGGCAGTATAGAAACATGTGTTCTTCTAACTGACTGTTGTAGGCCAAAGGAGATACCACAAGGCATAGAACTGCATTAGGATGCTTGTATTTAGGTGAATAATCAGCATCAACAGCATCTTGAACAGAGTAGTTGTACCTTTTTTGCATGTGTGCATCTAGTTTACTTTGTATATAAGTAATAAGATGATTTTTATTTTTAGCTCACTCATTCCCTCCAGAAAGATTTGTTCATCTACAAAAGCGCCATTCAAGCACAATATAAAGAAAAAGTTGAAGAGCAAGCTTCAAATCTCTATAAATATGTAAATGATAGACTGACAGACATTGAGACTTTTCATAAACAGGTAAAGAGAAAAGTTCTTGTTCAATTAAATGTTAATCTTCTCTAGATGCCAGTTCTCATTTGTACATCATTGTTCCATAGATTGATGTTTTATTTAATGAAAAAACAATCCACAGAAGCATTGAAAATAAGGAGATAAAACAAAATAGTGGTTTTTTTTTATGACTAAGTCATCTTTTGTAAATTTGCAATTAATAAAACATGGATTATATTGTACTCTGCATATTAACAGCCATAGCTATGAAGATATCTTACATTCTAGTGCAGTTATTTCTAAAATGCATATATACACACACACACATTACTTACAGTTCTTTTCCATATATTTCTTTGAAAATATATATTCACTGATCTTTAGATAGTAAATCACAGCTCACACCAGCATTACTCCTCTTAGGCAACTAGTGAGCACTCACCACAAGCGAGAAATAAGATTCAACTTTCAGCCTTCAAGATTTTCAAGCTTCTGATGTGGGGATATGAGAAGTAGAAGTCTTCTAAAAAAATCAATGCGTTAATTCCCATCTTAAACATCTGAGACAACTCTTTAGTAACTGCTTGTCTTTAAAGCAGTTTGGAATCTTCAGTTTATTGAGGAAGAGATACTGTTTCATTAATCAGCCAAAAGCTAAAAAGAGACTGAAGAATGAAAAAAAAAAAAGATAAAAAAGGAACACAAGTGCAGTGTTTTCTCTTTCACAGGAGCTTCAATGGTATTTAATTTTCTTAAATTGAAAGGAAGGCATGGTGCAAGTTCTCTGTGTCTGTTTTTGTTTATTTGTTTGCTTGCTTATTTTTGTATTCCTGCTTCCTTTTTTGTACATTAAATTCCAGAAAGAAGTCCAGATTCGACAAAGTTACCAACAACAGCTATGCGATGCACTGGCTGTTCTCAGAGGAAATATTGAGGTAGGTTTTAACCATTCACAAGGTTAAAGACTGTTGATTGGAGTAGCGATAGGTCATAAGCCAGTTCTGACAGTATCTGGAGAAGGATGCGTTTGTATAATTCATGAAGACTAAGCATAAATCACATTAAGTTGAATGAAAATAGCACAAAAATACTTTTTTTTTCCAAGTCCTGTTTTTCCCCTTCCCTCATGTTGAACTGTACAGTTTTGCATACTTGAAATTTGTGTTATAAGACAGAGGCTATGACTGGCTCTCTTCAGAAGCAGAGACATAGTAATCACATGTAATGCTGCTTGGTTCAATCAGAAATGAGTATGTCTCAATAGATTTGGAAATTGAATGCTCAGGCTACAAGAGAAGGATGACCAATCATGTACACTCCTCATGACTTTATACTGTGCTCTAGGAACTGTGCCTTAAAAATTTCAGAGTTTCAGATTTCAGAGCTTAATACAAATACTAAGAATGATCCAATTTAGAAAGTTTGGAACTTAAATTTCGCCTTTCTTTCGCAATAAAGATGAGGTTACTAGCTGAATTGCAGATTTGTACATATGATCAGATCACTGCCACACAAACCACATAAAAAAATGCAAATTTCATTTTGTGTTTGAAAAGCTCTTTTTCCCCACCTTCTGTTCATGGAATCATTCTGTAGTAAAAATAAAATGCATATATATTCCACAGAGTTTGCAGTAAAGTGCTCTCAGTAGGAAACTGCAGGTTTAGGTTCCCTTTGCTTGACTTCCCCCTTGTAAAATCTTTTTACTGAAGCTGGACTGAAAGAATCCAAAAGTAAACAGGTAGAGATTCATCCCATGCCAGATGAGTGTAATTCAGTAGGTGGGATGCTCTGAGAAGAGACCCCTTAGTGAGTGTTACAAATATGAATGTACTGCACTAGAGACAAATATTGCTATTAATATTTTAAAGAAGCTAAGCAATATTTAATCACCTAACCTTGGAAAATGACTTGGAAATGGTACTCAAGAAGGAAGAGCTCACACATACTTTTGAGCATAGTGTTTCCTAGTGGTTACTGCTGGCTGTGCATCACGATGGGCAGGCATTTCAGTATAACAAGGGGCTGCACATTCTGTTTTTCTCTGAAAGGCTAATTTTTTACTGCATTGAAGCAAATCATTGTAGATGCTTTTAAAAATCCTTTACTGCAATTTAAACACCTTACTGATGCAATCAAGATGCAAAAATAAATGCCAGTAATCCAGAAGTTAACATTTCAATAGTTTATCTTGCAACACTGTACTTACTCTGCACTTTCTTATTTTGATTCTTGTATGAGTTTCAGACATGTTCTTTAAAAGTTTTTAAACATATGGAATATGCTTTTCCTTTTTTCTTATTCTTTGCCATGTTTGAATTCTCTATTACTATGGATTATGTATTAGATATAACACATTTCTTGTTTAAATATCTGAAATATCAGATACAATAGCATTTTATTTTTGGTACCAGGAACTCTGGAGTGTGTACTATGATGTGCTCCAATTTCAAAAAAAATAAGTTGTAGCATTAGAAAAAGATGGGCTATGTGATTTATGCAAGAATGTCATTAAGTAATCTCTTCTCCTAATAGAAGTATTACAACATAGACAGAGAAGATATAGGATGTTCACCAGGAAAACTTCTGAGGTTTTTACGTGACAAATTGTGTGAGAAAGAGTCCATAATTGAAGATCTGAAAAGAAAAATGCAGGAATATCAAGAAAATGAAAGGACTAAAATGGTATGTTCTTCAAAAAAAGATTATAAACTTATTACCAAACCTAGAAATCTTTAAACACTGAAAAACGTGGATGGAAAGTTGGGTAGAGAGGAACTTCCAAGGGCAAGTGCAGAGTCCTACACCTGGGGAGGAATAACTGCAAGTGTCAGAACAGATTAGAGGTTGACCTGCTAGAAAGGAGCTCTGCAGAAAAGGATCTGGGTGTCCTGGTGGGCAACAGGTTGGCTGTGAGCAGCAATGTGCTCCTGTGGCCAAGCAGGTCAGTGGTATCCTAGGGTGCATTAAAAATAGAGTGGCCAGCAGGTCAAGGGAGGTGATCCTCCCCCTCTGCTCTGCCATGATAAGGTCGTGTCTGGAGTGCTGTGTCCAGTTCTGGCCTCCTCAGTTCAAGAAGGGCAGGACCTTCTAGAGAGTACAGCAGAGGTCCACAAAGATGAGTGAACTGGAGCATGGAAATGAGGAAAAGCTGTTCAATCTGGAGAAGAGAAAACTGAAACAGGATCTTATCAATGCTTATAAATAAAGGGCAGAAGTCAAGTGAGTGGGGACAGGGTTTTTCAGCAGTGCCCTGTGACCAAACAAGGGGTAATGTGCATGAACTGGAACACAGGAAATTTCTCATGTCCAAATGAACATGAGAAATAACATCTTTACTGTGAGGGTTACAGAGCAGTGGAACAAGCTACCCAAAAATGTTGTGGAGTCTCCTTCTCTGGAGATACTGAAAATCTTCCAGGATGATTTCCTGTGCAACCTGCTGCAGGGAACCTGCTTTAGCAGAGTGTTGGACTTCGACCTCCAGAGATCCTTCCAAACCCCTACAGTGCTGTGATTCTGTTATTTCTGGTTTTGTTATTTTCCCAAGGTAAAGATAGGAAAATATTAGAACACTTCTTGGGATATCTCTTGCTATAGGTAGGTATTTTGACTGAAGGGGCCTGTAGTACTCTATTAATTTCACTCAATTCAATCTGATAGTGTAATCAGTGATAGTTTGATTATAGATATAGCATTCTTTTGATCTGTTTTTAGCAAAATAAAATCTTAAAATATTTTTGTAAATCCTGAAGAAAAAAGCTTGTTTAAAAATGTAATACTAGAATAAAATATTGCTCTCCGCACTATTGTATTCCATTTCAGTTACAGAAAAGTCCATCTCTATACTTACATTACTTCTCTTGTTTCTCTTCATTTCTCCCATCTCCATATAACTTCTGAAATAAGTCATTTTCTTGTTCAGAATTGTGTTGTTGGTCATTTAAGTTGGCATTTCAGGTATCTAAGTGAAGATTAAAACCCTTCATGCTTGATTTTTCTTAACTCCTGCAATAGTTCTCAGAGTTCAGCAACCACTCAGGTTGTTAACCTGAGTTAACCACCTTTAACCATTAGTAGACATGAGAAGTCCCTTTGAATAATTTTCCCCACACAAATGCAGACAGAAATAGTTTTAATGGCTGAGAGCTGTCTTAATTATTCATCCTGTAGTCTTCAAATGGGACACTTAATTCAGTCACATATTTCTGTACATCATCTCCTTTTCCTTTCAGTAATATAAACATGTCCTTCTCAAGTTAACAACTCTTGTCAGCAGTTTGCTGAAATGTGAGAAGTCTGTAATGCCTTTTTAAACTTCTCATATATTTTAGACTGATAAAAAGCAGTCTCAGGTTCTAAAGAGTTTACAGCTAAGCCTGATGGTAGATTGCTTTTTGATCTCAACTCCCTGTGCACCATTAAGACATACAGTAGTAAGGAAAACTGAAAATGCTATCTTCTACTGGCAGCCACCTAAGTTAGACCATATTACTTGTAAAGGAGAAAGATGGAGTCTTAGGTGTACCCTCTAAGGAACCTAGGTATCTCTCTGCCTGCAGAATTGATAGCTATGCAGTCCATTCTAGAACAGGATATTTAAGCTGTGTCAGTAGTTCTTGTTAACAAAAGAAAGTGATAGTAATTCTTTCTTGTAACAGCCTGTTAGCTACAACAGTCATCAGGAGTACATTTTATTTCTTCATTTGGCTATCTTCTATTGCTTATTGGGTACCTTCTATTATTAGAAATTTTGCAAGGCTTTAAAATAGACAATGAAATAAAGAAAGGACTATAAACGTGAATAATCAATGAACATACAGATGTTATAATTACAAAATAAACAAGAGAGTTTGGCAAAGCAGGCTATTATACCAAAAAGAGAATAAATAGAGCACTTACACATGTCCTGGGCTTGCTGCAAAACTCCAGAGGAAGAATCTCCAGCTCCTTTCCCCCTGGTAGTCAGCTCTTAAATGGGTCTAGGAGAGGTGCAGCCAGGCTCCACCTTTCTGGCAGCACAGCTGAATTGCCTTCACCTGTGCTCCCAGGGCTGACTCAATGCTTGCCTCAGGTGATCAATCAGAGGTTCAGGCCGTGATTCAGCAGTTCCCATACAAAATGTCAATATCATGAACCAAAAAAAATTCTTAACATATTGGGAGAAAAAAAAGCAGCTGTAATTGTATGAGCATACAAGTAGGTAAAAGTTGCAGAGTTGTTAATAATGTGAAAACCCTTGGAGCAATTTAAAAAAAGATATGCTCTGTTTAGGAGGAGGCAGAATCATATGCTCTTATCACAAAGTAACAGTTACTTTCTGATTTATCAGCCACTAGAAAGGATTCTAAACATCTGCAGAGAACACACATTTGTAGACTTGGAAACCAAGAGAGCTTAGATATAGAAGCCCCCCAGAAACAGCTGACCAGTTTGTGGTAGGTGTTTTACATAATAGAAAACTTAGAGTGACTTTTCTTAATCAGCATCACAGATTACATAAAACATATTTTCCAACAAAGCTGATTTTGCTATCATATACATTTAGTTGAGTGGTACCTGTGAACACAAGATCTTTGCGAGTTGTTTGATTTAGTAGCACTGCTTAAAAGATAGCGTGCTACAGTAAGATATGTCCTGCCTTAAAATTTAGTGATGTGACCTTCCACTAAGGAGTGGAAAACAACTGTAAGTCTCTAGTTTCAGACCTCTTGAAGAGGAAGGTAGACACAGATGAGGCCCTTTGCCTATCAGGAAAACTAGGAGGCTTCTCTTATAAGAAGTTCAGTCTATGTTAGTAACATGGGCTGTGGAGCTTGTAGGGTAAATATCTGCAGTTCTATTTGTCACTCTGATAAGATGGGATGCTGTGCAGGTCCTGACCTTTGTGTAATCTCTGAAAGAGGTAAAATATTCTTCAGGCAAAGCCCTCATTACCCAGTGAAAGATCTCAAAAAATACATGGAAATGAGGAATTAACTCTATCTGTTCTCTGAGAATTCTGCCTTTATGCAAAAGGGAACATTCTCTGTTGTCCCCTGACAAGGAATTTGCAATGAAATGCCTATTCTCATTCCAAAGTTATGCTATCTAAACTTCTTTTCCATCTCTGACATGCCTTAAAAAATGAAAGGAGTTGTCTGGGCCAGTAGTAATTTGTTAGTCCTGTCCTTTCTGATGCCTCCATTTTGTTACATTTAAAAGACCTGCATAGATGACATAATAAAATTCAGTGTCCAGAAGATGAAAATGCACAGGAAAATGATTGCCACTTGAAGTATGTTATCAGAGGAGTGGTAGAATCTTGATCCCGTGAAAGATCCTGGAGGACTGGAAGCCCTTTTAGAATATACCCATTAGCTGAATTGAACATAAGAGTGTAATAGCAGAGTGACTGCCTGAAAAGTAATGGCTTGTGTGCAACCAGAGGCCATACTAGAACCTTCCACTTTCAACCTTGACATTTTAAACATGAAAATGAAACAATTATTATTATAAATGTACTCTGTAACTTGCTATGGATATATGATTTTTCAACAATAAATATAAATAAACACTGGAATGATCATTTCCCCTGCAGCTCAAAACTGGTGTATTGTGGAAGTTTTTCACGACGACTTGTACCACTGCACCCTCTTGTGGTGTAAATAATAGACTTTAAATGCTAAAATATAGCTGTGGAAGGAAAAGGGAGATGATAACTTAAATGATAGATTTTCAACAGTGATTTTCTTACCAAGGCAAGTTCATAATAAACTAACAACAATAACAACTGCAGTTTATAATTTTATCTGAAATATGCTCAAGTGTTGTCTTTTTTGGTATCATATTATAGCATCAGTAATTTTTGTTGTATATTTTTGCAGTAAAAGTGCAAAAATCCTACCTGCTTTTCAAGCATCCCTTTAGTTAACCTGTGTGCATATTAAATACTACGAGATGCCAAAGGGAAATGTGAATTTCACAACTGCAAAATAAATAGCTGTATTCTCTCACCTTTACCTCAACGGCCATTTGCCTTTAATATTGTCATGATAGGTGGATAAATCTAGTGTATGTTTTTTTACTGTCCAAAATTATGAATGCATATTTATTTAATGTAATTAGAAATGCCTAATGCATGCAGGTAACAACCTGCATTATGTCATTTCAATAAAAGTGTAATTGGATTTATTTAGGCTTAGCATATACTTCTTTTTTTCTTTTTTTTTCTTTTTTTTTTTCTTTTTTTCTTTTTTTTTTTCTTTTTTGTTACCTTAAAGTAATAAAACTGTTCGAATGGAGATAATGAAATAGATAAGGTGAGAAATGCTGAAGTCTCTTGGCTAAGCCGTGTCATAATTGCCTTCCAGCCTCCAGCCCTTTTTTCTTACATCTTGAAAGTTCCCCAGTTTAAGCAAGCCAAACGCTACCGCTGTGGGCAGATGGTAGAGAGAACATTGCTACAAAACCTGCCACTCAAAGTGTAACAGATGACTGTAGCTACAGAAAATTGTCCCTTTGTTCGTTTTGCTAATGAGTGTCCTCATTGCAGCAGGAGCCTGAATAGTTAATGACGTGCAGTTCTGGTCCCTGGCAGGCGGTGGGGCTACAGCTAAAGGCTGCCTCGGTAATGTGCAAAGTCCAAGTGGAGAAAGTGTTGTGTGAGGTGTTTGTATCCTTTCATTACAGCACTACAGGACTACGGATACACTTGTAGATGTGGCACCGTTTAAAACTTACGGGATTCATTCAATTGTTTGGGCTTACTTTACGACAAACTCAAGGTTCTTCTCCGAGCATCGGCTGTTGCTCAAATACTGCCTGAGGAAAGGAACAAATGGACCTCAGCCTGTGAAGAGCTTCTTAGAAGCTCACCGGAGATCGGAGTTGGTTTTGCAGTGGGCTGAGCTGACTACAGCCTGAGCAGAGTTAGTTAACATTCCAATATTGCACGTGCTGTTCTCCTAACACTGCTGATCCTGAGCTTGATACAGCTTCTCAATACAAACATGCCATCTAGTAATTACCGTGTAAGAATAATTTTAAGTTTCTTGCTGCACAAAGATTGTTTAAGGTGAAATACTGTTGAAACATTTTTCATGAATTTATGAAGACACCTTGCATTCTTAGAAGTAACATTTTTGCTAAGAATACTTGCTCTGAGGAAAATTTCTTTAGTAAAGGATGGAGAAGCACAAGCTCGTATAAATTACTTTTTAGAATGCTTTGCATTTTATTTACATGATTTCTTATAAAAACAATGGAAACATTGTGGCCAAAACTTTATATAATACAGTGATAATTTGTTCTGGTTAGTTTGAGATCAAAAATATTTTTCTGAGGCAAAACAGAAAGTTCTGGGCTAAATGTTACCCCTTAGTACCTTACAGTTCAAGTTTCTATGTCATTTGAAAACCTCAGAGTTTTGTTTTCAATTAATTTTTTTAAACAGATTTCATATTTTTACCAAGCAGAGCAAACAACATCCTAAATTTTCCTTGGTAAGCAAAGTAGCTGCTGTCTGAGTCTTCTCTTTTGTGTTAATATTTTAAAGAGATCCAGGAGTTAGTTAATATTCCGGTATTACTATAAAGATCCGTGCCAGCTCTGAAAGCTTTTCTATAATTTTAAAAGAAATATGTGGCAGTAAAATCTAGACAGCCATAAGACAGTATATTCAAATGTTTTCAATAGCTTTGAGACCAACAAGAAAAAAAGAGTAGCTGTCCCAATAAGCTTCAGTTGCATAAGAAGTCTTTTCCATAATGGACGTGGCAAGATTTAAACAAAGGACACGCATAATAAAAATGTAAATGAGTTTGCTTTACTAAAACTATAACTTTAAAGTCTTTTGTTGTATGTTATCCTGGAACCTTCTTACAAGGTAATCACTGTTTGCATAGAGATTTAAACCGTAGTCTTCAATAGCATTAAACCCCTGCACGGTCTATGTGTGACAGGCATGCAAAGCCATGTTAATGTTCAGAATATGAATTGCCTCTGGGTGGCTCCGACACCAAGTAGCAAACCAACTGTGTTGATATCAGAAGGCCTGATGGACTCCATGCGGCTCCCAGCCTGAAAACTTCACCGCTTTGACATGTGATGTGCTCCTCATGACACTGGCAGCACTGTCACTGAGAAATGGCACAAAGGCAACAAGCCCCCCTCCTTAGCCATGCACTTTGCAACCCCCTGGTGTTGCCTGTCCGCAGCCTCTCCTGCCTGCCTAGTTACGGACAGCACTTCAGAAACACGGGGGGAAGTGTGGGTGGATAGGCCCCAGCTGCCTTCCTGGACTCAGCCTCCATAATAAATTGACCTGAATGATGAGGGCACACAAACAGTATGATATGCATTATTCCTGTCAATAAAATGTCCCCATGTGTTATAGTCTTTGTATATAATGTACTGCAGCCTTTCTTCTTGCAGGAACCTATTTAGAGCCTCAACTTTTTTCTATTCATATTATGACTCTGTAATAGAATTCAGAAATTATATGATACTGTGTTGTATAATATTATAGCAGTGCAGCATACTGAAATCCCCGACTCCTTACTTATAAATTCAAGGCACTGAAACCTTTTAGGTTGTCTTTGAAGACGATGACCGTGGAAACAAAAAGCTTGAAAAAGAGAATGAAGAGTTCAAAGAAGAGATTTTCAAACTACGCAACGAGATTGCTCGTCTTGAAAATTCTCTGCAACACTCTGAAAAAGAAAAGCATGCATTAGGTAAAACTTGAAGCTGATGTGGTTCAAGATGTTCAGCTGAAACATTGCTGAAGTAGGAATTAATTGTCCGTGCACTTCAGAAGGATAGTAACTTCTTTCTGGTCTTGTCTTTTTTTGGTATTGAATGCTAATTTTGTATGTACTTGTACAGAAAATCATACATATTTATTCTAATTTTAATGCATATATTTACATATTTTTATTTTATGACAAAGGAATATTTGCTGTGGCTTTTGAGACTTGTAATGTTGCCTAGCAATGCAGCTGAGTTTATATTTTGTGGCAGATAAGTGCTGTAAAGTTACTGAAGTAGAACAGCATTATATGTCAGTACTTCTGCTTTTAAATGACAATCTGCTATTTTATCTTCATTATATGAAATTCTCTCTGGGGTAGATTTTGAGCTTCTGCAAAATATCCAAATGTACATTTTGTCATCTGATTATGTACTTCAGTGCTTCTGAGGAAGTTTTCTAACAGAAATGGTTTCTCTGAAATAATCTATACTTCCAATATTTTTGCTTTATTACAGTTCTTAAAAGGAGATTTTTAATTTTTTTTTTTTCAAAAAAAAAAAAACCTACAATGAGCAATCTTTACCAACAGGTTGCTTCTTGTATATTTCTTTTATGAAATATTTAATGGAGAACTGGAAACTATGGCAATAGATTAGAATTTGGCTGTTTAGTTTTGTTACATCCATGTGGTTTAGATCCAGTATTGTCTTTAATAGTAGCAAGATGAATTCGACGTAGAAAATATTCCTGATTCCTGCTTATCATCTGATTCAATGGTGCTTCTTATCTTTTGGAAGTTTTGCATGAACAATAACGAACCACCTGCTAAAACACTTTGTACTGGCTGTGACTAACAGCAAGGATGTCCAGAATTAGTATTAATGAAAAGCTATGGGCTCTCAGTCACACTTGGCTCTTGAACTTACTTCTCAATCTCAATCCGACCAGCCGCCCAAACAGCAGGAAGAAGGCTGTGAATGTCAAGGGCAGTGATGAAGGTCACTGTTCTGCCAGGACTCCTCCACTGTGCATTCCACCAGCTTTATAGACTGACCTGAAGCAAACATTTTGCATACATTAATGGAGGCACATAATTCCATGCTTTTTCTCTTTCTCCTCTTGTTTTCAGATAGGCAAGTTCAAAGAATGCAATTAAAAATGGAAAGTGATGAGCAAACTATTCAACAGGTATGGTAATTTTTACATTTGTTAGCTACAGTCCTGGAGGAACATTAACAGGCTTGGACTATTAGCAGTGTATGGACCAAGTAATGCTAGGAAGCTGAAGAATAATCTTAGGCTTGAATAATGTTACATTATGTTTTATGGTAGTACAACTCATTGTAGAGTAATAATGAACTGGTGTTCCTTTAATGAGTATAGTTGCTTCTTGGCCCATCATATTGTATAATTTTGTTGAAATACAGTGAAAGTTCTGAACCTCAATATACTACACTAAAATGATTGACTACTTTAGTGTAGAAAGAAATGCATTCAGTAAGATTTTGAAGGCAGGATAAGAGCAAATAACTAGTTACATCCAACGAAAGCCTTTTTAGTAACCTACAATTTGTAAAATATTCCATTACCCATGGATAGACCTATAATTATTTCTGACTTATTATTTATGCGTTATCTTAGCAACACATAGCTGGGCAAGGCATAAAATACAACTTTCTAAAAAACTTTTCCAGCGCTAATATCTGTTTGGTAACAAATGATAAAACATGGACAGGTCTCAGAGTTTCCATGTTATAACTTCTAAATATCCTTCCAGCGGCCTTTCTGTCTTGTGACGGTTCTCAAATGACTTTTTTTCTCCAAGGCATATATTTCATTCCTGAGATCTATTCATTTTTAATAGAAAACTTTAAAACAGTCACAAATCTAGAGAACATTCCTTCTGTGAAAAATTCCCAAGAGATTTTGTAGAAAACTCACTTATTTGTGGTAAATCTTAAGGGAAATGACATTTCCTTGTGCTTATAAAGGATTACAAAATTCTCACAAAACTTAATGTTACAAAAAAACAAACTGATGGTGAACTAAGGCACTGGAATTCTAAAGTCATCCCTTTCTTTGGCTTTCCCTGTGACCATTGATGAATCTGCTTTCTATGACTAAGTTTCCCACTCTAAAATACAGAAACCTACTTATCTCTAAAGGACTATTGAAAGGTGACGTTCATTAAAGTTTAAAAAAAAAGGATACTATACATGAAATCTAAAATTGGAAATGGAAAACTAGTTGGTCAGCCTACTACACTGCACCGTCAAGGAAGGGATGCCTCTGTTTGCGTTGGCTGTTAAGGTCTGACAGGTTCAGGAATCCCCCTCAGGTTTGAAATCTCACTATGCTGAAAGTGCCAGTCATCAGAACAGGATTTTTTCTCCTGAAGCTTACTTTTTATTTTTCTTTTCTCCACTTCATCTCAGTGCAATGGAGGCTTTTGTCTCACATGCCGTATCTTCCTGCAGATTCTCCCCCATCCAGGAGATTTGAGCAGCAGCGTAGGAACTCTTCTACCTATCCCTTGTGTGATTTCAAAGCACTACATTTGCGTAAATATGGATCACATGCTTTCATCCCAAACTTCCTCCAATACCATTATCCACACAGGTAGCCCTTCATGACTGCTGCACTTTCTGTCAAGTAGGTAAGACTGGAGTGCTGTCAGAAGCCTTTGGAGCAGCCCTTCTCTTCTCATTATAATTCTGATAACTGTATTTCTGTTCCCAAAAGAAAAAAAATACAGTTCTAAAACATAAACTACATTACTGAAGTCTCTGATATTTTTTTCCCTCTTCTGCATATCCCACTGAAAGCTATTCTCTTGGCAGCCAGAATATGTTTAAATTCTTCTTACATTAGAAAGTCTTCATTTTTAAAAAGAGGAGTTGGGCCAGAAGGCACGCACTGCTGTAGTGCTCAGCAGTTGGACATTTCACTCCAGAAGTGGAGTTCACAAAACTGATAGAGATGCCAGTTTCTTATACACACTATACAAGGAAAGGTCAAGGCTTAAAGATGAAATTCAAAGCACATTCTGTGTTGAAACAGTAAGTAATGGTGAAACAGGCTCAGAGCACTGTCTTTTACTTGGACTAATTAGAAAATATTGTTCTATGTCTTGTAGTTAGGAATCGGAGTCTGACAGGTTTCCCTGTGCCCCGACAGCCCAGCTGTGCCCAGCTGTGCCACAGCTCTCCAGTTTCCTCTCAAAGCATCGTGAGAGATGGCAAGCACTGACTTTCTCCCAAGGACTAGAGCTTCTGCCCAGCATTCTGCTCATTGGTGAACTCAAAATGTTTGAATAGATAGCTCTATATAGCAGTGATTTAACTGCTCATTTACACTGTGTTCTGATTGGAAAATATCCTCTTAAAAGCAGAGCCATAATCTCTAGAGTACTGGCAAGGATAATCCACATGGAGGAAGGAATTTTTCCCTAAGTTTGTTCTTTGAACTATTACTGAGTATCTGTGTTTGGTTTTTATGTGTCCGTGTGCATTGTGTGAGTTTGTTGTTTTATTTATCTGGTGTTTTTTTTCTTGTAGTCTAATGTAAAATTCATAAATGATCCAGCAAGTCAGAACACAGCGTTCCCCTTTCTCATGCAGTCACAGCTCTGCTATGTGGTGAAGCTCATGCGTGAGCATTCTGTATCTAGTCTCATGAATTTCATATTCTTTGAGTCCAATGGCACAGCTTGAACAGAACTGGTGGCTTATTCTCATCACAGAGTGGTAGTTAAGGCACTTTTCCATGACTTGGGATATTGTAATCAAGCCCCATAAAACTCCCAGAGGCACACAATGTGAGCTGCCCTGATTTGCGGCTGAGCATTCCAGCTTCTGGGTTATTGTGCTGAAGGGGAGCGTTTCTCCATTTTTATGAAAGAAAATGAATGACAGTGTTGTGTTCAACATTGTCTGGTTTTAATAATGTTCTAAATGCAAATTCAGTAAGCAACAAACTCTGTTCCTTGTCACACTGGGAAATATAGATGTTTAACTTGCCGGTCCCAACTGACAGCAGCTGTGACAGCTCCAACCCAGCAGAACTCAAGGACACTTTGCTTTGCAGTGTAATGTTTAAGCATGTTTTGTTTCTGAAACCGCTGAAGAATCCCTGACAAATCCTTCTTTCACTCTTCTGTAGTCACACCTCTTTGTCATTGGTGAGACCAGATGTATCATTTGCCGACAAATCTTATCTTGCACAGATCTTTTAGAACTCTGCAGATTATTCACAATTCTGCCATTTTTCTACAAGTGTGTACATGTCTACAAGCCACATTTCTGGGAGTTCAAAACAGTGAACTCTCTGATTCTGATGTTTTTGTTGTCTTCCTGCCTCCTGTGACATCACACTCTGCTTTACTTACATTGGAAGGTTTTCATGTACGTGACTTGTGGCACTATTAAATCCCACAGGAAAGTGGCTAGCTGTAAGTCAAGATCCCTATCTAATACCAGTACTAATAAAGAAATGTTTGTCCACGTGTTGTCTATTGATCAGGGGACTGTCTCTAGAAATAATTTATAGAGAATTATGCCTGTCTGGAATACAAAATCCAACTTCATTCCTCATGTTCTTGCATTTTAGTTGGTTGAATTTCAAGAAGAGATGAAGGCAGAACTTGAAAACAGGAGATCATTAGATAAAAATCTGGTAAGATATTTCCATAAATGTTAGTTTTTGTGTACCATCATTTATTGCAAATATAATAAAATACACAAAACTTGTGCAATATCCCATAGATTGAATGTGTTTGTTTTTTAGGTCAGGAAGTTGCTTTACAGGTGAAAAAACTATTGCAAAACTATGCTAGGGTTTTGTTTTATGTGTGTGGTATTTTGAGAGGAATAGATATAAACAATGCTACTAGAAATGTTTAGAAGAAAAAACACTAATATTTTGTTCTAGATGGGCTTGGAAAATGTTTAATAAATGCAACATTATTTGTAAAGGTTTACGGCTGCTGTTAACAAATGTCATAGGCAACGACACAGAGTTTTGTCTTTAAATATTTTTGTATTCTGCATTAGTCTCATAAGAACACAGCCTTTTATTTTCTTTTTACATGATCCAGGAACTTTCCAGACGGCTGGTCCTTTATTTTGCCATTTGACTTTTTTTTCCTAGCCTGATTTCGTACTGGCTTTCACACTGATCACCAGTAGTATGTCTTTGTTACAGTAAACTGACTGGGTTTATTATAATAAAAAATAAAACACAGCTTGACTTGCGATCTAAATGTGCTGGAAAAGAATATGATACTGTTTAGAAGAGAAAAGGTTGTGAATAGAAAATCAGTACCACTTCAGTTATTTAAACATTTGCTTTTCTGCAGCTTGTCAAACTTTGTGCCAAGTCATAGCTGCTGTACTTTGTTTTGTTAATCTCAGCACCATGTGCTGTGGGCTTTATAGCAAGGGGCCAATCCTGCACTCCTTCCTCAGTTTTCAGTTTCAGTGAGCCTGAGTGAGTATTGTAGGACTGCATTTTTTTAAACTAGAGGAAAACAAAGTGTAATGCTATAGAACAGGGTTTTCAAATCAGTTTACAAAGGTGAGTAGCCACCAAATAAATTCTCTGTTAAATTAACCCAAATAAGAATCTTCCTAACGAAAATTATTTTCGTTATGAAAAAAAGATGCATGCACAATTCTCTTGAAATTAGGAAGTGATGAATGAAATAATTTAAAATCTGTCTTTCTAAATTTAGCCTACTAAGTCAGGGCATGCAAGCTGCTCTTTAAAAAATATATATCTTTTGGGATAGAAAAGCACAGTAGAGAATGCTGGCTGATGCTAGGAACTGCAGTCTGATTTGTGGGTTCATTAAATTGTATGTTTATCAAAAACGTTCAAACACCTTGTTGTTACACAGTAAAGCTGAGGATTGATTTGGATTCCTAGTGTGTTTCTGAACTGATTTATAACACAAGAAGAGCTCAGACAGACTTCTGGATCTGAAATCATAACTGAGATACCTGGAGAAATCATTTTAAGTTACAAATTGAATTGTGGTTGTCCTAGAAATCGCTGAGGAACCTCTAACACTAAAATTTAGGCAGCCAGGATTGATCTATTCTTTCTATACATTCAGAACAAAACAAAACAGAGATTGAAACTTTTAATAATTCGTGAGTAAAATAAAATAGTTTTTTAAATGAATAAATATTGATTTTTAGACACTCAATTCTATTTTCACCCCAGAGTTGGTTCCGATTTTTACCTAGAAAGTACTTCATCTTACTGAAAGAACTGTGAAAACCTTCCCAGCTCAGAAATGGCCCGAGTTCCAAACAAAGGAGTGCATGGTAGCCCAACCTTTGCAAAGGATGTTGAGCAAGACTTGGCCTCATTCTCCCCTCTCCTCCCAATTCTCTTTGAAGTCAAGCACACAGTTACCAAATATCTAAGACACACATTGTGAGGATGGCTCTAAGGTCCCATGGTACCCCAAGATAAACATGGAATGTATGCATTGTGATGACTTATGAAATGTACTGAAGATACCTTGACTACCTGCAATACTTACTGTAATTTAGGCTATAGCTTTTTGTGGCCGTATCTTTTCATTGTATGTCATCAAAAGAATCATCATAGAACATGAAAGAAATACAGCAGTAATACAGTAAGACAGGCAGGTTGGAGCAGTAAAGTGCATGGTTAAGTGGAATCCTACCCTGTGGGAAACAGCAAGGAAGAAGTAGGCTTAGTGAGAACTTGCACACTTTGCTCACTGAGACTTCTTGTTTGTACTCTGAGTGCATACAAATGTGGGAATGAAAGATGGACAAGCAAGAGAATAAAAACCGGCTCAGAAAACATCGATCTCATGAGGAAGAGAAACGAGCACTGAATGTCAAAAGTGCATTCTATGTAAGGTTGAAATGTAATGATCCTGAAAATATAAATCCTACAACATATGGTGGAATAAAGCATTGGTACTCCCAAAAGGTCTCTAAGTACTAACAAGTTTTTAAAGGATTGTCATGAAGATTATTATATGAATTAATTAATTTCTGTATTGCTGTGCACTTCTGCATATTTTGACTTTATAACAATAAATGTTGGAAAGTGATACAAAATGACCTATTCTAATAGTATAAATCTTGGAAAATGTGATAATGTTAGATTAAATTATATAACAGTGTCAGTAAAGTACACAAATTTGAAACAATAGTAGAATTCTAGAACAAATCTTAGGGGAAAAATGTTCATATAAATGTTTTTCCCTTTTTGTCTACTTCAGTGATTCTTTCAATATTTGGAGGGATCATCATTTATAAATAATATTTTTGGTTTCCTGCCATATGAGTAATACAGACTCATAATCAGCATTGAGGAGTAACACAGAAAGGACTGGCTTTGTCACAGCCCAGTGCCAGCCAAGGAGTTGCTGTTACTTTCTGATGCTGTTAACAGTTCCAGTTCATATCCAGTGGAGATTTGAAAGGAAAAGTGTTTTTCTAATTATTGTGTCCTCTGTCTGTGAACTGAAAAATAATTTTCCCTTGTCATAGATCAAAATTCAAATATACATATTTATACAACTTTATGTCAATAAAAAGCCCTTTGCCTCTTGAGTATACTATTTATAAAATACCTTGTTTTCTCATTTTAATAAAAATTGTCAATAAATTATAACAGGGACTTTTTCCAAAAGTCTGTGCCTACAATTTTATCCGTATTTCTCAGTATTTCACTGTAGCAATAGAAGGGGAAGAGACACTGAAACAAAAATGCCAGTCGTCCTGGGTGGTGCACAAAAAGAAGTATACAAGTTTTTTTTTTTAAGTAAAATATAAGTCAATTTTATTAGCCAATATGTCAATGTTCTGCTTGTGTCATGCCTCTTTTTTAATTGTCTTAATTTAGTTTTTTCTTTTTCCACTGGTTTCCCCATAAACCTGTATTTGTGTTTTAGCTGAGTAAAAGAATACTTTCCTTGTCCTGCACTAGTAGCACTCTGCTCTCATTACAACTTTTTTAGTCTCTTTTTCCATTGCTTCTAGATGGAGTCATGTAACATCACTCCTAGACTTTATCCTTATCTCACTAGCCCCTTGAATCTAGATGTTCCTCACTGTTCCTTGCTCTTTAATCTAAGTGAAGCAACAATGGCAGACCACAGGGCATGATGTTTGACAACTGTGGTTAGCTGGTAAGCATAGTTGAAGGTCTGCCCATGAGAATGAAAATCTGTTCTATTTACAACAGAAGTATCTTATGGAACAAATCCATTTGTTATCATTTTACCTCTTAAATAGCTGAATATACTGAACCTGTAGCACCAGGCCGCTAATACAACTTTTGTGCAGAAGTAGTAGTATTTTACCTAAAAATACAATGCTATGAAGCAGAGACAGAAAAGTAGGGTGTTGTTTGACATAATATCTTCATATTTCAAGACCAAAGCAGTACAAAGAGAGCTTTAAGTTCATGCCATAGTGCTGCAGTAGGACAATTGCTTACTGTGCTGTACAGCACTGCAACTTTCTAAAATGATAGTCTAGATATTGAATAACCTTTTATTTCTGAATTTGTTAAGCTGTGAGTCAATTTTATCCACATGAGAGAAACATTTCCTCTTGTTCATCAAGATTAACAGTAGGATATGATCCTGAAGGAATTGTGAAAATAAAAAAGCAAAGATTACTGCGAAACAAGAAACATCACTGAGGTATTGAACAGCCTGCAAATACAGAATTCAAGGCTACCAAACTACACTTAAAAAAGGGTTTTGATATTTAGCGTAATTTTCAAAAGCCTGTAGTCATCTATCTCCTGAACACTGTCATGGTCAAACAAGTGTACTAATTCCACAACGTGGTTCATTCACTCTTTCATGAGAATCTTGTTTCATGTGAGAGTGCACGGGAGGGGAGACCTGTGGTGCAGGCCTAAATGATTTTGTAAGAAGATTACATGTCTTTGTATTCCAGTCAATATTGAGGGAGTTATCCTCCGTTTATTATCTCCTTCTTTTCATGCTTAATGATCAAAAACACTTATCTGATTTACAGAGAGAGAGAAAGGGTGGTCTGTTTTACTTAAGTTGTCCTCCCTTCCCAAAGACAGGGAAGTCCTTATAAGATTTGTAAGTTCTTATAAGTCCTTCTCCTTACTTGCCAAATTTGGAATTCTTTAGATAGACAAATTTGTGTGAACAAGGAATAATCTTGAAATATTTCAATAGAATTTGAATGTTTTCCTTTAAAATTTACACTTTCCTCCTTGTAAGTGAGATTAGCCCTTGTGAATCTCTATCCTAAGTCAGGTTATTTGAACTATTAAAGCCATCACTCTACTGTGAGTTTTATGATTGTGATCATAATCAAATAAGAATGCCATTTATCATTTGAACCTACTGCTAAATCCTACCATTCACCAAAAGTGAGAATAGTTAAAGTGTTTGTATTTCTCTTTTGCTTTGAATTATATTGTGAATGTTTTAGAAAAATAATTGTCTGAAAAGTACGTATGTATTTGAGGATGTTCTTTAACTTTTGTGAGATCTATTCATAGTATCAAAACAAACACAGAGAATCACTGTAAGAACAAAGGACTTTTTTATTATTTATTATCCCTAAAGTTAGATTGAATTTAAGTTTAATAATGCACTAATTTCAGTAGAGGACTGCTATATCTCTCATCTTCCTAAAAGTATCAATAATATTAAAAAAAAAAAAAAAAAAGGCAGAGTTTCTAATCAGCCTGACATTTGAAATTGAATTTCCTTCGACAGTTTGACATATCCTATTAATCAGAGTTAGACTTGGAAATCTATGGCATGTGGTGAGAACTAGCCATATGCTGAGATAAACTGAACATCTTGGATGGTTGGAATACATGTAATATTTGAAAGCAACATGTGATTGCCTTAAAATAAACAAACAAACACGCAAACACAAAAATATGGTATACTAGTAGTAATTATCTATCTGTTCGACTTCTTACAGCTCAAAACACTGTAGCAGGAAGAGATTTTTGTCTAAAGTCAAACAAAGACGCTTAGATACTATGAGAACTTTCTCGCTACAGAATTTTCCCTGGTCTCACATAGGTACACATCCTAAAAATGTAGGGGTTGAAAATTAGGTCTTCACCAGGAACTTGGCTGACATAACTGTGATGTTGAAAGATGAGGGCATAAGGAGCACTAGGCAATACTTACGATGTCTCCATACTCAAAAAGCCCTTGGTTAACGTGTTTCTGCCGGTTTAGACTCGGACCAGAGGGCTGTTAAGAGTTGCCAGCGAGCTTTGCCCACGAACTTGTCTCTTTGGAGAGTAGAGCTTTAAGCTAAAGGTAACATAGCCAGCTGCAGGGAAGGAAAGCTGTGAAACTTAAAAGAAAATTCTAGATTATGTAAAGAAAAAGCACTTAACACGTATGCACGAGTCATTCTTCAGATCTCATCTCTTATCCCACAACAATTTTATTAAATAATAAGGTTGGTTTATTCAGTATTTTATTAGGCGTAATTTTTGTTGTTACAAATGCTTTTTTCCTCTTGCTTCTTTTAGTAGTTCATGAATTTTCCTGTTAGAACTGTGTCAAAAACTGCTGAGGAACTAAGGAGCTCTGGGTTAGTTTCACCTTTACAATTTATCTCAGCAGCCTGACCTCTCTTCAATGCCCATCCCAAAAGCCACTGTGTGAACGTCCAGGCCTAACCAGACATACTGCCCATGTAGGACAGTGTTTCTTAGAAAATGCAGAGATTTCTACATGGCCTCAGGTGTTTTCAAGATACAGTCTGTTGGTAATGAATGAAACACTAAATGATTCAGATGTTTCTGATGCAAAGGGTTACTAAATTTTTGAGTGTGGGTTTGAAGGAGCACGATAGTACATTCAATAAAGTAAAATTACTATTCAATTACTATTAAGTACACATATGGTGTTAGCTGATATTTTGTTCAGCGTTTGTACTGTAGCCAATTTGGTTGTACAATTTTGTTTTGTAGACAGAGCAAGCGGACGCCTGCATTCACCTTAGAAATTTTTATGTATCCAGATAGGGATTTTATTTACATAAGAAAATCCATTTTGTTACAGATTAAGATATTGAAAATAATAGGATATCTGTTTATGCTGCTTCTGTGATAGCTGATGACTGCATAAATGCACTACTGAGCAAAGAGGAAATGGATATAAGTTTGTTAGGAAAACAGTAGGTTGCAGATGGAAAAGTACATTGTTCTACCTACTTTCATCAAACAGATTTAAAATATTTTTTCAATATCTTCTCTATTTAGAGCAAATAATTCATGTTCAAGAAACTTAATAGTGAGAAGGGTGTAGGAGTACAACAGAAAGAGTGTCGAAGTCTTGCCATAGTTCTCCTGAAATCTGTTTCATAGTTTCATTACTTTCAGTTCTATTTCTTGGTTCCATTTTATTCTCTAGCTTCCCTAGATTTGCCCCTTAACTTGAGGTATTTAATACAGACTAAATGGTTCTCTTTCTCTGTATTTTGATTATTTTATACATACTTGTTATTACTCATTATAGCATTACATATAATTGTAATCATTATAGTTATTGGAAAAAAAAAAAATGATTTACTGGGGTTAAAATCTGTGTTTCAGATTTAAATAGTATTGAGGTTCATTCAAGTTTTCTGAATTTTTTTTGAGCTTAAGTAGACCAGAAGGAGGCTGTGAGTATATCCTATAATCAGTAATTTCCGCCAAGATTTTTCATAATTTCTCAAGTAGTTGTAATTTCAGAACTTATGAAAAAAAAGAAATTGTACTTCTGAAGCTCCTCAGTATAGAAGATTCCCAGTCAGGTCGCTGTGTCTGATATAACATTCATCTGCATTAGGTAGAAAGTGACATCTATACACCCACTGCATTTTCATCCATCTCTGGGCCTTCATGGCTGTTCAGCCCACAGTGGTCACATTTAGAAACATTCAGGAATTTAGCAGTCTTCCCAAGGTGAATTTCTCTCTGTAATATAAATATTTTTTGTTCTAAGTAGTACATTGAATTTCACCTTTCACCTTTTACAATGAAAATGTGATTTGGAGGAAGGGGATATTCTATCAAAATAATAGTTGCCAAGTGCTCTTTCCCAGCTCTCTTTCTTCCTACTTAGCAAGTTGCAATTCCAGTGTCTGAAAGCCAAGTCTATTTGAACAGTGGATGGAAAGCATAGTAAGCATGTAAAACTTAAGTTACTAGATTCTGGCTATGCTTCATTTTCTGGAAAATAATTCTATATTTTATTACAGGCAGAAATATATGAAATGTCTTCCCCAAAATATGATTCTTATAATCAACAAGTTAATATGCTACAGAAGATTAACACTTCCCTACCAAAGTTAAATTTTTGAATCCTTTGATGGGATTCGTATTTTGTTTTTCAGAAGACAATAGACTTTTTTAGCAAGGTTTAGATCAAGTTCAGTTCTTTTATATTGCCTGAGGTTCTGAGGTGTTATAGCTATGCTGAAGCCATAGCTAATTAACCACTTCCACTGCTAAATATGTAGTTGGTTTTCATCTCTACTAAGCTGTAACAGGTAAACATGATATATGTAACAAAGTTTGGTATTTTTGAAGACTATTTTGTTCCGTTGCAAATAACATGCCCTCACAATTGCTGTTACCTAAAAGCTTACAGTAGTAGACAAATATATAGTTATGTGCTGCAAATACTTCATTAATGACACAGAGAAAGGATTTCCTGTAGAACAGATGGCCCTTGTAGTGTTAACCAAACTGCTCATCTAAACCAGCATTGTCTGGAACCTAATGCCCTCAGGCAAGGGTCCGACCCAGTTGTGGAGAGGCACCATGCAATGATGACAGATGGCCATGTGTTGAGGCAGTCCAAAGACCATGCAAATGTACCATGGGTGGCTGTTGAGAGCTCAGGTTCTCAGTGGAGATTATTCAGGAGGCTTATGGATGGGGTGTCCTAATCTGAACAACGTTAATCTAACATGGGAACTTAAATCAGATGGAAAGAAGTAAGCAATAGTTTCTCAGCCCTTCAGCAGTGTTTCATTGGATAGATCAATAGGGGGCAGAAATTTGTTTCATTACCTTCAATCAGCTTAAAGAGGATATAACATTTAGTCAATCACTCTGCACTAGATTGAGTGACTGACAAAAATAAGTACCTAAAACGATACAATCCTAATTTTGAAAAGCAAAAATGAAAATGAACTAATATTTCAAATGATGGGAAGAGGCAAATAACATTCACAGTTTATATCAATTTCACATTTAATTCTGAATAAAATCTTAATTTGCCTGTCTGAGGTTTTAAAACTGAAGGACAAGAAACATAGCATAAATAGCAAAGATTTTTTGTGATTAAAAGTTTGATTAAGATTTCTTCTGTATTAAGAATATGCTTCTATGATCTGAAGGTGCTCTTGAAATGGTACAGGAGTTTCGCTTATCTCCAAAAGCTGATCTTTTATCCAGTTTGTGGTTGCTTTTGCAAAGACATTTGTTCTTCTTTTCAGACAGGAAGTGCATCATTTTGAGAGATGTACATGATGACAGAGATTTAACAAGATACATTTATTTATTTATTTATTTATTTTAAGTAGAAACATTACAAACTTTAATCCCTACTGGAAATCCCTACAGGGATTAAAGTTATCTATTTTTTAATCCTTTTTTTCATATAAGCTCTTAAATGAAGAACAGGTACAACTCTCGTTTTCTTTTCAACTGCCATCCTGAACTAGAGTTCAGAACAGCTACTGCTTCCTCAGGGGACCATTCCAAGAGCTACGGATCTTCAAAATATGGAAAGTCTTTAAATGTGGTCTTTTCTACCCTAACCTGTCCCAGCAGTCAGTGAGGGGATCAGTCAAGGCTACACACTATTAGCCTTATATTTCGAGCATCTGTAATTCTTAAAAAGAATCAGCTAGAAATTAAATCCTAGGACTTTGGAGCTGCTTTGCACCATTACGCACATGGTTTGATATTTTGTGTATAGTTACATTGGGCCTAATTCTGTTTTTACAGCTCTGCATTTACCTAGCTGTATTGCTACTGAAATCTGGAGTGTCATCAGTGAAAATCAGTGTTGGAAGATGAATTCGATCATGCAATTTTTTTTAAGTCTTTTAATAATAATTGATATTTGCAATTCATTTAATTTGATTTTTAATAGTATGTCAGTAAAATGGCTTTTCTTTGTTTAGAAGGCCTGGTACTGCCATGTATCTGCAATACTATCTATTCTTTAACTCTGATTTTTGCACCTCTGAACTAGCCACACAGCCACCAGCATGTGTATTTGAGAGAAAATGGAATGCATATGCAGCTGAAAAAACAAAGTGATGACTTGATGTGGAAAGAGCAAGGGTTTAATACAATACACTTCTGACAGCCTGAAATTTCTGTTCAAACAGACGAGTGTATAACATACCAGATTCATGTGTGACTGTGTGGAGAACTGTGGAAATATAACAGGGATTGAATGTTTCTCTTGGAGGAAGGAATACATATTTGGATGAGGTGTGTAGAAGTAGGAAATGACTGAGAGGACTGAGGCTTCTTATCTTTGTTGTTTTTTTCATTTGATTTTTTATTTTCTTTGTGTACTGTAGGCTATAATTTACAGTTGGAGGAAGTTGCAAGGACATCTTGCTGAGAGAGAATGGTGTATTTGGGGTGGGTTAGCATGTTGCAGATTCCTGATATGTCATGCCCAATTAATGGCACTCCAATTTCATGAGGGATAAAAATATTATAGGATACTAAACCAGTTTTTCATGGCCATGGTTAGATTTCAGCACTGCAAGTAGAAGAAAAAGAAATTGCAATGACTAATCTGCCAATGTAAGGTGAAACTGAAACAGTGCTGCCTGAGGAGAACACATAATTTCAAAGGGAACTTCTTATGAAAGATAAGTTGTAGAACTGTTCAGGTTGGAAAAAACCTTCAAGATCATCAAGTCCAACCACAGCATGTCCTCCCGAGTCCCATGCCCTATAGTGGCATGTGCTCATGTCTATTAAATACCTCCAGGGATAGGGACTTCACCATTCTAATGTTTGATCACTCTTTCCTTGAAAAAATTCTTCCTAATATCCAATCTAAGCCTCCTGTAACACAACTGGAGACTTCTGCTTTGTGTCCTATTAGCTGTCACACAGGAGAAGAAGCCAACACTCTCCTTGCTGCAACCTCCTTTCAGGTACTTGCAGAGAGCAATGAGGTCTCCCCTATGCGTGCTCCATTGGCACCTGCATATGTCCTTCCATCCAGTGATCCATGCTGGAAATGGCCCACAGCTTCCTTCTAAGTCTATGCACCTGGCATTTCCTACCCTTACACTTGGTGTGGGACTGATTAGTGGCAGGTCATCCACACAGAACCAAAGATCAGGAAGTATTCCTGGACCCAAAGTATAGACACAATTGTACAGATCAGGTCTAGATCTGAGAGTCGACTTTTTTTTCTAATTTCTTTACTGTATACTTTCCACATACTGCTGGTTTTATTCTGGGGAATTTGCAGTGGTCAGTCTCGTGTCCTCCTACATCTAAGGCAATGGTAATTTTCCCACTGATAGCACTAAGATGAGGTTCAGACACATATACAGCGCTAAGGTGAGGTTCAGACACGTAAACCTAGGATAAATTCAACTAATTGCCCACCGTGCTGCTCTTGTTATAACTGACAAAACATTGCCTCACTGCCACCATTCTTAGAAACAATAGAAAAAATGAGCCGACTTTGAACTGCTGGCTTAGGCTGCAAAATCTTTCAATTATTAGCAGAGTACTGGAAATATTTAATAGACCAAAATAGGAAAACTTGTCACAGGAATACCACTGCGTATGAGCAAAACCTGTATTTGTTTTTGCAAGATGATTAAGAAAATAAATAATGTTTTACTTACATTTAGATAACAAATGTAGCACCTGAGCAGCAGTCTGCTGAAAGGTCCCTGACTACTGAAAACGGGAAAATGAAGAAATGTGAAGGCCAAGAGAGGCAAACTATAGAAAGGTAGTGGTCAATATTTCTAAGATTGCTTTGAAGACACTTGAGAAGCCCCTACACAATTTTAACCACTTCTTTTTCTATTTTTTTTTTTTCTCTGTAGAAAGAAAGCTGAGCAAAATAATGCAATATGGAAGAAGAAATTCCAGATTGTACAAAACAGGTGTAGTATTATAACAACACTGGTTGCGTTGATAAAATACTAAAATAGACTTTGCAAATTATATATATATATATATATAATGTATATATATGTGATATGATGAAATATGTATATATATAAATGACGAAAATTGAGGTTGCTGTATACATTGTTCAGTTGCATAGTTATTAGTATCTGAGGATATAATAGCTAGATTTTAAAAATTGGAATTAAATAACACTGAGTTGAATAATACACTTTTCACCTGCTTGTAGCAGATCATAAGCATTTCAAACAGGACATTTTGTATGATTGAGTAAATAGTGAATGATCTTAGAAACAAAACTTGTGTGCATAGACTAATTTTTCTTTGAGGACTTTCTGTAGCATGTTTGAATGAGATTTTAATCTGCTAAAACCCATGTTCTTTAACCAGTTTGTTTCCCTGTGACTTCCTTCCTAAGGAAGTTCCTCTTCCTCAAAGATCTTTTTTCTCTCTCTTATTTCATACTTTAACATTTTCTGTAACAACTCTTTCTTTATCCCAGAATTATAGGACTTTCTTCTGCTTTTTTCATGTAGTCACAGTCATCTTTTATGTGTGCTCTTCTACTCAAATGGTTTTCTCCTTCTTCTTCATCTTCATTTTCTGCATTCTGAAACATTTTGGCTGGAACATGCTGGCTTATTGAAACCCACCAATTTCCTCCAGTTGCCAAATCTAATGAATTTCTAGCAAATTAACACTAAGGATCCCATGGATCACTGCTCAGCCATAGATACCTGTTGAGAATTGTGATCTCCATCACACCCCTTCAGCATAGTTTCCTTGTTTGCCTTTTAGTCTGTGACTAATATTGAAAACTCTGGAAAAGATAGGAGCTCCCTTGGTATTATCCTGCCAATTGAAAAACACTTCTGGTGTTTCTATGGCAAGAAACACTTGGGTAGCCAGATGTGCTATGACTGTATTTATACTGGCAAGTAATTTTTAATTATGAAGACAACTACGTCACTCATATATTCTCATTTGGAATAAAGCAATCAGTTCTTCAAGATAAAACCCTAGGGCTGTTCTGGTTCTTGTGTGTGCTCTATAGGCAGCACAGATCAGATGGCATTAGGTTTGGCTCCCTCTGCACTATGCAGTCCTCTGCTGCTATCACTCAAAACCTTGGATTTTCAAACACTCACATATCTTTAGTCTGCATCTTAGAATGAGCAACACACATATTTGGTGTCATGTTGTGAAGTCACCGTTCTCGTAGGCCTGATAACTCCATGATAGCTTTTAGGAAGAAAACTTCAAATTAAGAATATCTAAAATCCATATACTGTAGAATCATAGAACCATAGAATCACAGAATCATTAAGATTGGAAAAGATCATCTAGTCCAACCCCAACCCACCCCCACCATGCCCACTAACCATGTCCCTCAGCTCCACATTTACATGATTCTTCAACACCTCCAGAGACCGATTGTTTTCTGAGAATTTCTAAAGAGTTTCAAATCCACCTGAGCTGGAAGCATATTTTAGAAAGACAAACTCCCCTCCAACTGCACACTCTACTGTATTTCAGATGGTTGTTTTCCTTTATTTTTTATCTCCCCAACACTCTCAATGGTGTGAGAATGCTGTAATTCTCATCCTACAAATGGTGAACTGTACTGCAAGTACATCTGTTGCACAGCAAACACTTTGTCCTCTGTGCTTATACAGTTTGATACAATATCCATACGGTCAACGGAGAGCTTCTTGTTAAGTTTGTCATTCATTGAAATTGGCCTCAAGTTATCCTCTCATCTGAAAATTGTGAGAATACATCATGTTGATACAGTGATAACATAATGACAGTCTTATCAGTGTTCTTAGCAATCATGCAAGACTCAGTAGAAAAATAAAATTCTATTATTGATATCTATTCAGCTCTATCTTAATGAGTATTTACTGTGTTACTGAATGGGCAGGGACTGGAGCATTTTCTAATGGAGAACATTAGAATTAGTTGCTTAAGAAAGAGATTAATTTCTAATTTTATATGCAGCAAAGAACTCTCACATCATGGAAACAGATTAACTTTGATAAAAAGGCAATTAATGATAAGATACAAATAGTCTATAGGAAGGAAAATCATTATTCTTTGCTTCTTTTTTCTTCCTGACAGTATATTAAAGGACTGTGCAATTTATTTTTACATGACAGTTGGATTACCTGGTCAGCATATTTACTTTGAATTTTATGCTGTACATTGCTATAAATTATTATTCTATTATGTTCATAGTTTAAAATTTTAACTATAAAATATGTGAGCCCCTTTGTGATCAGAAAAACTTCAGTGTGTTTATGAATATCATCAAAGACTGTGGCCTGGTAGATGAAATGCCTGAAAAATATCTAGAGAGCACTGAATGTTGCTTGCTCCAAAAGTAATGCCTCCTGTTTATTTCCAGCGAAATGACAACTGATACAAAGAGCCCAATAATAGCATTTGATAGAGCAAATTCACACCTACAGAACACTCTTTTTCAACACAGACACCACCATTAGCTATGCATTTCAAAGAGCAAGATCCTGCATTCCATGCTTGTAAAAATCTGCATGAGTGGAGTTGACCCTCTGTCACTGTCTCCACTATTAAATCACACCACCCACCACCTCACTGTGCCCACATTCACTGTTTGGTCTCCAGAAACATCCAACAAGCATTGATGAATGTCAGTGGGTGCCATTTTACCCATATGGAGCAATTCAGTTACACTCCTTTAATTCCTATGCTCTGCCATGTCACATGCCAGTCGGACTGCCCCTCTGCTGCCATCTCTCACGCAGCAGCAAAATGTACCAGAATATTGGCAGGAAGGTTCAGTCCCTACTGCCCTACCAGCACCTTCCACCTCTGACAGTGTGGCCAACACAATAGAACAGGAGGCATTGTTTTTGGAGGAGATTTCATGTGTCTGACTGCTCCTTCTAATAACAGTTCTCTTTCATTTTTCATAGAAATGAAATCCATTTAAGTGTTCCTTTGCTTCTTTCTTAATTTACTATTTGTAGCTAAAAGATCTGTGAAGTTCTTATCTTGTAACCACACACGAACAGGGCACAGAAATCAAACTTTGTCATCTCTGCCCACTCGAGTGTAACAGCTGCGACAGGTGCTAGTTAATGTAAAATGTTTTTTTGTAATGTTTTGTTTGTTTGTTTGTTTGTTTTTTAATTATACAAACTTTTTTTTACTTTAAAATCTCTGTAAATGTCAACGACTTGAGTCATATCAAGTCATGTTGTCTTCTAGTATTACTTAACTGCAACTGAACTCCGGTTATTTTGTGGCACAAGAGCCTGTTTAAATGCCAGTTATCAAACTTTCATGACAAATACAGGGAAAGTAATCCAAACCATCCAAACTATTACCCTCACTTAAGAAAAAAACCTACCACCTGGTACAATTTTTATCTTATTTTTTTTCCTTTGCTTACCTTATTTTAAAAGTTCTGTTTCAGTATTGTAATACCTTTCTTTGTACAGAAAGAGGAAAAAAACATACAGCTGTTCAAATTACCTCGTGAACTGGACCTTGAGAAATTAGGTAGCAATTTTCGTTGATTAGATAAAGTATCAGCACTCAGTGGTTAACGATACAGTAAATTTACAGACAGAAAAATGACAGTATTTGGAATTCCAGTTCTGTTTCTATTCCTCACAGATTTTTCCACTGCATAGGATCTGTTACTTTACTCATGTATTTAATATACTATACTTAATATAATATATTAATGGCATTTTAATTGATATGGATTACTGAATTCTTACTGGTTATTTGCTCTGTTTCTGCTGATCAATAGTGTTTACCTAACTATTTCCCCTGTAAAAGATATGAAAAGTAAGTTTTCTCTAACTGGCAATTTTAAACTTCAGTGTTATGTATGGTACTCTTCAGAATGGCAGCATAATATAAGTTCATGTAATATGAGATTTTTTTCAGTCTGCATGCAATTAAGGATGAGATGTTTCTTAGACAAACACTGCAACGCCAGTTACTGGCACTTAGATATGCATCTCCTGGTGAAACAGTAAGTAGAGACACAGCAACTGGATTGTTTTTGAACTGTTATGTTTTTATTGAAAGTCATGCTGAGCTTTCTAATGTAACAAGTCATAGAAGCCAGCCTATAGCATAAAGTCAAACAACTTTGATAGCAAAAACTGTGAAATGGTAAATCCAACAAAGGCGGATTTTCAAAGCTGGATATGCTCAGCTGCACACAGCACCATCTCGTGTGCGTAGTATGTGCACAAATATTGCATACGTTTTGCTGGAATAAATCACTGGGGTGACATAACATCTATCTACAGCATATGAAAGAGCCTTAATGGTACCTTTTTCAGACTGTGAATTTGAACTAAAACTACAGAGTTCTCCTTGCTTCACCTGACAGAAAGTAGAGGGATTAGGAGCTACAAGACTTAGTGTATTTCTTGCTCTGTGTTGTATGTCTTAACACAGCAGGGAGTACAGCCCCAAAAAGCTATCCATTCTCCTCCTATGCAAGTGTGTACAAATGTCAAGACTGGCATTTTGACTCTTTTTTCTGGAGAAGTTTAATAGGGTGAAGCATGTCCTAGATTAAGGTACAGGACTTGCACAGACTTGTTACTTCAGTTACCTCCACTGATTTTTTTCCTGATAAAGGAAATACATCTGATATATTCATACATATATAGGATATTAATATATCAACTTTAGTTCCAAATATATTCAACTCTTCTTGTAAAAAAATGACAATTCAGGAGAAGGCAAGTTAAAACATATCCTTCTGATTTATAAAAGGTTATGCATTGCAATTCCATATTCAATGAGTCAAAAAAATGTTGCAACGTTTTCAAAATCTTTTATTAATATTGATTTCTTGCTTATCAGCTCATATGCTTAAACTGCACTGTCTTAAAATGTGTTTAATATACGTCTGGTCTGTCATTTACAGATGGTTTGCCCTGTTTGTATTGAAAATGACATAAAAGACACAAACAGATTCAAAGATGGCTCACATTTACCTTCAACTTTGGTAAGCATTTTTCTTTTTCAGAACATAAAAGCTTAGATATGCTCTGCAGTAAACAGGGATAGCATTTTTGACAATTTTGTGAAACATAAGACTTCGACATATCCAGGAATCAACATTCATCATTTTCATAATGGACAATTGTTTCAGTGAAAGAATTTCACAATGTGAGACAATGACTTGTTGCTGAAACAGAGATATTTTTCTTTACAACACAAATTGGGATGATTTAAATGCATTTCACATGATTGAAATATTTAACATATTCGTATCTTCCAAATGTTGGTTGTCATGTGCATGCAGTAACAAACATTTATGTAAAGAAATCCACATTCAGTTTTAAAGCTAATGTAACTTGAAATTATAAATAGATGTTTGTGGCTGCAACTGTAACTACCTGAGTAAGAGCCAAAATAGCATTTCTCCGTGAGTAACAAGACTGATATAAGCTTGATTCATCTAGTACTAAAATAAATGGGAAGACCAGAGTGAGAAATGAAATGGCATTCTAAAGTTCTGAATAGCAGTTGCCCAAAACAATAACATTTCATTTTGTCTTTTAAGTCTAATGCTTCAAGCTCAGTGAATGATTTATCAGATTATTTCAGGGGAGGAATCCAAGTTACAGTAAACTAACAGCTTCTAATGATCTTCAACAAGAAAATATTTCTCATCTAGCCGCCATTATGTTCCCAGTCTACTGGAAAGCAGAAAGAAGACACAGGTGAATTTCCTAGGCTTCTAAACACAACAAAAATGGCCAGTGTTTGAAGACGGTGAGTTTGACATCTTTAATGCAACATACCCTATTCTGCAATTTAAGTATTTGTTTCTAACTCTTCAGAATATACTTGAACATAATCGTATTTCTCCAGACACCTTTTCCTGCAAACCTTTGATGTATACAGAACTTTGGGGGTCTCTTTCTTTGGAGATATTCAGAACCTGCCTGGGTGCTTTCCTGTGCAACCTACTCTAGGACATCTGTGTTAGCAGGGGTGTTGGAGTAGATGATCTCCAGAGGTCCCTTCCAGCATAGTTCTGTGTGATTGTGAATAGTCCTCTCTTCCCACAAGAAAATAGATGAACATAATGCCATTTCAATGCTGAATTCTTATATCACTACTAAATTGTATGTAAAGAACATTATGAGATTTTATTTACCTTTTCTTTTAGCATCTATCAAAAATACACCACAACAACAAAGATGCATGATTATAATACTAAACCCTCTTCTTTTCAATATCTCTACTATTAAATAATTTTAAAAATGTAATTGCAATTAAGCACAATATTGTTCAGTAACAATATTAGGAATGTTAGTTAATGGTTTATTTAAAAAGGATTGTTCTGAGGGCCTTTTTTTATTTGATATGTGGTATAACAATTTATTTACCAATACCTTATGGCTCCTCCTCTGGCAAGATGCTTAGTATCAATATCAATATGCAGATAGCACTGTTTAATTCAAGTGGCTGTGCTTATGTCTAGAACAAACTACACATATCTAAATGATTTGGTGTAATATTCATATGTATTTCTGACTATGTAAATATAGAGAATTGCTACCTTTTCTACATTTTTATCTGTAAATGCGTGGACATCATTTAAACATTTCCCTTTGGTTTTGTTATGCACTCCAGCATACAAGTTTTTACTTTGAACATTGCTGTACTCCTTGTATTCTGTTTATGTAGCTCTTCTTCAGCTATTCTGATTCTGCATGTACAAACTACTTTTATTTTGCGGTGAGTTAGAGGTATCACAAGTGTGGTGATTGTTCTGATAGGATTGATCCCTTGGACAGTCCTAATTCTGCAAACATTTAGTCACCTCTACTGTTTTGCAATTAGCATTGGCTGTGTTGTGATCAGTAAATAACAGTGATAAGGGCAACCATGAAGAATATATTGTATGTCACAGTATTTTGTGAACAATCAGATCTTTCCTTCTTCCAGTTGGCTGTTGAAACTATGAAAAGAGAGCTAAGTTAGTCCTGTATGCTTTTGGAGCATTAATTCAGTGTCAGTTCCTCCCCATGTGGAAGGCTACATTCAAAATGACTCAGATCTATTACATTCTTGCTGGAGTTGACTGCCCAGTATACCCAGTATACAAGCCCAGTATACAAGTGGAGGATTCTTTAGGATTTGAATCAAAAAGTTCTTTAATAGCAAATTTACACTTATCTCAAAAACACAACTATCTTGTTCAAGACACAGGAACAGAGGACTTGCAGGAATCCTCTAATATATATATTTTTAAGCAAGTAGGGATGTTTCAGATATGTGTGTGTTTATGGCTCTTCTAGTTCCACATAGAGAGTGTGCATTCTTAATAAGCAGAGGAAAGTCCAATAACTTTAGAGTCTGGATGCTTCACACAATAAAATTAACTCTAGTTTCCTTTACTCTTCAAAGTCTGTGTAACAAATGCATAACCCTTTTAAATACCTACCAAGCAGGAACTTGTCCAGACAGGCACTGTTACTAGCACCTCTTCATAATTGCCAGCGTTTTATGAGTTTGAACCAAATGTTTTATCATTCAAAACAAGAGCACCCTTATTATGCAAGTCTCTTCATGAATCAAAGATAAAACACATTACATAGAACTATCTGAAGTACATGAAGCTGTATTTTTATATTCAACAGATGATACTAAGTACAATTAAACAGTTATAAGGTTAAATAATATACAAATAAATAGAGTTGAAATTCAGGTTATAAACTATTGTGCTTTTTTCTATTTTGTTTTTGTTATTGTTGTTTTGTTCTTGTTTTGTTTTGTTTTTAACAGGACCAAGATTAAAAACATTGCTGTGCGGTATTACTTTTTCATACTGTTTGCTGATTGTTAATAGAAGAAGACACACAGTAACTCAGTTTGATTCTTTCAGCACAAGAAGAGTGCAATCTTCTAGCAGTTCTGCCTTCGTGAAGTCTTTCTTTTACTAGAACTCCCAAACCGATCTGTGCAAATATAGGCAGTTTGGATGTTTCTTTTGTCTGTCATTTTGCCTGAAAAGAATTGCTGCTACCATTTTAACAAGTGTTGATCTTTTCGAAAAAGAGAGACGCGAGAAATTGAACCCACGTCCCAGACCGTCGCCATCGCCCCTGGCCCACAACCACGTGAGGCCGTTCCCTGCCCCCACGCCGCGCTTCAGCACCACTGACAGCTCCACTCCCGCACACGGCCGCGCACCGGTGGCCCCGCCGTAGAACCGATCGCTGGGCGAACCACCAGCTCCGGGGGCGGCTTCCAGCTCAGCCGTGGAAGCGGTGGCCTTGCTGTCCTTCCTTTCCAGCAGTCAGCCGGACTCTCAACCCTGATTAGTGCCTGTTACCAGAGATCTGTCTGCACACAGCCAGGGAATGGAATCTCTGATATGTGCTGATGTCGTTTCGTCGGAAGGTGGAATGGCATTCCGCAAAGATTGCATGAGTTCTAGTCAGTGGGAAGTTATTTAATGATTTTAGCTACCTTTTGTTGTTGTTGTTGTTATAAAAGTACGTGATAAACAGATGGTTTTAAGTGTGTGACAGGATTGCTTAAATGTCCTTTTTAAGCCTGTACCTCACTTATTTCTTGGCTATTCCTCTTAAAGGCATGTGCTCAAACAACTCCCTGGGCATTAGCAACTGGGCCTTTCACAGACAGCAGTGGCATCTGTGCAGAATTCAGACTACTCTTGAGTAGCTTTCCACTACAGACCTCCTAGTGTGCACATGAATGTTTTGGAAATACTTATGCGCTTTTTTTTTTTTTTTTTTTTTTTTTTTTTTTTTTTCCCTCCCAAAACTTGAAGATGATACAACTTAATTCTTGCAGAGGTTTAAAACAGTATTATTCAGATGAACAAATGACTTTTTAAAGTTTGGTACCATTCATCCAGCTGTGCATTTCAGCCTACTCATGCATAAGTGCCCCCTACTGTGGATTGGGTTGGAGCTGAGGTTTTGTCTAGTTTTAGTTTTAATCTCTATTTAATGTACAAGCACAGACAAAAGAATACTGGCAATGTATATATTTAAGTATTAACAAGACGTGCATGTAATTCCAATGCATTAGGGCATAAAACATTTAAAGTCCACACCTAAAGGCTCTTCTTAACAACTTAAACTTGCTCAGGGCCCAGGATCCCTCAGAGTGTTTTAACGAAATGAATGAGACTCAGTGAGGTCAGTCATCCCTTTAGAGGATGACCATAAACATAACCATAGAGTCATCCCATCCAGGTCCTCTGCATTGCAGCTGGACTGATAATTAGCATCGGTGTTTTGTGTAAGAAACTCAAAATACCTGTAAACCATTGTTCAATTAAACTGTTTACTAAATTTGCCACTAAGAAAGGATGGTAACTAAAGATCAGCCTTCAGGAATGACAAAAGGAAGTGCACAACACTGGAAGGTGAAGTTTTGCCACAGTGTTTACTCCCATTACTCTTGTTTGAAGATGATAAAACTGGACACCTACAAACATCTATGCTTTCCATTGTACAGCGTCCACTGCTGTTGGTTTTTATGTACTCAGGGAGATTTTTCTCACAGTCTGGTGTTTGCATCTATTGACTTTGTAATCTGTAGACAGACTCTTAATGAGCAGAAAAGACAAGAACCACGGAGATAAACCCTTAGAATAACAGTGAGCCTTTACAGCTTGTCAGCAAGAGAAAGCTCAAACATAAATATCTGATTTACAGAAGTAACACAACTTATTTTGATAGATTACATTGTTTCTGTTTCAAATTACTCTGTCAAAAGGGGAAGAAAAGGTTAAGAGGTCATATTTTTTAAAATGCTTGAAAGGGCTCTTTCAAGGGTTTGGTTGGTTTTTGGTGTTTTTTCCACAAATATCAACCCTATGTTTAGTCAATTATTCGTGGTGGTGCATAAGCTCTACTTTGCCTGCTTGTCAAAGGTGCTGATTTTGTTAAATTCAGTTCTAGAAGACCCCTCAAATGGGCAGGAACAGGATCTAAGGACCCCAGAGGCAGGCTGCAGACCAGAGGAATTATTCGATGGTTTTTCTGTTAAGCGAGGTTTTCTTTGCTGCTTTCAGCCCCTTTTCGAGAGTAGGGGACCTGTAAGCAGAAGGGAGTTCAAAGTTTGTATTTTTATTTTTATTTTTTTTAAAACTTTCAAACAACGACTATCCATCCCGACAAGAGGTAATCGAAGAGATCATATTCACACATTTTAACACGCATCAAAAGAACAGAAGAGACTCTCCTGCCCGCGTGGGGCTGAATCAGCTATCTTGTCCATCAGCGCAGCATCCCCCGCGTGCCCGCACACCGCAGACAAACCCCTCTGCTACACCCACACCGGGAGCCGGTGCACGGCAGACAGCGGGGCCGGCTGCGGCCGAGGCCAGGCGGGGACGGGGTGAAGGCACTGCGCGGGTCCCGGCGCCGCCGATGCGCGGTGCGGGCGGAGCGCGGGCACGGCCCTGCCCCGGGCGCTCGGTTCACCGGCAGCCGGGAGCCGGAATAAATCACAAAGGCACGTTTAACGTTAGTGACTCTTTAAATGGAATTTTTCATTCAAACTTTGTCATTAAAATAGAAAGGCCTTTTGGCCGTGACCATACGAGCATAATAAATCGTATATGTTTGCGATACTGAATGAATCTCGCCCATATGCTGCGCTGCAAGGCTACATGAATGAAGCATTTACCAAATCAGGCCCACCACATTAAACAGAAAAACAATCTTTATTCATGGTAACTTATCAGTTACAATTAATCAACCTCGACAATAGAAATTCTGATGTGTTCAAGCAACTTGAAAGCAATAGGTCATCTCCAGGGCAGCCATGTTGTGTCTTTGTGCCTATGGCTTCGAACAAAGCAACATCTCCGATAAATGTACATCCCCACACACATGTGTGCGCCTCCGTGGATAAATATCTCGGCACGCCGAGGGCCGCGTCGTACGCGCACGGCTGCGCGGAGAGTGTTTATCTTTTTGTCATACAAAAAGTAATTGTTTTCTAGTATTTTTTGAGCTCCGCAAGTTTAAACAAAAGCAAAGAAATTTCCATTGGATGACCATCCTTTCAGTTTCTCTGCTGCTATGTGAATAGCATTGTGCAAACCATTCCAACGGTATTGAAAAGGGGTAACCATTGGTTTGATTTGGTTACACGGTTTCGTAAAGAGCTCCCTCCCACTGCCTTAGGGTCTGTGAAAGGTCCGTGACCTGTTTAGAACTGCCGAGGGAAATGTCATGTCGCCCCTCCCAAATGGGAGTATCTGCATTCATTTGATCAGTATAAAAAATGATTGGGGATGGCGAGATCAGGGCTTTTGAATCGCAATTTATAGCAGTTTACAAAAATGCACATTGTTGGAAAAGAAAACATGGAAGTGTTGCTTTCTAAATTGCATTACCTGTGAAATGTCATTAGTCTTTTTAGGATATCGCGTCCTATTTTTTATGATCTCGGAGAGAGATTAAACGCAGAAGTTCGGTGTTCGCCCGGGATAGGAGCGCACACGGCGCTACCGGCTCTGCGCGGCGACTTTCGCCGTCACGAAACGTCCCCCGGTTCTGCCCCGGGCTCCGCCCGCAGGTCCGCTCCCACCGCGTCGCGGGACCGAACCCCTTCCCGGGACCCCTCCGCCCCGGGGGCGTCCGGCCGTGCGCGGAGCTCAGCCCCCACCTCCCGCCGAGCGGAGCGCTCCGACCGCCGCCTCCCCGCCCGGCCTCGGAGTCCCTGAGCGCTGAATTTGCTATCCTCCCGATTGCCCTCGCAGCCCCACACCTTGCAAAACCGAACGCGGGGGAACTTTGACGCTTCGTTTAAACCATCCGCCCTTGAACGCGTCAGCTCTCGCACGCGGAGGTGGCCGTCGGGGCGTCCCTGCTGTCCCGTTCCCTGCCTCTGCCGGGCGGTACCGAGGGGGTCCGGCGTGGAAACGGGAGCGGGGGTGAGCGGCGGGACGGGGCAGGCGGGGCCCCGGCGGCACCCTCCCTCCTCCGTTCAACGCGGGGTACTCAGGAGCGGCGGAACCCCCCCTTCTGCTCTCGGGCTGCCTGGCCTCTGCTGGTCTTCCTGGGGCCCCCTCCCCGGCCTTCGCTCTTCGGGAGCCAAACGTTGCTCGCCGAAAGAGGAGCCTCACCGAGAGCGGCCCCCGCCCCTCCTGAGCCTCCAGACCCGGACGTGTCATCCCTGACACCGGACAAAATTTTGGCGATGCCTCCGCTCCGGTAGTTTTTGGGTCCCGTAGCTGTCGCCCACGGCCGAAGCGCTGCAACGGGGCGGATAAATTACCGGAGGAGTCAAAGCCTTGAAGGGCTTAATTGGGAAACGCGGCCCCGGTTCCAACCAACGTCCGTACAATTGCACACTGCGGTCCACCATTATTCGAGCTTCATCTACTATGCACTATATACCACCGCCTCCAAAGGATTGTTGCCCTAGAAACTTGTTTTAAATCTCCAGCTATATATCAACACCTCGTTTTAGCAGTCCTTGGCTGAATTACAGTTACACAGTTTGGCGCTTCTTTCAAATTTCCTCCCATCACTTTGGCCAAAGAAAGGAATTTTTCTCCTTTAGAAATGAATTGGCTTAATTAGTAAGTAGATTAATGGCAATTGCTGGTGAGTTGGTTTCCAGCAGAGTTTCACCAGAGAGGGTTAATCGGAGTCAGGTCTGGAATCTTTCCCAGAACTGGCTGCCAGCCATTTCCGTCAACCAATCAGCCCCTAAACAAACGCCATCCGCCGAAATGGGGCTTCTTTCTGACTGTCACCCGCCGGAGCCGCTGCCCCGAGCGGACCTCGCGGAGGTTCCGAGCGGAGCGCCCCGGGCGGGGACGGCCGACCGCGGCCGCTTCCCCAAACGCTCGGGAGGGAGCGAGGGAAGGCGCGCTGTGCGCACGGGCATCCAGCGAGCGCATAACCCGCACTCGGCACCTCCTTGCTTTTCTATCCTGAGATTTTCCCCTCTGAGGAGCTGCGAATTCGAGGCAGAACCCTTTAGTAACAGCACAGGGCGGTTCGCAGCGCTTTTCCAAAGCCCAGCGGACTCGGACAGGGGCGGGCGAGAAAGCCGCCGCGGACTTTGGCATCTTTTTCAGCCTTTCCGCCGATCTTTTTCTATACTGATAAAATGCATTCATACTTCGGCTCGCAGCTGCATTAGTCTTGCAAAAAAAAAAAAAAAAAATCCCCGCTGAGAAATGCATATAATAGGAAAAACAGATCGGTTGGACAGCGGCGTAATTAATGCCAGAAGGGCCGAGGCCGGTTTCATAGCTTGTCTTTTGAGGATATCGAGACGAGACCTGGTGAAAAATGACGCATGCTTTAACATTTCAGAGAGCTGGCAACGGGCAGCTCCCCCCGCGCCCCCTCCTCCTTTTTTAACTTTATGCCTCGGAACAAAGGGGTCGGCAGAACTAGCTAGGTTGTAATGAGTCCTGTGTCCCTCGCACATTGAGTGCATCATGGAAACATATTGTATCGAAATAGTTCGGAGGAGAATACTGGGGATGAAAGAGAAAGGGTGCTTTGATCAGCTCCCTGGGGTCCTGAGTGCGCGCAGACCGACTGCAAGGCCGCATTCAGCTCCAGCGAGACACACTTACAACGCCATTCAAAGAAATTTGCATATCTGTAATTTATCACATTGGTCCCGAACATTTTTGCAAGGTAAATAAAAGTTGGCTGAATAAAAAATATCAATCATCACGGAGCGGAGCGAGCGGGCGAGAGAGGAGGGCCGAGGGTTTATTCAGCCCCGCTCCGATTGGAAAACTGGCGGAACGCGGAGCAAAGCGGCCGCGGAGCGCTGTGCGCGGGGCGATGCGTAACTCTGCGCGACCCCCCCTGCCCAGAGCCGCCCCTCTCCCCTCTCCCCCCCGGCGGCCCCGCGCCCGCACTCCGCGCCCTTCGAGCCGTGCCACCGAGCCCCTCGCGGAGCCGTTCGGCACAGACGGAGTGAAGAACGGGAAAAGGGAGGCGAGGGTGTAAAAACCAACTCCGGGGAGCCCCCCCCGAGGGCCCCGCGCCGGCCATTGTTCGGCAGCGAAACCGCCACCGGGATCTTCAACTTGACCTTGGAGAGGGCTCCGCGCCTTCGCCTCATCAGTCACCCGGCGCGCTGACAGCGACGCATTCGCGGCATTGTCGCAGCGGGGCACGGGCAGAGCCGTCGGGGCCGGGACGGGACGCGGAGCCGCGGCTGCCGAGCGGCCGTCCCTCCTCAGTGCTCTGTGCCGGGCGGTGGCGGGCAGCAAAAGATGTGGCGAGCCGCCTTCGTGGTTAATTGCGGAGCGGGTGCATCTTCGTGCCCCCGGAGACGGCTCGGGGCAGCCGGCCGAGGTGCTACAGGCACCGCGGAGACTCCCGGCCCAGCCGTCCGCCCCATCGGGGCGCGCCTGTCGCTACCCGCCCGCTGCCACCCGGCTTTGCCCCGTGTCTCCGTGCTCCCCCACTCCACCACGTCCTTTCTCAACCAAACTGCCGGACTCAGCCAGGCACCTGCGGGGCTGCCCGAGAAGCGCTGAGCACCGACAGAGGCCTCACTGCCCTCCGCCGGGACGTGAGGCATCCCCTGGGGCTGGAGTCGGTGCCGTCGGGGAAACACCGCCGTATGCCGCGAAGCCCGGAGGTCGGGCGGCGGATTTCCCTCGTCCGTGGCTCCGACCGGGGCTGGAGAGCGGCAACTGCAGCGCTGAGTGGCCGTTCTCGGTCCCTGCGGGTGCAGGAGACGAGGAGGGAGGGAGGGGGACTCCCCTGACGCGTCCGAAGAAGACATTTCCCAACACCGCCTCCGTCCGCCGGGCGCGGAGTTCCTCCGCGTCCGCCCGGCGCGCACCGCGGAGGCACAGGGCTCGGGATCCCCGTCGGGGCGCGAGGTGGCGGCGGCGTGAGCCCGCCCGTGCAATCTCGGGGGGCTGTCTCGCCCCGGGGGCGGGGAGGCTCCGCCCGGCGGAGCCGCAGGTTCGAGTCGCGCCACTCCGCCTGAGGTTGGCGGTGCGGCGAGGGCCGGGGGGCCCGGCCGGGGGTACCCGGAGGTTCAGAGTGTAGCCTGGCTAAGAGTCCGGAGGTGCTCCCAGCTCCGGGACTGCCGCGAGGGAGGCCTCTCCCGAGCCGTGAGCGACGTGGCCGGGCCTCCCTGGGCCTCTCCAAGCCGCTCGGCGTAACGAGCTGCGCCGAGCAGGTGCACGGGAAAGTCTCGGGGCCGAGGTCGCCGGGGCGGCGGACGACGGCGGGGGTCGCGGGGGCCGCTGTGGAACGGGCGCTCCCTCGGGGCCCCCCGGGGCGCGGCTCCGCGCCGCTCCGATATCAGCTGCGCCGGCTGCTGCCGAGCCGAGCGCTGCCTCCGGAGCCCGCGCAGCCACCCCAGGGGCCGCCCGGGGGGAGCCCCGCTCCGCTCGGCGGGGCCGCCGCCAGACGGGGCCCCGCGGCGCGGCTCCGCGGCCCCTCGCCGGGAACCGTTCGGGGCCGCCCTCGGAGGAGCCGCCGCTCCCGGGCGCCGCCGCCCTCGCCCCCGAGGCCGCCCCGCAACCGGGCCCCCTCTTGGAGACCTCCATGCGCAACGCGGAGCGGCGGGCAGGAAAGCCCCGCCGCCGCCGCTCGCAGCCGCCCGCGGGGGCCCCGACGGCGGCGGGGCGGCGGCGTGGGCCGCGGCCGGGAGCCGCCCCCGGCGCGGGGCCGCCCCGCCGGGCTCCTCCCGGGCGCGGGGGCGGCGCGGGGAACGGCGGGGAGCGGAGGGGCGCACGCGCGCCCGCGCGGGGTCCGGTCTGGCGGCGGGGCGTGAGACGGCGCGGGCGCGGGGCGGCTCGGGGCGCGGGCGGGCGCGGGGCGGCGCGGAGCGGCGCGGGGGCGGCTCGGGGCTCTCGGTGCCCTCCGGGGCGGCCCCCGCGAGAGGCGGGAGCGGCGCGCTCGGCCCCGCCGGGAGGTCTCCGGCAAGGCTCGCGGCGGCCGGGAGCGCTTCATTTACAGCCGGAGCCATTCATCCCCCCGCCCCTTTGTTCGGCCTGAAAGTAATGCCGTGAATTAAAAGAAATGACAATATTTCGTATCTGCTTGAAAGTCCACGAGAAGGGCCCTTGAGCTTGGCAAAAATCAGGCGAATCATTCATCGTGCCACCCCGCACCTGTGGGCTTGGCATTGAAAACCCCGCGGACCTATTCCTATTAAACTTAATTATTCCCCAAAGGCGCACAATGGTTGAAATGGAGCAGGTTGGAGTCTGTTTATTGGTCGTAAATGTTTTTCTGAAGATCTTCTGAATCTCATTGTTAGCTCGTTGTTTGAGGCTGCCCTCTTTCTTTCAGACTAGAGTAGCCTTGGACTTTTCAATTTTCAATCGTAACATCTGCTTAATCGTACGGATCAAAATATGGAGACACAAAACATATGTAATGGTTGATTTGTTAAATCCTGGTAATGAGTTATTAACAAGGGAAAACAATGGGGCAGGATGGTGAGAGCCTTATGGTAACAGAGTCACTTTATGTAACGCCTGACGTTTCCCTTCTTGATAAATGGAACTAAGGTCTGAGCGCCAGGTGATAGCAAGAAAATCAATGTCTTTAGGGGCCAGCCCCGAGACTTTTTTTCTATGTGAAAAATTAGGAGACGTAAAATTTAATTGGCCGATCGGGGGAGAGCAGTGGTCTTAAGTTTAATTGCCAGTGGGCTCAGCGAGGGAGACAAAACAAGGTTTGGGCCTGTTTGTTTGCTCGCGTCCCAGCCCCGAGTCCAAGTGTATCATTGAAAATGTGTTTTATTATAACACATGTCATGCTTTACAGTTCCCATATTGTGTAAAGACAATGGTTAATGGTACATTAAAGACAAGCAAACCATGCCAACACGTCTTGGACACATTGTAAGGGCCTCTCTCTTTGCTCGCTTTAGGCAGCTGCAGTCCAGGACCCAGAAGCACAAAAAGAACAAGTTTGAAATACCAGGTGCATCCGAGAGAACCACGACAGGGATTGATATGTTATAGCCCAGGACATGAACCTAGCAATAAAGATATCATTGCGATTGTTTGCGGCTTCCACGCCATGTAAAGCCGGAGGCGCCGGCGCAGGCTGCTTGCTGGCAGCGAGGCTCGGCCTCCCCGGAGTCCCCCGGCGCCCTCCGCCAGAGCCGAGCACCTGTTGGCAGCCCCCGGCCCCTCCGTGGGAATCGCCTCCCGCCCGCGCTTCCAGGTCCCGGCGGCGCGGAGCGCTCTCGGGGCGTTCCCACCGGCTGCGGCACGCCTTTGGAAAGAGGGAGATTTACCCGGGGACACTCAACTGGTGTTTGTCAGACCTCGCAGCTGGCACTCGGTGCCCGCGAGGGGTGCGTGAATGCGAGCGGCGCCGCGGCCGGGCCGGGCGGCTCCGTGCGGGGCGCGGGCGGGCAGCTGCGGGCCTGGGAACCGCGCCGGGGGCCGCGTTCACGGTGCCCCGACGGCCCCGCGCCGCGCACTGCGGGAGGAGCCGCGCCGCCCCGCCCCGCCTCGGGGTGCCGGGCCGGGCCCGTCGGCGCCCCGCATTCCGCTGCCGCCCGCGGCCTTTGTGTTTCCTGGCGGACCCCTCGGGGCGGGCCGTGCACCGGGGCTTCGGAAGCTCGGACGCCGGGCTCGCGGGGCAGCGCAGGTCCGCACGCCGGGCTCCCACCTGGGAAGCGGGGCTCTTGCAAGCGTCTCCCCCCATCCCGTCTGACCGGGCTCGGGATTCTCCCCCCGTTCCCCTCTCCACAGCCCCGAAGCTGCCCCCTCTCCCCCCGGAACGGACCCCGTCGGGGCGCCGTCGAGGCAGCGCGGCTGAGGACGGGCGGGTGGGCGCCGTCGGCGCGCTGCGGGGCTCCCGGTGCGGGGTACAACGGGCATTTATCGGCCGGGGGGAGGGACGATGGCCGGCGCTGCCCCCCGTCGCGGCCGCTGGAAGAAAAGGGGCAGGAGGGCGGTGGGAGCTGAATGGCCGTCACTCGCGGCTGCCCCACGCTGCCCCGCGCCGCGTCGCGCTGCCCACCCGCAAAAGCCCAGCGCTGCCCCGAGGTCGTGTGCGGGAGCGACCCGGGTCCGCCTGCTCCCTCCGGGCCGGGGACCCGCACGGGCCCTTCGGTCGCCCCTTCTGCTGCGGGATTCTGTCGCAGAAGCGCGGCGCTCGGGTGAATGGATGCTGAGGAAGTCAAAAGAAGCTGTCAGTCTCTTTGAAGGTCGCGTTTAAAGGGACTTGGCAAGTCGGGACGGGAGAGTGACAAGATAGAGACCCTGGTGTTCTCCCCGCGAGGGCCGGCTCTTCCGCTTCATCTGCACCATACTAAAGGATGTGTTGAAGCATTGAATCACAAAAAAGTGGCACGCCAAAGAAAAGGTGCCCCATAACAATGATTGTAGTGTTTTAATGGTGGGGTACCGCATCGCCACAGCCAATTGAGATGGACGGGGCCATGCACAGAAGGAAGCGGTACGACACTTCCATAACTTATAATTAAGGCGAAGTCCGACTACCATTTGACTTTCTAATGAGTGTAATGAGATTACATGCCTGATGGAAGCATTTGTGCCAAAGCGACTTTCTGTGTTTAATGAGGTCCTAATACAGGACAAGATCGAGTTATAGGTCGGCGCTTTTCTCGCTCAAAGAGCCCCGTTTAAGTTCAACGCCGCCGGTGCCGCCTCCCTCCCGCCCTCCTTTCCTCCCTCCGCCGCAGGACGGTGCGAGGCTCGCGGCATTGCGGGATCCAGGGAAGACGAGCAAGGAAATAAGCAAGAGCCTTCCCCGGCCGCGTTAGTGTGGGTAAGTAGCTCCTCTAATTGCTATTGGAATAGATCCATGCCATCCGCGCTAGGGAACTAAATGTGTCTAACTAGGTTAATGCAATTAGCATGCATGCAACATATTGTTCCCACTTTGCGGCTGCTTTGAAAAAAAAAAAAAAAAAAAAAAAAAAAAAGACAGCGAGAGATGCCCTTTCTATGATGATGAGTAATAATTACACCTCGGCTCACCAGGTCCATTCCCATCCGCTTGTCCCTCCCTGGGACAGCGCTGCTCCGGCCTGGGCCGGGCATCTGGGGCTCCCGGAGGCCGTCGGGGCCGCGCCGTCGGGGCAGATCCGCGGGTGCCACGGGAAAAACAGCACCTGCGGCGCTGGGCCGAGCCCCCTCCCCACCCCCGGGCCACGCTGGGCCGCCCCCCTCCTCCCCCTCGGCCCTCGTCGGTGGCATTCTCTGCCCCCACCCCTCTCTTCCTCGCCCCCCCCCCGTCCCCGGGCAGGTGCAGGGCCCGGGCCCCCGACCGCCCCCCGGCAAGCTGCACTGCAGCTACCAGAGCTTCTCTGCCACCGGTTGCCCGCCAACTTTCCCTCCGGCCACCCTCCCACCCTCCCCCGCCTCGTTTCTGCGGTGTCTCCGAGGCGAGGGGAGCGAGGGCCGTTCCGCAGGTGCGGCAGTGCTCTGTCCCCTTCTCCGGCACTTTTGGGAAGAGCTTTGTCCGCCTGGAAGCGGGAGGGGGAACGAGAGCCTATCCCCGTGGTCGGGAATGAGACCGCGGGGGGGCAAACCTCGCTGGGGGGGGGGGGGTATTGCTGGACGAGGGGACGTTCTGCTGGAAACCACGAGCAGAACGAAGTCTTTGAAAGGACGGGACCTCCTGGAGACAGACAAAGACATCACTTGGAAACACTTCAGGAGAGGACGTCAGGAGGAGTGGAGAGAAAATAGAAAGTGCCCCCCCTGCCGCCCTCCGACACTATAAGGGCGGCCCCGGGCGACAGCAGAGCCGGAGCGCTCCCCACAGCCACGCTGCTCAGAAGGTGTGCTCCGGGTTTATTATTCACAGACACAGGAAGAGTCCGCATGCGGCAATAAATTATTTTCACAGGTTCCGGCATTTTTTTTTCCCAAACAAACAAACAAAAAAAGGTGCTGGTGGGATAAACCTATTGCATATCTTTAAAAAATCACGATAAATTATATAAATTATACATTCAGAACGGACGATTCTACCTCATTACGTCTACTCCGTAATAAATAGATAAATAAAGTTGATTGCCCTTAGAGTCTGAATCTTAAGTTACACTTGGGGTGGAGGTCTGTCCGTGCAGCACGGGGGTGGAGGGGCGCAGCCTCACGGCACGAAGCCGAGGGGCGGTTCGTTCTCGATGTCGCTGAGCGAGGGTTTGGCGTTCGCCTTCCGCGGGTCCTCGGGGGTCCACACCTTGGCCGTCCGGATGACGTTTTGCTCCTTGAGCTGCTTCTCGTCGGTCCACGACAGCGAGTGGCCGGCCAGCGGGGGGAGGCCGTAGTCGGGGTCGCTCGGGGAGGGAGATCCTGGCCGAGGGGGAGAGAGACAGGAGGTTACGGCGGGGCCGCCCCGGCGGGGCCGCGACGGGGCGGGCGGCGGCGGGGGCCACTTACTTGTGCCGCGGTGGCAGATGATGATTTTCTTGGGCTGGCTGGGGCCGTCGCCGCCGGCGCTGCGCAGCGGCAGGTCGGAGCGCACCAGCTCGCTGAGGAAGTTGATGTAGCCGATGGCGAGGCGCAGCGTGTCCACCTTGGAGAGCCGCTTTTCGTAGGGTAGCGTGGGGATGTGCGAGCGCAGCCCCTCGAAAGCGTCGTTGATGGACTGCATCCGCCGGCGCTCCCGCACGTTGGCCGCCTGCCGCAGCTGCTGCAGCTCCGCCTCGGAGCGCTCCCGCCGCCGCCGCTTGGCCGAGCCCAGCGCCCGGAGCCGCCCCCCCGGCGACAGCAGCCCCGCGCCCGCCGCCCCGCAGCACTCGTAGGCGAAGCCGGGAGAGGCGGGCGACGGCGGGAACGCGGCGGCCGCCGCCTCGCAGCAATAGCCGCCGTCGGGGTCCCCGCCGTCGCGGTAGTACTCGTGCAGCTGGCGGCCGAGGAAGTCCACGTCGGGCTCCGGCAGCCCGTCGGCGCCCAGCGCCTCCCGCGGGGGCGGCTCGGGGAAGAAGTCCTCCTCGTCGAAGTAGGGCGGCGAGGAGAAGGAGTCCAGCCCCGCGGGGAAGTGCTCCAGCAGCACCGTGTCCATGTCGCCGCCGCGAGGCGGGGGGGGCGGCCCTGCCGGGACGCGCCTCCGCCCGCTCCCGCCGGCCCCGCTCGCGGCCGCCCCGGCCCCCGCCCCTCCCCGCCCCTGGCGGAACGGCGGCGCGCTGGGAGGCCGGGCCCGGTGCCGCCGCTCTCCGGGGAGGAGGCCGGAGCCGGCTGGCGCGGCGGGCCGGCACGCGAGGAGTCTTATAACGACATCCCCGGGCGCGTGCCAGTGACCGCCGCCGCCAGCCAATCAGCGCCCGCCGGGGGAGCCGCCCCCCCCAACCCCCGCCCCGCCGGGGGGGTGCGAGTGGAACGGGGGAGCAGTGGGGGAGCATCTCGGGGATGCCGTCGGGCGAGGGGACTGGCCGGAGAGGGAGCCCCGGACCCCCGGCCCCGGGCAGTGCACGGTCCAATGGGGGCGGGGTGCGCGCCGTCGAAGGCTCCGAGCAGCCCGCGGTTCACGCACGTCGGGCGCGCGGCCCCGGTGCCTCTCCCGAGAGTGCGGAGGCTGCCCCGGGCTGCGGCACCGCGGAGCTCAGCCGCTGTCGGCAGAGCCGTGGGCAGAGCGGCGCTTTCCGAGCGGAGTTGGCCGCGTAACGTCCAGTCGCGCCGCGGCCGTCGCCCCGGCCCCGTCGGTGGGTCGCACACGGGGCCGCGCCGCGTTTTTCCTGTCCCCGCAGCCGTCCCGTTTGGCTGAGGCCCGGTTAATAATTCCCCAACGGACTCTCACTGATGAAAGCGCTCACAATTCTCACTGCGGGGAAATGGATTACACATCAGATTAGGGAAGGATTATCTCCGTCATTAGCCCTGCGATATTTTGCCGGCAAAGGCTGTCGAGGTTTTATCGAGAGTGGCTTCGCACAGGCAGAGATCAAATCGGAGGTGGAAGCGAACCCCTCTATCAGCGGAGCGAGCCGGGGCCGCTCCGAAAAGTAACAAATGACCGCGACTTCAAAGCGGCTGACAGCGCCGTGATAACGGCGGAGACGTGTGAGTCCCGGAGGGAACAAAGAAGGGCTCGCACAGCCCTTCTCCGAACGCCTTCGGATTGCGTTGAGGACGGGGCGGGAGGGAGGGAACCTCCGCGCGAGGACGTGGACGTGCCCACTCGTGGCCGCAACCACGGCACGACGAGGGGGGAACACGTGGAAAAAGCCCCGTTCTCCGTCCGCCGCCCCGCCCGGCGTCGGAGCGAGCGCTCCCTGACAACCGGAGCAGCTCTTTCCTCCCGATGGGTAAAGTTTTCCCGTGTGCCCCACGTACATTGCGTCCCCGCTGCGAGTCAAGGAGTCGCGCCTGGAAACATGGGTGCACATCTCCTACACACCGCGCACGGAACGCTCAGACAGTGCCACCCTTACCCGGAGACAAACCACCGCTCAGGAGACTTCAAGGGACTTTCCCGAACTGCCGGCGCTGCTTCTTCTCCCCCGTGCCCAGGAGGCAGGACCCACGGGTGACAATCCCCTGCTCTGCCACGCTCCCCCAGGAGGCGATGGAGAGTTTCGGAACCGCCCGTGATCAGCGCGACTGCCGTGTGCCGCCCGCACGTCCCTGCGGAACAGCTCCATCGGCGTTGGGGACCTTTTGCGGGTCTCTCTCAGCGTCACGCTGCTGGGAGGACAGAGGGGTATTTCGGGAACCCGCAGAGCTATCGGGAACGAGATTTCTCGAGTTCAGGACTCCAGGGCTGCCAGCGGGAATATTTTCAGGGACCGACTGCTGGAAAGCAAGGAAAAACTGCTGGTGGCTTCCTGATGGGGAGGGACGACACTCTATGCCCCGCGTCCCGGGCACCCCGCTCAAGGACATCGCCTGAACGCAGCCGTGCCCGTGGAGCAGAGCTTTGTAACGCTACTGTTCCGCTCTGCGCATTTGCGCATGGGAAAGGAACGCGCATCGCCCTTAGGGATGCCTGACGCAAGCGTTGCCCAAGACTTCATGAGAAGGAAACTTGTGACAAGAGGGAGGCGGTCGCAGCACCGCGGCCAAGCACCTGGGCAAGCACCGCCCGTGTCGCAAACGCCCTTGGTTCGGTATTTGCCTGCCCGTCGGGGATCGCCCTGACATCCGCCGGCGTGCGGGACTGACACTCCCGGCAGCACCTCCAGCGGGGAAGTGCCTGAGTAGCACCCAGTGAGCATCATTCCGATTCCCTGAGGGCAGGAACTGGATCGGGGCACCAAGGGCCACACTTCCTCCCCTTCGAAGTCTAGGACGATGAGACAAATCCAGCCCCAGCAGAGTGGAGGGAAGAATCTCTACATCCCCTCGTTGCCAATTCTAGTCTAAACCTAACCCAAGCCCAACCCAACCTTAACTAATCACTAAGCCAACCCTAATCCAATCCTAACCGAACCTGAACTGAGCCCTAGCCCAACATTAAGCGAGCCCTAACTCAACCCTAACCCTAATCATGCTCGAGGATGCTGCACGCTCCCGAGACTCCCCACTGTGTGTACCCACGTGTGCTCCCCATCATGTGCATTCTGTCCCAAACTGCTCAAAGACGGAAGTAGGGACACGTGTTAGCACTGATGGGGAATTAAGGGAGCAGTGGCAAAGTCTCGTCAAGAAGAACCAAGGTGCACATCCCATATGCTGTCCTTCACTCCAAAGTCTTCTGAAACATTTCCAAATCCATGTGATGTTCCAGAATAATGAAACCTCTTATTTAGAGATGAGATGCTTCAGGTGCCCTAAGAGGTGTCTGTGGGATTATCTACCCAGGCCTAAACTCCAGCTCTTACTACTAGTTTACCTGCATGTTTTGTCTAATTCGTGGTGCTAAACCAGTGCCATGAAACCACATACACAAGGAGACAAGCTGGGGGAGTTCCCCCTTCCCTTGTGTCAAATTTTCTTCTGCAAATCTCCATCTCCACCCCGCCAGTCTCTGTTTAACCAGAGGTCCGGAGGCCACAGAGACACAATGGGGCAAATAGGGAGTGTGACGTTTTTTTTCTTTTCCATCAGATTACAAAACTCACCGGCTCCTGCTGCGATTCCTTCGTGTATTGGGTTCTTTCAGAGATACAGTGTTTGATGCAGAAAGGAAGAGGAAGTCTTTTAAAAACTGGCCTAAAGTTGGCCCAGCATCTGCACGAATGATATTTTAGCAGGAAAAGATTAAAAGCAAATGGACAACATGACAGTCCTATTGCAACCCCTGATTTCAAACGGCACTTCAGCTGATGGAAAATAGCGTCTCCTCCGTTTTGTTTACAATCAACAAGCGGTGACTGAAGCCAAGCGCAGCGCAGCAGTGAGGAGCTGCCCGCTCCCTGTCCGCACGCTCCTGCGCCGTTCCCCGTCCCGAAGCAAGGAACACCCGGGCCTGAAGCGCTCCCGAGGACCCCCGGCCCCGCTCGGGGCTGTCCCAGGGCGTCCCACGCGGCCACCTGCGCGGAGAGCTCGGCCCGGCCCCGCCACCACGTGGGGCCATAAATAAGCCGGGGAGAATTTCTCCCCCCGCTCTCGGCATCGCTCGTGGGGCGAGCGTGGCGTCGTGGGGAGGGGGGGAGGCACCTGCAGCCGGGGTCGGGCTCCCCTCGGCGCCGGTACCTGGGCGCCTGGCTGGTAATGCAGCGTAAAGAGCCTCCTTTCAGGCTCTTTCAAGGCGAGATCGCGGAGGTCACCGTGTCTACAAACCCCCCTCTGTCGGCCGCGCGGCCCGGGGTGCCAGCACGGCAAGCTGGAGAGCAGCGCAGCCCATGGGAATCCCAACACTTGTGCCGGCGGCGGGCGGCGGGCGGGGGGCGGAGGGAGGGCTCCCCCGGCCCTCCTTTCTCCCCCGCTCTCCCGCCCCGAGGAGCCGCTGAATGTAACAAATGAGCTGCAATCGATCTGCGGGCACGGGGGAAAATCAAATTATATGGTGCGGCTGGGCGGCCGAGGCCGGCGAGGTGCGGGCGGGCGGACGGGCGAGGCTCGCTCCCCGCCGGCTGTCGGCTTCGCCCCGACCGGAGCGGGACCGGCGCCAGCCCCGGGCTCGGCGGAGGAGAGGCCGCGCTCGGAGCGCGCTCCCTTGCCGGGCTGGGGGCGGCCGCGAGCGCTCCGCAGATCCCGCTGCGCGCGGCCCGGTCCGACGCTGCTCCCCCGCCCCGCAGCGCCCCGTCGAGCGGCCGCCGGCCGAAGGGCACCGCGCCCGCAGCCGCGTCTCCGCCGCCGGCCGGGCAGCACCTGCCCGCATCCTGAATGGAGGGGCTTCCAGCGGCGAGCTCGTACCTGCGCCCCATTCTCAGCTCCCAGACGTGCGCGTCGGCACCGCGCCGGCCGTTCCGCTTGGGAAAAGCCTCGCGCGAGGCCGGCGTTTGTCTGCGGCAAAGCTGCCGTCCATGGGAATCTCGCCACTTGTGCCGGCCGCAGCCGGGAGGGGGCTGTGCTTCCTTTACAAAAAGAGACACAATTAAGCAAAATGCTCAATGAACATTATAAATGATGTGCAATCGCCTCGCAGATTGCTTAGCAAATCAAATTATATGGTTGCTCACGGGTGATTTCCATGCGCTTTAAAACGCAAACAGGTACTTTCTGATTTTTTTTCCTCTTTTTTTTTAGACCAAAAAAAAAAGAAAAAAAAAGCTTTAAACGTTGCGGAGAAATGCCACACGCTGAAAGGCGGCTGTGTGAATATTCACGTTCTCCTTTGTTCCCTCCTGAATTTCACAATAGCCCGGGGAGGGCATGTCCACTGCGCTCTTGTAAATTTACCAATCCTTGACTAAAACCGCCAGGCACCTGCTTGGCAGAGCACAAAGCTGCCTACGTTTCAACCACCAACAATTTACTGTTTCATCGCCTCCTAAATTGCCCTGACAATAGCGGGGTGCAACGCTAATACCATTTAAATCAGGGGAGCCGGCCGAGCCCCGGGCCGACGAGCAGCCTGCGGCCGTGTGCGGGAGCGGCTCAGGTGTGAGCGCTGCCACAGCACCCCCGGCAAACCCCGGAAGCCGAGGCGGCCCCGAGCCGCAGGTAGCGGAGGCAGGGAGCCCGCTCCCCCCGAGGGCTCGTGCTCAAGGCCACCGGAGGAAAGCAGAACTTAACAAGCACTGTTTGATAACGAGTCCCGGTTGCCAGTACACACAAGCACTCGCGGGGTGAGGGAATGGTCCGGAATGAAGTTTTGCCTCTTGTTGCTCCTTTGTGGGTCAGAGAATCCCTTTGTTTCCTAATTCTCTCCCTTTATTTTTTCCTTTCTGGGTTATGATTGTTTGTTCTTGTGCAAGAGTGGGTGCCCATTAAAGATCTCTCTCTTCATGGGATTTTCCCTTAGGTTTATATACAGTTTTCACATTCCTTCCTGGCCCTCATTTTGCCAGCATATGCAAATGAAACTCAATGTTTGACAGATCCAAATCACCTTTCCCTGACCTTTTCTTCACAAGAATTCATCTTCTGGGACAATCAGAACTGTGACTGCACACTTTTATCCAGGAGAGTACTCATGGCTCTTTGGAGAGCATCGTCAGCCCTCACCTTTCTGCCAGAAGCCCTCAAGTCATACTGTTAAGGTAATATTTACTCTTTCCATGGCCATGTTCCTTCAGTGGCTTGTAACCACTTGGTCATTAACTAGTGACCAACGTCCTTCTTCTCTATCTGGTGAGGACTGCTGAGATCACAGCACAGTACGTGTTCTTACCATACTTCCTGATTGCATGGCCTCTTCACACTGGACTTAATTCCTTCTTTCTCGTTCTACTACTTCCAATTGTAGGCTTCCCGCCGATGATTTTTCAAGCCTCCCCAGTGCCAAGATGCCTTTCTTGCTCTGTGACTTTGTCAGATGCTGTTAGAAGATTCCTTCTTTTGTTATAAAACTCTTCACAAACATTTCCCATTGGCTCTGTATGAACAAGGAGGCAGCTGTGACTGTCCTGGGCCATGGCACAGGTCCATCCAGTTCCTTCACCCACCTGTGACAGTGGAAGGAGCCCAGCGACTTCTTTTGCCAGTTCCTGTGAGTCTAAGAGCTAACAGTTTCACTGTCTTTTCTATGAACTTGTCTAATAGCTTTTAGAATTCAAGCAGTGAGTCATTTTATTAAAATTTATACTCTTCATTACAGCTGAGTTTTGAGTGAATGATTCCTGTTTTGAAGGTGCAAGACTTAGAGGAGCACGTAGAACCACACAGCTCAAAGCACCTGTGGGCCCACGCTCCCATGAATCTCTCTTCAGCTACTGTCTAAACCCACCAGTGTCTCTCCTGAGAAAGCATGCTACATGGCTGCTGTGTTGCTGCAATAAGACATGGAAGCTATTTCTATGACTTTTAGCTCTGAAGACCTGAGCTGCCTTGGTTGTTCAGTTCCAAGAAAGGATACCCAGAGGAAATCCTTCAGTCTCCATTTGCAGGTGCAGTCAGGGTGTTCTCCAGCCCAGACATGTCTTATAGCACCTGTTGGCTCCTTGCTGAGCTCATTGGCTTGCTCCTGCACTCTTTGTTGATCACCTGCCTCTTGCCATACCCAGAGCCTTGGGGCTGGGTGCCCAGCACCTACAATTCAGGCATTGCAAAACCACATCTCTGCATCTTTTAGCCCTGAGGCATTTATCTTTGTGGCCAATTATTAACTAAGTCAGGGACATGAAAAAACATCTGCACAAGGAGATGCTGCACTTTCTCTGGAAATGGTCCACACATGCATTGCATTGCTCTGTTTTACCTACCCTGGTACCTCTTCTCCTGCTCTCACCTTCTGATAGGCATGGGAGAACACTGTTCATTCCACTCTCTAAGCACCTTTCTCAGAATGAGAATTTTTACCATGCCATCTACCAAAGATCACTTCCCGAGGCTACACAAACCCCTTTAGCTTCATTGTGTACTTTTAAAACACCTTTATATTGCTGTTCTCTACTATTTCCCTGCAGCTTTTCTTCAGATGTAATGTCTAAAACTGGACAGTGTACTCAAGCTAAGCCTCAACAGTGCCAAGTAGAGCAGAATAATTACCTCAGTGTTTTACCCAAGACACTGCTGCTAATATATTGCCAAACAACATTTGCTTGTCTGTATCAGCTTTAACCTAGCTTTAACTTGCAAGTGGTTCACAATAGCCAGTCGATCCATTCCTGTAGCACTGCTGCCTTATCAGCTATTTCCCATTTCACACAGTGTGCATTTGAACTGTCTTTTGTCCTAAAAGTGCATTTCATACTTGTCTTTATCACAGTGAGGCTTATTGATTTCAGACAAGCTCTCCAATCTGTGAAGATCAATTTGAGTCCTGAGTCCTGTTCTCCGAATCAGCCTCTCCTGGCCTGTCCCAGCCAGTGCTTGCAGGAACTGTGTTATGTTCCCCCTTTCCCAGCAGACAATTTCCTGTTGAAAACATTGAGACTGCAGCAGATGCATGCAGGACCCAATTGGCATGTCCAGCTTTAGCATCGGTGCTTCCACACAATTCAGACATTATGTTCTCATTCTAATCCCTATTTCATTTTGATCTCATTACACAGTTTTGTTTATAAGAGCAAGTAATTTGACCCTAACAAAGTCAACATATATCACATCTATCCCTTTGTACACTTGGCTAGTCAGTCCTTCAAATAAGGACCCTGAATTAATATGAAGTGATATGTTCCTGATTAATCCATTTCGATATGTGCTACTGCCTTCTTATCACTTATGTGCTTACACATTGATTAATAATTGACTCTCATTATCATGGTTACACTGATAGTTTTATACTTCCCAGGATCCTCTCCTTTGGTCTTTTTTTTTGTGCATGTAAACCCATGGTTCTGGCATCAATGTCCTGTGATCTCAAGAAAATGATTTAGAGAGTGAGTCATTATTGCCAATAACTTCAGCCACTCAAAAGCTGGATATGAGCTAGAAGATTGATTCAGTTCTTTGCACACAGGAACATGACGTCATGTTAAGTACTATACAGCAGCCAAGACATTTCCTGGGGTTTGCTGATATGACACAAGACCTGGGTTTCAGCAAGTTCAGTTAGAGACTGAACTCAGTGCAGGATACCTGAGATCACTGATGATGGGACAGGACATCTGTGTTGAAGTGACTGAATCCCTGAATATAAGTTTTTCATAAATAGTCGAGAGGAAAATATGGTTGTAACAAACCACCTTCAGGATGGAACTTCCTTAAGATGAAGTCAATTGGCTTTTGGAGACTCCATTTCCTTTTCACAGGCAATAGAAGGAACAAAAAAAATTAGCTTCAGGTTAGAGATCTCATATTTAGGAAGCTACATGTTTTAAAGGGCACTGTGACAGTTAAAGGTTCAAATGTCTTCTCAAAGTATCTAAGTGCAGTATCTAAGTGCCTAGCACCTAGAGTGGTCTATGTTTATTTTCTCTGATTTTCAATACTACTCAAGATATCTAAGGTGGGAAGATGATTACTCCAAAGCATCCTGAAATCTGGAATACCCTCTTTATATGCTTATAGCCCTTTAACAATTACCAATAGAATTTGCACCGATTAAACCTTAGTTTTGGGGTTTCTGTTCATTGAGAAGAATTCAAGGTTTTATCACTCAGTGATTAAGTGCAGAAAACAGACTTCTGACCACATGAAAGTTTGCAAGATACTCTAACCTGTAGCAGCAGAGCCACATACACCCAAGATACAAGGTTTCAATATATCCATTAGTATAGAATGCAGAGCTGAAAGCCCAAGAGGTAGTATGACCTTCCCCCAGATCTACAGTGTAAGTATCTACACCAATGTCAGGACACAGCTAATTCCAACAGCAAATGCAGTAAATTAAAAAAAAAACATCAAAGATCAAATTGGACGACAAATGCCTCATTTTTGTTATTGAAATGTTCAAGGTCTCTTCTGGATATCATCAATCCCAAAGGTTCATGAGCACTGTTACTCATGGGTTTTAGCTCTGTGCATGCGCTCATCTCACGTGCAAGATCTCTATCATCAGTTATGGCAAAACAAACAAGCGTTTCTGCCTTTATTTGCAAGCTGTCAAAAATCTGCAGGAATAATTCCATTGCCAGTTACACACAGCCTGTTTGATTTAATCCTTCATCAGCTTCCACATCAATACAGCCCACAAGGAGTTATCAGATCCAAATGAGCTGCTACAGTTTCCCACCCTAGCATGAGGATGGAACCCGAATTACCCTACGCCACCTGTCCCTGCTCACCACTGCAATGTACAGTAGAGGGATTTAGCCCTTATTTGTAATCTTTTGTCTGTAGCGTTGTTGTTTGGGTGGGGCTGCACCTGTTCCTGGGCAGTGGGAATCCCTTAATTAACGCAGTGGGTCTGGGCAGCGAGAGCTGGCCCTGTGGGCTGGCACACAAAGGCTTAGAGGAACGCGTGTGAATTCACTGCCCTCTGTATGCCATGCCAACATTCATTTCAAATCCTCTGCAGGTCTTTACAGCTCAGCTCCTGCATTCCCAGGACTTCTGCCTGGGAACCCACACACTGGATTTTCCTTTCCTTAGAACGTAGAGATGCTGCCTCCCTATATTTTAGATTCTGACAGATTTCAATTCTTTAGGAATAGCTTTTGAGGGACAAGAATACATTTTAGGATGTATTATTGGCTATGGCACCACCAGTTCTTTCCTGCCACCAAAAACAAATTGAGTTTATATGGTGAACACACCTTCACTGCTTTGAAGTTTCATGTTAATAAATATAGCCTAAGCCATAAAAATCACCCAGGTTATATATGTTTTGAATGCTCACTGTGGGTGCAACCCAAATTTCTTTCCTCATCTATCCCAGTTACCAAATTTCATATCCATGTCACTTCATTTTGGTGAGTGCCTAATTCCCTTGCCTGTCACAGAATCATAGAATTGTTTGAGTGGGAAGGAACCTTTTAAAGGCCATCTAGTCCAATTCCTTACAACGAACAGGGACACCTACAGCTAGATCAGAGTGCTCAGAGCCCCGTCCAGCCTGACAGGGAAATGTGCCCAGGGATGGGGCATCCACCACCTCTCTGGGCTGCCTGTTCCAGTGCCCAGAGTTGCCATCTCCTTTTGCAAGCTATGCTGCTCCCTCAAGTTCTGCCTTTCTGCATTTCAAGTCGAATGTTTTTGTCTACCACCAAAATACCAGCAGAGAGCTGGCAGCTTTCCACCATTCCTGCCTGGAGGCCAGTGCCACAGAGACTTCTGGAGACAGGAAAATGAACTGCAAATAAATCTGCCAGACCTTTCAATTCTGGGCTGGAGTGTGTTCTGTAGGAGCGCTTGTCGGCAGTGTTTAAGGGAACACACCAGTTACCAGTGGTCAGCAAAATACCACAGCACAACTCAGAGAGGTTTAAAACAGCTTTTGGCTTCACATCAGTTCGTCCGGAGATGGCAGCCAAACCCCCAGGCAGGTTTTGCAGCGGAACTCCACGAAGCCCCGAGGATCCCCCCTCCCGCTACAGGCGCCGTGCGCGCAGCAGCCTCGCACTCCATCGCCAGTTTGCCCGCAAATCCCGCCGCCGCACTGCAGGCCCGGCCGCGCCTCGGTTCGCTGCCGCCATCTTGTGACGCCGCGCGGAACGGCAGCGGCCCGGCACGGCGCTGCGCCTCAGCCCAGGGCCTGCCTCTGCCTTTCCAGGTTCCCAGTGTCATCAAAAGCTCCCTGCAAATGACTGACACTTGCACTCTCGCCCTTGCAAATGGAAAAAGGGAAGCAGCCCCTCTCCTCCCTTCCTCCAAATGGCACCATCCACCCTGGGCAGCGTGCAGACTTCCAACCCTTCTTCAAACCTGTCCTACGCCACAGGGCTGAGAGCCAGCTGTAGGGAGCTTATGTGGCAAACGAGAGGTTCAGATGTAAGGCTGACGGCAATTACATTGCCACCTGCTATTGCTTTAATCTGTATCCTGGATTTCTAATTGTAAGGGGGCTGCTGGCACATGAATGCACAAGAACTATCTTAAAAGGCACAAGCATTAGGATGCATCCCTGCCATCATGAGTGGGGCTGTCCCAGATTGTAGTTTTAGCCTCTACGCTGAATTTTGGCCTCATTTTTCATCAGTTTGCCCTCAACTTTCTAGGATGTCTATGTTCCATACATAGTTTCATATATGAGTTCCGTACATGATTTCATTTAGTTCTTTTTTTTTTGAAAATGTAGGTGATTTTATTTTAGGTTTGGACAGCTCTTTCCTGTTTGGCTTCCTGACAACCTTCTGCTGTCAAGTGGCCTGCATTCATCTGCGTTGTGTCTGATTTTCAGCAGGTCCCTCTCTGAGGCCTATTTTTCCTGGCTGTTACCCAGGTGAGCAGTCCTACTGCAGTCAGCATGATAATAGCTCCCAGTAATTGGTACTTCCACAGGTTTGTGGGGTCAGGGCTTGCTTCTTCCCCTGCTTTGGTTGGTTCCAATTTGCTTTCAAGTCATGCTTCATCAGAAAAAAGAGAATGCCAAGAATTTTGAAAGGTTTGCTATCCAGTTCCACAAAGGGATATGTTTGGGAGAAACATATTGATTCTATTGGAGAGATACACAAAATAGACTATGATTTGCATAAGGAGCTACTGAGAGAGGGGAACTGAATGAGGGGCTGAGGGAAGGCTTTGCATTGACTTCAAAGAGCATTGGATCAGATCCATGCCGAGCATCTGCAACTTCCTTTGATGCAACAGCAAACTGTAGATAACAAGCCTCCCCTCTCAAAACATGATCTACCTAAAGCACTGTGTGGAGAAAGACTTGGAGAGAAAAAGTAGGTCTGTATAATCTATTTGTGGGAAGCTGCTTTTTCTAGATGATCTAGGGTTGTAGCAGGTCTGAAAGCAAACACACCTTAGATGTCACTGCAGAGCAGCCATCTGAGCTGCTCTGTGTTCTAAAATAAAACTACCAGATTATTCTGGAATATAAAAGTAAAGTTTTTAAAACAGTATTTGCAGATAATCCTGAGAAGTCACTGTCCACCCCTCTCCAAAACCATCCCTCCATCCATCCATATACCTCCACAAAGCAGCATCCCCAAACCATACCATGCTGTCTTTCTTAAGAAGAATTCCACCTCCTTTGCACTACATCCACCACTTCCATTCCCACTTACTCCCTATACCATACCTCATTCCACAAGGTCTTCCTGCTGTGGTGCATGTCAACCCCATAATCATGTCTGCATCACCCCAACACCCACAAGCTGCTGCCCCTCCACAGTCCCAATAAATGGTCTCATTTGTCTTTCTCCAGCCAGTAGGACAGGCTGATAGCAGACAGGCCCTTGCAGCCAGCACTGGGGTTGCTGCAGGCTGGGAAGTCATCACAAGCAGAGCTGAACCTCTCTGCTCAGCTGTGGTTATCTGTGGGGAGGTGCTCAATGACTTGTTAAATACCACTGCATGGACAGAGTGGGGAAGTTTTGTTATGCCTTTTTGGTGTGATTTGTTCACTGTCTGTTCTAGGCAGTGTTTTCTTATTGGCACTTTCTGCCTGTTCTGAGGCAGGTGAAGTGCGAGAAGGTGAAATCTTGCAGAAAAGAAGACAAATTGAAACAAGGGTGATAGGGTTATAGAGCAGGGCCAAAATAATGAGCCATCATAGGAATTTCTACAGTCCTTTTCAACAGTGGATGTCAAACAAACAACTTGCAGGAGCTAAAAAAGTTAAGCCTCTTAGCAGCACTAGGAAGTCAGAAGTACATGCATTTTCTTTCACCTACTGCCTAACTGCTGTCCTCCCTGAATTAAGACACAGAAGCTGCTCACTGCTCAAGGCAACAACGCCTAGCAATTCAGGGTGTGAGAGGCTAACTCAAACTGTAAGACAAGGCAGCATTTAGAGTCTAGAGTTGGCCAGGCCACTGCCTTACAAAAAGAGCCATGGATCTTTAACACCAAGTGGTCAGGCCTCAGTTTGACGTCTTAGCTGATAAAACAGGAAAGGTGAAAGCAGGGGCAGAACCAATCTTTTAACAGCTGGCTATAGGAGAAGACAAATTTGTAAACTGAAAGAGGGACAAAGAAAAAACATTTACCCCCTGCTTTTAATAGAGATTCATTCATAAAAGTAAAGCGAAGGCTACAAGGTCACTGAAAGTTACATGCGATCAGTTTTTGGAAAATGCCCTTCTTACAGCCCAAGCCCAGAGGCAAGCGGCTATTTGGACTATTGCCAAGGAGAAGTGTCATGGAGCCCCTTTTTTCCTTCTCTGGGGGCCTAAGGAAACTCCAGCTAGACATTGTACATGACAAGGTTTAATGACCTTTATTCATAATGGACCCAAGCATGAATACCCAAGTGCATTCAGGAGAGGCCCAGGACTAAGAGGTAATGTAAAGCCTAAAATAGGGAGTGAAGATTTTCTGGATTGGGATTAGGGTCATTCCTGGGGCAGTGGATGTGTGAGGGTTCATTTTGCACCTGGTATTCTGATTAACAGTGTGGTCAATCTCCTAAACTTCCCAAGCAGGAACATCTGCTTCTAGCTCTACTCAAATCCTAGCCCTTCACAAGGCTTTCTCCTTCAGCAGTCCAAGAAAATGTGAAGGTATCTCATAGCTCAGTCAAAACTCTCCCTGAGAGACTGTCACATCAGGAAGGATTGATCTCAGCACCCCATTCCTGAGAGCTCACTCTCTAGCTGCCAACAATCACTCTTACTGGACATCTCGTCATCCCCGAGTTCTGACTCTTTCTTGAAATGAAACCACTAATTTTCATGATTTCTTTTGGACTCTAGTGCCTTCCTTTGTGCTATGTTTGACCCTTTCCTAACAAGTACTGGTCATGAGCCAACAACGTGCCCTAACAGCTCAGACACCCAACTGTGTCCTGGGCTGCATCAAACGAAGCATGGTCAGCAGGTCAGCGAGGTGATCCTGCTCCTCTACTCTGCACTGTGAGACCTCACCTGCAGTACTGTGTACAGATATGGAGTCCTCAGTACAGAAGAGACACGGACCTGTTGGAGCACATCCAGAGGAGGGCCACAGAAATGATCCCAGGGATGGAACACCTCCCTACAAGGTCAGGCTGAGAGAGCTTGGGGCTGTGCAGCCTGGAGAAGAGAAGGCTCTGGGGAGAGCTGATGATGACCTGTCAGTATCTACAGGGGGCTGCAAGAAAGAAGGGGACCTACTTTTTAGCAGGATCTGTGATGGTAGAACAAGGGGAAAAGATTTCAAACTAAACCAAGGGAGATTTAGATTGGATATAAGGAAGAAGTTTTTAACAATAAGGGTGAAGTGGCACTGGCAGAGGTTGCCCACAGTGGTGATGGATGCCTCATCCCTGGAGATACTCAAGGTCAGGCTGGATGGGGCACCTGATCTAGTGTAGGTGTCCCTGTTCATTGCAGGGGAATTGGGTCAGATGACACTTAAAAGTTTCTACCAATTCAAACAATTCTATGATTCTCAGATTCTATGAATTGTGCAGAATATCTTCTCCTGTTCCTTCTTCCCATTATAAATGTCCTGACCTGCCTTTTGGTCTTTCAGAAATGACATCTGAGCCCAGCTCCGATCCACATTTCTATATTTCAGTGATGCATCGGGATAGCAGAGCCTTGGTCTCCAGAACTGAGCAGGATATTCAAGCATCATTGTTGAATTGTATCTTTTCCCCCAATTTCTGTAGCAGCTTCTCTGTAAATGACATTTTTTCAGGAAATCGCTTTGTAAATGCTGACAAACTGTCTGTGCAGAGAAGAGAATCTGAAGCAGCACATCTGATACCTGTTCTACCAACCCCTCTGCAGCCTGCAGACCAGGTCCCCACTGCCACCCCCAGTGCATGCAAGTAGCTGCTGACTCAGATGTGAGCACTTGGCTGTGTGTTTGGTCATCTCTGGCACCAGGGGAAGTGGACTGAGGGACGGAAGCTAAGACAGTTCCAACACAGGGTGAGGGTGAGTTCAGACAAGAAAGACAGATTTGGGGGGGTATCACAAAGAGATTTCTAGAGAGGAGAGAGGAAGGATACCATGGGGCTAAAGGGAGGTGGGGGAGAGAAAGAGAGAAGACAGCAAAATGAACAATAATAATGAGCATGAATTTCTCTTTCTTCTGCCCTGTGGCATACTGCCAATCCCTTCCACACACATTCCTCAGCGCTACTAAAACCAGTCCCCATGGACACACCTGCCTTGAGACAAATTCTTTCAGTCTTGAAAAAATCTGGCCATTTCTTCAATACGGGCTTTGCTTTTAAGCTACTTTGCCTTTGTGAATTTTGGCAGCAGCTCACACTTGGAGAGCTTTTGAGAATCCTTTCTGTAATTAGATTTTCCTGCCCTGCCCCAGGGAACTGTGGCGAGTCACTTCCCACAGCTGTCCCTCAGCTTCCTATTCTGTGACATGTGGCTTACCACTGCCTCAAAGGCTGGGGCTGGGCGTTATTTATGCATAAAGAGCTGTGAAATCTGTGAGGTGATGGGGTACTGAGCAGTACACAGCATGCTATGGGTGTCGTGTTTCCACACATCATGGCATGGGTAAGGCAGGAAGTGGGAAAGGCACAGGAGTGTGGCTGTAAAACACTTGGCTCCCCAGTGCAAAAAGTCATTAAGTAGTAGAGAGAGGCAGTTCAGCTGTGTGCTGGCAGGACTCGTTTCTTCTACCTATGTTGAAGAACAGGAAATACCAACATGAGGACTAGCTAAGCCCTCACCATCTTGCTCAAAAGCCAGAAGTCTTCCTTCTCCAGTTCTAACCACAATCAGGCTAGGTTGTCAACAAGCTTGAAGGAAAATCCAAATGGTTTGCAGCTTGGTGCCACAGGACAGAGCATCACTGCAGTTCTGTGGAAACATGGATAACATAATGGACATTTCTGGTGAAAGGAGGGTGAAGCTGCTTGTAATAAAGGAGTAATCTGCTTCTTCTTTCCTTGTCTCTCTTTGAGCTCAGAAAGAAAGCCACACTGCCTCCCTAACTGTATCTTCCTTGTTTTCAATCTGCTTCACACCATTTCTACCTAAAGTTGGCTTAGAACATAAAGTACATCATTATCAAGTACATCTTCTTGGTACATAAAATACATAAAGTAAATACAATACATTTTGGGCTGCATGGAAATATGCAGTACAGCTAGAAGTTACAGCCGCCGATTTCCCAACCAAGTCTGTATCACCTCTGCTCTGAAAAAGACATCAAGTGTTGCTCTTTATAGCCAACATTGCCCTATTTGGCTTAGCTGTGTAGTTTTGATACCACAGTTAGAAAAATATGAGCTAAATTATACCTCCTCTCTTTCAATAATTCACCCTCTCCAAACAATTAAGTGCCAAAAAAATTTTAGAAAAATAATGTCTGAAAATCTGGACACCATTAGGAGTTGCACAGTCTAATTCTGGCTTGGCTGCAGTCTTCAGCAAGTCAGTGAAGTTATTCTCATTGAGTCTTCCCTCAGCAAAACTGAGAATAATTACTTACTTGTAGAGATGCTGCAAGGACTAAGGAAAGTCTGAAATAGTTTATTTAAGGAGTCAAAATCTCTTGAGAATCATATAGAAAAATAAATTAGAGTTTGTTAAAAGGTTATTTAAAAACACAATGGGAGAAAAAGTATCATCATTGAAACTTATTAATGAAATAGCAATGTTGAAAGACTTCTTGCATGTAAAGGATGGAACATTGATTTACAGTTGCCTGGCAGATTATATTCAGCTCAGAGAAGCAACTGTTCTTTATTTGCTATCATGGAACAAATTCAGTGAAGATGCACAAAGGAATTCTTGTAGCCTATGATGGTCTTTTATAGTGTATCGTAACACCTTGGGCCTTGAGCTAGGTCTGTCATGCTGGGGTTGGTACTGTAAATAATCCCATTTCCATCCCAAAGATCTCAGGATCAGAGGTCTTGAAAGTCCAGCAGTTCACATCACATGGGGATTGAGACCATTAATGTCAAGAGCTCTGTTTATAGACATAAAATCAGTTTGTATAAATGCATCTTTGTAGGAGACATGCTCAAATACAAGATGATTTTATAAAGGAGTACTAAATAGTACCACATTTGATCCAGATAATTTTTTGCAAGTGATAATTTAGCAAAAAGAGGGATGAAGAAAGCCATGTCTTATACCCGCACTGCTACACGAGGTCACTGTGCAATCATTTCCAATCAGTGATGCAGCACAGAATGAGGGGCAGATTGCCAAAACAAACAATCAATCAAAAAACCCACCAAAACACCCAACCCAAACAAACAAAACATCAGGAGAGATAATTGAAGAAATTTGTACTCTTACCTCCCTTACCTACTATCTCAATTTTTCACATTTATTCGTGTGGTTGCATTTTAGTAGAAAGGATGACCATGCTTACAAAGATAGATCATTTTCCCTATTCATCTACTGACATATACACATGGGTATGTTCAGACATCTAAACATGGTTAGAGGTACAGTGAAGTGTTCAGGGTGGGATATAGAATGTCTCTCAGTATAGCTCCTTCAAACCACAGGGCAGAGCCACTCTAAAAGGTGGTGTGCCATCACTCTAATTTTACAAATATAGTGGGAACCAAACCTTCTTCTACTACTTTAATTTGAATAAATAGAATAAAGTTGCTTAGCTCACTGATTTCTCTGGGCCAACAGAATATTGCTGCTTGGTGATAAACCAATATACTGTAGGCCAGGTGCTCTCTGTGAAGGTATGGGACTGTGCATATGTTTACATACCTGTAATTAACACTGAACAAACCAAACCTGAGCCTTACAGGACTTTCTCAGGTTATTCTGATGTATGAGTAAAGAGGCTCCAGCAGCTGCTTATCTCCAGCACCCAGTTGTGCACTATGATGTTTACAGGTGTAAATGCTCTCTCACTCAGGCAAGCTTCCCAGGCAATACTAAGGTGACAGTTCTCACTACAGGTGGTCTCTGCTGGCTGCTTACATTCAACATGCTAAACTGAGTGCAATTTGCACTCAAGTGTTTGTGGTATGTAGTTTCTTTGCTCCACTGTCTATTTTGTTGGCATGGCGTTCACTCTTTCACCTTCAGAAGGTGTCAGCGAGATTTGGTGTCCCTGAGCACAGGTAGGAAGTGTTTATTTTGCCAGTTCTCATCCACCTATGTTGATCTATGCTGATCTCCACAAAGACTGTGCATGCCTTAAGGAAAACTTAAGAGAAATTTAAACCCCCTGTCATTACCCTGCAGTAATCCCACCCAGATAAGTGATACTCTGTGTTAACACATGACAGGATGCATGTGCAGCTAGGAGGAGAGCTTCAGCTTGATACCCCAGCCAAAATCTCAGTACTCAGGCAGGTGTTGCCTGATTTGCCAGCACCTGGCTGCACGCAGAAGCCCAGCCACCTCTGATGGCAATGCAGCCACTGCCAGCTGTGACACTGTGCCACAGCAGTAGATGCAGCTATTCTTGCTGCTTCACACCTTCCAGGGCTCTGGTGCAGCTCTGTTTTAGGCTGGCTATGATAATCACCATGCCTGTCTGATGTTTGTAAAAAAGTTACGAAATTGCTTAGAAAGCACAGGGAGAATGAGAAAAAATGCAGAGCTCCAAAGACACAAGAATTAAGTGGAAAGGTAAATTCAGTGCACTAGAGCTTTCTAAAGACATTAAACACTTTTAAGACTACACCAGGACGCAGAAATCTAAGTAAGTGAACACACCCTTTTTATTACTGAGGCAACAGAGCTAGGGAGAATGGAAACAGCCTGTTATAGGTGAAGCCAAATGAGATGTTGCCTAGTAACTCTCAGCAGGGAGGCATTTAAGCCCAGCCAGTTTCATGAAGCTGATGTTCTGACTTAGAGATTATTTTTGCTGAAAAAAATCTGAAAGCAGGAAAGCTCAATGATTTATTTTCCTGTTACAGCAAACCACAGTGACAATGCTTGGAGGAATACAAAGTATTTACAAACTTGTGCAAGGAAGAACAGGCTGGGCATGTTTTCAACAAAAGGATCACATTACTGAATATGTATTTTAATGTTGTTGTTTTGTTTTGTTTTGTTTTTTTCTTCTCCCTAAACACAGAAAACTTCACATTCATTTTTATTTTCAGATTCTGAAGCACACAAGTGATAACAGCAGTCTGATGATACTACACAGATCATTACATTATTATAGTATTATTTTTATAAGAGGAAGTTCCTGGAGCAAATCCTACTTCAGTTCTGCTACTGGACACAGAATGCAAGCCACTGATTTAAAAGAAGAAAGACTCCATGTTTCCACAGGTCCCATTTCCTAAAAGTTTTAGTTAGGCTCTTCTTCAGGGCTCTGCCTTTATGGTTCACAGAAAGGACTGCTTAGGCTAAAGGTCTCTTGCATCATGGGAAAATAAACCCCAAACCTGTTATTACTGCAAACATGAACTACATTGTGGTAACTGACTATGAAGAGCGCCTCTGACGTTCACAGATGATACCTAATGCTTCTAGAAGGGGCTGCAAGACCACTGGAGGAGAGTAACAGAATAAAAAGCAACCTTAATTAACAGTTGGTTAGGCAAGCAGATCAATCCAGTGAAGATGCAATTCCTTAACCTGAATTGCATACTTTACACCTTAACAAGTAATAAACAGAAGAGATGTAAGGTTGGGAAGAAATGGCTGTGGTGGCAAGTTCTTTATGAAAGCCCCTGGGTGTTACAGCAGGTCACAATGTGTGTGTGGGTCATGGGCTGTGGAGAGGTGAAGGTGTGTAGGCAGGAGCACCCACACAGTCTCCAATTGCTGAGGCAGGTTGGGCCCAGCTGCTGCATCATGTCCAGCTTTGTACTGTGCTTCAAGAAAAAGGATCGATTGAAAGGAAAGGAAACAGGGCAGCAGAAGGATCAGCCTCTGCAGAACACCACATAAAGTAGAAGGATTGAAGGGGTTGGCCCTTTCTAGTCTAGGAGGGAGAAGACAGGGAATAAAGACACTGTGCTAGAAGGGCAGCTCCTATGTAATGAGAGAACAATGTTTGCAGGGCAAACAGCAATCAGCTTGCACTGCTGCAAAGAGAACCCAGCCTTTTCCCCAGGGCCTAACCAATGGTTGGAAGACATAAGCAATCCACCTCATCACATCATGAGGATGTGGATTTTAAGAATATTTTAAGCAAATATTTGGTTGGACTGCATTAGGAAGCACTGACTCTGTAATGGGATGAATGGTTGCACTAAATCCCTTCCAGCAGCTCATCTGAGGTTCTCTGAGTAAATGTTCTAAGTTCCAGCCTTCAGCTCTGTTTGAACAGCTACATTCTCACCAGTCTCATCATTTTCTCCATTCAAAACCAACCGTATGCTCTTGACACTTAAAACTCTATTCATGTACATCTTTTATATCAGGAAGGGGGACAGAATTTTTCCAACACTGCCACCATTCTCTGCATTCAGGTGGATTCATTCAGTGTCACAAAGAAGACAACTTGTGTTCCTGTAGATCTCAGCACATTGTCTGATCATATCCCAATATTGGTATTGCTTTCACGTCTGCCACAAGTACCATATGCCTCAGAAAACAAGTCCCATAATTGTACTTATTTTCTGAACTATAGTGGAAACCAGACTTTCTTGTTCATTAAGAACAGAGATGCCACAAAATCATCTGCTTTTAATAAGAGCTCTAGCTTCTTTCTTCATCATGTACTAATATTAACAATATTTGGCACTGTCAAAGTTTTCTCACTGGCACTGAACTGCGTTGGAATCTCTTTTCCGAAGGGAATTCTCGATCAACCCACAGCAGGAGCTTTTGCCATTTCTGTTTCGCTGACAGTTTGGTATGTTACAAAGCTTGAAAGAAGTTATTTTCTTCTTCCAGTGACTAAATGCATTGGTAGCTGAACTACACCTGTGAAGTTGCAGCTCAAAGCCTGGCACAACGGAACACAACCTCTGAGAGCAGAGTTTATGATGAGAAACAAAATGTGACACAAAACCAAAGTGGGTATGGAGAGTGGCTGTGCTGGCCCACCAAGCCAGCTCCTTGGGGGCTTCTGTGTACAGCCAGCAGTGTGCCACTGCCCAGCTGGTAAATAAAACAGGGCCTTGCTCAAAGCTTAACCCACCAATGGGAAAATCCTGTCAGCACAAGATTTGCTTTGCCAAGAGCTATCCATTGCCATAAGAAAAAGCACTACAGATTGTCCCCTTGTGTGTGCCTCCTGTTAATGTGCAGGATTACCAACCCTGCTCAGCTGCATATTAAAACCTAAAGCATTTCGTAAATAGGATCAGAAAATATTTTGGGGGTTTAGGAGGCAGAGATGTGAAAATCCCATCATTTTAAAGATACTGATAGCGGTAAGTGAATTGCAAGCAAAGAGTTACTCTTCCCTTCTCCCTGCTGTAAGATGACGTAGATACAGAAATGAAGAGTCACACACAGCATTACGAGAAATGCGTGGAGAGCCCCAGCCGGCCCCTCCAGATCGCCCAGCTCTGCCTCCCGCCTCCCAAAAGCAATGCTCCTACTGGCACCTAGTGGTGGACGGAGACGCCAGCGGGAGCTTTGATGTGATAGGAGATAATTACATCACTCATGTACGATTTAAAGCAATGGTGAAAAGAAACATGAGTATTTTGGTGGATCCTAATACAGTGAAGACAAGTCTTAGAATCTTCTCTAAAAGAGCCTTTTAGAGAGACACAATAAACAAGCTGGCCAACAAGCTTAACAAATGCAACCCAGAGAACAGCATTACAGCTTCAGCGTGCATTTTGTAATTAGCGGATGTGGCTTTCTTGGAGCACTGTAACTATGGAGATAAAAGAGGATTTGCAAACAGAGGTGACCAAGGGCTGGTTTCTGTGGGGGCTCCTGTGCAGGCTGTTACACTGATCTGTGAAGATACATGAGAAATGTCCTGCTTCCTCTCCCTCTCCATGAAACCAGGGAGAAATAGAACACGGAGCAGGCTGCACTGAGCAAACGTGCTCTGCAGATTCTTGTCCTTGTGTCCAACCTATTTCTTTCAGCCAAAGCAGTCTCTCTGCTCTTCAAAATCCCTCAGACCCCGTGCCTGCTTGCCACAGGTTTCCAAATGGTAATCTGGGAGAACTGAAACACCCACACGCCCTGAATTTCCCTGGTGCATACTCATGTAATTCTCCTTTTACCTTCAAAAGGAATTCTTCATTTGCTGACACAAGGACTCTTTGCTGATTCAGACATAGGGAAGACATACCAGGCTCCGACTGAAACCCTGCAAAGCCCAGGAAGCTCTCTCTGCTGTAACTCTGCGGGTTTTGTGTCCAAGCCTGTCTGACTCTATCCCTTACTTGCCACTCACACTATCTGGCTCCATTGTAGGTGTTTTCCTCTGCTAACGGATCGATCTTCAGAGCTGTTAAACCAGTCTGCATGGAAACGGTTTCTGTGTGGTTTTACAAATGGTAACATCCCTTAGATTCCTTAATAGAAACATTTTAGTATCCCAAAATATTGCTGTTCAAGATCATATTTGTCCTTTGAAGTATTTCACCGCTTAATTTATGGATAAATGGACTTTCCCTAAACATATGCATTAGATTAGCCTTCAACACACCATTCCTCCAGCACATGTCATTTACTTTGATCCCTATTTCAGTCATCGTGGATGGAATCCAGATAATTCTAAAAAGTGCTTTTTGCTGTATGAATCTCAGCTGTAGGTTTATGGATCAGGCAGGGTTTGAGATTTCATTAAAGCACTGCAATTTGCTATCTCTACAGGCTAGAGGTTTGTTGCATGTATTTCTAACTCTTTCAAATGAAAATTTGGTAGCAGAAGGTGATAAATTAAGGTATAAATACATACACACCCATATATACTTGGGAGAAGAGTAGGAAATGCTTTGTGTTTACCTGTAGCTAATGACCTAATGCATTTCAAAAAGAAAGGACGTTTTTAATGCACTGGGAAATAAGCGAAGAATGAATCTCTTATCAAATACCATTTTTCCCTGATTGTTGGTGTCCTTTGCAACGTAATGCATTCATGGAAAAAAAAAAAATATTTTCAGGCCACTTTGCACACTTTAACCATTTTCAATTTCCTTAAAAGGCCCTTTCTTTCTTTTTTCTTTAAATCTCCTATATCAGCCTGCAAGGTTTTGCATTATTTCATGCTTTAAACAAAGTAGCTGTAACCTCTGAGAGCAGGATGCTGCAAAAAGCAGCATGGCTGTTGGCGTTATATTGGCGGATGGTTACTAGTTTAGCAGCAGAAGCAATTCCCCTCAGTGGGAATTTGTTTGTTTGTATAGCAACAACAAACTATTTACAGTTATCAGCCTCTAATTTTAACATTATTTTTCTTTTATATATTTATTTATTTATTTATTTATTTTAATACAGCCATTGCATGTTTCCACCCCTTACTACCCAGATATCTTACCCCTCAGCTTTCCATCTGATATTCTGATGTATGATGCATCCTTTAAAGTAGTCACAAAAGAATCACCAAAAAAGGGTATATCGAGCATATTTCATTGACATCTTAGTTGGAAAGGTACAAAGGATGTTTTTTCTTGAGGAACTGTCCTTTCTGGTTCAGTTACAGAGAACAGAACACCATCTGCATGTCCTACACTCAGGCACTCTATTTCCTTTTACTCAGACTTTAATGAAGTTGCAAAATATACAGTACTGTGAAGAGCACGGAGGTTAATGGCACAGTCATTCACAGGCAAGTTTTTAAAAGTAAATGCAATTAAAAAGGCAAAAATAATGGGAATTAATTTAGGGAGCAAGAAGGAGGAGTGGCTGCAAGGTCTCAAGCTCTGGTACAAGGAGGGCAGCAATGAGAACAGCAAGAGCTGTGCTGAGGCAGAGGAAAGGCCAGTGTCCTGAGCACCAGGAGATGGCTATAGGAAACACAAAACCAGAGCGAGCATGCAGTGATACCCAGCACAGACACATGGGTTTTGTGGTGGTCTGTAACTCAGGGACCTCTTAAATGGAGAACTTGTAAGCCAGAGAGAGTAGCGAGTGCAACAGCAGAAAAATGCAGATCCTGGTGCAATAACTGCTGGCTACTGGAGACTCAGCAGTGGGGAAAAGGCACAGCATGCATCTGTGGCACCCTGGAAATCTCACCGGTAGCACTCCAGCACCAAGGGACTGCTCCTCTCTGCTAACTCAGCTTTCCATTCCTCCCATGAAGACACAGCTCCTCCTGGCACAGTCAGGATGTGGCCAGGATGCTGAAAGATCAAGGGGATGTTACCTGGGCAGGGTGCACTGCACACATGGCAGTGTGTTCCTGGTTCCATGTTCTTCAGATAGATCCCAGGAGAAAAAAGACAAGTCAGTAGCGTAGGTCTTTAAAGATCAATCACCATCCTGATCAAGCATGTAGGAATCAGACTGAAAACATGCAAAAATTCATAAAACAAGGGCTTTGAAGAATAATTATTAGCAACCTTAAAGAAATGAAGGAGGGATGCCTTCGGATTAATAGGGAAGACTTTCCCCTGCCCCAGAAACTTGGAGACCAGTCAGACATAACCCACCCAGATTACAGTGCTGTAGTCACCACCTCCGAGGAACTTACAAAACACTCAGGATTCCAAGCACCAAACCCCTGGTACAGGGCTCCACAAAGCAGCTCTGCAAAAGGACCTTCCTCCTCCATCTGCAGTCTGGAATGAGTGCCCTGGTTGTGCAGACAAGGGCCTGGGCACAGCTCTCACAGTCCATCCCATGGAGCATGCTTAGTGCCTGTGCTCCCTGCAGCACCCTGGGGCATACCACCTGGCTGCCTTTGATTCCAGTTCATGTTGAAGTTCTAGCACATCCAACATGGCAGCACTCAGTAGTGGCACGACTTCATTCAGGCCATGATAACCTCATTAGCCTCCACTCTCCACTCTCCTTTGGACTGTTGCACTAGCCTTGTGGGACTGCTAAAATGTGAGTGAGTTTTGCCGATTACTCCTTGGCCCTTCGGATGATGAAAAGTGCAGCAAGCTATAACTCTTTGGCATTGCCAGGACCAGGGAATATTTCTGAAACATACAGTTTGCTTTTTAGGATTCTGCACTTGTTCAGGGATGCATTCCAGAGCCACTGCAGGTGACAGCCATGATACATACCCATCCTTATCCTCCCACACACTTTGTTATAGATTGGTTTTACAGAGAGCCACAGCCATAGATCTCTGAATGGTATTTTTGAATAGTGTCTTTATATTAAAATTTTTCAACAATAATTTTAGCTTGTTTGGAGTAGGGTAGAATGAGGTTCCTGAAGACTGAGAATGATGGCACTACTGAGTACAAGAATCAAATTAAATCCATGACAAGTGTAACATGAGCACATGCAATGTACAAACAGACAGAACCATAAAGAATCCTAGGCCAGTCCTCAGAGGGAATAAAAAACACGGACAGAGTTAAGAAAAACTTTGAAAGCAAATAAAATCACACTGTGAACAAAAAGATCAGCATTGTGACCAGCAGCTATTGAGCTACTATACTGCTCAAAACAGTTCTGTTTGAACACACTCTGGTCCAAGCAGGGCATCCAAAGCAGTGAGCTGGGCAGGCGTCAGTCACCTCTCACTGCTGTCAGACTACAGCTGAATTTGTGCTGCAGCCAGAAGATGTAGTATGCACACTAATTGGTGCCAGGGAAAAAAATCCTGTCGAGACATTTGTTTGTGGCTGTTATAGATTGGTTTTACAGAGAGCAAGGCCAGGGTCTGCATGCAGAAATGCTCATGCTTTTACTCTCTTAAATGCACATTACAAGCATTGCTCTTTGCTATATTGATCAAGTAATTTTGAAGGTGGTGTGCTATCTGCATCTCTCTGCCACTGGCCCTGTCCCCAGCCCCCAACAGGCAGGTCAGTACGGCTCTGCCTTAGGTACCAGGAAATAAAGAAGAGTAAGAGAAAGTGATTAGTCTTGAAACGTGTGTGTTTTAATGTAATTGACATTGATTTAACCGCTGGTTGAATTTTTGAAGACAAGATTCAATAAAAAAAATGGTCTGTCAATATCTTCCTTACTGCTGTCTGTTGCTGATTCTACTGCAAAATGCAACAATTTGGAGGCAGTGAGAAAAGAAACAAGGCAGATCTGTTGCTGTGCCCTCTTCCTCGTGCTCTGCATAGCATTGCAGCACATGGGCTGTGCAAGCAGGGCAGCAGCAGGAGCAGAAGGTACCGTGCTCGTCAGCCCTGGCATCACCGTCCTCTTTACTGCCCAGAACGCAGTTGCAAGCGGCTTGTCGATCACGGTGAGCACAAAGGTAGGACATGCAGATCCAGCTAATGCCAACAACCTCATTTCACATTTGAGATCTTGCAGTCACCAGCTGCGTCACCCTCTGCAGCACACATCACTGCAGGGCCCATCGTTGCGGGACCCATTGCTGCACCCCATTGGCCCTGCACTGCACTGGCTGCCAGCCCTGCTCGCTAGGCAGAACATAGGTGAGAGGAGGCAGCAGAACAGCAGCTCCTTGGCTGTGCCAGCCACTTTTCCACCCAGTGCTCAACCTGCCAGCCTCCAATCACTTCACAAGTCCTTCCCAGGCAGAAAGCAGCCCCCAAATTGAGACGTTTTGTTTTTCTGTTTTTTTTTTTTCTTTTTTAAATAAAAAAATCATTGTCCCGTCATGCCAGTAATATGGCCTCCCCTGGTTACAGCACACACCGTGCTTTGTAGCTAGGCAGAGAACAGGCCTGCACTTCCCCTGCAGACTGCTATAAAAGCCAATTAAGTTGTTACTTAATTTTCCTTTTTTTTTTTTCCCATTACGCACAAGGGGAAGCAGCTGAAAGTCTCCCCTAGCAACAGTATGTAAAATTTAAAGTAAATTATCCCCAAACTGTGATTCAGCTGGCTTATTGCTACAAATGCCTTCTGACTGTGGTGCATGGACACACTGAGCTGAGGAATGGGTTCCCCCCCCGCCCCAGAAAGCTCAGTGTCTACTTAAGGGGGTGCATAGATTGCTTATGTTCATCATAGCTCTGATCACACCCCAGCCCAGCTCTGCCCCAGCTACCAGCTCTGGAGATGAGTGTCACCATCCATCCAGGCAGGGAGCTCTAAGGTGCAGAAATCACACAAATATCCTTCTGCAAACCCAAATCCATGCTTAGGCAGTTTTTGTTCATAGAATCATACAAGCATGAAGGTTGAAAAAGACCTTTAAGATCATCTTGTCCAACTGTCTACCTACCACCAACACTGCCCACTAGACCATGTCCCTTAGTACTACATCTACCCTTTTTTTTTTTTTTTTTTTTTTTTAAACACCTCCAGGGATGGTAACTCCACCACCTCTGTGGGCAGCCCATTCCAGTGCTTCACCACTCTTTCAGAGAAGATTTTCCAAATACCCAACCTGAACCACCACTGGTGCAACTTGAGTCCATTCCCTCTCATCCTTCTTGAGCCACATGGCCAGGAATAACACATTCCCCACAGCCATGTGGGTGTTTTCTCATCCTTTATAACTCAGGCAGTAAAAAACCATGCTGCTTCTCCTTCCACCCAGTGCCGAAAGCCTGAACAAAACATCAAGTAATTATTTGGCAACTGCTGCAGCAGCAGCTTCCTGTAGGTTATCTTAATGGATTTATCACCCTGAACTAAACCCTGACCATCTGCTCTACTCTCTAATTACAAATGCAGAAAGAACTAATTCACGACTGTATCATAAAAAAGTGAAATAGAAATGATTGAGGAGCAGGGTAAGCTCTGCTCCTCCCTCCAGTGGGCTGTGTTCCCCAGCAACAGCTCTCCTCCTCCCTGGTGAGTGCCCTGGTGAGTGGCAGCTCCTGAGGAACGGGGCTCACCAGAACAGGCTTCGTTCCCTCTCATTCATTTGGTTGTATCGTTAAATCTGGGATTCACATAAATGCCGTTACAAACCTTTCCTTCTCTCTCAGATGATCCCCAAAAGACATACTTGTAATGCATTTTCTAATCAGGAGAAGCACAAAGCAAAGCTGATGAAAAATACCCTAAAACTCTTTCTCCCTAAAATTTCCTCCAATTCACAGTGAAACCCCTTCACTCACTTGAAGACACGTGGAGTCATTCCCTGGCTTTGTGCTGCTCACTCATCTCCACCTTAGTGCTGCTGGTTTGCAAGAGCAGGGGCTGAGCACCCGCTGCCGCTGTCCAGGAACCAGTCTACCAAAAAGGACAAATTCACAACACACGGGTCAGGTCAGGAAGATGGGAGTATCTCAAAAAGAGTTGTTTGGCCCTGGGCTTTGGAAAACTTTCTTTTTTTTCCAGCTTTTCCTACCATCCAACCTGAATCTCGCTTGGTGCAACTTAATGCCATTCCCTCTCATCCTATTGCTGTTACCTGGGAGAAGAGGCTGTATGACAGCAGCAATCTACTGCAGGTAAATTGTGTCTGAAGAGAGCCTATTTATCAGAAAACATGCTAGTTTTTCAACTTGAGATGTTAGATGTCATTAACAAAATCTCTTGTATCTTGGGACAAATAGCAGAACTCCACCTATATCCTTTCTAATTTGTTCCCTAACGCCAATTAAAATTAATGACATTTTGAAAGTCTTTTTGACTCTAGAATATCCTTTTGACACCTGGCCTTTAAGGACTCCCCTTTCAAGCTCTGTCACTAAAAGCTTCCTGTGCAGAGAAGCTAAATTAAAAAGGAATTTAATACACTCCATTGCTATTACACTTTTTGGTGATTTTTTTTTTTAAATTTTCCCCACCAAATCCTTATATCTTTTTATAACTAGAAAGAGCTGCTCATTTGTTGAAGGACATAGTTTAACACAATAAACTAATATCAGAAACGATGAGATAGTTTAGGGACATCTCATGGAGACAGCATGAGAGAGAAGAACAAAGCAGCAGAGAGCAAGGCCTGCAGGCTGGAAGCTCCCTGGTTCCCCAGTGCTCAGCCCATTGCAGCAGGGGTGTGAGCTCCCTGAAGAAACTCCTGCTCCACAGGAAGGCAGCACTGTGCTCTGGAGAAAGCCTGTGTGATGCTAGCACCTCAAAGGGGAATGTGTTGCATGCTACAGAATCCATATAGGAGTTTGTTGTATTCAGCAGTTTTCTGCAGCAGTCACAAGGGAGTGATGGGAAGCAGTAGGCAGATTTTGGAAGACTAGAAAATACTGCACAACCAAACAGTGCTGCACTTTTTAGGAGAGCCTTTTACTAAAGAGTTGTGAGCTTTTTGTCTCATAGCCTAAAACAGGTCTTTGGCTGTGGCTGCCCAGCCTGGGGAGGTAAGACCTTCCAGCCTGCCATTTGCCTTAAATAAATGTCCCTCAGCATTTATTCAGCTTCAAGCAGGAGCTGTCTTTGGTTCTGCTTTGCGCACAGTTTCCATAGATGGCATCTCAGCATGTCAGTGAAACATCAATGAGCTGGAAGAGCAGGCTAGTTAATTAGCATGCAAATAGGCTCCCTCCTTAATGAGAAAGAAGCTTTTACTAGCTAACTGAGCCTCCAACACATGAGTTCCTGCTATGTCCTACAAATAACATTTTTATAGGTCAAAGACACACATGAGTGCATTTGTGCCCCCACATTGCTGGCATTGCTGCACATACACCACCTGTATCTGAAGTATGAATTCTGCCCGGTGATAGTGGACAAAGAAGGCCAGGTAAAGTCATCCCACAATACCTGATATCTTTCAGTGTCAGAGGTAGCATTTTTATAATAGAAAAATAATTAGCTCATTAAGAGGGCTGAAGAGCTTTTCATTTATCAGGAAATTTCTGCTCTAGTGGCCATACTGGTGAAGAGCAGGAAACAATCACACCCCACAGCAGTCTCGCAAAGCTCATGGAAAGGTGCTGGAGCAGAGCCCTGTGATCCTCCCCTCGGTAACATCTGCGTTATGTGCAGCCCCTGAACTGCAAACTGCTGGAGAAGTGTATTTGTGCTGTGTTCTTAACCTTTGCTTTATCGATCATTACTGGAGATAGGCTACTTGGGCAGACAGACTCTTGCCATCCTTTATTCTGCTGCTTTGCTGTGATGGCATATACAAGGGTTTCTATGCATGCTGTTTTGGGGCTTTGCATTGCCTGGGGAATTTTTTGCTTATTTTCAAGTTCTCTGAAGAAAATAGGTACTGCAGTGAGTTGTGGGGGGAGATGGCTCTTGTAAAAACCACCATGAGAGCTATGAATATAATGAGTGTATTAATGCACTTTTCTATTTTAACCAAGTTGGCACACTAGCCCGTAAAAGCCTGCTGCCTCTGCACAGCCTCCATTTTGACACTGTGTTGATAACAAGTTGGATTTTTGGAGAAGGGAGTCACATAATAGGAGAGGTTCAGATTCATGCAGAGGAGCTATTGGTGAATTAATACATCATCCCAAATCCATATTCACTAACAAAAGACTTGTTTGTTTTTGCCTGAAGCCAAGTTTTATATATATATACATATATATATATATATATATATATATATGCATATATACATACACACACACACACAGACACATACATACACACATATATATATTTTTTAAAGTTCCTGTTGGATCTGAAAAGAAACATCTGTTTTGCTCCATAAGCTCTGGATCCTTCTCAGGTCCAGAGTTAAACAGTTACTGATGTTTACTGGGGAAAGCGTTCAATTTCCACACTGCAAGGGAGTATAGAGTTTGAAGGAGTGACATAGAATCACAGAATGGCCCAGGTTGGAAGGGACCTCAAGGATCATGAATCTCCAACCCCCCTGCCACGTGCAGGGCCACCAACCTCCCCATTTAATGCTAGCTAGACCAGGCTGCTCAGGGCCCCATCCAATCTGGCCTTGAACACTTCCAGGGACGGGGCATCCACAACCTCTCTGGGCAGCCTGTTCCAGCACCTCACCACTCTCTCTGTAAAGAACTTCCCCCTGACATCCAACCTAAATCTCCCCTCCCTCAACTTAAAACCATTTCCCCTCGTCCTGCAGTTATCTACTCTTTCAAAGAGTTGATTCCCCTCCCCTCTGTAGGCTCCCTTTAGGTACTGAAATGCTGCAATGAGGTCACTCCGCAGCCTTCTTTTCTCCAGGCTGAACAAGCCCAGCTCCCTCAGCCTGTCTTCATAGGGGAGGTGCTCCAGTCCCCTGATCATCTTTGTGGCCCTCCTCTGGACCCTCTCCAACAGCTCCCTGTCTTTTTCGTACTGGGGGCTCCACACTTGGATGCAGTATTCCAGATGGGGCCTCACAAGAGCAGAGTAGAGGGGAACAATCACCTCCCTGTTCCTGCTGGCCACCCCTCTTTTGATGGAGCCCAGGATACCATTTGCCTTCTGAGCCACAAGGGCACACTGCTGGCTCATATTAAGTTTTTCATCTATCAAGACCCCCAGGTCCTTCTCCACAGGGCTGCTCTCAAGGACCGCTCCTTCCAGCTTATATGGATGCCTGGGATTCCTCCGGCCCAAGTGCAAAACTCTGCACTTTGCTGTGTTGAACCTCATCAGGTTCACCCAGGCCCACCTTTCTAGCCTCTCGAGGTCCCTCTGAATGGCATCCCTTCCTTCAAACGTGTTGACCACACCACTCAGCTTGGTGTCGTCAGCAAACTTGCTGAGGGTGCACTCGATTCCGTCATCGATGTCATTGATAAAGATGTTAAAGAGCACCGGTCCCAAGACAGACCCCTGGGGGATGCCGCTCGTTACTGGCCTCCACCTGGACATGGAGCCATTGATGACCACCCTCTGTCTGCGGCCTTTCAACCAGTTTCTTATCCACTGAGTGGTCCACCCATCAAATCCACATCCCTCCAATTTGGAGATAAGGATGTGGTGGGGGACCATGTCAAAGGCTTTGCTCAAGTCCAGGTAAATGACATCAGTCACCTTTCACTTGTCCACTGATGCCGTCACTCCATCATAGAAGGCCACCAGATTGGTCAAGCATGACCTTCCTCTGGTGAAGCTGTGCTGGCTATCACAGATCACACGCCCTTTCCTCACGTGATCAAGCACGTCATCCAAGATGATCTGTTCTATGATTTTCCCAGGCACAGAGGTGAGACTCACCGGCCTGTAGTTCCCGGGGTCCTCCTTGCTCCCATGCTGGAAGTCTTCTGCTGTTGCTGTTGTTTAGTAAAATCAGAAACTATCTTAAATGCATTAATTCCATGAATTAGACAGCAGTTGTCCCTTGCTAACATAAAGATAAAACAAGTGGAAATTAGCCTGAATGCTTTACTACTGATCAGAGACCAAGGGCGACAAAGGGGAAGTGTGGAAACACTGGTATTGCTGCTGCCAGCAATCTGTGCTGCCTCTGCATATACTTTGGGGAAAATTGAAGAATCCTTTTCTGTAGCTAGATGTAGCTACAGAAGCACCCCTCAGAAATGTCTCTGAGCCAGCAAACTGATCTAAAAAGACTGGAATTATCCACTTAGAATCCTATTTGCCGTAACAGGCTCTATACATGCAGAACAAGCAAACAGAGAAGTGTGCAGGGTCAAGGTATTAGGTCCTCCCATATCAAAATCCCACTGCTAGCACCACCACCTTCAGTCTGCTGCTTTGTTGGTTCACATTCATTAGAAAGGTAGAAATCACAAAATCATAGAATCCTTAGAGCTAGAAATTAAAGGGAGATTGCAAGCACTAATTTATCAATCATCCCTCTTCTCTGTGCCAAGACAAACAGTATTTACTTTTACATAGAGCATATTATCCATAATTATGGCAAGTCCCAAGAAATATAAATGGAATGTTTTCCCCAGAGGCAGAAAGTACACTGTTGAAGAACAATAAGAAAAAAAATGCAGTTTGGAAATAATTTAAATCTATTTAATAAGCACAACATATGAAATATTCTTGATCTACTAAATTTTAGTTTCTGTCTTAATACAGTACCAATATTAACAGCCTCCACTTCCTCCCTAATTTCTAAGAACTGAGGTTGGCTATGTGAAATATATTTAATTCTATGTTTAGAAAAATATACCAAATGCAGATATCTAAAGTGAATTCTCAGAAAATGAAGAGCATCTTTCAGCAAATGACTGTAGAAATATATGCTTTTTCTTTGGACTGCAATCCCCTTTTGTTTCCTAAATAATAGCATGTAATCATCTTAAAATGCTTATTTTTGAGAAATTTAGGTGTGATTAAATATATTTGTACTGATCAGCCTCTACACTTTCTTGTTTCATCAGAAAGCCTGGCACAAACATTAGATCTACAATATACTCGTGAGGAGGAAGCAGAAGCCCAGTTACTCCTTGAGGAGAGTCATCAACCAATTTAACTTCATTCCAACCTCTGTTATACTCGCCACGAACTAAACTGCAGCCAATTCCAAGTCTGTCTGCCATCACCTAAAAGAGAAAGAAAAGGTGTTAATCATTTAATACAATTAGCTTGTGTGATAGTGAGTGATGCTTAAAAAGAAAAAGAAATACCATAAAGAGCTTTCTTGATACAGACTGTGTAAATATCTATGGTATTTCCAAACTGCAAATATTTACTGTTGGTTGTGCTTAGACAGACTGCTTATAGATGCTGTTTCTACTACATTCTATGCACTGCATAAAAACTATTCATTTTTACTCTGCTCAGACACCAACATATAAGCCTGTCTTTCAGATCTCAAATGAAGACCAATATCCCACACTGCACTGAAAGGTATTCTTCTTCCTGGAAGACTCTGTTCTGCACAATATTCTGAAGAACCATTAACACAAGTAATGATATGTGTACCTTGCATACTTTGTATACACTGTTAAGTGTAGAAAGGTAACATTTTTATCAGCGTTAAATTTAGGGTTGCTGCTTCACTCCAAAGCATGCTCTTTGCTCTTCAGCACCTTCAGTGCATGAAGCAATGAAACGTGAGGTGAACTAGATAGAACGCCTCCATGGCCTCAGCTTTACGTTGTCCCCAGCAGTGCTGCAAGGGCTTCCAGATACAAAAAAACCCACTTTCTTAGAATGCATCTGCTGTGAAGAAATAAAATCCTGAAAGATTTTTACTTTTTACAAAGATATTCCATGTTGAGATTGCAGTGGCTTTAAGAGAGAGGATTTGTCCCTGCAAATGTTTCTTTGGAAACATAATGGTGAAAGGACAGTGGAGGGTAAGAGAATGCCAGTACTGCTTCAGCACAATTAATTCCTTCCCTCATACCTCCACAATGTATGTCAGGAACTCTCTCTCCCCATGAATGTCATATATTTTGCATTGTACTCTCTCTCTTCTATACGATTTCCTAGGTCCTCCCCACTTAGTGTCTAAGCCCTTCTCTTTTTCTTTTCATCCAAGGAGAAGAGGCCAGCTACCCAACAGCCAAGAAAAAAGGAGGGTACAGATAAACAGGCTGACATGAAGACAGAGGAAAAAACAAAGCTTCCTAGTCTATGCAACTGGAACATAAGAGCTGTTATGCATTGTCACAGAATACTGGACAGATAATTAATAGAAACTGTCCCAACATATTTACATTTGCAGCATCCAAAAATCCCCCAGGAAACTGCATAATTCAATATTTTACAGTTTACAGAAAATATAAAATGTTTTGACTACCAAACAAATATCTTGACTTTTTGCCATTTATCAAGTGTTCTGCTGATATCACTTAAGACAATTTAATGAGAAAAAGAATGTTTACAAAAAGAAGCAATGCTGGCTTTCGTTCACTGGGAAATCAATTTTGCCAGTAAAATATGTATACACTTCTGTAGACTTGGACATATACACAAGATATTACATTAATATAAATATTAGATTACACTGATGCAAGTATACTCTAGCTTTAATTATCCATTTAGCAAAAATAACATCACGTTGTAAAGTAAACGTTAACATACCTTGAAAAGTAAAGCCCTGTGGTAAAATGTTCCTTTTTTAACTTTCCCAATAGGCACAATGTTGGATTTCAGTTCAAATTCTATCTCACTTATGTGTAGCTCCCAGCTGAAATCGTGTAGTTTGTCTCTTTCAATTGCACCACCCATTTTGTCTGCAACAAACCTGTTTCAATGCACACCAGGATCAATTAAATCTACTGTGCCTCTTGAATTTATCACAAAATGGAAGGTACAGAAGCAATAAGAGAATGATATATACAACTCTAATACTGTTGCTCTGAATGCTGTAATTATTTTATTTGGTAGCTTTCTTTTTCTTTTTTTTTTTTAAATATTATCTACAGTTAAACATAACTGTAAATATAAATATCACAGACCAAAGTCAAAGCTGCCAGTGGTGATTCTGGAGAGGTCTAGTGTGGGCACCAAATACTCAGAAAACATCCACATCAAAACTGAAATCACTGAGAAAATAGTTCAGAAACTAATGTTCATCTCTGCAGCTAACAGATTACTCGAGTAATGTAGTACAATCCCCAGCCCTAGCATTTGTTTGAAATTTTAATTAAAGCATGAGAACGTCACAGACAACATTCCCAACATGGAAAGTAACTACATCCAGAAAGGGTACCTCAATCTCCACATGTGTTTTCTTATGTGCTTTCTTATACCAAAACCAACATTTGGGCAGGAGGTTGTCTTTATCCTTAAAAAATAGTTTAAATAAAGAAAGAGAAAATCAGAACCCAGAAGCTATGCAAACACTGCCAAGAGAATGCCTTCGGAGTGACTGTGCACAAATAGGATCCAACTCTGATTTTTACGTCCCTACCTCCTCTCACACACACCTTCACCTCCCCTCTGCCACAGCTCCTCTATGCACAAACCTTTGTCCCTCTCAGTGTCCTCAGTTGAAAGCGTGGGTATTATTGAAGGCTGTAACTCTGGACAAGGTACTGCAGACACAACAGCCACTATCTCAGACCGGGAGCAAACTTTTGCATCACTGCCTCCATAGTAAACATATGCAAACAGGTTTTAGTCTCACATGCATGCAAAACAATTCAAGGGGTCTTATTTCTCAAAATCCAGGGCCTAGGGAGGTGCTGGTAGCAGCAGCACAGGGAGTTATTGCTGAGCAGACTGGATGAGGTATTGCGAAGCTGGGAATTACAGCGTGAGCCTGAAGAAGCAAAGGGATCCAAAATAATCTCGTGCTGGCTCTTGCCTACAGCCAGCTCTCAATAAAGGGAGCGAAGGCCCCTGAGCCTACATGCATACCACTCCTGCATGTGCACAAAGATGTGCTGCACTTGTTTAAAAGGAGGCAGACAGCACCATGCTGCATTCCCGAACCCATGCCGGTTTCCTCCAGCAAACACAGCATGGATGTGCCTGAGCTCCTGCAGTTGCCTCCTCCTTCCCTGACAATTCAGCACATGCTACCCAGGCACACACAGAAAATGCAGCATACGAATACAAATCCTGCAGAAAACATTCTACTTCAGTTCCTGATAATCGTTTCACCATGCAAATATTTCATCTGTATGTCTGAAAAGTGGATTTGAAGGAGTATTTGAGTTCCTCCTTGAGAAAGACAGTGTAGTTTATACACAGCTGGATAGTTAAGGATGAATACCTGTCTTGTCTAATTTTGCAATCAACAGAGATGTTCCTCATATCATAGCGGACTGCTTCATTAAAAATGAGGTTAGTAAAAAGAAAAAAACAAATTTTGAGAGACTCAGTGGGATCTGACGCCAAACTCTCCAGGAAACTGCTAAGATAGTAAAGGTTAAACTAAGGAGAAGATGAAAGAAACCACACTGCTTGGAGACGACAGTGATTTGTGCCTATGCTGAGTGGCCAGCGCTACTAATGAATCACACATTGATAACAACTGTCTGTACACACATCATTGCAATGTTCTGGCACTATTAAATCATCTGGATGTTAATGATAGCAGCACCTGAAAACCCCTTTTAAAAATGTTTTGTGCTTTTGGTATAGAAAACAAAATACAAGAGAGTTCTTACCTCAAGGAATTTCTAAACTTGCAGAGCAAGAAAGATCCTAAGGCAAGGAACAGACATAAGTTGCAACAGTCTCAACTATTGTGCAGTTTTTTCTTCACTGATAATGTTTGGTTAATTAGACTTTTTTTCTGCAGTGGTTACATCCCACTAACTGGGTGCATGCAGAGACAGCAGCAATTGTACAAAGTTCTACACACAGGGAATTAAAAAGGCATCTCCTGAGAATCTGGACCTTCTCTTGCAGAACACAGAATTTTTGCATTTGGGTCAGTTTTTTAACCCTTATCTAAAACCCAATGGAGTCAACAGAACGTTCACAGCAATTTTGGGCGGAGCTGTATCCCAGTAGCAGTGAGATAATAATGGTAAGTAATGCTTCTTTCTAGTTGTTTGTTTTAAAATCCAGGGAAAAAAAAAACATTAGTTACTCTCCTAACATTTGATTGGTGTTCAACAACCTTCAGGGCATTATCACAGCCAAGATGACAATTAAGAATAAGGGTCATCTCTATTATCACAAAATATGTGCAGTGTGAAGAGGAATGAGAGGGGATATATTTCATGAAACAAGCTCTGTAATAAAAGGAAATTCTCAGAATTAAAATATTTTAAATACTTTAAAGACAGTCTTCATTGTGCATTCATTTGGAGAACGAACAGGAAAGTTTACTATAAAATGCTGGAAATCCTGATTTATCAGAAATGCTCAATGGAAAGGCTCAGTACAGATGTATAAATGTCAAAAACCTGAAGCTGCCAACATGAGTATTTTCAGAATGAGAAAATTATACCCCTTTGTTGCAAATGATACTTTAAGTACTTTAAACGAACTATAATAAAATAATAAGAAAGAGACTTAAAATCAAAAATCATACTAAAATACCAGGCCAAAGCTGTTTTTGATTCCAATTATGGGTGGGAAAAAGAACAAACTTGAAAAAGTTGTCTTGTGAAAAGAAAACTGTTATTTTACCAAATCAACTTATTTGTATTATTTATGGAAATACAATTAGGTACTCACTGTGCAAGAGTCACAACCTGTTCCCGAGTAGTACGAAGTGGTAGAATTGTTTTAGAAGCATCATTAATATAATTCATTAGCATGAAGTCAGGCGGTGGTTGCCACTGTCCATCTTCTAGATTTATTTCATCCTGGACTTCAGACATAATTTCAACTTCTTTCATTTTTTCCTCTTCTTTCTTCCCTTTCCCTTTTCTTACACACAAAAAAATAATACATTAATTTAGTTACTTCTGAGGTCCTGAACAAGTCCCATAACCAACTAGCAGAAGACTAAATGAAATGCTTGCTTTGCTCAGATAGAACACTGTGCATTTCACAAGTTTCATAGGAGCTATAAAAATCAGCATCTCACTGGGGCTATTATTAAGGTCCACAGAATCAGACATTTTAGGATTTTTTATTTGTGGGAATGCATAGAACTTGTGTTCTATAAGCATTATGTCTCTTTTCAGCATGCATCTTGAGTAATTCTACTGGGAAATATGACAAAATTCCTTTCATTTCTTTTTTTTTTTTTTAATCCATAATACTGTCATCATTCTTGGAAGAAAAAGAAAAGAAACAAAGGGTCACAAGAGAGTGTGCTTCAGGGTACAATATAATTACTGTATGCTCTTCAAATTATTCTTAAAATTTTTACAATGAATGGCACTCTTAAGACTTAAGAAGGCATTGTACAAAGCAGAAAGGCATTTACCATTATCAGTAGTCTAATGCAAGCAATTTGTCTTCAGAATATTTTTCAACTTTTACCTATTAAGATTTATCATATTCACAAAAGTCCTTTTCATAGGTTTCAAAAAAGCACATTTTTTAGAAGAACAACCAATTAAGATTTAATCTTCAAAATATAGAAAATTCACCACTGTCTTAAATAAACTGTCCCACTTATTAATTACACTCACACTCTAAAAAAGCAGGCAAACTGTTTTTGTTATCTATTTTGACCCTATAGCCAGGGGTCCTTATAATAGTAGAACAACCAACCACTACTCAATTTATGCATTTAGGTATTACGCTTGAGAATAACTTGTTAAAGGGAACAACATCAAAATTAACTACTCTCACCTGTCCAGTATCTGATTTAGCAGGTTTTCGAAATAATAGACATCTACAGATGGTATATTTCTTGCTCTTTTATTGTGTTGTTTTTTTTTTTCCCCTGCCCCTCCTTTTTATCCTCCTAAAACTTTCTCTTCCCAATGAGAAGTGTGCTAAGTGATTGTGCTATAACAGGAGCACAATCCTTTTTACTCAAATAACATTTGGATCACTTATTCTCCTTCATCCCAATTTTTCAGAAAGAAAAAAAACGAGAAAAGGGTGCCCACCCTTCTCTTACTGGTTTGGTTTTTTTTGCTGCTCATTTCCTGGAGGTGCGACTCTATTCTGTTCCTTGATGAAGTGGCTGTTTTAACGTCTTCTACATCTGTCTCTGTCCTACTCCTAAACAGTCCATTATACCTGTCTAAAAATTTGTCTCGTAAGGAACTGTATCTTACAGCTGAAAACTGTAAAATGAACAGTGACCACTGCAGTAGGATTCTAACCTTTTCATATCCTTTTCTTTTAATCCCCATTTTATTATGAGAATTATGACATCAGGGGAAAAAAACCCACTCCTATTTCTGAAAATTGCCTTACTGCTCACGATGAGAGAGTGGTGAGGTGCTGGCACAGGCTGCCCAGGGATGTGGATGCCCCATCCCTGGAGGTGTTCAAGACCTGGTTGAATGAGACCTTGGGCAACCTGCTCTAATGCCAGATCTGGAGGTTGGTAGCCCTGCCTGTGGCTGGAACCTGATGATCCTCAGGGTCCCTCCCTGCCCAAGCCATTCTATGATTCTATGACATGCTACAAATGCAAAGCAGTACTGCAGAGGAGAATTAACCATGGTAAATAGTTTTCAAGCTGCCAGGATTCCTGTTGCAAGTTCAGTACGAATGTCCTGTAGAACACCAGAGAGCCAGCACGAGGAAGATGGCAGCCAATGCACTATACTGCCACCAAAGAACAGCAATTACTCTATTTTTTTGCCTTTTGTGCACAATAAAATCTCTTGCCTGTCTTTCAAAAAGGAGTAAATATGAGCATTGGAAAGTATTTTCTTGAATGCTCTATAAGTATATAGCATGCAAGAGATGCACGTTTATCAGTCTACATTAAAGTTAACATTTTAGTTCAGTCAGTGTATATATCAGATATGTAACTGTTTGATCAAAAATGTTGCTATCTGTCTATGCAAATACATGTCAAACTATCAGCTAGGCACTTTCTCTACATCTAATTCAAACACTTCCAGCAGACAACTATAATTCTCCTTTCTCTTAGCTTTCAACTACAGTTTATACAAACCAGTATCACTTTTCAAAAACAATGGTTTTAAACTGTGTCCAGTGGTACTTTGCAAAATAATGTTGAACAGAAATGTATGATCAAAGGAAAAAAAATATGTAGAAAAAAAGTATAAGCATGTTTAAGACTTGGAGTCAGTCACTGACCTTCAAGTAACTTCCATATATCTCACAAATTAATAGTAATAATGATGTATGAATTATGGATTCAAAATGAATGACAATGGGGTTATAAATCATGCAACTTGATTATGACATTCAAAAGCAATTATTTTATACTTGAAGAAGTCTTTGTATCCATGCAAGTTTACTATTGGGAAATTGAGCCAGGCATTTGTTTTTTCCTAAATGAAAATTTTTGCTTTCCACAAGAGTTAAGATTGCTAACAATGCAGTTATTTACTGCGTAACTGACACAAATTACATTGGTCACTCCAAAAGTAATGCTTCCTGTATATTTCCATGGAAACCACAACAGATATGAAGAGCACAGTAACACTATTTGATAGAGAAAATTCTCAGCTATAAAACACTATTTTTCAGTATAGTCACCACCATTAGCTATGCATTTTCACCAGCAATGAACAAAAGCCTGCATGCTGTGCTCACAAAAGTCTGCATCGCTGCCCAGAACATGGTTTGTCTCTCATGTCACTGTCACCACTGCTGAAATGCATCACCCACTGACTCACTGGGCTCACATTCATGTTTTGGTCTCCAGAAACATTCAGCAAGCATCAGTGAACATTGATGGGTGCAATTTTTTCCACTTGGAGGAATTCAATTCCACACCTTTGCTTCACATATCCTTTCAAGTCAGACACCATTTTGTTGAACTGCCTCTCTGCTGTCATCTGGAATAGGATATTGGCGAGAAGCTTCAACCTTTACTGCCATACCACCAACATTACAAAAGTAGGAGGCATTACATTTGGAGCAGCCCTTGTACATTAAAAAGCAACTACCTAAGGGTGTCCTCACACAGAAATAAACACACGCGTTATCTTGTCAGAACAGGTCTCTAAGCTCTGCACTTCAAGACTGTGCAAAATAGTCTCAGTCTCTAGAACACCTTCTGAAATGACAGAAACTCCCACAGGTAAAGAGCAAATATTATTGGCTTCATACTCCCCCATCACTTCTGCTCCCTTTAAGTAAACTACCATAGACATGGGATGGACATCAGGAGGACCATCCAAATCAGCAGATGTTAGAGTAGGCCTGCTAAGAGACTAAAGATATACTTCCTTTGCATCCTGAAACAAGAACCTTGCAAAACATCCAGGTGGCAAGTAGTTCATTACTGCTTTTTTTTTTTTTTCCTTTTCTTCTTTTTCCTTTTCTCTGTCTTAGCAAACAGTTTCATCTCAACCCACGAGTTCTTTTTTGTTTCCAATCTCTCCCTTATCCTCTTGACTTTGGGGAAGTGAGCAAACAGCTGTGTGGTGCTGAGCTGCTACTAGGTTAAACCACAACAAACTCATTTCAGGTATTTAATATGAAATGATTTAAACTGAATTCCAGAAGTACTTACAGAATTACTAGCTAAATTGTAACTCAGTAACTTTTGGCTAGATTAATCCTGCAATTTGGTTTGAAGTCAGAACTGCAACACTTGACCATCAGCAGCTATTATCTATCAAAAATTTGCATTTCATTTCTAAATGAATATAATTCAGAGTGTAAAACCTTATAGCTTTTTCTCCACTGCGGGTTATGCAGACCAAAAGACCTTCTTTCATATAGCTCCCATTTTTCCTCCACTGGAGATACCAGTAAGCTATTGAGATCACAGAGCAAGTTTCAATTTTCCCTTGTCTTTCTTTACAGCACATTTAATCTCCCAGGCACATACAACTCATACAAGCACAGAAATACATAGCAGTGCAAGAAATCAGCAATTACCTCTATCAATAAAAGGTCTGTATAAATAGTAGCATATCATAGTTCACAGATGAACTCCAAGCTGAAAATTGCAACCACGGTGCCCTTGTTCCTATGACAGACACTCGCCTTTTTGCAACCCTGAAACTATTAGTATTCTGTAATACTATCAGTGACAAGATAGCCCTTAGAAATGGCCAAGGAGCTCTATACCACAAAACTAGGTAAATTTGGAAGTCAGGACCAAGACCCACAGAAAACAACACGATAAATGGTTGTACCCTTAAGTTAGCTAACAGAAAATATGAGTACAGTTGCAGGCTGTGTCACGTTCCTATCAAGAATTAGACACCATCCCACAGATTGCAAGGAGGTCTATCTGGACTGGCTTTGCAGTCCTGAGCATTCCCCTGGAACTAGGCATGTACTCCTGCCTTCTCTAAAAGCACCCCTGCAGTGGTGACTGTGCAGCTGTTCCGTTCAGGTGAACTGAAGGTGAGTCAGTTCAGCTGGAAGACTGTGGTTCACTTTTCTTTTCCACAGTAACAAAATATAAATTAAGTATTTTAATTAAAAGTCACTGAGACAAGGACAAGAACTTTGATCTCAGCTCTCTCAGAAGAAATGCCTTAACAGACAGAGCTTTCTGTATTATCTGTGATGCCTTGTTAGGGAAGCTAGTGAAGCTGCAACAAACCAGAATAAGACTGCTAAACCCCAAGCATCAAGCAGGGTCAGACTCAAATACTTTTTCTATAGAAGAAAATGAATTTTCCACAATGAGATTAGAGATTTGTACCTATTTGGTAGAAGACAACTTGTTCACTAGATCAGACCCACAAAAAGGACTAGTAAGACTATACCTAATGAACTGTATGGATCCAAAGGAGCTCGCCAGAGTGAGGCATTTTTAGGCTTATTGCTGTCAAAATTGAGATAGTACTGAACACACTCTTCACTACTTTCAGTCACTTGTGGAATTTCACTGGAAGAAGTTTACTCTATGAAAAAGGATGGATGTAGGCAGTAGAAGGACTTCTCAATTCATAGGGATAGCTTTTATATTGAGAAAGAACTACCCTAATTTCCCCGTGGCTTAATTGTCAAGCTGGAAAATTATTGCACTTCACTGCCTCCTAGGGATACTAAAAGGAAAAACAGCCAAATAAATGGGAGATGTTCAAATACAGTATGGGGAGGACAAATAACTACTTAGATAGACAAATGAAGATTACTACAATTAGTATGTGAAAGAAAGACCCTGAAAATCTATTTAAGATTGTATTTGAGCTATTGTACTTTGTTAGGAAACCATCTATTTTCAATCAGAATTATATTTTTAACTTCAGCACAATAACAAAATTTACTAGTTATCAGTCTTCTAAGACCATACCTTACTTTTTCTCTACTGCTTTTTCTTGAAGGAAAAGGTGACAACGTAGTCTGTTCATAAGATAAATGCTGTGGCTTTTCCTCTACTGCAAGGACACTGCAAAGTAGTAAGACAGTATTTGCATGTTAAATTATGAAAATAGAGCTTTGAATATAAAGGACAGTAAATATATTAATAAGAAATATATAAGAGGAAGAAATAATAGAAATAAACATAACATTGATTCAGAGATCAAAAATAAAGCACAGGATACCAATGATGGACAAGTAACTGGGTAGTAGGATTGAAACTAAGGTGCAAAGGCAGTAAGCTGTATGAAAGTCAAAGAAAGAAAACCCAATAGTTAAAAGAGAAGCTTAGGGATCAACAAAGAGCACAAAAGGTTAATTTGTCATAGATATTCTCAGACATCTTTATGGTGTCGTATACAAGCTTAAAAGGGAAACTTATGATACTGTAAACCAAATATGTGATGTGTTGACAGAGAAGACGACTTTGGATTTGCAAAATACTGGTAGAGGATTCTTTGATCTGTGAGACTATTTATACAAAATGATTCCCAGTTAAACAAGACCAATACCAACTTCCTGCATTCAAATATAAGATTTGTTAGGCTGGCTTCAGCTTAAACAGAGAAGGAATTGAGATAGACTCTCTATCAAGCCCAAAAGCCTTGTGCTGCTTCCTGGGATGTTGTGCTTAAAATTTCATGCATTTGTCTGCACACAAAGATCATCAAATCATAGGTTTCATTGTTGCGCGTTGATGTTCAGTTTTGATGGCATAATTATTATGGCAGATGAAAAGCTCTGTTATAGCTAACCATTACTAAAATGGATGTCCCACCATGAGAAACCAAAGGGGGTTCAGTGAATGAGTCTTCTTCACTAAGTTTTCTAACAGAAACAGATCAAATCAAGTGAATAAATATTTTCTGTCTAAAGGGAAAATAGTGATTTTACAATTTTTTTAAAATGAAATACCAATCTCTTGCCTTCTAGGATATGTAGACTCCGTTGAAATTAAAATAGATCTCTCTCAGTACAAACTATGTAGTACTTTTATATTGAAAATAGTGGAAAGGATGGAAAAAATGAGTTATTGAAATAAATCTTACTAGTTTACTCACTCTTCTTGTGACTTAGCATTAATGAAGATAATGGCCCGACGGTCAGTAAGCTCTTGCATACTCAGTTCCTCCAAAGATGGAAGTTTTACACCAGGTTTTATCTACAAGAAATTTACAGCAAAATATTCTGTGGTGTTCTCAGTTAGAAGTGAAGACAAAAAACAGTTTAAGAGTTATGTACCATTTCTTATCTTTAACAGAAGACTTACATGAGAATTTATAAAACTCATTCTAAATATACAAAAACAGTATTCTCCCTATTTGCATTTTCCTTCTTCAATTTTCTTAGTAAAGATAATTTGTAAATAATCTAGTTTGTGATTATTATTACTATGTCATTCTAAAATCTAGGATAAGGTACTATTCCTGATTTTGAAGACACTGCAATTTAGGATGGAATTTTCAAAAGTAAACAAACACTTTAAAGGCATGCATTTCACTGATCTCTCAGTAAGAATAATATTTTTAATTTATTTGGGCATTTTATAAAGTACTTCCGTAATTTAAACTGAACATACTAACTGGTGATACACAGTGGAGCCAGTCTTTATCAGCAGTGCTGTGTGAGAGAAAGAGTCATGACCAAGGTGAAAATACGAACCCTTCTTTATGTAAAAATAAACAAAAAGTCCATAGGTCATTCAGAGTCAGATTACTATCAAATATACTGCAGTGAAAGATACCAGAAGAACTAACTTCTGAGAGTCTCTGGTAAGGAACTAGGAGCTCAGCAGATTACACAGGATTGTAAGGAGACTGGGAAGACAACTGTAACTAGGGGATAGCATAAAGATAAGATTTCACCATAAAGAAAGATAAATAAAAGAAATTATTATAAAACCCGGGATGCAGCATAACAAGAAAAGAAGCAAAGTTATTTTAGGTAGCCAGATGCTGGCTTTTGTTACAGTTGTGTTACTTTTTTCAAAATGAAGTAGAAAATTTTACTGTTTCTAAGCAAAGTAATTTAAAGTAACTTACCTTACCATAATCATAGAATCCATCAGTAATGACATTACTTGATGATAAATACCCCATTTGGCTGTACTTTTGAGAAAGATTGTTATCAAGTAGCCTTTCCAGAGCAGCTTCACTAAAGTTATTTCTGCGCCCTGTTGACAGATTAATTTCTTCTAGGATGTCCAGCGCACTGTTAAACAAAACATAATGGCTAATTCATCATTAAGCACCAATTCGTTGTTATTATGCAGTTTTCAGAATTACCAAGACACAGACTTAATTCTAAGAGCTAACCTAACGCTGTTTAGACCAAAAAGGAGCTTACTGTCCTACAACGAAGTCTTTCTCTAGAGGAGAAAAAATGCCTTACAGTGTTCAAAAGCAAAACCAATTCTTTTCAGCAGTTAAACAGTTACATAAAAAAAAAAATGCTAACAGGGTGCCACAACCTTTTATGAGAAAGATGCTGGGTACCACAGAGAACTGGAGAAAAGAAGAACGTCAAAGCCAAGTAAAAGGAGTTATGTTCAGAGCTGACTACACTATATAGTTCAGGGAATCCCTCTGCAGCTTTTAACAATTGTAGCAATTGGCAGACTCCAGCTCCCTGTCATTCAAGGTGTGAATCCTGGTTTAGGGCTGCTCCTATGCTTGGGAAAGAAACTGGCAGAGATGCGCTGAGCTCAGCTTAGCATGGAAGCAAAAGCAGTTGCGGCAGCACAACAAGGCTGGCAGTACTTCTGCCGCATGGAAGCAGAAACAAATAATCATGGGTATACTGGAGGGCAGGGATTTATTCCTTGGCACTGAAATCCACATACCTGTAGATTCTAGCCTGTGAAACTCAGGAAAAACTTACCGGGAACAGAAAGGAAGTTGAATCAGGAGAAACACAGTTCAGTTTTGAAACTGTTTAGGAATAAAATTAAAAAAACACATCAGGAAAAAAAAAGAGGGAGATGTATTCATGTGTGTGCACTTCTTCAAATTTGTATGTGTATGTCAATACACACATGCAGAAATTCTTCATATTCTAAGGAATAAATTTTATATTTTTTATATATATAAAATGGACTCCATAGTTGGCCTGTCCATTTCTGTCTCTGAACTACATAAGGTGCCTCAGCTCTGGACATGAATAAGACAGACTTCTGAAAGTGTGTCAGATGAAATCCAGATAAAAAGTTTTGCAGACAAGGCAAGTGACAACCATATCTTCTAAAAGAGAGCACTGGAGAAAACAGAACAACCATACAGACTATTTGTCATAAAGCAAATCTCAACAAGATCAGAAGCAAACAAGATATCAGAATGTAAGATAACAAAGGGATTTTTCAAAGGGAAAATTGAGTCTAGTGAGTATAGCAACGTCTCAAACATGGCATTAAAGGCACAGTGGCCTCACGTGAAGGAAAGACAAGTCAAAAAGGGACAAAATGCAGAAGCACTAACAATACTGTGACTACCTGAAAACCCAGAAATGGAAATATGAAGACTTCCAACAAGGAAGAAAAAGTAAGGGACAAAACCAAAAAGCCTACAGGCAAAATAGAGATAAAACCATTCAAGAACCCAAAACAAAAATAAATGTTTCATATACTACAAATCAAAGAGAAAAATGTAAGTCTATGACTCAGTGTGGGAAGAAAACTCATAAGAGATGGCATAGAAAAGATGGAAATGTCTGCTGCCTTTCTTGCTTCAGTTTTGATAAAATGGTTGCAAACAGATGCCCAACAGCAATATTAATAAGAAGGTAGAAGCAGTAGGCATAACACATAAGCTTCAGAAGACAAAAGTAATGCCTGAGACTTACCTCTTACTGTGTTTTGAAATGGCAAAAGCAACTTCTAAAGTATTTATAATAATCTTTGAAAATTTGGGGAGAACAGGTGAGCTGCCAGAAGAGTGGAGAAGGGCATAGATAGTATCTAGATTTAAAAAGAATGAGCAAGGAAATGGTGGAGATCATTCAGCCGAATTTCAGTGTCCGAAGAATATTATATCAGAATACTAAACAATCAATTTGGAAGCATGCAAGAGATAAGGTGGCTAGTAATAGCCATTATGTATGGTTATAAACAAATCATCTAAAGCCAATTTAATCCTTTCTGTGATAGGGTAACTGACTTAATGTATAGGCATAAGGAGTTAGATGTGAGATATGTCTTCACTTTGAGATATGTTGTGACTTTAATAAGTCTTTTCAAATATTCCTATTTGAATAGTCATGAGCAAGTCAGAGAAATACGATCTATATGAAAATAACATGAAGTAGTGCCTGACTGGCTGAAAAACTATTCTTAATGTATTATTATCAGTAACATGCTGTCAAACTAGAAGGACATATAAATTAGAGTCCTACTCTGATGCTGCCAGAAAGAAAGGATTAAATAAGAACAGTGCTATATGCAAGATATGGAAAATAATTACTGAGACTTAGTTGACGGTGGGGTGACCTCAGCTGAAATACCTCATCCAGGGAGATAACACTTCAAAACAGCGTAAATAACTGAGAGAAATTTAGAAATGTGTGACAGAATGATACCAGACTTCTAAACAAAAAGCAGCTCAATGTTTTTGCTTTGTCATGAAAAGGAAATTGAGAAATTTACATGGAACATGAGAAATTGAATACAGTCATTCAATTATTAAGGTTGGAAAAGACCTCTAAGATCAGCTTGTCCAATTGTCCACCTACCACCAATGTTGTTCATTATGTTCCTTAGTACCACATCTACACAGTTCTTGAACACCTTCAGGGATGATGACTTCACCTCCACAGGCAGCCCATTCCAGTGTCTGACTGCTTTTTATGAGAAGTTTTCCCTAGTATGCAACCTGGACGTCCCCTGGCACAACTTGAGGCCATTCCCTCTTGTCCTTGGCTATAACCTGGGACAAGTGGCAGACCCCCAGCTCACCACTACCTCCTTTCAGGCAGTTATAGAGAGTGATACGGTCTCCCCGAGCCTTCTCTTCTCTGGACTGAGCAATCCCATTTCCCTCAGCCACCCCTCATAAGACTTATGCTCCAGACCCCTCAACCCTTCTCTGGACACACTCCAGGGCCTCTATGTCTTTCTTGTAGTGAGGGGCACAAAATTGAACACAGTACTCAAGATGCAGCCTCATTAGAGCTGAGTATAGGGGGACAATCATCTCCCTGCTCCTGCTGGCAATGCTACTTCTGATACAAAATTCAGTTAGGTTAAAAAATAAAAGGTGGTTATTAAATTCCACTGAAATTAGGACAAGATATAATTGGACAGAATTGGAAAGGGACATTTAAAAATAAAAATCCTTCTAATTATAAGAATACCTCAGCACCAGAAGAGGTTACCTCAGAAGCTGTAAAACCCCTCCATTAAGAGTACTTGCAATCACACTGGACAAGCTGAAATATATCAGTGCACTTGATTCAGTCACAGTAGGTAGACAGACAGCACTACATTTGAGATCTCCTCCAGATCCGTTTTTGAGGTCTGACTGCAGAATCCCTTCACATATGGGCTGCAAGCATCTGTGCAGTAGCCAGAGAAGTGTCCAGCAGAGGGAGCAGGGCAATTACATATATTTCACTTTAATAATAAGAGTCACCTCACGTATGAGTATGACTTATAGCTAAAACAGCTTTTCTAATTCAAATATTAATATATGGAACTTGGAGTTTTCAAGAAGAAATACGACAGATTCTCTTTAAAATGACAGTTCAGCACATCTGCAGTTAATCAGAGATCTTTAACAAAAATTAGCCTTTGTGTAGTAAGTACAGTTCACTGTATATTGAACCTAGCCTGAAATCTGAATTTCAGTTTCAAATGTATGGGACATTTGTAGTCCCTATTTTTGACTAATCTAAGTCTTCAATAGATCTACATCTTCAGTAGAAAGCCTAATTTGATTACAGAAACAATAAACATATTTATAATTCCTGACAGTTCTTTCTTCAGGCTTGCAGTTTTTCTTCTGTAAGATCAGGACCATTTCAGCCGTACCACTGGCAATACAAAAATAGTTTCTGTTTACTAAAAAGCACAGCTTAATTTTGTCCTTCTGTTATTAATAGAGAAAGATCAAGTTTAATAGTTATCTTATTAAAATCCTCCCTCTGTTCCTTGACATTATTTCTACTCACCCTAGCCTGCACAGTTCAACAGCAGTTAGTTCATCACTTGCACAGACCATGACAGCCCAACAGGCATTTCTTCTGACTTCTTTGTCCTTTGAATGTAGCAGCTCAACAAGTGGTCCCAATCCACCTGCATTTCTTAACTATAAGAACATGAAGACACAGATGCTGACATATTTCACCTTCTTCATTCCAGTAAGAATAACATATTAAATTCTCCATCCAAAGCTTGATTCAAGACTTGTAGACAAGCAGTGCTAGCCATTTATAGTAGTTCTTTGCTTCTGTGCTGCTCTGAGCTGAAGTGAGGTTCAAGAGTGGCACATATCCTTTCTGACTCTCCTTTTCAGATATAAGATTACAAAGTAGAAACTGAAGAGACTATGCAGCCCAAGACTGCCATGGAGAGTTATACACCTTTTTCTGCTTTCTGTTGCTTCCTAGCAACTAATTTACATCACAATCTATTTGAATTTGTATAGTACTATATGTATGGCAATCTTATAAACATTCGCTTATTAACATTCTCTTGCATGCTACAGTATCTTTCCTATAAATGCTGGAGGAAATATGACTCATTTGGATCTCTGAAGATAAAAACATTTTAAGGACACTGAAAGAGGTAGATGGATTACCCACTCCCCTTATTCATGACTTAAGTAACAGCTTTGACCCTTAAGAAATCTCCAGCTTATGATCTATGAATGCACAGAGCACTGTCATTATTTATGAAAATAATATGACCACTGATAAACAGTGAAAAGTTCAACTAGCTGGATGCTACTGATGGAGGAACTAATTACGTTTTGAGTTTTGTTTAAGTTACATTTATTCTGTGCACATTCAGTATCTCATAAATCAAAATTAGGCACTGCCATTCTGGCCTTGGAAGTGGCCAGCAGTAAAACACTGAGGGGAGCTATGAGAACTTATTTTCAAAATACAGCCGTCAGTTGCAGCTGAAAGAAACTTTAATGTTTAATACTCATAAACATAGGGATTAAGATACAGTCCTGGCTGAAACTCATTAAAGCTACAGGAAAGCTGTGTAGCATGAATTTGTGCGGCAAATACAACAGTAAAAATAAAAATTAAGGAAAACCTTTTCCAAGTCTTCATAACAAATGGAGGTGAACTCAGCTGAATGAGCCTATTGTAACCATACAAAATTAGTTACTATCTAGAAACCAACTTTTAGAGCAGAGAAACAAAATCCAAGGATCCTCAGTAAGTGTAACAAGAAGAACTAGAATTCTTACAAATAATCCCAATCTTGGAGAAGACTTTTACCTCACTTCTCGCATTGGCATCACAACCAAAGGCAGCCACCATGAGTGCTGCCTTGCTTTGCACCTGGCTACTGGCAGAACGTAGTGGCTCTGTGAGCACACTCATCACGCCATGGCTCTGAATACATAAGCGCAAAGGCTCTTGCATGGCCATATTTGTTAGCACTGCAGCAGCATTAGCAATGGCTCCATGTCTCTCAGCGTTTAAGGCCTTTACTAAAGGCTCAATTCCTTCAGCTTCTGCGACAGCACTAAGAAAATGAAGAAGAAAAAAATCTTAGTTATTTTTAGGACATTCGTTTCCACTTACTCTGTTATATTCACCAACAAAATTAGTCTTACATTTCAAGAATGTAAAATGTTGCTTACCTGCAATAGTTTGAAAGGCCAATGTTTATGCTCTAAATCACAGTGTGAAACAGAAACTAAAAGTTGACTTGGGAAAGCCCTCCTTCCGATGCCTTACCTAAATCTGACTCACAGAGGGAAGCACCACTCAAAAGTCACAACCTAAGCAAGCAAACCAAGCCACAAATTCCTGGATTCTTCAACTTATTAGGACACCAATTCTTTCAGAAGCTTCTGGTTTTATTACGTTGGTCTACAATGTCAGAGGTGGATGTTGTGGTACAGCAGCAGAAGCGGAACCTTCCCACCAATATTCTGTTACATTTTGTTGCCATGAGACAGGTGGGGCAGAGGTGCAGCCTGACAGAATGATGCCTGACATGGAAGTGCAAATGAAGCAAAGGTGTGGAATTTCTCCATGAGGAAAAAACGGCATGCACTGACATATATTGATGCTAGCTTAATGTTTATGGAGACCAACCAGTGGTTATGAGCACAGTGAGGCACTGGGCGGTGCATTTCAGCAGTGGCAAAAATGAGTCACTTCCACTGGTGCGGATTTGAAAAGCGTGGCATGCAGGCTCTTGTTCATGGCTGGTGAAAATGCATAGCTAATGGTGGTGACTATATTGAAAAAATAATGTTTTGTAGCTGAGAATTGGCCCTATCAAATAGTGTTATTGTGCTCTTTGTATCTGCTGTAGGAGGTGTTACTTTCAGAGCAACTTATATGCTGGGACAATTCCTCTTCACTCAGTGTGGCCCACGCAAACCAAAAGGTTGGACACTCATGCATTAGTACCAAGTTTCATGGTTCCACATTACCAGCCAATCAGTAGCAAACATTCTCCTTGCTCCCACACGTGCAGCCTGTGCCCAAAGGCTGCTGCTGTGGCCAAGTTCTAAATTAGACCAGCAAAATAGCTTGTTTGCAAAAAAATAAACAAGCAAACAAACAAACTAGGGGGAAAATGCTGGGATACTTTTGAGGATCCCTTCATAGAGCTAGGTGAGAGAACAGCCAAGCTTACTGGTGAAAAAGCAGTAAATTAAAGGCAGAAGACAGCAGAAGATGTGGGCAGCTGTACTACTGGAGGCCACATCTGGAGGATCTAAATCTGATTTACTGCAAAGCTAATAGCTACTCGACAATACAACTCAGTCACAGCAGAAGGAACTGGCCTATAAGCATTTCACCTTAACATTGCTATTCTGCTGCTGGCATTCACCTGAACAGTGCTTCCTTCTTTTTTTTCTCCCCAAATCAACTTCATACCTAATACATGGCATACAGAATATATTTGAAAGCAGCTGGTGATGCGTCTCCTAAATGACAGTAAGCTCTAGACTACAATTGATGCACACCCTAGAAGAGAGAGCTTGGTTTTAGCTTAGAGAAAACTACTATGCTCTAACAAATTCAGATCTCAAATGCTGGATAGGCACATATTTTGGAGTTACCACCTCATTATGTATTCCTTGTTTTCTTTGCCAGAGGCAAAAGAGACTACTGATACAAATATTTACATTCTTCAAACATCATAAGATATTCCATAATTTAAGATTCTTGTTGACCTTCTTGCCAAGGCTTTTCTTTCTACTAAAGAACAGGCTCATTTCTTTGTCTGCATCATCCTACATCTGTATTATCTTAGTTCATTTCAGTGGTAATTTTTCCAATGTCACTATAAAACAGCACACTATAAAAAATGAATTGTCTTCCCACTGGGTTTGTACATAAAATTTGAGCAAATGATTTCAGGGATATGCCCAATGTACTGTCTGCCCTTAGTAATTTTATATTGGGCTCATCTGTTTGTTAAACAAAAGTTGGTAATGTTGTTAGCAAAGGAAATGCACAGGTGGCAATTTGAATTTTCCATGCAACTGCTTTTTTATATTATCTCTTTAGTACACTTTCTATCAAAAACATAATGAAGCCTCCCTGTACAGGCATATCCAAGCACTTTCACAACAAAAAAATCACACAGACTTTGTAAGTTTTGCTAACTTGCTGGCAGCACATTAATAGGAGAAAGTTGGATGTGAAAATTCACTGGAATAGCTTCTTACCAAAAATCTAATTCACCTTTTGGTATATTTTACAAAGTAAACACAAGCTTAAAATTACTGCATAAACAAGAGAGAGTTACACTATCAAAGACTGTCAAACTGTTGCTAGAACACAAAAATCTCAGGAATGCTGATGGTCACACATTTCTGCAAAATATACAAAGCAAATACACAGCAAACCCTGCCATATAATCACATTACACGGTGATACAAGCATCAATGATTTAATGTACCTACCAGCAAAATGTGGGAGAAACTCACCACACACGTGCACAGCCATGCACAGTAAGGCATGTCCATAAGTTATCAGATTTATAGCACTGCACGGTATATACACATGTACTTTATCCAGAAACTAAACAAATGGTTTTTCCTGTACAGTGGATGCATGCAAATTCCAGTGCTTCCAGGATGCACAAGACAGAGCTACTGCTAATGGATTGCATCCCCACATCTCACAGGTATAATACATCCAGCATTTCACCAAAGGGCAGACTTACTACTCCTGTGCTACACCTGAGAGCATGTGGATTCTCCAGTAGGAAATCTCCCTACTGACTGACAGAGAGAACAGAGCCAGGTAGTCAACTGCATTATAAGCAGATTTGCTACAATCTGCATAAGGCACAGAAGTACACAGATACTTAACAAAAGAGCAAGGTGCAGCTCCTGGTGCTTTAGAACTGACCTCAGAGCTACACAGCACAGCCAATTTTCTCAAGTGCCACTCAACTTCAAAAAGGTTGAGAATCACCGATTTAGACAATCATACATATTTATTTCAATCCTGCATTCTACTTCCAGACAGATTCATTCTGAATCACCATTTTATGACAGTAGTTTAATCAAGGAGCACAACAGATCACACAGCAACAAGAATTCATCTAAGAACTGACAACAGCAGGTAATGAGATTTGACAGTAACCTTTGGGGATAAGATTTTAAGAGGGGCTGGAACACCTTGAGGAAGCACTGTGACCTGCTAAAAGATGTCTACAGCAGAGGTATGAGGGAAGAACAGAAAACCCACAGTTCTACTCACACCTATCCCACAGCCCTCTGGAAAATACAAAACAGCCACAAAACTCCAGGTGCTAAAGAGACAGCAGTGTCTGACCTCAACAGGAAACTGAAAGAATGAATATAAATAAGTTCTTAAGACTGCAAAGTACTACAAAATCAAGACTTAAGTATGGAAGAAATTCTCTTCCATCTTGGGCAAAGATATGTACTGTGTAGTTTTTTATTATAAGGAAACAAAAGTGAAAGCAAGAAGCTTTTACCAGCACTGTCTTAGCCTAATGTACATCAGTGCTAGCCTCTCCCTGCCTCCAGAACTCACAATTTCTGTTTCAGACATACCTCTGGGATGATGCACTTTCATCTGTGCACCCAGTACAAGACTTCCTCAAGGGAAGATGTAAATCTTGGTTTAGCTTGGGAGGAAAAAAAAAGGGGGGGGGGAGGGAGGTAAACTTTTTAATGTGAAAAAAAATTCTATGGATCCTCAGGAGAAGTGAGAGAAATAAAAATAAGATAGTGACGAAAGAAAAAAAAAAGTTGCATTTAACATCACGACATTTCGTTGAAAAGTAAAAGCTGTCTATGTAAATCCCAAACACAAAGAGCTCAAATTAGAGTTAAAATAATTAAAATGTTATGATACAGAATTATGTGGCTGTGATCATTAGGGTGTCTAAATTAACAGGGTTAGGCATCTACCTTAACTGGAGAGTACAGCACAATAGGATTACATTTGAATTGTTTCAAATGCCTATAGTCAAGAATAGCTAAAATATTTTTCATACACATCAACGGAAAAACAAACATTAAATGTTCAGATATTAAATGTTTAACCTAAAGGATTAATTTTAAATATACGTCGTAACAAGATATTTATTTGAAAATTCTCTGAAAGATCACTGAGAACTCAAAGAATAAATTCTAAGAGCTTAGGGAAAACAAAAGTTTTGTTCACTGTCTTTTACTGCACAAATTAAATTCAAAGTAGACAATAAAATTGTTACCAAAACTGTCACAATACAAGCTATTTTTAAACAGTTAAGATGGGGATGCACATGATTTTCATTTAACTAAATATGTCACTGTTTTAATTGTCAGGGTTGCCGCAGGAAAGCTCAGAAACTGGTAGAGTGTTGTGTAAACAATCATCAGTAAAAATCTGACTAAACATCCAGATTATTGTTTTTCCAGGAGTGCAGATTCTCTGGGGCAAGAGCCATGGCTTTGTTGGCATCACATCAAGCATAATAGCTCTGCTCCTCGCCCAAGCCTCCCAGCCACAGCAAGAAAGAGAACGGATTATTGACTCTGAGTGCATACAGATGGATCCAGCTAGCTTTTCCCCCTGAAGAGAAGGTTCAGCATAATGGAGAGAGCAACTGCCCGTGTTTGAATTGCTGACAGAAACCACGGAGTCCACCCCCCAAGCCGCTAAACTGAGCCACCTCACATGGAGCAGAGACGGAGCGGAAGAGCTGTGGTGCAGCTTCACACCACTGTTTGCTCTGGATTTGCTCTGGTTTAATTAACACTTGTGAGATTGACAGTTCATAAAAACGACGATGATTGTTTTTGCTCCTTCTACTACTACTGAAAATAAATAGGTTTGTATTAAATTTTACTTCTGATTCTCTTCTATGCTGTTTGATTCTCCCTTTTTTGACTAAAGAAAAATCTGATTTTTTTCCTTAGTAAAAAAAATAAATTTCCTTCTCACAAAGGCCACTGGACTCCTCATGGACTTCGTTTTCCAAAATGAATTTGCAACTGCATGTTTAATTTCTGTGCAAAATTACTGTGATTGTGTGTGAGGTGCTTAGCTAGCCATTTATGCATGTGCATATCTCATTTTCATACATAATTGCATGCAAATTATGCATAAGAATTATGCATCTAATTACACACACTTTTTAAAATCAACTCTATCTGTGTTAAATTGTGTGACTACTTCTTCACACAAGGTGTTTTTGATCCAGCTTTATTACATAATTTCTGAGTGGAAAGCAACTTTAGAGACTGAAAAAGAACATCATAACCAGAAGTTGAAAAACCTCAAGAAATAAATTCCTTTTTGACCCTTAAGTCTATTAGTTTGATAATTCTTTATTTACCTTGTTATGTAATCAAATTTGGTAAACATCTTCTGCATTCAGCAAAATGTTCACTTTGCAGTTTAATTATTTTCAAGACCAACTGACTGCTTTATATAGTCACTCTTATTTTATTTAACGACTACCATTACTTCTGTTTTCTTCACTACACAAAGTAAACTAACATCAGGAAGTTTATTACAGGTAAGAATCTAGCACATGGGAAGCTGACCTATGGTTTGGGAGCTCTTTGTAGTGCAATAAAAATATTGATTACATCAACAATATTCATTTCTCATTTCAGGAACAAAATCTTCCATTCCTATTTTTTAATGACAAGTACCTTGTTAAAACATCAGCCAACCCAAAACTCAATAAACTTCATGGTCTGGAAGCAATCAAACCTTACACTGTCTGGGTTAGAAGTCTGTGATATCTGACTCTCACTGAGGAACATACTCATGTTTTCTGATGTCTGTCACTGAATTTTCCTGACAAAGATCTCACTACTAGAACCCTGATATACCAAATTTGAATTTGAAATATTGCAGGAGCATTGATAATGAAATACCTGTTCCTGATCACTGAGCCTTTCAATTATAGTCTTATTTGCAATCTCTATAAAGAAGTTCTGACTCTTCCACTGTTAGAAGAAAGGATGAAATTCAGCAATATCCCTTAAAAAGCTCACATAGTTTCAGCTCAGATAAGCTCATGAAACAGATGCTATCCCTCTCTCTTTTTTCTAATACAGAAAACAGCACATGGAAAAATCAATAACAGCACAAGTGCTGAGAGTCTGGAATCCACATTGTCACAAAAGCAAAACAACACAGAACATTCAGGAATTGCCAGAGCAGCTTCGTGGAGGTGTAATGAAAGCAAAGAAAGAGGCAGAGCAGAATTCCCACACCAACTGCTTGGAACACAGTGTCCGAGCTGCCAGCAGCTTCTCACCATCTTCAAAAGCACCAGATGAGGAGAATGACAAAACTCTGCCAAGTCAGTCTCTCTACAAATAGTACTCGGATTGTGAAACTTGAGCTCTCTGTCCCTTCTGGTTAAATCTCTTCTGGACAACCGCTAACTTATCTCAAATGGCAGCAATCTGTTTTGCCCTGCTAATGGTTCAAGCACTCAGGATGATTCAAAGCAGAGAAACTTGCATCATTTTCCTCTTTCTTAAAATTTAAATCTCTAAGTACACATACATACTATATTAACATAAATTACCTAGACTGCAAGTCTAAAGGTTTTAAGTTACTTGTGAAAGCTTAGTTTTACTCTCTTGTGCATGACAGCCTCTAATCAGATAATAAACCACAGTTGGTGCACAGCTTAAAGTCACAGCAGCACAGAAGTTTGCGTAATCAGCTCTTTTCTTATATACACTGAAAATAATTTCAAACTAGACTAAAATAAGTTAAATCATATAATTAAATATCTTATGTTTAATTAGATTCATAATAAGTAAATAGCTACACAGAAAATATATATGTAAAAGCATCAATGGGTTTTTCAGAAATTTACTCCAGTTCTCTACCTCCTTTAATTCATAGAAAGTATAATTCATCTCAGTGAGTACCACCGAATGTCACTGCAGGGACTTACGTCCTCATGAGACACAGGATATGGTACATGAAATTTGTGTCAGACATGAATACTTTACACTGGACTCTGTTTTCAATTTAACCCCTGATAGCAACAAAGTTAAAATAAAACGACACAACTAGTAAAATACTTTTCTTCCATGGGGGGAAGGGGGGGGGGGGAGGGGGAGCAAGGGGAGGGTTGGGGAAGAGTTGTACAAAAATGCAGCTACAGTGTCTGGGTCTGTAGATTCCATATCCACACATTCACATGTCTAAGAAAGAACAGCAGGTGGTTGTATGAAACATTTTCCACCTGTCAGTGGAAGATGATTTAGGGTACAGTCCATGAGTTGCGTACCAGTCAAATGACGTGATGTCATACTGCAAACCCATTTCTGCATGACATCACAGCATTAGGCTTTGATTCAGCATTTTGACAAGGAGGAAATCTACCATAAAACATTCTGCAGTTTTCAATCAAAGCAATATGTAACTTGTACAGAAAAGCTTGTACAGGTAATAACCATTCTGTCTTTTCTGTTTTGAAAGTCCCCATCACACTACAGATATACAGCAAGAGAAAGTCAAAACAGGAATTTATTCATGGCACAAGTTAACTGGTTGTATTTGTACAGAGCTCAGCAGAACAGGCGCTAATGTGAAAAATAAAAACACAAATCACAAAACTCCCCTTTTCTCGGCAGAGCTGTAGCTCAAAAATATAATTTTGTCACTAGGGGTCAGTGTTAAAACATATTACCTTTATTCAATACAGCTAGTGGAATTCCATTGTTGATCTCCTCCTTCCAGATTACAAACTTATGTTAAACAATGAAAAAGACAAAAGCTGTATTATGGATTATTACCTGCATCTGTTTTAAAATTTAGCATTCACATACGATTTTTTTCATATCAATTCTCATAATATATTTACATGAACACGTGTTAATTTATCACAGGGAATCGTGACTCTTTAATTTGCATCTGTTTATGTGAATTAGGTTCCACTGATAGTCTTGAAAGAGAAAATTATGACTACATTTTCCATTTGCTAATAGGAAAGATTGCTACCTAATAATATTAATACCTAACGGCAATAATCATTACTTCTTAATGATAATAAGAAGATCTGAAACATAAGAAAATCAGACAGTCTTTTAATCTATTCCTTGACAGCCAAACTCTTCTAAAAAAATAATACAACCTCCTGTGGACATTGAAAATCTCTCCTTAAGAAGGTGAGAGACTCACTACAGGTGAGCACTATCCACACATAGAGGACTAAAGATATATTTTGAATCATTAGATCAGAATGAGTTTCAGTTTGGAATAGATGCAACACTGATTTAAGTCAAAGGAGAAATACATTTTCTCCTCACTGGGCACTGCCTATAAGCAATGATTTCCCAGCCTAGCTTCCTGTTCTTAATCTACTCACAAATCTTGGAAATCTTCGTGCATATCACAAAGCACATATCCAGATTCTGTAATAATACCTATAGCTGCCTACATGAATGTAGTTTTCTTGATGTAAATACTGTCCAGAGATTCCTCTGAAGAATTCAAGAATTAGAAAATCATGTAATATCAAGCTTTGCTGATTTACTATCTTGAGTCCAGATAGGATTCTAAGAAATGTGTAGCATGATACGAATTATAAACCCCAGGAGAAATATTTTGCCAGACTGTCAGTCCAATGGATACCACAATTTCCTGCAGTTTTTAGTACAGACAAAGAAAATCCATGCTTTCCCTTCTTCCCCCAGACCAAACTAGCTGAACAGTATAAAGTTTGCACTTAAAATAAACAATTTAAGACAAATATTATGGAGGCTGTTAATTAGTTAGTTAGTACAAAGCAGTAAATTTCAGAGTATATGCTTTCCTTTAGTGGTAATTCTAGTAGATGACCAGCATTGTGACAGTGCCAGATTTATGAAGCCAGCTATTAGAAATGGCATTTGTGCTAAAACAATACTGAAGGAAATGGCTGGTCAAGTTAACTAATACCTAACTGGTACATTAGATATCATATTTCTATTTATTACTTCTAACTGATATCATATTTAACATATTAGCTTACCATAAATACGTGAAGAGTAAAAATAATCGGTTATACTTTAAACAGGAAAATGTCGGCAGAAGAGAAAGTAAAACGTTTGTTCTGGAGGCAGTTGTGTAACACAGAATGACTTATTTTTCTGTCCAATAGATGGCACTGCTGTTTCTTCATTTGTACGCGATTCCTCAATCTGAGCATAATGAACATCATTGAAGTGACTGTATCTACATTTCCCGATGTCTGGACATATCAAAAAAGGACAGATTTCGTAGATTCTATAAAATGGCATTCAGCCATCCATATAACTGCATATGGCTTTCAACAATGCAAGTTAGCGTTCCGGATTAAAAAATTTTAAACGGATGCAAATAGTTGAACATAATTTTTTTTCTTCCCAGAAGCAGGGAAACAGAAACCAATTCTGGCATATATCACAAGCATGGTCTTGGAGCAATGCATACAGTAACAACCCCAAGCCATTTTTTTTTTTTTTAAACCATATTTTAGAATAAGCACATGAGATTCTAAACTGCAGTATACTTCAAAATTTTGAAATTTTATTTTTATTTGCCAAGTGTTTTCTGTTTTACAAAGACCTTATAATCAATATACAGAACTACTGAAATTCCATCCTACTTGATAAAATTCTAATAAAATTATAATCTGAGGATATCAGTTTTTGAATTATGAGGCATTCAACTATTTTTCTTAATGTGCTACTGAAGCATGACACAACATCAGCTATGCAGCAAAAGGTTGAACAGTGGAATACACTAAAAGTTACTTACAGTAATTTTTATGTATTCTGGTGGAGATCATATTGAAAATCCATGTTTTCCCGTAAAATTGTTAGTATTGGACTCTTCTGCTCTAGACCTTTTGTTAAATACTATGTGGGCTGGAGTCATTGATTAATTTATTTTTGCCAAATAACAGTTGCTTGGGGACTGATGTAAAATGACAACCTAGTCTCTGTCCCATACATTGTGAACAGGTGTGCTAATTACAAAAGCTCTACCATATTTGACACCTTTATTAGCTGTCTCAGTTGAGAAACAAAGGATTGATTGGGCAGGAGTGCAGAACTAGCCTTTCATTGCTGTGGGGAAGCACCTAGAGGTCAAGGTTAATATATATTAGTGGGGGGCAGTATTGCCCATTGCCTATGCTGCTCTTATGTTATTAATCAATGGAAGACTATCCTAATAAGACAGCTATTGTTGGAGCCTTAAGTACACATTTCGTTTTAACTTGTATTTTCTTCCATATTATAAGAAAAGCAAGTAACTTTTCTTCATCAAATATTCCTAAGAACAACGATTCTCCAGAGAAAAAAGCGGTGTTTTGTCTACTATTTGTATTCTGTTATGTATATTGTACATGATGAATGGGCGAGGTACACATCCTTCAACCAACGTAACACATGCCACAACAGTCATAAAAATAAATATAGCAGAATACAAGTATGTATGTTCAACAAGAACAAATTTTGTGACCTGACGGATGGTAAATAGTGAAAACACATTTGTAGTAGATGGTTTTCCCTTCTGCTGCAGCCATTTTCTTCTGTTTTCCCTGCAAGGTCTTCCTGACACTACTAGCTTTATGATTTAATGTTCTTTGAGGGTTTTTAACAAGAATCTAATACATAGCCAATAAAAGGGCACTGGTCTCATTAGTCCAATTTGGGACCTGAATATTGTCAACATAATTATACACCAAGGTCACATCATTAAAAAGTATATCAGCATCTTCATTATATATACACACTTATTTTCAGTGATTTACAAGATAGACACACAAAATATTCTGGAATGAATAATATGATTACGGTAACCCAATCTGCAATGCATTTTTTCCAAACTACTTTCTTTTCTCAGTTATGCGAATGTAGAATAAGTATGGGCCAGGCAGTCGGTCAGTGAGCTGGAACTATACCAATTTGTGTCAGCTGAGGGTTCAATTCTATATATTCATTTGTAGATCCCAGTCACACTTGGAGCCATCTATGACTTATTAATGGTTTTGATTTAGAAAAGAAGCTTTGAAGTAATTATATAGTCACATGGCATTCATCCAATATACATATTTAATGTAAATTATTGCTTCCTGATTTTCACAGAAGACCTGTGATTAGATTATCTGGTGCTTCCATATTGTAGTTGAAGCTGGTTTGCAAGGAGAAAGAAGTATATGCAAGCCACCTTTACAATTTCCTGACTGCCCAGCAGGAAAAAACACAGCCTCAATTATAATTCAGAAGAACAGAGACAGCTATTTTCCTGCCTGAAGTCTCAGAGAATTGTTCTAGCAGTTGAGCTAAACAATGTCATGACTATCTCCTTGGCAAAAGACATTGAGCAAGTTGGCAAAAGCTGCTATACCAACTCAAAACTCACAATGTGGAACCTCAAAGGATTGCACTACGAAAAACAGCTGTAGCAGAGCTGAGAGCTTGACCCCTGGACTCCTGTACTGTGCTCTTTTTATGTGTGTATGACTCCCACTGACACCAAGTGGAGTCATGCACATGAGGAGAGCAGAAAATCAGACCAAAAAAAATCTACTACGTGAATCTGAAAACAGAATATTATTCTCTTGTGTCAAATTATGATTCCATCTGGCAACATTAAGTGAATACTGGTGACTATTAGAGCTGAATCAATAAATTGAAACAAATAATTTATTTGGTGCGTTATTTTACTTTTTCACTTCAAAGAATGCTTGTGAATGGATTACAACTTCCTTGAGTATATTCCAGGAAACTTTTAAGGAATTTTATTTTATGGTTTGTTGGTTACATGTGATTGCTCATATATGTCAGACTGCTCTGTTTCTTTTCCTTGAACAGAACTTTTAATAGAGTTGGGATAACAGAACTCCGCAACTGACAGTAGAATTTAGTTGATACAATTATGTTGAAACTCACAGTCAACTAACCAGCATTGTTAATTACTTTAGATACTGACAATAAACTTCTTCTAGAGAATTCACTATGAACATTCTTTATTACGCGGGAAGCAATAAAAAAAGAGAATGACAGTGCCAATATCATAATATTGAAGTGTCAACTGTCACAAATCAGTAAAAAAACTGCATGAGTAATCAAATTTTAAAAGATAATAAAAAGTGAATTTCGAAAAAAATACCCCACATTAAATTTCTTAGGTTATGAGGCATATTTTTGTCATATGCTCTTTCCAAAGATGACCTATACTTCTGCTTTCATTAAATCTGCTTCATAGCTCTCTATGATAGAGCAAACATTAGCAAGGATAGCGTAACATTTGTAAACCTAATGAGAACCAACCAATTCCAGATAACTCATGAGCACCATAGAAGGTCTTACAGACTAAGGATAAGGACAAGATGAGACATTCAATAAAAATCCAAACATTATCATTTGCATTCAGATTAGTGTTTTAAATAATGATTTGACTGTTGCAGACTCACCTTGCATTACTAGGACTGGCTGTTGTCAAATTGGCTAATGCTATGACAGAAGCTTCTTTTACCTCTTCATCATCACTGCTTAGCAACTGCACTAGCCGGGGAATCCCTTTAAAACAAAGGGTTGTATATACGAACATTTAAATAAACCATGACAATCCACAAAATCATCTACAAAATCACATTCCTTACAAAAGGAAAAGCACAGATTCTCATTTCCCACCTTACTTACCCTGGAGTCCAAATGCACGTTTGCTAGCTAAATTCTCACACATGGCAGAAATAGCTTGGGAAGCAGCAACTTTAACTCCATCATCATCAATTTCCAAAAGATTTATGAGACAGTTCTCAACATCTTCCTCATTTAAGATTTTTCTGTTTTCAGCTTTAAACAAAAAAAGAACAATAGTATTAACCTGCATTCATTTTACCAATCAGCGAGAGGACCAGAATTTGATTTCATACACTTATTTCCTATAAAACATTTGATTTTGATACCATGGAAATGAGAACATTTTGCTAACAGACACACCAACAATTAAGAAATGCATGCAAAGGACATGATCCAAAACCCATTAGACTTCAGTGAACTCTGAATCAAGTCCAAGAGATGTCTATTAAATACAGCTTTAAACACACATAGCCTACATAACAGAAAGCAAACTTTGATTGCTGTAAGTTCCACGCAATGCCTGATTAATAGAGATTTTTCCATTCAGTAGATTATACTTTAGTTAATGCTGACAAGGATCAACTGTATCCACAGGAGTCTGACAAGCATGCTAAAAACTTCATTCATTCCAGAATGGATTAGATCAGAAGTCTGGAGGAAAGGTCCAAACATTCTCTTCTCCCAGTGTACAGATATTTGTTAGAAAATGCCCTGAATTAAACTTTCTTACAAAAGCACTGGACAGCATATAAATCCTACACTTAAAGGGTCAATCAACATTTAACCATACACATAATCTAAGGTAGATTAATTACATTCCTGAAGTTATAGTTAATTGGTAAGATTTTAAAATGTATCAAAGAAATTCAGGAGCCATGAAATCCATATGCACATTTGGAAATTGCACTCATACCTGCTAATTTTTTAAGGGATCGATGTCTCTGTATGGTCTGTTGTCTAATGAAAATTTAGAAGGAAAAACAATCAATAAAAAAAAAGAAAAATAGTGGAAGTATTCTTTTAAATAAAACTAAGTCTGTGGTGAATGGATGTTAACAAATCTACGTCCACAAACCCAAAAGAAAAACAATGTGATTAAAAACTTGCTTGTGGAATAAATTGGCTCAATGCATATACTTCAGAAGGCTGTTTTCTCCTCTCTAGCTCAATTTTAACTGTTTTTAGAATCAGAGATACGTAATTGAAGTCACGAAGTAAAAGATGCAACAGATAAAACAGAGAATTTTAAGCATCTGCAGAACCTTGGCCACAACCCTGATGTGTATCAGCAAGCTCTCAAGAGAGGGCCTTAATTGGGATTACAGACCATTTTGACAAGCAATCAAGTATGCTGCTGGCCTGTTGCTTGCCAAAGTAGTCCATAATCCCTAATAATGATCTCTAGAGGTTCTTCATGCCTCAGTAATTTGGTTCTTGTACACTGACTTACTTAGCACTATACAGATTTTTTACAATTGTTCTTGTTTTTAAAAAATACTATGTTAATGGGAAACACTGTAACATTTTAAAGATAATTTGTCTACATGATACAAAAATAATTCATTTGAATGGGTGAAAATAATGGCTAAAAATATTTTAAGCAGAATAAATAACTTTTCAAGGATGTAGAAAAACAGATTTTGAAATTACCGTAAGCATTATGCACCTACACTTAGCTAGCTAAATAGATGAAAATTATTAAGATTTTAAGATTCAGGTGCCAATTCTACTTAAGAATATTTTATACTGACCTTCTCTTTGTTTGGACACTTTGTTCCCTTTGGTTTTTACAACAGAAAGAATATAGAGCTAAATAGCACCCTGTCTTTAAGCATTTCTCACGTTCAATGCCAACATTTACAGTGATGAATCTCTTGATCCCTAAGTCATTTGAATACATTTATTTAATGCTAAGTAAAATAGCTAGGCACATCCAACCAAAAGAGCCTGGAGTACTAACACTTCTGTCCAGCATTTCATGAATTGACTCCATCACAAGCTAACTTGTTTTTCAATGTATTTTCCTGTTTCCTGTTTCTTACTATAAAGTTGTAATCAAAGAGTTCTGACTATCCATTCCTCTCCCCATTGTCAATTTATGGAATTAGCTATATCAATTTCAAATGGAAAAAGTTAACATTATGACGAACTCCCATTGACCTTGAGTTGAGATAATCCAGACTAATAAAAAACTTGTATTATAAAACATTGGGCTATATAAAAAATTGGGCTACAGAACACGTTTAATAAGCTCCCTTCTGAAAGAGTTGCATAGATATATGTCAAGAATTTAAGAGAGCTTCAAACCTGAAGTTTGTCAGAGTGAAGCTAAACTTGAGTGAGCACAACCACCAGTTTCTCCATATACACTCCATAACATTTTGCAATTGTGGTGTGTCAGAGGAAAGTCAGGCACTCCTTAATCAGCAATCCACAGAACCAGCTCACTGGCATTCAGTAATTGACAGCATTAAACTATATTTTGCAAGGTGACTGCATTATTTGCTAGGCAAGGAAGGAATCACAATAAAATTTACCACTATAAATCTCAGTATACAAAGTAAAACTGTTGATAGGTTAACACATTAAATTCAAAATAACATTGCAGAACAAAACTAATTTTCAGTGTCAAAGGGATAATCATGTATAGAAATGTAATCAATTTAGACTCAAAGTAGCATCCTGAAGATGCTACTTAGAATTGAATATAGTGTTTGTACCATGTAGGATATTCTCATAGAGAGAATAACTCTAAAGTGATTAAGCCTTTTTTATAACATCAAGAACAGAAACCAAAAGTTACAGGAATCCTTTCTAAAGGGCTGATAGGGGCACAAAACAAAACCATTTGCTATGATCACATCAGGAAAAAACTAATCATTTCAAAAACAGACAGTACTGTATGCACAGCTAATAAGATTAAAAAATATATCATGCTCTATCACAGAAGTACAGTTTTTCATTTAATGAAAAATCAGTCTTATTTTCCCTCAAGCAGGAAATATTCATAAATGCAATCAATTATCAAACTTGGAAAATGTGGGCTTCTTTATAGCTACTGTTAGTATAATGAAAAAGCCATAAGAACTTAAGAGTTACGTTTTACCATATTGGATTTACAATGAGTCACGTATTAGCATAGTAAAAATTAGAGCTGCTGTTTAGACAGGCCTTTTGGTATATTTACAACCATAATCCAAACAGAAAAAAAACAATCCACCATCTGCATATTGGGATATTTTTTTTCCTTTTTGCTTTTGCAGTATTCTTTTAGATGGCCTCAGTGCATTGCTTTTCTTTCCACTGGAAGGTTGACTTTAGACCAGTAGCTCAAGGTATTTAAAATAAACAATACTTCTGGGGGTCATGCTGAACAGCAACTGGATTGTGTTTCTACTGCACTGCTACATGTTGCCCTTTATTTAACTAGTTGTCACCAAAATTCTGCAGCTTGGAAGAAAATATTTTAAATCTTCTGATCTATTTTCCCAGCTTGCTCCATCTATACCAACTGTCAAAGGCTGAAGAAGAGAGAAAACCTTTATAATGAAACCATGTTGACTCCATTTGTAAAGATATACGACAAGAAGATGCATCTTTGCTGATGGTAACATTCAATGATATAAGATCATATGCCACACTACAATATATTATGTGTATCTTCTTGCCAATGCACTTTAAAAATGTTGTGTTCAGACATGCTTCTACTAACAGCTGCTAAAATATTAGGCCACAAAAACTGAAAAAGGAGTGAAAGAGGGAGAGAAGGCTATGCTTACTTGAAAATAAATATGAAAAAGGATGAAGATGCGATAGAAAGTAGTAGGAGCAAATATAAATCTGCTTAGCATACTACTTACAAGACTGTCACAAGACTATAAAAATGATACTGACAGTCCTAAGTAGCATAATAAAATAACAATGCTGGAAAAACACACAAAGAAAACACTGGCATAAGAAGATTCCTTCCTATCTTTGATATCTAAACATTAAAGAAAATAATTTTCTGTGATTTGCAAAGCTTCCAGCAGATAAAGATAAAAGCATACTGAAACACAGAATACTAGGAAAGGTAGATTCTACTCTTTTAATATATAATTTACAATCCACATAATTACAAATATTCGGGAAGTAAAACTAAGGAAGGTGAGAAAATTGGAAAGACGATGAAGAAAGGAGGTCTGAACTGTAGAAAGGAGAGATTATTTTAGCTGTGTGTTAAATCAGATATTTGTAAAATACACGTAAATTAAAACCATAACTTAATGAGATGATAGAAATATGAACAAAATACTCAACTTCTGCAGTCATTGTTACTGTTATAAAAATCCCTTGATAAAAATCAAAATTTACAGAAGATAGAAGTATATTATGTCTCACACTGCATTTTCTTACATAGCAGTACTAGGCATCAATTGCAACACAGAAACAATGTATGGAAGGAATTTCAAAAAATTGATGAAGCGTGTACTACCTAACTCAGGATTCCTTGGTGAATTATAGAAAGGTATCAAAAAAGCCATAGGATGAATAATTATATAAAGATGACAATGAAACCATTTAACTCTGCTGAAAATATTAATCTGCAAGCCATTCAAAACATTTTTTTTCATGTCCTCATTAAAGGAATTTGTACTTGAAATTGAATCATGGAATCATGGAAAAGATCTCTAAGATCACAAAGACCCATCAACATCATGCCCACTAAACTGTGTCCCTAACATCCAGAGACAGTGACTCCATTTTCCTGGACAGCCTGTTCCAATGCACTACCACTCTGAGATTTTTTCCTAACATCCAATATCTTGATATCCTAAAATTCAATTGCCTGACATTTAGATGAGCAGTTGCATACAAGGGGAACTAAGCTTACAACTAAGTCTTAGTTGATATCAATGAGAAATTACGTCAGTAGAGGTCCTTTAAGATGTAAGTTACCCGGTATCACTGAACGAAAGTCAAAGGCCGTATTTTCAGATCTACATATTTTTTCGTATTTTCCTGTTTGAAGACAGCATTTTGCAAGAATACATTATATTTAAAAATAAATTAAACTTAAAATAAGTTAATCTTTAAACGTTTTTGTTTTTTTTTTTTTAATATAAATATATATGAACATTATCCAGCGTTCTTGCAGAAGTACTGTCCTCAACCAGGTAAGACCACCTCACTCTGGATAAAAGTTTACTTCGTAAACAAGTTCACACACAGATTTTTTTAAAAGTCACATACAATCACAAGCTGCTTTGGCAATTGCCTTTACTGCATTCTTCTGAATATCAGGAACAGTAGAGACTCCAACAAATGAAAGTAGCTTTTTAAGGCCTCCTGTCTGCTGAATCAATTGCATAGTATTCACATCTTCAAGACAATTTCCCAGCACAGCAAGAGCTTCCACATGTAGATCGTTGAATTCCTAGTGGGGAAAAAAGCCCAGACAAATAGCCTTCAAACCACAATTAAAATATCTTTGGCTTTCAACTTTGGAGGCTAATTATCATAACTTTCTCTTGGACAGTTTGCTTGTACAAATTACATCTTTTCATTTTTGTATCTTTTGTATACATACTTTCTTCGATGTGCTTTAGGACTCAACTTATTAAAAACTGTGAAAAACACATTTCTCATTTATATCTAAATGGGTTAGGCAAGTATTCAGAAAGGACCTGACATCTTAAAATTTCAAGAACTTTACAAATTTCTATATGCATTATATTTCCTTTGGTGACTGACATGTGAAGTCAAGAAGCACTATACTGAGTGTCATAATAACATAAACAATGGCATTTCCAAGGAAGGAAATTATATTTAAAGGCATGGATATCAAAGGAAACTCAGAAAACAAAGTCAGTATTCAAACTACAAACCAGAACCAGAGTTCAGCATCTAATAAAGATTTCAGAGAAAATATCATATGAAAAAATATATGGCAAATTTGTCTGATATTTACAACCATATGAGAAAGGACAGCAAATAGAAAAGAGTATCATAAATAAGGCAGTAAAACAAACATTTTTTTGAATCCCTTCACTTTTTATAGCAAGCTGGGTATCCTTGCTTATTTTGTTTCCATCATAGCTAGCTTCAAATAATGAGCTATTTCTTATCTTTCTTCCATAACATGAATGAGTATTTCTCCTTAGTCACACAAACATTAGCAGCAAAGGAACAAAAAAACTTGTATGGCAAGTAAACTATACATTGGTTTCCAGTATCTTCAGAAGACAATCTAATCCTTGATTTTCGCCCAATATTATCCTCGTTTCTCTGTCTTTGCTAATTACTTCCAAGGTTTTAAGGGCTAGCAACTGAATAACAGGATATTCAGATTTCAGAAGATCCAGCAAGGGTGGAATTACATTCAGTTCACAAACAGCAGCACGGCTCTGAAAATCCTGTAGTAAAATATTCAACAAGGAATGTTAGCAACAGAAAAAAGCAGTACAGTAATTCCTGAGTTTACAGAAAGAATACCAAAAATCTAATTTCAAAAATACAAAGAGGAGTCAATACTTAAGAACCTGCAGTTCTAAAGATTTTTCTTTTTGTCCAAGAACCAAATATAGTACAAACTCCCCTGCATCACATTAAAATCCACATTTTTTGTGCTACTGAGGTATACACTACAATATCTAGCTCTAGCTAAAGAAGCCAGTTTACTTTTGGTTTTGCCATGTTTATCTCAACATACTTATTTTTTTTAAGAAATTTTTTAAATTTAGTTTCATAATTTTTATTTATCTCAATGGGAGGAAAAATAGTTTTCCCACTACACTGTGGTTGCCTGGTTACATCTTTTCCTTCAATAATTGTAAAACAACGATTAAAATGTTTGATTTTAAACAATATATATGCTTCTTAATAAAAAGACAGTAGTAGATTATATTAAAATAGAAAAAATATAAATAAATTACAATTTGCTTTTAAATAGCTCATTGCACATGTGCAGCATGCAATTATCCTTATCAATTTAAGCAAGCACCAGGTGCAGTTATCCAGATATACCCTGCAACAAAGACAGCGAGATAGTAAAAAAGGAGAAAGAGTAAAATGTGATTCTGAATAGACATGCTCTGATGCCCCAAAAGAGATAGAGTTATAAACGGAATCCATTATTGAATTGATTCGCTTAAGCTTTGGAAGAGAACTGACATACAAATGCACCATTCTTTTGCTAAGCAGCATATGGATGACATTAGTACTGAGTGTGAAAGTAGCCAATAATAAATCTATTCCTCTAGTATGGAAAGTAGCTGTTGACAGCATCCACCTATCATTAGAAAGATGTTCACAATCATAACTATGGACTTACTGGCCAAAACAAGGCATAATGAAATCACTAATATAGTTCTAGAATTATTCCAGCCTTTTAGATAGACTGGTTATAACTCTCATTACCAAGAACTACTATTTTCCAAATAAGAAAACAAACACATATTTAATTGAAAACACATCTGAATCTGATTCTGATCTCACGTTGCTGTACAGCATGGATAATTGCATTAAGCTGGACATAAGTATAGTCAAATGAACTATATTCACAGTTAACGTGACAACTAACATTTTCATACACACTGATGAGTGCTGAAGAATAAAGGAACCAAATATTTTAAAATTATTGACCCCACAGGGAAATGCTTATCTGCCTCTAATTTTTGTTTTTTTTTTCCTAAATCAATAAACTTTACCTGTACCAGGAGATAAATACATTCGACTGAATTCTTCGTAACATCAGGGTCAGGACTACTTAGCAGACTTATAAGTGGTTCTAATCCACCTTGCTCAAATATTTGTACTTTAGTAGTATATTCAACAGCCATATGTGCCAGACACAGAGTAGCAAATTCATGAATAACCACATCTTCTATAAGAAAAAAAAATACTTTGTTCAAGTTTATTCAGCACAGTATATGCTCACAAATCTGGTGGTTTAAGATATGGTAAAAAATAAATAAATGTTAGCTGTTAATTGCATCTCAATTCTCCATGAACATGTTGCTCTATCTGTACAGCATAAAACTCAATGAATAACTGATCTCTGCCTATAAAAGTGATCATCTATTTAATATGTATTACAGCAAATCATAAGAACTGCTTGGTCAAATAGCAATTGCAAATGCACAATTGTATTTTTGCACAAGGAATACTGTAAGTTACCTTCTGGTACCAGGTGTGATAGAAGTGAACTTGTGACATCCAGTTCTCTCAGTAACTTCTTGACATCATCTACAATGAAATAAATTTGTGAGGTTTTTCATCTGGTAAGCAAGTAAAGAAACAGATTCTGCTCCAAGGAAAATGTACTTAAGGTTATTCCACGAGTGACAAAAAGACCTGATTGAAACTGACGTGCAACCAAAGTTAAACAAAGGAAACGGGCCCAGAAAATGCACAGGAGATTTTAAAGTACCAGATAACATTCTTTGTTATTTTATATATGAAAAGTTCCTCAATATTTCACATTGAAAATAGTTGCACCTAGCAGGTTCTTGCTATACATTTCATAGTTTTAGTTGTCAAGTTATACGTGAATAGATAAAATATATTTTTGCTTACAGTAATCAAACTAAAAACAATCCTTCCTTTATTTAGTTTTCAAGCCATCACTACCTGTTTTTCTGCATAAGGTCCAATGTAACATTATATTGTGGTTAATACATCTAATAATGGTACTGCTATACTAGAGACACAAGTTTACCATAACTGAAATATTTCTGAGAGATGTTTGAGATAGTTTCATTTCAGTAGCTCAGATACAGATAACGAATGCCTACAGAAGCACTGGCCTGCCAAAGAAGTTGGGTAAATACGCATATCAGTGCTTCAAAGTTCAGGACTTTTTTTTGCTGATATCTGAGTTAGATATTATAAATCTAAAGCATTTTCTCTCCTACTGTTGTAGCTAAGCAATGCCTTCAGTAAACACAGCATTTTCTGTATGTGATAAACAGTATTTTATCCCACATTTCTAACTTTTGTAAAAGTTCAGAATGTGTCATATCCACATTGGCTGGGAACCAAAAGTAGTCAGGCATTCTCAGATAGACAGAATTCCAATTGTAAACTCTTCCAGTTTCATCCTGTCAAAGCAAAAATAATGACTGGAGGAAAATACACTTATCTTCCTTTTTTTTTTTCCCCCCAAAATCTCTAACAAAACTAGCTCCTTTGAGTTACTGACATAGGATTTTTTAAATTAATTTATTTATATGACCCACCTATTGCTGTAACAGCTACAACCACATACATGGAAAAATACTGACAAACAGAGACTCTTACGATTAGAAGCCATGATGCCAAGTACCATCATGGCATTTCTGCGTACAATTGGATCTTCATGTGAGATGAGTTTATACAAACGTTCCACTGTTCCAAGACCAAGAAGTGTCACTTTGTTTTCATCACCTGAAGGGTAAACAGGTTATGTAAAAAAATGAAACAAGCTCATAGTTCTAATGTAACAAAGTATAACAGTATTTCAGTGACCTAACATATAGTAGGTAGAACATAAGTTTGTCAGTATACATCAATAATACCATCAAAAAGTTACTTAAGATCTTAGAGTATCAAACAAAATATATCAAACACACACTTTAAAAATGTAGTTCATGGATCTGATGTCACATTGATCTCCTTCCTGGATCATAACATTAAAACAGAATCTCAGTCTCCAACAGAAAAAAAAAGTAACTTTTAGGTCTCAATATTACTGTAAAAGGTTTGAAAACATGCATCAGGACTCACTCCCTTCTGGAAAAAGCCTTACACAGTGACTCTCCACTTCTATCAGGAACTGCATTGAAGTTGAACCCCCTGCTCTTCATTTCAGCTGGTCATGTATCCACTGATCCAGACCCTGACCACAGATGTGACTTCTTGGCTTGACCTCAAACCTGCCTCATCACTACAGTCTGCTCAGTGACCACTGGACCATTGACAGACTGGTTACCACTGTGGGACGTGTTCTCACTCTACTCATGGGACTGCACCCATTTCAGAGGCCATGAACCCTTGTGTGCCCTGCTGTCACTAACTCCTGCTTTCCCTTGCCTTGCAGAGCAGCCTGCCCTTGCTGCTACGTAGCAGCTGAGACTATTTTTACTAGTTTTGGTGACACTTGCTGCTAAGTGAATTTCCAGATAATCCAAAATGACTGCCTTGAAAGTTAGGTGCTTCACTGGCATGGTAACTGGACAGATCACCAGGGGAAATGGTGATCCCACACATCTCTGGATGAACCTGTTCCTACTGTGCCAAGTGGTGGGGAAGGATATAGGTTGGCTTTTCATCACCACATTATCAAGGATCATTAATCTGTTTAATCTCTTTTTGGATGCCTTTCAAAAGCTACACCAGTTACAACAGAATTCGTCTCAATCTGGATATTTAAAGTGATAAAAATAATTAATTTAAGAAACATTAAAGAGAGAAAAAGCATTCAGAAGCCAGAAGTTCCAGTACTAAAATTGACTATTCAAATTAAACTGTAACTTCTTAATGTGTGTAATAGACAGTCTAATATCATCACACACTTTGGATTTCTAATTCAATGCATAGGAACAGTTCTCTAGGATTAATTCCTATTTTTAAAGCAAAGGATGCTTCTGTCTGTTGGCCAGCCACACATTTACCATGACAGTACAACAGATAACTTTCCTATTTGGTGAAGTACAGGTGAATTATGTTGTTGTGAACCTCATTTTAGTTTCCTATTTTTTTTCCTTCCAAATTTACTTTCCTGAAGCAACTACCATGATTTGAATCACAAACTTCCACCTGAGATTTCTACCAACAGAAGTGTTTCATATGATTACAGCCTTCTGTTCCCTGCTCAAAAGAAAAAAGATTAAAAAAAAAGACACACGCACAAAAGTGAATTAAAAAAAAAAAAAGAAACAAAATCCAAAATCAACCTGTATTCTCAGTTCCCACACTACCTTTTATAATTCATTTTATAATGAACTAAGGGGGAAGCTGCCTATCTTTTCTGTGTTACTGTGGACTGTAGGGAGAAAGCCAGCAAGAGTTTAGGGTACGCACTTCATAGCTATTTCCCTCTATTTCAGAATACATGTCTCATTGAGATACAAGAACAACTATCTCTCCAAGAATAAGTTTCTACAATATAATGTTAAAAATCTCCATACAAACCACAGGACTTCTTTTTAACTGCAAATACAGGAGTGACAGATATTTCTGATGGAAAAACAAAACAAAACTTTGACAGAGGTTGAAAATTTTAGTGCGAGGAAACCAAAAAGCTCTGAACCACTGGCAAAACATAAGTAAGGCAGAAGAAAGCTTACTGCAGTGAATACTGACCTTTTGATGCGAATTTATATATAGCATCACATGCTTTGGCCAAAACTTCCTCTTCTGGAGAATCAAGCATTAGTACAACTGTTGCTGCTGCTTTGCTTTCAATCAGTAAAGGCTCAAACTAGGAAAAAAAAACAAAAAAAAGGAAGAATAGTATGAATTTATATTGAGCCTTGCTGTGAGCTGCAGTAGACTTCCATACTTCATTAATAAATGGAGGATTTTAACGTTCAGTAACAATTTGAAAAGTTTTTGAAAAATAACAAAGAATAATTGACTTAACATAATCATCTTGTTTCATCTTGTACGAAGATCTGGGGAAAACCCTGACAGTTCCCTGTATACCTTTTTGAAGGAAAAAGACTACACAATTCTGTTACACATAGAAGAGCATCCTACAGCTTCCAAATCAAACATAGGGAGACATAAGATTTGGTTACTCTGTGGCACTACTACTTAGTGGGAGTAATTAGAAATAAATAAATTAAAGTGACCCTTCTCGAGTCTTCATCAACTCATTTCACTTGCTGAACACTAGCTTACCACTTATCACTGAAGTATTTCTGTGATAATCCCTGATGAGCTTTGCATCAGAAATGATACAAAGCATTCATTTCCAGTTCTGATTTCTCTCATACAAGAAAAAAAAAAAAATCTTCCAAGCTGTGGGTAACGTCAACATGCCTGGGGAACGGGATGCCATCCAGAAGGACTTAGACAGATTGAGCAGTGAGCCCAGGAGAACCTCATGAAGTTCAACAAATCCAAGTGCAAGGTCTTGCATACAGGTCAAGGCAATTCCTGCTACCAATAGAAGCTAGGTGATGAAAGGATTGAGCGCAGCCCAGCCAAAAAGGACTTGGGGGTAGTGGTGAATGGCAAGCTGGACATGAGCCAGCAGTGTGCTCTCACAGCCCAGAAAGCCAACCGTATGCTGGACTGCAGCAAAAGAAGCATGGCCAGCAGAGTGAGGGAGGCAATCAATCTTTCTGCTCTGCACTGGTGAGACTTCACCTGCAGTAATGTATCCAGATGTGGAATCCTCAGTACAGGAGAGATGTGGAACTGCTGGTGTATGTTCACAAAAGGGCCACAGAAATAATCCATGGAATGAAACACCTCCCCCTACAAGGACGGGCCGAAAGTACTGGTGCTGTTCAACCTGATGAAGAGAAGGCTGTGAAGTGACCTGATAGTGGCCTTTCAGTATCTACAGGGGAGCTACAGAAAAGAAGGGGACAGGCTCTTTAGCAGAGTATGTGCTAACAGGACAAGAGGAAATGATTTCAAGCTTGAAGAGGGTAGATTTAGGTCAGTTCTAAGGTAAAAGTCTTTTACAGTCAGGGTGATGAGGCACTGGAACAGGTTGCCCAGGACAGTGGGGGAAGCCCCATTTCTGGACATGAAAGACCAGGCTGAACCAGGCTCTGGGCACTTGATCTAACTCTGGATGTTCCTGTTCACTGCAAGGGAGTTAGATTAGATGAGACCTTTAAAGCTCCCTTCCAACTCTAAGGATTTTACAATTCTGTGAAGATCCATGTTTCCCTAATAGTAAAAAGCTTACCTGGTTAATGTGCTTAATTGCTCTCCCTAACCCCAAGCAGGTCTTGAAAACATGCAGATCTATCCCTCTTCACGCTTGTTGTGACAAGGTGGAGGCACGGGACAAGTTGTGAAAGTCATTAACTAAACCCAGATGAACACATGCTACCTCTCCAGTACAAGAAGAAGAAAACTGAGTGCACACATGTCTAGACTGAATTTTTGCTTCTAGGTTTTTCATTAGCAGAGAACATTAGGACTATATATAAACTCTTACTGCTTTATCAGGGTGGGTAAGCTCTACCAGCAAATTGCTACTGACATGGATATAGTTAAACATATAGAGCAGAACCTTTTTCAATAAAAAAAAAAAAAAACAGCTAAGAGGCCAAACAGGTCATACCTCTTTGATGCTAAATTCATGTCTGTTCAGCTTGGCTGAATACATATTACTTCTCTACAACCAACGAAGATATATTGTCAATATTTCTTACATATGGACAGTATATAAGCTTCTTGGGGTTGTTTTTTATTCTAGCAAGAGAATTTTTTCCCAACTACAATTTTCTATTCCCTTGCAACTACTCCACAAGTGTACACATCCAGTACAGCACTTCAAGGGCTGAAGCTATGAGAAGGGTATTTACAAAACAGTCTGCCACAGAGCAGAATCCTTGCTACACCTTGTGTGCCCTTTTTCCACGCACTGATGAAGATGTTCTCTATCTCTATTGGTTGTAAGGCTTGGTTATTCTTCTATAAAGTAAAAATATAAATAATAAAAGAATAAGATACGATACATATTTTCTACATTACAGTTCAAAATGGATTCCTAATAGCTCTCCCAGGCAATTACAGACAACTTAATTACATTAAGCTCTGAATGAAAACTGATATATAAAGAGGCAAAGTTAAATCCAACCCTGCAGAAACTTCATTGGCAACAGCAAGGTTGTGTCTGGCCAAACACTTGGTAGTAGAATGAAACTTTAATTTTTATTAAAGGATGTTATTCTTTCCAGGAAACATAAATTAAACTCAAAGATTGATCTCAGATAAAGGTTAATAAGAAATGAAATATGAAGTAAGAGTTTTAAATATCTGTTATTTATTTACATTGATCTAATAATAAAAATACTACTATGTTGCTCCATTTTCTTTGTCTCTAAAGTTCATAGGTAATTGTATAAACTACAATTCATTGATAAGTCCTAGACTTTAATTGCAGGTTGGCATACAGGCAGAGTCAAACTGGTCTTACATCTGTACAGGTATTAGATTCATTCCTACTCGCTGAAAAATGTAACAGGCACCTTCCTATTAGACTCATTTTTGGACCAATCCCACCTTTTGAAAGATGTATTCATCTCCTTTTACTCTATTGTTTAATCATGCTATTTTTCTAAAATATCCTGTAAAAGCTCTTTTTGAGCTAAATGAACAGGTGTTCCATCATAAAAGAGATGGTTTTTTTTCTGTATGAGAGAAACAATTATAAAATAGGTGGTTTTTTTTTCTCATCTGTAAATAGAATCTCTTGAGTTTCAGTTTGTACCTATTGCCTTTCATCCTTTTAGAAGACACCACTGAGAAGAGTGTGGCTCTGAGTTCTTCACTCCCTTCCATCAGCTGTTTATACACATTGACAAGACCCCTCAGAGCCTTTTCTCAAGACTGAACAGTTGTAGCTCTCAGTCTCTCCTCAGAAAACAAATGCTTCAAGTCCTTCAGCATCTTTGTGGCTCTTTGCCAGATTTGCTCCAGTGAGTCCATGTGACTGTTGTACTGGATGAACCCAGAACTGGACATGGCACTCTAGATTTGATCTCACCAAACTTGAGTAAAGATAGCAGTCATGTCCCACAAGTTGCCATGCCAATGTTGTCTACTGCACCCTACAATGTTACTGGCCTTCTTTGCCACAAACACACATTACTAGTGCATGGTCAACTCACTGCCCACCAAGTGCTTTTCTGCAAAGCTGCTTTGCAGCTGGTCATCACCCAGTCTGTACAGGTTACTACCTTGCACCTCCCTTTAATGAACTTACTGAAATTCTTGTTTTCTCTATTCCTCTAATATCTTGAGGTCCTTTTAAATGGCAGCACAACCAATTGTGCATCAGTCATCCCCAGCAATTTCATATGGTCTGCAAATGCACTCTGTCCTGTCACTCAAGTCACTAATGAAGAGGTTAACCTCTGGGGCACAACAGTAGTGACTGGCCTCCAGCTGGGCTTCATGTTGCTGCACAACCCTCTGAGTTCAGCAGCTTGGCTAGTTTTTAATTCACATCACTGTCTGTTTATCTTGTCCATGCTTCATCAGTTTGTCTATGGGGATGTTATGAAAGACAGTGTTGAAAGCCTTACTAAAGTCAAATTAATATTTAGGTATTGATTCCTCAAAAGGTGTTCCCATCCAGAGTTGACAATACCACTTCTATTCCTCCATACTTTGATTTTTAACATCAGTGTCACAAGTGAAGCTAATTTCAAAAATCCCCAGATAGCTACATCTTTCTTTTAAGGATAACAACTCAGTATTTTCTCTAGTGGCAACCTTAGGCTTTCTGTTAACGCAAGTGCCCTAACTGGTAAACAAATAGCAGTACTGTCAAAACAAACTTAAGATACTATCCACATAGGTTGCTCTGAAAGTAATACTTCCTATTTATCTTCATGGAAACTACATCAGATATAAAGAGCACAATAACACTACTTGATAAAGAAAACTTTCAGCTACAAAACATTATTTTTCAACACAGACACCACCATTAGTTATGTTTATTGCTAGTGATCATACAAGAGTCTGCATGCCGTGCTTGTAAAAATCTTCATAGTCATCCAGAACATAGCTTGTCTTTCATGTCATTGCCACCACTGCTGAAATACAGCACCCTCCTACTCACTGTGCTAACATTCACTCTTTGATCTCCATAAATCTTCAGCAAGTGTCAATGAATGTCAATGGGTGCAATTTTCTCCACGTAGAGGAATTCAATTCCACACCATTGCTTCATCCACACTACCACATCAGACATCATTTTGTCAGACTGTCCCTTTGCAGCCATCTGTCACATGGTGTATAATTAATGAATATACCGATGTTATGGCATAGCAGTTGTACAGTTAATGAATATTCTGATGGTACGGACTAACAGAGAGCTTGGCTATGATGTTATTACACCAAAATAGGAAACAGAAATGATAATCACACTCACCCATATCCCAGGCTCGCATAGAAAACTCCAGTGAGTAGATCTCCAGAAGAGATCCTTCCCCACTGATAGTCAGCTCTTAAATGGGTCTAGGAGAGGTGCAGCCAAGCTCCACCCCTTCCAGCAGCACAGATGAATTGCCTTCACCTGTGCTCCTGTGGCTGACTCATTGCTTGCCTCAGGTGATCAATCAGAAGTTCAGGCTGTGATTCAGCAGTTCTCGTACACTATGTAAGATCAGGCAACTGCTAAACCTCAGTGACATCGTGGTTTTGAACATTTGAATTCACCCATAATGGCTGCTTTTACTGTCTTGGTCAAAATTATTTATGCTTAACTAACACTGACACCATGATGTAGTTTTTGCTGATCAACTTTGCTATGATGTTTGAAAAAGATTTTCCAGTTCCATTACTCTCAGAAAGCCCTTTTTAAACAAAAAACAAACAAAACCACACGTACTGAGCTTTGCCTTTAATTTTGTCCTCTTTCTGGGAATATCCGACAAAACAAATCTTCATTAACTAATTCAGTATCTGGTGCTGAATTTGTGTTTTGTTTGTTCAGTGTTTCAGTCTTACTTCTTTCTGAATAAACCAGTAAGACTTATAAAACTTCTATATTTAAATTTCTACCTCTTTCTGGGTCTCCCTGTACCTTGCAACTTCAGAGAAACCCTCAGAAAGCGTTCGTTAGCTAGTGTCAGATCTTTAATCTCCAGTTTTTTGAGAAAAAAGTAGTCATATATCATCATTATTCCATATTTTCTTCAATTCTACTGTGCCACTTTTCAATGATACAAAAAAAAACACCTTGAACTACTCCTAGAGACCATATACCTTTGCAAGAGATCCAGAATATATACTATATACACTCAAAATATCTGTAAAAACTCTTGTATTAAGTTTAAAAGGAAAAAAAAAAAAAAAACCCTGCAGATTTATCTAGGCTTTTAACTCTTTCATCCTTGGGAATGATTCCACAATTGAAAAGAGAGGCAGATTTCAGGTCTCTCCCACCTTCTCCTTTTGATTTTTACAAATGGAAAACTAATACTGCTCCTCAAATAAAAAGAAGCCTGGATTGTTTCATACATTACTACTTGCAAAGCCTGCCAAAGACAACAATCTCCTCAAAGAACTACACATGCCCAGTCAGTTTGGTTTGTATGCTGTCCAAAAAAAGCAGAAACAGAATTATCTTTAAAAGACATATTTAGAATAATGTGGGCAAGCTAGGAGAGTAAGGAACTACATAAGGATGGTAGAGCTGGGCCTATAATTGTGCAATGTTTATTTTATAGCACGCTGTAGTTTATATACTTACCACATCCTTGGGTGGAGGCTCTACTTCCTTCCTCACTTTTTTACCCATTCTAAAAACAAACACACAAAAATGAAAAATAAAAACAGACAAACAAACTCTCCCCTGCTTCACGAATCAGTGCTTTAGGAAAACTTGTAAGACTGACCTTTGCATTCATTTGACCCATCTAATCAATTGGAAGAATTCATTGACACTGTGATTTCTGTACTGAAAGCCATCCCTTCAAACAGTAACATTTCATTTGTGCAACACAACAAACTTTATAACACTTGAACACATTTGCTAAAATGTATCTATCAAAAAACCACCTAGCTAAAAGGAAAGATGCAAGGCTCAAGCTGTCACATGGTACAGATAAACAAGACATGCACTTATTCTAAGTCAGTTTTGACTGCATCTATAAATCACACAAGAACAGGCTATTTCGCTATGTTTGCCTATACATTTTATGTTGGCCAACATTCTGTACAGCTGTAGAATGAACAAATGAGTTCTATTTGAAAAAGGATTTCAAATTCAATTCAAATTCTCTGTCCATATTTAACAGAGGACAAAACTCAGGTCTGTGGGCACAAAGGAACAGTTTTGTGTAGTATAATTTTCACTGATATAAAAAAAATTTTTTTTTAATATTACACCAGGTTCTGCCTTCTGCTTTTTTCATACTAGCACACATGCAGGTGAACCTGGAAGACCTTCTCAGCTGTATCTAATAGCAGCTTCTGAAGCATATGGATGTAATAACCCCATGTGGACCTAATTTCATGTGGCTTGCAAAACTTCATCTGAGAGTTAAGCTACAGGCAAAAAGTAAAGCACAACATGGCCCTCTAGCACTAACATTGCAGACAACATAGCCCAAGTTACACCAAACTTAGGTTTGTTTTAACACTGTGTAAAAACAAAATGTGCACTCTTAATATCCCTTAAAAACTCCTTGGTAGTTCCCAAGGGGAAAGCACACTATCACCTGTAGGCAGTCCTAGCCTGACAGCTTCTTGCAGTGCAACAATAGATAATTATCTAGTGCAGTAAGATCCGTAGCTTGGCTGATTACAAGAGTCAGGGCTATGGTTTATTGTGGTTCCTGAAACTTTGGAGCTCTTCCTCTGAACTTTTTCAGGTGCTGGTCCTCTGTTGGCCTCCCAAATAAGCTACAGCAGTAGTGAATCCAGCTGATAAGGACATCCTAAACACGGATCTGGAGTTTAAAGCTTTGCAGGCTTTAAACTAATTGTCACTAATTGTAGCCTTGGGAGGAAGACTCATAAAACCAGAGATTTTTCAGTTCCAATCTACTTTACCCTTGTGCACATATATATGCACAAGTATGGACACACAAACACAGAAGAATTCAGTGTTTCAAAATTGCAGTTTTGGCTAGGGACCAATTAACCTGTAAGAGAAAGCATTGTACAACTAACGTTCACATACTCAAATATTGTACATATTCTAACACTGTGAATGACCAAAGCTTTTAGCTGCATTTCTTCACGCTTTATAAGTGCATCCAACTTCCAAGGATATTTTCAAGGAATGTGTGTGTTGCTCCCCAAGTTCAGAAGCATTTGGTTCCTCAGTAATACTCAAAAGGGAGTATCATATGCAGCAACAAGCACAGGAAACTGGATAATTACATTACCATGGATTTTGCCTTTCAGTCTATTTCTCTACTGCAGTTACTGCGCTGGATTTCAATGCACTCTGCCAACAACTGTTGTTGTGCTTGATCCCCACAAAGCCCTTTGTATTCTGCCTTTAGTGAGACAACAACTGCTATGAGTCATGCAGTATTCTAGAATATATTAAACACTAGAAATGCATCTTCTGTATTGAATACAAATACTTAAAGGTTACTGGTCCATAAGTCAATTTCTCTCTATAACTGTGTATAGAATGCATATCATTGACTCAGTTTATTATTCTACAGATTTTTAATTCAGACAAATTTTTTAGTGGGATTTGTATTTTTAATGTGATTAAATGTTGGGTTTATGTTACCTGAAAATGCTTTGAAACCTCGAACTTTATTCACAACCAATTAAGTGTAGTTAATTAAATCTTTAGGACAAATAATATTCTTATTTGAGTAGTGTTCTATACTTTACGTTCTTTAAGTTACTAGGAGTGTAGTTTTCACATGTCTTGAGATGAAAGGGTTGACTGTTTAAATCATATAGAGCTAGAGGTAATAAAGGACTTTGACTAAACAGCTGTAGCCAGTGCATAGCTGAGCAGTCTATGGAGCTATCATTCGGTGCTACTTCCTGTCCTTCACCTGGAATGTACTGATTTCAGTGCCAAACAGCCTTGTTTTACTCTGCTCCCAGCCCTCCTCAGTGCAGTGATACAATCAGATGCTGTCTCCCAGCCATTAAGGCAGACATGAGGTCTAACTACATCTTCTTTCCAAAATGACAGTCCCCAAAACTCTCCCACTGCCCTGTTTCAGTCCAAATTTCAGAAGGGCCTCCAGCTTTTCTGCAGGACCAGAACTATATCAGGCATCATTACTTAAGCTAGTCACTGTCCTTAACAATGGATGGAGAGCTAGCCAGTACGTCCAACAGCCATTAAGGTAGATCATTCTAAAGTAAGAGTCTAAAATTGGTCAGGTGAATCACACCGTCAAAAATGACCATTTTCTCCTCTGACCAAAAATGAAACCTAGAGTTGCTAGCTCATATATTGAATTTACACTGCTGACAATTAAAATGAGTGAGATAAATATTTCACCGTTTCTCCACATGAATCCACATGCCAGGCTAGGTCTGGTTGATGCTATCACAGTAGACTGCGCACGAGCAGAACTAGGCACATGACACAACACAGCCGTTATTATTAAACGTGGCTGAAGGAACAGTTTCTGGTAACATCTGACTAGAACATTTTACCCATAAGTGGAAAATGATTCAAAGGAAAGTCATGAATGTGGACTTTTTAGTTCAAAAGTTGAACCCTCAAACTTTCTGGCTGTTGCGTGAATGAGCTGGCATCTTTGCCACTTCAAACAAAATAAGGAAAAGTTACTTCATCTTTCGTAAGATTTCTTGCAGAAGCCCGCCCAGTGGAGCAGATTTTAAGTATCAAATCTTCAGATAATGATGACCATTATTCCTCTGCTTACTTCCTTTCATTGGTTTACTTTAGGAACTTCCCTGCTAGTGTAAATTGCTTTCTACACCACAAATCTAAGGTAGCCACCTATTTCTAGTCACTGTACCAAGACAAATAAATTAGGCTTCCAAGACATTAAGCATTGCTGCTTTTAACTACAGATGACTGCTTCACTAGATTACAGAATCACAGAAACACCAAGGTTGGAAAAGACCTACAAGATCATCCAGTCCAACCATTCACCAATCACCAATAGTATTCACTAACCATGTCCCTCAACACAAAATCCAAATGTTGCTTGAACACCTCTAGGATCGGTGACTCCACCACCTCCCTGGGCAGCCCATTCCAGTGCCTGACCAATCTTTCATCTGTTTTCATCTGTTATGGGTTTTTATTTCCCCAAAGTCAAATGTTTAGACAACAAGTTGGCATGCTCTTTCTAACAACAGTACCTATTTTTAGTGACCACAAATGTTTAAACCCTCTATCTTCATTCTATGGCACACTATGGCATGGGTCCAATTGTCAAGTATACTTAATAAGCAACTACTCCTTAAACTTAAAAAATATGCAAACAGGTTAAATGCGTTACTCAATTCAATACAACATTCCCACATTCTTGTAGTACAAATTTAGATAAAAGATGCCCTGCCTTGATCCTCTCTACTTTCTTTTATGGTTCCCTGTACATTCTGATTTATCACCTTTCTAAGCTGTCTTAATTATTTCTTCCATATAGCTTTTCCAGACGTATTTGTTTCTTGTCCCAGAGCCCCTCTGTGACTGTTAAATCTTTCTTTCTCAGATATGATTAACCTAATCTGGAATACCACAATCAATTCTAGAACACTACTGATTTATTACAGTGACATTATGCCTTTTTTGAGGATTAATTATTACCCAATTTCTTCAGTGAAGATTTTCACTAAGCTATCCACACATGGTAAACAGGTCATTCCCTCAACAGATTATAGTTAATGCAGGTTTACTGAAAAGTGCATTGTTCCAAATACTGCTGCCTATGTAAATTACATTCCATGTATCAACAACTAATTTCATCTGTTGCAGTGTTATCAGCTCACCTAACTGCAGAATAGCTCTCAGACATTTCTAGCAATCATCTTAATTAACAGAAACTATCTTATCTCAGTAGAAAATTTTGATTTCTCCATGTTATTGCTCATTTCCAAGTTATAATGAACATATTAAGTAATATCAAACCTGGGGTCTATCCTTGGAGAATCCAAGCTGTGACAACTCCCATGAAGGAGATTTTTAGAAATTATGTGTGTGATTTCAAATGTCTCGCTGAGACTCAGTGAAATCCCTCATCCCTTGAGAAACTGTCTAAGAAAAATTGACTTAATCTAAAAAAAAAAAAGAAAAAAAGAGATACAGAGGAGAGAGAGGTTACCATTTTCTGAACAATGATAGCGGGATATTCCTCATATAGAAGCCAAAGAGGTCTGCCTTAGGAAGAAATACATCTTAAAAATAAGTAAAAATTAAATACACTCGAGATTTTAAGCAGCTGTCTTAAAATGAATGTTTCCCTCTACCAGTTTCATAGGGACATAACAGAGCTGAAAGCGGCAATCTAAATGACTGGATTCAATCCTGCCTGCCACATGTACCACATCACATTAATCCCACCAGAAAACTCCAATGCTATAACTTAAAAAAAAAAAACAGTGGGTATTTTGTTCCCACTCCTCTCACTGAAAAGCTGTTGCTCAGACAACTACAGATATTTTTGGTTTTTTGTTTGTTTAGTATAGTTTACTGTGTATCTGTGTTGTATTCAAGCTTTTGTCAATTTCTCACTTTCCTAGCACATGACAAAATATTTTAGTAGATTACTAAATATTTATACCACACAGTATATATTTACTATATTCTATACATCCTATATAGTCCTAAGTAATTTTACTACATATCATACATTAACTATACTGTACTCATACTATATACTATATCATTTATATGCAGTACAAACAAAATATATTTAAAGATAACAAACATAACTCTACTCTACCTTCATTTGGTCAGGGTAAAGAGCTCTTCTAACATCCTCCAAAACGCCCAATTCTTTATTACCCACATCATCCTTGCATAGAATCATTTGAGTTGGAAGAGCCAACTTGAAGGTCACCTGGTCCAACTCCCCTCCAATGAACAGGGACACCTACACTAGATCAGGTGCTCAGAGCCCCATCCAGCCTGACCTTGGGTGTCTCCAGGGATGGGGCATCCATCACCTCTTTGGGCAACCTGTGCCAGTGCCACACCACTCTTATCGTAAAAAAACTTCTTCCTTATATCCAATCCAAATCTCCCCTCTTTTAATTATTAAATCCTTTCCAGATTTATTTTAGCTGAACCTCTTGAAAGCACAGCTGACCTCAGCTGAACACAGCACCTCTCCTGTCTTGTACAAAATTGTACTTACACTTCCCTGCATGCATTGGAAGCATCTCAACTGTGTCGCTACCACACTTGTGATCTTTAAGTTTAGAAGGACAGAGTATTATTTAATTTTAAATCCTCACTAATTAGCCTGTAATATTTTAATAGTGGGGTAAAAGAAAAGGTCTATTACAGTGTAAAATAGAAGTACACGCAGTAGGTTTGCAGACAGCAGTAGGAGCTGTAAGGATTCAGAGGCCCATCTTGGCATTCACCATAGCAGCAGAACATAAGATAATCAGAAAATGGCAGCAGCGATAAAAATTCTAAACATGCTGGTATTTCCATCAGCAAAGGTGAGAAAGGGAGCCTACAGAGGGGAGGAGAATCAACTCTTTGAAAGGGTAGATAACTGCAGGATGAGGGGAAATAGTTTTAAGTTGAGGGAGGGGAGATTTAGGTTGGATGTCAGGGGGAAATTCTTTACTGACAGAGTGGTGAGGTACTGGAACAGGCTGCCCAGGGAGGTTGTGGATGCCCCGTCCCTGGAGGTGTTCAAAGCCAGATTGGATGGGGCCCTGGGCAGCCTGGTCTAGCATTGGGTGGAATGGTGGTGGCCCTGCATGTGGCAGGGGGGTTGGAGATTCATGATCCTTGAGGTCCCTTCCAACCCTGGCAATTCTGTGATTCTGTGATTCTTTTCCCCTCTCGTTTACTGTCCATGCTATTTCAGGCCCCATACCTGTTTCAGAGGAATTCTGCATAAGTCCTATAGCTATATAAGCCCTACAGCTTCATTGTAAATCTTGTAACAGCGCCCGCTTTCCTTCCAGGAGAGGTGCTGCCCAAGCAGGCGCTGAGCTGCCGGTTTCGGCTGTGACTGAACGAAACTTTAACCTACGCTCTCAAGCTAAAAAATAACCCAGGCTTTGGCGTCTTTAAAACCCTGTCCCGTAGCTTCTGAAGGCTCCCGGCTGCGCGGGGCGGGACGAACCAGGCTGCCGCCCGGAGCTCCGCACTCCGCCGCCCCCAACGGCGGCCTCAGCGCGTGACGCGGCCGGGCCGAAACCTTCCCTGTTACGGTTCCGACTTTAAGACTCTCATCGCTACTTCCACAAACGCGTTATTTCTGCTTACTTGGAGCTGAAGGCGCCCGAGCCTCAGCGGGCCGTTTTCCGCCGCTCCGCCCTTCTGCCCTCGGGCGCCCCAGCCCCTCGCACCGCCCGGGGGCGATCGCGCCGCAGCGGCCCGCGCCGTGTTTCCCCGTTGCTAGGAGATGGCTGCGGCGCGTGCGCTGCGCCGGGCGGGAAGGCGGGAAGGCGGGACGGCCGCTGAGGAGCCCGATGGCGCCTCCCGCTTCGTGTCTGCCGCTCCGCGCTGTCGGTGGGCAGCGAGTGGAAATGGGCGAACGTAATTCTTTTTAGAACTAAAAATTCATATATAATCACATGTAAAGAAATTACAGCCACTATTAACTCCCTCCTGTGATTTATTTTTGTTACAAATATCATTGCTTTCTCCCCAATTATTTTTTTTTTTATATAATGTTGCTCTGAAGGGTAAATTCAGTTTTATTATTACAAGCTGTATCAATCTGTAGAGATCTTAGCACAAATAGGCCCAGGCCTATTTGTTTATTGGTTTATAGTGTAATAAAAGTGACTCTGGTCATAACAGAAGAGTAAGTGGATCATTTTCAGACATAAAGAAGCACTTTGCGTGGTGACACCTCATGCACTTGTAGCATCACCACTCCCACTGAAAATGTGCCGAGACCGATCAGCATCGCCACTGCAAAGCAAGTGAGAACCTTTCGTACTGACCTGGATCGGACAGACAGGAGCAGTCACACTGAACTGCGTGATTTCTGTCTGAAATTGGCCTGGAAACTGGCTGGGCTCCTTGTGAGAGGTGCTGAATGATTGTTTTTGCGTTGATTTTTGACTTTTTTTCTTTCACTTATTGATCTGTATCTGCACCCACAACTTCTTTCTTGCTCTTGCTTTTCCATGCAATGCATTCTCCCATCCCACTGGCAGTGGGTAATCAGCAAGAAGCTGGTGGATGCTTAGTTGCTATCTGGGATGAGCTAGGCAGAAACAAAATGGTCTCCATGACGATGGCTTCTCTTATCTTCAGTGGGGCTAATTTTTATGATCAGAACTATATTTGAAACAGCCAGTCTCCCTACTTAGTTGCATCTTTATTTCCATATGAACAGTCAAATAAACAATATTTGTTAACAAAGAATGTGAAAGAAGAGGGTTGTGGTAATGAGGTCCATGATCACTATTTCAAGGCAGTCCTAGAACAACACATTCAGTTACTTGAAGATTAAAGATTCTCATGCTCATAACCAGCACCATCTCACAAAATTTATGAATGTGCATTTGTATTGTGAAGTAGACTAGCATGCAGGCAGTAAGGAGCAAGGACAACAGCAGATGACCTAGAGAGAGATGAGCACGTTTCTCTCTTGCCCAGATGTTATTCATGCCATGATTACATGCCTAGCCTTCAGCAGCCAGAAGCACCTCCAGGAGTGTGTGCTTGTGTGGCATTTTGACTCCATGCTGGGTGAGATTTGAGCACATCCCTTCCATGTTCCTCAGTCCAGTGTCATTTTCTATTTGGTTGTGCGGCTGGAAGGTAAGAACTATGACTGTGAGCACTTACCTGCTCCATAGTCTAAATAAATGGGGTATTACTATACTATGGAAATTAATTTTGCAGAGATTATCTTTTGTCTTTGTTTTTATTTGTTTGCCATGGGTAGAGGCAGTCAAGCACCGTGACAGCCATATAAATGCAGGGTTTTTTTTTATTGTGCTTTGTCATAATCACAGATAGAATTAAAAAAAAAAAAAAGATTTTTAATTTATTTTTGTGAAAATAGTCCAATGCTGTCATTAAGTAACGACATACTAATAAGGAAGCAAAGGAAGGGGACTAATGAGAATCGTTACAAAATGCCATGAGAATTTATAACTCTGAAAAATATTCACGAATGACAGAAATATTTTATTGAAATATAATTTATAATAACACAAAAATATATACAAAACAGAATAATAGAAATTGCATTAAAGTTAGGAGATTATGAAATTAAAGAGCTTTCTAGAGACTAAATATCTAATTGACTGAATAAGGACTTTATTAACTACACATTTTAATGAAATTTCTTCTGATGATTTAGCTTATGACAAAGCCACTATAGAATTTGTACACTTTCCTATGAAGGAACGGGGCCAAATGTCCTATTAATTTGATGAAATTAAGGCTTTTGCAAAAATAAAGCAAGTGTGGATTAAAAACATATTTGAAAAAATATTATGAAATAAAATCTTTATTTTTTAATTTCATAAGGGCTACTGCACATAAGCTACTGCGAAATCCAAGTATTTGTTGAGTGTGTTAGAAATTTGCATGTTGAGGTGTTTCAAATGATCTTCCTAGCGTTACTGAAAGCACCACTGGGGGAGTCATTTCTCATTCCCTGAAACATCAGAAGTGGAATTATTGTTAGCTGGATTGCTTGTCTGGAATAATTCTTCTCTTCCATTAAAAAAAAATAAAAATTAGTCATAATTTATGCTTTAAGAAATACCTGATAACATATGGTACAAAAAAACCTTGTCATATAACTTGTTTTATATCAGTCTCGGAAGACAGTTAAAAGGAACTTTCCTTTTCTGACAAGAAGCAGCTGGCTTTTGGAGTAATGATTCACAGTGTATCTACTTTGCATTTCAGTTTGGTATATTACTTCAACATTAAAATACCCGATATCAGTGTCAATTAACCTCTTTTGAGGTCAATCCACATCCTTATCTCCAAACTGGAGGAATGTGCATTTGATGGGTGGACCACTCGATGGGTAAGAAACTGGTTGAAAGGCTGCAGACAGAGGGTGGTCATCAATGGCTCCATGTCCAGGTGGAGGCCGGTAACGAGCGGTGTCCCCCAGGGGTCTGTCTTGGGACCGGTGCTCTTTAACATCTTTATCAATGACATCGATGACGGAATCGAGTGCACCCTCAGCAAGGGAGCCTACAGAGGGGAGGGGAATCAACTCTTTGAAAGGGTAGATAACTGCAGGATGAGGGGAAATGGTTTTAAGTTGAGGGAGGGGAGATTTAGGTTGGACGTCAGGGGGAAGTTCTTTACAGAGAGAGTGGTGAGGTGCTGGAACAGGCTGCCCAGAGAGGTTGTGGATGCCCCGTCCCTGGAGGTGTTCAAGGCCAGACTGGATGAGGCCCTGGGCAGTCTGGTCTAACATTAAATGTGGAGGTTGGTGGCCCTGCGTGTGGCAGGAGGGTTGGAGATTTATGATCCTTGAGGTCCCTTACAACCTGGGCCATTCTGTGATTCTGTGATTTAGGAGAAAAAAAAAAAAGGGAAATCAAAACAGTGAACTTTCATTCTTTTGTCTTGCAAGCAGGCTTTTCTGCTGGCACCCCTCCTTCACCAGGTATGGACTGGAAATACTGAAAAATGCCCTGCCTTTGTAGCAGTACTCTCTAGTAGGCTTGCCTTCTACACCACATTAAGGCTAAATTAATAAGTGATTATTTCTTGTGAATGTATTAGTCCTAGTTTTGAAATAACAAAGTGCTTAGAACTTTCATTTAGAAACTGCACCTAGGTCTGGGAACTGCCTGGATCTGATTGCTTGATAATGGTGTGTCACACTGTGGTACTTGCGCATCTGTATTTAATGTGTCTTTTCAGAGACACGTGGAAAGGAACAGGTGGTGCAGCAGTGTAAGTTTTAAGCCTGGAACAGAGATCTCAGCTCTGCCATAGGCTTCCTGCATAACCCTGAACAAGATGATAAAATGAAACTGGTTTTGTTGTTTAACTGACATGACTAAATAACTTAGAAAATACCTCAATATTTCTATATTTGAATTTTTGCCTGTGAGACATGACACTTCGGAAGCCCCTATCTTAAAAAGTGTTTTGTGCTGAAGTTCATTTATGTCCTCAAGTACTGCTGCTGAAACATATAGGCAATGCACAATTAGGCAGGATATCCCTAAGTGGATCTGGTGAATCAGCAGGTGACATGCTTGTTTCTTAGGGCATATGTATCTTAAGAAAATGAGATTGTGTTTTAAATTACCTTGCTATTGTACTTCTGGTTTTTAAAAACAAGTGTGTTAGCTAACGTAGATGGAAATAAAGACCTATGTTTGTTGCTGAATGTGGTATTTGAAAACTCTGCGTATTGTCAGAGATGTTAAGGGGGTGAGTGTAGGGAATGACTGAAGGAAGGGATGGCTGAAGGAATCACCTTTTTCACCATTTATCTAACACAACAGATACTTCTGGCTAAATATTTTCACAGCATGTCAGTAAATGTATTTAAAGCATTTCTTGCTTTCTCAAGACATACATCCTTTTTAAGGCTAAACTGGATTGCTTTTTGGGGGGATATTATTAAATGTCATCCTGGACATATTAAGTTTGAAATCAGATGTTATCAGAGCCTTGTGCTGATGAAATTGTGCTTTAATAAAGAGATTGTTTTGCCTACATTTCAATTCACAACTTCAAAAATCGAACACTTTGTCGTGTCCTCAGGACAAATTATGCTGTTTCATTTCCATTCTTATAGCAGCACTGTTCCTGGTAAGCCTTGCCAAAGGAATGACAGCTCTGTCCTTATTTTGGCTTTGAGGACTACTACACTTGCAAAATATAGAAGATAGTTTAATGAATATTTTTAAGTTGTTTCACTGCTATAGTATTCAAAACATAAATTTCTCTTGGTCAAAGTCTGCTCTTTTAATTATAGATTTAGAATTCTCATTTCTTGTTCATCATTTGGATGTTTTACTTCTTTTGTATTCCTCCCTTTGTTTCTTGTTTGGAGGGGAAATGAGCAATTTTTTCCTTTTTCTTTCGTTCCTCTTCATTGATCTACTCTGTAATTTACATCACTTTCTCAACTCTGAAAACAGTACAGGGTACAGAATTACATTTTTATTTTCCTTTTGCTTAAAAAGTTGAGGCAAAATAGGTCTGCAACTGAGAAAGAGACAAGAAGGTTTCCCTGTAGAGATTTTTCTTCTGAATTTGGAAATCCAGAAAGCAACAACAAACATTTCTAAGATTGTAGTTATGCAAACAAAAGTCATACAGATAATATTTGCTGAAAAAGACACTAGTTTCAATGAAAGCTGTTATTTTTTATCAACTGAAAATAACCTGTTGGTTTAGAAAATTGGGTTCAGAGATGAAAAATATATTTAAAAGTTATTTAAATTAACAGTTAATATATTGCTATTAAATGTTACCACATTCCTTAATTCTAGCTGGGATATCTCTATTGTGCTTTCTAATGTTTAGCTGTGAGAGTGTGTAAGCATCCTTTATTTCTGAACTATTTTAAAATCAGACAAACATATTTAGAGATAATGAAGTATCTTCAAACTGTTTTTCTTTCTTGCCTCTGCACAGGCAGGGGAATTTTTGTAAGAAATCAGAGCATCTGTTTATTCACACAGCCTCCCTCCTAATCTTAAAGGAAATACTTGTTGTGGAGGGGTTTTGCCAGACTCGGACTAGAGATGAGAATCCAGCATCATCCTGGCCAGCAGCTTAATGAACCCATGGGTAGCTTAAAGCATGCCAGCACTGCTGTCTCCAAAGGCTGTTTGTGGTGCCAGGCCTTATTGTCAGAATAATGTAATTCACAGCTTGCATATAGATCTAAACCAGCCAAACTCTTGCCTTTTTGCTCCTCTAAAAGCTAGGCAAAGTGAAATTTGAGCACAAGAAGTGAGTCTAGCTGTGCTTTAGGACAGTGACCCTGAAACTGCGTGGCACTGAGGCTCATGTTTTAGCTGGAACTTATTTTTAATTTCCTCCCTCTTTCCTGGCTTTATTACTATCCAATTATTGTTTTGGCATCACTTGTTTTGGAAATTATCTTGGCTTGCTGTCAGCCTACCAAAACATTTCCTATTTCTGGATATTAAGAAATTGGTCCTCAGCCCAACCATTTTGGGTGTTTGGCAAAGTGTATTCAGGAGTGTTTGTAGGGCATCTGCACTGGATGTGACAGAGCTGTGTGCAGAGTGCAGCATAACATACTGTGCAACACAGCTGTCCTTTGTCTTCTGCTTTTTCTGTTAGAGGTTCTTGGATCTTGCGCTCCCTCTGCCTTTAGTAAAAGTACACATTTGGTACTTGCCTAGTTCTGAGTAGAAATGTACTGATGAATGTTTCACTAAATCCCAGAATGGCTGAGGTTGGAAGGGGCCTCTGGGTCCATCTGGTCCAACCCCTGGACCTGCTGTTTTCAGCTAATGCAGATTTGGTTCCTGTTCGTTGCCAAGGCTTTTCTTTTGGGGAATGTAGTGTTGAGCAACTTCCTTTCCCAGTAATATAGATTACACTCTGAAAGGATGCTTACTGACTTCATGCCACTGTGCTTTGGTGATCATTTAAAATAGTGTCTCCATATGCCATTACTCTTAATAGATTGGCTTTTACAGATATGTTACCGCACACAGCACAGTTTCATGGTGTCGCATCTCAACCTGTAAGCTTTTGCAGTTATCTGAGAGAAACTAAAGAGATAAATGTAGTAATGGTATTTCCATAATCCACACCTCATGCATCTTCATTAATGGTGTAGGAAGCCACCAGCAAGTGAACAATTCTGTATCTAAAAGTTTTTTTAAGGCCAGACATTACTGATTCATTTTCTATTGTTCTTACCATGAAGTAAGAGATGCTGTCACAGCCAACGAAGAATTACCAGCCAGTGTTCAAATGCTGCTGTTTTTGCATGTGGTTTGTATTTTTTTCTGTATTTTCTTCACTGTAATACACACAATTAGCTAATATCAATGGAATCGAGAGAGGCACACAGTTACAATATACATAAACAACAATAGTTTGGCATTGTAAGTCATTTCCTCTTTCCACATCAGCTGAAGTTTCTTTGTTGGTAGTTCCCAACTTCTCTTTCCAGACAGCCATCTCAGAACTGTTCATCCCATGGCTACATTATTACTACATATTGTAATTTGCCCTGATTTCTGTATGTGCTTTGGAGCCTCAATCCATTTCTCCATTCTGCCCCCAGTATTGGCACCAGCTCTGGATGGCAGTGCCTGGTACCCACCTGGCTCTGCCCCGTGTGTAGGGCAATGTCTCCCACTGCGTATCTGTTTTAGAAGGCTTCTCACTGCAAAAAAGGGCTTGGACTCTTTATGTTCATGCTAAATATATGGCTGCTCTCATGGCAGTGCATTTAGACAAGTGAGTTTTTGCAAGCTCTTTTCATAAAAAAGGGCTTGGACTCTTTATGTTCATGCTAAATATATGGCTGCTCTCATGGCAGTGCATTTAGACAAGTGAGTTTTTGCAAGCTCTTTTCATAATGTGTTTGTTTCTTTGGTAGTTTATAGATTTTTTAATTATTATTTTGAATAATGTAAGTGCAGTGTAATAAGTGCTAAATGTGATGGGGGGATCAGCATAGCTGAAGCAAAAGTAATAATAATATTACAAGCATTGTAAGTAGATAGTGCTGGGTTTACCAGCAGGGCCAAGCGTTACTCAGCCCTCTGCTCAGCAGCACACGCAGTGCGACATCCTGTGCGTGCTGTACCTCCAGAGCCACACTGACCTTCCTCTGCTCAGACTGCAGCTGGGTCAGCCTTGAGAGCATGCACTCCTTTAGACATTTACCTCACAGTCTGCACAGCAGCTCAGCGTCACACTGGTGTTCTGATGCTGCTGGGAACTGCTGCAAGCACTAATAAATCAGGTGTGCGTGAATTGCAGGTAGCTAGACAGGACAGGGTGGGCTTTGGAGTCTTTTGTAGGCTCTCCTGACTAAGCTGAGTGAAGGAACCAGCACCGATTCTGAAATAAAAAGTATGTTTACAATCACAATTGGTTTTAGTCTCTCCCTAAATAACATTATTTCATTTTTAACGTGAATTACTACTCCAGAAAGCATTGCTTGTATATAATTTTGCTGTTGACAGTCAAGCTGGTGTGATGCACTTAGTAGATATATTTTAAAGCTCTATCTAATTTACTATTACAGGAAGTTATTTTAATGATTGTTTGCCCTTTGTGTTTTTTTTTCCCCCCATTCACTGTGCCAGGATTTAAAATGTATCTGATAGATCCACGCTCTAATTCGAGCTCTTTTTATAAAGATGCCTGCTTTGAAGATGTGCTGAATTTTTGTGTATTTACTTCTTTAAACATTTAAATCTATACACTAATGCTGTGGTTTTGCTGCTTGCTGATTGATTGGAGTTGTGTGTTAAATTTAGGTGTGGAGAAGAGGAGCTTTGATTCTTGCAAAAAAAATCAGTTTGTAAAAGCATTTAGAAAATGATGGCTAGCTTCTTGCTGTCCTAACCTTTTAATTTTTATCATCTTAAAGTCCTATTGGACATATTCTAGATTACTGATATCAAAGTGTACTTACTAGCTTCTCAGTTAAATTTAGGCAGAAGAAAAATCTTTTTTTTTCTTTATCAGGCCAAGTTCTGAGATACACTTCAGTTCCAGCACCTGATCACACGGCTCATAAGGTTAAGCACCGGGTTAACTGTTCCCCTCCTTGTGTCAGTTCCTCACTTGGTATGGATTAGCAGAGCTGACTTCAGCAGAACCAGATCTATTTCCATCAGCTCAGAATATGGTCTCTTGGGCTGTATTACTATTAAACAAACTTGTTCAATTAGCAACAATTACTGTTGACACTGAAGGGATAATAGAGGATCCTGCTCGCAGGTGCCCATCTTTGATCTTAGTCCACTGAACCACTTGACGATTCTGTTTGGCGTGGTGCTGCAAGCTACCGACCAGACAAAATGATTTTAAAAAATGAGTTCTGTAGTTTTCAAAGGTCTTTGTCATTAGATGTTCATGCCAAAATCTCTTTGTGCATTACTAGGGAGGGAGCAGCAGCAGCAAGAACTGCCTTGAGAAACAGCAGAATGAAAGAGATGCAAGGTGCCCAGATGAGGCTGAAATGGATCGCTCGATGACAAAGCTGAAGTGCGAGCAGTCAGAGAAATAAATCAAAGGATGGTATTGCTTATTCTGTTGGATTTTCCTGTATTCATGCAGGAGGCAGAGACATATGCTTGGGATTAAAGCTAATGTGCCTTTCAAACAAAAAATCATTCTCTGGGGCTTATGCTTCCTGTTCTCAGGCCTCTTGAATTTACCATTGAAGTCATTAGCAATTATACAGGAGACTATTCCACTAAATTTCCCTTCAGGTCTCTCTAACTGGACCTAGCAAATCTGGATGCAGCATTTCCCCAGATGACAGCTTGGTACCACTTCATATCTGCAGCTGGCTGAGCTCCGCGGCACAATGTTACAATAGAGCTGCTTTATTCTCCTGTGTGAAGTGTTTGTAAATCTAGAGGGAAAAAAAGAAAGGCTCCGCATGACATAGGTACTGAATATCAGCACAAGTGCTGACATGCTCTACGACAAGCATTAATTCATATTTGGCAGGCCTATGGATAAGTAAAAATATTTTTAATTTTCACAACTGCTCCTTGCCAATTTCTCTTTGCTTGCTTCACTACCGAGAGCAGTAAATCAGCACACAGTAAGTCATAATGAATCATGCTTATTAGCAATTAATACCTGATAATATTTCAGGCCTGTTAGTAAACTGAAACAGCTGGTAGGGATTTATACTTTCATATAAATTACATTTAGAGTGTTATTCATAATATTCACTTCTGTCTTTCTCCAGATAATGTGGAAACCCTATCACAATTATTAACTATACATATTTCTGTTATTATTCTGTCAGTTTATCAGAAGAGCATATTTTAGATTTCTGTAAACTATAACAAGATATGTCAGGCAGGCTAGATAAGAAAAGGTGTGCATCTTCGAGTAGAATTTGGAATAATTATATGCTGTACTTGGTAAGACAGGAATCTTGTTGGCAAAAAAGACAAGGAAAGAAACTGTAACAATTTCAAGGCTGCAGAAAATGTTAGCTTATTCTTCCTCTTGGCAGCTATTGTATTAGCTGCAGCATAGAGAGATGAGATGCAAAGGGAAAACAGTAAGCTTTTTCACACTGCAGGCCTCTGGGCACTGCAAGCAAGATCTCTACCGATTTTTATTGGTCCCTTTCATTGTGCTAATGAGGCGCTCTCACTTATAAAGGGTTTCACTTGGCTATTGAACTTTCTGCCACTCCAGAAATTGGCTAGCACTATATAGTTGTATTGTATGTTTTAGCACCTGTTGTTATGGTCATTACTCAGGGATAGTGACAATCGCCCTTTGGTCTTTTGTACACGCTGTTCTTTCCAGCTTCTCTGTGGCTTATTGTTTTTCATTCTCGGAACCTGTCATCATCCCAGTCTGAATAATTTTCTCACTATAGGACAGTTAGTGTCTCATCAGTCAAACACTCCACTGTAGGAGTGATTTATTCAGAGCTGTGGGGTTTTTACGAATCGAGAGCCCTTTCCCGAATGACACAAATGATACCATTACTAAATATAATACTGGGGGATTTATTGCACTGTCTGCTTTATTCTAAACTCCAAGTACTGTGCATCGCACGCTCTCAGGTAGCAGTGCTCCCGAGTGCAGTTTATTTCGGTACCTGTAAGAATGCTGCCCTAGGACAGGGGACAGGCAGCACGGTGTGGTGGGCTGGCACGGAGCTGGGCAATTGGGCTGCAGCCAGACGGCACGCATCCCTCAGCAGGACCCCTGCGAGCAGGAGGCTCCGCTACGGCAGCACGGCCGTGCAACAGCTTCATTCCTGCTCCGTGATCTCATGCGTCAAATCAAAGGAGCTGTGTAAATGCTGAATCAATGTGTGTGTTGGAGCCCCAGCTGCAAGAGAATGCCAGGCGGGTGCTTGCTGCCCGAGCTCTGCAAGCGGTGTGAAATGCTTGGCGGGTCTGAAGGCTGAGCTCAGCGGTGGACCTGATTGCTATGAACTCACGTCTTGCGCAGTCCCTCACGTCTTTCAGATGAAAAAGATGGGCGGCTTTACTCACATCGTGCAGCAAACAAGAAAACAAGTCACATATTTGCAAAGTCTCTACTGAAAAAGGACAGAATACTGTAATAATGTTAAAAAAGAAAAAGAAGACGAAGAAAAAGAAGAAAAAGAAGAAGAAAAAGAAAAAGAAGAAGAAAAAGAAAAAAGAAAAAGGAAAAGGAAAAGAAAAAAAGAGAGAGACTGTTACAACAAGTATCTAGAACCAGAAAATAATCCCTTACTATAAGTACCATTGGGGGTTGTACTTTGTGTGGGACTGCTTTTATAAACTGGTCATAGCTGTCGAGTTCAATCTGCAAGTAATATATTGTGCTAAATAAAGATGATGTGGATGCATCAAGGGGTATTCTGGTGCGCTGGACACACAAATGTTTTGACTGATAGAAACAGTTCTGTTTAAGATTTTGCAGTGTTTGTATTTGTATTCAAAAATTATGCATTCGTATAATCTAGCACTCCTTAGTCTTCTGGCAGGCAAAGTTTTCTATAATTTTGATGTACATTGCATTGATTCTTTTCAATGAAATTTTAACACCAAGTTTCTATTCATATTATTCTTCCTCTACCTTATACTGAATTTTCTCATAAAGATTTTCAAATCAAAAATGAACAAAGATGTAGGAAGTGACCAATGCTTACTTCCTTTGACTTAGAACCAGATCCATATCTCAGTTCCAGTTAGTGAGGTTAAGTTCTGCTGACTGTACAGTTTGGGGTCCAGCCACAAACATTTCTGACATCCCATTACACAGACAATCCAGTACAAAACTAATTCATTATTTATGTTAATAATCCTTCCCTAAAGTAGCTTAATTTGTCAGAGCACTTTGGAAAAAAAGGGTTTTGTCTAGAATTTCTTCTTTTTTCATTTGGCATAAGATAGACCAAATTATCATGATCTAGACAGCTGATTCTTGGTCCAAAATGGACAGGGACAGTGCCAAAGATGATGTAATTGTTTGCAGTTTTTTTCTGAATACATGAAAAATGCAGAGTTGTTATCCAGTAAGTGCTTCCACTTTCTCTAACAGAGTTGTAAACAGAGAGTTGAGGGCAGATATCCCATAATTTGCAGCTTGATATCCAGCTCGTCTCATATCACGGTCTAAACCCTTATAGAGGAAAGGAAAGAGCATAAGAAACAACAAAAATATTATTCTTTCCAGTGAAAAGTACTGAACATGTCTAACTATTCCATATACCTCTGAGCTACAGCTGATTGACACATTTGGCAGTTAGAGTGGTAGGAGCTATCTGCTCAAGGACAGGAGTTATGTTTTTGGAGAGGGCTTTAAGATGTCGTGCCAAGGGTGGCATGGACTGGACTCACCAGTACCGGCTGCCTTTTCCACTCTAGTGTGCCAAGAACTGATTCACATAACATTTGATACTGAATAACTGATGATGATTTTTTATTGTTCCTCTGGATTTCTTATCATTTTCTTTTAATCATTTCAGTATACCTCGTAGGAATAGTTCATTTTTCATTGTAACTTGGTTGCCTACACATGGAGGTACCACATGACATTTCAGATACCCTCGGGTAGCAGCCAAACGTGGCCTAGGACTGGCTGTTTTTGCAGTGACCTGCTAAAGACCATGGGACATCTCAAGTGACATCGCCAGATGACTGTGTGCAATCAAACCTTTGGGAGGGGTTTTGTTTGCAGGTTGATGTATCTACAAAGAGCAATCTGCATGTGTTACTGCACTTGAAGGAGTTGTTATTCTCAGGGTCAACTCTAGTTAGTACATCCAGTGGAGGCTAGAACAAAATTCAGCTCATCCTAACACCACCACCACAAGCCAATTCATTTAGCACAGGGACCTAGCATCATCTGAGATCCCATCAGGTATTCAGGCGTAGCTGGCAGGTCTGGAGCAGATGTGTGGGAGAACAGTGTTCTTCTGGAACAGCAGCCAGAAGCCAGGACAACACCCTCAACGCCAGGAGAATCTGTGCAGAAGCACAGTGTGGGTATAAACAATGGCACGAGTCCATTTACTCAGCTGCATGGTTTTAGAGACTCCAGTGGCTGTAGTGAATGTATCTGCAATACAGAATGGGAGTTTAGGCACCTAACTGACATGTTACATTTATAAGCATATACCTAAATTTATGCATACTAATATGCAGGATGATTTTCACCCTTTTGTTCACAGTCTGGTTTTAGGCATTTCAGTATCTAAAGAGGTTTTATAAGACAGAGTGTGACTTTTTACCAGTTCCTATAGGGATAGGGCAAGGTTTGGGCTGGGTGATATTTAAGATTCCTTCCAACCCAAACCACTCTAGGATTCTATGACTCCTGGGGGTCCTGCTCTGAACTGCCCAGTGGAGGAACCCGTCTATAGCTGGAGCTTTGGAAGCTGTGTGCTTCATTTTTTTTTTACTTTTTTTTTTTTAAAACTATCCCTGAAATGCAGCTTCTTTGAGTGATACATAATTTCCATACTTATTAAACCTTAGCAGGTCTGATGGATTTAACCTCCATTCCACTCAGGACATAGAGCTATACAATGGCTCCATTTCTAGTATAAAGCTGTTGCAGGGCAATCTGGTGAAAATAAGCATACAGTCCTGTGATGAGTGTAGCTGTTTGGCTATATTTGCATACATTTTATATGTGCAATTGACTTGTATTTTCAAGGTATATTTTGTTGGTTTTTTTTTCAAGACTAGCTTTGTTAGGAATTAATTCATCCTCATTGCTCACAATTACTCCTGGTTACTTTCCAGGTTACCACTGTCCTTCTCCACTGTGTGCACTGCCACTTCAACTGCAGATTTCCGCTACCATTGAACAGACATCAGAGAAACAGAAGCATTATAAAAAACACTATATCTGTTTCAGAAATTTCTTTTCCATTCTCACTTTAAATTTCATACCCAGCAAAAACTCATAAGTAATACTGGACTGTAAAACAGCTTGAAGATCTACCATGGTCATTTGTGATATTTTTATTTTTGCTATTGTATTTGCATCATATGAAGAACCAAATTTTCAAGACTTGCCTTGAGAAATGTGTAGATTTCTGTGGACTTGGGAAAATACCTTAGCAAGTAAATATGGCAAGTAAATGTACTGAAAGAGGGCACACCTGCCTCTCACTGGTATTTCTGGAAAAGAGGCATTTACCCTGAATATGCATTTAGGAAGAAGCATGTCCCTTAGTGTGTTTGGGAATCTATGCACTTTGAAAAAACTGCTCTAATTATTTTACTGAAGGCGAATAATTTCCAATGTTTTCTTAGAAATTTAAGATGTACCACAGTAGAAGTATTGGGGAACATGCAGAGTATGTAATCATTTAAAAAAAAAAAAAAAGATTGACAGACACTGTGACCTTTCTTGGTCAACATCATCTGACAGCTTCTTGAAAAAACATCACAGTAAGTGGACTGTGTGTGAGAGAAATGGAGGGCTGGAAGGTGTTCCAGCACCAGCTTGGGAGGGCAGGTCACAGTGCATGGTTTGCTGCATGGATCTGCCAGCACAGGCAGATCCCAGTGGCAGAATCTGACAAATTGGCAAACAAACCCACTGCGCTGTGTGGGGAAATAAGCAGCAGTGTGATGAGACATAAGAAGTCAGTAATGTCAAAATTGTGGTCAGGGAGTAGCATGGCTGCTATATTTCGTATATACTCACTTGAGGGGGGGGAGATATGCGTAACAGATGGCCTGAAAACAGCAGTTTTGAATTAATCAGGATGCAATATTGTGAGGATGTAGATGACAGATTTAGTATATAGATGGTGAAAAACAGATATGAGAGGTATTACAGTGGAAGGAGTAGCAAGCTTTGCTTGTAGGCTTAGAATTGAGTTGGAAAGGACCTCTGGAGGTCATCAAATCCAGCCCCTTGCTCAGAGCTTTGTCAGCGTTCAAGTCACAGTGGGCCTTCTCCAGATAAATTCTGTCTTCAAGGGTAAATCATGGAATTACAGAATCATCAAGGTTAGAAAAGGCCTCTGTGATCATCTAGTCCAACTGTCCACCTACCACCAACAGTTCCCCACTAAATCATGTCCCTTAACACAACATCTAAACATCTGAACATCTCCAGGTATGGTGACTCAACCACCTTCGTGGGCAGCCTGTTCCAGTGCCTGATCAAATAGACAGATTCCTACACCCTCAAGACAACCTGTTTCCGTGCTTAAGCACTCCCATAGATGACCTTTTTTCTCTGTCCACTCCAAATGTTCTTTGTTGCAACCTGATTCTTGTTTCTTGTCCTTTCTCTGTGCAGCTCAGAGAAGAGCCCAGCTTCATCCTTTCCGTAGGTGCCAGTTGGGCAATTCAAGCAGCAGCTGGATTCCATTCAGCCATTTGTTCGCCAGGCTGGACAGTAAGTCCATGTCTTTCTTGTGCTGGGACGGCCAAAACTGGACATGAGAGATTAACAGAAGGGAGAAATCTTCTGCCAGCCAGCTGGCTACATGGCTGCCAGTGCACCTGACATGCCATTAGTGCTGCTGCTCCTGTGTCCAGAGTCAGGAAACAGGAGTCTGTGTAATGTAGTCTGTGTAACTCTGGATTCTAAGCATCACTAAAAAAATCTCAAATCCCTCCAGAGCCCTGGGTGGGATAGTGTGGGCTATCGTGAATTCAGCTGTGAAGTTGGATTCATGATAGTTCAGAGAGTTCTTCTGACACGGATAAGTGGCTGAAACTGTATAGAGGAATGGGTAACTGCAGGGCTCAAGGATAGTATGTGGTTATTCATCAAGTTCTTTGTTTGCTGAGGACACTGAGAAATCAAAACAATAAGAAGAAAATTATAAAACAACAACTGAAATACTGTGCAAGAATTTCATATACAATGCATAAATAAAAAGTTATATGTATTTTAAATCCATTTTATCTGATGTCTAGTACAGGAAAATTAAGTAGATCCAGGCATGGCTACAAAGAAGCAAATACATTCTTTTTATAAAATTCTCCATAAATATAGATGCATAACAGAAATTTGTCAGTGAGTATTATGATTTAAGTTTATTCTTTGTAACTTACAGGATATGTCTGTAAAATATGTGAGTAGCACAATATAAGTAATGTTGATGATTTTTACAGGATGCTGGCAAAAATAATGTATATTACGGATGGTTTTTATTTACAATACTATCATAAAACTGTTGACTGTCCATTGAAAGATGCTAAGGAATGTCAGTTTCCCATGTAGGACTTTGTCTTTAATTTCAGTATATTCTTTAAAGGACTATGTAAGCTCTTAAGATTCTTACTATACTGTAATAAATATCCCTTAAGTATTATTCTTTTTCAATACAAAACAGGTGGTGCTGAACCATGATATATACCTAAAACTTAATCTAAAGCAGCCTTGATCTCTGTCTGTAGTTCTGCCATGATTTATATTCTTTTGCAGGTTAATTCTATAGCAGACTGAAACCACAAGGCAGAAGGTAGAGATGTGTCAAAACCTTCATTTACACCTTTTGAGTTCTGACATTTGGTCAAATCTTGCACGTTCCCTTTTCATAGGGACCATGAAGGACGTGTCTTGGCCTTGCGTCGGATTAATTTTAGGCTCTATCATGAAATCCTCTTTGGCGTTTACATTCTCCAAGAGGAGAAGCTGCAATGCAGTTGGGGGACTTCTTTTTGATACTACCTATCAAGAGCACTTTAATATTTTCAATGATTTCAGTTCTGATTAATGCTACCATGAAATCAGACCCAGCAGAATTATGGTGGATTTGAGTTCACTTACGTATTTATTTATATTCCAGTGAGTCTACTTTTAATGCTAGGTGATACGGAGAGAGAAAAAAAATACACAAAATTTAATCGGATGTAAAGCACATTAATAAAATAAAACTGCATTTGCAGGATTTAAATAAACCATCAGAAAAAAAGCTGTATGATGGAATTTAAATCTTAACTGAGCAAAGCTATGAAAACCAGCATTCCTTCTCAGCCCATCGCAGGGTCTTTGTGGTAGCACATATCCCACCTCTGCCTGCTTGCAGTCTCAGCTTCAGGAATGCAATGGAGTTATAGCATCAGAGATGTGTGCATAAATGTTCAGTTGTCAGAAACAGTATATTTTTGCAGGGGCTGGGATATCTGTTTGCTGGTTGGCATGGCTAAGCATCAGAAGCCACTGTCTAACAGCAAGGAGCTCTACATCCACATTGGCAGTAATTTGGTGCAATAAAGTAACAGTCAATGAATTAATCAGTACTGAGGCCTGTACATCTACGTTATGAAAAGTTCAGGGCCTTTACTTCAGACTAGTTTCAATTTGGCCCCCCAAACCATCACCACTATCATCACATGTGGTTTGGAGCTATCTGAGGCTTTGTTTAGGTTAGCAAGCATCATGCTGTGAGAAAAACAGATCTGCAGAGTGAAGCAGCTGCTGCTGAGAACCAAACATCCACAATATGCACTTTGGAGGGTTTACTGCAGATTAGATCTTGGCCCAGGCACTGAATGCTCATTAGTAAATGCAGCACGTTAGGAGAAACTCTTGGAATACATCTTCCGGGTCAGTTTGCCGTCAAAGAATCCTGTTTAGGTTTCTCTGGGACTTCTCTGCACTGTGAACAGAAGAGCAGGTCAAACAGCCCCAAGGTCTTCTCCTTGTGCACACCTCTGATCTGGACTGACCAGCGGCAACACAAACATACCCTGAAGTGGTAAGCACTGTCACAGGCTCACGTGCTCCCACAAGAGACTGAAATGCAATTGGTGGCTATATGGAGAACAGACATCAGCTTGGGCTCTTCTGAAAGGAAACCCACTGCCTGCAAGCACTGTTCTGCAGGCTGCACCAACCTGCAGTAAATGGGGGCTCTCAGGATTTGTATTGCCTCAAAACAAAACACTAAACAGACACAGCTGTAGTCTGGATTTTGTGGCAGAACATTCCGTTCCTCTTGGCACCCAAAATGGAGCTGAAGCAGATGAAGCCTCTGCACAGCATTTCAGGAGGCAACAATGAGTATTAGAGGAATTGCTGGGGATGGGTTTGAAAATTAATCCAGGTGCAGACATGACAGTCCATGAGCCACTGACAATCCCTGTCCCTCACACAGCCCCAGGCTTTTGGGAGCATCATGAATGGAGCACATTTGCCGCTGTGGAGTGCCTCTGGTCAAAAATGGGGGCAGTGCTTCATTCCAGAGTTTTTTAGGGCTGTTTCTTCCTTTTCCTTCTTTCCTTTTTTTTTTTTTTTTTTTTTTGTTTGTTTGTTTTTGTTTTTGTTTTTGTTTTTTAATGTTCAACTGCCTTAGGTCACAGGAATTTAACACCTTATAGCTGTAGTTTAAGTATGTGATTTGAGGTTTAAAAAAGGCTATTACACTTATCAACAACAAACAGGAGATTTTTATTTTAAAATCTGTTTCTTAGATTCTCTTAAATAAAAGTCATAAACTGAACTTGTTTTGTTGCTATGTGGAAAGAATATTGTGAAGGATCTCTGACAGTTTTTCAAATATTCATCTATTACTCTTTACACAATAGTTTTGTTCGTCAAATATATACAGTCCTAAGAGCAATCACAAGTAAATAAAAGAAGTGTTCCATCCGCAAGCCAAATAAATATTCTGTCTACAACTAGACCAAATCTTAGTATTTAACTGATCATAAATTTAGCTGAGGAGAGTCAGAGGTACATTACAATGCATTCACATTCTGGGCCTTGTAAGAGTGATCAGGACTATCAGGTAGAAAATCATATGCAATTATAGAAAGTAATGGGCAGCAGTAACAGTGTCAATAATGACTGTAGGTCTTTTTAATTGTATTTAATTGCATTTTCTTGAGTTCCAGGTTGTTTGTTGAAGCTCTAGATTTCATGTGCCTCTAATAAAATCCTTGAGATCCTATTCCCAGGGGTTCCATTGTAATCAGCACAGGCAAATATATTGCTTATTTTACTTTTAAAAAATCTAAAGGCTAATTCTATTCTGAATTTGCAGAGGTCTGAATTAAGACTTGTTTCAAAATAGATTGATTTTGATCCATGATACTATTTAGAAACTATTTTACAAACTTGCTCAAGAGAACTTAAGAAAGGCTGTTATCGGTGAAGACGTTGTAGCTAAAACAAGATTTTTGGAACAATTAATGGCAACATTTGAAGCATTTTGTTTTGTACTAATCTGCACTTCTGCCCTACTGTTTGCTCTGTAACAACTCCATTTTCTTCTTTAGAGATATATCTGCCCCATCAAACTAACATGAGACCACCTTCGCTGTTAGAAATGGACTAAATAACTTATGTACAGATATTCAATGGAGAAGAGAGAATGGAGAGAAGTGCTAAAGCCAAAAACTAAAGTTGCTTCAAAACTGGAATCTTATAGAGACCTGATTTTCTCCCATATAATATTATGGTTTTCATAGAGATCCTGGTGTTTTTTCCTGTGGAAAGTAATGGAAAAATATCTGTTGAATTAAAGAAATCCAGGATTAGATGTAATTACTAAGGCAGTTACAACAAAGATGCTTAAGTTTAAATCAAAACAAAGAAAATTCTAATCTGTTGACTAAGTACACTGTGGCAAGTGTTTAATTAGCTCACGTATTCACAACTGTCAGCTAATAAACACCAACTCAGGTGGCTTAATCAAATACCTTATTCAGAGTGGTGATAGATGAAATTGTTCTGAAATGTTCTGTACGAGATAAGTGTGCTAGAGCTTTCCTAAACAACCAGGCAGTGAGTGTGGTAAGGTCAAACAAATCTCAAAAGTAAGAGGTGTTTGCTTTATTGTTAATCCCCTCATGCATTTAGAGAGTTAGAACATGCACAGAGTATTCATGAACTTGCCCAGCAGTTTCTTAAAAGAAAAAACATGTTACGTCTGTCATACAGAGACTGGTCTCTTTGCAGAGATGGCCCCATACTTCACAGCATTCGTTTTTGTGTGTATTCCAATGGAAATGGTGATTACATGCATACAAAACTGTACACCATGTAGGCAGGGCAGATATTTGCAGGAGGGCTACGTGACTGTATCAAGTGATCTGATGTGCTGCACATACTGGTGTTGTAGGGAGGAAGGAAGCAGGGATAATCTGCTCTTTAAACGATGCGACAGAGACAGAAGAGAATAATGTTTGGGATCACCAGCATAGGATGAATTTCTGAAGCTTTTATCTTTAATGAAATTTTGTTTTAATTGCTTCTATTTGAATTGTGTCTCATTTCTAATGTCTGTTTGTGTGGAGAAGGAATGATGTTCAACACTTAATGCACTGGATTGAGAGATTTGGGATTTATCTGTCTCTGATTCCCAGTGTGACCTCTAGCTAATCGTTTCCTCTCCCCGTCTCAGTTTCCTTATCTGTAAAGTGGAGTTAATAATCCTTTCTATCTCACAGAGTGTAGTGAAGTTAGACAATTCAATTAATAGTTGTAAAACTAATTTAGCTTCCGGGGTAGAAAGTGATAAAAAACTATAAGAAATTATTCATAAATGCAGTAAGCTATTACTGTCCAAAGCTGAAGAACAAACGTTTTGCTTCATATTTTTCCTGACTTCTGCTACCCAAGAAAGGTTGTTCATCTATGAAAGACAGAAAGCTTAACTTACTTGCATCGCCATTTCTTTCTTTTTACCCAGCACATTTGTATTAATGTAAATTATATCCTTTCATATTATATTATTATTATTAGCTAAGTACTAATATCAAATAAAATGAAAGGAGTGGGTAATGTTCTCCCTGGGTAGAATGCCATTGATTCTAAGTCTGAAACTGAGACCCACTGAGATACTGGGTGAACCTGGCTAAGTCTTTAAAGCTGTTTTATTTATGTTTTACACCAAATAAAATATTATCAGAGCGTGGACTGCAAACAAGGTGTCATATTGTCAGTAATTTAATTTATTGTGATTTTCTATTGTGATAAACATGCATTCTAAAGACTGCAAGAGTGATGCATTTAAACAAATCATATGTAGATTTACATTTACTTCCCATTTACTACCTAGCTGTGCAGGCTTCTGTACAAGAAGACGAAAATTCATTGTGTCTTTATATGACTGCTTCTTCATATGCAATTTTGTGTGTGGGAGGAGGGCTAAAATCAAGTACAGTTTTCTATTAGCTCTATGGTTCTTATATGCAGGTTGCAAGAAACAGTAATACCTAGCACACTCGGAAACAGACTTGCCTTGAAAATACAAAACTTTACAAAAAGACTAACTGAGCTAATGCAGGGATGTGAGAGACAAAAACGAGTTAGAAAATAACTCCATGAAACTAGGAGAATAGAGCTACAGAATTTGTGATGCCCGTACCAAACACCAGATGTCTGATAGCATTACTGTTTCTAGGTCTTCTCATCAGAAACAGATTTTCCCATGTATTTGTTAAGCAAGCTGATCTTTCCTCATGTGTCTAGCTGACAGTTTTCAGTGACATTACCATGGCTTACATGCAGATAGGAACCTTGGGTGCGATTCACCTCCCCCAGCACTGAATGGCCACAGCAGGAGCTGGCTCAGTCAGACCAAGTCATCCCCAGCTGCTCCTATTTTCAGCTGAGAAGGAGTGGACACTTTCAGGTGATGATTTACCTATCCTGACACAGGATGTGATGACTGGATCTTTCGTGCTTAGAAGGGACTCCAGATGAGTAGGTTAGATAAAAAAAAGGCAAATCCTTTGAGTTGAAAAAAAGCTTTTCTGAGATGAAAATCTCCCCATTCCTTGCTGTTGTACAGATTTTAAAAACAATTTTCTTCTAAGCACAAAAGTGACATTTTTAGTGAGTTACAATCTTACAAATTAAAAAAAAGAAAAAAGAGAGCCAGAGGCAAGTACTAAAGAGGTATCAAGTTTCTTTGAATTGTCAAAAGTGATTGCATTTCTTTATAAGATTAGAAGAGTAAGCGATATATTTAGCTTTCAACACTTCTAAAGGGAAAAAAAAAACAGGTATTATCTGAAAAAAGGTACTTAAGAGTACAGATGTAACAACTTGTAATACCAATGTTAGCAGTGCCATAACAAGAGAAAGAATGAATGACAGCTACTCCTTGCAGTGACGTGTTTTAATTTTGCATGTCAGGACAGCCTGAAAGTGATACTAACAGAGTAAATTCTATTTGAAATCATAACATTAATAGAAAATACCAGTGAAATAATGTATTTAAAGGTATGAAATATGAAGTAAGATAAGCTTCACAGAGCATTTACTTTCCATATCCAACAAAAGGTGCAAATGCAGAGTAATTGGCATCAATTTCTGAGTATCTTGGGAAAGTGCACTAAAAAATACTGAAATGAGAGACTAAATAATTGGTTTGAGAATTCAAAGCAAAAAAGTTAAATTTCCATTATTATTTTTCTTCGTTAATATTTCATAATACATATCTGTCAAAATCTTTTCCATTTCAACCAATCTCTTGAAAATGGCAATCCATTGAATTCATTCGGTCTTGGGAAAGTGCTACTGTATATGGGAGCAGTGGAATGAGAGAACTTTATTATAAACTATTCAAAATGCCGGTGGGGCGAAGAACAAGGTATCTCCATTTTGTAAGGAATGAACGGTGAGCCCGTGTATACCAACTCTGCAGTGATTTGATCTGAGTTTTCTTTTGTAATTTTTGCTTTTGTGACATTCAGTTTTCAGTCAAGATTTAAACAGGCCAAAAAAAATGACTCAGTCTTCAAACTTTCATAGCAATCCGTAACATAAGTGTAAGTTGGAGATGTCCTGCAAATGTTTGGGTTTGATCTCAGCTATTATCATTTGATTATTCATTAGTTAGTCAAATTGCAGAAATGTGACTGAAAGCGCCTTGTGAGCGTCTCTGTTCTGTCAAGCTGAATGTCAAGCTGATACCTGAAATCATGACATTACTAAAATGCTTGATATGAGGGTATTTTGTTGTAATAACATTTGTTTCTGTTCACTGAGATGGCTGCTTCTCAATGGTGCATCATTTTAGTACAGAACAGGAAGAATGACTTTTTCTTTAGAGTTGCAGAGGAAATGGTTTTTTGAATCTCAGTATGAAGATCTTATGTAGAGCCTCTTCAGCATTTCAGGCTGCACAATTAAAAATACTTATTGCATACGTAGTTTAATATATGTTCCTCACTTTTGATGAAATGGGATCTATATACATACACCAAACTTAGCGTTTCTTTTTATACTTCAGTACAATGCAATACAATAATTTGGGGGCAAGGGGGTTAATTTTGCCTTAATTACCTAACTGTTCACCTGTGCTGAAATGAACAAAGCAGCAGTGCTGTTCTTGACTGTAAAGTGGTGGAGTCTTTGACTCAGCTGGCACATAGGAAGGCTTTTGGACCCTTGTGCAAATTACAGCATAATAGCAATACTCTAGAAGAAGTAATTATACCCAGCCTCTCTAAGTCAGGAACTGCACACAAAAAACTTGGGCCTTTTAATTTGGTCACATATATAATGTATAAAATGCAGTTCTTCTGAAGCTAATGGAACCAGAGGGAGCATTATGATTATGACTCTCTTAATATATTTTTCCATTTAAAAACCAGGGTCAGCCTTGAACAGAGCAAAAGGATGAAGTATGACTTAAGTGCTTCAGACTGGTGCACAGGATAAAACAAAGCAAAAAACACAGTTGGCCTATGAGTAACTCCTCAGTGCCATTGCTTGTCCAAGTATCTATTCCATAAGCTGCCAGGTCAGCAGCAGTAAATACACACACTGTGGTACAGCAGTTAATACCCAATCATTCACTGTTGTTGTTGGTTTGGTTTTTTTTCAAAACCTTCAGAAGAGGTAATACATTTAATATTAATATTATTAGGTGGAGTGGAGAAAGGAATATTTGTCTTTGTACCATTTGAAATAACACATGGAAAAGCTACGTCGTTTTGATGTGGTTAAAGGGATTCTGGCTAGGTCTGTAGCAGTATGGTTCTCAGGTTTTCTCAGTACCTTTTGAGTCTTTGTAGCCAGCACCATTGCAAGTTTCTCTGTTCAAAGAGCCAGGGACTAGCTTCTCACTCATTTATTAATATCGAGTAGTATCTTACTTAGGTGTTTTGAATTTAATAGCAATATTTGAAGAGCAAAGTTTCACACGTTGGCCCTCTCTATGTTCAGGGTACACAGAAAGCCTCTAAGTGAGATACAGGTATCCTTCAAGGGAACCCACTCCTAAAGGCAGTAATTAAGAGGCAAACGCTGCTGAGTTATCTCCTGACTACTGCAGCCAAAAGGTACTTCAAAGCATCCCTAAGGATGTAATTCTCAGATAGGTTAAAACAAATCCTGCTCTGAGTCAGGCCTGCCTCTCTCATGTTGGTGCTGCTACTCATTTGAGCACAGCATACCAGTCTGCAGACTTAAACAAGCAGAAAAATTGCTATTTTTCTGAATTGGATCACTCTGGGTTGAGTAACTGCACACGGGAGGGAACAGGAAACAGGCAGGCCTGAAGGGTGAAGAGTAAGTAATGGGACGGAACTGCAGAAGCACAGTTAAAGTTACGGCAAAGGATTGGTAGTGGTATATTTTATATTTGCAATTGCCTTTATTTTGTAATTATAAACAAATAATAAATAATCAGTTGTTTTCATTTTAAGCTCCCTTGTGGTAAAATCATGTGAAGCAACAGATACGTGGCAAGTTAATTCCTTGACAAGAATGAGGATGGGCCAAGTGACTATAAGAGAAATGCTTTGAATACCTGCAGAAAGTACAGATCTGGGACTTGCAGAAGCCAGGAGATGGAAAAGATACTTGGAGCACTTATAACTGTTTCCAAGGACCTAGATTTTAATCCAGACATGAATGCTCAGGAAACCTAAATGAAGTCCTCTATCACCAGCAGTTGCCCCTGTAGGTGCATTTATGCCCTGTTGCTGGCTGAGCTCAACAGGCTGACCTGGCAAAACAACAGCCCTCCTGGCAGATAGGATGGCTTTTTGTTGGCAGCCACAGGCATGGATGAAGGGAGCCTCTTCTACAGAGTAAGGGAGTGCATCAGAAAGGGGTTTTTAAACCTTTTTTAAAAGTTGTGCATCATTCACAGAGATGTGCAAAATGAATCGTCTCATTCTGGGCTAAAAGAGGAAGATTTGACAGCATTTAACAAATGGATGGCAGACTAAGTCATAGATTATAAACTAATTAAGAAGTTTGTATTGAACAATTGTCCATCATACCTGAAATGTCTTGGCTGAAATTCAAAGACTGTAAAAAAGTAAATAATTTGAATCATGTATAATCTCATAAACTGGATGACTTTTTAGAAAGCATCCAAATTCGTTGAGGATTAAAATGCATTAGTAAACCTAATTGCTGTGGATCACGTCTGCAAGGCTTTTGACAATGATGTGAAGAAAGATGCTTGAATGCAAGCTGTGAAAAGTTGACTGTTAAAGATTTTCTGTCCGTGAAAAATAAAGTTCTTCACTGAGCCAAGAGGGCTGGGGCAGGACAGTGGCTGTGGCTGGGCCATGCCACATGCCAGGCTGAGGGATGTTCTGGCATGTGGCCTTACACAGTGCCTCTGGCAAGGGACACACGTGGGGAGAGAAAGCACATGATAGCAGATAAACCCATATTGTCACAGTGGCACAGTTGGCAAAGACTTGTGCCCTGTTTGCCAGGAGATACTGATTCATGTTCCTGACTGCCATTAACTTGCATGGCCAATTTATTCTAACCTCTCGATGTCTGTTTTTCCCATCTGCTGAAATTCAGTTAATTAACAAGTGAACTGTGATTTGTCCTGTACTTTAAAAACCTGATCTGATATACAAATGTTGAATAACGCTGGGAACTTCCTTTCAGATACCCCATAAAACTTCTCCCAGAATAGCAGGTTCTGCCCAGGAAACGAAGTATGTGTCCTCTTAGCTAAAACTTCAGATTACTCTTAGTATAACATGGCCATGGAGCCAAAAAATCTGCTTTGAAAAGGCCAAGCTGTTGGAAATTTCTTCCTATCAGGGAGCTAATGTCCAAAATAGTAGTTTCTAGGCTTAGCAGTAGATGTGTGTGTATCCACTTCGTTTCAGACATAAAGGCTGCCTGGGCCTTGCTCCCTTCTCCTCTTCCCCCTCCAGTGGTTTCCAATGATGTGACCTCCTGCTGTGTCCCTAGCTCTGCCTCTGCCTGGTCCCATACTGGTTCCTGGGCTCCACTCCTCTCAGGCTTTTTCTTTAGGCCATTCATTTTCATTTCCAAGGCAAAAATGTTTTTACCAAGGCAGATGCCAAGTCACCCAAGAGGTCTCATGCTTTTTTAAGCAGAATGCTCCCGAGTGAAATCCCAAAGAATGGTTAGATCGCATTATTCCCATTTTCTTCACTCAAGACAGAAGCCTGAAGCAGTTTTACCACAGGACAGCTATTTTTCAGGTAGTTCTTTTTATCTGAATGTTTTTTGAGAGCACTTCTAATCTGATGATAAAGATATTATAAGTGCTGTTTTCCTACTTCTCAGTTCCCTGTTTTGTGCATATATGTTTGGCACAGGGCCTCTTGATAAGGTCCAACCCTGTCAGCTGACCAAGTGAAATTAATGAGGCTATCATCTATGCTGCTGAACTTTCAGCATCAGGAATAAATAAAGAGGCTGTGGGGTGCAGTCAACACACCAGAGGCACAGGATGCCATCCAGAGGGACCTAGACAGGCTTGAGCACTGGGCCCAGGTGATCCTCATGAGGTTCAACAAATCCAAGTGCAAGGTCTTACACCTGGGTCAAGGCAAACCCCATTATCAATACAAACTGGGGGATGAAAGGATTGAAAGGGTTGCCAAAAAAGACATGAGGGTACTGGTGGTGGATGGGAAGCTGGATGTGAGCCAGCAATGTGCCCTCACTGCCCAGAAAGCCAACTGTATCCTAGGCTGCAGCAGAAGAAGCGTGGCCAGCAGGGAGAGGGAAGTGATTTTCTGCCCCTCTACTCTGAGCTAGTGAGACCTCACTTGAAGTACTGCATCCAGATGTGAAGTCCTCAGTATAGGAGAGACAGGGACCTGTTGGAGTACGTCCAAAGAAGGACCACAGAATTGATCCATGAAATGGAACATCTCCCCTACAAGGACAGCTCTCTCTACTGAGTGAGTTGGTGCTGTTCAGCTGGAGAAGAAAAGGCTGTAAGGTGACCTGATAGTGGCCTTTCAATATCTAAAGGGGAACAACAGGAAAGAAGAGGACAGACTCTTTAGCAGGGTCTATGGTGATGGAATAAAGTGAAATGGTTTCAAACGCAAAGAGGGCAGATTTAGGTTAGATGTAAAGAAAAAAATCTTCTACAGTGAGGGTGGTGAGGCTCTGGAGCAGGTTGCCCAGAGAGGTGGTTGATGCCCCATTCCTGGAGGCATTCAAGGCGAGGCTGGATAAGGTCCTGGACAACCTGACGTAGTTGTGGTGTCCCTGTTCATTGCAGGGGAGTTGGATTAGATGGCCCTCAGAGGTCCCTTCTAACTCTAAGTATTCTATGATTCTATGAAAAACTCTCAAATTCAAGACTGACTTTTAGACTGATCATGCAAATTTGACAGATTTCATCTAGAAAGCGTGGAAAAAATGATGACAAATTTATGGACAATTTTCAGGGTGGGATTTTAAAACCCCAAATATAGGCACTGTGCAGCTGTAAAAATCAGTTCTGAAACACTCTGGGTCAGTGGCGGAGATTTTAGAAAACTGAGATTTTAATTGGTTCAGCCATCAGCCCTAATCCTCATTATCTTCATGTGTTAAGACATAGTACTTGGTTGAAAATTATCACCCACATCCTATATTCATCTTATACTTAATTTATCTATCAATTTTGTTAGCCTGTTGCCTAAATTGTTAAGGCATAGTTCTTAAAACAATTACATGTAAGAATAATTTGAGTTGCAGTACAGAAAAAATACTTTCTCCCATAAATTGCTAACTGCTTTGGTAATTTTTAAATTACTAAATGTTCTGAATTTTTATCTTACTATATTAGTAATTATTATTGAAGTATTACTACTAGTATCAATTAACAAGTGGTATGCCACTTGGAAGAATGCTATGAATTTAAAGGAAGCTCATTTCCTTGTGTACCAGCTGGGATAGTCTATAGACAGCAGGTACTGACAGGGAATGGTGCCCTGGGGACAAAGCCTGCAGTACTTTAAAATGTAATGAAGAAATTATCCGTGTAGTTTTCCATGAATGGAAGAGGAAGGATTGCATTTCCCTGCCCAGTTTGTTATTGCTGACCACAGCATGGACTTTACTATTTTCTATGCTGACATTCAAATATTATTTTTGTCCTAAAAACCAGATTAATACACAAAAGATTACATGCATTTTTAAATAGCTTCCTCATGCAAAAGTTGAGTAGAGTTGGCTTTTTTCCTACTTTTCCTTAGGGATCGTTAGAAGCAACAATACTTCAGACTTACCGGGATGCCTAGAGAAATACATCTTTTTCCTTGAGAGATTTGTTCCAAGCTAATAGCACTTTCTGCCAGTGAACATGACTGAAGACAGAGCCAAGAGAAATCTGGTAACTGACAGAAAATATCCCAGCAATGGATGAAGAAGCAAATGAATAAAATAATGAAGTGATAAGTCATACAAATTGTTTCTTTGCTCTGAGTGAAAGGAGAAACATGACAGTATCTGACAGAGTAGGTCACTTTGATGGCAGTCTTCCTGAGACCTACTGTCCCAGTAAAAGCTATTTGATTTCATCTATAAGGCACTGTTTGTTTCAAAAGATCAGTCTCATTCAAGCTTTCTCTGCTATTCCTTTTTAAACATCCATCTAATGCCTGCACCTCTGAGTAATTTTCTTGTCACAAAGAGTGTGCAGAAGACGAAAGCAAACCCCCGCTGCTTCCTCCCTCCCTTTTCATTCTATTATTTCCTTGTTTCTTACACTCTCCTCCATTTCCCTTTTTGTCAGCTCTTTTCTGTGCCAGTCCTTCTTTCTGGCTGGTGCATGTGTGTGTGTGTGTGTGTCTGCATATTGTCACAATCAAGAAGTGACAAGGAATAATGCTTTCTCATATATTTTTAAATGATGTCTTCAAGCTACTGGTAGGGAGTCAGGTAGCAACCCTAAAAAATAGGTTCTGCCTGCCAGTTAGTGGGAAGAAGTCACCTGTTCACCATATATGAGAAGACCTAAAACCCCTCCTTTGCAATATTCAGCAGCCAAAATAATGTGAAACAAACACACAAATTCCAGGTATCTTGGTTACGTCTCCTGATTTTCCTCAGCCTTGGAAACAGGGGAACCACTGTTTCTCTTTCCTCCCCCCTGCTTCCCGCAGGAGCCCAAACTGAAACCGTGTGGTGAGCACACTGGGAGCAGCATGGAGATGGCCTCCTTCCCCACTGCAGACCTGTCAGCATGCCTGGGTTTTATCTTTCTTTGTTGACACTATTCTGTGAGTAAATACTGATTCTAAACAGAAAAGGGGGGTCTGTATCAGTCAGTTTGGCATTGATTCAGCGTCCCCAATACTTTGACTTTATATTCAACATAGCATCGAGGTCTAGAAGGCCTGGCTTGCTGTGCGGTAGTAGTTGAAGACGTTTCTGAAGATCAGGCTCAACCTGGATGTTCAAGAAACTGAAAAATACACTGGAACATATGAATATTTCATTCCTAAGCAATCTTTATACATCTTCACCTCAAAGCTAAGCAAAACCACTTGGCTTCCTCGTTGTACTCTTCCATGTAGGATGGAAACTCTGCATTTCTGCAAGGACTGTGCCGTGCCTAACATCACAGAACTGATATGTATCTAAATAGGAAAACTGTTGCTGTGCTGCACTTACTCTGCAATTTGCAAGCTTCTAAGCTGCCCTTTCTGCCTACCTTGAGAGGAAATGTGGTAGTGACCTCATTTGCAAATGCAGGAACAGTGACAGCAGAAGAAAGCTGCGGGTTTGTAGTATGTCTTCTGCTTCCGTCCTCTGCCGCTCTTATCCTCACACATACGTAACTGTATAGTTTAGAGAGAGCTCTGAGCATAAACATCAGTTTCTTGTCTGTCATTTCCATCTTTTTTTCCTTCCCATTAATTAATTAATCTCCAAGCCTGGTTCATATGCAACGGGCCTGAGAGGCGTGTTTCTGAACACTGCTAAGAAGTTTTCAGTGACAGCGGTCTAACAACCAAAACCCTGTCTGCACACAGGTTGCACTCTTAACAACTCTGATAATCCTCAGTAGCTCCCCTCATGCCATGACTCTGGTTACAACATCAAACCACACATGAAGAAGTAACAGTGCCTTATCACCTCCAGATCATCAGGAAATGCCACCCCCACTGCTACACGCATCAGAGAGAAAGGCTGGGGCAGAGGCTCCTTTTTAGGCCTGGAATAGATAGGGCTGCTTCTTTTAACCTATTTTTTAACACCAGAACAGGCAATGCACTGCAGTCTCTTACAGCTGGAGGTGTCATACATGTGCAAGGGTGCTTTCATGGCATAGTTTCTGCTAAAAGCAGGAAACAGGCTACCCCCACTAGTACAGCTGTTGAGCATAAACAACTGCAGTAATGCCTGTACTTGAGTTCATGTTAAAATGACACTGCTCACGTACATACAGTAAAGACCTGTGTAGATCAGGCCTCTTACACATGTATTTTCAAACAAACCCGTACAAGAGAGAAGAGCTTCCCTAAACGGAACCCAGCCCAACCCCCACTGCACACAAAATGGCGGTGCTGCTGCAGCCTGCAGCTCCTGAGCCCACAGCGGTGCTACGGTCACGGGCACGCAGCACAGTGCCACACACTGAGAAGCCTTTCTCTTGATTCTTGTCTACTGTATTTTATGCAGTTTCTTGGAGATTTGTTGCAATTTCATGTCTAACCAACTCCTAAAGCATTCTCACTTCTGCTCTTGTGAGCAGCAGGGAAGAGATTTAGTGAAAAAAAACCAGCTTTAAGGAAGTGACTTTTCTGATTTCCATTTTCTTACAGAATATTTCTTAGAAAATGTGTATTTGATATGTAAATTGGAAGAACTTGAGGCAAAATTGGTTTTACATATGGTAAAAATTTATTTAGCAGAAGCATATCGTATTTTACTGAACCCTAAATATTGCTTTTTTTTACACTGTAGATATAAAATATCCTTTAAAGGAGGAATGTGATAGACTCTATTAAGGTCCCATTGCCAATTTTGTACTGATCAAAATAAAAACATATTACGATTGAGCCATAGGGAAGAAAGAATGCAAACTCATATCCATCCTGAAGAAGGCAAGAAGAAGAATCTGGAGAAATAAGGTCAAGAAGCTCAACTGCACTTTCTGCAAGAGTTATGGGCAGAATTCTCCTACAAGCCATTTCTAAAAATGGGAGAAATAATAAGGTGATTGGGAACAGCCAGCACAGAATGATCAAGGGCAAATTATGCCTGAGCAACCTGATTGCCTTCTGTGATGAGATGACTTGTTCAGTGGTGGAGGGAGGAGTGCTGTATGCTTTGATTCTAGTAGGACTGTATTTTTTGATACAGTCTCCCATTATCTCCTTAAAGCCAAATTAGTGAGATATGGATTGTGTAAGTGGATGATAACATGGGTCGAAAATCAGCTGAGCCACTGAGCTCAAAGGGTGGTAATCAACCATGTGAAGCAGAACTGGTGACTGGTCATACAAGTGGCATCCCTCAAGGATTCATAGTGAAGATAAAACTGCATAATATCTTTATTCATGACCTGAATGATGGGATGGAGTGCACTCTCAGCCAGTTTGTAGATGCCATTGGAGGCAGCAGCTGCTATGCTAGGAGGACAGGGCTGCTGTTCATAGGGATTTGTTCCAGAGATGGGACAAGCAGCCACAAACAAGATGGAGTATGGGGAATTCCTATCAGAGATATAGAAAAAACACAGGGGTGGCCAAATACTAGTAAAGTTGCAAGATTTCCTTCCTTGGAGATTTCAGAATACAAATTGACAAGAAAGAGAGCAAGCTGATGTGTGGTGATTGTTTTATTTAGATGCCATACATGGGAGATCTGTTTTCCACAAATACTGTGCCACCACAGGTTCAGGATTCACTTGGGTTTATCATCAGTCAGGGTCTTCATATCTGGTGCTTTCCACCCAAAACAGAGGCATCCAATATGTTCTTGTAACTTAAACTCTGAAAACACTGTACCTTATTTTCTGCACTTTCACAATACTTCTCTAGGAACTATGTCTCACTATTGGCATTAGTGGTACTTCTTAATATTTTCAGCAGAAAAATATCAGAAAGCTATTTAGCAACACTGAAACAGAGCATAAAGATACCCTTCTTTTAAAACAAAACCCTTAGTAATAGTGGCAGCTGTCTAAATTAGAACATGTGGGAACCAGCGCAGTTCTTCAACAGTTCATCACCTATGGCAGTTCCTGTGAGTAACCACAGCAAGCAAGAAACTCTAAAATGGCACATACTAAGGAAGCTGTGTTTCACAGCTGGAAATTGATAACGCTGCTGAAGTGCTGTAGCAGGAAGGAAAATGTCCCTGAAACTTTACAAACATTAAAAATACAGTTGTTGCAAAATGGAACTTAATCGTGTTGTCAAATAAGATGAGCTCTGCACCAAGCAGGATCTACTAAAAGATATGCAGTTAAAGAAAGTAAATATTACATTTTGTTTCTTAAACATGTTTAAAATATGACTTTATGTTTAAAGGTTATTTACTTTATGTTTAAAGGTTATTAAAACTAGATACAGGTAGCACAAAATCTTTTCGGTAAGAAAAAAAGTATTTTGAAAAACATCAGCTTTTAGACAGACACAGACATGATTAATGGATTTATCAGAACATTATACTTAATGTTGATCAAAATATGGTTCAAGCTGAAGAAAAACAAGAAGATGTATATACAGACTGTCGTTATTATACATTTTCAATATTGTTCATAAGATACCACAGTTTGGTAATGGAATCTATCAATCTTTATCTTTTTGCTGGTCCAGATTCTCTACCCCTAAGCTGGAGCAACAGCACACAGGAGCAGTTCTGAAACTGCAGCTGACTACACCCAATAAAACAGAAGCTTGGATCAACTCAGAGACTTCAGAAAATCCCATCTTCTTCAGGAAACTGCACATAAACAACTCAAGTAGTCACTAGGAACCTAGAAAGGGTTAAAAGCCTTTGCTAAATAAGAAGGAAGAGGTTAGCCTTTAAAGACTATATAAGCTGCAAAACCTGGCAGTTGTGGCTTGTTAAACTGCTGGGAGGTGGAACTGACGGCTGTGCAGCCTAAGTGGGGAAGTCATAAAAGGGAAGCAGAGGGCCCCAGAGGGAGTGGGATAGCTGAGTTTTAGTGTTTCTCTCACTAGAGGGAATTTACTTTGTTTGAACTAAAATGGGCATGGCAACTGCTAGATGCTGATCACAGTAAGGCTTTTAGTTGGCTTGTTTATGGAGAGTCAAACAAGGTGAGAAGAAGCTGTCCTGGCCTCCATTGCATTTAGGGTGGTGACTAAAGAAGCTACCTCTGGCTGTAATAATTCCTAAGCCTATACTGGAGTGAGCTGTCTACTTTTTTTCAGCCCATCCAGCTCCCTTCCCCCCCCTCTCCCCCCTCCCCCGAAAAAAAAAAGCTCCAGAGCATCACTAAGGACAGATGCCTGGTCTCTAATTATGGCTGATGGCCTCTTTGTAGGCCTCTGGTTATGTGTTATGCTTCCTGTTGAGAAACAAAAGAAAATTGGTAATGCTTAAAATGAAATGTCAGAATCTTTTCTGCTTAAGGAATTATTGCACTGATCTCTGTAAATTAATTTTAGTTTTGCATTTTTAGTTATGTTCCAGAGATTGTTTGAAATCCGCTGCAATGATGTGACATTCTGTGAACTCTCTAACTCTTGATGGCATGTCTGAAGGCTGGCAGGCTTTGCTTTCTGCCTGTAAGCACACAGAGCCAGTAATCATTTCCACATATAGAATGTATGTCTTCTTCTAAAATCAGAGCAATTAAGGAGTCTGCATGTTAAATAGTTGACAGTCACTGCTTTTCTATTTCTCCTTTTCTGTTTTGAAAAGAAATGAAATGTTTTGTCTTCAAAATGTGTGAACTGCTCTTATTATTTCCATCATGTCTTTAAGATGCATTCTTTAAAAAAGCAGCAGTATTTCAGAACTAGGGGCTAGATTTAAAGTAGCCCAGCTCGGCTTGAAGTGACATGTGCTCAGACCAATTTATAGAGTAATGGAACAATTTATGAGTCTGCTTTAGCTGAAATTAGTTTCTGTGGCAGTTGGCCCAGGGAAACTCTGTGGGCCTTCTGTTCTTTGCAGCTGCAGAAAATAATTGTAAAGGGGAATATTACCTTCCAGTAGCTAGGCAAAGCCTCAATTACAAACTGTGATATCCCTTCTCCTTAAAGCAGAGAGCCTAACTCACCACTGGAATTGCTCTTAACGACCAGTGAAACAAAAACCAAGTCATTCCTATACATGCTGAAATTAAGTGTCAAATTAGAAAACGTTATGTTTAGACAATAAGGCTAAACAATACTTTGCTGGAGGTACCAGTAAGAGTAAATAGTCTTTAACAGCGAGCTTGCTCATCCCAGGCTTTTCTTAACTGCTAATGAGAGAGCTAGCACCCATATTTCAATATATTCTGTTGATGAAGTCGGTTAAAGACAAGCCTTCATTAGCATGGGCCTGGTAGCTCATTTTCTCCTTTGCTTTCCCTTGTCCACCAGCTCCAGCTGAGCATCTTGTAGCAGATGTAGGAAGAACGAATTTTACCAGTGGCAGAAAACAATTTTTACAGACATGACAAAACAAAATAGTTTCATCTCCATTGGAGCTTCTAAAAACTGTTCAGTGCTGCTGGAGATAGTAAACTGCTTCACCAGAAGCTGAGTACATTCAGTTTAGTCCACTGGCATACATTTAACAAAGTTCCCAAACACTGTGAATTGACCCTGACCGTGCCCTCCTATTCAGTCCTTGTGCAGTTCAAAAGCTTTATATTCAGCCATCAAAAAGTTCTGGACACACTGAAGGAGGCTCAAACGCTATAAATCTGTGGGGGGTGGATTTCTTTAAAGTCAAGTGGGAAGTGCTGCTCAGGACTTGACATATGCAGTAACTCAGAGAATGAATCTCCTGTTCTCAGAAACTGTTCTTACCAGATTGGAACCTACAGATCCTGACTTACAATAGAACAGGAGTGCAGTTGTGGAGCTGCACTGACCAAGAGAGACCTCTCCAGAGGCATCACACGCAGCGTGCACTAGGTTTGGTTTTAGCTCTGAAGCTTTTCACTACCATCCCAGAATATCTTTCATCTTCCACTACTGTATATGCACCATGAACTCTAATCAGCAACATATACTGACAGTGTCATATTACAATGAAAAACACCAACTTTGTCAATAGACTGAAATAAAACTATTCTGCTTGGCGGTCCTGGTCTTGGCATGAAGATGATGTGAGTGTTAGGGTCAGTGCTGGGAAAAAGAGGGAGCCCAGAGCTCCAGCTGGAAGGGAGCTTGAAAGCTTTCACTGGAGGAAAAGCTGAGACACAAAGATAAATGGACTGCAAGAACACATAGATGTTTGCACATGCTGAGGAGCTCAGTTTAAGGCTCGGCACACTGTTAGGGGTAGGGTGAGGTCTGAGTCTGTGGTTAAGAGAAGGAGAAAGCCGAGAGCTGCAGGTGGCTTGGGGATAGAAAGTGGCTGTCTCAGGGAAGTGTAGGCTGCAAGGAGGACTTGGCCACAAGAACATGCCAGTGCAGGCAGGGAAGCATGACCAAGGGTGAGGGTTTGTGTGAGGGTTAAGGTTAGGGCTGAAAGAGGGAGCCTGGAGTTGCAGCTGGGCTGGAGCTAGAAAGGAAACTTGAAGAGAAAAGGCACAGTGTAGAGAAAACACGGCGAAACGAACATGTTACTATGAGCGCTGGCTGGGAGTCCTGGTCCTTAGATCTGTATTAAGGCTACTATTCAGGCAGAGACAGCCTAGAACCACAGCTAGGTGCAGGGAGTGTGCCAAAGGAAAAGGTGGACTTTGAAAAGAATGTGGCTTTGAGAAGGTTTTGATGCAGGCACTGGCTGGAGACCCTGGGTGGTTTAGCGTAAGACTTATTATTCTCAGGCTTATTCTCAGGATTACTGTTAGGGGTGGAGGAAAGGGAGAGCCCAAAGTTCCAACTCAAAGGGTTTTAAAATGGAAGTCGATAATGTAACAAATCTGCAGGGGGAACTTTTACTACTTTTATCCTCTGATAAAACAGTCTTCCATGGAAAGGTTTCAAATTTGCAGGAAAGAACTCTTCAGAATGTAGGCCAAGAAGACAGCAAAGTCTCCTGGAAGAAAGAAAAGAACGACTTGTTGCCCAAGACTCCCCTTCCCTATAACAAACCTACCAAAATATTTGTTGTATGTGTTGCATGTTACACACTTAAAAAGCAAAATGCTTCACTATACGGATTTATTCTGGAAAGAAGATGAAAGACAAATATGTGACAGATGTCACACCGATGCATGCAGCGTTGCACAGTGATCAGATGTCACGTTCTAAGCATAATGTAAGGAATAAATGGGTTCTGATCTCTTCTAAAAATCTGACTTCAAATCTATATTTAGACATCTAAGTGACCTGCTTTTAGTCAGAGGTGCTGACTATTCAGCTGCTTCCACTGACTGCAGAACAGGCAAGAATTTTTGTTGTAAGATTTTTTTTTTTCCAAGAACAAAAGCTATCATTTAGAACCCTTCTGTAAGTCCTAAATAAATTTATACTCTAAAAATAAAAATAACTAAAAATGAAATATAGCTTCTCTGTTCTCTCCTGTTCTCAGTAAGCCAAAGAAAAAAAGACTATGTAACAAATGCAAGAAGAAATATAAAGCACTACCAGTTTGGATGACTTTGCTACTGCAATCAGAATAGCCAAAGGAGATGAAACAACCACTGAGCTTGGTGCAACAAGGCTCTCAATCCATGAGCACCTGTGTAGTTCTGGGTTGGGGGACCCTGAGTGCACCTGCAGACCCTAATGAGCAGCCTCACCTGGAGCCTCTGGCCAGGACCTCTATTTAAGCTCAGAGATGGAGTTAGGCTTGCTCTCTGCTTGAGCTGTGCTGTAGGTGTATTTGTAAACTTGTCTTTTAGGTCACCTTGGCCCTTCTCCAAAGGTAGCTTGCTTCCCAGATGGACCTTGTGCTTATGTTTTCTGGGTGGATCTGCTTCAATGCCTCTGTGGGACTGCTGATGTATGCTGCCCCCTGCACCCAACCTTTATGGCATCAGGTCCCTGTGGTGAGGGCGCTGCTTAGACTGGGGCAACCATCAGCTCTTGTTTGTCTCTCCTCATAGAGCAGCCCTGCTGCTGCTCCCTGAAGGTCATCTTGCTTCAGGATCAGCCTGTGCGTGCAACCAGGACTACAGCAGGCAGGTACACCTGAGTAGTTAAGAAGTCAGTGGGGGACCTACTGTAAATGCTGTGTGTGCCCAAGGAAGGGTAACTGGGCTGGTGAAGGGTCTAGAGCACAAGTTTAATGGTGAGTGGCTGAGGAACTGGGATTGTTTAATTTGGAGGAGGCTTGGGGAGACTTTATAGCTCTCTACAACCTCCTGAAAGGAGACTGTGGTGAGGTGGGGGTTGGTCTCTTCTCCCAGGTAACAGCAATAGGATGAGAGGGAATGCCCTCAAGTTGTGCTAGGGGAGGTTCAGGTTGGATGGCAGGAAAAGTACCTTCTCACAGAGAGTGGTGGTGCATTGGCACAGGCTGCCCTGGGAGGTGGTGGAGTCACTGTCCCTGGAGGTGTTGAGGAACCGTGCAGATGTGACACTGAGGGATGTGATTGGGGGCATAGTGGGGATGGATAGGGGTTGGACTAGATGATCTCAGTGGTCTTTTCCAACCATAATGATTCTGCGATTCTCTGCTATCTCTGAGTGGGCTCTAGTGCAGCTGGAGCTACCCATAAAGCCCTGTGTGCCAGGAGAAGTGTATTTTGTGCACAATGCTTCTAAGCTGGGAACGCCTCTGCAGGGTGTCCTGTGGCACTGACCACATCCTGTGTGGTCACCGAGCCGGATCAGAAACGCTTCAAAATTTTTGCTTTGGGTACAGCTGGGCAAATGCAGCCTGTGGGGTGTATGGACTTCACTAAACAGTTAAACTGCTGCACAGTCTGCCAGAGAATGCTATTTTCAGGGAGAATTTGCTTTCTGTCAGCTAGGACAGCTCAGTCTGCAGGCTGGGGCTACGTCAGGAGACGGTGTGCGGCGTCCTGTCTCAGGTCATTTCCTGAGGCGTCCGTTTATGGGGAGACGTGAGCGATTAGCGCGGTGGGGACGCTTTGGGATCCATTTCCAGCCAGAGAACCGCACTAAGCTCGAGCAGACGCGCTCCGCAGGCGCTCCCTTCACAGCTCTGAAGGCAGCGCGCAGGCCCGAGCCCGCGGCGCGTGCGCAACGGGGCGCCGAGAACCGAAACTCAGCGCTCGTTCCCGCGCCGGCCCGGAGGGGCGGGGCGCCGCCGTGCGTGGCGGGGGCGGCTCCCCCGCGGCGGGCGGGGCCGCGGCGCGCGAGCGGGGCCATTTCGGCGCGGCAGAGGCCGGGATGCGCGCGGCGCCCCGCGGCAGTCAGTCCGTCCGCCGCGCCGAGCCGCCCTCGGGGCTGCCGTGCTGAGCCCGCGCCCGCCGCGCCTCCCGTCCCGCCTCCCGCGCCATGGCGGCCCCCGGCACCGTCGCCTCCGTCATGGCGAGCAAGACCAAGACCAAGAAGAAACATTTCGTGGCGCAAAAAGTGAAGTTGTTCCGGGCCAGCGACCCGCTGCTCAGCGTCCTCATGTGGGGGGTGAACCACTCGGTAAGCGGCGGGGCCGGGCGGGATGGTGGGGCGGCGGTGCCGCGGTGCCCGCGGGCGGCGGGAGCTGCCCCGGCCCCTCCCGGGCGGCGGTGCGGAAATGCACTGCGGTTCCCTCCCCCCCACTCACCCCTCCGCCAGAAATTGTAAAGCGATGATGATGATGGAAGAAGTCCGTAGCGCGGCGAAGTTCCCCGTCCTCCCGCCGCGGGCTCCGGCGGGGCGGTGCGCGGCTCCCCGCTCCCTGCCCGCCCGCGCCCGGCGGAGCGTCACATGGCCGCGGGCGGCGGTACGGGCGCGCGGCGCTGCGGCGGTGCGGATCGGCGCGGCGGGGTCCGGCGGTTCCCGCAGCCCTTCTGCCGCCGGCAGCCGCTGAGCCCAACTCGTGCGCAGCGCCCGCCCCGCTGCGGAGCCGCCGTCTCCAGATGTGTCCTCGCATCGTGCCGGAGCTCTACGCGTAGTTGTCAGCGTGCGCTTTAAATGAGGCCGGTTTTGTAGAGGCGATGCGTCGCCTCGGTGTTGCCTTTGTTTCCCACCCATCCAAACCCGCCGCCTCTCTTTGTGCGCGGTTCGGCGGTGCGGGCGCGGGTGTCGCTGCGGTCGGGTGACCCCACGGAGGCGGTGGCGCAGCGCTGCCGGTGGGTCGGTGTGAGCGGCGGCATCCTGCGGCACGGGCCGGGAAGGAGCGAGCTGCTTAAAGCCTCTGGTTGTGAAAGTGCACGGGGTGCTGCTTGCCGGAATTAGGCCTGCAGGATCCTCTTGTCCCTTTTGAATGCGCGTGATTATTTTATAGGGACACCTTCTAGGCAGGGCTCCTGGAGGGCAGCAGGCTGGTGACACCGAGCTGAGGTGCTGCTGGATGGGGCAGAGCTGCTCTTGGAGCAGAGCCCACAGTGCTGTGTGCGTCAGCCCCAGCTGTTGCTGTGTGTCTGCTCTGGGCACAGCAGTGCTCACCGAGGGAAGTCCTGTGCCCTCCCAAGGGTTGTACCAAACAACAAAGCAAATAGGGACCAGCACAGTGCTGTGTGGTTGCTACCATCCTGTGCTGGCATGGAGCGCACGGCTGTTCCAGTTCGAAGATGTCATAAAGGCACGCTGCTTTGTGTGTGTAATGCTAAAAACGGCAAATAGAAGGCCTGGAGTTGGTGAGGGGGGTTGGGAGGGTAGGGCAAGCTGGGGAGTATGGCAAGCTTGGAGAGATGCAAGTTTGCCTTTGTATTGAAGGAAGGTGGTAGAAATGAGCGTGTGCTGTGGATGTTCTCTGATGTCCTCACCTTGCAGCAAGGTGTAACCATGAGTAATGCTTTGAGCCCTGTGGAAGCTGTCCTCCATCAAGTCACGGAGCATGCAAAAATAACATGATGTGTCCAAATCCAGGTATCTCTTTGGCTAGGAACGCTGCATTGAAGTGCTGCATTAGGTGCTCACCTCGGTGCTGTGTAGCACTGGGTGCAGCAGTGGCTGACAGATGGAAATGAGTGCTTGGTGCGATGGGAGCAGCTCCAGTCAGAACTTCGTGCAGGAAAAGCACAGAGCACCTATGTGCATTCATTGAGGTCAGGAATTAGGCACGCTTATTTCTTAACAAAATAAACAGAAACCCAGAAGAAAAGGTTAGACTAGGAAATGAGCATAAATTATGGTTAATGATGATAGTAATTAAATAAGCTTAGAACATAGTACTCATCTGAAAAACTTTAAGACTGCTTCCAGAGCTGCGTGCAGCAACTAATGAGATAGTCTCTGAGCCTTAAAGGCTTGAGAATAAGGATATGCAGATGGGGTGGGTCTGAAACATGGCTCCTACATCTCAGCAGAATGTGGCATACACTGGAATAAAGCACTTGGTGACGATAAAATGGGAAAAGCAGTTTTTTCTGTAGGCTTTTTGAGTGTAGGGCCAGAATGTTGACGCACAATGGCCAAGTTTTCAGTTTAAAATCCAAAGATTATCCAAATGTGAGGAAGAGCCATACAAAGAAATTGTGACAAGAACTGTTAACCTATCCCTCCCAGAAGGAAGTACAACTAGAAAGGGAAGTGTTGCGCATCAGCATCACAAAGTGATAAGGCATACAGCAAGTGTGTGAATTCCTAATGAGAAAAAGGTCTGCAAGGAGGTGTGCTACCCAGGGCTCCTAAACACAGCACCTCCTCCCCAGCAGGCTGTGAGGAAATTGTTTTGGTAGCCTTCGAGTAGGTGGGAGATAGAGATGGCAGAATCCTTCTTGGGGTTGCAGTCAGGCTCACGAATAATTTCAGAGGGCACCTGAGGGAAAGCAACATGTAAACATTACTCATATCTTAAGGAGCATGAAAATGTGCTCACACAGAGAGCAAGGCATTCACTTTTTTGGTATGCTTCAAGATGCTGTTATGAAACTTTCACAAAGTGAAATGCCAGAAATGAAAGACAGGCTCTGCTTTCTGCAGCCTGTTGTGGTTGTCCTGTTCCCAGCATTGGTAGGGCTGCTCTCTCATGTTGGCTGTCTGCTTCTGTTAGGAGCTGGTTAGAAAGGCTGGGAATCTGTAGAAAGCTATGCTTAGCTCCTTCAAAACATACCGCCCACAAATACGGGAAAAATAAAATAATAGAAATGGATTTTGGCTAACTAGTTTTGAGGTTAAAAAAAAAAAAAAGAGACATTGGAGGCCTCACCTTCAGACTGTATTTAGTTCTTCACACAGAAGAGAACGAGCACCTAATGAAGTTCTTAAGAATAATGAATGTGCAAGTCAAAAAAAAAAAAAAAAGGCACTAAAACTCAGCCCCTAGAATCTGTAATCGCCATCTGTTTCGGGATGATTACAAGCTGATCTAAAAATTTACCAGTGCTTGACTTTGCAGTGGCACTTGCTGCCTAATGAGCAAGTGAAGCAAGAATGCAGGGATCAAATGCTTTTTTTCTTCCCCTGCATATTTGAAGAGTACATCAGAAAGTGTATACTTTCTATGGGCGAAGAATTCAACAGATAATCAATTCCAAAATTGCCTTCAACTGCTTACATGAGACACCCTAAAGCCTGATGCTACTGTTGCACTCTCAGCTGTAATCTGGCTTGATCTTTTTAAGAAAAGTGGAACAACATGAGGGCAGCATAATAAAAGGAGCAAAAGCTATGGAGCTCTGCTGTCTCCCATTGTGACATCTCTACCGTTAGAGCTGGACAAGGGGAGAATAAAACCAGCCTGACATGGAAGTGTGGCTCTCCAGCTCCTGTGTCCTAGTATCTGTGCCATCACATCAGGAGACCTGTAGTTATGCAGAGATACAAAATAATTACAGGATAGGCTATGCCCTCTGGAGTAAAAACTATTGGCTTATGCTTATCATAGCTAAGAAACCACACAGCGTTTACTACTGGTTGTACATCTGCAGAACTTACTGCAACTTCTGGCTCCAGATTTTTCGTATGCTTTTACATGATAGAATAGTTAAACCCTGAGGATATGGAACTGTGGGGCTGATTCATGGCATCGGCTGTGAGTGCAGCAAACTGGCTGGGAGCTGCAGAAGGGCAGGGCTGCCCATGGGTAATGTTGTCAGCTCTGTGGCTAGTGTTTACATTAATGCAGAGCATCACTGCTGCAGATGTGCTCTGATAGCGGGTTTTCAAAGTGAGTGAGGCAAAGTAATAAAACTCGAGTTATTGATCTTAGAGTCAACTCTAGATTTTTTAACAGCGAGCTGGAAAAAGCCCTCTTTATTAATTGTTTAATGGAGGTGGTGGTAGATTATGTGGGAGAAGGTGCTTTCTAAGAAGCAGTGAGAAACTACGTATTAAAAAGCATTGATTACAGCTGAGCAGATAATAAAGCAATTAAAACTATTTTTGAAAAGTCATCTGGGCACTCAGCCCAGATGTTTGTATATAGAAGGAAGTAGAACAGGAAAAGCTATTTACTGAGAATTTGTTCTTTTTTGGGTGTTAAGCTCTGTGTTGTTGTAGAAGTTCACTTAATATTTTTTGCATCTGTGTGGACAGACTATTAAAAATACAAATGGCAAGTATTTATTGTGATTGGATTAAAGGCCTTACATGAAATAAAGGTAGGAGTGATACTCCATGTGGGTGTCCTCTGAACTACTGAAAGGGAAACGTGCAGTAGCTGCTGTTAGCGGGTGAGACAGGAAGAAAGATGGAAAGAGATCTCGTAGCAGTTTCAAAACTGTGCTCTGTAGTTTCTTTCCCTTTACAAAATAAGGCTCTGCAGAGGCGAGGAGGTTCTTCTGCCTACACGGTTTTGAAACTGAGTTTCATTAACCGCAACAAGGAGGGCTGGACAATGTTCAGTAAAGCAAACGGGCAATGCAAATTGGTTTTGCTGACTCAGCTGAGTCATCTTATTTGAGTATCGTAATGGCTTGAAAGAAATTCTGTGGTGGATTGTTTTAGAACTCCTTGTTCATTAAAGCAGTGTGTTATGCCTGTTGGCTACAGGCTAGTAAACACTTATTTACCTCCTATACTTCAGGGTGATGAACTTTGTTTACTCTAACTCTCACCTGTTGTGCAGTACCTACTGCGCACGCCCATTCTGTGCTCTTTGTGATGCAGAGCTCCATAGGCTGGCTGTGCAGTATGGAGCTACCTCAGACCTTGGGAATAAATGGAACTACCTGTTATTTCCTGACCCTGTGTTTAATTTTGCCTAGACTCTCAGACTTGCAGTCATGTTGGAAGGTCAGTGTTGTCGTTGAACAATGCCATTTTAAAAACTTAAGAGAAATGTGCATTCGTCTTCACTTTCTTCTGTTTTTTTAAGTGCTTGAGTTCTTTTGGGGATAACTGAATTCCAGTAAGGTTCATTAATGTATACTTACTGCTATGTCTTGTTTCCATGTTGTTCTGTTTTTTATACTTGATTCTTGCTATTTAGATGTCTAACAAAAGCCCTGCTTTTTCTTCCTTTTCACTGTTGGTGAGGTGCATCTTCTTTTGCAAAAGAGTTGCAACAGTGTTTAAAAAAATGTTGCTACTCTGGGATGGTAATGAGAAATCTTGTTAGCTTTCAAGGTTTGCTTCCCGGAACCATGGTGAAATGGACTAGTTTTGAATTGTTGGGATGGTAACTTCTTGAATGTGGTTTGCTATGTGAACGTCTGTCTTACTGTAGAATCCAGGCTCTGTAGGAAGATCATAAGTTAATTAGTTTTGTGCTGAGAGAGAGTGCTTAATAATGGTGTTGTGAAAATTGTTGGAAGCAGCTGAATGCTGTAGTGATGGATGTCACAAACTGAAAAGGAAACATTGGATCTACCATCAAAGAGTGGAGTTGAATTGTTTGCAGTGGAAATACTTCTGGCCATGCACCTTTTGGAATACTTATTTTTCATCTCACTTGGTGAACTACTGAGACAAGGTAATTAGTCTAATCCAGCTCTTTGGGGAGCATTTTAAGTTCCCAAGGCAACCTTAATAACGTGGCTGTGAGTATATACATGATCCTTTTAGATTCTAAGAGAAAACTTAAAACAAACAAAAAATTCCATTTGTTGCCTTACCTGAAAGCCAGTGGAGCTTCCCAGTGGGGCTGGGATTTGCAGAACAACCCTGTTACTATCTGAACTAACTCACCAAATCCTATTTTTCCCAGGCTCACCTCTTGGTGTCCCTGCTATGTGCTAGCTCACCTCTCACAATCCCGCTGTTCCTGTTTGTGCATCTTATCAATCATGTCTTTGCTATTCCAGCCTCCCTGGTTGACAGGTTCAGCCATATCTGCTTTTCCTGATCAATAATTATTCAGCTACAAACTAATAGACCAGCAAAAATGTACATTCAATTCTTAGATGTACTGTCATGCTCAGAATTCATCATGTAGCCATTCAAACAGCGGTGCTATCACAGACTGTGGTGAAGCAGAAAAGGTGGAGCAAACCTGTTGCTTTGTAAGGAAGTGCCAATTTACACTAGAATAAGGTTAGTCAAACCAAAACCTCTGTAATTGCTGCTGGACTTGTTTTCACTCTGGCACTGAGCTGATCCTGTAGTGAGTGCATCTGGGACAATGCACTGGGGGGAAACTACATTATTCACTCTTCCATGTTAGGGTGTCTTTTTAATCTGAATAAGCCATATCCCTAAGTGTCAGTCCCATCTTAAAAGAGCACCTGCAAATGCTGTGTAATAGTGGAGGTTGAAGACTGTCTTGGTTGCTTAGGATAATTAGAGGGACTCTTAGCTCTGGTTTGTGCTCTTCAGTTTCCCTATCAGCAGTTCAGTTTCACATTTGGAGGTGAACCGTTGCACCTTGGCAAAATACTTGAGAACTCTCACTGTGAAAGCCTTTCCAATTATTTTAACCTTTTTAAGCATGCATGTGGGCATGTGTTTTGTAAGAGACACAGCAATTTGTTATACCTGTCAGCTTCCTTGGTCTTATGGAAGACACTGAGGCATCTAAGCTTTCAATTTCTATCTGGGTTGATGACAGTGTCTTTAGAAAAGCTGCAGTGGCTTCCTAGTGGCTGCAGTTTTTGAAGTTGCTCTTAGATGTAAAAGAAAGTCTTCTGGCCATTATCACAGCCAATAATTCATGAAAGTCCTATCTTCAAGATTCTCTTGAGCAATATCAAGCCTGTGGTTATAACAGTCCCTTTTTTGGGGGGGAGGAGAGAGCAATCTTGGTTAGCCTGAGACTAGCCTGAAGAAGGCAGCTTAATAAGGGTTTTATGATACTGAGCTGAAACCAATATCTGATTAGCTTGGTGCCAAGCCTCCGTAACTCTGTTACCAAAACTAATAGCACCGCTACAGTGCCCTTCATCTAGGGAAGGAGCATCATGGTGCAAGGTAGACTTACAGCTATTTTGCAGTGGTTGGTTCTGCTTTGATCGCATTGCCCAGTGTATTGTAGACCCCTTCCAAGATCATTTGGGTACCAGAAATGTTGTAGTAGTTACGGGCTGAGTTTGTTCTGTGTAATGGTTTTCTTTCTCAGTCTGCATTTAGAGAGGATTTTATGATATTCTGCTGCAGTGTGGCCCTAAGCATGGGCTGGGTTCTGGATGAAATCTTCCTAAAGGAGCTTGTAGATGTGTTCATCAAGAATGCAATTGCCATGGTGTGTGAATCAGACATTATGGTTGGCTGTGTCTGAAAAGCCAGTAAATCTGTGTAACAAAAGCAAGGTTGCTAGTCGCGTATTTTTAAATTTCTGTATTTTGATTTAAATCTAGAGCCAGATCTAGGTGATCAAACTGCAAATTACCAAAAATTGAGAGGGTGTCTGAATGAAGAGTGGGATTTTTTTTAAAGGACTTTGACATTGCAATCCTAAGAATTCTTTATTGTAAACAGCTGGTGGTGGATGAGGTTACTTTTTTGCTTCTGTGTAATTTTGAGAGCAGCAGAATGAACACTTAGATTCAGATGATCAGTCCTAAAACTTACGTCTCTTTAATAGATCGTCCCTATTTCAGAAAGCATTATTTTCTTTAGCAGATCATAAAAGCCATCACTCAGATCCTGTTCGTAATTTCTCCTCTGTTGTTTGTACTTGTCACGTGCTATTCTGTTTCCAGGGGTTTCCTGTGCCTTTTCCAATTGTGAAAAAAATCACGTGCTCTGTTCCAGACTTTGCTTATAAAGCCTACGGATACACAACTTCAGTTTTTAAGATAGTATGCAAATCAGTTCTCCATTTGTAAAATACATATTAGAGGCTGCCCGGTAGAAGTAGTGGTAGCATTTAAAAGCTCACGCTTGAAGTAAGGGTTTTTACTGTAAGGCCTCCAAGAGGAAGTACTTACTAAACCTATTCTCTATTGGCTATTCGAAATCTGCGGTTGTGTTTCTGGGAAAGATAGCAGCCTAAAACACACTGACTTCACTGGGAAAACCCATGTACAGCCCTGCAGCCCAGCTATGGAAGCTCAGGGAGTGACTCAGGGCTGAGGTGCAGATGAGCCCTGCCAGGCCCAGCTGGTGCCTCACGTGGGCCAGGGGCTGGCTGCTTCTGACACCCAGTGCTTTTTCCCCTGTTGCAAAGATCAGGTTGGTGGAGGAGGGCAGAAGAGATTTTCTGGCACAGTTGATCTTCCTGGGCCTGAGTGGAATCATCAACACAGTGAGATTTCAGTCTGACTCATGCTGCACTTGCGGCCTGCGGTGAGCCAGGCAGCCTTCTGCTCGTGCACAGCAAGCACAACCAAACACACACAACTCTTTCTGGAGTTTACCACTTGTCTTTTACAGGCTGGGGGAAAAATGATTTCCAGAAACAGAATCTTGGTGCTTGTTAATGCCTAGCAGCTCACAGACAAAGTCTTGTAACCCCTGTTCTCAGCAGCCTTTGCCCATTCCTATAGATGCTGCAAGCTCCTGATGCAGCAGTTTCCCCAGCTGTTATTTTGGTCTTCAGCTGATTCAACAATGCTGCTTTCTCTTTCCTACCTATATGGCAGCAGGCAGTTGTGGCAGATTCTTTCACTAGGGCATGCTGTGCCCCAGGGCTGTGCTGGTGCAGGGATGTAACAAGGTTCAGATGTCTCTTGGCTCACACTCCTGCCCTCTTCCCACTGAAGCTAGCTTCCCTGCCTGTGGCAAGGCAAAACAGCGTTCAAACCTGGAGCATCTTGAATTGTGTCTGTGTTCTGCACCATCTTCGTGGTGAGATTTCCTTTACCACATCTCCCAGTACCACCTATCAGGGATTTTTTCCCCAAATACGGCACTACCTGTGGTTAGCAGTGGTCATCTTCTCTTGAAAAGCAAACCAATTACTTCTCAGAATATTCTTTGTATTTGCTCATTCTTTCAGAGAAGGTATGTTGCATGTTTCTCCTTGGAAGCTGTTGGGATGTTTTTAATATAAAAAGGAACGTGGATCTTCTGTGTTTACTTAATACACATTCAACTTGCTGGTCATGGTCTATGGGAAGAGTTAACTTGGGAGACTGAGCTAATTCATGTCTAATTAATATTTACATGGCAAGCACTGTCAAATAATTAAAAAAAAAAAAAGACTGGGCTCTTTAAAGGAAGAATATAGATTTGATTGCATACTTCTCAAGATGGAAATTATGTAGCCACGTGTCTAGACAGGATTTTAAAGTGCAAAAATCTCCCTGCTTTTATTTTACTTGATTCAAGTACTGATGCTAGCTGGTGTGTGTCACTTGGAAGAGACTTAATACCTGCATCTTCAGGTAGGTGGAAGAAATAAGAGAGAAGTGAGATAGAGCATGTAGCTTCATGCTTTACATTATTTACCATTACCTTTCTAGCTGAGAAGTTTGTTTGAGAATTGGTTTGTCGTGTTCCTGCCAGTTATGTTCCCCCTGCATTTGATAGACTATGGAAGCGAACCCTGAAATAAGCTTTTCATTTAAGTTGCATATTACCTTCCATTTTCACTTCCATTTCTCTGAAAGTATGTTTTAGTCTTGGCAGCTCAAGAACTTCGCTGTTCAAATAAGCATTTTGCATGTGCTGCTGTAAGGATTTCTCAAGAACCTTAGCATCCTGAGAACAGCGCTGTTAATCTGGCAGATTGTATAAGAAATAATACTGAGACTCTTATTCTTACACGGTGATGAGGAGGTAAGCGTTTAGAAGTGGAAGTGTTCAGCTCTGGAAGTCTAAACCTGCTGTAGTGTTGCTGTTGATGCAGTTGTGTCATACAGTATATAGCTACAACTTGTGCCAACCACCTTCGTCTTTTAAAAACATGCATGTCTCTTAGAGATCTGCCAGTAATGGCAAAGCTTTCAGATGTATCAGCCTGGAGCTTGAGGTGGGGCAGACAGAAGCGTGCAGCCACATTGGCTGTGGCTTGGAGGGTTTTGCCATTGCAATGGCTTTTCCACTGAGGCTTTGGAGATTTTTTTTTTTTTCCAACAAGTCTGACAAACCAGGAATGAAAATGCTCAGCTATTAGGCTCTTTGACTGTAAAATACATAGTGTGCTGTGAGTCACAGCGCTGCTGCTGCATAACTGAGGGCAGCTTGCAATTTTCTATTTTCTTTTTTAGAAACAGACTAGTCAAAAGACTGGCGTTGTTGAATTTTACTGTACCTTCCAGGACAGAGTAGCTCATTTTCTGTCTGATTAATCTACTGCTTTGTCGAGTGCTTCCTGAAACCTTAGTCCTGCGCATTTGCATGTATTTGCTGGAGTAATGCTAGTGGGAAAGTGAGATCTGCCATGTAGCCAGCTGCCTTTGGGCACATTACATGGCCAGCAGTTGATACATGGTCAAACAGTCCAATGTGGATATCTCAAATTTTGGAGTTCTTGGGTAATTCCCATCAGAAGCTTGGGAGCAACAGAAAAACAGTACAAGACTTGCTTCAATTCTGAGTTAAGCTTACAACTAATGACAATTCACTTTAATCTCTTTAATCATTTATAACTATCCAGACAGTGGCTGCATAATATCACAATCATTGAATGGCCTGGTTTGAAAAGGACCTCAGAGATCATCTAGTTCCAACCCACAACAGGGTCACCAACACTAGATCAGGCTGCCCAGAGCCACATCCAGCCTGGCTTGAATGCCTCCAGGGAGTAGTTGCACTGCTTTATTGGAAATATAAAATATTTTGTGTAAATATAAACAAGTGGCATTTTCCTTGTCATTTAATTCCTGTGCTGTTAAACAGAAGGCATTTAATTAATGTTAATATAACTTTGCATGGTGATTTAGAATTGTAGAATAAAATCATTTACTAATGAACTATTTCAATTGTCTATTATCTTGTTGTTTTTTTTTCTCCCTCCAAGGAGTGCTCAAGTTCAGGAAGCACAATAGTGAATGCGAAGCCAGTGAAACTGCAGTGCTATGTGCTTTGGGGAGGAGCTGTGTTTTGTGATGTCTGCCTACAATGGGGACTAAGAGGCATGGCTCCAGTCCCTGGAAATTAACATTGTGTGGAGCAGGGAAGGAGCAGAGATGTGAGACGTGGTGCACGTTGGTTTAGTTTAAAATAACTTCCGAAATGACTTAATTCTCCTCGTGGCCTTTTTAAGCACTGGTGGTAGCAATTAGTGGGCAGGAGAACATGCTGTGAGTTGGGCTGTGTTACTCCTTTCTGCTGAGGGTTTTTCCTAGCTTCAAATGTTAACCAAACAGAAATGGAGAGGAAATGGAGGTGTGCAGTCTGTGTTATTTTTAAACCAGAATGCAGATGGTCCAAATCCATATTAACTGTTCTGCATCTTGGAAATGCTTCTGTTGTACCAGTGGTAGAGAATGACACCAGGGTTGTTGCTGAACCTAACAATCAATGTGTTAAACTTAATCCATCTTAAATGGCAGCATTTAGTGCTGTGGCTTTTGCAGGAGTACTACAGAAACCTCAGTCTGCTTTCCTGAGTCTTTGTCCACAAGTTAGAAGATGCCACTTTTTTCATTTATTCCTCTGGTATGAGCCTCCTTCTTGGCATTATATTGGGTGTGGAAGGTCTTCCTTACAGAAACGATACGGTATCCTTCTTTCCATGCTTATTGCAGCTCTTGCTTCTAGTTCTGAATTTGCATTGTTTTCTACTTCTGTGACTGCTGGAGGAAATCTTTCCTGCAAGTGATGAGTGATGCTTATGCTAAGTAACAATTTGCCAGACACACTGGTAGCTTTCTTGCATCTTCATGTGCTGTGGGAATCTGAGTGTGAATAGGAGTTCTGGAGAAAAAAAGCTTTAATACAGCTGTGATGTGTTGTTTCACTTCTGTCCCTTCCAGCAGCAGTAGCTCAGGTTTTTTTCTTTCATTTTTTTCATTGTACTCAGTATCATACCCTTGATCAAGCTGTTTAACTTACCAGTTCAGCAGGGAAAGCTCGCTGGGGAGGAGGAGATACTTCTAGGAAAGCAAGTAGTTGTTTTCTGATGGAATCTGGCGATGCAGAAGGCATAGCAGGGCAAGCCTGTGCAATGTGATAAGCAGCTGGAAGTGAGTCCCGTCCCCTCACCAGGTTAGCAGATGCTTGATTCAGATGGTATCCCTTCAGCCTCATTCTTCCCAATTCTAACCTTACTCATGCTGATATGCTTGCAAACTCTCATAGCAGTATTATTATTCTATAGTTGTCTCAAGCAAGCAGGTGTAATATTTACTTCAGCAAAAATCTCTTCTTGAAATGACATACGTTTTTCTGTACAGTGACCACATGTTGCCATGTGCTTTGTGGTACATTTAATAGTTTATCAGCATACTGAAAACTTTGCTTCTGCACCTACTGCTCTCCAGTGCACTAAGTTATGTTTGTTGAGGCTGGTCCAAGACCAGCCACTCCAACAGAAGATGTACTTCAAATTCAAGTGACTGCTCTGCTAGTGAGCTGCTTTTGCAGCTGGTCTTTTCTTAGGTGGGCTTTCCACCAAGCCATGTCCAGTCAGTACCAGTCACAGCACTACCTGTGATGGGAGGTAAAGGGATAAATGCCTCCAGTTGAGCCTTTCCCAGCTGCATCTGTTTCTAATAACAGGAGGCCCGGTGCCTCCTGCTTAGTTCATGCTGGCTCTAGTGTTTGTCTGATCAACCAGTAAATCAATTCAGCTTGCCAAAAGACCAGAAACTAATCTGGTAAAACTGCTGGTTTGACCTTTAGTTTTTTGTTGTTGCCTTTCCTGGGATCATAGATGGGACCAGTCTGTTTTCTGGTAAAGCAGAAGTGGTGGAGAAAGGTGGGGGATGGAGGCTGGCCCACTTGCTATGTAGTTCAGCTCAGCCACGAAGCAGAGGTCTGCAAAACACCAGCTAGGGCTATGCAGGCTGCTGCTCAGCTTGGTTCCACCAAGCAGGCTCCAAAAGGGCCTATGAATGCTGTGCTAGGAGTGCGGGATGGTGCTTGCACAGACTTGGGCAGCCTTGGAGCTGCAGCCAGAGTGGAGCATGAGCAGAGTGAATGCTGTAGTACTGCGTTGTATGGCAAAGTCTGAGTTTAGAATTCTTCTGACAATGAATTGGTCTGACAGTGAGCGTTTTCACTTCTTACTCTGTTAGGCTTCCATACATCAAGCCTGATACTTGGCAGTACTTAGGTGCTAGCATGCTTTCACCAGCAGATTTCAGGCTGTGCATGAGTTGTGGTGCATCTGCTCTGTGCAAATGTTCTAGCTCTTCCTGTTTTAGTGACAGCAAACCCTTGTTTGGGCCAGAGGAATCTTTAGAGCTGAAAATGCTCTGCGTAGGACTTGTGCATCAAATATTCAGAGTATACAGAGATATGTTATCTCATTTTGATGCATCATAAAACAGTTATTGTGATTGCTTTCCAGGCTTCCTCCTCCTTTCAGCATTTTCCATGCAGTGCTACCCTGAGAGCTGTCTCTTATTGCATGTAATGGCTCTGCTAAGCTGTGAACTTGAATGAAGTTGTTAAACAAGAATTTTTTATGCTTGGCTATAGTATACTTGTAGAAAGGACTTGAGTTTTATCTTCTTAGATCGTACTGAATACATGAATTCAGATCTTGGATCTAGCTATGGTTGATTCATGTTAGGTGTCAACGGTGCCTTGCTTTCCTATGGCTGAAGAAACTTGGAAGTATGATGGATAGCTGCTGCTTTGCAAAATGTTCTCAACGTTTGAAATCTAGGTGACACAAACTATGTCTGGCTGTGTCTGTGAAGTGCAAATGTAATAGTAGTGCTGAGATAGCTGCTACTTGTATGTGCAACAAAATTGTAAATTCCCTGCTGAAACTGGAGAGCGGCATATTCACATGCAGCCTGGTAATTTCAGCAGGCTTGAAACACAGTCAGCTGTCTTGGCAGATGGCCAAGGACGCAGGAGGCTGCTGGAAAACTTCCAGGTGCTAATAGAGTGCATTTTGATTAAATTTAACTATGGCCACTGACTCTTAGTCTGCATATTTCTATGTGTTAAAATGTGTTTGTTCTAAAAAGTAAGATTTCATTTAAAAACCTGTTCTAATACTCAAAGGGTGAGGCGTGCAGTATCCTTATGATGTGGATCTTATCTCTGTTAAGAACAGGAAGGGCTGAACCATCAGTGCTGTTTGAGTGGATGTAGCCCATTGCGTTATGTTTCTTTGGGTGCCACACACACTCAAAACAACCTGGATATTTCAAGTTTTAAAATATTTGTCAGCGGCCTGAAATCCTCCCAGCAAACACTGCTGCATTAGTTATGAAGTCTGTTTTATTGCTGTTGTAACGAACTGTTTAAGCAAACAAAAATTCCAGTGTTGCAGGATTGTGGTGTATCCTTGGCCTCTGGCAGGCTGTTGGTCGTGCAGGTTGGCTGTGAGCCTGCTGGATCTGTTATTGTCCCAGCTGTTCTACTGCTGAGGCAGTGGCAAAATGGAATGGTGGGGTCAGCCCTCGTTTCAGGATGTGTCCATAAACGGAAAAACATATTAAAGCAAGGCAGCAGAATGATGTTATTCTTTGTTTCATTTGCAAGAAATGGAGAACTTCAGACGCAAAACTTAAAATTTCAGACTCCGAAGGATAAACACAGAATTTGTCAGGCTGCTGCCAAAGATGAAGGTAGTTATGTACAAGTGCCTCCCTGTTAAAATACTTGCAAATGGTTCTTATTCTGATACCATAACTAGTTTGGGAGGGGGGGGAATAGATTACTGTAGTACCTGCAGGAGTGCTCACATGATTGCTGAATGGATGTGGGATTAGTTCAGCTCTCTGTGTAGAAGTGTAGTAGAAGTTGCTTGCATGAAGGGATTTTCAGGTCAAGGAGTCAATCTAATTGAATGCAGGAGCGATGAAAGGTGAGGTAATGCTGTCTCTGGAAAACATTTCAGACGGCTGATGCAGAAATGTTGTAGGTGTCTATGAAGTGAATAGGCACGCATCAGCCATGTGTAAGGACAAGTGTCTGAGGAGCCTTCAGATACAGCTCTCTTTAAAAGAAATAAAATTTGTGTGTCTGAATGATGTGGAAACTTGTTTAGGTTTATGGCTCTTGCTTGGTTTTTGTTTCCAACTACTTGTATGTAATTGCATCATCACCTCACTTTGTCACTGTTCTGTATAAAGAAGTTTCCAGCATCGTCGAACTAGTCTTGTCATTCCCCCAGACTTGTTATAATCTGCAATGAAATTGCCATGTTTTAGTGCATAGTTACATAGGCTGCACTATCTTATTGTGGAGGTCTGATCTTTAAACGACTGGTTTTTGTTCATGAAAAAGAACATTACTGCATTTCTTTCTGGTCTTTCTTCTGATCCTTGCGCTGATTAGTAAAATTAATTTCCGAGTTGCCTTGCAAATTAGCATTGGAGGTGAGTAGATAGGCTTTTATTTGTGTGATCAGACTGCTCAGCTCTGCTCAACTCCACTGCACCTCTGCTGAGACTACAGCAATACAAAGCACATCCCTGAACGAGACTCTTTGCTCAGCATTTTTTATTTTGATGAGGTGAGTCAAGGTTGTACAGTGAAGGGAGGTGATGGTGTGCAAAGCAGTATCCTGTGTGGTAGGGACATGGGAATGCATGTTGTGCAGAGGGGTTAGAAAAATTATGTTCTATTGAGACTAAGGTAATTAAAGCTGAGGCTAAGGGAGGTGAAAACAAGGAAGCTTCATTCTGTCAGTCACTGAAAAAACATGCACCTAAGTGACTTTGCTGTTGCGATGTGAACACAGTGTAGACGTTTATTTCAGTGTGGCTTAAAATCAATGTCCTACTGCTTGTCTGAAGAAATACTTAACACTTGGAAGCCAAGCATGAATGTTACTTGTATGCTAAATGTGCCAAATGTTGTGAATCTTATTTCATACACTGGGTTGCTTTTGGATTTTTTTGGAGGGGGGGGCTTTAATAAAAACTGTTTGGTTTTAGTGTTTTTGAGTCTCCTCTGTGCCTAGTGAGTGAAGCAGTGCCCTTCTAGCTCTGGATATGTAAAAAACTGTTCTGAAATATATTAACCATTTTGTGAGCACCTTTATTCCAGAAACTGATGGAACTAGTTCTATAGCCATTACAAATGTAATGTAATGGAGTAAGTTGTACATACTGATACCTCTCTTCTGTGTAAGAAGTGGTACGTGGTGGAGCCTGTCTAGCTCTTAACTGCTGTTCAGTGCTGGTTTTTGAAATGAAGTAGCTGTGTTCCCAAAAGACTTAGCAAAAAGGAATTTTTTTTTCTTGCAGTGCGTACAGCACATGTCATTAAAAATGTTTGCTTTTTAAGGCATCTTCAGTGAGACTTCTGTAAGATTTTTTTTTTGCAGTGATTACATGGAAAATATTGAGCTATGGTTTTCTGTCCTATATAGCTGTATATGAATTGTTCCAAATGTTGTGCATTGGTGTGACCTGCATCCCCTATCTCTTGTTTCTGCTGCTCACATCCAGTTACTCAGAGTATCTGACCAAAATAAAAATGTTAAGTAACTTGCATCTCATCGGCTTTAGTTGTAAAACAGCCTCATCTTGTTTACTTAAATTATTGATTTATGTAACTTATAAATCTGTTAAGTAATCCATTTTAAGTGTTCTTAGCAAAAAAAAAAAACAACAACAAAAAAAACAAACTCAGGTGCAGGAGAGCCTCAACTGCAAAATTGTGCATATGGAGCAGTACATATTAAAGGATCAGGTTAAAGATAAGCAGCTGCTAATTCTTTTAGGAAATGCTTCAGTTCAAAATCTGTATAAATCTAATCTTCAGAGTTAAATATGGCAAATGTCTGCTGAAAATGTTAATAGTCTGCTCCCTCTTGGACTTCTCATATGTTTAAGCCAGGATCTTGACTTGCTTGTTTATTTTTTAAAGGCCAGTTGCCTGCTGTTGTACAATGCTGAATCCTCTCTGCTTGAGGCTTGGCTAATGGATATATGGCTGCAAGATGAAGGACAGCCCTGCTCTTCTTGGACGCATGGTGCTGATCAGTGACAGGAATGCCATGAAAAGGTGGACTTACCATGGAAGAAAAATGAGTTTCTTGCGCTGGCAATAGATGGTCTGCTCTCAGGAATGGCAGTACATTGGACACAAATGGTTTCACAGCTCCACTTGACTATCAGCCAGTAATTAATGTGAGCTGTTCACCTGAGCTTGAGCCATTGTGTGCTGCCAGCTCCTAATGCAAGCTGTTGGTTGGGCACTAGCTCTAGTGTCTGTGTTGTATTGCCGTCTGTGGGACTGCTTTTTGTTTCTGGTGGTGGTGGTGATGGTTTTTTTAACTAGTGCTCAGATGCAGCAGTTAACAAAAGATGATACTTTTCATGTCTCCATTTCAGAAGGGTGAAGAGAAGGGCTCTGTTTGCTTTTTGCTGATTTCTCTGCTGCAGACTGCTGTCCTGCAGTTGTTTCCTGGTAGCAGGTTGGGTTTGTAAACAAAGTCATGGGTTTGTGCAGTTGGTTAAAAAAAAAAAAAAAATCCACATGGGCCCTGTGTACATGGAGATGTCAATCTGTGTGAATGTATTAACTTTCAGCAAAATACTCCACTGTCTGGAACCTATGCTGTGAAGTTTGGGGTTTTGGTGTTCTGTTCTAATTCAAATATAAATGGCTGATGAAGGAACTAGATCTATTGTAGGGAGTTGGCTGACAAATAAAGTTCAGCTACCACTTAAATCACTGTCCAAATTGTTTTTGAGAGCCATAAAAGTAACTTTATCAAATTCATGTTTCTGTCTTTGGATTTTCAGCCCTGTTTTATTAAGGGGCTGAGGCACAGATTTTAAGAATAAATAGAAGTGTCTTTGTAACACCAGTGCTGTGCACCCGTTGCACCTATTACACAGTTGTCATCACATAGAATGACTCATGATGAAAGCAGACTAGGTGGTTTTTTGGTTTTTTTTTAAGAAAGGTGTAAGCATCTCTGATGCATACATCATCACATACTCTGTCAAGGTCTCTCATTCAAAAAGATGCTATTTAAAAGTACAGGTGGAGGAAAAAAAGCAACTAAACACACCAAAAACCTAATGAAGAAAATAACCAGACAGCTCTTTCAGGCTTTCATCTCTCAAGGTGACATGGAGATGGATGAATTGACACAAAAATGTATTGAGACTGACCATAACTGTTCAGGAGTGACAAATTAGCGGTACACCAATATGCAATGGAGTCCAACAAGCAATTGTTGTGAAGTACTAACAGGAATAAAGGGTAAACCAAACAAGGTTGCCACAGCACTGTGCAAGTCTGGCCTGCATCCACATCCTGAAGGCTACAGTTCTTATCTCCTGTCGAGAAATGTAGTAAAGCTCACTCTGCTTTGAGATGAGGGCAACAGGGGTGATCAAGGAGGAGTCAGATTCGAACTGAACAAGCAGTGGTTCTTGCAGGGAGGAGTCAAGCTCATTGGTAAAAGGTTTTGTGGATGATAAGAATTTACATAAATTCAAGATTAGTTACAGTGGCTGAGTGTTGATAAGCCTGACCAAGTGAGTGTTACTAAATGCATAGCAACTACATTCTGTGCTGTATTGGAGGGTGGGGAGAAATGTGGTGTGTTCACTCCTTGTAGTATTCCCTGAGATACTTGTTTACAATCACTGCCATACAGAGGGCTGGGCTGGGGGGCTTTCAGCTGAGCTGCAGCACTTGCTTTTATGTTGTACTCTTGTTGGTGTGTGACAGTATCTCAGCCAGGACTTCTGGGGAGGCCTGGGGGCACATCTTTGCAGTAGTTTAAGATTATTTTTGATGTTTCTGCTTCACTTTAAAAGGTGAGTGCAGAAGAATTATGGGATTCTGTGTTTTTGCACTATATAATTCCAGTTTGTCTAAAATGTATCAGATATGATGCTGTTACTGCAATCTTGGAGTCTCAAATTTGAATTCTTAGATAATAAAATCATCTTTAATATTTGATCACAAATTGTTGATATACTAGACTTTGCCTAAGTTGTAAGAAGAGCACTGATTTGTAAGTTGTCAATGTGATGAACATCTGCTTTATCAGTGCCGGGCTATTGCTGCATCAGTTCATAATGTGTATTTTCTGTATTTCTAACTTATTACAGCACAATAGAAACCTGACTGAATTCTAATGATCTTGCTGCAGTGAATTGGAAAGCAGTCTGAATATAGTGCTAGCTCTGTTTTTACTTGCTGTAAAGGTTTTTCTGTCCAGTTCTTTGCAGCTTGGTTAAGTATTCCATATTTGTTTCTAAAATAGTCTGAACACAAATGCCTTTGACCAACACACATTCCAATGTGTATGTACTTGTATGAGCTCACACAGAGGATGCTGTTCTGATATAACTTAATGTTCCCTTCCTCAGTTTAACCTGTGAGACTGCAATTGGTTTTGTTAGATACTGTACAAAGGGTTCGTAACTGGGCAAGGGAGGCTACTGATAATCAAGAGCTGTGTTGAGTTCTTGCTTTACCATCTAATCTTTGTGCTTTCAGTTGTCCACACAGATAATCGAAATGCTGAACCTTGCTTTTCCTTGTAATAGGATGGGCGGAGGGGAAGCTTTGCTGAAGAGTTTATTGTAAGAAGTAAATCTTGCCTTTGTCCTTGGCTCGCCACCTCAGCTGAAATTAAAGATTGCTTCCTTGATTTGAGCAATACCAGCAGTAGCTAGGTTAATAGCTTTTTCATACATGGGATTTTTACAGTCAAGCTTCAAGCCTTTGCGTAAAGCACAATGGTGGCGTCACCCAGCAGTGACCGGCTGCTTGTCTTTATGGGCTGCATCTTCCTTTGGTGTGTTGGTATTTCTCTTGTTACGTTAGAACTGTTTTATTTTTCTTTCTGAAGTAGTAACTAAAATCTGATCTTGCATGAATATCACCCTATTTGCTTTGTGTTAAGAGGTGGCTAAGAATGAGCTGCAATTTTATTTTCTTACCTGAAAGCTTTTAGGTGAGGAGATGAATAAAATACCAAGTTATGAGAAGACCAAAGCTGCCATTTGTTCAATTTGGGACTTAATTGGAAAAAAAGGCCAGAGTAAAATAAAAATTGAGTGCTTGAGATGGACACTGTATCTAACAAACGTTAAAACTGCTTTGAAGCTTTGCATGGGCTTTAATAGGGTCTGAGCAGAGTTACTAATCTGATGTGGGTGGCATTAAATATCAGTGCATTAGAGGAAAATGGTTACTTCTATGTAATGTGTGGTGTGTACAACCAAAGGCTTCCTGGTTAAGTGTACTCTTGATAGACAGATTTAGACAGAATTTATTTATTGTTGACATATTTTATTTCAGTAACAAAATATAATTTCTTTTGACAGTATAAACTCTTATGAAGTCTTCTGGAGCACCTAAGATTTATCATTAATGCTTTATCATTAAAGGTGCTCAATTAAATTGAACTTATGGGAAAAGATAGCTTGAAAGATGTTAATGATGTACTTCTCAATATAAGACCTCTTGGCCCTCACTAATATTTCTATATGTGCTGTCACTCATAAATAGCTTTCCATGTATTCTCTCGTGACTGTCTGTCGCAGTAGCTATGCTGGGAGAAGATGAAAATGTTTCTTTTTCTTCCTAAGTTAACTTCTGCTGAAACCAATGTGTACTGGTACCCAATCCTTCTTCCCAATTGTATTTGCAAGTCTTTGGGTCTGGTATCCTTCCATAGCAGTGAGCTTGTTTGTTCCTTGTCTATATGCCCACTCCTCTGGTGATGCCAGAACTATGGATGTATGAAGCTTTGTTCTGTACTGAATCTAGTACATTCTAGTACAGTAATTTCACAAGTACTTCATAGTACATTCTAACAAATTTTAAAAGGATCATGCGGAATGGAATTGTAGTAGAATGTCTTAAAGCTTTTCTTAAAGCTTCTCTTAAGAACCAGCATGAGTCTGACAGAACTTCCCATGTTCAGAAGTATATTCTGACTTCAGATGCAATGTGTGATACAAGTACTCTGCCAGCTGTTGGGCTGAATTCCTCAGTGCTGCAACATGTGCTGCATGGGAGTGCACAAATGACTTCAGGCTGGATTGTGCTGGAAAACAGACCTGTGAACTCATTTAACTCACTGGGATAGAAGAAACCTTCATGCTCTTCCTCCCTTTTGTGAGCTGAAGCCACTCACAGGGAGGAGGATGGGGCATATGGCTGGAAGCAGGCAGGAGGGGGAGCAGCATTGGCCCCTTGGGGCACTCTGAGCTGTTATATTGGCTCCATAAAGTGCCCTGAGCCATGCTCTGCAAATCCACCTGGATTGTAAGGAATTCAGGACCTTCTGAAGTCTGAACTCAAACTGCTGCTAAAACTCAAAACCAAACATGTTATGTAGCCCAAACGCAGCAGGAATAGCTGTAAGTGCCTCCCGAAATGAAAAATACTTGTGTTTTGCAAGGAGAGAAAACAATGAAGTGTGGTAGTACTTTGGAAATGAAATAAACTTTTGTAATTAAATTTTTGATAAATTATCTATTTACAACTTTTGCCTTCAGCCTGCTAGGACTCTTAAGTGTTGTGACAGAGATGGGGAATTACTTGTAAGGGGAGCTTAAGTATCAAAGCAGTGCACTGGGCAGAGTTTTGAGTTGAGCGATGGAGTGATGAAATGGCAGCAGTGGGTCCTTCCACAGCCCATGTGCTTGAATGCGAGCTACCACAAGCTTGCAAGAGCACTGTGCTCATTCTAATAAATGGCAAACGCTGTATAATTTCAGCACAGACCCATAAGTTAATGCAAGAAGGCTGTTGGGAGGTGCAGCAGGGAATGGCTGCCATATCCCATTCTCTTGGTGCTGTAGGAAGCACAGGTTCCAGTTTGTGTTTGGGGCAGACAAAACTCTGTTACTGTGGTTGTCTGCAATTATTCACTGAAATACCTGTAACAAATGGCAGTTACTAAATATGCCACTAAAATGCTTCTCCTTTCTTTATTGCAGTATTTGTATCTTAGAAATTCTAATGCAGCTAGCAAACTGAAGTGTGAAGAGAATGTCAGCAACGTGTAATGTCTGTAATTTGTTACTGGCGGAACAGCCTACCTGTCTGAAACAGATTGCTTAGCACAGTTTTAATGACAAATTGCACTGCCAGTAGAAATAATGGGGATTTTATTCTTTAATTAAGTTCATCAATTGCATTTGGTCTGTTGGTACATGGGTAACTGGATTAAGTCGAGCAGTTTAGATTATATTTACAGATTTAGAATATGCAATGCTTTCAAAATAAAGCTGTAGTTCAGCTTCCTTTGCCCTCTTTTTTTGCCCCTTTTGCTGTTGTCTGCTGTATGTGTACTGTGAGGCTTTTTCATTTCTGCCAGGCAAAGCTGGCTGATGCTATTTCTGCATCTGAGAGGCAGATGTAAGAACCAGGTGGCTGCTGCTACACATGCCTTGAAGGAAGCTGAGGAGGTTGTTCTGAGGCAACCTTCACTGGTTTTGTACTCACTGAGCAGAGTGTGCCAGTGCAATTTTCTGGATGGATTGGGCATTCCAAGGATTTGTTTCAGTTTTGGAGGCTGTATGACTTTGAAGGTCAGGTGCATTGCATTTAGGAAACACTTCTGTAGTCACACTGCCCATAGCATAGAGCTACTAACAACATGGAATGGGAAAATACATTAAAGGTCTTATCTGCTCTGTACTGCTTATGGCCCTACTAGTAGCTACCCAGCAAAGCTGATGGTTTAAAGCTGCTGGTGTAAAAGCTCACACACAGCAAACCAGCTGCCTTCCTTTCCTCCTGCTTTTTGCTTCCTCCTCCCCCACCTCCTGAAGAAAACAACTCTGTATTTCTGAGGGTTGATACGAAGAAAGCAGAACGATTTCATATGAAGCTGCATGAGGATGGGGTTCCTTTTGCAGGCATCTTTCCCTGAAACAATCAAACAAAAGTAAATCTAGTCATGCCTACTTGTAGTTTGTTGTTTGCTTTAAGGCTCCAAATTAATCCTGTAATATCCAGAAAATTGTTGAATGCACAAGGCCAATGTGGCCTGAAATTTAGGATACAGGCAAGGGTTAGATTGCAAAGATAAAAAGCTGTTTAAAAAATTACATGGACCTTTTAAACAAGTGCTTCTTTAAAAAAAAAAAAAAAAGGGAAAAATCATCATCACATTCACTTCAGGTTTTTATTACCTATGAAGCAACTTCAGCTGACAGTTTCTGCCTGAAAAATGTGAGAGCTAAACATCAATATGGTGGTCAGTTGTTCTCAGGTGTATGGAAACAAGGCTTGGGAAAATTGTAAAGCCCTATTCAAAGATTATTTTTTTTTAAGCTTCAGGACTCTGTGGATTATGTGCATTGATTTGTCTGCAAATGTGTGGGCTGGGTGTTTTGTCTTTATTTTTACATAAAAACAGATGCTAACATTGATTCTGGAAAATGGGGTGTTCCTATACAGTAAGACTTTCCACAAAATGGCAGGAGTTAGTAACTTTCAACTGGTGCTGCTGCTTTAAATTTCAGTAATAACAGGGTTTTACATATTACGTGTTCAATTGTGTGATCTTTCTGTAGATTTCTCTAACAGTGGAAACAGTTTATTTTGTTGTCTTGGAGAGAGGGGGGGGAAGATCTTACTTTGGAAGATGGAAATCTTTTAAACTCTTGCAACTATAGCATTTTAGAGACCTGTGTATTGAGAGACAATTATACAAATTAGAAGGTGGGGAAAGTTCTTGTTGCATTTCATTTCTGCAGTGCTTTACAGCAAGCCATGCCTGTCTGCCTTTAGTAGGTGCTAAAGCTGGCTAGAAGCACGTGTTCATTAGCCCAGTTGCTGGTGCTGTTTTTCTAGGAAGTTACTGTTGGCTTCAAAATGCAGCACAAGAACCCAAGCCTGTAGCAGTAAAGGTGTGATAGCACAGCTGAAATGTTCTTGACTGTGTAAATGGTCATGTAACTTCATTTTGGAACAGGAATATGAAGAGCATGCTGGGAGCATAAGTATGTCCTATTTCTTTTCCTATTTAACACGTGTTGACTGTTACTGAATAAAAACACAGGGAGAACTGAATTGACAGAAAAACATTGATGCCTACAAAGATGCATATGAGAGCTGCATGAAACAAGCCGTGACTGAACTGAAGCTTAGGAAGCACTGTTGTAGAAATGGATGCTGAAGGCTTGATCCAGCTTCCAGTTAATCAATAGGGCAGATGTCCTAATGGAACTTTAATCTTCACTGCCTATTTGCTGATGGGTATGGAGACAAAGGCCTTGGTTTCCTCCCATCTCAATGCACATGTGACTTCTGGCCCTGCCTTCCTGTCCCAGATCTGACTATACTACCAAAAACACATCAGCTTTGATGGGACCTGCACTTTGAATTGCACAATCACAGAACAGCAGAGGTGGCAGGGCCTTCTGGATCCACCTGGGTCAACATGTGCTGAAGCAGGGCTTCACAGAGCAGGGTGTTCAGGTGGCTTCAGAAGGTCTTCAAGGAGGAAGGCTGGACAAGATGCTCAGAGCAAAGCATCTGGATGTACAGCTGCTGTGTGCATTGCAGAGATGAAGGCATATTCCTGATGTGCATCTTCTGTGGTGCTACCTGCACCTGTTCTCCCCCCAGCCCCTGCAGATCTGATGCCTGCCAGGTTTTCCTACTCAGGCATGGGGATTTCTTGTGGTACAGCAGGTGTATGGCTGAAGAAGAAAATGCCAGATTTTGCTTCAAAAATGCTAATTTTTGTAGACACTGCCTTAGAAGGACAAACCATTGTAGACATCACCAAATGCCTTCAGCTCTGCTGGTCACTCAAGCAAGCCATTATTTCCTGCACAACATAGTTAAAAAAAAACATTTAAAACAGTGTTTTTAATTTATTTTTTTATTGTTTTAATAGGCAACATTTAGTGCTGGCTGTTTTTTAGAATTGAAAGCACTAGTGCTGGTAACTACAGCAGCTGCAATTTGGACATAGTACATGTTTGTTAGAAAATGATAGCCCTCAAATGAAAGAAGAGTTCATATGCAATAAGTCTTCTGATCCAAACTTTAGGTTGTTAAATGAGCTCTGCCTGACTGAAGCCCATTTTGTACATGTCAAGAGGACTTTGGCTTTTAATTTAAGCTGATTCAGCTAAAGTCAGGTTTTCCTTTCTTGCTCTGTATGTGAATAAAACTGAGGATGGTACCTCAAAAATCTTGAGGAACAGTGATTAAAAGTAACTTTGTTGGACAGCAAAATACAGATAACGTGAAGAAAGTTCATTTTTGTTATTAATGGATAGTGAAGTTTGTTTTCTTTAATTGGTGCCTACTGTTGGACTGTTTTCTGCTTCAGTACAGCATACAAGTTCTAAATAATTTAAAAACAACAACAACAACAAAAAACAACAACCCTGCTTCTTTGTAAGCAATAATCATCTGGAATACTAGAGAACAAAAAAGCAAAGAAAGTCTTTAACTTCCCAGTGTTTTACTAACTTGTGCATATGCCTTCATGCACGCTGGTATACAGAAAAAAATAGCATAGTGGAGGGTATCTTTAGCTGCTGGTAAATGAAAACAATAGTTCACTCTCAAACATCAACAAAGATGAACGTGTATTATATAAACTGGGATTTTTCACTGATTTGTCCCCTCATGTTATGCCCCTGGCCTTTTTGTTTTGCTCAACAAAAGTCTCTGTTCTGAAACAGTCTCTTCTACTGATACGTTGCTCTTTCATCAGTATTGATCTTCAAGACTTTGGTTTGCTCACTGCATCCCCAGTAAGTTTTTCAGATTGAAGCAGTGTATATGTTCTATGGGGGATTTAGAAGCAGAGGCAAGAGGATAAAACTAAGGTGTTCTATGCTTTGTATCTCCTTTCTGTAGCAAAACAAGACTAGAGAAAAGCTTGAAAATATCTTAGAGTCTTAAGCCTTTAAGCTCATCTAGGTGTGACCTCTGTAATCACTTGAAAAAGCTGTGGAGTTGTGGAGATTTGTAACAGAAGTACTGTGATTGATACAGATTTAGTTTGAATAGAACTGTAGATGGTAAGGACCACAGAAAGCAGAATAAAGGGTTAAAAGCTGGGCTGTGTTGTTAACCAAGGGCACCATTCCTAGCTGTAAAAGCTGAGGAATGTGTTGTTTATGTCGGACCAAAAGGCCAAAAGGAAGGCTCTGGTGGGTAGTTGCCAGAACTGCATCCCGAGGAATTGTGATGAAGTTGCTGCGTATCCCGTATGCCGTTCCATTTCCTGTTGACTGTGGAGGAAAACAAATGAATATTGCAAATGAGGAAAAAGATGATGGGCGCGCAACCTGACCTAGCAGCTACAGAAGCTGAAATCAAAGGGATTTTGAGACAAAAGACTACCCAGAATCAATTAGTGACTCCTGAAGGATATACAGAGTCTGTTGAAAATGAAGTCTTTACCACCAATCAAAAAACCCAGAAATCTCAGGAGCCCAAGACAAGCACGGTTTTCCCTGTGGCAGAATTGTGTGTGGTGTTCACAGCACCTGGGTGCTAGTGAGCATGGGGGAGGGAGAGAGGGAAATCAGAGTGGGAAGGCATAAAGTCAACTTGCTTTTATGTATATACATTTTATGTGACACTAATTTTCCTGCAGAAGCTTTCTTGAAGACAGTGAGCCATGTAACTGGCTTCCATTTTATTATTGTTTACAGCTAACATAGTGAAATTGGTTTGTTAAAAATAGGCTGAAGCTCCCACCCAATGGTATCGGGTATCTTTACTTGTGAAACTAACTTTGTGCCAGCAGCAAGATGGTTTTACTGCAGGGTTTGTAAGAAGTGTGGGCTTTATTATACAGAAAAGGAAATTATCTTACATTTTTTGGGTTCTCTGTCATGCTGATGGTACTTACTGCAGGGAAGTGTGTGTCCTGTAGGAGACATTTCCTCTGAGACTTGTAAAGATGTTCCTACTGATAACACACTGCAGTCATTCATGACCCTCATCCTTCATGTCACATCTCTACTTTCCTCATCCTGGGATAGGCCACTCTCGTGCTCCTGGAGAATCTTGCTGAGCTTTCCAGGTTTGTCCTAGCAACACTTGCGATGATAAACTGAAGTTAAGAGCATCTAGGTTGTTGCCTTAACTTTCAGTTCTGGAGAACAATTTGCAGTAAAGCATTTCAGGTTTGTTGCATCTTCTCTAAGTGGGACTTTGTCCCTTGTGGCAGCAGTGTCACAGGAGCCCACTAAAAGCAATGGGCAGCACCAGGTGGTGTGACCAGCATATGTACTGGGTGTATTGTGGTGTGACACTGACACATTAAGCTGTCAGATAGTTAAAGCCAACACAGAACTTTTAAAACTTTCAGCCTACAAAGTAAGATAAACTGATTTGTGGGAGGAGTGGAGATTTTGATGGGCCAGCAAACCAGCACTAGCTGTGGGCCTGCATTTCCACTGCAAGGACATTGGAATATACCTAAAGGCTGGCAGAAAGGAAAAGTGTGTTCCTTCCTAGGAAATAACCTTCTCTCCTTGCTAATGAAGGAAATTGACGTGAAGTCAAGTTTACAAAAATACTCACGTGGAACCAAAAATATTCACTTTACTGGAGCAGGGTAAGGAAGCATCTTAAGCTGATTTCTGAACTCTAAGGATCAATTTGTGTCAAAGTGTTTGTGCACATTTTTATCTTCTCCAAGTGCTACATTCTTGCAGTTAGTCAGAAATATTGAGGGACATTGCTAATTCTTTATCTGTTCGTCATCTCTATGACTGAGAAAGAATGGGAAAGATTCAAAATTTTTTAACAGACAATTGAGCTTTGTTCTGTAAAGCCCTGAGGCGGTAGATGAGAAAAGCTTTACCTTCCATTTCTTCGTATTAATAGAGCATCATTATAACAAATCTGAGAGATCAGAGAGCAGGTTTATCAAAAGGCCTGCAGCGGGCTTAAGACTTGCTGCCTCTATTGGAAGAGAACTTGCTCTCACATGGCAGTGCTCAGAGCGTGCGATCTGAAAGTGCAGCTGGGCTCAGCCCTTTGTACTGAGCAAGGAACCTCTCCTTTGGTGCAGAACATGTATTGGTGATGGACTTTGGGTTCATAACTTTCCCTAAGCTGTACCTTGCACGTTAGAACCTAAAAAGGCGTAAGTTGTTTTGGCAGTGCTCATTGACAGGCATATCTGAGTAGAAACTGGGTATTATAACACCATCATCGTGTTCTGTTCTGTTTTCTCAGCCAAGTCCTACTGCAGAATTAACTGTCCAGGCAGGGCAGTTCCTATGACAGCATCTGACTCAAAGTTTGCATTGGCTTTTTTTCTTGAAAGCAGAAAAGGGTCAGGCTGTACCGCAGTTCTGTTTACAATTATCATCACTTTGCATTGGAATTTGCCATTGGAGAATTGCAGTTCTCTGTGTGTGCCCTTAAAGTGTTCCGATCTAATTTTGTTACCGATTGCTTATAGTGCATATTTTGGAGTTGTTTCTTTTTTTACAGTGGACAATTTGTATTAAAATAATATTGTAAGAGTTTTTAAGCAGAGTGTAAATAATAGCTGTATCAGATTTCTTGCAGCTCATTTTTTAATTGCTTTCTGCAAATGATGAATATTTTGAAAGATACCCTTTTGTAATAGGAGACCTGGTTAACAGAGCAGCACTTAAATATTTTAGCATGTAAATTTGCCCAGATCCCAGCTTTGCTTCTGTAATGATGGAAAAAAGAATAGGCACTGGATAAGTCTGGCTGTGTTTCTGCAGCCACGAAGGGTTGTGTGTGACAGCTGATGACGCCGTGTTCCTCCCGAGACAGCAATGGCTAGTACAGATCCAGTTACAATGAGAAAACATCCCTGTGTAAGGAGGCAATTGGAGCTTTTCATGAAAGAACTCAAACCGACAATAATTTCCTTTGAAATCTCGTTTTAAACCCTAAATATTGAAGCCACAGAAGGAACAATAGAAGGCCAGCTGTAGCGTAGTCTTTACTCAATGAGTTAATTGTTTGCTCAAATATAATGATTTGTTCACAAGTTTCTTTGAAATCTTAAACCCAAAGACAGAGGGAATAATAACTTTACAGTTAAATAGCTGGCAGAAATGTGGAACCTGGTGGAAATGGAGCAGAACACCAGTTACTGCCTGGTTAGAGCCTGCATTTTCATGCTGCACTCTTCTAGATGTCTATTCTAGTAGGAAAAGAGATGCAATACCTGGTTGTAGCTGTCTTTTAACTTTTGATTGCCTTCATGATGAGTTTTTTCACATACTTTTTTGAGCATCTCTACCTTGGAGTTGGGGACCACTTAGCAGCAAATAACTAAGAAAAAATACTGCATAATCTCTGTACTTGAAACAACAATCATTCACATTTTTACTGTTTTGTTAGGGCTTAAATGTGCTAATGAACCAAACTGTATATAACAATAACAGTGCTATTGGTGCTGCTTTTTTCCTTCTTATTTAGCTTTATCAGTGAGGAGTTTAAAAGTTCCTTTTTGAGTGATGTCAGAAAAAATGTTCAGTCCATTAACCTGTTTGACTCAGCTTGGCTGCTATGCTAACATCATAGCTTGTACCAGAAGAGACGTAACTGATGGATCTTGTTCCTTCTGTAAATATTTTTTTCTTCATTTCCTCCTTACTCACCATATCCTACCTGCTAGGCAGCAAAACACGGGATGCAGTGAATTGTAGAGAATTTTGCTGATCACACTTGCTTTTTTTTTTTTCCTTCCCTACATTACTTAGATACTTCTATAGTCTTAGGGCCCCTTTCATTTTCTTAACACAATCCTTTAGCTTTTTATGCATCAGTTTTCTGTATCAGACAGAGATGGTATGGCTACGTTGATTTATTTAATGGATACTTGAGAGGATAGAACAGAAAAGGTCTGTGATAGTTTGTTATTTTGCCTTCTCTGAGTTTCATCAACTGCACTTCACAGTGGACATATTAAAATCTGTAAGATACAGGTTTTCTAGATTATCTGTTTCCTATTTCTCAGGCACTGGTTTGAAAGAGTATAGTGAGTGATATGCAGTCAGCATCCCTATTCTCCTCATGTCTCCATCTATGGGCAAGGACACAGGAAGAGTATTTTCTGGTGAGATTTTACAGTTCATATTTTTAGATTTATCTTAGTTACTTTGAAACCTTCAGAAGAATAATCAAAGCTCAACATCTATTCTTTTTTGAGAAAAAGTCTTGAAGCCTTTAATTCGGTGTTTGCAGATGTTTTGCTGTAGCCTCTGTGGTTTGTAAGTCCACGGCAGGGATGGTGGAAGTCAGAATGTGGCACAGTGCTCTGCAGTCTTGCCCAACAGCAAAGGAGATTATCTTCCCATACAGTTCTGCACAAGTGTTGCTCTTGAATTCAGGCTAGTTTTTCCAAAAATATTTATAGTCTTTGTATACAGGGGAAGCTCCTATCAAAAGACAGAATTCAAGATTGATTTGAGAATAAAATGAGTGTGTTAGAAAAGTCCACTGCGCGAGGCTCTGAGCGGGCAGCATTTCCCTGCTCGTGTGCCTGGGTGAGCTCCTGTTGGATCTGTGTAGGTGCAGGTACGGCGTCGGGGCTGATAGTGCCAAAATTGCTGTGTCTGTTCCTGGCTGTGTGACTTGCTTTCCAAGTACCAGAGGAAACCTGAAAAACTTGCCATGTGTTCTCATGCTTTGGTTGCTTTATGGCATCTGACCCAACTGTTGGCTTTTTTTGTGTTTTTTTGTTGTTTGCTTTTTTTTTTTGACATACTCTATGTTTCCAGGTTTTGGAGGGTGTTCTTTGTAAGTGCATTTGTAAGTTTTCAGGCCGATTAACACTGTAATTGAATGGATCATTATGTATACTCCCTGAGTTAATTGTATGTTCCAGGGAACTAGGGACAGCTTGTACCTAAAGGCTTTGTGGTGCCTCTTTGGTGTTTTGCTGTCATAAAGCACAGGACCAAGAAACCTAACAAAAGGTGGTTTTCTGTTACTAATCACGTCTGATAGCTGCCTTGCAGGCAGCATAGTGGCAGTCAGCACACACACTTGGTGTCAGCCAGCAAAGGAGGTAGTTCATAAGGATTTTGTTTTTTCAAACAAAACTTACACAAAAAGTAAAACAAGAAGTCAAATGCATCCCACAAAACACTAAATACCCCTCTTTAAGCAGGCTTTAGAATGATTTGGTGCTACCTTTTTTTGTTATTTAATGTATGTATTCATTTAGAGGGAAAGCATCCCTTTGTTTCCGGGTTAAGCAAAGATTCCCAGAATAAATCAGACTCCTGAACCTATTGCTAGTGTTCTTTTCCAGCTGAGATTGCCAGAGTTGTATGAGAAGAATTACCTTTCTGAATTCTGTATTTGAAACCTAGCAGCAGATCAGAGCGAGCTTCTGGAGTTTCCAAAAAATGATGTGAAGTATGCTTTGCTATTTCTTTTATTTCTAATTGTGGTCCTGCAAATCAGATCATTTCAGTTCTGTCCCATTGGTCTCCTGAGGAAGTCCTAAATTTGAGGCAAGACGCTGCTTGTTTAGATGCAGTTGATGGCTTTGTGCCATCAGCTGATGACATCAGAAATAAATGAATAAAAATTCTTGATGTGGGAAGAAGGATTACCACATAGCTATGGCATGGGTTGCTCAGGATGAAAGACTGTGCAGTATTCTCCCTAAGTCACTGCTCACTGTCCTGCCCTACATCCCTTGTCCTGCTGCCTCCTGCCAGCTCTGGCACCGTGCTGGCCTGAGGCTGAGCCATTTTTGTGCTACGTCACTGCAAGGGGAGCTGCAGACTGTGGCGGTGTTTCCTGGGCTCAACAAGAGCAAGTGTGTGCTGGGCACTGACTGTGGGGGTAAAGGCAGGGCAAAGAGAGAGGGCAGGGTGTGGATGCAGGGTCTGCTCAGGCTGTCTGGGACACCCACTGCAGCCAGCACAGGGCCCAAATGTCGCAGCAGTACTGAGTATAGAAAGCCACTTACACGTAGAGTGGTTTTCAGGAAAATAGGAAAGGCCCCTGCTAAGGAATGGCCCCTTTGCCATTTCTTCATACCCAGGCTCTAGGATTTTTGTTGTTCAGCTTGTAGAAAAGCAGTTAAATTTAATTCAGAAAGCAGCTTACTTAGCTGTTCCTTGCAATAACAAGATTTAGGTCAGAAAAGATTGGAACAAGAATAACGCTCTTTTCTGTTGAATTTGCACTGCTTTATTTACAATCCAGAATTGTCATTTTGCCCGTATTGTCGGTCAGTCTCCTCGTTTCCTTTCCAAACGCTGTGTGTGAAAGGCCAGGTAAGCTTTTTCTATTGATTTATTTAGAAACATGCACAACTGGGAAGATACTTGGGCAGATGTGCCCAGAACAACTTGTAACTCCAAGAATAGATGTTTCAAATGGAGTGTCATGTTGATACCTTGATGTTGTTTTTTTTTGCCTGGATTATGTTTTGGCTAGCTTCCTTCCTGAGTTCCTCTTCTGTTCTTTTAGCTTCTTTCTGCAGTTCTTGGCTTTTCTTTTGTTTAACCTGTCAGTGGGAATTTCCACTAAGTTACAGTAGTTAGAATGCTGCAGCCCCAGCCCTACTTCTGTTGGACACGGGGAAGATGAACATTGCTGGTCTGACTCACCTATTTTATTTCAGTGGTTTTGTAAAGGAGCTCCACAGATATCAGTGCAGATATTTTTGATTCACAGCCTTTCAAGTGAGAGGACAGTCGGGTTCTGCTTGTAGCACAGTGACTGTGCATCGTGCATGCTATCAGGAGACGCAGGAAACCTTCCCATGTCCTTCACTTCTTGTAGTCCACCTTCTTATCTCATGTAGCCTTTTTCTCTGTGGGTATAGGATGTTGGCTGCATACCAAGTAGATCAGACAACTGCTGTGTTTCTGCCTGCTCCAAAACCGTTCATATCATATTCCCTTTTGTTACAAGAGGTTGTCTTTTAAAAGAATTTAAAGTCATTTTCTGAGTACGTGTTGTTTTTCACATTTCCATGACAAACATTAGGTAAAACAGAGTAAAGGTTTTGCCAATCACTTGAGGATCAACTTTGAGATTGGTTTACAAAACTGTATTATCATGGTAGCATAGCTGAATTTAAAAATACTTGACTTCCTATTATGTTCAAAGGGCACAACAGTCTGCTACATTTTGATTGAAACTCCCTGGCTGTATTTACTTCACATTCAGAAACACCACAGGTGTCTTCATCACTGTTTTATGCCGCAGTTCTGCAAGTCATATTCCATCCAAAGTCATCTTCACTCAAAAAGTCGTTATTATACTACGTACACCTTGTATGGTACTGGTTTATCTTGTAACTGGATGTTGAAGTCAGCATCAATTCTGTAGTGCAAAAAAGCAGTCATGTTTTCAGATGGATAAAGTAAATTATGTTATTCTTTCTGTTTTAAAGCATTTGGCTTCTTTTTTATCTTAAATCCAACGTCTTAATGTGGCATTTAAAAGAGAGGGAAAGGTTGCCCACAAAAGAAAAACCCAAACTGTTGTGACACCTTTTCAATCTGTTCAACTTTTCTTGACTGTTGGTAGTTCAGCAGAAAACCAGGAGGTGATTTCAGAAGAGACACTGATACATGTTTGAAAAAGACACCATCAGGATTGGTCCCCACTTTTTAGTACCATAAAGCATTTTTGAGGAATCACAGAGCCGAGCCACAGGGGCTGGAGGACCTTTGGAGGCCATCCATATCAACTCCTGGCTAAAGCAGGTTCCCTACAGCATGGTCACTCAGGGAAGTGTCCAGGTGGGTTTTGAATACCTCCTGAGAAGAAGACTCCACAACTTCTTTGGGCAGCCTGTTCCAGAGCTCTGTCACCTCCAAATTAAGAAAATTCTTTCTCATGTTCATATGGAACTTCCTGGGTTCCAGTTTGTGCTCATTGCCCTGTTCTATCACTGAAAAAGGTGCATCATCTTACAACCTGTTTTAAACTGTAACAGGATTGGTACAGACTCCTCCATGAAGATGAGCCTTATGCCCCAGCATTTCCATAGTCAGTTAAGTCCTGCTCTGTGTTTTGCCACTCTGATGCTTTACTGGTAGTTGCAGAAACTGTTTACAACTTTAATTGCATTAAATCTTAGGGCAGCCTAAAGCTGAATTTTTTAATCCCTTTAGTTTCTGTTCACTAACAGGATACCAAATTTACTCAAGGAAGGAGGAAAGTAGAGTGAGAAAGCATGTATTTGGGTTTTTGCCTGTATCTTGTAAAGTGGCTTGTGCTGAAGGCTGATTTTGGTAGAAGTGGTCTAAGAAGAGTCAAGGTTAAGAGGTTGGTTATGAGCTCAGTGTGAAAACTTCATGTTATTCTTGGTCAACTGAGCTGGTAACAGCCTGCAGCAGTTTGGGATCTGGCGTGTTATTTACCCAGTCTGCTTGTGACTGGGAGCTTGTTGCTAGCATTAAGTTACTGTCAACTAAGTTGAAAGGTAGGTAGGTGTCAGCTACGTGTCTCCTGGGTGTTTTGGGGTGTGGAGCTTGTTTGTTTGCTTATTAGTAGAAACGCACAGGTAAACTGTTTGGAAATCCCTCACTCTTCACCCCTAATCACAGCTAGTGAGTATCATGTTTGCTTTGGGTTCTGTGCTTGCCAGGGGACAATCATGTAAGTTGGATGCTTATGCACTTAGTTTCCAAATTCAGACTACTAAATGAGCACAAGGAAAGAAGGCAAGCTGTAATTAGTAGTAATGTAAAAACGTTACAAGTTACATCCATTTGTTTGATGAAACAATTTACTTAACATTTCAGATATTTTTTTCTTATTGTACCAAATCCTTTTTTAAGGTGTTAACAATGAAGTGGATGTTTTAAGAATAAATTACCCTTTTAATTGTCCCTATCTTTTATAAAACAATCAGTGCTGTAATTTATGAACTCTGAAGCATTTTTTTCTTTAAGTACTCTCCTTTTAAAGAACATATTAAAAATAAAAAGTAATGACCATTTTATATAAAGACAGCATAGATGTTGTGAAAAAAAAACAAGTATTTCAATAATTTCACTGAAAATACATTTCTGCTCTTTTTTTCTGAGTGAAACCTTTTCATGGTTTGGACTTTTCCTTCAGAGTATTCATTAAGCCAGAGTTCAAATGTCTGGTTTGTTGAGATGCTCTCTTGAACTGAAAGAAGGATTACTGCAGTGATGTGACATTTTTTTTTCCTTTTTTGGGGAGGAGGAAGGGGGGGGATTGGGAGGGAAAAAAGAATAAAAGAGAAATTTACATCTTGTGACAGATTCTGGATTAGGTGTTCTGAAAGGAAAATTAGGCAACAATATTTTTAATGTAATTATTGTGCTGTCATTATTTCTATCAGAAATTTTTCTATCATTTTTTTCTATCAGAAGTTTCCTTAAGTGTCAACAGTCATGCTTTCTAAAGTTGAAGCCTTTCCAGTTATCTGTCACTGCCTTATTTATTACAGCGTATGAATAGTCAACAATAAATTAATCACTTAATGCTAACTTATTTTCATAAATATTTGGCTAATACGTCGTTTGTGGGTTTTTATTTATACTGTAATTGGCAGAGCTTTCATAGGAAACATCTCAACAGCAATTAATGCCACTTCAGTTTTCAGACTTTGACCTAAGTAAATCTCCAGTGCTGGGCCTCGTGAGGTTTACCTTCACATTCCAGCCCCAGTCGGTCCTTGGCGTACAGACTTTCCCAAACTGATTAAAAGTAAATGGGAGCTGTTTCTGTTGGGCATTTACAAAAATCAGACCAGAGATGCTCTGAAGTGAGCACCCCAAAATCAGTGGAAGGCTGAGTACTGAAGTTGCAGGTGTGAAGCTGTGCTTCTAAAAGAAACAGATTCCTGACAAGCAGATTTGATAGGTGCTTCTGTGTGTTGTCTGTTTGCTTACAAAATCGCACTCCTTCCAAAATGGCTTGTGCCAGTGGCAGACACACTAAGCTACAAAAGCAAAAGTGCACATTTTTGCTGGCATGTAATAGTCCTACATTGTGGTTTAGTGGTGATATTTTCAAATGTAAAGCTAGCTCTAACTTCTTTATGATCTAGATAAAACTAATAATCTCCAGATAGGCAAAATGAAATGCAGAAATACTGCGTTCTGTGTACAGAATGTTCATGAAGACTAAAACCTTAAAAGAAATGTCTCACATGTCTTTCTTGGGTGATACTTGTCTTATTTTCAGTGTTGGGGATCCTGGTCTGTTTTCCATATGGGATTCATGCAAGCTACTCATATTCAGTTCTCTTGGACATATTTTGCTTCCTTAATTAGTCACTGAGAAACAAAACCTTCTGCTTCTGCAGAGAGGGATTAATTCAGTTCTTTGTGTACCTACAAATTGGTCTATCTTTAGCTTATGTCTTGACTGCCTATTTGTCTGGCAGGCGATGCTCAGGGGTCCTTGTCTTGAAAGCAGAGGAGGACCTTTCCTCTCCTTGGTAGTGTACAAACACAGAACAAAATATTAGTTCTTGCTTCTAGGTCTTTGTGTCCTGGGTGTGGGTGGACATGTTCACTGCTGACGTTACAGTGATCAGAGTACAACAGCATCTGTTTATCCATCATTCGGTACTTTATCGGAGATTAATACAGGGCCATTTTTAGAACTGGCAGATAGATGGTATGTGATTCTGGAATGTGTATTTATTTAGTTTAGTATTAGTGTGAGTATTTAAGGTCACTTGAACCAGACAGGGCTATATGAGTCATCTTTATCCCATTGAGTTTACATTGTGGTCTAAAGCATTTCTTTTTACTTTTTTTTTTCTGGAATGTGACCCTTGAAAAACAACATATTCCTCATGTTGTGCCAAGTGCAGCTCTCCTGAAAATTGGCCTGCCTTGCCTTCCAGGGTTATCTACTCTTACGCAATAGTAGTGGGAGGGAGACAATACAGAAGGCCTGGAGACAAGAAGAAATTATTGCACTGCTGGCAGGCTTCCTGTGTTTGAAATCTTCAAGGAAGTCTTCAGTTGAAGGAAGAAAAACAGAGATGAGCATTGGAAAGATAATCCTCCTACCAAAACTTCAGCAGAGCTTTTAGTTTCACTGCTACTTGAATTCAGGTTCGGGAGTTTGCAGTATCAGCCAGCCCCTCATAAGGAGCTTACTGATGATCTGAAGGTCAGACTTCACTGAGAATGTAAGCACAAGCAGAGACAAGAGAGTACTTGAAAATTTATTAATTGCTCAGAACTTTGTAATTCTACAAGCTTAGTATTAAGTGGTTTGGCTCTTCATATATTCAGAGATTTGGGGATTTTTAAATTTTATTTTATCTTCTTCTCTCTGTGTGTCCAAAACAGGATACTAACATTGCATTTGATATAAGAAATTACCCAGAGAAGCTGTGGATATCCCATCCCTGGAGACGTTCAAGGCCAGGTTGGATGGGGCCCTGGGCAGCCTGACCTGGGTTGTGTCCCCACTTGTGGCAGTGGGATTAGACCTAGATGATCTTTAAGGTCCTTTCCAACCCAGACCCTTTTATGTTAACTAATGCAAAGTGCATTCTTTCCTGTTGAGACAGTAAGAAGAGTACCTGAGAAGAATATGTAAATATTGAAAAGCTTGCGGTTCAGATTTGAATTAGAGAATGGCAGTGTTCTAGGCCATAAAAAGAAATCTAATTGCTCTTCTTTTACAGAATGTATACTTTTTCAATCTTCCTTAATCTGAGGCTTAGTCATAGAATCATAGAATTGCTCAGGTTGGAAAAGATCTTTATGGCAGTTTGTAGAAAAGTATTCAGGATTATTTAGGGGTTTTTTTTGTATTGCTTAGCAGTTGTATGTATTCTTGCTATGAATGAATAAAATCCTGTCCACTTGAGAATCAAAGAAACCTCATCCTTTAAGACATCCATAAGACATTATAAGACAAAAATGCGTCACACAAGGCTCTCTTTAATTGAACCTTCAGAGATGAGACCTAAGTCTGTAGCAAATTTTAAGGCAGACCTTTGGACTAGAGTTTTTTTCTTTTAAAATAAAAGCATTCCTAACCTGAAATACTTAAGTGCGTGATGTGTTTCATGACATTGGGTTGCTGTGGGCTTCTTCTTTTTGATGGCTGGTTGGTTATCTGATTTATTTTGTTTTCTACTAGTTGTGATTGAACTTGAATCTCAATTTTTGGTAGTCTCCAAAAGCAGAAGATGAATCTACTTACATTCTCTTCCAAATTCTGCTTCTGCAATTCAAATGTATAATTTTGGATGTTATAAATAAAAATATTATTTAAATGGATAGTCAAGGTACTGATTTTTGTTGACAGGACTGCTTTTAAATCTGTTCTGCATTTGTAATTAACGTAGTGATTATTGACTGTAGGAAAGACAATGTATTCTCATCACTCTGAAGAGTCTTGACAGAGGTTAGCAGGTAACAGTTTTTTAACATAAGAATCCTCTTTTAAATCACTCCTGTGAAGTTGTGTCCAGTAAATTGAGAAGCAGTGCACTAAACAGGCTTTCTTTTCCCTAGGTTAAATAAAACAATCTTAATTATCTTGGATAAACAAAGTCAAAATTAGATCTCACCTTTCATATCATTTTTTTATTAGTGAACCAGAAAAGGAAAGGAGGTTGTCTTGCCTTTTTGGCTCCCAGCTGATTCCTCAACTCCAAATGACCTTTTCATTCATCTCTGGTAGTTGAATGAATAGAAGTGAAGAAAATATTCTGCCTGCACCTGAAAAAGAAGTTAGTTACCCAAAACTGGTTTTACAGCTCAGCAAACTCTGATGTAAGTACCTAAATGCTGGCAGCAAAAGCAAACGTCAAAGGTGTTTTGTGAGCAGTAAGCCCAGTAATTAGTGCAGGTTAATGTTATTTCTGATTTTATGATACATTTACAAGACACTAAAGTTAAAACTTAATTTAAATTTCAAAAACACCTTTCCTGATGAATCTTTATTCACCTTGTAATAATTAAATTTAAGACTGCACACAGCACTTTTAACTTGAGTTTTTTTAGCTTGTATCCGAACATTTTAAGTCAACAAATTGCAGAAAGGCGCATTTTTTTTTTTGCCTGTCTTTACTTTTGTGTGAGCTGAGAGTAGGTGGAACTGACAAACTGACCCAAATGAACAAAAATTCTTGCTAGCAGGTTCATTTAAAGCTGTGTTGGTTTTTGACTTTGGTTCAGCATGACAACCATATGCACCCTTATCTGTCAGATGAGGAAAAGAATTGGTGGAAAAGCGGGAGAAAATGGGGGAGGTTGGAAGTGCTGCTTCAGGTGCTGCTGGTTGAAGCATGGACCTTCCTATGTTTTTTCTGAAAGCACCTTTGGCTCACTGAACCTACTTTCCTCTTGAGTTCTTTCCTGCTAGTAGGCAGAGGCCTCTCCTAGCCTTCCTATAAAATGCTCTGGTGCATTTTCAGTCATAATCTTATGGTCTACTAATGCTTACGTAAGTATTTGGGAAGATATATTTACAAGAAAAAAGACCTGAGCTTACAAACTTGAAGTAAATATACTCAATTCATCCTAATTTTCAAAGTTTCCTGATGGTAGAACAACAAACATGTTCCTTGTCTTGCTGTGTGCATACATCCATCAGGTTCCTGTGGCTTGGGGGGCCACCAGTAACCCTTCAAACACTCTTCTTGTATTTGGAATGGTAGAGATTAATGTTTGTCTTAAACAAGGGCATCTTTTGGTCTCAGGCTCCCTAAAATAAAGTATATGATGGCAATGTCTTTTTCTTTGGAAAGAAAAATCAGTTCTTTTGGTTTTTGTTCGAATTAAATCTAAGACTATTGTTTCCTTTTTAACAGATTTAAAAACAAAAAAAAATCTTTTTATCTAAGTCTAAAAATGGAAAAATGTGTATGTGTGCAGCGAGGAATGCGGAGGGCACAGGAGTGCACATTCCAGAGCGCTGCTGCTGGCGCAGGGATGCAGAGCAGCTGGGAGCTGTGCTCCCCGCCAGGGTCCTCCGGCTGCGCGGGGGCCTCCGTGCCTGAGCACAGCTCAGGTTGGTGCTGTCTGCCTTTAAACCTTCAGAAGAGCAGTGCCCACTTCTTGGTGCAGTGTTCAGAACTTGAAGTGGATGTGTTTCTTTCATTTATTTTTTACGTTGCGTTGGAGAATTCTATGTTAATGCTTAGATTACATTTGCGGTTGAAAATATGTGTTGGTAGCTCAGGGCTTTAAAAACATAATAATTATATGTGTATTTTCTTGTGTAAAATGCATATATCTGTATGTGACATTTTTTCTTAAGGGATAATTTAAATCTTTTAAACATTTTAGTTTGGATTTTCAAGTATGGAAATAATCAAAAAGCCAATTTCCTTTCTTAAGCGGTTCTTCAGCAATACATAGCCTGAGATGAGTATCAGTGATACGAGAGCAGTTTTGTAGGCTAGTCCTGCCATCCAGGTCTTGGAAATATGATCTTAGAGTTGAGAAGAGGAAACAAATGGAGGTTGATGGAGTTGTGGCACCAACCACATGCTCAGGGGGAAGTGTTTCTGACTGAGTTTGACGCATCCATCACAAACGCAGCACAGTAGAAAACATTGTACTGCTTTTGTCACTAGAGCTGTTCTCCCTGGGCCACGGCTGGGCCTTGTGTATGCCCATGGGCCAGAGCTTTGAGCATGCGATGGGGTTCAGCTGCAGCCCCCAGCCTGCCCCAGCAGCAGCGTACATCCTGCCTCAGCCACTGGCAGAACAAGGATACATTTGAGGCTTTTGCATATGAAGTGCTATTCATAAAATGTATTACCTTACAGTGTATTTTTGTCTTGAGCATTATGGCTAATGTTTTGTGGTTGCCGTGCTTGCTGAGTGGTAAAATTTGGTTATTTCTGTTTGATCTCCTTTCAAAGAAGTTCCACAACACCACTGTGTGTTAAGATTAACAACACTAAAAAAACTGGAGTTGCTTTTTATTTATGGACCATGACAAATATAAATAGAAAGAGGATTTGTGTCTGCTTGCCTACTGAACGTGTCCTGTTGTCCTCGTAAGCTTATAAAATCCTATGATAACAAAAGTCTGACCTGTAAACTGAGGAAGAAGGTCATGCAATTATATTACTTTTAACAAATTGTGCCTTGTTTCATATCAAGGGGTAGAAATATATTTGTCTTGAATTGTTTAAGCATTTCAACTTCCAACTCAATCAGAATTGGAACATGATGGGACTTGTGATTGGTAAATCCCACACTGCACTTCAGTGCCCTCCCTGTGGCCCCTCAACTCCTCCAGACTGCCCTGAAGGTCCTTTGCCCTGAGGCTGAGCAGCCTCTGGAGTTATCAAGCACTGTACCAGGATCTACATATTCAGCCGCTGAAAATGAATGCTGCAGTGGTTACAACTGGGCAGTTAAATTTCCAATAAGCAATGATAATCATTCCTTGAAATTTTGTTTATAGCAGCATTGCCAAATTAAACTGGAATTCAGCATGGAAAAACTATATCCAGGGCAGAAGCAAAACCTGGTTCACTGTGTTCAAGTAAACACAGCAAGAGACTGCTCTTTTCCAAATCCTTAGCAACTGGCAGATAAAATCAAGGCTTCGGTAGCAAGAAACTGCAGAGTATGTATATGAATGCCTGTATATCTTTGTGTCCCTGCTAGCCTGACCTCAGCTGCCGGCAAGGCGTTACAGTATTTGGAAGTAAGAGCAGTGTAAATGCAAGAAGAATACAGTGCAACCAAGATGCCTCAGGAAGATAAACTAAGGGATTTCTCTTAGCAAGGGGAATGCAGTTCTTCTCATCCATTTGGATTTCTAGTGTGGTGTTTTGTCTGGTGCTGCACAGAAAATTGTTGCTTCAACTGGAGGATGTAGGTCAGTAGTTAAGGAAAAATTATAGCCGTAGGCTGGCGTTTTGTATGGAGCCTGATGATTCTGTGAGGTCTATGTTACAACTAACAGCATCTGGTAAAGCTTTGCAGAACGTTTAAATACCTGTAGAGCAAGCTTTATTTGCCTCAGTTGCCTCTGGTGTAACTCCTTTCACGTCATAAGTTACATTTCTGTAATGCAAATGGTTAATTGCTTTGGTTTTCTGTAAATTTGCTTTAGCCTTTGCCTGATAAATAGTCAGAAATGTACAAAAAGAATTATGTTTTAATGTCATCTTTTTGCAAGTCAACAATTTCCTTAGTAGCAGCATATTTGTGAGAGTGGAATGTGTGACCAAAAAGCCTATTCACAAGCCAGTCATCCTTCCTCCTTCTTAAAAGAAGAAAAACATAATAATGTGCAGTGCATTAGCTGTATTATGCCACCGTAAAAATTACCAAAATGTTTCTCTTTTCTCTGTTTATTATTGCTTCTGGACAATAACAATGCCTGTCTAATGCATCAGATTGTTGCTTTATGGTCCAGCCAGCCCAGTCTGTCATTTTGAAGAGGAAGGCTTCATCTTGAAGCCTTCCTCTTGACTAAGCAGCTGAGTTGCAGGTGTTATATGTGAAATGGTTCCTTGGGTTTTATACTTAGCCTTTCTTTGTTGAAAAGATGTTATAGCATTTAGGTGAGAATACTGCATCTACGTATTTGTTCAACTGTCTACTAGAGTATTGTGTTGAATTGCATGAGCACATTTTTCCTGTTCAGAAAAGTTATCCTTGGTAAATAGAGTCTTTAAGGCTGTTATGAGAAGTGATCATTATTTAATAGACTCCTTTAATTGTTTGTTTGTTTTCCAAGTGAGTTATGTGATTCATAGATTATAAGTGTAGTTTTATTTCATTTTCTTCCTTCTTGTTGAGCTCTTGAGCTCTTCTGCTAAAATCCACTAATTCTGGAAGTCAGCGGAACGTTTCGCTGACTTTTGTATTACTTCATTAGAGAATTCAACGTATTTTTATTAAATCTTCTCCTGTGTCATAAATAAATGCTTACTGTCTCCTAGCATCCTCCTATTTTTAGATAGTCTCTTGTGAAGCTTTGAGAACACAGCCAAATGAACTAAATTTTATCCCTTGCCAAAGGAGTTTTGTTCTTTAATTAGAAAAATAGAGACCAGATTGCTATCAGTACTTCTGACAAGTATGTCTATTTTAAATGAGGATTTCAAACAATATCTGAAGATACAAGCTGCAATCAAAGAATCATATTGAAGTACAACTTCACAAACCTCCACAAGTTGAGGTTTGAAAAAGATTAGTTAAGATGTTTCTGGCAAAAAATATATATGTATGTATATTATTGGGTTGTTTTTGTTTGTTTGTTTTTTGCAAGCCCACTGTCAGGTAGCATGCAAATGGTTGTCTGAGCTGTGTGCCTTGTCTTATTTTCTTCTTAGCCATGTTATTAGCAAACAGGGATGAGCTCATCTGTATTGTGTGCATCACAACTCATCCAGATCTGGGGGACTTTCATTGCATTATGATTTCCTTTTGGATTAAGATTACATTTTATTTCTGTATGCCATTTGCTACTCAAAACAATTCTTCTTTAGAAAAATATTCACTCTGATTCACATTCCTATTACTCTACCTTCACTTTCATCAAGGCACACTAGCATCCTTGCACACAATTACATTTTTCCCAGCTTTTTAGTGGGGAATTATCATGACAGTCATTATGTCTGAACTGCTTAATTCATTTTAGTTCTTTGATTATTTGGCACATTATAAGGTGTTAATTTTTGCACCCATTGAAAGGTGTAAGCAGATGCACAGGAAGTTTAACCAGATCTGTAGAAACATGGCTTTATGCTGGTTGAACAGTGTACAGCAGATGTTCTGGATTATGTATGCTATGGAGATGTCCAAGAGACTTGAAAGACTTAAAAATCTTGCATCAAGTATTTGTAAAAGGAGTGTGATTTGGGTGCTTTTGTTGTATGTTCTTTAAACACTCTCTGATGTGGGTGATAACCAAACTATGTAGTCCTCTGTTTGAATTTTGAGCCTTGGTACTCCAAATTTAAAGTTAAATGCCAAGAAATGAATGCTTTTCAAAACTATTTTTTTCCCTCTGCTTTGGGACTTTCTTTGGTAAGCCACCATATCTCATTGGGTCTGTCTTAGGTGTGTCACGATATCTTGCTTTCCAGGGGATGTATGAACTATGTACGTCCCTGCCCAAAAAGAGCATCATACCATTGAGAACTGCAAACAAAAAGTCAAGTTGAAACATCAGTTTTTTATTGTGAAACTTTGTTTTGTTTGTTTTAATTCAAAGACAGATCATAAAACTTCAGAAAAGTCTTTCTTTTTAATATATAAAAAATAATCTTTAATTGATACATTCATTTCTCAGAATTTTTTAATCCATAAAATAAATATTTTTGCCAAGAAATTCAAATATTCTGTGTTTTAGTACTTAACAAAAAGTATGCATTAAGGCAATATAAAAATATTTGGCTCAACTAAGGCTGCTTTTCCAGCACTATATTATTCAGTTTCATTGAAAGCCAACAGTCTAGTGACAAGTATCACCTCAACTGTAAAAACATGAAGCTGCTCTATGGTAATTACTGATAGATGTTTTGAGATGTGTAACATGTCAACACATATTTCTCTGGCAGCTGGGTGGGCTTTTATATTGATTTGGATTTTTTCCTTCATATACCTTAAATAAAAATGATTGTAAAGATTCAGAAAAAATAAAATACTTTATCATGTTTTTTCCCTCAGTCTCATATAATTGGTTTAATTTCACGAGTTGTTTCTGAATCAGTAACTAGAAATTACTTATATTGGGGAAGTCTCCTATGGCATTTAAACTCCTTGCACATTGTATAGTTAATAAAAAAAAAATGTCTGAGTAGATTTTTTTTTTACCTTGTACTTTTAGGGGAAAAAAAAGAGAGAGATGAATTTGTGTGATTGAAATGATGAAAACCTCATTTAAAACAAATTAAGGAATATTTTGCTGAACTGATTTATTTCTCTCCAGCAGAACTTAGCTTAACCTTTTATTTCTCTTGCAAGAATGGCTTTGAGTGTAATTTAAACTGTCAAATGACATTTATCAAATGATGGTTTTGCCCCGTAACAGGCAAATGTCTTCCACAAAATTGATTAGCTGCTGACCTCCTCCACCCTTCCCAGACCCTGCAAGGTAGATTTCAAAGTGCTGTAAAATAATCACTTCATTTTCAGTTTATACTTCAGCAGGAGGCGGTTAGTGCCCCGGTAGCGGTGCTGCAGCATGCTCCCATATGGCAGCAGGGTGCTGGGAGCCTTCCAGGCCCTGCCCTGCCACGCAACTATAGGGCCTCATGCTGAGCTCCCTGCAGCGTCAGGAATGGCTTTTTGCTGGATACTGGAATGAGTTACGGTACAAAACTTTTATCTTCTGGATGAACGCGCTCCAGTAAGCAGGAAAGTGCCATTTTCTACGGCCCGTGGGTTGTTCAGTTATCAGGGAGGTGCCAGAAGAAAGAAAGATACGTCCCCTAAATACGACATTTTAGGCCCTCAGTAGCTCCCTCTGATGCATTCTTATTCATCAGCTCTGTGGCTTTGCTTGGTCAGGGCAAGTCCAGAGGGTTTGCTCTTGTAGGCTTTGACCCTTAGGTGGATGAGCTGACTCGAGCACTGTGCCTGGATTGCTGCATCAAAATGGCGGCTCTGTAGCGTAACAAAAAGCGCTGCCTAATGTTTTTTTGCTTCAGAGCAATTTGTGAATTTCCTTGCCAAGGAAGAAACTGAGACGCAGAAAACAAACGATGAACATAAAAATACCAGAGCTGTTGCTGGTGTTAAAAGTTCAGTTCTTTTTTTAGAACTCAATAATTTCTTTCTTCCAAACTCTTCCACTCCCACTTCTTCCAAAGTCTGTGTTTAAAAATACAGAAATTAGAGAAAAATGCTCTTGACTTTCTCTCAGACTGAGAAACCAAATGTAGCTCGTTTGTGTCAGCAGATCTGACTGCAGTGATTGGCTTTCAGTTCAGACAGGGCGTGGGGAATGAACAGAGCTGAAAAGAAAGGAGCACTTCTCCAACTTCATCCATACACATCATCAGAAGGAGCAGGGGCTTTCCTGTATGCACAACTGCCGAGGGCCAGAACCATGATTAAAGTCTTTTATCAAGCTGTTGGCTGTGAAAATACTGATTCCTCCATACATTCAGCTGGAGTCTGATTGGCCGATAAACTGAATTAAAAGAAAGTGGTATCTGTGCTGCATGTTAAAGCTAAGATATTAAACATGAGAAACTACATATGGAATAAAGGCTTTACGTAGAGTTTCAAAAGCATCCAGTAAATAGTGCTAACTGGTCTGCATGAGATTCATGTCTGTTTGGAATTAAATTTTGCTCATTGGTCTACCTGGCTCCTTCCAGTATTTTTTTTATTAATAATACCAGCTGTAGTGCATTCTGCAGGTTTCTCACTGCAGCATCATACTGATAGGCATCAGATTGTATCTGTTGGAGAATGGGATCATTGTTCTGGCTCTTCCAGCTAAACATGCAATATATGCTGTAAATTGCCTTTATTATATGCTGCTTAAATATCTCATTGTCTGCTTTGCATACAAGCAATTTATTGCTGCTTATGTTCTGACAGAATGAAAACTAATGTTTAATTATGCATTGCCCTAGTAATGTGGTGTTTAGGGTGAATGTATCTGAATTAAATAAAGGCCATTAATAACGCCTAACAATTTATGATATATTCATTGCTTGATTTCAAATCATATAAATTAGAGAAGCTTATTTGAAATGTCACCAGTATAAGATGGCTTTGTGGGAACACCTCTCTGTGTGCTAATTTCAGAATCATTACCAGCTGAGTCTTACTATTCATTCAATGTCCAGTAGGCTTTTATTATTCCCTTATTTGCAGTTTAATTACAGCCTCTGTTTTCCTGACAGTGTGAATTCAATCCTGAACCTGCAGGAGCAAAATGAATTGCAATCAGTAGGTTTTTGCCTGAAAGCCTCCTTCCCCTTCTCCCCCTCCCACCTTCCATCCCTGAACCGTAGGTCTGGGCAGATCCCTACAGACAGATTTTTTTCTACCGTATATTTAAAGGAGCAGTGCCATCTAAGGCTTTCAAAGCATCATCTTTAAAGCTTTTAATTCACGGAGGATATCTCTATCTCACATAAGCAGTTGGTTTTGTGCCAATATCACGAAGATATTTGAATAAATTTCTTAAGGAGAGATTTTCAGATGATTTTTTAATATTTTGTGCATATGAATTTGAAAATACTATTAAAAGACGTGAGGTATTTCCATATAATGTGCATGTGTAACTAAAATTCTAATCAATTGTCTTTAAAAATAATCCATTCCCCAAGGCTATTGGGTGGATGTAAGTTCTTTAAAGATGTGGTAAGTGTTGTCTGCTGGGAAAAAAAAAAAAGAAAAAGAAAAAAAGAGAAACAGCAGCAAAATTTTGTACTGGTAAAAAATAAATGAATCACAGTGCAATTAAAGGTTGTTGTTGGTGGAACTAGAACTGTTTTATTTTGTCTGAGACAATTTGAAAGGCTGAAAGTACTCTCTCACTGTTTCATATTTGGTCACTTTCAGGCATGGCTGTTCCTTCACATAGTGACAGCAGAGTGGAGAATTGATCCCGGTGACCTTCACCTTTCAGCTTTCTAGTGCCCGTGTGTGGGGGAGTTCAGGATATTGTTTCTTTTCCCAATATGGTTCCAGTTTGCACCACGGTGCAATGTCACAACTATTCCCTTCTGTGTTGTGTGCTCTTTCAAATTTAGCCTCGTCAAATCCATCCTAAAAATGCATTACTGCACAAAGAAACAGACCTTATTATACTTGAAGGGTTTAAATTAATTAATGGCCTGTGCCACTGGGACATGCCATTACTCAGCTGGTGAGCTATACCAAAGGTCACTTCTACTATATGTTCATCACTTGCTTTTTCTTCTCTCCTGCTAGAGGGGAATTCCTTAAAATATTAGAAAAATTATATTTCCAGCCCTCAGAGGTAGTGAATCTCCATTAAAAAAAAAAATAAAAAAATGTTCTGCAATTGTTTTCTGTTAAAGTGCTTTTTTTTGCTTTTGAGGGTAGGTCTGTATGTGCATTCACATCTTGTAGAGAGCTTCCTGGGATAAGTGTTTTGAAATTTCTATTTACAATATAACAAGCTTTGAAGTATTCAAATAGGAGTACATGTGGCTATGTTACTCTTCTATATAAGTAATATCTGTATGGCCTACAGGTACAATTAAATCTGTGCCGCTGTAGCACAAAGGTAAATTTTTGCAGTGTAAAAGCAAACCTACAAATGCATTCAGGGATGCTTTACATTAGTAAATTAAGAAAGTGAATGCATGCAAAAAATTTGATTGATGCAAATTTGATAGTCTCAACCCCCTAATTTGGCAGTGAACTTGCTTTTATTATCAATAGGTCATTTGGAGATGTGTGAATTCAGCATAATTAATTGTATTCAACTGAAAATTATCTTGGTATCACTTTTGACTGGGATGAAAGGTGTGGGTCTCCATTATCCCTTTTTCAAGCATGGAATTCTTTGCAAAATCTGGCGATCAAGGAGAGTAGCTAGTTCTTTATAAGCAAACAAGGTTCCGTATCTCTGCGTAATCTCTCTGCTTCTCCTTAGTTTAAGAGCTCTTAGTACAAGAGCTAGGCTAGTTCTGCGTGCTCATGGAACTGCTCTGCGGTTCCAGGGTGAGATTGATGTGCAGTGATATCAAATGCAGTAAAGAGCATGTATGTTAGATGTTGTGATGGTCGATCTATGTGCTGTTATTTCATGTCATAGTTAATGAGGTGTCAGCATGATTTATTAGGTTTGTACAGCTGTGTTTTCAAAAATTTTCTGGAGTCCCTTCTTTGTCCTGCTTTGGAAGGAGGAAGGAGCACTTTTCCTGACACTCCAGGGAGCAGCACGCACTCAGCCCATCCAGCCACCTCTCTAGTTTGTTGCTCTGCTGTACAGCTGTGATGCCTCAATCTGTAACTTCTCAGGGCTTTCCAAAGAAGCATTCGGTAAAGGAAATTCAACTGATATTTATCAGTTTTCATATGGGCCGCAGAGGTCTGAATAATAAAAATGAGAGATGGCAAGAAGCATTACTGAGACTTAAAAAGACTGAAGAGTGATGAGGCTTTCTGACCTGCCTGCTTGCATCAGTTTCTTCTCTCTTTTTAAGAGGAAAAAGGTTCCTCACTGCTTTCAGGTTTTGTTTAACTTCAGTTCTGCAGAAGGTCATGCATTTTTTCTTCTAATATTTATAATCTACAACTGCTTCAGAGAAGGCGTCTCAGAGAGCCTCTCTTAAGCAAGATAGCATCTAAGGACAGGAACAGATTCCCAATTGGGAGATGCTTTTGGATAAGAACAACCAGTGCTACAGGTCACACTTATTTTGTTACATCCGTCTCTTTTGCACACTGGTTGTCTCATGTTGAGTTCTCCCCCTGCAGCCCACAGAAAGCTGCTGAAGCAAAGTGTGCAGTGTGGGTCTGCAGCACCATAGGCAAAATGTATGTGAGGGGTCTTTGATGACTGTGCTTTTTATCTCCTTAATGATTTGAAAGAACTACAAGAACTATTGCTACAAGCTAGCAATATTCTGATAAGTTTTTCAGAAACTTATCAGTTTCCTAAATTTAATTTCCTGAAATAACTGTGTGGCTAATGCACACAATTACCAAAATCATGCATACAAACTAAGTAACTGTGAAGTTGTTTACATTCTGTCATAAAGATGTGGCCAAAAGTGGATAGTTCCGAAATTCCAAGTATGTGTAAAAATTTTAATACTGAAGATACAGACAATATTTATTTCAAAACTAGAAAGAGCAAATGGTACCCATAAATATAACAAAATAAGGAAAACCTTTGGACTTCTGCATTTATTTCTAGGTACAAATTTGGATATTTAAGTAGTTTGGTGAGCCTGAGTAATCAAAAAAATGCCTGAATGCTGTAACTTGCAAAAGCTTGGCTGAGGTCTGTGCTATTGTACAAAAACAAGGCTCTTCTTCCTGATTCCAAAGCTTGTGCCTTCATATGGAAGCAACATCTTATTTTCTGTACGTAGTTTAAGACACAAACAGGTAAGACTAGTCTGTAAGCTGCAAAGGGAAATAGTCATTTTAAATACAGGATTTAAATTGTCTTTGGAAAATGTAGCTCAGTTGGCTAAACAAGAACAGTAAGAATAGTGTGTTAGGATTTAAGAACATATTGCTGGTGTCCTCACTGACTTTCCATAAAGCACATGCTCCAGGTGTGCTTTGAAACACTTTTTTCCAGAAACTAGTATAAATAGAGTGCTCTTTCTTCTTTCTGAAGAGTCTACCTTGTTAGTGCATTTAATCTGGAAAGAATAAATCTCTTTTTGCATTTTTCTTTCAATTACATTCACTCCCGGGACACATACATAAGCAACTGCAGGCCAAACAACTTTTTTTTTTTTTTTTAATTAGAACACATGCAGAATCTTTGCAAAATTATTATCAATTTAATATATTCTTTTTTCTTTAGATCAATGAACTGAGCCATGTTCAAATCCCTGTTATGTTGATGCCAGATGATTTCAAAGCATACTCAAAGATAAAGGTGGACAATCACCTTTTCAACAAGTAAGTACAAGTAACAATTCTTTGTAGACGGGGATAGTGGCAGTGATATTTTTATGAAGTACTATGAACTCTGTTATTTTTCAGCTGATGGGACTGAAGTTTTGATGATTAAGTTAATCCTGTGATAAACATAACCATCTGTGCTGTTCTGAAAAGCAACAGCAGGGGCTGCTGGGCAGTATTCTTCTTCCATATGGTTTATTATTGCCTTGTGAATATCTTATATATTGAAGGTGATCCTCTCTTGGTGTGTTTATTTGTGGCTGTTCCAAACATTTATTTGGGTATTTTTTAAAACATAACTTCAGGTGCATGTACTTGTGAATATTTTAAATGAAATATTTGGATAAGAATGAAAATTTAAAGTGTATATCAAAACTGAATGATGTGCAAATTTTACTAATCCATAATATGAAATTATAGCAATCATATAAGAGTTCCAAAAGTATTAACATAGTTAAATATAATATCCGCATCTCTTAAAATTATCTCCCATGATCAGTATGTGCACACATGTAAAACTATTTGTGTGTATAACCTGTTTAATAATACATAAGGAAAATGAAGAATTCTGTTACTTGGAGTCTTCTCTATGTAAAATTTAAAGTTACTTTTCTCAAATCTGAAATTAACAGCGGGATATTAAAGCTAGTCCTGCGCTCAGTAAGGCCAATTTTCTTGAAGCTTTGGCACTGTCCGTGCTTTCTGGTGTCACAGATAGTATGGTAATTCTTGTATAATGCAATCTGAGATTTCACCTTTGAAATAATTTAAGGGCAATGGCAAAACACTCTTTCCTGCTTTTCAGTGCAGGTTCGGCTTGTTAGAGACAAACATGTATAAACTTATTGAACATAATAAAGAGTAGAACATGGCGAGCCCAGATCTCTTTCAAAAATGTAGGGCTTTAGAGGAGAGATTCTAAATCTCCTTATTCTCTGCTTTGTATGAACAGAATTAAAACAGTACCCTAGAGTTGTTAATTGCATGTGCAGTAAATGGAGTTGATTTGGTTTTATATTCTTTCAGAGAAAACATGCCGAGTCATTTCAAATTTAAGGAATATTGTCCAATGGTTTTCCGTAATCTAAGAGAGAGGTTTGGAATTGATGATCAGGACTTCCAGGTAAGTTCACTTTCAAAACATCTAGACCGGTATATATACAGCTTATGCCACAGTCGTGAACAGGCCAACCTGTTGAAACAGTATTTCTTTATTTAAGTATCGGTTGGAAAAAAACTAAGAGGAAAAATTAGCCATTCTCCCTACTCTTTCCCCCACCTGAGCCATCAGATTTCTGGTTTGCCTGTCTTACCTGTCTGATGGTGGCCTTTCCTAATCTTTGGTCCTCCTTGTTTCCCACCGCAGTACCTCCTGGTCATAAGCCGAGATATTAAAACTGAGAGGTTATATTAAAACTTGCAGGAGGGAAGAACCATCTCTGTGCACTGCTGACAAGAGATGCTGTATTCAGCTGAGTCACTCTGATAAAGGTTGCTTTAGGGACGTGTCCATGTTAGATGTGGTTTCTGAAACCATTGCAGCCATATGTTTCCTTCACGTATTTTTTTTGTTCAGAAAAGGGTAGTCTGTAGTAACCGATTCCATACTCCATTGTTACCCTTTTCTTTTCCCTTATTTAAAAGGATCTGGAAATAAATAGCTTGCAAAGAACAGATACAGCAAAACAAGAAACTGCTCTACATTTGGCAGTATTGTTTCTTGCAGTCAAAGCCTCTTTTAGTCTTTGCAAAAGAAAGTTCTTGAACTCTGCTTCAGTCTGATTTGCCAGTATTCACTGACATTCCCTTTTCCATTAACTGTTCCTAATGCACATCATCTCCATCACAGGGATAATTCCTTCTGCAGTCACCCTGTTAAACAGCCTGTCCTACATAGCACTTGCTCTGTAATGAGTGTCTGCTTCCTGGCATGTTCTTTTACTTTTTTAAGCTGTTTCAGTATGGGTTGCAATTCCTGTTGTAGCCTGTCACTAAGATCAGGAGATATTTAATAAATAATAATACAATTTTTATTAAAGATTTCAAGTAGCTAAAAGCTATACAGAGCACATCTGTGATGCAATACAGACCAACCTGAATGCTGTAGCCCAAATCTAAATTCTTTCAGCTGTCCCCTTTACTAATTTTCCCTTTTCTCAATATGGGAAGCAGCATCTTAAAAATGCATACATTGGTTAAAATGTGCTTGCATGACTAAGATTAAGTTATTGCCACTGTAACTTTAGGAAGGTATTTTGCTAGGAAATGGAGAAGGGGATTTTCTCCCTTTCCCTCCTTTCCCCTCCCTTCCCTTCCCCTCTCCACAGTTATAACATCTGGGGCTAAAATATCAGGTTACATTCCTGGTTCAATTTTCTTGATGGGCCAATGAGAAATGTTAGGAAAGATACCTAATCCCTAACATACTTAATCCCTTTATAAGAAGGTTTCCTTTTTCAATGTGTAGGAGAGAAAGAGGTGATTACTCCTGAATTTAAAATTATGCTGTCAGCTCATGCTTGGTCTCTTTAGGAAGATAGCATGATAACAAAGTTACTTTTCAGTAAATATGTATTAGAAGACTTAAGATGCTGTCATTAGTTAAAGCTGGGAAAATTGGCATAATCTAAAATGCTGCATTCCACAGCATCATGGGCTGTTTTCATCTCCAGTACTGTTCAAACCAAATCAGGAATCCCTTTGTTGTAATTAATACTTGTTGGATTTATTGACTGTCACTAAATAAAGTTTCCAGATTTCCGGATTAAAAAGAAAAAAAAATACTTTCTTGTAGCTATCTGTTTTAACAGCTTTTGATAGTGTAACCAAACAACAATTCAAAAGAGGAAAATGCAACCACATCCTTGTTTTTGCATCAACACTTGCATATTATTTACAAAAAAAATCTTCAGGGCTACTTATTATTTCAAGTATATCTACCATAAAAAGAAGATTGATATAATTTTGACCAAGGGAAGGCAGTATTTCTGTGTTTCCTGTTCTTTTTTTCTCAATCCAAGCAGTTTATCAACCTGAATTCTTAATCTACAGGATTGTTGTAATAAAAGAAAATAAAAATACTCTGAGTAGTAATGTATTTGAACACATTTTTAAACTCAAATTTTTACAGAAGTATGCATAAATGAAAACTCCAGTCATAGTATCACAGAAAGTCTCCAGGGACAGCATCAGCCACATCACCAGAATTCGTTGTGATCTTATATATAAAATAGGAATTACCCCCTTTAAAAGTAGAAATTGTTTTCATTTTAATTCAACATTCCCTTTGATTTAAAAGGGAATTTGACAGAGGTACTGTTAAAAAAAAAAAAAGACAAGGCTTCCAGATAATCTTTGTATTCAAGGAGTTGTTTCAGTGAACATTGATTAAAGTGGTTGTCTTATACTCAGAACTAACCATGATTTGGAAAAAACATGTACAATATTAAATGGAGGGGAAGCTGATGGAACAGACAGCAGTGTTTCTTACAAAATGATTTTTGGGAATGGAGTCCCAATCAGTTGTGAACAGTGTCATTTGCATTAGTGAGCAAGACAGGACTGATGTAAATAAATGAACCAAGTTACCCTCTTCATTAGTCAGATATATCAGTATAAATTGTGCTATAAAAATATAAACTTTTTAAAAATGCTTTTATTTTCAGAGTGTTCAGCAGATATTCTTGATGAGTTTTTCCAGAAGGCAGATAGTGCTTACTCATAAGGAAAGATTAACAAACAAAAACCTGCATCATGAAAATATTTTGTTAGTGTATGCTCTAGTTTCTGAGCTATACTCATTTTAATTCTTGACATTATGTTATTTACTTTGTACAATCATAGGATCATAGAACAGCTCAGGTTGGAAGAGACCTTCAAGATCATCAAGTCCAACCTCAACCTAACCATACTACCCTAACTCTAACCCTCTGCTAAATCATCCAGGGATGGTGACTCAGCCACCTCCCTGGGGAACCTATTGCAGTGCTTAACAACCCTTTCTGTAAAGAAGTTTTTCCTGATGTCCAACCTAAACCTCCCCTGGCGCAGCCTGAGGCCATAAAGTTTTGTGGGCTTCTAAAACAGAAATATTCAGTTCGTCTTTAGAATGATTAACATAGAGATCTCCTCATGGAGACCTTATCTTAACTGTGAAGAAAGATTCAGTCTTAAAAAATATTTTTTTCCCTACGTTCAGTGCAGCTTCAGAACCAGAACTCAAATTATGTCACTGCTGCCCTGCAAGAAGCTATTTCTAGCAATGGCTGCTACAGTTCTTGTAATGGGTTCCCACCTTTCACATGAGGAAAATCAAAATGTCTTTGTTAACCTACCATGCATCTGTCTGCCTTTCATAGCTAGCTGGGCATCTCTGAAAGATGTCTGGATTAGTACTGATCTAAGATTATCTTCCTAGAGGTGCATGCATTGCTAGGACCGACTGGCTTTTTTTGGTGATTCATCCTTTATTATGGATGACAATGTGAAGAATATAGTATGGATTTAGCTAAACCTTGAGTTTTATCCTTAGTTTGCCTATATAAACTTGTCATGATAAATTACATATTCAACCTATGTTAAGAAAGTTTGTTTCTGTGTCAAAAATTCATAATTATTGACCTTGAGCTTCCCTCTTCTTGATCACCTATTACTAAGGTGTTTATGACATCAGATTAAAATAGTATGTTTTTCTTGCAAAAGGAAACTCAGGTGATGTTCAGTTAATATGAATCAAAATTGCATTTGAATACTGCAAAACCTTTAAAACCATTTTAACCACTTATACAGACTATGAATTATCAAAACAAAGGAGATTTTTGTTTTATTCTATGCTGTCATATGTTACAAGTAGGTACATATGGATCTCATATTGAAGGTAATTTCTAAAAGTGTCAAAGAAATTCTACAATTTCTAAAAGCACTGAATAATGCCAAATTTTGCCTTGATAGGGTATGTTATCTTGAACTAGTGTTTTTGTTAGAGTCTTGTTTTTCATTGAGAAACTGTTTGCAGCTCTAAAGATTGTCTTAACATTGACAGGAAAATACTTGAGAGCATTATTGGTTCCTAGCAGGAAAAAAAAGAAAAAGAAAAAAAAAGAGAGAAAATAGATGCAGTAAAGGAAATCTCTACAATTCTAACTCACTACAATCCTAAATTAATTTTTAATTTCTGTACCCCCTCACCTTCAGACACTGATTTTGCAGAAGTTACTTTACAGAAATGCCTCTTAGTTCCCAAAATATATTTACTCAGTGGAGTAACTTCAGAGTTTTTTTTTAATTTGTTTGACACCATTTCTTACCTAATAAAATATGTGAGTATAATTTTGGCAAATGTAAAATTAGCAGAGGTTGGCAAGATAGCAGCTAACTGATGCCCCCCCAACCAACTCCAGAAAAATAGGATCCACTGCTGTTACAAATGCTTCTGCTCTTGTTGCTCCAGAAAATAAACTTAATTTACTGTCCTCCCACACATCTGTTCTTGCTTAAAGTTCTTGCTGAATCCTTCATCTGGATTCTACTAGGCAAAAGAGGGAGACCGAGTTCTTGCCCTATAAATGGAATTGCTCATTCCAGAGGGCACCGGTGTCCCACTGTACTCATGATCCTTTTGCAGGAAATTGGGGAGAGAGCAGTGGATTTTCCTTAAAGTTTTAGTACGTGATGTAATAGGAGACATGCTCGCTTCTGACTTTGCCTGTCTGGAGGAGCAATTTGTAGCAGTTGTCTGTGTAACATAAGCAATTCTTAAAGTGCTTGTAGCAGATAGTCTATAAGTTCGTTTTAATTTAGAGCTCCCTGTTATTTTTGTGTGCATTTTTTTCCATATTTTTTTCCATATAAAAGTTTGACATCTTGAAGTGAAAATTGAGATTTTCTGTTTTCAATCAATTTCCTTTATAGCAAACCATACGAACTCAGTATCTTTCACTTCTCCTGATGTGTGACTCTCTTTAAGTTTCAATATCTCTTGCAGATTTCTGTATAGAAGAATTTCTTAAAGTAGTTTGTAGTCCAGATTCTAGTGTAGCTGCAGATAAATACTGCAGATTTTGGATTAATTCTTCAGAAGTTAGCATTTAGTATAATTGTCTTCCTAAGTATCTAAATATCCTACCACCAGCTTTCTTGTAATGAATATTTTTACTCTTTTTGTGTGACTTTTTCAATTCCAAGAAGTCGTATTTGGAGTTAGCAAACAAGTTCACAACCTAAGAGGCTTGTTTAAACAAAAAATATCAATTGGTAGTGATGCATCTTTTTGAAATGGGCTTGTGACTTGTACTGAAACTGGCTGGGATGAAGTTAACTTGTTTCATAGCAGGCTGTATGGTACTGTGTTTTGGATTTGTTTGGGACAGTGCTGATAAACTAATATTTCAACTAGCATTGAGCAGTACTCACAGAGTGTCAGGACCTTCTGTTTTTGCCACTCTGTGAGTAACCTGAGAGGGAAGCTGAGAGGGAACCCAGCTGGGACAGCTAACCTAAACTGGCAAAAGGGACATTCCATACCAGTGTCTAATAAAATGCATAAATACTCCTGGAAGCAAGAACTACTGAAAGAAAAATTCTGTGCTGGTCATTTCAGCATGGCAAATCTGTCAAATGTGAGAGACCTGTAGCATATAGTCTCTGGATCCCAAATGAACGTTGGCACTAGGATCCTCAGAACTGCTGACATCTCGTTTGACGTGGGCATATGTGGTCGTGGTAGTAAGGTGTGAAACCAGCTGTACTAACAACTGTGGCATTTGTGCTCTTTCCAGTACATTAAAAACAAGGTATACAATCTGATGAATATTATGTTCTAGGATTTGATGCCATAAATGTGAGCCGAAATAGGAATTTAGGGACTGTGGGACTGAACCTTAGTAGGTATGGCAACACTACAGCAATTTTAACTCCAGTTTCTCTTAGTCTTCACTAGAGAGAACAAATATTTTACCTTGCTTTCAGCAGCATCTTGTCTAAACAAAATATCATTCACAGCTGGATAGTCAAACTAGGAAAGAGTGATTTAGCATGTGTTGGCAATATCAAAAAACGAGCTGATAGGAGTTCCCTCAGCTACTATGGGGCCATCCTTGAAAATGAGGCAGGAAGCCAAGCTTTGCAGGGCTGAGGGGCAATGGTTCCCAGTTAAAGATCCTTAGTGTTTTCCAATGCAAGTGCATGCCTTAAACTGACAACTCCAAATCCAGACTGTCTGAATAGGGTGACTTGATTTAGGGAAGAATCTTGTGTTTTATTGACTGTACTGTCATTAGACCAAGTCAAGGAACCCATAGTCTTGATCACAAAGCACAACTCATAAATGTTCAGAATTTGTACATCTACATCTGAACAAGACCATAGAAAGCAGTTGATGTTTCTGACATCATATCATAGTATAGAACCAGAGTGGTTTGGTTTTCTCTCCTGGAGCCCTGTGACATTCAGCATGGCTCTTTTGAGACCTGCTTTTGAGCTGACTGAAAACAGAGCACAGTGTTGACCATACAGCTGCCAAAGGCAAAGAGAGGTCATGCCACTGAGTGTGTTTGTAGGATGTGTTGGTGGTCAGTTATACATTGCTACATGCTAGATTTCTTACATATAAGTTGGTGTTTTCAGTCAGAGTTTCTTGATAGACTGACTGATTCTACTTGCGGACGTAACAGTGTGCTTTCCAGAAAATTTTTCAGTGCAAGCTTTAGCAAAAGCAGTTTTCCCACTGAAGTTTCCCAACCCTTAACATGACAACTTGCATGTTATGGGAGAAATGTCTTCCTGTATGTCTGTTCTTCTAAGAAAAATATTAAGACTATATAATATGAAGCATTTTCCATTGTGCCATCCTGCTCAACAGCAGTGGTAGAATGCACATGGCCAATGTTCAAATCAAACCCAAAAGTTTTCCCTACCCATTGTTGTATGACAAAACCAGATACTTCTGGGTACTTGATGCTTCTGCTGTTTATAATATAAACCAGTGCTTTGCCTTTCTTCTGTAGAACAGCAGGTAAAGCATCATCTTGAACACATTCACACTGCTTGTTTAAAAAGCAGTAGAAAGCCTTGGAGGCTCCATGTCCAGTAGTATGACACCGTTTCTATCTGATATGTTTCTTTATGAAGTAATTAATTAATCCACATCCGTAATTCCCAAGGTCTTGAAAAAATAAAATCAAAATTGTGAAAGCTGCAAGCTTGTCGTCATACAAGAACCTGTGCATGGGCCAGGCAGTGTCACAGAAGAATAGCCAGATTCTGTGTACGTAATTTCCCTACCAGCAATGAACTACTGCCAGGCTCTCCTTCTGACCTATTATTTCAGTCATCACAGAGCATCATCTGTGCACTTGTTTTTGCCTGTTCGTTCATGCAAAGCTTGCCCAGAGGCGCTCATAAATGGCTTGGGATTTGATCTGATTAGTCTATGGGGTATGTGGTTCAAACAGTAGGGGAATGTCTTGTGACACTCATTTTAGTATCCCACGACTTTTGAATGAGATCACAGTACCAGAAACTGTTGTTTTCTTTTTGTCCAGGCGTTGCAGAATGGAAAAGATTTAAATCAATGAGAAGCTGTTAAGCCAGTCAATTTGAAAGATTACTGGTCTTGTACATCTCTCTGTGCTTTATCACCAGAATTTTCCTGCTGCCCTTTTTTTCTTAAGTAGCACTGTGTCTCAATGATGATTTTTATTGTGCTCCCTTTTAAGATTAGTTACATGAAGAATTTGTATTACATCCAACATAGTTCGCACATTCAAGGTTTCTAAAATATAATCTCATCTGTTAAAGCAGCAGTTAGAAAACAATGACATTTACATTAGTTGTGTAGAAGATTAGAATGAGCTAATTAAATTGACCTTTAAATCTCTCCACCCTCTTGGAGTCTGTGGCTAATCCTTGGACTCCCACTGTGGAGATAAATATCCTTGCTGTGAGCATTTCAGGCAAAGTGGGCAGAGGAAGAAGAGGCTTGCCTGCAGTTTGTCTTTGAAGAGGAGGGCACTACTTTGCCAGTTATAAATGCAGTTTGCAATTGAGGAAGTGGGGAAACCTTTCCTGTACTTCAGGCGGGGCTGAAGGTTCTGCTCCATGTGTCTTCTGACAAAAAAAAAGTGTTTCATTCAGAAGATGTAGCTCCAAATAATTTAACTTGTTGCTCTTAGAAACAGCCAGCATCTCTCTGGAAATTGATCTCAAAATTTGTCTCCCTTTTTTTACTGTCTTGTGTTGGTAGAACTAGAGTTATCAATTATACAATAATTTCTTTGTTACGGAAGGCTGCTATTTTTATTGACCAGTGCACAAGGTAAAGTATGCTTCAAAAAGATAATGTGCTAAGTGATGCTTTAGCTGGTACCTGGTGACTCCTCTGACAGTGTTTGACTTGGTATTTTGTGACTTTGTCATTTTCTAAAACACTAAGTTTTAGGGGGCTTTATAATCAAAAATTAAAACCATGTGAATAAGAGACTATTAAATGACAAGAATCAAAATTTAATTGTCAATGAGTAATTGACATTTAATGTAGTGGAAACCTGCAGAAGAGGCAAAATCTGTCCAAATAGCAAAGCATGATAAAGCAAGAATTTCGTGCAGTACCACTTGGACCACCACCTGGCATTTTGAGCCTATCCAAACAGGATGCCTTTTAATGTCATCGGATAAATAATTATATGGAAAAAAGGGAGTGCATACTTAGGGAGCAAAAGTCTGCCCTTGAGGAGTTAGCATCTCTGAAAAGGAGCAAAAGGCCAAAGAGGACGAGAATGTAGCAGTAGTGGGAGCTTTCAATGAGGAATAACTGCTCTTGTAGGTGGATAAATTGGACAATGTGAAATAATGCCAGGAAGAACTGTAACTTTTTTGAACGTGTGTTTATTTTATACTTAAAGCTAATACTGTATTTAGTATTGCTTCTGGTCATCTTAAAAAAATGGATGGCAATTTGGATACAGAAGAGATATGGGAAACTGGCATCAAAGCAATTTAAGAACATAGAGAATGCTTTGTGATGGGACTTTCAGCAGTACAAGTGATTAACTGCCAGAATAACTGCAGTGATGAGTCTTTGGCTTGTGAAGGTGGAAAATCCAGACTGTCTTACTGGAAGCTGTTCCTAGACCAAAAGCAAAGATTGGAATTCAGTTTTGGAGAAGCTGGATGAAATGGAATGACGTGTGATATGTGGCGGTTGTGTTGGCTTCTAGTTCATGACATTCTCTTGAAGGCTCCAGGAAAGCTCATGTGATTTGGTGGGAGCTGTTTAGCTTCTGGGATCTTCACAGAATTTGGTATGAGGACCTCTGGTAAGAACATTCTTCTTACCTACTGTATTTTTACCATAGGAATTTTGATAAAACTCTGCACAGAAAAAGCATGCTGATGAAAGAGAGGGGGTATACAGTAAAACTGAATGAGCTTTTAATTAACTTGCTAAAGAATATGCTGTTCCTAGGTGAAATTATGATCTAATTTAGGTGGGCTGATTAACATTTTGTATCAAGAACTCTTCAGGAAATGAAGTTCTAGCAAGTGGTGTAGCTTTTACTCATTTATATGTAAAGCTGTATCTAGATTATTTCATCAGAAATTAATTCTTTGATGTGGGACAAGTTCTTTGTGATTTGTACAGAGGACCAGATGAGTATTTCTGGTTGCCCGCAGATTTGCCTGCAGTGGCGTGTAGGTGATAGTTTTAGTATTGATTTATGTTAGGGCTGTGAGACTTTCAGCCGGTGATTTCTCATAGGGAAACCATTTGGGAGAGAGAGGGAGGTGCGCAAAAGGGAAGTTTATCTATTAGTGGTATCTCTGAACTTGGCACGCTAAGCGTGTCTTCGAGTTGTATAAGTAATTACACAAGTAATTTAGCATAGTCTTTAAATGACCTCATAAAAGTATTCACATTTCAAAAGTACAAAACCTTCGTTCTCCTGAGACCAAAACCAGCAGGCACAAGATTAAAACTTCACAAATTAGAGGTGAACAGGGAATTGGCAGAACACAGACGCTCAGAGCAGGAGGCTTCTCTCCTGAGCTGCTAAGTGAAGCTGTTAAGTGGAACAGAGTGCGTGTGGCTGGCACATGTGTTTGTTTGTTGTAAGGGCGAAGACTGAGGAAAGGCTGGAACAGCTGAGAAAATGTGAACAAGGTACTGTGACCCTGTTTTCTTAGAGTTTTGTGCTCAGTAAAGGTAGTGTTCTGACATGGTATGCCTAGATAAATTCCCCACTGTCTGTTTGCACAGAGCACAAGTGAGCAGCAGTGAGTGATGGTAAAAAGGTAGTTAGGATGGTGAACCTGTATCTTTCAAAGGGTATTTTCCTATATCTGAGGGTTATACTCCCTGTTCTGTCTTTGTGGCTCGTAGTTCTGTTCTCAGTGAGGAATGGCTCCTTGCCATCTGCTCATATTCCACTTGATTTTCCCCTAATTAAGAAAGAGAGCCCAAGGGAACCCAATCAGGTGTTAGCCATCATCTATCTCTTCCTGCATCTCCTTCCCCCTCCCTCAGCCCTTCTTGTATTTTCCTTTTGGAAAAGGGAGATACTTGATTTTCATTCTTTGTTTCCTTCCTGATTCCACATGGGAGTCTCACCTAAGAAGGAGGTTTTCCAGCTGGGCACCATGCTGGTCCTGCCTAATGAATTCACTGCTGAACAGGAAAGCAGAGGAAGCGCCCTGTGCTGCTTTTTTTTTAGGCACATCGAGTCGGCTTTTCTTCTGACCTGTTTGTCCATGGATGTTAACAGTGCAATTTATTATCCTGTTCTGCTCACTTCTTGCATCACATAGCATCACTGAAGTTTATCAGTGGTGTTGTGTCCAATGTTGCCTCCCAAGACTGTACTGCATTTGACAGGAGAAGTCTATGCAGTGCATCTGATAACAGTCTCAACTACAGAGCAGTACAATTCAAATAAATGCATATTGTCAGTCTAATCACCACTACAACGTGACTTTCTTATTATTGTCTGCAATAAGATAAAGGTGATTCTCTTAAAAACCGAGCTTAGACAAACCCAAAATAAGTTTAATTCTTGTCCTTATCTAGATATGTATTACAGGGCTAATATATAATTCCAAAAGAGAAAATTCCACAATTTGTCCACGCTTTGTGATAGACAGTGCATACTACAGGTCACATGTGGTGCTTCTGATAGTTCTGTCTAAGATTTCTTACCAGTTATGAGTTTAACTAGTGGCTGTGCATCAGAGAGGCTTACGTGGGACCTTGTTGGCCAGCTTCTCTGCTAACTTATAAGAGATGCAATTTCCAGCAAAGCGTTTCTCCCGCTTCTAATAGGTGTGCTATTCATTTGTTAGCATTCGGCAGGGTTGAATGGGATTCAAAATGGTTTGATACATACAGAACAGTGTTGAGTCAGTCAGGTAAGTTAGATTCACCTACATAAAATGGGAGGATGATAGTGTTTTAAAAGTATTTTTAAGTAGCCATATCGTTTCCACTTTGAATCCCATGAACTCTTCTGGTTTTATCTTTTGCTCATTAATATATTTACTAATAATTTATCTGGTGCAGACCAGTTGCTGTCATCTTTTTAAAGATTCTTTGCTGTGATGATCATGCAACTGTATTGTGTATTTTATTGAAGACTGATTTCTCGTTGTAAAGGAGTAGAATTAGTATAGTTGGAAGGGAGGATATTTTGCATGATACATGGAAGCTTTGGTTTTGAAGGAATTTGAACTTTCCTCTATTCACAGAAGTGAGTGTGAAACATGACAAATCAAGTTGTCCACGGACAAAACTGAGCCATATATTATCAGCACAAGAAAGTAATAATACAATTACTATTATTCAGCCCAATATAATGGCATTGGTTTTAATTTTTCAGCTTTTAAATATGTACTTATTAATTAAATGTATGCATGTATCAAAAGAATGCAATTCTTTTGATTCTTACAGCAATTATCATTAATCTTAAACATTGTTCATGTTCCACCTTCTTTCAGTGTCTAGATGAGCTATATTCTGTATCTGAAGAGAGCATTGTATTGAGAGTTTCTGCAGGAGTGGAGTTAGTAAAAACGAAGTGTCAATGATTTTAATTAAATGGGTTTTCTTATCTTGAACATGTTTAATGTTTAAACATCTGATCTTTAATTCATTAATAGACTTGGAGTATTGTAGGGAAGGCATCTGAGTTACCTGGGCATGTATAGAACTGTGCTGCTTAGTACTGTGTTGTTTGGTTTGTTCTAACAGATTAATTATGTACATGGTAAAATGATAGTTACATGCATTCTTAATTAAACTTGATATAGATAACTAGAAACAAAATAGCCATCTACTCAAAAAAATATGCATCACCATTTCTGATGTATCAAAGTATTGAGAAGCTGTAGATTGTGTACTACATAATTATCTACATATACATCCTATTTTTTTGTTAGCAACATATTCGATATGATAGCTGTATTTGCAAATTTACTTGTCATTATAATTGGCAATCAAGCGGATTTCATTTCCATGAGAAAAACAACTATTGTGGGAAAAGACAAGGATCAGTTAAAACTAAGTGACTTAATGAGGTTTCATCCAGTTGATTTAAAATATTACTAAATTTATTAATTTCTGTTTGAATTGGACTAGCTTCTGTTTTTCTCTGTGTAGGTGGATTGTAATAAAAGAAGCATGATAAGGAATAAGAATTCTCTTATTCTTTCAGCTGTCATTTCTTTTAAGGCAGAATTTCTTACTGCTTATGTTGTCTGTGTTTTTAAATGCATCAAGGACCACATTCCAACAGGAAATATTTAAAAAAATGAAAAGAAGAATCAGAATAAATACGTTGGTTTTGAGGGGTTGCACCATGAATATATTCTAGAAATTCCTGGTTAAGAATGGGATGAATGAAGGTTATGTTTTCAGGAATACTGTACCTGAAAAGCAGGAAGATCTTTATTTTATGCTGTAACACTTGAATGAGTGCAGGTAGTGCTTGTGAAGACCAAAGAGGACACATTCTAAATGAGAGGATTGTAAGAATGGCAGTGATGATGTCTGAAGTAAAAATGTGTTATTGGGCACAGAGTTGTTCAGAGCTTCAGCATATGGGAGCCCAGAGCAGCAGCATTTCCTGTGTGCCGCATCTCGGTCGTGACGTTGCCATCAGTACTGAGTTTCAGAGACACTTCGGGGAGTCAGCTGCTTCTACTTGTATCAAAACCACTCCAGTTTTTCATTCTAAGTGAGCACTCGCAGATAGGAATTTCACTCAAATGTGACACATCTTTTGGTGAAGTGTTAAAATATGCCTCAGAAGCCCTTGACATTTTGGACAGTAATGCTGGTCCAGGTCCTCCTTATTATCTTCCCTCTTTCCGTCCTCCATCTGAGGTTCCTTGGCAGACTGACAAGTGTACTTTTGAGCAATTCTTTATAGCGCAACAACTTAAGGTTCCCCTCAGGTTAATTGCTTTCAAGATTTATACCACATGGCTTACAGTTTAAAGGCTAGGGTTCTCTGGGAGCAATACGTTCAGAAATGTGCGGTTACTGATGAACAGTTTAGCTTTATTGGAACAGTTAACCTCAGAATAATGCACCTTTTTCTGCTGGGAACAATAACAAATAATTACCCGGTAGCCTTTATTATTGCTAACTGAATTATAGCCTAATAATTTAGCAGTAGTTCAATTCACTGGATACACTGATGATTACCCATGCTTCAGCTTTTCTCAAAGCTATGAATAATTACTATGTTTCATCATATTTTCTAGAGTTTGTGGTGATGGTAACTGAATTTGCATTGCATTTGAAAACTTTCTGTGATCGGTTTGTCATTTAAAACCATTAAATATAAGCCCTGGAAATAAAGTCAAGTTCTAACTGTGGAACATAGAAGCTTTCAATGGAGGATGATTTCTAAGACTAACTCAATATATGATTCAGTTTTAAAATTAATGGAGTTCTGATATGAAGTGTAGTATTAAGAAAATTCAGTCCATTTATAGTACGTGTTCTCTTGGGTAGACATTGTCAGTCAGTACATAAAAAATACTTCAGTGACGGAGTGGTGGGAAATGAATTAGAATAGGGAACATCTGGAAACAGGTATGGAAGACTTAAATTCCCATAGTAGTTCAGTGTATGAAGTACTTGCATCTGTTAAAGTTGGCTGACAAAAGCCAGTGCAGATCAGGAACTGAGTGGTTGTCCCACAATTTCTGTTCTGATCAGTCTAGGAAAACTGTTCATTTATAAGCATTAGGGAGTCATCCACATCCTTTGTTTCTTTAGTGAACAGAGAGAATAGCAGAGAATCACATTTTGTCACAGGCATTGGTAATGACTGTAATTCACTGAGTGAGTCTAAAAGTGTACAGGGAGAAGTCTGCAAAGATTTATTTCTTCTATATGACATGACAAAGCTTTTCATTGTAATAAGACCTTATAGGGCTGTGTGCTTTTAGGTAATTTACTGTTATTCCTGCTACTTCTGAGTACTTCAGTTGAACAAAGTAAGCTTGTGGGGAAACATTCTTACCTCATACTAAATTGATTTAAGAAAGCATCCCACATTTGGGTCAGGATTTAAACATTCTGAATGCTTGTTAGGTCAGTGGGATTCCTTTATGCAATTAGGAATACGAAGGTGTGTGTGTGTGTTCAAGCGCCTTCTTAAATGGAGGCTACAGTTGCCCTCATCTCTAGGTTGCAGTTATTACTTAATAATAATTAGCAACTGCACTGACTTCTTGGCACTGGATTTGAACACTTGCCTCAAATTAGTGTGTGCAGTTCCTGCTGGAATTCCTAGAGCTTCCCAGATCCCTTCATGGCTAGAGTGAAAGCATTAGCACACCTTCAAATGAGATGAGCAGTATTCTGATCTGAATACTGCTTAACTTTCTGGGGGAAAAAAAGTTTCCTTTGCTAACGTAGGAACACAAGTAGTATCTAGCCCCAGTCTAGAAATGGTCACTCATCTCTAGCAGCTTTTTCTTCTGACCGTTATACAGTTAATAACTGTTCTTCCACTCCTGAGCTTGTAGAAAGATGTGAAGATGTGTCTGTTTTGCCAGAGAAGGAACTGTACAATAATATCACTTGCTTAACACTAGATAAGAAATCACTGGAATAGCTCTGGTACCACAGCTTGGAAACCTAACTCTTGGTTATGTTATTCAGCCAGTCCCTCTGGCTTAAGAACAACTCTTACTGCATTGTGAAATAATACTTGTTAATAGGGTTGAATCTTTGGTTATTATGGTGTATAACGGTGGTTCTTTTGGGTTTTAATGACTGTGTATTTTTTACCCCAAAGTTGATAACATATATGTAACAAAGCACAGTAAATCTTCACTGACTTTTAAATCATTGATGGTCAGTACATTCACCCAAACGCTCTTTGCTTCTCAAAATATTTAAAGTGATCACATGCTTGGCAGAGTTCCACTCACTGACTATTCAAAAATACTTTAAAATAAATGCAAATGTTTTATATATGTTTTAGTTAGAAAATGTGTATATTTTTGTCTGACAACATTTTTTTTTTTAATCAATTGACAGAACTCATTGACAAGAAGTGCACCTCTTGCCAATGATTCCCAAGCACGCAGTGGTGCCCGGTTTCATACATCTTATGACAAAAGATATATCATCAAAACGATAACAAGTGAAGATGTAGCAGAAATGCACAACATACTGAAGAAATACCATCAGGTAATATGCTATTTCTTACCAGAATGTGGAGTATCTTCTCATATATTGCAGTGCCAATCTTTTTTAAAATGTTAAAAGTTTAAAGGAATAATCATGGGAAAAGAATCATCTTGATTTTTTTTTTTCCTTTTGCATGTCTACTTTATGGTATATTTAAAATAATATGGCTACACTCTTGTGAATATCCAAGCTAACTTTTAAGTGGAATGGTATGTCTGCATGGTACAGATGATAACTTGGAGTCCATAGGATCCTATTCATTACTACGAAGATTCTCATTCTTTCAGCTTCAGGCTTGAAGCTGCTTTATTCTAGGCTAATTTGGGGATCACTGTGTACAAGTGTATGAATGCTGTAGATTACCTTTTTCTTCTCAGTCTAAGCATGGAATGTGTTTCACTACTTACAGGTTTAAAATAATAAATGTTGAATTGTATGAGATCTTAAAGATTTGGTATAATTGACATAAAATTCCAGCTATTGGAAAAAAAAAGATTTTGCCAACATACTTTTATATAAATTGCTTTGAAGTCAGAGAGGAACAGGAGAAATCCCTGAAATCAACCTTAACAGTTTCCATGCTGTATCAGTGTATGATTTGTATGAATGGTACAGAGGGAAGCAGAATTTGGGAAATACAAGAAACCTTAATAAAAATCAGTGCTATCTTTCTTAGCTCCAGATCTGTTTGAATAAGCTCTAAAGCTGCATAAACCAGGGAAGCTTTTAAAAATGATCTAAAATATGATGCCCAAAGGGAGATGGGTTTTTTTCTTTCTTTGCATCTTCCTGCTCACCTCTGTGGGTTGGAATTGGAGGTAAAGACTTCAGAATGTTCAGATGTTTGGTTTTTTTTGTTGCTGTTGTTTTGCCTTGTGATTTTTCATAATGTTCTGATACTATATGCCACTTCAGTAGAAATCACAAACTATTTAGGTTGCTCCAAAAGTAATGCCTCTTCTTTGTTTCCATGGAAACTACAACAGATAGAGCACAATAGCACTGTTCAATAGAGAAAATTCTCAGCTACAAAGCACTACTTTTCCACACAGTCACCACCATTAACTATGCACTTTTGCAAGTAATGAACAAGAGCCTGCATATTGTGCTCATAAGAATTTGCACTAGTGACCCACTGTTTCACAGTTGTTATGATGGCATTGCTACTAGGAAAATGTTGCCCACGCAGTTCATCTTTTATCAGCCCTAATGGTTGGAATTCAGAAGGCCCCAAATCAAGACTGTACAGTGTGGTAGAACAGTGCAGCTGAGATTGGCAGTGTGCTTCATGGTCTTCAGACTGGCATGGGGTCTTGCATTATTGTGTTGCAAGAGAAAGGTTGTCTTTTTCTCTTTTCTGAACTGAAAGTTCAAGCCTTAGCTTAGTCAGCGGCCTAATGTGTCTGTCAGAGTTGATGGCTTGGTTGGGTTCGGGGAAATCCAGTAGGATCACCCCTTTCTTATCCCAAAAGAAAGTGCACCTCACTTTACCTGCTGAAGGCTGTCTTGAACTTTTTCTTCTTCACATGCTCCCACTTTGTGGTCTGCTGTTCTGACTCTGACTTGTAGCGATGACAGCACCTCTCATCACAGGTGGATATGCAATTCAGGAAGCTGCCACCTTCAGCCTTGTATTGGTTCAGTAGGTCCTGACAAACTTGCACATGATATTCTTTCTGTTCCTGTGTTAGCATTTGTGGGACCCACCTGGCACAAACTTTGTGATATTCCGGCATTGCCATCGTTGATTTCAATGCATTAAAACCACTATTTGGCTCTGCACAGAGTTTCTAGGTCATAAACAACCGATTCTAACAGATAAGCTTCACACTTACTCCTACATCAGATGCCATTTTATGAGACTGCCCCTCTGCTGCCATCTGTCATGCAACAACGAAATGTAATGGAATATTGGTGGGACTACTGCCATAGCACCAACGTCTGCTTCTGACATTGAGGGCCAACATAATAAAATAGGAGGCATTACTTTCAGAGCAGCCCTTGCACATTTTGAAAGCAACACCACATGAATATAAAGTACCAAGGCCTGATTATATTTTTTTATAATTCTGGAACTTTTAAAAGTGAAGAGAGACAGAGGCATGATTTTGGGATGCTAGGAATTGTACATATTGCCAGCCATCTTCACAGCACTTCTTCCAGCTCCTTTTCTCTCTCCTGCTGTATATTTGAGATCTGTGAGTTCCATTCAGGCCCCAAGTGATTGTGAAGCCTTCAGTGAGATAGATGTTTTAGTTAGAAAATGTGTATATTTTTGAGATAGAACTCAAAAGGTGAGAGAGAACTCCTTCCTCTCTGCAAGTTGTACATCTATTTAAATAAAATGTGAGACAAGCATGTGCTTATTTTAACAGCAAAATATTGGCACTATCAGAAATCTTCGTAAGACATCTTTTAATTGCAATGTTGTTAATGAGAAAATTTAAACTATTATCTAATTGTAATTTGGGGGTATTAGAATTTTCAAAGTTACAGTGTTAGCTTTGATCTAAAACATTTGATCTAAAAATTTGCGAAGCAGTGCAGGAAAATTAATGCTCTGTTCCATTTCTTATTTGGCATTAGAAATTAATGATCCAGATTTCTTTGAGGCTGTTAATCCAGCTGACAAGTCATACTGCTTTCCAAAACAGTCGTCTCATTTCGAGAGTGTCCATGAAGACAGTGCTAGCGTGAATGAACTTAACTGTTACTGTAATCTCTTATTGTTCATGCCTTCAAAACATCAGAGTCCGTATTAGGTAGCTTACTAGTAACAATGATTTGCACAGTATCTGTGGCAGTCATCTTATTTGCCTTTGTGCTGGTATCTGTGTAAGAACAGAAGCATGTGCTTAGGTAGTGTTAGAAACATCTTACACATTATTATGTTAGTAACTTAAATAGATTTGAGTCTGATATCTTTCAGTAGTGTCTCCAAAAGATTCATAAAGATGTGACTGGTATTCCTCTTCATCTCTGAACTTGAGAGCACTTTACAAATGCCAAGAACTCAAGTACAGAGGCAGTTTAATAATTGGACTTTTAATGAAATAAATTAATTCCAGTGTCTTCAGTAACATGCTGTTAAAAGAATAAAATTGTTAAAGAAAATCTACATTAAATCCTACTAGCTGTGGTGACACGGCTGATAACATGCCCTGTGTTTTGCTGCTGGTAATTGAATGCTTGGTATATTAGGTACAGCAGTTAGTCCTCTCATTTCTCTAGATATTTTTTGGACAAGGAAAGCATATCTTATTATGCTAGACAAAGTCTAGAGAACCCACTGTCCTGGTGAGCAGATCTTTAAATAATTCTCTTTACCAAGTCATCACACAAAGTTGCCTTTAGGCTACACTTGTACTAACAAACCATTCAATGCCAGGTATTGTCCATTGGTACTTACTTGATCTTAACAGTTTAATATTCCCTACTGTGGTTTTGCTTTGAGCCTACTAGCAGCCTCCCAAATAATTCTGGGCAATTAACTTAGACATTAACCTAGGCCAGTTTCTATTCCTATTTGCAGCTGGAGCATGGGCATCCTGACTTAGAGAAGGGTTTAGTAATTTGGATGTGCGTTCTTCTGTTCCAGTTAGAACTTTTTCCAGAACACAGTCCAGCTCACAGAGATGGATGTACCTCCATGGTTCCATCATATGGCAAGACTTCTCAGATACTGCGCTGGATACTCTTGTGGAAATCTTTGTCAAAACAAGTTCTCTTGGTTTTAATTTTATTTTGGCATATTCTTTCTGAGTAATAAAGATGCGTAATTTCTGATTTACATACGTAGCTTATTGCCCATTATCTTCCTGAATTGTAATTGTTGCTGCAGCTGATGAGGCTGTTTGCAATCACATACAAAAATCCCACGTTTTTAGGGAAAGGTCTGCTCATTAATTTTCCCCCAGTTTCAGCGCACTGATTGCCTGCAGCATGCTTCACATGAGAAAATTTGTGACCCAGTTAAATTAGCTCCACAGCCGAAATGTGAGTGCATCTGACTAGTTTGGGACTTCAGTGGCATGCCCTTATATGATGTCCTGTGTCAGACTGCTCTTAGGGTAAACCCATGTTTGGAAGGCTCAGCTTTCCAAGGACAGGAGCATACAGACATGTTCAGACCCAGTTGTGTAGTGCAGGGATCCTGGGTGGAATAGCCTTTCTCAGGCACATGAAGACCAGGGAGGTGATTCATGTGAATTTTTAAAGAATGCTTCTCCTGTTTCCAAGTCTCCCTTGACAGACATCTGGTATCCCCAGAGGACCTAACTTTGGGTCCTCTATCCATTCTGAACAGTAACTGTTGAACAATTGGACTTTTCCACCCTCTTTCATCTGTCCAGGAAGGCAGTAATTATTTTCCAGTTACTTCTGACATGATGATGAGCAGAATTTGTACTATTTATGTATTTATGACAGATCACCTCTTTTCTCTTTCTCAGGCTTTTTTTTTTTTTTACTTCCTGCTCTAAGGACTCATCTCACGTTTACTCCACAGGCTGAAACTCTGAATGAGTTTCATTTAAACTGCATTTACTCACCAGTGTTCTAACTCATGCTTACAGCTCCAAACTGATGGAATCATTCTAGACCTTGAAAGTATCTCTCTCCTCCTCCTTGCATAGGACCAAACAAGCCTTATCAAATGTTTTCCCAGTCTGCCTGAGTTTCTCAGCAATACATCCAAGAGGGGTAGCTATCTTTAAGCAAAGAAGACCAGGTGTCTGGCTGCTAGTGGGTTCAGCAGAGAAATGTGGCAGAACAGTTTTCCCATGAACATTTTTGAAATCCAGCTCCAAGTAATGATGATTTTTTGTGAGTCACCAAAAGATTAGACATTTAGACTGCCACTAGAAAATAGAAATAAAGGTTTGGGTTTGTTTGGGGTTTTTTTTCCATCAGAAACTGGATATTTATCATCCACAAACCTATCTTTTTTTGTCCTTTCTCTCTTTCTTTGTCTGAAGTTGTAATATGCTGTTCTTTGGAGCTGTGAAGAACTAAGGTTATAGTTATGCAACCTGTATACTTAGGTACTTCTAAAAGGAGCAGGAATTGTGCACAGCATGTTAACACCTGTAAGACTAAAAATATCAAGTGTAGAATGCCTTGTTTTTAATTAACCAAAATTACATAGGTTGCTTTGAAAGTAAAGTCTCTTATTTTTTTCTACAGAAACTACAATAATACTATTCGATAAAGCAAATTCTCTACTACAAAATGCTATTTTTCAGCATAGTCACCACCATTAGCTATGCATTTTCTCCAGCAGTGAGCAAGAGCCTGCATGCCACGCTCATGAAAATCTGCACCAGTGGAGGTGACCCACTGTCACCACTGCTGAAAGCAGCACCTATTGCCTCACTGTTTTTCACATCCACTGTTTGGTTTCAGCAGGCGTTGATTAATGTCAATGGGTTCAATTTTTTCCACATGGAGGAACTCAATTCCACACCTTTGCTTCATCTGCACTTCCATGTCAGACACCATTCTGTCAGACTGCCCCTCTGCTGCCATCTGTCACATGGCAACAAAATGTAATGGATATTGGTGGGAAGGTTCCACCTCTACTGCCAATGCAACCAACATCCGCCTTTCATGTTGTGGGTCAACATCATAAAATAGGAGGCACTACTTTCAGAGCAACCCTCATATAATGGTTATGACTGCACAGCTTAGGGAAACTGGGCTTTTTTCAGGAAGCAGATGGCTGGTAACTTAAGAGGGAAAATAAAATAAGTCAGTTTGACTGAGCTTTCTGTTTTCCAGGTAGAGCTGCTCTCGTAATGTTGGGTTGGATGTTTCAGAATTAGTCAAGTTACATGCCTCCTGGGTTATTGTGTTGTTACTACTTTATTTTTATTTTTTTTAAATGATCAACAGTAAAAATGAAATTATCAAATTCCAAGCCAATGCCTACATACTGGAGATGTATAAATAACTAAAACTGAATCAAGTTTGAATGAATACCAGGAGAAGTTACTATAGAAACAGTGTACAAGTATATATAGCAATTCAAGCTTCAAACTGTTGAACTGTAAGTAGCAGTTCTGACAGTTGTAACTTGTAGTTACTATCTGAAACTGTGAGTTAGGCTCCGTTTATCCCATCCAATGTGATGCTTGGTTTTTTGTTAGTGGCATTCAGGCCTACAGACTCAGACAGATGGTGAACACTCAAGTCTCAACATTGACGCTTTCTGTCAGCTCATCACACGGGTCTGACGTTTGCAGTACTGAGTAAGAATACTAGAGCTTGTTATTTCTTTCTTGCAAATCTGAAAAAAAAAAAATCCAGGGGAAAAGTAAACAACTGAGCATACCACTTCTGGCCTAAACAAATAAGAGGAATAAAGCCTTTCTCCACACTTAAAGTTGCAAAATTTATTGTCATTTATGACGACTATAAGGTCCAGGTCCAGCTTTCTATCTACATTTAAAAACTAATTAGCCTAGACAAGAACCACCTACATTTCTATGTGCTGTGGTAAATGCAGGCATGTGTGACGCATGGAGTTCTGCTGTAAGTTTCTATGCTAGGCAGTTTCTACTACTATGGTATTTTTGGTACATAGTGTGAAATACTGCTTTCAGTCACATTTCGTTTGAGATGCTTATAGTAGTGATATATGGTAGCAGTTATTAGCAAGACTGTTGTAGCTGTTCGTCAGGAAACATTCAGCTGAACATCATTTACTTCTCAAATATGCTAGAAGCATTGTAATATGCTCAAAAGGACAACACTGAAATACTGGAAAAATTATTGTATTGTCCCTACCTACTTTCAGAAGTAGTACAACAGCTTAAGATTGTGTGAGTTAATCAAGCATATTAATGTTAAACACTTAAATAGTACTTGGGAGCAAAAAGGAATACTCACTTGAAACACCTTCAAACCTACTGCTGTTTTGGTTAAAATATGTACTCAGACCCCAGAAGCATAGATCAGAAAACTGGAGTTAAGACCCTTGACACTGTTAAAGGGGAGCTTAGTGAAGTCTTTTGAGATAAATGCATTGCCAGGATTTCACTCTATTTAGGAGCAGGTTAAATATTTTAATTTCAGTATACATTCAAGCTGTGTTTATATGTTTGGTTTGGATACGTTGCCCCATGCAAAAGTTCTGTGGAGTAATTTGCATAAAATACAGAATATGCTAACGTAAATATTTGATAAATTACAGATATTTCCAAGGACAGAAATTGGTGCCAGTTGAACAGAATTCTGTAAGATGTTCTAGTTTCTGAACTGAATGAGATATGTTGTCCTTCTCAGAGAGCTAAACTTGCTTCAAAGATGAAATTGGTGTAAGTCAATGTAACAGTGCAATCCTGTGCCCTCTGAGAATAGATGAAAGACAGGATGGGTATTTTTAAAAATGAAATGAAAGTAACTTGAGTTTCTTGTTTAAAAAAAAAAAAAAACAAAAAACAAAAAAAAATCCAGCACCTTTCGCACACCTATCTTCATTAAAATGGACTTCAAAAGGAGTATTTTTTTCCTTGGTGCTGACATCCAGGTGATTTAAGTGCTTTTGTAAAGAAAAAGAAATTGGGAAGGTACCCCAAGGCAAGTGAACAAGAGGGAGTTGTAAGTATACAAGCTTTCAAGTATAAATCTTATCACAAGTGTAGGTATACTGCAGGTTTCTATAGGGGGCTGCCAACTGCACATCCTCTTCCTTACACAGGTAATAAATGCAGAACTGATACCCGTTGCACTGCCTGCCTGTCTCTATGGCAACTGACAGAAGTGGTGAATAGCAGATGCAGCATGCTGGTTAAGGGGAGAAACTGCCCATTTTCCGCAGGCAGGAAACAGAGGAGTGATCTGAACTGGATGAGAAGAAAGGATGAAACAAGCTAAAAAGGAAAAAGGGAATCATAAAGGAGAAAACAAAAGCAGCACAAATATGACTTTAGGTTTTGCAGAGGAAAAAAATGTGAAAGAAACAGGAAGAAAAGCAAAAGGAAAAATCACAGACAATTAAGTGTAAGAAGTGGAAATAGTACCAAGAGAGCATGGTTCAGAAGCTGAAGAAGAGCACAAGGTTATTTAGTGGGATGTAGAAGAAAATGTGATAATCGTAAATAGATGGAAAATCATTACTGCAAGATAAATGCAGTTTTGTCCTAAATATGATGACAGTCACATAGGCTGAAATCTGTCCCAGAAAAGCAGGTGGGGACTAAGTGTCCAGGAATTTGCACTGAACTAAGCTAATATTAAACCAGTGCCATCCTAAAGCAGAGCTTTAACCTTGTGTAATCCTCCATCCATGTCTTTGTTTGGGTTATCTGTGGCTAGGCTTTTCATTTTCCTCCCTGTTTCTTCCTGAGGCACTCTGTGTGTACCACAAAAAGAAGAGGAAGGATAGGTGAAAAGGCAGAGCAAGGCAATATCATATTCTGTTATTTAAATGAAAACACTCAAGAAAGGATACATCGCATGTAACTGTGATTCTGACTCTCTAGGTGTCCCAGTGTGGTAAGAGAGAAGATTATGGGAGATCTGCTAAGAAGCAGAGCTGGGGGAAGCCCTTCTGCTGGCTCCTTGTGTGAATCAAGATTGGTTAACATGGGCATTAGATGGAATTCCACCTGTGCAAGTGGGACAGGTCACCATGGACTGAAATTATTATTGGAAAACGTGTTGAAAAAGTTCACTGAATGATGAGAAGTTTCATTAGGTAGATATTTAGCTACACAAAATGGCAGAATGAATACAGGGAATTCACCAGCAGCTGTTTCTTACATATTTAATAGATTTAAAATTCCATCACTGATGATGTTCAGGGCACTTCCAGAAGGCACAACAAGCCCAGTGACTCATCTTATCATAGCATTATCAAGAATAATATTCCTGGCAGCAGATAAGCAGCCTAGATAATCACATCCAGTGATCATGTTCAGATTACGTTGCACTTGGAGGAACTAGTCTTCATTCACATCAAACTCATTCCACAGATCATCTTTCAGAAGAGAAAAATGCAAAAACAAAAATTTTACCCTGTATTTTTTCAAAACTAGCCAGAAATGGCGGAGAGTATTTACCAATACAGTTGTGTGCACTTTGTTATCTTTTAGTCATCCTGATAGCTTACTAACGTTACCAAGAAGAGGAAGCTTAAGAGTCATATTTTTCATGTAAAATGAGATAGCGTAAGTTCTGTTCTTATTAAGGAATTTTGAGGCCATATTTATACAAAGAATAATGAGAATGTAAGGTCATAAAGAATTTCTTATTTTCAGCTTTAAGCATGGGATTCAGGAGAGCTCAGGAAATTACATATTTGAAAACTATGCTGCACAGCTGATAGAATGTGTCAACATGCTGACGATACTTTATTTTGTTAATGGTAATATTGTCCTCATGCTGTGCAGAAAAATGAAAATTGTCTGAATTAATAAGAAAATATGATAGGGTGTTTATTTTAGCACTCTTTAAAAATGGGTTTTGTTACTGCATATAAGGACTTGTAAATGTACCAGCTAAGTGTTACAGATCTATTTAGCAAGGCTGCTTGATAGAAATATTTTAATGCTCTTTTTAGAAAGAATTAACATAAAGGTCTGGAAATCTTTTCTTCCACTGAAATTCAGCAGTTCTGTTAAGCATGTACCGGCTTATTTTCTAGGCTCACTTTTATTCCAGCTGTCAGCAGGAAACTTTAGGAAATCATTCCTAAAAAACACCTTGAGGTGTCTAAATTGCTACTTCATTTACATCAAGATGGGCAAATTGAAAGTCTGCCAACCACAGTCACTAGTGCAAGTCCTGCTGGGCTCCCACCCAAACAGACGACATGTTTTGCCCCCTTTGTGATGCAGATACAGGGGATTGATAGTTTGAAACGTATTAAGCTCTAGACCAACCTTGTGGATTCTGAAAGCAAACAGCATTCCTCCCTCTTTCTTTTTGCCACTCCACCAGAATAGGAAATGCTGTCACGGAAAACACTAAAATCATTTTAGGGACTTTTCGTTAACTTGCAGTGAGTCTACACAGTTGTCAGTGAGTGGGAGTAAATGGCTGCAGTATGTGATCCTCTTTGGGAAGGTCTCTTAGCAATCTGCAGTAAGTCCTTTTTTGCCAGATAAGGTGCAAGTACTAGCAGAGTTTTTCATGTCCTGTGGTCCATTCTAGTCACATAGACTTTTCAGAAGACTTGTTAGCAAAATATTAAAATGAAAGAACAGTGTTGGCAGGAGGCTAATGACAATTTAGAAATAGGATTTAAGCTACTCTCATCAGTTGCCTTTCCCCGTGGCTCATATTAAAGAAAAGTTTGGGAGGTGGCTGCATACTGCTAACCAAAGGTTTTGCTTTATGCTGTTACAGGAGTGTGTTGCCCATATTCTTTGTTAAGGGCCTTGCTGTTTTACAGGTGGGGATACTCAGCACCAGTAAGGTTAGTATCAGAAGAGTTAGCAATATCTAGCATTGAAGAGACAATTTAAGTGCCAAGACTGTGCCCTAGCAGCTGGTGGAAAGGCGACTGGACGGGCAGGGGTTGGCCTGGTCCTTGAGATGCCCAGGTCTGATCCTTCATGTGGCACACACTCCATAGTTCTTCTGCATCTCAGTTTCCTATCTGGAAAACTTGAATAACAGTTTCCCTTGTACTGCACAGGAATTCAAATTCCATAGGCAAGAGCTGTAATATTAGAAATGGATGGAATTTTTTAAATAATTGAGTGGCCTGAAATTCTGTGGCAGTAAACTCTTCTTGGAAGGTAGGTTTGTTTTATCATCTTGTAGAAACTAATCATTGTATTGAGGAAATCATTTAAGGAGTGCTGTTATGAGAACAACCCTTAACACCTTCTAAAGCATTAGGAAGACATCAGCCTTTAGGATATATGCCAAATGGTTGATATTTATAACCATGTAAGCAGTGCAGCCTGAATAACAGGGATTACTGTTTGAAATACGTTTTCTGTAACCTTCACATTCAGGGTTGTAATTTCTCTTTATGATCAGATCTTTAGAAAAAATTACTGGTAGTCAAAATGAGCTGTGTATCTTGTATACAGTCCTGTGGCCAGAATTCCTGTAATGCAACAACTCTACTTCAGTATCTGTTAAGAACAGAAGTGTTTCTCAGATGCAGGATGATAATCTTTGTGCACTTTTAGTACTGAAATTGCCTTTGTGGCCATCAGGCTGCTTTGCATTTGGGAATTTGAGCTTACAGCACTAGACTGCAGCATCCGTGGCTTGTATATGGGTTGACAACAAACCTCCAATAAAGCTGTAGGGCAGACAGAAAGTGTTGCTATAACCTAAACTGTTAAAGCCTGAAGGGCTGGTGTGTCCAAGTTGTTAGTCTAAATTTTATTCTATTCACAGCCAGTAGTTCTAAGCTTTGTTGATTGCTCACTTTGGTTCTTGCCACAGAGGGCTGTTTTCAGGGTGCTTTAAATCTTCCTTAAAATCTGTTTTAGATTTTTGCCATTTAAAAAAGGGAAGTCTGTATTGGTCTGTGCAGGTTCCAGTGTAAAATTATTGGAATAAATTCCTTAAAGCTAACAAAGCCAAAAATTGCAAAATCTTCAGAGTTCCAAGAACTTTGGTTGTATTGTCTGTCATCAAACACTAATTACCTTTGTCAGACAGTTCTAATGGCTTATTCTTTCACCTTGTTCTAAAGTCTCCTGTATTTTGGTGTGATGTATTCTAATAACAGGTCACTTTGGCACAAAAGAAACAGAGGTTTCAGTATAAAAAATAATTTAAAAGTTGTTCTCCATTAAGGGCTTGAATTTTTAAGTTTTCTCCAAGTTTGTCTGTTTGGTACTTGGTAATAACAGAAAAGGGAAAGCTGTTGATGGCTTTTTTATCTCACTGTGGCTGAACTTTTCCTTGATTCCACAAAATTGCTGTGAATATGTTCAAGTTGGTTTTAGTATTAATACAGTATGGACATTTTTATTGTAAGAATAAATATTCATTCATACTTCTCATCTTCAATGTAGTCTGTACTTAGATTGCTGCTTCCTCTGATGGTCACTCAGTAGTACTTTGAACTGTTGTCTAAAAGGCAGATGATTTAAATTTAAAAAAATAAATAAAGTCAGGCTTCAGGTGCACATGGTGAAACTTTCCAAGCTCGATAGCATGTTTGTAATGTAACATGGCATCCTTAAGGAAATGAAATTGTTCTTAAATTAAAAAAAGGTCCTTGTACGTCACTGCTCAGCTCTGAGCAGCAAAGTGCCGGGGGACAGTTGGTGGTAGTAAATAATGCCTTGCTGGTGACAGCACTATAAATGGTCCTCACGTTGAGAATGGAGGAACTGATTAAATAAGGGATAACTAAAATACAGTATTGTGACATTTGAAAAACTATTTCTGTTTTTTTTTTGACGCCAGTACCAAATACACATGAGGTACACTTTTGGGCCACAAAAGGGGACTGATCTGTCACACAGAGCCTGCACTTCCAGTGACATCGTCTGTAGAAGTTACAAGATAAGCAGTTCACAGTTTTATTTTTTAAACACTGAACCTAAATGCAGGGCTTTGTTTTGGTGTGATTTTTCAAAGGTTTGTCTCCACCCAAATATATGTTTGATAAGTAGATGTGTTGTGTCTGGTTGTTTTGTCTTTTAAAATGTGTAAATACAGATTTATATCCTGTATATCCATCCTCATTCTTGTTTTTTTCTTTTGCTTCTGCAGTTTATTGTGGAGTGTCATGGGAACACGCTTCTTCCCCAGTTTTTGGGCATGTACCGGCTCACTGTCGATGGAGTTGAAATATACATGATTGTTACAAGGAATGTGTTCAGCCATCGTTTATCTGTTTATAGAAAATATGATCTAAAGGTGAGAAATAACTGCAGATAAAATAACTGACAAAGTAGCTGAAAATCTTTAATGTAAATGCTAGATTCTGCTGTTGATTGAAGACTGCTCAAAATTTTAATGAATTTAAACCTGTGTTATATAATAATCATGATGAGCTGGTGTACTTCTGCATCTAACTTAGAAAAGCTGAAAAATGAGTTTATAGAAACTACAAATTTTTGTGTTGTGCATATTTTAAAATGAAGTGATTTTACCAGAAATATTTGTTATGTATAACTAATGGCTAAGGGTGAAACACTTCACACAAGAAAAATAAAAATTCTGCTTACTGTAGGCTTTTCTCAACATCATGGAAGGCCACAGCAGACTGTGTAGAGGACTTATATAAAATAACTACATGATGTCGTTATTTAAACCAACAAAATGCTACTACAAAGTACATCGCTTCTACAGAAGCTTCATATTTCCTTCTGCATTTTAAAAATAGTTCTGAGAAAAAGAGAATTGCTCTTAAAATACAGAATTTCTTCTGTTCTTATCATAAGGTGTGTTTTAGTTTTGTTCTAAAATGTAATTTCGCTGATATTTAATATACAGCACTTGGAATAAAGGCCTGAAATACATTCATGGTCTTTCTACATAAGGGATTGTTTTTATTTCCTCCATAAAGTCTCCCTTAGAAACCTACTTCTTTCTAATGCATTTAATTTCTGTGTTGAATCACTACGTGCATCTGCATACTTATTTTTAGATATTTATTCAGCTCTATATTAAGAGGTTTGTAATGCTACATATTGCAGCAACCATTCCTAGGAATTTACCTAGAAACTGGTTATATACTTGACTGAACCTCATCTGTAAGAACTGATTTTCTGACTGTTGATTTAATGATTTTTAGTATTTGTCAGAACTTACAGGAGAAAGATGTTTTTAATTTTGTTTTTGCTCTTCTTTGAATTTACTCTCAGATTTTAGCTGTTTTTCATTTGAAATATCCTACTTGATGCATGATGTGACTAGTGCAGAAAGCACCTATTCAATCATAAGCTGCCTTTTTTTGGAGGATTTTCTCCAAAAGTGCCACTAAGAATGAGTGACCAATCTCATACCTGAATGGGTCAGGAGTAACTTCCAAAAATTTGAGAGAACTACATATATTTTAGAGCATCATAATGACCATATGCATTAAAAAATGGGATGAAAGCACAGTACCAAAAACCAAGTGGCATATAATACATTCTTACCATTGGTCTAAGCAGCACTGCACTTGCTGCTGCTTACCTCTGTGAATGCTTCTGTACACTGTTCAGTTTGTCCAGCTAGGCAAAATTGCCTTAAAGATAAACTTTCCTTGCAATTTAAATTCAGCATCAATGTCATATTATTCTTGAAAATTACTGCCCCCCAGCATATGCATAATGATGCTGCCAAGGTTATAAGGAGTTTTTTTCTTAATTTCATTGATACAGCATCTGCAGTTACAGGTTCAGACTCCATTTTTTGTAGGTATTTCTGACACCAGCTTAGACAAAAGTCTCCACTACAGATCAGCATAGGATTTCAAAGGTATTTTCCTGTCCACTGAGACTTTTTCTTAAGATTACCTCAGTGTTAAACTTCACAACCTCCAAAATTTTTACTATTGCAAATCTTTTTTTCCTTATTTGGTTTTCTGCTGACCGTTGTCCAGACCCAATAGTTCTGAAGGTGGGTAGAGCACAGAATATGCTATAAGTAAATCAGTAAACTAAAATACCATAGACTTTTGTTGGAGTTCTTTATCAGCTAAAGATATAATGAAATGAAATCTCTGCTTTCTGGACTATACATAATACTGCAGGTCTGCTGTTCATTTGTCTTTTCTCTCTGTTCTTTCTAAGTTTTCTCTGCAGACAACAAAATATGATATAAAAATGTGTAGTTGTGAATTCTCACATTCTTTAAAGTAGTGTAAACCCACTTGAGCACTTCTTTACCCTTCCAACAAGAAAGAGTTGATGTACCAATCTTTCAGTATCCAATGCTTACCATGTTACTGTAATGAAGGCATAATTATGGCTACTATTTATTGCAGTGCTGTTACCTGATAAACTCTGGGTACCTAAAGTTGTGGTCCTGCTTCAAGAAATTTGTAAAGAAATATATACAGCCATTTTTTGGTCACCTCCAGCTTATTCAGAAAGCACCACGTTACATACAAGTCTCAGTCATTAAAAAAAAAGTATCTTATAATACCCATTATGCCATTGGTAAACACTGTAAATCTTTTGAATCCACTGTTGATCTCATCTCTTCTTTTGACTTCATGTTGCTGTGAGGTACACTGTTCTTGTTTGTACTTTGTGATCTTTTTTTTAAATATTTGTATGTACCTATATTGTGTGACATCCTTTTTAAATGTGTATTATGTGTGCCCAAGATATATAGAGTAGGCTATCCCACAGCTATACATCCAAATTGGCACAGAAATGTCAGAAGTCTGCCAAGCCATACGAACTTACAAGGTTGTCACAGAATTAGGATGAGACGTGAGGAATAAACCCCCATCAGTCACAGAGACAATAGATACAGAGCATTTGAGGATTTAATCCATCTTTCTTCTCACATGATAGATCTTCTTCAAGAGATGGCAGAAGTTTAAGACATTCTACCTCCTGTATCGCCTTCTTAATTTCAAAGGATGCAGTTCATCCACTTTTTGACCTGTAATCGTAAAGTTTTCAAATTAGTTTCTGACATATGCACATTTTTAGATCCATTTTTTCTGTTTCAGGGCTCTACTGTGGCTCGAGAAGCCAGTGACAAAGAAAAGGTATGGTGCATTTCTGTTTACTTTTCAGTTATCTAAACTGCTAGTTAGTGTCAGGACAAGCATAATCAGTGCTGTTCTGCCCCTTTTCTTTGTTTTCTGTCATATTCTCCCTCTTGAGTTCTACCTTATTCCGTCCTTTATCTTTCCTATATTTACTGCAGACCTTTGACTGTTGGTTTGCAATGGTGTTGAAATTCCAGAGGTAAGTGAGCCACTCGTCCGCCTCCTCCTTTTCCTTTTTTCTCTTCTCTTCTTAGTTTCTTCAGGGCCTGCCCTGTGGTAGGAAAACATCAGGAACTTCATTCTCTTCCTGCTTCTTCATCTTCTTTTTCTTGCTCTTTAATATAAAGATTTATGGACACAGATTTATGGAACCATGTGATGGGGCACTACTCCTATTGTAAATGTAAAAATGAACCAAACCTCGAATTGTGATAACCATTGGTTATGTAAAGTTTGTTCAAACAAGCCAACAGCTGACAGGCATGAACATACATAGGTGTAATGAGAGTGAGTAGTCTCCTTCAAATTCTACAGCTGGAACTTTGCTCTAAAGGGAAGTTGGTCACTTTGTTTTTCTCCATCTGCAACTTGAGTTCATTTGGAAAATTGAACATTCTCAAAATGTTCTTTGAGGTTCCAGTGAAATACAGTGGCACTTGAGGTTTGTCTGAAGATTCTGCAGGTAATTGAAAGTGAAACATAGTCTCCATTCTGTAAGACTTCTTAGATTTCCAAACTTTTGAGCAGTCTGGGAACTTGTGACACTAGTTTTCCTAAGTTTTCCATAATTCTTCTGAATTATGCTGTTGCATAAGATCATTCAGCAATTTGCTTTAAAGACTTCACTTTGTTTTGTCCCAAAATTCCATTCCAATCACTTGTTTTTATCCTAAGCATTAGTCATGCCATACCAGCATCTTTAACTCTTCTGTGAATTGCACAGCTGCAGTAAGCAGTAATGGGCATACAGTAGCTGTCAGTGATGCATTTCTAGCTGCAAGAAACACTCTGTGTGCTAAGTTTTTCCACTTCCTCTTAAGGCGTGGCTGAACACTTACAATTCTTCCAGCAGTATGCAACTCAGATGTCACAAATGTCAGTTGCCATTGCAGTAATCTGCATTAGCTCTCCTTTTCTGTTTTGGGTCCTGAAGATCATTTCTTGAGTGGTCTTCATTCTTTTCTTGTGGTCTGTTTTTGGTCTTGTTTAGTAGCACAACTCTAGTGTTTTCAGAATTAGCTCTTCAGGTTTCTTACAGGTGATACCCAGTGTCATTGGAAGCCTCTGCTGGTAATGCTGAAATTATCTGATAGAAATGAGGGCAAATTACTTGGATGTGACTGCATCAGATTACAATATTAATGCTTGGAATAATAATGTAAATATTATTAATATTACACATTTAGCTCTACAAGAGATGATACTATGCAGATATTTGGTGCTTATGTTTTTGAGGAGTTTTAGGAATATGTCTCAGAATCATAATTAGATAAATCATGATACACTGATGATATATAGTTAGTTACTATATATCTAATTACTGTATAACAAGCGAGAACCTGAAAGAATCACTAAATTCTGTTCTCATGCAAGTCCATGGCAAAATTCTTATTGAAACTGATTATAGCTCATCTGTAACAAAGTCGTTTATAAGAAATTATTATCTATGTATAAAACATGAAATTTTAACTTCAGCGAGACCAATGACAAAATTCCTATCAACTTCTGAATGTCTGGAGTCTCCTCTTTCATTTTGCATATCAAAAGCTATATCAAAATTGCTCCCCCAGATTCTCCTTCTGATCTTCTAAGTTTCACACATCATATTCTTTTCAAATGCATTTGATTTCTTGGAGACAGAACTACATGAAGCCTATTGAGCTGTATGCAGTCTCTGGCTGTTAGAATAGACTCTTACTACTCATAGTTCAGCAAAGAGGTGATAAGCTACTGCTCTGAACAAACATTTCTAAGCAGGAGAATGAATTGAGTAGAATGCTAGCTTCATAGAAGGAACAACATTGTACAAGCTCTTTGAGAATCTGGCAAGGAAAAAATAGTATTTTGCTTATTACATGCTTTCTGTATACATTTTGAAATCTGTCTTTTGGTCTGGAAAGGGTCAGAAGTATACACAAGCATCTTCATTGTAGGTATTTGGAACTCTGGGTTCAGATCATTGTGATCTTAATCTGTCCTGCAATAGGAATTAATTTCCTTACATAAACTACTCCACATGTTTTTAAAGAACTGTTTTTAAGCTTGAATGTTTGTGTATGAATAGACAAAGAAGGTTTGGTTTTTGAAGTGATATGAGCTGTGCGAAATACTGCTATCATGAGATGTATTTCTGCATGTGTGTCACTGGACTGGGGACCTTGAGAATTGTGTTGAAATCTAATAAGTTCGAAAAAATAGTTCTGAGTAACTGAACAAAAGAAAAAAATCTCAGATACCTGTCTGGTGTTGTAACTTATTAGCTAACGTTTAGCCAGGGGCAAATTAAAACATCAATTTATTAATATCACCCTGCAATGACACTATTAATAACAGAATCCCAATTAACAGCAACATTAATTAATTACTTATTGTAGGGATACCCACTGCTATTCATATATGAAAAACAGAAAAGTAATAAAAGGCAGTAATCTTTTGGTGCTAAAATATAAGGTTAAAAATGTCTGGCCATGCTGTAGGTTTTAATAAGCTTTTAAGTAATTCATGTTTAATTTCAAATGCCAGTATTCAAAGTAATCAAATGGTTTTCAGAATGTCAGGCATAGTATATTGACTTCCTTTACAGCTGCGGAATCCAGAAAACAGTAAAGTGAATCTTTCAGTCACTTCCTAATGAAGGTTGCAAATTTTAAATAAATTACTCTGAAATGACATACCTGGATAAAATAGTAATTTTCTTGACACATTTTCCTATCAAAATACTCTTCGTTACTTAGTTAATAAAGAAGAACCAATCAATTATGCAGAAAAGATTTATTGGACTATAAAATAAGAAATCAGGGGGGAAAAAAGTATTTTTCTATTTTAGTTTGGTAGTATAGAAGAGATATGAAGAATTCAAGTTTAAGGTTTTAGGAAGAAAAGCTGGCTGGATGACTCTTAAAATGTCTGAATGTTACTTTCTGTCTTATTCTCAGTTTATCTTCCATTTGACTGTTTTCAACTGTTTAATATCCTAACATATTGATGATAAGCTCTGAAACTGTCATTTCAGTGTTTTATGGTAATCAGTGTGGAGACAAGCTCCATCCCTTAGATTTCACCTTAGCACACAATTCTTCTCATTTGCATTATAAGTGATATTTTTAATAATAAAGTCATCACTTTCTTGGCAACAAATATCATAACATGCACTTACAGATGTCTTGAATTTAAGAAGAACAGTATGTTTCAACAGTTGTCAAGTTCTGACAGCTGCTCCTTTATTTTTTTTAGTCTTTAGTTCTGTCTTAAAAAAAAAGAAACATTAATAGTGGGCATTTTCTATTCATTCCTTGGACAATTTTGCCCTCTTAAGTGAAACAAGGATAATGCAGAACTCCCCTGGTGGTCTGTCTGCTCATAATTATGCTGTGCTTTCAGTATGACATCAAATTAGCAGTTCCAGCTGGGAGTACTTGTAGTTATAAAGAACTTTAGGATGTTGCTAGTGAGTGAACAACTCAGAAATTTCAAGAAGCAAATAAAACCTAGGTGATGTGAAACCTATCAGATTTCATCTTTCTTGTAGAATTTCATAGAATGATAATTATGTCTTTCAGTTAATGTCAAATGGGTTCTGTTACTGTCTCTGTGACGTGATTTTTCATAAATAAACATAAATACATAAAAAGACAGTAAATACAAGACCTTTGCAACAAGTTTACGCAGTCTTGAAGTAGGTAAAATTTGATTCAAGGCAGCTCATCCCCAAAGCTTAGAATTTTTTCCTGCTATTTTAAAAATGCATTTTTTACTTATTTCTTTTAATGATTTCAACTTGCTTGTTTGCCAGTTGCACGCAACAGATATGAAGCATGACTTCTGTTTCTCTGCGAAATAAATCTCAAGTTGACATATGCAGAGATCATAACTTTCCATAACTTTCAAATCATCACAGTGCATTATGCAATGCACTGCATAACAATAAATATTCAGAGTTCAGATTCCTGTTTCAACACTTAGCCTTCATATGACACTAACCCATGACTGTTTTTAAGCAAATCACTATTCTCCTGTTGATTGGTGGGTTTTTGGTTTGGTTTTGTTTAAAAGTCTGTATTCTCTGTGTTAAAGCGATTATTTTTTTCTTTAAGAGAATCTTGGTCTTGTATTTTATGTTTCATGTTCATTTTGTAGGAGAATATTCACTCTAGGGATAATTCTGGACACATTTTCCTGATCACAAGTTTATAGCTACTACTTTTGTACATGCTTGAACTCTTAATCCATCTACACTTTCTTGCACAATCTTTTGTCCTACAAAAATCCCTCTTGTACTTCCTAAAACCTTTTCAGCATTCTCTCTCAAACCCCATTTTTGAGGTTGCACCTTTATTTTCATTGCCACTTACAATCCCCTTATGCCAAACACTGCAGTAGGGCCTTGTTTGGTTAGAAATGCCTGCCCAGGACAGGGCAGATTGTACAGGAGAGGCTTGGACTCGGCTTCCATAACCAGTGGAGGAGAGCAGCCTCCATCTCCAGAATTCCAAAGGAGATTCTAGTTATTCTTTCTTCTGTGGATCTGGTGCCTTCAAACTTCTGACTCAGTTCAAAACCATCTGTGCCAAACTATTGCAAGTAAATTCATAATATCCTTCTTTTAAAAACGCTGCTTTCCACGTGTGAGTTTAACATCACTTTTTTAATTGAAAAAAGAAGAAAAAAAAAGGAAAAAGTGAATGCAAGGCAGTCACTAAGAAAAGAAGCCTAGGATGCAGAACTGAATTCTTGGCAGATATTGTACAGGTTGTGAAGTTAGTTTTTTGGTTTGGGTTTTGTTTTTTCCCTTCTTCAGTACAAGAATTATTCTCAAACTTAACTGTCCTACAACTGTTTTATCAAGCTTTTTCCAAAATGTCAGCATTAATACCAGCCCATGATTGTTATACTAGGTCATAATGCAAAACATCGCTTTGAAAAAAAATATATACTAGTTTTTCATTTTAACAAATTAGGATAGCATGCTGAATTGAGATACATAAGACATCTGCAAAAACTATATCCATGTCCATATGGAAATGAAATTTCACCTCTGATTCTTCGCAGTAATTTTAGTTTTTCAATCTGGCTTTGTGTATCCTGTCATCGTAGTCAATAAAAACAAAACAAAAAAAAAAACTTCATTGCTCTTCAGCCCTCTCAAAGACATTCAGCCCTCTCAAAGACAGTGAAATCTTCTTATCATTAAAGTTGTCTGTAACCATGACAAACTTCAGAATGTGAACCTGAAGTGTGTAAATAGATAAATAGATCCTCCATATTTGTAAAACTACTGTGCCTTTCTTGCATCTTTAAGTAGGGGATTAAAAATGATGGAAGTGGTTCAGAAAGAAAATCTATTATTAATTTAGTGGAAGTAGTTAGATGTTCATCTCCTGTGCAGCTCTTAAAATATTTAGTTCTTTAATGATAGTAATATGTTCATTATAATGAATTACATTCTGGGAGAATCTTTTTCCAACAAGGATTTTCCTTCATTGGAAATATTTGAGACTTCATTAAAAATTAATCATATCAATTATTTCATTAAAGCAAAGTCTCAATTTTTTCATTCAGATAGTGTTTCAGACTGCCACAACGTGGTTTGCTTTCTATTTATTTCAGTGCATCAGTATAAAATGTCCATATTCGAATTTTTCAATATGAACACATACATTATGAATGTTAAGTAACTACTAGAGCCACTCCTGGTTGTATACGTCATAGGTTTTAATTCCTAAATCCTCAAATAAATTCTAAGCCATTTAATTTCAGTAAAATTGCCACTAGAATTGCAATTAATGCTGGCTGTCATTAATAATATTTGAGATTACAACAGTGTCCTAGGGCTGTTCGGCTTCAAGTGAATATGGGGTGTGATACAGTCTAGCACATAAGAACAAAGGTAAGACACAAGAAGCTTTGTCTGGAAAGAGGTAGAAGAGGGAATATAGGCTGGGGGCATCATTCATGTAACGTGGTGAGAGCAACCACCAGCATGCAGCTTTTTAGCTCTAGTTTCTTATATTGCAACTGCTGCTTTTATTTCTTGCTCTTTTTGTTTCCATGCATCAGTGCTGGCTTTTAGTTCATGCTTGTGTTTGCCAAGCCTTCACTGCTGTGGGATCTGGATGAGGAAACGTGCCCTCAGACAAAACCTGCAGGGAGTTAAGGCCTGAGGGTGCTCAGCATTGCTAGCTCAGTTGTATTGAAAGTAGCTCCTGCCTGGCCCAGCAGGGCCTGCGCATGGACCCACATGTTGTGTCTGAGCCTCAGGCACATCCTTCTGCCTTGCCTCCCCCAATCTCATGCAGCATTGATAGGGGTTTTTTCAGTGTTGATGGGCTTATTTTGCTTTAACCACTGCCTAGTGTCATCTACAACTGGGACAGCGGGGTGCAAACATAACTCAAGATGAGGACTTTTTAGTGACTTTGGTGCTAGCCGTGAAGGAGCATGGTTTCTGCATTCTTTTCATTAGTGTTTGAGTCTCACTGAATTCATCCAAATCCTTCCATTCTTGAACCTCCCACACATCAGATTCCATCGCTGGCCTTGGCAGCATCCCCACATCCCAGCCCGCCCCTGCAGAGCCTGCCCTCCTCTGAGGGGCTGTTTGTGTGTGACAGGAATGTTTATCTGAAATTCCCCCTGCTCCTTCTCGTCCTAAACCTCTTGTTCGGTAGGTCAGAAAGAAAATCAATGCTGTCATACAGCAGTAACCAAATCACTGCTGGCTTTAGGAAACATCTGTGGCATCTGTAAGGAAGGACAGCTCACCCAAGGAAGCAGCGCCCAGAGGCAGGGCTTTCCTTTCATGTGAACTTATAGATAGAAAGCCTCTGGAGCAACGCTAGTGGGTATCTTAATACATCACAGTGTTCTAGGTGCAACGTGGTAGTGGTTCAGAGCAAAAAGGCTTGGACTTTAGTTTTTTCCAAGGTTCATAAGTATTGGGATGCAATGAATTTAACATGGATTCATATCGAAATGTTGGGGGCAATAACTAGGTGATAACAGTTACTTCTCTAAACAAATGGAGCATTGTGGGATCCGGAACAATTCCTAATTTCCAAGTCCAAGAAAATAAATTTGAAGAATTGGGGAGCTGAGCATTTTGGCCATGTGCAGCCCAACAGCAGGGACCTGTTGGGAAGATGCATGAAGGCACTGCAGGATCTACTGTGACACTTGTGTTTTAATGTTGTGCCTTCCAGTGTGTGTGTTTCAGAGAAGAAACAGAAGATACAGAGATCTTCTCCTTACTGTGTTGTAGAAAGAAAATAAACTTATAAAAAGTACTGTTTCTGGTAAAGTGACGTACTTACTGCTGATGCTGGTGGAGGATATTCCAGTGGGCTGATGTTAGCTGCTTTTCATTCCTAGTGGGAGGACTTGCAAATGAGGATTAACACTCAGGTGTTCTGCGACATTGCTTTGTAAACAAAGCCTTTTCTTCCCTAATGCTTATTAGAGATGAGGGCAGGGAGAAAGGCTGAATGGGCAAAATAATTTCAAGACTCTGATTGTAGAAGCTATGATTACTTCTGGGTCACTTGACCAAATACCCTGAAGGAACTATTCTGTCATCTGTTTTCTTGGTTGGGTGTTTCTTTAAAGCAAGTTTTCAGTCATTGCCCTCTGAAAACAGCCTATTTGAGGGTCTCAATACTAAAACTAGTGGTTACTGCAGTGGTCATGTGAGAGCTTCTGGCTTTCTGTAATGCTGTTGCAAATCACTTCATGGGAGAGTTAAAGGTGAAGATAATCAACTAATGCTCCAATATCAAGAATATTTAATTATGTATTTAAAAGGCAGAGTCTTCTCTGGCATTCACCACTTCTAAGCAGCATTGCATAATTCATGTTCACTTGATATTTTATAAACAATTATTTGGTATTAGGCACTTACAAACATTTACAGTTGCTATGTAAAGTGTAATCCAGTCTGGCTTGATCTATAAGCTCTGATGCAATAGCACTTCATTATGAGGTATAGATTGTGTCTCAGCTTCACTTACTGTCACTTTGACAAATGATATCTTGGAAGAAGCATGGACTTGAAGGTTAGATGCAAATGAAGTATTGAATTTGATATTTTGTCTTAGTTAAATTTACTGCATTCCCAGAGAATGTATACCTTCTAGGCTCTCTCAGCATGGGTAAACAAGGGAAGAGAATTTCTGCTTGCAGTTGTGAGCAGCTGCATGCAGCAGAAGCGTAGATGCTCGCACTGCAGAAGTGGTGGGGCTTTCAGCTGTGACAGCTCACTAATGCCCTCTTTTGGGCCTTTGAGAGCCTTCCACATTTTGGGAGGTTTGAGGGTTCAACTCCTGGTGGGGCTGGAGAAGCTTTTGCTCTGAACCCATTCTGAACCATCGACTGCACTGCACTTCTATTTGTGTTCTGACTCTTACAGTAATTTTTGTTTATTTTAGGCCAAAGAGCTGCCAACATTCAAAGACAACGATTTTATTAACGATGGCCAAAAGATTCATATTGATGAAAATAACAAAAAGATGTTCCTTGAGAAACTCAAAAAGGACGTTGAGGTAAGAGTGCACTTGTTCAATTCTTTGTTGTTAAAATGTGTGGCAAATTGGAAATAGCTCAGAAAAGCATACCTGCAATTCATAAATGAAAAGTCTTGATCTGTAAGCACTGACTGTTTTAAATGAAACATAATTTAAACTTTCAGGAGTTGATCACTGCTTTTGCTGATGTGATAAATGGCTTGATGCCATAGCTGGTTGCCATGCTTTATCCCTGCCTTGCTGATGTGATGTAAAAATGATGGTACTGCTTAGTGCATAAGCGCTTTACAAGCATAGTCCTTCCAAATGCCCCCAAGAGAGAGGTGAGTATTGCTGGTTGTTTTACAGATGGAGGTACACCAGGACTGCCTGATGTTAGCTGGAGCCATGTGTGGACTGTAGTCTGTAACAGATAATGTAGCTTCCCTTACTCACAACTGTGCATGCTCTATTTGTTTCATTTTAGTAATCCAGTTTTAGATTATGCTTAGTATCACAATAGTGATACATACAGAAATCTGTATGTACCAGGTGGGCTCATTAGCATTGGTCTTACAAGTTTGTATGACTGAGTATAGCCTATACCTACTAGAAAAACGTTAATATGCAAATTTAATGTCATACTATGATTGATTTAGCCAGTCAGCAAATAAAGAAAACTAAATTTGGGGCTAATTCATATAACTTGACTTCAGTTTCTATAATTCAGAATATTATCAATAAACACAATATTTTGCAATCCCTGTACTTAAAACCTAAAATGTTTCTGCTTGTTGGAAGAGACCTGATAGCAGATTGCCCCTGGGACTTAATGAGACTTTCAGCTACTTCTATGAGGATGGCTATGTGAACTGACTTGTCCAATTTTTCAGATCTGTATCTGAGTGTTGTTCAGAAGCTCAGTAGTTGTACAAAATACTGAAGACTTAGAATTTGCAATGATTTGCTTTTTGAGGAAATGTAATTTCCCATTGTCATAATGATGAAATTTATGATGATGGTAATTATGAAAACAAAAGTACTTTGTGAAATATCAGTATATGCTTCTTTTGTACGTGGAACATTGTGCTAAAAAATTGCTCTGTCAATGTCACAGCACTAGAGATAGGTTTATTTGAACTAAATTTTTGTGCTTTTTAATGTAGTGCAGTTGCTGACTAAAGCTTTTACTTTAAGTAGGTTGCAGACAAGATCTTAAACATGTGCAATGAATATAGAAGATACTTTATTGCTGCAGAAGGTGGATTGTGTGCTTTTACATCATTTACTGGATTGTAAATACAAGGGCAGAATCCAGATAATATCTTGAGAGGCTGTGTTTTATGATTTTGAAATTTATACAGAGTATTGTTAAATATACAAAGACCACTAGTGTGAAGTGGTCTGACACCTGATTTTAATAAAGTCAAGCTGTTCTTCAGCCTGTTTTGCTTTTACTGGTTCTTCTGCCCTTGCTAGCTAACTAACAGTATACATTTTTTACCTGGTCTTGGATGCAGATTTTACTACAGTGAGGAAAATTGCATGGCACTTTGCATAAAATTATCTCGTGAAGAGTATTTATAGTCAAACTGTGAAATAGAATTCTGAAGAATATGACTTTGTATCCATTCTTTTTTGCCATTAAATGGTTTTTTCTTGTTGCACTGTGTTTCTCTTATAATTGTCTCGCATCCCTTTCCTTTATTCAAACAAGCACGTTATAATATCTACTGCTATTGTAGTAATATGTTGCTGTTGTTCTGATGGCCTCTTGTCCATGACTTTTCTCAGTTCATTCCTGCCTCATTTTCCTGCCACCTCATTCCACTGAAACTGTCCTGAGAACAATCACATAAGGATATTTTTTTCCACTTTAAATCAGATAATCTTTACTCTGTGCTTTCACAAAACCCTTGTTCTTCTAATTAGCAGTTCACTCTTCTTCCCAAGGGTCTGTTCTCTTTCTTGTAATTTTCTACCATTATTGGTAGATTTTTCTCCTCTCTCTTGATATTTATCAAATAGCTTAATGGCTTCCACTTCTCCACTTTCCACTCCATTTCCTTTGGCCAATTTCATCTGTTATTCTTCTATATTATTGTATATCTTCTCTTCCAACCTTGTGAACGATCTTTTGCTTTATTATACTGAGATGGTTAGAAACCAACTTCTTCTTTCTTCTTAAGCCTCTTCTCAATCTCACTTTTCATAATATATTTGTAGCACTTCAGTTCAGAGTCATGTTAGCTATGATTGCTCTCTATTCTCAGAATCAGGATTTTGACAAACTCGTTTTTTTATTTCTTGATGTTTTCATACTCATCTCATTGTTCCCTGCCATTATTCCAAAGTCTGACCAAAATCCCTTCTCTGGTCTGCTCTAATTTGCATTTTATAGCCCATTAGTTTTTCTAAAAGCTTAAATGATTTGTATTTTCTGTTTCTCTCTGTGTGTATCATAAGTAGAGGTTCCAGAGGTTCCTCCTATGGCAGCTTCACTCCTTGAACTGTTTATCCCTTCCTCTTGCTTTTGTAACATTTCTTGTTTTCATCTTCCTCTTTTCTCCCTTCCTTACACTGTTCCCATCAATTGAAATAACGGTTTGCCTACACAGCAAGTACATTCATTTCCCATCTTTAGCCTTGACTCAAAGATGTCCTTTTATTCACGTTTTGCTTATGTGACTTGAATTCTGAAGAGAGTATGGCATCATTTCATTTCTTCATGATGTAAAACTTCACAGCATTTCCATTGCAAGGATATTTAAGCCCTTTTGCATGATTCTGTAATAAGGCAGAGAAGGAAGTGAAGGGGCAGACGTGGCTGCAGACCATGGCTTCCTATGTGCTGGTGTGCTTGTCAGAACAACTCTAACTGGAACACTGCTACAGTATCCTAGGGCTTTTTAGTATAAGTTGGGAGTGACCTGCAGCTATCACTACATCTTAATAATTAAAAGTCTCTCTTTGCTAGCTTTACCACTTAGTCCTCCGCTTTGCTCTTTCTTAGAAGTGCCCATTTTTCTCAACCAATGGCATCTTTGTAACTTCTCTTATTTGAAAGTGGAGCTTACATTTTTCTGTGATACTGATAAATTGCTTATTATCACTTTCTAGTTCCTTGCTCAGCTAAAACTCATGGACTACAGCTTGCTAGTTGGAATTCATGATGTTGAAAGAGCTGAACAGGAAGAAGTAGAATGTGAAGAGAATGATGGAGAAGATGAAGGTGAAAGTGATGGGACACACCCCATTGGAACTCCTCCAGACAGTCCAGGAAATACACTGAACAGCTCGCTGCCTTTGGCTCCTGGGGAATTTGATCCAGCTATTGATGTTTATGGAATAAAATCTCATGAAAGTAAGTAGTAATAAACATCTGCATGCTAAGATGTTTTGATTCTTACACTGGAGCCCAGACATCTTCACAACAATGTTAAGGGAAAGTTACATTGCACAATATAAATTTGCTTTGTAGAAGAGGAAATCGGTTGTTCTTTGGTGAAGCAAAAGGCATCTGTGATGCACAGCTTTGTTACTGAACATATTTCTCAGATGTAGTGATGTGTGGGGATGGATGCAGTCAGCTAGCATACCTACTGCACAGTCAGCTCAGGTTCTGAATTAGCTGTTCAGACATCACAGTTCTCAATGGCTGTTCAAGACAGGAATGTTTGTTGTGTTTTTTTTTTTTTCATCAGCATTTACATTAATAAATATATAGTTTCATTCATAAATAAAATATGCTTTTGCTGACTCGGAAGCCCTGCCTCTCATATAAAATTTAGTTTTTCCTTGTTTGTTTGTATAACTATAAGGGAACTTGAAATCCACATCAAATGAGCAATAATTCCTATTTCTGTATGCTGGTGGTTTATTTTACACTTGTTCAAAGGTTTCACATTACATATAAGTGCATTTAACCTTTCACTTAGGTATATCTTGAGCCTGTGGTCTCTACAGAACTGTAATTCTGACTGACGTTACCCTCCCTGAGCTGCTGAGTGATCCTAAAGAAGTCTCCTTTGCTGGAAGGAGAAAGGCATGATTGAAATGTCATTCTCACTTTCATGTACTTGTCCTTTGCAGGTGCACCTAGGAAGGAAGTATATTTTATGGCCATTATTGACATTCTTACCCATTATGATGCAAAAAAGAAAGCTGCCCATGCTGCAAAAACAGTAAAGCATGGGGTAAGTGTCTGTTTTCTTCCTCTGATACAATTTATACTTCTGCATTTTTCTTGTTTAGTGCACTGATAGAACACAGTTCAAGAGATTTGTGCAAAGGAGAGAGATTATTTTTTCCTAGTTTCATATGTGATAAAAGAGCACAGAGTAACTTCTATACATTGCATACTAAAGCTCCCTATTTAGCTACACACATTTTTGTTACCTATAAAGAAGACCAGGAAGGCACTGCCCTTTTAGGGCTCTGGCCTACATTAGTGGGATGTATTTTATACTTGCAGACAAAGCTGTTGACCAGGCTCTTGTATTAGCTTACAGCTCAGTGGAAGCTGTTGTGAATCTTCTGACATGGGACCCTAGTGATGGTTTCATTGTTGGGTACAACCCACTGAAAGTTAATTCCTCAGCATATAATGTGTCTTACTTTAAAAGATTTCTTTAAAAAAAAAAAAAAAAGTTCAATTTGCAAGATTAAGTATAAAATGTACATGTCAGATACTTGGGTACCATTCAGGGAAGGCTTGTATTTGACTGCCATGGATTTCTTTATTTTTGACTGAAACTGCTGCTGAGCAGCAGACACCAAAGAGTTATGGGAAAGCATCCTAGTCTTCCAAAATGAAGATTTGTACTTTCCATTATCACTGTATGGTGATTTGAGGTCAGAATTTCCTAAGCTCATTAAAAAGGCCATAATCATTTCTGAAGCTGGGGTACCTCCTCTAAGAATCAGGGCATTATGGATGGTTTTAATCAGAGTTTGGGTTTTTTGAGTTTCCAATAGAAGGTGACTTAGAATGCCTAGCAGTGAGAGCCCTGGACAGGCTTGCAGTACAACATGATCATTACTTTCTCCATTCTAAAAGCACTTGAAAGTCAATGCAAACTATATGCAGCCATTAGCTGGCAATCTATGTTGTGAATAACAACTATGATTATTAAACCTTACTACAGAACATGACATTCGTGCAACCATTTTGTTTGCTTTCACTGCTTGCATCCTCAGCCACCTGACACTGAAGGTGGTTCTGTAATTGCATGCATGCATTCTTTTCCTTTCATGAAATGAGGAAGATGTAACTGTGGTTAAGGCTCTGAAAATGTCCAATAACAGTCTGAGTGAAACTGTGACCTCACTGAAATAGCAATTGTGCAGCTAATTTAGGGAGTCCAGGTTTAAATGTTGGAAAAAACATGTCTCACTGTTCTCACGTATTCCAAAGCAGATGAGTTAGCATTCAGATAGCCGTGGGCATCAGCCTCATAGGGACACATTGGGTCCAATTGCAGTAGTTCGGTTTTCTCTACAGGAAGATGCTGCTGTTCAAGAGATAGGAATCTGTGAGTAGTGTGCTTAGACGTGAGCAGTGGAAATTGTACAGGAGAATGAAACGCACTGAAAGTAAAGAGGAATAAGGAAAGTAAAGAATGGCATTCAGAACCGGGAGGCGGGTGCTGCAGGTGCCCAGCTGATACCTGTACTGGGGTGAAGCCTAAAAAGGTGCCCCTCATATTCTGCTGGAGGGTTCATGACAGCGTGTGTGTCTGGTGCTGAGACCACAAGTTAATCCATCACAGTGCTGCTGCTGAAAGCATCCACTAAACACTGCTTCTTCCTTCTTTCCTCTTCCCTCTCCATCCTCTATTTAGGCCGGTGCAGAAATTTCAACTGTTAATCCTGAACAGTATTCAAAGCGCTTCTTGGACTTTATTGCCAACATCTTGACGTAACCCCTCGTGTCACAGCGGACAGACACGAGACCTGGGGACAGCAGCAGAGACTACGAGGGTAGGGAAAAAGGAACTCAGAGAAGCGCTCATCTTGCAGAAAGCAACCCCTTTGTTTACATCTGCTGGCAAAGATGACTGAAGTGGGGTGGAATACTCGCTTTAACAGCTGCCTGATATTCCCAGCATAGTTCTAGCTATTTCTGACTCTTTTGTGTGTGCAAAAAAACAAACAAACATTAAATTAAATAAATAGAACAGCTTACTCAGAGTGCACTGTGACAGTCCCACTCTGACGCTACCAGCTGAAACGGAGCAACTGAGCAAAGAGGCGTGGGGTGGGGGTGGGGAAAGTAAATGCATGTTAAATCTACAATATTGATAGCAAATTGTAAACTGTGGATCAGTTTATTTTTTGAACTAAAAGATACGTGACAGTATTCATGACGGTGATGATAATAATAAAAACCTTACTGCGAATGTTACACTCACACCGTGCACACTGGCACTCCTTACAAACAGCACTGCAGCAGTGGGCCCGTGGTGCCGGAGCTCTTCCCATCAGGTTCTTGCAGTTGGGGGTTTTTTGTTGGTTTTTTTTTTTCCCTTTTCTCCCATTTCTTCCTTTTCCTCCACACATCACATAGGGCAGTCCATGCTCTCAGGCACCAGGAGCTGATGTCTCCTACCTTACAGAGAGCTAACGTGTAATTCATGCTGTGTGTACATTTTTGCTACCGTGAACTTACATTAAGGGAAAACCTTGCTTATTTCACTTTGTTACCCGAAGTTGTCATTTGTTTTATATTCTTGCCATATAGGAACTAATAATGTTGAAGTGGAAAGAAGCTTATCTGAAGAAGTGCATAGTTCTGGGCAATAGTAGCTGTGTCTCTCACCCACAAGACGTGCGCGCGGATAGAAATTCCATTCTTTTGTAATTTAATGGGAATTTGAAGTTCAGATGCTTACATTGTACTGCTTAAACAGCAGTATTTTATGATAGATTATCCCTCTAAAAATGAACCCCGGATTTTACTGTTTACATTATTAGGAAAGCAGGGATATTTCTGAATTTTAGAGCTGTGTACAATATATGACTTTTAAGTTTACATGTAAAGTTATTTTGCAGTACAGATGAAGTATGTTCGTCACCCTCCAAGCGTAATGTGCAGCCATGTACTACGGTGAATGTCTCACTCGCCCCGGCAGACTCTTACAATAAAATGAGGAAGGATATTGCAGAGGGATTTTTCCCAAGGACGTCTTTTATCACCAAAACGACCTGTCCTGCCGTGTACTCAAATCTGATTGTACAGTGCATTGCCTAAAACTGTGCTGATCATGTTTAACTTGTTTAGAATTTTTAAACAACGACATTGTATTTCTGCTCTTCTTGTATTTTTTCCCTGGAAGATTCCATGCTTGAAAGACAAATTTACATACGCTTAAAGTTTATCTACTTATACACTGTGCTAAAGCTGTGCCTTTGAAATTTCTTTATTGAAATTGTTAGATTTTGTAGGCGATCTAAAGGAAGTCAAGCCCTCCCCATCATCATTTCTAACAGAGATCAGGAGTGCCAGCATGCCTTCTCCATTACTAACATCAGTGCTACTCAGCCTGCACCTGTGCATAACATACATTTTACTTCCAAGGAGCCTATAGATAGCAGCCCATCACACTCTTTGGTGGCCAAAGGCAATGCTATCCCTGTTGCTGTGTACTAATTCTTTTCTCCTTTCCTCTACCTTCCCTACAGGATTTTTTGTTACGTTTGACTTAGTGATGTCTGCAGCACTGTAATGTATGTGTATACTTTTGTATTGTATGTATTTAAATAAGTTGGTACTGTGGCTTGATATTTTGTTGTCCTTTCCCGTATTCCCCCATTGTCTGCATTTATCACCAGAGTTTCATTTCCTGTGGCTTCCTGAAGCGTGAGGCCGCAGCAAGACCCTGAAGTCAAAATGAGGTACCATTGCAGCCAATCAGTGTACATTTTTAGACCATTTTAGAAATGTACCACTTTTTGTCTGTGTAGCAGTTTTGTCACTCATTATTGTTGATAAACTGTTTATTTGGACAGGGCAAGGAAGTCTCATTATTGTATATGTTAGTGCTTAGATTACACTCCAACCATGAGCAAGGCTTTATAAAATAAAGCACTTTGATGACTCACTAGGTAATTCCTTTGGTCTCGTGTTTCAGCCGCTTCTGCTCGCTTACAGACTAATTTTGGATGTTAAAATGAATGTGTAGCCAATACCATAAAGCACAATCAGAAACTTGGAACCTTTTCATTACATTTTACCCTGCTTCTTTCACATATGTGTAAATGGCTTGAAATGTTTCACCCTTGTGTTCTGTGTTGGGCTGTGCTCCAGAACAGAGGTTTGGGAGCAATGGCTCAATGGGTGAAGCCCTGGTCTTACTACAAAAAAAGGAATATGTCCTACAGCTATCAAAGGATGGAAAGACTGGCAGAATTTGCCGACACATGTAAGGGCTTGAGCTAAGAGTCACATAAAAATACCTGGGAATAAGAGCAGATAATTCCTAGGAGGAGAGGGGGCTTTCTGGAATTCCTTGGCTTTGCTCATCAGGCCTCCCAGCACACGAAGCAGCCTGCACAGCCCAAGTGGCAGAAAAGGAAGTTTTGTTCTTTATTCTGACTTAATTCTCTTAATGCATTTGTCACTTTTCACTTCCTTTTGTTTTACTGCACAGACATAACAAGGCAGTGTTTTCAGAAATATTTTTACCTCTAAAATACACCCGACAGACTTAATGATAACATAGACATTCCCCACAGGGAAGGCTGTTGAGAAGCTGTTCTATTAAGAGCAGGTGAAGTGATGGGAAGGGAGAGGATCCGCTTCTTAATTACTCATTTAATGATATCTCCAGCATTAACCCAAGCCTGCATGTCACACGGCTGCTCCAGCTGCTCATGCTGTAGCATGGCCATGCTGTTCCAGGACTGCTGCTTGCAGGGCAGCAGGCTGCCTCTTCAGTTCACCATTTGCGCTGCTTCTGCAGTCGTGTGGCAGCAGCCCCCAGCTGGCACCCACTGCCCCCATCCCAGCCTCTCTCTGCCCATCCTGTTGCTGTGCCCTGCCTGTCCACACAGGTGGGGGTGATGGATGCTGAATGTCTCCCTGTGGTTGTTGCTGGGCACGCTGTGTGATGCATCACTGGCTCCAGCAGGCAGTGGAAGCGCCTTGGCTTGAGGAGGTGCATGTGTATTCTCTTCCTAAGCTGGAGCATATCTTTTCTGATGATATGTTTTCTCCCCCTCCAACCCGAAGAAAGTAGTGATGGTCATCAGAGTATACAAGCCAATGGGCTCATTAATGCTGGGACTGCAGAAAAAGAAAACTTCTTGAGAACCATATTTTTCTACATAAACTGTGTACTGTAAATGTCCAATCTGAGTTTCCAGCTTACCCCCTTGTGCTCACCCCTCCTTTCCCACTGTGGTAGCAGTCAGGAAGTCCCCACATTACAGGCTCATTACGTTCTGATGTTCTCACCCCAGTGTTGCGCAGTGTCTGTCCTCTCTCTGCTATCCCTGCTTCTTGGTGTCTCAAACTTTCGTATTTCTCATGTAATGGGAAAAGAAATAAAGTGGCTAACATAGAGGAGAATTCAGCCTCACCTCTTCCTTTCCATCTTGATTCCTCTGTGGCAGCTGCGGGTGCTGGAACTCAGCGTGCTCCATCCCCTCACCATGCAGAGCAGGGAGCAGCAGCTGTGCAGTGCCAGCAGTGCTGTCTTCACCCCAGAGCAACATGAGCTGCTGCACAGCTACATGCACAAACAAGCGGCTGAGCTGGGGAGCAGCATCTTCAAGTGGCAAAGACGATGTGTGGGAGATTAAACTCACACCTTATTAAACTCAGCCTTATTAAAAGCATTAGAAAAATGAGAGTGGAAAGGACTGACTTACTGTCCCAGAGCAGCTCTGCTGCAGGTGAACCCTGCCAAGAAGTGGGTTAATGCTTACCAGCAAGAGCAGTTCCGAGGGATCCCTCTGCTACCCCTCCCATGCCTCACTTCTCTATCACTGACAGATTTTTTTTCCTGGTATCTTTCCTGACTGCATTAGAGCGATTTAAATCCATTAATATTTGTTCTGTCTACAGTGGACTCTGAGAAGAGTTTGTTCTCTTCCGCTCTCAGTTTCACTCAGTGCAATTCTGCCTTTATGTGCTATACAAGGTAAATATTAGCTTTGGCACATATTATAATGTGAATATCCCCTTTCTTTATCTAACACAATAATCAAAACAGTTGAGCTAGGCAGAATGACCTATATTCTATTTTTAATGCCAAAAATCTAAAAAAATATAAAAATCACCCACTAAAGTGGTGCTTCTCAATTGTCAGCTATATTTTGTAAAGGGATTACGCATTTTTATTTTGAGAATTTCCCAGTAATCCATTTAGCACCTAATCCCAGAAATGCACAGTGATCGTTGTTTGAACAGAGCGCAGTGTGGGAGCGGGCACTCAGCTGCTGGCTGCAGTTGTTGCTGTAACTGCAGTGCAGTGCCAACCTCTTACGGACTTTTTTCCCAAAGCAAATATCATCATCTTTGCTTTTCTAATGATATTCTCATTCCCCAGGCTTCTAATCTTATCCCCCCCCCCAGTGATACAACACAACATAATCATCTGCTCCTCGATAATTAAGATACAAAATGTACTTCTTTGCGAGTTGGCATAAATTCACACCTATCAGTGCTGTGACGATTTTCAGGCATTTCAGTTATTGCCCAATGTGCTTACGTTCATAAAGATCTGCTCTGCTCCCCGTCCGCCTGATGAGTTCATACCAACTCACTTAGCTGTGTGCATCTCATTGGAGTCAACAGAGCTGTGAGAGCTGGGTGTTTTGCAGCAGTTTCACACTTCCACACAAGACTAGGATGCGATTTAACTTGTTGCCATTCTCCATTTCCAATATTTCCACAATTTCTTCTTGACTCTGCATCAGAAGCCCAAGACCAGAGCGCTTCACTTCCTTTCTATGTACTTTTCCTTTGCCCCATAAAAAGCTTTTCATTGTAAGAAAATCTCAGCCACGCTTCTGCCTGCATCCTGCCTGGCATACAGAACTCCACACAGGTACTGGCTGACAGCACCAAAGCCCACATGCCCTCCTCCGGTACACAGCTCCCATTTGGCTGTGACACGATGCACCCACTTGGCCCATCCATAAGGAACGAGGTTTTGCAATTGGAAGACGGGTGTGAAAGCACTGTCATTCCCTGAGAGCCACAGTGATGTGGCCCGAGCTCCCGCAGGCGATGGACTCACAGCCCTCATGGGGAAGGGGCAGCAGATCCACTTATCCACCCCTCCACAAGACACAACGGCTGCACCGTGGCAGAGCAGGGGGGGCTGATGGCCGTCACCCATCTGCCAAGCACATACTCATCTGCAGGGTAAGGCCTTGGGCATGTGGAGACCCAGGAAGGTCAGAATACAAACATGTTAAACACAAACTGCTCTCCTAAATGGGAGTTTCTGTACTTACAGACTTCCAGAGAGGAGCTGCTCTTCCTTATGTTCCTGTGCAGCAAGCAGGGCTCATTGCCCAAAACCCCTCCAAATGCACAGCACTCCATCACTGAGCGGCTGTAAATTCATTAACGAGAATACTGACAGCATTTGGTCCATTCCTGTCAGACAGCTTGAAAAAAGGAGAGAAAAAAGCTATCAAGCTGTTAGTAATCAAATCCCATCACACACTAAAAATAACAAGAAGCTGTTTCAGCAGGGTGAGGGACAAAGCAAGCTGAACCCTGGCAAAGGTGCATATCTCCAAATTTAGAGCAGGCCAGCAAGAAACAGTAAGCAATGAACCAGCCATGGATGCCCAGAAAGTGAAGGTTGAAGATGATCTTCAAATATAGCCAAGCTTTATTGTTATTAAGTGCTTTAAAAATCAGAACTACTGGTTTAAATTAGCTCATGCTATGTAGGCAGCCAATGTAAGGAATGCAGATGGAACAGGACAGCAAAAAACCAAGGCATGTGCAGCTCTTGCAGGGCCACAGTGCAAATAAAAACAGGGGCTGTGCTCTGGAAGAAAGCACCTGAGCTGAGCTGTGTGGGGAAGGGAGAGGCCACAGGGGAAGCCAATGGACGTAACCCAACATCATGTTTCTGGAATTGCTTCTAGAATTCTCTCCATACATGGAGCAACTGAAGAAGAGTGTTGCACCATTATAGGGCTTCCCAGCTATTAGGAAATGTAGTTCCACAGCCAGGCGTAACCAGAGGCACATGTCACAGCCCACCCTGACAACGGGAAAAGTTCAGTGAGCTCACAGACCCCAGCCAGAGATCCCATACAGAGACACTTCTGCTACTTTCTAGATACTCTGCAGATGTTTGACCAAAGTTTGGCTCTAATTCTTTCACAATGCAGATGCCAACATGAAGTCAGAGCCAGGAAATTAATCCTAGATGTTCACAGACAAACTGCTTTTAATCCTAATTGTTGCTTTTCTGCTAAACAAAGTGGTTTTAAACAGACCTCCCATGCAGCTTGATGTGCCTGAGCCAGCTGCTCACGCGGAGCGCTTCGGCCCCTCCTTGCTCCCTGCACAACGCGTGCCCTTACCTTCCCAAACCAATCCCCCGCCCGGAACGCCCTGCTCCGGTGTTTCAATCTCTGCAGCAGTTTTCCCACCTCGCATTGGCCACAGACAGATCTTGCCTTAACTGATAGCTGAGATTTACAGTGCTAAGACATAAGTGATACTGTTTCTAGAGCAGGAAGCCCATTCTGCCAAACACGAGCCCCTCCTTCCCACCATTACTTATTTTATAACACACTCCACATACCAAAGAAGTCCACAGGCACTTGAACTGGCTTCTAGCTACAGCTACCTTCAGTTAGAAACTAAAGTTTGACGCAACGCACAGGAAAGGCTCTCTCTGAACACAATAGGTATTGAACCCAACTCTTCAAGCATAACATTTGCATCAGCAGTAACGCACACCGGCTTGTGCTGCTGAAACTACAAGGTGCTGCTGTTCTAACAATGCCAGCACAAACTCATATTTCCAGTTTCTCTGACTGGATCTATACATACTGTGGTGGAAGCCCTTATATAAATACACATATACTCACATACATAATATGTGCATTTATGTGTGTGTATTATATATTTCAGCATTTAGGGTGCTTCCAGAAGTATATCCTGATTTGCACCGTATGTACATCTGTACTAAAAGCTCTACAGCACAACAGCAGCCGCAAGAGGTGAGTCAGACCTCTCACCAAAGGTTCACTTGATGAGAAGTAATATATTCTGACTATATTAAGTACCATGAATGACAAGACAGCCCTTCAGACAGCCCTTCTCCCGAGCAGTACCTCCAGCCCATTTGCCTGATGCTCCCGCAGCTCTAACATCCCTTTGACTGTCACATACATTCCCACAGACCAGATGAGGGTAGGACAAATGGGGCTCCAGCACACACATACAATACGTGCCAGTGTTCCAAGAGCATAATTAGTACCATTCTGCTCCTCCACGCAGTGGGGAAACTCTATCCTAATCGAGGGCAAGGAAAGGGGGCTCAGCTCGTGCTGACCTTCTCAATCCTAGAAGAAAGAGCTTTAAATACGTAACTTAAAACACAAGCATGAACATTTCAACTTTGAATTGGCTGAAGCAGTGCAGTACAGTGATGCACTTCGGCGTGGATCGCTCCAGCCCCTTCAGTGAAAGGCAAGATATGGCAGGAGCTGGGTTTAGAGCCAGGCACAAAAGCCTCAATTAAATCAAAATACGGGAAGTCTAGTTCTTTCACACACATATAACATAAAACCAATTATGCTCAATGCCTTTGCAGTATCACTCATTTTTTATTGAAAAAGAAATCCACAAAATCAGCTCGAATGAATCCACCCCCACGGCAATGGCGGTTTGCACCTGTTCTACATGTTACACACTGCCTGCACCGATCGCTCTGATGAGTATCTGAGCTGCAATGCAGACCCACATCCACACGTTCCTCCTGCAGACTACAGCACAGCAATGCACGTAAGGACCTGCCCCAGCGCTCTGCCTGCTCTGTGTTGGACAATTGCACGGATGGACAGAAAATCCCAGCAATGCTGAGCACCAAACTGTGAGACGCACCAAGCTGCATCATGCAAACAAACCAGGTATGTGGGAAGCGACAGAAGAGGAGCAAAGGGTAACAGCTGTTAGTTTACCTGGACAACACAGAGCAAAGCTGTTAAGGGTAGAATGGCATCAGTTCACATTTGTGCAGCTGTGGCACACCCCTTCATTCACGCAACACACAGTACACAATTATGCTATGGAGGTCACAGGAGTCAATTTTCCCTTTCATCTCATCCACATCAATTAGGAAAATATGCCAAAGTTCACCTAGGCTGCGGTGCTGCTTTCTGTGGTGGTGAAGGGTCAGATCCTCAGCTGCAGAAGCTGACAGCCTGTGAGCGTGGCTTCAGGGGGCAGGGGCTGCAAACAGACAAACACAACTCATCTTGAAACAAAAACAAACAAACAATCAGAGGTACCTTTGGTGCGTGTACCAAAGAAACATTCCTAGAGGTGCCCCTGGAAGTCACACTCATTCTGCAGAGAAACACTAACGAGAAAAGAGTAGGATGGCAGCAGACAGACGAGGCTGTAGGACAGCAGTCCCACTACTCACCTGGCAGCACCCATCCCTGGTGCTGCTGCAGCTACTGGCCATGGAGGCTGATTCTGAACACTGGGACATTCCTTCTGCCCTCCTGCTATGGTTTGTGCTTCAGCTTTGCAATTCATGCCAACCTTCTTCAGCAGTTCGCTAGGAATCCACCCTGAGACCCCCGCTGTCATCTGTCAGCTGTTCCTAGAGTTTTCTCTGAGATGTCCTTCAGGCAAGATGTGTATTTCTCCACATATAATAAGATTCTGAAACCCCATATAATCCATTGAGAAACTGCTCTGGTGTGGAGGACAGCGTGAGATGAAAGTATTTCTTCTGCATACAATTTGTAGGGCAGTGTTCAAAACTGAAAAAAAAAACAAAACAAACAAACAAAAAAAAAAAAAAAACAAAAAAAAAACACCTGCAGAGAACACACCTTCAATTCCATAAAGGGAACTTCAGCGTTTCTTTTCAAGCTTCCTTTCTCCATCAGTGTATTTGACCGTAGAGCAGAGACCGAATGGAAACACGCTGCACCCAATCCTCCTGTGTGCTGCATTGGCTGCACATTTACAGTAACACCAGCACTTCCCAGCAGCCTCAGGCCCGTCACACACACCCTGTACAGCACTGCTGTAGAGGATGGTGCCTGGGAAACCCCCCGCACACAAAAGGCGCAGTGGTAGCGTGAGGTCAGCAGCTGAAATGAAACACGTGATGGCAGCTGCCTTGCTGACAGTATGGAGCTGGGAGATGCAGGGAGGATCGCTCCTATTCTGAAGTGTAACACAAAGCAAAGCAAGGAGTAGTACATGCTTCCCTGCACTCCCTTCTGTGGTTGTTGTGCAGGAAGGGACGTTAATGCAAATCACTTCTCAATGGTACCTGCAGCTTGATATCAAGAATGACCCTTGGGTTGGCGTCTACAAGCTGTCTTCCTAGAGGAAAGGATTGGCATCGACTGGCATAAAACTACTGACAGCGAACACAGCTCCTTAACAGCCACTTGGCTATCAAAAGTGATAGTCAAATATAAACCTTCATCTAAAGACTTTTATAATGTTAATGTACTCATTCGGACTGTTAGTATAAGTGTACTGCATCATTAATCACAGTAATGGTACATCAGCAGACAAGTGAGGTTTTGCTCAGATCTATGATTGTCCACATCAGTTACTGGCTGCCTTTAATTAACAAGGACTGACCTCTCCACTTCTCTTTCTATTTCTGCAGTTATGAAAAATCTATTTCTGAAGGTGGACTCCTATGATAAATGGAGCACATCAGTGAAGCAGCTTCTGATTTCAGTTTAAAAGACATATATATAATTAAAGCAGAAAGTTTTTCTGCACAACAGAGACTGAAATTTCTCCATCTGGAAAATGTAAATACTTCCAATCACTAAGCTACAAAGTCTCAGCATTTGCTAAAAATGATATAGATACTCAATACTGTGCCACATTTCTGAAGCTTCAGAGCAGTAATCTATGAAACGTGCTCTTCCCCCACTCCGTACATAAAGCACGTCAGTGCAGGTAGTATATTCACTGATTGCACCTCAATTATTCTCAAAAGGGTACGTTCCAGCCCAGCTTAGCATGTGCAATAGGAAGTAGATTCTCAAACCATCTGGCAATTAAATTTCTTAAGTCTTAGTTTTGTGAAAATAGATCAAAACTGGCTTAAAAGCTGAACTCTGATCTGGGATTATACCGTTGGTCCTGTAAGGAAATAATTTCCAATCTACATCATCTAAAGAAATGCCTTAAGGACTACCACGGTGTTTCATTTTTTCCCTCAAAATTTCTATTATGGGGGGAAAATAGAACACAGAGACAAAAATATTTTCATCGACTCCCACAGGTCTTTTATTAGACTCCAGAGGCAAAGAAAATACGTAACACCTGGCTTTCGGATGGGAAGAGGAAACTAGAATTATTTTTATCTGTTTCCCCTCTACACCTCCACGCCATCTCTCCAGCCCCTCATTAAGCCACACGTCAACTCGGGACAATCCTCTTTTTCTCCAAACTCCCTCTGACAATGCATTAATTCTCCAGTTCATTTCTGCAGCGCAGCCCCTTTCTCTCACGTTTAACCTGCTCTGAGGAGGAGCTCACCCTTCTGCCCAAAGCGATATGCTCACACACACACACAGCCCTTTCTTAATTCATCATTAAAATGGTATTCTGTGCTCCAACCAGGTTAATCTGGTGTGCACCACAGACATTACCTCATCTGTGCAGCACATGCAGCTCAGTGCACGCAGTCTCCTTTATGTGACAATCTCTTCAAGACTGCAAATTATCATTTCCCTATCAGAAACATGAAAGCATTTTTCACATTATGAAGAGAACGATGGCACAAAGGCACCATCAAAACTTGCAGTACCTTTAAAAGACAATGAATATGAGTTAAAATTAAAAAAACACATGTTCACATAGAGTCAGTGGTGTCACTGGGTTTTATAAAGGAATTAAATCTTTGTGTATGGGTGCAGCTTCTTCATTCATTTGTAAAATGTTAAAGGCTGATCAGACTTGTGTCTGTAGCTGAGTTGACAGATAATTCTAGCAGACCTCAGGAGATGGTGTAATTAATTGTTACAGGTTATAAATAAATAAGTTTTTAATACACATATTGTATATATGTACACACGTACATATATATTGTATATATGTATATATACATATATACATAACTTGTGCACTCAGCAGTTGTTCAAACTTAGCAGCCTGGTCCAATAATGGAAAAGTCACAATTGTATTGAAGAAATACTTTTAGTTCTTCATGTTTTGGCACAAATTATTTATGACCCAGGATGGCAGGAAAATGATTTCCATAAGCAGCTTGCTTTTCTTCTTTCTTTTCATCATTTTTCCTCTAAGCACTGGAGCTCACATAACCCATATGTACACTCCTTTACTTGTTCTGCCAGCAATACTCAGTTCAGTGGTGTTACTGTACAGAAGTTGTGCCCATCTAAATTTTATGCATTGTGCATTAGAGGCTTGGTCTACAATCACTATAGAACTGTACTGGACTTCCAGAAAGAACAGAAGCAGTGACTCATGAAGAGCATTGTCTAGAAGGCCTAAACACGAGGCTCTCGTACTCCACTACAGATTATTCAGACAAAGCTTCGTACAGGGCAGGAACAGCTGGGCACACTTTCCTTTCTGTCTTTTGAGAAAGGAGAACAACCAATACACTTGCAGTATTTATATATGACTTGTATTTAGAAACCAGCCATACACTAAATAAAAGCATCTTCAAACACAAATATGCAACACTTCAAAATCTCCTGCTTCCACCAAGCAGTCTGCATTTAGAGCCCACATCTCCGCTAACACAATTGCATCTGGACCATTATGTTTAATGGCCCTCAGTGGACCTACCCCTCCCTCAACCTCCAATACCTTTGGCCTCCACAAGTGTTGCATGCATTCTAATACCTTCCTCTCCCTGCACTCCTGGAAGCCTGAATGAGCTGTATTGGCAGAAACCTCCAGGAGGTTTGAACAGCATGTTGTGAGGATTAGAACGGTCAATACCCCAGAGCAGAATAAAATGTCCTTCTAACTGGAGAAAAAAAAAGAGGAAATTGCTACATCCCAAAAATAAAAAATAATTAAAAGAAAAAAGGGGGGAGGAGGGACGACTTCTGTCTTCACAGTTTACATTCCTGAAGCATTTTATCATTTTGAATATATATTGGAAAAAAAAGTCTGAAGAAAACAATCCATGTCCTTTCCCATCTCTCTGGTTCTACCCTTTCCATGGAACTATTCATACCAAGCTCCAAAGACAACAAAGAACTGACCTTCAGGCTGATCCCATCAAATGTCTTTTAGGCTGCTTTTAAGTTTGCCTAGATCTAGACAGCATGCAATATACAGCACCAAGGCTCAAGAAGGGCGGGCGTTTCTACATTAAACACAGATAACGCCTATATCACTTATTAGGAGACATGAACTACGTCCCTGACAGCAAAAGACAACTCACTTTGTATTTCCAGGACACACTGATAAATCAATGGAAGGCTTCAAAATAAAAATCTGTTTCTTTAAATAATAAAACAGAGATCCAAAGAGAGACTTGGCACAAACATAAGCTGCAGAGCTCATTGAATCTGTTTCACCAAGGACACCGAGATGCTGAGGGCAGCGCACAGCAGTACTGGGGTGCTGAGCAAACGCACCCACAGGAAATAGCAAGAGGAGCTGAATAAAGGCAGGAATGCTCTGGCAGGTCTGTTCAGATGTGCAGATACAGCAAACATGCACGAGCTAAACAGAAACACGCAGGTTACTGTAACCAAGAGCTTTGTTAAGACAAATTCACTTCTGCAGAGCGTAAAATATTTATTATCACCACAGGTGGTGTAACAGTTTGTTTTACAGACACTCACAAACCTTTCCATTAAATCTATAAAAGGAGCAGATTTACCACCTTTACCCGAGCTCAGAAAAGTGATTGAACCACAGAACTCTTGGGGAGGCAGGAGTCCCCAGCCTCCCTCCCTCTGTGTGACAGCCCTTTGCTAAATTTGGGCAAACACACACAACTGCTCTGGGCACCAACATTGCCAAAAGGTTGGGAAGAACTGAAAGGAATGTAAAACTCATGGCTGTGGCTGCTGCAATTGGAGTTGATATCAAAGAAATCCAGCTGTCCTTCCCCCAAACCCTCAAAAATCGGGATTTGCACAGCACTGTGCCCAGAGCAGAGCACACTCAGCTATGCTGGGGAACACTTGGGGCACCTCCTCAAAAGCACAGAGTCCAGACCTGATTGCGAAGGCCCAGCAGTACTAAATCAACCACGAACAGAGCTCCAGCCCAGACTCAAGGCTCCAGATGCTCTTCCTCTTTTCATTTCCTCTCTGAATTGTTCACTAACATCTGTGTTTCCTTTTAAATACCATGCTACAATCCAAAAGCACTTGCACAGTATGTTACTTTGTACCAGAATAGGCTGCTATTAGATAAAGGTGGCAGAACGCAAGGACTGCACGGAAGTATATGCAGAAAGAATGGCAAAGCAAGCCTTCAGCAGGTAACATCTCCTCTACGTGTTCCTCTGCACAGCATCTCCCAGCTCACACACACGCTTACCTCTGATGAAAGTTTGCCTCAGTTGTTGCTGCTCTATTTTCCTTCCTTCAGCTGTCAGACAACCTGGAGAGCAACACAACTGCTTGAAGAAACGAGACCTCTAAAAGCTTGCTGTTCTCTTACATATTTTTTCAGATCAAGCCTCCCCACCTTTAAGTTCATTTTTGGAGCCAATGAGCTTCTGACTGCATGTTTACACAGCACTGAGCCCTTGGAAGGCAGAATCAACCGGGCAGACAACCAGGGGCTGTCTCAGCAACGTGGCAGCTTTAAAAACCAAGCAGATACAGAGAAAGTCACAGAGGGCACAAAAGCCTGCTGTTCCTGCCCACAGCAGTATCTGCTACTACTCCCAGCTCATTAATTGCTAGTTTTCCTGATTATAGAAACAGCTTTTTCTGCAGCTGAAATGTATGGCATCGTGTCATTTGCATATGCAAACTGACATACGAACAATGAACCAGTTGCACAGTTCCTTAGAGAGCAACAATGTAGAGGATTTACGATATGGATGTGGCAACAGGCAGGGAGGGGAGCGTGTGGAAATGGACACACAACAGCACGTGATGCTCTTTATAATGTTTTCCTGATAAATAATCCTTTGTGCAATTTCCTGAAACAAAATATTTCACATTAGTGGATTAACAACATTTAATTTGGAAAAAGAATAGAACTAAGTATCTGTGCAACTTTTATTTGCCTCTAGAAGCATAAATATTCATTAGATTTCCATATATGATCTCTCATTACAGTCACACACCGTTCTTCCACAAGATCCCTACATTATTCAGTGCAGAAAAAACAGTGCTAATTTAATGAGCAGCTTAGCATTTTGTTTTCTTCCTGTTCTCAAGGTATAAACCAAGACATTCTTTTTATGTGCTGTTTAAATTCTGCTATCAAAAAAGGAATCCCTCTTTTCTTTATGAGCATTCATTGCTATATCAGAACACTTCACTAATTTGTCACTGTTGTTCTCCCAGGCCGGAAGATGGGAGATGGTATTATTACTCCCATTTTACAGACCACAGACTGAACACAGACAGATGAGGGGAAAAATAAGTAACACTTAGAGATGCCAACAGCTTGCTCTCCAAAGGACTTCTACAGGACTTCACAGATTCAAAGCACAGTTCCCATTAGGTCACCATCACCTCTGAGCACCTAGCATTTTCACAAGACTTATTTTACAAATGTGAAAACAGTGATAACCTACAGAAGATCTTTTTTATTAAATAATCTGATCATTGCAGAGACCTCTAGCAATGCCCAGGATGGAGTCCAGTTCTACAGAACATCATTCAACTACTGTAAACATTACACAATGCTTTTAAGACCTGTAATGCTATGGAAAGTACAGTGGAATAGCACAAAGCTAGGCTACAGCAAATGAGAACAAACCCAAATTCAGTAGTCATAGACACAGGAACAAAGGAAGAAAAACTGCTTACCTTTAGAAGGCCTTTAGGCAGGGATCTTCAGCAAGATAGCCTTGCCTCCACTGCCAACCCTTAAATGAGGTTGCATGCACCTGAGCTCCCTTGGGTTGGCCCTGCCTTCCCACCAGGTGCTCAGTCACTGGTTCAAGCCATGACTCAGCATTTCCACTACACTACCTCTACAACAAATGATGAAATCAGACTGCAGTCCTTTCCCTCTTTCACCACGTGTCATTGTTTATTCCCTAGAATAGTCACCTTACTCAACGATACTCGTGGAAAACATGTATGGGCATGGAATCAAATCCACACACACAGTACGACCTACAGGTGCTCAGTTAAAGTCCTGCAACAGTTGTGCTCATTTCTAAGGTACCAAGTTTTTCCATTGCTTGACCTTGCACTTTTAGTAATAGTTTTATTTTCATACATTCTTTATGCTTGAAGTTTCTTACATTAGGAAAAAAAAAAAAAAAACCTATCACAGTTAACAAGGCATACATTAAATAGATCAAAACTACCTTACTGAAAAACATTGAAATGTAAGATGTAGCAGTATGAGCAATGATCTGAAAGAGACTCTCCTGGGTGAAACTTCTGGGACTATTTCTCATTTAACACACTTGGCAACGATCTGCACAAGGATTTTGATCAGCACAGCTTGCACATGGTACAAAGAGCTGCAGAAAGTCAAAAAGGTGGGGTTATTCCTACAAGCTGTGCTAAGTGGTCACAGTCCTACAGAATGTTTTGGAATGCTCACACAGCAATCAGAAATACAGATAATGCTGGAAGGACAGAAGACCACTTTGAAAATCAGTTTTTCAGGAAATCATTCTTTCAGAACAGAAGGGTCAGTTCAAATGAGCTCCAGAAAGCAAGCTTGTGGCACAGGGTGCGAATGGAAACGTTGAGTGAAAGGAATTCATTTTGCTGCAGTACAATGCATTCCTGAGAACACTACTATGTTCAGTCTTGATGTCCACTTCTCAAAAACCTCTCATCTTCCTTACAGACAGCTCCACAAAAGTGATAAAGATTTGAGAAACAAGTTGTAAAAGTCTGAGCCAAGGAACCATCACACAGCCAGGCTGGGCTGCAGAGCCTCTGCCCTGGCTGACCCAGAACGTGCTCCCAACACTGCTCCTCCGTGCTTACTGGCCAGGCTCATCAGTTTTGCAGCCTTCCATTAATACAGCAATTGTTTTTCCAAGTTTTGTTTTTAAGCTTTCTCCCGCTAAGTACAGGAGTCATAAAGGAAGGATTTCCCCCCACACACAGATGTAATAATTTGGCTTCTAATCTTAGGAGACGATATGGATGTCATTTGCAACTTTGCTTCCTAAGGAAGCAGAGATACACAGTCACTGTGTGCCCATAGACGTGTCCAGCCCAGTGACCTTCCTGCCAGCTTTAAACAAACTTGACTGAGGAGCACTGATTACTTTCAGCTACAGAGTTCCTACACATTTTCCTTGAAGCAGGTGTTCAGGTAGAAAAGGGAACTTTGTAAGCAACCCAGAAAAGAAGAAGGTTGTACCATCCTTTGAGGTAACAGGCACTGACCAAGACACAATGACAATATAATAATCACAGAAGAGCTTCATGTTGAGCTCACAATCGATGACAAAACACAAATCTGTAGAAAGTGTTGGAGCTGGAGAAGCCAGATTAACAGAATTATTTGCTTTGGTTTTTCTCAGAAATACCAGAGATTGGCCACAGCTGCAGAAAGGTGCTGACAGCGCAGAGTGGAGGTGGAACAAAGAATCCCCTCAGGTCTCTGCCTGGCACAGCTGCTCCAACGCTTAGGGCCACGCTGCTGCCGGGGCAGGTAAGGCACTTCTTCACATCACAGGGCACAGACCTTGGTGAGGGCTGACCTCCCACCGAGCCCTAAGCCACAACTCACCTGCACGAGTCAGCGTTGTGTATTTTCTCTAACCACTCCCCTGTCACACGGGAGCCTTTTGAGCTTAAAACCAGACTCAATTAACTCCACCTCTGGAAAGCACTTGGTGGATTCTTCCATTCCTTCCATTGGAAGGGCTAAGATAAATGGAAGAATCTCATTTATTGTACTAGGGGGGATATGTGATCAAAATGACTGTACTGATACAACTGGTATCTTCCAGGTATCATTTAATAAATTTCCTTAATGAACCAGCTTTGTAGGAAGGTGTCTGAATAAAGCATGGTACGCTGGGACACTCGTTTGACTGATAAGCTGCAAACACCAGTACCAAGGCGAAACATTAACCCCACACAACAAGTGAGTGATCCTTGTAGTGTCACTAACAATTTGGAGTGACCCTTCTCTCATTAACTTCCCTTTTCATATACATCATTTTTATTAAAAAATCTGCATCTGCAGTCCTTCAGACAATTATTAGTTAAAGGTGAAAGGTTTACATAACCCAACACTACCACAGGTGCACAGCAAAGCAAGCTCTCGAGCAGCATCAAACTTGTTATTCCACCGGCTGCACTTCACAGAGATGCCAAGAAACCAGCATTTCTAGAGTTAATTCATCAGTTTGAAGACAAAACATTCCCTTAACCCCTATGTATTGAATATCAGATGATGGCTTAATAAATAAAACAAATATTTTTGCTCGGACAATTCTAACATTTTCAACTGACGGTGTTCTTTATCGACAAGCAAAACATTTTCAGTTTTAACTGCTGGAAAATCATTACTGAAACTATGAACTTCATAATTAGTATGATCTTCAAGTATTTCTGAAATACACCCATGTCACAGCAAGGACATATTCCTTTAAATATTGTAAGCAGAAAAATCCTCCAGGGGAATAAGTAGGACAAACATGTTTACGATTATTCAGCACTGTAAGATTGCTGAGCTGGTGATGTCAGCTGTATGAGGCATTTCTACAGGGAAAAAAAATAACAAACAACAGGATACCATTGGAATGACTGTACCTATACTCACACGCTGAAAGTGTGCTTGAATTCCTCATACTGCTGCACCAAAACAGGTGAGAAGGAAATGCTTCTCGCAGATGCACCTAAGAATAGACACCTAAAGTAACATGGAATATATTCAGTTTCCAAAATAACATATTTCAAAGTATTATTTATTAGCAGAATGTATTCCAATAAACTTTTTTTTTTTTTAATTTGTAGTCAATGCGAAGTGCTTTTGAGCATTCTGAAAAGGTGAAGTGAACCTCTCCCCTCAAATCCTTCATGCTGGAATTCAGCAAACCCCCCTGCATCGCATTTTCCTTTTGATGAACACAGAACAAATGCTGTGTTACAGGGTGACAGCAGCCCTTTCCATGATGTGACATGGGGCTTCTTGACAGGCCTCACTGTCAGCTCACACTGTTGCCCGTGGAGCTGCCTCTTGGCTTAGCACCGGGTTCAGCAGCTGAAGGAAATGCACAGTGCTGATTTAGTAACACTGTTGGTCTGCGCCGGCCACCCACGCTTCATGGTCTGCTACGATGCTGCAGCTGCCCAGACACCTGCAGCCGCACTGCCCCGTGCTGCACAAGGTGAGGCCAAAGGAATGCCTGGGCAGCAGAGCTCCTTCAGTGACCAACTGCCCCCAAAAGTAGAAAAAGGTACTCCAGCAGGTATCGCTTTTTCAACTGGCAGTGGGCAAAAGCATCAAGCCAGCCTCAGACCCCAGCACTGGTGTGAGTTATCAAACCCAGGACTTCACTTTCCAGCATTGAGCACCCCAAGTCAGTTTCTCATTAGGGAAGCTAAGTTAGCAGCATCTCATTATCTGGGCCCTGAGTACCTCCAGCAATGACACTGTGCCCCCTGCAGTTTCCAGGATACCTTCCCTCTTGCCTTCCTGTTCAGAGCTTTTTTTCCAGCCCAAAGAAAGCCTGGGTTGAGACATGACAACGCTCATCAGCACAACTAGCAAGGGCTCGACTCTGGCAACGAGCAGAACACGAGTGCTTGGGCAAAAAGCATCTCAGCATCATCTCATTAACTGTTTTTCATCTCTTATGGAGGTACTCAGGGGAAAGCCATTATCAGCACAAAAACATATTTTCAGGGAAAGGGTCCTCATTTCGCTTAAAGCTCACCCTCACTCCCTCCTCCACTACCAGGCAGGCCAGAGACACCTGCATGCCATTTACATGTCATTAGAGCAGCTCCAGGCACCACAGACCAGCCGTGCACCTCAGGATGCCTCCTGCTGCACTGCTGCTGGGCCAGTGCTCCAGGCAAGAGGGCATAGCAGCAAGACCTGCCTGGCCAGGCTTTCTCACCACACTCCGCATGCTGGTAAATGGGCTGCACTGTGAAAGACCATTCAGAGGTAGAATGCTACTGGCTGTAGCATGGACCATTCCACGTATTTTCCCACACACAGGTAAGCCCACGTTTACAGCAATCCTAAATTATTAATATTGCAAACAATGCTATTAACACTACTGTGAATAACATACTAGGCAAGTAAAATACAAAGCAACCGGTATCACTGCAGAAGGACCAAGAGCCAGTAACTGTGAATATACTTGCTGCTCATAGGCTGAGATTTAATCTACTGCAGCAATTTACAGAACAGCCAACAGTCACAGTGGCTTTTAAAGTACCTCTTTTTGAACAGTTTATCTGGCCACAGCAACAGCAATGAAACGTGCAGCTCTTCATTCCCACGTGGCCCTCCATTGCCAGTCGTACAGTCGCTGCTCTGAGGGTTTACCTCTGGCCTCCCCACCTCACCAGCTCATTTTGTTAGAAATGCTGAACTATTTGCACTGCACCACGGCAAGGAAACATGGCATTATTCTCATAGTTGTACGCGTCATAGAATCATAGAATGGCACGGGTTGAAAAGGACCACAATGATCACCCAGTTTCAACCCCCCTGCTATGTGCGGAGTCACCAACCAGCAGACCAGGCTGCCCAGAGCCACATCCAGCCTGGCCTTGAATGCCTCCACAACCTCCTTGGGCAACCTGTTCCAGTGCATCACCACCCTTTGTGTGAAAAACTTCTTCCTAAAATCCAACCCAAGCCTCCCGTCTCATTTTAAAACCACTTCCCCTTGTCCTATCACTATCTGCCCTTGTGAACAGCCATTCCCACTCCTGTTTGTATGCTCCCTTCCAGTACTGGCAGGCCACAATGAGGTGTCCCCAGAGCCTTCTCTTCTCCAAGCTGAACAAGCCCAGTTCCCTCAACCTTTCCCCATAGTAGATCTCAAAACACACCATTTGCAGCTGAGATTTTAGACTGTGGCCAGTTGTGCCAGGAGGGCAGCTAGGGCTGAAGTCCCACCGGCAGAACACCACAACACAGCAGACGCCTGAGGGACCTGGAGGGGCTGCGCAGGTCCATGCGAGGTTTGTGTCTGCAGCCACAGAGCTACGAGAGCAGCACAGCCGGCAGCGCGATGGCGGCAATGCACAGGTGGGAGACACGGGACCCTGCACAGCGGGCTGCACAGCGAGCAGCACCGCCCTCGCAGGGCTCCGACACTGGGCACTGCGGCACCGTTCCTCTGCTGCCAGCCCGAGTTCAGACCTCGCAGGCAGCGGCCACAGCGAGCACGGGGCCGGCGGGGCCGGCTCTACCACCCGGCACGGAGACTGCTAGCGGGTTCGTGCGAGAACCGTTCGCCGCAATTCAGCACCTAAGGCGCGAGCTGGCGCCTCTCCCAGCCGTCCCGCCTTGCCCACCCCCCGCGCTGAAGCAAGAGGGCGTTTTCACACCTCACCCCTCATCCCCGCGGCGGCCCCCGGGCTCCGCACAACGCGCCCCGCCCCGCGCTGCCAGCGGCCGCCCCTGCGGCGCCCCGCCGCGCCAGACAAAGGGCGCGAGGCGGGATGCGGCCCCACCGCCCCGCTCACGCCGCCGGGGCTCCGGCCGCACGCGGTGCTGCCCGACCGCCCCCGAGGGGCTGCGCGCTTCCGCCCGCCGCTGGGCGCGGCCTCCCGCGGAGCTCCGAGAGGAGCGGGCGGAGCTTCGCCTCGCCGCCGCTTCCTGGGCGCCCGGTGCCCGCCATGTCGCGGTGCGGGGAGCGGGTGGCCGCGGGCGGCGCTGGGGTTCGGCGGCAGCGCGGCTCGGTGCTGCATCGTTGGGTGCGCAGGGATTCGCCCGGCATTAAAAACAGAAAAACGTAATGACGGGAACGCAGAGGTGCCCGCGTGGCACGGCACTCGGCAGCGGGCTCCATTTCTGGTTGCGCTGGCAATTCAGGGAGGACAGCGCTGCCCAGGTGCTTGGCGCGGCCGTGCCGCACTGCACAGCGCTGCGCGGGGCGGAACGCCGCGGCCGCTGACGGGAAACACAGCCCGGGAGCGGGGCAGGATTCATACGGATCCTTCCTGTACGCTTACATCGTCCGAAATGCGGATACTTCCTCTGTAAACCTTTTACCATTCAGCAGGCACCTCCTTCACCTACTTCGTTTTCACCCGCGACTGTCGATCCCCGGAGGTTTCCCCGCCTCATTAACAGATCGGTGGCTAAATGAGGAGAATTAATTTTTAAATCCCTCTAATTCGCTTTATTACTGACACCGGCGCGCCCCGTGCCCGGCTCCGGGGTGGATGCGTCCCCTCGGGGTGGGCCGGCCAGGGGACGGTGCGGGTGGGGCAGCGCCTGCCCGCCGCTCCCGGGGCCGCCGTGCTCGCACTGAGCGACGCCTTCGCCGCCGCCGGACCGCACGAAACAAAGGCGAGACCCGCGGCGCGGCGGCGCTGCTCGGACCGCGGGCGCTGCCGTTACTGAGGGAAAAAAACTCGTCCGCACCCCGCGGATGCCGCTGCTCCGCGGTGGGGCGGCAGCGGAGCTCCTCCGCTCCCCCGCCGCCCTTCTGCGCCCGCTCCGTAGCGCTGCGCTTTGTAGCACGGCGGCCGCGAGCGGGGCGCGGTGCAGGTGCGGCACCGCTCTGTTTGCGCGCACCGCCACCGCGCTGCTCCCGTCTCTCTCAGGCAGCCGCCGCCAACTGCGGCAGAATATCGGCAGTCAGCACCGCGATTTGTTCGCTGTCCGCTGTCTCAGACTCCCGTTTACCCGCGGTACTGGCTTCAAACAGAGACGGATTAATTCTCACCCCGGGATTCACGTGCCACTAAATTAAAAGAAAGGAAAAAAAAAAAAAAAAAACGTTTATCCTTTAAAGAATTCTCTTAAAACCTTGGTTGGTGTTTTAAGTCGTGTTGGAGCCCTACCTGTGTTTTATTTGCACGAACTAGAAATGAGGAAGTGCAGGGAGAAGGCGGCAGTGAGCGCTCGCAGCTCCGCACAGCGAGGCAGGGGTAGCGCTCAGCAGCCAGCAGCGGCTCTGTGCAGCGCGCAGCCCTGCGCACGCCGGGTAAGCTGTTCCTTTCAGTGAAGGGAAAAAAAAGAAAAAGAAAAAAAAAAAAAAGATATGCGGATCGGTCGGTTTGGGGTTTGGAAGATGATTCTGTGTATTTGTATAGATTTTGGCCACCCGTTCTCGCACGCATAACCGTGAAAATATATAGAAGAGCTGGCTGTGCCGTTCCAGTAGTTTATGCCTGTAGAATGATTTATTAATGGAGTTTGCGTGACATTTCCCTGCGCTGCCTGCAGAAAGGCGTCGAGACTTGATTGTAAACTCATCAGCACCGCGTGGAGAAGCCAATAGGATCCGGAACGCACAGCTCGGAGCAGGAGAGGAACGCAGGACACGTCCCTGCGTGTGCCAGAGGACAGATCCTGCCCCCGGATCTGCAGCTGATGAAACAGTGCGGTGCTAAGGACTAACGGGAGACTTCTGCAGCTTTTAAGCCTGAGAATCTGTGGGATTTAAATGATTCACTGACTTTGTACCTGTCTTTCCGCACTGAATTTAGGCTGAATTTTATCCATGGCTAATCCCATTGACTTCAAAGGGAATCCCGTATGAGTAAAGCGGTTGATGTTTATTTAAGTGAGATCTTAAATATGTCTTGGGTTTTTTTGTTGTTTTTTTGTTTTGTTTTTTTAATGGAACAGCTTGGCTATTTAGGTTCTGAGGTTAATGCTGCTTTGATTCTGTTCCTCAGAAAGTTCATTTTTAATTTCTCTGTAATCTGAGCAATTATCTCTCTACAAGTCCTCTGTTTTTGGACAACAGTTAAGCAGAAAACCTTCATACTGCACAGAATCCATTTGAAAGTGAAATGAGGTACCATCTAGTCTGGATTCAGCCAGATAGACCCATGGACAAAACGTGTGTTGGTTGGCTGTTTTTTAAATACATCTTAAATGTGGAGAAAAAAGCACGGTGGGATTTTAATCAATGCAGTGGAGTTTGAAATTGCATAAAGAGATGTACAGAGCTGTTCTTTTCTGATTTTCCTTTTCACTGTTATTTTCAAGAAAATCTCTAATTGTAACTTTGTCTTTTACTTCTCCAGCTGCTTCTGGTGGCACTTTCCTGTGCAGGAATGGAGATCCCCATTCCTGGTAGATGGGTGAAGTCTTTGATGTCTCTTCTCTTCCGATAAGTTCAATGCTTCCTGGTTTTCGAGGTCATCACCTGTTAGTTGGTTCATTTATTATTGCTGTTTGATTGCAGGGTCATTCTCACCATCTCCATCGAGCACCTTTTTTTTCCAAAATAACAATGTGTTCCAAACAACTGAGTACTGACAAGCTCTGTGATTGAGAGAGGTGGTCACTGGTAAAACAGTCTGCATGTTTTGCCCGTAGATAAATAGACTACGTGAAGATAAATTTTCAAGTGATACCCTGGAAACATTCGCCATTCCTAAGTACAAGAGATGCAAACATGTGCCGTGACTTTAAAATGCAGGTGAAGTGCACAGAACGACTGGTTAAAAACCCCTAGCCATTCAGAGAGAAACATCTTGCAGTATCTGTGGATTAGCATTTTTTAAGACAAGTGGGCAAGAAGATAAATCAGGCTGCAGAGTTTATCTGATGAATGCTGTCTTCATATGAGGTCCTGTTTGGTCTTTATCTCTTAAGCAGAGAGTGACTTCAATTGCAGTTAATATAAAGATTTATTAACCTGAGAAGTAAATATTGACCAAGGTGAAGCCAAGGTCAATGTTTACCTAGAGGACTAATAAATCTTTGCATTTAACCTAAATATGGAAGCTAGTGGGCTATATTTTGCTCTCAAATCACTACCTACTCTGGTTTTGTCCCAGTAGGAGCGAGGTGTTTGCACAAAACATGTCCAGTATACAGATGGCTGTAAAATATCTTCTGTATGAATTCATCAGAAATAGAAGAATTAGGTTTTTTTAAAATATAGCTGATTATTTCATCATATATAAAATTGTAAAGAATAAATGAGAGCAGATGGTTAGAATTGTTTTTGCTGTAGGGTGAACAGCGATTGAAGTGAATATAGGTGTAGGCAGGGGTTTTGCTTTATTTTACAATCTGATTGGTAAATATTATGAATTGTTGTGGAGGCAAAAGGGTACTGATGTGATCTGACTGATCTGTAGAGATCTCAGATTTTTACCCTCTTATTTACAGCTCTGCCAGCGCTGGCCCCTTTGTTGCAGTTTGAGAGCTGGCTGTTCTAGGTGAAATAGATCAAATGTTCATCAGATCTGCTGCCCTGTCTATCTACAGTGCCTCTTGAAAAAAGTCAGTGTTTCTGGAGGTGGAATGCTTTTGTCTTTGCAACAGACAATTTCAGACCCACGCAGCTGTGCTATTTGAGTGGTTCTCATAGATTTAGTTGTTTGGCTCATTTCAGAGGCTTTACTGGGCCTTGAACTTTTAAAAATGCTGAGAAATCTCCAGTCCTTTGGACCTATCTGAAATACTCTGCTATGGTGTAGTCTGTGTGTGTCTGAGACAAACACCGCCTTTATGAACCCCTCAGGATGCTTTATGAATTTTGACAGAATTAGCCTAAGTGTTTTTCTCTTTTGTCATCTCTTTAATAGATTTTTTTTCCTGGCTTCCCTGTCTCGACTGTCTGGTTGAAATGCTGCTTTCTCTCTCCTCAGGAACAAAGAAATGGCTCCTGTTTAACTTAATCAAATACTCTGGTCTCTTTCTGATAGAAAGAATAGTGGCCAATTTACCTCTAGCACTATTAAGTCCCCAACAGTTTTCCTGTGTTTGATTTCTGCATGTGCTTTCAGCACAGCCTTTTTTCCCCTGCCCTGTTTTCTTTGTCTCGCTCTCTGTAAGATGACAGACACCAAAGAATATCTTATGCATAACATATTTTTGTTGCAGAATTTAGTACCGTTCCATTAATTTATTTCTTGACTTTTATTTGCAATTAAATTAATTCCACCTTCTGTACGCACGAGGTGCCAGTAAATGAAAGTAATGCTGCTGCGATTAGCAGATCTGTCTGTCTTTGCTTTACTCAGCCTTTGTGCAGCAGGAGTCCTGTTGGCTGCAGTGGAAAAGCAAAGTATTACTGACTTTAACAGTCTTGCCCGTGTGAGAAATGATTCTCAAGTTTTGTCTGTTAGGAAATGCGCTCTGGATCATATTTCACAGGCAGACTTTCGTAGGCTCTCCGCTAACATTAGGTTTCTAGGTTCCATTTTTTAGTTGCACTTCCCATTCATCACACAGAATAACTGATCCTAGAAAATGAATCTGTGTTGGATGAAACAATAAAACTAGCATCCAGTCTCTGTGCTCACTGTTCTCATGTGAGGAGACCCCTCGAAATCAATAGAATCATTCAGGGGAGGCAGACGAGCCAGAGCTAACTCAAAACAGGTACTCTGCACTGCACAGAAACAAAATGCTTCTGTCCTCTCTGTCGCTATGAAATATGGGTGGCTCCAGTCGTATCCAAATTACAAAAGGAAACACATTTTTAAAAGGTTTCTGTCAAAAAGCACAGCTCTGAACATTGGTCCTATGCTGCCAAGTATTGCTCATGGATGACTTTTGCATAGGCAGAGTGTAGTTTGGCAGATGAGAAACAATACCCCTGGTCAGCGAATGCTAAAGGGCAATTTGTTAAGGAACTGTATGTATGTAACCTGTTTGGAATAGCAGATGTGTCATCTAAATTGCTCTTTTTTGAAATGGTAAGTATTGAAGCAGAGCACTGGGAATATGGAGGGCTGCTATGTTAGAGTGATGAGACAGATTGTTTCTGCTGTTTAATTAAGTTGTTTTCACTCTGTTTATTTCCTTTTGTAGCCACTGTTTTCAAATGTACTTCAGAGGGACAAAATATTGTCCAGTCTCTGTGAGACCATTACTAATATGGTCATTTTTAACCAAAAATATATGTATTTAAAAAAAAAAGAATCTGGGTTTTACTGCCATGGATGGTAGAAACTCTGGTTCCAGGCTGTGTCTGGGGGAAAGAAGCATTCCTTGGGATCTTGCCCTGATGGCTAAATGCTCATGTGGAATTTCTTGTGTGGAAACTGTAAACTAAGATGTCTTTGTTCTGTACTATTCATATAATTTTAAATAACAGATATATTCTAATCTCAACGTGTATTCGCAGTTGACATTCAAATCGGAAAAGAGATTGTTCACATAATTGGTGGAATAGAAACTGTTCTTATGGAGCTGGAGGAGCATTAGCTATGCTGTATACCACATTTCTGTGGCAATGAAAACATGGTCAAACAAATGCTGCTTTACCTTTTGTGACCTGAACCTGCAATTATTTGTAGGTAGTTCCCTTCGATGCAGGCTGCTCCCATCTGTAGAGCTACATACATGTTTGGGCTGCTGTGGTTTTACTGTATTTATCACACTGATCTAAAGATTTACAAATTGCTTTCTAATTTCTACTGCATCGTGATAATTAGATTTTTTACAAATGCTATTGTGTAGTCAAAAGCCTAGTTAAGCATCCATTTAAACCTTAAGTTATGTTACTGCCAATAAGTAGTCATTAAGGGCATGTGAGGGCATCCAGCGCTTGTGTACAATCACGTTCTGAGGGGTTGGTCTCTAAAGATGATGTTTTTCATTTTTATGCCATTTTAAAGTGATTGCTGGAATACTGAGGCAACTGTAAGAATACTGAAGATTTTTTATCTCAACAGTGCATTGTGAATGCAGAGCTAAGCTTTTAAACATTACATTCTATTATTGATGGTGGGGGAACAATCCTTGGTCTGCTCAAGGAGAAGCATTCTAAACAATATTGATGGCTTAGAATAATGTTCACTATATTTTAATCAGGAAAAGAGGAATCAATAGTTCTGCAGTGTGACAATTTCCCTGCAACACGAGGAAAGAATTTCCTCAAATGTAATAAAGAAGCAGAATACAATTTCTTCACAAATTCCCATTCTTCTTATTTATCAGGAGATTACTACTGCTTTTCAATACGTGCCATGAAAAGACGTTGCTGTCTGTTCAACGCGATTTTTTTTTCAGTATGTCACATATAGTCAGAACAGAAGTAACTCTTCCTGCTGAGCTTCTGGGTTTTGTGTATGACCTGCAAAGTCTAATATTTGCTCAAAAAGAAGTATGACTGCTAAAAGACAGTCCCAGAAGAACACTTCCAAATGGAAATAGTTAATTAAACAAACCTCAGAGTAGGTGAAAACTGTTAATTTCACTCACCTCCTTATTCCCATCTCACATTGCCACCCTAATTAATTTAATCTTCACTGAAAATGAAGTATAAACTCTTGTTTGGGAAGTAATAATCACAGCATGTAACAGTCTGAAACGCTGTTCTTAGTCAACACCAGCTGTTTGGCTTGAGGTAGTTTGCGGTGCTGAAAAAGCATTTAAATTACACAGCAGCAGTGGACTTCTAATGGAATATCTGTTTCCACTCAGTGGAAACTTCTCTGTCCAATCTCAGTGTGACAGAGAAGACAGACTTATCTTTTTTTTTTTATTTTATTATTATTATTTTGTTCTTTTTTTGTGTGGGTGCCAAATTTCAGCATGGAACAGATGAAAGTACAGGGGTGCAGTTATAAAGCCCAGTATAAAGTAATAAAGCCCAGTATAAAGCCCAGTAATCTAAGGAAAGAATAGCATCCTTCCTGGACACACCATAAACTGCATCCTGAATACAATTCCTGTTTAAAGGTAAGCTACAGAATGAATAGAACTTAGTGGCAGGTTTATACCCATCAACATGGCTAGGCAATTTAGCATGTCTCACTGCATCATCACCATGTAGCACAGAATAGCTCATTCTGTTTCCTTTCTCCAAAACTGTTTTCATCTAAACTCAAGAACTGCAGGGTTAATGGAATGGAAAATTCAGACATCCTCGTGCTTGTGATTTATGAATGACAAGAGAAACAGTTCCTGTAGATTTCTATGATGAAATGCTTTCCTTTTATTGCAATCAAGTTCTTTGTGTTTGTTTGCTTTTTGTGGGGGTGGATGTCACCCATCACACTTTAGACAGCACACGGTGCTTATGAGCTACTACAGAGTTCTGCTGGCATGGGTATGTAGGTCACAATGGCTAATCCCCTCAAACAGATGCTGTTTTACTCACCTAATTTTCCTTTCTTACCAGGATAGTTTCTGGAAAGCAGTTCCACGGCTGTGCTGCACACATTCATAACCACAGCACTTGTCTCAGTACATTAGACCACCTCCCTATTTTGGTAGCATCTTCCTTGTGCAGCACAACAAAAATATCCAGCACAGCACTGCCAGCGAAAGTGCAAACAGCTTAAGCAGGTATAAGTCAGGCATCACGCGAAGCTATTTGTACATGCAAACCCTGACCCGCAGTGTGTTATTTGCAGCCCTGCACCAGATATCTACATTTGACCCTTCAATGTCAACAGAACTGTCTGACTGGCAGAACCTGGTTGTCATCTCCTTTCATTATCACAGGATTTTCTTGGGCCCTTTTCTATTCTTCATATTCACAGTGCTAAGCTTCTGTATTAATTAAATGTCAACATTCACTAGTCTGAGACTATATTATCCAATAAATACCTGCCCGGAGCGAACTACACGAAGGGTGGAACTTGCATGATTTTTAATACAAATTATTTGTTCACAATGTTTGATCAAATTAATCAGTGACAGAATAAATGGGAGCTGTAACTATGGCTGAAAAGGATTTGGAAAATATTAGCACTGCTGTTGTAAATCATCTCCCCACTTTTCCTCTGACAGTCTTCATTTGGGGATCTTAACCTTCATCTGGGCCCGTACACCTAACAACACATTTAAGATAGCAGCGAGCTTTACATAAATAACGCCCAATTGAGATCCCATGGGATCTTTCTCTTCCAGGTGCCTCACGCTCAGCTCATTTCACTGCTCACGGGTAGAAAGTAGGAAAAAAAGAACTGATGGGAAGCCAAGCCGTACAGGGCCCTGTTCCATGGCTCCACGTGGCAGCTCCAGCCTGTGCTGCAGCACGTCAGGGTCCCGTGGGCAGGGTGATTGCCCAGCTTGCAAGGCAGGAGAGGGGCAGCCCCGGGCACGCCGAGGCCCGGCACCGCAGGGGTCGTGCCCCTCGGTCAGCCCACAGTCACCCCGCAGCGCGGCAGGCCCTGCTTCCGCCCCGCAGCGCAGCCGGACGCTGCCGACACCGAACCGTCTCCAGCAGAAGAGTTTGCAGCGTGCGTCAAATGTTATTTTCCCCAACAGTGCTGCAGATGGAGCTCCAAGCAACTGTCGAAGAGCGGGGACTTCCACCTCCTCTGAACTGGAGGCAGGTTTAAGCCAGTGACCTACAAGCAGAGGGCTCTGTATGGTTGCACTGAACTCCCCTGCGATCCGGCCGCTCTGCCAGAACGCTTTAATCTCAGCAGCCATCTCCGCCGTCATGGGGATCGAGCGTGGCAGGCCTGCTGCTGCACTGGTGGTGCCTCTCGTCGCCAGGCCTGGTGGGATTTCTCACCACCGCGTGCCTCTGCGTCTGTAGGCTCCCTCCCACTTTCCCTGGGGACTGCAGGGCCGCAGCCTTCCCCGGCAGCCACCCAGCACCAGGAGCTGCTGTTCACCTGCAGCTCACAGCCCCCACGTGCTCCCCATCCCAGCACTGTGGCTGACGGCGGTGGCCCGTTCTCCACAGGCACCAGGAGAGGACGAGGCACCCCGAGGCAGAGGGCTGTGCGTGAGCTCAGCACCCTGCGTGGCCCTGGCGAACACCTCCCAGGGCACCGTCGCCATTTCACAATACAGAGGACTACTCCAGTCTTCTCACTCTGATAAACACCGCGGGGCTACGGTGGTTCAAAGGCCCTTGGAAAGGACCTGGGATTTCAACACAGAATGATGATGCTGGTGCTGCAGCATTTTAATTACAATTCCGGCATATCTGTGTCACAGAACCTGGCAATTTTAATGACAAAGTATGGCGATTCCACAAAGTATTTTTAGAACTAATAAAACCTCCGCAGAATATTTCCATGGAACGTATATTAAGATCCAATTCCTGCATTCATTAGTAACATCAAATCACACAGGGTGAATGGTTATTTGAGAAAAATGTATTCAATGTAAATTGATTTTATATTATCGAGACTAATGTAGAGGGAGGCTTTCCAGCATCTTCAAGCTTCAGCCATCCCACTGCCTGCTGCAGTTTATGCCCTAATCTTGTGAGATTTACATAGCATTTTAATTTTCAGTCTTGTCCATGTTTGCCAGCTGAGGGACTCTTGTTATACTTTACATTAATTCCAAATTCATGCCACCACAACAGCAAAAAATAGAATGCTGACAAAAGTGAGAAGCCAAACATGACTCAATTAAAATAACGCATCGCACCATTAATCACCTCGGCTTGCCCATCCACATGCCCATGCCTGTGTCTCCCTCCATGGCAGCGTCCACAGGCAAGGCCGGCTCTGATCCCACCTCTCCCACTCCCTCCACATTGGGCAGGACATGGCATCCATGGGCAATGGTGAGGAGCTGGGAAGCCCCATGGGGCAGTGATGTGAGATGCCTGGGCCCACAAGGAGCTGGCACCTGCCTGCCCTCTGTGTTGTTCCTGCACTGGGGACTCAGCTTGCTGGGGCCGCCTGGCCGTGGCTGCATTTTCCTTGGATTTGCAGTTCTCAGCTGGTTGCCAAAGCTTAACACATCTTTTTATTATTTAAGTTAATTAGTTATATACCTTATTTTTATGTACATTAATCAGTTAATGCACATAAAAATAAGGCACAACAATGCTGGCTGTGGGACAAGTGATGGTGAGCGTGGGGACAGTGAGCCCTTAAGAGCGGTTAGCAGAGGGACAAGCCCCAGATCTGCTCCTCGCAAAGCCTTGTCTGGCATTGCCTGTCAAAAAGCCCAAACTGAACATGGACTGCTTAGATCTTTCCTTCCTCTTCTATGTGCTTTGTGCCATCACTTGGAACAATACGCTGCCCAGTCCAGCCACCAGCAGCCTGACATCTACATGGGCAGCAAGAGCCATGCTGCAAGACAAAGCCCCACATGCTTTCAGCTTGTTCACATGGGTTTGAAGATCATAACATGAAGCTGCAGCTGAAATACCTGCCCATGGCTTTGTGAAGCTTTTGCAGAATGAACCTACTGCTTTCCTCATTTTGCTAACCACAGGCATCTTCTCTTGCCCCTGAAGTCACTCAAATACAACCCAGAGAGTTTCTCTGGGAAGGAGCTTTGACAGTTTGCTGCCATTTGACAGAAAAAGACAAGTCTGCTTACAGGAAGTGATTTTTGTCTTCTGCTCCTCTCCCTTTTTCCAGATAAGTCCTCTATGTGTCAGCGCTACCCATTGCCTGTAGCACAGAGACAACTGTCATCAGAAGCCACAGGCCCGCCTGGTTCAAAGGAAAGCAAGGAAAATCACGCAACCTTTACAGTAAGTGCTCATATTTGATCCATTCACGCTAACTGCTGGCAGAGTGCTCCAGCCCGGTGCGTATGTGCTGCTTCTCATTTGAATAAAAACACTTTTGGTAGCCATGGAGGAAAAGAAACAACATGCAAGAAGCACTTGTGAGTTTCACAGGAGCAATCAGTCATCTGAAACTGGTAGCTAAAACATTTGCCCTGTAGCAAAGCACATGGAACTTCAGCTTGACTAATTTGTGACTAGTTATCTTCTTGTGAACAGCACATTGAATCAAACCTGGGGAAAAGTGGGTAATTAATGAATCAGTCAGTATCATCAGCACAGAGGAAAAGCTCAGCATCTTTCTTGGCTTGGGACTGACATTTGTTGCAAATGATCAAACGCCTAAAGAAAGAATGTTTTGTGCAAAAAATGTAGCGAGCCAGGCAGACCTAGAAACGTTTCTAGCAGAGCGGGGCTTGGCCACTTCCCCTTGTCTGCACCACAGCTTTCTGTACCGAAACAGTAACCAGAGATGAAAAATCAGGCAGGTTGATAGTAAAAGAAATGATTTTTCACTCTATTCCTGCTGCTGAAAATGCTGGGAAAGGCATTTCCGATTTCTTTCTTCAGTAGCAACTCCGGCCATCGTGTAGTTTATCTGACCTTTGGCTATGCTGCACCATGAAATCAGACACCGGGAGGAGGGGGGCCAGAACAAAGCAAGGAGAGATTAATACGAGCATTATTTGCGATGTGGCTCAGGGCCATGAGTCACCGTTCAGACAGGCTGCTCTACCTTCTGGCAGCGGGAACAGCCCAAGTTCTGCATCAGGATTTTTGATTTAAAACAAAGAATTACGATCTTCGCTTCTGTTCTTCTTTTATATACAGTCATGGTCAAACCAGCAAATGGGTGAGGGAGGGGAAAAAAGCTCACTCAACTGGAGTTGGAGCAAAATATAAACATCAAGTTAATATGTGACTCTCATTCCAAAGAGTCTGTTCTGTGCGTGATTGTTCGGGGCTTTGGGGGATTAACCAATAAAGAACAAAATTCTGCCTGATCATCCTGGTATTAACATTGGTGTAACGTTGGTTGGTACTTTCATTAGTGCAAAGTTTTGCTCTCATCTCCCTCTAATACCTCCCACCTTTACAGACACTGTGTGCGGGGGTGCAAGTGCAGCTGTCTGTGGACAGTATGGCTGTCTTCAAATGTCATCATACACGAGGGTCTTGACTTGGAGAGTGCTAAATTCTGTGCATTTCAGGTTCAAAGAGCTGGACAACAAAGAAATATATGTTATTGTCAGAGTTAGTCCTATATGAAGGCCAGAGGGGAATTAGATTTCTGAGATTCAACTGCATTTGACTATAAGGTTAGAGATTGGTAACATTTTGATTAGGAAAAGAAGAATGACATGAATCAAAAGATTCAGAATGAGTCAAGATTAGTGAGTCACGGTGAATCAAACGTGAGCAATGAATTGTGCTTGCTTGTTTAGGAGTTCCCCAATGGCACAAAGCTCCAGCAAGAAAGCTGAGAGTAGAAGATCTCTGAGTGTAGAGCAGAGACAAAAATCCCAAAGGAGATGCGGCAGCCTCTTACAGAGCACCCACCCAGGAAGTTTCCATGCACAGGGCTTTCTAGAGACAACTGGCAGAAGTCTCCTTCTTATAAGCCCTGATGCTACTGGAGGGTTTCAACCATCCAGGCATGTGCTGAAAGGACAACACAACGCTAAGCAGGCAATCCAGGAGCTTCTTACACTGCACTGGTGATCATTTCTTGATGTGAATGCAGGGGAGGCCTGCCAGCGGTTATGCTCACTGCTTGCTGGTGGTGAATATAGTCACAGTATCAGCCTGGGCTTCTTTTACAAGACCACAGCTGAATTCGGGATCTAGAAGAAGGCTGGGGAAGTAAGCAACAGAATCATAAGCTCTGGACTCCATGGAAAATAAAGCCCATTTTACTCAGGGAGTTGTTAAATACAATCCCCTGGGATGCAACCAGGAATTGGAAACATGCCCAGAAGATCTGAACAATTCTTAAAAAGCGCTAACTGAGAGCTCAGCAAAAACCAACCAACAAGGTTATGTGGGAAGATGGAATTTTGGCAGAAGACCGGATCAGCTACATGAGCGTCTTCATCATGAAACAAAATGCAGAAAGAAAACATACCAGAGTTGGACATGAGGGAGGACACCCACTTCCTGAAAGAGCTGGTCAGGGTCATTGTGTGACTGCTGTCTACTGTCTGTGACAACTTTGGTGACTGGGAAAGTCCCTGATAGCTGAAAAGATCTAACAGTTCACCTATCTTTAAAAACATGGGAAAGGGAACTGGGGAACTATCTGCTGATGAGCATCATCTCAGTCACTAGAAGATCATGGAGTGTTTCCCTCTTGGGATCCCTTTCTAAGGCTATGAAGGACAAGAGGTACTTGGGAACAGTCCGTATGGATTTACAGATGGCAAATTGGACCCAGCCAACCCACCTGCTTTCTAAGAGGAAATGACTGAATGTGTGAAGATGAAAGTTTTGCATGTAATCTACCCTCAACATTAGTAGGTTTTTGACACTATACTGCACAACATTGTTGCTTGAAAGTTCAGAGTGTGTGGGCTGCAAGGACAGACTGGAACATTATCTGAAACGTGGAAGAAACACTGGGTTCAAAGGGCAGTGATCAGTGGCCCAATATAAGGCAGGGTACCACTAACCAGGTCACCCAAGGCAGGTCAGTGCTGAGATCCACATCATTCAATACTTTCATCAACAACTTCAATGGTGACAGTCATATATGTTGATGACACTAAACTATTTGGACTGACACAACAAAGGGCAAAGATTCAGTTCAGAGGATACTTAAAAAATTCAAGGTTCAGCGAGGAAACATGCAGCTCCTGTGAGGAGCTGCAACCGCCATGAGGCCTCCCCTCGGCTCCTCTGCTCTGGGATGAGCAAATCCAGGCAGCTCAGCTACTTCTCACACATCATGCACTCCAGATCCACCATCATCTTCATAGCCTTCCTTTGGCTCTCTAATAGCTTTATATCCTTCTTATATTGTGGCAGACAAACAGCACCCAGTGCTGGAGATGACGCCGCATAGAGCAGAGCAGACACCCCTCCCTCTCTTTGTGGCAGTGCTGGGCCTGGTGCACCCCAGGGCACACTGCTGGCTCACATTCATCTTGCTGTCAGCCTGAACCCCCAGATCCCTCTCTATGGGTCTGCATTCCATCCTCTCGTCCTCCACTCTGTACGTGTACCCAGAGTTGCCTCGTGCAGAACTTAACACTTGCTTTTGTTAAACCTCACATGGTTGGTGACTGTTCAGCCTTCCAGTTTGTCAGCATCTCTGCAATGCTTCTCTAATCTCGAAAGAGTCAACAGCTCCTGTCAGTTTAACATCATCTGCAAACCAACTTGGTGTACCTTCAAGTCTGCATCCAAGTCACTGCTGAAAACATAAAAGAGAACTGTCCCTAACACAGAGCCCTACAGAACCCCACTAACAACCAGCTGCCAGTTGGCTTCCACAGGCACTTTGGTGTCTCTTCCTGCAGCAGTGCATGGTGATAGGACAAGGGGAAATGGCCACAAACTGAACCATAGGATGTTCCACACAAATGTGCATAAGAACTTCTTCACAGTAAGGGTGATAGAGCACTGGCATGGGCTGCCCAGAGAGGTCATGGAACCTCCTTCTCTGGAGGCATTCAAGACTCACCTGGACACCTACTTGGGCAACCTGGTCTAGGGAGCCTGCTTTAGCAGAGGGGTGGACTTGATGATCTTTAGAGGTCCCTTCCAGCCCCTACAATTTTGTGATTCTGTGATTCCTCCACATCCTGCATGCAGACAAGACCAAAGAGCCCTTTGAACACATGCTGAGCCCTGTGAGCCTGCGCTGAGCCCTGCCAGCCCCTGCTTCTGACTGCCACGGTGCTGAAGGAGCTCTCAAAGGAGAGCTGCAGGCATTGGTCCCAGGGTCACGGTTTTCTCTTCATGGGTCTGTTCTGCTGTCTGGGGCATCTTCCTACATACTTGGTCTCTCCGTAGGTGGGTGAGGAGCAGAGATCCAACACCTCTTAAAGCTTTCACAGAGACTGGGAGCTGAAGCTAGATCAGTTTAAACAGGAAACAAAACACAGTTACGTACATAATGATGGTTAACTAGTGAAATAAATTACTGGGGAGCGAGTGCCGTTAGGTGCAGTTTATGTTGGTCCCAGGCACTGGCAGTTCTGCAGCTCCAAGGCCTGAAGCACGAGTAACTCTGGCCACGAAGCAGGAGGTCACTCTGGGGATGGTGCTGGTGCTGCCAGCCCACCATTCTGCTGCTCTCTGGAAATTCTGTGTCAGAGGGTTTTTCTCTCCGCAGCCAGACTGGGAGCTTGAAGTGCACATGGTTACTGACAACTCCCAACTGTCAGTAAAGCTGTTCCGCAGAAAGTGTTACATGACTGATGTCTCTACAACTGCACTTTTCCAAACAGATGGGGGGAAAAAAGGCACCGGTCTCGAATCAAATTAGTCTTGACAGATTACGCAAAAGAAATTTAACACATGCTCCACATTTTGAGCAACTTCTAAATATAATGTCTCCATTGAAAACAAAGTACACGGCGACGCTAAAAATGTGTAAATATAGAGCTATAAAACTTTCCTCACATTATAGACTGAGGACCACTGTGAGGGGCTGCAAAAGCAGCATCTGCGTGGGGCAGGAGGCCCGGAGAGCGGCCACACCTTGTCTAACCGCAGAGATAAGCTCGTTTTTGAAAGCTCGCTGTTTGCCTTACAGAGGTTTGTCTATTCAGAACACGGGGCAAAGATAAAAATGTTCCCATTGCAACTGATGTCATGATTGCATTTAGAAATAATAAATCCTTGACATTATGGAAAAAAATTAAAATAACCCACACGGGAAAAGGTGATATTTATACTCTGTTGCAGCTGGAAACACACTGTAATAAAGAATTAACCACTGTGTCTTGGTCTACTGCCTGTTTTTATTTCATTATAATTAGGCAGGGCTATAATTTTATTTTACCAAGCTAGCTATACTGGTAAAACATTTACCGCATATGCAGTTCTACTCATATAAATGTTTGATGTGTTAGCATATGTGATGCCATCTCCATTTTAAGCAAGAGATACGTGTAAGAACAGCACACAGCACATGTAGCAATTGTACTGCCTTCAGTGCAGCTGGGTAGTTAGAGGAACGTGGTGTGTATGTGCAGATAGGTTCTCGGAAAGTTAGAGTGGCGTTCTGAAGATAAAACCTTTTTCCAATTATTTGTAGGAATTAATAATAGTAGAAAAGGCCATCTTGGAGACAGATTTAGCAGAATAAAAGAGTAAAGCAGAATTGCATAACCAAAAATGTAAGGGTTTTTTTTTTTTTGGAATATTTTCAAATGACGCAGGTAGAACAGGCTCTGAGGGGAGCAGCAGAAAAAGCCTCAGTAACAAAGGAACCCTTTTCTCAAGAAACATTTGAGTTCACTCATGGCTGTCCTGACTGCTAAAAGGCAAATCACATCTAAAGTGTCTCTGGGAAAAAGAGTGAAACAGCTTCCTAATCATTACTTTAACATAACTTCTAAAATCCAAAAAAGAATCCCCTATGCAATTGTAAGAAAAAAAAAAGAATTAAACAATTGCTTTGAGGAACAGCAGTAGGTCGGGCTGCAGCCTCCTGCCTGGCACAGCACCTTTCCTGTCAGCCCACAGCAGGCAGAGGGGCTGCAAGGACTCTCAGAGCAGCACGCTGACTTCAGAACATTAATGTAGGGAGCGATTTCCTTTCATTTGCCAGCGAACACATACCAATACCTGAACATCCTACTTAGACCAGCAAGATCTGAGAAGAATGCATATTTCTCCGGGAGAGACCCTGAGCATCAGTGCAGTGCTTGTTAGGTTTGTGATGGATTAAATACTGCCTAGTGCCCCAGCATTTCTTGTATCCTCAGCATATCTCCCAGTGCTGACCTGGAGCCAGTAGAGCCGGGCATGGCGGGCTGCCCACGGCACCCAGCGCCTGTGAGGAGCACTGCTGGGGAAGGCTCCTGCTTGACACTGGCAGCTCATCCTGGCTGCACACTGCAGGGCCCTGAGTTATTTATGGTCGCCCTCCCGCAGCAGGATTCTTGAGGGAGGATGTTGGGGCAGCCGCTGCTATTCTGTGCACATGTACACACGCATCCACACACGACAGCTGCGTCTTTATTTAATGAATGGATAACGCTCTTCTGACATAACTTCTGTGTTGTTTTTTTTTTCCCAACGAGGTCACAGGCACTGGGGGAAAAAGAGCACAGCTCTGACCACAGTTAATCCACATCTCCTCTGAAAGCCTGGAGGCCTCCCCACAAATTGTCATAACATCCTCATGAATTCATCGGGGCTGACAGCACGGGTAAGCCTCTGACCATGCAAACAAGCTCTAATGCTAATGTGGCTCCACACACTTAGACTGTACAAATACCTCCTCCCAGCCTCAAGCCACTGCACTGCTGGGAAACTCGTGGTCCTTGGAGGAGCCCCAGACCTGGCCCCAGGGACGCCAGGTGGCATCACAGTGAGGTACAGAGCCTGACCACTGCTCAGTTTAACCAGGCACCCACCATGAACAAAGGACGACCTCTGTGGGGACTGTCTTACACCTTAGAATAGGAATGAGCTGAGCAGGAAAATGAAACAACCTGAAAATGAATTGACAACAGGGATAAGAACAGGTACTGTCATTGGGCATGGAAGAACGTGTCTGCTAGTTTATTTTCTGTGCTTTACAGTTTCAAATGAGAGAGCCTGGGCTGCCTGTTTGCTGCAGGAAGACTTTGCAGCAGGAGACGCCACTTCCCCGACAGATTCTGTACGTCTTCCTTCCCTTTCATTTTCCTGTGCAGAGGGAAAATGTGCATTTTGCTCCCTGTGTACAGAAAATATAAAGAAACTGGCAAACAGGATGGGAGTGTTTACTAACCCGCTCTGCAAGCCAACATAACAGGGAGAGAACAAATGCAAAATCTCCATGAGAGAGAAAACAAAGCCTGCCTCTCCCATCTTGAATTCTCATGGTCCTGCCAGGCAGACATGGTGCTCCTCACATTTAAAGGCGCAAAGCACATTATAGCAGCTATACCATAGGGAAAGGAGGTATGCCTGCACACATTTCATAGAAGGGAGTGCTGGAAGCAAGGAAAGCACAAGCACAACCCTTTCCCCACCTTTTTTTTCCCATATGTGATGTGTTTTACGAACTACCATGACTGTGGAAGGTGGCACTGCAAAACAGACAGACAACCAATTCCAAATTTTTAGTTTGAGACCTCTCACACATGGCACAGCAGTTCAGCTATAGAGGAGCCTTCTTCTGCAGCAATGGAGCTGAATAAAGAAGCTGGCATTTCTGGTCATTATGTATTTATTTCAGCCAAAAACCTCGGGTGGCTTTGGGGATTTGCGGCCCGCCCAGCCACCCTTCAGACCAGGCGCTCCAGCCCCCGTGGCTTTATCACAAGCTCCTTCAGGCGTGGCCCAGCCTGTCAGAGGGTTGTGTATTTTAGAAATACTTCATACCTTCTTAACAACAAAATCTCTCACCTGGCCAGTCTTTATCTTATTGTCCCATAATCTTCCATCATGCACTCTTCCCACAAAGATCTTTGGCGACCATAACAGGTAGGTCACACCCAGGCACCAGCCACCACACGGCCCAGTGCTGCACCGTGGAGAGTGTGTCCTGCAGGGAGCAGGTGCAGGCAGCTTGGCCAGCAGAGGACTTCTGCCACTGTTTTAAAGTGCTGCACATCACAAAATGCCCTGACACCCAGCTCCAGTCTGGTTCTAATTCTACCAAATTCCTGCATACAGATCTCACCCTCAGCGTTCCTCTCCAGGTGCAGGCTCCAGCAAGACAAAAGGACACCCAGCTATGTAACAGGGATGGCTGCTTTGTATCCCAGCTGTTATCTGGAAAATAAATAGCAGAGTACCTTTCTTGAGTTGCTTACCAAGACTTGAGACATCTTTTCTCCGACAACCCTGGAGAGGAACCAGCCCCTAGATAATCTTCCCCAAACTGCAGTTTTGTGGAACCTACTATCTTCAAGCTCCTACAGAAGCAGCTGAACTGGCTGCCTGGTTGTGGATGCACCAGTGCTGCAGCTGTTAAACAAACCTGGGCTCAGCACTCAAGGGATGGGTGCAGAGAGGGAAATAGAGGAGAGAAGGGTCTGCAAGAAGCGTCCTGCTGAGAAACAGCCCCTGCCCCCCCACGGCCTGGCAGAGCACGGGATCCGTGTTGTGCAGTCGGGTGAGCTGAAAATCAGGACAGGAGGAAGGCAGGAAGGCACCATCAAGCTTTGGGAAGCAGTCAGCTTCCTCATGAGCAGTGAATGCTGATGGCAGCGGGGAGAAGAGAGAGGACAGCAACAGCCTGAGGAAGGTAAGAAGCACTGCAAGAAAATGAGAAAGGAAAAGGGGCAGATTAGCTGAATAAATTTTGTGGTGAAAACAGCTGGATGAGCATCCCAGGAGACTGAGAAAAACCAGAAACAGAATGGAGAGATCATCATCATCTGTCCATGCTCATAACGATGACAGATATGACAGACGGCCCCAGCCAAGCATTCTCATCATGCTGTGGGACCTTCCCTTCCTGGAACAAAGCTGCCTCTGCAGCCATCTCCAGCCCAGTCTCTCACTGCTGCATTTTTATTTACTGTTCACTGTTAGCTTTTTATTTTCTGTTTTTATTTTCTGACCATTTTGGTGATAAGTAAAGAACATTACCTGGAGAACCGTGCTGCTTGTGTGCAGGCATCAAGGGAGGCTCAGCTGCCTCCTGGCCCCTCTCGGCCCTCCTCACATGTCTTCAGCGGCATCTGTCACCCATCGGATGTCACATAAGAAACATTTTGTTTAATGGCCAAAACCTTTATGTTTAACCCAACGGGCCTGTAATTAGCTCTGTTCTTCGTTTTTGTGTTCATTTCTTCTAAATCCCAATCCATAGGATTCCAGTATAGAGTTTCACTCTCTCCCGCTTTACTCCATTATGCTGTCAGTGCAGACATTCCCCCACACTGCAGGAAATATTCTCATCAAATACCAGTAGCATACAAATAGAGAAATACAACATATGAAAACTATGACAGAAATGACGTTATCACCGTACCTCTATGCATATTCTCTGCACTCTGCAGACTGCAGTATGAGAAACCATGCAGAATGCCTTGGAGATTCCTTATGGAGAGAAGTGCAAGAGAACAACTGGTGTCTCAGTACCCCTTTTAGAAACTAAGCAAATGTCTTTTGAAGCAAAATAAAAAGTTGCCAGCGTATCTCCTGATGGTGATTTCCAGTCCTGAGTACAGCCCCGGTCTGTCCCCAGCTGCTGTTCATTCTTGCCCCTCAGCCCCAGGGCTGCAGGATGAGCAATGCATCCTAGCATCACTGCAAAGGAGACAAGCTGCTGGGGGCTGGCAAGCTGCCCTCGCACCTCTATCCACAGAAAGGACAAGGAAATGACCAGTGGGAGCAACAGACCAGGAATTTTGCCAGCCACCCTTGCTAAAGGCAGTGGAATCTAGTCAGTAAAGACAGTGATATACGTGGTCTGTTGGAGAAGAGAGCACAGCTTCTGCAAAGAGCTTCTGCAAAGATTATGCCTTGCTGACCTGTTGGAGCTCTGGGTGCATGTTGATAAGGGCACGGAGAGAGGATCCAGCAGGCCTGGCACAGTCCAGTTTTGAAAATGGTTCTGAAAAGATTCCATACCAAAAATTATCCAGGAATAGAACTTGCCACAGGATGGGAGAAAAAACTCTTAGAAAACTGGAGGCAGGACAGAACAGTGAGATCCAAAGCCCAAAGGTTGTCCTCCAAAGAGGGCGACTTCTTCTGTGACAGAGATATCTCGATCCGTGCAGAAGGTCACTGTCAGAAAGCTCATTAAGGAAAGGAAGTCAAGGCCATGCAGGCAGCAGGGCAGACCCTCGGAAGCAAGGGCAGTGGGGGAGTTGGAATCAAGAAAGCAAAGAGGTTTAACAGCTTGCACGGTCTGCTGCAGCTCTCAGCCCCGCGTGCTGTGTCATTTCCACAGCAATGGGTAAAAAGTAAATTCTCTGCCTCTCCTAGCTGCTCCTCTTCCCTTTCTGTTTGGGTTGCATCTCAAAGTCATTCTGGCTTTATGCTCCCTCTGCCAGTGCCCAGGGCTCAAGAGCTCGGAGGCTCCCAGGCTCCTGTTACGGATGAGGGCTGCCGAGGCCAGTCCAAAGAGAGACCTCTGCTACCACTTAGAGCTGCATCCCAGCCCCCCTCAGCACCACCCACACAGCCATCCATCAGCATCACCCGCGGAGCATCTGGGGGCAATGTGTAATTAGGAGTGATGCTGTCTGCCATTTATAGACACGCTGCTACAAAGCAAAGCTGGTGAAAGTAATACCCACCAACAGACATACCTTACAGCACGCCTCAGAAGGTAATGGGGAAAAGGAATGGAAAGGTGGAAGAAAGATGCAGGGAGGAGAGAGAGAAAGATGAAGGCAGTAGCTGGCTCCACACAGCTTTAAAATGAAGCAGTCATTAAAATACACAGAGAGGGGTCCTGATGAAGTTGTCTGATGAAACAGTTTATCTGAAGCAAAGAATGAATTCCTGCCTTGCTGGAGGAGCTGCATTTGCTCCACGAACCCTGTCCTGGGATACGAACCAGCAGAAGTCGTGCAGGGACCCTCATGCAACATTTCCTATCCACAGGACAACGTAGGCCTGTGACATTTTCCTCTGCTCCTGCAATCTTTCACTGAAGAGATTTACTTTGAGATTTTACAAGGAGCTAATTAAATCACACTGTGTGGCTCATCTCAAGCATGCCTGCTTCTCAGTTTGGGTGTGCTGCTTTTCAATTTTTTTATTTTTTATTTTTTTCACATTTGGGTTTGTTTTTTTAAAAAGCACTTTAAAAAATGGGTTGTCCTTGTCACTACACTGTTAGCATTTAACATGCAGTTATGTGCATTCACTTCAAGGCATACATCAGCCGACTGTCACAGCAACAACTGTCTGCCAGGACTGAGTAACTAGCCTTAGAAAAGCAACATCAATCCAAAGGAGCACAAACTCTGACAAGAAAGATATGTAATTTAGGAGGGCTAAAGAAAATCTGAAGTGCAATTAGCCAAATGAATAAAAACAAGGCAAATTATAAAAATGCATCACAACCTGGAAGCATGTGAGGACATTTTCCAGAGCAAGTAACTGAGAGTGCTTGAGGTCTAGAAAAGCATTGAGAAGGAGCTAAAGGAGAGCTTTGCATCCTTTGCAAGGATAAAATCATGTCGGACATACACACATCAGTGAATTTAAGCAAATGAACTAATCAAAGTAATTAGAAGAAAAAAAAAGAGAGAAGATGAAGGAAATCCAGAAGAAAGTGACTGAGACACTATTTCATCAGTGGGAGAAAGGGAACGAAGCAAATGGTCCAGCTCAGGGCTCAACGATATGGCTACAGAAGACAGCTAAGGCCTTAAAGCCATGTGTCTGGGAGCTATGGAAAATGCTTCTCTAATGAGGAGTTTTTCAATTATACCATGAAACAATGGTTTGCTAATCTGCAGCAGTAAAACCGATGGCAGTTAAGCGGGATGGAATTTATATCAGGCTCCAAAATTTTACTTGCTGTCTACAGTTTCCCTGCAGAATGGCTTCAGATTACATTGCACTCGTGTGAAGTTGCCGAGTTTTGTCATCTGACGATTCCACCAGCTCACAGCACATCGCGGGAGCTGCCGCCCTCATCTGACTGCCATATGCCCGGGAACCATCCCTGCAGCACACAGGCACCCTCACATCAACAAAAGCTCTTCCTGGCTGGGGGTCTGCAGGATCGGCTGCCATACAAACAGAACGGCCTGTCTGCAGCACCAGTTAGCTGACATCCTTCTCGTGTGGATTCTTCATGTGCCTCTCACCCCAGGATCCAACCGCACCAGCACCACATTTCATTTATCTGCAACAGATTGGATTGAAAATTCAACTGAAGTTTAATTAGCATTTGTTTGTTTGGGTTTTTTAAATGTGATCCTACTATTGAATTTTCCTCATTTAATTCTTTTGTTTTGTGGATTTTTAAACTAGTTCAGTAACTATTTGCTAGGGTTTTTCACACTGACCCCATCAGGTGACTGCTGCATAGAAAAGGATCTCCAGCTTTGGTCCTTTTCAGGCTGGGGGGAAGGAAGAGGTATATCACTCCTTCAAAATTCAAATAATTTTCATGAAGACTACAGAAAATTACTTGTGGTCTCTGAGGAGCTGGCAAAATCCAGATTTCAGATTGCTTCTGTGGTTCTGTGTCCTTTCTTCAGGTGTGTGTGCAGTGATGTAGCTCTACTTGCACACAGAAGGAATCCAGCTGAGAGCACATTTTATTATAGCTCCAGATGATGTTCAAGAGGATAAAAAACTCCTTTTTCTCAGGTGGTCAGAGAACAAGTCCCAGCTAACTGGTGTTCTCTCCCATCTAAATTATGCAGAGGAACTCAAACCATTTATAAAGCAGTTTCAAAGATGTCTTTAAAAATAAACACATGAAATGCAAAGAGACAGAGAGAAAGAGAGAGAGAAGACAGTCCTGGACTTTTTCACCTTTCCAATCAGTTTTTAATCTCTTAAGAACAGTCATTTAAGTCAGAGCAGTTCAACTGTTATAAAACAGCTGCTAAAGCATTCTTCCATTGTAAATTAAGCTGTGAGTTTACCAAACGTTCCCATTACACGACTACACCAGCATAAACACAACATCAGGATTTAAAAAACACTTAGGGGGAAGGTAAGACCTAAAGGATCCATGACCTCATGATAATTCAAGTCAGTGACAAAGTTACAACAGATTTTGTTGCTAGTAGATCATGTGTGATAATAGAGATATAGGGAGAAGGTCCAAAAGGAGTTCACATTTCAGGGTGAAGGCCAGGTTTCATGCCCTTGCTGTGGAGCATAGCTGTAACTTGTACAAACGTCTCCACTTTAAACAAGAATACTACCACACAAAAATGACTTAAGGTCAGCTACACACTGATCACATTGCAAACAGTAATAACACAGCATTCACACCAGCTTTCAGCTTCAGAGCTCTTCTGAACCTTCACACAACGTTCTGGGCCACACCGAGGAGGAGGAGGAAGCCCTCCATGTGCCAGACCCAAACAGATGAGGGTGGTGCTGTCCTGGACACAGGATAGAGAAGCAGAGCAGAATCTGTGCCTCCCTCATCCCTGTAGGTGCAAGCTGTATAGATGGACAGCCTTATCTATCTTGCAGCTCCACCTCTCTGCTTGTGATGGTAGGCAAGGAGCCTGGTTTCTCTGAACCCTGCCCATTGCAGAGGGCAGGCATATGCAAAAGGCATATACAGAAAGGCCTATGCCTTTGTGGGGATCAGTCCCACAAAACCCACACTAGTCAGCAGAGGGTCTGCCAGCAACCTGCTCCCCTCAGCCACTAACGATGCTTTACAGGGGCAAGTCTCTTGAGAGCAAAGACAGAAATCCTAACAATTACAACTCAATTAATTATGATTATCATTAATTATGCTTGTAAATGAGGATGCATGTGCATACACAAACAGCAGAACAGACCTTAAATGGGTGATGTTCTTTCCAAATTTTATACATTGCTTGAGTCATAAAAAAAAAAACAACATAGCTTCTCTCAACTCTGTAAACTCCCTTCCCTCTTTGTTCATATTCACTCTAGTATATCCATCATTTTTGACCCTCTACCGATTTCCATTGCTGGGGCTCATTTTCTGTGACTTGAGAACCTGAAATTATACCATATATCTTTGTAGCTCATTGAACTTACCAGCATTTATTTTAATTTAGTAAGGAAACATTTGGCTGGGTGTGACCAAATAAATACTGTGTCTAAAGCAACACAAATATACTTTGCACAAGGCTATAAACCTGTCTCAGAGCTCTAATGATATTGCAAGTCAATGAAGCTTCAGTGTTCTCATTAACATGATTCCATCAGACCTCTATGCTGCATATTATTAATTTTTAACAATAGATGGTAATATAATTATAGCACTGTGGGGCAACAAAAGCTGAATCCTGGTAATAGTCCAACATTTTAGATTGATAATGGCTTTAACACTGACCTAATATTTAAAGGTGAACATGCACAGCGGACATCAGACCTAATTATAAACAAGACAACAGGGAAAAAACACATCACTAGCCTGTAGCTACGGAGACCAAACTTTCCACAGGGAACAAAAGGCACAGATCTTGTCGTGGGGTCAGGAGGAGTTTTATCACCTATTTTGACACAAAAATAATCAAGAGCTTTGATTTAGAGAAAGATATCAGCACAATTTTTCCCTACCTTTAGTTGGCTTTATGATAAAAGGAGCAAAGTACCTATCCTTTAACTCAATTTGGGGGTAGGAATTAGCATTAGAAACGAGCATATTTTTATGGAGAAAAAGTAAGCCATCAAAATCTCTTTTGAAATCCATTAGGATGATGCCATTAGTACACTCACACTGTTCCTCTCCGCAGCCTGCTGATGCATCACAGGGAACACAACCAGTTTCTACAACAGACAGCAGATGTGATGGTTCTCAGCACTGTGCTGAGCACTCAGCTCACCTCGTGGCCGGACCTCTGAGCAGGAGGGAACGTGAACACCTAAGAAATGTTCAACTTCTGTAAGAACAACTTCTTGTGAAAGCCAACACAGCACCATTTTTTGGTTCAAAAGGCATTCTACTCACCAAAATATGCTTTGGAATTGCTTGCATTTTCTAAATCAGTCTTTTGTGCAGTATCTAGAAATACAGTACAGCAGTAATAACGTAATTAGTATTTTCACTACCTAAATTATAGAGCTGACTGCAGAATGTAGCATAGTAATATCAATATTAACAGTTCAGCATTATACAAAATGACATCAATAGTTTTAGTACAGTCATGAGAGACATTGTAATTTCCTCCTTCTCTGAGATTCCTTCAGTTTGTGTCAGGTGAGGAAACTCACAGAATCCGCTGATTTTTAGTTCGACTCAAACTCTACAGTTAGCATCTCAAAAGTATCTTAGGTAAATTTCTGAAGGTTCCTGAACAATATAATTAATATCGTGTTCAGAAAGGAATATGGCATTTAAGTCCTGCTGCACCAACCTCTTATGTGAATGCAGTATTTCCAGCACTTATGCAAATTAACATGGTTATACTCCACAGCTGAAGACGATGCACGGGGAGATGTAATACTTAACCAGGACCATAAAAGCAGTCTTACGTCAGTTCAAGAAGTGGAAGTGCAAGCTTTGCAGTCTAGTGCTACTCTGTATTTCCTTTCTATCTTGGTCACATACTGAGATCTAAAATTCTAGCAACCAAAATACTGGACTCTGAGCAGCTAATAAGGAAGACACTGAGGCAAGCATACTTTCAGACTTCTCACAGTAAGGGACTGCAGTCAGCCACCTCCGCATGCCCAGAAATCAGGGAACTCCAGCTTACACCAGAAGCTGTGGACAACCCCACGGCATCCTCCATGCCTAAAGCTCCCTTCTGGTCAAGCTCGTTCACAACCCACAACACCAAATCAAGAATACTGAGAATATTCACACACACCATCAGCTTCCTTAATTACAGTAACTTTATGCTTTACTTCGTAAAAGGAGATTCACTTGTTCTTTCACCAGTTCCATTCAGCTCCTTCAGCATTTTGTTCATTTGTTTGTTAAGATGCAGCTCTGCAGCAGATTGATCACTTCAGATGAGACAAAGCAGTGGCTTAGTAAATCCCTCTGGAAATGCAGAACATATTACGTGCATAACAGTTGAACTCCTTGAATTTCCCCTTTGCAGATCCTCTTGGTTTCCAGTCATTCAGATAAAGAATGGAGCTTTTGTAGGCCAGTTAATCCACCCACTGAATGAAATATAGTCAAGTTTTACACATCCACATGTTCTTTTGAGGCCCTAGTTTACATCTGTAGATGTAATAATAGATGTAGTAATGTAGACAAAAATCATAGCTTGGGCCCCCAGAGAAGACCTTTAAAGACAGAGGTTCAAAAGTCCCCATGCTGCAGTCAAAGCAACTGGCAAAATGATTTAAGGGCTGTCTCTGCTTACATTTACTTCTGCCAAAGCACTAGCTTAATTTTCTTTGTGTGTCTTAATAAGCTACCTCTGCCAGAGAGACTCTTACTTAAAATCTTTGTGTGTCTCTAAGCTCAGAAGGAGAAATTTAGGCACTGCTGAGCGGTATGCTGAGACAAACGCCCAGAGGTGGTGTCAGGCTCAGCTGCAAAATGAGTCTGTTCTTCATTTTCTTTAACATCACAGTCACAGACTAGCATGAAAACAGCATTTACACAACAAATTAAAATGCAAATCTACATTTTATTCTATGAAATTGAGACGAATGGTACACACTTGAAGCTTGCCAGAGTAGCAATTACACACATTAATATAGTTTTAGATGATGACTTAAGACAAACAAGAGGATAGAACAGAAACATTGTACATCAGAGCCTGTGAAACACTCCAAGAAAAAAAAGCAACTCTTGCTCTAGTAAGGAAAGCCTAAACCACAAATTAGTGATAATTCTGTAGGAAAGGCCTCAATCTGCCTTATGCAGATGTGTACTGCCTGGGAAGCCTCCAGCCCCAGGGTGTACTGCCATGCAGGGAAGCAGCCTGCCAGCAAAGGAGAGCTGAGGGCTTCTCCAAAGAGGGATCTTGGCTCGGCCAGGGCCTAATGGGATGTGGCATCACCAAGGAGGGAGACCTGCAACAAGAGGCCTTACAGCTCCTCTGGCCTAGGACAGAGCTGCACAACTGGCGTAAAGAGGGATTCATGCTAGCTCTGATTGAGACTGTGCACTGCAAAATCTGATTGCTTTGAAGCTTTGCCTTTTGCAATCATTTCCATTGTCAGGAATCAGAAAAAAATGTGAGAAAACTGTGGATAAAGGATTTAGGCACTGAAATTTAACCCAGTGGAACCATTATGGTGTAACATATTTGTCAGGAAACTGAAGCCTCTATGCTCTTTCCACACAAAACACACCCATTAGCATCGTGTGCTGTGCACGTGCACCCAAACATCTGATGCAGCTATGGGTACACATCTGAATGCCTACCCGACCTCCCAGCTGCACTGCATTCAGTCTTCTGCAGTATTTCTCCCCTGCTAGGGAAAAGAAAGCCTTCAGATCTTTCAGGATTCTCTGGAAGTCCTTGCATGACATTTTCTTTCAAAGAACGTTTAAGATTTGATTTTTAAATATCCATAATGCATTTAAGAAAATTCATTGAATATTACAACAATCTTCTTAATATACCTAACGATTTTTTTTCCCACCAGTGTTGTAACATTATTAATGTCAAAATATAAATACCAAAAAGGAAAAGGTAAATCAGTTCCAAAGCTGTTCATTCTGGTGCAGGAGGCAAGAACCCAGCTGGTGTGATTTATATATCAGCAGTCATGACACCAACAGTTTCCATCTCAGTTATGCTCCATACAGCCAGATATTGAGCAGCCACTGCTTCTCCTGAGGCTAGTCAGAGAGCACCAAGTGCCTCACACCAGGAGCACAGCCCTCTGTAGAAGTAAACCTTAGCAGAAGATAGCCCACCAATGTTTTTGTGAACCAATGAAAAATATGCTGACAAGAACACAGTAATTTGGAATTTGGCAAGGAAAACTCACTCTAAATCATTTCCAACTGCATTAAGACTTTGCTCCTGTTTTACAAGTAACAGAAGATGCTATCCCTGTTTTATAAACTCATTCAGCTAATATGTTTAAGAAAGTAGACAAGTTTCTCCTGCAGGGGTTTTCAAGTATTGTATTCCCTTGCAGCTGCCAGGATTTCGACATCCCATCCCAGAAACACTGCATATTACTCTCTGGGAAAGAAAAAGAAAAGAAGAAAAGCAAACAAATAAACAAAAAAAAACCTGCTGTGTACTCGGAAGAGGAAACTAGAAGAACAAAAAATAATGAATGACAATTACCTATTACTTGGTGAATACTGTAGGGTTGTATGCTGTTCCCTGTTGCTACAGTACACCAGCAGAGTAAATAGAATGTAGAAAGTCTTTTTACTCCACCTAAGAGGGCAAAAGTGTTTTCAGGATGTTTTATACAAAAAAGCTCATACCTCCAATAATCTCCATGCCAACAAGATTTGCAAGTTCAAGACTAAGTTCCAAATGTGTTTCAACCCAATTCTGCAGCAGCTTCATCTCTTGAAGAGTCTGAGCAGTCTTAGTCCCACCACTCAATTCAGTGGGACCCAAGTATCCTCAGCTTTCCTCTGGATGTGCTCAAAACTTTGCTAACAGCATTCCTGAAGCCAAACAATTTTCCTCTCTTCCTGAGAGGCCCAGGTACTGCCAACCCAGAGGGGCAGAACCTCACAGAGTCCTTTCTCTCCTTTTGTACCTGTGGGAAGTCTGAGTTCACTCTATCCTTTCCGATAGGAACAATGACACACACACATACCAAATAATGTATTGCTGCTTCCCTCCATAGCAAATCTTGCCTTAATTAGGAGGAATTTTGCAGATGTACTGTTTAGCATGCCAGGATCATGACACTATTGTAGCATGCAGAATACAGCCCTTTTATCATCATCAGATCTGATTACTTCTCTATTTAGCAGCTACTAATGTGTTTGGGGATGCAAAAATCACATCACTTTCCGAAAGGTAGTGGTGGAAAAAAAAATCTCAGCATAGAATGAATTCTATAATTAGAAAAGGCAGAGGGGACATCTTTTTCCTCCCCCTCATCAAGCTTGGGAAGCTCTAAACAATATGCAAAGACAAAAGGGGGAAAATTGATAAAGTGCTGAGAAGGATAAAATTTGAATGAGATAATAACAAACCTTTCTTGTGGAAGGAAAAGGAAATGACTGATTCTAAAAAAGCTTCTGTGATAAATCAACACCCTTGCATGAAATTCCACTGATACATGCTGCAGCGTCTGGTCATAAAGTTAGAGAAAAACAAATAGGAACAAAAACTTAGCAACATTTTTATAAAGAACAAAACACAGCTTGCTGGAAATACTGAGGTCTTGCTGTAGTTCAAACAGTAGAAGTAGATTTCAGAACCTAACAAGAGTTTCAGCAGCTGTATTTGTATTACAGTCATAAAAGCGTAAACGTGAAATACAGCTCTAATAAAAATTGAAGTTTATAAAACTGGTTGGTAATTTTCCACCCGTTCCAGAAGCATCTCAGAATATCCAGGGGAATAATACCTGAAAGAGAAACATATTGTTTGTGCATTAGACTACAAAGCATGTTCTGTGCTAAGTAATGAAACTATTCATATTTGTATCGATCAGGAAAAAGTTCTGGCATTAAATAGTGGTCAAGGAATTTTACAGTAATTCTCTGACAATGCTGTAAGAGCTTGCTTTTCAACTTACAATATCACTTATACTTGGAAGTCGGGTTTTCAAAAAACGTTTGGCTTCTTTTAGGGCGTATCGGTAAGTGACTAGTCTTTGGACAGGTTCAGCAGCCACAAGTACTGCCATTTCTGGGAAGTGTAGATGTTAACTTTTGTTGAAATGATGGCCTTTAATAAAACGGCATGAATTTACACAGAACCATAGGCTAACAGAGAACAATAGGAACAATAGTCTACTGCTGTTTGTGAAACATAGCCACACACACCAAAGCTAATGTGAAGTCTACATCACTTCAAGAGTCATTATGGAATAACAACAACAAAAAAAATCACAATGACTTTCTGTCTGTTACAGAAATTATCCAGTAAGTTTTCGTGAAAGTAGAATGCTGTGGTGCCATTACTGTCCTGCTGTCACTCAGCTTTCCACAATGTGCCAACTACATGTCTCCAGCATGCAGGCATCATCAAAGCTGCATTTAGTTCTTGTTTTCCAGGTTAAGAGTATGTGAAAATTATTACTGTGTTACTCTACAAACATAAATCACAGTACATTTCTTGTTTTGCAGACATGTTAAATTGCCACCTCTGAACCCTGGAAGCTTTAACTATAAGGACAAAGGAACATTTCCATGCACTATATGCCTAAAATGTACTCAAGTAAAAAAACTCCAACACATTCACATTAAACAATGATCCATTTAACTTGCTGACTTCCTGGGTGATTCTGTACTATGAAACTTTTTAAAATTTTAAAAGAACTCAAATTAGTTCTCCAACTGTACAGGTAACTTGTCAGTGTGCTGCTATCATATATGGGCTGCAAACAGTTTGAAATAATAGGGCTCCAAAACAACCCCAGAGCTGATGTCTATTGCAGCAGCTGTGGCTTGGGCAGCAGAAACCACCATCCGTTAGCAATAAGACGCACGCAAGAAATGTTGGAAAGGCCCTTTTCTTTGTTATGTCCCAGCCTACACAAGTAATTTTGTTTCATTTACACAAAAATAAAATAGTGGGACAAGGAAACATTGATTATATCCAGAGACGTATAAACATCCTCTTTCCCTCTGAAGTATCAGCAGCCTTTATGATTTCACTTTCACCCATTTGATAGCTACTCGCTTTTCCTTGTGGAGACAAACAGGGCTCCGTTTTGCATGGCTGTAGCTACTATTAGCTAAAGATCTCCTTTGCTATAATTAAAATTGATGATGCAGATTTTCAGAGCCTGTAGAGGGAGTGCATGAGTACGACATCCTTTTGATGTGTTGATGGAGTGAAGGACTGGTGAATGGGTATCTAGAATCTAGGAGAGCATTTACCTCCTTATTACAATTTAGGATAGTGACATTTTGACTGTAAGCTATTTAATAGTGTTTCTGTATTCATTAAGGGCAAAGTTCAACTTGGTGCAGACAGCTGGTGTATGGTCCTTTTATATTTCACTTAAGCCTCATGATGAGGCTGGGGGAGGAAGGGCAGCTGCGGACAGAGCAACTGTAGGAGAGCCTCTGGACCCTCTGTACATCAGACAAAGTTTCAAAGGAGCATCTGAATATTCTAGTATTCAGCCAGGCTCTTAGGGAAGTTAAGGTGTAAGCAAAAATTCACCGATATCTGAGAAACCAAACATGAGTTACTAAGATAAACTAAACTTGCTGTAGGTATTTGTATCTCTGAGTGACTGTGCTGAAGCCTCAGAGTTTGGCTAGGTAGTGCAGGACTAACTCTTCTTCCCCATTTCCTGCAACAGCCTCATTATTTGGGCTTTGTTTACAGACAAAGAAACCTAATTCCAAAACCAATCAGAAAATAGAAAGTGTTCAGAAGTATATCTCTAACATTTGTGCGTACCACTGGGGCATTTAACCAAATGTTACACTGTTCTATTGAAAACTAAAATCATGTGGGAGTTCAATTAACATTTTAAATCCTCATTTTGTGCTGCTTCTATTAAGAACATTTCATGTTATATATGTGCATTTTTTTTTAATTTTCCCTACCGTACTATTTCCTCTGGATAGCAGTTGTTAATAGTGTTGATATACTCCTGAAGAAGTGATCCAGGTTCTGCTTTTATTTCTTGAACCTTTTTAAGCCCACCAGTTGTTACAAAGAGACGCCGCGCTTTACTGTCATGTGGTAACACCTACACAGAGAAGTATATTAAAAATATGTACTCTATTAAAGCAACTTCTGTGCTACTAGCCTCAAATATTGCTAACTTGTTTTAATTCAGAGGACAGATAAAATGGAACACATTAGAGATACAACATCTGTAACGACTTCTGTATTTTAACACGGTTATACAGCAAGTATCATAAACCAGCCCTTTATTGTTAAAGCATAATTTAACATGTACTTTAATACATAACACAGATAAAAAATAGGGAATTGAACATTTATCGTTACATAAATAATATTTCTTGAATTATCCCTACAGAGACAAGATGATTGTGGAGATTAAACAGATAATAAAAACAGAACACTAACATGGAATAACAACAGCATTTGTTCCACTTAAACCAAGTTATTCGGGTCTTTTATGTCAATTCCCACAGTTTAATTGTAGAGCAGAATTTTATATCATTATAATGATCTAGTATAGATTACTGCGTGAAAACAATACTGAGAATTGTTGCAAGTGAACAATGCAGCCTCGAAGCATTACATGCTATTAAATTCCTGGATATTAAAATCCTACAACACACTGTGTAGCCATGGAAGCCTTTTTACACACATATACACACACGAAGCAAAAATGTGAAGTTTCTGCAGCCAAAGGGGATGAGAAGCAGAAACGATCAGACAATACATTCTGCACTCCCTGAGTAATGCCAATATGCAGCTCTGTCCAGAGGACGAAAGAGAGGGAGGTGGGGGCTGGGCCAGGCGACGGAGAGCGACAGCATGCAGTCTGCAGGCCCACAGGGCTGCAGGAATAATAATTATTATTATTTAAAAATATTTTTTTTTTAAAAAAAGGATAATCCGACATGTAAGTGTCAGCAAAAACAGGTTTAAAGCTACCTCCGAGAGCTACATACTATGGGGGCAAAAGCTTTTTGTAAGCCTTCACACTGATGGGACAAATCAAGCCATAAATTTGATTGTGTGTCAGTGTAAAACATGAGACTGGAAGGAGGAAGGGATTGCCTAAAAACCTGAAAGAAAATAAGGATGAGATTTCTGGCAGGCATACAGGCAAACAGCCTTCACTCATCTGGTCCCTCTAAGCTGCAGTAATCTGCAAAAGACTGGTAAGGAAAACACAAGGCTGCATAGACACTTCTCCCTACTGTGTTCCATACAAGTGCTGGGAACAACTGGGAACTCCAAAGTGTCTGTTTCCACATTCCTCCTACAAGAACTGCCAAGGAAGAACTAGCAAGGAGACATGATCTGGCCCTTTCCCTGCCTTCTGCCTCCACACTGTGGTTCCCAGGCTGGATAAGACAGCAGAAAAGTCTCTTGGAAGAGGCTCTAAAGATAGACTACACCTCAGAGACCTAGCTTCACCCTCTTCCCAGTCCAAACTGAGACAGCACAGAATTGCAAAGATCACAGAAAGGGCCATACTAAAATGACACAGTCCAGCACCAAAAACACATAGCATCCCACCCTGAAGCACAGCTTGGAAATAAAGCTTTTACTGTGCTATAAATAAGCCAACAGAGCCAATGCATCTCAGGTTTAAAAATAGGAAATTCCTAAGTTATGGTATAGGAGAGAAAAAAGCTCTTAGTGCAAAGGACTTAATTTTAAATGTATACTTTAGAAGAACAAATGCTAGACAAGTACAGTTTGTTTAATACAATGTAGAAGAAAAATTAAACAAAACATCAGCTGATCTGAAGGGTACAAAACTGCTTCAACAGCAAACAACATTCAAATGTATACACTGGGTAACCAATTGCTACACACTCAGCTCTTTAACAGTTCCAGCCAGCACACAGAAGCAGAAGTACTGGATTCTGACTAAATCTCCAGTACACACTACAAACAGTGGCACTTCCAGATCTTTGATAAAAGGAACTGATTGCTAATCAGAAGTGTTTTGCTTGGTCATTTCCAAAAAGAACACCTCACCAAGAGAATCTGGTACCCCCTGCTAATAGATTACATTGCACGGTATTGCACAAAAGAAAGGCCTACAGTTAAACAAGGCTTCCAATTGCTGGTGATCAAAACAGACACTGGAATTTTGATTATATTGCATTATATTGCAAATGTAGTATTTTGATATTGCAATGAAATATTTTGATTGCCTTTTGATTAAACTGCATTTCTCTTTACACATTGTGCTTAAATCAATAATGTAATTAACAATAAGCAATTGAAAATTTTAATGGAGGTAAGAATGGTGAGGCCTTCACACTCTAATGTAAAACACCTAACTTAAGCCACTCCTGGACAGACAGGTTGCAGTTCGTCTAAAACAGATGTAACTGAGATTTACGTGATACTTTGACTCTGTGAAAATATTTGCATGTGAGTTAGTATTTTGCTTCATCTCAAGAGGCAAAGAAGAAAAAAACACCTTGCTTATAATTAACTGTTTTACCACTGTCTTAGGATGAACTATAGAAGGTTCCAGATAAAACTGTATCCATCTTTAACAGGCAACAAAACACAACAAACTGCTTCTGCAGGGAAGCTTGAGGGTCCTGAAACAACAACTAAGACCTTTATAGATGCTTCATGCTTAGAATGATAACTTTCTTGATAAATGGAAAATGATTACTCATTAAGCAGAACCTTTTCTTACCTTGCTAAACTGCCCAACAATGTATTTCATAATGTTGGGAGGGGCATCGTGCAGCAATGGTTCAAGTGCTGGAAGATAAGTGCATTTCTGAAGGATGTTCTTTAAGGCTCTTTTAGTCTATTGAAATGCAAAATAAAATTTCTACATTGAGACATCAATGAAAACAACAAGAATTCATGAAATATACCTCTGAAGACTAAGCAAAAAAAGCAAATTGATCAGAATTCTCAAAGTGCATCTTTTAAATAAAAAATATTATATCCATCAAGTCACTTAATGAAGAATCAATTTTCTACTTAGATTTATTAAGCTTCAAAACCTATGGTGCATCATATTATTATTAAGTTATCTACGGTCAAAGTAATGGCAATTTTACTTTGGCTACAATGGAAGCAAGAGTAGACCCTTTAAGTAAATTGAAGTACTTCAACATAATAAGAAAGCTAAATCAAAATACAGTTTAAAAGATTGTATTTTACAAGTGGTTTATTGGGAGAGCCTGCTGGTGTGGGGTAGCAAAGTGCATTACCATCCAGGCAGAAAGGAACAGGGACAGTGAGGCAGACTCAGTGCTGGCTACAAGAAGCAGTGATGACCTCACTGGGTCAGATTCTATGTACAGCTAATTTGGTCTTGATATTTTTGTGAGCACTGAAAACAGCAATACAGAAGTTGTCATCTTATCTTACAGATCTGAAATTTGTTGTACTTTGGTGGACTGTAAAGAGGCACAGTACAACCTGGAAGAATCCTGTCACATTATACTATTCAGTCAGTTCATTTACTGTCACCCAAAACTACCCTTTATCAAAGTCCAGCTTTACTAGCTCCAGTGGAATTAAGGCCCTGAACAGGAATAGTCACATGTTTTCAAGAGAAGAGTACTTTGAGTACTTGTTACAGTTTTATCAATAATAAAAATGTAAACAAATCTACTATGAGCTCTATAACACTTCATACAAGAGCCCATACTTGAGAAAAAAAGGTAGACAATTAGTCACTTGTAGAAATAACAGTATTTATGAGTACACACAACTCTGATCTAAAGTAGGAAAAAAATGAAAGATTACATTGCTGTAGCTGTATCATATGATTGGGGTATGCACCATACACATACCCATTAGGCCCAATCAGTCCTAATAAATGATACACAGCCTTCAGACACAGAAAATCCATAACTTATTGAATATCAGTAAAAACACATACCATGTATAGTTTTTAAGCACTTAGATATGTCAGTTACACTGAATATCTCATACTGCATATACTTTGAATATACTTGCTTTCAGCTGAAGATCTTCTGAACTGCGTGTGTCCATATACATAGAAAGCAGTGTGGCTAGCACATTTGTTACTGCTACAGCATGTGCATGCTCAGGAGTATGTCTTCCAATCTGTCCCAAGGCCCATGCAGCTGCTGCCTTAATATGATCTTCATGTTCTTCTAACAAACAGGTACACAGTGGTGGTATTCCCTGTAGCAGTAACCAAAAGCACTGCCTTTAAACTGATGCAGACTGTTAGAAAATGTTTCTCTATTAACACTCTTCCTATAATACAAGCTATAAGAGAATGATTGCTATTTGTTGTCATATCTTTACACCATCATGACTAGCAAGAATTTTGAATAAATCTTTACAAATCTAGTTGAACAATGAGAGAAACAGATTCAATATTGTGTCCATTTAAGCTAACACACCTTAAGGGATAAAAAGGAATGCATCACACAATTCAGGCTGTACTAAGACTAGAGTCTGCTTGAGTTGAGCAGTTCATGTGTGATGCATCCAATATCTTCCAAAAAAGGTTTCAGTGCTTGATGTGAAGACATCAAGAGATGAAGAATACCTCACTCATTTCTAGGAGTTACTGAAGTTCTTGTGGATAATGGATCACAATCTTTATCCTTTCTCCATAGGATTATGGAGCTGTTCAGTAGCCAGTATTTTATGTCCAGGATGCTTCAACAGATATCAGCACTTCACATTACTTTAGGTGGAGCAAGGCTACTAAATCTCTATCTAGAAGTCCTTTTTATTCCATGCTCTGGATCATCTATGGCCTCTTCTGCACCCCGTTTGTTTTTTTTTCAAGATTCTTCTCAAATACAGACAACAGAAAAATGTGCACTTGCAATACAGAGTCACAACTTTTGTTCCAGCAGTGTTCCACCTTCTACTTCTTAATATTGCAAAGGACTCAAGTGTCTCTTTCCTCACAGCACTGCAGCAGAAGACCACACTGAAGTGTTTGTCCAGTATGACCCACAAAGTCACTTTCTGATATTCATCTTTTCTAGCACTTAGTACAGCCATAGGGAGCTATAACATCTTAGGTGTATAGCTTTCAAATGGTCCCAGTTTACCAAGTGTTACCCTTTGCATTATGCATCTCTCAAAAAAGCTTAGTTTCCCCTGAAGGAATATTTTTAAATGGGATTCAGGTTTATTCAGGCTTCTTCTGTGGATCATTTGTCTGTTGGATCAGATGTTTGCACAGATTCCTACAAAACTTTACTGCACTCTCATTCAGTTACAGTAGCAATCATTACTTTTCAAAAATTTAACACGTAGGTGCTTCCTCTTGAACATAAGCCTGGATTCATCATGATTAAGAATTTAAAAGCAGAAGCATACTAGGCATCCCTTACAGGGGTGAGACATGGGCACACCCACAGAAGGTGGATCTCCACAAAGAGCAAGCCAAAAGACCGTTTCTTCAGTCTTCAAATGCAGAAGAGAATTTTTTTTTTATCAAACCCACCCTCTCTGTACACATATGGATGTTATGTTGTACAATTTTCATTTTTTAAGTTGCATTTCTACCAGAAAACACTTCTGTTCCTCAGTTTTTATTTTATGGTTTAAAATATAAATTTTAAACCATAGAATGATTTGGGTTGGAAGGAATATTAAAGATTATCTAGCTCCAGTTCCCTATCATGGGCAGGTACACTTGCTCAAAGCCCCACCCAAGCCGCCTCGAACACCTCCAGGGATGGGGCATCCACAGCTGTGCCAGCACCTCACCACTCTCTGAGAAAATAATTTCTTCCAAATATCAAATCTAAATCTACTCTCTTTTAATTTAAAATCATTTCCACTTGTTTTATCACTGCACTCCTTGATAAAGGTTCCCTCTCCAGCTTTCCTGTAGAACCGCTTTAGGTACTGGAAGGCTGCAATGAGATCTGCCTGAGCAACTCCAGCTCCCTCAGCCTGCCTTCACAGGAGAGGTGCTCCAGCCCTCTCAGCCTCCTCTGAAGCTGCTCTAACAGGTCTGTATCTTCCTCATGCTGAAGGCTCCACAGCTGAACACATTACTGACAGTGGGATCTCATGAGAATGGGAGAATCACCTCCCTCAACCTGACTGTGTGCAAACGGACCAACAGTGCTTAGTGAAATTACTTCCTCCTGTCATTAGCATCATTCATATTAGAATATTACCTCAGGCACTAATTTCCCCTATTGCAGATATTGCAAATATCCCTACTACATCATCCTTCTATCCCAATGCCTAGCAGAATTTATTTAAACCTGAAAACATATAGCTTGTCTCATTTGAAATATGACTTGCACGATTGAATCGAACTATGCTACATTTCAGAAACTGAAGTCTTTGCAAGTCTGAAGATTTTGGTTGCAAGACTATTCTAACAGTTATGCTAGTGCAATAGAGAATTTGCCATTAAACACTCTTGTTTCAGAAGGAGTTTTGATGTAGCCACGAATATTCATTTTAAGGGGAAACAGACCATAGAAATTCTATGACTTACTTTTGCGTTCATTCGATTGCAAGACAGAAAAAAGTAACATAGTGGAATACAAATAGATGTTCAAAAATGAATCCCGGTCATTTTATAAAAGGTTCAGCTTCATAAGGACCAACTCTGATCAGGCTACCATATAATCTCAGACATTGCAGCAGCAATATTACAAGAAAGTGCATTAATCAACAGCAACTATATAATTCTGTCACAAAACACATGCTCTGCCTATGTTAATTTGTATCTCTTTCTCAGAACACCACTGAAGAATTATAGGAAGAAGGCAAAGTGATAGCTAACCTTGGAGACAATAACTGCCATTGACAGGTTCTCTGAATGAGCTGCTACATAACCAAGCATCATGATGCCAGGCAGTCTGACAGTCCCTTTGCAGCTGCCAATACAATCAATCACAGCAGCAACTCCACCTGCATTTACTATAAACTGTGAAAGCTGTAAAGATAAACAGAACAGATTAGATACTGTGAAGTATCAACAAGCATAAAGCATCACATTATAAAAGTCCTTACTTGTATTGCTCCTGACTTAGAAAATAAAACAGGGATAAGACTGACGTATCACACTGACTGTTAAGCTCTGAATGAAGCATAAAGTCCTCAGGAACTAAACTGTTTCACCACCCTGATTTTGATTCACTTTACTGCAAGGAAATCAGGATTCTGAATTTCTGATGTTGAAAATGACGTTCCATGCTATACAACAGCATTATTATACAAAACAACCATGCAGATGACAGCCAAATACACAAATGACCTTGAAGACACAACTACTGAGCCAGACGCTCTTTCATACTGTTGCACATTTGTTCTCCAAGCCAGCAACATGTGTTCTGTGCAAGGAAAGAAGGAAAAGCCCACACCTCCTCTCACCTGTGTTCTATAGATAACCTGAGCAGCATTAAAGCCTTTGTGATCCTCCTCCCCCATACCGAGGCATGAATCCAAAGACAGCTGTCATGGTTGCCCAAAACTGACTTGGGCTACATCACTCTGTCAACATTGTATATCTAAAGGACACATCCAGGGAGCACACTTGATGAGCAATGGACTTTTCTCCAGAATGCCCAATTACATTATCTTGCTTATAAATGATAATCACATCCATAGTCTGTGGTGTTTGCTGTGTACATTAAGCTATGTGACATGTTTCATTCCAAATGGTATTGCTTCTCATATCACTTAAGGGGCAGCAGTAGAGAATATATGGTATCAACAATGCATGTAAATTAACACAATTCCATATTATGATTATTTCCTTCTACGTTGTTGGGTATATACCACATCTTTGCAAAGATTCCAAAGTAAAAGTAACACCTGCTCAAGAGTTGCAATAACATAAACAAAAGTTGAAGGCACGTGGATTTCCATCCAGCTGATTTCTAATAGCATGAAATCCACTCTTACCTTTGAGCCTTTTATAAGGAGATTGCTTTATTCATGGCACAGCTACATGAAATGTAAAGTTATTGCTTAAGAAAAAGCATTCACGTGGCAGCTAAGTGATGGCCAAGCTCTACATCTGGGCTCACGCATGTGCAGAGATGTACAGTACTACTGCACAGACACAAGCAGGCTGCAAATCTCATGTTTAAACAATTCTCAGCTGTTAAGCTAGTATTACGATGGTTGCGTTCAGCACTAATGCATTCCACAAATACGTTGCTTGCATTTCTTTCCATACTCATATTTAGAGTCTGTTAAATGACTCTGTGATTTGACAGATTAATGTAGTTCTAATTATTTATTTTTTCTATGCATTTTGCATTTGCTTTGCTGATCCTCACAACCTTTCTGTACCTGTTATTGGCAAAAAGACTGCAAATGCTGAGATCAGATCAAAAACTCAAGCTTATTAGGAAAAAAACTATCATCAATTTAACAATAAATGAGGGAATTTTTGAGTTTCATTGTTTTTGGAAAAATAAATGAAAGGTGATACCAGCACTCCCAAAAAGATTTTTCCAGAAAGACACACACCGTCTGTTATTGTCGCAACACGTTCGTGTCATTTATAAGCTGCTACCACGACTTCTGTGAGGCTTTACTTGTGGTATTTTTAATATCTGACACTGACAGTACTGTCAGCCTAAAACTCCCTCTCTGCACTGATATCTTATGGAATGAAATAGCCAGGTGCATTTTATGCGATTCCCAATTTTCCTAAGCCAATTCATATTCAATACACATCTCATAATATCAGCAAGCATTTCCATATTTTTCCAATGAATATGCCAAACAGCCATTTGCCCTCCCTTTCAAAAAGCAAATGACAGAATAATCCTGTATTTTATTTAAAGTGTAAAATCTAATGATATGACCTTGTATTTGCATTTTCAAGGTTTTACCTCAGGCGAATGCTTTGCTATCTCTCTAATTAAAGTTGCACCATTTTTCTTGACATATTCATCCGAGTCCTTCAGGCATGTGAGCACAACTGGGAAAATTTCTGCTTCAACCACCAACTCTGCAAGATCCACTGAATGCTTTGCTATTTGGCTTAGCGCTGACAGCACCTGACACTAGTAAATAAAAATTGTTATAAAATCAATAGTAGACAAACAGCCTGCAACATGCACTCCTCCTGCACAAAAATCTATTGCATCAAGGAAAACAAAGAGGATAGAGAAAACAATTACAGCTACTTTACAATTCACTGAATCAATTCATGCACGAATATAATGGCTCAGAATGTTTGCTGGTTCCTGAATAAAAGTTTCTCCTTTGTTTCATGCCATTCAAACTTACTATGTCATAAAGAAGAAATATATACATATATATATATATAAAATTTAAAACTGTAACTTAAAATTTAGTGACATCTACAGAAAGTATCTTTATTTGTCTGCGTTTGGTGTGCCAGATCAATTATTTAAATCGTTGTGTCTATTTGTTTGAAGTGGCATTTTTATGTTGTCTTTTGTTACTGTTAAACAGGAAAATTACGTTAAGAAAAAATTTTGACTTTTAGTCCATTAAACTTGTGAGAAATTCTTCAAGAACAATTCATAGCAGATAGCACATTCTAGAATACAATAATACATTTAAGATTAACTTATAGTACAATCTTAAGCGTGCAAAACCTTTTTGGTAACTGAATTGTGCAGATTTTCTCTATTAAAAATATTTGTTAGAGAAATTCAAAGGATGGGGTTTCATACGTCAGATTGCATTGCTCGTATGATACTTTAAATTAAAATAAATAAAACACTGTTCACTGAAAGATTGATTTAACTGCTCCTCACTGGGCGGCAGTTTTTACCCAGTAGCAAATCTGTGAAGGTGTTCGGAACTCTGCCACTCGTAGTTACGTTTTGCAAACGTTCAAAACAAGAGCTTTCTAAATAAATACACACATCTGTGTCAATGGTTCAATATCAAGTAACGACTGGTAAAATGGAGATTAAAAATAATTTTTAAATGTACCTTCAGTTTAGCATCGGGGTTCAGGATCATCTGAGCTAAGTAAGCGATAGCTCCTGCATCCACTACTGTCTGTGCTAACTCTGGAGAATGCTTTGAAATATCACTAAGAGTTGAAGCAGCAATCCTTTTCAAAGCAATTTCTGGCTCCTGGATACAGAGCACTAAAAGAGGAACGGCTCCTGCATCCACCACAGCTTGTGACAGTTCTGTAGGTCCAAGGAAAGTAATTAAGTGAGTATGGGTGACTGACCCTTGTGCAAGCCATTTTTCACCCTGACAGATACAGCAAAGGAAAAAGGGGAGGGTGTAGTTCACTGTCTCGACATCTGCATTTCAAATCAGCCCTCCTGGTTTCATAAACCATGTGGACCAATCCAAAACTGAAAAGAATGCAGGTCAATAGATGGACCCCCATTTACATGCACACATTTGAGGTAGATTAGGCTGAAATGGTTTGTTATTCTGTTTTCTTTTTCTTTTTTTTAAAGTAAGCAGATGTCAGCTGTTTAAACCCTGGCTATTCTACACTGATCAATAGGAAAGCATTTTATGCATGGCTAACAACAACACAGAAAGCCAAAGTACCAAAATTTTACCAACCACCTAATTAGAGAGCATTTTACCCTCTTTAAATGATAAGCAGATATTAGCATAGATCAAATGCCAAAAACAGAAATACAAAAAACACACATAAAAGATTTATCTTACATAAAAGACTGAAAAAACAGAACCGATCAAAATGAGGTTTTGCAAGCGTCCATGGGAAAATACAGAATTTATTCCTTAGTGACATCAAAATGTTATTGCACACAATTAGATAAATGAGAAATATCATCACTGGGATATTGTGTGTCGGAGATTAGTACAATATCCTTAACTAACTGCACCTTAAATAAAAAAAGCAAAAAAGAACCTGAGCAGCTTACAGGGACAAAAATTACACCATTGGAAATTCATTAGCTCTTTCTATATATATGCAGCATTAAGCACAGTCCTAAAATAAGAATTACTGGATACCACAAGCAAAATGTATTCTGTAACAAAGCTGTGCTGTTTCCACATAGTGTGGAAAAGCAGTAAAAATCACGATGAATTCAATAGTCTATTAGGTCTTAGCTCAGTTTTGCTACATCTTATTATGCATATCCATTATTATCTTTAACATTTATCTTGACTTGCAGTACCATGGCAACATATAGCTGTTGTATTTCAAGACTCTAACTTAGCTTTTGATTTATAGTCCATCCATAAAGACATTTTCATACTAAGAAAAATATAGCATACTTCATTAAATATACATAGACTAATACAGTTTTTCATGAAATCTGTAAGTCATGTCATCATTAGGTTGTTAGCATCCAAATAATATTCCTGACCAGATTTGTTTTCAATTAGTGAATTATAGTCACACACTCCAAGGCATGTGATAACTCAAATATTTACACTATACATTATTTCACGTGATATAATATTTTAAGCAAAGCATAAACATCACCTCAGAAATTGTAAATAATGCAGCAATTTTTAAAATAAACTGGTACAATATTAAACCTCCAAGTAACTTTTTGGCTGAAAGCATACAGTGTGCACCCTGCAAATAAACACATCATGTGATTGGAACATGCCTGATGGTCTGGCCACAAGTTTACAGATTTGAGACAAAATGTACCTGCAGCATGTATGAAAACAGACTTGAGACTAGGTAAACAATACAAGCAGTAAAAGCTACATTCAACTTTTATGGAAAAAATACACCTGTCTTTTTTTTCAAATTGTATTTTGATACTGTATGCTGACAGAGAGAAATACATCAGGAACTACTGACCAAAGGTCTGGATTAATCCATTGGGTCGTGCCCAGTTACAGACGGTGTCTCAGAAGCAACTTCAGAGCAACCATCTCAACTGCCTGCAGTCTGCTGATGAGATGCTAATATCACAGAAATTATGTCAAGAGGTACAGGACAGTTCTGGAAGATGTTTCTTTGTTACCTTATGAGCTGAGATCCACTAAGGAGGGAAAGAGCAATACCTTAAAAGTCACAGCAGTGCCCAGCTATGTAAAAGTAACCATAAAAGTATTTTTAAAAGAGCAAACTCAATCTGATTCAATTAAGATCAGCTCTTGCTGTTAGAAGCTTGATATCATTTAAATACTGATGGTTACTGTTGGTCATGGTTAATTAAGTGGTCGTTCTTCCAGTGGTGTTTGTAAAGTTCAAGGCTAATAACTTACCACATGTAGGGCTGCACCAGGTGTCAAGACAGTTGAATAGTAAAAAGACTGTCAGAAAATTGGGGAAGTTGAAGCAGGACAAAAGAAAATACGTATTCTCCCATCACTTCCCCCTGCCAACTCAGCCCAAAACTATGATACTAAGTACTAATGATGCTATGATAATTGCAATTCTTTTTCTCAGAAAAGATTATTAATCTCCCAAGTTAGTGGAAAATCTTTAATTCAAACTGTGCAATAAGGATTTTAAAAACTTTGCTATCCAATTGCAGAATACAGATATGGAGAAAAAAATAAAATATGCTGAGAAAGAGTTAAAGGAGAAAATATAGTTTTCAGGAAGAAATTTTTAAAAACAAATATTCATACAAAGAAATTAAGAGAGATGGAACAATAAATTGCAGAAAGACTTAACACTCTTCCAAGAATGCGTTATGTGAGTAAAGACCAAACCAGCAGAAGGAGAAAGACAACAGAAAAAAAGGGAAAAAGAAGAAAAAAACTAATTTATGAATATAATTTAAATTAACAGAAGTTTAAGAAAAAGGCAGGGTCGAAATTGTAGCCTGGGACACAGACCAAAGAACTCACCCAGCTGCATGGTGATTAAGCAGGACTTCTTGCATGAGAGTAAGCAGTGAGTGTGATTCTACATGCAACAAGAGACAGCAGAGCTTGGACTCAACACTCACTACAGGTAAGTTGCTTTTGTCCAGAAATATGGAGAGGATTTTAGCAAAGGGATATAGTACAGACAGGAAGACAGACTGACACAGAGCTACGAGAAAGACTGATGAAGAAAGCCATTGGAGTTTAAGATGTCACCATTTCAGCTAGAAGCTGTACAAGAGTTGTACTGATTTGTCTCAGTACAGAAGTGTTCACCAGGGACTGAGAAATTAATTCAAAGTAAGTTGAGGCCTAGTCATGAGTTTACGTGATCAGGAAGAGTTGGAAGTGAACAAAGAGGAGTCAATAAACTCCTGACTACACACCCTCTGAAATCAATGGAGAGTCTTACAGGATTGATCTAAAACAAAAAATCCATACTAGCATTAACAAATTAGCAGTAAGAGGATGGATTTAAAAAAAAAAAAAGAGAGAGAGAGATGAGGCAGAAAAATGAATAGGAGGAAGTGAATGTGATGGTAGCCCCCAGGGAAGGAAAACCACTATAGGAATACAGCATTTGCTCCCAGCAAGAAAGCAGCAGCAAAACCTTCTTTGCTTGGAAACAAATATATGTTCCAATTGAGAGCATGGCTCTCAAACAGACCCTGCTGTTGTGGCAGGTGTATCCACAGGAAACAACAGGTTTTGACTAACACAACCACCAATACTGAATAACACGTGATTATGTGATGACCACATAGAAAGACTCTAATCCCCACAAGTAGTCCAAAAGGCTGCACTTCAAGATCACTAATTTATGCAGACCACTTCAACCACAGTGGTGAATATTTCACTGGAAATAGTGGAAAAAGCTCAAATCAGTGGGATGGCGGTTGTTAATTACAGGGCAAACTTAGATCTTGGAATAGGACAAAGATCCTACTAGACTGAAATCACTGAAAATGTGAGCAGTGTTGTAGCTGACCCTGCTCTAAGCAGGGATCTTGACCTCCTGAGGGCCCTTCCAACCCGAACTACCCTATGATCCTAAGGCACCACGGCATGATAGAAAATGAATTTAAATCCTCTCTCAGCAATATGCTTGAGTATAAATAGCATTGATTATTCTCATTTTACTATCAGTTCACCGTATGCTAAAGCAGGTACAAGCACTATTAAATTACATCTTTCATGCTCTTGTGAAGGCAAAGAAAGTGGGAAGCTAAGTTATATGCATTTCTTTCTAACAAGAATTTTGCATTCAAATTAATTGTACAAGTAAAATTTTATAAAATACTTTTCATGGGCTTGATAGCATTTTGATGTTATTTGAAACTCTGCACTTCTTTTCAACACAAATACACAGTAGCAATAATGACTGGCAAAGTTCAAGCATACACTGATCCACAAACTTTGGAGTAAAATCAGCATCTGAACACAGCTCAAGGGGATCTTCCAGAATGAGCAGAACTGCACAAGCTCTGGCTAAGCTTTGGAAATGGACCTAGCTGAATTTCTAGTGTCTTGGAATCTCTGTCTTGATCTAAAATCTTGCAGGCATTCTGGAAACACCTGTTCACAGATGAACTGTATTTTAAGTGATTGCTGTATGAAGATAGAAAGGAGCTTGCTAATCTGTTTGGTTGTTTCTTGTTTTCTCGGGTTTTTTTCAGAGAAGAAAAAAAAAGTCCAAATTTCTCAAAGTTAAAAGTCTTTTCAAGGGAACACGCACTGTAGTTCCTAGAGAGCAGCTTTATCATGGATGGAATTTCTGATAAAAACTGAGAAACTCTCCCACTGCAGAGCAGATACCACCTAATGCTAGGAACCTGTGCTTGCACCCAGAGGCTGAGTTTCACATCTCATCTAAAATAGATCAGGGTGCTAATCCGTCTCCCATATCCCAGGCATATGCCTCAATTGTGAAACTATTATTGCTGAGGACAAGTAAACTTCCCCCACACCATCTTTTCAGGAGGTTAAAAAAAAAAAATCTTGCCTTAACATTGTCCCTATTTAGAACAGAAACAATTTTTGAAACTGAAAAATTTCTTGTGGGTGGGGAAAACCATTTATCACCCCACTCTATGTTTAGAGTTTAAACTGCAATACGTGCCCACAGCCAGTGAGAGAAAATCATAACTGCCAAATTTAGTCAACACAAAAGTATGAGTCCAATCCAGAGTTTCTTTAACAGTAAATACCAGATGCTGATAAGAAGAGATCCAACTTTGGATCCCACCTCCAACAATACTGTTGCAAATGCTTGTAGCAGTACAAGAGACATACTATGCACAGAGAGATCTTCCTTCAGAGTAACTGCTCTACTTTCAGTAGTCACTATTTTAGAGGCTTCCTGTGATTGTGTCAGAGAGAAAGGTAAATACCCAGTTGGCTGTCCACAGCTCCACAGCAGGGGAACAACTGATTTTTTGGTTGTTGGGGTTGTTTTGGGGATTTGTGTTTGGGTTTTTTGGTTTTTTTTTTTTTTTTTTGGGGGGGGGGGGTGTTTTTTTTTGTTTTGTTTTGGTTTTTTTTGGCTTTCTTTGTTTGTTTTGTTTTTAACTTATGATATTGAGTGATCTGTCCTTGTCCTCACAATTTCAACCCAATTTCTAAAAATGCTGTGCTTACTGCCGGCATAAACTGTTGAAACATCCATCCATCCACTGTCAGTGAATAAATAATTTATAACCATGAAATAAACATTTGTATAAGGAGTTTGCTGTATTCAATGCCTCTGCATCTCCATCTTTGCAGACAGTGCCATCACAGGGTGAACTGGATCACCCTAAAAATCAGCCAGCATCCACACAATGAATAGCATGAAGGGCAATTGAGGTGAGTCAATATTGATTTACTGATACAACAAAACTACAGACATGTTTATGTTAAGAGTAACACAGACACTCTTAGACTACATACATTTATACAAAAGAACACTTTCAAATGACACTTAGCAAATATATTTCAGATGAAAGCAACATTTGGTTTTAGGGATTCTGATCCAATAGTCAAAAAATAAAAAGATTCTTAGCAGAGAGGTGTACCAAGAATAAATTTGTTCCCTGCTAAAAAGCAGCCCATACAAAAGACACCGACAACTCTAGAGTTGGTCCCAGTAAGTGGTGAAAATACCCCATACTTTTTGCAGCCAAACACTTAACAGCAATTAAAAAAAGAATAGCTTCCAAACTGTTGTGATCCTGGAATAATTTTTTGGTCTTTAACCAATACGAACACAGGCTATTTACTCCATCCTTTCTATTCAGCAGTTTTGTCTCTCAATTCTTCTCTTCCTAGCTCAAACTTTTACTTGAACTATATAAATAGCTGGTAAAAGAATTATTGACCATGTGGATTGGCTTTTAAATAGGAACATGACACTGCCAGTGAGTTATATAACTGTCTGCAAGACAGCAGTGAGCTGCTCGACATCAGATTCCTCAAACCTACTTCTGACTCCCAGGGAAAGAGTGTGGTCTGCTACCTAATGATAATATAGTCACTGCAATGAATTTAGCACATTTATACTGCAGGCTGTGCTGTCAGCTGAATGGAACTTGGTTCTGCCTAGACTTCTCCCTTTTACTATGTACATTAAAAAAGCACTTACAGTAAGCAAAAGAAATTTTGTTCCACGGTAACAGTTACATAATAGTGTAGCTTCTGAAATTTCCTCACAAAGGAGAATAAAGCAGAATGTCATTTCCCAGCCACTCATCCAATGCTTCTCTTCTTAGAGCAACTCTCACACAGCAGGTCATTGTGGATGTCAGATACACCAGCTTCTCACATAAGGGACAGTGTTGCCAGATTTATAAAATTAGAGCAGGTTTTTACTCCAAGTTTTAAATTTTATTACAGAAAAAAAGTCTTTTGTTCTGATTTATAATAATTTATATTACTGTGATGTCCATAACTCTCACACCGTATTAGGTTGAAAGATAACAAACTGAACCTGTTACCTGAATTGTGTTGGGCAATATAACCGAGTGCCCAAGCTGCACCTTCTTTCACTCCAGGGTCAAAATCTTCCAAGCAAATCACAAGTGCTTCCAGTGCTCCACACTCAACTATTGCATGAGCTAGATGTGGAGAATGTTTACCAACTGCTCTTAACACAAATGCAGCTGCTTTCTTGTAGAAACGCTATACAAATGAGAAAAAAAATGCTTTTTACTAACGTTTAGTACTTTATGGCATAAGAGAGCGCAGACATGCATAAATTAGACTTTTTAATAGCAACAGTATCTCATTCAGATCCAAATCAGGACCACCAGGCATCACACAGACAATGAACATACAGTCCTTCCTTGAGACAGCTCATGATCTAAAATCTGCAGCAAGTGCACAAACAAATGAAAAAAAAATAGAGGGCTAAGAGGATATGGGGAAAAGATAATAGCCTAGATAAGTCTGTTTGTTTAAGTGAGTCGTGAGTGATAAGGGCTACAAAAACAATAGTTCTTCACGTATTTAACCAGATTACATGGGTTATGCAGAGCAAGCTCCTAAAACTAATTCTACTCATCTGCAACATCCACAAGACTTCACAGTTTCTAATGTGCATACCCTCGTAACATCACTATGTGAAAACACTTTACAAACAGGAAACAGAGATCCAGAGAATACGATGTAACAAAAGTCTTTAGGAACTGAATCCCCAAATGCCTAAATACTGCCCAAATACTGCCTAATGCTCCAGCTAAGATCCTGAAAACCCAGACTAGCAGACACCCAGTGTGATAGTCCTCAACTTTGACCAGGCAACTTGAAAATCTATTCCTGCATGTGTCCAGAAACAGCTCACTTCCAAACAGACTAAGCTTGGCACCTCTGTCACAAGTTCAAGAAAATCCAAGCACTTGTCTCTGGGTTTCTACTTTTGTGCCTCAGTGCTGGTGCATCCTTGTAATGTACGATGCTGCACACATCATGGGGTTCCACATAAACTGCAGTGGTGGCTGTGGCTTCTTTTAAAAGCATATTTTATAAATCACATTTCATAGTCTTCTGCAATTTCAAAGCTATCCTTAGTATGTGGAAGCTGAAGGTTACATTTCTTCCTTGTTCTACAGTTTCAAAATTCAGAATCCAATTCAAGCACTCCTGCCACAACTGTGCTGGCAGAAAGACCGCTCAACCCTCTTGTGAAGCCTCTGTGTGGCAATGAGGGCAAGATTCAGCGGGACACAACCGACCTACTGCCACTACCCTGTGCTCTTGGCAGCTGGCCTATCAGCACTGTGGACCAGCTTGGGTGGGCTCTCTCTCTATGCACCAGCTGGTTTTAATCTTATTCCAAGATGCTTCATTCTCCCCTGCTCTGTACAAGGAGCCTAGGCAGTTAGCTATGCTGGATTCCTACCGTCAAGGTACCCAGAATTTATACAAAGAAAACCCCTCGTCCCTTTGGGATCAAGTCCATAGAGATGTGAAACCAGGTTAATGCTTTTGTGCCTCTTGCCAGATGCCCAAACACCTCTGAAAAACGTCCCCAAAGCACTAAGGTGTGGCAGTAGAGGACTATCTGCAACAGCTCCATAGGTTAAGTGAAGTGGACTCTGACTAAGCAACAGTGCACACCATCTCTCTCCTGCCTCAAAGCACATTGGCCTCATCTAGCCAATGGAGATCTGCTTCTGCCATCCCCTCCACCACATCCAGGCACTGCCAAGCACTTTGATTGCTAACAATGGCCCAAACACCATTATTTCAGCATGTAAAGAGCTGTCATCCTCTAGTGCTACAGTGCATGCCCTGTCTCTGCTCAGTTTAGATATAACTCCCTACTGCCAAAAACCCAGACTTCTAAGTTAAAGCCTACAAGTAGATACAATGAATGTAATTTACAAGAAAGACATCTTAGGGGAAGAGAGGTTAGGGGAAACAGTACAGATACAAGTGGACAAACCCCTAGCTAGTTTAAGTTACATTCAGTTTTGCTGAAATAAATGAAGCTAGAATAATTTACACCAGTCTACATCTGTGCAAATATGGGTACATTATTTCTGTTAAGTAATTACACTTCTGGCAAAGAAAAACACTTCTTTGTTTTTATTATTATTCAAAACACATTTGTTTACAAACAAACTGTATCTGCAGGCACAGTTAGTACATACTGTAAAACTCTGTTTTGCTCAGTTTAATTGACAAAACACTGAGCTGGGATGTGACCCTGTAACTATTCTCCATAAACCAGCAGAATTAGTATTTGTTGTGTGCTCTGAGAATCAGCTCCTTAAATATAGATGTTGATACTTTAGGAGTGAATGGAATGGAAATGTTTTGGTGATTTTTTTTCTTTTTTTCTTTTTTTTTTTTTTTTTTGCCTATGGGAAGTAACAAACTGCATGCATTGCTAAACTCTGCATGAACTGGATAATGAGTTTCCTTCACTTGCCCTCAGTCACCAAGACATAGTAGGATTTCCATGACCTCACACTAATCTTGCTGCTGCCCCAACTGATTCTGAATTACAGCCATCTCACAGATGTAGCAACAACACTGGCAGTAACATGGAAGAGATAAATCAGGATAGTCGAGCTAATTTAGTGAGTGCTTTGAATTGTAGCAGGGGGTGGCTTCCAAATTAAAAAAAAAAAAAAGTTCTGTTTTCCTCCTTCTCTTAAAAACATAACCAAAATGGTCATAAATTTGTCTAAGACCTTTTCAGACTTTTTGTTGTTATTTTGATTAACTGTGTAGGGAATGGCCAGACATGTAAGAAAAAAAGAAAGCAAAGAATACTTGCATTTGTCTTCTTCAGAAGACTGAAAATGAAAATAACTTTTCCAAACTATATTGCCATTGAAATCATAATATCCCAGAAATCTTATTAGCCAAAACTGCAACTCAAGTATGGCAATGGTATCAATGGACTTAACTGTCAGCTGTCTCCTCCATTTGCCAGTCACTAGAAACTGTACTGAAAGATTTTTTGTTTGTTTGTTTTTGTTGGTTTGGGTTTTTTGTTGTTGTTGTTGTTGTTTTGTTTTGTTTTTTTACTTTGTTTAGGTTAGGAACCAAAAATTAGAATATATGGAAAAGCTGAGGGAAAAATGGCAAGAGGGGAGAAAGAGAAACCATGAGATTTATTTGCAATGCAATTGCATAGTAACTTTTTTTTAATACAAAGATCAAAATCTTTAGGGTATTTTCCTGTATCAGAGGTTTGGTATTTCTTATGCTACAGATTTCCACACAGCTATGTGTGGAGAAATAAACTGAACATCCATAATGAAATATTTACTATGTATTTTACAAATGTTTGGTATTATTGACAAATCCTGATCAATTTTCACTACAGCTTTCCAATTGTCTCATTTTTTAAGAGGGATTTTTATAATGTATCACTCAATATTTTAAAACCATAACAATGCCACAAGTGTATTTCTTATAATGCACTGGGGGGTAAGATGAGATTTTAGAGTCAAACTTGTTTAAGCTCAAAGTTATACACACACTGATCTCCCAGGAGTTCAAGCACGCACACTCTCTGACTTCCACACATTTCTTGCTATGCTAGGAATATCAGCAGATAGCCAATACAGAAAGATTTCCCTTTACCTGTGCAACAGTTTAAACAAAAATGATTAGTTAAGAAAACAATGATGCCTTACATTCTGCTCAGACAATGAACACACGAGCTGCGGAAGAATGTCTTCCTTCACCACTGCCTCTGCCAGATCATCATTAAAATAGGCAAGCCTCCCGAGAGCCAAAGCAGCAGTCTGTTGGATAGTTGGGACCACATCCAGCAAAAGAGGTCTCAGCAAAGATATTATACCTGTGTTACACCAGGAAGAGAAAAGCCCACGTGGTAAGCGGAAACTTTTCAAATCATTTATTCTAAACTTTACATCAACTTTACTCATAAAAATCTTTTTAATTATTCTTCCAGGTAATGAGAGCTTGTAGGAAATCCAGGTGTTCCACTGGAATGAAGTTGGCACTTGGACAGAATTGCTGAAGCATAGCAGTTTTTCATAGGTAGAAAATAACTGTAAAATATTAAAAAAAAAAAATCACACAGAAATCTGGTACATACAAACATATTTAAAATACACGTCTTAACAAAGCACGTACAGGAAATGTCACCAGGAGGTTCCGGTGATCTCCCACTGCTATGTCACTCCTCCAGCCTGCCAGAAGAACCTCTGCCTTGAATTATGCTAAGCTACATTCCATCCATTACAAGCTACCATTGATTCAAGGCTCAATAGCCACGACGTCTTACATTCCGGATACGAGAATTAAAGTTTGTTGGTGGTGCTGTCTTTCTTTTTTTTTTTTTTAATCACATCATAAATGTTAATGTGTTTTACTGCTATCCAGAGTTCGTCAGTTAAACATGAGAGAATCCTGAGGATGAAACCCTCGTGTATCCTGAGGATATTGCAGTATACACACGTTGTTGAAATTATAGGTGAGGTAATCAACCATGACATGAATCGTTAGCAGTTATAGCCCAAAAGAGTGCTTATAAAGATAAATGTTTGGCTAAAAATGGGAAACAGCAGGTGTAAACTTTCCATTCTGGCCATAGGAGGGAGGAGGTCATAGTGCAGGTCTTCATGAGTCGTGCGTGGACATGTGCCTTGCAGCACTTACCTGTGATCTGGAAGGGGCATGAGCCACGAGGACAGACCATGTGCTGGTAACCAAGAGTTATTCCAGGGAGTGCCAATGGGGAAAACTAAGAAACTAGGGACTGACTGATTGGATAATAAAACAGCAAGTGAAATCAAACACATACAGGAAAGTGGATCCCAATGTCCCACAATGATGAACTTTGAGCACATCACTACCACTCAGGAGAAAAGTCCCACTGCTAGTCAGGCAGCTCCACGGAGACACCAGCTCACTGCTCAGCCATGGGAAAATAATTATGCACACAGAAGTATGCAGGGATATGGAAATGAATAGATACCAAACTGGAGACCATCACTATCTTGCTGTATAAATCTGTTCTGCATTTCATACCCTTAACTAGAGTAGAACTGGAAAATGTTCAGAAAAAGGCAACAAGGGTGACCAAGGCTGACTCTGTACATAGAGGCTATTTCTACAGTTAAACTAAGACTTTTCAGTACGGATATAAGAAAGATATATGCAGTTACATAAAGTATATGATTTGTAAGGTCTGAAAAGAGAAAATTATTTGTATTGCAGTTCTTTGAAAGCAGTGCCTCTCTAAGAGCCAGCCATATGAATTAATACTGCTGAGCTTTATAACTCAGCCAGAAAGCAATGCTCCATGGAGCTGCAAAAGTGCTACACCAGAACTCCAAATGACTCAGAGCTGCAGTTAAAAAACTCCGTATCAGCTGCCTCAGTTCTTTGCTCTTTCCACTACATTTGTTTGCATCAAATAAAGATTTAGCTGGCTGACCAGCGAAGAAAGCAGGACTTCCCTTCTCAAGGTCTCATAAGCTTCTAAGTACCAAAGGCCTTTTGGTGCAACAGTCCCACTGCAGAGAGATCACTGCCTAATGGCAGATGACACCTGGATGTTGAGGAGACACACAATGAAACAAGGACAAGCCGAGGGCATTAGAGCAAGGATTAGGCCAAAGGGATGGAAATTACAGTAAATTATACCTATAGATACTTCTGTATAGAAGGGCACCCTGAAAAGAACAAAAGGAAAAAGTACTCAAGTAGCAGGGTGATTCTCACCAAGCGCATTTATGTTAAAACCATATTACTACCAGTCAGAAGAAAATAATAGTCAATAGGAGGCTCTAAAAAAGAAGGATGAAGAGTGAGAGTGAGAAACTAACCACGGAGGCCATGCTGACACCGCTGAGTTTGCTCTTGCAAGGTCAGCGCTGCAAGCAAACTGTGCGTGGTGGTTTCAGCCTTCCAGGATGTTCACAAGTCAAAACATCACAGGTCTTGCAGCAACACACAACAAAAGGGAAAGTGAAATGAAATCGTGATGTCTGAATAGCACTAGAGAAGTACCAAAAATGGCCACGGCCATAGCATGCATGAGTTGAACATGCACGTAGAGACTATGGAAAGAGGACTGTGGTATAGCTGGGGCCTGCTCACACTCCTGCACTCCTGTCAAAGCCATGGGGCTGAAAAAGGCCTCCTGTGCAGCAGCAGACAGAAGCTGGTCCTCCAGTACTGTAGGGCCAGTGTGAACTCATTGAGCACTTTGCAGGAACCTCTGTTTAAGAATCTGGCCATTGTACTGGTACCCTCTCACAGAACCTTCCAAACACAGGTATGGTCTCAATAGTTACACTTCATATCAGGATGGACTAAGGACTTTAAAGGACAAATTATAAGTGAAATCAAAACCAGAAAGACACGCAAATTGGTGCCAATGCCATATATCACCTACAGTGAGCTAATCTTCAGTAAGTCATCTGCATTCCCTACAGGAAAGCATCTCCTTGTCCTTCTCCCTAATGCAGGCACACCCAGCCCACAGCACATCTGGCAGCACAGCCCAGACCCATCAGCCCTCCCATTTCAATACACTGGCTAAACACAGTCCTGTGAACAAAGAAAAATGCAGCCATGCTTTCTGTTCTGATAGAGAGATTTGAGAATAAGTTTCAAGACTGCAAAAAAAAAAAAAAAAAAAAAGTTTGTTTGTTTGTTTTAATATTTGCAACTGGGAATTTTCAAATGGAATGTATGGAGTTACAATCAGAGATTCAACTCAAAAATCTGACTGTGTCTCTTTACTTTTATAAGACCTCTCTTAACAGAGAAAAACATTCCTCACTTCACAATCATGCCTTATTGATCAGAAATCTCTGACAAACAGCTTGAGACCTCACTAGGAATTACAGCCACTGCCATCAAACCAGGGAGTGATGAGCTAGTTTCACAAAAGCAAGGTCACATATACCACTAGTTCTTGGTTTTTTGCTTTTTTTGTTGTTGTTGTTTAAAAAAAATAATAATAATAAAGATTAAAATAAGTTAAGCTACTTACATACATGAACTATATTGTATATTTTATGAAGGCTGCTCTGAAAGTAATGCCTCCTATTTTATTATGTTGGCCCACAATATCAGATGGTGGTGGTATGGCAGCAGTCACCAGTATTGCACTGCACACTGCTACTGTGTGACAGATGGCAGCAGAGGGGCAGTCTGACAGAATGGTGTCTGACATGGAAGTGCTTAGGAAGAAAAAGGGTGGAACTGAATTCCTCCATGTGGAAAAAAATTGCACCACTGACATGCATCAATGCTTACTGAATGTTTATGCAGACCTAACAGTGGATGTGAGCACACTGAGGTGGTGGGTGGTGCATTTTAGCAGCAGCAGCAGTGGGTTATCTCCACTGGTGCAGGTTGTTAGGAGTACAGCATGCAGGCTCTTGTTCGTGGCTGGTGAAAATGCATACCTAATGGCGATGACTATATTGAAATATAGCATTTTGTAGCTGAGAATTTGCTCTATTGAACTGTGTTATTGTGCTCTTGATATCAGATGTGGTTTCTGTGGAAATAAATAGGAGGCATTACTTTTTGGAGCAACCATTGCGTACACAGCCCGAGACAATTCCTGTTCACTTGATGCAGACAGGCAAGCCAACGGGTTGGACATTCATGTCCTAATGAGTTGCATGATCAAACACTGCCTGAAATTCTTACAAGGACCTCATGCTGTTCCAGCTCTTCACACTGCTCCTGCTTTACTGAAGTACTGCCAGGCAGAACAGTTGTAAAGACATTACATTTGAACCCTTAAGGTAAAATATAAAAAACTAGATTCACTTTCTTTTTAAGTAGGTTTTACTGATAAAAAAAGAGATTGTTGGAGTGGTTGGAAATAAAGGCAACATTACAACATGCAGTGTTCTGTCCCTAGAAAAGCCAAGATTTCACATTCGAGGCAGTCTCAAACTTCAGTGACATTTAAACAGAGCAGAGTCAGTTTATAGCAGAAGAATCCATGAGCTAGAGCCAGACTTCACAACATGTTTTTAGCCTGCATAACATACCTAGTCACTGCAAAAGGTAAAACCACATGCTGGTCAGCTTAAATGGCCATACACCCTGAGTTGTCCTAAGTATAAGATTTACATGATTTGCATTTTCAAGATAGCTGATACAGATTTCATTTTTCAGGATCAAGGCTTTTTAGCATGTTTTAAAATGCTGCCAAGCAGCATGTCTCACCATGACCACAGCCAGACATTTCTCTATAGAATAAAGCACATAAAGCTTGCTGATGACATCTGAGTGTCAGCACAAACATCCTACTGCAGATTATTTTAGGTGTTGCAACTGAAAGCGAAGAGGGAGACAAAAAGTGGGATGGGAGTTACTGCTTGAAGAAAACACTAAAGAAGAGTTGATAGAAGAGTGAATGGATTAAAAAGATCTAGGAAGGAATAGAAACTGTACTGGTTCTCAAGAAGAATGTATTTTCCCAGAGTGATGTCTGAATATAAGAAAAAGCAGTGACCAAATAATTATCATGACAGGAGCTTTAGTGTAACAGGAAAAAGAAAAATCAATTCTTATTGCTGTACAAGCCTTACATTGACACCAAACTGAGAATTGAGGGATGTATATAAACCTAGATTATGACTATGGATTGATCTTAATTAAAAGCTTTACCTCAAATTTCCACATTTTCTAAAACTAGTTTCTTCTCCTGCATCAAGTTGCTATTCATCAGCTCTGAATCAGATACCACTGGAAGACCAGCTGCATGAGAAGTTTTCATTACATTCATTATTTTCATTTGCTTCATTTTCTTATTTACATCTTCAGTAAACCAAATATTTCTCTCTGTAGCACTTAGAAGAACAGTTAACTTTGCAAATGTGAAAACTGCTGCTTAGTGATGGTCTCCACTAAAACACCTACAGGGAAGCAGAGATGAGTGCTGAAGACAGCACTGGAAAGGACCACAGTGCTCACCTGATAGAGCTGCCTGCCCCAGGCCCATGCAGCTGCTTTCACCTGAGGTACTGCTGCCTCTGCTGAGCTCCTCCACTTCATCTCTTTCCTGAATGTCCTGTCCAGAGCAAAGCCCACCCCTTCTGTTGGAACAAGTCCATGTCACGATTCCTATCAGCTTTCTGAGTTGAATTCAAATATCTGTAAGACTATCATTCAGCAGGAAAATTGGTGAGAACCTTCCTGCGATGTCTTCCTGCATCTACCACTGACCCACACGAATAGGGGCATTGAGCAGGCACAGCATTTTGGTGCCTGAAACTTTAGGAGAACTCTTTGGCCACCTTCTGAAGGAGCCTTTTGTGACAGAAGTAGGTAATTCATTAAGTCTGATTCAAAGGCAGGAGCAACACAGAGTTAACTAGAAAATAAGGTGTTTAGACTGTTAAACTGGATTTGTGTTGGAAGAGTTCCCACCAGCAACTCAGAAATAAGGTGGCAGAGAATTACTGCCTAATATTCTCTCTTGCACCACATAACCTTGCCTGACCTCAAGCAAAGACTGATTCCCCTTCCCATCCTCGGTTTCCACTCAGAATTGTTTCAAAGAATGTCACACTTAGGAGCTGAATCACCCTTAACGTGCTCCTCAAGTGGAGCTGCTGTGCCAGGCCTGATGCACTTCCTTTCAGCAAGCAAGAGCTGGCTGCTGCCTATCTGGAAAGGAGGTAGGAAAAAAAGAAAAAGGCACACTTGGGGCAGCAGCAGGTTCCAAGTTTTTCGTTCCAAGTTTCCAGACAAACAGTTACTAGTCCAGAGATAGCAGACCTCATTAGAGTTGCTTTCTTGTTTTTGTTTGATTGGTTTTGAGGTTTTGTTTTGCTTTGTTTTTGGCATTTTGTTTTTTTTTTGGGGGGGGGGGGGGGGAAGGTGGAGGGAGGATGATACATCAGTCAGAATCCTCATACTCTCTTTCCGAATGAAACTTGAATAATCACAGGTGATAGAAAAGCAAAAAGACTCCACGTATTTGGATAGGGGAAATAAATCAGAACAGCCTTTTCTTACCAATGAGGATGCCTGTAACAACCCAAAGCTTTGGGAATGCAGCTTTTAAAACCCATAGTCAGTGGAATAGCTCTGGGACTGGGAGAGAAAACCTCCCACAGCACCATCCTTCAGCCACAAAAGAACAAGGCCATGGAGGAAGATAAACCCTGCCACAGCCCAAGGGTTTTCCACAGTGCCCTCCTTTACACTGACATTTTGGAAGTTGGTTCCCACAGCCCTGAAGGCTGGCCAGCAAGTAGGCATGGATGAGGAACAGAAAATTGGAAGAGATCTGCCCAAGGCATTAAAAATACAACCCTGGCAGAAGTGAGAGGGAAAGCTGGGTGTGCAGGATGCTAGAACCCAACATCCCAGGCTCCTCGGCCACACAGGTACAGGTTTCTTTTTCCACACCTCAGACTCAGCCTTCTCTATGACCCCCACAGCCCCTAGAAAGGCAAAGAGCTGACCTCATATCTTTAAAGTCAAAAACTGAACTGCTGAACTAAAACTGTTTCTTAATTACAACTTCAAAAAGCAAAGCATCGAAAGCAAGGATCCCATCATCATAAGCTCCAATGCAAAAATAAATAAATACTTAATTCAGACTGTGGGAGAATACAAAAATGAACATACATAAATAATACAAGTCTTAATCTGATGCATTTATTAATGGTGAAATGTAAACGTTCCCATTAAAATGATATTAATGGAACACTTTACAGTGTTGCGCCTCCCAAGGCAGATGAAGAAAACAGAATTAGGCCCTTGGGGACCGCCAGCCTTCAAAACATACTGGAACCAGTTCAGGTGTTCTTCTGACATTTCTAAAAGACCAAAAGCCACCTGAATCTCAGCACAAGAAAGAGGGCTCAAGTTCATCTGCCACTACAATTGAGAATGGTCAGCTTCTTGCAGAGGAGACGGAGCTCAGCGTGGCATTCCAGTACCAAACTTGATGAGCTGCAACTGTCAGAGGAATAGGTTTATTCCGAAAGAATTTGTTTAAATCTGTTCCTGCCAGAGTAGCTTCTCCCAACAGGATCCCTCCAGAAATGAGATCTGATAAAAGAATTGCCTGTTACTGTTCCAAACTTACATTTACCAAACTGAAAATGTTTAGGAGGTTTAGAAAATAATTCTTTTCCCAGCAACTGATCAATCAAACATTCAATGGACAAATCTTACAGTTAATATTCATAGCAGTCTTTAACCATAAGAAACAAACTGAACAAAATTAAAACAGTAAAAATTGAGAGTTGCTGAAAATGAACAGGACTAAGTCCTCCAAAAGGAATTGCTCTGATGGTTCCTCGCACAGCGAGGTCAAGAACAGCACTAACATGTTTCTATCTTGTGCAGTGCTAGCTTGATACCCAGAGATACCTCCACAAAGAATGAAACGGTCTCAAACTTTTATTTCTTTTTCACGAGATACTAAGTATTTATCAAAGAGACTGTTAAAAATTGAACCAGATGTTTATTCCTTGAGCACAGATCTTTCACAGTTGCCAGCGTGAGTTTTGGCTGTTCCAGAAACGTAAGCCAACAATACAAACATAGAGTACAGTATATTTTAAGGGCTCAATTTTGTTCCAGTTCAAGCTACTGTGAGCTGCTTTCTGCTTCTGCTGGGAAAAGCCTCAGCCCTGACAATTCCTGAGATCCAACAGGAGAATCCCTCCAAGTGCCCCAGGCTCCCACAGCCAATGGAAAATGACAGCAGGCAAAAACTTCCTGCATCCTCTTGAAACAGTGGGCTTCCCAAAGAATAATGAACTTCCTTTACTAGAATATTACATTGGCCCCCCAGCTCGTTTATATATGGATTTCCAGAGAGATACTTGTGTAGGCAGACACCTCTCTTTTTCAAGTTGCTGCCATGGAGCGATCTGCAGCACCTCACTGCTTGCGTTGGTTCTTTCTGACAGCACACAACCACTTGCCACTTTGAGCAAGGTTTTGAAGCCTGTTTCTAGCATATTCAGAAAAGGATAACAGTTATCACTTTAATTGTAACTTCAATTTTAAGTTTTAAAAGCATAGACTGGGGGGAGAGAGTAAAATGCTTGTGGGCCTCAGTTGCTCAAATAAGTAGTAATAGGAAAGACTGTATTTGCAGACATTTCCCTCTCTTCTAGCAACTAAAAATCGATTCCAACCCTATGGGAAAGCAGCTCAGTAGTGGAGAATTGCTTTCCATCCTCCTTGGCTCACAAAAGCACATTTGCACACCGTGACCCCAGAGCGGATCCTTGTGCAGCCAGCTCTCAGACCAAGGCACGGCACAGTCTGAGGCCTCTCAGTGATCATTTCCTCCTCACAACAACGAGGCAGTGCTAAGGAAAGCTCTCCACCGGACTACAAGTGACTATTTTAAGTTCACACAATACAATAGAAGTAAAATTAGCTTGGCACTTCAACTGCTTTCTTAAAATAGAAATTTTCTGCATTTTTTTAAACACTGTAAAAGCTGCATCCGAATGGGAGCTCTGCAAGCAGGCAGAAACCAGAACTATAAACGGGCACGGAGAGGCTTCTTGCGAGTAAGTCCTAAACTGCCCGCACGGCTGAGCTGTCCTTCGGTAGATGTGGGTAATTTGTGTAAGTTTGTATAAAGCAGTGGCACAAAAATACGAAAAAGATTTAAAAAGAAAAAAGAAAAACAGATGAAACAAATGAAAAAGCAAAGAAAGGAGCAGCGAGGTGGTGCAGCAGGCCCACGCAAATGGCTCCTTACCCAAGAGATCCTCAGCAAAACCATTTTCACAGAAAGCTGGATTCCCGGCAGCCAGAAGCTGGAAGTACTCACGGCATCGGTTTCCTTCGTGCGTCTGTTCCGCCCGCGCCTCGGACGAGGCCGACAGCCGTACGGGATGCGGGACGCAAGCCCTACAGACCGAGCCGGGACAAACCGAAGCGCTGCCGGTCTCCCAGCCCCGCTCGGTAAGCCAAGCGCAGCCCTTCCGACCCGCGCTCGGCTCACTCATCGCCGCCCGTTTCTTTCGTCCCGCTCGCTCAGGAAGCCGCGGGCGGCCCCGGCCGCTCGGCGCACAGCCGCCCTTCGGGCTCGGGCAGCACGGCGCCCAGCGGAGCCGCCCGCAGCGCCCGCACCGGGACGGCCGCGCCGCACCGCCGTGCCGGCATCCCCGACGCGGGGCCGCGGCCGAGCAGAAGAAGCGGATCGAGCGGAGAAAGTTTCCTTAGAGCGAGAAGGCGCGGCGAGACCGCGGCCGGACGGCGGAGCCCGAAATAAAACGCGCAGTACAGCCGCGGCCCCGGGAGGAGCACCGGAGCCGCTCCGGGGCCCCGCGGCCGCCCCAGCGCCCCGCGCCGTACCTGCGTCCCGCAGCGTCCCGATGTTCTGCGGCCTCGCCGACAGCTCGGCCACCGCCTGCACGAAGTGCGTCCGGGCGCGCCGGTACTGCTCCAACACTGCGGGCGGCAGCGCGGGGGCGCCGGGTGAGCGGCTGAGCGCCCGCCGTCCCGGCCCCGGTCCCGGCCCCGCCGCCCCGGCCCCGTCCTACCTTGCAGGACCCGCCGCTCGCTCATGGCGGAGACCGCGCGCCCGCGCTGTGTACCCGTCGCCCCGGCAACCGGCCGGGCGGAAGCGGCGCGGGGGGCGGGACCTAACCGCTGCGTGTGACGTCATCGCCCCGCCCGCCCCGCCCCCGCCCCGTCCCGTCCCGGCGCGGTGCGCGGAGCTGCGGGCGGAGTCCGTCGGGGCCGGGCCGGGGTCAGCCGCCGCCCTCGCTGCTGAGGGTGCCGTCACCCCGGGGGGGGGGAAGAGGAAGAGGGGAAAAGCGGGGCGGCCGCAGCACCCCGTGCTTCTCGCGGGGTCCTTTCAATTTTCTATCTTTCTTTTATTCCTTTTCTTTTCCCCTTTCTCTCCGCCAGTTCTCGCCGCCCCGGCCGAGCTGCGGATAGCGCCGCGCGGAGCTCCCGACACCGGCCCGAGCTCCCGAGGGCGGCCGCAGGGACACCGCGGGCCTCGCGCCGCTCCGCGGGGCTCGGAGTGGGCCGACCCCGAGGGGCCTCCCCGTGCGGTGGGCGGAGGGGAAAAGTTGTGCCGCGCGGCTCGAAGTTGGGAGGGAAAATTCACTGGAAAAGTTCGGAGAAGTGGAAGAAAGTGGCCGAAGTTTTAACCCCCCGGTCCCCGGGTGCGCTCAGCGGTGCGCGCACGGGATCCGTGCCGGGGCCGCCGAGGGCCCCGCGCTGCCCGCCGCCTTTAACGCCAACGTCGCTCCCCGGGAGCAAACAAACGGAGCGGGCGCGGGGAGATGAGGCGGGTGGGATGGGATCGCCGGGGCCGTTTGTCACAAAAATACTTGGGGAAATTATCGCCATGTGGACTCGGGAGGGGAACAGCTGCTAAGCACATTGCCGTGCGCTTATTTCTGTTCTTAAGTAAGTCGAATTAAAAAATAAATAAATAAACAAACGGTGATGAATGGCTCGCGGGGTTATTTTCCAAAAGCAGCTGCGCCGATCGCCGATCGATTCATTTCTCTGGTTCTCCGTGAACCCGACGCTCGGAGCAGCGCAGCCCCGCACCGCGCGGGGCCGTTGCGTGGCCGCAGCAGCGCACGGAGCGGACGGCACCGCGGGGGCAAACGCCGCGCGAACGCGGCTGCGGAAACGTCACCGGAGTTCTCGCAAAAGTACCGAGAACGGAAAATCACTGACGGCTGTGACGTCGCCGTGAGCGGGCGCGTCGGCTTCAGAAATAAACAGGGACCGGGAGAACGGCCACCAAATGTCCCGATCGGTACCGCGTGCTCGCTTTCTGGCGGCTGTGCCTTACCCTCGCCTTTGATTCCTCGGAAGAAGCGGCGGGAAGGCGCCGGGACGCAGTTTTTTTCCCCGGCCCTGTGGACGGTAAAGGTATTCGTGGGGCTCTGGAAGGCCGGGGCGCGGGGCGGTGGTACGGCCGGGGGTGTTCCGCGGCCGCCTCCTCTCAGCTGACGTCCCCGACAGCCCGTGCCCGGCGGCCGCTTCTATTACGGCTCCGGCAGAAAGAAGGCGACGTGTCCCGCCGCACCGCACGGCGGCTGTGGGATGTCCCCGCGGGATGTCCCCACGGGGTGTTCCCATGGAGTGTCCCCGTCGGCAGAGCGTTCCATCTCTTAGCGCAGATAGGTTCGCAAAAAAGAGATTTTAACGCGTGCCGGTGGGAGGACGACACCGGGAGCACAGCCCGGGATTTTCCCCAGCGGTTCGGGGCTCGGGTGCTTGGCTTGCTGAATGGGTGGTCACGAATGGTCGGACTGTAGGGGAATGAGACGCTCCATCGCTGAGCGAAGGGTGTGCAACCCGGGATAGGTCTTACACTGCAAGAGAAATATTTGAACCGTTGCAAGAAATGGTTTAATTTTCCAGCCCAGGTCGACTTTGTCATGACCAACCCGTCTCCAGGCGGGACTCCATCGGGGCTGTCCCGCAGCCCACTCCGCTACCGCGATTCCGCACGGCTCCCAGCGGCTGTCGGTGTCCCGCGGTGCCACCCCGCACTCCCGGCAGCGGGTTTCATTTGTGGGACCCTCCTATGGAACGAAGTAGTTCTATGGGGCGAAGGCATCGAAGTCGGGGCACTGGGGAGAGGACTTTTCTTTTTTTTCCACCGAAGAGGACATTAGCATTTGTCACTGCGGTTCCACCATCGCACGGCTCCTGCCGGTGGGGAGCGGCGCGTCGCCATCGCGGTGGGCAAAGGCAGAACAAAAACGATGAGAGAGAAATAGATGGGAAATGGGCAGAGTGTTTCGGGTTGCCTGCGAGATGGGGCCAGGAAATGCCAGCTGCTGGGGCTCAGCTGTTATGCCACCTGCGGATGGTTGCACCTCTTGTTTCCTGAGGAACCGACGGCTCCTGTGCAGTACCATCAAAATAAGAACAATAATAATGCAATATAAATATTTTTAGTCGGTCCAAAACCGAAAGCCGGAGCCGCGTTTGTTCGGGCAGCGGAAAGGAACGAGCTCTCCCTTCGTGTCCTCCGCTGGGGCTATGGGTGCGGACGGCTCGCTGCCTGCACCTCCCTACGGGGTCCCACGATCGCTTCGCCCACCCCAGCCCCGGGCTGCGGCCGCGGGCAGCTCGCAAACGAATGGGGGAAACGCAAAATCCGCGCGATGCCCAGCGCCCGCCCCGTCCGCCAGCCCCACCGTTGTCCTCGCGGCTGGAAGGTGGGGACCCTCCGGCGACGTGCCGGTGTGCGGGAGAAGGTGGAACGAGAGGCACCGGCAGCAGAACGAGCTGCAAATCGCTGTCGTGTGGTTGCCACTAGCAACAAACCAGCTGCACAGCCTGCGAGCCCCGAGCACCTAGCGCGGAGGTGGCGAGGGAAAGGCCGGCGCGGAGCCGTCGGGCTCTGCGGACGCCTCGGGAGGGGAAACGGGCGCCCCGCTGCCGGGTGCGCGGTGCTGCGCGGGTCCTGCGCGGGTCCCGTTCGAATCCGGCGGAGCGCGGGGGAAGTTCCGCAGGCGCGAGGCGGGAGAGCTGCGCAGGCGCAAAATGGCCTCTGCCCGGGCGGAGGCCGCGCTCCGCTCCGCTCCGCGGCGGCGGAGATGCGGCCGCCCCAGTACGGCCGGTTGCGGCCCCGCCGGCGAGAAGAGGAGCGGTGCGCCGCCGCCTCCCGCCCCGTCTGCGCGGCCCCAAGGGCGGCCTCCTTCTCTTTACGGCCCCGAGGCTGTGCCCGCTCCGTGCCGCCCCGCCGCTCCGGTTCGCCCTTCATTCTTCTTCTTGTTATTGTTGTTTATTATCTCCGCGGTTGTAAAACAAACGCGCCTCTGGAGAGATCGTGAAAAAGAAAGTTTGTAGTAAAATGAAGGAAATCCGTTTCAAGTACCCAGAGTAGAAGCAAGGACGTTAAAAATTAACAGCGGAAACAGGAAACACTTGGCTGGGTAAACATTGTCTCCGAATTTCACCCTCTGAACATCGGGAGGGTGCGAGGTGCCGCCGCCGCACCGGGCTGAGAGCGGTGCGGTTCATGGATGAGATGTGCGGGAGTTCCGCGGGCCTCGCGGACGGCCGGAGGAGGCGGGCAGAGCTCCGAGACCGCGGGACAGAGCGAGGCGGGGGCGAAGGACGCGCGGGGTGAGGGGTGGGAGGTGCGTCCCCGATCCTGGCCGGTCGCGCCTCGACCTGGAGCATCCGCAGCGAAACGAGCGGGGCATGACCGGGCTGCCCGGGGCGAGCGGCACGTCCTCGACGGCCGCGGGGAAAAAGGAAAAACAACGGGATTCCGCCTGGCAGGACGCCCGTCGCCCCCGCCTGAGCGTTTCAAAGCCCTCTCCATCACCAAAAAGCCGGGAAGGGCCTCTCGGAGGGAGCGGGGCCCCCCGCATCATCCCGCGCCCGCCACAGACGCGGCTCCGAGCCCGGTGGGACGCGGTGCTCCGACCGCAATGCGCGCCCCGGGGGTACCCGGGTCCTCACAGCCTTCCTCTGTCTTTCGGCAGCCTCCTGCCCGTTGCCCCGGAGCTTCTCCTGCCAGTGCCCCGCTCCGAGCCCGGCAGCAGCGCCATCCCCAGAGCCCGGTTGGGAGACGCGACCAGCCAGAATGGGCGGAAAGTTCGGACTGCCGAATACAGAAAGCCCAGCCCGCACCGCACCCGCCCCTGCTTTTATCCGGCCGGGGTTGCTGAACGCGCTCCTACAATCCCGCGAACTTCGGCTTTTCTTCCCCGATCCCAACAATTGCAACGTCGGGGGATGAGCCTCCTATCACGCACGGTTTGTTGGGAGCTCTTTTCCAGCAGCGGAAACCCGCAAGCGCTGCCGCAGACCCCCGCCCTCTGTCTTCGCTCAGAGGAACGCCGCGCAGCGCCCGGTTGAGCCCCGCGCCCCGCTCCCGGACCGAGCCCTGAGCGGGAGCCCGAGAGGCGGCGGCTGCGGGAGCGCGGCGGGAGGGAGTGCGGCGGCCGCTCCGCTTCTGGCAAAGGAGCGGAGAGAAAGCGGATTGCTGAACGGCCCTCGGAGGGAGGCATCTATCCCGCGTCACCGCCTCGTTCTGCAGAGAGACTTTACGACGAGAAGTTTGATTTAAACTCCGACAGCTGTTATTTTCAGCTCCTCCCGGTACAAACAGAACACCGTTCTGCGACCGTGCGTAACGCGCAGCGCTTTGCTTTAGGCTCGGGGCTGGGCTTGATGCGTATCGCTTCCGACAGGACGGAGCGGGTAACCGACAGCCGAGGGAACCGCGCCGAGACACGGCCGCGCGGAGCACCTTGCACAGAACGGCGACTCCGCGGCTTCTCGCCGCTCTCCCCCAGCCCGGCCCTGCCCCGCTCTCCACCCTCGCAGCAATGCCGCTCGACGCGCGGCTCCCGGCGGGGCCCGGCACACCGCCCGGCATTCCGCGGCCGTGCGCTGCGAGCGCCGCAACCGGCGCGGCACTGCCGGAGCCTTGCGGGGCTGCCACGGCACTGCCGCGCCGCTCCGCTCGTCGCCCGGCTTTCGCCCGCCCCGACAGACTGCAACGAGAGCACTACGTCTCTCCTTCGACGCCGCGTTACAGACAAAGTTCATTTGCTCTTTTTTCAATGAATTATCCCTTTTATTTGTTTATTTCTTTGATCAACTATAAATGAAAGTTATTCGTGTATATAAAACTGAAGTTTTTTTACCGTTGAAATCGAACTGTACATGTTTACTACAGGAAAAAATATCAACTCTTGTTTAACAAGACATTATACATCAATAAGCAAGAACCTTGTGGAGGGTTTGCAATCACCTGGTCTATAAAAACAAGCGGGACAAATAACAGCAATTTATATGCAAAAGTAATGATTTAATGACTATAAGCAAGACAAAGCAATAGAATTGTGCTTCTTTTGCAGACTGGAGACAATGAAATGTTTAACTACAATTTTCCCGTACAAACATGAAACAATATCCATATAGAATAAACACCCTCACAAATGTATAACTGGTGGGTGATGAACACACACGAAGTTCGACCAAAGCAAAGCACAAACTGAAAAGTGTTCCGGGCCGTTCTGTTTGGTGTCGGAAAAGTTCCTTCTGCTGAACAAACCAAACCGTCAGGAGCCCCCAGGAAACGCCCCCGCTGGCGGCCCTCCCCGAGGAGGCATTCACCGCAATTTATCGAAGGATTCAAGTACCTGTTAAGCTCTAATGAAGTTAGTACTGTACCATATACATATATATTAAAAGAAATTTAGATAAAATGCCTTCACCCAGCAAACTGCTGGCTCCTTAAAATTTATACCAAATAGTTTATGGCTTCTATAATGATTCCGTGTGCTTTTAAAAACACAGTCCCCACCGCACCAAGTAATAAAAAGGCAATCAAGCACGTCAATTACTTTCATCTCCCTTAACTTTTTTGTTGCTTTTTTGCTTTTTTTTTTTTTTTTGCTTTTTTTTTTTTTCCTTCACTTCATCACTTCAACAACATTTGGTAAAGTAAAATAGACCACTTGGGGGAACAACAACAACAACAAAAAAAAAAGACAAAGGCAGTCAAATGCTTTCGGGATTGGCAATCGCCTCCAGGTTATCAGAGTGGCTGTGCTTCCTCAGCGCTGCAGCTCTATGGCAGTGCGAGCAGAGCTCAACCAGGCGGCATCTGCAAGGGTCGAACCGGTTCTGAAATTTAACAACCATATCATGAGTGCATGAAACACAATATTTTCTTTATAGTATTTATAAATATATCATACAATACTGTTTCCTGTTATGTCATATACCAATATGGCATTGTACAATAAGCATAATGCCATCTGATTCTTACAAAAGCGAATCATTTAAACAAGTCAGTAAATAAAACGGTAATACCCGCTTTTAGGCATACAGATTGTAAAACTGAAGTTTACTTTTCGTTTGATCGGTTCTGTGCAGCAACAGAGAATTAAGGATGCAACATAAGAATCAAAATGGCTAATACGCAAAAATTGTTATTCACAGTGACATGGCTACATATATGCATTATTCTATGCATATCCTTTCTGTTTCGTCGAATTTCAAGATGAAAAAGCACTTGCTTTCTACAGGTTCACAAAACGGCATAATAACAATAACAATCGAAGAGAACGCGGTGGAGGAGTTAGTCTGGGTTAACCAGCTACGTCCCAGGGCTTCTACCAGCTCTGTCGGGCTGAGGGCCCCGCAGCACTCAGCACACCCAGGTGTCACTTCTGTTTGCTTCCCGGTCCTTTGGAAACCATTTACATTTCAATCTCGCGTCGCAATTAACGTCCACAGCGAATGTCACCTAGTTCGCCTTTTATAGCCAAGTTCAGTGTCACTACAAAAGAAAGCAGTTTGGACGAGAGTCACGTGTATTAGCATCTATAAAGCTGTAATGGCATGAGAGATCTATAGAGAGGAGGGTCAGGGCTGAGCCGTCAGCCAGACGAAGTGGCCGAGGAGCCATTTATGGAGGATTTCCGTGCTCTGTTGGTGAAGGAGGACTGGTGGTTGCTGCCGGGGCTGCTGCTGGTGCCGTTCATGGTGCTGGAGATGTGTGGGAACTGCGGGTGGGGGGACTGGACCGGCGTGCTGGGGCTGGGCAGGCAGGAGGAGGTGGAGGGCAGCCCCCCAGCCGGGCTGCTGGCCTTGTCGCTGCCGGAGTCGCTCTCCAGCTCGCCGCTGTTGCTGAGGCCTTCCCGCTGGTGGCCGATCTTCATCCGCTTGCAGGTGGGCCGCACGCGGTACTTGAGGGGCAGCGGGCCGTTCTGCAAGGCAAGAGACCCGTCAGAACCCCGGGTACCGCCCCGCCACGCCGCTGTGTGCCACCGAGCCATTACCCGTCTCCAGGTGTAGATGTAGGCAATGTCCATCAGCGTGTAGTAGTCCTTCAGGGGCTCCTCCTCGTACATCACGTCGATCTGCCGGGAGATGCAGCCTGGTGTCAGTGTGCAGCTCTGTGCTGAAGGCAGCCTCAGAGTGCTCCAAAGCACCGGGCCCAGCACAGAGGGAACTGGGAATTTTCACATATACTAAACAGATTAATTAATCCCCTCACACCTCGATATCTGCAGCGTGGCCAAACCCTCCATGAGGTATTTTAAATAACACCCTCGCTCCCACCAGCATGCTGCCAACTCCGCACGTACACAGACAGAAACCCAAAGCATGTAGGATGCCAGCAGCGTTAGCAGGGATGGAGCAGCGAGGTACCTGGAAAGTGTTGGGGATGTCCATCTTGCTCCGCAGGAACTTTCGTAGATGCATCACTGTCATTGCTGCCGGGCAGCGCAAGTATCTCTTGTCATTCACCTATCGGCACAACAAGGGACACAGGTCACCAAAGCTGCACTCTTAACATCATAGGTGATATTTAAAAAATGCACGTTGTTAAATTAAGAACCGCAATACAGCAATTTCTGCTCTTCTAAGGGACAACGGAACGACGTGGTAAATCACAGCTCCAGAAAAAAATAATTGAAAAGCAACTGATTTTACAAAAGAAGACTTACATCTCACACTACACCCCTTTCAATAATGCATATGCATTACAGGCTGACTAAAATAAATAAATAAATAATTTATTTATTACAGAATCACACACGCACAAAAAATCAGATTCAACTTTAAGAATGACACTGCCAGCATTTGCTACTTGCTGTTTCTAAGAGCTGGCAGCACGTGGGGCTGCAGGAAGCCCACAGCACTGGGAGATGCACTCCTTTTGTCCTGGACACAAACCAGCCTTTTCCCAGCTACCAACCCACGAGGAACTGCTCACGGCTGTGCCACATTTCCTCTGGGGTAAAGGAAAGTTATTTACCTCCTCCTTTGATTTTTCTTTCTCTTTATTTCCTTTTCGTTCCAGTCTGCGAGGAGAAATGAAACAATTACAACAAATAACAAAGAGCTGCTATCGGTCAGGTGAGCATAAAATACTGCCATTCTGGAACTTGCCTGTTCTGGTCAAAGAACTCAATGGATAAGCTTATTATCTCGTCGTCTGTTATAATTCTTTTGTCTTCGTCAGCCACTTCTCCCCTGTCTTCATTAGAGCCATTGGCAGCTGCGCAGAAATTTCCACAATAATTTACATTTTGAAATTCAAATCAGGAAGAAGGGCAATTCTCGGTGAGGAGGAAAAGAAAAAATCCCCACGGTGAGATTACGAATTAAATCTACCGAACCGCCAAAGCAGCAAACTTTTATCATGCTGAATTTACTTCTTAAAATTCCACCCCGACAACACAGCGCTTGTGAGTTAAAAAGGAAAGAGCAGAGCACCGGGGGCAACGCGCCATCGATTAGGGTCGGGAGCGAGAAGCTTTTACCATCAGCCGACGGATGAGCAGCATAGAAATCCCTTCTTCTTTTCATTTCATCTGGGGAAAAACACACGTGGGGCATCAGAACTTCCCTGCAGCTCCCGGCAGGGACGCGGGAGAGCAGTTCCGGGCTCGGGGTATTTCTTCTGCTTTTTGGTACTTACTTTTGAAAAGGCCCGGCACGAGCTTGTACACAATATCCTGGAGAGTTTTATCTGACCTGGAAAGAAGCATTGAGCACAACGCTGAGCGCACGAAGCGGCGTTTCGATGTGAGCGGCAGCTCCTGCCGCGTAACCTCTGCCAACAGCAGGCGGGACTCCCGGCCTCGCGGGAGGCCGCCCATAAAACGTAGCTTACAGGAGCTTAAAATCAAACTAACGCCGCTCTGAGCACCGCTGTAAAACCAAAGCCGGGTCTACCGCGGCACTGCCGCCGAAAAATCATTCTGCCTAAACCTACAATTCCTCCCCAGAAAACGAGGAGCGGCAGAAAGGAACGGCGCGGAGAAAACGCTTCTGGCAGCAGAAGCGTGCCGAAAGGGTTCGGCTTTCGGCTGCCGGAGTTCCGGTAAGTTTGGGGCGCCGAGGTTTGGCTGTGGGAAACGGCAAGCGGCTACGGCACCGTGCCCGCCGCAGCCTTCCTCCGCAACGCCCGACGCGACTCCGCTCGCACCCGGCGGAACCTTCAGCTTCCATCAATGACAAAACTCCAAAGAGAGCGCCCGGCCGCGAGGCAGCCCGTAAATTCACGGCTCCTTTCAGATTGAAATCGCGACGCGGAGATAAGATCGCCCAACGGCGCGGCCCCGCGCGGCGCGCCCGCCCCTACCTGATGTTGAGCAGCGGCCGGGTTTTGTGCACTTGGACGTCGCAGATCGGGCAGTACTTGCTCGTCTCCAAGTACCGCACGATGCACGTCTTGCAGACTGCAAGGCAAACACGGGAGCCTTTAGCGATGGTCGGAGGTGACACCGAGCATGCATAGACAGAGAGGTGCGATCTCCTAAACTATGCGCCCGGGAATCGGCCATTGTCAGCAGCGCGCCGCTTAAGCTAAACAAATACTCAAATCGGCCGCGATTAACATGAAAAGGCGACGCTTAGAGCACATATATTGCGCCTTTAACAAAGACCGTAGGGCCGTCGCCAGGACGAGCCGCGGTGCCGCGGTACTCACAGGAGTGCAGGCACTCGATGATGGTCGTCGCGTCGATGAAGTACCCGCCGCACAGCACGCACATGAGGTGCGGGTTCAGCTCGGTGATTTTGATCCTGGTCGTCCGGTGCATTTTGGCGCGGGGCGAGGCGGCTCTGCAACACACACGGCCGGGGCGGGCCGCTCAGCGCGGCCGCGTCCCAGGTGCGGGGCCCGGCGGAGGGCGGCGGCGGCGCGGGGCCGGGCCGTGCGGGGCGCAGCGCGGGGGGCGCGGGGCCGGCCGGGCGCAGCGCGTGGAGGCGCGGCCGCTCTCCGCCGGGCGCCGGGCTCGGGGCCGGGGCTGCCGGCGCGGCGCGGCGCGGAGCTCGGCGGGGCCGGCCGGGCACCGGGCTGCCGGCGAGCAGCACAAAGGGGAACCAGCGCCTCCCGGTGCGGCTGCCCTGGCATTTCCGGAGAGCGGGGAGGGGAGGCGGGGGGAGGGCGGGGGGGCGACACGCACCTCGCGGCGGGGCCGGGCACCGGGCGGCGGGGCCGGGCCGCGAGGGGGTCCGGGCGGCCGCGGCTGCCGCTCGGTGCCGATCCGGATCCGCTCCGCTCTCCGAGGGGGTTGCTATAGCAACTTACACTTACACTTGGCATCCTGCCACCGCTGGGAACACGCGAGAGCCGGGCGGGGGGGCGGCCGGGGGGGCGGGCCGGGCCGAGCCGAGCCGGGCCGGGGGGTGGGACGCGGGGCCCGGGGGCTGGCGGAGGGGGTGGAGGAGAAGAGCGGCCCGCGGGGGTCTGGGAGCCCGGCGGCGAGGGGAGGGGACGAGCGGGAGGGGAGGGGAAGGGAAGGGCGGGCAGGGGGAGGGCGGCGGGAGGGGGGCGGGAGCCGCCGGGGAAGAGGGGCGTTGGGGGGGGTTCGGCCTCGAGGGGCGCGGGCGCGGTGCGGGGCCGAGCCGGGCCGGGCCGAGGCGAGCGCGGGAGGCTCCTCCCGAGCCTCGGCCATTTCGGATCCTCGCGGGGGCCTCTCTCTCTCCACGTCGACTCGGGGCGAGGAGCTGCGCTGAGCCGCCGCTCGCCCCCGCCGCTCCCCGCCCGTTCCCGCGCCGGGCACCGCGCCCGCGGCCCCTCCGCTCCCTGCCTGCCTCCGCCACTCCTCTCCTCTGCCCGCCGCAGCGCTCTGTCTTTCTCTCCCCCCTCTTTTGAGGCTCATCTGAACGCCTCCCGCGGCCGAAGTGGACCGGGGCGAAGTTCCGCGGGAGCGGGTCGGAGGCTCGAAGCGCCGGGCGAGGGGATGGGGCAGAACACGCGTCCCGGTCCTTACAACCCTCCTTTTTTTGGGTTATGAAGAGGCGCACCGGGGGGGGGAGGGGGGGGGGAAACACAAAGCCCGAACCGACCTTAAACGGTACCTCCGTAACAACACGCGAGGGACCATGTGACCAGACCATTCCTAAAGCTAAATCAACACCTTGTCAACACGACGCGGCGACGGGAGCGAAAAACAAATGTCATCTTCACAGCCTGAAACCCATAAAGCCTATCGGGTGCAGCGGCACCGACGTTCCATGCAGACTTACTATTGAAAACGAGAGGGAACGCGAACCGGAGGGGAAAACGCTCCGCGGGAAAACGCTCCACCGGCCCCGGCAGCGGCACGGCAGATCGCCTTCTGCCCGCCGGACCCGAGCAATGCCGCCCGGCACCGGGTCCCTCCCGCCCCCGGCGCCGCCCCCTACTCGCAGTTCGCACCCGACGCCGCTCCCCGGGCCCCGCGCGGAGCCGCCGCCCCTCGAGGCGCTGCTCCGGCACCGCACAGAGCGAGAAGGGCACGCGCGGCGCTCCCGTGGGCTCCGCGGTTCGGCCACGCTGCCCCGGACCGGGCACGGCGCTGCCCGAGAACAGCGCACAGCGCCAACGAGCGACCTCGGCACGGAAACTTCTGCTGCTGCTGCTCCAGGAGGAGCTCCAAACGAGCTCCCCAGTACCAAACCGGAGCGAACAGGCACAGAGAAAAGCGAAGCGTGCAAACACCCCGGCTCCTTAGAGCTGCCCCTACATCGGGCAGCAAAACGGGAGCCCGCCCCGCTGTGTTCCACGTGAATGGCTCTTCCAGGGTCCCTGACTCTCCGCTCCGCACTCCCAAAGCGGCACCCAGAGCTGCTATGCCGGAGGCACACAGCGCCCTGCCGCGCTGCCCACCCGGTTCTGGCTCTGCCCGCTCAGTGCTCACCGTTCCCAACCGCCCGGAGTAACCTCAGCAGGAAGCTGAGCAAGGATTTCTGCCCATCCCTGGCGCTCTGGGACCAACTTTTCAATACACCGACGCATTTATTTCACTCCTTCATAAATGGAAGAGGATTGAATTAACCCTGAAATGTGTTTTGTCGACCACCCCCCAACGCGAGAGATTCACCGCCCGTGTCAGCACTGTATCACCCTTCAATCCCTGCCCGACAAAACAACCACCGGCATCGGTCCGTGCCCCGCGCACCGGCCCCACGCACACGCGCGCATGCAGCCTCAGCCTCAGCCCTGCATTTGGGCAGCAGCGAAACCCCTTTGGATTTTTCCATCCCATGCTGGTAGCGCTTGACGAGGTCACCCGGCAGCTCCGGGCCGGGACAACACGAGTGTATTTAACCCCGACACATAGAGCGGCCCGACCCAAACACAAGGAGATAACACCCGCCGGCAGCACACACTGCCCGCAACCGATTATTGAGAGGCCTTACACGGGTGATGTCAAAATGAAGAAAGCCAGAAGAGTACTCCCCTGCTCAAGATCAGCGGCATTATCACAAATCCATAAACGCAACCGACTCCCGAACTCTGCCCGACGGTCCCCGACGGAGCCCACGGACAGCCCCTGGCCGGGCCGCCCCGCTCTGCCCCCGCGGTGCTTCGGGGAGGGACGGGACAGGGCTTCCCGCGCGGGCTCCGAGTCCTCGCCCTGCAGCCAGGGAACAACCGGGATAGAGAGGAAAAGGACCTGTCCTTCAAGCAGCCGCAGTGGCCCCGCGTTAACTCCGCAGCGTGTCCCCTGGAACCGCCCCGAGGTGCTCGCTGTGCGCCGGGGACGGCCGGGGCAGCGCTCGGCACGGCGCGGGGCTGCAGCCCCCATCCCGGGGACGGCCCCCCGGGGCTGCTCGGAACGCACGGGGCTCGCAGCGGTGCTCCCAGCATTTCCCGGCCGGGAACGGGCACACGGCCGGCCGGGTCCCCGAGCCTCGTGGGGAGCGGAGCAGCGAGCAAAGTTTCTAAAAGCTGAAAAGCGCCTCTCCGACTTCCACAGAAACGCGCTTTTTTTTCCCCTTTATTTTTACCTGATTTTTCGCAAATACTGACAACGCCCCACGGCCCCTGCCCGCGCGTATTTTCCGCCAGGCCACGCACCCGCACACATCTCCACAGCCGTCCGCCCGCGGCCGTCGGGGGCCCCACGCGCGGCGCCGCACCCGGCGGGGCTGCACGCGTGGTCCCCTCCGGGGCCCGAGAGAAGGAAACCTCGATCGAGCGCGGCCCCGTCCGCGGCTCCGTCCCTCCGCTCCGGGGCTCCGCACCCCGCACACCGCTCCGAAGCCCACACTCAAAACCGCGAGCTCAACCCAAAACTACGAAAAAAAAAAAAGAAAAAAAGAAAAAAAGAAAAAGTTCGGTCCCGACACTGCCCCCCCCCCGCCGCCCCTCGCAGCGGGGTTACCCCAAACTTCGCCGTTTTCAGCACGGCCGGGAGAGAGGCGCCGGGAGCAGCCGGGGACCGCCATCTTACCGCCGCCCGCTCTGCCCCGCCGCTCGCCCAACTTAAGTTAATAACACTCGGTGCGGGGCGGCCCGCAGCCTAACAGCCCCCGCGCGGGGACCGCCGCCCCCCAACGGCCCCGTCCCTATAAAACGGCCGCGCTCGGGGGCCCCTTCGCCCCCCCCGGCCGCGTTGATCGCCGAGAGCCCCGCGCTCGCTCGACCCGGGCGGCTCCGCGCTTCGCGATCGTCCCCGTTCCGTCAAAATCTGCCTTTAAACAAAGGGCGCCGGGGCCGGGCCGGCAGCGGGGGACGCAAATACAAATATTCTCCTCGGGGGCCGTGCGCGCCCGAAGCCGCTCGGGGGCTCGGGGGGGAAGAAAGGAACTAAAATCGGGCGCCGTGGGCGCGTAACGAAAGCGGCCGCCCGGGCCGCCGCCGCCGCCGCCGCCGTGTGTGTGTGTGCGCGCGTGCGGCGGGCGCGGGGCTGTCAGCGCCGCTCCGTACCGCGCCGAGCGGGGACGCCCCGCGCCCGCCGCCCCCCGGCGCCCCCCGCCCGCCCGGGGCCACCCCGCCGCATACGTACCCGGAAAAGGGAGCCGGCGGGCGACGATCGGGGCGGCCGAAAAAGACAATGAAAGTTAAAAGTCGTTCAGCAGAAAATGAATGTGAGCCAAGCGGCCATCTTGAAATGAACTGCAGACGCTGTCAATCGCGAGGAGCGCACCAACGCCGCCGCCGCGGCGCTCCGCTCATGCCGCCCGCGGGACCGCCGTGTCCGCGCCGCTCCGCCGACCCTCGGCGCTCCCTCGGCGCCGCGCGGGGCCGCGCCGGGCTCAGCCGGCCGGGGGCCGCCCGCTCCGGCCCATTGTCTCGCCCGCTCCCCCCCGCTCCGCCGCCCGCTCGCCGTTTTTTTTTTTTTTTTATTATGATTATTTCATAGTTGGTGGCGGGGGGACGGGGGAGGGAGGGCGGAGGAGGGAAAAACGCGAGGCTGAAGGCACACACTGGAAACTGACACCGTCCCCAAAATGGCTCGGAGTTCGCCCGCCCCGCCAGCGTCACGTGGGGCTCCTCATTCCTTAAGGGTGGCCTGGGAATTAGCGGCGGTGCGGCCGGGGCCGGCCGCCTCCCCGTGACCCAATCCCGCACCCGGCCGCCTCCCCCCCGCCCCCAGCCCCCCTTCTCCTCCCCCGCTTCCCCCCGCCCCCCCCCGCCGCCCCCACCCCTCCCCCCGGCCCTGCACGCGCCCGCCCGCGCGCCGCCGATGCCTCCTTTTCGCCGCCGCCTCCCCGCCCCGGCCCGACCCCCGCCCGGCCCCGGCCCCGCTCCCCGCCCGCTCTCGCTCCGCGCCCGCCGCCCCCTCTGCCTCCTCCCCCCGCCCCTTCCTCACGGCCCCCTCCGCCCCCCTCCCCCGCGGCCACGCGCGCCCCCCCCCCCCCCCGCCCTCCTCGGGGCCCCCCACGCCGCACTTGTTGCGTGGCCCTCCCGCGCCCACGCGTGGGGCAGCGCCGCGCGGGGCCCCTCGGGGGCGGGGGGAGGCGGCAGAGCCCCGCAGCGCGGAGCGGGGCTGCGCCGGGGCCGGCCCGCTGCCCTCCGTCGGGGCCCCCTCCGCGCCTCCCTGCGGGGGCGGCCCGACCCGACCCGTCCCGCGGCGCCCGCGCTCCCCCCGGCGGCAGGTGCGGGTGGGGGGCACCGCCGGACGGGAGGGAGGGGGAGAGCCGCCGTCGGGCTCCGGGATCGGCCCAAGAGGAACGCGGAGCGCGGGGCGGCCGTCGGCGTGCGGTGTCCCGGGAGGAGGCAGGGCTCAGCCGCGGCCCGCGCCGGCACCGCGTCCTCGAGTGTGCGGAGCTGAGCCCAGGCGGTACGGGAAGGGAAAATCGACTTTAATGGAACCCAAAAGAAAATGCTCGGCGTAAAAGATGCTCTGCAGATACAACGGTTGAGGCAGTATTTAACTGAAGAGTTAATTTTCAAGAAAATATAACAGGAGCGAGGAATACTGACTGCATATTCCATGCCAACAGTTTGCTTAATTCACATCTAGAAATCACTACAGAAATGGTTTGGATCAAGAGACGTGCATAGAGATGTGCACAGAAGGGCGTTTGCCATTGGGAATGTTCTCACGCAGTGCCCGGCTGCCCTCGGTCACAGCTGTGTTGCTCTCTCCAGGCTCTTGGCAGCGTCCTTCAGCTTCCCGACCAAATCCTGGGAGAGGGAACACCTCAGAATGAATTTTGGAAAGCTCAGCACGTGGTGTCACAGTGCCCTCTGCGCATAGCAGGATGGGATATCCCAGAGCTCACCCTCGTCCATCGAACAATACAAGCAAATAATTACCTTTCTTACACTTTTTCTGCTGTAAAATAGGGTGGTATGCTGGAACTGGAGGACAATGCCTTGTAACATATATGACCTACTAACATACATTGCTGTCCTTAGCACATCAGTACAGCTGCAATGGCTGCCGCACACTGCTGCTCTGAGCACCATAAGCACTTCTTCCACCTTGAAAATACCCTGAGTACCATTCTGCACAGGGACTACCCCAAGTGCCAGCCCTGCCTGGGGCAGCCATCAATCCAAACGCAGGCACTGGCAAAGATGCCTCCCAGAGCCTCCATTTCACTCCCTTTTGCACAGATGCAACCACAGAGCAGAGCTCAGTGTTTGCTTCATCACACTGCTGGTGTGTCGCCTACACACTGACATTGGCTTCAGTTCATTCCCTACTTGGAAACATGACATGTCATTGAGCTGCTTCCTTCAGCAGCTTCCCTGAACCACTGGGATGAGGGTTTTGGGGAAGTGATGCATTCCCTCCCAAACACGAGTGTGACAGCACACCCGCTATCTATGCGTGTACAGAAAGCAGCACATACCACTGAAATCAGTCACTTCACAACTTCAATGAAGACCATGACCAGAAGTGTTGCACAGCAAATTCTCCCCTTCCCTCCTGCCTGTTGTTTTTGGTGAGGTTGGTTGGTTGTTTTTTTTTGTTTGTTTTAATAATTATATGTACCATTTAATCGTGACTGAAAAAAGTGTTAAGAGACATTGCCATCCAGAGTGGGAACCAAGCAGAGAAACGGGGGGGGGGGGGGGGAGGTACCTGCAACTGCTCCATGGTGCAGCTGAAGCTGAGGTCTGGCTGTGCTCCCGTGTCACTGTTCTGTAGGGAACAAAACCAAAGCAGGCTGCTTTACTGCAAAATGACATAAATGGCAATTCTTCCTTGGGAGAGGTGTGAGGAGCGCATACCTCGGTGCTGAGGGTCAGCAGGTAGGTGGGCTGGTAGGCTCGGTGCAGCTCGTGGGTCTGTGGTAGAACAGTGCTCAGCACAGCAGGGCCAGGGCAGCGGGGGGGTCCCAAAACCCTGTGCCCCCACCTTTACCTGGATGCGGTACGCCAGGCGCCAGGACACGTCCGTCACATGCGGGGGGGCCCGGCCTATGCTGGGAGAGAGACAGGGTGATGCGGGAAGGGCTGAGCCCACACTGCCTGCCTGCGGCACGCAACGCTGCTCCAATGGGTCACAGCGACTTAAAGGGCAATATGGAAAGGAGGGGGGCAAGTTTCTACAGCTGTTTTCTAAGGTTTGTTAGAAATGCAACAAAAAATGGTAATTAAAAAAAAGTTAAGCATTACTGTTGATGTGGATGAGGGGAAGTGTGCCTGGTGCTCCCCATGCAGTGCTGGAGCAGCCCTTCCTGCGGCCCTGTGCCCACCTACCTCCCCAGCAGCTCCTCCAGTGCTTCCCGGTTTTTCTGGAGAAAAGGAAAAAAAAGAAAGGCGAGAGCAAAATACATTTGCAAAATGTGAACTGACTGCTACAGAAGAAAGAAAACATCAACATGTCACAGCAGAGCGCCAGACCTGGTACTCTGTGCAGAACTGCTCGATCCGCTCCCTGTCCAGCTTGCACTCCTCCAGGCACGCGCTGCGGGAGGACACACGGCCATGGGCAGCCCCCAACACACACACACAGCCCCGCCAGCTCCGGCGCCGTGCGGCGGCGTCGCCGGGGCCGTGGCGGGCGGTACCAGTACCTGAGGGCCGCTCGGTCGGCTCTCTGCCTGCCCGCCTCCAGGATGCAGGCGGCGGCGGCGGCGTGGCACTGCTTCAGCACCGCGGGGTCAACGTCGCTCAGCTCGGGGTCGGCTGCGGGAGACGCGGGGCTGCCGACACCGCCGCTCGCCCGCGGGACGGCGCTTCTGCCCCGCGCCGCACGCTCCATTCCGCGACCCGGAGCCGCGTCCGGCCCGGCTCCACTCCTCTGATCGGGGTCGCGGGCGGCAGCGGCTGCCCCCAGCCCCGAGCCCGACTCGGGGAGAAACGCGGAGGGGCGCGGCACGGACGCGGCAAAAGCTTCAGCGGGCGGAGGCGCGGGGCGGCCGCGGGACGGGTCCGGCCGGTGGGGACGGCCCGGGACCGCCGGTGGCGCGGTACGCGCGTGCCCACGTGCACGCGCGAGCACCTATGTGCGCGCATAACTCCGTGTGCGCACCTACGTGCATGCACGAGCACCAACGTGCACGGGTACCCCTACGTGCACGCCCAGACCCATGTGCAAGCACACCTTCATGTGTGTGCACATACACCTGTATGCCTGCACGTTCCTCTGTATGCACGCACAAACATCTCTAAGCATGCACACCCCGATGTGGACGCACACACGCATGCACGTGGCTCTGTATACACGCACACCCCCACGTGCATGCAGACAGCCCCAGGTGCACATACGCCCACTCGCGTGCACGGGCACTCGCACGCACGGACAGCCCCACGCACGCACCGACGCCGGCACGCACGGACACCCCGACTGCACGCGCCCCATAGGCACGCACGCGCCCCTAACCCCGGCCCCGCCGCCCCACGCAGAGCCCCGCCGCACGCTCCCGCTCACCCACGCCGCCGTGGGGCTGCAGCACGCCTCGGAAGGCGGCGCGGAGCAGCGCGGCGTAGGCGCGGCGGGACAGGCGCCGGGGGTCGCCCAGCAGCCGGCAGCCGCCCTGCGCGTACGCCGACAGCTCCATTGCGGCGCCGTGACCTTCGACACGCGCCCACGTGACCGCCGCCGCTGAGGCGGAGCCGTCGCGGCTGCGCCACCGGCGGGAGGAGGCGCCGCCGGGCGGGGAGCGGAGCCCCAGCGCCGAGCGCCGAGCGTTCTGCTGGCGGCGCCTCCTCCCGCCCGGGGCGGCGGCGGGCGCGCGGGTCGGGCGGCGGGGCGGGCGGCGTGTCGCGGAGATCGGACGCGGCGAAGGGAAGGGAGACGCCGGCCGGCTGCGGGCAAACGCGGCCAAATACGTGCAGCGTAAATACGGCGTTCCCTTTGTGGTGTTGGAGCGCTCCCGTTCTGCACCTCAGCTTCCCCGCTCGGTGCGTGCGCGCTCGTTACAGCTCGGCGCCGAGGCGGGGGGCGGTCCCGTTTCGGACGCGGGGTTCTCCGTCAGTGGGTGAAAACGTGAATTTCCGAGCTCGGCTCTCAGCCGTGCTCGGGCGGAGGAGAAGAGGAAATCCCGGCGCCCGCAGGATCGGGCCCGCGGTTCCGAGGCGCGCCCCACGTGTGTCCGCGTTAGGCCTCGCGGCACCGCCAGGCGAACGGCTCCGCTCGGTGCGCGCTGCGCTGCCGCCGCGCCGCTCCGACGCTTCGGCGTAGCGATGGGTGCCGCTGCGTCCGCGGACGCAGCGCCGAGCCCGGCGGACGGCATTCCGGGGATTTGCGTTTTGCCAGGAACCGGGAAGGCGTGACGGCGGCAAGGTGGGCTCGGGAGCGGCCGTCCTCCGTCCCGTGGCACCGCTGTCACATAGAGACACAACACGTAAGAAAAGACATAAAATGGAGGAGAAGAAAAACCATAAAATGGAGGAGAGGACAAAGCTCAGAGCCGTGGATTTACGAAGGTGCAGAGACCGCGGCTGTGAAACAGGATCGTAATAAAAAAACGTCAGAAGTGTGCACGCGTGGCATGGCTGCACGCCACGGAAATCTCCTCCCTCATATCGACAGCGTGTGGAAATGTATAAATTAAAATCTAGCTTCAAAGACAAATTAATCTGTTAAGGATTCCTCACAGCGCTGCACAGTCCGCATCGGTCCTTTCAATAATTTTCATCAGCAGATCTGTGCTTTCACTTCCCCTGCCCCACCTCCCAGCAAGATTTCTTCTCCCCTTTCCCCCCTCCAAAAGGAACACGACGCATTCACTCTGTCAGGCTGAGCAGATTTCACCACTCGTGTGCAGTGCTTGCACCTTCTAAACTCTGCTCATTATCATTTCTAAGAGGAAGGGAGTGTATATCAAATAAAGAAACTACAAAGGAAATTCATTAATACTTGAATATTAATTAATCAGTGAAACAAACCACCCCGCTCCATGCAGGCTGCTGTTTCTCCAGCTTGTTCTTCATTGCTCAGAAAAAAAAAATAAAGCAGCTGTCCAAAGGGAAAGGAAATCATTTTGTGTGTCAGGAAATTTTAATTCCTAAAATTTCAGAGTTGCCATAAGTGTTTCTGAAAACTCCCAGAGCTGCACTTTTTTTCCTGTATATTGGTTTTTACAGAGTTAGAAGATGGTAACGTAAGATGGTGTTTCTAGCACTTATTTTATACAAAATCGTTACTGACTTCAAGGAGTTTCAGCTCCAGAGCAGTGGGCTGTCCCCAGAACCTTTGGTTTAGGTCAGCAGTGAGCCTACTTTATAATAATGTATGGATTCTACAAAGAAAAAAAAATGTTTGAGTCAGAGAAACACATTAAGTAACTATTTACTACAGGTTGTATTTCTTGCTGGATTGATTTCTGAAGGAAAGACTCTATAGTGACATTTCAGACCCTGATAGTGTCACAGCATCAAAGAAAAGGACCATACAGACCCAAAAGGCCCAGGAGAATTCCTTACATGTTTCTGGTACCAACGTGCAAGGCAGCAAAGAAGCTCCTGCTCTGAGCCAAGCCCTAGTGAGGTCCATTTCTTTGATGCAGTCCTTGTAGGCAGCCCTCCTGCCCAGGCAAAGTGCAGTGCTTAGCATAGCCTTCCAGGAAGATGCTATGCTCCCAGGTTTGTCTTGCATGTCTGAATTGCAGGCAGTGCCTTGTTTGGCTGCAGACAGGGACTGCTCAATAAAGCATTCAGTGTTTGCTCACAAACAGTTCTGATTTAAGTGAGGAGTTCAGGAAATTAACTTTTTAATTAAATATGTGAAGGAGCTTAATTTATTTCGGTGAGGCAAAACCCATAGAAACTGAATATGGTTTTGATCAGGAATTTAATATCTCTGATTTTAAATTCAATTTGAAAAACATTTTTGCTGCTAGGTGGCATTTTTGGAATTGATGTGACATTAATTTAGGGAAAATAAATCAAGAAGGGTTTCTCCATTTATCTTTTGATTTCCTTCTCTCTGACTTGGTGCTGTCTTCTCTTTGTCCAAACTTCAAATCTCTTATAAAAAGGAGATATCTCTCTATTAAAAAATCTATATTTTTAAAAGAACTGGCAGCTTTCACATTTAAATTATAGGCTCGCTTAAATTCTACACTTTTAAGCTGTTAATGTTTCATTCCTTCTTTAAGTGCTCAGGAGCAGAGACAAGCAGAGAAGAGCTGCTTCTTTCTCATATCGTAGCTCTCCTGATTTCTAACAGTATAGAGAAATCTCGCCTGTTAGAAAAGTCCCTTTATTTATAGAATGCGTATCAGATCGAACTGTCAAAGATATATTTAATTTATATTTTATATATCAAGTAGAAATGACTCACAAGGAGAATTTCTACGTTATCTAAGATCGCATCAAAAGCAGGTCATAAAATGGTGCAATGGTTTGGATGTGTAAGCAAGCATCACTGCCATGTGCTGGGCAGCACATCCTCGGGGAGAGCAGCTTTGTCCTTTTGTGCATTTTAACACATCCTAGCGTCCTACTAATTAAGGGAAATTACTGCATTTACTGAATTGTCAGTCGTTCTCTTTCTGTCACAGAGAAACGGAGCTCCACAGTTATATGACATTTGCTCCTTCTCAAGACAGAGCTCCCTGACCCTGGCCAAATTCAAAGGTTTACAGTCGAGGCCTACATGAAAGGTGCTCACCTTTGGTGCCGAATGCAGAACCAAAAAGATCCCGGCTGCTTCTGCCAACCGCAGCGCGGTTCCCTGTCTGCTCCCGTGTCACAGACACATGTAGTTTGTCATACTCACAAAAATGCTGGGAACGCTGCTGAATGTTGATATGGGTAGCCTGTCTTTGTAAGCAACATTTCTTGGCGGTGGATTTCACCCTGACGCTTTTGCTGCCTTTCAAAGGCTCTGACATAATTTACAGACACTTCAAAGTTGTGCTCCTGCTCCTGCTGCTCAGGCACACTTGGGTACGGGCGTCACGCGCTGCGCTCAAACCCTTTACATTTCATCTTATTTTTTTGGAATTTGTTGAGAAATGTGTAGTCTGCCTGGTCCTCCAAACAGGAAACCAAATCCGTTTGGAATTTGTCAGTGTTTCAAGTCAGGCTTTTTTGCATGTTGATGCAGTCAGCGGTGGGATCGCAGCCTTGCTGTTGGAAGCCTGTGAGGAGGATATTATGCTCTATTGTCAGGAAGCATTCACAGTCTGTCACATTAGTGCTGGAGATGTGTATAGAAGAGTAATTATTATAAGCTGACATCCAGCAAAGGAAGTAAAAACAGATAAACCTCAAAGGAAAATTAGGCTGGATGGTTCAGGTTCTGTTTGTCTCCAGATGCTTAATGTCAGGGCACGGAAACATAATTTAGCACAGCACCTAGTTGGGAAAATAATTTTGTGCTTATGTAACAAATAGAAATGTGTTTTTTCTTGTAGCTCTGCATTTTGTTAGCTTCTCACCAAGGCAGCTCAATACAGAAGTACAATCAGTGAGCTATCAGAAATCCAGTATTTAAAGAGCTGCATGCTGTAACACCTTTAATTCTATTTATATGGTTCAGCAGTATCGAGCCATAAAAGTATTTAAATGTAGGAACGTGATGGGCTGTTTTCATAGAAAGAAGGAGATGGAACAGATAGCACGGTGACAGTGAGCAGTGCAGGGTATTCTTTCTCTAGAATTAATCCTGCTGTTTCATGGAAATGTTTGATTCTGATCGTAGCGCAAGGCTTGTGTGCCAAAATGATAGATGCCTCGAAAGAAGCTTTGCTAAATAAAATCCTGCAGAGCTTGGCATTCACAGTTCCCTTTTGGCAATAGCGAGGAGTGGCTGAGTAATATTTAGGAAATTGAGTTATTTAAGATGGAGTTATTGCATCCAAAGGCATTAGGGCTAGATCTGCAGCTAGTGTAAATCAGCATATCTCCCTCCATGTTCCGTGTATTGCTTTGTGTCAGCAGAGAATCTGGCCCATATCCATTATCTAGAGGGAATATCAACTACTACAAAGCATACTTATCTAACCAAAAGCAAACGTAGTCTGCGTAGCTCATTGATGTTTCTTGTAACACTTGTGTTAACCTTTATAATGTGATAAAAATCTGGCACAGCTATGTACGGTTACAAATCATTTGGGTTTGATAATATCAACAATTATAAATTAGCATGTATCACTTTTAATACGGCTTCAAATTGATAAAAGCTTAGCTCGATATTGACGAGAAGACAAACAATTGGGGATCTCTCTGTTGTTCTAATTAATGTTACTGAGGGCAGAATTGGGCCTCTCTGAAACAGATCTGTCTATCAAAGCAGTATGTAGTTGTTTTTTTTTTGTTTGTTTTGTTTTGTTTTAATGCACTGTATTTTTTATGTTCTCTTTTGGTGAACGTAATCCCTATCTAGGAATGAACACATTTTACAGAGCCACAGGGTTTAGTTGCCTGGAATTTACATTCAAACAAGTAAAATCAACCCAGTATGATCTGTACGTTCAGCTCAATGCACGTGCCTGCAGAGCCTAAGATGCAAGTTTTAGTGTAAAAGCCTGCCCTGCGAGAATCAGAGCAACACGACCAACTCTGCCTCCTGCTTCATTTGCTTGGCTCAGCTGATGAAAGGGGGCAGTTTACAAATTATTTACATTCTGAGCAGTAAACGCCGGGGCCAAGCTGCACCTCAATTAGCAGCAATGATGCTGCACCTCGGATCCGTCCGGCAGCCGTCACTGCCCCGTCACTGACTGGGGCACTGAACGAGTGGCATCATACACGTGCTGAACAGCCTGCACTGCTTACGTGGCACCAGGTTTGTTTCAGACTGCAGGGACAGTTTTGAAAGGACATACATTTGTAGTTTCTGCCCATTTTTAAATGGCAAACGACTTTACAGTCAGTATGGGAAAATAAAGAGGAGTGCTTTGGTGATCTTAAATGTACTGTATTGTTAATGCTGCTGAAAACTACTAGTGTCCATGTACTGTCTGTTTCATGCAAGATTTATTTGTTGTGAGAGAAAGCCCTGATGGTTGGTTAGTGAATTAGGTCAATAAGCAGTAGGATAGTGATAGGGGAGATTCTATTGCTCTTGGGGATTTAGGCTTCCTAGCACGACATTTAAATCAATAGGAATCATCAGCTACCCTAATCTGCCCATACCAAACAGTGCGGGGCTCAAGGTTGCGGAAAATATCAGAGGGGACCCTGAGAAACAGCAGGTTTTTCCCTGGGATAATTAATGAAATGTGCCACGTGGATGCTGAAAAACGTTTTAAATCTACCTTCATTGTATGTACGATTTTATTAAAAACACAACGCATTCCTAAAAGTGGCACTAATTATGATCAACATCACATATTATCCATTCATTCCTGGAATTATTCAACCATTTTTGCAAATGCATCAGTAATCTGTCATCGCGTGCACCAGAAAGAGGCACCAGGCAAGACATTCCCATCACAGTTCAAACAGAAGTGTTGAGATCCTGGCTCAGAACTGCTGGCAATACAATGTTCATACAGCCAAAATGATAACAGAAAGACAAAGTTAAATTTACAAAGCCCTGTATGGCCAGTGTGAAGAAATGTGAGAAGTCTGTATTTTGAAGGTAAAAATTTATCCTCAAAAATAATTTGCATTTTTACAATATGAACCTAGAATTAAAGAAGTGCATTAATGAGGCACAGAGACACATTGTTTTCATCTCTCAGTCTTTCACTGATCATGCTGAATCTTGCAGTGAATGCCCACTGCCATAGCAGCACTCAGAGAGCTGAGGAACGGTGTTCTTCCAAATAAATAAAAAAAACCTTTGCCTTCTTAGTACCAGACAAATAACATTTCACTTCTGCCAAATTGCTTTTGCCAAATTGCTATGATAAATCATAAATAATTGTTATTTTTGGTATCGGTTTTAAGCAACTTGTTACAAACATCGTGGGTACCTCCTTGCCTCCTCTTGCCTTGTGCTCATTATAAAACATAAGCAAACCCATTCTTTGCTCGAAAGGCTGGATGTATTAAAGGATCTTCTTAAAAAAAGACCTTCTCTTGGGCCACCGTTTGCAGCAAATGTTGGATGCTCCCCTTGGCTGCACTGGGAGCTGCAGCCAGCATTCACTGCAGCATCGCTGTGCTGCCGGCCGAGCAGCCTGCCTGCAGCACCTGCACGTGAGGTGTATTTCTCCGGACAGATGTTGTTGCCATCGCACCACTTCTACAGAGTTCCGCAGAGGCCAATTCAGAATTACGACAGTAAAGAGTGAGCAACAAATTTCAAAATTCGATCCATCATTTCTTGGCTGCGGAAGCCCGTGCCCATCTGTTCACATGGCAGACGGCCCACTTGCAACTAGCTGGACCTTTCCCCTAAGAAATTAGTGGCAGGCAAGAGCAGCTTGATGAATCTGTACAGCAATGCAAATACTTTTTATTTCTGCAGGAAGTGTGGTCAGATATATAGTGGAACCGGGCAGCATCTGCCTCCTTTCGCTTCCTTGTATTTCTTGATATTGTTAGCTGACTGGAGGAGGAAAGAAAATGAGGAACTGACTGGCACTGCTTGCTGCCAAAAAGACAGGTTGTATTGGAACAGGTGCTTTGAAAATCTGTGAAAGCCAGCTGAAAGGTGTCAAAATGTGCATATCATGAACCAGCAGTTCACGGATATTTTGTGTGAATTTAGTCTTGTAGAAAGAGAGTTCAGAGGGACACTCCGCAGAAAAAATCTGCCTTAGGAACAGACAACCAGATTAACAGGCATTCCCTCGCCTGCTCACTCACAACATGCGTGATGCTCACATGCGGGATGAAAGACAAAGGGAAAAAAGGTTTCCTGTTGTTACACTTCTATCCTTCATTATTTTAGAATTGTCAGATGAGGAAGAAAGATATGATAAGCTGTTCTTCAAATATGTTAAGCTGATCACCCAGCCTAAAAATAAAAGTGGATCTATTGAAACTCCATAAGCTGTGTTTTGGTGAGAGATTAACTGCAGAGAACAGGCAGGTAAAAGAAAGAAGAGTACCAGATCCTTTTTATAGTACCAGTCAGACTAATGCCTGTGAGCCACACTTGTCCCTTGACCTTGTTAAATGTGGCCCACGTGTTGGAGGGAGAACAGGCAACTTTTCCGACACATTCCCTTCCCACATGTTTTTCCTGCAGTGAGCTACTGTAGATAGTTCCAAAACACATGGGAGTACAAGTGGCTTCCCCATGTGTATTTTAAACCTAACAGAGCTACAGCAGTCAAAACTGCGCGGGGGGAGAAAGGATCATCAAGAAAGAAAAAGAGAGAAAGCTTTTCCACTATGTGCGCTCCTGTCCTTCATGTGTTGAGGGAATGCACAGGAGAGCAGCAGTAAGGAAAAAGAGAGGACAAGAGTAGAAAGGAAGAGAAAGAAAGAAGCAGACAGAAGCAAAGGGAAAGGAACAAAGCAGAATGGCACTGGGGGGGAAAAAAAAAAAACAAAAAACAAAGCAAAACAAAACAGTGGAGAAAAGGCGAGGGAGAAAGGAGAAGGCATTGCGAGGGAAGGACAGGAAGTGACAGAGAAAAATCATAGAGAAAATCATTCCACTGTCTGAAAGGGTAAAATCAAACGTGCCTGACTGTGCTTTTCATTTCAGCTTGTGAGCCTGTGTGCTTAGCTTTAACAGTGTAGGAAGAGGCATGTTTTGCACATTCCTCGGTGTCATCCCTCCTTTCGTTTTGTCTCCCGATGCCGCATCTTTGTTCAGCTTCTGCTTTCTGTCTCCTTCTGTCTCCTGCTTCCTCCTCCCCTTTTTCTCTTCTCTGTCTCTCACAGGCAGTGAATGAGATGTAGCATATCATTGTATTATCAGGGCCATTTTTTTTCCTCAAACTTGCCTTAAAAACAGAATGCCAGAGAGTGAGAGAGCCTTTCTTTTCAGAGGAGAGTTAGCTGAGACAGCCTGAAGTCATCATCATAAAAGCAAGCATTTGTGAGATGTGACTTTTACTCCATGCTACTCACGGGAGATGGTCACAGCCTTGATTTCAAGGAGCTTTACAAGAAATCAGTGCTGAGAAACTTTTCCCTGTAGCTGGTGAGCTCCCAGAGGAACAATAAAGGACCCCCATCTCGTTCTGCCCCGCCTGCAGCCACCCGTGTGCCTCCACAGCCGCTCCTGCCTCCGCACACCAGGCACTGCCAGCAGCCGCTGGGACACAGCTGTGGGCTGGGACTGCACGGCACTGCGCTGCCAGCGACAGGTATTGCAGTGCTGAAAGAGATACACGGTGTGTAATTTGGGTCGGAACAAATATTGAATTGCTTTGAATTCCATGGTTGTTCTGTTATAATTTGATAGGCTTTTGTTCATCTCCGATTCTTTTTCCTTGATTTGGAGCTGAATAAATAATGCTAAATTACAGCTTTACATCTAGATTTGTGGGTTTTATGTTTAAAAGCAAAAGATGACTGTGAAGCACACTTGTGCTTTTACCCCCTGCTTTCTACTGGTTCTAAGCCTTATGCTCTATTTTTTTCTTGGTTTTGACCCATTTTAGTTGTATGCCAGGGTCTCAAGGTTTCCAAACTAAAGCCAGGAGCTCAGGAGGATGAACAGCTTTCAGGAAATGGTCAACAGCTCTCAGGGTGCAATTCTAAAGGTCATTTGTTATCACATCTGTTCCTGTCAAGGCGTCCTCTCTTAGCAAAGCCTATCTGAGAGGGGGAAACCCTGGGAGGTTCAGTGGTGGGATTTTCCTCTCTCATGCTGTATGATGAGACTAAAAGGAATGCATTCATCTGTGGAGCTCTCCCAGTGTCATGGAAAAGTGTAACAACCCTTTATCTTCTGCCTGTTTTGCTGGGATCTTTATTTTCCAGCAACTGTCTTGATTCAAAAATCCCTCAAAAATAGGTAATAGTAGGATGGGTCTGGTTTCTCCTGTGTCTCTTGGGGCAGAGTAAAACCAAAGACCAGCATTTGGCAGAAAATCTGAGCTTTCGTGAATGTGGCTATGATGAACAGAAGTCAGAGGAGAAAGGAACAGTGCTGAGGTTGAACAACCCATTCATTTTGCTAGAGATGGAGCTTCCCAGCACTGTGTTGTTCATGCCACAGAAGTTATGGGGCTGATTAGGCTGGGCTAGTCATGGTGGGCAGGCTTGGAGGTCCAGTCCCTTTTTGTGCTTCTGCCATCTGCTCACATCACTAGAATCACAGTGATAGATTCCACCACAGAAAATGCCACGAGGAGTTTGCTTATAGAAACAAAGTCAAATATGCATTTTATGGCAGTAATCTAATTTAACTATACAGTCATTGTAGTATAAATTATCATTGCACTATAGTCTTCTGGAGGAAACCAAACTGAACCGAACCAAACACAGCAGGCAGAATTTATAACACCCTAAGCTGGACCCAGAAGAGTGTAATGTAGTATAGTTTTAAGTAGTTTGTGAGCACAGCAAAATGCCTGATTAATTTAAAATGAGTTGTCATATCAGGTAGATAATATGTCTTTTAAAATGTAAGTACCAGAGTGCTTGTTTGTCTAATCTATTATTTACAAGACAATCTATTAGAGTGATATTATGGACCAAAATACCTTCTCTTACAAGCTGGTAAAGCCCTGTTGGATCTGTGCAGCTGTGTCAGTTACACCAGTGAAGAGCTTAGCTTTGCATTTCTGTGTATTTAATGGATAGACTATTTTAATTAACCAAGCTCTAATATGCCACTGTCATGACTTGGAAAATAAACTATTTCTGTAATTTAAATAAAGTGAAGATAGAGTAGCTGAAAACATAAAGCACTTTAAAGCATAAATAAATTCAGACAAATTCTTAACACATGTTAAGATTTCTGTTCGTTGTTAATGTCTGTATTGCTCTACAGAGACAAAAGAAATAGGTAAAAGCTGTATTTTGCAGAAAGTCCTTGTAAAGGGGAGGTGTCCCAGAACTGCTCTGTGTTGTGTTTTACATGGCAGAGAGAGGATAAAAAAATGGTGAATTCTGCATCTGTCACACTTCTGAGTCTGTCACTCAAAGAAAATTCCCCCTTCCCTTTTTAGGAAAGTTGATGAAGAATGATGGGATGTGGCTGATAACAGTGACCCATATTTAGGCAACATGAAGACTGTGACAACATTAGCTACAGTTAGGGAATGCAGATGTAAAATCAAAACATCTGTTACGGTAACTTCAACTTACCCTATCATCCCTGGATGTTGCAGTGTCATAACTCACATTCCTGCATCGTCTTGCTGTGAGAAGACACATCTAGCCTTTGAAATACTGCACTAGCTTTAAATTAATTTGCTTTCAACTTTGTATCGTAAAATTATTATTACTGAAGCATGGTGGTTCATTTTTAGATACTAATAGTACAAGTAAGTGATCTTCTACTTGACAGATTGCAAAATGTATTGTATTTTATCCTTGATTATGAGAATAATTTGATTTGCCTTAGCACAGCTATTAAATCGCCACCGAGAGATTGACTGCAGCAGTATGAAGGATTTCACCATTAATAGTTTTATGGGAGAGATTCGGAATATAAACAGATTTCATGGCTCTTCTCAACTGGAATTTCTGAATACCCTTCCTTCTCTACAGCCCTTCCATATTCGCTTGCCATGGAAACTTCTGTCAAAATGGAGCTTTCCTTGATTTTCCAGTGCTTTGTATCACAACGCGTTGCTGTATCACCAGCATTATACCAATGAGGGCTTTGGTCGTGGCTGAGTAAATCGCAGGGGAGCACCGCCCAGAATGGTGTACCGTGTACTGCACTGACTGAGGAGTGCAGGAAGCAATGAGCCTGCTCCTGCCACGTGAGGAATTTCAGAATGGAATCAGCAGATTTCATTCGATTAATTTCAGAGAGGATCAGTCCCATTGCGTGTGCTAGGAACTGCCAGGATTAATTATGATTCCTTCTTTCTAGCAGTCCCTCTTTTAATGATGAGCAAGACACAGCTCTGATAACTTATAGCTGCCACATAGCTTGAGTTTAGGTGTGTGTGTGCAGTATCTGTGCTTGGGCTGCCAGATCACACTGCATGTCCTCTGTTCTCTCTGGCTGCTAGAATAACTTATTATGATACTGGACTTCCAAAGAATATATTAACTTCCTGACTCTCTGTAGTAATACCATACAGCTGGTTCAAATAAACATTCCAAGCCAGTGCATTTTTCATCTTGGGAAAAAAAAAAAAAACAACCAAAAAAAAAACCAAAAAAAAAACCAACCATGGCAATCCCAAAGATCTTTTGTATTTATTCAGTGCTTACTGTCATTGCCTTTGACACAGAGCACAAAATTAATAGTTTAAAAAATGGGAATTGCTCTCACGGCCTTTACATTGATTCTCGCTTCTTGTTCTTCATTTATTTTGTTGATCATTGCAATCAGGAAGAGAGGAAAAACTGCTCATGGAATTAATTTTCTTGAGTTATTGCACTATTTTGTCTCACTAAAACTTTAGTGCTCTTTTTTATACTCTGAAGAAAATGTGTCATTTAATCTAAGGCAAAATCCATACAAGGAATTGGAGTTTCTCTAGACTTAGCCTTACTAATATAAAAATGCATCCACACTGATACCAAAACATGACCAGGTAGCTGTCACATGTATTACATTTCTGCATATGATTAAAAATACACTACTTTGTTTGTCTGGCTCTTCTGCGTCAGCTCATTTATTAATATCTCACATACAAGGAGGGCTGCTGACACATTAAGAATGACATCCTTATGCAAAATCATCTTGTAAATTGTGAATGTTTTGGCTGTGTACAAGGGGGAATGGTTTTAAACTGAGACAGGGGAGGTTTAGGTTAGATATTAGGAGGAAGTTTTTCACACAGCGTGGTGATGCACTGGAACAGGTTGCCCAAGGAGGTTGTGGATGCCCCATCCCTGGAGGCATTCAAGGCCAGGCTGGATGTGGCTCTGGGCAGCCTGGTCTGCTGGTTGGTGACCCTGCACATGGCAGGGAGGTTGAAACTGGGTGATCATTGTGGTCCTTTTCAACCCAGGCCATTCTATGATTCTACGATTCTATGGTTTTATTTGACCACACTTATTGCTGCTGTATTACTGTAAGCATGCTGAGTTTTGGCTTAAGAGAGCATATACATGATTAAACAAAGACTTTGCTCCAAACATTGCTCACCATTAATAGGCTAATTCCCACCAGAGAAAAATAGATATGACATAATAAGTATCTTCTATTTAACAGTGCAATTTATTAAGTAATTTCTTAATGAAAATTGTGAAATGCCCCAGGTTGGATTTTACATCTATGCCATATTTGTGGAAAACCTTAATGGACAGACTCAGGAAATGTGGAAGTTGCTGCACGTGTTCATACTTCTCTGAGAGAACCCTCTGAGCCAATCATGAAGAAAAATGGTATTTGAAGTAAGTTGTGGAGCAGTTGGAGTTTGTCAGATACAACCATACAACTCTTACAAATGGGAGTTCTCTAAAGCTGGGCTCTAGTTGTGATCTTTTCTCTGACTGTGAGTGATAAAAATGGGAACATGTCCCTGATTTCAATGGGAGCAGGAGCAGATGACAGTTTTCCATGATTATACAATGTGTGAAGAAGGCAGATGTGTATGCAGGAGTTGTAATAAGGCATTTGGATGTTTGATATGTTTGTTACAGCCAGTGAATAGTGAATAGTGGAAAACAAAGAAGTTTTTGATTTAGACAGGTTATTCTGATGTCCCACTATAAGGTTATTTCTCATCGCTAATTATCAGTGAGGAGAGTGGGATCATTCTGATATAAAGCACTTTCTGAACAATACCCAGCAGTGAAAAATACTGACATATCACTGGAAATACAAGTTAGATGAAAGGTTGCTTTTAAATTCTGACCTTGCATTAAGGAAAACTATTTTGCATGTTTCTGGTTCAGTCACAGAAATGTGCTTTTATCAGGGATCTGTTCCTTACAGTTTTCAGGTAAGGTAAATCCATCTGCAGTTTTATGGCTGGAAGTGGGGGAGCACTGTAAAATTGCAGTATTAGGCAAAGTACATTGGAACGTTCTGAACCCCCAAATGCTGTATTGAGGTCACACACGGTTTAAATTAGGAGCCTCTGTTCCCACTCATAAATGTCTCAAACTTTCACTTCTGATCTGAAACTTTTGGTGCTTGAATATTGTAACAGTAGCCACTGGAATTAGTAGATACTGACCCTTGTGACACAGGACAGGGTGTGTATAACTGTATCCCTGACCAGGTTCCTGCAGCAAAGAAATTAAAGCGAGTCTCTGGGCTGGAACTCCCACGTGCTAAAACTTTTCTGCAAACACGACTGTTTTTTAATTAGTCCATCAGCATAAAATGCATGTATAAAAATAACATTAGGTTTAAATGCTTTTCTCCCCACTCACATGATATCTGTCACACTGTATTAATCAGCAGCAGGAAAGCAAAGCATAACTCTGTCTCACTGCCTTCACATGGCTGGTTATTACCTATGAATGCCTGAACATCTAACCTGTATGTTTTCATCCGAGGCTGTAAGAAATATCTGTGGTGTTCTTTCTTTGTTGTTCTTCTTTTGTTCATATTAACTGCAAGACAAGGAACATGACAAGTGCTGAGCACCTGTTTATGTAGAGCATTCAAGCAAATGGAGAGCTATAAATATGTATGTTTGATGATAATACGTAGCTACAGCTAAGAAATTCCTGCCTGCCTTTGTTTTGGGAATGACCACACAAAATGATGTTTTATAGAAATAGCGGTAATTGTATAATTGTATATATATATATATATATATTTTAAATCTACTATTTACATAAATGCAAAATAATATAAAAATATATTTTTAGTCTCAGGTAGAAAAGCTCCTCTTGAAATATTTCTAGACAGATGTCTCTGCGTCTCCCTATTCCCCAAAAGCCATTTTCTGCAAAGCCCTTTTAAATGTGAGAGAGGATAGAGTTTCGCGACAGTTTATTGCTAGATTTACAATGCTGGCAAGAAAGTAATTCTCAAAAAATGGGATAGTCTTCTCCCAGGAATTGATCTCTGATTGGGTTAATGGATTATACGGGCCAGACTGTGACAAGCCCACGCACAGCAGCGCTGCTGCAGAGGCGCATGAGTAGCGCTCCCTTAGGAAACTGCTTCTGGCAGCCCAGCACTCCTACCCGCAGGGTAGCATCTCCAACAGAGCAGCAGTCACACAGGGTTGTGCTCAGTGCTCCCGCTTATACAGAGCTGGGAAGAGCGGGCAGCGCCGTCCCAGAGGCGGTGCAAGCCCCCGTGTGGGCTTGGTTAGGGAAATTCCTAATTACTCCCAACCGAAGTGTTTGAAACTACCACCAGCAAGAGGTATCAGTCAGCACACAGAAGATTGTCTCGCTGTGTATTTTAATATTAGTGATTGGACTTGACGATGTTAGCTCCTTATACAGAACTGAAATTCCCAGTGTGCACAATTGGCATTTTGTACTTCAGATGTACATGTTATTTTCAGTTATTTCTTCATGACCCGTCTGACAGCAGCTGAAATGCTTTTGTGCATCCAGCTGTTTTCTGTGGGGGTGTTTTTCCCCCTGCTGCGTGTCGTCAGATCAGTGCATCCCACAGCTTATATCATACCATCCTGAGGTCTTCGAGCCCTCGCTGCCGTGGGCAGCTGGATCCTGCTGCCAGTGACAGCAGGGTGAGAGCCTTTAGCCTTTGGCAGGAGGAGGAGCAGCCGTCCCTCATCTGCAGCCCGGAGGTTCGGCAGCTCCTCCACGTGGGCTCTGGTGTAGGACGGTTGTTGCCTCTTTGTCTCCAGAGGGCTGCTGTGCAGTACTAAAACTGAGCTGTGAGGCATTGGATGATGGCTGGGGCAGCAGCTCAGGGGGAGGAGATATTTTGAAGGAAGAAGTGGGAGAAACCCAGTGGGCAGGGAGAAGAGCTGGTGCTGAGGAGGCAGGGCAGGTGTGGGGCAGGGAACGCTGGTGGTGAGGCGGCCAGAGCAGCGTGGTGCTGAGGGAGGAGAGGGGCCCTGTTGGCACAGTGCTGCTTTCACTTCAGGAGGGCTCTCACAGAATCACAGAATCCTTAAGGCTGGAAAAGACCACTGAGATCATCTAGTCCAACCCCAAACCATCCCACCATGCCCACTAACCACGTCCCTCAGTGCCACATCTGCGGTTCCTCAACACCTCAGAGACAGTGATTCCATCACCTCCCTGGGCATCCTGTGTCAGCGCCTGGCTCTTCTGAGAAGGAATTTTTCCTAATATTCAGCCTCCCGCATATGGCTCCAAAAGACATGGCCTTCATCCATGGCATTTTATCAGTGGAGCTAAAGCCTGTGAAACTCAAAGCTTTTGCCATTCCTCCTGCTTAGGCAGTTCTGAGGGTAATTATTTTAGGAACTATTGGATAAGATGTTACCCCAGGTAAAATAATTTAAAAACAAGAGTACGGTGCTTATTTGTCAGATTTCAAATCAGAAGAAAGTTTTAAAATCAGCAGCCTTCTTGAATTCCTGTGATACTATATTTATTCAGTGGAAAATGTAAGAAAATCCCATACAGAAATGTGTAATCAAATCCTGTTTACTAAAAAGAACCTGAGGATCCCGGTGGACAGCTGGACATGAGCCAGCAATGTGCCCTAACAGCCCAGAAAGCCAACCATAACCTGGGCTGCATCCAAAGCAGCATGGTCAACAGGTCAGCGAGGTGATCCTGCCCCTCTGCTCTGCACTGTGAGATCTCACCTGGGGGACTGCATCCAGATGTGGAGTCGTCTGTACAGGAGAGACACAGACCTGTTGGAGTGCATCCAGAGGATGGCCACAGAAATGATCCCAGGGATGGAACACTTCTCCAATGAGGACAGGCTGAGAGAGCTGGGGCTGTGCAGCCTGGAGAAGAGAAGGCTCTGGGGAGAGCTGATGGTGGCCTGTCAGTATCTACAGGGGGCTGTAAGAAAGAAGGGGACAGACTCCTTAGCAGGGTCTGCTGTGATAGGACAAGGAGAAATGGTTTCGAGCAAAAAGAGGGGAGATTTAGATTGGATGTAAGGAAGAACTTTTTTACACTAAGGGTGGTGAGGCACTGGTGCAGGTTGCCCAGAGAGGAGGTGGATGCTCCATCCCTGGAGACATCCAAGGTCAGGCTGGATGGGGCTCTGAGCACCTGATCTAGTGTAGGTGTCCCTGTTCGTTGCAGGGGAGTTGGACCACATGACCTTTAAGGGTCCCTTCCAACTCAAATGATTCTATGATTCTATGATTTATATACATAATTTTAACCCCCATTTAAAATGTCATGTATATCTCAGCTAGATTAATGTATTAAAACAAACAAACAAACAAAAAGTCCCTATAGGAAATGTTTCAACTAAGCTATTTATTTTGCTTGTAAATAATGCATTTTTACCTGAAGTACAAGCTATAAATAAAAATAAACAATAGCAGGTAGTTCTTTGAGTTGTTTGCTGCTGTCACTCCAGAAACGGACAGTTGGGTAATTACAGACCATCAGAGAACTGCTGCACCACTGATTATTATCTTTTAAGAATTTGCCAGCCTTTCATCATTCAAAAGAAACTTGTATCAAAGACTTTAAATGTATACTACTAATAAAATCAACCTATTCAATGGTACGATGGCTGGTACTTGCAGCTCATGCAGGAGAAGTCATCTTTTCATTGTTGCTCTGTCTAATACAGAGACCATAATGGGAAATTGGTAACCAGATCTCATTTTACTACGTGTATGTTTCATAGCTGCAATTCTCCCTTTATTTAATATCAAAATGAACAAATCATGTTTTACAAATCCAATAGTCTAAGCTGTACATTACCATGATAATTTTACTTCAAAAGCAGACTTCAGATAGATAAGATGTATATGTGTACAGCCCCCATAGAGCTAAACTCAGATTTAATACATTCTTGCCTGTGATTTTTGCATTGAGTAGAATTAACATTTGCAGTGCAACATTGCAAAATGTTTTTATGCATTTATTGGTGCTATGATGGTGAACACTTTTGTCTTTGGGGAAGGATTGGTCCATGCAGTGTGATGCTGGTTGTACCACGCTTCCATCAGAAGTACTGCAGAGCTCTTGGATCCTGCCAAGACTTTGAATTTAGCATTATGGTATTCATCTGCTAATCAAGCCTTTGCAGATAGCAGACAGACTGTCTCCAGCAAGCATCCATCCACTACCTAAACTGATCCATATAGTTTGTGTACCCATTTGTCTTGTGTTTAGATGAGAATTAAAGAACCAGTCCTGCGGCTCTCATTCAGAACACTTACATAAGATTGAATTGCTCATCTGAGTAGGATTTCCAGGCTGGGGACTGTGAACCTCTGTAAATAGAATGCAGAAATTGTAAATAATATAAACCAAAAGCTAAATATTGTGCTCTGCCGCTGTTTTCATTGAGACAAATGCTAATTATCATTAAGGCATGTCAGAAATATGGGGATATATTGGCTCATACGAAAGGTCAGTTGCAGTCCGTGCTTATTTTTAATTCATTGGATTGTTTTCAGCAGGCGTATCTGTACGTAGGATAATCTCTTGCCCATTTTCTGCCAAACATCTCTAAATCCATCATGGATGAAAACAGAGCTGGAGGAAGAGGAAATGAACAATTTTCCAATTTGTGCAATTTAAGAGAAATATTGGAGGGTGGGTGTCTTTAATGGCTGCTGGTAGGATGAAATAGAAATGGTCTCCTCCTTCCAAGCTGCAAAAGCCAAGAGACAGATGACAGAAGAGTACAGAGATGCTGCTTTTAGAGGGTTCTATGGTCTTATGAGACAGGTTTTGTTGTAAATCTGCATGTGTGTTATCAGATTGGATTCTGTGACCTGTAAAATGCCCGTAGGCATAATTTTTGTTGTTAACTTCATCATAGGTTTTAACATGCTTTAGCTCAATATTTTTGGCATAATATGTTAAGAACATAAGAGAATTTCAGAAAATGAACAATTCCAAGGTTGCTTGACAGCTTAATTGAGAATTCACAGATTTTAACATCCAAGTTGATTATTCTAATTTTGTAAAGGACTGAAATTTTCCAGGTGCATGGCAGACTCACACATACCTGTTTGTTTTCTGATTTTCTATGGATACGTTGCAAAGAAGAAAAAGGTTACATTTCCAAGAATCTGGAAATACCAATTGTGTGAATACATAAGGAATGCAACTGTTACAGTGCTCCAAGTGTTAGCAGGGTATTTAAGAGGTAGTTAATGTTGTATCAGCACAAGGAGGAAGGTTTATAAGGGTTGAAAATATGCTACAGATATCACGTGTTGGTTTTGTGTGTGTGTGTGTGTAAGTAGTTACTTGTGCAAATAGAGCAAGCATACAGCATATTATCATGTAGTGTGGGGCAAAAAAAAAGAAAGTGAATGATGCTGCAATTACTGCCGGGCTGTGATAAACCAAAAATGCCAGATCGTCTTCTTTTGAAAACACATAGTTGTAACAGGTTGTCATGCAGGATGATCACGAGTCTTTTCAGTAGCAACTGAGATATATTGCTGCTTTATTAATATCTCTTTTTTCCTTAAAATATGTATTTTATCTGTATAATTGTGACACAAACCACAGGAAATCTGGAGAAACTTTTATATGATGAAGGAAAAGTAAGAAAAGAGAAAGGAGGAAGGAATAATTGTAGTCCTTTCAGGCTTAGAAGGTTCCCAGGCAGGTGGGCCGATGAGTTTTCCCATGATGTCTGACAGCTTAGAGTCAGGGCCCTACATAACAGGCTGGATGTGGCTCTGGGCAGCCTGGCCTGGTGGTTGGCAACCTTGCATATAGCAGAGGAATTGCAACTAGATGATCATTGTAGTCCTTTTCAGCCCAGGCCATTCTATTCTATGATAACAGTATCCAGGAGGAAGAGGACTTGGCCATTGTCAATATGCTCCTATGCACAGCCTGTGTTTCTTTATTCTTTTGCCCTGTGTAGAGAAGAAATGGCTGAATGGAAGAGCCCAGGAGTGACATTCTCAGGAAGCTCTGTTTGCTTGAGCCCAATTCCAAGGTCTGGGCAGTGAACGAACTGCACTCAGTTGCAGAGATGTGACCTTTTCTGTTCCCACTTGTTAAGTGCTGCACATGAGTCTTTATTTAGGGACAAGCTGTTGTGGTTTTTTTTGGTTTTTTTGTTTTGTTTTGTTTTGTTTTTGTTTTTTGTTTTTTGTTTTTTTGTTTTTTTTTTTCCCCAAAGGAACATCTCTCATGAAGTTTGTGAATTGCATGTTTGTGGAGAGAGAGAGCTTGTGTATATCCCCAAAATATTTTATGATGTATTCTAATAATAATGAAATCCCTCTTTTGTCCTCTGAAGACCCTTATGGGAAGGACAACTGGAAAACAACATCATGGTTTCTCATAACACCCTTGGCCTGTCCTACTTTATAAGGACCAGTTAGGACACATAATAAAGCTAACCAACTGCCTTTGTACACTATATGTGTACTTTTAGATGCATATTACATTTTACCTTCAATTTCCTATGCATATGATGCTATAGGGAATTAAGATAAAGTGCAGTCATCTGTCCTGTTTTCATCTTATAGCCTTATCATATATTAAACTCTCAGACCCCACAGTGTTCTGCAGGAGATTATCCAAGAAATGATAAATCCTCCGTAGGAGCCATCAAAGCATCATTGCCAGTTTGCAGCCACTAAGAAGACCTCACATCTCTTTCACTGTCACTGCATTATTGATTAGCCTGCAAAATACCGAAGCTGTACTGATTGTAAATATTTAGGGATGAAGAAGGAAACGTTGTCCTTGAGGTATTAGCAGCCCTCTCTTCACTGAGATCTGTTGTGTTTCTCTGGCTGCCTTCTGCCTATTGTATGCTGCACGGTGATCTGTTCACCCTGTGGACTGGCAAAGCAGGCAGGTGGCTTCAGCTTGGTGGAGCCAGTGGTTGCTGAGAAAGAAGCTGGAAGAGGAAGGAGAATGCTTAGATAAAGATTGATTGGTTTCGCACGCACGCTGGACAGAAATTATAGGAAGAAAAACTAATGACCTATTTGTATTTGTTTTAATTAATTTGTCTTTAAAAATCATCACAATGGCCCTGCCATCTAGGCCACAAGGTCTGAAGCAGTCCTACAGGGCAGTGACTACCTTGTTGATAGCCAACATAGCAGCTAAAAGCTCAGCACATTTCATCTCAGCATTCATGCATTGTCCAAACCCAGCTAAAGGAACACTGTGTGCAGGACTAAAAGACAAGACCTGAACTAATCTCAGCTTGTGGACCCATGTGAAAGAAATCTGAAAAGGGACTTTGCAGTGAATAGCAGTGAAGTACACAACAAAATAACTCCCTGCAAATTCAGCAAGTTGCTTCTTACTGTCCCTTCTCCAAGAAGTCCCTGCTGAGCTACATTGGCACATGCAGGTGGTTTCTGCCTGGTTAGTGTACAGTTAGTCCTCTGCTGGTACTTAAGCTAAAATCATTAACACGTGTCTTGTGTGTTACCTGCATGAAAGGAGAGTTCACGAGTTGTTATTGCCCATTTTTTCTCCTTGCTCCTGCACTTCCCTGATTCGATTACAAATCCTCCTCCAGGCATAAAGCAAGCTGGACACCTACAGTGCAGCTAAAGAGTTATTTGTTCCCTAGGTGGACACTAATGAATTACTGCAGTGCTGCCCTGAGTGAGGGGGTCCCCACTATTAAAAGTTTAATAGAAAGATCTGAGAAGCTGGGGGCCAAGAGGAGGAGGAGGGGACAGGGAGCTGTGAGTAACTCAGTAAGTGCCTTCTCTGTTCCTTTGCTGCAGTGGAGATTATACCATCCATTAGGACAGGAGCAACTGGAGAGAGGTCAGTTCCCTCTTCATTCTCCTTTTGCCTTCAATCTCACCACAAGCTGTTGAAACTGCAAAAATAAGTTGGTTCCATTCCACTGTAAAATCTTGGAAAGCAGCAGGAATATGGCCCATTTGAAAAATGAGCTAATTTGGATTTCCTTTCACTTTTCTGATTCCTTATCCTTTTGTTTCCCTCCCACTCCACTTTGTTTGCTTTTTTTCCCCTAATCTCTCTCTCTTTTCTTAATGTCTTTTACTTTCTATGCCATTATCTTTCTCTACCTTGTTCTTGTCAAGACAGAGCATAAAGGATCTTTTTTTTAATGGTTCTCTCTTTAAATATCCCAGCACCCACACAAATTCCTGCCTATGCTAAGTGATCATAAAGTTTCATAGAGCAGTGGAGATACTCTTGGCCCCTTGTTTTAACAGAGGTAACTATAAACATCTTCATTTTTTCTCACTCCCACTGGCAGGGGATTGAGATCTAATTTCATTTTACTTTTTAGTTTTTGTCTAGACCCAGTTTCTGTACTACTTGTCCATGTCTGGGACCATATGAAGAAAAAAGGTTGATTAAAATCACAGAGAAAAAGAATTCCTTTCTTGTATATTATCGAGTTGTTACTCGTATCACTTACATAACCCCTATAAGAAACAAAAAAGTCTCTTGAACACCATTCTTGTTATAATTTCAAGAAAGATATTTTTATTGCATGCTCAGGCCACCAAAATGTGTTGTGCCCTGGGGTACAGAATGGTGCTGCTTGCATTGCAAGGGGCAAATAGGGAACAGTGCCAGAACAGTGCCTTTCTTGCACTGAAAGTGTCTGAGAGTCAGAATGGTGCCAACCATAACCATAGTAATTGAGGTTTTTTTTCATGATGGGAGTGATGAGGTCATAACCTCCCAGTTCCTCTATTTTGGCCATGGAGTTCTAGGATTGGAAAGCTTTGCTAATCTTTTGATAGCTGCTAAAGCGTGTAATGGGAGGAACTGAAACAGAATGGGTTTGTCAGGGTTCTTCTGACCCCAACTGTCATCTTTCATACAGATCTCTTCTAGCAAGCAATGCGGGAGCAGTTTTAGCCCTTAAAATCATCCAGAAATGAGCTCTGATACCTAAAATTTACGTTGGATATCTCTGAAACCATCTAATTAAGCAAAGGCCTTAATGGTGTTTCCTATTCAACCTGTCAGAACAGGTTTCTTCAGATTACCGTTTGGCAGAACATGTTGGATTCCTGTGTGGAAGCATCTGGAGTGGGTCCGCAAAACTTAGTTGGGCTTTCCTTTCTTGCTGCCTTTCCTGCCTTCCTCATGAACATTTGCTTCTGGCTGAAATGCGCCACTGGGACAGATGTAAAGCTGGTTAGTGGGAGCACTCAGTAACTTCTGGGGCTCAGGCTGGTATTTTCAGGGAGACGTGTTTTCCTGGGCATGGCAAGGATGCAGTATTTGTGCTCTGATTTTTTTTAAAGACTGCTCTAAAATGTTTTTGTAACTCCATAGTAAACAGGTTGTGCTTGCAGACAACGTACGCTTCAGTGTTGCTGTGAATATAGCTGCTTTCCTGAGCTGAGGCCTATGTTCAGAACCAAAATCCAATCCTTGACTTCAGAAAATATGAAAATAGGTTGCTGCTCCCGAGAGCTGACTGCCACTCTCTGTGCTTTCCTCTGTTCCATATTTTCTTGATACTCAGTATTATTTTAAGAACACTTCAGCATTCTCAGCAGGTGCAGATCTAAAAACCTGCAAGGAAATTTCTCCCTTTCTCACCACAATAAAAAGAAGTGCTTGAGGGAAATACATGCCACGTGAGAACCATCATTATTACACTCCTTGGTGTTGTGCTCTCTTCTTGTGCTAGAAACGTGTTCTTCTTTTCTTTTTTTTTTTTTTAAAGGTCTGCCTGAAAATAAAGGTTTTTTTTTTTTTTTTTTTTGTCATCGTTGCTGTTGTATTTTGTGGAAGTTGCTTAAAGTGACTACCATAATGATCAAACTCTTTCCAATTATCAGGCAGAGCAAATAGATTGCAGGAAACTGCAATGCAAAATCCCCTTATACAATGTCAGGTAAGATCTGAAGATCACTTTTGAGTCTACTTCTCTCTATTTGATTTTGATCTTTTTTTTTTTTTTTTTTTTTTCGTTCACAGATGCAGTCTATACTCCAAATTAGCATAATAGCAATGGCTGATCTGTAGTTTTGTCACAAGTCACAGTGAAACAACATGCTGTCTCTCCTGACATGAGTGCAGCTCTACTTCTCATGCTCCAGACCCAGGCAGTCCCATTGCCCTTTGGTAAGCATGGCCATGGAGGCAGGGAGGGTGCTTGACTTGCAGGTTACCCACCCCACATTTTCTGGATTTGCTCATCTAGATACAGCCTTCTTCTTCTTCTTCTTCTTCTTCTTCTTCTTCTTCTTTTTTTTTTTTTTTTTTTTTTTTTTTGTAGCTTGTAATATCAGAGAAGCCAAAGCTAAGGATCTGGAGAGGTCAGGAAAATACTATTGTTCAACCTTGTTCTTTGCCTTAAAATGAAGACAATCCTATTTGTGGAGATGTTCTTTTGGTGGTAGCATGTTGGATTTAACTATCAGACTGAAGGATGTACTTGTGTAGGAATAACAAATGCATTAAAATGTGATGAGTGTGCATCTAAAAAATGGTAAATCTATAAACAAGCAATTGAATAAAAATACCTCTAGGTTCATTTTATTTGAAGAATGAATAGAACAGAAGTTTTCAAGCTGCTGGAGGAAGGCTGCCTGTACCTGTTTCTTCCAACATTTTGAATCCTTCAGAAATAATACTTTTCATGGCTTGATATTTGCAGCTGCAGAAAATAAAGATTTTGTAATGCAAATTTTATTCTCTACTTTTAATAATTTTAACAGCAATATTGGATTGTGTTGGTTATTCTTCTATTTTAGTGCCCTGGTTCTGCTACGGACTGAAATGATACTTTTCTGAAGACACATGGAATCTTTTGGTGGCAAGCAGTATCTGAAGTAGAACACCATAAGCAGTACTTGGCATCTTCCTATTCTGGAGGTGTAGTTAAACAGCCTCTTCAGAGGGCAGACACTCAGACTTTTCCATTTACAGAGGTAAGCCCCGCTGTGCTGTGCTATGATGGCTCACTGCTTAGTGCTTTAGCAGTGTTGGAAGTCATCCGTGCCCAGATCTTTTGCTGATCGGTGGGTTTCAGAGATAACATGAGATGTTGTACATGTTCCTTTTATTTTCTTAAAAAATAAAAATCAGATGAAAAACTCCAAGACTGAATGGAGAAGAGCACTGACAAGAGGTGCCACTGACAATGCAGCCTGACCTGCTGCACCCACCTGGTCCCTGTGGGCCGGATGAGCCTTGGACATCCATTGGCAGTTCCCGCGTTCCTCTGAGGCACCTGAGGGTCAGAGCTGTGCTCAGGGTCAGCACATCTAAATGCCTTACTTAGTTCTGGCCTGTGGTCAGGTTTTGCTACATTCAAGTAATGGGAAAATGTTTCAGGGCCCCAAATCTGTGCCTTTCATAGGCCTTTCTTCAGTGTAGTACTTGCCGTTTCCACCCCTTTGTGCACAGCCATTTGCTCATACAGGAAAGCAGATGGGTGTACATCACAGTGCAGTGCATTTGTCCTCCAGCATGCAGAAACCAGAAGTGGTGCAGCCTGGGGGCTGTTCTGACGCTGCAAATAGCAGTGCTCTGGCCACGATGTCCCACCAAAACTTCAAAATGTTCTTCAAATGATGGGCTCTGGGCTTTCTGTGGGCAGCAACCATCAGTCAGAGCTCCACAGGGGTGGGAGAGAGTGCCAAGCAAGGGATGTTGTAGGGCTTCATGGAGATCCTGGAGGGCTGTGAAAGAGAAGGGGAAAACATCTGCTCACGTTTGAATGTGAGAGCTTGGTACTGGACAAAGCCATGGGCACCGATTTAATATAAGGGAAGGTGGAAAGCAAATTTTGATAAAATAATAATGGGAATGCTAGCTTTCCTTCTGCTACATTCGGTCACCCAGGGAGGTAAATGTAGCTGACCCATGTGAACACAGGAAGGTGCTTTTTGAAGGGGACTTTTTGAAGTAGCAGTTCCCTGCAGCCACTTCACATTGACCTTGAATATATTAATAGGGTGATTTTGCTGTGATATTTAGGAATAACAGTTTGACTTGCACGTGTAAAGGATGAGTTAGTACCAGCCGCAAGCAGACTTAACACCAATTTGTGAATGTATTTCATAGAATCAGAGAATGGCTTGGGTTGAAAGGAACCTTAAAGCCCACCCCGTTAAAGCCCCCTATGAGGGATCAGCCCTTCGGATTGCCTAAGATAAGGTAACCCGCGTTGTCACTGTTCACTCGGCTCTCTTTTAAGGCCGCTCAGGACGTAGCGCTGAGGAGCCGGGTTTTGTTTCGTTTCGCTCAGCCGGGCAGAGGAAAGCGGCGCGGCTGCAGTGCTGGGCAGCGCGGGCATCACCCGTGCCACAAAGGCGCAGAGCAGGGGCAGTCTCTGTGGCGCAATCGGTTAGCGCGTTCGGCTGTTAACCGAAAGGTTGGTGGTTCGAGCCCACCCAGGGACGGTGGCCGCACTTTTGGCTCTAACGCCCCCCCCGCCGCCAGCCGTCGTTTTTGACTGCGTGCGCGCGTCGGGAGGATGTGAGATTAGCGCTGGCGGCTGTACAGGCGCCGCGTGTTTCTGAGCAGGGGGGCCCCCGGCGGGGAGCGGCGCTGGGCGCAGCCGCAGCGGCAGCCGAGCCCGGAGCCGAGCGGTGCCGCGGGCTGAGATGGCCGCGCCGGCACCTCCCGCCTCGTGTCCGCGTCCCACCGCGGGAGGGGCGGCCCGGCCGACCCCCGGCCCTCGCAGCCGTTGTTCGGGCCAACCGCGGTGCAGCTGTGCCGGTCCCGGCTCTGTGCCGGCTCGTTTTTTTCGTTCTTTCCTCCCGTAGCGGAAAGTGCGAAGGAAGATCTCCCATCCGAGGTGCAGAACGGCGATGAGCGGTGACGCGGAGCGGGGGGACGTGCTGCGGGAGGCACTGCGCCTACGGAGCTCCGAGCTGCTAACGTGGGCCGGAGCCGAGGTGCGGGAGGCAGAGCCGTGCGATGCTGAGTGCTGCCGTACCCGGTTCTCGTTGCTGTCGGCAGCGTTCATCGGAATAAAAGTCAAAATGCACAAACGACTTTTATTTTTTCTCTTCCTGGCGGACGACGCTTTGCAGCCATCGCAAGCGGTGCTAAATTCATCGGGGAGGAACGGCGCCTGGGGAGCCTCGCAGCACACCGCCGGCAGCCCCGCAGCCCCGCGCCGCTCCAAACCCGGTGCCACAGCAGCTCCCGCTGCTCGCTGTGCCCGCACGGAGCCGTTCTGCGTAAATGAATGTGAAAAGCAATTACGTCCGGAGCTTCGCCCAAACGTATCTGTTGGGAGTTGGCATCTCAGCCGTATCTGAGCCCGGTGGATCGAAATGAGCGTTTCGGCCGGGTGAGGCGCGGCCGCTGCCCGAAGGGGCTCGTGCGAAGTCCGCTGGGACGTACTTGCAGCTCACAGAGAACAGAATTCACGTTACAAAAACCTCCTCGCCCCGTGAAGTCGCGTCTCACCGCCGCTGTGAGCGCAGCCTCGCCCGGGAGTGCCTGCAGGGACCGGGGCGACGCAGCAAAGCCGCGGAGAAAGGACGGTTCTCTGGGGGTGCCGAAGGGTCTTTTTAGAGTGATCGCCGGACCCGCAGCAGTCCGTCACCTGCAGCGCTGCCAGCGGCTCTCGCTCCCGTACAACAGCCCCGACAGCGGCAGCTCCCGCCCCTCGTCCGGGACCATTGCCTGTCGGCCGGGAGGGGCGATCGATTCCCTCCGTGGATGATGACGTGGTGGGCGCGATCCCCGCAGCAGCCGCGCAGCGCCTGGAGCTGCGCACCCCGCGTGGGGCAGCGCCCGGGAACGGGGCGCCAGTGCGGCGCTCGGTGCGGGGGGTCGGGACCGTGCGGGGACGTTCCCATGGGCAGGTAGGCAACGCCCGTCCCGTCTGCTCTCTGACGTACAGGGCTGTGGGGACGGGAAACGTGGTACATTTCGGGAGAAGACGGGGAACGGAGCTTTGTGCGAAGGTGAAAAAAAAAAAAAAAAGTAAAAATAGAAGTGAGCGAAGCTTTGAGTTATCGGCCGTGAAGAAAGCTTCCAACTGCCGTGCAGTATACACATCGCCCACCTGGCTCTGCCTTTAATCCAGGGACTTGCATTCAATGCAGGATACACGCAGTTCCAAGACCAACAGCAGCCTCGCCGTTCGATACTTTTAGGAAAAAGACGTGGCACCGTCCGAACTCCTTCCTTACAAATCCCGAAGCGGATTCCAGCGTTAGCATGTTTCTGCCCCAAGCCAGCCGTTCCCAGCGCACGTTTCTAAGCGAGGAAAGGCTCGAGAGGTACGGGAGCGGTGCGGCTCAGAGCAGGACACGGGCCCCACCGGCACCGCGCGGCAGGACCCGCACGGTTCTGCGGACGGCGTTCCCGCGGGGAGCGGCAACCGAGGGGGCACGGACGCGAAGGGCCGCTTCGCCCCCGCCGCGGAAAACCCGGCGAGGAGAGAGCCCGGAGCCGGGAGAACCCCTCCCGGGGCTTCCCCGCAGCCTCCAGCGAACGGGCCCCGCCGGGCCGCCCCCGCCTCGAGGCGCTGCCATTGGCCGCCCGCCCCGCAGCTGCTCAGTAGCAGCCCCGGCGGGGAACGCGGCTGCCTGAGCCGGAGCACCGCCGGCCCCGCGGGGCCGCAGCTCCCCCGGGACGAGCGTTGTGCGGGGCGGCGGGGCAGCCGTGCCGTGCGGTGTCGAGCCGAGCCGAGCCGTGCCGTTCCGTGCCTTGTCGATGTGAGCCGTGCCGTGCTCAGCCGTGTTGCTCCGTGCCGAGCCGAGCCGTGCCGAGCCGGCGGCTGCGGCGCATCCCCGCTTTGGCAGCCGCGCTGCGTGCGAGACATCCGACTGAAAGCAGCGTCCGAGAATTGCGTCGAGGTCCAAACTGAAAATACGGAGGTTTTTAAGGAAAGCCCTTTGAGCCGATGCCGATATTTAATGACTCGTAGGGGCCGTTAAGATCTGGAAGAAAACACTCCTCGTGTTAATAAAGACGGGGCGCTAGAATATCTAAACGAGAAAACTGTAGAGCTCCCAGAAAGGGTACAGAAAACAGCCATCTTGAATATTTTAATCTCTGGCAAGTGTTTCTTTGGAACAAAATGGATGTTGGAGGGAAGCAGCGTAGTTAACATTGCCGGAGCCTCCCGTGACCAACGGCAGCCGAACTCCGGGCACGGAGCGGGCGGGCTGAGCGGACGCCGCAGCCTTCCACCCGCCTACAGTGGCAATAAATAATCATCGGGGAACGCCGTGCTCTGGAAATCCCGCACTCCTCTGAGCGACGGTGCTTTTGTAACGCGCGGTTTGTATCGATCTGTTCGCATCGATAGAAGTCACACGTGATGCCGTAGGATCACCGTCGGGGCTCCCGCAGCACCGACGGGCGCTCGGCTCCGATCCGCCCAGGGGCGGCTAAGGCTCCGTGCCGAACCGCCCCGAGCGCCGCGAGAGGCGCCGAAGGCGAAGGGACGTTTGGTGCCGGGTGCCCGGGGGTCGGGTCAGAGCGGGGTGGACGGTTTGTTGTGTATTCGTGATACGAACCAGTTATCCTAAGGATCCATTGTTTGCCCATAAAAATCACTCTAGGCTGAAATTAGCCTTACAGATCCCCAGGATTTTTTCCGCTTTTACTAAAATGGGTTAATAGCTGTCTTTTTTTCTCTTTCTTTTTTTTTTCCTCCCCAGACTGATGGTGAAAACAAATACAACGTGTTTTCAGATGCTTTTTGTTTTCACAAAACTTCCAAATTGCGTTCCTTTTCTTTCTTTCTTTCTTCCTTTCCTTCTTCCTTCCTTCCTTCCTTCCTTCCTTTCTTCCTTTTTTTCTTTCTTTCTTTTCTTTCTTTTCTTTCTTTTCTTTCTTTTCTTTCTTTCTTTCTTCCTTTTCTTTCTTTTCTTTCTTTCTTTCTTTCTTTCTTTCTTTCTTTCTTTCTTTCTTTCTTTCTTTCTTTCTTTCTTTCTTTCTTTCTTTCTTTCTTTCTTTCTTTCTTTCTTTCTTTTTCTCTTTCCTTCTTTCCTTCTTTCCTTCTTTCCTTCTTTCCTTCTTTCCTTCTTTCCTTCTTTCCTTCTTTCTTTCTTTTCCTTTTAACTCCCAATTTTGGGGCCCTTTCGTGCTGGTTAGGCCTCTCTAAATTTAAAAAACCATTGTGTGAAGGCACAAGTGTGAGCAGCGAGTGCCGGAGGGCGGCAAGGCAGCGGTCAGACACAGGGCTCGGGGAGGCGTCTTCGAGGCGTTATTTATTTAGTTAGGTCCTTTTTGCTGTTTGCTTACTTTGGACCTGCTCCTCCTGCAGATAAGCTCAGCAGAAACAGCTCGGTGAGAAAAAGCCAAAGAGAGCTAATAAAAATAAGGCAGAGATGGCTGGGAAGCATTGTCTGAAGATTAAAGAACAGGACTGCAGGGCAGAGCTGCCTGATTTTATTGACTGACAGGTTTCCTTAATGTCAATTTAAGCAAAATATCTTTTCCTGGGTGCTAAGAGTAAGTTTTCTTTAAGATCTGTATTGTTCTTCTTGAAGTTTCTGAGTTTTCAAGGCAATTTTAAATGGCTGCGTACACAGTTCCTGGTAATTTCAGTCTCTGAATACAGATTTACTTTCTGTATCTGAACACTTTTGCTTTTGTTTTTTCGTGCCATATTTTCTCTTGTGGATTGATGCCTTAAAATATATTTAGCATCTGTTCTATAGGCATCCTGATGTTTGAGCAGTGTTCCTTGAGACTGCTGGATCAAAAAGCACTGTGAAGCCACGCAGCTTACAGCTCTTTTCTACAACTGAGCACGTGAAAGGAACAGTGGTATGAAAAGCAGTGAACAGAACTGCTGCAGTCTGAGTGATAACATGCATTGGGGCAGAACTGCAACCTTCTCTTTCTATAAGAAAAAAGGAAGAGTCCAGAAACAATAGATGGTAACGGAGCTGCTGAGTTCTAGAAGGACATCTCATCCTAAAGATGAAATCAGCATTCTGTTAGCTCAACTTGTTACTGCTATCCATGGAACAGGAAGCTCTCGGCTGCACTGAATAATATTGGGAACGTGGGGAACGTAGGAACAGAGGGAGGGCATCAAATGAGTGGAAAGGTTAAAGAGCTGCATGAACCTGTCATGAAAGCCTGATGTGGGAAAGGCACATGGGATGCCAGGGAGGGAGCAGGGTGCCAAGAAGGGGCTGAGGAAATACATACACCTCTCCATTTTGTTATCGGATGTGAAGGGCAAAGAAATGTGATCAGAGCACATAAGTTAAAAATGACTTTTTAATGAGGACCGAAGAAAACAAAAAATATAATATTATCTTCTGTAAATAATAAGGCTTTTATTTGTATGGTCCATTTGCCCTCATATGCCTAAAACACTGCTACATGAGACAAAGCCAGGCACTTACCTCTGCTCACTGCGACATTCATTTATCAGCATCAGGAGCTTTGCTAAATGCTGAGAGCTCAACTGCACACTGATGTGCATAGGCAGATGGACAGAGAAGGCTGTGGGGCTGTGCCCGTCCACACCTTCCAGCAGGGCATAGGAAATCTGGCAGCTTCCACATCAGTGAGGCCAAAGGGATCCGTGAGTCTGTGCTCACCGGGAAAGGACAGGGAGCTCCGATCACTTTCTTTTCTGCTAACAACTATTAGGTGTGTGTGGGAGCAGTGCTTGAACAAGCTGAGCACTGTTAGTAAAAATACCTAATTAGGAATCAGTGTGCTTAGATCAGTTGTACCGCTTAGAAGGTGACTGTGAGGTGATGCAGTAACATGGCAGAGACAAGTTTTGGACTCCTTTCTATGGATTTCTTGCAAACATTTCTGGTTCTCTCCAAAGCGTGTGCTCAGATCACTTCTCCAGCTACCTCTTGTTCTCCCACTTGGATGAGAATGGGCGCTTACAGAGGCAGCTGGTCAAAATTCAGACCTTTGCTGTTATTTGGGGACATCATCTATCCAATGTTGTTTTTTTCCTGGATGAATGAAACATCCTGAAACTCACAGCTTGTCTTTGCTGATTCGCCCCTCTTTGCTTCCTGGTGCTGGGGTGGAGGCAGTCCAACGCTCATGTGCTGCTGGGCCTCATGGGACCACAGCCTTAGGTGCTCTGAGTGGCAAGGAAATGTGACAGACTGAGCTGAGCACGCAGGGGACGAGGATCACACAGCCCCTGGCAGTGGGAGTGCAGCAGTAGTCAGCCTCTGCTTCTCCCTCTGAGCAGCTCCCTCACTTGGAATTTGCTCCACTACCTGCCTGTGGTCATCGCTTAAAAAATGAGGATCTTCTGCATGCCCAGCCTCACCATTTCCTTTTTATAGGCATAAGATCCAGCACTTGCTTTTTACTGCTGTAACATGCTTTAAAATCACAGATACACCAGTTGGAAAGGTAATAATTAGGAGCTACTTGTGGAAAGAAGATAAGATTAGCTGCAGGAGAGATTTATTATTAGCAAATGAATACCCCCTTTTCAGGATGTAAGAGACTCACACAGATTGCCCGCTGGACAGTTTTTTAGTTTCCAGTTTGCATTAGCACTGAAGGATCCTTTTGGGGCCTATTACCCAGCTTTGGAAAGTTTTCTTGTAGTGGAAAAAATTGTAAGGGATCTGGAAATGAAGCCTCATCTGGCCAGTGGGTGTTCATAAAGTCTTTAATGACTTCAGCAGCCTCGGGTGGGACGGAAACCGCTGGGCTGCCTTTGTGGAGGACGCAGTGTGCGGTGCTGGGCGGTGCGGGGTGCAGCCCAGGGGTGGGGGCATTGGGCTCTGCCTGTGCCTGGGTCAGCACTTCTATAAATGATTCTGTGCTACACTTGGCGAGGGAAACGAGTAAAAGATTATTTCTAATTATTTCTAATTGTTGGGAGCTTGTATTATGCTTAGAATGCTTTAGGTTTTCCTACAGAGGCACTTTGTAATTCTACACGTGTGACTTTCATGCTGTCCTTTACAGTTTTACGGAAAGAATACATTCCTTTTCATTGAAAGTGCTTTCAATTTAGTCTGTGTTGCTTTGGAGAGCACGTGTAGCTAAAATCACAGTGCATCTGATTTAGTACTGTGCCATCGCTGTATATGTTAAAGTGGCTTCACAGCATTTCTGGAGCCTTATACGTACCTGAGTAGTTTGAATGTTAGTCAGACATCTGTGTGCTGTAACTCAGGGCCAGTTCTGTGCCTCTCAGGGGCAGCCCAGCTGCGGTGGTAATGCATGAGGGACACAGCTAATTTATGGTTGGTTTGACAGCGGCTACAAAAGTGGAATGATACGAAAATAATACTCATTCATTTTTAAAAAGCCCTTTGGTGATCAGTTCCAGCCTTGCCTGTGTGGCACACGGAGCAGATGATGTTGCACTCAGGCTGCTGGGTGTCACCGGCCACCGCGGATTGCATTGCCCTGTGAGACCCGTGCTGATTTTCACTGACCGTATTTCAACCGGTTTCCTTGTAAGGACGTTTAGGGGATGGTTGTCTTAGCCTCAGGGGCTGAACGGACTGCTGCTGGAGGTGAGGAGTGCTGCGATACTTCTTCTAGGAAGAAAAGGCTTCAGGAAAACTCTGCACGTTGTCATTGGCTGGAGGAGGGGTGTCTTTGTCACTCAGCCATCAGGCTCTGCCAGCCATGTGCCTCTGCAAGATGTGCGGTTTTCTGCTCAGCTGGGAGGAGAGCTGAAAGCACGAGGCCAACCGTAACCCTGTGTGTGCTGGGGAATTGTGCGAGCTGAGCTGCAGGAATGGGGTGTCGCTGGTTATATGCTGAATCCTGTCACCTTTCTGTCCCTTGCTAGGATTCCCTTTGAAAGAGGAGCAGGTTTTGGCTGCACTGTGACTAAGCGTGGAGGAACAACAGCTTGCCGAAGTGATGCCCGGCTGTCTGGATGCTCAGACTGGATGAGGGCATTGGTGTTTGGGGCACGCTGCTGATTTAGCCAGCAATTCCAATGGCTCTCCTCAGCCTTTTTGCAAGGTGGACCCAGATGCTGTGCCAGGTGTATTTATTTGTGCAAGTATACGCTGCGTTGCTGTGCCAGTGATGTGAGCACACAGCAGCTGGGGAAGAGGCTGGTGAGGCTCTCTGGGAAGGCAGAGCTATTGCTAAAGACAACACCTGCAGGGACATACTCGCAGCTCTCAGAGGTAAAGCCTGCCAAGCCTGAGCCCTCTGCATCACAGGCTGATGGGTCTGAAGAGAAATGAAACCTATTTGCTCTTGTGGCGATGGCTCGGTGCCACATGCTCACTGCCCACCACGTGCCAGAGCCCAACAGGGTATGGAAACGAAAGCACTCCGCCCCGTGACCCCCATCCCCTCTCTGCGCTGCTCTCAGGGTGTTCAGAGCAGCCCAGGGCCAGGCCAGGCAGTGCAGTCCAGCCATCCCTGCTGCTCCTGCCTGTGCTGAGCTCTGTGGAGCAGCGTTTCCTGCCAGGGAGCGACACGAGCGCTGTCTCTGGCAAGATGAATTCTCTCCTCACTCCCCCTCTCCCGCTCTTCATTTTTCCCCTCTCTCTTTGCAGGCTTTGGCTTCCGAGCTGCCCAGCTCCCTTTGTGTGCCCCCTCTTTTTCTCTTCCTTTCTTCCTTCCGTTTTCCCTGTTTCTTGTATTCTCTCTTCACTTATTTTTCTCTCTATTATCTTTCCTGTCCTCCTCTGCATTCTTTCGATCCCAGCAGGGCTCACGCATACAAATTGACCCCCTCCCAGCCAGTAATGTGATCGAAGCTCTTTGTGGCTCCTGCTATCTCTATGGTAACTATCAGGGGGGTCTCAGAGCGGTGGCAGACCCAAGCACCGGCCCACATACTGCTGTTCCTGCTGGTGTTACATGCTGACCGTGTGGGCCTGACTGTTCATTTAAATTTGCTTATTAGTTAAAAAAAAAACGCCGGTGTCTTCAGTGTCTTCTGAATGGGGGCACTGACCGTGTGCTTGGAGGATGGCAGGACCCATCCTGCGTTTTCAGGGTTTTGAAAAATGGTTTCTGTGTTTGGAGCTGCTTTACTTGGCAGGTTCAGTGTTGTTTTCTGACCATTGCAGAGTGCTGTGCTGGCCATTCAGTGGGATGTGGAAACATGGGTCATGCTGTAAAAACGGGTGTTGGCATGGCAGAGGCACCATTGGCCGTGCAGCTGCCATGGCTGCCACCAGCACCAGCTGTGAGCTCAGCCTGCTATGGACACAGTGCTGGTGCTCCTGGTGCCTTGAGCGGAGGATTCCTCTGGGCCTGGCACACCTTGCAGGTGGCTGCTGCCATGAGGGCATTAAAAATGAAGCCATAGGTGAGCACTGCCTTAGTAACACATCTGCTTGTCCATAAGCCCTTCAGTGGGTGCGTGACAGCAGGCCGCATGCTGCAGGGGTGAGGCATTCACCTACAACTTCTGGAGAGCTGAAATACAGAACACAGTGTTAATTTCATTTGGGAAGTTGCTTTTTATGCAGTAGATATGATATTAAAACTGTGTTTCATGTCAGGATTGTACTTTTTAAAACAGCTGTGGAGCTTTTCTTTGCCCCCAAACAAATGCTTCTATAATATGTCCAAAAAAGCAATCCTGTGTCTAACTCCACCACTGAACTCCATTAGTTACGTCTGCATGTTGGCAGAAATAACTGAAATCTGTGGTTTTATATATATATATATATATATATATATTTCAATATTTACCTGATATCTTAAAAATAATTTGTGTTTCATTTATCACATAGCTTCGCAGCAATTTCAGAGCATGGGAAAACTCCAACCAGCCACGTGATACCCGTGTGTAGGAGTGCAGCACTCAAGATATGCAATGCCACCGTATTATTGACTCCAAAAGCATCAGTTTGCTCAGATCCTTGAAAAGAATAAGCATCGGGAGATGATTATTAGCTTTATCACAGCCTTATTCATTGTTTAGCTCATTTAGATGTATTTCGACTGTGAATTTTACATCTGCCGACCTTCCAATGAAACGACACCTATGAACTGCACTTTTGGTGAAGTCCATCCAGCAGTGAAATGGTTAACACTGTGGGCATTTAAGTGCTCATAATTAACAGTCCATTAAGATGAATGGAGAAAGTTCTCACTTAGCCATCCATTGTTTAATTCGGTCTGTTTACAGACTCAAGGAGGCAACAGTGTGTGCGCGCACATGCCTGCCCTTCTGCACCAAGAGAGTCGGGAATCACGTCTTAAAATAAAGGATAGCTTCAGGTAATTAATACATAAATAAATGAGGGCTTTTAGAAACACGGGGAGATCCTCAGCAGCACAGAGCTGCTGGAGCTGCTCGGAGAAGGGTGTCTCGTTCTGGAGTAATACACCGTTCCCTTTTAGAGGTCTGTATTTTATAGGTAGCGTTTTTTCCTTGTAAATGGTTATGAGTGTAATTAATTATAGGCAATAAATCATAAGCGCGTCCCACAGCTGCCGGGCGCCCGCTGCACGGCCCGGCTCACAGGCGGTGCGCCGGCACTCCGGAGGGGACAGCAGCAGCACTCACTTTCCCTGGCTTTACTCTTTGTTCTGGCATCACACTGCCTGCAAATAAAGTGGCAAATGCCACGTGTTTTAATTAATAATTTGAACATAATAATAATATATATATATATTTTTTTTTTTTGGAGATGCTGTTTTGGTCTGAAGAACAGGGATGTTTGCTCAAAGACAACCTCAGACTGCAGCCACAGGACTGCGTATCCCCCGGCACTGCCCTCCCCTGCTCACGAAGGAGCACGGCTCTGCACGCCTTCCAGAGCTTGCCTTGCTTGTGCCTTTACATCTAAATTCGAAATTTAAACATAGTTTCATGATTATTGTTATTTTTTAATTAACATCGATGCTCTTAATAGGAAGCATTGGTGTTAATTTTGGCAGCATGTGCTTGGTTACATCTCAGTTAGGCTGTAATACCTTACACATACTAACATGAAGAATGCACCCAAAAGGGCCTTGTGCTACTGAGATGCTTTGCAGATGATCTCTTTTAGGCTGGCTGTCCTGGCTAAGCAGACACGAAGAGAAGCAGCATTGTTTTCAAATAGAGTATTCAAAAGCATTGCAGTGGCTGGGCTGCTACACATATCTCTGTGTAACACAGATTGCCCACGTATTGAAAACAACATAACTGAAAACAGCCTGTGTGCATCCAGAAAAACTGTTTTTAAGCAATGAAATAATGTACTGATCAAAACCAGAAACCAGCATAACATAGGAGACACACTTGGAGACTGCGTTAGAACAGTGGAATTGTTACTCATTACAAATGAATTAAGAGTCCATACGAATGCTGGCATCCTTCCTTACCTCTTGATGCACTCTTTAGCAGAGCAAGCATGGGAGTGCCAGCAAACAGACTGAAGATGGACAGGGCTGCTCACACCCAGCCCCATGGGTCCAAACCGTGGCTCTCAGCCTGTCGCTGTGTGGTGCAGGGTTGCCTACATGAGACAGTGTGTTTTGTGCAGAAGAGGCTGTTATGATGTGCTGCTGTGGAAATGTAGTTACTACTACAACATGATGTATAATGAGCGGGGCTGTGCAGACGTGCGCTGTCTCCTATGGGCAGTGAAAGATGATGCTAAATGATGCTGTTATCATCGTTTCAAGAAATTACAGTAGTTTTCTAAGAATTATAATTGTTTCTAATGACAATTTGAAGGGCAAGCAGAACAGCATATTTTATGTGTGTCCAACACTTGGTTTCCAACTGCTCGCCTTATTACATGCTAAGAAAGCTTCTCTGACAGTATATGGCACTGAAATAATTCTAAGCACAATTTGCCAGTATTTGTAGTATAATAAATGGATCATTGCTTGTTTTTAAGACAAAGCAGACAATTAACTGTGTTCATGTGATATTCTCTCATGTTAATGGACACTCAGGTGGACACACTGGGCTTTTAAACTCTCATTTTAGGTCAAGTGGTCATTGCTTACTGCAAAGTGAAACGTGGTAGGGCACCCGAGTGGGTGTGCATGGCTGCCAAGGGCCTCTGTCAGTTCCTCTTTGAGGCACACTGAAGCTCCTGTAAATTTATCTGAGCAACGCAGGCCACTTATTTCCCAACAAAATGACAGTAGTCACAGGAATGGCGGCCAGGCATGGCTATCTTGTTGGTTGTTTTTTTTTTTAACCTTTTTTTTTTTTTCCCAAATGTTTTTTGAAATCCCATCTGTTTTATTCATAGCGTAAAGGAAGGAAGAAAATCAATAATTGGTCCCCAGTGAACAGGAGCTTAATTTTAACTGAGATCTCGGAGTTTGCATGCCCGGGGGAAGGGCCGCAGCAGATGCTGCTTGGGAGCCTGCAGAATGGATGTCATTGGGAAGACTGTGCTCTGAGGTGAGCAGAAGCCTGTCTTGAAACTCAAGTTAAAGAGCTCCTGCCAGAAATAGTGATTTTTGAAGAAATGAAGGGAAAATAATTTTTTTGTCTTGATAAAAAAATGAATGATGATTTTGTGTCATAAAATTTTTCTACATTTGTTCTGAACAGAACTTTAGCTTCAGACCCTGTGGCTTATCTCGTTTATGTAACATTTGGATTTGTAATGTGTGACCACATGTGAGTGAAGAGCAATTTGAAATATACGGTGATGGTAAATGTATCATCTATTCCAGCAGACTGACTGATGGGCTATTTGAATCTTTTCCTAAAACACTTGATACGGAAATTTCTGAGCAATTGTTGCCGTACTATGAACTAGCTGTATGGTTTGGCATACAGGGCTTCTCTGCTGGCAGCACCAACTGTCTGGTCTCAGTGGGAAATGTAGCGATCCACACTGAGTCCTGGGCTTTGCGAATTGCTTGTCTGTATGGTCAGACACTGAGAAAGATCAGAGCTGCAGTTAACCTATTTACAGCTAAAGCTTGCGTGCAGCTCATTCAGAAAAAAACCCTAAACTTCAAAACAAAAAAAAAAGAAAAAGTCACAGAACAAGAGACTGAATAGAGAAAATCTGGTTTTAATTAACTATAAAATTGGTTGCAAATGTTTTCAAATACTCCTAGCATTAATGCGTTGGTGAGTATAATGGAAGCTCTCTGCAAGTGGTGTGAGTCTCCAGGGAGTACAGCAGTGGTGGAGGTGCTGCGTCTGGGATCATGCAGCCCAGTCCCTGTCAGGAAGGACACTCCATCAGAAAGGATGTTCCACCAGGAAGGATGTTCCACTAGGAAGGATGCTGCATTGGGAAGCATATTCCACTTGGAAGGACGTTCTACCAGAAAGAATGCTCCACCTGGAAGGATGTTCCACCAGGAAGCATGTATGCCATCCATCTGTGACAGTACCTGGTGGCTGCCTAAACAGAAGCATCTATCTTGGTGCAATTGAATATGTTTTAACTCCCATCTGCTGCTTCTGCCACTGCAAAAAATCAAGTCATTTGGTGCGTCCTCACTTTGAGACACTTCCTCCCTTTGAGTCACCTTGGGGCCTAAAATAGCATTGTGGACCTCTCTGTGGACTTCCCCTCCTGCACATCACTTAGTGACGTGCACTGGACCACTCACCTATGGGTCCATCTCATACAAATGAGTCAGCTGCCTTTCTAGAGGAATGCAGCGTGCATGGAGACTGGGGTGTCTGGAGTGAGGTAGTGGAGGGAAGCACATGCTATTGAATGTTGCCATTGCAAACATTTGACAAAGCTTTTCCATGGGGCTGGAATGACTGCTTAATTTTAATAATTGATCTCCAGTTATTAGCTGCAGCTGAAAGTGGTGACGTGGTAAAAGAAAATGTGTTGGCATTTCCACAGCAGCCAGTGTTTGAGACTATAGTTTATTACAGATAAACATTCAAAACTCTCTGGCAGTACTAAATGCTTAAATAAGTGACACTGGTAGACGTACAGTGCATATTTGCCAATTTAGGCTGCAAATTTAATTTCAGATCATTTCCAACAGAAATGGGCAACTGATTCTCGTGTGAAGCCAGGAGTTGCTCTCAATCCTTGGGATTCCTTCCAGCTTGGGATATTATATTCTGTTCTATTCTGTACCAAAGTCACTGTGGCAGAATCCTGCCCAAGCTGAGGTGTTTCTTTGGGAGTAATAGGAGGTGACTGTTTAAAAAAAATAATGTTTCCTATCTGCAGAGCACTGTTAAGCAGTAATTCTTTTTTGTGAAAAGCTCCAACCTTTACGTAAAAATCGAAACTGTGAAAAAACAGTAAGGCTTTGAAAAATGATTTCATAATGAAGCTGAGCAAATCATTTTTAAAATAATTTACTCAGGGAATGTAAATAGTATAATAACTCTGATCTCAGCTCACAAGAGTCATAAATTTTTAAATTTCTTTAATTAATATCTATATTTGAATTATTATTTGATTAGAATGTTTGATGCTTGCCTGGAGTAGATCTCAGTCTGAGTTGAAGAGCAGCAATCAGCTCTGCTCCGTTTCTTTGGCAGATGGGCATGCAGGAATATCACCAGAGATTTCTACATGTGTGATTTAAAACCTTTCCCACATACGTTCAGCACTACTCAGCTGAAAACACAAGAAATCCCACAGCCAGGACACCTCCTAGCAGGTACCATTTTCGGTTACTGAGATGCCCATGTGGCTTTTAAAAACTACCAGTTTACACTGAACCCGCGAGGCCCACGTGCAAACTTTTTGTTAGCGGGGTGAAATCCTTCGTGCACATGTTGGGTACGTGTGTGTGAGACCCCAATAAGCACAGTGTGTGGGCAGTCATCGTGGGTTCTCTCTGCACAGCCATCTGGCCAGGTGGCACGTGCTGGTATTTCAGCTTCATGGATGACAACAGTGGTACAGAGTCACTGCAATCCAAATCTTCAAAGATACTTAAATAGTTCATTTCCATTTCAGTGTTGTGTATTTAACTGCAAATGATATATTTACATATGTTACCATCTGGGAACTGTATCTAAGGCCATATTGGAAAGATGGGTCAAAACAGGACCTTGAGTGCTGGTCTCCTAAATCCCACAGAGGCTACCAAAAGCTCATCCAACCCTGGTATGTATTCTTGGTACTTTACCTGCTGTGAAGGATCACATGGACAAATGCACATGGTTTTGATGGGATACTCTGCCAATACACCTGGTTAACCTGGAGGAAACCTGCCCACAAGGTCCCTGCAGCAGGGAAGGAGCGCGGGGACAGCTGCTGTACTGATGACAGCCCCAACTGGATGCCTATCCTGCATCTGCTGTGGGCTGTGCAGCAACTCCAGTGTGAGCCTCATCTTTTTCTTTGTAAAAGAAGGAAAACAACTGTATCAGGCTGTAACACTTGGTCTCAAAGACTACCTGGGACCCGTTAGGATCTGGTTAATTTTACAGAACAAGTTGCCAATGGGGAAATGTCTTTGTAGTGCCATGCAGTTTGATGTTTGACTTATGTCTTGAGCATGAGGACATAACTTCTTTGATAATTCCTCTTGTAGGAGGATCGCACAAGAGAAAAAGTGCTAAACTGGATCTCTTGTTTCTGCCTTAATTCCTGTCAGACCAGCTTCTCAGACTAGCCTACAGTCACGCTATGTGTGTGCGCAGTGCTGCTGGTAGGTGCTTTGGTTCAGAAAGCTTCTACTGGCCTAACAAAGTTGAAACGTTTACAGGACTCATCATGGCTAAGTAATAATTTTAATGGGGCAGTTAATTAGCTCCGCTCTTTTCAGGCAGGAACATTAAAATTTAATGAGAATTAATAATTTCATAAAGCATGGAAATATGTTGCCCCAGGCAAAATATGGTAAAGCACATTATCACAAACAGTCATTTTAAATGAATGTAGTGACATTTTCTCACATTGTTGGACGATATATAATATTTGTATGTCATTACTCTAGGTAAAGTAGATATGCTGTACACATTAAACGGTATGTTGGTTTAAGAAACAATTTTCAAAGTCCCTATTGTAGTTGGGATTCTGTGTCACTGCTGAATTTTTCTCCATCATTTTAAAAACAAAACTACCGATAACCTTGAAGAACCATGTAATAGCAGGAGGATTCTGTTGGCATTGGCTGTATAAGTGTGAGTCAGATCTCTAATGCTACTTATCTGAACAGAATAAGTATGCTACCTATTTGTGGACAAGATGCCACAAATGGAAGACAGAAAATGTTTGTCAAACAAATACATTTGGGGCTATTTTAGTTTGACATAGTTTGACAACATATGTAAGGTAACAAGCAACATTTCATTTAAGGGGATTTTTTTCTTTGGCATTTTATGTAAATGCTTAGCTACAGATTTGTGCCTAAGCTATTGTTTGCTGTATGAAGGGAAACCATTTCTTGTTTCCAGATTCAGGGCTGCTTTAAACTGACCTGACTTCCACTGCCCATCACCAGGTTGTACCCATATCCACAAGAGGAGGGTGGAATCCCACAGCTTTAATGAGGGTTTTAGAAGCCCCAGAAGAGAGAGAGGAGAAAATTCTTCCTTGTTCAAGACTACAATGTTATTATACATATACACTATAACTGGTGATGCCTATTCTTCACAGAGTTTTTTCTTCTGTGCTTGAATATATATAATATAATACACGTATGACATTTCTTATTGTATTATTTGCAGGTTAGAATAGTAAACCAATAAATCTGAGAAGATGATGGGTATTATGAGCTAGTGTTCTGAATGTGGCCAAGGCTTGCACGCTGAACAAATACAACAGAAAACAGAGGCAGCCAAAAATCAACTTGGTCCCAATTCACCATTCTTGTGGTGTGGTGCAGTTTATGTAGTCCAACACCAGTAGATGGGCATAAAACTGGGGCAATAGGGCAGAGATTCAGACTGTCATGACTTCTGATTTCATTCCTGAAAGAATTACAGCCTAGGTTAAACATGCCAACCCAGAGGTTTCCAGCCACAGGGGCTGAGCTGTAGCATCCCAGCGTTAGATTGCAGTTTGTGAGGAGATCTGAATTCCACTTGCTGTAGCAGGACCTCAACAAAGCACAGAAGGACCAAAATATTCAGCTTTGCACAATAGGGCAGCCTATTTCATTCCTTAAAAATGCAGAGGAGCAAGATGAATCGTTCTTTCTTGCTGTCTCTTCTGGGCAAAAAAATAGTGAGATAAAACCTGGCTCAAACTTCAAACGCACAGTGTGTCTCTCAGCACAGATGTGAAAGAAAACTGGCCAGGGTATTCTTTTTCTGTAAAAATTAGTGTATGGGAACTGTTGAGTCATGGCCTGAACCACTGATTGACCACCTGAGGCAAGCACTGAGTCAGCCCTGGGAGCACAGGTGAAGGCAATTCAGCTCTGTGACTGAAAGGAGTGGAGCCTGGCTGCACCTCTCCTAGACCCCATTTAAGGGTTGACTGTCACTAGGGAAGGATTTCTTTCTAGAGATCCTTCCTCTATGGAGTCTTTCCTGTGAACCCAGGTCTCTGGATATAGGTGAGCATTCCTTCCCTGTTTGTTTCTTTTCCTATTTTCACCATGATAATCTTTCCAGCTGTAATGCTAACTGTGGCAATTGGTGTTAACTATTAAAAAAAAAAGTTATGTATTTTTTGACAGTCATAATAATATATATAAACATATGAATTAGTAATCAGCAGTATTTACAGATATGGGCACAAAATCCATGGGAGTAATTGGTGTGAACATTCCAAGTGTTGGCCATCCAAACATACAAGAAAACATGATCTACTTTCATAGTTTTCTATTAAATTTTATGACTATTAGCACTAAAGGGGATGTTTTTTTCAGCTGCTTTTTCATCTTGCAAGCATGGTGATTTATGTCACAGCATACGGGGACTGCATGTGCAGGTAGCAGACAGCTGGCTCCTCCTGTCCATCCTGCAGGGCTCTCTGCCATGGGAACTGTTGGGTTTTCTATTTAAGGGTTGGCTTCCACCAGCCCCCATCCTCACAGGGATCAGCGCTGTGAGGAACTGTTCTTTTTCATTTATGTATTATCCCAGAATGGATGTGGCTCTGGGCAGCCTGCTCTAGTAGTTGGCTACCCTGCCTATGGCAAGGGGGTTGAAACCAGATGATCTTTGGGTCCTTTCCAACCTGACTCTATGCCACAGGTCTTCCTTCACAATGATTATTAAAAGAAGGAATGGAGATAATGGCTTTTCTTTTTAGTTTAACCCAGACCTTTTTTGTTATTTTAATGTAAGCTTAGAATTTTGTTAGAGCGTAGCTGGCATCAGCGTTACACACTTCTTCATCATCATATTGTAAGATCTAAAATCTGCTATTTCATCCCTCAAGATATTAGTTCTTATTGCTGTATTTTATTAAAAATTGATGCCAAAATTTTCTTTTCTGCATTTGGAAATCCTTTCAGTCAATTAACAGCAAAACGTAAAGCTTTACATTTGGTGAGAGCTACTGTAATTATATTTACTTTGCAGTTTATTGCCATATGCTTAAAGTGATTGTATGTTTGTATTACACCTAAAAACTTCATTAAAAGCACATTAAAACTGCAAAGTCTGACATTCTGAAACTAAGGAAATGATGGAAGTCTGTTTTCCTTTGCAGCTTTAACACTCTGTAGGGAAATCAGAATGGCTTGCTAGCTGTTTAGGCTCAGAATGCAGCACAGAGGAGAGGCGAGCGCCCCAGAGCAGGATATCAGCCAACATGGCCATGGTCAGGGAGCCTCTGCTCATAAGTAAGGGTGCCAGCAATGGGGGCAAGGAACCTCTGGGCTCTGTGCAGAAGTGAAGCACCTGACTATGTTCCTTGGTTCAAGTGGGATCTGCAGCCTGCAATTAGCAGCTGTGTGGGATTCAGCTCCTTTTCCCGAGGGACAGCAGGAGAATCTCTGAGACAAAGTATATTAATGGGGAAAACTCCACTGTTCTGTACTGCAGTGACGTTTCTGTTTCTATGGACAGTGTGACATGCTGGCTGCTACAAAGCTGCTAGTGCCTTTTGCCTCGGTTACAAATGCAGCAGATAAACGTAGCAGTTGTGCTAGGAATAAGAGCTGGGTGCTTCTCTAGCAGAGTGCTAAGGACTGTTTTCTATTTAATGAAAGTCGAGATCTTTTTTTACATTTCAAGAGGCTTGGGAGGCACAAAGTGCATGAAACCTGCTCTGAGCATCACTCTTTTCTCTTTCAAGTTCAGGTGTAGCTTCAGATTTGAATATCATGGAGCTCTTCCGTTCTGGATTCTGGCTTCAGTTCGGAGGCTGAGGTTGGTGTTGGCGTACAAAGGATCTGCAGTGAGCACACAGCTGCACAGGTAACCTCTCCTTTTGCTGTGGGCTGCTTGGAAAACCGTAACCCAGTGTCCTGGTTGGAAACAACTAGATCCAACTGAAGTTTGTGGGATTGAGACTTATTTAAATCATTGGGAGTTTGTGCGCTGCTTTTAAATGCTATTTCTGTGAGCACATAAATCCCACTCAGCAATATTGCCAAACTGCTCTTTTATGCCATGTACCATATGTAATGGTATCTGATGCAAGCCTACAGCTTCTCCTTCAGCGTTTCAAACAAAACTTCTAGATGAGTTCTTCAGATGATGTTTTGTGCTGCTCCTTTTGCTTTAGGGGAGATGTGATGTTTTACACTGTTTAAGGAGAGGTCTCCCTTCCTAATGTTATTTCCTTGAGTCTCTTGCACATGGTGTTTCTCTGTCTCATTTACATTCTTTTACTGAGAACCTTAAATGCTTTCCTGTAAACATTAAAAAATCCACTTGTATCTTTAGCATCAAATATAACAATAGAACTTGTTCTTACATCTCTCCGTGGTACAATATAGAGGCATTGCCAAAAGCTATCCGCTATCATTACAAACATGGGAATGGAGGACATATATAAACAGAGAAGTGTAACCTCTTTCTCCAATAAGATTTTATAATAGCAACAGTGAACTTGACCCAGCGCATTTCCTGTAGGGATAAGGTGACCCGCAGGGGTTAATGGCCCGTGGCTTTGCCTTGGGCTATCATCTCACCCAGCCAGTGATTAATCCTGAAGAAATGCCCTTTGCTCCCATCATTATCCCTTAAATGGAGCCTTTAGAATTCAAAATGATTTTGGAATGGAATCTACTGCTGCCCTGCACTCCTTTCATTGCAGGGAACTTTACTGTAACTGCTTGTCACACTTGCATAAATAACCTTCAGAGGGGAAAGAAAAAAAGATTAAAGGACTGGCCCAGAGACAGGGAATAAAACTCCAGTGCACGCTGCCACTGCCAATAATGCTCCAATGGCAGAGTGGTGCAATAACAGGGGGGTACAACTGCTGCAGCAAGCGGAGGAATATTTGCAGCACATAGGAATTTTTGTGAGCAAGCACTGACTGTGGTGTATTTTCAGGCAGAAATGTGTTACATTTTTGATTGTTTACTTAGCTGCTTTCCAGACGTATTCTGGAGAAATGAGGTTATTTTCATAAACTGATGATGGGAAGGTCCCTGCAATGGGAGTTCACGGTTTGAAAAGCTGTATAAGGAATTGGGTTATTCCCTTGGACAGACAGAATGCAGAAAAGGCTGAGAATATAGAGACTGCATTATGATTCAAAACAAAGTTTCATCTCATCTGCTGCATTCTCCTGCACATCCATCATCTGCAAATCGTATCTCCTGGCATAGCGTCTCAGGCATTTTTGGGGCCTATTGCTCATATTTTATTCCTCAGAATGCAGTAAAGTCTGTGTTAGAAGAGCAATCTGCGATCTTAGTTGCTTCCTTACTCCCTTCTTACACCAGATGATGGAGGCTTCATACCTGCCCACACTGAGATAGACGTGACTGGTACACGTGGCTGTAGAAGCAGTTAATTTTACTTGCAGGCTTCTATGTTTTAACAGACACAAGTTTTCTAACACACAGTTTCAATCAATTAATGTTCCAAATCCGAAGTTATTGAAGATTAGTGCCAGACAGCCAGTTAAAAGTAACAGCCCTGGAAGCCAGAGTGGCTGCTGTGCCTTTGTGGTGTGTTTGCCAGAAGCTGCGGCATGAAGGTACATGTTGGATGTTGGGGCAGTAGAGCAGGCCGACAGCTGGACTTGATGATCCTGAAGTCTTTTCAGGATGAAATCTACATGATGGAATCCGGACTTGTATGTACTTAGTGTTGTGTTTGGTTTTTCTTGTTTGTTTAAATTTAATCTAGCCTTTCACCTTCTGCAGGAGTGAGGGAAACTCATGCCATGCTATTGCTTTGTGCTGCTGCTGGGCTAGGGCTGCCATAGGGACAGATAATGAGAATGCAGTTCTTTGGCTTGCTATTCCTCTTTCTTAACAGCAGTCTCAGTGATCTCACTTGTGCTTCACCCTCCATTGATGGTGTGTCAGTTAAGCCCTGAGCTTGCCGGGCATGTGTCAGACTGAGTGAAGATGCAGGACCCCTCAGGATGCCCTGGGAGAGCTACACCTGCCAGAAGGTGCAAGGCAGGCCAGGGAGCTGTCTCTGTCTGACCTGCTCCCTCATGTTGTGAAATATTTTCCCCATGCTTTTCCTCACATTTTTTTCATATTTCAACATTGAGATAACACTGAGTATAGTTTTTTTAACAATACAGGGAGATTCAGATTGGGTATTAGGAAGAACTACTTCTCAGAAAGAGCCATGAGGTATCAGAACAGGCTGCCCAGGGAAGTGGTAGAGTCACCAAGTCACCATCCCTGGAGATGTTAAAGGAAAGGATATAGGTGTGGCACTGAGGGACATGGTTAGTGGGCAGTATGGGTGGTCAGTGGGTGGCTGCACCAGATGATCTTAGTGGTCTTTTCCAACCTGAATGATTCTATGATTCTTCTATGAGTCTATTAACCCAGTGCTGCTTGTAGCTAAAGATATACCCCCTAAATGAAAAAGAATCATTTAAAATAATCTGGAAAAGAAAAAGTGAGCACTGTTGTGTTTTTTTTTTTTTTTTTTGCCCAAAGAAGGAATCAATTGTGCTTGCTTTATTTGCTTTTTTTTTTTTTTTTAAGATTTATCCTCCTGCTTATATTTCATGAAGAATCTAAGCATTATAAGCTTGTAATTATAAGCATAATTATCAACAGTTGAATCTTTGGCTCTGTGATTTTCTTTAAGAAAAGTGTTGGTACAGTGTGAAACCTAAGCGTGCAGAGGCTTGCCACAGTAGGTTGGCTGTCCATCCTGCGCTGCTCTCTTGGAGGAGGGTATGTGAGGCAGTCTGAGGTGTTTGCTCAAAGGCAGTGATGCTCCTGGTTTGTTTCATGTCTTTCTCCTGTTAAATACATGCCTGAAAATAACTTGTTATGAATTCTGTTAAATTCTCCCAAATGTTTTCATTCTGTGTTATGGACAAAATCTGGCACTGTGGAAACAGAAACCTGATCAAGACTTCTAAATTTTATGACAGTATAAATAATGGTAATAATTTGATGAAGCTCTTTGAGTAACAGAACAGCAGAGCAGGGTTTGGTTTACAGCCCTTGTCCACTCCTTGTCTATATGCCTAGTGCTGCAGATTGCTTTTTCACATTGCCTCCTGCTAGTAAGAATGTCATAAATGCCCACTTAAATCATAGAGTCATTTGAGTTGGAGGGGACTCTTAAGGGTCATCTTGTCCAGCTGCCCTGCGATGAACAGGAATACTGGCTAGGCCTAAGAAACTGACAGTTTAATTTCTATATAGGGTGACAACTTTGAGAACCTGAAGGAGTGGAAACTATGTTCCTGATGAGGCTTTAGTTGAGGTTTTAACTTGGTAGTGCAGAGGCTGGACAGAGATCTGGACTCAAGCACATTAATCTGTAAAGAGAGCAAAGCCAGTTGGTTCCACAATGCTCCTCTGCTGGAGAGCCTAAGACTTGCCTGAAATCCCACTTATTCAAAACCCAGGCAGAAGGGAATAAAGCAGATTTTCAGAATTTGAAATCAGAACTTGTGACTTTTTTTTTTTTTAAACAAAATTGTTCCTGTTCAGCTCTGTGGAATTCATGACACATACAGATGGTGTGGCACATAGGTGGCTTTGGCACTTACTCCCTCCTTCTCTTGTCTCTTTGCACAAAGAGTTAAAACACCAAATATTACTCAGAGTAATTTAAAATGAAGACCTTTGTTGTTTTGAGTAATATTCTGCCCTTTTGCTTCCAGCACTTTAGCTGATCATCGTGACCTTTCCTTTTCTTAAAGAGAGGCACAGGCAGATGTACTGCCTTTGCTGGCAGAAGCAAACTGACTGCTTCTTAAATCACCCACTAGAAATGTTTTCCTGTGGCAAAGTGATATCCGTACCATTCTGAGGTACAGAGGCTCTTATGCACAAGGGAAGGGGATGGAATGCACAGAGGCAATGCACAAGAGATCCCTCCAGTGTAGCAGTGTGTCTGGTGGCTATGTGTATTCCCTGGATGATATTTTCAACAGAAGGGGAGCAGAAAGCCTTCTGGAGTAATTCCTGTTTGCAGAGGTTTTAGTGCAGCTGCCAAGTAAGGGCAGTGGAGCCAGGATTGTTCCACAGAGACCTGTGGCATTGTAGCTGTGATGTGGCCATATATCATCAGCCTCTGTCATCCCTGATCTGTGGCCTCTCACATGATAACACAGAGCACTGCTGCTCCTTTACTGACTTGGTCCCTGGTTAATCAGTTTGTTCAGGTTTTGAATGCTGTATTCAAGCATATTTTTAACAATGAAAAGCTTTCTGTGTTAAGAGAAAGGTCCTACGTATTTGATTCACGTTCTTTTCTTTGCAGTCATTTTAGTTTTTGAGTTACTTGATTTGTAGTAGCTGTGGCTCATTATGAGAAGTATTTGTCAGTGAGGACGCTGAGGCATGCACAGCTCTACATGTGAAATTTAATTATGGGCATGGGAATTTCCTGTCCATTCCCTTGAAATATTGCTGCTTAAAACTTGATAGACTGAAGGTTTTGCAAATTGAAAGAGAGAACCATGAAGGAAGATAGACAGAGGGGTCCAGAGATGTCTGGTGTCTGGGGAGCAAAGAAAAAAGCCAGGATCCCTTATGAGCAGTGAATGACCTTGGAGCTATTGGAACAGAGGGAAAAAAAGAGGACACTCTAAAGGCACAGGGGAATGCATGATGAAGCCTGGCAAACAGCAAGGGATGGGTCCTTGGTGAGGGCTGGGAGAGAAGAAAGCAGCTGGAGTGGAGTGAGGAAGGTTAGGGCTGGAGGGAGGACTCTGGCCAAGGAGGCTTTAAGTCGGGCTGTGAGCACAGGGTGTGCCTGTGGATATTCAGTGCAAGGTATGCTGAAAAACTACAGGGTAAGGTGGGTGAAATTTTTATTTCCTAGATTTGCTGTGTGTCTGTCCTAAAGTCAAGACTATTCAGGACAGAGACAGTGGCCAGGTTTTGCTGCTTTTGTTCCAGCTGGAGATCTAGCATAACTCAGGGAGAGAGCTGCCTTCCCTCTGGCTCCTGCATCGCACGAAATGGATGGCCAGGTCCCAACAGGAGTACATGGCAGTGTTCCTGGCAGTGCAGTTTGTGACCCATCCAGCATGAGCAACGCGTTTCTCCTTGTGAGCGGAGCTCTGACCCCTGATTCCACTCTGACCACAGTGTGCTTCCCCCAGTGGCTGCTTTTCACCTCTGAGCATTCAACAGATTTCAGCTGAATGCTGTTAGCTTGGTGATGGAGCCGCTGTCACTTGTGCAGCTCCAGGGAGCTGGATGTTGCCTCCACGCTCTTGGGATCAAAACTGTCAAAGTACAGGCAGGTAGTAGGGAGCTGCTACACTGTCTTCCCCAGCCTGCAGATGGTGTGTAGATGGTGATCTTTCATCTTAACAGAATGCTAAAACTTGAAACTCAATTATGACAGTTGCATTTGCGTTCTTAACAATTTCAGGACCTGATCATTTTAGCAAAACACTTGAACAATGAGTCTCTATTAGATGTAGCTGCTTAGCAGTTCAAAAGATAATTTTCAACTTCAATCTTGTTAACTTCAGGTGCCTTTTTGGGTTGTCAGCATTCATTGGTGTGCAGGAAATTTAAAATGAAGGTAAATACAAATCACTTTATTGGAGGGAGAAAAGAAAATAGCTTTCCTGTGTTGATTATATTGCTTGTTTTCTTGCTTAGGATGGTAGACATTCTTGCTCTTGATTTAGACTGTGGAGAAGGTATGCTGGGTAATCAAGGGCTCTTCCTGATAGCATGCCCAGGTACTCAATTGCATGGCTAGAGCTCCAGCTTAGGGCTACACAGTTCTGCATAGCTAACACATAGAAACTCAAGAGCTATACTGTTTAGAATCAGAAATAACTCTTCAAAGTTAAAATGTGTTTTTCCATTTGGACAACTTTCTTGATTTATAACTTTATCTACGATCAGATTTAAGACTGTAAGCCCAAGCATTGTTTCTGGAGGAAGCAGAATGTGGACTGTTTACAATAGCAGCTGTTAGTAGACCCAGTTGAAGGGTGGAAATAAATTCATGCATAGTGCTCCATTGTGTTTTTTCTTTCTTTTTTTTCTTCAGTGCTATCAGCCATTGGTCAACAGGATAAAAATATACAACCAGTCTTATTTGCAACATATTTCAACATAACACTTCTACCATAGCCTGCATTGTTTGGTGCTGGAGTTGCATAGTCTACTGATGTGCAGATAATGTCACAGTTTCAAAGTAATAGCTCTCTGTTTATTGCATACTCAGTTATTAGGAAGTGAAAACTTCAGAAAACTCCAAGCTCTGAGGAAAAAATAATGCAAACATCTAAATTATGCTTAGCTCACTAGAATCTGAAACAAGCAAAAGTTAATTTCATACTGGTATTGAGTTAAGAAAGCATCTCTATCAACTTAGTTGCATTCTAAGAACTCTCACACCTTTAAGGAGTGCGAGAAAGGGACTTTACAAGAGAGAAAGTGGGAGAGAAGACTTGATGTCAGGCCTTAGTAGTGAAGAGGAAGAAAGCAGCTCACTGTAGATTGCAATAGCTACCTGAGTGGGGATGGGGTCAGAGGAGAGAGGAAGAGAGACTAGAAAGAGTAAAACACTTAACTGTTACTTGTTCAAGGAGTAATGCTGGGATAAAATATATTATTGTTAGTGTGATTCTAACATGTTTCCAAGCATCAAACCAAGCTGACTCACTTGCTGTCAACCGTGATTCTACTAAACTCCTACTAAATTGGCAAATGAAAATAAAAAATGAATGGTTAGCACATAAAGAGCTAATTTTTATGCTGGTTGACCATATGTTCTTTGCCATCTCAGAGAAATAAAGAGCTGAAGAGTGTAAACATGAAAAAAAAAATTGGCCAGGTTCTGCATTTTTAATATTTTCTAGTTGTTCTGCAGGCATGCAGCATCCTGACATCAGATCGGATTCAGATCTCAGTTGCACGGTGTAGAGGCAGATTCCACTGCTGATTTGCATCAGGGTAACATGGAGCAGAATACAGGTCACTTCTTTTGGGAACGTGATTTACACAGAAAGGCAGGTCAGCTTACTGAATACTTGTTCAGCTGCAGTCCTGTTCCAGGGAATATGCTTAGCTTATAGACTTGTGGGGTTATTCTGTGTTAATGCCAGGTAGCTTTGGTCTTTGAGCAGGAGTTTTAGCTACACTAATATTCAACAATCTTAAAAGATTACAGTAATTCTTGGACTGGAGGTGACAGAGGTGCAAAAAGTATTTATAAAAATCCAACCTAGGCTGGCCCAACCTTCTTGCTCCTGCTTTTTGGTCAGCTTTGGTGCACTTGTGTAAGCCCATCTCTGGACCTCCAGCAGAGCAGTGTTCTTCTCTGACACAGGTGGTCTGACAGCTTATAGGGTATTTGGAAGTGCTTGGGAAGGTAATATGCCAGGTGATGCAGCCCAATCTGACTCATGAGCTGCTGCTTTGATCTGGCCTTTGCACTGCACTCGTGTGCTGCTCCATATTTTTAAAACATTGATAATTTTCTCATTTTCCTCTGTTTGTGTAACTTGTGTAATCAGTATGAAGTGACTTGGTCTCTGTAAGTATTCCATAATCCGTGCTTGGGAGTTGTGTCACACTGATTAGGTGTGATGGTTTAGGATCATGCGATTAAGGTTTTGTTTATGTTCCTTGGCTGAATGAGAATTCATACACTTAAGGCAGAAGCAGAGAACATTAAGCACTGTCTTCCTGCCTACTCTATTAGGGCAAATGCTGTATTTTCATGTGGAATCTTCTAGAATGGTTTCTTATTTGCAAAAGGGTTGTGGCTTGTTTTTACTTCCCAGATTATAGTGCAACTTTGAATTAGCCATTATTAGTGGCTGCACTGTTGGCCACCTCTGTTAGCTGCACTTTTCCAGTCTTACTTCAATCTCATGTGAAGAAATGCAAGGAAGGCTGTTTATCACAAAAATAAGGATAGAAATAAGCTTACCTATGGTGAAAGGGAGCAATGGGATAACACATCCTGAGGTCTAACAAGACAAGAGCTTAAAAAAAAGAGAGATTCATGTACCTGACTTGAATAGATTAACCAAAAATCAGCCTCATAAGAATATTTTTTATAACAAGGAACCACTAGTGGAATCAGATAGTCTTTTGATGCTGCTACAATTCTTTTCAAAGAGTGCACAGACAGGCCTGATCTTTGAGCACAGGTGCAGAACTTTTTCCCACTGTTCCAGAACTCTGGACCTTCCTATTCCCTTTAAAAAGAGAATCCCTTTAGCATAAAAGTCTCTCTTACACAGCCACTAAGCCTGCCGTACAGTTACTTTTCCTACTACATGTGTTTGACATCTGTAAGAAATACTGTTGTACATGGTTTGAATATACAGCCCACCACTCAAGCCGTGCAGAAAATCTGGAGGATATGGCAGGCACTCAAGGCATCTGAACAGAACTTTTACTGTTTGAGAGGTACATGGAGCTTTAAACAGAATGATCTCGATTAGCTGGAAAAAAAAAAATTAAAAAGGTAAAGTATTTCTGTTTTAAACATTGGTGGGCTCAGTCAGTGCATTGTAGAGTGAAAGCAGTGAGACCAAACAGCAAATGTTTCAGCAATGGAATTTCAGCCTGTCAAAGGTTTAAATCTGGAAAAAAATCCTTTGATTTCTTCCTGCGCTCCATAGGAAATGATAAGAACCATAGCAAACCATTAATTCCAATTTTCAATTCATCAGAAAAATTCCTGCCTTTCTGTTTAAAGCAAATGAATAATTCCCCTTATGTGAATCAGAAACTTATCTGTTGATTTTTACTCATCTCTTATTAAGATCAATATGCTTTTCTCTATTAAAAAAATGCTTCCCTATTGTCCTTTTATATTTACTGATAAGAGAAAGGCAATACAAAATAATCCCCAAAATTATAAAGGCAGAGAGAAGTTCTGCAGACATCAAATCCCTGGGTAAGATTCTCCAACCTGGCTGCAGAGCAGATTACAGCTGCACTATTAAAGGTGAGTTCCCAAGGGGCTTCCCACATAAATTCTCTGGAAAGCAGAGCGGTGGGGGAGGATGGTGAGGAAAGAAGTGGGCACTGTTAGGAGATCTGACCTGCTTCTGTCTAGATGGAGTAGCTGTAGAACCACCTCATGGTTTAAGGCAACAGTCCTGTAGGATCCTGCATCCTCTCATCACCTCAGTATTTCAGTATTTTCTGAAGGAACTCGAGATTTAGAAGAATGGTGTCTGAAATATGGGGGATTGTATGGGCAGGCAACTGGGAGCTGACCTGGTGCCTGGATGCTGGGTAGTGCTCTGGCCCAAGGGTACAGACCTCAGTGGACTGTGGCCAAGAAACTCTGGCATGGGCTGAATGCTTCCAGACCAGAGCTCAGCCTTTATAGAGAGCTCTCTGATTGCTGGGGCCTGGTACTCCCCTGCCCCCAGAAGCACCATGAATGCTCCCAGCTCCCGGAGCTGCCCATGGCATCTCACTACCACAGTTACTGGTGGTGGGCTCTTTGGTGGCTTCCTTTATCTCCTCTGGAGATTCCCTCTAGGAATTGTGTTAATTCTCCAGAAGGTACAAATATGGGTTGTGGAGGAGAGGAAAGACTGTCACGAGCTGGAAGGTTCTTTGCAGGATGAATTTTCAAGGTTGTCATTTCATTGCTGTTAGCATGCACAGTTTTCACAGGATGTCTAGATAGTATAAATCAGGTTTTTAAATGATTTCTTTAAGTTGCCTGAGACCCAAAATAGACCAATTGGAGCATGTGGGATGTACTCTATGCTGTGAGGGTTTTCAGCAGATCAGCTGTTAAGACATTCCATCTGTGCATTTACCTTTCAAGGAGACACCTGGAGGAGTCGTGCCTCTTGTAGCCACCTCAGAGCAGTGCTGGCAATACTTCTCAGAATGCTGTGAGCATTGAAAGGCATGCTGACTGTATAGCCCACATTTGTTCCTGCATGGATACAGCAAAGTAAGCACTTTGAGGTGACAGTTTGCAGGTGCCTGATCTCTACCGTTTGCCTCAGCCAGGATGCAGCTGTGGTTACTGAACTCTGTGGCTGTATCCAGGACTGCATCCAGTGACAGGTGGGTGGAATCTCCAGGAGATCAGCCCTGTTGATGTCTTCTTGTTGCTCTTCTGCTCTAATGTTGTCTGTGCCAGTTCCCTCTTTTGAGATGAGGAAGACGAGGTGAAGAAGCTGTTAGCAAAACAGCACAGATACTTCATGTTTTGAATTTCCATGCCAGACTGAATATTTTTCAGATGAGATGCCTGTTCTTACAGGTGAATTGCATTGATTCCTCTGCTTTGGGAAAGGTCTCTGAGGCAGCTATTGGAAAAAGCTCTTAATTCTGCAAAGAGGGAGTTCTGTGATTGAAATTGTGTCAGTTTTTGTGAGGTATGTTTAAGTAAGAGAAGTAAAAGATATCCAAGTACTTTCTCCCGCAGTTTTTGTTATGCTAGAAAATAAGTGGAAAATGCCAGCAATTTTATTTAAGGAGAAAAGGTTGGCCAGTGCCAATGTCCTAGGTGATGTCCTGTCTCACAGTAAGATGTGTGCTCCAGACATAAAGATGATGGCAACACTTCTGCATTTGTTTCTTTGAGAAGTGCATTATAATCAGAATGAAAGAAGGGAGGGCATCAAGTGTTGAAGTCAGGAACCCAACATTCACAGCTATCCTTGCCATGAAAATCTTCCACCTGTTCTGTACAGGTGAGGATGTTCCTCAACAGCCTGGGCTCTATTGGTGAGGTCTATGTGGCCAGTGTCCTGGAGGCTGATGAAGTCCTGAAGCTCTGTGGCTGGGGTGAACATGACATGAGATGTGATGGTATGGATTTCCTCCTGGTGGCTCCCTATGTGGTTTTGGGCAGTGGTGCCGAGGATTCAGTTTCTCACAGGAAGTGTAATTTGAGGCCTTTCCACACAGCTTGTTTTTATGGCCAGGTGTACTTTGCAGTGTGCAGGTGAGGACTTTTTTGGCAATCAATTTCTAGTGCAGTTAAGTACAAACCTCTAATGTGACAGCATCTTGTGGAGCAGAAGTCTGATCCAGAGCTGCCCACAGATCACCATATTCAGACAGGTCTGATGCCAGGTGAAATCCAGAGCAACTCCCATTTCCCATCAGCGTGAAGCACTTAGAAAGTTTAAAGAGGTCACAGGTCTTATTCAAGTTCCACCTGAGGTGTGGAGGTTTTGTTCTGTACCTTGTGCCTCGCTGCTCTGGGCACCGAAGCTGTCTTACAAGTTACCTAAGGGTTCCCTCAATGAGCATCTCTCACCAAACACTCTTCCACTTCTCTGTGAAATGCAAAATATTTTTTGGAACAAAGTGGCCTTTTGCCTCAGTGGTGATTTGGAGCAGCGTAGGCCTGTAGGATGTTAGCGTGCTCTGACCTGCACTGCAAGCTGCTCTGGCCTTCACCTGAACCAGGACAGAAGGGGGGGAAGAAGGAAACTTGGAACTAAGACTGGGATTCAGTACATCTATGATTTATTAGTCTAGCAAAATAAATGTGGGGACAACTGAAGTTATTTGCAAGCACAGGTTGAATGTGACACATAATTTTGCATTTATAAAAAATGAAGAAAAAACCTACCAAAAAAAAGGGGAATAATTTAGTTTGGCATTTCTGAAACCAAATGCTTTGTTTTATCAAACCAGATTCATTAACACACCTGGATGCAACTTGCATAACTGGGAAGAGTGGGTCAGGGTAATAGATCTATGAGCTGAAGTCTACATCCAGGGCAGTTCTCTGAACCAGGAGATCAGGTCAAATTCATCTGGTCAAGGGAGACTAATAGTTTGAGGCCTATTCTTCTCCCTGGAGATACAAGAGAGCTGGAAGGAAAACAAAATGTTTTGTTAGACCTGTTTATAAATGATTAAGTCAGCTTCAGATGAACATTTTATCCAAAAGCCAGACAAGACACCTGCCTCTGTCTGGAGTGGCATTTCTGTGCAATTCTTCTTAGCTGAGCCAGGCACAAGCACAGCTGACTGAAGAGAGGGCACGTCCTGAGGTTTGGATGCATGAGTGCGGATGGAGAAGTTAATATATATTCTTGTTTTTGATTTGGAATTATGGTAAACATTTATCTACAAATGCAAATCAGATTCAGTTTATGAAGATTGATTTCCACATAATTTGACCTTGTCTAGTAAGTCTTTTTGACCAGGTGAATTATGGGGACTTTACGCTGATTTATTTCTGCTTATGCACAAAGCATGGTGCATTTGTTCATTTATTATGCATAGCACATCAGACTCAGGAAGATTATATCATTTGAAAATTAAATTTCATGCATTTGTGTTTTAACACAGACCTCACTTCAGCTGTTTGACTTTCTATAGCCCTGTCCTACAACCTGAAGAAAATCCCTAAAAAACAAATGACTATTTTGTGCATTCTGAATTTCAGAGAATAATCCCAGGTCTGTCACTGCTCTGTGTATACTCATGCTGGGGCAGAAGAAAAAGACAGAACAGTGTAATGTTACTGTAAGGATTTTACCCTAATCTGTGTCCCCAAAAACCAACATGACTTCATTATAGTTGTATAGCTGTTTTATCACTATACAGAGAATGTGCCAGTATTTGGTTGCTTTATCCTTATTCAGTATTCCTTGGTGGGTTTCTATTACTGTCTTTAAACCATAACTGTATCTAACCAATCTGTGTGAGAAGATAATTATGATTTTAATTACTCTTCTTATATTATTACTTTATATTTTAGTTGAAATAACTTTCTTTTGACTACCATTATTTTTCTTTTTCGCGTACATTTGAACTTTTAGACAATATCATGTACTCCTTTAATCAATTGTTCCTTCTAGAATGTTTCTTATTGTAGTGAAATTGTTTCAACAACGACATCTTTGGCATCTCCCTAGATACCTCTTTGCATCTATTTCAACAAATTGCAGGCTATTTGTCATTATTAATTGTTTACAGTCTTTCAAGCTGTCCATGATTTATCTCAAATTATTTAATACAGATCCCTCATTTTTTTAAAAAATATGAAGCTGAATTATGTCATTGAGGCAATTAACTCCATAAAGAGGGAGTGGGGATATTCTGTTCATTGAAAAACAGTTGTGCTTTGGCAGCTGTGTAGTAAGACAGTAGATAGTCATGTATTCCTTCCAAGCAAGTAACAATAAAAACATATGTATATAGATGTGTATAGACACACATCTATATATAGATAGGTAGATTCACACTTTTATTTTGTAATAGAATTGTGGCTGTATTAAGGCCAACATGTTCTGGGATTCTTCACTTATATGGCCATATTTAGAGGGTCTTAATTCTGCAAAACGTTTGTGTGTGTGACAGCATGGAATTACACTGCCAGAAGAATTAAGGTGCCTAAGGAGATGCTTGTAAGATCTTTTAGTAAGTTTGAGCTTCGGGCTTGAAGTTAAATCAATTCTAAAATAATATTAGATAGATTTTTCTCATAATAAAATTGTGAATATTTAAACAGTAGATACCTGTTATCAACTTGCCAGTGACAGAAGCAAGCAATGAGTCCTATAAGGAACCTTTTTTTTAATGATGATAGAGATCTAATTTCTAGCCCTCCAACTACTCATACTTTGAGGCTGAATAGCATACCTCAGACATGTACATTTTCAGTAGAAAAACATCCACGTTTGAGAGGAAAAATATATTTCCCTGGAAGAGGCTGATAAAAATTAAATAGTAGGTGTTTGAAACTGCTCAGCTGCTTAGAAAGTTCGAATTTTATGAAAGGAAAAAAATTTGTACCCAAAGAGTAGACAGCATATTAAAAATGCATGAAAAACTGAAAGAGAAACAAAACAAAAAATCCAACAACAATATATTGTGGAAATGTGTGATAAAATCAACTTCTCAGTGAATCGTGCATCTTTACAGCTGAATGATGATAACTCATGGCTCTGCTGAGAGTCTCAGAATATTTAGTATTTTTTTTAAAGCTTCAACTCTTAAATTCATATGATTACAGTGGGAATTCCAACTTTAAATTGGAGTAAGTCCCTGCCTTCACCACAGAGCTACAAGACATGTTCATGAATACTCTAAAGACTTAGAAATCAAAAGACAGGTAAAAGCAACCTGTAAATTTGTTTGTGTAGGCTTTTATTACTTTTAGATTGTAAATAAATTTTGTTTCATCTGGAGACTGCTTTATTCAAAATGAGTAACAATCTACAATACTGAGCTGAAGACAGGAACACAATGAAATGAGAGCCTACACAGCAGTCTTTAATTTAATATAGGATTGCAAAGTGACAAACTCTATCTTGGTAAACTAAAGCTCTTGCAATAAAGGTTAATGAGCAAAAATGTAATCTACCTTACTGGCAGAGAGAAGATCCACCCAGCTGCAGTGTGTACCCAAGGTACAACTGACATTCATTACCAGCTGTGTGTAAAGAACCCAATAAATGGTGACTAGGCAGGCAAACTATTGATTTTCCCCACTGTTATTTTTGGGTAATAAACTTGCTGACATAACCAAAGAACAAGACTGTTCCAAGAATTATGGCAAACTTACCCCTTTGAAACTCTGGCATGTCCTTTCAGTGTTCACTGTGGTCAGTTCCTGGGACCAGAACAGCTGATAACACATAAGCAATGTTACTGAAATTTGCAGGATCAGGTACTGCAAAATTGGGAAGGGCCATAATCAAGGTTATGTGTAACTCCAGTGTTTTATGAGCTTGAATCTACATTTTAACTAATGTGGCTGGTGAATCTTAGCACTTGTACTTGATGGTGGAAGCTGGTCTTTCTAGTTATGACCTAAGGAATCCATTTCTCTTCATGCTGATAAAAGTGGATTTCATAGAAGATGCTACATGTGACTGCAAATCTTGCTTCAGAAGCATCACTGATGCAGCTTTTGATAGGTGACATGCTATCTCTTTAAGAGGACAACCACAAGCAGTATTCGGTCTCTCCTCTTCAGACACCCTCCAGCAGGTATCACTGTGTTCCCTACAGGTGAAAGGAATTTGTCTGAAGCTCCAGTCACTTGGTTACAGAAAGCTCTGCAGGAGTTTAAAAAAAGTCAGCCAGTGGTAACTGATGTTGTGAAAACCACAAAGATGCTTGTATCTTCTGTGTGAGTACTTACAAAAAATAACCTGGAAACTTGGCACAAAAAGAGGTGATTATTTTTCTTAAATGTCTTTATAACTTTTCAGCCACACTTATAGTCTTATATAGGAGGGGAATAAAGGACTGAGTAGTAAAAAAGGGAAGAGTCACAAATGTTACAGGAAAAGCAGCAGAAAAAGGGCTTTTTGGTGTAAGCAGAGCGTCTTGTCTGAACAGCCAGAGGAAGTAGGCACTTTCATCTGCATTGGAGAATAGCTTTCCAACTTGAAGTGGTTATATAGATACTGGCAAAAAAAAAAAGTGAAAGGATGTGAAAGATGTCAAAAAGACATTTTTGAGCTTCTAATTTGGGGGGCTGATGTCTGCATTCTTGAATTCTCAAGAGAAGTTAATTTATATTTTCTGACCCCTTGCAATTGATAGCATCCTTTACAAAGAGGGACTTTTCAATGTTTGCTTTCCAAGCCAGGGGATGGGTTTGTGTCAGAATCCTTGTTGCAGAGCTCTGTGAGTGCTAGATCCACTCAAACTGGAAATCACAGGAATGTCTTAATGCAGAACAATGTTTTCTCCTATTCTAACTGAAAACAAAGCCTTTCTGATATTTGATCAAGTATAATAAACCAACTGAGGTGGATATGTCAGCCTGGACATGTAAAGAACTGCAAAGCCACCAGCACTTGAAATTGCAGCTTTATGATGGGAAGTTACAGCAACCATAGTCATCAAGAACAGGGATCAAAAAAAAAAAAAAAAAAAAACTGAGTAGATGTTATTTTCCTTGAGCGCTTCATTTCTCCCTTAGGTATTTCAGTTGTTTTGTCATTTGAGTTTTGGAGATCTGTCCAGTTCCCAGATCCAGAGTTTCATGAAATGCAACGCATATGAAATACTATAACATGGCACCTGAAGTAGGTCCTTCCTGGACTGCTCCCCCTGCTTCTTCATCCCCAGACATCTTGTCCCTGGAGGGAATTCACTGCATATTGCCTTGGGCTGCAATTACCTGCTTCAAGCTCACACTGGGTGCGTTCACAGTCCTTTACAACAAAGCTAACTCAGGTTTCTATGCTGAAATTGTTTCTCTTGGATAATGTTAATTGAGGTGAGGGTGTCTGCAACGTAAAATTTCATTTGGAGAGCTGTGCCTACGCCAATACTAAGGGAACTGCTGATGGTAATACTGTTTCTTGGCCTACGTCCCTTGATCCTTACCATTACAGTGCACAAAGCTACTGAAACATATCTAAGGAATCTTTCTGTTCAGATAGACAAGGAGCGAGGTACTGGAGCAGGTACTGTAATGACCTTGCAATGACCTACAGGATATTTATACTAGCAGCTGGTGAATTGTATTGGTTTAAGTTAATAACTCTTGCTGGTCTTGGGTCAACCAATATAAACTGGATATAACTTTATATTTGATTTAAAAATGTTTTGTATGTAGTTAATATTTAAGTCAGGGCAAAGTTCTAAAATGCCTATTTATTTCTGCCTGTTGTGACTTTCTTACACCCTTCAACATTTCTTGCTTCCAGTCTTCCTGTCCATTTTTAGCTGGCTGTCCCTGGTGCTTGGCTCCATCCCTGGGCAGCAGCAGCCGTAACTGCGGGAGGCAGCATGTGGTGGGACAGAACTGGGGAACCTTTCAGTAGCCTCCAGTTTCCTCCAGAATTAGTTCCCTTCTCAAGGTGCTCTTGTTCCAGATCTGCCATGAGGGGTACTTGTGAGTTATCCCTGTGCGATTGACTATGCAAAGAAGAATGCAAGACAATTAAATTTAGGCTTATTTTTTAATGGGAAGAAGTGTTAAATCACCATGAAGTTTTGTGGGAGCTGCTTCAATTGGCCCAAGGAATGAGCCTGGACAAAATCTAATGTTAGTTTTGAAATTCTATACTTTCAAGGGTGTTTCTATCTCATTAACACAACGTGATCTTTCTGTGCACTTCATGACACTGTATTTTTGCTGTCCAACTGGGCTCTCGTCAATGGGATTGTTGTGCTCTCCCCAGTGAAATTGTAAGCATTCATGCTTGCAGCAGAAGTTTTACCAAGCATCTATTCATATCGTAATGGATTATTGACATAACACAGCAGACTGTTATGAAGTATTCCACTATGTGTAATTAGAGAGTATTTAATCCGCATAATAAAAATCCATATGAGAAGTTGTTGTAATTCATGCCCCAAAGCTGCTTATCTATATGAAGTAACTATTTTGCCCTATAGATTTAGAGATGGAAAACAGCATTTTGAAAAAATCTAATGTAAATTCAAGATGACTAAAAAGGTGCTTTTACACAGTAATCCAGATGTGGGCAATTTGATTTTTTTTTTTAAGAAAATAAAATGGCATATGGATTTGAGCATTAGCTTCCAACTTTCACCTTGGATCATGTTTTTTACAGCCATTTCATAAATCTTTACTTTCCCACTCCTCGTGCCTTTGGGAGGATGCCAAGGCAGGATACAGGAGCCTGCTCAGGGTCTTCCTGCAAGGGCTGGGGGAAGAGTGAGGGAGGTGCTCTGTACTGTGGCACAGTGTGATGTTTTGAACAATTCATCACCCCGTGCTCCCACAGAATGGGCAAAAGGTCGAGCTAGCATCTGTATGTCATTTAAGATCTAGTCAGGTATGTAAAGTACAGCGTAACTGGGAATATGAGTGATTCATAGAGCATTGCGGGGTGCTCTATTTTAGGGGAAATTTAGGGTTAAAAAACATGAGGGCACAGAAGCTGTGACTGATAAAGCAGTCTGGAGCTGAGCGAGAAACCAGGAAGTAGGAGGAATATTTCATTCCTACAACCTGCTCAGGCTACCTTTGTGCACGCTTTTACCAGATCAAAACTTGTAAAGAAATCAGTGCTAACAGGAAAACAGAGCTCAAAATGTTTGCAAAGATGTTTATTCTTTTAAATTTTTCTTATCTTTTACGTGTCTTAATAAATAATGTCATAATTTTTATTTTGCTAAGGAATCTCCTTGAGTTCAGAATTAGGCAAAGCTGAAGGAAGTTAACTTTCATTGCACAGAGAGGTTTAGTTCAGCCGCTGCTGCTGCTTGTTACGTCATGGTGAAAATCTGTCCCTAAGTAGCCTAAAAACAGACAAATGAAATAAAGAAAAAAAAAAACAGAGGTAAAACCTCAACTATAATTTTCACATCAGCCTTTAACAGTCAGAATACAATACAGCCATTTTGTGGTATCATAAAGGGTTGTTAGTTGCTCTTCTGGTGATTTAAAGCCCTAAAATTGTCAGCATAGTCTAGAATATTATTGGGCACAAAAGAAAACTACACTGCATAAATTCCATAGCACCTTTTCAATTTGGCATCAAAATAATAAACTCAATTATTTGAAGAAAGGCATGCATAGGGAGTACGGTAGGCTTGTCATAGCTTTTGTGAACTGGTATGTGTGTGCTGAATTATGCAGAAGTGTAGTTCACAAAGAACAGAAAATTTGTGCTGACACATGAAGGTACGGCAATATTCAGGTGAGCAAGTCCTACAGAGCAACATTTAAGCACCCACTGCAGAACTCTTACTTTTCTACCTGGAAATTAATGTCAAAATAAGAACAGAAGAATGGGTAGTAAGTTAGTGACCTTAATTCTGGTGCTTAACTTTTGAGTATTTGCCTTTATAGCCTTAACAGTGTTCTTTTTGCATAATTCACAGCAATCAGAGTCATAAATTCCAGGTTCTTCCACACACAGACCACAAAAGTGCATGCTTTCATGTTTCTCAGCTGAACAGCGAAGATTTTGGGTTGTATTGAAATTTAAACCAAAGAATGTTAATTTTAGTGTATGCATGAAGCACTTGCGGCTATTGTAGAAGAGACCCAAAATGTGCTATCAACCCAGATATCAGACAGAGCTTTCAAGAAACAGGACTTTGAATGTCTGAGTTTAAAAAAAAAAGAGGCAAGTGCAATAAGGAATGTTGAAAGATATTATAAATCCCTTCATCAGAGAGAAAGAGATAAAAATAACTCCGTAGCTAAAAAATATAATCTGTAGAAATCTTAATGAAGCCTAATGACTCATGTAAGCTGTTCTGTTAAATTTACTATCCTCAGTTTACAGATAAGAAATATGAAAACGAAGACCAATATTTTTGGTGCATAAAATTTTGCAACTTAATCCATATTTATTCATCTGAGTGTCGTGTCCTTAAATGTTAGTGAAAGAGGACTCAGAATTGAGTCCTTATTGCAAAGTGAGAATTAAACTGTCATGTAAAGGAGGGAGAAATTTGTGATGGAGAAAGAAAGACCCCCAGTCTGTCAGGCAGCTAATGATTAGTGACCCTAACAGGAGCTGGTTGAAAGCAGGATGCTGAAAGCTTTTTAAAAGGCCAGTCACCCATATGTCTTTCCCCTCTGGAAGAAGAATGTGTATTTCAACAGTTCTCAGTCAGTGTCAGTTTGGTCTTTCCTGTCTTCTGGAGCCGGCACTGGAATTCGCGTAGAGCAAGCAGGCATCCATCGGGTTTTAGTTCCTGTGTGCTTTATTTCTCTGGGCTTTAGCAGAGATGGTTGCATTACCAGGTATCCCTATTGATTTCTATTTAATATTTCATCAGATGACAATCTCAGTTTCAGGAATTTTGCTCTGTAATTTAGCTGAGTTAAGTAGAGTTTGCAACTCCAAGGATTTGTTTTAAACAACCTCTTAACAATTTTGATGTAATTTTCCCAATTCACACTGTGAAGATGCTATGATCGGCATTTTGGTCTCCCACATCAGGTTCTTACATTTCCTTTTTTTTTCTTCGGCATGCTCTACCTGTGTTCTATGTCGTTATTGTGTTGATGTTTTTTGGTAATTTGCTCTGAATTTGGCTTTCTCTCAAGTATCTATCTACTTAAGTCTTCACGCTGTCATGTAGGAGTGAGCAAGCAAAATTATCCATGTGGGAGATGCGCAGACTCAGCTCTGTCCTCATTGCGGACATTCAGCATTGAGGAATTTTATGGTCCCATCTTCATAGTCCATCCAATTTGGAGCAAGTCCCCATGTCCTTGTTTAAAATTTTATAGATATATAACAATTTATAACTACAGCATCTTGATGGACCGTATATATATACATAGGCAAATATTATAAAGTATGAACTTTTAAATTCCGTAGCAATATAAACAAACAAACAAGTATAAAAGCAGTGACCTTTTCTCAAATTTTAAGCTTGTTTTTGGCAGAAACTTCTCTAGCTGTCTTTGGAGTTACTTGCTTCTCTCACTTGGCATAAGATGCTAGACTTTCCCTGGGGAACCTGTTCTTCCACTTCTGATGGCTGCAGCAGTTGTCTTCACTGCCTGAGGGAAGTGTACATCCTTGGGAAGATGTTCAAGGTTGGATTCAAATCCTGGGTATGTAGGGATCATTGGTGCTATCTCTGAGAACACCTAATGAGGAGATCAGTGGTTCTTCAAAGTCAAAGAGCCTGGAGAACAATCTGTCCAGACACTGGATTGGTTCATGTTTCATACCCAGAAAGAAGACATAAGATTTTGACTAAGAGACTGTTGGCTGACACTGGTCAGAGGTAGGTCTACAAAGGTCGATTGTTCACCTTTATTTGCAAACATTTCATCCAAGACCTCCTGTTTTGAAATCATGACCCTTGAGACTCTCCAAAACAGCTGTGTCTGACTTTGTTGAGATACACAACATTTAATGATACTCACTTTGTTCCTGCCCAGGCTGATTCATAGAGAGGTGACATTGATTTACTCTTCAAATTGTTTCTCTTTATATCCTAGGATTTACCAGCTTCCTTTGTGCCATTATGTGATTTTGCCATGGAGTGAAGGCATATACCTTTTTAACTTGAACATTCCTTTACACCAAATGTCTATCAGAAGGGGAAGCACAAGACTCATGAGCTTCTCTTCATTTTTTCTTGAGAGTTGGGCAAGCTTTCCTCTCTTTTGTTAAACATCCCTGCAGGAACTCCTAACACCATAAGCAGAATCAGAAAGTGATGTCAACAGGGGCTCCTGGAACACTGCCCTTCTCCTTTGAAATAGGGTAGAGTAGAAGAACCATCTTTGAGCAAGTTGTGCTTCTGGAGTGTTCTTCAAGACACAAGAGCAGACTAAAATCTCTCATTCTTTTTTACGATTATGCAACTGTGTTATCACATTGCTCCTGCACATTAATATAGACAGATTTTTTTTTTGACTTAGATTTACTTGTTTCTTGTATAAATCAAGACCCTTCAATCATGATTCATTTTATTTATAGGGATATTTTGTGTCACTTCATATAATTCCACGGAATCAACTTGGTGGATATCCTCTACTACCAGCCAGAGATTGTCCCCTATCTCTTCAGTATCTGCAGAAAAAAATGCCTATCTTTCCAATTTTTGCCCCTGTGCTCTTGGTGTGGTGACCTAAAGTGCTGTTTTTCAGTGCCAAATCCTCCTCGTGCTGAACTTGACTCCATTTGGCAGTAGGCAGCGGCTCCCTGGATTACAATTTACCCACTTATCCTGGTTGGTGACATCCTGATAAACAACAGAAAAAATGCCAGTGACGTGTACAAGGTATGTTGAAATATGATGATGATTTATAGGATAAGATAGGACTTTTGATCAGCTTGTTTGAAGTGCCCTTGGCAATCACATCCATGTTCTATCATCATGTGAATGGTTTTCTACTGATGTTTGTGGAATGTTTTTGAGGATCCCAGAGTTTCTTCCCATCACGGGCTTGTTCCTCTTTATGTTGTAAGCTTGTCCTTTTAGCTTTGCTCAGATACTTTCCAAATCAATGACTTCTTGTTCCATCCTTCTTCTCTTAGTGGAATCAGCCTTGCAGTTACCTTAGTCAGGAAAGTAAAAGGAGATGGTAGCCCTTATGGACAGAATCTTGCTTACTGTATCTTTCAGAGTTTACCCTTCATTCTAAATACCTTCCTAAGTAGTGTCAGAATTGTTTCAGCTGGAAGAACAATTTCTATCAGCTGTTTCTATGCTACATTATTTCAGGGGTGAGCTGTCTGGCATACCTATGATATTATGTCTCTTGCACTATGACAAAAATTACTTGGATAAATGTGCTTGGACGTGCTGACAGTATGAGTGACACTTGACCACATATCTCAAAGAAAAAGTTATAGATAAGCTACCTCTCCTATGCTACTTTTCTATTCAATTATCCATTTCATTATGGTCTGTTTTCTATTTAATTTTTTAAATTTTATATATATGTATTTTAAAACTTATCTTCAATACCTGCTTTTTTGTCTAATATCTGACATTTCCAATCCTAGAATCGAAACAACACAATTTCTGAAACAACTGTAAGAGTTAGCCTTTCCTAATTCTGTCTTGCCTTTGCTTGCAGGTCACACTTGCCACAGCACACCATTCTATGAGCTGAATTTTCATTTCAATTGATTTTAATTTCAAAATTCTCGCTGTGACTGCAAATAGAATAATACTTGGGTGCTGTGTCCAACTAAACAGCTGCAGTCTTTTCAAACTCAAAGTGATTATTTAGTCTTTGCATCTTCATTTCTCTAACAATTTTTTCTGTGATTTATCCTTTTTAGCTCTTCTTTGTTTATCTTCTGCTCTGGTCTGCAAACTTTTGCAGAATGATTTTGTTTCTTACAAGCATAATGGATCTGCCCAAAGGCTGCTTTGATTTACATTTTACTTCAAATCTTTCTGCAATCTTTTATGTGATTTCCTGCAAATCCACTCTGATTGTATTTTGCAGACTTCTCTGTAGAGTCTTCTGTTTTGCCTCGCAATTGCATCTTTTTATGGATATACAGTTTAATACATATAAAGCAGCACACATCTCCTTTTTGAATTCTTATATGAAAGTGATATGTCTCCAACTTTGCTTTTCTGTAACTGAAGAATATTGTTTGTTTATTTAGGAATATAAGAAATATTCTTAGGAATATAAGAAAAACTTGACTTGTTTTGCCTCCATTTTTTAGTGTGCTTCCTTGAAGTGAGAGACATGCTGTAGCTGCTAATGGTTCCTCTAAAATTTCCTTTACTTGCTATCTTGTCTGCTACTTCTGTATCTATTCTATTGCCAGCACTACATGTTTTTCTGTGGTGGCAGTGAAAATGAACTGAAAATTGGGATTTACGAGTACAAGAAATCACTATTATACCTAAAGATAAGCTGATGCTGGGAAAGATCTATGTGTCCTCCTTCATCAGGTGGGTAGCACTGACTGAATGAAGCAAAAGCTGCTTTTGAATGCTTTTTACCAGATGTGTTATTTAGTGTTCATAGGTGTTATGTACTTAAAATGATCTCTGAAATTAAATGAGGAAGGAAATAAATGGAATATTTATACACCAAATTTAAAAGACAGAGGTTAAAAATTGGCTTATAATGCCCTGCTGTTTGGGAGTCCTTACATTCTTTTGAATTATTCAATGTGGTTTTTATGGAGGTATTCCAGAAAACTGCTTTCAGTTCTGAAATGACCGATCTCGTTATAATGGAGAGAAACTTGGCAAGCCTCAGATGTAATACAGCACAGAATACAGGTACAATACTTTCATACGAAGAAGATTTAATTAAATACTCTATTTCTAAAATCAACATAGCTGACAAATCCCCATTTTGTTTCGCTTATTGTTCAGCAAGAGAGAAAATGGAAACAGAAAGCAACAAGATCCAATTTGTTCATTTATCAACTGCAAAATCTTTTCTCCAAAATCTTTATGCTGCTTTGCTGTCCTTCCAGCAAATGTTTTGGTAAATTGCTGGAGAAAATGAAGACAAGAAAGTAAGATAACAGTTCTAGATGGATCTTTCCACATGGGAAATAAAACATTACAGTAACTCTAGTATAATCTGCAATAACTCCAAATATTACAGAAGTACAAAAAGAAAGCAACAACAGTAAGTGCCTCACAGGGTACTTCAGAGAAATTATAGCACTCTGGCTGAGAGAGCTGATAGCTGAAGGCAATTTAGATGTTCAAACTGACCAGTTTAATTTTAGATTTAGATTGCTCCATTAACAGGCATGTTTATTGATTGTGCAAGCAAAGTTTTTGGAGTGAGGCACACTTTCAGGAGACAGCCTTCAAAAATACGGATAGAAGTGTGACAATCACCCATAAGATAACCTTGTGCATAGGGAAATGTGTATTTAAATGATAGCCAGAAGACTGCTGTGACCACCATTTAGAGTCTACCTTGAGTGACTTTGCTATTTTATACAGTACTTGCTAGGGGGGAGACAGTGTATCTAGTTGTCTTAGAAATGTTTTTGCAAAATATTTTCTGAGTATTCTTTTTCATGAGGCAAATAGAATTTTCATGTAAATTATCAGATGATTATCTTCAGCAGCAAGTCATGGAGTGAAATTATGGTCTTAGAAAGCAAACCACAGCAATATTTAACATTTTCTGTAAAGACAAGTAGAACTTGCAGCTCAGGAGGGACTCATTCCTGCACCCATGCTTCTTTCCAGATCAATTTTGTTTTCAGGATTTCTGTACTCTAAAAACTCTGCACAGGCGATAGGATTTTGGCACAAACTGAAGGAGTAATCATTTTGATGAGTTTTAGTCATGCCTGGAGGCTGACTGCTAAGTAAGAGCCTCATCCAATTACCTTCTATTCAGAAGCATGAAGAGCCAAGGAAAAAGAATGTTGGATTTAGATACGGCAGTGCAGACACCCAAAACAACTCTCCCCTCCCTACAAGTAGAACTGGGGGCAACATCTCCTGCAGGAGTTGCCCAACAACCCTGAGCCTCCAAGAAACGCCCAAAGCTATGCAGATGGGGGGGGTTGGGTGGAGGTGTGAGAGGAGGACAGATGAAAGCTGCCAGCTCTTGGTGTTGTCATGCAAAAATGACAAAGGTAGAGCTGGTGGTGGGGAAGTAAAATTGCTGCAACCAGCAGGAACAGGAGAAGTTGCATGGAATGTGAGGCAGAATCTGTTACTGGGCCAGAACGTGGGGAGCAGGTATGTAAGTTGGCTCTCTTTCAATTGCAGAAAAGCATAGGTTACATTTTTTTAATATTGCTGGGAAACCAGGCAACACTAACAGTCACATGTGTACCCAAGGGATAACTAAAAATCATTCAGAATCAAAACAGAGACCAAAAAAACACAGTTAATCTTTTCAGCAGCAAACCTCATTATTTTTTACCCCGTGTCTGAATGTACCACATTCTTAATATAAATCTTTGTCACAGTATTAGGACAGATCATTTCTGTGCCTGCTGGAACTTCCCTGTCCTGAGGGTTCCTCCTTTTCTCTGTCAGTTTCTCAGGGGCTGGCCAGAGTGCTCGGCCCGCTGCCCACGGTGGCAGAGTGGGGTGACTTTGCCCCTGCATGAGTAGGCCAATCTCACTTCACTCAGGGCAGGGAGAGCAAGCATCATGCCTCTCCTCGACTGCAATTGCCATTCCTGTAACACAGCATAGAATCATTGAATCACAGAATGGCTTTGTTTGGAAGGGACCTCAAAGATCATCTAGTTCTAACCCCCCTACATCCAGCACAGAAATTGTGCATCTTGTGTGACTTGTGCAGTACACAAGCTTGCCTGTACTTGGTGGCAATTAGCTGCACAGCTGTAGCTCATTTGGACACACTGATTTGCCCGCTTCACCTCCAGGTGTGTGATTTGCCAGGCGTGCAGTCGTTAAGCAGGGCCCGCCTGGTTTGTAGGCATGATCTCTGGGCTGTGGTTGGTACGAGTGCTGTCGCTGATGGCTGGTGGCACATAAACTATCTGTCACTGACATGGGAGTTGTGGGAGGGCAGCCTGCACGCAGCAGGAGGTGCTGCAGAGAGAATTCCTTCCACCCTTCCATCCAACGCGCTGCAAGAATAGATCACCTACCAGCTTTAATGGAGCTTAAGTGATATAATGGAGTCCCTCGCTGGCCTGCAGACGGAGATAACGCCACTTTGATCCAGCACTGATTAAAACTGCTGGTCTGATGTTCGTTTACTGGTACAAAATAAATTTGTTACTACAGAAATAAAGTTGAAACCTAGAATTTGGCTTTGCAATCACATCTGAGATAAACGGAGTAAGGACTATAGGGCTGTTCTTTGGCATTTGTATTCAAAGATATCCTAAAGGCATGGAAGGGACTTTGACATCAAATTCTGTAATATTTTCAGGATATTACTGCATTTTGGGCCAAAAACAGAGTACTTGTTTGTCCTCTGAAACACAGGTCAAACATCTGGGGATCTGTAATTTAGCTGTTGTGTCCGTTTGCACTACTATTACAAGGTGACTGCTTTCTCCAGTTTTCGCATACGGTCTTCATTTTGGGAGGGTTGCTATGCTATTAAAAATAGTAATTCTTGTGTTGTAACTTTTTCTTACTTTCTGCTGAAAGTGTGATTCATTAGCATGATGGAAAGAAAAGTGGGTCCACAGATAATGCCACTGGGCAAGTTCCTGCTGTGTGCCCTGTTAGCTGCTTCTCTGCACGCCAGTGCCTGAGAACACATCAGGAGCATCCATAAACTAAGTGATCGCTTTCTGTACATGCCACATGGAGAAGTCAATATTTATACATCACACTTGATAGAATTCATTAAATATATTTTTCTAAATAACACTCTATATTACATATTCTTTGACTAATATTTGCCCACAGAAGAAGTATTTGTTGTATGAATTGAATACCTGGTTAAGAAGAATCAAATGAATACAACATATTTAATATTTATTTGATAGCACAACACAGTAGGCACAGGGGAGGTGAGAGAGAACACAAAAACAGGAGGAAGGAAAAGTGATTAAAAGGAATGGACAGAGCACAAAATATTTCCATATGACAATAGCGATTCTGAGAAAAATAAACTGCAAGACAGGCTCAGGAATTAGGATTTTAGGTTTTTAAAATTAAATATTTTAGGGAACGGATAATACTTAAGGAGGACTGTAAATGATCTGGTCCTGTAAGACCAGGACCATTCAGGCTCTTCATGTCTGGGACACTTTTTATCTTCACTGACATGTTCTTAGTCTGAGAAATCTTTATTTTTATTTTTTTTGTTGCTTTTGTGTGATGTAGCTGTAATGAGCAAAATTCATACTGCAACAAAGCTTAATAACAACAACAAAATGCTGACAATCTCGAAAGCTGTTAAAGCTCTCAGGAATACTTACTGGAGAATTTGGTTATGGAGAAATTGTACTGGGCAGCAGGATTTTGTGAGAAATTATGTTGCAGAATTTTGACAATGTTATTTGTACAGTATTTTTTTTCCTGAAAATAATGGTTTGTACTTGTAATTAAAATAATACTTTGCTCTGTTTTCTGATAACAGATTCCTTGAAAGCAAGTGGAAGTCACAGTTGTACAGAGGAAAGAGTTGGGCCATTTTTGTTACAATCTGAAATAAAGTCAAGTATAATCTACCAGCAACAAGATGCTGTGATATGTTTTACAACATATCACCCCAACACCAAGTGCTGTCCATGACTAACTCATACAAACATTTGCTGTAACAAGCTCTCCCCTTCTGTTTTTGGCATGTTGTTCTCATGGTTGGACAGTCTGTCTGTGCGTGGTCAGAGTTCAATGTTGAAAGTTATTTTAAAGTGATGGATTTTTGTCTTGTGCTTCACTTCTCTAACGCTTTTTTGGTGCTATCTCTTCCTTTCTTGGGAAGGATATATTAGGAAATGCCATAAGAATATGTTCCAACCATTTTAATTAATGGGAGATCAGAGTTACATACTGACAAACAGAACTGTATCATCTGGGATTCAGTATCTCTTTGTGGCAATAAGCTGATTCTCTGATAATACGGAAAGTTAAACTCATCCTTTTTCATTTGCCAAAGAAAATTCCTTTTTTTGTTGTTCCTAATAGCAGGTTCTCTGTGATAAAACAACGAAGAATACAAGGAGGGGCCAGAGCAGGGAATTAAAATCAACCGTTAAGATTGCAGGAATGACTGAATTATAATAGGGAAGGTATTGTTACCACCCTTAGTGCCTAGATAGTTCTTCTTGTAAAGAAGATAAGGCTTTTAAACAACAAAATATTTAGGAGCCCTGGCAGAAAGGTGCTAAAACCACATGTACAGGAGGACAGAAGCTGCTCTCACATAGCAGCCATCTTGTTCCACCGCTTCATGGTCATTCAATTTGCTTTCTCAGCTTTTGTCTTAAAGTTAAGGCAGTCAGAGTTGGAAAAAAAAAATCAGAGATGTTCCTCTGACATATTTCTAGGGCTGCACACCTAAAAAAAAATATCTGTTTATCACTTCTGCAATTACTGTGAAATAGGAAAGGACCTTGGAAGGGTCACGCATCTATAAAACCGACAAAAATGTTCTCTCTGGAGAAATAGTTATTTGCCCCCTGGTGGTGAATTAATTTTTAAAAATATTAAAAGGCACTTTTAGGAAGTTTATTTGACATTAAAAAGAGATCTTAGTTGCTTTGGCAAATACAAGTAAAAGTAATATGCTAAACGATAAGAAATGTATAAAGCATAATTAAGGAAAATCCTGTTATGAACAAGCTTTGTTGATCTTTGATAGCTACGGCAGAATAGAACAAAAGGAATCAATCTTGCTATCCAAGAATGGCATGAGATCTTCTGTATTTCAAAATATGTTTCTTATTTTTTTTTAGTTTCTGGGTTTAACACAAATACCTTGAAAATTTACTGAGATGAGAATACTGAGAATACCTGATCTCCAGCACTCTTAATTATGGGCTGAGATTATTGTATTAATGTACAGTATCTTTAGATATACCACATGCTGGAGATTAGAAGTATCATCTGTACAGTCAGAGCTCTCATTCTGGGACACCAGTAATAACATTCCCTCAAAGGAAATATTAAAAGACCTGTATCTTCCTCTAAAAATTGTCTTGGGGTTTTCAGATGGAGTATCTCCATACATGAATAGAGCACTAGGATATTGTTCTTGGAAGAGTAATAACAAAATTGACATGGAAGTCATCCACTTTCAGTTTAAGCCACAAATCATTTTGAAAGATGCTGAGAATATCTTATTTTAAAAGATGGTATAAGCCTTCTAGTCACTGATTTTGTTTGGTCTTCTAATTCTTGTGCCTCCTGAACTTCTTCCCAAGATAGTATTTCCCCAGGTTGAAGTTCTTCTGGAAAATATGTATTAAAATACAATGATGTACTACTGCTAAGTCATACAGCAAGACATTATGCAGTTGTGGTGGAAAAAGGCCATTTATAATGATCCAACTTTTCATATGTTGGCTTACACTACTAGGATATGCTGGCATTCGGAAGATGAAACTTTTTTTCTGTCTCACAGTCTGTGATTACCTTGTATGTTGTTAATGTGCCTTCAGATAGCTTTTTGATTTGGAAAACATCATGACACAGAATTGCACACTCAGACAGGGACTGTTTTGGTACAGGCACTAATGATGTAATATAAGGGGGGGAAAGAAAAAAAAAAAGAGTAATATAGTTAAAAGAGAGGGCTGAGCTGCCCAGACCAGGCATTAAATAGCTATTTCCTAAATAATACTCTTTCATGTCTGATGGACCGTAATAGAGTCAGCTTTCAGTTTTTAGCTGTGTTGCTTTTGTTTCTCTTTCCATTCCCACATTTCTTTCTCATTACTTTGACTTATGTCTGGCCTAAGGTAACAGCTGGTCCACACAAATGGCATATTCCTTACAAATATTTCAGTGGGCAGTATTGCTATAAAGTGATTCTACTCCCCCCCCTTTTTCCCACTTCCATGTTGGATGTTATCTTTCCTCATTCTCCACCCTATTCTGACTCATGTCTCCATGGTTGCACTCCAGACTGGATCTGAGAAATGATCTGGCTTTAAAAAATACATTCTGTAAGAAGCCCACCGGCAGATTGCTGGTCTGGCAGGGCAGAGCACTCAGAAACACCTCAGAACATGTTTACTGCCTCCTCTCTTCTCTTGCAGAGCAATTACTTTGCTCTTGCAGAACCCTATCTTCCAGTGCAAGTCCTCCAGCTCTCCTGCCAGCTGCGAAGGAAAATTCCTGCCCCCGCTCCACTTAGCCCACTGCTTGGGGAACAGCTTGCGTTGAGCTCTCAGAGTAGAGTTATACAAAGGTTTTATTTCCAGTGGGAAAGCCAGTTTAAGCCAGGCAGTTTCCTGCCTGCTATGCCCTCTTGTTCTGGCTCCTTCATCACAGCTCACTGTGCCCTTGATTGTGCCGATGCAGCTGTTTCTGGGCTGTGCTGTAAATTGGATCACTGAAATAAATCTGAGTTTTTCTGTGCGTGTGTGTATATACATGTGTGTGAACAGCTTTTTATTTTTTTTTGAACCTGGATCATTTCAGCCATTTGATTTATAATGTGGCCCACAAAGAGGTGAATTAGCACAGCACAGAGGTGGGAACCAGCAGCAGGGCTGGGGGAGTGCGCAGGAAACCCTTCAGCCAGCTTTGTTAGCATAGAAACTACTGGCACTGTGCAGAACCTACAGAGCACCTAAAGTAAAAACAAAAAAAAGTAAACAGCCAGGAGAGAAAACTGGAAAAGACCACAGAACAGCCAAATTTTTGAACTGCTGGAGATAAGGTGTATCTTTAGGAAAGAAAAAAAAAAAAAAGGATGATAAGCTCTTTGCATGAGTTGTCTTCTGCTCATTGGAGACACCAAAACAGCAGCTGTTTGGCCATGCAGAATATGACTGTGTGAATCCTGCTGGGCTTTAAAGTATGTTGGTCTTTCAGTGGTGTTAAAAACAGTCATAATAATGGTTTCATGCCTCAGGCCTTGTGTCCTGCTGTCAATTAGCATCGGAACATAGATTTATTTAAACAAATGATATTCCTGTATGTTTCTCACTCTTATGGCTTGCTAAGGAGAGCCGATATGGTGATACCTACCTGTGTGTGTGCAGGCAGAGAAACCTCATGGCAGAGAACACAAACACTGCACTTGCCTTCACAGCTCCCAGCATTGTTAAAATAAAGAAGCTGCCCAGCTGGGGAGACTGCATGCAGAATATGGTGTGCAATAACAAACCTTTCTCTGGTGCTCCAGCCATTTAAATATCAGATATGTAGTGGGAAAAAACATAATAATACGTCCCAGCATGAATAGCTTGGGACCACAATGAAAAAGTTGTATGCCATTTTCTACATTCTTCACTACATGTGTCAGTTCACATACCAAGATTTAGCATGGTCATCACACTTGGAAGTCTTGGCCCATGTCACTGGAAATTTCTGACATATGCTGTTTCAGGCTCACAGGGAAGGCAACCATTGCTGAATCAGTGTATGTTTGCTTGGCATTTCAAGGTTCTCTTCAAAACCAGGAGAGAGAATTGATTCTAATTTAATCACATACTTTGTGTTGTGGAAGTCTGGTGTGACTTGGATTAATTGAAGTTCTGAAGAAGGGGGAAGGTCTCAGTGAGTCATCGAGACAAAACTGACCACTTATGGCCGAAACAAGAAAATAGAAAAATGAGAAGAGACTGACACTAATATGGTGGTACTTCAAGTATCATACTAGATCCACTTCACTGGGGAGGCTTAGAAACTTATCAGGCAAAATGAAGCACCTAATGGCAGGTAGAGAATGAAGCAGAAAGGAAGGAGAGTTTAGAAAGAAAATACTAAGGGTATGGAGTATTGTTCATCTCACATTAAAAAAAAAATCTTTAACCTCGTTTAAAAAACATACCAGCTTGTGCTCTCCATTTGTCGGTTTTGGAGGTACTTTGCATCTTTAAGCTTTGTGCTACATCCTCAGGGTAACTTTTTAAACAAAAGCCGGTATTTTCATGTAATAAAGCTGGAGGCTTGAAAGCAAGAAGAGCATAGGCAAACTATGCAGCAAAGGGAATTTAAGCTATGAGTGTGTGCAAAAAAAGAGCAGATGAAGAAAATAATTAAGAGGAAAGAAATCAATCAACAACAGATTCAGTTACTCCTGCAAAGCAAAACAACCAGTAAATTAACTTGCCTATGACTTTCTCATGACTCTGTGATTCTCTGCAAAAGGATTGTTTTTTTGGCTCTGTGATCAATTGAAAGAAGCATTTTTTTTAAGATGGTCAGAACTAACAGTTAAGTGCTCCTTTTTGAGAAGAGTGAATTAAAAAAAGAGCCTCCATCAGATGTTGTTTAAATTATTGTTTCCTGGCAAGCGGGCTTAGGTGTCTCTTCAGAAAACAGAGCCAGAGGCAGAATCATGAAGCTAACAGCCCAGAGGGCGTGCATATGGGATATGGAAACACTAGTTTAAATATCAATCTAATTAATATTTAAGTAGTTTATTCAAAGGGGAACGGTTTCAACAGAAGACAATGTTTGAGACTGTATGCGTTGGAAAATGATAGTCACAGAATGTGGTAAGGGTTATGATACATACGACAGGACGTGAGCATGTGTATTTTCTATGGTTCCACAGATTCAAGCCCTTATTCTGAGTTAGGCAGGGTGTATTTCTAAAGCTGCCTCTCACTGTTCCTGCACAGTGCTCAGAGCAGTGCTGTGTCATAGAGAGGTTTAAGTGGTGCCTGTCTCCTCTTGTGTGAGGTTAGACACCGGTCAGATTGGCAGTTAGGATTTCTGTAAACCGGAAGAGTATTTCCTGAACTTGATTCAGAGAACCAAGGACGTTTCCAGGATGACTGAAACTGGTGCCTTTTCTCAACTGGTCATTAAGGAGGCCTGGATCCGAGGGCCTGTGCGTGTTCTGAGGGGCCCGCCTGCGCGTGCGACAACGGAGCAAGAGACTCAACGCGGCCGACGGCTATCGCGGAGCCACGAAGCCTCGTCCGCGATCAGTTTAAGCAGGGAAAGCACGAGAAGCCCGGAGGGGGGAAGGGCAGCCGCTAGGAGCGTGCACCGCAGCGATTTCGGGCTGCGGAAAACGCGCCCCGAGGGCTCGGGCTCGTACCCGGCCCGCGGACGCGCAGCGCAGCGCAGCGCCCCGAGGGGCGGCGGGCCGGGCCGCACCGCGCTCTCCCGGCTCTCTCCTCCCGCAGCGCCAGCGCGCCCCGCCGCTCGCGGGCCCACTGGAAAAGAGAAGCAGGAGGCGGAGAAAGGCCGAGGCAGGAAGGGGAGGGGGAAGGGCCGCGACACCCAGCCCCCACGCCCGGCCTGCGCCAGCACCGCCGTTGCCGGGGCAGCCGACGTCAGGCGCAGCCGAGGCGGCGATTGGCCCGGGCGAGGCGCTCCCGACGGGGCCGAGCCCGCCCGCTTCCCTCAGCGCCCAGCGGCTGCCGGCGCCGCGCCGCCTCAGCTGCGCCCGCCCGGCCACGTCCGCGCCGGGGCCATGGGCTGCCCGCTGCTGCGGCTGCTGCTGCTGGCGCTGCTGGCGCCCCGCGGCCGCGCCTGGGACAGCGGCGACCTGGAGCTGTTCGACCTGGTGGAGGAGGTGCCGCGCAACTTCTACGACTTCCTGGGGGTGCAGCAGGTGAGCGCGGCCCCGCGGCCCGCAGCGCTCCTGGAGCGCGACCCGGGCGCTCCGCGCGGCCCGAACGCGGCCGGCTCCCCTCCCCCACCGCCCGCTCCGGACTCCCGCGCGGCCGCCGGCGCTGTCACGGCGCGCCGCTGCCCGGCCCGGCCCCGCCGCCCCCGGCCGTGCCCGCGCCGCCTGTTGCTCCTCCGCCTCTCGTGCCTGCGGGCCGGCCGGCTCGCGGACTCCCGGCCCCGCGCGCCCCGCGCCCCGCCGTCCCTCGCCTCTCGCCGCTCTGCGCGGCTGCCGCTTCTCTGTGTGACGCTGCGCACCGCCGCGGGCTGCAGCTCCCGCTTTCCTTCGCGCGTGCCGTGCGGAGGGCTGCGGCCCTTTCCCGTGGCGGCGGCTCGTTCCTCCGGTTGGTTTCCGTGCTCAGGTGGTCTCGCTAGGAACGCCCGCTCCAACATTCCTATCCCAGGTTTCCCAGTTCCGCTGCCCCTTGACATCCCCAAGTCGTGTCCTTTGTCTTGGGCCTCACTTGATGCCCTCCCTCGTCTTCTGGGCGCTCCGCTCCGCGTGCACCTCACTGCGTCTCACCGCAGTGACCTGTCCTCCTGTCGGCGTGCATCTCCTCAAGAGTTAAATACGGATTCTTTAGAACATTTACTTCACCGGTCCCCAAGAGGCATTTCATGCCTGGTATCTCACCTATATCTCTGTATCTTGTGAGTGATGCTGCTGGTCAAATAGCTTCCTTGGCAGCTGACGGCCCGGTCTGATGCAGTCCTTGCAGTTATTGAGGAAAAATCACAGTGTCTTCAGGTGTGTTTCTTTAGGGCTGTGCCTGCAAGGAGAAGGTGGGGTTTGCATCATGTAGGGGTCATGTTCTGGGAACTGCCAGCTGTGGTTGTCAGGAGATGCAGTCACTTCCATCTCTTTCTTAAGCATCTGGCATTAAATACTGTGGAATATCATCATTTGTACAGCACAGCAAACATTGTTGCACAAGGCTTACTTTCATGGGCCTAAAGATGCGGGGTTTAATTTCTCACTGGTGACAGGTGACAGGATGAGGGGAAATGGGCTTAAGTTGTGCCAGGGTACGTTTAGGTTGGATATCAGGAAAAACTTCTTTACAGAAAGGGTTGTGAAGCACTGGAATAGGCTCCCCAGGGAGGTGGTTGAGTCACCATCCCTGGGTGTGTTTAAAAACCATTTGAATGTGGTGCTCAGGGACATGATTTAGTGGAGGGTTGTTAGAGTAGTATGGTGAGGTCGTGGTTGGACTTGATCTTTAAGGTCTTTTCCGACCTGAGTGATTCTATGATTCTATGAAAGGCATTTTTACTGTTTAGATAATGTCTGAGGCTGAAAAGGTACCAGGCACAGTAAGATTGAAAAAATATAACGTTACTTTTAGTCAGAGGATTCTCTGCTACTTTGCACTTCTGCTCAGGCTTTATAGGATGGTAGAAGATCTTAATGAAGAACTTGAATCTCCTGCAGTGTATAATTAGGAAAAAAGTTGTGAATGTGCAAGCCGAACTGAAGGGAGGTTTTGTTAGTCACAAGAATGGGCTGTTTGACCATGTGTCATGGCATCCTGAGCTCATGACACACTGTGTTTTGTGGGTGTTGTTGAATACCCCTGTGGTTACTGTAATAGAGTATGCAGTGTCAATGCTGAGCATTAATAGAAATTGGTGAGTGCTGAAAGGAGCTGAGGAACTGTATAGGTTTACAGATCCTTGCATGTTTTATCTTCTGCTCCTGTTGCTTGCTTCTCCAGTGCTGCCGGGTCCCAGTGCTTTAGACAAGGACTTGAAGCAGGGTTCTGTCTACTCTGGTTTGCACTGATGTGTTGGAACACTGCAGTAGTTGGAGTTATATGGGGAAGGTGGCTGGTCCTGTAGTGGGGTCCGGGAGTGCACAAATCTTGGGTATCCTGCCATGGATGCCTTAAAACAGAGCTGTTTTAAACATATTACAAAACATAATGTCTCTGTGTGCATGTTTCTTGAGGTTCTCTGCTGTTTTAAAATCTGATTTAGTGGACCTTACTGGTTATTTCGTATGTCACTGTTAGGAGTTGGTATGCCACAGGATACAATACCCAGAATATTTTGTAGTTCTGGTGTTGGTGGCTGTGTTCCCATATGCTCAGGTGTTCATCTCGGGACTCAGCACAGTGGGGACAGAGACTGTGAATATAGCCTTTGTGACTGGCCTTTGGATTGTTTCTTGATCTCTCATTCATCAGTTATTATTATTTCCCCCTCTTTGTGTTCTTTACCTTGTACTGTCTTGGTAATCCTTTCTACCTCCGTGTATTCATGGGAGAGGGAGGCTCCAAGCAACATATAAGTTCTGTGTCTAAGTTGCAGATATTGGACCATACTTACGAACAGCAGTGTACCAGGGTGCTGCATTTCTCTAGATGTGTCACCTTCTGGCTTGGAAGAAAATATAAGGAATAACTCTAATACATCTGTAAGGCATTAAAGCAGCTTAGCCCTTGATAGGGGAATTGTGGTGCTGGCATTTGTTGTACTTCATGTCTTACACATCGCATGCAGTGTCTGAAGCTGATGTTGACCTCATCTGACAAGGTAAGGAAAGCACTGCAGCTCTCTTGCCTCTGGCTGCTGGATTTTCCCCTGGAATTGAAGAGAAGTAGTGACTTCTGTTGCAAGTCTCTGCTCACTGAACTAAGAGTTCTGCATGTTGCCAAATTACCTGGAAGCCTCACGGCATTGACGGGTAACTGCGATCCAGCACTGACAGCGTTAGGTCCAAATGCTGCTGGTGTGTTTTCCAACATCAGTGGCTGAGATGGAGGATCATCTGATGAAAATAATTTTTATTCTGAAAGTGGAGTGACAGAGGATGAGTAAGGCTTTAACTGTCTCAGTTATTCCAGTAACTTCTGTTAGCGCTTGACCTCAAGCTGAGTTTGGCTGAGAAATCTACAGGTGCTCAAAGGATGGTGAAATTGGAAGGAACCTCTGGAGAAGGTACTCGCCAGGCCCCAGGCTGAGTACCTGGATTATGAAGTTTCTGATTATTATACAAGGACTCAATCTATTTGTTAAGCCACTGTATCTAATAATAATGTAACATAAATAGCAGACAGTTAAATTGTTACACTTTTATTACCTCTGTTTTGAACAATTCTTGAATTGTTTCACCTTCATATTTCTTCGGTTGTTCTAAAATCGATGATGTGATTTACTTGAGTGGCACATTTAAAATGTTACCGTTGTAAAGAAGCTTGACCTAGTAAAATGTGGAGATTAAGTTAACCTTTGATGTAGAGAGAAGCTTACATTTCCATGTCCCCCAGTTGGTTACTGAATTTGTGTCCAAATGGGGAAAAGAGAATCAAACTCTTGACAGATCGGATGTAATAAACACTTTGGTAATCACTTCAGCATGGCCAGTTTCACACTGACAAAAGGATGAGGACCAGAGAAGTTTTCATACTAAAACTCAGGGGAAGTTGCTGAATTAACCAGAGGCTATGCAGACTTGGTAACAAAATCACCTTGTTACCTGAGAATGAGAACGTACAAAAATGATGTCAACTTTTTGGGAAATCTGGGGAACTATGAACTTGTATGGAGCTATAAGCACAGATCAAGTTAATTCTGTCATCTCTTGCAGCTTTTGCTGGCCGGTGCTTGCATAAATATGGTATGCTCTTGGTGAATCACTTTGGTGTCAGCTGAGCCTCTCAACTTTGTGCTGAAGTATGCTGTTGATTAGAACTGTTTATATGGCATCTGCTCCTTTACTGGTTTTGGCTTGCAGTAAGGGAAGGTGCTACAGGCCTCTGATGCCTTGTAAAAGTTTGTGATATAGTTCTACAGTACAAGAGTTTTGATCAAAAAGTTTTTGGGAAATGTTGCTTGTTTGTGTTAACAATACTGCAGCATGCTGATTCAGTGAAGATGTGTTAAAGAACACATGAGCTGTGTTGCTAGGATTGGCCAGTGCAGAGCAGTGTGTTCTGTCTCAGCCAGACCAAGGAATTCCTGAATAAGGTATGGCGGCTGCTGGGAATCAGGTAGGGGAGCAGGTTTGTATTGGAAGTGTGCAGGGCCAGTGTGAAAGCAAACACAACGCTCCTCCAAGCGTCCTTTGATGCAGAAGGGAAGTCCCTGGCATCTCAGATTCCCGAGGAAGAGCTAGCATGTGACTTGCCAGCCAACAGATAAATGTATAATCCCTTAAAATGTTGAGAGGCCTTTTCTTTAATGTTCGTATCTTTCTTGTATGATTTGAATTTATTTTGACAAATCTAAATTATTCTTGTGGCTTTACTGGAAAAGCTGAGAGCGTTGTATCCACATTGCTGCCAGACTGTGGATCTGCTAGATGACAGCGTGGCACAGGCACAGCTTCGTGTACAGAACCTAACTGTGGTCCTTTCGCCTGTGAACCACAAGTATGCAATTGACTCCAGAAACTGCTAGATGTGGGGAGTGAGGCCTCGGGTTTCTTTGGCTGTTGGAAGCCACAGTGTCTCCAGACGAGATGGTGGCGCTGGGCTTGTAGGCCCTGCAAAGACCTGGAACAGAAGAGCTGTGTTACCTCAGCAAGCAGTGCAGTCTGGCAGAGCTGTGTCTGCAGAATGCCCGCCTGCTGCCGGGGAGCTGATGCCCGTTCTGTTTGCATTGCAGGGAGTTCTGTTGTTGAACTCGTTCCAGACTGGCCATGTGGATTTGGTGCCTGTTTGCGTTGAAGTGTGCTGGTTGTGCTCCTAGCATGCATCTCACAGTTCAGTTCTAGCTGAAGGGAAATCGCGTCTCCAGGACTGCTTCCTGATGCACAGTCAGTGGGAACAATAAAAAAGTTAGCTTTACATGCTAAGAAATTGAGGTAGATGCACCTTTGAGACTATCATCCATGGCTTGTACTGAATTTTCTCTCTTGGCATTGCTTTCTAAAAACCTTACCAGAAATGAGCCCCATGACAAATTATATGGCTTTTATCATATTACCAGGCACACGATAGAGTGCAGTATCTATTCAAGGAATGCTTTCAATCCCTCAGCAAAACCTATCTGCACAGCCTTCTGTCTCCCCAAGCTTGCAAGGTGCACACCAGCAGGACAGGGGATGGGAATGAGGAGAGAGAGCCCAGAAACTGAGCAGTGTGCTTCTTCCTAGTGAGAAGATGCATCGCACTCCTGAGATTTGTTTTTTTTCTATCACTCAAGGCTGTTCCCTTCCCTGATGCTTTTTAAGGGTGACAAACATGGGTGTGGTGCTAATAAAGTCATCTGTTAGTAAAGTCATGTTTCAGAGCAAAGCTAGATTTGTAGTACTGATTCAGTCTTCCAAGTAGTGGAAGTATTTGATCTACTAAGAACTTTATACTCCTACAGTTATGGCGTGACTTTCTGAGATAATTGTGTCAAAACTATGAGCTTTAGGGTTTTCTTACTTTGTTTTGTAAGATTATTTTGTCTTTGCATGACAGCACTGTGACTTCTGCAAGTCTCTTGCCATGATGTGCCATGGGGCAGCTTGATGTCTCACTATTGTACTTGAGGAATGAAAATTGTTTGGCAGATGAAACATGTCTAATGGGCCAGATTCTTGATTCAGAAACCTGTTAAAATAATCTTATTTTCTGTTCTGTGTTCAAAATATATATTAGGGAGGCCTAATGGCTTTGGAAAGCTTAGACTTAATGCACTTTTCATCATGGAATTGGAGTTCTGTGTCCAAAAGAGAAAAGAAAGATATATTTCATCACCCCTATTGCTCTGTCAGAAATAACTTCTGCTTGGAAGAATTGCCCTAGAGAACCAGTTGTGACAACTGTGCTAAGATTTGTAACTGAGGATGATGCAAGATATGGAGTTTTGTATTTATTTATGTTTAAACAGCACTAAACTCCCAGGTAAGCTGCTGCTGCTTGATGCCATCATTCTGTGAGTGCATTCACATGGTTTTGTGAGTAACATTCACTGATGTTTGTTGTTCACAATCAAAATACTTAAAAATGATTCAGACATCTAGGCTTGTGGAACTTGTTTCCAGTAAATGCATTTACTGTATTGTCTTCTAACTTTCTGCTTGAATATTGTTGAAGGAAATCTGTTCTGTTGTACTGTTATTTTGGCTTTGATTGCTGCTTGTTGGCTGCTTTCTTAAAGACACCAAAGTGTTTCAGAATTTACCATTGGAGGTAGTTTTAAACATTTACTCTTGACTTTCCCTGGCAACTCATTTTCTTTTTGGCTCTGTCGAGAAACGGATGCATTGCAGCAGCAAACGGCTGTGCTTGGGAACTGAGGGAGCTAACAGAATGCAGAGTGCTGTGAGAGGGGTGAAATAAGGAGAGCTTATTTGCTTATTAATTTTGTCTGCAACAGCAGTAATGTTGGAGCTGCTTCTCTCTTACTCTCTATACTTTCCACTTTTCTAGTCCTTTAGTGTGTAGCCATAATAGCTTGGTTTTCAAATTGCAGGAATAAAAAATGGGCTAGTTTAGCTCCTCAAAGTTCTGCATTTTATTAACTATTCATTGAAGGGAACAACCAATTTCTTGTTGAGGATAACCTGTGGAGGCCTCTGCTGCTTGTAGAATGTTTTATGCTTGTTCTGAATTCTGCTCCTTTGCTGGAGTTCTCCTGTATGTGCCTGTGTTGGCATCTAAACCAGAGCCATTTTGCAGTGAAAACAGTGAACGTGTTTTTCTGACTGGCTCTAGAGAAAAGTATGGTTTTAAGGGAGAGTTTAGAGGTATATGTGATTCCACTTCAACTTCAGTACCTGGCCAAATTTTAAACGATCATTTGGCATTTAAAAATGTCCTTTGAATGAATCCGTGCTCCTGATGCTGTCGGCAGAGCTGCTAACAAAGAGCACTGATGCTGCCGCACAGCTGAGCCAGGGGGAATGGGAGCGTGAGCAATGACAAAGGGGTTTTCTTCTGTGAGAACAGGTCTGATGTGAAAAGAAATAAACGGAGGAAATAAATGTATACCTGAAATTAATGTATACCTGAAATGTTGCTTGTTTTCCACGGTAGTCCATTTCTTGTAGTGGACTATGAAATTCATGCAGCATTTGAAAGCCTTCAGTTTTGCTTTTGATTTGTTTGTGAGTGTTCTTGTTTTTACGTAGCACTATGCTGTGCCAGTTAAAAGCTTGGTTTTTTTGTTTTTTTTTTTTCAATGTTGGATTCCTGAAAAGTTACGTGTGTGTATGTGCGTGTGTATATATGTGTATTCTCTGAAGCTTGAAATTATTTTTTTCATAAATTACAAGGAGATTGCTTTTTTTTTGTTTTTTTTTTTTTCCCCTCAGTTCTGTTTGCTTGACTGTCAGCCTTCTTTGGATGTTACAGCTCTGTATAAAAGTGATTTGTAAACAATCCTAATGCATGTAGCAATACAGTTCTACAATCGGCGGTCAGAACGTAGCACTTTACAGAAGGATTTGTAGCAGGATGTTGGAAGTTACTGGGCTCTCATCCAACAGATTGCTTAGGTGTAAGTTTCTTGAATGACTTGGCTCTCAGACCTTAGAAGCTGCTTGTCTTAGTGTCAAGCAGACAAGTGGTGAAATGAGAGTAGAAGAGAATAAATATAGTCTCTCATCTCTGCTAAATCTGAAGTTCTTTCTTCTCAGTATTAATCTGGTGCTGCTGGAAAAAAAATCAGAAGACACGTAGAAGCTGCTGAAATAATGTCACTCTTCAGTCTTTCTCTGACTAAGGAGTGAAGGAAGAACTAATATCCATGGGCTATAATTCTGGAATGCTGCTGTCTCAACATGAAGTGCTTTTGCTTGTTGAAGAAGCATTCAGTGCTGATAAGCAGATGAGAAAGCTGTGAGTAGCCTTACTGCACTGAGATGAGTAGTTCTTCTTTAAGGGGCAGTAATTGTTATTGTAGAATCATTTAGATTGAAAGGGACTCCTAAAATCAAGTCCAGCTGTCATTTAGCACTACCTGTCCACCAGGAAAGCATGTCCCTTAGTGCCACATCCATGTCTCACTTAGCCCTGGCACGTTTTATGAATGAGTTTGTAGCCTAATCAGTGTTTTAGTACATTTCAAACTGATTCAGACTAATAATCACCACTTCATAGACAGTGATTAATTCATATAGTGTTATCATATGGAACATATATGCTCTGACAGCAGTGCAAAGAGCTGTAGGCTATTTAAAGCTTTGTGACAGTTTATTACTAATTGTTTTATTGTGCCTTGTGTCTAATTGTAATGTTACAGCAAAAAGTCTGTGTAGGAGCTTCTTCTCATTTCTACAAATTATTCAAAATCTTCTTCAGTGGGAATATAAAATCTCAAGCTCTTTGTAAGATGTTTAAAAATTCTGAATAAAATAGTTTTCCAATACAAACGTATCTGTTTGTTGAGTACAAAATATTTCTGTGAGTTTGTAATGTGTGTTGTTTGTAGTTTGTTCCTTTTGTTCTTTTTTGTACTCCAGTACTTTTTCAACACTACAAACAAACAGCAACATTCAAAACAAAACAAAAAAACTCAAATGCTGGACTGTATCAGTTGAAATGCAGCTGGAAGGTGTCAGACAGTCAATTGTGTTTTGCTGTTTACAGTGGTGAGGAAAGAACAAACCTCTTCCATACGTAAGTTATACTTCACTTTTAAATACAGGATATAACTGGCTTGTGTTCAGGTTCAGATACACAGAACAGAGTTCCATGCTGTAATCCGTTTAGTAAATCTTACTGGCTGCTGTGTTAATACTCAGTGCTTAACCAGAAAGCTGTGTTAATTCTGCACACAAAACCCGCTTTCCTTCTGGACAGGTAGAGCTGCCAGCACAAAATTCTGCTCTGTAAGCATGGCCTGGTTGTACTTCCAGTGAAACCAGCGCACTCAGTCTGGCATTCCCTCACTAGTGCCTGCCTAAAATGCATATGTCGCCTATGGACTCTGAGATTTAACTGGGTGCTCTCCTGTTCATGTCATCACTTAACGTATTGAGCACAGCCCATCCCAGCAGAACACCTTTCAGCTGTCTTTGTATCTACCCTGAAGGCCATTGAGCCTTGCTTTTTGTATTCTGTTCATTAATGTTCTATTTCTAAGACGCTTTCCTCTCATCCTGAAACAAGTAGGTTTCTTGGATGATCTGTAGTGTGCAACATTGTCAGAACCATTCTCAAAATTGGTCCGTCCCATGCCTGCTGGACCCTCTCCCCATCCTTTTACTGTTGTATGTGCAGGGTTCTGACGGGTCAGTAGAGCTCTATAATTTTTTTTGGCTGTGTATTCAACTGATTCTATGGGAACAAGCACGTAAGCTACCAAATTGCTGGTTCACTTGTCATTCACTTGAAGAATGTGTGGTTTTCTTGTTCTGCTGATGCTCATGTGTGATGAAGCATTTTCTCTCAGAGGCACAGGCCTTTAACTAGGGTATTCTGAAGGATACTAACACTGCCTCTCTAACATCAGTCTTGGACAGTAGCTCTCTTTTTAGAAGGTAAAAGGGAGGTCTTGGCTTTGTAATGTTTAGTTTCAGGATTATGCAGAGTTGTTCTCCTCCCCACTCCCTTTTGAGTGATGATACCTTTATACTTTGCTAATTCTATGGTTTTATCAACTTAGTCCTCAGCAAGCTCCTTATTGCAATGTGCTGAACTTTATCTGTTTGGATGCAATGAGATTACTTTACTCAGCTTCTACTGTGATACTGCCACTTACTAGCAGTGTTGTTAATTGTTATTGCTGGCTTAAGTAAGAACTTGGTTTTGTTCTTATTTTTTTGATGTTATAAATCACTGTGGAAACATCAATTTTTGTGTTTTTTATCAAATGCTACCATTGAACTGCTTAAGAAAAAGGCACAAGACAATTTTATGGTGTAATATCATTTCTGCAAGTTTCTAATACTTACCAAGATAAGCCTTGCACCAGGCAATTGGTTGAAGTGCATGAACTTTAAGTTAGCGTATTGAAGCTAACAGATGTATTGGGTAAAGTATTTCAGGGGTTTGGTACAGTTCTGCAACAAACAATCAGTTTTCTCTATCTGCCAAATAAGGTTAAACAATGTATTGTTCGGGGAGTTGATTATAACGCGGGATAAACTCATGCTTGCTGGTATTACCTAAAATAATGAAGCCCTGGATGTGGTCCTGCCCTTTGCTTCCATTCTGTTTGCGCACCTTGACTAATATCAAGAGATGCAAATCTGAGGGAGACTTGGCTCTTTGTTATCATCTGCATCGGTGCACTGAGAGGTTGAGAGCCCCAAAGAGCAATAATTAGTATTGGGTAATGAAAGACTAAATTGGGCTACATTTTCTGGGATGTCAGTTTTGTAGGTACTCTGTATTTGGTGCAGAGTTCAGATGGCCTTAAGGTCAGACGAATTCAGAGGGGAGGAGTTGATGGTGAATGTTCTCTAGTTTGAGCTATGATAATAGTTGGACCTAGGATTGTCCTTAGTAGGCTCCAATTTGTCACAGTGTGACAGCAAATTGAAATATGTAAGTGTAATTAAACATTATTTAGTATTGCAGCTGATCTTTATCACACATGCATTAGCTTTATCTCAATTTTGTGGTAAGGCTATGATGTTGAATTCCATCAGGTTGAAATTGTAAGCTGGAGTTGAGTGTATTTAAATACAAAATGTTTGAGTAATACTGCATTCTCCCTATAAAAGGGATCGATTTAGATTTAGAGAGAAATACACTTGATGTGAAAATCCTACCTTAATAAGGAGGCTTTGATCCTGAACCATGATGTTTTAAAGATTGCAGTGCGAAATATTTCTTTGTGTTTGTTTGAATTTGTTCCTGAAAATAAGAAATGGAATAGAAATAAGCAATAGAACATAAGTTAGGACACTTTTTGTTTTAAAGTGCTCTCTCACTGGTCGCCATTTTGCACTGCAGCTTCTCATTTGTGAATATAAACATTGCTTAACATTGAATACAGATGTCTTGTTTTCTTTCTAAGACAGAATTTCATTCATCTTCTTCGTGTTTGCTATCCTCAGCTCTTTAACAAAGAAAAGAAATAAAGTACTTTTTAAAACAGAAAATCTGATATTTAGTTGGGAGCATGATATCGTCTCAAATTTCTGTCCTAAAGAAAATAGAAGGCTGTAAAACTTGAGTTTCTTCACTTCTGAAGTATGTAAGATGCGTTCGCATAGCTTCTGAAGTTTCAGTAAATTTATGGTATCCCATTGTTACCAGGTGCTGGTTATCCTATCCGCTGTCAGGAGCGATGGATGAGGGCCCTATGTGCCAGTTGGCTGCACCTCAACAGATTGATACCATGGCCAGAAAACACAGTTCCTTCCTTCCTCTATAGACTTCTTAGCAGATCTGCTTAGACCTGCCCACCACGCCTGCATTTTCTAGAGTACTTGCCAAAAGCTTTAGTCTTCACTGGGTGTCACAGAATTTTAATTTTTTTTTTTTCCTCATCCTCCAAATTAAATTCATCTCTTCAAATTCTCAATCCCAGAATAGTGATAGAAAATGAGACAGTTATCTAAATGTTTTCTCTTTTGCTGTGCCTGACCTTTACTGTCCACCAAGACAGACTGTTGCTGGGGCTGCGGGTGCTGCTTTTCAGTGTGGACAGTGGATGTGGGCCTGATGGCCACAGCTGAGTACTGCCACGCTGGCTGATGCTGTGTTGTCAAGGCTTTGTAAATACCTCAGGAGCCTCCTGCGTTGCATTACAGAGAGAGTGGTGAGGTACTACAGAGAGAGTGGTGAGGTACTGGAACAGGCTGCCCAGGGAGGTTGTGGATGCCCCATCCCTGGAGGTGTTCAAGGCCAGATTGGATGGGGCCCTGGGCAGCCTGGTCTAGCATTAGGTGGGATGGTTGGTGGCCCTGCGTTTGGCAGGGGGGTTGGAGATTCATGATCCTTGAGGTCCCTTCCAACCCTGGCAATTCTGTGATTCTGTGATTTCATGGTGGCTGTCCGTGCAACCCCTGGAGCTTCTCATCTTTGAAGACAAGTTCTGTGGCTTTAGCGCTAGGTTTTTCTTTTTCCTTCTGTTGTGTTTTTCAGAGGTAGAAACAGTCTGATAGCACTCTCAGTCCTGCTTGAGTATATACTGTGCCTTGTCTTCTCATTCCTATATTATTTTTTCTCCCATCCCATCATAGAGAACTACAGCTGTCAATCAGAGATACTGTAGCTGGTAGAGCATGCTGTCTCTGGGTACTTTTTCAGTTGTACTCAGAACGTACATCCTTTTGAGAGATCTGCAATTAGCGTGACCACTGTGTCGTTCAGAAAGAAAAACTTAAGGATTTTTATTTTCATTGGCATTTTTTAAGTCTCCCGTGCCTTCTGTTTGTCACTCTCAATCTTGGAGGTCATCTTTCCTCTTTACTGTGTGGTTGGTTTGTTGGTTTTTAAATGTATTCCTGCAGCCGTCATGTTTTACTGTGGCTTTCACTGCCCATCATAAATTCAGTCCTTTCTTCCAGCTCAGGAGCTAAAGTGGTTGTATGCACCCTGGTTAACTTACATTTTAATTACTTCAAACAGACCCTTTGTCTAATCTTTGTACTTTCTGTAACTAAAGTTTCTGTTTGAAATTGGTGTTGGCTTTTCAGTTGGGCCCTGAGACCGAACTGCCAAGCAGCAGGTGGTTTGCATCGCCTCAAGCTTCACGCTGCCTGTGGTTTTAGGCTCTGTGTCTTTCTCCTCTACGTTCCCATTTTAATACTGTTTTTTTTTTTTTAATATCATATATTTTTCATTTTTTTTGTCTCAACTTGTGTTATTTATTGAAGATCCTTTTTCACTTTTCCATATCAGTGACAATCCTATTCTTCCTTCTCATCATTGCAGAAGAAATAATTACCCCAAGTTTTGTAATGTATGCTTTTTATTTTTTGTGGCTTTCCACACTCATTCTTGAACAAATATTTGATGTGGTCCTGACTTTGATACGTAGGTGTTATACCAAAGGTTATTTGGAAAGAGAATTTTTCACAGCTGGGTCTGAGGATTGCAGTAACATCAGCATCGCTGTGCAGCTGGGCTCCTGGGCCAAGCCAGCATGCAAGCCAGATATTTAGCTCATCCTTTGGGGTCCCTGGGGGCTGCTTTCCCCATGGCATAGCTGTGGCAGACCGCTCTGTGCGAGTGGCCCTTGGCAGAGCTGGCCTGGTTCCTGCACAGCGAGGGTATGTCTGAGCCCTGCAAGGCAGTGTCTGGGAGGAGTGCGTCACTAGTTCTCTCTGCTCTAAGGAAGTACAGATAAGGATAAAATACCTCCAGTATAGAGAATATATTTTTTCAGTATATTTTAGTCAAGTAAATATTGCTTTATCCGTTTTTAAAGTTCTTTAGCAGAGGTTGAATTGTTAAGGTCTGTGGTGTACATCAGCCACGGTCCTCTCTAATAGGACAAGGCGAAGCAGTCTTTGTCCGTCAGCTTTTGTCATGTACTGCATAGCCAGTTGGCTAACTGCTGGAGGGAAAGTCCAGTGAAATAAGGCTGTGTGTGTGGGACTGCAGATAGGGAGAGGCAACGAATGCGGTTCATAGGCTAGGAAGTTTCTTTCAGGGATATTTCTAGTGGTGATAAGCCTTTGTGGGACTGCCGTAATTTGAAACACTGTGATGGGTGACCGTGGGAGTAGCTGTGCCCTAAGTCACCCACGGGCTGATATGGAAGTCATCAAGCTCTTGAAGTATGGCTACATTCTGCTGTTGCTTTATTAGCTCTGTTTCCTATTTATTTCATCTGGACAAACCGTCCCAGTTTTTGGTGCGGTCCGTGTTCGTTTCCCTGCAGATCACTGTCGACTGTGGAGCGCTGAGACTTCTGACGCAGCGACTGTCGGCAGTTGATCCCAGCTGTGGAGCACAAAGAGGCTCCATAGCTGCATACTTGCTGCAGGAGACACTGCCGGAGCAGTGTGCTGCTGCCGTTTTGCCCTTTCTTTTGAGATGCTGCCTGTAGACAGCGCTGAGGCTGGGGAGATGGTTGTGCTGTTCCCTCTAATTATATTGTGGTCTTCCTTCTCGTAGCCAGATTTGGTATTTTTCCAATGTAAAGTATGACATATGTTATTGCTTAAAATTTCTTTTTACAGTGAGACCTTTTTGTTCTAAATATAATGATGAGGAACATGGACACAGATCTTTATGTGCAATTCAAGACAAAAATGGAATTACTGAAATTGCTGTGTGAGGCTTCTGAACGCTGTAGAGCAGAGGTACCAGAACTTCAGTGATGCACGTCATAAAGCTTTTCAGTATTCTGTATTTATGGTCGTCTCTGTGCTGTAGTGATCGTGTAATCTGATTATTGAGATTTTACATCTTTAAGCTCAGTTTTGGCTTCTTACCACTTGATGGCAGTGAAGGAGCTAGTGTTGCCAGGCAAAGGTTCAGGGCAAGACCCAATATGAATAACAAAAGAGGAGGTACAAAGGAAGCCTCTGACATTTAATATTGTTCACATTTCTAGGTGATATTACATATACCACAAATGACAGTGGAGGAAGAAAAGCCTCTAGATGGAGCTTCAGTTCTTCCAGTGGGGAAGAGATTTTTATACTTCAGATTTGCTCCTATTTATAATAATTATTTCAAACAGCAACTTTCCCCTTTAGGAATGGAATGGATACCAGACATGATCAATAAGTAATATCAGTGCTTCTGTTATTATAAACATACTGTCCTTCTGAAAGAACATGAAATTCTGATATTTCACTCTTCAAATCCTGCTGTCTCTCAGCACTCTTTGGAATATTTGAGTATTGGTAGAAATATGCTCTACAGATTAAGTATTGGAGTAATTATTCAAGACTTTTTTTTTTTTTTTTTTTTTTTTGTAAGGTTAGTTTGATTATTTATTTATGTATTTATTTGTTTTACTCTTGGGCCAGAAAGTGAAATGCAAAAAGCAATGTTCAAATTACCAACTGCCCTGCAGTATTTCCTGAGTGCACGGTGCAGTCTCAGTGAAGAAGCGTTTGCTGTAACATCAGATACTGCAGTGTGTGTATGTGTGTTTGAGGCACTTTATTAGCAAAGGCTCTTTCGCACTTCCTACACCCATGTACACCTCTTGCCAAGCTGGTATGGGGAAATGAACCATATAATGGCCCCGCTATAGTAATTGGCTCCACATGGGTGGACTCCAGTACACAGACAAAACCTTATTTGAAGTAATTGGTGCTTTGTGTAGGTACAAGGGTCTGTACATGCAGATTTATTTTGGATCCTGGGTCAAACCTTGGCATTAGTTAAGGTTTCAATTTCATGCAGTGTCTTTGACATGTAAGTGATTTTGAATGAGTATCAAAAACATCCACACAGATAATAGCAAGCGAATTGATGGAAGTCATTCATTTAAAATTCATGTTGCTGATATTTTGCAGTTATGGTTTTTGCTTGAATACTGGAGGAAGAAGTTGGCTGGTTGAGTTTTGTGGAAGTGCAGCCTGTTACTAATCATAGAAAAGAGTGGAAAACCAAATGATGACTGCACAATTACTAAATATCTTAATCATTAGTGGGATTGTTCTTGTTCTGTGAAAGGCAATGCTATGTAAACTTGTGCTTGAAAATAGAAAAAAAAATTCACAGGAGTTATCAAACATTTACTTTCAGTTGCCATTCTTATTTTTAAAAAAGCATTTTTATTTTTAAAAAAGCACTTGAGTGCGTCATTTTGTGTACAAGCTGGTGTCTGTAAGCCTGGCTGAAAGCCTTGTGAAATTGAGGCATTTCTTCATCGATGGTATTAAAATGAATTTCTTATCAGTGTGTTCTGAGTAAAATTTGCTAGAAAATAACAAAGTTTTTCTCATCACGTGGTGTGAGTTGGCTGTATTTATTTTCATGGTTGTGGAAGCATTTAGCTGCTGTAGTTCAGTATGATTTTAAAAGGAGCTAGTGCATGCTTTTCCAGCTGCTGCTATTTGATTTAGGGGAATTTGAAGTTTGAAAGGTACTACCAATGTGATCAGAGCATTTGGAACATGAATTGAATTTGTTTTAGGAAGTTGGTGTTAATCTTGCTCTGTCTGCTTGCCAGGTTGAATGACATAATTGCCAACAATCAGATACGGAAAGAATACACATGTATGTGCAGATTAAGCTTTGTTTTTCTAGGCGATTGTCAAGAACTTAAGCAGGTGTAACTCTACAAATAGTGCCGAGGTGCAGTGCCCCAGAAGCAGCGTGTTGCTGTTGTGTCTCCTTGCCTGGTAGAGAGCTGCAGGTAACAGTGAAAGTTCCATCTCTGTTAAAGACAGCACATCCTTTTGCATCTTCTAAAAATCCTTTAGCTTCCTCCTTTGCTTGTACAGCTTCTCAATTTGAAATTTTCTCTTGGATATATTCCTGTACTAACGTCACCATCAAAACTGTGAGGCTGCTCCATGGCTTTAAGAGCCACAAGCTTTTGGTGGCATTTTTGTTTTTCTTTGTGTGCTGAGCAGAGCTCAAACTGTTACTTCCTGTTTCGGTTGAAGGAACAAAGTGAGTTCTTGGAAAAGGCGTAAAATGGCAAAAGGTAGCAACTGGTGCATGGGCTAAATTGTCCTGAACGTTACTGGGTTTTGAACAAAGAATCAATTCCGCATCTGTGGGCAATACTGAGCTCCGGAGCTGATAAGGGAAATGCCGTGCTGCAGCTAAAGGCTGGGCACTAACATGGAGTTCGTTTTGACTCTTTCATAATGCTGGAAAAGATACACTAATTAATACTGATTGTGAATGGGTGGAAATAATCTGAAGTTCCCCTTCTGTGGAAAGATCATCAAGATGATTTTATTTTACTTCATGAAAATCTGATGATATAAAGCTGTGCAGTAGCATCTCTTGCTGTGGTGTTTAATGAGGGTAGAATAAATAAGCTTGAAGAAAGAACTTAGAATTGCTGGTAGAATTAACTCTTCAGGTTTTTGTTTTGGTTTACCGTGAGAGCACTTCAGAATTTTAATTTCATTGTGCTGCAGCACATTAATGCAGCCAGCAGCCACGTTCTGTTTGTGTGCCTTTATTTGTTGTTTGCCTAAATTTCAGACCAATTAAAGAATTCCAGAGACCTTTTCAGTGAAGAAAGCAAGGAAGGAATTTCCTTGGTTTTTTTTTTGTCTTACCGCTAAAGCTTTTTTTTTTTTTTTTTTTTTTAATCAGGTTTTACTGGAAGATTAAACTGAACGTTTGTCTTCAAAAAATATTTTCATTTTCACTCAGTTGGTACAAACACTGATAGAGAAATAAGAAACGTTCCAGTTGTCACGCATCCTGATGGGCCATATCCCTTTGGTCATTCCCCCATTTCTGAGAGTTGCCCCCCTCCTCTTGCTTGGTCATTGAGGGTTATTAGTTGAAAAGAGATGAGTGGCAATGCAGACATGTTTGAAAAAAGGGTACTCGTGTAAAGTCTCCCAGGTAGAAAACATTATAGGTTATATGTATACGTATTTGTAAAGTCCATCTGGGATGATTATGGAAATTGCCCTCATTGCAGTTTTTCAGGGAATACTAGCTATGTTAAGAATCCATTATAAATGGGGCTCTTTTTTGCAGCTTGAGATCAAATATTAACAGAAAGATTTTTCTTGGGTAAAATAAACTATTGCAAAATTGTCTTGCTAGTAAAGATGCCTTGAATTTTCCATCTTATGGGTATTTCAGTCTGAACCACAGTCTGTAAATACTGCTGGATCAAAGCTCCGTGCCTGCCATCAATCTGGGGCTATGATTGTCCACATGTTCTGCAGCAGCCGTACCTGACTGCACGTAAGTATGGGTGTGATTCCTGGGATTCCTAGAAACATGCAGAATCACCATGTTCATATGTAAAATACCGCTTTAATTTCATGCAAATTTCGATTGATACATTAGGAATAGCGTCAGTCTTTATCTTAAGTTGTTCTTCTGTACAGTACAGGAAAACTGTCCAGTATAAACAACATGAAATCATATTTCAGAAGCACAGCTACAAATATGTACATTCTTAGCCTTTTCTTTCTTTCTTTTTTTTTTTTTTAAATCAAAGACTAAATTTTTCATCTTTATTTGGCTCATCGAAGTTTGTCTTCCACAGTACATGAGGCTTTTTAATTCTTACACAAATGCTTTACTTCAAATGTGACGATGAAATGAGGTGCTGGTGATAGAAAGGTACAGCAGTGCGCCTTGTGCTGCTTCGTGCTGCCCAGCCCTTCCCAGCAGTGCAGCACTGCGGGGTTATGTGCGATGCAGCATGCCTCCATTTCTATTTTGACAAGATTCCTGGTACTTCTGATAAAAAATAGTGGTCTGAAAGTAGATGTCTTCATTTATACTTCTGGAGTGCGCTCACGTGTGGAGCAGTAATACTGAATTATTAACAAAGAGCTCCGTTGCACCTTAACGAAATTGGTAATTAAAAAGCTGAGCCTGTTTCTCATGTGGCTGCCATTATTTTTAGAATCTCATTACTTTCATTATACTTGAGAGATTTTGCAAGGTGCTGGGTCTTGTCCTTCTTTGTCTGAGATGATAAAAATACATATGCCTCGTGGAACGTGCCCGGGAAATGCTTCTGGGGCTTTGGAAGCAGAGCGCAGCCAGCCCTGCAGGAGGGCTGGCAGCTGCCTGGGCACCGTGCGTCGTGGGATCACCCACCCACACCCGGCCTCACCTGATGCTGGTCTGCTATGTGCGCTGCCCTAGAGACTGGCTGGTGGCTCGCTGCCCCTGAGACATGCTGTGCAGGTGCTGCCTGAGCGCATTTCTGTTGTGCTCGGGAGTAAGCCCGTCTCCGTTAGGTTTTTCTGAAGATGTGCAGTTTGGAATGGCATGCTGATGGCTAGCCAGGCTGTCCTGCAGTTGAGTGGAGCCTTTCAGAGTCAGAGTGATTCTTCAGAGAGCATGGGCTTATTGCAGGGGAGAAAAACCACTGTTGCACTTAAGTTGGCATTATGCATGGGCTGGACTTTTTTTTTTTTTTTTTTTTTTGCTTTTAAAATCTACTTATTTTTCTACTATTTCCTGCTACAGCCTTACAAAAAATCCTGTACTGTAATGACACTTCTAAAGGCTTTGAGAAATTCCTGGGAATACAGAATGTCAGTTTTCAGAATGTCTCAAGTCATAATTTGGTTTCTTTGTGCTTGCTCATTGTGATGATTTTAAATTCACTACCTTATATACTACACAGTCTTCATTTATTCAGGCTCAGGGAGAGATCTGGCCCCAGTGCAGCTTCAGGCTGTGCTGAAAGAGGTGGTTGTCTGCAAAAACTGTAACCTGTAGGTGCTGAAGGTGTGGGTAGGGTGGGGGAGAAGATTGCAGGAAGAAGCGGTTCCACAGATAAAGCAGTCAGTCGGAAAGTGCCCCTGAGGACGGGATTCTGTTCCTCTCTCTGCCACAGAATTCCTATGTGATGCCAGACAAGTCGTTTAAACGGAACTTTTCCCAAGTGGTGACTAATTGATTTGAGTGCTCTGCAATTCTGATTGCATAATTTGAGATACTGGGGGCTTCTGTGCAGAAATAGCGTGCGCTTGCAGCTGAAGTCGATTAAAGCCTGCCCTGAAAGTATGGAATGCGGAATGCTGTTTGATAGTAAGCGCTCGGAAGGATCCTATCTGTGATAAAATTAGCACCCGAGATAGCTGTGCCTCATCTTGCAATCCAAAAAAAAAAAAAGGAAGTAATGCATGCTTATCTTAAAGATACCACAGAGGTGAATGATGCTATTGATGAACTCTGGTGCCATTGTGATGGGCTTCAAAACAAATAACCACATCTTCAGAACATGTTTGAATAGTGTGTGGTGACAGGCAGATGAGGCCACACATGGGCAAATGTGTGCAGAACAGCACTGAATAGTTCTCCCTGGGCAGGCGCTCATCTTCTGTGCAGTGCTCAAAGCTGGGGCACAGCAAGAGGAGAGGCTGCAGGGAGCTTCCAGGGACCTCCGAAGTCTTCACCTGCTCAGAATACTCATTTCTGTCTGTGTCGTGTATGAGCTCTATCAGATTTCAGGGTTTGTTTGGCACTGGTGGGTAGAGGTGAGCTGAGTAAGGAAATAGACTCATATTAGTCCCCTCCTTCCTTTCTTCCTGTTTCCGCAGTTTCATTGCCCTACAGCAAATGTTTCTTTCATTTTGGTCAGTGGTACTTAACTATGACTTTCAGAAATAATTTTGCAGTATTTCTGCCACCGCTATTTTAAAAATTATTGCTATTTTTGTTGACATCTGAAAAAGTCTTCCCCCACCCCAGTGAGTTACAAAGGAAGAAAATGCATCTGGCTGATGCAGTTTCTTGGATTCAACTCCATGGCTGAGGTTATGTGATAGAGGGGAACGTGGCTTTGGCTTATATTCATAAGTTTATCAGGAACACACCTTTTTTTTTTTTTCTTTTTTTCCATGCAGCAGCTGGCAGGCCTTCAGTTTCATTTTTCTTCCCCACCCGTGACAGAAGTTGCTCACTAAATGTTCTTGCTTGTCTGTTGATCCTTCTTTAAGTCTTGACTTTCTGTTTATAACTCGAAAATGTAGAGAACATTGTACAGAGTCTTTATGGCCACAGGACTTAAATGAAGCAAAACTTTTCCTACGGCTTCTGATTTCAAAATGCTCCACATTTATCAGTGTTTCTACCAGACACTGTGGGATCAGAGTTTTATCTCCCAACTTTCACTGTTATCTTTAATGCTGATAATCCTGTAATCCTATGTTGAGAGGCAAGTAAATGAATTAGTAATAGTCACTATCTTCTGCAGTCAGTTGGCTGAAAGAGATTTCTGGTAGCATAGTTAATGAGATGCAACCTGTGCCAAGTTTTTATTGCTGCTCACTCAACTGCTAATTCCTCTTTTCCATAGGCATGGAAGAATGCATGCTTTTCCCCTCTATTTTGATCTTTCCTCCTTTGCAGTCTGTCTTGCTGCTGGCTTGGTTCAGCCCCCTCTGTGGTTCCTGCATTGGCTGTGGCTGTTGCAGGGTGAGGAGCCAGCCAGAGCCTACCAGCGCCAAGGGAAAATTTCTCCTATCTGCTTCTTGCTTCTGATGGTGAGGAGATGAAACTGGAGATGAAGCGCACAAATGTATTCCTTTCAGCTGTCCGGCTCTGTATCTCCCATCATGACCCAAGGATGGGGCTCTGTGGGTGAACACTGCCTTTCCGTCAGTGGCTGGAATACAGTGGCCGGAAGATAGCCCTGTTTACTCCATTGCTTGTGACTTCAGAGGGTGAGAACTACTGTTTTGTCTCTCATCCCTGTGACAGTGCTTCCCAGCAGAAGGCTTGCTGTGGTGGTATTATTTTTTAAGACTGAATGAGGAGAGGAGCTGGTGCGTGCGTGCTCATATTGCAGCATATTGCAGAATTGAGGCTTTGTGTTGCACTGGAAAACACTTTCAGATAGACAGGGAAGTGTTTCCTCTGCACTGGTCCTCTCAGCTTCTGCCCTTTGTACGTCCCTGCCCACTGCCTCCTCCGGACCTGTCTGGGATGTCAGAGCACGTGGTTCGGCTGCAGCCTCGCAGTGCTGCTGTCACTGGCCTGCTGCAAGGGGCTCTCCGTGTGGGCAGAGCCTTTGGTTCTGTTTTGCTTTCCTCCTGGCTCTTGCAGACTGAAGGGAAGATGCTTATGTATTGGTGATCGTTTCCTGCAGCAAACGGGGTGCCTCCAAGATAGTGCAGGAGAAGAGCAGTAACTGCTTGCAGGAAGTGGTTTTATGGAAAGCAGAGAGGTGATCGTTCTGCTTCACAGTTGGGCACATGCAACTTTCTGCTTCTCATTTGGGTTCACTGCGAACACTTCAACCAAAAAAGCAGGGCAGTTCATGGAACAGTATGCTGCTGTGTAGCAGTTTCTGCTCACAGCAGCCATGAAGTCTAGGAGGCAACCATCTTCCTTCAGGGTGATTTGGCTCCTTCTCGCTACAAATAATGTCACTAGACTTTCTAGTGACCATAGTCCCAGTTTTCCATATTAAGTTGCTAGTGAACAGGAAGGGCCGTCTTCAAGTCAGTTCCATCACAAGTCGTGGCGTATGCATGGCTTTTTTTTTTTTTAATAAGAGCGAGATTTTTTTTTTTCAATTCCATTTTACTGTACCTTTCAGTTGTACATAACTTCATTGTGTGTGAATTTTAATTGATTGTTCCTAATGGTAAACTTGATTTCTTTATTCAGATTCCTTTGAACATCTGTTGGTTAATTTACGGCTCATAAAGACTCTGTCAGGTTCTGTGAATAGTCATTTGGGATGTCCGTGTCCTCTGCCTTGTGCCTTTATCAGGTGTGCTCCTTTTGTGCCAGCAGACTGAGGTGCTGCTGTGGGGCAGCGCTTCTGCTTTCAGCTCGCTGTTGGGAGGGTGATTACTTCCAATAAAGTGGTGGGCCGTAGTAATGGGTAATCTGTTAAGCTTATTGGAGTTTAACTGAGACGTTTTTCATTAGGTTTTAGTCTGGGTTGTGCCTTACATACAGGAATTTTGCTGACAGTGGCATCTGTACTACAGCAAGTGATGGAGGGCATTCCTGTATTCTTTCAAGGAGGCTATGTACTAACTCAGCAGTGAATTACTATATGGGTAGTGGCATGTTACAACCTCCCTGAGGTCTTCTGAGTCCCGAGGTAGTAATAGCTCATTAAAATGGTAGTTAATGAGTATAAAGGGATCATTATGTGACTCCTTTACATGGTGGGTAGGGCTAAATCCTAACTAGTTTGGTAGTAAGTAGTCTAAATAAAGATGGAAGGAGATTGATAAATGCTGCTGGTAGTTATTTATAAACCTGGCTATTTAAAGCAACGTGTATGGGAGGGGAAAGGGGGGAAGAAGGAAAAAACCCACCCAAATACATCTTGAGTAAATTAATACCTGTTTCTGAATGTCTTTTAGGGCTTTCAGAGGTGTTCATATTCTATGTAATCTCAAAGTTACTTTAACATAGTCTGTGACGAGACGCCATTTGAAAATACGCAGCATTTTGCCTTTTCTGATCAGTTGGTTTCATGAGGAAAAAAATAGAGAAAAAAAACCCTTCTGTTATTCTATTTACTTATTTATGATCTTGAAATCAGTAAACATTTTCTGTTCTGTGTGCCAAAAATAAATGGTGAAACAATTATTTTTCTGAGAGAGAGGAGAGAAACATTCTAGTAATATGATATTACTCAAGGAAAATGTAACCACACATAAGACCTTCGTGGTCTGGTCGCGTTCTTATGCCTTTCATTTAGCTAAGGTTGTTTTCTGGAGAAAGTTATTAAGGATTTACCCAAACCAAATATGTATTTTGTAGCAGATAATGAGATCAAGAAGGTTTTAAAATTCTTCCTGTCTTCTTCCAGGCTCTGGAAGGACAAACAAGCCAGTAGAAGACTGCAGACAGAGCTACACTGAGATCTCAAAACTCAAGTTCAGAGGACCATTTTAGCTGTTCCTAAAGGAAACAGCTAAATTCTAGGAAAAATGGCTGTGAAATTTCTGTGAAATAGCTGCTTCAGCAGTATGATAGTATGGTACAGAAACTGGCTAAGCAATAGGAAATAGTTTAATTAGGGTTTTAAAATATTACTTCAAACATAAAGCATTTTGAGAGAGGTGCTCCTCAAAGTCCACTTTGCTTGGATATGGTTTACTACAGTATCTCAACCATATCCTCATTTAGATGTTTTTACTGCAGAAATTAAACATGTATTTGAAATACACCAAAGACAGAGCAATTTTAAATGAATAGTTTCGTTTGGCTTAAAATATTTATGCTGTTTGTTAAATTGCCTGTCTGCTTTTTAAACTTCACCTGCTTTAGAACTACTTTCCTTTTGGCCTTCCCAAAGAAACTGTGCTGAGGGTGGCTGTTCATGGTGCTTTGCTAGTCTTAACAGTTGATAACGGATGGAAAAAGTCTTCTAAACTATAAGGATGTAAGGATGGTGTATTAGTGAACACCTACTACGGGATGACTCTTGTAGTAATTCAGAGTAACTGGTTTGTAACAGGAAAAATAAGAGTATCGGCTAGTGTCCCAGTCATGGAGCAGGGCTGATGGGACAGGAGTGCTTCCTGGCACCTCCCGGTACTGCTGCTCCTTTCAGTGACTCTGAAGTGGCTGTGAAAATCTCAGCACCTTCTGGCAGGAGCTGTCACCTTCAGTGTGGCAAGAGTGCTGTCTACCAGCTCGGTCTCTTTAAACAGATACCATAAATCTAGTTGGAATATTGTCAGTGTAATGATTAAATTGATCATCAAAGGGATATTTGAATCCTAAAGTACAGGAATGTTAGTGATCTACTGTACCCTGCTGTGACAGAACCAATTAAAGCTGAGTCATGCCTGATGAATGTGTGCGAGATCAGCCCACCATGGAGGCTTTGTCGGCCCATGCTGCAGAGAGCTATCAGTGCTGCTGGGAGATTTGCAGTGTGTCTAACCTGAGCTGCTTGTGCCATTATTCAGCTGCTGCTGCTTAGACACGATATGGGGCAGCTGCTGGGCATTGTGCAGTTGGTGTCATGGCTCTGCTGGGCTGCTTGGGCAGGCAGCGGTGTGCCACTGGCTGTGTGGGGCTGGTCATTCTGCCCAGCCACTTTGTGCCGTCCTGCCCTGGTGTGGTTGGTGATTTCTGTCCACATGTGGTCCCTTAGGACACTTCTAGAGCAATTCTGCAATTTGTCAAGATCTTTAAAAAATATAATTCTGTCCAACAGCATCTTTTCAGGTTTCAAAGGCTGGTGTTAGCTGGTTTAAAAGTGATTCTACAACTCAACTTGATAGTTGGAATACTGAGTATCGGTGGATCTGGGACAGAGCTCCCAGCATTTTATCTGATACATCTTTTTGTTTTTGATAGGATAGTTAACTATGCAAGGTATGGTTTTTTTTCTTTCCAACTTGCTTTGCACCCTGGTTTCACGTTAGCTGTGTTTTTTGTCAGTTGGTTAAAGAGTCATGTATTAAAACCATTACTAAATTAAGAAAATGATCACTGTCTCTTCATTCCCAGTTTGGGTAGCAGCTTTTATTTACCTGCTCTTAAAATGAATTGTGAAGCTGAGCAACAGTGGAAAATATAAATTGGAGCACTGTTTAAACACTGAGGACAGCTGGGGAGGTACACTTGTTTACGTGAGTTTTTAAATTGGCATCTGTGCGTGGATGTGACAATACATGTATGATGGATGTATGGGCATATGAATTGGAGTCCTTCCCAGCTGATAGAGCTGAGGAAGTTACTAACAAATAGGTGACGTTTATTTTGAAAGTAGATGTCTGTGGGGATTACTCACCATGTCAGTGCGTGCTGATGTGTAAGGCAGAGGGCAGATTTTAACAGCTTCTGGGTTAGAAATAAACATTCTCTAATGGCTTCTTGTATGGCTTTATAATTTTTTTGGCCATATATCCTATATCCTGTTTCTCATATGCAGTTTCTCTCCTCATTTTTTTAGTCATCAGAATCAGAAGTTGTTTATAAACACTTTTCAAAACTATAAAAAGCTTTTACATCGTTATTGAGCATACAAGTCAATTAAAGATACAGTCACAAAAGTGACAGCAGCAACTCAGCTGGCATGAGAGTTCAGTAATGAGAAAGTAGCCAGAGCTGTGTTTGTATGTGCTATTTTTTTATTTGGTTTTCTTTTTTTTTCCTGTAAGACTTTCATCATTTAAGTCTGTAGTTGTTAGTAATATCCCTTCAAAATGTATGCTTAAATTGAGGTCTGGGAAGCTGTCATGTGAGGGGGTAGAGATGTGTAGGAGAGTACGAGTCAGTTGTGACACTTCTGCTGGCAGGTGGTGATGGGAATGGGATAAGAGAGGGGAGGAGAAGAGAGGAGAGAAAGGCCTTGTATGGGTGTATTTGCTGATTCTGATTTCCTTTAATTCCTTACATACTTAAAAACATACTAAAGCTGAAATGTAGCATAAAAACTGTATAAACAATCAAGCGACAGCATATTTTGGGGATTACATAGAAGGAGGGGTTGGAACTTGTCAGATCCAATACCCAAAAATCTTCAGTGCTGTACAGCGGTGCTCCACAGCTGTGTGAACACAGCACAGCGTCTTTGCTGTAGCAAAAGGCATTGAGCAAGAAATGCTCTGCAGGAGACATTGTGCTTTGCTTTCCCTGCCTACTTGGGCTGTAAAAGCAGTGGTCTTACTGTGTAAACATACAGACAACGTTGCATAAATATATAAACAATAAATATATAAAAGAAAGAATACGTTAACAGCGTTCCCAGGGGGAAAAAAAAAAATGAAATAAGTGAAAGATACCTACTTATTCCTTCCTTTTGAGCTCCCAGAAAGAAAACCTAAAAGAAAATAACTCCTAACAACATCAGCATTTCAGATTAGTTTGTTTTGGCTTGAATTATATCCTCAGTTATTGTTTGGGAGCTTTTTCTCCATTCTGAATTTGGAGGAGTAATTCTAAAAACATTCTGACAGAATTAGTGTGTGTTCTCTGCATCTCAGATGCAAAGCTCGTGTTAAATCATACCTTACAGCTATACAGGACAGTGTTCTCTTGATTTTTCATATCTAAATAATCAATTGCTGAAAGCCTAAGTAAAAAAGTTAGAAAGCTAAAAAAAATTTCAGCAGAAGGAAAAAAATGACATATAAACAATGTCGTTCAGAACGATCAAGAAAAGCTAAGCATGTGTAATTGTGCACATGTGCTGAAGAGAACATTCTTTTTTCTGTTTCTCAAGCATGAGGCAGCAGAATTTTCATTCATTTGGCATGCTAGGCTGAAAACAGAGTCTTCTTTCATCTGACACACTCCCCTGGAAACAAGCATGCCAGTTAAGGGATTGTGCCAGTTATCAGAAGCCTACAGGAATACATTGTGCTGGTTTGTATTCATTTTCATTTCATGAATTGCTTTAAAACTTAGCAAAATAAAAAAGCATTAAAATGCCATTTTAGCATTATTTTTGGTTCTTACATATTTCCCTGCTGTGCTGTTATTCTGTTTAAATCAATGGAATGTTGAGAGATGCATGGCCCCTTCTGCAGCAGAGCAAATACCTCCTCCTCCCTGGGTGTGCTTGGAGCAGCCATCTGCAGCGGAGCAGCAAACATGGGTTGAACTCAATTTACATCCTTGAAAAAGAGGAGTGTCTTCGCCCTTTATTTTTATTGAGCTTCTTTCTAATTGAACGAAGGTTGTGCAGCTTTCTGCAGGCCTCACATGGAAACAACTGGGTGGAAGGCTGCAGTGGTGATCTCATGTTCAGCGGTCAGCTGTAGCTTCTGTGTGGTCATCTGCTCTGGTTTGTGCTGTGGGTTTTGGTGGGACTGTCTGTGTTGGTGTGTCCTGCAGGTTCACTAAAGAAAAATACTAAATATTGTATTTACTAAGCTTACTTTTTGTTTCTTTTTCTGTGCCATTCAACTTGGATACTTAATGGTTACCAAATGGCACTTACTCCCTTTCTTCTACATGCAGAGCCTGAATGGAAAATGGTATTGAAGGAACTGTATGCATTTGAATTGCTCTTTAATTTAAAATAAAACCAAACCAAGGAATTCTAAGCAATAGATTTATAATTCACAGAGACTAAAAAAGATACGTTTTGTCTCATTCCTGTCTCCCCTGAGGGCACTTATAGGTACAACATTTCACGTTACAGATACATTTATGTGGTGCTCTGTAGGTCATCATTTTGGACTGCCTTATAGCTCCAGTAGTTCACATTGCTGAAAGTTCTACCGTTATTCAGCAGCACAGCAATGAAGTAATGCCGTGGTGCCATTCTCTAGTAGCTCATTGTCATGGTTTTATGATTTTTGGTTACCGGTATTCCACATCATAACATCATATAGTGCACTGAAAGTTAAAGTGTTAATGCTCCAGTAATGGGTACCTGTCCCAGGAGAGAAACTACAATCCCCAGAAGACTGTTCGCTGTGTTGTTATCATTTCTGCTCGTGGGGAACAGATATAAGGCCTTGGTAGGTCATCTGACTGCTCTTCGTCAGGCTCTCCTCCCTGCTGCTCAACCAGACTGCGCATCTCACCTCAGTGTTATGGTGAGGCCTATCCACCTTTCGGACACTCTCTCTCATTATATTTGATTTATTAGCTTCAATTCTAATTATATTGTATTATAATGTGTTATCTTGCATTCTGATACCATACTTAGTAAATTAGTTTGTTTCTCCTCAGATCGCTGCTGCTGTTTTTTATTATTTTGGGGTCCCCTGTTTCCCTTTTCCAGAGGTGCAGATTTTTGTGAAATCCCTCTGCCCCGCTCGTCACGGAACCGGGCCGAAGCAGCCCGTAAACCGTTGACACTCATTAAGTGATTGGGCAAACAGCAGGTCAGTAGCAAAGTGACTTCTATCAGTGTGCTTGTCCTCTGGACCACTGCCTCCCCATCGCTAGCAAAGGTAATGCCAACTATTTGAAGACATCAGCGGGCATATTTAGAGCCTAAGATGAAATGAGCACGTTTGCTGTGTTAGAGGCAGTTGCTAAATTGTAAGTAACTAAGTCTTGTTCAGTAACTGCATTGCACTCAAGGGAACAATTTAGGTTTTGAATTGTATATGTTAGTAAGTGAAAACTATGTAGACATTGATTATTTTTTTCCCCTTGACCCAATCATTGTTTGCCTATGGCAATATCTGATACGTTATGTGTTCAAGAATTGTCTTGGGACCACAATGAGGCTTTTTTTTTCTTTGAAGCTTCATTAGTAATCATAGTTACATTAGGCATGGAAGGCAGTGGGGTAATATAGAGCTGTAGAGCTCTACACCAATTTTTCTACTCATGAAGGTGGAAGTGAACTCTGCAGGTGAGGCTCCGAATTAAGTTAGTATAGGCAGTTGAGTTCAGATTTTTATCTTCTAACTTTTGTGCATTTTACATAATACAAAATACAGAAAACAAATTTACAAAATTTTTTCTCTATTATCAGTTATGATTAAAAAAAAATCCATTCTTAATTTCCCCTTATCTTATTTGTAGTCTAATTATGTACTTTTTCTGATAATACTGGGTAATCTGGAAATGATGCAGAGTGAAAAAACATTTAGTAACATGTGTTTTAACTTTCTGAACAGAAGAAGCTGCTAAAAGTAAATGGCATAAGTAGGGGAGAAGAATATTTTCTCTTCTCCCCTACCCTGGGAATCTGATGTATATCACCTTTTAGAAAGGTGACGTGAATTCCAGCAGAATTCCTTCAATATATCTTCAACTTTTTTGGCATACTGTTGATCCCTTCAAATGCTTAGCTTGTTTCTGGGTTAAAATACTTGGTTGTAGTGAAAGGCTTACGCTAAAATGTTTGAAAGACGAACTTTTAAATTTGACCTAGAAGTCTTGTACCTAAAGACCTGATAACTCTACTTGTTCAGTATAGCATTAGCAACTAAAACCTTCCCTCAAGAATACTTGCATGTATTTCCACACATATGAGGCCAGTCCGGTAACCTAACAAAATATAGATTTGTTTTGTATTTCTGATAACTAATTCTAGCATAAAACACCTTTTCTGTTTTTATTTGCCTGTGTGCTTTCCAGCTGCTCAGCTGGCAACTAGAGTGGCTTTTGGTTCAGATTGGAGCATCCATTTTGCATTATCTTTTCTTTCTTTTTTTTTTTTTTCCCCCAAAGTATGTATGCATGATGGAGTATTGCTTTTTTCCTCCTGAAAATGTGTTGTGGAAAAGTTAGGGTGTTGTAAGATCCAATAAGCAGAAACAGGATCAGAAAGAGATGGTCAGCCTTGGGAGTCTTATGGGGCAATGTTGCTGTCACAAGATAGATATTGAGGAATAGGGCTGTGCTTCTGATGTTTGTTTCCACATGAGAGAGGCAGTGTGGCAGACTCATCTGGCTGTATCAATGGCATGACATGCCAGCCTGAAGCACAGAGTTGAAGAAACTGCTTAATGCTGTCTCTATCCATCTGTAATACCAGCTCCTATTGCTATTAAATGATACGCCTATACAGACCTTATTTTTCCCTCCTTAGGTGTAACTGAGATTAAGATATCAGAAATATACATGAGGCCATCCTGCTTCTTTTCTCAGCTTCATCTTTAAAACAAACAAAACCAGTGTGGTCCTGGCTTTCTCTCCCTAGTCTTTGGATTTTTGCCTAGTATATGAAATAATACCTTACTCTTAGAAAGCGCTGACTCTTTAATTTGCTGTTTTGCTGCACAGCCATTACGGAAAGTGGCCAACAGAGTCAGCTATAAGTGAAAGTCTGTTAGAACAGCTGACTTCAATATGGTAGATGTTTCTTTATTAGCTTGAAAATAATTGTTCTTTGTATTCTATTCAGGGCTGTGCACGGCTAGGAAGCTCTATGGAGATGAGAGGCTTTTCATTAAATTACTCCATTTTGCACCTCTAAGGCTGTTCAGGACAGCTTCTCATGGGTCTGGAACCTCTCCTGAAGATGCTTAACCTTACCCATAGGTAGCACTCGTTAACAACACATTTCGAACTTGATTTTCAAAACACAAAATTTTCCTTCTTCATGTTGTAAAGAGTCAGTTAACTGGCAGTCTTACTGCCACTTCTGAAATTTATGTGGACCAATAGTGATTAAATCATTTATAGCAACAATTTAGTCATTTATTGCTATTATTGTCCCCTTTTTGACTTTTTGAGGGCTTAATTACCGTTAGCTGATATGTTAATAAAGACCACTTTCATAGCTTAGCTAAGACTATACCAGTAAACTATTTCCTGATTTTTTTTATTTGCTGTAGTAGTATTGAAATACTGTATTTTGTATTAATATTTGTATTAAGGATGAGCCCATGTGGTTTATGAGGTGGCTGACTGAGTTGGTAGGTAGGGCAAACAAAACAATCTTTCAGTTATTTCTGGTAAATAAGACGAATAATCTATTTCTGTAAATCTAGAAATATTTGTTCTCAGGAGGAAGCAACATACATGTTTAAGCAACTTTACTTTTTCAGAGTTGATTTGGGATCTCTTGCTTTGTGTAAGCATAAAAACATGAAAATTTGTGCTGCTCCTACATGGGATTCAAGTTTAAATTGTCCAGATAAAACTGAAAGCATCATAACTTTTTTGCTTGTCTGTTGTTTGAAGTAGTTGGAAGAACACTGCCAGACAGCTCTTAAAAATATGCTTCAATCAGGTTTTACACAGTTTATCAAGCATGTTCCAAAAATAATACCAAGCGCATCAAAGAATGTAGTAGAGAAGGAATAAGCTGTGGTCTGTCCCTAACACACAGTCTGCAGGGACTCATTTCTTGAGGTTTCATGGTCTCAATCTCTAATTTTTAAATGATTTGTTTCTGTTATGTTTTTGTCTTTATTTCATGTCATTCTGTTTAGCCTGCGTTTTGTGAGTTTGTATTTAGAATATCCATTTCATCACTGTGTCTTCCTTTAACAGTTAAAAATAAACCTATCGTATAGCATCAGTTGGAAACAACTCATTTGCAGTAATCAAGAAGGAAGCAAGCTGGTACTTACCCAGTCAAATTCAGCTTTTGTGTGCCATAGGAATAGCTGCTGGAAAACATGAAAATGAAAAAATGCAGATGCAGTCATTTCAGGAGAAATCTTCCCTATGAGTAATGAAAGCACCTTCTTTGGACAGAGAAGGGAATATGAAAATGTTGGTCTCACATGAGGGGATAATACCAATTTCCTCAAAGCATTCTTTCATAGCTGATTTTTCTCAAACACTGCACTTTTCCCCACTTTCTCCTTTTCCCCTTCTCCTCTCCCAAATCTTTCTGTAATGTTCACTCCTGGCCCAAAGTGGTGTATGGCATTATTATACCTTTGTGTTACAAAACTGAAATTTTTAAAATGAAAATAATGATTTATAATAAAAAGCCTGACAGGCTAATTACAGTATTGCATTAATTATTATCTTATTTCAGCTCTGTTCCTCTCTCAGCCAATTCAGATCTGTCTTTTTGGTGTTTTTTTAATCCCAGTTGACACTGTAATTTTGAGAGAGAGACTATATTGGGAACAATATACGTATAAAGTCAAGAAATTAAAATTGTCAGAAGAGTACTTTATTTCTAAAATGTTGCCTTTGACATGTTTGTTATAGAATGCAAGTAGTTCTGTTTCTATTTGGAGCTTTGTGGATCTTCTGATGAGTGTAACACTTATATATCACATATCACAACCCTCAAAATCTTCCTTTTCTGGATATCTTCGTAGCATGTACTGCAGGGCAGTCATTAATTTAGAAATTTGTGCATTGTGCAGCTAATTTGATGCATTTTATATTCTGAATTTTATTTTTTCTCCCAAAACATGTGCCAGTTTATCATTGAGATACAGAATGATGTCGGTGCCACCAAAACAGCCTCAGGATTGCAATTTGAAGCTCCTCTAGCAAAATACACATGTTCGCAGGTGGTGAAGCTGAAGTTGAATGCAAATCCCATTGGTGAATTTCATGTAAATGTCAGTAAGGAAAGAGCTCATAGCAACACCCAAGTTTGGGAAATTGAGCACAGTAGTTTGCAGAAATGGGGACTTGAAGGTATATTGGTTGCAATAGTTTTCAGTTTTTATTTGAACTTCCAGGTGGCACAGCAGGTGCACTGGATGCCCCATCCCTGGAGGCATTCAAGGCCAGGCTGGATGTGGCTCTGGGCAGCCTGGTCTGCTGGTTGGCGACCCTGCACATAGCAGGGGGGTTGAAACTAGATGACCATTGTGGTCCTTTTCAACCCAGGCCATTCTATGATTCTATGATATTAAGCAAGAAAGTGTTTGAACATTTTGACAAATATTGTTGTAATGAATGTCCAGTAGCAAAGGAAGTAGAGATGAAAGATGACATGGACTCGGTGATTGTTCCACTGGTTGTGTGGTGTGGTGGTTAGATTCCTCCAATCTTCCTGCCTCATGTCCTACACTGTCTTGACTGTCTTTGTTTCCTAACAAAGTTCTGGGAATCGTTTCTGACAGTTTGCTCTGTTTACATTTTGCAGGATGCTTCATCAGCAGATATTCGGAAAGCTTATAGGAAGCTTTCACTGATTTTACACCCAGACAAGAACAAAGATGAAAATGCAGAAACACAGTTTAGGCAAGTAAGTGCAATGTGTGGTTATACAAGCTTTGTGAAAATAGGATCAGATTTTTATAGAATTATGGCATCTTAGTAAAAACAATGAATCTATTTTTTTTTTTCTTTTTTTAAATCTTTACAGACCAAAACCATGAGACTGCTATCATTAGTTCAGCCTTTAAAATATGTTGATGAATAACTACTGGCTACTTAAAGAAGAACTTTTGGATGAAACAAATGATACATAGCTTGTTGTTGTTTGTTTCTTTGTTTGTAACTGAGACACAAGTCTCAGTTGCTTGTTTGTGTCTCTGACCGCAGCTTTTATATGATTGTCACTGTTTCATTTGCACATGGAGTCTCATTCATAATGCTGTAAGGAGAAAAGTGGAAACTACAAAAGAGCTTTTTTTTTTTGCAAATGTAACATGTGATACTATTATTAATATTTTACAAACTCTATTCTAAAGTAATATTAAGTATTTCTTTTTGTGTTTTTGTTATAGTTGGTGGCTATCTATGAGATTTTAAAGGATGAAGAAAGAAGAAAGAGGTGAGTTAAACTGCAGTTTCCTAAATATTCATTTATGCCAGTGATAAACTGAAGTCCTTTTTGTCTTAAATGTAACTATTTGGATAATTTTTGCATAATTTCAGTTTGTAATTCTTCTGATTGTGGGCTGAAAGGGGAAACTGATAGGCATTTTTGTGTGATATGTTCATTATCCTCCTTTAAAAGCTTTGAAAACCACCCAGTATTTGGAGCAAATCATTGTTTTAACATTTCCCAACTGTATCACTTTTTTGGATTGTGTTAAATGTTGTCGTCTGTTTTATTAAAGCTGTGGTTGAACTTACAGTTCTTGATTCAACTGTCAGTCATAACTCAGTGTTCCAAGAAAAGTTTCTTTGCGTGATATTTGGGGTTATCTTCAATTTATACCTTCTTTAACATTTTTTCTGCTCTTTATTTTATTGCTTTTCTTTTAGATGTGTTGTCTGTGGTATTTTAAACTTTGATGTGAATACAATATTTTATTGACAATTGATAATTGTCCCCGCAACTTTGGAAGCAGGTCCAGAAATATGTGAAGGGGTTAGGACTGAAAACTGAAAAGCTATGCTTTTCTGGAAGATTTTGTTGTTGTTGTTTTGTTTTTCTTCTTAAGAGGCTGTCCAAATGAGCTAATGATTGTATGGGAAATAGAGCCATTGTAGAAGTACATTTATGTTGCAGTTCTAGTGAAGCATCTTTTGGTTTACAAGTCTAAGTTGGGGATTGTGAGGCATTTCTTGAAGGATTTTTGGTTTCTTGTCATGGCTCCTGGTTTGATAGTACACAGGGTGCAGTCTTTGATCCTTTCATCAAGTGTCATGAAAACGTACTTCAGAGAAGTACTTTTGAAAATTGGTAGTTTTTTTTCATTTCTCCTCTCACCAGAGATTGTTCTTGTGAAGTCCTAATCGAAGAAACGTTAAAATAAACAAGTTTTTAGCTAAGTGGTTTCAGACTAGTTGAAAAGTTGGTTGTCCCAAACATTTTCTCACTTTTTTCTTTGTAACTTTGCTTACGTCTGCGATGTGATATTTTGGAACTTATTTGGAACTTATTTCCAGCCTGAAACTACTGGGGATTACCTTGCAGATGTTATGGTGTCTTTTTTCATGGAACAGTAGTGAAGTAGCTTATGAAAATTGTTTTTAATTGTACACATTATGAAAGTTACTAATTTAACCAGCTTGTTTGAGCAAATGTTATTAATTAGTATAGCACAGTAATAGATAATGAAAAGTTAAAGCAGAAATGGATTGCTCCAGCTTATATTGATTTCATCATCAGTAACTTCTTTTGCACATAGGCAGCAATATCTTTTGTATTTTTGTTTGCAGTGCAGATGTGGTTGTGGTTGATCCTGCTTCTGTCACTGATTAAGCATAAGTATAGTTGAATAAAATAGCATTTACTGTCAGCTAATTTCTTGGAAATGATATGCAGGATAAGCTGGAGAGTTGGGTGGAGAGGAACTGAATGACTGAACAAGAACAAACACAAAGTCCTACACCTGGGAGGAATAACTGCATGCATCAGTGCAGGTTAGGGGCTGACCTGCTGGAGTGGAGCTCTGTAGAGAAGGACCAGCATGTCCTGGTGGGCAGCAGGTTGGCTTTGAGCAGCAGTGTGCCCCTGTGGCCAAGAAGGCCAATGGTATCCTGAAGTGTGTTAAAAATAACGTGGCCAGCGGGTCAAGGGGGAGGTAATCCTCCTCCCTCTACTCTGCCCTGGTGAGGCCACATCTGGAGTGCTGTGTCCAGTTCGGGCTCCTCTGTTCAAAAAAGACAGGGAACTTCTGGAGAGAGCCCAACAGAGGGTGACAAAGATTATTGGAAGCCAGGAGCATCTCCCTTATGCGAAAAGACAGACCTGAGGCTGTTCAGCCTGGAGAAGAGAAGACTGCAGGAGGGATTATCAATGCATGTAAATAAATACCTGATGGGCAGGAGTCAAGTGGATGCAGCCAGGCTCTTTTCAGTGGTGCTGAGTGACAAAACAAGGGGCAGTAGGCATAGGAAAGGCAAACTAGAACATACTAAGTTCCATACAAACGTGAGAAAAAACTTATTTACTGTGAAGGTGACAGAGCAGTGGAGCAGGCTGCTGAGAAAGGTTGTGGAGTCTCCTTCTCTAGAGATCTTCAGAAATTGCCTGGATGCTTTCCTGTGTGACCTGCTGTAGGGAATCTGCTTTAGTAGGGGGTTGGTCTAGCTTATTCCAGAGGTCCCTTCAGTTATGTGATTCTGTGATTTAGGAATAATGTGAACTAGATGATCTTAGAGGTCTTTTCCAACCTTGGTGATTCTATAAACAATAGTGTATGGTTTCTTTACTTTTCAGAAAAATGTGTTCCTTAGCTTTATTTCACAGTCTAATGGTAAACTCTCATTGTGCTTGTGAGAAGAGTATTTTCTCCTTTTTCCTTTAAGGAATTGTTGCCTCGTATCCTTAAAACAAGCCTCAAATAATTTTGCTAAGAGCTGTCTTTCTCTTGTAAGATAATTCATCTGTTTCTTGCAGTCATATGGCAAAGGAAAGGAGAGAGTAGTTGCTTCTGGGCATTTTCCTACTTGGAATGTTATTTGGTTATCTGTTGTAAAGGAAGAGGCTCGAAGTTTACCTTCATACCCACGCACAGGATGCTGCAGCATTTGTCTCAGGGCTTATCAACTCACTTTTATCCTAATTCCAGAAATAACTATTTGGGTCTGCTGCAGCAAGGCTTTCTGCCTGATTTTTTTTTTCCCCCCTTGGCAACATGCTAGTTCTTATTTCTAAAGAACTCAAAGACCTGCTGGGGTGAGATGGGAATTGGTCTTGCAAATTAGTTGGTGGCAAATTCTGGCAGTTTAGCTGAGAGTCCCTTTGGAACGGGATGTGTAAATGGTTTGGAGCACAAGATTACATTGCCTTGAGAAGAGCGAGCTGCAGACCCCTTTTGGGGATGCCTGCAGTACCTGCCTGCCTCCGGCTGTTCGTCTCAGAAGTGATGTAATCCAGCATTGATCTTGGTGCGTACGCAGAGGGCAGAAATGGTACAAGTAGGAGTAAAAGGACCTGCCCTGTGCGAGCAAGCGACAAACTCGTTTTGAAACAATAGAGCTCTGTCTAATGAAACCCTTCCTCCATGTCTCTGTGAATGTCAGAGGCATTAATTGTTTGTGTGTGTACAGAAAGGGTGTTCTGAAAGGCAGATCTGTTGGCCAGCTAAATGTAATCGTTGTTCTAGAACCTTTCTGTTTTTATGTTTATTGGTGGATTTTTACTATAGCTGATGACAGAAGCCTTTCTTAAATTATTGCTGATCTTCTATTAAAAAAAAATAGCTAATAGAACTTTATAATTTAGTTTGCTTTTTTTGAGAAAGGTTCATAGCTGTTTGTGAAGTATTCTAATGCTATTAGTTGTACTATAGAATACAATAATACTGCCATGGTAGTGCTTTTCACTTACACATTTTAACTGCCGCATAATTAAAACATCCTGATGTTCTAACATGAAACATGCATGCAGATTGTTTCATGTAGCATTGTTTAACGTTTTATGCCTTGTGCACATTGCGGAGTATATGAATCTCTATAGAAAAGTTTCTTTAGGATATATAGAAATGGGTTCATTTCCTGAAATATATTTTAAGTCACTTATTGGTAAATAAAATTGATGATGATATTTTATTACCTTTTGATTATTTTTAATTCACAAAGAAGTTTGCATGGTTCTATTAGTTGTAATTGGGCAAAAATCTAGATTTTAATTTCTTTGTTTGTTGCCATTTTAAGGAGCTTTTTACCTACCAGGCCTATTCTCTGTAACAATATGGACTTGATTAGAGGAAGCATTTGTAAACGAATCAAGACATGCTTGTTTAGAGTAAGAAAGGTGTTTGTCTTTACTCTCATTGTAATTATATGTGTGCATGCATAGGTATAAATTGTTCTAGCTGATGGTGCACTGGGTGTCTTTGACAGAATAAGGAGAAGAACCCCCAAATTAAAAAAAAAACATCAGTGAAGTATTCCTGTTCAGAAGTAGTGAAGTAGTTCAGAGCAGATCTTATTAATTCAAGCTTATAGTATATGAAATATATCAGATCTCTGAAATAATTTGAAATATGAAATGCAGTGGCTGTGTTAAAGGGAGGAGTATATTATAATTATATTAAAATAGATGATACTGTAATTAGCTACTACAGGTAATGTGTTTGTCTTGCAATGTAATTGATTCCACAAAGAGCTCTCAAATGAAACTTTACAACAGAATGAAATTTTAATACTCGTGCAGTTGGTTGCTTTTAAGACTTGGATTCCTGTACTAACACAGAATCCCGAGTTTTTAAACAAAGATCCAACGTAAGTTATAAACATGTATTATGTAAATAAATATTCATAAATGTAAGTGTATTTTTGTTGTCTTGTTCATGTACTGGTGCTCTGTGGTTTTTCAGTTTGCTGACCACTATGTGTCAGAGATAACGGGTAAGCATATCCGGTGCAGAAGATTTGTTGTGTTCTGTGTGCACAGGTCTGAGAAAAAGTACTGCAGATACAGTTTTTCTTTTCAGTTTGATTTTTCTTGCCGAGAGTAGCAATTAATATACGTCACCAAAAGAAGAATGCTTTGTAATTCAATTATGAGTGTAGTTCTACACACAGATTAGCTGACTATCCTCCATAGTTAATATAGATTTCTATACATGAATCATTTAATGAGAAACCTGCTTTTAATTAAACTACATCCTAAATTTGGAAAGGAAGATTTAAAAATTGTGGGAAGCTTCTGAGTTTCAGTAGGATCATTTTCCAGTTGAAAACCTAAATATCATTGGTATCCTTATTTTTCAAATACAGAGCTTAATTACTATTGAAAGCAGTGATTTATCTTTTAACAGTATATATTCTAAAAAGTGGGTTATAATAGAAGCTATCTTCCCTTAAAATGGCCAGTCGTGTGAGCCATAATGCTCATTGATAGTAAAATCAATAGAGCATTGATTCTGAGACTTAATCCTTGGAGACTGTTGTTCCGAACAGCGGACATAGCCTAGTAAATACAGAGTGCTGTTTAAAGTGTTTAATGCAAGAGACTCTGCTGTCTTAATTTATTTTTCTTAACAGATAATTTATAATAGAATGCGGTTGTCAAACATTTTTTCCCAGCCCTGTTTTGAGTATTACGAGATTGTAACCATTAGCGTATATGGGCCCTATTTAAATCTGTGGACAAATTTTCAGTGCCTCAATTAACATTTCCTATTGTACAAGGAAACAAATGCCTAATAAATTTATAGTGGTATTAAAGCAATTTGTTTTTTCTCAATTTTGTATATTTATTTCTCTGAAGCTGTCAATGGCAGAGCATATTTCGTGCAGTCGTATCAGTCTAATTTTAAAAAGAGGTTTTGATTCTAAGATATTTGGTTTTTGTTCTAGAATAAAAGTATGGAATGTTTTAGCAAATACATTATTATTTTAAAATGCTAAAACATTACTGTATTCTTCAAAAATAAGTTTTAGTTTTGAAATTGCTTGCTGAGCAGTTTATCTGAGCAGAGAGTTTGCATTAAGGCAGCAGTAATGAACTGTTCCTAACTTACTGGGAAAGTACAAATGTTGTTACAACAAAATTTATGCTAGTACTCTCATGATTGCCAAGGAAGATACAGTTTTGCAATACATGTTTCACGTACTCGGAGCACTGCGGAATCTAAATCTTTTGCACAGGAGGAGCCTAGCAACGCTCGGCAGCTTGAGCAAATGTTGTATCCACAGTCAGCTTTGCTGGATGTGCCGAATTAAAGGATATTTTTTATTTAGAACCACTGCTTCTTTTTCTGCCTAAGAAAAAAAAAAAAAAGAATTTGGCGATGGAAATTTTTTTTTTAGTACATCTCCAAGGTATCAATTTAATAACTATCAAAGTAGCTAGTGCAGTTGTTGCATTTAAATTGATTTACATGTCAAGACTGGCAGTTTAGCAGCTGCGCTATTATTCCTGGATCGGTCAATTTACTTGAGAAAAACCTACTACTGAGTTCCACTGACCTGCATGACAATATAGGCCCTATTTCTATTCCTGTAATTAGGCCCGCAACTAACTCAGAATATTTTTAATTAAAATATTTTGGTCAATGTGTTGCACCAAATTAGGCCTTTCAGCGCAGATTTAATTCTGGAAACGGTGTGATTAGAATGTGTAATGAGTTGCACTCAGTTCCAGATGAACAGGTTGTGCAGCGCCAGCGCATTCAGGTTGTGGCGTTTGCTGCCGGGGTCTGTGTTGGAAACTTTGCTCTGAGAAGTAACCAACGGCACGAGGGCGGGCGCGAACGGCTGCGCTGCGGCTTGGGCAAGCCATGGCGTCGGCGCACCGTAATGCAAAGATGCTGCAGGCACACGGAGACGCCTCGAGAATTTCGTTAGGAGGAAAGCTGACGAGCCGCCGTAAAAAGGGTTCCCGCAGAGACGGCGGGGTTAGCAAAATCGAGCGGCGTTAGAACGGGCTGGTTTCGGAGGCGGCTTTCCAAGCACGAGCGAGGCGGGGCCGCGGTGCGCGCAGCCGGGTGGCCCCGCGCTCAGGCCGCGCTTTCCTGACCGCGCGCTGCCAGCGCGGCCCGCGGCTGCGGCGCTGCCGCAGAGCGGAACAAAAGCGCGGGCGCTCCTCCCCTCCCCCACCGCTTGTGCTTTTAATTTGGGGAAGGAGGACGGGGCGACGGTGGTCGAGGCGTTTCTCCTCGCCCCTCCCGCCCGCGCCGTTAGCCTTTCCCGCAGCGCCGTTTCTGCGGCGGGCCGAGCGGGGCTGCTGCGCGGGCGGCGCGGTTACGTCCGGCCGTGAAAAAAGAGCGCTTCCGTGCGGGCGCTGCTCGTGCCCGGCTCCGCGCCCGCCGCTCGGCTGTGCTAAAGAAAATAACCGCTAAACGAGCTCTTGTGCGCGCTTTGCTCCAGCGGTCTGTGCATTACCGTTTGTTTTGCTTTATGATGGGATGGTTGGGCTGGTCTCCTTTGTAGCTCTCCATGAAAGCCTGTTATATTTGCTACTGTAGGTATGATGATATTCTGATCAATGGACTACCAGATTGGCGACAGCCTGTATTCTACTACAGGCGGGTGAGAAAAATGAGCAATGCTGAGCTGGCATTACTCTTGTTCATTATACTCACAGTGGGTCATTATGCTGTGGTTTGGTCAATCTACCTGGAAAAACAGCTGGTAAGTATTGGTAATAAATCAAACTTGCTTCAATTATTAGCGTTGAGTTCTCTGCTAAAGTTTGCATATTATAGGGATCCCTACCGCTTCCCCTGTTCTGAATTTTTTGTATTTTAAAATCATTACATTTAAAATGGTAATAAATATAGAATGAGATATTCAACGTGTCAGAAATAGTAATCCAAAACCAAGAATGATCAAGAATTGGTAATAGATAAGAGATGGTTCTTAGGTTTATAGTTGGCAGAAGGGAGGAGAATAAAAGCTCTTCTGTCATTTATTGATGCAGGCATACGCTCCTGTAGTCATGTTTATGACTTTCCTAGATGTTACTTAAAAATAACCAGTTTTTATTCGTTTAGAAGTCATCCTTGCTTTGCCTTTGTTCTTAGCTAAACGCTTTTTTTCTGTTTTGTTTTGGGTTTTTGTTAACCTTGATAAGCAGCGCAAACAAATTTCTGTTGGATTATTTTGGGGTTTTACGTATAAATGTCTATTGCACTTATCAAACTAGAAAAAAAACCTAAGCATAACTTGAAAAATACTCATACATAGCATCTATTTACTTTTTTATTTTCCATTGCATTATTGAAGTTGATGAATGAGAAAGGAGGCAAGTTGAATGCTTTCTCCTCTTAGAAAACTTTGATTGCTATGGAGATACACATGAGTGACAGAACTGGACTTCATGTGTGTTTAAAGACTGGATGCCATGGCAACAGTTATTGTTAAGATAGATCATTTTACTTAATCATGTAGGACCCCTAGATACATTTGCATAAATGCTACTCTAATGTTTACCCTTCACAGAAGAGTCCCAGTAACATTTGTGGTTTACATGTTAATGATAACCTGTAACTGTAGTTCTTTCTACATCAAGGATGAACTGCTTAGCAGAAAAAAGAGGGAGAAGAAGAAAAAAACGGGAGGCAGAAGTACTGATGAAGCAAAACTTGCTGCTCCTGAAAAAAACGAAAGGTGGGAAAAAACTTGTTTTCTGCATTTTAAAACATGTTGTCGGCTACCGGTTTTGTTTATTTTCTGCTTGCATTTTTGAAGTATTTGTACAAGAGAGAAATCTGTAACATTCATCTCTGATATAAAGTGTCCCGGTGTCGTTGTGTATGTAGTTTTTAGTACCGTAAACAAATGTATGGTATTTATTCAACAGATGAACAGTAAGGGAAATACTGAGGCTGATTTAATGACGTCGTGTATGTAAAAGGGTGCTGTTCATCCAAGTTGATTTTTTTAGAAGATTTTACAACTTTTTCTGTCTTCGAAGGTTTTTGCTTTTGATTAAAATTTCTTAATTTTAATTTATTTAAGCTTTAATTTATCACCATAACAAATCAGGAGTTTTTATGGGTTTTTTTAATGCATGTCTGATTTAATGCCTTTGTCTGATTAAATTGAAAACAAGCATGTTGGTGAAGGCTTATAATGCTATTTTTCAGTTAAGAAACGCATAGGGAAATAGTGACTTTCAGGACACTCCAAAAGATACCACCATTTCTTCTATTGATTCATAGAAAGAAAGAAAGGGTTTAAATAGTTCACACAGCAGGGGCATGAACTGGATCAATGCAGGATGGAGATCAGAGACCATTCTGCCTGTCGTCTTTCCTGATGACATCAGTGAGTAATGCTTCAGTGAACTGCAAATGGCATTAATTTTTATGTATTGTTTTGTTTATGCTACAGTCTTCATATCTGGTTGTCAGCACTTGTGAACACTTGATTGAGGCTTGAGCTTTTTTTTTTTCTTTTTTTTTTTTTTAAACTCAAGTGATTATGTGGCTTATGAATTTATTTTCTTGGAAGAAAAGCCCTTTTTGAGATACTAAAATACAGAGATGATGAGAATTTGGTGGTTGTGTTATGTATTTTGAAATAAATATTCAGAATGTATCTTTGGTGTTACGTAGGTAAGCATTTTCTTATGAATTGACAAGTGCTAATCATTTTAAAGGATAGTGGAAGAGTTCTGAAATTGTGTAGTAATAGTGGGAAAACCTTGTGATTTTGTTTGACTGTAGAGCACTGGACAAACCACAGTGGCATGACTTACTTCCGTGCAAGCTGGGAATATGGTTCTGTCTCACAGTGAAAGCTTTGCCTCAGCTATTCCAGGTAAAGTACTGTAATTTTAAACTATTAAATTTCTTGATGGTGTTATGCATAATCATGTACTGCACTTGTTTATATTAATTTCCTGGTTCAAGTTTACATCTTTTATATATAAATAAAACATATGCACACACGTATACATTGTATAAAATACACACGCACATAAAATAACGTTATTTGGAGATAATTTTAATATCATAAATGTATACAAATGTGAATATATAAAAGTTTATATTAATATGTTAGGGAGTTCAGCAGCAGTTCCTGCTGGACACAAATACAGGAATGTTAAGAGGAGGAAAATATATGCAGACACCTATATTACTAGTAGCAACATCTTTTAAGCAATCTGTTAAGAAGATATTTTTATCTCAAATAGGCAAACACTGTATTTAAATTTGAGAGAACAGTGCATTTACTTCTAACTGAGTGAGCTTTCTTTTTGAGGCACAGGATAATGATAGAAATTTATACCTGAAATTAACAAGGTAAAGTAACAAATTTATGTTTGTAATTTAGATACTTAAACATGGGAAAGCTGGCCACAGCTTTGGTTTGGATTTTTTTTTTTTTTAATATGAATACTGTTAATTGTAAAATTTAGCTGATGTTCACCAGGTATTGTAAAAATGTCAGTTACCAGAATGATTTTTTAAATCTCAGAAGCTCTTGATTTCCCATGATCACATCCACTTGTTTTCAATTCACTGCTGACTAATGGGTATACATCAGGAAATAAGGGTGGATTTAATTTGGTTTGTACTACTAATATACTGTTAATGCTGAATTGTAACCAGCGTAAATATTCAATTTGTCTGAGTACAAACTGGGATTCTTTCATATAATTCATAACCCTTAATCTGTTAGCCAAAAGGCTTGTAAAACTTGTGCAATAAGGAAAAGTCTGGTGTTTCAGCTTCTATTTTTATAGCCTACTTTTCCTACAAAGAGATGCAAAATTAATATTCCTTCATCTTTTAAATGTTTCATCAGGAGTATGTGGTTATTTTATTAAAACAACCTTTCTTAATCTTTTTGCATGATTTTAAAGTAAAAATGACTGCATAATTAAATCAACTGTTAAGCTTTGATGTTCATCCTTGATTGAGATGAGTTAGAAAAAAATTAATTTCACCAATTGTTGCAGCTGCATTTTCGAAACTTAGTTATAATTCTAGTACTTTTCCCTTAACTGCAAAATAACCTCAGATTTACAGAATATAGTAATAATTGTAAGGATTTTTAAACTAAGATGTCTTATAATGTTTCTAAGCTGTCATTTTGTCTGTTTCCTCATCTTGACATAGTCTGTTAGGAAGTCAGCAGTAGAGGTTTCAGATTTTCTGTTCAAACAGCATTTTTGTTAGACTGTCCGGAAAAGGTGATATTTTGAACTTTGTGGACACTTAGCTGATCACTTCTGCTTTGTATTTTAAATCCATTAAATTAATGGTAGTGGAAAAGTAGGTGTCCAATAACTCATGGAAAACGGGAGACCAGCAAGTCGGGGATATGGTAGCAGGGGAAGCACGATTTAGAGAATTCAGTGCAGGAAGGTTTCAGAGCAAGAAGGGTGTAAGGAGACAGGATTCTAGAGTGAGTCGTCCCATACTTAAGTAATGCTGTTGCATAATTCCAGGGCTTTTGTTGTTCTTTAACGTGACCTGCCATATGCGTAAGTGAAAATGCAATGAATTACAAGTAAGCTTCAATGTTAAGAATTTTCAGGATTTCAGATAACTGAGTTATTGCGGTTAATTAGTTAAAAATACTTAACTGAGTGTCGCCTCTCCTGAAGAGCCACGATAGCACTGACCTCATGTTGGGTATGAGAAGAACAGTGCAGAAGAAAATTTTTATGTTCTGCCTGGCTGGTCAGGGAGACTTCTGGGCTATTGAGTTCTATTTAAGGTTTTAGCTGTAAATATATATAATATAAAATTATATATATACAATATATAAGTAAATAAAATAACTGTATTCCTTCATACTGAGATACTCTTTGAATGTAAGTGCCATTACCTTCAGTAGTACACTAATGTAGATTTGAGACTTCAGAGTATTTAGGCTTTTAGGGTAAGTAGCTAACCAGAGCAGGTTAGCTAAAAGATGACATACCAACAGGTACTGAGTGCTAGTTACACATCCTGATTATTTATTAACAAACTGTTACGAGGTTGACATAAGGATATCTGCTGCAGATTCTAGGTCTTTAATGGGTTCATCTAAATGATTTTTCTCTAATTTAAGAGCCAGTAAGTTATTTTCAAAGTTGGCTTTCATCCATACAAGTAATTCAGTCATAGGATAAGTTCTAAAAATATCACCCACATTTAAATATACCATGATTGGGAGTTAAAAGGCTGAGTTTTAGCAGTGCTTATAGGTAGGCTGAGTTTTAGCAACGCTTATAATTAGATGTAGTTTCTGCCACTGAGTTCATATCCCTCAAATCTTTCAGTGGAATAGCTGAACTGTTTCCTCAAATGAAGAAAACAAGACTACCTGTCTGTGTACACAAAAATCTTCCTCAGAGGGAACTTTTTTTTTCTCTGTAAGTAAAGAAGTCAATTGAAACTTTTTACCACTTTTCAAGTTGGTTCATTTTTGCTAGCATCCAACCCCTCCTTTCCTCCCCCCTCCCCCAGTTAGCGTGAATATTCTTCTTAGTAGAGCTCTGAGGATTCAGGTTGCTGAGCTTCTGCCCATGCCTGACTCTCATTTATCCAATTGAGTGTCTTTCTCCTACTTCCCCTCCTCCTTCAAAATGTCAGATTTCAGAAGGAGGCACTTAAAATAATTAAGGTAGGCCTTTACTGAAGAAAAATGCTTTGTTTGCATGCCCCTGTGATGGCCTATGCCATTTTATTGTAGTCTGCATTTTATGTCAAGAAACTGGAAGAAAAATGAGTGAGAGGAGAATGAGAGAAACTCAGAAATGATTGTTTTTTTAACTGTTGACAATTGTATTTTGAGGAAAACTACATAGGTTTTTATATCCCTGCATTTAGTATAGTTCAATTTCAGGGTGAAAACAACATCTTAAAGCTTATTCCAAGAAGTGAAGGGAAAAGAAAACATAAATGTATCATCAATCAAATATCTGTGATGGGAAAGAAGTATTAAGCGGAGAGTAAATTACATTGGCTATTACAGATTTTAATTCTTCTAATGAAGACACAAGAAGAAGATAGAACAAAGAATGCAAGTTATTTCTAGGGTCATGAGAATGACCTGGAAGAAGGCTATTTACTTAAAAACCAAAAAACTCAATAAAAATGCTTGTTGGAACTGAACGTTGGTCTCACAAAGAAATAACACAGCTAAATATAGTGTGCAAGAATTTCAGTTCAAATGGTGCATGTAATACAGAATAGACAGTTTTGTTAATTATCTTTTTTCTTTGTGGCAGAAGAGTCAAGTGAAATGCAGTTTATTCCCAAAATAGCTGATGAGAGGTTTTTTTTCTTGGATGTGCAGACAAACAACTTAAGAGGTGGCATTTCTTAAAAATGTTCTTAATTATTCTTCACAAAATATTTTATTCCAAAAAATGAAGATTAGCAGTTTTGTTTGCGTTGCTGACAGCTACATTTCTTCCAACTTTTTGTGGTGAAGCCTAGTTACGAATGTGCTTATTTTTACACCAACTTCATCACTAGGATATGGTTTTTATTAGTTGAATTATGTCCCTACTGTTGTTAGGAGAGTAATGAAGCAGGAAGCGTTTTGTTTGTCTCATACAGAAATTGATTCTTATTAAGAAAATAAACTTCCCTTTTATCTTCTGTCAGTAATAAGGTAGGTGTATTGCAGACCCTTTTGGTTTGCTGTTGGAAGAGCTTCTGGTGGCTCTCCAGCAGTGAGAAGGCAGTTCATGCTCAGTATGTAGCTGCAGTGGGTACAACCTAGCAAGATTATGAACAAAGCTTTCAGTTAGTTACGATTGAAACTTGTTTGTAAAGACCTTTGCGTAGTATGAAGTGAATTAAAACAAAAAGGCCAGTAATTTATTTTTATGTAGACTACCAGATGGTAATTACTGTAGCTGATTTAGTAGCCTGGAATAGATTCAAACTAGTGACCCAGAGGTGTTTAATTTCTTGGCATTTTTTCCTCAGGTTTTCTTTTAATCCGTGATTACATTTCAACACCTGCTTAGAGATGGTTCAGACTCTGGCCTTAAACGGATTGGCAATGTGTCATTAAACTCAAGAGGCTTTGCCAGCAGGGCATCTCCTTTGGCAAAGTTAGCTTTTAAGCAGGATTTGATTAGGTCAGCAAACATTTATGTGGGTTGGTTTTGTCTTCGCATGTGACTTCGATATAAAATCAGAATGTGAGATTAAAATAAAATTTATTGAGTTTAGTTAAGTCTTTAAAAAAAAATAGATTTTTGAAAGGATTTATTCAAGTGCCAAAGTTTAAATATCTCCATAATTTGTAGGTTACACAGTTTTGATTTGTTGCAGCCTAATGTACAGCACTGATGTTGGTATAAGTTGTGGGGAGTGAGCAGATGCAGGATGTGTGGCACGAGTGATTGCCCATTTGCTCTGTTTCTTGCTGTTTTGCAGCGGTTGGGAGAACCAAAGTAGGGATGAAGCTCTTGACCCTGAGGTCAATTAGAAGCTTAGATAAAGGTCAGAGGAGAGTGGATGATAAAACAAGTATTCTGGGTGTATGCAAGTGAGCAAAAATAATCTACCTCTAAAAGAGTGCTTACTGTCTAATACCCAAGTGAAAAAATGTGCTTTGTTGCATAGTAAAAGTTTTAAGTGAACATAAGACACAAAATAAACTTGTCTTTGTGTATTGTGCTGTGGTGGCCAGTTTTGTTCTGCTCCCTCAAACAGTCCCTTGGTGTATGCCTGCATATCTCAGCATTTTGGAGGAGTGTAGCTTGTGAGTGCGAGGTGATGTTGGCTCTCAGTGAATTGGGTTGTTCTGTTGGGGTAGGAGGCTTCACTGGGCATGAATGGGGTTCCTGGGGAGGCCTTGCAGTTCCTCCTTCTGGCTGCCTTTGTTTTCTCACTGTGGATCTGGAATACCCATCAGATCCTGCATTAGCACAGCCCGCTGCTGGTCACCTGGTGCATCTGAGACTGCCCACAAGCTATACACAGCTGCAGAGCCTGCCCACACCTGGTGCTATTCCAAGGTCAAAGCATAATTTCCTGATTGAATAGAACATTTATTTACTATTTTGCCTTTGAGTAAACACGTACAAATTACGAAATAAATCTAAATCACAGTGTTCCGCTTTTTTTTTTTTTTTTACACTATTTGTTGCCATAACACAATTTTTACAGTATATAAACCCATCAAAAAGTTCTGTGGCATGATGATGGGCATTTTTATTGCCAAGAAGTAGCCAACTGAAGGTCGGATGGTGCAATAATTTTAGTTTAACTACTTTATCATCAGTAGTTATATACAAATGTGCTCCTTTCTGTGACTGTTGTCACTATTGTAAAAATTGTACCAGAACACTGTGCTCGAAGACAAAAACTAGTCCACAAACTTCATGCAAATATTAAAGTTGATAGATTAATTTAAGATTAACGCATTTAAGTGTAGCAATTTAAAATCTACTTGTAACGGAGTTTCCGCTGAACTGTAAATTCAAAGAGGGAGGTGAAGGTTTTTCTGTGTTAATTCCTCACTCCAGAGAAGTAGAATGTGAAGTTGGTTCTATCACAGAATCTATAATGAAGATTCATATATGATCAAACAATGCAAGTTTGTTTCCAGTGTTTCCAGTGTTTCCATTGTTTGCCTTATTTCTGTTAATCTGTTGTCTTTCTGAGGTAGACCAGAAAGCAAGGAAGATCAACTGGATGAAAGAAAGCTGCCACCAACGACTCTCTCTCCCCCTCCCCCAAAACAAACAAACCAACAAAACCTCATCACCTTCCTTCCCCAAAAGTCAAGGAGAGGCTGGAGCCACTGAGTCTTATTCAAAACTTAAGATTTTAGTTACAGGATTAGAGCAGTTTGTTTATACTTCAGCTATCTTTGAAAAACAAATAAGCAAACAAAAACCTTAAAAGTCCAGTATCAAGAATTTCTGTACTTGTACACAGCTCAGTAATAAGTGCAGCTTTGTCCTGGCAATCTCAAATTTGTTGGCAGGAGACTCACATTTATTGACTCATATAGAGAAAAAGTGAAATACAACAACTTTACTGTATTCTTAGTTCTTATTTGTGATTTAAATATTGAAAATATGTTAATGAATAGTTCATCTGTCAATTTCATTTTTCATCTGCAGTACTTTTTGAAATTTTTTAAATTAAATGTAAGAGTAGTCACAAGAGCTTCCTATACAGAGCAGTTGACATATGATTTGGATATACTAGCTGCGCAGTTTTGAAACTCTGAAACATTCTTTTCTCATTCTGTTCCTTCTTGGGAAGTGAATATTTGAATCATAGCATAATAATCCAGTGTTCATTATTCTTTTTGCTTGACTACATGCATATTACTGCTTTAATAGTGAGGCCATGTATTTGTGTTCTGTGTTCTGCTTTTTTTTTTTTTTTTTTTTTTGAGAACATCTCACTCACCTGCAAATGAGAACAAAATGTTGCAATGAGTGGTTAAGTTGAAAGCTTTAGTTAGAACACTTCCAAGCTTTGTATGCATCCTCAGTCCCTTTTTACCTCCTGAAGGATCAGAATGTTGCTTTTCTCATGTTTATTACCTGTTGAAAGTGAATTATACAGGTGCAAAATTCTGAGGTTGTGCATATTTTCTCCTCTTGGGCCAAAAAAAAAAGGCAAGATGCTTTAAAAGGAAATTCGTTACTGAGTCTTAGGAAAGGAATGGTATTTTGGAAGTGGCTGTATCTGTACTGCGGCTGTTTTTAGGGCAATTGTGCAATTATTTTATCCCCAAAGTATTTGTATTGAGACAAAGTGATTATTTAAATTTATCACTTCAGAAAAGTAAAAAATCTGAACATGAATTTCTTTTGAAATTCTCTTCCTGCTAAAACTAAATATGCTTGAAAACTGTTCATTTCTTAGACTGGTACTATTCAAAATTTATGTGTTTATTTATGTAAAAACAGAAGTTTTCTCCAAAGAAACTCCTATTTTTATATGTTCTCCAGTGTTTATTGTGTTGTAACTTACCACGTGTAGTATTCATATAGTTTGTGTCTATCTCTCTTCAGGTATGTCTTCCAATTTCTCTTCATAACCTGTAGAGCTATTTCTTGTGCTTTGGTGGGAAGATTTTGATTTTCAAATCTCCAGAATCCACTTTGATTCATTTTGTTGATTTGCTTTATATGTATACGTTATTATATGTGCTTCAGAATGCTCAGTATCCCTGTGGTTGTTTTTTTTTCCTGATTATGGTATCAGATAAAATTTTTAATAAGAAACAAATGTTGCATTTGTTACCTGCATATGACATCATTTCAGTGATAATCCATTTTATATCTCTAAAGCAGCAATACTAGTAAATTTCATTTACGTGCTTCTGACTAGTTTTCTTTGTTGTTCAGCTATTGTGTCTCATTTTTGTCTGAGCCACATTTCCAATTGTTCTGTGATTGACATGCTGGAGAGATTGACAGTTACCCCCTAGTGCCTGCTGTCTGGAGATCCCACAAGCAATAATGGATCTTACTCCAGAATTTAGCATCAAATATTGGCTTTCAGTGTCAAATGGGTTAAATTTAAATGCCGGCTAATTGTAGTCATTTTGAAATCATATCCTTAAGCAAAAAAGCATTTTTTAGATATCAGCATGTCTAAGTCTTGTGTAGGCCGCACAATCCAAATGTCTCAAACCTGCAGCAGAAGTTAACCATTACATTTGTGGCTGTTTCTATTTTTTAGCAATGCAAATAGTCCAAATCTGGAGAATACAAGGAACTGTTTCCGTATGTGGCAAGTAAACCAAATGGAGACCCAGTACTGATGCTACTTCTGTTAAACTATATTCAGTTTAACATTCAAACTGAATATATTTATTTTCGGCCCTAATACCTAGTATAGTAAATAGTAGTCCTCCTGCATGGCATCTACACGTTTTTAGCCCTGCTTCTACTGAAAAACAGCACCTCTTCCCCATCCCCCAAAACAAAGCTGTAAGCACGTGGGATGCTGTGTGCCAGAAGTGAGAAGTTATGTGAACTTCTAAACTTTCTTCTGTGCTAAGGGTGATCTCCTACATAATCCTTGTTTCCCAAACCCAAATGTAAAAAGAAAGGGAGTAAGAAAAAGTATTTTGGAAGAAAAGGAAACCTAATTGTGGAATGTTGTCTTGTATCAGTGATGTTTCTCTGAAATATTACAATGCTCTGCTCAGAACAAAATTCTGTACTCCTTGTTGCCCCACATCCCACACGTGACTTTGAAGAGGTAGATATATAATGGAGTATAATGAAAAGAGCAGTTGTGTTGTGTCTTTTCGGTAAGCAATGTTTCTGAATAACTTCTGCAATTAGATACAGCAGTAATGACTGCTTAACTCAGTTTTAAACTTGTTTTAATGAGAGCAAGTTTTATTCAGACTTATGGGATGGTAGTGGAAATTCAGTAAATGTTTACCAAGATTTACAATGCTTTCTACATTAAATTTAGGTCATCTTTTTAGTACATAAGGTGGGTCTGTGATGTAATAACAAGAATAAATGAATGACTTTAAAGAAATAAATTTCAGTTATTCTAACCATTATAATCGATTTTGATATAATACAAGAAATGTTCTGTCTGACTGGAAGGGATAAATAATTTGCCTATTTCAGTGTTTATATTATAGTTTCATTGGTTCTGGATGAATACAGAAATATCTTAAACTAATAAGTAAGAGTAAGAAAGCACTCCATACCTCTTCATTCAGTAATCTGGTTGCTCACATGTAGAAAGCTTTCGGCACAAATCTATAATTACTAATTGATCAACTATTGGAGATGTAAAGCTTATTGCAGGATTTGTGACAGGACTTCTAATTTTATGTTTAAGAATGCTAAACAGATCTGAGATTAGAATCTAATTCTTGGGAGAAAAAGGAATCTTGGTTTTCATTTTTTTTAGCACTTCAATAGCCTTTTAAAAGATGCTTAAAAAAAGAAAGAGTAAGTTAGTGTTACCTTAATGAGTTCGTGGTACGAAGATTGCTGCCTGGCAATTGCCTTGGCTTGTCCTGCACACACTGCTCTCATTAAAAACTCCACTTTCTTTCTTGAACTTCCAGATTGCTGATGTGAGCAAAGTGAGTGCATGCACTTTTAAGAAGCTGTAGATGGTGATCAGAAATGTTTTCCTAACCACTTTCCTTTTTAGGTTGTCATTAAGCATCGTAACCTATAATATCAATGCTATTACATTAAAACCTTTATTACACAAAAAGTTCTACATTGTAAGCAAATAGTTTATGTACTGAAAAATCCTGTATTTCAAAGAAGTAAATGTATCTTAATATTTTTTTGGGGAGGTTAAATGAGAAATTAAAACAGAGCCAATGCAATAACTTGTTTGTATAAGGATGCTAATGTCATTACAACATTTTCTTAAAGGATGCCAGACAATTATATGTAGAATATAAAGAAACAAAAATGAAGGAGAAAGAAGATGCCCTGGCTAAGGCTGAACTTGAAACACTTCAGAGTGAGTTTTTACCACTGTCTTAATAAACAAATCTACCTACTCAGCAAGATGTATGTGAACAAATGTTTTTATAATCTTCTATAATATGTGCTTTATATATTTCTGTACTGCTGTTAAATGAGATTTTAATTTTGTGACTGTAATTTCACAGTATGCTGCTGGCTTGCTTCTGTAGAAGCATAAACTCAGTTTATAGTTAGGTAGTATCCAGAAAAGCACGCTTTGCTAGAAATGTTGCTTTACAGGAGAGGGAAATCTCAAAAGCATAAATCTTAAAATATAAATTTTTAGAAGTGACCTCTGCTTTTTCAGCATTTCTGCATCTTTTTTTCCTGTAAATAACCATTTAAAATAATTTATTTTGGATTTCTTTTATATAAATTCAGTTTATTTTCATAATACAAATAGAAAGTGAAGATAATTTGAATTTCCAAATGCATGGGTGTGGTCTTAGGAGAGGGATTCTTGCTGCTGTTGAAATAAATGTCTTAAAAGTCTTTGTACTTTCACAGAAGACCAGAGAAGGCAATTAGCATTTCCCGTAATAAAGTATTCAGAATAATTATATGTGACTTCCTTTTCTTCTTTCAGTTATTTCCTTTAGACAGTGATTAAACCTGCTCTCTTCTGAGGACAATTTTAAAAGATTTTTGTTTGTGTTTTTATGTGCTTACTTTATTTTCTATACTTAAGTGCATGCTTTTAAGTTCTTCTATTCTGACAAGTACTTTGAGTCCTCTATAATAATTTACTATCTTTGAGTACACATAAGCCTTTGGCACTTAAAATACAGCTGCATTATTTATATTTTCAAAATAGGTTGATTTTATACAATCAGAAACAAGATTCAAGATTGAGCTTCAGCAATAATTCCTAACTCAACTGCAGCTAAATCTTTTTTTTTTTTTTTTTTTTTTAAGAAAACAGGTAATATTTAGCATCCCATTGAACACTGTGGACCCTAGTCAATCTAGCAGGATACTGCTTGCCGAGGAGGTCTGCAGCTAAATTTGAGATACTGATCAAAAAATAGGCCCTTGAAATGGGTCTTGACTTCAGTTATGTTAAAAATTTGTTAAATTGCCAGATAGCGATGTATTGCATAAATGGGACACATTCTTCATTTAAGTCCATGAGCTATTTTGTGTATATTGTTTTAAAAGGATGAATTTTGAAAACAGAAGTGCAAATGAAATTGTGATGTCATTAAAATTTTACTTTTTGTGCTCCTGTGTTTCACTGAATTGCCAGTTTGTGAACTTTTCAGTGTTTCTTCTCTGTGCAGATTTGCCAGGTGTCGTGTGAGAGTTACTGCTTTTATCTCCTCTTCTGTGGGCCTCTACCATACACTGAGAGGTGCAGATTTGGTGCCCTTGCCCCCTCCAGGTCTCCCATGAGTTGTAGCAGAAGCACTACCCTGTCCTCTGTCACACCAGGGTGTCACCTGGCATCTGACCCCTCTGTCTGTAAGGAGACCTGATGTCACACATCTGGAGCAAGAGGAGAGATTAGTGGTCACCACCTGTAATTAGTGGAGTTTGAAATAGGGCATGGAATTAATTTGGTCAACTATAGCAGTGCTATTGCTGGGTAACAGAATGAGCCATCGGTTGCTTTTTCTAAAAGAAATGATATTTACAAGAGAAAAACAAGAGATGCATCTATGTTATTATAGGGGAAAAAAAGAGCAAATATTCTTTTTCCAGAAGCCTGCATGCAAAGCATCTGCTAACATTGTTTATTTCATTATATTGTTCTTCATTGTCCTCTTTGGAATAGCATAACAAGGTTGTAAATCATCAAATGTGCATTTGGTGATCACTTGTCCCCATTCTTAATTTTAGAGGCAGTCCATGGAGTGTGAGTTCCTAATAACAGTTCCATCTATCTAATTGAGTAAATGCATCTCATGCAGATTAGCAATAGCTGCTTTACAGTGCTTGTTTTTTCATGACCTAATTGCTAGTTTACCTCCATGTCTGTCTGCTTTCCTACTGAAAATGTTCAGTCATCTGTAGGCACCTTGAACTAAAACCAGAGAAGGGTATCAGAGAAGGAAAACATAATTTGCCAAGTAGGAGAAAGAGGGTGTTACTGAGATGTCATTAAAGTACGATATTTGGGAATGAGAGTGAAAAAATATTTTCTTGGTATATCAAAACTGTGCATAATTCTGACTTATTTTGTCAGTACCTCTGTGCTATTTATCACTTCTCAGTCCATTCAAAATACTCGTTATTCCTGCATATAGCACCTTTACAATTTACCTTGCAAAATAAAGCAGCTAATAGTACAGATTTTATTCCTAGGAAATATATATATTTTTTGTGTGCAATTACAGCTATCTTTGTTCTAGCCACCAAAATAGAAATGCTTTGCCTTACTTTTTTTTTGGTCCTTTTTATATTGGATACCAGAGCACATTATTTCTCTTAAAATGAAAGTGCTTTAATTTAATTTTAACTGTTACCTTTTCCCTTTCCAGTACTGACACAGTTGCATATATTCTCTGCATCTGGCAATGATAGTCTTGTTTTTTGTAGTCATGGATGTGGAACAGAATATATGTATATACATATATTAACTGAACCAGCTAATCATTAAACTAAAGATGTAAATGTACGTTATCAGGACAGATGACTCTGCCAGTTTATAAACTTAAATCACGAAGTTTCAGTAGTTATTAAGACCAGTTCTAGCAGTTGTACTGGCTGCTCTTGGAGTGTGAAGTGCATTCAGTTGCTTCCATTTTGGTGGAAAATACATCTATTTTTGTTTCTCTATATTTAACCCTGGTAATGCTCTTAATTTGCTTTTTTTTTCCCTGCCCCCCCAATAGGAAGATTATGAATATCACAGTGTTACCCACCTAGTTGACCAAGGGAGTCCAGTTGAAGTAATCTTTTTGGATTTCAGCACAGCTTTTAACACTGATTTTCACAGTATCCTTCTGGACAAGATACTCAGCCAGCATATAGCTAGACAAATGCAGTGGGTGAGCAATTGACTGACGGGTTGGACTCAGAGGGTTCTAGTAAATGGGGTTACATCAGGCTGGTAGTCAGTCAGTAGTGGGGTTCTGCAGGGCTCCATTTTGGGACTAGTTCTCCTTAAGGTTTTCATCAGTGTTTTGGATGCAGGACTTTGGAATGCATACTGAGGCAGCTTGCGAATGATGCTAGATTGAGCGGATCTGAGGTCCCTTGGTTTGTTCAGCCCAGAGAAGAGGAAGCCTTGTCATGGCCTTCAGCTCCACACGAAGGGATTTGTTTAAATCATTAATTTTAGTGTTATATAGTTGAATCTTAATTTCAGTGTGGATTTCTTTAGCTTTCAGGTTTTTATTACTAGCATTTGTCCATGCTTAGAATAAGAACTTGTCTGTATCTACAGATTTTCTTTATATAAAAGCATTTCTTTAGCCCTTAATTACTGTGGCTTTTCTGTACTAAATTGTTTTTCAGTATAGCTGCAGATATTGTACCCTGGCTTTGTACATGTGTTCTAATATTTGCCATCTTCTGATTATAAAATCATGTTTCTAGAGTTATCAGTGTTCTGTTTACAGAATGACAGATTGCATTAGCTCCACAGCTCTGATAGCTCGTTTCTGATCACTTGTGCTACTGTAACTTTAAGCTCTTACATCAAAGGTTCCCTGCACACATTGCATTTAAGTGCAGATATGGCCTAAGGTCCTAAGCTGTGTAATTTATTTTATTGGTGATCCAAAATGCTTTTGATTCGAATAATCCCAGACTGTCAGCCAGTCCATGTTCCTAAATCTTACTGTAGTTTCCTCTTCACTGTGAACGATTTTGCCCAACTTTGTGTAATCCAGTATTATACCAAAGGCAACTTTTCATTTATTTCCAAATAATTGGTAAACACGTTGAATTATTGTGTTTGGTGTTAATTCCTGCCAAAATGCAGTGTTCACATGCCTGCTCAGCAATAAGTTGCTGACAGCAGGTTTGGAGAAAATTATTTCATATAATGCATGGGTTTTTTTGTTAGTGTGGGTGTGAATGTTCTGATCACGTAATTGTTACCTCTGAAGCCTATTTATGGCAAATTAAGTATCATTTGTTCTACTGCCTGTTTTTGCAGGCCTGCCAAAGGGATTCTGAACTTGCAGCTCAGGTGCTTTTTCCAGTTGAATCAGCTAGTCTGTGTGATGCCTCTCCCTGCAAAACTTGCTTCAGACTTTACAAAAACATAAATGTTCGTCTTAACAGACAATTTTATGAGGTTTGCTTAGAAGAGGCACATGTTTCATTTTTTGTTTGTTCCAAGGCAGATTAATTAGTTCTTAAATATTAGATTCTTAACCTAGCCCTTTCTTGTTATTGGATGAAGTATTTGAGGACAGCAAGAAACATGGGGAACAGTGAGTATTCAGAGGAGATGTGAAAGGCATCCAGCCTTTGTGGGGCATTTTGGTGAAGTTGAGGATGTATCATTGCTAAGGAAGCTTTTAGTCTGTTTGCTCAAAAATAAGTTAAATTCTCAGTCTCTGTGCAGCACATGTATTTATGTGACTCTGATGCATTCATGTAATCCCATTCATTTTATTATGAAAACAAAAATGTGTATTTTTTTAACAGAAGTATTTGTCTCATAATTTCAATATTGAATTTGTTTGCTCAGTTTTTTTCAGTAGACAGTCTAAACTTTAGGCCAACAATTTTTTCAGACTTTTGGATCTGTTACAGTATATCTAAATGTATTGCTGTACATGGCAATTTTTTGGTGTCATGTTTAAGCAGATTTTAATGTTATAAGTGCTTGTTTGTCTTTTGTAGTTAGGTTGGTAAGTGAACAGTGTTGAAAGACAAGAAGATCGTGATGCAGTATGTTAGTGACATGCCACAGCAATGCTTGCTGTCTGCCTGTGTTTGTTGTTGCTTATCAACACATAGGATAACAGTCAATATCTTTGCTTTCTATGATTTTCTAGACGTAGGTGTCTTTTTTTCAGCTAGTTTTTCTTGATGCTGAAATGGAAGGCTTATAGGCCTTGCTGAGAGAGGGAACACCAGCTTCATCTCTCATATGCAGAAGTTCAGCACTTTTTTCTCCCCTTTCTTCTTTCCTATATGTAGTAGTCTTTTTTCTTTGAAGGTTTTAAATGCTCTTAGAATTCTTTAGAAGTTACATCATCTGACAGACAAAATTAGAATATGGTTTTCAAAAAACTTTTTAAAAATACAGTTTCCTGGTACTTTTCATTAGAAAGGTGCTATTATTACATGGTGCTCTCAGTTCAAAATGCTAGGTGATTCCTTATTGTCTGAAAATGACAGCTGATAGATTCTAAAGCAAATCACCATAAGCCAGATACTATTAATTCTGCCATTGATACAGTAAAATTAATGTGTTAACAAGGCAGAAGGACTAACAAATCCAAATTATCTGCAAGTCATTCATCAGACTTCAGTATCTGAATCATTATGCCAACAGAACATTTAGCCAGTTCTGTAATAGTGGTGAAGGCCTTTAGAAGCAGTGAGTTCTGTACAGGTAAAGCAGTTAGGTAATTGTTATGTGTTAAGGATCCCACTGATAGGTGTCTTGTACACTGTTTAAACATAGCAGACAAATTATATCTCTTTTTGTTAACCATAAGATATAAATGCACAGTAAAATTTAATCTTCTAGTGAATAACTTTATAGTTGTATTGGTGGAAAATATGGAAACTTAATATCCTTGTGGTATGAATTCAGCAAATGAGAAAGTAGTTTTTCCTACTGCAGAATGACTAGTAGTATATAGAAGTCAGTTCATGGAGTATAGCAATCAAACAGTATCCATGGTGCTTATGATATTGGATTATCCATTTACTTTTTGCTGCTGCCTTTTTTAACTCTACCTAATAAACTAGAAGAGTTAGTACACTGTATCTTTACAATTAAAATATATAATATTCACAGAATATAGCAGTTGGAGTAAGATATTCGTTTACCCAGTTGAGCTTGAAATCTGGCTCTGGTTTCACCAAGACCATCCATCTCCGCTACATTTAGTCATGTGAGCACCAGTAACTCTGGTCATAATTCAGGTCCACTGGATATTGTTTCCCACATGGGACATAGAGATCTGATCGGGCCTGATAGCTGCATTGTCTAAACCCAGCACCATTAGAAAATGGCTGTATTAAGGGAATACCTGTGTTTCAAAACTTTGTATCACATCTTAAGATGCTAGTTGTGGCAGCAGCATCAGGCCCGATTGTCCATCAGGCCTTAGCTGATACAGGATTCAGCTCTCTAGGCATCATTTAATACATGGAAAGCCCAATCCTTATTCTTTTCAGAGGAGAGTAGCAAGTCAGGTCAGGAGTATCTTTTGGTCTTCCAGCTGAAGTACTGATAACAAAAAGATAGCATAGAAACATAGATAGATTTTCCCGTTCTGTGTTGCTGTGACTTCTGATGTTCAGCAGAATTAAATTTCAGTGATCTGTTTTCCTTTCTCCAATTGAAAGAAGCACAATGCTCAGTTGCCTTAAGTTGAAGCTTAGTACTGTGCATCATTACTTCTGAACAGCATTCTTTAGAAGTGTGCATAAACCAAGTTTTTATCGGCAGTACTTGAAGCCCATTACCATTCCAGCAGAAGTCTGATGTGCCATTATTTTCAAATCGTAGATTCTCCTTGTCCATCTTCAAACAGTAAATATTCACCTGGCTTTTGAAAATTCAGAGTTGAAACTTTTCAGTGAGTTTTGGGGAGTCCTGTGTCAAAGGTGCTGTGACTTCAGTTCTGTTCATTTTTTTAAATTCAGTGTGTATGACAGCCTTTGCGGAATGTAAAGGATATGCTGAACTCTTTCATCTTCTAGTATCTGCATAGGAGAAAGCGGAGACAGGTTTTTTAATTCTAGTTATGTGCTTGTTTGAGAATATACAGCCATCTTCTCTAGGTGAGATTTCTCTTTCCTGTGGTAGTTAAAAACAGAAAGATGTCTAATCTGCTTCACGTCATCTTCTCTCATTCATCTGCCTGAAGAAGGCCCACGTGCTGGCTTTAATACTGGATTTTAAAGTGGGATGCAGTGCCCTCTGGAAATACTGTTACAGAATTACTTCTACAAGTAAGAAAGGAGCATAGGTAATCTATTTAGAGACTGGGCTCTAAATTTTGATGTTAAAGTTAGATATTTTCAGGCCTTATCTGTTTGCATCTTTGGAGAGTGAAAATTAGCAAACAGTAACTTATGAGGCACAAAATACATGAAAATTCAACTATATCAGTGTGTTCACTGTTATGTAATTCTACATGACCACTTGTGGTTTTGCAGGGTTGAAATACAATGATAGAAATTGTCATTTAAGGTAACTCCATAAATATTTTTGTTGATGTATTTCCAGTGAATAGTTTGTGAAGTCGTTGTTACTTGTCCTTGTAAATCTGAGCACTAACTTCAGAAGCTACTGCATGTAGCAGCTTTGGAGAAAAATGAGATAAATTGATTTATATGACTTTTGAACTTATCTTATGAGTTATCTTTTGAAATAGGCAAAAAATTTTGCACCAGTATTATCAAGGTTATTCATGCTCCAGTCATTGTTTTTGTAAGTATTTGATTCCCAGGAATGTGTTTGAAACGCATGAAACACATCCCCAGTTCTGTCCTCGTATACAGATCAGTGTTAAGAAAAGGAATTCTCTGTCACTGTCTGTAGGGAGCAATTGTCCTCCTTACGAATTGTTTTTAAAAAGATGCTCATGAAAAGCAGATTTAGTTTTTATCTGTTTGGGAAAAGATTTGGGGTATGGTTGCAAAGGGAGGTAGATGTATGCTGATCGTGTGGCTCACTGCTAGTGAGAAGTGTGGTTCTCCTCTTTCTTGCCCACCATCTTTAACTGACTTGGCTATTTTCTTTTTGTTTAGAGTGTGAATGTAAATTCCTACTAGATTTGTGAATTGAATTTGTTTATTAAATGATTGGATGGTTGTCAAAGCAGGAAAAAATGAGGAGCACGCAGGCATGCAGTAGGGAGCAGAAAGATGGAAGCAGCACAGGACTGCTAAAACTGGAGATGGGAATAAGAAAAGGGAAAAAAAAAAGAGCAAACACTCAGATATACCTGAGGCTTCTGTTTGCTTCTGGGTGCTCTAGCTTCTTTTTCTTTCTGATCCTCCTCTTCTGTTTCCTAGAGTTCTGGCAATTTTCAGTCAATCTTGAGGCTTTCTTTCGTGTAGATCATGTAGTATGGTATATCTGTTTTCAGTTATTGGATTTTAGATTGCTCTTGTCCCTCCTTCCTTGGTGTCCCTTGGTTTGCTAATCTCAAATACTTCAAATGACAGTGAGAAGCAGAAAGGAGTTGTCAGTTTGGGAAATGAGGTGCAACATTTAAATATTCCTAAAGGTGTGATAACAAACCTATTTGTAGTTAGTGGAATCTGAGAACAGTGAAGCTATCTATTGGCTTAGAAGCTTTTACACAACACAGCCAACCACAAAGTAATACAGAACTGTCTAAAACTCACTTTTCTGCCTTTGCTGTTCTTGTTTTTAAGCTAGCAAGACTTTGGAGATCTTGTAACTGCTCCCTGTGCTTTTGCTTCTACTAATCTTGTCAGATGTTGTAGTAGTGATAGGAGCTAGCTGTGTTTTTGAGGCGTTCTACATTTGGCACTCTTTAAGTCATAGCTGCAGGTAGAAGAGGTGCTAAGTATGTGCATTGCTATTTAAAGCAATAAAACAAAACAAAAAGCAAATAAAATGATTATGCAGCTTTCTAAGTTATCTATTTCACAAAGAAACTGAAGACAGTTCCAAAATGAAAACTGAATAGAGCATTCAAAGTTGAGGAACTAAGCCTGCTTCAGAATTATACCTCTCTGCAGTATTTGAAGCATTACTTTTTCTTTTTTCTTTTCTGTTTCTGTGTAGAGGAGAAGAAGCCTAAAGTCAGGAAACCAAAATCTGAATTCCCTGTATACACTGTTCTGGAATCAAGTGCATACATACCATCCTATGACCATGGAGCTTCTATAGAAGAGATCGAGGAACAGATGGATGACTGGTTGGGAAACAGAAACAGAACACACAAAAAGAAGGCAAGTTCAAAATCTTTAATGTAGTTATATATTTCAAATGTTTTCATTTGCTTATCTCTTAAGAAAATGAGATGTTATAGGTGCAAACATATTTGTATATAAGTGAAGTGTAGAGAAATTTTAATTGTTGGGTAGAGATTATGTTCAGTGTAATTTGTGTAATGATACTGAAAATGTTAAAATTAGAGATAGTTGATTAAATCATATGAAAGCTCTCTATGGCTTCTAATATAAATACTCTTCTCCTTCTCTAGAAATTAGTAGAACATATTGTTTTCAGGTTACCTGAGGCTTGTTTCTCTCTCTTAATTGCAGTTAATAACATTTTACTTTCCAGAACTGATTCTTCTATGTTTAAAAAAAAAAAAAAAGGGTTTTATTATGTTCTTAATATCTGTGTGCATCACTTTTTGACTATGAAACTTACGTATTTTCTATATTTGGTCTGACTTAGAATATGATGTGTGCCTATTGTTAAGATTCTTGCTGCTTAGAGGTCGGGGTTCTTACTGGCAGTTACTGTAATAAACTTCTGGTAAATGTTATTAAAACATACTGGCTTGAGAATGTGTAGTTTTCATCTTAATACTGAGTTATACAGACGACTTGAAAAAAGATGTTGTAAATTGATCTCCTTACTTGAAAATCTGCCTTGCCTGACAGACTGAGGTGAGAAGGATTGTGTTCAGGGTGAAGTTAGGGCAACATGTTGACTTCAGTGTCAAAACAGTGAAAGAAGTTCCTGCTGTTGTCTGTTTACTGTGTGCTGAAGATTTTCTTACTCTTTGATTTTTTTCAAGCCTGTGAAAAACACTGTCTCTGTTTTTAGACAGAATGAATTTTTTTCTAAAATAATTTACATTTTGTATGTCAAATTTAATCATCTTCCAGTATTGTATTCTTAGGCTTCATGACTTTTCAGTTGCCAAGTTTCTTGCTGTGTGTTTTTGTGCCTATCAGTTCTCTTTTTCTATCTTATTTATATATATATGTATATATATATACACACATACATACACACACACATTGTTTTCTTTTGTATTTCTGTATCCAGTTTTTTTTTCAGAAAGTTCAGCTTTTGACTTCTGTGTAAAGAATTGAAACTGAATCCTTACACACTGAGGCATAGTCACACCCAGTTTCTCTAAGCAGGAACTCCTGTCTTTAATTCTGAGATAAGCTAACTGGGAGTTAAGAGCTGATGTTTACAGTCATTGCTTTGTGTACCTTAATGCAAGCAGTCTTTGTGGCTGGAGTCCTTCCTCGGATTTCCATGGAAGTCTTTCTTAGGATTTTCATTGAATGAGACTGAGCCTATTCCATCTATAATTTTTCACCTTCAACACAGAGTGAGTAGAAGTTGTGTCTTCAGAGACACACTGCTAAGGGAACAAAAGTTGTATGTTCATCCTTTCAGACGTAAGAGTCAAAGAAATGAAAACATCTTGAAGAACTCTTACTAGAATGTAATTAACTTGTTTTTCTATGCTTTTTTGTGGAGGTTCAGTGCTAAAGCTGATAAAGTTGACTCATGAGCTTACTTTTAGAATTGCATTCTGTTGCAAATAGGGTTAAAATTTTGGGGACTATTGGGCAGTTTGAAAGTATACTGTGTAGGTAAGGTATTTGGCCTGAGCAAGCTGTGATGAGGTGTGCTTGACAGCTAACAGCTAAACTGCAATGCAACATTTGATATATAGTGATACTGAACAGCAGTTCCATGAAATGTACAAAGAATTGGAGAATGTATGTTTACTGGCTGTAGTGGCTTGCAGGAGCCGTTTGTATATCAATATTAGGATGTTAGAGTCATTTTATGTGTAATAAGCTCGCAGGGAAACTGTGCCACAAGTGAATTGTTTCTGACTGTCATTCAGTGGATTTTCTTTTTTGGAAAGATACATTTTCTTCTGCTACACATCACAGATGTGAACATGAAGAGCATCCCCCTCCTACCTCCTTCTGTCACTTCTTTCATAGACATATAACAAAGTGTGCGTAACGTTGGTGTCTAAGTTTTGCTTGTCTTAGGAATAAGTTTCTCTTCCATAAAATGTTTGGCCATCAGACTTTTTCTTGGAATCATTGTGCTTCCCTCATATGGAAGCCTGCTGGGTTTGTGGGGTTTTTCTTCCTACGTTGGCTTAAGGATGTGCACTGTGTAAAGTACACAAGGCCAGGGAGCAGTAACCCATGTGAAAAGATAAACTGGCTTGATAAAATAGTATACTGCTATGTCATCCATCCATAAATAATATATTGGAGCTCTTGTCCCTGATGTTCCTGTCCCAGGTCTAGGTGATTATGTCTGGCTTTACATTCTCCATGAGCTTCTTTGCTCTGTTGTCATTGGTTTGTTAGAGGAGTTACTCCTTTGTTTGGAAAGTACTGTATCATGCCAAATGCCCAGTTTGAAAAACTGTATCTGCACTCCTTGGAAAAGTAAGTTTATGAATTTAGATGCATTGAAGCTGTATAATAGGAAAATTTAGATATTTATTGTTCTTACTTCAGCAGTACTCTGGATTTTTCTCTGGTGTACTCATCTAAGAATGAATGAACAGGAAGAATAGATCAGCAATAAAAGTCAATTTTGAAAACAATATACACTAAATAGGAAAGGTTGAATAGTTTGGGTTTTAGCCATGAAAAGCTAAGCTAAGTAACTGTTCTTCCAGTCCATTCCAGGCTGTTCTAGGCAGAATGGTAATCGTGTCCTGTTACTTACAGCCTTTTACAAATATATACCAAGAAAGATTTATTTGAAACAAAAAAATTTATATTCAAATTTGGAAGCACGTGTAGGAGGAGAAGTGTAACTAGAGCATGTGACCTTCACCACGTTTGAAACCTTTTTTTGATTGCCTGACCTATTCCTGAACTTCTTCTGTTAAAAGCAGTGCAAGCAGACTCAATTGTATTGGAGAGCATGGAAATGGTGCAGTGAGACTCCTGAGACAACTTCTATATGAGAAATCATGTACTTAGCTAGTGTTAAGTTGCAAATTCATGTAACTCTCTTTACACTGTTCATGCAAACTGCATGACTCAAAGCTGAGAGGAATTGCAAAAAGCTCATACCAGTGGCAAATTCTTTCTGTACTTTTAAGAGTTTTATTCCTAAAGCTATTTTCTTCGGTTGTTGCATGTTAATACTTCCAGATTAGATCTTCTTTCAAGTTATTAAGAGCATATAAGTAGCTAAATTTGCTTCTTAGCTTCTGGTTTTTATTTATGTGTCACCCAAAACGGACTAGAGTAAGTGTTCTGTGTATGCTTGTTAAGACTTAAGGAAAATGAAAAGTTTCACCAGGGCTTCCTTCTTGGTTGTGTTATTTTGTTGACCTCCATGTATTGTTAAGTATTGCATTACTTTGTAGCTGTTTAACCCTTCATTTTCCTCTGGAGCAACCTGTGAAGTAGAGATGGAATTAAAAAGAGCATCTGGATGTGTTACATTTGAACTTGTTCTGTCCTTTCTGCACATGTTCATGCAAAAATATATGTATTTATCATTTCTGGACTCATTTCATTGATGAATCATTTCAAAATAATTTCTCTCCAAGTGGGATTTCTCTTGTAATCTTCATTCTGATCAGATTTTACATGATTTGTGATGCACGTTTTCATGAGAGTCCATTGTCTATGTGAATAATATGTTGATGCTGCAGGAAAATCTTGGCCCTTGAGAAATCAGTGGGAGGTTTATCATAGTCCTGAGTGGGGCGAGGATTGTAATTCCTTTTGGTTTACACATTCCTCATCTTCTCCCGCTGGAATCTACTCTTTATTCATCTCTGAAGATAGGTTTCCTAGTTCTTCCTCAGTGAGGGATGAATACTTTTGACCTTTTGATATTTGCTTGCTCTGTTAAGGGGAAATAAAGGTGGAGAAGGACAGTGCCTGATCCCTTCCAGCTGGACCAGATGTATCGATTAAAAAATCATGTTTCTCATTATTTTTGTTTTTCATGTAATCCTGCAGCACTTCTTGGCATTTGGGTTTTTTTGATATTGCTGGAACACCTGGCTTGATTTTACTAAAGTAAGAGTAGTCACAACTATTTTTGTGCACAAAGATGGGAAGCTTAGATAACGTGCATCTCCTGCATTTTCCACACTTTGCGATTAAAGCTGATTCAGACTCTTTCTGGTTAAAATGCTCTTAGTATTTTATTTCTTATGGACCATTCATGCATTGTACGTCGTAGATGGGGTGCTGATAACGGAGTGTGAAAAGTTTTACTTGAAAGCTGACTGTGGAACAATGCTATAAAATAACCAAACTTTACCTGCATGAAGTAGGTCTCTCTGCTTCATAACTTTATAAGCAAAATGCTGTACAAATGCTGAATTATTATTCTGTTAGCTTTAAGACAGTGGTTTTGACAATTAAATTTTAGTCATTTTATAACCTTGCGCATTGCGTAATTGCCAGCCAGCCTGCCACCTGCTCTCTTCTGCCTTGAATCTTCCCACATCTGTGCTGCTTTGAAATCTGAGTATGCTTTTTCTTTAGTAGCAAATAACATAGTGCTTGTTCTAATCAGACATCATATGACGGATTACCTGAATACAGTTTCCAGGCTTTTAAAAAATGTTAATGCCTTAAGCAAGTAGTTTGTATCTTAGCAGGATTAAGGTGCTGCATAAACCAGATGTTTTAATAAGTTGGTCTTCTAGGGGAAGGGTTGTACTGTTTTTGTGTGCTATCTGAGGTCATCTAGTTTTGAAATACACAGTTTTCTTTTTCTAAGCAGTGAAACATATATAGTATGTGGTAAGCATGTTTGTATTCTAACTCCCTTTTATTCATGGGACAGATAAATGTGAGCAAGTGGCAGTCTGAGGTTGCTCCTGGTGTCCTGCTGGTGTGCCTCGACCCTGACCCAGAGAGATTGCTGTAGGTTGAGAAAGTAAATCACTCTGTATGCCCATTGAATTTAAGCCTCTATATTGAGACTGCCAGCAACCATACCTGTTAGTGTCAGTTATGATGCTATTCACTAGGAGCAAGTCTGAGCTCATAATACATTTTAACCTGAACTCCAAACTCTCATCAAATGGTGATGACTTTGAGTCACTATTGATCTGGGCCATATCGAATTTAGTGACCCTGAGGTGAAAATCCCAGTATTCTATTACCAAACCCTTAAGCAATGTAGTTTCACTGAAAAGATAACTTCATTTAAAAGAAAAAAGAAAAAAAAGAAAAATCTGCATTAGCACGGTACTGAAAGTGTTAAATCAGAAGACTCTAGACTGTAGTTTATTATGCTTTGTGTTACTGCAGAGGAAGCAGACTTAGCCTGAGTAGAATATTGTTTCTTACATTTTAAAATAACTGTTCAGTGTCCGTCCTATAGGTAACTCCTACAGTTTTCATATTTACTTTAGAGCTAATGAAATAGCTACTTGTGTCCTACATACACATACTGCTGAACGTAGGTATTTATGCCTACCTATAGAACATACTCAGGCTCTGGCCTGAGCCCTGTGAACAAGTGCAGAAGCAGAAAGCTACTAGTGAAACATTCATGGTAACATCTGAGATGGTGAGGAGAAGGCACTCTTCTGTTACTGTATTTGCAAAGTAGGTGATACGACTTTATTTACCAACACAGTAGATAATCGCCTCAATTATTCAAAAATTGTGTGTTCTATTCATCCCAGACACACATAGTATTCATTCTGTTCCTTTTTTTGTTCCTCATGACAAGCCACCCCGTTGTCGTAGACAAAAGAATACTTGAAAAACTTCAGAATTTTCAAATATCATACTGAACAGCCAATGGTTTGTTGATTTTATGACTGATCTTTTTTGTTTATTTCTGTGACTGCTGAAACTGAACAGTTTGTTTCTGGCAAAATTAGTGCATTTTCCAAATTTCTGGCCAAATACTGTATTTTTCAAAATTTTGTTGAGGAAAAAAGTATAATTTTCTGCTTTTTGAATCTTCTTTCCCCTAATACAGAAAATAATGTTTCTTTCAGGCTTGTATCTTAAATATTTATGCCTCTATGGACTTTGTACTTGAATGCCTGTAAGATGAGCGAAGAGTGATTTTTTTTTTTTCTTTTTCTAAAATACTATTTATTAATTTTTGGGTTTTCCTTGGGTACACAGGCCCACATTTCATTTGCTTTATTAAATATGCAGTGCCTTTTGTTTTCTTAGCTTTTCTTATGGAAGTATTAAGTTGCAGGATGATTTTGACAAATTTTATGACTAACATCTCAAGTTGGTTTCTTTAGTGGTGTAACAGATAGAGATTAAAGAACAAACTCCATTTGTGAGTACAAAACAAAGAACAGAAATCATGCCAGTGGTAGGTTCAGAGAAAATTAAGTTGTTATGGCTGGTATTAATGCCAGAAGTGGCTTACAAAAGAGTTGGAGAGTTGGAAAATATTTCAGAAATAGAAAAAGACTGGAAATAAATACCTGCTGAGCCACTATAGTGTAAGAATGTGAAATTTATGCATTTCCTTTTCTGTCTTCTTGTCCTTGACCTGTTGTTTTAGGTTGGAAAGGTTAACAAAGCATAGGAAACTTTTTATTTCTGTATTTATTTGTTTATAGAATGCATTGGTGTGATTACATGTAATTCAATAATAATCTTCTCTCAAGTGTACCACGTTCATGCTGCCTGCAACTAGTTATTGTAATGTATGCAGGCAGGAAAGTTATGCTGTGAACCATTGAGGAGATTATAGAAAATCAAAATATCAATTATTTGATATGAAATGGAAAAACCTTGTGTAAAAAGTACCTATTTACAATCCAGGCAATTCTGGTAGTGTGTATAAAGGAAATAAACAGACAAAATACGTATTTCTGTAAGGACGCTTTCAATATGTACAGTAACAATATGATATATAAACAATGTCATGCTACTTTTTTATTTAAAAAAAAAAAAAAAGGTTAAAAAGATGATGACTCGTGCATATGTACTACATTAAGGCCATAGAATTGATTTTTTTTCTGATACTTCCTGATCTTGATTTAGTTCTTATTCTTTTTGTCTAATCAAATGCAGCAGCATAGGTGCTTGTACTGTACAGACTAATACAGTCTGATTTCACCAGCATGCTGTTGCTATGTGGTGTCAAGTTATAGCTTCCACAGGTGATCTATGTGCCTTGCAGCCATAATTCCATCTGACCACAGTTTTACACGTGCTTTTATTTTTATATATATATATATATATATATATATATATACACACACACATGTATACGTATATACATATCTATCTATCTATCTATATATATATATGGTCCTCAGTTTTTGGAGCCTGAAAACCGCCCAAAAGCTCAAGTTAATTGTTCAAAGGGTTAATCTGTGCAGACAGATGTGTAGGGCTTTTCAGTTGCAGCTCTGTTTTAGCACTAGGCTGCACTATGACCTCTGTGTAAACACCTGCTTGTGTCCAAACCAGGGCTGTGTAATTTCTAGGGCTAATATCAGTTCTGTTACATTAACTTCTAGAACTGGGTGTCTTGATTTGCTGCGTGTCCCAAGCCTTGTTTCCTTTCTGAGGCTGACATGGTCGTTGTCTATTGCAGAAAGACTTGGTAGCGGACATAAGAGAAACCTTGAACCTACCTGTGAGTGATAGGGATTTTACCTTTTTCAATTAGACATTTGAAATTCTGACTCTTGTCATTGGAAGTCTCTCTTCTGATTTGAATCTTATATCCATTTTACATAAATTTGCAAGAAGCTGTTGATTTGTAAATATTAGTCTTCATTGCCTATCCTGGGAAGACATGGAAAGCAATCATCAGGACTGCTCCAGCTTGGCCTATCTGGGGCCAGGAGCACTGGAAATCCTGATTTTCCTTGTCAGTGCTCCCTCCTTGTCATCTCCCTTGATGAGCAGTCACTCTGGTCTTTAACGTAGAATAGAAGAGTGGAGGAGTAAGAAGGAGATAACAGTTGTGGCCATACGGGATAGAAACTGTAGGAAGAGGTGAAGGAAGTTAACTCAGTGTGAGCCTGAGTGAATGTGTGCCCGTTTGCTCCTGCCCCTCCGAGGTAACAGGAGAGCAGTTCAGCTGTGACACACTGTATCCTTGAAATTTCACCAGAAGAATGAGAGGCGGGGCTGTAAATCTATAAATATCTCTGAGAGGGGATTTTCATAGGACCCACAACTTAGGGATCAGAAAGAATTTGCCGTTTATGGCATTAACTTCTGTAGTGCAATTCACTGGTTCTATTCTCAGCTTTTTGATGTAAATTTAAAGTGTTCAGACTGTTGAAAATAGTTACTTTTCTTGGTATGAGTTTGGCTGTTTTTAAATTGGAGAATGAAGCTAGTTTCAAATAAATCCAATTTTAATTTATAATTTAAAATACATATTAATTTTCCAATATTTTTGTATTGCCCTTTCCAAACAAACCAGTTAAAAAAAAATCTGATTAGATTCAGCATCTTACTTTCTTGTACAGTGATGCTTCTTTCCTTCTCTTCTCTAAAAGATCATGACTGTAATGGCTTCTGGTCACATTTATTCATAGAAATTGCTCAGAAATTATGAGCTAAAGTAAACTCCAATGTAAACAAAATAAACAAGCGATGTGACTTGTTTGGCTTTTGTTTATCTAGTAAAGATAAATACGTAATCCTGCCTTGCTGAGGAATGACTTAATGCTATTGTCATAAGTATTCTGCCTCTTAGAGATTTTCAGAGAATCTCAATCTGGTTATTAACCATTTTCTGTATAGCTTTTGACAGGCAGGATACAGTCTTGAATATATCACCTTTAGTCTTCAAACCCTCCACTGAGCACACTTAAGCATGCAATTGTATTCTATTTAAATGAATAGGAATTGTGTCCATATTTGAAGTTAAGTGCTCTTTGAATTGGGATGCAAATGATTTGGCCTGAACAATTCTTTATAAAATGTTACTGGGTGGTACATTACTTGCCCAAACCTGCAAAAAAAAAGGAGAGCACTCTTACTGATTATGAGAAATTGCATACTGTGATAGAGGTTTGTTTTCCATGTTAGCTAAGGCCCTTCCCAACGTTTTCAGTAAAAAATATGGTGCCTGTACTCGAGATGCATGTTGTGAAGGAGGGAAGGTTCGTGCATCGTTTGCAATTGAGTGCTGTTCTGTGAAAGGAAAATGTGTGTTTTGCTGCAGCCCTCGGACTTCCACAAAGTAAGCATGCATTCACAGCATGCATTTACTTATGAAAACAGCAGATTTTATGTGGTATTAACATCAGATTTTCTTTTACATGGGGCTGGTTAAGGAATGCCAGCATTCTGACCATCCGGCATTCTTACAATGGTGGTGCCATCTTAATTGTGAGAGAAACTGGGCCTGGGTTCATTTGTTAAAATGCACACATGAACAAAGAAAACAACAATGTTTCGATTTCTATGATTTTCTAGATGGTGCTGCTAATTCACATTGGAAATTTGAATTATAACAGAAAATAATATCAGTGGAGAGTCTAGATAGTAAGTTAGTAACTTAGTATTTGTTGTGGGTTCTTCTGTATTATTATTTTTTTAAACTAAGCTATGCATGTCTCTGCTGATACTAATGGATATCCAGGCAGGTTTTGCTGCGTTGGGCTTTTTCTTTGCTTGCCTTGTTTGAAAGATTTGCTTAGTGATAAAACACAAGAAGAATGATGTTAATGGTACCCATTGAAATGGCCACAAACTGTGGGAGGGAAAATCTGCATGTGTGAGAAAAGGGAAGGTTAAGTTTGATTTTTTAATTAGCCCAGACTTTGTGTTTATATCCGGTAATTTGACAGGCAGATTCCATACGTATATATTAAGCAGCTGAAATGCTGTTGCCCTTATTTTCAGTTATACTCTATTTTATGATAATTAAGAACAATTTTGAAATTTGGATTTTTTTGGAAGTGCAGATGCGTGAAGTTGTCATCAAACATGGATGTTTTATGAATTCATGAAAGCTTGTCAGATTTTTTGTTTCCTATGTTATTGTATGACTATAAGAGCTAAAAAGCTTAGTGTGGGCCATGTTCATGATGTTTTCCAGGTAGTTTCTTTGGGGTCTTAAGTGATACTGTTTCTAATTCTTGCAGACGTTTTCCGGTGGGACAGTAGATTATTTTTCTTTTTGTGTATTCTCCATAACCAGAATTCACAGTTGTTTTGTGTCATGTCAGAAAAGCTAGGTTGATGATGGTTTAAGATATTGAATGCTTTTTAATCTCATATGTTAATAGTTTCAAAATGCCAGTAACATGCAGTGTTATACTGAGGTGCTTTAAGTAAGAGTGTATTTTGTACTGCTCAAAGCTGTTAAGTGTTCTGGACTTGCTTAGTCTGCCTAGTATTTTGTGAGGCAAATAATAATCTTGCAAGCAAAAACACACTGTAGTAATAAGGACTAATCATATGCTTCAATGTGTCTGCATGTCTTTGGGTTCATCTTACCTAGCAAATCTAACAGTATGACCAAAGACTTAAAATGCATCAAACAGTTAAAAAAAAGTTCACAGCCTGTTGTGAACTTACTGCCTTACACACTTATTTACTGAAGCTTGTGAACACTGCAAAATTATTTTCTTCAACAATTAATAGACATACGTGTTCTGGAAGACTTGCAGTGCAGTGTCATCTTCTCTATCAAATGGAAATACTTTCAAAACCACATTTAAATACCCAAGTAAAGTGGTGTTTAGAGAGAGAATTAAACTAAAACCATTTACTCCCTTTCCTTGGGAATTTGTCTACACGTTAATGTATCACAGGCCAAACCTAATTACCTATTCAACCTATGCTTTATTTGATCTGCATGCCTGAGTGTCCTACAATCAAATTTACTGAAGAGCTTCTCACTTTTTTCCTGCATTAAAACAATTGCCTTGAAGCAGCTAACAATTAAAAAATAAATGAGTTAACACTTTCTGCTAAGTGCTACCATTTAAGTTGTAATATGCAATTAAAAACTACATTTTAATTTCTGTTCAATTACATTGACTTAAGTAGTAATTTTAGTGTTATATTTATGAACCATTTAATTGTGACATTTTTCCTCTGGCTTGCTTGATGGAAAAGTAGATTTGATTTTGAGAGTATAGCAAGAAATAACCTTTTAAATAATCTTTTACCCCCATGGTTTGCTATAATGATTTATAGGAAAAAACTTGCACTAATAAGCTGGTTTTTGTATAAATACTACAGAAAATCTTAATCTCAAAGCCAATAAAATGTCATAATTTGAATTATTTTTAATGTTTTTGAAATCTCAGTTGCATAGGGGGAATGTTCAGATCACACTATGAAGATATAGGTAGGTATTGGGAAACGTTCCTGTGGATATTTCGTGATGTTTAAGTGCTGCGTGTTTAAAAAAAAAAAAAAAAAAAAAAAAAAAAAAAAAAAAGCTTCATATTAAATCTAGAATCAAAACCTGGTAGAACTTCACATGGGAAAACAAATAAATTGTAGAGCAGCTGCCTTTTGTCAGAAGTGTATTGCTGTAAAGCACCTATCTCTAGCAAGATGTATTTACTGATTTTTGGCTTCATGGGAGAAAATGCAAAGTGTTAAAGGGATGCTCGGTCTACATGGAAGAAATGTGGGGCTAATGTCTACAAGTGAAAGCCAGGTATGTTAAGATGAATCTAGTAGAATAGCAATCATCTTGTGATTTAATAGCTCACGTGGTGTGATGACTAATTACTACTTTTTGGAGTATCTGCAACTTGCTGCATGCAGTAATAAGTTTAAAAATTGTCTTACTGCTTCATGTAGCTGCTGCTTAGCTTGATTTATTTCTCATCCTTCTCCTCTTTTTTGTCTATGAGAACACATTTTTCAGAGTTAAGGCATGGCTTATTAAATGTCTGTAAATAACATGGCAGTATCATGTAAACTATCCCTGGTTTTCTGCTATTAAAAACACAATAAACATAATAATATATTCATATGTGGTAATATTTATGATGTTGAATGAGAACAAAAATGAGATAAGGAGAGTAGAAAACTTCATCATTGACTTTGTAACATAGAAATGGATTCAACTTGATTTTCTTAGGAAATCCCTGATCCAGGTTGGTGCCAGCCATGAAGGAAATAATCTCTATTTCCTGAAACATTTGCTGCTGCGCTCAATATAAAACGTGGTATTGAGAGAGATGAGTACTTTTACTCTTAGTTTCTCAGCCTTGTGATCTGTTGAATACTTACCTAATTTATATTGTTAAATACTTCAAGGTTTTTAATACTGGAGTCTCAGATATCCATCGTGTGAGGAACAATATAAGCAAAAATGATTATGGCTAGGATATTACCTTCACAAGCTTATGATATAAATGAAGAGCATAGAATTGCTTAGATTAGAAGGGACTTTAAAACCCATCCAGTTCCAACCCCCTGTCGTGGATCAGGGCTGCCACTCATAGGTCCAGCTGCCCAGGGCCCCATCCAGCCTGACCTTGAGCACCTCCAGTGATGGGGCACCATAGCTTCTCTGGGCAGCCTGTGCCAGTGCCTCACCACCTAAAGCTAATAAACTGTACCTCCATATTTACAGAGAGTTGCTCTAAACAAATCTGGAATTAGTAATGTGTATCTCTAATGGTCTTTCATAACTAAGTAAGAAAATTTAAGGAAGAAATAATTGAATTAATTCTTTATTTTCATGCATGTCTGAGGACCAAAGCAGCAAAGATGTCATTCTGATTATTTTCTAAGTTGTCAGTGGAATTCAGGGACCTTTACAAGCCTGTGTATCTGATACATGTTTCAGGAAAACTAGCAAAAACTGAGCTGCTTGGTGTATTCTTAGGGTATAATGAATGGTAATACAAAGGGTGAACACTGAGGTTAGAGAGTATATCAATAGCAGGATTATTTGGAATAGTGAAAATGAAAACAGGCATTAAGAAGTATAGAATAGGACAATAAAATGGCAGAAAAGCTTCCCAGCAGGTAAATACAGAGTGATGCAAATCTTGATGATAGTTAACAGCAGTCCTAACTTTCATGCACAAGGTGATGAGCTCTAAACTGAGTTGGCCATTATTCATGAGAAGAAACATCTTATGATTTATCAGTGCTGATTTTGTTGGAAACACCAGCTTGCTATAACTGCCCTCCTTTCCCCCCAAAAACAACAACAATGAAGAAGAAATTGTTAAGAAAGGAATAGAAAATAAAACAGAAGAATCCTTATTGCATGAATTTGTGATTTATGCTTAATCACACAGCTTGACTGCAATGTGCAGCTTGGTATCTGATTTCAAAGAGGTTATTTAGGAATTTGAGAAGTTTTAGAAAAAGGCATGAAGAACAGTGTTGTGTGTGAAGTGGCTTTTACATGAAAAACCAGCTGAGTAGGCTCGGGCTCGAGCTTGGAAGAAACAGCTTACTGGGGAGTGAGTACTGTAGAGGTGAACAGAAGTAGACAAGCTGCTGGTTCTTTACTCAAAACCAAGAGCTAGTTGTCAAAGCTAGCAAGAGCCGCTCGGAGCAGACACAGTAGCGCAGTTCTTTGCATAATGGTAGTGTGTGTGTGCAGCTCCTCATGGAGATACTGCAAATATGGAAAGTTTACATAGTTCAGGGAGGATTGGACAAACCATTGAAAAAGAGATTCGTCGAGTTACTAAGTAGATAAAAGAAATTAAGCAGAAGAAATTCTTGGAATGAAAATAATTGGAGATTGGGAAAATGTTAGGTAAGGTGTGGGTAAAATATTTGCTCACTTTCTTCTTAATGTTGGTATCTGCATGAGACCCAGTTTTTTTTAGAGTGGGTCTGGAAAGGATGAAAGTGAACAGAGTTATCACGAAGTGTATGTTAAAGTTCTTTCCAGTTGCACTCCCTGAGCACTAATTGAGTTACTGGCCTAGCTTGACCGATGCCTTTGTTCTTATTGTTTCACTTAATAAAAATGGTTCCGTTGGAAGTTGGATTTTACTAAGAGCTTTGAAGTACCAAAACAATTGAGATCGTTGATAAATTTAGCAGATATTTAGAGTTTCAGAGCAGGTCTTCAGAATCCTAGACCTTTCATGTTCAGCAAAAAGCTGGATCACAAAGCCAGACATGTATGAGATTTGATATAACAAGAATGACTTCAAACTTCTTACAGTGAAAAGCACAGAATTTTAAGAATATGGAAGGAAAATGTAAGAAAAGTAAGACTAATATGGTAAGACAGTGAATCAGAAATGTTTTTTGTTCTACTCGTATGGTTACTGGATAGAAATACCACTTGTATATTAATTTTGTCTTGAATTGCAGAACTGTTTGGGAGTTCACTAGGACCCTTGTACTACAGAGGTTTCCATCATTGCCTAGACTGCTTAAGTCCATAAATTACCAGTATTAGATGATGCATAGCACAAAATTCTGACCAGATTGAAAACATTGCCCAAACTTCTGATTTTAATGGAGAATGTATGGTTTATTGATGGCAGGAAGAAAGTGTCTAAAGTTAAAATTTAATCTAAAAAATCAAATTACAACTTACTGTCAATATAAATATCTTTTACACTGTATAAACTCTCAAATACTAACCACTACCCAACATTACTGGTAAAATGATACGTACTTATACTCGCTAATGTTAACAGGTATAAAGATGTTACGCTGTTTTCTTGATAACAAATACTTTGTTGTCTAAAAATTTGCTTTTAGCACTGAAATTAGAGCTTTTTGAATTTAAATATAAATCCTTATAATGTAAACTCTGTTGTACTGAAAGAGATGGGATGGAATTGCAAAGTGAGGATGCATGCAAAAGAGTCATGCTGTAAACAATAAACCACATTTCTGTTTCTTTGCCATAGAAGGTCCATTGTGGTTTGGGTGAACTAATCCTCCAGTATTGCCAGTTAAGTGTGATAAACCATGTTAAGGGATTATTATTGAAGAGACCGCTATGAATTTTTATGTTTACACTTGCTGTTTATTTTCATTTTCAGGACTGCAGACCATAACTCTGTACTTTTTAATTTTGTATTCAATATGGGAAGGTAATCCCAGAACACAGCTTTTTTGATGCAAAATCTGAATGCTTGTGTAGTAACAACAGCTGTCCCCTCACCATGTGGTGTCTTCCATTGCTTTACTGTAGAGATGAATTTTGGCCCAGCGTTTTAGTAATATTGGACACACGTGGTTCTAGGTGACGGAGCACTGTGTTTATGCATTTATTTGACTCTCACAGTTATAGTTGGCTACAGATTAGAACAGGGAGAACGCATTCACACCATGACCACCCTCGAAGCTGTTTGTAGTAGTTGGATCACAGTAGGCGCTGTTGCATCTGAAGACACAATTAACTGTTGCTGAGGAATTGCAAATTCACAAAAGCTCTTTGCAGCTTTAGGGGTTCCGAGTGGATTTCCTAAAAGCTTTTTCAAAGATTTCCCACGTTTATAGATGTTTTAGATCTTACATTCTAAAATTGCTGGCTTGAAATAAGATTAATCAGTTGATGTTTTAATTTAGCTAATGAATTCCTGTGCTGTGAATAAGCTATATAATTTGTTTCAGATCTACAAAATAATTATAGTTTTACCCTCTATTTAGGAAGAAAAAATTAATTCTAATATTTACAAGTGGTTAGTAGAGTCTTGAGCACAGCGAAAATACAGAGCTTACAAAGTAGTCTGAAAATGCATCTTACTGGAAGGCTTCCACAGCATGTACATCACTGAGGAGATCATCTTGATTTCCGTGTGTAATTGCTTAGATATGCTTTGGATGTGGTAAGAAAAATAGCTGTGGATCTATATAAAAAAAATACCCAATAAAAAACCCCACAGTTTTGATATAAATTAAATAAGAAATTAATAAGTTAACTGCATATTAAGGTCTGATTTTAATGTATGAAATTTGACTATGTTTTGAACATAATTATTTAAACTAAAACATAAGAATAATTGTTATTTAAATGATAGCAATTTAGTTTCTATTTTATAAGTAGAACATTGCCCCCTAAACTTCCCTTCTAAAAATCTTAGAGAGATATCTTAACATAAAAGAGGGTATGGAGTATATTAACTTGCTCGATACAATAAAAACAAAAATGTTATTTGCAGTGTGGGGATCTGCTGTGTGTTTATCCTGTCTTCCTTCAGCCATGGTGCAGTTGTATGAGTGTGCATGTAATGTGCATGAGATCACTCTCACGTACACACGTTATTTAAACATCTCAGATTCTCTGCAGTGACTCACATATATATTACACTTGTATTAAAAATATATGAATATGAATGTCTGAGGCTTTCAGCACTGAATAAAGGGCTACATGGATCCAAACCAGGACGATTGATGAAATCCTTGCTACTATTGGCTATTATTTACTGTCTTTTAAGTGGCAGGTTGTATTTATGCCAATTTATCTGCTTCAGGGAACACTCTTGATAGCAGAACAAAGTGAATAAAAGTAGTTTGCTTTGCAAATGAATGCAAATGGTGGAGCCTTTCGGGAAGCCCTTTAACAGGAGCAATGCACTTTGATTATGAGTGAAGCTGCCATTTGGACATGGTGAAAAGAGCACGCTTGAACCATTGATTGGGGGAGACAGTAAAAAGTCAGGAAGGGCCCCGTTAAGCTCGCAGTGCGGCAGGCGGATGTCAGTGTGGTTAGAGCACAGTGGGAGAATGACAGGCAGGATTAGTGTCAGGGAGAAGCTTTGCTGTAGTTGTGGAGATGGTCCCTGGGGTCACTCACCTCTGACTGTTGTTCTGTGCTGATGGCTCTGTAATGCAAACTGCTTGATATGTGCTGTTCATTATCGGAAATGGTGATTAGAAGAGGTATGTCATAAGGAATTCCTTAAAAATAAATAAAATGGCAAACCAGTGATCGTAACAAAGGTTGGGCTCTGCAGATGTCGCCAAGGATGCTGCAAATGTCAGGGATGGTTACTGTGCCTTGTGAGGCAAGTGGGATTTCATGGCTTAAGCTGCCGTAATTGTGTGCTCCCCGGCTTTGTTCACTTTATTTGGCCATTATGAAGACAGCCATTTCTATCAGATTGTCTGGTGGTGTTAGAGTACAGCGTTGTAATGTATTTTGGTTATTGGACTGCGAAGCATCCTGTTTGTGGTGTAGCTGGTGTGTTGTTGCAGGGGTGGGGTGGTGGCCAATGCTCTTAGTGGAATATTAGAATCAACAGATTTCATTCCTGAGTCACACAAGAATGCTAAAATATGCAGTGGCTGCAGTGACCAAAAGCTAGAATGACTTTTCTGTTCCATTTGGAGGATGTTTTAAATATAAAAATAATATTTATCTTTGCTGAAAACATCTTGTGTGAGAAATGACAGAAATGTCTAAAATTCTATATCTTAAGCTGCAGTTTAATCTTTAATAGAAGTCTTGTTGCTCTTTATCTTTACTGCACTTTTCTGGTGTTACATACATTGCATAGATGTCCTAATGTAAATTAAACAGATGCCTGTATGTAACACACAAAACATGTTTTTCTTCTGCTAAGAATTTCTAATACCTCACTGTTGGTCTATTGTTCCCACACATTTTCTGCCACAAAGCAGGGAGATCGTACCCAGATACATCAAACCATTGCTTTCTTTTTTTTTTTTTTTTTACAAGACTTGATTAATTCACGTGAGGAATTTTTCCAGTATATTACCTCACAGATATATGTCCAATATCCCCGCAGTAATGAATGTTTTACAAATGTTTTACAGGCACCTGAATGGACAGAAGAGGACCTCAGCCAGCTGACAAGAAGTATGGTTAAGTTCCCAGGGGGGACTCCAGGTCGATGGGAAAAGATTGCTCACGAATTGGGTCGATCAGTGGCAGATGTGAGTTCACTCAGATTTGCATTGTAGAGAGAGTGACAAACCAGAACAAGACAGGCAGTGTAGAAGGCAGACATATATGGGGGCCGACATTGTCTTTTGAGAGAGGCTACAATCCTTTTAGGACCTGGAAGTGAACCATTAACTAACTATGCACGAAGCAGATGTCAGCCCGTTTTTCGCTCCGCAATTAGCAGCTGTAACTGATCAGCTGTATGGGGGATTCTGGTGCTGGGAGACTCACGCTACTGTAACCCAATAACAGAAAAACAATGCCACTTGGGTTTTGTAGGGACCCTTTTAACTGCGAGCGAATATTTGTGGGACTTGGTTAAAGATTACGTTTCTGTTCTAAGCCGGCCCTTCAAAACATAGATGAGCTAATGGTGTTTAGACAGATGGTTTTCATTAATTAAACTGAAGTATCTCTGCAAACTTTAAAACAAGTTATACATGTGATACTATTTCAGTCCATTTTTCTGGATTATAGCTTGGGTAATAACACTGTGTAAAATGATTAATATCCTTGTTAATTCATATTTTATAGTATTGTACCACATATCAAAGAAAGCTTGTACTTATGGATTTTAAGTGTTATGATCTTAAAACCCTCAGGGGCCAGGCCGTAAAAGACTTTTCCTTTTCAAGCAATAGATCACTGGAACATGATGTAGTGTCTGCTGAGGGCCCTTTGAAAGCCCTTTCAGCTGACCCTATTTTATAGGCTCTGGAGGGGTTAATGAGAATAATGTTTAAAGCTGTTGATGTATGTTTTGAGATTAGATATTCTTCATTTATTGTATTTCGGGAATTATCTTAAATAATGGGAAACACGGCCTCCAGCCAGAGCACAGCGTAACCCACTGTACCCTTTGGGCAATCTGGGTAATTGTTTGTTTTTCGTCCTTGTTGATAGAATCACAAAAACATATTTTTAGAAGTTGCTTTTAAAGATTTTATCTGTAGAGTTATTTTGCTCAATTACTCAGTTGTACTAGAAAACAAGCCATTTACGTTCCTGTCATTTTAGAACAAGCCATATTATTTGCAAATAATAAGTGAATGTAAACAAGAAGTTATAAACCTGCTATGCGAATGTAATTGATTTTTTTTGTTGTTTAATCTGTTTAGGTTCTGTTCAGTGTTGTTCATCATAATGCCGAGGTGGAGTGAATATTAAAAAGCTGCTGTATTTTACTAAGCAGATTTTAATGGCAAAAATATTTCACGTGACTTGATAGTAGGCAGTACGCATGGGGAGGATCTTTGAGATTGCCTTGAGAAAGGATGAATTGGCTGCTTACTGACAGCACAAACACGTGGATAGCTTCCACTTATGCCCATCACTAAACTAGCACGTTGCCTTGAGACTTCTTGCAGCCATTTTCTGCTTTATTCCTTGAAACAGTTATAAGAGCATACATTACGTAAGGGATTCTTAATAACAAATTTGCACACCATACTTGCGTGCTGGCAGGGCTAGAAATAAAATTGAAGCTTACTCACTTCTCTGGAGGCGAGAAGACCTCAGCACTGTGAGCAGGGTAGAGGAATGAAAGATCTAAGAGCTGTCATTTTCTTGCATGAAAAATGGAAATTTCGGGGATTTTTGGGTGTCAGGCAAAGTCTGAGTGTAATCCTTTTTACTTCCTGCGGCCTCCAACTATGTGATGAGTTTGAGTGTGCTCTGTACAATCTTTTATTTCTCTAAAAATTTCACGCTGCTGATAGTGCTGGGTCAGCTTTCCCAATACAGACTATTTGGTAGTGTTTCTCCTCCCTTCATCATCACATGGCACAGTTTCAGTGGTTAGGTCCAAAAGGAAACACTTAAACAAAAGTTTCCTGGAAACTTTCTGTCTCAAACTCTTATTAGATCAGTAGCAGAGACGTGAAACTGGGAACTACTTCAGGAGTATCCTTTCAACTGCTTAACAGTATCTGCAGCATATCCTTTATACTTGTTACAGGAGACAAAGAATAGGACATACATTTATGGTAGGGATTCCTAAGTTTGTTTTGCTTACTTATCACTGTAAGCAAATAAAAAATGTTATGCGAGAGCCGCAGGAATTAGTTCAGTGTTGAACGTAAGGCAGAAGAAAGGTGCAGTCTGTGTTTCCTGCCCAAACAGCTGCTCCCTGTTTCTACTGAAGAGAAGCAGGGAGAGAAGGTTTTTTTTTGTGTGCTCGAGGGACTGTTTTGAAACGGCATGTGCAGCACGGTTTGGGGTTCCCTTCTTTACATCTAATTTGGCATCAGACTCTGTCTTGGCTAAACTGTTATCAAGGACAAAGGACTGGAATACTCAAGGGCAAATTTGAGGACATATGAAATACTTTTTAAAAACTTCAGACCGTTTCCTGCTTGTTTTTTGTCGTGTGAAGTATGAGGAGCAGTAAGTCCTGGTTTTCCTTTCACAGCTAGAGAACTGTATAAAAGAGTGCAGTGTGTCCTTTTTTAACTGTAGAGTAGATAAGTAGGTATTAATAAAAAGTTTAACGTGGTCAAATCCAAAATTACCTTTCCTTTGCTGCTTGTGACTCCAAAGCTTTCTTCCTTAGCAAAAGTGAGAAAAATATTGCAGTACTTTTAAAAGAATGATCTGAAGTCATTCGTGTGTACCAGAATAACATTAGTGAAATTCTCTCCTTCAGGCTGCCCCAAACAAATCCCATTTTAAACAACTCTTTTTTTTTTTTTTCCTTTGTTCTTTTCAGAAGGAAATTTCCCTATAAGGCTGTATTAATTTTCACTGGCATTTTTTTTTTTATCTTGGCTTTTGTCAACTTTTTGGCTTTGTGGTGTTCTTTTAACTTAGTTTTCTGGGTTTATTTGTTTTGGAGTTTTTTACATCATTCTGACTTCTCCTCCTGCCATTATGTTACTGACTTTTTAAACAGTATGAAGGAACTTTTTAATGCTTGGTGCTTTAGTGCTGCTTTTTTATCATGTACAAAGAAGGAAAAAGTTTGTCTCTTGCTTATTTCCAGAGTGATTTGTTCTGCTTGGAAATTTCCCCCACCATTTATTTATTTGTTTGTTTATTTATTCATTCATTCATTCATTCATTTTTGCTGATTTGATACCTCAGAACCCAGTTTGCACTTGTCGAAACAGTATTCTGAGTAGAGGCTTTGGGTTTTGAACCTTTCACGTTAGCAGAACTTCCTTAAGATGTTTGTTATCTGAAGATAAACAGGCATTAATTAATGATCAAAAAAAAATCAATTTGGCAATAAGTTGTCCTTTTTAGTTTGTCATCTCTTTCTCTCCTGGATCTGAGAGTGCCATGGTGTTTCCCACCATAGTGTGTCTGTCCCAGCAGTTCTGTAGAAGTCATTGGCTCACTGTCCAACTGAAGGGCTTTATCAAATAACACAAGTTATATTTTGCATCGCTTTGCACCTTTGCTGAGCTGAGTGATGAAAGATGGTGGAATAGTCTAACTTCTTAAACTACTCTTAGAAAGCTCAGAGGGAACTGCAAATACATTGCAAAATGAGTAGAATTCAAAATGATCAGAACAAATTAGAGAAATAATATGCAAGTGTAGGAGTATTGGTTGCAATAGGCAAATTAAACAGTCGATATGCAAGTATGTGCAGCAAGATAATGACAGGGTTCACAAATAAAAGATGGCAAACAACTAAAGTGCAGGAGAAATGCAGAGATTAGGAGAGATAATAAAGGTAACAAATAGCAAGTGTTTGTGACAAAGGGGAGCATCATACTGAGAAAATACAGGAGGATGGTAAACCTGCATCTACTTTTCTAGTTTGTGTCTAGTGTTCAGTATTACGCTTAAGCATGTGATTCAATGTAACAAGGCCAGAGGAGAATAAGGAGAGTGGCTGCTTTTTAGAGATCTACTGCAAAAGATTATGAAGGAATTCTTATGGGCTGTGAACTGAAAGAAAATGTGATGTAAGCATTCAACTATCTAAAGAGAGAACTGCAAAAAAGGAAGTTGTTTGCACTCTATGTCAGCTTTACAGGGCAAGAAGTAGTTACCTGAAAATTTAACATACACAGCTGAGTAAGCTATGAAGGGGCAAAGATTTAAAAGGTATAGTAAAGCAGTGGAATAAGCTGCAGTGGAGTATCCACCTTTGAAGGTCTTTAAAAAACAGGGAAACATCTGCAAGAAACGACATCAATATAAAGATTCTGCCTCAGGTTAGGGCCTTCTCTTCATATGGTCTGTGATTAGACTAGCAAGTGCAAGCTATCTAGGAGGAAAGGGGGAGGAAACAAAACCCTTCTACAATTGGAAGCATGTGTGAACTCATTTTAAAAAATGTAAAATTAAAGCCAGATAGTCACTAAGATGGTTATTAATCACTGCATGTACCTTAGCTTGATTGTTCTTACATTCAGTAATTCCTTGCAAAGTCGTCTTTCAGATGCTTTTTCTTTTATACTGTTACTAAAATCAGTTGAGTTTGGATTGTTTTTTTTTTATTTTGTAGACATTTAAGTCTGTTAATTCTGTTATTTCCCAAAATATCTCACAAACAAGAATAAGACTCGTTACATGGATCTGTCTACCAGATGCCATGTCCAAACAGATGCTTCTACACAATGTGATTCAGGACAGTGGGAAAGTGCCAGCCAAAATCCAACAATAAACAGCTGTGTCCATACTGTAGTGCATGTGAGCTCATGCAGCTGTACTGTTTTTGTTCGTGCTGTCTTGTGATACCAGCATAAATATCTTTGCAGCGTATTCCTTCAGCTCAGCTACTTTAGGCTTGCTACCATGGTGTAGGCATGCTGTGAGAAGGGTGTTGCTCTAACTTTGGTCATATCAAGTATAGGGTATTTCTTATCTTGTCTCTCTTCCGGAAACCATCCTTCAACAGCTAATTAATAGTCAACCCAAAATGGATACAATTGTGCTCATTTTATCAGTATGTTTCATTATTTAAATGGCTAATTGACATTTTAATATGTGCATATTGGGGATTTATCAACCTTTTCCCATAAAGATGATTTTCAGTCGGCTTAGTATAATGAAATCTTACTGCTTTCACAACCAAAAGCTTCTACAGCTTTTTAAGTCATTTTTATTGCAGTTGGCTGGTGGTATGAATTAGATTTTCAAGTATTTTGATTATGAAAGGGAAATGGAGTTCAGTTAACTCTAATCAGAGTTCCTGCCGGCTGACCTGGTTACCTGTACCACTGCTCTCTGCCATCCCCTGAACATCTGTTCTTTGACCCATTTTCCTTGCTGAATTTGTTGCTCCAGGGTTAGTTCTCATTCCTGTCCTCCAGTACTTAAGGAAATAATTGACCTTTTAAAACAAAATAAAAAGTTAGGTTTGAATTTCCTAAATACTGTGAACACCCTTAAACGTAGAATAAATTACGAATAGAATTTCAAGGTGAGCATTTCTGCAAAAATTACATTCCTTGATTTGACAAATGCTGTGCTTTATGAAGATTTATAATGATGGCTGGCTTTTGTTGAACTCAGATTGAGAAAAAGCACTTACGTGTGGAATTATAGCAGCATATTTTACTTGACAATGCCTACCCTTACAGATTAAAAAAAATAAAATATTTGCTGAAAGGCATAAATTAATTTCAGTAACTACAAAGGACATTCAAATTGTAAAAATAACAGAGGAAGTAAAAGCTGTCTGGCATGCCAAACAGACTTTAATGTGATTATTAGGTACAGGTTTTTTAAATTAAAGGCAAAGAGATCTCAGATTTCATACTTGTGAAGTAATATCATTCACTTGTCTTACAGGATTTAAACTGATTCTGTTTGCTCCTGCAGTCACTAATCTCATGCATTTGTGTTTCAAAAACAGACTGATAGGGATTTGCTGCTTGTATAGAAAAGGACCAAGGCAGACAGCAAAACAATAGACAGGTGTATGTATTGGAGCAGACATCCTGAATTATGGTGAAACCTGAAAGCACAAGATTGGGAGGGAGTGCTTATTTTGTGTTTTCTCATCTCTCCAAGCAACGGTTTCAGCTTTAAGTCTAACTGTGTGAGTTCACACTCATTGCATGTTTATATGCCATTATATAATAGACCTCTCATCTTTGGCAAGTGCAAGCTTGTTACACTGCCAGCAAGAAAACATCTACATGAGAAGTAATTAATATGTAGAAGTTAATGAATTTATTAGGGTTTTTTTTTGCTTTTGGAGATTAAGCTTTTCCTAAGTCTGTTTTGTATTTCATTTGGTATACTGTGCATGTGTTAACTTGGTTACTGTGATCTCCAGTTGTGGATGTTGGGAAGCAGTCCCTCTCAGCAGCTTGCATATATTTATGTAATCAATAGTTCTTTTGGTTGCTTATTGAAGTATAAAGACCTAGCTCTGGATCGAGGTCTAAAAGCAGTTATGAATATCTGAGATGGGATTTAGATGGTATGTAGGTCATGGAGATCCCTCAGTCGAGGAGTGATATCTTGAGAACACGTGTCTAATCCTGCAGACACACCACCATGCCTGTTGATGCTTTGAGCGAGGGCTGCTGTTCACAATTCTGTGATTGCACAAAGTTTTCTTCTGCACTGTCGTACAACTGACCCTGCCATGTCTGCAGAATCAGGCAGCGTGGAGCGTCTTACACCCAAATACTAAACAGATTGATCTCCTCCTTGTGAGGTATGACAAGAGCATTCCTGTCACTTAAAGGAGAAAGCTATTTGCAGAAGCCGGTGGGACACCAACTTTAATTCAAATACATGTCTTATACAGTGGTCAGGACAATGCTGCTATAACTTTGCAGTGTAGCTTGAATAACAAAACATTCCATGTACGTCCTGACGAGCTGAGTTTAAATTCCATTGCAGAATTCAAATCTTCCAGCTCTTAGGAAAGGTAATACATTTTGCACCAAAGGTCATAAAATGCCCAAGCAATTGTTGTCAAGGGCGTTTGAGCCCAGCTCCTCTCTGTTACCTGAGTTTCCACAGTACTGAGCTGAAGACTCACAAACTTTGACTGACAAAGAAAAAAAAGGCATAGTTTGAAGTCTCCAATGTCATGACAGTTCTGGGCATTGAGCTCTTCCTCTTAGTCCAGAAAAAAAGGGAGCGATTATTTTTCTGTTTTAAATGAACTCTCTGGGCACTTAAAGAGCAACTGATGTTCTAAATCCAGTGGTTTAGGCCACATCTTAGACTGCCTCATCACTAAACACACAGCTGTTGTGTTTCTGCTGTAGCTGCAAGGTTTGCAATCACACACAGCTTCAAAGGTCATAACCATAAGAAAGCCATACTGTTGCAGGCTGGCAGTGGCTGGTCTAAGCAAATCCAGTTCGTAATTTGTCTCTTAGTTCTTTCAAGAACAAAAGCCTGTTGGCCTATTGACTGGTTATATTGCATACTTTTGGAAAAGTTGGTAACAATCTACTAAGCAAATTGTTAGAAGCAGGGTCAGAGCAAAAGTATGTCTTCTAGTTTATACTACTTCATTTCTAGAGATCTACTAAGTTTGAAATAAGTTGTTTAAAAAGAAAAGGAGCAGAATGATTTGGCTTGATGTTTCACCAGTCTTTTAGTAAATTTATGGGAAGGCATTTTATAAAGCGACAAATTGTGAGTCTGTCACATGAAAATAAAGCAATGAATTACTACTGTTTGCTGAGTTGGGTCAAACCATTCTTGATGCGATTGTGGTTGCTGTGAATAAGCTGTTTAGATCTAGACTGGGATATCAATTCAGTGCAACAAGTAATACTTCGTCTATAAGGAGAGAACCTCGAATTTGGCAGCTTTTTCTGCACTGTTCCAAAAGATCAGCAAAGCCTATTTCTTGGACAAGGGCAGGAAATAATTGAATGTCCTTCTGTATCTGCCTTTCCTTTTTGAGAACAATGTGATTTTGGTGCAAATTAGCCTCACAGATTCAAAAAAATTCACTTTGCTGCGTATTAGCTTCACTACTTCCAGGCTGTATCTATACTTTTTTTTCTGTAATTCCACACATCTTGGATGTTTTTGCACAACATAAATGGATGAAGAGCAGAAAGGTAACAACTGGCTGTGCAGAACACTGCTACTGAGACAGCAGGTTTCTGGTAGATGATGCTGAGAAATTCAGCATCAGTCATAGATACTTAGATAGCTTTTGCTCAGGAAGATGCTAAGAGTAGTAAACAGCTTTGTCAGTGTGTTGGGTTGGCAGCAGCACACCAACATGTCGTCCTGCTTTGCAAGGTTAGATACATCTGGGAGCCAAATGACATGGGTTCTCTCTTTGTCTACTCGTGTTTTTCAGAGTGTTTTCAGAACATAAGAGATTTGTGCTTCTGTATTTACCTGGTGCAGCCCTGGTCAGAATGGTATTGTATCCTGAAGAGGAGTGCCTAGAGGCAGCAGGATGGAAAAGGCTTCAAAGCCTCATTGGCCACTGCCAGAGCCCTGCAAAGTGGGGCTGACGGTGGTTCTGGAAGGGCCAGCTTATGTTGTGGCTGCTGCTGCGAGAGTGGGGAATTTGATCTTCACCTTCTGCAAATGGGCTGTTTCTGGCTGTTTAGCGTGGGTAAGATCACTATACCTGACTTTACAGGATTTTCCCCCTAGGCCAGTCACAATTCTGTGCTTTTTTATGCCTGCCTTCCCGGCAGGACAAAAAGTGTAGCCTCACACCCATGTGAGAGCAAACCTGAATTTTGCCTATGCTGCCAGAAGCCTTTTAAACTGACTCTGAATAACACTTTTTTCTCCTGTACAGCTCTGAAGCATTGATTGTCCCGTCTGAAAGAGGTGGCAGGTGTCCAGGGTAACGAGATTTAACATCAGGTTGGTCAGGATGAGGAATGTTTTTACTGCTAGGTGTCTTGTTGAGTAGCAACTGGTCTCGTGATCCAGACTAATTGTCAGGAGTACAAGAGGAAGCCAGCTCTGCCTGGCTTTCATTGCATAAAATCATCCCGCTAATCCTAGCTTTCAGTAAGATCTTTTTGTAGCTGAAGTGCTATTGAAACTGAATTCAGACGGGAGTTCACAGAAGCAAACTGTTCCTGTGGCTTCTTTCTGTATGTCCCACAGTAAGACTGTTCACTTTCTACTTCAGTAACGATTGCTTGTGGCAAACATTTTTTCTCATCTTCCTTTGTCTAAGAAAATGTTTCATTGTGCATGTGATTACCTGACTTCATTTGTGACTTCTGTTATCCCCACAGAACTGCAAGGATGCCTGGGTTGTTTGGGCATAGAAACAGCAAAGATGAAAGTTGATTCCTATAAAATAATGCAGTATGCCTTTCAAGGAGTAAAATTATTTGTGGAAATAGGAGAACTGCCCTCTTCTGTTCTAAACCCATTTCAGAGTCATGATGTTTATTATTTAAGGGGTTCCCAGACCCAGGTTTTCTTCAGAGCTGACTAATACTTTGATGAAAGCTGTTGTCAAATAACAACAGGCTTTCAGCACAACTTTTCACAGTAATGATAGAACTCACAGTTCAATATACGTTACAACTATAATTTATAGCATTATGCACTAGCAATTGTCAATAATAATTAGAAGCATAATGCTAGAACTGCTTCATGCTTTGAATAGTAGTATTTCCAAGTATGTTATCTGCTACTGAATCAAAGAGTAATAAATCGAAGCAAGTTATGATAAGAAATAGAGTTGAGAACGCAATGGAGCAACTTCTGCTCTTCAAAATAACTGCTGAGAGCCCAGTAGATAACCCTGCTCAGCACTGGTAAGCAGTGATTGATGTTAAGGCTGTCACTGTATGGAGGAGCTGGCACCAGAGGTGACTGCAAATTTGAGTGGCAAGAGCAGTGATTAAACTCAAACAGATCAAACTGAAATACAGATTTCATACATTCCATAGGATGGGTTCCTAATAATCCTTAATAGGTTAATGTTGACATGTTATGATTCTTCCCCTGCGTCAGCATCTCTAACGGCAATGACAGTTGGAGCTGATGGACAAATAAGTCCTAAGTCCGTATACGTGGTACCTGAGCTCTGAGTGAGAAGAGCTGGAGTAAACAAGGATTTTGCATAGCACCTAAAAAAGAAGGAAGCTGATCTAAAAAAAAAAAAAAGTGAGGAAAAAAGAAGGATAATAGATAATAGATAAATCATCTTATGAAATATGAGAAGGATGGTAGTGATGCTGTTGGTGAGCTGTCAGAGTTATGTCAGCAGTTGGTGTTTGACAGAGCTTGTTCAGGACCTGCTATCGTAGATTCTCAATATCTAAACCTTACACATAGCTGTTATTTCTGGACTACCCGCTGAATGTTCAAATTGAAAGTCCATAAATGATTATCATAATGCCTACAATAGTCTTGTGCAATAGAAGCAGTAACTTACTACAGATCGTAAGACTGGGTGGGCAAAGATACTGGTGCTGGAGTCACCCAAAGAAAGACAGGCTGAGGTGAGGCTGGTACTTCTCACATATGGAGGAATGTGAAATACCATCGAGATCTTGGAATAAGCTGAAGTCCTTCACTGCTCTAGTGGAGAGAGCCATTTTAGATTCTAATTCAATTGGATGCAACATGCAGCAAAACTTGTGTCTATTGTGGGATACCGGCACTAGCCTAATTTGGGAACATCCATCCTGTAAAGGACACTTGAATCCAGGATACTGACTTGCACCACTTCCAATGTAAGTTTCTGTTGCGTGTGTAGTCCCAGTTTGAAGGATGAAGCAGTAATTGGCAGCCTGCTACGACATCAGGGCTTCAGCACGCAGGAGGCGGAACGGTGGCATTGAGGCTGCTGGCTGCTTACTTGGTTCTCTCTGGCTCGGGGAAATGTCCTGTCTCTTCTCCTCTCTTCTTGGTCATCTGAGCAGCTTGCAAGTCTTGGAAGGAAGTTTAAAAATAGCAGAATGGGTTAGTGTCAGCTGTCTGGAATACGTGAGCACAGACAGACAGTGCTTCGTTGTACTTCTGGTGAATCCCCTGCATCATTGCAGCTCTAAACGATCCACTGCGCTCTCGCATGACATCTTCTCCTCACTTTTCAAAGTAATTATTATAATCCACTTTAGATGAAGATAATTTCGGAGATGCGTAACAGGCCACTGCGTAGGATCAGTTGTGTTCAGCAGTCAGCAATGGGTTCCTCTCCAGTTTGCCTTTTATAGCCCGGGTGCACAGAGCTGTTCTGTTAGCAGTGGAAGGGGAACTCGAATATTTAGGTTTGGATGGATTTAGACTCTACATTCTTTGAGGAGAGTTGCTGTTTCTCTGTTATTGGGTTATCTCTTTCACTGGGGGTCCGTCAGTTTTCAGCATCGTGCAGATGACAGAAGGCTTGGTGCTGGTTAGAATCGTGCGCTCATCTTGGTGTTCTTAGGCTTTTCCTCTTCAAACGATTAAAAGTTTATCACACTGCAGCAGTAGGGACTGGGGTTTTTTTTATGCCAGATGTCTATCTCTGGATAAAGACTTTGGTTAATTAGAGCCAGGATTTTTTTTTGTCCGTGGAGTTCTCATTTAAATGTAATCATCCCTGAAAATATGGTTTAATTTGTGGGGGAGATCTTTCCTGTTCTTTAGAGAAGTGCTGCACGGTTTAGGCTGTTCTCCCCCAGTGCTGTTCTGCATAGGGAGAGGAGTCTGCTGCCCTTAGCATGGTCAGCCTGGACAGCAGAGGTCTGTGCAGGGCTCCCAGAGTGATTCATTTGAGGCTGAACGGGAACACGTATTGGAATTTCTGACTGCAGATGGTGGTGTGCTGCTCAGTACAAAAATGAAGTCCAGTGGGCTGTTCACATCTGCAGCCCTGGGTGCAGAAAGCAGGGTATCCCCATTGCACGTGTGCTCTGTTACCTGTACGTGGCCTGTTTTATTTTTTGTTTGGGTGCCTCAGACTGCTTAATTTCAGTGTATGACTTCGCTCACAAATACATCATATCATATTTAAAATGCTTTTACGTGAGAATTGAATCTTGCAGGTCATTGGCACAGCACACTTTTTGAGCAATTAAGAAACCAAGTACTTTAATTTGAGTCTGTGTTCTGTGTGATCTGCAGTGAGGTCTGCAAGTTGGCAAAGCTCCACATTCTTGGTGGGGCTGCCCAGAGAGGTTGTGGATGCCCTGTCCCTGGAGGTGTTCTAGGCCAGGCTGGATGGGGCCCAGGGCAGCCCGGTCTGGTATTAACTGTGAAGGTTGCTGACCCTGCCTGTGGCAGGGGGGGGGTGGAGATTCATGATACTTGAGGTTCCTTCCAATCACCCAGGCCATTCTGTGATTCTTTGTGATTCAGTGAGGAAAACACTCATTGTGCTGTTAGATCTCCCCAGGTCACAGATTTAGGTATTAAGAGAGAGGACAAAGCAGAGATTCTGCGGATATAGATTCTCGTGTGATAAATGTAATTTTTTAATAGTCCCATTTTTTCTCTGTCTTCTATGCAGGTCACCATGAAAGCCAAACAAGTGAAGGACTCTGTGACATATACACCAGGTGTGTGCTGCCAGCTCCTCACCAACACTTGTAGGGAGCACCATGTTTAGATAGCTGCATGCACACGGGTGCATTCGGTCACTTTCAGCGTGTGTTCTGCAGAGACTCTTGCAGCCTGCCTTGCTTCAAACAAGGACAAGACCTGACATACTCTGAGGGAATGCTGCCTTTGTAGCTACCTCCTCCCAGCCTTTCTTATTCAGTTTAGTGTGGGCTTTGTTCAGAGGGACCTCAACAGACTTGAAAGGTTGGCCCAGGTGAACCTAATGAGGTTCAACACAGCAAAGTGCAAGGTTTTGCACTTGGGCTGGTGGAATCCCAGGCGTTTGTACAGACTGGAAGGAGCAGTCCTTGAGAGCGGCCCTGCAGAGAAGGACCTGCAGGCCCTGATGGATGAAAAACTTAACATGAGCCAGCAGTGTGCTCTCACAGCTTGAAAAGCAAATGGTATCCTGGGCTCCATCAGAAGAGGGGTGGCCAGCAGGGACAGGGAGGTGATTGTTCCCCTCTACTCTGCTCTTGTGAGGCCCCATCTGGAGTACTGTGTCCAAGTGTGGAGCCCCCAGTACAAAAAAGACAGGGAGCTGTTGGAGAGGGTCCAGAGGAGGGCCACAAAGATGATCAGGGGACTGGAGCACCTCCCCTACAAAGACAGGCTGAGGGAGCTGGGCTTGTTCAGCCTGGAGAAAAGAAGGCTGTGGGGTGACCTCATTGCAGCATTTCAGTACCTAAAGGGAGCCTACAAACAGGAGGGGAATCAACTCTTTGAAAGGGTTGATAACTGCAGGACATGGGGAAATGGTTTTAAGTTGAGGGAGGGGAGATTTAGGTTGGATGTCGGGGGAAATTCTTTACAGAGAAAGTGGTGAGGTGCTGGAACAGGCTGCCCAGAGAGGTTGTGGATGCCCCGTCTCTGGAAGTGTTCAAGGCCAGATTGGATGGGGCCCTGGGCAGCCTGGTCTAGCATTAAATGTGGAGGTTGGTGGCCCTGCATGTGGCAGAGGGGTTGGAGATTCATGATCCTTGAGATCCCTTCCAGCCCTGGCCATTCTGTGATTTGTTCATTTGTTGATGCTGTTCTGTTCTTGTTTGTCAGTGTGGTAATTTACTGGTTACTTCACATGTACTAGATGAGCTCATAACTGACTAAGTTCATTGCTTCATAAAAATGCCTTGATTTCTGGATAAACATGAGGAATTTAGCATGATCTGTAAGGGCTTCACCTGCTCTCCGCACTGTTCCGAGTACCTCCTACTTGCAGTACCTCTTGTTTATGGTTTATTTAGAAGTATAACAGCAGTGCTTTAAACAGGTGTCACCAGGCTCTCCGAGCTTAAGACCTTGGCCCAGAATTCCAAGAATGCCAAAGTCTCCATGAATCTGCCAGACCACATCATCACACAGAGGGAAAGAGAGGAGGAGGAGGAGGAGGAGGAGGAAGGGAACTTCAGTCACAGCCCAGAACAGACAGATGCCCAAACGGATCCCAAGGAGGGCAGTGCTGGTGAGACCAGGCATCGCAGGCGGAAGGTTCCCAAAGCACCCGAAATGGTGCCAGCAGCAACAAAAGAGGGATTGGAGGAGAAGAGCAGAGTGAGACGCCAGAAGGATTTCGATAACACGGAACAGGAGGAAGAAAGTGATGACGAGAGCAGAAAAAGAGAGAAGAGCCGTGCCTTAGAAGAATTGTGGACTCAGAACCAACAGAAGCTTCTGGAAATGGCCTTGCAGCAGTATCCAAAGGGAACGTCGGACCGCTGGGACAAAATAGCAAAATGCGTTCCTGGAAAAAGCAAGGTACAGTTACTGTTAGAATTAGAACGTAAATAAAGAGGAAATGTATGTTCTAGCCATTTATGAATATCTTAAGGACTGAAGGGCCATGCAGCAAAGTGAAGGTGTTACTTCACCTGTAGCCAAAAGTCAAGACATCAAACCATTACCATCACATCTGCTGATTATTGAAGGTATTTTCCATTAGATCAGTTTGCTTAATATGTTACAGAAATGTTGAAGTAAGTCCTGTTTCATTCAGAACACCTCCCTCTCCTGTGCCTTCCAGATCTTCTGTTGCAGACAAATTACATTTTGAAACAAATTTTGATTCAGAGTTGGTAACCAGTTGTTGGTGACCCCTTTTACTTGCATTTTTACCATACCCTTCTTGTTCCATCTCAACAGCACACTAAGTAATCCAGCTGCAGGTTGTAAATGCTCTCTTTTTGCAAGTGTACTTTTTAAAATAGGATTGGCTGTGATTGACAGAGTTGTGCTAGGCTCTGTCCGAGCTGTGCTAGCTCCATTTGTTTGCTCTGTCATTGTAGCTACAGAAAATCCTTATTTTACTTGTGCCAAAAACAGTGTGAGGAAGCAGGAAGTGCAGGCAGGGGCTGCAGGCACTTTGTGGCTCTGAAGCTGTGCATCAGTGCAGGATGGCAGCTGGTGCTGGAGATGACTGCAGAAACTCATCTTTAATAGAGTGAAGTGCCTGCAGTGCGGCTCACACCTGAGTAACTGTTCTGGAAGGGCTCATACAACTGTTTAACTGCTGCATTTACAGGCGTTGTATAGAAATAGCAAGCAGGGGTTTCTTGGTGTGGTGTGCTCTTGGAAGAGAGAAATTACCCAGTAAGAAACATCAATCAAAAGTTCATTTTTCTAATCCACTTTTCACAGATGTAGATTATCCTTCTGAAATTCAGTGCAACTTTGGTATTGCTTTAAGTTTTACCTGCATTATAAAAGTGCCACATCCTGGCTTTCTTCTAATTTATCAAATTAATGTTTGTTTTCCTTTTAGGAGGAGTGTATAGCAAGATACAAGTTGCTTGTTGAACTGGTACAAAAGAAAAAAATGGCCAAAAGCTGAGTGCTCTGAGCAGAAGAATTTACATCATCTTTGTCAAACTGGGGTGGTAAAACTCATATGCAGAAAACTGCATTTTTGTACCTCGGTATTTCTATACGTCATGTGCCTTAGTAAAGAAAAAGTATCAATAAATCTTTTGTCATCTTGCCAACTCTTTTGTGTGTTGCAGAATGAAGGTGTACTTTTGTGTAGGAGCTGCTTACGAGGAGAGGTGCTGATGTCTTAAAGAGGAGTGGGCCTTCAGGTAACCCACCCCACTGACTGCATTCTGCAACACTGGTTACAGGTGGCTACAGAATATAAGAAATTTAAAGATCCCTCCTAATTCGGTATTTATATCTGCTGTATTCAGTATGGTTTGATTTCACATTTGAGGCAATAAGAATTACCATTCATTATTTGCTATGTTGTATTTCGTAACTTTGAAAAAATTATGCTAACCTTTAAATATGGGGGTGGTGGGTACTTAATGGGCTGTAAAACAGTATTAGCAAATCAGAACACTGATTCATTACAGTATTTTGCAGAAAACATTAAAGATTCTTTAAAGAATTATTTACCAGCCCCACTCTGATTTAAGCCAGGGTTCTAAGGAGCCGTTGAGTTTCAACTTAAAATGAAAAATCAGAAGAGCAGATCAGAACTCAGGACTTGGAGCTTGATGGCCAGAAATCCTCACTAACGTCCCACCCTTCATACTGATACTATTCCTGCTAACATTGCCCATTGTGCTGCTGCTGACAGATGGGCATCTCACCACGTTTGTTCCCATTTCCGTAAAACTGTAAGGGAGAAGCCATGAGGAAAGATGACAGCGTTCTGTATTTGTTTCTTTACCACGTGGAATGTTTTTTGGTAATAGATGGAAATTAGCCTTAGGCTGTAAGGAAAAAGTGGAATGTAACAATAAATAGCAGGAAAGAGAGTATGGACTTGGGAAGAATTTGATGCTTTTATCAGTGGAAATCTTTAAAACCTACATACAAGCTCTATGTGAGACTTGCCTGCGTTACACTGAGTGCCCAACACCTTCAGCTTCTCTGAGCCCTAGAGCTTCTGCGTGGGGAACAACACATCAAGGAAGTGCACACCGCTTATGGGTAAGAAACATTTTGGTTGGTTAGCCCATTCTTACTGGGATTCTTCAAGCAGTGTGCCTGACAAACACTATTTGTATTAGCGCCAGTGTGACAGACACTATTTAGCTGAAGGTGCATCCTTAATGGTAAGGCCCTCCTTGTGTCACACTTATCAGGTTGAATCTTTGACACAATAGAGGCACAGCATTGGTGGCACTGGTCTGAGTGGCAGTGCTGAAACATGGCGTTGGCCATTCCTGGATAGAGGCGATGGATGGCCTGTGGCCATCAGGCCAGGAGCATACCCTGCCCACAGCACAGGCCTATGGAGGTGCAGAAGTGGCAACAAGCTGGTTGGGGAAGGGACGTGCATTGGTCCTGCTGGCAGGAGAACTAACTGCCCCATGATCTGCTCTCGTGTCACTGCATGGACAACAGTTCCTACTGAACTGCTGCCAAAGACTGGCACCTTTGATGTCAGGATCTGCAAAGTCACCAAAACAAGGTTGGTTTTTGACTGCATCTGGCCTTCATGTGAACTTGGCTTTGATGTGGTCTCATTCTATAAAAACAAGCAAATCAGTTTTGTTTAATGTCAATACTGCCCTTTTCATTACTTTCCTGCTGATTTTCTGTCCCTCAGGAATACAAGCACTGTACAGCACCCACCACTATCTTGGGCTTGTGACACCAGCCTCTGACACATTGAGAAGTTGAGACTGCCCTGAATTTGGCTATCTCATTCTACCTTTGTTGTTTTCATGCTACTCTGCGTCTGACCAGGAAACAGATGGCAGAAATCAGGTAGGCCCTCTTGAAGAATCATAGAACGGTTTGGGTTGGAAGAGACCTCTAAGATCATCCAGTTCCAACTCCCTGCTACAGGCAGGGACACTTTCCTCTTGACCATGTCCATCTAGAAGAACATGCAGGGAAAAGATACTACGCGGCTGATACTTCTCTCCGCCATAAGGATTTTAGATTCAGGTTAGATCCATAAAGCTATGGGTACTTAATGCTCACTTCCACCACTGCAGTAGAAGGGATGCTCAGGATTACCTAGAAGTGCTTGGGAGCATCTTGGGCCGTTCTCCCCTCCCTCAGGCAATAAGAAGTATAACTGTAGGGGCCCAGAGTTTATATGCCACGACTCTCCCTTAGTACTGACTGTTCAACAGAAGCACAAGGGCAGCACCCCTCCAGAGGGGAGCAAATGGTGCCTGGTTCTAGAGCTGAGCACTGGCTTAGTGGAACTTGTGACAACCACTGTTCCTCAGCCTCTGCCCCAACTGCACAGAACGGTCACAACCAACAGTTTGCAATAAGGGAAGCTTTCCCAGAAGGCTCAGTTGCCAAAGAGCCACTGAGCTGGCAAAGGATTAGTGGTGACCCCACTGTAACAAAAACATATTTCATTAATTCTGAGCTAGTTCATCTACCAGCCTTCTTTCAGGACTGCACTTTTCCGCATTTGAAAATAGAAATGTTTGCTCCTCAGAACTTGAGCAGAGAAGGCAGCTTACAAATGGCACAGCCTACAGCAGCAGCTCAGAGCTGCTTGTCCCAAAAGCTGTCCCAGTTTGAGGCCTGCGCTGAGCCACAGGGAACAAACAATTGTAAGGAACTTCAGTGCAGCTCCTGCTGTGTTTACCAACACCTGCATGGACAGCACACAAAATTCCTGGAAAGAAGTGAGCTCATTTTATAGAAAATACACTTCCAGCAATGACCAGAGAGCTCGATCATCTTAGCCCAGGCTCTACAGAGCTCTCAGCATCAGCGTGAGGCATCAGTGCAGCAGCTCACCTCTCACCCCTTGTGCAGTTTCACAGCAGCTGCTCTCTGCAGCATGAAAGAGAAAGGTCTGCCAGCAGCCAAGAGCACAGCACTGCAAGGAGATGTTGTGTCCAGGAAGCGCCGCAGCTCCACCCGTGGCTCCTAAAAGCTGAAACTGAGAAAGTTCTCTGCAGAGTTGCTGGATGGAGTTGTAGCAGCCGGTGCAACTGCAGCCACGGCAGCGGTGTTTTCTGCAAGACTCACGTTCACAGAAGCAGCGTGCAACTATAAACATTATTAAAGTTTATTAACAAAAGCTTTGTACATATCTTTTCATACACTTGGAATTTTACATCTAGTCAAAATAACAGCACATTTCCATCTTACCTTTTGTACAAATCGTTACAGAATATTCACCAGTGGGGCGAGAGGGTAAAATAAACCACCGGTTTGACTTTTGTAAAGTATCTACAAAAGTGATCTGTGACATTTTTAAAAAATTCCCCGGAACATATAAAAATAAATTATTTTTACTTCTTCAATTAAATCTACTAATTAGAAATATTACAAATCAAAATATCAATGTTTTCTTATGAATTCTTCACAATACAAAACAGATTCACAAAACTTTATTTACAGAAATGAGGTAAGAACTGTGCAATGTTTAACTAAGAAACATATTGCAGAATTAACATGTTCTTCCAAATAAGTACACAGTGGAGGTCTAAATACAGCTGGGTCTCTTCCCCTAATAATTCCCACCGTAGCACTGATTAGTGGTCATTACCCCAATTTAACACCACGCTGCATAGAGTCACGCCATCACATCAGCCACCGTTGAACACGAGCCCATCCGTTTCAACCACTGAAAATTTTAGTGGGAAACCCTCACTCGCTTTTTGGTAGTTTATTAGTGAAAAGCGACCCAGGTAACAATCTGCCTGAGCTATCTACAGTGGTATAAACACTTGGAGTAAAGGCAGAACGACAAGGCTGCTGGTGCAACTCTTCCTGCTGCTCACAAGGACACGGCTAGTGCATCATCAGCTGTTGGCAGCCATTCCAACGAAGCGGAGGTAGCAACAGGCACTTGGTTTAGGCCAAACACTACACCTAATTCTTCCAGTGTGGCCTTCTCATCTGGTAAGAAAACTTTGTTGCTGGAACCAAACCAGTTCCTTTAAAAACCTCGGCACTCTAAAACCTACACCAAAATTAATTAACTTTGGATTCCATACTGTAATTCTTACTCAGGAAAAGCTCCCACTATATAGCAACAGGAATTTAAAGGAATAAAAGTTCAGAATAGATTCCCTTGTGAGTCAGATTTCCGAATGCGTGTGTGTGTAAAAGGAAACAATAAACAGCAAGTCCAGACTGCCACTGCCAGCTTAGTCTGAAGGATAGATTGCAACTGCAGCAGGGATCAGACACTATGTTTGGGCTTCTGTTGAGCTTTTTAATTAACAAAACAAAGAAACCCTCCTGCTCCAAAATCAAGGTAACACGTGCCTGCAGACAGTTCTCTAGCCTCTAGGTTTTAACATTAGTACTGATAAGTCATGTGTATGTTTTTCTGTGGTTTAACTTGTACTCACTACCATTTTTGTTCTGACAAAGTAACTGTGGTTTGCAGAGTTTTATCTACTTCACAGTCAAACATTAAAAATTATATCCATTTTAGTGCAACAAGAAAGCAAATCAAAGCCTACCAAAAATATCCTTATGAAAATTATTAACCTTTTGCTGTGCAGTAAGAGTTCCTTGTTGCATTTCTTCATATCTGCAGAAAGGAAAACTGCAGTTTGCAGGCAGATGAAGTGCTATCACAGCAGGACGTGCAGTTCTCAAGTATCACTCAAATGTCAACTCTTCTCTGATGCAACTGGTCCAGTTTTATCATTGAGCCTCTGTGTAAGAGAAAATACTTCTAAAAATCAGATTATAAAATACAGAGCTAAGTAAAACCAAACTCAAATAAAGTGGAAATGAAATACATAGTACACAGAGCAGATGAGGTAAACTGAACACAGCTATCTAAATAGTGAGTTGGTTACTTTTGCACAGTAAAGAGTAATTACGTATCACAGAAAAAAAGTGGGAAAGAATAATTACAGGAGCAGTACTACACTTGGCAGAGCTCACAGCTGGAGCTCACACTGCAGTGCTCAAGCTTGGCTTGTGCTTTCATTTCCAACGGGACTTTCTGTTCCCAGCTATTGGCCTGTCCTTGTGTCCCCACGATGGTCAAAAAAACAGGTGACCTTCGCTATTGACCACACAGTTAAAATCTATCCTTTTCCAACAGCACAGACATGCTGTTTCCATTCTGTCCCTGCAACAGTTGAGTTTCTTTCATAAATTGTGGGAAAGACATTTCCTGTAAATACTGAACCCAACTGAGCAAAAGCCTCACTTCATCTTCTGAGCACTCAGAGATGTTTGAAAAACCTCTTCAATTTGAAATGAGGTTCAAACATCCAAACTTTCTGCAAGTAGAGAGTTTGCTTTAAATTCTTCTTGGATTAAAATAGTTCAACAATCAAATGCAATCTCTCTCAAATCTAACCTTTAAAAAAAAAAAAAAAAGCAATTTCAAAAAATACATATATATTTCTAAGGGTTTCATTTAGAAGATGTTCTCAGATTTCCTTGAACTGTTTACAGCTAACTCCTACAAGAAAAAAAAAATATACCTAACAGCACATTGGTAAAATGCCTGCTGCTGGCCACCATCTCCAGAGCCAGTAAGAGCCATTTCAAACCATTCAAAGCAAGTACATCACATAAAAGGTTTGCTCTGGTGCAAAGCAAATGGAGGGTCTCAACCTTATTCACTACTTAATTTTCAAAAAATGGAGATAAATTTGAAACATATAAGAACCAACTCTTACATTTCCAAAAGGACCCAAAGCATTGAGCAAATTCCTGTGATACAGCCCTTCTGCTCCTTCATCTGGTGCCCAGGAAAGATGACCATACCACATACTGTGGGTTGCAGTATGGTTTGCAACATCACAGAAAGCAACAATGATGACACCCACACAACTTAATAAAAGCAGAGGGAGCTGTTTTTAGGAAAACCATCTCGAAAATTCATCATCTTTTGTCTCTCTCCTCCTTTCTGGGTAAGTACCATCCAAGGCCCAGCTGCCCATCGTGCCCCTAATGTATTCTCAGGCTCTGCAAGTGGGGAGCAGAGGGGGCAGCCAATGTGGCCCCAAACTCTTCCCACCTATTATTGCAGACAAGCTTCCTTTTTCCTGCTACTGTTGCCACTTCATGAGTTCTCCAAGAAATATTGGAACTTTGTCTTCCTGTTCTACTCCTCTTCTGATTTTACAAGTTCCATATGCTTCTTCCCTTCATCCTCTCTTATCTTAATTGCACGACCCTGAGAGAATGAAGTCTATTCTTTCACTCCTTGAAGAGTAATAAAGAAAGAATTCGTCCCTTGGGGATGGAGGTTACAGGGCAAAAGTTGAAGAAAATGGAACATCTTTGCTGGAAAAAATGTCTTGCCTTTTTATCTGTCCAGGAAAGGTTTTATTACTGTAACAAGCAAAGGAGGAGTTGCTTATTCTCCCTGTGTACAGACTCACTTTCCCATGCCAGATCCAAGACACACGTAACCATTCTCCAATTACATATTTCACTGTCCCAGCAATGGGCTCCTCATCTCTCAAGCTGTCAACCAACCCCTGCAGCCTGATGAGGAAAAGTTATTCAAGTAAAGTGGTAAGAGGAAGGACCGACTCAGTGACATGCAAAGCTGGGGAAGGAGGAAGCTTGAGGACTGGGTTATGATGTTACAAGAGGCAGGCAGGAGTCACTGGACTGGAGTCCTAATCCAGAGAAGCAGGAGCGTGCAACAAGGTGTCCCGATGTGACTACAAGATGTTTGTCACCTACAGGATGAGTTCTGAAGCTCATTAACTGCAGCTCAAAGCTTCAGAAAAATTAAACGTAAAAATAAAAAATAATAAAAAAAAATCCACATCCTTGAGTTGTGAAACATGCACATAACTTGCTTCCTATCACTTGGTTACGTTATGGAGATACTTCATTGAAAATGAGGTGAGAAATATACTTACTGTCACCTTCTGAGCTGCATTATCTCCGTGAATTGTCAGGAATGGGTTGGTAGAAGCTGCATTAAGTGGTGATGCCTGCGTGCCTGAAAGTAAGTTGTTTATGGGTATCTGTGCTCCTCCAGTAATCTGCAGTTGCTGTACTTCGGACTGATGGTGGTGTTGGTGGCGGTGGTGTTGCTGTACTAGCTGATACAGAAGGGCCTGATGTTGTTCCTGAGATGGGGAAGAGGGAGGGGGAATAATCAAGAATTAGTTACTGAGTAATAGCTTCTCGTTGGGTTCTTGTGTATCCTCCATCAGCACAACCCTTAACCTAATCCCAGCTGATTTATTTTACACTAACGAGGTTCCACAAGACTGGACGAAAGGGAAGAAAGTGTCTATAAAACTTCCTGAAATCAGTAGCTCAGCAGAAGTTCAGCTAAGCCTGCTGGCTTCAGCAAGTTCCTATCAAAAGAAACATATCTGAGAAGAATATTAAACCAGTACTAACACTGCACAACTGACAACACAAACAGTGAAACCAGTTGTCTATGATGTGTCAGTACTGAAAGGGGGAGCAAGGACAGCTCATGGCAATTCCCAAGATGTTTCACACTGCAGTCCTAGTGGTGACAGGGCTTCACTTTGCATATTGTTAGAACCAACAAATGGTCTCAGACCCCACTGCCCACAGCTAATGCTGAGAGACACAAAGCACCAGGCCACAGGGGCAAAATGGGACTGTCAGGGAACAACTCTGACAGCAATACATGGAGCCCAGCAGCGTTCTGCAATCTAGTGTGACTGTCATCCTAAAAGACTGAAACAACTGAAAATTTTCAAAAGCTGTAATATCAAGTTAAACACATTCCTAATATTTGTTTTGGGGTAGGGAATCTATTCGTGCCTTAGGCTATACAAGAAGAATGAGTTATAATTAACTGGAAAACTTACTGATGTGAGTTGCTGAGTACTTAGTAATTGCTGGAATTGCTGGTGCTGTTGATGGAGTAGAAGTTGTCTCTGTTGGTCAGGAAGTAATCCTAGTCCTGAGGCACTGCAGGGTATGACAGGGTGATACTGTAGTTTATATCAAAGTATGGGAACTTTTCACTTCAGCATTCCATTGAAACAAAGAAAATCTTTATACAAATAGACAGTTCCTATTTAGCATTTTGACTCCATCATGTCCAATATTAAATCCTCATTATTTCCATTTCTGATACAAACCCAGGCACCATCAAACTAGTTAATGCACCTTTTCATTTATTTTGAGCAACAGCAACACCTCGCCTCTAAGTCAGGCAGCTCCGTAGATGTAGGCAGACCTAACACTGATGTGTGTGCATATTATTTTAGACTTGGATACTAACTACCACTTTCCAAATCACCTGGAACACAGCCTTCCTATGACAGCTCTTGCCAGCCTTTAGTACTTCCATACCTGTTACCAAAAGTTGTATGTCTGTCACTAAAACTACTATTTGTTTCCCCACTGAAGGAACGATTGCCAGGCTCACATCCATCTGTCATACTAGAGCTTTTTTTCCCTTTTTTCCTATTCCAGTTCTTTGACCTACTCTCATCAAATTCAAATCCCCTCAAGCTGCTTCTCAATCCGCCTCTTCTAATGCGATCTTCTACTTCTTCTAAACATGCTGTCTACCACATAGCAAGCTGTATCATCAGTTTGATTAGTACTCAAATCATTAAGTGCTGCCAATGGCAGCCTGACACAGAAGGCATCTCCTTCAGTCTGCTGTTGCCGCTGTGCTGCAGAGGCAGAGCAGGCAGCTGGCCTTGGTAACCTCCTAAACTGCAGTGAAAACGACCACAGCCAACCAGTGCCAGTATGGAGCTGTCCTCGCTCTGAAGTTATCCCACTCTGGTGCAGAACTGTCAAACACTTGTTCCAAAGCCACAGGCTCTACAGGATTGTCTTAGGATGCACACACGTTTCAGTTAGTGTAAGCTGCCTCTTTTCCTCAGACTTCTGTGCATCCTCATACGAACCTACACTCATCAAATTCATCACCTTCCAAATCTCTTTGAAAACATTATTAGGCACCCACACAGTAGTCAATAAAGTTGTGTGTGTGCACGTGCACTTGCTTGCTTTTAAAGGCACAGAAGCTGAGATTTACTTTGTCCAGGTTTCTTTTTAATTCTCATTTCTTACCATATTCAAATCTATAACCTACACCTTGTCTGTAATTTAGAAAGCACAGTCAGCCCTGCAGTGGATCAACCGATGCTGCCATGGAATCAAGCTGGCAGCCTCTGCACCTGACTGTGACATTCCTCTCTCTGCCCCTATAAGATTTTCTGCACCAGAACTTTTTCCGATTCAACCACAGGAACTTCTCATCAGGTGTTTTCAAACCAGATGCCAAAGAAACCTCTATTTGCTGGGGACCACTTTAGTTCCTTGGCAATGGGTTGGAGAGCTGCTCCTTCAGCAGAGTGATACCAGCAGCTCAAAAGTATCACAAATTTGCAGTATCCTTACAAAGATCAAAGAACATATTTAGCTATTTAGGAAATCAGGTAGGGAACTGATCCAGCTGACAACTGCTCTGGAAATAAAGGGTTCTGCAGCTGTGCCAGTTCACTGTGGGACCAGCAGCACGAGGGTGGTTTTGGAACAGACAACCAGGGAGACAGCTGGACTTATTCTTTTGGTACCAGCATTAGTTTTTACTAGGTTAAAACACCCATCAAATTACTAAGGTGTAGTTTTGTGATTGGTTTAAGCTGATCTTACTAAGCTTATCCCACTGCTGAAAGGTTAAGTATTTCCCTTTCAGCTCTACGTTGTGGTCCCAGCCTTTGCCCTCTCTCTTGCATAATGAGCTGCATCTCATGGGAATCGAGCTGAAACCTAAGCCAACACAAAACGCACTGCAAGACCATCCGTTAATGTGGAGGAGGTTACTGTGTGAATGCACAAGCACTGGTATCAGCATGAAGCTGTGTGCAGGACGACCAACAGGACAAGACGATTGCTGGCTGTGATCAGTAGTAAGAAATTAAATCAGCCATGCATCTGCACAATTAGGCTACTAAGTCTTCAGGGCGCACTCTCTGTCTTGACTCTCCACAGCATCAGCACACTGCAACCCCATTCCTTGGCGTTTCTGCCTTTTACTTGGAGCTAACCAGCCAACTAGCAGTAGCATAGCCTTCTCTATGGCTGCAACACAAATCAGCTTTGATTCCTGTTTCGCTGGATGACCTCAGAGCTGTGGGAAATGCTGGGCTGCACTACATTTCCCACAGTCACCGCCAGCACAACATTCATTACTCCCTCCAAGATCTCAAAGCTCTTCTGCAATGGCCTTCTCCCCAAGTCAAGAAATCAGTTCTCCTGACCTTGTGTGCTCTGAAGACCCTTCTGCCTCTGATTAACCTCAGTTTCATAGATGTACTGTATCCTTTTCAAGAAACTGTACGATCAGAAGTGTACAAAACGTTCAAGCTGCAGACACGCCAGGGATTTAAGGTGACACAATGGTGGAGACCATTTGGTGTTCTATTTATTTCCCAGTAATTCAAGCTATGTTTATTAGATTATTTTCACCTCTCCAGGGAAACTCTCAGATTTCCCTCCTGACTGCAAAAGGAAAAAATAAAGCACACCATCTAAGAGGAATAAGGTACAACTGTTTTTCCCCACATGTGTTTGCCTTCCAAATGGCAACATCAATTACTGGAAATCATTTCATTCAGTTTTAAATTCAACTGTAGCAAAAATGTTTGTAACAGCAGCAAAAAATAAGCATCTTCAGCTTGGCTAGTATGATCATTATTTTCCACTTTTTACCTCACTTTTTCTATACTGTAGTAAGGTTTTTCTGCTCGGTTTTTTTCCTCCCACTGTTAAAAAAAACTTTTTTTTCCCCCCTTTCTATTTTATCTTAGCACTTCTTTTTTCCCAGCTGCTGCCATTCTTTCTCCATTCTGCCTTCCCTTCCTGCTCTACAGAGGCAGCTAGGAGAAGGACCCACAAGCAGAAGCTGAAACACATCCAGATACAAAACCTCACTGCTGAAGAACAACTGTGTGGCTCTTAAACATCCTGGAAGAGGAAGCTCACTGCATGTCACCACAGAGCTTTCTCCAAATCAAATCAGTCTGGAATGTAAATTTTGCATCTTTTGCTCCTCATTGAAAGGTCTATGGTCAGTCTGGAACTCACTATCTTCCAGTCTTCTCACATTGCTAGCATGTAAAGAAACAGTCCTATCTTCTCCCTCAGATCACTTAAGTCACCCAGTAGCACACAATCTCCATTAAGCTATTTCCCCCCCAGAGAAAGGCTGAGTATTTTTCTCTACTGAATGAACGTAGGCTTTTACCTATAATTTGAAACTCTCCCAAACAGGAGTGTGTAAATCAGTGTTTTCATACTTCCCCATGTCCCACAGTTAACAGAGAGTTAACAAATTGTTCTTACTCAGAGTTAACTTCTGTAAGAACAATTTGTAGAGTTTCTCACATGAAACTGAGCAGATTCTGAAGCTTGGGAAGTTACCGTACGTAGCGATGTAAGGAACATCTGGGAGGTCTTTTAATTATAGAGCAATACAAAAAAAGGTTAGAAAGCTGGATTGAGTTCTCAGTTCCCATCATCTTGGGAATAGGGATTTAAACCAGCTCCAATACTGTTTGCCACCACAGCATCTAACCACGCTCAGAGAGCTGCAAACAGCACGGCAGCAGCACTTCAGGCCAGCCTGTGCCTGTGACAATTTACCCCTCCCACTCATGCTCAAAGAGTTCAAAGAGCAGTGATACCTAGAGGAATTTCACACTGCCCAGCAGTCAGATCCTTGCCACTGAAGCACCACCGGCCTCTGGGGTAGGAGGAACAAACGCTGTTTCACAAGAAGTGATCTCAGCCAATGGAAAATACTTATAGATTTTTTTTTCTTCCATTTTTAATTCATCCAAAGTCATCCCAGAATCCACTCACAAATTAGTTTTAGTTTAAAAAAGGTTGCTTTTTTCCATATTTTTTCAAGAACGTTGTCAAATGAATAACTGAAGAGACAGGAACAAGGGATGTATGTATTGCTACAACAATCATTCCAGCCCTAGCAAGCCTGAGTGCTTGCTTGGCCTCAACTTTTCTCCTCTAAATAAAAAAGCAGAAATAATGAAAACTCATAGAAAATGGGGGGTAATTACAACACCACCTCAAAAACAGCCCAACAAAAAAAGCAGAGAGTTGTGTGAAAACCGTAGTAAAATTAACAAGGGAGCAATACAGAAAGAGATCATGCTAGAGGAGAAACACAGAAATCAAAATGCTGACAAGAGAAACAGAGGAATGGAAATGTTGACAGAATTATACATCACAAACTTGTTGCAGTAAGAACAGGGAATCACGGGAATATTCCAGACTATGACAGAAGATGAGGTGAGAGCTGACCAACAGACCCAGCTGCAGCTGCACCAGAGCAGTGCTGAAGGTACATACGTGCTCAATGGGGACAGCACTTATGATGGACGTAAGAGAGACAAAAGAACTCCTGCACTATAGACCGAAATAAATTATCTTTGTAGTCAAACAGCATGTGAGACAACACCAGCACGACCAGTGTGTCCTGGCACTACCTGCAAGCACAAAGCATGGTACAACTCGTCAGCATTACTGACTTTTCTGAGACTTTCTCACTACAAAGGACTCCTCACACTTCTGGGAAGGTAAATGAAAATTCTTGTTTTCTTCCAAGATCTCTGATACACAAGAAAGGAAAAAATAAGAAATAAAAAGAAAATACCTACTCTTTAAGGAAATGTCTGTTGTTTAATTTACGAAATGCTATGGTCATACACAATGTAAACTAAAAAAAAAAACTCAACAACCCACAATAACCTCAGTAAAAATACTGTAGCATATAAGTACGCATAGAAGTATCAGGTTTTACAAGCCTACTGAAGCAATACCAGGCAGCAACAGTGTACAAGAACATTCACAAACTGCCAAAGGAACAGTGAGGAAGAAAACCAGAAAAAGAAGCTACAGAAACAGGAATCCCTTGCACCATTCCAATCACATTCCCTTTTTTGGTGGGTAATCCAACATAATCTCCAAAAATAAACTCAAAGACAAGTAATTCACTCCCTGTTTGCAGGCATTTCTTCTACAGATAGATGTATTTCTCCTTTCTAAGCAAAGGCAACGCAAGGGATGGGGGGAAGGGAAGCAGGAGTTATCAGGAGTTCCATGATGAGTTATCCCTGGCTCTGCTCTACCCCAGAACACTTCCAGACCAAGCAGCCCAAAGCCTTCTTGGAAAGCAGCTCTCTCCTTTTGTTACTCATTCACCTTGCATCTCAAGCAGCAGTTTTGTCTGCTTTTGGCAAAAGGGTTGTCATGAATACTCAGACACAGAACTTTATACACATTTAAAAATCCTTAAGAAAATGACTTGAAAAAACTAATTTGCAGACATACAGCAAAAACCAAAAACCCCATGCAGCTGCACCACTGCTCTGGTCAGTTGTGCCTATTCCCTCGCTAACTACACGACCATATACTAATCCCCTTCTCCTCCCCTCCACCCCCCACAACTGCAACAAACGGTAGCTCTTCCAGTGCTACTTGAATCCTGGAAGAAGAATTGGCAAGACAAAGAATATTGTTTTCTGAACTAAAAGTAGATCTGAAACACATCTGCATAATTGCATTTGTTTTAGAACATGACTATTAAAAAAAAAAAAAAACAGAAATAAAAGGACATAGTGATGATTCACAAAAGCTAAACAGAAAACATCTTTAACATGACTATTCATGCTTTTCCCCTTCTTCTTACTTTCTTTCACAAATCAGTTTGACAGCTGCAGGCTGAAGAAGAAAACGTACCTTTTTTTTTTTTTTTTTTTTTTACAGAGACAGTTAAAAAATAAAACTAAACTGAAGAACAGGAGACACTACCAAGAAAAAGATAAATCAGCAAATTCTTACCTGTTGTTTAATGTAGTTGGCAGAGGATGCGTTGCATTGGGTGGCACGGTTGCATGAGTGAGAGGAGAAGGGTTCTGTGATATTGTTGCTGGGGTCTGAATTACCCCATTTAAAGCCCCTACAATTCCATTGATTGCCAGCTGGCTGGCTGGCAGCGCTCCAATTATTCCACCCACACCAGGCACTGCAGGAATGGTGGAGGTTACAGTCTGCATACCACTAGCTAGTGCCCCCACTGTCACACCATTGACCTGTTGAACTCCCGTGACTCCTGAGCCTTGCTGAGCTGGACTCTGCCCAGCAGGTGGTGGAGTGGAAAGAGCTGATGAACTGCTGGTGCTTTGTCCGCTGGAGGTTATCTCCTGGTGTAAAAACAAACAGCAAAACCCTCTCAGCTGCTTAAAATTTCACGTGGCAGCAAAATAGAAGGACTACGACGAGTTTACTTGTAACAAGTTTAAGTTTAGAAGAAAGAAATAACTATTACCTGATTTAACACGGGAAGAGAATTGTCCGGTAAAAAACTGTTTCCCAGATGAGGGCTTTTGCTGCTGTTCAAGGAATCGGTGCTAGGTGCTAAAGCAATTTTGCAAACAACATACAGTGATTAAATTTCGGTATCATGTAAAGAGATTCAGAATAATTATTTCAAAATAATGCCAGAGGCAAACACAGAAAATGTAAAGTCAACCTCAGAATCACTGCTGAACAGTAAAATATTAACTACATGATTAGTGAATCAATAGATTCAAGCAGATGTGCTTCAGACTACTTCAGTCTGAAAAACAAAAAGAGAAACAAACTGTGCTGAATCAAGCAATTTATACATGTTTTCCAATTGATTTTAAACATCGGAGGTATTTTTTTAATCTCCACATCAAGAAGTACTTATTTTGTTCTCATAATACCTTCCATCAATGGCATGTGCCATTATTTCATATAAATCATTCTAATCACTTCCACACTTCCATACTCCACTTACCTGCTTGTATGGGAAATGCATGTACTTGATGAGAAGGGCTAGGATTTGAAGTCAGTGTTGGAAAGGGCACTGAAAGCTGTGCATTGAGAAGCTGAAGCCGTTCCTTTTTAGCAGTCAGATTCTTGATCTGCTCTTCCAACCTTCTGTTTTCAACCTGAAGTTGGTGTAACGATTTAAGCATTCCTAAAACTAAGATAAAAACATGGATGTTATCTTTCACGACCACAAAGTTTTTCTTCTTTCAGTAAGAAGTCACTCATGGTGACACAACATAGCCCCTGAAGTTTAGAAAATGAATAATGCTAATGTATATATTACAAAACAGGACAAGCAAATAGAACTATATGTGGAAACAAAGGCAACATTATCAATGAGAGATGACGACAAATTTGACTTTAACTGGGCAAAGTTTGTGCAATTTGAAGTGTGGAAAAAAGTATGTAGCATGAGATAGTAATGCCGTGCTGTAACCACACCATCTTACTACACATGGAGTTGCAGCACTGGGGCTGACATTGAGTAAACAGAAGTACACAACAACATCACTCCACAGCCAGAATACAAAACCAGTACTATTTTAGCAGCACAGGTTAAGAGCTTAATTAGGAAAATTCTATTTCAGGTGTCATATTAAAATATTAAACGTCATCAAAACAGGAAACATTTGGAAAATACGCATTCAAGTAACGATACAACCAACCAGCTACAGCTATGTAAAAACAAACAAAAGTTTGTGAAAATGAAATTATTATTTTAATCTGCTGTACAGTGATACCCGAACTTAGATTAACAATGACAAGATTTCACCCATTGTTAAGCTACCACGACCCACCTTGCAGGCAGCGCCGTCCCATTTGCTTTGAGTGGCGATCTACAAATCACCCAGCAGGGAGCACTGTGTGAGCACTCCAGTTACCACCCCCTTTCTTTTTCCCCCTTCTTTTTTTTCTTTTTTTTTTTTCCCTCCAGATAAAGGGCATCATCTTCTGTACTAACATGATATTTTAGCAAGCTCACTTTCCTCAAACTCTGATTTTGTTTCAGAATGTGGATTTCCCAACTAGCATTAGAGTATGACTGTAAAGGCACAAGGATAGCCATTTATTTCTTTTTTAAATTCTAAATTGTATTTGTTTAACATGACCTCTGGGCCTACTACAGACATAAGTCTACTGGTATAGGCACATCTGGTCATTTCCCAAGGATTTAGCTTTTATCCCTCCTCTTCAAGAACATACAAAGGAACCCTCAGTGAGCCCAAATGAGATGCAATAAGACTTAGCTAAACCTGTCCTCCAGCTATCATGTTTAAAGGATTATCCCTGCATGAATTTCCTCACAATTAGCATTTTTGTCAGGATACCATTCATAAAAATACCAACTAGATACCACTTTACGTTACTATCAAGAAGAGTAACACATTCAATAAAATATAACACAAAAAAAAAAACATTTTTTTTTTTTAATATATTCAATCATTGCCTTGGATACTGACAGATTCTGGAATATCAAGATCCAAGTGATCTACTCATCCCTTCTGCACTTCACTATTCACTCTGAGACTATTTCAAGCTACTAAATATAACTGGAAAAAACAATTTGCATACTTGGAGAACTTCCTGAGAGACACAAAACACAGCAGGACACCTGCCCAACATTTGTAAATGTATATTTTAAAAAAACAGCAACAGAAATGGCAGTTTCTTAAATCGAGTAATAAAAAATTACCAGTGTAATTATATTATGTGAAACAAACTGTGATTTACTAGTCCATAGTCTCTAAGAGCTCTGCACGTTTGCAGCAATGAATCTAAGAGTGCAGGATGTTTTCAAACTCCACAGCCAACCAGCTGGATCTACAATGCACTTCCTCTCTTCCTCTGGCCTGACACAATTTCCCCATTTGTAAAAATTTAAAGACAGACCTCTCTTATCATCCACTGTCACGCTAACATCCACGTTGCAATTCAACACTACGTTTATATTTCCGTTTCTAACAGAAAATAAGTCTTTACAAAATTCTTGGACAACGACTGCGTGGCAGCTATGGATAACACAGGTAACAGGTAACACAGGAACAGACTGGGAGTACTTACTGTCACTGGGGGTGCCTTGTTCCAGTAAGAACTGTTGTCCTTCGCTCCACTGCCTCTCCAGAAGCTGTTCTATGCTGGCTGCTACCGGAGGCAAACTGTCCCCACAATTGTTTCCTGATTGGTCGTAACGGACCTGCAAGCTGCTTACAGGGGATCTGTTGAAAATATTGCAATTTATTGTTTAAAGAAACTGACTTCTGGAAACATATTAACAAAAACCTGTTGAAGGATTTTGTTTGTTTGTTTGTTTGTTTGTTTTTTGTTTTTTAAACCTTGTATCAGCCCTTAGCACCTACGAATCTTGTACTTCCGAGACTAAGTTAATTCATCACAACACCATGAACTCCTGGTTCTCACTGCCAAGGGTTTCATTGAAAAAAAAAAGAAAAAAAAAAAAAAAAGAGTAGTATTTCACAGCATGACAGCTTATACTGGGAAAACAGAACAACTTCTTGCATAGAGACTAAGTAGCATCGAACTGACAAAAAAACACTGCACTAAATTACACAACACACCCCTCCCTGCAGGAACCATTACATGTGCCTATATATATCACTGAGATTTAAAGAAAAATTCAAACCTTTAAGAGAAAATCGGGAAAATAAAAACCATTTATTAAAATCATCACAATAATGGCACTTATACATGGAAAGGTCATATATAATTCCACTGCCTAAATTGCTCTAAAAAGAATCACATAAAAACACTTTCGTTTTTTTTACATGAAAACATTATTTCACAAGGAACACGATGGAAGTTAAAGTTGCCTCCTGCCTGTCCTGTGCACACTTAACATACTTCCCCCCCCTCCACTCACGATCACACATATTTTAAGGAATAATCCCTTTGCCACATGTCTTTTCTCGTTCAGGAGAAAATGAAATATTCAGCATACAGCCGCTATTAAAGCTGGGGAGCCCTCAGGACCTACGAGCAGGCTCCTTTCTCAATGGATGGGGCAAACTCTGACCTGTGAGCAAAACCAGATGCGCAGTGTATTTCTCGGAATTCCGGCCTCACGTATGCGTAGCTCCATTTCTCATACAGGGCCAACAACAAAAGTTGGTTGCTTGGTTTGTTTGTTTTTAAAACAAGCGGAGTGAGTTGAGATTCGGGATGCTATATACTTTTTTATTTATTTATTTATATCAATATATAGCAATTTATATATCAATAAATACTGGCCCCATCACAGGATTACGGCTGTACTGCTCTACATGATGCAGACTTACCAACAAGACCACCATAGTGCCAGTACAGGACAACATACGGAGCTCAGGAAATCAGTGTGTTAATTATGACCAGTGCAATAAGCAGTGGTCACAGCACATTAGCTACCTAATGACTGGCAAGCATTTTGTAGGCAGCGGAGCAAAGTGATTTTTATGAGAAAGGGTTTTAAGTAGGTGACTTAAGAACTCTGTAGGTATTTATAAATAATTCCTCTTTTGCATACAGGATGAAAGAATAACACTCATTAAAAGAAGTCTGGTGAATGGGAAACCCAGGTAGTGCTTTTTGACAAGAGATGACAACCCAACAGCGGTCAACAGTTCAACACAGAGACAAAGCAAAAAAACAAGCCAGCCTTAAAACTAGGTATTTGCAAGAGGTGCTGAAATAATAAAGGTTTCAGCAGAAACATTCTAAACAGATGCACTACACTCTACACACAGTTGATTTACATCAAACAAACAAACAACACACACAGGCACCCAAGCACTTCCCAATGCATTTTAAAAGCACATAACACCGCCCTAACAGATTACTCCATTTGAATTGTAGATGAACAACAAAAGGCTTGTTGGGCTCAGGATGGTTTCCCCATCAACTTCATCAACTCAGAAATAAAGCAATGCGCAAGTACACAGTGCTGCAGTCCTTGCCTGGAAAGAAACAGCATCTAGATTTCTCTACCTCAACAAGAGCCAACCCATCCTCTTCCAGCTGATCCTCTACTTCATCCCTTTGGTACGGTACAGTGTCTGTGTGCTATATTTGAATCCTTATTCCATATAGTATTTGATGACAGTTTCCTATAGGACTGTAAGAGCGCTGTAAGCCCTGCTTTGATGCTTCCACTGAGACGGAATCCCTTCTTGGTTTCATTTTCTCATTTGCTTACTTTCACAACTGATTGCTTTGTTTGCAGTATACTTGTTCATTCTCTTACAGTATTAACTGTAAGTAATATAACTGAACTGCACCTAGACATACAAACGTACGCCAGTGCAGATACTGCAAAGCATATTTTTAAATCAGAGGTTAAGCATTGGGTAAAAAAAGTTTAAGTGCTACCTTGGGAAAAGCAGCTCTTCCTTTGCAAAACGGAAACAGCTCCCCCACACCGAGTACACTTAAATGTAACATACATTTCCATATACTACAGATAGGAAAATTTTAAATGTGAAAGCTTAAATACCCATCAGTGATTACAGTGCGGTGACAAAGACATAACGATGCAAAGAGTCCTTTCTGAAAGGACTGTACAGCTCGTGCATCACATGCATCTTCTTGGAGAGCTGCAATCTGCTGTCATCAACAGCAAACAACTATTCCTGCAAATATTTTTGTTTTAAACAACCATTTGCAAATTATGATTCTTTTCCAAAAGCGTGTGATTTTCAAATTTCATAAACTTCAAAGGAAAGTCAGAACTCACAGAAAAAAAAAAAAAAAATCACTGTAATACATAATATAGGTAACATTAAAAAGATTTAAACGGCAGACTGAAGTCAGCTTCCTATCCCATGAAACGTATTTTAAGTAACCAGAGTTATTTACTTAGCTCAGGACAGAGGGGAACTACCTAAACATCTCTGAAGTATCTGCACACTGTTTACAACAGCACCAGATCACTGAGCACTAGACATATTACAAAGCCAGAAATGCACTGCAGAACAGCACTGAAAGGTGCTGCCTACTGAACTTCTTTTTTAACACAAGATATTTCAAACTGATTTTTTCAATCTTTCCATTTCAGAATTATAGAAGTGATTTTTTTTTTTTTTTTTGCACTTATTGAAGGATGATGGGGAATTTAGGACCCAGACGGCTTCTGAATGAAGCCGTTCTCCTTTGCCATTCTCATGAAAATCAACTGAAATCTGATCACATACAGGACTACACATACATATACTGAGTATACGCTCTGTCAAAGCACTGTAAATACGTGTTAAAAACACGTTCAAGAAGTTTGGTTTCCAAAATAATCTATCCAGAGCCAGCCTGAACACAACTCAGCCCACAGGATGACCAGCCCTTTGCAAACCTAAGCAAGCACTACAACTTGGAACCACCACACGCACAGCAATGATTACATAATGCCGACATTCAGGAATTTCCTAATTGCTGAGCATTTCCCTTTGCAAAAATCTCTCTCACTTACTTCTAGGGATATCTATAGGCACGGTCCTTATTTATGTAAATATTTATATGGTAATATCAATATACATATCTGTTAGAGAACACAGTCTAATCTAATTCAAAATTCTCCATTTCTTGTTTTAGAAGTAACATATATTACAAAACGTAAAAGCCAGTTCATGAATAAGTGATACTAGTTAAGGATTATAATGGATATTCTCACTCTATGCAACAAGAAGTCTTTTGATTAATTAAGGAAAATAACAGAAGATCAACAAAAATACATGTACATTAATTACCTAATTTGGTGATATTTATAATAAGTTAGTATAATAAATACATGCTGTAACAAAATTGTTATAATGCTGTATCTTTGTAACTACCACATTTTAGCTATTCTAAAATTCCTTCTAAGATAAAAATCCCTATGTTCAGTCCCTCAGTCAATATAATAATAATAATCTGATGATATCGCTATATCGAGTAATCAATATGGGATCCAGAATGGAAAACAAAGCCCTTTAAACAACAAAAAGATTCAATTAAGAAAAAATCGAAAGCATCACTGATGTTATTAAAAACACAATTCTGAAATTTAACAGTCAATATTTTAAACCAAAATAACTTGCTGCAATTCCAACAGCAGAATGCTTACATCAGCCCTTTGTAGCAGAGGTGAACTGCAGCAGAACAAAAAAGGCACTCTCCCCCGACAGAGCATTACTGCGTATTTGTAGTGCTGAGGGGAATTTGTTTCAGAATTTGTACCAGCAGTTAATTTCTCCAAGCCTTCTAACTGTGCTCTTTGTCTCAGCGAGACGGTGGGGTTTGGGGCCCTTTGCGATATGAATAAAAATATAACGACGGTAACAAAACTCAGCAGGTAATTAGTACGCATGCCTTCAACGATAAATAAATCCCTTTAAAGCCAGTCTCCATTTCATAAGTCCTTCATTCATATATGAGCAAAATCAGGTTTATAAGTAAGTTACAGACCATTTTTAGCTATTTGTACACACTAGCCTTTTTTGATGTACATTTCTACCGTACTTATACACATAGGCTTTTAAAACACTTACATATCACAAGCAAAAAGGCAGTAAGATTTCCAGACCATATAGCACTTCCTCTGCCTGCACTCTGCAAAGTAAATGCCGCTTACCGTGGCGAGAGACTTCCTCTGGGCGAGCCTCCTCTGCCAGCAAGGCTGCGGCCGTTATCTCCCACATCTTGATCTGCAGTGTAAATATTTCACAGCTGATAAATCGACTCTTCTTAGATAAGAGTTTTAAAGCTGATGTAGGTATCTTAAAAATATCTTAAATCTTAACTTCTATCCGCAGTTTCTACTGAAGAGCAAAGCCGTAACTAGTTTAAGATTGCTGAACTGTAGCATGTAAGGTGTTGTCCTTACACATTTCTGAGGCTGTACCAGGCCATGGATTATGTTCACTTCTTTCATTCCTTTCAGTTTTACAGCACAGAAGCGTGGTTTGCATTTGCAGTACCCTCCCCTCAGCCACTTTTAATTTCTACGGTGAAAGTAATGAATCACAGCTGTGGACAGCTAATCTGTATGCTTATCACAGCAAATCCTGATGCTCTGTATTTTTTTTAACACTTTGCATCCCAAAACAACTCGTAAAATAGGAAACGTGCTAAACTTACCACTACCATCTAACAAGCACGTGCTACTCTGCAAATTTACTGAAAACTTTATGAAAGTGTCTAATTCACAAATTCCTATTTATAAGCTGAAGCATAGGAAAGTCCCTTGCTAAAAACGTAGTAAAACAAACAAAAAAGGCCTCATTAAATATACGAAAACGTTTTGCTTGGAAGGACTCAAAAGGGTTATTTTCCCTATGGCCTCTCAATAAAATAACCCTATCTGCCCCCTTCAAGGTTGCCCTCCCCCTATTCTGAGTCAAGTGACCCCCGACCTCTTGGAGGGCAAAGACATGACTGATCCATTCTTGGTAAACTGCTAAACTCATTCCCTTCCCCCAAACAGGCATGACTACTACGACATGTCAACAAATCCCTAGGATGGAATGAAACAAAGCAAATCCAGTGGCTCATTAAAACCGGAGAGGAGCCCGAATGTTACAAAAATGTCAATTGGTAAATATTCACAAGATTATTGAATGCTGTAGAAGTTCTCTAACGGGATCTCTTTCACACGAAGTTGTATGTAATGCAATTTCATGAATTATGCAAATAGAGGTTTAAACTATTCACGACAAAACTCAGAGCTGTGTTGCTCTCATTGCAAAGAGCTAAGAACTGAACACATCAATCACCGAAGTCACAGGAGACATTGTTGCATTCCTGCCTGCTGATGGCTCTGCTTAAACATTTACATTTCAGAAAGTTAAAAAAAAAAAAAAAAAAAAAAGCTGCTCTGAACTACCAAGAATTGACTTGCAACACGTAACAACTTTAAACCGACTCTTAATAACCAAAAGCTGAGCAGAGTTCAAAAATAAAATCTTACAATCTTCTTACAAATACTTGAGTTTCTTAAGTTTGTGAAGTGTCAGTGTTTTCATCACCACCAGGAAGCTTACCTGCTTGGCTGTTCTCAGACTGAGCTATAAGTGCTGCCATTGCTGAATTTGGATTCAGCCTATTGCCATACATATGGGACGGAGGCAGGCTGAGAGAAGATCCAGGTAGGGTGTTTGCCTGCAAGAAACCAAATAAAACTTGAACAATTTTTTAAAAAATGAAGAGAAATATTAGATATACTTGAAAGAAGTCTGTGCCTAGTGCACAGCAATTTGTTTTATTGGGTGCCTGTTTGTTTAAGTTGAATTTTTTTAAAACAAAGATGGGCGCATTTAACAGAAAAAAGTATTTCCCCCTCATGAGCACAGAAACAGAACTGCAGTACTTTTAAAATACGCCACATACTGCAGTATGCTCTTTACAGATATGCTAATAAAAAAAGCCCTAATAACAAATGTACCGTAGCAAATATTGAAAATACCTACACCGCATTTTAAAATAACAGAGACAGAAGAGGCTGGAGAGACCTTGCAGTCCCAAAGTATGCACTCAACGCTAGGACTTAGTAGCATGGCGACCATGTGGTTATCCTCCTAATTATTTAATCTTATTAAACCATTTACAAAATAAGGGCAGGTAGACAACAGATGTCTCACAAATGCCTGGGTTTCTTACATCACAAGCCGGCTGTGGAGGTCAAAAGGTCCAACTTTCAGCTCTATAGTTTAACTACACAGAGCCATATTTCCTTTGCTCTGCTCCGTCATTAGTAAAACCTGCACACTATTTTGTTACTTCCTATTTTGATAGACTTGGAAGCCTGGTGTTTTTTTGTTTTGTTTTGTTTTTATTTTAAAGAACGCAAACAGCCATTACAAGTATGTTTTCTATACAATAGGGGGCTCAACGAATCACAGCTTTGCCCTGACCCCATATAAGGAACTGTATTTTTGGCAGTTGGCCAGCTCTACTTATTGAAGAGCTCCCAAAGTTTGTGTTCATTCATGTTGCTAACCACAATTCTGAAGGTCTCTGCTGGGACTTGTGCCAAACAAGCGAAAATGAACCCTTAAACAGATGAAGCTAAGGAGGCTGGCCAAAATCTTGCATAATCCAATGCAATAAAAATACCTTCCTCCTTGGCTGCTTATGCTTTTTCCCTTTCGAAGAAAAGATTTGTGTCAAATGCTGAGTTTGAGACAACCAATCAAAGAAAAAAGGCGCTGCTGCTTATTAAAAAGGCATTTCCCCACCTGACAAAAGGGCTGCTTCCGAACAAACAAAAGGTTGCAATATTCAGAGGCGAACAAAATCGCAGATACAAAACGTGTGCAATCACAAGTTTTAGAATGAAGCTTTTAAGAAAATGTAAACGACCCTTACAAAGGAAACTTTTTTCAGAAAATGAAAAAAAAAAAAAAAAGGTGATCAGTAAGGAACTCAATTTGTGGGACATTTTGACATGTATAACTGCACACAAGAGACGAGGGAAACATACTGGTTATTACAGCAAAATATTACAGAGTATAAACTATGTCTCTGGAAAGAATCACACACTACCATTAAGTTTTGGCTTTCAGCCAACATATTAAACTTGATGAATGGACTTTTATGAATTCACACAACTGTTTTCAATGATGCTTTATTTACTATATACTGGTGAGAAATTTTCCCTGATACTTGCATTCTTCTACTGTCACAAAGTTAGAATAAGCCACAAGTAATTACTTACAATGATGAGGGTTTTCTCACTTCGTATTTTAAAGGTATGTGCAAAACACTTAGGCACAGAATTGCAGTTTCACTTCAAATCTGGCTTTTATTTCTGTATTTGCACAACTGCATGTCTCCAGAAGAATTAATCTGAATTAGTGCAAAGTAAAGCAGGCGCTTCCACCTACTGATACAACATCTTCCAGAAATACAGTACATGGTGGGACTGACACTCAACTACTGAAGAAGGCAATAGCATGCAATTCCTGCTATTTCCCTTTACAAATTCCTATAGCCAGATTCCCAGTTGACTACTATCATTCAACAGCAAACTTCCATTGCTTTCTTTTCCAAAAGGAAAAAACAAAAATACCCTGATTATTTCACTGAGGAAACTTTACAGAACAGCACATTGTAAGCCACAACATTACTTGTTTCTAAGAGATAAGACTAGCAAATTAACAATTTATGTACCCTTCTTCACGTAAATAAATGGGTTGAGATTATAAGTTCTAATATTATCTGTTAGTTTTTACACCACAAACATGTTATTTGTGCTCAGCATTAGGATATTTCCATAGAAGATTTTTCATAATTCCAGTGAGAATTTACACAGAAGGAGCAGCATTTACCCTCATTCTGTGTAATTCACTACCAGTCTGCTTAATGGTGTATGATAGCAACTATATACTAATTTATAACGGCAGGGCAGCTATAATCAGAATGGAGAATAAGTGTTTATTTGACAGAAACATGCCCCAAAAGTTTTAAGATCATTCTAAAAAGTATCTAAGTACCTTGAAAGGCATTGCTAAAGTCTGTTGAGTAACCATCACATCACAAAACAGAAGACATCAAAGGAATTAAACAATGTTTGCCAAGTGAGCTGATATAGCAGATCAAAAGACTTAGCATGATTCAAACAATATCTAAGTTGGTTTTTTCACAAGTGGTGGTTCACCCTAAACTTAACCCTATTCATACCTCTAAAATAATAGTAAAGGTGTCCTACAAGTCAGAACTACAGAAGTTGTAGGGACATCATATATCATATGCAACTCTTCAAAGGAAAAGTCGCGTTAACAAAAATGTTCAAGTAAGCTGGAGGAAAATTTTTTAAAAATTTAATATTTTTTTAAACGTCAATGTAAAATGACAAGAATAACGTTTTGTGAAGCTTTATTATGTATGTGACGACTTCATCTGACAAGAAAGTAGAGGAAGTGGAGGGGTACTACATTATTTAAAGGTGAAATAGGAGCTTAGTGTTTCACTCACAGCCGAAACAAGCTGTAGCAAGCATTTATTAAAAATGCGCAATCATCCTGTCAATACACATTAAGATCACAGGACTGAAACATGCTCTAAAATCCAGAACTTCTAAAGTCACTGCATTCTTTGTTTCAACTGATTCAGTCAACACAACACACGATCAAAATGTACGAACTAATAAAGAGACCACTAAGCATTTATTTTGAAAAGGCTGCAAATTTTCCTTATGAAGGTTTTAGCAGAAGGATTTAAGCCCATCTAGAGGTATATAATACACTACTTTCATTTATAGCACGTTCAATAAATCAGTAAAGCAATAAGCAGCAGAGCAGCACAGAAAGAAGATACACTGTAATTCACAGAATGCCCCACTCCAATAAGAGCAAATGACTGATCCTTGATTGATGCTTACAAACACTTCCTCCAGCGTAGGGAAGTCTTAGAGGGTATTCCTCTAATTAAAGAATTATTTTTGCAAGTTAACTAAACTTTGCTAAATACAAATATCCTGTCAAATAATTAAAACTGTTTTGTATTTAGCTTACATGACTCCAAAATTTCAAAAGTTAGACATTCTTTAAGGAAAAAGAGAAATGCAACAATGCGTAGTCACATACAACTGCATCAGGTCTCAAAAATTTGAGAATCTCCGAGCATGCCAATTCCCCTGTTCCTTTCAAGTTTTATGCTCTGAAATATTTTCTGATAACAGGCCTCATTTCTGTCTCAGCTCTACACCAGTAAGGTTTTAATACTCAGCGTGTGATGAGAGATGAAACCAAGTGTGAACAACTTTCAGGTCCCATGAGTAGGCTGACTGTTGAAGCTGTCAGGTTCAATTGCATCATTCCACATTATTCAATGCCCCAAACTGCTCCCTAATTGTTAGGGGCTTAACATATTCAAAACCATTGTTTAGGCTAATGCTGAAATGCCTACAGTTGAGTTTCCATAAAGAAAGGGGAGGGATTTAATTGTAGTTAAACCATTACTGAACTCTCCTCCTTTCATGATAGGACAACAAGGATGGCCTGAACAACCAATTCCAAGACAGCTTCTTAATCAGTTTATATCCAATCAACATACCTTTTCCCTTCTGCTTTTTAAAAATGGTCATTGCTGTATTGTAGCTTTGTGTCATATTGTGATGATGCTTTAAAATTAGTGACACTGTTTAATTACCTGCTTCAGCCAATACAAGTTGTCAAGAATAACTGAAAGGGATATTTTAATTTCTCGTTTAAAATAAAAACATGTCATTACTCTTGCGTTGTCTTTATCCCTTTAAGTTCGATGACCAGATTAACGTGCTTGGGTTTTATCTATCCATACTACTTTTTTTCCACCATAGAACAATGCTTATGGTAGCACAAAATCGCCCTCGGTTTCAGTAATATGAACAGAGCCCTACATATCACCAAAACCAAGCAAACTTCTAAAAATGACATAGGAAACTACTAAAAACAATATTAAAAATAAAAAGAAGCAAATGAAGTTTTTAAGCTAAATATACTCTGCTACACTTCTGAGAAGATGTCACTAAAGGAATTCCATGCAATTGCCCAGTGTCATGAGGTATGGAAGGAAATTCAACTCCTGACCAAATATTAACATCAACATGCTTAATTAAGAAGCTATCTTAAAATAATGTATTTCAGTCAGTGGCAAGTAACATTTATCAAAAATAACATCAAAATTAAAACCTACATCACAATTAAAAAGTTTAGATATTCAAACATATTCATGTTATGTATATGATGTTAAACAAAAATCAGTTATATACAGACACAAATTAACTGCTTTTCTTGAGAAGGTGAAAGAGCTTGCCTATCAAGTGATAGCTGCAAAAGCAACTTTGCTTTTTGTTTTCTATCTTAACTTGGACAAATGAAGAAAAGTGATTTTATCTCTAGAATTTTTTTTAAGCCTATTACATTACCCACAATGCTTGGATATTCAATACAATGGGAAGAATGTGCTATCAGATCCTTTCAGTACCTTTAGTACCATCTTTAACTTCACTTAAGAAGTGTGGGGAGGGAGCCACTGCTACACATCATCAATCATTTGCCTTCTCTGAATTCTGTTAGCTCATCATATGGGATGGCAATGCATAGCTACATAGGGGTTGTCAGACTGCAGTTAACTGCAGTGACACGCCAAATTTCTAGGAACCACAAGTGGGAGTTCTGCCAAATCAACTGCTGCATTTCAGCTCTTCAGTACCTTCACCACAAGTGTCTAGATCTTGAATGTAGCGAAAACAGTAATACCTGAAAGATTTCTATCCCAATAAATACAGATGGAATTCAGGGAACAAAGAAAATCCTGGATACAACACTCTGTTTCCACTTTTCTTCATCATACAAGTTTGCAGAATGAAAAGCAGCACAAAATGATTTTAAAATGCAATGTGGTAAGCTCGATTTATATTTTAACTGAATGAAAATAATCTTTCCATCTTTTTACTTTTTTCATATTTGTTCTCTTATTTATTGGTTGAATTAACTTTCAAGCAAACTATTGTATTTGCTCCTTGATTACTACAGCCGACAGCACTACAGACGCAGGAACTGCACACAACCTTTTACAGCGAATCTCGTCTCCTCTGGTATCACACGTACCAATACATCAGCAATATCAGTTAGCCTCAAATGCCTAATATAGCCTTTTATTCACTCATTCCCCAAAAGAAGTATTGGAATTAAAAAGATAACCTATCCCATTCTGCCACCAGTACCATCATGCACAAGTCCCTGAAGTTTGGTGGGTTTTTGTTTTTGACAGATAATAAAGGTGCAATTTTCTGAAATCAACTGGACTGTACCCCACCCCCCCCACACACAAAACTGCTCACTCATCAAAATAAAGAATTAGCTAAAAAATACTGATATTGGAAAAGTTAAAATGAAATCAGAGAAAGGTTTTGGGGTATCTTACGGGAAAAAAATTTCAATCAAAAAGCATTCATTAAAAATGTAAGAATTACCATAATTAAAATCTCTTAGAAAACTGTGTATGTGGCTTATGAAATCAACCTACGTATACGTTACTCACATCATTAGTACTTCTTACACTACTAGCATAAAACTAGATGTCATGAAGGCTCTTGCTTATAAACAAGCAAATAATCAAATACTGTCTTTGAAAAATCAATCGTTTTGATTAAAAGTACAAATATATCCTTCAATTAAATGCAACCATCTAACCTTCAAACAACAACATTCAAATATTTTCCAAGAAAGACATGAATGAATATAACTGGGAAACTCAGTGGGATTTGAAAGGCAAAATGAAAAATTAATGGCACACCTACAGAAACTAATTTATACCTCTGTCCACTATACAACAAGGACACATCAACTCATTAAAACCCACATGGGTAGAAGGCCTATATTCCAATAATGTGAAAAGGCTGTAACTTCAACTGCACAGCCAGTTTACTGGTCTCTTTAACATTAACTAAACTGGATATTCTGTAAAATTTTAGCCAACTGATATTTATCAATTAGACATTAAAAAATAAATAGGCCTGTACATAAACTTATCAGAATTTTTTCTTACTAAGCTCAAAACTTTTTTTCCCCTCTTTTCTCCCCATCCTTCTTTTAAAAAAAAAAAAAAAAAGTGGATTTATAGAGATAAGAACAAGATTCCTCCCCCTCCTCCAAAAACATAAATACCAACAGAGCTGCCATTTCAACACAAATCCCTTTTACCTCAAGTTTGTTCCTCCATCCTTTCCATCTACCTCTGCCTTCGTAGCACTCACTTAACCTGTATGTGCTCTGAACAGACAATGGAAGCAATATCCTGTCTACGAATTTGTTTTCCTTAAGAATGTGAACCTATGCATCGGGAATCACAATTTCACTTTCATATTGACTAGCAGAAAGAATGACTTGATTAGGAAACAGACCCAGTATACCAATTTAGCAATCTGTTTTCTTCATGAGTATTCCAAAGAAACCCTGTTAGTATGGCAAATAATAAATCTGATAAAAAAGTAATCACTTCTAAGATCATCTAAAATTTCAAAAATAGAAATAATGAATCAGCCATTTATTCACACACACTGATGTAAAATTTCTAAATAAACCTCAACAGCCTTTGGTATATAAGTGATGAAACAAACACCTATGGTAGCAGAATTCCTGCTGCGTAAAAATGCTTGCCAGATACTCAACACTATAGAAGGCATGTAAGGACTGCCTCAACAATGAACTCTGCAGCTTGGAAGGAACAAAGGATACACTACATAAACTTGAAATCTTTTTCAAGTCAAAACTAAACATTTGGTCTCATCTGAAATTTTATTTAATCTTTCCCTTGCATACAGACTAGAAAATTTCACATTTTTCACATTCAACAACATTACTATTGTCTCAGGCAGCTAAATTGAAGTAGTGCTACACTCAGTTCAACGAAGAGGTCAATGTGCCTCAGTTGCCTGGAGACTGATGGTTGCTACAGCAGCACCAGATAAGCCAAGCTAAATAAGCTTCAGCTTGAAGGCAGAAAACATTTATTGCTAGACCGAAACATTGATGCAGTTGTCTCAGCATGCAGCACTGCCCAAGATCATGCAACTGCCTTTCAAGCTACCTGTACACTGCACAAGTGTATGTGAAGACAATCTCACTGAGGCAAGAGAAGAATATAAAAAGTAAAGATTTTAATTGAGCTAAATACTAGATTACTTGCAACTATGATTCCTTTGTTCTTCTACTTGAGTCACATGTTACAAGGAATTTTCCCTCTGGCTGTAAATTCTTCCTCCTTGCTACTCTCCTCCACCCCCACCCCAAAAATCCTCAGTCAGATTGAAGGAAAAGAAAATCAGATTTTTACCCATTTTGCCTAGAAGTAACGAAGAATTAAAACAGGTTTTAAGCATCCAACAAGAAAACTGCAATGGCAAAATCTTTATTAGTGTCATTCTTTTTTCATTTTTAATTTCGTAAGTCTCTTAAATTTAAGTGGCTGTGACACAAACATAGTTTAGTGCTTTAGGAAGGAAAGTTTTTATTTTGCATTGACAATTCATGTAACAATACCTAACTCTTCTCTGTCTACAAAGCACTGGGGATGCATACAGAACACCTTCTAAATATACTGACATCGCCTACTTCCTGTGGCAATGAGTCCCAAAGATGAACAACATACTTTTTTAAGAATAATCTCTTTTTGTTCTGGATGTGTTGCTTTACCCTTTTTCATCTTTTTAAGTTGTGAGATAAGGAGCACAAAGTAATCTTAGCATCCAAACAGTCTGTGATCCATGGCGATATTTCACCTTTGACCCCATGGCTAGGAGCCTCTTCTGAGAGATCTTATCACCAAGAGCTGTTTTGATAGTCGAATAAAATATGTTAAGTGGTTTTCATTTATCCACCATGTCTATTTATTAGAGAATTCTAGTGCAGCATTAAGGATACGATTTCCTTTCTGGAAGCATGCTGCTCAAACCATGCACTATCACGATTTCCAGATGTTTTATTATTCTATTTCTAATTACTACACATATTAAACTAAATGCAAATCATCTTTAGAAAGACAAATCCAAGAAGATATAACTAACCTGACCACACACATTTGTTAGACTTGCTACTTTTATGCAGGTTCTTAAAAAACAGAAACAACCAACCAAAAATACCATTATATTGCAATATAAGTTATAAGAGAATAAGCAAGAATTTAAAAAAAAAAAAAAAGAAGAAGAAGAAAAAAAAAAAACACCCAGAAAATACTGCTCATCTGCAGGAACAATCATTTAACTCCTGACTGTAACAAATAATTTTGTATCAAATAAAGAAAAAGTCTGGTAAGACCTGAAGTCCCAATCACCAGACGTAGTGTTTTTTGGAGAAATTTATCTATAAACCAACATACTGTCATACGCACTATTAGTGCTTTACACAAATTACTGGCTCCTAAGGGTTAGGAGGTTTCATTACAAGGCAGCCTGTCATACAAACCAAGACAAGTCACTAGGCTTTGCAGATAAGAAGTCCATACCAACTGCACTCTGGACTTCATATCTGGCATTCAGCATCCAAAGTGTTTATGTATTAGGAAACACTTTAGGAATTGACCTGAAAAAAAGTAAAAAAAACATAATGGTCTTCCCAAGTTATGGAAATCATATTTAATTACATGGCTAAAGTAATTTGTCATAATTAAGATAAATTGTTTTGGATAGCAAGAAAGCGTTACTCTATTCAAATAAGTCCGTAGGGATACTTCCAAAGTTTCTAGTTTTAAGTCTTAAGATGTTCTGATCCAAATGTGTCCACACAAGCATTATATCAAATTCTTAACTTCAGTCATTACATGTGGTAGCAACGCGTACTTTCGCTCACTCAAGCAACCTACTACCTAGTGCAGGCTACTTGAAGACTGAGATTATCATGTCTGTCACATCAGTGCCCTAGAATTGAGGACAATTTGTCTTTTTTCATGTTTTCATTCCATCTCCCAAAGGAAAGCTCATTAAAGCACTGACAGCGAACAGACCTGACATTTTTCTAGACTACTCATGAAAATGATGGACCAAAAACATCTTTAAATGGACTTACACTTTTGCCTGCCCAGCTCTATCATGTTAGATGCTCACTGTGAAACTTTCCTCCCTTCCTCATGTTTTCTTAAGCTGAATGTTTTACCAAAAAAAAAAAAAAAAAAAAAGTATGTTTCTCTGAACAAGATTGGGAAATAGAAGCAAGGAATATCTTCTCTGGCCATACTGACTTTGAGAATATGGCATCCATTTGTTGCTATAGCTGAAAGCTCAGCCACAGTATTAGTCAGGCATGTGGTTTTTATTGTCCTAAAGTGTCAAATTTGCCTTCTGAAGATTTGCAAAAATTTTTTTTTTAATTTTTGGTAAAGAGTACTTGTCGAAGCAGTATTTTTATGTAATTATGATTTCAACTACAGGGAACATTCCACTCCTGTTCTGGAAGACATAAATAACATTACTTTTGAAATCGCTCCTAACCTCTGTTGATAAGGACCAGAATTAACAACAGGTCATTTTTCAAGTATTTTCAGTTATTTTCCTATGGGTGTCAGAATATTAAAGAAAAAGAGGGAGAAGGTTGCCTTTGACAGTATGCACAGTGATGAGCAGACTTGAACCACGATAAGAAAAAACACCAAAACAGGAAATACAAAAATTAGCCGTATGGAGAAAGAGCAAGGGGCTAAGGAGACCCAGAATGATGAGCTATAGTAACCCAGAAAGTGAGAAAATAAAAACCAAAGGACAGAAGCATCTGAAACATAAGGTGCCATACATTCAGCATCTGAAAAGATCTCTGGATTCCTGAGCTTTCACATTCCTCTATTGTTAACAAATAACTCCAAACCTATTGAAAAAATTAAGCCTTATCTCTCTTTAAAGGCTGCATCACACAAAGGAGGATAACCACTACTATATGAATGCTAAAGAAAACCCTGCTGTTTTCCTACTGCTCCTAAGGGGAGTAAAGCCAAACAGACTTCAGGGATAATGGAAGTGATTAAAGCAAACTTATTTCACTTAGAATTGCAACTGAGTAGCAGCACCTACCTTCCCAATTATCACATCTCCACCACGGAGGCTGCAGTTTACTCCATCATAATTAAATCCCGGACTAAAGTAACGAACAGCAGCTATTCACTTTCCCTATCACTGTGCAAGTCACAAGGATTGCTGTTACAGATGCTTCTTTTCCTTCCCCTCTATTAGCTGTTTCTGTGGTCAAGGAAACACAGTGCATAGAGATGGGAACTTAGGAAGAAAACAAAACAAACTGAGGAGCAGGAAAAACAGCTTGAGAAAAGAAAGAAACCGCTAGCAGAAACATCCTTCTCTCTGTCCTAAGAAACAGAAAAGATTTTGGACTGTATCTGTAAAATAGGCTATTGTCATGTATGTGCAATACTGCCTGAAAGCACCTCGCAATTCATGCAATCACTAGAAGCGTAGATACCATCACATGGCAGGGAAAAATAATCTCAAATCACAACTCAAATATATTGATTCCAAAATAAAATTCTGAAAATTTCTGCGTCACCTGCAATTACTATAATCCTAACCACACAATACCAGCACAAGAGAGTTTATTAGCTCCAAATCTTTACAACAAAATGCTCTGTTTTAAAGAAACCACTCCATGCCTACTCTACTCCCATTAAAAATCTTGGCATCGGATGACGTGATACAGTTTTTTTTAGAAAGAATACAGTTTGAGAGATTAATAATCAATGACTGGAAGAAAACCAAGCCAAAAAGCCTTGCTTCCATTCCTGCAGTCTGATACTATATTCTGAGTGCACACAGAGCCCAGAAACAAATGGCCCCAGAGCGCTACTAGGATAATTTCACTGATTTAGGTAATCAAAACGAATAGACAGCTCAACCAATCTCAGTCTCTATCAAAGCAGTAAACATCTCCTTCTCTATAAAACACGTGATCTACTAAAACTAATTAAAAATTTTAAAACTGAAAGTAAATTAATCTCCCAACCACAATTTCCTGGCAAGTAGAAAACAAATGCTGCTGCATGATTCCAAAAGATTCTGAGGCACCTACATCACTACTTTTGCTGTAAATAAATATTTAATCACTAAGAAGAACTTATCAGAAAGAGCAATACAGCAGACTGATACAGACCAACACAAGAGACTAACAAATGTCTTTGCTATAATCAAGTATGAAACACAAAGAAATCCTTGAGATGAAAACTGAGCACCACGGTGCAACATGAGACTTGGTTCAACAGTAAGACAATATTCCAAACCAAAATGCCAGAAAGAGATTTTGCTTAACAACAAAACATACGTTAATTTTCATGTGATAAGTAGACAAGTTTCAGAGACATAAGATATAGTATTTAGCTGTTACATGCAAAACAGGCAGTACCTACCAACACAAAGAGCATCCACTCCCAAAAAACCAGATTCAAGTACTTGCGTGGACTGTACCTTTTTCTCCTGTATGCTTTTACTTACACTTCTGCAATTGTTAATTGCATTGTCATGCTAATGAAGTCTCACTGAATTATACAGTGTAATCTATCACAGTCAATGTCCGTGAATTATAAAAAACAGGAAAATGATGCAAGAAAAAAAAAATCCATCTATATGTCCACATTTCCAGCAGCAGACCACCAACTCCCACCTGGTGAGGAACACCAGCATTTAAATTCAGTTATGGCACAGCGTGAAACACAAGCTAATAATCTCTTCTGGATTTATTAGATTGGAATAAAAATTACCCGTGGCATGAAGGCAGAATAAAATGAGATAGAAAAGAAAAGGTGATTGCAATAAGGTCAGTCTTAAACAACAAGCAGGGCAGGAACCATCGTATCAGTCAACAGAACCAAAGAATTAAAATCCAGGATTAAAATAAAAAAATAAAAATGGAAAACAAACAACCAACAACCATATTTTATGCTTTAAAATTGGTGTTGTTTAGTTGCTGGAGGAAAAAGCAGCACCTGAAGTACTACTGTTTGGGCTTTCCTTAATATTTAACACAGGCACAGAGGTTATTCAACAACACTGGCATAACTGTACTGCTTTCTAGATTTCTTAATACTTCGAGTAAAATTTTCTGCACTGGATATCTACCATGGCCTCCCAATCAAAACAGTTCAGCCAATTTCAGAAACTCGGTGTTTGAAAATACTTTTTCCCAAGACACTCTCTTCAGAATTTCCTAACACCTTAGCATTAAGAAAAGGATACAAAAATTTATTAAGAAATGGAAAATTTATCATCTCACCAAAATCATAATTTACAACTGACTAACAGAAGAAGAATATTTAAAGTCTTAGACAAGTGCACTGTAACAGCATATATTTGAAGCTACTAAATAATATTCCAGCTGCATGTTGATCAATCAAGTTTTGGCCATAGTAGCTCTCTTAACAACAAGTTCAAACAAAAACAACCTTTTAACCATTATCTTTTACCTGCTGTAGATGCCCAAGTTTACCTTATCTTATAACCATTTTTGGTGCACCGAAAATCTTGGCTCATTTTCTTTTAATTAAAATACTACATAATAAATGCATTAGCATGCCATTATTTGAAGACTTTCATGGTCAAGAAATGGTAACTGTTAATATTTACATAAGATCTCAAGCAGTCACGTGGAAACTCGCAGAACTAAGTAGGTAAATAATCAGTCATTTAAAGTAACTTCATGGTAAAATGGTTCTCTTGAATTAAGAAACAACTACATGGTAAAATAGGTTCACTTGACTGAGTCTCTTCAAATACCTCATGAACTGAAACCAAAAGAAGTCCCAGAGTCCAGCAAAGCAAAGGCATTTTAGGGGTGGTTTTCATAATTCAGCGTGAAACAAAAATACCTGTACTGGGAAACCTGCCTGGTATTTTCAAGTCCTTTAAGCTGGTAAACTGCATTTGGGCTCTCTCCCATTGTTTTTTCAATCCATTTATCCTCCATCAGAGTTTAACAAATAAAAGTGATAGTGTACCACTCTTGTTTATTTACCTATTCCATGTCATTTCTGACTTTACAGACCTTTGGCTTACTCCATACGAGAGTGTCTTTTTCAAGCCAAGAGCTCTAAATTATTTACTTGTTCCCTTTAGAGACGCTGTTCCTTGCCACTGCTCATTACTGCTGTTCTTCCATAACTCTTTCAGGTTTGCTTTATCTGTTTTGAATAGAGACTGTTTTCCCTTTAATGTGAATTTCATTTGTCCTCTTACCACCTTGTCAGCAAAGGCTGGTGAGGTCTTTCAGCAGTTTTGACAGTTGATCCTCATAATAGCTCACTGCATCACCTACCATGATCAGCAAACGTAGCCTCTGTTCCTCCTTTTTTTCCCACATTATTTATGAATACACTGAACTGTACAAAAGGCCACAATGCTGATTGTTCCAAGACTCCAATGGAAAACCTCATACTGTGAGAGCTGAGCATATATACTCATTCTGGGTTTTGGTAGATTGGTTTTTTTTTTGTTTGTTTGATTGGGTTTTTTTTTTGTTTTTTTTTTGTTTTTTTTTAAGTCCTTTAATCAGCTACTAAACTATGACACAATCTCTTCACTCATCTCCAGACTGCTTAATTTAACTGACTTCGCTGTGTTATTTTATGTAATACACTAAGGAAAAGGGGGGGAGGGGAGGAGGAGGGAGAAGGAAAAGAAGAGGAAAACAATCTGGTTGGTTGTCACTTTCCCTCAGAAAAGCTACATAGGTTTCCCAGAAACACTGTATTATTTATTTATTTCCTTAAAATGGTTTCTATCAGTTTCTGTAAAGATATTTTAGTTCCCAATTTTAGTTCCAAAAGTTATGATACAGAAATTGCACTAACACATTAGGAAAATGCAAGGCTTATAATCCAGAACAATTACTTTAACATATGAAGTATCACCTCTAACAACAGTGTTATGTGATACTGAAAATTATTCTAGGCTGGTCTGCATGCAGTACTACTGCTATATGTTTATTATACATACCTATGTGTCCATGTGTGCACACAAATACGTACACAAGCATGCATTAAGCCCAACTTTAATTTTTCAGTTTTTATTCACTATCTTAAATCACTGTAGACTATAAATTTAAAAATTGATGTTTATAGGCACACAAAAGGCTGCATTTAACGTATTAGTTGTAAAACAGATTCTCAACAGAGAAAGAAAAATACAAATTGAAGTACAAAAAACATTATGCCCTTCGTACTTTAATTGTGTTGGCTCTTTACAACTATAGCTTCATATTCTGTGCTGTTGACAAATGTAATCTTGCCAATCTTAAGTTCATATAAAATGCTACCATAACTTTTCTGGTTCATCACTTTGATCATGTCATGCTTCTTTCTGCACTCTTCCAGTGACTCCCTTATCCCTTAACCTCTAACTACACATCTTCATTTGTATAATCTTTCAAATATAAAACTACAGTGTGTCTGTCAACTTTTATTTGCTATCAAGATGTCAACCTTGGTCTAGATAAGTTTTAGTTATCCATCTGTTGAATTTCCCAGACAAACCCATTTATTCTTTGACTTATACCACCACATTTAGATGAAACATCCAGAAACTTCACATGATTTTCTTTTAAATTCTTTCTTAAAACATTGTTCTGATAGCAGACATTGGTTGGAGTGCTGATGAACTAATAGCATTTATGCTATTAGTTTAATATTAATTATGCTCTAGCATTAATTATGCTACTAGTTTAATATTAGTTTAACTAATAGCATTTATGCTATTAGTCACAATACAATCTGTATTACTATGTACTTCCACTCTATAGAGACTGGACTATGAAACAATGCAGGGGAAACTCCAGCCAATATAATAGTTTGCACAACAAATACAATGTTTATTAACCTACTTTCCAAATAAATGATGGTTTCTTTTAACACTGAAAATAAGCGGGTCAATAACATTGCTTGCTATCTTAAACTCTTGTGATAGTTTACCTGAGTTGCAGCAACAACAGTAGTTATAGAAGGCGCAGTTGAAGGTGATAGAGCTCCCACTTGCTGCAAGTGGCCTGAAGCCTGCTGAGGTAAATGAGAACTGGAAACGGGAGTGCTAGATCCTGAGCCAGATACTGCATTTGGAAATGATACTGCTACATCATTGCTGCTAAAAATACCTGAAAAAAATTACAAAAATGATTACATGCATCTCTCTCCCCCCTCCCTCTTTTCTAGTAACCATGTAAATATGCAGTAGAAAATTAAACAAGACAAACAAGATTACTTAATATATAACGCAGAAAGTTCCTGTGTTGAATTTCTAACCATGCTGATTGATAAAAGTGCTCTCATCATGTGACATTCTGCAATGCAGGGCACACAGACTATCTCAGTTCTAAGTTCTACAAAGACATGACAGATCAAATACTTTATGTGCATTAAAAACTACACTCAAATATTTAATTAGTAGATTTTTTTTTGCTAAAATACCTGCCTTCAACTGAGTCTGCTATCCAAGAGTACAGTTTCAAAGAATTACTGTGAAAGTTAAAGTAGATAAGAAATAATGTATTATAGGCTGAACATACATGATTTGAATACAAAAATACTTTGAATTTAAAGTAACATTTCTGAATGACATACATTTGTTCAAAAAAGGAATTCTTTTCCTTTCCTATGGATTTCTTGTGTATTTTCAGGAAAAAAATGACAGCAAATCTGAGGATCAAGTACTCAGATTTGCTGGTATAACTGGTGGTATTTTATTTAGTCACAAACTAGAACTCCATCTGTGATATAAGAATGCTTGACTAGCATTTCTGCTAGAGCAGCCAATAAATAAATAATTGAACATATTAACATTAGTCAGATATGTATGGTAGCAAATTAAATTGGAAGAGTTCACACCCCTCAGTGAAGCCATTACTTCTGTTCATCTACATGCAGGGTAAAGTTCATGATATAGGTTGGGGGGAAAAACCCTACTGACCAGAAGCCCAGGACAAGAAGTAGTACCTGTCTACGAAACTGTTAGGCTCCACGTGCATTAGATAAGTGAGCTGTCAGCTGGCCAAGGAATATCAAGCATGGTAGCACTGAATTGCAGTTAGAGGAAGAGTGCCACAGGGAGTAAACAGAAGTAGAATGAACATGGTTAGATCAAAAAAAGCAACAGAAGTGAAATGCTAGTTAGAAGGTAAAGACTGGAGCTAGTTTGTCACTCATACAAATAATGATCTGAAGAAGGCAGTGACAAGAAGACAGGCAATATTAAAAAACCACATGCCACCCAGCATTCCTTCTGAGCCCTGACGGCCAAGGAAGACCAACATCACCCAAACCACACATACTGTGCAAACACCAGTGCACCTTAAATTCCCTGCCTGGTTGAACTACCAAGAAAAACTGTAGCCAGACCTCGCAGAGAAAGCAGAGATGAAAAACAGCCAGACACATGCTGACAACTAGTTCCCCTAAGCTAGATTAGGTAAAGACTTGCAATCTTCTCCTCAACCTCTCCACAATAGCAATTCCATACCTTCTCCACTTTTCTGATGACCTTCATATTTTTCCTTCTTCCATTTAACATAGTTTTCATGGTCATCTTTCCCTTATTTTTGTCACCATCCCCCTAGTCTATAATTGTAAGTTAAGATTAATTGTAAGTTAAGATCCTGAAGCGTCCACATCATTACAATCTTTCTCCAATTGTATCTGCCTCACCTAGCTCACAGATAGTAATTTATATGGACTCTGCTCTAGATTTGTCTCTACGCACTACCAACTGAACATGGTTAACGAACAGCCTTGCTACTGAGCCTATTCTTAAATGCAATATCCCACATTTTGAAAGTATCCTTTAAACGCTTAAAGCCACATCATTTCTTGACAATAGTGAGATTCTCACGTAACTATCCAGCTCTGTGAATTTTAAAGTTAAAAGTAAAGAAATACCACAACACAGATCAAATCACAACAGCTAGTCACTACAAATGCTACTGGTCTCATAAAGCATCAATGATCACAAGTGGAGAAAACAAAATTCTTTGTGAAAGTCAAGAAAGTTATTTTGCCAGAAAGGTAAAAAATCCCAAATTTTAAAGCATATTTTAAAATGCTTCTTCATTTTCAGATATTTATCTGATATTTTCAGATATCAGCAGCAGGGTTTCTGCTGCTTCTATTTTAATTGTAAGATTTTTTCTTCCTCTTTAAAATGAACCGTTGGTATACAAGCAGGCAGTTATAAAACCATGGGTATCAAGCTACTTCAAAAGAAAAACAGTAAACTAGTTTTTTGCCTTTATTAATACTTTGTTTGCTTTTTGAACACTTGCTATTTATTTGTTACAGTTGCAAAACACCAGAAAATACCACCTGTCCCCATACTCTGGGCTAAATACTCACATTTAGCAATACCTTACTTGATACACAATGTCAGTGCACGCTCTCGAAGCAGTCATGCAACCAAGACTTCGTGCAGGCACTCAAACAACTGTGTGTGGCACACACAGATAAACCCTCAATTTCCCCACCATTTCAAAAATACCTCTACAAAAACTAAGTGCTTATCACATCAGAATGTCAGGAAAGTACATATGTGAAATGTTTCAAGTCTATCAAGTTGTCCTTTTGTTCTCTGAAGGGAGAAAAATCACTCTGAATCAGTGAAGAATAATAACTGAACATAAACCAGTTATAAGTGCCAAACAAACCAATCACCCTGAAGTCCTTCCCATACTACTGAAAAGTTAAACAGCTGTAACTTGTGACAAATGGCACTGCGCCATTTGCCAGAGGCATAAACAGCATGATTAAATACAATCTTCAGTGTTTTAAATAGTACCCTATTTTTCAACTACACGAGGACGTGCAGCACTGTCAGGGCAAAGTTTACCACTGCTGACACACGCAAAGCATGATTTCAGGTTCTGAGACGTTAAATACATGTGCAGCCTGCACCGCTGGAGCACAATGCTTAACAAAAGGGCAATTGACAAACAAAACAAAACCATCTCTGAACAAGAAATAACTGCCTGCTTAGCAAGGAAGCACATTAATATAGAGGAGGGAACATATCAGATGATGCAGACAGGGAGAAACTGCAATCGTTTTGCTGACAATCAATGATGAAACAGATAATAGAGGAAATAAAAGAACATCAAGATTAGTGAGAACTAGCTGTGCAGCAACATGCGTCAAGAGGCACACAGAGCAATTTAAATGGTCTTATTAAAAACCTCAAGAAAGTAGTTTCATGAGCAGAAGAATTAACAAATCAGATGAACTTTTCACTTCTAACAGCACTGCATCAATAACCTATATTTCCCCACCACGACCCATGTAGCTGCAGTTGGACTACAGTGTGAAGGTTCCTTCCAGGTAACTATTCTAATTATCTGCAGTATCTACCATAGGTTGATGCCTTTAGTGTTTTGCAAAAGCTTAAGAAATAACTTAAGCTAGTCAAAGAGCTTTTTTTCTGTAAACTTTTATGTTTACAGAAGTTGCACAGAACCACAGAATCTAAGATTTGCCTTCCTACTTGGGGAGAAATAGGGGGTAGAGGGAATAAACTTCAGTCATGCAATAAAACTCACATAAATCAAAGGAAATTGTGTGCTTTAAGAACAAGAACTTGTTCACAAAAAAAGGAAGCTATATAAGCATTTCCAGTACTTCCATTTCCTGTGATCAACTCCAAAGCCACAACAATTTTTTCTACAGAGCAATATGAAAGTGCCCTTTAATGCTGCTGTCTGTTGATAAGTAACCAAATTTTATTTATTTTAAACAAGCAAGAACATGCTCTACTAGAACATTAACTGTGGAAGAATTATCACATAGGTCATTAATTTGCAATATGGATGGAATATAAGCTTAGTTGCACCTAACACTAAATACAAGCAAATAAAAAGCAGTTACTGTGACCAACAGCAGTTGCACACAGAAAGGCTCAAGAAAAGGGTAGGTATAAAGTAAGATTCCTTTGGATAATCTCCCAGCTCTTAGAACCCTATCATTTCAGGATTCTGAGCTTGAAGCATGTAGCCTTGGGTTTGCTTCCAGCTCTGTCCCAATGAATTCCTTGCAACACTCTCTGAACCAATGTAAACTCCCACAGCATGTCCTGTGGCAAAGCTGTACCACAGACAGACTGCAGGTTTGGGCAGAGGGGACACCAACAACAGGGTGGTGCTACCAGTGACTGTGCGGAGGAGTCATTCAGGGCAGGATCTTCATAGGTAAGAAACATTAACGATGAAGGTGCTGCAAGAATTGAAGGCAATCTGAGCAAGAGGGTCCCAGCACAGGAATGGATTGTGAGGAGTGAGGAGAATTTAAATGTCACAGTAGAAAAAGTGGAAGCATGCCTGCTGGCACACAGGTTACAATTACCTTTACAGAGAGAGTTCTGAAACCTTTAAGAAATTCCAAGTTAATTTCTCTCTTTTCCTCAACAAACAGCTTAGAGGAGACTATGTTGTTCTGACTCATGCTCCCACCTGGTACCATACATAGCTTTGGGACACACATGAGACACATCAGTGCCAAGCTGAAATGCATCACTCCTGCCTCATCTCTCCAAAGCCACCCAGAATTACTAGCTGAATGGATTCTTTTAAATTCTCAGCCCCTATAACTTTGCCTTCTCACTCAGACCTTTGGTTTCTTACAGTGCAGACTGCTTCATCATACTTTCAGTAGAGGTGCATGGTCTTCTCTCTACCACATACCTGGAACAGCCCATTTGAACAGACAGGCTGGGATACCAAAGCTTATCCCATTATGATCACATATAGACTCATTGCAACCCCAGCACCTTCAGAAAAAGACTTCAGGGCTGAGCTAAAAATCATTCAGGAACAGGATCTTCTTGGTTCAAAGTTGGCACCACTAAAACTTATGCCATCATTCATAAGTTCCAGGGGCCACCAAATTCAATGTGTTATATTACAGCATCACGTACTAAAACAAAGTGCAACATTCTGAGATAATAAAGTGATTACTAATTTTAGGGTAGTATTGATTTGGCCTTTATTCTTGCACAGAAACACTAGTTAATAGCACAAGTTATGCTTAATTTTACACAGGCTTTTCCTCCTATATCTTAGTTTTCTTTTCCGAATCACTTTTGTGCTATGATGGCTATACAAAAAATAGCCTCAATGAAAGCATTAGCAGAGATCACTCTAAAGAAAAGGTTCCTAATTCTAATTATTTACTTGCTTTGTAATCATGAACCTTTATGTGTTCTGATTTTCCAGAATAAATCTTTGAGATGCTTCTTAACAGTCGGCTTAAAGTTCACATTTATAACTAATTCAGCTTTATAGAATAAAACACGTTAAGAATTTAATCTTTATTCTAGTATGATTCAACTTTTTTTTTTTTTTTTTTTTTAAGTACTCTTGTAGAAAAAGATCAGTAAGATCCAGAGCTCCATGGTCAGATGTGAGACAATATCCTCAGGAATACAGAAAAGACATGAATTTCAAAGTATGTAAGTAAAAGCAGTGAAAGATCTTTGAAGAAAAAAAAAAAAAAAAACAGATACTGAGAAATAACTGATAAATAAAATCTGTAACTTTTATTTATATGTTCGCTTTTATCATGGTAATCCAAGACATAAAAGTTTAAGTTACTCTAATATGGCTTATACTAAAAGTAGTATTAGCTCATGAAACAAATATTCCCAAGTAGGAACATGACATTTGTGATCTAACTTGAGAGAGAACCTAAGGGAGAGCTTTAAATGTTAGCTTAAGATTCCTGAAAACCTACCATAGCTTCAAACCAGTCTGACAGGAATCTATCTTAGTGCTAGGACAGCAAGTCAATGGAAACACTATATTCCTCTTCACTATTAACAGAATATAGAGTATTTAACTCCTTTAAATACCATAGCCTACAGTAGTAAGTTACACAGTAGTAATTACATTCTTCGGATGTAATCTGTCCTCTTTAAAAAAATATTATATCCTATATATTAAATTTTGCCAGCATTTATGCTGAGGCCAAGTGTGCAGTGCTAAAAACTTAATTTGCAAACACACTATCTTCTAAAGATGATCACAGTGCTAGAAGCAGCTTGACTGCTGTCTGTTCCGTGCTATAAGTGCCAACACTGTGACACAAAAACTATAAGATGGAACACATGAAAACAGACCTGAAAACAGGAAGAGGAACAAGAAATAAAACAGAGAGCAGGACTTTACAAGTAAGGACAAAAGTAGCCAGAGAAAGCCTACAACCAACCATTACAATTTACAGCTAGCTCTAACATGAAATTACAACTGTCAGGTCATCACTACCCATAGTCTTTAGTATGCTCTAAAATCCCCAACAGACACGTATGCCTGCATTACCTCCTCCTGCTTTCCAGTGATAAAAGATGATGCAGACTAGATGAGACTTCAAGGTCAAATAAAAAAGTTTGACTGTCCAGAGTAAGACAAAACACAAAGTTATCACACAGTGAATAGCAGTGCAATCTTCAAATCTCTCAACTGAATTTTTCAGGGGCTTTTCAAAAAATATACATCCATACATACATACATATTTATTTATTTATTAAAAGAAGGAATTAAAAAAAAAAAAAAACTGACCTTGAAAATCTACCAAATCCAAGAACCAAAGAACTGTTTCTTACTGGTAAAATCGCAGTATACCACTTCGCGTATCCTGATTCTCCTTTACTAGGACAGGTATTTTTATTGGAAGTCACAGTTTGCATAACTCTATTTTCTATTCCTCCTTTTTAATTGACACTTTCCCATGAGTTCAAGCCTTTTGCGATTATCTTTCCTCCTTTACTCTTGGTCAGCACCAAATTCGACTCACTGACTTCAACCACCACCTTCATATGAAGCATAGCTATCAAATGAACCTCTCTGTTTCAAACCTGTATTTGTCTCTACTCAAACCCAAGCTGTTTGCTCTTTTTTTTTTTTTTTTTTTTCTTTTTGGTACTTTCTTGCCTACGTGCAGCCAGCAAACTCAGTGCAATAAAAATGAGCTCCTGATACATCATCTCCTTCAAAACTCTCACAGACAACCCAGACATCCTCAGCATCACCTGACTCACAATCTTATCACAAGTTTTAATACCTTCTTTTCATCCTGTACACACACCACAATCTCTCCTTACTGTTCGTATCACCAAGATCTCTACCTACCCTCACTATTTTCATTCCTATACACATTTCTGCCAAAAGAAGAATATGGAAAACATTCCTGCAAAATGAGGTTGGAGAAGGAAGGAAGTAAGCAACTTCAAAAGCTTACTGAGGGAAACATGGGAAGGTAAATAACACACACACACACACACACACACATCCCCATGCACACCAGGCAGATGAGATGATAAACCCAGTCCTGTTGTAAAACAAACACACAGGTAACATTACTCTGTCCTACAACATGTTCCTACAAAGCACTGTTTAATGCTTGACAAGAAAGCTTACAATATTAAGTAGCCACTTTCCATCTATGCTCTTTGAACTTCTACACTAATGCTAGGAATACACAATCAGTTTTTTAAAATACTGTAATGTGGAAAGAAGTAATGACAAATGGTGTTCCATCTATTTTTATTCTGCACTTCATTGTGAACTTATACCTCTTCAACATTAAACAGCAAAAAAGCTCTGCTTATAAAACAGCAGAAACTCACCAAGTCCAAATTCAGCACACTTTCTCAGATACCCTTCAGATGTTTTATTTTTGTTCAGAAAAATGGTGAGCTTGCTTTCCTTCATCTCAAAGCTGGTTCAGAGCACTGTACACCTGGGAGAGTGAGAGGGAAACCCTATATCAAAAGGGAAAAAGCTAAACCTGTTTTACTAAAGCAAAGCAAACCTAGAGAAATTTCAGCATTTCTCATGACATGGAGACTACAGTTTATTTATTTCTTTATTTTTAAAGAGACCTACCACTTCAGACATCTGCCTAACATATAATCCATGCCTCCAGCAGTGCGAAAAGCAGAAGTCCTATAATATCTTAATGAATGCTAGCTTAGGATGCGAAGAATTTCAACATGCAAAGTTTAAACAATTTCTTTTGGATACACTGCACTCCACAGTGATAGAATTTACAATGAATACAGGACTGCTTTTCCCACATACGTGTACAACAATAAGAAAATCATTCTCTATGGCTGATATCGATTGGAAAAAACCCTCCAAAGTTCATTACTAGATTGCCTGCCACCGTTTAAATACAACACTGAGAAATACACTCAATCATCTTTAAAACTATCCTCACAAGATCATTTTAACTGTAAATATTCCCACTGAATCTTTCGGTAGTTTGTGAATATAGCTATCATTGTTTCCTATAAATGAACAAAAGCCTTGAAAAAGTAAATTTAATAAGACATATTTCATTTCCACAAGCTACGAGTGAATACACAACTAGGGACACAAAGTCAATACCAAATACTAGAGGGAAACTGCAATCAGATACATTAAAGATTCGATATTGCCACCTCTGAAATTGATAGTACTGTTACCATTGACACAAATGGCAGGACTGGGCTGCCAGAACAAAGAATGGACAAAACAAGGATACCTTCACATGCATTACTTGTAGTAATTTAAGTAGTCAGGAAGGTAAGTGAGAGAATTCCTGAGGCAGATACCACTATAACACACCTATGAATGGAGCACAGAAGAAGAACTAAAAACACTATTCACAAAATTAAAGAAAAGAATCTTAGAACTAGAATAAAACTGTTATCGTTTTACTGTGCACATACAAAAAGATCATAAAAAGAGAACTGAGGAACTATTGACCTATCAGGCTCCTGCAGACAATCTACAAAGTTTTCACTCAAGTACTGAACAATTGACTCACTGCAGACCTGTATTTCACCCAATCAATAGAATATGCAGACCTTCAATCAGGATTTTCTACAAAAGGCTACCCTTTGGGATAAATGAATCTCTGAAAAAGATTCTAATATAACTTACCATTATGTATGGTATTCATCAACTTCGAGAAAGCTTTTGAGTTAGGAGAAAAAGGGCTTCATGTTAAGATCATGTTTAACAGACACACAAAAGAATATATGTATAGACAGGAATTTCAGTGAACAATAATATACCTGAATACATCTTTCTTGTATTAGAGCTCTGATCATTTACAGTAGCTCAAATTGTAAAATGGATTTATTTCTACCCACTATAATTTTTTACTCATATTTCTTTTGTCAGTGTTTGTTAGCTTTTAAATGCCTGGTATAATAAGAACGTTCCAGCACGTGCCAATTAGCTGCATTCTAAAGCTACCATTACAAATAAAAAGTCAAATACGCCCCAGTCACATTCGGTCTCCCCAGCAAATGACTGATTTTAATTTCAGTGTCCACAACAAATTTGGAAACTTAAAACTGAAGCCGACGAGCTAATTTTAATCATGAGGCATCCTTCTACTTCACTGACAGACTGAGCCCAACCCTGCAATCGTGAAGTTTAACACAAAACAGCCATCTCTCCTGGTCTTGGGGAGGTCACTGAGGAAGAACTCAAATGAACAGAGAGGAACAACTCCAACCAGTGGCAAACCAAAGAAGACACTCACATGAACTTTTCTCCAAGGGCTTTTTTTTTGCCATCTAGAGAACTGCAGGTCTCTGACCATGAAGTGACCATGGACACACTCATACCCTTTGCCAGCAGTTGCTGCAGTTCTGCCTATGTGGTGATCCAGCACCTGGATGCCCAGTTACAAAGAGAAAGCAGTTGTGTTGATGGCACACCTCTTCCACTAACACCACCATTTTATTCATACTTAAGAATAACAATCTCACAACTACAAAACCATTTTCTTTTCCATTTACTGTGTCACTTTTTCCACATCATTAAAGGCGCTCAGCACCTACGTCTGTTTAGACAAGATGACAGGATGCCAGAGAGTAGTGAAATCTCTGCAATGTTTCCATGGGTGAACTTCCTAGATGCACCAGTTCCTGTGGTCTGACATTAAAAATGTTCATCATCTAACAGGGTGACTGACTTTTACGTCTTTTATTTTCTCTTCTTTATTTTCCCCACAACAACTTTAATATAATAATCCTGATTGAAATAAAGACAATTTTAACTTTTGGTCTTGATTCAAGAAAATCACAACACTAATTTGGAAATAATAATAAAAAAAAAAATCATTGTTTTTTTCCATACTGCCTAAACTTGAATAACTAGGTACCTCTATGGAAAAAAAAAACCAGTAAGTTTAGAAAATTTCCTTGTATCTGGAGTTACTATAAGAAAATAGCAATACTGACTGTAATTGCCACATCAGCATTACAGACCAAATCTACAGCGTAAAATATAATGGTTTCAAAAAGAAACTTTTTTGTAGAGAAAAAACACAACATACAAAATCAGGATTTTTGTAGGTTTTTGAAGACTGATGAATCTGATAAAAATGAAATGAGTCATTTCAATCAACCCTGCCAACAGTTTTCAAAGAGCCAGTAACACTGCACAATACACTTAAAAATGAAAACTACTGCTTTAACATGGCCAAAAAGAAAAAAAAAAAATCTACCTATATAGCAAAAACGCACAGAGCTAATATGGCTTTACTTTGTTCATACAAATTAAATTATTGGGCCTAATTCTGCCTCAGGTGTAGAAGACATGATGCAACTGCTGTCTGCTACCCTTACAAGCTGAATCATTTCACCCACACTTACTCTGCAAAGCCTTTATTTGATTACAATGCCATCAATTTGTTCCAGTTATGCTCAATCTTTCTGTACTAAGGAAATCCTCTTTCAAATTTGAAGTGATAGGTTTTTTTTAATTATTATTTTTCTTACACGAGGACACTCTGGATTGCCTGTAGCTATACTTTTGGGTTTTGTTTCTCGAAAACCACACAGCACAGGGACTACTAAACTGTCACATGCATCGTGTTCCCAAACATCACTCAGACCTCTCCGAGAGTTTCCAAGCAGAATGCACTAGATATGCCCCAGTGAATAATTTACTACTACAAGATACATACTTTATGGACAAATTAGGAAGAGATGCAGTTGAAGAGCTGACAAAACAGTTCCGTAGACCCAGTCAGCACTACGGTTAACACAAGTAGCTGTCTGGCAACTCACGGACATAGCTAAAGACAAAGTGAGACAAACAAGCTGCAGTATAATTCCTTCCAACTGCAACTATTATACATGAAAAAAAAGTTATTTTAACGTTCATAGTATACTAAATCCTTAAAAGAACAGTACCATTTCCAGGACACACATTAGAATTTAATAGTCTCGTACTGTGCTTATCAGAATGAGATTTTCATGATAAGCATACGTTACAATGAAATAAATATGTCCTAGAAAGATTCAATTTTGATCTTCACTTTGAAACTTTTTTTTTTTTTTAAATACTTAAGATTCCTGATAGGAAGTAGAAAGACACTACACCTCCTTGTAGCACACAGATATCATGTTTACTTGTCACATTACAATTATTAACTGCAAAAAATTTAGACAAATACGGGGAAGAGAAGAACAGTCACTAATATTCAGCCTACAGATGAGATGTAAAGAATCCTAGCAAGAACATGTTCTGTTTAACCCAATTCCTTTCAAACAAGCCACCCGTATGCAGACTGCACCCAGCCATGGCCAACACCAGATCAGCATTCTCTGTACCTCCCGTCCAACTTGACTAATAATGCCCATCCTAGTCTCTCCCAAACTCCAAAAAGAACAAAAAAACTGTTCCTCTACCACTACTCGCAAACCAGACATTACTAGAGGGCAGATGAAAAAGAGCTTCTGTCTGGGCTCCTTGTGTAACAGCCTCTACTGGCAGCTACCCTTCCCTGACTTTCCCTCACTGAAGAACTACTCAAGCCACCCATATTTCTCCAGCAATCACAGCCAAGCCATTGAAATCCAATATGCTGATTACCAAGAAAGGTTAGGAATGGTGAACAGTAATCATATAGGCTTTTGGCAAGTACGCTTAAAACTCTTAATTCACTTCTCCATTTTCCATCTCTGCTCCCTTATGAACTTCCTTCTCCGTCATGGCTGAATCCTTCCTTTGAAAGCCTCACCTTATTGTTTGCTTTAGAACTCATAACTATCATTTCTCAGAATCAATGCTCTTCAAAATGTCAGGAAGACTTTGCTAATTCCAGCTTATTCATTTCAAAATACATTAGAATTGACTGTATATTATTAATACATTCATCTGCGTTGCTATCCTTCTACTGCTTAAGAGAATTGTTTTTGCATACAAAAGTAAAGGTCCTCCAAAAGGATGTTACTTGCCCAAACTAACCACTGAATCCTTCAGATTCAGATTCAGATTAGGAATTAGTCTGTGACAGTTACCACAAACTTTTTTCTTCTTTTAAATCTGCATTTGGGATTTTTATATGACAGCAAATTACATCAGTGACTTATGGGTAGCTTTTTGGTTTAAGAATATACCTGAAACTTCTAGTCATTCCTATCAATAAAATCTTCTCATAAACATGCAAAATAAGCAATGGAAAATAGGTATAAAACAAGTCACGTTGTCAAGTACAAACAATATGAAAAGACTATACACGCACAATCCTCAGAGCCACACTGATATTCTTGAGCTCCATTTACACTTTTCATGAATCTCTCCTACATTAAAATTCTTAGAGCTGTATAGTTCTAGAGACCGGAGAGACTTCACTGTTTTGGATTTTAAAATTCTAGTTACTTCAAGTCACTTAGTCTAACAAGAAATCTCCTCAGGATTAGTTTATTTTTATTTTTCATAAAATACACTGCACTGCTGCACAAATATTTTTCCTCATAAAAACATACAGGAAGCTAGACCACTTTCAAAATTAATAGCTTCTTTATATATATATATATATATATTATTCTTATGGCATTCTTGCAGACAGCATAGGTTATCTACAAGATCCGACACCAAAAAAAGGAATTCTAATCAAAAGCTGAATAAAAATTAAAAGTATGATAAGAGTCGTACAAAGTAGTGAGTTTACATCTAAACTAGTTAAGTCCCAGTTGAGATCAAATTGACAAAAATTCCACTCCGAAGTCCAGATCAGGACTGGAAATAAAGCACCTTTTCCAACAGTACGTGATAAGTTGTTTCACTTACTATGTCTTGTGTTCCCACCATACAAGCTCTTACACAAACTTTGCTAAGTATTTTGACAGTATACTTCCTGCATACAGCATGTTTGTATATAGAACTCCTACAGCATTTTTGAAATCATGCCTAATGCTCCTGAAAGAAATACACTGTATTTCTATCTATTCTATCTAGACAATTCCATGCATTTTATTTATGTTAGGAAGATTTACCGAAAACGAGCTCACATCCAGATGAATCATCACAAGGATCCTGCAGGTTTTAAGCAAATAGCTGAGGTAACGTTTGTAAAGCATCAGGAACTGACATACAGTTTAAACGCACTCAGTATGGCTAAGCCAAATCATTATGTCCGGATAGACACTGGATTCTACAGTGCCAAATCCAGACTATTCAGCGAGTGTGATAGGACAGTCCAGCTAAGACTGGCAGTGTGCTGGCCTTCAAGCTGGCATGGGGCCTGGCATCATCCTGTTGCAAAAGAAACACTGTCTTCTCCTGCCTGACACTGGAAGTTTGAACCTTCTACTTAGTCAGCATCGCAATCTAGCAAAGTTGATGGATTGTCTGTGTTTCAGGAAATCCAGAAAGATAATCTCTTCCCTACCACAAAAGACAGTGCACATCCTTTTGACCATTTTGTTTTTCAGCGGGGAATTGTCTTAGTTTCAGCTGGAACAGAACTGTTTTTTTTCAGTGTGTGGCATGATGCTATCATTTTCTTCTAAAGCAAAGTTTATAACACACAGTTGTTTAAAGTTATTTTAAGCAGAGCTGGACAGAGCTGAGGCCCTTCCAGTTTCTCAGCTCATACTAACAATGGGCTGCAAGGGCACAGAATCAGGACAACTGACTTAAACTGGCCAAAAGTTTATTCCATACCATATGATATCAGGCACATCATGCAGATGGGTAGTTTTGAAGTGTGTGCAAATCCATCTGGCTCTTTTCCTCTCGCTGGGGGTTAGATGGGCATCTGTCAGTGGGTGGTGAGCAATTGCTTGTGCACTTCTTGTTATATACATTCATATAAATACATATATACAGTCATAACTACTATCTTTTTCCTTTCATCTATCTTAGTAAATAGTTTTATCTCAGTGCACAAGTTCTACGTTGTTTTTTTTTTTTTATTCTCTTCCCATCCTGCTGGAAAGGGGGAGAGTGAGTAAACAACTGTGTGGCACTGAGCCACCTGCTGGGGTTAAACTACTAGAGGAATTCACATGTTGCCACTCCGTAGACTGCTGTTTTGACTCTGGCTTATCATGATAACACCACAGTTTATCACCAGTAATGATGCAATACAAAAAACCGTCACCTTCAGCCTCACAGTGGTTCAACAGGTCCTGACAAACTTGTGCATGCTTTTGTTCCTGTTTGAGCATTTGCAAAGCCCAGCTGGTGCAAACTTTTGATAATTCAACACTGCCAAAATCGTTTTCAACACTTTGAAGCTAATATTCAATTCCATACAGATTCCCGGTTGTAACTGGCTGATACACATGGATGAGCTCATCAAGATGCTCTTCATTTTTTGGTGTAACAGTTGTGAATGGACATCCGATACGTGGCTTGTCTTTCACAATGCTGCCACCACTGTTAAAATGTACCACCCACTACCTCACTGTGCTCAAATTCACTTTTGGGTTTCCATAAACATTCAGTTTGTGTCGATGAATATCAGTGGATGCCATATTTTTCATCATAGAGAAATTAAATTCCATCCCTTTGCTTCATCCACACTTCCATGTCAGATGCCATTTTGTCAGACTGCCTCTCTGCTGCCATCTGTCACATGGCAACAAAGTGTAATGGAATAGCGGAGAGGAGGTTCCACCCCTACTGTCATATCAACATCTGCCTCTGACATCATAGCCCAACATAATAAAATAGGGGGCATTACTTTCAGAACAGTCCCAGTATTTCACTACAGAGCAAGAATTTCTTCAGGATACATGCCCCAACATCATACCAAACTACACACAGTACCACAAGGCAGCACAAGCTACTGCGACCTCCAAGAGGCTTAGCGTTTAGACGTTTCACTCTCAGTCTTCACCTGGTTAAGAGTAACATAAATTATTTGAATTACAAGGAAGTAAAGGGAAATGGGGAGTTGATAATCACATACTTGGTCTGTCTGTTTAAAAACAGGGCAGAGCTTCTGGGAGATGCCATACATCAAAGCAGGATTTTGTCCACTGCAAGTCTTAATAGATTTGTCTTCATTCAAAGGCTCTCAATTAAAACCTCAATTATTTTAAGGTATCTGGTCTTCCTTACACTACTGTATTAACTTATGGGTCTAACTGGCATTGGCTTTTAGTTTTGTTTGCATTTTCTTTTAAAACTTTATAGTCTCAGAAAGGATTAGGATAATCTACTACAGGCTCTGGACATCAGCCTCTTACACAGAAGGTAGTCATTCTGATCTTAATCCTGAAACAACTTTCACCCAATTTAACTTCTGATACTGGGGCTCTTCTCTTCACATCTAATAAATGTAATACTTAACCACCGGGTACAATTCCTTCTGATTTTAAAAACCTGACTGTAATGCTATCACCTCCGACTGGGAAAATCAACTACAACAAAAGTTTCACCATATGAACTGGATAGTCTCTGCAGTACAAAACCACTGCAAATACTCCACTTACTTGTTTTCAGCTACATTTGCTTTCTTTAAAAGACCTGAAAGTCTATAATATCTGAAAAGTACAACTTTCAAGGCAGAGTAAACAAAATAACCCAAACCATGGCCACTTTTACAGTCAAGCCTCATCTTTCCCTGCCCCCACCGGCACACTTTTTATGTTCTCCTGTCACCTTTAACAGATTTTATGGAGTTAAAAGACTGATGGCTATCTTGCATTTGACTTACAAGGAATGCTGTACTCTAGTAAATTGACTCCAGATGCTGAAAAATGTTCACACTCAAAGTTGTACATTTTAATTTTTAAAAATACAGATATTTACAAAATGATGTAAAATGAAGGAGTTTCAGAAGTTTAATTTTTAAAGATCCTCGGAACTAGACATTACAAGAAACAACTCCTATAGCTCACAGCAGTTTCCACACAGCAACAGAACTTCATTTAAGATTTACTTGATCTCCCACAAAAGACATGCATGTCTAAAGCAAATACCAAGTCCTTCAAAGACATCTGATATAAAAGGAATCTTACATCTTTCTATTCCCCTCTAATAAAGTCTAATTCTTAGCCTTACAAAAACAAGCTGAAGAACTAACATAACCCAAGCACAAAACTAAAACTCCCACTAGTTTTAGTTGTTGGTGGGTTTTTTTTTAATATAATGTTCGCATCACATATTTGCTGTATCTGCAGAGATATTCAACTCCTGGAAGAGCAGACTATTTTGTGCACTATGCAGCAACAACAGCAATACTGCCAATCAGTTCTCAGCTATACCGTGTAGCTTATCTTCATTACCCACACATAAAATAAGTGAGTTTTTAATAAGAATTCAAACCTAAACCGAAGTATATACATGGCAGATTCCAGGCTTACATGTTAAGTTTAACTAAAGAGTACAGTTTACCAAAAACAACGGTAAGACTTCTTAGAAAAAGTCCTCCCACCAAACACTAAAGATTTGCAGCTGCATTTGGAAAACATTACACAATTAGCCAGCTTTTATGCTTCTCTGCTAGTACAGACACAACTAACAAAGTATTCCTACAAATATTGCACTGTTGCACAAACATCATCTTTAGATGCCAATCTTGCAAATACTTTATTATAGATAAATATCTAGACCTACAGAATTTATTTTAATCATAACGAAATCGATATTTGGGTACAATTGCAAAAGTTTGGATAAAAACAATTTCAAATGGTAACTCACAAATTACCACATCTTTCTGTGAAGCTACTTAAAAAATATTAATGCCTGTTTCAGAAATAACTACCAAAACCACTTTTTTTAAATCCAAAATGCATCAAACGTACATAACCAATTTAAATATACCATTTGCTGCTGATTACCAGAGCACAGTGAGTATAATATCATCTTAAATAAATGTATAGAGGTATGATATGTTTTGCAATGTAACTAGAAACCAACACCCAGAGTCAAACCATAATTTAGGAGTATAGTTTCAAGTATTTAATCTTCAAAACTTCCGTTTTAACCTGATGGACACTTATGTTCTCATACAGCAATTAACTGGTCAGGTAAAATCTCACTCCCACAGCTGTCAAGAACTTCTCTGATATAAGCTGGCCTAAGCAGCCTGACATGCAATCCATACCTTAGTTAGTAGAATTTACCTTCCCCTCTTTGGGAAGCAAAATCACTCCTGAAAGCCCTTGTTGAGTGAAAGCAGATACATTTTTTTCTACAGCTCTTTATGAAAAGAAAGTTGTTCTTTTCTTTTTCCTTTTTTTTTTTTAATCCAGTTTTGTTTCAAAACAGTACTTCTATAGTTTTGAAAGCTTTGCAACTGATGCACAACAACAGAGCCATGAAGCCAAGAGACGTCCAGCAGGAATGGCTGAGCACCTCTTGCCAGCAGCAGCCCAGCTAACTAACTGCTCTGTGTCATACGTTTATTGTTCTGTCACAGCACAATGATCAATGAAAAGTTCTTGATGAGAAGTTACCAATTCTTTCTGCATAACGATTACGATCACAGTGAATCATAACCTTTTCTGTGAACTGAAATGTTCTCAAAGATATTTCAGTCTATTAAAGCACTTAAGACTCCCTCCGAAAAAGGATATTTGAACAACTGTTCTCTGTATGTCTCCTCAACTTTCCCACCTTTGTTTTTTAGGTGGAAATAATTATCCCTATTAAATATAGTACTCTGATACTTGCATTAACTAATGGAAAAATTTAAAGGAATGTAGCTGTTGTATCACTTTTTGAAATGAGTATCGCAGGGATGACAGTGGCTTCTTTTTTTTTTTTTTTTAACATCTCAACATGAACTCCGGACAAAAACTGGGCCTTGTGTGTTTCCTACACAGTCTGCATAGTCCTAAAAGTCATGTATACCTATTAGTAACAATTTGTCCTATCTATCTGATTCTATCTGGAATACAAACAGGCTTTTTAATGCAGTAAGATTTCTTGCCTATAAAATATAATAGCACAAATTGCTTCAGAATAATTTTAGCTATTCCCCAATAGATTCAGCTTGTAAGTCAAAGACTACAGGGGAGTTTAAACATAACTTCTTGAGGACTTAGCCACAAGCTCTGAGGGCTTCAATCTCAATGAGTCACTTATCTACTTAAAAGCTCAACATTCTCTTACATCATCAGTAAGATGATGACCTTAAAAGTAAGATCATCTCCTTGCACAGGAGCATAATGCCCAGCAGAGGCATCATCATTTCTTGCAGCAGATGAGAAAGAAGAATGAAATATATTACTGAATGCTCCAACACAGTCAAACTCCTGTATAAAGCTGAAAATTTGACTGGATAAGGTGCAAGATAAGCCCAAAGAGGCTTGTGACAAAAAACATTCACTGTTTCTAAGTCAGAATTTCAAATAGTACTATACTGAAGTACAACACTGTTTGGATAGGTGTTTTACTGTAAAAATTACCTAGTATTCCTAGCCAGAGCACACGGACAACTGGACAAGAACAGAATATGACTGATGTGGAGATAAAAATGTAGGAAATAGTAAGGTTGCCTCGACTGTGACAAAGGAATTCCAGAAGGTGGGTAGGTTCTGAAAGCATGGCATAATCATTCTGAGGCCCAATTTGACAGTTAACCTTCCAAAACATAACTGCAGTTCCTGAAGGAACCTAAAAAAAAAAAAAAAACCAACAACAAAAAACCTGGAGATTCAAAAGGTGCTTCAAATTCTCAGCTAACATGCTCTCACTCCTGATTCTGCTTCTTTGAAATAACACAACTCCAATTACAAACTTCTTACCTCTACTTTCTCTATATTTCTTATGTATTTACATTTCAGTTGAGTCAAATAGCTTAGATTCACTTGTCTGTCCTATTCTGCCACCAGACAATACAGAGATATTTTAAAGGAAGAGAAAAATCAGCATATCATACATGAGAAGATGTATGCTCCTGCACTGATATGCCTTTCTGCATTGTAACAATGTTTTAAATGGTCCGCTAAACCCAGAAAATGCTTACGATGAAGTGAGGAAAGAAGCACTACCACCAAAAGAAAGGGGAGAAAAGGGGAGAAAGTACATTAAAACAATATGCCCAGACTTAACCATAAGCTAATGGATGAATTTCCAAGCTCAGATTTCCCATCTGGTTTTGTTTCTTTGGGTTTTCTGGTTTTGTAGCTTTCCTTTTTTTTTTTTCTTTCTTGGGGGTGGGGCAGGTGCTCGCTTGTTTATGTGTGTGTTTCTTCAACACCTTCATACAACATCACTATTTCAGAGGACAGGTCTATTCAGGATGCTGGGTGATTTTAAGTACATTCAACAAAGGCAAAATTATACGCTCCATATCATGATAAATTTAGTAAAACCAACAAGGTTTATCTATCCATGTATTTCAAAGATTTTTACGCAACATGTTTAACATTATCACCAATGAGATCTCAAAGAGGGCAAAGGAAGTGAGCACAGACATGGCAAGAGAAAGGCCTGTACTAGGAGCTGACAGGACCAAAATATTCTCAGACAAATACAAGGCAAGGAAACACAAGTCATTTTCTTCAAAACAAGATCTTATACTTCCATCTGTTACCTCAATTACAACAATTTTTCTTCCTTCTCAAAAAATGAAAACAAAGCACACACAAAAAAAAAATCCACTACAACAACAAAAATGACAAATTAGTGAGCCTCAATTCACTATTATTTTTAGGTAAACACAAAGGCCTCAAGGGAAACTTCAAAGCAGGACAGACTTTAGTACACTATCCTGCAACATTATTCCACACACAGGATTACTGAAAACAGCCCAAAATGTACAGGCATTTAGAACAGAGGAAGAACAAACCAGTCAATTTCAACTGCTAAAAAGCACACAAGATCATGAAATTACCATCTGGGGGAACAGGAGTTCAGATTCAGAATAACCTCTTACATGTTGAAGCTGAAAATATCTCCATATATACGGTTTGATTTTTAACTGAGCTAAACTCAAAAAGAAAATCAGAAATTGAAGGATATTCAGCGCAGCTGACATGCCTGAGTACTGATTTTGTTTCCTCTATGCAACAGAAACATACAGACTATGTAGTCTGTATACTCTCTCAAGTTAGCTGAACCTATCACACAATTTCCAGATAAACTATTTTCATGCAATTTATTTTTCCCCCTAACCTCAAAATTTTCATTTATATAGTATACAGATCATTATATATGTCAACCTACTACAGCCAACCACAACATAGTGGCACCTATATATGGAACAAAACTTATTCTTCCAAGCAATATACTCTAAATCTGACTTTTTTTTCCCACTAATGCGACTTTCAAGATAACTGAAATGATACTCTGTTCATGAAAAGCATACTCAGAATTAAGGCTAAAATAACAGATGTCTTCTGAGACAAGAAAACAAATCCAGTGAATGCCTACCTGAACCCACTGGAGATGAGCCAACACTAAGACTTTGTAAACTTCCATTCCTGAGCAAAGTTGGAGATTTTTGAAGACCAGAGCTTGTCACACTTCCTGCAGCAGATGCCACAGATGAAGTTGGGGAAGCAGAAGAAACTGAAAGATGGGAAATACTTTCTTGACTTTTATTTCCTTTGGGTCTACCAGGCCCATGTTTACTTTGCTTATTTCCTTTCCGTTTCTTCTCTGTTACAGTTTCCTCTTCTATTCCAGAAGTTTGAGCTCTTTTGTATGCTGTAGAAGTAAGGCTTGAATTACTTATGTCTCCAGGTGAGCTGTCAAAGTTTTTAGATTGGGAAACAGCTGATGATGAAGGGAGACCAATTAAGGAAGTGAAACAGTTGACACCTCCCTCTTGACTTCCAGTCTCTCCTTTATGTACATCTTTGGTTGACGAAGCCTGTTGAGAATGAGTGAAACTGTCACTTCGCAGATCTGTTTCTGTAAAACTCAAAAAATCCTGGGGAGACTGAACTGAACTTCCAGATGATGACTTTATGCTCCCAGGAGTGCCCAAAAAGCTTCCTAAAGAGGAAAAAAAGTACAATTTTTATTTTTTTTTTTTTGTACAGTTGATGAAAATTCATGGAAAAGATTGGTATTTTAAAATACAAAACTCTGAAGTGCAAAGACTTTATGAAAAAGTGATACCAAAGGACACAGAATTTATTTTTAAAAGAACTCATTTCTACTGTTGATCTTTATTCTTCTGGATCCGAATCTCCTATCACTCATTTTGGGGCACAAATAAGGTAAAAATTAATAAAAGGAGAATAACAACTTCTGTTTTAAAACACTTATGATATCTCTTGTGTTTTGAAGCCTCAACAAACATATGACAGAGCAAGTTGGTTTGTGTTGTTATTTCTTTAAACACACTTTTATATAAAAAGAAGGCAGATGATAAATCATGCTGTGATCACATTTACGCTACGCCTGCAATCTTCCCTGCCATTCTACCTAAATCAGGGGTCTGACATAGGTCAAGTGAACAGCAATTGCATTTAATTTACCCTGGCTGAGGAGGTGTTCCACAGAAGAGGTATTTTTCAAAAGGACAGGAAAGCAAGTGGAGAAAAGTGTATAAAATTGGTATTTTAAGGCTTCTTTACATTGTCAGAGAACCATAAAGATCTTTTCTGTAATAGAACTGCACTGTTTCTGTAGTATCTGGAATGCAGTCACTTCAATGCTGAGTTAGCACATGCAAGGCAGAAAAATAAGCACATTTACAAAATACAAACACCGATCTAGTTCATTGAAATTCAGTAATTTTTTAGGGGTGAATGCATATACGGGCATTATATTGTAAAACTTCAACTGGTGACCACTGTCTTACCAAGAAAATACTCCCTAAATAATAACATAAAGTACTGAAAAAAGTCCTATAAAAATGAATATTTTATCACTAGTAGTCCATTAAACCTTACTAACAATTGCTTTATGTTAGTTTTTAAATCATATAAAGTGTTGTTTTATATAAAGTTTTATTTCACCACTTAACAGTAGGCAAGATTTTTATTTAAATGTGAGATTCTAGAGGAAAATTGTACAGGTTCTGAAAATTCAAATAAAAACCACTCCAGTATTTCAAGTGAAAAAAACTGTAAATGTTCTAGACAAATTCGGAAGTGCTCATCACACACCAGATTAAAACCCATAGCAACATCTCTATCTTTGAGGAAAGTAGTGTATTTTAAAAGAGTGCAACTTAAAGAGTTATTTAGCAGTCATCCCATTCTATACACTAGTTAAGCTTTGTTCTAATATGAATTAAAAAGCAGAGCCATAGGCTCAATTTCATGTTAAACATTAACCCAGAATAACTGTTCAGAAGAAACGAAACTTCTGGTTTTATCAGTTAAAGAACATACCCTAAACAACCTAAACAAAAATATCACCTTTGCCCTTTCGAAATGCACAACCTTCTTTTTCATGTTATGACAATAAACATTTATTCCTGTAAAAAGTTACGTTTTCCCAAGTAAAACAACATTCTCATTACTGAGAATAAAGGATGAATTACTTTTCAATATGTAATCTTTTTTAAATATGTGAGATTTCTGTCTAATTCATGTCAAAGCAAAAGAAGTATTACTGCGTAACGATTAATACCTTGCTGAAAAGGGCTAGCTGCAGTCACAGTTGTTCCTGGATTTCTTCCAGCACCAGGCTTTCTTCCCCTCTGACCCGAGCTGTGACCTGCAGATTTCTTCCCTTTGCTCTCTGACCCTCTAGCCTCTGAAGAATCTTTTCCACTTGAAACGTGTGTAGAAACTTCCTGGAAATTTGCATTTGTAAATCGAGCCGTAGTATCTTCCAGACGCTTCAAAGAGCCTGACATGGAGTTGTTGCTAGTGCTTGTATAAGTCTACCATTGTGATAAGTGATATGGAATTAAAGAAGAAAAAAAACAGTAAGATCATACAAAAATCTGTTACAATCAATCCACACAACTAGAACACTACAAGTATTGAAATTTCCATCATAAAAATTTAAAAAGTTTATTTCATCCTATATGAAGAATAGTCAGTTATTACTAATTACTCAGTTAAGTGGCGTTACCGTCAGATCATTCACTATCAAATTAGAACAATCAGTGGAAGCCGACTTGATGACTTATCCTCCATAGCTTATGCAAAGCTACTAGTTTTATATCAGTAATTAGTAATAAAATTTTAGTAATGCAATACAAAATCCTAGAAACGTTCAATAAACTTGCCAGTATATTCAATTTGATTCATCTAGTATTCCTATTTAAGCCAGCAGAACTACTCACGGCACAACAAATTCAGAGCAAAACCAGAAATCCTATGCCAAGGGCTGGAAAGAGTTGCAAGGTATCAAATTTATTTTTGGTATTTGAAGAAGAGAGCCTCTGAGTTACACTTTCCATAAGATCAATATTTTGGCCTCAGGTTTGTATGTGTTTTCATAACTATATGTGCTGCACATTTATATATATATATACATGCTGATATGAATTTTATCCATGTCTGTTCAAAAAATGTTCATGATTTGGAAACATACAAGACTATTTTTTATTCCAATATACCTAAGGGTATAAAAGAAGCCACTCTCTCAAATAACAAATTCAGAAGATTTCACATGCAAAGGTAAGTGGCAATAACAGAAGTTACATAAAATTAATTGTTAAGACTGTCAAGATATATGATTAAAGTACAATTATTTTGTGAAAAAGAATGCTCAAATGTAACATCAACTTTGGTGGAAGAAGGAAAGACTTCAAACACAGTGTAATCAAATTGGAAATGTTTTTTCACCAGCAATGGATCTGACAAAGGCTTCAGAACCTAACCATCTGCACTTTTACAATTTTATAGTCTCATCGCCAAACAAAATCAACTGCAGTAAGCTCTTAAGCATTCACTTCCCATCATCACACCAGCCTTCCCTCAGTCAGTAGCTTCTTTAAAGCATTGTCTCCAGAAAAATTCTACCTCTAGTCCCTTAACCTTAGTATTACTCCATAGTGTAGGTTTTTTTGTCTTAACTTGTTATGTGTAAACACCATAAGCCAAGATAAGACTGATACCGTGTTCCAAACTACAACAGGTAAGCAGACAAAAATTACTCCAGAGAGCAAATATGCAAAGTATTCAAACTGGTTAGACTTCATGTCTTGTTTTACAGGCACCAGCATTTCCATGCAGAATAGTTCTACACAGACAAGTGAACTCACTCTAGTAGCACCTTCCCCATAAGCTTAGGCTATTCCTGAGGCTCTCCCACTTACATCACACCTATATGACCTAGTGCATGAAAAAAGCATGCAAAAGACAGTGCTTCTACTGAAAAGTAGAGCATACCCTAAATAGAAGTAAGAAATGCTGAGCACCATTATGACTTGAAGGTCCACAAGTAACAATTTCTATACCAATAATTAACAAATGGTGTTTCACATTTTCATATTGTTCAGTTACTATTTTAAATTCCTATAGCAAATAAGCCAAACCATAATACCTAGTAAAATGAATCTCACTACATAATAATCTAAATCAAAAACATACACTGTTATGAACACAAAGTACCTGTAAAGTACCCACTCACATAAACAAAATCTGCACAGCCTGTCTAAAATAGAACTTTTTTTAACTAGCAAAGAAGTCATTTTCATTTACCTACCTAAGCAGGAATGCAAAATATAGCTCTTCAAAATTGCAAATATAGTCCTATTATAAAATGCAACAGAAACATATTACAGGCTTTCCAAGTAACAGTGAAGAAAATATATTAGCTTAGGTCTGTTAAAGTACAACATTAAGAATAATTTACCTCAGTTTGACATTACTATACTGATAACTGTTTTCAGTGAAGATGGAGCCAATTCTAAGGTAAATGTAGCAGTTAACTTTTTGAACTGTTGCAAAGTCCACAAGTACGCTCAATTTTCCTGAAACTGATGTGTCACTTGACCTGTGTTAAGAAGCAGTGGTTCAAATGTGGGTCATTTGAACAAAGGCTTTCCAGACATGCAATAACCCACTCCCTCAAAGTCAGCTTTTTCTGGGACCTGTGGTTTCTGCTCTTATCTAACTCTCTCCTCTCCTAACTTTTATCTACTACCCCCCCCCCAGCTGAATACTAATTGCCAGGATAATTCTCTATTGCTATCAACAGCCATACTTTGATGTTATCTAATTTCTTTATTATTGCAGGATTGGTTTGGAGGGCTTTTTGGTTGAGGGTTTTTAGTTGGTAAAAAGGAAATCAAGAGCTTAAGCTCTACAAGACCTGGCCAGGACCAGGCAATGACTAGTAGGCAGTCATTTGCATATGCTGTGCAGAAATTTGAAGTGAGGATATAACGTTTCATTTGCCATCACTAGGAAGGTCAGAATAATATGATTTAGCTATTAATACCGAAGAAATATTCAGAGACCGCATGCCTGAATCCTGCATTTAGCAGATTCTGGAGTGCATGCATACACACTGTAGTTCTGATCATGAAAGCTTAGCTCAACAGGCATTTCTGTTTCAGCACATGCTGTGAAATATTCTGAAACACACGTTTGCTCAAAATATCTTGAACACTAATAGGATGTAACAGACATGAAGCAAAGCAAAATTGTATCTCCTGACCAGTATTTTTTTTTTCAATATCGTGTTCCTTGCTTCAAGGAGTTAATTGCAAGAAAGTATCCTAAACAGATCTGCATATTAATTACTTGGAGAATCCAAAAGATGCGCAATACCATCCAAGATGAAAGGGCAGCACAATTCGATTAGAAAGCTAAATGGTTCATAAAACAACTTACCCACTCCTGAACAGTTTTTTCTAAAATGCCACATTCTAAAAGACAAAGGCCTAATATAAATGCCATCACCAATGGCAAAGACAGATTGATTTGGCTGGAGTTTTTTTTGAAGTGATGCAAGTGAGGGATGGCAAGGAACAGTGATCTAAGGATGAAGGCAGAACTTTGGTTCCTTAATAACTGGTTTCAGATTCTGCTGTCCCCTGGAGCCTACCATGCCTTCCCCACTCCCCCTAGCACGTGCTTTCCATAGGGAAGACACAGCTTAAGGCATCCCCAGTCCCTGCTCACACTGCCATCAGTCATTTCCCTTCACTTCAGTACAAACATCCCCCCAAAACAGACATTCCTCTGATGTTGTCCCCCAAGCCCATTCCTTGGTTTATGTGGGAGAAATAAGCAATCCATGAATGTTCCTCCTGTTATGCAAGTCAATCAGCAATTGCTACTGCAATTATCAAGCAACTCAGTGTACATCACAGCTCCTTTATGATTCTCATAAATCAGTTTGCAGGGTTTTTTTTTTTTTTCCCTTTAACTACACTTTTATGCTGCCAACTTGGTGCAGAGAGTTACTGTCACTTTTATACCTCACATATATCACCCTGTGTGCACCACAGCAAGTCTTAAAAGCAAGGAGAGCAAGTCTTAAAACTTCTGGAAAAGCTTTAGATTCACTGTAAAAGCATAATAATCATTCTTAACATACACAGCACATCCCGACACTTGAAAAGCCTTTAGCCCTAATCCAGATGTACAGAACAGTACTCTTGCAGAGGGAAGGGCCACAGCAGGCCATCAACCACAGTGCCAAGTGGTAAGAGATGAGTCCAAGCAGAACAAACCAACAAAAAAACCAACACATGAAGACCACAAACACCACACTGATGGAATACAGCGATGCTCAGTCATGAAACAGAGATTACCCTTCTCTTTTCATTCCCTTCAATATTCTACTGCAGTAGGATCAGAGCATTTCCTTTGAGAATCCATTTGCTGACATTCAGGGTGACCTATTGTTACAGATATCAGCCACCGGCTACAATTTGAAAGCAGATACACTGTCTTAGCATCTCTGGGGGGTTGGTTTGGGTTGGGTTTTTCTCGGGTATAGATAAAAGACAATCAGAAAGTAGTGATCAGGATTTTTCTGGATCTGTTAAGCCATACACATTTTTAAACTCTCTTTTGAGCTTCCAAGGCTCAAAATACAAGAAAGGAGTTTTTACCAGGACTAAATAAAGGGTTGGAGGCTCTCATGTATATGCTATAACGAAACAGAATATTCTCAACTAAGTAACAGAAACACGAAAACAAAACAAAACAAAAACAGCCTCATCTGAAAAGAGAGAAAAAGCCCAAATTATTCCACTTCTTAAAAATTCAATGCCTATATCCCAAAAGAAAGGTGAAAAAAAAGCCAGCATAGTAATCAGAGTAGTTCAGAATTTCCTATTTCAAACTTTTTCCAGCATAACCAATCCAGACTAAGAGGTGCCTGCTGAGACATCCCAGCAATGCACAGAGCTGCCTCTCAGGAGATGTGCTCTGAACTGCACACAACCATTGCACTGGAACTTCAGTAAAATTGCTTCAAATTATGTTTTACAGAACAACCAAACAATCCACACATACTAACTCACATAATGTAAACTCACAGTTTAACTATGCAGCTGTTCATGAATATAACTTAAGAAGCCGCTCATCCAGATAAAAACATACTCCAAGGTACCACCTGCATAAATGGTCATTACCACTCCTACCATAAAGGCTTTCACTTCTTTAAATAGGAAAAGATGAATTCATTTCAAATTTCAGCTCCCACAACAGGACGGCTGTAACAGCAGAAGTGATTATAAACAATGATAACAATGTGCTCACTGCAAAGACAGACTGCTGTGAAAAAGACAGCAAGTTCAAATCAATTCTGACAACACTGTGTAAAAGAATACACAAAAGTAGCATAATAAGAAAGTGTTCTGAAGCAAATATTATTATCAGAAGAAAGCAAAGCTTCTCAAATTACTAAAATTTCAAATTTTAAGGAACACATTTTTGAGGAACACAGTATGACCATATAATTCAGAAAACTAAATGCATGTAAATTCTGTCAAAGGAACTTAAGAAACAAGTTTTAAAAAGGTATGTGAAGAAATTAGCCAGAGAGAAATCACTTCCAAACGGACAGCAGACATTTAAAGAAAAAAATCACATTCAGTAGCTTCAATAAAAAATAACAACCATAAAAAGGATCTAGAAAATACGTAGACCATTTAGGTACAAAGAAACAGAGTCAGAAGGTAGACAACAAAAACAAACAGAAGTATTGCTGTTTCAATTCTACAATGAATACTTCTGTTTGTTGCGGGTTTTTTTATTATTTCAGTTATAGTTCAAGTTCTAGAATTACAGACAGCTCCTGTTCTCAGTATTTACTCTAGGTCCACCTTACTTCTAGTTGCAATGTGTTTTTGGTAATGCTGTATATGTAATGATTTTTTAGGACTATCAAGAAGTAAGGTTTAAATACTGCAGAAATGCAAAAATGATTAAAATGTTCCTATTATTTATAGATTTAACTACATAACTTGACTTGAAATATATGTATATATATAAAGTACAGTTAATTCTGATTAACTGTATGTCTAACAACTCAGCAACACTGTCATATTTAACTTGCATTAAATAGTCAGAGGCCTGTTAAAAATGTTGTTTTACTGTTGTTAGAAGTGGTATTCTACTCTTGTTCATGTTAAAAAGTGCACACCATTCAACTGCACACCTTGAAATTATGAAAAACCATTATAAAAGAGTTTAGCGAGAGAAAAATCCAACTCCCTCTTCCACATTAAAAGGATATTCTAACAGGTAGGACTTAGAAATGACCAGTATTTCCACATATTTTCTTTAACTCTCTCACAAATATACAGTAACACCACTTGTTAATAAAACTTTTGATGATAACTATGTCACAGAAGTACAAAATGGATATGTACCCAAGAAAGATAAGGACATATGTAGTACAAAATCGTACAGTATACAGGATCTTCTCACACAAGAAAATTCTCTTTAAGCTATTTTAAAGAGTTGTCTGAGACTCGAGAAAAACAGGATCCAGACAAATTAATAACATGAAGTTTAAAAAAAAAAAAAACAAAAAACCATAGACCAGTCAGTATAATTCAAGGAGTTCTATAATCATTTCACTAAAAACCCGCCATACTCCTAACTGCACACTAATTGCAGTATCTGACAACTCTTAAATCAGAAAGTAAAGCAGTAAATTTACTCTACCTTTTATTTAAAAATGAAGAAATACAGAATTATTGTGAGATTCAGAAAACCACTGATTAGTAGGTCTCAGCTGATTTATCATTATCAAAAGAATACAACAGAACCAGAAACAGGACTGTATCAGAAGCATGAGTCACAAACAACAATTTTAACAGGTATACATCCTCAGGTCAATACTACTACTACCAAGAACAGAAAAATACACAAAACATACTATGAAGCTTGCATTCTTGGTGATGTTCTTGTAGTTTATACCATTTATTAGTTGAGAGAAGAATTAGAGGGACTAGAGAAAGCCAGTACTTCGATTGTTTTACCCTGTCCTGGTACGCTCTCAGTACACCATATACACATAAACACATTTGTTGAATACCGTGACTCATCAAAAAAACTACATGCAGTTAGAACAAGCTTCAGCATCTTTCTTAAAGAACAAAACACTCCACATACTGATAGCTAGTTAATTCAGGTATGACTCCCCAACTTGGATGTCAAATATTCCCATGTGAATGGAACAAACGTTTTCCAACTTTGATGTGAGAAAACCTATTTCTTAATACTGTTTTGCTATTCTATAATAGCATCATTAGAATCTTTTTTTTTTAGTGGGGAGAGGGGATAGGAGGCAAATAACAGAAGTTACTCTTTTAGAGCATAATCAGAAAAGTTTTTATAATTTACCTCTGTGTATTTTTCCTCTGAGTTAGGTATTTGCAGCAGCTAACAGGAATGACAGAACACAGAACCAACAGAGTAGACTGCTAAAATAAGACTGCTATACTGTCATTTTAAAGCTCCTGTAGTATATTCTGGAAACATTACGAGGAGTCAGCATAAGAAATTAAAGCGGAAGAAGAGTAAAAAAAATACATCAACTTACTTTCTCTGTAGTTACAGTAAGAGATGGAACCAAGGATGGTGAGGACTCCGACTGCTTCTTATATTTTTGCTTGTGTTTATCTTTCTCTTTATATTTCTGTAAGTTACAAAAGAAAACACAATTCAGCTTCAACTTTAATGTACCCAAATTCATTTGGTTTTTTTTTCACTGTTTTGTTGTTGTTGGGTTTAGAGTTGTTTGGGTTTTTTTCATTTTCCGTTTTTCTCCATATATAGATGTGAAAGTTTTCTTCCCATGTGCCATTTAAATAGAAATATGGAATTTGGCCTTTCACAGCAAAGCGTATAGGTGTCATAATTACAACAATCTATGCCACATAGTAGGATTTAAAGTTTATAACACCTCACATAAGCTTGTTGAGGGAAGTTTAGGTCAGAGGATTTTGTTTTGGAGAAGGGTCCGTTTGTTTCAGGCTTTTTGGACCTGGAAAATAAAAATTTAGGGGAAGAAAAAGTAAGGGAAGAGGGATTCAACTGCACTGCACAGTCTTTTCAATAACTCCTTAAATGTATCAATCCAAGAAGTGCTATCCTGCACTGCCCGCACACAAGCAGGAAGAGAACAACATCTACACCAAGATTCCTGTGTTATCAGATCTGTTGTAAGCACAATAAAGAGTTGATTCAAAAGCCTTTCCTCAGCACTGGTTACTCAGCTTTCTGTATCATCAGTGAACGCGTTCAGATAAACTTAACTATTTCAATGAAGTCTAAACAAGGCTTGAGAATGAAGTTGTGAAATGGAAACCAAAGCCATTGCATGAGTTTATTTAATTTTCATCATTTTACTAGAAAATTCAAACTACCCAGAAGAAAATTGTATAATTTCTGAACAATGAGGCAATGACTTTAAAATTCTTCAAGATGAAACTTCATAGCAACATCAATAAAGAATAGGAAACATTTAAATGAACGTGTTTTACAATTTCAGCTTTCTTCTTTTATTTCTACCATTATTTTTGTCTGAAAGGCAATGAAATGTAGTGTTCTGATCAAAATAACAGCCAGGAAGACTTCAAATTATATTCTGTAATGTACTGAAATAACTTTGATAGTATTCTCAATACAAAAGGATCTGGCGAGAAGAAGGAAAGAGGGATGGATACAAAATTGGAGGTAAGGGAGGTGATGCACAGGTACATAAAATAAACAAACTGAACAATCTGGAAAGAACATGCTTTAAATCCCTAAAGCATTAGCATCACAGCAAATCTCTCTTCTAGATCCAAAATATCAACACAAAATTTGCTAGGACATGTTACCAAGGTGCACGCAGATGGCACTGGCAAGAGTCACCAGAAGATGCTGGAAGGGAACCTCACCTGAAGGCCTTTATATATGAAGATACTGACCACAGGAGGTCTGATGTTCTTTGCTCTATATTTCCTCCTCCTTTTAGGTTTTACCTCCTCCAACAAATCATGCCTCCATTTTTTCCTCTTTTCTTGTTTCTTCCTTTCTAACGAAAATTCAGGTATCCTACTTCTGAACGTGAATTGACTCCAGATGGAATTAACATCAAAGAAGTAGGGAAAAATTCACTTGCAGGAAAACCTTTGAAATGAATGCTCAGGTTTTACACAGATCAGAATAAATGTTTCAACAACCTGCTGAGATGAAGAGCTTTAGCTGCCAATAAATTGACTTCCTGCAGTTGCACACTCATCTCACCACAAAGATGCATACATAGCATAGCAAGAGTTCTAAAACATTATTCACTTCTTGATCCAGAAAAGGAGTAACAAAGCGACATGAATTCCCACAACATTTAACAAATATCAAAACTTTCAATCAAGTCAGTCTGAAAGGACACACAAACCAATGATCTTTCTCACTTACATAAAAAAAAATAAACAGCTGGTCCTTCATGGCAACTCAGAATATGCTTCACTTTTTATCAGATTTGCTCCTCTGATCAGCCACAGCTCCCATTACACCCATCCTGAAAGCCACTGGAAACTATCATTCTAGAGAAGGCAGTGATGTCAACTGACTGACAGCAGAGCAAATCTTCACACAGGAAAAAAAAGCAGAAAAAAAATACTCTTAACAAGGACTCCTCCTGGCAGAGTATTCCCTCTGTCACAAAAAACACGACCTGCACTGCCTGTGGTTGTCCCAAGTTTTTAGCACATATTTTCAAATCTAATTCCCCTAGTGATTCTCACAAGCAAAACCAGCCAAATGTCTAAACTGTTATTTTTCAGACACTATTTTTTACTCCCTCAAATAATTACAACATATAATAATGTCCTTTTATCGGAGTACTCTTACTGTTCTTTTGTTTTTCTGCACCATCTTTTCATCACTGAAGCTTAAAAATCCATAGCTGTCACTGTCACAACTCATGTCCCTCACAAACAACTGTGTATAGTTTTTACTAATTCTTAATACAAGATATGCTTGGCTCTTATTTGTGACTAGTAGTTTTTAGTAATATAGCCATCACAATTCCAGAATGAAAGATACTCATGGTCCACACGTTTCACATTCAAGCCCTAATTTATGTTGTCTTGACAAGAACAGCCCTCACAAAGGTATCTGTCTATTATTTTATACAATATAAACCACACCAGTTTTAATACAGTAGCAGCATTACTAAGGTCACAATAGTAAAAGAAAATATATAAGAGGTAGTTTACAAGATGAGGCAGAACATACTGACAACTTTATTTAAGCACACATATGTTCACCCCTAAGCATGGAACCTGTTACTAACTGCCAATCCTTGACACTATTACTTAAAAGACTCAAAAAGCTCACTTCAATACAGTGATCATGACAGTTTTAACTGGCAATCAAGAACTGGCAAGAAAAACTGCCAAAAAAATCCATAATTTCCCTTTTATACAAGAGCAGCATATAACAAACACAGAATGAGCTACTCCTCTTTCAAGATATAAAATATGAGCAATTTCTCCTGTTTCATTTTGTCGGCCCACAATGTCAGAGAAGAATGCTGGTGGTATGGCAGTAGAGGTTGAACCTTCCAACCAGTATTCCGTGACATGCTGTTGCCATGTGATAGATAGCAGCAGAGGGGCAGGATATGGACTAGCGTCTGACCTGGAAGTGCACATGAAGAAAAGGGGTGGAACTGAATTCCTCCATGCAGAAAAATGGCACCCACTGACATCCACTGACACTTGGTGAACATGCATGGAGATCAAAAAGTGGCTATGAGGCAGTGGGTGGTGCGGTTCAGCAGTGATGACAGCAACGTGAAAGACAAAACACGTTCTGAGAGGCCATGAGGACTTCTATGAACACAGCACATAGGCTCTTGTTCACCACTGGCAAAAATGCACAACTAATGGTGGTGACTGTGCTGAAAAATAGTGTTTTATAGCTGAGACTGCTCTATCAAATAGTGTTACTGTGTTCTCTGTACCTGTTGTAGTTTCCATGGAAATAAATAGGAGTCATTACTTTTGGAGAAACATACATGTGATCCTCTTGTTATTTAGACAGTTTCACATCCATGCTTAACGGCGGATACTTAGTTCTATTCACTTTATAAAATAGGAATTTATAAACTCAAAAAAATGGTGCAAATTAACTGAATTAAGGCAACTATTTAAGAACACCTTTCTGAGAGCACAAGAGTTCTCCATTCTGCAGCACAAGAAATCAAAAAGAAGAGGCGGGAAACTGGCATGGCTGAAGAAGGAACTGCTGGTCAAACCGAGGGAGAGGGAAACATACAGGCAATGGAAACAAGGATGTGTGGCTTGGGAAGAGTACAGGAATACTGTTCAGAAATGCAGAGGTGGGATCAGGAAAGCCAATGCACAGGTGGTACTGAACATGATGAGGGACATGAAAAATAACAAAACATGTCTCTTTAGAAACATTGGTAAGAAGAGATTGGCAAAGGAAAGTGTAACCGCTCTGATAAACAAGAAGGGGGAACAGGCTTCAACAGACATGGAGAAGGCTGAGGTAACTGAGTTTTTTGCCTTGGTCTTCACTGCCAGTCCAGCTTCCCATGTCCCTGACTGTCTAGGCAGGGGTCAGGGAAGTGAAATCCCTCCCACTGTAAGAGCAGAGCATGTCTGAGGCTGCCTTATAAGAGTGAATGTGTACAAGTTTATGGAGCCAGACAAACGCACCCCGGGATCCTCAAAAACCGGCAGATGTGGTTGCCAAGCCACTCCCCACTATATCTGAAAGTCATGGCTGTCAGGCGAAGTCCCCAGTTAGTGGAAAAAGGGAAACAGTGCTCCCATTTTTTAAGAAAGGGATAAAGAAATTTAAGAACAGGGAGCTACATTTGTGCCTAAGAAAATTATGAAGCAGATCCTCCTGGAAGATATGTTACAGCACATGCAGGATGAGGAAACGATCTGAGACATTAGCAATGGTTTCACCACGGGCAGATCGTGACTGACCAGCATGGAGTCTTCTAAAATGGAGCAACAGCATCAGTGGACAAAGGAAGGGCAAGTGATGTCATCTACCTGGATTTAGGCAAGGCCTTTGACATGGTCCCACACCACATTCTTATTTCTAAATTGGAGAAATACAGATTTGAAGGTGGTACTCATCAGTGGATTAGGAACTGGCTGCATGGTCACAGCCAGAGGGTTGTGATCAATAGCTCTATGTTCAGAAGGAGGCCAGCCACAAGTGATGTCACCCAGAGGCCTGTCCTGGGACCTGTGCTCTTCAGCACCTTTCTCAATGACATGGCTCTGGATGCCTCATTCCTGCAGGCTTTCATGGCCAGGCTGGATAAGGCTCTGAGCAGCCAAATCTACTGGTTGGTAACCCTGTTCACAGCAGGGGGTTGGAACCGGATGTTGTTTGAGGTCCCTTCCAATCTAAGCTACCTATTACTCTATTTATTGTCTATGTTCGCCTTCATTTATTCCTATAAAAAACTGCAAGCATCTAAAACATATGTTACATACTATGAAATGCTACACTGTCTGCAAGGTATCTCTAAAGACACCCATCAAATATATGTAAAAAAATACGCAAATACAATGGCAAATAAAAGGGATAAATTAAATTTTCCTGGTTCAGCAAGCTTAACACTGCAATTCACCTCTAATTGCAAAACTTGGTGTCTGGTGAACAGCACGTAGATACAACCTTTTTTTTTTTTTTTTTGTTAAATAAAGTACCAAGAATATCTTCCAGGAACAGTTGCAAGTCAAACAAGTCAAAGAGTGACAAGTCAAACAAAGTCAACATGAACTACTAATAATCATAGTGTAACCTAGGATCCAAAGCAAATAAGAAGAGTATCTTAAAGCACCATTTACTTCTACATCTTTCACAGTTATTGTTACAGAATACAAATACAGGTAGATACATTGCTCAAATGGAAACAAAATCAAGCAGTAAACTTAATGACCCTATTTTTAATATTTAGACAACATTTTGTTTTCAAATTACTAACAACATCCACTGCATAATTTTCTCAAATAAGAACTGTGCAAGTCACTTCAAATTTCAGTTGATACTCTGCTGTGTTTGTTCAAAAGTTACTCTCCTCTATCTTATAATGTGGCAAAGTACCAACACTAAGGAGTCAAGCAAAGGATACCACAACACACTGAGATTGAAGAAAAAAAAAAACCACACGACAGTCAGTTCAATTAATGCCTTTACTTCAAAGTGTTAGAAAACTATCGATGAAACTAAAGAAAATAACATCATAATAATGAATAAAATATGAAGACTTAATAATATAATAAGTATATAATGGTTATTTTTAACTGAAAGTATTTCAGTTGATCGCTGCAGGGTAGGGAGGCAATCTGGAAAAGCAATGTGATCTTTCCTTCTCTTCTGATGAGTGTGGAAAGAACTTACTACAAAAGCCAAAGTGAAATAGTTTCACAAAAGAATATAAAAGAGCAGCTAAGGCTCCTCTATGGTCTTCTCTCAAGTTCATCTCTGCACCATTAATCCTTAACAGATACAGACTGTTCTTCTTTAAAGAGAAAAAATAAAGTTTACTGTAAAGAGAATTTCTAAATTTTGCTAGCCATCGAATTTTTCTTGTATAGTTTACAGAGGCTATTATCACATTGTAGCAAAGAGTTTTATATTTCTCTGTCCTGGTCCACATATATCAAAGCACTTCTGGCACATACTTCTGGTTATTTCAGTTGCTAAAAATAAAAACACAAAATGGCAGTAAGCTTGCTGAATTTTCCACGAGTGGCAAAAAACATCTCTGTGACACAAGGTCGATCTCAGGCATTCAAAATTCCTGCTTTAGTTCTTTCCAAAGATAAAGCTACTAGCAACATTAGCAGAATAAGGTGTTCTTCCACAGCCTCCTGTTCCCCAAGTTTTTTCCCCAAAAACCTTGAGATAAACACTTGGGAAGTGAAAAAAGAGGAATTACAGTGGAACATCAAGCAAGATACTGCCAATCCCACTTAAGAGATACACAGACTCATCTCTAATCATTTCTAAAAAACATCTCCCCACAACAACTAAGCATTTTTACTGCCATAGTAATTAGAGAGTAACTAAGCTATTTATTCTGTAGTTTCAAATTGCTCATTACAGTTAAATCATACCTAAGCTTTTTAGTTGTTTTTTTTACTGTTACATCTTTACACATTAATTTTGTAAGCACAGTGCCCAAACGAGACTAATATTTATTCTGAAGGAAAACAAATTTTTTCAACTCAGTGTTCATTTGCAAAAATGACAGCTATCCATACCAATATTTTCAGACCAACCCGTTCTTACTGCAATATAATACTTTTTAGTATTAATAGAATGGTCAGAATCATAGAAGTGCTTGAATTCAAAGGGATCTTTAAAGATCACTTAGTCCAATTCCCCTGCAATGAACAGGGAGCCCCATTCAGCCTGACCTTGGGTATCTCCATGGACGGGGCATACACCACCTCTCTGGGCCAGTGCCTCAATACTCTTATTGTAAAAAAACTTCTTCCTTATATCCAATCTAAATCTCTCCTCTTGTAGTTAGAAACCATGCCCCCCTGTCACAGCAGACCCTGCTAAAGAGTCTGTTCCCTTCTTTCTTACAGCCCCCTGTAGATACTGAAAGGTCACTCTCAGGTCTTCCCAGAGCCTTATCTTATCCAGGCTTCACAGCCCCAGGTCTCTCAGCCTGTCCTCACAGGGGAGGTGTTCCATCCCTGGGATCATTTTTGTAGCCTTCCTCTGGATGTGCTCCAACAGGTCCACTGTACTGAAGATTCCACATTTGGACACAATATGCAGGTGAGGTCTCACAGCGCAGAGTAGAGAGGCAGGATCACCTCCCTTGACCTGCTGACAATGCTTCTTTTGCTGCAGCCCAGGATACGGTTGGTTTTCTGGGCTGCAGGGATATACTGCTGGTTGAAACTTGATGACCATTGTGGCCCTTTTCAACTCAGGCCATTCTATGACTTCACTACCTGCAAGTACTTTTCAGCCAGGCTCTACTCCATCCTTTCCTCTCCCAGCTTGTACTGATTGTGAGGATTGCACTCAGGCACAAGATCTTGCATTTGGGTTTGCTGAACCTCATGAGGTTTGCCTGTGCCCACTGCTCAGCCTGTCTAGATCTCTCTGAATGGCATCTTATCCCTCATACATGTCAATCATATCAAACAGCTCAGTGTCATCTGCAAACTTGCTGAGGATGTATTCAATTCCACTGATGAAGATATTAAATAGCAATGGTCCCAGTACTGACTCCTAAGGATAGTTTTTCAGGTCTGAGCAAAATAATTACACCCAATTTTCAGCTCACAGTTTCTGTCTTTTTGAATGGAAGGACGCCCAACGTTCAGATTATCCAGATCTCCAAAGTACAAAGATGAAAGATAGAACAAAAACACCCTCCCTAAAACTCTTTATTTATATAGAAATAAAAATACAAATATTTACACTGAGAATAATCAAGATTCCAAATGGATTTGCAGGGGACAAAATAAGAAAAATCACCCTAAATAATTACCCTTCTCCTCCAAGACGTAATGTATAACATATACAGTACAATAAAATAAGTCATCATGCAGAGGTAGTAATTTTACTCTATGAGCCTCTGTATTGGAACCGTGAGGTCAAAGCCTGAACCTGTGATTGAGCACCTGGTAAAGGGACATAACCAGTCGTGGGAGTGCAGGTGGAAGCAATTCACGTGTGTGACTGGAAGGGGTGGACCCAGGGTCCACCCTTCCCTAACCTCATTTAAGGGCTGGCAGCTGAACAGAATTACCTCCTTTGGAGTGTTTGGTGAGCTGTGGTCCTCAGAAAGAGGTAAGTGATTCCCACTTTATTACTAGATTGTAAGCTCTGCCTTTTTCAAGTGATAAAAAACCCGTTTAAAGCAGCTATATCTGCTACTGCTTATCTTTACAGCCTTCATACCAAACTAGTTCTATTGGCCAACATTTTACAAAGCATGGATATTTATTAAGTATGTCAGACAAAACTCCAAAACAAAAGCTTCCACTCATGAAAATTTAAGTGATTCACAAATTCTGAAAACTGCAACACTCTACTACCAAGTCATGACTTACACTATCAATTAATTTAACTTTAAACGGCATCTTATAATACAACATACAAAGCAAATTAAACTTGATTATGTAAAAAATCTATAACATGCTCTGACAACCTCCAAACATCAATCCAGAGGTAACTTTGTTACACAGTGTTGCTTTACCTGGTATTACAGGTCACGCAATCTTCTGGAGAACTGTGTTTCAGTTCATGAAAAGTACAAAAACTTTTAAAACTCTATTCATCACAAACTTATTACAGCTACAGAAAAAGGTAAGGAGTTGCAATGGCAAAACACAACATTAACAATGCCAAGAAGAGCACAGCACAAGAAAAGCCCAGCAGTTAGAAGAACAAACTGAAGATACATTGTGTTCTCAAGCTATTTCATAGATGATATGGCCTGAAATATATCTCCAGTCAAAGTCACTCTTTTTTCCTTCAGGTCAGATGCATGAAACAACTCAAAGTTTCTTCAAATTTAACTTCAAGGTTTTGTCAATTTGAGTAAAAATCCATATATGTACTTTTTAAAAGCACGACCTGCAATACACTAACAGTGGAAGATTAAGCAAATTAAAGAAAAAGTAAAGCTAGTAGCCTAGCAGACTCTTAACCCTGGAAGTAATTCTGTAGTGTCACTCAAAATTGTTTCCTTCTATGCTCAAATTGCTAAGAAAAAAATGCTAAGAATCCATACTTTCATTATTTTCAGGCAAATTTTGATTCAGAGGTACTACTACATCACAGTGCACGTACTCCTTCAGTGCCAGATGAAAACAGAACTACTCACCACTATTATTAACCAGACATAAAGGCATCTTTTAAAAAGTAGTCCTGGAACAATGAAAATCAACACCATCCAGAGTGGAAGTAAGCTTGAAAACAAATCCAATGTTAAGGAGACTAGAGCCCTGAAGACAGATATTTGTTATTAAATGTCACTATAAATATAGCTCCTCTAGATAATATACACTTGTTCAGTATATATCTTTGGTACATATTTTGTTTTTCTCAATTTGTATGCTTTTGAGAAATACAAAATTTAGTCCACCCAAACTCACAGAAAAGTCTATTAAGTTAGTTGTATAGGAGGAATGCAGGTGAGCAGTTCTGCATGTATTCTCAGAAAGTAGGCTTGAAAAAAAAATTCAAAGATAATTTGTATTGCTGTGTCACTGTTTGTGCTGTATTTAGATAACAAATTTCCCACAGACAACTATTAATCAACAGCACTAGAAATGTAAAATAATCACCATAAATTTAAAATTCATTTTTAAAAATATATGAAGTTAAATTCTTACAAGAATTCACCAATGACAAAGTTAGCAATTGGTTTGCTACCTTTGTACCTTCACTGGAAAAATCCCAGGTGGATTGCAAGGTATTTTGTCACCTCAGTGGATCTGATCAGCAGTACCATTAAAACGCGTCAACAAGAGACGTAAGATCCTTGATAGCGAAAAGCATGCAACAAACATGATGAACTAGATGTTGATTACTCAGACATTTCCTGAATAATCTACTCCCTTTATTATTTTCCTCCTGGTCACAATAACTATACAAAAAAGAAAAATATCTCTTAGAAGAACTAAGGCAAATGAAGCTGCATGAAAACAGCCTTCCCAACAGACGCGTTTCAGGGTGTATCCCAAAATTAGCCATAAGGAAACAGAAAAAGGAAGGCATGCGTACAAGCACACCTGAAGATGCTTTTTGACTGGACCCTAGAACCACTAGCTCATCTCCTGTGTTATCCAGTGCTTCAGGAACAAGATTTCCTTCATACTTTTCAGCAAAAGTTAAGGTAAATGTTTATCAGAAAGTTCTACTATTAAGCAGATGTGCCACGTAATTAGCAACGACAAATCCACTTACTTTTTTCTCCTTCTCATGATGTTTATCCTGAGAGTGAGAGGAAGAATCACTTAAACTTTGATCATATGACCTATTAGATCCCCGTTTGCTCTTTTTCTAAAAAGAGAAAACATATTTATGGATATACAAAAGGAATCATTTGAATAAACAAAAAATAGAAAGCACTTCACTGATAAAATGCCTTAGTACTTGAAGAAAAAACTTCAGTTTCTGAAAGCTCAACAAATAACTAACACTAGTAAAATTAACAAGACTACTGAACATACACCCAGAAAATGTCTATCCATTCACTGACTTTACCTCCCAGACAAAATTTTTTACCAAAGAAATATACATTATCTTCTAAAGGTTAAAAGATGTTAGACACATTTTTCAAGTTTTCGTAACATAAAACAGAGATGCTGCTGCTCAAGTGAAGAAGTTGCATTACTAACACTGTTACGTTACGTGCCTAAAATGCAATGTGAGGCAACTGCTTTATGGCTTCACCATTTATTAGTCAAGTGACCTCTCTGATATTTTCTTTAAAACCGTGGTCTTTTTCTAAATAGGATACAAGTTGCTACAACCATGTCATAAGCAGTACATAATTTTTTTTCATGGATTTCCATTATGTTCAAGAGCCTATTCTGAAGCTACATATATTTATGCTAGCCAGTGTCCAAAAAGTGTTTGTCACTGTATTATAACTGAGTTGTATAAACAACTTCAAGTCAGTGCTTTTCCAGCTGACATTTTCAGTAGTTATTAAAAAATCCATGATTTTCAGTAATAGATAACAAATATCTGTATTTATCAGGTAACAACAGTCCCAATATTTCTAAAGAAACATTGGAACACTAGCATGAACTTTCCAGTCTTTACTGTTCTTACCTCTTGCAATGGCAAGCTATCATGTCAAATATGGTGCTGTGTCTTTACTATTACTTTGTTTTTCAAATAGTTGTACATCAGCTGCACTGGCATGTTAAAATCAGATGCATAAAAGTATAGAGCTTGCCTTCACTGGTAAGTAATGCATAATTTCTGTTCTTCTAATATACTTTGCTCAAGATTTAAATTTAAAAAAAAAAAAAAAGATTAATTCAAGTCTAGAAGACCCTGACTTATCTTCATTATGAAACAAATTCATCAACATTCACAGAGCTAACCTTCCTGAGCTTATAATCTAGAAACCTAAATGGGTTCATTGGCCCTGTTTTTACTTCACTGCAACATAAGTAAGTCTCCAGAATATTCAGCTTTTCCGCAGTGAGAACAAGTAGCATACAAGTTTCACCATATTTACAGCAACATATGATTTTCAGTCCATATATTTTAATTTTCATATGTCAATGTTTGTAAATAATGTTTTTAAAATATCACTAAACCATTTAAGTCAGCTTGCCCAGAGAAGGCGGCAGAAGCCCTGTCCTTGGAGACACTCAAGTTCAGACCAGTCAGGACTCTGAGCACCTGATCTTGCTGTACGTGCTCTTGTTCACTGCAGGGGAGTTGGACTAGATGGCCTTTAAGGGTCCCTTCCAACTCAAATGATTTTAATTCTTTAAGTCCACACATGTACACACAGATCTGGAACTGTCACACAGGTGTTTAAGGAAAAGCTTGAGAAGCCTGACACAAAAAGCTGCTGAAATAACTGAGAAGTTTCAAAGTTTTGTTTTCTTTTTTTTTTAAAAAAAAAAAAAACCATCAAACCTCAAGCCATCTTCTTGAGACTGTGTTTAAGAGAACTAATGAGTAGGAAATCCACTGGCTATACAGTGAAGACAGAGCAGAAGGAACAACAGCAAAACAGAATGACAGATGGAGAAAGAAATAGAAGCCTTTTTTATAATCCAATATACAGAATAGCAAGGAAGAAGTATTTTCAACTGCTAATTGCAAAAAATACAAATAAAAACTAGATGCATGTGCTATTTCTGCCAGAGGGAAAAAATACACATTTAGAAAATAAACAACATTTTTATCTAGAATCAAAAGCTACAAAAAAAATCTACCTTCTGAGCCACATGAAAATACAATTCCTAGTTAACAGCAATTCAGAGTGAAAAAATAAGTTAGTATCATTAATGTACAGAACTTAACCATTACTTACCAGCTTACTAAAATGATATTTACAGTAGCCACAATATTGGACGTTATCTGCGCCATTGCCTTCTTCTTCACAAAGAAGTCCTGCAAACTGTGCACTAGAAACAAACCATACAATATTCATGACAAGGAAATACCAACTTGCACCAAAATAACACAGTTGATAACACATGGATGCTTGTATTTGTATTTAATTAGAGCAGATTTCCACACACGTGACTTCTAACAGCATGCCAGCACCTAATCCACCTCTGTCAACTCAGTGCAAAAATCTATGGTTACCTGCAGTGATGACTTTCTCCTAGATCTACAAACCATTCAAACAAATGTATAGCTTGAAAAATTTGAGTTACTTTCACAAATAAACAAAGCAGTTGGTGATGATTATTAGCTCAAACTGAAGTCAAAATTATGTGCAGAAAGAATAGGTTGGCTTTTGCCTTGTTTTTAAACAAAACTATAGTGTGGATCCAAAGAAGAAATTCTTCTGAAGTTGCATATATCCTTCCCCTGCTCTGTCAAGAAAATTACTTTTTTTTTTTTTTAAATAGAACTTCAATGACATAATAAATCTAATATATTTCATGGGTTTAAAAGACTGTGGCAGGTTAATTTCTTTTAAAAGAAGAAAATGACTTACAGTGTCACTTTGTCTGGGCTAATATTACCTTATTCAACTACATTTTTCAAATCAAATTTGCTTTTCACCATTAGTAAAGTTGATTTATTTTCTGTATCAAAACCAAGTTAGATATTGAAAAACCAAGTATTCGGTCTCATTTTCCTCATCATTTTCATTAGCATAATAATGCAATGTTACAGACAAAGTGATGTAAAGAAATATGTAAATGAAAGATCAATGTACAGGGCAGCTTATTTTCACTTTTTTAAAAATCGCTTTCCCCCCATTTATATATCACATTCTTGTGCAATCCAGAAATACTGCCTACTAAATACATGCACACCTACAGCAGATGCCAGCTATAAGCAAAGATTTGCCATTCTAAGCTCGTCATACAAAAACAGATGGACTCCAGCTCTTCCTTCTTCAGACATTAGTTTTGTTAACACAGAACTGACACAGCTTGACCCGGATCTCTGTTCTCTATAGTTTTCACATTCTCCTTCCATTTCAAAAATGTTACAGAAGCCTCTCAATATCCTCAATACAATATCAATATAATACTCTCTGGTTAGATATCATTTTTTGGTACATATCTGTTCACAATGAAACAAAAATTCTACGAACTAGCAAGATAACAAAAGGTATATTTTTTTTTAAGTTGAATGTGATTCCCAAGTTCTTTTTACACTCGCTGATAATAAGATTTTGGAAGAAAGAGAAAACAGATGAAAAGGACTCTTCTTTCAAACAATTGGATGCGTACTGTTTTTCCACATCCACAAGCAATTTCTCAAGGTGGTTGTATGGGAACTGCTGAATCTTTGACTGATCACCTGAGGTGAGCAATGAATCAGTCACAGGAGCACAGCTGAAGGCAATTCATCTGTGCTGCTGGAAGGGGTGGAGCCTGGCTCCACCTCTCCTAAACCCATTTAAGAGCTGACTACCAGTGGGGAAGGATCTCTTCTTCAGATCCCTCCTCTGGAGTTTTGCAGTGAGCCCAGGGCATGGGTAAGCTTTTTATCTATTCTCTTTTTGTCATTATTATCTGTTTTGCCAAACTCTCTTGTTTATTTCATAATTATAACATCTTTATATTCATTGACTATACAGCGCTATGCAAGTTTTCAGGAGCAAAGTCTGTTTTCATAAAACCAAACTTGACATTGATTACATCCAATGAAAAACTAGATGGCTATGAAGAAGTTAGTTACCTGGAGGGATGTTGAAGTCTAAGTACTGAAGGAGCAGAACAAAAAAAAAAAAACCACACAACAACCAAGAGGTCCCCATCTCTGCAAGCGAGAATGTGCAGAGTTGCAAAGAAATCAGTACTTATCAGTACTTAATCTGAACAAGACATTCAAAGTAACATTTGATTACACTGAAGAAAATACTTTTAAGTAGGTGTGCAAATACCTTTTCTTAGACTGAGCTTCTGCACAGAAATGAGGGAGCACAAGGGGCACTCATAAAACTGATGAGTACATCTACAGCTAACGCACCTAGACAATCTGTATAAGTCTGCTATTACAAAAAAGCTTCAGCTGAATTTGAAAGAGTAAATATCCCCCAGAAAGTCTGGGGTGTAAATCCCTTTGCCTCATCTTGCTGACATTTGTTGTCATCTAATACAGACTCTTTTAGAAACCCATAAAGTGAGACGAGTATCTCCTGAATGCTTGCCAACCACAATAGCTTAAAGTGGAATGAATCAGGCAGACATGGCTGTTTTTTCTCCAGCAGCTACAGATGAAACCTAAATAAATAGTTCAGGATAGATGTGTACCATTTACATAATGCTGGTGAGGTGAACTACTCCAAATATTTGAAAACCAAAAATAGTCCCTTTACTACATTTTTAATGTGTGTTTCAACACTTTTTCCTACTGATTTATCAAAAGATAACATCAAATCACCAGGTCAACAATTCACATTCCTTCCCATTCCTGTATCCTATAAACATCTAAAAAAGAGGATAGGACAAGAAATACTAAACCTTACTCACATAAGCACAGAGCACTTAACATGAAGGAGTATTATCAGATTACAGTTCCCAGCAATGTATATGATACCACTGCCATACAATCAGTAAACTCTAATAAAATCAAGTATTTCTACACAAACCACTTCACTGTATTTCTTCACCCCAAAATATTCTAATCAAAGCATTTATTCATTTTATAGTGTAGAATTGACTCTCTGGAAAATTCTTTCAGATATGTGAAATAATAAAATATACCTACCATGTTACATGAAAAGCTTGTCGACATCCGTGTTTGTTACATGTCATGCATGCACCTGTGGCTGCTTTACTTTCTCTGCCTTGTTCATCACAGATATAGCATGTCTATCAAAGAGAAAATACTCAATATGATGAAATGCAAACAAATAAGTTATGCGTCACAAGAAATTCTAAGGTGAGAAGTGTTGGATTGTGCATCTAACCTTATGTAATAACTCCTTTATAAAGAAGTCTAATTACACTTGTTTGCAAAAGAAGATTATCTGGTAGACGCTCTGGATCTATATAACACTTCATCAGTGCTAAAGCAGTACAAATACTAATTTATTTAAATTCTATGCTGCTACTCAATCAGCCAAAATGGTTAAACAACCAAAGGCTAATAGCATTAGGCTTTAGGATTTTCCTGGCTTTCAAGTTTGCATTTATGTCTTTTTAAGCTGCAATCATTTTGACAGTCATTTAACAATACTTGTAGCTATGACATTCAGAAACATCAAACCAGACTGAGTGCCTACCAGTAGTGGGTACCATAAGGTATATATGCATATATCTACACAAACTACCAACAGAAAAGCTGCAAGCTTAAAATTTTACTTGCACATTTGGTGTAAACAATTTTCAGAAGTCTCACAGCGTGCTTCAATATTCATATGACATTCAGTTACCTTCAATTAAATACTGTGTTTAATAGAGTTCTGCTTTAATTTCAAATAGCTTCATATGCATCTTAGAAAGTAATCAAGTAAAAACTCTCTGTAAACAAAGTTTAAATTAATACACTAAACCTATTTCAAGCTTAAAAACTTGCTAAAATGAGAATGAGTTGTCTATCACCTGAAAAGCTTTTCACAGAATTTCTCTCATAAATTTGCCTTACTGGGATACAATGGCAGTTTATGAGATTTTTAGAAAACATTCTCAATAAAATGTGGGGGAGAAAAAAAATCAAGAAGAATGCAATATCTATCACATTATTTTATATGTAGCTGATGAACAGGGATACTTGTATGGAAGCTCACTATTACACTAGACATCACTACAAATTCTCACTAGCATTTCAGTGAGAAGCATTAGTCAAAAGTGCATCATCTTCCGCAACTCCTCTAATAACCAAACTGTCATCTACAAAAAATCTATCACATCACATTTGTATCATCAGTTGCAAACTATAGCCCACGTAAAGTTTAACTGTTTATCAGTTCATTCTTAATGAATCCAGCATCAGTACAATCAAGTTCCTCTTCTTAAATAAGACAATCTTATTGAAGGGACAAATATCAATGGTACACCAATATCCATAGGTACTCCACTGTAAGACCTTAGGTGTAACTGATTTGTCCCAACTGCATTGCAACCTCCTCCAGAAACACAAAGAGAGTAGGATAGTAAATAAATAAAAAGAACATAAGCTGATGTCTACTACCCAGTGTTTAAGAAAAATGTCCCAAAACATCACTGAAATTGAGAATGAAAAAGGAAATAAGGCAAAACTGATGTTCTTTACAAAAAAAAAAAAAGTGAAAATGAGTGAAATTCTGAAATCAGAACTGCCTTGAACAGTTATCCATCTTCAATACTTAACATGAGAAGTCAGCCAACTAAAGCTTTTTTGTTACTGTGCAAGACTCTGAGGTAGATGAATTATTTGGCATGGTTTTCTCTAGCCTTCAGAAGAGTACTAAGAGCAGTAGCTAACATAACCCAAAACCATACCCTATCTCTTAACACTTGAAGGCTGGGGAAGGGGGACATGAATCTTTGCCTTGCTCCTGCTGTGCCAGGTACCACACACTACCCATTGGGTTGGAGACTGGCCACTTCTTAGCTTTCCACACCATGACCCATCATGTGAAGATTTCATTAACAAACTAGGTCATAATCTATCAACTGCATCTGAATAACTATTTCTAAGTCCCAACGTAAGGTAGCTCTGTAAACAGAGTTCAATAGACTCCATACATCTCAAGCTCCAGTTACCATTCTGTTTTGATAGAGTTTTGCCAAAAAGTTTTCCTCACTGAAGCTCAGAAACGATATAAGTGTTCCATTTAGTAAAGATGTAGGTCCTGCTCTTTGGCAGCGTGTGCTGCATTCAGGACCCCTTAAACTGATTTACAGTAAAATGATTGGAAAAAAAAAAAAACAAAACTGACTGGATACATTACAAACAAGTTTAAACACAACACTGTGGACTGCCTACCCAAAACAAATATCTAGAGACATTTTGCAAAGCTGCCTTGAGTTGTCTGTCAGTAATTTTCCTTCAAAGATTGAAAACTGTAAACCTCCTCTGCAAAAAAAGGCAGAAGGAAAGATGAGGCAAGGAATGCCTTGCAAAAAAAAAAAAAAAAGTAATCTGAGAAGCAGTTCATTCTACTTGTAGGAGCTACCTAAGAGTATTGCCTATATACAGAACTGAACTTAGAATTTGTACAGAAGTTTCTCATTCTTACAGCAAATAACGAAATAAAATTTTAATAGCTGCCTTTACTGCTAGGTGGATCAAGAAACTCCAAACACACTTATTTTTTAATTCAATTCTGAAGAGGCTCTTAAAAGCAATAATTATACTCAATTACCACAGGCTTCAAATGTACCTGAGAAAGAATGACAAATCTCTCATAAAAAAAGTAAGAGATTATACGTGCACAAGCAGCCAAGAAATAACAAACATCTATTCAATAGGAAAGTGATTTCTAGTCAATTTCTTTTTTGAAAGCAACTATGTAAGAAGAGCTTTCGTATTAACTCACTCATCAGGTCACCCAGTGGGTTTACACTCTAACAGGATGGCTTTTATCCAAGGAGCAGGAAAACCCCAGGAATGAGTGGCCATAAGCCTCATGCTCTGGCATCCTTTGTTCCTTCTTGTACCCAAGATTACAGTACTGTATAATATTATGTATTTTACAACATAAAATAAGGAAACAACTACGTAAAAGAATCCTATGTAAATCAAGTAGTATCTCCTGGCAGAATTCCAAGGAGATTTTTCTTTCTTTTAAAGACTTTAGCATGAATTCTTCCTTATGACAATTTTTGTTGAACTACATTTTACCCCAATTCCATATGGAAGACTACTTCCAGACATAGACAACTGCTACACAAAATTAGTCAGGACTTAACAAGAAATCAAATCTTTCTAGAAATCATTCTTTTCCAACCTAAGTTGACAAGCAGAATCAAACTGACTGGAACTGTGACCCCAAATTTGCAACTTCTGATAAGTTACTACATTTTCTAATGTATTACCATTGGCTTGTATTAAAGTTGTTTTAGACTGCTAACTTGGAAAACCATCCCCAATCTGAACACCAACAAAGAAGCAGAAAATTTAAAAATTGGCAACAGGAACTCTACACTGTCTGTATGCCATTAATATTAAATGAAATCTTTTAAGTACATTAAGGAAGAACCATTACAAATTAAAAAAACACCAGTATGACTACTGATGATGAGCAGAGAAAGAAATACTGCTCTATGTCCAAGCATAAAACATCTATTAGCTCAGGAGGGAGTAGTTAGGTATCATGGGGAAAAGGCAGTGCAAGTGGAAGACCAAGTAGAAAAAACAAGCTATTGGCATAAAATACTAACAATTTGTTTTTTAAATGAAGTCTTGCCACACTTCAAAAAAGATTCCATCTCACTTATTTAGGAGCAGTTATTCTATTTCTTCTATAGGCAACTAATCCTGATAAAGAAAACATTGTTTACAAAAGCAAAAGTCTGCAAGATTTAGCCTTAATATATTGGTACTGCTGTTCTTGTTTATTGAGTTCTTATTAATAATTAAAACAGTAGGACTAAATGATAATCAATATTATTATTTCAAATAAGGTTTAATAATATTCTTACATATGGGAAATATTTCACATGCCTTCAAAATAAACCACTGTTCAAAGATTGCAATATTTTTAATTAACAGAACTGTCCCTACTCTGTCTAAGAATAATGAGACATTGCAGATAACTTTGCAGCTTAATTGAATAACACAGCTTTCTTAATTCTTGAACTTATCACTGATACATGGAAGAAAACATACAACATTACAGTAACTACTGATAAATTTCATGTAAACTGCATTTAAAGAACTGTAGTTTTAGATTATTTAAAGCTTACAAGTTTTCAAATAAGTACATTACATACAGATAAAAAGACACATAATTATACCTTATTATAACGATCATGAGGAACGGACTGCAACACAATAGGTTCCATTGTAGCGACATTGGCAAACTGCACCTCGGGAATGTACAGAGCACAAACCACATGAGCCCAACCTACAAAAAGTTACAATTGTATTTAATTTTAATGTTTTCTAGAAGCTCAAAGGACATTTCAATTACTGTACAAAGAACCTCTTACAACACTCTTCTCTATTAACTATTTTAACTGTTTAAAACATCGCAGACATAAATGACTTAAATCAATTTACATTTCATTTTATATTACCCAAAGTTAAGATGAGCTGTAAAATATTTGAAGTTTATTGTGTGGAGAATTCCTAAAAATAATACTTCATGAACTGCAGATAGTAATGATTCATACAAACACAAATGGAAAAGCAGTTTCTTTCTTTAAATTACTTGAATTACCACAGAAAATACTTAAAAACTATGCAAATTCCCACAAAAGGAAAATAGGGTCTGAAGAAAGTATTCACGCAAGCGCTACTTTTGTGTAAGATTTTCTGTGTACACTTTTTATTTAAACAAAACTATTCTGAATTGACTTGACTCATCTGTTCTCTCCAAAGCAAGAAATCCCACACCACGCGCACACACACACACATATATATACAAAAAAAAAAAAAAAAAAACCACCTACGAATTTTTTAATTTTCCCAGTTTTAAAGATTTAGACAACTTACTTATCCTAACTAATCAGCTCCTACATCCAGCCCTGTTCTAAGCCACTGACTTGGGGCTCAGTTACTTACCACACTGTATTTTAGCAACACTTCAAGAAATAAAAGCTCCTAAAATAGCATTAGGAATAGTGGGGATAGGGGGGTAGAAGGAAAAAAACTCTTCAGAAAGAAAACCACTGATTTCAGGATTTCCTTCCACGTCAAGATCCTGAGAGTTGAAAGCTTGTTCCAGTAGAGGCTAGTTTGCCACAAGTGTAAGAAAACTGTCCATATTCTATGCTTGGCTAAATTCAGCAAAATCTAACCCAACATCAGAAGCAACTGTGCTGCTTCATCATCGTAAATTCTCAACACAAGGAACAAGTATTCGACTAGGAGAAGAGTAGAGAAAATGAAGTACAGCTGCCATTTTGAGCCACTTCTAAAAACATTTTCTACAGACCATTTTAAAACTATCACTACTAACACACTGACTGGAAGAAAAAAGAACACAAAACCCTATGAAAACTTCAGATTGTATGTTCTCTGTTTGATATATCTTCAAGGAATTAGTGTTTATAAGGACCTTCCTAAGACTTGCACACTGCCCTGAGCCACAGCCATCTTACTAGAGACAGATAAGCAAACGTTAACATGGTGTTAAAGGTGAATATTTCTCTTTAAATCTCCTCCCTGAAAAAGTATTAATCTAATAACCCATTAAACCCACAGAAAAGTGACAGACTGTATCTATATAGCAAAACAAATGACATACATCAGCACTGATAAACTTCTTGGAAAAGAGATTAAAAACTGCTCAAGAAACTAAGGACCAGGGACCTTCTCCACCTGTTTCCAGTATCCTCTTCAGATCCTACACAGTTTGACCTTCGCAAAAAATGACAACTTGTCCAACAAGAAATTAAATCATAGGGAAGGTTGCAGCATTTTTATCATCATCTATGAGCTGCAAATGCCTAATCCTGCATGACCTCCCACTGGGACTCAAAGAGTCCATGCACCAAGTTACTTAAACGTTACTTTGTCCAAGGCTTCACTGGTTAAGAAAAACTTAAGTATCAGAAAGGAACACCCAGCTCATCTGGAAGAACCAAAACAAGCACAGTCAGGAGTTCCTTCCCATGAAAGCGTGGGGAAGAAATTCTTCCCTCATGAGTGTTGTTCAGGACTGGTTTCCCGAAGAGGCTGTGCGATCTCCATCACCGCAGAACTTCACAAGGTCTGTAGATTCCTCCACAAAATGTATCAGTTAAGGGTGGCCAATAATAAGGCCATTATTCAGTTTCACCACAGAAAGACAAAACAGTAGTGGAAAACAGAATAGGAAGTAAACAACCATCGTCTTTTTCCTGAACACCAAAAGATTACTCAAGACTATTCCAAAGCATGAAACCAAGAACGCCCAAAGGGAGCAAGTGTGACAGCTCACTGTCTCAATGATGGAAGAACGAGCTACTATTACTAGCATACAAGTAGCCTTTATTTCTAAGGTGCTCTGGAACCAAGAGGCTTTTGACTACATAACAAAGTGAGAAAATGCCTCTCCCATCTTTCTAGGGAGGAAAGCAAATGGCCAGGGCTTTCCTTCCTGCTCTATCTCCTCCTTATGCCTTTCACATTTTAAACTTTATAAACACACATAAATAGCACAGAATGCAGAAACAAAAAAAATTCAGTATCATCTTCCCCAGGAAAACATCTCAAGAGTGCAGTCGTAAGGCTACATATTCATGTGCTTATTTCACATGTGGGTTTTTTCAGTCCATATTAGCGCAGGCTTAAAAGGCAAAATGAAACAACACACAAACACACAGGACTTTATTTAGCCAGACAGAGTAGGCCGCTTTCATTGGAGAGCTCAGACTCTCCTAGTCAACAGGACAGAACCCAAATATTCCCTTTCCTTCTCAGGTACTTACACCATTCTGCTGCCTGGCCCAGAGAAACTGCTACTCCCTTCCCCTTTAGACAACTCAGAGACTCTCTTGCTATCTTCAGAGCTGAGTGGTTTTGTGTATTATTTCTTACTAGATGACAGAGACACTTTTTTGCAGGAATAATTAAATATTCCAAAGAGACACCCACCCAAATTATGTGCACGTATACCCTGCTGAAGAAGCAAGCATTTTTATCTGGATTTATAATATTTAAAGCCACATTAAAATCACATTTTTCAATTAGCTCCATACATAAGTCATAAACTTCCTATTCATATAACTTATTACAATATTCCTGGGCAACTACACATCCTTCACCCCAAAAAAGACATAATTAAATTAAATTGAGGTTTCCCAATGCTTAAGTGTGAATACCCACATCTCAAGAGTAAACCAAAGCTTACTGATGACAACTAACTTAAAATTCAATCTATTTCCATTGCACTTTCTAGTTTTACTTACTCATAACTTTCAGTAACTTTAGGAAATGCTAACAGAAATATTTATGCATAGCCACTTTATTTTATAAGGTAACTCAAGTGCAACTGTAACACTTTTCCACATTTAAAAACAAATATTGTTATTTCAGTAACAATAATGACAAAAACAGTTATTTCAAACAGCAAGAATTGAAAATTAATGCCAAAAAGCCTTCAAAATTAAAATATATCTTACCAAAGCTTTTTACTTGAGCCCCACTACCACCATTTTTTCTTTAAGTATCTGTCAGAAAAGCACACTACTGAGTTTTGCCAGTTTTAGGTTTTGTCCTGGCATGTCAAATGCTTAATTACAAGATCAGAATCCATTCTCATTTTACAAATCTTTTGCTGAAATTCTGATTTCAGATGCCTAAGTAATTTTCACCTCAGTGAAAACTTTCTAACATTGCGCATTCAAAATATTTAAGTATGTAATATTCATTAACGTTCAGAGTAACAAATCTTGAGTTTCAGAGCCTTAACTAAAAACAGTCTGTCATCCCAACGACAGCAAACAGGTAACTATTTCATCACTAGTTAATAAAACCTGTTGCAAACACAGAATTATATAATAGCAACCAGAGACTTTTACAGTAAGAATCCACCCTACCACTCAAATACAGAGAAGGCTGAGTGCTAACAATTGCAGAACAGGCTCTGGACAATTGATGCCAAAGGAACACAGCAGAGCAGTAGCAGCCAGAACCACGAAGTCACGGAGAAGTCCAGCTGCAATGGCAGCCTGGCCCCAAAATAGAGCTCTGTGATGTCATCACCATCTCCTAACTCCAGCCTGACCTCTGAATAAGATTTGCTTATACATTCTGTGAAAGTTCCTAAGGAGTCCATTGTATTTCACTAAGGAATTTTATGCCATCTGTAACTTTAACTCACTCCTAACCAAAATGAACACCATTTTTTAGCACAGAAAAAGCTTTCTTTGTTGAAACACTAATTTTCTTATTAGGGTCACTCTGGGATGTAGCTTACAGACACACCTCAACCCATTCCAACTGTGAGCTGTCAGTGGAAGGTAAAGTCCCACCTCCCTCTCCCTGAAGTACAACTTGCCATACACTGGGGCAGATAAAATTGTATTCATTTCATTACTAACCCTAGGGCAAGACAGAAATTTACCCTGCGGTCACATCAGCAAGCTGATGAAAGGCATGCTAAGGTTTTATGTTTACCATAAACAAAACCACAGGTGAAAAAACAAGCCGGCACAGGAAAAGCACAGCCCTCTCCTTTCTGCAGAGGTCTGGGAACTGCACACTAGGTTCTGCTGCCAGCACATCTGCTGGCTGATCCCAAAACTCAGCCCTATCCCGCCCTGAAAGGTAAAGCCAGAGAAGACCAGAATTGCTACTATATGCTATGGGGAAATATTAAGTACTATTCTGAATCCTTAGTCCAAATGCCCCATTAAAGTATTCCATATACCTCTATTCCTTTCCCACAAAGGTAACAAAACTTGCAGAAAAGATGGGGCTGCTTAAGATACTGCAGTTTCCTTAACCTCGCAAACACTGTTTTAGAGATTGCTGGAGCTAACACGGTATTATTCACTACACTGTCTGATCCACTCATTGAAAAGATTGAGGCAAAAAGGTGCCCACACCAACTGCTGGAGATCCCTCCCCAGCAGCTGACAGCCAACCTCATCACCAGTATGCTGAATCAAGTTATAATTTCTACTAAAAATAACAGTAATAAACTGGTTATCCGTGAAGAAAAGGCTCCATTCCACAGAGCTTTACTACAGAATTTCACCTAAATCTGCACTTATCAATACTTGCTCTTCAATTAAAGAGTAAGTACATATGAAAAATTCTCATTGGTTCTTCATTTGGCAGCACAACAACTAGTTTGTTTCTGAAGCAGCTCCAGCTTACATCCCACTGGTCCACTAAGTAAGCCAACAGCTTTAATCGTCTTACCTTGCATGCTACGGCATTAATGAGTCTCTTACTCCACTCTAAAGACATTTTATACAACAAAAGGAAAAAATGTCATAAATATTTAAATAAATAAATGTATCTACTTTATTTTACTAGTAAAATAACTAGTAAACATTTAATACAGATTGTATGGTAATACGTGTATTTGTTAGTAAAATATTTTCATTTTGCTTAGATAATATTACTGCCTTTTCTAGTAAAAAATACATATGCTAAATCTTGCAAATCTCTGTAAAAGGACCTGAACATTTTAATGTAAACATTTCTAGCAAAATGCATAAGCCTAAATATATAACATTATACCATCCATATTCTTAAACAATAATACCATGAAAACACATTGGAACAGCAAACCCGACAGTGAGAGCTGCTGACACCAATAACGCTAAGAGTAAGAAAAGCTGGCATGTGGTGTTTTTATAGGCTTGGGGGATCCCAACGCTGACCCAGGGGATGGGAAGAGGGCCTGAAGGATGACATAAAACCACTGCATTGTTAGCTGGCCTTTTCCCAAGCAGCTGCATGAAAGAAGCCTTGGTGAAAAGTCGACACAAAGAATGCTGTTACACAGCATTCCTCATCATCAGCCAGTGGAATCAGATTTCAAAGCAACAACTCGCACACCAAGCTGAAGCCTCTTCAGCTCAGGGAGAAATGCAGACAAAGATTACTGTAAGAGAACTATTTAAACATCCAAAAAATATATCCAACGAACAGTGTGCTTGGGAGAAAAGAAAAAAAAAAAAAAGAAAGGAACAAGTGAGTTTTTTTTTTAATGTATTAAATGTGTTTTTACACTTTGCCCAACTCCTAAGCTGCATACAGAGAACAGATACTGCTACAAACAGCTTAATTGCTCTTTCAGCAGCCGTCTTACACATAAGACAGCAATCAATAAGGAATTCCCACATACACCACAGTTCTTCCTCCTTTTCAAAATCTTTCATATTTAGTTATGTATTTAAAACTATAACGATGCCCCTAAATGAACACTACTACCAAATGTAGCCCAGGCTTTTGTTCATAAGCATATTCAAAGACAAAAGTTCATTAAAGTTTCAGCTCAATCCTACTTTCTTACTTTCAGTAAAAAATAACAAAATACAGAATTTCTATAACTGCAGATAGTGACCACACACTTCCTAACGTTTTTGTAAATAGTTTCACAGGGTCCAAGTACAGAGAAAATCCTTTTCCCCCACAGCACATTAAGCAGCCAAAACATTACAATGTATTATTTACATATTCAAAGCTTATTTTTAAAGTTTCTGGCAATCTCCCTGACTGGAACCATGCAATGTCCCATCACTATTAGGAAATGAATTACATCAAATTTGCAGCTAAATACGGTCAACTCTTCATAATCCTCAGCACATATGATCTTTTCGCAATAAACCACATCATGGATGTCATGCAGAACTGCATGCTATGAAATGCAATTGTATTGTTTCCAAGACCCATGCAAGTTTCAGCAGAAGCTGAACAATCAATCTCACACAGTGTAAAGAAACCCAACAAACACATGCATTCAGCTCTTAGTCGCTCCTGTTCTGTGCTAGTACAGGTCTCTGGCAATGGAAAGCCCTGAAAGTAGAATGAAGCAGCCTAAGGTTCTGAATTTGGCTCAAATCCAGACCAAATTCTCTCTGGGCCCACCACCAGCAGGAGCAGCCACCGCCACCAGGCCAACAGGAGGCAGTAATACAGTTACAGTTACCTCAGATAACCGAAATTCCCCTATCCCACCCTACCTCTAATTACCCAAATGGTCAAGAGTCAACAAAGACTGTAGAAGTAGTTAACACCTCAAAAATTTACACTGCCCACGTATTCTGTTTTCAAAGCAGATGCAGAAAACCAAGCACTCGATGTTAAGAATATTCCTCAGGCAAAAGCCTTGTTAAAATTAATACTTGTGCTCCAATTTGAGGTTCTGTCCCAGATTCAAGGTAGTGTGAATTGCTAGCTAGTGTTTTGTAATTATTGAGAAAAAATCTGTACCAAAAAGTGGTGACCTGTAATCACACTAGCAAGCTATGCTATGGAACACTAAATCATACCGTTGTCATTTGGCAGCTTAGATAGATACAGATTTGCTTTTCTAAAACTTCACATGCAGTTCTGGTAGGGATTATGTGTCACTTGGAAGAGGAAGAGAAGCAGGGATGGGTCATACTTCCATACAAGGAATACCCCATCAGTCTGGGGCTTCCCTGAAAGGAGACAGAAAACGAATATGACAAGGGTCTATAAAACCACAAGTGGTACTGAAAATAAAATAACTGGTCTTTGTCACTTCCCTTGACTTAGCAACGTGCCATCAAATAAAACTGTGATTTAAAGGACTCACAATCTGCATACTACTGTTACACATCATACTGATCAGCTGTGAAATGTCTTGCTACGGACACTAACACTCTAAAAGAAACGGACAAATTAAGTGTGTAGCAGACACATTTAAAACATACCTGATATCCTGATATATACAACATTTTGTGTTCTTTGAAAAGACAAAAATACCACCACTGCTTCAAGAAGTCCCAAAGCATACATACCTATAGGTTGAAAACATTACTCTGAGACAGCATGCAAGAAATTTTCCAAGAACCAAGTTCATACTGACAAAGAGAGTATGATCCTCTTCTCTTGCTACCACATACTGATACTTCCAATTTATGTAGAAGAAACAGGACAGAACCACACCAAGAATGTCACATTTGTGGTATTGTTGAAAACTGTAATTCCTTATTTACCATAAATGAGACTGGGAAAACCCAACATTACTCCCTTAGCAACCATACCAACAAGCATAGCTAAAGAATATTAGATATCTCCAAACAGAAATATAAAACCTAAAAAGGAAATTTCAAGAAACAATGAGCTCCAAAAAATCAAATAAATTGTAACACGTAAGTAAAAGGGAGAAGGAGAAAGAACATGAACAAAAGAACGTGAAATCACACAGAGAAGGAAGGGTGAAAAGATGGGGAAAAATAAAGACAAATGCACCACACACAATTATTGCTGTTGTTAGTAACACTTAAAAACAATACAAGTTTGACTCGTGGACTATTCTGTCATAGATAGGTAGAGGGACAGACAGACAGATAGATGAATAGATACCATAGGCACATTATCTTGTCTTTAAGAACATACCAGAGTTCTCAAAGACAAGATAATGCCACTAAATAAGAGCCATAAGCTTAGGCTGTTTTCAGGGACAGCTGTACAGCTGACTTACAACAGCTTACGTATACAGGCTACTGCTAGAAGAATGATCCTGTTCATTCCCTGACATCAGCATTGTCAGCTGGAACAGGGAACTGATTTAATTTAGCTGAAAATGAACACAGGAAACAAAGTTGTAAACACCAATGCCACCACAAAGAAGGAGGCAGTAATGCACAGTAAGGGCCCTACCTGCAGTAACAACATCTTACTGCAGATTAAGAAAATCATGGAACCCTAGACTAAAAGCTCAGCAAACAAAACATTAAGATTCCAAATGTAAAAGAAAATATAGCACCTTCAATATCCAAAACAAAACACGTTTCTTCACATTAGTAAAAAGCAAATATCCAGAAGATGGTTAAAAAAAAAAGTTATCATTAACACCAGCAGACCACGTATGAGTTATCTGCACACCACAACAAAAATTGCATTGGCTTTCTGCTCAATGCTGGTGGAAAAGAGTTTTAAAAATCAAGTTTTAACCTGAGATGCCCAGGACATGACCTCCTACAGTGCTACCCTGACTCTGAAATTTTTTTGGCACAGTCTCTTATATTAAGCAATATTTTGAAAGGAAAGCTTCAGATTCACAGTGTAGCCTTCCATGACACAACACCAGTTGGAGTTCATTTTTCCAAGGTTCACACCCTTCTGTAAACCCGTTACTAAAAGTACAGTTGGTCCATGAAGTCGGATTTGCTGTATTCACCCCACGGACAATATCTACTACTGAGGGGGACTCCCAGACAGTAAAGCACAAATCCTCAAGACTTCTCTGCTATCAGCTTTTCACTGATAAAAATCGCCGGTCATGAAAATAAAAAAATGGACAATACCATTTGTCCAGTGTAACACCTTTGCTATTTAAACTTAAGTAATTTCAATCAGATAAAGCAATTCACTTTCAGACAGAAATTCATAATTACAAAGAGTATAGTTGCAAGAGAGAATGTAAAGGACGTTCAGATATTTGATGCAAACTGTCAAAATACACTCTCAAGACTTTCTGAAAATTCTTCAAAATTACCATACAGAATAGCAAGGCATTCCCAAACACTACTTTAAATACAAAAGTGAAAAACCCTTCAGCTACCTCACGCTTCAGTTGCCATTCTGAAGAAATTAATTCAATGCTGCTGCATATTAACCTGTTTGAGAGGCTTAGTTCTAAGGCTAAAGTACTGCGCTGGCACTTATTAAGGTAGTTTCAGTGACACACTAACTTAATACAATCTCCTAACATGAACGACACAAAATTCTTTAACATGTCTGAGATAAGCAGACACTAGAATGGTGAATACCAGAAGGTATGTTATACATTATTGTCAAACACACTGATTAGAAAGGGAAAGAGGAGACCAGCCCAAATACTAGCAGGCTCCGGCTCATGCAATTCAACTGTAAAAGGAACAGCAAAGCCACAGCAACTACATCAACGCTAAACTGAGATTAAGATAAAAATTAGGTAGAATACTATGTATGCAGCACAAAATCTCCAGAAAACAATTAACGCAGACTGTCCAAATGATATCTGCAATCCTGACTGTCCTTTCTCCTTTCACAAGAGAAAAGTCACAGTATCAAAATGACTATTTACAAATAAATGATGGACAGGAATTTAGAAGTATCTAAAATAGATAAAAGATGACAATCCAGAAATGACTGGAAAGTTAATTGAAAGATTTCATTCACATCACCCTACTATTAGCAAAAAACAACCAAGGCATGGTATTCCATGGAGATTTCTTTTAGCAGTTCTACTTGGCAGGAGCAGAACTGATGATAACCTGAATGATACAATTAGAAAGATGCAAGAGACAGGTAATTGCTACTACAACTTTTCAGCTCTAGCTTCTTTGTTACTGAGCCTACTAATAAACCAAACATGAAGAGCTATCTTTGAAAATGCACCAACGCATTCAGTCTGGCTACAGACATAAAAATTAACTTTCTCCCACGAACGATGCACTTTGAATATCTTTCTATAAATGTTCAAACTCCAACTAAATATATATAAAATGTATCTGTTTCCCTTGTAAATTCTTGTGTTAAAATGCAGTTTCTCCTTTATTGCAACTTTTATCTACAAGTAAATCTAAGAACAATGATTGATGTTCTCAAACTTAAAGTCATCCTAATCTGGACTACTGCAAAATAGTTATGACTTTCCAAGCCAGCTAGTGTGATAAACCAGTTGCTAGTTTCCACTGTTATTAGGATCCCTACATATTCTTCTCACAGTCTTATTTCCCTCATACAGAATAAGAGAGTTCACAAATAGTAAGAATAAAACTTACCCCCATTATCTGTTCTCTTTAAAGCACCATCCTTATGAGGGCATAATTCACATCTCTAGGAAAAAAAAAGCAAAAATAAAATAAAAAAATGGAATGATCACAGAAGCATTACAAAAGAAACCATACAAATCAAATCTATTAGGTGTCAGTAAAAAAGTAACCACTCTTATAGAAGTGAATGGGCATATTTTTCCTTAACCCTTACTGTTGCATTAAAGCTAGTTTGTCACAAACAAAGCTTTCTGCTTTGGATCTTGAAACCACAATGTATTTAAGCTATTCACAATTCTACCTCCAAGTTTTAATCCCTGGATTCCACACCATGGAATTCTGGATACATGTCACCAAGAATGGGGCAGACTGCCTTGACAAGAAACTTGGGCGCAGTCCAAAGACTCCCTACTGTAAGCCCTTCTCCTCGGATCTTTGTACTCACCAAAATGGTCAATCACAAAGATGTGCCACGGATATAATTAGTGCAGAGAACAGCTATCGTAAAAACTGGTTTCATAGTCCCTGCTGACTCACATTTATTCCAACAAGCCAAAAACAACTTTGTTTTCTGTTTCGTGAACTGGTCAAAAGTTGACTCATCCCTGAAATTCCCAAAGACTCCGTGTCTTGAAACTCGCAACTGGGCATCCTTTTCTTGTGACATAACAGAATCACAGCAGTGCAATCTTTCTGCTACAACTGTTTCTATCAACTTCCTAACATCAAGCTTAGCACTAAGTTTCCCACGGTAGAGTCAATCAATTCCAAATCAGTCCAGAGACTATAGAAACTGAACAGGCTTGACACGCATTCCATTTAACTGGTCCAGATGATGTGAAAAGGAGTAAGTACTGATACAGGAGAGCCTATACCTAGACATCATTTTATTGCAATCTTTATGTATTCCCAAATTAGTTACAACCCAAACCATACCAGTCTTACAAGCTTTATAAAAAACCCAGTAACAGTCAGATCTTCATATGTATCCTTTTATCACACCCTTCAAATGGAGACAGACATCTAGCATCAGTATGGATCTTCTCTGTTTCCAAGTTGCACAGTTCTCTGTTATCAGCTAACTGCTAAATTAGCAGATAAAGGAGCCTAGGATGCTCTAGGATGCCTCAAGAACAGTTTGTGCAGACTTGGGGAATTCCTGAAACTAATAAAGATGAAGTATATCTTCAGGTTTATGTAACCTGTAACAAAACTGGTATTAGCAGCAAAGAGACTTTCACAAAAGGTAAAACAGAAAAGTTTTTGAATTATTTTTGCTGAGTACATTGGTATAGGCAGATGCACACAAGAAAAAGAATCTTTAGGATTCCTCCTTCCTGCCTTTTGCTTCCCTTACTCTTCCCTCACATTAACCCATGAAAATGATCAGCAATTTATTAAAAGGCAATATTAAGTCTGCAGTGAAATTCAAAGGTAAAAGTGTCTGAAAATTTCCAAACTATTCTGTAAGCTGCCTCCAGACTTGGAACACTATACCACTTCTTTTTCAAGTCAAGATTATAATGACCTTCTTGCAGCTGAAATGAATGATTGGTTCATTCTCTGTCCATGTTAGGGGGTTGTGTAGTAGGCGTGGCGAGGAGACGGTGTGTGACGGGGTCAGGTTCCCTATGCTCAGGGCTTGCCAGGTGCTGTCCCACGATAGGACAGCGTGAATGCAAGGGGTGTAGACAAAGCGGGACGAGAATATTTAAGTGCCTGCTACATTTTAATAAACGCCATTTTGCTTCACCTATACTTGGGGTCTGTGTGAGCATTTGGCCCCGACCTGGTATGGGGTCGGTTTCGCTGGCAAAGCAGCATCTTATGGGGTGGAAAACGAGTGTTGCAGAGAGAACGGCAACAAATGGTGACCCCGATGTGATTCACCCTGTGAGTAGTAGCTGCCCGGCGTGCCCGTAAGGCGGTGGAACAGGCAACAGGTTGAAACTAGATGATCTTCAAGGTCTCTTCCAACCTAAGCCCTTCTATGACTCCATTATTCCTTTCCAACAAAATCTTACATATAAGGTAAATGTGCTGTATCTTAACACTTCAGCTCTCCAAACACTGCATGCAAGCTGCTAAGACACTCAGTAGCTGCAGGTTAATTTTAATGAATTCCATATACACTGGATTAGACTCTCAAAGCAAGAAGCCTAGTACATATTGACGGTAACAGTGCAATAAAGTTTGTTTCCATCCCAAAGCCTATACAGCTTAAGAGCTGCGAGCTGAGATGATGTATCTAGCACAGAGACAACTGCAGCTATTAACATAGTTTCCCTTGCCCCACCTCCACAAGCCTGTGAAAATTTATCATATATTTTCACTAGTGGTAAAACCAGTCTAGGAGGTTCCCTTCTTCTTCCCTTCACCACTCCCTTATTAATCTCTCCTTCCATCACTCCCACAGCTGCTAAACTCTGCAAGGCTGCTCTTCAAACCAGATCAGTGAAATGGAGTGAAATAAACTTTTAATATTTTCAATTCAGGTCATATTTCTGATGCAATTTACAGCATAATCCCACAGTTAGTTACAACAGCAAAACAGAAAGCAGGGAATGGCAGCACTGCAACATAAATAAGAATGAAAAAATTTCTTGAACAAACTTTACGTAATAGAATAAAAAATTAAAAACAATCACAGGATAAAGAGTGACAAGGAACGGAACCAGTCATTTATGTGTAAGAGTTCAGTATGCTCCTTTGTCTCTTCAGAGCTTAGTTTCAACTCATTTCTTTTTGTCTCAGATCCCCATAGGGCTCAGGTCCGTTAGATCTCCCCTCATTATTCCTCTGTAGCCATAGCTGCAGGGAATAAAGATAGAAGACAGAAAACTGATCTGGAGGAGGGAGCTTTGACAACGAAAGAAATCTGAAGTGTTGGGAATTCTGTAGAGTATCCTGCCATTGGCAGGGAGCAGAACGCCTGCACTTGGCTCTCGAACTGGAGGTGGGATTCTGATGATATGTAGCATTTCTAGTGTTGTGAATTCTGGCTACCATCTGCAATAAAGCAGCATCATAATAAGCTAATATACCACACAGTGACCCTTTGCCCTTTTTGCTCTAGGTTATGAATCTACCTGGTTCCCAGCCTACATGTTCTCATATGTTACCTCCTCCCTTTCAACATGCACCATGCAGCAGAACCAGCGCCCTTGCCTAGTGGGCCCCACGTGCCTCATTCCCACCTGATTGAGACAAGCAAGTAAAGTAGCAGACCATTCTTCCATTACATTTTTAACTAATATTTTACTACTCGTTCTAAAATCTTAAGAGCAGTACTAGATAGAAGAGCCATTTCAGATGGATCTCATGTCACAGACCCTTTCTTTGCCTGACCCTTCAAATGAAGCCTCTGAAATTGTATATAGACTGGATGTAAGGAGAAAGGTAGATGCTCTGCCCCTAGAGACATCCAAGGTCAGACTGGACTGGGCTCTGAGCAACCTGATGCAGCTGTAGGTGTCCCTGTTCATTGCAGGGGAGTTGGACTAGATGGCCTTTAAGGGTCCCTTCCAACACAAATGATTTTATGCTTCTGCGTTTCAAAAAAAAGTGATAACTTCTGCTGAGAATTTGCAGAGTGGCTCAAAAAAAATAAAATTCTAGGTACTTTCAAAATGCTTAAACACATGTTGTTACAAAAGATTCTTCAGGAGAAAGGAAATAAAATAGCATCCATATATATATATTTCAAAAATCCGGTTACTTTTAATTTCTTATTTGAATGTTTTCATCCAAAACCACGTCTCCTTCTTTAACTTACAGACAGATCTTAATGTTGAAGTGAACAACAGCTGAATCTTTCTACTAAATGCCACATCTGCATACAACTCACACAGCAGAATAAAGCTTCAATCTCTGTGACAGTTGAAGGCAAAAAGGTTCTGTATGGATGGCCAGATGACCTATAATACTCAAGCACTGACAAAGGCAAGGTTCTCTTCTCCAGTTGTGGGTCTCAGCCCTGGCAAAGGATTTCTGAAACATATTGTTCATGGAACTACTAAATCGACTGGGGAAAAAAAAGAAATACAGCAAAAACAGGGCAAACTCCTAAGACTGATCAACAATTCAAATAAACATCGGGTGTGACCATGCAAATGGGAATACCAGAAAGGCTGACTGTGATGCAGAGGAATAGCCACATCCTTTACTGTGTGCACAGCGGGGCATGAGTGTATACGGCGCTGTAGGTACAACCAGTTGATCCAGATTTGAAGAAGAGGAGTGAAAAAAGGAGCATTACTGGCTTACAGAATGTAACATGCAGACCTCAGTTTTGAAGCTCTCTGGTGGAACAGACTAAGTTCACAGACATAGCTTTTGTCTTAAACAAGTAGAAAATAATCAAGAAATAAATAACAGTAAAATAAAAAGAATGGAGATGACCAGTAAAGACATATGGTAGGAAAACTAAAGACAGAAAGACCAAAACAACACAAGTAAAGCAAGAGCTACATAAACTCAACTTCTATACTGAATTAGTCAGAATACTACTTGGCTCACTGCATTAGGGTCCCAAGTTTTCTCCCTCATTTTAGATAAATCATCATTCCATTTTAACCAAGAATAACAACTGCCAAATCCATCAGTAGACATTACGCAAATTAATTACTGGAGCCTTTCTGATTAACTTAATTCCACCAATTTTCCAATCAGAAAAAAAGAGAGAAACTGATTTAGTCCAACAGACCAGCTTATTCATGTTGAAATGAAGAGACTTATAGAGTAGACAGAGTATACAAATAAGAACAAGACTATAAAAGAGAGAAGAAAAGAATGGTAGAAATACAGTCTTGTTCTTCCTTAAGAGTTCTGTTAATTTGAAGCAAGTTTCATAAGCATAATGTGGAGATATCCATTTAATATTTTATCTTGGTATAAGAAAAAAAACAAACAATGCAAGTAATTTACTGAATTATAATCCACAGTAGGCCAATGGAGCCATTCACCTGAGTAATGACCGTCCAAGCAAGCCAAGTCCTACAGGACTGAATTCCCAGCATTCCCAGCACTGCAATAATGCAATAAATAGTGTGTCTCAGTATGACCCGTTAACCTAAATAACGCAAAAGATCTACAGCAGCTAAAATAGACTACAGTTCCTAGCTGTTAGCTGAGAAATTAGGCTGCGGTTCCAGCTGACTTCAATTCAGATTCACTTTAAGCTAACATAATTGCTGACTTCTGCCAAAAGAAGATCACTGGCCACCCCCTACTGTGTACTTTTCTACTGTCTCCCTTGCTCTTGGAAGAGCAATCATTCGACCATATGGAAATCCTGATCAGCAAGCTAAAAATAAAATACTCTTTTTCCCTGCTTAATTTTCAGCCAGATCACTTTGAGTTACCTCTCCGTAAGGCCATAGGAACAACAATGCTAGATAATGAACATAACAGGAATGAAGATAGGGAGTAGGACAAGAATACAACCACACTTTATGAGTAAATGCAAATTTCTTGGGCCAATATTATTCCCCAGCATACCTACATTTCCAATTTTTGAACCAGCATCAGCCATGTGTGAATTGATTTGTTTACAAGCTTAATTTCCATCTCAAATCATACTGTGTCCTATCCTCTTCAAACAGAAGATGGAGTCTTAAGTTTTCTTATATTCCTTTTTTAAGCTTTTCTTTCAATATCTCTCCTCCTCATAATGTTTTGGCCCATTTCTTTAATAGAAAAAAAAAAAAAAAAAGTTAAAAAACAATACAAGTGCCTTAAAATGAAAACACTGGACATAAGAAAAACCTGCAGATTTCCCCTTAAAAAAAAAAAAGAAAAGAAAAAAAAACAGAATAATTTGGGATAAGGCAAGCATTGCTTCCTCTATGAGCAGACACCATACCCTGAAAAGACTAGCATGAAAATAAAATAATCGAACAATCATCAAACAACAGACGATTAGATTATACTTAACAGAAAACCTAACTTAAACTCAGCTAATCCAGATACACGCCTGACAGCCCAAAGAGAAGTAAAGTCTTCCAAGATTAAACAAACAGAAGAAAAAAAAATTACAGATATTTGCAGAGTGGGGCAAACCAGCATACTGGAAATTTAGATCTTGGCATATCAATAGATGAGAAATCACAGGTGGTTAGTACAAAAACACACCCAGCAACAGGGTGTATAGTAGACTGACCATGTCTACATCTGCTGGTAATAACCTACTGCAGGCCCCAGAACTCAGTGACATTTCATTTTTCCATTCACCCATTCAGACCATCTCATGAAACAAAACCGACCAGAGGAGACCAACCTTGCAGCACCTGAAACCTCCAGAAAATCAGCCCACTCAAATTCACAAGCATTCCCAAGGGCTGCAGAAATTACTGAACTTAGACCAAACTCAGCCTACCTTTTTACTCTGATGTTTTATTAATATTTTTGATCATTTTTCCTTAGAACTAATGAGGTACTTTCAAACCTCCCATTACAGATTACTTCTAATTTTTCAAACCCTTGCTTACTAGTACTTACTAAAATCAAAATTCCATCTTTTCCATTTTCTTTTTCATTGTTCAGTAGAGCAAAAAGGATTAATTATACATAACCTCTTTTTCAAAAGCATCTATGGTAATATATAGCCCAGCCAACATTGCTATCTATGTAACACTGATAGTCAATGCTGTTATCTGCACAACATACAGTATTTATGCTATCTATATAATGTATCTGACGGTCATGTAACCAAATCCACATTTCCTTATTTATCAGTTTCTAAACTACAGCTTGATAGTAAGATACCTTATCAATAGACTCAACCTGCAGTATTTCAGAATTATGACCTTACTCATAAACCTACAGCATCCACCTTCCATATTTTTATCTTAAATGTCTCCATAAATAACAGCTTTCAACCAAACAAGTATTTTAAGCAAAAGTCAGCAAGGAGCTAACTACACAATTTTTCAAACCAAGATATCTAAAAACAGGCAAACAAAAACTACCGAAGTTCCAATGTTTCTAACCTATGATGCACATCAGGCTCCAGTATTTATATGCTGCAATGAAGAACTAACAGAAACAAAAAGATCTTCTACTACCATGGGAAAAGCATTCATGAATCCCCAACTGGCTGACACCACTAATAGAGCAAACGAACGCATACTGTCACACTTCTCTTCCAAAGTGCTATGTTCTGCAACTTGACAACTGAAGAAATTAAGTGATCTCCCTCTTCAAATAATCATTTCTCAATGCTGACAAATTTGCCAAATCTCTGCCCCATTTCTATTCAGTCATCTGTCCCAGGAGGAGGAGAAAAGTTTTTTTTTAAGCAGACAGTTGACAGGTAAGAGAAAAACAGACTGACTACCTGAAGTATTTGGGGCTTTATACCTGGATAAATTACAGAGACTCAATCCTGTTCGCTTTATCAAGAGATCAGATAAAGATACATGCAGATTCAGTTAGCTCTGACAAAGACATCTACTACAGGCAATAAATTTACTGAATATGACAAGAAGATTAGAGGCACTCAACATGCAAATCAACATTCTTCCAAGACCATCCACTCAGTACACACTCCAGGTGACAAATGGTCATAGTTTAACTCAGCACACATAAGGTAACTGCAAGAGATAACATGCAGCACATTTGACCATTAGTGATGACACCCAGCTCCACACAGCACATATGGAGATATGGCTACTCCAATCTCACAAGTCCCACGTCATAAATTTCCCAGCACATATTTAAGACTACCAAGTCCTGATGTCACAGGAACACAAACTAAAAGCATACACAAAATTTAAAATGCACACATTTACCCTTACTGGAAAGCATCAGAAGGCTATGACACGTTTGCTGCATTTCCAAGCAGGCACACAAGCTTTTGCTATCAGGCTGAAAGTATCCCAATTAAAGCAACAGCCAAAGCAAAACGAGTTTGTATTGGTTCTCTTCAGTGTCTTCCTGAAACATATTAGAGCTGGACCCTAAAAATTCTGAGGTATAAAATCCTAGTGCACATTTTAAGATCCCTAGCAGTTGAGAAGCTCTTTACAGAATATCTCCGCCTCTGATTTAACAAATTTTCATCAATTAAGGAAATGAAACTAATGGTCAGAAAACATTTCTGTGTAAGCAGTAGGCATTTCCAATGAAAGAAAATGTTTTGCCTTAGGCTCTATTCTCATTTTAGTTACTCATTGTGCCACAGGACATTCAGATTATTTCATGGCTGTCCAGCCTTCTTCCTTTCCTGGGCCACCTACACTGAGCGAACAGTTGCCATCCTGGGCCACACATAAAATCTACATTATAGTTAACGTATGTAAGTAACAAAACTTCATGTATTTTTTATTAAAATATACAAAACAGAAACAAAAATAAAACTGGTGGGATATTTGACCCTGTTTTTATGAAACTGATGTGTCAATGTCTGGTTCGATTGAAGTGGTTGCAATTCTTAGTGAGTTCTCAAGGTGTTTGTCAGAGATTTTTGGTGAAATATTACTCTCCATCTTTGGCAATTATTGTTCACAAACACATGCGCTGCCAAAAAGTGACTGCATGAATAAGGCGTGACTGTGAAGTGAAGGATATTTTTTTTCTGGTAAGATAGGTCTCATATAAGTCTGGTGAAGAGACACGACCAAAATTTCCTTGAGTTGAACGTCTGATTGCAACTCCATACCTTCCACTTGAAAACTCACAGAATCACAAATATACCAAAATACTGATTTTTTTCTTTTAAAATCTTGAAATTTATTCTCAAATATCTTCAATGAAACAAAAAGCAAGGCTGCATATTTTTTACTGTTCACAGGACTGTATTTAGCCAATGCACCCAAATGCATGAAACTATTTGCCAGACCTTGAGCTTGCCATAATTTAAGTTATTTCAAACGCTGTTATGGTTTGAAACATAGCACAGGTAATTTTCACCTTGAAGACACACATTCAGTTCATTCAAATGAGCGGTCAAACCAACCAAAAATGCTAAACGTGAGAGCCACTTTCTAATCTCCATGTCCTGGCACTGATTTTCCTTTTGATTTTGAAGACTATATCTCACTTTGCAAATCACAGTATTTTACCCAACTTAACCATCTTCCTTCTGAAAAGATGACCCCATAATCAGCACAGAATCATAGAATCATAGAATCATAAAATGGCCTGGGTTGAAAAGGACCACAATGATCACCCAGTTTCAACCTCCCTGCCATGTGGGTCGCCAACCAGCAGACCAGGCTGCCCAGAGCCACATCCAGCCTGGCCTTGAATGCCTCCAGGGATGGGGCATCCACAACCTCCTTGGGCAACCTGTTCCAGTGCGTCACCACTCTGTGTGAAAAAGCATCTGTACTTCTAAACAACCCTAGAATCGGCAATGATTCAATCCCTTGGACATTATGAAATTCACAACTTTGATGACCATTTGCATGACATGATCCACTTTCAAAGCCTTCACACATAAATACTCTTGATGTCCAATGCAGTGATATTTCATCAAACTTGAGCTGCCGACAGTAACTGCATCATCTTCTATTAATTTTATAAGTCCCTCTTTTTTACCAACCATGGGTGCCATCAGTAGCTATACCAGATACGTCAACAAAGGTTAAAGAAAATCACTTCAAAGTTGTTTTTTTTTTTTACTGCTTCAAGCAAATCAGTAGATTTTGTTGTGTCTTTAAATGACACCAAAGAAGCCATTTCTTCAGTGACATTGCATTTGTTATCAATATCTCTAAGGAAAATGGCAAGTTGAGTGTGCACAGAAACTATCAGCACCTTCTGCCAACAGTACCACTAACTGTAACAACCAGACAACACAGGATCCTAAGCAACTTTGTCATCTTCTGAGACACAGTGCAATGAAGTTAATGGTCTGTCATTGTTACTTACATGAAAATAATCTCAACATGATACATTATTCTCTCCTACACAGGACACACAAGGCAAACAACAGTCACTGGTCTAACAGACAAGAAACACACATCTCTCAATCCATATGGGTTCAGAACAAAAGCAGAAATGTCAAGTGCAATGCCTGTGTATCTTCAGACAGGCAGGTTACTCCACTTAGCCAACTATGAACAAACACTGGCTGACTTCTAGACAGAGAAGAAGCATGGGGATATTAGAAGTAGTTTCCCATACTTATTAAAAAAAAAATTCTGGTCATTTGTATTTTACAGTCACTCCCCTTATTCAGAAGTTTACTATTTACTATTGTGTAGAAAACACAAGTCACAAATAAAAGTAAGTAAATTTTTCCATTCTATGCTCAAAACTAAAGCAACTTTTCTACTGCTTGTCAGTGTACTATTAAAGTAATTATAGCCCATTAAAATTGTCATTTAATATTAACTATGGATACATATAACAGAGCGTTCATTCCAGAATTTGTTTAAGAATTATTTTAAGGGGTACCTTCAGAAATAACACACAGTAAATTAATCCTGGAATTAACTATTAGGCTGCCAGTATTTCACACAGAAGAAAAAAAAAGTGAAAGCAGCAAGTTATTACAAATCACATTCTTCCTCTAAAATTAAGGTTACTTCATCCTTATTGTGACCATATTTATCAACATGCATTCTCATTAACAGTTGCAGATCTAACAGTCACATCAAAAAGACTCTCAGCACAGGCCAAGATCTCACTCCTGCAGCAGCAACTTGTTGTGTGAAAACTGTCAGAGCCCAGATTACAAACCTATACGCTTTTCCAAAGTCTGCATTCCTATTTTCTCCTCATTCACTTCCTCCTGTTCAGGCAAAATGCAAGCAATGCCACATGCATGGTTATTTTACATTATTTAAATGCTGGGGGGAAGTCAGGGCTGAATTATGGATACATCATACAACCCTTATAAACAGCTCTTCAATAATGAACTTGCAGACACGTGATGAAAGCTTTAAAAGAAAAAAAAGAGAGGAATCTGGAAAGGCAAACTACAAGCATTGCTATATTACAGATTAAAATAAAATTATTCTCAAGTGTTCAGAGTTCAGATCATCTGTGCAGCAGATGCAGGAACAGCTCAGGTCTAGCAGGACTTGAAGCAGAAACCTATCACTACAACAGTACAATGTACCTGAACTTGCACTGGAAGTAAACACTACAGCTGTGTTTCTGCAGTTTGGAACCCCTAACTGTGAGGTACTGTATGATTTGAACTGACTGCATGGTCTGTCTGTCTCCCAACAAATTCCAAGAAATACATGTAAGTGCTGAGACTCCAGTAACCATCGACTCAGCTGACATCCAGATGAACACTACTCAAATGTGGCTAACTCCACAGGGAGTCACAACCCCTTCCACACATTCCCCAGGACTCAAATCCAGGTGGCTAACAAGGCCAGCCGCAGCATCACTCAAACATCAGGACTCCGTTGCAAGCCAATGTTGCACTTGACTTCATAATGCAATCCATCAAAAACGAACATTACAGAAATGCCAAGTGGAAAAAAAATATCATCTTTAACAAGCTTATGCAGTTTCAACCAAGTACAGACATCTTTCCAGATCCAATGACATTCTTACAATAAACATATTGCAGTAGGGAAAAAAATCAACACTGTATTACTTCACTTGTTCTACTACAAGCAATCCAACTCTCACGTATGATATGAACTGTGCTTCTCAGAATTCCAAACTACCAAGATCTTCTTGTCTCTCTAAATCAAGCCGCATCCACAAGGACCCATGCAGCTAAAAGCCTGACCACACAAAAGCTAACTGTGCAAATGTCAGATGTCTCTGTGCTGCCTGGTATCTCTTTCACATGGATTATTCCAGCTCCCTCATGATAAGCATAAAGAAGAATAGTCTGTAGTAAAACATGTTGCCTATTTCTACCCCTGTAAATACTATAATTAAATCATTCTTGAAATAAGATTATCAAGAAAAATATCTTGAACATAATAGCGTGATGGGGAAAAAAGTTTTTTCTAAACAATTGTGCTATAAATTCTAAATTTAGCTTCTCTAGGCTCTCTTTGGACAGCAGCACTATCATGCTCTGAAGAACTTACACACATTAATCAGCTCCCCAAGTCAGGACCTAAAGCCTTTAACATATTATTTCATAAGTACACATCCTCTCATGGAGCCTAATATTAATTTTTTCCTACAGAGACTTATATCTGCCCAGTTTTTTGATTCAGAAGTTCTGAACACATCAAAAGTGCCCACAATGCAGTGCTATAACAGTCAACGCTGACATCAGCAAAACTGAAAGCAATTGCCACCTATCTTGAAGGGAGTCAATACACCATGAGTCAGTTAAGGTAAGTCAGCTCACTTAGGAAAAACACATTTTTCAAGCAATACTTAAAAAAACAAACGTATATATTTATTGTAAAAAAAAAAAAAAACATGCATACTTCTTATTTCATCTACTTCTTATGCACTGTATATGATTATAAGTCAAATAATTACCAGACATCTCAATATGTCTATTAATAAGCTTAAGTTTACCAAAATTGCAGTTTCTCTCACACACACAGACATATGGCTCCAGCAGAACCAAGACATGAGAGAGCTTTCAGCCACCACAATGTGCTTTCCAACAAACAGCTGACCATCTAAACCCAGAATACTGGCAACAACCTCACTATCAAAACCACAGAAGTCAATCAGCCAGGAGGCTTGCACGGCCTACACAGTGCCATCAGTTCCACTGACAAGCAGTATGTACCAGGTCAGCTGCGAAAAAAGAAAGAATAAAAAGAAGGTAGACATCGTAACGACTGAAAGTGTATAGGAAACTCATTTCTGCTGTTAAGCTCTCTGGTGATCCACCTACCACCTACATGCTCTTGAGCTAGTGTGCTTCATTCAGTTGTTAAGCAAGTCTAACTTTAGTGCAAGCAACTAGCCCTTCTTTGTTTTGGCTGCAGCTTAAACAATAAGCAACTTTTTGAGTACATCAGTATGGAAACATCTGCCTTGAGCGCAAGACTTGGGTCTTCTTAACAAAGTAAGCTGAAGCACATTCAATGTAATACAGTTTCTGGTTTTGTTTCTAGACAAAAATGCAAACAGAAAAACTAAGCTCCAGCCTCCTATGATGATGAAGGGGTTGCTTCTGTAAGTGTGGTCCACCTTCTGTGTCTGATAAATGATAATGTTTTGGTTTCCGACTGAAGCCAGATTTTCATCTCAGTTTCTGTACATAAAGGACTTCACCGAGACACCTCAGAGATGAGCACCATGTTTGTAATTCACTAGCATACACGTAGTTCTTAAAATTTTAACTATTATAAAGCTGTTTTACCCCTCCTCCAAACAGGGGGTCATTTAAGAACCACTTAAACCTATGCTGTATGACAAATAAAAGAGATTTCTTCTTTCCTTCTTTTAGAAGATTTCTTCTTTTAAGAAACAAATTAGCTTTTTGAACTATACAGTACACAGACACAAAGCAGAAACACGAACTGAATACACTGGGGAGAGAACTCAGTTAAGCTGGCTGCTTAACAAGTTCCATCGGTGAAGAAGAGCAGTGTAATGCCCATCAAAGCTATTTTCTTTGGTGAACTCCATAAACTATCTGACAGCAGTAATACAATGCTTATTTCAGAAGTCAGTGCGGTTCTCCTTCATGCACTGGGTCAAGAGAAGACAAGAATAACTACACCCTAAATCCTGATGAGAATTTCCTATCATGACCCAGAAAATCCTTCCTTCTAGCCACCATCTCTCTTCTCCCCTCTACAATGTTCTTCTGTTGTCAAACTGAATATATCAAATTCAGCAATATGAAGAAAAAAAAAACATTCCTCTTAAAACTTCACATTGCTGATGATCTTCCCGGGACAAGGAAAAAAAATGACCTTTCTTTATAAGAGTGGTGGCTTGGATTTTCTGTTGACAAATATTTGGAGAGCACGTTGATTCCAATCTGTTCTTACTTCCACCAACAGATCTGCTCTGAAGGAGCAGGAAATGCATTCTAGCACAGTAGGAAATTACTAGATGTGAGATGGGAAAAAGTAGAGGAACAAGACTGTTCAACTCTATGCCAAAAATTCACACCCTGGGAAGTCTTCCTAACATTTGTATAGTACACTATATCAGAAAAGAAAATACGGTACAGCAAGCAGTTCATGTAAACACCCTGCTAGCCACCGATGAAACTAAAAATTCAGTTTTACACTCATTGTTTGTCTTTAGCTTTGAAAACTAAAAATAGTTCACAGTGACCCACGGCACTGAACTATCCCTTCATTTTTATACAAATAATTTATTTTTAAGAGGTAAAAAAAAACAACTTTGTCTTTCAAAACATCCTCATTTTAGTTTTGCTGGAAAACAAACTAGTAGTGCTGAGTATGATTCTCTCTTACTAAAAATGCCTGACATCACACAGCTTGAGTTAATAACATACAAGTGAAAAACAGAAAAGAACTGCATGTAATCACAAAAAAAAGTGGGTTGTAATTGATTTCTTGGTTGGCTTTTTTTGCTCAGAAGGTTTGCCTGAGTCCTCAATACTTACCATTAATAAATAAATAAGAGGACAGAAGAACACCCTTCTTTATTTAGAAGTATTGTATGACAAAAGCCAATTCAAAGCAAGCACTAGATTCTGAAATTTAGAACAAGAACCATAAAAGTATTAAGCAGAGAAAAATACACAAGACCCCTACCACAGATAGAAGAAAATAACCACACAAACAGCTATTTGAAGAAAAAAAGAACGAACAATTAGAGACTGCTTTATAAAAAAGTCTTTCTGAACAGCATCTAAATGGAATTATGACAGAAAACAGAGCTATTTTCTACTGTCATTGAGACACCTCAGCAAACATTGCCCACACCATCATTGTAAGTAACAACACGTAACAAAGAACCTACCACTCTGGCCGCTCTTTCCTGAGATTCACACTTTCTGCAGAACCAAGGTCCAGTGGGTACTTGAACAATTCCATAGCAAGCTGTTTTGAACAAGATACAATATGTCAGCAAATTTGCAGTATCTCTACAGCATAACGCTAGCCTTTTTGTGAAATTCACATTGATACATCTCACATTAATGCCCCGAATTCACACCCATGAAGTTCTACCACAATGGTACCAGACATCAAGAACAATTACCTTCCACTTCAATTTATGAAAAAATGCTTGGTTCAATTAATTTTTAAGTAACATAATAATTCAAACGCAGCAACACGTTTTACATGCAATATGTTTTGCTTTTTATTTACCAGCAAAATGGGTAACATGCCTTGCAATAATAAGAATTCATTCGTAGCACAGATTTTTCTTAACAGAAAACCAAAAGCGACTTACAAAGATTGAGATGGCCATAACAAATTCATACACTCAGTTACAACCAGGTTTTCTTACACTTTATGAATAACATAACCCGTTTTAGGTAGAAAATCCATTGTGAACTTAACAATGAGAAAAAGTTGGCTTTTTTGCCCTGAAAACTCACGTGAAGCTTTAAATACAAACCAATCTGAGCATCACGATTAGCACTGTAACTGTAAGCAGGCTACAACACAAACCCTTAGGAAAGGGCTGTTTGGAGATATGCACATTTCTCTGCCAGACTATCATCAATATTTTCATAGTACGTTGATACAAAAGTCTGATAAGAAATTAAACAGAAGAGTTTAGCAACTTGGCAGTACCATTTATGTCCAAAGTGCACAGATTAAAAAACATTAAGAACTCCTGATGGAATGATGGTATCACAACTTGCTCACAGCACTTACTTTCTTATATCTGCACGGTTTTAATGTTTAGTAACAATCCATAAAGCCAAAAATGTTTCTCAAAAAAACATACTCATGATTCTGACCCTGTGTTTTTAATGCCTCAATAGCCAGTTAGGATATTTTATTTAAATTTTTAAAAATCTATATCCAAAAACATTGTTGGTTTTGTGCTAGCCTGTATAAACAACAACAAACTAATGCAGCAACAGTATGTAAAACAGCTTTCCTTCCACGACATAGCTATTCCTTCCACAAGGCACCTTTCCTTCTACGAAGAAGTGTCAATGAAACTATTTCCTATTCTGTGCATACACTAGTCATACTAAGAACAGTTGTCAGATTTTCAAATACATTATCCAAGCACTGACAGACCAAACTACCTGATAACCCTGTTCAAGAAAGTTTTTTAACATGAGCGAAAACATTTCATTTTAGTTGCATTTGTATTAGCTACAGACAGGAGGGGGGGATTCTAAATTCCTCTATAAATTCAGTGGGAGACTTCAAAAGTGCAATCACACATTTAAATTACCAGAAGGCAGTGCAGAGTAAGAAACTAACTGCAGAACGCAACTCAGAGCTGGGGCTGCCAATGAAACCCAAAGGCAACACAAGCTGGGCAAAGACCAGAGCTGAAGTACTTGGTATGAATGTGATAGTACCTCCAGAGCCTAACAGAACTCCACCACAGCTTTGTGCTCTGACACACTGTGATATTACTTCTTGAGTTTCTCATCTTCCTTTGGTTTATTCTCCTACTATTGCGCAAGGGAAAACGCACTGAGGAATTTTGTACTTCCCAACTTGCCAATGGCTTAATGCTGGCAAAGGTGACTCCTCTGATCTAATTAGAACTAACTACAATAATTCTAAAATGCAGTTAAGAATATCTCATTGGGAATTCTCATATCTGATTTTCAAATGAGGAGTGCCAGCTTTTACCTTGACAACCGCTGCTTTTACTGCAGAAAGACTACAAAAAGAAAATTTAGAATCAACATGTTTCTTCTACCATCTTCACACGACATGTCATATTAAAAACAGAAAACATTACCAATACAATACATCAAAACATACAGTTCTTCCTTTCTTACTACCTCTAAAACAGCACCTGAATTTAGAAGCAGGACTTTGCATGCTTCCCTCCATATTCAAATTCAGATTTGGACCTGAACTTAAAGTAGTGCAATATTCTTGCACCCAACTTACCTAATTCTCTCCCTCTATTAGGAATACTTCCTAAACCAGACCTTTCTTGTTACCTTTCCAGTTCAGTGAGTACTGGCAGCACCCAGCCGCTGCTGGGTCAGATCTGTTCACTGAAACCATCAGCGAGACTCCAAATCTAAAGGAAGACGCTAAACATAATACAGTAGTAGTAGGTGGTTCAGATACGACTTCTTACACTATTCATGATCCTAAGGTTCCACAAAAGCAGTTAACTTACCAGTTAATTTTATTCAGTCTTAACACAAAACTAATTCAAAACTTGGCTGATTTCACAGATACTGTCAGCTCCTCTCTGCCTGAACTCCAGCATCAAGAATAACTGAATTCTTCTGCACGTCTCCTTAAATTGCTATTTATTAAACTGCTATTTAAGAACATACACACACAACAAACAGCTACTATGTCATCTTATTTTAAGACCAAGCATTAGAGATGTGTTAATAGCATTTTCACACACATCAGGCATTCTGACTGGATTGAGACTGTTACCTCTCCTCCCATTTATTTACCACCTAGAAAGAGTCAGAGAACCAACCATGGAGTTCACATGACTCCTTGGGAGTTTATAGTGAGAAACTACAATTTTATTCCTTAGTTCTGTTACGCATAAAGCAAAAGTGATTGTAACTGCCTTTCTTACAACATAAGCAGCAGAACTTAAGTCTCTCTGTTATCAGAAGAAGGGTCGGCCTGCTGACAAAAATGAAACACAGAACACGCCAGCTCCTGCGCTGAGCTGGAAACCAACCAACCGGTCTCACTAATCCAAACAAATCCTGCATCAGCCGCTGCGACCGGCATCCTCCTGCTGCACAACCACAACAGGAAGCCTCCCTGCCTACCAGGCAACCTCGGCATAACGACATTCAGGGAAAGGCAGGCAGGGGCAGAAATCACATGACAGCTGAGCTGTCCCTACACGCTGCCGCCTCCCAGTCCCAAACCCTCTTCAGCTACTGGCTGACAGTTTATCTAACTTGGGCAAGGCAGAGACAACAGGAATTGGGAAGAGGAAGAATGAGACAAAGCAACAACTGCCAGGCCAGAGGCCAGGCCAGAACCCTGGGGGAAGAAAAAAAACAAAAAAAAAGATAATAAAAAAAGAAAGAGTTTTCAGCAGTCCTAGGACTGCAATAGGTGTGGCTGTCAGCAGGGTGCAAAGGACAGGGAAGCGCAAACACTGCGAGACCCGAGGGGAAGGAGAAGGGACGGCAAACTGGAAGCACAGCTCCTTGTCTCTACCAGTCATAACACAGGAAGTCACGGCGTAGGAAGTCTCACGTGAGGGAAAAGACAGACAGACAGACGGACAGACAGACAGACGGCGAGGCACGGGATGACAGGCCGGGTCAGATCAGCCAGCACGCGGGCCCGCAGGCAGGGAAACGGCTGTGGGGTGCCACGAGGGGCCGCTGGGGGCGGCCAGGGGCACGGACACGGGCCCAGGGGACGGGGAGCCCGGGAGGAGGGCGCGGGCCCCCCGCCCACTCACCTTGATGCACTGCGACATTGCAGCCGTGCCCGTCGCAGTAAACGAGCGGGTTCTCGGCCCAGCCCCTCTCGTCGGAGCACACGCAGCAGCCGCCGATCATCTCCTTCATGCTAGTGGAGAACTCGCCCTCCAGTGACACCGGCAGCAGCAGCGGCTCGCTAGAGACCATCTAAGGGTTAAACACACCGCCGTCAGCGCCGCACACGCACACACGCGCTTCGCCCCCGCCTGTCCGCCCTCAGTCGCTCGGCCGCCGCCGCCGCCACCACGGCGACGATTCGGGGCCCATGGCCGCGGGCCGAGCGCCGCTCCTCGCCCCCCCCCCGCCCGACCCGGCGGCCGGGTGCGTCAGTCAGCGCGGGGCGGCCCGGCGGAGCGGGGCGGCGCGCAGCGGGCGGCGGGCAGAGCGGGCCGCGCGCAAGCGCACTGCGCGCCCCCGCGGGGAAGGCCCGGGCCCGGGCCTCCTCGCGATGGTTCGGAGCCGCCCAGGGAACGTGCGCGGCGGCCGAGCGCGCGCCCCCCCACCTCGGCTCCGACCGCCGCGCCGAGAGAGCGTGCGCGAGCGCGCGGGGCCCCGCCGCCGGGCCCGCCCGCCCCTCGCTTCGCCTCGCCCGGCCGCCACCTGAGCGAGGGCCCGGCCCGGCCGCGCGGCCCCGCACCCACCTCGGCGCGCTGCCACTCCGCCTCCGCCGGGCGCGCCATGCCGCCGCCGCCGCCGCCGCCGCCGGGCGGGCCCCGGCCCCGCGCTCCCCGCGCCGCGGCCCGCTGCCGGGGCTGCTGGCGGGCCGGGCCGCGCCGCGCCGAGCCGCCTCCCCGCGTAGCCCAGGCGAGCGCTGGCCGGGCGCCGCGCTGCCCCCCTCCCCTCGCGGCGCGGGGGCGGGGAGGTGGCAGACATGCGCCCCGCTCCCACCGCCATGTCGCCGCTCGTGCCCCCTTCAGGGGACTGACGGAGTCGCCCCCGCCGCTCCCTCCTCCCGCCCGCGACTTTTACCGTCCCGTTCGTTCGCGACGCGGCCGCGGGGCTCGCGCGTTACCGCTGCCGACACGTACGGCTCTGCCTCCGTCCCCTCGCTCGCTGCGCACGCGGGAGCCGCGCGCTCCCGCCGCCCGCGCGCCGTTCCGCTCTCCGCTCCGTGGGGCCGCGGAACGGAGGCGCCGGCGGCCCCGCGCCGCTCTGCTGCAGCGAGGTGGGAGGTGGGAGCGGGAGGGCGCGGGGAGGCGCGGGCTCGCACGCGGCTGTCCCGCTGCACCCGGAGGTGGCCGTTCCCTCCGGGAGCTTGGGTGGGATTTATTGATTTGGGGCAAGGGGGTATTGTTTTTTAAAAATGTTTTTATTAATTCGGAGGGGTGGGGGAATTTTTTATTATTTTACTGAAGTTAAATGCGTTTAAAACAAAATTAAAATTTAACATTAAAAAAAAAATAAAAAATCGCAAAGCTGGTTGAGCAGAGGCAGCCCGTGCTGAGGACGGCCCCGAGCCGCACGGTGCCCCGCTGCAGGCAGGCACGGTGCTCCTGGCAGGGCTCGGGAGCACAGAAAGGCACACAGCCCTGCCCGGCCCTCCCTCACCCGCCCCAGGGCCGCTATATATTTATTTTGTTTCTGTATTTGTGTTGGGCCAGGAAGCCCTCACTGCTTTATCTCCGTTGCCATGCTAAAAGGCAGATGTAGAATTTGTGTGATGACCGGACGCTTTTTGTGAGAGTTTTGCAAGGCCAGCTCAGTCGATTCGGTATCTGAGCAAATCACTTCTGCGTTGTGTGCGTTCCTGAACGCCTGGCTACCTGGGCCTATACATATATATGTGTTTTATACGTTGTTAACTAACGTGTATGGGAGCAGGCAGAAGGGATCTGGGTAAGGATGTGCCCAGCTCCACCCCCAGAGCCGCAATGCAGGCAGGACAGCTCGGGTCAAGCTCTTTTCTCTCCCTGAAAGTTTTAAGTGAAATTAGATAAATAGAGGAAGAATGGAGGGCAAAGGCAAGGGGAGTGATGGAGGCAGCTTCCTCCGTGAAGGCCCAGCCCAGCGCAATTAGCACGGCCATTTGGGACACGCTATAACGTTTCTCTGTAAATGCGTGCTCCCATATCCCTGAGTTTAGACATTTTTAACACACGGGACCAAAAAAAAAAAAAAAAAACAAACGGGGGGAGGACATTGGGATGAGGAATGTTTCAGTTTGCGTAAAATAATGCAGTTAGTGCTCCCAAAAAAGCCACCCTGCACAGAACCGCCCTATCTTTGCGGGGAACAACACACATTTGAACTCGGAACTATTTGTATGATAAAACATACAACGCTATTTTTATTACTTTTAAGGCCCATAAAAAAAAATGCTGAAAATTGCAGGTGTGAGCAATTACTGTGTGAGGAAATAAAGCACCCAATAGATCCCACTGTTTTAAAAAAAGGCAAATGATTTGAAGGTAGATGCACCCTCCTGGCCCTTCCTCGTTCGTGTCAAGAAAATGACATCTAATTTAAAAAGCATTCCCAATGATTCTGTTAACCCTGACAAGGAAAAAAAAAAATCACGGTACAGCAGCAAATCTGTCCTTTATTTCCCTGACAGGTAAATTAAAATAAATATCCTTTTGAAAGGAAAACATATTAAGTATATTTTAATTTGTTGGATGAATGTATACATACAGTAAAGCTTGTATTGCAACAAACAGTTGTACATTTTTATCACTGCTTTTTTTTTTTTTCTTTTTCTTTTTTAATTAATTGAGACGGTTTTCCTGCAACTTCCTCTTTGAACAGCAACGCATGCAGCTGCCGGTAGCGCTGGGTTTGGGGCTTTGGCTTTTTTGATGTTAGTGATTCTGAAACCCAATTTTTTATAAAGTCAATTTCTGGCTTTATAAAAATGCATCACCAAAGCAAAAAATTAATTGCTTTGCAACAACTTGATTAAAGCCGCACCGAGGAATCAAGAATGCATCCATGAGAAGCCCGCTGCATTGTTTTCAAATAAAAATATTTTACTCTGAGAGCGTTTAACACCAGCTCAGCAGTGAACAACTTGAAACTTTGCTTGGTCCAAATTCAGTCAAACCGAATACACTGAACCATTTCATAAAGGATTTGTTGTATTTTTTTGTGGCTTTCCGTTCGGTTCTTTCTATAGAGAGAATGTAAATGAACGGAAAGAAACTCCACAACTCCCAGCTTATGGTGCTGCATGATATTTGATGGGGAAATTTAGATAACCTCTGGATAGTTCTGTAAAACAATTGTTTAGAGGAGACCTTTGAAATGCAAAATAGGAAAAGAAATGCATTACCACTAAATAAATTCTGCAACCACTAAGCCCGTAACAGCTATGGAATCAGAAGGTAAAATCTTGTAGTGTATATGTTCTTATGATTGTAGTATTTAATAAGCACTGACATGACACAGAAGGCCAATTTTCTGTTTGAAAAAAGAAGCCTGTCCTTCTTATAGTGATATATAAGAGATTAAAATAATTAGAGGGGAATATAATTTAGGAGGTAAGAATGAATAATTTCACTGTTAATCTAAATGCGAGGAAAAAAGCCAATTCTCTTAAAAGAAGCCTACAGAATCTAACAGCCAGACAAGTTTGGTTATAACAAACATACAACAGGGTGATACATATCCACATTTTTTTAGATATTTTTAAAGTAGAATTAATGCATACGTGAATGAAAATTACACTGCCCACATGTAAAGCATTTTTAAAGTTGAAGGGATCCCTCACAAAAATGTTAACATACAGTGCTGCGTGGCACTTCAGCTTCGTTAGCAAAAATAAAGAGGTATTCACCTTCAATTTTTACTAGCCATTCATCACTTCCAACAACAATGCTGGGATCTGCATACTTGCTTTAAATTTCACTGCTTTTTCTCTACAAAGTATACAATCACTGTATCTTCAGTGAATAAAACAAAGCACTGAACAAGCAAAAGCCTTTCCTTTACAGAGGCATGTTACTGGTTGGATGTTAGCATCAGAGGAGTCCTCCACAGATAAGAGAAAAAGCAGAGGTTTTACATGAAATGTGTGCTGTATTCGAAAACATCAACTGACATTGGAGTTGGAAATGCCAAGCAGGAAAACTCACTTTACAGCTAATTCTTTACAGCAAATTTCTCGTCGCCATTTTTAGTCCATTTTCAACTTGCGACTTTGTTGAGAAAGCTTTGATCTTTACCTCTGTACAAAAGGACACACGCTACACAGTGAGCGGATGCAAGCGAGACCAGGAAAATTGCAGTAACTCAGAGGTTCTCAATATGTACAATAATACTTCCCCTGTTTATCTCTTTAAAATAGATTGATGCTCGTCTGCCTTTTGTTTCTGCGGGTTTAAATCATTAACGGTCTTCGTGGAAATACATCCTAATCGTGGGTACTTGCTCCATTTCTGGGAAGGCAGCAGCAAAATGGTCACCCTACACAAAGCAGAATGCGACTCCCGCGTGCTGACCTTTGCACGTAGCGCGTTCTAAATGGCAGTCCGCCTCGGATCCAACAAATTATTCCTGCCCATGTTCAGTTAGGATGGATAAGGCACGTCCACAACCCACGGTGAAGGGTTAGCGCATCTGTATGTGCTTACTCTTAAATTATACCAGGAAAGTAAAGTTTTCTTTTCCTTTCTATTCTTTAATACAACGGTCTAATCTGTGTTTAACACCTGCCCAAAAGCAAGTTGCTGAATAATTAGAACATTCTAACACTTCCGATGCAGTAACTTCACCATGGGCAGCTTGCACGTTGCACAAGCACACGTGACACGGGTACAGGTAGCAGCACCAGGGGTCACGCTGGCGCATCTCCTGGACACTGCGTCCCTCCACATCTCGTGCTATTTTCTTTTGTGTGAATGGAATGACAAATTTTGTAATTCCTCTGAGTAGAAAGGAAGGAAGAATTCCACCAACTATTATATTCATTTTCTTGGTTTTAATTGCGTTATCACCTTTGGAGATTTTGGTAAATTCCACTTAGCTAGCAGCCATGGATAAGGGTGGTGGGTTTCAAGTACTGCGTCTGTTACTCACGATGGCATTTAAATGTTAATTTCCGACCAAGGTTTACAGTAAACACCAAACAAGGGATTTTCCTTGAATGAACCATCTCAAACCAAAATTCTAAAGGACAGGATCCTACATGGGATGTTTTTAAGCGCAGTGATTATTTCCTTGTGAAAGACTTAACATTCCCTAAGTGATAGAAGCGAAAAGATTTACATGTGACAGTTAATTTATAATTCTCTACATTAAAAAGACATTTAAACGTTAACCACATTTTTATGTGAGTCAAGTCAAAGCAATGATAATTACAGTATGATACAAAAGAACCTGAAATAAACTTCCATCAAACCATATTGAATATTAATGTCGTGCTAAGTCCCGAAAAGCTGCGTTAGTAAACTCTGGAATTTAGATTGTATGGAACTTAAACATAACATCGGGCTTTTCTTTAAAGCGTACATCACTGCAAAGTTTGGATTTGGGGGAGGTATGTATTAATTGATTGGATTTTTATTAAATACATTTACATAGCATCATGCCAAAACCAAGCCTCGGATTACTTTTTCTGCACAGGCATACCTCAGCGTGGGATTTGCCAAATTAACATTCCATATAAATTAACAACCTTTTCTCATGTTTGTGGTGTTACGATGAGCAGTGTGATACTGTATCATGCCACTGCTCACGTGTATTTGATTTCAATTTAGGAATCGTATCTCTGCTACCCGCCATATAGGAGAAATGACGTGCTGAATTTCCCATCAAATATCTTAAATACAGACCTTTTTTAGGTGGATTTGTATAAAGAAAACACATATCTAATGTGGGCGTGGGAAAGAATAAGCTGGTTTGGTATATACTAAAGCAAATTGGAGTAAATCAACCGCATCCACGGGCTGCATCAGCAGTACCGCTCTGCTTTTCCCAGTACCATTTGGACACAACAATGTTACTTTTTTATTTAAAGTGTTTTCTTCTCAACAAGGGGCCACCACTTCCCAATCGCAAAAACACGCCCCAGAATATGTTAATTAATTGTATTGTGTCTCTGAAAGAAAAGAGGTTGCCAAATGCAATAAAAAAAAAAAAAAAAAAAAAAAAAAAGTCTTTCGATCAGAGAGCTCCGTTCCCACTGGTTACCATCTAATTTCAATTCCCCACATACGTACATGGAAGAAATATATCTATGTAGATTGCGACCATGAGGAACTGCCTAAGAGCAAAAGGCTGGCATGGCCACACTGGGATCTGGGAAGCCTCACATTGCTGGAGGACGGAGGGCGCGAGCCTCGGCCCGCGATTTGTCACTCTTACGTGGGCACTGCAGAGCGGGGGACGTGGGTCAGTTTTATAGTGTGGTACTTCCCCATTAAATGTAACAACGATGCTCCTTTCAAAAAAAAAAAATCCTATGTGAAATACATCAACACGTTCCACACAAATACAAAATAAAGAGCAACAAAGAATGGCAACGTGCAGTCTCTCCCTGTATTTTTTTTTCCATCTTCCCTTTCCATCAGACGGCCTTTAAATAGCGATATATTCTTTCAGTAAATACGAGAGCATTAAATGTCTTTCTGAATGACGCTTTCTAAATTTGCAGTTACCTTTTGAAAATCGCCAAACAGCAATTAACAGTAAACGCATCTCCGGAACACTCAGCAGGAGAGGTAAAACAGAACAAATAAAAGCTTTTTTTCCTCGATTTTAAAGTTATTGCTTTTAGATGCTCCCGTGGTGTGGTTTTCCTATTAAATATTCCCAGCCTCCTCAACTTCCCAGTAAGAGAAATGCATTTTCCCATCCGAACTACAGCGGGCTTTGATTTGGAGGAGTCCCACAAAGGAGCAGAGCTCACAAAGAGCGAAAGAGGAGTCCGGAGCTGCTATCTCAGACAATGCCCGCGAGCAGGCAACTTCCCGGGGGGCGGGGGGAGTCACTGCTGAATTATTTTCAACGGTGATATCCATTAATATCATCCTTTAACTTCTTTTACTCCTGACTCGCGAGCTTGCAAAATCTTAATTTGGTGGTGATACGTTAAAAAAAAATAAAATAGCTCAGCAACACCAACTGTAATCCTTCCAAATGTATTGCCACACACTGTGAACTAACTTGCTAAAAATGATCACCGTTCCCCTAGAAAGGGTTTCTTTACCAAAATCGCGCTCTCTGGAAACCATTCCCCCCTCGCTAACAGGAGCCCTTTCCGTGTCAATGCTCTTCACGAGCCAACGTGCGGGGCACATTTCTCCCGCAGCAGAGCAGGGCACTTGTTGGAAACCGCCTCAGCATCGGCTCAGGCAGCTCTGCTCCATGCCAACACGTGAGAAAGTTCTGGTCGGAACGGCGTACCAAACTATTTAATTCCTAATTATTTTTAGGGGGAAGAAAAAAAAAAAAAAAAAAGAAAGAAAGAAAGAAAGAAAGAAAGAGAGAGAGAGACAAACGCTTTTCCTAGAAAACATTTTTTTTTTTTTAAGCCGGAATACAACAATCACTTGAAAAACGAAAAGAGCGGAAAAATCCAGATTCGTGGTGCTTATATGGAACGGGACAAGATTAATCTCCATTTTCACAAACAGACCATTACGACGAGTTCCTTCCAAACTCCTCTGGCTACGTTTACGATTTCAAACACTGCGGCTCGGAGCGGTTCCTGTCCGTCCCTGCGAGCAGAGCTGCCCACCATCCGCCCACACACAGCTGTTATTTACGCACGAGCCCGCCGCCGGAGCGGGGTTTTACCTTTGCAGTAACAGTGAGGTACGGCCCCACAGGAGCACGGCTCCCGCACCGGAGCCGCCGCGCTGCGGGCTGCCGGCCGAGCTCCGCGGCCGCGCGGCGGGAGCCGCTCCGCTCTCCTCGGGCCGGAGGGCCCCGCCGGCCGCACGAACAATAGGAGCAGCCGCAGAGGGCCCGGCCGCTTCCTCGGGACCCGGCACCGCTCTCCCGGGGCCCGGCGCGCTTCCCGCCCGGGTCCCCCGTCCTCCTACGGCGCCTTCCCGCGGCCTCGGGACGCCCGGCTCCCCTCGGAGCGCCGCGGCTTCCTCCTCCCGGCTACTCACCCTCACACTCTATGGCCCTCAGCGCAAAGCGTGCCGCGGGGCGAGCGGGACGGCCGGGCTGGCTCGCGGCCAGCTGCGCTCCGAGCCTATCCCGGGGTCGGCGGGGCGGCCTATGGGAGCCGCGCGGCCCCGCTCGCCGCCCCGACCTCCTCCCGCCCCGCGTGCCGAGAGCGCGGCCGGCGGGAGAGGAGGCAGCGCCGCGCGGCCCCACCTGGGCTGCAGTGCGCGCCGCTTCCCTTCAGGGGACGGTGCCGCGCACGGCGGGCCGCGCGGCATTGTTCTGCTCTGACCCCGGGTCTCCGCGCCGGGAGAGCGGCCGAGGAGAGCCGGGAGGGACGGGCGGGCGGCGAGAGGACGAGGGGGGCCCGCTCTGCAGCCCCCCCCTCCTCCCCCGCAGCGCCCCGGCCCCTCGCGGGAGCCCCGCTCCGCTCGGTGCCGCCGGCCCCGTCCTCCTTCCCACGCGGCCGTTCCCTCGGGGCCGCGTTCCCGCCTCGCACCGGGGCGGCAGTCGCAGCGCTCCGCTCCCCGCGCGCCTCGGACGGGCTCGGCCGCAGCGCTCCCACGGCACCTCGGGAGCGGCGCGCCGCCACACAGCGGGACGCGGCAACGGACGGCACGGAGCGAGCGGAGCCACGGCTCCATTTAAATAACTGCATAACATTAGATTTAACTTCCGACTGTTTACGTTGGCGCGACTCGACCGGCGTCACGTGTGGCTTCCTTCGGGCCACCGAGGAGCGCCGTCGAGGCGAGGCGCGGCCCGGCCCCGCTCGCTCCCCGCGCTCGGCCTTTGTGCCGCTCCCGGCCCCATCTCCTCTCCTCTCCCCTCCTCTCCTTGCGGCTCGGAGCGAAGAGCCGCCAGCGGCCCCCGGCCCTTTCTCGCACGCCGCCGTTCGAACGCGGCGCTTCCCTCCCCGCCCCCACCGCCGTGAACGCCGCAGCCACGGGGCCGCCCCGCCCCAGGGCGCTGCCCCCTCTCGGACGGGGCCGGGGGGAGGGGAGCGGCGGGGGAGGGGGCGTTCCGGGAGGCTCGAGCGCGGCACGAGCGCGGCCGGCGCGGGGCATTGTGGGTAGGCGAGCGGCCGGCGGCGGAGGAAGCGGCGGGAGGAGGGGAGGGGTCAAAGGTCAGCGGCCGCCGGCCCCAATGGCGGGCGGCGCCTCCGCGGGCGGGCGGGACCGGGCCGCGCCGCCCTCTCCGCTGCCCGGTTCCTCGGCGGCGCGTCGGGGCGCCGAGGCGCGGGACGGGACCGGGCCGCGCGGGGTTCGGGCCGCCTTTGTTCCCGGGGCTCGGCGCGGCGGCGCCTTTACCTTCCGCGCCCCCGTCGGCTCCGCGCCGCCGTCCGCCGTGAGGTGGCCGCGGGGTCGGGAGGGCCGCAGGCCGCTCCTGGGCGCTTCTCGCGCCGTGCGGCGTCAGGCGGAGCCACCCCGGTGCGGGGCTGCGAGCCGCCCGAAGGAGGGAAGGAAGGAAGGAGGGAGGGAGAGCGAGCGGCGGGGCTCCGCGCCGAGTCCGCACGAGTGGGAGCCGCGCCGCGGAGCGCGCCTCGTAAAGGTTAAACGCGGCGAATCTCGGCTCGGACGGGGTGAGCCGAGCCCCCGACGGGCGCGGAGCCGGCCCTGCACGGAGCTGCAAACACAAACAAATAAGCGCATCCCGCAGAAACATCGGTCGGGAAGTTTAAAGGGAAACGGCCCCCGGGCGGAACCCGGCGGCTGGATGCGGAACCTCGCCGTGTTACGGTGCCCCTTCCTCGCACAACGGCCACTGTGCCTCGCTGTGCTTGGTTTCGTTCTGGTTTGTTGGTGGTTTGTTTTTGTTTTGTTTTTTTTCTTCCCCGAACGCCGGGCAGACCCCGCTCTGCGTTCCCCACGCATCCCAGTGGTGGCCCCAGGGCACCGCCCCCCCCCCCTCCACCCCCAAACCTCGCTTTAATCTGATTACGATGGGATCTGCTGATACCGTGAATATTTGAGATGATCGCGGGCTCTCGGGGAGCGGGGGGTTCTGTGCTCCCCCCCGCAGCGGTACCCCCTGAGCAGCTGGAAAATGAATGCAGAGGTGCCCCCCCGGTGCGGCCGTTCTATTTCCTAGGGCCGCGTTGCGACCACGGGGTAAATAAATAAGGAATTACGGGGAGGGGAGGAAGGAGGCAGGAAGAGGGGCTTTTCTTTCATAGCCTTTGATTGGAATCGAAGCACTTTAGGGCTGTAAACATTCTGTATTTATCCAGCACACATCAGCGGGCGTTGTTTTATCACCGCCGTAATGACGGTGTCCTTTGGGCTGAGTGATGGCAGCGATAAGGGACGCGCCCGGCCCGACTTGGCGCGGTGCGCGGCGGTGGGAGACCGCGGCCCGCCCGTCCTCACGACCCGGGCTGAGCGGGGCCACATCGCCGATTTGGGGCTGCCCAAAACCTCGGATTCCCTCCGCTTCGGGGCTGCGGCGCGGGTTGGGGACGGAGATTCCCGGTGCAGAAATTCAGAGCGATCACCTCCGTGCGGGACGGGCCCCCGTTTCCCAGCGCTCGGTGCTGTACCTTTGCCTAATTAAAAATGCAAACTTTTGGGAGCCTTTCCGAACAAAGCCGCGCCAAATCCCCTTTACGTCCAAGGATTTGCAAATTTATAAAGGCTGCATTGAATTCAGCGTGGGTCAAGGGGCAAAAAAAGGGTAGGAGGTCACCGCGTTTTGATTATGGGTCAGTAAACAACATGGCATGGAGTATGCGGCCAGAAACTCCTGCGGAAAGTGTCCTAAAGCTGCGGGAGCACCGAGCTCAGGCAGAGCCTCAACCCGCCGTGATTGTGAATCGCACCAAATTCTCACGTGCGGGGGACGCCCCGGCCCCCTCCGACCATCACAACTTACACAGCGCTCCGCGGAACTGCACAGCGCTGCTTTGTTTGCAAAGGGGGAAAAGGAGAGAGAGAGAGAAAAAAAAAAAAAAAAAAAAAAAGAGCCCTGCAACTCCTGGACACAGCGGTGCGATGATTTTTGTTCAGGCCGATATTTGGCATTTCTACGTGTCCTACGTATTTAGGAGATTTAGTTGAACATTCTCATTCGTTGTCACAGCGGAATTTACGGCGATTTTTAAGTCCTACAGTCACATTTGGCTGACTTTAAAATAGCAGAAGGATCCCATTATACTGTTCTTTGACCCCATTATATTTACGTTCCCGGCCCTTTGTGATAGCCCCTGGCTGCTCGCTGCTCCTCCCCGAGCGCGGTGCACACGGTGGGCTCTGGGAGCGAGGAGCAGAGGAGTTATCCTCCGAAGCATTTATTTCTGCCCAAGTCGTGAAAGCAGAAGGTTTATTTACAGCTTGTCAATACCTGAAGACGCGGCCCAGCACTTAAGAAATAATAATTAATAATGATAATTCGCGAATAGGGCGGCAATCCCTGGGTGGAAATGCAGATGGCCTCTCGGGCTGCCCTGGAGGTTCCCGAAGCGCTCTCCCATCGGCACAGCTGCCGGTGGGCATCGCTGCTGCATTTCCCACTGAGCGCTCCGCGGTGTGTGTGCCGCGCCGCTGCGGGGGGAAGAGGTCAGGAGGAATTGCGACGGTATTTAAACATCACCGTTCTGTGAAAATAAATCAAACCATCGCGTAAAGGCGAATTTCCAGCGCTACGCGTATTTTTTTTCCCCTCAACGCCGTGATGAAGCACTTCCCTATATTTGAACACGAGTTTACAAAAATGAAAGTATGCGATTTATAGAAAATGGGAATAGGTCTGCAACGGAGTACCACGAATATTCCTTTTCTCTTTGTTTTCTTAATGAGGTTTCTACTTCGGACTAGACGGCTTCGGGGCTGGAACACCGCGCAGTGCAGAGTGCAGATCGCGCATTGCACGCTGCTCAGCGTGAAAAGGAGCACGGCTGATTGATGGTGTGTGTGTGTGTGTGTGTGTGCCCGGACACACCACCCCAGAGCCGTGTGTGTGTGTGTGTGTGTGTGCGCGCTCGGCCTGAGCGGGCACCTCCGTGTCCTCCTCCCGGGAAACGTGGGACAGACAGAGGCCTTTCGTCGTGGGCATCCGTGATCGCGGGCAGGGTGACACCGTCCGTAAAATTAACAAAGGAACTCCCTGGCATCTGGGAGCCCCGCACATACAGCCGGGTCAGCACACACACGGATGTACACACACACAACTTTTCACGTAATTGACGCCAGACACCTTTAATTGTTCATTTTAATTCTTTTGGATGGCGTTCACGTTACCGATCCCGGCCGCAAACGGCGGTATCTATCGATCGTAATCCCCCTTGTGCGTGCAAACCCATCCGGAAGCCCCCGGCCCTTCCTGTGCGTGAGCGTGGGGCCCGCGGCCCTTCCTCGGGGTCTCTCGGCGGGGCCGGGGCCGAGCCCGGATGCCCGACCCGGCGCGGGGAGAGGAGGGTGCAGGGAGCGGGCAGAGATGTGCGGGGTGAGGGAGTGCGGGGCTGGGTGCGAGTGTGGGCACGGGGGGACGTTTCCTAGGAGTTCTGCCGCCTTCCTGCCCTTCCACACGGGGCTTCGGCTCCAGCCAGCGGCCGTGGCCGTATACCTTTCAGAACGCGAAGGGTGTGCAGACAGCCGCCGCTGCTTCACGGCGTTTGGTAGCGGCGGAATTACACCAACAGAAATCACGCATTTTGGAAATAACAGCCGGGCTGTCACCGCAGGGTGTGTGTGTGTGTGCCTCTGTGTGTCCCCGCGGGGATTTCATCAGGGACCGAACCGCCCAGTTCCGTGCAGATAAAGGACCTCGGTACTCATCGCGTTTTGTTAGTGGTGGTGTGTGTGTTTTTATTATTATTTTTTTATTTTTTTGTAACGTCTTCTGAAAAGCTCTCTCGGAGTTCACTGCTCCCTCACTGTTGACTCCATCGCCTTAACCTTAAAGCAGGGGGAGGAGAGCAGCGGGAGGGGGTGGGGGTGTTGGCAGCATATAAGTACATCAGGAGGAATTTTTAAACGCCCGTATTGTCTCTCGCTCTACAAACACCACGAGGGTTTCCGTCCCACGCGGGCAGCGCGTTTCCCCGCGACTCCGTCGCCGCCCCCGGGTCCCTCCCGGCCGGGGCACAGCGCGGAGCCGGGGGCAGAGCCGCGGGCGGGGGGAGCGGCGGAGGCATTGTTCGGCCGCGGTGGGGCCGCGCGGCGCGGGATGCGCCCCGGAGCCTCTCCCGTTCGGGGGCCGCGATGTAATCGGCTCTAGCTCTGGTTTCCTGGATGGGAACGCTGCCCTTAGATTTCAAAGGGAAGAAGTAGACATCGCGGGCCGGGCACACATGGATTAAGTTGAACGGCGGCGATTACATCTGCGCTGAGAGCAACAGTAGTTCGAGGCTGACTTCAAACCTCAGCCCGTGACTCGGAGGCTCTCTGCCATAGACTTCCTCAATTTCCGGATGCGCTGCTCGAAATTCCCGACTCGCTCTCGAATTCCTGCGGCACGGGGGGGATCGCGTGCTTCCCCCTCGCCGAGCCTTTTTCGGGGAGATGATGCCCTTTATTTTGGCTCTACCTGACGGGGTAACGCGACCTCTGCTCACCGTATCGCCAGTCCATGGAGTGGATATTGACAGTCGGGATTGAAGCTTTTTTTTTTTTTTTTTTTTTCCCCCTGTCTGTCCTTTTTTTTTTTTTTTTTTTTTTTCCCCTTGCCAAGCCCCAGCACTCCAGGATGTGTCATTCCCCTCGCGGATACGTGTGACTCCGGGCCACACGACCGTGCCCGCGGCTGAGCACACACCGCGAGCATCACTTGGACGTGACACGGAGCGGCGTGCGGCGGGGCAGCGAGTCCGGAACCATCGCTCCTCGCACGGCAATAATTCCGCATTCCCAAGAAGAGGTTAAACCTTCACGTTGATGTTAAGGGGCTGCTCCCATGGAACACCGCACGGCCGCGGAGGTGCCGCCCCGGCCCGGCCATGCCCAGAGCGGGGCAGCCGCTCCGTAGCCCCTCGCAGCCCCGCTCACGGTGCGCGCAGCGCTCGGTGTTGTTACGTAGAGCCCTGGAAGCACCCGGGGTATTCCGCCTTCTTCCTCCGCTGGAAGCAATCGGCGCGCAGCAATCCCGACGCGGGCTCCGGGACCGTAGCACACCGCAGCTCGCCATCCGGCACGGTTAACTGGGGGAAGTGTGCGCCTTTCTGCCTTCTCTATGCTTTGTTACGGGGCTGACGCCAGACCGCGTCCTCCTCCCCCTCCCGCAATATTCGAACCGCGGCTTCGAGCGCTCGGGCAGCGCGGGGTGCGGGCAGCAAAATAGCCCCGGCCGCACAGAGCGAATTGCGCAGGAAAGGAAAATCGGAGCGGCCCGCACATGTAAGTATTCCTCGCTCCGAGCCTCGAAGTTGGGAGCGCCGGGCCCGGGGCGCGGAGCCGCACAATGCGCGGCGAACGCCGCTGCCGAACGGCCGCGCTCGCGGAGGATCTCCCACCGCCGCGCTCACGCTTCCGTCCCTCACACTTACGGCGCGCACAAAAGAGCAACGTTGGTCCGAAATAGCCTAAAAAATATACGAAACGCTACGAAAAAGCACCGAAATCCTTCGTGCGGAGCGAGCGAGGAGCAAGCCGGAGAGGTCGGAGCGTGCTGGAGCCCGGATTGTTTAATAGAAAGATTTATCTGCGAACTGTATTATTTACTTTGGGAGGGGAGGCGGCGGTATGAGGGTATGCTAATTAGCGGGAGATTTTTGGGGGGAAGGGGTGGAATATCAATTTTTATTGCATCACCTGTCAGGAGTGTCCAATCAGCGTTGGCTTTAGGGGAATTAATTGATGAAGGTGTCTCCGGACGAGCTCACTTCACTCTGTCATTTTATTTGTAGCTAAAGCAGCGGCGGGAATAGCAGCTGCATTGCTTTTCTCTTCCTCCCTTCACATTCCATTATCATAGTTTCCAATGGAAAAGCAGGGAATGAAAGGGAACAGGTACTGATCTGCGGCAGCAACTTAGAGAAACACTTTGGCAAAGCTGATTTTTAAGATTACATATTGATTGTAGCCTCACGGTGGTGTTTTTTTTTTTTTTTTTAACTTATTTTTATTTTTTAAATTTTGTCTAAAGTTTGGCACTTCACCCACCAGGAATAGCAGCAGCCTTTGTTGCGCTCTGTTAGCAGGATGCCTTGAGACAAATACAGCATCTGGCCGAGGATTGTGTGTGTGTGGCTTTTTCTTTTTTTTTTTTTCCCCTTTTTTTTTTCCTTTTTTTTTTTTTTTTTCTTCTCTCTCTCTCTCCGCAAATGCCGGGAATGATTTAATTCGCGAAATGGGAGACCTGAAGTCGGGGTTTGAAGAGGTGGATGGAGTGCGGCTCGGCTACCTCATCATTAAAGGAAAGCAAATGTTTGCACTCTCCCAGGTTTTCACCGACCTGCTCAAAAACATCCCGCGGACCACCGTGCACAAGCGAATGGATCATTTGAAAGTCAAAAAGCATCACTGCGACCTGGAGGAGTTGAGGAAACTCAAAGCCATCAACTCCATCGCGTTCCACGCCGCCAAATGCACGCTCATCTCCAGAGAGGACGTGGAAGCGCTCTACACCTCCTGCAAAACCGAGCGGGTCCTCAGGACAAAGCGGCGGAAGCTCGGCCGGGCCCTGGCGGGCGGCGAGCTGCGGCCGGAGCGGGCGCCCGCCGACCCCTTCCGCGGCTTCTGGAAGGAGAACAAACTTTGGCTGGGTTTGAATGACTCTCCCCGGCCGCTGCTGCCAATCAGGCGGAAAGCTCTGCGGCCGGGGGCCGCGGCCCTGCTGCCGACCTCCCATCTACCTCACCTTTTTAGTAAATACACTGGCCACGGCTACCCGGAGCTGGCCCGGGCGCCCCGCAAACCTCCCGGCGGCTATGAAACGGCGGCGGGCGGCTGCGCTCCCCTCCGCGCCCGCCGCCCTCCCGCCGCCCGCCCCCCGCCCGCCGCCGCCACGGCGCGGCCTCGGCTCCCGGCCGCCGGGCCCCCGCCCCTGCCCCTGCCCCTGCCCGTCCGCTGCCGCCGCCGCCGCCACGGGGCCGCCGCCGCCGCCGCCGCCGCAGCCGCCGCCGCCGCCGCCGTCGCCGCCGCGCTGGGCCCCCCCCGGCGGCCCCTGGCCCTGGCGCGGCCCTGCCGGCCCCGCGGCGCCCCGCGGCTGTCTCTGCCGCTGCCGCGCGGCTTCGGGCCGCCGCCTTCGCCCGCCTTCGCCGAGAGCGGCAGCAGCGACTCGGAGTCCAGCTGCTGCTCCGGCCGCGCCGCGCACGACTCGGACTGCGGCTCCAGCCCGTCCAGCTCCAGCGAGGGCAGCTCGGAGGAGGAGGACGAGGAGGAGGAGGACGAGGAGGGCAGCGGCGGCTCGGACTCCAGCGAGGGCAGCTCGGAGGAGGAGGAGGAAGAGGAGGAGGAGGAGGAGGAGGAGGAAGAGGAGGAGGAGGAGGAGGACAGCACCTCGGACTCCGACTCCAGCTCGGTCTCCAGCCAGGTCTCGGTGCAGAGCATCCGCTTCAGGCGCACCAGCTTCTGCAGCCCGCCCGCCGTGGTGCACGCCAACTTCTTGTACCATCTGGCCGCCGCCGCCGCCCCCCGGCCCCCGGCCCCGGCCCCGACGGATCCCGGCGGGCCGCCCGCCCTCCGCCGCGCCGCGGGCTGCGTGAAGCCGGAGCTGCCCGAGGAGTGGGGCCGGCCCGGCTGGGGCCCGGCGCTACGCTGCCCCGGCGGCCCTGGGAGCTGCTTCGCGGAGATAAGGGAGCGGAGGGCGGCCGAGATCACATTCCCACACTCTGAATTTCCCAATAACGCCAAGAGTACTGACCTAACAATTAACTGCGTTGCAAAGGGGGCCTCTTCACCTAGCCCAAAGACAAACAATGCATTTCCACAACAAAGAATACTCAGAGAGGCAAGGAAATGCCTTCCAGCAACTACTACACACTGTGCAGATAACAATACAATAGCTGCTAGGATCTTAAATAATGATTCTTCATCAGCGGCTGCGAATTCCGAAAAAGATTCCCAAATCCCTCATTGTATTGAATTTGCCACGGATTTGCCCTCGTTACGGACCGATCCCGCGGAGGACGCCGCCTCTCCGGGGGCTGCGGAGCCGCGGAGCGCTGAGCCGGGGGCCGAGGCGCTGCCCTTCCCGCACCGCGTCCGCATCAAAACCGAGGAGGAGGCGAGCGGCGAGGACGGGCCCGACCCTCCACCCCACGAGCTGCGGTGTGAGTGCAATGATCCCGAGGAGGAGCGTCGCGGCGTGACGGAGGGCAGCGAGCAGGACGCTTTAGGAACGGCCAAGGAGGATTCTGCATGCACTGAGAAAGAAACCACTTCCTTCCCCCCGCTGACTCAGAGTCAGGGCCTCTCATGCACTTTAGGTACTCCAAAACCTGAGGATGGGGAGTATAAATTTGGAGCGAGGGTGAGAAAGAACTACAGGACGCTGGTTCTGGGCAAGCGGCCCGCGCTGCAGCCTCCTCCGCTCAAACCAAATCTGAAATCGGCGCGGAGCCCGCGGCCCGCAGGTAAAGCCGAGCCCGAAGGAACACTGGACGATCTCACGGCCAACAATAGGCGCAGAAGGGTAGCCGGCAATGTAGCATCAGCGGTGAAAAGGCCGTTTAATTTCATGGCAAATTTTCCCTGTCCACCGTCGCTAATTATTGGCCATGACGGGGATTTGTTGCCAGCTTATTCCTTAAGCACCACTAAGGACTCGCAAGCACCTCACAGGGCCCATCCCGTGTGGAAATGGCAGCTGGGCGGCTCTGCAATACCTCTCCCACCTAGCCACAAATTCAGGAAATTTAATTAATAAAATACTTTGGAAAATATTTGCTGGAACCACCTCTCGGGCTGTGCTCTGCGTGAGCTCGGCAGGAAGGTTCGTGCGGCCCTTAACGCCGCGCAGCGCTCGCTGCTGGGATCCGTCGTGTCGTTTGTGAAGACAGAACCCGGATTACCGTTTTCTTCCCTTGTTCCAACAGTGGTTTTGGTTTGGTTTGTTTGGGTCTTTTTTTTTTGTTGTTTTTCTTTTCTTTTTTTTTTCTTTCTATTTTTTTTTTCCTGTTACATTTGGGTATTTTTTGTTACATTCCACAGAGTACTTCAGGCAAAGACTCAACTCAACTCAGTTACGCCGGTAGAGCTGGAACACTTTACTGTTTGAATGCTAATAATGCACCAGTACCTCAATTCAACTGCTGCAAATAAATGTCAAAAGGTTGAATAATAAATACTAGAATGAGCCATTAAATTTATGCACTAGATTTCGAACATGGCAGTCTAACTGTTAATTCAGTTCAAGTTTGTGAAGTGCCACGGCCGCACAGGAGGGCTGGCCGCACCTCGGCGCTCGGAGCGGGGCGGTGCGGTGCCTCGGGCCCACAGCGCTGCGCTCAGCCCCTGGGGAAGGCGGGGGCAGAGAGCAGCACGAAACGGGGGATCGCAGCGCGGGGAAAGGGCGTCCTTTCGCTCGTGCAGCCCCTCGGTGCGATTGGAAGCCTTTTTGTTTCACCCAGAGGTCTTAAATAAGGTTACAGTTACCCGCTCACGTCGTGCCGAAGCTGCGCTCCGAACGCGCCCCTGCAAACTTGCACGGCGCTCGGAGCCCTGCCCGGCCCGCGGCGATTTATGGGCAACCCCGCGCGGGCCGCAGGAAATAGCGAAGCAGTAAATGCGGCGCAGAGAGAGCGGAGCGAGGGGCCAGGAGTGGGAACAGCGCACCAAACGCGAGCCCCGCGCTGCTCGTGGCTCTGCGGCCCTGAACTCGGGCGCTGCCGCCTCGTTGTCCTCAGCCCCGAACCCCGGCGCTGTCGGTTTTTGTTTCCAGGCCGTCCTCTCTATGTAGCAGAAACGTTTCTACCGCACGTGACAATCAGAGGCGATTATCTCTATTTGCACTTAATATCGAAATAGTGGAGCGGGCGGGGGCGAGGGCCTCGCCTCGGAGAGACATGCCGGTATAATATATTGTGATGATGGAAGCGGTAAATCAAAATGATGGAAATTTGCACTGTTGAAAAGCATGCTTTAGCTTTATTTTCAATTAAAAACACTGTTTAAAAATTCCTGATTCCCTACACTTTGAATTATTGCAATTTATCCTCGCTTTCCTCTCCGTTTGGGAGATCCCCGGTTGGATTCCGAGGAAATACGCTTCAAGAGGTTCACTGTTTCCCTCCCTGCCCCCAAAGCCCCTCCAAAAGAAAGGGAAAAAAAAGAAAAAAGAAAAAAGAAAGGAAGGCCGCCGCGCAGCAGCCGGGCCCGGGGCCGAGGGCTGCAGAAGGGCCCCGGCGCGGGGGGACGGGCGCAGCTCCGAGCGCGGCCCAGAAGTTTGCGGCCCCGGGAAGGCCGAGTGCTGAATCAGCGGGGTTTCGGCTGAAGGACTGCTGGTTTCTTTCTTTGGATTGGCGCTTTATTTATACTAGATCATTCCTAAATTAAATGTTAAGGATTCCACTCATCGATCAATCTCGGAAGGATAATTTATCGTAAATCAAAGAAAAGAAAAAAAAAAAAAAGAAAAAAAGAAAAAAAAAAAAAAGGAAAACAAAGCCACAACGTGATGTTTACCGTGTGACTCAAAGTCAACATTCTGCCGGCGATCCGCTGCCGCTCTCGGCTGTTTCATCCCTGCCTTTGTGGTGCCCCCCGCAGCCCTCGTGGCTCTGTGCACGCCGCCGCCCGCAGCTCCGCGCTATCCCCGCGCCCTCCTTTTCCCCCATTGTAAAGCCCCGCTCTAGGAATACCTGCACCAAATACAGTTAGAGAGAGTAAACAATCATCCTTCGGCGGGGTTACCCTTCCCCCGCATGCTCACATCACTTAGAGCTGCCAATTGCAAAAGGTACTCTGCACACTTAACCGCGCTGCTGAAATTACGATGGTCGTGAAAAATCGGCTCGCAGAGTGGCTGGGGGCCGAGTGTTTACCCGCGTGCATTTGGGGCCGAGCAGACCGTGGCCCTATTTCCAGAGAGTTGTGAATATGGTCAGAGCGCACCGCCCTGGGAAGCCCCTGCTCTGCTCTGCCTGACACAGGTCTTCCCTGCACCGAAAAAAAAAAGAAAGAAAGAAAGAAAAAAAAAAAGAAAGAAAAAAAAAAGAGGAAAAAAAATCAAATTGGAAAGCTGCGGAGATGTAATATGCAAACTGGAAGCCTAAAATTTTGTCGTGTCAATTAAACAACGTATCGCTTTCAGAGGAACTCTGTCCCCTGACCCTGTTTACTTCCAATTACGCTGTGCTGATGTGGCTGGGAATTGTAAATTGCAGAGGTGCCTTTTTGGGTTCCTGAAATAATCCGGGGGGAGGGGGGGAGGGGATAGAGACACACACTGATCCCAAACAGGCCCTGCAGGGCCGGGGACGTATGGCGCCTGGCCAGGGTGCAGCGGGAGGCACCGAGCCACACATCCCCATCGCCACACGTGTGCACTTGGTGCTGCCCACGGGGCCCCGTGGTGTCACTGTGCCGGGAGTGTCACCAGGTACGTAACGCACTGTGATGCAAAATACGGCATTCCTCCCAGTTCGGGTGGTCGGACGGCTGTTGGAGATGGCACTGCAACTGGTGCTGAGACAGAGCCCGCTGCCATGCCAGCCTCACTAATACAGAGTCCAACAAATACGTTGCGTTGTGCACCAATAACCCATTTCTGCCTGAACGGTAAGTTATAACGTGAGGAAAAACGAAGGTGATCTCACGGGCCAGGCCACAGTTTTGTCACGATGTTCACGGCAGAGAAAATTTAAAACGTCTCAGTGGTGAAATGCCACCATTTTCCCTCTCCGGGTGCACAAAACCCCACAGAACTCCATAAAGGAAAAGCGACGTGGCGCAGCGCGTCTGCTCCTCCCAGGTACACCGCAGGCCCAGCTCCCTGCCCTGCTCGTGGGGGAGACGCCTGCGGCCAAGCCGAGGACAAAAGGGAGTTTGGGACCGCGCTGAGCGCTGCCGAGCACCGAGAAGGGAACACGTGCCGAGCCCCGGCGGCGGGGATGCTGCCGTACCACGTCGCGTTGCAGCGCGCACTGCCTGCAGCGGGTCTTCCCTTCGCTGCTGCACGCGCAGTGATGCGAGCGGCGGTGCCGCGGTGTGAACTTTGCTGTTCACACGGATCCTTTTCCCTTCACCAGATTTAGTTGCTAATAAAATTACGCTTTCTGCAGAAATGAGAACGACGCTACCACGTTTTGTCTGTCGCTGTTAGCACGTGTGAGCGGCTAAGGGAGAGGTGCAGAAAAAGTGCACGTTTTCTACACAGGGAGATGAGCGGGGAAACGCTCGGTGAGGGGAGGCGGCTGCAGAGGACCGTGGTTTTCCCGGGTGCGATGGCGACGGGAAAGAACACGCAACGCCTCATCCCCGGGTTCGGCTCCGAAGTACAAAAGAAGGGCGACCACGCAGCGGAAACAGCGGCCGGGGCCCACCGAGCCTGAGCCGCGCTCGCAGCCTCCGCCATTCCCCGTCCAGCCGCGCTCCGAGCGGGCGGCTGCGGCTCGGGGGACGCGGGACGGCGGGCTGCGGGCCGGGCCTTCCCCGCGGCCGGCCGCCTCCCGGCACAAAGCTGCGCCGCGGCCCGGCCTCTCCCCGCGCTCCTTTCACTGCCGGGCGGCCCCGCGAGCCCCGCGCCGAAGGCCCGCGATGTTTCGCACGAGGCGCTCACAATAGCGGCCGGGAGAGCTGGCGGCCCCGGGCAGCGCCCGGCCCTCCCCGTGCCGGGGAGTCTGTTCCGCGTCGGCCCTCGTTCGCCGCTCCGTCCTTAGCATTGCAAATACACCGCAACAGCTGTGTTTGTAAACAGCGGCGCTTCGGCGGGAGCCGCTCCTCGCAGCGCTGCCACCGCTCGCCGGCCACGGGAACGCGGAACGAGGGAGAACGCGCGGCGCGGGGCAGGGAGGAAGCGGCCCCGGGGCCGGCCCGCGCGGTGCCGGGCTCCCGCAGGCCGCGGGCGGCGCTGGGCCGCTTCTCGGGGCGGCCCCATCGCGGGGCACGGCGCGCCTCGGGCCGCCATCTTGCCCGGCGCCACGCCGCCGGCCCCGCGCCGCGCCACGAGCCGCTCCGCGCGGCCCCCGGGGGCCGCCGCGCCGCAGAGCGCCTCCCGGCCCGCGCCCCCCGCCGGCCCCGCGGCCGCCGCGGCCGTTCGCACGGCGCTGCCGCCCCCCGCTTTGTGCGCGGCGGGGAGAGGCCCGCGGGTCCCGGCAACGGCTCCGGGGTCGGCCCGGGAGGGGATCCGGGAGAGGCTCCGCGCGGAGCGCAACAGGGCCGTCCGCTGCGTGCTGCAGCCCGGCTGTAAAGTGTGTGAAATTACGCACCGCTCTCTTAAAGAGCGGCTAATTTATCGTAAATAGCGCGGGCTTTGTAAATGGCTTTATTATGTTGTTTCTTGTTAATTGTTGAGAAAATCCCCATTGTTGAGTGTGAATGGCTTTATGAGCTAACCTGGGCGCTGCTGCTATCCGGGGGCAGTAAATGGCCGCTCCGCTAATGCGGCCCGGAGCGGGGAGCGGGGAGCGGGGAGCGGGCCCGGCACCGCAGCGCGGAGGGCCGGAGGGCCGCGCACACGTGGAGGGGCCGCTCCGCCTTTGTTAGCGGCCGCCGTGCCCCGGCCCGGCCGAGGGGCTCGGAGTGGTCGGGGCGGCCCGGCCGCGGCGCCTTCAGCCCGGCCTCCGCGGGAGCGAGCAGCCCGGGCCGCGGGGAAAAAGAGCCGCGGTCGCCGCCCCAGCTCGGGCCCTGCCCTCGGGCCCCTCTCCCTGCCGCCGCCGGAGCCGCCCCGCGCGCACGTGTCCATCCGTTATAAACCATAAATCGCGGCGAAATGTAAATTCCACTCGAGGAACTTATACTGGGCCGTTCTCTTCCCTGAAAACTCTCTCTCTCTGATTTCGCCATTAGGAGAAATCCCCCCGGGTTAAGCACTCGTTTCGCGGATTTCTGCACAGCCCGCAGCTGCGGTTCCCCCCGGCCGGGCCGTTGGCCGAGCCCCGCGCTGCCTCCCGGGGCCGAGGTGCGGACGTGGCCGAGGCACTGCTGTGCCCCGAGCCCCGCGGCCCTGCTCCAGGCCGGTCGGTGCGTTTCTCTCAAAACAGGATATTCCTATCAACCTGCACTGGTTTTCCCCGAAGAGAGTTTAGCAGGGAAACGCATCCCAGCAAACCCTCTCCTTCTGCCGCTCCACATCTCCGCATGACATTTCATCCCGGCGTTCCCCCTTCTCTGCCTTCTCGACACGGGGGGAACGGGCCGCTCGCCTTGGAAGCAGTCGCTCCCATCTGTGTACGCGGGCATGAGAGTCTGAGAGAGGGCACACAGCGCGCTATAGCCGGGGGAGGGACGGCCGGGAGGTTCCCTGCGGTGACATCTGCCCGGGGAAAAGGATGGCCGTACGTGGGAGGGGGAGGGGAGAAGGGGTGGGAATGAGCAGCGTGTAGTACTCCATAAAATAACGTCCGACCCGAGCTCTGTTATCTCGGAGCGTCTTTTATATTCCACGGGAAGTTTATAGGTGATTACCCGGTGTTACACATTTCGGTAGTAAAGTGTCATTAATTGCACGATGATCTCCGCATCCTTCCCCCATAAAGGAGCCTCTGTAAGGCACATTACTCGTGCTCCGCACTTCCCCAGCCCCTCCCGCGGCCCCGGGGGTCGATAAGGTGAGGGCTTTGCGGATAACCGAGCTCCGTCCCGAGCTCCCGGCGCTGTGTGTTCCGTGCCGGGAAGAGCCGGGGGGGCGAGGGGGGGCTTCTGCGGGCACTCCTGGGAGCGAGGAGTCCGGGGGTTCCGCTGCCTGCGGCACACGGGGCTCCTCGGGGCTGCCCTATCGCGGCGCTGCCGCCCGAGGCCTCTCCGTGTCCCCCGGTGCTCCTCCGCCGCTCCACGGCTCCGGTACCCGCGGGAGAGCTCCAGGGGCTCCCGGCGGCCCGGCCCGACGTGACCCCGGCTCCGCGCAGCCCGCACCGACCCGGCCGCAGCCGGCGCCCTTCGGACGACGTTCAGCGCTCGCGTTTGGTTTAGCCACGCTGACTGCGTCTGATCATTGGGAAAAACGAAGCGCACCGGCATCTGATCGTTTGTGTCAGAATTCAGCGCGGTGACAATCGCGCGAAGCTGGTTTTAATTTTATGCCGAAGTGTTTACACATCGACATATGGTAATTTTGTCTTCACGAAGAAAGTTAAGAGTCAATAGCGCTAAGAGCTTCGCACACACGCCGCAGCACCGAGCATCGCTGCGTTCCTGGCCTCGGGAAGGAAGGGCCGATCTCGGCTGGGTAGCCGTGCCCACAGGACCCCGATGAGCTCGGTGTGCGGGGAGCGGCGATGCCCCCGATCTGCCCTCTGTTTCATCTCCAAGGGGTTCGCTCGCCGCTCCTTGCAGCGTCCCGTCCCGCCCGGAGAGCAGCAAACTGCACCTAAGTAAATATATACGTGTGTATACATACACGCAGATATATACGTGCACATACGCAGCTGATGCACATTTGCGAACGCTGTCGGAGCATCCATTTGCCATTCCCCTCAACACTTCAAAACTGCCGTTTTCTATTGCCGAGCACTGCTCGGAGGAGACGGAGACGTCGTGAAGAAGCACCGCAGCCGCCCCGACCCGCAGATGCCCGTCCCACCTCGCTCAGTCACAGCGTTTTTTAATACACGTTTACAAAGAGGAAAAACAAAAGGCGTGCGAATTGGAAACCTGTGGGGGTACAGCAAAGAGAGAGGGGACAGAGAGAAATATCCCACAGCAGATCATGAGTTTACGGGACGGGTCGCGTAGGATAATTAAGCAAAAAATAATAATAATAATAAACAAAAAGAAGAGTACGTTATATAAATATAATCCCATAACTAAAAGTCAGTTCGTTCCGACCTTGTAGTCACACCCTCATATATTTGCTGAGTTTGTTCATCGGTGCCTGTGAGATTACGGGGAACGCGTTCAGTGCATACACCTTTATTTACTGATGTTTTTTTTTTTTTTTTTTTTTTTTTTTTTTTTTTTTTTACCACGGGATTCCAGAAGTGTCCGCAGCCCCAACGGCCGAGTGCTGAGCGGGGACCGCCGCTGTGGCACCCGGCGTGAGGTGGGGACGGAGTGGAACGAGCAACAGCCGCTGCGAGCAGGGAAGGGACTCGGAGATGTGATATATTCTATCGACTCCAATACTCGGAGCGGACACAGGAATAAGAATTCGCTCCGGGATGCAGAGACCGGGAACTCTTTGTTGGGAGCGAAAACCCGGGATTCTCTGCAGCTCCTTTTTGTTCGGGTTTGAGAGCCGGGAGAGCATCTTTGAGCTCCCGGCGCTCGGCATGACGCTGAAGGTTAACCCCAACTCAGAGGCGTTTCCTCGTAGGAAAAGAACTGAGCTACGTCCGGACGGAGCCGAGTCCGACCTCGCGTCGGAACTGCGCGCTGGCACCGGGGCACCGCGGAGCAATGCGCGCTCCCAGAGCCGCCGTTACCGCGTTGCGTTCCGCGCGGCTCCGCGCATTGGGTGCCTCTCGGGGCGGCGGCGTTTGGGAAACACGAGACGGGACGGGACGGGGCGGCTCCGCGGTACCAGGGCTGCGGGATTCGGGTACCGACTCTGGAGGGGAAATCGCGGAGCGGCCCCCCAGCACATTTGTGGGTCGGCCAACTCCAGCGGTAGAGCCGCAGCCCTCCTCAGCCCCGGCCTTTCTTAGCTTTAATTATTAATTAAAAGGCGGCATGAAAATTAAAGAGGGGGCAGGAGAGGGGCGAGGGGTTTCCGCTCCCCGCGGGAACTCTCCCGGGAGTGAGGGGGGTGGAAAGGCGCGGAGCTGCCGGACTGGATCTCCCCGCAGTCCTCACGCACCTCCTTCCTCCTCCTCCTCCTCCGGAGTGTCCAGGGAGCCGCGCCCCCGTCCGCTCCGTTCCCTGAGGACGGAACTGCTGGGTGCCGCATCCCGGGGGGTGGGCCCGGGGGGCTCCCGCGTTCCCAAGTCCGTGGGGTTGGGATGCCACCGCCGGGCCACTGATTCACCTGTCACTGCGATCACGGCCCCCGAGCACTGACAAATATTCACAATAAAAGAGTGAAAGGGTCCCTTAAGGTTCACTGGTTTGTGTGTAGAACTTTGGGAAACTGCAAATAAGCGAGAAAAATTGTCCATTCTTGTGAAGGGAAATACAAGTCCGCACGTAACCGCTCCGCGACAAAACCCGAAGAGCGGGCAAAGCCCAGCGGCACACACCGCGATCCCCGGAACAATTCCATTTCCTCTCTCCCCTCTCTCGCCCTTTCCCGGCCGGTGAAGGGGATGATGTGAGGATTTAAACCCGGGGAAGGCTTCCGTGACAACGGCCGCGAGAGAAGCAAAGTGCGGAGAGGCGCTGGGACGGATGGGGAGCACCCATGGGCCCGCTCGGCTCGGGGCAGGATGAATCCTGGCCCGTTGCATTTCCTTTAAGCGTGCTTCAGATTAGCTGCACGAGGGATCCAGCAATTAAGGCCTTTCTCTTCAGATAATTCCTTTTCAGTTTCATATTCCAGCGTCGGGCGCGATCGCTGCGCCTTTAAAGGGAAAAGAAAAGAGTGATTTTTCCTCTGAGCACCAAACGTTGGTGCCACACGAGCGCTTTTTCCCAAGGACGGCACTGAATTGTGGGGTGATAGCACCGGAGGATCCGTCTCGCACCGCCTTAGGCCCCGCGGTCCGCTGTTCCCGCCCTGCTCAGAGCGGGGAAAAGCATTTTCCGATTAAATTCTGCCTTAATGGAACTTGGCAACCGGCAACAAAACCTCGCTTAAGTGAAATGAAGAGACAAAAGGCGCTTTAAACGTCGGGGCCGGGGGCTGAGCAGCCCCTGCCACTGACTTGAAATGGAGGCGGCGTTGGGGCGCGCAGCCCGCGCGGAGCCGCAGTTGGGATCGCGCTAATTCCGCGCCAGGCCGGGCCGGGCCGCGTGTCCCCGCGCTGCCCCTCGCCTCCGGGCCGCGCACTTTGTGGCCGAACCCCGCAGATGCGCGGCGGCTGCGCCCACCGAGTGGGATTCGGTCCGCTCCGCGGAGTCCAGAGGGGATTTCGCTTTGAGCCACGCGCGTGTCTCGGCCCGGAGCTCGGCTCCGCCGCCCCGGCGCGGAAATAGAAACGTAACATCTCCACAGACAAATGAGTTTTTGACGGATTTACTGCACGGTTCGCATTCGTGACATCCGTCGGCTCTCCCGTTGAACTGAAGTCCGGGGGCAGAGGTGTGAAGGCGCAGTGCCCGCTCTGCGCACACCCCGCGGCACAGAGAGGTCCGGACGCTGCGCGATTGGCGCAGATAATGCCGTATTCCGAGTGAGCGATCAGAGAACCGCGGCATTGTGAGGGCGAACGGGAGGAAGGCAGTGACGTGGGAGCCCACAATGGCATTTCTGAATCACTTCGTTTGATTGACGTCCGGGGGCTCCGTGACCCGAGGGAATAGGACTCATTACCGTGAATACACCAAAACATCAGCCGGGATTAGAGCCGCGGATCTTTTAAAAATCCCATTTCAGTCGAAATTATAGTGGGAAAATACCAATTCTAAGAAAAAACAAAACAAAACAAAACAAAAAGCAGAAAGAGAGGGGAAATAAATGACTCCTTTTCGCTCCTTTAATTGCGTAAAGCCCCCTAAATAGAGAAAAAAACAGCGTTAAGATTTTAGACAGCGTTTAAGAGGAGAAAATTCACTTCGCTAACCGAAACTATCGCCGAGAACGGAACGCTGAGTGCGGGAAAATGGTATTTGCGGGACTGCGGCGGTGCTCGGGCTGCAGGGCGGTGAGCCCCGAGGCAGGTGCTGCTCCTGCACGGAGCGAGCCGTGTCTGAAAGCTTCGCGAAAAGGGTAAGAGGAGGAAAAAGAAATAAAAAAGAAATAAAAACCACGAGAAAAGTGTCCAAGCCGGGCTGGGCGGCGCGGGGCCGTCCCCGGGCTCTGCCCGAAGCTGCTTTCCATCGAACGGGGCAAAGCGCGGTGCCGGTGTGCGGCAGCTCCGGGCAGAGCCCGGGCGCGGGCTGAGCTGCTGCGGAGCCAAGAGCCGGGCGCTGTCCGCCGCGCAGCCGGCAGCCGGAGGGACACGCAGCCCCGAGCGGTGCGCACGAGCATCAACCCGACGCCGCTGCGCGTTGGATGTCGTCTTCATACGGACACATACGAATGAATTAATTCAGCTTTAGCTAATGACCGCTTTATTCTCGTCGTTCTCGGGAAAAAAAAATAGAGGCCACGTCCCATTACGATTAAGATCACGTTAATTTATTTGGGCTCTTAAGCAAAGACCATCCCGATGACGCCCCAAAGGGTTACGGGCGAGGCGGCTCAGCCCGCGCGCGGCGGAACAAAGCGGTGCCGGCGCGGCGCGGTGCCCGGACGGCCTCCCCCGCTCCGCCCGTAGGTGCCGCCCGGAGACACGGAGGGAGGACGGAGGGGTCGAGCCCCGCGCGCCCCGCGCCGCTGACACCGCCACGCGGGGCCCCGCCGCGGTCCCGTCCAGAGCGGCGGTGCGGGACACGGGTAGGGCACGGGGCCGCCGGCGGGACCGCGGGTCTCCGCTCCCCGCCCGCCGGGGGAACAAAGGCGGTGCGGCGGGGCCGAGAGAGGCCGCGGGCGGAGGGCGGAGGGGCTCCATCTCCGGGGCCGCGGCCCCCGCCCGCCGCTGGCGGCGCCAAACGCGGGCCGGCAGCGCCCCCTGCAGGGCGGCGGCGGCGCGGCACGGCCCGGCGGCGGCCCCGCCCTTTAAAGGGGAAAGCTCTCTTAAGGTGGAACGGATCTCCCTCCGCTCCGCGCCTCGGGCCGCCGCGCTGCGGCCGCGCCCCGCCCCGGGACGCCCCGCTCGGCCCGGGAGTACCGCGTCCGCTCGCAAAGTGGCCCCGAGCGCAGCCGGAGTCTCCGCGGCTGCGGAACGAGCGCCTGGAGAGCCTCAAGGCAACCCGCGCCCGCGCCCGTCCCGGGAGCGGAACTCATGAAGTTAAATAAGAAAATAAAGAAGAACGGGCGACGTCCTCGCGGCATGGAGAGGCGGCAGCGTCGGGGAACGCCGGGCACGGGGGGACACTCGCGTGTCACCTCCGGAACCCGCGGAACAGCGCCCGGAAAATGCTGAGAGCAGCTCCGAAAATTCGGGGCAAAATTACTGATGTGTACTGACTTTTTTTTTTTTTTTTTTTTGGAGGGGGCTGGGTGCTGAACCTAATGAAGATAAATTCGCGCTCCAGCTGCCGCGCACAGGCCATTAAGCACGGCGAGGGTTCCCTCTCGTGTTTTAGCTGTGATTTGTGAGCTCCCGCGGAGGAGAGGCGAGGCGGCCCCCCCCCGCCCCGGGCAGCCCCGCGCCCACCGAAACGCTCCGAAACTGTTTCAAAATCCCCCTCGGTGTTTGGAATCCCCCTCCACCCCCCCCTTTCCCGGCCCCGCGCAGCGAACCGGCACTGACAGCGGATCGGGGCTGCGCGGGGCGGTTTGAAACGGTGGGACAAGGCAGTGCCCGGTGGGGAAAAAGAACAGCGTCCTCCGCGCATCGCCGTCTTTCTTTCTTTCTTTCTTTCTTTTCCTTTCTTTAAAAGAAATTATTGGTATTTATTTCCTATTCTTTTTGTCCGCTTGAAGTTTGTGCGCAGCAGCCGAGGAGGCAGCCCTGGGTCTTTTCCAGAGGACAGCGCGGCCCTGAGATCTACGGATCAGCACCGAAATTGGGCACTTCTGTATTTCCATTTCTCTCACTTTATGGTAGGGCTGCGCTGCGAAAAGCAGACGAATATACGGATAACGCAGACAAAAAGACGCGCCCTGACGCATAGCCCGAGGGACGGAGGGGGCAAGGGGTGCTTCAGTCCGGGTTCACACACGGGAGAGTTACATACAGAGCACCGTGTGCTGAGGAATCCAACTGCGGAGGAAGGCAGTGACGCCTCGGAGGGACGAACGACGCCCCGCGAGCGGCAGTTCCACACAGCGCAGCACGGCGAGCACGAATTACCGCGATTGCGGCGGCACGGCACCTCGGGTCCCTTATCTCCCCTCTTTATCTAAAGCATTAGAATATTCCGCCGTCTTTTGTCAAAAGAGCCCTCGTCCAAAGCGTTTTGTTCCCGTTGTCGGAATGAAGAGCATTTTCCTGCCCAAAGTAAACACGACGCGTGTGACACACACACACACACACACACACACACACACACACACACACACACACACACACACACACACACACACCCCCACCCACCCACCCACCCACCCACCGGCGGGGCCAGCAGCGGGAATTGAACTTTTAAAGAAACCGATCCGTGCCGTGATTGATGCCGTGTCGCTCTGACAACAGAGAGCGTGTAGCTAATTGCCTCTATAAACGAAAAAGATATTGCCCTCATTTTATCAAACGCATTCTTTGTTCGAGGCTAAAACAAGTGTCACAGTAAATGAACAAGACTGTAGGCATTAATAGTTTCCCGACAGTGAAATCCAAAGAGAATCCCTCGTCCTCAACCAATGTCTGGTGGGAGCTGGAAGTAGGTGCTCCTCCACTCCGTCGGGGCAGTTTCCTCTTCCAGGACCCATCCGTGTGTTCCACCAGCTGGGTGCTGCCGGCTGGGCAACAGCAGCTGAGGGTCGCTGCCACCTGGAGATGGTGGCCCTCGGGCTCCTCGTGGAGGTCCCTGGGACCCCTCCAGGACTTCTGAACCCTCTGGACAGCACTTTGGCACTCGGGACACTCAGTCAGGCTGGATTACACGGCACAGCCATCCCCTCAGCTAACCACCAGACATCGTGGAGAAGGGACTGCAATGGGTTTCCTTTGGGTTTCACTGAAGAAAATAATGATTCTGACTTTTTTTTTTTTTTTTTTTTCCTTCCCAGAAAGACATTTGATTTATCAGATTTTTTTTTTTTATTTTTTATTCTTTACAGATGTAATTTTCTCTTTGAAGGCCAAAAATGAGTCAATGAGTATTAAGAAGAAGAAGGGAAAGCTTCCCTGCAACATATATTCAAAAAGGTAACTGCGAATTGTGTGCATCTGACAAAAAAAAGTTTTGTCTTCAGCCAACACCAAAATGTGACTTCTGTGCTCCATCTCCCAGCTACCCAGATCACCCTCTTCCTCCCATCCTTCCCCTCATGTCCGTGTCCAGGCAGAGTTATGATGCTTGTCACACTCAGACTTTTTTCAAAGGGACCCTGACATTTTGAAGAGCATGGAGAAGAGCCCCTGACCTCCACCGCATACGTTTGAAACCCTGGACTGCCACACAAGGCTCTCTGGAAGCATATCCTTTCCTAAGGGACCGGATTACAACGTGAAATACCCCACGAGCTGTACAAGGGAGGCGTGGAGGGTCTTTTTAAAATGATAAGGAAAGGCACAGCCTGAACAAATAACGGCAGGATGAGGCTGGACAGATTCACATGTAAAGGAAAGCACTCATTCGTCAGATTCTGCCCAGGGAAGTGGCAAATTCACTTATTGATTTTTTCTAATTTCCTGGAAAACATGTTTTTGTCAGACACAAATTACTGAACACAAGTGAAGGTAAAGTAGGACGAGATCTAATGACCAGTGCTAAACAAAATGCCATCAGCTCCGTGTGGACGTGATGCTTTTGTAGATTCAAGAATTAAAGCTGAGGGTCACAGATCTTCTGCTCAGCCCCACTCCGTGGGATCCCGAGGCGTGGGTGCCTGCCCTGAGGGCTGCTGGCTGCCAGCTTTCTTCTTCCTTCAGTTAATCCAGAGCTGTTAGATGAGCTGCCTCCTGAGTAACGTAAGGTTGCACCATTATTTATGCTGAGATTTTTTAGCCTCTCCAATAATTCCCCTGATCTTCCTCTTTAAGAGTTTGCCTTACTCTGTGGAACAGCAAGCACATTCCTGGTGCTGCTGTTTCCCCTGCTGAACCTGCCCTACAGATAGCATGAACTGTGCAGTTATGCCTATTAGTCACACTGCTCGGCCCTGGTGTTAGACTAATTTGGAAAGACTTCCTGCATAGCAAAGAACAGCAGGATTTGATCAGAGCCCGAGATCCATCACAACGCAGCGAGGCTTTGCGAGGAGCCCGTAGCACCTGGGGCGCTTAAAAAGCTGTGCTGAAACAACACGGGGAAACTTTGTGTGCAGTTCCCTCGGATCTGCTGGATCCTTTCTGTCACCGAGTTCTGGGTTAGTGATTTGACGAAACAGCAGCAAGAAAAAGAGCTGACGGAACAAGGAGGAGAGAGGGACGAGAGAACACTATATCTTCAGCCACACTCTTTTGTGGAATTTTAAGTCAGTGTTCCCCCCATGATGTCCAGGCGTCAGTCCCGATGATGCCTGGTGACATTTCTATTGCCTTCCGAGGAAGAGGGCTATTTATCTGAAGGCACCTTGATCAAAAGAAACACAAGGAAATAGTCTGTCCGCGAAAATATTTTGAACTTCCTTTTGCTCGATTCAAACAATTGCTTTGGTCCTCGGTTATTAAATCTCGACTTTACCCCAAGAGAGGTTGCTGTTGCATTACTATCCTCTCCTTTGCTGCAGGGATAATCAAACATTTCAATAGCTTTCTGCTGACTGCGAGGCTGTTGTTACTTTTAACCCCTTTTCAGCCCAGTCTAACAGAAATGGTAATGAAAACATCTTCAGGCAGTGTTGGGTCAATCTAAATATCAATCAGGCTTTCAAAACAAAACCGAACTCCTCTTCCTTTCTTTACTGTTAAGAAGTAATTCTTTCACAGGGACGGAAACACATTGTACTGAGAGGAAAATCGCCCTGTGAAATCGGAGTTCCCGGTGCTGGGCACACACACAACCTTTCGATGGCACTTCTGTTCTAAATGCTCCCCGAGAGCCCCGAGCCACAGCTTGTGCTCACAGCGCGGGTGCGTTCCCTGATCTAACAAAGGAAAACTCGTCGGTCTCCAGAAAGAAGTGGTTTACATTAGGCAGACTTTTTGCTACCCATTTTTTGCCCCCTGAAAACTTCCTCCCAATAAGATTCACAAGTGTTTATATGAACGTCTGACTCCATTGGCTGTGAAGGGGGAGAGCTATAAACTTTCCCCGTTATTCCGTGCTTTTAACTAATGTAGCTGTCACTGAATTTTTCCCTCGGATCCCAAGGCAGTAGTGGGAAAACGTGGTTTTCCAAACATCTTTCGGGAGGATGCCGTGAATAACAGCACGTTAGGTGCGAGCCCGTTGGTGCTGCGTGATCCCTCGGGAAAGGTATGAGGCCGCTTTCGTGCAGCCCTGAAGCAGCTCCACTGCGTCCATAGGAACCGAGCGGGAAGGGCACGGCCGGGCTGAGCCCGGAGGCGGTTGAGCACGGGGATGGGCGAGGGGGCTCTCCGTCCCGTCCCGTCCCGTCCCGTCCCGTCCCGTCCCATCCCATCCCATCCCATCCCATCCCATCCCATCCCATCTCCCTCTTTTTTTTTCCTTCCTCCCTTCTCCCCCCCTCTTCCGAGCAGTAAATGCTTTCTAAATGGCTACTTGCCTCAATTGTTTGGCTCTCCCGAAGGAGCCAATGCAGACCATCACCCCCCCCCCCGGCCTTCTCGCTCCCCCTGGCTCCTTTCTGCCACACGTGCCCCCCTTCCCAGTCCCAGCTCTCTGCCCCTTTGTACGTTTACTGCTGCGGGTGCAACAGCAGAAGCAGAAATACCCGCAGTCAGGTGTTCCCAAGGAGCTCCAAAAGTCATTTTGGGAAAGTAAGGGTGGTGCAAAACTGGGAGTTGCCTGTTCAGGACAGAATCCTCATCTGGAGCTGAAGACGGTGAAATAAATATATTAGATGCTGAAACTCGGTGTGATAAATATTCCCCTATAAGTGACCCAATTAATTACATAAACCTGATTAATGCTTTGTGTCTGTCACTGTTTATTGACTACTAAAGCAAAGCTCATGGAAAAAACAAGCAAACAAAAAACTACCAAATCCTATCAAGACACGACCGTGCAATTACAGGTTATCTCACAGCGTGTGCACAAAAGGGACTATATTAAAGTCGTGCAAGCAGTATGCACTCTAGCATTCTCACTTCACAGTACCTTTCTTTGTAGGCTCCCTCTTCTGAAGGTAGAAGCAGTCTCCCTCTACATTTTATTTTTTCCCCCCCTCCTCTTGAAGGTGGAATTCCCAGCAAATGCTGCAGCATTCCTCGTTAGCAGGCTCTGAAACCTGAACCTTCAGCAGGGCACAGCAGCTTGAGTTACAGGGCTACCGGCGCTGGTTGCATCCCGGATGACAGCACTATGTTGGGTATGGAGAATGGGTTCCTGGGGTCATGCTGGCAGTGGGCAGTGCCTGCACACCCCTCGGCCCCCATCCCCACCACCGTGTGTCCCCATTCTCCCATGCAGTGGGTGCTCCCTGAGCCACAACCTGGCCTGGCCATAATAGCCACCAATTTCTTACCGAAAGGAACATACACTATTTTATTCCTTGGCCAAATTGTAGCCCAAAGTCATGGGACAGAGGGAAGGCTAGATATCAAAAATCTTCTGGAAGTAAGTTGAAGGCATCATCACATCCCAAATGTATTTCATTAGTGTTTTATGAAGAGAAGTGCTTTGCAGCACAAGTACTGAGGTAACCGCATGGTTTACCAACATTTTAATTTAATCATGCTCATTCCTGGACTCCACTGACAAGCTGTTAATTGCTTGTGTTCTCCGTCTTCATTTAAAAATTGATAATAGTTTTTCCATTGCAAAGGATGGATTTTATTATTGCTATGTGTATCTACATTTGAAAATTTACCACCAGACTGATTTTTTTTTTTTTTTTCCTTCAGAGAAATGCATAGGGAAGATTGTTTTTCTTCTCTCTCCACAAGAATTCCGTTTACCCCTGTTGTATTTCTGCAGGCCACTGCTGATCTTACTAAAATGGAGCTGTTTACTTTTACTTTTTGTTGTGCACTATTTTAACAGCAGAAGATGCCATATAAACACCTTTTATCTACTTTCCCTCCTACTGGGCTTGTAACATCAAAGATCATCCCATTCATCTCTGTATCAAGGCCGGCTGTAAGTTTTTATCTGACAGGGTTGTTGAAAATCAAACTGACTATACTTGATCACAGTAGGATCTGCATGAAAATCCCTCTGTAAGTTGAGTCACAATACTTACCTGTCTAGGTCAATTTGAGAACAACAAGAATGATAAGCACGTAAAGCTGAAATGCTGTTGTTTCACAGTAGGACTCTTCTACTGTTGGTATAGCAGAAGAGGGTGGTTTAAATAAATGCAGAGCTGCATGCAAAGTTGTGTGGTTGTACCCCATAGGTTATTGGAGGCAATTCATTGTGATAATTTCTCATCCCACTTGCCCTGACTTTGTGTGCCAAACTGCCTGGGCATTACCCAAACCAAGAGTGAGGATGAAGGTATGTGAAAGGATAGAGTGGAAGAGCCAATATAGATTTTCAGTTGAACTGGGAAAGAGAAAAATATTTGTGTGTATGCTTTGGTGTCATGGGAGAAAATATACTGGCTTCCATTTGTTCATTTTTTCCCCCCTCATTTTTTCTACTTTTTTCTATCATGCAGAAATGAGAAAAACGCTTTCCACTTTCAAATGGGAAATGGCAGCACACTACAATGTGTCACCGCTTCTGTGCAGACTAATACACCAAATAACTTAACTGTATTACAGGTAAGAGAGCAAAACACGTTTTCCTAAGAGTTAGACTTGCTTTTTAAAAAAATTTACATTGACTTAGTTGTACTGGTTCCACACAGACACAGAATCATAGAATCATGGAATCACAGAATCACAGTATCATAGAATCATAGAAGGTTTGAGCTGGGGGGGACATTAAAGGCCATCTACTTCCAACTCTCCTGCCATGGACTGGGACACCTTCCATTAGGCCAGGTTGCCCAAGGCTCCATCTAACCTAGCCTTGACCACAACACCTCCAGGGAAGGGGCATCCACAGCTTCTCTTAGCAAGGGTAACCCTAAAGAAGCTACTTCTGTAAGTCTTGGCCATTATCTGCTTATTTGGAAATTCAGTCATTAGTGTGTATCTTACCATAATTTTACCAAGTTAGGAGTGTTTATATGCATACTAGTGGTTGAGCTAGTAATATTGCTAATATAACTAAAAAGTTAATAATAGAGTAATATAGCTAAAGCTTTCTGATTCTTTCTGTTATGCAGTCATGGTTATAATCTAGCCAAGCTTCAATAACTCAGACTGAAACTTTCCATAGGAATATTGAGCCTGAGGCAGAATTCACAATGGAAAGTTTCAGCTAAGAGTTCAAATTTCTCTAAAAACAAGAGTGAGAAAATTTGCTTTGTTTGGTTTATGTTAACAAAATTAAAAAAAAATACAGACAAGGTGCAGTGTTTTCCATAATGGTGTCACGATCTAGTATTTAAGAGAACAATAGTGTTTGGAAAGATACTTCTAGCTGCTCCCACAAAAATGTGTAAGATTTTGCTTGAGTTCTGGTTCTCATGGAAGTTACAGTTTGAGCATCTTTGGATTTTCGTGCTCAGGGTTCCCCAGGATCTGACCCAGCTGGAGCCCTTACTTTCCCTGGCCCTGGAGGTCACCATGGGGCTGAGCTCGCTGGTAGGGCAGCACCAGGTGAGGGGAGGCAAAGACCAGTTGTGGAGCAGAAGGTGTGGGGCTGTGTATAGCTGTTAATGATGTGACCTTTGAGTGCTAAAACTGTTCTTACATGTTTTTTTCCCTAAAAACAGTTATTTTCTTGTGATAACAGTTTTAAAAATTGTTAAGCAGCAATAGCCAAATGGCCAATACAGAGTATTGGATATTGGACTGAATAATACAGAGTAAAAACGTTTTTTTTCTTCTTTTTTTTTTTTCCCCATTAAATTTTGATGCTGTTGAAAACAAATGTCCCTGGACCCCAATGGAGATAGACATCTGTAAATGAATTGGATCTGTTAGAGCTGTTGTTTCTCTTCCTCATCTTTCATTTGCTGCACTCTTGTCATTTTTTGGAATGTTCTTGGTCCTTATCTTAAAGTAGCAAGGAAAATAGTATTCAGAAAGCAAAACAACTTTGGCTAAACCTGAGCAGTTTGTGTTGCCCTCAAGAGGAAGGAAGGATGCCTCTTCCTGCCTAACTGACTGCGGGCCCCGCAAGACGTTACTCACTGCTGAGCTTTCCCCTGCCTGTTTCCTGGATATGGTGGAAAGCAAAATGATAAACATCCTTGTCTGAAGCTTGCACGAGTTAAGTTACACAGACAAATTACTTTCCAGACCTTCCTATTGTATGTCCTTGGCAGGTTTTGTCTAAAATGAAAAGTAAATATTCTATATCTTCCTGTTCCATTATTATCTGCATATATATAAGTGAAAAAAAAATCGAGGAAGAATAGACTTTAGCAGGCTACCATCTTATATTTTGTTCAGAAAAAAAGAAGTCTGAGTAAGAAAGATGCAGCAGCAGTGGTAAAGTTCCTGCTTTCATACTGACTCAAACCTGACACTTCTAGCATTTAACAAGCAAAACTTTACAATAGAGTTGATATAAAGCATAATAAATATAATGATAAAAGCTTCTGTAATTACTATAAAATGAGATCAGCTGGATGCCATAGAAGACCATGATCTAGATTTTTTTTTTTCTCAAGGGATTACACATCAGCTTTTTTATTAGCATGCACAGACTTAGTTTCTCAGCTCTTTAAAATTCTCTTCTAGAAGATCTGCATCTGGGATTTTTTCCCTAGATTGTTCCCAGTGTGCCACCACCCTCTCTGCAGGATGGGCACCCATCTCTGCTCTCACTTGCAGCCTTGTTCCTGGCACGTTCACTTCTGAGACCCTCAGGCTCTCTGCCACCTCTTGGCACTGTGTTGTCCTGGGGGCACTGATACAGGTGCCTTTCATCTCCCACACCTATAGAGAGGCAAAACATCTTTTCTGAAAATCAAGCCAGCATTTGTGGGGTTAAAAATAGTCTCTTTGGAAGTCAGATGGATAGCTGAGCACTGACTCATTAATTGGAATTGTTTGAAGGCATCTTCTTCACCAAATCCTGTTGTTTTTGGATGAGAACTTTGAGCGTGACACCAGTAGGATGGTTACTCTTCATTCCTTTCTTAAACCACCTTATAACATAGTTTGTTTATATATTATACAATATATAACATGATCATATGATTACCTTATGTTTTTGGCACTCTTACCTCAGGTTCCTTCTGCCTCACTGTAGATGCAGCCCCATGGGCTGAACCACAGTGTTACACAATTCATCAGTGTGTTTCTAACAGTCTCAGGCTCCTTTTCATGCTTCAGTAGCTCTGCTGGTACATATTTTCCAAAGTGTCATACACAACCAGAAAGCAGAGATTTCCAGATGGCATTTTTCAGTTCTTGAAATTAATCTCCATAAATTCCAGGAGATTGCTCTGTTGATACTGTATTCCTGAAATCAACTTGGGTTTCCTTTGATAGACCTTTCTGGGGATTAATAGTAACCAGGATCCTTAGGTTGGTCTTCTCCAAGGCGACAAGACCAGAGTGAGCTTGGGCAGGCTTGAGCCCTGGGCGGTAGCAGTCACACTTTCATTTGCTTTCTGTTGAGCTGTGAATGTTTATTTGGATAGTTTGTGGTTCCATTTCTATGGATGTCTTTCTAGGCTGTACTTGATGATGAGCTGCTAAAGGCTGTTGTGAATCTGTGTACACTGAGTTCCTCCTGGAGTAAATATAAATGAGAGGAGCTGAGGACTTCCACAACAACTGAACTTCCTAGTTCTGTAGCAATCTTTGTTTAATCTGTAGAAACCCATCAAAGAGCTCCTACCAATCTCACCAGTTTCCAGTGTCACCTGGAAATTTTGGGGCATTGCAGATTCCCACAGGCTGCGGGACAGGCCCAAAGATGTGAGCACAACATGGCTCAGAACCCATTCTTTGTTACTCTCCTAAGCTTTGTAGCCCTTGTCTGGATAATCTTTTTCCTAAAGAAGATCATACTGTCCATTCTGATAACATGTTTAAAACTATTTTAGATTCAGTATCTCTTGTGCAGACAACTTGTGGTTTAGCCAGTATCTCTTTCTGCTTTTGCTTGCTGATTGTGGGGACCCAAAGTTCTTAGACTGTCCTGACTGCGTGTGGGCTCAGGGTGCAGCTTCCTGAGTACTGTTATTTATTTCTTGACATTTAAACCTTCAAAAGGTTTAGAAATCATATCAGTCCTAATGCATCTTAAGAAACATATGAAGGCTTCTTCAGAAATACATTTTATTCTTGTGTTTGCCTATCTATGTAAGCAGGGAATTTTCTTGACCTTCCCGTGCATTACACGTCACACAGCCTGCATATCTCTCTTAGAACTTCAAGGGTCTGCAGATGGGGATGTCCAGGATTAGACATGTTGACCAGTGAGGCTAACCTCCGAAATATTACTCAGCTGCACAGTAATCTGATATTCAGGGAGTTCAAGCTGGGAATTGCTTGCCAGGAATACTCCCAATTTTAAGCGCAAGCTGATGTTGCACTTGATCAAATCCTAACAAGCTTGCCTTTATTCTTGGAATCTTGGAGGATACACTGGGGTGTTGTTACTCCAGCTGTGCTAATTGCTTTGTCTTGCTGTCTTCTAGTGAGGCTTCTATTAACTGATTTTCTGACTCATTCTGCCCAAGCCACCTCTCCACCTATCACCGCTGCTGTCAGAGGCTTCGAGATGCGGTCTCCACAGTCTGATCATTCACTACCTGGACCTCTTGCTCAGCCTTGGGAATGGCCTTTGTGCTTGATTCCGCCTGTAACATCCATATGGTGACAGGCAACCCTGACTTCTCATAGCTTCAGTAGCACACTAACAGACCGGTGTCATCAAGTTTAGAAGGAGATGGATCTCTGTTGTCACCTGTAAGAGGTACTTGGTGATAACTTTAATCTGTGTAGTACACACTTTCTTTTCTGGCACTATGTAGTTTTTTTTTTTTTTTTCCTGTACTAAATTCACAGCTCTGAGCCATTGCTGCAGTGTGCTGGTTGCTGCTGTTTTCAAGACCAAAGGTCCTTGTGCAGCTCTTTGCATGGATCATGCTACCAGTTGTTGATGGTCGCTCTTGCCTGCCAGCAATTTTATTTCCTTGCATCCATTTTCCCTTAGTGCCATTGCCCACTCAGTATGGCCTGTGAGCAGCACCTGGCCTGGGATCCAGTGAGGACAGTTTTGTTTTATCCAGTGTAGGTCAGAGCTTCTGTCCTAAAGCTTCTCTAATGGGATAATTGCTCCACTCCCATCATTTCTTCAAGTGCATAAAGGTTTGACAAAAGGAGCCCTCCTCTGCCAGTTTTTAAATAAACCACATTTCTTTTTCTACACTTTCAATTCTTCATTGGTAGTCTGGAGCAGAACCTGTGGCTTTAGGAAATAGGCAGTTGGAGGGGGAACAAACCATTGCAGACTGCTGCAGAATGGAGATCTGCTGTCTGCCTTGCTTATACCAAAATGCAAGAATAGAATTTTTGCTTCTGTCCATGAAAGAACACTTGGGAGCTGCTCTGCTCCCAGTTTCTCTCTGCTAGGCAGCAGCAATGTGCAGCTCAGCCGCCTTCTCCATTCAGCTCTGCCTTTTTCCAGGAGCTTTATGGCTGCAGACCCATGGCATGCTGGGTTCTCTACCAGGCTGGTCTCCTGGTGAGCAGGGGCATTCTACACTGTAGCACAGACCTCTGCACAATATGACACAGTCCTCTGTGTGGTGTGGCACAGACCAAAACATCCCTATCTCTGCCATCTGGAACGATAGTGAGTGCTGAATCATTTGAAGCAGATACAAAACAGCTGAGTGTATATTCCCAACAGAAGATTTGCTGCATGTGTAAGTCTGTAAAAACAAATGGCAAGGCAAACCTTCTGTGACCCTATAGCCCTGCTCCGTGTTTCCAGTCATTCAGCTCCAGCTTTTTCAGCTCTGAAGAGAAGATGCAGGTGGCAGAGGCATTTGTGTTCTCAGACACAATCTTTGGCCAGCTGTGCAAAACCATATCTTTAAAATTCAGTGTCTTTGTCACTTTAGATGACTCCTCCTTGAGGGAATGTTGCTTATTGTCTTTTCTTGGTGAGAAGGGGTGCACCCTGTGCATTGGTTGAGGATTGTGTGTCATTCCACTCACTTTTTGACCTCCCATAGTGTACATGGAGGATGGCTGTGTTGAGAACCTGCGTTACTGCAGGTCGCCTCACTGTGCTGAAACACACCCTGTACACTGACCAGTATCAGATTTTTCCTACCCAAATTACAAAGGCTTTTCTATTTTTACATTCCTCACAGTTCAGGTCTCTCAAAACACTGTTCTTTCCTTTTCTCACTTTTCTTCATCTTTACAAAATTCTTTGGCTTAACTATTATTTCAAGTCCAACATGATTTCTTTAATGTCAGATCTTGTTAGTTTCTCAAGGGGGTTGTTTCTTTATTTCGCGCCTAATAGACATCTTACACCGTATTTTTATCCAGTGAAGAAATAGCAAATGGTCAGCTGGTTGGTGGTGAGCAGTTTGCAGAAGGAGCTGGAAGAGCACTGAGCAAACAGAGAAGACAGAAGAAGCAATTCTTGTCCTCTGAGGGGGCCTTTTGTCCTGCTGGCCAGCCAGAAGATGGTAGGATCTTGTGCTCCCCCTTTCATTGACACAGTTAACATCTGCAAACAGGTGAGGGAAGAAGGGTTATTTATCCAAAGGGCAGTGTTGGATCAAGTGAGATATAAATTGCCAGTGAAGAAATGTAGGTTGAAGTTAGAAGAAAGTTTCCTGCTGTTAGGAGAACATGGTTTTGGAGACTTCATGGTGTTCCCTGAGGTTATGTGGCATGGTGTGTGTACAGCAACTGGGAACTCCCTTTTTGATCTACTGTTAAGGTTTTAAACCACTTCTTTATTCCTGACTTGTAGCTGTAAACTAGGAACAGCATTTTCAACAGTTTTCAGATTTAATAGGCTCACTGTTTTGGTGTCAAAATAGCATATTTTCTTTACAGAGATAAAACTGAGGAAGGATTATTATTTCTTATTTCTCTGATTTTCCCCTTGTATATAACTAAGGCAATAAATCTAATGTAGGATGTGGATATAAATATTAAGTACATTTTATAACTCTGTATATTTAATATCTTTGTAATTCTTAGTGTTATAATTACTTTGAAACTAGAAGTTGGTATCCAGCATGGATAAGAAGCTGAAGTACAGTCTCCCAAAAATGAAGATCTGGGGTTTTGTGTGGATTGCTGAAAATGGAAACCCAGAGCCACAGCAGACTTAGAGTTGCCCCTGCTGTGCTCCTCTCTCCCCCCCCAAGGTGTGAGGATGTCAGATGGCAGAAGCTGGCTTCAGTGGGTAGGCTGAGAACAGTTAACCATGAATTATAAGTTGTATGGTGGGAGTCCTGCAACTCCTGCACAGGGTCCACTTAAATGCTGGGATATGTTAAACTAATAAAGCTGCAGCCTGGCACTGAAATTCATCCCAGAGTCTGTCTTCAATAGTCTCCTTGTTGTGATCAATGACAGCAAGCCCACTGCTGTTTGCAGTGGAGGATTTGCTTAAATCTGTCTGCATTTGCAGACAGCGAAGTTTCAGATAATAGATTATAGTTCCTGTGGATCTTTGTTGCCTAGAACACGGCACAGAAATTTTACACACCTCTAAATTGTTGTCATGTGCTGTTATTATGGTTTAGTAATCTACGTGTACATTTTGCATAGCTGTAAACAAATCATTATGGTATAATGCTGGGAGGAGAACCAGGACTGTTGATTCTAGTGGTGCTGCCATGTCAGTAGTTCTGACAGCTTTTCCATTCCTCTTCTGGGTAGACATATACCCGGGATGTTTTTATAGATACTAGTAGCCCAAGAAAGAATAATCAGCACAAGCATAACTAGAAATTTGACAGCAGTGGCTTCTCTTCTTGTTTTTTTATAAATCTTCTTTTTTTACTTTTCATTGTGCTTATGCCCAAGACATTGACATTTCTAACATATATTTGCTTAAAAAATAAAGACTACATGAAAGCTTGCTTAAATATGACTGAAATAAACTCCAGGAATCATTAAGCTATCCAAATGCTTTATATGTAAATATGACTAATCATTCTCTAGTTGTAGTTTAAATGTTCTGCTGTTCTAGGTGGGATGAAAAAATATAGAAGCTGAAAAAAAATCAAATAATTCAGAAATCTGATTTCTCAAGACCATGGATTGGCTATTGCCAAGGCTGCGATGAGGAAGTCCGGTCTCTCATTGTCGATCTGAAGATGAGGGAAGAAATGGACTTGCTGCAATTCCCCACTCCTGTCTTTCTGCTGAAGCTCTAAATGCTTTTCAGATTTCTCCGGAGCGTTGTGAAATAGCCTCAGGCATTAGTTAGATCTCTCAGTTAGAAGCATAGCATAATGTTAAATGTTTTGACTGTCAAAATCATTCCTGTCATTTGTAATTCAGCAGTGAAGTCCAACAGACATGTACATATACTTGCAAAACAGAAGTATCTTTCCATTTGGTTTGGTGCTGGTCACAGTGCATGTAAGTACAGCATGTTTGATGTGTGCAGCCACAGGGCATTTTGTTTATTTTGTTGAAGAAAATGTCTCCCATTAGACTCAGGTGAGTGCTTAAAATAAACCCCAATCATGCAGATCTCTCCAAACAGAGACTTCAAGTATTCAAACACCACTTGTATTATCAATGTTTTCACTGTATTTCTAGTTCCACGTTACATTTATAGATATATTTCGATTGCATTCTTTACTTTGATTGTGAACTTCCATACAGAAAAATCAGTCTGAATATTTCCCATTTGGGTAAGGCAGGGAGAGGCAGGCAAGAAACAGGGAGTTCCCCATCCATCACTTAGAAAGTGCTGATGGTGCTGAATGAAATCTTCCACTCATTCAGTTTCTATGGCCTAATATTCACCACCCTGTGACTCTTTGGCTTGTGCCCATGGCACACTGAATTCCCAGATGGTCACTGTATTGAAATGTTAGCCAGGCCTGGGACTGTTCAGCTTCCAAGATCAGGCAAAACTGGGTGTATTGAGTCTTGCATGGCTAAAGGCCAATCTGCACCTAACCTTGTAATAAATTACAGATATATATGAATCTTTCATATTCTAGAAGATATTTTTCATTCAGTATATGTATATAAGTCCCATTAAATTGAGTAGCAGTTAGCATGTTCATGAAGAGGAGAATAACTTCTGTGTTTTGCTTCTTACAAGGCATATGCTGTCACGATATATATTTTTAATTGATTAAGAGGTGGGAACAGTAACAGTATATTTGATCCAAGTTTTTAGCAATAGACTCTTTATTGGCCTCCATACCGTAAAACATTATTCTAGGCATGATCCCAAAGGTGTTTTTAATCATCAGGCTAGATGAAAAGAATATACATTTCTAAGTATCCTGGAAGTACCAGTAATTTAAATTACAAGTTTATCATGTTAACATTTTGTTTGGTGGGCAATAAGCCACAATTCAGAAATGTTGAACAGAATCCTGTCTTTTTAAAAAACATATGTTTCAGAGCTTTGGGAGCTTTACCTTCTCAGTCCTTTGCTGCTCTTGTAGTAGGATCCCATATAGCTGTCAGAAATATTCTTGTTATCAGTAGAGGAATGGGCAAGACATTCTGAGTTTGGAGTAGCTGTGCCACCCCAGGTTATCATTTTGGATGAACGTGTTTATCCATGCTATGAGGCTCCTGCAACTCGTCAACCTGTCCTAGGTGTTATAGGATCAAAAATACATCACATCAAAAGCACAAAAAAGGTGATTTTTCTGGTATGTTCAAGGCAGTGACTATGGCTGGAGCTGCAGCTCATACTCACAGGTAAATGTGGAGTTGCCTTGTGTGTGTTGTACTGTGTGTTTACCTGCTTGGGACTGTAACCTTGCTGAGTATTTATCTTCCACTCACAGTCTGAGCATGGCCTTGGCAGTGTTCTCCTGAAACATGTTTTCCTGATAAAAAACTTCACCTATAATTGTATTTACGTATTAAATAATGCTCAAACATTTTAATACTGAGGGCCAATATAAATAATTATATACACTTAAATAAGCCAAATGGTTGTTCATGGTCTATGTACTCTTTTCCAAAAACATCACTTTACTTTCCTTAGCAAATGATTTATAGTATGAGATTCTATTATTATTTTCATAAGTTCATATGGTATGAAAATGTAGCATGGACTATCTCAGAGCTATTGAAACAGGTGATGAAAACCATGAAGTTAAGAAAGCACACAATTGTATGATAACTATTCATATGTCTGCTTTGAAATAAGAATATGCCACGTAAAAGTTAAGTTTTATGAGCAGACATGTTAGCACGACCTCTTATTAAGGTCTCCTGTTATTTTCTACTAAAAGACCCAGTTCTCAATTGTTTAAAACTGTGCCATCTGTTGTCTGCTTAGGCTGAAATTTCCCTTACTGTGAACCTGGGTTGGGCTGAATTTGTTAGGAAATCTTCAGCCAAAATGGTTCATCTGCTGGGAAGAAAATGGACAACTGCTTTAGCTATCTCAAAAGATCTTACTGACGGTTTTTAATGGTATACAAGCTTCTTGTTTTGGAACATTTCTTGATATTGGAATGGGCATTAAAAATCTTTGGTTGGGATTTTTTTCTTATTCTGAAACAGAAAAGCTGGCTGAATATAGCTACAAAACAAAGCCACTTTCAGCACATGCCACGTGGATGCAATATAGACTGTAATCTCTACACTTCTAATCAAAAGTCCTATGTGTGGAGAACATCTCAAACCCTGCTAGGCTGTGTGTGTGATCAGAAACTGCTTCTCATGGCAGAGGGAGGTGATAGTGAGCTCTGGCTCAGGGGGGCATATGTCTGGGGCAGTCTGGCATTGTGGCACCATCCCCAAGCTGGATAGTTTGTTGGCACAAACACAACCCTGTATGGACTGCTATTTTGTGAAGGACACTTGGCAGGCAATGGTGAGCACTTTAGAGGCATTATCTTACCATGTTCAGTAGCAGCATCATGACCCTGAAGGATGTCACGGCTCAAGAGAGCTTCTCACTGCACCCACCAGTGATCTCACTCCTGGTCTTCCTTCAGATCATCCAGGGAGCTTGTGCTCCCTGCAGGACATGACTGCTCTTAGTGGACAAGACTAGAATTTCATTTGCCTCCCATCTATCTCCATTAGCCACTTTTTTTGTGCATGTGTCTCTGTGTGTTTCTGTTTACCAGTGCTTCTTTCTGAGATGTATCTGCCTCTGTACTTCTTGCTGTGCCCAGAGTAGTGAGCTAAAAGAGATATCTGAGCAGCCTAAGTGTGGTAAAGGTTTCTGGATGTCAGAATGGATAACACAGGTCAGAGGTTTTCAATAAATGGAATGGTGAGAATTGAAGGTAAAACTGCAGATTCCTATATCTTCCTATTTTTTCCCCTTCTCATTATTGGTCTTGTTTGACCCTAAAAACAAAAGGTTTAGGCTTAACTATTTACACATGAAAGCTGAGAGTTATTACTTAAACATTTTCACCAACAAGGGACATTTTATATTCTTTGAGACACTGCCAAGTAAAGAAATGATAGAGTAGAAAGATTGTTCAAAATCTCACATTTTATTTGCTTTCTCTTTTTCTTTCTAGGTTTGTCTTGATAGGAGAAACATTACAAGTGAAATCAACTTCTTGGTAGCAAAATCTCAATGCCCAACTGAATTTGGTTGGGCTAGGTGGACACTGGGGGCTGAGCCTGCTATCATATGCTTTGGATTTTGGTGTATCTTTTCTGGCTGAAGGCTTGAACTAGGTGGTGATTCCAGCTTTTGAGGGAAATATATCTATGAAACAATTGGCAGTGTTTATTTTAGATTTTCTACCCCATACCTAAAGCTTCATGCATGACTTCAAAATAAATATTATGTTCAGCTTTTTAATGTAGAATGATATTATTAGAGTGAGTAATATATTGGCTGAAATTAATAGTTTCAGTTATAGTTCAGTGAAGATGAACCAAACACTCCTTAACAGGGTGCAGCAAAAGCCTAAAATGTCCTTGAGAAAGGACAGCTGCTCCAAGCAGAGGAACTGAAATGCAAACAGGGCACTTTTCCTAATTTTTAGGGAGATAAATATTACATACCACCTGAGGTTCTCCAGCCAGGGATGGTGAGAGCTTGGCCTGGATGGCTGCCCTGGCCCAGCAGCATGATGCTTGCTATCAGTGAAGAGATGGGTCTGAAAACTAATAGGAACCACCAGAAGGGAAGGCCTGGTGGAAAAGCTTTCCTTTTTCTGTTAAAGCAGAAATAAGCACTTGTGAAAAGAGGGCTGCTCAGACAGTGACTCAGTCTGTGCTGAAGACCCTGAGAGCTGTGGAGGTTGATGTGAATTTTGAGTTAGACAGGCAGATAGAAATCCAAGGAATGATGTCAACTCACAAAGAAAGAAGATAGACTCTGGCTGGAAACATCTGCAAGGTATTTACTGAAAGCACGGCTATAAAATGGAGTTTGTAGAGTCCTGTTAATCTGTACAGCTTGGTAAGAAAGGGTATTTCATGCAGTCTATCTATTAACAAGCCTTTATTTAGACAGAGATAGTGAAGAAAGCTTTAGTTGGTGTGATTAAAGTAACAAGCTTTCATATGGATGCATTCTTGCATATTAATAAGTAAAAATATCTTCTTTGAGTATAATTACTGTAAACAGGAATTTGCTAAAGTAACTATTAAAAATCATGTTGTATGAGAATGATTCTTTTATGAAGATTATTAAAATGCAGTTATTTAATTTGTGCATCGTGTTACCTTACGTTAATTGGCGTCTGTTTCAAAAGAAGCGCTGGCTGAGATGATATAATAATCATGCAGGCGATTGTACTGGTTATGCTAGGAATGATTATATTCCACACTGTTCTAAGAACTGTGACAAGAATGACTGCCAATTTAAAGAGGAAAATGAAATGTGTAAGAAATAAATTACTCATTTAAAAGCGTAGAATTAACTTTCCTCAATCTTATCAATAAAATTCAGAAACTATTTGAGTCCAGCATTGGACTTCATTGAGGAAAGATGTTGTTTTCATTTGTACTATTTAATATCTTCTATAAAGTAGAAATTTTTAATGACATTAGCATTTTTTTTTCTGTATTCCTTACAGTTATTTAATCCTCTTAGGAGACTCATAAATCATTTCTGTTTAATTTCTTTATATGTGTATTTGTTTACATATGTATCAGAAAGAAAATAAAACTCATTGTTTTCTCTAAATAAAAATTTTCTTTACTCTGAACTGGTCACAAATTCTGCTTTTTGCCAGTTTCAGAGGCAGTGAGTATTTAGATTCTGTGTTTCATTTTTAGCAGTGGAGAGTAGAAGAACATGTAAGAACAGACCTCCTCTTTTATCTGCATTTTTTTCTTATCTGCAACATTAGATTCATGTCATGGTGAATCAAATCTGCTTCTAGCCAAGAGAAACACAAGCAGATAGCATGAATGACATGGAGCATGTGTACGGTGATGTTTCTGAAAGGTCCCTCTTGCTCTCATTGTGTTTCTAAATAAGCTTGAACCTGGAGCTTGTTTCCCTGTAACCTGGCCATTAGACTCTTTTTCCACTGGCTTGAGACAGACAACTTGGTGTGTTTGCCCTGCTCAGGGCCCCATTTGTACAAATTTACTGTGCCAGAAGTTACATTAAAGCATCATACTGCCCTGGTTGTTTCAGAACAGGATTCTGTACCATGGTAAATGTTCCTACATAAACATTTACCCATGTGGAATTTATGCTGGTACATTTTTGCCTTTAAAAAAAATCACATTTTTCTTTCTTGAAGTGGTGAAGACAACTTTCACGTATGCACTACTGCATTACCTTTCCTGTTTCCAGAGGAAAAAAAAAAAGTCTCCTTTCAAGGCTAGCCTTTACCCTAAGTTTACAGCATTATCCACACATCTATTTGGCTGAAAAGGATGAAGAGGCAGAAGTCAAACAAATAGACACTGCTGACCATACCGGGTTAGAAAAAAATGAGGGGAAGCAGCCTCAACATATTTTATTTCACACTAAATGGTGATGAACATCAGATCAATTACCTCTCCTAATGTCTCTGTCTGTACTGCCAAATGTGGACGTCTAATACTTACCATGGTTTGGATGTGGATGGAGTATAGTGTATGTACTGACTTAGGAAGAATCAAGTCCTCAGGGCAGGGCTTTAGAAAACTCTTCAGTGAGATGATGTGTCTATGAGTAACAGGGTACTGTGCTCCAAGGAAGCAGAGCGATCCAAACACAATTAGGAGGTGTAACCAGGCAAATTTGCTGGAAGAATGGTAAGAATAATGTATATAGAATTACATTCTGAGTCATAAGTGTATTTTATTGTGTGATAACTTGGAAGTCAGTACCTAAGTGAAGTTGTATTTGAAATATTTATAATGACAGAGGATATGTTCCATGCAGATCAAAATGGGATCAATACTGGACACACTAAATTGTCAGTAAGCATTGCTACCTTTCATTTACTTTGTTGTACAAATTACTGATGTCTGAACTGTGAAAATAGTGCAACTTTGTGTTTATCTGGCATTAACACATGTTCATATCCTTTAATTGAGGGTGTTGAAACTAAGTAATCTTTATGGCCCCTTCCAACCCAAGATGTTCTGTGATTCTATAATTGCATGCTGACTGTATTGTTTTCCCTTTATAACATTTTGCCTGTACTTATGCTGCAGAAAACCTTTGGAATGGCTGTAGTGTGTGCAGTGCTGGTGGTGCTGTCAGAACTCTGTCTGTCCTGGGGACAGTGGTGGGCAGACACAGCCCCGTGGCTTAGTGCTAGCAGCGCGTAGGATGGGGCTGGCTGCCACACCCAACGAGGCTCAAGCTGGCCCCAAAAGGCCTTGGGACAATTAAGTTTTGCTTCAGAAGTCTTGCCCCACTGAACTCCTTGGCAAAACTGCAGTTGACTTCACAGGAGTAAAACCTGTCTCTTATTCTTGCTAAATTTGGGCTCGAAATCTCAGCTTGCACTAGAGCTAATGAAAGTCACATGCACGTTCCAAGAGGAGAGCAGATCTCTTTCATCTCTGGAGTACCATGCTCCTCTGTGGCACTTCCAAGGCTGCATCAGTTATCGCAGGTCCGTTTATTTTAATGATGCAGCAGGAGCGTCCTAACTTCCTATGAAGGTACTTTGTTGTAATTATCTTGTATGTCTAGGGGCACCACGAGGGGTTACATTTATTTTACTGCCAAAGAACTGTTGTTTCAGCTGCAGTTCTATGAAGAAACAATCACATCTCCAGCAGTTTGTTAGATTAATCACAGGTGTGTAATCCCAGCACATACCCTAGAGGGTGTATCCTTTGACCCGTTTCCCTTTTTAAAGGGGAAACTCTGAATTAATATCAGTTGCATTGTTTACCACGGTTCAAGTTGGGTTTCTGCAGGATGCTATGAGAAACAAACCAGAAGCTTCTGTGACCTTTATTTTACTTGTGTGTGAGTACTGCAGTTTAACAAACCTGAATTGCTTGTTGGCAAAATCACATGGAAAACTGAAAATGAATGAAAAGAGGTGATCGAAGAATGAAGTAAAGCCTGAAGAAAGGAGGAATTTGTCTACTCGTAGAACTTACTGGTGCTTTGGTCTTTTATTGCCATGATATGAAAGTTTGCTCATCACCTCATCGTTCACTATTTTGCAGTAAGCAATAGCTGAAAATTACTGATTCTCACTTTATGTGGTGGTTGCCTAGGTTTAAAATGGAAACCTGTTTGATTTTAATGCTGTAATTGTTTCTCCAGGACAAGAGTATCTCAAGGATGTGCTGTTTTTCAGCTTCAGTCAATGCCTCGTGTTATGTTACAAAATGTCACCGAGTGCAGGTTAGGGAGTCCTTGGGGATAAAACTGACAGTTTTCTGAAAAATAGAAGACTTCTACATTTTAATCAAGTATTCAATGTAGAAATGAGTAAATACCCAGGAAGTATTTTTTTGCAAACTACAGCATGTTTAAAAGTCTCATCTGGGGGAAGTTTGAGGCTTATATCAGAAGGGATATGCATTTGCCTTTATTATAAGTTGACTTATTACAGGAAAAAACTGAAGAATGGATTCTCTGCAGAAGAATGGATTTCTGTAAGTTAAGAAGTCATATGTCTAATGATTCATAGAAACATACAAACTAAAATAAGACTAGGAGTGCATTTGAAAGTAATTTTTACTGCTTTATCTTCTGCTTTTGTTTTACCTGAAGCAGGGAACACAGTGGGGTAGTATCAGTATCTACCCCAGCACTCTAGAGAGATGTGCACACTGTCAGACAGTGGGATGAAGTACTAGGGCTCCAGAATGTCCGTATTTCTAAGATCACATGCTGAGCATGTAGTCCAGACCAAAATAAAAACATTGTGGGAGGACCATCCCATATCAAGATGTAGCTCCACATCAGAATGAAGTATCTTACTCAGAGCACGTGCACCCAAATAGGTGCACTGATTGCAAATGATGAAGGACTGCTGGCACAGGTGTTGCAAGGGCTGGGGTAGGACTGCAGGCCTTCCTCCATGCAGAGTTGTGTAGATTGCTGTTCTGTGGTGCAGGTGGGCAGCAAGCCATGGAAGTCTGTAAAGCAGAGGGGAAATCTGGGAAAAATGCCACTCCGGAAAGGGTTAAACCCTCACCTTCCTGCTGCCTGTATTCCTCACTCAGGTCTCCTGGAAGTCTGGAGTGACTCGAGGATATTTAGGAGTTGGGCCTTTGTGTGCCCTAAGGATCTGCTCAATATGCATCATGTAGCACTGGAACGCTTGCTATTGTTTTGGCAGGAATCTCTCTAGGAAAGCAGTGGTCTGGTTGGTCTTGCAGAATGAGGCAGAACAGCAATTCTTCAAGATATTTATATGAAATGTATCCAATGGGAATTGAGATTCTTTCTGGGATTTTTTTCTTGGACAGAGTATTGTCAGTAATAACCTTTAACTGCTATTAACAATCTATTAACTCCTTTGATGCGTCTAGAGAACACAGCTGTGTGACAGGAAATCTTGTTTTGGGAGAATGGATATATGGAGTCACTTTACCCTGAAAAAGATATTTGTGGGAAGAAGAAAATAGATAAAAAAAAAAAAGTGATTGCCTTAGCTGAGTGTTTGTTTCTCATATTATTGTGCTTTATAACAGCACAACTTCAAAGCCCAATTAGCACTTTCTCGAATGCAGTATGACTACTGAAGCAGCTCACGTGCTTCTTGCTGAAAAGAAGGTTGCTTTCTGAATTCCTGTGAAGCACTTCTCTAAACACATAGTTTTTGAAACTTAATTGAAAATGACAACTTGTAATTATGCAGAAAAAAGTAAAAATGATTTTTTTTTTTTCTGTAAGATTTCCTTCAGTGTTGTTCTGATTGGTGACATATACCTGCCTGGCTTCTTACCTCAGGGGGTGCTTTGGAACAGTAATAGGAAATTAATGAGAGAAAAAAACCTAATATTGAAGTATTAAGTATTCTGTTTCCAGGTACTGATAATTTGTCAAATCTGGGCTGCAATGATCCAGACTATTAATGACAACTGTGTTGCAATAGGAGAAAGAAACCCTGCTTGCTTCTACTGAATCATTCCATATGCTGGCATCTTTGCTTTGAGACCTTGAGGAAGAATACTAACAGCGAGAAGAAGGCATATTAACTTTAAAGCAAACAAAAAACAACAAACCTCCCACTTCGGTGGCTTCCAATAACTGTTTAGCTGTGCAAGTTCTGCCAAAGGACCATGTAAGATCTGAATAAAGCCTTCAGCATTTCTCTGCACTGGGATAACCTGGACCCATACCAGATATTTCTATTGCAGAATCCTGGGAGCGCTTCCATTCTGTATAAGTTTTGGCTGGAGAAAGTCAATTGCTGTAACCAGTCTCTGGAATGAGTTTATTAATATTTACAGGCAGAGGTAACTGAGTGATCATAAATCCTACACCAGTGGGGCATTTTATGCTGTCATTTTTAATTTGAATTTTAAATTGGGAAATGATAACTCATAGCCTATTCAAAGGTTTTTTTTTTTTTTAAATGAGAATGGTGCATATTGAACATTTCACTGGGGCAGGGTGCAGAGGAAGCTGCTCTCCTCCAGATTTAGGTGTGTATTAACTGAGAGGCACAGCTCCTCTGAATGGGCAGGACTGGCTGCTCTGCTTAGGAGGAGCTGGGTTACTTACAGCTGGATAAAAGATGGGAGGTATCTGCAACCACTTGCCAGATAGGGTGTACATATACTCACACTTCACATAAATCTGTGCACCACACCTTGTTATCTCCCTGGACTCTGTGGGATAAACTGTGGAGCTCCAATGGCCAGCATTGCTCAGACCATGGCACTCTGCTGCAAAGTCAGCATTAAATCTGAATGCCTGGATGCATTTCCATAGACAACCCTTCCTCTTGTTTTCAATGAAACACCCATATGGGACCATATTAATGCATTAAATCTCTCTCTTTCTCTCTCTCTGTCTCTCTCTCTCTCCATCTTGAAAGGCTGCTTTGAACCACATCTGTTTTTTCCAGCAGCGGAGAGCTGTGTGAGCACTGCTTCTAGGACTTGCCCTGCAAAGTGTGAGGAAGCCTAGGTTTGTTGTTTTGCTGACAGTGCTCTGATTTTTCTTTCTTTAGAGGACTTCCTTATGATGGCTGGCATTAGCGCATGGTGATTTGAGAATAAAGCATGGGATACTGCATGTTCTGAGTGAGTGCTGCTGTTTTCTGTAAGTGTTTCATTAGGCAGTGTACTAGCAAGTAAAAGGAAAAGAAAGTGGGAAACAAAAAAAAAAAAGAAAAAAAAAAAGCAAAAAAGGGAAAAATGAAAAAGGAAAAGCAAGGGAAAAGAAAAAAACCTCTTGATACAGGATCAATTTTGTTCTAAAATTATCGTATTTCAGATACGTCTGATGTTTTACAATATTTGATATGAATGTATTTATGTACTGTAACTGATGGTAATCTCTCTGAAATTAGTTGTGTACTGCTGATGCCTGTTTATCAGCTTCACATGCAATTGCTCTGGGATTTAATGCTCTGTAACCCTTCCTGGAAAAGCAGTCCTCTGCCTGCTGCTTTGGCAAAGATCTGAAATGAGAAGGCAATGTAGCAGAATTACAGAGAACATTGATTCTGTGCCCCTGTTCGTTGACATTAATACCAGATGTGTTTTTATTTTTTAAATCTAAAGCCTCATCATTTTTTTTTTTTTTTCCAGCAGAAAGAAGAGCTTTTACCTAGAAAATGAAGCCTTAATCTGTATTTTGATTCCTCACTCACTGTAATGGTGCATTCAAAGTCATCTGAACACACAAAAAAAAGAGTCAAGGAATCACTGAGACCCTATTACAGGGGCAAGGCTTTATGAAAGGGATTTTTCTTTATCCCTCAGATAATTATAAGTAATTTTATTATAATTATTTCCACCTCAGTGCTGGTTCTGCACTCATTGCACCCTTCCAAGCCCCCATCTTGCTGATTCTTATGAAGAGAGGCAACAGGACCGGCTTTGGTGCAGGCGGAGTATTGGCCCAAAGTGTCACATGGATATGCAACCTGCATGATCTTTCATCAGAAAGAGAATAACCTAAGCACAGAAGTGCTATTTAACTGCTATCATAGAATCATTTATATTTGAAGGGGTCCTTAAAAGTCATCTGGTCTAAGTCCCCTGCAGTGATGAGGGACACCTACAGCTTGACCAGCTGCTCAGAGCCCTGTCCAGCCTGACCTTGAATGCCTGCCTCCAGTGATGGGACATCCACCATCAATCTAGGCAATGTGTGCCAGTGCCTCACCACCCTTACTGTAAAAAAAAATTTCTTCCTTATATCCAATCTAAATCTCTCCTCTTGTAGTTTGAAACCATTTACCTTGTTCTATCACAACAGACTCTTCTAAAGAGTCTGTCCCTTTCTTTCTTACAGCCCTCTGTAGATACTGAAAAGCTGCTCTTGGGTCTCGCCGGAGCCTTCTCTTCTCTATGCTGAGCAGCCCCAACTCCCACAGCCTCACAGTCCTCACAGGAGAGGTGTTTCATACCTGGGATCATTTTTGTGGCCCTTCTCTGGATGCACTCTAACAGGACCATATATCTCCTGTACTGAGGACTCCACATCTGGATGTAGTATCCTAGGTGAGATTCACAGTGCTGAGTAGAGGGGCAGGATCACCTCCCTGACCTGCTGGCCATGATTCTTTTGCTGCAGCCCAGGATACGGTTGGCTTTCTGGGCTAGAGGGGCACACTGCTAGCTCAAGTCCAGCTTGCTGTCCCTCAGATTCTTTTTGGCAGGGCTTCCTTACTACCCCCAGCTTGTACTGATAGTGGGGGTTGCCAAGACTCAGGTGCAAGATCTTGCACTTGGCTTTATTGGAACTCAAAATTCTCCTGGGCCTACTGCTCAGCCTAAGTACTTCTGGATGGCATCCCATACCTTGGGCATTTCAACCGCATGCTGTGGCTTGGTGCCATCTGCAAAGTTGTTGAGATCCACTTGATCTTACTGTCAATGTCACTGAAGATGTTAAAGAGAGCTGGCTCCAGTACTGATTCTTGGGGAATGTCACTCATCATTGATCTCCATCTAGACTTTGAACCATTCACCACCACTCTTTGGGTACGATCTCACAACCAGTTCCTCATCCATTGAACAGTCTACCTGTCAAATCCATGTCTTTCCATATCTGGAGAGAAAGATGTTGCTGGTTACCATGTCAAAGGCCTTACTGACGTCCAGACAGATGACATCAGTGAGTCATCCCTTTGTCCACTAATGATGATCTTGTTCTGGTCATTCCCGTTACTGTTTCTCTTACTGTAGTTTTTCTTTTTTTGTCTTGTTTTGTGGGCTTAGGTTCACAAGCTTAGCTGACAGTCTTCTGTCAGCTAAAGGTCCACAAAGGGGTACAAAGCTGCCAGATTTTAGTGGATCTGTTCTAAATATTAGGGGAGTCTCTGGGCTCCTTGATGCTGCTCAGGGTCTGCACGAGGTGTCAGAGTCATCTGTTTGCCCCAGCTATGCTGCAATTAGGCCATGCAGGAGCAGGAATGAATACAACCGTAAAAGCTGAATCACTGGTCAAAAAGATGTTGTGTCATCCTCTGGGCTGGGTTTTTATTAGCAGAAATGCTTTCTGCTCTGTCATGTTGCTGAAGATATTTTAATGCTTTGCTTTTTCCTTGTTTGCCAAGGTGAGGAATTGTGTAAGTGAAAGGAGCTGGGAGCAGCGAGGATCTGGCAGTATTTAGTTGGAGGAGGTGAAGGAGCCAGAGCTCATCTCAAGACTGTGAGGCTGCAGGAAAAATAGTTTCGCTTAGCAGCTATTTGGAAAAGCACGGCAGTCACCTTAAAACTGCAGACTGAGCTGGGATCAAATGGCAACTGTTAATTCACAAATATATTGCTCAGAAATTTGGGCAGTGTTAACCTGTAGTTGAATGCAGTGTTTCTGCTTTGGACAATCCCATTCCTGTTGGAAAATAGAGTTAAGTATTATCCGTATCAAGATTGCTTCTGGTAATGTCACAGGAAAAAGACTTGGTGATATCCTGAGATAATTGCTGAAATATAATACGTAAGCCTGAATCACTGGTAATATAGGCGTGTGTTTTCCCTTACTTAACAAGCATACTGCCTACGTCTGTAGACAGAATCTCTCTTGAGAAAGTTTCAGCCAGCGATGAGCTTCACAGTGCTGTGTGACCCAAACTTAATGCATTTCTCCCAAGATTTAACTGTCATATACTAGTTAAAACTTGATATCTGTAGTAACGCCTTCTAGCCATTTACAGTAATATTGCTTCTTTCTGCTAATATTCGATGGCTTGTAGTGCATATTGTGATTGACTTGTGGCTGGAGAGTGAAATAAGTGGAAATAAAAGAATTCCTAGGGGTGATGGCTGATTAGAGGAGAGAGAAAAATAACACTGCCTTTAAGATACTAAGTAACTCTGTGGGAATAGAGCAGTTAAACTCAAAATTGCGATCAAAGATTTTTTGATAGATGAGTGGATGTAAAGATTAAATGAGATGGACTCTGCCTACACACCTTGCCCGCTCCCTTCCCTGGGTTATGGCTCTCACATTCTTTTCAGTGTTACTGTTTCAAAAGGAAATAATGCAGAGCAATGCTACAGATTTTTTTTTAATAACATATTTGCATAACCTGGAGAGAGGTTTTAGATGTTAAACCAACATGTGACTCTCGAACTCAGATCTTGAACATTGGGAGTTTAAGAAATTTCCTTGTTATTCACTAGAGTGGGTAGAGAGGAAAGAGTCAGGTTGGATATCAGGAAAAGGTTCTCCATCAGTGGATGATGGGCGTGGAACAGGCTGTCCAGGGCAGTGGGCACTGCTCCCAAGTGCAGGAATTCAAGGAGCGTCTGGACAATGCTTTCATACATAAGGTCTGATTTTGGGTGGTTATGTATGAAGCTGGGAGTTAGACTCGACTCTTATGAGACCATTCCTACTCAGGATATTCTATGAGTTTTGGCTCAGTAGCGTGTCAGCTACAATAAGCTGTTAGTTGTCCTTGCTGGTTTGCTCTCAGTTGAAGAGTTTCTGATCTGAATAGTTTAATTATGGGCTTGCCTATCACTGTTAGTCACTCTTGATTGGATTTTTAGCAATTAAATACGAAGTCTATCAGCAGATAATTGCCTTATCCCCTTTAGTTACTGCCAAAACAAATAAAAACAGATCAAAACACATCTTTTTCTGGGCATTGAATTTCTTTAAGAAAATAAAAGGAGACCACAAAATCCACTCATAGTACCTCTGTGGGGCTGGCTGCCTTCCAAGGCTCATCCTTCTCCCACCCTGCTCCTCCTGGAAGAAGCAGTAACGAACACAGGAGTCCTAATGAGCACAGAGCACCCACTCCTGCCTTCAGCATGGCTGGGAACGCATTCCACCTCTCCCATACCTTCTAATACAAATTTAAGAAGATGACAGGAGAAATTAGACAGGAGCACTCCTTCCCCCAGAGGCGGAAGGTGACACTTCAGAGCTGCAGTTGGGCTCCTCTCCATCCCGGCCCTTGCAGCTTGAGGCCTTCAAAGACTGAGGGTGTGTCACTGCAGCTGCTGCATCAAACCAAATCAAAGAGATTTGGTTAGTATAAACTTCAAAATCAGTGCCATCTTTCCTTCACAAAATACTTCAAACACAGCAAGAAATGTCATCTCCCAGATGATGGAGGTTAATCTGCTTAATCTCCCCTTTTCCTCGCGTCTGAATGTAAACTACTGGCAGATATCCAATTATTTCTTGTCAGTCAGAATAAATTTTTCATTCCTGCTACTTCAATCAAATTTTAAGGGAAGATTTCTGGTCTTATTCTGTAATATCAGTCTGGCTTCTGAACCCATGAAACAGTGCAAAGCAGGATGGACCAGCTCCTGACTGTCACCCCACCAGAAGAGAACAATTAAATGATTCTGGAATAAATGTGGCTCTGGATTGAAACCTCTGATGGTTTCAATTCTGGATGTGGCAGTCATTGGAATGAGACTGATATTGTTTGTCTCCTTATTGCTGATGTTTAAAACGTCTGAGCATTTGGTGAAACTGCATGCATTTTTCTCAGTAGTCTTTGAGCTCAGAAATGACCCCCAGCCCCTATGAAAAATCTGATGGTACAAAGCAAATAGATGTGAGCATGATTCTGTTAGTGTAGCATCTCTTCATCTAATACAGGACTGAAACTGAAGTATTCAGCTTCAGGTTTACAACAAAGAACAATTCTAAATCCCTTGTGTGAGGTTAGACATCAAGGAATTTGAAATGAAATTGTTGAAGTTGAGACAACCATCAACCATTTTTCCCTGTTGGACTCTCATCATGACTGCAGAATGGTGCACTCCACATTCAACAATAAGCTGAAAATTCAACATCTCCTGCAATGTCGCATAGTCGCATCTTAATATTTGATTGATGCCTGTCTGAAACCTCACTAAAACTTGATAGTCACACTAAGATATGAATTAAGGTTTTACCCCTTGTAGCACTAAATAACTTGAGATATATTTTGGAATAATAGGAACCAACGCATAAGTTCACAAACATGATCGCTTCATATTTAAGTTGGCATTATTTTTAATGTGATGATTCGTTTGCTTTTTGATACTAAATTAGTTACCTCAGCTTTTCCAGCTACAGAAGATTTTTATGAACCTGTTTCAAATGGCTACTTTAGAGGAGAAAATCCAGACAGCAATTTTCCTTAGTACTTCCTTGTATTTAAATAGCCCTTTGGAACCAGTCATGGTGAGATGGCTGCCAAGTTCCCAATTGCTGCTGAATAAAAAACAAATACAACAAGCAGTTGCCAGACAGGGCAGTATACCGATGTTTTTGGCAATAATACATAGGCACATGAAATTTTGGTATTGCATTAGTCAAATGGGATGGTTGAATGGATCCTGGTGGGGCCAGGGGTTCTGCAAGAAGGTGACTGGGTGTAGGCAAAGCTTTGCTCCTTTTCTGGGTCTACTTTGTGGAACTGGGAGGCACAAATAAGGACTTGCTAAGTCTAGGAGTGGCTGAAGTGGAATACAAGTGCTCAGAATCTGTGCTGTGGCATGATTAGGTTACTCTGGAGAATATTTTTACATCAGGATTTCCTGTATTTCATAACACATCCAACAGTTAATATTGGCTGGTCGTCAGCAGCCAAAGAGTGCAATGAAAACTCAGCTCCCTGTGAGGTAAAATTAACAGCAGAGCGCTTTAGGATGTCATGTAAACCCCTCTGGTGTTGAATGTACTTGTTAGTGATCTTGAAAGAGGAGGGACAAACAGAGAAAGAGGGATTGGAAGTCAAAGTTGCCTTTATTGTTGATATCACTGTGAAAGAAAACTGTGATGAAGTTAGTTGAGATTTAAACCAGTGAAAGAAACAAGCAAAAAGATAGTAAATTAACTTCAGTGTTGGCAAATGCAAAGAAGTATACACTGGATGGAAAATTTCTATGCATTTGAAATCCCCTTGACAGTAACAGCTGGAAGGTATTAGATTGCATATGCACAGAAAAGTGAACAATATCAGAGTATCTTCACAGAAACAAGGGGAGCTCCTCTCTAGGGAAGTAAGTCCTTTTGCTCCAAAGAGGTACAGCAGAATTAGAATACTGAGAAATGGCCAGGACTGAAGAACCTGCATCTAACTACAAACATAATGAATATGGTGGACAAGATTCAGTTGCATAAACATAGGCCCTGGTGTCAATTTTGTTGCAGTAGGAAATCTTCCCTAGTGTCCAGAAAGGCACAAATCTCCTACAAGTCCTTTGCTTCAAGGGATGGTCTTGGAAATACAAGGCAAATCAAATAGCACTGTGTTTAGGCAGCTGAATTTACTTTAATGTTCCTCTCCTTGCCTTTTTCTCAGGGCTGTTTAGTTCAGTTCTCAAAAATCCCACTCGTGCCTGGACAAACTGTTACCCTCTCTGGTGCACAGAGGATGAAAATATTTGTGATATTATTTACTCTTCTTAGTGGGGAGCTGTGAAAACCAGCATTTAGACTAATGGTACATGGTAATTCTTCACCCAATGTCTGTATAGTCTGCATTTGCTGGAAGACTATTGAGAGAGTTCATGATCTTGTCCATACAGTATGTTTGAGCCGCCTGTTCCATTTGACATCCCTGGTAAATGGAATGTCCTCGTACAATGTCATGTGGCTGCCCAGCTGGCAACCATGTTGTGACAGAGAGCATGGAAATTTATCTGGGAAAATTATGGAAAAAAGCCAGAGGGTCAGGTTTTCTGTTTCTTTCTTTTTTTTTTTTTTTTGGCTAGCTGACATTAAAATTAAGGAGGTCATGCATACAGCCACAGTAGTCCACATTCAGGGAGCTATTTTCATAGCAGTGAGAGCTGGACGTTCTTTTTTATCCTTAAAAGAGAGCTTAAGTTCTGATTAAATTGCTTGGGGTCACCTGCGGTGCACACGATGTTGCATTAGTAAGTAAGCATTAGTAAGTTAAATATAAGCACTGTTAGCTCTGCCTGGCCCTGCATTCAATCATTTTGTCGAGGAACTGCACTGGCCAACTTTTTTCTAATCCTTTGTGTAGTTGTAGTGAATCAATCTGATACACCTGACATCCTCTCCCTCTAATGCTGTTAGTGGTATTTTCCATATTTACCCTTGAGATTTTATACAGTTTATAGTGCCCTAATACTGAAAATATATGGGCAGTTTCCAGACGTGTTGCTGGCCGTGCTCAACTAATGGCAGAGCTGACTTCAGCTGTGGGTATGACCAGACTGAGATAGTGCTAGCTGATGAATTAGTGAGAGACAAAAGAGTCTTATGATTGTTATACAGGTTTCCCAGTCTTTCCAAATTCCTTTCTGAAGCAGAGTGCCTCCCTTAGCACAGCTCTTCCACAACTTGGCCTCACACTGGGTGCTTCCTGTCCTCCCTTTTTATTCTGGCCTCATCCACCAGCCTCCAGCTCAGCCACCCCTCTCAGCACCACTGTCCTGCCTCACCCTGATGACGTGGCCGCCCATGAGCAGCCGCCCTCTCCCCCCAGCATGACTCCTCTTTATGACTCTGCAGCTAGGAGTTTCCAGGCCTGCTTTTCCCATTCCTGCTGGCTTTCCCAGCCCAAATTGCATGAGCAGACCTCATCCCAGGGAAGGTTCCCACAGGCCCCCGGAGGGGTACTTGCTCCCTGCATGCATGGGAAGTGCTGCTGGGACTGAGGATCCTGCAGATTACTCAGCTGTGGATTGACTCCTTCCCAGAATGATGTGAAGATCATGAGTTGGGAAGAGCCAGCATCTGTGGCTGTGCTGATCTTCTCATTATCTACTTGGCACAAGCTCTGCTACTGCACATGAGGTTTCTGCCTTCCAGATAATGAAAACCCCAAACTTTTATCAACAAATAATATGTTCTGTAGTCTTGCAGATTATCAAACATCTCTTTGAGGAAGCAAATGGCTCACCCTGTCCTCCCATTCATCTGTGATATCTTGGCATCTATTTTTTTCACTCCTATTTATGGTAGGATGCTTTTCTTTCCCGTGAGTGTTCAGAATTCAGATTCCTTTTCTAAATCTCAGCTAAATGTCTTAGAAACATTCCTGGGAAAACTTTGTTCCTTCATTTTCCCAATAATATTTTCCTATACAAAAGAGCTACTTTATTTTCTTACACTGTAGTACATAGATACAAGACTTGAGCAAGAGACTAGCTGGGCCATGGGAAAAGGTGGTGGTGTTTTTTTGTACAAATATATTGTTGGCAAATGGCTTTAAGAGTGCTTAAATACATTTTGTATTTTCCATAATTGACCATTTTCTCCTCTGACATTCCTGAGAAGCAGCAAAAAGTAAGAAAATTGGAGCCTACCGCATGCATCCTCATGAATCTCACTTTAGTTGCCCAATGACATGTTGACCTGTATAATGTTGAACTTAATTTGCTGTCAGCTTTACTATTTTTTTTTTTTTACATTTTATCATTTATTGCTTTTCTTGTATTCTGTACACTTTTCTTTACTTCCCTCTTCTCTGTTTCCATTTCCTTTTCCCAAGGTAAATATGTTCCAAATATTTAGTTACTGCCTGTGGCAGCCACATTAAAGGTTCATCTGGCCCAATTTAATGCTGTATGTGGAGACAAGCTTCAGAGGAGGAATTACAGGCTGCACAATTACCTTTCAGTTCCCTGTAGAACCCAATAAGTCTAATTCCCTGTAGAATAAGGGCTTATAGCCTCATTTTTGATTTTTTTTTTTTTCTTCTAATGTGTGAGTTATTCCCATTGAATGCATGTGGTATATCTAAACAGTTTGTTCAGGTCTTTCAAGCAGTTGGCCTGCCCTTGTGAATGAATTCCACAAACTAGTAATACATGGTATTTTTTTCTGAGGAAATAAGTGTTTTCTTTCATCAGGTCTGTGTTTGCTGCTGCCACTGGTGGTCTCCTTTCTCTAGTACCAAAATAATATTGTTTTCTCTGTATGTTTTTCAGTTCTCTCCTGTTCCTTCTCTCAGTTAACCACTCCTGATCTCTATCAGAAAGTTTTTCCTACACTTCTGTTCATTTGCCACGTGTCTCCGAGATCAGATGACCAGAGTCCATCAGTTCAAGTGCAGGCGTTGATTCATACAATGCTATTTCTTGTTCTATTTCCCTCCATAAATGCTAACACTATATTTACTTGTTTGTCCACTTCTATAAATCAAATAGAGCCACGCACAAGTCAGAGCTCCTGAGGGACAGTACAAAGGGCTGTTTGTAGCCTAGTAGTTAGAGCACCCCTTAGCTGGTGCACCCACTTTATTGTTCTGTGGTCTCCCTCCACATGTTCCTATCCCTGGCATATTCATGGCTGCACTGGGGCCCCAAATTAACAGACAACGGAGGCAGAGAGCAGGCATGCATTGTACGTCCTCACTGCCTGTTCCTGGCTACACAACTCCTGCTGTGGCTGTTCTCCCGCTGTGGGGGAGGTGGGGGCTCACGTCCATCAAACAGTAAGAGGCTGGCTCATGGTCACTCTGGGTCCCCTGTTTCATTTCTCTAGTAGGAGGTTTTCCAAATTACTAGCAAATATACAGTCCTGTTAGGGCTTCATTCTGATCTTTCTTCATCCGCCTCCTGTGGCTGAGTTACATAGTTTGGTTATCTACATTGTTAACTGTGGGACTGTATTTTAACGTTTTGCAGTATTCTGTTCTAAATTTAGTTAAATGTTCCTTCACTGATGCATTTGATGGATAGACCAGTAATCCTGTATCATGATTACTCTTCAGAACCTACAGCTTTTTCTATTTTCTTTTCTTTTCTTTTTTTTTTTTTTTGGTGAAGTATTTCCAAAGAAAAATTCAGTGGTTTTGCCCTGTTTTCCCATAAGAACTTCCTGTAGCCCTGATCATTCTTATTATAAACAAAAAAACCTATACTTGAGAGATCAAAAGCAGCAACACTGAGAAGAGAGTATTCTTACTGTAAGTATTTAAACAAATGAAAGGACAATTTCTTAAGTAAATATATAAGGCAGAGCTAATCTTCCTTCTGAATTAGTGAAACACCAATTACAGTATGAAAGCCATAATCTATTGCAAATTAATGTTTCACAAAAACAGCAACAGTCAGTATTCTTCAACAAGATGTCTGAGGCACACAGATGCAAAACAAACTAAGGTACAACATTTTAATGAAGAGTTCCTGCCTGTTGATTCAGATTGCTTTGGTCTCGTTTGTGCTTACAGCCGTGCTGTGTGAGGGAGGAGGAAGGCACACAGCACCCACTGACAGCTGTTGCTGTGGGATGAGCTGACCCAGGCCTGCATCCCTGGGCATGGCTGCATTAGGACATGGGCACAAGCCTGAGTCAGTGCTGGGTTTGTGTGGATGTGGCTGTGCACAAGGATGCAGGAACTGTGGCAGGACTGAGCAGGTGATTGTTATGACATAGATAGCCCTGTCCTGTCTTGATGGCGTCCAGCTCAGCAACTTGTATTTCAGGGAGATATTGTGTGCAGCAGATCTACCTTGCATAGACTGGATATAAAGAAAAGATTTTTCCTGTGCAGACAACTAAGCATTGGAGCAGCTTCTCCTTACTCAGCTGGACAAATCCTTGAGCAACTGTTCTATGGATGTTGACCTTGCTTTGGGCAGGGGGTTGGACTAGAGACCTTCCAAGATTCCTTTCCATCTGTGTTACCCAGTCATGACCTCCATGTCCCAGAGACTCTTATAGGAGAGCTTGCAAGGTGAAGCAGGAAGCTGAGTCATGTACTTTTCCATGTCTTTCCCTCTGTCCTCCTGCTCCTTGTAGGAAATCACTTTACAAAAAGGATTAAATTTCAGGTGAAAGAAGTGAGAAGGAAAGTATGACCCGAAATTCTGTGTATAAATACATGCATATCACAGATGCAGACATTTGGATGCCTACTGTTTCTTTCCTTGCGTGGCGTTCTTGAAGGGGTGGCAGAGGTAGAGAGTGCTGCATGAGTTACTTAGTCATGATCCAAGATATTACCCTTGGTCAGGATTTATGATGACTTCTAAGGGGAAACCAGGGTCGTGACTGAAGCAAGTTCATCATTTGGAGTGATTTAGACCATTGGTCTGCATCCTGCATTTGGGCCACAAGTCTCAGCATTAACTGTCTTCCTTGCTGTTCCAGGAAGGCTGAATGACAGTCAAATATTCAGCTGAGTTTGTGACTGGCCAGAAGGTGGCTGAAGACAGTGCTTGGAAAGGATGGGTAAGAAACAATATCTGGAGCAGCTTGGCCCTGGAGAGTCAGTAGTCTTGCAGCGATGGATGGCCACGATGAGATAGAGTGGCAAAGGGAAAAGTGAGGCTGCAAGCAGCAGACAATCTGCATACTTGATTTTAGAACAGAATATGCAAGATTGAATCTTGTAGAGACTACAAAACAGGTACAGCTGTCTCAGTGTACACCTCTGAAATGTTGTGAAGGCAGCAATGACTCCCATCTTTGTTCAGTCTCACAGGAGAACAGTGAAGCGATACTTTCACTGGCTTGTTCTATGAAAGCATTATTTTGAAAATTCTTCTCCTTTATTTCATCCTTAGGTGTTTTTCATCAGACTGATCTGGATTTCAGATTCAGTACTGGATCATGTTTAGCTGCGGTATGCAAGTGCAGGCCTCTGTTTCACTGGTTGGCTTTTGTACAGTATGGCAAATGTGCGTAACAAACCATTATGTTTCAGTGTTATAACATATGAGGCAGAAATATGTGTGTAGTACATGCTTAGCATGTATGCTAAAAATCTGTATAAAGGCTTCCCAAGACTGAATACTAAAAATATACCCTAAAACTGCCTCTCACTGGTACAGTGCAAGGGATCCTATCTTTTTAATAACTTTAATGAAGTATATTCAAAGCATAAAACAATAAAGGAAGCACATAGTTTTCCTTTAGGTCTGGGATCGATTTCCACATCAATGAGGAAGGAGCCAAGTTAAAGGCATGTGACTGCATGAGTGAAATAGCAATAGCACTGGTATCTTAGCTCACGAGGTCATTCATCTAAAATCTTCAAACAGTTGGCTCAAAGCCTAAAGAGAATACAAGTTTAGGTATAGATGAATAGTCCGGAAATCCTTGCTGCTGTTAGCATAGATCACAGAGATAAGAAAAGAAAAAGAGGACTTCAGTAATTTTCTGCTTTTGGATACTGAGAATTTGCATTTCTCTCTTTAAGACTGAATGTACATAGCCAGGTCTTCTCCACAGCTGTCCAAGCTTTCTCTTGACTTTAATAGTTCTCTATGCATTGTTGTGGAATTGAAGGATATATGGTATTGTTGAGATCAACGTTTAAGTAGTAAAATTATTGTACCTCAGACCTTTTCCTTCTCTCCTTGTTAATCAGTTCCGGTAAATATGTATTACGACATCTCTAATAATCTACCTTCAATTTACGACCCGCTAATTTTGCAGCTCTGCGGAAAGAATCTAGCGAGAGGCAAATCGCCCTCTGGCTAAGTAGGTTAACAACGTCCCCTCCCGAAGATGCGAAGATGCTCCCCGTACCCGCTGCCCGCCCTACCGGCTGCCCCCAGCAGATGGTGCCGCTCTGCAGCAGAAGCCCTCTGCGGAGGACGCAGCGCTCGGAGAGGGGGAGTTTTCTCTTTCCCGTCGACAGATTTCAGGTCGTCAAGTGCACCTTTTACTCCGTGGCATGCCTTCTTTATATGATAATCTACAACAGCTTTTTTTTGGTTTTGCCTCCCTCCCTGCCTTAATTACCAAAATTAGTTGCTGTGGGGAGATGAAGGGAGCAAGAACCTTAACGGAATCACAGAGAAGCTCTGTTCCACAATTGGCTTCTGAAGTGCTGTCTCCATCACACAGCAGGTACTTCATTCTGCTTTCCACCTACATTTACCACCGATATAAGTTTTGAAAATAACACGCTCACTTCTGGGTATGCAAATGCATTCAGTGCTTCACCTGGAGCACTTTTATGGAGTGCAGGAAACTCTTCTGCTCAGAAGTCAGTGCTGGGGGAGGAGGGCTGCTTCAATGAACTGCTGCTTCTGCAGCTGTGCTAATAAAGGAGGGGGAGGAACTGCTAAAATCTCAAAGGACTGAACTTGGTCCATTTTTCCAGTTCTCAAAACTCTAATTTATGTTTATATTTGAGTTATCCCATGCAATGTGGCAGGAGTGCCTACCGTGCTCAGGTGCAGCTGTGCACAGCCTCGCGCAGCCACCCAGTGTTCTTCAGACTCTAGCAGGCCATGGGTCCCTGTGCAAGACCTACTGAGCAAACTTCAGGCACCTTGCATTGACTAAGGGCGTGTTTTAAAGGCAAGCTTTCTTCTTGACCTCTAGTTCTGTGTTTTGTGGAAATATATCCATGAAACAGCGGGTGGAACTGAGTGAAAGGGACTAATTGTTTAACTTAAAAGCATGTGGATATCCAAATTAAACATGTGTGGAACAAACAGATCTTTTGCTGCTGTTACAGTTTCTCTCTCCTAGTAGACTTTGCCAGAAGATGGGCAGATTCACATCTAAAAAGTGATTGATTGGTGCCACTTACCGATGCCCATGCAGCTAACCATTTTTATTCCCTCTGCAACTGGAAAAATGTCTGTCAATTAGTCTGCCTGTCATCTTAATCACCTTTCTGATTAAATCTCTTCTTACAATTCACATGTAACTCCCTCCACATCATCTTACTGGAAACCAAAGAATTTATAAACCTCTGAAAGCTGCAGTCTGTGAATTTCCCTGACTTGGCTCATCGCTGACAAGAAAACATCACAAGTGATTATCTCTGCATGTCGCATTCTGTCACAGTGATTCCAAAAGCCAAATATTTGGACTGAGTTGCAGCTTTCCTGTGAGTCTGTTCCAGCCAAACCCATCTTAAATGAGCGATACAAGTGGATGGAGCATGTATTTATTTCTGCTAATTATTGGAAAGGCAAAATCAAGAAATAGCTACTAGTTGTGTTCAAAAAAATTACATTTTACCTCAGTTTTTTTGGTTTTCTTCAACTAATATCAACTTTGATCAGATTCAGCTGCTGACTATCCTGTTCTCTTCCAGAATTTGCTGGACATTCTGCTTTACAGACCATTGCTGTGATTGGAGGAGCAGTGGGCTATAGCTGCCTGGAGGTGCTGCTTGATCAAAGTCTGGAGGCTGCACATTCACCTTCCTGTCTCACCAGTGAGCCTGGATAGGAGCATTTATTGACTTCCACTTCAAACTTCAGGTTTGGTTCCCTCTCTTCAAAAGTTTGACTACTTATAATTCATGACAATACTGTAACATGGTATGATAAGGCACAGGGTATATTTAAACATAAAGACATCTGCTCTGGATCAATCAAGGCAGCAAATTTTATTATTTGCTTCTGGGTAACTAGATTCTTTCTTATGTTTCATTTTACAAATCACTAGAAGTGAGGTGTGCACACAGTTCCTTATGTTAACTGCAGAAAAGGTGTAATGAAGATGACATTTGCTGTAGAATAGCAGCTGAGATATTCTACAAAAGAAAAGAGTTTCAACTTGTATACTGATCAGAAATAAAGCATATTTTTGCCTTCTAGTCTAACAAGTTTAGCTTGTTCCCAACACTTAATCCTCATTTGTATTTAAGTTGCCACTCTCCCCAGCTATTTATCCTTATCCTCAGGAGCTGTCAGGGAGCAGACACACTGCCAAGAAGCCATCCTCCTTGGAAGATAGAAGCAAGGTTCTCCTCCCAGCCAGGAGCTCAGGCGCATAAGAATGAAGTGGGCTCTGTTCTCCCTTTGCAGACACACAGTGCTCCTGCACACCGCCGACCTGGCAAGAAAAAGTCCTGAACGTGTCCCAGACCCTGAGACACCTGGCTGGCTTCTTTAACCTTTTCACAGAGGCCTTCTAAGCTAAGTAATTTATTTATAGTAATATTTATCCCTCTCAGACATTTTCCTGGGGCGGTCTCTTTCATACTTCTCTTCATCTGATTAGTTTCCATAGTGACACTTATTTGTAGAGTTTAGAGTTGCTCCTAGCAGGTTTCTGCAAATGCCAGCCGCATGTGTGCCATGTTAATAAGACAAAGCCAGCCCTAGTTCTTTCCTTTTGATGGTCTGATTTCGCTGTGTTTGGGAGCACCCTTGGGGAAAAAATGGAATAAAACAAAAAGAAGTGGGGCAGAGGCTCCTTTGGATCCCAGAAGCTTATTTTTCTGGGTGGTACTTTTGACTGAGCTAGTTCAGTCTGAATGTCAGTGGCAGTCTCTGAAGTGCTGTCTGTCTGCATGAACTATTATATAAGCGAGGGAAACCTTCAATTACTGCAAGGCCTTTAGACTGCTGCTTTATTTAAAATGCAGAATTACATGAAAAAGCAATTCAGTTGAGTGGTGCCTTGTAGGTTGCCTTTTATCCCAGACTGAAGTAGGAACTTGTTTTTCTTCTAGGGAAATTACTACTATTTTAAAAATAGGAGAATGCTAAAATCAGATGCAAACTTGTAAACACATGCATGTACACACACATCTTAACAGCATGCTGTTCTGTGAAAGGGCTAAACGAATGTCTGCAATCAGGGGATAAAAGCAACCCCCATACTGACAAGAGCAATTTCAGGAATATGGCTATTAAAAAAAAAAGCGACAATCACAATGAATTTGTAAGAAAAAAAAAGATAATTATAGAAGCAGACCTAAAATTTTAAAATTTGTGTTTTCTCACCCCTCACCCCTTCTGAATCTTTAAAAAATCAGTGGGGAGAAGGAAGACAGATTTGTGAAGCAGGAAACCTCCTTGACTTTAGTGTAGGGCTGACAGTAGAGTGCCAATTCCATGTAGTGTCACTGGCCTTCAGATATGCTGCAAAGAGGAGGAGAAGGATGTCCTCAATGCATCCCATGCTGCTCAGCAGGACGGGATCTGCTGGGGAAGCTCAATGAGACAGATGGTGGCTGCAGTGAAATCTTGACAAGAAATCAAATGAAATCTCCAGTGAATATTATTATAGGGAGAAGAGCAGTGCTTTCTCAATTTATGTTCCCTATGATTAAAAATATTACTGAACTTTTTTTGGTTTGTGGAAGCCCTTAGAAACTTGGCAGGAGAAAGTGTTGTGACTAGAGAAGTGTTTTGCCCTTGTCCTGTGAAATTCCACTCAAGTTTGATTGACAGATTAAGTCTGACAGGAAAGAAATGATGATTTTTTTAGTTGAATAATGAACAAAATAATGGCAGTGTGTCAAAAGCAGTAGGTAAACACAAAAATTCTCATCTAGGACTGTTTCTGTTCAAGCACGAAGCATGGTGGTGCTGGGAAGGACACCTGGCCTCTCTGGGGCAGGAAAGGCAAATGAAGCTGTCCTCAGGCTCACCCACCCTGCAGATGGGTGGCAGCGGCAGTGCTGAGCTGGGCAGTTGCAGCTCCTTGGTGCTCTGGCAAATAGGCAGTGTTATGTAGAACAAAGTGCTGCTTGGCAGTTTGGGAGCTGCTTCAGATGACAGCCTCAGCTCCAAAGTGGATTGTATCTTCAGGCAATCCTCTTTAGCTCATTTTACCCATTTGTGTTATCAAGACAGTAATATTCTTATCCTGTGGTAGCAATTACACATTTAGAAGGCACAAAGAAATGTAAGTACTCTAAGGAAGGCCTTGAGGAAACAAATAACTCATTAATTACTGGCATTGGGTGGATCACTGCAAGGAATATGCTCTACTACTTAAAAGATAAGGATCAAAATATCAGATGCCTCCATCATTATATGAGCATCAGTCAGAGAGATGAGAGGATGCAGTGCACAGTCATGGTACACATACATGGGTTCACAGTGTGTATAACTGCAGATTATAAAGCTGTCTCTGTGTACCTTGGTTACCCAGGCATGTGAGGTTCACATGGCCGTGCTATCTGCCCAACTATCAATCTTTCTCTCCTTTCCTCTCAGTAATGTTTGAACTTGGCTAAATTCATTCTGATGTGAATGTAAGAACTCTAAAAGTTATAAAAATTAGTGTCTGAGCAAAGGTAGGGTCCCTGACAAATCAGTTTATTATCTGGTCCTTTGGTACGTACTCTGGTTGGCCTGCATGGATTGGTGTGGATCTATCTTGAATATCTCATGGATCTATCTCATGCACATACTGCCTTTGGCTAGTGATCATCTTAAGGACATGAGAAAAAGATGATAATTGATGTCCATAGGGCTTTGTAGGGGACAGGTGGAAGAACTGGAGGTCACTGTTACTATAGTGGGATATGCTGAGACAGGATACAAGTCTATGGGAGACCAGACATCACTAGATCTGGGACTGTTTAATGTTTTCCAGTCGGCATGTATATAAAGAATAGGTTCAAGGGAAGATTTTCTTTGGCATTCATAGCTGCAAAGACAACATTGTTCTTTTTTAAGGTATTTTGGCATTAGTGTCTATTGTCTGATTCAACAGGATAAATCTACTTTTCGCTATTGCTACTGCAATATGTTCAGGCCATAAACAAGTTGTTTACCACAAGTTGAAATGGTATCAAAGAAATAGACTTGATTCCCACATAATTAAACTGCTTATTAAACTGCAGGTCCACAAATATCTAAGAGGTTATTAAATAACTGTTTTTGTCTACACAGTCATATTTTATCTTTTTAGTACATCTTGGGCACATCTTGGACAGATCTACCCAGCACCAGTTGAACAATTTCTTGTGAGTTCTGGATGCTTCTTATTTGCTCCTTGTGCAAAAAGCATTTATACAATGATACACTATAATGAAGTTTATCTTCATCTCTAATAATTAAATAGTAATTTATTTGATTACTGTGACCTGAATAAAAAATGTGTTCCATGAGTAATATCCATTTTAGAGAGGAATGTGCTGAGCAGTACAGTAAAACCAAACTCTGGTCATGGCAATATTTAACCATGCAGTTAGGAACAGATTTTGAAGATGCTTTATAGATCCTACATGGTTCCCGCAAAAAGTATTCAGCCCATAGGATCAGACCTCCAACCTCTCTGCCTCCCTCATTACTCCCAGCTGCTTTATGACCCTAGAGCAGCAAACAGATCACAATGTCTCTTTTCTAAGCCTGAACTCATCAGCTGAGGCAGTGCCTAATGATTTAAGTGCAGTGTACATGCCAACACCATGCAGAGATATGAGAGCTGCCTTTGAACCAAACCTGCTGGGGTAGCAAAACGAAAGGTACTAAATCATCCCCCTTGGAGTGCTTTGCAGCTTTGCTTTTCCTGTCGGAATGAGCTTGCTCAGGTGAAAGTACTCTGTATACACAAGTTAGTTATCTCCCTCCCCTCCCCTCCCCTTCTTCTTCTTGCAACTCATATCCAGTACACAGTCTGTTTTGTCTCTATGTCTTCTTCTCTGCAAACAGTGTGAAAGTCAAGCATCTTTTCTAATAATGGCTTTGGTGTATCTTGTGCATCTTTAGATCTCTTGTCATGATTGACAGCACTGTGCCTTTTACTTATTGTGCATCAGAATTTCATAGAGTAACACTGTGCTAGCTGATGACATGAAAAACAATATAATACACAGAGTATGGCATTAATGCTTTGGAGCAAACACACTTTTCCTGCCAAACCTCACTGAATGTGCATGTACCAAGTTCCACATATTCCCTTCTACACTGAAGAATTTTAGCTTAGTTTCATAATTTTACTTTGAGTAGAATTTGCTGAAATTTGCTAGGCTGCTCCCACCCCCACCAAGAAAAAAAGAAAAAAGAAAAAATCAACATTCAAAATATTCACATTCCTCCCCAAAAAGTCAAATTTTACTTATAGTTGCAGACTGTGCAAATATAAATAAAATTTCCTCCTCATGCATTTATATAGTGCAAACATTTTTTTAAAGGATAAATAGCTGTTAAACTACTTTCAGCTCATCTAGCAATTGAAAAATCTGTAGTAAAATGTACAGATGTACAGAATAACACTCAGAGCCTTAGAAAAGTATTGAAACAACACTGGAAACATCAAAAGGACACTCATAAAAGTGAATACATCTGGAAGATTTTGCTGTCATAGAATCACAGAATCATTAAAGGTGGAAAAGACTTCTAAGATCATGTAGTCTATATAATAAAGTAAGTTTTCAGTATTTCTGTTTTGATTTTTTTTTTTTTTTTGAGAAAGTGATTTCCTTTCATATAGACTATTTCAGAAAAAAGCCCAATGTATTAGCATATATTACACTCATGTGATATTCATATTCACCTGAGCTTTATCCCCTTTTCACAGCCCATAAATTTAAGTGTAGATGACAAAAACTGATGTCCAATTAAAAAAAACTGCTCAGGAATGGCTGAAGTCATTAATGACCCTGGATTTCAAAGCAATTAGAGAAAGAATTAAGGGATTAATATTAATACGTGCTAATCTCGTTAGTCATGAGGCCCTGAAGCTATAAAATTTGATACCAAATCCAAACTGGGACAACAAGGTTGAATCTGTACTTTTCAATGAACTCCAGGTAGTGGTAGGATAGCACCTAGTTTTGTTACCTTCATTTTAATGATTAATTACAGATCCTTCAAAGAAAACGTTGCAGCACACAGTGTACAACTTGAGGCATGGTTCCCAACTCTCTGTGCTGTACTGTTTATGTCATCTGCAGTAACTGGGTAAGACCAAAGATATGGATCTCAGAATCTGAAAGGATAAATAGTAGAAAGGAAGCAGATTTTGTGTCAGTATAAGGGCTTAGAATTAAGGATTGTTTTTATAAGCTCAAAATAGGAAATATTTTTCTACACTTGATTCCACTCTTCTATATTATATTCATGCAGTCCATGTAGATGGTACTTTGTATTGCTGGATTCCTAATATGCAAAAGTCATAAACCAGAGCATGGGATGAACAAATGCACAGGAAATACAAAAAATACTTATTTGCTTTCTATTTTCATTATCTTTTAAACATAGATTTTCAAAGTAGCGGACTAGAAATTCATACAAAAAATAAAAATCAATCAAATTGAAATCGTTCAGTCTTTTGGTCTCTGGATTTCAGTGTCTGGACTTTTAATAGCAAAGAGACTACAATGAAATGGCATATTACTGAGGTAAGGACAGGAAGCATTTAAGGAACTCTGCGATGAATACAGACCCCTGGATCCCCTGGAAACATTCTGGTGTTCCTGAGTGTCCTGGTTTTGGGTGGGATGTGTGGGAGCTCAAGATTTGAACCTGGATTACCACTTTCTGCTATTATGTGTTTCTCCGTGCAGGTACTCACTTGAATTCTAGAGGGGCATATAGTCCTTAGCATTTTTAAAATGTACTGTGCAGTGATTTGCATGCTCCAGGGAGGCTTTGCCACTTAGAGCTGTTTTGCACAGTCAGAGTCATTTAGACTGAACACTGATGAAAAAAGAAATCTCTTAGGTATGCTTTTTTCCCATTGGATGCATTATTTATTACGGCAGGAATGACTTATTTCGGGGATAAATCTGTAAATTCTTAATCTCGTTTTCTACTGATTCAGTTTAAAACTAATTGGTTTTAGAAGAATATTTCTTAGAGATTATCTTTTGCTCCTTTCTGGACATTTATAGCCTCACAAGCTGCTGCTTCTCCTCGTCATGGTAGTATTGATAACATCTGCAAGTGAAATACAGATCGTGTATTTCAGCGTGTAGGAAAAAGATGCATAAGTTTGATCAAACTTGATTTTTAAGTACACTTATTTGTTAGTATTAGAGCCCACAGCTTTCACTGGGGTCCTGGATGACGGCTGACCTCAGCCAGTGAAGCAGGCAGAAATGATCCACCCTGCAAAACTGGGATGCAGTTCTGTGATGAGACCAAGGCAGCAATTTCTGAAAGCTGCTGCACTCCTGGAGAGCATCCAAAGCTTGGTGAGGTTCCTCCAGTCCTGAACCTTCCTCTGACTTCTGCTAGGTCCCCTTCCCAGTGTGCAGGTGAAACACCCAAACTTGAGAAGATTGGAGATCTCATCTGAAGTCTGAGTTGGCAAATGAAACATCTTTGCAAAATCTTCTGAATTTGCTGTAAAACTGAGCACTGGAATCTTGGATTCCTATTGGGAACTTAAAACATTATTAGTTTTACTTGGAGCCAGTTAGGATTATGCAAAGGGATCTGCTGGATCAGAGGATTACTGCTCTTTCAGTAGACAAGGCCTGAAGCAACAAATAAAAGCTTTTAAATGAATTTATTAGCTTTTTTTTTTTTTTTTCCCCAAGTTCTATTAAACATGTACTTGAGATTGAGGTCTCTCAGGCATGGATCAATGAATCATTATGAGGAAAACCTTGTGGTTTAGAGATGTGCTCAACTCAGCATCTCACTGCCGAGCGTGGGGTAGTGCTGCAGCCAGCCTGGAAAGTGGCATCAGTGATACATCCTCACAGTGGGTTAGTGAGCTGTGTAATGAGACATTTTGCTCTGCAGGTTCTTCATCTTCTGCTCCTATTGTACCATCTCGTACAGAGTGTGTGTGCACCTCTGATCAGTGCACTGCCTTTGTGGGCTGCTTGTTAATTTTTCAAACAAAGTTTCCTTGTCCTTCCTCTCTTATCTGAATGAAGACCACAAGGACATTCCCAAGACCAACTTCGCTTTTAAATGCTTTCCTTCCCAGCTATCTAAAAACTTGTTAGCCTAATTCTGTAGCAAAATCGTATTACAGTTACCAATATAAAATATTCTGTTTTTGTATTTTTCTTATGTCTTCAGCTACTTCTTGTCCTTTGCCTTAAACTGCCAAGTATCTATGAAATGTAATGGCTTCTGTTTGTCTGGAAATTCACAGAATGGATTCTGAACCAGTACATAACACAACACGTCCCTCAGTAACAAAGGGCATCAGCTGGGGAGGAAGTCTCCTTGTAATGTGCTGTGTTTTGGGACTGGCCATTTTCTGAACTTTGCAGTTCTGAGGATTTGCTCACAATCAAACCACAGCATTTTCTTAACTTGTTTTCATTCGAACTTCCCTAATCTTTATCTTGACCACAATTTTAAAGATTCTTTATCTCTTGAAAAAAAAAAAGTACAGGTCTCCTGAAGCAGACATTTAGACCTTTCCTTAAAGGGAGAGAAAGCTGCACAGATCTTTAGAAGCAATTCTTTGAAATACGGAACTGATTAAGCACTGGCTGGGTGTCTGTAACTACATGATTTTTGGATGAGACTCTGACACGGGAGCTTTCCCAGTACTAGAGGTGGTGTTCTGAAAGCAGCTGCTACAAAAAATGGGGAGTTTACACTTGTCAGGCCTCTCTGAAACTAGAAGTACCTTTCTCAGCTCAGCTCACTGCTGAGCTCCAAGTCTCAGTGGGTTAAGTGGAATGAAGCCAAAGCCAGCAGCTAAGAACTTCCTGGCCTCCTCCTGGAAAGCTGTGCTTATGTTTCTCTGTTCAGAAAATGTGCGACAGTGCAAGTTATTAACATGCAGATTCAGCAAAGAGACTGTTATGTAAGCATGTGCTGCTTTCCCTCTAACCTCAATTTCGCTTATGAAGAAAATGCAGAGGGCTTGCAGATCCACACGAAAACAAAAGCCAAGTGTCATCAGCCACCTCCACCCCACCACTGCTTGTCAGCCCTCGCACTATCTGAAGACCCTGGTTTTCATCTCCCTTTGCATTCTTTGGTCATTCTTTTTCTCTCCTGTTTGATGAGAGAGAGCTACTTAAATGACATCTCGCTCCATTACAAATTCTGAGTGCTTTCTCCTGCCTGCTTCCATCATCCTCAGGATGATTAACAGCTAATAAATTTTGCAGATTTACCCATAAGCTTGATGTGCAGACTCAAAAATGTGATTCTTGCTACTCAGGTACCCCTAGTTGTCGACTTTTACCTGCTATATAAGTGAGATAGACTTATTCACAGTTTTCTAAGTCATGATAATTCCATAACATAGCTGCTGTGCAGTATGTGACAGTTCCTGTTAGCAAATTGCTGAGTCTACATGAAAACATTCAGCGATACCGAGATTTAATAAAATCAATCGGTGTTTGCAGGCGTACATAGATAGATTTCCTGGTGTCACAATAATAAGAAAAGGATAATCATTTTTCTTATAGATTCACTCAGAAGATAATGATTTCAAACAATTATTAAAAGACAGTTTCTACAAGGCAGCTATTTAAATCTCATTATTTTTTCAAAGACTTCCATGACAGTGGAACCGATATATCACACTTTGAGTCTGTCTTTGGGCACTCATTTCAACACTGTTTGAAGCATGTACCGTGGCAATTTTGCATCCCTGGAGAAATGTGTTTGCAAGATTGCAGCTAACAGGCTGATCAATTCAAATTCTTGGAACAATGAGTTGGATCTGCACACTAAATTTATTATTTTTTCCTTGAAAAAGCTCTTTCTGAAATTTTGAATTGTTGTTTTCTTAGAAGTAACCAAGTTCAATTAAAGGATTGCCAGGATTTTTTTTTTTGCCATAATTTGCCTACTGAGAGCTGCAGTATTTACTGCATTTTAGAGAGAGGCATTTCCATATTGGACAAATCGTTTCAATCCCTGCACTGACTGATGAAGCTAATACCTCTTCCAAGCAGACAAAAGAAAAAAAAATTCAATTCCTTGCTTTCACCTGAATTCCAAGCTAATGTTTTAATAAATTAAGGAAAATAGCTTTAAGCATCATACTGAAATGAAAAGACTGTGGAAAATATAATGGCCACACAATTTCTTCTAAGTAAATATTCAGCTTCTTTGAATGTATGCATCCTTCTCAGGTTATTCAGAATGTCTTATGGAGAGAGCACTTATCACTTTGGGGAGAGGTAAATACATTCATTCAAAGTCCATTATGGACCTTCCAGGTAGAATTACACTACTACTACTACTTCTGCATACATAGAGTACACTCAATGACTGTATTCTTTTTTATCAACATTTCCTATGGGTAAATACCTTCTGTTTTCTATCAAGAAGACCATCCTTGAGATGTCATGAAATAATGTTCCAATCCATCACTAAAGCAAAGAAAAAAAGTAGGCCGGCACAATGCTGGGCAATAGTAAATCTGCAATTTTCAAAGTTGGATGGTATACAGAATAGAATTCTGCGAAATCCTTAATTATAAGCAGTCATTCATTATCTTCAGTGAACACTGGAAGCTGCTGGAGGTATTGTAAACATGAACCATTGCAGTTAAAATGGAAAGAAAATTCAACATTTGAAGTATTTTTTCCTCTGAACAAAATGTTTTGACCTCTTCCAGGAAGATGTGCACTTACAAAATCTCTTTGCACTTAACAAAGCTTCCAGAAATGTAAACATACATTTAAAATCGCCTAACTAACTTTGCCACTACCTCCTTACAACTAATAAAATAAAATATAGGACAAAAAATAACAGCATTTAATTCTCTTTTCTGACAACTGATACTGTCACTGCTTCAGTGACTTGGAAAATTGAAGAGCTATCTAGCTGAGCTGTATGACTTGTTTACAGACCGGTTGGATTTTAGATTACTTTAATATTTAGATGAAATTTCACTTGCCTTTATACTGGTAAAGCCAAATTTTATATTCTTAAATAATGAGACAAAATATTTTGAAGAAAATACAGTATTGCTTTAAATTATTTTCTTACTCATTAGACAAGAGATGCACAGAATCTTCATTCTAATTTACATCATTTTTGCCTTAGAAATGTTTTTTTTTTTTTTTACTGTTTCAGAATTATCCATTTGCTTCAGGCCACTGTAGATTTTGCAGGGCAGGATTCTGCTTCTGCCCTGATCTTTCCTGTTGCTTCAGGTCATTGTCATATAGATGTTTGCTCCTGTGGTGTGGTCTAGGTCCACTGCTGGCTCCTCAGCAGCAAGGTTACAAAGGAAATCTCCTCTCCAAACATAACGTACTTCAAAAAGTTGATCTGTCCCAATTCTTCTTTCCAGACAAGATCAGTACTATCTTCACTATTCTTGATAATAATTAAAAATGATGTAGTTTGGGTGGGAACCCTGGGCATCACCTCATTCTTCTCACACTTAATGCTGGGTAACTTCAACACTGGCTTATTTAACAATATTGCATATTTTAGCTCTGTAAATTAAATTTGGTTATTAATATTATGTTACCTAACACAAATTTGTAGTTTGTGTTTCAGGGAATTTGATAGGTTAGCTGAAGGTCTTGACTTACATTTTGAACAGTTTGTAGGGTAGGTTAATATGATGGCAAAAAAGAATAAAGAGATACTTCACATGATAATTACTATATGTAATTATTTGGAGATACTTGACAAATTTTGGTGTAATTTGAAAATCTGACTGCTTGTGGGTTTTCTGACCTATCATTAGCTGACTGCATTAATTTTACAACTGCAACTTACATATGATGAATCTTTCCCTAATTATTTTTCTTATTTTCTTCCTTTCCAAGACCACAAATAACTTTTTAGAGCGTTGTGAGTGCTAGAAAAATTATACCTTGTAAGGGGAGCATATTTGAAAATAAATTAAAGACAACAGACTTTTGAGGACGTATATTTTTGTTTGTTTTTGGATTATTTTTCTTGCAGTTGAGTTCTGATTTTTATTTTTTTTTTCTTCTAAAAATAGGGTAAGTACTCTTACTGAGGAGGACAGTTTTCTGAAATATTCCATAATATTAAGTAAAAGATGTGATCCTTCGTACAGTCACCCTCCTGCTGCAGAGGAACTCAGAGATCCAAGGGAGGTAGGAAGGTACCTCTGGACTAAGCACTGACTGCTTCAGTGTTAAGATGATCTGATGTCAGAGCTGGCTGTAAATGCCTACCCTAGTTTAGATATGGGTAAGTACAATCTCAGTTTTATTTATGGGGAAAGTTTTCTGATAGGATACAATACCTGACCTGCTGCACAATCCTGCCTTATTTAACTGGATTTATGGAGACTAGATGTACTGCAGTTATACTGAGCATTTATCTGGAGTGATATTTATGCACTGACCTCGATATTTATGCTAGTTGGAATATGAGCCGAGCAGAGGAAATTGGCAGCTACGCTCCAACTCAGAAAAGTCTGGAAATGATTGTAACAATGCCCTTTTGCTGGGTTCTGAAGGCAGGCACAGAACGTGCCGTGGCCATGAGGATGGGGATGGTGGTACCATTTCTGAACAATAGTTGCAGGGACACATATTTACTGCACCAAGCAGCGTAAATGTCACATTGACTTTTTTCTCTTAAAGTCATTTTGATAACATCAGAGTGGGAAAGTTTACTGCTATCTGTTCTTTGTTCGAAAGTTTTCCCATAGTACGGTTTCCAGGGTGTTACACTAATAGATTTTCTGTGAGCACAAAGAATTTGTTTCATTTAGGAGACTCTCTGGAAAGTGACTGAGGGTGGTTAGCATCTATTTATCAAGAATTTACAGATAAACAGCCCCAAAGTTTAATTCAATGCAATAGGATCTGAAATAGCCCCTGGAAATCTGACCTTCGTTCATCAAAGCCTTAACTACAATGGAGGACAATTCATAGCAGTAACTTCCTGTCCACTCGCACTAATTGGTGCTGTGGAAGGAGCTTGTAACATTTAACACTGGTGCCAGCACGTAACCAACAACACTGTTTTCTGTTTATGCTGAACCTCCTCCATAGCGCACGTTGCACAGCGTGTTGTATTTGAACTCTAACCTCACACACATGGATTTCAGTGGGAGTCTTTCCGCTGTATTTGGCATGTACTGGGTGAAACCCAAGCAGATCAGCAAAGTATGTCAGCATCACTATGATCTGGAGAGGTCCTCTGGAGCAAGCCTTGGGATAGTGTCCCCCACAGCAATCAGCCTTCACACCACACTGCTGGGCACAAAACTTTCCTTCAAGGCTTTGCAGAAGGGAAGGCAAGCTCCTTACAGCTCTTGCCTCACTCCTTTGTCTCTCATTTGTGATTCACCATAAAGATTCCTTTCTGATATCTGGTATTTATTTCTCTTAGCTGAGGGACTGAAAGCAGGCAGTCAGATTCAGCTTGGCTCAGGTGTCAGAACAACTGTCGCCCGGCACTGGCTCCCTCACCAAGTGAGGAGTGCAGGTGGGGAGGTGATTAACACAGATGGGAGGGCACTTAAATCAGGCTGTGGTCAGAGGAAGGAGAGTAGAAAGGATCTTTTCCTGCTCGGATGATGGTTTTCTAGAAAAGCTTTTGGCTTTGAAATGTATTTCTTTTTACTAGCTAGTGCGCAGCAGCTTCTAAAGGAAAAATGGCACCAAGCAGACAATACTTGTGATCTGCAGTGGTGGGGCATGCTGCAGCTGGAGTAGTGCAGCTGGCAGCAAGGCAGATGCAAGTCACTTGGTCACTGTCAGAGCCATGCTCTGGCTGGGGGGAGAAGGGACAAGCTGCCTGGAAATCTGGCGGAGATCAGGTGCCTTTGCCATACAGCTTAACCTGAAAAGCTCACCTAGAACAGCAGCAGTGGTTATTTCAGGGCTGCAGCATGAACCCTGTATGATGTGCTGCCTGAGACAACTGCCATTGCTGGCTGTGGACAGCTCAGCTTCCTTGGTGAGTCACGCTGCTGGGGACACTGAAAGCAAAGCAGTCAGGAGTTTTCCCTCCTTCCCTTGCTGGACCAAGTAGGTCACTCTCATGAGAATTTGAAACACACTCTGCTGCCAAGCCACCATGGGCAGCCAGCTCAGATGGTCTGCAGAGTACAGCAGGGAAAGGTGCAGACACAGCAAAATGGTTTGGGCTTTTAAAATGAGAATGAAATAAACAAAACATCCTCTGTAATTAATATTGTAATAATTCCCTCTGTGGTTATGTTCCAAAAATACGTTCTTCATGTGGCAATACAACCACTGCTTGCCACTGTGCAACTCTAGAGCCATTTAACAATGCTGTTTTCCTTTATTTATGGTTCAGTAGTCAAGGGGAAATTAACTGGCATCTCTGAAGTACACCAATATCTGTGCTCTGTGTAATGCTCCACGTAATAATTGCCTTTTCTAAGATACTATTTAAGATAATTCACAGAAAGCTTTTAGGGAAAAATTAGAAATTCTGAATTACGTGTTAGAAAACTTCACTTACGTGATATGTTGTTGCACATTTACTTCTGGAGCCTTCTGGAACTACTCTGATTCTAAAGTCAAAGGAAAAAAAAAAGTATAGTAGTACCTTTTTGAAGTTCTTTCTTGCTTTGTGTATGTCTTTGCATCATACTTAAAAATAACTCCTCCAAAATGCAACATTACTGAGAATCTTACTCAGTAAGTTGAATTTGTGGCTGAATATTTACTTTTTCTCTTCTCTTTTTATTTCTTTATTTATTTTTAATTAATGAGCAAGCACAGAGATGAAAAGAAAGATATCTGAGTTTTGAACTCTATCTTACTCATGACAGTAGCACTGAGGCTGCTGCTCCCCATGTCCTCTAAGGCAGAGGGGAAATAAATACAGGCTAAAGAGATGACATAGGTTTTATACAAAGTGTCTGTACCTACAGCATAATTTCTAGTCACACCATAATTTTACCAGTTAAAATAGTTAAGCTTTTTTAAAAAAATCTTTCAATTTATTTATTATTAATTTTCTAATGCAGTTGTATTTAAGGTTTTAAAAAAAAAGATTAAATTATGTTTATCTCCATTCAAGGTTCATATAACCCCATGTGATCGTTCTGTATTTAGGGTAATGGTACAGATTAGACTTTGCTCTAGCCCCAGTAAAGTTGTCTATGGAAATACATGTGGAGAGATGTTGGAGAGAGGAGACTTTGCCTCTAAGTCATTATCCCTGCCTTTTCAATGAAAGCAGCAGTGTACTAGGCCATAAATAATGTCTTTCAGGTCACCAGTAGTCCAAATGGTGTGAGGGAGAGGACTGAGCCTCTGCCTTGGCCTTTTGGCCCCAGCCCTTCAGTTCTTTGAAGTGTGGCTGTTAAAAACATAGGCACAAAGCAGAACTCAGAGCCACATCCTTAATGCATCTGAGCTGAGCTTAAAGTGAGATGGGCTTTGCTAAACCTATTATAGAGGTTTCTTTGTTTTTTAGCAATATTTGTTTTCGTTTTAGCCTCTCAGTTATGTTGTGGAAGGTGAATAATCCTTGATCCTGCCTCCTGTTGAATATTTAATAAGCTTGAAACTAGGAACGCCATTGCAGAACCCCATGTTCTTATTCTTGTTGAGAGAAAACTCAGAGGTCATTATTTTACTAACTAACGTTGGTCCACAGAGAGGTTTCACTTGTCACTTTTCTGGAAAGAGATTTTGCTAAATGTCCAGGAATTCCCCTGGAATCCATACTCCTCTTCAGCAATGCAGTATTGCCACACAGCATGTCCTCCTCCTCTCCTCCTCCCAGTGCCACAGGGCAGCAGAAGCTGTTTGGCAGGCTGCAGTGGGCCATCCAGCTGTGCCTGGCATGTGGGGTCAGAGAATGGGAGGGAAGCTGGGGTGCAGTGTTGCAAATGAGTGTGATATGGATCTAACTGCAGGGGAGATAAGTTGGGAGCCAAACGTGTGAGACTCCCTCTCAATGTGTGAGATTTGACTGGTCTGCACTGTGAAGGCTTTAATTTTAAGATCTTGCTAGGAGGGTTGGAAATAGTTCCCTCTGAAGCCCAGAGTTGGGCTTACTAATGATTCTGTGCCTGTACTGCAAGAAATTGTTTCTTTTAGCAATGGAAGATGTGTATTCCCTGTAACACTCTCACTCCATTTGTGAAGTAAGTGTATGCAGTTACTCTGAAACGGTCACGTAACCTTTTAGAACATTAAACTGAAGGATCCAGTCCAATCACAGCCCAGCCCTTCCTGTATTTCATCATGTCATTCAGTTTAAAAAAGGAAACCTTATTTTGAAAAGCTTTATAGACTAATTTCCATCTACGTGAACTCTTTTATTTAGGCAGGAAGCTACTCTGCTACTATTTCTGGAAATAATGGGAAAGTAGTTGCATAGACAAGAGCATGAATACTGCCATTGTTGTCCTTTTATTCAAAGCTACCAGAACCCTCTTATTAGTTTTAAAAATTCACTTTGGAACCCTAATTCTACCTCTAAATCCCTGTTCTGTTAGGCTAAACATAGGCCAGTAAACAATACCCACAATTAACAAATAATCTTTTATTTCCATTTCATCTTTATAGGCAAAACACAATAGCTTTATATTTTTACTCAACACAGCAAATAAAATGTGGCAGTTATTAAGTCAGACAGAATAATTAACATTTTGTCCTTCCTCAGCTGCTCAGCTGATGTTGTAGCACAGAGCCTTTTTCCTGGACTGTGTTGGATGGGTTTTCTATGGTGGTAGAAGTTCTGGAAATCTGTTTGGATTGGGATGAAATAAACAGTTTTGACAAGGGTCAATGGAGGTGACTGCAGACAGTCTTTTCCTTAAGCTTCTCTAAGAGATCTGAAGATATCTTTTCAATTCTGTATCAATTCATCATTCATGAAAATTAATTAAAGGAATAAAATATTTGTTTTAGCTCCTCCAATCTTTATTTCTTCTTAATTTGTTTTTATTCCTGCAAAACATGGTAGGAATCTCTAATTCTTCCTAGGAAGGAAGAGGAAACTGTTGAACTTCAGAGCTGGTAGAAAATTTCCCTATATGTTCAATGCAATATGCATAAAGTTTTGCTCTGTTTATGTGCCTGAAACATCCTCCGAGTTGTAACTCTATTAAAATGTTAGAGAGACTATACCACAGAAAGAGAAATAACAATGCTAAAGTACTAATAATGTGTATTTCTTCTAAGCACTGTCACTGAATATGGAAATGTGGTTTAAAAGCACCCTGATTCCAAGCTACTTTCTATGCAGACACTGTTTTGTGTTCAGTGAGTTCCCCACCTCCACCTGCAAACTGAATGATAGAATGAATGGTTGAACTGGGGCGCTGGGACCAGTGTGCCTTTGGTAGCAAGGAGTACTGTGCTCTGCCTGCACCTGTTTGCATTGCTCATTGCTTTTAAACTATATACCATGTAAGATTAATGTGAAGAGTGTGTAGGCAAGCTTCTGATGTTAGAATATGTTACTGAGCTGTAAGACAGGTTGAATGCTTTTCCCAAATCTCAGAAGACACAATTTACAAAGTACTGGTTGTATGGTTAGAGCTAACTACTCGTGCTCATTTACCTCCATCCCTGGATGTGTTTGCTAAAAGAGCATGCATTGCCAAATTCTCAAAACAGCCTGTGCGCTGCCATCCGCAAAGCTGTACCTATTTCACACACCTGAGTTATAGAGTACATGTGCTTTGCTGATGCCCAGCTGCTTTCTCTGAAACAATACGTATGCACGTAGGTAATAAGATTTGCACTAGAATGAAGTTTTCAAACTGCTTTTTGCTCACAGATGAGCTCTTTTAGCTTCAAGAAAAACAAAATGATCTAGATAACAGCCTTCTGTTCAGCACAGTCCAAGCAACAACCCCTTTTTCACCAAGTTGTATTATAGTTACCTTTTGCCTTCACTCAAATGCAAAGGCAAATCATCTTTTTCCCCATAATTTGAAGAGAATTTATCAACCAGAAATCCTGGAAGACCCATTAATAAGAGAAAACCTTGCCCCCTTGCATAAAATGATAGAAACCTCCATGGCACCTCCAACATTAAGGGAATAAAAGTCTCTTGTTTTAGACAATTCTGTTGTCATGCTGACTCTTGATTATTGCTTTTTCATGTATCTGCTCAGCACATGGCTATTGCAGGATGCAATACTCAGTTTGCACACTTTTAAGTGAAGAAAGGAGACTAGGAACAGAAGACACTGCTGGCAATTGACTGTCCACTTTCATTGCAGTATTCCATTACTCTATTAGATTGAGTAGTGAAACGTTGGCTAATTCTGGGAATGTGTTGAGATTCCACTACAGAGTGTTGTTTGGATCGTATTACAGAAAATGATGAAGTCTAACCATGCTGGCTTTAGTTCACTTTTGATAGGAAAACATTCACTTCTGGTGTTAGTTTTTCTATAGCTGATGTTGAGAATAGGCTCTTGTTGGCCCTTGCATATGAAAAGTATGAATTACTCCTTCACAGCAGAGAACTTAAAAGCATATTTCTCTAGCAGCGCCCTGGGTAGCTCTAAACAAGGTCACATTAAAATTGCATTGTTCCTATTTGAAATGTAACTATGCAGTTCCTTTTATGTAGTTAAATGTAAGCTCAGACAGGAAGGGTCAAAAATTGACTGGCAACTCCTGTGCCAACCAAATACTGCTTTAATGCTTTCTGTCCTTACGCAATTAAGGGCAACCACAGAAATTCACAAAACATCTTTCAGCATAATTTATCTGTATTGCAGTACTGCTCAGAGGCTTCATCTGCAATTCTTCATGCAGTGCCTTAACTGTGAGATCATCCTTTCACTTAAACATGATACAATATCTGTTATCTGCTGGAACTGGCACATGAACTTTTTGCAGTAGTAAGGCAGTACTTTGAATACATTATCGTAACTTGTTAGCAATCTCACCTTTTATAACCTTAAAAAGAACAAATCTGATAGGAAAAAAAAAAAAGTAAAAGATGTCAAGTTATTTTCCTGAAGGACAACAGCCATGTCTCTTAGTGTCACATCTACATATTTCTTGAGCACCTCCAGGGATGATGACTCCACCACCTCTCTGGGCAGCCTGTTTCATCTCAGGATGCAACTCACAACTTGCCAATATGTACCAATTGGGAAGTAATTCTTGACTCTAATTAGAGGTCCACCTTCTCTATGCTTGTGGCAATGGCTGGGTAGCTAAAGAGTACGGCCTTTGCCCTTCTGTGCTCAGTAATCCCTCTAGTTATTTCTAGTGAGCTATGGAGCCCTTTTACCCATAAATGACCAGAAATATGTATTTTCCTTATAAATAACATCCAGTGCTCTCTATCTGACATTAATTTAGCTGGGTCTCCATCCCACTTCCTATTACTGGCCTGGGGAAAAATACAACTCAGCTGTGGTCTTAGATGGCTGCTTAAATGACAGCTCCTGCAGAATACACAGAGTTACCATGTATTCAGGTTTCTTTCACCAACAGATGCAGATGTCTGGCATTTACAGTTCCTTGAATAAAAGCCATATCCACCTCCAGCCAGACTGTCCAGCAGAAAGAGCTAGGCAATGTGCACAGCACAGAGGTAGCAGAGGAAGGCTGCCTCTGCACTACAGGGTACATATGTTCCTATTTCTATTGAGTAAATTCCATGTACTAATAAGCTGAGGCCAAACTGGTCTCCAAGTGTTTATGATAAATTATCAAGCTATTGTCCGAGAAGAAAATCTTACACTCCAGATCAAAAATCTGGAATCAAAACATCAAAAAATCTGATTAATGACTTTGAAATCTGCAAATTGTAGCAATGGCTCTGAAATGGACCAGACTGCAGGCTATAGAAAGGAAAACCTAGCTGGTCAGCAATTTCTCTGTTTTCTACTGCACTGAAAGCCAGAGCAGACAATAAACATTTACTGGACTGCCTGCAAATCTGCTTTCCTGCTGCTTGCATTATAGCTAGCATCTCAACGTTAGGAGTTCCATTGGGTGCCAGGTGTTTATGTCTTGATGAGGCAGAAGAAGCATTATAACTTCAGTGATTTAATATTTAAAGCCTGATTAGGTATTTCTCATTTAATCACATATATTATTAATTTCAATTAAATCAGTCTCCCCACGCCTTCAGCCAGTCAGTGCATAGAAGTTGGGTTGCCAAGGAAGAATGATTGCCAAATATTCCAGTTGAGCTGACTGCATTCTGATTACTTAATAACATTCAACTATGTGCAGAATTTGTCCTTGCTGTTAGGCACACAAAGCTCTGCACTACTGAAATGAAAAAACTTCCCTTGCCTCAGAAAAGGCTGCACTGTATTGACTTATGGTGTGGTTTGTGTTCCAGGTAGTTAAAGAGGTCCATAACTAAGGAAAAAGGCACAGCTTCTTGCTGTACCCACTGCACTAATGAGCCAATCAAAAATCAATGGCAAAAGTCTACTCTGAGGAGCTGAATTTACCATTCCTGTAGAGATTTGGAGATGTATATTGGAGCCTCTCATAGGAGGTGTGTCTGGTAACATAGCCACAGCTTGACAGCAGAACTGAGCCCTTAAAGTCATCAAAACAAAAGGAAGAGAAAATGTGCACGTGTTCCTCACCACACTGAAGGGAGTGATAGGTCTGCAAGTGAAAACCTCATTTATATATGATGTTCCTATCACAAGTCCCTCCAGGTGGGGCTCCCACGTGAAGATGCTTTGCTGGAAGGATTTTACTGAGACCCTGCTCCCCTCAAAGTTTCAATGCGTTATGTGTCGTTTTGCCTTTTAGGGAATTAAAACCTCTTCCATTCCTCCTGAATTCACTTTTCCACCCCACATCACGCCGAGCTCTATCCCCAGGCCTCGGGCCTAACTTATGGGAGCTCCCGAGCTCCGGAGCGGTGCCCTCGTCCTCCTTCCTTCCACGGGGACGGGGTTCCACCATCTCCTCAACGTTTCTCCCGTCGGGCCCGGGACAGGTGCGGCCGTCCCCCGCCGCAGGAGCCATCCATTTCCCGCCCCCCCCCGAGCTGGCTGCGGCGCGGGGCTCGTCCTTCTTTCCTCCCATCCTCCTTTCCCCTCTCTGCGGGCCGCGTCTCGGCGCGCCCGTGGGCTTGGCTTGCGGCCGCTGCCCGCGCGGGGCTCGGCGTGAGTCACTCCGCCGGCGGCGCGGAGAGCCGAGCGCGCAGGCACACGGAGGCGGCGGGGGCGGGTGGATGCGGGGCGGCGAGCGGGCGGGGGCGACTGGCAGCGGCTCCCCGCCCGCCCACTCACACATGCTGCCGAGCCGCAGTCAGCTGGAGCGCCGCTTCCTCCCCAGCCGCCGCCGATGACCTCTTCGCCCGTCGGCAGCCGCTGAGGAGCCCCGGCGTCCCCGCGCGGGCAGGGGATGCTCCATCGGTCGGCCGCCCGCAGCCCCGCGCAGCCCGCCCGCCGCGCAGCAGCCTCGGCCGCAGGGAGCCGCAGCCCGGGAGGAGCCGCACCATGAACCCCCAGTGCGCCCGCTGTGGGAAAGTGGTCTATCCCACCGAGAAAGTCAACTGCCTGGACAAGGTGCGCGGCGGCGGCGGAGGGCGGGCGGACGGGCCGGGGGCGAGGCGGCGGGGAGCTTGACGGCAGGTGGCCCGTACCGTACCGGGGGCTGCCGCTCTTCGGCCCCGCCGCCGCTCATCAGCGCAGGGCGGGCGGCGGTCGCCGTGTCGCCGCGCTGACGCCGGGCTCGCCCCGATCCGCGCCGCGGCCGCAGCGGGCACCCGGGGGGAATGGGGCCCTGGGGGGGGGGGGGCGGCGGCGGCCGCCCGGGACGCTTCCCGAGGGCAGAAGTTGCCTGCGCAGTCCGTTCGCTGGGCTGGCGGTGCCTTCCCCTGGTCGATGCTTCGGCAGCCGCTTACGCAACGGTGCCTCGGCGATGCCGGGAGCAGCGCACCGGGGTGCGGCAGCAGCGACCCGAGCCCCGGCCCTGCCGTGTCCGCTTCGCAGATAGATAACGCTCCGGGCTGTGGCACTGCGCCCAGGCACCGTCCCCGGGAAAGGAGGGTGGTGGGAGGGAAACGCCGTCTTGTGCACTAAATGTAGTTTCTGTTGTGCGTACCAAAGAGTCACGCATCGCATCGTTTCTTCTCTTTTTAACTAGACCAAAATGTCCAACTCCTGCTTCGGTTATCTTTAAAACAGTTCTGGCAAGGTCACTGTGCTGAGGTCTCGGTATTCGCTTCAGCAGAGAATTTGCATTTCTGAGAGTGTTTCTGAAGCTCCTTCAATTTTGCATGAAAGTAATTCCTTTGATGTAGTTTACAGAAATCTATGATGCGTGGCCAAAAATATTGATGTATAGCTGTGTTTTTACATGTCCTGTGTCCTAAAATAGCTTTCAAAACATCGGTATTGTAAGTAATGCTACTTTACATTTCTTTACAGTATTGGCATAAAGGATGTTTCCACTGTGAAGTTTGCAAAATGGCTCTGAACATGAATAACTACAAAGGATATGAAAAGAAACCTTATTGCAATGCGTAAGTATTGTAAATGTCAGGTCTTGCAGAAATGCTCATGAAGGGAAAGCCTGGCTATGGATATTGTCAGATAGGCATATAGTGCTGTAAAAACTTAATCTGCCATGAAGCAGTGCAGTCCAGAGCAGTTCGTATCTTTTCAGATGGAGCATTCTTGCATTCAGGTGGCAGAAGATGAAGATGTTTGATTAAGATGTGTTTGGGCAATGTTTTAATATCAGGTCTCAGGATGCAGGTCCTTTCCTCCAAGAAAGTGCTGGATCTGGTGCTGACTCCTATTACATTCATTATTGACTTGCTAGGTTACAGTTATCCATTATGCAGCTCTCTGTTTAAGGTTATGGACCTGATTAGCTTTTTGTAACGAGAAGATAAAGTCCTTCTCTGTTGTGTAGTTTACCAGAGGCAATATCCTGGGGCAGATTATGGCAACCTATTTTTAAAATGGTTATGTTGTTCATGTATCTCAGATTACTAAGATAAATATTCACAAAATCCCTGCTTCTGATGCTTTGTGCTATTTTGTATTTTGCTTTTCTCTTAGTTTTTGATAAAGAAAATGGATTAATTTCAGCTGTAGAGTACGATCATGTGGTATTCCATTCCAAGATGATGTTGTTATTTGGGTTTTGAAGACTGCTTTGATGCTTGGCTTGCAGGTAGTACAGAAAAGACTTTTGACAACACATACACACATATCAAAGGCATTTATTGCTCTTTGTACCATGCTCCTAAGATTTGTTACCTGTGTGTTTTCACCTTCAGAAACACTTATAATGTATTTTGTTACAAGGATATTTCTAAAGAATTCTGAACCAAATTTTATTGTAGTATTATTCCAAATGTATTCATATATTGCTGTTTTTTTTTTTAATCTTCTTAAATATGCATATATGTGTGTATATATATATATATATATATATATATATATATATATATATTAAGAGGGAGGAAATATAAGCCATGGGCACATCATACTATTATTATTTTTTAATATATATATATCTTTTTACAATCCTCTTGAAATGTTTGTTTGATGTTGAAGTAGACAGACCATGGCTGGCCTTTTGAGGAATAGTTCAACAGTATATGCTCATTTCTTCCAGCCTAAACTTGAAGCCAGGCAATGCCTATTTGTCTGAAATGTGAGTTTTGTTGTAAAATATGGTGTGCTGCTGAAACTTGAAACACCTGTTTCAGTGTGCATAGCTGTACTTAAGTTGCTTTAGGAGCATGTGCAGTTGCATACATTCTAGCTTTCCTTGAAGTGCTCTGCAGTGTAGGGGAGTGACATCAGACCTCCAGTGATAATGTGTGGCCAGTTGGCTGTCTAACATGCTGTAGGGAAGGTTTCTAAGAAAGAAGACTTCAACAAGTGGCATGCTAGAAGTTGAGCCTGATCTAAAGCTTACTGACCCTAGACAGGGTCTGGTTTTGGTAGTATTTGAGTTGAGGCTTAAGTACAGGCTTATATAATTTACAGTGGTTAAAGCTTTGATGACAATTTGGTGCCTTTTACCTAACTTTCTGGAGTTAAATTTTAGTGGTGATGCTTTGACTGCTTGATCTTTCCTTCTTTTATGCTTGACAACAGTTTTTACAAAGTTCACTTCATGCTGTGGGTTGGGGTTTCCATGCTGTGTTTATTTCATTTTTGTTGCAGGAGAGTTTTTCATTTATGTAGTTATGTTGCACGGTATCTCTTTCTATTCATAAATGAGGGGGAGTAAGGATGATGGATCTGTTGCATACTGTTCAACTGCTGTTCTTCCTATTAGTTCCTTTAATAAGTTTTATAATACAAATCCCTACATTTGCAATGTCCCTAAAACATGATGTATGAAATAGAAAGAAGCAATGTAAAACAAAAAAATGGGTTTATTAAATAAGGGAAAAAAATTCCGTATATATATGTGTGTGTGTATATATATGTGTGTGTGTGTATATATATATATATATATACCATGTAAACTTTGTGTATATAAGGGTGGTATTTTTTTTTTTTTTTTTGAGATACTTCAAACAATTTAAATAATTATAAGAGTTCTATGGAATGACTTAAGGAAGACCAATATGCATTTTGTATTTTCAGTGAAATCGAATATCCTCAGAAGTAGGAATATATTGTCTGTGCAAAGCTGTGTTTTGAATACACAATTTATTTAAATTACAATATTTTGACACAGTACCCTTGCTTCTCAAAGCTTCCTTATTTGTAAGCAGATGCCGTTATAGCATTTTCAATTATGATATGTCTTATCCAGGGTTCATTAGTATGAGGCAAATCCATTTTTATGTTAAATACTGCTTGATCAGAAAATCAGTGAAGAAAAGAATGCAAATTTACTCACACAAACACCTACAAGCATTTGACAAAGAACAATTACTCTTAGACTGTTTGTTGAGACCATCCATCAATGAGAATGTAATTTGTGGACAAAAGTGAAAAAATGTGCACTAATTTGAATAGAAGAGCCTTACCACTAAATTATTTAATGTGTTTGGAAGCTGTCAGCTTTTTATAAGGACCAGTTGGAAAGCATGTATCTTCATTCCTGTGTCTATTTGTTAGTTCAAGAGTTGCACAGAATCACAGAATGCCCAGGGTTGGAAGGGACCTCAAGGATCACGAATCTCCAACCCCCCTGCCACATGCAGGGCCACCAACCTCCACATTTAATGCTAGACCAGGCTGCCCAGGGCCCCATCCAGTCTGGCCTTGAACACCTCCAGGGATGGGGCATTCACAACCTCTCTGGGCAGCCTGTTCCAGCACCTCACCACTCTGTCTGTAAGTTAGATGATATATTGAATGTATTTTGACCTATGAACTGGAAGTATCCCATTTTCTTTATTCCCAGGTGCTACAATTAATATTTTTTGAGTAAAAACCAGAAGTTACTTTCACTGTAAAACTAATTGTTTTTCTGTTAATTAATACTAGAAAAAGATACTGATCTGTGAACATTTCACTTCAATTTATACTTATGGTGCACAAGGACAAGGACTAGAAATTAATGGATTGATGAGGACTAGTGAGCCAAGAAGTAATATATTAGGAAATACTTCAGTTTTAGCATTCAGTAAAATGGAAGAGAAACTCTGCTTTTTTAACAGCAAGTTTTTTTTTTCTTTTGTCTTATTTTCAGCTATTGGGTATATGCACTGCTTGTGTTATGGATACATTGACAGCAAAAGTAGCTACTGGGTAGCAGAAATAATACAGATTAAGAAGCTGGGTTTCCTACTATTGCAGTTTTGATATTACTTTTGTAGAATTGTAGACTTATAAAAGATCTTGTAACTAATTTAAGAGGTAAAACTCTAAGTGTGCTTGCATCTAATATGGCTTTAATGAACTTCATGGAACTCCTTAACAGAAAGATCGTTCTTTTAATGTATCCATTAGACCTTTCAGTTCTCTTATCTAAAAGCTTACACATTTTTCTTCTCGCTATCTTTTCTATTATTTACATAACTTATAAACTGTTTAAGTCAGAATAGTTTCTACTTGTTTCTGTGGTGCCTAGAATGCTGGGGCTTTGATCTCAGCTGGGACCTCCAAGCGTTACCAAATTACCATGATTATGACATTATGTTTCTCTGTTTACTTGCATTCACATTTCACTTGAAAGGCCTTCATAGGCAATTTTTGAATGTTTGAATGCTTATAGCTGCTTAGCATTTGGGCACTTCCAGGTTCGGCTAATAACTTTAGTCTTGCTTTCCATTTGTTGTCTGACTTCATACACACTGCTTTGCCAGAGAGCTGCCTTATTAGTGCAATAATATTAATGAGATGAAGGGCACAGGCTTACAGTCCAGTTTTCTAGTTCAGCCTGGTGCTATGCATTGCTTGAAGCAGGTCAATTAGCCACATTTTGTGTCTCTGAATATTCACATAAGTAATAAAAGAAGGATTAAGACAATTAAAGTTGCTTTTGAGTCATGCGAAGTCTTGGTCAGTCAACACATCTTTAGTGCAGATGGGAATCCCTATTATGCTTCAATACCTGCAAATAGAGCAGTATTTAATAGTATTAACAAGTATTTAATAATACTTGTTTGATGTGTATGGAAATGGCAAAAAATTATAATAATTACTTTTCTTCTTGTCAACTCAGAGCTTATTCTTTTCAACTGCAAATAACCAAACTGATGGTAGGAAACAAATGGCATTTTGGCAACTAACTGTCTGTGTACTAGTTCTCAAGCTTGTTATATGATTGAATCATGTCGGATGATTATATGGTAACTTATTCTTACAAATATTCATATAAATACTTTGTTTTTTGACAGATTCAGTAGACCAAAACACAAGTCTTTTTTTTTTTAATGTGAAATGTAAAAGCTGAAATGCATATTTTTGGAACATTGTCTGATGGAAACAGACTCGCTGCACGTTTGAACATATCCAACAGAGATGTAATTTTTAATTTCTGCAAAACCTAATAGCTTCTACAAACCTGATATACTCTCTTGCCATAGGCAAACAGCTTAACTATTGGAATAAATCATTCTGAAATAGTTGGTATCTAAAATTTTGCTGATCGCCCACACATGGGGTAGCTTCATTCAAGTTTTTATTTATGACTGTTACCATATGGAATGATTACATAACTTTGAAATTTAAATCTACTACCATCAGTCTTAGCATACTGACATGAAGAAAAACTCATCATCACTTTGTTTTTTTTTTAAAACTCATGGTTTTTTTTTTTTTTAAACTCATGCCAGTAGGAAATAAGTATGCAAATATGTTCAAAATACTGTGATGTTAGAAGAATTGTAAATCTACAAATGCACTCAAACCTCATGTTTTAAAGTCTGATAGGGAGATGAAAAATGTCAGCTCTACTACAGCAGCTTGGAAACAATAAAAACATGGTACAACCTTTTGGATAGGTTGGAAGTGGATACAGGTGTTGGCAATTAGATGGAATCCATTGCCTTTAAAGCGGACTTTCAGAGCAGGGGCTTGATTTTAGCTGTGAAACATGCAAGAGTTTTCTTTCTGCCAGCCAGGAAGCTTTTAAAAGGTGAACAGGTATGTAATGTTACAATTTGTGGTGAAATTAGTTAACATTATCTTATTTTTCAGCATTGATTTAAATGGATGATTATTTCTCAATTTAAATGTGACAGGAAGAAAAAAGGTTGGGTAAGAAGTAGCAAGAATAATCCTCATGAAATATGTTGAAGTCACTTCTAAGATATACAGAAAAGAGTGCAAAGAGTAAACTTATTTTTTTAAATTCTCTATCATCAATTGTTACTGAACTCCACCATAAAAGGATAATACTGATTTTGGCTTTAGGAAGCAGGTTGTTTTATGCTATGATTACCCTTACTGCCAGTCTTTTTTTTTTTTTTTTTTTTTTTTTTAAATAAACCTTCTGTTTTTGAGCTTTTCAGCTGTTTCAGATTATTAGTTTGTTAAAAAATAAGCTATTATATAGGCCAACCCCAAAAGGTCATTCTTATGAAAAGAAAGAACTCAGAAACTTCCATGTAAACCTTAGGAGGCAAGGATTTGCACTTTATCACTTTATTAATTTTGTGTATTGAAGATTTTTGTCTTAGGATGCAGTATAAAATGAATAATGCAAATAACAGAACTATTAGAAAAGTAACTCAAGTCAGAGCCAAATGTGTAGTTTAAGTCTGTTATTTCTGGTTCAGCATCCTGTGAAGTACAAACTCCTATATTTGGAATCTATCATGTCTCCTGTCAGTCATATTGTCTTTAAACAGCTCTCTTTCCTAACAGATTGTATTTTCTGTTCATTCTTATTTATCTACCTTTAGTTATCTCTGAAATTTCCACGTATCTGGTTTGACTTGTAGCACCCAATGGAGCACTACCACAAGTAGTAGAAAAGTGTGCCCATTCAATTCTTGTGTATGTTTTCTCTTAAGACCCAGTACAGCCAGTACAGTTTTTACCACTTCATTATTATTTTTTTTTTTTGTTAAGTCATATTTAGATTGTTGTGGGCTATGTTTTTATCTTTCTGTGCATGACTGCAGCCTCAGTGCTTGTTATCTATTATCTGAGTAGTTAATTATTCTTGGGATCTTCTACTTGGTTCTGATTCAACTAAATCTTCATATATATATTTTTTTTCCCTAGGCTGTTTCCCCAATTTGTTAAATTCGTTTTATATTCTAATTCTGTTCTCTAATATGCTACCTTCTCACTGGAGAGCCTGTAAGCACATTGGAAACTTAATAAGTGCAATCTTCATTTCCACATCACCAGCTGAAAGCACAGAATAGAATTGGGCCCAGCATGCACCTCTGTGCAGACTTCCTTCCTGACAGTGAGCAGCAATGAGTGAATGAAGTACTTTATCTTCTCTGCCTATTCACGAAGTGCTAGATCAAGTGTTGAATTCTGCATAGAAAGGAAGTAAATAAAACTGAGTGAATGTAATAATTGCAAATATTTATGGAAATGCTGCTTAAATATGAGGAACAGCTACAGGCACTCCTGTGGAGCAAACACAGACTTCTGCTTCTGTGGTATCTGACTTGTTTAACTGAGCATTAAGTCCAGATTAGTACTGATGATATTGAGTAATGGAAAAGACGATAGGACAAGAAGCCATGTCTCCTTGCTAGGAGAGTTGAAAGAATTTCTTAGCAAAATTTATTTGAATTTCAGAAAGGTGTTTAATGTTTGTGTTTATGCTGTCTGAACAAGGCACACAAGAACAGTTGGTGAGTTGTTGAATGCTGTGCATGAGACTGATGGTTAGTTGGAAAGGAATCACTAAAACTTAATCACCACTGACACTCAGGGGTTGGAAGAGTTGGGCAATGTTTTGATCCCTGTGACTGTATTTATTTCAGTAATGGGATACAAATAATTTTTCAGGTTCCATTTCAACGTGTTTAGCTGGCTGAGTCCTGGCCATGTGTTTGAACAAGACCTGTACACAATGCCTCGTGCTGGTGGTTGGGTAGGGAGGGAGCTGTGTGTGCTCCCTTGGTTCAGATTGTTACAGGGGTTGGAAAACATAGTGGAGTGCTACAGCTTAGCTACAACCAGCCTGCTTCCCTGCTGGTGCAAATGGAGTAGAAAAACTGCCCGGAGGGAGATGAGCTACATTTTTTTCTGTGAGAGTGGGTGAATTCATAGACTGTGACTGTAGCTTCTAGTACCTGATGTGAGTATAGAGCCTGTGTTTGGAATTCTGCCAGTTGATGTAATTGCTTCAAAGAGATGGTTACAATTCAGTGTTACTTAGGACATTGCTAGGGCAAAAAAATAGGAAATGTGCAAGTATTATACATTTTATTTTTGTGTAAGACTACAATAAACATGATATTCAAAGACATTTGTATGACATGCTTGTAGAAATTCTTGCTCTGTGAAATCCTGGTTTATGTCTTGGCTCATGTAAATACATTATTTTAATCTATATGGTCGCTGGTCATCACAGACTGCAGGTAATTTTTCCTAGTGAGAGTATAGGCATCTATTTAGTACCAATAATCACAGGATAAAGAATGAGTATTCTTGGGATATTGTAGCTAGGGAGTTTCATTAACTGTGTTTGTCTTTGCTTGCTTGTATTTTAACCACTCTTCATTCTCAATGTAATTTTTAAAAGCAGATATATAACTTCTTGAGATACCTATCTAAATATCAGTGAAGTTTGTTTCAGTTGTATTTAGTAAAATATTCAGGCAATATAACAAGGATAATAGATGAAATTTTGTGATTCCAAATAATTCATTTATTTGAATTGCACAGCTTGAGCTTTGAAAGGAGTAATAACTGGTTGTAGCAAGCCTGTGAAATCTTGATGGTATATTTTGTTAACAGTTTTGTGATTTAACTGTTTGGTGATCTTAAACTCTCTTAGCCGTATAATTTCCTGTTGTATTTGCTAAGGAACTTAAATCTATTTTTGTTTTTCTAAACTTGAAATTCTGTGTTGCTCTGTTAATTTTGTTGATGGTCATAAGGAAAGATGCTGCTGTGACAGATTATTTCTTTTGTAAAGCTTGAAGAAAAATATGTATGTTCCAACCTTTCATGTCACATTGGATTTTCAGAGTAGGTGATGTCAATGCAGAATGACAACATTGTGCCAACCGGCTCAGTATCAGTGAACAGGTTTTGATGTTTACCTACAGTATCGCTGGAGGCTTGCCATAATTATCCAGATAACTTACAATCATGACTGAGGGTCAGTTCATGTTACTTGTATGATTTAAATGTTGTGGAGTGCTTACAGAAGTTTTGCCAAATTTAGATATTGTAGAAGTTGCACAGAGTTGAGTTGTCATGTTTAGGTTCCTTAAAAAGGAGGAGAGGTGGCTGAAGTACTTCTTGATTATCTGGTCTGTCCACATAGAAATAAAATCAGCTGGCTCATTCTACATGTAATGGTATGATCCTTCAAAACAACTTATTGAAAAGTCAGGAAAACACAGGTAATTCCCCTTCTTCATTCACAAATTAGACCATTTCTCCTCTCTTGATGTTAAAATTGATAGCGTATCAGAATCGACCATGCTATTTTCTTTTGCTTTGCTGTTATGGAGCCTGAAGAGAATGGGGTTGTTTGTAACAGCAGGTAGAGTCTGAATGATGAGCAGTGCAGAATGTTTCATCTCTTGTATTTCCTCCTCCACCTGTCTCTTCCTCCTCCACACCCCCATATACTTTTGTTCTCAGTTGCAATAGAATTGTATGACTGTAGTTGATCCCGTAATATCTTAAGGGAGGAGGACATAAAAATATGCCATCAATGTTACAGTTGGGAGAGAACTAGAGCAGCTTATTTTTAGAGGTGAAAAAGTAATCGTAATTTGGCCAGTAACTATTTAAGCATGTATTACGAAAGCTTTTCTGGGGGATGCATAGACACCTTCTAAAGAGTATTATAAAATGTAAGACTGTGTAGAAGCTGTGTGAATTTCCTTCTTCTAAGATCTTGCCTTACAGTTTCCGAAGATCCACATGGGATTCTTTTCCCTTAGGAGTGCAGCTGTTTGGAGGTAGTCCATCATGTTATGCCCCTTGAAGTGGCAGTATTTTTCACACAGGTGTATTGGTGTAATGCCAAGTTTGCATATTTAAAATGCAGTACAAATTGATTTTTAATTGAGTTATATTATACCTAAGGTATTTTTTTTTTTTGAACTTGGTAAACTAAATGATAATAGCTGTTTTCATTTTGGTTTGTTCCAGTTTCACTCTGGAAGAATTCAATACTTTTAATATAACTCCTTACAGTATGAGAGTACTATAAATAGAAATATTTAGGGAAAGATTAAAATAATAAGATCTTGCTTTTAGATTAATTAAAATGAAATAACTATGCTTTGTAGAGGGGAGAAGTGTTACAATGAGATAATTTGCCTCAGCTTGAGGAAAAAAAAAAAAAAGAAAAAACCCAACCCACAACAAACAGCACTGATGTTGCTTTATTTAAATAAAATACATAAACTATTCCTGCAGAACAGTGTCAAGGGCCATGTATCCAACACAGCAAATAGGGTGTTCATGTGCTGTATGACAATGTTTATGTACATGTGTGAACACAGGAGTGGATTTGTCAGGGCATAGAGAAAGAAAAGGACAACAAGTCAACAAGTGGATTTCTAGCAGCAAGGGTGCTTAACCAGTGGCTGGCCAGGAGGCCATTACAACAGCACTGTGCTTTCCATGTTGATGTGGGCTTGGCTGCAGTGTGTGTGTTAAAGAACCTGCCTTAAACTTGCCTGATCACGTGTTTGACAAACGATGCTATTTGAGGGGAAAGAGAAGGAATGCCTGTTGGAAGAAGCTTTGTGCAAAATCTGTTGCTGAATGGCCTATTGTGTCGGTGTGTTTGTTGTAAATTTTGCTTTAACATTGAAAAAATGTTTGTGAATTTTAGTTTGCAATTCTTGATGTGATTTTATCAGGCTACCAGAAAGCAGATGAAGTTTGTTACAACAGTTATTAGCATAACTCTGTAGCAATATCCCAAAATTGTCAGGAGTAATGGGGAAAGGGTAAATCAGACTGGAGGAATAGTATCCTAAGATATATTTAGAATAAAATACTTAATTCCCTAAAATATCTGAAGGAAATTGACAGACCTAGTAAACAAGACTTGAAAATATTACAGTAAACTTAACAGTGGTGATGTGTCTACTTACACAAAAAGAAAAGAATATGTGTGCATGCAAGGAAATCAGCAATACAGAGATGGAGAAGATAGTTAATTAATTTATAAAAAATGTTTGAGCTTTTCACTTAAGCAATAGCAAACTCAATCTCTGAAATGGTCACGTTTTCCACTCTGATTAGGAGTGGGGTACTCTCATGCTGGATAGATAACCATTTGGATCACGACATGAACTTTGGGTTTATTTTGACCTGAAGAACCCTGGCTAACCCAGGGAGATGAAACACAGCCATTCTTGGGCAACTCACTGTTTAAACAACCATATGGCTTATATTATTGTTGTGTTAGAAATGTTGAAAATACAGATTAGCGAAGATGGGAGAAGAAGGAAGAGAAAGGAGCTTAGATCTGGCTGAGTTAACGGCCAGCCTGCTGCTCTTCATGCTTATCCATGTAGTCAGGTTTCAGTTCTTGCAGGGTAATGCAGGATATGCACCCTCAGTCCGAGTTCTGTTAATTATGGAATTAGCCTAACAATAGTAAATGGATATTCAGAATAGAACATGAGATGCAATTAATGTATTACATGAAATATGATTTAGTTTATTGGCACTGCAGGTACCGAAGATTTAGTCCTGCTTTGAGGAACTTAAGATGTTTTAAAAGTGTTATGAAGTTAGAAATTCATAAGGAAAGTTGTGACGATTGGGTAAAATACAGTTTCTCACTGAATTTGGTGCCCACTGAAAAGTGTTTCTGAACACTGGAATATTAGGCTGCTAAATAATGTTGCAATGAAGATGAAAAGCTTGAGGAGAAACTAAGAAATGTGGTGAGAACTGTGAAAATGGTTCATATCATCTGTGATCAGTTTTTCTGTCAGTTTAATACAGGCAGGAATATATAGGAAATCTTTTTTTTCCAGTGAGATAAAGATGGATATTCTTCTGTGTAGCACTAACTTATTTTGCATTTATTGATTATGAACATCTCCGCATAGCCACATAATTATTTTGAAGTATATATTTAAATGCGGCATATCTGGTTTTATTGACTCCTACGCTTCTCCAGTACCAATGAATGTTTTTGGAAAACTTAGGAATTATTTATAAATAGGGATTTCTGTGCTTGTCACTGCAGGAAGTTTGGAAGGAGATCCTGAAATCTGAACAGAAGCTGGTCAAGTTTTATGTGTAGTAAATCTTGTGCTGAAGATTTCTTTCAGGGTGACTTTTGCCTTTGTGAAAGATGAGCTCAAAGGAGTAACACACATTCCTTGCACTGATTAAATGCTTAACTTTCATGATCAAGCTACTGCTGTTTCAAGCCTCATTTGAGTCAGCAGCAGGAATCTCTTACTGCCCAAAAGGCAGTAACAGATTATATGTCTCCTATGCAGAATAACACTGTACGTGGGTTATATTAACAAAAGGAAAATTTAAGCTTGTCAAAGTGGGTACGGATGCAAAGGTCTATAACACATTTTTAAAAGTTGAAGGAAATAGGGTAATAATGATTGTTTTTTCTCTAATTATTCCACCCTGAGGGCAATGGTAGCTCCTTCTTTTTCATGGCATGCTCCATTCTATCCTTTCTGCTCTTTTTTAGAGCTGTTTTTCATTGTATGTTTTCAAAGTCACCTGGTTGTTCAGCTTCTCACTCCGATGGGTTTCTCTTCTCTGTTGCATACCTCAAGTGTGACTAATTCAATGTGTGATGTGCCATGACCACTGCCCATGATGTGAGACAGATGTCTCCCTCCTATTTTCCATCTGCATTGTTTGTATACATCCTGGATCTCAACTGTAAATGTCTCAGTCTCTTGATGTGTGTTTTCAAAATATTTGTTATGATAAGGCACTGCTTCACAGTATAAATGATATTAGTAGATGCAGCAAATAGTAGCTAACATCTCATGCTGTATTAAACTCTCCTGGTTTTACAGTAGTGGTAGAACACTTGATTCCATGGTCAAAGTATTTAGCTTTGCCAGTTGGGCTTATTTTGCTTAGATGTATTTTACCATTTTTTTAAAGTTAAAACATTAAAATATTGTGTGTTATTTATGTTAATTTTGTTATAGTTGTACATTACATTCAGTGTTATGATGACAGTTAACAAACTATAGAGTTGTAGAATGGTTTGGGTTGGAAAGAACCTTAAAGATCATCTAGTCCACGCCCCCTGATATGGGTGGGGACACATTTCGCTAGACTAGGTTGTTTGGAGGACCCATCCAACCTGTTTTTCAATAACTGCACCTTCTCTGGGCAACCTTTTCCATTGTCTCACCACCCTTGTCACAAAAATTTTCTTCCTTATAACCAATTAAAATTTTCAGTTTAAAACTGTTGTTCCTTGCCCTGTCAGTATAGGCACTGTTAAACAGTCTGTAAACATGGAAGGAGATAAAATATACTATTTTCAGGATTGTGGAGTCCTAATATAGCTGGAATTCTGTAATCTGAATTCTGCATCTGAATTGTAACCATTTCGATGAATGTTTTTTAAAGAAAAGGCAAGTATGAGAAACTCTGCTGTCTCCGAAGGCGTAGGAGGGTTTGTGATGCTACTGTCCTTGTGGAGCACTTTGATGCAGGCTTTGTAACTGCATGTGTCTCCAATTTTAACTTTTTTTTTTTTTTTCTTATTAGGCATACTTTTTTAGTTCTATTTGGGCTTTATTAATAATTGTGTTGTTTCCTTTTTGTATGCATTTCAATTAAAGTTTCTGGTCTGCTTCCCGTTACTTTAATACATCAAGTAAAACGTTGGAAGGAGAATCTAGAAGTATGTTGAATATTACCCTTGGAAGCAAAGTCATAAGCTAGAACATAGTTGTCTCCAAACAATCCCAAGGCTGTTAAAATATTTACAAGGACAGTATCTCAGTATATTCAAATCTACCTTCTTCCAAACATATTGAATTAATTTATTTGGCTTGGATTCCTTACCTGCACTGGGTTTTGCTCACTGTAGGATCATTTTGAAAGGTTTTGTTTCAAGGTCTAAAACTGATAGTGGATAGTGATAGCTGGAGATTTTGGTCTTGACATTACACAAATAAATTTAGATTTGTAAATCTGAGGACTTCCTTTGGAGCTTGATGTCTACTGTAATTATGTATAATAAATACACAATTATACAAAATACTATAAAATATACTATCAGTATCTTTAAACTTAAAAGAATTAAAAAATTGTGAAAAAACATGTTTCACATCCTGTGAATGATGGTTCTGTATTTTTGTATTTAAATCTTATTTGAAGGAAACTTTTTGAGAAGGGACGCTCTTATTTGCATAGCTGCCTTTTCTTACTGGAAATACAAAGTACTGTCAATTTGTATTATGTTGCCAGGAGCAACTGTCTCACGTTTACATTAAAGAAGAAAGACAGTAAGGTTGGGAGATTTTAAATTTGACTCATTGGTGCTTTCTTGTTTTTTGCAGTGAATTAAACTATTATGGTTTTGTACGTTTTTGTGTTGCGACATAACAGAGGTATTTGCTTTGTTACTGTGAGCAAATTAAAGTTGTTAAAAATGGTTCCTCTACTTTTTCTCAGAGCTGTATGCAGGCCTACTTTCATCTGAACTAGATGCTTTTTGGCTTTTTTGATTCTAGACTTGAAAGAATATGCATGCTAAGCAAAGTATTGTTTTTCATCCTTTGTTTATTATAGTGAAAAGGTATACTGAACTGCAAGATACATTATTACTTGAAAAATCTTAATTCTGGAAAGAATTATGTAGGCTATTTCAGTGCATACATTCCTTGCAGTCTTTTGCAGATTTGTTGTTTCATTGTTAGTTGTAAGAAAGCCGATATTAACTTTCAAAAGTTATTTTTCTGAAGTAAAATAAGAGGAAAAAAAAGTAACTTGGTACCTTCTTTAAAGAAATACGAATCACAGAAGGCATTCAAGGCACCATTTCTGTATCTTCTATAAAACAACTATACTAAAAAAAGCCATTTGTTTTGGTTGTAGTAAATTAAAGAGAGATGGGCAAGAGCTGGGAAAGCATTGGCATTCAGTCTTCTATAAATAGTCAGGCAGCCATCAGTTTTCTCAAGGAAGTGATGGGGTTATTTTTGAATAGGGACAGCACAATCACACCTTTAGAATGTGGAAGGCACTGTACGTGATACCAGTGGGTACTGTTAGAAATAGACATCTGAGCTGGAAAGATTTTCCATATGCCACTATCTTTATGAAGCATGTACTAAGTAGACCTTCATAAACAATTCTGTTGATGCATGGGAATTCATCCTAGCTGTTTTGAACTTGCAATTAAGATGGGCAAAAAGTAAAAAATACTTTTACTGTTCCTATAAAACAAAACAAAATACAGAAGGGAAAAGAGCTTGCAAAATCAGAAGGGCATTTGCATTATCATTTTAAAAGTAAAGTACTTGAAGAACACACTCATCAATTACTTCATTTATTTGGTTAATGCCTTGTCTTTGTGGGACCTCTTACCCAGAGGGCTTAGTTACATAGAGCTGATGGGAAAAACGTTATAAAATAATAAATGTCTGTGGAGGAGGACTGGAATTCTTCATGTCCTAGTGCACCATTTCAAGGAGTGGCCAGTGAAGGGGAGGACAGTTGATTGAAACACCCTTGTCCTAAATGTAGAGTATTAAAGGGAGGTTGGCAGGATTAAATACTGAAAAATAGCTTGTGACTGTGATATGGTGCTAGTTTTTCTGGACAGTGTTTTGAAGAGGATAGTTGAAGGTGCTTTTCAGATAGTTGACTATTAGAACTGTTGCTTGTCTCTTGAGCATTTCCCATCACAGGTAAGTGATAGTGTCTCTGAAAAGTAATTGAAATGTTCTGTTTTCTCAGTGCAAGATGTTAAGAAATACTGCTTGTTGTACTTTGAGTGCTCAATTTGGCATCCTTGTCCCAGAGGGAAAGACGTTCTCACTGGAATATCTTGTTATGGTTTGATTTCTTTCTTACTGTAAGCAAAAAAGCTCTTATTGACCTTACAAATAGATGTATACAGTAGGATAGTGGAGAATACAGTTTTATTTTAACTGATATAAATTATTAAGACCAGCAGTCATTTCTGTAAGACAAAAAATATGGAAAGCATTGGTGAGAGAAGCACTTACTACACAGTAGCAATGGCAGAGAGTAGGAAGAGAGTAGGAGCATATTAAAGCACCCTCGTAGAAACTGGAAAGAGGAGAGGCAGAAATGTGACATTCCAGGAAGGCTGGAGTACAGATGATGATGTTATTGCATGAGAATTCAGAGTAGAAAGGGCTCTGCATGTATTATACATTCATTAAATGTTTAAAACATCCAGTCCTGACTTTTAAGTTTTTTTTACCTAATGCTGGCAAGTTTCCTTTTCTGTTCCATCTACATAGGTTGTTAAATGATTTGCCTTGCCATGGTAGCTGAGAGCCTGCCAGGAACACATTAAGCGACATGATTAATGTCTGTCACATGTTTATTCTCTCATCTTCTTCTCAGCAGGTGATGTGTATGTGCAATGTAGGTTTGAAGAAAAAGATTGCTGCAAAGATGCATGTATGTGTAAAGGAAGAATTTGTCAAAGAAGTGCGATGTGTACATTATGCAATCATAGGAAGGAACCTCTGGAGACTGCCTAGTCCAATCCTTTCCTAAAGCAGGTTCCCTACAGTAGGTCGCACAGGAAAGTGTCCAGACGAGCTTTGCATATCTCCAGAGGAGACTTTGCAACCTCTCTGGGCAGCCTGCTCCACTGCTTTGTCACCCTCAAAATAAAGACATTTTTCTTCATGTTTGTATGGAACTTCAAATGTTCCAGCTTGTGCCCATTGCCCCATGTTCCATCACTGGGCACAGTTGGAGCAAAAAAAAGATTAGTGGCAGCCCTGAGTTCCTGGAAACCAGGCTGAGTAAGGAACAAATTTCTTCAAGGAAAGTTCTATCTCCATATCAGATGATTTGTACTCTTGTAGAGGTTTTTCACTGAGTGAAGAGCATTGTACTGGGAAATGGGTCTTCCTCCATTAACTTTGGGTTGCCTGTTAAAATACCTAGTCACATTCAGAATGAGGGCAGGTAACTTGAACTTTGTCTGAAACTCTATAGGAAGTCAGCATTGACAATGAAAGAAAGTTTTTGCGTGCTTTTAACTTCTTTTGCTTAGGGGTTATTCTATTATATTCTGTCTGAACTAGTTTCCTTACATTACCTGGTACTGCCTAGCAAACATCTGAGTGTTGGAATGGTGGGGACGTGCAGCTTACGAAATCCTGTCAGTTATTAGAAAAGTGCTTTTACTTGAGTGCATTTGTGATTAGAAAAAATGCTTTCATGTTCTAAACGCAGCAAATAAATTAATTATTGTATTACCATTTTCTTTCACACCTTATATGTCAGTGTGAAATTTCTTAAGAGTTTTAGTAATAATACATTATTGAAAGTAGTCTAGATTTCTGTATAGTTTGGGTAGCATTAAGTATATGAATGAAATGGACATGGCAAATAATGAAACTTGTTTGAAGAAATTTAAGGGTTTTCTGTAAAAATGTAATGAGATTGATAGATCTCTGCACAATTTGTTGTATGGGAGAAGTGCCTCCAACTGGTACGCACAGGTTTACCTTTTCTATGTAAGCTAGTTCAAAAGCCATAAACAGATATTTTTATTTTAATATGAGCATGTTTATCTTTTTTTGACTATTAAATATGATGTTGTATGTGATTATTGTTACCTTGGAATTTTAATCTCAGTTACAGAAGGTCTTGGTTACAGTTGCTTAGTAACGTGTTACGGAAACAGATCTGTTGGTTTATGATACTATATCTACAACGTTCTTATAACTAGATATGTTGTAAGGAAAGCAAGTACACAGTGTGGGTGTGGATTTCAGCTGAATGTTTCTAATAACCTCTATCTTCACAACGTGTCTTACAATAAGTGTCTTTGTACTGGTTGATCTGTTATGTAGCTTACATAACATTGTTGTACGTTGTTCTGTTTTAGTTTTAGATAATCTTGACTTGCTACCTTTAAACACTGCAGTTTCTAGGTGAGTCTATAAACTGAATGTGTGGTCACTTACTTTCATGGGACTGTAATTCCAGTGCAGAGCTTGCATTTGTAACGGGAACAAGCTGTAGGATAGAGAGGAGCTCATGGTTCATTTTTACGTAGTGTTAGACCTCAGTTCCCAGGAGAGAGAAGTATGTTAGAGATTAAGTGTCATGAAGTTTGATTTAAGTAAATATTTATTTTTGACAGCTAAGGGAAGTGTCTAGAGGAGTGCCGTCTGTTGCATACGTTTAAGTATTTGTAATTAATGAATTTTAAGGTTTCTTGGAATGTTTGAGGGCTTTCATTTCTTTACAAGCAGGACTGAAGATTTCTGTTTATGTCCTCTGCAATATATTTCAGAAACTGAGAAATTTCCAACGTTAGCATGCATTTTCTGTAACTTATCTGTGAAATCAAAAATTAAGCAAGCACCTCCGAGACAGATGGAGTGTTATTCAAAATCTCAGAGCCTTAAACACAGACCAGACTCCAGAAAAAAAAAAAAAAGCAAATACATTTTAGCAAATTCATTAAAAAGCAAAACAAAACTAAACATCTTCTATGAAGCCTGAATTCATCCTGCTGTTCCATATATATTTTAAAGCACAGGTATGTTGTGTTCTTCAATTTAGAACATGTAAGTAATCTTAGGCCAGGTAAGTGGATGATTTGTGCCTGGCCAAAGAAGTTGGTGTTATACGATTAACAATTATAGTTTGGCCTCTCTGTCTAGTATATGTGTTAAAGTTTTACTGTAAAATAATGTCATTCTGGATCCTATCAAGCTCAAAAAATTTGTTGTGAATCCTTAGAATTTTTCCTGTATATAATGTAAAAATCCAGAGAGAATAGTGGGTATTTTTAAAGTGGCATTCACATGGCTCTGTTAGCTTTCTTCTTTAAGATGCTTGTAAGCTATTATGGTTGTTCTGATACTGTCACGTCCCTTTATTGGAAAGCTGTGGGTGGCATTTATCTCATCTACCTCCAACGCATCCCCTGCCCGTGTACGTGAGCTGAAATAATTGTTCTGGTTGTCCGTCTTTGTAGTCAGTGAAGAAATAAATGTGGTGAGTCAGATGAACTGGAATCTTACTTTATGATAGAGCAAACAGACTATTCATTATTAGTTATGTTGACTCCAGCTTCATGGGCTAACCTTGAGAGTTACTTCTCATGAAATGAGACTCATCCTGTGTGTGGGAGCTGACTTACGGTGGCTATCTGTGGTCAGCTGTCAGAACCAATGATCTCAGTTTTTTTTGGAACTCCTACCAACTCCTCATATTCTCATGCTTAGTACTTTATAGGTACTTAAGCAAATTTGTGGGAGAGGAAAAATTTCAATACCTCCATTTTATTTTTTCATTTTTGTGTTCTGTTACCTCACAGTGCACGAAGCTCTGGGAGATTGTATCCCTGCACTCTTGTTGTCTTCCGATTCTTGTTATTCATATTATTAATGTAAAAAAATGTTAACATCTTGGATTTCAAAGTATTTTTGTCTCCATTTAACACACAAAAAAGATTTGTTCAGTTGTCTGTCAACTCTTGTTCTGCATTTGCACTTCAAGTCCATATTTTTTTACAGTTTCATTTTACTCTTTCAGCATAATTTGATTAATGCTCATTCAGCGTATGGAAACCTTTCTATGATCTTCCACAAAAAATTAATTTTCTAAGTCAGCGATTTATCTCCTCACCCTGAGCTTTCTATTTGTTTCATAATCTCCTGTGTGTTTTTCCTAGATCTTACTGAATCTTTATTTACACGTGATAGAAGAGATACAGAAATTCTTGGACTAAAGACCTCTGCTTATGATACTGTGCGTGTAGTAAATCTTAAATTGAAATAATGAAGATCCATCCTTGATTTTTTGATAGGAATTAAAACAGTACCAACTACTACTAATGTAACTTTTTCTTTAAATTTAAAAGCTCAGAAAACATTTTTCTTACATTGTTGATAATTTTGTAGGCAATGAAAGTATATTTTCAGGATACTCAGCTGGCTAGTCCTGAGTTTTTTTGAATTTATTTTTTTACCAGGCTCTCTGGAGGTGGTAATTGGCATGTAACCATGATTTTTTAGTCAGCACTGCAACAGAAGTGTATTCCCTTGGCCACCTTTCTAACAGTTTGAAATTGTGGCTCTTGTTTTACAATGACTGGATTCACTTTAGAAAGAAAACAGCATCACGTTGTGATGCCCTGCTGCCTACAGAATGGCTGGAATTCTCTCTCTTTTGTTTTTTATTTTTATTTTTTTAAAACTCAGTTGATTATTCTGTCCACAGCAAAGCATTGCACTGCCTTTTACCACATGGAATCATTCAGCTGGTGGCGTGACTTCCAATAGAGCCCATCCCCACTTTCATTCTGCTTTTTGAAGATCACACTTCCTGGTTGTGTTGAAACAATGAGCCTGCTTACTGCTGCTGCCTTTAGACACCAGCCTGAGTCTGCCATGTAACCACCACTTACAACTTTTGAAAAAAGCAAGAAACAAAAAGCTGCTATCTGTTTGGTAACAAAAGTGGACCATTTTGAGATAGAAAAATTCTTATGCTGTTACTGGGATTTTAGAAGTGCAACTCCAGAGGAAAGTTCTTCTCTGATCCTTTTATATTCCTACCTAGGTCTGTACTACCTGCACACCATATGCACTGAATATTTTACTAAGAAATATTTTTACTTGCTCAGTGTTTTTTGTTTGATGACTAATGTCAATGAGCTATCTGGTAATGCATGGATCCTGATTTAAAGGGAGCTTAACCGTTGGCCCATGTATGACTGTTGCCTGTGAGTATTTCTGTTGTCATTCTTTGAGTAATTTAAAAAGATCTGGAAAGCCTTGAAGCTCAAGGGTATAGTGACCTGAAACCTGTCACAGTGAGAGAACCCATAGAAGCACTTTCTTCGTTTGAAAGAGGATAATTCTGTATTGAAAATTTTCTTTCTTGAGAGTTAAATGCTCAAGTTCAACATTTAGACTCATGGAAAAAAAATCCATTTAATTTCTTATTACTTTTTGAGCAAACCTTTCCCTACTCATTTACTTGCTAAACTAAATTTTCCATGAGATATATATTTAATATTTAATTTCTGGCCTAGTTATAAATGTACCCATAATCTCATAAGTATTATTCTGACATTATCTGTGAAGTGAAATGGAAATTATGAATACAATTCTTGTTCTGCCTTTATAATATCTTATGCAAGAAATATACTTCTATACATATACATAAATTCTATAGCTTATACATAAACTAGGATTTTCTTTGTTCATAGAATAGTTCCTATATAATTAAAATTGATTGTTTTTAATCACTGAAGTTAATTTACTTGGAATATTGATTAGATCTTTGTCCAGCAGAGATGGAAATCTATCTATATATTTATATTTATATATATAAAAAAAATTATTTTGTTCACACAATATGTGGAAAAATAGTGAATTTAGTCAGATACCAACTATCACATTAGTCTGTATATAAAATATTATCATTGTGTCAGTTAATACCTAAACAGTATGTAAAAGCTGAAGACCACCTTTCTAACCGCTAAGCACTCAGTACTGGTAAGAACCTATTTATCTGAAAGTATGCATCATACATATCCAACCCACTAGTTTTGTGTTTTTGTTGCCTTCTTTTTTTTGTGTCTTAATAATAATTTTTTTAAAAGTTACTTATGTACGTTAATTATACATTTTATATGTGGCCCAAGACAAATCCTCTCCACTCAATGTGACTTAAGCAAGCCAAAAATTTGGACATCCATGGTATATATTGTTCATGTTCATGTGTTCTTCTAGGTAATGGTGAAAGGGAACAAGTCCCTTAGGGGTGCTGAGTCCTTTTATAGTGCACTGCTAATGCTCTGAACTGCAGTGAGAGAGAAAAGATATGAAAGCTCTTTAACTTGCAAGGTGAAGAGTATGCAGGATCAGAGAAGTACTGTGGAAATATTAGGAAAAAAGTTAGCTGTAGACTTGTTCTTGGTTTAGTTGTTTCATAGGGGTAACCTAGGTAGGGCACAAACATACATAGTAAGAGGCACATGAGGAAGTGATGCACTTAGCGTCGTGTCTGAGACTATTTTAGTTTACCAGCATGAGTGACTTTGTATGTACCCTCTGCAGCTCTGTAGTGGAAAGCTTTGAGCAGCAAAAACTTGTAAGGATACATGGTAATAGTATGTAAAGATAGACAAGTGTCACTTTACCTACCTCAAATGAAAATAAATCAGTATTTATGATGAAACACTAAATGCTACATCAGTATTTTTACTGTTCTCTTTGTCTTTTCTCATAGAAAATATAGCTAGCATTTTCATTTGTCTTCATATATGCACATTATTCTATTTATTCTTATGAATGTGTTTTGAATTTACTGTGGTGTAAAGTAAATAAAGGGCATGCTATTGAATATATTTACAAACTTGAAGGAATTTAAATATAACTTTTCAGTTATTAGGTACCTGTATCTTCTATTTAATATGTTCACTGAAAAATGATTGGAACATTATGAGGACAGTGTGAGAGTCTGCAAGGACGGGGCATTCACCACTTCTCTGGGCAACCTCTTCCAGTGCCTCCCTACCCTCACTGTAAAATAACCTTTTCCCCTATATCCAATCTAAATCTCCCCTGGTTTAGTTTGAAACCATTTCCCCTTGTCCTGTCACAGCAGACCCTGCAATAGAGTCTGCCCCCTTCTTTCTTACAGTCCTCCTGTAGATATTGAAAGGCTGCTCTCAGTTCTCCCCAGAGCCTTCTCTTCTCCAGGCTGAACAGCTCCAGCTCTCTCAGCCTGTCCTCGTACAGGAGGTGTTCCATCCTTGGGACCATTCTTGGGCCCTCCTTTGGACGTGATCCAGCAGGTCTATGTCTCCCCTGTTCTTGAGGACTCCATATTTGGGTGTAGAACTGCAGGTGAAGTCAGCTCAAAGTAGAGGGGCAGGATCGCCTCCCTCACCCTGTTGGCCACATGTCTTTTGCTGCAGCCCAGGATACAGTTGGCTGTCTGGGTTGTGAGAACACGTTGCTGGCTCATTTCCAGCTTGCCATCCACCAGTACCCCCAGATCCTTTTTTGCATGGCTGCGCTCTATCCTTACACCCCCCAGTTTGTACTGATTGTGAGGCTTGCTGAGACCCGCGTGTAAGACTTGGATTTGAACTTCATGAGGTTCCCCTGTGCCCACTGCTCAGCCTATCTAGGTCTCTCTGGATGTTATCCTGTTCCTTGGGCATGTTGACTGCACTACACAGCTTCTTGTTTAATACAAGTTAAAAAAAGTTGTTCCCCAAACAAAGGTATGGGGAATGTCAGATAAATCTGAGAGAAGTAGCCCAAAATGCTGTAGGGGTTAAATGTTCCAGTAGCAGTCTTTGATGAAGATTACAACTTAGTGACTTAATTTATTGAGTAATTAGGAATCAAATTGTCTGGAAAAGTTAAAATGTCAATGCTGAAACTTTGTTTCTAAGGAAAAGAACTTTGGCAAGTGTGTCTTGATAACAATATTCTACAAAGTATGCTTAGTTTCCAGAATTTGAGAAAGGAAGAGAGAAACTCTTCTTTAGTTCTTTGAAGAATATAAATGAAAACGTAGCGAGTTGTATTATCTTCATTGTGCCATTCATCCTGTAATCCAGTAATGTGTCTTGTTCATCTTGATTATGTTGTGTACTTATTGATCAGCAAAGCAAGACTACTCTTAGATTTAATGAGTAAGATTTTCTTTGTCATATAACCAAATTTTGGATTCATTGTGTATCTCACATGAATGTATTAAGTATTATTGTGTAACGCATATATTAAATGTCTTTCCTTCTTTATTCTCTTTTGCTTAATACACAAAACAAATGCACAGAAACTATGTGATGATCTTCATGCAATGATATCTGTCTCATGTCTTGCTGACTGAGTGCCAAAGTCAAGTGGATGTTATTTATCATCAACAAGATGCTCTCAGCAAGTCATTACTAAATCCAATAAACTGCAGCTTCTGTCATGAAAACTTTCTTATCTTCATTATTCTCTTTGAATTTTCTTAGGTGTATTTTAACATGTTGCTTCCTGTTCTGTTAAATAAACATTTCTTCCAATTTTAGTGATGAAGTGATGTAGTTAAGGCTTCTTCATGTAGCTGATCTGCTATGAGTTGACTGTTTATTTAGTCGTAGGGCAAGAGAGGAAAAAAAGAAAAAAAAGTACAAGGCCTTAATTTCTGGCTTCAACTCTGCTCTTTTACTGTAGTTCTGGACACAAGACTCTGGCATTAGGTGTTTTCCCTGGCTCTTTTATTTGTATATTAAAAAACTAAGTGCAGTGGTTCTCTGTTTTCTGGTGCTAAAAAGTACTGTAGAAATCACTATAGAAGTGGCTGGACACTGGACTCTGAAAAGTAGCTGATTCAAGGCCAGGTTGGATGGGGCCCTGGACAACCTGAACTGGTAGGTGGCAGCCCTGCCCATGACAGGGGGGTGGAACTAAATGAGCTTTAAGATTCTGTGTTTCTATGAAGGTGCTAACTCTATGAACATTTACCATGTGGACAAGAGGCTGAGCAGTAGGAAATCCTGAGATGTGCATGCTGACCATCTCAGTTCCTGAGCCCAGTTGTTAGTGTCTGGCCACCTTGGACTTGGACATTCTCATCTCACCTACTTGGATGCAAAGATAAAACGTGGTATCTGAGCAACTGGTTATAGTCTGAACTAGGTTGTTATTCCTGAGGGAGTAATGTATTTGTATATAGTTCACTGAGAAGAAAATGGCATCCGTACATTCATCCTTCAGTCACTTCCAAAATTCTGTCCTGGGGTCTACCAAGACTACTAGTAGCTGGTATTTGTGCTTTTTAGTGAAACCTCTAGTAAACCTTTAGTAATACCTCTAGAGTGGGTTTCAAACCAGATACAGGATCTGAGAGATTACAGTGTATATATTTAGATATCCAGGTACACGGTTGTTCTTGGGATCTGAGAAAAGAACTCTGAGAGGACCTAGAAATTGCATATGATATAGTGACTGTTGTCTCAGCTAATAGTACCACAGCTCACGTGCTGCAACAAGGCTATGCCCTGCCATTTATCTCTGCATATGTTGCAATTTGTACTTTGCATAGGCTGGCTGCGATTATGTTGCTTTGCACTGAGGTGTTTATCTGGCACAGACTGCATCAGTACATGGGGTCTTGCTGTGCTGTGGGATTCAGTAGGCTTAGGAGGAGGTGAGATGCAGTTACAAAGCAATGGAGAAATGTGCTACTTTGGTAAACTAGTTATGAATTCAGAGATCTCAATGCTCGTTTTGGTTTAAATATTATTTCTCTTGGCTTGACAAACAAAAATTATCCAGTGATTTTTAGTTGCAAAATATTGCTTATTTTCTGGAGGTGACAATAACACATAGGTGACATATTAGAAAAGCTTATTTATATTTTTACTTAAACCAAACAACGAAAGCAATGTTATTTTGCCTGTCCTCCTACACACCTCCAAAAATTATCAGAGCTTTGATCTTCCCGCGACTGAGGTATGTAGGCCTTGGTGCTCTGCAAATCAGGGCATTGCATCGGCAGTGCGCAGGATGCTAAAGAGCTGCTTAGCAACACATGCCAGCTCCAGCCCATTGCAGCTGCCAGAGAATCCAGTTTTGGAAGTGAAATCTCCTATTTAAATATTTTTTACAGTGTACAGAGAACTGGAAAGGAGGACAGTAAGCAGAACGAAAGCAAAAAAAAACTGCGGAGGAGGAACGAGAAATAAAGGGATGGTATAGGGCTTTTGAGTGAGTGAGGATCCAAGTAAAAGCAACAGGAGAAGAGAGTAAAATTGGAGAAAGAAAACTACAGATATAGAAAACTACAGGTGATGTGATTAGAGAAATCAGCTGATATTGGGAACTAGAATGGCTAGAAGAAGGATGTCTTTTTTGTTCATCTCTAGGATGAGTGCTTGAGAATAAAATCTTATCAAAGTGAAATTACATTGAAATAACACGGTACAACAGTGATGATGGGATTTCTGTATTACATTTCTTTTATTCCCTGCTTTTTAGAATGTATTCAGAGACAGTTAAACATAATGACGCTGTAATTACATAGAATACTGTTCACATTAAAATGGCATACTAGCCCTTATTCAAAAATGCTTATAGGAACCAAGCAAGTCCTGTGTAAGTTTTTATGCTTCTAAACTCATACAATTGTGATTTTTCTTTATTTAAAGCAGCAATCTGAAACACTTAGAAGTGATTCAGGGGATTGGAACTAAATGACCTTTGAGGTCTCTTCCAACCCAAACCATTCTATGATGCCTTTCTGCCCTTTGTTGTATGAACACAAGATAAGAGCATAATTTATCATCAGAATATGTGGGTATGATAAAACAGTGTCAGCAACATTGCCCTTTTCTTTCCAGCTTCCTTCGCAGCGACAGTTGCACTTTCCTACTTCTGTATGCTTCTGTATTGATTGAAAGTGCTGAAGACTCTCTTATCCTTGACATTATTATTGCTAATTCTTTGTTTGACAGTTTCATCTCTGGTCCCCTTTACACTCTAGCAAATTGCATTAATAACAACAGTTTTTACCTGGCCACATCACTACAGACTTTTTTATTCATGCAATATCTGGATATTTTTTTGTTGATGTCAGTTATTATTCACACACATGGCAAATGCTTTTATCCTTCAGGCTTCAGGGTTTTTTTTTTTTTTTTTTTTTTTCCAGCTTTGGGTATGGGTTTTGCCAGCACTTGTGGTATCTTATAGCACCTGACATGCTGTTTAACTTATGGTGCTGTTTAATTTGGGAAAAGAGATGTTCTATCAGGCCTGTCTTCTAATGTGGTAACTCATTTCTCAGTATCCTAATCTGGTTTTGGGACTTCATATACTAGGTGTTTGTAAGTGATAGATTATCTTTCCCTCTTTACATTAGACGTTTCCACGTGGCCTTCTGCCAATAAAATAAAAACATGGCAAAACCTGTCCACCTCCTTCCCCCAGGCTCTTGTACTACTGCAGTTCCTTGGCCACCATTGGCTACATCTTCCTCTCCTGCATAGTCAGAACTGTGGTATGTAACTTTCACTCCTTTTCCCCTCAGTTTGATGCCATTTCTTACTTCATTACATTCATTGCATCTCCAGTATTGTCTTCCTTGTCTCCACTTTTGTTTTAAAACATGGCTTTGAGAGTTTGCTTGTTGCCTTTTTGTTATTTCAGTGTCCGGATCCCTCTCTTACCACTCTCCAGCCTTTCTAAATGTGATCAGGAACTGCCCTAATTTTATCTAGGGTTTTAACTGTATCTTGCCGGATGGCACAAAACTATTCAGTTCTTTTTTGTTTCCTTCACTTCCAACCTTGTCTTTCAGGTTTTGATATCATTCTCATTCAAATCCCTCCTTTGTGAGCAAGTATTCAAAGGGACCCTTAAATCTTAGCTTTTCTTTTGCATCCTCACTAAGGCTTACTCTCTAAAAGTAAAATGACTCCAGGAAAAAACAAGAACAAGAACAACAAAACAATAAACCAGAAAGTAAGAAAAAATGACCCTTCCTAACCTAGCTCAAATACAACATCCCTGCTTTCTTCCAGCTTCAACTGCGTTGATCCTCACTGCTGCTTCTCGGTTGTCTGTGTAGACAGACATAAACATTTGTATCAAGGATTGAATCTTTCCTGCGAAGTACTGGCATATAGAACACTGGGGGTGTTCTATAAAGAGAAGATGGTGATGACAATTTGGCAAATCTGGTACATTTAGAAATTGGATACATTCTACTGTTTGACAATTTTTTTTTTTAAAGAGAAGATCCTAATGGAATGCAAGCAGGATGACTCCTGCATTATGCACTGTGCAATGAAAGTATAAGATCTTAAGCTTTTTTTTTTTTTGTGTTCAGAATTGCTTTTTAGAAATGGTTTCTTCCATTCAGTTTGCTGCTGACAGCATGTTTGTATGTTCTCATCCAGTCCTCTGTCTCCACCTGTTGAGATTTGCAAGCTGGATTTTCCTAAGCCACATGAAATACAATATCTGTCTTATTGAATCTGAAATGTTCTTGGATGTTACTTAAAATAATACTCAACTTCTGGAACGTGTCAGGAAACGAAGAACTTCAAAGTTCTACTCACTTTGAATGGGTTTTGCTACAAGGACAACAGATCATGAGTATTGTAAAACAGCTGAATGTTTGTACTTGTTTTAGGCAGCAATTCCTTTTAAGAAATGTACATGTATAAGCTTTGAGGAGGCTGGTGTGGAGATAAAGGCTGGTTCTATATGAGGAATAGAAAGAAAGGCTGGAATAAAGCCTGCACAATTCATCTCCCAAGGCAGGTGGAAACCGGTGGGGCAGATGAAAATCAGTGGGATAATCCATGTTTTCTGTAGTCATTAAAATGTGCAGAAGAGGTCAAGTCAGCCAAAGCAAAGGTTACTTTAGAAAAGTAGCGTAGAGAACTAGAGGTGAAAATTTTGGCAGAAATGGTGATATGTTCACATGTTATTTTGATCTGCAGTAACCTGCATTGACTGTATGCTTATTTTATGTAGCCAATAATCTTTGTGAGTGTTTTGACTCTAAGATGTGTACAGTTTAGAATTATAAAGGGTTTCACTAATTCTTAAGTTAAATCAACACCTTAAGTTTTCCTTCTGTTTCTGTTGGTTCAGGTATAAGTACTGACTTTTTTCCTCCAATTCTGAATACTTTACGTGTATAAGTTTATATTTTTAAAGAATGCAAGGAATGGAAATTTCCACTGTCAGATTTTCCTTGCAGTGAAATATTTTGCCTCCCACAGACTGTAGTAGTATTATATCCACATTCCTACGCAGGGTATGCCTGATCTGCTTCTTCATCTTGAAGTGCTCAAACAGAGGCTGAGGTGTAGATTTGGATGGCCCTCTACAAGTATGTGTAGGTTTGCATCATTTCCATGGCTCCTTGAGCTGCCTATCTTAGAAGAATAATTAAAATACTATGCTATATCTTTACATCTCTACTGGAATATTATTATAATACTGTGGAAAACAGGTGTAGTAAGATAGTTCTGTGGAAGTGCATTCTGGTCTTATCTGCATAAAATGTCCAGCATACTTTTTTGTTTATTGTAAAGATAAATAAGTTCTCCCTCAGAGGGGAACAGCCAGTCAGTAATTAGAATTTTCCAGCAGTAACTTGAGTACGCCAAGGCACTCAAAGTCTGTCTTTGTTTTTCAGTTTTGTATTGTACTCCAAGGTAACATCAGCTCTTAAAGGTGGTACAGAAAGTAGTTACTTCTATGTCAACTATGGTTTTTGTAAAAAGCATCTGCACTGATCTGCACTGCACTGATCTGCAGTGTTTGGGTAACATATGAGTTTGATTTTTAGTGTTCTCGTTCTTAAAGTTATTTAAAGATACCTTGAATCTAGAATAGATTTTTCTTTTTTTCTTCCTAGTATCATAGATTAAAATTACCACAATTTGAGGAGAAGACAAAGCAAAGAAACGCAGATTGTGCTGGTGAACATTTAACTCAATTTTTGATGTGATGTTTACATTGTATATTATATGTTATGTATGTGCAGTGGAAAGCCTTGTCAGTTGCTGCTCTGCCTTGAGCAGGAAAGTTTTAGTAAATATGTCTATGTCTGTAACAGCCCTGTTATGGGAGAAGCTGAAAAGTAAGTATCACTTACTGCTGGGCACACAGCACTTGTAACAATGGGATGTATTATTTCCATAGCGCAGAGCATTTGTAAGAGCTTCAAAGCCACGCTTATTGAGATGAAAACTGTGTTCCCTTTGTTTTCACTTTCTTTTTTTTTTTCAAACTGAGATTGAATACTTACGACCTCTAACTCTCCCTACTTCTTGTTTGCCTCACTCAGGACTTCTGTGAATCTTCAGAAACTGTTCTGCCTGTAATTGCAATCAGCTGTATTGTTGGAAACCTTGTGTTAAACACTGCTTGCTGTAGGTCAGATTTATGGTGACTGCTACAATTCATGACTTGATACTGGCTGGGTGCATCAGTAAGGAATTGCAAGGGTGTTATTTCACTGAGCTATGTTTGAGCACCTTCCAGCTAACTCTTGTTTTTGACTGATATTGGAGAAGCACAAGCTTTTGCTGGCATGAAATAACACTGGAGCTTTGGCAGAATGACTGGGTGCAAGGGCCAGACTGGCTGATGTAGTTTGCCTGGGAAAAAGATGCAAAATGCTGTCATTATGCATTTAACAAAAATTACATACAAAGCTGATTGAAACTGGGCATGTTGGTTATTGGGCAAATTCTTATCATTTTAACTATTTGGTGGTAACAATGGGGAGGTAGAGTCATTGTGTGTTAATCTAGAATGAATGTGCCATCGTGATATCAAATTTAATAGCTGCAATTCAAATGCTAGAGTTGTATCTGTGTGTGGAACAGTGTTAGTGTTACTATTTCCAGCTGTTTAGTACTGAGCATTAATTTCTGAGATTGTTAGATGCTGTAAATTAGAATGCTATCTTGTTTGAATTAGTTAGGAAGGAAATTAAGTACATTTCTACTGAAATGCTTATTCAGTAAGTTAATGTAATTGAACAATAGATTATGCAAATATCAAACGAGAGGATTATTTAACAATTAGAAATCTCTCATGAATAGACATTGGGAGAGCCTGGAGAGTACTAAGTGTTTCTTCCATCTCAGATCTTTAGTAAGATTATTTTATAATGATTTAAAATACAATATCAAATCATGTCTTGATATTAATTTTGATGAGTCTGAGGGAATGAAAAATCCATGAAAGTTATAAAACGGTTGATGACATCCACAAAAAGCTGTGTACAAAAGGTCAGAGAAATTTTGCATGATTCAGAGTATGAATAATACATTATTTTGCGGAGAATATTTTATGAAGTGATTGTCCTTTGTTATGTTTATGTGTGAGAATTGGGTTTTGTCACCAGCGAGAAGAATTAATTTTCCTGTAGCTTTTTCTTAAATGCTAATTTATTGCTATGAAAGATGCCAAAGTGACAGATCTGAAGAATGAAGCCCTCTATTTATCTTCTGAATGGATGGAGCATGACTAGCAGTGAAGCCTTTCTCATGCTCTTTTGCCAGTGTGCCACAATCTTTTTACCATGTTCTGAGCATATTTTTACCAGTGAGAGGTGCTTATTCATTCCATAGTTCCCCTAATGGACTACCAAGGGTATCAATTAGTGACAAGTGAACAGTAGCTTTGCAGCTTGGATACCTGCCCAGTAGGAACAGAAACTACCAACTCTTTCACATCAGCCATAGGACACCATCAGTGTGGTGAATTATCACCAGGCTTCTGAACATGCAGAAAGAATTCCAGTTCATCTCACTTGTCTTTAAACTGCAGAATGTTTTTTTTTTTTAACCTATGACATTAAACTGACAGTATTACAGATGCTGCAATAGAAAAACAACTAAATATTAGATGGAATACCTTTTTTTCCTTTTTTTTCTTTTTTCTCCTTTGTGTGTGCATGCTTTCCCAGTGCCTTTCTGTAGACTCTGTATGGGCTCGGTATGAGTGATGCTTTTAAAAAGCTAGGACAAGAAAATAGGATTACTGTGGCTTAGAACTAGCATTTATATTCCAATTTTATTTGCAGTGTTCTGGTTTATTTGGTTATGGTACTGAATTTAATTCCTTGGTCTTTAAAGTATTCAAACAGAAACAAGAAAAAAGGTTAGCAGAAAAAAAGCATGATGAATTAGAATCTTGTGTAAAATGTGTGTAAGATAAAAGTAATACTTGCTTAGATTAGTCTTCTTAAATATTCAGGTAATAGAGCTTTCTATGTTCTTAACAATTTTCCCCATGTCTAATATTGTATGCATCAGTTATTCTCGGGCAGATTTGTTCTTGTGAATCTTTCAGGCTTGTTCAGACGTGCACATAGAGTTTGAAATCTCATAACTCACCCCTGCTTCCAGTCCCCTTGCTGTGAGGCTCCTGCTCCAGATGCTGACATGTGCCACCAGAAGCTAGTCAGCTTGGGCTGCAACCAATGCACCGCTTGATGCACAGCTCATACCTCACACAGGTTGTGTGTGCGAAATGTGTGCAGACTGCCTTGCACCTGTAGCAGTTGCTTCCCTTGGCGCAGGGTCTGCCAGGCCATTCTGTCCTCCTGCCTTAGTCCTGGCAGGACAAAACCCACTGGGACCAAAGCAGGTCTCGCAGTTTGTGTTTGGCGGCCTTCTGCAGTGTGACTATATAGACATACTCAAGAGAGTTAAGTTTAATTAGCAAGAAGGTGTATTAGTAACATATTAATTAAATCAGATTAAACTAGGCCACTTATGAAGGAAAATGTCCACTTGGGGGTTTAATGTTTTAACTAATACATTTTAAACTCACTCTTGAAGTCAATTTGTCTTAGTGTTCACAATTTCTCCTGTGTAGATATGCCTATAGAATTTTAAATAAGATTCAATGCAATTTCTATTAAAGCTGTTTTATTATTATTTTGCAGGAAATAGATCTGCAAGCTTTATCTATCCGTGAATGAAAATACTAGTAGGAGTGGTAGCTAGTTCACAGTTCAGTGTCTCTTTTCTCCCTGCTCCTTTCTCAGGCTCCCAGCAGTTTCCATTACATTTTGGTTCCCATTCCAATGCAGGCTGAATTCAGATATTTTACTGCTCATGCATACTCTCATACCTAACAACATACGTACTTTTTTGTCCTACCTTCCAAGAAGTTGTCTAAAACATCACGATTTGGACTTATTCTGACTGTGATAACCCCTGTCTTGATGAATATTTAAATACTTCATGAAATGTTATCTGTATCTGTGAGAAGATTAAAGAAGACCACACCAGAGTACTTAGTGACACGGCAATTAATGCAAGATTGTATCTAATGATGCTTTGTACCAAAGAAAATTATAGGTTGAAGAATGTGAGGTAGTAATTCTTAAAATAAAAGTATTTCAATTCACTTTGCTCAGAAATTATTTTTTAAATTCTTGGCCCTTTTACTGAAATGAAAAAAATATCAATTTTTGCAGCCTTCCTTGTCATCAAAGAAACTTAATTTGGAATGAAAATAACATTACATTTATGACAAGAGCTATAATCCTAGAAGTTTTTTTTCTTTCCCTCCTGTTTTAAAAATGTGAGGGAAAGGGAAAAATTTACTTATTTTACTCATTTTGCATGTAGGGATGTAAGTCTGGAATAATTGCCTCCTCCTTATACAGTATCCAAATAAGGCTCACATGAGAGATCTTAAATAATAGTCACATTGATTCCTTACTTAATAGAAGGAACTGGATAAACTCTTTCATATGACTTCATAGAATCACAGAATATCCCAAGTCAGAAGGAACCACAGGGATCACTGATTCCAACTCTTGGTTCCAATTTTGGGGATTTTGGACCCCAAAATCCAAACCTTCTGAGAGTGTTGTCCAAACACTTCTTGAAATCCAGCACTCAGGGCTGTGCCCACCGTCCTCTGGTGCAGAACCATTCCCTGACCCCCAGCTGCCCTTCCCCTGTCACAGCTCCACGCCGTCCCCTTGGGCCCTGTTGCTGTCCTCTGCTCCCTGCGAGGAGCTGCATCTGCCATGAGGCCTCCCCTCAGCTTCTCTGTTCTGGCCTGGGCAACTTTAAAAATAAAACATGGCTTAATTGTATGAGGCTTTAAAATATCAGGTTTTAAAAACATGCTTTTTCTTAGTTATCCAGTTATACTTTATCAAAGTCTCTTCTGTTAGTTTGAAACTCACGTCGTCTTCTCCAACTATTCCTTGATTTCAGTGTTCTCGGAAGAAATAAGAAAAAAAAAGAAGAGACTGATTTTCCAGTTATTTATGGGGTGAAGGAGGACAATTCAATTTAGCAACCTTCTGATTCATTTTAGTTTAGAAAGAGAAATAACTAAATCCCATATTGTCTGACTGTGTGGTCAGCTTATGGTGACCTCAGACTGGCTTGCCATAGAAAGTCCCAGTTCTGCCCTCCTTTCTACTGCTCACATCAGTTTCTCTCCTTGTGAGGATGAACACAGTGCTCATAGGACTAGTGGTAGGGCTGAAACAAGTGGGACGTTGGATTTGTATGGTGAGGTGTTAGAGGAGAGATGGTGCAGGATCCCATCTTCTGAAGCAAGATGGATGTTCTTGCACTGGCTTAAGCTGATTTAAATTATTCGTGATTTCATCTGGAATGAGTATACAGCTTTTTAGTTCCTGCCCTAAGTTCAAGTGAGAATAATGGTCCAGGCAGCTCCAGTACATGTGAAGAAGATGCTACAATCAAAACAGTAGAGAAATAAAAGCTCATCTGATCGTTCTGTTATCTTTTTTATGCACGTGTTACTCATTAACGTGCCTCTCATTTCCTGCTTGCAAAAAATATGTGCTATGTTAGCAGTGACAAACTTTTCTTGTGTGTGCTGGAAAGCCTTGCACCTTGTATCAACCTGGTGACCGGGTTTTGAACTACCACACTGCTTCTGGATCTTTCTGAATTGTTTTCACATTGAGGAATACTAGTTTGGAGTAACCAGATGGACAGGATTTTTTCTGGACAACCTCAAGAACAGATACTGTGAAGTACACACTGACTGTAAAGGACTGTCACCTTGCCAGTTAATGGGTTCTGCCTGTACTGTATTGTGTTCTTACTGATTCTGTGGCTTGGCTTCACCAGATGTGCATACCATAACAACGGTAATTATAATGGAAAACACTGAGGTGATGGCACTGCTTTGAGCTGTCAAGTTAGAAGCAGTCTTCCTTTCTCCTCCTTCAAATGCAATTAACTCCATCTGCAGTTTCTTATGATTCCCAGTGGTATTTCTGAAATAAAATCTTAACTTTTTAATCTAAGAACTAACTGTAAATTAATAGCACTAGTATGTAACAAAGAAAAGGATTAATGCAGGTCTACATATTCACTTTTCCTTTTTGATTACATTTCTGTGGTGGTTCTTTCAGAACTGAGAGCAAGCTGTGAAATATATTGTAACATAGTCAGAAAAGTGTTTAAATGGGGATGAGAATGATGGCTTTTTTTTTTTTTCAGCATAGCTAGGTTACTGATATTTTTATTGAAAAAAATAATTTGCTGTTACTGTTTTATGAATAGTCTTTTGATAGTTTTGATGAATTGCTTTATTTATTATTCAGGATATGGAAATGATTGTAACTATAGATGGTTGAAGAAAATGGATAAGGTTTGCATTTTTTGTTGTTGGTTTGTTTTTTGCATTTAAGTACTGCCAGAATTACTTGTAAAATGGGAGACTTAAAATTGTTGCCTTATTATTATTGGCACAGAATTTCTGAGCTGTATTTTGAATGTCTTTGATAACTGTGATCATTTCTCACTTCCGTTGTATTTTGTTACTGAAGACATTTCTCTTCTTAGCTTTACAAATGTTGAAGTGCAGTTGTGATGCATGAATTTGCATTCTTTTAGGAAAGGTAATGTTTTCAACTTGAAGAGTGCACTTAGTCTAATGATGATTAGCGTCTTTTCTTGTTAATCAGACTGTGCTGCTTTTCTCTTTGCGTATCTCTGCTTTTCATTAGTGTGAATAGTTAGTATCTATTCAAGCTCTGTATGACACTGGAGGAAATACCTACAGTGTGGCTCTTGTTTCTCCTTAAATTGTTGGTTCTGCTTTTACTTTGGTCTTTTATAGACCATCTTTCACCACTTTCTACATTGTCCATATGTGTTGAACCATCCTTAATATTAATCAGAACTTCTCTTCTCTGCTGTAACGTTTATCAAGTGCTCTATCAGGAGAAGCATGCTACCAAACAAAGAATCTTCTACTGGAGGAAGAAAGCTATTCAGAGAACTGAAAAGAAAACATACCAAGATTGCTTCTTTGCATGTGTCTCTGAGAAGCATTTATTTCAGTATCTTTCTTTATGCTACAGGTTTTTCAAGACAGAAGTATTCTATCTTTTCAGGATTGAGCACTTTGTTGGCGTGCTACGTGATAGTGAAAATGAACTACTGCAGCTAAAGAAGTATTTAGACTTAAGAAAAGTAAATGCTTTCTTGAACTGAATTATTTAGAATTCATTTTCTAACCCTTCTCTGTCATTGGGCGAGTTTGAGATCTGAACTTTTTGATGGGAGACCTGTTAAGCTTAATCAAAGAAGTTGTAATTTTTCTCAGCATCTGTACTGTGTTTTCTCAAAGGAGTCATAAAATTAGATTTAAGCACCAAAACACGTTGTAATCCAGTGGCTAGCTTCTGACCCTGTCAGTTCATTTGCTGTTCCTCTGAAGCAAGGAGCGTTGAGCCTGTCTGAGCTGGCACCTGGTGCTCTCGCTGGGTTGAAGCTGCACTGCTGAGCCCTGCAATGTGTTCTTGTCTGTCTGCCCTCTTCCAGGCTCTGCTGGTGAGCTGTGCTCAGAGGGAAGGCAGGTGGGACTTTGATTTAGCATGTCTAGTTAAGTTCCAGCTGGATTTTGAAGCCTCTGAGTCCTGGATATTTTAAATAGAAACATCAAAAAGGCCTGGAAGGATAGTTAGGAGGAGCAAGATAGTGCTCTTTGAGATTTCTTAAGCTGGAAGTGAAGACTTTGTTAAATAAAGTAAACTGCCTTATTCTGTAGGAGACGCTGGCTGCTCTGGAAGCTCACCGCAAAGGTTGTGAAAGTTTGAGTGCAACTTTCTCTGCAGCTACTGACTTAGCCAAATGTGAAAACAGATTGGTTTCATGTGGATTAGCAAACCTTTCCTGGGTATGGAGACAGACAAACCAGGCAGTGACCCCTTCAAACTCCTCTCCTAAGTAAAGCCAGCATCCTGGGTCATGCCTGATTTGAATTCACATCAAGAATTGGGAAGAAAAAATGTCAGTGTCAATGAGCAATGCTGCTAATGAATAGTGGAAAACATGTAACTTCTTTTCCTTGACTTGTTTAAAGAATTTGACAGTTTATTTTGAGATATTGATGACTCTCTTTAATTATAGTAGTGAGGGTTTCATTTTTCTTGCAGTAAGAAAGGAGAGACTGTTTGTTAACATGGGACAGTTGATTTTTGCTGCTAGATAACCAGATCAACAGATACTGCTGCCATTGAGATTCAGATCACCTCTCTCTGGAAGGAGTTTTAGCATCATGTTGTGGCTAGGAGAAGCAATTAAAATCAAAGTTGCTGCTGTTGCTTACTTTTTAGGTGCATGACAGACAAATGCCTCTAAAAAATGATAAGAAGTCTTGGCACTGACTGGATATTCACTCCATGTAGCTCATCTAATGTTTTGTAGAGGGAAGGAACATTGCTGCTTATTTTATAACAAGCTGGGAACAGCAGAGATATACACTGAAGTGAATACTTCAGCTGAAATATGCTAAGCTCTGTTAGTTATTTGAATTATTTTGTGTTGTAACTGATACAGTTCTCAGGCATATCTAGTTTTGATATTTTTTTTTAAATACGAAATAAAGGTGAGATATTACCATTGGTAACAGTATTATTGGTGGTGTTAAGCATACATTTCAGACAGTTATGAGACATGTTTATTTTTGTTGTGTTAAGTGGATATATAAAACATTTGTATAATTTCAGGTCAGATATGTTTCAATCTACAGTGCTAGATTCTATTTTACTGTGCAGTCCATGTCCTCTTCTGTCCCACTCCTTTGGATATCTGTACTTTGACTCCAACTGTCATTAATTTATGCTAGACTGTTGTTTGTGACTTACATATGATGTAGATCTCTGACATGCACCCCACCATGCTAATAATTGGAGATTATGAAAACATCACAGAAAGTACCTTTGAAGAGAACATGTAATGAAATTTCCGGATTACATTTATCTGATAAAATATGTAGTTAATGCCAGTGCTCGGATCCTGGTATGGCTTCCTTCCACAATTAGCGTGTGCTTATGATCCTCGGACAGCAGTTCACAGTGTTGCCCTGAATGGCCATCTGAATGTGGTAACTAGAGTCTCTGCAACCTCTTCTCTGCTTTGCTGTCTGTCAGGACACAGAGCTTTTGGAATCAAACTTAGTACAGTTGTAGTTGTGTAGTTTTGTGCTGAAAGGCTGAAAACAGCCACAAGCTCTTTGCTAACATAAGCTGCTGTGCTGGTCAGGATCTTTTGAATCCATTTCCCTTCCTTCCCACATCTTGCTGGTAAAAAGGCTGGAATTCCACCCCTGTCACCTGACCCTTCATTACAGTTGGTATCTCTCAGGAGTGAGCCCTATGACAGCTACTGAGAGATTTTATTTTGTTATAATAATGATACTTCATTCTTAGACATTTTTTCTGCTTGTAGGAATTAGATATGCTCTTATTATATAAAGATAGGCAGATTTTAGAAAATGATCCATTTGCTTTCTGGAGCCATATGTCTTGATCAGCTAATAAAGAGATTCATTTTGATAGTTAAAGGAAGCTGAATTGCCGATTGAAGTTTCTATTTCTCTATCAGCTCTCTTTGCACGCTGCACCTTCAGAACACAAAATTCTGGTGGTGTGCACCGTTGATAGGGAATAGGTAGGAAATAACATCATTTAGGAGAGGCATAATTGTGTAAAAGGTGGAAATCATAGCTGGCTTTAGAGCCACACAAATTGTTTTGGTTTGTTGGCTTAATGTTGTTGGGGGAAAAAAAAAGGCAACAAAAAACACTGATGGTTTGTCTTCATGCAACCTCCACTGAAAACTACTGGTGACATGTTATGTGTGTGTAAATTGACATAATTCTAGTGCTGTTACTGTAAACAAGCAAACTCGAACCATCTGAGGCTCTCCCCCTGTATGTTTTGTGTACAACATTAGTTTACCTCACACTAGGAAAACAACTGCTTTCCTACTTGTCTTTACACAACAGTGAAAGATTTATAGCTTTGTTCCATCTGAATGAAGATTGCTTCTTGTACTCTTTCCAAAAAGGAACCCAGAGTTCAAATTGCTATGTGCCGATATGAACTGCACTCTTGAAATTAAGAACATTCATGAGAAATAGTCTGTGAAAGCGTCTACTATATATATTTGAATAATTTATAGGAACTGAATGCTATATTGAAACAGCATCCCATACTCAGGGTGAAAGTATTAGGCCACAACACTGCTCTGTGCTGCCCACAGGAAAACAGGAGGCTGACTGTAGATCCTAGCTGTAATTGCTTTGTCCTGGCTCACCTGTCATCTAATGCTTTCACCCATCTCTAGATCCAGCTCATTGAGACTGCTGCTTCTTTGCATCTCTCCGCTGGATTAGTCACAGAAAAAGCAAATTTAAGAAGTTGTTGGTTCAGAGATGTTATGGACTGGCCATTCTTTGTTTTACCAGTTCTGGATTACATCTGATCCTTTTTCTTCCTCCTCTTTGTTATATAACAGATGCTTTATAGTGAACATACATTTCTGAATATAACTGATTACATTCACTGTGCTAGGTAGATTGTTGTTGAGAAGGTACTTTACGAGCACTATACATGGCATGTGTCCTTTTCACATGGATGAATTTATGTATTCTGTAACTCCTGTATTTCACCATGTTTTGCTTTTTGGAGTTGAGGATTATAGTTGTGCAGGAGATAAAGAGAAGGCTGTGTTGTTACCTGGAATTCTTTTTTCTTCTGGTAGCCACTTCTAAAATGAGGAGTTAAAATTATAGAAGCAGCCAGATGGGGGTCAAACCTGGGTTCTGTCTTATGTGTAACATGTTTCTAATAGAGCCCAGTGACAGATGCTTGAGAAAAGAACATCTGCATACATCAAGAACTCAGGAGATTTGTTTCATATATTACTAGTTTCTAGCACTCTGTGATGTGGTGCTTTCAGAGTTAAAGTTCTGGCTTTATGTTGAATTGTTCTGGATGGATTTTTCTTCTAATATATTTAATATATATATAAATATATTTTAAATTGAGCATTTGGCTTGCTTTATGTTCTGTTGCAGATTTATGGCTAAATCACACTACATAGAGGCTGAGTAGGCATTCCCATAACTAGGAGAGCAATGAGTAAGGAGTCTGTTGTTTCATTTCTAGCATTTAAATCACCAACTGTATGTTGTAAATATGGAGTTAGTGGGCCTTTTTGAGGTATTCTGAGAATGTGCTCCCAGGTTGTCTTTCTATTCACTTTTAGCACTGAATGGTTTTGTATTAGGTTGGCTTCTCTCTAGGGGTTTCCTCACTCTGATTCCTCATCTACAATGAACAGAACATAAACCTTGCTTTCTTATTTGTGAGCCATCTTTAAAATAGGTCACTTTCAAATCCTGGATTCCCTTTTTGGCAAGATTGCAGCGTGAGAAATAATAATTGGATGGAATGAAATTTTGTGTTTGAAAACAAGTGAAACGAGATTGCTTTCTCTTGACAAGTGAGTGGAAAAAAATCTAATCTGTCATTTTGAGTAGATGTGAAACTTGTGTCCTGGCCTCTTTGAGTCATTAAAGAACCTATAGCAATTCTGGAAATATTAGAAATGTCTGTTGCTATAGTGCCTGAATTCTGACTTTAGTGATGGCATTTTGTTTTTCTGTTTATTAAACTGAAATTCCATGGCAAATATATTTGTTTTTCCTCCTAAAATGATCTTTAAATGTACTTGTAAATAGTTACTTCACTCGCTCTTCTAGCAAAAAAATAGTAAGCTAATAAAGCCAAGAGCTTAAATCACAGAATAATGGTTGAGGTGGTAGAGAACAGCTCAAGATCCACCCCTGTACTCAAAGTAGTAGTCACTAAGTGCAGATTGCTCAGGACCGTGCCCAGTTCCCTCTTAACATCTCCAGTGCTGGATGCTCAATAACATCTCTGAGCAACCTCAGCCAATGTTCAATCACCCTCACCACTAGAAATTTTTTCCATACATTTAAACAGAATTTTCTGTGTTTCAGTCAACACTCATTGTCTCTTGTGCTTTTACACAAAATTACTAAGCAGAGCCTTTCTGTCTTCTCTGTTCTCTCCATGCCTATCAACCACATGTACGTGTGGATCAGATTTTTCTGTGAACCATCTCTCCAGGCTGAACAGTCCCATCTCTGAACCTCACATATGACTTCAAGCCCCTCATTATATTTGTTGCAGTTGACTGTACTCATTCCAGTATCTCCATTTTTCCTTGGATTGCGTACCCAGCACCCAGCATCTCACATTCAGTGTCTTGTCCAACTGCACCCCTAGAACCTTCTCTGCAAAGCTGCTTTCCAGCTGGTCCAGGCTGTACTGCTGCATGGGAATATTCTTCCTCAGGGGCAAGATTTGACATTCCCCTCTGAGTTCCCAGTCAAGGTCTGTCTGGATGGCAGACAGCTGAAGGAGACCATGAGCTACAACACTCCTTTTCCATTGGTTTCACAAATTCTTTGTTATTAACTGCAGCCTCCTCCTTCAGGTTTAGCAGATGTAAAAGTTAATATTTCACTTTCTGCTTTTTGGTGTTTGGATGCTGCCTGTGAACTTTGTTCCATGGATGCTGGTACATTTGAATAATACGGAGTCAGGACTTAGTGATGATTGGTGTGAACTGGGGTAGAATGCAGGTTTTCTAAGATGAAGGTGGGTTAGTTAGGTTTTGTAGTGCTCCACTCTGGTAATGGGGAAGTTTACTAAATAAATAAATAAATGAACAAATGAATAAATAAATAAATAAATATTCCCAGTATAGAATATTGGGATATCCTGAAAAAATTACATGTATCTGTGATCCTAGTGATGTCCATAGGAATCTACTTGGTGTGTGAGTACAGATAGGGTTATAACATTTGGATAACTGGCTTTGACAATAGATAATCAGCAGAAGTCCTCTTGGGAGCTCTTTGATTTATCTCAGAGACAACAGAAATAACTTGCATATCCTCATTGGCCAACTATTTATGTGAAAATGGTTAATTTAGAATCAGATGGTAGCTTGAGGATGTTATATTCTTGTGAGATGACAAGAAATTACCAATTTAGCAACCAGCAGTGCATGCGGATGTGTCTCTATAGAACTGAATATTTTACTGCCTTTTTTAGAGCTGTCCGTTATAATAGTGATTGCAGTTGAGAATTGCTAAGTTCACCCAAGGATTTTGCACCCTGCTGAAGCAAGAACCATTGTTATCATTGTTATTTCAGGTAAAACAACGCTGGGAATAGGTGTCTTAAAGGTGCCTAGAGGATGGTTATAGGCATTCAGCTCTCATTTAGGGAGCTGGCGCACCACTTCAAGGTGCTTACAAGAATGCAACTACTGGGATATGTCCCTGAGGCACAGTGCTGTCTATGCAGGGATAGTCTCAAGAGGTTCTAAACAAGCTTATTCAAGTACTAGAAGAATACTGCTGTGTTAGCACAAAGATTTGCCCAAAGCTAATTAACCCTGCAGAGGAACTAAGTAAAGAAGTGTGGAAGAGAGCTATACTTAAACTGCAAAATAGGGTGAGTGGGAAAGGTCAGCTTTCTTGAATTACATTAATGCATACTATAGTTAGTCTGTGAAAATAAAGGCATACTGTGGAGGAATTTTATGAAATAAAATCCACAAGGCATGGATTCACTTATCAGGGAAGTTATTTTAGCCCTTCTCCAAATCATGTCATGTATGATCTTCAATCCGTATAATGTTGGTATGGTTTTGCTGCATTTCTGTCCCTTTCTTCTCATCTTCTTTTTAAAACTGTGGCTCTGACTAGACCTGGACAGAGCGTAACTGCTTTCTGTAAGCCATATTTGCTCTGCATGCAAAGCATAGTGACTCATAGTTGATAACCAGGGCCTTAACACCTACCGTATCTCTTCCTCTGTGCTGTTAGATAAAAGCTAAATAGTTACAGAAGTAGTTTAGGGTCTGTATATGCTAGCAAACAAACCACATTCAAACGAAGCTGCTGAAGTGAGATTGAAGCTGAAACTTGACAATTGCTGGTCCTTTTGTCTATTTCTTGTAGAGATGCAAATAGAATGGCACTGTCCAGGTGTAGAAATAAACGAAGTAGCAGCAACAAAACACCAGCTTGAAAAAAAATAATGGTGTTTGAATCCAGTGGCGCTCTGCTTGCAATTAAGCCCTGCTATAAAGCAGAGCTTCTGAGTACATTTCATTCCATGGCCTAACTGCTCCTTCAGATAAGAAATTTTTTCTAACATCCAAGCTGAATATCCTCTGGTGCAACTTGAGGCCATTCCCTCAATTCCTATTGCTAGTTACGTGGGACATGTTGAAATATAAAGTCAGCTTCATTAAGGAAGTATTATAGAAATATAAAGACCACTTCAGCTAAAGTTGCTGAATTCTTTCATATTGCCTTCAATTGTCAGTATGCCACTGAATTAATGTCTAGATACAAGGGTTAAAGTCAGAGGTAGAGATCAAATAGAGCTGTATAATCTGTAAATCAATTCCTTTCGGTGAATTGAAACTTGAAAAAGGCCCCTGGTCACAAAAATAAATTCTAATTTTTTTTTCTAAGGTTTACAAGTAGAGTGAAGTGCATTAAAATTAGTAAGTCTTTAAAAATAAATTAGTGCTGTGTTATGTTGATGCCATTATAGTGACAGATGACCTGGATTGTTTTGCAGGAAAGGAAGAACCATTCCCCTGAGAAAAACTCACAGCTGCTTATCTTGGCTGTATGGAAACAAAACCTTAAATATTTATTTATTTGTTTATTTTAGATGGAGAATTCGGAGTGGAACATTGTTTCTTTTATTCACCAATAATGGTGGAATAATTCAGATTTCTTTTAGCTTTGAGAAAGTTTTTAGATGTGATGTACACTAAAAATACCTATGACAATTTTGCAGTGGTCGTCAGGCCTCCTTGCTAAATCTTTTTTTATTGTAACAGTTGCAAATGATAACTTTCTGCCAATCGCTAATAGCAAAATAGAATTTAAAAAGTGATTATAATTTCAGGACTTTCCTTCAGAGGGCACGGTCACTTCCACAAACCTAGCTAATGGAAAATGTCTGACTAATTGCTGTAGTGACTAATTTTAATCCTTTGTTCTTGTGCTTTAATCAGTGTCGTACAGAAAGATTAGCATGAAAAAAAATATCATTTGTTTTCAGATAGTAGAGGCAGTAGATAGGGAGAGAGCCTACATCTACCCATTCTCAGTAGATTGTGTGCACTTGAAAGTGCTGCTTTCAAGAGGGAGCAGGAGGTCTTTTCCCTCTTATGCAACACAGATCAACAACACGTAGCTCTGTAAAATTTGGATTCTCTGTAAATTGTAATTTGGAAATCTGTAAAAATTGGATTAACAAAATATTTAATTTTGAGTACATGAAATTGTATATTTTGAGAAATTATTTGAAACTTTCTAAAGTTAAAAGTGTATCTTGTAAGTAAGCTTGAAAAGCTTTCTGCTTGAGCTTGTGAAAATTTGTAATCTTAAATACAGAATACTCTAAATCTCTAAACACAATCATTTTAATGTATCTTAATGGCATTTAAACAACGATTTATTAATCAAAGCAGAACTGAAACATGTCAGCAACTTTAAAGGCAAAATATTTTTGACTGTGCACATACAGTGATGTCATGAGAAATACAACAATTTGCTGAAAGCACACAAGTTCTCATGTTGGCATGATTTTAAACAAGCAAGGCTAAATGAGGCTCAATATGACATTTTGGAGTTCGTGTGGGGAGTAAACATGCCACAATAATCAACTGGCTTGTCAAAGAGGTACAAAAATAATTTATTTTCCATCTAGAACAAATCCTAGAAGAAGAATAGTGTTTAGCTTTCTGGGAAAAGTTATTATGGATATTCAAAAGCGGAGAACATTTGGGCTAAATTGAAAAAGAAATATAAAGTAAACATCTAGGAGATGTTCAAAAAACAGATTCAAGAAACACCAGAATTATGGACTTACCTGTCATTAAACATCCATTAAAGTCTGTCCTGTAATCAGGTTTATCCCATTAGCAGGGAACTATACATGCAACCACACTTTAACCGTAAAAGATATTCTTGACTTTTTGGCAAATTTTTCCAATATTTTTTTTCCAGATGCGTTTACTGGTTTGTATCAAGTTCTTCTAAAACTGTCATAAATAAACAGTGGCATATATCAAATATCGCTAAATATAGTAGAGAAGGATTTAAAATAATATTTTTCTATGTAGTTAGTGGAAGAAGTTTAAATTAGAAAAATATATTTCTATATATTTTGCATTGGCATCTTAGAAAATACAGTGATGTTAATTTCCTCTTGTGAATTATCATCTGAAACAAACAAGACCAATTTAGGGGAACTTTCCCATTGGAAATGTTTGTGCAGAAAGCAAAATACTGTCGAATTCCATAAAAGGACTTGTCTGTAAATCACAGCAACTCTGGCAGGCAGGATTTTAGGAAGACTAGCTTTATTGACCACACAGAGTGACCGGTGATGGATGCTGAGGGTCTGAGTAATTCCTATAGCACTCCACCAATGTTGTTTTGTTCAAGCATGAAAAGGCTTCTGTTTCATACAAAGCTGCAGCTCCTGAATTAAAGGAATTAAAGAGAATCTGGAAGTAAATCTGTAGAACTCATTAAAAGAAGTTTTTAGCAAAGCCTTGCATCATGACAATAGAGGCCACAATGCTACACATTGACATACAGATTTCTTTCCCCCAGCTTTTAGGGGTTACTTAGGAATGATGTCATCTGATTTAAGGACTGATTTTGAGATGGTTGCAAATATATATACTGTATGCATAAGCAGATATGCAAATACACTATATTTGGTACTCTGCAACTTTTTAACTTCTTGACTGCATTATAACTGTCTTTTATTATAGACAAACATAATTGTAGCTTTCCTAGCTATGTTAAACACATGCTGTGTGACTGTCTTATCATTCCCCAGAATCTTTTAAGCCTTTTGGTCAGTTTTAACCAAATTTGACAGAAGGTTGAATTTAGCTGATTGCTTGTGTGAATTTCCCAGACAGTCACCCAAAGAGAAGGCAGAGAGAATGTTGGCAAAAGAAAGGTTATGCTAAAGTAGGGTCATGAATTCACTACTTTGGGGACATTAAAAAATCTGTGTGCAATATCATCTTCAGATTTATCTAGAGAAAACCAAATTCCAGCTGTTCTTGGAACTACTTATTTTCCACTGAATTTCACGACTGCTTTTCTGTGGAACTCTCTTTATTGCTAGCTTTTCCTTTGATTTCTTTTACACTGGAAAAGCTGCATCTCAGAATTCAATTCTAATATTGATTCTAATTCTGATTCAATATTCTAAAATATCGGCATGTTCTTTTTAATTGCTGATAAAGGCCTTGGTAAAATTCAGGATGTTAAAGGGTATGCTGTGACCTTGTTTCTGAGATTTCAAAAGAGTTCTTTTTGGCTTATTTATTCTCATCTAGGGGAGAGTGTTGTAGTGTCCATTGAAGCAGATAGTACCAAGGGGCAGTGAAGTGTGTATGTGGTACTATTTGGGTTGGGGGAAGGGACCATATTAGTACGGTTTCTTGCAGGATGAACAATGGTGAGGTATTTAAACTAGTTCTGGCTTTAGACCAAAGTGAAAAATTAATGGGCTGTAATGTTGTTGGCTTTGTTTGATGAACTGCTTAGTGAATGTTATTCAATTGAAGAATAAATATTCTTGATACAGTTGTTGAGAGAGAAGAAAAGACATTACAGCATACTGTAACTTGATAGCGTTAAGCATTCATTTAATCTTCGTGTTAATCATTAGCTTTTTTAGTTTTAAGTTTTGGTGTAAGGCAAGGCTGTTCACCAAAGTGTGTTTAAGAATTTGAGTGATTTAATTGCTAATGTTTCTTGCAATAACTACATGGCAAATTGTAAAGAACTGAAACAATGAAGCTTTGCCTGACTTTACTAAATGTATGTCTAGGTACCATATTTCATTACATTTCTGTCACTTTCTCATCAATAGCATCTCTTTGCAATTGAGGTTATTATGGTGGGCTCTTGTGGCCAGTAAGTGCAAGATAGGGGATATGTAACTAAGAGATATAACAGGGATAAGTGCAGTTTGAATTTAAGTAAATGAAAAAACAGTTGAATGAACTTCTTCATGAAGAAATTTGAGGTGGGCAAAAAGCATTTATAATACAAAAAATTTTTTAGTCACGACCACTGATTTGTTCTGTGTGTATCTTTGGTAGGTCAATCTAATTGCGTAGCTCTTTGCAGTGAAGTGTATGATGGTATAAGGGGTGTTTGTTTTCCTTTGAGATAATATTTTTGTCTTCTTTTAAAACAAATTTGTTAATGAGAAATAAGTTGAAATTTGTAACAAAATATCTGGATACTTAGAAATTTTAACTGCAGCAGAAGGGCAAGAAATTCTGAGGAATGGCATGTTTTTTTTGAAAGGTGGGATGGTGTCTTGTTGGATAAGATACTGAATCATACAAGCTATTGGCTCTTTTTGCTCTTTTGTAGATTCAGCTATTGTACCACATGTAATTCATATTTGGAGAAGATTGCTAAATTGGTTTTATGTTCTTATAACTTTGTTATAAGAGACTTAGTGTTGATGGAGTTGGTAAACGTCTCTGACTATGGTACCCTATATTATCTTTTCAATACTGATTTATTTTTATTTTTATTTAATTAAGGTCATACAAAAATTTGTAATTACGTTTGATTTTTTTGATATGTACTATAAATGACTTCCTTATTGTAGATATGATAGAATAATACTGACGACATGTAACTTTAAACAGTTTCAAAATAAGATAAAGATATACAGGGTTTTCTCTTTATAAATATCTCATGAAGTTAAATTTTCTTATTTACAACCTGACCTTGAACACCTCCAGGATGGTGCACCCACAGCTTCTCTGGGCAACCTGTGCCAGTGCTTCACCACCCTGAAGAATAGTGAAGAATTTCTTCCTCGCATCTAATATAGACCTACTTTCTTTTAATTTAAAGCCATTACCCCTTGTCTTATTGCTACATTCCCTGACAAGAAGTCCCACTTCAGTTTCAGAATGTTGGCTTCATAAATGCTGAAAAACTCTGTGCCCAGAATATTGATGCAGTTTGGTTAAAGGAATAGTCCTTCCTGCATTTTCCTCTCTTTCTCCAGTTGGCTGCCAGCTCTCACAGTTTCAAGTACCTGTATTATGGAGACTGTTCTTTGGCAAGGAAAGCAGCAATCTCTAGGACTGGAAGATTTTAAAAAGGGTTGTTTGTCAGTCACAGTATGGGAGGAGATATTGTGTTTCTGAAGCAAGGGATGAACCAGGTGATGTCTTGAGCCCTCTTCAGAAGCCATGTTTTAGGATGCTGTATCGTACTGAAGTAAAGCCAGTGACTATATTGCTTACCCAAGTCAGTTTTGCACTATAATCCTTTGGAAAAAAGAGTACTTTGCAAAAAATAACTAGAGAATACTTTTAATGATCTCTCTCCCTCTCAGGATTTAGTTTTTCAAAGGTCTATTCCATATTTTACTGCAATACAAGCTAATCTTAACACAAAATGCAAAATTTAACCTTTTTTTCCCCTTTTCTTGCTTGTGTATTTTTTCTTGAGAATGTTCAAAGGCAAATTGAGAATATATGCTAAGGGAAATAAGAGAATGAACAAAATGATTAACTTGGATGAGGCTCCATCCTTTCACAATATACTGACAGTCTGCAGATCTGCTGGAAGGCCAAACCTCTGCCCAGCAGCCTGATTCCTCTCCAGCTCCTCACTCACGCTGCCGCATCAGCCACTCTTCCTACCAGCCCAATTCAAAGAACTGATTTGCTGGTATATATGCAAATAAAGTTTTGCATTTTATCTGTAAGAAAGCACCAGAAATCTAAAGATGTCTTTGGTTTAGTACCCTCTGACCACCACTTCACTGATTTTGCTTAGTGGATATAAGAGTGTAGTTAGTTAGTTATTATAAACAACACCTTGTTTCTAATTAGTATACAAAGACAGGTGCATATAGCATATTGTATTTTTCATGAAAAATAAGGATGTGCTAATGTATGTATTTAGTACACAGAACTTTGTTCTTTAAAGCTAAGTTGTGGACTATAGTAGAGCAAAATCTTTATATTGAAAAAAGTGACTAATTATTTTTAGTAGCTTTAATCTAAAGATTAAATATTATTGTTATATTATAAATGATATACAGTATACATGTAATATAAAGTATAAAATTAAGTAATAGATATGATGGGAGGAGAGTAACAAGGAGGCTTGAATTTGTGTCAATCTGCATGTTTTTAGTGGACAGCAGGCTATTTCCAAAGAGATGTTAAAGGAGCAGAGCTTAGAGAGTAAACTTGAACTTTTGTGGTATCAGTATCACCTGAAATCTTCATAGTCAACAGAGAGGAATAGTTCCTTCTAACACATTACTCATCTGATCTATAAGGGATATCTATAAGCACCTCTATATTAGCTATTAATGATGTCTAGATGACTAGTCTCAGATATTGACACATATTCTGTAGATGTCTGTATTTGATTAGTTGAGTCTATTTAGATGAATCTCCTGCCTAAGGGGATCTTCATAACAGAGTCACAGCTGGAAGTTTTTGGCAGAATGAAAATTTGCTTGCTAATGAAAGTTATGGGGTAAGAGCCAAAGATGGAGCATTGCTGAATTGCCAAAAGAAAGTAGAAGATGCCTGGAGAGGAACTCTTGGATGGAGGGAAAAAAACTGAAGCAACAAAATGCCTAGGAGATAGTTCCAAATGCTAAATCAAATGTCACAAATTTTCAGTGATTGCAGGATTGGGAAATTAAGGACTATTAAATTGCTTGTTGTTGCTTATGACCCAATATCTTTGGTAAATTGTCCACATGTTCTAGGCTGCACTCTCACTATACTTCTCATAGCCAGATTACAAAAATACTCCCAAGTTTCTTCCACAGCTAGAACACAGTTTAATGGGTAGTTCCAGACATGGTATCTGATTCCTTGGTTTTTGGATAGAGAACTTGAAAACCAAAAGGAACTAGAAGTTCACTGGAGAAACTAGTTTTTAAAAAAATCTAGATGCCAACTGTAAAAGTGGAATTGAAACTGTAGTGACCATCAAACAATCTGATGCTAAAAAAGAAATTTTGATGGTGTGAAAAAAAAAGAAAATGCATGATTTTTTTGGAGGTATTGTGAAACCACAAACCGGTGTGTTTTGGTTGGTTTTAAATTTCAAGCATGTTGCATGATTGCAGGGCAATGTACTAAGACTCTTCAACATTCCATTAGCTGAGACTACATGACCAATCTGCTTATTGGAATTAAAATAGAATAATGAAAAAATAATAGATTTACTTCTCCGTGTCTTGCCTCTAGGAACATGAGATAAATTGTCATAAATTGATGATTCCTGTTCCTCTCTTTCACTGGATTTATAGAGAACAGGAAAGAGGTTTATTGGAAAAAAAGTATTGAAATTAACGGAGATCCTTCAAGATACTGTGTGAAGTGCATGATAAGGCTTCTGTAATTCTCCATATAGAAAGCACTCATCATCCTGTAAGGTTATTTGTAAACTTTTTTAAGACTGGCTTTCTAATCACTTATTTTTTCTTGAATGTGAAATATAAGTCTTGGAAAACTTTGCCAGAGGTGACAGTGAAACTTGGAATACTCTTTTGATTTATTACAAACCTCTATATAAATAAGATTAACAAAAATTAAACCTGAATTCCATTATCTACATATATTCCAATGGAATGTAGAGAGCTGCAGCCAGACATTCAACTCAAAAATGTGATCTTGCTTCTCTAAGAGACTTCTGTAAGACCACTCTTACTAGAGAGAAGTATCCCTCACTTTGCAATCATGTCTAATTCAAGCCATTGCTTTGGCAGCATGCACATTTGTAAACATCTGTTTACGAAGAGTAAAATTCCATCCAAAGCCTCTGATGAATACCTTGAGAACTCACTAAGAACTGCAGCCACTGCCATCAAAACAGACTCATGTGCTATTTTCACAAAAACATGGTCAAACATCCAATTACTTTTATGCTTTAGTTGCTCTCCTTTTTTTAAGGTTTTAATATTAACAGTTAAAATAAGCTTCGTTACTTATGTACATAAACTGTTATATATTTTATGAACGTTACTCTGAAAGTAATGCCTCCTACTTTATTATGCTGGTCCTCAACCTCAGAGGTGCATGTTGGTGGTATGGCATTAGAGGCTGAACTTTCTACCGATATTCTGTTACGTTTTGTTGCCTTGTGTAAGATGGCAGTCTGACAAAATGGTGTCTGATACAGAAGTGCATATTAAACAAAGGTGTGGAACTGAATTCCTTCATGCAGAAAAAGTTGCACCCACTGATATTCACTGGCGCATGCTGAATTTTTAAGGAAACCAAACAGGAGATGTGAATACTGTGAGGCGATTGGTGGTACATTTTGGCAGTGGTGATGGCAACCATGGGTCACCTTCGCTGATGCAACTTTCGATGAGCATAACATGCAGGCTCTTCTTGCTCATAGCTGGTGAAAATGCATAGCTAATGGTGGTGGCTATATTGAAAAATAATGTTTTGTAGCTGAGAATTTGCTCTATCAAACGGAGTTACTGTGCTGACTGCAGCTGTTGTATTTTCTCTGAAAATAAATAGGAGGCATTACTTTTGGTGTGGCCTATGTATATGCAACCCAAGACGATTCCTGTTTGCTCAGTGAGGACCAGGCAAGCCAAAAGATTGGACAGCTATGAAGTAATAAGGGTAGGTGATAAGATCCAATGATTATCACGGAGGGGGGAATGTCAAGACTGATTAGTTTCTCATCAGGCTCAGGATCTGATGTCTTGTCTGTAGTGGCTGGTGCTAGATTGTTATCGACTGAAATCCCTTCTGCTGTTCTTGAGGAAGGTCAGGGAGACTTTTCTTGCAGAAAAAACTTGCTTGGTGTTTCTCCTTGATGAAGATACCTGTGCATGGTATCTTAGTTTTATACTACCTTGCAAGTGTTCATATTATATACTGTAGTGGTGGGTTTTTTTTTTTTTTTTTTTTTTTTTTTTTGCTAAAAAATAAAAAAAATGAATTGAAAACCAGTGCCTTTCCCCAGCTCCCTCCAAATGAATTCCAGGTGCATGTGCTTGCTTCAGTGCCTTTCTGGGCATCTTGATTTGATGCCTCTTTGTCTGTTGAGAGCTATAGAAATCGTAAGCACTATAATCAAGATTAGCCAATTTTCAAATGTTACCCCTCCTAATAACAGTAATAATTCCACTTTGGATAGAACATGACTGGCTTCTTGAGGTCATGTTGCAGATGAAAGGGGAAACCTAGCTACAGAATCAGAACTATGCATTGGTGGCATTCTACCACCACACATAGACAGGCAGATTTTTCCTGAGGTGTTCGTGTAATTGGTTCAGGCTTGTTTGTTTTAGTTAATGCTGCACTGGTTATTTTGCTGGGATTCAGGTAGGCCAGGCGAGGCCCTGCACTATGGATGCTGCAGCTGTCCCCGAGTGGAGCAATCTGATACAGGTCCCATCAGCAAAACCTGTTAAGCTTTTGCAGAAGAAAGCAAGAAGAGAGAGTAACAAATACTTAAGCTTGAAGGTTTTCCTTACTCAAACAAAAAGCTGTTGGTGATTGTTTCTGGTATGGGTGTTGCAGATCTGTTGGCAAAATGTTACTTTATGTAATTGTTTGCTGTGGGCTGTAGCAATGTAAATTGTTGTTTCTTCTCATTGACCTTAAACAAGTGCTAACGATTTATTCCATATAGTGATGTCTGGGAAGAGCGCTCAAAATCCATGATAACCTGTTTTCTCTGTGGAGGAGAGAGCCCATGCTTCAGCTGAGCAATAAACTGAGAGTTATTTGCTACAGGAGCCGGCATAGCTGAATTTGCCATTCTGTTCTTGCTTCACACCTTTTAAAGAGATACTTATTTTTTATTTTAGTTATCACCAAATAAGTAGTCTAAGAGTTAAAAACAAACTAAAATTACCCCAAAACAACAACAAAAAGCAAACCGTAACAAAAGAGCTCTGTGTATTTGTTTGCTTTGTTGTAATGTAGATGCTGGCTAGTGAATTATTAGTCATTTTTCCATATTCTGACTCCTGTTATGTGATTATCTGAAGGTCAGCTTCTGACAGTTCTTATGACAGTTTTCTATCTTTCCTTTCCTCTCTCCTCTGAGCTCAGCCTGCAGCCACGTGCTGACAGTGACATGCTTTCTTCCAGCTCCCTCTCCAGCGCTATTGTTTTTAAAGGCAGTAATCATGCCCTCCTTCGTATTTCCTTCCCAGCAAGTCTTCCTGATTGTAGTCATGAGGGAGTCATTGCCCCTGCTATGCATTTGTTGTAGTTGTGATTTCTAACCTAATCAATACCTCTAGAGATGTTTAAAGTTTAGCTGGATCTCTATCTTAGGCCCATGGATTGCTGAGTCATTTTCTCTAAACCACAATAGAATGTATCTTTTTGCTGCTGCTTCCATTTTTTTCACTATTTTTTCCTTTTCTATTTTTTTCTCCTTTGTCATTTTATGTGCATGTAACTCTGCACGTGTGTATATATTTTATTTTCTTGGTGTGGCTGTCCCCTGCCTGTTATTTTCTGTCCCACTTTTGTTTTTCTTTTAAATCAGAGACTTCTAATGCACTGCTTGTGTCCTTCTGGCTTTCTTGGGTTTGTTGTAGTACTCTTGCAGGAACCAGGCTCTCTCCTCAGAGCAGTAAACTGTAGTTTAAAAAAATATATATATATTAAAAGAGTAAAGCCTTTACAAAGCAATGAGTTGTCGCCTTACTCAGAGCTTATGTCAGTAAAAAAGCCCAGGCTGACCAGGTATGCAATTTCATATAGAAATTTTCTTGAATAAAATGCTTCTTGTTTCTATGTTGTCTTTGGAATGGGAAGTTCTTTAGGTCTAATTTAATGCACTTGAATCAAAAAAGGCTCATTCCTGAGGTTCATCTAAAGAGGAGTCACTGGGAAATCCTCCAAATGCATTGGAACATCTTTGGTCTGGTTTTGTTTGTTTTAAATATCTTTTAGCTAAATCAAGCACAAAATCTAACACTTGGACACCATATGGGTTCACGATGTTTATGAGAAGTATTAGAAAGGATATGAGATCCATAAATCAGGGAGTGGCTTCCATTGATCTGTACACGTATATTCTTTTTCCCAGTGACAGAGATACATAGTCAGGTTCTTATTTCTTGACATTGCAGGGCAGATCATATGCTAGAAAGCACAAGAGATTTGCTTGCACTTTGCTTGCATTCCATGTTGTCACATGTTTCTAGAAGAGCATCCTGTCCTCTTTTCTTTTGGAAAAAAAGATAGCAATGTTGAAATGTTGTTCTAGCAATGTTGACCTATTTTCCATCTATTTCTGCCACTTTATCGGTTAATAGTGCATTGGCAGGAGGTTATGCCCAGTTCTCCAGCCGCTCTCTGCTTCCCTCAGTTATGAAACAGTAAATGTTTTTTTGGAGCCTTCATTTTTACCGTCCTCTCCCACCATTTTTTGTTCTGAGTTACAACTATATGTACTTTGTCATGGTGCTACCATTTTTTCCCATCCAGATTTTCTTGTATTTCTCTCAATTCAGATGACTAACAACAGCCTCTCAGCAGGAGGCTAGTTTTCTAATCTTTGTAAAATCTGTCTTTAAAAGCAGACAGAGCTCAAATTGAACTGATCAAATCAAATGAAAGGAAATAGAAAACACAGGACTGCTCTACCTAGAGACTTGTAGCTGAGGCTAATAATATGGGTTAGGCCATGTTTGGTAAGTGTGTGCGTTTGAGTTGCATCCATTACAAGATCTATGCTTTCAGATTCACTGGGGAAATAAATAGAAAAGTAGGTGGTGGAACTTAAAGTTATACCAGTGACCAAAGACAGGTGATAATTCTGCATTTCTTGTTCTAGCTGCATATATAGTTCTACATTTGAAAGAAGTACTGTGCTTTTAATTTCCGCTGCATTTTTTTTTTCCTTTCTCAGAAGATATCCCTCAAAATGCAGTTATGAAAATTTCCTCTTTGATTCTGATAGATATGTGATCCACATACAGAGAAGAGTATAACTGAAGAAGTCTTTCAGTTAAGGAGTTAATTAATTTAACTGTTAGTATTTACATTATTGCTTGTATCTAATATTTTGCCTTTTGCTGGTGTCTGGGGCATGTGTCACAGGAAATAAGCGAGGTGCTGTGCAGCTACCTTGCTATCAAGAGGCCTTTTGCACTCTGTAGTCCATAAGAGGGGACTGCTGTAAGAAGTCTTAACTGGACTTCCCTTTCTTAAGCTAAGTTTGGCTGTTCCTTGGATGCAAAATACTAGAAAGCTATCTTGTGTTCTCACTGATGTATTTCTCAATGATACTTGGGTCTGAATAGCAGTCACATAAAGCAGGCTGTCCACTTCAATCTGCTGACCCAGTTGTTTCAGCTTCTTTCTGATCCAGTGTCAGCCCCTGCTGCTTGCATTCATTAGGAACAGCTGCTGCTTACTCTGGGCCACCTTTGCTTCCTTCAAAGTCAGCTGTGGCTCTAGTGCTTTCTGACTGCTGGGGATCTCAGAGGAATTTTTGGTAGGTGTGCGCGCACATGTATGAGGACTGATCCAAAAGTAATGCCTGTTTTATTAGGTTGGCTCATGATGGGAGAGGTGGAAGTTGGTGGTGTGGCAGTAGAGGCTGAACCGTCCAGCCATTACTCCGTTACATTTTGTTGTTGTGAGATAGATGGCAGCAGAGGGGCAGTCTGACAAATTGATGTCTGACAAAGAAGAGGTCAGGAAGCAAAGATGTGGAACTGAATTCCTCCATGTGGAAAAAATGGCACCCACTGACATTCAGTAATACTTGCTGAATATTTATGGAGATGAAACAGTGGATGTGAGCACAGTGAGGTGGTGGTTGGTGTGTTTCCTCTTTATACTGTGGAGCCCAGACCTGCAAACAGTATTCAAGATGAGCTTACCTCAGTGCTAAATAGATCAGGAGAATCACCTCCTTTGACCAGCTTGGCTATGCTGTGTTTAATGCCCCCAAAATATGTTTTTCCCCTTTGGCTGCCAGGACGTGCTGCTGGCTCATGCTGATCTGCTCTCACCAGCACCCCCAGGTCCCTTTTGCAGAGCTGCTCTCCAGCCACTTGGCGCCCATCTCTGGCTGTGTCCAGGATTGCTCTGTCCCAGGTACAGCACCCAGGGTTTGCTCTTGCTAAATTTCATGCCACTGATGAAATGGCAACCATGTTTTCCCCAGGATGAACAGTTCCCTTAGGCAGTCATTGCAGTGTAAGTGCTCCAGCTACCTGACTATCTCTGTAGATCTTGTTGATCTCAATCCAGGACATTGTTCTTTCTGGTACTGGTGTCCCCGTTCTGGATGCAGTATTCTGGATGTGGTCTAATGAATGTTAGGCAGAGGGGGATAATCACTTCACTCAGTCTACTAGCAGTGTTCCTTCTAATGAAGCCCCAGGTGTCTTCCTGTGCAAAGAGAAGCTATTAACCCACAGGGGGTGTGAGCAAAGGGTTTAGGCTATCTAAAAAGACTGGGAGTTTTAAACTGCAGCTTGCATTGTCATGCAAGTAGTGGGAGGCAGATGGTTGACACTTCTTTACTAGCGATCAATATGCCACCTTGGTATGTCTCCCTCTGCCTCCATCTGTTGTCAGCCTGGTGGTGGAGTAACCTATCCTGGGACATATGCAAGGCTATCATTGTATGCAGCACCACACAGGGAGCATTGTACATATGCTTAGCTGTACCGCTGGCCCTTTTTACAAGAATTTTTGTTGGAAACAGAACACTTTTCTGGCATGTCAGAGTCCTTGTTCATTTATAGTTTCCTTCCCCATACTTTCAGCCAAGAAGCTACAGCAAAGGTTTAGTGGTGGAAGTTTGTGAAGAGACCAAGTGGCAGAAGAAAGGGACAAGCAGGGAATGGTACTGAGAGAGTATGTGTTGTTTCACTGGAAAGATTTCTCTTCATCTCAGTGTTGATTTTACTTACATTGATGATGATCTTTTGCAGCTGTATTTCCCACATTGACTTTACTTGGCAGTTGTTGCCTTTGGGAAGAAAAATAGCTAAGTGATTTTTGTATGAGAGTTCTCAATAGTGTGAAATTTACTATTAAAGCACACTAGTTACAAGAAACTGGTGATTATACGAATTTTTTTCAGTTTAAGTATTATTTGAAAGGTATATGCTGGATATATAATTTTCACTTTTGATCCTGGGCATTAAAGAACAAAGACAACAGCATCTCAGGAAGTTGTTGTGAATAGCAGGGTACTTGCACTCGTCTTTTAAAAGCATGTTGTTGTTGTTGTCATGTCTTCCATTTTACCTTTTTATTTTTTTTCATGACTAAACTCTCTAGTCTGATAGCTCTTCAGCGTATTGTCATTATTATACACATGAAATCAAACCATGAACATTTGTATAAGCAGATGGAAACTGTAAAAATGAGTCATTATTCTGTCCTTTAGATGGAATTCTGGTTTATTTGGGGTTTTTGAAAAAATCGCAATGGACAATGAAATGCAGATTACACTGAAGGGATTAATTTGGAAATCTTGATGGAAAGTATTTCAGTGTTAATGGTTTTCATTCTGTAAAGGAAGATTAGTTTTATACAGAGATTTCTAATCCAAGTTTTTGACCATGCATGGATGCTTATCTCAACTTCAGTGTGGCTTTTGACAGTCTCTTACATCATCCTCACAGACCAACCGAGGAGGTATGGGCTAGATAAATGTGCTGCGATGCAGGCTGAAACTTGGTTCTGAATGTAGTGGTCTGTGACACAAAGTTCTGCTGGTGACCAGTCACTAGCGGCCTACCCCAAAGGATGATACTGGGCACAGCACTTTTTAGTGCCCTCATTTCACCTGAGTGATGGGACAGTGCATGCTGAGCAAGTTAGCAGGTGACAGAAAACTGGGAGGAGTGGCAAATACAACAGAGAGGTGTGCTGCCATCCAGACAGGAGCTTGACTGGGAACTCAGAGGGCATTGCCAAATCCTGCCCCTGAGGAGGAATAATCCCATGCAGCAGTACAGCCTGGACCAGCTGGAAAGCAGTTTTGCAGAGAAGGCAGCACCTGTGGGGATGCTGGAAGACAAAAAGTGGAATGTGAGCAAACAGTGCAACCTTGTAGCAAGGAGGGCCTCATTTATTAAGTGGGGAAGAGCATTGCTGGGTGATCCTTCCCTTCTTCTCAAGCCCTGGTGCTTTGACCAGTGCTGGGATCTCTGCTAAGGAAAGACATAGATGTACTGAGTAAAATGAAGGGCTGCAAAGTCGAATGTAAGTGTGATTTTCCAGTGTGAGATGGCTGAACACATTGTGGAGTATTCAGAAGGGAACTGGGCATAGTCCTTAGCAGCCTGCTCCAGTTCAGTGTGCTTTGATGATTTTCAGAGATCCCATCAAGTCTCAACTCTTGAGTCTGATTTCTAAATGGAGGCCAGAAGGTGCGGGAAAGCCAAGGAAGAATGTATGTTGGTATTGTTGAAATGTCACAGCAGAAGTCATTCTTAAGTTTCTTCCTGGAAAGCAGAGAGGCTGGGAGTCCAGTGATACAACTCTACCTGAGATATTTATGCTTCATCTCTAGTAGCAAATTAAAATATGGTATTAAACTCAATTGACTACACTGTTTAATTGCTAAAAAGGTGCCGGGCACAATAGCTTTAACCTGTGCTAGTTACTCTATCCCAAACAATTCCTAGATACGATTCTGAGCTCGATCAAGAACATTTTTGCTCTCTCTTGGCAGTTTGGATGTGGTGACCTTGTTTTGGATGGTAAAAGAGTTGAGCAGTTGATGTAGGCTGCTCCATGCAAATTAGCTTCAGTACTGGAGAATGTTGCTAGATGCTTTTTGATTTAAAAGCACAGACGTAGCCTAAATGTCTGGGTGCCTGAATCCATAGCTGTCATCCCAGCAACCTCAAGAAATGTATCTTTTGCCAAAGCTCTCGCTCCTGTGCTTTCAGACTCATGATTCAGATGTATTTTCAGAGCAGGACCTCATCAATCTTTAATGACTGATGGGGAACCAGGAGACTAGACATTGTGTCTGAGCCAGAAACCCCCTGAGATTGGTCTCCAAGTGTTAACTTCCTTTATAAAATATAAAAGAACATTAAAACACATGGGAAGACATTAAAAGGCTTGCATTAAAAGAGTGAAAAAGGCCATAAAAGTATTTATGTGGGAAATTTAAATACATATTTTAAATTCCAAACAGCAATAGCTATGCTGTGTTCTTCCATTTTTTTTCTTACAGAGCAGAAATTCTGTTGTTTAAACTGCTCTCTGCTGACATTATTCTTTGTAGCTATTCTTCACAGTATATCCAACTTCCATTGAAACAGAACGTTTAGTCTTTCACTGGTGAGCAGTGCACAATGTGCATGTTTTTAACAGCTTTGACAAAGCCAGATTAAATCAGCATGCCCTCCAGCTTTTTCCACAGGCATCTTTTTATTTCCCTGGAAGTATGGATCATGAAATTTTTTTTGTTCAGGTACTTATTTTGGACTATTTGGATTTCAATGAAACTGTTGAAGTTTGTCAAATACAGAGTGTGGTTAGCTGTCATCTAGATATTTTAGTTTTCACTTGGTGTGCAGAGGTTTTCCCTTTGCTTTTCTTGGCCACTGAGAGACCTCAGCTTTCCAAGGTGAGGTCTTTGTCACCTTGAGTTCAGAAGAAGTGATGTGACTGAACACCTTGAAATCTTGGTCTCTGGGCTTTGATGAGAAAGCACACAGAACTCCATCAGGCAGAGGCTCAGGTGTGGGAGGAGAAGCATCTGAAGGAGCTTGGCAGAACTGCTCTTCTGCAGACTTGAGCAATGTATCAGCTCGTAGCAGATGGTTAAGAGATGCTTTCAGCACTTGGAAATGCTTTAGTTTGCATGTTGAAACTGTTTTTGTATTGTGCATTTGTTCTTGCTTTAAAATCTATGTGCGGAAATACTCTATGCTCCTGTCTGGTTGTAGATTGTATTAGAGTGTCAACATCCATATGAAGCCCCCAGGAATAATTTCAGTACAAAAAGAAAGAATGATTATGTATCCAAGAGACATTGGCAGAGAGGTTTAGTTTTGGCAGAAGACATATGGCTCTTTGAGCTTTAAATATTATATTAGCTCTTGAGTTATACTGAAAATACAGAATTTTTAGAATCTAAAATATTTGTAGTGTAACTTAAAACACTTCCATAAAGGAGGCCATGTGCTTTACCAGTGGTGTGGGTGGGCTGCTACTCAGGTCAGTTTAGTTGCTGAACTGCTTCAGAGGTTTCAGGCTTCTTCCTCAGTGACCTGCAAGAAAGTGGTGGAATCAATTCTAGCTTCTATGAACAGGCAGGGCGAGCTGGTTCACTATGTACAAAGTGATCAGTAAATCTGTAGAAGAATATATAACATCCAATAGAGGGGTTAGTGATTCTGTGGAATCTGAATTAAAGTTGCTGATTAATAATTATATTATTTCCTGTTTCTTTGTTCACATTTATAAAATGAGTGTTTTATTTTTCCTTGTGTTTTTTTTTTTTTTTTTTTTTTTACTACTAATCTGTATGTAACTGGAACAAAATCTGTGGAGAAAGTCATTAGCACTGTGCTGAAATAGAAAAAGAAGAAAATTTTTGTCAAATGATATATCAGCTGAAGTAAACCCCACCAGCTTAAAGGAATCTCTGCCATCTTGCAATTTTGATTTATTAACTTCTGAAGGTAATCATTGAATGGCATAGTTTTTTTTTTTACACTGACAGTGAAGGGGTGGTACCAGTCTTATATAATGCAAGAAACAGTTTTTCAACGAAGAGACTAACTTTAGGTGTTCATGAACAAACTTGAGCTATTGACATATTTCCTGCAAGTCATTGTGAACTTAAATACAACAGCTACAAATAGTGTGCTCTCCCTTTCCTATAATCTCTGTTTATCTCCTACTTATAAAGATGTCCTCCATTTTATTCCAAATTGATTCAGTTGCTCTCTAAAGGCTCTGCTTATGGATAGTCTTGCTGGTGTGTTTGCAGGAATTTTGTAACAGGTGTAGAAAGGGCCCAGACAATGACATCTGCCAGCTTTCTTTTTTTCATGATTGAGTTCACCCCTAGGTTTTTTGTGTTCCTGTGGTGTAAATACTATTTAACCATTATGCTGTGTGATCTGAAGCACAAGCTTTTCATTTCATCTCATGTTTATCACCTGGATTTTCCATGATTAGGTTTCTTCTCTATCTCATATGTCACTTTTTGTTTTGCTCAATCCAATGGTGTGACATTGCACCTTTTCACTTGTGTAGGTTGAATTTCTACACAGTTTATGGAAATTACTTTCAAATACTTGGGTTATACTTTGGGAACAACACCTTTGTAAACTGATTTAGGAATAGTTTGCATTCCTTTTACATGTTAATTCAACTTAAAGTTCCCTTGGGGACTATTTTGCATCCTAAGAAAGCTCCTTCTGTTACGGTATCAGCACCATTCAGCTCTTCTCTTTCCAAAATAGGAGATGGGAAAAGTTTATTTGCCTTTTCATCCAAAGCTATTGGAAGAAGCAGATCTACAGGAGGGTGGTGGGCCTCAGGCTGTGCTGTGAAAAGCTCATGGGATGGCATCAAGCTCTTTTTTGAATAGCTTTCTCTGTGGGAACTTGTGAATAAGACCTCAACTGGCATCCAGTACAGTTTGATTTCTGAAACATCTCTATCTGTGAGATTTAGGGTTTGTGTCGGAGGACGCGATGAGAAGGCTCATGCTCTGTTGTCTAAAACTTAGACATATGCCTAAAAAAATGAAGAGCTGTGAGACCAACACAATACTCCAAGGGTGGTGGATTACTCCCAGCAGTGAGAAAACAGAGAAAGCAACAAGTAGAAGGGAGATTACAGGTTGTGTAGCAATACTGGCAGAGCATTTATGTAGCTGCACCTGATCCTACACAACTCTACTGAAAATAGTTAGCAGACCATAAGGAACAGAATGCATAATGTGTGCAGCAATTCTGGGGGTGTTTGCAAGACATTGTGTGAAAATATGCTACCTGGCTGTTGCTTTGTCTCAGTAAATAAAGAAACATCTGTGGTTTGGTCTCAGTTATGTACTCTTTAGATTTGGTGTTCGTGGACTGTATATTGCGTTTAGCATGACAACTTATGCCAAAAATGTCAGTTGCCAAGGATTTACATTAAAAAGTTACAGTGTAATCTTTTATATGCCCTTACTTCATCAGAATAAGGCAAAGCAGGAAGAAAGTATTCATTTGCAAGCAAAATCTGGATGTATTATACAGTAATTTTGTAAAGGTGTGAGTATAGCATAAGCTATATTTTATGAAACTCTTGTGTAGGCTAACTTTATTTTTTCTTTAGCTAAACTTATTTTATGTAAGTGTATACATTACAAGAGGGACAGTTCATAAAACTGCACAAATAATGTACTTGATTAAAGTTTATAATATGTGAACAAGCAACTACTTTGTTTTTGAAATTATAATATATATATATATATATATAATATAAAATACAGATCCATGTTTTCTCAAGGATTTTTATGTAAAGTATTACCTGATTTGAAATTTTTGCTGAATTACAAACAACAACAAAGAAACACAAAAAAACCAAACATCAAAATCCCAAGCCTCTATGAATTCTGCTAAGAAAGAAATAGTTACTAAAGAAATAAAAAGTAAAACTGCTGCCCAACTACAGGTCAACTTTTTTTAATTTTTGATTCTGAAAAAAAGGAAAAAATTTTTTTAATCAACTGTGAGTTTGTATAATCTATTATTTGGCAACCCTGTTAGAAATGCAAAAACAGAATGCCATCTCCACCCTACTAATTTTGTCATTTTCTAGTTGGCAAAAAACCTAGCTTTTCCATATTTTATTTTGGTACGTGTGTAAACTCTGTTTAATTTACTTATTTTTTTGCTAGTAGCTTGAAATTGTTGGTGTTGGCACAGCTTTAGAGGAAAAATACTTAACATTGCAATTACAGTCAAAGAGGTAACACTGTTAAGACATTCAACACAATTTTTTTCTGTCTCACTTCTCATCTCCTCCCGCCTTTTTTATAAATAATGTTCCAGCTGCTTTTAGATTACAACATACTAGTTCTCTCTCTGTAGTAACTTGCAGAAGAAGTCCCTTTGAAGGGATCAGTATGTAATATGGATCACTATTCACTTCAGGATGATACCCACAGTTCTCAAGGAGGCAAGTCAGTTGTGTCTCAGGGTTGGCAAGCTGTCTTTGCAGTTACCTTTTGGCTTTTAGGAGCCTTAGATTCCCCATCCTGATTGCCATCTAAACAGTTATTCTACATGTTCAAAGAATTATGATGTCTGTCTAGCACTTGTTTCTCTTCTATCCTCTAGCTGGTTTTTAGTGTCCCTTTGCTCCTATTGGTTCTACTTCCCATGTCTGGAAAAGATAAGTTTGAAATTCGGAAGCATTGAAGAGTTGTCTTCCGTTGCTTGGCTTCATAGCTTTGCAAAACAAACAAAGAAAAGCATAAAATTAAAAGCTAGTCAGTGTACATAGAAGAGTTATGTGATAGACAACACGGAAGCTGGAAAATAGGAAAAAAACACCTACTTCCATATTTGGTTTCCTGGGTTTTGAACTTGAAACTAGTTTTCTTCCTTCAGTTTTATGAGTACAACGGCTGTAGTCTAGTTTCATTACAGCTGTGATTTACTGGCATACAACCTAATAATTTTTCAATGAATACATGGACATTTCAGTTTTTAGTAGCAAATATTCTTTCAGTCAGTTACTGTCTTGAAAACTGAAGTAAGTAGTCTTTCTTGGTCTCTGATGTTATTCTTTCATTTTTATCATCACATTTTTTGAATAAAGTTTCTGTTGTACTTTTTGCATTGAAAAACTGGGAGAGAAAAAATTGTTATTAGGAATGATTCAAGTTCTACTTCCATTTCTATATGCGGTTTGTATAACAAACTGAACATTTAAATTTAAATGTTCAGTTTCAGTCCCCATATTGAATATTTCCTCTTATCTAGGAGCTTTTGAATGCTTGATCTTAAGATCTTAAGCATCTGTTTATAAGATGTACTTAGTGGTGAGATTTCCTCAGCATGACAAAAATGGATGACTGAAATTAGAGAAGTTGAAGTGTTTCTTGAGTACAGTGCCTTGACTATCTAGAATGCCAACAATGGGGATGCAGTAGAAAATACTGATAATGATGCATAGAAAAAAGTAACTCAGGGGTGAAACTATTTTTTTTTAATAGTCATCAATTGAGTGAGACTCTAATTCCAAGCAAGAAAGAGAAGTCACTTGGAATTTCCTTAAAGTAGATTTAATTTCTGCTACAAGTGTTACCTGACTGGATTAATGTTTCTGCACAGAGAAGATGAGAGTTAGATGTAAATCCTGAAACTGAGCTTGATTTACAGTCAGCTTCTCAGGATTTAGAGTCACTTAGGGCTACACCAGATGGGTGATGATGTTTACTGCCTACAGAATTTTCCTTTGTAAACATGCTATCGCAGCGCTGAACCAATATTTTTCCAATATTCATATGGTGAATACAGTTTTTATCTTGTATATTTTGTTTGTTAATGCCATGGTATTTAATGAAAATAAATCTGAAATTCACAGTGATTAACATTTTAAGGGAGGTCACTTTTAGCGTATCTTGAGCTCCTGCTGCTGGGTGGGCTTTTTGTGTCGTTCATCAGTTGTGAGAAAGCTTGCCCTACACTGCTAATTGTAAAAGCAGAAGCGCAGAAGAATTGATCATCACAAATACAGTGCTGCAATGTATCACTGACTTTCTATTAATTGCTTTACTGTGAGTGAGGGGTGGGAGTAGATGAGATATAGTGTTGGAACATCAGGGGTTGAATGTTCTTTAAACTAGTCTAACTGTAAAGATGCCATTTCATGTAACATAGAATTAATTTTTTAAAGAAAATGGTTAAATAAATTACCTACATAGCCATTGACACATTTCACTAAATAAAATTAGATTCCACAACCTGATGAAGATTTGTGAAAATTATATATGTATACATATCTGTGATTAGAAATCAGGTGATGAAATTACAGTATGGGGCAGAAAGGACCCCATAAAACATGGGCCCAGCCAGATTTGGTAGTTTTCATATGTAAGATGGGAATCCCAGGACTTACCCATGTACAAAAATGCTGGCTTATGGCAAGCAGAGAAAGCATTTGTATGAATAGTCTTTGGCCTAAAGATTCTTATTGCTTGAAAAATATTCCAGAATTAAGGGGAAGAAAAGTGCATGCACATTGAAAGTAAGAGCAGAATTTAGAACCTACTCACCTATTTCAATGTTGTGCTGCTTGAGATGCCAACTCATTGGTGGTACATTAATAGACAAGAAAATTTAGGAAATTTATAAGAAAATTTGTCACTGCTGGAGTCATGAATTATACTCTGGTCAACCCTGGAACTTGAGCAAACTACTAGCTCTGTCCAGGTTTCATAAATACAAAGCATCCCAGGCTGTGCTGAAGTAGTCAGACTGGGCGTTTGGGCCTGTGCAGAGTAGACTGCTTTTATTGTATCTCTGTGTGTCATATTACCAGTGTTCTTAAAGAGAAAATCTGCAGATTTTGCTGTTCCAGTCAGTATTTTTATTTTTTGCTTTATGTTGCTAGAGTTGCCTATGCCTTCTTTGAGCTTTTTGATCATGTTCTGCAGATCCTACTCCGACAGCAGCTCTTGCTTTTCAGTCTGCTGTCTGTGTCCATTAATATGGTGCCGGCGGGTTCCTGCACAGCTCAGGGCTGCCCTGTAGCTTTCAGTGTGTTACAGATTCATTTATTTCCCCAAGCAATGCCATCCATAGCTGAGGAATAGCTAAATCTGAAAGTAAATTATTGAAAAAGTGAGAGCCTGGCTCCATTGATAATTTGGAGTGTTCTGCTACTGAAGTCTGTGGTGCTGGGATTTTACTTTTTTTTTTTTTTTTTTTTCCCCTGAATCTGTATTCTAGCTGGATGTATTATACCACTTCTTTTTATTATATGGTAAGTTTCCTAAATATGAACTGGATGTTCCTTTCTGTTGTATTTTTTAAGATCTTTAAAAATGAAAAAGTTTAGCCCTGAATTTCTCAAGAAGCAACTCGCATGTCTCCCTAACAATGTATTTATTTGAATCTGGGAAAAAAAGTTAAAAGAATGAATGTGAGAAATATGAGATAGGAAAAATATGACTAGCAGAGGACACCAAGACACTGACCTGTGCCCTGGGGCCAGATACTGTCAGAATATTTAATGTGGTCCCTATACTTAACTATTGTAAACAGCCCCAGATAAAAGTCTCTGCAGACAGGTTATGAAATGGCACTCTGGTAACATAGTGTTGGGTGATGTGTGTCTGGTTGTAGGACAGACTAATCTGTGGCCTTCCACTTGTTCCAGAAGTGAGGATTGGGAAGATTGGTGGAATATCCTTGCTAACATTTTTTCATGGAGCTTACTCTTTTCTAAATCTCCAACCGATACGAACTCATCTCTCTAGGGGAATTTTCTCATGAATGTTAACTTGTAGTTAGCTAGCATATTGCAACAACCTTCTCTTTTACTTTAAATAAGAAATACAGATGCACTAATTAAATATCTCAAAAAGCAAATCCCTTTAACATCAAAGGATGAAGATGGAAAAACATTTTCTGAAACAAACGTATTGCAGCCAGAATATTTGCTATTCATATAGCAGGGTAGGTGATAGAAACTACAGAGAATTCTGTCTTCAAAGTTGGTTTAGGGGAATTGTCAAATCTTCCTTGCCTACTTCATTGCCTGAGTTCTACAGTAACAAAGCTGTATTACCCACTACCTAGATTATTTGTCATCCAAAATCCTTTATAATCTCATATAGATAAATGATCTTGAACAGAATGTTCAAAACAAAAAAGAAAACCCAGGGAAATCCCAGAGCTTCAGAGCAAGAATTTCAAAGCAAGTAGTCAGCTGTGGGCAAGGTTTCCCTGCTGCTGCTGCCTTCTTTGTCACTGCACATCTTACATTTTTTTTCTGTACAATGGCATGGTTTCAAAGTAAGGAGTGGAAGGCAGTCCCATGAGTCTTCAAGCCTGGTGGTAAACTGCCAGCCCAAACACTGCCTGGCTGAAGAGAGTTCAATATCTGGTCTTCTTCCTGGGTAAATTATTTCATCTTATTTTTCTTACTGGAAAGTTAACTGGTGATCTGTGTTTCTTCTCTGTGTTTTTGTGCTGAATTCAGTTATATTGTGGATGTGAGCTCAGATCATGATTAACAAATTGGGCCCTTAGAGGTCTAAGAAGGAACTTGCTTGCATATCCTTTAGTTGTGAGTTTGGGTTGCATCCAAACCACTGCATCATTATCTACTATTCAGCTGTAGTTTGAAACACTTGCATACACTATACTGAAATGCTAGTTGTAAAAGCAGTATACATTTTTTGTAATTGATTTAATATTGATTTACTTTTTAAATAATATATATTTTTTATTTGTCTGCATTACTGCAACTGAAAACAAGTTATTTTTTTCCTTTTCCTTTATTTTTCTTAACCTCTGTCTTCTAGAGTTGACTTTAATTTGAAGATCAGTTGTTACAAACAAAAATTAGGAGAGCATAGGTAGTCTAATGTGGTGGACAGTGATTGTAATTGGTATTCTGAGAAGTTCTGATGAAGCTGTCATTCTTAGGAAGAGGGAAATAATTTTCATTTGTGTAGCCTGTGGATATTCTCTGTTTGAAAGATATGACCATTTGTATGTCGTGGACAATTTAAAAGTGGATACTCTAAGAGAAGAGATAACTTGGCAGGAACCTAGTTATATGTTGTAATTCTGCCACTGAACAGTTAACATTACAGTTAGAAAATATATTCAAAACATTCTTAGTCATGTCTTAGATCAGAATGAGCAAGAGTGAGGCATGAACATATTACTTTCAGAATAGGCTTGAATTTATCTCAAGCTTTGAATCTGACCTTTTTCAGAACAGGAAAAGCTGAGTCTTCATCCCATTATCTCTCAGAACATGTTTTTTATTCCTTTTGTTGGTTTGAAAGTGTGGAAAAGCTGATGAAAGCCTTACAAGTAAACAAGTAGGTGGAAAAATTTCTACGATTAGTCATTGTAAAAGCTGTTAGACTTTCAGGTGGTTTCCTGAATCCTTGAAGGTTTTGCTCTTATTGTTTCCAAATCTCAAAAGTGAAGGAGTTTTCTCAGAGAAACAGAGATTGAGTTGGGATTTAATTTATTTATCAAGCTGTGCAGCTGAAGCTAGCAATACAGTACATAGCAGAAACACCATACTGTGTATGCTGATTTGTTCTGGACCTTCTTGTATAGGTCTTTATACAGGATTAATCCTAATAGCATTAGCGTAGTAAGACATATTGCTAAGTAGACTTAGACTTAGACAAAGACTTAAAACAAACATCCTTTGGACACTGCTATTAAATAGCTGGCATGACATCAACCTCTTTAACCAATTCTCTGCTTTTCTCAGACATCATCTCAGACAAAGGGAAACTGAGCAACGGATTACCAGGAGCTGCAATATCACCATGAGCCTTTTGAATTAAAGACTGTTGCCACCCATTTACTCATCCTTATTCAGACCATTCTGATGAGATATGATATAGTCTTAATCTAACAGATAAGAAGCAGATTTGATCACTTTAAAACTATTTAAGAAGCCTTATATTTCCGTCAAAATTATGCAATGTTACAATGCGTAGTTCTCAGATAATAGTTTTCAGATAATGTCTTGAATACTGATAATTTTAGTGATTCTGAATATACAGTATCAGTAGGCTTAAAACAGATGTGAATGCTTGAGGTAGCATTTAAATTTAACACTGTTGTTTTTTAGTGGTTTTGAAGCAAGATGACTCTAAAAGCATGTTGTTCTGGTTGATAAGCCTTGTGGGTGGCTTCATAAATCAGCTATAGTTAAAATTATGAACCCAAGCAGAATGCTTTATTAATCTGATTTTTCTAAATGATTTTTTTTTTTTTTTTTTTTAAATCACGGTAATACATTGTGATAAATAGTTAATAAGATCAATGTAAAGTCTGAGTTCAACATCAGCAGGTTTTTTCATTTCAGTTGTGGATACTGTTTATTTCTACGTTCAAGTATAGATACTAATGTAACCAGTATACATTGTAATTTGAAGCATAGTAGAGCACCACTGGTTCAAGATGAAGAATACCTTTTCCACTTGAAATGGAACTATTGTTTCTGTATCAGTAGTGACCTTAAATACATCAGTGCCTCAGTGATTTGTTCTGCTTCTTGATACCTGGGAGCTTCTCAGTACTGATTGTGGAACCGACCATTTCATTTGCAAAGGATCAGAAATAAAAGCTGATTTAGGATAGGGACAGGGTTTGCTTTCATATGCTTCAGAATAAAGAGGAGGATAATTTAGGATGCTGGCTTTACAAAAATGTCCCTGCTGCTGTTGCCAAGAGAGTCTGTGGGCTGTGATTGTGACACCTGCTCCAGTGTCACATGCAGATTTCACACAGGTCTTGGCAAAAACCCACCCAAGTTGGCTCCCACTCTGTGCTCTCCACATTAAGGAGATGAGTACAGGTGGTTGTTGTGCCTGTAGTACCAGAGTCATGGTATGCAATCATTTTAAAAAGCAGTGCTATGAAAGTTTATGGGAAAGCTTTTGGCGTTCTACATGTGCCTGGATCATGTTTGAATTGTGTGTGTGGCAATGGCTTTTTTTAAGGGGCAAGGATTCTGTCATCTACAGGAGTTTTCTCTGGATATCTGAGAGGCTGCTTTTCCTTAAGAGCACATCACACTCTGCTCCTTGCTACAATCCTCCCTGGATATCTGCAGACCCTAGCTGTGAGGTGGCTCACTGCCTTCTCCATCTGTCCATTGCTGCCTTCCAAATGGGGCTCATGACCCTCCTGATGGTCACTTTGGCTTTTGTCTTTCTCTTCTATACAGATAAAGGAAGGGTAAGATAGAAGAGATGAAATAGAGGGGAAAAATCCCCACACTTATAGAAGTATCTTTCAGTCACAGGGGATAACATTGAGCTGATACTATTTGCTTCATGCAAGTGCTGATTCCATTTTGTGTCATCTAAGTAAAGTCTACTTTTGTCCCCTTGTGTATTGTTGGAGCTCTGGCTAAGTCTGGCATCGTCTGGATGAGCTGAAGCCCTTGGACTGAAAAGGAATACAGGCGGATGTCTCTTGCAGCGCACACAACATTTCTCTTTTTGCACGTGCTGAAGGAAACCTTTCTCAGGAAGCACTGATTTCTGTGGCCAGAGTTACAGTTTTGGTAGGCTTGGAAGGATTTAGTTGTAATAGCAGGGGAATAGGCTGAATGATGGCATGACTAGGGTTTTTTTTTGTTTGTTTGTTTTTTTCTTTTATAGTTTTCAGTTACATGGTCTAGCCTAGACAAGTGGCTAATGGGTGGGAATACATTTCTCCTTAAGTTCTTAAACTTGCTGTGGTGTTAATCCTCCATCTACCAGATTAAATTAAAACCATACACATCAAGGAAATAAAACTTGTAAACAGAAAATAAATCTTACAGCTTTGATTACAAAGACCATATATAATTTCAAAGCACAGAAATTTTCTGATGGAGCTGTACAGACTGAATTAGTTTCTGAAGGAACACATTAGAGATAATCTTGAGTTTGATCATGGAAATGTTTGATACTGTATATCCTCCTCTGTCTTTGGACTCTTTCTTATCTACAGATTAGTCCCTCTGTAGAAATTAATCTACCGTGCCTGTTTTGTTTTACCCTTGAAATGTTAGAGGCAAAAGTGGATGAGTAGACAGATCTGAGAAGCTGTAACTGAATGAGTGAGTGACTCATATATATAAATGTAAACTGAATCTTTTGGTTTGACACTGAAGGTTCTCAAAAGTAAGAATCAGATTCCTTGGAGTGTTGCTGCCTCATAATAATACTTCTTTTTGGGATGGCCTGTCTACTTTTATTATTTCCTTGTTTTGGTGGTCTTTCTTATAATATAGTTTTCTGTTTAACTGTAAATTTGCAGGATAAATTCATGAAAATGAATAAATCATGGTTCTATAAATTAATTTTAAATACAATGAGTAGGATTTGACTATTAAAGATGTCTGAAATGCCAAAGAAAATAATAATGTTATAAATGTGTAAAAATTCAAAATAAAAAAAAAGATGACTGACAGATTGCAGTTCTGAGCCATTGCAACCTTTGGTAATATATATGATTCTTCTTCTATGTATAGCAGTGTATTGACATACTTGCTACTAAAGGATTTAAATTTCTGTACCTGAAATGGCAGTACAATCTGGCTTGGTTCTTCAGGTTTCTGCACCATGATATTCCATCTGCACAAATTTTATGTAACTTTTGAGTTTCTATAAAACATTAAAATGTTAAAGCATTTAATCTGTATTCATCACGTGACTATGCCAAGAAAATGCAGTTAAAGACACTCTTATTCACTCTATTGAAAAAAGAATTGTCCTGTTGGTCTCTGCAGACAATGGTAAAGATAAATGGATAGTATTTAGATTTGTTACAGAAGCTCATTCATACTGTTTTTTGCGATGCAGTACTTACACAATATTTTTAGAGTAAATGTTTCTAACACAGATCCAGTAAACTATGAAACATTTCTGTACACTCTAAGAAAGATTGCTGCGATGCATTTGACTTTCTATCATGTGTAAATATTTACCCTTTGGCTTTCTACTGCTTTTTTTTTTTTCAGACATTACCCAAAGCAGTCTTTCACTACAGTGGCTGATACTCCAGAAAATCTACGTCTGAAGCAACAAAGTGAATTGCAGAGTCAGGTAAATCAAATGATTCTTCTGTTTTACTTCTATTGGATTAGCAGCCCCACTTCTCAGTAGTTTTTCTATTGGAAGAAATATCTTTAGGTCAGAATAGCATCACAAAACTCAGGGTTTTATGTCTGTTCTCATAAATGTAATCATATATAGTTGTATATATAAATATATAATCATATAGTTGTAACTCTGTTGACATTACTGAAGTCATTAATTTTTCAGCTGTATGTTTAGTACCTCTTTACATAGTTTTTAAAGTATGAAATCTAATAGCTGAATCCAGAGACGTTCATTTGCCTTAGACGAATGTTATTTTTTAGCTTGCATCAAATTTCAAAGCTGTGTGATTACAAACAGTTAGTTTGTCATCGGCAAACGTTTAGGAGATCTGTCAAAACTGACCTTGCTGAATGATCCATTTATAAATCTAGTATGTCCTGGTGAGCTCAGATATGGTCCATTCTATAAGCCAGATGTGACAAATAAATTATCCATTAAAGCTTACCTATGTTAACGGGACACTGAATTAAACAGGTAAAGAGAAAAGTAAAAATAAAAAAAGGAGATAAAGACAAAAACATTGTATTAGCTTACTGGTATTACACGGTAGGTTTACTACTGTTTGTATTGATATTAATTCCTTAACATCTGGTCTTTCCGTCCTAAAATATCAGTTTTGTATTGTTTGATTTTATGTATGAAACATTGGAAATTATCCTGGCTGTGTGAGACAATTGATAATATAGGATTCATTGTATTTTGTGAAAGTTGGTTTTCTATTACAGTTTTATTCTTAATTTACTTGCAATTTCTCATTATAAATTGACAGTTTCTAGTAATTACTGACAATTAACATAATAAGGTGTGGAGCACAAGACAGACAGGAGGCATAAAGGGCTTTTCTGTTTGGGAACCTCTTTGTAGGTTAATGGGTGAAATCAGAGGAATATTAAAAAAAAAAAAAATCAGCAGATATTTGGCACGATGTATCCATTAAAAAAATTGCTTTTATAATTAGGGCTGTTCTTAAAACTCAAAGAAATTCTTTCATGCTGTAATTCTATCAGAAGGAAAGAGGAGAGTTCTGTAGTCCAGTGTTCTGTGTACATCAGTTAACATCTTGTTGACAGGAATGCATTAGCTATATTTTGTAAAAGTCTGTTTAAAAGAATATAAACTTTGCGTATACTCTTCCTAGTGGTTTGAAAAAAAAATGATTGGATTCAGGAAAATAATACACTTTTTCTACTCTGTCAGTTTTTCACTGTATTACCTTGTGCATCTGTGCACACGTGCATGTATACATGTGAGAAATCACTTTCCCCATCACTTTCCCCATCACTTTCCCTGTTTGAAAGATGCTGACATGTTTTGTGTGAGGAAACTTGTTCTATACTGGTTAAAAAACACCCAACAAGCGTAGTATTTTACAACTGGATAGGCAGTACCTTCATCAATGAGAAACCTGGATTTTGCTTAAGTATAAACTTACTGCAACTATTTGCAAGAAGTGCCATAAAATGCTGTATAAAGTTCTACTTAAAACTTGGAAAGAGGGAGAAACCCATAATTTGTAAAAGGTCCCTCTTTATTAGGTGTTGAAAGTTTGTCAAATACAGTTCTAAACTACATAGATCTATACAGAAGTAATGCCTCCCATTTCTTTCCATGGAAGATACAAAAGCTACACATAGCATAGCACTATTTCAGAGAGCAAATTCTCAGCTACAAAACGATATTTTTCAACAGTAATCACCATTAGCTACACGTTTTCACCAGCTATGAACAAGAGCAAGCATGCTGTGTTCAAAAAGTCTGCTCCAGTGGAGGTGACCCAGTGTTTCATGACTGCTATGATGGCATAATTACTAGGAAAACATTACTCATGCAGTCTGTCTTTCATCAGCCCAAACAGATGGAAGTCAGAAGGTGCTAGATGAAGACTATACCACACTGGTTGATGGATGTGGTAGGACAGTCCAAGCCAAGATTGGTAATGTGCTCCACGGTCTTTAGACTGGTTGGCGTTATCATGTTGCAAGAGACACTGTTTTCTCATCTGGCCTGACTCTGGAAGTTCAAGCATTCAGCATAGTGAGATCTGTGATGTAGTGGTCAGAGTTGATGGTTTGTCTTGATTCCAGGAAATCCAGAAGGCTCATTCCTTTCCTATTCCAAAAGACAGTGCACATCGCTTTACTTTCTGAGAGCTGTGTCTTGAACTTTTTTACTGATGGGGAATTCATGTCACCAGTCCATAACTCCATTTTGTCTCTGGCTTGTAGTGGTGGCACCGCGTCCCTTCACCAGTAATGATGCAATCCAGGAAACTGTCACCTTCAGCCTCGTTCTGGTTCAGCAGGTCCTGACAAACTTGCATATGGTGTTCTTTTTGTTCCTGTGTGAGCATTCATGGGACCCACCTGCAAATTTTGCCATATTCCAATTTTGCCACCATCATTTTCAGCACACTGAAGCTGATCTCAGCTCCATCTGCAGTTTCCTGATCTCAATCTGCTCATTTGCATGGATGAGATGATTGTGATGCTTTTCATTTTGTGATGTGATAGCTGTGCAGGATCACTTGGAATGTGGATTATCATTCATACAGCTGTCACAACTGCTGAAATGCACCACCCCACTGCCTCACTATACTCACATCCACTGTTTGGTCTCCATAAATGTTCAGCAAGTGTTGATGAATGTCAGTAGGTGCAACTTTGTCTACATGGAGGAACTCAATTCCACACCTTTGTTTCATATGCACTTTCATGTCAGATGCCATTCTGTCAGATTGTTGCTCTGCTGTCATCTGTCGCACAGCAACAAAATGTAACAATATTGGTGGGAAGGCTCCACCTCTGCTACCATACCACCAACATCATCCTGCTGTGCCAACACGATGAAATAGGAGGCATTACTTTTGGAGCAGCCCTTGTACAGTGGCATAAATTTATCTACTTGTAGGAAAAGTCATAACATTTTTTAATAATAATTCACTTCCTTGCTGTTGTTTCACACTGTTTTAATGCTGAAATAAAGAAATAAAGATTCCAAGGACCTTCTGTAGTCTAGTTTAAATCTTATAATAAAATTGTAACTTTTGAATAATATCAGTAATATTTTTATGACAGTATAAGTCTGTTCATATCCTGAATCAACCCCATTGACTGTTTTGTCTGTTGCTGTACCACAAGCTTTGCAGAGAAAGTTGCAAGATTCCCAGTTGATACAGATGTTTGATATATAATTTGCTATTGTTCAAGTCTCCTTGGGTCAGTGCTGGGTCCGGTCCTGTTCAACATCTTCATCAATGACCTTGATGAGGGGATAGTGGCCACCCTCAGCAAGTTTGCTGATGATACGAAGTTGGGAGGATTGGCTGACACGCCCGAAGGCTGTGCTGCCATTCAGCGAGACCTGGACAGGCTGGAGAGCTGGGCAGTAAGGAACCAGATGAGGTTTAACAAACGCAAGTGTAGAGTCTTGCACCTAGGGAGGAATAATTGCATGCACCAGTACAGGTTGGGGGATGACCTGCTGGAGAGGAGCTCTGCGGAGAGGGACCTGGGTGTCCTGGTGGACGACAGGTTGGCCATGAGCCAGCAGTGTGCACTTGTGGCCAAAAAGGCCAGTGGCATTCTGGGATGCATTAAAAAGAGCGTGGCCAGCAGGTTGAGGGAGGTGATCCTCCCCCTCTACTCTGCCCTGGTAAGGCCTCATCTGGAGTACTGTGTCCAGTTCTGGGCTCCTCAGTACAAAAAAGACAGGGATCTCTTGGAAAGAGTCCAGCGGAGAGCCACAAAGATGGTGAAGGGCCTGGAGCATCTCCCCTGTGAAGAAAGGCTAAGTGATCTGGGTCTGTTTAGCCTTGAGAAGAGAAGACTGAGAGGGGACCTGATCCAGGTCTATAAATATCTAAGGTGTGGGGGGCAAAGTGGCGAGGCCAGACTGTTTTCAGCAGTGTGCAGAGACAGGACAAGGGGAAATGGCCAGAAACTGGAGCATAGGAAGTTCAGCACCAATGTGCGCAAGAACTTCTTTACGGTGAGGTGACGGAGCACTGGAACAGGCTGCCCAGGGAGGTTGTGGAGTCTCCTTCTCTGGAGATATTCAAGACCCGCCTGGACGCCTACCTGTGTGACCTGGTGTAGGGATCCTGCTTTGGCAGGGGGGTTGGACTCGATGATCTCTGGAGGTCCCTTCCAACCCCTACGATTCTGTGATTCTGTGATTCCTTCTATTTTAGTGTCATACAGTGCAAATAAGTGTGTACATGGTTCAAGAAAAGTATTTCCTATCAAACCAAGTCTGGTTGGTTTGTCCAGTATTCATCAGAGCTTCTTGAATCCTCTGCCAGTGCAGTGATACTCTGGGTCAGAATAAATTCTGTTAGGTAATGTAAAAAAGTAAGTTAACTTCTCAGTAAAAAGAAAAGCTTTTCTACACTAATAGCTGCTTTTTAGGTTCTAAGTAAGCATGTTTCATGCTTTTAGTTCTGAAAAGGCACAACTCTGCATTTATCTGTGGGACTCCAAGCAACTTTTAAAATATCTACAGATTTAGAACTATTGTTTATTTTAACAAGCAAAGCAGGAGGATTGGGTAAAGAAAGCACCATTAAATCTTGTATAATCTGAAAGACGTGTGCATTTGTAAGCTTGTTATTTCAATTTTCATTTAAACAGCAATTGACAACATTTTAAGCTGAAGTGCTGTGTCCTCTATCAAGAATCCATTAAGGTCAGCATCAGGTGCCAACCTGTCATGTTGGCATAACAAGATGAGCAAAACAAACAAAACCAAAATACTGTTCTCTAGAGGAGTCAGTAGAAAATGAATTGCTCTTTAGTACACTTGAAAAATTATGTTGTTAAGAAGTCAAAAGGCAACACCTAAAAGCTTTCCAGAGAATGTTTTCCTTCTATACAATATAATTTTATAGTTTTTGCTTCCATGGGCTTTCATTCGTCTCTGTAGTTTGGAGGAGAGACTGCATTTGTCCATTAGGAGAGGCTGGAAGTTTGTTTTTCCATTCAAGAAAACTCCCCAGTTTGGTATGCCTTATCTCTGATGAAAAATGATGTTTTATGATCTTTTGTCTTCTAAATAAAGAGCAATGTTTCAAACAACAGTTTTCTTTATGCGTCTCTGAAGAAAAATCCCTACCTTTAATTTGTTAGAGGTGTGTTCCTTCATTCCACAGATATTTTCTCTGTGCACTTACAGTACGCTTATCTCAGTTATTTCCTCTCAGCTGTGTATACTTGGGAACTACCTTCATGTTACCTTCTTTGGCTTTCCTTTGTTATTGACACATTTGTTGTGTCCTGAAATTCTTTTCATTTCACAGGTGGAATTACATATCTTTGGATGACGTATTAGATACGATCATAGGCTTATTGAAATAGAAAAGAAGAACGGCTTGCTTAAAACTGAAGTTGTTAAATCTGTTGATTCTTGTCCTGAATACATATCCTGCATTTTTTTTTTTTTAAATATAATTTTGTTTTACAGTTTTGTTTCTGATATCCTTGACTTGTAGTTAAACAGTTTTTAACTAGCTTCTGATGGCAATTTGCTGATCAGACTAATGGAAGTTGCTTATAACTGCTTATAACTGAAATAACTTTTATTACGATGTTGAGGGCTGACTATTCTTTATTTTCTTTTTGGGCTACCTAGTGACTTAAAAATCAGCAGGATAAGCAGTGTGGATAAAAGCAGTAAATTCTCTTTCTTTTTCAGAACCAATCTTACTGCATATATAAGTGTTATAGCACAACTACAGGCTTCATTGCATATGCAAAACAACTGCTTTAGACCATTTCTTTTGTAGTATTTTGTCACTTCTCTGCAAAAAGTCTGCAAAAAATGATCATGGAAAGAACAAATTGGGAAGCAAGTATGAGTGCTTACAAAACATTCATACAAAACTTTTGATAGACTCATGGATGAATGTATGTAAAAATGTCCACCTGCCTAACCAAAATTTCTTCCTATTGATTTGATGATGCAAAAATAAGTGCCAGCAGTGGTTGTGGGATTTTTTTTTCCTTTTTTGCATTGGTGCAAGACCAATATTCATAGTGATTTGGAAAGCTGATATAATTTGGTAGGAGAAAAGCAGAGCTTTAACTATATTTAAGGAAGAACAATAGTATTTGCAGAGATGTGGAAGAAAAACAGTTTTGCTGGTCAGACAATCATTAAGCCTGTAAAATAATCAGTAGCAGGAGAAAAATAATCTTTTCCTGTGTCAAGATGCAGAAACATTAAAGAAAATTACCTTAAATAAGTTGATGTAAAAAAAAAAAAAGTAAGTTTTCTCTTTCTTTTTCAGATGTATATGATGTATAACTGTAAAAAATGAAGAGATAATACATCTAAGTGAAATAGAGATAATTCTTATGCTAGGATGAGACCAGAATGGTCATGATTATTAAATAGAGTATTTACTGAGCAAAAGCACTTCTTAGGATCAATAAAATCAAAAATGAAGCAGATAACCTCTTGTTATACAGTCAGAAATATTAGAAAAGAGACAAAAGAGAGTCACAGAATTTGTAGCTCTTAATTGTAAGTATAGCTGTAGAATTCTTAACTTATCTGCCCTTGCACTGAAATTTTTGTAACTTTTTATTGACAGGGACAGTGAATAAAACCACTGATATTAAGATGTTATCAGAAATGCTATGATTGAAAAGTTATTCACTTAATCTTTTACATTTTAATCATTAAAAAAAATATTTTGCTGAGTGAGGAGGGAATGGGCCATGTAACGTGTTCTTTTTTTCATGAGTTAACAAGTTTCCCTACTGATCCTCTTCAATTTCTTTTCTGCTTTTTATTTTTGGAGCTAGATCTTTTGTTAATTGTTGCTCTCTGCAGTTATGTTGTAGGAAATAGGATGCTGTGATTCTTGTTAGCTATGTTTTTCACTCATTACTGTGTGGAATTTAAACTGCAGTGAGGGAAAAATGCTTGCTTTACAGAGGATTAAGATCAAGAACAGAACAGTTTTCATAAGTGAGTCATCCAGGGACTGCAATTTAGATGCTGAGGATACTTCTATACTGATACCTAGAAAAGGATCAGAAAGAAATCAGTTGTGCTGAAAAGTCTTATGTACTGGTTTATGTCCTGTTGTGAGTGGCTTGTTCCACTTAGAGTGATCTGGTTGCCACTCAAAGCACAGAGCACTGAATCTTGGTACTGGGTTTATGTAATGCACCTCTGAATATAATGGATATCTATCTTTTTGTATTTGAAATAGTGTGAGGGCTGTATCCCAGCTCACTAGTACTTGTAAAGCATGAAGTTGAGTTTCCAGAAAATGTGATGGCACTTGGGGTGCTTCAGGGTCACTATGTGGAAGGGCTCTGCAGGCCAACTGGAGTGGGATGGTGTATGGGACCTGCTGAGTCACGGCCTGAACCTCTGATTAATCACCTGAGGCGAGCAATGAGTCAGCCCTGGGAGCACAGGTGAAAGCAATTCACCTGTGCTGCAGGAAGGGGTGGAGCCTGGCTCCACCTCTCCTAGACCCATTTAAGAGCTGACTACCAGTGGGGAAGGATCTCTCTCTCTTCGGAAGATCCACTCCACTGGAGTTTCCTGAGCGAGCCCACGGCATAGGTAAGCATCCTATTTATTCTCTTTGTCTCGCTGTGCCTAACTCTCTTGCTTATTTCATTATTATAACATCTTAATATTATTTGATTATATAATATTCCTTTATATAGTTTTCATTGATTATACAGATGGGTGCAAGTCTGTCTGCACTGCCCCTCAGGAATGGCCCCTCTGCACTGAGCTCTGCTTGGTCGTACCTTGTGTACATGTCCTTATTCCCAGTTGTTCTTTAGCAGAGCAAGAGAATAAACTCAGTGCTGTGGGGAACCAGGGTGCCAGTACTGAGTTCACTCCCTTACGCTCTCTTATTTAGCGCAGCTGTTGTAAAATGAAAGTCTGTAACAGCTGGGAAATGAGTCCACATCACCTTTTCTTTTCTTTCTGGTCTTCGGATATTTGTCTTTCATGAGCTGCCCTGTTTTAATCACAAGGGGTCCATGTAGAGTCATTTCCTATTGATGCTGCTGCCTTTTTTTTCCTGAAACACTTCATTCTTATTGTGGTCAGCAAGGAGAAAGTCGACAAGAAGGGTGACGGTCTAGAAGGGAGTACTGGTAATCAGCATTAACGGTAGAAGCCTGCCTTTACTTATTCACCCTACAATGAAAAAGGAATTTTCAGGAAGATGCTTTTAACCAGTTCGCCAAGTTAGGAGAACTTGTTTTATTTTCTTTTATATTGCCACTGTCACCCTCCAGAATGTTCTTGGTCTTTGCCCTAGACTTCCATTTGTGTAATGGAGGAATAAATTGTCTTTTTTTTTTCTTCCACAGTATGTAATTGTGGGTGGCGTATTTGATAATTTGTGAGTGGTGTATAAGCATTTTTGTTAATATCCTTTTATCCAAAGTAAAAGCTTAATTTTTATTTTTATTTTTATTTTTTTTTCCAGCGTGAAATTGTAGCATTTCTTCATAGATCAAAACACCGGATTAACCCATTTGGCATTTTCACATTGCAACAATTAATGGATTCCATTTAGTTCCTCATTTTAGAGTCATGTCTTTTCAAAGGTACTGACCTGTTTCTTACCAAAGCATGAAACTAGTCATCTATCTTACTATAAATAACCAATTTTTTTCTGTTCGTCATTTGCAATTTCTTCACAAACTTCAGAGACACTGGACTGAGACTTTTTAGGGGCAAGGTTAATTTTTCTCTTCATTTTTTCTTGTCCTTATTCTCATGGCCTTACATTAATGTGTTCAAAGGATATGATTAAGGGCTATATTTGTCTTAATTGTATTGGTTCTTGAAAATGTTTTGAAGTTGGTCCTTCTTCCCTTGTGAAGTTACTTTCCTCAAGAAAATACCACTTCTGTTCCTCGGGCACTATTTTTTTTTTCCTGCCAATGCTAGAAACATCCTGTCAGTTTTGCTAGTTCAAGGAATTCTTGAATATGCTCATTGCTCAGGGTTGTGCTGATTTGCAGATATCCATGCTTCCCTTTTATGTGAGAAATCAAATTGATAGCATTCATGTGTACCTGAGTTTACCAGTAGATTGAGTGATCGAATTGTACTTTAACATTCCTCAAGAACCTGCCTCAAATCCATGTTTATTTCATAGCTGAATAATTTTGTTGTGGCATGCAATAAACTTGTTGCATATCTATTGTGATATCTAGAATTATAGAACAGAAGTTTTATGAGTGTGGTTATATTTATTTGGTGCTGTTATTGTTTTTTTTCCCATAGAGTGCACACACTCTTAGATCTATATTAGAAAAAAAAAAAGAAAAAATATTGATTTACCCACGTGATAATCTGCCATGTATGTCTGTTTCTCAAGAGCCTTAAGAAGTGTGTTTTGTTTAGCAGTTACTTGCCTCTGCTAAAGCATTTTAGCTTGTTAGGGGTATCTATATTACAGATGAGAATTACTGATTTTCTTTACACTTTTTTCCCCCTAGTTGTAACACAAAAAGTCTATCCAGATGCATATCTTTGTTTTCTGCAAAACATCTGTTGCCACTGTGTGCACTGGTAACAGAGCTGTACCCCTCAACTCCACTATTAATTCTGTATTTTTTGTCAACATTCGTTCCGTAGATTTCATTAACAAAATGACCAGCAACATTGCTTAACTGGGGAAGTCCAAGGATGATGAGAGTGTCATGCTTTTTCAATTAAAGTCTTACAAATTACAAGTTTTAAGCAAATGAAAAGATAGCTTTAGCCACAGTGGAGGAATTTAAAAAATTAACAAACAAAATTTTTCTTTCTCCATGCTCCTCATTAAAATGCTGTAGGTGACTCCAGGATTTTACATGGTTGCAGAAAGGGATTGTCTATTTCTTCAAGATGCATTTTTTCCACTTTGAAGCTTTGTGGAGCTTTCTGTCTGTCTGTCCCTCTTTGCTTTTTTGTTCTAGATTTTTTCCAATGCACTGTAGGCTGAGCTCTCTGTTAGTGACGCAAAGAACACTTGTAATATGCTGAGTGCAATTGTGAGAAGGCAAAGAAAGGTACCACCAGACAGGCTTAGGCTCAAGGCCAAGACAGCATATGGAGCAGAAATGGCATTATGCTGGCCTTATAGAATATTGAGAAGAAGAAAGGCAGGAGAGTTCCTGGGTAGTCCTACCCCTTGACCCCCATAAAAAGACAAGTGTGTTCGTCAGCATTTCAGTTGGTCATTTTTCTGATGCTTAGGTTACTTATTGATGGGGCTGTTTTAGATCCAAGAAATATATTGTCCTTCTGATTTATTCTCAGATGGTACAGGGACCATTCAGAGTTCAATGATTTCTTGTAACTGCTGCCTTGCAGGATGGATTGAGGTCTATTTGGGGTGATGGTTTGTCAGGTAGTGCTATGCTTGCAGGAGATTATGTTGATTGGCTTTCAAGTGAAAGGGTCATGAAAGAAAAGGAAACCAGGACCAGGTCAGGAAAGAAAAAGACCAGGATTAGTCTAATGTTTAACCTTATCCAAAAGAAAGTGACTGGAGAAAAATACTAAATGCTCTAATTGCACTGAACATTAGAGATTTGAAAATACTTAAGGATTTTTTTATTTTTTTTTCTCGGGGGTAGGAGGAAAGTAAAACCTGCCTGGAGCAGTTTTTTACTTTTTTTTCTGATAGCTTAATAGACTGTAAATGTTGAAGGGCAAAACACATAAGCTGTTTAAATTAAAAAATGCCTTTGCCTGCTGCCTCTTATGTTACTGTGGCACTGCATGCTCAGAACAGAAATCCAACTGAAAAACACTAATTTGATAATTAGGGCCAATGTGTAAATATTTTGTATTTGTATAAACTTACAATTCAGTTTGATTTTAAATTTGGACCCTCATGTACAAATGTTTCTGTTTGGTAAGTGCATTCTAAATCTCTTGCGAATTCAAAGTAGTCACATTTCACTTGAAGGAAAATAATTTTACCAGGTGAAATTAAGCATCATTATCTTTTTTTTCTTTTTTTTTCCTTTTTTTTTCAAGAAGACTAGGCAAATTGCTCCAAGGGTTTAAAAGGAAATATACAGATCGTAGAAATAGAATAGCTCAGGCTAGAAAAGACCTTCAAGATCATCAAGTCCAACCTCAACCACCATACTACCCTAACTCTAATAACCACTGCTAAATCATGTTCCTGAGCACCACATCCAAATGGTTTATAGAATCATAGGATATAGCCTTTATATATCAATAACTGTGCTTGTTTTTCCAGTATATGATGACTTAGTAATGTTGTAATATAATTATCATAAATAATTTGTTTTTTGAACTTAAATGTGATTGCAAGGTAAGAAGAATAATACAAATTGCTGAATCCTGCCAAGGAGGGAGTAACAGTGATAAGGTTATTGAGCAGGGCATGCTCCAGCTTCTATCAGTAAGACTGGGATACAGGGCTTCGTTTGATCAAAGTAAGTTGTTTTGATTACTGTGTAAGAAGGGAATCAGGAAGTCAAGTAAGAGTGTATATAAATTGATTTGTGACTTTCTGCTTTTGGCCTGTGGATCGAGCGAGGATGCTGATTCTATGCCTTGTGAACACTGGCCTTTGCAACTAGCCTGAGCCTGCAATCACTCCTAATGGAGTAACATAAACAGTGGAGCCTCATGGTGCTGCTACCAGTGTCTCCAAGGTGACAACTCCTACTACAATAGAAACTACTTTTCCACCTTTTAACTTCAGCTGACTCACTCAGTTAATTCTCTCCTTTTCCAGTGTCACAACCTATCTTGTAGTTTGTAAGCCCAGCTATTTCTTTTGGCCTTTGCTCCTCCTTCAGGTTAACTCTGTTAGGCATTCTAGGCTGCCAGGTTCTGATATGAGGTGATTTGTTGTTTTAATGCAAGAATTTGGGGTCCCCTCAGTAATACATGAACTGAGTAACCAGGAACTGGAATATTTTGAAATGGGTAACACCAACCAGAAACAAACCTGTCACCATGAGAGGCTGTCAGCAGGGTGCTTGCCCAGAGCCAGCAGCTTCTGAGTGAAGTGGAGGGATGGGGAAATGAGACCAAAAGAGAGGGACCAAGGTTAGATGCTGTTCTTAAGGCAGAGCCTCAGTTCAGGCTGAGACAGACTTCTGTTTGAGCACATAGAGAGCTGTGTTGTGTGGAACACATGGCTGTCATGCACACTGTGTGAGTTATAGTTACAAATGCGCATCTATCAGTGATGGATTAAATTAACAGTTGAAAAATCTTTAAATTTTTGTACTGTTCAGACATTGTCCTTCTGGTGTCTGAGATGTACCTGGATGGATCAGGACATCTTAAATAAGTTGTAAGAACTGCTCCCCTAGAAAGGTCTGTTTCTGTCCATTAACATGAAGAAAGTGTCAGATGACTGTTTCGGCTAAAGCATTCCAACTTAGGGTGAAATCCAATGTCTCTTTACATGGAAGGCTGTATCTGAGTACTAGCTGACACAATAATCAGCAACTCTAGCTTTGCGTAGGGCTGTAGTCAGATGTAAGAACAAAATATTGAACAGAGAGAAGGCACATGAGAAAAGCACATCTGCTAACCTGAACCGGCAAGTAGTGAAGAGTTATGCTTGTCATCTTATTTTATAGACCCTGTAGAACATTCTTGTTCTCAAAAATATGGTAAGGGGACTCAACCAAGAATTTTTTGGTTGATGTTTTACCTCTGCTGCATCCTCCTGTTCAGAAAGGATGGGAAGAAATTTCCTGGTGACCGCAGTTATTGAAGTTATTTATTTCAAATAGAAGCACAGAACATGCGGAAACATGCAGTCTCTACTCTCCCTCTTTCTGAAGCAAGGCTCCCACCTGCTTCTGGTGAGTTGAAGAATGGCTCTTTATAAATGTTCTTAACAGGCTTCTCTGTTTATTTTTTTCTTTTGACTATGCTTAATGGCAAGTGATTTGACATCAATTCCAGGAGCATTTAAGTGTTTCTGATTCATCACTTCTGTCCATTTTTAAGAAAACTGTGTTTCTCTAGTTAAGAGTTTATGTACATTGGGGAATTCTTCATTAATTTTGCTACTAAGCTCTCTGGAGCCATTTGGGTTTTATATCTCCCTGATGGATGAAGGACGTCTAGATCAGATGTGCAGAGATTACAGAAATATGACTTTTGTTTTGGCAATAGCAAACAATTCTAGTGATTAACATTTTTATTTTATTGCTCTTCTGAGAAACCTGGTTATTTAATTCGCTCATTATGACTCTGATCAAATTTTTGTCTGTTCTTATAAGCTTTAAATGGGTAGAGGTGTTAAAGATCTACTGAAGAAACGTTACAGAGCTCAACATTACCAAAACACAAAGCGTTGGCTTTGTGACTAGCCACATAATTAGGAAAATGTAGGCTAAGATAGTATGAGAGATTAGGAATATCTTCACATATAGTGAGAAAGTGACAACTGATCACTGTTTATTAGTTTATACTTACTGGTTGAAAGGCTGATTTGTGAATTACTAAATTTTTTTTATATGCTATAAATTACAAATTCAAAACATTGTTAGAATGGATTTTCTTTTTTCATACTGTTGGCCTAGAAGTAGAAAATGGTGGTGGTTCAAAAGCTGAAGAAATGCTTTAGAATTTGGATGCTTAACTTTTTGAAAACAAATGGAAGAAATCTCAAGAGGAAAAAAGAAAGACTTAAAACTGACATATTTTCAGGTTTTCAGATTTCACTCCTCAATCTTTTTTATACTTGTGTTAGAAAATATGAGAATATTTCACTCATCTCTGTTCAAGAGTCATGGAATATTTAACTATTTTCCACTCAGTATGAACTAACAGCTTCCGGGTAGCTTCTCTACTCTCCCTTCTCATATCCAATAGAAATGGAGAAAAAAATGACAGGTAAAATCTGTTTCCCTGAACAAACCTCAAATCGAGAACACTGAGAATTCCTGTATAAACACACAAAACTAGGCCCTTAACTTGTGCAAATTGACCTTGTCTCATTGATTTGCTTTGTTTTCCAATTTAGTTGAAACTCTTATTTTTGGTATTGGAGGACTTTTGCTTTCAGTGCTTTCAGGACTGCAGTGTTTTCAGCATGGACATTAAACTACTTTAATACATATATTCATTTAATTTTAAGATCATCCATATGCTTTGTTATGGAAAATTTAATTTTGAGACAGTGATAGCACCAGCAGAAATAACAGTCTGGCATATAGGACTTGTAGGACTCACTCAAGCATACTAAATGAAAGTTAGTTTTCTTTCCTTCTAATAATTATAATATAAAATATTATCTGTATTGTGAAAGTATTGTGAAAAAATGCTCTGAGTCTGTAAGTGATATAAACCTGAAAGGTTTGTTAAGTAAGTTATTTTTATTATCTATAAATCTATTAAAATGGAGAAGTTGGTTTTTTTTGGCTTGATAGCAGTCCATCAGCAATACATTTGTTTCTAACAAGTGCTCAAAAAAATGTTTTAATTTTTCATTCATTTTCCTCTGCTTTAAAACTTTGGGTATGTTGCTAATTATGGGAATTACAACTTGATGTTTTTCTAAAATCAAAGCAAAGTGCTGTTTTGATGCAGCTAGCTGATGGTGTAAATTTACAGCATGAACTTCTGCTTGGTACAGTCATTGCTAGATACTTGGAAACTGATGGTAGTGTGGTTGCTGCCATAGCATGGATCCTCAGCTAAGTGATTTTATTCAGCTGAATAGTTTGTGTTTCAAAATATCTCTACTTAGTATCATAGAGATATCAAAGATACATGAGTTAAACAGTGCAGACATTGGGTCAGTAAATAAATGATCTGCAAAAGCCTTCACATGAAATCATAGTTAAGTGGCCAAAATCAAAATATCAGACAGGAACTTCATATTACTGGATATTTGTTTCCAGTTTTTTGCTGAAGTAACTGAAGTCTCTCAGAAATACAGAACAAAAGAAGCTTGTGTCAGTTAAAGGCTATTAAATGGTAAATAATAGTTCTGTAAGGAAAAAAAAAAAAGAAAAGCTGCATAGTTTTACACTGGAATACTACTTAAAAATAATAAAGTTAACAGGATTAAGCTTAACATTTATCAATAATGTTACTTTACAAATAAATAGACCATTTCCTTTCTGTAATCTTCAGGATGACAGCAGTAAATTATTCATCTGCAAACTCTAGTTTCTTTACTGAATAGATGTCTGAGGTTCATTGTGCTTGCCAGGCTGATTCATGTTCTGTATGCAAATGGCTGAATGGCTGGCTGTTGTTTCTACCTTAGTAATGAGCTACAGCAGCAGTGTGGAGATGTTAGATGTTGTCTGTCCAGGGGAAAAGGTAGATTTTTCATCTTGGAAAACAAGGTTGGAAAAGTGTATTTCCTGTTTGGTATTTCATTTGAAAGAGAGATTAGAAAGGCACATGTGACTTAAATTTCTTTATATCCATTCTATCTTCCTTTACTTATCATGATTTTCTTCTTTGAAGTATGTCGTCTTTGCAGCTGAAATGAAACAAATATTAACAACTGTCTCGATTCTGATTTGGGAATAAATTGCTGTAGCATATTTCTTAAGGGTGTTCGCTCTGTGTATGTTTCAATCATCTTAGGAATGCATGCTGTTGAAAAAATAGGGGTTATTGCCCTACTTCCTCCTTTGAATTAAATCTGATTTCTGTTACCATAGCATTGCCTGTTCATGTACCACTCAGTCCAGTGCTGGTCATTTGTGAATATTTTCTATGTGACTGTATTGCTGTTGCTCCTTTTTCCAAACTAACAGCCTCTGTCCAGTATTTTTGTCTGTGTGGGGGATGGTCAAGCAGCTGTTTTTTCACAACTGATGCAATTGCTAATACGTTTCCTATGCATGAAGGCAGACTTCTATTCAGTCCCTCTGGGGACAGTAAACATCATTTTTATCATGTTGGAACTACAGGCTCTGTCAGCCCAGTGAAGTTGTTCTCAATTAGCATGAGGCAGTCTGGTTCAGGAGGGAATATCTGCTCCTGTTCAAACCCATTTTTCTTTGAGCATTGCCTACACTGATTTCCAGCTGTTACTGTGAAGCTTTAGGGAACTAATGGGGTTCATTGGAAGCATCTATCTCAAAAGCAAATGTCTGAGTCAGTGTCTGGTTGAATGACTGGAGATTCTCATACAAAAAAATCTCCAACCAACCAAACAAAAAAATGCACAAAACAGTTAATACCCGCTTAGCTAATTATCTCTCAATGTACATGATCGTCTTTTACAGTCCAGCAATTAAAGAAAATTAAGTGGAACTCTCTAATTTGCATTAATGTTGAGAACAGTCTATTGCCACTTACTGAATATCATTAATTAGTGCAAATGAAAACAAGCACTCTTTACAAACTATAGGTAAAGTAACATATGCTGAGCCTGATACAGTAATGCCACATTATTGTTTCACTACCAATAACATCTCTGCACATGCAGGGGAAGTTAATATGTTGTAAACTGAGAGCAGTATCTTTCTTATGCTGATATTTACTCTTGGTTTACTGTGTTGAGATGACCATCCTATAATGAATATTTTTTCTACTGAGGTTTAAGGTCACATAATGCTTCTTGAGTACGATCACTTTATTATTTAGTAGAGCAAACCCAACAAAAAAATCCCAGCCCCTCTGAAAATCCAGTGCAACTGAATGATCAAACCCCTGCTTGCCAACTGCTGTATTTTCTGAACTCTTACTTCTTCCATGAAAGTGGTTTTGCTTACATTCCCCTTGTAGGGATGCATTATTAGCCCAGCTCTGACTTTGCTTTTAGAAGGCTCCTCCCTCCAGTTGCACCAGAACTAACACCATGTTTCCCAGACTTCAGTTAGTGTTCTGCCTCTGTTAGTGTTGTTTGAGTGTAGCCCCTAGAAAGAAGGCTGCCTTGCCTGTATTCTTTATATTCTCTATCCATTGCTTTAAGCACAATCACTGACCAGATCCAAGTACTAAATAGTTCCTGACACCAGAAGTTTGTTAGAGATTACTTACAAACATAATCATTGAGAATCAAAAGACAATTTTAATGTGTTGGAGATTTCTGTGTCTTTTCTCTCTCACTCATGTGAACGTCAAATTATGGCAGTTTTTTAATGCTCAGCTGAGTTTAGATGAGAAACAGTTCAAACCTTTTTGACTTAAATTAGTTAAATTTATCTCCAAAGGCATAATTCTTTTGCTACTTTAGCTTCACAGTGATCTTCTTTCATAGCTGTGCATCTTTTCAAGGGCTCTCTCATTGTGAGGCAGTAGCTGAATTTCTTTTACTGGTTATCTCCCTAGTCACAGTAACACAAACTGATGAAAGCTTGGATGCCTGGAATGTTCCAGAACACAGCTTGCAGTTAGGAAGGTGGATTGCTTTTTGCAGAGCTACCAAATATGTTGTCTTGCCATTAGATCATAGACTAATAATCTATGAAGATAACCTACTTTTCACTTCAGGCTACCTTTTACTTTTCTGTTGTGATACTGAAAAGTTTGTTGGAAACTGCCTGCAAGTTGTAGGATCCAAATGCTGTAATGTATTCATTGTATGTAATGTAAAAAAGGGAAAGTAGGAAGCTAGCAAAGACTGTATTTCTTTGCTTGTATTCTGCAAGATGTCATTTTTGCTGGAGGAAGATCTACTGAAATAAAAATGATGTTTGGGAAGCTTAAAGTTGTGAAGAATGAAACATAACTTCAGGTTTTCTTTTATCCTTACTCCTTTATATTCTGAATCAAAGAGTTAGTTCCCCCAAGTGCCTAGACACCATTTATTTTCATTACAAGTAGGACACCTAAATATTTAAATCAGTCCTAGGGACTCAAATGACTAAGTTACTTCATAAGACTTAGTCTTCTAAGTCATGTAATGGCTTCTAGAACAGCATATTTAACCCTAATGTTGTCATTCAAAACTAAAAAAATTCAATCAGTTCCATTAAGAACTCTGTTTTAATGATCCTGTTCCATAGTTTTTGTACAAGTTGTCTTCTGAATTTGGTTCATTTGGAGTAAAAGCCAGTACTAATATAACTGCTACACAAATTGCTATTTCCCCCCATTTCCCTCCCCCCCAGTCAGGTATTATGCTTAGGGTAGGTGAAGTCTTTAAATGAATACCCCCCTTAATAACTTCTGCTCTCTGCTATTCTCCCAACCATCTCTCTATAGAATAAAAAGAAGCTATGCCAAATTCATGTATATATATATTTATTTGTTATTCAATCAGAGAATGACTTGAGTTGGAAGAGACCTTAAAGCACACCCAGTTCCAATTCCCTGCTGTGGGCAGGGCTGCCCCCACCAGCTCAGGCTGCCCGGAGCCCCATCCAACCTGACCTTGAGCACCTCTAGGGTTGGGACACCCATAACTTCCCTGGGCAGCTGTGCCAATGCCTCACCGCCCTCTGAATAAAGAATTTCCTCCTAATGTGTAACTTTAATCTCCTGTTTTAGTTTAAAGCCTTTCCCCCTTATATTATGGTAGAAACGTTCTACTGAATTATGGAATTCTATGAATTATGAATATATGGAATTCTCTTGAATGTGGCCTTTTCCCCTATTTGACAAAAGTGAAGCCCATATGTCACTTTGGGATAAGGAAGGTCGATAATAAACACTGGTTATTTAGCAAGAAAAAAATTACTTTGAAAATCTAGAACAAATATATTAAATTTGATCACACTTCTGGACGATTATAGAAGATGAAAATAATGTATGAAAAGTTCTGTGGTGGATCTTGTGATAGAACTAGTATGTTCTCTCCGTATGCAAATATTTCAGCTGCACAGGTGCAAATTCAGTTGTAGCCCTGTGGTAGAGTACTCTACTTTGGGGTTACCAATATGAATCAGATTGTATAGCCCACAGTATGCTGATATGCTATATGGAGGACTTCTTATTACAATAGCAGCCTAAAATATAAGCTTAATTATTTTAATATGACATTATATGTGATTTTCTTTTGTGTGTTGTATAATACCATAGCTAACACAGAAAGCTTTGGTTTGTGCAGAACTAGTAGTGTTGCATAAAGCAATTCCAAAAACTTCCCTGTAAAAATTGAGCTCACTGCTGAGTACTGCAGTATAGCTGGACTACTTCTTAGGGGATATTCAGCAGAAGGCCAGTGCTGTGGGCTGACTCTGGTAGGCAACTAAGTAGGACACAGTTACTCACAATAGTCCACCTCGTTTCTTATGGGATGTTGGAAGAGAAAAGGACAAGAAAACATTGTTGAGATTAAAAAATATCTTAATAAGCAAAGAAGAAATGGAAAAAGAAGGGAAGAAAACAAACAAATGATACAAATGCAGTCACTCACCACTTCTATTGGATGGATGATACTCAGCCAGTTCCTGAGCAAATGATATCTAACCTACCTAAACATCCCTCCTGCCTGTTTTATTTCTGAGCATGATGTCTTATGGCATGGAATTCCTCTTTGGTTCATTTAGCTTATCTGTCTGGATGTGCCCTCTCCCAAGCTATTGGGCATCCTGCGAACTGTTCACTGAGGGGAACAGGATGAGAACAAGGAAGACCTTGCTGCCGTGCAATGCTGTTCAACCATAGCTAAAACAAGAGCATTGTTTGGGCTGAAAATCTAAAACCTAGCACTGTGTAAGCTGCTATGAAGAACTGTGAGTCCACCCTAGCCAGACCCCATACATCCACAATAATGATTTAAGAGTTGAGGAGCTTCCCATCTGAAGAGGGATTGAAAGGACTGAGTTTTCCCAGCTTAGAGAAGAGAATGCTAAGGGAAAGCTAAATCACAGCAATCCCATAACTAAAATGTTAACTACAGAGAAGAGGGGAGGTTGCATGGTGATAGAGCCTGCTTCATCCTACTCTGTAATTTGGGGAACTTCTCATGTTAATTCTCTGACCTCTAAAATGAGGGAAGATGTCTTATTTTTAACACCCTATAAGAATGTCAGCACTTTCATGGCTAGATAGTGCTTTTTGTGATACTGTTTAGTTGCTTTTAACAGAGTAGTTCTTGTGCTTAGTAGATATCCTCACGAACAGTTCAATTTCAATTTGAAACATATTTTTGTTTAAATAGCAGAAAAAATTGTATTTTCTTTCTATCTTATAAAACAGTCTAAGCTAAAATAGGATACAAACTCTCCTAGGACTTAGATTGCAGGTGTATTTTTTTTCTGTTAGCATTTATGTAAATTTTTTAGAGTTGTTTATTTTTAGTTTTAAAGGACATTGTTCAAATTATGCTTGAGAAAGGTTTATTTTTGAATTTTTTAAAAGAGATCATTGTAATTGGGCAGTAACTATAATTCTGATTTTGATAGATATATGCCAAGTTTTGTATTGCATTTCATGGTAGCAGTGTTCAAGGTGCACAAATGGTGAGTGCATCAAACCCATCAGGAGTGTGAGGAGGTGGCTCACTGAAGTTCATTGAAATTGTCATGTAAAAAAATTCTCCCTTGCTGATCTGCTCTTTCTAAATATGATGAGCATTTATTGTAGTAGAGTGGCTTTTTGTGGGTTAAAAGGAGAAACTAAAAGCAGAAATTGTGGCAAAATGGAGTACAATCACATGTGAATAGAAAATACGTACCATAAACATTTGTCTTGTCATTTTTTAAATATAAACTGAAGCAGGGCAATAGATCAGAATCTGTCCTTCATTAAAAGAAGAATAAATTAAAGCATGTGAATTATGTGGAGGCAGCACGGTGACCCTTAAACTGTAAGGCTTAAAGATACACAGTTTTAAAAAGGAAAAAGGGGAAAAAACAAAATTTCAGACTGTAGCAACTATTTATTTATTTATTTATAGACTGTTTTTAGTCATAAAATAGAAAATGAAGAACAAGAAAGAGGGTTAACTGCTGCCCTCTTCCCTTCTGAGAAATATATGAAGCCATATCCTTGAAAATAAGAAAACTTTTGATTCTGTGGCAGCTGATGTTAGAAAACTCCTAAGCTAGTGCAGTACTGACCTCCTGTGTTTCAGGATGTAACAAAATAAATGTGTGCAAAATGTCTTACAGCTATGAAATAACACATTGATGCTTTTTCCTTAAGAGTAGGAAGAAGGGTGAAACCAGCGATGCTATCATCCAGTTGAGCATTATAACCACGCTCATCTGACTTTGGTTTTATTCTGTTGCTACCAAACTGTATATGGATAGTAGTTTTTGCCAGGAAACTACAGATTAGTTTTCATAGTAATAGGAGAACCCACAGTTTTTGGATCTTACTTTTTTCCTTAAAACACCATGTTTTAAAAAAGTCAGTTCACCGAGTGGAAGCCCGAGGTGTGAATTAGACAAGGAAGAAGGTATTCACAAATGAGGCTGATATTTGTGAAGATCTTGAATGCAGTCCATCTGTTATTTATTTCCTATTATTTTTTTTTGTCTTGCCATTCCGTTCATTTTTTCAGTTTCCTTTTGTTCCTACAGTCCTCTATTAATAATCTGTACCATTTTTCATATTTTCCCCCTTTTTGCTTTTCTGTCTCTTAACTTCTCTGATCTCTTCTACAAAGAATTCTGTGCACACTAAAATGGTACGTTCAGTTAGCAGTAAAACTCGTAGTTATTTCTTCCCTAAAATTTTGTTCAAAAATGCATGTTTGTGTTTTTTTTTCTCTTTCTTTTAGTAAAATGGATAAGGAAGGCCTTACGTTGTACCCTTTTTTTTTTTTTTCTGGAAACTCTTGTTTGTGGGAAGTAATTGATTGTTATGTCAGAATGCAGTGGAATCCAGCTCAGGAAGGATTGATTATGAGCGTAAAGAAAAGGGCTCCATCTCCACTGAGGGCTGTGTGGGGGCAGGGAGATGAAAAAGAGAAGAGAAAGCAAAGGAAAGCCAGAGAAAGAAGAGGCTAAGAAAAAAGAAGTTTAAACATTTAACCGCCCCCAAAAAGGTGCTTTGAAGAATTATGGCTAGCAGACCTTTTTAGAATGTTTGATTCCCTTTCTAATTATTCTGTAACACTTACATGCTAATGTGATAGGAACTGTAAAAGTAGCTGAAATGGGAGTAAATCCACCTTGCATTTTCCACTCATTTCCTCAGGCTTCTATGATCTAATTTATGTTAAATATGGCTAATAGAGTTCCTGGCTTTTTATGCAGCGATACAACATTGGTTTTTAGGTGGTAAATATCTTCTGTAGTCATAATTAATGCTATAATCAGTGCTTTCTGCAGTGTAAACGTTACATGTGCATTTCTCACCTGTACATTTAGGATTTATGAATGTGCAAATTAATCACAAGTGATTATATGATTCTTAAGTGTGGCCTTTATGGTGTGTCTGTATTATTTTCAGTGAAGAAAGAAGAATTAATAGAAGATATTTCAGAATGTGTTGTAAAAAGGTATTCCTGAACAAAGCTTGCTCTTGCGTTCTGCTCTCTCCATGATGAGGGTCAGCTAAACACGTGAGTGATGGCTTAACAGGGACTCAGAAGCCTTCCTCAGCCTCGTCTACAGACCCCTTGCATCCCAGGATGGATGGAGACAGCACATCTGGCAGCACTGGTCTGTAAGCAGGAGGTGTGATGTTGGGACTGTGGCACCATCAATGCTGCGTTGACTGGCAGAGCAACACATGCATGTGAGAAGCATACACTGCATCCATTCAAAATGTGGTCGAGCATCTGTAGTCGTGCACACTGTCTTGAAAATTCCTGGCAGAAATTCTAGCTGAATCAGCACAAAGGAAATGCCAGGTGCAGATCTATGGTAAAATGAATGGGCTGACCTAAAACTCCAGATTTTCGTGGATTTAGTTATGGAATTCTCAATGAAATCAATGCTAACTTTAAGGGCTCCGTAACCCTTCTTTGTAGTTAATATATACCACACTTGATAGTTGCATTTTTGTTGAGGAGAAGCAATCATGTCCTGTTTTGCTTACTGAATCTTTCTTGGCTGTGAGTTATGTAATTACTGGAATCACAGAATTATAGTGTAAGCTGAAGAAATGATGAAAAGGTTTGTGGGAAAGAAGATGTTTCTCTTGTTTCTGCTGAAACTTTTTTGATATTTGAAGAAGCAAGATATGGTATGAAGTGTGCAGGAGATTTCAGGCCGTAGTTAAAAGTAAGTTTGAATTTGACTGACCTTTTTTCTGAACATTCTTTCCAGAGCAGTAAGTGGCTGAGGTCAAACTGAAATGTGTCACTGGTCAGTGTCTGAATTTAATTAGTAGAGAAGGACGTGCAGATCTCTGAGGTACATGTTACTCAATCATTACCTACTCATTTAAAATAAAAACAGAACATTATCTGTTTGGGCTTTCCTTCCACCGGCTGAGACAGTTTTTTTTGAATTTGTTTGTTTCTAAATTCAAGGCTTAAATGTGGGAAATGTTGCACAAAATTGTTGCGTTACCAAGCTGGTTACTTAGTCGAGTTCATGACATCTGCAATGGTTTATGTGGATGTTCACTACTATATGTCACATTTAATAACAAAAATTAGGAAAAGCTACTTTATTTGCTGCACTGATTTCCTTACTTCCCAGTCAAAATTGCAAGCTTTGTGTTGATTTATAGATTAGTCTAAGAAAAATTGAACTTAGACATTTTACTCTTAAAGAGGCCAAGAATATTGTGGATGGTTACGATGAACTGTGATAAAGTACTCACCGAAACTCAAAAAAGCAGTTTCAGATGGCTCAGTACAGATGTCCGAAGCCACAACACAGTATCAACACCTAGCATCTCGATAACAAATAGGTTTGTAATAACCCCAGTATTTCTTGTATTTCTTCATATACTACTCTTACCTTTTAAAATAATTGTAGACTTGAGTAGCTTCTAGAGAATGACTTGCCCCCAGTCTGAAAATACTGCATAGTCTTGAATTTCATACATTTTCTTAATAGTTTTCACATCAAAGAGAGCATAAGCAAGAAATTCTAGGAGATTGTGTGTGCATGATAGAGAGTTTTAGCAAACAATCTGCCTTTGATGTGTATTGATTATTTCCGTTTTCCTCAGATGACTTTTTATCCTTGCCAAAATACAATTTAGATATGGCCTTTTAATTCTAAGTTGTCAAGTATTTGCCAACAGTCACCACAGGTATGTGCCTATTTTTTTTCTTTTGTGTAACTGGATTTTTTTTATATTGACTGTTAAAGAGTAGCAGATATGGAAATGAAGTTTCATCTATTAAAGTTTAGAGTCTACACAAAGAATGTTTTCTTATGTCATTCTCAACTCTCTCTGAAGAGCTCTCTACCTCATTGCTTAATCATGTATTTCCTATGCTTTAAGTTTTAAATTATTGACTCAGGAGAATGATAGGGGCCTGAAACAAGGATCATTGGTCTCCTGTTAGCTAGTGAAATTCGTTTGTTACTTTTTTTCCACGGTATCAGAGAAAAAGTCAAGTATTGTCTTCCAACAAGCGCGGCATTGTGCATTCAGTAAAAGACACCAATGCAGAGCCCTCGATGCCAGGCTTGAACTGAATACCCCTCAAATGCCATGGGACATGGCCCTGTGGCGGCACTATTGTATTTTGGGGGGTTCCTAATGTTTCTCAGGAGTGCTCTCTCCATACTTGGTGTGTGTGCTTGGTGCTTTCTGTCTCTGTTCAGCAGGATTTCTCTTGTTAACTAATAGCAGTCTTAGTTGGCACCTACCAGTAATTAGTAATTTCATAGGATACAGTATTTGTCAGAAACTTAGCAGGCAGGTGGAAAGGAGCAAAGTTCCCCAGACACAGTGCTGGTGAAAAGAAGTTAATCAAAAGGAAAAAAAGTCTGTTACCAGTCAAGAATTATCTCACAGCAGAGCTGTGTTTAATCTCCTTAGCACACAGTATGATTGTGATGACAAGTTTCAGTACGTATAACATGATAAATGGGTGCTATTCTTTTATGGCAATGATTACTTTATACATGTTGGCATTTATGGAATGTAGTTGTATTTTGGTAGAATATTCAATCTTTTCACCATGTTTTCATCTATTGTTTTTTTCTGACAGCTGGAATAAGACCATGAAATCAAGTGGCAGAGGACATAATGGTCCCTGGTTTCTGAACAGCTTCTCTGCCTCAATTTTCAAGTTAGATATTCTTTCTAGAGTTGTTATTTTTCTGTTTCTACTTGGTGGTTTATTTCATTTCTAACGTAAAAATCAACACTTTGAGACAAGGTCTTTAAACTCTGCCTGCAAAATTGTAATTAGATCTGTTGTGGGTGTAGATTAGTAATGTGCAAAAGTGGCGTGTCACATAATAGCATACTGCATATGTGCAAACGAGTTTTTTCATGCAGATGAATAAAGCTACAGATTCTTTCCTCTCTCCAATCTGAAAAATTAGCCTTGCATGCGTTCCATATTTTAAAGTAATAACTGATTTTAGGTTGGGACTATAAAAACCATCTTGAAGCAATGAGACTTCAGAGAGTACTTAAGTAGTTCGTGCAGTTAACACTATCTTTGACAAAAAATTCCATGTGAAATACAAATATGGTTTCTTTTTAATTTAATTTTAGATGTCAGATCAATAAATGACTGTCTTTGGTCCTTTGTACTCACCTACAGCTCTGGCCCCACTGCTGTCTTCCTCCTTCCTCTAGTCTTTCTCTTCTGGCTTGAATTACCTTGTTTGGAATATGAACATTCCTGGCTGTTTCTGCAGCTCTGTTACTGTATGGTGTGTGTCTGTGTGCAAATGGTTTGTCCAGGAGCTGAGTGAGAGGACAATGATAAATCATTAGCAAAAATATCATAATTAATGTGTAATTGTACAATCATTGAGTTAACTTGTTATAGTTATATTTCAGGATAGCCATGCTATAAAAAAACAATGCTGTTATATAAGTTGCTGTGCATTTGTCATTACAGTGTATTTGCTGGGTTCCCTTTGCTTTATGGTAGCTTTTATTTGTCTACTTGTGTATATTTTAATAGTTAACATTTCCTATTTCTGTCTCATTTGATGCTGGTGCTATTAACAAAGAGAAAACTGAGACCAGATGGTTGCCAAACAGTGAAGCCACCTGGTATTTTAGCAATGCCAAATATATTTCCCCCTCCATTTTTCTTGAGAAAATTACTGAGACTGGTCCAGGATCTGTAGATGACCCTATCCTGAATCCTCTAAGCCCCTTCTCTTCTGTTTTATTTGCTCTCCTCCTTATGTCATTCCATTTCTGGGGCCTGGCCTTGACTCACTGCTGCCTCCACTGCCCTTTAACTCCTGCTGCCCTGCAGGAGTGGGATGAGGAGGGTCCCTTCCCAGCAGAATCACCAGGGCCAACCAGCCTTGATCCTGTAAAGGGCTATTTGCATCTCTAGGCTATTTGTGCTATGCAGCAAACAAGCACAGAGCCAAGCACCTTGAAGAATAGTGCATTTTGGAGGCAGCAATCTACAGCTCTCCATCTGATGCCTTGTTGATTTGAGGGCCAAATCAGTACTGAAACTGTTGTCAGGGGTATGACAGTGTGAGCTGGAACTGACATAATCACAGACGTGATGGTACAACAGGGCACGCACAGCGTACACTTTGCTCTGAGCAGCGAGAGTTAGACTAAGCTAACCAAAAATATGTTTTTGCCAGTACAAACTGAGTATCTGCTCCTATCTCCATGCCAGTGCCGTATGCTGATCTGAGCTGCACCATGTGTACAGTGACAGACGAGCTGTTCAAATGTGTAGTTCTCACACATTTCCAAAGTCTGGTATAGGCAGTGCCTGTGTCAGTATTGATATATCTGAGACAAGCAATGCTTACACACCATATTGACACAGGGTCGGGGCCGGGGAGGGGATCGGCTCCTCACCTCACTGCTGCCAGTTCCTCTCTGCCTCTCCATCCTCTGCCTTTCTAGCCCATTTCCTGGGCCCTGCTGATCCGTGGACCCCAAGTACCTTGAGTCACGCTGAAAGGAACACTGAATGGCTGTCGATCTGAGAGCACAGGTTTTAGTCTTAGCACCCTGATTGAATTCCAGCAGAGAGAACAACTGCAAATTTTTCAGTTCTCAGTGGTACTGAGGCTGCAGCAGTACTACTGGTTCTTGTCCTGGCTGCTGCTCTGCTAGGAGCTGTGTGACTTCAGACCGAAAAACAGGATGCACCTGAAAAGAGCTTCAATCTGCAGGAGACAGGAGAATAGTGTGAGAGATGAGGAAAATGTGTTATAAATACGATGCTGGTTAGTGTAATAGCTGTCTCTGCTGTGGATATGATTCATCTGTATCTGTTCACTTTATAGAATAATTCAGATTGGAAAAGACCTTAAGATCATGAAGTCCAACCAAACCCTGTGAGAATGTGCATTCTTAGGTCACAGTTTTTCACAGGGCTACTGGGACTTTAGTGTGCCAGATGTTGTAGAAGGAAGACAGATAAACCCCCATACTGAATCCCAGCAAAATTGTGGTACAACACCTTCTAGCACCACAAACTGAGCTCAGAGATGGACATTTCCTTATGTCTTATCACTTGTCACCTGGGAGAAGAGGCCAACAACCTCTTCTCTGCAACTTCCAGGGAGTTCTAGAGGGTGATGAAGTCTCCCTTCAGACTCCTCTTTGCCACACTAAACAATCCCAGCCTCTCAGCATAAGTCTTGTTTTGCAGTCTTTCACGAGCCTTACTGCTCTTCTCTGACTGTAATTTTGTGCAATTCTTTCTTGTTCTGAGGTCTGACAGTATTTTTGCAGCAGTACTGTACTTTCTTCTTAGAGCCTTCTGCCTTGTGCTGGGCATATGGTGCCTTTATTCCTTTGCTTGCCATCATGTAAGGTATAACATGATGTTCCTGTTTCCAGTATGTTCTACAAGTGTCAGAAGAGGCAGTCATCCTCATTTGGCAAGTCTTGCGCTTCACTTTTGCTCTCCTTCAGCAATTGCCTTGCTGTTGACAAGATCTCCCTAGGTAACTGCAAGCCATTGCACAGAATGGTCCCCTTCAGACACCAACTACAGCTGCAGCTGGATTTCTTGAGGTCCACGTTCCTGCTGGTTGCAGTAAATTGAGCACAGGCCCATTGCAGTGCCCACAGACCGCTTCAGCACCGGGGGACCTTCCAGGAGAAAGGCATCAATATGGTGTCCCTTCAAACTTCCCATCATCTTGGGCACCATTCTTGAAATACTCCTTATTTTTCCAAAAGGTGGAACTTAAAATGTGCATTTAAGCTCTGCAATCGTTAAATAATCTAAAAACAATGTATCAGTGTAAATAACACCCGCAAAGAACCTGCCTGTGTTTCTTCTCTTTAACCAACAAAGGCATGATGATTCAAATGTGTTTTTCAGAGGTAGTTGTGTGGAATGATAAAGATGTTGCTTTTTGGAACTTTTCCATTGTAAAGAGAGTGTTTCTTCTCACACTTCTTTTCTGTACTATATTAGTACTAATTTTATAATATTTAACATTCCTCAAAATATGCAAGTAGGCATTGAAGTTGGCAAGATACCAATGGATCAAACTTACTAATGTAGGTAATGTTCTCCAGTAGTGAAAAATACTAAAAAAATATTAAGGAAAAGTGCAACTTTGAATCTGGGAAGTTTGTATCCAATCTCTGTAAGTATGCTGGAAAGCACATGCTGCAGTTGCTAATATTGTGCCTTTCTCTATTATTCTACCAGATGAGAATTTGTAGGCTTTGGAAGAAAGTCTTTGCATGTAATAAACATTCACTGAAATATTACATGTGAAGCAAAGATTTGAGTAAAGCAACAGCAGTTCAGACTATGTCTTGACTTGTGGACTTGGTGGAATTGGGGCTGCAGATGAGGATTTGCCTCTTGCTGTTTATTTTCCATGTCTCTGTTGTCTGGAGGCAAGGAGCATGCTGTTTGGAGCATCAGACCATTTGGATGGGTCTTTTTTCAGCCAGTTCGATTTGTACAGCTGCTTGCATTGCTCTTAGAGGCAGTATTTGCCTTTTTTTGTGATATACCTCCCTGGATATGGGAATGGAACAGGAGAGACCAAAATCCCTGTTGCATCTTGCCCATAGGATGTGATATTCCCTGAGATATTAAAAAGGGGAATAGTACGCTGGTTGAATGTGGGCTGAGCCCTCTCTCTTTCACATAAGCAAATACCTGAAAAAATATGCAAACCATTACATACGTAAGAAAAATAGTATTCTTCAGGATTTTTAACATCACCTGCTAGTCTTTCTATTTCCTCACTGTTAGACCATCCCTCTTTGTCACTACTGTCTCCCACCAAGAAAAAAAAAAGATTTAAGTTGCCTTGAAAGGGATAGGAAGGGATAAGCTCTTGCTTACTAGAGGTGAGAAATAATAACAAACAGTGAAAGCTATGACAATGTTAGTTTCATCAGTGCTCTCAAGAAAAACCTTTGCTCATCTGTGTAGACCTTCTCAAAACCTAAAAGCAATCAAGGTAGGATGTATGCAGAATGTCAGTCCTCTTTTCCTAAGGGGCAGTGATCTGTCTCCTAGTTTTCCCTTATCAGTAAAGGAGAAAAAAAATCCAAAGAAAACACCCCTCTAAAAAACAAAAATACCTGTGGGCTTGAGTACTTGAAACAGGATTATTTGTAACTGTTTTCCTCTTTCTCTTCTCTCCTTCCCCTCCTGCCCATTGCTGTTATCCAACATCTCTGATAAGAAATGCAACATGCAGCCCTGTCTGCTCCTCTGAAATGCCTGGTCTTTATTTTCTGAAATGGGTTTTCTTCTTTTTTTTTTTTTAAATTTATTTTAAGTTTTGATTTCATTTCTGGACTCATTTCTTTATGTTGTGGAGCCTTCCTTTTCTTTCTGCTTTTTTTCTTTATGCAAGCAGGCCCTGCTGTTTCACCCCGCTTTTTGCTCTGATCCTAGCCCAGCCAACTGTCACTTTTTAGCCTGCAGGGAACCTTCTGGTACTAACATTCCTGTCTTGTTTTTATTAGAAGGGCATCTCTCACAACATATCCCTCGCTGTTTGAAGCAGAAGTCATGTGTATTCAGTAGGAATGAATAATGGATGCATTTAAAGGGTACCTTGCCCTTCTCATTCCTTTACACATCATAAATAACCACTATTTTAGTTTGGTTTTACATATTGCTCTACAGGCACAGCTTGAAAAATCTGGTGATTCAGCTCTCAATTTAAAAAAATACCATGCTGTTTGCAGCTGATAGTCTCTGCATCTGAAAACTGATTGCGCACCATGATAAGTTGTGCATAGCAGCATCCACATGTAGCTCTAGAATTCTGAAGCCTTAGGAAACTGCTCACATATTTACTCTGAAGCAGATCATGAAAATACAGCATGACAGGAGAGATGCAGGCAGTGCAGTGGAGCAGTATTGGTGCTACGGATGGAGTTCATTTCATGTGGCCCTAGATACCTGCAGTGGAAGTACCAAAGTAGCCAGCTAGTCTTTGTAAGAGAAGAAGGGGCTTTTAAGGTGTTTTAAATATCCTCCTCAGGATGGGCTGAGTTCTCTGAAAATGCCTATTTTTCTCTGTTCACTGCAAAAGCAGAGTGGTGGATTAGACTGCATGGAGTGTTTGTATCAGAAGTATCTGCTTTTAGTCCAAGGAGCCCACTGTTCCTATCAGTTATCACAATCTGGGAAGCTCGCTGGATTAGTGACTGTATTAAGGGATAAACTAAAATTACTAGGAATTTTCCTATTAGCTATAACAAGCTTTAGCTGAGGTTCCTGAAGAAGATCTTAAAATTGATCTCCTTGCATAGGGAATGATTTAATAATCTGATCTCATTTTAAGAATGTAAAAGTGAGACTTTGAGCAGCAAATATTTTTGATAAGGGAAGGAAGAAAGGTTTAGTTGTATTTTCATTGCTTGTTTTCCCTTAGATAACTGACAAATGAAGTGACCTAATTTGGCTGTTACTATCAGCTCTGTTCAAAATGCCCTCAAGTTACCGTGCTCTCACTGTGTTGCTTTCCCTTGAGCATGTGGCTAAGTCTTTTTGATACGTGAGCTGCAGTAGCCTGTGCCAACCTGTGTTTCTTTGCCAGTCAGCAGTGGCAGGGCTGTGGTGGGCTTCTTGGGGTTCATGGGGATGCATGGGGTGGTGGCAAGGTGATGAGCCTCTATCCTCCTTGTGAGTGCAGGACATTGCCTGCGTCAGTCATACAATTCTCCAAAATGAGCCGGGTAATCTCATCAGACTTGCCAGGAAAGGACAAACGTGTAGAGAGGAAAAAGATCTCAGTGAAGATTTAAAGGAAATTAGATGTATCTTTATGTATCTTTATGTTGTGGGGAAACAGAAAAAGAGATGATTTTTAGTCTGTTTTTCAATCTTATCTCTTTGTATGTTTGTCTATTTATTTATTTATTGTTAATGAATGTATTGGGATTTACTGTGAAAGACAATTTGAAGGTGCTGGAAACCTCCTGATGATTCCAGTCTCAGAGCGAATGCAGAAAAGGCAATTAGAATCAGGTTGCTGGAGTGATTTTGCTTGTTGCTTTTGACATTTTCTGATCTCAGTTCACGTGGCTGTAGCTCTGGAACTCTGAGACTTTTCTGTGTTTCTCACAGTTCCGATCTGCTTACTGGTATCATTGTATCTGAGACTCTGCTGATGCAGATATTAGATTTGCATTTATAGGAGGCTATCTCAATTCTAGAGAAAGTGATTTCTCTTTGTATGTTACCCAGCTAATGAACCACTCTGAAGATTAATCTTTGCAGTCTTTCAGTTCCCTCCACAAATGTCTGTTTTTGGAATGTTACTCAGGGCAGAATGTTTTTCTGTGTATTTTTTTGCATCTGCAACTGGAATTTTTTAAGAATAGCTGACATTCACAGCTGAAAGTAGATGAAAATTTAAACAGAGATAGCTTATTTGTCTTACTATGTGTGAAACTACCTTTCTTAAGTGTATAATTTTCCATTCATGTTTTTTCTCTTTTCACTTTAAAATGAAGAACAAAACTGAGAATTTACAGCCTCAAAAAACTGTTTAATGTTATGTTCTAGCTTCAATTTAACCAAAATTTCTTAGTGGATGCTAACCTACAGGCATTAACTGAAGTCTGGTTTTATAAGCTGTCACATATTGTTTAGCTTTTTACTTCTAATTTTTAGAAATAAATTTTGTCCTAAAGCACTGGTGTGCCTTCAGTAGCTTGGGGTTTTATCTTCATTATTGAGTGGCAGAAAGATACCTTGGAGGAGAGAGAAATCCTGAGGATTTCAGACTCTGCTTATAGTTAAATGGAAATGGTATATAATTCCTCTTTTCTGTGCACAGTTACACAGAGACAGAGGAAATGCTCGCATGAGATGTCTATAATACAGCAAAAGGGATGCCGTGAGTACAGTGGCTATAGATTTTGCAACTACGGTTGTACTGCAGGCTTTCACTTCATACGTAATTTCCAAGATGTAACCAGGAAAGGACAGAATAAGCATTTGTAAGGGACTTCTGTAAGAGCTCCTTAAGGCAAATGATCCATTAACTCTAAGCAAAGAACTTGACAGACCCTGAGTTTATTAAACTGAGGCTGAGAGGTGTTACTGCACTACATTTCATCATATTCTATAATGCCTATTGTGTGCCATACATCTGTGATGCTCAAATTTGGTTTTTCAGCTCTATTTCCTCTGCTCTTTGTTCTGGGCTGCATTCTGGTCCTCCCCAGTTGTTTGAATTTCTCTCTTTTTTTTCTAGAACAAGAGGCAGTGGACACAAACTGGAATGTAGGAGGTTTTATCTGAATGCCAGGAAGCACTTCTGTGCTGTGCAGGAGCAGTGGTACAGGCCTGCCCATAGAGGCTGTGGGTTCTCCTCCTTGGGCCCTGGGCACCCTGCTGTGGGTGTTCTTGCTGGAGCAGGGGTTGGGACAGATGGACCCAGAGGGCCCTGCCAACCTCAGCCATTCTGAGATTGTGCTACAGCAGCAAGTGTTCCGTCTTTTTGGCAGCTGGTCCTCAGAATTTTATAGATTTTTTTTTCTTTTCCTGCACGTCACACGCTGGCTTCTGCTGTCTGTTAGTGTGTGTTTGCTTTGGTTATCTTTGGTAATGTATGACTGCACCTTGGCTACTTGGTGTGCATTACGGTTTCCTGTGGTCAACCTTCTTTATGTCCCTTCTGGGGTCAATATTTACATCCCATGGCATATTTTTAGTTCAGTTTTGGCTTGATTCTTTGCATGAGTTTTTTTACAACCTTTGGATCAATACAACCCATAATTATTTTAAAGATTTATTCGATGGTATTATTTTTTTCTTTCATTTTGAGGGTGCGGACATGTGGAGGGATGGATTATTATTATTATGCCCAGAATTGTCATGGTTCTGGCTGCCTGACTTTTCTGAATAAGTGCATTTTTAGGTTATCTCTCTCGTACATAGTGGGCAGAGGCTCGCACTATGAGCCAGCTAAAGGCTGTGTGACCGTGCTCAGCGTGGCACTGAGCCCAAGTTAACATATCCTGCATCTCAGCAGGACTTACAGGCTTGGTGCTGATGCCCTACCAAGCCAGCAGTTATGCATTTTCTGCCCACCCTGGAGGGCGGGCAAAGCAGGCTTGCACATGCTTGCAATTTGCTGTGTACTTCCTTCAGAGCACGTTGCTCAGGAGCTCATCTTTTCCTGGAGGTTCCTTTTCTGATGGGGAAAGCAGCCAGCAAGTTTAGTTCTGAATCTGGTACTAACAGCATATTCCAGGATTTAAAAAAAAAAAACAACTGCATATGTGGCATTTAAAAATGTTTTTTATTATTCCCTTTACATCTGATAATTATAATTATAAAAATACCACCTGATCACGATTTGAAGAAGTTTACAAGTTTCATTTTTGAGGAGATTATTAAAATTTGACACAATTTATCAAGTTGCATTTAGATTTTAAATATCAATCTTTCATTTTTTGCCTGGTGATGAAATACAGCAAAGGCAGAACTACCTCCACTGGGACACAATAGGAAATTCTTTACCTCCTCGGGCTTCTGTTCCTTAGAGATAAACTAGTTCAAAAACAGAATATATGGAGTGATAGGGAGTGGATGGAAGATCTGACAGTATTTATCTCTCATAAAGGTTGCTGCCTCATCTTTCCCACTGCAGTGAAACTGCAGCTGTAGTTCTGCACAGAATTCATTTACTGCTTCCAAAATGCTAGATTTAAGGTTCCTTTCACAAATTGAATGGAAGGTAATTGCTGATGGAAGTCGGTGGAAAACAGCTTGATCTGCCACTGGCTCATTCTTTATGCAGTTTTCTCTATGTCTGCAGACTTGGAGAACATTAATGCTCTATTTTAATAGGAAAGGATATGACCACTGCTTTGCCCATTAGGAAAACAAGGTGCAAGTCACTGCAGAAACATACTTAGTGGCATTTAAATAATTTCTTGGGTAGAAGTACTCAAGCTGTTTCAGTGAAAAAGCCTGATGGAGTAGAACATAAGTGACTTACTTGTTTGGATATAAGTCTGCTGAAGCAGTCTCAGACTGCCCTCTTGTCAGTGGTAATTTGACTTGGATCCCAACTACTGTTCTCATGCTGCTGCAATATATCCAAACTGTGGGCTCAATCTTTTTCTCATTCTGAAATTGCTGATCTCTCACTGCCTTCAATTTCCTGTCCCCGTACATCTCAGAGTCTGGAACTCTTCTGCCTTTGCTTTTACTGTGAGCCAGTCTTACTGTCTGAAGCATAAAGAGACCACATTACAGAGACATTATCTACAAAGTCAGTATTTATACATTTTAATTTACTCCTATCCAATGTTTTAAATGTTCTGACATCAATTCCAAGATACTTAGATGTTAGATGTAGCTCCCTAGTGAACTGTGAAGGTCCTCAGGGAGGTACAGTAAAGATGGCTGGAGACATGCTCAGGCATACTCTATGGGACACTACTGAAGGACTTGCCCAGTTTTTGAATGATGTCCGTAGAAAGACACACATTTAATACTAGTGATGGCATGTGAACCTTTCACTCTGTATGACTGCAAATGCTTTTTGTAGTGTTGTTGTGCTAGCTGTTTCAGATTTAATACAACTTCAACTGATAAACCTTTTTCTCACAAGAAGTTTCAACTATTACAGCAAATGTTTCAGAGCTGTGAGTTGAGAAAATTGCTTTTCTAACTGTATTAAAAGGCAAATTTCTAAAACGTGTATGTGTATCTTGGGAACAGTTGCCAAATTGTTTTGTTTTGTTGTAGCTACCTCTTTTCTTGTTTTTAATACAGATTCCTTTAACTGACAAAGGACAGTAAAACCAAAGGACTAGATAGATGAAGTCTTTCACTCTGCAGTCCCTCCTTCCAGCAGCACTCATTGGTGGCTTTTTTTGTGCTGACCTTAATTTCCAGTTCATATAAAAGACTGCTTAGCCTGCCCTGTGGGCTGTTCCCACTTCCTGCTTTCCAGGTGCTAGATTGGCAGCGGACAATCGCTCTAACCAGATACCAATGTTTTACTGCCGTGAAAAGGGGCAGTTCTCAGGCAGGCTGAGTACCAGATGTTGAGATCTTAGAGAGGACTTAAATGTTCCCCTGATGTTAGCTGGAGGTGAATGGGGTTCAGAACTATGGACAGTGTTAGAAGACAGGAGATGCGAACACTGAAACTTGGCTTTGTCAGACAAGATAATGTTACAGATCCTTCTGAAGAGAGACTAGTCAACTAAAAAAAGTCTCATTGAGACAACTGGGAATTGTTCTTTACATTTGATTTACCTATAAACATTTTCTAGTCATGTTCTTAAAGTCTGATTTTTTTTTCTCTGTCTTGGCATTAAGTTTGTAAGAAGCAAAATAAATCAAGGTAAAATCAGAAACTTAGGTGCTGTACGGAAGAAGCACATCCAGACAAAGATATCCTTGTCAATATGTGCCTCCAGGTCCTTTACAGTAGAAGAGCATTTTCTGCCTGTCTGCAAACACCAGTGCACAGCAGATGGTGACCTTTGGGAAGTACTTATGTGCACTGGGCACAAAAGGAGCAGATGGCTCTGGGCAAGCCTCAAACACAACACACCTAAATAAATGCATAAATAGCTGGGGTATGTTAGAGACAGTTGACTGTGAATGTTCCTCTTAGGGAGAACTCAGGGTATGAGACCCATCCTCCATTCCAGCCTGCGCCACGTCTCGGCTACTTCCTTGCCCTACTTCAGGTGTGGTGATGCCATTCTGGGGGCTGTGCAGTAGTTTTGGAGCAAATTATCAGTGTAACTACCTGATCCATACAGGGATGTGAAGAACTGTCTGTAGAGGATATGAACCCTGACACTGCCTAGTTGTTTTTTTTTTTTTGATTTAATATTTGCTTGGAGTGACTGAATAATCTTTTGATGTATTGGTGGATTGAAGAGCTGCTGAGATCTGCATTATTGACAGTTCCAGTGATGGTGAGAGCATGAGGATCCACCATACTGAATTCCTGCACTGCCTTTTTTGTTTGTTAAATGGTTTCAGAGTAGATATGTGCTTCTGTTATTGTAAATGATTCTGGACTAAGGGTAGGTGCCAAAAAGCGCAAGAAAGTAATCACAGAACCATAGAATATCCTGAGTTTGAAGAGACGCACAAAAATGATCAATTTCTGGCTCCATACAGGACCTCCCAAAATCAAAACCTTATTTCTGAGAGTGTTGTCCAAATACTTCTTGAACTCAGTCACGTTAGGTGCTGTGATTGTTTCTCTGGGGAGCCTGTTCCAATGTCCAACCACTCTCTGGTGAAGAACCTTCTCCTAACACTCAACATGAACCTGCTCCATGAAGAAGATGCATCATTTCTTCACTTAGGACAAGAAGTAATGATCGTAAGATGTGATGGGGGAGGTTCATGTTGTTAGGTTGGGTATTAGGAAAAATTTATTCACAAAAAGATTGGTAAGGCATTGGAACAGGCTGTTTAGGGAAGTGGTGAAGTCACTGTCACTGAAGTTTCCAAGAAATGTGTAGATGTGGCACTTAAGGACATGGTTTAGTGGTCAGGGTGGGGATGGGTCAATGGTTGGACTAGAAGATCTTAGTTGTCTTTTCCTTAATGACTATGATTACTCTATGATTATGATTCTGTGATTCATGAGGCCTGGAGAATGGGAAGGACTTATCAGGATGTTGTTTGTTGTGTCCAACTTAATGGTGAGGGCAGAGGCTGTGATGCAGATAGGGAACTGGTACTATTGCCATGATGTTGTGACAGAGAGCCAAAGCATGCTGGGGACATTGTCTGTTCATGTCTGTCGCAGGTAGATCCACTTCCATCAGTTCATCATCTCATGGTAGATTCACCTCTATGGGGTTTCTGTCCTCTGACAGGTGTATCTGGGCCACTTGCAATTCTCCGTGTAACTGGTGTGCCTTGGCAATTCTTGTGCCCAATGGGCAGCCTGTCTCTTTTGCAAGCAACATAGCATGGAGGAGCCACCCCTCAAAAAAGGGTCCTCAGCCACCCTAACCTAAATTAGTTTTGCTCTTCCTTCTTTCAAGACTGGGACAATCTTTGAGGCATCATTTATATTTACATATGTACATTTATATGTACATTTCCCAGGGAAAAATAATCTTGTTTTTTTTTTTAATAGGTGACTTTGCTGCCAAAAACTGGGTATACTTTCAGAATAGGGGGAAGCACTTTCACCAACATGAGATTTTATGTGCAAAGTAAGAAGGCAATCCTTGTGTCGTTGGCTGCTTCATGCTGACTTCATAAAAGGACTTATATACTGTCCCATCTTTGGGCTTTTCAAAGATATCTTGCCGAAGTCATGGATTTAAGTTAGATTTGTTAAAGGTCTGCTGGATCGCTTAGTCCTTTCACTGTGGGTCTGTGCAGAGTTATTTCTCATGAAGTATTTTCACTTTAAACCTTTTCATTCATGGTGATTTATTACTGTTTTATTTCTAATGTTTATGCCACACATAGTTTCTCAGAGGATCAATTTTTCAGGGCACTCAGTGCTGAAGGTACTCTGCATTTGTGAGACGGCACTGAGATTTGGAGTCATGAGGGAGGCATTATAAAATCACTGGCTGGGGGTTTGGTGATGAGTTGCTAAAATGCAGCTCTGTAGGAAATGGCTGGATTTATGATACTATCATCAGAGATTACAGTCCGTTTCAAAACTGAATTTCAACAGTTCCAATTATTTACATCACTAATTATAGTAATATTTACAGCTCCTATACAGGATATTCCTTTCTACTTAAAATTGGCTTAGAGCAATTAAAATTTTTGTCCCTGATTTTAGGGTAACAAAAATCTGTTTTTTAGGTACACCTATTTTTTCTTTATTAAAAATAGTACTTTTTAAATTAACTAAAATTTGAACAAAAAAGTTTTTTCCTCTCTTCATCTATATCTACTTTTGATACTGATTAGGAATTTCTGGATCCAAGTTCTAAATGACTGATGACGTTTTTATTATTTGATATTTTCTGGAAACTTAAAGAGGTTTTGTTCTTTTGAATTTACAATAACCACTGGTTTTAGTAATTATATTTCACTGAACTGTGGTCTTAATGAACCGTTATGTTTCTCTGAGACTTTTGTAACTCAATACCACATTTTGAAGTTAGATGGTAAGATCCCGATTATGTGTATATTAACTCTGCCAACATCTTAAATAATTTACATTTTTAATGATTTCAGAGTACCTGTTCTGAAGGATATATTTAACCTTACTCTTATGAAGCGATTTCTTAAGAGAGGAATACTTTTAATCCAAAGAACTAAATTAAGTTTGTGTGCCATCAGCACTGCCAGCCTGCAGCCGGGACACAGGCAGTGTGCAGGGCATGATGGCTCCTGTAATGGCAAATGATTTTGTGCACGTTGGTACACTGGCTAGACACAATTCTCTCCAAATTCTTTCGGTGTTGCTTTACAAGATGAATAAAGATCCTTTGAAATTAAAGCTGGTACACTTAGAACAAATAACAGGAAATGCCTTTTTATACAATAGGTAGCCTCCCTTACAGGTAGGTCTGAGCCCATTTCCAGTTGTAGGGTGGTGTTTTCAGTTGCTTGTAATTCTGCTGAACTTTAGGCAATAAGACTGAACGTTTCCATGTCAGCAGTTCTATCTAAGGCCCAAACTGGAATTTTTATGCAAAATGTTCAACTTTTTCCAAGACAGATACTAGCATGGACTTTATTCCCTTATTTAAAATTCCTGGCACGTCCAACCTGTGGGCCACATGCGGCCAGTGCCACCCTGCAGCCAGCCCTGCCCTGTGCCGTTATGGTGGCAGCTCTGCCCTGCTGAGTGGCCTGGCCCAGCCATGGAAGCACCCCCATGGACAACAGCCACACACTGTGTACCATCATCACTGCCAGGCTGCACTCGGGACACAGGCAGTGTGCAGGGCATGATGGCTCCCATAATGGCAAATGATTTTGTGCACGTTGGTACACTGGCTAGACGCAATAACAGTGAAATATATGCAGCTGTGTTTGGTGTTTTGATTAAGGAATTTGAGAACAGGTTTGAAGATTGCTGAAAAAATCAATTTTTGTGTATTTGCAAATGCATTTTGAGTCAGCATGTAACTACATTACCTGTGAATTTTCAAATGGAGCGTATATCCATGCAGATATTCAACTCAAAATGTCAGTCATGTTTTGTGTTTTTATTGCTTTTAAAAAAAGTGTTTTAATAGAAATATATATTAAAAACATTTTGTTATGTACATCATCTGTGCCATATGTTTTATATGTGGTCCACAATAATTCCTTTTCATGCAGTCTAGGCAAGCCAAAAGGTTGGAATCCCATGCTGTGGAGGTAGAACACAGGAAAAATGTTCCTTTGTGAACATTTACTGCAGTGCTGTATGGATTTGTGTATGATAGGCCTTTGTATAAACTTGATTCTCAAGAATGCCATGCTAGAATTTTCCCTAATGAAAATTATATACATTAAAACTGCATTTAGAGAAAATATAGAGGTGGTGAAAATGCACTTCTAAATTAGGATGGACATGACAGGTATTGTATAGCCTTTTGAAACTTTACTTTTGTGATCTAGCAGTATTTTTTCCCCGTGTATCACCATCATAACCTTAAACGCTAGCTGGTCAAATAAGATGAAGCCAACCCTGGATAAAGGGTTTGGTGCATAAGCAACAGGTATTGTGGGTATCAGTTGCATAAAGAACACTGCTATTCATGGAACTGTTCTGCCAAGTGTTGCAAAATTTGTCTGTAGCAAATAAAGCACGGGGCATAGGAAGCAAAGAAACAGTTATGGATAAAGTAGTTGAATTCAGCCATGGAGAGAAAGGTGTTTCAACTCTGTTACAGTTTTTTTCCTTGTGACTCAACACCTGTTCAAGATTTTTTATATTTTATCTTGTTTCTTTATGTAGAAATTGAGACGTCTGGGACTGATTTGCAGAAATGCTGGATGTTCATACACGTAATTTAGGTCTCTAACTTGAACTTATTCAAGTTTTAGGATTCTGAAATTGGATACCCTGAGACTATTGTTGCTCTAGGTGAAGTGCAGATAATTTCATTCCTACTTTCCAAGATGCAATAAGAAGATTAATGACTGATGAAAGATGTAGAAAAACTCCGGAAGAAAGTAATATCCCTACCTTGATAGTAGGATTTGATTGGTCTGGTACAAAAAATGATACGTGTATAGAATGATCTCTGCTGTGGACAGAATAAAAAAGGGGACCTGTCAAAGGATAAAATATGATTACCTGATTAAAGACAATATCCTATCATATTTGTTAGAGGGACAAATTGAGCTTGTACTGGCAATTATTTCCTAACTTATGAATGTTTGACTTTGCAATCTCCTAAATATTCTTTTCATGCAGCAATTTTTTTTAACATGTGATTTATGTTTCAACTGGGGAAGAGGATGGTGAACTCGTTATGAAGAGAGTCTGAAATGTGAAACCGTACAGCAAAAGACTACAAATTTAGCGATAGCTATTTTTTGGTATATGAAAGTAGTGCTTGCTTGGTGATATGTTGGTATCCAATGTTCTGTAGTTACTGCTTTGAGAGATCTCTCTGTAGTTGCAGTACGTGTGGAGGTGAGCCTTCTTGGAACCTTCGGGGGCAATTGCAGTGGGAAATTCTGCCCAGTTGCTGTCTGTCTCTGCTCTTGGATGAGGGAAGGCTTTCCCTTTAAGGGCTTAAAACCTTTCACTTTTATTTACAGAAAAAAATACCACTTGCTAGGGGCACACTCTGTGGAAAATAAAAACAACCCTGTTCTTCTGTATTTTCTATTCTGTAGGTAAAATACAAAAGAGACTTTGAAGAAAGCAAAGGAAGAGGGTTCAGTATTGTGACCGATACGCCCGAGTTACAAAGACTGAAAAGGACTCAGGAACAAATCAGTAATGTATGTGACTGCCACCTCAAGTGGTTGGAGGTGGAGAAATAGTGTGTCTAAGAAAAGGGGTGTTTGTTGATGTTTCTGATGCAGTCTGTGAGAGTGAAGAATCTGATTTTGGTGAGTGATTTGTGTATGCTAGATTTTGAAGTGTGTGCAACTTTATGCCATGGACTTGTACAGCACATTGGCAATGTGTGTTCACCTCTCCAGATTTCATCAAGTGTGCTCATAGTACTTTATATAACAAAATGCTTTTACATTTTTTTTTCTTTTTTCTTTTTTTCTTTTTTTCAATAATCTGCTGGGAAATTAGAATACTTTTGTACCTTTGATTTAGATTTGTTATATAAATAACATAAACTATCAAGTGATTTTTTTTTTTAGCAGGGGCTGTTGAATCTTAACCTGCAAGATGAAGCTTTCAAAAATCAAATAAAACTTTAATACTGAGTTTTAAAAGAAAATACATGCAAGACAGTATTCAAACGTTGAGAAGGGAATGGCAAATAGAAAACCTTCACCATGTGTTTCACTAGCTTGAAAAGTGAATGCAGAATGCTTTCAAGAGTGGGATATTTAAAAATAGTACTTTTCTGGAGTTACATTTTCATTGAAAAAGTTATTTATGTTGTATTCATTTGTAACACACTTAACTCTCTACATGATGGAGGATTGGGTGACACATAGTACAATTTATGATACATGTAAAGCAGGTAACAACCAGTGTGTATACATACCACTGGTTTTTCCTAACTTCTCTCCTGGTTATTCTGCTTCTACTAGAACTTTTCTCTGTGTTTTTTTTTTTTTTTTTTTTTACAATTAAAAAAAAATCATTTTTAGTGATAAAATACTAGCATAGTGTCAGACTGCAATTATGATCAGAAGAAAATGAAAATCAGGGTGTTTTTTTTTTTTTTTTACTTGAAAGAAAAATATTTTTTCAAGTTGGGAAATTATTGGAAAAAAGTTACTAAATAATAGGAATTTGTCACAGCAATGGAGATAATCCATTCCTGTTAAAATCTTCACCACTTAAGATTTTGATGTCCAGAGCTGGTCTTTGAGGTGAAAAATTGAGGTTTCATTTCCTGGAGCCTTGGCCATTTGGGAGGACAGTTAATTTAAGAGCTGTGCAGATGATCCTGGGTAGATAAGCTCATATCTTATGTTAATGTTGGGGCCAACTGAAATTTCTGATCTGTGAGACAGAAGGATGCATCCTTCAGAGTGCCAAAACGCATTGCCATTAAGACTTCAGTTTGGGATCTGGGAAACTTCAGTGAGTCCCTGGTTTTAATCAGCTGCATTTTTATTCAGACCAGGAACTTAACTTAGGTCCTCACATGACCTACATAGCTTCTTAGAGCAGGGGTGATTCTTTTGTGTGGGGTAGTTCTGGAACACATCAAGGAGATGAAACGAGCAGTGCTCAAATGCTTAATCCCTTGTGTGGAACTGTTCCGTGAGGAAAGGTCGAGTGGGGTACCCTACAACAGGCCTGTGGTATTCATTTTTGGATATCGGCGAACCAAGAAATTTAATTTACATCTTCCAAGCCTAGTACCCTCAACATCAGCACGTAGGATGGTATGACACAGCTTATTTACATACTCTTTCTCTTGTTCAAAGCAAGTTGGGTTTTCCATTGTTGAAATGCTGGAAAATTAGAGTCAAATTCAGGATGTTTTGTGAGATGGGAAGTAGTTTTCTCCCCAGCTCTATTTTGGATTGGGATAAGGGGTTTACTCTTCTAGCAGAAGACCTTATTGCATAATGTATGATGCTGTCTGGCACTAGAGCCAAATATATTTATCTGCTTTTCCAGACCCAGAAATATCTTTCTAAAGGTGAAAACTGTTTTATTTTTTTTTTCCTGTTTCAATATACAGCTCTTCTCTCATCATTCCTAACTACCCCAGCCTTAACAATGCAAATTTGTTCCTCCCAGTCTTAACACAGAGTTGTTTTATTTTCTTGATGTGTTTAGATGACACAGATTTTAAGTCATGGACTTTATTAGAAATAATTAATCTAGATAAAATGGAATTTAAAAATATGCATTATAAAGGAAATGGCATTTTGTTTACATTTCTTTAAATTAATCTCATTTGATTTATAGCCTTATATCCTAGAAAGGTAATTCTGCATTGGCCACAACTTGAATCTAATTAGCAAACTCCTGTATTATAGAAATGCATTCCACACAGAGTAGTTTTTATATTTAGCAGATAAACATATACATCATGGACTAAGGATCTAAATAAGGGTACAAGACATTGAGAGGTAAGCACTTTAATAATTTAAAAAAAAAATTACTTTTTCTATGTAGCAAAATGGAAGAATGCTAATATGTACATATATTTAATTTTCAGTTTTGTTTTGATTTCATCTTGAAGTATTAGAAAGTTCTCAAAGACCCTATTTGAAACAAAGTTGTAGCCGCTTCCTTGAAGGGGTAAGTGCATAGCTATTTTTGATGAAAATAAATAACAATGATAGGTATTATCTAGTGGAAATCTTTTTAAAATATTGTCTTTTGCCGTGATAATAAGTTTTGAAAGGTAGATTAAAACTAACGCAGTGCTCTGATCATTGAAAGAGTATCTTATGCTATCAATATAAACCCTATGAGAGAGAAGAGAGCAGGGGGAGTGAAGGGAGAGTGGACTGATGGAGGGAGGTTGGAGTTCAGTTGCTATTTTGCCACCAGCAATATTACTTCTGAAGACTTAGCCCAAACTAATGGAATTTGTTTCATAGCATGGTGGATGTATCGGAAACAGAATGGGATTTCTTGGAAAAGAAAGAAATGTACTCTCATGTTCCTTATTCTTTTTAGCATTAGAAGCCTTATTATGTGGATGTATAGCATGCTTGTTAGAATCACAAAGCCTCTCTGGGACTTTCAGGATCAGCTACTGCAATCTACAGCTGTTGCAGCTTAGTACTGAGCTAGCTTGAGAGGTGTAAGCCAGGCATACAAGCTAGTCTTGATTGATGTAGAGAATGCTACATGAACTAAGCAGCTTTTTTTACTGATGGGTTTGTAGGACTTCCTTTCTATGGCTGACCAGGCATTTTAAAATTATATTAATTAATGTATGTGAAAATGCTTATAGCTTACTGTTTGTTTTCTTTTTTGCCAATTATTTGAAATATAAGGTTTTCATCACTTCTGCTGCAAATGAAGTTTCTTGGCACTGAATACAAACAAAATGTTGGCGTGTTAATACAAACAAAACTTATGCTGTTCATGTAGAGAAGTGTGTTAACTGCTAAAACCTTGTGGTATTATTTGTCTATTTAGAACTTTGAGAGAGAAGATTTTCATTATGAATGCAAGTGTTCTCAAGATCAAAACAAAACGTATTTTGATAGGTGATTTTGCCATTAGGCTAACTGTAAACTGATCTTCCAGGTTAAGGTGGTAAAAGAACAGAATAATTAAAGATGGCAAAAATCTATTTATTGATCTCTCATAACACATGGCTAAATGAAGAAGTAGGAGCTCAATCTAATAATCTTTCCTTTGGGGAAATTAAACACTTAAAACAGTTCACCACAATGAGCTGCAACTTATTATACTTTTATGTCTAGCTGTATGGTTTGAAGCACGTTTTATCCTTTGTGAAAAATCTTAAATCTATTCCTGGTAAATCTCTGCAAATTTTATAGCAAAGCAAAGGTGCGTAGAAGTTGAGGTGGTGCAAAGCTTTCACTAAGATACAGGCTTAGTTCTTGAATAGCAGTTTTGTTAGATTGTGTGACTGGAAGGGTACATGGAAGCCTTCGTAGGGGTTGTCCTCATTACACTGAGCGGCATTTCTTACTTCCACTTTCATGACTAATATGACCTTAAGTCATGTGGGAGCAAGTTGCAACTTACATCTGTGCCCTTTTTCCATATGAGGAAGATTGCAAAATTTGCAAAATTTGGTCTTGCAATTCCGTTATATGTAAGTGACTCCATTTCCAGCAGGTATAAATTATATGTAAAATGGGAACTGTACCTTAGGGTAAAAAAGGAAAATAAGAAAACAGATCAGATTTGGTTTACAAAGCATATTTCTAAGGTATCCCACTTTGGTTAAGACCTTATATGAGGAAGGAACATCCTTATCAAAGAGAAGAATTTTATCATTCCTCTATGTAGAAGGAGATGAGCTCTGCACTGATGTTAGTGAACCTAAGTACAGTTGATTTTGTTAAAGCTGCAAATACAGCCAGCTAGTTTTATTTAGACACCCTAATTCCAAAGAGTAAATTAACAGAACTCTTTGATTATTTGTATGAAAATAATTTCAAGCATTACATTCAAATACAATTGAATTGTAATGCAAAACTCCATTTTTCTTAGGTATATATGTTATGATGATATTCAATAGAATTTTGCAAATGAAAAGCTTGTAACATTCTTAAAGGCAGCATGTGAATTTGAATATGAGAGGCTACAATGCTACATATTCAGTGTCTTTGATTTTAAAATGTTGCATGCTTTAATTTTATTTATTTTTTTTATGTTAAGGGTTAACTGCCTTCAGTTGAATTTATACAGCATCAAGGGAGGTGATGGAGGACCAAACATCTTTTTTTTTGGAAAAAAGACATGAAGAAAAAATTGCGCATGGCCTCAGATGTGGTACAAATGTATATGCATATATATATATGTGTGTGTGTGTGTGTGTATATATATATATATAAAACCAAAGGAGGAATTAATGTCATATTACTACTGTACTTGTGTACTTCTGCACATCTGTAGTTAGAAACTGGCCCTAACAGATACTGAGACATAGCTCCTCTTTTGAATGTACTGGCACAGTTGATCAACCAGTTTACTTGCTCAAATGTAAGGTGGTCTCTCAAACTGCCAAAACAGACTGTAGAGAAAATTGGCAGAAGATGCTATGAACAAGACCTGGAGTTTCATTTGCAGTATTCATGGTGTAATGCCTGCAGATACTTGTCTCTAAGGACTTTTTCCCTGCATTGAACTCAGGTGAAGGAGAAGAATAGTATGAAAGGAAACAAGAAAAACTGATTGGAACATGAATGTCTACATTTCACAAAACCAGCCATGGCACATCAACAAAGAGACTGGGTAAGCATGTTAAACTGCATACAAAAAGAGCTTATATTATTTTAGTCAGTGCTGGGATTTTCAGTGCTTCTGAAGTGATTTACACTGATCTGACTGTGTCTATATTACTAAGCATGATTTTTGTTGTTTCATTTATAAAATACGCATATACAACAACTGTATCTTTTTACATAACAGGAGTAGCAGTTTATGAACTGCTGCATGCATGTAGCAGACGTGCAAGATTCAGCTCGCGATGGTGCTGATTGTCGTCGTCTTCCCTTGACAGTTTAATGCAGCTCCAAGAGCTATTAATTACTTGGCTAATTCCACACAACTTCATTTCAAATACGCTGCCTGTAACTCATGTAATTAAACAAATAGCACTTGTATTCAATCACATTTTTTTCTGATTGGAAGATAGGAGGTTGAATATGTAATTCTTATTCCTAATATAAGTGTACCTCTGTAAGAAGATGGAACTTGTACTGTGCTCTTATGCAGTAAAGCATACATGTACAGAGTCATTTCCAACCTTTTCCCAGTTCTGGGTTCCTCTTCTAGCCTTGCTTTTTATATATGCATACAAATAGAGACTCTGAGAAGCCCACTTGTCCTTTGGCTTTCTGACATTTCTATGTTGAAGTATTTTGACTTCTTATTCTGAGTAAGTATATATAATTCTGCATTTAAATGCAGAGTCCTAATAAATGCTTTGGAAATGACTTAGGAAAAGAATCACATTAATTTTAGATGACAATGAATATTTCCTGCAAAGAGATTCTTATATAACTTCACATACTCTGTAACTTTCAGAAATTTGTATGGTGACTGAACACATCACAGAATCACAGAATGGCCCAGGTTGGAAGGGACCTTGAGGATTTTGAATCTCCAACATCCCTGCCACAGGCTGGGCCACCAACTTCCCATTTAATACTAGACCAGGCTTCCCAAGGCCCCATCCACCCTGGCTTTGAACACCTTCAAGGACGGGGCATCCACAACCTCTCTGGTCAGTCTGTTCCAACACCTCACCACTCTCTGTAAAGAACTTCCCCCTGACATCCAACCTAAATCTTCCCTCCCTCAACTTAAAACCATTTCCCCTTGTCCTCCTGTTATCTACCCTTTCAAAGAGTTTACTCCACTCCTGTTTATAGGTTTCCTTTATGTACTGAAAGGCTGCAATGAGGTCACCCCGCAGCCTTCTTTTCTCCAAGATGAACAAGCCCAGCTCCCTCAGCCTGTCTTCATAGGGGGGGTGCTCCAGTCCCCTGATCACCTTTGTGGCTCTTCTCTAGACCCTCTCCAACAGCTCCCTGTCTTTCTTGTACTGGTGGCTCCAGACCTGGACACAGTACTCCAGATGGGGCCCCACAAGAGCAGAGTAGAGGGGGACAATCACCTCCCTGTCCCTGCTGGCCACCCCTCTTCTGATGGAGCCCAGGATACCATTTGCTTTCTGAGCTGTGTGAGCACACTGCTGGCTCATGTTAAGTTTTTCATCCATCAGGACCCGCAGGTCCTTCTCTGCAGGGCTGCTCTCAAGGACTGCTCCTTCCAGTCTGTATAAACGCCTGGGATTCCTCTGGCCCAAGTGCAAAACCTTGTACTTTGCTGTGTTGAACCTCATTAGGTTCACCCTGGCCCACCTTTCAAGTCTGTTTAGATAGAAATCATGCTAATTGATCAGCCTTTGAGGATGCTTTTCAGTGTATATTCAACTTAATAATTCCATGATTTTATGAAAAAAAATTAATAATACTTTAATAATGATTATTAAAGTTAGGAAAATACTATGTTAAATTAGCTCCTGTATATGTTAATTCTTTTTCCTACATTTTCAGTAAAAAATCAAATTATATAATGGCCTGTTGCTCTCTTCACTTCTTCCTACTTTGATCTCCATGTAGAATAGTCAACAAGCATTCATCCTTGTAATACTTTTTCATTTGTTATATTTTTACTGTGCCAGACAATATCCTTTACACCATAAAATGTTCCTCTGAGAACAACCAGTAACTTCCTTCTGGACTTTTCCTTAAAGCTTCTTTCTCACTTCTTTACTGTATGGAATCAAATTATTTTCAGTATGTTATAAGAAATGGGAAGGTGTGGGAATCCTCTTTTATGCAGCTCTTATTTACATAAAGAACTAAACCACAGAGATTAAAGTATTCACACTTAACCAGTTAGTGGTACCCAGAATAAGCCCTTGCCTTCTATGTTGGCTGTCCATTAGAGGCAGAGAGAGGCACACCTTTGCTAAGGAATTTTACAGCTATTTACTGGAAAGGAAGGAATCATTGAGAATCTGGAGCAGTGTGGTCCTGTTGCACCAGAGTGACACTGACTTCTTTCACTGTCCCCATACCCTTCTCCCAGTCTTCCAGTTTTCTTAATCCCTGTGATGTGTATGACAATAAATCCAAACACATGGGAAAAAAAAAAAAAGTAATTTTTTTGCCTCTGAAATGCCAAGATGAAGAATACTTTTTGGATGGTCATCTACTCACTACAGTCATTGTGTAAGGATCTGTCAGTACACATAGAATTGAATAATGTAGCAAACTTAAGAACAGGAAAATTTGCAGGAGTGAGTCACATTAGGTCTTATTCCATGGGTGTAGCAAAGCCAATATCCATCCATGATACTCTTCACCTGCTGAAGATCAGCTACCTGGTCCAGAGCAGGAAAAGCATTAGAATGTATCTGTAATATGTTGAAAGATGACTTATTTTATGACACAAATGAAAAGATGCATAACTCTTCAACAGACAGAATGGAAAGATTTTTACCAATCAGTAGCTGGAAAACAGAATTGTGCCCAAGAGAGGCAACTGTATTTGGAAAAGCTGTTAGTGTTAAAAGCAGGAATTTATAATAGTCATCCGTGGATAGTTTGAGCTATTATATCCCATACTGCCTGTAAAGGCATTAGGTGTGTAAATTCAGATGAGTGTTTGGGTAAGTCCATTGAAATATTAAACCCAAATGAATAGTGAACTTATGGTGAGCTACAGATATGTGAAAACAAACCCTCTGTATCATCAGATTGTCTAAAATGGAACTGCTTGTCTGTCAGAGCTGAGTTTTTGGACTTGACTGACATGTGACCTTGGGACAATTTCTGCTGGAAAAGGATCTTTTTCAGCAGCTCAACAGTGAGCAGTGAAAACTGCTCAAAGAATCCTCTAACTGTGAGGCTGAAACTGTCCTTAGAGATGTAAGAGGAAATATTTTAGCTTAAATGGATCTGTGGTAGTTGAAGGAAGCAGATGTGACACCCTTGTAGGTGCTTTTTAAATAATCTTATTCCATCTGGCTTTATTCTTAGACTCAATCAGAATAGAAACATTTTCACTCTATTGAAAAAATAAAGGTTTTTGGGGATAGTAATGCTTTATGATTATTTTTTTTCCTGGGATTTCAGAAGTCTTTTTAATATAAGAAATTAATGTAAATATTCCTTATTTTCTTCTGTATCACTGTTTTCATATAAACTAAGTGATAGCAAAAGCTGTTGAGCTTTTATGAAGTTAAAATATATCTCAAAGTTTCTAAAAGTTTTCAGTGATGTTCCAATAGAGAATAGAATAGTCTTTCTGATTCTAATTGAAATAAATATATTTGACAGAATGATTTTAACTTTGCTTACTGTATTGACAGTATAAATTGAGTTGTGTCGTGTAAATAAAACAAGCCATCTAGAGACGTCTGTAAAGGTTAGAATTTAATAAATAGAAGGTTAGAATTTAATAAATTACTGTTTAAATGGGTCAACTCATGCATGAGAAATGAATGCTAGTTGTAAATTGGATGCAAACCTGTAGACTTTAAGGGGAATTGAATCAAATGGTAATCTAAATTTGTTGATAGAGATGTTCTGATACGTTTTCCCTTTGAAAAACAGCAACAAAGGTAACTCTTACAGAGAAATAATTAAAACACATGTTTGTGTTAGGTTAGAACTATGTCATTCAACTTCAGAACTTCAGAAGTCATTGTATTCATTTATGTCACTGGCACTAGTAAATTTTACTTTGACATTGTTAAACCCGTATTTGGTTACACCAGTGTTTGAGTTGATGGGATGCTTTACATAAGATACACTTTAATTTAGAGTGGTCTCCAATCTAGAAGGATACATCTTGGGCTTTTTCTGTTTAAAATAATAATAAAAAAGAAGTATATGTTTCACCTTCTATTTATATATAATATTCAGATTAAATAGTAAGGCAACTTTCTTATGAAAAATTTAAGCAATTTAAGAAATAATTAAATAATCTTCAAATATATAATGCAGTGTTTAATGAATTTCATTTTAATCCATGGCAATTACTGTTTCTTGTCAGCAGATGCAGAAGTAAAACCTTAAGTTAATGTACAATTACTAAATACTCTGAATATCCTAACTGGAGTCTAAAACAGCTATGTAAGTGTAAGCACAGAATTAACGGTTAATTTCTTTTTACGTTTTGCTCCAGTATTGACTAGCACATGTACTGCTTTGTACTGCAGTTTATGCAACAACAACAACAACAAAATCAGTCTGTAATGAAGACAAATATAAAAAGTGTTCTTTAGCAACTATTGTAAGCATCAATCTCTTATCTGACTGGTGTTTTTGTCTTAAAATGCAGGTGACTTCAAGACAGTTTATTTGGAAGGTTTCTGATGTTTAAATGTATGGCTTTGGCTTTTTCTGTTATGGTGCTATGAAACTAAACAATTATGATCCCTCCTTCCCTCAGTTTTTTTCTTATGTCACTTGAATATATTTAAGCAATATCAAAATCACTCATTATTTTTAATGAGAATGTATTTTTGAAGCCCGTGGTTTTTACATACAGTAAAAAGAAAATGAAATAAAATCTCTTTCCATAGTAACTCAACTTGGGAGCTAATTAAAATTAAGTTTTTAAAATGCCAAAAAATTAATTAGCCCAAAAGTTGAACATCAGGAGTTAGTAACTCCAGATATCCTTGAATAGTTAAGTGCTTGTAAGGAAAAGATAATTTCTAATTTCCTCATTTTCCTATGTTGTCCGTTACTGGCTTATCATTGCAGCTTTTAATTCTGCCTTATCTGATGTTTTTGTACTGCACATCAGTTGCTAGGGCAGCATCTTATGCAGTAAACCTCCTGCTGAAGAACAAGATGCTCTGCTTCTTCTAAAGCTAATACCATCTTTAATCTTGATCCCTGGAGATTTGAATGTCTCACCCTTATAATGCTCACAGACTTCATTGACCTTGACAGCAGGGGAATCTGGTCCTCTGTGGCACTCAGTTATTTTTTTTACATGTTAACACATGTGTCTGTGATTTCCTTAGCCTGTCAGTAGTTACATTAGTTGTGACAAAGCCAGCACTGTAGTAAGTGTAATGATTAAACTTTTTAACAATCCTGACACAAGAGAGGAAGTAGACAAAGTTTGCGTGTGACATTTCTGCTTATGTCTACAGAGACTAAGAGTTTATTTTTCCAAAAAGCAGATTAGAGTGTCACAGGTATTGATTTCTAACTGTTTCAGTTCTGTTCAAATAATGGTTTAGTTTCAGAAATGGTTGTTTACTCTTTCTTAAGTTCTTTCTCTGGCTTATGCTAATTTACTCCTCCTGTTAGCACCCACAATATTTTAATATAAATCTTTTAAGTATTTTTTCAGATCAGCCTTGAGTTATTTTTTTTTTCTCCTGTCTTTTCACATTTAGTAAGTTAGCAAGCTTGTGTGGCTAAATACTGGCCTTTGGGGAAGACCATTTCTGAAGAAAATGATATTTGAATGGTGATTATCTTGAACTTCAAGGCTGGCTGTCTTCAGCCTTTCTGAGCCTCAGTTCTGCTGCCCCTGCTTTGTATCTGTCCTTCCCTTTCTCCATTAGAGAATGATGGCATAAATGGAAACCCTAATCATTTTGGCCAGACCAACCATTTTCCAGCCCTAAGAAGTGAAGTACACTTCAAAGTTATGTCTGTCTTTGATGTTAACTGATTTTTGTAGGATTTGGCATAATAGGGTAGCTGTTCCCAGTTTCCAGAAAATGAGTAGGTATATGGCTGAGAAGAATAGTGGGGTTGGTGTGAGTTTTGGCACAACAGCAAAACTGATCTTTGAGGAAAAAGGAAGATTGGAATATGAGAAAGCTGTGGTAAGATCCACCCTGTGCAGGATCAGGGCAAGATATAAGTGTTTTCAGGGCTGTTACTCAGTGCACCAATACTGGGCAGAGCTGGAGCCACTCGGTAGCACTGATCCTACAGGCACCACTAATAGGAAATTAAGGAGTCAGGGAACCTGAGAAGGTGTATCCAGCTCACCTCATGTTTTCTTGCCTGCTTACCAGGAAGACCTGCTCTGATGTGGGCTGGGTTACCCTCTTCTTCAGTGTTGTGAGCACAAGGGAAATGACCAAAGGGTTTCTTTACCTGTACAAAGTGAGCTGTAGATATGAGCAGGGCAAGAGCAGCAGGCATGGAATGAGGTCACTTGTTTGGCATTGCCTTTTGTTTAACATTCCTTTCTGTGCAGCATGTGGTTCTGGCTCAGATAATAGCTGGCAAGCTGTCTTGAGTCGAGAAATTATTAGCAGTTGGTTTCCTTTTCATCAGAAAATTACAAGTTTATGAGTGGAAAGGCTTAAAAAAGTTTGGTGGTGATAGAAAATATAGCAGGATTATTGGCTCTGAAGATTATGGCAAAAGATACGAAATCCAATGAGGGATTGGAGATTAAACAATCGGTGTGACTCAAAAAGGGGTCGAACAGATATTGAGAAGTCACAGATAAAAATTAAACTTTCTATATGCACAAAAAGCCAAGTGGGATATGCATATAAAGTAACAGGTAGCATGGAACAGGAAAGGAGAATTTGATTCTTCACTCTGTCTTAAAAGAGGGAGGAACATGGAGTGTAATTTTCAGGCATTGTGTTTGAAAGAAAAATATGACTTCTCTCATGACATCTGTTTGATCTTCTGGTTTTTCCATTACTTTCTGTTATGGACTAGAAAGCCTTTCTGAGACCTGAATGACAGTTTTTTGAAGAGATGGCTAAGATGCAAATGTAACTGGGATATGACAGATGGTCCTTACCTATGTAGATCTTATTGGTATCATTTTTTGAGTGTTATCATTAAGGTATTTGGAAACTAGCCAAGACAAGTAGGACTGAGTGGAGATGAAGGCTGCTAGGTATTTAAAGGTATTAAGAGCCTTTTAAAGCAAAGAATAACCATCAGTGTTCTCGCACAGCCACTTCAGTTTACAGACCAGATATTCAAGAGTAAGATGGCATTTTAGCTTTGTCTGGAAGTGTGATTTTCAAGTGTATCTTCTAATTAGAGTATAGAAAGTGGAGTAATTACAATTGAAACTAAACTGACTGATATGCTCCAGCTGCTAAAGCATATATAGTCCTTCGGACCAGACTTGAGGTATCCTAAAGCTACTCCCATCTCCCATAGAATATGGAGTTTATGCTCTCAGCACCAACTGTTTCATTCTACGTCTGCCCCTGTTATGCTGCAATACCTGCTAATGGAAACATTTCTTATGTTATCCTAGCTAGGAACTAGTTGTCACTTCAATGCTGCATTCCTGTTGGACTCTAAAGTGATAACTGACTATAACAACAGACTTTAAAATTCAGAAAGTGGAAGGGTGGAAGAAGTGGATCCTGAAAATCAGATTGTTGCATGACCTCTGTTTGCCCTGTCAAGGGGTCACTGAGTCTTGTCTGGACTGTGCAGTAAACTTGTAATTTATGTTTGTAGAGGATGTCAGGAAGAAGATTCATGTCTGATGTGCAGGTGCTCCATTAGGATTTAGAAAGACATGGATTGATTAGGTGGTTATTGCCACATGCAAAATTAGCCTGGTCAGAGACCCCTGACAAGGAAGCTTGGTGCATAACCAGAGCACCAGGCTGCAGCTGATAGAGCCTCAAAATGTTAATGGTGGATAACTCAGATAACTTTGGAAATGAATAGGTTTTTGCTCACACACTTCTGATATTCTAGGCCAAAACTTTTAGGAATGACATGCTGCATTTACTACCTGTAGGAACTGACTTTTCCTGTGTTTTTTGAGTTTGGATCAGTAGAAAATAAGCACCCACTGTGCATATAGATATGGTGCAGGTAGCCAGAAATGGAGCTATACTGGTTACCATTGCTTTGGGAGCAGTGTATAAATATGTACCAGATGTAGGAATCAGACTTGGGAGCAGAGTATATCCCACAGGTATAAATGAAACTTAGGATTTAGCTGGTAGGCTTCTTTCTGTAGGAGAAGATATTCCTATGGTCTAGAACATCCTGAGGAACATTTCAGTCTGAGGAAATGTGATCCATGTTAGTAATTTGTTTATATTTTCTAATATGACCCTTTCTGACATGGCTCCAAATTAAGTGAGAGGGTTTAGAGCTGAAGTACACAGTCCTCTCCCTGTTAAAGTAATAAAACTGGCTGTTAAAATGTGGAACTGGCATTCATTCATATTCATATCCTGTTCAGTGTTCAGTTTCTGTTCTGAAAAGTGTACTGCACAGAAACTGGTCCGTTTGCTCAGCTCAGTTTCTTAGCAGTTCTCAAAGACAAAAGGCCAGTAAGGATTTCAGTAAGGATTTCCTGTTTAACAGGCATTTTGACACACGTCAGTTAGGAGCACTGCTTTGAAAAAATCACTGAGCCAGGTCCTCAGCTGTCATCAGCACCACCTCACAGAAATCTTGTTATACATGCTTTCAGCCTGATCTTGAAGCCAATGAGATTTCTGGCCTTCAGTATCTAACCAGGTTATACCTTAGGTGCTGTTTGTTTGTTAGTTTCTCTTAGACATGATTTAATGCATGGGTCAACCAATACTACTTTGTACTAAGATTGCAGTACATCTGGATTTGAGAAGTCTGCTATTTATTTCTATCTAACCTTGCTGATGACATTCCTTGTTACCTGCAGCAATTTGCATCACTTCTGGTTCCCTTTCTACATAACATGGATAATGATACTGAAGGCCTTTGGGAAACTGTTTCAAGTTCTAATGACAGTGATGAAACAGATGATTAGTGTGGCTGCTGGTTGTTATTGTTTATATGTGCAGATTTTGAGAGGCAGCACAAGAGTGGGTGTCTTGAGTCATCAGCTCTAGTTCTCTCTCTTGCAGGCAAGTATGTCACGCAAACTTCTTAACACGTTTACCGAACTCCACATCCATTCTTTTTTTTTTTTTTAAGATTGTTTCCTCACTGCCTAATGGAAGGTAAAAGCCACATTACAATTTCCACAATAAATTCATGGCAAGAATATGTCTATTCATATGCTAAAGCTGTCTTTTGTTTGCTTGGCACATCTATGTCCTATATATACCTAGTGAGAGGTGTAATTCTCAGACTTTGCTATATGATGCTGAGCAAGTAAGCAGTTTTGATGTGCCCTTGCAAAAGTCTTGCTGTTCCACAATGTCCCACTTCTGCCCTTTTTTTATGGGACCTCAACTCTTTTGAGCACAGAAAAACAGAGTAATTTTCACAGTATTGTAAGAGAGATTTTAAATATACTTCGTCCTGATTCATTTTAGTGTTATATTTGCTTTTCCTTGCGGCTTTGGTTGTGTCACATAGTCACTGTATGGTTGTTCCAGATACACATATATGCCTCTTTCCAACTATTAAATTTGTATCTTGCAATATAAATGCTCTGAAGAACACATTTTTGTATTAAGTAATATTAAATCCTGTCCTATTATTCCAGATATCACATTCAGTCATTTTTATCCCATGAAGTCCTAACTGTCTTGGCAGCTACCACCTCCTTCCTAGGCTTTTAATGTGGGTTTGAGCAACAGATTACTTGATTCAGAGTGGTGGTAAAAAATTTCTGTGAAGTTTTTTTCAGTGGAGTCACCAAAAAAAAAAAAAAAAAAAAAAGCCAGAACAGAGACAAATATTATGTGTATAGATAGAGTAGTTCTATCAGTTCCCCAAATAAAAATGATTGTTTGGACAAAACTACTTTTCCTGATGTGAGCAGAGAGGTTTTTGCTGGAATTAAAATGCTGAAAAACAAGTAATATTTTTAGATTAAGACAAGCTCCAGATGATGTTCTTTGTTTGGAAGGAAGATCATCCATCCAGGTCACTCCATCTCATTTCTCTCCTCTTTGTTCAACTCTCTGGAAGCTGGGCTTGTTGTAACGGTTGTTGCCCTAAGTGAAAATCTATGGAGCTCAGCTTCTTGATATCAGAATACAAAAGCACTAAAATAGGAAAACAGCTTCTCAGGAGTGGAAGCAAGAGAAGTTCAGCTACTCATTGAATCTCTGGTAATTTATTCTTTTTTTCTGAGTTTGATTGTACTTGTGATGCTTCACTAGTGAGTTTAAAGATATTAAAGGTATATTTTTAAGATGTTTGTGCTAAAAAGACTCAAAGCAATTCAACCGTATTGTCTCTTTTCCCATTCTGCAAGGTGGACTGACAAGGATCCTAAAACCTGCTAAATACATTCTTGTTTTTTCCTTTTCAGTGTAAGCTACAAGCATACAGTTCAGGCATTACAGAATTTGAATGACTATATAATGGATTCCTTGACTAATGGGAAAGATGTTGGAAGTCTTAGGAGAGCACAGAAAATACCAATGGAAACCTTTTTTTTTTTTTTTTGCAAAGATTTTCAGTCTTTTATTCAATATAACAAATGAATATTGAGAAAAAAAAGATCATGCACAAATATAAGCTTTGTGAAATTTCTTGTCTGTTGGTTTCATACAACTTCCTATAAAGTGCAGGTACCTGTGTTTTTTTTTCTTGATGTGAATACGTGAAACTGTATAAAACCTTAAGTCATAGAACTTGCTAAAATTCTGTCATTATTGATAATTATACTAATGGCCATATAACTATGGACATGAATATAATTCTTGCATTTGACCAGTTGCAGTAAGAACTTCCTGAAAACCTTTTGCTTTGAAAAGTCCTGACATTTCACAAATGCTTTTGCTGCAATGGCAATGCAAATATATGGAGCCTTTCAGTTATTTATAATAAGCCTTTTTCTGTGCTCAGAATATGTGATATTCTATTGTTTGGGGCACTCATTTCGGATCTGTGTTGTTAGGCCTATGTATCACTGAAATCATTTTACTTTGCAAGCGTATTTTTCATGGAGAAGGAAGCAGGAAACAGGAGGAAGGGAAAGTGAGAAATCATAGTAGTTAACACCCAGGAGCCACAGCAGAAGTCAGATCTGAGTCCCTGTTTTGCCTGAAAAACTTGAACACAGGTCTTGCACCAGTACGTTATTCATTAAGTGAATTATTCAATGAAGTTATTAATTAATTTTATACAGATTTTTATGGAAATCACACAGAAGTTCTCAATTTTAGAGAGCATCCTTTTCAGTCCTACTAGATAAACTGTCAGTTAAATTGGCCTGGATTGACATGCAGAATGAACATATGTCAGAGACACTTGAGTCTGATATATTAGCTGTATCTTAATATGCTGGATTTGTTTCTGTAAACCAAGGAGGCTCCATGGTCAGAGGCTGGGTTTCAGGAGCCTTCAGTGCTTCTTGGTTGCTCTCTTGGCTAGGAGATAGCCAATGCTGTCAATGTATCATTTTTGTACAGAGTATTTTATCTTTCATTTTGTGGTTCAGCATTTGTGAAGGAACAGAAATCCTGATGCTCTGGATCTAGTGGTTCCTCTCAGTTAGCCAGTACTCAATAGCTGTGTCTCAATTGCTTGTGATCAGTATTTGTTCTTATAGGCTAGCACTCTGTAGAGTCCCAGTGAGGGACCGCAGCTTGAAATCTCATTGTGTTCCATATCTTTTACAGTTGAGATCTGATATTTGACTATTCTACCAGACTGAAGTCGCCCCTCTCCTTGTCTAGTCCAACTCCACCACCTCCTGGAAAACAAATTGAGCTTGTATGTGTCTTCTGTTCTGCTGGTACCTAGTAGAAGACAAGAAATCCAGATGGTCACAGCTTGTCCTCACAGAGAAGCTGCTTTTTGTGATTTTAACTCTATCCAAATTATGGATGGGATGTGGAGTGATCTGGAAGGAAGTGGTGTAACTTCCTACTGAGACCAGAACTGTGGATACCTATGGCCAATTTTGCCAGTGAGATGTACTGATGTGCCTGGAGCTGTAATACTTTTACCTGAGCTTGTCCTCTGACAGATCCATGAGTGGTGGCATTCTCCTGAGATTTTCTCCATCCCATCTCAGTGGTGCGGGATATGTTAGGATGGAATTCATCTCATGTAAGTTTGTTATTTTCATTTAAAAAATATCATACAACTTAGAAGCAGAATTTCATTCTTATTGGTTTAGTGAAGCAGTATATCCGCATACTTGTTCCAAAGACTTTCAGGGTGAAAGAGACCAAACCTCCTGGTAGATCTCTGTGGCCAGACCCAAATGCCCTGTTGCAAAGGGAAATCCTTTAGCTTTGGTGCAAGCCGGAATTTGAGTGGACATCCTCATAGTCTTTTTGCTCCAACTTACCTTGTTGTACATTTTAGTGCATTGCTGGGTGGGGTGTAAGTTGTTTCATCTGCTATGTTCATTTTAGCAATAATTTTTTTAGGGTCAAATTAAAATTACATTTCAGTGACCTGGTAGTAGTTTGAATCTGTTTGCCTTTGCTTTGTGCTGTAGCTATATTCTAGCACATTATTCCTAATATTTACTTCTTAACATTTTTAGATTTTCTTGCCTTGAAACATAAGAACTGTTGCATCTATGTACTAAAGTTGTTATCTTGCCTGACAATGGGAAGCATGGTTCGCTTTATTCCACTGTAGTTATGGATACTTCACTACACACAGACATATTTTTAATCGCTAAAAAAAGTTTGTTTATGTTAGAGTCATTGTTCCAAAAGGCCTTGGCAATTTATAGTCACCTGTAGATAACAGCTTTCTGAACGCAAACTTAAAACCGTGCAGGTGAGTAAGGTGATGCTATACTGTTTGTTAAAATGCATTTTCAAGCATGCTTTTTTTTTTTGGATGGTGCAATAATTGAACTGTACTTAAAGATGTTCAGTTAACTTTGATGTCCCTACAGATATTCAGCAGTATTTTGCTTTCATTTGATCAGTACTAGTTTTAAAAATTTTCTTTAGATTTTCTTTTCTTTTTGAAGTCTGCTACCACATGACTAACAATAATCTTTTTTTTTTCTTTTTTTTTTTTTCCCTATTTCTTGGTCTTTTGTTTCCCTTACAACTCTGGAAGTGATTTTCTGAGTTATTGCTTATTGAAATGAGGGTTTGGAGTACTCCTTAATCTTTTAAAACTATATTTCTTATTAGTATCCTGAAAGTCTTGTTCTTGCATATGGTTTTGCCAACATCTCTGCTTTGACTGTGCTTTCTTGCACAGATGTCTTCCACACTTCTGCCTCATACATATGTAGCTTTGGCAGGTTGGTTAGAAATAGTTTTATGTCAGCATGAGGAAATCAAAGCTTTTTAAATGCTCCCTCCCCCCCCCAGCGGATTTTCTGGCTCAGTCTATGTTCATTAAATTTTGCTGGAATTCTATTACTAAAAGGTTATATTAGATAATGATGATATTAATCCCCTTCTCTGCTGCTTTCTGGTGAACTGCTTGACAGAGTGTGAAAAGGGAGCTTTAATAAGTTAATGTTATTAATAAAAGTACTAATAGCCAAGTTGGTGTCTTGAAAAACAATTAAAAAAACACATCTTTTCTTCTAGGAAGGCTTTTTTAATGGAGTCCACTAGCATGTCTTACATGTATGAAAAGCAAACAACAGATTAATTTTCCTTTGCAGAAAATTTCCTTTAAGCTTTGCTTTAAAAATGCAGTTTAAAAATAAAAACATTGATAATGTGAGAGTTTTCTGGGTAGTGAGAAATCTGTGATATGTTTTCAAAAAGTGGCACTATTGTTCATTTTTGCCTATGAAAGTCCTTCGTGTCAGTACTTGCACACAGAAATACCTCTCATCTAAACTGTTGAGCTGATTGTATGTAAGGCTGTGCAGAAGGGATGTGTGAACAAAGCATAATTCATCAATTGTTCTGTTGTAACTGTCTGCGTTCTTCCTTCTGGATGCTTTACTCTATTTCTTTCTTAAAGGAAAATGAGGTCATTCAAGGTAAGCTAGTCCTAGATCAGAGGTATAGAGGATCTTACATTTCACAAAAGTATATAAGAAAGTTCCAGAGAAGCTTGTCTCTAATTTTTTTTCTGGTTAATACAAAAAATATTTTAAAATTCATTAAAAATCTTTTGGATACTTATAACCTATTCATCTCTTTAGAAGCAGATTTTAGTAGCCAATTTTAACCTAATTCAGGATAGTTTCTAAGTCTATCAGATTTCTAAATCTAACTGGCTTCTCAAGCCAGTCCCTTAGTCATTATGGTTGAGTAGGCTTTACCCTGTGAAAGCAAAAGAATTAACTGAGAATTTAACTGACTGTGATATGTTTATACTTATGTGTAAGCAAACCAAAGGAGTAAGTAGTGACTGAAACAAGTCTGTGATAATTGTAACTTATTCACAGTTAGTCAAGTGCAGAATATGAAGATTATAAAAAAAACAAAAACCAATCATTATAATAGAGAGTATCTGAACAATGAAACTGAAAATGAGGTTAAATGTGCAAATAAATATATGTAGTTTACAAAATAATGGCCTTGGACCTGATTATTATGCCATATAATGGCATCAACTCACTGCTTAATACATGTCAAAAAAGCAAATAAAACATTAGAAATAAATAGGAAAGCAATAGAAAAGTAAAGAAAAAGCTTAATTATACCTTCTGTCAAAATCCCGTATTCACCCATTGTTTGAATAATGTTTTTGTCTTTGGCCTTCAAGTTAAAATAAATATGTAAATAAAAAAGATCAGGAAGGGCATCAAAGTTGACCAAATTCATCGAGAAGAGTGAATTAATCCAGTCTTAGGAAAAGTTTGAGAGTTTATAAAGGTGTTAAAGAATGATCTACAAAGTAAAGAAGGTAGACAAGGAATGGCCACGCTCCCTGTCTTCAAGTGCAAGAACTAGGAACAAAGAAAGCTAGTCAGAAGCACCATCATGACAAGCAAGAGGAATTGTTTCTTTGTGAAAAGTATTAAATGATGGAGTTTTTACTAGGTGATCATGTGAATGCAAGAAGTTTATATTAGCTCAAGGACAGGGGAAGCATTTAGAAAAAAAATCCGCTGTGGAATGGGACAAACCACACCAGGCTCAGGAAATACACCAGACTGAAAACTGTTGGAGTCAGGGAGAGTGTAAGTGGGGGAAGTATCGTATATTTCCCATGTCCTTATTGAGGCTCACTAATGCTTGCAGCTGTTCTTGAATAAAGGACACAAGGCCAGATGGACCTCTGGTCTGAGGTAGTTCTAGACTCTCTTAAATTCCTAATACAGTAACAGAGATAAAACATTCATATAATATTTATGTTTAAAATATGAAATTTGAAACGTTCATGTAAAAGATGGCAAGAAGCTGATACTGAATATAAATTCCTGTCAAAATAAGAAGCATGTAGAAAGGCAAAAGAGTCCATTATAAATGGCTAACAGATGTAAAAATAATGAAGTTTTAAAAATAAATAATCATTATAAAATGTAGTTTTTAGCTATAACCAAGATAACTCCTGCCAATGTAATCTTATTTCAATGCAATGGAATGTGGTTTTAATGTGATTCTTTCCAATTTGTCCTTGCACTTTACATGTTGAATTTGTATTTGAAATCAGTAAAATCTTACTGATTCAATTTCTTACATTTATTATTTAGATATTTTTTGAATTACATGTAGGAGATATAAAAAAATACAGTGTATTTGGGATGAAGCAGAAAGGCATGTCCATTCCCCTTCGTAATGATACTTGGAACTAGACCACATGTGGCTGTTTGTTTAAAGAATATTTGTTACCTGTGATAAGCAAAGCATCTGTTTGATGGCTGACTGGCAGGTTTTGAGATGTAGTTGTTACTAAATGGTTTTAGTCATTTCCACAGGGGCTGATCCTTGGTCAAACACTTTTTAAATGTTTTTATTATTTCTCTAAACAGTGAGATGATACCTTTGTTGGTAAATGATGCAGATACAAAAGTAAGTAATACAAGAAGTAGAGAGAACATGGTGATCTTTTAAGAATTGCCATTATAGAGTGATTTCAGATTCCGTGTTAAGTGTCAAAGTCAGAATCACAAAATACATATTTTTCATAGTAAAATGTTTGTGAAACTGGAAAACAAACGGTGCATATCACAAAATGAGATGGTTTTGTAAACCCAATAATATTTGGACTTCTTTGTAATTAATTACTTCTCTTATTGTAGTACAAGTGCAAATGAACTAGTATGATCCTTGTAAGTATGATCCTCAGCAAGAGCAATGCTGGGCAGACGCAGAACAATGTATTTACTACGTTGACTAACTGATTGCAGAGAATCAGGACTGATACCGGAATGTTGCATCCATGTGCTGAGGTAGATTTGGAATCACTGTATTCCCCTTCTCTATTCCCCAGAATTCAAGGAAGGACAACATAAATTATCCTGGGGATTGGAAAAACAAGCTGTTTGAGTGCCAACTATTCATTCAACTGTGAGAAGGAAGTAGCTTTTGTATTGTGTAGAGACTTTTTTATAACAGAGACATATCAGAAGTCTTGGACTTGACAACAGCCCTGAAGACAGCTAAATGCAGATAAGATTTTATCTGGAGGTAACGTGGCCTAGATCAGATACTTTTATATACTACATGTATAGTGACATGTAGAGAGTGGACATCTTAAATGCAGTCTTATGTGTCTTTCTCAGCTCAGCATCAAAGTAGTTATGTTTGAGACCTGCAGTAATTTTCTTCCAAACATGTGAAAGGACTTAAGCAATTTTTAGTTCTTTTCTGCGAGTGTTTGTAGATTCTTCTTGTTCTCTGCCTGACTGCTTTACAATCCTCAGACTTTGGGGCTCAGACTCAAGGGCTTTAGAATGAAAAATGCATTGTGAGAGAAAAGGGCAAGCCAGCTGCAAACAGGGTGTACATCTGTATGAGAAAGATATGCTCTCATTTGCTGAAGGGAAGAGCTGCAAGGTCCTGATATATTCCCCATTTGTACAGCAATCTTTTTTTCCTGTTGTCTTTCACATGTTTTATGTGTGCCTTCTACATGTGCACACTGTGGACTGCAGTGTACAGAAAATGAAACTTGCTTCTCCTGAAGCTTGCTTCTCTTGACTTGCTACCTTACCACATGCCTAACTTCCCCAGAGTATCTAGTCTTTAAAATGTCCAACTTTTCTTGTCACTGCATACGCTTTGCTTTCGTTTGTTGATAATCTTTGCTGACTGCAAGGCCCGAGAGAACTGGAGGAATAACATGCTGGAAGGCCTTCTCTACATAGACTGTTGTTGGGTCTTACATAAATAATTAACTTCCTCCTTTGAAATTCTAGTGATTATGTAGGAGTTAAGCAAGGAGTAATGCATGATGAAGGGCTTTCACAGAGATGAGCAATGTCTGTGATGTTCAAGAATTACAGTTTCTTAGGGTGTATTCAGTGAACCCAGCAGACTTGGGGCAACTGTAGGATCTGGATAGGAACAGAAGTTTAAGAAACTCCTCTTCAAAGTGACTGTTGTGCCCAGACTTGCTGATCATTGGTTACTGTAGATTTTTGTCCTGAGATCACTCTCTTTTTACTTTGCAATTTATTTTTAATGTATTCACATACTTGTTCTGCTTGCTGAACAGGCAAGTGAGCTGAATTCAGTTATGCCTTTTTGCTGCAAGTGGGAAAGTTGTTTTTATTAACCAGTATTGATGGAATTCCAGTGGATGTGTGTAGATTTTAATATATTGTTTATCATTTACATTCTGCTGCAAGGAATGATAGATTCAAGAGGGGTTTGCCTACACTTGCCAGGAGTAAGGGATGGCAAAAAACAAAATTTATAAAAATGAAACGCTGGGTCTTTTGTACACAGAAAGGAGGCTGGTGACTGGCAAGAAAAAATATTTCAGGCTGTGATTTGACAGTCATTTGGAGCTGCTCTACTGCTGTGTTGCTCTTGAAAGAGATTCTACAACTGTCTAGCATGACAGTGCAGACTATATTCCCATCTGTCCGTGCTGGACGCTAGCACTTGTCATGTGGCAAGGTGAAAGGCCAGAATTGCTCTTTTAAGTGATGATGAATCTCTGAGTTGGTATAATTGAACTGTGAAACTTCAGCGGTATGTTTAGTACTAGATGGGAAGTGCGAAGAAACTAATAAGGTGGGTAGCAAAAGCACTTCTCATACAGATGACAGTGATTTAAGAGCCACCAGGCCACAGTTTTGGCAGAGCTAATTCAATAAGCTTAAATTTCAGTTTAAGCTGTTATAATTGCTGTGTGCATGGAGAAAATTTCACCAAGGGTGAGGCTGAAGATGATAATCTAGTCCCTGTCTGTAGTAGCCTGGGAGTAATGTGAGTAGCTCAGACAAATAATTAAAAGTTTTCAGCCCTTAGTGCTTCTCCACCCCTAATGTTCATCCCTGATTTTACTGTTGTGAAAAACTGTGCTGGTGCATTGTTTTTGTTCAAGCTGTGACAAAAGTGTGCTGCATCACAGAGTGCAGAATTAATGCTGAATGAAAGAAATGTGTCCACTCAAAAATGGACAGCAAATTCTCCTTAAATATTATCTGGGCCTTTTTCATTATTCTGTACTAAGCTAAATATAGATCCTGCTTCATAGGAATGGTGAACTTTGTAAGAGTTTTCCAGTGACTTGAAATGAGGGCCTTTCTCCTGCAACGTTGAATCCTCAGCATGGAGCTAGAGTTCTGATGTGTGTGCTGAGAGCACCCCAAAGTAACAGAAAGCTTTCAGTTTTGGGACGTTCTTCAGTTTCAGAGAGCTTTATGATTTCCAAGCTTTGCAGTGGGGGTGATCAGTACAGAACACCCTTCTTCAAGGGTTTTAGGGCTGTACAGTGTTTGACAGTAGGGTTCTTCAGGCAGTTGGGCCTAGACATGCAAGAGTAGAGATAGGCTATCTGTATGGGAACTGCTGAATCACGGCCTGAACCTCTGATTGATCACCTGAGGCGAGCAATGAGTCAGCCATGGGAGCACAGCTGAAGGCAATTCACCTGTGCTGCCGGAAGGGGTGGAGCCAGGCTCCACCTTTCCTAGACCCATTTAAGAGCTGACTATCAGTAGGGAAGGATCTCTTCTGGAGATCCACTCCACTGGAATTTCCTAAGTGAGCCCAGGATACGGTAAGTGTCCCTATCTTTTCTGTTTTCTGCTTTGGTGTAATAACTACGTAGCCAAGCTCCCTGCTATACTATAACATCAGTATATTCATTGATTGTACAGCTACCTATGAGGAAATTATCCTCTGGAGCAAGTTCATTATGAATTTTAGAATGCTTCAGAGATCTAAAATAAATTTTCAATACAATTCCTAGTTATTTATGCTCATAAAAAGAGAGAATCGCAAATGCTTAATGATTGCGCAGATTCACAGGAGAAGCTTCTATTATTGTTGAGAAGTTACTTTTCAGATACTGGCTTTATATGTGTTAATTTGTACCTTTATTCAGGTTGTCTTTAATGTTGGATTTTTCTATTATGTTTTCAGAAAACACTTCAATTTTTCTGTCTGATTTTTTTTTTAAAACTACAATTATAAGGAAAAGATAAACATTAGGCAAAGGTGTCCCTGTTTTTCCTCTTCTCGTGAATGGTGAAATTAAAAAAGATGACGGGAATAGACAATTCATGTCCTTCAGTTATAAAAATAGAAATTTAAGGAAGAAGTTTGCTTCTTGGACTTCTGTGCCAACTGTACTACAGGATAAGAATGCATTGCTAAATCAAACAGTTAAAGGAGTGTGGGATAATACAGGAACTGCTTAACCTTCTTAAGTTGTTATTCTGCAATTTCAGTATGTTTTGATACAAAGAAAAATTGTCCTGTGATAATCTGGTTTTTATATAGATAATGGGTGCAGTTCATTTTGCACAGACTTCATAATTTTGTTTTGGTATATGAATTACCACTTTGTATATGCCTCTTGGCATTTTCATGCAAACTAGCTTTTCATCAAATGTGTTTTTTATAGAGTGATTTTCAAAAGATTAGTGTTCAGAATAAGTGGATGAGTATTGAATCTGTACAATTAAAATGTCCTCCATAAAGAGAGAAGAGGTGGTTTGAGAGTGTGTTGAAATACTGTAGTGAGTATACAACTCTCGCAATGGCAATAAATGCTTGTGTTGACCCTCTGTTACCAATTTATTTGCCTGTAGCGATACAGATTTTCCCTTAGAAAGCATAAAGACAATAGTTTTTATGTAATTGGTACAAATATTAAGACATTGATTGCTTTTTGTTTGTAATGTGACACACTTTCTCTTAAGAGATAAATGATTTGTTTATTGTGAGCTAGAATTGTGAGTGTGCGTAAGGCTTTTATTTTCTGCACAGTCAGAGATGGTCTCTGATATCCCTGCTGGTTGGCTCTCTGTCTCTTTCTTGCATAACTGTTGCAGAATGCAAGTCATGTTTTCTGTAACTTGTGTATGGTCTCCTACTTGTTTAAGTAAGGAGAGTGTGCATTATATTTCTGAAGGGACTCAAACCAGGTCTGTATCTTTGAATGGAGCAATCTCTGGTTTATTCAAACTATTAGGGTCAATTTCTGGTAAACATAAATTATAGATTTGCATGTTTTTCCTCTACATTATACAGATAATTTGCATTATCATTTCCTTTTGCATGCGATTTTGATTATAGAGTTAAGTAGTTTCACTACTCCTTTGAAGAAATTCATATGGGTGGACTTTTTTTTCTTTACTGTGAAACCTTTATTGCTTTACATGAAGGCAGATATTTACCTTTATGGAGCCTGCTGCAGAACTGTAGCAACAAAACTCCATAAAAAACTTGAAGGTACAAAAGCAGACATCTTGTGTAGTTCCTATGATAAAATAACGTTTTCCGCCTTCCAAAGATAAAGTAGTAGTAGCATGCTGTAAGTTAATCTAAAGATGCTTGGGCTGTATTCTGTTCCTGTGTAATTTTGATATAATCATGGATATTTGGCTATTACTGTAAATAAAGGGGAATGTGATCTTTGCTGATGTGTGAACTTGTATATAAGAGTATGAATTTATTCTGTATTCTGCTGTCAGTTGTAGAAATATCTAGGGATGAAAAAAGTTGTAATGCAGAACTCCAAGTAGAATTAGAGCTGTGAGTTCAATTTCTTCTTTATGAAACACAACATTTTTTTCAAAGAAAATACTGGAAAATTAATGGAAATAGATTAAGATTGCTGAAAAATGAGAGGACTTTGACTGAAGAAGTAAGTTTCTCTTGTTCTTACTCCAAGCAAAAGAAACAGTATTAATCAAAATAGAATAAATTCATCCACCTTAGTGTTCTGTCTAGCAATGCTATAGCTCTGTTACTGGCAGATCATCTATTAAATCATTAAAAATAATAATAATAAAAAGCCTTAAAATTAGATTAGAGCTTTTTGTTTTTCCAGCAAAGTACATTAATATATTTATGCTATTTATTTTTGATGCGTTAATTACTGTATGAATTATTATGATTTTTTTATAGACCAAAAGGGTGAGAAATATACATCACAGTGGGCTTCTGTCTGAAAATTCGTGTTTTCAGGATTGGTTTCTTTTAACCTTAGCTTTGACTGTTCCATGCCTATACTTCACTTTGGGATAACTTCTTTTTTTGCTTAAGCTTTAGAGATGTGGCCTGATTGTGTTGTCCATTCGTCTTATTTGACACTCACTCTTAATGATCATTCAAACTGTTTATTTTGACCAAATTCAACAGAAAGGTAGCATTCTGAAACTTCCTGTGTGTTTTGTAAAAAGTGTTATGTGCAGAATACAAAGTGGCAGCCAGTAGGCATGCTGGGCTGCTTCCAGGAAGCACCTTGGACCAGCCACTGTCTGGCTTAAATTGTGGATGTGGTGTGGGAAAGGCTAAGGCAGGTCAAGAGGTGCAGGGGTGGCATGGAGACCTGAGAATTAATTTCTCACTTGGCAGGGACTGCAGACGCTGACTTCCCCTGTCAGCCCTTTATAATTCTGCGACTCGTGAAAAAATCAGTTAAGTCTGAAGTCGGTGATACAAGTTTTTGTTCATAACTCCAGTTTAATGCAGCTTTGAGTAGAATCATGAGGCTTTTGGTAGCCTTTCCAATAGTATTAGTATTAAACATATTTTTCCAGTCTTTTGAATTATGAATGAAATGGAACATATCTTTTAAAGTATTTTGTGACTTTAATGACCTTTCATTTGATTTTTGTCTGTGGTCATTTATTCAGTCTCATTTTGGCATCCATTGGCATTTCTTTAGAAAGGATTCAAATGTTATTACTAATGACTCTCTTCCTTCAAAAGATGCCTAGAGGAGCACTGTAACTTAAATTACAGTAATCAATACAGAGTTCTCGTATCAGTGTACAGTAGTGAATATTTTATGTGGTTAAAACTTGTTTCTGTTGGAGAAGGCTTGAAACATTCCTGTTTTGAAAGGAGAAGAGTAGTATATTAGTACAACTATACCCCAGCTCCTATTTGGGTGAAAACAGGGATGTCAAAGAAGGAAAACTAACCATATCCAGAGATACTGTGGTGATCCATTGATATTGAAGCATTCTTGATTCATAGCTTTCAGCCTTTTTTTTTTTTTTGAATGATCGGTGAGAAAAAGAGTAGTTAAGAGATTCAGAGAATGCTTGACAGGAGGGAGGGAGCAATGGAGGAAGAGGAAAAGCTATTGTGTTAACATAGACTAATATGACTACTGTTTCTTCCTGCCCTAATGCTGCATTTCTGCACTGTAACAGGATGCACTAAATGTGACAAGAACTACAATCTTCATTTTCTTCATTAAAATTGGAAGAAGATGTTCTTAACAAGAGAAGGTATCTTTTGGGATTCGATTTGTTTAGGAGTACAGTGCGACAAATGAAATTTTTAAATGAAATGCCTCTAAATCTTGGTATCGCTCTTACTGTTTTTCAGTATACACTGTGATCACAGGGTTTATTTAGTTTTATTCTCTCCAGGATTTCAAGTGATTTACTAAAAGACCTTGAATGAGTACTTGCCAAGATGGTATTTTTGTTGGAAATAATGATGGCCAGCCAAAACAGCATATGTTACTTTTTGGTATACCAGTTTGAATGTAGTCATCTTGCCTGTAACTTGGTGAGAATAAATGACAGATATGCACTAAACATTTTTTAAAACTAATTGTGAAGTAATAGCATTTGTTGAGTATTTTTGATCACTATTTAACTGTTGTTCAAAACAACGGTAAGCAAGATCTCTTTTAAAATTAACATATACTTGAAAACAGTCCTGCTCTTCAATAATGGTGACTGTGTATCTTTTCCATGTCAAAATTTAGCAGCTGTTTCTGATTTTTCTTCTTGAATCTAGTTTTACTACAGTTACCTATTCCCATTACTGGTAATTCCCCCTTCCCTCATTAGGAACTTATCTGCCAGAAGTAGCTTTCTGGTACTACTTGTGAAAGTATTCACAAGTAGAAAAATATGAACTGAGTTTCATGGGGTGTGTTTTTCATGATGTAACTTGCTCTGGCTGTGATCAGTCTTTTTTTTGTGTGTGTGGGAAGAAATTTGTCTTTCTCTATGCCAGCATCTGCTTAGTAGGGACGTCTTGTGAATGGTCACTGACCAGAAGACTTACTGCGATTAAACTTTCTTGGCTTTGCTCTGGAGTGTATTTGGTATATAAGTAATTTTTAAAGATTGGGCTCATCAAACTCAGAGAGCGTGCTCCAGCTCAAATGGAAGGGGACTTAGACATGTGGAGTCTGTGTGAACATAGCAGTGATAGAGAAATTGGTATGAGGTGGGAACAGAGAAAAGGTTAGCCTGGGGGAAGCATGGGAAAATGAATTTTCACTGTGGCTGTCTTCATCCTAGCAGTTTTGCAGGAGCTGACCTTTCTTCCCCATCACCCTTTTCAGCTCTCTGCCATATAAACCTTGTATTTGTGCAGTGTGCTTGTGATATTACCAGTGGGATCTGTAAGACCTGCTGTGGTTTTCACAAGATATGCAAGAAACTTCTGTGTAGGTGGTCTCACCAAAATTACCTCTGACCTGGAGTTTGGAGTCTGTGGTAATGTTTAGTGGGAGTGGGCTAGTATGACATAGCCTGAGGGCAATGCTTAGAGTAAATGAAACGGGGAATGAGAAGCAGGAAGCTGATGATTCCAGAGGTTCTTTCAATCTAGCCAGGAGGAACTTAGCTGTGATTAGGGTATTCAGTGACTGGAGACAGGATAAGAAGGCTGAGGCAGGATGAGTATAGCAGTCATCCTGACATCCTGAATTGCTTTTGTACGAAGGCCTCTGTAAACATGGTCAGCTCTAGGTCTCAGATGGCAAGCTTTATGCTGCCAGCTTTTCTGTTTTTTTTCCTTCCATAAATCCAAAATTATAGTGGTAGCTTTGTGCAGCCAAGCACCACTAGTGAATGGAGTTGGAAAAAGGAACGGGAAGCCACAGTGGTAGTGAGGAAATCATGTGGCTGCAACTGTCTGTAGGAAAAATTAACATCTTTTTAACCACTATTCCACAAAAAATGTTTTTGTTTCTGGGAAAAATATAAAGCTAAGGTGGATAGAATACTAAATGGAATTGAAGCAATGTCTTCTGCACATATGTTTCATGTAAATACAGCCTCTAACAAACCAATTCACATTTCACCCTAACAGAAAAATCTGTCGTTACAGATGAATTTGGGACTTAAAACAAGTTTATGGAAGGGAATATAACAATGCGACTAAAAATTAAGTTCAGGTTAAATTTCACGTGGTACAATGCATGTTCTCAGAATAGTGGCAATAGATGTGGAAAGTAAAAGAAAAAAGAATACATGGTATATGGTAGAGCTGTGGACTGTTCGTGGTTGTGAAATACTTTCTTTTCTATGTTTCTGTATCTCTGTATTATTTTTTTGTTCCTTTTTTTTTAATAATTGCAATCTTTTGTTTGCCATCCACAATCATTCTTGTCTTAAACTGTCTTATAACTTCACATTTTTTCCAGTTGAGTTTTTGAAGAATAGGTGCAAAGAGACAGCATTTTCAAAATCATAAGCTGGGGTATAGAGGGCATGTTATTTAATCTTACTGTGCTAAACTGTTATTCAAAAGGCAAATGTACACTTTAAAAATATGTATTGTAGCTGTTGCCAGCTTCTGATTCAGCAGTGACATGACTATGCCTCTCCAAGAGGAGCATTTTTTTCCAGTAACACAGCATTCTGAACGAATTTTTGATGAAAGACTGAGCAGAAGTCATTAATATTCACAGTGAACAAAAGAAGAGCTGTACTAATGTCAACTCTCCCTCCATTTTTCTCTTTATTCCAAACACCGTCCATCATTCTGAACTCTCATTCCACCAGACTGCTCAGAGTAAATACAGAACAAATTCTTCATGCTGATATGTTTTGAACAAGTGCTGCTTAGTTATTTATAAAGACAAAGCTCTTTCTTGTTTTTAAATTTTTTGAGTGAAAGATTAGGACATGTAGGTGAAAAGAGATGGTGGGAAACTGAGACGCCATATAGCAGAACATGGGGCTGTCCAATTGAAGCTAGGATCTACAGACTTCTGATTGAATTCTTCAAACTGGTGATGTAGAGGAAGACATTTCTATACCTTCATAAATTTTAAATAATGACAGACCGCATTAAACATAATTAGACTGAAAACCTGTATATGCTCTTTGATAACGAGTGAAGATGCGAAAACCTTTTGGTCTCTTCCAATTTAGAAATGAATTGATACAAATAATGTTTATTTCAGTTTATAACAGGTGATAGAGGAACAGCGTTCAATTCCAAACTACATTTTCCCATGGACAGAGAATGAGTAGACTTTTCCATTTCAGTGTTCAATGAGCATATTTACAGCTCTTGGCAGGGTATTATTGTGCAATTCAGAATATGGTAGACTAAACCATGTAGCAGTTCTGGAAAAAAAAAAAAAAAAGAAACCTGGCTTTTAACTGTTAACTTCGATTTACTTTACGATCTCATCTTCTGTTTATACCTAACTTCCTAACTTCTTTTAAAGTTTAGATAACTTTGGTCTGTTTTTTTGAGCTCTCCGCGACTCAAACCTGTTTTTTTTTTTTGTATCTGTAATACATATATTGATTACAGCAGTAGAGCATATCAGCTCTGGATCTCTGCAGTTTGCCTGAAAAGATCCCATCTTATGGGGTTGTAAAAATAGCATTTACATTAGTAGTGATTTCAGCAGTTTCTTGTCTCAGTGCTTTATTGTATGAGAGTTTCTGTACTCTTGTATTCTTCAGATCATCATGATCTGAGCAGGAATAGTTTCAAAGCTTGCATGAAGTTAACCTGTTTATAATTAGGTTTATTTTTCATGGAGAAGGTTTTTTTTTTGTAATTAGTTGTTGAAAGGATACTCTGTAAAAGAAGTTAGGTAATGTTAAAACTACGTAAGTCTATTGACTTTGTTCTATATATTAATATAAATGCAGTCTTTGCATTCTGCACCTAAAAAGTCATGCTTTTGACTAAAACCTAAATACGGAAACAGAGAACATCTAAGCTGTTGTTATTTCAAATGCAGTGATTCAGATGCTTAGCCTATTACTCTATTATACATTGTTTGGGAGCAGTAAGATAATGGGTACTAAGCACGTCTAATATTTTCTCCTAATTACAGATCCTACCATTTTCATGCATAAGATTTGTGTACGGTAGACAATTTGTCATATGTTTAATCTTAAACATAATCCCAATTTGGCAGAAGTAGACTCTTAGGTCTTAATTTCATGTGGTCTATATTGACGTGAATATGATGGCTATCTACATGAGATAGCCATGTACTTTAATTGTTTTAAAATCTTAGAACCTGTTCATTTTTTAACAGTCTGTTTCCTCTAGAATACGAGGGATAAGTAGTTGATTAAGATACATCATTAGTCTTCAGCAAAATGAATTATAATTTGTTGTGGACAGAAAATCTATGAGGAATATCCATATTGCATTGTCTGGAAGCCATTTACAGAAACAAGTTAGAACAGAATTTCTGTGCTTTGCAAATTAAGGCAAAGCAGGAAAGTCTGATAGACTTGAGCAGGAAATAGAGGCAAACAAAATGTAATGTAGCAAATCTTAATTTTGATTAAATTGGGTAAATTAGATATTAATCTAGATTTCTACATGTGGTCAAAATTCACTTATCTGCTTGCATAACTTGTATCTGTACATCTATTAAGTCATAGTTGGAACAAAGATGACAGTTCTGCAGTTAAAATCCAGATAGAAACAGCCTTCCAAAAAAAGCTAATTGAAGTTTATGTAGTGAAATCTTAGTATTTTGTTTGACTCAAGATGAGACAGAAGCTATATCATTCATGGTCATTAAACCTGAGAGCAGACTTAAAATGCTTTGTCACTTTCTCTGACTTTTTTTTCTTTGTATTATATTGTATATAAGATATGGGTTCAATTGTTTGAGCTTTGGAAGTTTTGTCCTTGAAATGACCTTCTGCTTCTTAAAAGTTGAGACTCAAAAAGTGTTTCTTCCAGGGAAAATCTCTTTCCTAGTTTTTGTTTTAAGATGGTTAACTGTTTCATGTAAGGTGGTTTGCACTGTCCTTTTTGAAAGCAGCTAACATGTATATGCATATTTCCCTTGGCAATTAACAGATTTTATTTTGTCTAATAGTGTGTGTGACCATCTAACTTGCATTTTTAACCTTTTTCTCTCTTAATTTGTTATTCGTTGCTGGTCGTCTGATAAATATATCTCTGTGAGCCTCTAAGTCATTATGAAGTTACCCAGGTACTTTTCTGAAAAACTCAGGTTGGTCTCACGGGTCTAGCATTGGAAAAATTTTGATATTAGAAAGATTCTGCAGTTATGCTGTAGACTGAAGTCAGATAATCTGACTTCATAAATTAAGAAGATGAGGATTGTGACATCTCCAAAACCTTTTGGTGCTAAAGTGAGAATGGTCCAGAATGCTGTTTTTGAGAATTTGTGTCCAGGTGTCTGAGAAGAGAGCAGTAAAGTCTACAGAGCTATTCCAGCATCATGTCAGTGTTTAGCATTCTCCTTCCAAACTGCTCTTTGCTGCCTGTTGTTTACCTCCCATCCAAAGCCTTTCTATGTAATGTGGAGCCTCTCTGTCCCCCTGCAACTGCAATGTGTGCCTGGCAAATGTGCTTGCTCAGAAACAGGGCTGGCTTTTAGTCTAAGGAAGACTTGAGACTGTTTTCCTTGGTTCAGCTGTGATGGCAGTCATCTAGGAAGTGATAAATCCTGCTTCCAGCCCCAAAGGTGTTTAAGCCCAAGATGGGTGCCCTAATCCTGGCTTTGATGGGGGTCCTGTCAGGAATATTGCTGAAGTTGTGCTATGGTGTAGAAAGGAACAGAGGGTTCCTGGATCAGAGAAGGGCCTCAGGAGAGAGCAGAGCTGTGTCTGAGTGATGTGGTTGTCAGGCAGTAGGGATGGAGTGGCAGTGTTTTGACTTCTGTTCCAAAGGCTCTTTGTGAATTTAATGATGATGGGACAATAAGATCATGGCAAATGTAAGATTAATATGACCTTGATGCTCATTTTTTACCTATTTGTTTTGTACTTGTCAACATTTTTACAAACAAGCATAAAAACAACAACAAAAAACCAACCCTGTGGGTAGCATTTATCAAGTACTGTGCTGTACAGGGTGTTAATATATAGGATTTAAATATAAGCGTAAGGCAGCTGAGTCTGACACCTCAGATTTCAACAGAGAACATATTAGAGCTTCATCTTGCAAAGAGATGATTTGAAAAAATTAAAAGGCAATGAAACATGCAGATAACTTTTGGCTGCAGAATAGCATATATGTATATGAGATTAGGCACTTCCTGCCCTTAGGATTTGTAGTTTTGTATTACAGATTATCATTATTGCTTACACTTTTTGATGAGATTGAGAAATTTCTTTGGCTGTAGTGTAAAGCTGCCAAAATTTGTTTACCACAGACCTGAAGGCAGGCAAAATACTTCTGGAGGCAGCCTTGGGCTTTTGAGAGTTTTTTGCTGAAAGGCAGGCTCAGACTTCCCATGAGATTATTGAAGAGATAAAATGACTAAAAGCTCTTCAAAGCTAGGCCTTAGGACCCAGCATAGATTAATTCTCTGGTGGTGGTTTGTATATGTATATAAAAGAAAAAAGAAAAAAAGAAGTATTTACAAAAAATGCAATTTAAATAGAAATGTACTCAACAGGACTCATAACTTTTTAGTATCACTTATTCTTTTTATTTCGGTATAAGAACGCCTTAATGTAACTTTAATTTAGGCTTCAAAAGACAAGGAAGAAATATTTGCCCAGCTTTCAGAGGTTATTTTACTCATTTCATGCCAAATGGCTGCTACCAGTAATTCTGAGACATTCAAATTAATTTGCATAACAAGTACCTGCACAGTTATTCTAACCCTGTACTGCATGTTAACCTAGTTGCTCACTAATTATAATTCAGGGTAAAATCCTAAGTTAAAGCTGTTTTTCTCCCACTTTTTCTTTTATTACTTTTATAGTTATATTAACTCTAAAATTTGTTTAACAGATAGCAGCATGTTCTAGATAAAGCCTTCAGTCTTCGATGCTGTAGGTAGAATAGAAGCTAAGAGTTAGTTTATACTGGAAATAACAGGCAAACTGCTGGAAAAGAGCTGGGTAAGATGGTACTGAGAAGCTCAATGATACCAGCATTGGAATTGTAGGTCTGGGAGCTGAGAAACCTAGGTTCTTCATAGGCTTCCTTTCGTACTGCAGGGATGCTGCTTTACTTCATGACCCCTTGTTTGCCAGGTTGTAAAGCAGAATTATAGCATGGTCATGTATCATCAGATGTATAGCAAGGAACAATTCTGTAGAGTAGGTCTGAATTCTCTAAAAAAAATTCCAGGTATTCTAAGAAAGCAGCTTGTTCTCTGAACAATTCCTGCTGCACATCCCAATCTCTGACTGTGCTGTGCTCTGACTCGTTACCCTCTGCCTGTCACCCCCCTCAAAGGCTCTAGCCCTCTATTTATAAAAATTCTTCAAAATCTTATCCACAAGAAGTTGTATGAGGATAAAGCACTTATTGTTTTTTTAATGTTGTTAATGGCAACAAGAGATCTTGCCTGAGGGCAGAATTTCTGGATAATTTGTGATGTACAAAATGCTTGGTATAGTGTTTCTTTAGCCTTTCTCTTCTCAGAAGATACTTGCTGCACTATTTCACTTGGCGCAGGCATTAGCTTTCCTTGATTTGATGAACTGTAATTCAGTGTGCTTTTAATATGGTAATTTGGGTGTACTGTGTTACATGACGAGCATTGCAGGACTGAATTGGTATTATTAACTTTTGGAAACTATTATTTCCTGTAGTAAAATTTGAGAACTTTTTGTAAGTGTTATGGTGGCACTTTTCACGACGCATCTGCTTGCTTAGAAATGTGAGTATCCAGGTAACTGCAAGTTGACTTCCCCTAATTTCAGTAGAATTGTTTACAGGGGTAATCGTATTCCAGGAATGACAACACAGTTATGTTAAGAAAGAAGCAGTGAGACACTTTAAGAAAATGGTCCAGAGTAGAAGCAAGGCGATGCTCTAGTGTGAAAGCAAATGATAGAATTGATAAACTAAAAATTATAGTAATATTTATATATATGCATACATACATCTGTGTGAATGATGGAGCAAAATGAAGACAATTTTAAAATAGGACGGAGATTCTTACTTTAAACTGTCTGGAATTCAGTGGGAAAGAATGTTATTAATGTTCCAGATTTTCTGTGGTTATAGCAATAGTGCTGATTTGTTGTGATTTTTTTTTGAAAAGTAGTGAGGAAAATAATGTATTGTGCTGAATTCAATGACAATGGAAGAGTGAGTTTTCAGGCCTATTCTTTGGGCCTGAACAAAGTTGCATTCTCAAAGTTTTTGATGTGTATAGCTGCTACTGTATGCACTGTTTCTTTGTGAAATGATAGATCAGCTTGTATTTGATACATGAAGAAGAGATTTCCACAGGAAAAGAAATTTTTAATCTGAAGTCTTGCTGCTAGGCAATGACTAAAGCAAGAGGTAAAGTTTTATGTAACTAGCTTTGGAGGCTAAAAAAATTTGCCCAGTAATGAATCAATTTAATCTGGTTCAGTTATTCAGTAAAATCCTGTAAGAATATTATATGCATTTCTTTGAATGCATGCTGACATTTCTAAATTAGGTGCTTGCCACTTCATCGATGATACAAGCTGAAATGTTTTTTTCAGTGGATGATGGAAGATGTTTTTATCGTCGTATCACTGTTGTCATGGAAACGTGTGTATATCATTGTAAAAAAGAGTGGCATTATTGCTAGCTATTGTATGTATTTTTAGTGTGTTTTCTTCAACACTGTAGTCAGTGCTTAAGAACTGGTAAGTTGCTCTCCTGCATCACAACTGGGAACTCAATTATGGGATTAGATGGTCCAGAGAGCCCTCAGTACAAAGTTCTTTGCTATAAGGTTCCTTTCAGTGCAGAGTTATTAACAGTTTTCTTTCAAAATCCTTTGCAGTTTTTTATAAACACTACAAAATAATATTTATTCCAGCAAATTATTTTGAAATGGAAGCTTTTTGGATAAATGAGCTATATATCAATCCTTACATATTCAGTCTCTTCAAAATAATGGATATTTTCAGAATGCGCTTTGTCTTTGAATATGCTGCTAAATTCATAATAAAAGCTCTTCTGTATAGATGTCTTAAAGTGGAACAGTATGCTAGGACAAAAGCCTGACTACAGCCCTCCAGATTTAAACTGTCCTGGATACAACGTGTGTGTAACTTGTTGCCTTGTTTGAATCTTACATTGATCACAGTTCACAAAGTGAAGGAAAACTACACGAGAGTCAGGGTTCTATGAACATTAAGGGCATTCAATGTTTTGCACGATTACTGTATTTTATTTATTTTGTTATTCTACTTTCCCCAACAATAATTTATGATTTAATTTATTTGTCTTGATAAAAAAATGAAGTTAAATTTTTCATCAATGACCAAGTGCCAGAATTTTCTTTCTTTTTTAATCTTTGCATTTTAAAATGTAAGATTTTAAATAACTGTTAATGAAGAACTTAGCTTTTTATTTTATCAGCTGCCACAAGCAATTAAATGCGAGATTAAACTTACATGAGAATCATAGAAACCTGAAATTTTCTAGAACAGTAAAGTAATAAAGATTTTCAAGATGATGTATTACTTATGAGGTGATAGGTGGATGGATATAATCATAACTGAATTAAATTTGTAGAAAAGGCCCAATCTTCTCAGTTCAGGCAGTTGACTTCTAAATAATGCCACAAGAAAAATTCTTCATACCCAGTCTGTAAAGCTAAGAGAATACATGAAAGAGAATGAGTCTGTTTGTAAGCAAAATGTATCTTTTCATTGCTTGTGATGTAGTGTAATAATGTACTTATTAGATTACATTAATCACTGAAAGGAAAAGGGGAGCATCTTTAGCTGTTTAGAATGTTCTGGTGCAAAATTAAAAATATTTACCTCCAGCTTCATATCTTTTACCTACAGTTGGTGATAATTTTAGCTGTAATTCACAGCAAGGTGAAATTTCCAATTTCTCACAAAGCAATCCTGATATTTTCTTTTATGTTTGGCTAAAGTGAAATTTTTCTGAATGGAAATCTTATAGTATTTAAACCTTTCTGCATTTGAGGAATACAAAGAGAGAAGCCACATCTTCCCTTTTGAATCTCTCCTTTGCTGAATGTGATTTAGGTTTTACGGAAACCTCACACAGTAACCAAGTCAACTGTTAATTTCATTTACTATCCATCTTCTGCAGGGCGGATAACTTGGGTGTGTGCTGCTCTCCACTGGTTACAGTGACTAGCAGAGTCTGCTGCTCTGCCATTAGCTCTGGTGGATGACTACCTGTTTGGACACTTGAGTAAGGTGAAAGGGAATTTATGATGATAGGCAAGAGAGGGGAGATCTGCAACTGGGTCAGGTAGAGTAGATGAAATGGTGGCAATGCAGTTATTTTGTCTCCTGCTGCATTAACTTGTGAAGGATATTCCAAGCTTCTGATTAGTGTGAAAATTAAATTTAGAGTGGAAATGCAAAATTGTTAAGGATTTAATCTTCATTTTAACAAATGATAAAATAGAAAAGAACAATGGAAGCTGTGTATCCCATTTAGAAAAAACCATTCTTGAAGCTTAAAGGCTATTGTGCAAAAGTAGTAGGCACCTACATGAATACTGTCAGAAAAACGACACTGTGGCTTTGTTCTTTTTAGAACTCATTGTCTGAAGAAGTTTTAAACTGGTTTATTTCAGTATATTGTTACTCATCACAGCTAAGTTTACTTTTGCATGGCACAATGCATCATGGTGAATACTCCCACTTCTGATTGGGTCTGCATGATTCACTTCTCAGGATAATTAGCTGTGTGGAAAAGGGTTTATTAACTCAGGCAGTGTCATGATAGCGTAGCTACACTGCTTCTGTTTAACCAGATTAGATTAGGTATTATTCTGTGAAACTATTTGTACTGTCCGAATTTCTAAATGATCTGTCATTAGAATGCAGTTGTGCTTAAACACCATTTGTGAGCGTGTTTGTAAAATAAAATAATCTATTCTTATGATATGTAAGGCATTGAAAAACGGTTAGTTTTTCTGGGTTTCACAAATCGGTGTTCTAATATCTTATTTCTATTTGTCTTTAAAAATACCGTTACAATTCCTTGATATACCAAAACTTTGAATAAGAACATCTACTGAATGAAAATCTTTGCTTAGATGAGATATTAGCAGATTTTAAGCTACTGCTGACAAATGCAGTGTTAATGATCTAACAGATACAAGCTTGTGGTTTAGCTTTTTCTTTAAATAGAACCATTGCTTTTGCTGATGTTAATTGATATTTCATATTCAGGAGAGGCTAAATTTGGCAGTTCGGGAACCCGTGCTTTTTTTCTGTTTGTGATTGCAGTGCTGATAGCCTAACTATGAACTTCCTTGGGCAGTGCTGCTACTAACTTCCAGCCTGATAGATGAGTATTTCTAGAAATGAGCAGTAATTGAATCTCAGTGCTTACAAATTCCTTGTGTGCCTTTTGAAAAGAGACCACCAGCTGTGTTCTGTTGAATTAATTGTACTTATTTCTGTGATGTGTGCATCTGTCCAGAGAGAACAGAAAATTATGTTCTTTTCTCAGGGAAGTCTGTGGGTTGATTTTTAACTCACTGAAAGCAGGATAGTTAGAGCATTAAAACTCTGCCTCTGTTCCTATCATGTTTTCAGTCCAGAACCACAAAGGAGTGCATTCATAACACATAAATCTGTAATGCTGTGCAGATTTTGCAGCTGAATTACCTCTGTCTTTGCTTTACAATCTGTGTTCAAACACTTCATGAAGAACTCTAAATATGTTTGAGGTTGTGGTGAGGTACCTTTTTTTGGGACAAGCAGAGTTTCTGCTGTCCAGTGTAATGATAAAAATTCAGCAATGTGTGTGGATGGTGCAGATGTCAGAAGGGTTTTTTGGAATTATGCCAAGTCCAATGGTTGTCTTTGTTCAGTGATGGAACTGAGCATGGCTGCTGAATTGCTGTGTGCATCTGGCCCAAAATGGGTGGAGGTCTTTGAACGTTCTGGCTAAAATCACCCAAATGCATTTCTAAAAATACTGATGAAGGAGCAAGGAGATGGTGTTGCTCTGGACAGGTATGGGTCACAGCTGTGTGTGATCTAAACAGGATGGTTGCCCAACTATATGACTGCCTCTAGTGTGTGCTGGAGCAACCCATACTAATGAGGATTTAAGCTCCTTTATGCCTTGTTTCTAAGCTGTGAGATCAAACATGAACTGAGATGCGAGACATCCATTCAGGATGGCTGGAAGTAGAAATCTGTGCTATGCAGGATTTCCTTACAAAATTTGAATGAATTTATATTGGGTAATCCTCTGAATTACCTGTTGTGTGTATGCAGAGGCTCTGCAGATATTCTTAAAATATCTATAATTCAATTATAAAATCTCATTTTGTCACATCCTGTATGTTTACAAATATTGTGTATACACAGATCAGCAGTCCATTCCAGTGCAGTTTTCTTAAAATTCTCAGCAACTGAATTTTAAACAATCTGTGTTTTTTCATGTCAAAATGAATGATTACATACTCATTATATACGATGGAAAATGGTTCAGAAGTGTAAGTTTGGAGGTTTTGGAAAAAAATGCATATTTTGCAGTTAGTCTTTAGTAAAACAGTGTTCATAATCATTTTGAGGATTAAAGGTCATTATTGAAGTAGATCTTTGCACAGATTGGATGTATTTTTAGAGTAGTTTTTAAAATAGCTGTCAACATACACAAATTTTGCTATGCAAAATGTGCCTGTTGATTCCAGTTTATTTATTACCTCTTCTGGAAATAAATTCAACTTGTTCTTGACCTGCAGGCTGTTAGTGGAACCATAATGCACTTCTAAACTGTGCAGCTCTTAAATGATCACAACAAATTCTCCCTATCCCTAAAAGAGTCCAAGACATGGTTGGATGGGGCCCTGGGCAGGCTGATCCTGTGGGGTTGGAACTGGATGGTCTTCAAGGTCTCTTCCAACCCGGAGTATCCAAGGATTCTTTGGCACTCCTCTCTGCATTTTATCTGGATATACTTGAATTTCAGGGTTGCTGTATGGCACACTAAACGTTATCAGATAGTGTTCCATGTTTGGGGTAGAAAAACAGAAGTTAAGCAAGTTTCTGAATCATGTAGCCTCTAAATACATCTATTATCTGTTGAGTGCAATACTGAATAACTTGTTTGTATACTTAGTATGTATACTGTAGTATTTTTCCCTTACTCCTTTTTTTGCATAATATTGTATTTTTCTTTATTATGATGATTTGCAGCAGTTGCTTTGCAATCCCTGTATTATGGAAGTTATGTGGAACACAGCATGTTTGAATGCCCAGTTATACCTGACATAGGTAATGCAAAAAATGGGGAAAAAATGAAATTCTGTGAAATCAATTCAGGCTCATGTTAATGAGAAAGTACATCTTTATTATGAAGAATCCATTACAGGAAAATCATTATTAATATACAATAAATTATGCTATGTTCAGTTACTGAAAAAAACCCAAATACATTGTAAGCATGCTAAAAATCTGAACAGGCTCCCATCAATCCAAAACCCAAAAAACTTGGTCATTTTGACTGTGTTTATGTTCCATACAGAAAATAGAAAAAGATTTTCCCATATTCAGCAACTTTTGCAGCTACTGATAGCTCTTCTCTACTCTTAACTATTTTTTCAGAGTCTTCACATACGTAATTTATTAAATGTAGGAATGAAAGAGAAATTAATGGTGGTGGAAGAATACTGTATTTAAAACAGTATCACAGAAGCTTTGCTGCTACACTTCTGACTTTTTGTAGGTCTTAACACGTGGTGCTTGAAGTCATGCACGAGTCCGTTGCTTAGGAATATATCTTCTGCTGTGATAATTTTCAGAAATGACCTGTTACTGTGCATACCCGACTTGTAAGACTACATCTCCATGATGATGATGAAATGTTCTGGGCTCCAAAAGCTGTCATATTAAATTACGGGTGATCTTCACCTAAGCAAACCAGGCTTTCAGGTTTCAACCTGAGCATCATCAATGCCAGTTGAAACGTGGACTTTATGAGCTTATATTTGAAATAACAGGATGAAAAATCTTGAAGCTTTCCATAATATTAATCCATAATGAATACTACATTTTGATTATTATCGACTGAAAGCATGAAAGCAGTTTGTGCCTTTTTTCTTAACATTCTGCCTCGCCCCCCAGGAATATGTGTTTTTAAATAAGATCCTAGGGGGCATTGTGTTTGGGCTCAAGTACTCAATATTCTTTGAAGAGGTTTTCCAAGAGCACACATTGCTTATATCTTTGCCTGATTGCAACACCCTGTAGTGGTGAATCACTCTGCTAGATGAAGTTCAAAATCATGACCTGTATAAAATGAGAAGTATACATGCTACCATTTAGAAAGAAAATAATAAAATTCTGGTTACTCTGACTGGTCCTGTAATATGTACTTATGTGTTTTACAGATGCAAGCACTGTGACACCATATCCACTGGAGTAAGAATGTATTTCATGTTAGCCAGACTTCATACTGGGCAAGGTTGGTTTTGAGATCATGACAATTTTAATGGTGAATGAACTTGCATGGTTGTGTAAATACATAGCCATGTATGTTTGTAAGTATGCAGATGTGTTGAATTCTGTGCATAGACAGATATAAAACTTCAGCTAACTTCATTGATTTCAGGCATGCTGTAGAGTCTGAACCATTTCCTGAAACTGAACCTTTTCAGAGTTTCATGTTTTCTCCACATATTAATTAGTAATATGGAAAAAGTTTAAGAAATTGTTTATGCTTGATGGAAGACGACTATTTCCTGGTTAATATACTAGCTGCCACATCTACTGGAAAATGAGAAAGAATAGTGTATTTTTTTAATTGGACCGACAAAATAAAACTTTGTGATGACTAGTTATGGAGTCTGCATGCCTTGAATCTTAGAACTGCACAGTTTTCCGATAGAATCACTGTTTCCCTTTTAAGCCTGTTAATTTTGCTAAATTGCTTATGTTATGAATTAATTGAATCACAGTATTTTAATTGTGTTCATAGTCATTTTATAAATAGTTGACAGGGATAGGTCATTTAATTATATTTTATCTGTAAGAAAGCATTAGCTGTGCTGCAACTGATAGCTAGCAAGGCCATCTGCAATGCCTTTCAGTTCACTCACACTGAATTGTTCAGATAAAGACTGTCAAGTGCTGCCTAAATAAGGAAGGAGCCTTGGTAAAGTTAAGTGCAGTGGAGGACACAAATGAAGCATTGATTCCAGGCATGCTGTAGAGTCTGAGCTGTTTCCTGCAATTCTGATCCTTTTTAGAGTTTTCATATTTGTTTTCTCTAAGTATTAAAATGCGAGTATCTGTCACTCAGGAATTCACAGAGGACGAAAATGAGAATGGAGAAGAAGAAGAAAGGGTGAGTTAAACCCAATAGCTTTGAGAAATAATTTTTTTTTTCTTGTTACTCTTTTAGGACAAGAAACCTGGAATGATTACCTTTCTTTTATAGGTCTTCCTCAAGCCTGTTATTGAGGACAGAAACATGGAGCTGGCCCGAAAATGCAGTGAAATAATAAGTGATGTAAGTGACAATGATAGTTTGCATCCTTATATTTGCATTTCTCTTTTCAGTGGTTTTATTTTTACCACATATATACATTTATAGTCCATATTTACTCAGAAAAGTGCCGTACAGCATGTGCCCATCCGAGGCTCATATATAAAGCACAAATAATAGAAAAGCACAGCACACATGATACCTTGAATTATTATTAACTGTGGAAGGACGAGGTTTTTGGAGCACTTAAGCTGTGTGAAACATAGGCATAGGAAGAAGTTTCAAAAGTTGGGTCTCATGCAGAGGATGACTCCCATGAGAACGCTTTGGCTGATCTCACCAGTAAAATGCAGTATTTCTGCCAATTGCTGCTCAATCCTATGAAGTTTAGTTGGTTAAAATAGAACTGGGTGCTGTACTTACATAGTTGTAAAGAGAGAAGGTAAAAGTCAAACAGATGAAATTCGGTTATTGTCTAGTTTTTGGTGATAGAAGCTCAAATCTGCATAACATATTGACTTGCAGTTATGGGAAAAACCCACTGAAATGATAGGGTAAGGTGAGTCTGAAAAGTAGCTTCTCTCCTTCATATGAACTGCAATTGGAATTAGTGTTCTATACAGCATGTTGAGGATAGTGGCAACTGAGAAAACATCAGTGGAGAGAGTCTTTCACAACTGTTCTCCAAGTGAAACTGAAATTGGGGACTGGTTCATGATGTGTTATAATATTACCACAGCACATGTTGCATTGATACAAGGTTCAGGATGTTATTCTTCACGGTTAATGATTTTTTGAGTATAGGGTGTAAAGAATCTATGTTTTAAATGGTGAGAGGATAAATAGGGAAAACGGTACCTTGGGGATGTAGGTTTTACAGTGCTGGCTCAGAAGTGTGACTTGACAAATAAAAGCTTTCTCTTTGTACACGGACCATCTAGTAGTATTTTAATTTTCACAAGAAGATTGCTGAAAATTAGAAAGATCCTTAAAAGAAGCTACCATGGTGGCTCCTCTGTAATCTCAAGCTATTTTAGGAAGTGTTACAGATTACTACTATTTTTACTGATGGCTGTCTACAAGTTTTCTGTGGGAAATGAACAGCATCTGACATAATAAAACATGGGAAAGCCAAATAAAAATGGAGATGGAATACCAGTCTGACCCAAAATGTGTTGCTTCTGTGCAGTTTATTTTTCTAAACATGGTTGCTGTTCTTCAAGGCAAAAACTCCTTGAAAAATGTTGAAGAAATATTTGTTTTCATTGAAAGAAATGACTACTGTACTGTGTACCCATTAGTAGCAATGTTGGTGGTGACTTAGACACTACATTTAGCAGTTAATTGTATTTTCTCTAAATTTCTGCTGGGTCTTGGGAGCTAAAGCGAGTAATTAAGTTAAGCCCGGTTCCTGTAACCTGTAACAGTGTAGAGATGTGGTCTTTTGCTGAAAGCTTGTCTTGCATTTAGCCTGCAAATGCTTTCGATTTTCATTGAGATATGTGAAACATAATGGCAATGTGTCATTAATGCTTTCAAGACTGTAGTAATAAGTAATGGTCCAGAACAAATTTAATTTCAAATATGTTATTTGTTTAAAAAATGACACTCATTTTGGGGGCTTTATTCAGCCTTTGCTGAAGTCAGTAGGTGTGTTCTGATTGGCTTGGATGGAATGTTTGTATGCTTAGGGAATGAACTGAAATTTCTTATGACCAGTAATGTTCTGTAGTAGGTTCTTTGCCTTGCACACTTCACTGAGGAGCCCAATCAGCTGCAAGGGATTTACATTTTGACACAATAATGTTCTAAACTTTTAATATATCTTCATGCTTTTTTTTTGCATGAATCTTTGGTTAAACTGCTGTGTGAATGTATTGTTGATGAATATCTGTTCATTTTAGCTGCACAGTGTTTTTTTTTGGGGGGGGGGAGTTGTGGTTTTGCCCCAAGGTGACTTTGTGACAGCAGCCCTTGTCCTTGTGGACCACAGGACAGGGTGGTTATCCTCGTCAAGTCTGATAGCCTGCCAACACAGCTCCTCCATGAGAGCACAGTAACAGGAGCACTTGTGCCTCAAGATACTGTGATTGCATTACACTCACCATGCATTCTTTTCAGGCTGACTTTTATTTGGCAATATGATTTTAAAAAATGCTTGTGATGGCATTCCTGAGTGCATGTGCAACTGTCAGGCTTGAACTGTATGCGGGGGGAAGCTGGGAAGTGTTTCTGTGCTCCTGTTCTTCTGGAAATCCCCATCTTCATTTGAGGTTGGCAGATATTTGTTCTGTGACTCTGATACCCCCTGAATTGTTCCTCCCTAAAGCCATTTCATTTAATCTTCCTCTATTATGCAATTTTATTTCATCGATGCTTTCAAAACTGTCATGTATATTCGATCTAAATAAATTACCTTCCATTCCAGGCCTTCTCTTTTCCTTACTGGAACTCAGCCTATCCATTTGCTTGTATTATTTATATTTTAGTATCCTGTCATCTCTTCTTTGGTCTGAATATGTAGTGTAATATTGTGAATGCTTTTTGGTAGAGGCAGATACTGTCTCTTCTGAAGATTCTGCTGTATTTTAGGCCTGTGTGGTACCAGTGCTTTTTGTCACCTAGAGCAAAAATAGTATCACCATCTATCCATCCTTGTATGGGGGGCTTTCCTTCAGAATACATGAAGGAAGAGCTAAAAAGACCTAGAGTCAAGTGTAGTGGTAGTGTCTTTCCTCAGGTATCAGTAGGCTTGGGACAACCTAATTCAGGCTAGAGCTATTCTTCTGTGCTCACCATTAGTAGTAAAAGCCTCTAGCTCAGGAGTACTTTGAGGTCCAAATTCCTTTTGACTGGTAGAATACTATGGGGCAATAATATTGTATGCTTGTCCTCATGCTTTTCTCTAGTTTTCTGTGGCCACAGAAAGTGGATTTAGATCTGTGACACAGTTCTTGCACTGTCATGAAAGATTATAAACTAAGAAATGAAGGATTGGACAGGGAAATGATAGTGAGAAAAAGTTCTTTTTTTAATCCAGACTAAGAGCTAGATGAGGAAGTTCAGGCCTTTTTGTGACTCTTCTAAGCCTAATGGGATCCTTGAGAGATGACCAGTTCTACAGTGGATCTTGGCATGTTGGTCAACATTGCCATTCATATCATAAGTGGTGTTAAAATATGAAGAACAGTTTTTCATATATAAATGAGAAAAATATGTACCCTTGAATACAAAAGAAAGGTAACTGCTTTGGTTAGTCTTGGATTAGGCTGATAACACTTGATTTTTTTCTTATTGGAGCAAGCCATGGACAAGATGAATTTTCCTGGTGAGCCAGGAAGCTTCAGCCTAGAGATTGGATGACCTTTTGATAAAGTTTGTTTTTAGTCAAATAACATCCATTGAGGAAAACAGACAAGTCAGTTTGAAGCTTATCCTTCTAGTGATTGTCTAGGAATTTTAATCCAGTGTTACTGGATAGCTGTGTTGCTGATCACAGTAGTTTTATGATGCATCAGGGAGGAAAAATGGCTTGGAGAGAGCTATTAAAAACTGAGGCTTTAGTGAGATACTGGCATTCGAAAGTATATCAAAAGGGCAGTGGTGGCTGTAGGCCATCATTTGCAATTTTTTCATATCATCTGTTCTTTTTCTAAGGTTTACTAGACCTACTCAACCTAACAGAGTATTGTGGTGAATGGTTAGTCACTTAAAGGCAAAATTTCCTATTCAATATTTTAGGTGTTTGATTTTGTAACCCCAAACTTTTTAAAAGAATATTGATTTCTCTGTATATTTCTTCCAGCAATTGATTGTTATGTCATAGTCAACTGCTTCAGTGTCCCAATTACTTCATTTAAACTAAATAGACATAAGTATACATCATGACTGTTATACTTATCTCATTTTGTCTTCCATTGCCTGATTCTAAGTGATGTAAACACTTCTGTAAAAGAATGAGCTGTGCTGAATTAAAACTGGACACAGATTTTGTTGTATGTCCTCTCTAAATGGCTCATTTGAACCTGTGTGGATTACCATAACAAATATGAGTAATAACGGAGTGACATTATTACTACTTTCTTTCTTTTGATTATTTTGTAAGGATTTCTATGGCAGAATGGTTTTGATTATGTCTTCTAGTCCCCTTCCTCCCAATTAAAAGATACCTTAGGAGGCTTTCATGCTTGATTTTTGAATGTAATTATTACTCTAATTAAAATGGATGCAATTACAGTTAGCTCTCAGTTATCCGCGTGTGATTTATCTAAGTTGTGAGCAGCATGGTTCTCCATCTCCTCTGCCACAGCCCCAGTTTTACAGGCATCCTACTGGGAATTCCATCAAACCTAACCAGTAGACAGCTCTATAGATAATCCTATAGTCTTCCTCAACCATATTGCTGTGAATAGCCATAATTCTTCAAGGGAGCTTTTTAAGCCATTCATGTGAACCTTCACACCTCATATCATGCACAGCCTTAAAAGCACGTGCATGCATGCACATAGGATGGCTGTATAGGCACCTGCTCATCCTTATCATGACACTGCAGTTTTTGTGCATTACTCTGTATGCATCTCTATGCTTCTAGGTAACCACAGAGGTTACATGAACTGTTGGATCAATGTGGCCCTGAGTGAAATGATGACATACAGTAATTTTACACCCTTTATTTTCCAAACATTTTTTAACTTAGGATACACTGTAGTTCATAAAGGGGAATTATATGCTTCAGTAAAGAGATGTAAATTCATTCAGTAGTCCAAATATGGATGAGCTCACTGTAACCAAAATTATTTCCTATCTGGTAATTATGTGGTCAACAGTCTGAAAGGAATTTGGCATTATATAATTCATTTTATGGAGGACAAAAAGCTTAATCAAAAAGTTCAAGAGCTGATTCTGTGTAAACTACCATTATTCCTCATGAAATTTCCAAGTCACTTTATAGGAATGTAGATTAGAACTTGTGATACCCATTAAGAATGCACAGAAGGAGGAAATTAATACCACATATTTTGGTAATGATCACGTTGCTTTGTCTGCTGCTTGTCAGCAAGCTGGGAGTGCATAAATGCATGGTGCTGTTGTGTAGAATGTGAAAATGCAGTTAGAGAAATGGTAGCAGATAGTAACAGGGAAAGCTTAATCCTAAATAATTCAACTTGCCCTGAATTAAACTATACTATACAAAAATAAAGACATCTCAGTAAAATCACTTAAGGCTACTTATTGGGAGTACCTTTCCAAGTAAGGACTACACAAAGAAGTTGTCTGCCTTAAGAATGTGTTTATTAAATCTTGTATTCAATGTATTTCTTCATAGTTTGTATGTAGTAAAGATCCCCTGCACATTCACTGTCTGTAGATGTTGCATTCTTCAGTCTCACTAGTAAAAACCAGCTCTGATGTGACTTCATCAACAGATTGATGTTTCAGATAACATCAACAGGTTGGTTGTTTCAGATAACTGTATATTGCAGCTGCACCTATTGTCTGGTAGGAAAAAAAGAAGGGACTTTGGGGTGTCTTTTAAAAAATAAGCTCTTTTTTGTAAAATACACTGTAGTGTTTTGCACCCAAAATGCTTTTAGTCGTGTATGTACATAACTTAGGAGATGGGTTGATATAAAATTTTTCTTGGCTTTTTAAGAGACTCTGATATTACCTGCATGTCACAACCATAGGGGTGCTTTGTGGGCAGTGTTTTGGCAATGGACTTGTACATTTTTTCCTTTAACTCTTGGATTTATGAAGAAATGTTTGATTATACTATCTAGATTCTGGGCTTGCAAGATCTGTGTTGGAAACCAGTCCTAACAATTTTATCTGTGAGGTCAAAGAGAAAAGTCTTGATTAATCTCTCTTTTCTTTAGAAGAGCAGAACATCTATGGGCAGCGGAAAAATTGTGCTGTACGTATAGAGAAAAATAATGTATCATCTTTAATATTAAAGAGTTCTATGACTTTTATATTCCTGATTCTGTATGAGAACTGGATATTTCCCTCTGTGGCCTAAGAATTTTGCAAGCCATTGAGCACATTATTATTATAAGTAAATAAAATACAACTAGCCATTGTATATTTTTCAGTTTTTATGAACAACTGATCTTCTCTTCTTTTTATAGGTACACTACAAAGAAGAATTTGAAAAATCTAAGGGCAAATGCATATTTGTACCTGACACCCCTCAGCTAAAACATGTGAAAAGTGTTGGTGATTTTATTTCTGAGGTAAGACCAAAAAGAGTTCTTTGCTTCTTATTCTTTGTGAAAAACATTGTGAATTGAAGATTATATTTATGAGCAGGGGAAGGATGGTTTATTTTAAACAATAATTCTGCTTAAAGTTGATGTGATTTCAAACACTATAATTAGTGTATAATGTATACTCACATATACTTAAATAACCCTTTTATTCCAGGATTCTAAAATATTTTTTATTAACAACGAGACATTCTGTGCCATTTTGTGGGTCAACTGAGGAATAGCAGAAGGATTTCTTGTTAGTTATTCTGCATTGACGAGCTTTGCTAACTACACTTGTGCACAAACAGCCTGTCAAAGAAGGAGAGAGAGAGCTGTTACTGAGTTACTACACCTGCTCTTCAATAAGGGAATTGGAACAAGGATCAGGTGAAGGCCATCCACAGGTCACCTATCAGTTTACTTGCAAGTGAGCAAACCCATGTGTAGTGGCAAAAAAATGGCAGCTTCCAAAATGATAGACCACAGTTTACTCTCAGCTCTTTATATCCATATTTTTTCAAAATCTAAAACAGGTTGTGTTTCATATTATCCCATTTGTTGTCTTAGTACAGTGAGATACATTAAACGCAATAATATGATGAATGGTTTATCTAGTAAATTACTGACCTCTAGTGTCCCATAACCTGTCTCTGCAAAACTTGAGCACTTCTTAAATTCTTAACAGCAGTGAAAAAAGCCCTCTGTTTTGGGGGACACCCACAAATGCTTAGCAAATTATTTATCTATGTATTATGTAAAGGGAACAATAAAAAACAGCTGTATATTGCACAGGAAGCTAATAACATTTGACAGAATCGTTTAATATGTCTTTCATATATATGGATACTTCCGTAGCAATAAGTGAAATGGTTTTTATAAATTTGGAAAACTCAGATTTGAAGCAAAAGTCTAATCAATTTTGAACTATGAAGGCTGCTCTGAAAGTGATGCCTCCTACGTTATTCTGTTGGCCCATGATGTTAGAGGTGGATGTTGGTGGTCTGACAGTAGAGGTGAAACTTTTCCACCAACATTATATTCCATGTTGTTGCCATGTGACAGATGGCAGAAGAAGGGTTGTCTGACAAAATACCTTCTGACATGGAAGTGCATTTGAAGGAAAGGTGTGGAATTGAATTCCTTTGTGCAGAAAAAAATGCACTAATACATCAGTGAATGACAATACTGAACATTTATGGAGACCAGTGGATTGAGCAGAGAGGCAACAGGTGGTGCTTTCAGCATTGGTGACAGATACTGTGGGTCGTCTCCACTGGTGCAGATTTTTAAGAGCACAGCATACAGACTCTTGTTCATGGCTGGTGAAAACACATTGCTAAGGGTTGTGACTACATTGAAAAATAGTATTCTGTAGCTGAGAATCCAGTCGTTATTGCACTCCTTGTTTCTGATGTAGTTTCCATGAAAATAAATAGGAGGCATTACTTTTGGAGTGGCTTCTGCATTTTTTAGCCTTTTTTATGAAGAATTGCAAATTCTGAATACTGGAGGAAGCACAGAATAAATAGAAAGGAGTTCAAAAATGAGTCTGCAACATGAAAAGATTAAGTAAAAATATTGACAGACATTAACTTCAATGATCCTGTCTTTTCCAATTACATTTAATTGTTACTTTGCATTAATTGGTAAAATATTGTTCTATTGATGTCTCACTGCTACCATTGTGCAAGATTTTGGAAAACAATGAGAAAATACAAGTTGGGTTTTTGGAAATGATTTGATATAATGTAGAAAAAATGACTGACTTGCTTTATTTTGTACTTCTCTCTTCAGTTCTAGAATTTAATTACCAGGTTCTTTGCATTACTTTGAGAATTAGACAGATCCACCTAAAGCATTTTAAAGTTAGTATTTAAATAAATGTGTATTTTCTTGACAGTTTATGAGACTGCAGTAGATTTTCCAGTACTAATGTTCTTAGTGCCATTTTATTAAATAGAAAAAATATGTAGTATGATTACTGTATCCAACAACTTTCTCATGTTGTGTCACCTTTTACTTTCCCTGTAGGTGAAGTACAAAGGAGCTGCTAAGAAAGACCTTACCAACTCTCTTTATCAGCAGATGCCAGCTACAATTGACAGTGTGTTTGCAAAAGAATTAACTCAGCTGCAGAGCAAGGTGTGACTTTAAAATCACAAAAAAGATTTCTACATTAATTGTAGGGCAGAATATGATCACTTTGAACAGTATTATTGAGTGGATACTTGATTGCTTGCTTGATTTATTTTGGGTGGGATTATCATCAGAGTTTGTTGTCATAACTACTTAACTTCAACAACTGCTCAATCCTAAAATGTAGACAATCTGACTTGCAAAGTTTATTAAATATAAACATTAAAAAAGATTAAAAGCAGGCAAAATCCATTAGCAACCCATGGATGTCATAGGGGATTACTGAATTCAGTAACATTTTATTGTGTTTATAGAATATGCAAATCTTAGATAAAAACCATTTCCACTCAAGTGTTCTGTTAGCTTTTTAAAATGTTTGAAGTAGAATCAAAGTTTAAAAAAAAAAAGCATTTAAGAACATATGAAGGCACTCATTTGTAACAGTAAAAATATTTTCCATGTCACTAATCATTTACATACCACTAACAACAAATTTCATAGAATTAAAATTATAAAATCAAGTATATTGAACATTGTGTAAAACATGCAAGCAATTAGTAAAGTAGTAATCGTAGTTCAGTTGGCTCCAGGGACTTACATATGTAATCCCCTTATTTCAGGCAGGTAACACTTAGCTTCCATTGATCCCAGTGGAATTATGAGTATTGAATATGTGTAACATGAGTGAAGTTGTAGATTTTTGCTGTTACTCTTCATAACTACGACCGATACACAGTCATGGTTCTTTATCCAAGAATCTCAACGTTTTTCTTCTGCCTCTCTCCTCTCTTAGAAGTACTATGTATTGTTTAATAAAGCAAGCCTGTGACACAAACACAGTCCTAAACTCATGCTATTGATAGTTTCCCGATATTCATTCTGTTTAATACAGTTTTGTCAAAGCAGTGGAAAATATCTGTGATGAAAGAAGGCACTGAAATCTTGGGACAGCTTGTAGAGAAATGACTTGATTTAAAACAACATGTTAATTAAGATGATAATAAGTAAATTCATTAATGAAATATGTTCTATTTCAAACTACGAAAAAAATACATTGTATTGCAGCACAGGAGCTGCAATAAGATTAGTGTCACATCATTGTAATGTGAGTGAACAGTAGAAATAAACAAAATTAAACCTTTATAACATTTTTAAACAGCTTGATTCTTAAAACATTAGTTAACTAGCTTACTATGGGATATACTAGTGGATTTACTCCAAATGTGTATATTTTAAACTAGTTTACGTAAATGAGGTTAATTAACATCAGTGATATGGCAGAAAATATAAATAACTGAGACTAAAAATGAAAACATTTGATTTATCAAAAAAACCTTGACACTTTTATTTGATGATTTTGAAGCTTTTCTTCAGTCATCCAGCAGTCGTAGAGAAACAAATATGCATATATGCTGTTACATTAAAGCAGATTTTTTTTTCCTGTAAAATTCATACCATTCCCATAGGAGTAGATGCTTTATAAATCTTAACTACCATAAAGCTTCACGATATGCTGACACATTTTTTGAACTTGTGGTTACTGTTGCAATGGACCTAAATTTAATGCTACTTTCAGAGACATCCTAGGGGATTTTCTAGTGGAAAATCTTCTCTACAGTATTCAAATCTAATCCATATTGTGCCTATCACTGTGATACCTAAGTAGCTAGTACAAGGATTTCAGATTTCAGCTGTGTCAGATGTGGCAGAGAACATTTCTGCTGCATCCTTCTAGCCAGGATTGTGTATTTACAGGTCACCAAGGGGAGACTGTGTGTACCCCACAGGGAGAAGGAAAATACACTGCCAGCCTCCATGTCAGCCCTCTGGCAAACAGGCTGCCACAAGTACAGAACCATGGTCTGTTTCTCAGTTGTAATAAATTGATTTAAATAGGTGCTGATTTCTTGAGATGAGAAGAATATGAGCATGTGTCCTTTTCCCCATTCCTGTTAGAACAAATTTACACCTTTGGCTGCTTCTTAGCACTCCTTGAGCACACAGCAGCCAAACCTCACAGATGCTCTCTTGCACTGTGACACCACATTCTTGACAGGGCCATGCTCATCGGCCAAGCAATGTGCCAGGACTTGAGCATCGTGGCCTGTGCAGGCCTGAGACTGGCAAATGATATTGGGATTTGGTGTTAGGTCCTGACACGTTGCTGCTATACTGCCATGCCCAGCAGCACCATTTTTAGCCTACTTAGATCTAGCCTATTTTATGAATTTTATACACCATTTCAGATCTCACTGATGCCTTAGGAACTCAGGCAACCAGGAAAATTTCCCTTTTTTATGATAGGAGGTTATTGCTCAACTGCAACTGCCCTTCACTGTCATCTCCAGAAGACAAATACTGCTGTAATACTGCTGTAACACCACTTATCCCTTTGCGTTCTGTGACTGATATGGCACTTGCCACTGATTTCAGCAGAGCTAGGAATTCATTCCATGGAGCTGCAGCTGTAGAGTGTTCACAACAGCTCACTCAGCAAGTCTGTTTTTCCTTCTATGGAGTTTGCTCCTATATTTGCTATATTGATTAATGCTCAGTTCCCTATTCAAGATACACATGAAAGACTAAAATAAGAGAATTTTCACTGGCTTTTGTGTAAAGGCAGTGTCTGCTCCTTTGTGCTTTATGTAGAGTTGTCATGAAGATAGGAATAAATACATGTAGAGAAGGAAATCCATACAAATTTTTGGACACACAGAGGGAAAAGTGTTTCATGATAGTCATGATAGTGAAGTTTCATTGTCTCACATACTTGTGTGCCTTTTTTCAATTTTGTTCTTTCACACTATGGAGAAAATTGAACTGTAAACTTCTAAACAGATTTAATGGGGATGAGGAACCAAATTTTTTGTCTCATTTTTCATAGCTGCCCCCAGAATAAGCCACAGAGAGAAGAAGCCCCTCTCCTCACTGAGTTCTCTGTCCTTGACAGCCTGTAGAGCTTTTGCTATTTTTGCTCTCTGCAAAAAGAAAATGAAATTGACAAGAAGAGTCTGGGCAGGGAGACCTCAAGTTGATTTTCCTCAGAGGAAATGGTCATTTTCTGGAAAGACTGCAGTCTTCCTTTGGAAAATATTTCTGAGGAAAATTTCAGATCACTGCTAGCTTTGTGCCAAGTATTTTTCCTGTCTGTTTTTCCTGTCTGAACAGGATACTGAGTCTGAACAGTATACTGAGTTCTTCCTTGCACAGAACATTTTTTTTAAATAAGGTGTCACAAACAGTGATAAAGATATTTAAAATTGCTTGGAGGGGAGGCAGTGTTGAAAAATAAAAGTATGTTTTCATCACTGCTTTCATCATTTCTTTTCTGTCATAAGAAGAGATTGCACTGTTTTTCTTATCTAAAATGAATAATCTGACACAAACTGAAGGCAGTTTAATTTTCTCCTTTAACTAATATTTCACGTAGTAACTATATGTCAATGCTCAGCAGCATTTTTTGTTTGTCTTCAAAGATGATGAACTAAGTGAATCTTAATATTTTTAACTTCTAGAGAAATTTTGAGTTTTTCTTGCTTGTGGGCAGGTTCCTTCTCTTATGTTCAGACGTACATTTATAAGTATGATAAAGCTATTTCTGTAGTTTACTGCATCATTTACTGCATCATAGACATATTACATGTTGTCAGACTGTTTAATGAAAGTATTCATCTTTTAATTTCATCAGATCTTGTTTTCAAGATTTTTTTTTTTAGTAGCAAGTATCAGTCTCCTGGACTTCTTGAGTTTTGTTTTACAAAATAGATTGGGTAGTCACATTATTTATCTAGAGATTAAAATGGAGTTTTCTGTGTTATACATTTCCTTCTACAAAAATCTTTGTTATGGAGCTCAAATTCAGAGCTCAGCTTACTGACTTTAAAGAGAAAAAATAAGAAATGTAATAGTAATAATATCCTAAACCAGAAAGTGAGTTAGAGTTAAGTGAAAAGACCACAAAAATTCCTTAATTCACCTTTGTATTCACACACTGGCATACATGTAAGAGAAGAAAAATAATACAAAAAAGAGTAGTTGCAGATCAGTTCATCCTGAAGTCATGCTTACATGCATTATATTCCTGGAATTACTAAATGGTACCACCACAGAGCAGAGATTATGTGAGTGACCTATTATATTTGATCTCTCTGGAGATACTATTTCATATTTACATAAGTTTCAAAGAAAGGAATGCCTCCTATTTATTTCCATGGAAACTACAACAGATATAAAGAGAACAAAAACATCATTTGATAGAGAAATATAGATTATTTGTCGCTATCACTGTGGTACCTAAGTAGCTAATACAAGGATTTCAGATTTCAGCTGTGTCAGGATGCGGCAGAGAAGATTTCTGTTGCATCCTTCTAGCCAGGATTGTGTATTTACAGGTCACCAAGGGGAGACTAAGTATACCCCACAGGGAGAAGGAAAATGGCACTGGCAGCCTCCATGTCAGCCCTTTGGCAAACAGGCTGCTGCAAGCACAGAACCACTCAGCAACTGTTGATGAATGTTAATGGGTGCAATTTTTCTGAATATAGTATTTCAGCTACACACCTTTGTTTCATATGCACTTGCATGTTGGATGCCACTTTATCGGACTGCTCCACTGCTGCCATCTGTTTCATGGAACAAAAAGTAATGGGATATTGGTGGGAAGGTACAACCTCTACTGCCATACCACCAACATCCGCCTCTGTCATTGTAGGTGAACGTCATAAATTCACAGCAGTCTATGTATATTGGATAAGTAAAATTTCATTTAAATGAAGTTTGGGAATTCAGCATGAGATATGAAATAAATAGTAACATATAAAACAATAGTTATAAGAGTACTGATGAAATAATCCTTATAAACATTTTTAAATGTTTGTGTTGAAGTAATTTACAAATCTGGGAATATTCTGCTTACCTGTCCAAGACTAAACCAGGCAGCTATGTAACTGCGATTCTTTCAAGGTGGCATAAGCCAGTGAAAAGATTAGAAAGAATGGGACTATAAAATAGCAGTAGGTATTCCTACTATAAGCTAAAGAAAGTATTACTATCCCAAGTCAGTGGACACTTGACTGTAGTTTCTGTTAATTTTCTCATGCTGGGAGTTGATTGCTTTTGATTTTTAACGACTACATAGCTCATATGCCAACATTAAATTGTAGATGTTAAAGTGGCAAAGTAGCAGTGTAATACAATATCTATAAATTATGGGGTTTTGGAAAAAAAACAACATTTGGGTCATCTTCTTAGAATGGGAAGTATCTTAAAAGTGACAATGTGAAACAAGAGAAGTAGAAAAAGCATTTTTGTGGCATCTGCTTGTGTAGTAATTATTCTTTTGCCACTGATAATGGTATATTTGCAATATTTCTATCTTATTAAGGATCATTTGTTTTGCCAGATGCAAAATGTAATCGCTACAGGGAGCTTATAAACTTTTTTTTTCTCTATCAGTTTAAGTTATGTGTGTTTCCCCAGAGACACGATCATGTTGGACTTATGCTATATGAAGAGATGGCACATTTTAAGTTACCTAATTTAATGCTTTTGTTCATATAGTAGGGTTTTAGTTTCAAATCCTTCTCCTCCTGATCAGCTTTCTATCTTATTTAGTATTTGCTGTTTTCTTGGGGATTATTTTCATGCTTGCTCCCGAGACCTATTAGAAAATGAATTTGCTTGCTGCTTCTTCAGGCATCAAAACCTGGTGAATTTTCTTAATGTAAGCCTAAAAGCTTATGACGAGGGTAAGTGCAAGATCAGCTTTTCAGGCAGTTTCAGTATGTGAGTGTGTGCATATGTAAGTGTAGTACACTACAGTGAAAGCTGGATGGACACCCAACATTGAGCTGTTACAACTGTAAAAATAAATTTGCTTTTAAACTCGCAATCCAATTCCATTTTCCTTTTCCATGATGACAATAGAATATAAATATTATTTTTCTTTGTTAACCTGGGGCTAGTCCAAATGTGTATTATGCTAGTAATTTTCTAACAGTGCATGAAATTGATGAGTATTTCATGTAAATCTTTTCGGTTACAAGACATGCACAAATAAATATAGAAAAAGAAATGCTGAGTTTATACTTATTTAGCAGATAGATTCAAGTATATCTTGAGGATAAAAAAGCAACAAAAAAAGCTTTCTTTTCACTTTTATTTTTCCCTGGGCTGTCTTCTCACCTTTTTAAGGTTAATTTTCTGTTTTTGTATGTGCATATTTATTTTTCTTCATCCTGTATACTCAAACCTGCAATAACAGACTCAGAGAAATCTCCCTGCTGACTGTGTCTCATCTGTCTCTCTTTTGGGCAGAAGCTGCTATTGTTTAAGGGTTATGGTTCCATTAAGGAGCTTAATAATTAATTACATTTCTTCTTGAATATGGACACACTACAATGCTAGATTTATCTCATCTCATAATATTATATGTGCTCACTAAAGTATGATGTTGCTCTTTTCAGGTTCTTTATAAACAAAAACATGATGCTGAGAAAGGAACTTCAGATTATGCACATATGAAGGAGCCTCCGGATATTAAGCATGCCATGGAAGTCAATAAATACCAGAGTGATGTAAGTACTCCCCCACCTCACCAATTGAACTCATCAAGTGAAATTAGTTTCACTTGTTTTGGATACCTACTAACAGATAAGAAACGGGCATGGAATGTTTTCATATTTCATTAATCGGAATTTTTTTACATTATACAATCTGAAGTATTTTGGGACGTGATGTGTGTGTAAGGTAAGCTATGAGTGGTGTAAGTTTGTATGAACAGTGATGTAGCTTCAGTGTCTTATACTATCAACATTTGGATGATTTGGTTAAGAGGAAAGGGGGGTAATTTCTGCCCTGCTTTGCACACTTTTATGAACATTAATTACTTTCCTCCTGTCTCACGAATACATACCTCAATGAGTTCCAAAGAATAATTTCTAACTGATGTCACAAAATCAGAGCCATAGAGTGGAGTGTGATACTTTATACTAGCTTATGCTACTGGCCAGAGTGTTTGTTATTGTATACTTAGTTAAATAATTTAAAATAAATTATTTGGCTATTTAGTGTTTTCTTTTTTTAAAATTAATTTATTTTTTTACTGCTGTTTGATTATTTTTTGAAGTGCTTTCGTTTTTCACAATATAAGAGCCTAATAATACTATTTGTGTTTTTTATTAGCTTCAGGTCAGGTTTGATCTCACAATCCTTTATGCTGTGCTCTACTTATACAAAGACAACAAAGAAAAATGTATGCTAGTCTTAGTTTTTGTAAAAGTTTATTTAAGAGAAAAGTAAAGTTTAAGAGAAAATTGTCTAGAACAGTGAAACCATTTCAAAGGGAGCACAAAGCTCTTATAAACAGCTTATACCTATTTACCTTGTAAGTTGTGTTCCAGTACTGTTCTGTTTAGATAACAAAGTCAAGTCAGGTAAGTAGATGATTTTACAACTCTCTTGCTTCTCAGATAAATGGGATATTTCTTTGCTGCTAACAATATAGAAAATGAAGGTGTTCATTTTGAATTATCTTAAGTTTACCCTGTCTTCCATACTGACAGTGTAAGACACTCAGATTATACAGTCTGAAAGTTAAATGTCAGTGTTAGATGTATGTTCGTGTGTACAGAGTCTTGACAGCTGGCCGCTGATTAAAAGGCTGCTGGAAAACTTCAGGGAAGCATTATGTTTGCAGAATAACTTTTTCTTGTGCTGGGAAATACTTGAGCTGGAACTCCCAAAAGAGATTTGCAACCTGCCTAGATTACAGAATTCCCTTTTCCCATCAAGCTCTGACCATCTCTGCTGTTGGAAGCATCAGGATGTCAGATTCACAGAGAATACAAGCTGAGAATGTGAACTCTCTTCATAGCGCAAGTTTGTTTTTACCTAACTAGGAATGATTGCAGACTACTAGGGAAGGAAATTGTATTGGGAAGAGAGATGGAAATCATTCTCAGAGTAGGTGGTGAGACTAAGAGGAATATGAGATGAGTTTTGGAGTCAAATTCATCACGGTCTGAGGATTAGTATGCTAGCAGAAAACCTATTCCCCTTCTACAGCTGTACATCACCTGCTAGCAGAGTTAAGGAGGGCAGGGTACAGATGTGACAGTAAATGAAATTCAGTTGTTACATCTTCTTTCATCCTTAAAGCAAGCAAAAAAGGAAATGGAGGCAAATACAGGAGGGAAGGATGTTTTGATAAATGAGAACTTTTAACAGCATATTAAAAATAATGAAAAAATACGGAAGGTATTCTGTGCCTGAACAAACTTCAAAAAAAAAAGTCAAACAAAACCTCAAAATCTAACCAGTTAGTTTCATCTGTTTAAGAAGAGATTTCTTTCTGGTTGCTCATGGGGAACTGTAGTGCAATGGGGCTATATCTGTATCACACATAAAGGAGCAAGTTTTGTAAGTTCAGTTATTGTTCATCAGACTTACACAACTCCATTGGGTCATTATTTGAGCACCATGCTGAATGTAGGTTGTGGATTCCTTGCTTTGCAAGTAAAAGTTTTAATTCAGAGCCATGTGTGTTTTCATCTTTAAGTCGGAATAAGGAATAGCAAGTGTCCCAGATGTGGAGCGTTTTTCTTTCAGAATGTAGACTATTTGTAGAATCACAGCTTTGAAAATGCAGTGTAAAAAGAAGGAAACTACTGGGGGAATAGAAAGACAAAGCTTTTTATCCACCACTCTGTACAGTATACCTATGGGAGCAGAATACGTGTTTACCTACAATGGTCTGCCAACTCAATTCAACCTTGACATGCAGGGTTTGCATCTAATAGGATTAGGATGTGTTTAAGACTATTTACTTGGGCTTAAAATAAGGCTGACATTTATACTCAACTCTGTGAAATGTGCAATTTCCTTTAAAAATTAAGACTGTGTTCAACTTACAATACATTTGTGCTGACATTTGGAAACTGTCATGTGCTGTAGGCCTTCACACCACTTTGAATATCATTAAAACATTGTATGAGTGTGGGTTGAAGCTGAATAATAGGGAAGTACTGTAAAATCTCCTGAACAATGTGATCATGTATAAGAAAAAGATTTTTCTCTTCTTCATTCTTCCACTGAAGAAAATTGCTCTTAACAAAAGTGAGTTTTTTAATGATAGGGAATTGAAAAATAATTTAGATACTACACAATGCTTTAACAAAAGCAAGTTTATCCACATTGGAGTACTTTTCTCTATAAATTATATTTCTGTTTTGTGAAGTGAATATTAATGATGTGACTTTGGCATGCAAAAGCATTTGGAGAAATGTGAATTAGGGCCTGTCTTAAGTCTGTGCTTGGCTGATGTCATTTGTCTCATCTGAAAGTTTCCAAACTTGAAACCGGAATTAGATCGTGGTCTGTAAAAAGTGGTGGTCTGGTCACAAAACTCATTTACCTTACGTGAGAATCAAATGGATGGAAGAAAGGAAGAAATTAAACACTGAAATAACATGACAATTAGGTTTCTGAAGGAAAGAAAGCATTTGGTTTTGCGCACAGCATTTGATGAAGATACAGACCCCATTTTTTTCTGTTTTATGACCTGGTCCATCACTGAGTATTATGAATTTCAAAACAGTGTTGAGTTTATAGCTGTTTATATGTTCTGTGTGGTTAAAATTCCACATATTTTCCTCATGGCATTACATTGTATGAAAGAAGTGAGTGCTGATCTCTTTTTACAAACAGCAGAATTGCAGTAGACTCATCTATGAGCATTTAAAGACAGTTTGCAGATCTGAAGTTAGTGTGTTTGTATCTGTCCTCTTAGTTTTGATACCAAACAGTGATGCTTGACAGTGGAGCAAAGTTTTGATATTTATACATGTATCTGCATGGTCTTTGCAGTCCAGATGATTTTGGTAGCAGTACTTTTAATGTTCCATTAATCATCTAAATTTGAATATTTAAGTAGTCCATAGTATCTTAGGAGTGCACTTTTTCCATGTTCAAGATATTGTGCAGTCACAATCCACACATTTACATATTTTCTGATAAGACCAAATCAGCAGATCTCAAATGTTCTTAGATAACATCAGCAACATACCAAGATGTTGATGTCTGTTTTGATGTGGATCATACTAAATTCAAGCTTCTTCTGGTTCTCTGTTCAGCATCTGCATTAGAAAAATCACCTTTCCCTGACTAACTTTCTGCAGAGAGTGATTGTCAACAGGTCCCTCTGGAACACTTCTCGTGCTGAAAATGATGTGTTTACTCCTGATATAATTGGGACCAATCAATTTTCAAGCGCATTACCAGAAAGGGTGACTACATCAGTCTGTAATGGACCATAAATGTGTTTGTCTCTTCTATGTGAGCTCGGAAATAGTTTTCAACACTATTTAAATAGGGATCAGAAAAGCTTTTGCCAGTGACCATTGTCACCAGTTAGTCATTTTCTTAGCGTTGATGGACCCCAAAGTGCAGATGATAGAAAAGGGGCCAAAGATACGACTGACAGACCATTAGTAAGTGGACTTGTATTTGTTTGAAAATGCTAATTAAGGACAAACTGGAAGAGACAAATTATTTTGCAGATAGTTGTACCCAACTTTTTGCTGACATCCATGTCTGTGAATCTCAGGAAAGCAAAATGTGTATAAATCCACTTGTGCACATTTTAATAATTTGTTAAATAGAGATTGGAGTAGTTTTGGAATCAGAATTGAGGAGGAAAAAGTAGTGCAGGAAAGGTCTGAGTCCCTTAAACCTGGGTATGCTTGGGTGACTGTGTAGCTGAAGTTTCCATTTGTTAATTGACAATTTGAGATGTTTTGTAGTTTTGTTTGAAACATATTTACTGTGTAGCATTGTAGTACATCCCAGTGACCTGGTGCCATCATGAAAAGTAAAATGTCTGTTTATCCTCTGTGGGCCTTATGTCTTTTCACAAAAGCCGGAGATTGGGCCCTGTTTAAATTGCTCTACTCATTGTATGGAAACCCTGAATATATTTTTCTGCTTTGCAAAAACTACTGGCAGTTCAGAGTGTGTTTGGGGATTAAAGATAGAAATGGCTTTTGTTCATTAGTTTTATGGATACTTTAAAAATACTCAGCAGTGTAACCAGTTTTGTAATTTCAAATAGAAAAACACTTTATATTTAGCTGGTATTTGTAATTTTTTCCTTTTTGTCCTTTTTTCCCTCTGGTCTTCTGTAATTCTTCATTTAGATCGCTTGCTGCTGCTCCTTAGTTGTCAATGTCTCAGTTTCTTTTTCCTGTATAAAGTCTGTTTTGAGCAGATGTTTCACAGACGTATGTTTGTCATAAGAAGGAACATTTCTTGAGCCTCCAGAGATGTCTTTTGGTAGAGCTTGAGCACTGCTTTGAAGAGAAGATTGAATGAGGGCTCCGTGCAATGCCTGGAAGTGCTAGTCAGGATCTGAGCCCTGAGCTCTTGATGAGGGGCTGAACAAAATCTGGAGAAAAGACCTTCCATGTGTGTTTCTGCTCTTTCCTTTCCTGGTGCTTTCCCTTATTTACTCTTTACTTGACCAGGCTACTTTTCCTCTTCTCTGCCTTCCACTTTCTTGTTGCCTGTGTGCATGCACTGTGCTGGTGGCTTTGCCCTTTCTACATCTGTTCCCCTGCTCTCACAGAATAGCTTTCCTTTTACTGTTCTAATGTAGCAGTATAAAAAAAATCACTAGATGGAACAGAATAGCAGCTGTGTAATAGAGGCCAGCACACTGTCCCAATGGGAAAGGGTCAGCATCCAGGGACTGAGGTTATTCAGGAAATGGGAAACATATTTTTTCTTTCTTTGGCCTACCTCTGACAAACTACTGTTCTGCTGCATAACATTTTTATTCTCACTGGAGTATGACAAGCTGCAGAATGGAGCAAATATATATTGCAGACATTTGTAAAATGTTAGATGACTTTCCCTGAGACATAAGTAATAGGTACACTGGTTTAGGTGCAGGAAGAATAATAATTCATATGTGAAAAGCTATAGCAATTGGCCTTGCATCTAATATAATTGAAAATGGCGAAAAACAAAGGACTGTCACTGTCTTATTTTTTCCTCCCCCTTTCCCCCTGAAATTAACTACAATCTATTATTTCACGTACTGTATGATCATGTCATTTGGAAGCAGTGAGTGACCACATTTCCTCAACTTTATCACTGCTGTTCTCGATTCTCTGTTGTTAAATTCACTCCATTCCTAATTTCTATTTTGAGCACATATGCTGGCCTTTAATTTGCAATTTACATGGATGATAGGGTGCTATTCACAAACCTGTTTCAGCTGCTTCTGTGGTTTTCACCTCACCTCATGTGGTCATTAGGATGAACAGCATATAATTAACTAAATTCATGTAAAGCCCTGAATTGCAAATGCTTGTCTGTACATCTAGTTTCTTAAAAATAAATAAAGAAAAGAAACTGGAGCCTAACCAAAACAAAACTTCAGTGGCTGTAATAGCCTAGAAGAAACAGTTTTTATTTTATTGATAGGTGGGCTATGTTCATACAACTTATTTGTTTATTTATGTTATCATTGATTGCACTTGCGTGTCAATCATTGTAACTTAAAAAATCATAAAATCTATTTGTGGGCAAACAGCCAACAGTTTGAAGTCTATTTAGCTTGTCTACTTAGCTGAGGCCATATGGTTGCAATATTACTTTCCTGTTGCCTATAAAATATATGCCAAAAAGGTGTTTTTTTTCTTTCTTTCTTTCTTTTTTTTTTTTTTTCAAATTTTTACATGACATTTCTACAAATTTGTCACTGGGTGTTGCACTTGATTGCTAGACTTGCAGGTAAATTTGTTGCGTTTTGGCCATACTAAAACTGCGCACTGGAAACAGGAGATGGATATACTGGTTATAGTACATAAAGCTTCAACTTAGGGAACCTTTCAGGACTTTTCTTCACAGTAAGGGTGATGGAGCACTGGAATAGGCTGCCCAAGGAAGTTGTGGATTATCCTTCTCTGGCGATAATCAAGACCCACCTGGACGCTTACCTGTGCAACCTGGGGTTGGACTCCATGATCTCTGGAGGTCCCTTCCAGCCCCTACAATTCTGTGACTTTTTAATGGTGAAATACAATTTTGAGAGGTCAGTTACCACTGTTAAACAGTACAAAAAGAAAATATATGGCTGTCTGTTAGAACAGGAATTATTTGATACTTAATGTCTCATGTGGACTTTATGATCTCTGACTTTTGCATGGAACTTCAACTTGACAGACACTTTTGAATACCAGAGATGGTATTCTTAATCATTCAGAATAATTCAGTGAGACAGCTCTTGGAAATGGGCTTGGATTGACACATGCTATAAAACAAGGGAGAGGAAAAAGTCTATGGACTGGAGTAAGGAAAAGGATAGCTTGTTGTAGTCTGTGAACTTTGGAGCACCTCTGAGATCTAGGCTGCTTCTGTGATTGCTTTGGTAAGTAGTGAGTGCTTGGACTCTCCTACCTGTGGGTTAGTATTCTGGCCAATCTTCTGAGCCCTTCATTATTGTAGTGACTTGTGCACAAATAAAAAGATCCAGTCTTGTGCTCCACATGCTGGAACAGTAAGCCTTCTTGTTCCCATGATTGTGTAAAGTAGAGAATAAGTGGAGTTGCAGGGAATAAGAGCGCTCTGTGGTGGGGTTGTTGTTTAATTGCAGTCCAGCCTCATGACTGGCTGTTACTGAGAGGGCGGCTCACCATGGTACAGTTACAGGCTCTCATCAGTGTAGCTGCAGTCTGCTAGGCTGCATATCCTGGAGGCATTCGTTTATATTAAAAGAGGAAGGTACAGCACAGAAAAAAAATACTGTCCTCTTGCAATTCCTCTGAAATTTAATGACAAAACCTAATATTTGGGTCTCTGCAGCACTTTCATTTTCTACTATGCTTCCAAGTGAAACCATTTTTCATTTTAATATTGTATTTTATGCTTCTGAATTTCTTCCTCAGCCTGTTAACCTGTGTGTAGGTCTTACTAAATAATCTCTGTCAAGCAGGACTGTGTTGGCGTAAATTAGGTGGAGTTTCACTGAATTTGATTGCTGAACTGATAGATCATTCAAAAATGATTTATAAACTTGAAACTTTTTTTGTTTGTTTTAATCAAAACTGTTTCTTCTTTCTTTTTTTTCTTTTTTTTTTCTTTTTCATGACAGGTGTCATATAAGAGAGACGTGCAAGATACTCACAGATACACTGAAGTGCTGAACAGGCCAGACATAAAGATGGCAACAGAGATAACAAAGATAATAAGTGATGTATGTTCTTCTGATAGTCTATTTGTATTTTTTTAGACATTATTATTCCAATTTCAGTCAAATCATTCAGAATGCTTCTGAAATTCTCATATTTCTAAGCAAGAGCAGAAAACATGCCACCCCAAATCTGGGGTGCTTTGGAAGGGGGGAAATAACTTGTCTGGAATGTTACGAAGTAATGGATTGCTTGCTTTGACGTTGACAGCCTGACATTTACAATTGGTGACTAAAGACAACGTTACATTTAGTGAAGTTGGTTTTGTTTCAATTTCACTTATTCTGAAAATTGGATATATGCTGGCATGCCTGCAGATCTGTTTTCTGCCTAGTAGGGCAGAGGTGTGCCTTCAGTACCTTTTTCCTCCTCTCACTCTTTCTAGCAGTGGCAGGGACATGCAGCTCCCATTGTCCATGGGAGAGCCTGTGTTGGCAAGCAGCACCCTCCTGCATGCAGCTCCCATCCCTGAGCTCTGCGCTCAAATTCTTGTTCCTCCCACTGTGATATCTGCTAATGGATTGGGCAAGGAGCAGAAGCAGTTGTGTGATGCTATTTAATTTATTATTATTATTGACTATATAAAAACATATAAACTCTATAAATATATATGTGTATGTATATAAAGTGTTATATAAACACTATATATATATATATATATATATATATATATATATACACACGTATATATAAAAAAATTCTGAACCAAGGCTTTAAACAGTTGCTATTAGTTTTATGTGAGGCTGATCAGGCATCTCTTTTGGAGAGTTGTCACTTATGGAAATACAGCTTTAAGAGAGATGAGATTCATTCACCTTTGAAAACTCAGCATTTTCTGAAAACTAAAACCTCTTAGTAAGTCTTATGTTCAATGCCCAGTTACAAATTGCTGTAAAATCCCTGTTTTACTTAGAGAAGCTTTGGATCTTTTCCTTCTCTCTGTTGTTAAGATGACTCCTTGCTGATTCACAGAGCCTGAGTAATGTAAGAAACCTATTTTAGGCAATAGCAATTTAGTTTGTTATGTTCCAAAGCACCTATTGTAAATTTATCTCTACTATTTTCTAATGCATTTTGAAAAAACAAAACAAAACAGCAATTTACATAGGCAGTCGTTCAGCTGGAAAGATCACTTAACACCAATCCTGTTGGACTAATTCCTCCCTGTTACACCAGTGCAACCTTACTGACATCCAGTGAGATTGCAGTGGTAAAACTGAGAGTGGAACTTGACCTGCATTTCAAAAAAGCTGCCCCTCAGCCTAGTTTTGTTTCAAGGCTATTTTCAGCTGCTACAAATAATCTGTGTAAACTGCAGACCATGTCTTAAGAAATGCTGAACCACTGTAACTCATTTTGCCTTGATTGGGAGCAGTGGGAGAAGTGCATTTCTCAGGCTTAACTCATGCATTTGGTTAAAGTTGAATTTTATGAATGCTGTGATTGTGTTTTACAATAAATAAATGTTATGTTTATAATGAGGTGAAGCATGAGAAGAGCTGTTTTTCTGAACTGACTAGAATATTATTTAGGTTTAAAGTTTACATTTCTTAAAAAAAAAGAAAAAAGTATCCAAACAATGTAATAGTGATTCATATTCATTTTCTTGATTTGTTTAAGGCTGAGTACAAGAAAGGAAGGGGAGAGATGAATAAGGAACCCGCTGTACTTGGAAGACCAGATTTTGAACATGCTAAAGGAGTTTCTAAACTTCTAAGCCAAGTAAGATTTTCTGTCATTTTACAATGACTTCATTCAGATATCTCGTTCCTAGTAATTCAAGAAAATATTTAGATTTTTAGATGATTATCTCTAATTGCGTGAAGATTATGTTCTCAAACCCCTTTCATACGGTATTGCAATGGCTGGTAAATTTAAGACTCCTAGGAAGCAGAATATACATTTTTATGCAAAAATGCAATGAACTTTGACTCTTACAACTCTTCTTTGGTGGAAGTGGTGTATATTTATATGTATTATCTAGGGTTTCTAAAATATTAACTGTATGTAATTTAGAGGCAAATATTGCTACTCATTCAATTTGAATAGAACTTTACTATGTGATTAATCCCACTGAAGTAACTGTGGTCTTTTGTGTAACTGCTTGCTAATGTGAGTAATGGGATCTGAATTTGGCCTGACATGTAAACCGCCTGCCTTTCCTCCCCCTGAAACTGAAGCTTTTATGTACTTCTTTCTGTTATATATTAACCTCAAAAAAAAAAAAAAAAAAAAGGTGAAGTCACTTTTATCCAAAACTAAAAAAAAGGCTGAAACATAGAACGTAAATATTCTGTTTTCCTCTTGTGACTCTTCTACTACTACAGATCAACTTCACATTATGAGAAGAAGCTGACCTGCTTTTTTTTTTTTTTTTTTTTTTTTTAATTTTTAACAGTGCCTTTCATAATCCTTGCTAATAACCCTGTCAGGCTACACTCAGTGCTTTTTAAACCAAGGAACAAATTCTGCCCTCCTGCGTGAGGAGGATTACCCCCTTTGATTGGAGAAGGCCATGTCAGTCTTCCCACAAATAGGAATAAAAGCAAACAACTGGAGTAGACTGGAACAGACTGCAGATCAGCATTGTATAACAGCTCCTTGTGATTTGGCATGATGGTGAAAGTCTCTAGAACTAGAATAAAATGAGAATAATATATCACAGAGAACAAGCTGCAGAACAGCGTAGTGTCTGTCTACAAGGGACTGAGCTTCTTTTCATGTCAACAGACATTACCCTTAGTTATCTATTGCATGACTTCTTGTTTCACTGAATGATCATTAACTTTTAAGTGGTCTTTTGTTTTTGGTATCATGCAAACTGGGAAGTCAACCTGCGCTTTCTAGGAAGAGCCAGTGCTGTGCTATCTGTTCAGATTTCGGTGTCCCTTCTAGGGAAGACAGGTGCTTGTCTTTGTGGTTTTTTAAGAGTTCATCTCTAAATTTAGTGTGTGACATCTGTTATTTCCACCTAATGGCAGGCCACACATTCCATTACAATTTGTTTCAGAATGTAGTGGGGTTGCAGCTGCCTATTGTCACATAGGGAACCAAAGCAGGTCCCTTTCCAATAGCTCTGCTATCTCACTATGCTTGATACCAGAGTTTTTAATCAGCAATAGAAATAATCAAAAAATAACACCTGGATTATAGTTTTCTAAAGGCTAGTGCTATGCCAGTTGCATCACAGACTTAATGAGTGTGTGTTTTATCTCATTTTTTGATAAAAGTGCATTTTCTCCTGGACAGTGAATGCTGTATCTGCCAAAGTAGTAGCTTTATCATATGACCTCTTCACAGCCAGGGACAGGGATGGCACCACTTATAGTTGAGATCCTTCTGCAGAAGGAATCATTTGATGTACAATTTTAACTTTTTCAGAGGGTGCAAATAGTGCAGAGGGTTTGTCAGGAAGAGAAGAGAGCGGTTGATACCCTGGAGCTTGCAGTTTGTTTGTAAAAATGATTCTTATTAGTCTTAGCAGTCAAATACAGAGACAGGCCCTGGATCCCAGTTTTGGCATCTTTTCATCCTTTATCCTCCACTCAGTCTCACATTGATGAAGCAGAGTAGTTCAGCTGGAAGGCGCTTTCTAATCAACTGTCTGATGAGGCTGCTTTCAATATGTGAGATAGGCCACATACTTTTAAAAATGCGGCTGGGCACATATAAAAATGATTGGGCTTCAGCCTGACACTCTGCTGCCATCCATCTGTGTAGAGTAGCATGGAAGCTGTAAGTACTAAGCTGCTTCCAGCAGCAGAGAAGTGCATTTAGCAATTCCCTACCTCCTCTGAAGGAAAGGCAGTGACCATGAGTTGTCTAATGTTTTTATATATTATTTGAATCATTATAACACTTAGACACACTGGCCATAAATCAAGAACATCCTGTACAACCACAGAAAAATTATGATGACCCCTGTGTCCAAGAAGCAGGGTGATGGGTCAGGATGAAGAATGCACCTGTGCTGTAGGAGAGGAAGTGCACTAAATGTATGTCAGCTTCGTCAGTCCTCTTTATGTAGGGATCGTGAAACAGGCTTGTAACAAAAACAAGATTTTAAAATAGTGAAGTTAATGATCTCTTTATTGTCTCCAGACTTTCTGGGTTTTAGGGTTTTTTAATTTCTTTCTCAGCAAATAGGAGCTGTAGAAACTTTTTGTGTAGGAAGTTGATAATCTCCCTTAATAGCACAAATCTATAAGCTATGACATGCAGAAAAATATTAGTTATTTGACCCTCACAGTAAATTAGCAAAGTTGGCTATTCTGATGGATGTAATGGGAAGAAAAGATGATAACATGTTTTAATGTGATGCATATGGGTAGGTAATTTAGGGAGTATAGAGAACAGGAGCACGAAGAGGTCAGGCAGTGTGGGTGTAACAAAGGGAGAAAGCAATCAATGCAACCAGGAAGGCAAAGTGAAGAAAACCATGTTAATGTTTGACTGGTACTCAAGGCTATACCAAATCAGTGTACTTTCTCTTTCACTTTAAAAACAAACAAAAAAATAAAAGCAAACAACCAAAGTCTTGACAACAGCAGCAGCAAAAACACTAGCTCCTAGGACTAGAATTTACCCACAGCATAATATAACTTGTTTCTGTTGATTTGAAACCAAATTTGAAACAGAAGCTGTGTTAGCCTTTGTGAAAACATGAAGCTTGTCAGTTTGTTGAATGTACATTCAGTTTGGGTTATTTTTTGCGTTTCTTTTTTAAGCAAGCTCTTCCTTATATCTTCTTTATGTCATCTCATCGCTTGACGAGATTTTTCAAAGAGCTGATGATATGAAGCATTCCCCTTGTTGTTGCTTAATATTGGTTTTATGAGAAATAATTTGGAATATTCATATTTTATTCATTCTGGTGCATTGTTTCAAGGATAAAAGTGTTAGAGGTAGATTTTTCTTTTCCCCCAAGATGTATCTTCTCTGAGATTTTCAGTGGACTCGGATTTTCTGTCTTCCTTTGCATTAAGCAAAGCTTTTAGCCACCAGTGTTTTAATTCAGCTCTTTATTTACGTCACATTTCCTTCAATATCTGTGTCCTTTACAAGTTTTTTATTTTTTTAAAATATGTTTTCATATGGTCATGAGGAAATGCTTTAGCTGCAAGTGTCTGCTTCATCCTGGGATCCCAGTGATTGAATGATTCAATTTTTTGTAGTTTCTTTGTAAATCTGAACAGTGGGTGATGTCACCCACTTCTGAAACTGAACACTCCCTGTGTGAACAGCTTTGAACTACAGATTTTGATTTAGGAATGTTGCTGCAAAGCTTCAAAAGACACTGTTCTGTCCAGCTGCAGATCTGACTTTTATAGGCTTTGTGCAAGGCCAATGAGAAGTTTGTTTATCCAGGCTTTATTTAATTCCAGTTGGGCTCTTCAGGCATGTTGTTGTACTAAAAGCCTGCAAAATCTGTTCATTCTTTAGCAAAGATTAGAAAGCAGCTTCCACGCATTTCTTTTAAATTAACCCCTACTAAAAAAAAAAAAGAAACAAGCTCAAGACTTTAATTAAGGTGATCAGTAAGCAACTATTGTTTTAAACCCTCATTAAAGAAAACTTTCACTTAATGATGAAATTTGAAGATAAGGTTCCACAAACAACTGTCATTTCTACCCCCACATTTTTATTTGCTGTTTCACCAGGTTACAAAGTTGGTCAGAACCTCCCTCTAGATGTTTTAGAAATCACTGACAACGTATTTTTCTTCCTTCTTTTTAATTGGAACCCTTTCCTCAGGCATGTTTTTTCCCTCTAAACTGCATTCATAACTTTTCCCTGTTCAAAATGAAGCACCATGCATGCTGCTGCTTCCCTCGCACTTACTCATCTTTTCTCTCTCCTCCCTCTCCCTTCTCCCACGTCTCCCCCGCCCCATGAATTCTTTCAAAAGGAAGAGGGAAATAAGAAAATACCGATTTTAAAGGGTGGGGGGGAAAAAAAAAAGAATGGAATGTGCGTGTGTAGCTTTCAATGAGATGAATCCCCTATGACAAGTCAGAGTTAAATTACTGCTGGAAGTGCTCTTGAGATACTGTCAGGGTCATCTGATATTATTGTGTTGCCTCCATTTTGTCCCAGAGCGACATGTGCGGTGGTGTTGGAGAGGGGAGCAAAGGTAATAAGCAGTGCAGCCAGACAAGGCAGCAGGACTGGGAAGTGCTGGAGCAGCCTTCACTGATAGAAACGCACTGTGGTTGGATGGGTTGGCATTCTCTTTCCATTAGGGAGCCTTCTGTGTGTTGGCACTGAGATGCATGGTCTGGGCTGCATTGGCTATACCTCCTTCTTTCTGTAGCAATGATATGATCTGATGTGACACAAGGATTCATTGCTGATATCTCGAGATTGATGCGTATTGTTAAAGTATATATTTATATTAAAAGAATGACATGAAATAGTTGCAGCTGGAAGACTGCAAGCCAGATGTGAGGAGACGTCCCCTTGGCACTGTGTTTTTCACACTTAAGAAGTGTACCAAGGACCACTTTGTGCATTCAGGCCGCATGCACAGTATGAGGCTGTTTGCTGACTGGGCAAAAACAGCCTTAGGTAATGGGCGGTTTAACTCTTGTGCACAATGTCCTTATGATGTGTGTGGAGTAAAGGAGAGTTGTGCACATCATACTGACTTGATCCCTGTTTTCAGAGGCTTTCTGAGTCAGATATTCTAGCACTGTCTGATTTTTATTAGAAGACGAGTTCTGGATATACCACTGAAAAGAGAAAAAGCGCTCCAATTTAGTCCTTTGGTTCATATACAGAATATGGGTTTGCCTTTGAGAAAGGCAGGATCTTTATATTCAGATATTTGCTTTTGCAATTGATCCGAAGCCAAGGCAAATATTGAACAATGTAAAGCAGATGAATCTACCAGAAAGCCATAGATATTCCTTTCTAGAGGTAGTGTGAAAGATTATGAATGAAGTTCATCCTGCGTTCAGATAAAGTTTCCCTTTAAAAGTTAAAATGTTTTAGAATTTCCTTTCTTTGCACAAATGAATATAAATATTGGAATCACAATGTGTTCTTGAACATATAGACTAATATATGTTTGGCAGGTTTTGTTTTGGTTTCTTGTTATCCTGATTAATGAAATATCAGGCACTGTGGCTAAATGGAATGAAAATACATTAAGCTAAACCATGTTGAGACTTTTTTGAGTGAAAGAAGAGTTGAAAAGGAAACAGAAAATTTTAGCCACAACTAAAGCTGAGAAAAAAGTAATTTTTGAAGAAGGAGATTGTTTAAGGTGGTTTTGCCTTTTTATCAGATATTCATGTGGGAATGGAGAAAAAAGGAATAAGGAAAGAACTACATAAGCAAAGCGTGGCAAATTATAATGGATGTTGCATAGCCTCAAATATCGAGTGTCAGACTAACATTCATGAAAGCAGCATAATTCAGAGCCAACTTTTTATCCTCCATTGTACCCAGCTGTTAGAAAGCAGCAAAGCAGGCTCCAGATGTTTGATGAACATGCACAACAAGGGAGGAAAATGACTGTTTGCTCAATTTCATTTTTTTCTGAGTGTAAATTCATTTTTTCTAAACATTTTGTGTAATTGTTGTATTTTATTTACATTTGCTGCCATTACCTCTACAGTTGTGTATTGCTCATCTCCCTTTACATGTCTTATCATTCCCCATTTTCCTTTTAACAAAAAGTAAAGAGAGTGAAAGTGATAGCAAGCAGTCATTTGATTATGCTTTCTGACACTGTAATGAGATGGGCATTCTCCCTAGAAAGGGCTGTATTACAGAGAGATTCTTGGGCTCTTGTGAGAAGTTTTGGACAGAATGTGAAAAGTTGAAGTCGGGGTTCTGGTGACAAGTTGGCATACTGCTGGTGATACATATACCTGTGGTGGGAAGGTAGTCGAGTGGGAAGTTTGATTCTGACTTCCTACATTTTCTTCTCAGCAGCTTGAAGTGGTTGAAAAATTTGCAACAAATGATTTATTTCACAAGTGTAACAATTTCGTATAATTTTTATGTTAAGAATTCATTTTTGATGTTAATTATAAATTGAATGACTCTCAGTGATAGATTACTATTGCTAGTCAAGCAGTTCTGGTTTATTTGATTATTCAGGACATATGGTTTCGTTTCTCTTTCCCTTTGTAAATCTTTCAGCACCAACGATCACAAATGACAATCTTTTTTATTTATTTATTTATTTTTAATTTCAGTAAAATTCAGATATATGAAACTTACTTGAAACTAGCACGGGCCAGTTAGAGGTGTGGCTACACTGAACTTCTTTAAATATCTTCAGTGTTTAAGGATTGATGGACAAGGCAATTGTGTTTAGTAATTCTCTGTCTTGTTTAAGCACTACATGTTATTATCAAGCATTTTTATTTTTTCTTTTCTTGGTGGAAGGTGAAATACAAAGAGCAGTTCAAAAAAGAAATGAAGAGCCACCAGTACAATCCTCTTGACAGTGCTTCCTTCAAGCAAGCACAGATTGCATCGACCTTGGCAAGTGATGTAAGTGAACTTGCTTTGTATTTTGCATGTGTTTACATCCCCAAAAATATACCATTTGTTCTCAAGCAGAAGCTTCCATTTTACAAGTTACTACTGTGAGCTTAAGTTTCTTCGGTCAAATGTGTTCTGTATAGTAGGTACAGCATATTATCTGTTTATTCCTCTGTTCTTAAAAAATCCTTCTCCAAGGCTCTGCAGAGTTTTTCATGGGATTCAGCTCACTTTATTCATTTCATTTCATGTTTCACTCTAAGCTAATGTACTAAGTCCTGTTGTATTGACGAAAAGCGAATACCGGTGTAGAGGGAAAACCATCTGACCAGTCTTTAGAAGGAGAAAATTACCACCTTCTCTCCAGAGGGTGCAGGAGGGAGTTAGCATGAGTCACTTCGATTTGCACGTCTCTCTGTCAGATTTCCTTGTATCTGTTGATCTTCTGATGCTTATTTTAGAGTAAACTATTTCTAAGATTCTGTATGGGTGCTGCTGCTGAAGTCAGATTGGAGAAAATATCTTTATCAACCGATAACGGTATCCGGATGATATATTTAACAGTGTGTTCAATGTTGAGAATGTGAGCTCTTCTTTGAGGGCGTGATCTCCTAAAGCCTAAGAATAGCCTTTACTTTTGTAGCACGTTGTTTCCAAAGCGTGGGGCACCACTCAAAGGAAACAGGGGAGTCTGCCTTTAGGAAGGGTTCAACAGAATAATTGTTTCCAAAATCTAAACATTTAGTAAAAAAAAAAAAATAAAAATTGTTAGAGTACTTATTATTATAAAATATATGTAAATTCAGTATTGTTGATTTGAAAGTTGTGTAGCTCAGTGAAGAGCATGATAAATGTGAGAAGGTGACTGAAGGTATTGGCTTAAGAGTTCTATTGTCTAAGACAGCTAAGCTGGATACTGTTCTCCTGTAAAGATGGGTGTCCAGATATCAAAAGTCTGGAAAATCCTATTATAGGCTGACAGGAAGTTATCTTCTGCTACTTTGTTAAGTGATTAACTTTCGCCATAGATGATTATATTTCTTATCTTTGCTGAAAAAAAAAAATGTATTAAATAGAATATCCTGGAGCATTGCCCTTTATTTGTTCTATGTAGACTTTTATTATTTGGGCAGTTAGTGTAATATTTGAATCAGGAAAGAGAGAACAATATTCAGCAACACTTAAAATTAATAAACACAAAGCATTGAAGAAAATACACATTTTATAACTTTTTTGCAGAATTGTTTTGAATAAACAACAGAAATGCTTATGTAGTCTGAAATATCATGCAAAGTGTGATTTTTGATTTTTTGATTTTTTATTTTATTTTATTATTTTTTTTAGTAAAGCTTCGAGTAGTTCACAAGTGGAATTATTGATTTTTTTTCTTAGTTCCCAAAATAATAGTAAACGAGCACCATCTAGTGTCTGATATAGATTGTTCAGGCAAGTGCTTAATGCTTTATGTTTCTGGACAGACTCACTGCAGTTTTAGCTGTTAATTATGTTGTTAATCTTTATTTTACTTAACTGAATTCTTTCTGCAGGTGAATTACAAGAAAGATTACAAGGAAAGTCTGCACGATCCAGCCTCTGATCTACCAAACCTGCTGTATTTAAACCATGCTTTGAATATCAGCAAAATGCATAGCGATGTAAGTTGCCTTTGTTGTGATGATTTGAAAGCAAATATATAGCAGGGAATCTGGTATTTGTAAAATACATATTTTTTTGCCACTAGCATCATGATTTCATATGTAGTGATCTGTAGTGTTGTAACCGTAGTAGCTGGGGGATGTAAGTGAGAAAGAACTTTTAGGGAGAGAGGCTCTACAACTAGAATGTTGGGTAAGAATCACACAGACTTCTGTTACTTGAGTATTTCTTCTTACATGTCTGAAATCTTCCACATTTTTTTCTTTGATCTAAGATATTTCTTTCTGTGCAAATCTTATCTTGTCTAAGATCTTAACATTGCCTTCATCTGCAGGTGTCATTACAGAATTGGCAATTATGTTAGTTTTATATTTGGAACTTTGCCATAAGCAGCCTATAAGCAGCTTCCCTTAGAGCTTCTCTGTTTAAGCCTTTTTTTTTTCTCCTAAATGTCTGAAGCCTCCTACACTGGATCAAATAATAACCACAAAACTCCATCCTACTACATAACTAGACAGTCCCCTCTGTGGGGCTTGTGCTGGGATAAGAGAGTGATGGTGGGGTTGAAATAGAATCATAGAACGACTTGAGTATGAAGGGAGCTTAAAGACCATCTAGTTCCAACACCCTGCCATGGGCAGGGTTACCACCTATAGATCAGGTTGCCCAGGACACCATCCAACCTGGCCTTGAATATCTTCAGGGATAGGGTGCTCACAACTTCTCTGGGCAGCCTGTGTCAGGGCTTTGCCACCTCCAAGTAAAGAATTTACTCCTAACATCTAACCTAAATCTGCTCTCTTTCAATGTAAAGCCATTCCCCCTTGTCCTATCACTACACTCCCTGATAAGTATTCCCTCTCCAACTTTCCTGTAGGCCCTGTTTAGGTACTGGAAGGCCACAGTGAGGCATCCCAAAACCTTCTCTTCTCCATGCTGAAGAACCTCACCTCCCTTACAGGGAGCTCTAGACCTCTGACCATCTTTGTGGCCCTCCTCTGGACCCACTCCAACAGCTCCATGTCTTTCTTGTGCTGGGGGCCTCAGGCTTGAATGCAGTGCTCTGAATGGGATCTCATGAAATAGGGAGGAAGATGCAGGAAGCTCATGGCCTCTGTGCAGTGCTGAAGCTTCTCTCCTGCTCCAAGAGCACCTATGCTACATGTGTAGTGCTTGGAGGCTGATAAGCTGCATTTGTCTTTTTCGCTCCAGAAACAACAGCTCTTCTGTGGAGATGGGTGAGTGGGTGGTGTTGGGAAGGAGGATTACTCACTGTTGGCAGGAGGTGAGAGCTTCAGAGGGAAAGGGTCAGCATTAATGAACAGTAGTACATACTGACTTCTGAGGCAGTGCCTGCTTGAAGAAGCTTATTGTCTAAAATAATAAAAAATAATTCAGCCTTCTCATCTATACTTGATTTTCGTGTTTCTCTTCAGCGAATTTGCTTTTTGTCTGTGTCACTCTAATGTGTGAAGCTAATATTGTCCTTTTTTTTTAATATGGATTATTAATACATTCATAGTTTTGACTTTCTATATACGTCTTTGCATTTTGGCTGTATTCTACTTTCCTTCAGTGTCATGTAAGATTGGCTTTTTTTTTTTACTGATTGAATATCCCCAGAGTGAATATCATCAAGTTGTCATCTGTAATGAGGTAGAATCCTGGACTTTCCTTTGCAAGAAGTGAGGCTGTTTACTTCTTGCAAAATGTATTTATTTGTTTGACTGATGGTTTATATAGTGTATGTCCTTTTCTAATGACTCCTTAAATACCGTGTCTCTGATTTTTGAGTAGTCCAGATGCTGGTGGATATTTTCTTGTTATGAGCAGGAAGAAGAATGCTTTGTCAATTCTTAGGGTCTCCACTAGTTATTTGTCTTCCACAGAAATCCCATTTTCGAAATCCTTCTCAGATTTGACCTCCCTCTGTCATCTCTTTGATTTTACCGTGGCTTTCTCTCCTGCCTTTCTCCATGCTTCTCAAATACCTTCTTTGTGTTCTCCCTGTCTCTCAATAGCACGTACCGAATCTTTGTTGAAGTCTCTTCCACTGTGTGAAAGAGACTGTGTCATTCACTGATTTCCAAAGGCTCGTTGCATGGTCAGCTTTTACTTCTGACCAGTAGTATGAAACACAGAGCTTCTTACTAATTACCCAGATTTGCTTTTTCGTTTCTTCCCTAAACATTATTCTTCTTTTCATCTTTTGCTTAACATAGCCACATCTACCATGGTGTGATATGTTGTAACTTGTATAATTAATTGAACTGATAAATTAATATGGTTAATTGAACTAATTTGCTGATTGACCTAGAATATAAAGGAAAGTCTGTGTAACTTTTTGAAATGCATGTACTAGAATACAAATGCAAAGCTATTATTCAAGTCTGCTTCCGTGGCAGTAAATGCCAACAATTCATAGAAAAGCGAGATGGACATATTTGAACACAAATAAAAGGGCTGTTCTGAAAGTAATGCCTCCTATTTTGTTATGTTGGCCCAAAATGTCAGAGGCAGATGTTGATGTAATGGCAGTAGAGGGGAAACCTTCCCACAAATTTTCCATTAGATTTTGTTGCCATGTGACAGATGGCAACAGAGGAGCAGACTGACAGATTGGTGTCTGACATGGAAGTGCATATGTAGCAACAGAATGAAATTGAATTCCTCAGTGCAGAAAAAGTTGCAGTCACTGACATTCCTTGATGGTTGCTGAATACTTAGGAAGGTGAGCACAGTGAGGCGGTTGGTGATATGTTTCAGGACTGGTAACAGCAGTGTGAAAGACAAGCCACATTCTGGATGGCCATACAGATTTTTAGAAGTGTGTCATACAGGCCCTTGCTGGTGAAAATGCATAGCTAATGGTGGTGGCTGTGTTGAAAAATAGTGTTTAATAGCTGATAATTTTCTTACTCAATAGTGCTATTGTGCTCTTAGTACCTGTTATAGTTTCCATGAATAAGTAAAAGGCATTACTTTTGGAGCTGCATACATTATGATTTTGACAGGCTGGACTCATATGCATGAATTTGGTGAGAAAGAGAGTTCACTAGGAGGTAGTTTCCCCTCACGTGGTATACATGTAATTTTCTTTGACATAAACTATGGAGATACATCAGTTAAAACTTTGGTGTAACTACAGCTAGTTTATTGTTTTGTACCTTTAAAATTTTTCCATGTTGTAGAAACCTTGAGGTGATGAACTACAGCCTAAAAAACGCAACTTAATTGAGTTGAATTTTCTGAAGCAGAGTGACTAAATTGACTTCTGAATCCAAATACAATGTCTTTAGTTCAGTATATCAAAAAGTTGTGCAATTTCCCTCATTTGATTTTATAGATTTTTAAAAATTAGTTCAATTAATTGGGGAATAAAATAAAAGTGTGAAGTCAGTATCTGTAGGTGGAGGTAATTTTCATTTTTTTTTCCACTACAGAAGCAGTTTTGTTTTGTGACATTTATAATTATTTCCACCAGGAGGCAAACACAGACCATCATATCCTTGGCACTTTAAAATGTAAAAAATAATGGTTATTTTCTAGCTAACATAAAGAGGACAAGCATTTTCTCTAGGAACTTAGAAAAAATTATTTTTATAATATCCTTTCTTTGTTTCATCACTGCCTTTTTTTTTTTTTTTTTTGAGAACAGATATTTTAAATCCAAATTTAGCAGGAGAACTCCTGATGCGGAAGGTGAAAAAACATACTTGGTATTTAAATTATAAACTTCTGTCTTTTTTTTATTTTTTTTTGTGATAATGTTTTTGGATTTTTTTGTTCGTTTCTTTCCATGTGTATATAAGAAACAATTTAAGCAAAACAAAAGCTGTAACCTCACCCTGGATACAGCTTAGCAGATCCATCACGAAGAAAATGCAGTGCTTCAAAGTCAGGTATACATGATCATAAATAAATCTTGGAAAGAGAAAAATACAGCATTCTAACAATGATTAAATCAGGCACGAAGCTGCATTACAAATTGCAGTGATTTACAATGCATAGTCAATCAGAAGCACCCCACACAGAAAGTTCCAGGATTTAAATCTAGTTAAGATCCAGTCAAATCAGAAGTCTGAGAATGGAAGAGATTCTGAACAGTTTTCTCAAACTCAGACATCAATATTTTTGAAGAGACAAATAAAATAACATTAATCATTTTGAATATCATATCTTGATGTATAGCTATTTTTTTTCCTTGTTAGAATATACTACTGTATCACACCCTGATGGAGATAAATAATATGTCTTAGCCTTAGTCACATGTGCCATCTTAATAAAAGGTATTTAAATTAATAGTTTAGGAGCTTTTCCTTTAAGCAAAGTGTCTTTTCTTCACAAGTTAGCGTAAAGTTGCATGCTAGTGTCTTAGCCATGTGTGCTTAAATATGATTTTGCTGCTAGCTCTAAGGTCGTGGCTATTGGTAGCTGTGAGAGGAATGTCCATGCAAGGCTAGACCCTACTGACACCACAGTTCTGCTTCCTTTTTCCCTCCCTCCAGTGCAAACAAGAGTGTTCCAGAATGATACTTTGAAGTGTGAAAGACAGACCTATGGAGGCTGTGATTAGAGTAATTGTGTTGTTCTACCAAAACACGGTGGGATTATACTACAAAGCTGCCAATTTTTCAGCTGTAGGTCACTCAGCAAAAATCATGCAATTATTTAAAGGTGATTGATTCTCTTTTTTCCTGCTGTTGTCGAACTTCATTGTTTTTAAATCTGACATAAGGAAGCAAAGGAATGCATGATTCCAGGAAAAATTTCCTTGTCTAGCTGCCTTGTTTCTCCAACAGATTTAATTTGGTAAAAGTCTTCTATGTCGAATATCTCTAGGGTACTGTAGCAAGCAATCAGATCTCACATTCTCTCAGCTGTTAACAGTATTTATTTTCATTTTTCCAGGTCAAGTACAGAGAGAATTATGAGAAATCTAAAGGCAAATCAATGCTTGAGTTTGCGGATACACCAATGTACCAAGTTTCAAAGGATGTTCAAAAGATGCAAAGTGAGGTATGTAAGATTTGTGTTTGAATGTCCAAAATTTAGATCAGTGAAGAGGCTAACAAACATCTTGCACACAGGTTAAGAAAATAGATGAAATGATCATAGAAGTTTTATAAACTGAGGATAGGGCTGAAGTAGCATAAGTTCTCCCTTCTATAACTCAGTCCTTCCTTCAAACTAGTTTTTTTTCTTTAAAAGCTGGAGATGGTAACGTTGTATATGGCATAACTTTTGAGAAATGGAAAGAGGCTCAAGGGGTCATCTAGATCAAATGTAACTTTTTTAAAGAAACAGCTTTTCTTTTCTCCCTTGAAGACACAGAGACAGTTTCGGACAGAAAGTTTGGGCAGGAGATCACGAGCAAGGTAGCACAGGCTTGTTCTCTGTGGGCTAATGGCATTTGACTTCTCTTTTCTGTACTAAGGAAATTGTTTCTTTCATGGATCAGATTAAACATTCCCTTTGGAAATATCACATTTATGTATTTTTATCTAAATTGCCTGTGTCTTGTGTAGATAATCTAAATAATGAAATGAGTAGTAACATTGCTTATTAGTGTGATAACTAATGACATAGCTCATATCTGTCTCTGTTTATAGTGTTCTTTCTGAAATAAGTTTGGAAATGCACACGCATGTACTGCAAATTGTTGTTTTTGCTTCAACAGAAAATATATCGCAAAGATTTTGAAGAAAGTCTTAAGGGAAGGCCCTCACTGGATTTAGACAAGACCCCAGAGTTCTTGCATATAAAGCAAGTCACTAATCTTCTGAAGGAGGTAGAGGATTTTTAATTTTTTTTTTCTGTTGTTGTTAAGAAGTAAATGAGAAATAAGCAGCATCACTACGTGCCACTGAGTGCTGGATCACTTACACTAAGTACTATAGTTAAATACAGAAGAGAGTCCATGAATAGAAATTGTAGCATGTCGTTTTATATTCTGAATAGTCCTGTAATAAGAATTGATACTTACTGAAGTTTGTTTTAATATAAGAAAATGATAAAGTTCAGCATACCTGAACCAGAAAAACAGAGTTAAATGAACAAATCAGATGATTCTATAGAAAATAGATTGTTGGCTGGAAACTCCCTGTGGCAGCCTCAATTTTGGAATTTGTCCCTCTCCTTTGGGCCCAGGAAGCCCAAATTTGGTGACCTTCCAGGCATGCTGCAAAAGACATCTGTTTGATGGGAGTCAGGAGAGGTTCTGGTGTTTGCTTTCCAGAAAGATGAAAGGGTTGAAAGGCAGATTTCTGTTGGTGCCCAGGCAGTAGTCTTTTTATTTGATTAAGTTATTTCAGGTTTATGATAGTGTGTTATAGTTATATGGAAGCCTTGAGCTGAGTGTAAGTCACTTTCAACTGATCTATTTGGAACAATTATGATTAGATTTGTTATGAATGAAAGTTAAGAAGAGTAAAATTGCTCTGATATTACATAGTCTGCTATGAGCAAATTTAGTTAAAATGTGTTGATTTTCTATATGCTCATTGTTCTTAAGTTGTGTATGACATTATGAATCAAGTCAGCTTTTTTTGTTCTGTGATTGAGAATATATATATCGTTGGTCTTTTAATTTTTATATTCTTATTCAAAACAGTCTTAGCTATATTCATCTTTGGTTTTGAGAATTGGTTGATTCTATACATTAGATTTATTATTTGACTAAACTTAGAAGCAAATGTATTGGAAAATTATACATTTAAAATGCACAGTTAGAGGTATCAGAGTTCTTAGATCTTCTCCATTTGAATCTGGGATCCAGCAGTACCTTGTTTATATTTATTTTATTAAAAATTGATGGTTTTGCTATAGCCCAGAGGTATGGATGGAATTGAGGCTGCTAGAATGAAAAATCCTGGAGGCTTGTTTCTTGCCTTGTTCTTAAAATAGCTTATCCCAGTCTGTGCTGAGCAAAAAGACTTTCATTTCACACATTTCCTTATTATTCATCCTCTAATAAATAATTTATTTTGATAAGCTTGTCTGTCATATAGGTAAATCTCAAGCTTGATCTAGCTTGGGCAATACCATTCTGTGCATACAGAACTCCCTTATGTCTCTCATCTGTGTTTGCTGACTAGGGAAAAAATGCAAATGCTTACATTTCATTGACTTTATTTTGCTGCTTGCTAAGTGTCCACGGAAATGGGTAGTACATGCATGATGGTAAAAGTGCTGTAAGTTTACATCTTCAAAAACTTGAGTTGAATTCCCTGTGTAATGCTACATGTATTTAGCTGTTCTCTAATTCTTACCTCCTTAGATTTTACAACTCATTACATAGGGAATAAAGTGTATCTGTTGAAAAATATGAGAAAATGGAAATAGTGTTTCAATGTAGAAAGATACTGAATTTCAGATTTTATATCCATATTCAAGAATCAAACCCCAGAGATTATGTAGATCAAATCAATTATTGTCTTTCAAGAGTCAGGAAAATAGTGTACTTTCTTCTCAGTCATGGATACAGCTCAGGATATATCATTCCTGAAGGCCTATAGTAAGATTTAAATAATGTTTCAAACATGAAAAGAACCCGGTGTTATTAAAAATTTGATTATTATTATTATTTTTTCTCTTAGCTGTGTTTCAACTAATTCTGTTGTCTTCCTACTATAGGTAATTCTGCAAATATTTAATATTTTTGTAAAAGTAGGAACCTACTCTAGAACCATATTCATGGCTGTCAGAAGAGAGAAATGAATTTGATAATTCTAAATTAGAAGTTCTCAGCCTCTACGGCTGCTTCTGGTTATAAAAGGAAGCTGCTTAAAAATATCTGATTTCTTTCTGTTTATAAAAAGGCTTATGCTGAGGCGAAGGTGCTACTTCTTACAAAGTAAGATGTGGAAAAAGCAATTAAAAATCCTAGAACGGGTAAAGGATTTTTCACTTCTTCTGGACTTATGTATTGGGAAGAAGAAGAGGAACAGTGTCCGTAGACAGATTCCAGTGTGCTTTTAATTTTATTCTGAACATTTGAGTGCTCTGGAGGCTGCAGTTCTTAAATGTTGATAGATCATAACAGTGAAGTGTCTGCAGGGAACAGAAGAGAAATGGTAGGAATATTGCTTCTACATTATGCTTTATCAGGCAGTCATTTTAACTGGTCCTCTCTAATACAGCGTTCAGGGAATCCATCCTGATTGTGAATCCATTAGTGAAAAGGAGGTAAAAACGGCAGCACAGCAGATACTAGTTTGTGTATAAGCTAATGCTTCTGCAATTAAAATGTAATTGGCAGCTGAGTCCCTTAAATAATGTGCTAGCACTGTATAGAAGAGGACTGTTTTTCAAGAGCACAACAGGAAAATAAATGGCTATATTAAAATCTTTTGACTTTTGCAACATTGTAGCTTTTGATTTGATAATTTGAAATTCTATTTTAACTCTGAAACCTTCAGATAATTCATATTTTATAGGTCTTTCAAAGAGGCCCTTCAGACGTTTAATAAATGGCATTTCTCTTCAAGATCTTGCACACAATATTAACTGGAGAAATCTCTCTTTAAATCCTTAGAAAGAGTATAGAAAAGATTTGGAAGAATGGATGAAAGGAAAAGGAATGACAGTGTTTGAAGATACGCCAGATTTGATTAGAGTTAAAAACGCGGCTCAGATACTAAATGAGGTACGTTGTGCTGGTCGAGATTATTGATGCCAGAGAAAGTTCACTCTTTATGGTATAATCTATGGAAAATATTCCAGTCTTTAAACATAATCTGCAGTGAAATATGTAAGAACTTAAGCTAAGGCTAGTTCTGTTTTGATTTAAGAATGTAGAAAAAGTTTGGAAGAAACTTAAGACAAATATTTATTTTCAGACAATGAAAAGGTCAGTGTAAATTGCTAGTGAAGCCAACAGGTGGACAATCTAGTCCAGTTGTTCAACTAGTATCACTAATACTGCAGTGGAAAAAGAGTTGAATATTAATGAACTTCTAAAGGAAAGCCAAGGAAGTGATTTCCAGCTTTTTGAAATTTGTTTCTCTTATTTAAAAATAACCATTGGTAATGACTGTCAAACATCTTTGAATGAATCCAGATAATATGTTCTACTTCTGGGAGCTTTTTCCCAAAAGTAGACTTGCTCCTGAAGAAGTGGGTTTTCTTGAGCTTGCCTTTGCAACTGAACAGGTGCAGGGTCTTTCCAGAGTATATTTTTAGAACTGAACTTTGCTGTTAACTGTACTGATTTAAGTTGTTCTGGAGGTTTCCTACAAGCATAGGTGTGACCTACTCCCATTGAAGGGTTGAGAGTACAAGTGGAAGACTTGGTGGCCCTATGTCGCTTGAAAGCGACATTTTGAGGAGCTCGTGACTTGATGTATGCTTGTCAAGGTTGTGTACTTCCCTAGGACTCAGACTCCAAAGCTGGCACCACTTGTCATGTGAATGTTTGTGTATATACAGGAGGGCTGCTCTGAAAGTAATGTCTCTTATTTTATTATGTTGGCCCACAGTGCCAGAGGCTAATGTTGGTGGGAAGGCAGTTGAGGTTAAATCTTCCCACCAGGATTCCCCGTATGTTTTGTTGCCACGTGATGATGACAACAGAGGGACAGTCTGACAAAATGGCATCTGACATGGGAGTGTGTTTGAAGCAAAGGGGTGGAATTGAATTCCTTCATGTGGAAAATATTGCAACTGTTGACATTCATTGATGCTTGCTGAATGTTTATGGAAACCTACAGGAGTGGATGTGAGCACAGTGAGGCAGTGAGTGGTACATTTCAACAGTGGCAACTGTGACATGAAAGACAAACCACGTACTGAATAACTGCAGATTTTTATGAGTGTGACATGCAAGCTCTTGTTCATGGCTGGTGAAAATAGATAGTGGTTACTATGATGAAAAATTGTGTTTTGTAGCTGAGATTTTTTTCTTTCAGATAAATAGTGTGATTGTGCTCTTTGTATCTATTATAATTTCCATGGAAATAAATAGGAGGCGTTACTTTTGGAGAACCCTACATGTTAATATATTTTATATGCATTTGATGTGTGTATTTTTTTACGCATTTATACATCTACAGTGATAATAACCAGAGATACTGCTGTGCATAGGGCCAACCTTACCAATGTGAGCAAGTGCAGGAATACATAGCTGTAACTCCCTGAGTTATCTTCTCGTTGTTGTGCACAGCAGGAAACCAGGAGGAAGCATTTGCTTTCTGCTTTTTTCAGAGAGGAAGTGAGAGATGTCTCTTCTCACTTCTTAACTGAAACTTAGAAAAAAAAAAAAAAAAGGGAAGTTTGAGTCTGGTTTTGGAAGTAGAGAGTAGTTTTATCACATTTCCTCATCAGAGTGAGACAGATAGAAAACGGAAAGTATTTTTGCTCTTGTTCTTGTTACTTTTTGCAGTGTTTAGAGCACTGTAATGAAGATATTGTTTTTTTTCCCTCCTAACTAAAATGTAACCTAAAAATAGTTAATGAACAGGAAAATCAGAAATGGGTATTTATTTTTTAAAAAGTTTTCTTCTTTCCATAAACAGGGAAGCTAAAATAGGAAAAATAAGTATTACTACAGTATCAGAGATAGCAGTGCCAGAGATCATAAAAGTCTTTTAATTTTTTAAGTGTTATGCATTAAAATGTACAATTATTGTATGTGATATTTAAATATTACTTTTTAATATCATTTAAAAAGAAAAAGAAATACATCCATGCTTGAAAAAGCTGAAGATGTAATATTGATTTTGTTTCCTGATTATTATTTATTTATAATTTATGTTGTGGGGATAAAGCAGCAATCATGGATGAGTACAACCACTTGTCTAATGGCTGTGGTTCAGGAAAGATGTATTAAATGAATAAATTACAACTTCATGTTCTGAAAGTTCAGTGGAAACAGTTCTGTACTGTATTAAATTTCTAGCATGTAGTCTTTATGAATAAAATATTTTGTTAAAATGTGTTTCTATGAGTCTGGCATCAAGTACCAGCTCATTACACTAGGTTTTGCTGAGCTAAACTGCCTCTTTATTTTAGAAGATAATTACAGCAATCTCTATGGGCAGATTCCCCTACCCCCCTCCCAAATTCAGCAGCGTAATTTTGTATATTCAGTGAATATCTCCTAAAGTTTTTCTCCTCTAGGTTTTTACATGTTTTCCTGACTCCTGAGTCAAGGAAAACTTTCCTCCTTTCCTTAAGACTCCTGAGAGTTTTAATCCTCTAGTTAAGATTTTTGATTGAGTTGAAAGTGTGACTCTTAAATTGACTCTTGTTTAAAAATCTACCCATAACTTTCTGACTGTTGTGAACCTAATGTGTAAGTTTTTATTTTACAGAAGCAATACAAGAAAGACCTGGAAACTGAAATTAAAGGGAAGGGCATGCAAGTTGGTCCAGATACTCCTGAGATAAGACGAGCCAAGAAAGCTTCTGAAATTGCAAGCACTGTAAATATCATGCCTGATCCAAGCTTTGCTTCTGACAGAATGCAAATTACTGTCGTTGAGAGTTCTGCATGATAAATAATCTAGACAGTAGACATATGACAGGTTTATTAAAGACCTAGTCTGTTGAGCTTTATGGAGATTGAAAGTTAAGTAGTCCACATACCTGGGGAACCTAAATGTTCCCAGAACTTTGGCCCTTATCCTTAGCCTGGCCTTGATTTGTTCAGTAGCTCCAGGCCCTCCTACTTTTAGGTCTAGATGGCAGCTGCTTGTTTAGGTAGGGCCAAACAATAAGCACAGCTAGAGACGTGCTAAAAGCCTTATGATCTGAGTGTCACAAAGAACAGGTGAAGGGTAAAAATTCCTGACTATATATTCCTATGGTTGTGACTGTTGAAGTTGGAAAGTCAGATAAATGTGAAAGACTGTCAAATTTGGAGAAAGCAGTCTGTTAAAATAATTTTTTAACCTGACAGCAGCTGTAGTATAGTTGTGTTGTATATAGGTCCTACAAAGATAATACTGTTGAACCAAAAGTTGTTTGATCCTTTATGGATAATGCTTGGTGGAACAGAGAGGAAAAATGGAAGGATTTGTTTGTGGACATGTGAGTAATACTAATAATATTATTTTCAGAAAGAATATAAGAAAGACTTGGAGAATGAAATTAAAGGAAAGGGAATGGAAGTGGGCATGGATACTCCTGATATACAACGAGCAAAGAAAGCTTCTGAAATTGTAAGCCAGGTGAGTACAGATTGGATCTATTAAGATTAGTTTTGAAGTGAAATGGAATGAGATGTTAAAAACACTTGTGCTAAAAGGAATAAGCAGAGCACAGTTTAAAGAAAAAAAAAGAAAAATCAAATTACAGAAATTGAAGCAGCTCTTTTGAAGGCTAACCAGTGATATCAGTATAGCTTTGAACACAATATGTGCAAATAACCACGGAATTAGTTACACTGCATACTCAGGGATATGTCTTTATTTAATTTTATTCCAGTTCAGTTCACTGGATTTTACTCTAATATACATTATCTTTATTTAATCTCAATTTATTTTACAGAAAGAATATAGAAAAGATATGGAGACTGAAATTATAGGAAAAGGGATGCAAGTTGGTCCATTTACTCCTGAAATACAACGGGTCAAAAGAGCTTCGGAAATAGCAAGCCAGGTAGGCATAGTTCAGAGGCTAACTTTTTAATTTGTGTGTAACAATGAGTGCCGGAAGTACATTGCTCAGAATGCTTCTCTATCTCAGTAGAGGCTTTCAAGCCTATATGAAATTAATTTACGCATAGAAAAAAATCTTCCTGCCTGATTCTTATTTGTATTTAGGCCTGTCATGCCACATAAGTCATCTTGAATTTTTTACATCTACTTGCAGATCTTTTACACTACCTAATGGGAAGAAAAAAATACGTTTTCTTCACTGTCAGGTGTTCCACACAGATAGGGATGTAATTGTTCCACAGTGATAGGAATATCATGGAGGAAAGATGTTGAAATTAGTACTGAAAATGGCTGTTGACCCTCGTCAGCAATAAGCATTTTTTCTGTGGCAGTTTGTATATTCTAAGCCCTAACAAAACAGGGAATTGACATTCCAAAATTATTTTTCAGAAAATGTACAAAGACGAAGCAGAGAAGATGCGCTGTAACTATTCTGCTGTCCCAGACACTCCAGAGATGGAGAGGATAAAAAGTACTCAGAAAAACATCAGTTCAGTGAGTACTAGTGATTCTCTCTTGCACATTTTCAGATATTTTCTGCTTAAATAGTGTTCCTTGTGTCTTAGAATGAAATAGGGAACTTATGAGTAAATGTCCTTTGAACCATTTACAATATTTTCCTGGCAAAGTCTGTATCACTCATTTCTTTCAATAAAAAATAACCAGTTTTTCTAGGTGTGACACTTATTTTGAATTGCTGAAACACTTACACTGCCTTGCCATACCACAATTATTTTTAAAAGATTTCTTTTTCCATCAAGCCCCAGAAAATATTTTATTTAAATGGACAAAATAACTACAGCTTACTGTGCATATAGGACTTTTCATCTGTTTCCTATCGTGTGTACAGAACACTAGCATTCTGGTATAAAATTAGAACAGAGCAAGTTTCATAAATATATATCTAATGATTTAGTGATACACTGGTTACATTTTAAAAATGTTATACTGGACTTAAGTTTCAGTCTATCCTTAGATATAAATTATGAGCTTAGATTTTGAAGACTGTCCAGTTCATGATTGTTGTGTTCAGTTCCATTTCCTCTTTGGGCCCATTAACTCTGCTGTTAGTAATTCTGGTTTTGCTTTTAATATAACTGAAGAAAAGATGGAGGGTAAATTTAGCCTTTAGAACCACAGACTGTCCAGTTAGTATCTGTTTTTCTGGTATCCAAATAATACTAATAAAGCCAATGATTTGAGAGAGAGGCATATAAGTAACTCCAGTATTTTAGTGTTATCTGACACAGATGTAAGTCTTTAGAGCTTCTCTCAGCTTCACCACTACAAGTACAAGGTCTATTAGTTTCCCTCAGAGGCAATTTCCTGGTGCTATCATGTATCACTGCAGCATCCTTAGGGAATTAAAAGCCTGAAGGAAAAGGAGTGAAGTCTCTGAGGGTTTTCTGGACTGCTCTACTTCTCCTTTAACCTCTTTCAGCCATTAGGTATTGGCTCCTTTCCTTCCCTTAGATAAGAACAGCAGAAAGCTACATATGTCTAATATATGCTGCTGACAGGCCCCCTGACCATAGTTTTGTTTCTTGTAGCCTGTTGCCTCTTGGTTTTGAATGGCGCTTAGCTGCATGGTGTGAAGGCAATTAGCTCTGTATCTGCTGTTGCTGGCATCCTACACCAACGCTCCATGTAATGGAGGGGATCCCAGCTAGCTCCTACTGATCTGCTTTCCTCTCTGCTCCAGTGTTTGATAGCTTTTGATTGAGTTCTCAAATAGGTCAGCAGATCTAAGCAGAATGGGCTCACTAACAGTCAGATACCAGCCATGTAAAAATCCTACACTACTTAATTAAGCCTTTTAGAGCATTCGATGCATCTGAACTCATTGCAGCAATGTAGGGTCAGTCTGCCAAGACTGACAGTTCTCTTTTGGATTTATGTTGTTAGCATACTGCATAACATGAAATAAAAGCATTATATCTTTGAGGTTATGTTGTGATCACCATTTCTGTGTACCTGAAGTGGATTTTCCAAATGTAAGAAAGCTGTTCGTGAGACTGACGTGAGAATTTATTATCTTTCTCTTCATTCTTATATTTCTGTACAAAATTATTATATTGTATAGGTAAGTTTTTACTAACTTAAGGGAAGACCTCTATGTAGAAAAAGTTAATGACACTTAATTGGCTTCTCATTTTTGGATTTCATCTCAAGTATTTTCCTGCTTTATGGGACCAAAAAAGGTGGCTAGCTCTGCAGATAAAATCAGTGCTGCTTATAGCTCACTAGGTCTTTTGGCAGATTATTTACAATAGGATTTTCACTATTTAGTCTTCTATAGAAAAATTTCTTACTCTAATATTTTTTTATCACTGCCTCCTTGGTAGGGGAGAAAAGTGTACTTTACAGAATCACAGAATCACGAAAACACCAAGGTTGGAAAAGACCTACAAGACCATCCAGTCCAACTATCCACCAATCACCAATAGTACTCACTAACCATGTTCCTCAACACAGTGTCCAAACGTTCCTTGAACACCTCCAGGGTCGGTGACTCCATCACCCACCACCTCCCTGGGCAGCCCATTCCAGTGCTTGACCACCCTTTCAGAGAAGTAGTATTTCCTAACTTCCAGACTGAATCTCCCCTGGTGAAGCTTGAAGCCATTCCCTCTAGTCCTATCAGTAGTCACACGAGAGAAGAGGCTGACACCCACCTCACTACAACCTCCCTTCATGTAGATACAGAGAACAATAAGGTCTCCCCTGAGCCTCCTCTTCTCCAGACTGAACAATCCCAGCTCCTTCAGCCACTTCCTCATAAGATCTGTGTTCCAGACCCCTCACCAGCTTTGTCGCCCTTGTTTGAACCTGCTCCAGGGCCTCAATGTCTTTCTTGCAGTGAGGGGCCAAAAACCGGATGCAGTACTTGAGGTATGGCTAAGCTGAGTACAGGGGGAAAATCACTTCCCCATTCCTGCTGGCAACACTGTTTCTGATGCAAGCCAGGATGCCATTGGCCTTGGCCACCTGGGCACACTGCTGGCTCACGTTCAGCCAAGCATCAATCAGTACCCCCTGGTCCAGTTCCTCTACACAGTCTTCCAGCCACTCTGCCACAAGCCTGTAGCATTGCTTGGGGTTGTTGTGGCCAAAGTGCAGGGCCTGGCATTTGGTCTTGTTGAACCTTATCCCATTGACTTCAGCCCATCTATCCAGCCTGTCCAGATCCCTCTTTAGGGCCTCAAGAGATGGTAAGGCTTCCCGCCTCTGAATAAATGGCAGCTATAAGCTGGGGCTTTAGTCCACAATGACTTTTATGCTGTAACTGACTCAAGCCATAACATCTTTAGCAGCTGTTTTATATACATATAGCATAGAAGAGTGCCCCATAGACTAGCAAAATAGAAAAAAATTCAACTCATCCCCTTTCAAACAAAACCAAAGTAATATCAGAAAGAAAGCTAGGTGCTTGTTTGATTTTTTGATAAGTCTGCATTGCTGGCAGAGAAGAGATTATAGTGGTATAATGATGCCCCTGAATATTCCATAGGTCACGTTGTATGGCTTGTTAGCTAAAGCCATGATTTAGGATGTAGAGTGAGGAAGAGAGTTGAACATAGATATGGTGCAAGGGGCAGGGAGGAGAAAGAATAACAAGTTATCAGTAGAGTATGAAAAATCCAAACTGCTTACTTTAATCCACAATTTCAATCATTATACTTTGTACTGATATGCATGTGCAAAATATTTTTCAAGCTCTTCCTCATAAATAGATTTTGCTCTTATATGGTAAAAGAAAATTCTCAATTGCTAAAGGTTTTCTGAGTATTTGAAAATGTACTTATATACTTAATTCTCTGCTAGAATACTCACCAGTACTGGTCACCCTGGTTTATGGCAAGAATATTTCATCGTTTAATGTTTGAGAGAAATAAAATTTTAAAAGTAGTAAAATAAACCTTGGTTCATGAAAATAGAAATGCTAAATGGTAAAGATTTATTTTACAAACACCAGGACCAGACTTGTTTTTAAACTGCTAGTCTGGAAGTACTTACTGGAATGGTAACATCTGTGACAACAAATGCTGAAATAAAAATAAGACTTCAGGAGTTTTTCCATCTGAACTGGTGCTTCATGGTTATTTAAATTATATCCATATTTGGAATTTGTGAAGCAGTTATTTACTGTCTCCTTCAGTAAATTTAAATGACTGATTCTACTGATGTGCTTTTATTTTATACTTCATTGAAACAATTGAAATAAGGAGGAGAATTTCACATAGGTCACTCTGAAAGTAATGCCTCCCATTTATTTCCACAGAAACTGCAACAGATACAAAGAGCACAATAACACTATTTGAGTAAATTCTTAGCTACAAAGCGCTATTTTTCAGCATAGTCACCACCATTAGCTATGCATTTTGACCGGTGATGAACAAGTGATGCTGCACTTGTAAAAATCTGCACCAATGGAGGTGACCCACTATTTCACATAGTTGATAGGAAAATGTTCCTTATGCAGCCTGAAGAGTTGGAAGTCAGAAGACACCAAATCTGGGCTATATAGTGGGTGTGGTAGGACAGGGCACCAAGGATTGACAATGTACTCCACAGTCTTCAAACTGGTATGGGGTCTAACACTAATGTGTTGCAAGAGCAAGGTTGTCTTCCTTTCTGGTCCAACTATGGTACTGCAGGCCTTCAGCTAAATTAGCTTCACGATGCAGCAGTCAGAGTTAATGGTTTGTCTGGGTTCTGGGAAATTCAGCAGGATCATCGGTTTCCTATCCCAAAAGACAGTGCACATCACTTTACCTTCTGAGGTCTGTGTCTTGAATAATTCCCCTTCAGTGAAGAATTCACGTTGCCACTCCATGGACTGCTGTTTTGACACCAGCTCATGGTGGTGCCACCACATGTCTTCACTGGTAATGAAGCAATCCAGGGAACTGTTACCTTCAGCTTCGAATTGGTTCAGTAGGTGCTAAATAGGTCTTAACAAACTTGCATATTATTTCTTTTTTTTTTTCGCTGTGTGATCATTCATATGATCTACCTGGTGCAAACTTTGTGATATTCCAATGTTGCCACCATCCTTTTCAGTGCATTGAAAACAATATTCAGCTCCATATGCAGTTCCATGGTCAAAAACTACCAATTCACATGTATGAGCTGATTGAGATGCTCATTTCATGGTGTGACAGCTGTGCATGGTTAACCAGTATTGTCACCATTGCTGAAAAGCACCACCCACTACCTCAGTGTGCTCACATCCGCTCTTTGGAGTGTCAGTGGGTGCAGTTTGCTCCATACGAAGGTATTCAATTCCACCTCTTTGCTCCATACACGCTTCTGTGTCAGATGCCATTTTGTCAGACTGCCCCTCTGCAACCATCTGTCATTCAGCAACAAAATGGAACAGAATACTGATGGGAAGGTTTAACCTTGACTGCCATACCACCAGCATTAGCCTCTGACATTGTGGGCCAACATAATAAAATAGGCGACTTTACCTTCACAGCATTCCTTGTATAAACTGCTTGTGTGACTTTTCTGAACAGAGTTTTTAGGTACAGTTCACAGCCTTCTGGCTTGAATGTGGAAGACACAGATTGCATGACATGGATTGTAGCTCTGGCTCTCCAGGTTATTTAGTCACAATTATGTCATTTTCTAGTTTGTTAAATTAGAAGTAATAATATCTGTTAACATCTCAAAGCATTTTAAAATCTGAAGATTAAACCCAAAATTAAAATCTTGCATGTACATGCATTTTCAGTTATACTGAAATCAGTGAGATTACTCAAGCATAAAGTTGTATTTTTAAATGTTCATTAACACTGATCTAAATTTTAATATTATTTCGAAAGTATGAACTGTCATTACAAACGCACATATGTGAAGTCAGTCTGAAGGATAATAATAGCTTGTCTGGTTTACAGTTGAAAACAAACAAAATTTTATTATAGTTATTGATAATTGGTCTGATTTATAAAAAATTGAAGTATTTGCTTTCTTAGCAAGATTTGTCATCAGACCAATTTGAAACTTGGAAAATTGCCCAGTCCTTTTATGAGAACTTCTACTTGCAATGCTAACATTCTAATAATTACTTTTTCTTTTTGGGAAATAAAGGTGTTTTATAAGAAGATGGTAGGAGCTGGCACAGCTGTTAAAGAGACTCCAGAGATTGAAAGAGTAAAGAAAAATCAGCAGAATATTAGTTCAGTAAGTGTTATTAACATTAATTATTCTTACGTGAGAAAGCGGTGGTCAGATTTCTTTTTCATTTTCTTTACTAAACATTCAATGTCTTCATGTCATGTATCTCATTCCAATACTATTTCACTGGATTTTAGATATAAAACTGGCATAGTTTTTCTGAGTCCAAAGGTATAATTTCAAACTGAATGATTTTTAAATATAGGAAGAAAGACATTTGAGGAAAGAGTTTGGTACTTCAAGAAGAGAGAAATGAATGCTCATCTCAAACTTTGTGAGAAGGTTGAGGCTTTATGCCTCTATATGTGCTGATAAGTTGACGTCTTAAACTTAATTTCTAGTTACCTCAGCCATTTATTTTAAGAGTAATCACACCCACACCCACCCACCCCCACATACACAGGGGCTTACTAGGAGAAATTGTACTCATATTTTTTACTGGATATGTTTTAGAGTGAAATAGAAGAATGGTCGTGTGTGTAGTGTGTAGCACTTGAGTGCTCAAGCTAAGACAGCTTTGGCTGTTTCAGAAAGTCTAAACAGTGGTGATGAAAGGCAGATCAGTATGCTGGTAACTGCACTTGAACAAAAGCGCATCAAGAGAAATACAAAATGTGGCTGTGGTTTTAGTAGTAGTGGTTTAATAGCATGCCTTTTGCTGTGCTAGCCTATGCCATGTAGTATTCTTAGGATTACTTAGGTTTTGTACAGTAATTATTAAAAGGAAAGTATGTCAAATTTAAAGGCAGCATGAGATAAATTTTTAAACTATTTGTCAGTAAAAGGGAAACTGTATGATGTAATTTACAGGAGCCCAAAAATAAAAAAACAAATTACATCAATTTTCACTCTATTAGATTTAAATATCTTACACATATCTATGAATTTAGCCAGGATTTAGGACAGCTTTAAAGCTGCCTTGCTGGATGATTTTAGTGGAATTTGATGCTCATCCCCCAATTAAATAAGAAAGTCTGACCAAAATAGCAGTCATCATGTATTATGCAACAACAACAACAACAACAACTTAATTGCATCATGTTCTGAAAGTGATCAGATTCTTCCAGATGACATCTATTGGAGGCAAATCTCAGAACACAGTTTTCTTGTCTTGAAAAACAAGGTGGTGGCAGCCAATGTGGTTGAGCTAATCTCACCTGTTGTGATGAGTGGGAAGGATGAGACAGCCTCATAAATAGTTGGTGGCTCACAAAACTTTAAAAGCAAACATCAGACCCGTGGACTGAAACTGAATCTGAACCAAGAATATACAAATAACTAAGAGGATTGTTTTTTAACTTCTTTATATTAGAGGACTGGCAAGATGGACACAGCATGAAGAAGAAAGTTTTTTGGGGAGAAGACTGTAATTGTGTTTTTCTTTGTGTGAAATTCATCAGGAAACTCTTGTGATATGTCAATTAGCACCAAAAAGGCTGATTAAGACTTAAGCTGTGGACAGTTTGAAGTACTTTAAGGAATAATAGCACTGCCAATTTTTAAGCTTACCTAATGCTCTGTATTAAAAGATGCTGTTTTCAACAGTTTAATACTTCTGTCAGTCCTTAACCGTCCAGACTGAAATTTTCCATTTCTGATCTGTGCTTTGGGCTGTTTTTGTTTTATTTATTTAATCATTTATTTATTAATTTAAGCCAAAGTGGCTTCCAAGAATAACTCCACAGAAAAACAAGTTGTATAGCCTGTGTTAAAAAAGTAAGATTGGCTTTAGAGAAGAGAGTTGAAAACTATCTAGCAAGTGGTATTTACTACAGTGGATTTAGGTGGGAAAAAAAAGAGTGCAGGGGTGAAGAACTGAAAGAGTAGAAGGGGTTGGCTGTGAACAAAATGGAAAGGCCAGAGGTAGGATAGACAGGCAGAGTGGTATGCTCCTGTGCATAGGTGCATCCTTCCAGAGGTGAAAGAGGACCCGAGGTTCTTTAGACTTATTACTTCCTTGCTGTCAGCATTTATCTGTGATAAAAAATATTCAAATATTTTCCATTAGTCAAAGTATTATCTATTTCTTTAATATTGGTGCCCACAGAGGTAACAAACTGTGCTTGTTCTTATGGGTTTGGGCGGTCAATGTAAATGTTAAGGCCTACTGCTACAAACAACATGGGGCTTAGAAAAAGGCACAGAAGGAATGTAAATACTTTTCTCAGTCATGAGAAATTGCCTTTATGTTCAGGGAATATTATTAAGGTCATAATGTCAGTACTCAAGAGCATGAATACAAGTCCCTGTGTATAGGCCTTGTGATCCAATCCTTAACTATTTGATTTTGTACAATCCCACTGAGACAAACCTGCTTTGGTTTCCTGATTAACACAGTTCAGTTCAGTGGGAGCTGTCATTTGAATTCAGGTGCAGTGCTATCTTTTGTTTTTTAAATGATGTTGCCAGAGTAGCTGCTACAAGTCTTTGTTCTCTCTACTAAAAATAGTACTTTTGCTTGTCACAGCTTTATTTCTCCTCTTACTCTATTTCCTCCTATACTCTTCAGAGTATAGTAGAGGAGCTAATTTGTGCAAAAACTCATATACTTCAGTGAGGAGAACTTTAGTGATTTCCTGAGGAAATCAGAAATTCTGTCTTCAGAGTAGGAACTTAAAACAGTTTAAAAAAAGAAAAGCATGACAAAACAGTCTTGATTCATATGTGAGCAACTCATTGAGTAAGGATCATTGATTATGTATAAGGAATGAAGCAGAATTCTCTTGAGAAAAATAGCTTTTGTTATTGGGCACACAAAGAGGAAAAGTAATAGTAGAACAAAGTATTTTAAAAGCTGAATATGGAATGTATTTGTATAAGGGGCAGAACTAAGGTTACATTGATGAGGTAACTTGTATCTTTTTCTGACTTTTGAATGCTTGATTTTGCAGCCTTAAAAATTTATTAAAAATAAGTTTTGTATACTACATAAATATAAAACTGCAAAAATAGATTAATTATGCTGTTCTCTTGTTCTTAATATTCTTTTGCTTCTGTGAATCTTGCTAATTAAAAATGTCTCCTATTATTGTGTATCAGACACAATTTTGAATATTTTTGTGAATGTTGCTGTTGTATTTACCATTTTAAAGAAGAAAGCAGCATGCCAAATTGTGAAGGATTACAGGGACTCTGGATATTGTTTGTGCTACAGTGAAATAAGGGATTTGAAGCATAATGTACCAAATAGTGGACAGATATTTAGTAATGGACAGCAAGAAAAAGACATTGCACTAATTTGTCCAAGATGACCCTGTTGGATAGCATATGGAAAAATGGAAAATATAACGTCTTTCTTTTTAATACCACATACAGTTACCTCACAGTATTTTCTCATTAAATTGAGTTCCATTTTTGATACATGTGGTGTATAATTGAAGAAGTTCTTTGTGTCTTTCAAATTGTGGATTCTACCATATCCAAACATACTGCTGTTCAGAAGAGATGTGGCAAAAACATCATTAAATCTCTGACAGCATCTTCAAAAGCATAATCCATGCAAACATCTGCATTCTTCATAATGTGTTTGTGCATATTTTCAGAGAACTTCAACCAGACTTTGAAGCCATCCACCCTTGCAGAATCACATCTGTGAAATATTTGGTTTCTGGAATGGACTGGTAGATTCCCCCAGTAAGATAATACAAGACCAAATCATTGTCAAACTGATGTAAATCTCCAAATAGTATATGCAGCATCTCAATTACCATGAAGATAGCTGCAATCTGATATGATTCATGCTGTAACAGTTTTAGGATACCAGGCTTGTTTTATGTGCTTTATCTATATCTTATCAGATAAGACCTATCTGAGACCCAGCAGTCTATCTCAGAAATGAAATATATCTCGTTCATGTCAGTAGTGCTGGTAGGTCTGGTCTGGCTATGTGATGCATGCAAGGGACAGATTATAAAACTTGTGTTTTATTACTTGCCTGTATCTTTTATGAGTTGCTAATATTTCATAATATTTACTGTGCAGATTAAATACAAAGAAGAAATTCAGCATGCAACTCCTATTTCTGATCCACCTGAACTAAGGAGAATCAAGGAGAACCAGAAGAATATAAGCAATGTGTGCCCTGTTTTCACTGTTTGCAGTCTTTATTGTGTGTTGGAGCCTCAGTGAATATGTGTGTGATGTTTGTGCTGGTTTCTGTTTGTCCACAAAGACTAATTTAATCAATTAATAATTAAGATGTTAACTCCTTAGCCTTGCACTTTAACTAACATCATTGGGGGTGAAACATTCCTATTGAAACATCAGTTGTTCACCTTTGAAACAGAAAAATTACAGTAGGGTCAGTCTTAAGTATTGAGGTAGAAAGATGATGGTGTTTACTAAGAATGATATTTTCCAGCCAAATGTAGTGTGCTCTGTAATGATTTCTAATGCATTGGTGTACTCCTGTTACTTGGAAGTCTTTGTGTAATACCTTTTGCCTTATTTACTAGGTTCACTATAAAGAGCAGCTCTGCAAAGCTACACCTGTAAGTGTCACTCCGGAGATTGAAAGAGTCAAGAGGAATCAAGAGAATGTCAGCATGGGAAGTTTCTCTCATTTATTCCTTTGCATAATTGCTGGGTGCACAGAATCAGTGTAAAGTTTTGCCTCCAGAACCTGTACCTCTTCTTTAGTTAGCAGGCTCAGTAATGGAATTATTTGAAAACCCTCTTTTAGGAAGCAGTTTTGAAAAGCCACTCTTCTGTTCAGAAAATAGCATGTAAAACATCACATCTCAGTTGAAGAAATGGCTGCAGTTTTTTATTATAATGTCTTGGATATTTGCAGGAAATCTTAACAGATTTTTTTTTACAGAATATTCTTTATCCAGCCTTTTTTTTTTTTTTTTTTTTTTTAAATGGGTAAAACTCAAAATCCAGTTCTCTCCTGTCTGGCAAGAGGCTGGCTCCTCTCTAACTTTCCTATCAGAGTTTGCTTAATGGCTGAAGAAAACATTAGAAAGTTATAATGTTTGTAGAAGCATGTGGAAGAAGGTAGGGAATTTTGGAATGTGCAGTTGCATTCTTGCAGAAGTTGTACCCTGTTGACGAGCCTTTCTCCTTAGTGAGACTTCCATCAGCATCTATATTTAGTGTGGCTGAATATATAGAGTATGTAAGTTAAAACATGAATCATATCCTTATGGAATCTTTGTGTGTGGAAAAATACACATTTACAGTGTTTGCTGCTGAAATTCAGGTTTTTCATTTGCTCTGTGTGAGTTTATTATATTATTTGTGGTTTACTCCATTTCAAATAGAAGATATTTCTCTGTACTGCCAAAGACCAAGGTGGTAAATGTTGAGATATTGTGTGCATCTGTGTGCATGTTCACATAAATGCATTAATAAGAAGACTTTACAGAAAGAATTCAAGGCTGTGCTTCAAAAAACAAATTTTATAAGTTTTAATAAGCTTCGAACGCATTTCAGCTTTTCATTTGTTTCCTGGATGACCTTTTAAATCATGCATTTTAATGTAATACAATTCGATGTCGCTTTAGCTTATATAGTATATACCATTTTATTCTGTTAACTAATAGGTTCACTACAGAGAGCAGCCTGGCAAAGCTACTGCTGTGAGCATCACTCCAGAGATAGAGAGAGTCAAGAAGAATCAAGACAATATCAGCTCGGCAAGTTGTTTGACTGTTTTTTGTCATTTATATTTTCAGTCACTCGAGGTATATGACAAGGATGTGCTTTTGCATTTAAATTTGATACGTCTAGTAAATGTAACTACATCATTCATTGAAATTTTTTTTTAATCCTTTGAATACATGACGGCAGTAATGGGCAACAAAAATATTAAGACTTTTGATTTTTCTTACAAAACATGTAAGAGATCTGTCATTCTTTCAAGAACCTTTGTCTCTTCTTACCAAGTTTCAGTTGCTAGATTTCAGGAGTAAATTATGGTAGAAGAATATGGATAAAGGAAATGAGAACTTCAGTGCAGATTTTTTTTGGTGATTCAGAGCATGGAAGCATATAGTAATCCATTCCACTCTCCAGCAAAGTTGAGTAGTCCTAAATAGATAAGAGAGGGTAAGATACTATCTTTCTGTATTTATATTTGTCTTAGTTTATTTGATTGCTATTTATCTTGGCTTTTTTGAGGGGCACAGGAGAGAGGTCGCAGCAGTAGTAAGAAGCAGCAGACAGTGGTAAAACCCCTACAGATGTTAAATAGAATGTAGATGTTAAATAGAATACAGATGTAAAATAAAATAGTCTTCCAAAAGCAAAGCTGCTGTCTGAGGTGGAAGAAGAGAGGTTAAAGGTAGTGAACATTCTAGAACTGATTGTATGGTTGAAGAGTAAAGTAGCTTGAATTTGTCAAAGGACTTAAGGATCTTGTAGGTAATTACATATATGTTTAGTATATTCTTAAAAATGCTCAAAGATAGTTCTCAAAGTCAATTAGTTTTGGGTTCATTGATAAAGATAAAAGGAAAACTTCCCAGAAATTGTAAGCTCTAAATATTTTTTTAATTCTTGATAATTTTTTTTTTTTCCTAGTTGACTCCTTTGTGTCTCAATATTTACAGGGATAAATACTCATCTGCTTTATTGACCAAAATGAAAGCAAAACTGTGCTGGCCATAGCTGTTCTATTCAGGGAATACTTTATAAAGCATTCAAAGGCTGAATATTCTTACTAAGAAAAATTGGCATTTAAGTAAATGTTTGAATAATAACCCAGTTGTATGTATTATTGTGCATTACTCCAAAGCTTATATTTTTATAGGTATGCTGTGCTTAGCTAATATGTAGTCTTAAAGTGGAGTTAGAAAATCTCTGCATTTTTAAGGTCTGAGATAAATATATTTACTAATACATTTATTACAGTTTTATAGGTAATTCTAAAATATTTACTAACATTCAGTACACAGGTTACAATACAAACTAGGAGTTGAGTCCATTAGTAAAAGTATGATGCAAAAAGACAATGTTGTTTATATTCAGAAGAAGCCATAAGCCTTCAGTAGGCAAAGAAAACCAATTACTTTTACTGTTGCATAGTTTTAAATGTGGGATTTTTTTTCCTCTTTTTTTTTTCCCCTAAGATAATTAACCATGGGTCTATACTTCTAGCACAAGTATGTGAAATGTCACAGAAGAAGCTCATTAAGAGAAATGTGACATTTTGTACTTAAAGCTACATAAAGCACAGATGTTCTCTTTGAACGTTCTCAATGAAAACAGTACACCACATTCAGTCTTGTTCCAGGCATTGCTTTTGTGCTGCTAGCAAAAGCAAGCAAAAGCTAGCTACCTAACTGGAGTAAGAAGGCTTCCAAAGCAGTACTTGGCTCATACCATTTGAATTCCCTAGTGACCTAGGGGTTCTTATGCTAATCCTGATCTGGAAGTAGACTGAGGGTGGAATCTGGGTCTGCTTGGGTTGTCATCAGCCATAAATGTATGCTTTGAAAGTGTCCAAGACAAGTCAGTGATGTTTTGTTGTTACGTTGACCCTAACTCACAACCATTTAACAGCTGATAAAAGAGTTATTTCATTTATGGTGTTAAAAAAGTAAAAAGTCAAGAGTTTCAACTTTCAGGTAACTTTTTTACTTTTTTATTTTTAAGTGATTGATGGAATAAACATGCCCTTTGGTCTTAACAGTACCATCCATATCCCCTTTTCAAAATTAGGTCACTAGAAAATGAGTATAAAGAAAGAAACTTGGACATTATGGTTTGGAAAGAATGCCATTGCATAGTGTGGTTCTCCCCATCCCTTCTCCTTTAAACAAAACCTTCATGTGTGATGTTGTTGCTGTTTTGCAGGTGAAGTACAGCAGTGATCAGAGGCAGATGAAAGGTAGACGTAGTGTGATTCTAGACACACCTGAGCTAAGGCATGTCAAAGAAACACAAAACAACATCTCAATGGTAGGGTTCTTCTTCCTATAACTAGAATACACTAAGGAATGGCACTTGAGTTCCACTGGATTTTGCCTTCCATTAATATAGGTAACTAATGAAACTCTCTGCTCAAATATGGAAGGAATATTTTCTTCTTATGCCTGTTAAGGGAGTGTTCGCTAACTGCATATGACTGTAATGAACATTTTCAAAATACTAATAAACAGTTTTCTAACAGATAAATGTCTGTTCTTTTTTTTTCTTTTTTTTTTCTTGCTTTAAAAGAAATCCTTATTTGAGCATCACACAGTTTGACTGGATTAGGTGACACACTGCAGCTTGTGCCTGTGCATGTTCCTGGTTTCTGTGTGACTTTTGTTCCTGGAATGAGTTGTTTTGTGTGCATTCGCTTGTGTGAGAATGTTTGTCATTTTTAAATCTTTGATGATTAAAGATTAAAAAAAAAAACACGTAAATATAATCAGGGATACAACCTGTATAACTCTTACTAATACTGGTTTTGTTCCAATACTTTGTTATATAACACTTTCTACTTTAATGTCTTTGTTTTCAATTTCTTTAGATTTTTTTTTAAAGTGGATTTCAAAAAAAGTGCAGTTCTGATGTTTATTTTATGTTTTTGTTTAAAGCCAATGATCATATGATAAAACCAAAGAGCAAAAAAGTTCCTTTTCATTTTTTGAACCTGTGTGTATAATCAAAATTCTCAGCGAATGAAAGTACTTGAGTTCTGAAGAACTGTTACTAGTGGAACATTTTCACTGACAGATGTAGTTGTCTACACCATCAGAGAGCTATCCAATCTTAGAGTATGGACCTGATGATCTCCTGAGGGTTTTTCCTGTTGTTAATGGTTTCTGTGATTGGAAACTTGAATTAATGTCTTACTTGGTGACAATGCAAAACAAATGAAAAAGTGATAATAAAATATCAGGTCAGGGAGGCAGTCTGGATGGCCTGCCCAAATCTTTTGTATCTCCTGTGTATAACAATTCTGTTGTGGTGCAAAACCGAAAGAATGTAGTGCGTCATAAAGAAACAAATATGCCTAGAATAACCATTTGCTTTTAATTGCTGCTTTGGAAAAATGTGATTCCTCTTGTTTTCCTAGGTTAAATATCATGAAGATTTTGAGAAGACAAAGGGCAGAGGCTTTACCCCAGTGGTGGATGATCCTATAACAGAGCGGGTGCGGAAAAACACCCAAGTTGTAAGTGATGCAGCATACAAAGGGGTGCATCCACATATAGTTGAAATGGATAGAAGACCTGGAATAATTGTTGGTAAGTTGTTAAATAATGCTGCTATCCAAAATACTTTGAGAAAGATGAAAGTTTTTGCTCATGTTCTTCATTACAACAGAGAAAAATTGCTCACAAATTTCATTTTCGCTCTTTTCTCAGTGTGAAACTTGTGTTGAAGGTGGTTCAATGCCAGCTTCTAGGGAAGTAGTAATAGGTTGTTTTTTTTTTTTTATAAATATGGTTACCCAATGTTGTTGCTTTGTTTCTGAATACTGACTCCTTCATTTGGCACAGAAAAACAATGATTAAAGTGGTGGTTCTCCAAGATTTAAATGTGGAAGACCAGATCAGATTTCCGCTTAGACCAGTAAGCTATTTCTCTAGAGCTGACATTAGTCCATGTACTACTTGTTTTAGAATTTCACAGTTTTTTAAGTAGTACAAGATGTAACTCATGAAAAACTTGGTAGATCTCTAGTGAGCCAGAAACCAGTATTCAAAACTGATGTTCTAAAAGGTGATATAAGATAAGACCAGGTGTTTGGGTGTAGGATGCAAACTACTTTTGTGTTAGGAGACAAACTATTGCAATAGCAAATCTCAGAGAGCCACACATTCTATGCCAAACACAGATCCATTCTGGATCTAGGCAACAACTTGTTCAGATAAATCAGTGTATGTACAGACCCAAACACCTGATAAAGTACTTCCGTAGCTAGAGGTGGTGCAGACAAAGAGAGAAGGAGAAGCACCTGCAAGATTGCAGTTTAACGTGCACTTCAGTGCATATTTTAAACCTTTTTCTGCATTGCATTTGTGCTGTACCCCAAAGTGAGAATCATGAATGCAATGTTGTGTTCAGTAACTGAAGACTTGCTAACACAAACAGATTAGGATTAAAAACATTTCTGAGAAATTCTTTTGAGCTATGTGACTGAAATATTAGTAATTTTTATTACTGTTTATCAACCTGGAATATTTTTGTATCGAAACAGACAAAAATTCTTAGCTATCCATACCTACCAAAACAGCAAAAATAGTGCCACTATTTAAGGGAAATAAGCCATGACAAACCTAAGAGCCTAATATCCGGTGATATTTCAGCTTCAGGCTTTTTCAGAGTTACTGCAATTATAGTATCTTCTTGTTTAAAAAGCAGTAGTGTGCTTCCTGTTCATGGAATGTCTTTGGCAGCTGGAAAAAAAACTGCAGACTGCAAAAAAAAACCTACTCTGACTCTTGAGTTTTTTTGTAGCTGATAAAAGTTCAACCAGTTAGAAAAAGTATCTCTGTTAGAATTCATCTGGTTGGTTTTTAAGTATTATCAGTGAAGCTGTAACAATCTTTTTCAAGTGCCTGATTGCTAAAATTAATACCTGTGCTCAGGAAAATAGGCACTAGTTTTAGCCACGTTAAAGCCATCTCAAGCCATCAAGATAAATTAATCCATCTGAGCACTGGCTTTGTGACAAAAGAGACTTCATGATTCTCACATGAGTTTAAGGGTATTTGAAATTGACATAATTTGACAGGATGTTAAAACTGTTAAGTGCTACAAATTGCCAAGATCTGATTCTTTGTACGGTATTTCAGATTACAAAGACAGGTAAAATCAATACAAAGCAGTGGCTGCTGCACTCATGCTGCCGTGAAGCCATACTTTTAAAGATTTTTTACTTATCAAGGCATGAGCAAACAGAAAGAGGCAGATACTCACCAGTTCTTCCACCCCTCTCAAGTCTGTTGGTATTTTATGTGGTTGTGTAATTAATCATCATTAGGACTTGCACATAGTTTATGAAAAGATTGTACATTGGCTTTTATACCTTTTGTCAAAACAAAGTTGTTGGCATTATACTTCACCTTATAGGAGTGAAAATAGATAATACATAATGTACATAACCTGAATATATTCCAAGGCCATAGGATTTGTTTCATTAGCTCTGACTGTTCTTTCCATTTCCATTAATCATTTGAAACATGACATATTTGGGGTCCCCACAGTCCTGTTTTACCTACCAACCCATTATTTAGCTTTGTACCACTCAAATAGGCAAAGTAGGGAAGACAGTTATTTTTCCCACTTCCCAATGGAAATCTGAGTAAATTTTAAGACAGGTCTGCCCAAGAAACAAATCACTAGTAAAAGGGTGTGATCTGAAATATTTATGCTTTAAGTGATTATGCTTTATATAAAAATTTTATTTTAAACCACTTTTGAGAGTTTAAGGGATTATTATTTTTTTTGTCATAGCAGTAATGAATTGTGTATATTACAGAGTGCTGTGAGTAGATTGAGAAGTCACACTGGAGCTGCTTATGCGTTTGTTACAAGCTTCCTCTTATACAGATCCCTAATTATTTGTTAAAAATTCATGAAAACAATGCTTGAATCTGTGTTCTATTTTATGCTGTGTTTATAAGTAGAGCTTAGACATGAAATGAGTTTTTTTCTCATGGATTCTTTTTCTTTCAATATTCCTGTTCAGAATTCGAGATATATTAATAATTTATTTGTGTGAATTAAAGTTGTAGGTTACTGAATTGAATGAATTTCGAAAATGCTTTTCAATACTGTGGTAATGGATCAACATTAAGTTCACATCCCTGGAAATTTAGCTGTTTGAAAGACAAGGAGAATTACTACTTAAGGTCAGGAGTGGGCTTCATCTTACCCAAATGTAGATGTCTAAAACATAGATTTCTACAGCTGGATTTGTTACTCCATTTTTTCTATTAGTGAGGAAAGAGAAATGCTTCTGATCTTAAATGACTTGAGCAACTTTTAGAAGTTTATTTTGAATAAGATGAAGTATACCCTTGATTCTGCTTATTTAGCCAATTTGTAAAGTTGACCTTAGGCTCGTACCTTGATAATGTGTATTGTCCTGCTGTAGAGGTGGACAAAGGATGCTGATGGTGGTCTGGAGAAATCATCTTGTAGCTCTGATAATTCTGTTTTTCCTGTGGAAAAGAGCACTATTATGTAATATTTAACGTGTTTCTACTTATTTAGACTTATGAAAACACTATATTAATATTTAGAAAAGGAAAAACAAAAATGGAGAAGTCTCTAAATAACGCCAAATGCTCTTAAAATAGATACAGCTAGTAGTTTAAGATGGAATTTTTTTTTTTTTTTAAGTCCTTTCAGGTGAACATCTTGATGTTTTAGTTAATTTTTAGGTGAATGTTAAAACTCACTGCTTCCATACTTTTACTTCCTTTATTGTTTGTCTGTCCTATCACTTCTGTGCTTTGGGGAAAGATCTTAAGGTTTGGCGCACAGATCCTGGCTCCATCTTCGACATTGATCCTCTGGAGGACAATATTCAGTCTAGGAGTCTGCATATGCTTTCTGGTATTGCTTATATCCTGACTTTTCACCAAATCCACTTTTTTTTTTTTTTTTTTTTTTAATTGTTGTTTATGAAACAAAGCTGATACAGGAAATTTTCATGTCAATATGCCAGCCATCCGTTTTATAAGTATGCTTTGTTTTTGCATATATGTGTGTGTTTGTATATATATATGTAAGTGCTTTATAGAAGTATGTTCTAGGAATTTCAGCCATAATCACATGTTCAGATAAGAAATAGTGAAAGAAATCTTGTCCCCAACAATTACTCATACCTACTCATACTTAGGAATAATCCCTTAAAAAATATTGACCTTCTTAGTCCTCATTGTATGTAAGATTTTCAAATAGCTGGACATTACTACAATTTTAGAGATATAAAAGGTTGGCATATTAATGAGGTTGATTTTTTTTTCTCTGAAAATTTTGCTTATTGTAGCACAATATTATTTCTTATGCTATTGTTTGTATTTCTGAGGATAATAATTTATCATTGTTTATAATTTAAGGGTAGATGGAAAAGTAGGGAAGTTAATGTAATAGGCAAAAATGTATTGGCTCAACAGGTTCTTTTGTTTGTTTTTAAAATATATTTATTTTGAAAGCTTAGCTTTGCATATTTATCTTCACTTTCACTGAAAGTGGAACCCTAAATATCAGTTATCAGTCCAGCATCCTACATGCACTTGTTGAATGCGGGATTTTTTTTTGATTTTCCACTGGAAATTTTCATATGCTTAATTTCTTATTTTTTTTTTTTTAGTACCCTACCATTTCAGCTATTCTTTTAAACCAGAGAACAAACTTCATTATTTCTGATTTTGAAGCAACTTTCTGAACTAATAATGTTAAAAAATACAGACAAAATTTTGTACAATTCATTTTTGTCTAATTTAAACACTATCAGTGTATGAATATCAGTTAGCAGTAGTTGTTATTGCTGTTATTGTGCTTTTCTTTTCTGTAATCTATTTACTGTGATATTATTTCTTTCTACCTTTGTAGAAAGAGCGAGCCGCTACAGTAAGCAGTACTTACATTCTACAAGTTTGGGAGATTATAAATCAGATGGTTCTGACACGAACCCTACCTTTTCTTACTGCAGTGAGATAACAAGGCCATCTGATGAAGGAGGTAGCTCTTATTCCCACTTTTTCCACTAGTAACACTGTCATAATGTATTGAGACCTCGCAGGCCTGCATTAACTCAATATCCTCGTATAATCACAAATCATTGGAAACTGTGTCTTGCACTGATTATTTAAGGAAGCAAAGCAAAATCTCCAGTCTGCACAGTTTCTTGCATGCCATTTTGCTTTATTGTGTATTCTTTTTAACCATTTTGAGAAGTGTGTCAATTCAAAATCTCTACTAACTCCCACTTAAAGTGCTGAGGTGAGGGTGCATTGTGTTTTTGCAAAACTTGCATGAGTCAGATTTTTTTCTCTTGAAAGACAAAATATAACTGAAAAAAATAATTCTCTCCACAGAAAAAAATAAATTTACCACATTCTTTTTAGTGAACAAATCAACCATATAAAAGCATTTTATTGACAGAACTACTTCTTCCCATATCAAGTTGTGCAGGTTTTTGTGGCTGTTTCCATCCTAAATGAAAAGTAGGAAAGTCTGATGGCTTTCTCCTACGTGGAAGTTTTCTTAGAGACTTTTTTTTAAGGGTTTTTATTTTAGAACACTCTGCATATTTTTCTCAGTAGTTTCATCTCTGGAGACTGAAGCAGAGAAAGGACTGGAGTCTTACGTGTGGAAGGATGTAAGATATGTAAATTAATTTGTGTTGTATGATCCAATGCCAATCATAGAAACCAAGCTGAGCTGCTTAAATGTGTGTGTGTCGTGGTGTGAAGAGTGGTGTGATAAAGTAGAAGACTGCAAGTAAAAATTTAAATGTATTTTTCCTCAAGCCCACTGTATGTAACAGGTAAAGAAAGAATATGATACAACCAGAGTAAATTCTGGTTTAGGATTAGTCAAGTTAGTCAGTGTGACTCAGGTTTAGGCAAGCAGTTTGCATCCTGTCTTGTTCAACACCTTCATCAAGGATCTGGATGAAGGGATAGAGTCTATCCTCAGTAATTTTCCTGATGATACAAAGCCGGGAAGAGTGGCCTTCACACCAGAAGGCTGTGCTACCATTCAACAAGATTTGGACAGACTGGAGAGTTGAGCAGGGAGGAACCTGATGAGGTTTGACAAGAGAAAGTATAGAGTCTTGCACATGAGGGGGAATAACTACATCTGTCAGTACAGGTTGGGGGCTGACCTGCTGGAGAGGAGCTCTCAGAGAAGGACCTGGTTGTCATTTTCGGGAACAGGTTAGCCATGGGCAGCAGTGTGCCCTTGTGGCCAAGAAGGCCAATGGTATCCTGGGGTGCATTAAAAAGAGGGTGGTCAGCAGCTTGGGGGAGATTGTCCTCCCTCTCAACTCTGCCCTGGTGAGACCACATTTAGAATACTGTGTCCAGTTCTGGGCTCTCCAGTTACAGAAGAGACAGGGATCTCCTAGAAAGAGTCCAGTGGAAGACCACAGAGATGATAAAGTGCCTGGAGTATGTCCCGTATGAGGAAAGGCTGAGTAACCTGGGTATGTTCAGCCTGGGGAAAAGATGATTGAGAGGGAATCTGATTAATGTTTATAAATATCTAAAGGGAGGTAGGAGGTGAATGGATGAGGCAGGCTCTTCTCAGTGGTGTGTAGTGATAGAACAACAAGTAATGGCCTAAAATGTGAACATAGGAAGTTCCATACAAACATGTGGAAGAACTTTTTTATGGTAAGGGTGACGGAACACTGGAGCAGGCTGCCGAGGGAGGTTGTGGAGTCTCCTTCTCTGGAGATATTCAAGACCCATACCTGTGTGATTATCTTTCAATTTATTGTATCTCTATGGAGCTTTATGTTTAGTTCTCTCTCTTTTATTTTCCTTTTTTTTTTTTTTAATTTAATTCAGCAGAATTTTATTTGATTATTACCAAGTTTTATTTTCATTCTAAAGGTTTCTAGTTTAAAATGGTCTTAGTGAGTATCCTTCAGTGGATGAGTTTAGCTATTTTTTTCCTGATACACTCATTTTTCATTTTAGCTGAAATTATTTTTTTCCTCCTCTTTTGCTTCTGGTCACATTTTTTGGGGGTGCGTGTGTATGTCTTTTATTTCCCTTTAATGTCTAGTTTTATTGCTGTTCACAGCATATCATCATGATGTGTAAGTTTTTCCTTATTAATACACCTTTTTTCGTGTATTAAAGTGTCCCTTTATTAATATTTTTAGTTGTGTATATGTGTAGATGGAGAAAGTCATAGGTATCAGTTTTTTTCACTGATGTTTCATTACTCTGCTGGGAAAAAAAAAACAACCTTTTTCATAGCTATTTTCTAAGTCATGGTCATATTACCTCAAAACCTTTAAATAATTCAGTCTGTGGAAGACTGCAGGTCAGGTTTGCTGTATTCCCAAAAACTTGTTACATATATGAAATCTCAGTGGATTTTAGGAAAGAATTTTCGTGTGCATTCTGCTGCATTTTAGAAATGAATGATAAGTTTCCGTGTATTTGGCTGGAATCATGGTGTTACTGACTGGCTATATATCTATTCTTTAGGCTTTTCTCCTTTAGACTTAGCTCTTAGGATTCTGTTCATCTTCCACCAGAAAAATAATGAAAATTAACATCTTCCTGCCTTTATTCTGATGTGAAGAGTCTGCTGCCAACACTTAGGTCTCTCGTTTTTCCTTGACCTGGAAAACTACCTCATTTTACTCACACTGGCAATCCATGTACACAGATTTCAAGAGTGTGAAATTCCACTTCTATCTTAATAGTCTTTAAATTTTTGTTATTAACCTTAAAAAATAACCTGTAGGTTGCTATAAGAAGATTGAAAATTTACTATTAGATATTTAATTTATACTACATAATATTCGGTCGGATTCAGAAAAAATTATTGCAGCCAGCCTTTGAGCGATAAATATGGGAATTGGGCATGGTGGCACCTTGACTCCAAGGTTTATGTAGACAGTAGAACACAGAGTACTACAGTATTTTCCTGTGGGGCTCATGTACTTCGTATTTTGAAGTATTTATATAGCTTAAAGTGGGAGAAAAGTCAATGAAAAAAGTAAATCCTATAATCTCTGTCCCCAGTGGCATGTCCTCCTTGTGTGCTTTGAGCCTTCTGAAGAAGGGCTTCAGAGCAGCTGCTGTTCTCCTTTCCTTTCTCCATCCCTCCCTTTCTCCAGACTTTGTGTTATTTTTATCCTTTCCTCACTAAGACTGGAACACAGTGTAGAGCATTAGAAGTACTATTATTTGATCTGTAGTCTGAACAATAAACCCACACTGAAGAAATATATCATTTTGTATCATAGGCAACATTGCTCAGCGTGACACTGATAATTTTAACACTGATTTCAAAGATGTCTCCTCCTCCCCCTCAGCCACGCTAATATTTAATATCTAATATCTAACATTTTTGTAGGTAGGATTTGCTTCAGGCACCCATAGAAGAAATCTTCAAGTCCAACCATAAACATTTCAAACCATATGCACCACAGAAACTCTTAGAGAAAGGAACTATGCTGCAACTTCTGCTCCTGGTTATTCTGGTCAGAAGACAAATCATTCTGCTGAAATTGAATGAAAAACCTCTTCATTTCACATTCTGGATTTGCAGAGCTGCTCCCTTGTATTTGGGCAAGAAGTCTGCTTGTGTTATGACTCTTCTGTTGTGCCAATAGATAGAAGAGGAAAGGAAATAGAATTCCATTCTTTTCATCTCTTGTCACATTTTGTATTGAAAAAAAAAAAAACAAAAAAACCAACCCTCTGCTTATGGGGGTGGAAAAAATCTCCATTAATAATAGACAAGTCAAAGAAAATACCTGGAAATAGTATCTGACCTCTTTTTATATTTATAGAGGTCTGTCTTCCATCTCCAGGTGCACCTGGCAGGAGTGTAAGGCAGAAATCCTTCACCCTTCTTCGCATTCGTATTCAGTTGCTGAGCTCAGTCATTCTAGGAGGTCAAATAGAATGACACAGCAGTTACATTTCCTCCTCTGGCAGCCCAGGAAGAATGGTTCTTTTATGTTAGGAAGCTGAACTGTTTTTCTATAATGTTGTTCACTAGAGCCTGGTAATCAAATATGGCATTTAGAGGGAGAATGGTTGTAGATTTCACAGGACAACTATGAGCTTTTGTAGGTGTCTTGTCCCCTTTCAAATCAGCAAGCTGCACTGTACTGAGGACAGAGCACATCAAAACAGAGATGTGGGCTCCCTCTCGGTAAGGGTCACATACACACTTCTCTTGTCAACCAGACACTTACACCTGCTAATGAATTTTATTTTTATTTTGGACTAGATGATGTTTTGGTTTTGCCTCTTTAACGTGCCAACCCCCAGCAGGTTCACCAACCTAGAAGTTGTTTCCACTAAACAGCATAGTGGTAAAACATTTTGCTTTTTCATCTTTCAGTATTTCTATTCTTAAGTGCTGTGCAAGTCATTAGAGTTGGATAATAGACATCTCTACCACAAACCTACTGTAACATCTTTGAACTAACCTAAGTACTTCTCTGTGTATGTAATAGGGGCACAAGTGCGTGCAGATCTGATTGGTACATATTAACTAAATATGTAAAAGTTAGTTGCAAGAGCTCAGGTTTCAATTAGAAACAAGTTGAATGTGTTTTTTGAACATGTGTTAACTTCTAAATAAATTTCAGTGAACAGAAGATTTCTGACAATGCTTAATACAGAACCTGGTCTCCTCTGAATAATTAATTTCAACCTTTTAAGCCACATAAGCCCGAGAATCCAGAACAGCAGTGGGATCTCATGTATGCATTACCTCAAGCTGTCTATCTAAGAGTCTGATCGTGCAGAGTAGGACAATGTCCTCTGCTTTCATTGAGTGCCTTGTTATTACAGCATATGAGAGAAATTAGTCCAGAAAACTGGATTTCATTCTCTTCCTGTGAGGTATTTGTATAACATCATTTTTTAATGTAAAACTTGAAACTTCTTATGGAACTCAGTGAAGGCTAGATTTTGCTGTCAGTTAAGTTTTGATAAAGGTTTGATTTAGGGCTGTGTGTATAAAACATTAAGATTGAAATTGTGATTCAGTTGAAAAGCTCATTTTCCTTCAGTGTGTTCTCACTGAGGATGAGTTAATGTTCCAGGGAGAAAGTTTTACATTTCACAGTTCAAAAATATTTTGCTTAGAATCCCTCTGCCTGTCTTGGATTCCTCTGCTTCTCTCCCACATCCTTGAGAGTTGACAGCATAAAAAGGCAATTCCCAGACATTCAGGTAGAGGGGAATCCAGAGAAGACCCCATTTTCAATTTCTGTAGCATGGCAACAGTTCAGGATACCCTTCTGTTTCCTCTGCAGCTGTCTCAGTTAGATGTTCCCTTTTCCTTGAAACAGTCAGTGAGTGGAAAGTGGAAGGGAAATTGTGTTATGACTCAACGGTTGGAAGTGTTAATGGCTCCAGTTGTTTCTGTTGTTCAGACTTATAGCAGTTTTGATACACTTCAGAGAATTTCATACCCAGCAGACAATAAATATCATCCATAAATGTATGTGCAGTCACAGACTAGATGCTGGTGGCTGCTATTCTTCCACCACTGCGCAGTCTGGTTACACCCTCCATGCAAATACACAACTGCATAGACCTCAAAGAATGGCTTCCGTAAGATGAACGTGTAGGGTTCTTTCTTAAAGCAAATGGACGACAGTTGATGTTCAGTACATGTGAATTCAAACTATAATTGAAGGGTTATGTAACATATTAACATAACCTTCATTTTACTAACTCTTTTCATGTGTGAGGAAGCCTAGAGCAAAAACCTGCTTATTCACAATTTAAGAAGGAATTGCAGCTTCCTGTGGTGCTCTGTGGCCCTACTTGGAAATAGGATGCCTCAAGCTGGCTTTCAGACGTTTTGTGCCTTCATAAACAAAAGAATGTGGTACTGCGTGCAAGGAAAGGAAAGGCATATTGTTCTCTTGTTTTCACAGCTGAGACATGCTGCAGTTTAGGTGGGGTCTCAGCCAAAAAAATCAGCTTGTAATAAGGTTTACTTGCCAGTGACAGCAAATCCTTGCTGCAATTCATATTCAGAATTTCAGAGCAGGATGCCATGTGATTTCATTATATCCCTGTTGCTGTAGCAGTAGGAAAAAGGGAGTTACTGTTAGGTATTATGATACAACAGCTGGTGATACTCACGTAGGCTAAACTTGCTGGGCTGTATGGCTACCATTGAAGACTAATTTCTCAATAATATTCCATTAGTTTCTGCTGTAATGCATATGAAGTGAATAGGGGCAATCCTTTTATGAATAAATTTGAATTGCTAGACTAATTTCTAAAATGTAATAAAATATGGAATATCTGTGTGAAAATACATGCAGTAGGGTTTGCAGACATGAGTTGAAGACTTTGGCTTTTTGAAGATACAGTCAGAAATATAATTTTCACAAATCAGAATGGAAATCATATACTGTTATTTAATGGGAAAAATGCCCACGAGAGACTTTTTATTTGCAATACAGAGATTTGTACCCCTTAGAGAGGCCAGAATAGTTCTCAGAAAAGAGGTTCCCTGAAGAAAACTGCAATGGAATCGACGGTTCCACCATTCCTTGAAATATGATGAATTAAGGAAAAGGCTGTAATTAATGAATGACTGGACACTCAGGCCATGACATACTAGAGAGTCAGTTTGGCTCCATCCTTCCATTAGGCTAGCTAGTACTTCCCTGGTTTCCCCTTCACCCACTATATATTCTGGACCACTCATAAAACTGTGACAAGTATTGATTTTACTAATATTCTTTCATGCAGATAAGGAATTTTGGAACAGGTGAAAATTTTGTGTTTTTTCACTGGAGTAACTGACATATGAGATGGTCCCTTCTAAAAGGAAAACAAATGACAAAATAAAATACAAGATTCCATGTGGTTTATTTTTTTCATTTCTTTTTAAGATTCTTTTTCTTTGACATATGCTGAACAGCTATGTGTGATTTTTCTGTTGTAATTTCCTTCAAAATCCAATTTTAATTTATAAGAAACCCCTGTTAAGAGCTATAATTATATGATTCTGCATTCCACACAGTAATCTACTTCAGTTTATATTGTGGGTACGTATAATTTAGGCTTAATTATTGATGGATGATAAAATGGTGTTATAAAATGATCGTGCTTAAAGCAGTCTGTTAGTCTAATCTGACACTAATGACAGTTTAAAACATTTAGTGTTATCTTTTGTAATATGTCAGTAAGTAGACTTGGGAGTAGGAATGATGATTTTTTTGTACCATAAATACTTAATGTTAGTTATTTTAAACACAGAATTAAACATTTTGTTGATTTTTTTTCTTTTTTTTTCCCAGAGCCATTTTTCCCAGAGCTTACATGGCTTATTTCTTATATCTATAATTTAGGTTATGGAAACTTCCTAAGCTTGTAATGTTCTGAATTTGCCATGGACTCCAAATAGTTCAGAGTTTCTAACGAGGTCAATGAACAGGACAGGTATTTATTAGCACCCTGTGTGAATTAGGCCATAATTTCAGGTTTTTATTTCAACAACCTAATTATATCTGGGTTTGATATTCCAATTTAGTAATGAATACTGACTCCTGTAATGGATAGTATGCTGACAAACTGCTGCTTCTGACAGAGCACCACTGAGAGCAACAAACCTGCTAGCTAGGACATCTGTGAAAGCAGCCTTACTGACAAGCAAAGGGCAAGAAAAAGGAAAAGCAGGGAAAAAAGAAAAGAAATGAAGGGAAAGCTACAGTATGCACAGGAGAAAATGCCAAGATGTATTAGTGTGGTGTTCTCAACAGTTCTAAAAACAGCGCTGTTCTGTATCAGGTCTCAGCATCTCCAGTCTTCAGGTTAGTGGTTTTTGCATGTTTATGCAGTCTGACTTACTCCCAGTAAATTTAACTGTGCTGTGCTACTCTTTCTGTCTCCAAATGAATAAAACTCTATAAAAGATAAGAAAGTGGGTTTAAAATGAAGCAGAGTACATGTTGCCATTTTCTAGCCTATTTGAGAAGTTATGCTAAACAACTTAACTTCAGAGTTGGATGGAAATTTTTCAGTGTTGTTCATCAGAAGATAGCATTTTAATGCATTTTTTATGTACAGGAATGGCTCTCTTGTGATTGATGTCATAATGCCAAAAAATAGTTTATTCGGTTTTGAGATTGTGAAGGTTATATCTTGACTTTTTTCTAAAAATGAAACCAGCTTTATGTCAAAATGTTTCACTCTGAAGAGTAATGTAAGTTATAATAAAGATTGAAGATGATCAAAATTAAATCTAGATCTTTTGAAATGTTTACCAGAAATTTTCTTTACTCAGTTTTTTGTTTTTCTTTTTAAAATTTCCTTTTACATGAACCTCTGTGATTTTTTTTTTTTCCTTTTTATCCCAATTTGGGACAGGAGCATTTCTGGCAATGAGTTCTGCACTAGAAAATCATTCCTGAGATTTTCTTAATGTTGCCTGTATTGCTGCACTTTTCTGGTTGTTCTGTATACGCCTGTGGCTGCTTTTTTAAAAATTAAATTTTTGTCCCCTAGAATCACAGAATATTTTGAGTTGGAAGGGACTGTTAAGTGTTATCTAGTCTAATTTGCCTTTGCTGAACAAGGACACCCACACTAGATCAGATGCTCAAAGCCCTGTCCAGCCTGACCTTGTGGGACAGAGCATCCACCACCTCTCTGGGCACCCTGTGCCAGTGCCTTGTTGCCCTTATTGTAAGAAACATCTTATTTATATCCCTCTAAATCTCTCCTCTTTTAGTTTGAAACCTTTTCTCTAGAGAATATGCCCTTCTTACTCAGTACTGCGGGAATGCTGCAGAGTTCTGTATATCATCTCTTCACCCTCTCTAACATCTCTGGGAGTCCTTACCAGTCTTTATGCTAATGGATCAATAAATGTACCTTTATAATCCAGACCACATTATGTCTCACCAGAGACAGATTGTCTGTTAGACCTGTTTCTTCAATATCTTTTTTTAATGTCCAGCAACCAGCTCATGCTGGCTACATCTGACCTAATCAGATCTAAACTTCCATTTCAAATACTATGGTCTAGGATATGAAGAATCTAAAATATAAATGCATGCTATCACACAGAAGCAGTCTATGTTAGTTGAGATACAGTTTGGACCTGAGTGTTGAGTCATCTGGAGGGAAGCATCTGTGAGAGGCTCAGTTCTGCTGTGATCTGAACTCAGAGCTGACACAGAACTGGGTCCATAGGAGCTTACCTTGGGACAACAGAGCTGATCTAGCACTTTGCTGCCTTCTGCTGTCTGTGGCCTTGGATGGCTGGTCCTGCCTCCTCTCTTGCACTGCGTGTGTTGTTGGTATGATCCCTTTCTGAACTAAGTGTCCTTTGGTGAGCATCACTGCTTTGATGGTGTTTTCTGCTCCATGGGACACAGCTGAATGATTTCTAAGGAAAAAGCAGAAGAAATAAGGAATTGAAAACCATGAGAAAGATATTTTCTCAAGATTGTAATGGCTGCTGTGAAATAATTCAACACGTGGAGAAGACAGCAGCAGAAAGACAAAACACAGGAAGGACCTAAATATATGTGGAGCAGCAGCTTTATCTGTTTTAGGAGAGCTATTCATTAGCACAGAGATGCATGATAATGCCATATTCCAGCTTTACTTCTATTTCATGCCCTTCAGAAAATCTACAGACACAAACTAGTAATAATCTGTCCTTTTTCTTTCTGCTCTGTCATGCTGTTGTTATTGCTGTGTTTTAGTGAGTTCTTTGCATTCTTCATAGCTTGACAGTGATACTGTGAGTAGAGATAACACCAAAGCCTCCATGCTTTAAACTGCATTATGCCTATAAGAATAAGTGAAGGAGTTAATATTATACATATGATCCGGTAAATGGCACGTACTACAGTAAATGGCAAAAATGCAGTAGTTAATGGAGTGGATACATTGTTTTACTGTGGATTATCTAAGTTCTGCTATTCAGGAGAATTCAAGAGATTTTAAGTACAGTGTTGATAAAATATTATATCTTTGAACCTGCCCTTTAAAGTATTTTTCTTTTCAGCATAAACTGTTATAAACTTTTTTAAAACCTTGTAGTTGTGTAATATTGTCTTGATTATCCCTTCCCTATTTCCGCAGCCTGACCTTTTTCTTTCATGGTTGTTCTCAGTGCACATCACTCTCTGCTGTCTGCTGCAGTGCCCTGATACTCACCCATCATTCAAACACAAAGAAGCCTCCAAGAAACAGAAGAAATTGTTCTTCTGTTTCTTGGAGGCTTCTTTATGTTTGTCTTTGACTGTGTTCATTCATTTCCCCTCTTTTCTCTGAGGAAGGAAAAAAAAAAAACAAACACTATAGTAAGCAAAATACGATAAGCTCCTTCTAGCAGGTAATTTAAAATAAGTATGTCTTAATTCATAAGTTGAGAAAGACCAAAAAAAAAAAAAAAAAGTTTTGATATATCAGAATGCATCTGGTAAAGTCTTAATGCAACAAGAAGAAACTTCCACCTATACTTCTGGGAGCAATGGTCAGCCCTTAAATCCCTCACCAATAAATCTGGCTTCAGCTAAATGAATTTCATGTTCCACCACTGTTTTATTGTCCCCTTAGGTTAACTAAAACCATTGTTTTTGCTGCTGCTGCAGTCAGTGATGTAATAGAACTTTGTACTTTGGTCTGAACCAAAAGCAGGTAACTATGGATGATGATGATGAAGGAAAGTCAAACTCTTTTTTCTTCATCTTTTAATCTAACTTTGAGTTATTTTTATGTCACTAAAAACACAGCACCAAACTGATGTCTCTTCACTGATCTATTTATTTTATGCTTCCCAAAAGTATTCCAAATAGACAACTGTCTGAAGGTTGCTTAATTCTTTTTCTTAAATATTTTGTTAAAAACTATTCTTTGATTTCTTTATTTTATACAGCTCTAATATAGTATTCTTTTAACGGAAAAAAAGTCTGGAATTATTCAGTCATCTTCAACACTGATTTCAAATGCTCTCTCAGTAAGACTGATGGGTTTTATATTGTTGAAGCTATGTGATCCTAGAAGTTCTTCCCTTTTGTTTGTGTAGAATGTTCTCAGATGTTTCGTAGAATCTTCAGTGCTTTGGAACATACGATTTATTTCCTATTGTTTGTGTTTTCTGTTGTGACAGAGAAAATAGTAAGCAGATACTTTGAGACAGTTTGACAAAGTTTTCTCACCTTGTGAGAAGCTGATTGCAAGAGGAAAGCATATCTCAGACCCACTGCTGATGAGTGTCACGGAAGTGGGAGGTACGGGTTACTCTCCCCAAAATAAACTTGCCAGCTTGGAGGATATAATGAAGCAGACCATTAGTTAGCCTTAAACTGATGGGACAATTGGTAGGAGTTAAGATCCATTCTGGGGAAGGAAGGAAGGAAGAGTCAACAGATTCTCCTGGCACCTTCACTTCTTTGGGAAGAGGGAAGGCATGCTCAGGGTAGGGTATCTATCCCTGTCAGGGAAAAGCCACAGTCCTTTGTGGCTGCAGAGCAATCAGGATGCTGAGTGGTCAGCAGCCAGTGCTTGCTTCAGGTACTACTTCCTATGAAGTTAAAATGTTCAGGCTGTTTTTGGTTTCGAACCCACATGGCAAATTTACTGCTTGTATGAGGAGATGAGACTCTGTTGCTTTCTATGAAGTGGCCTATGTTTATGCAGGTGGTGATTTAGATAAAATATATCCATTCTGTCTTGATCGCAGAACCTTTGATTAAATTATATTTTTCTCTATTTTCTCATGAAGGACTATATCTGGTCATGTGCAAATATCTTGACACAACACTGAAACATAAATTATTTGATGAACTACTCAGGACTATTCACTTAATGCATGATAATCCTATGAGTGTGTTAACAAGCAGCAATTCTCTGATGATTAAACTGCTTTAAAATGTCTTTGTACTCATATGCCATTAGAATGAACTTGGCACTTCTAAAACATCCATTATTCATCATATTCCAGTGTTGCATCTGACTGTGTATCACTTTAATTTCACTCACTTAACAAAGCAATCCATTCATTACAATAGTTTGCAACATATTTTCTAAATCAAAAAAAATCTGATTAAATATGCAGTGTTAGTTATCATGAAAAATACAGTATAGAAATATTTCAGCAAATAATTTCTCAGTGGTCTATGTTCATCTGTTGTCCTGATCATTCAGAAAGGAGACAGGGACAGAGCATTATCATTGCAGATAGAAATACTTGTTGCGTATATATTTTTCTTATTTTTTTTTCTCTGCTCCTTCTTTATTTGTTCATTCTACAATGCCTGCATCCTGCAATTCCATGTCAACTCCATTAAATCCTATATTAATTTGGCTCCTGCTTCAATCAGTGTGTGATGACTGTTCAGCCCAGCATGCCCAAGGGAAGTATCTCACAAAGCATCAGACTGCTGAGGTGACTTCTGTATGAAATTTTTTCACTCATGGACTGTATGGTCTCAAAATTATGACTTTTATCAGAAGAATTTACTGGAGTGCAGGCTAAATGAACCACTGTTGAAGTGCATTTTCTTAACAATGTAGCCAAATGAGTTTCTGATTCAAGTAGTAAAATTCTGATAAATGGCAGTGGAGATGGACTAATAATCTCCAAACAAGCCAGAAAACTTTATTCTCAGATCAGTGTCTTGCAAAACATACACAGACATGAGGTGATTAAACTTTTCAACTCTAGATTTTGACAACCACTTCAGTCTTAATTTTGCTTTAAAAATGCTTCCTGGGCCTACTGGAAAATTAGCAAATATGAAACTATGCTTGTTTCTTAGAGGTTTTGATCACATGTTTTTAATACATTCTGATTCTGTTGCCAAATTCGGATGTTTGAACAGATAAGAAAGGTTACTTATGCTTTCCTAGCAAACAAACAGATTTAGGGAGTCCCTGATTGTATTAACTCTTTCAACAACTCTTGATACAATGAAAGTACAAGTATTAATCATTACCCAATGGATAAGAAAATCCCTAAAATAGAACTGTTAAAGATAATGGGAACAAAATACACGTGGAAGAGAAGTAGTTGTGTGGTTAAGAGGAAGACAGTGAAAGAGGTGGACTTGGAAAAATTACCAATGATCTCTATGCTTGGCAAAGAATGTTGATGGAATCAGAGTAAACCAGGGAACCCAACTGTGGACTCACAAGTTTACATTCTTGTCTCTAGCTTTGAATCAGTTTTTCTTTGTTCGTAGACCAGTAAGTAAGAGTTAGTTTGCACTGAGTTAGGAATTAATCATGGGTATTTCCAATTAGTACACTTTTGAAATGTTTCAGCATATAGATTTATTTATCATTCTTTCTTTAAAAAATGGCAATTTATGGCACATGATATTTAGTGTGTCATCTATGGCACTATCAATGCTGAGTTAGTGGTATCTCAAGTTTCAGGATGCCTTTTTATAGTAAAACTCCTCAAGGTATGTTAAGCTTTTCTTTCCATCTAACCTTGATAGTGTTTGTGGATATATTGCTATAGCTTTGCCTACATTTATGTATAATTCAACACATGAAAAGCCTTATGTTGTGCATGCAAATAATTCTGAATTCACTATTTCATACTGTGGAATTGTTATTTACAGTGCAAATAATGTACAGGTTCTACAAATTTCTAGATGAGGACTCTTTTTTTTTAAAACAAAAACACAAAAACAAAAACAACCCTTCCATTAATGTGTCTCTGTTTCTTTACCACACAGCCCCTGTTCTCCCTGGGGCATATCAGCAAAGCCAGTCCCAAGGATATGGATACATGCACCAGACAAGTATGTCATCTATGAGGTCAGTGCATTCACAGCCTCATTCAGCAGGCCTGGTGAGTATTGGATTTAATAACCAATTATGTTTGGCAAGCAACCTTATCAACCATTGTGAAACTTCTTAAAGATGGGTGAATTGGTCCCCTGAGCACTGCAGTTCGACTACCTGACTATCCTAGTCCTAATTGTAAGTGATAGTCCAAATGTAGGAGAGGTGTTAAGTGACTGAGGGCAGTGACAAAAAAAGTGAAGGAGAACTGAATGGGTGTACAGCTATTTTTTTTTTCTTTGGAAGTGGAAAGGGAGCGGCAGAGGGAGTGTTGAGCATTTTTCTGTTTGAACAAATACAAAGTTATATTTTAGTAGTTCTCATATTTTTTGCTTTCATATAACTGCATACAGATTTTGCAGTGCAGATCTCATCACCTTTTACCGTAAGAGTGTCAACTTGTTGAACTGTTTTAAATTGGTGTATATTCACTACTTCTTTCACCTTGTTTAGAGGTGAAGTATTTAATTCTGAATGAAACCTAAAGCTTTCTAGAGGAAGGAAGTTTTTATTTGAGCTGAAAGAAAAAATGAGTTGTCCTTTTGACAAGAAGTTGTATTTTTTTTTAAACTGAAACTCTATGGTATTTTATGTTATAAAGGTGGTTTGGGATGTCTGTTTTATCAGTTGCTTTGGAGCTGAAGGGGCTAACTTGCTGGGAATTCTAGGATCCAGATAATTGCATCTTTGGGCAAGCCAATAACCTGAGAAACACTTTGGGTGCCTGCATGACAGTTGTGAAATGGTTGGTGCTGGAATCAGCCTTTCATTTCAAAAGATAGCTCAAGGTACCTGGGAAGCTGACTGATTTCCCAGCCAGAGTGACAAAAGTGGGAGAGCTGGAAGCCTGGGCTTTGCCAGCAGGTTTGCTAGTGAGTAGGAAGCAAAGTAGGAAACAGCCTTCAGACGCTGGAATGGAGATGCCTGAAAATCTAAAAATCCACTTAGCAAATCTTGTAGCTCTGTGAGTAGGTGGAAAGCTACGGTTTGTCTTATTTTTCCTTCTCAAACTGACTTACTGGGTTGGCTGCCTGTTGGAAAAATAGAAAAAAATTGAGTCAGATTGAGAATAATCATTTGCCTCCTTTCATAACTGAAGGTAATAAGAAATGGAAGGGAGTGAAGTTAAAGCATTTGAAATATGAAGAACAGACTGAGTCTTTTCAGCAGGATTTCTTATCCCTTCTTTGAAACAATGTTGTTACTTGGCATTCTTTAGAGTGATAGTAGCTGTTTATTGTGGGAAAAAATAAAACCAGTGAATGTCGTGGTATAGACTGATTTTGTTGCAGTTTGAGTGAATTTCTTTGAAAATAAGAAAGCAAACATTTCTGGAGGGAGAAAATCCAGGACTGCTCTCCTGGTGCTGCCTGCTAACTTGGCAGCCTGGTGAGGGTGGCAACCCTAATCTCACCACCATTGGGGTGACTGACTACCTGCTCTAAAAGAGGCATATCTGACACAGTTACAAACATGGTGTGCTCTCTTGTCTTTCTGCTGTCATATCAAAAGATTTTTTTTTAGCCTGTGCAAATTGTCCATACAGGCAGGGTAAGTTGCACTCAGCTATTAAAGTGGCATAAGGGTGTCTCAGAGCCCCTGGTTGGGGCACTGTGCTGCAGTGCAGATTCATGCAGACTGAAGATTGATGGCAGCCTGCGATCCTAACACAGTTTTTGAGTAATTTTTTTTCTTGTATGAATTGTGTTATTTATGATTCTCAGCTTTTGCTGACTTTCTACAAGCAGTTTTGCATAACCGGCTGAATTAAATTGTTGCTCACTGTACAGAATGCTTTGTAACAACTCCCTGAAGGCTTCAGCCAGACTGTGTTTACCTCTTTGGAAAACAGCAGTGTATTCTGAAGCTTTCAGATGTCTAAAAGTGGTGGGAAAACAAAATCCACATTGCAAGTTGGCTTTCCCTGATAGCTGCTGTGTGTGAAGGCCTTTGCAACTGGTGCTGTTCCTGGCAAGGGCTGATCCAGAAGATAAGGATAAATTGATGTTGAATTGGAAATATGCATGTGTTGTCTCATGTCTGGGTGCGAAGCTGGGAATATGATAGCTAGGTTTCAGTGCTTCATAAGCACAAAGATTACTGTTTCTCCTAAGCAGAAGCTACAGATTAGACCTTTGGAGGGAGCAGATAAGTGCCTATTTGACCTCAACCTTTTTTTTTTATCCTCTTTTGCTCTCAGACCTGCTGAACTCACTACTGATAGAGGAATAATTCACTAAAGTGCATTTAAAAAATCTCTGCTTTCAGTCCTTTAAGCATTGTAATTCTCAATTATATAGCCCTGACTACATTTTGAAGTGATAATTAGCCATTAAAATCTAACAGGATTATTATGGAGATTTCTCCTGACAGCCATTTAGCACCTAATTAGGTGTTAAGGCCATAAATTTGGGTTTCCCAGAAGCATTTAGGGCCCTAATAATTTTTTTAAAGTTTAAAATTACCTCTTCACACCTTTGCCACCAGAAAGGAGGCAGCAGTAGTATGTTCTACAACATGATGTTCTAAGGATGAGAGACCGTCCTTTCTGGATGAGCAAATTCTCTGATTTTTCCAGTGTATGTTAGTCTTATTTAACCTCTTTTTCTGTCTTTATCCATTTAGGAGCCACTATAAGGATGGCTCAAAGGAAAATTCATTCCCTGCCTCTTGCTGCATTTGAACTTATCACCATTTATATTAAATGAATGCTTTTTTTTTTTTTTGGAAACAAACTACTACTAGCTGCTGCTGACCTTGTTATAGTAGCATATCTTTCACTGGTTTTGGAGTTAGTTTCAAGGCTCAGTGGAGAGATCATTTGAAATAGTTGGAAAAAATGAGAATCTTAAAGGTAGAGACCATTCCCCAGAGCCTTCTGATCACTAGTTTTCTAATTTGTGGATCTTTAGTGGATTTTTTGGTGGTGGTAGAACTCTCCCAGTTGTTTTCTTTGTAGTTTTTTTTATTTTATTTTTTTTATATCACCTTCCATGTACCCTTGGAAGTTGTGGAATAACTATTAAGAATCATATACCTTAGACTGAAAATCAGTACTGGGCACAGCCAGGACTGTGACTTGGACAGTAACATTATGAGGCAGAACAATTGCATGGAGTAGGATATAAATACAGTTTTGAGTAGACTTGTCAGACAAGGTAGCAGTAAACCAGAAATTACTTCCTTTAATGTTTAATTTGTTGTACCAATGATAAAGCCAGAGTTAAGACCAAAAAGTGCATTTTCTTGTGGAAACAAGTTTCTCCATCGTGTTTGGGTTAGATGATCCCACATGATGAAAAAATGACCTTGTCACTGCATGTATGTGAAACTTCATCATTTCTAGAAATCATTTCATTAAAAAACAAACTCAAATGCCATATATCAGGTGGAACTAAAACTAATCCAGGGTTGTTTTCCTGAGCTAGGAAAACGCTTTTTACTATTTAAAACACTTTGTCAGAAAAATTAATCCAGATATCTTAATGTATAAATATATATCTGATAGAGCAACTGGTTACTATCTATAATGCCTGAATTGCTTTTGATTTCATCTGAAAGACAGGGAAAGAAGAAGAAAACACTCTTGGGAATTTAAAATTGAATAAACCATAGCATTTTGTAAATTGTCAGTGGAAATAAATACTCTGTTTAGGAAGAAATTGAAAATCTTTGCTTGCAGCTGACAGAAGTGTAGAAAAATTTGGCTTAGCTAACTACAGGAATTCTTGTTCTGTTTAGATCAATCTTTTATCTGAGCATTTAAAAATGAGTATCATAAACAATATTTTTGGAGACATACATTTTTTTGTCTTGTTTTCACTACATAATAAAGATGTTTGTAATTCTTGATTTAGAGTAAGAAACCGATGTGATGAAGGACATTCAAAGAGATGAAAATATGATCTATAGTGAAGATGTAGCAGAAACTTTTTGGGAATTATGCAAAGAGGCTATAGAAACAGGCCATGGCAGGACATAGAAATGTTACTAGTCAATATTTGAAACAACAGCTGGAAGATTTCAAGAGACAGTGAGTAGCCTGATAGCCTGATATTTGTTTATGTCGGCTTTGAACCATGTAGATTCACATGAATAATTATTCTGGTACTCAGAAAAAGTGAGTATATTATTTGAATATTTGACAGGGCACGAGGTGTATTGCTTCTGTTCAACAGATAATTTGTGTGATTTCTCCTTCCTTCCCTTCCTTCCCTTCCTTCCCTTCCTTCCCTTCCTTCCCTTCCTTCCCTTCCTTCCCTTCCTTCCCTTCCTTCCCTTCCTTCCCTTCCTTCCCTTCCTTCCCTTCCTTCCCTTCCTTCCCTTCCTTCCCTTCCTTCCCTTCCTTCCCTTCCTTCCCTTCCTTCCCTTCCTTCCCTTCCTTCCCTTCCTTCCCTTCCTTCCCTTCCTTCCCTTCCTTCCCTTCCTTCCCTTCCTTCCCTTCCTTCCCTTCCTTCCCTTCCTTCCCTTCCTTCCCTTCCTTCCCTTCCTTCCCTTCCTTCCCTTCCTTCCCTTTTTTTTTTTTTCCTCTGAGTAAAGAAGGGAGATAAACTATTCCTGCTCAGGCCTGAGACTTTACAGATTTGTTTTCTTTCCTTCAACAGAGAACATACAGAGCTATGTATGACTACAGTGCTCAAGATGAAGATGAAGTTTCCTTCAGGGATGGTGACTATATCATCAACGTGCAACCAATTGATGATGGCTGGATGTATGGTACTGTTCAGAGAACTGGGAAAACAGGAATGCTTCCAGCAAATTATATTGAGTTTGTTAACTAATTTTTGTCTCTAGTCCTTTGAGCTTTGTTATGATTTACTCAAAATCTAATCTTTTAGAAAAAGTCAGAAGAATCTTTTAAGGCCACATGTTCATTACTTTATTGCTACTATGACAGTCTGCATTCTCACTCAGAATCCAATTTAGAGTCCTTTAAATACGGATGAATAAACAACAAGAGCTTTGAAAACAGCGTGGCTTATAATAGTGCTCCCTCAAAATAAAATAAAATAAAAAACATATATGGAAGCCTGGTGCTGTGAATCCTATAAAATCAATTAGCTGTAAAGGGAAAATACCTTTTCCCTACATCTCAAAGAGGTTGTTTCTCTTTATAGTAACCATAAAATTGATTCGCTTCTTATGGGATACGTCTAATGCTTGAGAAGTTAGCATCCTCATAAAAATAAAAATGTTAGTTAGAGAATTCGATCATTTGAAATGATACCAAGTAATATGTTTGTAAAAAAACAAAAAACAAAAAACAAAACCAAAACAACAAACCTACTGCCCAGCAGCCTTACAATAAAAAGGTTTATTTTGACAGTAAAAATTTCCCAACTCTCACCTGCGTTTATTCCTGGATTACCCATTTTATTTTTGTGTTTTTCACAGTGACCTCTTCTATCAGCTTGGCTTGCATCCTAGTCCATCAGTTAGATCCATGCCTGGTTTCATGATTCTTCAGTATCTTTCCCACAGAAAATTCCTTGCAGAAATTATCTTGATTATAAAAGCTATCATGTCTTCTGTTTCCTTCAAATAATACCTTGCATTTAAATATAAACTTCCATTAGGGCAACGTTACTTCCTTTACTTTCCCCTGTACTGCTGTAAATAGTGTGTGTGAGGCCCTGGTGCTGTGCAGTCACACAAAGCATGCAGGCACATCCCTTCATCTTACCACAAGTAACTTGCTTAATGGCTGCCTTGCTAATGAGCTAATGTACCTACCCTGCTGCAGAAATAATTGCACCTCCATTGAAGAGTGGAGAAGAGCTCTGGTTATTGTAGTGCATTTCAGCTCAATGGCCTATTTCAGTTTCCTTCAAAATTTTTAATGATCTGACAGTGAGTTGTATGTTTACAAAATGATTAATGAAGGAGAAACATAACTTTCTTTTGAAATTTATTCCTTTTCATAACTGAAACTGAAGGGAAAACTAGCAAAAAAGACCCACCCAAACCTTCAACATACTCTATTCCATTAAGCTTCAGTTTCCATCATGAGTAGAAAACAGTAATAATATTTTGCTGACAAACCTTGCTCCTTGATGACCGTTAACTTATGATTAGGAAATAAAGGAACCAGGTCTCAATCTATGAGACTGAGAGAAGAGCTTAAAATATCTGGTGACACAACAGACCTGTAAGAGAAGTTGTGTCACAGGCTTGAAACACAAGGAAGTTCCTCTTGCTTTAAGGGGATGCCAGGAAGGTGCTGTGTTCCCTCCCAGATAAAACTCTGTGAGGAAAGACAAGAGAATTAGCAGTTCATGTGGGAGTTTACTGATGTGAATGCATACAAACATAAAGAAATAATGAAGAAATAATGTTTTTGCTAATAATGTGATTATAGTATTCAACCATATGAGAAAGAAGTTAATTTTGGAGTAGCTGTCGTGTTGGTCCTGCACTGACATTATCCCATTTCTGAAATGTTAAGAGTAGAACTGTTACAGAATTTATAGATAATTTTGTATGTCATATTTCACAAAATAAGGAAGTCTGCCTTATCTGTTTAAACAACAAAGAAGGAAGGCAGTATGGATTTGTTACAGCATCTGAAAGCTGTCAGTGCAAATACTTCCTAGCTCCATTTTTGTGTACAATTAGGAATTGGAGAGTTTAAGTGTTTTTTTTTTTTTCCTGTTAACAAGGGGCAAGTCCCAGGCTGCCAAACAGGGGGTGGGATGACTGCATTTGAAAAAAAACAAAAAAAGAAAAGAGGAAAAAGGTCATGACATTGTCTATACTTTCTTGTCTGCTGCGTAATTTCAAGGCCAAAGCTACCTGGGAGCATCTAACTTCAAAAAAAGTGGTTTAAAACCAGGGATGTGAGCCTGTAAATGTGCAATCTGTATGGCTTACACTGCTGTCATTTTAAATACTTGAAAGACAAGGGCTGTAACAGACCGTGATGCATTACTGGTGACTTCCACATTAAATTTGCTAGCTTTGCAAGTCAAATGGGTGTTTTTCAAAAGGCTGCTGTGATAGGCACAGCTAGAAACTCTCAAAAAAGCAGTCTGTTTGTGCATTGGTTTTCATCACTGGCCATCAACAGCAAAGAGAGAAATCCTATCTTAAAGTAGCTGACAAATTTTTCTGATGATGCCTGGGGCAGAATTGGCTATCGCTTGCTGCTATGCTGCTCTATTTGTTCTGTAATGCTGACAGCAATACAAACAAGTTGGCAGTTTGCTAACCAGACATGAATGCAAAGAAATGGAGCGAACAGATATTTTGCATCAAATTGCAAATTTTAGTCACTTACAGAAAAGCAAGTCTCAACATCAGCTTGCTTTCTTCGTAAGTGAGGAGATGGCTTCCAGTGTTGAATGTCTAGTGAAAAGTAAATCAGAAAATGAGCATTTGATCTCATTGGAGAACTATGTGCTAAACAACCAAAATAAAATGTTGTTTATGAATTTTGAATATTCAGTAGCCTGGCAAAGCACCTAAAGCAACTGCAAAATAAAAAAAGTCAAGGAAGCAAAGTAGTATGTGAATTGTATTTCTCACTGAAGTGGTATGTCAGCAGAATTATTAAGATCTGTTTTAAGGTACTCATTTATGTAGTCAGGTTTTTATGTTATATGTACTCAGCAATGATTGTTCATTTGAAATGTTTCCTCTTTTTTAATATACAACAAACTTTTTTCCCATTGTGCAGATGTGTTCTGAACTGTGCTATCAAAGTCCACAAAATATCAGAGTGCTATTTTCAAACTGTTGTATAAGATCTGAAATTTGCAATGTAAGAAGAATAGGTCAGCAACCAAATTGTGCCAGCACAACTTTTACAAGGCATATGTTGGAGCCTGTTACATGCAGTGGTATGGAGGGGTAAACAGATGTTGTATGCTGTCCTGTCACCTTTAAAATGTGCATTCCTTTTTAACGCAGCATGATCTCCTCACTGTGCTTTTTTTCCTGTTAACAACATTTTTCTGGGGAAAGAGTTCTAAGGAACAAAATTTCCCAAGATATTCCAAATTTCAGTCTGGAAGCTCATATGTTCCCATTTTAAGCATTTTAGAAACGAGGAAGTTATGCTAACATTTTTACTAATCTATATATAAATAAATAAAACTACACAGAGCACATTCATACATATACACAAGAACAAATGGGTGCCTTGCTTTTCATTACTTTTTCTTGCCTGGCTTATCTTCATTTTCTAAACAAAGCTACTTACAGATCCTGCATTTTTCATTATAGAACATTAGCATTTAATCTTGATGAAACAGGGTTTTCTTGATTACATTTGACGTACCATAAACCACTTCAACAGATTGAGATTTGACAGAGATTCACCTCCCATGGATTGTATTTGTGACAAATGTGTCCATACCGAGTGTTACTTGGGGATGCAGAAGGTCTCCAATGTTTGGAAAAGGTAGTAATTTTAGCTTTTATTGTACAGTGGCATGCCATTTTGTACAATGAAAAAGAAATGGTGTGTAAGTCTTTGGCAGAAAGTGGTACAGGGTATAAAATGTTAGATTTTAATTATGTTGATTAATACTCCATTTAAAATACAGAATAAGCTTTAGTAAATGTTTCAATAACATGCTGGAACAGACAAAAGATGCTGTTGAAAGATCTCCAAACTGATGTGCTGGCAAATGCAAAGTATGGTGAGCTGTAGAAGAGTAAACCATTTTGCAGTGCTTTAGTGATTTTATCCAGCTTTATGCAATAGGAATCCTATCTCCCTTTTTGAAAGAAAACCTGAAAGCTATATTTCCTAAACTGCCTGCATTACAACAATATATTGAAAGGAATTTCATATGCTTCTTGTGTCTGATAAATAGAATTTGCATATTGTACTTAAGTTGTAATCCAGTTGTTGTTGACATTTGTTTAATTATTATTATTTTAGAGGGGAAGATAAGCTATACTGTAGCATTTCAATCATGTGTATTTAATAGTACTCTTAGAAGTTGCTAGACCGTTGGAAGACAGCAATGACTGTATTAACATTGATTAGCATGATGTGGAAAATCTCAGCTGTTGGTTTTTGCAGTGTGATATAAAAAGCAAAAATGAACCGCTGTGCAGTTTGGCTTATGTTTGCTTTCAAGTGTGTAAAAGTTTTAGTTATCTTGCAAAACTACTGTATTTGGGAGTATAAGTTCTGAAGGTAACAATTGTTTTTCAAAGGACAGATGTACTTACTCCTGGATCATATGATGTATCATCTTAATTTGGCTTTTGTTATGCAGAAAGTTAACACCAGCTATTAAAATATATTTTAGTAGAAATGCTTTAATTCCTGTTTTTTCCTCTACACTGTGAATATTTAAGCCTTGGTGGACTAGAGCAACATCATGCTGCCCAAAGTACTAACCTATGCAAACTAGTTCACATTTTAGTTGATGTCACAGTGGATGTAACATAACAATTTATTTTGCATAACATTAAAAGTCATTCAAATAAAATGTTAAACCTAGCACTATGTATGTATTATATTCATAATCAATCCTCTGCAAAGCTACTGTGCCCATTAAAATAAGCTACTGAACCTGTGTATTGTTCTAACTAAGTAGGGATGCTGTGACTTTTCAAACTGAAGAGGAATATATAGTGCTATTTCAAGCTTGATATCAAGAAATGTTTTAGAAAACAGCAGTTTATTTCAGAAATGCACTCTTCTCAAAGGGTTGATTAGCCTTTTCAGTCTGTTTGTAACCCTTTAGAACAGTAAGTTACATTCTATGTCCCTTGTTTTGTTTAAATAAACAAAGGTAGTAAGTGAATGAGGTCCTCTGATTTGGCTGATACTGGTTTTCTGATCTTTGAATAGGCATTTGATCAGGTGTGCTGTCAGTGCAACACTAATGAAAATAACTTGTGTTACTATCCTCTTAAATACAGCTTTAAATACAAATATGGGTCTTGGGCTATCTCTGTTTACTTATATGAATAGATTATTTTCATAGAATTGTATTAAAATTTAAATTGAAATAAAGTCCAGAAGTACCTTGGAACTGTTCTACCAGAAGCACCTGAAGAAGATTGTTTTGCTTAAGGATATATTTTATTAATTTCAGTGTTAAATGCACAATTTTTGTAGAGTGTTACTTTGAAGAAGGCTGATAACAATGAATGGGAACAAATGACAGGTATAAATTAAGTTGGTTAGTTCATTCTAGGTAAGTTATACACATCTGCTACCAAGCTAATTTAGGAAATACATGTTAGCACTTATGAAGTTTAATCAATTACACAGCCAGCTTTGATTCCATATTTTGTTATGCTTTTATATCTTTAAATGCCTTCAGTATTCCAGAATCCAACCTATATATATATCATAAGAAACAATGATTTTCAATAAGAAAAAAGACTTAAGAGGTGCCAGAATTAATGTTGGGAAATTGGGATGTGTTTTACTTGCAAATCTCTCCATAATGTGCTAGAACAACTGGAATACTTGATTTTTTAACTCTATCCTAAATATATATTTCAGGTGAAGGATCTTGCCCTTTGAGCTGCTGATGTTAAGTCTGTAGGAGTCAGGGCAGGATGTGACAGTGTTTGTTCAGCATTTGAAAGAATTGTGTTCATATTCAGTAGCAGTGTCAAATCTATTTAGATTGCTCCAAAAGTAGAGCCTCCTAATTATATCTGTGGAAACTACAACAGATACAAAGAGCATGATAACACTATTTGATAGAGAAAATTTTCAGCTACAAAAATTTTTTTTTCCAGCATAGTCATCGCCAATAGCTGTCCAATTTTGCTAGTAATGAACGAGAATCTGTATGTTGCACTCATAAAAATCTGCACCAGTGAAGATGATCCATTGTTTCACAGCTGCTATGACAGAGTCATTACTAGGAAAATGTTGCCCATGCTGTCCATCTTTCGTTGACTTAAAGAGCTGAAAGTCAGAAGGCACCAAATCCGGGCTATACAGTGGATGTGGTACAATAGTCCAGCCAAGATTGGCAATGTGCTCCACAGTCTTCAAACTGGTATGGGGTCTGGCATTATTATGTTGCAAGAGAAAGGTTGTCTTCTTCTCTGGCCTGACTCTGGAACTGCAAGCCTTCAGCTTAGTCAACGTAGCAGTGTTTGTGGTTGGACATGTTGGTTCGTCCATTTTCCAGAAAATCCAGAACGAGGACCACATTTCTGTCCCAAAATACAATGCACATCACTTTACCCACTGAGGTCTCCGTTTTTTCTCTGATGGGGAATTCACATGCTACCACTCCATGGACTGCTGTTTTGACTTTGGTTCCTTTGGTGACACCACATGTTGTCACTGGTAATGAAGTGTTCCAGAAAATTGTCACCTTCAGCCTCATATGCATTTAGTAGGTCCTGAAAAATTTGCATAGAGTGTTCTTTTTGCTCCTGTGTGAGCATTCATGGGACCCAGCTGGTGCGAACTTTGTGGTATTCCAGCATTGTCAGCATCATCTCTACCACATTGAAGTTGATATTTGGCTCCATACACAGTTCCCTGGTCATAAATTGCCTATTTGTGTGGGTGAGCTTATCGAGACGGACATAATTTTGTGATGTGTCAGCTGTGCATGGCCATCTGGAACATGGCTTGTCTTTTGCGACATTGGAACCACTGCTGAAACACACCATCCACCACCTCACTGTGCGCACTTCCACTGCTTGGTCTCCTTAAACATTCAGTAAGCATCAATGAATATCAGTGAGTGCAATTTTTTTCCATGTGGAGGAATTCAATTCCTCTCCATTGCTTTATAGGCACTTGCATGTCAGATGCCTTTCTGTCAGATGGCCCCTCTGCAGCCATCCATTGCATGGAAACAAAATGTAGTGGAAGGAATGTTCAACCTTTGTTGCCATGCCACCAACATCTGCGTCTGATGTCATGGGTTAACACAATAAAATGGGTGGCATTACTTTTGGAGGAGCTCTTGTAACACAGGACTGAAAGGAATACGGTGTTCAGTCTTTACAGACCCTGTAGATTATTATTATCAAAAAGATCTACATAGTGGCTCTAGAAGGTCTTGTCAAGACCTTCCACACTGTATATTGGCCCAGCTGAATGTTTCCAGCTATCTCTGCTTTTAATACGTCTTCATTTCTGATCTTCGGACTTGACTTTTGATTTTCTCTGTTGTTTTAATTAGCAAGAGTAAGTTAATCTCACAGTGTGTTATTTGTGCTGAGGGAATTGTTGCCTGATGCACTGGCTGTGATAAGTGCTGCCTGCCCTCCTGTTGCTCAAGCTACCATGGTTCCGATTCTGGCCTGCAGTGTTTATCCATATGGCAACATGTGGGATGCACTGGCATGTTATCACCAAATGATACAAATTAACAATAATCTTTGTGGTTTTCTTTTTTTTTTTGCTCACAAGTTGTTGTTTTTATTATCATTGTCTCAGTGATTAATTTGTTGCATGAACAGCAATATAGGAAAGAGCATGATGTGAGTGGGAAGGAATGATTGAGGTGAAAAGGCGCAGATTTCTTATTCTAGTTTTGCTGCAGAGATTGATGCTAGTCAATATATGTCTGAGAGTGCTGGCTGAACAACTAACGCGTAATCTGAGCAATACTTGTATGGCTGTGCACAGCCTGTCTTTATGCTGTAGTGTCAAACGGACTGTAGTATAGTGTGCAGATATCTAATCAGCTTTTGAGCAATTAATCTGAATCCCATTCTCAGGCCAATCACTGGAGAATTCATAAGGGCAAATTTATCCTTCCAGAAAATTAGACTTCAGATTGTATTGTCAGTTGGTTTAAACTGTATGTTCTTGTGCTCTGCTGGAGGAAATCCTTTGAAAATGGAGCCCATGGCACTGCAATGTGTTCCTAACTCTGAACTGTGCGAGTACCAGCATGAGAAGATGTGCCATGGAGGTCACCTGCACCACGAAGATAATGCACTATGTGCTAAGTATGTGTTTTACTACAGCAGAAACTGGCGATTCATGTGTGTGCATTGTGCCCTAAAAAGATTTTAGACAGTCCATGGCTGTTACATATTTTAACTTTGGTTTCTTTTTTATCTGCTTGCTGCTGATAAAATCTACACATGAAGAGGGCTGTTCTTATTGTGAAGTCTACTGGCCTGTTGCTCTACTGGCTCTTTTTTCTACAAAGAGACATGTATGCAATTTTCTCCATGCATTAACAGCTGGCTCTTAAAATCCTGCTTGGCATATGAACATAAATTCTCAGTGATTTCACAAAAAAAAGGCAGCTTTTGTAATTGTTCTTCAAGCCATAAATTACAGCCTCCAGGATTCTGTTGCTTTGAGCAATATCTTTGACTGGATGTGGAGACATTGTTGAAATGTCTCTTTTAGACCTCTGAGGCACTAAGAGAATTTTCAAATGGTTGAAAAATGCCAGTGTTCATTGGTCGAGCCCATGGAGGTGCTAAATCATCAGAACTGTATTTGGCACTCACCTCCCCATTCTTCCCTTCTCTTCCAGCAGTGGTGTTCTGGCTTCACTGCTTATCTTGACTTTTTGCCTCCTTTCAGCAAACCTTTGTCACTGAACCCATCGGGCTTGGGACTTTTATGGTCAGGCCTTCATGACACACCCTGGCTTCTATAGTTCCCACATTGAGATTCAAATCTTTAGCACAACTTAGCTACCTGTTATTCTGTTGAGCACTTTTAGCAGAGGACTAATGTGCCCATTTACCCTAAAGAGTACTATGTTTCTGTTGACTCAGCTTTGAACGGTGAAGAAGAGTCATCCTGAGTGTACTTTCATTTTCTCACTTTCCTTCCTTGCCTCTGGGTCATCCCGGATTCCTTTAAGCTCAGCTGCTATTTTCAGGAAAGAAGGAAGGAGATCATGTTTATCACTGCCTTATTGTGTCTCATTCATTCATTTCTTTAGAACATTAGCATCTTCATTATGTTTTCTTTATTTTATCCCTAATTGTGGGCTGAACTCTTGATTCAGGAGTCTTTCCCTCTCCACCAGTATTTGATCAAAGGTCTCATGCCGTGTAGGTGTAATGTGTTGCTCACAGTGGATGATGTAGTTGATAGGCAGTAGCCTGCTTACTGAGACCTATTTCCTAGTTCTACTAATTCCTAATTCATCAGACAGGATATCTGTTAGACAAGATTGTCTGTACCAAACATTCAACCTTTCTATAAATAAATGTGCCATTATAAAATAAACACTTTTTCCTAATTTATATTTCCTCTCAGGATGACATTGATATCTTACAGTTTCATGGCTTCACTGACCTTAGGAAGCATGCATCTAAAAAATGAATTAGGCTCATTAGGTTCCAAGGTATTGTTAAGACTGATCTTGATGACTGCAGCTATTTTGCAGTGTGCTTGTCTCAAGTTAGATGGGATAAATGACATATTAAATCTTGCTGGCAAGTAGTTCAACTGAACGGAGTTCATGCATTTATTTGAGTGACCCAGCTATTCAATAGCCTGTCATTTTCATTTCTACTCCAGCAGTTCAAAAAAAAAAACAAAAAAAAACAAAAAAACCCACAAGAGTTAGATGACAATTAGGTGACGATTATTTATAATCAACTAATTAACTGTGCAGTTTATACAATTCCTTCAGCATTATGGAAGTGGAGAAAGTTTATTTGGTAGTTTTAAACCGTGTGCAAAGTGGAGCAAACAAGCAGGCTGAATGCCAGGCTAGGGAGTCATTTGGGTTGACATTTGGCTTGCTTGCACGTCCAACCTTTATCTTTTCTTCTGTTTCAAAAAACTGATGGGAAAGCTCTGTTCCTCACAGCATGACCTATTGTGTTGTTTGAGAAAGTAATCTTTGGCAGAAAATAACAGTTGCAAGGGCAGGGATAAGATCTTAGAACAGAGCAATTTAAAGTTATGCTTTTAAATCCTAAAGTATCTAAGGTTCTGTTACTTAAATGAACTTCTACTTTAGTCTCTGCATTTTCTGTTGACCTTAACAACTTCTAGCATTATTTTGCTTTGCCTTGTTTTTTGTCGTGTCCCTTTGTGAGAAGGAAAAAAAACCAAATATTGGAATACTTTAAATACTTAACCTTCTTCGCTCTGCTATGAAATATTTTCCATCCCCCAAGCTCTTTTTTTCTATCCGTAAGCAACATACCAAAACAAGCAGTATATTCTTTGTCCAAATGCCACTGGCTGTGGTGCTCTGTTGCACAGTGATTGGGAAAGGGAAAATGTTCTACAGAGACAACAGCCTACAATCTCAATATTTAAGCAACCACCAATCAGAATCGTATGAGGGATTTCTCAGTTTATCAGCCCTTCAAAAAATTTATTTATTACTGTGGTACTGGTGCTCTGTGAGATTAGTAAAGTACAACTTAGCAGCTTGGTTTCTACTCCAGATGCTGTCAACTAAATGAAACTGCAGCTGCTTTTGGACAGATTGATTTTAGATTTTGTTTTGACTAGTTGCTGCTTGTCTTTTTTGTTGTTGTTGTTGTTCTACTGCTTTCTACTTCTGCTTCTCAAAATATGACAGCCAAGTCAGAAGAATACATCAAATATGCTCATGGGGTGGGCCTTCTGTCAGTCTAAGTTGTATGTTTTCTTATTTTAAGCCTTTTTTCTTTTTACCAGCACTGCTAAATTGGTCTCAAATATAGTGAATATATGCAGGATGTACTCACTCTCCTACAAGAAGGACAGAACTGTGATCTGAGCTGGTTCAAAATGATTTAAAATAGAAGCAAATTTGCTGGTCACAATCAATCTAATTTGGCCACCAAGGTGTATATATGATCCCTGATGCATGTACAGTTCAATACCTCACAAAGTTTTCATTCTTTAAAAGCTGCTCATTTAGGGAATACGTATTTTAGGGTTACATGAATTTTGACTAAGAAACAATATTGTTTCTTAGGCTTCTCGTGTCTTACTGACATGTGCGGTGATCCTCATGGCCCAATGAAACATTCAACTGGACTAGAACTTCACAGTCTAATAAGGTAGGTGGAAAAAAACCTACTTAGTCTAAGCACTGGTTTATTTTAAGATGCTTTTTCTCAATTGAATTCTCTATAAATTGGTACTGAGGCATTCTGTACAAGACTGAACTGTTTATCTGATTTTGTAAAGCAATGCTGAGAACCCATGGGTTACATCAGGGTAACTGGACTCTGTTTCTGAATCCAAAACAAGGTTTTATAATCTGCCATATTTTTTGTCTGTATCATGCTGTCTATTTGACTGGGGCAAAAATAAGGAATAAGGCAGAGGGGGCAGCCTGATCTATGGGGTGGGTGGCAGCCCTGCTCACAGCAGGGGTATGGAACCAGATGACATTTGTAGTCCCTTCTAATGCAAGCCATCCTGTGATTCTATGATTGATTCTGACTTCAGCATTTTTTCCCTCCTGTCAAGAAACTGTGAAAGTGAGTGTGTTAAACTCTCTGCTGCATGGTGTTTTCCAGTATTTAACCAGCCTCTTTTAAAGCTGGACTAATGCTGCTGTGTAAGATGAAATTGCTTGGTGGCACATAGGCTTTTCTGGATTGGTTATGATGAAAATAATAATCAGAGGCTCTAGGTTTAGACACTTAAATACTGTTAAACTTCATACTCCTTTTTAGCACTAGATGCTATACTTTCTGCACCCTTATCAAGGCCAGTTCATGTATGGTTAATGGCCAAGTTTAGCTCTATTGAATTTTATGATGTGTGTGTTGATCCATTGTAATCTGCTTAAAATACTATTAGTAAGGGAATTGTTAAGCCAAAAAACATTCAAACTCTTATATAATTTATTTAAGTCATCTTATATTTTTTCAGTTTGTGTTGATAAGTGAATAGCCTCCCCCAAAATAGATATAAGCAATTTAAAACTACATATGTCTTGGAAATTAGTTTTAAAATTAAGTCTACTGACACAAATTCTGTCAGTAGAACAGAAGTTGAGCTTAATCTTTCTCTCTCCACTGAAATATTAGCAAATAACGTGAGTTAGGTATTGATTACTGTCTGTAGAAATGTAAACTTGCACTTTGTGGTGAAATACATCCTTTGCTTGTCCTTGTTTTTAGAAGATAATACTTTTAGAATAATTAATACCGAAAGTGAAATTATTGAGAAATAAGGCATATGCTATTACTAGTGAGGGAAAATAAACATTGAAAATAACAAATAGGAATTGTTGGACTTCCTATCTGTCAGTGGTTCCATGTCTGGCAGCTTTTTTGGAAGACTTGTTTTGTGGCAATGGAAAGTTTTGGGATTTACAGCTTGGTAAAGTCTTAAAGAGAGTGAAATGCAAAATATTAGTTTAGGTGTCATTTCCTCCGTTAGCCTTTAGATAAGTCAGCCAAGTAACCTGTGTCTTTTCCCTTTGGTTGGACACATTCCCTCTGTGTTACTGACTGTGTTGTGAGGAACATGAAATATTACTGTTCTAACATAGTAACAATGAGGAAAATTAAACAACTTTCATAATTCCTCTCTGAGGAAATGGCTCCTCCTCCATTCTTTTCCTTTGTTTTGTTGAATCTTCAGGTTTCGGTTGGCAAAAATGCAGCTATCAGGCTTATGAAATGATACGACATAGCCAGGAATGGTTTAAAGGATAGCTGATTACTTGAAATTTGCCCTTTAAGACACGGAAGTCATCCCAGCAATTTATTTCTAACAGATAAATAGTACTTCAGGAAACAAATATAAATAATATAGACATTTGGTCTTTACTGTGATATCACTCTGTTCTTTCAAGGGCACAGGGACATTATATTGCATACAGCTCTGGCTCAGTATGTCCTGTGTGGCTGACATGTGTCATGACTTATTAAGTCCTGTCTGCCCAGTGGGAGCTGTGCAGGAGGGCAGTTGGGTCACAGTGTCTGGAGGTGGAGCCCAGCCAGCAGAGGGGTTTGGGCCTGGGAAGCTGCAGTCCCAGAGATGCCCCTGAGACCTGCCTTGGGTCCTCAGACTGAGCCCCAGCACTCACTTTCTCTTGCAGAGAGCATGGAAGAGTGGTGGGTGATTGAGGACCATTTCTCCTGAGTGAGCACTTGTTACAAATTTCTTTCACAGTCTCCAAACCATACCTTACAACTAAAAAAAACTCACCAAAACATTGGAGGAACAGGAGGAGCATTGTTGTGGTAAAATGTATTCATTTTTGCTTCAAATGAAATTCAAAGCACTCACTGCCTCCCTTGGCCTAGAGTTTCCCATGCACGTTGGGAATTTCCTGAAAACAAGCCTTCATAGATTCTTATTTTTTTTCTTGTTGAAGTGCAGAGCAGCTTTCCCCATTTATTTTTTATTTGGACATTTTCCTGCTGTGATGGGAGCAAAGGTCCCTTCACCTTGTGCAGCTGCTGCAGTTGGTGATGAAGATGTGCAGAAACTGCCAGTTGCTGTGGTTATTTCCTGTAATCCTCCTGATACACACACTGCTGATAGCTACGTCACTGTTTGCATTTTTTTACTTTTCTCCACAGCTTTAGAAAAAAAAAAAGCCCAAGAGCTGAGAACAAGGCATATAATATCTGTTTTCCCCTTTTCTCATGTATGATGAATGGAAAACTGAGGAGGGAAGTACCTTCATGTGAGATTTTAAAGCAGCCTTAAAGGACTGGGAGCCATAGCTTCAGATTCCCTAAGCAGTAAAAAAGACAGCCATGTCATACTGGCACAAGGGGGCAGATGTGCACCATTAAAAATTCTTAGGTTAGAACTGAAATTATCTGTAAATGATCAGAATTAGCAGCAGAGTGTAGCCTGGTAAGCGTCTTGTTATGTGCATAAATGTGTATGTTAATTGTGTTTTAAATAAAAACTGTACTCTATATTTAATTAGAATGAAAACTAATATTTCTGCAGAAAATCAAAAGGCTCTGGTGGTGTGAGCTGATTGCAAAATCTGCTTCCCTGTTGCACATGAACAGCAGAAATAATGAAGGACTAAAAATGCGTTCTATTTCGTTATTTATTACTGGATCAGATGAGATGAGCCAGTCAGATTTTGTGATTTAACACTTAAACATATTGACACCAAATATTTCTGTACTGTGTAAAGGTGTCTTAGTGCTTAAAAATGCTTACATTCTCCCTGAGCAGCAATAATGACTAAGAAACATTAGTTAGGTGGTGACTGCGGTGATGACTTGGAAGTTTGTCAAGTTAAACATGTGTACAAAATGCCATACAGAACTGTAAGAAGAGAGCCATGCAGGAGGCACAATCAAGAAGCTGCACTGAGGTTCTACAGCAGCAGAAGTTTCATTATGCTGTTAGAACAAATTAATCTGCTGTAGAGAGAACTACTGCTACATTGACAGGATTTTCCTCCCCAAACCTCTGCTTGTGGTGACATGCACTGCATCTTCATTACCTGATCTACTCCAAATTTGATTCAAATAAATTAATATCTTTGATACAGTTCCTTTTTCTTTTAAATGAGGAGACAGCATACAAGTGCTGGAGATAATTGCAGTAATTTTATTTCACATAATTCCATTAAAATGAACTTTTATTGCTGCTTAAGCTTTGATTTGAAATAGCAGTTTGTTGCTCAGGCAATACAAGTTTGAAAATCATCTCCTATTTGGATTCATCCAAGTTTTTTTTTTGTTTTGTTTTGTTTTTTAATATGCAGGAGGTTAAGCTTTGCAAGACTGGTGGTATTTCATGAGAACTTTATTCCTACTTCACTGCTGCTGCATTGATATTAATGGAGTTAATGCAAAAGAATAAGCTTACACAGTGTGCCCCCTATCCTAACCAGAGAGGTATAGTGCTCATATTCATAAAGCCAAACTGTTTCTCTATATGTGTGGATACACATATGCACACCTCTGCTTACACATGTGTACATGAGCATTTGCAGTTCAGTGTTGATTTGGGAGACTTTTTTCTGAATCTGACTTTATTCAAGAGTGTTGTATTATTATAACACAGTTGTGCCAGCAGACAACAAACACCCTGAAGCAGAGGGGGGCTCTGCTCAGCCAGGGGTTACCAGATGTTGCTTCCTTTCATGTTTCGAGACCAATTGTGAGTCTAGTGTGGAGTGTTCCAGCTCAGATATGAGGATATACCTTTCCAAGCTGTTATAATCTAAGTGTCAGGATCATCCATGATTGAAGGTTCCTAAATATTTGATTTCTTCATATGGCCTCCTGACGTGTACTGCAGACATGATAAAGCATTTCCTTTTCTTTATATAGCTGCTTTCTACATGAGCATAGCTTTAATCTCTTTTCCATACTTACCAGACTTATTCTTCTCCTAAGAATTTGTTTGTATGTCACTTGCAAATAATTTCAGTTCTCTGAATTTCCCCCATTTCTCTTTGTTCCTTCTGCAGATTCAGCAGAATCACAGGGCAAAGGAGAACTTCTACCTCACTGAGCCTCATTATTATGATTGAGTGTGCGCAGCATTTCTTCCACTGGGCACTGCTGAGGATTGGCTGCTAATCCCCTTGGGCGTTTTAGGAAATCTGCTCCTGTTATAGCTCCACTTGTTCCTTCTATAATCTTCTACAAAATTGTATTTCCTTTACTGCTTTCTTTCACCCCTCTCAGGGGTGGTGCTTGTACCAGTGTACCTGGCCCTCTGCGGCTCTACACTACACCTGGGTTTCCTGGCCTTAAAGATCCAGTTGATGTGCTCCAAACTATGGCTGGAGAACACAGCAGTGGAAAAGTAATATTGATAATCAGAGCATTTGGGATGAAAGTGAATTCAAACTCAGGCTAATGTGTAGATCTGGCCATGTGACTTCACCCCTCTGAGTATAAACGAAGACTGGCTCCAGCTAGGAATGACCTCTGGGAAGCAGTACATTGAAGGTTCCTTCTTCCAACATTATGTTGGGATTCTTCTCTATTACATGTGAGTGTACTAAAGTGACTGCTAAATGGTTAGCCATGACTGCCCTTTTCCAAATAGAGTGTAGATGCTGTGGTTCCTTTTGTGGAATCTCCACTACTTTGAATTTTTTAAATAAGCATTTTGTGATTTATTCAATTTCTTAATTATTCTCTCAGACCTTAATGAATACCACTGTGATGCTTTTTTGAAAATTGTCTAAGTATTCTCTTTTTCAGTCACAATAACTTTCTATTTCTACATAACCTTCCTAGTGAGAATTCAAAAACTGCTTTCAGCTTGTATATACGTTGTTTTTCCTCTAAAAGCAATTACCTAATTAATTCAGATTACAGAATTTCTAGATCCCTCCATTGCGTTCACTCTGTTCTGTGAATGTAATAAAGAACAGAGCTTAATATATAAGAGCTTGAATTCAATCTCAGAATTTTTATTTTCATTGAATCATAATCTTTAGAGTTGAAAGGGACCTTTAAGGGTCATCTAGTTCAATTCCCTTGCAATGAACAGGGACATTCATAGCTAGTAGAGGTTGTCCAGAGAGTGATCCAGCTGCGCCTTGAAAATCTCCAGGGATGAGAAATCTGTTCCAGTGCCTCAACAACCTCACTGTAAAAGACTTATATCTAACCTAAATCTACCCTTTTTAATTCTTTCATCCCTGAGCTTGTATTGGTAGTGGCTGTTGCCTCAACCCAGGAGCAAGATCTTACACTTGGATTTGTTGAACCTGATGAAGTTCTCATGGGTCCACTGCTCAAGCCCATCTAAGTCCTTCTGTATGGCATCCCGTCCTTCGTGTGTGTTAACTGCATCCCACGGCTTGGTGTCATCAGCAGACTTGCTGAGGGTGTGCTCCACTCACTGTTGATGTCATTGATGAAGCTAATAAAGAGAACTGGCCCCAGCACTGACCCTTGAGGGGGTCACCAGTCCTCGCTGTTCTCCATCCAGACATTGAACCATTGACCACCACTCTCTGGATTCAATTCTGCAGCCAGTTCCCCATCCATTGAACAGGCATTGAATACATATCTTTCCAATTTTGGAAGAAGGGTGCTATGGGGTACTGTGTCAGAGGTCTTATTGAAGTCTAGATAGATGACATCAGTGGCTCTTCCCTTGTCCGTTGATGTGGTGACATCATCACAAAAGGCCACCAGGTTGGTCAAGGAGGATTTGCTCTTGCTGAAGCCATGCTGATTCTCCTCTATCATTTTCCTGTCTTCCATATGCCTTAGCATAGCTTCCAGGAGGATCTTTCATCTTTCCTGGCATGGAGGTTGGTAGTTCCTGGGGTCATCCTTTTTACTCTTCTTAATAATGGGTGTGATGTTGCATTTTTCTCCAGTCATCAGGGACTTCATCTGCTTGCCATGGATTTTCAAATATCACTGAGAGTGGCTTGGCGGCTATGTCAGCTGATTCCCTCAGGACTCTGGGATGCATCTCATCAGGACCCATCAGGACTTATGGATGTTCAGGTTCCTCAGGTTGTAATGAACCTGATCTTTACTTAAGGTGGGAGGGACAAGGCTTCCCCAGTGCCCTCCTACCAAACCAAACGTTTGAGGGCTGTGTGATGAGCAGTGAGCAGAGAAGACCAAGGCAGGAAATTTGTTGGGTACCTCAATCTTCTCCTTGTCTGCTGTTGCCAGCCTGCCTGTGTCACTCACTGGAGGAGTACACCCTCCTGGAGTTTCTTTTTCTGGTTGAGGTACCTGTAGACACCCTTCTTATTCTTCTTGGCACCCATTGCTAAGTTTAGTTCAAGCTGGGCCTTTGCTTTTCTGGCTCCATCCCTACACAGCCTAGCAGCTGTGTTTTGTTTATAGCAAAGTCACTGCCAAGTTGTTGTAGAGAGAATTTTGTTAAAATCTAAAAAAAGTTACTGGAATTAGGAAGACTGAGCAGTAAAATAGAACTATTTGGGCTATAATTATCCTTTAAATTCCAGGTACCTGCTGGGTAACCCAGGGTTAAATGTGCTTCCTTTGCAATGTGACCCAGTCTCACAAGAAATGTGCTAACATTATAGAACTTGTTTTTAAATTCTGTACATTATTTATGCAACTTGATCAAGACTCTTTCCAACTACTTTGATAATTACTTTATTAGTGGTCTGTGATGAAGAAATGTCTGTCACTGAAATACTTCCTTTGTTTCATCCTTCAGCACTAGTTTGTCTTTTTTTTAAGTTTTAGTTGTTTGTGCTTGTTAGCCAACGTTTGACAAGACCGCTGGTACTCCCAGATACAGTCCCTTCTTGTAGGCTGATCATCTTTGTCCTGATGTATTGTCCAAATTATTTCTGACCTCGTGTCTCTGAAAACATAGAGCACAGTATTTTCTGAGTTTTAGTGGAAGATTTATGATAAAAATAACTGTATTTACTGAGTGTTTCTAAAGTACCAACTTATGTTCTGCTAATGATAGTTCAGTGCTGAAGTTTAGCACATCTCACAGCTGGACATTAGCTAATGAACATAAGGTGGTTTAAATGCAATAATTGTTTATCCTCTCAAGGAAAAACAAGTTTTGTCCCAGAAAGCTTTTTAACCAGACAGTTTTACAGACATGTTGTCATTGCTCAAATTAAAAATATTTATCCACTGCCTGTCCATGCTGGAGAAGCAAAGAATGGTGACTCAGTAACAGGTCATCTTTTGGGTGTGGTTTGTTCGCAGGTCCTGACACAGAGTTGGCGAGCAATGCTCTGCCATGCATAAAATCAAATTATTAAACCAGTGCATGTGATCAGAAAGCACATTTGGAAACAGGAGGAGCCCCATTTCCCATGTCTGTACTCTATTTGTGTTGGCATCATCATTTTCTATTTTCATAATTCTATTTGTTTTCCATTTTCATAATAATTTCTTGGTTTTAGTACAGAGTCTGTTATGCTAGGTAAGGGTTCAGGCTGTGGACTGAGCACATTTTTCTGGTACAATTTTGGGCTGCCTTATTACTCCAGGGTTGCTGCTGGGTCCCGAGATGTCTGCTTAGTCCATTTTTTAAGCAACATATAATGCATAGGGATTTTTTAATGAATTTTCCTTAATTAGTGGTGTTTGATGTTACACAATAAGAAGCCTACATATACACTGACTAATAAAAGCAAGTCTGGATGAAAAAATAGTGAATTTACCAGTGACAACCCGGGGGCATATTTCCTGGAGATTTTAGTGACTACTTCTGTTTTTATACATGCTTTGAAAAGCTCTTCCTGAGCAAGCAGACAGGTGATCTGCTCAGTCAGCCCCAGCTTTAAACTTGAGAAGTGACAGGTGAAAGGAAAGAAAATGGAACAATAGAACATGGATCTGTCTTTTTTTTTTTTTTCAAGATCTACAAGCATCACCTGTCATTTCAATCAGTAACTCTTGTTGACTCCATGCAGCAGAATTCAGTGAGAATATGATGGATGTTTTGAAGTTGCACCACAAAGCTCGTGGTTCACCTCTTATTTCCCTTGTAGCTGATTTTCAGGCCCAGAACTGTAAGAAATATTTTGGCCTATAAAGATTTCTTCTGTTTATTGATTCCATATTCTTTGTTTTCTTTATGGAATGAACTTGTGAACACATTTACATTTGTGCTTTTTGGCTGAGATTTTAGTAGCAGCACTGTATACGTTCATGAATCCTTATTTCTGCTTATATGAATTAATGTGATCTATGTTGTCCACATACAAAACAAAAAATCAATACTAAATGTAAAAGACAGTGCAAAATCTGTTTGGATACCTAAGATCAGGAGTATGTTGTTGTGTGTTAGAAGTGTTTTATGTCAACTCTCCCTTGTAAGAAATTCTGTTGATATGGAGAAGAACCACAATTTATTAATAGCTTATTGGTAACTGAGTAGCTGTTGTTGGCAGTATATTTCGTGAATGTGAAACAAGTTCCTCTCTGACTCATGCCTTCTCGCTTTCATCTAAAATTATCAAGTGGTTAGCAAAAATAACTGCAGTTCTGTGAGTTCTTACCTGATACAATGTCCTGCTGCCAACAAGAAATGGAGCTGGCCATGCCCAGCCAGCTCTTCATTCTCTCCCGTGTCCTTCTCAGTAAAATGCCAGAAGAATGCAGGTTCACTCTGCAGCCTTAGAGTGAACCAAGTCCAGCAACTGAGCAAGACTTCAATTTACTCACAAACAAAGGATGTTAGACTTGACATTGGTCAGTTCCCCACCCCAGATCCTGGCATGGCTGATAAATAAAAGCCACTATACTGTATCAGAAGTCAGCCACAAAAGAGCAAAAAGTATGTCAGAACTTCTTAGCAGAAGACACATTTATGGGTAGAAAATAATTCTCAAGTGACATTATTTTAATTATTTTCATTGTCCAGCAGCAGTATTTTCATTGTTCATTTCCAGAGTCTAGGGCATCTTTCTTTTTAAAAATTTCAAGTGTCTGGTAAGGCTTATGTAGGTAATTTTTTGTAATTTTTTTTTTTTCTACTTTTAGGTTATTTACAATAAAGAACAATGAACTTCCAGAACTGTGTGCATACATGAAATAGAAATAGTAAAAAGTAGTCTTTCTATGTGGCTAACGCCAGATTAATTTCATCTGATTTAGGCACGTAAGAAGCTGTGCTGTAGTATTGTGGTTAACTAGAGATTGTCATGTTACTAAAGTATTTCATATAGATGAGACTTGTGACAAAGCATAGTTGCTGACTCACATTGCCAGTTTTTAGTAAGAATTTTTAACTGAAATTTTGTGTTGAAGTAGCAACATAACCATTAGCATTCAGTATCTTTTGACAATATTGTTCCAACTTCTTGTTTGAAGGAAGTTTGCCAAGCTAAGTTAGCTATTCTTAAGTTAAATACGTTTTGCTAAGCACCTTGGATAAACATATTTGGGACATCCTATGATAACTAGCCTATATCCTGTCAACTATGAAGCCTGTGGTGTGCTAAATAAAACCTGCAGATAGGTTTGAAAAGTTAGGTAAGAGCTTGTGTTTTGCTGTGCTGAGCTCTCTGCTACCACAGTTGTCAATACTGATTTAGCTATAGCAAGGTTAGCTTGGTTATGTTTACCTGAGTGCCAGGGACTCCAGCAGACATTCCCTTGCAGACTTCTAGTACAAATGAGAGAAATTATAATGTAAAGTACTCATTCGAAGGAAAACAACAATTCAGTTTCTGGCATCAGCAAAACTTAATGGGATTCATGGGCGTTAGATAAAGCACTGCATTCTGAGATGCCAGTGTGCTTGCCAAAGTGGAGACTGTGGGAGGATGTTGTGCTTGGCTATTTCTCTTGATTATACCCAAGGGCAAAAATATAAATGAGATCTAAGAGGCTTGAAAAAACAAATAGTACAGGACTTGTTTTTGCTTTGAGCTACACCAATGCCAAACTGCTAGAGTGAAATTCAGACAAAATAGAGCTAAACAAGGAATAGTAATATTTGCCATTAGTTGTTGGTCAGGAGCATTTTTAAAAGACTGAAGCTTTTGTGAAAAACACCTCCAATTTTCATTTCATTCTTAAAAAGGAGAAAATTCCTGTACTACCTGGCTAATCAGTGCCCTTTCACTTGAGAGTCTTCAGCTTTATCAGACTGTGATGAGAAGTGGATATCTTTTATTAAGATCTGTCAGTACATAGTTATCTATTTCGTATGTGCAACCAGTCACAGCACAAAAATGTTCTGTATCAACAATAGCTGCCTCTTGTTTTATATAATGTTTAAAATATTAATGGAAAACGATGAGAGTGGCCTTTAAAATTAAGTAATGTATCATTTCATTTTAGTGTTCAGTGCTTTAAAGGCCTCCATTAAGAAACGAACACATTAACCTCTTCTGTTTGGGCCAGCAGAGATATGCACACAAGCAAAATATAAGTGTTGGGTTGTGTGTGTCCTATTTTCCTGTTCAAATGTGAAATAATACAAATTATACAGCCAGCTGTGTTTATAGGTGTTCGCAAACATTCTCTGATAACAGCTTGTTTCCTTCCTGATTCCTTACTTGAGGGCATAAACTCATTAGTAGTAATAGAGTCATTAACTTTAGAATTTATTTTCCTCTTCTGGAATAAATACATTCTCTTCATCAAAGAGAAGATCATGAATGAACTCAATGTCTTCATAAAACAAGAGATTATGGAAGAAAAGGAAGTCATATTTGCATGCCTAAACATTCTGAAGGCAAGCCCAATCAACAGTAAAGGAGCTTTGACTTGATGGGACAACTATGATGATAAGTATTAGAATGACAAAAATATGAAGTGTTTTCAGTTTTTATCCCCTTAAAAATCTAATGGCCATTAGAATACTGCTTTTTCTTTTTCTTTTCTTTTTTTTTTGCTATTGAATTTTTACCCTATTAATCAAGAAACAGTTTGCACATGACATCATGACATTGTGCTAAAATGTCGCTGGTGTTGATGGAGGTCTTAATTTTACACCTGACATAGCCAGTGTAGTGGTGTAATTTTCCCTTCATTGTTAGCCTTTGTCTGTCAGACGTCCTGTGTCCTAGAACAAGTAAATATCATATTTTGGGACAAAGGGGAGCAAGATGCTTCCTTTTAGAGAGCAGTGGGGTCTTCTTCCTTTCCTCTCCCCTAGGCCAGAAAGCAACTGCTGTGTACTCATGAATCACTTATGAAGGATTTTTTTTCCCAGTCAAGCTGTGTCCACAAGAGCCTGTAAAGTGAATACATTTAGATAGACTTAAAGAAATCTTAAATTAACATAGTATATAAAAATTTCATTGAGGCGGACTGACTGAAGTTCTCTCCCTGAGAGAGACTGCAGTTGAATAAAAGCAACATAATGGATTTTACATCTGAAATGTAGAGTATCAAACTTGCTGTGCATCCCCAGAACAACCATAAATCATCATTAAAACTGAGCAGATAGTGAGAAATTATTTGTAAACATGACTTAATTGGATGCACACTACTTGAGTCATTATTTTGTTTTAAAGGCTTGGTGAGAAGCAGGAAGAAGAAAAAATCTAAATGAGCTTCAAAATCTTCATTCTATGAGCCAGGCTTTTTCAAGTGGGTGAAGAAGAAAAAACAACCTACGCCTCTGTAAACTGTAAACATGTCACTGTAGTTCCTCCAGTTCATCACTCTGACATTTACTGGATATACATATGTGGGATATTCAGATGGGGAGCTTGGCCAGAGGTGGCATCCCTTGTCCTGTCCAGCACTTTGTGTTGCACTGGATGAAGCTTTTTTGACACAATTGCTTGCTGGCCTTAGAGCTCAGGTAGCAGCTGGGTGCTCTGACAGCTATTAGGGGGAGCATAACGTTTTCAGACTGCTCCAAAAGTACTGCCATGCCTCCTGTGCAATTTGGAAGCTGTCACGAGTGCTATATGAATCACAGAATCTGCTAAACCCTTTTGCAGCCAAATGTAGCTTTCAAGAGGTGTTTTAGGCAGCAGGAAGAAATTACTGGTCTGAACTTAAATTTTTGAAATAAAAATCAGTTTCAGTAGCTCTGAAGGCTGGTGGACTTTGCTAAAGTAGTGGGACTGTTACAATAATAACATACTTTTAGAAAGGCAGTCATAACTAATACAGTTGATAGGAGAAACTATTTGTATAGGAGATACCATCACATTCTGAGATAGGGTTCTCCATTTCATTCCAGGGAAAAAAGAATTCCTTAAGTCCCTGGAGTGTCAGGGCCAGGTAAAATCCAATACAGAGAATAATTTCCAAATTCCTGTTTTCTTTATTTTTCTAGCCGGAACTTTATAGTTAAATATCAATATTCTAGGACGGTAAGAGATCTTTTCTGTATGGCTGTTTCCATAACTTTTGCCTCATTGCATCCTCTTTTGATAATAGATGAAGATGGCTTTTGAAAGTGTGATAATTGCCACACTAGCTTAAACATCAGAAAATTGTAATAATGAATTTATTTTCAGGCAATTGGATAATTTAATTGTGGTCAAGAAGGTATCAGCTTTCACATCATGCTGTCAAACTCAAAAGGACCAACAATATTATAATGAAAACAGCATTAATTAATTACTGTATCTGCTCCTGGAAAGTAAAATAGTGAAATGCCACCACAGTGCTGCAACACTCTGAATATGGTGCTCTGCTTGATCAGTTTGCACTAATAAGCAAAGGTCTGTTCTATTCTGATATTCTGACCCATCGGGCAGTGGAGAAGTAAAGGTTTCTTTTCTCACAGGGCTGGGATATGGTAGAAATAGCCAAGTGTACATTTTGAAGTCTGTTATCAAAGTTTCTATTACAGTTCTCTTTCTTTTGCACCGAGGTTTAGTTTAGGTTGGTCACAGTAGAGTGATATTTTATTGTGACAAAGCCACTGGGAATATAGTATGAAAAGGTGCCATAATTAGCAGGCGAGGGAAAACCAAGTACAACTCTCATTTCAACATTAAAAAAAATAATGATAATTACATTCCACTGGCAAATTTTTAAGTCAAATGCAGTAGACCCTTGTTCCATGAGGTTGAACTGGTCACGCTAATAACTGCACTTAGTATTTTTATGTGTTCTTGCTGTTGTGGATCTATCAATTAATCAATGCAAAGACCTTATGAGATAGGTAGGCTAACTGTAGTACTACTCTTTTGTAACAGGTGTGATTCAAAAAGACAAATGACTTCTGAAGGGTGTGTAATGAGGGAGTTGTATAATTGGGATTAAACTGCAAGGGGTTTACAAACATGCTGTTTCATTGGTAATATTGGTTCTGCATAAATTGCCAATAAACAAAGATGACTGCAAAGCTCCCTTCTGGTAGTTATAGATGAGCTGTAGAATATGTTCAGTGGAACAGTATGTACTTTATTTATATATTTTAGTAAAGCTGCTATCTAAACTGCATTACTTTGTCAGCTCAATGTAAAATAAAAGAGAAACAGACACGTCAGTCTCTAAATTATAAAGCAGTGTAGGCATATTAGTAAAAAATCAGCAGGTACCTTCAAAGTACCCAAATCTCCACAGTGGCTTTTTGTCTATTGACTTTTATAACGTAGCTTTGAGATGATGTTGAATATGTGTTTGTCTTGAGGAAAGAGAAGCAGATTTCTGAAATCTTTAATGAGATTGTGCTTTCTTCATCCTCTTCCTATTAGAGAAAAGAAGATGGAGCTGAAAACAAGGCAATACTTGGTAGACAAACAGTGATATTAGTAATGAGTTGGTAAATGTCCTGAGATTTTGATGATCCACTCAATCTGCACCTTTAGGGCAAACTCCAAAGATATTTGTATGTGTTTTTTAATCTAGATGACTAAGGCATATCTGGCTAATAGAACATCTCATAAATGAAGGAAAAAAAACCCAAGTCACTTGAGTATAAGCATCCACTTTTTATTATATCAATACAGTTTTGGAAATTAGCCCCATAGAGTGCTAATGTGCTGTGTCTTAAGTGCTTAGAGTGACTGAATTAAATCATTTACAGTTAATTCAGAAATCTCCCTTGGACAGATGAGATCTTGACCCTTTGGGTCAGGCTGTGTTTTGCTTTTCTAAATTAAAAGTTAAGTGTGCCAGCAGGAAGAGGGAGGTACTTGTGCTTCAGAGGGGATCCTGATGGAAAGCAACTTGTCTGTGTCCCAGGCAGTGGTTCTCAGCATCTGTTGAATTCTGATCACTTTCATAGCTAGGAAATAGAAGCTGACACATAAATGCCTCTCAGTTGTGCTGATTTTCATGCTTTGCCTTGCTTACTTCTCTACACTATTAAACATGCCCTTTCTTTTCCTTGCAGAAAATATTAGAGTCAATATTTTTGAAAGTGTAATTTTATATTTTGCATATAGAATACATATGCATGTTACGACATCTGTACATTATAAAAATAGCCAACAGCAATAACTATAAAAGAGTTAGAAGCAGCTGTCTTGTTAGCTTGCAGTGTGATCTCATACATACTTGTGAGGGCAGGAAGCAGGGAGTTAAACAAAATTTGTATAAGTCATTTCCTAAGATTTAGGGAAGAAATACTGTTAATGTTCCATTAATTTCTGAAAAATTGAATCTAATATTATCTCAGATAAGTTGCACATGGGGCTCTGATCCCTTTCCCTTTATTGGAGTAAGAAAGGGGATGAGACATCTTACTTCAGTTTGGGTCTTGAATTGGATGCATACATATGTAGCTTCCATGCCCTAGAATTTCCCTCCTTGCCTCTGGCTGCCAGTGCAGCAGGAAATGAATCACATCCTCTCTCTTATTTCCAAGCCCCAAATAAGTGAAATGAATGCCCTAGGTGTCAGCCACGTGAATGCCAGCTTCAGCTGAGCTATCACCATGAGGCTTTCCTCACAGCCAATGCAAGAAGCAGTTGCAGGGTGAGATTCATCTGATCTGTGCTGGTTGTCTACTTGAGGAGGAGAAGAATTGTACCCTGAGTCTGTTGAGTTCTAACTAATTTGCCATTGACTCTGAAGGAGGCCAAGGCATCTAGCTCTGGTGTGTTTGCACTGGAGACAAGCACTGTTAATCATATGAATCTCACTGAGTGCAACTGAGCACAGAGTAGCCAGGAGCAATTTGGGGCAGCTAATCTATCATTTTGGTGTTAGTTTCTAGGGGCACCCACTTTGCATTTTGTATGAATCAAACCACAGAATCACTTCTGCACTGAACCTAGCTTGCAGCAAAGAGACATACACTCTCCAGGTACACCATTCAGCTTCTCTTTAGGATGTTGTTTTTTTTTTATTATTGTGGCTACTGGCCAGAGGAGCTTTTAACCCTAGAATTTGGAATTTAGACAATTGTGTTTAAAGTTGGTGAGCACTTATATTCAATTCAGCTGTTGTTTTCACTCAGCGTTTATCCATCTGTATAGCTGATTAATGTGACTGGTGACTTAACCAATATTAACAGACCATGCTGAAGAGACGTTATTACATTAGAAGTGATTAAAGATATATTCCAAGAAGCAATGATTCTCAGAACCATACTTGTTATTGAAATGTTGACAGCGTTGCTATCAGGATTTTAATATCCTGCTTGATAATTAAACTTCTGCCTGGCAAAAATTTCCTCTGGGTCTGCTGTATGGGAGCTAGATATTGCCTCTAAGTTATGGAGGAGAATTATATTCATGTACTGGTCAGGGGAAGATTGCCTCTAATGCGTTTGTCTTGGTAATGTTTCACAAAGATAAGCCTAAAGTTACAAAGAGGAACTGCCAGCTGAGGAGAAAAATTGAAGTTCTCCAGTCTTTGAATCTTCCAACGTGTCTTCTGTTTCAGGCAAACACACTTTAGGGTACTCTGTGCTGTCAGATTTTCATTTGACATGGAGGGGTGGTTAGGCAAAGGGAAAGAGAGAAGCTTTGTAAAAGACAACAACATCAAAGAATGATGAGCTCCTTGCAGATGTCAGTGTTGTACGGTGCATTTTACAAGAATTATGGGTGTTGTCGGCTCTTCTGCTGGAGTGCAGAGAAGAATGTGCTCTGCTTCAGTTCACTTCTCAGTTCTCGATTTCCTTTAAAAATGAACGAAACAAAGGACAGCTTATTAAAGAGGAGGTGTTGTTCGAAGGCTGCCATAGGATGATAACTGTTATTTTACTGTTTTACTAATGGATTTTTTATTTTTTAAGACTTCATAATTAAAATATGCTTAGTGAGGCTTCCTAGGGGAAGAAGGATTGCTGTAATACACAGAATGCCTTTGCATACCCTTCCAAATCCCCTTCTGGGTAACCATGTTGACTAATATCAATCACAGTAACAAAAGGGAAAATGCTCTGAAGAATCACGGTTCTGTGTGTGGTATGAGAAAATATGCAGCTAAAGTGAAGGCCCTACTATATTATTATTGGCAAAAAGACGTCGATGTGAATGCCAACACCAGGCAATCCAATGCAATGGCAATTTGTAGCTATCTTGTTTTTTGAAAACACATAATTTGTGACTCCCACTTTGTTAGATAACGGAGCTGAAATCCTTAAAAGCTAACTTTAATCATATACAGTGTAGACAGCTGTGCCTGAGCTGGTCACCCTGGAGTCCCTTTACAATCAGTGGAGAACAGTATGTGAATTCTGGATTTTAATTGCTATTTTATGATAAGATGAAGGATTTTAATAAGGGTCTGATCAAGAGATTGCAGGAAGCTGCTGTCTCCAGCAGGCATACTGACAGGACCTGGGCATGCCATGGGGATTGTCATATTTGTCATCTCAGAGATATTCTGAGACTCGTCACATGGTGTTAAATGCCTCTGCTTGAGCATCTAAGCCAAGGTCTGTCTGTCCCAAACTCAGCGCTTTCTGGGCTTGTATTAGCCCAGAACTAACAACATCCTCTTATACCAGTTTTCCAACAGGAATGCTATGTTTGAGCACAAAATACTTACCCAGGTAGCTGTTTTATTCTTGGTGCAGAGCGTCTTGACTGAAAAACAAGTCTTGTTTTATGTCTCCCCAGTGAAGTTGCACAGGATATGAATGCTCTGTTCTTTCTCAAGAATTTGTTCGTATCACCCAGAAATGAGGCTAGATCCCATTGATTCCCAATTTGTGCAAGTTAGACACATAGACACAAATTAGATTCCATTATATCTTCATGAATGTGGATCTTTCTATTCTGACAAGATCAGACTGAGGAAGAGAAAGAAAAATACAGAGAATTAGTTATGATAATGATAATTTGTAGCATAGATTTATTTCCTTTGGTGTTCTCCTAATTATTTTGAAATTGTTTTGAGGTATTTCAGTCTCTGTGTTCAGAAAATTTCATTCTAAGTAACTTGTATGAATTGTATTATTACAGTCACAGATGGGAAAGGCAGTGTACAAAATCTATCCTTGTCATTATTTAAATCTTCATATCAGGTTTCTAGGGATTTGTGTGTGGCTGAGGTTAGGCTTGAAATGAATGTTCTGATGTTCTGCATGCAGATCTTATGGGTAGCTTATAAAGATACACATTTCTAATGGATTGCCAGATTGGGGCTTTATAGAACGATGTTGCCATTATTGTTCAGAGTGATATTGCATAATTGTATAATTTTGAATTCAGAAGGACAGACTTTTTTTCTTTGATAATAACATATTTAACAGGTGTATTTTAGACTATTATATCTTTCAAAAAAATTGTCTTATCTCTTTATCTAGTGGTTTTTATGTCAAGCCAAAAATGAATGGGTAAAACTTGGAAGGGGTAAAGGAGAGTGATCATAATTATGCAAATACATCTTGGCAATGAAAGGAGGAATTTTTACTCTCTTGAGAGGTCTGGCAAGATTTTACATTTGGAAGAGAGTAAAGTCAAATGATAATGATCTCTGTATTTCTGTATTTAAGTCCTCAGCTCATCATTTTTAAAAGGATTCTTTGAACAGAAGACTTTATTCAAAGCTTTGTTTAGAGTTCAGAAAGTTGAGCATCTGATTGAGCCAAGGCATCCTGCTGAGCTACAGAAAAGCCATTTTTCTGTGGCTGATGCCACACAGAAAACAGTATGGCTGTCACTGCATCCTGCTGCCTTTGATGCCTCAGGTCTATTAGCTTTGTATTATTTATAGCTTCATAGAGCAGGAGTTTGCTTCATCACAACTCTGAAAGGAGGTCTTCACTTTTGCCTCTTGGTTTGTAATAAAAACTGTTAGACTGTGTTGTCAAAATATCTTGCTCTGGGGTCAGCATGTAAAGGTATGTGTGTGTGCAGGTAAAGCTTAAGTCTGTTGAACAGTGTTGCTTGATTAGAACATCTGTTGTGATGGAGAAGGCAGATTCTAATTTTTAAGCTGTTGATGTATATGTAAAAGTCTGTTAATGCAAAAACTTCAACCCCCACTCACACATTCAGTGCTTTGAGGGAAACAGACTGAACTGCTCAGTTTAAAGCAGTCATTGTGTAAGATCTTCAGTGTGGATTTTATTAAATGTTATGACAGAATTCAAAGTCAGGATTAACACTTCCACTTTGTCAGAAAAGTAATGTATGGGACCAAATTCCTAAGGCTGCTCTGGCAGCTTTGCATTGCATCAGCAACACAAAGCACTAATAAAGCTAGTTTAACCAGACACCGAGACCTGGTTTACAGCTGCTTCACATAACTGGAGTGCTACAATGCAGGCAGCATCTGCTGGTGAGCCTGGCCCTATGTTTGGCCGTCTGCTGATGGCGCTGGTACCAGCGAGATGGTTGTGAATGACCTCACGATGAACTGTGTGAGCGATGCTTGGGAATGCTGGGGTTGGGCTGCTGGCAAGGCAAAGTTACTAGATTCTATTCTCTAATGAGTACATGGCTAAGAGCCCTTTCTGAATGGCTGTTTCTGATTTGTTTCCCTTTGAAGCAAAGGAAGGTATCAAAAGGCAAAGTTTTTTATGGCACTGGAGCAGGGAAACTTAAGGTCACTTTTTCTGTTAGTGTTTCTCTGCTTCACGGAGCTCTTCCAAAACCCATTTTGCTAAGAATCCCTTTGGACCAAGTTTTTCTAACATAGAGCATTTTTGAATAAAAGGGGAAACTCTTTGTCTTTAGTGCCTCCGCCTTCTGTTCAGGACTGTTCCTTCAGCCTGATGGGGCTGACACACATCACTGTGTGCATCGACCCCTGTGTGCCTCAACTCTCACCAAAAGGTTGTTTTGTTCTCCTGTGGCACTTCCACGACTTGAAATCACAGGTGGCTGAATCCATGTGTAACTCAGGGACAAGCCCTCAGCTTCCACTTGTTACACAGACAGGTCGCTGTGTCAGGCTCGTGCCATCCCTGGGAGATCTCTTTGTGGAAATTTTTGCATCCTGATACAATACTATGCAGGCTGTGTTTTTGAATGCTTGTGCAGTGAGCATGTCTTCCTGACAGGCAGGGATATAGGCAAAGCCTTTAAATTCATGCTGCTGAACTTCACATTTTTTTTTTAAATAGCAGCATTGTGAGCTAAGGAAACAGTAGTAGAGAGTGGCTTTAATACAGTTTCTCCTGGTGGAAAGGCTGTGTCCAGGTTGGAGGCAGATAAACACGCCTTTGAAAATCTCCTACAAGAATCTGTGCCATCCCAGAATGTGCATTGGTTTGTTTAGAGACTGAATGAGGTGCAATGAACTTAATGTCCCCATATGTTGTCAACAGACAGATATTTGCATATTCACTAATGAGGCAGCTAAAAAGTCAATTTGGCTCTAAGAAATTATCTTTTGGCTGAGCAGCCACTGCTTCAAGTAAAGTGAGCTGGAAAAGGGAGGAGGCACTGAAAAACTAACTGGGACCTGAGACCCTCTGAAGCTCACATCCATCAAAGCATCCATCCAGCATCTTGCTGGACTCCTTGCCAAGATGGGAGAAGCAGGAGTTGCCAGGCCTTAAAATGTCTTTTTTCACCTCTAGCTTATCCAGAAACGTAGCCCTTCTTTTAGAGGTAAGAGCTATCCTCAGCAAATCCTCATCAAGTGCTTTTGTCACGGGAAACCATTTGTCAGCTTCAGTTGGGCTTACTGGGTAATGCTACTCCTGCTTCTCCATTATATGGCCCAGGCTACCATGTTTTCCAGTCCCTGTAGTAATTGCTGGGCTCCTGGTGGCTGTTTAGTGTCTTGATTCAATCTTCAGAGCCATCAGTGCAACAAACCTCTGATATGTTATTGGATTTTCCTCCCCTCCCCTCCCCTCCTCAACCCTCCACTCCCCTCCCCTTCCTTCCCCTTCCAACTGCTATACCAAACCAGGAGTAAGGATAAGGTTTCTAATCACCTGAATCAAAGTGTTTCTCTGCTGAAAAAAAATTTGCTCCAAAACAATATTTTACAGCAGAATAGATGAATCGAGTGTCTTACTGTTCTCTCCAGGTGGCTGCATCATATTCCTCTTTCCAACACAGCTAGAGTGATGCTTTCAGCATTGGCAGCCCCTTTTTTTTCCCAGTGCACACAAATAAGAGAGGAAAGAAAATATAGCCTGAAAAAAAGGAAGAGATACAAGTATACTCTTAACAGCATTTTGACAATGAGAACAGAAATTGAGCTGAACACTGCACAAAACCATCTGGATACCAAGGTGTAGATACCCTGTGTGAGATAATAAAATACAATGGTGATGGCCAGGAATATAGAATGATGGGTTAATAATGCTCTCATGTCTTTTGCAGTTGTCCTGCAATGCTCTCTCCTGCATGTTAGGTGGGATGTTTGTGTGGATATATCCAGCATGTGTGAGAGAGAAGCAGTAAGGTGGGGGGCAAACCATGTTAAAACAAGTTTGCTGACAAGGCAAAGAAATGTGTGAAAAGCCCTGCTGCAAACATTCGGTCTGTTCCAGATTACAGCAGAGGACAGCTGGTATGCAGATGGCCTGGGATCAGAGGAACACAGAACTGCTCTAAGCGACACATACTTTCCTCTTGAGTTGACAAGTGCACATGGTATCTGTAAGAAAAGTTTCTTCCTGCCATTCCAGAATGCAGGGCAAAGCACTGTGTAAGAAATTGCATTGTTTCTTGTCAGCTTTCTTGACTCTTTTGGTTAATTCATTCAGATTTTGTTATATACTGTTGTCTTGGAAAGCTAGCTTGGGCTGTCAGCACTTCTGCATGCAGAGTTATTGAAGTAGGTTTGAATGCAAATAATTTTGCTTACTGCACATATATTTCTAAAAATCCAAAATGCAGTAAGGAATACTTCAGAGCTAAAAAGAGCTGGCACCAGTCTCATTCCTCAATGATTCTTCCAAAAGAAAGCAAGTGGACTTATTTTCCTTGTCCAGTATTGTTGCATAGGAATCTGTGCCTTGAGATTCACTATGTAGACCATTAATCCTGAGAGACTGCAATGAGAAAGAGCAGATTGCCATATCTTACTTATGCACCAAGAATGAGTTGGCAAAGCAGTTCTTTTGGCTTTTCCAGGGGGGACAGAGTAGCGCCATATATATTAAAATCTGTAGGGCAGTGTTCATTTCTAGTCTTACAGAGAATGAATGGTCTGCCTACTTCTCGACTCAGTGTTTTCTTAACAACATCTTTGCACATTTGGGAATTTCATTTGTGTTGATGATTTGAGGCAGTGGAGGGTGGGAAGATGGATGTTCAGTAGTCAAAAGAATCCCTCTGAGCAGGCACCAGTGACTCACTGTGATAACAGGCTGTCGCATGTGAGTTTTACAGAGGAAAGATAATAATGGCCAAAGATATGATCCAGATTCCCATCATAAAACACCAAACTGTTTCTGATTCTGGTTGTTTGTTCTTTCTACTATACTCTTCACAAAAAATATATACAGGCAATCCTGGCTGTAGATATAAAAAAGCGGACTTGTCAGCTTCCACCTACTTAAAATATATGAATGTGATTGCCCTTCCAGTGGATAAGTTGATTTTTATTATATCATGTTGTATTATTGAGCAGCATGTTGGTGAGATACACAAAGATCCCAACAAAAGCATTCACCTGAAATTCATATTTTGTTCCAGAGCAGGTGCAGTTGCTCCTGCAGAAAAAGGTTTATCTAGGATACGTTTCACAGATTTATTATCTAAACCACAACAGAACAATTTTTTTTCTACATTGCTGTTTTGTTTATTTGTTTTGTTTTACATAGATATGTGGTTTGTACTTTCTGTGGAAAATGGTATATTTTCTATATTCTCTGTTTATAGTCAGTTAGACACTGCCTGGAAGGCCATGATTATTTTGATGTTACTTTGTGCTCTCTGAAAAATTTACAGTGAACCCGGGTCATTTTTGGAATTAATTTAACAGATGTCACTTAATACATGAAAATAATAATGTTATATTAATGTTCCTGTCTTTCATTAAAGAATTCAAGATTTTTGCTCACATTATTCCTAAGGGCAAAAGTGTACTGGAGTGACAGCACACTTTACAAGTGTCACTTAGTAGTGTACAAGAGCAGACACTGAAGTAATTTGTACCAAATTCTGTGGGCTATGGAGATACCCTTTGGTTCACATTTTTGCAGGGTATCTCTAACATCATACAACTTTTGATGCTCAAACAGATAAGTACCTATTTTGAAATTATGGCAAATATATTTGCAAATAAAGGCAGAAGTAGCATTTCATACAAAGACATAGTCACACTTGAAGTAGTGTATCTCTACATTATTATTTTGACTACTGCATCTCTACCGTATCTACAGATTTTATAGTATATAATAAACAACTGAAGCCTCTTGGGTCATTAGAGTAGTTGTAATGATTGGAGCACAAAGAAGTGAAAATGCAGCAGGTATTTTTCATACCTTGTCAGAAATTTAACTCAAAAGAAATTCTGTCGAGCTGCAGATTGAGAAGATATACCAGCATATTACAGTCTTCACTTTCCTGCTGCTTGAAGTAAATCTGTAAATGGAACTAGTTCATATCTTCATCTTGTGTCCCTCAAATTGTAGAACAATCTGCAGTTGTTAGTTTATTGTTCATCTTCCCTTGCTGAGTACAAAAGCCTTTTTCTTAGTTTGTTTTCTGCTTCTAAAGCTATAAAGCTCTAAAGCTAGACATTACATTAATTTAATATTTTCTCTCTACCACAGATTTGCTGGGAAAAAGTTGAGTGTAGTTGTGATATTACTTTAAAACAACATTGGGAAAACCAAAATGTTGAACTTGAATTGCAGTAAGTGTGTGAATGTTCAGAGATGAGTTGCTCTCCCCTAAATTTAGACATCTGTAGTAGAGTTGTTTGTGTTAGTAGTCAGTGGAGAGTAATCAGAATTTCTGGGGTACGATTCATCTGACCTGTTTTACATTTCTTGGGATCTCAGATCTCTGAGTATGATGAATTTCAGCCTAAGTTTATTTCCCCACTGACATTAAAGTGAGTTTGGTCTGCAAATTCAAAAGTGAATGCAGAAGGCATTTGCACTGAACATATTTACATTTGAGAGCATGAGACCCACTCTGTGACTCACACATTTTCCATCCGTTCAATTTGCATCCGCTCGCACACTTCACACTTGCATGAACTATGACTTTTATCGTATATACATTTATGTTTTAGGTAAGGCTAACATGAATATGAAGCTAAAATACCAGGGCTGACAATCTGGAGTGGTGCACAGTGTTTTTCAAAATGTTGTCAAGGACAAGATATTTTTTTGAAGAGATTTCTTCAGAAATATGGCTGCAAGTATAATATTGATGTTGTAACATCTGGGAACCAAAATGAAAGGCTGTGGTTGTTTATGCATGCAGGCTATTAACCTTAGAATCAATAATACTGGCTTCATAAAGGGTATGCAAAAAAAACCACATATAGTATCAATTTTCAAAGTAGTGTGCATTGAAAAAAACCCTTACTCTTTAGGCTGTAACATAATAACTGACATACAAGGAGAGATAATCTGATATGGACATTTTAATGTATAATATTTCCTTTACTGTGACATTGCTCAAAATGTTCACATTAGCATCATTAAGCTCAGCTGACAATGTTGGCTGGGATTGTTTAATGAGCCAATCAACATTTAATTGGGGTTTACTATCAAAGCATGTATGATGAAGTCCACACAAATTAATAGCAATATAAATCTCTGAATCAGTGCAGCAGGAAATAGCTGTAATAGGCAGAATTTGAAATATTAATGTCAAAGCTTTGGTAAGGGCAAATATGGCAAAAACTGACTTCATTTTATTTGGATCTGAAAGTGAAATTCCTTATGTACTTGGAGGTCTTCTGCTTTACAGAGTACCTAACTGTGAAGACCAATTGCACATAAATTTTTTCTCAACTGTCACTTCTCCCACTCCAACAAAACTTTCTTTTAATTCCTCTGACACACTTAAAAATAAAATATTTTAGAAAAATGTTGCCTAGATGTATCTTTAACATTTTCCATTTCTGAAAACACTTTCATTTGGTGGTGACAATTCCTACAGTTCTAGCATGGTAATGCATTAAGCTGTCTTTTGTCAAGGAGTCGCATATTATTCTAGCAACATAAATCCTTAAGGTTTTGCTTTCTCAAGAAAATGACAGTTCTGTCCAGTGAATTAGAAGAGCTGTTTACCTTTTTATATTCTCCTACTTACTGTTGAGAAGTGCTTTCTCAGCAGAAAAAAAGGAGGAAGTAGTGGATAAATACATCAAATGAAGTGTATGTGGAATAAAAAGCAGAAAAACTAGAAATAGTTCAAAATGTTAAACAATCTATCTAGAAAACAAAGAGACAAAATAAATATTTCAGGATATAGGAGAAAATGAATAACAAATGTGAGCAAACTTGGAAAAAAAGCATTACAAAAGAAATGATATGATAAAAATATATCTAAGGAAAGTTGAGCTGACGTGAGAAATAACTTCATAAATGGCTAAACCATGGGTTTACAACATTAACAGCCATTCTATGCATTTCTTGTTCATATTTTTGATCATGAAAGTGAAGTCCAATTTAATATTGTTATTGTTTCATAAGTTGAGGTGTGGCTCTCATAATGCTCACAATATTAGAATTTTAAGTTGAGTATACAGATTTGCCTGGTAAAGTAATTTCCTTGATTAAATTGCAGAGACTACTGGATAAAAAAACAAAGTGCCAAGTAATTATTGAATGATACCTTGACCTGACAAGAATAATGTGATTGTGCAAGATTTTGGTATTATATGTTACTAATGAATCCTAGTTTTGAGACAGAGGAACTGTTTCAAATATAGGACAGTAAGTACTCAATGATAAATTCTCATCTTAAAAGAATTCAAATTGTATTTTTGATGTTAGTTCACTGATTAGAAGTAATTTATAGAAGAATTTGGATTACTATGTGAAATTTCATCTCTAAAAATGCAGGGTATGTATGATGACAAGAAATGGATTTCTGCAAGACATCTATGTTATCCAATGTAACCATGTCCTAATGACCCTTTCTTTTTAGTGTCTGTATAGAAAATATCATTGAATCACAGAAGATGTAGCTTGGAAGGATTCACTTGTAGTAATGTATTTCAGTTTTGTTTCAAAGTGGGACTGCTCAAGGTTTCATCTAGTAGAGGTCTGAAAATCTCCAGGGATGTCAGTTCCACAGACTCTTTGAGCCTCCTATTCCAGTGGTTTAACTGCTTATACAGTAACAAATATGTTTTTATGTATAATCAGAATTTCCCTTGTAACTTGTGGCTATTGCCTCTTGTTTTTGGCTGTGCATCTTTGTGGAAGTCTGGATTTCTTTCTACAAAATTCTTTCAGGTTGCACATAGCAACTATTAGATCCCTCCTTTGCCTTCTCGTCACAAGCCTTAGGAAAATGTGATTTTATGGAAGAATACCAGTAGTTTAGATATTAACCTTAAGATGAAAAGCTTGAATTCAATACATGACCTTAAATGGATTTCAGTTTTACATCAAATTCCTTCAGAAAAATCTCAAGTGATCATCACAGGTGTGTAGACTTGCCATAGACTTCCTCATTTGGCCTCAAAACTGCACTCTCATATTTGTCCCATGGGCACAGGTCATGCCCAACTGCCTTGTTTCAGGAACGCAAGAAGAGGGTAAGTTAATAATTGCAGTTGAGAAGGAGGATTTCTTGGGGAGAGGGATGCAGCATTTTTGATGCATGATTCAGTCCTCAGGCTCCCTGCCAGATCATCCTGGATCACTCTCTCCTCCAAATGATTTCTGCATTTTATATTGAGCGGTTGCTGAAATACAGCAGTGGAGGCTGTGACCATAAATACAGATACACCACTCATGACTAGCTGATGCAGATACTGGGCTACAAATTCAAACTTTTATTTGCCATTTCTTTCTCTGATTCAGTGAAGTTTCATTTTTTTGGCACAGTGCATATATCCAGTAGGAGCCACATTCCCATTCATAGATGTTTAGAACTGGCAGTTTGAGAGATCTCATGGGAAGTGGTAATTACCTGGACAGCGTGGAATGTAGACTCTTATCTCTGTACACAGAGAAGCTTATTCTGCCCTTGCCTTGCTCTGCCAAGATGGGCATGGAGCAAGTAAGAGCTTACATGAAATCAACGAGAGGCATTTCCTTCTCTACAGTATTTTAAAGGAAAATTGAGGACAGGAATGACTGTGAAGTTGATTTCTCTTTGGATGCAGGAGATGTGATCTGGAAATATCTGCTAGATTGTCATTTATCATTAAGGGACATAAATAGGAAGATGGCTGAATTGAGACAGGTTCAGAGAATTAAGCTAGCTTCTGAGTTGTACAGGATTGTTGAACTGCACAAAGTTGCAGACCAGGGAAGTGGCTGGGGGTCTATTTTGTTAGCTGAATGTGGTGCTGAGGATGAAAATTTGGGCACAGGATCTCTTTTCATTCGTATCTCTGGCTCTCAGTTCTTAAATGCTTCTCTCAACCTCTTCCTGCCAGGGAAAGAGCAATAGTCCAGACAGGTACCTTCTGTATCCGGCACCGAATGGTCTCTGTCTCACATGTCACACAGCCTGCGGTGTCTAATGCACAGTAATGCTGTAAGACAGGAAGCTGCCCAGGATTTGTAACATTAGGTTCTCAAAAGTAAGGTTGCTGTATCCATAGTTAGTAATCAACAGATTCTGTTTGTTTTAAGAGCATTTTTTTAGGCCCCAGCACATGGAAATAGCTGCCTAATTCTTCTTAGGATTTTACCTTTCAAAATATTGGCTGGAGTCCAGATACATGCGAAAGAACAAACCGAATCTTCTATACATGGCACTCAGCCATTACCAGCTGCTGAAACCCCGTGCAGAAGAGTAATGCCAAGAGCAGAGCTGTGAAACTGTTCAGCTCGGCTGCAGTCATCACCTGCAGCTGCTTGTCAACTTGTTGATTTTAATGTGATAATGAGAAATGCATTGGCCTTGACATTAAATACTTGTGCAGACATACAGAAAGAGGATGTTTAGAATGTTTTGGGATTGAATAACGGAGGTGATGCTTGAACTCTTATGTTTGGTTTGCTTGTGGCAAGCTTCAGTAAGGCCTATGACACTGACAAGGTAACGGCGGGGTAACAGATAATAATAAGTCCATTCAATGTTACTGAGCTGCTTAGGCTAACAAAATTAACATTTTCTTTTGAAGAGAGGGAAGTTGCTTCAAAAGACTGTTCAAAAATATCATTCTTTGGTATGCAGTTTGAGTTGTCCTTCAGAGACTGAGGATTTGGTTGTTCAGATGAACCTGTCTTTTTTTTTAAAGTCTTTTTGACTTAAACCACTGTCTCATCAACTAGAATGAAGTGATAGAACAAAGTAGATACAAGATAACCAGTGACATTCTTTTCCCCAGCAACTCATTTTTCTGAATTTTGCACTCCTTGAAGTTATACTATTGTGTAGTTAAATTTTCTTTGTGAATGAAAAAATGCATTTAAATAAATCCTGACTGTACAGGAATGTCACGGTGAAAATTAAAGAGAACTATACATTTGGTCAGAAAGTTCTGGTTTGTTATAGGTATATTTATATGCAGAATCAAACCTCTAGTCTAAAGTCATCTGTTAAGACTTCTGAGTTTAGCTTAAGCTGGGAAACATTGTTCCTATCTAAATTTGAAAAATTGCTTCTTCCCTTCAGGATGGTGAAAATCTTGGGAAATTAGTATAGTGAAATTCTCAAAGATCTTGCTGACAGAGCAAGAAATCTTATAAGAATTACGAAGAAATTCCAAGAACAGATCTTCAGGACTGGATCCACTCTCACACTCACAGAAATGGCTCAGATGTCTAGAATCAGCTATACTTATCCCTGGACACAAACCTATTTGGCTGATACCTAATTCTGATACTTCAGATTAAAAACACTTCTGATATTTACATTCAAAAACTTTTCAAAATATTGTGTCTTTAGATATCTACATGCATATACTTCTAGCCTTTTTATTGCGAACCAAGTAGCTTTCTTTTGCAAATCTTCAAACCATGACAGCTGTAGCATGTTAACAACATCTTGAAAAGACATGGCTAGTAGATGTTATTTACTTTGCCTGGTCTATCTATTGCATTAAAATTAATTGCTTTGGATTCGTTCTAGGCAACTAAGGAAGAATTAAAGTGATGTAAAATTCCATGTATTTGATGGACGCTCTGTGAATTTGCAGAACCATTTATAGATGCTGCAGGTACTATAAATGTTTTTAAGTATTTTGTGCCTGGATTACCAGTTCCAATATGATGACTATTCTTTCTTCTTTTCTGGAGGTGTTCACAATCTGGTGTTAGTGTGCAAGAGGAATAACAAAAGCAGCAGTTTCAGTCCTTGAAAATCTCTTGGACTCAGGATGTTGCTTCAATCCTGGCTGGTAGCAGAAAAAAAAAAAAGAAGTTTGATATTTGTTGTGAGAGAAGGAATCCAAAGCTAACAGGAAATTTATTGGCTTCTGTTCACATAGTTTCATACTCCTGCATTTCTGAATGCATTTGGGATTTAAACAGATCTCTACTTGCAAACTAAGATCCAGCTGGATCCATAATGTTATTTTTTTAAACATACTTTCAGCTCCTTGAAACTTTTGATCTGCATTCATGTGAAATTTGAGCCAACTTTGACATGTGTTTTGCAAACTCTTGGGTGAACCAGGCTTACCTTCTGGAACCTGACAGCAGAGCTGCAGCCCTATGAAAACTGCATTCAGACTGTACACAGCAAGTAAAGATAAGCATAGTTTGAAAAAAAATATGCTGCAATAGATTCTATTAAGGATTTTTTACACTTTTTAAAAAATTAATTTCCTCTTTAGAGACAGAGGAGAACTAAAACATTGGACTAAATGAAGTGTCTCAAAATAGCCAAACTGAAGGATTTTCTGGAGTAGAAATAAATGATCAGGGTTTGATCTATGACAGGCTATGCCTGGATAATATTTTTATTCATGCACACTGACTGTTACCACCAGACAAGGGAGAGAGAGATTACATAAAAGAGATTTAAATGTAAGAAAGTGTGAAGTAAAGCACACTTCCTTAACTGCACTGCAGATATTCAGTCTACCTGCAGCCCCTGTTAACTCACTGTGAATCGAGCACTGAACATATGGTACATGCAGACGGCTCATGCAGCTGTTCATGCTTAAAATCCAGCTGGGTTTTTCTCTGCAGTTTTGTCATGTTTCATTTCAAAACTGTTCCAATTTTTAATATGGAAGTTTAAGAGAATGTGGAAATAATGTGTCAGGTAAAGAATGCAGAGAAATAGGTATTATTCTCATTTAGGGTTAACTTGCATTATTACAAGATGTCAGGTCTTAATAGATATTTCAGCATAATTTTCAAGGCCTTAAACATTGGCATACTTACACATCCTGTACACATATGCTGAGGGTCCTGTACTGGTTCATCACCACGCAGTGTGTAAGGATACACACATGTGGAGCAGAGCCAGACTTATTTCCCTAGAACAAAAGGGATCAGTGACGAAGTACTCCCAGTAAGGTAGGTGGCCACTGGTAGTTCTTTGAATCAGGTATATTCAGGGATATTATAAATATTATTCCTCCATCCCAAGGCTGACAGTTATGCCTCCAGTCCCTTGCAGAGGAACAAATTAAATCAAATGTGCCTTCAGAAATACATGATTACAGAGGTTCCTCTTGTCCTTCCTCTACTGATAGCTCAATTCCCTCCATAATTACTCTATAAATCTTGACAGTTTGTACTTGAGCTTAGTACTTTTGTACTAGTACTGATGCTTCAAGTGACAGCACCCTAAGTTGAATTTTTTTTTTCTCTGTACTTGTCTCTTTTCTTTTTAGAGGAAGTATATCTGAATGTATAATTCTTTCCTTTTTAGATATTTGTATCTTGCTTATTACATTGGCATTGCCTCTTTTGTCACCTTTCAGTGGATTATATAGAAATGTCATAAGGAATGTGCTGTCTAAACCATCAGAGCCTTTCAGATCTGCTCTGTTTATGGTGAGCAACTGGAGTTCTGTGAAGTTCAGTCTGAATAAGATATGCTGTGAAAGTCATTGGTCAAAATATGTAGACAAAATTAGCCAAACTGTTTCTCTCTAAACTGTGGATGTAGGAGTTCAGGCCTTTGAATCTTGAGCAAAGGAAAGTTTAATCCAGAAAAAGATGACTCAAGCAGCACTGATCTAATAATTTGGTGCTGTCTAAAGGTGTCATCTTAGTTTTTCCCTCTTCTGTTCTAAGTGCATATTCCCAACTTGTATCTTGTGCTAGTTCTGGATTTGGTCAGAGCATTGACTTGTTTCTTTGAATTTGGCAGAAAACCCAGTAATGAAATGAGTTGTTCACTGAGTTCAGCTGATCACTGGGGGACCATGTAATTATCAAAACTGGACTGAGAGAGAAAAGAGGTAAAGGAGGAAGGACAGGGACAAAATTCATTATAGTAGTTGGCATCTAAATTTAATTTTTTTCAGCTATCTCACTTAACCTCATCCTAGGGAAATGATGTCTCAGAGATGGTTGGGTTGAGGGGCTATTCCTTAGTGCAGTACTTTGCTGTTGGCTAAATTTGACTGCTTTTTCTTTTTTTCTTTCTTTATTTTTTTCCCAGAATTGCATTATGAGCTACTGTTCTCTCTATATATTTATTGTTTCTGGTACTGTGGGTTATATAACATAATTAATATTTGACAATATGCTACTAATCATTACAGTCCTTAACTCCATCTCAGATCTGCCCCTATCTTCTCTATGGGTGTGTTGAAGACCTTCCTTAATGAGGAAACAAAATTAATGTAGACTAGAACAAATTTTATATTTTTATTCCTGCATCTGCAGGAGTTTAGTATAAAGAGGACAAAAAACAGAGAGAGGAGATTTCTTGAAATATCCTTACAAGTAAAAATAAAAAAAAAATAACTGAAAACGGTGGAATTATCCATCAGTTGAAGATTCTGTCTGTTTTATTTCATCTTCAGCTCAGACCATTTCGATCGTGATTTTGTTTACCTGTCTTTAATTTAAAACATTTGTTTTAGTGAAAACTAAGGAAGGACATCAAGATCTGAGCTTTTGCTGACCTAGTGTATTAGATGAACTCACTTCAGAATATCATTCCTTTATGCACCTCAGTATAATTTAATTAAGTGGATCAATCCAGAATATTGGATAAATTTCTTTTGGAGTAAACCTTTTATTTATCTCCTTCAGAATAAAACACTTCTCTAAGGAAAAGATGAAAAGATTACTTTTTATTGATATGACTGTGGTGTAATAATAATTGAGACTCTTTGTAAGGCATGGTGTTTTTCTGCCTCAAAGGTATCATGTAAATTCATTGTCACTGCCCGTAAATGATAGACTCTCCAGTCTAACCTCATTCAGTCAAGAGCCAAGGGAATAAGCATTACAGGAAAACTTCCAAACCCGAAGGTTGGTGAGTTACAAAGGGAGTGTAAGGTACGGGTGAAAAGTTTTCTTCTGAATAACAGAATATACCAATCCAGTTCATGAATTTGTTAAAATTGAGAATGTTTTTCTTGATTATTTCTACAATAATATTTTAATGAACCTTAGAGCAGAATTAATCACAATTTTTTATCTCAAGTAAATATTGACATTATTAGTTTTATTCTATTTATTTTTCTCTTTGAGTTGAATCAAGAATTTTCAGGAATTTGGCTGTAAAAAGCTCTGATTTGAAGACATGTTCCAGACTAGAAATGTGTCTACGTATATAGGAGGAGTTAGCAGCATACATGTATCAAGCATTTATTTATTTACAAAGAGAAGAAAGTTAGTTAAAATATTATCATTTAAGAATGATTTTTGGCCTGTACACGTTCAATTCCTAATTCATGTTTGGATTATTAGAAAGAGTATGAGTTTCATATACATGTGTCAGTGTCAAATACGGTATCTGAAGTACATTCAGAGTTGTGATTGTCTATGGAGTTTTCAGGAGAACAAAACACAAGAGTATTAGTTAAAGGATCACAGATACACCAAGGTGATAGTGCTTTAAGCATATTAATGCAGTCCCTGTGCATACTGAGCTCAGGACAAAATTTCTCAAAATGTACACGTACTGAACTTGGAATAAAAGCTTTCATCTAGAAAGTGAGTTCAGTTATTTCTGAGCCTTTGAGAGAGATTGGCTGACTGTTCTCCTCATTACATCTGTCTTTCCATATATCTGTTCTTGGTCTATTTCCAGACAACTGGAAGCGTAAAATAGAATACCTTCTCCCCTGAGATTTCCAGTCCAAATTTATTTACTTCAGAGCATAACAGGACTCTGACTTGATTGTAAAGATGAATAATATTTTAGATGAGCAAAAATATATTTGTGTGCCTATAAAAAATGAATTTCAGTTTAGTTTAAGGCTTTAACACCTTTATTCCTACAGAGTATGGACAGAATACAAAGCAGTGACTGTACAAAAGACTTGGCAGCCAGCACTCCTAAGCATTCTTAGACGTGCTGGTGGATTTAGAGTAGCTTTTTAATCTCTCAGCTCTGATTTAAAAATGAAAAAGATAGAAACAATTATGTATTAATTTTTAATTTTATCTATGTTACTATGTCATATTCTTTAAGTTAATGGTGGTTTAAAACCATTGTGCAAAGCTGCAGACTTTTTGGGCTTCCCAGAAATCTTCAATTATTGAATTAAGGTGGCAGTGAATGTCTCAGCATTTTATTTTCTATAGTCAGTGAATGTAGTCTGATGAAACTTTCCAAGTAGTGGTACGTGACAATAAGGTACAGAGGGACTATCAGCTCTGGTACCAAAGCTTGAATGCTGTCATATGGTTGCATAAAGGCAGCACTTGCTTGGTTGCAGAGGAAATTCTAATCCCATCTGAAGTTCATTCCAGAGCCCTGCAGCAGAATAACAAAGCAACCTTCTAGCAAAAGAGCTAACCACTTTTGGGATAACAAAATGTAAACAACAAAATGCTTTTAAAAATTATGATTGAGGCCTGCAGCATTTTAATGAGTCGGCAGCTAGCACAGTATTGCTGTACAAATAAACCAAAACCAATACAAATGCATCTCTTGGGCTGGGAAGTAAATGTATAAATCATTCAGGGTAAGTTATTTGCTCTCAATACAAATCTCAAGGCTGCATAATAGGAGATACTTAGATTCAGGCTGCAGTGGGAACTGGTGGTACAATTTATTGGGTCACTTTGCCTTAGAGTTAATGTGCAGACAGGATGTCCTCCTTGCAGAAAAACATGCTACCTTGCTGGCAGCTTCAGATCCTCTGTTGACTGAAAAAGTATTGGGAGAAGAGTAGAGATGTATTAAACAGAGATAAAAAAGATAATACTACTGAATTACCTGTTCCTGCTCTTAGCAGCAATATAAACTGGGAAATTCCACAGACTTTGATGTTGGCTCCTATAGAATGTACATGAGCAAATAACAATTTTCTGGAGTATTTTATCAAATCTGATTACTTCATGTAGTCATCTATTGGTTTCCTCAGTGGAGTTAATTTTAGAGACTGAGTGGGGAAAGAGGAAGGAAAGCAAAGTGCAGAGGGAAGGGTTTATGCCTGGCAGCAAGTGTGAGATTCCTCAGCCCAGGTTTGAATCATGCATGCCTTGCTCAAAGGCAAAAGCTGTAGCACGGCACATTTCTAAGGGCAGTAGATCAAAGGAAAGGACATTAGAGAGCGGAAAGGAGAAACTCAGAGAGGCTCAGTTAACACATGCATTAATGGAAAAGAGAACAATTCTCTGGAGATAGGTCCTGCGGTGAATTTGTATAGAACTGAAGATAAATAAGCCAGTAGTGTTTTCCAGAAGCCAAATATGCATCTTAAGGAATAACACAGAATACTTCACTGAATGATTTTTCTCTTCTACAGCTTTTCAAGCCTTTCATAAAATTCCTTAGAAATAGCATCAGGTAAAGACCTATCAAGTTAATGTTATTAAGGGATGTTTATTGGAATTGTGTAAGTGAAGAATACATCACCAAGTCCATCCATTTTTTTCTTCCTTATGTTAAAAACCCTTACGTCAAAGCACAGAGCATAAATGTGTGCTCTGAGTTCTTGCTGAGACCTTCTGATCACTGTGCTCTAACAGTTACTTGATTATGACAATATAAATATAGAAAATTGTAGACAAGTGTATGGCATTCTGGAATGCATTAAAAAGAGCATGGCCAGCAGGTCAAGGGAGGTGATCCTCCCCCTCTACTCTGCCCTGGTAAGGCCTCATCTGGAGTACTGTGTCCAGTTCTGGGCTCCCCAGTACAAAAAAGACAGGGATCTCTTGAAAGGAGTCCAGCGGAGGGCCACAGAGATGGTGAAGGGCCTGGAGCATCTCCCCTATGAAGAAAGGCTAAGTGAACTGGGTCTGTTTAGGCTTGAGAAAAGAAGATTGAGAGGGGACCTGATCCAGGTCTATAAATATCTAAGGTGTGGGGGGCAGAGTTGCGAGGCCAGACTGTTTTCTGCAGTGTATGAAGACAGAACAAGGGGAAATGGCCAGAAACTGGAGCATAGGAAATTCTGCACAAATGTACGCAAGAACTTCTTTATGGTGAGGGTGACAGAGCACTGGAACAGGCTGCCCAGGGGGGTTGTGGAGTCTCCTTCTCTGGAGGTATTCAAGACCTGCCTGGACACCTACTTGTGTGACCTGGTGTAGGGAACCTGTTTTGGCAGGGAGTTGGACTAGATGATCTCTGGAGGTCTCTTGCTACCCCTATGATTCTGTGATTCTGTGATTAAAAGTAAGTATGTATATATGTATGTGTAATTATACAGTGCAAAGATACAGAGGTAATACTTGCCCCCCGCATTCTATATCTCTGTAAAAGAGTAACCATTCTAAATTTTCCATCATAGTGGGCTTCAGAAAGCAACAAAACAAATGGAGATGTATGACATATGGGGTTATATGGAACTTTGCGGCAAGGAAATGCTAAGCACAACACAAGCAATGAATTACTGTTAATCTGTCCAATCTAATGATCATGTTTCAAATGGAAAAACACATGGCATGAAACTTCTGCACTTGGGAGAGAAAAAGGTAATACAGCAGCAGCCAGCCTTCATTTTTCAGAGTGCTGTAGAAAGGCTAAAACAATGTTCTGAACAAGTGACTTTGGAGAATTACTTTTAAAGTCAAGGCACAAACATTATTAATGCATGAAATAAAATGGATCTGTGACCCATTTCCAGGAGTGACTTGGATATCACTTATATTAAGGAAGTATGAGCTACGCTCAAGGTGTAGGATTTTTGATTTGCATCATTAAGCAAGTGAAATACACTAGGGGGACTTTCCTCATTAGGAGAGTTCGTCAAAGCGAACACTTTAATCTGAGATGCATTTCTGAGTAGAAAGTGCAGAAGGAGAACAAGGTTTTAGTGTTTACATTCCATTCCAATGAATGGAAACGGTTGTCCTCAAAGAGTTGAACTGTGACACCTTATTCTCTCAGGGTTAGCTCTTAGGTGAGTGGAGTCTTCCAGGTTACCATTTTCACTTACCATTAATCTGCAACCAGTTTCTGCTTATCATGGATCACTATACTGGATTATAGAAAGGCAGAGATATTGTATACATGTTTGGTGACGCATTGGCACAGGCTGCCCAGGGAAGTGGTGGAGTCACCATCCCAGGAGGTTTTCAATAAAAGGATGGATGTAGCACTGAGGGACATGGCTAGTGGGCATAGTGGGACTAGATGATCTTATTGGTCTTTCCCACCTTGATGATTCTATGATTCTATAACATAAGAAGCAAATGACACAAGGTCCTCTTATACTAAGCAAATATTTGCCTTCTTGCTGTAACAGCCAACACCAGCTGTCTGTTTCTTTTCAGTCCTATTAGACTTTCAACACGCATTTCTGTGAAAGGAGATTTTTTACAGATTGACATTAATTGAAAAGAAACCTGAACTTTATATATCTGCAATATCCTCCTTGCCATAACCTTATATGTTACGGAAGTCAAAGCCCAACTCCACCTGTCTTGGCTGCTTGCACACCCAGTGCTCTGAAATGCTATGTTATGTGGAAGAAAAAATGTACTTACTTCTGAACATTTCATTCATTTTCTTTAAGCTAGTGATCTCATACATGTTCTTGAAAGCTTTTCCACCAGAGGAAAGTGACTGATAGTCTTATTCTCTTACTTTTATTAAAGCTATTGTTCAATAAAACCAGCTTAATCTGGAATTGTCTCCTATGAGGTAGGTAAATTGGTACAGTTAAAGGTTGTAAAGAGAATACATTATTCTGTTAAATATCACTGTCATCATGCCACTCAGTTTTTCTGAGCAGGCATCAGAATCTAATGGCCTGATTCTATAAGACTGTTAACATATCCTGCAAATCTTATTTGCAGCAATTCCTATGGCCTGTTTTGTTTTTTTTTTTAAATTGCTTTTCTAATCGTTTACTACATTGTCTGCGAGATGATAGACATTTTCTGGACATGAACAGTAATATTCTGTGCCTGCACCTCTGGTTTATATATTCAGCCTTCAAAAGTATATCATTCAGATAATAAAACACTGTAGAAATATTTGTCTCCCTGGAACTAAATTTTTTAAGCTGAATTCAGTTTAGTTATGTTATAAACCTTTCTAGATGTTCCATGATAATGGAAATGACATCACAGTCTTAAATTAAAAAGAACATTGCTGACAGGTGTGGTGGCAGTGAATTATGGATCCCTTTAGAAAGGCATGAAAAATCTTCATTTTCCTGTTATAATTAGCTGAGCATATGTCCCTTTGTTCTGATTATTGTTAGATTTTTTTCCCATTAAAAAAGAAAAGGAGCATCTTCCTCAGCTCCTTATCAGCCACAAGTCCAGAGGAAAAGATGCTGGGAAGGCAGCCATGTTCTCAGAGTTATTGGACCTGATAGTACCCTACTGTTAACTCTTGGATCAGCAGGAGGATCAGAGATGCTCAGAGATGCTGGCATTTCAAGCTGCCCTTGTTCTGTATCAGTAAACCAATGTCAGGTTACTCAGAAGATATAATCCCCTTATCTGAGTGTTCTGTTAGGTCTTAAAGGCCTCTGCTACAGAGAGCAAACAAGGCTAAGAAAGTTTAATGTCTCGTCTAAGGTTTGTTAGCAGTATGTCCTTCCCCAGGCATGTGCATGAGGAGTATCTCCCTCTACACAGTCACCTGTTACCAAGGCAATGGTTAGAAAATACCATCTTTTATCAGCTGCTGTTGAAAATGCCTTGTTTTGAATAAGTAATGTGAAGAGGAGGAGGACAGGGTCTGACAGATGGGCAGGGTGACTGATGGGTGCCAACACAGTTTCCATGCTCCCTTCTTCTCCAACAGCAGGAAATTAAATGTGAGCCCCTGCAAAGGAGGAATGGGAAAAGGCACTCAGCCTGGATGGAGGTGGAGCAACTCTATGTGATATTTAAAAAAAAGGCTTCAAGATGAGTAATGCTTTCTTCATTGCAGGCTGGATCTCAGTCACTGCTGCTTTGGCTCAGATCTGTGACAGCTCTGCCCTCCACTCCCATCTGACAGTGGTCAGCACAAGATGCTTCAGGGGTCTGAGAGAAGGCAGGTATTAATGTGAAAGGTTATGGGGGCATTTAATAACTTTTGAAATACAAAGTTTTGTTTCCCCTACAGTTTTCATTAGAATTAATTTCTGGCACTGTGAATATACCTCTTATTCATGCTCATGTCCTGCCTTTCTCTGGATCTTGGCTAATAGATTACTAGCTTCTGGGAAAAAATTTCTTCTTTAAGCCTCCCTCTAAGCTGAACGTTCACACTGTTTCTTGTCTCTGACATACTTATTTGGTCTCCATGAAAAAATAATTCTAGTACAGTTAATACATTGGTGCAGAAAATGCACTAAACTTTTGCTTCCCAGACTTCACTTTTTATGAGCTGGAGGGAGTGATCTTGGATATTAGTCTTTGATCAGAATACTTTCAATCTATCTCCGTTCTTGATTGTGTTAGGTGGTTTTCTTTAAAAGAAAATTTCAAACTGAGAGAATTCAACAAAAGAATGATAGAATATCCCAAGTCAGGGTGGACCTATAAGGATCATTGGCTCCAAGTCCTGCTTCCACAAACAACCATACAAAATTCAAACCACATGTCTGAGAGTGTTGTTCAGACAATTATTAAATGCAGGCAGGCTTGGTAGGAATGAGATGTAAAAAAAAAAATAAAAATACAACCAATAAGAAAAAACAAAACAACTAAATGCAGTGTAAGTGGTGTTTGAGTCACTAGCAGAAGCTTTATTTGTTACAGCATTTGCCAAAGCATTTCTCTCAGTGATTTAAGTGTGATCTTCTAACTTCTGATAGTTGGGAAGCTTGCAGAAAGGAGCTGTTAAGCATTATAAGGGAGATTTAGATTTAGGCTGGATGTTAGGAAATACTACTTCTCTGAAAGAGTGATCAGGCCCTGGAATGGGCTGCCCAGGGAGGTGGTGGAGTCACTGACGCTGGAAGTGTTCAAGGAACATTTGGATACTGTGTTGAGGGATATGGTTTAGTGAGAACTATTGGTGATAGGTGGATGGTCTTGTAGGTCTTTTCCAACATTGGTGTTTCTGTGATTCTATGATAAAGGCATTACAGTTATTATTCCCATTTTGTATTAGCCACCTTTACTGGGCCCTGTTATATGCCCAAGAATTTGAGTCATATTCTGAGTCCTAAGACTGTGATGCATAGAGCATCCTTGGTTTCTACAGAATGTGAAGACAATGAAAGAACTCTGCAGTGTTCGTACCGTGAGTTTATACCCCATGTTTTGGTTTTTCCTCTCCTGTGCGAGCAGTAAGCCCAAGAGCTCTGACAAACCACCTGAAATGGCTACATGTTTTGCACTGCAGGCAACACAGTGTCTCTAGAAGCTTCTGAAAACACAAGAGTAAACATTACAGCTTTTGGGCATGTTCCAAGAGAGAAAAACAAACCCTTCTGCATTGCTTGATTCCCTTCTGTTTGGAGACATAAACACTGTCAGAGATGCTTGCTTTCCTGAGGGAAGCATATGCATGGCAATATGTCCTTTAATTACTCAGTCGTGAGCTATTCCTCAAGTAATGTGGAATCATATCCATATTGCTGTGCAACTTCAGGTCACTGTTTGTTGTTCTGCATATGCTAGGCAAACACAGGGCTAGAGTCCCTTGTGAGGGAGGGACAGTAATTTGTAATAAAAATATTTGTGCGTGTTTGAAAGCTATTTGTAGACGATACTAATTTTCAGCTGAAAGGGCTCACTGTTGCAAGGCTGTTCTTTGCAGTGTATTTTTCTACCCAAAAGTTTAGTCCAGCTACACTGAGCTGTTAAAACCTGCAGCAGGTTCCGTGTGATTTGAGAAAGATTCTGGGGAGAAACAGTGAATACATTTTCTAATCGTGATGAAGGTATGCTCTGTGGTGGATTTATGATGAGAAACTGCAAGTTCTGGATTAAGGTTAATTCTTTATAGAATTCCTAGTGACTAGTTATTAGTCCGTTGATTTCAGAGACATCATTTGAAACATTAATTCTTCCATTTATACTTATTTGCACAGGCCTATTTAGCAGAATTCTGCAGGGCTCAAATTTAATACTGTAATAGGCAACTACTTCCCTCTCCTCTCCTCTCCTCTCCTCTCCTCTCCTCTCCTCTCCTCTCCTCTCCTCTCCTCTCCTCTCCTCTCCTCTCCTCTCCTCTCCTCTCCTCTCCTCTCCTCTCCTCTCCTCTCCTCTCCTCTCCTCTCCTCTCCTCTCTTCCATTTTGTACTTTAAGAGCACATACATTTAAAATATTTGAGAAGAAAATGCATGACCTAAGATGTTGTGCACAGAGTGTCAAGCCATTGCAGCATGTAATTTTAGGGATGAAAATTGGTATTGTTGAAAGGAAATGCTGATGTATCCAAAACTCTGCAGTCCCAAAGGATACGGCTGCAGTGTAATTTGCTACAGCTTAAAACCAGAGGGGAAGGGTCTCTACTGCCTGTCATACTGCAATAAGAATAAAAACAGCACATTTAAAAATGATTAATGGTGAGAGGATACAAAGAATATTCATTATAACAGATGTTAATAAACAGTGTTTAATATGAAGAAGGCTGTGCAGGATGTCTGATATTTATTTATGTCTACTCAGGATTACAGAAAGAGAAGAGTATAAATTGTTCCTGACATCTAAATTCTCAACAGAATTCTGCTGCATGTAAAAAAGCTATGTAATATTTTTTGTTTATTATAAGCTATATGACCTCTGAGTGTTGTTATAAAATAAAGTGTTGACAAATGCTTTCCTCTAAGCAGAAAACAGTGCTGTCAGCCTGGAAGTGTGGAATTGCTGTGTTTCAGATAGAACTAACTTGCTAATTTTTGAAGTGGTAACTGTAATGAAGAAATGCAGGCTTAGCAAGAGATGCTTTTATCAGACAAGGGAGGTGGGTTCTGGAAACTGGGAGCATGGCTGAAGACAAATAAAAGGGGCGAGAAAGGAAGGAAAGAAGTGGTCTTTTCCTTCATTCTGAGACAGAGAAGGTTTTGAGGGGGTAGCCCAAGAAAACAACAAAATATAAGAACTAAAAGCATCAGGGAGTACTCTGCTATAGGAGACGTGGGGAGAAAAGGTGCAAGTGAATTATGTTTCAGAAAAAGAGTATAAACCAGATATTTTGTTGTAAGTCAACACAACTCTGTATGAATCAACAAATAAATACTGTAGGAACAGATTTAGATGGGGAGGTGCCTAGTGTCAGCACAGCATTCATTTGGTATTGTGCTGTGTATGCTGAGGTTGTGGATCTAGGGATGGAGAGAGGGAAAGAACTGAACCAAACCTGTTAGCATGATGAAACCCCCTCCATCCTCTCCCCATGTGTACGTGATGCTCACAACCTTTGGAAGACATATAGGGCTGCAATATGCGGGATGGAGTTTCTTGAGGCCATTGACTGTATAGAGACAGGTACTGCTCAGTGTGAATATGGCAGTGAATAATTGAATTTGAGATGCTTCACTCTGGCCACTCCTCTTGATTGCCACAGAGAAAAGGTTTGCTTTTCTTGGCTTGGGTATTTTTTTCTAATTTACTTCTTTATGAATCTATTGGTGATAAATGTCCCACTCACAATAAATATTCAATCACTGTCAAACAACTACCATGCTCTCTATACAGACATGATGTTTTTATTCACAAAATGAACATAATAATGTATTTAGTTGTGCTTGTAACACCATAACTAGCTGTGAATATTATTAGATTTCAAATAACGAAAGAAGAAAGAAATTAAGATGAGAATCAAAACTTCCGTCCTGGGGAGGGCAAGTTCTGTGCAATACCAGAGTGTCTGTTGAAAGTGTATTTGTTTCCCTACTACAAGTCAGAAAAGGAAGGTGCTCTGTGCTATTTCTCACCATTTGTTTACAAAACTTTCTGTAATTCCAAATAAGACTTAGCTCTCCATTACCATATGGCATACCATATATAGACAAGAGTGTGGGACATGAGAGCTTCCTCTTCTAGGGAAGAGTATGCATATGTAGGCCTAGATACAGCTGTGAAATCCTCAGGATTTGGCAATGCATATTGAAGCCCCAGAGTCAAACAACTGTAGGAGAGAGGAGTGAGAGCAGGAAAGTAACTGATACATGATCACTTTCTTACCCACTGCTCATCTTGTCAGTAGCTAAACTTTCTAGAGCCAAATTATCAAATTCTTAGAGAATTCTTAGTTTATTTGGTTTCCTAATTGTTAATTGGATTTATCATGAGCTTTTCACGTTTGCACAGCAGAGCATTATGAATTTTTCTGAAAATAGCAAGGAATACGCCATCTCTGCTAGCCTGGGGCCAGAAAGATACTTTCTCTCAAGAGTATGCCATTACATTTCTTTCTTGTATTTATTTCTGAAGCAGGCGGTGCAACCATTGTTAGGGCAGGATATCAGGTTTGACTGCCCCAGGTTCAGTGTGTGCTTCTTTGCTTCCCTTCCTTCTACCTTTGAGGCAACTGGAGGTCCAATATGCATTTTCCACTCTCTCCTATAGTCCTAGACAGGTCAGTAGCAAATACTGCAAAATGCTGCTTTTCACTATAACAGGAATTTCTTATTTCTGTTGTACATTGGTCTTGACATCTTTTGGCAAAAATGCTGTAGGACCACCTAAGCATGGAGACTTTAAAGCTGTGTGACATAACTCCTGCCAATGTCTGTGCACTGCAGTATATAGGAAGAGTGGTCACAGAGATGAAACTGTTGAGATGCAATGGAATTGTAGGATGAGAGGAGACAACTGTTTTAATAGGAAGAAGAAAGGCACAGTTGTCTCCCAGGTGGAGAAGAAAGGACTTCAGTTCTGCATAGAGTTTAACTTGCAGGCTCTTCGTATGTCTGAATATGTGAATGGTCTTCCAGCCAAAGACATGTACTTCCAGTCTGCCATGGCTTGTGTGGCCTCCCCAGAGAGGGGTGCTGCATGCCATGTCTCTGGTGTCATAGATAGAACAAGCCCAGCAAACTGTAGGCCACACACAGGTTTTGTCCAGAATCACCTCCAGAGTGCAAACCTGCATTACTGAGACTTAATTCTATTTTTACATATCATCCCCAGCTGTTTCAGCCTGCAGTACTAACTCTTTTATTAGTAACAGCTGTACCAAATTTCAGAGGCAATGCTCTTGCTAATTTTGCCTGAAGCAAATTCTGAATGGCTTGAGTTGTCTCTAGTGTATTTATGTGCATTTAATATTTGAGTTACCATTCAACAGTAAAGCTGAAGACCAGAATTATACTCAAATATACAGGAATAAAAAAAATACTATCAAATGGGCTACCTTGAGCTTTTGTCTTTCAGCTACTGAATTTGTTTTGGGTTTATGGACATAATAAATTTCAGGGAATAAGTGGAGTCTATTCAGCCTATTAAGGTTCATTTTCTTTTAATACTCTAATCCCCTCAGGATACCATTTGCTGTAATTGTTTCTTGAGTGATCCTCCAGTGTTTAAGCTTCAGCCTCTGACTCATCAGCTATTCTGCATACACTTGTGGCTCTATGTAAAGAAAAATGGGACACATGACATCTGTTTCAAATTTGTTTTTTTTTCCACTTTGTAATTATGCCCCTTGTCCTCTTATCTGTCTCCTAACAACAACAAAAAAAGTCGTATGTGCATTTGGCATTAACTGTACTGTTTAAGAATTTATATACCAAAATTAAATCTCAGACTGTCTTTTTATAGTCTATAAATTCAGATTTTATGGTCTTGTCTCATACTTTTTTTTGTCCTTGGATCAATAGTACTGCCCTTCTTCTGAACTTTATAAACATTACAAATGTTAGGCAGTTGTACTGGCCAGAACAATAGATTGCATTAGGAGCTGAGAGCAGCCAGAATGCACTTCTGCTTACAACTGCTTTTGACTTGTGATTTAAGCTCTACATATACTTTCACATTTCTTTTAGAACTCCTCACTTTGTTTAGATTATTCTACTTCACTAGTAAGTATTATTTTTAACTGTTTTATATTTTAGACTAATAAGTATTATTCTGAACTTCTCAACACTATAGTTTTATTTCTATAGAAGTCTTACTGAAAAGTGAGAAAAGAATTAAAACAAAACACAACATCTGTGTTCCCAGGAACTACAGGCCGGTGAGTCTCACCTCTGTGCCTGGGAAGATCATAGAACAGGTCATCCTAGATGACATGCTTGATCACATGAGGAATGGGTGTGTGATCCATGACAGCCAGCACAGCTTCACCAGAGGAAGGTCATGCTTGACCAATCTGGTGGCCTTTTATGATGGAGTGATGGCATCAGTGGACAAGGGAAAGGGGACCAAGTAATTTACCTGGACTTGAGCAAGACCTTTCACATGGTCCCCCACCACATCCTTATCTCCAAACTGGAGGGATGTGGATCTGATGGGTGGACCACTCGATGGATAAGAAGCTAGTTGAAAGGCCGCAGACAGAGGGTGGTCATCAATGGCTCTACATCCAGGTGGAGGCCGGTAACGAGTGGCGTCCCCCAGGGGTCTGTCTTGGGACCGGTGCTCTTTAACATCTTTATCAATGACATCGATGACGGAATCGAGTGCACCCTCAGCAAGTTTGCTGACGACACCAAGCTGAGTGGTGTGGTTGACACGGTTGAAGGACGGGATGCCATTCAGAGGGACCTCGAGAGGCTAGAAAGGTGGGCCCGGGTGAACCTGATGAGGTTCAACACAGCAAAGTGCAGAGTTTTGCACTTGGGCCGGAAGAATCCCAGGCATCCTTACAGACTGGAAGGAGCGGTCCTTGAGAGCAGCCCTGTGGAGAAGGACCTGGGGGTCTTGATAGATGAAAAACTTAACATGAGCCAGCAGTGTGCCCTTGCGGCTCGGAAGGCAAATGGTATCCTGGGCTCCATCAAAAGAGGGGTGGCCAGCAGGGACAGGGAGGTGATCTACTCTGCTTTTGTGAGGCCCCATCTGGAATACTGTGTCCAAGTGTGGAGCCCCGAGTACAAAAAAGACAGGGAGCTGTTGGAGAGGGTCCAGAGGAGGGCCATGAAGATGATCAGGGGACTGGAGCACTTCCTCTATGAAGACAGGTGGAGGGAACTGAGCTTGTTCAGCCTGGAGAAAAGAAGGCTGCAGGGTGACCCCATTGCAGCCTTTCAGTACCTAAAGGGAGCCTACAGAGGGGAGGGGAATCAACTCTTTGAAAGGGTAGATAACAGCAGGATGAGGGGAAATGGTTTTAAGTTGTGGGAGGGGAGATTTAGGTTGGACGTCAGGGGGAAATTCTTTACAGAGAGTGGTGAGATACTGGAACAGGCTCCCAGAGAGGTTGTGGATGCCCCATTCCTGGAAGTGTGCAAGGCCAGATTGGATGGGGCCCTGGGCAGCCTGGTCTAGCATTAAATGAGGAGGTTGGTGGCCCTGCATGTGCAGGGAGTTGGAGATTCGTGATCCTTGAGGTCCCTTCCAACCCTGGCCATTCTGTGATTCTGTGATTTTGATTCTGTTAAAGCAGTTTCTTTCACTGCAATTTCTCTTGTGTCCGGCCTAATAGGAAAAGTCTTTAAGTCATTCCAATTTTCTCTGGAAGAAATTTTAGTCTCTTAGAGCTTGCTGACAGGAGGGATATTTGTCTGACTTTCAGTCTGAATTTCCCTTTCTGAAATTCATTTTATTACTAATATCTGTATCTTCATGCATTATGTTAAGAGATTCCTCCTAGTTCTTACCAAGCCTCCCTGGTACTCTTGCACTTTAATAGTAGGCTTAGCTAAGTTACATGTATTCAGCTCTTTTAATTCATTCAGATGATCCCCCCCATGGACTTTTCTGATTTTGCCCTCAGAACTTCCTTCAGGCATCCCTGCTATTGTACTGCAGTACGCTCCCTTCACCAAAGAGCTCTTCACAAGTATTTTCTGTAGTTTCATTTCTTTGCAAGTATGTCTCACATGTAATATTTCATCACTCACTTCCATCTTTTGCACTTATACTATTTCATATATTAGATTTATCTCTCAACAACTGTACAAAATAATATGCTAATATGCTAATTTTAACATATGCTAAATTTTTAGTTCACAGTCATGTTTTTATTCAAGCTGTTTTCCTGGGTTGCATCCAGATGAGTCTTACTGAAACAGCATTTACAAAAACATAGAATATAAATTTTAAAATTTAATTTATGGGTATCATTTTTTCTTAAGCAAGATTTAAACATAAACTTTTTGGAAATGATATAAAAATTCCTATAATCAGCTTTTATATTCATTTTTTTTCCCCACTGAAATAAATGAATAGAAAGGGAAAAGTATTAATTAATGAACAGTGGAGGAAACAGTTGTGTTATCATCCATTTATGTTTTCTTACTCAGAAAAGTTAAAAAAAATAGAAAAAAATGAGTAAATGTGGAAAACTTTTATCACTTTCCACTTTTTCCTCACTAAGAATTGATGAAAGTAGTGGAAAGAGAATTATTAATTTTCTCTTTCCTTCCCCTTCCCTTTTCCCTTCCCCTTCCCCTTCGCCTTCCCCTTCCCTTTCCTTTTATCTTATTTAAATGTTCTTTCAAGTTTTCATATTAAAATATGAGAATTCTAAAATTGAGTTTAACCACTCTGTCAATATTTTTGAGAATAGTGTGAAAAATACTCATGAATTTTCAGTAATTTCTACTAAAGCCATGTGGCAAGTGCTACTTAAGATCTGGGCATGTTTATGTAAAGTGTGTTTGCATGACTGAAGTGCTTGTTCCTCAGGACTTTTCCTTTCCCCATGCCTCTCTTTTCCTAAAATGCTGGTGTGACTGTTGATGCCCATAATCCTTCACTGACATTATTCCCAGCAATGGAAAGGATGTGTGTCTGCTTGAAAAGTGTACAGTGATGGCTAGTCAAACAAGGTTTATCATACTTCAAGCAAAGCAACAGTCATGGATGGATCATCATGAAATATGCAGTGTAGAGTAAGTAGAGTGGAAAATACGGCAACAGGTTCTGGAACATTGCTTTTGCAGCCACACACCATAGCTTTGAATTGTTCCGTTACTGAGTCCTTGGGGATATCTTCAGCTTCCAGATATATAATTTTCACCCTGCTAAAGTTCAGCTGACAGATTTCTCTGGTGGCAGGTGTGTGAAACCTGGTATCCTGACTGGCCTTCCTGGGAATTCTTTGATGCTTAGAGGCCATTTCTGGGCTTTCCAGCAAATACAGCATGCTCTTTTCTCTGGTACTCTTCAGCTGAGTACTGAACCTGGCTCTGCCAAACTGCAGTATTTAACCAAGGCCTATGGCTCAGTGTCCCTCGCTCTTTTTCTTTATTGCACTAGAGATAATTAATTGTTGAAGAATAAAAATATGGGTCATGAATGTATGCCCTCTTTCCTTGTCCTTAGCATGAAAAAAAGAGGTGGTTAATCTTCATACTATTTCCAGCTTCGTCTCCATAGCAGAAAGTGTTGGAGAAACTGTTACATATATTCTTTATACAAAGTGATACGAGGCAGCAGCCACATAAATATATGTCAGAGCTCTACAGTACTGTGGGGACAAGCATGTCAGCTGGTGTGAAGTGCCTGTGGAACATAAATACAGAAAACTGCTGGGAAAGCTTTGTGAATATTGGAGAGAGCTTGCTTAGCCCACACTACAGGCCAAAGAGCAGTTTTTTGGGGAGAATATGATACCTCTGTTACAGAGGGCTGTGGAAGAACCAAAAAAAAAAAAAAAAAAAGAGTACACCTAAAATGATAGGGAAAGGCAGTTTGCAAGGCTGTAACCAGAGATTAGTGAAAGATGACCAGAGAACAGAAGAAAAAGATTTTTCTCATCAAAAGGCAGTGCTCAAAGAAGGAAAACAGCTGGTAAGGGAAAGGGAGAGCAATATAACTGGTGATTAGTTGTCTTGACAGAAGAGAGGTCAGCCATCACATAGTGTGGTGTTTTGTATGTAAGGGGAGGACAGCTGGTGAAGGAAGACACCTCATATATACTTGGCTTTTTATCCCAACTGTTGTGTAGCTTGAAACAAATTCTTCAACTGTTGTTCAGTTATGCAGGAAACCTGAAGTTCAAGTCTGCACAGGAATTTTCAGAATATCCTTTCTAAATTTAATTAGAGCATCAAAGTTTCTTTTCAGAAGGAGCTTTTCTAAGAGACTAATGGGATTAAGTACCCAATCCTATCGACTTTTAATGTGTGTTTGGCATCTAACTTCCCTTTATGCCTTTGAGAAACTCCTTGTTAATCTTCACAGTTTACAATTTACCCTCTGAAACTTCCCTCTCTTAAAATAAATAATCTCTGATCCTCCTGAGAGCTTGAAGGGTTATACATCTTGCAAAATCCCCCCAGGAATGCAGTGTATCTGGGGAGGGAGAATTCTTGTCCATTATTTTGCTTATGTATTCCTATGCAGTTTCATGCATTAATCAGAGATCACAGAATCACAGAATCACAGAATCACAGAATGACCTGGGTTGGAGGGGACCTCAAGGATCATGTAGTTCCAACCCCCCTGCCTAGCAGGGCCACCAAACATACACCTTTACTAGATCAGGTTGCCCAGAGCCTCGTCCAACCTGGTCTTGAACACCTCCAAGGACGGGGCATCCACAACATCCCTGGGCAGCCTGTTCCAGGACCTAACCACCCTCCTAGTAAAAAACTTCCCCCTAACATCCAACCTAAATCTTCCCTCTTTTAACTTAAAACCATTTCCCCGTGTCCTGCTATTATCAGCCCTTATGAAGAGTTTACTCCCCTCCTGGGAGTAAGTTCCCTTCAGATATTGAAAGGCTGCAATGAGGTCGCCCCGCAACCTTCTCTTCTCCAGGCTGAACAAACCCAACTCCCTCAGCCTGTCCTCATAGGGGAGGTGCTCCAGCCCCCTGATCATCTTCGTGGCCCTCCTCTGGACCCTTTCCAAAATCTCCATGTCTTTTTTGTACTGAGGGCTCCACACCTGAACACAGTACTCCAGATGGGGCCTCACAAGAGCAGAGTAGAGAGGGACAATCACCTCCCTATCCCTGCTGACCACCCCTCTCCTGATGGAGCCCAGGATCCCATTTGCTTTCCGGGCTGCCAGAGCGCACTGCTGGCTCATGTTAAGTTTCTCATCTATCAGGACCCCTAGGTCTTTCTCTGCCGAGCTGCTCTCAAGGACAACTCCCCCCAGCCTGTACAGGTGCCTGGGGTTCTTCCGGCCCAAGTGCAAAACCTTGCACTTTGCCTTATTGAACCTCATCTTGATCTTGAACTTCCAGCAGTCCAAAATATGTGAAAGTAAAATGTAGGGCTAAGTTTCTCAATCTTGTCCTTTGGGATAATAACAGAACTAAATCACTATGCTGGTATTTGATTCAAGATTGAGAAGACTTTATATTATTAAATTATATTACCCAAATAAAAAATCACCAAACGCCACAAGCTGAGCACCTGCTTGTGACTCCTGCTCAAAGAGAAGTCACGCAGGCAGATGTGTATGCCCAAAGGCCACATATTATGAAGAAATTCTTCTATTGCTTATTTCCAGATGTAAAAGCTACAAATGCCTCTATAATTGTGAAATAAGCTGCACTATTTGAGTTAATGTCCTGAGAGTCACACCTGCAAACATCTTTGCTGCTTCAATAGTTTTGTACTCTTTTCTGTTCTCCGAGGTATATTATTCATTTGTGTCCATATCACATCCTGACCTACCACCACCCTTCACTAAACCACAATCAGATTAATGTATTCTGTGCTGACTTAATAGAGACCAGTGTGGTTACATTACAGATATGAAGAAGAGTGGGTTAGAGAAAAAGTCTGTAAAAGAAAAACAAATATTATGGAAGTATCAAGGGAGGAAAATGGCCATCCAAGTAACTGTGTATTTTCTGTGTCAGTCAAAAAACAGCAGAACCGAAGGCAATTTGAACAACTAAAGTAAATGGAAATGGTCTCAAACTAAAAGAGGGGAGATTTTGTTAGATATAAGGAAAAAGTCTTTTAAATGAGAGTGGTGAGGCACGGAACAGGTTGTCCAGAGAGGTGGTGGAAGCCCCATCCCTGTAGACATTCAAGATCAGGATGGATGGGGCTTTGAGCAACCTAATCTAGCTATAGATGTTCATTGCAGGGGAGTTGGACTAGATGACCTTTAAGGGTCCCTTCCAACTCTAAGAATTCTATGATTCTCTGGAAATAAAAGATTAAAACAGTGGATAGATGTTTAACACTGCTGATATATCGTTAACCTTAATCTGGATGGCTGACCATGCATATATGCTACACAATGCAGAGAAGTTTGAGTTAGCTGTGAATTTGTTGCCTGGTGAACTAAAAGTTGTGTAGACACTTCAGAGCTGGGCTTCAAGTGTTTTTCTCAGCAAGTCTAGCTACCCTGTAAATTGTGTTCACAGCTGTCTTAGAATCATAGCATCATTAAAATCAGAAAGCTAAATAACCTACTTTTCCTGCATTTCTTTGAGTTCATAAGATGAGTTTTCTTTATAAGACAGCACTGGTATAGTAATATTGCTGCAACAGATAGCAGTAGTATTCTCAGCGATAGCTGGTTTCCACTACCAAAGCAACAGTTGGTCTGCATGTAATTTGGAAAATATATAGGGATAAAGGGTCCTTTCTATAGTGACTGTCATTGGGAAGTCATAATCTGTTAGCAACCACCATATAGCAAGAAGATTAGACTTGCTGGACTGTAGCAATAGCAATTATAATAGCCACTGTATTGCTGGTTAATTTAATATAGCTTCTTCTATCTGTGTCAAGCACTTGCATCTGAACAGCCGGGAAGTTGTAGTACACTTTGCAAACAGAAAATAATAGAAGAGGCTGGAGAATTATTTTCCTGCAGCGGGATAAAAAGGTCAATATATGTCAGTGGAACATATTTCAACTAAGCTTGGGAGTCTGATTTACACAAAATAATGATGGTGTGGATGGAACTTAACAGAAACTATCAAACATCTATTACTACACAAATTGCATAAACCATATTTAATCAAAATGGAATGACTTTCCCATTTATACAATTTTCATTATATGGGGAATATTTCTATGACTCTTGCAAATTTTCAAGAAATTTCACTTGGACTACTGGCCTCAATATAGATGCTTTGTTAACATCTATGTTCTATAATGTGTACCAATGAGGACTGTTGTTATTTTTGTTTTAAAGAAGACAAGCAGAGTAAAAGGACAAACTGAATGTTCATCAGAAGAGGTGTTATAGCTTATTGTACAAGATATCATACACAACCAGAAAATTTTAGATAATAAATTGTGTGGAGTACAGTAACTATACTGACTGTAAGTAGATTCCAGAAATATTTTTTTTTTTGTAGAAAATCCATCCGAATCTTTCCATTATAATTTTGATCTCATGGTTGGTTGTGGAGAGACGCATCTCCCTAAACTGAATGCAAACTATTTCTTCTACTGGTGGGCACTTACAGAAGCAAAGGAGATGAATATTCATCATGAATTTCAGTTAATTTATACTTCCACCTAAAATTTTCAGTTTTTTTCTGGTTTCTCCCAGGAGCACTCAACCCAAGCATTCTGTCAGAATGAAAAGGCAGGCAAAGGAAGAGTCCATTCCCATGCTCTGACAGTAATATATTTGTCAGTGGGATAATTCAGAAGGAAGCACAACCACAAGCTGGTAAGTCGCTGGTGTATTGATTTTGTCAATCAATTGTATCGATTGATCTATTGATTTCAATAAGACAGTTTTGCAGAGAAAACACAACTCTAAGACTGAATGACTGAAAATCTTGAATTTATATATTATTTCCACTTCAACATTAAAGCTAGAAATGGGAAGGATATGGACAATGTCTAAACTACTGAGAGTAGGCATTTCAGGGAAAAGCTAAGTAACAACTGGAATGAGTTTGTAAAAGAAGTTCTTATCTATTACTATTTATTAGAATTTTCAAGAATCCCTGTGACATCGTCTGGAAAGAAAAATGGAAATATAAAGAATGTTTTAAGGGTGAAGTCACTAGTCATCTGGGAAACAGGGAACAGCCAATACACATAAGCCTTTTCTAAAAGTCATCAGGAAAGAACATTTTTCAGAAAGATGATCAGAAAGGTGAAGGGAGTAGATAGGGGTGGGATAGTGTAAATGTGTACAGTGTAAGCTTTGATGACTGGAAAAGGACTTTATCATGAATCTGATAGGAAGTGGAGAGCTTCAAGAGAGGCTTCAAAGGAGAGCAGAGGTTCCTCAGCTCTGAGTTAAAGCATTTTGAAAAGATAAGAGGAAAGAATAACTTGCGTTTCTTATTTACATTTATGTATAGCTCTAAGAAAGTTCTGAGAAATACTTGGAATATTCTTTACCCCGAGGCTTACAGCAGAACTAGGGCCAAGGAAAAATTTTTTTTAACACTTTGTAGCTGGTAGGAGGATTTCAAAGCTGCCAGTCACAAGGATTTTGTGTCTTTGTGCCTGTGCAGATAGCCTTGTCAAACTACATCTATAAACTCATTCTAAATCTGCACAAACTATCTGCTTCAAAGCTAGTTATTTTTCCTGCTTAATTGAATTTATAATTTTGCCCCAAACTTAAAGATTTCAACATGATAAGAATGTCTAGATACAAATGCAGCACTGCATTTTTGTTTGTGGACAAGTATAATTACTATTGCTAAGAAAAGTACCACAACAGTATCAAATTAAATAGCAAGCATTGAAAGAAATATATGATTTCTGTTATAATGAAATAATTTATTTTCTTTATGAATATGAAATACAAATAACACAATGATCGTCAGCATTTACAAGGGCTGCTCTGAAAGTCCTGCCTCCTATTTCATTAGGTTGGCCCATGACATTGGAGGTGGATGTTGGTAGTATGTCATTAGAGATTGAACCTTCATGCCAATGTCCCATTACATTTTGTTGCTGTTTGACAGGTGGCAGCAGAGGGGCAGGCTGACATGGAAGTGCATATGAAGCAAATGTGTGTCATTGAATTCCTCTATGTGGAAAAAATTGCACCCACTGACATTCATTAATGCATGCTGAACATTTATGGAGACTAAAGAATGGATGTGAACACGAGGCAGTGTGTCACAGCAGTGGTGATGTGAAATGAAAGACAAGTCATGTTCTAGACAGCCAAGCACAACTTTCACACCACAATATGAAGAGTGTTTCAGTCAGCTCATCTGTGCAAATTCACTAATGTTTGAAAAATTCTATTTACTATCTGAGAATTCCTCTATCAAATAGTTTTAGTGTTCTTTGTAGCTGTTGTTGAATTTCCACAGAAATAAATAGGACACAATACATTCAGAGCACCCTACATATATCTTCTGCTGTAATGCTTCTGGCATGAATTATTATTTGATGTGTACTGACCAGCTTTTACCAGCACTAGATTGAACAAGTCCTGATTACTGCTACCCTGTTCCTGTGTTTAAGTGCCTTAGTAATTTGAAGTAAGCAAGCAAAGCTATTTATCTGGGCAGAGATTGTAGTGGTTTTTTTTTTTTTTGACTGGGATAGTGAAAATGACTTGAAAACCAAATGCCAGTTTCCTCTGCCTGTCAGTACAGTTCTGTTCATTGTGGTTCTTTTTATTGTTATTATTATTTTTCTTAAGAAGATATAGCAAAATTGTGTTCACAGAATCTTCGTAGGTGACAAAATCACATATAAATACCTTTTTTTCTCTCAGAATCGAGTGAAAGCATCTCTTATCATCGTTTAAATACAATAGAGAAGGAAAACTCTGATTTTTTTTGATAGCATAAAAATCACCCCACAAATATGCTGTATGGATGTCCTTAAAGTCTCTCCCCAGCCAGTGGAAGACCACTGTGGGTTTTATACACATGACTCACCTGTTGCGGATTCTGCTCACTTCAGAGTATGCTTTCTCAGTGTTTTGAATAAGGTTTGGATTAGGTGCTGTGCCTTTGGCTGTGCAATCCCATTGTCAGGCAATAAGTCATATTCTTTTGTAATATGAGCATTTCTTCAGAGCTCGGAGGTCTGCAGTGTACTTGTCTGTATGTGAATGGCTTTCCTAAGAAACCGTTTATAGCTGATGAAGGGAAATAGGCACTTTTTGCGTGCAATTCCTCTTATTCAGTGTATTTACTTAGGATAAAATGAATCATGTTTCTGCTACACTGACTAGATAGATTTCCATTAACTGTGGGCAAAGACTTTGTGATTAGCTCATACAGCTGTCTATATAAGGCAGATGAATGCCACCTCTTCATGTTCAAAGCTGACCCTGATTATTTCAAACAAGTTACCAAATACAATAGATAGTAATTACTGAAGTAGGTTTAAATTCAAATAATTGCCTAAAGGCTTGAAGATATTTATCTAATTTTCAGTAATTTGAATCAGTCAATATTCCTAATTTGTTTTCATGACTACATTAAAATCCTGCAAAATAAGGATGTTACTCTACTTAAAACATCTTTTAAAATATTCTGAATTCTTTCACAGCGCTGACAAGTGGCTCTTCTGTTGTGTAATAACTGATTGCACTTCATTTTATTACCTAGTTTATATTCCTATTTCTAATTTACCAACAGAGCATAGGTCAAGATATTTTGCAAAACACTTTATCAGAGAAACAAGCTATTTTGTTAAAACTGAAAATGTTCCATTTTGGTTCTGTTCACCCAAGATGAATTTTCTTGGGTTGTGTCTGTCTATGTTTGCTTGTGTGTGTGAGTCAAGGAGATACGCTACAGTATGGGACAATTCTGATATTAATACACTTGAAAAAATGCTAGTTGTACCATTTTCATGCATGGTGCCTCGTGTTCCTTTCCTGTTCCTTTTCTCTCTCATGTGTGGCACCAGCCTAAACTCTGTGGCAGCTGTGTTGCAGCTGCATCTGTCCCTGCCCAGACACTTCACTGGGCTGCTCCCAGATCCTGAGCATCCAAGTGACTTTCCAGCTTGATCTTGAACCCCCTCAGTGCCAGAGATGTTCATGGTGAATGCTGATCAGGCACGCCAGGCCTCTTTCTTTCTACCCCAGGTTCACTTTTCTCAGCATATATATATGTTTCTCAATCCATGCACAGGCCCGATGTTAAAAATTTGCCTAAAATAAGTGCACGAGTTCACCTTTCCTCAAGTAGGCTTTACATTCTGACATATATAAGAATAATTTTGTTTTACAGTATATTTTGCATGTTCACTTGGGAGTCACATCTTGCTGACTCTGCTTTGCCTGTTGTGTTTTATGTTAGATTCAATTATGTTTTGCTGTGAGTTTGTTGCTGAGAAAAAAGAAAGATTTAATGAAGTTCCACCCTTTTTAGTATGTAATTCATGCTGCAAAAAAAGAGCTGAACAAACCCCTGCTTTGACAGATCTTACATCAGCTCTCCAAGGTTTCAAGCAGCCAAATAATACAAATTGGATGTCAGTGTTGACTTCTTTTAGAGCAAGTATATTTGTATGAATAGTTTGGTACTTGATCAGAAATAAAATAATAATACTGCTTGGAAACAAAATTATCTTTTGACATCTTTGGATGCTTAAATCAACATACAGTTTTTCTTCTAATAAAACTCTAATTCCTAAGAAGATATTTTCTTAAGGCTTCAGTTTTATATTGATGATGATTTTATTTTCTGATGTGGCTGTGGCTGTGTGCAAGGGGTCTGTGGTGCATTTTAACAAAAAAGAATAATAGCAGTTTGGATGAAAGCCCATTCATAAAATAGGAAGCAGAAAAGAGAGATTTTTGAGGAATATGCTTTTCTCTTTCATAACTCTGAGCGTGAAACTGAACTATATCTCTTTTTTTTTTTTGTTTGTTTGTTTCATTACTAAATTTCAATCTTTATTACCTCCAGAATGGTGAAGTGATGGATCTCAGTTAAGGGCAAAATTTTTTTTCACTGAATTGCTGTGCATTATGAAGGGATATTATTATTACTCTTTCCACAAGAGTACCAATCTTCTACTAATCTTTTTTAATGTAGCTTGTTGTATGCATTTTGAGACTTTAATTGAAAAAAATATTACAGTTTGTTGTTATGTAGACATCATGCTCCTACAGGTCAGTGAGAGAGGCAGTTCCTACCCATGGTAATCTTGCAAACCCAACCTCCTTGTGTGCATTTTTGTTTCATTCAGCAGTGACACTGATGATCTAAACCCAAGAATCAAGATGGGGAGAAAGTAGAAGGAAGATTTTCCAGCTCAGCAGGTGCTGCACTCTGAAGCTGAGCTACACCTGAGCTCAAGGGTCTTTGGAAGCTGGGAGCCACTCTTGCGCAAAGACAATACCCTAAATCAGGAATTGAATCTAGGTTATTGCTTTGGTTTGAATAAAAACGAATTTCTGAAATTAGAATACTACTGATCCCTTCAAGGGTTCCATGGAAACTTAGCTTTCTGTAGTTTTGTCAAGCTGTGAGCAGCTATCAGACTATTTGTTTCTGAAATGGTTAACAGTTGAATGCTCAGGGCATGCATGGAGGTAAGTTTTTGCCCAACTCTAGGTATTACGACTTCTGTAAAATCAGAATTTTCACAGAAAATTTCACATTGGGTTCCAGCAAACGTTTCTAATGGGGTCTTCATGCCTTGAAATCTGATATTTGTCTTAAAGTAAGCAAGTGAGCAAACAAAAGAGGAAAAAGCATAACATTCTTCTATCTGCCTTTGCACTTCAGGTTCTGTCAGTGATGCAGTCTTTCTAAAGTAAAAAAATATTTATATATATTTATGTAATACCAAAGTGTGACTGAGAAGTCATTCATGAAACGCTAATTAATCTATCTGATTTCTGCCTCCTTTCAAGTCTCATCATTTTATAGTTCAGAGAATGACTCTGTTCCTAACTCTTCCCTCTTGTCAGCCACTGATTCTTTTCATTCTACAATTTTTATCTCTTCAGTGCTTTCTGTGAAGTGTTTTAATGTTCTTTTTCTTTGTAGGATTGTCATTAGAGATTAAGAAGGGGATGGGATGCTTTCAGACTTTATGTATTATCTTGATTTCAGCCTGATTTTTAGTTTTTGAGGAAGTATTAGAATACCTTATTTTTTTGTTCTTTCTGTCTACTAAAAATAATAATGCAGCATAAAATAATGATCACTGGGTACTGCACTGAAAATAAAGCATGAAACATTCTATTATCAAGATCCATAATTTACTATTTCTAACTGTATTTCCCTAACTCTATTTAATCTTTGTAGCATGATGAGTTCTTTGTCCTCATCTTCTTTGCTCTCTATTGAAAAGTTTTTTGTTTATACATAGTTTGAGGCCAAGACTCTGTGACATGCTGCTGGAGATGAGGCACCTGATTCCTAACATTTCATTCCCAGAACTGGTACATTTCATGTAACTGTCTCTTGGTGGCTAAACAAATTTCTGGCACCATGTGAGCAAACAAATTCCATGCAAAGACTTCTCCAAGATTTTTATTAAAAACACATTTGGAAAACTGCAAGCAATGCAATAAAAAGGTATCCCTGCAAGAAGATAACATTCTCTAGGTATAGAGACAGAATCACAGAATAGTTGAGGTTGGAAGGAACCACTTAGTCCGTCCCCCTCTAGGTTACCTAGAGCATATTACCCAGGGTCACATCCAGGCAGGTTTTGAATATCTCCAAGGAAGATGTTCTCAACTTTCAAAGTGTCCATTTGTAGTGTGGAGCTTTAGGTGGCTTTCAGTGCCTATATTTTGACAAGATAATTGAGATCATAATGACTCCTGTTAAACTGCCTGGTCTCAAAGTGTGACACTAGCAGGATGTAGGTATGCTGCTGTTGTGAATCTGTTTTGTATACTGATAAGCTATTAAAGTGGTCTCATGTATGGTTGTGACAATTCCCAAAAGTGATTTGGATGAGGATGGAGACCTTAAAGTGATGGCTATTCTGATTCAGTTTTGATGCCAGAGAAAAATTATGTCTAATTATTTACATAGCAGGCAAAATAACAGGTCCCAGCCCATTTTCTTTACGTTATTTATAATGAAAGAGAAAATTCCATATTAAGTTGTAAATACCCTGTGGAATTTAATAAGGCCTGTAACATTAACAACAATAACAACAAGCTCCCTTTTCCCTGGAAAAACAAGGAAAGAAACCAACCCAAACATCCAAAATTTTCTTTGAATCACTCCTTTGTTAGTTCTCCATTTTTAACAGTGGCTGGTTTTCTTGGGTTTGTCCCCCAAATATATTGCATGAAGTTATATTTCTTGTTGATATAAAACTCAGTTCCAAGAAAGATAATTTTCCAAGCAGTCTTGGAGTATTAGAAAATGAAATGAATAGCAGACCCTGTTGTATTATCTTGTGTAAAAGCTCTGTAGGTTCTTTTTAATATCATTTTCATTTAAAAATCAGCTTAATTATAGATTTGTCAATATGGTTCATTGAATACCTATAATATTCCTGACCCGACAATAAAATTGGCCTGCAATATTTCATTGGCTTACCTCCATTTGTGAAACATTACATTTTATTTTAAATTACTGCATCACCTTTACTTAACCTTGTACATATTTTTTCAGTTAAAATATTTTGCCTCATGAAATATCATTTAAAACTATCAAGATTTTTTTCTAGTTATTAAAATGATTTTTTGAGCTTACTAATTTGATGCATCACATCAACCTGAAAACTTAATTAATTAAAAATGAAACACTATTCATATGAATGCTAAACTATGATTTCATTTATCCATTATCAGCTTATGGTTCATTAGACATTTTTAAACACCATCATTCCTGTACTAGTTTCAAAAACCCACTAAAATTAAATCTTTAGATGACTGTGACAGCTGTCCCCCTTGAGATCAGTAGTATAATTATGAATAGCCATTACCTGGTTATTTATGCAACATGTATTTTCTAGGGATAATATTGCTGTTTCCATTACACAAAATCTGCATTTCATTAATGTTCCAAGCTGTAAGTTTAGCAATAAGTCTGTTTTTAAAATTCAGGGTGGCAATTGCTTCAACCAAAATGTAAAATGTCATTAGCATAGCCTATAACCTTTTATTTCTGAAATCAGAAATAGGGAAAATATTTGTGTGACCATTTATACTGGGTTTACAGGAAACAAAACAAAACAAGAAGTTTCGTGCCTCCAGATGTGTTAAAATGTTCCAATACTAGTACCTACACAGTACTGAGCATTTCCACTGGATAATAATGGAGTCTGTAGAACTATGCAATGATCTTTGCTACAAGTGAAGTGAAAGTGATCAGGACTGTGATTGGTATCTCTGCAAAAATTTATGTACATTTTTTTCTGAGCCTAGGTATGTGGACGCATTTGACACCTTTAGTTAAAGCATTTTAGCAATCTCTTGAGGAAGTAATTAGTGGTGGAAATTTGTCGACATATCTTTTCGGAAGGGAAAGCTTAAAAAAGAGAAAATCAACACAAAGCAAAATCAAACGAATGTTTTTGTTTGCTTTCACTGTCGTGTGTCTTGTTCTTCAAAAATTGTTAATTCCTTTCCTATCAGGTGAGAAACTTTCCTAGCTTTTAGCTAAATAATGATTTCAAGAAAAAGAGTCTTTGTAGTGAAAGAACTGGCAAAAGCTTATCTATATGCTTGTAGCAAAGCTAATAAATAACAACTTCTTTCCTAGTAGATTTTAAAAAATTATTATTATTTTCATTTTAAGCTGTGGGTGATTATTTAAGCTCTATGATCTTATTTCAACCTGAAGTTCTTGGTTTCTTGTTATTTCATCAGATTACTGAAGGATAGGCTGTGGTCTTGGTAGGTATACAGTGTTTCACACTAGTGGAATTCTGCCAGGGATATTTATAAAGGAGCCAAAAATGAATCAGGTAACCAGTGTCCTTCATCCTCATTCGGTCTGGCACCCATCGGCACCTCAGAATATCACTGACACTAGAAATTGCCTACAAGTATGCTTAGATGAGTGAGAAAACTTCAGCGAGGATTCTGACATGGTTTCAAATCCAGCTCTGAGTAATGACAAAACCCGTGTATTTTAAAGCTGAAACATTATGTGAATCACAGCATTACTGAATTGTCAGGGTTGGAAGGATCCTCTGGAGATCATCCAGTCCAATCCCCTGCTAGAGCACATTCCCTACAGTAGATTACACAAGAAAGCATTCATGTAGCTTGTTCTAGTGCCCTGTAACCCTCAAACTAAAGAAGTTTTTCCTCGTATTCATATAGGAATTCCTTGTTTCAGTTTGTACCCATTCTGTGAAGAAACAGGAAAGCTATAAGTTTTTGTAAAGTCCAGATGGAGGGCTAGTAGTGTCAATTAATGGGAGTTGTATTACTAAAGAGGATGTTTTGATATTACGTCTGTGACATACATAGAACTGTGTTCTATTTCTGTGTTTAGACAATGGAAAGCCAGAACTTCTACTGCCATCGGGCAAGGGTTATTCTTCTGAATGCTGAATACTGGGAAGACTGTAAGCAGAGGACAGACTATTAATATGCCTTATTACTAGCTTGTTCTAGCGCTGTAGTACAACCCCTGCTATGCACTGTGTTGCCCTGAGGCTGTATTGAGTGAAGGGAAAGTTTGATTGGCAGTAACATGTATGAAATGTACATGATATGCATGAATGCCCTTAGTTACCAAATCTTAGGAACAATTGTGCATTTAGCATCATGTGTGCTGCAAAATATAGGATGTATTCACTTCTTCCTTCATTATCTATTTGGAATGACATGTTTGGTGATATGACCTTCATTAGGCAGCTATGCTCAACTGAGCATGTCTATACATTGCAGTCAGTACTCCTCTGAGCTTTGTTTCCTCTGATCTAACTGCAGGTATCAAGAGCTGCTTTCTTTAAAGATTCAGTCCTCAGTGGAACGTTGTTTCTGATTTAAAACATTCCTCAAACAATCAGGAGAGAATTTTAATGTTAATTTCTTTAACTAGGGAAAAAGGTATCTGTTTACCTAGTAGAAACAAATGGATGAGACACACAAAAAAGACATAAGTATGTCACCTACGGTATAATGCTTGTACAATATGTCACATACAGCATAATGCTTGTACAATATAAACCAGATAAACACAATATAAACCAGATAAACACAAAAACATCTCATCTTCAGTCCTGTTTGCATCATGCCTCATATATAGCTTCAGAACATGTATTTTTCATTAAAAGAAAATGGATGACAAAAGGAATAAAACTGCTCATTACTGTTTTTAACCCAGCTCATATTTGTTTTAATCTATGCTCTCTTTCATTCCATTATTTAGAATAAATATTATCAAAATAATGACTCTAATTCTCATTTTCATTATGAATGGTCCAGAGACACTGCCTCATCTCACTCAGCTCTTCGATCACCTGTACATAGAAGTATGCCAGATGGGGCAAGCTACCCAGAGTACAGTGTTCATTTTTTTTTTCTTTTCTCCTTCTCTCCTGCTGCATAACTGGGTAAGGCAGGACAACAAGTGCTATAGGCACTGTTTGAACAGATTTGACCAGGACTGGTGAAGACTGTATGATGTGGGTGAAAATAACTTTCCATGAGTGAGTCAAGAAATCATGCAGAGAAGTGTTGGAGCTGGGGAAAACCAAAACCATTTTAAGATTTGGTCCTACTAAACTCCAATGCTCCAGGTAGGCTCCACACCTCCTGAAGTTCATGCACAAGATGTCAGATGCTTTAGATTTGTCTGTCCATCCAGTTTATTTTACTTGAAGGAGTTTTATGTGTTATCTGCCACAACAGAGAAAGTGGATTCCTGGGTTGAGGTATAGACCTTGAAGCCATTGGCTACTCTGGCAGAGAAGTTGGCAGTGTTTTTCCTAGAGTGATGTTTTCCAAGAGATGGAGGGAAGCACGATAGGAAATAGAAATTCTGGGTACTATACTCTTCTGCAGCCCTTTCCACTTTCTCCTTGTAACATGACCCACAAATAGTTGGGCCCAATATTTTTTTCTGGCAGATAACTTACTTGAAATATGTAAAAGCCGGTTTTTCTGCATGCTAGAAAATGTTAACAAGTGTCTTAGGAAAATGAAGGAGAGGTGAAGAAAATTTGTGAAAAAGAGCAAATTAGCAACAGTGGAAAGGCCACTTAAATGTCTGGAAGATTTTCAGTTTCGTGTGAATGATAAGAATACTCTTATCATTCTTATCTATCATATCTTAACACAAGGTCAAGAAGTGCAGTAATATCTTTGAAAATGTTTTCAGAGACAGTGGCAAGAGAAAATCTCTGTCTGAATTTTAATGGGAAAAGAGAAATTTAAATTTTCTGTAGTCACTAGGTGAATTTTACTGTGAAGATTTAGCAAAGATGATATAGCTAAAAGATTGGTTTTATTTAAAGAGATGGCTGGTGAAAACTGAGACTTCTAGTCATCATTAATAAATCCCAAAAGATTTTTTCCCTGTTGAATTGGCTTCTGCTAAAATAGTGAAAAAATATTTTACATAACCATTAAAGAGAGCCTGAGGGAAGAGAGCTGGGCAACCAAGGAACAAGGTGTACTATTTGAATTGAAAAAAATTCCTACACTTCACAGTTTTAACAAGTTTCCTTTAGCTTTCAGTATGTTAGGAGAAATCCTCTATATGTAAGGAAAAAAGAGATAATCATTAATAAATTGTAAATACTAAATATTATGATTATTTAGGAATTTGTACTCATATGTTAATAAACTTCAGTCCAGAAATGATAACAAGTGGATTAAGTGAATATAGTTACACAGAGGAGAAAATGCTACTTGTAAACACAGAGATTAGACTACCTACTTAAAGGTTACTTAAAGGAACCTTTCTCAATCTGGAATTTTCTCCAAGCCAGGTGAACAGATTGCAACTTAAATTTACTGACTGTGTCTTAAAACAGGTTAATGTGCTTACTTCTTGCTGTCACATTAAGTGTCAAAGGAGATTCTTCATGCTGGGTACATTAATTTTAATATAAAAGAGATATGCATGTTCAGATGCTGGTTTAGTTAAAGAGAATGCTTGCATTTAGGAAAAAATGACAAAAACAACAACAAAACTATGTACATTTTTTCATCAAAATACTGACAAAAGCAAACTGACCATATTTATAGAAATATCTCAATCATACTTGAGTGAATTATATAGGAGACATCAAACAGAGTAGAGCCTATTCTTTCTTGTTTGTAGGTATAAACTTTATTCTGAAAAGGGCAAGTGACTGCTTAATTTGGTTTGGAGTGGACAAAAACAATTCATAAGATTAGCACTTCAGCTGCTGAGGTGATCTGAAAGGAGAGATACTGTTTATGTGTTATCTGAATAGATTATTTTGGGTAAAGGTCCCCAATCTGTTTCTGAAGATTTTCAAATAATCTAAAGGAGAAATTCAGTAAAGCACACTGTCTCTTGCTTATCAGCTAACAGTATCAGATAGGTTGGCAGAATGCTTTTTGCAAACACTTTCAAAGGGCCTTAGGAAAAAAAAATTCAATACTCTGACACATGGAAAATTCTAGCAAAGCTGTTTTTGAATGTCAGATATGAATTGGGTTTGATTTATTGGATCATGTATCCAAACATAAGAAAACAGGAGATGTGATTTTGTTTTTAAAACGTGGGCATGCCTTAATTAAATTCAAGAAAGGATATTTTGGGGAGAATGTTACAATCTATGGTTTCTGCAGCAAGATCGAAATGGCCGATAATGAATAAAGGGGATAAATCTTTGCTCCAACACAGAAACTTCCAGAAAAGGGACGTAGTTGTTAGTACCAAGAATGTTATCAGAAAGCGTACAATGAAATATATATATTACCACAGAGGATATATTCATGAAGATATAGAAGACTTAGCAGTTACATCTAGGAGAAAAAAAGATAATTCTAGATGGGCATCTATGGTCATAATGAAATATAATGTTTTCTACAAGTCTGATTCTAAAAATACTAAAATATTTAATTGTATATAGATTCTTTATTGTTATTCCATTGTGATTATGCAACATACACATAATTCATACATTAATAGTATATAAATGTATTATATATAACACATACAACTGCAATGGTTTTGGTTTTCATGCTTATTAGCTCCATCTTTATAAGATGTTACTGCCTGCAAAAGGAACCTTTCTGTGGGGAAACTTTGAATACAAATTTAGCACATCCTGCTGCATCTGAAAACTTGGCATTTGTTCTTTCTTACCTGGCTGCTTCACTTAATTTAAAGTGAATGTTATTATGACTTATTGTGTACAACATTTCCTCTGTATATGAACTGTAGCCTGTCCCATTAGCCATTTTATGAGTTAACTAGACCTGGGAACTTCCTGAAGCTATAAAACCACTTCCCTTCATGAAATGCCTTTTCATTTTTCATTCACACAGGAAACCAGAGGCATCAATATATTGTTTCAAATTTTAAACAACACTGAGCAGACAATATTTGTTATTTGTTAATTCTAGATATATAAAAAAAGTACCCTAAAATGAACAGCTGAAAATGTCATCCCTTTTTTTTTCTTTCTCTTTGAAATGACAGGAATTTCATCTCCCAAAGGCTACCTAGCAGTTTGCAGCACACAAACAAGGCATGGTTTGTTATCATTACTAATAGTTCCTTACGTTTTGTATATCTATTATTAGTCTCCAAGATTGATTTGTATTATTCATGTACATGGTTGATTTTCTTTTTAAATTCTTTTTTGATAACTCACTTGAATATTAAGCCATAGCAAACATAAATTACATTTAATTATTATGCTAAACATGCATTCAAATATGTCACCCACCAAGAAAGTGTCAAAGAAGCATTCTAAAACGCAATATTATTTTTTTCTTAAATGTAATAATATCTTACATTAGGATAAAAATGTTGTGTTGAATGACCCTGAAAGATCTGAACCAAAGGAGGAAGGTTTTCAAAATGACAAGAGTTAAAAATAAAAGAAAACAATATTCTTGCACACCACATTATTGTGTATGGACTCCTCTATAACAGAGACAGAAACACTAAATCATTTGATGCACCCAGCTAAAGGAAATGAGCAGTATGATCAAATTAAAGCCTGGAAAAGCTAATATGAATATTTAAGAGGTATGTGGAGGTATTAACTATCCTTGTGATGAATTAGATAATTATTTGCTTCTTTAGTGGCACAGGTTTCGCAGTTACTATCTCTTTGTCATTATCTAATGTATCTGTTTGCACAGTTGTCTGGACAGGACAGTTCCTTCCTAGCACAAGAATAGTAGGAGATGATGCCTTTGCAGTTATGTGTCTTGCAAACTCCAAAATCCACTTTGACACTTTTTTGTGACCATAGCTAAGGGAGTGGAGAAAATTCACAGACCAACAAAAGAGAGGATTGGGGTGTAGAAAGGTGTTTTTTCTCTTGTAAGATGCTGTCAATTTTGTATCAGAAAGTAAGAAAAGATCATAGATAAGAATTTATATTTCTGTAAATATTTCATCCTTAACAAGGGTAACTATCGCCTGCAAAGTTTTTTGACTTTGTGGCATTCTAGAAACCAGTGGTGTGGAACAGGAGTCCAGCCTGCACATATTCCACTCTGACAGATCCCAGCTCAGTTAAACTCACATACATCATTTCTCTGGCTGCCATTTATAACCATATCTCTTAAAAGTCTCATGGAGGAATGTATAATACCAGCATTTTCATGTGATGGATCTCTCTTTTGGCCTTTTACACTTGAAGTACAAAAAAGACGACCTCATTATAGAGCATTTGCAATGCTCTCTAAAAAAAAAAATAAATTCATTTTAGATAGTGTATTAAACCGGGGTCTGAGTTGCCAAAAATGTTGATCATTAGCCCTGAAAATGGAATATTTTAAGACTATCTTTAATTAGGAAACAAATCTATAGCAGGGAAGTAGCCTGAGGGATGGTATGTACACTGGAAGTCTTGGATCTGAGGTTTTCCCTCAAAATATTCATTGCAATTATATGTAAATTATTCACTTTAAAAACCCGTAGTGGGATACCTGATACTGATAGTGGCCCAAAAGTGATAATTTAGAGAGAGTGAGAAGATCTTGGCTGTGTTGACTGTGCTTGTGTTCTACTCCTAGCTTTGTTTCAGACTTTCCTCACCAGCTGTCATACCATGGCCCCAAGGTAGTGACCCACTGCTCTACAGGAATTGAGAATTGACTGTCAGCACCAGATGTTTCTTCAACATCTTTGCTTGAGAAGCAAAAAGGGACTAAAAAATGTCTATAAATTTCTATCTCATGGCTTTCTAAAGGTTATTTCAAGTCCTGTTCAAACAGTAGGAAATTTTTTTTCAGGAGACTTTTTTCACTGACAACTTTTCTTAACATAAAGTTGTTTGATTTTTTTTTTTTTTTTTTATTGTGGGAGTACAAGCTAATGTCATAAAATAAGAAAGCAAAATAAAACATTGCTTAAATTTCCTCTAACTGATCTGGTAGGTAGGTAAGAAAAAAATTTAATTCTTTATTTGTAATTCAAACAAACAGAAATCTTCTTCAAGAGAATAATACAGAATATCTAAATTAAACAGTTCTGCTGGTAGGTTTATTGGTTTGCTAACAAAACAGTTGATAGTGCCATTTTATGGATAGACTTATGTTAGGAATGTGCATGATGAATCATGGGATCAAGCTTGGTGTTAAAACACTCCAGTCCAGACTTGACTGTGGTCTGCTCTGTCATGTTAAATTAAGGTTCCAGCTTGCACTTGAGTCCATATGTGTGATTGTCTGCCCTGCTTGCTTAATGACTTATACTCCAGCTAATATCTGGAGCAAACCATCCAATCTGCCAGGTGAAGAAATATGGACACAGAAAATTAAATCCTGTCTTTTAAGTGTGGGGTGACTTCAGTCTCTAATGCCAGAGGAAATAGACCTTGTTTTTTTCTTGGTCATACTTAATAACTCAGTACAGATTAAAATACAGATTAAAACAAAAATCCTAGCATGTGAGTCTGGTATTGAGATTTCTTCTGGGACTGTATCTGAAAAATATTACTTTTTCTTTTCACTACTTTGCACTGCTCATCAGTGCTTCTGTTGTTCACATGGACATAAAGGAGTGCCAAAGCGAAAAAGATACAAGGCTGAAACACTGCCTTGCCCAACTTCTTTGAAGAGTCAAGAATTATGCGGGAGGAGAAAAAAACAACTTCAAGAACTTTGAAACCAATGGTGATGTCTTTCCAGATGTTTCTAAGATCATAGCTTCCTGGACAGAGCCTGAGGTCAACAGAACTATTTTTTTTTTTTTTTTTTCATTTCATTTAATTTCCTGTAAATATTCCGGTAGTTTTTCTTCTAATTCCAGCTTGTATCAGAAAATACAGTTGAGCAGTTGAAAAACCTGAATTTAACTGTAATTCTTCTAACTCCACAATATAGTTCATCAGTCAAGTCCATTAATTTTTTTGTCAACAGGACACCTAGATTATTTTGTTTGTCTTTCACTGCAAACTTTCCTTTTTCTTTCATTTTCTTTCATTTTCTTTTTCTTTTTTTCTTCTTTTTTTTTTTTCTTTCAATTTTAATTTTAATTATTATTTTTTTTTGTTGTTGCTTTGCAGCCTTCTACTTCCAAAATATTTATTAAAACACAAGTAAGGTTGCTCCCATGTAATCAGTAAACTCAGCATTGGAAATTGCATCTCCAATGTTATCAACACCTTTTATTTAGATTGCTAAGGAATTCTTGAATTTCTGGTGTGCACTCTCTGTGTAAATTCATTGTATTTTAACCCATGCAAGATACTTTGGGTAGAATGCTATTGGAAGTGGAGTGAAAGTTCCAAACAGCTGCTCAGTCAGTAACTTTGCTTGCAATACAAGTTAGTGAAATGCTCAGGCTACCCAGGCTATGTATCAAATTCCTGAGAAGAGTTAATGATTGAGATGACTTCCCCCGATACAGTAATTTGAATAGTCTTCCACAGAACTATTTGTAAGAGGTTGTCTGTATGCTAACAATAAAAATAATTTACAGGCATCATATTTTCTGTGTATGTATGAGAACTGCTGAATCATGACCTGAACATCTGATTGATCACCTGAAGTGAGCAATGAGTCAGCCACAGGAGCACAGGTGAAGGCAATTCACCTGTGCTACTGGAAGGGGTGGAGCCTGGCTCTATCTCTCCTGGACCCATTTAAGAGATGAGTAGGAGTGGAAAAGTTTCTCTTCTGGAGATCTCTCCTCTAGAGTTTTGTAGTGAGCCCAAGATATGGGTAAGCATTCTATCTATTCTCTTTTTGTTATTATAACCTGCTTGGCCAAAGTCTGGTTTATTTCATAATTATAGCATCTTTATATTTATTGATTATACAATGTGCATCTTCTTCACTAAGAGTTTGATTCTAGAACAATCTCTGCATGTGCATAAGGTCTGTTAGAGATCTCTCTTAAAGTCTGTTCTCTCTGACCTTTCAACAGAAATGAGTTACATTGCCCATGTGACTCCAGAGTCTACTCCTGTAACGCAGATCTGAATGGCAGAATATGTGGTATAAAACACATTCACACTGCCTATTAAGACTCCATCCTCCAAATAAAAATGGGGTAATAGCCTTTCAACTTATTTACTCAAAATCTGTCATGATCAGAATATTTTTTTTTATGAATAAGATTTTCTAATTGGATAAAAGAGAATATGATTAAAAATTGTTTTTTTCTTTTAATCACCACTTCACAGTTCTTAAAAATTGAGTGAATTCGGACAAAAAAAATTAATTCATTCCTGTATTTATGGAAATGTTTGGCTTGAGAGTGGGAAAATGTTACCCACCCATCTGCTGAGAAAAAGGTGAAGAAGAAAGTAATTTTTATTTCTTAAAAATATCCCTTTCCTTATGGGGAAAGGCTGAGAGATCTGGGGCTCTTCAGCCTGGAGAAGAGAAAATTCCAGGGGGACCTTTTAGCAGCCATCCAGTATCTGAAGGGGGCCTATAGAACAGCTGGAGAGGGACTTTTTACAAATGCACGTAGTGATAGGATAAGTGGAAATGACTTTAAACTGGAAGAGGGTAGATTTTGATTAGATAATAGGAAGAAATTCTTTACTGCGTGGGTGTTGAGGTACTGGAACGTGTTGCTGAGACAGGTTGTGGATGTCCCCTCCCTAGAAGCTTGCAAGGCCAGGATGGATGGGGTTTTGAGCAATCTCATCTAATGGGAGATGTCCCTGCCTATAGCAGGGGGTTGGAACTAGATGATCTTAAAGACCCTTTCCAACTCAAACCACCCTATGATTCTATGAAATAACTTCTGCTTAGTTAAGAGAAGGATACATGTACTTTTCCTATCTGAAAAATATCCAGAAAATGGACACATAAAAATGACCAGATGCAGATAGGCTAAATTCTTTCCTGTTTCAAGTGTTTCATCTCCTTTGAAAAGCAAGTGAAGGATTAATTGTATTGATATCAGCTAGCTGACATGTATTGAGAAGTCTGCTTAGGAGAAGCAGACAGGTGGTAATGATCGGGGGGCAGAATCACTCTTGGATCTCACTGAAAGACTGAGCTTGCCAGGAAAGAGAGGACCTGGTAATTTTTTCCTTCCTTCCTTTTGCCAGGTAAAAAGCTGATAGTTATTACTATAACAAAAAATAAGTCATGTGAAGAAAGTACTTGAAACTTTAAAAGTGATTTTTATAACTTGATTTTGTTGTTGTTTTCTAGGGCTGTGAATTTTCAGGATATTTTGAAATTCTTTCCATCACTATTTGAAAGATTTATGAGGTGTTTAACAAAATTATGTAAATCTGTTTGCCAGTCTCTGTGCAGTAGTATTCAGTCTATGGATGGCATTTTCTGGTATTCCAAATTACATTTCATTTAAACAATATTCTTAAATGCTAATAGTCTTCTTTTGTTGCTATCCCTAAAATAAAATGTAGCAAGTGACTTGACTTCCTGCTAGTGATTATGACTAGTATACTTTGTATTTCAAACTTACTGAATCATTCTAGTCTCTGTGTTGTAAATTCTCTGAAAAACGTTTTCCCTTGCAGATATTGCTTTATTTAAATGTGCTTAGCCAGAGATGTCCAAAAATATAAAGCCTCTCATTTTGTTATTATATTAAAACTAAAGTACATCTGGCACTACTTTGAATTATATCTGGTTAAAAGCTGTAGGAATTAAAAACCTGTTCATGCTTTGTACAATAAAATTTAGAGACTATAATTAAAATTGAAGTAGTTATGCTGAGTTCTAGAATTGCAGAAATGCCAAGAGTGGGCAGGGCAGCCCTTGGTGTGTGTGAGTCCCAAACCATGGTGTGCAAGCAGCCCTCAAGGCTGCTCTCAGCAAGAGTTTGGGTCTCCTCTGTGTACAAAATTTCCTTTCTTTATTTTCTACGTTTTTAATTGTATGCATACAGGCAGACTGGTGCAAATGGGCAAGCAAAATGAGACTGATAGCTATCAGGAGGCTGGTATTTGTGAAAGGAGCTATGGCTGGTAATCTTAGAAGTGCCTTTTTGAATTTCCTTCTGTTTGCCAATGCTGAGGCAGGGAAAACCATACACAGAGAATAGTATTTGGCTTAATCCATTGGAGTGACTGAAAGATTGTTTCCATTCCTTAGGCAATCCTGAGTGCATTCACACTGCAAACAATATAGCTCTGACCATTCAATCAAATGTTGCAACTGGAAACATTAATTCCTGATTATTATTATTATTTTTAATGATAGCCTTGTGTAGGCCTCCATGGAGACAGCATAGATAGCTAAGCATGAGCTCTGGTAAAGAAGTGGAGCACATCATCTTGCCTCACACCATTTACGTCTGTCATATATAGTAAACACCAGGTGGCCAGGGACAAGTGAGAGAAGACATGAAATTTTTTATGGATGTTATTGTTTGCTTGTTCCAGAAGACTGTGTAGTCTCAGTGCTTAGCTGGAATTAGATGCAAAAGTCATGCCTCTTGTAGAAGCAACACAGATTTCTGAAGTTATCTCTGAGTTGGGTTCCCAAGAGAAGCCAGGCATACTTCTGGCTGGTGTGTTGGGTTTTGTGTAGCCCTTGTGTGATGCCCACTTTTCTCTAGGCATCTATAAAAAGCTTCAGTTCCTGATATAGGAATAATTCCTTTTGTAGGCATAAAAGGGCTTACAGTAAACAATTAATTTTGCTTATTGATAAAGAAAATATAATTACTTTGAAGCTAACTACTTTAAATGTGGCCATATTCATAAAGCTGTGCAATATCAGCTTATATTCAGATAATGAATCACGACATGATTCTGACTACTTAGCTTCCACATCTGCTAGCTGGTTCCATGGGTTGCACACCACCTGCATGCTTAGTGATTTTTCAGCTCCTAAATATAGTTTCATTATGAGATGAGGAACAAATAAGCACATGTGCACTGTCACTAGCAATTGAAACGGATGGAAAAGCTGCAGACCAGAGGCTGTAAAATGCATGCATAAGTTGGTGTGAGTGTAATATTTGGGGAAAATGAGCAAATTTATTAGCTTTTTTGAGAAGTTTGTCAACAATCTGGTCAACACACCTGGAGAGGACTAATTGGCTAGCACCTGCTCCTTCTGCTGGTTGCCTGAATTTATTCTGTTTACAGGAATCCTAAACATGTTAGAACTTTATTGGTCTCAGGTTTCAATTGACACTTATATCTGTCATTGCAAATCTTTCTTTCCCACATCCATGGAGACTATTTTAATCATGCTCTTTGGGAGACCAGGCCAGCTACCATGGAATACCTGTAGTTCTGTTGTGACCTGACATTTATTTTAGAGAGAGACTCCCAAGCACACATAGTCTGTTCTCAAAAGGCTGTGCACAGACATTGCTATGATAGCACATTTAGTTTTTCTCTTACTGTGGATTTGCTTGCTTTTTGCATAGCTATAGCGTGACAGATGTGTCAGAAGCATGGTAGTGATTTTTTCCTATATAATTGAAAACATTTTTATGTATCACATTTTTTTGTTTTTGTGGTTTTTTTTTTTTTGTGTGTGTGGAGGGGATTGGTGCTGTGGAAGAGGTTAGAGAGGGCTTAGCTGTGGCAAACAGTCTGCAAATGCAGCCTACATACAAAGTTCAGATTTGAGGCAACAAGAAGTCCCAGGTGAAGAAAAGCAGGGCTCGAAAGCAAGTGAGAAACACAAAACACTTGCAACCTCTTGCTCTTTTGGGAATTGTGTGTGCATTTCTGAGACCACAGTTTGATCTGCTGCTGAGAAAGGTCACTCAGGGTTAAGTTCTGCCATAAGATTCTGGCCTATGACTCTGACTGGAGTCATGGGGAGCCCTATGAATGCATCTGAGGGCACAGTATGACCCTTTCTGCTTATTTTCACTCAGTATATTTTTATGCTATGGCACCTCCTAGCAGGGACAATGTCAACTGCTCATTCACTTTAAAGGCCATCTGTGAGGAGAGCTATTCTTTCTTCCTTTTCTAAGCAGTCCTTAGCCTTCATTTATGGCTTTCTTTATTGTTGATAGATTACACTCCTGTTGCTCAGATCATGGTCTATAAAAATTAAAACTTCATTCTGAAAAAAAAAAATTCAAACAAGTAGATATAATAAGTACAAGATAGTAGTGTAGGCAGCTTCTGGCAGACATAGCATATTTCATTTTTCATCTGTCTTCTCAAAGATAAAGAACAGTTCATTTAAATTACAATTGTGGAGAGATTTCTCTTCAAGCTATGTTGAGCAATCAGGTCTAAAAAACAAGCCATACTGTGCTCCCAAAGTAGATGATAATATCAGTGATGAGGTATTACTATTAGGAGTAAAGGTTTCTGTAAAATAATAAATTGATTTAATGGGCCAAGTGTTGATAAGGTATTTGTCATGGAGATGCCAGAGGCAGAGGTTGTTTTGCCAGGGTTGACTCTTAGCTTGACATTCCTACTGCAATACTCTTGGAGGCTTGAGGCACTCTTGAGGATCTTATTGTGATGGAGTCTGAGTGGGACCTTCAGTTGAATGCCTTGCAGCCTGTTTATGCATGGTTCTGGGTGAACGCACTCTGTGGGTTTTATTTATGTGCTGTTCCTGTAACAGGATCCTAGTATGAGACCAGGATTTGTTGCACAAGAGAAGAATTAGGAATCTAATTTATAGGGAGCATATTGCTGCCTGCAGGTGGCCAACAGGCAATGAGAAATAGGAGTACTCATCTCTGCCATTGCATGCCAAAGGTGCTGGGGAAGACCTCCACGCTTGAAGAAATGAAGAAATTTTAAAGAAGAAATGCCTTCTCTTTTCAAATGCTCTGCTGCCTGGTGGATGCAGAAAGCTGGCCTTGATGAGCTGTGGATTCTTCTCTATTCCACTATCTCTTGTTCCTATATGTCTTGGATTCCCAATTCAGGCTGTCTGCTCTGAGGGGTCATAAATCCAAATCATGACCAAAATCCTCTGATTTGCACTTAGTCTTGCTGCTTGCAGTGTCTGTAGCTCTTCTTCCTGTAAGCAGACATCATGTTTAAATGAGAGACACTGTATTTTGTTTTAAGGATATTAGCAGAGGATTTGTCATGTCAGTAGTTGCTGCAGTGCTGATGTCTGGATGAGGACTGCTCACTTTGCATTGTAGGGAGGCAAGGTATTGCTGCTGCAGAAGTTTCTTGTCCTTTTGCCCAAATGGAAAATGCACTACTTGACCTTACCTTTAACTCTTCTCTGGCTTGCTGGAAAGAAATGCAGGAGAGAGAGTCAATTTGCAGAGAAAAGTGCTGAACCACCTGCTCTGACCTCATAGTTTCTTTTTTTTCCCTCTATCTCTATGTTATTTGCTATTGTCTGTACCATATTACTGAGTAGAATTCAATTTTCTTTCCTCTGTTTCTTTGGAAAGATTTGTCTCAGTGACAAGTGGAAGCTGTATCCACGAACGTGACAGGAATCTGGGAGGTTCCTAAATTGACTGGTGCCTCCTTTGTGTTCTGTATTATTTTCTTTAATACTGGCAAAGGAAGAAAGTAGTCACAGCAGGAAACTCTTCTAGTAATTCTATCTAATTCTTCTTTAAAGAGGATTCAGATCCCAATATACGGCTTTGAGATCTTAGATGACACTGACGATGCTTTCTAATTTCTTGTGTCCTCAGTATAAAAGAAAATTGGAGTGGATTCTTGTTTCAAAAATTAGATAATCCTCTCGTGTTTTTCCTTTCCTTAGTATTCACCAGTACCTGGCGACATAAATTTTATCTTGATTTCTAAATAAAGATATTACATCAAAAATAATTCCGGTCTAAAGAAAAGCAATCTAGAAATAGACTTTCCTGAGGCATGTATTCTGCAGATTATATATATATATATATATATATATATATATATGTATTGTATTTCAGTTCTGGGGAGACTTTAAAACAGTTTTTAGACCTTGATGAATTCAGGAGAAGAAAAATGAACACATTTCTTTGGCAAATGTGTAAATATTTTAGTAAAAAAATATATGGTTTATAGAGATGTCACCAAGTTCAGCAATGCTTGAACTTAATGTTTTAGTGTCTTCAGAAGTTTTAGTTTGGAAACCAGAGGTTTTTTCTAGTTCTTGGACACCCTCATATGTTTTTCTTACCATAAAAGTAATGAATTTATAGAAAAAAAATAAAAATAAATAGAAGCATACTTTAGATAGTGTTTGGAGGGCTCAAAACATATGTGAAGCATACATTAACTTTCCATGAATTGATAAGACAGAAGGGTAAACAAATTCACTCCCATTTCTTGAAACTTGAGAGACACCAAATACTTATGGAAATATCACCCTATCCTTAATTCTGAATTTTGCTTTTTCAGAATATTTTTTAGTTAAAATTTGCACATTAGATAGACAAAAGTCAGTTCCAGAAACTTATTTTAGTTTGCACAAGGAATGAATTACACATTTATGAGAAGCTGAGAAATATAGCTTTATAATATATAAATAAATATATATAGCTGTACTCATGTGAACTGGTTTCCTTAGTTTTCTGTTTTACATTTAAAAAAAAAAAAAATCTGACATCTCCAACTTTCTTTTTGTGGAAATACACCACAAATAGATGTACTCATACAAGAATATGAAGAGTGTAGGCTGAAAAATAACTTTATCAACAACATTCAGAGAGTACTATGTCATCTGAGAAAACATGAGTACCTTTACAGGCTTACGTTTCTAGTATTCAGGACATTTTAATGGGTGCATGTTTTGCAAAGATTATGCATGATCAGTTTAATACAAAAAGCTCAAATCTCTTTTCCTTGGAAATCAGCTTCAAGAAACTTATCACTGCTTAGCCCTTTTCTGATGAGGTAAAATGTGTCTCGCTGGTTCTGTGTTTAACAAAATGTCATAATTTATCAGTAAAAGCTATCTGCTTAGACAAAGGCACTTGGAAACCATTAAGAACTGTGCTCTGACAAACAGCTGTCAGTCTAAGTAGCTTATATTCCAACAGCTGCTGGGAATATTACACAGGGGGTTAAGGCATAGGACAATAATGCAGGTTCTGCTTGGTTAACCGGTGGTTGGAGAATGAGAGAATTTTTTGTTTTAGGATTACAGTGTGTGAAGGTTATGATAATTGTTTGATTGGTGCCAACAAAAATCTAATAAATGAGTGGAATAAGAGAGAAAATGCATGTTTGGGGGATATTTGGTTAGACTGAATATGATTTCCTGAATCTCTACTGCAGTAAAAACCCTTCATGCCTTTCTCTGCATAGCTGGAATACTTAAGTGATTGAGCTGAACTCTCAATTCGCAAGTGTAGAGGGCTTTTATGAGAAAGTAGAATACAACATATGCCCTTTGTGCACAGGAACTGCACTCTACCTTTAAGGTTAATACTTGGAAGAGTCTTTGGGTTCAGCATGTTCACATGTGGTTGATGATTTTTTTTTTTTTTTCCTCTGTGCACATGCTGTGCTTTAACCCTGGCAGGCAGTTAACACTGCACTGCTGTGCTCACTCCCCCCAGAGTAGGATGGAGAGGAGATTTGGGAATGTAAAAGCATGAGAGTTTGTGGGTTGAGCTAAAGACAATTCACTAGGTAAAGTAAAAGCTGTGCACGTAAGCAAAGCAAAACAAGGCATTCATTCATTGCTTCCCAGAAGCAAGCAGATGTTCAGCCTCATCCAGGAAAGCAGAGCTCTTCACAGGTAACTTTTAAGGAAGAAAAACACCATCAATCCCTAGCTATTCTCTACCCCAGCTATTATGACAGGGTAATGGTGCATGATGTGAAATATCCCCAGTCTGGGATCAGCTATCCTGTTGGTGCCCCTCCCAGCTCCTTGTGCTTCCTGGCCCCTTGCTGACAGGGCAGCATGAGGAGCTGAAACATCCTTGGCTCTGTGCAGAACTGCAATATCTAAAACATCAGAGTGTTATCACCACTATTTTCATCAAAAATGAAAAATGCATTAGCATATAAGTACATACATAGAAAAATAATTCTATCCAAGTCAAAACCATCTCACCATTATTCACTTATTCAAGGTCTTCTGGGTGAATTTTTTGGATTTCTGTGTTTTTCTCACCCAGACTATCTGCAAAGAAAACAAAGTTCTCTTAATTTTCTTTATAGCCATTGGCTACCTTGCTACCACAGCAAGTGCACTTTTAATGCTGTAAATGCTTTTTCACTGATCATTACATTTGAGAACATAATATAACTTTCTTCTCGTGCTTGCACTTCTGGTTCCATTGTCATGGATAATGGTTATCAGTGCATAGACTAATGGAATTCTGTAGCCCTAATTAATATATTGTTCATACAAAGGGTGTATATATTTCTAAATTTTAACATCACTTGAATTTAAAAAAAGGCATTTATTGTTTAAAGATCTACGTAAACTTTTTTCTTCACTAATGTTTCCTGCTGATTCTCATTACCATGTGTTTTGAATGATATAGCTTGAAAGCTTACCCTTGAAAGATAAGTGTTTTGCAATGTCTGTAGAAAACTACTAAAATTCATAAACAAACTATAAAGGAAATGACGTTATTTTTTGATGTGAATTCAATACTGTCAGTGGAGATACTTAAAATAATTTCCCCCCGCTACTATGACTCTACAATTAGAAAGTATGCAATTATTTCATTGATTAGGATCCAGCAGATCTTTTCAGAACATCAGCTCCTCAGTTTTAGCAGCGATAACATCTATCTGCTGATTTGAATAGGAGAGAATAGTCATACAAATGTTTCACCCCAGCGCACAAGTCAATGGGAACTAATCCATGAACTGAAATGAGGGTAGCAGCAAGGTTGCAAAATGCTCATTGCATACTGATCACCTAGCTCTTGTTTGAAAGAAGACAACATAAAGAAATTGTCAAAGCCAGAAATGACAGTAAGAAATACAACATTTTGACCAATTGCTGATTAATAAAAGTTCCTTCACATATCCAAATCCAATGATAAACTTCCTCTGCACTCTGTGTTCATGGCAGAGGCTGAAATGGTGCCTGTAATGATCAGTGGCAACTTTCCCCTTTGCTAGACAGTTAAGAGTACTTGAAGTTTTGCTGCTGCGTTACACACTTTGGTATACTCCATATCGTATGTCGAAGTCAAAACATCTCTATCAGGCAACAGGGCTAATAATGTTCACTGTTGTGCCACGTTGTCTTTGAATTAGTCTAGCTCCATACCTAAGACTGAATGGGAGTGTGAATTCATTCATCATTACCTCCATACCCTTAAATAGAAAGAAAGATGAGGAATGTTATTGTGTTGTGTCCCATACAGTGAAAATCAGTACTGTTTCATGCAGTGTAGATTGATTGTGATTTTTCTTTTGTTGATGTAATGGTGGGTTTTCATAATTCAGCTAGTAATGTGTTAACACAGTAGGTAATTTGCAGAAATATGAATTCCTTCAGAACAGCAAAAATACTTTTCTTTTTTGATTTTTTTTCATGATCATTTATCTGTCACTTCTTAAAAGTAAAGAAATTATGAAAATAAAAAACAAAAGTAAAAAGCTACTATGAGTCTATAAAACTTACTGCAAGATCCTTGCCCTCTATGAAAGTGCAAGGTGAACCATCCATGCAGGTTGAAGGGATCCTGTAACTGTAAAGTAAAGACTGGAGAATTCTGAGATGTGATTCTCATTGGGCAATACTACTGAAAGGTGTCCCTATAACTACTGATTTTCATGTGTGCCAAATTTCTTTGGGTTTCAGGGAAATCCACTGATATGAGAAAAAAAATTAATTGTTGGGATTTAATAAATCTTACTGTGTGAAAGTTTCCTGTTTTCAAAATCTTTTGTAGATCCTTTCTTACATTAATAATTTTGAAGGAATTGCAAGCATTCATGTAACTCTTTCAGTGTATATAATTTCTTAGATGTGCTTGGAGGTTCTCCAGTTCGTCCCTTTGTTGCATTGTGGAAGCTCTGGTGAACTACATTGGTTCTGATGACCAAAACCAATGAAACTTGTCACCAAGTCAACCTGGGGAGAAAGGCTTTAGAAGGTGGTTTCACCTACATGGCTAACAAGATGAAGAAAGGGCAGGATGTGAGGATCGTCCTTTCCACAGTTCAAAGTCTTTAACTCTGTGGTTGTCACGGAGCTAAGCTGGTGAGCTCTTGCAGGGATTTCTACAAGTTTCAAACAAATGTATCAGAAATCTCTCTGATTTCCACCCTGTAAAGTGGTCTGTTCTCAGCAGAAAAGAAAATTCTGAATGATTTTTTTTTGCAACCAATTATAGAATTTACACCATGAAAATCAGATTCAAGATTATAAATAATGTTCATATTTATGTTTTACAGAAAAAAATTAAATCTTAAATATTGGAAATAGCTTAAGTTGTTGGTGCTTATACACAGATCCTAGTTAGTATTGCCCTGAAAGTTAACTACTTATCCTATTTAGGTCCACAAATGTGAATGAATTGGTGTAATTGCTCAATGGGTTTTAACAAAATTAATATTAAGAAAATGTTTTGCCTTCAGTATGATTAGTGCTGTGGCAGAAGGAAAGGATGAGGAATGTATGGAATAATTTGCTTTCACTTGGAGAAAAATGGAGCTACATTGAAAATCCATCAGCAGAAAATTAAAGAAAGGCTGAATTATGCAGCCACCTTCCTTTTCTTTAGTAGCAATGCTGAAACTGAAAAAGTGGAGGCTTTGGAAAATTTGAAATGCAAATGAATAACAGGAAAGATTAATCAGTTTAATTTAATTTAATTTTGGTGCTGTATATAAAATGATGTCCTATTTTAATGAATAGACCGTGTGACACTATTTTTTCTTTTCACATGTATCACAGGTTTGCTTCCTTCCATTTTATGAAACAGTGCTGTTTTGTTACACCATGGCAGCCAACCTTGCTGAGATGCAAACATTGATCTCTACTACGTTTCATATATATTTTGTGAATTTCATAGATTTTGCATTCTGTTCTAGTTATTAATTCATATGAAAGTTGCTGCATATGAGAACTGAGGAAAATCTGAATCTACTGCCTCAATGATTCAACTGCATAAATCTGCCACCATGTAAGATCTAAATAGATTGCATTTTTAATTCATCATGAAGCAAATATGAAAGATCAGAATGAAAACATTTATTATGTATTTGCAGTCTGATATTAAAAAATAGAGGGCTTCTTTTTTTCATGAAAAGGCAATGTCTATTTTCTCTCCAAAGGAAAGGGATATTTGTGTGTGAAAGCACACTCTAAAAATCAGTCCTGGCTGTGTGTCATTAATGGGTAGGGCACTTGCAGAAGACTCAGGTACTTGGAACTCCACAAGCAAAACAAGGAACTAGCCAGTTCCTGCATGAGTGTTGTAATGACAGCTGCCAGCCATGGGGACCCAGCCCCAATTGTATGTTTTCATGTATGTCTTGAGAGCATCCATAATCAAGCTATCTGGAAGACAAAGTTGGAGGAGCACCTAGTATATGAAGACATTAGGCATACCTAGTTTAATACCAGAAAATAAAACACTGAGAATGAAAGTCCACTTATGGTCACAAAGAATGGTCTGAAGTTTAGCTTCTATTTCTCATCCTTTTTTTCTTCATCACAGGAAAATGAAAAGTAAGGAGAAATAAACTGTACAAATGTCTTTCAAAACAAGTTTGTTACAAGGAACACTGCAGTTATTATCTTCTTTATATTATAATGTAGGTGTTATTGCTGCAGTTAATTATCCTTGGGGTAGCTTTGCATGAATGTCCTTTTGACAGTGTTTATTCACATAAAATTGAGCACAGGTATGAATATTTGCAGAATCAGTGTTCTGTACAACTGCCTTTGGTTACTTCATTAAGATTAATTATTTGTGTACAGGAATGATGGGAGTAGCACAGCAACAATTGTGTAGAATAGGTCTCTGTCATGGGTGTTGCGTTTACTCAAGGAGTGACTTTATTATCTGTGAATTAATACTTATTATGACTTGTTCTACTACTTCATACTGTGCTCTTTTTAGTCTTAGTGCTTTAATTGATGGTGATTTCTATTTCTAGATTTTTAAATATTTTTTTATCTGTTGTGTATAATCTGAACTTCTGTTTTGTACTCTTAGCACATTCCTCTAGCAGTAAAACAGGCATTTTAGAGCAGGGAAAATCTTGTAGAAAAAGTTCAATAACAGTAGACTGGAGAACCAAATAATCATTGTCTCCTGTTAATGACATTAATTTGCATGAAAAGAGATCAGATTTTGCAAAAAAAAAAAAAACTTGCTTGGGATGGGGTCCTTCGTTTTAGTTTCTTTATGGAGGGTGGCCATATATCTTATTGCTGATCATTTCCAGTGTTTGCCAAGAATGATTAACTTCTCAGTCTTTGAACCTGTTCCTGAAGACCTGTAGAACTAATTCACAAAGACCTTGCTGTACCTATTTATAAATGGAGGGAAAATAAACAGTTCTACCCCTAGCAGGACACTTGAAAAACTTTCTCAATTATGTCAGGTTTCAGAAAGCAACTTCAGTGTCTTCAATTTGGGGTCAAGTGGAGAGGTGGCATATAGCTTGCAAGACTTGCATTCCTGTGAGCTGACCTGTAATTTGTTTTGTTCGCTAGTCAAGGAAATTTCAATAGAAAAGTTTTTGTGTGAAACAAATCAAAATTGTGCAGACAGCCAAATGACAGGGGTCGTTTAGTCCCCAAAACTGGTTGATTTGGTACATCTTATATCCATACTGCTAAATTTTTTTTATCCATAAATAACCTATTTTTGGTATTAACAGGAAGTTTGTGTCTGAGTTTTTTGGGAGAGTGCTAAGTGGTAGGAGCTAAAAGTATAATAGCAATTATGCTAATATTAAATGAAGTCAATGAGAGGATAGTGGCTTCTGATTTGCATTGACACAATTTTGTTTACTATAGTGCACAAAATGATTTGAAGAGAATTTCAAAGGCTTAATGAGCATTACCCCTCAGGCAAGTTTCTTCTCTCATCCCTTTTCTAGCCTCATCCATGGTTTGTAACAAAACAGCAGATAGACAGATAGTGTATGTGAGGCTGATTTATAACATTGCTAAGCAGTCTTATCTACTGAGCAAGAAGGTCTGCCTATAACTTGAGCAGGTCCTGTGCAAATGTTCTGACTGATGCTTAATAGTTTTGAGGACAGTGTTCTTAATGCATAAATACTCTGTCTAGTTTTCTAGAAGTCAGATAAGTTCATGCTGATGTAGAGAGCCAAATGGCTTTATGCCAGTGTGACTCAAGAAATTCAGGAAGAAATGAGTCATCTGGTGTAAATGAAAAAATGCACATTCATTTTATATATATATATATATATATATATATATATATATATATATATATAACATATTTTATACATTAAAAATATACTGAATCTTAAGGTGTGGAGAACTTAATGGCAAATTAAGAAGAACCTAGAGGTAAAAGTCTCCGGTGTTTCACAGGACTGTAGAGGGACTGATAGATGGCACAAAGAAACAGACTATTGGGTTGTCTACAGTAGTTCTTTGACTGGATCTAATCCTAAAAAAAATTGTATTTGATTTGTCTCAAATAAATTTCTACTTAGGAATGAAACAATTCATTTCCATGAACACCACTGTACATCTTGGACCAGTGACAGTCCTTGTGTATACAGGAATAAAACCTAGCCAGTGTTGTTCCATAACCTAATGTCAGTGCCAATACTGCTTGTAGTTAGAAAATCACAACAGGTAAGTGGTCAGCATTCACTTCTTCAAGCAGTAGTTCCCGCTGTGGGTGATTTGCGGATAAAATCCTAAGTCCTCAATCAAGCCCTTTCACCCTTGCATCCCACGGTACCCTCCGATTTTGCTTCAGGAATGAACTTGAAGAAGGTGACTCTTTCCTGCTGCTTCCTTCACACTTCCAAGATTGCTTTTAGGGTTGATTTAATATAGGATAAAAGAAGATTGAAGAGCTAAACTTCCTCTAACTTTGAAGATGCTCTTGGATGTAGCTAGTTATTCACATCAGCTAGATTAGATGATGCATGTCTTCTCAGATATATTGGATAATGAGTGCTTGCAGAGATTAGAAATTAAATCAAGAGTAAGGCAGAGTGTGTCAAAATATAGCATTAATGTTTCCAGTTGACTCTGCCAGCAGATAGAATGACCTACAACAGGAGCAAACAAATTTATGCTCAGGATCCTCTGAAAACTAAACTCTCACCTTCACTCAAACTCAAAGCTACTCTTGGCCCTCCCATAGATAGAAGGCATTTACCACTGCAAAAAATTTTGGTCCCATTAACTCACTGTGTCTTGCAGAATTCAGTGATAATTTGATTCAGCAACTCCTTTAGTCTGTAGAATTACCTTAATCATAACCATACCTTTTTCCTGATAAGCATTTGCACCACCATGTTCAGTTTCCTGGTCCAAATCAGTTAGTCAGCCTGCCTGTTAGAAACATCTACAGGACTTCATGTCTGAAATAACAAAGATTTCTATCCAGGCTCAAGAATTTTGCTTTTCCAAAGGTGAAAGTGGTATATTAAGTTAGCATTAGCCATAGTGAGCGATGCTTAAAATTAGAGCCTGCTTGATTTTTGAGTGTGGGGAAGAATAACTAGAACTTGGCTTGCTTATATGTTCTTCAGTGCTTGTTTAATCTTGGAAGACTGATGTCATCAGTCAGGATGGATGAGTATAAGGTGGGAGACAAAGGATGTTTTGGAAAAGAGAAACCATGGAAATTGATTAATTCTATGTTCCTCCAATTTGATGAAATCGTGAAAAGGACTACTGCTGCCAGAAACTTAAAATCTCATTGTACTGATAGGATTGGTAAAACATAATGCTTACAGAAATTCACATCCCATGTTTATCTTCAGGTAATGATGCTTTGGAAATGATTAAGACCGATCTTATAGGTGAAGAGAGTTGGGATTCAGAAAAGCAACATCTGGGGAAATAACTGGTTAGTTTTCTTTAGAGCTCACCAAGGTGAGGTACTGTTTGGAGAATGTTGTGCAGTCAACCAGGAGGTGTACTGGGATCACTGGTCATGCTCAAACAGAAGATTATCAGGGATATGAACACAGGAATATTCTTCCTTCCAGTTCAAAGGCTCCACTGCTTGCAGCTGCTGACTGGCTTTCTCCCTAGTGTGTTTTAGCAGAGGAGATCTGTAACTTGGAAATCCTTTGCTGCCTGCTGCTCCCAAGAGAGAATACTTCTACAGGGGTTTGCAGTTTAAAACTTAGTAGTGGCTTAACCTGCATGAATATACTATGAAGTTTACTTCTAAGGTGAAAAGAAGCAAAAAGCTTTAAGATATGTTATAGGTTATATTTTATTTCAGTGGGAATTGGAGGCACTCTGTGCCTTGCGGGATCAGTAGTTTAATATCTGCAAATGAGATAAATAGTGAGCCAAGCAAAATGTATTGCCTTTGTCATGAGAATTTCAGCAACACTGAACACTTCTAGGTTGAGATCTGTGTTTTCCAGAGGAATGAAGTCAGTCCTATTGCTGAGCCATTTTGCACAAGGCTGGGCAAAACTTTCCAGAGTGCAAGAATTTCTGCGAAGGAAATGGAAAAAAGTTTTTTTAGCATTTTCCTTCCTCCCATGGAATGAAATACTGTCTTATGGGTAAGTGACAAAGCCCTGATAATACTACATGAGATCTGTATAGGGAGGCAAGCACAGAAATGAAACTTGGCAAAACTATTTTCTGAAAGAAAAGAGTCCCAGAATAGCATGAGATCATGTCCTCAGACAGGAAACTCCAGAGATGCATAAATTTCTTCCAGAGATTAGACCACTTGTTTAAATGGTTTTATTTGTAATAAGAAATCATTAATATGTTCATAAATAGATCAATCACTTTAATTTTCACTAAATATTTGGGGATCTGTTTTACACTGAAAAAGCTAATTTCACACAAGGTCCGGAAAGAATCAAATGGGAGTTACATTGGCACTACAACTGTGTTCTGCATAACTCTAAAGTTTGAAAAGGCTAATCTGATATTAATTTAAGCTATTTTTAATGCAGAAATCTTTTGATATTGGAGTATTCCAAATCTCTTAGAGGGAATTCATCATCCAATATTTATGCAAAGCTATGTGAATACTTTGTTATTCCTCTGCAAGCTATGCTTCCTCTCACTGGACATTCTGCAGTGATAATAACCAGGCAGCACTCACTTATGGAATTTACCAAGAGATTATATATTCTCTCAGTTGAATGGACTTCAGGCAGAGTTAGGATGCTAGGGAAATAAAGACAAAGAGTACTCTCTCTTTTGTTCCCTTACTAGTTGTTTAATATAAAATGCATTATATTTGGTATTTAAATAAATTAACTTGCAGCTGTAAGAGATCAGTTTTATCAGATTCAACAAAGTCTTTGATATTTGCAAACATAAAGGTCTTAGTAGAATATCCATTCAAAACATGAAAAAATGAATGTAATACTTTACAATCCAGTTTAAGCCAGGTTTGCGGGGAGATGTTAAACCTTTCACAAAAATAGCTAGTATAATTAGAAACAATAGATAATATAAAGGCATGAAAACCTTTCTGCAGGTTTGAAATAAAAGGCATCAAACTTCAAAGCCAAGTAGCAGTGGGGGGAAAAAATTGCTCAGAATTTAACTTGGTTATATTCAATTAGAGACTGAGGAAAAAACTTGGTTAACATCAGTGGAGTAAGATGGTCCAAAGTAGTCCCTCAAGATAGCAAGGGAAGAGCCAAAGTGGTTGTGACAACAGAGGAAAAAAGAATTATTTTCTCATGGATGCTAAATTATTAGTCAAATTGAAAAGAGGAAAAAAAAAATCACAGCCTGCCACAAAAACAGAATCTTGTTTGGGTATTTGATTTGTAATGTTCAGGGCAGTTACAAATTTGAGTTTCTGTACAGTACACCACCACTAAAATACAAGTGAATCTTTTAGTATTTTCCTGTGCAACAATGTACATAAAGTGTTTATAAACAGCCAGATAAGTATTTTTAAATAGAAAAAGCTGTCATCTTTGAGACAGTTAAGAAAACAAACTGAACACAAGTCACATTATGCGCTCTCAGAGGCTCTGCCCTTTTGACACAGGCATTTGTACAGACTAGAGAAATCACTGATACATAAGATCACAGGGTTAAGAAAATAATTGTCCATCAATTTTATTAAAGAGCTGTGAGCAGGGTGCATGCCAGATACAGTGTAGCTTTCTCTTGAGTCTCTGAAGAAGAGTCTTTTCAATGCAATACTATCTCAAGAGCAAGAGAACTTTTGAAGAATATATTTTTTTTCTAGGTAACTCATCAATGACACATTCCATCAGGTTTTTCTAGGTTAAAAAAACTAATAATCTCATAAATAATAAAACTCAGTGTCATTTCTATTTTCAACCACTGGAATTGTTGCCTGAACTGAGTTTTTTGAACTGTCCTGTGTGATAACGTGTGATGAAACGAGTAGCTCAAAATACCATGTTGAAAAGACACAATGACTATACATCATTGGTTTGTATGTTTACATTGTTGTAGACCAACAAGAGAGACTTTTATTTCCCCCGCCCCAAGCACTAATTTTTCTACAATTTAAATTTTAGGTCATAGGTCTCACTGTCCATTACAGTATCAAAAAGATGTTAGGTATCTCTACACACATTCAAGAACAGAGAGCTGTGTGTTTAAAAGAGGAAAGGATATAGTCTTGAGGGACTGAATCAGGGAGAAAGGATTTAAGACTACCATGTCCAAAATTCACCCTACAAAACTAATGTTGTTCATTGATGTAATGAAGTTTGAGTCTTCAGGAGAAATGAGCAACTGAGAATTGTCTGAATTTTCAGTTAAACTTGAAAAATTCACTCTAAGTGTCCAGTGAAGGAGTGCTAAGCGGAGATGGAGTGGTGATATACTGGTCTAGGAGACTGCCCAGATGGTTTGTTGCTCTGAGTATTTGATTTTGTGAATAGCAATAAGGACTTTTTTATTGATCTCTGGAGGATTAATTTCTTAATTTAGCACTCACTGGCAAAGATGCCTGCTGAAAAAAAAAAAAATTGGATATGCATATAATGAATTGCAGTGTTTATAGTTTGTATGAGGCACAGAAACCATAATCTGCTGATTGGAGCTGAGTTTGAAAAGTGTTAATTCATGAGCTTTGACATTCCAATTATTTTGTTATTAATATGTTCTGCACCCACCTTTACTACTGTCTTAGCATCCTTTCAATAGCCCTGCTAAAATGCACAGTGATACAGCATTTCTGTTATCTGCATCTAGTGTATTTCTCTAAAGGAGGAGATGGGGAAATTTAACGAGCCTTTTGTTTAATTTAAGGTGGCTGCTTTTCAAACCAAAAGTATAGAGTGTTCTTAAATTGTCCTGACAACGGGGGTAAGAAGTGAACAAAATTTCAATTCCTTTGAAAGTTTAGACTTGTTCAACAAATATTTTTTGTGTATGTCATGTTTATATCTGGCTTGTTGCAAATGGCTTCATATTTCTTAAAAGTGGTGCATTAATTTTTAGTTATAAATTATTCTTTTTCTTTCTCTCTCTGCTGAATTGACTTTGCCACACAGATAATAATCCAAGTCACGTTGCTCTGAAATCAAGCCAGATAAGAAGGGAAACAAACGGAAAGCACCAGAAAGTGCTTTCACTGGTCAAAGTGAAACTGTCGCTGAAATACAACAGTGAAATAACCTTAATGTTGCAACGTGTAGACCAAGAATACAATGATTTGAGACAATCTTGCTTGTGATGACTGAAAAGGCCAATCTGTTTAAACCCAGACAGGCATTAAGACTGAGCAGCTGTCTGGATTTGCATATGTTGGGGCTGTCAAATATCATACTTTGCTTATCTGATACTAAACACACTTCTACAGTGTGCAACAGGAAGACTGGCTGCGTTGCATCACCAGATCTCATGTTGCTGATCTAGGTTTTGTTCTGAGTGCTAGATTAACCTAGGAAGAACAAAGACAATTTCTAAACCATGCCTCACTTGTTCTGTTTTGCCATCTGGCACTGAAGAATTAAATAGGAAACCAACACCACAGATCTTAATGGCAACATTGGAGGCAATGGAGACCCAATGTTTTTTTCCTATCCAGAAGGTAAGATATACAAGTCTTTAATAACAAGGGATATGATTTTTGGTGCTCCTAGTGATTTTACTTGGTTGCATTAAAGTTCTATTATTTATGGAAATTATGTTCTGAACACATCAGAGGACACTTGTGCAAAGTACATATGATAACTACCTGAGTGATAAAAAGTTAAGAGCGTGGATTTTTATTTAGTAGTATGTTTTAAGTTGCAATAAGTAATGACATTGTTTGCCCGCTTCATTCTATGGACTTTTACTTATTGCATAAAGTAGTTATACAACCTTTCTTGGGGCTTCTCAAGAAAATTTACTTCTCAAGAAAATTATTTGCCTTTTCTTTTATGATCCATGTAATGTAAAGAACATTTCTTTCTAATGATGAAGTGATGTTTATATGAACAAATATTTTAATAAGAGGAATTGGAAAATAGACTTCAGGCCATTGCAACATGATTAGTGATGCAAAAAATTTCAGAGCTGTTTCTTTTTTTCTTCAAACAAACTCTTTTCTGAGATCTTTGCTAGTTAATTTTTAGTGCAAATCTAGATCTCTTACTTTAGTGGAAGGGAAGAACTTTTTGTCTCTGGACATAAGAACGCAGCAGAAATTGAACCAACAATATCAACATTATCATATTTCTTAGCAACCTATTGTGCTTGTCTGGGAGTGTCTATACTAAACTGTCTTCTGAAATTTATGTGACTATTATATCAAAAACAAATTTTAGAATTCAGTTGTCTTTTAAAGAGCTGCAGATGGGGAAAGTAATTATCACAACTCTCTCTAAACTGTCCTTCATCTGCAGCTGCTCAACTTGGGAATAATTCTCAAGTTAACAACAATTCTACCCTAATCCCTTCCAATCTAAGCCACTCTGTGATTCTATAAATACACGCTTAGTGTAAAATAAAAAAGAAAAAAAATCATGGAAAATGTAGGGTCTAATTATGAAGAGGATATACTCTTTGTAAGTCTGAGCAACACTTGAGACTGAAAGTGTGAAGTGAAGTGACAAAATCAAATGATAGGTAATGAGCTTGGGATATTTTTGATGCTATAAAATACAGCATTGCAGCCATTTCCTACACAGAGAAAGTTAGATTTGATCATCTATAATGAAGTAAAACTATATACTCTACATATGGCTCTCAGACCATGCTTTCCACATGGAGCAGTCCCAGTTTTGTCACTAAAAACTAATACACATTCAACCAGACCTTGATGTCCTCTCTGAACCCACCCATAAACTTTCTAAAACGTTTAAGGTCTTCAGAATTTCTCAAAGGGTTTCAGAGAGAAATTATAAATAAATAGCCTTGAGTGCAAAGGAAATAGAAATGAAGATTAGTTTTCGTTAACAATAATAGGAAAATACTGACGAAGTTTTTCTAAAAAGGAAACAAATACTTTATTATACATGGTAGAGAAAATGAATATTACGATTTGCAAATGGATGAAGTAGAAACTCAGTTAAGTACTAGCACTGGAAGAAAAAAACATTAATTGAGGTGTAAGAAAGATTAAGAAAAACTTCAATTATATTAGTTCTAAAGCCTGTTAAATACAGCATAGAAGATAAAATATAATGTTGATTGTTAATGTTTAAGTGAAAGCATGAAATCTGTTAAAAGAGACTTAAAATGCATTAAAAATTACAGTAGAAAGGATAACATTTTAGACATATATGTATAGTTCATACCCCATTCAACCTAATTTGCAACTGAGAGATGTTGCTTAAGTTTTGTTGTTTTTTTTTGTAGTGAAAATGACGGAATCCAGTTTTATGGGAATGAAATAATTAAAAATATCCATTTACTGCAAATCAGTTTCACTTGTGGATTTTACTTTTAGTTATCAATATAATTCTCAAAACAGTTATAAATTCCTTTACAGACTGAATTTACTATACATTTGGTAAAAAATATAGGCATATATTTATGAAAAGGAAAAATTATCTGGGAAACAATTGCTTTTGTTGGATAGGTAGAGACTATGAAGTTGTCTGGGGTCTCTTAGACCCCAGTTCTTGAAATGAGTTTGCGTTGTGGGAAATTCCTCTGTCTATGTCTAATCACAAGATAAAAGCTATACTTCAGCCTACAGACACTCAAGGTTAACTCCCAGTTTTCTGAAACTCAGTAAGAAATATTCTACTAGCTGTCATATGGCCTGGGTTTAGCCAAAATCCTGTAAAGTAAATCCCATTTTCTTTATAACACATGACATATGTATGTGGAATGAGAATTTTAGTAGAAAGAAAAGAGTGGTCAGTTGTTTCTTAGTGAAATCACAGAAGATGAAAGACAAAATCATCTGCAACTTTTCTGTGATTAGGAAGGAGGCATTTGATGGCATTTTTACTTCTGTTTTAATGGACTGAAGATCTTCAGCACTTTCTTAAATATTCTCTACTAGAGTATCAGTTAGAGGTTTGTAAATTTATTTAAAGACAATCATTCATTCCAACTGCCCACCTACCATCAATATTTCCCCACTAATCCATGTTCCCCAGTACAACATATAAATGTGACTTAACCACCTCCATGGACAGGGAATTCCAGTGCCTAACCACTCTTTTGGAGAATAAATTTTTCCTAATATCCAGCTTGAATCTCCCCTAGTGCAACTTGAGGCCATTTCCTCTAGTCCTGTCACTAGTTATGCAGGAGAAGAGGCCAACACCCACCTCGCCATGACTTCCTTTCAGGTAGTTGTAGTGAGTGATAAGGTCTTCCCTTAGCCTTCTCTTCTCCAGACTGAACAATTCCAGTTCTCTCAGCTGCCCCCTGTAAGACTCGTGCACCAGGCTCCACGCAGCTTTGTTGCCCTTCTCTGAACGTTCTCCAGGGCCTTGATGTCTTTCTTGTAGTGAGGAACCCAAAACTGAACACAGTACTTGAGGTGCGGCCTCATCAGAGCTGAATAAAGGGGGATGGTCTCTTCCCTACTCCTGATGACAATGCTATTTCCGATACAAGCCAGGATGCCATTGGCCTTGTTTGCCACCTGGTCACACTGTTGGCTCATGTTAATCTGAGTGTCAACCAATGTGCCCAGGTGCCTTTCTTCCACACAGTCTTCCAGCCACTCTGCCTCAAGCCTGTAGTGTTACATTGGATTGTGGCCAAAAGGAAACAGACTGATGCTGTTTGCTACAAGCAGACTTGTACCAACTCCCAATGTCTGGAGAAGAAATTCAATTTGAGGATCTGGGTGAGGAAAATGAAGCAGTTAACAAGTAAATTGATTCCAGCTGATCTTCTTGGAAAAAATGGCTATAACTTTTCATTTTCAGGTAGAGCTCTGTTGCTGTTATTTATAGTTTACACTGTCTGATACCATTTAGTTACAATATTTATAGGTAATATAAGTACATAAATCTGATACAAAAGCAGAAGGAATCAGTTTTTTTGTTTTGTTTGTATTTCTTATGGTTTTTTTTTTGAAATTATAGTTGCAAGAAATCCCAGATATCACTGATGCAAAAGAGTCTTTGTATTTCTCCTAGACAGAGACTTACCTCATTTGTATTCTGCACTGTTGTACCTCACACAAAGAGCATATGATTAGCTTGATAAGGAACAACTCAAAATCAGACCCCCCTTTTCAAGTTAAAAGATATATATTTTTGACAACTTGGTATCTGATCTCAGATGCATTTCATCCCAGTGCCCCTTTGTTATCAAGCATACTGGAACAGGCTGCCTAGGGAGGTTGTGGAGTCTCCTTCTCTGGAGATGTTCAAGACCCATCTGGATGCCTACTTGTGCGACCTGGTATAGGGAACCTGCTTTGGCAGGGGGGTTGGACTCAATGATCTCTGGAGGTCCCTTCCAACACCTACGATTCTGTGATATACTTTCTGGCTAAACTGTTGTTTCACAAAAACAAATAAATGGTCTTGATCATTTCTTGCAAGTTCACTTATGGAATTTAAAGATCTTTTATGGGAATTTACAATAGTTCTCAACAGAAATTTCTTCAGAAAAAAATAATGAAATTGACAGCTCATGTTGGTTTGTGAATGGTAGTCCCAAGATCCAAATCAGGTCCACACTGTCTGAAGTCTTTAATTAGTATCAGAAATAACCTGAGAAAACTTCAATAGTGCTAAATTATCTCCCACAGCTTGTACGAGTTATGGTATCATCAGATCTACGTTTTCTTCAAAGATCTTACTTCACTCATAGGAAGAAATGAACAAGAAAGCTTTATGGTTGAAAGTCAACTCATTAATCTTATTTGTCATATATCAAAATTTGCTGCACTTAGCAACGGGAGATTTAGAAGTGAAAGTGTAGAATACTTGACTATAATCATATATTTCATATCATGTTTAGTTATGTCTGCAACGTGGGAAGGGGATACCTTTTACTGAGACTACTTCTGCCAGAAAAGCTGTAGAATGTGTTCCAAAGTGTCATTTAGAAAAAAAAAAAAATTGGTGATCTAGAAGATCATTGTCTGTATTTTTAATACTCTAAGCAGGACTGGTCTTTGTGTGTTATGATAAAGTCTTGAGGTATGTGCTAGATCTACTAAGAAAGCCAAGCTTTGCCTTGCCTTTTGCCATTCACTATGTCAGCAAGGGTTTACTGTTCTCATTATTACTGTGAAATAATGGGTTGAGTTTAGTGCAGACAAGAAAGTGATATAAATTAAAAAAAAAAAAAAAGATGAATTATGGGAAGGTGCTATTAACTGATGAATGTTAAATATGTAAATGTCCTAAGCATCTGTAGTGAGAAGAAAGCTGGTGTGGTCCATACTAGACTATACTGGAATGAACCAAGAAAGCAATGAAGATATGTATCATCTTTTGAGTGGAAGCTCTCTATGGAAACAGGAAGATCTGGGACCAACACAGCCCTTAAGAAAGGAGAAGTCATGCAATGAAGAAATACTTGACAATAAATCAATTGGTTTAAATTGTTCTTTTGTGAATGGCTGAATTTCATGAGCCTTGTTGAGGTTCAAAAATGAGAAATTCTTCTTTTCCTGTGATGTATTTTCTATTAAGTTCTCTATTTTGTGACATCTAAAAACTACTTTGTCCATCTGTAGGGAGTACATTGTGAAATTAATGTTGTACATAGTGTAAATTTTTGTAAATCAATAACAGAGTTTTGACAATGCAAAAATTGCATTTATAAACTGGTCTGACTGATAAAACGGGATTATTAACTGATTACGGCTACAGAATATGTCATCCTTTGAAACAAAATACTGTGAAAGAAACAATCAAAGAACAGAGGGGTTGGAAGGCGCCTCTAGTTCATTTTGTCCAACCCCCTAATTATAAGAAGAGATGTATAGTATCAGGGCTGAGAGACCACTATTGAAGCTGTCTTGATCACTGCACTGACTGTATTCCCATGTTGTTTTTCATTTTGTGAAGGAAATCTGCTCTAGTTTCAATTACATAATGGAAGGTAGAGGGTTGGTGTGTCAAAACTAAGCCAACATGCTTTTCATTTTGCTTGGGAAGAGCTAAATCTGCTGATTGCTGGAAGTTGAAATAGTAACAGAGCTATTTTCTCAAGGGAAGATATATCCAGACTTAATTTTAAAAGGGCAAAAATTGTGGCAGAGTAAGAGAAAAAACCTGATGCTACATTTACAGATGATTACCCTTTTCAAAATGCATCTGTGAGAGCAGGCCAGGTAACTTATGTCAGATGCTGAACTTGAGCTCATCTGCCTCAGGAATTAATACAGGATAGAGTAAAATAACTATGGAAGTCCATGTCTCCCTTGTTTGTGGACGAACAATGAGTTTATATGCCTGGCTCCTATCAGTCCTGCACTGCATGGATGACCACTGTGAAGATGACCTTTGCTTTAGCACGTGCATAGTAAATCTGAGACATCGCACAATGATGAACTCACTGTCTAGGCAGTGTACAGTTATTGCAGTCTCAGAAATCTGAGACAGAAATATGAACCCCTAGGTTGTAAATCACCATTTTTTCCTCACTCAACCCAAAGACTGATGAAGCTCAGGTTGGCTTCAAGCCTGTGCACAAACAATAGAGATGTTTGGGCTGTGGAAAATGTGAAAGTCTTATATCTCTGAAGTCTTCAAACTGTGAAGATTACAGGTATAGAAAAGTGCATTCCTGGGCACAGCTGAATAGATGATATTTTTAATAGCTCTTTTTTTTTTGTCTTATTTCCTGAATCTAATACACTTAAAAGGTATGTTGTGAAATGCTGAATTGTGTGTGTTTGCATGGTGTGAACTGTGAGCACAGCTAGAGCATAGGTAATCCCTTCCCCATCTCTTTTTAACTTGGTAAAAAAAATCAGAAAGTATCTTTTTATGTTATCTACAAATAACAAATCTTCTTTATAAAACTACTTTGTCAAGCAGAAAAATTCATATGTCCAAACTGATATGTTTCCAATGGTAGCGTCTTTCAGACTACTGGAAAGAACAGAAAGAACGAGCCAACAATTCTTTTTCACTTCAGAGTACTTAACCTTTATTCAAAGTTCTTTTTTGCATTCATGCACAGATGGATGAAAGATGTCTGGGTTTAGTTTTTCTTTTGTTTCTTTCTTCACTGCAAAACAGCTGTAGCATGAACAGTAAGTTTATTTGTCATCTTATTTTTTTCTATGCATGTGTATTTTTCATTAAAAGAAAATAACTTTTACTCAACATTCAGAAGCATTGGAACAGAATATTAAATTGCAGGTCTGCTTCTAGGAAGGGCATGAAAGTATTTGTTGTATGAAGTTTTTTTTAATCTTCCAAGTCCAGGTTGGATGGGGCCCTAGGCAGCCTGGTCTAGTATTAGATATAGAGGTTGGCATCCCTGTATGTGGCAGGGAGGTTGGAGCTTGGTAATCCTTGAGGTCCCTTCCAACACAAGCCATTCTATGATTTTATGCTTCCATGTTTCTCGGATAAGTGGTTCATACCACTAGAAGGGGGCTGAGGAAAAGGCCCATAACTAGAATCTTACTATAACATTCTTTCTATGAAGACTGCTGTCCCTTCCATCACTAGCTGCCTCTGCCTGTGTGTGCTATTTCCCTAAAGTTGTGACTATTAATATAATGTCAGTTCTAAACTGTTCTTCATAAACTAAAGCTGAATGCTGTCATGGAAGGTACTGAGAAATGTACCTACAGGCTCCAAAGCAATGGTTCCAAACAGAACTTCACTGCCATCTGTGGCTCTACCTAAATAGGAATAGGTTCCTGCACCCACTTTGAAACTGATGAAATGCGCATGGAAATGCAGAAAATGTTCACTAGGAAAGGTAGGTAAAAGTGAGTGAAATTTTTAATCTCAATGCATTTGAATGTGTTTCCAGTGGCGTCTGTGTTTAGCCACTGGATAAGAACCATAGTTCTTTGCCTTTTGTATATTAAGAGCTTTAGGAGTATATCTGAAGCATTCCAGCACTTGCAAATAAAATATGAGCTTTTCTTGTGATACTTTAATTTTCTGATTATAGTGGCCATAATCTCCTAAAGAAGACATTATGCCTGATAATGAGTAGACAGAAATGCAGACTGGTGCAGGTCAGTTACGCACTTAAATACTTTTGTTTAGGACTTGGATGCCTTCCTACGGAACTGAGACTGATTTAATGGGGCACACTCTGAGGGAAGAACAGTCCAAAGCAACAGACCAGCAGAACAAAGCCTGCTACTTTCACACGCATAAAACCAACTGACTGTGAGTTCCAGCCACGTTCCTTAATCAGACTATGGGGCTGTGGTTTTATTACATGTAATGGCCTGGTGGAACAATTTGATTAGTAATTTTAACCAGACGTGAATATAAGGCTTAAACCTATGGGATAATACAATTAGATTTTGTGTTTTTTTTGTAAAATGCCACATGCTTCCATAGCCTTTAAAGGCAATTATTATTCTTCCTCGTGTTTAACCCTAGCAATTGTGCCTTCTACAAATTGCATGACATTGTAGAAAGTTACTTGTTTTGTCTTTAGTTAAGATTTGCAATGCAACTTGCAATGATAAGATTTTGTTTTCAGTTTCAGTTATGCTACTGTAAGTCTACACTCAGGGATAAATCATGTAGTCAGGTTTTCATTATAGTATGAAAGATTAATAAAATAAAAATCAAAATCCAACTACTTTAGAAAAAAAGCTAAATTATTTTTCTGTTGCCAGGAGAAACTGCCAACATATGGCAAAATCTAAGCATTTATATTGAAATTATCAATAGAAACATTCACATATGAGACAGAAAGACCAATATTTCTTGATCTGTATTCTGCTCCAGAAAAGTAAATAATGGTATAGTTGTCATCCCTAGAGGCTTTCAAGAAAGGTGGCACCTTGTTTAGTGGACGTGGTGGTGACTGGACTAGATGATCTGAGAGGTCTTTTCCAATCTTAATGATTCAATGATTCTAAAGACTACAATTCTTTTTATAATATGTTTGCATCCACCCACAGAAGAAAGGAAATTGGAAATTTACAATACAATATTATCTGTATCATTTTTTTTCTGGAAGAAGTAGGTCAATGATGATCTTTTTAAGAATGATTGTGGGGTTCTATTTTAACAGGAAAAAGAAAAAAAAAAAAAGAAACAACCCTTTGAAAACAGTACTGTACTCATATTCACTGCATGTATTCATAAGATATTCCTCCTCCTGTGCACAGAATTAGACATCTTCTGGAAGGAGAGTGTGTAGGCTTTTATAGGATCTGGAGTCTCAGTCACAGCACATAAACACAGGAGTGCTGTGACAAGCCAGATATTTCAATACTCGACTTCATTATGAGTAACTTCTAGGTAGTGAAAATAAGTATCCCACAAATACTGCCCTCTTCATTCTGTATGCAGTTTTGGAGTGTATGCTAAATGCTTCTAGAAAATATAGAGTAGGATTTAGTAAGTCAGTGTTGTTTCCCACTTCGCTGTTAATACGCTATTTACAATTAATATTGCATATACAAATGATTCTGTTCTACTTCTTTTCCTCTTTTCTTTCTCTCAGCTTGAAATCAGAGTAATTTTAAATATCACACCTGTCAAACTGGATGTGTTATATTACTCCTAAGACACATTAAAACAGTTAAGATTTATATTGGTTTTTTTTTAAATATCCTAGTGCAGTTGTGAATTTATTAACATTAGGATCTGGCAGAAGGGACTAAAGAACAGGAAATAATCTATACTTTATAGCATTGAGTGTCAAGATAATAGTGTATATGTATATAATATCCCCATTGCTGATACGACTTTTTCAGGAATAGCAAATTAGAAAATTAAAAATTTCCCCTCATTTTAATATATCTTATTGATACGAAACTTGATCATGTTTAATCAGTTTTCTGGAATGGAAAGAAAAAAGATAAAAAGCTACTGCTTGAAGATAAGCAAAGAAGAACAAGTAAGCTATTCAGTGTAGCAACACTTTGTCTCTTTAATGGTTTTCTGCTGTTTGCACAGCTTCATTTGGAGACCATTAATGCAATAGCACTGTGAAATATATGTCTGGTGAGACTTTGTAAGTATTGTATTGTGATTTTTAAAGAGTGTTTTTTTGTTGTTAATTCTGGGAGCTTGTTCAGTGTAGACAATTTACATTTGACTTTATACTTAGATATGCCTTATTTGATATGGGTTCTTTCAAATAAGAAATAGAGAAGATGCCAAAGCTTATAATAAAAGAGGGTTTAGAAATGAAGCTTTAATCTTTTTCAGACAGCTTAGAGTCCTGGCTTTTTCCAGCACTGAATTCCAAGTGGTTCCTTCAGATTTCAAGGTTTAAGAATACCATGACTCTCATTTCTCTGACATGAGGTTTTTAAAGTTTTGTACAACAGCCCTTGAGTCTCCTTATCTAATCTGGTGCACCAAGTTATTTAATTTTTCCTGTTACTCCTTATTGACATGTCTTCCCACCACATTTCCACTTCTCCAACTTTCTCTTGGCTATGCAACTTTGTCCCCACAGGATGAGGGCAGATTCAGATAATCAGTGCTGATGCTTGTCATGTCTTCATCATGGGATCACAGAGCTCACGTCTTCCTGTGTGGGAGAGTAGAGAAGGTGGAGAAATAAGGTTAAGTTCCCTGCAGCACTTTTCCCTAGCAGTGTCACAGGAGGCTAATGCACATGATGTAGTCCCCGATAAGAGGGAAGAGATGCTCTCATTCACAAAACTTTGCCCAGCTTTGTTACAGGAGGTATCATATAGCACAGTGTTAGGCAGGGTTTATTTTTTCAGCTTGTGATATATTTGCACTTAAACATTTTGCCCGCACCCTTGCAGTTCTCTTCCACTGAGGACATTTCCTGTAACAAGAAGACCTGTTTGCACTTTGTCAGTAGGGAAATTGCATGAGAGTCAGACATACCTCACTCCTGGGCTTGAATTACACTGTTATCCTGCTGTCTGCTGTGAAGAGCTTTCAAGTAGATTGTTTGCCATTAGAGCATCTCCGTGTGAATTATTTACTATTGATGGAGGTAACCAGTAGGGAATATTTCCATAGAGTATGGATTTATAATTACACTGTTAGTAGCTTAGGGATTAAAGCTTTTTTGATGGCTCTGAGGGAGTGCTATTTTTTGTTTGTTTTGAAAGCATAGGAAGTGCATTAGGAATCTGACCTACCATGTTGTTTCTGGCTCAGAAGAGGGAATATGAAATGAATAATAAGAATAATAAAAATAAAGCAAATAATTATTTTCTCTAAAATTACTTTAATCTGATTCCATGGAAAAATATCCAAAGCAGAAATTTTTGCTTTATTTTAAAAGGCTCACCCTGGAGACTGATATTCCTGCTAGAAGGGCAGGCAGAATGACCTGCTCAGGCTCTCCCTCAGGGCTTCTGTTAGCGATCAGCCAGATTTAACCAGGAGTCAATGAGCAGTAGCTTTAAAGTATGGCAAGAACAATGTCAGTATGTACAATCCTGTATTTATCATGGATTTACCATGGTATTTATATTACATGGGATGTTTGTACATGTACTGGACTAGGAGTGGGGTGACTGCTGTCCTGTGAAGAGCATAGCTGTGTGATGTTCATGTGCTGTGATGTTTGTGGAGAAGTCCTGCGTTTGGCTGCATATGATCAGAGATTAGTTCTTCTAGAGTGTAAGTCAATGTGCATGAGTGTAAGTCAATGTGCATGTGTCTGTCCTGCATTAAACTTTCTTGAAAAGTTTTAGCTGAAACCATGGGATTTAGCATCTAAACGAAGACTATGTCTAGGGAAAGAGATTATATTTAGTGGATATAAATGGAAAATTTAAAATATTCAATTCCTTATACACTTTATCTCCTCTTAAATTTATTTCTCCTATAAGTATAATACATTTAAAGTATAGTATTTCTATATTCATTTGACAAATTATGACAATGTAACCAAGTTCAAAACAACCCTAGAAAGACAGCCTGAGAATACCCTCCAGCACAAGGTAGGTGTGCTTCTTTAAACAAACAGTCTGAAAATGGTTGACTTCCAATAAAGAAAAATTAGCTATTCTCTGAAAAAAGTGCGTACATCTTCACCAAATTCAAGGTTATTTCCTACCCAAAATAGCAAAGAGTAAGGAGTACAAATGAGGTTTTGCAATTAGACAATCATAATTATTCTTGTTTGTTTGTTTGTTTGTTTGTTTTTTTGAAGCCAGTATGAGTGTCACAAAAAATGACAGGAATTTCATAAAACCACAGTCCAGGAAATGTAAATTGGACTCAGCAGGAGGGCGGTGGGCCAGAAATAAGTTGCATTAACTTACAAGTTGCTAGTGATTGTGTTAAATTACTCCCTGTGTCTAGTTGTGCAATGAAGGGGTGTTGCAGACACCATTGGAGCAGCCTGGTGGGAGCAATGAGCTGTGATGAGTGAGGCACCATGTGTGGTTCAGATGAAGCGCCTGCTGAACCAGCAGAAAACCCACCATGGTTTACCTGGCTGTTAGCCTGTGTTTTTCCCAGGCTCCCTAATATGGTCATGAAAAACATCAAGTTGAAATGTCAGAATTTTTTTTACTTCAAATATTGAGAGAAACTTACTCTTCAAAGTCACACAAAATAATGGAGTTGCTCTGTCTTTGTATAAATAGCTAAAACGTATCATCAGCTTTTCAGTAGATTTTAAGTACATCCATATTTAATATTGTAGTTATTTTATAATGGTTTTCACAGTGATCTGACTGACAATATCATATGAAATGTGTGGTTTTGTTTGAATATTTAGATGAATCTGAAAGCCATCCTCCTATGATGATGTTTCAGTGCAGAAGGAAATGTGGCAACTGAATTATAAATGCTTCACATTCATTTACAATGGAAGTGGCGATAGAACAAGAAACGTAAGCAAAAATGTTACAAAAAAAACATTCCACTTTTTCTGTTTTTCTCTTCAACATCTTGTCATGCACCTTAGCAAATGTATTTGAAATAAGCAACAGCCATCTCTTGCACTTCCTCTTCTAGAATGAAAATCCCACAGGAACAATGAAATTTTTAATCAAAACAAACCTATGAACTAAGGAAATAATATCAAGATTGGCACAAACATTGCTTAACATTGTCCTGATAAAGATATGGATGATTTTAAGCTCAAGCTTTTATGAGGACTAAACACTTGAGACACTGAAAGTGTGATTTTTTTTCCTCAGCATAAATTAATATCAATTGTGTCAGTCTGTAGAATTGCAAATAATGCATAAGCTGAATTAAAGTATAACATTCAAAATAGCTACAGTTACATGACTGCAAGACTCTGTATGCAGAAGAAAAAAATCACAGAACAGAAGATCAGAATTGTTCAATCCTGGTTTATAGCAACCATTGAATTTTTGAGAGCACCCTAAGGTATGCTAGAGTGTCTAGAGACTTGGCTGGAAAGGTCATAGGACCTCTGCTTTGGAAGCACTCTGGGTGTGTGTGGGAAAGAGTCAGGTCCTGGGCTGGCAGGATGAGCAGAAGGAATCCAACAATAAGATCTTGGCATATAAGATTTGAAAGATGTGCACTTGCAGGTTGCACTTCTGACTAAACTAACAGTGGGTGAGCAAAATGAGGAGTACATTATATATCTGTATCAAAATACAACAGTTCCAGGATCTTGGGATGCCTTTTACATGTGAATACATCAATCTAGGGATTGGGTAGACTTTCTGCAGTTCAGGGACAATTCTCATTTGAGTTGATTATTGGTGATCTGATTGCGAGATCACTGACGCTACCCAGCAAACATAAATTAATTTTGTAGAGGCTTTTTGCTAATTAAGCAGCCTGCCACTGTTAAGCACAGCATATCTCTATCTCAAATGCTAGAAAATGGAAAACATTACAAGGGAGTATTGCCTCTGTTTGTGAGTGTGTGTTTGTGTGTGTGTAAATTCAGAATGCCTTCATGTAGAAAGCCCTTGATGTTCCCCCAGACTGCCTCAGAAAAAAACTGCAATCCAATACTCCAGCCTGGAAATCATAGCCAGAAGGTTGTACAGCACTTTCTCACAGGATGAAAAAGCCCAGGTATTTGGACAAATTAAAAGAGGTGGTTATGGCTATGCTTGATGAACATTGGAATACTACAATTCTTCCAAAATGCTTCTTCAATGACCTGGGGACAGTTACCAGGGATCTACTGAGCCACTAATCAGGATGCTGGACAGCTTGTCTATTCCACAACTACTAGGTAGGTACAGACAATAGTGCTCAGGGCTTTGTGACTGGAGCATTAACGGGACATAGAGAGCAACTTTATTTTTGAATATAATTGGCTTGATGGGATTAGTTTTAGATTCCATTGACACAGCTGAGCAGGGCATGTTAATTCAGTACAGTTGCATGTGCAAACAGAAGTTCTGAAATGCTTGCTGGCTTGAGTCCTGAAAGCAGTACAATAGTGTCAGCTAGAAAAAAAATACAGCAGGTAATATGCAGGCAACGTTGTTTCAATACTCATGCTAATCTATTACAAGTTTGCTTTGGTATCTCTCCCTGACACAACGTTACCCTTAATGTGCAAGCAGTGAAGCTCATCAGTTTTTCTGCAGAAATTTTAGCTCTGTTCTGGAAGAGGAAGAACAGATGCCAGGTACAAAATGTCAATTAAAGGAAAATCTTATGGATTTTGTTGAGGCAGAAAAATCCAGAAGAGCAAAATCCTTAGTTTGTTTAGGTTCAGAAGATCGCTAAGAAAAAAACAACAATGAGGAACAAAGCACAGTTCCATGCTCCGAAAATGCCGGGAACAGACAATTGGGAGGGACAGAGAATTTTGAAATACTGCAAATATTTTTTATCCTTATAATAATAGAGAAAGAAAGGACAGACTTTAAAATACAACACACTGTGTTCATTTAGCCATCTGCTCATGGACTAGCCTGGAGTATGCTAGGAGGCAAAAATTCTGCAGTCAGAGGTCCTCCAACTCTGGCAACAGGGGAGACGTGAGTGACCAGGCTAGTAGAAACTCGCATTCTGTCCCCTTATAATTACAACAATAATAAAATCTTTCTACCATTCTCAGAATCCAGGTAAGCTATGAATGAGAAGACCACAGTGATACCAACAGAGCTGAACACCTTTATTTTGTTTTCTTGCTTAAACTATGCTGTCTGATTTGTGTAGCTCAAAGTGAGGTAAGTCACAACTAAGTACATGCACACCTGTCACCCACATACATTGAAGTTGTTACTTACAGCTGATCAAGAAATCTTATTTCTATAAATCAAGTATTATGATAAAATGTTAGAGTATATAAAATAATATCTGATACCTTTGCCTAATTTTTATGCAGTGTAAGAGGAGATTAAGAAGGAAGAAGTGAGGTATGAGGATGGATGAAGCATAGAATAAGACAGTATTACAAATTAGCCTGATCTTGTTCACAAGAGAAGAGCCATCCTATTTCAATAGATTTTTCAAATGAATAATATGTTAAAAATCATTTATCTCTTCACAGAATTCAGTAACATATTGTGGGAATCATGCTTCTGTTAGGGAATTTTGATGCTTTGAGAAAAGTGAAGGCAGAAGTAGATGAGCCTGAGGGCTTCCAGGCTGCCTATGAGATTTGGTAGGAGCAGAGGAGGAAATCTCAGGATCATATCCTAAGGCTGTAGGTTCAAGAACTCTCTGTACACCTCTTTCTTAACCCATCAGTATAATAAGCTTTGTCTTTTTCATAGGAACGCTTTTGAAAGCACTTCTAATCTATACTTGCATATAGATGCTAGGTGATGATGTATTAAATCTTCAAGCAGAACTGAGCACAAAAGCATGCTGAAATGAAGCATGAAAATATTGCTTTACTAAAGCCACACATAATGTTCCGGATACAAAATTTACTCATCAAGCTGCTGGAAAAGCTCAGTGTCTTTGGTTTTTTAATAATAGAAATCATATATAAGTAAAACACAGATATTTTTCTATGACAAAGAGTACATGATAAAGTACTGGATCTTAGAAAGGATCCAAATTCTATCTAGCACTTTTCATCAGTTATGCAGTGGATTTTAACTAAAAATGAGTTATAGTTCTCATCTGATATGTCTACTTGGAAAAAAAAAAAAAAAAAAAGAATACAAAATCCACATTGTTGCTTGAGTCACCTAGAACTTAGGAGTGTTATGCATGACTTCTGATGATAACAGATACTATGTGCCATGTTTGACTCTGTTGTATTTGACCATATTTGGATAGCTGTTTCTAAAATCTATTTTGTCACTTTCACCACAAAACTGCTCTAAAAACTAGTGTGAGATGGCTGAGATGACAGTATGCTACAAATGAGATTTCCAGCATTACAAGTACTGAATAAAAAGTATCTGGAATGTCTCTAATGTCTCTGCTTTCTGACTCTGCAAGGTTTTCCTTAGTAATTCCAGTAATTCCAACGCAGAGGTGCTTTTTTTTTTTTTTTTTTTTTTTTGTATTCTTAGCAGAGAGAAATGGCAGACCTCTCTAATTTCAAAGAAAAAGTTCAAGATTCTCAGAATTCTCTATTTTTGATGTTGTATTTGGTGCACTTTGTTTTAGGAACAGTCAACAATCATCTTGACTGCCATGACATTTTGAATACTACAGACAGTACAGACGGTGAGCTTCTGCAGACACATATTTCCTTGTTGGAGACAGAATTTTTAATTTTAAGTATTTTTAAAATTACAGGATGTCAGCAAAACCTGTGGAGCTGGGCGGCTCCTCAGATGTTGGCTCTAGAAGAATGTTTTAACTCTCAGTTCCTAATTGAAAGCAGAAGATTTTAGGATGTGGAAAAAGACATGCAAGCATAATTTTTGCCTGTTCTTCCACTGATGGCTGCGACTCATCTCTTGCATCATGCAGTTTGTATTAGGTATCATTCTTTCCTTGATTCTGCTTCCTTCTCCTCTTCATGTGAGATGTTTCGCTTTGTAGATGTATGTTTACTGGGGCAATTTTTATTCACAAATTGCTGCAGTGTTGTATGTTAAAGGCACTTTCTATTAAATTTTTTTTTTGCAGCTTTACATAAGGCTGTAAAGCTTGAGAAGGTTGTTTCTTTTCCCAAGGTCACAGTTTCAAATTCAATTGTCACTTGCAATTATTATGCAAGGCAAAGATCTAATGAGATAGTGCTTATCATTTGATTTCATACCTGTTCCACAAGCTTTCGGCACAGGAAACTTAGATTTATTTCATTGCTTACTCAGATATTTACTGTAGAGGATAAAGATGAATAAATATAAAGATGGAGAGATCTTTGAGCTCTTTCTTTCAATTTCCTGCAAGAAAGGATACCAAAAAGGTTTGTAGCACTCCATGTACATCACTGTTTTCTATACCGAGTGCTTATGATCAAAGGAGAATTTTAAAAAGAAAGCTTAAAAGGAAAGATCCTTTCAATAAATGCAAACTTCCTTGCCCAAAGACTGGAGAAAAGCAGGAGAAAATCTATGAAGAGGGAACTGGACTGTCTTTTTGTGGAAATGCACTATAGCTGGTACATTGTTTTTCCAAAAAGGTCTGTTTCTTAAATGGAAAGGAGTTTTTTTTCAGTAATCTAAGTAGTGTCCAAAGTAGTTCAGGGAAATGTCTTCATTTTTAGATATTTCTCTCTCCTCCTTTCTCTCCTTCCTCTTTTTTTTCTTTACCATCGATGAACCATCTGCATTATTTCGGTTTTTTTAGATTGCCTGAAATATTTTCCTATGAATTTTCTGTGTTGTTTGGTTTGTTGTTCATGTGCAGAGATAAAAAAGAAACCTTGCTCAGAATCAAGTCTTAGACATAGTAAAAGATTGTTATAAAACAATCTTTTCTAGTATATGTTAGAAGAATTACCTTTTGTGAAAAAGTATTGAGATTTATCACACAGTTTTCATGCTTTCCTAAAATAGTTAACTTTTTACTCCTTATTTTGCTTTTATGCATTCATTCTTTCCCTTCTTATGTGAAATACCTCATATGTAACCCATCACATATCAATCCTTTTTTCAGAAAATTTCTCAGTTGTTGACATAATTTTAGTCTTTTATTCAGAGAGTTTTCCATTTTTGTCATCTATTAATTTTTGACAATGCATTCTCTGTATTATTTTTCACTAAAAGGAAAATAATGAAGAATTTTAAATGTAGGACATATGAGAGAATCCATTCAGTCTCCTTTCAGTAGAAAACAGATTTTTGAACTATTCTCTTCTCAACCTTCTGTACAGCAGTTTTATCTAGAATTTATTTCTCTAGTTTTTTTTTGAAAAAGTCATGTTGGTCTCTGTCAGAAGCCATACCATGTCACATTTCAGCTTCCCACTCATGTACTTAGCCAATTAATTTGTCAAAGAGTGAAACTGTATTGCGTGAGCACAATTTGTTTTTGACAAATACATATTAAATGGTACTTAGTACCTTTTTAATGCTAATGAACTGAGAGATTATTTAATAATTTATTCCATCGTTCCTTGGGGTGCTGAGGCTTGTTTGAATAGTCTTTAATTCCTTATCTATGCCTTTTTTCTCCTTCTGAATGATTTTCTCTTTGCGTTTTTCCAGTCCTCTAGGATCTCACTGTCTTCTCAGAAATACATGCATAGATTTGAGATTGCTCTGGCTACTTCTGTAAGTACTCTGAGGGGCATTTTGGCATGAACTATTGACTTTGACATATCTAATGCCTAAGCAGTCTTCTGTACGTCTAGTTTATCTCGCTTCTCCTTGTTACTAATAACACAATAATTCTGGTGTGATTTACTAAGTGCATGTACTAGCAAGTACTGCAGTAATGACTCTCCATTAAGTCCAAGTGTTCATAGATATCCACATCTATAGCCATGATAGCAAGCTCTAGGTTAGATCCACATTCTACCTTTCTTCGCTGTCCAGAGAAGAGATATGCCAAGCTGATATCCATATGTGTCTTCATTACAAACCCTGGTCTCATGAACTGCTTTCACTTTTGTGCAATTGTGGTTGTTCTCATGCCTCCATTCATGTCTTGAAATAACAGGCTTGTGGTTAATATATTCACCCAGGGAAGGTTCAGTTCCCTTTTAGAATTCAAATCCAAACTGTCTGTTCTCTTAGAAGACTGAGGCTTCAGTTTTCCCTTGGCAAAATTTATCTAATATTGGCACCTAAAGGTGAACTCCCAGCTTCTATGCTGTCCCCTGAACTGTGACCCCCACCACTTCTCTATGAGAGTCAGATCCAGGATAGGAAAGCAATGGCAGTGCCCAAAAGAGAGTCAGAAGCTAAGACAGAACAGAGGAGAGCCCTGTGGCTCTAGAGGTATATATGATCAGCTAGGTTTATGTATGGTCTTAGCTCAAAGGATTATTCCTGCTTTTCCTGAATACAAGAACTAGTAAACTTTAGGAAAGAATCCTGTGGTAGAAAATACCACCAAATTTAATGAAAAATTGCCATTTTGCAAAGATGTGTTAAACTGTAGAATAATTTTTAAATAAAACTGTTAGGTTGCCCAGTAGCAAGTACTCACTTTTTTTCATATTTGACATGTCTTACAGCATAAAGAATTTAACATTTATTGCAAGATACATTGGTTGCTATCAGAGGAGGTCATTAAATTGGTTGAAAAGAACAAAATTTTATGGAAAAAAAATATGGTAAAGAATGTAGTGCTACTTTTATTAATAAAGAAAGAAAATAATCTTCTTGTAGAGAGAAAGTTAATACATGTAAAGCACATCCCTGAAGCAGCTTAGGAGTTTGCTGTGCTTCTAAGCCTAGACGAATTCTCCTACGTACAGTTAACCTCCAGTGTAATTTCAATTGACAGAACAGTCCCAAGGAGGAAGTCATAGACAGAGCATAAGCTAAGCAGTCAGCTAGAATCTTTCTCTCCTTCTTTAGTCTGGCATTGTGGCTTGATGAGGTTTCATACAAATGTCTCTTGTCCTTGTAAAAGAAATCTGTGTGTATACTCAAGCTGAACTGTCAGCTGCTGCATTACCATGAAATGAAACATTTGACTTCAAGTTTGGACTAAATCTTATGATGCAGTTTCCATGTCAGAATTCTGGCTTGTCTAGAGATAGAGATAAAGAAAAATTGCTGTTCTTTAATTGGACAGGCAGCAGGAAAGGAAATAAAACGAGGATTCAATAAAAACTATCAAAAACTTCTTTGCTTAGAAGGTGATCCTCCTTTGCTTATTCACTTAATGATTATTCTAAAAGTTTTAGCAAGTTAAAATACAAAACAAATATTCAGAAAGAGGTTCATAGTCACTATCTTTGCAGAAGACAAGGAATGATTAATTCAGATCTGGAAGAGAGGGAAGTTAACCTGTTAGGTTCATGAAATTGCTTTTAAGGATTTTTATTTTCTAGGGAACAAGGAGTATGGAATGGCATAGAAGTGGATGTTTCACTTTGAACAGGGGGTTGCAAAAAGCTGAGGAAGTGGAATTCCTTGCTAGCATAAGAGATCTCCTGGGCAGCAAATAGATTTTGTTGCAGTGAGTGTCTTGAACCATGGGTGAGCTGCAATGAGTCCTTCAGAAACCTTTAGCCTCTTTTTCGTGCAAGACCATACCATGCACACAGCATCATCGACAGCTGTGCAGAACAAAATACATCTACAAAGCAATAAAGATTGAGGATGATCTAAAATGTTATATGCAAAGTCTGTGCAGTCACCTGTAGCCTCTCAACTTCACATCAGGCATCTCTTCTGAGACAATAGGACAGGGTAAGATAATAAAAAAAAAATCCTGACACCATCAATAACCTTTGATAAGTTAAAAACATGGCATGTGCACAGACCTGGGGGCAGTGTATCTCTTGTTAACATAAATCTCTTTCTATTTTTCCTGTTTTCAAACAATCAATTTCTCAACAGTTTCTCCGAGATACTGATGAGATTTCTTAAAGTATGAGTACGGGAGGGAATGATGAATAATAGGCTCATGAAAAAGTATTTTTTTTCTGCTTCATAGAAGATAGCATAAAAAAAGAGAGATTTTTTTTTTTTTTTTGTAAACTGTTATGATAAGAATCTAATTTATTACTAGTCATGTTTTGCCTAGTTTGATAAATAGGCTTACAACATTTACATGTTACAGATACTACTCAACAGAATGAAAATTCAATTAATTCTCCTATATAACACTCACAAGATTAATATTTGAAATTTGAAACTGCTAAGAGGTTTTTTCTATTGATAGAGTGTTGTCCTGCTTGTTTACTCTTTTGTAAGAACAAAAACAACAGACTTCAGCCACCAAACAATATTTCTTTTAACTCAGTTCTTCTTAAGAGCAAGGATCCAAGCAGAGTCCTTGGCAAAAACAAATGAGCTGTCAGGAACGCAAGAGACCCTGTTTGTTTCTAGCTGCCCAACACTGTGCCTTCAAAGCAAAACTCATAGAGATGGCTCTGGTCTGTGTAGAAAATTTTCAGTCACCCAGGAATAGGTACCAATACAAAAAAGCAGAGAAGGAGCACTGTCACCACTCCATGGACTGCTGTTTTGACTTCGACTTGTAGCTGTGACACCACATCTCTGCTATGTTGCAATCCAAGGAACTGTCACCTTCAGTCTCATATTGGTTCAATAGGTACAGAAAAATTTGCGTACAGTGTTCTTCCTCTATCTGTGTGAGCACGCATGAGACCCACTTGGTTATTCCTATGTTTCCACCGTCGTTTCCAATGTACTGAAGCAGATAGTCAGCTCTGTCACATGGTAACAAAATGTAATGGAATGATGGTAGGAAGGTACATCCTCTACTGCCATACCACCAGTGAGAACTATTGGAGACAGATAGACAGTTGGACTGGATGATCTTGTAGGTCTTTTCCAACCTTGGTGATTCTATGATCTGCCTCTGACATTGCAAGTCAACGTAATAAAACAGGAGGCATTACTTTTGGAGCAATCCTCATACATACTTCATCGGCTGTGTGAAAATCTATTAGAGACAGTGCCCCCATTGCTGCTTGCAAAAGGTAGAGATGATGTTACCGACATCCAGCAGTAAAGCTGCTCTACTTCAGGGATACTCAAATTCAGAGCAGAAAAGGAGAGATACTTGAGTTCTGTCTGCTGCTGATCTGTATTAACAAAAAAAATCCCAACAAAAATAAAGCAAGAAAAAAAACAACCTACCACTGTAAGCTTTTTCCATGATCCTTTTCTAGACAGAAAAAATAGCAGCTATACTTTGGAGAGTTAAAATTCTGCATATTTATAAGTAGTCAGAAACACATGGTTAGAATGTTATCAATCCAGGAGCCATGTATATTCATCTAATTGAAGATCACCACTTTGCTTGAATGAATTTCTGTTAACTAGAGTTAGTTCAACTACTACACCTGTACACTTGTTTGTTTCCTCTCCTACCACTAGATTATCTGAAAACAGAACAATTTTTCAGATAGTCAGCCAGAACTTAGATAGGAATTGAGCATCAACAAACCTCGCTTACTGCCAAATTTATTGTGTGAATTGGTAGCAGTAATAAAAAAAGATACTTAAGGCTTACATGCTCATAACACTTGCCCTCTACAGGACCCAAACCACCCATCATTTGCAGTATGCTCAGCTGCAAATGAAAGATTAATGATTTCCTCAAGACAACATGAATAACTGCATATTTTTTCCCTTGTATTTTCAGTATAGCAATTAATCATCGTGTATAGCTTTCTATTTTTTTTTCTTCTTTTCTTTTTTACATGGTACCACAATTCTATTCAACTTGATTCTAGCATAGTTATTTGGATATATCTACAGTGCATATCCTGACCATAAATAACAGGAACATCCCAGATATTTTTTATTATGTGTGGGGAGCAAAGGGAAAAAGCACATGCAGGAGAAAAACTGAAAGACATTATGAAGCTGAAACAATACATGAGATTTGTAAAATTTATATCTGATCTCCACATTTGAACAAAATATTTTGATCCTGCAGAAGCTGAAAATTGTTGCCAGTACTACCAGAGCTTCATTAAAAAAAAGGTATTGTCAAATCAGGGAAATATCTGATCCAACTATCTGAATTTATAGATGCTTATTTAGAGAAAGTTTCTTACTGAATGACATGGGTTTTCTCAGCAGAAAAGGAAGGGGCAGAAATACAAAGAAAAAGCTGAGCAGAATGGGGAATAGATGAATGAAATAGAACGGTAATGGATGACTGTAACAAAGATGAGTTACGATCTCAGCTTCGACTGGTATCACTAAAAAAAAAGTCTTTTCCCCAAGTTTTCCTCTATTGAAACCGATTCATCACCCTATTTCTATTTTTCTGGTCTTAAAATTTGTCTAAAGACTGCTTCAAAGTATTTGGAGGAATCCCCTCTGGTGAGGTACTGAAACAATATTTCTTTTTTTTTTCCTGGAAAGGGCTATTCTGCACTGCTGGCAGGCCTGCATTCTTTCCTCAGGCTTTGTTTGTCTGTTACAAGAACTCATTGACCAGAAATTATCAAGTTTCTACAGCAGGTAGCATAGTCTGACCTGCCTCTATCTGCCAAGAAAGACATATTCTCTGTGGAACTACTGCAGGTCCATTCCAAAGGGAGAGGTAATATTTTAGAATTCTTGAAATCTTAGTATCATTTGAGTTGGAAGGAATCATTAAAGGTCACCTGGTCCAACTCTCCTGCAATGAACAAGGACATCTACAGCTAGATCAGGTGCTCAGAGACCCACCCAGCCTGGCATCCGTCACCTCTCTTGGCAACCTCTTCCCGTGCCTCACCACTCTTATAGAACAACTTGTTCCTTATATGTAATTCAAATCTCTCCTCTTTTAGTACGAAATCATTTCCCCTTGTTCTATCAAAATAGACCCTGCTAAAGAGCCTTTTCGCTTCTTTCCTACAGCCACCCTGTAGATACTGAAAGGCTGCTCCCAGGTCACCTCGCAGCCTTCTGTCCTCCAGGCTGAATAGCCCTAGCTCTCTCTGCCTGTCCCCATAGGGGAGGTGTTCTGTTCCATGGATCATTTTTGTGGCCCTTCTCTGGATGTGCTCCAACAGGTCCACATCTCTGCTGTACTGAAGACTCCACATCTGGATGCAGTACTCCAGGTGAGACCTCACCAGTGCAGAGTAGAGGGGAAGGACCACCAACCTGCTGGCCATGTTTCTTTGGATGCAACCCAGGATACGATTGGCTTTTTGGGCTGCAAAGGCACATTGTTGGCTCGCATCCAGCTTGCCATCCACAATTACCTCAGGTCTTTTTCTGCATCCCCCCAGCTTGTACTGATAGTGGGATTTGCGAAAACACAGCGGCAAGACCTTGCACTTGACTTTGTTGAACCTCATAAGATTGACCTGGGCCCATTGCTCAAGCCTGTCTAGGTGCCTCTGAATGGTATCCTGCCTCTTGAGTGTGTTGACTGCACCACACATCTCAGCATCATCTGCAGACTTTCTGAGGGTGCACTCACTTTCACTGTTGATGTAATTGATGAAGATATTTAAGAGCACTCATGCCAATACTGATCCCTGAGAAACACCAGTCCTCACTGATCTCCATCTGACATCAAACCATTGTCCACTTCCCTCTGTGTATGATTTTACAACCAGTTTCTTCTCCATTGAATAATTCACCCAAATTTTTATGACATCTTTGTTTCATACACATTCTCAAGGAACTTCATAGCACAAGTGAGCCCTTTCTGGTGTAATACACTTATTATCTTTTCAATTAACTTTATCCTCCTACTGTTATCCAATTAAATGCCTCTTTCCCCAGCTTCTCAAGCATATATTCTGAATTGAGGATGTTAGTTTTTAAAGCTCCTTTGTTGATGACTGGAGATTCTGTCCTTTTGCTTGTGCTTTCCGTTTAGGAAATTTTCTCAATCTTCTTTAAGCTTCCTATTCCATGATCTCAATTTCAATTTGATTAATCACACCACTCCACTCCCACTTTCTTTTTTCAGTCTACCTTGCCAAAGGGTTATATGGTGCCTCCCATTCCCATTGTTCTTTACAGAATTAGTCGAGCCTAGTTAATTTGTCACTGGATTCTCCTCATCTTTCTGCCTGACAGCTGGAGATATTTCCTCTGGTCATCTCTGTACTTCTTTAGCTCTGTTGTCTGTTCTTCTTTAACTCCATTTCTACGATTTTATGAGTTTAAGATATTTTTTTCCCCTGTGATTGCATTAGTATTGCTCTAGTTTTCAATTTCTTCTTGTTCATGTTACCCCAAGTAAAGCCACAGTCAGTGCTGTGTTCATGTAGACACAGTGGGACAAGTAGAGGTCTTAATCTACAAATCAGTAAGTGAAAGTGTCTAGAAATTCAAATCTAAACTAGTTTATTTTATAGAAGGAAGTTTAGTTTCGTAGAATGACATTAACTGAAGAAAAGTTTTAGAATTTGAAGAATAAATGATATAGAGAAATACGTTTAGTTTTCCCCTCCTTTGGGAAGATTTTTTCTTTGGAATAATCAGTATTTTTACTGGACTTTATTTCTGAAGTAGGCAATAAAAGCTAGTGTTTTATAATGAGTGACAGACCATGTGATTTAGGTCAAGATTTCTGACGTTATAACCCAACACCTTTCCAGGAAGAAATTACAGTATACTAAGTGTATTCATTTCTGGCAAATGAATCACAGGGAGAATTGTGTGTTTTCTTTTAATCCTGCCAGTTCCTATGCTTTATGATAAAGCCCACATCTATATGCATAACGGTAAAGGGCCTATTTTATTTTAAATTGTTCCTTACAACTTACTGTAAGTAAAATGCATTTTCTGAGTTCTATGCCTCAATAGAAAACATGAGAATCCATTCTTCCTGTGAATTCTATTGATATTAAAGAAGTAGCTGACTTAAATACAGCATAGAGAAACTAATTTAAATTTTAAATTTGCTTACTAGAGAGAGAAACTCATTTTGAAGCTACAGTTTTATAGTTTGGAACCAGCTTCTTTTGCAGATGAAGGACAAATATACACTGACTCAAATTACATTAACTGCTGTTTTAGCTCTGTGTTATTGTTATCCTGGCATTTATTTTCATTGTTTCTGTCTAAACTTTTGTGTAGTGGAAGTGACTTGATGAAGAATACTTTACTTTAGTATTTAATTTTTTGCCTAACATCTATTTTACTTCCTTTCTTCTTTCCATAGTTATGGTACCTTTGCCAGCTCTTTTGAAACCATGTATTGTGAAGCACATAATTAAATAGACATATTTCTACAGCTCTTCTGAAGAAAACCCTGTTAACACACTCTTATTTTCCCTCTTTCTGTGTAGCTTCCTTTCTCTCTGCATTAACTCTGTCCACAGAGGTATATGAAAGTCATGGCAATTACTGTGTTTAAAAATTGTTACTTTATGCAGCCAAAGAAGTGCTGCATAAGAAAACAGCACATCCACATCACAGTAATTCTTTGATCTTGCTAGGGTCAGTACAAGACTCTCCTATGAATTCTTGTCCATTCCAATTAAGGAGTGCCAAATCCTTTTTTGTGCATGCTCTCTAAACAACTTTCTCTAAGGCTAGGTGTCTTCGCTGCCTAGAGAAAGTTTGGTTAGTGACATTTTGACTATCTTTAATGTGGCACAGCTGCAAGCTATGAAGTAAAACTTCAGCAGCACCATCGTCAGCTTCCTTAATGAGTTCTCAGTGTTTTTTAATCCCCACACAGCTGATTTCTGGGTAGATAAAGTCAAACAACTTTGCTAACACTTTTTTTAGTCCCTGGTTATACTCACTGTTTTTAAAGTCATGGTATGGATATTTCTACACCTTAAAAATTCACTACATCAAGGTGATTGGCAGTCAACCATTGGAAGTAAATGACAGATTATTGGGAAAGGTAGTGGAGAAGTGCTTAGATCTAGTCTTGGCTGTGCAGTTAATTTCCTAAGTGTCTTTAAGAAATACAGGAAACTCTGACTCAGTTCTTTTAGTGTAAAATGTGGTTTTTATTGTTCCTGCTCATACATACGCATACAAATACACACTCATGACTATGTCTATTAGTGTCTTTGTGAAGAGGCGAGTAAAACTCTTAAATACTTACCACCCATGAATAAAAGTGACTCAGTAATATTCTGAGAAAGTAGGCTCCTGGAATCTCCCAGTAATTAAGAAACTGAAGGTAGCAGTCCTGTCCATCTCGCACACCTATCAATAAATGGAATGAATCACCACATTAAAGGTGCACGTATCTCTAGAGGGATGATAGAAGTGGCTGGCTTTAACTAAGGTTCTTAATTCTAGAGGCAATGTTTTGTTGAGGTTCATAGTCCGCATGGTAATCTCTATTCTGGCTGTAAATAAAATTCAGTCTGGTGTATTCAGTACTGATTATAAACTGGGAAAAAGCCCTGTAAGAATCCTGGAAATGCAAAGATTTTTTATACTTGGAGAGAAAAAATCACCTTTAGACACTGAAGTTAAAAGAAAATAACTGAGCTGAAATTCATTTTTTTTTACCTGTTCTTCATCTTTCACAGTTCTCATGCTTTCTAAGATGAGATGAGATGTGACAACATTCCAGAGAAATCTTGCCATACTATATTAGCAGCAGTGTTTAAATTTAGGATTTAAATTCTTAACTATCTGGCCAAATCTGACAAAAATCTGATCTCAAGAACACATTACCATGTTCTTCCACTGAAGTATGAGGTTCCTACAGCATTTCCAGCTACAGAAATCCCCCAAGAGGTCTTCAGCAGCTACAGAAACTTTTGTTAGCTTTAGTTTATTTTGTTTATAGTTCTACACAGAATTGATGAGAACTCTTGTCTGGGGCACTGCAACCCTGAGATAGCCTCTAATGAGCAGGTTTGAATATAAAATGGGTACTAGTCATATTATACCTCCTTAAATACTTACCCCTGTGCAATAGAGAACACAGAGAAACTGTAACTCCATGTATGAATACCTCCCAAATCTTCATGTGCATGTTTAGTCAGGAAAAGCAGGGATAAAACTTCACAAACCAAATGTGGCACTATACAGGAACTGCTGAATCACAGCCTGAACCTCTGGTTAATCTCCGGAGGCAAGCAATGAGTCAGTCCTAGGAGCACAGGTGAAAGCAATTCATCTGTGCTGCTGGAAGGGGTGGAGCCTGGCTCTACCTCTCCTAGACACCATTTAAGAACTGACTACCAGTAGGGAAGGATCTCTTTTGGAGATTCCCCTCTCTGGAGTTTTATAGTGAGTCTAGGATATGGGTAAGCATTCTATCTATTCTCTTTTTGTATAATAACTGCTTAGCCAAACTCTCTGGTATATTTCATAATTATAATATCTGTACATTCATTGATTATATAGGCACATAGATACTTACTTTCCTCTGATATTAGAGCAACTCCAGTAGGCACGTTTTGGCTTTTTACTTATTTATATCTCACTCTGGAGAATTAGGCCAATGGTTAGGAGCATATTTTGATGAGGACAAGTGAAAATAGTTCTTTGTTTCAGAATCTTGCATTGGATCTCACCCCAGTCTCTAAATGTGCTTGGAAATCTGAATAAAGTACACTGTCACTAGGTAATTGGAAATAAAAAGGATATGTGACTAACTTACATGATCCCAAATTGAGTCTACGGTTGTTTCACTATTTGTTAATCTAAACTTTTTTTTTTGCTGCTTTAAACTAATTGTATAGAGATAACACTGAACCAAGCAGCTATGTATTTTGAATTCTTTGCCATGAAATAACTGAAAAATGCATTCTGCCCTATGCACTGAAGTGTATTCTCTTCAGAAATTTGCTTGCTTAAGGTCATTCACTTCTTCCTGCACTAGATAAATAACAGGATCTGATAAGAAAAGGTATTGTATGAAAAAATGATATAGTAACACACCTTTTCAAAACAGATCTGCTGCAAGGCTGCAGTTATATCTGAGCACCTTTTACTATGAAAGTTATTGGTGAGAGATCTGAGAAAAGAAATGATAACAAGAACCAAAGACACTGCCTTCCTATAGAAGATAAGAGTCATGCAATTACATGGTAGTTTGGTCAAGCAATTAATGACTGCCAAATCTATGATAGCAGTCTGCCGATAGCTGATGGGTAGAACACTGTGAAGTGACACAACTAGTGGAAATGAAGAAAAGTTTACATTTTTTGGGATGGGAAAATGTTACGTGGGAGATTACTAGCTCTGTTGAAATAGCTGTTGATGGTATAGTTTTTACTATCTACTCATTCGCAACAAGACTGAGACCAGTGGTACATACGCAACAGTCTGAAAGATCACTTGTGGAAATGTGGAAAGTTTCTGATATTTTCACGCCTGGAGTGAGCACTAGAGGTGCCAGGGCCCTTGGGCCGTTGATAATAGTATTGTTCTGTTTGATTTGGAAGAAATCTGCTTGCCCAGCCTGATCTCCTGAATGGAAAGACACATTCATTTCCTGTTGGATGGGCAAAAGAGTGGTTTTAGTTTCTTTTCTTACCCTGGTTGTGCTGATCAGGCACAAGGCTGTCCAAAGATACCCCTAGACAGCCCTGGCTGCATGATGTAAACAATTTATTACCATTTGCCTGCTATTTTCTCTATGCTTGTACCACTATTTCTCTGTCCCAGTCTTTTGGATATTAACCTGCGCCATACTACTTTTTCTCCCAATGTCCTGATTTTTAAGACATTCATACCCAAGTTTAATATTTCTGTTGCTATTAACAAGGTAATGTTGGCCTTATTTTGTGTTATTGATATGATTACACAGGCATTATTGGCCTTGCAAGCTTTTGCTAACCCAAAGGTCTCCAGCTCCCTTCTGATTTCCTGTGAAGTTTGGATGTTTCTCACATGACTGTCTCTTAGCCACTCAAAAGTTGTTTAAATTCAGACCACCCTAGAGTGATTTCTGTGAATTTTGTCAGCATCTGTCACATCCAAGATCTTCTCATGTTGAGTTCATCAAGTTAGTTTTTGCATCCTGTCCAGCTCAGCCTTGCTGAGGGCCAGTCCTGGGACCTTCCTGCAGCCCACTGGAGGTTTTCTCCTCCTGTCCTTTGTGTCATTTTTTTTTTTTTTCCCCACTTGGCTTGCTTTCCTCATTCCAAATTCTGTTTCCTTCCCTACTTTTCACTTTCCTTCCATTCTGAAAAAATATCATTCCATAAAAAGAAATAAGTGAAACCTTTTAAGTCAATAATACGGTCTTAACCTATGTCTGGCTGTAACTGCTGGAAGAGAGTGAGTCAGAAATCTGGAGAACTCTGCATGAGCTGTGACTGGTACCCTGCATGTAGCTCTTCAGTTTTCCTCAGATAATTGCTGCTAGCACACTCACAACCTGAGCTAGGGCTTGATTCCTTGTCCTTGGAATGCTGGGTCTGCTCTCAGTCATAACTTTTCATTCCAGAGACGTCACGTATTTTAAGAAGTTGTCTGCTTTTAGGTAGAAGCATCTTCTTTTTGTTAAGTGCTTTCACATATCATTACTTTCCCCTGTAACACTGTGCTACTTTATACAATTTTTATTAACATTGCAAAATGTATTTTAAATTTTAGAAGTTTGTTTTATAAAATGAACACAAAAACAGGCTTTCTCCTATTAAAATAGAAACTATTATATATGCACATGTGTTTGCCTATTTGTGTGTATGTGCAGCTTCTCACACCCTTTTCTATTCAACAACAAAACAAAGCTCTACCTTTGGAGCTATGTAGCCAACTGAGCAGATAGAAGATAGATTGTACTTTTACTGCTAAGATATCGTTTGCCAGTTGGGTGTGTTCAACACACATTGTAAGCTGAGGACACATTTTTCACTTCATTGCAGAACTAGGCTTTTTACAATAGAGCTGACTTCCAATTTACACAGTACTGATGTTATTATCCTTATGATAAGATTCCAGTGAACTAGAAATAACTTATTACATTTCTGCTTTTCATCTCTCACATTATCTCCAATTCTTATCACTGCTGATAATAGCTGTTAAATATTTTCTGTATTTTCAGTGTGATAAAAATTTCTGCCTTTCTTTGCTCTTGCGTCTTCTGGTCTTCTCACACATTTCAATAATTGTAATGTTTGAAAAATGTTGTAATGCTTTTTTATTTCTTGTTTTCTACATCCTTGTGTCTTATGCAGATAAAATTTATCTCTTGCTGCACATTACTGCCAGATTTCTAATGTAGCTATTTATACTCATCTCCAGACAGTTAGATGCATCAACTGAAAAGTGATTTACAGCTAATGAGGCCAGGTCACATCTTTTATTGTCAGGATTTACACTTTGCCTATCATCTGTCTGTGCCTTAGCATATCTTATGCAAATTACCTACTTTACACAGTTACATTTTCAGGCTCTTTTTCTACTGCTTCCTTTGTCAGGCCACTTGTAGTTCTCCATTTTATTCAATAATATTTTATAAAAGATACTTCATGCATTTTTTTTTCCCATCTCTTTCTGCTTAGCTATTTCTTCCAATTTAATAGCTTGTTGTCAGAAGTAGTATATTCCTCACATAATTTCAGTTTTGATCTAATAAGTCCATCTCTCATAGTCTTCTTCCATTACTCATTGTATTTTTTGACATCCTTCACAGATGTCATTTTTTTTTTTTTCTTCTGGATACTTCCTGCCAACATAAAGTCATTTCAGGCCAGGGTTCTGAGACTGCTAACTTCTCCCTGCTTCTCCTGTCAAATTCCCTTAAATACACTTCAATCAAGTTATTAATTCCAGTTATATGATACAACTGGGTGACAAGTAGCAGCTCCTTAAGTCATCTTGAGCTTTACTCAAATGTACTGAATACTCCTTATTGTAAATCTCTTCTCCTGAACTACCTAAAGCTGCCTACATCTGCACAGCCCATGCCTCTTTCCTTTGGCATTTTTGCAATTTTTGTTAATAATGCAAGGCACTGTTAAACCTAAATACCAGCTCTTGCACTGAAGACAGTTTTCACTGAGAAGTTATTGCTAAAGAAAATGACTGTATGTTTCCATAAAACATAAGGAAATGTTTTCTTTTAACTTTTAGCATTTGCACTTAGCATTTAAATATTCACAACCAAGAAGATTCAAGTAGATGAGGATGAGCAAACTAGGCTTTTCCTAAGCTCTTTTTTTCATTTTTTTCCCTCTAATATCCATCCATTCTTTTTTCCATACAACTTATTTTAAATTCTAATAAACAGCTAACCTTGAAAGACATACATTCCAACATACTTTGGTAAATTCCTGTCTGTGTGATCCTGCAGCATAATTTACCCAAGTGAATTGCTGATTTGCTCATTTGTTTGGCAAAGCTTTCCTTTCCTTGTTATCTTTGTCTGCTTTAAGATTGTTCTTTGCACCCTAGAATTTTGTCATCCCTTTTCTTCTCGAATCCTGTCACTACTTTCAACATTCTCTATTTTTTTATTTTTTATTTTTACTAATAATACAGTAAATGTTAAGTTACTTCCAGATCTTGGGGAAACAAACTGCAGAGTTTAGTAGTTAGCTCAAGTATTTCAGTTTTATAGCAATATTTTTAATAACAAAATCTTTCTTGACAACATTCAGTAAAATGCATGTTTTCCTGATTGCTTGCATACATTTTCTCGGCTGAAGATCTGCATGCAAAACACTTAACTGATAATTCTACAGTCTCTTCAACCTCAGATAATTCTCTCATTCCTTGAGCATCCTCATCTATGATCTGTACTTTATTTTGACTAACCACATCACGCTGTTCATACCTTGTTTTTCTGTCCATTTTTCTAAGAAGTCCTTGTTTCCCTTTATTCTTTTAAGAAATAAAGCATATTTTTTTCTTCAGTAATTGTTATATTCTTCTAAACAATCTGTTTCAGCCATCTATTCAGTTCTCCCTTTTCATTTACAAACAAATTTTTGATGGAATCATCATTATAAACAATGTTAGCAGCAAAGTGGAAGATTGTTCTTAATGTAACCTGTTATAGAGTACTGACATTAAGTATGTCTTTCTTCAAAAAAACTTTATTCTTTACATTTGATTTTGAGACGAGAACTCAGTGGTAAGGAAACCATAAATCAGTATTTTATTAACAATGATTAGGAGTCCTTCAAATTATTTACTAACTAATAATTATATCAAGCTTATATGTAAAATGCCCTTTGTCATTGCTAATAAACACAGTAAATGCATATAAAAGGATGTTTTTGTTGGTGCTATTTAAAAATAGGAACAAAAAAGTCAAGGGTTTTTTAAAATGTAAATAAAGGCATTGGAAAACTTTTCAGGCTCTGCATGTAGAAACATTTCTCTGCTAGCCTTGCACCTGCCAAGGAAAAAGCCAGATTGCCATCCTACTGTAGTGAGTTCACAGAAATACTGCATGACCTGCTTACATGGCTGAATGCCTTTGCTTACCTAGGCAAGAAGCTTAGATAAAATTAGATTCTGGTGGGCTGTTGCATTTTCTCACCAAGGTTCCACCCTCTACAGCCAAAACTCAGAACTGGACAAGGCACTGCTTCAGCTTTCCATGTCTGTGTCACAAAATAATACCTCTGATGGCAAGGAAAGGAATCATAATTTTGGCAGCTATATAAGAGCACGTGATGCTTGGCACTTCAGAATGTGATGAGGGACACATAATTGAACACACAACCTCTCAGTAATATAATAACTGGCTCACAGTTTGCTGACTGCTGTTAACTATTGAACAATCCCAACTTGTCTGACCAAAAACATATTCTATGTCTCCTCAACAGCTTGCCCCAGATGACTAATAGTGACTGCTTTTGAAAGAAGTCCAGGAATATCTTTGTACTGCCTTTGCTTTTCCACAATTCTAGCCAAGCTACTATGTACCAAGAACCCTGAAACTCTGAGCTGAAACCTCTCTCTTGGTACTTCTTCCATAAACAAGTTCTCTGTTAGATTTCAAATACAGTTGATGCTGAAATATGGGGGTGGGGAAAAAAAAGCTTGAACAGAAGGATTCTTTGATTAGAAATTCTCTTAGCCTCTTTAAATATAGCTTCTTCATTATTAACATTAGGGCAAATAACACAGGGAGCAAGGGAAACATACAAAATGTTATCCTATCTGACAAACAACATGAAGTAATAGTCTTTAAATTCAGATGTAACTAACAGAAAGGTGTTTTGCCCATGTATGGGAACAGCTGAGTCATGGTCTGGACCACTGATTGATCACCTGAGGAAAGGACTGAGTCAGCTGTGGTAGCACAGGTGAAGGTGAAGCCTGGCTCTACCCTTCCTGGACCCCATTTAAGGGCTGACTGCCAGTGGGGAAGGGTTTCTTTCTGGAGATTGCTCCTCTGTAGATTCTTTCTTGTGAACCTAATCTTTGGGTATAGGTGAGCATCCCTTCCCTGGTTGTTTCTTTTCCCATTTTCACCACGATAATTTTTCCAGCTGTAATACCAACTGTAACAGACCACAAGGTATTGATTCCTGTAATTCTCTTCTGTAATTCTCTTAAGTATCTGTAGGAACCTGAGAAACAAAGTAGATACTATTCTGACCTGAATTTTTACAGGTGATATATTGTATATAGGCTTTCTTCTTTTTCTTTTGAAATATGCAGTTAGTTTTGTCAATTAAAAAAAAAAAAGTCAGCTTTATAATATCAACTAGAACTGGAACAGAGGTCACAGCAGAAGTTCATTTCTGAATAGGTATCTGTTCTATTTCATTATTGCAAATGCTAATGTTTGTGAGATGATTTATAAAAGGAGAGGATTGCTCCTTGACCAGCAGTGCCCTGATACACCACTATCTGGCTAGTTTAATTTATCAGATGATGTTTGAGTACAGGTTTATTTACAGTAAACCAAAAGCAAAAAATCTGTGCTTTTGTCCATGTTTCACACTAATCTCTTCTCTTAAATCTTCTTCTTGATTCCATGTCAGAGAATGTTTTGTCAACTCAGCTCCCATGGAGGAATCCAGAACTGTGGATTAATTGTTTCATACAGTTTAGAAGAATTAAAGATGCAGAGATGGAATGAAAATTACCAATGCATCAATTCACCTAGTGCAAGCCAATGGCAATTGCTGAGGATGGGGAGTTTTCAGGTGGTTTTTTTTCTTTTCCTTAGGCATTTTCAAGGCTGTCACTTTGGATATGGACTTACAGACTCAGATCTCCTTGTTGAAACAGTCTTAAAGATTCCTGCCAAGAATTGAGTAGAGTTTATTATTCTTTACAAAAGAAGGATGGTTCCATCACCTGTTTTCTTTATTAAAACATAATAAATCAGGGCATTTTGAATATAAAAGAAAATTCAGTACTGTCAGCATACTGCAAGATCTTTGTGTGACAACTTGAACAACTACCAAAATCTTCTACCAGTTACAAACAAGATTATCTGCATTTATTCAGAAGTTGTGTGAGTACTATAAAACTATATTTGTTTTAAAATTGTCATTATCTTAGTGAGAAAGTAGGAATTAAATTTGCTACGTAGAGCGTTTGACTAAAATTTTACTGCTTATTGGCACTACAAAATGTTCTTCATATTTATTTGTTAAATAAGTTATCTTTATCACTAGCAATTAATGGATTTTGGTAACTGGTGAGCTTTAACCAGCATCAGAAGGACTATGAAGAGAAAAAAAATGTCAAACAGCTATACTGTGATTTGTATATAAGAGCTGTTTTTACACCGAAAATTTCCTAAAACAAGATTTTTTTCTGGTAGAATTCAGACAAGCTACTTGGGGTCTTAAAGTTGCGCTACACTTTGATTATTATTTTCATCACAGTGTTTGATTTTTCATTGGAGTGCAACTGTTGGACAAATATTAACAGGTACACATAACTATGAGACAGTTGTAGGGCAGAGGGCCTAAAATTACAGACTGAGCTAAACACTTTCCACACTTTAAAGGTAACAAGTACCTTTTCCCATTGAATTTGTTGCACATAAAACAAAAATGTAACTTGGAAGCAAGAAGTTTATAGTTTTGCAAGAGGCAATTTTGTGAAGTATTTGCTCTTAAACCTCTATATACTCTGTTTTGATGACTGTGCACTCAGACGAGAAACAAGCACACCAAATATGTTTCTCTTTCTGCTACTCCTTCTGGTAGAAGCACAGAGAGAGGTCTGAACTAGTTCTGGCTTTATTTTTTCAAAATTCAACTAGTTATGTTGAGGTTTTGAGACACTCAAACCAAAATCTTACTAATTTGTCTTGGCACAATTACCTTCACTATGATAGGTTTGAACAAAGCTGAACATAATGGGATTTTTGCTAGTTGGTTACCTTAATATCATTCTGTTTTGCGTAATCCTTAATATTCTCTGTTTTCTGTATGGCAGTTTCCTCTGCAACCTCAGAATTTCTTTCAGTGTAGCCTTTTAGTCCTACCTCCTTCTTCATCTTCCTTCCCTATGAACTTCCTGATCATGCTGCTGAAATAATACTCCTTACAAGTGATGCGCTTTATACAAGGTAAAAGAATACGTTCCCTGTTTACTTCTCATGCACTCTATCTAAACTTGCCTTTTCCACCAGGCAATTGTAACAGGTCTTCCCCAGGCTTTCTTCACCAAGAATATCGTATGTCTGCTACTGTGTATACTAAAAAATAATGATAATTTAGCACCCACTGCCAGAGGCTGTCAGACTTTAGGAGTTGGAACAGGTCATTCTGCTTAGCATTGTGTTTGGGCCACTATTTATTACTAATAATACTAGTTGAAGAAAGCATTTCCATTTAATGTTTGGAAAACCTAGGAAGACCATTTTTGAAAACAAAAATTTGATTTTACAGACTTAAGCTCCAAGATGTATGCAATTGTTTACAAAAATAAACTATGATGATTTAAAAACTTCAATACTTTTTTCTCTTTTCTTCCTGTGGGTATCCAGCCTCTAATCTTTGTAGAGGCTTGTAGAGTAGTCTCTTTGTTTTTATGTCACCACATACAAACTGGTGCTTTAAGGGCCAACAGTGTTACTGGGAGATGGTTCAGTGACTAAAAGCTGTGTATCTATCTTACAAATTGAATCTGTAAAATGAACATGAATCGTTCCAAAAACCCTATTCTGTGATGCTATGGATCCACCTTTCCCTGGGTTCATTTAAGGACTAGACTCCAAAGGCAGAGTATCTCCTGGGTGAAGGTTACTTCCTTAGAAGGTGTGTTCTATAGTCAGAAGACCCCCATTACCAGTTGGGTGAGTTTTTCTTAGATAAATTTCAGATATTCCTAACTGTACTTTGCCTCATATCATGAAGAACTTATCAGAAGCACTTTCTCTGCTTCCGTGGGCCAGCAATCATTGCTCTTATGGTATGAGTTAGATGCACATAGATGTCACAGGCTGTGAGGTGACAGCTGGTTTGTTTTATTTACTTATTTTTGTTCCCAGTGAATTAAAAACAGGTTAAGCAGCACATACCTGGAAGTGTCAATAGATGGTAGGCATCTAGATCTCAAAAACCAGATAAGCACAGTCGGAGATATCTAGGAGCTAAAGAGCTATGTAATGACCAGGGGCATTTGTCTGTTTGTTCAGCATGGGTAATATTGTCTCTATTTAAGAAAAATTTCTATGTGCTATTTTTCTTCTGTATCCCATATCTGAAAGACTTCATGTAATCAATAAAATTGATTGACTTTATACTTTTTAAATATTGTTTCCTTTTTTTTTTTAACTATAATACACACCAGCACAAATGAAAAACAAACAACTGCTTCAGTATGCCAATAAGTAATGCAACTTATGTTGTTTATGAACATAGTGAAAAAATACTTTTTTTCAGAAGGTGGCAATTCTAGAGTAGAGTGGGATGAATCACCTTGCAGAGATGTCTGTCTTATGCATCTAGTTAGAGTAAATGTAAATGAAATGAGGCGCTGAGTTTCTGAATGTCTAAAATTAAATCACATGTAACCCACTGTGTCTAGACTGTAGTCTGTAAATGCAAAGTAAACAAACAAATTCACTTTAATAACTGGCCAGTGAACAGGGATTTCACTGTTTTTACAATGGCCTGTGATTAAGTGTTAGCGAAACTTGGGATCAGGTATAAGTATTCTGTGCAACACTTCAGCTGTCTCTTGTACAAATATGTTAACTCACTGATTTCTCATATGCTTGTATTGATTTCATTTAATATTGGAAATAAGAATGTCTTTCATCCACAGTTTTTCATGCAACACCTAGAAATGAGAAAATATTAAGATACTTTCTCATTTTTGTTTGCTGCAGCCAATGTGAGGGGGAGAGGTCTGACAGGAGAGGTCAGTTATTTGGGGTTTATTACATTTAGGTACAAGAATCTGGGTCAACTCCATATAGATGTTTGTTTGAAGTCTGAAGAAAAATAACTTTGTAAGGCTCGTGCGTTTTAATGAGCAGGTTATACAAACAATGTCAGTTGTCAGTAAATGAGTGTGCAGAACTTATGATATCTGAACCTAAAAATGAAGATGACTGAGACAGTTTCCATTAAAAGTGGAAGACAGTTAACATAGGTAAAAGAAATACATAAAAAGCAAAAAGTTTAGATATGTCTGTCACTGAAGTAAAAACTGCATGTCCAAACAGAAACCTTTATATAAAAAATGTACAAGAGAATTGCCTTACAGCCTCTAGATGGATTTCACAGGCTGGATCAGTTCATGGTATGAAGAAAAAAAGAAACACACTTAAAAATACACAAAAAAGTGAATAGAATGTTAATATGTCTGAAATTCAGTATTAAGAAGTATAAACTTAATCTAAAGTAGCTTACTTGTCTTTTACATCATCAGAAACAAGGCAACCAGGGTAATTGAGATGTAAACCAGTCCCTAGAAAAGAAGATGATCCTGTGGAATACTGAAAGGCATTTTAGTAAAAATAAAATAAAAAAGCTGTTACCAGGCATAGTCAACATAGGTTCATGAAGGCAAAATCCTGCTGTAGTAATTTGATCTCCTTCTGTGATCATATCACTCACTTGGAGGATGAAGGGAAAGTGGTGGATGTAATTTTTCTGGATTTCAGTAAGACCTTTAGTGCCATCCCTTATCTCATCTTTCTGGAGAAGAGGTCAATTTGTGAGATGAACAGGTACTAACTATGCTGGGTGATACGAAAGATCTTCAGTGCAGGCACATATCCATTTGCAGTTAATTCAGGACACATGAATTTTCCCAGCAGGACTGCAGGATGCCTTAAAACCACAACTGGTAACAGTATATAATATCTTCATTGAAGAATATGTCAATCTCCTCAGTGAACAGAGGGACATGACATCTTGGAATTAATAAAGCCTTCTCTCCCTCAGCCTATCACTGGGTGTGACAAGAGCAGTTGACACTTTTCTTTCATCCTTTTCTCTATTTATCTATTTTCTTTCTCCCTAAAATTAGCATCCTATCTCAGATATGATTCTGATCATATTCTAAAAGTCAGAGGCATCTACAGACTTAGGACTGGCACTTCTGGACCAGCAGATCTCCTTCCTCACCAACTGAAGCGTGGCTGCTGAGCACTGTTATCAGAGCTCTGGCCTGGGAGCTGAGGACAGAGCAATGCCTTGGGAACTGCTTTTAAGCCACAGTTAGGATTTCATATCTAAAATTTAGGGGTGTAAGGAAAGGCAGGAAGGCAGGTGAAGAAAGGCTCAGACAGACATGTCAGTCTAATGAAGAAAGAGACCCAGGGGACTTGATCAACTTTGAAACTTAGAGGATGAGCCCCTTTGATGAACAAGCAGCATCATCCAGGTTAAAAAAGAGAAATCAGCAACAGAAAACATGATATTCACTCCTCCGACTGAAGGTCTGGTTTGTAATACACTTCCCATCTCCTCCCTCTTAAAATTTATTGAACTTATTAAAGTTTATTAAACTTAGCTTATGTTAGATCTAGAGGAAAGAGCACTACATTTCTTCTTTCTGCTTAATTTAACAGAACAAACTGGAGTTTTCTTCTTTGTGATGTCATGGTCTCTGAGGTATCCTACTTGGAGGCTGTTCTACAGCCTGATGATATGAACTTTGGACAATTCCTGTCTGAAACCAGCTGGTACATTTGGCCTTGCTATTGACCTATCTGTTTGAAGTGCATGCATACTAGCTGAGGCCAAACTCTTGTTTGCAGTGAATTAGTACAGCTCAGAGAAAAATCTCATGCTGTTTTACTGATGCAGCACTGCATACTGATGAGGAACAAATTTCACCTTTTTTGTTTTCCTAAAAGCTACCTGTTATATTTCTATCTATTATTATAATTGTTACTATTGCAAAATCATTAATTCTTTTTTTTTTTTTTAAACTTTTTGGGATCTTTTACAGAGACCTATAAGCTTCATTATGCCCCCTTTAGAGTATAATGCATTGTACTTAAATACCTTTTGATTAGTAACTCTAGTTCCTATCAACTATATAGTTTGGAGTGTTTTATCTTCTCAGGAATGACTTTCTGTTTCATCCACATAGCTGATATCAAGCTAACTCTGCCTTAGATGTAAAGGTCTCTACCAGCAGATCAGAAAATAAAAACAATGGTAGAGAAGAAAGATGCCAAAAGTTTTTTGGCTTCTCTCCAGCAATGAAATGAATGATTTTTGTCAGAAGTGCATTGTGGACATTGGATAGACATTGTTTGTTCAGCCTTGAATGGCTTCTTTCAGAACCATCTTCCACTGCTGTTTTGCTGATGGAAAGAAATAGGTTGCTGTTTTACCTTGGCAGGGAGTATCTTCTGTTGTGATAAACATACACCCCTAGATCCTGTAAAGATGATCTCTCTCCTACTGCTCTCCACAAGCATGTGGATAATTTAGTCCACAGAACAACAGATCTTCTTTTGGTGCACCCCGATAATACACCTGCAGTCATGAGCAATGCTGATGTGCTCTATCAGTGACAGCTTGAGAATCAAGCTCATAGCCTTTGCCAACACTGACAGCCAACTGACAGCTAATGCCTGGTGTTACATCTTTGCCTAGTGACACCTGTATGTAGAATGAAGCCAGTGACCACTACTTAATTGCTGTTATCCTCAGTTACAATCCCCCCAGGAGCTTATTCTTTAAAGCAGAACACACAAACAATAACTAACACATTTTCTGCATAGGCAGTTATGTAAAAATAGACTTTTCCCATAGGTATTAATCACTGTCTTTGATAAACACAGTATAACAATGATGTCTATAAACAACTATTTCAAATAAACTGATGGTTTAGACAGTTTCTGTAGTATTAAGATTATCATATACTGAATTTACAGAAGTTTGGGCAAGTCAGTCTAAGGCTTCCTGAATTTAGTGATCTACAGTAAAAACAGCTGCTGCTGTCATTAACTTTCTTAATACATTCTGTTCTGTGAAGGATGATATATTTTTTCGCTATACGCTGAAACATAGCCTATACAAAATACCATAAACCCATGACTTAATTGATATGCTGATGCTGTTTTGGATCTTGATGACTTTCTTGGGTAGCCTATGGAGCATTTACTGCATTAGGATGTAGAAAGTTGGCAGGCTGTGTATTTGTGAAAAGCTTAGGGACAGGAGAAGGACAGAAAGAACATGTGGAGTTAATGAAACAGAGAAGAATCAATTAACTGTGTTGAAGGCAAAGTAGGTATGCTAACTGACAGCAGCTAAAGTGGGTTGTAAATAGTTTAACACCCTTAAAGTAACAGACAAAAAAAACTTCCATGCTGGTAAATACTTCTAAATTTGCTATTGATAAATTGAAGCAGAATACTTTTATGAATGGGAAGTGATGGGTAAATGCATTGAGATTTGGGGAGAGGCAGAGAATGGAGGACCTTCATCTCTCTAGTGACATTAGTGACTTGGGTTCTGTGCTACAGACACTGGACAGTACCTCAGCTGAGAGAAATAGAGAAAACAAATTTCAACTGTAGTAATAAGAGATTTCAGATGAGATTCCAGGGAGACTGCTGCATTGCACAGGTAAAGTTACTTGACTTGTAACCCTCATTCCATACACCACCATCCAGGGAGCTTTAACTGCTTCAAAACATGCTATTTTTTTTTTTCCTATGGCTTAGTTACAGCTCAGATTTCCTAGCTACTCCCCTCCTTTAAAAGCGTTATTATGTTTTCTTTGTGTTTAGAATGGTGGATAGTGAAACATAGAATGAGCATGTTAAATCTGCTTGGTAAATTGCTGTAAATATTTTTAATCTCTGCACCAATTAAAAATACTCCTATAAATAAATTTATAGATAGCATGAGCAGTGTAGTTTTAAGCAATTGGTCTCTCCAGGAGTTGTTGTTTTTTTTTTTTTTTTTTTTTTTAATTAAAAGGGTTAGAAAGCTGCTTGGGATTAAATGGCTTGATTGATACAGGGTTAGTTCATTTTGGAATTCAGTGCTTTAATATAATGCTGAATAAAGAAAATTATTAGTTGTGCTCTCAGTAAACTGAGAATACTGCACTTCCAGCTATTGCTGTTTTTCCTTGAAAGCTTCAGAATTTGATGTGCAACTATTAATATAGTAAAATTCTGTTAGTTTTAGATAAAACAAATTCTGAAACATTTTATTGAGAGAACAATTAAGCTCTTGTGTTATTCTGTAGAAACCATTTTGCAGCATACCACATTCATTTCTAAATAGATATATATTTTTTTGTCTTGGAAAACCAAGAGAAAATACATTAAAGAGAATAAAATCCTAGGGAAGTAAAATGTTTTAATTTCAAATAAACAGTTCAAGGGTTGATTTCATTTAAATGATTTTGATAATCTAAAAAAATTTCTAAATTATTATGAAAATATATGAAGTTAGGTAGTCTTTACAGTTATTTGCTGTAATTCTAATGCTACGTGTGGTCCTGCTACATATGTTAAGGACAGTCATAAGGCTTGTGTCTCTCCAAATGCAGCATCCTGAGGACATAAATGTTATCTGAATAAGCTGAACAAGGTTTAACCCTGTGGGAAAAGGTAGGATAGTAATTGCAGGTTCGTCTAGATTCAGTGGTAAGAGAGAGAAGTCTCCAGAGTTTCTTTCAGCTTATTTTGAGATAAAGAAAAGCCTCTCTTTCTGGATTTGCTGGTTTCTCTTCTTGTGACCCTAGATACCTAAGAGAAGGAAATACTCCTGCGCTTTCAGCCAGAAAGAAATCATGCGAGTTAATTCCTACCCTTTGAATCTAGCATTTGCTTTTAGGCATGAGTCTGGTCATCCACTCATAAATGAGTTTTCCATGTACATGATCAGCTGAAGAGGTAACTTAGTGGTTATGCACCCCAACTCTTCTCTTCTTACAGAGAAAGAAAATTTAAGTTATAGTCATGTTTTTGCATTAATGTAAACTTCTAAACTGCATTTTTTAATAGTATGAAAAGGCAAACAAAAGGATTAAACTTGTAGTAAAACACTTTTCGTGCAATTGTATCTTCACTGGGAAAAATAGTACTTAATCTCACTAAAGCAGATGACCTCCAGGACGGCTTACAATTGGTGAGATCAGTGCTGAGAGATGTGTGGTAGACTTCCTGTAGAAATCTAGAAAAGGAGAATTTCATTTTCACCACTGTCAAACAGTAGGCTTCAAATGCATCATGAATTCAAGTGCACTGAGAAAAAGCCAACAGTTTTAGCAATATTCAGCACTGTTATGAAGACAAATCTCTCTAAAATGGTGCTTCTTAAGCCATACCCTCTTCATGTAAAGGGTTGCAACTCCTATAATGCCAATAGAATGTTATAACATTAAGAAAAGAAAGTGCCTGTCAAGGCTACTACATCTATTTCACACTAATTTATATATTTTAATACTTTGACTAAAAACACACTGTGTTCATATAACTGGACCAGGGTCTTCCAATCACTGTATTAAGTATGTTTTCAAGAGAGCTGTACTAATACTTTTGTTGGTGTGATGGTTTTCACCTAGGGGCATATGTTATGAAAACATCAGAGGAGAGGGTGACTTCCACTGATGGCAAGAAGATAGTGGTTGATCATTAGTTAGTCTTAGTCACTGTATGGAGGGCACAAACCAAAAATAACTTTTCTGAACATTGCAGAATTTCATCATTTGACAACAGCGACTTTTAAATGTAGCTTCTAAGCTCACTCCAGCTAAATTTCAAGCAGCCAGCAGGATCATTCACTAACAAGGCTTATTGGGGAGTCTAGCACTTCCTCTACAACTTCAAAAGAAAATGAATCCTTTCTACCCATGTGGTGGGTCTGGGATCTTATCCAAATTCTGACTGAAAGAAGTAGTAATTGATTATACTAATTAATGAAGTAGTACTAATGTATGAGTGTATCCCAGTGTGAGCCTGTTAGCCAGTAAACTGCAGAGCTGTGAAACTTCTCTTTGGATTGTCTCCAAAGATGCCAGGGTTTCCTGCAGCCTGGTGAACAAAGTTAGGATCTGGTGTTTATAATGTGAAAAGGAGACAATACCCTAAAGAAAAAAAAAAAGGCAAATTACGATGAAAAATAAATTAAGATACTTCATAGATAAATAAGAATGGGTTATTTCAGACATGCTCCTCTCCTCAGCTTCTTGGATGGAAAGACTGAGCCTTGCTCCCATTCTGCCTGTTATGGATTAATGGATTAAGTTGTTGGGTCCCCTATGTACAGACAAGTAAAACACTATTAATGAGCTAGAACTCTTAATGGAAGTTGATGAATTTCCATTCCTAAAGGCAGGCTCCTAGAGCTTAAGAGACTACCATTGTCACTGCCTGTCAAGGAAAGCATTTGTTTGTCCCAACAAGTCAGAAACCTAGTAATTTGCACGAGATAAAGGAGGACAAAGTAGGTAGGAAATCTGGGAGTTGCATGGAATTCTCCTGGATCTGTGGTGGCCACTAAATGTAGTTTTGTCATCTGACTATTTTTATCAGCTATATATGACTCCTCAGGGTGGAAAACACCATGCCATATTATCAGCTCTGACATAACTAAAGGGAACTTTTCAGACAATTCCCTGTTCTTTCCAAAACACTTGCAACCTTTTCTTATGTCTTTTTCTCCTTTTTACTTATTCAGAAACATGTAGGCAATGAACTGAGATCTATCTGCACTGTTTTAATAAAACTGGTGAGAGCAAGATGTAGAAAAGAACAAGCACAAAAAAAATTTTCCTTCTGGCCCTTAGAATGTGCCAATGGCAAGTTCTACTTTAATACAAAAAGAAGCATCACTGCTGGTTGTTGAAGCAGAAAGAATACATCACTGAAGAAAAAAAATCAACGTAAATTATTTTGAGTGTCCCACATTACATTACTCCAAGTCAGACAAAACCAACAAAAACAATGCTGTATGCGGTGGAGAAAGTCTTACCTAAAAACAGAAAAGCATGAATTAAAGGCTAATGGATGACAAACAGTTCAATACAAACGACTTATGATCTAAGACTGTGCCTTGCAAGCTTATATAAAACAAAAGAGATTGTTGGGAATTAATGCAGTGAATTGATGTGAAATGATAATGAATGAAAAGAAAAGCAAATGGTAAACCAACACAGTTAAACTGGGGTAAGGGCTTTATTCTAAGAAGTCACCTTTTTTTGCCACGACTGTTTGAGCAACAGACACTGGATGGGTCCTAAACTGGGGGGGTCTCTGAGGTTGTAATACCTGGCCTATGTATTGTATGAGGTCCTGTCACTTAAAAACTTACTGTCAAGTAACAGCAACATGCTGGGCTCTCCCCATCTCATGTGGCTCACTCTCCTTCCCCACTGCCCTTCAGGCTATGTGAAGTAACTTGTCCATGGACAAGTGAGCAAAAGTGGAGGCGCTTTCCTGATCAGCTGTAATTTCATTCTCAGAGGTACAGAGGATCTAATCAGAGCAGCTCTGTAACACATATTTATTGCTACTAAATAACTATATGACTTTAGGCTAACTGGGACCAGTTCTGTCAGGCTGGTGCAGTCAGTGCAAGCAGGAGTTTGAATAAAATTAAAAAATTACTGCTATAATAAGGTACCCACAAGACTGCTGCAAATACCATTCACTCAGCGCGTGGAAATAGGGAGATGATAAGTGTGGATGATTCCCCTTTATCTGCACTGCACACCTTCAGAACTACAGAAGTCATTCATATTTGTGGGACAATGCAAATCTGTTAAGTACTAGCAAAATCCTGATGCTTACCTACATATAACTGACTGCAGTAAAACTGACTATACAACATGAAATCTAACTTTATTGGAACTCAGTGGGCAAATAATTATGTTTTAATAATGGAGGTTCAATCAGTCATGTAAGTTAGTATGAGAAGTGCTACAGCATAGCAATTTAAAACTGTTAGAAAGCAGACTAGCTAAAACAAATATCAGACAAATAAGAGGAATTAGAGAAAAGTACCTGTATCATATTTAACTAATAACAGAATTAGAAACTAAAAATACAAGAAGATTAATAAAGTGGCTGAAGGCCATACTAAGAAGGCTCATCACTTTTGCAAGGGCTGAATGAAAATAGCATAGCAATACGAGTTCGCATGCATTTATGTTTTATTTTGATGGGTGTATTTGTCAAGGGAACTAACCTGAGGAAAGCAGCTGTAAAGAATACACAAAGAGAGGCCATGCAATATGTATTTGTAGTGACAAAAGCTAGTTTTATTGCTAGCAGTACTGCAAACTTTAAAACAATTGTGAGATGTGAGCAACAAAGTCAGCTGCAGGCTGGACATTTTAACAGTAAGAAAGCAGTTGTCTGGATATCCTATTATCAATGGCACTTTCATATGCTCCAATACCAAGCTTGCCATTTCAAAGCTCTACTTAATTCCAGGATGGCTTTCCATTAGTGAAAGTTTTTCTTTTTATTTCCTATGCTAATTCATGATCATCCAGTAACAGATCAGACATCTACAGTAAGTGAGATTTTTCTAGACATTACATAGCTCTTCCATCTGGTAAAATTCACCTAGGTCAGGGCAGTTATATCCATCGCTACTATACACTTTGCATCTTTAGTCTGCATTTCTATGTTTCAATTTTTGGTCTGAGCTTTTGGAGTCACCTATCAAAACCTTTACGAGAAAGTTTTCATCTTTGTTGGTATTTTCAGGTGATATTTTTCTTTTTTCTTTTTTTAAACAAGCTGCATAGAAATTCTTCTCTTGAATTCTAAGTAAGTCCAGATGCAGAAAAACTCAAGTATCAACACATAATATACAGGCTAATAAATAATCAAAAAAAATTCATTAACCAATTACATAATATTACTGTTTCTGAAACCTTCAGATCAGTGTCAATGTTGCTCAGAAAAAGTAGAGTCTAACTCAACCTGAAACTTTGAGATAAAATAACCATTTCATAACTGTAGAAAAAACAATTGCATACAACCAGTTCTAAATTACCCAAAAAAAGGGGTGGCAATCACAAGCCACTTAAAAAAAAATTTGCTTACCTGTCTTAAGCATCAGAGGTCTCCAAATACACCCAAAGGGAGAATCTTCAAGAAAAGAACCTTTTCTTACAGCACCCAGCTCTTAAATGAGACTTAAATGAGCCCTGAAATGAGGAGTGGAATTAGGTTCCACCTCCTTCCAGTTTCACAGGTGAATTGCTTTCACTTGTGCTCCCAGTGTGGGATAGGCCCTTTCACCAGGTGCTTAATTACTGGTTCAGGCCATGACTTAGCAATTCCCATACAGTAACCTAATTTCTTGCTTGCTGATTAAGATCAGACTATGTTATTATCAGAGCTCCTTGGCCTTAATTCTTGGAATCTGTAAGAGGTTACAAACTCCTTTGCAATTCATAGTTTCCAAAACAGTTAAGGATATTGAAATGGAGTGGAAGAATGTACAAGCCATGTTTTATTTCTTAGTCTAGATTTTACTTTTTTGCAATGGCAGACTTAAAGTTTTTCACTTTTAGGGTAAACCTATTAGTGATCTTTAAACATTAAAGACAGCAACTCAGATCTGTGATACTGTGCTTGCAGTTGGATGTATCCCTGTCTGCATATGGTATACACTTGTGTTTGACACATATGAACTCTCTGCTGAGGAACTAAAATGCCACAAGAAACAATACTTGAGAGAAGAAAAATCTTTACATGGATTTTCTTCACCTGAATGGTGAATAGTATAAATGGGAGAAGAACTTAAAAAAAAAAAAAAGACGTGTTTACTGCTCTGCTCTCACCACGTCACATTTTCTGCAAAAGCTTCCTGCCTGCTAGACAGCTCTTGAAAACATTTATAGCTGGATTTTTTTTCCTTATGGAAAAGCTGGAGAGGGAAGAAGTGAAAATGGGTGTATTTATATTGGAGAAGGAGGGTGAACAGCAAAGTGAATTGGTGGGCAAAATGAAAAAATGTACATGTAGATAAATAACACATAGACTGATAGGCAAAGTGGCAAAACAATTTCTGAACTGTGAAAAAATGCCTAAGTTTGATGAAATATATATATAAAAAAGACTGTAGCTTGAAAATAAAAGAAAGGACTAAACTGTGAGACTTTCATAACACAACGAAAGAACAGAGCAAGTTGTAGGGCTGCAAAACCACTAGGGAAGCTTGGGGTTTATTACTGGAGTATCCACTGGGATTTAAGAGCTCCCGTGTTAGGTTTTTTTTTAACAGGTATATCCAAGCTGATTCGCACTATGTGCTGTAGTGACTCAGATTCCAGAATTTATTGTCATCCCATGAGATGGAGATAAATGAAAAACAAAATAACTCCCTGACAAAATAAATGAGGTATGGCAATATGACTATTCAGGTATGGCAAATTATGACTTAGCCTTGGAAATAATGATATGACTCAGAATTAAAAAATAAAATAAATAAAATGAAAATGTTCTGTATTATGTTCTAAATTTTGCACAGTGAATGCACCAGAACAAATGCATTCCCAGCGCAGTCTGCAGGCTTTCACTGGGTTGCACCAGACATAAATTAGATTGGAGTCAGCTGAAAGTCTTCTGATTTCACATGCTGAAAAAAATTTTCTGTCTCAAGAATATATTCTTTTTGTATTTTCATTCTTAAAGGGGTAAATTCAATTTTGTGTTGAAAGTAGCATATGGAAAGTTAGGATTAGTGTGCTGGGAAGGGCAAGTGGGAAGTCTGGTAGGATGAGAAGGGGATGGTATGAGCAAGGGGGCTCTGTGGGGTAGAATGTAAGAGTTCAGGGTCAGTGAATGTTTAGGAGTGAAGGAATGTTTTTCTTTCTCACAGTCAGCCAGATCTTTGGGCATGTGAATCTATGTATATCTATACATCCCTCATCTACCCTACTTTTTGCCTCAGGTTTAGAGTCCACTTTCAAACTGCAACCTAACTTTCTTCAATAGCCTTTCTTCAGCATCTCTGAGGAAGCAGACCCATTGCACAGTGATTGACATTGAACTTATAGCTCCCAGTCTTGTATTTTATAAGTGAATGCCCTGAGCAAACAAATCCTAAACTGAAGCTCAGACCAAGAAGACCTGGACTATTAAAATCTCTCATTGTGGAAATTCAGAACTAGACACACGTCATCTCCAGCACTGAACAGTCATAACTTCTAAGTAAGATTATGTTCAGAATTTTATTCAGACTTCTGGGGGAGAACATCCTTTAATTATATGTAACATCTTTTGTTTTGAATAATAAGTCCTTTAAAGCAGGTACCAAGCATAAATTATCAGCTATAATCAAGCACAAGTTTCTCTATACCAGCTTTCATAGTGCATATGTTAAATAAATGCCCTTCTTTTTAGTAGGTAAACTTTATAATATTTTCCTTTAGCTGAAATCTATATTCAAATTAATTATTTCAGATGAATAAAGGCTGAACATTTAAAGAAATCTGCAAGCTTCCCAAGGATTTTAAATGCTTTTAATTTAACTTCCTGGTGAAAGGAAGAAGAAAAGGATCACTAAATACCTGAATATTTGGGGAAAAAAAAAAAAGGGAAGATGACAGGTGCATGAGCAGAAAAAAAGTCTTCTACTGGAGAATGCTGGAAGATACTACAAAGAAATGATAAGTTTTGTGTGTCAAAGGAGATATTAAATTTAAAATTATTTTTTAATACAGGCTCAACATCAGTAGTTTTAAAGCAACTGTGAACTCTGGCTATAGACAGTATGTTGCAATGGAATGATTTTCATTGCTTATTAGAAAAAGTCTGTTGCTACATAGTGTATCAAAACTGAGTACTTGGTAGCGCTTAGTTCATCAGTATACAAACTAATATGAAGAAATGGAGGTCATATTATTTCTTGCAATCATTTCCTATAAGGAACAGTTAAGCCCTTCCTGGTTTTTAGGAGACTACAAAATTGTAGTTCAGATAATATAAACTTTTACTTTGACCTAAGTGTGACTAAAATTGAAAATATTTGATTTATTTGTGTATATAGCAGTGGCCTGAATCAGTAACTCATGGGTAACGTGTAATGTATTGCTCAGTGAGATTCACCACGATGACTCAGTCAAAAGAAGTAGCCCTTCTTATAGACCTTTTTGACAGAGGGAACATGATATGATGTTGTCTACATCTGTTACTCAGTATTGTTGTCCAGAGTCTACTAAAGGTGAGAGATTGTTAACATGAACATTACATTGATTTATTTTGTGCTTTTTTTTTTTTTTCTTCTTCTGAGATATACACAGTCTTTAATTTCACCATAAATTATCAATTAGATCAATCAATAATCATTAGAATGTTGTAGACTATGCCAAATTGTACCTGCCCTATTGGTGATCAGATTAATTGGAATGTAAAAGCAATGTATAATCTGGACAGGCTACAAACAATATAAACAAATTATATATATATGTATTATAAACAATAAACTCTGTGAGATGTGTATACATTTCAGAACACTGCTGACACACTCTGGTTTTCCTTTCTGCACAAGCTGGTAACTACACTTACTAAACTTCTCTGGAATCTTAATATACCACAGGATGTATGAGTGAGTGGAGTACAAGAGGGAGAAGCACAGAACAGTACAGTTGTACTGCTGTGCAAAGAAGATCCTCCAGGATCTTGAAAGAGTTACTATTTTCACTCTCATGCAGGTACTTGCAGATGAGCAAGAGTGAAGAGTAAGGGAACAGTGGGGAGATAGAATGATAAAGTGTTAATAAATGCCTCAAAGTCCGCTCTTTAAAAGTCAGAAATTTTTTGACATTAAAACACTGAAGGACTGAAAAAAATAGTGTAACACATGCTATAAATCTCTTAGGAGAAGCCTTTAGAAAGCTATAAAAAGATCAATGTTACAACATACGTATGATTGAATTTCAATGAATTATCATTTTACAGCAGCTATGACATGAAATCTCTTTCATCTTCTGAAAGTGAAGGTTAAGAGTCATACAGTATGTTACATTGTCTTGATGTTTGTTTGGAATTTGGAATACAGCATAAAGGAAAGCAGAAGAAATAAAAGAGACATACTACAAGTTAGTTGAGGAAAAAGAGCAACAATGATTTGGTTATATATACATATTTAATTGAAATGAAAAAATCCTGAACTTGTACTGTATTTCATTCTGTTAGTGAAAAAAAACCAAGAATACATTGTGGATGTTTCATATTTGAGAAACATAAAAAGTACATCTGAAGTTTTTAGAGCTAGAAGAAATTTTGATTGCATTTTTTTGGTGTGACTTTTAGATTTTGTCTTACAGTTTGTTGGTTCACAATGCAGCAACAAAACTTAAAAGAAAGGAAACTATGCTCCAAAAGAAAATTCAGTAACCTCCCCAAAACACTTAGTGAATACTCTTATGTATGCCTCTATGACTGTAACTTCAGTGAAACTTACAGTTGGGAACATTTGCATTCATGGTAAATACATGAGTTACTGTTGCCCAATTGCTGCACATCAGGGAAGAAGAAAGTGTCTTTACCTGATGCTATTCCACACAAAATGGGCATACCAGCTCAAGGCGAATCGTCTTGGCAGTCTATATCACCACTCTCCTTAGATAAGACATGCCTTCAAAGCTTACCTTATCAAAAAGATTTCATGTTAAGATATGATATGTGAGAGAAAATATGATTTAGTGGTAACTACAGTAAAAGATAACCTGATTTAGTGCTTCATCCAGCAGCTGTTAATTCTGTCCACAGCAGGGGATGTGGGACTAGATGATCTTTCAGGTCCTTCCAACCCAAGCCACTCTATGATTCCATGATAGTCTTGAGACAGACTTGTTTGACTGGGCTCATGCGAGGAAAAAAAGCTGGTTTGACACTGGCTTCACTGATAAAGGAGGTTAAGTTTTTTGTGGTTTCAAACTTGATGAGATGATTTGAAGACACGCTTAGCCCAAATCACCGCTATAGTATTTGCATAGTTATTCATTGGTTTCACTGCACGTGTATCTGGGTCAAAACAGAACACTCTGAGGTGTTTTCAGTGGTTTTGTTTTATTTTTCCTCTCTCAAGATTCAGCAAATGTTTTTAAATTTGTTCCATAAAACAAATGAGAGAAGGTGCATTTCTATCAGAACAATAATAAATTTTGCCTTTTCTGGACAGAATGACATTCTGATTTTGAATAGGAGAGCTGGAATGAATGAAGACCCGTGGTAGGAAAAATAACTAAAAATCATCAATGTCTGCAATAGCCTTTGCTCAGACACAGCAACCATGAAATATCCTTGAGAGGAAAGTCAAATATCCTGAAATGAACAATCTATAGCAATCACAAAAAGGGTTGCTACATTTCCAGCTTAATCACATCTAGAGGCAACAGCAAAAATGACTGAAAGTGTTTCTGTTCACTGATGACTGCAGCTAGAAAAATGCATTGCAGTAGAGCTGTAAGGTGTGTGTGAGAGCAAGTACACGGTATGTTCACATTCTATTTGTGAACCTCTTGTGCTCCTTTGTAGCAGATGGAGGGTAATAAAAAAATAATTTTTTTAGATACCAAGACCAAATTCTACACCGATACACACATATTTTATTTGCTTCTTAACAGTGAACCCAAAGCTGCAAAGAGCTTAACACACATTGGGCGGTATGTGTGGGAATCTGGGGCACAGAACTTGTCATATCTTCTGAGCCTTGCATTATTTAACTAAGGTTAGTTCAATAAAAATCAGCATTTTACTACAGATTCCTTAGAGAAAACCTGGCAGGTTTAAAAGATGTGACACTAGAAGCCCCACTACTTCAGTCACACAAGAACTGCAATATATAATCACCCTGAAATGCTCAACATGAAATGTCTGCTTATAATAAAAATGAATAGATTAAAGCAAATCGTAGCCCCAGACGTTTACTGGATGTTATAGATGCAGGGGCAAATTTTATGAATCAGATCATCAGGACATTCCAGCTATTTCTGGTTGTCTGAAAATCTTATTAACAGTGTATAACACCTTGCCTATTAAAGTGTTATAAGTAACCTAGGTTGTGACAAGGTCTTATGTAAAAATGACCCCTTCTTATTCAAAAGATTTGGTTATCTGTTTAGATCATCTATATATATTATTAGGTGGGATGAGTTTGTAATAATCCATTTGCTCCAGGCAGCACAATTTGCCAAGGCAGTAAAATCGTGCAAGCTGGATTTTATCCCTGCTCACACCTCATCAGCAAATTGTTTCCTGCAGCCCAATTCCTGGACAAGTGTTAAATGTGAGTAAATCCACTCAGGGCAATCAAAATGCACAGGTATTACTCAAAGCAGTAAAGGAAAACAATCAGCCTGCCAGACCACTGACATCAGATCTTAGCCTTATGTGACCTGTATTAGTAGAGTTAGTTAGTGTATAGAGAAGAGAATAGCCATATTGACCTTCGAAGCCCACCACTGACTTCTGAAGGCCGCTATTTAGTAAAAGATGCAAATAGGTTCGTTTTCTAAAATAAAATAAAATGTTTGCAATTACCAGGGACAAAAGATATGGATACTTGCAATGATACTTTTACCAGACACTTTATGTTATGACTCTACATTAGTTCGGAATGATAATTTCTAAAGAGAATTTTATTGAGTTATTTTCTGTCAAGTCATTGGTTCAAGAGCCTCAGCTGTGTGAATTGGCACATCTCATTTGAAGTTGGCAGCATACTCAATGGACATATTCGTCCATGTTGTGAGTTTATTACAAATATGAATTTGACTGGTATGCTGCTGCACTTTTGGGGGAAATAGTTTAGAGCATAACTCCAAGTTTACCACATTCACAAAGTCTTATTAGAAGGTATTTTGGTGATTTCCATGTATGAGTAATCAACACTAGTAAGAAACAAAGAAATGGATTCCATCGGATCATATGTTTCATATGGATTTCTTTTCTTTAAAGAGACTAATTCATAAGAATATAAACAGTGTCGGTACACAAAGGGAAAAAAAATCAGAAATTAAATGCAGGAAGAATGTAAACGCAGCAGCACTGATTCATCTGTATATGGAGAAAAAAGTCTTCAGGTGAGATGGCTGTCAAAAGATAAAAAGGATTTGATTAAAATGTCACTAATAGTTTAATTTTTACATAGTTTTTTAAGCTATTTTAAATTAGTAGATTTACATTTTATTTATTTATTTATTTATTTATTTATTTATTTATTTATTTATTTATTTTTAAACGCTTTTATGATGTACAAGTTCCTCACAGGTAAAATTGCTCCCATGTGTTTCATTTCACTGAAGTGAGACCTAGTATTTTATGGTAAACTAACTAATTTAGCCATTTTGTTAGCTATCTATAAACCCATAAATGCACCCAGCATTCTCTCCCCCATCTCTTGTTAATATGCATACCAGATGCATTATCTCACTTCTGCAATATTAAGGGTTGCAAGATAGATCTCAAAGTATTAATTATCCAATCAACACTTTAAATGAAATTAAACTGGCAACATGAACCTCAAGCAATTTCATGTGAGAAATAGAGGGATTTCACTGTGGAAATAGAGGGGCATTTGTTGGTCAATGTATGATCAATACTAGGAAATTCTTAAAAGGAAATACTAGCTCTCTTTTTTTTTCTATCAAGACAAAAGACTAACATTGGATTACGAAGTCTGGAAAATGTGTTATTAACAGTAAAATACTTCGCCAATGATTCTTGAAAACCTGACTCTATTCACATCCACTACTACTGGATTCCTCTCCGGCTTGTTCTGCACAGAGATCTCATTACTTTCTGGCATACCCGCAAATCTGGAGATGGAGCTTTGCTACTTCTGGTCAAACACTTAGATTTTTGAGTTTGATACTGAATTAGACACTGCTTTCTCATCTTGTGTGCTTTTAATTGCTGACACTCCCTTTTTGACTTGCCAGTACTGTAGAAATCGGGTTGTACTTTGCAGTTTGCAGTATTGTACACATAAAAGCAGACAAGGGAAGATGAACTTGAGAAACGGAAAGTTCAGGCTTTCCAGTTAAATTTTACACCTGTAAACAACTTTGTTACAGTTGCACCATGGTAAAACATGAGCAGATAGGAATATCCTTTGCCAATGTTTCAATTTTGTACTGGAGGCATCTGTAATATTACTGGGGTGAGCTTTCATAAAGTTAATATACTTCCTAGCAGACCATTTGTGTAATGTGTATTTATCACACAGATTTGAGCTCTCCTTAGGAGGATCTGTGGGCTTACCATTACAATCCAGATTTAAGAATACAGATTAAAAAAAAAAAAAAAGACTGAGACATTTTTTATGTGTACATTTTAATTTTTTGGGAATATTTTGAAGTACTTGTACAGAAACAACTAGTATCTTTGGCTTCATTTGTGTCATTTATCCACTAATCCACTGAACTCTACTGAGAGGGGTGGTAAGGGTAATTGTATTTTGCTTAGGGAATTTTTATTAGATCATTGAAAATTTCTGTCTCAGTTAGCACTGAAAATAACAGTCAGAAAGTAAGAAAATGTAAGTAGGCAGTAAATTGACCTCCACGTCTTTCTATAGGAAAAGGACTCGTTTTGCTGTATTTTCCTTATGCATGGCTGCTTTCCTTCCTGCTGTTCTCTTTTTCCACTGCTATGAAAATAAGGTGGATGCTGGAAACACACTTCAGTGATCCACGTCTTGCAAGGTCATTTCTGACTGTTAATAGCAGGGGCTGGAGTTTGCATTACCATTTATGATTGGGTTTTTGAGTCCAATGATAAAGTGAGGAGTGCTTCATTTCCACCTATAAAACCACCAGAACCACCAATAAAAATTCCCAATATGTGGGAATAGCACATATTACGCCTTTAGGATTTCTTTCTCTGTTGTCGTGAGTGCAGAGGTGGCCGATGGCCCCATGGGTGTGCACCAATGATGAAAACCAGTTGCCGGTGCACGTCACCACTTTGTAAAGCACAGCCTGTTGCTTTTGCATGCACTGACAACCAGCTGTCAGCTGCTTTCTGAGCTGGTCTACAGTGGCCATTTCTCCAACTGTCTGTTGTTTTGAGGATGTGCTCATTTCCACAGCAACCTGCTCTCTCTTTTGATGTCTGCGTGGGCAGGCATCAGATCAGAAAATTCCCCGTGTGAGTTGGATTTCTATTTTTCCTTTTAATGTTTTTTAATGCATTTCAATGCAAGGATTTATATTGGTTGCCAGCAAAGTTTTTCTGTAAGGAATTGTGTTTGTCTCTGCCAAAGTCATATATATGAGCATGACAGAAATTATCATCCTGAGTAAAGTTATAAATTGTGTTACATAACCCCTTGGGGAAAAAAAAGCAAGCAAGAGCTAAAGCAGCACTTACATTTATGAGCAGTATTTCATGGAATTAGTTCCATTTTGGCTGTAATGCCTCTCTGACACAGATGCTTAATCTATCCTTTATTTTCAAGAATGCTGTGCTAACATTTCCATTTGAAATCCACCAGCACACCAACCCCCAGTCCTTCAGCTAAATTTGTTCATAATTAATTCATTTCAAATGCTGTAAAGAATTAGCTGAGATTTTGTTTGTTTGTTTGTTTTTGGGAAGTGGTGGATGTTCTGCAGTAATTCTGGTTTCTCTGGAGAGGTTGCTTTGGGAGGGGACCCATCCTTTTTCCAGTAGCTGGTGTGCTTTTCCTAAAGGAAGAAAGCATTGTCCAAATCAGTTTGGCTAATTCATAAATTTCAATAACGTGACTGTGCATGCAGTTCTATTTCTCTGTTTAAGGGTAAGCAGCGCATGAACCTCTTTGCCTCCCTTGGAGGTGTCAGTCAGCTGAAACTCTCTACTTTTGTAGATAACTGTTAATAGATTTGTTATTCTAACTCAGTATTGGCAGAAGGGAACATTGCCAAAAATATATCCACCACTGGGGACAGCTCTCTAGGATGCTCTTCATTTAAACACTGAAGTCAAAGGGATAGGATGGGTCATGAAGAAACAGGATTTGCAATATTTTTAAACATCCACTTTTTTTTTTTTCCTTCACACTTTTGGAGATTATTGTTTTTTGAGTCAAATATGTAAAAGTACATGTGTATTTTGGAGCTTTACCTACAATTTTTTATTGTTATTTTCAAGTAGCTGCAAAATGTGTGCTTTTTTCCCTTTGAGTGTTTGAAATATTTGCAGTACTTTCAGCCAAATATTAAATTATTGAAATATCAAAGATCAATTTTAAGACATGTGAAATGCTCTCACTGACAATACACAACACAACAGGTGCTGGCACTGCACATGTAATTAGCAAATTATTAAAAAAGAATAGTGCAGGAATTTTAATTATTATTCTTAATGCAAAAGTTTGGTTTTTATTAATATTTGAAACTGCTGTTTATAATTTCACAGAAAATGAAATGCATCTTTATTTAGAGCAAATGTACTGCTGCCTATTTAACACAGCATCATTCTACAGCAATTTTCATGAAAATTGCTGAATGTTGGTAGATGTGGTGAGTATTGTTTGAGAGTTGTTTTGTTCATTCTTTTTCCATTACTGCTTGTAGCAACTGACATTAATTTGTAGTGCTTCTGTTGATCTTTCTAGATGCTGTACTATTAATACCCATTGCAGAAAGAAAGAAGAAACAAAAATGCAGGGCAAAGTATGGTTACTACTTGAATACAGGGACAGCTGATAAAACAAGCACGTTTGCTAAACCCAGTTTTGTCTATAAATTATCCTAGAAGGAGAAAAACTGATGTATTTCCTATTTGCAACAGGCAGTGGCTGAAAAGAATATACTGACCAGAAAAGCAAAGCTCCATACATCATCTAGTTCCTGAAGTACAAACGAGGTGGCTGTGCTAAATCATTAGAATATGCAGGGGCTAGACTATCCTATGCACAGCAGCACTTCATAGCTTGTAATTTCATTGGTGCCTTGCTCAGGATTTTGTCTTTGGCAGCAAGGAGTGGAGTTTGGCTTTGCTTTACTTAGCTTTGCATGTGTGTTTTTTTTGTTCCTATTAATGCTCATCACCAATATCTCAGCATCCTGCAGTAGTGCTTTTTGTGTCCTCACGCCAAGCAAGTCAGAGAATGACCTGCAAAGACTTCTACATAAGCTCAAGGAATGAAATTCCCTTGCAAATAACAGACATAAATCTGTAGGCTAGAGAAAAGATTCTTGAGGGTGGGGCTAATGAAAAATGACATGACATACAAGGCAAGGGTTTCTATGCCTAAGGTGTAGATAGCAGAATAACAATATGTCTCTGGAAATCCACATCTTGCAAATTTTGTTAACGCCTCGTTCCTAATTGAAGTGCATGTTTGAGCCAAAGCCACAACCTGAAACTGCTTCCTACAATTCTAGTAAAGCCTCTACAGCAGCATCCAGGACCCAGTACACTCCTTGACCCTCAGCACACACCTTTAACAGTGGAGTGTTGACTAATCTACTCCCAGACTCACTCTCTCTTTTTGGGCCAAAATATCTTTATGCTGCACCTGGATGGGGGGCAGCTTCTGTGGGAAGCGGTTGTAGCTAAGATAGGGTGCTCTCCTGGGAAATGAAAACTCTCCTGTTCCTCAGGCTCAGAGTTTGATCTATCACCTCACAGTTGAATGATCTAACTGCTAGGCTTAGTCTCTAGGAGGGGTCAGACACCACTGCTAGCACTGAGTGGAGATGTAGGCTGCTGTGAGCTCTCTGTTGTGAGTGTTGTTCTTGACAAGTTTTAAAGGTATATTGTGTGCTTCTTGTTCTAACTCTCAAGGTTACAGCTATGTAGGATAACTCAGCCAATGCTGGTCTTGATATGTGTCAAGCACTTTACATACCAAAGTCATTCCAGTAGGGAAAATTTACATCCTTTACTAAAATGTTAGATGTTTGTTAGAAGTTTTTTAAAATGGTTGATAGCTAGACACAGTAATGTAACCCAGAGCACTGAACTAGTCACTACAGCAGAGCACAGCTGGATGGGCAAGAGGGACACATACAAAATCCCAGCTCCTTGATCAGCGGAGAACAGTTGCCTTGGTTATATCTTAGGTAATCAGTGAGAGGGAGTGGTAACGCCTACAGCAGATGTACTTGCTTGTCTCCTCTCAAATTTCCTAGTTATGAATTTGCTTACAATTTAAATATCTATGACTTCACTTTTTCCTTAAGGACAATCATTTTTCTCTCCTCAGTATAGTCTCTCTCAGCTCCCACTGGGTTCCTTCTCTTTCCCAGTTTCCTCAAGGCAGCAGCCTGCATGTCAAGTCAGGCCTCAGCACTGCCATCTTCCACTGATAAGCTCACACTCACCTCTGGTGCGAAAGGATTGGTACGGGAGCTCTATCTGGTCCTCACAACAGAATGCATGTTGACGTTGCTGGAGATATAGAGTGAAATAGCACAATATGACTATTGTATCATCTTCAGAAAACAGATTTCGTCATACCTGCATGTTTTACTACTTTTGTCCAAAACACTTGAAATCTAAAATCAGCCATTGGCAACAGGTGTAAGAGGTGGGTGAGTGTGAAATGTTGCATGGCTGCAGAGCACCATTTTCTACAAAAACAAGATCATGTCCATGCTTCGTGTTTCCTTTCTTGTCAGCTGCTGAGGAGGCTGAGACACACTGTTAATCCTTAGAGCTGGCAAGGCAAGGGATAGAAGGAGGTCTCTCCCATTTTCCACAGTGAAGAACTCTAAGATAAGGCACCATTATGTTCAGTGGTGCAGGAGGATCTGTAGCACTCCATATGTCTCCTGTCCAGACTTCCACTTGGCCTGCAGCTTGTGTGGGCAAGTGCGGAGAGACCCCAGCCCAGAGGGTGGGGAGCACTGGAGGTCATTGTACCCCAAATGCCAGATACCAGCAATATTGCAGCATGGTTTATGTCTCAGGGAGTAACTTATTTCCAGTCACACTCAGTTTGTAATCGAGGTTGCCAGACTTATCTCTAGGAACAGGATTTCTTCTGGAAACAGGCCATTGTGAAAGTACCCATATATCTACAAAATGCACACTGCTTTCTTCCTTTGGAAAGTTGCATTTTGTCACTAAAAACAGGATGGAGGTGTGATTCTGAGATCCTCGTCATCAAGCTTAAACTTTAAGTGGAAAACTTAGAGACACCATTGCTGGTATGCAATTAAACACGACAAACAGATTACAGTATCATTGGCTACCTCCCAAAACAAAATTTGTTGATGCTTATTAAGTCTGAAGAAAATGATCTCATGATAAAAACAGCAATCCAAATGAAGCCAGACAGACTTGAGTGATATTTATTGCAAACAGCTTTCTAGGTGTCTGAGGAAACATTGTGCCACCCAAGCAGTCAATAAATTAAATGTCTTTTGAAGAAATGTTAGCAAGTAAGAGAACAGCTTGTTTGTCTTCAAATAAAAAGAGATACTCCAAAGGAAGTAAAGCAGATTTCATGGGAAGTGCTTAATTAATATCCCTATATATTATCTTCCAAGAGAAACAACAGAGAAGCAGGAGTCTATGTCAATTAACTGGGCAAAAATATCTGCTTAGTTAAAGGGGTGTAATTAAGAACCATGCCCTGAGAACTGCTTTTAGAGACCTTCTGCTGCATAAAAAAAAAACTATCTGGGACAAGTTTTCCACTGAACAGTAGTTTCAGTAGCAATAGTTTTTTTGACTAAAATGTCTCGACAAAAAGTTTGCAAGGGATGCAGCCAATAACAGAAAAATGTACTTTCACATATTTGCATTAACCAGAATCCATACACAGAAGAAAAGTCAGGTAGTCCGTCCTTACTTAGAGACTGAAGCTTATTCTGAGTAACAAATGCTGACACCCCTCCCTTCTTTCTCCTCCTGCATTTTCCTCTTTTATTTGTTCTCCTCCTCTGAAAAACCTTAACAGAGATGCTCAGAATATAAATGAATAAAGTTGTATATATCCTGCCAGTAAATATAATGGGTAATGCAGAAAAGTCCATGAAAAAAATAATAGGTTTTAGACAGTATGTAACAAAGAATGCAACAAAATTTGAGGAAAGAGAAGATAAATGGAATAGCCGCATTCAAAACAGCCTCCATTCTCTAAGTTCAGTGTGTCAAAGAGTGCACTGAGAAACATGGCAGGCAATTAAAGAAGACTTTGCCACGTGCATACATGTGAGTATGATTACAGATCTTGCACAAATCCAACATTTCTTAATGTCTGAATACAGTACTTAAAAAATAATAAAGTGTGATGCATTTATCTAAAATATTGATTGGAGTTATTCAGTAATGTACTTTGAATCCTTGGATTTCAGATTTTCATTTTTCTGTGAAACAGTATGAACAGTACAGCACTGAGAATATTAGGTGCACATGAACACTTAAAATGAAAATGGAAAACATAAGAAACCATTTTCTGGAGATCTTGCAGTCATGCCACCATGACTCACATGACATGTACACAGATTTAAAGGCAGTGTTTATAAGTTAAAATAACTGTTAGAATAAAAGACTCTGTAAGGAAACATTTAAACAAATGAAATATTCTGAAGTACTTTCAAATTAAGGGAATGTGGGTGAAGCCACTGTTTCAGAGACCTGGATAGAAATTTATTTCTGAGTTGTTCAACAACATTTCAGCTGAGTCTCTGGGAGGAGTTTATATGACCCTTTTTCTGTTTGGATGAGTCATGCTGGTGCTTTATAAAGTGATAAAAGTAAGAATCTCAGATAATATCAGTGTTTCACCACGCTTTCTAAAGATTTATATTTGTGTCATTTTTAATGTGGCAATTTTTAATTATTAAAAAATTAGAAAACCAGATGGAATTACAAAACAGCAACAGGTTACTTAATCAACTTTTGCCTACTGGGATAAATAGAACATACCACAGAATATATCAAAGCAGACACTGATGAGACACTATACATTCCATTAGTATGCAGGAGCTTTTCTCTTCAGATATCAGTTCTTATTAGATATAAGCATATGGCCCATCAATCTTATTAAATAAACCCAGCAACTCATTATTTTATAATCCATAGCATATAACATCATGGCAAAAATCAAAAGAAGTACACTAGATCTCCCCACATATCTGTGAAATCTGCCACCAAATTATTGGATGTGAACAAAGAATGAAAAATAATTGCTGTTATTTTAACAAGGACTAGTTTAAAATTTAAGTTAGTTTGCAAATATTAATAAACCTCCTTTACCTGTGCAAGAGGGCCTTAGAACAAAAGTAATCAAATACTGAATTTGAAATTTGTCGTGCTTGTTAAACAATGTTAGAAATATTCGTTAAGCTCTATTGCATGACATGAACTACATACATGGTTAAAACAAGAAAACTAAGAGTGAATCAAAGTGCAAACCTGTAAACTCATAATAAAATAAACATTCTTTACTTGTATGAAATATCTCCCAAACTTATTGCATTACTTTGTAGATTTTTGTAAATTTTTTCAGTATAATTTCCCAGGATGTGCTCTGAAATAAGACTGATTTCAAACAGGATGCCAATATGCTTCAAAGGGAAGCTCTACAATTGCTTTATTTGGGCAATCAATCCTAGCTGATGAATTTCAAGATCCCTAAAAAAAACCTGATGGTAAATACTGCACATCAACTAAGTGTCCAAATGATGTACAGTGGTATCCTTAATGAGTGCCACCAGATTAATGTGTATGTGCATACATTTGGTTATTGCTATCAGAATTATCAGCCTGCAATTTAATCTGGCCTACCAGAAGCCCACACAAATGGAAAAGAATACTTGCTGTGGATTTTTCACCAAGCTTCAAGAGAATGTTTGTTAGTACCTTCAGATTAATACCAGTTAGGTTTTGAACAGTTTCAGTCTCATGCTAGATGATGTAAAACAGATGAAAAAAAATGTGTTACACAGAATATAAGAATACAGAAAAAATAGTATTATTTACTGAACAGCATCAAGTAATCAAATTTATACCATACAAGCATCAACAGAAAATGTAAATGTACTAATAAGGTAGTATCAACAACTTTTTTTAGCTACTTGGTATTCAAAACTGATCATCTTGTATATCTCGCCTTAAAATGCATCAAGTATCTCTCTTTGTGTAGTATTTAAAAATTTGATAGTCAATGACTACAATGAAATGCATGTATAATACCTGAATTTAATATTTTAATACCTCAGGCCCAGATCATCAAAGCATTTAGGTTCCCATGCATGCAGGGAAGATCTGGGTCTCGTTATATACTAACCCTTTCATGAAAGGAGTAGCTGCTTTTGATGTTGGGAATTTATAGCGTTGTCTTTCCCTATACATGGAGGGAAAGGGTCAACATTAAAGAAAGAGTGGTTTCAATAGGCTGAAAGGTTATGGTATTGTGACTACATGAACCACCTTCCCCACACAACATAAAAATATTCTAACATTAAGGATTATGTTACAACTCAGTGGAAATATGCAGTAATGCAATCTGTTTCCTTTGTCTGAATGACAAAAATGCAGTCTTAACAGTCACAAGAGCCCGCCTTGTGTTAGCTATTAAAAAAAAATATATTTATATTTATATTTATGCAACTACTATGTGCATTAAACAAAATCACTTTATGAATCAGCAGGGTTTAATAACACTTTTATCTGAATCTCTGGGAAGGATGCACTGAAGTCTGTGGTGCTTCTTAGTAAAGATTTTGAAATGGCAAAGGATAGAAATCCATTTGTTTAATATCTTCAGATTTTTTTTTTTGTATTATGTTGTCTAAGAAATGGTCCATAACATTTCTGTCAGATAAAAAAGATCTATTGCCTTGATTTAAGTCTACCACTCAGAAATGAAAGATTTCTCTTGAAAAGAACCTGGTAATTAATTTTTAATGAACATTGAAACTGAAAATCAGCCCAATTTCATTGTGAACTCCTATGAAATAACAATTTCACCGTTGTAAAATTCTCTGTTGCCTTCATTTCTTATCAGTTTGTATATCATGAATTGTTTGAAAGGATATTGATCAGCAATGTACAAGAAACATTGTACTACTCCTGGAAAGCATATACATTGTGGCTCACTTACTCAAGTGGATAGGCTATTTTAGAATTGAAAAGTGAGTGTACTTCCACATTTTTTTGTAGAAATATTGGAATTTTTTTTTTATTTTTCTTTTTCACTTGCACTGAGATAATTTTCTCAATCACCTGTGAACACTGATCAGTGTTCTTTGCACTGAAAGTGTACAGATTTGTCACTCAGTCTTTGACATACCAGAGAAGAACACTTGAACCACAGGGTAATCCCCTTGTGCACCAAAGCTTTATTATATTTTTGATTACTGTGCACCACCACACCTAAAGCCAATAATGTGGCACGTGTGCCATAGTTCTGATACCATAGGTGTCCACTGACAAATGTTCTGCATGAACCATCATGTCTCAGTCCACTAACAAAGACTACTGTGCAATGGTAATCTGGTATCTTAGATAGTTTTTCTTCCTGGACAAAGCTTTTCCAAAATCTTCTTACTATCAGCAGCTTAGGGCTCCTTTTCTTTATAGAGATGCAAAGTAAATGTCTTACACCTGTAGGCCAGTACTGGTGTTCTGTCTTAAAAATTTTTAGCACTGCTCTGATACGATGAAGCCTTCTTTTTCTCCAACTGGTTCCACTTCAGCATATGCAGGATGTCCAGATCCTCTTCTGAATTTCATTGCTGGCCATCTGCTCGGACGCCGCTTTAACAGCAACAAGAAAAAAAGAAATTTTCAGAATATAAAGGGTACAACAATAAGTTAAAGTTTAAAAACTTTAATGATGAGCTGTACAGTCATCATTAGATGATAGGAGAAACATGCCCATTGTTCTCCCTGCCTAGTAGAGCATTGAAATTTGCTCCATGGGAGACTGTGTTTCAGAGTCCACCAAAACCATACTACTTTTAATTATTTATATCATATTCCAAGACTGACTAAATAGTGAGTTTTTAGTCCAAATGATATAATTAATGAGTACAGTAGGCTATGAGCTCAAACACAACAGGTTCCATCTAATCACCAGAAAGCACATATTTCCTGTAAGGGTGACACAGCACTGACACAGGCTGCCCAGAGAAGTTGAGGAGTCTCCCCTTTTGGAGATATTCAGAAGCTGTCCAGATGGTCCTGGGCAGGCTGCTCTAAGTGGCTCTTCTTGTGCAGGGACAGGTGGCACCAGATGGTCTCCAGAGATCCCTTCCAACGTCTATCATTCTGTCATTTTGTGATTCTAATTGAGCAGTTTACTTTGATGGTTCAAATGGAAGCAGCCTTTTCATTTAAATTCTTTTAACCTTTGAATGCAAGGGTCTTAAGAGTTCAAAACCAATTTTCATTAGTGTCTGTGGTGATGGCTTTAAAAATAGCTAAGAGACTGAGAAAACACATTTCTAGAGCAGATAAAACAGTTCCAGATTGTGATGCAATAGGAAGGGAAAGTGCTTTACACAACTTGGATTTTTCAAAATGACTAATATCTGGGAAGATGCAGATTTTAGATTACCATGTTGAGATTCTGTCAGAGAGAACAGTTTTCAGGACAGTTGGCCACAACTCTTTCATAATGTTAGCTAACACAAAAACTCACCTAAAACAGTTATTCCCCATTGAAAATTTCCCACTACTAACTATGCTAACACATTTCTCTCTATTCTGACTACTGTTACAATCTGCTTGAAAGGAGGCTGGAAGGTGAAGTAAGGTACATAGAAACATTGCAGGAAAATAAGAGGAGAAACAATGATAGTAAATTACATCCTATATTTTCATTGCCACCTCAAAATCAAAATATTTTTACTTCACTTTCTACTTTTAAAAAACAAATATTTTTATCTGATTTTCTGTCCCTTTAATACTGCATTTTGATTGACTTCTAATCAGTAAGGATATATCATGCTGCTGAATGTCTGTACTGGGGACCACACAGGCACAGCTATGACAGTATGCCAAAACTCACAGTGTTGTTGGGCAGCAGTCCTTACTGAAATCTTGGAGCACAAAGTTTTTCTTGGTGATCACTGTTAAGAAGATATAGTATGAAAGCAACTGGTTTATTTTTCTCCTGTTCCACAGTCTGGCTGATGTTGAGTCATCCAGAGCTAAATTCTGTTTGGCAGGTAATTTAAAACTGCAGGCCTTTCAGTGCAACACCTTCCTAAAAAGTAGGAAGGTAGAATTTTGTTCTCTTTAATGGATGTCTTTTCCTAATAAGCAAACTTAGTCTATTCAAAGTTTGGAGACTTTTTTCTACCTACGCTTGATTCAAACTGCCTTCAAAATTAAGAAGGACAGTTTGGTTATTGCTAAATAAAAAGGGTCATATTCTGTTTTCAGACTCACAGAAGTAAATCAAGAGTAATTCTACTAAATGCATAGGCCTTATTCCATATTTACACCAGTATAAATGAGAATTTGACCAGAGAGTACTCAAAAGAAGAAAATGAAAATCAATGGAAAACTAGTAGGGAAGAATAATTAGAAACAGTCTCAAATGGCAGCATATAAAAATGAGCTGAGTCTTAATCTCTTAAGATGCTCCTTTTAAAATGAATTTCTGATTAATTTCTACTTCCTGGCTACGCTGTTACAATCTGATTTTACCATTTTCTTCTAATCTTTTTTTTCCATTTGCTTTTCTACATGATGAAATGTGGTTAGTAGATAAATGTGTATCAGTTCTATTGATACAATGAGAAACAACATAAATAGCAGCTAATGAAGACATCAACATATTTGAAAGTCATCTCCAAACATCAGTTGCAGTTTTATGTGGTTTCTCTTCATGCTCACTCTTATCATGGTGAGATTTTCCATTCCTACCGAAAGTCTGTTTGATTTCAACTCCAGTGGATGTGAGTGTTTTAAGTGGTTACCAGTCTTAAAGCAATGACAAGCTACTAATTCATTGACTTGTCTATTGACCTCACAAAAATCTTTAGTGACATTACAATTTTAATTGATAAAATCAAAAGCAATTTGATGCCAGGGGATAAATAGGTCCTTGAGTTACTGAAGTAGCTCAGGAAGAGTTTAATGCATTCTTGATTTTCTCTGCAAAGCAGAGTAATAAGTGGATTAAAAAAGCAAAAATAGAAAACTCCATGACCTAAAAAAACCCCTAATGAAACAACAAATGAAAGAAAACAGGAAGAACAAAAGCTGGGTACTTAAACTAATTCCTTATTTTTTTCATCCAATTTAACAGGAAAAAGTATGCTTCATTCTCTGGAATTAGAAAATTAGAACTCAGAGGAAATCCTCCAAGCTGCCGCTGAAGAGCTGCAATTCCTGCTTCCTTTCAGTGTGTAACGAAGCAGGAAAACGGAAATAGGATTTTTCTTATAGCTTCCATGAGTTCACTGTTTTAAGCAAATGAGCTAGAGGAAAGCACTTGTGACTGAGACATGTATGCTTCAGTTTGCATAAGACTAATTTATTACATACATTAAAAAAAAACTCTACTGAAAAATGAAAAAAAATAGCAGTCAATTGAAATTACCTCTCACACTGAAATTGAAATTTACCTTTCATATTTCTTACATTACACCTACCTACACTACTGTTGATGGCTGCAAAGTAAATATGACTTCCTACGGCAATATTAAAGCTAGAATAAGCACCTTCATGTTAATATTGGTGTAGAGGTAGAATAAATAGTCTCACTTCTGAGAGAAAAGCTGAAGTGATTACACCTCAAAATACTAAAAGGTTGAAGCAGGAGTATCGTCACACTGTTGTTTCATTGAAAGATCTCCAAGTTCATTCTCAAGGTTGATCAGATTCTATTTACAGCCTTTAACATGAGGGAAGCTTGAGCCCTATAGAGCCGCTATTATACATTAAACAGCACAGTTTCATTAATAGGTGATTAAAAAGAAATGTAAAATTTTACAATGAGATTTAAAGATCTATATTAGAAAATAATAAAATTAACTGAGTACACATAAGCAAGGAAGGAAGTCTACTTTGTACATGCCATAGGCAAATAGAGAGTAAACAACATACAAGATCAATACAGGACAGATATTGTCCAATAAAGCTTTATTGGACTACTATATTTGAAAATTCATGACCCTCTTCTTCCTAAGGAACTGAGAAATTCTGGTGCTAACATTATATACTATCTCTAAAGCTTCTTACAGTTAAGCACCACTTTTCACTGGAGATGGTAATTCATTAAAAGCAATTGCAATAATATGTTTTGTTAGCTGCGTTAATTATTAACTGTTACCCTTCATTTAATACAGCTGCATAAAAGAGAAGTTTCTGTCAGCAAAAGACAGAAGGAACTTAATATGTATTACATCTTTGAAATTCTTACATCTTATCCCATATTTTTTTCATTCCCACCCTTGTCCTAATTTTCATTCCATAAAAAAAAAAAAAGGAATGAGCACAATTTTATACAGATCTGAAATGTCAGAAGAGTGATAAAGAGAAAACATTGTTAAAAATCTGCCCCTTTGTCCTCTCCCCACCCTTGTCACACACACGTACACGCTGCAAGTCTTCTATAAGATCGTAAAAAGTTTTGTTATGTGTAAAGTAACCAGAAAAAAAAGATACAGGGTGTTAACATGTGGATCAACTCTTTGTTCTCATTCACACTTGAGCTGACAGTTTCACCAAAATACAGACATATTTTCTTTTCCAAATGTAGCTTATGCAAGTACAAATACTTGACAATGTGAGAAGCAAACTTAATTTTCCACTTAACAATACAAAAGCTGAAGTTATTGAGAAGAATCATGGTATCATAGAATCAGTTAGGTTGGAAAAGACGACTAAGATTATCTAGTTCCTCTAACCATGTCCCTCAGTGCCACGTGGACATGTTTCTTGAACACATCCAGGGACAGTGACTCCACCACCTTCCTGGGCAGCCTGTGCCAATGCATTATCATTCTTTTCCAAGAAGGAATTTTTCTTAATATCCAACCTGAACCTCCCCTGGCATAACTTAGGGCTGTTACCTCTTGAGTAGTCTTTAAGCTGAATGCTTTGATCCAACTTTGTATTCACTATTATTATTTTCCTGCATTTCAAATCTTTTATATTTTCAGGACTGTTTCACTGTTTCTTCTGAACGTTACATCTTACTTATACATTGATGTCCAATTCTTTACTTAATTCAAATGTATAAAGATATTTCAATCTATTTAAAAGACTTGCCAACAACACATGCTTAAGTCTGGAAGTGTGTAAATACAGAGCCATCTAAATGCTGGATTAATTGTTAGAACTCTGGACAAAGTGCAAAGACTATGAATTAAGAAAAAGGAGAAAAATACAGTAAAGTCTGTTACTAAATGTGTTAACCTGATGTCATCAAAATTTATTAATATAAGTACTCATCTGCTGTTAATGTACCTGGCTATGCAAGCCTTTTACACTCTCAAGACAAGGAAAGCTCTTCCTGTTATTAATTGCTTTGCCCATAATGTTTGCATGTTTAAATTTATGTGAAATATTGTTTAAGTAGTTATTATTTGTATACCAGTTTTTAGTCTCTACTACAAACATCTAATTTACTTGGCAAACTGCAGTCAGAAATGGAAGGCGCTTCAAATATCTGAAACTGTATATCTGGAAATAAGAAAAGATCAATTTCCTGAAACCATGTTAATTTAACATTTTGAAGAAACTGTTCTGAAAAAAATATATCGCTTTAGACTTTAAGATTCAGTAGTGTCATTTATTGACTTAATTTATTTTTCTCTTTGATAGAAATGCTTGTTTAAACTATTTGTGATTTAAAATGCTTTTCAGTATAACAATGTTTCTGCAGTCTTAGGATCATCTAAGTAGCAGACTGCTGATGGAAAAGAAACAGAATGCCTTCTTCCTCCCCACCTTTGACTTTTATTGTCAGTGTTGGCTATTTATTTTAGTACTTCTCCCCTGTTGCTGATTTAGGTTTCCCCTGCTGGTTCCTGCTGAGCTGGATAAGCTTTGGAAAAAATAACTTTACTATCAGTACAAGGCAATGGCAGTGAGATCAATGGCAATATCCCAAATGACACAAAGCTAGATGACTTTGAAAGAAGAGAAAAAATTATACTTCTTATCTTTTTTTTAATAATCATTTTCATGAAATTCAATTCAGCTCTAAATTCTGGACAAAATTGAATTGATGAGCGTGTCAAAACTTATTCAAACTAAAAGTACAATCCTAGTGAAATGCATACATATAATAAAAACAATGGGCTATATCCCAAAAGAAATCAGTAGAGCTATGTGAGGTTCATCACCTATCTAAGGGAACTGAGAAACTGAATCTTTGTAAAATTCTTTCTTTCTTTCCTTCCTTCTTTCCTTCTCTCTTCCTTTTTCTCCTTTTTTTTTTTTTTTCTCCTTTCATTTATTTGAAGAGATCGATTGTATTTATGACTTTAATGCAGAAACCTGTAAATGGTGCAGGGAGAACAGGGCTGGCTATTAAACAATGGCTGTTGTATGTGAAGTGCTGCTATGAGCAGAGAGGAACAGCAGTGAGCCAGAAATGCTCATAAAATCCCTGAGCTCTGAAACACCCAGGTCAGTCTCAGGCTTTTTTTTGGACTATTTCCTCCCCTATTACTCCAATTTTTTTTTTCTCTAAGCAGGCAAGGTAAGAACAGAAGGTCAAAATCTGAAGAAAATCTAGTATAAGATCTGAGTGCTGGTGAATGTTTCCAGGCACTGCAAAACAATCCTCTATGCAGCTTTAATGTTAGAAAAATGCCTAACAGCGCTTTCCCAGACAACTTCAGCTGTAGCTCAGGATTTGGGAACCATCCTCAAAAATATACTAATAGTTAGTCACATTAACGTGAGGCTGATGGGTAAATGACACGAATTCAGAATGTTTGTTGGTCTTCATGCTAAAAAAACAGTCTCAGGCTCATTTAGTTTTCTATTGGAGACACAATTCAACTACATTAGGAACAGTTGAGGTGCATCCCCCAGGCACTGATCATGCACTGCTAGCTGCTGAAAATCTGCAGCTGCTCATTCCTTCCTTCCCTCTCTGCAAGGTCATCCCTCACCCAGCTCCATAGCTGTTTGTGTGGCCATTTGAAAGAAGCAGATTTGTGAAATTATCCAGCCTGAACATCCACAATGATGTTAAACAACTAAAAGAGACATAGGTATGTGCATGCATATGTGTGCGCCTGTGAGGGTACACAAGCAACTGAATTATTACAAAAAACTCTGAAAAATCTCCAAGGAAGGTGGGAACATGAAGGCAAAGGCAGTTAGTTGCATTTAAAATAGGATCTTTGGTCAAAATTCATTCATACCCCCACAGCTTCAGAGCCTACAGATCTGGAAAGATATTTCCTTTTATGCTGAATATATGAGAAAGGCTTTTTGCCTGAGGTGAAAATGGTCCCAACTTGTATTGTTAGTTTACACTCCTTAAAAGTCGCTAGTTGCAGAGAACTGCCACTGAGAATTTTATTCTTTTGCTGAGCCTTGCATACGTACATTTGGCGACAATATCTCTGTCTAGTTCAGATAAGATACTTGCAACATCTGACACCTTGCACTCATATTGGGAAAAATTCTACAGAATTCTCAGCCATGGCCACATCATGCTGCCTCTGTCCCCCAAACAGAGCTAAGGACTTTGGATCAAAATATAAATAAGAAAGGTGAGAAAAATAGAAAAAATGTGCATACAAAAACTTGTGTCAGGAGTGGCAACCCTTTTGTCCACAGAAAACTGAGTGCAGACAGACAAAAGGCATCTTAGTAGAAGAGTTTGCCTTATGCTTTGCCTTCTGATTTGATAAATGTTCTCTGGATTTTAATTGCAAAAAATGCAAAATCAATAAAAAATCTAAAAGGGAAAAGACAAATAAAGAAAAAGAAGGCAAGAAGTAAAAGCTAAAAAAGAATCTAAAGCTGCTACCTGGTGTGTGACTTGAACAAAATTAGAGGAAATCCATCTGACAGCTGGCAGTGATTTTATCTCTGTTTACATTCAGCTTTTAGAAATAGTCTGCATTCACTTGAACTTTGATTGGAACTCCCTTGCTTAAAAATCTAATAATTCCTTCTGTCTCTATGCTGCCAGAGACGATTCCAACTTACAGAATGAAATGCATGTTGAATAGGAGGATGATTGATCTGAACGTAACGCCTCTTATTTTATTATGCTGAAGGATATGGTGGTATGGCAGTTGAGGCTGAATCTTCCCACCAATATTCCATTATGTTTTGCTGCCCTGTAACAGATGGCAGAAGAGGAGCATTCTGACAAAATGGCATCTGACATGGAAGTGCAGATGAAGCAAAGGTGTGCGATTGAATTCCTCCATGGAGAACGAATTGCACCTGTTGACATTCATCAGTACTTAGTGAACATTTATACATACTAAACAGTGGATGTGAGCACAGTGAAATGGTGGATGGTGTGTTTCAGGAGAGGCAACAGCAATGTGAAAGACAATACACGTTCCAGATGGCCATGAAGATTTTTAAGACCATGTCATGCAGACTCTTGTTCACTGTTGGTGAAAATGCATAGCTAGTGGTTGTGACTATGTTGAAAAACATTGTTTTTCTTTTCTTTTTTTTTTTTTTTTCCCAGCTAAGAATTTGCTCTATCAAATAACGTTATTACTTTTTACTCTTTCTAGAAAAGTATTCAGCTCTTTAAATAGTATTGTTTTAAAATGGCATACCTTTATGGACAAATTGAATACTATTGGCATGCAAGACTTTTCTAGCCCTTTTTACAAATAATTATTTTCATTCCAGTGAGGAATGAACTCAACAGCTGCGAATAAAACCACCAGAGAAAACACTTCCTTCAGACTTCAGGGGTGAAAAAAAAAATAATCATAGAATAACGTTACTCTAAGACAATAGTTTCTTTTGAAATAAATGACCTTTTCCTCGACTTCTGTGTATCGCTTAATTAAATCAATTAGTGCATTCAGAATTTCATTCAGTGCTACTCAGAGGTGTCACAAGGGGTTGCACTTATCAGTACGAAGTTAAACAGTGCAGTCCATGCACTGGGAAATTTCTGTTAAGAAAAGGGCAAAAATGAGGGGCATCACAACTGGGATTTGAGTTGAACTATACAGAAACCTGAGTAAAATGGTTAGTGAATATTGGGTGATAACTGAAGAGAACACAAGAGAGGAACAGACTAAAAGCATATGATATGGGATCAATTCATTATACTTTTCTTCATTCAGTAACCACTCATGACTATAAACCAGATTAACACAAAATTCTTCAAACAGCCCTTAAACCAAAACCCAACAGAATATGACTAAAAAAGACGTTACCTACAGAATCTTGGCAACATACTGGAATCCTTGCTAAAAAAATATTTTTTCATTAGTAATTACACTAATAAATGGACGCTATATTTAATGTCAACTTAATATTGGGTAGGGATTACTCTATCAATAATTTAATTATAAATAATTTCTTTAACAATAAACACAAATGGTGCAGGTTATTTATTTGACTAAGCTTTATTTGAAGTAGTGATGAGAGATAAACTGATTCATATCTTCATTTGGCTAGAAGATTTGATGCAGGACTACAGAATACTAGTAACTTTTAGACAACTGTGTGTTTTACTTCTTCCTGTATTCATTCTTTATTTTTTTTTCTCATTTTTTTTCAAAAACAGAAGAGTTAAGTATACTTGTTTGTTTTTTTTTTTTCATGAAGCCTACTTCGCTTGGTAAAAGCCACTTTAGTTTTGATTTCAGAGATTGACTAATATTACCTCAAGCTCAAGACTAAATTTAGTGGAATGGGTTTTATTCTATGGATGCTGTTCCCCAGTGGTTAAAGGTTACATTGAGCCTAGAATACAGATTAATAATTCATTTTGACTTCTGTCACTATTACTGCATCTCAGCAACACATGTGTTATAATACCGTTTTAAAGATGAATCATCCTGTTCATGTTCACATCTGAGGTCAGTTCATGCTTCTGTCACTAAGAATGAATGTCTCTATCTTTCCATATCTTTCTCATCCAGACTTTTTCACAAGCAATCCCTAGATATGTCCCTAATGACTTTCAGTGCTTCTGGAACTTCACATTAAAAAGTGTCCGAACTCTTAAAAGCAAGGAAGTACTGCAGGTGAGTATTATGATCAACCATTACCTTCTTTCATGTTTAGCAAATCCATATTTATAAGGTAGAGGAATAATGTTGAAAAAAAAAAAAAAAAGTAAATATAAGCATTCACAGAGTGGCTTTTTTTTTTTTTTTTTTTTTTTTTTTTTTTTGTAGAAATGAATTCCTATGGAAAATTTTATTTTCTCATATTGTCATGTACAGAAGAATTGAGCTGAATAAGTGTCAGAATCTGCAATCTAGATGTCTGCACCTAAGGTAGCTATCTATCTTTGAGGGAGAAAAATAGCAATTTGCCTAATTATTAAGGAAATGTCTCAAATACGTCAGATGAATCATAGACTGTTTCTTTCTATGCTAATAAAAAGAGCAAAAGGAGATGATATTAGACTTAGATGTTAAAATCATGTGAAAAGAGACCTTCCTACACTCTGATGTAAAGTGTTTAAAAAATTTCTACAAATGAATGTATGGAATATATATATAAGCCTGCTAACAGGCTTTCAAATACATACACAAGTTCAGTCAACCCTTTCTGAGAATTAAATGAATACATTTTAATCTTTTTCCAAAGGAAAATAATAGAAAAACTCTATGTTCCAAAAGCAAATGTCAGTGCACATGGAAGCTAATGAAAAATATACTGAGGAAAAGGAAATGTATGAGAGGTGATATCTGAGATGTATCTTTTGTGAATGACCTGTTTTAAAACGGACCAAGTGAAAGCAATAACACTTACAGAAGAAGCAAAGTGACAAACATACTAAGTATGAAATAGCAGCGTCTGCTAGGTAGGCAGGTCCATTTCTTCAAATCTTATACTAGGAATTGAAGAATATTTTCTAGATTTAGTTAAGAAAAAAGTTCTATTCTGAAGACTCCAAATAGTGATACAGTGTTACTTTTGTCTTACCTCTATGAAGAAGAGACTGGCTGCTGATGTTGGATGTTGGTACATATAGACAGTCACGAGGATGGCTGCAGCCACAATGAGGACCAGGACTAGAATGCCAATGATTAAACCAGCATGAAGTGTTCCACCCTTTTTCTCTGCAGCACTGTCATCTGTGGAAGCTACATGAATGACACACTCATTAGTGAAGTAACTTACATCTTATCCATTCCATTTTACATCTGGTAACTGAACATTTGCTTTTTCATTATTACATGTCTTGCTTTCCAGATCCCATTTTGGAAAAAGATGGTAGGTGCTCTTTCCCACACAACTGAACAATCATATAATCTTAATGAACGGACATTTCCAAACATTTTACTAGTTTTGATTCAATAAACAAAATTAATATACTTTCATTTGAACATATTTCAGAAGTTCCTAATTACCTTCATAATGAATTTTGCTTTGATTTTCTCATAAACCATTGCAATTGCCCTACAGACGAATACCAATTGAATACATTTTGAGTGTTGCATTTTATTCTAGTTTTTAAAGCTTCAAGTTGAGATGTCACAAATCCCTATGAGGTCTAGATAATAAACATTCTAAAAGCCCGATTCATTACCTTAGAGAGGGGTTTTGAACCATCCTGTGCAACTGAATCAAACTGCCAAAACTGTAACAGATGGATGTTAAATGACCCTGCAACATTTTAACCTTGGTCCGAATGGAACACACATCCAAGTATTACAGAAGACCATTCATTTACTAGGCCTGATTCAGAGAGATTGTTCATGCTATGCTCCTTCCAGGAGAAAAAGTGCTGCTCTATCATAAAAGCAACTTGTCAATTCTGCCTTCAAATAAGTGACTGTAAATCTTTTAATAGCACTGTAACCTCTGTGAAAAAGTCTCCTGATAAATTAGACAACGCTCACTCATGATTGGATGTGATTTCTACTTTGGGTACCCTGGAGCCCAAATATTCCCACTGCTTTCTGCTTTTCTGCCAATCCTAGAATCACCTCCATGACATACTCCATACAAAACTTGTCTCTGATCTCACTTACATGCATTTCTTTTTCAGTTCCATTTTTAAATTTCCTCTCAAAATGTTTGTTTACCAAGCTGTCTATAGTGAAAGTGGTTGATTTTTACAGTCATCCTTTTGGTCGTACCATTTCCCTGAGCTATCTGTTTGGTTGTTTTAGAACATCACAGTCTTGAGGTCAGTGGCCATCTACCTTTCATTTGCTCTTAGAAAACAGCCATTGAGTTATGAGTACTGCTTCAAACAATTACAATGCTAATACAATTGGTAACAACCATAACAATACTTGTGCATGGTCTTTCACTGTTCATAAGATGGCATGGAGCAAAACACTCCATACTAAGATTAAAAAAAACGAACTGGAAAATAATATCTATATCTATCTATCTAGATATACTATATAGTATCTATTGATACTAACACAGCATTAAATGCTCCATATGAGGGGCAGTAAAAGAAAATAAGAATAGTTAACCACACTGAGGTTAACCGAAACAGCTCAAGCATCCCATGGAAGGCCTGCATGGCTGGTTCCACAAATGACTGCATGGCATCATTACAGCAATAGGGAAAAAAAGAAAATGGAGATGCATTATCTTAGCCAGAAGCTGTTCCTAACTATTACATGGAAATATTTCATTGTGAGAAGAACTTATTCCTGTAAGTTTCCCAATGTTGGCCTTATTTGATTTTTTTTTTTTTTAAACAGCACAGACAGTGAAAATTTCCAACCCATTCTTGGATATTGTAGTGAAATAAGGGAGATAATGCCCAAAATGTAGACCTTTGAGCATTTCCAAATGCATTCATTGTCAAATGCTGCTTAGAACAATTCATGGTGGTAGCCTTCATGGAGGAAGATAAAAGGTGATCCTGAAAAAGATAGCTCTAACTTTCAAACAGCAGAGTTCTTTACTCAGCATTGCCATTAATAATTTACTAAATAGCTACTCACTTCCAGCTGAGTATAGCTGATGTATAAAACTCTAGAATCAATTTGTGCACTGCAACTATATTTATTACTTCTACGTATGTTTCAAATGGCAAAGCAAACACAAGTTAAGCAACTGAAAGGACATCAGGGAAGGGTTGCTTTATTGTACATGCTTTGGGTTAGGCTATTAACTTACTCCCTCTGTATTGCTACTCAGAACCTAGTGAGAAGCAGAGTAACCATGCAGATGTTAACATGTTCTTTCTGCTTAAAAGGTTTATACATTAAAGAATTTGGGGAGGAGTTGTGGCTATTAATTCCCAGTGATGAGAAGCTACTTGTTGTGTGAATCACCCCACAGAGAAGTAACAACTTCCCATAAGGAGTGGGTGATTCCTAGCTTGTCTCTCTCATAATTGTCTGACAACTTCATACTCTTCCACTCAACTCTTCAGTGCCACATTGGTGAATCATAAACTATCACTTGCACACATTTCAAGGCCAATTTACACAAAATGAATAATCTGTATTGTTAATATGTTATGGTTGAAAGCAAAACATCATATTCTGCATATTAAAAAATGCTAGATTTCAGCAAAAGTACTGACCACTTTATAAAGGCCATTAAATTAATCTGTTTTGATTTAATATTTTCTTAGTGTTTAGCATACAGATTTGCAAATAAGAATGCTGTCACTTCACAGTAGAACAGGTGACAGTAGGCTGCCTAGTCTAGGGTAGTGTACTGCATGGACATCACGACAGTGATCAGAATGGCAAATGTGAAAACAAATGAAATAGATTCTTAAATAACAACAAGGGTAAGTAACTTGTAATTTCCATAATCAAAATTCAGTTCATTGACCCCAGGGCTATAATACTCATGAGAAATTGATTTCACTGTCTTTGCACAGAGACAATAAACAATGTTGTCAATTTTGAGAACACTGCTTGGAAATCAACTGACAGCTCTTTTAAAAAACTACCAAGGGAAACAGATGAGAAAAAAAAAAAAAAAAAAAAAAAAGGCTCAGAAACTTTTTTACATGCAGAAGTATTAATAAGCTTTTCACAGCACATCTGCTGTTCCAAGCAAGAATAAACCCATCGGAGGATATTTCTCTTTTGAACATTTTTTCCCCAAAACAGTTTTCTCAGTGGAACTTCCCCCAAATTTTCATTTTCCTGTGCTCAGGAAAGTTGTTACATACAATATTTACAACTCCTCCCCAAATTCTTTAATGTATAAACCTTTTAAGCAGAAAGAACATGTTAACATCTGCATGGTTACTCTGCTTCTCACTAGGTTCTGAGTAGCAATACAGAGGGAGTAAGTTTTTTTCCCAAGATACACAATATAAACACAAAATAACTGCTCTCCTGCTCGAATGCTGTCTAAAAAGAAAGTAAAAACAATAGGACTATTTTGATTGATTGTATGGGAAGCACACTGGGACTATCACTTTTGCTTTTATATTACTGTGTTATGTCTCCAGTTACAGCTGAGTTAGATTCTTTTGGTGCAGGAAAAGCAAAAACCTCAAGAAATTATCATATGTAAATATTTTATCCTGTTCCATGGCCACTGTGATGCTGACTTTACCATGAACAAAGGTATGTACAAACTGAGACAGAGCATTTATAAACATGTTACAGATACTTTCTCACCACTGGTATTGCATAATAACAATTGAGGTCTACAAAAATAATGAAATACAATACATCCTGTTATTTAAGCCCAAGGTTCACACAAGGTTGCCACTGTAACAGTTTTATATATAAGAACAAGACCTGTGATACATATATATATATGTCTGCCATGATATGAGATAGAAAAATAGCAACTTATCAAAGATGTACATCTCTGACTGTGTGAGTAAAGATATGAAAAAATTTTATTGGAAATGGAAGAAAACTACGTGAAGTTCTATTGCTTTCTGACTAGGATCTTTCCTTTAGACACAGCAACATTGATTCAAGGGCAAATAACAGATGGTAGTAAAAAAGTGAATTTTGTTGCATACCAGGAACTTGGAAATAAAGTTTCACCTTTTTCCTCCATGTTGTCCTTTCTCACTCTTGTATTTTGATCAGAAAGCAAAAATCTCCAATCTAATTGCTTAGATTCACATGCACCTTTAAGGAGCATAATGTAATATCTTATTTGACCCTCCTGACTGACATAGCTATAGTAGCAAAGTCAGAGATATAAATGTCCTAAGTAGCTGTGATCAGCCTGAAGGAAGTAATTCAGTCCTGTTTCTCCATGAAGAAAACTGAGATCTTCTCCCCTCTTTTTACCAGATGTATGAATTTTCGTGGTAAATCCTTGAATTTGTTACAAAGAGATAAAGAACGGACACTGATTTATTACAAGATGAGCATCTGCTGTTAGGCCATATGGCAGAATTGGACAAATTCTAAATTTTCAGCACAAAACATGATTTTTTTTTTTAATTTATTTTTTTGCTGTCAGGCCAGATGAATATGAAACTATTGCATATGTATGTGAATATACATGCAGCCCTATCAGCAGCGTCGCTGGCATGAACTTAGTCTTGTGGTGAAATAGCTTTGGATAACTACCAGCCCAGTAAAACATTCCAACAGATGAAACAGTACCAGACTGGAAAAGCCTGCTGGTTCAAGTATAACCACATCTATAGTACTTACACACTCCTATGCATAACACTTATGAGTGTGAACTACATAGATCAAATATTAGAGAAATTCAAGATGTTTTTTTTTTAATTTTTTTAATTTTATTTTTTTATTTTTAAGGCAAACATGCCATCTTTTAAATGTTTAGTTGTTAACTTTGGAGCTCTCTTGCATTCCACAATTTACATGTTAGGTAATGAACATTTCGTGTAGATTTATGCCGTGCTTCTAATACTAATACAAGAGTAGTATCCCAAAAATACTAGCTTAGGAATGTCAGATGCTTATGTATAACATTAATAACCCTTACCATATGTAACTATGATATTAAAGCTTAAAGTGATAGATTATATTTCTATAGAGCCCACAAACAAATTGCCAATACCTGGTGACAGAATCTAAAATTAGGTGGAATTAAGAACAGTTAAAGGGTATGCTTCTAATTGAAATGTTTCACCTGATTCACAGTAACTATCTGGAATTGGAACTATGTGAAAACTCTCATGTCACTGAAATGTGAAAGAGGATCTTTTTTTGCACCAATACTTCAAGAGATTCCAACTGCAATATTATTATAGGATCACAGAAACTTGATGATCCTTAAAGAATGCATCATTTAGGTTACTTAAAGCTTTTTAAAACACACTTTTTTTTTTTCTTTTAATATATTGTTCATAGGGATCACATTCTCCATTAGACACCTGTAGGTTTTCTAATTCACTCTATATAAGATATCTCAGTCTGAAGTCCTGAGCTGTGAGGGAAAGTGTGATATATTGAAAGCTAATTTTTTTTATCAGTCCATAGTTAATAACTAGCAAAAATCCAGCAGCCAACTAAGTACAAATGGACTGATTACCTAACTCCAAACTCCTCTGTTTACAGAATGCCAGCAATAGCTGTGTTAGCTAAGGGTTTATGTTCTTCTGCCCTAAAATATCACCTACTCCTGCAACAATTATCATTCATTGGTGTTCAATTCAGTCTGAGTAGTTTGAAGCAGTTTAAGCTGTTACAATATTAGGTAACATCAGCTGTCACAAAGCTCAATATTTTACCATGGTATTTGGCCTGGCAATGCAGTTGAATTCCTAATTCCAAGAGAGCAAAAATTTACCAGGTTACACAAATGATATGAGTAGGTACCTTATATCATTTTACATTTGGCATAGAAAAGACAAAATAAATCAGTATAAGAAGTAAGAATTAAATGTAAGTTGATGTCTACATACAGTTGTTCTGTTTTAGCTAAACTGTTTAAACATCATGCTTCTTTAAGCTAATGCGGTGCATAATGCCTAGTGTGAGGTAAAATGTCCTTTTGTGCTAGAGGCAGAAAGCGACACTGCCTTCACAGAAGATACATTCTATTGACACTACTTTTGGAAAACTTCTGTTTTTATTTGTTTGACTTTCTGCAGAGTAATATTAGTTTTTTTTTTAACATACTCTATAACTATAATAAGATGATGACAGCAAAATTAGGATACAGTGAAGATACAAGAAATTCTGAAAAAGACACAATTATCCTGTTTTAAGGAACATTTAAATGTAATATAAACTGTCAAAGAAATAAACACAAATGAACACAATCTGTCAGTGTTCCCAGGTTAAATGTCCTAAAATAAAAGATTATTGTGGTTCTAATTTTCAAGCAGAAAAGATGAGTTCAGCACTTTTTATTTGTGATTGCTTTAGAAAATACTAGTGTTGCACACTGGCTGTTGTGTATGTAAAATACATTTCCACCTGTATCTAGTGAACAAAGAAGATGGAGTATTTATATCAGAAGCTACTGCTTTTCCAAAGGTGTAGGGGCTGTTCTCAGCTTTGGAAAGATTTAGTTGAATAATATACACTTATGTGGTATCATTCTGAATTGGATCATTTAGAAACATAATATATTATTAAAAAGTAGGTTAGATAATTATTATCAAGCATGAAAAAATGTTAGTTAGCTGAAGATCAGTTAGCAGGAGAGCAGTGTAAAAGAAACAAGACTGAATCTTCTCCACAATTTGCCAAGAATTTCTATGGTAGGAAGACTGAAATTTTTAGGGGAAATTAGAGACAGATCTAGCACAGGGAAAATTTCTCACTGTATTTAAGATTTACAAACGTACTTTATCAAGACTCAAAAACTTGGGATTGTATTTTGATCATTTCCTATCCTGTTTCCCAATGTTTTAAACTAAAATTAAGTACTTTATCGTGCTAATATTAACCTTGTACACCACTAACGTTCACATCCAGACCATCTTTAAAAGGTACACTAACTAGAGCAAGCAGAAGGATATAGACATTTCCTTTTCGTACATATGTTGGAATGGACTTGCTCATAAGTGTACAAAAACAGGTAGATGTCTTTTTGCATAGTTTTGCTTTTTTTCACAACAGTAATTTTGTAATACGTTTTGATGAATGAGAAAAGGTAGCAGATTTCCAGGCACTTACTGTCCAACACACACATTTTTCTTCTGAGTTATAAAGCTAGAGGATTGAGAGGGACTTATAAAAATCAAATTGTCACAACAAGGTGTCTAAAAAGGTCAAATGAAATGTCTAGATGTGCTGGCCAATCATCTAAATCACCACCAAAGAGTTCTCAACAAGAAAATACTGTATTACTGCATTGCCACAGTCACATTGCTCACAATTTTTATGAAAAATTAGGCTTTTAAACTGTTTAGTCATCTATGCTGTGGTATAAGAAAAATGAAATAATAACTGCAATTACAATTAATAACAAAAGCATACATTTTATCTGCTGGATAGATCTTAAATTTTACAAATACTTTTCTTCTTATTTTAAAGAGAATTAAGATACAATTAATATCACAATGGCATGCCAACCATATTAAAAATTGATTTAGACATATATCTATTAGGCATCTATCAAGTGTCTATGAAGAAAGAAGGAATACAGAAAAAATAGAAACAAGCAAGTTTGAAAAGTTTGTTAAAACATGCCTGAAATGATTGTGGTTGAATTACAGCACTAGCTTGCAAATTGATTTCTCATATCCACGCACTTTGACCTAAATCCGAACTATAATTTAACTTCAGCTGCTGTTTTATAACAGGTGCTTTCAAAAGTTCCAGGCAGAGGTGAGATGCAGAATTTCTATAGAATCCTTTTTTGCCCAACCAGATATTGACAGCTACCATCCAAGGACACATCAAGCTGTAGACCATCATCGATCCAATAAAGCTTTGGTTTTCCATTATACAAGACTCCCTTTCATTAAGGTTTTAAAGTCCAAGAAAGCAAAAAGCCTGTATTTTTGACCTGAACAAATTTACTCTTTATGAAAGGCTGACAAATAACAGAGAATTAAAAAACATGCTTACAGCTGCAGAGATTTTATCTGAGCCTAATTTAGGGGTCACTGGAAAATTCAATACATAATTGAAGAATCATCGAAAAGAACTTCCCAGATTAAAATCTACATTTACTCTCTGAATGAAAATTCTGATGTGCTACTTTACTTCTTTGTTGTTTTAAGTCAGTTTCTTTTTATTATTTTATTTCAACAATGATAGAAACCGCTTAATGGAAATGAATAATCACATCAGTTGTTGGCTTGTCCTAAAATGCAGCAGCTTTCAGCAAGTAAATGGACTTTCTGTATTTAAGAAGAGTGATACCACAGACCCTAGAAAATCACTTTGCCAAACAGCCCATAGACACTTCTCATTTTAGTACTCATCATTTAGTTCACTTCCATGGGGTTTTTCTTTTCAGAAATTGGATAGAGTAGACAAGTGAAAAAAATAGTTCTGTTGCAATTCCCAAGCTGAGAAAAAACAGAAACACTTGTTTAGGGTGCAACTTTTGAATTATTTTTTCTATAACAGCATACTATTTTGAGCTGTTGATGAGGTGCTTGAGGTGAAGAGTTGTCTGGTCCCAGGCAAACTGCCTGCTTCAGAGTGACTTTTTGCAGGCAGAGAGCATAGGTCTAGATCACCTAGGAAGATGGCTTATGTACAGGACAGAGGGGAAATGTGTGAGTGAAGTGCTGACTGATTCACCTTTTTTATTGATCTCTAAAAGCACTGAAGTACTTTTCACAACAAAATAAAATGCCATTTTATTTCAAGTAGAAGCAGAGAAAGATTCAGGGATATTCCCATAGACAAAGTATCTAACAGTACTGCCCTGAGTTTATAGACGACCTTATTCCAGGGCATTATTTCTGTGACACATTCACGTCAAACAGCCTCTCCTGCCTCAGATGAAAGACAACCACTGCCAATAAACTTTCCCTTTATACCAGTGGAAATGCAGTTTGTTTTGATTTGCTCAGAAAATCAACTTCTGCTTTGAGTGACTGCTCCAAATCCTGAAGAAATCAACCTAAATCTTTCCATTCTCCTCAGGAAGTGAATACAGACCCAGCCTACATATAATGACCCAACCATCTTCTAACTAATAGCAAAATGTCATCGGTCATGAAGGGAGAAGGAATAACCTCAGTTATCAGCTCTTGAACCAACAAAGAAGTTGACAAGAGTATTCCACTGCACAGTTTGATTTAACACAGTCTTCACATTAGGGAGTCAAAGTGGTCATATTAACTCACAGAAGGGAATGTGCATGGAGGAATTCAAGATCTCTGCTCATACTGATATAAAATAGATGTTTTTATCAATAAAACATCACACAGTAACACACTACTGTAAATTACTGCAAATTAATACTGAATCCTACAAGGGCAGTTTCAAAAGTATTGCCTCCTATTTTATTATGCTGGCTCACAGCATCAGATGTGGATGCTGGTGGTAGGGCAGTAGAAGTTGAACCTTCCCACCAATATTCCGCTACATCTTGTTGCCAAGTGGCAGATGGCAGCAGAGGGGCAGGACGCTGGAATGACATCTGACATTGAAGTAAATGTGTGGAACTGAATAAAAAAATTGCACTGAAAAAATTGGAGCCATTGACATTCATCGGTGCTTACTGAATGTTCATAGAGACCAAACAGTGGATGTGAGCACAGTGAGGTGCTGGGTGGTGTGTTTCAGGAGTGGTGACAGTGACAGTGGGTCACCTCTGCTGCTGGTGCAGATTTTGACGAGCATGGTAGCCAGGCTCTCGTTTGTGGCAGGTGAAAATGCATACCTAATGGTGGTGACTATGTTGAAAAATATTATTCTGTAGTTGAGAATTAGCTCTATCAAATAGTTTTATTGTGCTCTCTGTATCTGTTGTTGTTTCCATAGAAATAAATAGGAAGCATTACTTTCAGAGGGACCCACACTCACTCACAGTGACGTATTATTTAGAACTAGTATCACGTCCTCTCTTAAGACAGCTAAACAATGATGTATTATTACAATACATAACTACAGTTAATAACTGTATTACTTCAGTTAAATTTTGTCTTTAGTACGTTTTTTTGAAGGTAATTAAACCGGTTGTTTTCTTAAAGTCTTACAAAGAAAACTGTAAATATTTAATTTACTAAGCAGTTGCTAAGCTTATTTGCCCTTCTGCTCTCCTGTAGAAGTGTGAAAGCTGAAGTCCCTTGGGAATCTGGTAGAACCTTTTCTACAGCCTGATTTTGATTAATGAAGTTCAGCGGGGTGTAATTTGACAAGCCACTGACACTATTTACACACACAAAAAATCATCTCTTACCTCCATTATCTTTTAGGTGCAGCGCTATCTTGGTATCATCTATAAAGGAAATCAAAGTTAGCTGTAAGAAAATGCATTTTTCTACATCATGAGTTGTCTTAAGAATTATTTTCTTTCTGATGCTGTACATCTCCCACAATTAAAAAATGTTTTGGGACTTAATTCAATGAGAGAGATCACAATGTTCTCATACTGAGCAAGGCTTTACTTTATATGAGTCTGATACAGTGTAAAGGAGGATTCAAAATACTGCTAAATAAGGCACTAGAGTCCACCCCACAGCACTTACAAATAATTCCTTTTCGTTACATATTAATTTTTGAGCATTCTATCACAGTAAGGACTGCATGAACCACTACAAGACAATAAAATAATTCCTTCTAAGAGTTACAGAAAAGCCTGTCAATTTTAAATCCTATTTATTTACATATTCCTTTTCTCATAAGACAATATTAGCAGGTGTGCATATGGCAAAAAATCTGCAGTCCAAATCTTGCACTTACAGTTTCTAAACTTCTGTTGTGAACAAAACCAAATCTTCTTACTAGTAGATTCTCAACTTATAATGTCTACAGCTTACAACAGTCTACAGCCTTGTCATGTACCACTTACAAATTCTGAGCACACCTGGTATTTTCCTATACATTAGCATACAATTCCAATAGTCATCTCCCACCTGCTTTATTCTATTTTATAGGTGCCATTTGATTAATCTGTGTAAACTTTTCTATTCAGCTGAATTTTCCTCAGAAGCAAGAAAGCAGGATATCTCATCCACAGAAAGGGAAGATTTAAGCAGCAGTGAAACAAGGATGAAAACAGACACACCATCACTTACCCAGCTAATTCTGCTCAGAAACAATAGAAACAGTGAGCACTACATGAAAACAACACTGTCAACTAACTGAAAAAACTAAACCAGAAACATTCCAAGAAGTTGTTAATTTGGGTTCGTTTAATTTCCGACTCTTTCCTCTGCCCCCAAAAGAAAATTACACCATGAACACAGAGGAAATATATTTTTTTAGACTTTTAAATGACATATTTGCACTATAAGTTAAATCAGTCTACATAATTCACCTTCTGTGGGTAGGCTGGTTGGCAGCTGTGAGCTGGTGAATCCTCTGGTGGTTGTTAAAACTCTGAACTTTGTGGTGGTTGGTTGAAGTGTGGTTGAAGAGTACAGTGGTCCTTCAGTTGTGTCTATATCCTTCTCACAAACCTTATCTTTTGACTGTTGGGAAAAAAACAACACTTTGAAAGAACCAGCAATAAGATATTTATCTTGAAAATCTTGAAAATGAACTGCTCTGGTGCAGGAGCACCCTGAGTGCCTCTTTTAGAGTAGGTCAGTTCACCACTACCAGCATCAGGTATCTTTTTCTTTCATTCTTACTTCATGAAAAGAAATTACAATGTACAGTTTCCGATACTACTATTTTTAATTTACAGTGTTTTTACTTTATGTCCACTTGATAAAAATATATGCAGCGTGTCTTTGGCTTTGAAACTCTTCTTTCTAATCTGACAATCAAAAGCATCTAAATATATGAAAGACCTCTGACACGCTGAGGACTACTCACATACCTCTTCAGGGCAGCCACTGTCTACCCAGTCTTGCCGGTGACGATCGAATCCACTGGAGCATCTTTAAATAATGAATAGATATAAGTTGTCCAGATGGAAATAGGAGGAAAATAAAAACACAAAAGAACAGGAGAAGAAGAGAAGAGAATGATGGAAAGAATAAATAAATGTGATTTATTTTAAAATCCATATGACTTCTTTTATTCAAGAGGCTGTTGCTTGCAATACGAGTTAATCATTTCATCCATTTCAGTTAATGGCATTTCAGTGAGAGATTTATTATTATAGATTTTTTATTTATATTTTTAAAATAAGAATGCGTCCCTTACACAGGATAATTACACTTATGAGTGCACTGAGCCAAATGATCTTTAAGTCTGATGTCAGCCATATGGATGTAAATTGGGTTAATTATTTTTATCCAGATGCCTTAGCCAGGAAAATGCAGTCCTACAAAGGATGTCATGAACCAGTCACTTCTTTTATCGGGCAAGGTGATCTGAGACATCGAGATACACATGTTAGCATGAGATCAGTGTTCATGGCTTTAGATAACACTGAACAGTGTTCAAGACAATTTGAGAATACTATATAGCTGTTTCTACCTCTAGCTGTAGAAAATTTGGATGCATGCATATTTCTTATCGTATCAGGTGAGATTAATGAACTGTTTTCAATGTTCGTTCTTATTTGCAATATGTGACAGAAATTTCAAGGTTACTTGTAATGTTTTAATGATTCCAGTGGCAAACAACATTTTGCAAGAATGATATCAGTTTTTATACAGTAACTTAGTTTGCTAGAGAACTGAACCATAATGCCTTGCTTTGAAAGTTAGGGTTTTTAAACTTTTTTGCATATCCAGATGATGTCATTTGGCACCCATGGTCATAACTTACCTGGTTGGACAGCAAATAACTTTCTCACTTGTTTTTTAATGAGACAAAGCAAGTAAAACAAAGCAATAGTACAGCTACTTGTATCGTTGTTGTAATTTTTAATTCTCAATAACATGCCAAAATATGCCAAATGCTAATACACATCAGACAAATACAGGAAACACGGTCTACTTTGGAAGAATGGAGAACTGGAAGTACTTCTATAGAAATAAAGGGGATATAAATAATTGTAACAAATCCCTTGGTATTATAAAATTCTCTGTATAATTATTTTGAGCAAAATCTACATCTTCGACAAAATATTATGAAAAAACACTTTTTCTCGTTAGATATATTTGCACTGATTTTTCTTCCACCTTTTGTAATGGTAATATAGAAACACATCCAACCCTTACAGATGTCATTTATCACTTACTACATAGCAACTGACTATTCCAAAAGCCTGTTGCAGTAAAGAAAACAAACCCCTCAAACAGAAAAGTATCACAGAGAAGTATAGAGATTTCCTTACTAAAGTACAGAAATACTGACAAACATGAAGAGTTTTTTCCTTTTCCTTGCTGTCTGTGTCCAGTTCTGGGTTCCCCAGCTCAAGAAAGACAAAGAACTACTGCAGATTCTAGTGGAGGACTACAAAGATGATGAGGGGTCTGGAGCATCTCACTTATGGGGAAAGTCTGAGAGACCTGGGACTGCTCAGCCTGGAGAAGAGAAGACTGAGAGGGAATTGTATCAAAGCTTACAAATATCTGAACAGCTGCTGTGGAGAGGAGGAGGCCAGGCAGGCTCTTTTCACTGGTGTCCAGTGAAAGGACAAGGGGCAACAGGCGCAAACTAGAACACGGGAAGTTCCTTTTGGATATGAGAAAAAACTTATTTTCTCTGAGGGTGACAGAGCACTGGAACAGGCTGCCCAGAGAAGCTGTGAATTCTCCTTCTCTGTAGATATTCAAAACCCACCTGGATGCTTTCCCGTGCTACTTACTGTAGGGAAATGCTTTAAGCAGGGAATTGAACTAGACAATCTCCAGAGCTCACTTCCAAGCCTACAATTCTTTGATTCTTTGACTAATGAGTAAATGAGTTCTTTGCTGGGAGCTCTCTCCCAATTTGGGGTCTTCTGCCTCCATAGATTTTTGAGAGAAAAAGGAGAACCTTGCTAAGCATAAAGAAATTATGTGACATTCCATATACAAGTAGAGTATGATGTCTGAAAGTCTTAATTAGTACCTTCTGTCTTGAAGAAGAAATTGTATAATTTTCAGATGCACTGAACACTAACAAACCCACTGTATTTCATTCATACCACTCTAAAATCTAATGGGTTTATGAGTGTTCCGAACATCTGAAAATGAAGTCCAATGCTTAGATACAATATTGAACTACTTCATAAATTCCTACAACAATGGTAAGTATATATGCGTGATAACTCAGATCCAACAGTACTTACATCTAATAGGGATTAATGAACCTTTATCTTGGACCTAATCTTGTATCTAAATGGTGTTAAACTAAAGTTCCAAAGATTAAATGAATAAAAACTTATTACAAATGCCATCATATACAGTTCTGAATTTCTTCTACCAAACGGTTGAAATATTGTGGCAAATAACATTGCAGGAATTGATTTTTTAGAATGGCTCATTCAAATATGTAAATCAGATATTTTTCAAATGAATCTACCTCAGAGAAATATACATCAAATCCTGCACACTGTTTATTTAATATTTTCTATTGATACAATAATGAGTCCAAATAGGAACTAGATGCACTTGGTTCCAAGTAAACTTCGTCAACTTCTTTTGAGGCGTATGTCAGTAAGACTTCAGATGTAGTGGCTACCATCATTGCTGTGTCACTGGGTTAGAACTCTGAAAACTGTCATTTCAATCCACTTGTTCTAGTGAATGCATTTTTAAGACCTTCATTTAGTAGCATGCCTATAATTCCCTGATGCCATTAAAACATTGCAGCAGATTTGATTAGCTGTGCCATTTATGCCATCTGTCAACATGGCCATTTTGTAACAACTTCATTTTCAAGTGATGACCCAAATCTGCTTTTAGCAAAGCAATAACAAATATATTCTATGAAATGAGAATAGGAACATTCATGAAACGTAAAGAATTCCAGGATTTCTGTGGAACCTGGGAGTACCGGACCAGGGAACAAATGAAAAATTAAAATATTTGCATGTATATAACAATAATGATTTTGCATAACTAATGCAGCTGAGTCTAGGTAACAAAAAAAGATGTCACAATCCTTCCAGTGGACTGTATATAGCTAGAAAAGATATGAAGATGTCATCAGATCTACCAGATGCTATGTATCTCTATTTGGCAAAGAAAAGTTAAATGACAAGAAGTGCTCACTAAGTGCATGAGACAAAATTCTATGCTTTTTGTCTTTCAAGGCAGTTCAATGAGAATTAATAAAAATAACAAATCATACACCCTTTACACAAAAGCCTCATCAAGGTTTAACTTGTAAAAGCTAGAGACATAATGGAAAATTATTTGGAAGGGACAAAATCTGGATGGAAAAATCTTTTCACCAGGTTGAGCCAGTATCAAAACTACCAATAGCACATTAAAATGCACATGTGCCCTTTAAGTCTACTGTTCCCTTTTTATTCTCCCTGAATATCTGTAACAGGATATATATTATGGATTTCTGGGAACTGAAGAGCATTCCAGAAATTTGAAATGATTTCTTATATACTATGTAATTATTCAGGTGAGTTAAAATATTTACTGACTTCTAAATAAAAAGTTAATCTGGAAAACTAAGTGGAAAATTGAACAGATAGAACAATTTTCTGCTTTTAACCACAAAAGGAATCTCGTAATGAAGAAATGATGACACTAGCTGGGCCTTTGAGTTAATTAAGTGAAGAATTAAAATATTTTAAAGTAGAATTTTTCACAAGCTGAGGGAGCTGAGGGTACTTCCATTCTGAATGATTATGATGATGAGATAGGAAGTAAAAAATAAATGCTGGAGGTTTTGGTTCAAGTGAAAAATAAAACAATCAGCATTTTTTGGGGAAGAAAACATATCAGACATTATGTTTGCTCCCAGTCTGCACTTGTCTCTGTTTCCTGCAAAACAGACTCCATTTTGGTTCCTGTATGCCCAGAATATCACTTTCTTGTCACATAATGCTGCCTGGAAAAATTATTGTACTTCCCTTACTTCATTACTTTCCAACTTCTCTTGGAAGATACAAAACTTTATCAAATGAAGTGTGACTGCGAGTAAATGCAGTATGAATTTATGTAGGTTGCTCCGAAAGTAATGCCTCCTATTTATTTCTAAGGAAAATAGAACATGCAAGTAGCATGGAAACTCTATTTGATAGACCAAGTTTTCAGCTATTGAACACTATTTTTTTTCAACATACAAAACATATATTTTCAATATTATCTAATTCATGCCGATGAGCTGATAGAGACACTCTTCATTTCATTGTGCTACAGCAGTGCATGGCTGTCTAGAATTTGTCTTGTTTTTTACACTGCAGACAGCACTGCTGAAATGCACCACCCATTATCTCACTGTACTCACATCCTCTGTTTGGTCTCTATAAATGTTCAGTAAGCACCAATGAATGTCAATAGGTGCCATTTTTTTGTGCATGGAGGAATTCAGTTTCACTCCTTTGCCTCATATGCACTTCCATGTCAGAAACCACTTTGTCAGACTGCCCCTCTGCTGCCATCTGTCACATGGCAACAAAATATAATGGAATACTGGCAGGAAGGTTCCACCCTTACTGTCATTCCACCAACATCTACATCTGACATCATGGGCCAACAAAATAGGAGGCATTACATTCAGAGTAACCCTTGTATGTGGTCTATAAAAAATATTTGCACTTAACTAGCTCAATATACTCAATCATATACCTAAATTTAAGCATAAATATGTTATTTTTGTTTATCCTGTCATAAAATATCTTGCTTAATTAAAATTTATTTTGGAATAGGATGATTTTTTGAATAGTTTGGAGGACTTGTTCCTACTCTGTTGTAGGAACACAAATTCTTCTCTTGAACAGTTCTTGAACAGCTAAGGCAACATGCTTAATAAGAGGATTTTAAATATACAGCTATATAGTCTGTACTATAGTAACGCTTCTGAAAAAAATAATTAGAGTGAATATCTATATAAAATAATATATAATATTAGTTATATATAATATATATTATATATAGTTATATGAATATAACTAAATTAGAGTGAATATCTAATGCAGAATATTCATGCCTGTACTATTTAATTCCATCATCATCTTAGTGTTTCATATCACAAAATTTACAACATACAGGTGATGACAAGGATGATCAAAGAGATTACTGACACAAACCCCAGTAGGCAATCTGCAAACCGATGACTGTTCAACAATTTTATAGGACAGGAACTAAAATAAAATACATTGCATTCTGAAGTACTGTGTAAACAAACAACTGCAAAGTTGTTAAACAGTGGTTTCTTTCAGCCATAAAGAAGCTGTCTTATACAGTGAAAGAGACTGAAGGAGTGAGATAATATCCATAACTCTGACATAACAAGTGGATAGTCATTAAGAAATAAGGACTCTCAGTGAGAATTCTTGCTGCTGCAAGAGTCTAGGAATGGATGTGGGCTAAAAGATGTAAGTTTTATTTTCAATTTAAATAGAAAGAAATAATCCTAATTTAAATTGGAATTGTCAGTTTTCTGATTAAAGAAGAATAGGAGGGTTTTTTCTACAATATTAATGTCACTCACAACAACAAAGGAAACATGCTGAAAAGCGGATAAGGAATAAAAAAGAAGTTTTTACTAACGGTCTGCTTTGAATAACTAGAAGGAAAAGGAGACTATAAGAGGGACCCAGAGTCAAATTTATGAGATTATAGTATCAGATTTTCCAACAGAATAAGCAGAAAATAATAACGATTAAACACGTTCTCTGAGAAGGAGCTATACTGAAATTTATTTTTGAAAAGCACTATACTTGATCTGAAGCACTACTGGGTACATTTTACGCTCTGGATATTCACTAGCCCAATTAACCTCACTTTCTTTCTTTTACATGTTTTTTATTTTCTGAACTATTTCTATCTTTGACTACTCAAAATGATCTCTTTCTTTAATTGTAGAATGCTCATATGTTATTGGTTTTTTTTTGCCTCAAATTACATTACATTTCACTCTTGTTAAATAAATTTTAAAAATGGCTTATTGCATTTTGAAAACTACTTTATAATGTTTTACACAGACATCCTCCAGAGGTACTTTCACTCTTCTTTTCAAAATAAATTCTCCATCTCCACTTCAGAAATGAGAAAATAGGATGGATTCAGCTGAGGTAACACAGAATTATTTAACAGAACCAAGAGTTAAGCCCAGAGTTTCTGAAATCCAGATGAGCATACATCAAGCCACAGCTGCTATGCTTCCTATAGTACTCCGAGATATGTAAGACTGGAAAGGAATATTGAAGAACCCCATGTCTGAGGCTACATACACCAAGGCATCAACATCATTCATATTGGCCAAATTTCATTCTTATTCACATACTTTTCCTGGTATTTTGCTCCTTTATAAAACGCACTGAGATAATATTAGAAGTAGTAGAAACCTTCTGACAAGCTGCAAGCAGCATGGTGCTTCTGGTATGTCTGTTTGTATTTCTGTTATCACACGGGAATTCACAGCGATTGAGTAATACTTTACATAGCCACTTCAGCACCAGTGGGCATCAGCATCTGAACTATCAGCAAGAGAAGTGCAGAGATATTATGGCTTAGCCAGAGTATGCTACTGCTCCTGTAATATCTTATTCACAAATTGAAAAAGGAAGCAGGAGCAACGACAGCAGAAAAAAGTGACAAACTGAATGCGTAAGACAGCGTTTAAAGTGTTTATAATGTGTGCAAACAGCCACAAAAAATAGTGGCTGTCAGGTGAGGTTCCAGATGACTGGAAGGCTGGAGGAATCCCAGGCATCCATACAGACTAGAAGGAGCAGCCCTTCAGAGCAGTCCTGCAGAGAAGGACCTGGGGGTTCTGATGGATGAAAAACTTAACATGAGCCAGCAGTGTGCCCTTGCAGCTCGGAAGGCAAATGGTGTCCTGGGCTCCATCAAAAGAGGGGTGGCCAGCAGGGACAGGGAGGTGATTGTCCCCCTCTACTCTGCTCTTGTGAGGCCCCATCTGGAGTACTGCGTCCAAGTCTGGAGCCCCCAGTACAAAAAAGGGAGCTGTTGGAGATGGTCCAGAGGAGGGCCACGAAGATGATCAGGGGACTGGAGCACCTCCCCTGTGAAGACAGGCTGAGGGAGCTGGGCTTGTTCAGCCTGGAGAAAAGAAGGCTGCGGGGTGACCTCACTGCAGCTTTTCAATACATAAAGGGAGCCTACAAACAGGAGGGGAATCAACTCTTTGAAAGGGTTGATAACTACAGGACGAGGGGAAATGGTTTCAAGTTGAGGGAGGAGAGATTTAGGTTGGATGTCAGGGGGAAATTCTTTACAGAGAGAGTGATGAGGTGCTGGAACAGGCTGCCCAGAGAGGTTGTGGATGCCCCTTCCCTGGAAGTGTTCAAGGCCAGATTGGATGGGGCCCTGGGCAGCCTGGTGTAGCATTAAATGGTGAGTTTGGTGGCCCTGCATGTGGCAGGGGGGTTGGAGATTCATGATCATTGAGGTCCCTTCAAACTCTGGCCATTCTGTGATTCTGTGCAAACAAAACTAGAAAGAATTCTGCACAAAGAAAACACACAATTTTGGAAATGTATTCATAGTACTGCATTTGTGGAAGCTGATATTTATACATTTATGAATCACAGTGAAAATTTAGTTAATCTTGTTGCATGCTAACTTTCCATAAAATCATATTAAGAGCTCTATGCTACACAACAGTACTTTTGAATTAAGGACTTTGGTCTCAGTGAGAAGCTTACACTGTCTTAAAAATAGAATTACCATTCCACTTAAGACATCTTGTGAGGCTACTTTTTTCCTGTCTGAAACAATACCATCATGGGGCTGACTTAGTTTGAGAATTAATCCACTTACTTTTCTTGCTTTGCTCCCATCAGGCTTTACATGCATAAAAAATTCTCAATTTATTGAATGCTAATTTCCTAACAGATTCTTGCAGTTTATGTGTTCAAATTAGCTTGTCAAATCAAGAAAGAGCAGCTTGGAAAAGATTTGAAGAAATTGGGTGTGGAACAATTTTCTACTCAATAAAGTATAGATCTATTTCTCGTTCATATCTCTATCTATGCTGACAAATCTACACATTCATTCATTCATTTGTTGCACTTGATAAAAATGACCTATTGCTGTCTCAACTCTTCAACAGAATAAAAGTATGTGGTAGTTTAAGCAGAGTAGACTGATAAAGAGACAGAATTTCTACTCAGATATTCAATATGATTGTTCTGTAATCAGGGAAGAAACAGCACACTAGTTAGAAAAATAGTACTGACATTACTCCTCATTTATCACAGGCTAGATTTGATCTAATTCAACAAACTGCTTATTAAGACCCAAGTGTTAAGACTCTGACATATTTTCATATAAAACCACTTTAGCATAGAGAATTGCTGTTGATGGAATACAGATTCTAGAGATAGTCAATCTGAGCACATTTATTTCCTTTGCCCAAAGCAGGAGCATAATCAGCAAATTCATGAATTACACCCATTGATAGAATGGAATTTGTTTTTCAGAATACACTATATTTTAAATCTCTAAAGCATTTAAAATGAGATTTTCCTTGTCCTTTGTATATGAATCTATTACACTGATTGGATTATATATGCTCCCTCTGGTGGTTTACTTAATCCATACAATTGTATCTTTTTTTTTTTTTTCTTGGCAATTCAATGGCTAAGATACTGAGGCTGATTTTGTAATAACAGCACTCTACTGTCAGCTAAATGGTGTTGCAGTAAAAACAGCCTGAGCATAAAGAAGCATGTTTTCTCTTCATCTTTGAATTTTAAGTTGAAATATGGAATACCCCTAACAAAAAAACAAACAAAAACAAACAAACAAACAAAAAACAACAAGGACAATCACACATCCATCCCCCAGACACTTAATAACAGTATTTAATGAAAACTGAGCTCTAGAAATGGTAGGTAATGAATATCAGGATGGGAGTAAAAAGATTTTCAGGCTGAGGCAAAACCTCCTTCCCTCCATGATACAAACTGCTCTGCTGCCTTGCACTGCTATGCCCAGGTTGTTCCTTCATCCATCAAATCCGCAGTAAAACTTCAGTGAATAAGAACATATAGAATGTTTGAAGAGTCTATAGAGAAGATCTAAGTAAAAAACTTATAGATTTTGATTTTATTTATTGTTTTGGTAATATAACTGAAGGTGATTTTATTAATCTTCACTGCACAATTAAGCTAATCTGTATTGTCAGTTGATTATTTTTGATCTGATCTTGTCGACTGCCTTTCCTTGCTCTGTAATGAAATCTATGACCTTCACTGAAGTATTAGCTATAGAATAAAAATGAGATGGCAGACACCTAACAGTCAGTTATATGTAGAAAAAGATCCTGTGCTTCTTATTAATATATTTTTTTTCTAAGTCATGGTTTTAATGCAGTCAGATAATGTAATATTTATTTTTGTGCTAATACTGTAATTCTGGATGGATATGGCTTTTCTAACTGATAAGTATATCAGATTACATAAGATTGTACTAGGATATGTGATTCAGCAGTTATTCTCCTCTTCCAAGATTTCCAGATGTAAACCCAGATTTAAAAGTTAACTGGTCTTAATCTTTTTTTTTTTTTTTTTTTTCCTAAAAGTAAGCAAAAGAGTAAATTCAAGCTTTCATAGAGGTTGCAACAACCTTTTTTTTTTTTTTAATATAAATTTCCACTGCCATAAAGACACTGAAACTATCACTTCATATTTCAATTATTAATATTTTTTTCTTAAGAAACTCAAATGCCTAAACCTTTTCCCTTCTCCACTTTCCAGCTAATCAATATGATATGCAAAATAATTTTGTTAATTACCTGCTTAGATGGGAGCAGTAATTATCATAAAAAAGATCAGAAATATCAAAACTAAAATTCGTTTATTGCTGCTATTCACTGACACATTGCTAATTTTCCACTTTGCTCAGAACAGACTCTGCAAAGCAAAGCAGTAACAATTCAGGTTACCCAACTACTGATGTTCTTTCCATTCATGGGATATGTGGCAGAAATGGGATTCCCTCATCATTTTAGTTCAGGATTCTCTTGAGACTGCAGGAAGCTTTGGGAACTGCGCACGCGATCACAGTCAGAATAACTGCCTACAGTGCACAGAGTCCTGGCTACCACCTCCCACAGAGACCCCAGCACAGGGACTTGTTCAGCCTGCTCCAGGGCACATTTCAAAGGAAGATTTGCATTCTATGGATCAGTACCATAAAATAACACAGAATAATCCAGGAGGAGCTGCTCAAAGCTAGAGTCACGCACCAGTTAATGGTCCCAGGCTCCTTTCAGGGATGACTTTAGTTCAGAGGATCCACATTCAACTGCCTTCGTGCCTCAATGAATATTCTGGAAGGATAGTGTCATGCATAATGAGAGGAGGGGCTTCGTGGCATTCAGTGATTTTGCTGCTCAGTCAGCTATAGGCATTTCTTTAGAAAAATTGTATTTGAGCTCTAGAGACCTTTTGGGTTTTAGATACTTAATTGCAGTGTTTGCTGAAAAGGTACTTCTGGTACTGCTCTTATTCTGCTTAACTTCCCTTGAAAACCTAAATGAGCCAGCTAGCAAAATCCCCTTGTGGACTGAGCTGTTAGGCTTATAGGTGCCCCTGGTGTGCAGCAGGAAGTTGAAGGATTTAAAATTTAAATATAGGTAGCAACACTGACAGTTGAATAAAACTATCACCTAAACTGTTTGCAGCTCTTGCCTTTAGTCCTTCAGCTCTCTATCTCCAGCACTGGGACAATAGCACAATAAACCAGAGATGTTTTAAGATGCATTTATGCTGCAGTAACAAAGTGAAGCATGAGACACATAAAATATCTGTGTTTATAGCGCGGACAGATAGTAGGAATTTTCCCTTTGTTTATTTCTGAACTCAATGAAGTCTCAACATTACTTCCTTGCTGAAATCTATGTTCCTGAAGTTCATCAAAACAAACTCATCAGTATCTACAGAATATGAACTCCTTGATCATTTTAATCATCACATTTCCATCCTAGCTCAGTGATAACTCTTCTAAACTTAATTCCTTTATTGGGCAAATATTTCTAAGGTAGCTCACTATTTCATCAGCAGGAGCAAGTTGTACAAATTGAACCTGTAACATAATAGCAAAATTGTCATAATGCTTTCAATGACTTCCCTAAAAAATGACATCTCTAACATGGAGGCTATACCAAGTGCCTAGAGTACACAAACATTTTCTACAGCATAGAAAGATGGTACAAACAGTAATGACTTATCTGTTTCTACATGCTGGTATGTGAGAGAAAATGGAGGGCAAATTTCTGAAGTTTCAGCCAGAGGTGACTGCTAAGTGTTTCTGGTGTATGGACACAGATCCACATGTAGGAGAAGGCTATGAGACTTCTGTATTTATACTTAGTTTCTTTCATGGATGGAACAGTTGTCCCTCTTATAAACTGTTCAAATAACATAAAAAATACATAGAAAAAATAATCTTGATGATGGATCCTCCATCTGCTGAAGTCACTTGAAAACAGTGTGCCTTTACTTTAGTCATGACATAACTACATTACATACTTTATACTGGATATCAGGGTCAATAGTTTGATGATCCCTTATGAAAACTAAAACTGTGATTGAAGTACACAGAGTATTAGAGGATTTTGCTCTAAATCACCTTTAAGAATAACCTACCTCTCTGAAGACTGAAGAGTGGACACAGCAACTGTGCTGAAGTTACAATAGCAAACAAGACACCGTGCTGAAGAAAAAAATTATTTTCATTCCAACATAGATTGCCCACATGGGGGAGGTACAGTTATTCTGCAATGGCTCTCTTAATCTACTTTCCTTTTGCAGCTATGGGTTTTATATACATTTTCTATTTTTCCAACACCTGTACTTTATTGTTTGAATGATTCAATATATGGTTTAAATTTTACGCAAAGAAAAAAAATACTAAAAGCTATTCTCAATAGCACTGTTGCTGGGGATAAATGGGGTCACGTTGAGAAAAAAAAAGGGCTGTAGAACTGATCAACAGTAATTCCCACTGGATATGTGTTTGCTTATTATCCACATGGAAGCATGTTTGTTCTGGAAAACCAAAGACTATCAAAGTGTTACTGCAGCTTCAGAGCAGGAACATCACTGTATATTACAGTCACACCTGTGACCCTCATTACTCCATCACACTCTTCTTGTTGGCAAGCAGGCAGTTTGCCTTTACAGAAAGTAAAGCACTGGATCATTTTGTCGTACAGGTATACTGGATGCCACCAGTATCAAGCCCAGGCTTTTGCACCAAGGGCTAGATGCCTTTCCCCTCTAAGCTTTGCTATAAGCCACGGATGACAGTCTTTCTTTTCTCACTTCTCAGATACACAAGTCCAGTCATTCCCCACCTTGCAACCCAGAAGCACTCCTTGGGCACTGCTAGTAAGCTTCTGTTTTTGATTACTTCAAAAACCCGTTAGAGCATTCACTCATTGCAAGGTATAAATATTAATATACTTTCTATTCTAGGCATTTCTGAAATGTCTATGTTGATACTTCACGTAATACTTTGCCCTTGTTTTTCCAAGAAGATTTTATTCTCCTGCAGTAGAACAATGTTTATCACAACAGGAGATAAAAGTCAACAGTGATTTACAAGGCAGTGACACAGAAAAAGCTGAACTACAGTGTTGGTGGAACTCAAAACTTTCTATCCTTTATGATTTTTAACTAGGATAGTTAGGTATTCTTGTTGAAATAGTCTATTACATGTGGAAAGAACATTTTAACACAATGAATTTATTTCCGAAGGGAGTAAAAACATAACGAGGTACTGAATTTGATGATTCTGAGGACTCTACTGCAATCTAGATATCTAAAAAGAGTAATAGAATAAAGATTTTTCTGTATATTTCTAAAATGAATAAACATGCAGAGAAACAGCAAGATAAATAAGAGAGACACTGGACTAGTATGCAGATATGAGTATCATACGGAACACAAAATTAACAAAGCTAACAGGAATGACTCCCAATCACAATGATCATAAACTATAACACTACTAAAAAGACACTCAATCTTCACATTTTGAAAAGCAAGTTGCCTCTTAGCACAAACTTTGCCTCCACCTACTATATCAGATGTGTTTCTTGATAGAATTGGAGACAATAAGAAGTTAAAAAATAAGGCGTAAAATCTAGCATAAAAATAAGATGTTCAGCGGATCATCCTTGGATATTTTCAAGACCCAGCTGATCAAAGACTCGAGCTGACAGCTGACCCCGCTTTGAGCAAGTGGTTGGACTGGATGACCTCCAGCATGTTCTTTCAATCAAAGCTGCTTTATGATTCTACAAACATTCCTGCTTTTGCTTAAATCCAGCTTACTATCATTCATTCTTACAGATGCAAATTGGACAATATCACTGTTTTTAAATTATCATTTATTTAATTTAAATAATTTAACTAATTTAAATTTTAAATTAAATATGATTCCTGTGCAGTGGCATAACCTTAGTTTGCTTTTCTGGATGCATCCTTTTTTTTTTTTTTAAGGAGTTAACTCCAGTTCCTTCTTTTGCTGCTAGTCAAATGATTTCTGAAGACTGCTCTTACGAAATTATGGACTCATTACAGTTAGTAACGGTACAACACAAATATGTTCAGTCTATCTGTTGCAGATCATCAAAGACAAAACAGTGCAGCAGCGTGGAGCTGAATGCTTTTGGGAAACAGCAGAACTTCTTCACAGTAGTTCATCTTTGACTGCAGTGTGATCTTCATGGGGATAAAAAATAAGACTTTTTAAAATGTGGATTTTAATTGAATAAAAATAGCTGTGTTAAAACTGTATATTTTGCAGCAGCAAATTACATCTTGCCAGTTATGAATGGGCAGCCACAAATTCATTTAAATACACAGAAGGGAACAGAGTGCAACCACATGCTTGATATTGCTTCCTGCTAATGGTGAAAGATAAAATTCCTTCTGCTCTCAGCACAACTGATTTTCCAGCAACTCCAGAACTTAGGAAACCCAGTTCTTCAGAAACTATGAAAAACAGATGAAATTAAAAGATCTTAAGGTTTGACAGATGTTCGTAAGAGTCTGAACCTTACTGCCTCTTTAAATCTTACCTACTATAAATAAATTTATCCAAACAGAAATGAGAACACTGCCTGCAAAACAATAGACAGTGCTTCGGCGTTTATTAAAGGAAGGAGAATCAAGCAATGATTGAAAGCAAGAAATTGGCTAAAGCAAGCAATATCTGTTCATGTTTGCTTGGAATAGTTCTCTGCTACTGTCTTTACTCTTGAAGATGATTGACATGTATTTTCATAGAATGATTTAATTTAGGTTTAATTCCGCACAAATTGAGGTTTTGCAGAAAAAAAAAAAAAAAAAAAGACAAAAAAAATCTCTTATTGAGAGAGATGAGGCTTAAGAAAACAAAGAAGTGACCCAAACCTCTTAATTTCATATAAAGTTCATCAGCTATTTTTCAGCTCTTCAGAATGTTATTGTAACACTCACTATTTTGGAATGCCAATAACCTTTTCTCCTTTCATTATGCATCCATTTATATACAGGATTTCTGAGCCTAATCACTAGGGCTAAAAAATACAACGTATCCATTATGCCTCTGCATTTAGTGGGAGAGAACCAGTGCTACATAAATTTATTCTATGAAGGTCAGTGAAGGTCAGTGACTGAAGAACTTTTTGGAAAAGCTTCAGCTGCAGTTTCCATTTTACTGTCTGCACTCCAGCTGCTCCACAGAGTTAAATTTGTTCCTACTACTGAGTAGGCTGTCATGAATGTGGCAGTGAGAGGCTGAAGGACCCAATGTGCTCACAAACTATGAGAAACTGGGAGAGAAAAGAATCTGGTGTGTACAGAACAAGTATGTCTTTATAGTTACAATGCCACCCCAGATCTCTGTGCAGTAAAATTGTTTCTGATAAAGCAATGGGTATAGGGAGAAAATATGAATTTTATTACGATTTCTACTTCTCATGGAGTCCTTCAAAGGAATTTTAAAGCAGGATAAAGAAAATAGGAGCAAGGGCTAAATTTCTAAAACAATTCCTTTGACCCTTCTTAACTATTTTTTTTTCTGGATGAAGTGAAATAGGACAATGTTGTATGGCTAACAAATGCAAGTAAGGTCTGTCAGTAGGTATGTGAATGAATGTTTGTAAACCCCAAATGTAACATCTCTCTGTGCTGACTGAGCAGTTGGAAATCTTTTTGTATATCCTTTTAGCACAGCTGCATACACATGTGAAAAAAGAAAAAATCCTTTTCTTTACCTTTGGAGTTTACTGCACCAGCTGCAGTTGAAGCCAATCTGGGCAGTGACACAGGGACCACAGCTGTTAAACTGGAGACAAGCTGGGAAGCAGGTAAATAAACACAAATTACTACAACAGTCTCACAAATAATTATGAGAAAGTATGAGAGAAGTATACATCTTTTGACTGTACATATGTAGGGAATATACAGGTTCACAGGTGTTCAAAATAACAGACTAAAACCAGCCTACTACAAGGCAGTGCACAGAGGTACATCTTATTTGTAGGATTTCATTTGTATGCATTTGTAAATGTAATCTCACTTCCACAAAAGCTCTTTCAGCTTCAATGCCTGAGTTTTTATCTTTCGATAAATTATTTAATATTTCATTAAACTTTTCTTCCCTGGCTCCAGCGTTTCTTGGTGTTGCTAACATATAGACACACGCAGACAATAAGATCGGCAGGAAAGTGTACAAGAAATACAATCAGATTAGAAAAAAAATGAAAGAGACAGTTTCCAGTTTCTTTTTTTCACAGCAACACAGCTGACAGTTTAAACTCCAATATCACTAAACAACAGAGTTTTACTTTGAACAAAAGAGATGGATAAATTGCAAAATGTGTTTGGGATGTTCCTTTCAGATGCGATGCAAAGTACTTAGTAGTATTTGTGCTTGTTTAGCAAGCACGAAAATTGCTCTTTTTTTCCTCAAGGAAAAGAATTTAAAGGCAATATGAGCATTCTTTTGAAAAATGATTTGGCACAGATTTAATTCACAACCTACTGGGAGCTGTGTACCTATAAACTAACTTAAGATACATGAAGATGCACTGGATAATGCATCATCCAGCTGAGAATAAATCTGAGAGAAGATAAATGAATCTGTCCATACTCCAAATTCACAGATAGAACAAAATATTTAAAATTGTATGTGTGTTGTAACTGAGGCTGTCCCCCAGATGTGGCTCCTTCACATTCTACGGTTTACTTACTTGGAAGAGGTATCATTTCAACAGCTGACAGATTTGTAATCTTTGACATCTGAAGTTCCACCCTGTGGTATTCGTAAATTGTTCTTCTGCGGACATCTACCAGGAAACAAAAATAAATATTTTCATACTCTATTATTTTGCAGTCTATCGACTGTAAAAAACAGTGGATACAATGATTACTCACAGTACCTTAGTTGAACGTGACACCAATTTTCCTCAAGGATAAGTATTTAACTTTACACATTTTGAAGGAATATGTAAAAGCTATTGATAGAAAGTGTTGACAAAATAGGTACCTGTTCCTGGGAAAGGACTGTGAAAATGCTGAATGAGCTCTCAAGCTTCTTATTTGTTCATTTAGGTAGAAACTCTATTGAGCAAACAGTCAGGTATTTTAGGGTGTGTTTCCGATTCTTGTTTTTCTAAGTTGTTTCTCAGCTTCATACTTGAAAGATATGTTTTATATGCTCACTTTGTCAGTTATTGTAAAGACTTGCAAACAAAACTAATTTCATTGCTTAATCAAATTTGCTAGCTACAGGCTAGTTCATATCTAAATGCATTAAACATTAGAATATTACATTATAAAGACAAATCCTCCTAAATATGCAGTGTAATGGATATTCTTGACACAAGCTGACGGCACCCAAGTTTCTCAAAGCAGAAATTCAATACAGTCAATGCACTGTTCTTGCGGGTTGTGAACACATTGAAAATGGTAAGACTGAAGCACGAGATAAGAGTGAAAATATCATGCAATCTCTGTTTTCAAGATCAGTAATTATTTATTTTGAGTATACCAGATTTTAAGAATATGGCTGTAATGCAAACTGCTAGAACATTTGAAAATTTGCAAGTTAAAAGTACCCACCATATGGCCAATCTGACACAATGATTTCCTGATGTCCTGGATTCAAATTCATATCCTCTTTGAAGGATATGCTAAACTTCAAATGAAATCAATGCTAAATACAATCAGTGACCTCTGTGAAACCATGCCAGAGAGGAATAAAGGGTTATACACAAAGGATTACACCTTGCTGCTTGGTATAAAGGCTGTGTTTTTGCAACTTGAAATGCACTCCCCAGCTGGTATAAAATCACATAGCAAAAAACAGCAGTATTCTTCAGTCTCCTGGTAGGAAGGATGTTGCAGGCATTTTTCAGAAAGAAAATATGTTAGGAAAAATTTATTCTCAGAAAGAGTTGTTAGGCACTGGAACAGGCTGCCCATGGAAGTGGTGGAATCACCATCCCTGGTGGTGTTTAAGGGTGGATGAAGTGCTTGTCATTTAGAGGGCAATATTTGTGGTAGATGGACATTTGGACTAGACAATCTTAGAAGTATTTTTCAACCTTAGTGGTTCTATGATTCAAATAAATTTACAAAATAATAAATACTAGTCTTAAGGGAAGAGAAAAAGCGGACAAAGAGGGTGGCAGAAACAGAGCTGCACTAGGGTGGGATAATTCTCTTGCATTGGCCAGGATTGCTGCGTGGGAAGCAGCTTTGTCCTCCTTCACTGTGTAAGCTCTAATGCACTCATAGTCAGCACCTGGTTTTCAGAAAATGATATTTTTTAGCTCCAAATTAACGGCATTGCCAAACACTTCCTCCTGCCATTTATTTGAGGTTGACTTTGCTGTGGCTTAACCCCTTCTGATAGAAGATTTCTCTCTTGGTCTGAAATGTACCTTTAGTTGAGCTAGCAATGCTTTTTACCTACAAATTCAATCTGACTGGATAAGAGACAGAAACTGGAACGTGCCAAACATTTCCCTTACAAATACCTTGTATTTAGCCACATCCTTCAAACCCAAGAGGCAGAAAGGGTTTTTAAGACAAAGCTAATCTTTTGCTGGGGTGAGGAAAAGCTCTCTCCAGCAGTAAGAAGTCTGTGTTCCCAGGATGATAACTCCTATAAGATCACCTTCCAAATCAGAATGATGAGAAAATGCATTTGAAATGAACTCCTGCCAATGCCGAAGGCTCTAATTTGTTTCCACAGAAATCTTTGTACTTCTGTCCAAAAAAAAAAAAAAAAAAACCAACCAAACCAAAACCAAACCAAAACCCAAAAATCCCCATAAATTAAAATGCAATTGATGGCACTTTAGTGAAATCTATTTCATATCATCTGCCTTGGAATGGGCTGCTGTGTTATAATCTTGTTTGCTCCAAATATTCCCCGCACACTCCATGCAGGGCTACCAAGACATAAGGAGTTTTGGACTTCTCAAAAATCCAGGTCACAAACACTTTCATCTCACCCAGTGCATGAAACTGCCAAAACACTGATGTTAAAGTGAATTATGTTTGGTATCAAAACACATATTTCTAATCATGCATTGTCCAACATGACTATTGATCACATTCAACCCTTCTGCACGGCAGACTTAGGTAGGGTCTTGTTTTCCTTCACCCAGAGGGCTGTGCCAACTGCCTACTATCTACTGTGGGAAACCTATGCACAGAGAGGTTTTTAGGTAATCACTTTCTAACCGCTTGCAGGCAGATAGTTAAACACACAAGCATTCAAATTCCTGTGCATGGCTAGGCTGTAAAAATGAAGGTGTAGATTCCTTTGGAAGTCTGACTGAAAACCTGCTGTGCAGAGCACCTTTTTCTATTTAGCATTCTGAATCTGCATCTTAACTAAACAGGATAGAGAAGCTAAACTCAACAGGATAAACTGAAATGTGAGTATTGTCCTCTGTCACTCTCCCTCAACCACTCCACAAAGACCCCTTCTCCAGCTTAAGACACATGCCTGTCACTCAGGTGGAAGTTATTCTTTGTGTTATGCAGTCTCTTTAACTATTTTACAGACAAATATAAATGCAGAACCACAAAGAACTAATGAGCCCAAGTACCTCAGCATGTGCCCTAACTTGGCAAGAGCAAGAGAAATCATTTATTTTAGCAACAGAGAAAAAATAAGCATAATGTGTGAGTATTTTTCTCAAACGATGCAATGCAGTATCAGCTCTAACAGGGAACAGAGGAAAGGAGAAGGACTTTTGCACACATACATATTTTTTAAGTATCATTCCTGGTTCTGAATTTCAGAAAACATGCAGATATTCTTCTCCTATCCATGCAAATTATTCTTCTGTAGGTCTGGTTATCTCAAACACATTTTATAACTGTATAATATGAAAAGCTTATACTTTTTTTCAGTAACAGGGTCTATTTTGTACATTTGGCTTAACTTACATAAACCAAATTGCTTATTGGTTTATTTCTGTGGAATATATTTGTGTTATCTTTGACTATGAATCCAAAGACACATTTGCAGAAGAAAAGAAACACAGGAAAACACCAGCTACTTGAGGTAAGTGGCCTAAAGAGATAGCATGCGGGGGTCAGAAGGCCATTGAAAGAACTCTTTCAGGGGATTAAGTGATAGATCAGTCAATTATAGATGTGCAAGATACTGGAGTGAGAAAGCATTTCTATCTGCTTTTATCACAATCTTTTAAAACTAAATTACATGTAAATATTCCATGGAACAGAACTTCCAGTTAACTAAATGTACCAAATAGAGAGCGGAGATGGAGAGCCAGAGAGCAGCAATGTCTCTGTAACATACCAGAAGGGTCAGTAGCTAGTAATATACTATTCTAAATATGTGTCCAAATGCATAATCTCTCTAGTACTTTTCCATTGCACAATAACTTTCCTCATACAGCATTCCTGAACTAAAACCTGCAACCCAGTGAAACGTGAATATATTGGAGGAGACAGTCTGAGTGTTTTAATTATATGTTCACAAAAAGAAAAAAACTTTGACAGTGAAAGGTTTCTAGGGAATCAAGATCTGCCATAAACCTACCAAAAACTGCTATACATGACCATATGTATTTGTACAGCTGTACTTTCATTTTTAAGTCCAGCTGACATAGAAAACACAAATGATGAGAAAGCACATTTGATTATGTAGAAGTCAATTTGAAGTAAAGAATTTATGAAACATATCCACTTTATACTGCTAGCAATTTCTGAAAAATGTAAAGGATACAAAAGAGTGGTGCACAGCTACTGCACTATACACCATTGTATGGTACCTAGGCTGCTCCAAAAGTAATGCCTCCTATTTATTTCCATGGAAACTACAACAGATACAAAGAGCACAACAGCATTATATAATAGACCAATTCTGAGCTACAAAACAGTATTTTTCAACATAGTCACCACCACTAGCTACGTATTTTCATTGGCCATGAACAAGAGCCTGGATACCATGCTTGTCAAAATCTGCACCAGCGGAGGTGACCCACCGTTGCTTTCACTACTGCCGAAATGCAACATCCACCGCCCTTCTGTGCTTACATTCACTGTTTGGTCTCCATAAATATTCATCAAACATTGATTTGTTTGTTTGTTTGTTGGAAGAATTCAATTCTACACCTTTGCTTTATCCACACTTCTTTGTCAGATGCCATTCTGTCAGAGCACCTCTCTGTTGCCATCTGTCACACAGCAACAAAATGTAACAGAATACTGGTGGGAAGGTTCAACCTCTACTGCCATATCACCAACACCCATCTCTGACATCATGAGCTAACACAATAAAATAGAAAGTATTACTTTCAGAGCAGCCACTGTACTTCAGCACTACTGAGTGGAAAAAAATCGTGGAGTTATATATTTTGTCAGCCTGGTATGTATGATGACTACCACAACAAAATAGAAGGGAAACAGAATGTCAAAACAATTTCTCTTAAACAGTTTCATATTGTTAAGACTATCACCATTAACTAATTCATACTGAAGACACTGAGATAAAACGTCTGCAATCAAGCCATCACAATTGCTTTTGTTATGGACGTATACACCCGAATCTAGACCAAAAGTCAGACTCCCTAAGTACACTCATTTTATGTTTCTTCTCAATATTACTGAAAATCCGTCAAACCTGGAAGTTGTATCTCAAGGACATATAATCTGAGAATTAAAAAAAAAAAATCAGTGAAGCAGGCTCTGCTTTATGAACAACATATAAAAACTCTGCTACAGCAATGGTCTGTGACTATCACCCATCATTTACTTTTTAGGCCTTCACACCCTTTCAAATTTACCTCAATTCATGATGCTTCTCTCAATTCCCGTAAGTCACCACTGCACCCAATTGTCTAATTTTAAGGTTGGTTGATGGTCATCTAAGGCCTTGGCAAAAATATTTTTAACTTTAATCACTTCATACCAGATCAGGAAGTACTGTTATTTCATCAAAGATTGGCAGTTCACCCATCTTTTCCCCTCACTGTTCCTGAGTTGGACACACAGAGCCTAGGTACCCAACCATGTGGCAGACAAACATGCAGGTCTGGAAGATTTGGTACTCTGCACTATTATTTACACTAGGGGAAAGTAAGAATAAATACTGTTCACCCTACATGGAGGTAAATGACATCGCCACCAGCAAGGCAGCAGGAAGTCAGGCTTTGAGACCTATATGACTACTCTGCACCTTTATATGATGAATATCACCAACATAAACTGCTGATCTTCTTTTACCATTCAGGAAAATAATGCTAAAGTTTTTTCATGGGTCTTGCTTCTTTAAGCTGTAAAAGAGTCTGCAGAAAATAGTTACAATATATAGAGTTGCCACTTGAAAATATGCATCAGTTGAATTGCACTGAAACTGGAATGTTACTAGTTAGTAGCTCAGCTACAATTTCATTTGTATGCTCATAGGTATTGAGCAATTTTCATGCATTAAAAGTTGGATTTCCTAAAAGAGTTGTACATAAAATGGTTGAAGCCAATATTATGAAGTCTATTTCATCATGGAGTGAAATCAAGACTTTATTTATAATCACAAGACTAATAACTCACTGTGTACAACCCTGAAACTCTTTTTCATAGAATCAGAGTGTTGTAAGAGACTTCTAGACATCATCTGGTTCAACCCCTACTCAAGCAGAGACACTTAGACCAGGTTGCCTAGCACCGTATCCACATGGGTATTCAAGATCTCCAAGGAGGGAGATCCCACAATGTCTCTGAGCAACCTATGCCAGTGCTCCAACACTCTTACAGGAATGAAATACTTCCTGATGTTTAAATGGAACCTCGCGTGTTTCAGTTTGTGTCCATTGTCTCTTGTCCTGTCACTGGGCATCACTGAAAAGCTCGTCTCTGTTTTCTTTGCAACTTCCCTTCAAGTAATTATACATATTGATAAGATCCCTCCTGAGCCTTCTCTGAGCTCAAACATGAAATAACTTACCATGTCTCAAAAGAAAGCTTCCTTGCTGGAGACATTCAACTGACTGAACAATGGAAAAGGGGAAACACAGCAGATAATGTTTATTATCTCACTTCTCTGGAAAGACGCAGAGACAAAACTGCTTGCAGACACTATCCTGAAACTACAAATGCAATTTCCTTTGAAGTGTATGGGATTTTGCTATTATGTCTGTGACAGATGTCTGGACAGTTATACTGGTATGAAGCTATTCCAAAGCCTTTGGGAACATATTTATTGACGGCTATCCAATTTGACTTATCATCCTTTGTTCTCCATCCATTCCCCTTACCATCCTAAGGCATTCTCAAGTTTTAAAATAAGTTCAAGATCAATTTCTGGAACAAAATACTGGTTTTGTTTCACAATCTGCCAAAACAAAACTTATTTCCTATGAGCCTGAGCTTTAATCTTACTTCCTCCCAACAGTAATCTTGAACACCCAAAATAAACCCCTTTTCTATTCCTTATCCAAATCACTAAATCTCTCCTTCCCAGCACTCTCAGATCTCTTTTCCTGTGGCTACTAATTATCAAGAAGGGAAGAAATACTCTCACTCCACCCCTTTCCTTCTTTGTTTTCAACAATGACCACAACAGATGAACATTCATAATTTCATAAAACTTAGTAGCTCAGACTGAGAATGAGTTCTTGTCTGTATTACTCTTTTTAGGAGATATTTGTAGAGCTTTATCCACATTAAAATTTGAAATGCCTTTATAATATTCCACCCTTTGACGGTTAACTTTCTAAGTCTAAGGTAGACCAGGTTTATTTTGATGTCAGTTTTGAGCAATAAGAACATCTAGTGGCCAAATGAATGTAGGTATCCTAGACTTGGGCTAACTTGACACTGGGAAGAAAAAGTACTACTCTCTCATGTCTGGAAATTGAGAAATACCTTTTAGGTAGCTTTCAGTTGTCCAAAGTTACGTGACTTTTGTCTTATACTATTAAGTCTGAGTAATAGTTTCATTTTCTGGTAGGCATTCGAGTAGTCAGAGTAACAGCAATATTCTCCAATAAAATATTATATGGGTAATGAATTGAGAGTATACTACTGTTCAAATAGGTTTGTGTTGCATTTGATGTTTGCTTTCTTTTCGAATGTAAGATGTATATATAAATAACTGATATAATTCAAACATAAAGCAGGTTTTGCTTTTTTTTTCTAACTATTCATGAACATAAAGGGAAATTGAATTCTGCTTGATGGAATAGTCTTTTTTAAAGTTTTGAGAAAGAACAAATAGCCATACTATCTTTTTTTTCTTCTGGGAGAAGCAAACTGTAATTTATTTACTTCCATTGCCTGAATGAGCTAAGAAATGAAGAAAAAAAATTGTTCATAATGCTTTTCAGTAATTGACTAGAGCCATGGCTGATTTAACACCTCTGAAATGGTAAAACATAAGTATTTAAAGAACAACTGACACTGGCTCTCCATGGCCAACACTATTTAGTAGTTTTTCAAGGATGTTATTATGGTGCCAATACGCAGTAATAAAAACTTGTCTCACTGAAAGAACAATTTGGCCACAGGAAAATCTATGGCAAACTGATGATTCCCCTGATTAATACTAGCTCTAATGTAAACTGCAAACTAGCAAAAGTAATCACAGATTACCACCATTCACAGAAGCAGTTGCTGAGGAACAAAGTAGTGAATGGCATGTAGCAATGTGGATATAGTGCTAATAAAACAGTTGCTGAGTAGTGTGTTTAAGACTCCATGACTCCATATACACATTCTATTTTTCTTATCTATCACTCCTTAATGTAATTTAGTAAGACAATATACTATACAGATTTCGTGGTAATTGACTCACTTCACTTAGCAAATAGAGTCATATGGCAAAAAGGTTGATAGACATACTAAAAGAAGACCAGCAAATAACTATGTTTTCATCAAATGCTTCTCTTTGTATTACCAGTAAAACAAGATGCATGTCTGATATAGTTCTACAGAAATATTCAAATCAGAATAAAGATTCACATACACCAGATATTCTACATTAAAAATATGTAAATGTTAAAAAAGTTCTTTGAGTAGCTTGTGAAAGCTGAAGACTTGCATATTCAGATCATTCAGTTACAAATCCTGCTTAAACTGCTAATATGAGTTGCCTAGAATCATTTACTCCTAAGTACTCAAAAGTAATCTATGCAGCCGTCCATAGGCACATCACATCTATCGTGTATCAGAACTAAAGTTCTCCTAAGTTCTGATCTCTTAAGTGAAACCTGGACATCCCAACCACTCTTACGCTATGCTGTTCACGACAAGCTAAAACTCTCCATTTTCTCGTAGTAGGATAACCTCATTAAAATTATTCTTCCTCATACCTAAGACTGTTTAAATGAGTTGAGAGAGGCAACTGTATTTTCAACTTCAGTATCAGCCCTATTTGCATGTTGTCTTAAAGATGAGCTGGATCAGGTCAGTCTTTAACAGCTTCATCTGCATCACACCTCACACACACAGAATACTCTTTAGAGCAAACCTGTACTCAGGTCAAGGAGGCTGGCTCAACTGCAGTTCCATCCATTTGCACCCTGCTATTAGAAAATCATCAAAAATTGAATCTACCAAATTTGTTTCAAAACTGTAAATAAAACAGCACACTGAAAGCAAGCATGCTCTCCAATGGCTACACAATCTCAAAGGAGTCTGAGCACACTACATTAAAACAAAGCATTAAGGAAATCATACTTGATTTCCTACTCCTAGTTTCCAGTCAACTCATATACAGTACAGCTAATGTCAGGTAAAATTAAATGTCATCTGCATTTCTGTTGTCAAAATTGAGCCCAAGATGGCATTTATGTATACATGAATTTGAAGTTCAGAGGTATCAAGAATTTCCAGCCTGAATACTGTTTTTATTTTTCATTTTGATCAAGATGATTTTTCTGAACAGGCTGTTTCTTCAGTTCTATGAATAAGGAGAGATAATTTAGACGGAGTATCTTATGGAATCCCAAATTCTGTGAGTAAACAGTTTAAGTTTACATTATTTGGCTGGTTGTTTAGTTTTATTTACTTACTTTATCTGCATAAACGAAACAATGACAGAGAAAGGCACATTGGGAATTACCATGCAAATAAAATTACACTTGAATTAACAAGCTGAAATTAGGAAAGTAATTTGTTGTGTTGCTAATCATCCTTAATGTAATCAGCTTATATTTGTTTCTCGACCTCCAAATCATTAGTATGAATACATACTACATACTGGGAATTTGCTGGATCCTGTGCACGACCACAAATGCATCTGATAGTCCAACTTTCACTGGGTGGTTGGTTGAGCTTATCTGTGACACAGCAACAGGAATCTGGAAGACAAAAAAAGGATGATACGCATGAACAACTGAATTAAAAAAAAAAATTGAGCCTAAAATTAACAGTATTTTCAGAATGAACACTTCGCCACTGTAACTTGATATAAGTATGTAATACAATAGGCCATATTCTGTATGTAATATAATACACCCTATTATGAGTAAGAATGTATTAAAGATTGAAAATACAGTTTTCAATTTTATTTTGTCCCACTTCATTTAGAATTTTATATAACAATATTCTCATCAAAACTTAGAGGTGGGATATTGTTAATAATGACAGAGAAAAGAGCAGGAATTTTCAGTTTTATGATGTGTGAAATAATAATTTATTTCCCCCAGTTGAAGATCAATTGGTATGAGATGCTAGTATCAGACATGGAAGAGGCATTACCTCTTGTCTGCTATTAACACTTGAATAAAAAGTTCAGTTTGGGATGAACAGATAAAAATTTATGCCTCAGGTAACTTGCACTGAAAAAAGTTTTACAATCTATTTGAAAATATTTTTAGTCTGATGACTATACTTTGGAGTAGCAGGAAAATTGTTCTAGAAAATTTGGAAAATGTCAGATATTCACTTGCAAGTATCTATAGAAAGGAATAAAAGGACTTAGAGAGCTATCTACTAATCCAGCTTTATAGAACAGAGATATTGATGCCAAGTAAAATAGTTTTATGAAAGTAGGTGTTATGAAATTTTATTTCATTTTTTGGAGAAGACTGCAGCTTTGGCGGATCATTGCATATTTGAATTGTATACTAGCATTCTGTAAGGTTTTTACTTAGTGACAAGTAAAATGTATATAATATTAATATGGTTAATCAGACTAATCACAAACTGATCTATCACCAAAGGATCAGCTTAGACTGGTAATGTGTTTTTATAGTATGGTACGCTGTCTGGGCATCAGACCTAGTATGCAAGATTTTCTTAAAGTCTGGAGGAAACATACGTTTACTACCTAACAGTTCCTCAGACGATACCCACAGAGTAAAAATAGTGAAATATTTGGATCAATTAGCAAATTAAAACTTGTGAAAATTAGAAAGTTACAGCTTATATAACAAAGTGTGAAGTAGAAGTCTGGGGACTGTTTTCTGGAAATCAACTGTTCTGAAAGAACTTTTGGGATGGTAGTGAATGAGCGACTCCAGCTTTCAGAGGAATAATCAGAGCAAGAAACTTAATTGATGTGATATCTGATTACATAAACAGAGAAATACAGTCTAAGAGTGGGGTTGTTGCTTTATATTTATGCACATTAGATAACTACTGAAGTTTTACATAGAATTTAGGAGGGTCTATTTCTTAAAAAGATTCTGAAAACTAAAGGAAGATCAAAAGAATCATAAAAATCATTTGAAAGCTTCTGTAGTTCTCAATTGCCATTAACACTGTTAAAGAGATTGATTTGTTTTCTCCAAAGAAAATGGAACACTGACTTGATTACCATGAACGAGTACTGCCATGGGGAGAAATAACTCTAGAGCTAAAGAGTTTTTTCCTTCAGTACAGAAAGGTACAACCAGAAGCTGAAAGCTGCACATAGTTTCAAAGTAGAATAAGATTTCTACGATTGATTGTTGTTAACCATTGGGATAAACTACCAAAAGAAATTATCATGCTCTACCCACTGCTGCTTTCAAATCACAGCTGGATATTTTATTTTTCAAAGCTACCCAATAGTTAACCAGGAATTACTAGACTGGAGACAGAAGAACCTGGATCAGATGTAACAGACTGAGATGCAAGGTGCTAACTCAGCTAATCTATTACTATACTCTGGTTTATCTATGTGAAATTAACAAAACTATACTGTTGGCCACTGTTTTTCACTTATCAGATAAAATTTAAAGAAAAAACCTGTTTAATAATCCAGTGAATGAGGATTCAGTATTGTCTTTTTGCCAACTAATGGTATGTTTTCTTGTATTTGAGTTGAACTGTAGCTTGCTTTTCCTTTTCCTTGTTCCCAAAATATCCTTTAGCTTTGATTTCACTAGAATCAGGCTAGGAAAAGTTAAGTTTGAGAATATTAACATAAAAAGTAAATTTTAGTAAATTAAATACTGTCATAAATTTCAAATTATTTTACTTTCTCTACAATCTGTGAATTTGTACTGCTTTGGCTGCATTTATCTGGAGCTTCTTGTATGCCTGATCTACAAGAAATAGTTTTGTAATACTGCTATTGTTACATCATTTTAAACCTGGTTTGTATCAACTATTAGATAAACTTGTATCAGCTTAGCTCTGATGCAGATATTGGAGAATATGATATATGAGGGTTGAAAAGACATACTTTCAAAGTCCTCAAAATAAAAGACTTACAGAGTTCACAACAAGTCTACAAATTTTCCTTAGTATGAACACAAACAAAATAAGGGAAAATTATTCACAATTTCAGAATACTTTAGAGAAATATATATATTAACAATGAGGAAACTGTCTTGAAAGATTTTGAAAACACTGAAAATCAAGTCAGAAAATGCATTGGTGTGAAGAATGCAATGACTATTTCTCTTTCAAGTTAGGAAGGAAATGAAGCAAATGAAGAAAGGAATCAGTTTTAGAGATTCAAAATAAAGCTGGAATTGGTGTTCAGGTAGGTGTGTGATCTGCAAAGTGTGTTGGAAAGATGACAATAACTTTAAAATGCTGTTGAAATTTTGAATATGTGCTTTAGAAGCAGAAAAAAATATGTAAGATAAGGAAGTCTCACAAGTTAAGTGAGTGTAACCAGCTCTTCAAACTGAGATATAACTTATGTCAAGCAAGTAGTCATATGGAGCAAAAATGTAAAGTAGAAGGTAATCCATAACCTAAGAAAAACTATTGAAAAAATGCAGTGTAATTAAATCTGCATTTTCAAATGCATATTTTATTCTTATAGTATGGGGAAATAACTGATTTTACAGAACCAAATATTTAAGTCTATCAGTGATGAGTGTACTGAGCTTACAGGTGAAGTCTTTTCGATGAGGTGAAAGGATAAAGTGGACATTTACCATATTATGTCTGTTTAGAGAATACACCCTTTTGACAGGAAGCTTGTGGTGACATGTTTTTTTATTGAAAACTACATCCATACACAGTTAGTAAGCAAATAGCTACTGTTCTGAATCTCTCCTTTGAATGACAAGACATGTCATGACAGGTTGACAAGTTGAACAGTTGAGCAAGGAGTTTTATAACATTGTATACAGATGACGGATTTTAACTAGAATCATTCCAAAATATATCTTGGTTCTACCATCAACAATATGAACTCTTGTACTGTGTAAATCACAGGTATATGAGTGAGCTTCCCAAATGCATGTTAGCTTTGGGGACACTGACATCTCTATTACTGATTAAGTAATTCAACAATAGGGAGAATACTTAGAATTTACGCTGAATTCCATTCTTCCTTAGGAACAGTAATCTAGACAGTATTTTCCATCTGAGAACTCCCCAATTTTTTCTTTTCAACTTTCTCTGAGGGCTAGTCAGAATCTTACTCTTCAAAAAAAAAAAAAAAAAAAAAAAAAAAAAAAAAAAGAATAAAATAATGGCCTCTGACCTTATTCTGAAGGAGATGGTAAGCAGGGTGCAATTACTGCCCCACATCAAACCCGAGGCAAAGATAAGAGCCAGAGTAAGCTGCAAAATAATAATTAGGAATACAATAGTACTTATATAGGATTTCCATTGCCAGTTTCCTCAACAAATATTAATTAAAGACCAAATTGCATGAAACTTATTTTGGGGTTTTAAGTTGAATAAACTGAACACCTCATAAAACCAAAGATCCTACTTCCATATTAATATTTTTGATAATAGTAATAACAGAGACAAAAAAGTGCAAAAGATGTATAATACAGGCAGAATATTTGTTCAGATTGTTCAATTTTTAAATTTTCTATTAACAATCTGGAGGCTTGGAGTGCCTGGAACCTCAAAATGAAATATATTCTATCACACATGGCAGAAAAATCAATTTTATACAAGTGCCAGTAAATAATCACACACATTCACTTCTACCTACTTGTACAGTAGAAAGGAACACTAAGTCTCAGAATCATTTTCTTACTTCACATTTTGGGCAAACTGAACAGGCATTTCAACTTTTAAAAAGGTTTCCAGATAAACAGGGACTCATTACTATTTAAATGAACAAAGAAAGCCTTTGAGAGAGTGAAATTCAGAAAAATATCCTAAATCATTAACAAAGCCATTGGTACCTTTGCCTAATTTGTCCTGCATAAATCATGGAGGAAAACAAAACAAAGCATGTGGAACATTATGCACTAGCAGGAAAAGATTATAATGAATAGTCACATTGTTCAAGAAGAAAAAAGAGCTCCTAAAAAAAAAAAAACTGAACTTCTGAGAAATATAGAATATAAAAAAGTATTTTTTAATTATACAAAAGTATTCATTTGCAAGAAATGTTCTTTCTTTCTTTTTTTCCTATTGGATAGATTGTTCAGTATCTTCAGTATTTTCCATATTAAACACTTGCCAGAACACCGACTAATGGTGTAAACAAAGTGTTACTTAAGATGAAGATATGTGCATGTTAAACAAACTAAATTGGGAAATAAATAAATATTTGACTTGCTTTTGGACCTTGCCATATTTTCTTTCCAAAAAAGAACAGAAAGAACTGTACCCAGTACATAAAAACTGCTTGAATAATCCCCTATAATTCAGTGCTGATATTCATTCTAATATTATGCTGGTATTAATTCAGACCTTATGCCAATATTATCTGACATTCTGATATTAATGCTAAACTGAATCCAATATTCATGTACAGGAAGAATACCAGATAAACAGATTAGCAAACACAATAGTTAAGATTTTTAGTAGGGCTAAATTCACCTTTGCAGAGCATTTAAGAATTAGACAAAATACCAAACTAAATCTTGTCCATTTCAACTAGTTTTCTCATTTTCAAAACTTGACTGCATAGCTACTTCACTTACTCATTCGTTTTTCTGAAAGATATTCAGATGTCTCCAGATTTCACAATTTTTGTGGCTCAGCTCCTTTTCTACATTTTTATTTCTTTTAGAATCTATTAGGGATCTCAGATAAGAACTATGTGTTTCAGACTGTTTTCTGCTAAGCAAACTACAGAACACAGAAGATTGGACAGATCTCCCTGACTCTCAGCAGACACTAGCCAAGACCTTGCTTTGGTTATCAGCAGCAGTTTTATGAGATAGCAAGTGTGATTTGGAAGCAGGAAGGAAATGAAGAGGGAGTCTCAAATAGTTTGAATAAATCATAAAATAAAAGGTAAAATCTAGTTTGTATTTGTATTTTCATTAAATATATAATCAAAATTATTCTATAAGTAGATTCTTCAGGATAAACTCCCACTGCCATTCACAGAGTCCCTGAGGGATGCTTTATCATATTACTGGCAACCTGTGTGATACATGTCTTGCATTGATGTTTCAGCTTGAAAGCCCCCTATGACAATGCAGTGAAGACCTCACAGGTTTGCCATAGATCACTGTCATTTTTGATGAAATGTGATGTTAACATGAAGTGGCGCCAAAAGGATGGTAGAAATCTTCCCTTCCTACTTTCACTCATGCTAGTGAGCACTCACATCAGTAATTTTACTGGAGTTAATGGGGACCGTGACAATATGACTCACCAGCGAGAGAAATTATTACAGAATGGAAGATTTCAGAAAGCACTGGATTCAGAAACCAAATCAATTCCTATCCAGGTGCATAAACTCTGGAATTAAGATTTAATTTACAAGTGTCTCAATTTTTGTCTTTGGACAAATTGTGTTTGATCAGTAATTGGAAATATTATTTCATTTTCCCAAATGAGGTAATTTTAATGAAGTAAGACACGTGGCGAATGTAGTCTTCTAAAGATCTTATCCTCCAAATTAACTACCCAAGTCCCAGTGAAATATATATATATATATATATATAATTGTAATGATCTGAGATTTCACAAAAACTATCAAATTGTTTGCAGACAATAAGTATGTAACTACTGTCCTAAAAAAGTCTCTGTCCTTGAATGTGTGCAAGTAGTTCTAAAGAAATTTCATTCAGGACAAGAATAATTTGTGACAGTCTGTACTGTGCAGGGAATTTGAGAGGTTCCATAGCTGAGCAGTGGAAAAAAGCCATAGATTACCATATTTGCAAATTCCAATTCTTTGTGTCTCAGGATTACTGAAACAGATTATGATAACAACCTATGCCTGTAAAGCAGACAAGGTCTGGAGGAAGCACTCAGTAGAAACAATGAGAGCAAGAAATCCATCCAGTGCTACCATAGAACTTTCTAGGTTTATCCATACATCATATAGCAGAGTTGCTAATGAAGAGACCCATTTCCTCCCATCCTCCTAAATGATGAAAATATTCTATGCCTGGCATTCAGCATCACTGCATACATTTGTGCAAAAGGAACACAAGATACCATCATTTTAGAGCAGCAGCTTCTATCACCAATATTAGATTCATTTTGCAGAGTCCTAGACATTGACAGAAAGGGCTGAGGATCTGATAGCCAGGAACAGCAGTTTTCTCATAACACCACCACTTGGATGTCAGAATTCATGAATAGTTCTTAGCAAATTTATCTTAAAATTACAAATTGAAGTAGTGTAGCTCCCCACTTCTCTGGGCCTTGAAGGCAGGACATTTTCTGTAGTCTTCAGAAGTTTTTCTTCCTTTAAAAAGGTTTCAACAACAGGAGATAAAGATGCTTTGGTGCACAGTCATTTGATGAAGCTCAGGCTCCTCTCTGGTAACCAGAGCAAAGCTTTTCTGAAGCTGGAGTCAACATGTTAATAAAGTGCATTGCTGAGTACTATGGCACATAATGTTCAGAAACAAACCGAGAGTCAGAGACATCAGTACATCTTCTATAAGAAAGGAAAACCAGGTATATGGGCATATCAGAAGTTTCTTTCATCTACAAAAATAATTCAGTTAGAATATTCTGCAGCAATCCTGTTAGCAAGGTGCAAAGATATTTATCATAAGATATTAATGCTACTAGTAGAATAACCCAGACTGCCACTAGCTTTCTAATGAAGGGGAGAGTAGCACTGTTTCAGGTACATGGCCTTGACACAAGCATGACAACTGAGCCTGACAGCACACAATTGGTCTGCAGCAGAGAGAGAAGAGAAACCAGATTTCCCCGAATCCGTAAAATAAGTCATATCACTGGTAACTTTTTTTTTTTTTTTTTTTTAATGTGGAGGATAAAAATACATTTACGTATTCAAGGAAAAGTTACAATTTCTTACACTCTCCATACCAAACTGAGATTAAAATATTAAAATAATCAAAATAATTAAAATGAAAGAAAGCACTCCTTGTCTTTGCAGACTTACGCTTATCCACTTTTTGATGCTCAATTGCAGGAAACTGCCTTGGAGGTATAGCCTTAGAACTAGTTATTAAGAAAGATTCATCAAAAGTTTTGAAATATACAACTGAAGTTCTAAAAGACTTGGAAAATGCACAAGATCCCAATTGAAACAGCAACATACTGAAGCTAAGAAGATTACCCAAATGGCTTCTATCTAAACAGTGTTATCACCAAAGAAATAGAAAGCCTCACAGAAAACACAAAATAGTTATTTAATATTTGAAATATTTAGACCTTGAAGTACTTGAGCTGCCAAGAAATTGAAAACGTAAAAGAAAGGAAGCCTTTCAATACTAATCTTTGATGCTAGAGTATTTAAGTTAGTTGAACAAAGTGAGAATATTGCCCTACATTTCAAAGCTGCAAAAAAATCTACAAATCAATCAAGACTTTGCTAACAACCAACACTTACAACCATACAAAATGGGCCAGCTGAAATCTAGGAGTAGCACATTTGAGCCACGTTGATGTTTTTCAAATCCATCACTTGAACATCACTTTTGCAATAAAATGTAATTTTCTGCGTAATAGGTGACTTAAAAGCAACATGTGGAAATGGTCTTATGCAGTTGAACTTAAAAACATCCATCAAAAATGGGGGGGAAATTCCTGACAAGTAAAAAGAGATTTTTCTACTCAAATGAAAGTTTTCTGACCCAACTTACTTCTTTGTAGCCGAAAATGATACGCCCATCATTGAGAAGGGTGGCCTGAAAAGTGAAACTGCCCAGGTTGTAATTATCCTGCAGATGAACATGGTCCCACTGGACAACTAGTGCTGTGCCTGTGAACCCCAGAGGGGGGGTAGAGAGGCAGAGGGAAGAAAAAATGTGAGAAAAATATTAACTCACTGTAAGAAAAGTACTTAACTGTAGTTACTTGAAACAAAAAGCAGTGATTTTTCTATTTAGCAACTTTCAGCCCAGCATCTGAATAGCCAAAGATATTACAAACACACGTTGCAGATGAAATCTTCTTAAGGGTAGACATCACAGTGCCACAAATAACTACCTCACCTACTCACACGAAAGTCTGTTAAATCAAGAGTGGCCAAATAACTTGTCTGGAGATGCATAAGGAGCCAAGAATCTCTGAAACAAAATCCAACATTCACAGGTGTACCTCCATGGATTTTCTTCCACTATCTACATATGGTATGTGTTTACATATATACACCATGAAGACTTCGAAAAGCAAAGTGCTAATAGCACTACCTGTTTTGTGAAAATTATTACTTGAAGAACTCATATTCTTCCATTAACTATACATTAATATAAATAGTGTTAATTTTTTTCTGCACAGTGCAAGCCCTTGCTGAGGCTCTGCAAGTTGAAAAATATTAGGAACTGGCAATAAATAAATGTAGCTTGAATTAAAACCACAGTTCATAGCTGGAGTAAATATTAAGTCTGGTGTGCAGAGATTTACTTGTAAGCGACTTGTTAATATTCACAGGAGTTCTCTTGCTGAATATCCACTTATTGGAATAAAAATGTACCCCAAGTGACTTGCATACCCTCTGAGCATGTTGTACAGATGTTGAGGGTCACAAATACTTTCAGGCAGCTTGGCTGAAAGACACTTACTTATCACCAGAGCTGTGTTTACTGAAAATGTTTTTTTTTTTTTTTTTTTTTGTCTCCAGGACTATATGCCATATCTAACATACTATTCTTTTGGTGCTAATGGGAGTTATGTGCTTTGATTCACAACACTTTAATTTTGTTTCTTGCAGAGTGTTCAGGGTAGCTCAGTTTGCTTCTAGCTCAATGCATTTTTAATATATCCTTGAAATATTATTTGTTACAGGCCTTCAGAGCTGTAACTTGCATTAATATATCTGGTCAGAGGATGTCACTGAACTATGAGCATGCAAATTTTTGGTGCATATTGCAGTAAGTAGATTGCATCATTGGCCCATGTGTCTTTCATAAATACAGCACATGCTCATTATTTGAGCATTTGTCTCTGCATTTTTCCTATTGTGATCAAATTTATTAACTGTTAATTATTAATGCTTATTGGACTATACTAAATTTCATTTTAAAGGAATGTAGAGGGACTGTTAAAATTATTGGAGCAAAAATAGACACTTTTATTGCCAGTCCAGAAGTGCACCTCAGAATACCAAACTAAAGCAGGGGTCAGCTTCCTCCAAAACACTGTCTCCTTATTCCCAAGGACACTTGTGTAGGTTCATGTGAATGTAGGCAATTACTTCCACAATGGAGACTTGGACAGATCACCCCACTCTGTGCTTGTCCAATACAGATGCAGTTCTAAACCAGCACACTTGCCCAGAGGGATAAGACAGAGATGAATAAGTAATAAGGAGCTGAAGAGACAACTCACACTTTTTAAAAAATGTGGGGTAAGATGGCAAATTCTTTGTCCCAAAGTACCTGTGGTCCAAAAGATCATCATACCTTATGCATGAGGAGGAATGTAAAATTTCAAAAATATATTCAATGCTGTGATAGAAGCCAATAAATCTGGTATGGAATACAATGATAATCAATAGTATCTTTCCCAGAATATTCTAATTCTCTCAGGAAAGATGACAAATCTCAGGCCATGGTCCCAGATGATGTAAAAAATGAAAACAGTTATTTTTTTTCTTAGGCAATTCAAGGAGCAGGATGTTCTCATGCAACTCTGTTGAATTCTTAACAACTAAGGACGAGAATGTAAGAAGAATTTATGACTTGGTTAAAATAGTGATAGGATATATATTGATCCCGGACCTGAAGAATAGAAATGCACATGCCTGATTGAAAATAGGATGTATTATTGGACATGTTCTTAATCTTTGTTTTAATTCACTGTGCATAACCATGCAAAGGATGGTACAGACTTATCAAGGAACATTTAAAAAAAAAACAGATTTTTTTTATATTATCCCTAAGTTTTAAATTAAGAATAAAGAAAAAGTGATGTTGTATTCAACCACTAAAGTCCTGAGGTAAGGCAGCAGAATGTCATTTAATCACATAGGTTATGTTTTCAAAATATTGATTATAACCGAGTTCATGAAAAAAATGTCCACACATTTAAGGCATTTGAAATATTTTACAGAGTTTTGATTTTGCAAACGTTGCAGTTTGCCTTTTAACCTTTCAATTTTTTCTACAAGGGACTGCTGAGAACTCATGGTATAGACGAGCACATTGGATTCCAATCCTGGAAGTCCATGAACACTCAGTCTTTGACAGGTTTATTAACCTTATACCTGCCCTGCTTCTGTATAGACTTGTTATTGCACTCTATGAATACTTTTTATTTCCATTCTGGCCAAGGGGCTGGACAGTATTTTCTGTATAATTTTTCAAGGAACAGGAACTTGTACTTATATAGAAGACAGATATTTCCTTTTAAAATTGGTAAAACACACTGCTTGTTCATGTACTTTGATACACAACAGCAATCTTCCCAATTAGGAAAAAGAATTAATGACTCGCTAACCATTTTCTAGATAAAAAAGTTTTTTGGATGTCTAGCCACATGGTTTAAATAGCCTGTGAGTTTAAAAAAATAGATATTGAAAAAATCTTCAGTTTTTCCTTCAAAAATATTTAGGAAAATATGAAGAATCAAGGGACACAGACGCATTTATTTATGAAGGACTACTACATACCATTATCAAAGTATCTGACTGTTGAATTTCTTGATACACTGGGATCAAAATTTGCCATTAAGGGTGCAATATATTGTGTAGCTGTTAGCATTCGATGCACAACTTCTCCAGTATATATGAAACCTACAATAAAGAAAAAAATATTGTGACTATTTCAATAACTTCTAAAAAGATTTAATAGAATAGCAGGTTTAACCAGGCATTGCCAGAGCAGTAAAGGGTCTTCTGAGAGAAATTTATCCCACCACCAATTTTGTAGTGAATTAAATAAGATCTAAAACTGCAGGAAGTATCTGGTTGTCAGAAGAACAAGATCCAAGAAAAACAATTGTACCACTAGTTCAAGAAGACATTTTCCGTACAAAAAGAGAACACAAAAACAGAGCAAACACGAGGAAGACAAATTCCAGTTATGGACAAAAGGCAGATATGTGGCATTATCAAAATGAGTCATTTACCATTATGCATATTCCATAGTTTTTTCCACACCTTCCAGCAATCTGCCTTTTTGCTATTTATTTATCTACATATTTATTTTTGCGAATTACCTCTTCAGAAGTTGGGATAATCTTTTCTCCTATTTGTAAAGAAAGAAAGTAAGAGACATATTCAGACGACCAGAAGTGACAATCTTTAAAAAAATCAAATGAGGAGTGGAACAGGTAGGCTTTTTTCATGATTGTAAGCCAAGATGTAATTCTGGAACATTCTCTGCAGTGTCAGATGTCACCAGTTTTTCCTGTTCATTCCCAAATCCACAATAGTCTTCAGAAAACAGTACATCCTGGGCTGCTTTCATCAGCAGTTTTCACCTAAAAATTCTCCTCAGTTTGGAATCTGAGTATTTTCTCTGAGGAAAAACAGTCATCTGTGCACTTAAATGGCAGAAAAACCCTGCCATTTTAAACAATTTATGCTCTACAAATAAGCTTGCATTAAGGCTCATGAACTCCAACTAAACAGAGGAACTAACTTCTTTAAATGCCAAACACAGTCTGACTTAAGAACTTTCATTCTGCTGTAGTGTCTATTCTTAAGTTCTATTTATTAAGTTCTTTTTGAAAAATTCTGTGTTACCAAGGTGGTGAGCTAGGCAACTAAATACCTTTACATCATTTAAAGCACACCTATGTATTCAAAGAACACAGCATTTTAACGTCCAACCTACTAAATCCTAGAATTAAACCACTTTGAAGATTCTTTGAATTAAATACCTAAATAACATTTTTTCTCTTTTGCTAATTGACACAGAGAAACAACAATTAAAAAATGAAAAACATTTACACATATTTACAAATCATTCATAGACTTTATTAGCCATCATTTTAGGGTAGCCAGCAGTCCTGCCAAAGCATAGTCCATGAAATGCATTTCATTTTTTTTCCTGTTTATTGCATACTTCTAAAATATCACTGTCTTGAGAACCACTTCCTCATGTTTATTTAGACATTTTAAACAAATAAAATTTCATAAAATATTTGTGCTTTATATTATTTCCTTGGTCATGTATGCATGTATTTTAACACAGTCTTAGGTAGGTCTATAACCTTGAAATCACTCCTTAGTAATATTTGAAGATAACAGAAACTCTGAAGCCATATTCATGTGTTGCTCCTAGACTTAATACTTCAATACTTATTCATTCCTTACGCAATGCTCCCATCTTTACACACAGTTTCCCTTTCAGGTTTTCAACTCTATTTACAGTATAATGTCGCCTTTATAACTAATAATGAGGCAGAACACAATAGGAAAACAAAAGACTTGTTTGTGTTACAACGCATAACTAAATCAATCAGCGCAGGTAATTAGTAATCAAAGAGTGTATTTCCAAGTGTTTGCTGGATGCAGCTTTACTGTAGACAAAAATGAAAAGCATGAGGTGGATGATAGCTGGGAAGCAGTCAGGCCTTGCATGAAGATCATTCTAATGAGAACTCCAGTCATGCACTGGAACAACTTGAAAAGAAACACAAAGTCATTTCAAATCATCCCAGACATTCAGAGGCTGTAGCCACTGTTGAGCATGGATATTTTATCATTGTCACTACAATTTAAAGAAAGTAGCAAATGTAAAACTAACTTATTTCTGAATGGAATTCTGTAGAAAATTGGCTAATACTATCTGAGACCTAATTTTCCGACAGTGGCAAATGCTCATGGGTTATTAATTTAGTCAGGAAGAATTTTTCAGACCTACAATTTCCTGAATCACTTAATCTCTCCTTTGTGTGAGAAGCTGGTAGTACTCTCTTCCAAATCTCTCAAGTACTATATCTAATAAGCTCCTAAATATTGGAATGATATCAAACAGGAAAGAGTGCTCAGAGTACTGTAAGTTTTGCATGTATATATAAATCTAACAAAAACTAAGGATGGACTAATGCTAAAACCAATTGAAAAATCAATGTAGTCCTACTCCTCATAATCAACAAAAGAACAGTTACAAAAACTATGGGAAGTAGATATGTAATAAATATATATTGCTACTGAACTATCAAAACATATTTTTTCTTGATGCAGGACTCAGTTGATTTACAAAATGCATTTAAGAACTCTTCACTTTGAAATATGCTCTTTATCTGATGCAATTTTTAATTTTCAGCAGTAGCTTTCTTGGCTCAGGAAATTTTCCTGGAAAACTTTTGAGATAAAAACTGGTGCACACAGTTCTAAAAGTACACAGCTATTTCAGTAGCAGCTTTTGGGTTGGCAAACCACCTCTAACATTTCACTTATATTTAATCATGATAAAATGGAGCTCTCCCATCACTTCTATCGGCTATACTAGCCTGTCATTTCAGTGGGCTTAAGTGGAATAGCGCTGGATGCACGTTATGATCTGAGGACACAACTGATGAAACAAGTAATTTGAAAATAAGATTAGAACAATATGCACATAAGCTTTCTGTGGTTTCTCTTTCCTACTCCTTGTTGCACACAAAGTCAGTATCAATTAGGACATTTTTTTATGTTTCCCTGGTGTGCAGAATAACAGAATACACGCTCAAAGCAGGACAGACAATGAGGCTTTTGAAATTGGTATTGTGCATCTATAAAGATATGACAAAACATGGGATATGCAGGCAAAATACAAATGAAATATCTATACTGATAATCATCTTCTCATTTCTAAGGCATTGCATGAACAAGTTAGGTTACACAGAAACTGGTTTTATGTATCCGATGCTACAGTAAACAGGTTTGGCACTTTAGCATCTAGCTGAATTAGAGCAAAAGCCAGTTTACATTATAATATTATGTGTGATTTTTTTAAAATTACCTAAAATAACTGCTCATATCTTAAAAGCAGAGATACAGAATATATAGAACTTTATGCCTCTGTACTTGTGATGAGTACACTCCATATTAGAAGTTCAGTATTTCTTGAAAATTATGACTCTCTATGTACTACCAGGTGGGTTGAACTTTGCCAGATGCCAGCTGCCCAACCAGCCATTCTCTCAAAAAGGGAAAAGAGGTTCTGGCAAAATGATGATTTTCAGGGGAAAAGGGATGACTGCATCTGCTAGAAAAATAAAACAAAAATAAAGGTGTTAAATAACTGTAATAAAATAAGTCGATGTGGAATTACTCCTTGAAATAGTCATCACATTGCTCTCATAAAAAAAGCTATAAAACTGCTTGTTCTACAAAATGATCTCTGCTGGAAATAAGAATATGAGACAATATTTCTTTTTCTTCCTGAAATACCAAAGCATTTAGCAAGAATAGGAATACTCTTAACTACTTTGTGTATCCACTAGTAAGCAGTTTGACACAGACATTAAAAATAGAACTGTAACTGTATTTCCCTTTTTTTTCATAGAGATTGACCAAATGTCAGATAAGTTTGGCCCAAACTTCATTTTAAAAAAAAACAAACACAAAACTAATTATTTTTGTCATGATAGTATGTGTTGGCTCATGTACATTTTGTACAGAAGCATTCATTATATCCCATTACAGACATGAATTTCAGTTTTAAAATCTACGAAGTCTATGTGTTTTAAAAGTTCACCTTCCACATTAGCTGGAACCCAACCATGCCCCAAACCATCTCAGAAAATCTTCAGCAAAGCTGGTTTTGGCATAGAATGTGCCCGAAGATATTGACTCACAGGGAAGCAAAAGACATGATAATTTTTTTTTTTTAATTTTCCGGAAGTAGCTTAATTCCAGATTAAAGAACTGACAAGATGATTCTTGGAACTTAAGAATAAGTGAAAAATAATGCAGTAAAAAAACCAATAAAAGTGTGAGACAAGAACCTGGAGCTCAAAACAAATTATATTTTTTTCTTTCCTGTAAAAAGAAAATCTGTCTCATACAAAATATTAAATATAATAATAAAAACAATTACAAGAAAGAAATGACTGTTTTGAAAAATAACTTACTTTCTTATCAGGCAACTAATGCTAAGTGAAACCATACATTAAAAGCCTTATTAATAGTATAAACTGTGGTTGCTTAGCTGGAAAAGGAACAGTCTGCTTGCAGTTAATGAACAATGAAAGGTTTTGCACAAGAGAAACTAGCACTGGGTGAAGGCAGTGCTTCCATTCAAGCATTCAGTGTGGGTTTACTCAAGTGCCCTTGCAGCATATAAACTAGAAGGCAAATAACAGAGCAGCTTCCAAAACAACAGAACCAGAAATGGTTTCTGTAAGAGGGTAGGGTTCATCCCAGATCACCCAAGGGAAAGCCTAGATTTTAGTTTGTATATTCAAATATGAAACAGTCTTAGCAGAGATGTAATAACACAAAACATACAGTGAAATGTTTTGCTGAATAGAGGAACTATTTCTTTCATTTCTCCCCATTCATTTTCCTATTTAAATGGGGTGAACACATACAACTTCTCATCTTCCTCCAAATCCCTCTAAAAGATGTTTGTGCAGCCAAGAGAGAAAACTGCAGCAGAACTGGCAGGAGCTTCCTGATTCTCTAGCCACTTCTGCTTTGGTCTCAGCATAATCAAAGGTTTCTGAGGCAATCTGTCCTGTGATATTTCCTATGACCCCCAAACTGCCTCATGGGTAGTGGTTTTTCAACTCCCTCTTTAGCATCTTAGACCCAGGGTACTGATCTTTTTTGATGGAAATCAGAATCAGCACAAGTACAGTACCATACAGACAAGAGTTTTCACAATTCTCACAACTTTAATACCCAGCCTAGTAATTATACAATGCTTAAAGACTGACATTAACTCATCTGAGGATCTACTTCCTCATCCACAGTAGAAAAGATACTAAGACAGAAGAGATAAAAGACTTATCTTGGGCCTATTTAAGCAAACAAACAAACAACATAACTCTGTAACAGAACTCTAAAGCTCAGCTTTGGAGCCAAAGAAGCGCTTCATGCCTGGCTTTTAGTCAAGCAGAGCTGGACATCATTTATCAAGACAAAGAAAAGCTCCTTACAGCTTAGTAGGGAAAACTGATTCACTTGCCATCTTGATGTCTTCAGCTGTCAGAGATACTACTGCACCGAAGAAAAAAAGTGGGAAAGTGGATCAAAAATTCTTCCTCAGAGTTCTCCAATTCACTGACTATGATCATCAGTAATGCAAAACTGGATACATTTTTCTTGGTAAATTACTATTTGCCAGAGTAGGGGAAAAAACAGACCAGAAGAATTGAGAAGTACTGCATAAGAGTTTATTTAAAGCTCATGTAAGACTGAGGTTCTACTAGTAATTTAAAATTTTAAAAGAAGTCTTAGCACATTCTGAGATAAATATTGTATTTTATTCCACCTAGTAAGATCTCAGTGTATCTGCATGACATCTACTTTAAATTCCACTTGCGTAACTTCTGGATATTTTCATTTATGAACAGAAAGCAATAAAAAACTAGGGAAATCAAAACATAGATTGTTGACATTTTTTTAGCCAGGAATCCTAGTTTTAGATACAGAATTAAGTGCATGTGAAACATACCTGCACCCTCTGCACACCTGATGCTGTGCATGCCTGGCCTCATGTGCACCCTTGCTCAAATCACTGTAATACTTTGGACAAGGCTATTACTAAGGCCGGCTCACAGACATCCATCTAAGATTTCTTTTATTTGCCAGCCACAATCTAAATCTGTAGGTGCAAAGGAAAAACTTCATTTCAAAACCAAACTCATAAAATCTTTCACTATACTAGTATTCCTTAACCCACTTTCACTGTAGTAAGACACGGGAGAACACAGTGACCATCTGGTAAAGATATGACCTCATATGCCCAACCAACCAAGATATCCCCTGAATAGCAGGAAATTTTAGGAGTGCTGTTACAAAAATAACCATCAGCCGAGATTGATATAAGGTATACGACACCAGCATAACTCAATAAGGAATGCATTTATGTTTCCAAAGCATCTGTGATGTTCAATTCAGTTCTACTACTGGAAAATGCCACTTTAAAGCAAATGATTCTCTTCACTTATTCACCAGCATTTCTGTTCATCTTTTAAAAGGCTTTTGTAAACAAACTTTCTTAAAAATTAGCATCTAATAAATATTTATCATTAACTATTAAAGAAAACTAATTTCAAACTTGCAGCACACAAAACAACCAATTTGCAAATACCTCCCCTCTGTTCAAATAAGAGACACAATTATATTTTGTGCCACATGTAAATGAGACTATAAAAACCAGACTCTTCCACATGCATTAACACTTCTTCCTGCCTGTCTTTTATTAAAAATAAATGAAATTGTTTCAAATAAAAGGGAAAGACTCAGCTCTGTTGCAGCTACTCTTCTCCAGAGAGATAAAACATTGCTACTTCAAATGCATCTTCTCATTAAGTTAGAAGGCATTTGTTTAGACTGACACTGTGCAAAGATATTATTGAACTAGTTACTACATTGGTTTAACCCCATTCTCATACTTAATTTGCCTTAGTGTAATTATAAACAACATAACAGAATTATAGAATTTAACTGAAAATAACCAGATCGGGTCCCTAAACAGGAAGAAGGTATTTGAGCTTTATTAACTAGCACAATTCTTGCCTTGTCTGTAGTGCTGAGCATAGCTGCAAAATTTGACATGCATTTTAGTTACAGGATGATTCTGTTGTCCTATTGGATGTTTCTGACTGATTGCTTATTTTTTTGTCTTACCTTCTTTCATCTTCTATGCAGTAACAGTAAACATTTGATGTGTCTATCCTTGTGGAATTACACCACTAAAGAATTCAGAAGACACTTTTATATTCAGGGGAAAAAATGGCAAGATGTAGCATGGGGGAAATAAAATGTATCAGAAATCGTGTTGCTCACATATTTAACTGGTGAGCCTGACAAACATTGCATCAGTGTTTAAAATGCAGCCCCTGGAACACTGCACTGCATGTAAAATGTGTTTTCATTGTGTTTTTCCAGATATTTCTCCATCATCTGTTTCACGATTAAGCAAATTCAAGAATATGATATAATTTTACACCCCTAAAATATACTAGAATAATGAATTATAGAAACAGATAGTGCCATGTAATTTCACAAGCAGCCCTATATCTCTATATTAATATTTCTTCAATACTTCATTGAAGTAAGCTTTAAGTAACACCATTTATTCCCAAATGGCTAATTTATTGTTGTGGAATATTGTGGAAGAATGTTAGCATCATGGTAATTGCACTAAGATTACAGCATAATTAAAGGATAACAGCATCTACATATCCTTCAGACAATCCATGAAAGTTAAATACCTTAATGGGCTTACAATATCAGCGTATAAATGTACCAGTCTCATGCTATTTTATATTTTTTTACACCCTGCTGGGAAAAATGAATTAGATTAAACAGATTTTTTTGGCTTTGCTTTTCCTTGACTAGACCGAATATACTAACCCTCTTCTTTCAGCCTGAAAAGTGGGCTATCTGAAAGCTAAACCCAAGAAGGTATAAATATAAAACACTGTTTCTTAATTGTGTAACCTTACAAGGATTTTTTGTGTGTACTTACTTGAGAGAAAAAAGTAAAGCCAGCCAGAATCCTCATACTCTTGGCTATACTTTTCTATTATCTTATCTAGATCAGAAGATTAGTTTCACACCATTATTTTTCCTTCCTCTTTGTTAAATATGAATGCATTATCTGGAAAAATTGAGAATGTGTAATGCATGTCACCCAGTAAACGGCAATGCATTTCTTAGTTTGCTGTAGTTTCCCAGTTACTCATGACTGTTGCAAAAAGAATATGATCTGGTGGAATATAACCCATTCTAATGACTATCCCACATTCAATTGAGCAAAGGGACTTGGGGTTTTTTATTTTATGGAACTCTATCAGTAAAGGTTTCTCTTCTGACATGCCACATGACATCTACTGTCAGGAGGTTGTTAGATATCACTAGGAAGAACAGGGAAGCAATATGAGCACTTGTAAGTAAGGACACTGTTACGGACTACAAGTAACCCTCAACGATGTATCTGTTTGTATGTTTTTAATGACTCCAAACTGTGAATTCTTTCAAGTTAAGGAGAAACAAACCTAAAGATAACTTAGAGTCTAGTGCCTTGTATCAGTTCCTTCCTGATCAAAAGCATACTTCCCCAGAGAAAATTCTTGGACAGAGGCATGAAATACAGCATCTACTCAGTGAGATACTGCCACACGATAGCTCCCAAGTGTCTCTCCACTCTAGCCAAACAGAGACAAGCACTGTTCCTAGACAGGCTGGAACCAGAGAAAAGAGGATGGTGGGAGGATTATCTTGCTTAGGCTGAATATCTTAGCAGCTGTGTCACTGCAGTAACCTTGGTATTGCTAAATCTTGGTATGAGACTTGAATAGAGCTGTTGGGAAATCTAATTTTGCACTCTATTTCTGGTATACATCTCCACTGGTTGTATAAAATATTTTCATGTCTGTACAGATGTCATAAATAAAATGTCTGTACAGAACTAGGGAAAGTGGTATTCTGAGGTTTTAAAACATTAAATAAATAATAATAATAAGGTTCATCTTTGAATAAAACTCTTGTAGTATCAAACTTGAAAATACTTGAAATCTTTTGTTGCCGTGTCTCTTCTCCCATACTACCACTCCTAACATCCTGCCTATCTATGTGCTCTCCAGTTCCTTGTTTGTCCATCACGTTTGTTCATGTTGGGCACAACATTTAGAGACGTGAGGCAGTACGGACTTTCTCAGGCAGGACTTAGCAGTGAAGATACATCTCAGAACATGAAGACAGAGGAAGACTTTTATCTGTGCCTTGGGCTTCAGGAGAGCAAGCCCATGCGTGCCTGGTGCTTGATTCCCCCCTGGTTTCACAATTCCAGGCATATCACCATGGTCTCTGGTTACAATCTGTATCCCCTCTCTGAAATGACCCCTTGAACACAGCCATTGTAAGGAAGTAGCAGACAGCTCTGCCCCTTTCCATGACTTCATCCTAGTGATCAAAACTGGATGCACTACTCCTCATATCTCCCTGAGCAATTTGTCTCCCCTCTTTATGAACTTCTGTCAACATGACTGTCTCTACCAAATCAAAACCAAAAAGCATTTGCCTCCCACCTTCCTTCAGATATTTATAAGCATTAATCATATCCCCCTCAGACTTCTTTTCCCCAGATTGAACAGACTCTTTTAAAACCAATTCTTAATTTACCAGTTTTACCAATTCTTTATTTATGATATTTTTCTACTATGTGGAAGATGCATATCATGCAGCATACACTTCACTGATTATAAATGTTGGTCACTTAATCATATGGTAAGTTACAAGCAGAAGTAGGATATCTGTGGTAAATACCATGTAATTATAGGGTACATAAATGGTGATCCCTGTCTCCTAAACCAAAGTGCAGGTTACAACATAATTATGTTTAAACTTACTTGCCAAGAAAAAGACATTTTGTTTCTGCCCAAAGAACATATGCTAATTCCTTTCAATATTATGGAAAGTAACTGTAGCCCCAGGACTTCTCATACATCCAAAAGATAGAAGCTGTGGCAGGGCAGCTAGAAGATTACTCTTAATGTCTTAGATAGTCTTAGACAGACAAACATCAGCTCAAATGACAATAAGACAGTTCCAAAATTGAGTGGTGGAAAATGTCTGTACGCTGCATAAGACAGAATAGGAAACTTTTCTCATATCAGCTATAGAAAAGTGGAAATATTTTTTTCCATGAGCATTTTAGCCAATTCCTTTTGGATGAATAATGAAAGAGAGAGTAACGGATTAAACCCACAAGATTCAAGAAGAAAATCTTACCTCCCAGGAAACATCAGCAGGCAAAATAAAGTACTGTGCACAATCTATTTTTTTTTTTTTTAATGCAATGAAGTTCCTTAAGGTTTGAATTCAGGAAGCATGCACAGGCAGATGTAGGAACAAAACTGCTTTCAGCTACCACCTGGGTGCACAGTTGTCTGCATTGTTGGAGGTCATGAATGGCAGCAGAGGAAAAATGGAGAACCTATGAACTTTTTTTTTTTACTTCATTCAGCTTGTGCAAAAAAATTGCAGACTATTTATTTCCCTTGAAAGAAAAATAAAAATATGATTTGGTATCCTCCTGGCTTCTACCATAACTGCCACAGCTGCTTCAGGGAACTCATCACCACTTATACTCCCATCCAAAAGCTGCTGTTTTCACAAGTTGCTATAGGAATGGCTATGGTGAAATATACTGTCTTTCCCACCAAATCAACAGAGAGAATACCAGAAAATAAGCCAGAACTTTTGTCACCTGCAGATAATGCAAGAGGACTGTGGACTAGGTTTAAATCACAGTAAGGCAGGCAAGGAGGCAAACAGGAACATCACCATAAAATGGTTTAAAACAACACAACTAACAATGACACATGGGAAAAAAACAACAGCTTAAAGCTGCAAATTCTGGAGCTACCTCTATCTTTCATTGATGTTAGCAAGGCATAACAGGGGCAAAAAAACCCCAAGAACAACACCATCAAAACAAACAAACAAACAAACAAACAAACAACAACAACAAAAATTGAAAAGGATAAGGTCTTTTCTACAACAAATTAGCAGCTTCTTGAGAAAATTGTCCCTTGATGTTGTTCTAACTCTGAAAAGAGATTTGTCCCACACAACCCACACTACTGGGTGTAGGCACTGTGGGATTCTTCAGAAGGAAATTTAAAACATTTATTTCATAGAATTTTAAAGGTTGGAAAAGAACTCTATTTGTAATACTGTTATTTATTTGTCCTGTGCAGAACAATATTGGAGTGTGCTATATATGTATTTGTTTACAGCTATAGTTATCCTCATGGTAGAGATGATTAAGTTACTGCATACTATACAAAATATTAAAAAAAATAAGCAGAAAAGGAAGAACATAAAACTGGTTGAATCACGTGTGCAAACTGAAGCCACATCTACTCATATGTCAGACTTTATTGATGAAACAAGTAAATGAATCAAGTGATAGAAAGAACTAATTGAGTACATTCTTACATTCTAAAATGTTCGTTCTTGGAGGATCATATTTCTTTTTTCAGAGTATGTAATCTCATTTGGTAAGATATGAATGCAATTATTTTTTAACAGATGAAGAGGAATAACTTCAATATTTTTTCTTGACAAGATTTTTTTGTTAAGAAATTAAGAAAAAATTCAAATGTTCTGCCTGATATACATTTTGGGGCACTTAATAAAAAGGAAACTTCTCATACCTGAACATTAGTGCTATTTATTCCTTGCAAATCCGCTCACACAATTGGTTGCCCATCCTCTTTGGGTTTCAGGACTCAGTTGAAAAGGTATTACAGGGCACCATGTTCTCCAGCATTCACTGGACTACCTCATTTTAAAAGTCACAGACTGCTTTCCTTCAAAACCATTGCAGAACATTCAGCAATTCTCTCTCCAATGTTTTCAGCCTGACAAGACACTACAGTAATATCAGTAAGATGGAAATCTATAGCTGAGCGTAATATATAAATGTAGATAGAAACACTTAGAAATGCTCTTATTTTGTATTTATATTTAATGGAATTGAATTTGGAAAAGACTCGGGGGGGGGGGGGGGGAAGGAAGGGAGAGGAGAGGAAATCAAGAGGAAAACAATATTGCCTGGGCCGATGGCTGCAACTTGACATAGAGATGTAATGCTTAAATGGTTTGTAGAGTCGGTGTTTGTTTGCATCATTATAAACAGTGCTTGTGGGAAGAGCTTAAAACACCCATACAAATGCCACTTCTGTCAGTGCTTTGTCTCTGTGCACAGGAGTTGCAGGTCATATTCAGTTGTTTATTCACTGGAACTGTAATTGCTTTCAAAACATGCGCACTTTATGGTGGTTTCCAAGAGAAGGCAGTCTGGTTCTTATCATGGGATTAATGATACATGCACTGAAGGCAATAATAAGATAGGAAAAAGTACACATAGCTACATAGAACATCTGAGCTATCAATGCAGACAAATGAGATGAGGAACACACCAAAGGTATGAGTAGGTTTATAAATCAACATTAAGGACTCAGAAGCAAAGAAGCTTTCTGCTTCTTGACAGAAAACTGAATCTGTGAGCACAGTGAGAGGTCTGGATATTATCAGGAGATATAAAACAAATATTCTGTGGATAAACCTTTCCTTTTCTTTCTTTTTTTTCTTTTTCTTTTTTTTTTTTTTTTTTTTTCAGATCTCTAGGTAGTAGTATTATATGCTGGAAAAAAAAAAACAAAAAACAAAAAACAAAACAAGAAACAAAAACCAAACCAAAACATGACAGAAGCTCTAGTATATTAGGAAAATTATAGAGCAGAAGTTTTAGAATATTTTAGAATAGTTTGAAGGAGATTCAGACAATGATGGTGCAAAAGGACTCATTAATGAGAAAGGAGGGTTAAACCAGTAACTAGAACCTCTTCCACACCTTTCTATTCTGCAAAATTCTAAGGACTCAATGAACTATGATAGGAGATTTTCTCCTGCAGTGTCAGCCACATTGAGCCTTGGCCCCCCTGAGCTTCATTGTGTCCAAACGCACCAAAAAGTTCGTGACTCTACAACTGTCACGCCATAAGGGCTTCATCAGAATTGTAACGTACAGCTCAGCTCACCTCATTCCCCAGAGAAGACCACAGTCTGGGAGCCCACTGTTCTGGATGTAAGCAGTTTACATCTTTCCCTGGATGTTCTCTCTGGCTTATAATGGCAATACTGCATTGTTTATTTGCTTTTAAAATTCATCACGGACATAAAAATATATAAAACCACCCTTTTACTGTCTTCACACAAATTCTGACATTAAGCAGGAATGCAATATCTCAAAAAGCAGTACAAAGAATTTCTACCAATGTAACTGATGTGACTTACATTAATTCTATGCAAATAATGTATGCTGATAACTAAGATTAGAAAAGCTCTAAAAAGGATACCATTGTGTGAGTGCAACTGTGTACAGAGTTGTATTGTGCTGCTCCTTTTCCTTCCACAGCTGCCCAAAGGAAAGGCTGAAACAGGACCACCCTAGCAGTGCACTAGCCCAAGTAGGAGAGCACCATGGCTGGTTGCTTTCTCTAAAACTCTTTTCTGAAATTCTGATTACTCTCAGAAGTGAAAGCTTTGTCCTTTCTATCATCCTGAAGAAACTTTCTTCAAAACCCCATCACAGAACGGATCTGCCTCCATGCACCAGTACTGATGCTTAGCACCAGATCCTTTGCTTACACCGGAATACAAACCCACTATGCGTCTACAATCTTGAAAGAGTAATGGTAATAACATCATGCTACAGCCTTTTTGCCTCCAAAACCAGAATCCTGCTTCCCTACTGGAAGCTTCCCCCATTGAAGTTTAATGAACACCCCAATATCAGTACCAATATCAGCTAGTAGAAGCTCTTGTTGGGAGATGCCTGAATGAAATTGCAGCACAATGTTGTTTTTTATGTACAAATGACAAAATGTTACTACTACCACACAGTGCACATCAAATAAAACCAGCAAATAACCTGATACATCCACATGAGAAGCATCTATCTTGATAGTATCTGAAGCACAGAGAACAGACAACAAAATACTCACAATCTGATATATCCTAAGATAGTATTGTTGAACTCCCAAGGTAGCAAAGTGGAACAATGCATAGAAGTTTCATGACTGTGTTAGCAAGAAAATTCATCATGAAATCTATTTTAATCATTGACAAGTTTTCTTCCTAGATATCCCAGGAACAATTCTGCCAGTCTCTGACAAAAAGCTGGAATCCCTATTACACTTACCACTTGAAAATGTTATATATTTGAAATTAGCCCATAATCACAGAATTGCAGGGGCTGAAATGGAATTACAATAGGAAAGGGAATTATGAGAGGTGGTATGATTTACCAAAGTACTCCCTGATTTTTCTTCATTTTAGTGCTGACTATGAAAGGAATTTAAGATACCATAATTGAAGACTTAGTCCTATGCAGAGTAGCACTCACTATTTGATTGCACATATCTTAAATTTTCACTGCTACTGATCCATTTGTGCTCAAATTAAAGTTTGTGATTTCTGTTAGTTCTCACAACATCATAAGCCAAATTCTTTCGCTTTGTCATTCTTGTCTGAGCAGATCTTTCCTAAGACACTCACTCTAACCTCTTAAGTATTTAGTCTATAATGAAGTCTTCTCTTCTTTCTAAAGGCTGCATGTACTCAAAATTTTGGGCCTTTCCTGATGAAGTAGTCTTCCAGTGTCCAAGTTAACACTGTAATCTTTTCTACAACTGGCAATCTGCAAGAAATTTCTGAGAGATTTTTTCTAAAATAGTAGAGCAAGGGATTCTGTGCTTAACAGTCACTCTTTCAATTTTAATTTATTATCAGTGTTAGATGGCCTGTGTACTTGATAATTTTTTTTTTTTTTTGCAGTGTAATAACATCAGATTTTGCATCTTTTCCTCCTCAAAAATATTTAATGCTTATTTCTCCTCCTGCATAAACTATTATTGAATGTAACTAGAACAAGAAAAGTCTACTACCTCTTGTAAGCTGCTTTTAGCTGCTACCCCAAATACACGTCAAATTGCTGTGCATTTTCCTGCCCTCCTAGGCCTCCTGTTGGCAAGATCTTCACATATTTTGTGACTGCATTTCAGCAAAGGACTGCTCATTTTATTTATTGGCATGTTTACAGGTGTTGGTATCAGAGATATGAGCATCTTATTGAACTGAAATAAATCATCTACCTTCAGCATGTGCAACTCAACTCTTACCCCATTTTTCAGAGTGAAGGTCTGCTGATAATATATCCCTTTAGCTCATCAGGTATGGCTTGCTCTTAATGGGAGTGAATTCCTATACCAGGAGCAAAGTGAAATTGTGCTGTACTGCTACAATGCTCTGCTATGAAGATTTACTTCAGGCAGTGACTGTGACTTTTGAAACAGCAGATAAATGGGAAGAAAAATTGCATGCTGGTTGATAAGGTATTTGTTATCAAGCTGCGTAAGAAACCCTCCTGCCAGGTTATCATTTGACTTCCCAGGCAAGGGAATTGATGGGACATTAAGAATTCATAATGTTATGTTCAGGCACCACCTAATGTTTACCCTGTTACAAAAAGGCTTATCAAAAGCTCTCTTGGGTCTATATACTTGTTTTTTCCCTATATCAAGCTTTTTTTTTTTTTATTTATTATTATTATATTGCTGAGGAACATGCAATTTTAAGCAACCTATTCCTGGAGCTTTAGTTTGTTTGGAAAGGGCCTTTACTCACTATGACATCCTATATCCTCCCTCCATCTGAGCAGTCTACCTCGTTTGTAGTCTTTTTTTAATTTCATTACTGCCACATAATGAAGCCTCTACTATATATCTAGTAATGCAAACAGCTCTTTTGCAGTAGCAGGAATATCTTTTCAACTGCAATTAAACAGAATCCAGTCAGATTGTGTTGAGAAGTGAATAGATTACTAAGCTAAACTTTTTTGATAAAGACCTCTACAATCAAAGCCATCTCAAAAAAAAAAAAAAATAAAAAAAAAAATTAATAAAATAAAATCAGAAGAACTCAACAAGAACCATTTACAAGTACAAAAGCATTTTTTTTCCTTCCTGAAGAAAACCAAAAAGTCACTCTTTTAAACTTTTGGGGCTTTTCAATTCCACAGATTTAATTTTTTTTTAGTCTTTCTAATCCTGCTATTGTAAGAGCATGCACTGCTATACAGAGACTATGTGCCATGTGTGCTATGTGCTGTACATGGAATCAATGGAACGAGACTGATTAAAGTATATAGTTAGGTATGCTATGATATTTTACTTCCAGGTGCTTTTCGCTCTGTTTTCATAAAATTAGCTGATGAAAGTCAACTGAACATATATTTGTTGATAGCAAAAAAATACCAAGAGTGGAAGAAAAGGTTTGCGAGATTCCTCCCCTAGCAGTTGGATGTAGCCCTTCTTTCATGTTCTACAATAACAAGAGTTATTCATAGTGTGCCATTTACACTGAAATTTGATCTAAAGCATCTGTTTTTTATTGCTGGTAAAAAGTCACAGGTCACAGTTGGTATAATGAATATAAAGTAATTGATTTGGTCTATTTTATGATTATTTGACGTAGGTGAGAATTAACACGATTTGGAAAGCAGCATTAGCTGAAGCTCAAACTTTACATTTTCTTTTCATTCTTTTTACAAAGATATATAGTAGGGGCTAGTCAGCTGTAAAGGTTTTCAGAAAAACCATCCTTGTGTGTTCTTGGACATCAAGTCAAACATGAGCCAGCAGTGTGACCTTATGGTCAAAAAGGTTACAAAAGTATGCTTGCTGCTTGATGGGTTGCATTTGGAATAGTGCTATCAGCAGTTTGAGGGAGGTGGTGATTCTTCCTTCCCTTCTTCTCATTCCTGATATGACACATCTGGAGTGCTGTGTTTAGCTCTGGACTCTCTAATATAAGAGAGCTATTGGAGCAAGTCCAATGAAGGGTCACTGACATAATTAAGGCACTGGAGCAACTCTTATATAAAGAAAGGCTGAGTGAACTGAGAATGTTCAGCCTGGATAAGAGAAGGCTAATGGAGGATCACATCAATGTATATAAATCTGTGAAGGGAGTTTGTAAAGAACCATTCTGATTCTGAGATTCTTTTACAATTAAAAATCATTTCTACTATGACTAAATAAAAGAGAATGCATGCAAGACTAGTATATGCATATGTATTTTGATATATTCATTATTATTCAAACTAATAAGAAGTTCTGCATAGAAAAAAATAATTCTGTAAATAAGCATTTCATGAATTATCTTTCTAAACTCAGTAGCTTAATGAGATCAAGTTGATGTACTAGGAAACAGAACGTTTAATGGAGACCAAAGTCATTAAAGCACTAGCAGATCTGCTAAACTAAATCATGGTTCTTTGTATTTACTATGGGCAGGCGATAGCAGTTTCAATAGCATGACAGTAAATACTATTGAAACTGCTATCGCCTGCCCCATAGGGCAGAACAATTTCATTCTTAAATTGTACTGTTGGAGAAACTAGAGTTATAGAATAGGGCAATCTTACAGGATGAAGTTAGAGTCATCCATGAATAAAATTAAGTGGCTGGCTGAATTACACAAATGGTCTGCAGTTTGCTGATAACTATGCTGTTTTCCTATTACTTCAAACTTTACCTGGTGGTGAGGCACTGTTCAGATCACACCACAACTCATTTATCGATTTTCTGCTGTGTTACCATGGAAACTTTTCTTTCATAAAATGCACATAGCATTACAAATTCATACATACACTGTGTTCATTTTGTTGATGGGTTAGAGTCAAATCCAAATGCTTCTTCATTTTAATCATCCAGAAAACTGATAATGCACCAAGTTATTATTCTTATGGCTATTTATTTTCTCAACTTTCTTACAAGTTTGAGAAGGTATCCATAGATATCAATCAAGCTCTTACAATGAGTTTCTTTCACTCAGTGTCTCCATGAAGTTTCTCTACTCACTCGCCCATTACAGTAACATTTGTTTCTTCCTCAGGTTTACTACTGTGATACCACTAGGTTGGAATCTCCTCTTATAGCTGTAACACGAAATAATTTTTTAGGCTAGACATTTTAATTCACTGATTATCTTGAGCAGATGAAAGGAAAATTGTTTCATGAAGTTAATTTTGGTTTCATGGAATCAACCACTAAAGCAGTTAAGCCTTAATTTTTTCTATGGTAAGGACCAGTCAGCATAACTGGTCAAAATAATTGGTCAGAACAACTGAAATAAATGGAAGTAGTTCATTCTGTTCCTTTTAAGAAGATCCAAACAACCTGAACATTGCCACATATAAGAAAAAGCTCTAAGCAGTTGTTTTCAACTCTAATTTTATTTGAGGGCTGTGTAACAACTAATTAAGATGAAACTAGTGAATTGGTCTAACAACATAAAGATGAATTTGTTGGTAAAGAAGTCCACGCCATCTTACAAAAATTAAGTGGAAAAAAACTACAGAATTGTAATGGATCCTTGTCCCCCATGTCTGTGATCTGTCTTACTTGACTGAGTCTACAAGAGCTTTTGCTCTTTGATTACAGCTGAACCTGAAGGACAGATGAATATTTATGAAGCAGAGATGCCCACAGGCAGTCCACAGTTTGTTTATTCCACAATGCTAAACTCATTTTCCTGTATTAGTCAGACTTTTTTGCTCCTGTCTTAAGCATATTCTTTGGCTTTACCTCCCTAACATTGCTTGAAAGTTAAAATATCTAATCTCAAATTTTATCACAACTCTGATATTGATTTTCAATTAAAAATTTACCTCCACACTTTATGTATTTTAAATACATTGAAGAAATAAATATATTTTAGGCAAGGCTCACTTATTGTCCCTCTGCTTGAAGTACATAGCTGGATATAGTGATCTCTGAAGTTCCTTAATCTGAACTGTTTAAAGATTCTGCAATTATTTATACATGGCTGGCCTATGCAGTCCACAATCAGAGGTTCAGTCTTTGTGAAGTTTACCATAAGCCGGTTACGAACAGCACTGTTCTACCAACAAGCAGCTTTCAGTCTCAGTTAATGATGAGACACAATAGGAGGATAAGGCTAAACTTTGTCACCAATTGGTTCCAATCTTGCTGAAGTCGGTAACAAATCTACAGATTTTGAGGAGATAATATTGACCTTTCAGCTATAAAGTTTTATTTCTACCACTTTTAAAGTTTGAGAATATACTGAAATATGGGCAGAAGTCGTCTGTAGAATGGCAGCATTCTTAAATAAAAACAATACACAATACCAAAATAACAGCAAGAACACAATAAAATGTCTAGAGACGGTAAGAGAAGAGAAATCAATCTGAATCTGAGACAGTCAACAGACCACAAAGAATTGATATAACCAGAGATGAATGAAATAAAATAAAAAATATATTGATTCATCTGTTTGAAATTGAAGTCTAATATGTGTTGTGAAAAAACTAATGGATAGAACACAAATACAAGCCTGAGATAGCCCTGTCAGGTTAAATACAACAGACAAAATATGAAAAACTGATGATCTGATCATTGTTCTTTGCTCCTACCTTCAGATAGCAGAAAAGACTAAACTTCCAGGATAATGCAAATGAAAATCTCCAGGAAAAATCAACAAAGAACAAAAGCAGAAGTATAGCCTCAACTAAAATTCAATATTATCAGAGGAAGAGGGGTAGAAAGAAAATAATGTTTCACAAGAAAGTCCAGATTTTTTTAATCACATTTTATGGCATACAGCAATACAGTAAAACGACCCTAATCCCTGTCTAGTTACATAATGTCTCAAGCTCTTAAAGATGAATTTATAAAGCTGACTACCATTGCTTTATATCAATCAAACCCTGTAATTTATATTTTTCATAATTCCAATGTCATGTAAATAAATGTATGAAAATGGATGTGTTAGTATTTATTCATCCTTTTTTTCTTCTCTGAAATATATTTACCCAAAACAAAGAAATGTGTCAATTTATAATCTTTCTGGGGCCACATAAAAGCACATTCCAAAATTGTTCTGAGTACAGAATTCCCATAAATTATGTCTGGACATAGGATGTCTTAGCAAATTAGTTTTTTCCTCTTTCCCCGTGGTGTGATTTAACTCATCAGGTAGCTAAATACCACACAATAGCTTGTTAATCCCTATCATCTCCCAGTGATACAGGGAAGAAAATCAGAGAGAAGAACTCAGAGTGTTCTACTCAAAGAGTAGAACTCATGGGTTGAGACAAAAACTATTTACTAAGATAGAAATGGAAGAGGAAAAAAAGATAATATGTAATTATTATTTTTATCATTACTATATATATATATATATATATTTATATATTTATATTTGCAAAATTATTGATGCTCAACGCAATTGCTCACCACCTCCCAACTGCAGTCCAGCCAGTCTCCAAGTAGTGGCTGCTCCTTACAATTTTTCAAGTTTTTTCACATGACACCATGTAGTACAGAATATCCCTTTGGGTGGTTCAGGTCAGCAGCCCTGGTTCTGTCCCATTGCAGCTTCTTGTGCTTCCAGACCCTCACTAACAGGGCAGCAGCAGAAGCTGAAAAACTGAAAGGTCCTTGGCTCTGCACAGAACTGCTCATCAACAACTAAAACATCAATTTGTTATTAACATTGTTTTTCTCTTAAAAACAAAATTTACCATCATACCAGACCCTATGAAGAAAATCAACTCTGCCAGATCTAAAACCAGGACATCCAAAAAGAATGCCCATTCATTATTAAGGACAAATAGCCTTTTAAGGACACACTAGACTCATCTAGGTCATCATCTTTTGGAATTATGAAAAGACCTCAACTTTTCTGGAGCTAACCTGAGCAATGCTAGGCAGGCTGTGGTTTTTCTCCTCACCTCCAGGAATGAGGTCCCACCAATTTGTACAATTTTCTGCTATTCTCAGACTCATTTAATTATAACAAAATGTGAGACAAAAGAATTCCTAATATTTACACATGCAGAAACATCCTGAGGACAAAACATGTCTTTCAACTAACCTTTTGATCAATGAGTAAAAATTATAATGTTACTAATTTCGCTGTTCCAGTTGTGTAGACTCAATGGATGTTATAGAGAGAGCCACAGAAGTATAAAGAAAAAAGAAAAAAGAAAAGAAAAAAAGAGAATACCCCACAGACTGAAAGAACAATGTTAGATTATCTGAAGTAAAAATATAAACAAGAATATTACTCTGCCACAGAAAATAATGAGATGACAAGATCTCCGTAAACCTATTCAAAATGAGCACTCATTTCCATTACACCTTACATTCTGTTTTCACTGAAGTTTATCCCTGTATACTGTTATCTTTGGAGACCACCTGAATATACTTTTGGTCCTGCTTAAAGGGTAGGTTGACTAAACATCATCTATTTTTCCGCACAGTTCCAGTTTTACATTAATATACCAAGGTGACAAAGTTACTTGCCATATTATCAAAATGCATAACTTAATTGTTACAACAGAACCATCATTCTACAGAATTGCTGTTCAGTTACAGTACAATTCATGAGCACATCAGTACGTTATGCCTTACTGCCAACATGCTGATAAGGTGCCTACAAACACTGCTGTTTGTTCTTTCAGTAGTCAGGTTTCCAACAAGTGGAGGGGACACAACTGACTGCTGAGGGTGATGCTGAAGAGAGACAAATGGAAAGTCAGGATGTTCCCAACAAAAAGTCACATACTCTACCTTCTGATCACCTAACTATCCATCATACAGAGGGGGATAGTATACAGAGGCAGAGAACTAACCTCAGAATTTTCTTGAAGTTGAGCCATACCATGCTAATGCCAAGCACTGATTGCCATGGAGTAGTAGCTCCGTATTTTGGAATTCACGTCCCTTTAGAAGTTTGCACTATTCTAAAAGGAACATTTTCCCAAAAAGAACATTATACAGATAAAACAGGAAAAAATGTTATAATGTGTCTCAGAGGTGCCTATAATTACAAAAAAAAAAAAAAAAAATAGGTCTCTATCAGATGAGCAATTTCATACAGTACACATCAAAAAGATCAAACCTTGCAAACATCTGTGGAAGGATAAAAGCTATCGCTTGTCCTCAGTTTCAGCAATCGATTTCTCCTAAAGAAGTAAAACTGAAGAGCTGTCTCCATTGGGGCAGCATTCTATGGCCTACACCATGGCAAGCACAGCAGACGCTATGACCCAGGAGGAACAGCAAGTCAATAAAGGTGATTACATTTCACTGTATAAGACATCATTTAGAAACAAAACTAAGAAAAAACTGACCTGAATGTGGCATCCTTGTAATGTGAATACAAGGTAAAAACACAAATATATGGCTATATTAGGAAAAAAAAAAAAGATTTATACATAGGAAGCACTGAATATTTAGTTTTTAAACATTTGGTAAGTTTAAGAGGCTTCAGTTAGTAGAGCTGACTTTTAATATCTAAACTGATGGCCAGAATCACTAAATTTATAACAAAACAAATGTCAGCACAGAAGGAGTTTAGAACCTTCCTGAGCTTGCCTAGCCAGTACTATAATTTTGCCTGGAAGACAAATACCTTAACATGTATGAAAGGAAAACGATGTTGCATGAGATTCAATACAAATGCGATTCTTCCAATTTCCTCAATCTTAACAAGAACTTAACAAGAATATATGACAGAAGTAGGTTAGTTTCCTGCCAATAAAACATACACATAGAACTCCAGTCTGCAAACTGACAACCACGTGAGTTTTAAAATAAACTAAGGATAAAAAGTACTTCTCATATATTTTTCTACCTGTTTGTTTTACGGTAAAGAAAGTACATAATTTACCATAGTAAATGCACATTTTAAATGTACATAATTAAACCTACTGAAATAATTGATAACTGTACTGCTGTAACTTACAATTGATCAACTTTTTAAGATGTACATTTATGGACAGACACTATACTTGTGCTCTGTTTCAGTTTCCAGCAAAACTGTGTCTTCTCAATAAGCAACACTGATAATAAACTCCATATAGTTTGCCTCTCAAAAAATGAAATGACTCCAACATCTTATTTCCAGAGTGCTTGATAGGATACACTTGAGGTACTTTTTAGCTAGGTTAAAATCACTGATACACTCATAAACATCTGCTGTCCTTTCCTCCTCCATGAAAACGGGTGCAAAATATATCTATAAAAACTGGAATAATTATACTTTTCAGTTTGAGAACTAGGACAAGATTTTAGAACACTCCAAGTTCTTAGAAGTACCAAAGAACAGAAGTAGTTCTACCAAAACTTTTCAGTACATTTTGAGTGAATACATTTGAATTACTGCCAAATACTATTTGACATTTTTATGGCTGAGTGTGCAACTTCCTCATCTCTGTATTATCAAAAACCCATGTTTATACTAGAAGTTAGACTTAATAACTAAAACAGTCATAAAAGCTACAGCTTTTATGGAACAGTTGTAAAAACTCTGAAGTTTTCTTTAAAGATTTTTGTGCATCTGATTGAGCTGCTGGCTGGATGTTGAAGGGCAGTGCAAGTGTATCTCCTCCAACTTAAAAAGTGGCTTTTTCTTTCATGTTACTATTTAAAAGAAGCCAGAAAATTAGTAGAACAGCTAAGAAAACATAACGTGTTTTGAAGAAGATCTGAAGAATTTTTCCGGGAAACACAGACATAGACTTTTTGAGGGAGGACAATCACATAATTGCTGACATAACTGCAGTTTGACGCTTAACAATTTACAGCTCAGAGCTGCTAAAGTGAAGGAAATGAAGCAGTAGCAGCAGGTAGGAACACCTTCTTTAGAAAAAGAAGGTGTACATTTCACATAATTGCTGCATATGTTAAGGGGGCCCTAAAGTCTCCAGGTCTAACAGATTCGAGAATGACCTTTTGTGAATGAAATGTGACTGGTTGCAATTCATTCTATTAAACAGGTAGAAATTAGGAGATAGAAATCTGAAAATAAAAAGGATAATATGTATAATGTCTTTTAATTATAAAGCACAGAAATCTACTCCAAAGAAGCAAATTCTGTAATTTAATGCATAGGACTGAAAGAGGTAGAATTTAAGAATCACAGTGAACACTCCTGAGATAGTATCATTATTCTATGCTTCGTGACTCCCCCACATAAGGTAAGGAATAAAGCAGAACACAAACTGCAGTTAAAAAAAAAAAAAGTATATAGAAATTTACTTTTATTACACTATTAAGCTATTGCTAAATAACACCCTGATAACACCTTGCTTTATTTGGTTTCACTGCATCTTGCCATTGAGATATATGGAATCCCACATCTACTGCCATTCAGCTCATGCTCTATCAATTACCAAGCTAGCTCAATCCTGTTAATAACTGTTATAAAATATTTTATTATTAATATGTTATTGTTATTATTATATTAATAAAAATATTTATTTGATGAAACAACAGGATAATGCCAGAGTCACTTTTAGCAAGCCAATAAAGTCCTTTGACTCTTAGAACAACCCACATTCAAGTGTTCTTCAACAGTCTTTAGAGTTAGAGTACTCTCAGATGTGCAGACCTGTCCCAGACTACTACATATAGGAGCCTGAAATTAAAAACAACCGTTTCTACTTGAGCAAATAAATAGCTACAAAAGTACTTTTCATGATAACTGGCCCCTTAGGCATCAAAGGTCGTGATTCGGTTTTACAAGATCTGGTTTTCTTTTTTTAGGTTGGTTGATAGAGTTATAGGCTATATGTCAGCTGGAACAGCTTTACTATAGCAACGACTCAGGCTAAAACACTTCTAACAGGAAATGCAGAGCAGACCCTTTTGACCAAGTTATGCCAGTGCTGTCTCTGGAAAACACAAGAAAACTCTGAATCTGCTAACACTTGGAGGAACACTGAACTGGGAATCTATTTGCACATCACAACCAAAAAGAAGTCATATGTGGAATTATTACTATTATATGGTACCACTATTAGTGGTAATAGACCTGAAATATAACCTCTGTAGTCCCGTCAATGCTCAGAAACATGAAGAAGCTGTTTGAATTAAGAGGAAATAAAACAATGGCTTACTTTTGAGGTCAACATTCTATAAAAATAACAACACTCCATTTTCTAACCCTGCAAATGCTCATGACAGTCTTATAACGAAATCAATACTTTAGCACAGAATTAATCTATTAGCTGATCGTAGGTGTTTCTTCTCCCCTACTTATATCTGGAATTATCCTCAGGAGCAAGCATATGCAGGAGAAAGCTTCAAGATTGGGCATGACACTCAGTCAAATGACTGATAGGAGGAAAGGATGGGAATGGAGTCAGGGCAAAAACTATAAGGAGAAGTAGAAGTGAGGGAAGAAATTTAGATCCCAGTTAAGGTCCCAGGCCAAAACTGACAAAGATCCATGGTAACCTATTTCAAAGCCCTTTGTTTCAGACAACTGGCTGATATCAATCTGACAATTTGCAATGGTAATGAATTTAGCAAAGACTGGCTCTACACAAGGTTGATGCCAAGAAAGAGATTCTATTATAATGAAGAGGTTGGCAAAAGACAAGTAATTTTTCATAATGCGATTCAGACAGTTGTTGCATACACTGTTTTAAATGTAGAGTAGCAATTAGCTTTTCTTAAATTTCTCCAGGAGCCAAAAGGGAGGACAGTCATCACATCCACAATGCAGTACCCTCAAGATATTAGAAAAATCTGTATTCCCAATACTGCCTGTTCCTAGTGAAATTATAGATGTAGACACTTCCTCTGACATTAGCAGATCCCAAATAGGGAAATTAGAATACTTTATGTGAAGTAATAAACATAAAAAGGCTTATATGGTTTGATTCATGTTCTTTTCATGCTCTCCAGCAGTCCTCAGAAACAGAGATAAGAAATGGAAATTATGGGTAATCAGTAACTTTGGATACAAAGCAGATGCTTAATAACAAGAAAGAGAAGTTACATTTATTTTTTAATAAGGCTACCGGTAACATGTAAAACTGAGTAACAAAACAGCCTTTTAATGCAGGGCCAAAGTACCAGTAGAATGGTTTCAGTCTTTTTTGTTGATGTCTTCTTATGGCTTCCCCAGAATATTTCCAGCCTTCTCCTCAGCAAGGATTGGTGCTGGGTCCCTATGGGCTGCTCTGGAACCATTTTAGGACACAATTTGTTTTGCTAATCATATTTCTCCAGCAATGATTTCAGTATTCATTTTTAAATCCTTCACTGATTTTATTTAAGCCTCTCTAAGCTTTCAAACTTTTATTTAAGACAACAACAAGGTGATTTACTACACAGCAAACAGAATCTCCACACTTCTGCTACAATTGCTTTGAACATACTGCCAATGGCCCAATGAATTAGTAAACTTGAAACACAAAAAAGAGGTAAAAAATAAACTTATCTACCAAGATATTCCAAGTTGGAAACTAGGGCTTTGTTACAAGGATTTTTGTAATTCTTTCCCCTTATTAATTAAATAAAATTAGATTCTCTGAGTGAGAAATGAAGCCAAATGGCTTCATGAGTCAGACAAACCAGTCAATGCAGGAGTCCATAGAATTCACCATAAATATAAGGGAAAATAGAAATTTCATCATCATGTTACGATTAAGAACATATATTTAATGCAGGTACAGATAGACAAAGGAGACAAATCCCCCTGGTTGTTGTGAGCTACCAGCACTGTTATGTGGTGCCTGACAGCAATAGCATCACATAACATGTATGATTTCACACTCCAAGTCTTAACCTTCCATTTACAGAACCTTCCTCTGAGAAACTAAAGAGCCTTCACTCTAATGCACATGGGACCAACACACTGAAAAGCTTGCAACAGAATGTTGCATTTAATTGCTATTATTAGGAACTGAGCTTTCTCAGAACAAATCACAGAATCAGAGAATTGCCAGGGTTGGAAGGGACCTCAACAATCATGAATCTCCAACCCCCCTGCCACACGCAGGGCCACCAACCATTCCACCTAATGTTAGACCAGGCTGCCCAGGGCCCCATCCAATCTGGCCTTGAACACTTCCAGGGACGGGGCATCCACAGCCTCTCTGGGCAGTCTGTTCCAGTACCTCACCACTCTCTCTGTAAAGAATTTCCCCCTGACGTCCAACCTAAATCTCCCCTCCCTTAACTTAAAACCATTTCCCCTTGTCCTGCTGTTATCTACCCTTTCAAAGAGTTGATTCCCCTCCTGTTTGTAGGCTCCCTTTAGGTACTGAAAGGCTGCAATGAGGTCACCCCACAGCCTTCTTTTCTCTGAACACCTCCCTGTCCCTGCTGGCCACCCCTCTTTTGATGGAGCCCAGGATACCATTTGCCTTCCGAGCCGCAAGGGCACACTGCTGGCTCATGTTAAGTTTTTCATCTATCAAGACCCCCAGGTCCTTCTCCACAGAGCTGCTCTAAATCTTATTTAAGAGGAGAAAGAACCAAGCTTTAGTCAAAGCTGTACATTAACTTTTTGAAAAAGGATAGACATAAATTGTAACTGGATAGAATTCAAAATAATAATGCTTCACCTCTTACTAAATATTGCAATTTAGAGTAGTCCTTGTATGAAATAAGTTATACTGATTACAAGCTGCATATTCAACACATTTCCCAGCCCAACTGGTCTCTAACTTATCCACGCTTTGAAAGATCTCATTTGAAAAAATATTTCAAAGTTTGAAACCAACTGTCAGCATATACATATATAATTATTTTTTACTTTATGAAGTAGACCTATAGAAGTAATATTTTATGATACTCAGCTTTATGGACCGTGCACCCTTAATGAGGTCCAAGACTTTGACAACAAGATATCATTTACTCCAGTACTTGAAAGGAGCTTACAAACAGGAAGGGAACTGAATTTTTACACTGTCTGATCGTGATAGGACAAGCTTTAAACTAAAAGAGGAAAGATTTAAGTTAAATGTTAGGAACAGATTTTTTACTCAGAGGGTGGTGAGGCACTGAAATTTATTGCTTAGATAGGTTGTTTCTGCCCCAACTCTGGAAATCTCAAGGCCAGTCTGGACAGCAACATGGGCAATCTGATCTGGTGGCTGGATACCCTGCAAATTGCAGGTGGGTTGGAACTACCCCATCCAACCAAATCCATTCTATGATTCGAATGCAACACTGTATCATAGCAAGAAAAGGCCTGTTTTGACAGTACCTACAAACAGCACAAGGGGCAGTGGACAAAAACTGAAACACAGGAAACTCCACCTGAGCATGAGAAAAAAGAAATCTGTACTCTGACAGCATCAGAGCACTGAAACAGGCTGCCCAGAGAGGTTTTGGAGTCTTCTTCCCTGGAGACATTCAAAATCTGCCTGGACATTTTCCTGTGTAACCTACTGTAGGTTAGTGTGTACTGTAGGGAAAGGTTTTAACGGGAGGTTGGACTAGAGATTCCTTCTAACCTCTGCACTTCTGTGATTTCCCATTCTTCGTAAGAAATTTCCCCCTCTAATTAGAAATCAAATATCTCATCCACTATTCTCATGAGATTTCGATTGGTACGTCTTGGTTTGGAAATAATTTTTTGTTTTTGTAAATGACTTTTCCATTGGGGTTTGCAGTGTTTGATTATTCCATCTTATACATTAAGAATAGGATATAAAAGAGCTATAAGGGTAGAAAATACAAAATAAAACCACATAAAACTTTATGAGGCTGGATATACACAGCAGATTTTACAAAGTCTGTTGGATCTGCAGTATAAATGAAGTTTACTTTTTAAACTCATACAATGGACCAAATAAACACTATATTTAGTGGGAAATTCAGGAATAAAGGCTTGTCATGCATTAAAAATTTTTATAATTATGTAAAAACACAATATTATTAAATTCTAGTAATGCTACTAATAAGACAACATAAGATATCCACTCTTTATTGTAGAGTTTTATCTTAGACACTGCATATACCTACCAATTCCCTGCTGTTCAGCTGGCTATCCTGTAGGCTATTTACCCTAACATTAAGCCATGCAAGTTATTATTATCTGATCCACAAAATTATTTCAGTATTTGTTTGACATTCCATGTGTCGGTTAATTATCTGTCATTCTATGAAACAGAGCCTCATAGACAAATACAAGTGTAGTCACTTTAAGTTTTGTGTAACTACTTCTGTGTAACTACTTCCAATAAACTTCACAGTTCAAATCCGGCAAATGCCTGTGTATGTCAAGGTCAGAGTGATGTCAAAGCATATGGATTTTTTTTCTCCCCCAAAGCATATCATTATCTTTGCCCTAAGTGTTTCTGGTCTAATTTGTACAGAAAAAAGCATAAGGGCAGGCACAGAAATAGAATTTGCTGATGTAAAGCAAGACAAAGCAGTATTTCTAGGGGAAGCTGGTAGAAAGGTAGCCCCTTACAGAAAGGAGAAAGGTAGTTCCAAAGGGGACACTTAGTCACAGGAGTGAAAGACAAAGAAAGTTGTACAGAGAGGAAGAAATATTATCAGCTGCATCATAATACAGCACTTCAGAAAAAGACAGGATATAAGCAGCTAAAAAGTGCAATTGTCTGAATGGATCTCTGCCAGTCAACAGGTGACTTTCCACAGCCCTTTCATAGCAGGCTGCCTGCTGGTGATGGCAAGTACGATCCCCTGCAACAGACACATGGTAGTCATCGTCACTGATTTTGGCTAGAAACACTGTGATACACACCCTGCTTTATATCACCCTTACCATTTAGCAGCTGTCACCCATAGGTTGAGTTTTGTTATCAAATTGCTCTTCATTAAGGGTGAACATATTTCCTGGAGGCTCCTTTGTTGAAGAGATCAGAGCAGCAGAACAACCAGAAATTTCTGTCAGGCTGTAATAACATGCTCCACTCAGTACAGTGACATTCTCTACATCTTCTAGCACACCACCCAGGAAGACAGATTTCCTTCCTGCTCAGAGCTATTGCTCTGGGGGACAAAACAGAAAGATGGAGCTCAGGTAGTGCAACCTCAGTTTTTTTTTTTTTTCCCTATTCCTGCAGCATAGATATCCTTTTTCCATTTTCTTACTCCCTGAAAATAAAGTGTTGCAAAACATGATACAAAATTACATTAGAATTCTCTGCAGTTTGGCAATTATTTTTCATAGCATTCCTCCTGGGGTGTCTAGGAAAAGAACAGTCAAACATGGATATCATTTTCTTGTTTAAACATTCCATGTCCTAAAGAATCTTCATAACATCTCAAAATTACACATTTAAGCAGCTAACTAGCTAGTTAACTCAAATTTTTCCCTCTGTTGTTACAAATCATACACACACTTCTGAGCAGTCTGATACTGGAATAAACATGAGTCTTTCTCATGAGAATAAAAGATGACTGTGAATCTGTTGTTCCAGCTGGTGAGCTGTTGAGAGACTGCGCTCAGGTGCCTCGCAGTGGCTCAGTGATGCAAGCTCTGATAACAGCAGGATTCAGAAGAAAACTAATTTCAATATTTTCAGGGTCTGTAAGGTCACTTTGGGTCAGTAACAGGTAAAACATCTTCAGTTTTGACGAAAGGCTGAGCAGTGTCACCTTAGATGCACAAAGATCCCCTCTTTAATAAATACAAATATTTTTAAAGACATAAACTGATATTAGGCATGACCATACAAAGAATTCTTCATTTCTGTTTCAGAAAATTTCTAACATTTATTTGATCACAGTGAGATTTAATATTGTAATTTCATTTTGTCCACTAATTCTGCCATTACTAATGGTAGTATTAGTGCTTATTACAAATAACGTCAAGGCCTACTGCTTCAGGATGTTCCTCCATCAAAGGCTCATTTATCAAACATTAGTATTGTTGCTGTTATTTTATTGGCAACTTTTCTCAACACAGTCTTTACAAATTTAACTGCTTGCTCCAGCTTCATCAGGGCTACATGAGAATGAATCCCCAGTCTCAGGGGTACTTCCTACAAGATGACTAGGAGTCATTGTCTCAAAAATCTCAGCCTGGAATAGCTGACTGCTCTGCTGAGATGCTTCAAAGCTTTGGGTCTGTTGGATACCCTGGAAGTGCCTGACAAGCTGTCTGATTTCCAGATCTCTGAGCAATAAGCTACAGAAGTGAGGAAATACATGGTTGGTGTATAAAAGGCCCATCCCGACCCTACTTCAAAACATACTGCACGTTTTTTGCTCCTGTTGCTGTAACTCCGCATCAGTCCCCTGTCATCTTTAGCTATGTTTGTCCAATACATACTGTATTTGGCATCCCTGGCTGTATCAAACATCTGAAATATTTTCAGGGCTATTTCAATTGCTTACAAGATGCCTTTTTTATCTACCTTTGTTTTAGCACCTGGCAAGCTTTCTAGAAGAACTTACTTGTTGCAATTCCTACATAAAATGCCTCCCTATGAAGAACACTTTGAATAATATTTTTCTCTGCAAGAACTTTGAATTGTTTGTTTCATATTTTTTCCTGATTTGTATTTATGTTTTTGCTACTGCATGGGTTAGGTGGACAGTTTTGAAGCTGCTTTCATGCTAGCTGGTAAAATAACTCAATAGTTCATTAACCCAGCTTAATACATTCAAAATGTAAACATCTATACCTGAGCTCCTCATCTCAGAATGTCTTTGCAGTCTCATGTATGTATACACACAAGTTGCTCTGAAAGTAATGCCTCCTATTTCCATGGAAACTACAACAGATACTAAAAGCTCAATAACATTACTTTTCAATGTAGTCACCAACGTTAGCTGTGCATTTTTGCCAATCATGAACAAGAGCCCATATGCTACATTCATAAATATCTGCATCAGTGGAGGTGCCCCATGGTCGCTGTTGTTGCAGTTGAAATGCACCACCAATTACCCCACTACTCTCACATCCAGTGATCGGTTTTCAGAAGCATCAACAAGTGTCAATGGGTGCAATTACTTTCCACATGAAGGAATTCAGTTCCACACTTTTGCTTCTAATGTACTCCAAGGTCAGATGCCGTTTTGTCACAATGCTTCCCTGCTGCCATCCATCACACGGCAACAGAATGTAATGGAAAACTGTCAGGAAGGTTCATTCAAAACTGCCACGCCACCAACACCTGCCTCTGAGGTTGTGGGGGCAACATAATAAATAGGAGGCATTAATTTCAGAGCGGTCCCTTTATACAGACACACGCATGTATACATACATATGAGAGAGAGAGAGAGAGAGAGTGTAAACAGAGAGAATTGGACACAGGATGCAACAGACTGCTGACTATGAATACCAAACTATGTCTCTCCTGACTACACAAATTTAGGTTGATAAACACAGATGTAGAAGTCAATACCGCTAGATGATTTGTTTCCTTTGTATATAATCTATTCATTTGACTTGTAAATTTGTCTGCAGGCTATGACATAGCTCATGGCAGAGTTATTTCAGACTCTATGCACTTTAAGTGCCCCTTCCACAACTATCTGTGATCAACCCATCATCAGCTTAACTTTCACAAGGCAATAACGGTGTCACATAGCCCTTTTACTTACCTTCACTGAACAGTAATCAACTGTTTTTATGTTAATGTTTACTTCCTGATAGTACGTTTTATAAGTTTATTTCATCCTATTCAGTTCACGGGGTTCCTAGCTCCTTAATACACTGCTGCAACTCCAACAGTGAACTTCTCACTTATTCTGCCGTCTGATCATTAAAAGCCTCTCATCCTTGTACAGTTCATCTTGTTAGAATCTATACATTCACATACCAGAGCAAACTAAGCTTCAGTGTTTCACTGCCCCTTCAACTTGGAAATTAATAGTTACTTGACCAAGGTAAGGTTGAGTGGAAAAATTAACTTCAGGATTTAGATCACAAATCTAATTTCCATTTTTAGTTTGCTGAAAGTAATTACACTTAAAATTTTAGGAACTTGCATTCAAGAAGTAACAATTTCTTTCAATTCATTTTGATAACTATATCATAATTAACTGAGATGAATTTGCTAGAGAACCATTCATCCATGCACACAGTAATAATCAGCATGTTAATACTTGCACTGACTTCTATTTTGCAAAACTCATTTTGTTTGGGAATAAAATGTGACAGACGGATCAAAACAAACAATTTAAATGTCAGAAATTTCAAGTCATGACAGAATTGTATGGATCAGTCTAGAAAAGCTCCCCAAAGACAGAGAAAATTTAGCAGAAACAGCTTCAAAAATCTTAAACAAACTAACAAACAAAAAAACACCACAACAGAACAAGCTGATAGCTATTTATGAGAAAAACTCTGATTCTTAGGTAATTACACACGACTTTCTTTTTAATGACAAATCCACTATTGCATTTCCATTGCTAAAAATGAAAATCACAAGAGAACAAGAGGATGCCTTAAAAACGGAGTATATAAAAACCTGGGGAGATGTCCACATCCCAAGGAAGCACAAATCACTAATTACATTAATAACTACACAACCATCTTAACTTCTAGTTATGAAGTAAATAGCCCTGCTAAAGATATGCTGAGGACAACAGTGAATGGAGTGCTCAAATTAATTATTTTTAATCCCTGTTCTTAGTAAGTATTCATTAAACATAAAAAAAAAAAAAAAGTTGAGTATACACCTCAACAATTTCAAAGTCATCGTAAGTAACTTGGAAACTACACCACTACGCAACCTACATGAAGAATTGAAGAAACCACTTCTATAGTGTCAAGAATTTAATGTGCCATAGTCCTCAATTTTCCTCTTAACAAGGTTATTTAATTCATGGCTGGAGGTAAAAATAGTCTGAAGTGTTATCATTAACATAATTAATCCCATCTTGTTCTCCAAGAAGTGTACATCTGACATATGGAATCTGTACATGTTAACTTCGTCACTCTTTTTATTCCATAATAATCTCTGAAAGTCTTCCAAAACTCTAATAATGGAAATACCACTGTAAAAATGTAACCTACTAAGAAACAGTAGACTATACAGTTTAAAAAGCACTTGCAGCCTATCCTTACCATTTACTTTTAAAGTACAGCAGGATGGAGAGATGGGGCAAACAAAAATCGCATGAAGTTCAACAAGGAAAAATGAATTGTCTTGTACGTAGACAGGAACAACTCCAGGCACTAGCACTTGTTGATGGCCACCCAGCTGGAAAGTGGCTCTGCAGAAAGGCACCTGGGCATCCTGGTGGACATTAATCTGAAAGTGAGTCAGCAAGATGCTTTCACCTTTAAGAAGGGTAATGGTACTCTTGACTGCATTAGCCAAAAGTCAGCCAAGAAAGCCAGGTCAAGAGAGGTGATACTTCCCCTCTACTCTGTTGGTGAGGCTGTCCCTGGGTACTGTCTTCAGTTCTGGACATCCCAATACAAGCGAGACATGGATATACTCAAGAGTGCCTTACATAAGGCTACCAAGATGATCGAGGAAGCACATTTCCTATCAGGAGAGGTAGAGAAAATTGGACTGGACAAGTCTCAGGCATCTAATCAATGCATATAAATACCTGAAGGGAGGGTGCAAAGAGGATGGAGCCAGGCTCTTCTCAATGGTGCCCGGTGCCAGGACAAGAGGCAATGGGCAAAATCTGGAACACAGGAGGTTCCATCTCTAAACATGAGGAAGTACTTCTGTACTGTGAGAGTGCCTGAGTCTGGGTTGCCCAGAGAGATTGTGAGTCTCCTCCTTGAAGATCTTGCAAAATCACCTGGACATGGACCTGAGTGACCCGCTCTGGGTGTCTGCCTGAGCAGGGGTTGGAACAGACAGACCCAGAAATCCTTTCCTACCTCAGCCTTTCTGTGACTCTTTGATATAAGACATGCTGAATCACAAAAAACTTATTGAAACAAAAATTTCAAATAGAATAAAAGCAGAACATTTATCAGAGAGTTTTGACAGAAGTAGGTCTTTCTTTTCCCTCAAGTTTCTTTAAAGTCTTAAAGTTGTCTAAATTGCATCCTGCTGTGAATGGACAGGATAACTTACAGTTACTGAGCTTTATCAAGAGTGAACATTGAAGTTCTCACTTTTTCAGACTTAATTTTGAGTTTTTAAAATAATGAGTGACACATGAGGAACAGAAGTATCTCTGTGCTAATGTCAACGGCCTTTAATAAAGGGATTGATGTTAAAGTCCCATTTAGCATGACATTAATCCATAATCTACTCACTGCAGTACTAATGTAGTTAGTAGAAGCAGAGAAAAACAAAAAGCAGAACTATCATTCAGAGTTCCATTAACTTTAATAGCAACAGAAAAGAGTGTTGCAAACTTCAGTTAATTCCACATGCCTGCAAGTATTTATTTCTTTATTTATTTTGAAATTCTCTACAGCAAAATTTTTTCCTCACAAATTACTGTTACACATTTCTTCTTGGGAGCTTCATTTTACTCTCAGGTCTTTGGGAGCAGTTCGTAGAGCCTGATGAATGTAGCATTTTAATGACAGAAGTGGTAAAGATTCAGGACTTCTATTAAAAGTTAAGACTGGTAATAGAGAAATTACTTGAAGAAGAGTGAACTTTAAATGCTTCCATGAATCAAATTCAGCAGTAAGAAAGAATTAGGGGACATTTACAGAATGAACGCTCTTCTTACTGCTGCTGCTTTAGCTGTGTAGCACCATCCACTACATTCTTTCAGACCACAAAAAATTAAACTCCTGTGAGAATCCTTCTTTGTTTTTTTGGCTCAAAGCTTGCTTCCTGAGGTATTTCTTGTGAGAAGACTCTGATTTGTTGAGGAGGCAAGTGATGGGTGCTACCGTGCGGCAATCAACATCACTTTGTGGACATTTGAAAGCACCTTCCTCCAAAGCTGCTTGCCTCTGGAAGAGAGTGCTCAGGAGTGTTTACTGGTGAAAGATCTGGCCTGTGACTAAATAGCTCCAGCTTGGTATAGGAAAACTGGGGAATGATACCATCGTGTCCTGTGAAAAACAGGATGCAGATGGGTATTCCTGCTCCCTCTTATCTGCTGGCAAGGCCCGGAAGATAGGAACAAAGGAGTTTCTGCCGAGATCCCAGAGCCAGAAACTGCCACTCCAAGGAGAGCTGACACTTTGGATTTGAGCTGTCACTCCAAACACAGATGACTCAACCACTTTGAAAGCATTGAGAAGGGCCCATCATCACCATGGTCACCGTTGCTGTCATCGTCGTCAACAGAACAACAATGCCCGACAACCCACTGCTACTAAAGATCAATAACTGAACTATGAACCACACTGGATCCATGGTGGTGACTATCTCCCTTTTGCTTCCTATAAAGACTCCTTGCTTCGTCTTTCCTATCTTTTCTATCGCCCTCCTTCCCTTCCCCATTACCCTAATTCATAATAGTGTCCATCCTCCCTTTCCCCATCTCCCTAATTACTGGTATTCAGGCAGTCCCCAACATTACAATCAGTTGTTTATAGCTCATCTGATCTATCTCAGCATCAAGAACATTGCTGACCAAGAAGAAAATACCTTGATACTGAAGTCAACCTATAATTCTGCATCCTTTTTTTTTTTATTTTTTCTTCCTTTTTCTTTTTTTTCTTTTTTTTCTTTTTTTTTAAATTTTTTTGACTGCAAATTGACCATTTAATATTGGACTTCTTTCAACTCTGTTCACCTACTCTATTCTTCTACTTTAGAAACAAAAATGGAGACCTTAACACAGCATCAGTCAGCAACCTGCACCTCCTACTCTTGATGAAGCTCTGGTTTCTGCTCCCACCCTGAAATTTTTGAGTACCTTCCCTGCTCAGAGCTCCAGTGACACATGGTTGGTTACGCACAACATCAGAAGGAGAAAACTTAACCAGAGACTAGGCAGGACTAGTTCTGGCAACAGGAACTTCTATATTTGTTTCTTGTCCTCTTATATCTCTCAGCAGAGCTCCACCAGCTAGAATTTGTGAACCTGATAAACATGTTAGAGATGAGAGGATGTCGTCATTCTCTACAATGCTTCCTTCTGCCTGTCTTTTTTCTACCTTCTGACCCTTACTCTTCTATTCACTTATTTGATTTCTTCTGTATTATTTAATTTTCCTCTGGTCTCCTCTTCCATCTCCATACTCCTTCAAGGAGCATGGGCAGGAGGGGAATTGTGTTAAGAAGGTGCTGAGGCTATCCCTATCACAGGAGATCTGAACAAACAGCAGCCAGTAGTAGTGGAAGACAGGACCCCAACCATGAGCCACCAGTGGTGCACAGAGCTACAGGACTAGGAGGTTGGGCTGCATCATACCTCTTACCTAGCATGGTATTGCAATAGGCACTATACACAGCACCACAGCAACACTCAACAACAAGCTTGTCTGATAAAGGACAAGCTACATACTTCCGTCAGCATTTCTCATTATCAGACAGAAAATCTGTCCTCATGCAGTCCAAACACACTAAGTTTTCCCTCCTTGTCTTGGTTCCAGCACTATCTCAACAAGTGCAAATGCTGCAGACACAGACACACAACTGGAATACTTAAATAGAAAACCATTAATACTACAAAGTCTTCTACTGAGAAGGTTTTGTAACAGTTAAACTTGAGCAGCTTGAGGTTTTCCATTATACTGATATTCAGCTATTTTCTCCTTCTGGAAAACAAGAAATAAATGCTGCAGTTTCTCTTGACGTATGTAGGAGAAAAAAAGGGATTTTAAATAGCTGCAAGAAACTCTTCTCAAATTACTCAAAGTAAATGGTTAGAAAGCCACTTACCCCCAGTTGCCACTGTAATCTCACGTAGAAAATGGCCATAAAATGGAAAATCAAAGGACAGATTCACTCTCTGAAAGGAACAACACCAGAAAATAAAATCAATATTGTGCAGAAAACAAAATGAAGAGTCCTCCACTTCAAATACCCGTTTCAATCACTGCTTTTGATTTTTTACTGAAGCCTCATTATTCTAAATTTGAAATTGCCAATAGCTAACTAGGAACAATTCTGGCACTTAAAAACCTGAAAGCAGTGAACATTCATAACTGAATACTTTAGAAAATAAAACATCTCAAACAGACATAATAACTACTTCATAAGAATGAAATTAGAAAGATACGTTGATTTTAGAAAGTTCTTTGCTAAGAAGAGCCATCACTATATAAGTTTTACAGGATGCCTGATCCCTTTGCCAGCAGGTGGTTCAGTCCGCAGCCACATGGTCCTTCAGATTCAGACGCTCTCCCTGACCCCCTGCTGCTACTTGGTTGCTTATCTGATGAAAAGTGGAAAACAGTTTTTTCATCAAACTCAACTGACACCACTTCCCAGACCTGCTAACAAACAATGACCTGAAAATATTATAAAGAAACAAAGTAACAACAATACTAGAAAACTTACTGAAAAATAAAAAAAAAAAGGGGGGGGAGGGGACAGGAACTTCATTCCTCTGTCAATCTATCCTATATCAGCTGACATCATAGCAGAGAACTATAATTTAGAGATTTAGAGAACAGATTTCTCCTCACCTAAGGTCGTCATAAAGTACCATTCAAATTCACACTTATTTTCCCTCTCTGCTTTCTCCTTTCTCATCTATTCCACTGCTCTCCCAAAGCTTGTTAGCTACTGCAGCAATGCAATTATCACTTGGTGTTCTACGTGCCTCAACTCTGAGCATATCAGTAGTCCTGGCAGAAAAAACTGCTGAACTTCTAGTAAGGTATTTTCATGGCTTAAATATTATATCCCATAGAAAGATACCACTTGCATAATGGCCTGCAGCTCTTTACTATTTGGCATTTAAAAGGAGTTACAACAGAAAAAAAGTGTTGTGATGAAGCATTGTTGTTGACTCTGCTTCATCCCTAAGCTTTGATGTCTCCACTTAAGAAAGGGAAATAGTTGATAATTTATTAGAACTATTAAACACACACACACACAAAAAAAAAAAAAAAAAACCACAAAAAACAAAAAACAAGACAAAGTAACTTCTACCTTATTTTTTTTTTAATAGTAGTAATTGAGTATTTATCATGTAAGAATTATATTTATATCTACTAGAAACGTTTAAGAATTATTTAGTGAGAAATTAACAGCTGAAGATTTACAGCAACTCTAAACCAGATTTTCATTCCACTGAAATGGAAGATAGTATTTTGACAACTTTTTTTTTTTTTTTTTTTTAAAGAATACAGAATTAATTTGCATTGTGTTAACTGGAATGAGTAGGTTTTAATGACGTCTTTTGTATGTATGTAAATATGTATACATAACCAAACATTTAATCACAATGGTATATGCAAAAGAAAACTCATTAAAAAAATTTGAAATTAAGACATATTTTGAAGTTTTCATTGCTGGGAAGTTGTATGCTATGTTCACTTATGTGCTCCACTCAGATTACGTCCTTGCTTTACCTCACATAATTTCCATGATCATGTAAATTTTGTGACCAGGACTTCTCTCTATCCTTTAAATAGAATTATCCCTTTTCTTCTATTAGCATTAACTCTCTGAATAACACAATAAACATTAAAATGCTTTTAAGGGAGCACAGTTGTCTTTCACAGTCCTCTAAATGGCTGTAATAAAGATATTAGTATAATGATAAAGATTTGATCTTATGCCCACTCAAATCAGATATAGATCTCCCATTGATTTCAATCAAAAAGTAATGCCCTAAATTCTAACAATATAATAGGTACTTAGTATAGACAATTAAATAATGTAATAGTGTATTAAAGAACTAACAAGATTTGAGGAATTTTTTTAAAGATTAATATTTAACAGCTACTTGCTATAGGGAGAGTAAATCAAAGCCCTCATGCTTAGGAGTCTGAGGTACCAGGCTCCCCTCTACCATGCTCCACATTAATCCCACATCCAGTCCAGAAGCATTACTTCATTTTAAATCTCTTGAACGATAGTTGAACAAAATATCCTTCTTGGAATTAATATTCTGAAGCAAGGAATCTCAGGAACCAAGTGGAAACAAATGTGCTTAGAAAGAGAGCGCAGGTGGAGTTATCTTCATTAATTATTAAAACAGGTTAAAATTTCTCTATGGAATTTCACTAATATTTAGGCCCCAGGCCTGATAATTAATATACATATATTTAAGCTTATACAGGTATTTTTTTAACTCCTGTATTAGTTTTCCATGTTTCCATTCTCTCTGTCAAGTACCAGAATCCCAGATGACAAAAAGCAAGGTTTTGGGATACTTTTTGGTACCTTTCTCTGTTCACTCACCACCCACTAAAAAACAAACCATCTCAAGAAAAAAGCTGATTTAATGTTTTACTAAATCTGCTCCGAAGATATATAACTGCCTAAGCCCTTGCAATTGTATTATCCCTAGCTTCTTCCAGTCTTTTAGACTGTGAGGAAATTATTTTCTGATTTGGACCCTGTGTTAGACAAATGCTACCCTAGTCTGCTTTTTTGTATTCAGAATTAAGTACTGGGATATTTCTTCTTGCTGTCACTTACATTCCCCTGAGACAGTCAACCTGGCTGGCATCAGGGATATAACAGATAAACTGAGCAAAAACAGGAATTTAATTTGACGTTTTCTCAGCTTTGAAACTGTTAAACACCACTACATCTTGAAACAAGCAAACAGACAAAAAAAAAAAGAAAAAAACACAAAACCAATCCAAAAAACAGCAACAAATAAACAAACAAAAAATGGTACAACTTTCAGGTAAAGCATTAGCTTGATATTTTTTCCCCCCACGCTGGGAAAACCCAACAAATTTTCATTGTAAAGTGGTGAATAAGCAAAACAAGAACATAATCTACATTCTGAATTGTAACTTTCTGCATTTAATTCACACATTATTGGCTGCTCTATATGCAATTTTATCTGTAGGTCTAATCTGCAAAAATAACTTGTAAACTATACTGCTTTCAGTTACATACAGAAGCCATTCAACTGTTTTCATACCCATTTTACAATGATTGCAATAAATTAAATAAGACTGCTATTTACAGTCTTTATTATATTTATTTGTTATTGGCATGGAACTGTATCACATGTATTGCTTCTGTTTCTATCTGTCATACGAATGATTTTTATCAATTCTCACAGTAGAAAAAGTTAGTGAAACACTTCATACAAAATGGAAGTGTCAAGACAAATACATTCAATGGAAAATGTAAAATTTCAGCAATTTACTTCTCAGCCCAGTTCTGTCTCGAATCGAAAAAACAGTAACATCTTTAACTTCAGAAATGTAACTAGTTTGCTGTTAGTTTGAGATCTAACCTTAAAAACAGTACATATAAAAATATATCTTAAAGGCATTTCTGAAGGACTGTTACATCAAGTACAAAAATGCAACTTGATATCTTTTGATAGCAACACTGTTCAGAATTTTAAATCTTAACTGAAATTAAAAAATGAAATTCTAAACAGGAGTATTTTGATACTTAGAACTGTTTTATCACTCACAGCTGAAAAACATCCATGTCAGTAAACAAAAAAAGAGCATTACAACTTACTGCTGCTTGTCGATGTGTATTGGAGAGGATCCCATGAATCTTTACTTTGTCTTTCTCCATTTGATCTATATTGACCCATAAATCCCGACTGGTAGAATCATATGGGCCATATGTCCTTGAAGTATAATAATTATGATCTGTATCCTCCTAAAAGGGGAGGGAGGGGAACACAGCAAATAGAGATCAGAATGGAAAATGCATCTTAGTATTATGTAAAATTCATACTTGAAGTACGGGGTTCTGCTGCTACTCATAGTGCAGAAAAATTGCAAGTCAACCGTCAAGAACAAAAGTACAAATTCCAAATGTGTTACAGAATATATTTCTGCCTCCAACCAAGAGCATTTGGCAAGGCAAATACTCAGCATAATTTTCTCCATCTCCAAATCCTAACCATACCATTCCTGTAACCACATAGTGAAATCTACAGCAAAATTTATGACGGCTTTCAAAGTGAGGTGACCGTTAAGTTCATATAATAACTACCATATTATAACAAAATAATAAGTAGTACTCAAAGCCAACGCCTTAAGAAGAATTTTAAGTTTTCTAAATGTAATTTATTAGAATAGCCTATAAGCGAGCATCTACAACATTCCTAATAGCTATAGTTTCACAACTATTTCACTTAAAATTTCCAAAACATTATTTTTATTTACATTTGCTATCCATACTTATATATTTATGGAATTTTTTTTGCAGTCTTTAAAATGACAGTGGTTGCTGCCATGCCCATGTCACAGCAAATTCAGAGAGAAAATATACAAATCCTACATGTATTATGTGAGATTGTTCTAGTGGTCCACCAAATTCTGCAGCCAGAATATATATCCAACTCAGCAATCTGGTTCATCGTTCAGGTGACAGTCAAAGTCTTGGCAACATCTGATTATTTTGGATGACAAACCTGAGATGCCAACACTCAAAATAATCTGCATGCCATTCCACTGCAATCAGTTTTCACTCTAGATCGTGTAAATCACTGGCTCTTATTTAGCACATAAGAAAGAGAATTTCTGAAATCTTTCATACAAAAAAATACCACAGATGAATAAATGTAGAGAGCTACATGGGAAAAAAAAAGCAGAAATAGCAGTTCTTCTATATAGAGTATGCTTTTGTGTAGAAAAGTAGTTTACAGTGGAAGCCAATGTACAAGTCTTCTTCATCCTTTTTTTTTTTTAAATAAAGAAAAAAAAAACAAAAAAAACACAAGCATAAAGGAGACCATCCAGAAAAGGTAAGAAGTGATCTTGCAACAGAAAAATAAACAACATAGCCCAAGTAGAACAAACATTTCCGAGACCTATTTTTGTAATCAAGTAGCCATACAGGACAATAGTCCTCCTTTAAGATTATTCTGCAAACAAAACATTACTTAAAGGTTGGTTATTGTCAACTCTCTCTGTTGAAGAAAACTAATATTCCAGGTTGGGAAGCAGCATCTATGGATATTTTATCCTAGCTACTGACTCCCAATAACTTGGTCATCAGTAGAAAGACAGAGACCATCATAGCTGTTGATTCCCAATAGGAATAGCTACAATTGTCTCTACTTTTCTGAATGATATCTAAAACAGTGAAAATGAACAGAAGTCTGAGGTTAGAGATTAAACCTCAGGATTCATCTTTAAAGTCAACCTTTACTCATCCAAAGTTTTTAACTGTGAAATATTTAAATCAAAATGTGGTCAGTTTTCTGCTACAAAAATTACTGCAAATTTACAATGCGACTAGAAAAAAAACTCAAAGTTGGCCTGAGCAGCTTAAGAGGCTTTGGTACACTGAAGAACAGTGGTATTTCCACAGTCTTCATATTTTTGAACATGCATTACTGTGGAAATAAAATCACAGAATTGTTCCATAAATTTGCCAGCCATAAAAATATGCTTTATTGGTAAGAATATACACCTAAGAGTCTTCATTCTGACAGATCTGTTTGAGGGGTTTGGTTGACTCTACCTGTTTCACAATACATTCCACCAACTGAAGAAAATTAAAATGCTTAGAAATGAAATGAAGAAGCAGCATGTTAACATATGAAAAGTTAAGCAGGGAGAAAGCAGACAACATGCCCATTACTATTTTAAGAAGCAACAGAAAATTAATTAAGGAGCTGATTTTTTTTTTTTTTTTTCCCTTTACTTTCCAGGTATTTTTGGGAAATAAGAATAATTTCCAGTTGCTTCTCTATAAGTACAGTTTGACCCAACTACTGCACATAGATGAAACAAGAAGCACCTCTGTTCTATTGAGAAGTACAGCTTTTACACCAGCAGACTTTTCCAAAAGCTTTTGCACCATGACGATTATTGCCGTCAGCTTTTGTGAATTTGAAGGGAATATTTATTATTATGGGAAAATAAGTTATTTTTTACCGGAAACAATCCTCAGTGTTGAGCTGCAATTTTACTGTGATTGTAAAGAAAACTATTTTCTTACAGTTTTTAATGAGGTAAATTTTCTGATGACACATTGAATATATTTTCATACTCCTCTCTCTACAACTAAGTATTCTCAGGCGTGCTGTGTGCATACATTGCTCATGAAAGCTCAGCACAGCTGAAGAGTAAGCCTTCTTTAAACTTTTGGTGTTCATTACTTGTCAAATTCTTACTAGACATCCATTCCATAAGTCACTCTGAAATACAGTCCAAATGTCACAAGGCTGTTTCTCAACAACTGCTCTCCCTTAACAAGTAAGGGCTTCAAATATGCTAGGTGTGCTCTCACAATCTAGGAACTATGATGTAACTGTGCGAGCTGCACGATGTACCAAGATGCATTCAGACTGCTAGCATATGTGAAAATAACACTGAAAAAAACATGAAACAAAGTTATCTCACACTGAGGTAAGGCACCATGATTCAGTGATGATGTGATCTCATATGTGAAGGGAAAATTAAGTTTGAGAGTTCCATGCTTACATATGCTACTTAATTTAGGTTAGGAATAAGAGCTTCTGTTAAATTCATATGCAAGAATGTTTTTCTTTCAAGTACTTTTTTTTATTCCATCCAAACCACAGACAATAATGAATGCAGTCTTACCATCTATAAGGCTATACTTGAAACAAAGCAGTGACAAAACAACTGGCATCCAGGGATGAGCTCTGCTGCTGCTCAACGCTGCACTGTAGAGAAACCATTAGTTTCTCTGTAAGAAAGATGTTACCAAAGCAAATTGTTACAGAGCACGCAGACAGACAGCAACTAGATTTCAACAGCTTTAGTTTTGATCACCTTCTCCCAGTCCTTGTATCCACTGAGTATTACATAGCATTAAAATCATAGAATTATTAAGATTGGAAAAGACCACTAAGATTACCTAGTCCAGCCATCCATCCATCTCCACCATGCCCACTAACCATGTCCCTCAGCGCCATATCCACATGTTTCTTAAACACCTCCAGGGACAGTGACTCCACCACCTCCCTGGGCAGCCTGACTGCTCTGAGTGGCTCACACAACACTTAATTTATCACCGTATTTACTTTAAAAATTAAATAATGGGTTTTGACCAGAAAAAAATAAAATTCAAGGACATTAATCTTCAAATATTTAGAAATAGATTTTATGAATTGTTGCCAATTGAAGACAAATAGACTGCATGTCTAAGAACAGGCAACTGTTCTTTTAAGTATTCTGAGTATTGAAATGATATTGTCAGATTTCCATTGAAGCAACATCTCAATGAAGGAACTCTGAAACCATCAGGGATATGAAGTTAAGACTTTTTAGATGCTTAATTTTTCAGTGAAAAAAGAGGAACTGGTGTATGATTTTTAACAAAATTAATTATTGCCCAATTATTGCTAAAACTGCAGACTATGCATACTTTTTAATGAAATTAAAGTGCTTCTGTTTTTTGTCCCCAAAATCAGTACTGAGAAAATTCATCATTAAACAGTGTGTTCATAAAGTTGACTTTAATTCTGAATATAATATGAGCATTTATAGAGGAATAGCTTATGAAATTATCCGTAATTGTCTAATTATGTTTTTTAAAAGTTGTATTTGCACAATAAAATGGAAATTCTGGAAGGAGAAAAGAGGCAATTATGTATTAAAAATAGAACATTTTTCAGGGAGAGAACAAAGATAATAAAATATAGATTGGGAAATTTAGAAAGAGGAAATGAGTTAGCAATTTCAAGTATTTCCCTAATGAAGAAAAGTAGACCTAGTAATTCATTTCATGGAAGAAAAAAAAGAACACCTTTTCTATTAAAACAAGCCAGCAGCAAGATGATCCTACAAGCAGACAACAAAACCAGTTTCCTCAGCGTTAGTTGTACCCCACCTCACTCAGCACTAGTTATTTCCTTACTCCCTCTGTCTCATTGCCTACAACAACAGTAAAATAAAGCCATAATTAATTGCTGAATGTTTTTAACAGAAAATTGATCTTATCATTCTGCACATTATTAGTAGCCACCAGATAAAAACAGTGCAAGAGAGCAGCATGGAAATGACACCTGATGTTGGACTCTGGAATCATAGACTGTTTCAGGTTGGAAGGGACCTTTAAGATCATCTAGTCCCAACCCCTCTGCTATAAGGAGGGATACCTCCCTCTAGACCAAACTGCTCAAAGCCCCATCCAGCCTGGCCCTGAATGTTTCCAGGGAGAGGGCATCCACAATCTCTCTGGACAGACTGTTCCAGTGTCCAACCATCGTTGCAGTAAAGAATTTCTTCTTGATATCTAGTCTAAGTCTATCCTCTTCCAATTGAAAACCATTGCCCCTCATCCTGTTGCTACATGCCCTTATAAAAAGTCCCTTCCCAGCTTTCCTGTAGGCCTCCTTCAAGTACTGGAAGGCCACTATAAGGTCTCCTTAGAGCCTCTCTTCTGTAGGCTGAAGAACCCCAGCTCTCTCAGCCTGTCCTCACAGCTGAAGTGCTCCAGCCCTCTGATCATCTTCATAGCCCTCCTCTGGACCCTCTCCAACAGCTGTCTCCTTCTTGTGTGGAGGATCCCAGAACTGGATGCAGTACTCCAGGTGGGATCTCACAAGAGCAGAGAAGAGGGGCAAAATCACCTCCCTCGACCTGCTGGTCACCCTTCTCTTGATGCAACCCAGGATACAGTTAGCCTTCTGGGCTGTGAGAGCATACTGCCAGCTCATGTTGAGTCTTTTTGCAACTGACACTCTCAAGTATTTCTCCTCAGGGCTGCTCTCAGGCCACTCTCCGCCCAACCTCTACCTTTGGGGATTGAAAAAGATGCATGTACACGTTCAGCCTCACCCAGCACTATAGCCATTAGCAGGAGGAACAAGGGAGCATGGGAAAAGACTTTTGACACTGAGATGAGGTCCTGATAGAAAGATTAAGGTCACGGAAAATGAGGAAAAATAACACTTAACATGCTGCTTCCATTTAACTGCATTTTAACACAAGAGCATGCAATTATAGTTGTAATGTAGCAGTGATAAAATCGTAAAGATTTATAATATCAGACACTCCCTGACCCTTCAAAAAGTAAAAGCACTAATTTCACAAGATGGGAGGCACACAAGCTACTGGGTGGAAGTCTTGTGGAGAATACACATAGTGGCTGCTGTCTAAAGAGCATGATTGTTATGAGGAGTTCTCCAATGCTCACAAATTTCCTTTAATAAGTGCTTTGCATCAAGGATAACCTCTGCTGGTCAGTTTCTTACCAAAAACATTTGTTCTATATGAATCTCAGGAAATACAGAATTTACAAAACTGCCTCATTGTTTTCACAATGGCAAAGCTACAGTCTGTTTTATGTTCACATTTTTTTCTTTCATTCCCAGCCCCCCTCCCCTTTCCTTTAAACATCTGATGTGTGAATTACATTGTAAAGACAGACATACAAACATAACCTACATCATCCACATCAACAGCCAATAATTTGAAGACAGCCTGTGAACTTTACCACTGATTACATAAGCCTTAGCAAAATCTATTTTGAACATCATATCTATCTTGAATGCCATGTCTAATGAATGACAAGAGCACATCCTAGAAAAAGAGGAAATCCTCTATTTGCATGCAGTGGCATAAAGGACTTCATCTCACACGGTATTCTCTAAGAATGTACCATATGACTTCTCCACAAAGTACTGGAATTCCACCCATGTATGTGTTGGAGTCCTCAAATAATGGGATTTGCAGAGGAGACTGAGCCCTAGAATGTCACAGATTTGCATCTGGAGGCTGTTTCTCTAAACACTCAATGACGCCATCAGCTGGGCTCAAACACAAGCCCTGAGCTCGTGACTTTTGCCCCTTTGTATGCATATGGATTTCTATGGCTCTGCATCAACTTGGAGCTTATGCTCCAAGGATTTTAAACTGCACTTTCCTGTTTGAGTGTTTGACAGCATCTATAATGGAGAATCACATATGCTGACAGACAGCCTGGCAAAGAAGGAAGCCATAAACCTGCTATTAATCCAAAAAAACCGTTTAGTCTTTCTGAGTTTGTGAAGAGTCAGCTTGGAGCCACTGCTCTCTTCATGATATTCAGCTGCTTCTGAAAGGAAGCTTCCCTCTTGAGGATGGCTAGATAACTGTCAGCCTATTTAGGGGTCATTACAGCAGTCTTATAAAGCCCCTTGGAACGTCTTGTCATGAGAGACAAGCTTCAAAAGAGCAAAAGTTTCAGCAACATCTTTCTTAAAGAAGAAGAAATAAAAAAGAGCAAGTAATTCACTAAATAATTACAGTAGAGAAATGTTAATTGTGCAGTTCTGTTTCTGATTTCTTGGAGCAGGACTTTGAGTAATTTTCACAATAAAACTTTGACAGCTATGTACCACCCCATCCACTAAAATAAATGGAAGACATTTTAATAAAATTACTATGAAAACACTCAGCATCAAATTGATTTTATCATGATTATTAAACGTCAGTTTATTTTTTTCATTTTTAATGTATAAGTGACATTTATAAAATTGAAACTCTAAAAATGATTGTAAATGTAACAAAAAGCTAAGTCCCAGGCCTAGACTACAGCATATCTAGTCTGAATCTACCCTCTACCAGTTTAAAACCAGTTTACCCTTTTCCCTTCTAAAAAGTCCCTTCCCAGATTTCCTGTAGGTACCCTTCAGGTACTGGAAGGCTGCTATAAGGTCTCCTTGAAGCCTTCTCTTCTCTAGGCTGAAGAGTTCCAGCTCTCTCAGCCTGCCCTTATAGTGGAGGGGGGGGGGGCAAATGCTGTGATGTACATACAGCCTCATTTGTACCAATTGTACAGTATATAGCGTAAGTTTGGTTTAACAGCATTCTGTATTTTGTTTTGTTTTTCTTTTTTTCCTTTCGATTCAGGTATTGAAGCGTCACAAGAAGGGAAGATGGCAAACTTAAATCAGGATATACAGTGTTAAAGCTCTGGGCAATTAAATTAATAGCAGGAGCTGTAGTTTTAAGCTGACCAAGGCTTTCTGTAGGTCAGTTCAGGAAGCTGCCTCCACACTTATTTGTGTGCACTGTTATTCCTGGATAGTTAATGACATATTTCAGGGATCTGTCAGAGATCACAGCTGAAATCATAAAGCAGTAGGCAATAAGAATGACTGATATGAACGTGATACAAACAGGAACACTCATTTATTAAAGCAGCAGCTTTTCCTCCTGTAAAATTCAGGGAAAGATGGCTAAAGTAAGGATAAGGCCTAATTTGAAACTTTCACATCACTCAGTGTGACTCTTTGTTGAAACCATGCTGTTCAGACAGCAGCATGTCCGTCCTAGAGCCTGGGTGCTTAAGAATGAATTGTACTACCATGGCTTCTCTAGAGATCACATTTAAACAGATTGCAATCAAAACTACAAGTCAATCACTTCCTAAATTAGCTCCCATATATAACATTATTGAATCTTTAATTACTAAAACATAGAGCTCGGTGAAATCCACAATGAACATGCCAAATTTAATTCATGGCTTAGAGAGGAAGGTAGAGATGAAGAATTATGAAGCTTTTGCTCAGATTTCTACTACTCTTCAGAAACCGAACACTGTCAGTTTAGGTCTCTTTTCAACTCATCACACTTTAGAGCAAGGCAAACCCCAAACACTGCCTGTAATGACCAGGGCTGAGATGCAACTTCTAAGCACAGGAACCAACGCCATGTGAGTCTGTAAGACATGGTTCAACACCTTTAAGAGACCTGCATTCTACACATGGGGAAATAAAACATCCAGCATAATCTTTCTGCCAAAAATAATACCAGGCACTAAAGCTAGGCAACTCAATTTCATCTTAAGTTCCCACGGTCTCTCTCACATTTTTAAATTTTTATCTATATCTATATTTGCTATATCCCTTGTGAAGGCACTCCAAGTTGAATGTGGTCAGAAAGGAAGTGACTGGAGTGGCCTACCCAATGTACACAGCCCCACCTAACACTCATGTTCCATTAGCTGAACCTATTTTCAGCCAACTCTGCAAGCAAGGGCTTGACTGCATGACTGACAGGATTAATTCAGAAAAAAAGTAGGTCTGTTGCTGATACCTCTCATAGCTTTTCACAGTCATGAGTTCAGTGATTTTGGAGTAATTTTAATATGTTTTTAGGAATGTGAAGAGGGAAACAGAACTATGAAGTATTATCATCAAGAAAATTCAAAGGCAGATTCCATTAGATTCCAAATCCCCTGTATCCTTCCTTGCTGTAAAAATTTATTATTATCAGCATGTTAAATGCCTCACATGCCAACACAGCTAAGCATGTGGAAATGAACAAAGGATTACCATGGAGAATTGTGAATTCCCTTACGTAGGAGTAAGGAAAACTCATTTTTAATTTCTTTCCTTCCCCCTTTCCCTCTATGGAAGTTTAAAAGAAAAAGAGAACAAGTGTTCCCTCAAGTCTTAACCTTTTCATTTTTCAGATATATTTGAGTTAGCAGTAGAATTATCATTCCTTTAGATTGAAAAAATTGAAACTACCAATATGATCATTTCTTCAGCACTTTTTGCAGGGTTGATAATGACTTCAAGTCCATCTAAAGACCATCACTACGCAAGTGTCACAATTGCTTTGATTTAAGCAAGCAATTAATAAATTCATTACAAAAAGATATATTACATTTTTGTCCAGTTTGCCCTTTTGCAACTGACAGGAAATAAGACAGTGACATATGGGTCTGCTGGCTAGCTAGGAAGTATGACATCAGTGGTAGAAAATTCAGCTGGACAAGTGGGGGAAAAAAAAAGTAAATTAATGATGATCCCAGATTTTATTTCTCGTTGCAGGTGACATACTGTTTGTTCTCAGTAAACAGGACTAGGATGTTTAATGTATTGAATCAGTGAGAGTAGAGGATTGGTTGTTTCACATCACCTGTACAGACTCCAGAAAAATTCACTTTCTAGCTCTTTTTTTTTTTTTTAGTAGATATTAAAAATAATCATTGAAGTACTGGATGTAGCAATAATTTACAGAAACTTGCATCTAACTAAGAATATAATCTGAAGGCTTCATTTGAGAATGTGCAAGCGCCTCCTAAAACCACATTAAGATGTCAAAAATATTTTTTCCTCTCAATTTGAGGAAAAGGGGGCTATTATGTTGAGAACAAACAATATATTTCTTAAAATTACCTTGTAAATTGGAGTAATTTCTTGAAAATTTTGAATATTTTAAAATGGCAACTGAGTCCTCAGTAGCAACAAACTCTTCTGAGCAGAGTATAATAGAAGCTGTTTAGAAACACTGATAGACAATCATATACATCTTATCCTTTGGTCATTTTAATATTTAACCATTTAAAGAGCGTATTCTAGTTCTCAGAATTAAGTATGAAAACTAAATACAATGGTTTTTATTTCCAGGGTTGTCTGCTACATAGGAAAGCCAAGAGATATCTACGATTGTTTCACTGAACTCCAGCATATTCCAAGATTCCTGCAGTACATCCTAAAGTTCTATTTTAATCTTTAGGCTTCTCATTGTGAAAAAGAATAACATGGCATTTTATTTAAAAGTGCAGTGCCAAGAAGTCACAAGAGCAACAGTACTTTCTTAGACCAGACATTTTTTGTTAATTTCGATGGAAACAACAGATAAAAAAAGCACAATAACACTACTTGATAGAGGAAATTCCCAGCTACAAAACACTATTTTCCAGCAGTCACCACCATCAGCTACGCATTTTCATCAGCAATGAACAAGAGCCTGCATGCATATATTCATAAAAAAAAAAGTGCACCAGAGAAGGTGACTCACTGTCACCACTGGTGAAACACACCACCCACTTCCTCACTGTGCTCACATCCACTGTTTGATCTCCATAAGCATTCAGCAAGCATTGATGAATGTCAACAGGTGTAATTTTCACTTCATAGAGGAATTCAGTGACAGACCATAGTCCCATCCACACTTTCATGTCAGACGCCATCTTGTCAGACTGCCCCTCTGCTACCATCTGTCACATAACAACAAAACGTAATGGGATATTGGTGACCAGGTTCAGCCTCTGCTGCCATACCACCGACATTCACCTCTGACATTGTGGGCCAACAAAATAAAATAGGAAGCATTAGTTAGGAAGCCCTGGCTGCACTGGTCTTTATTTCTAATTCCTTCAGCCACAAATGGCAATAAAATATTGTGATGGGAAAAAAAAAAATAATTACATATATATATGTATATATAATATATGCGTATATATAAACAAACATGTATAGAAACAAGATGGAGGTGGGCTTGGTCAAACTAGCAGCTCACTGTGCAATCACAATACTGCTTAGTTTTAAGGCTTCAGACAGTTATGCACAAACAAATTTTTCTAGTTTTAATACAGTGTACTGGAGCAGCAATTCTAGGAACACCTTATCGTCTGTTCAGCTGAGAGGAATTTAATCCTAACCATTATTTTTTTCCTTGCTCAGACTTGAAGTAAAGAATAGAGCAGTGGGCATGCTAACACCACTGTCAGTAGCTGAGAACAATTGCTCTCAAATCCCAAGGGTTGTCAAACTCAATCCCTTCTGCTGTTTTTGCCAGTCAGAATCAGACATCTTCACTGCTGTCGAGGGACTGGGACAGAGAAGGGAGAAGCCTCTTTTTGGACAGTAACTCTTGGAGAAAATGCAAAGTTCAGCAGAAGCGTGCTGCCAGTAAGAAATCCACTAGAGTTCTGACAGACAAGATGCTTTCTAGGTCTAAATTACAAGGATTGCTAAAAATGTACATTCCAAACAACATCTAGAGAAACTAAAGAAAGGAGAGAAAAAGAGAGCCCTAAGTTAGCATCAACTCTATTTTAGTTAAAAGCAGTACACAAAAGAGGAGATATCAGTCATATCCATAGGAATAGCTTTCCTATCAAAAAACTATGCTCATTTTGCAATGAAACAGCAATAATTTCTATCATCACAAGTATTATGGTCAGGGATAGGACAAAGCAATTTTTCCAGAAATTATTAATAAGGTCTGTGCCTGGAGCTGCTTTGCTGAGTATCTGGAAAAAAAGATACAAAAATTATAAACGCTGGAGAATAATCTCTGTACAGAGCTCTTACATAATGGCTGGTCACCACTTAGAAAATGATATGCATTTTAGACTTTGAAAAATATGCTATATTTTGTGTAATGCATAATTATATATTAAAGCACTATTAAGCCTCTCTTTTCAGTGCCCTGTGGCCATTCCTACATTAGAGAGCACTGTGACAAAACAAGAAAGCATTTGCACAGGTTTTAGGAATCTGACATCCACACTAGACACATTTCAGAGATCAGCTCCTTTTCTAGTAAAAGAGGAACAAGAACCTCTGCTACTTGCTTTCATTACCTTTGGATGACTACAGTGCTTTGGAGATTAATACAAAGGTCAAAACGTGACCATGAATCTAACTAGAAGCATTAACATTGTTAAAATAAAGAGTCAATTACTTAATAACCATACTTTTATGAGAACAGGTGAAGAAAGCACATTTGTCCTACTTTTCTCCTTGTTTGAAAGAAGATATGCCAAACTGGGCATATTTATTGAGACCTATTTTCATGCTTATTACTTTTTCAAGGACATACAGTGATTGCAACAGCATATCCTACCCTACCCATTGCATTTCCTGGGCTTGTTTATCATAAATAAAAGGCACTTCTAAATTTTCTGAGCACAGTAAAGAAGAGGTAATTTACTCAGCAAACAAGCAAAAACAAAAACAAATCTAACCGACCCTGACTACCAAGATTGGAAAGCAGAGTCTCAAAGTAGATTGGAAGGGGGAAACAAACAAACAAAAAAACCCCAAACAGCAGTAGTCACTTTGTATTTCTCCTATATAGGCCTCATCCACAGAAGCTCCCATTCTTGAAGATAAACACTCTGAAGTTTTCATTTGCCACAGGGCCAAGAAGTTGATCTGGTTGCATTGTGTCACCAGAGTACTGCATTTTCAGGGTTCACTCTTCTGTAACTTTGGACTGCTGACAATGTATTCCCCACTCATTTAAATGCCATCTACTTCAGGGATTTCTCTAGGGCTGTAACATTTGTGTCCATCCGTGCAAGACGGCATCTCACCCTTTTCCACACTCATTAAGATCTCAGTCATTCGTTCTTGTTATATTATGTAGTAAAAATGCAAACATTAAAATATGTACTGATTTTGGCCCCAGAAAGTAGATGGGACCAACCTCTATCCTTGGGAAATTCTTTTAGATTTAAAATATTCTAGCCTCTAACTGGCACATTATTAAAAATCCTATTAAACTAAGAGGAAGAAGTGCTTTCATAATCTCATACCATTTTATAATGTGTTTATGATAACCATTTGCTATAAATTAATCTTACCTTATTATCTCCAGCTCACTGTCAACTCTCCAGAAAAGACCACAAATGCCATACACACAGAAGATCTACTCTACAGCAGAAAGGTGTTCCTCCTGCCCCTTGCCTTTTTCTTAGCTCTACCAGTTTTGGTTTGTGCTGCCACCACTCTCCACCTTGGGCCCATGCAATTCCTACCCTCCAACAACAGGACAGATCTCTGAGAAGGTCGATTACCTCCTTCTGAGGGCCATGCCCATTTCCAACGGGTTCTGCACATAATATGACTATATCCAACACTTCAGCTTATCTCTGCAATATGTTTTGAATTCCAGAGAGTCTGGTTCAAGAGAACATCTTATTCAAGAAAACATCCGATGCATTAGTTTGCATGAGTTCCTGAATAGCACACTATCAAACAAATGAAGCAGGCCAAACAAAGCTGAGAAGAGTGACAGTGAACATTCCTGGCAACCCTAGTGGTTGCACTGTTCAAGCTTTCAGACCAGAGAAACAGCATAAGATAGTTTGATCACAATATCCTTTGGGATGGGGACAGGTCTACCCTGCAAAGACATGATAAACTAATTAACAATGCACTTTCTTGAAGCTGCTCTTGAAGGTCTTAAGTTCATATTCCACTGATCTTAAAATAATGTATGGATTAGGGAGACTTGGAACGGTGCCATTTTAAAAGAAAAACAAAAGTAAAATAAATCTCGCTGCCTTAAAACATCAAGAAAATCTAATGGACATGAGTTATCATACACACATTTGGATTTTATCATTTGCCACATGATGGCTGTATGGATTTTATCACACAGGAAACATTCTGAGTTATTTTTTAAGTAGAGCACAGAAATTAATTGCCCTTAAAACAAAAAAAAAAACAAAAAACAAAATCTGGGTAGAAAGTAAACTCATCAGTATAAGGAAGAATATAACAAAAACAAATAAAAATTTAAAGATATGTTCATTAGTGATCAGGCTTCCAGTGGAAGATTCTTCCATACATGCAGAGAAAGTCCACACAATAATTCAAAGATAAACAGTACATGTGATAAAAAAATGCTATACTACTGCAGTATCATTAAATAGGAGTGGCAAGTAGTACTCATTTGCTGGGACCTGCAACACATGCAGAAGAGGAGTTTAAAAAAAAATTAAAAATCAATACACTCTCCAGCATGATGAGTTTTAAGCTGCAGAACACTGCAACACTTCTTTTACCGTAAATTCTGGTCATACACTTTACCTCTTCTGTAAAGCTAGGCACCAATTTTCACTTTTTTTTTTTTTTTTTTTTTGTAAAGAGCCTGTGTGTTATAGTGGGGATTTTACAAAAGGATCCGATAACGTGCAAGAACATAACTCAGTTATTTTACTGTGCTAGGAAGACTAGAAGAAGACAGGGACATAGGGGAGCACAGAATCTGAATTTAATGAACTCAGTAGGGATAGTGTACTTTTGAGGTTAAGACTCTGCAGTGCCATTAACCAAGCAGGAAAGACAGCTACAGAAAACATCATTCAATATGCATCCATTTTCAAGCATTCATTTTCCCCCCTAATGTTGCCAAATGCAAGTATCAGGGAGGCAGCTCTGACTTATTTCATTCTGTAAGAGCATGGAACTCAACAGACTGGAGACACAAGTGACAATGCATACAGGTCTACCTCTGAGCCATGGAAAGATCAGCTACACAACCATTCCTGTATCTGAGACACCATACTTTATGTGCTAAAATGATTAGAAACAGGATTGAACTCTTTTGTGCTGGAGTGAGCATATATATATATATGTGTGTGTATATATGTATACATACACATATACACACTGCTTCCTTTTTCCAGTTAAGTAGAAAGCACTGCTACAACAGGGAACTTTCCATAACTAGTTTCCAGAGAGACAGACATCCTCAAGACATTCTCCACAGAAACCAAAAGGGATGTACTCCAGTCCCAAGGCAAGAGGAAAAACAGATTTCCACATGCTTGCAGGGACAGACACACAAGCACGAGGCTGTATTCAACTGCTAATGCATGAATGTATTGAAGAACTCATCTTTTTTTACTTACTCCTCCCCCCTTCCATTCAAAAATAACAAATTAAATAAGAAGTGAAACGAATTTGTACCTCAATCTGGGTGGCATTCTCATGTCCCTCTTCTAGCAGCAGATCTGTGAAACCACCTGGCTCAGAGGAATCCTGCCCCATACTGGCTCTGTTAGTGCTGACTGATTTAAGAGACTCTGAGTGCCTTCTCCACCTGTGGCTATTTACATATGCATCCACTTGCACATTTTCCTCCACTCCAGGGAAGCTCTGAACAACTTGATAAAGCACACCTGTTTGAGAAACAAAACAAAGCAAGATTATAAATCAGTTGGGACTATCCTTTACCAATCATAATCTAAAACATTGTAATATTAAACTTTTTAAAAATGCTTTGAACTACTCTGTAGAACAGCCAATTATATCTCTGATGAACCAACAAAACCATAACAGTCTGAGAGAATAAATAGCACATCCTACTTCAGAAAAATATAATAATTTGGACTAAGTTTTGTTGGCTCCTCTAACCATCCCCTATGTTTTATCTTCCAGCTTATTTTAAGTCTGGGAAAAGTTTTCCATGTTATATTTTTGACTTTAACATTTGTCTACCCACGGGTGTCACTTTCCAAAGTGAAACAAATGTAAGAAAAATTAACATCTAATCAAAAGATGCCCAAAAATAAAGGAGGTAGAGAAACAGTGAAGTTGCGTATCAACTTAGCCTCTGCTGCTAATTTTATGTGGAAATAGCTTGGAAGTTATGGTGATAGGCAGCCAAATAAACATTCTGAGAGGCATGAAATTCCCATAAATGTCTGTTCCTGTTTAGAAATAAAGCTGCCTAACTGATAAATGTGAATGGTGTGTGAAGTCTGCAGGTACCCACTACATCCCCTGTAAAGCACCAATGGAGATGGGTGGTGTGCTTTTTATATTCCTTATGCACTTTATTCACATTGTTCACAAATTTTTCATGCTAGCGTAACTACCAAAAAACCCCTGTAAATTCTTAAGTAGTTTCCAATTCTCCCAACCTAAAAGCCAAACTAGTTTTTGTTAATTGATTTCAGTTACTGTCAACAGGAAGTACAGTAAGGCTCAAGTAATTTATCACACTTAGCACTAAAAATCAGATGTGCTTTTCATATTGCCTTGTATGCTTTAGGCCACAAAGGAGAAACAGAGGACTGCTCTATTCTGCATTTTCCAGGAATAAGTGGAGTTGTTCTAAGAGCAGTACTTGGAGGTTCCAAATGAAATGTTAGTGGCAAACTAGAAGTCACAAAGAGTAAAATAAAACGAGTGCAAATGAAGAGATACTGGAAAATAGTTCATTTGCAGTAGCAATCTGCTCCTTCTGTTTGGCAGAATCTTCTGAGCAAAAGATACTACTTCTAAATTCCATACTAAGTATAAAATATGCTGTCTGGAAACAAAAGAGATGGAAAAATAGAAAACTATCTACCAAAGATTTAATAAATACAATTTTCCTACATCATAGATTGTTTAGGAGTCAGTGCTACAGGAGAATCTTAGAGTCATAGAATGATTTGGATTGGAAGGGACCCTTAAGGGTCTTCTAGTCTAACTCCCTTGTCTGTAATGACACCTACATGCTGCCAAAGCTCATGAACGTCACCCAAATGAGAGCAGGATGTTCTGTTTTTAGCATTACCATTCCAGAAAAGGAAACTTTATTTAAGTGCACAAAGACATTGCTTTTAAATCAGTTTCTGGGTCAAAGGAAATGGTAGATATCAACATTATAAGGAGAAATGGATGTAGTCAAACAGCGGAGACGAGACCAGCCCAGCCCGAACTGTACAATCCCTCTTCTGCTCCTCAAAGCTCTGGTGGGGTTCCATAAGTGTATAAGGAAACTCTTATCAGCAACTCTCTCGTTTGAAGTTAAGCATGTTTTTGTGGATTGCTGGATACAGATTTTGATTGGTGACAAGTAGTTGGAATAATCCCTGCACCCTGCCCCCCAGTCTATCAGTTGTTGTCCTTAACAGACCAGAAAGAGTTACAGTACAGAAAAAAATCTCAATGAGAATTTAAGCTCCGGTAATCCTTTTTTTTTTTTTTCCTATCTAACTGGCCAAAAATCTAATAAACTCATTTCCTAAGTTATTTAATCATCTCAACTGCATGCTATTGTAGTACTGTGTCACTCAGAGAAATCAGAATTTAACAGAGACACAAAATAAGCAATCTCTAGCCAAAACTTTCCACAGACCCTGAATAATCAAGCTTGTTTTCCTTTAATTGGTGGCTCTTTGAAACACATTTCCTTGAATTTCTTAAAAGGCTTAGAAGACTTGTCTTCAACAAATTGCTACTTTGCTGCCTGCTTCATCAAGCAATCAGCTGTCAGATGCAGAGGGACAGCTCTGCAGATGAACTCGATCACTCCTCTGCTGTCTTCATCAGCATCAATTCAAAGCTGCCCTTTCTGCTCCAGAAGAAGTTGCCACAGTGTTACAGGGATAGGGATGCCCAAAAGCTAGCAAATTGAAAAGAATCTGATAGAGTTGCTTTCTGACTGAGATGCACAACACCAAAAGCTTGATCCATGGAAGTAACATTTACCTCCCACCACAACTGTATTAAGACATCTCAACACTCACTGCAATGACCAAGGTGCATTAGATACCTACAAATGGCTTCTTGGGCTACAGTGCAATATCTGCAGAGCCCCATTTTCTTCCTCTGAATCACCCTTCCTGATAACTTCTTGTGCTAAACCCACATTCAGAAAGAGGCAAAGATACATCTACCCTCATTTCGCATTCCCACTGCAGCCCATTCTTTTTATGGTCAACAACTAAAATGTTGAGGTAATCATCTACATTAGAAAACAGAAAATACTAAAGTTAGGGGAGGTCGTTAAATTGCTTTCACCTCGGGCTGAGCCTTGCCTGTAAAGGAAGGGATTATAATTTGTTTTACCAAGTCCTGAAAAAAAAGGAATATGACTTTTAAGCTGTAAGGTTTTGTAACATAACAAACTACTTTATAAAATAGTAAAAATACAGTGCTGGAGAGAAAAAATAAAATTAGCACATCAGGGTACTTCCAGTGGCTTGCAAAGTCTACATTCTTATCTCCTAACAGTTCATGGGGTTTTTTTATACAGTATAATTGCATCCTGGCACTTGCAAAATTTGTTATGGGTTATTCCACATAGGAGAAAACTTTGATCTCATCAGTGCATAGATTTTTTCTGTTTCAACTATTTTACTTATGTGATTTTTTTCTCTTGAAATATAGAAAATGATCTAAATCATACTGCTAGCATACTGCTACATTGATAAATATTACTTCACAGCAACCAACCATATCAACATCAGGATGCTTTGTACTGATCTAACTGTATCCAAGATGCACTATATACTTCTAATAACAGAAAATATTAAAAGCATGATCTGATAAACATCTTCAGTTTACAGCCAGTAACTTCACTATCTGTGAAAGCTTCTACCAGTTTTACCCCTAGACGTGATTAACGGACTGGACTGGCAGAGTGGAGATGCTCAAGCTATAACTGGAAGTAAAATCTGGATATGTTTTCAAAGAGTGAAGACAGAAACTTACTGTACATCACCTTCTTCACAAAACCTTTTCCTCAAACTACTGGGGATAAAAAGAAAGAGGCGATGGGCCTGGCCAGACCCTTTCTGATCCAGCGTGGCTCCTGAAGCATATCTTGTCATACCTCTAATATTGAAAAAGTGATAAGTAAGATATGTATATTTCCAAGTGAGTCGAAAAGGGTGTTTTCTATTCCATTTAAGTAATTTTAATTGAAATAAATAATATATACACATTCTCAGATAATTGATAGATCAAATAAATTTTCAAATTCTAAATGCAGGCAGCTCATGAAGGAAAAGCATTCAGAAACCTAAAATTGTAATCCTTTACAAGTTAGAACTATTTCATGTTTCTGGTTGAAACCTCTGTGTAGCTAATAAATCACATAAAAGGCACTTTAGAGGAAATATACCAAAGTATTATACTCTTATCTTTGAGAGCTCAGAGCTTGCACTAATTAACACTGAAGGAAAACATATCATTCAAATCATTTGGTAAGCAGCCAAAGGCTGTAGTACCTGATTAATAACAAAATTATAATATTGGGAAACCTAGATGAGCAGGAGCTTGTTCAGCCTGTAAGAGCAGAGACTCAGAACTGAAATAAGCCTTCAAACCTATTAAAATTGGAACCATAGTTTTCAACATGGCCTACTATGCTTTTGTAGTAATAACAGCAGTTAGTTATGTTTTTTAGTTCTGTGCAAATACCTGTGTCATGGTATACAGAGTGACACTATACCACAGCAATTTAGAAGCAGTGAAAATAGACTTTATAATTAAGTTGGTGCCTTGACCTGATCCTTCAACAATTTTCCCAGAAGCTTTCATAAAATTAGCCATGCAAGTAATTATGTCTGCAGATCATTCTTCCTTGACTTAAGTTAGGGTTAGTTCTGGATGGACCTAACACAGAATTAATTAGAAAGTAAACTTGAGAAAGTGAGTGGGGGTAGAATTACAGACAGACCTGCTCACATCTAAAGCGAGGGCTTCAAATTTCCCTCTTAACACATTTACAGACAGAGAAAGACATTTAAAAGATTTTGATATCTACTGCCTAAACCACTATGTACCCAGCATGTCTTTTTTTTTTTTTACTAACTTTACTTGCAGGTTAATTTAGCAGTCTAACCTGACAGAGAACACATGACAGAAACCTTTATCATCTTGTATATCAGGACCTGCCTTTTGAAGTAGTGCAGTTAGTCCGAGGTTATTGGCAGGAAGATGTGCCTACACTAGAAAAATACCCAGAACTGCTTAATAGTTATATTATTAACATAAATCAATGCTGAAAGTCGACAAATGAGTAGTAGAGGAGTTTGTCTACTACAATATTGTGATTTCTGAATGCAGTTCTTACAGATCAGCTGAGTGGACTTTTCTTATAAAAAGATCTTCTAATAGATAAGTAGGCACCCAACCATGGTAGAGACAGACAGTCTCTGCTTTGTCGAATCTGCCCTCCCACATTAAGGTAAGAGCTGTAAGCAAATAAAACCAAAATTAAATTGTGGAACTTGACAAGAGAGACAGCTCTGACTTAGTCTGAAGTCTTGTCTGCACCAAGCTTCATTTATAATGAAATTCTAGCTCACTACAAGAAAAAGAACCATTCAAAACTTTATGGACAGAAACGTCACCAAAGAGAAAAGAAATTCTACTTTGAAACAAAAAGAGTCAAGTAGGTAAATAATTTACCCCAATCTGCTCATTGCCCTTATTCAACTGTTTTTTTTTTTTTTTCCTTCCCTCTTCCATGAGGTTAAAAAGAGATTTCTGGGATGTTCCAGTATATCAGAATTTCAGGATTGCATTTCTGAAAAACATGTGTTAATTACATTTCATGATTGCACATATTTAGGCCAGCTCTGCAATTTGACTAATTTCATAAATGCACCATAATCAACAAGAATTTTTTCCTTTGGAAGCCCAGAAATACATGTTGTACACAGTCTGTAGAGTAAAGGTTTCAAGATATAGTATCATATAATCTTTCTAAATCTGCCACAACGCAAATGCTATCTAAATCAAATATTAAATACACAAATTTATTTATCAAGGAACAGAAAATGCCATCATACTTCTTTAGCTTAAGTAACTTTTTATACTGTGTCTCATAAATCTTTATTTCTACTGAAACCATCAGAAAAGATGAGAAACCATCAAATTTCAGTGGAAGTTAGGGCCAGGAAGTTGGACTTCATGAAACCCGTGAAAAAAATTCAATAGTTCAATTCAAAAAATTTAATTTACTGCTAGCCTTCAACATTTTTTTCATCTAGAGATTCCTAAAAATGTCTTGGTACAGCTGTAGTTTTATGTTTACTCGAAGGAATATTTCTAGTTATTGCCTTCCTGCCCTCTTTTCCAGGGCATGGTTTTGCATTAAAGAAGGGACTGTTCTAATCCCACCTGAACAGAAGATAACAGGTCCCTCTGGAGCCACTGAAGAGTGCTGGGATTCTTCACTTTACTTTCAGCTATTGACAATCAACATGATTAAAATAACTTAATGTTTGCTTTCTATATAGGCAAGTTTCATATCCACATTCCCATTAGCACTCCCAATAATTATAGGTAATGTAGACACCCAAATAAACCTAAATGGATATTTATCACATATTAAATTTGCACATAAGGCAAAAGGAAGCATATTTGTATGTTTTTGCTTTCCTGGCATACAACTCAAAATAATCAAACTGTATTTTCTTGTGGGTTATCAAACTCGAGCACAGAAAAACAGGGTTTGTGTCCAAATCTCACTATGTCACAAACTCTCACAAAGTCACAAAATTATCTGTGTAAAAAGCAAGAAAAACTTAAGAATTCAACAAGAACAAAAAAGCATCCTGGTAGGAGAAATCTAAGAGAAATTGAGATGACTCTACAATATTCTATTTATATGTAAATTCTTGTTTTTTCAATCTAGATTCAAGGGTTTTCCTGAGAATACTAATACCGATTCTACTTTAATTAAATATAACAGCTACAAGTGTATACAGGCTTTTTTTCCCATAGTCAATAAATGAATTGCAGCACAACTGCCAACATCAGACTCAAGCATTTAGTGCGATCTTCAATATATTCATCTCACAGTTCCCATTTGGAGGCATCTTTATTTTGGAGAAAAGCTGAAGGATGCCAGCACCACGGTGAGTCAGCTTCTCTTCAAGATTCAGGCTTAACTAGGATAAGTAAGGAATCCGCTTGGCTAGAAGGCACGCATCAATGTGCATATGCTTGTAGCTAATAAAATGGAGTAAAGAAGTTAGACTGACAATTTTGCAATCAGATCATTAAGTCTAACTTCTGTCTCTGGGCAGTAGAGGAAAGCATACAAAAATGACAGATTCATTCATAATTTGAACTGCAGCATATGTCTAGAACTCTTTTTGCGTGAGTTGCCCTGGCAGAAGGCAGCAAGTACCTCGGACATGTCAGACAATTTTTGTTCAGCTAATTTATGCTGTTCCTAGCAGGCAAAGCAAGTGCAGCTTTGGTAGAAGAGTTACCTTCGTTTTTAGCCTCAGGGATAGTCAGAGTCTAAGAGAGACGCAAGCCTGGTCCTTGAAAAACAGATTAGCAGAAGCAGTGCTCGTCTTTTTGTAGCGTGCAAAGAGCAGCAATCCCAGGGACACCACTCTGGCCAAGACGATGTCTGTGAGCTCACAGTTGGCCTGTTATGCACTCATACTTCAGCAACATCAGGAGAATAGTGTGGCTCTGTCAGGCTGACCTGGAGTCAGGCACAGGGATAGATATCACTCTTCACACCAAGACAACTTCACTGAGTTTAGTGGGACAAGCAAAGACAACACATGGATAGGAAAACAAAACTCAAGTATCAATGTGACGGAGCTATCCAAACATACACCTATGCACAACATGATCGTGCAGACATAGATTAAGATCTGAGAATCTGGCAGAGTGGAAAAGATAAGAAAGGTGGCATAATTCTTCACCCAGTACAACACGGACAGATGTGTACAAACGAGGGTTTTCCTATCTTCCCATGTCAGGAGTGCCTAACTGATGTAATTACCTTGTTAACAACTTTTTTCTTTTTTCTGCAAACAGGGACAAACTCTTAAGCTGCTTAGTCGTTCCTAATTTGTTCCTTACTGAGCCTGTGGCACTGGCCAAAACACAACCCACATAAAATATGTTGCTGCTCAGAATGCAAGTAAACCTGAACATCTTCAAATGAGGCAGATCATGCAATGCAGCCCTGGAGTGACTGGAACGTGAAACATTTCTCCTGCTGTGCCCTCAGTTCTCTTGGCCTCCCTCTCAGTGGTAGAAAGGAAGCGGTTTGCGGTACTGGTTGTTTCACAGAGCACAGGACTTGGAAAGCAGGAAAATGAACAAACAATCGTAATTGCCCAGAAATGTGTAGTGGGGAATGCAATAGTATCTGACATTATAAAAACTGCAGAAAAGCATTGCATGACTTCTCTTCCACTGTGGCAGTAAAGGACTGTTTTCAAAGATGGAAAGGTTAAAATTTACTGCTGTTTGTGGAGGCATTGCTCCAGCTCAATGCTAAAACTCTCAAAGGGATTTCAGTCAAAATTTAAAATATAACCTTTTCCCCCACTATGGATTAAATAAAGAAATTTTACATCTTCTTTCATTTTCTACACTTGCAATTTTCCTGGACCAACAGCGATTTAGGATTTACAGAGACTATGCCAATTGCAGGTAAACAGATAGATCATTTGGGGAATTAATTAACACATTTATTAAAAAGTAAAAGCTTAGTGCCAGCCCTAACTATTCTGTGGTATCAAGACAGAGTTTTCATAGATGTTCCGCAGAAAGTAAAAGTCGTAAATGGACGTTTTAAAAAAAAATAGAGTTGCATTAAAGGTCAGGAAAATTAAGATAGTCTCACTGGGCTTATGCAGTGGGGTTACTTGCTTAGGTCAGCAGTGATTGAGAAATACATTAAATACTAGTACTTTAAAATTCTCAAGATGCTTTTGACCTTATTTTCTTGGCTTTATAGATACACTGAATTATGCTTATAGTGTTTTATTCTTTAGGCAAATTCTGTAGAGATGACACAGCCAAGAAATGACAGAGATGATTTTTTAAAAGAAGAGCTTGAAAATTGTTTCACTTCCTCTTCTCGCCCCCAAACTCACAACTACTGCTCAAAAATAAATTTCCCAATATATTTATCTAGTTCTCTCATTTTTGTGTTTGTTGTTCCAAAACAATAGTAGAAAATATATTTAAAAGAAAATATCTTGCCTTACCCATTCATCCATATGCATTACACATTTTTAAAGACTCCCAAAACAGTGATTTTATACTGTAAGTGCTCTAAAGTGGAACTTTTCAGTAACGGAGTACCAAAAATTTGGCTCTGTGTAAGACCTGCCATCAGAGAAGTCAGAACCTTTCAACTTTCCAAGAAGAAGGAGAGGAGAAATCTAAGTCTATTAAACATAAAAGGTGTAGAGGCTGAGTCTATAAAAGAAGTAAAATGTGCTGTAGATGCTTGGATTACTTAAGTTCTTATAGTATTGGTGCACAGTAGGTTAATAGATACATGAATTTTGCTACCTGTAGGATGTGGATAAAGATACTGTCTTCCTCTTTAAAGCATATCCAGTGTTACTGATGGCAAGTGCTAGACAACAGCTATGCTTTATTTTGTTTTCCAAATGCAACTGTTTATTTCTTCCAGACCCTGTTACTGTGCAGGGGCAAACTATTTTCTGTCTTATCAAAAACAGATTAATTTTGTAACTGAAATTAAAATGCATCTAAATGCCTTCAGCTCCTTTCCAGGAAAAAAAATCTCAGCTTCATAAGGAGATCTGTGGAAAAAAACATGTTTCTAGCACACTAATGAGAGGAAATCAGAGCTAAGACAGTTCTTAAGCTCTGGCAAAAAATCTGCACTGCTAGACTTGATGTGGAAACAAAAATAAATAAATCATACAGCAAGGAGGAATTGTTGTAGATGTATGTTTAGAGTCAAAGAACAGCTGTATCAAACCAATCAAGAAGCAGAGACATGAAAGTAAGATTTAAGCCAGTACAGATATGAATGATAGAAAGGCATTTTCTTTTGGCAGAATAAAAACAATCTTTTTGAAAACTGGCAGAGATAATGGAGAAAAAGAAGAGAAAATTGCACCAATCTTGAAATTTTTCAAAACAATGGAATTATCTAGTAAATGTTTAATTGGACTGCTCAGTATATGGTGTGTTGAATATTGCCTTTATCTTCTCCCAGAAGACAGACAAACTAGCACAGCGGATTGTGCTGATGAGAGTGAAGTGCAGAAACAGCATGTTTTCCACTGCACTGCACATAATGTTGCAGTTTTTAATCAACCAACAGCACTGGAAGGACTCAACACCTCTAAAGGGGTTTTAGGATTTACAAATAAGCAAGCTTATTTGCTAACATGCTTTACATTTGACACTGCTTATATGCATTTCCCTCATGCCCAGATAAAAGGCTGCATGGGTGGCATCTACTTACAATATAAAGAATTTACATGGAGATTAGTTACTTGGACAGACGTGTTCTAAAAAAGACTGAATAAAAGTGGATTTTTCTTTATTATATGCCTTCCAATTCTACCACAACATTCCCAAGAAAAAAACATTAACAGATTTGCAGTTCGTCTGATGGAGTAGCTTTGCTAACATACTGCGTAGGTACAATTCATCTATGTCTTTTCTTAACCAGGAGGCAGAGATTGACACTCCCACGCTACAAAGCACGTGGTGTTTTGAAAACTGCACAGGGATGAACCAGTTCAAATGACATCATGCTTCACTTACGAAAGGACAGATTTACAACTCTCTTAGCTGTGCTTGTGCTTACTAAGTGGAAGACAGAGCTATGTAATGAGCAAAGATCAACATTTTGTGATTGTCACATGAAGAGCATATTATTTTACTATTTCAACATATACACAGACAACATATTGAGGGAACAAACAACAAGAAAGCTAAGTACATTTCTTAAAAAATACAGGTATGCTTAAATGTTTTGGAGGAGCTTATTTTGTAACTGGAGCTGAGCTTAGAGGAGCTCAGATTTGGCAGACCCATCACATAAGATTCATTCAAAACCCTGCTCATGCACTGCATTGATAGCTGAAAGGCTGGATCTATGAGGAAAGCCACCTTGAGGAAAGGCTTGTTTTCTTCTTGGGTAATCATCAAGGCACGCAACATTAACTTTTCTACTCTGCACTTGCTTGGGTTCTTTATTATCCCTGGTCAGAAGACAAACTCAAAGAAAGAGGGAACAGTGTCTGAATATAATGGGTTTTAAAAGTAATGGGACACAATGATACTTAAATGTGTACCTTCTCACGGATTATTAATCAAAGACAGAACTACTCCACGTAAGGAACGATTTGGGAAAATAAGTGAGTTGAGATATGGCTCATTTTGTTAGAAAGGGACTGATAAGATATCCATAAAGCAGATTTAAAAAAAAATAAAAAATCACCCTCTTGTTTCTTCTCACTGCAGATTTTATTCCTCACAGGAACATACTAAATGCTAGCTCAATATGCTATTCTTTCACCTTCCCAGATGAAGCATGGAGACAGTATATGAGAACCAGAACTGACTGCTGTCTTTGAGATCCAATGACACAGCACCAACTAATTGCATGAAAAGACATGTTTTATAGCAGTCTTGTATTTGTATATTTGTTAATGCAGTTTGTTGCTAAAGTTTTTGCCCACAGACTGGCTGACAGCCCATCAAGACACCACAGTAAGATCTGGAAGCCAACCCTCTACATTTTGCAATGAAAAACCAATTCTATAACTACCAGACTTCATTCAGTGTCATAGGAGTGCAAAAATGTACTTGATTCCTGGACACCATATGGCACTAAAAGTCATATTTAAATTACTCAAGAATGTTTTCACAGTCATTTTGGTTTTGTTCCTAATAAGCTCAATGAAGAGGAGTAGCAGGGCAGAAACACCGCTTCAGTGGCACCTATATTCATACTTGCCAAACCACTTACGTTTCAAGCAAGTCTCAACTGGTGAACTTAAATGGGACTTAAACAATGGCTAGAACCTCTCACCCTCCACATGGATGTCAGTTCCACTTTATTAAATAGTTCATGTTAAATTAATTTTTAAGCTGAATGCTAACTGATTTCCTCAACACACACACCTTATTTACTCACACCAAGAAACAGCTTAGTCACCACAGATATGTAATTCCATGTGTCAGTTACAGCAGGGTAAACTATCAGTTCCTGGATCTAAGTGTCCCAGACAAGTGGCTACTAAGCTTGTACACGCTGGCTCTGTTTGCTGTATGTCCCACAGACCTAACACTTTCAAAACAACTACTGTCATTAAGCCTGGATTCTGTTTTTTGTTTGTTTGTTTTGTTTTCAGATAAATGTGTGTGCAGCGCTATCTAGCAGTAAAGGAACCAGGCAAACTCAGTCAGTAATCTGGTATCCCTGTGTCATAGTTTCGTGATTTTTGGTTTTCGGTATTCCACGTCATAACATCATGTGGGGCACTGGGAGTTTAACTGTTAATGCTCAAGTTCTGGGTACCTGCCTAGAAGAGAAGAACTACATTCCCCAGGGGACTTTGCAGTCACAGAGAGGAGATATAACTCCTGGCAAGGTCACCCTGCCTGACCATGAGCTGGCTTGACCACCTTTCTTCTCTGAGTAGCTCACTTGTTCCTGCTGTGTTTTCAGAAATAGCGTACTCACTGCGAAAGAATGTTTTCAAAATGCAGCATAAACTTTTCTTAAAACAGAGCTAGTCACAGTTCCCACAATTTTATAAACTGTCCTCTCTCTCCTCTTCCAAATAGACTGCAATATTTTTTGGAAGAACTTCAAAAGCAGGAGATGGAATATCTCCTCCAGAGATATTTGTCCCACACCCAGGAGTGCCTTAACCACTAGGATATGATCTAACTATAAGAAACCTATACTTGTTTACAATTTCTCACACAAGGCTTTAATGACATCTGAGAGTTTGAAACCTACAAATTTGTTATGACAGCACAAAGTTTGTCAGTGCTCATGTCCTTTATCACATCTGTAACCTTAAGCACACTTGGAAGAGTTTATTAATCGTTGTTGACACTAATAAATGTTGACAATAAATACCCACTTGCTTCAAAGGTAAAAGCTGCTTATCTCAGATTTTACGTGGAAGCTGCTCGTAGTCTGGTGCATTTGGCACATTGCTGGGCTCTAGATAAGCCACCAAAACCACTAACACTTCCATGAACCACAGACTTTCAAATGACTGTTGTTTAGAATCATAGAATGGTAGCATATTCTAAGTTGGAATGGATCCACACAAAGGATTTTTGAGCTCCTTAGCCAGAGACTTAACTCCTAGGGGCCATTTTCTCTTTTCCATTAATGGCAAACCAAAAAGTCACAACTACTTCTGCCGGTAACTAATCTTGTGTTCTAAAAACTGTAAGTTTTCAACACATTGTATGCTAGCCTTTACCTGATTTTGCTAAGCAGTTTCTAAGCATCTGTCTCTCATCCTCTTTTTATAGACAGAGGATATAAGTATCTATCACTTATAGGAGGAGAAAAGTAATAAGAGACAGCACATTCATCCTCCTCCCCTCATATGAATGCAGTGAGAAGGGAAAAAACAACGTGATGTATTATCCACAGCAGTTTTGCTGAAGTAAGGAAACTGAAAGCTGCCTAAAATGACAGAGATGTTTGTTTTCTGAGGGAGAGACCTTTCAATACCGTAAATACTCTCAAGTACCACCATTATTCATGGTAAATATGGACTCATGAATAGATTGTTTGGTAGCTTAAGCTTTAAATACCAGTAAATTCATAAATACCAGTTTAAACAATCTCATTTCGACCTGTAATGCACTGAGACACTCAAATGTTTGCAAACTGAGTCTCCTTTCTCCTTTTCTTCTGTTTCCCTCTCTCCACATGTGCACATTCCCCTTTTCCTCACAATATGCACTGCCCTGAGTATAAGATCCCAAACTATTTCCTCCAATGTTCTTCCTATCGAATCTAGTTATCTTTCCTGTATCCTGACATCTGACTTTAATTAGCAGCTCCATCACCCAAAGCCTTTACAATTCCATCATAGCAGCTAGAGAAACATACAGGGAAATCCTCCTCTTGGATGTTTCCTCAGGTTTTCTCCTGTTTCCAGTTCAGTAGATCACCTACGCAAGGCATCCACTCCTTCAGCTACCTGTTCTCTCCAGATCAGTCTGGTCACCCAAGAAGCTTCACAGTGTCAGTCCCTGCACTGCACATCTTCTGTTCAACCTGGCTGCCAGGGAGAAGGAGAAGCAGAACAGAGTGAAGAGGCATTGCTGCATGCCCAGATTGTGTCCTAGCCTCGGCCACAGCTTCTGGTCCCACTTGCCTGCTGCCTCTTCCCAACATTATTGCCTGAAATTAGATGTCATACTCTTCAGTGACCTGTCAGAGGAAGATGAAGCAGCTTAGGGGAGAGTAAGACTCTGTGGAGCTCTTCACAGTGAGGAAATCACTGCTCCAATAAGCAACCCAACAAGCCTGAAAGCTATTTGGCTATTATATATTTTTTCAGTTATAGGAAAAGAATTTCTATATATTTTTAAATTTTAAAATCAAGATCTTTCATATCTCACATTAACATCAGAAATGTGTTACATTAGGAGTGCAGAGCACTCACTGGGCTTTATGGGCACTGCTCAAACACAGACAATGAACTTAGATGTTTTAATCTAAAGAACAATCCATAAGTATATTATCATTTGTTAGTGTTCCATGAATAAATATAATAAAAATCACTGAGAAAAAAAATCTGAGAATGAGTCAAGAGTGGCAAAATAACAAAGCTTGTATGTAGATATGAACTGGAATGAAATGGCTTTATGGGTTGAGCTCAGTAGGATGTACAGACTCCAGCAAAAAAAAAAAGGGGGGGGGAGGGGAAGTGGTGATTTATTGATTATATATAATACAGAGCAGCAATACCATAAAACTTATAGTCATGGATAGGGCTCACATTGCTTCTCTTAGAGAACTTAGAATTTCCCAAGCTGCAAGGAACACACACTGATCATCAAATTCAACACCCAACTCCACACAGGGCCATTCAAAATCCAAACTTTACATCTGAGAGCACTGTACTGGCGCTCCTTAAACTCCTGCACTTGGGGCCATGCCCATTGCCCTGGGCAGCCTGCATCATGCCCAATGCCCTCCGGTGCAGACCCTTCCCCGACACAGCCCCATGCTGTTCCCTTGGGCCCTGTCGCTGTCACACAACGCAGAGCTCAGCGCTGCTGCCCCTCTGCTCCCTGAGAGGAGCTGCACCACTGTGAAGCCTCCCCTCAGCTTCTCTGCTTTGACCAAACCCAGAGACTTCAGCTGCTCCTCACACATCTTGCCCACCAGACCCCTCACCATCTTTGTAGCCTTCTCTAATAATTTTATACTTTTCTTATATATTTTTTTTTATATTGTGGTGCTTATTTTGTGGCTAGGTAGATAACTTCAACTTTAGAAAACTCAGAAAGATAGAGTTCTAGTATTTTTCTACTGCAAGATGCACTACATATCCAAGAAATGGACATCTTTACATCTCACAAAGCAATCTTGAAAACATATGCTGTACATTACAGTCATTAGGAGAGTACTTGCTGGTGGCCTGCAGAGAGCTAGTTAGTCACAGGATGCTGCTTCCTCTGTATTCAGCTATTAAACCACATTTAAAAGTTAAACTCACATTAAGAATGTGTTTGATATTTATTGTTCCATGTAAGCAATTGCTACAATTGCCACAGGAATATTATTCTGTTGCCAGAAAAATGATAATGATCTATGCAATGGCAGATAGGCTGGGAAATGGGCCCATGAGGGAACATCTCTGTCAAAACATGAATTTGTGAATGTTTTATATTACCAAGCACTTTCACTGGCATTTCTTGACATGACTGAGTATATTACATAGCGCAGGTGCCTGTCTTAAGGATCTCAAAGAGGCAAAATTTTTGTATGGTGGCCTAGCAGCACTTCCTCAACATCATGCCAACAAGAAATACATCCCCACAGACAACCAGCTTCATCTCCTGGTTCTCCTCATTAAATAAGTTGATTTCTTCCTTATAAGATAGTACTATCTGCACAAGTTCAAGAGTTAGAATTATAATCACACATTCTAGAAAAGGTAAATGTGTATCTTCCTGATGATCTAGTGATTTCATTGCGCCCATGGAGGCTCAGTGTCCCTTTGACATCAAGCTGTGTCCTGTATGGCATGGAATCTCACTGGAGGTGAGAGTCTCTCTGAAACATCCAGCCTCGGAAAACAGTTATTACAGCTGACATGGACTCTCACATTTGTGGAAGCAGATACCGCTACATTCTCACAAATCTATATATCTCATACAACATCAGGTGGAAGTCATCTAGCCTGTTTTTAAATCCTCTCAAATACCACAGTTCTGAAGGTTGCTCTGGCTGTAACATTACTGGATTAATTTACTCCTTAGACAAAAGCTTCTTTTTTCCTGAATAACTTGAAATCCTTTATACTTGGAATATTTTAGGTGATCAACGCCAAACTTTTTTCTTTTTCTGTTTTTTTTTCCCCCTTTTTCCCCCTTTGGGTACTAGAGATAGCACCAGCAGCCCACACAGTAACTTCTGTTACAACACCAACTTATACTAACTCCTGTTTATATGCTTTGAAACTGATCAAAACTTCAATACAGCATAGAAGTAGCTATGTTAACATTTAATTTCCTCACAATAGCACTCACTAACATACTGCCTGCTCTGTAAGTCCCTATAATTGCTAGGAAAATCATTGTTGGGTCAGTCAAGCACATGTATTATCAGTTAGGTAACTAGTATGCGTGGAAAGGAGGAAGGATTGCCTTAAAGGATCAAGTTCAGTAACACAACATACCTTGTTTGCATGGTTTTAGTCAAAACAGCATTTGTAGTTCCTTATTCGAAACTGTCTCCCAAAATCAAATGTAGATGTACTGTGTTTATTCGTTCGCACTTTTCAGTGACGGAAAGCTATGTAGAAATTGTGAGAAACAGTCTGAAAGTTCTGAGAAGCAGCCTTGATCTCAGCAGCACTGCTGAAACTGTTGTAAAACATGCTTTTTCTCAACCCAAATACTAGGGGAAAATAAAGGAAAAAATAAAGCTAATCCTCCCCTCCTCCCCCCCCCAAAACAAACAAACAAAAAAAAACCCCAAATAGTTCCAAACAGTTTCTTGAATTTCTATCCTGTATTGTGATTCTAAATAAATACAGCTGCTTTTTCCTCTACTTATTGAAAATGCAATCAGCAATGAAGTTAATTTGTGCCTGACCAAGGCTCTTACAGTAACTGATTACTTACAGATGCCAAGTCTCCAAGTGATATTTTTGCCACCTGTTTTTAATTTCAGGATTGGCAGGTTTGTTTTTTGTTTTTTGTTTTTTTAATTTCCACAGCTTACTGACCTCATGTGGGGCTATGCCATCTGTTGCTCCATTCTCCATGCTCAATCACTAATTTCCACAGGACATCATCAACATTAGAATAGCTTTATCAAGATCTTTCTTTAAGGAGACATACTAAACTATGGCCTGGAAATATCAAAACTGTCTTCCACATCAAAAAGAAGCTACAAATAAAACACTGATTACTTTTCATTAGCAAATGGTTTCATTCAGGATGTGAATGTGGTTTATTTACATGTCAAATTAACAATATCAAGATGTTTCTGTGTATTGTATAGTTTTCATTTGGTCCTGGATAGCTGTCATCTTCCTCCAAACACTTTGTATAGCCTGAAGTTCTTAGGAGAGCCCATTCAACTCATGAAAACTGTGTTGTCAGCATTAAATATATGTAGTAGAAAAATGTAACAGTTTAATCCATTAAAAAAAATGGATTAATAAAAAAAAAATACTGCATAAATTTTAACATCTTTATCAATGACATCGATGACGGAATCGAGTGCACCCTCAGCAAGTTTGCTGACGACACCAAGCTGAGTGGTGTGGTTGACACGGTTGAAGGACGGGATGCCATTCAGAGGGACCTCGAGAGGCTAGAAAGGTGGGCCCGGGTGAACCTGATGAGGTTCAACATGGCAAAGTGCAGAGTTTTGCACTTGGGCTGGAGGAATCCCAGGCATCCCTACAGACTGGAAGGAGAGGTCCTTGAGAGCAGCCCTGTGGAGAAGGACCTGGGGGTTTTGGTAGACGAAAAACTCAACATGAGCCAGCAGTGTGCCCTTGCAGCTCGGAAGGCAAATGGGATCCTGGGCTCCATCAAAAGAGGGGTGGCCAGCAGGGACAGGGAGGTGATTGTTCCCCTCTACTCTGCTCTTGTGAGGCCCCATCTGGAATACTGCGTCCAGGTCTGGAGCCCCCAGTACAAGAAAGACAGTGAGCTGTTGGAGAGGGTCCAGAGGAGGGCCACAAAGATGATCAGGGGACTGGAGCACCTCCCCTATGAGGACAGGCTGAAGGAGCTGGGCTTGTTCAGCCTGGAGAAAAGAAGGCTGCGGGGTGACCTCATTGCAGCCTTTTAGTACCTAAAGGGAGCCTACAAACAGGAGGGGAATCAACTCTTTGAAAGAGTGAGTGACAGCAGGACAAGGGGAAATGGTTTTAAGCTGAGGGAAGGGAGATTTAGGTTGGATGTCAGGGGGAAATTCTTTACAGAGAGAGTGGTGAGGTGCTGGAACAGGCTGCCCAGGGAGGTTGTGGATGCCCCGTCCCTGGAGGTGTTCAAGGCCAGATTGGATGGGGCCCTTGGCAGTCTGGTCTAGCATTAGGTGGAATGGTTGGTGGCCCTGCGTGTGGCAGGGGGGTTGGAGATTCATGATCCTTGAGGTCCCTTCCAACCCTGGCCATTCTGTGATTCTGTGATAAATGGTTAAAGATGTGCTAAAGGCTGTGTTCTGAGATAAGCTACAGAGGATGACTGATTCCTCATAATATTTTAATCACATTTAATAAACAGCCAGTAGAATACTGAAGACATCTTGACTGAAAACAGTGTTTTTGGAATTACTGAGTATCTTCACTCCTCTCATGTGGCCTCCATGTCAGAGGAGGCAATCGCACAGCTAAAGAGGGATAGGTCTGAGATGGAGCTGCTCCTTCCCCAGCCTTGGAGCAGGATAATGGATGTGGAATGGGATGACTTGGACGTGAAAGACAGAGCAGACATGGATCACAAACTAAGAGACAAATTGCTTGGAATGGGAGGAGAGAGTGGGCTGAGAAATTCTCATTGAACAGAAGGCTGGAAATAAGACAAGGAGGAAAATGGTGATTTTTCATTATGACAAAGCCCTTAAAATGATTGTTTCCCCATTTCTACAACAATCACTGATATTTTAATAGTCTTCCCCCCCACGGCAAGAAAAGATGATGATAGGTATTTCCAGCCATTCCCCCAGATTATGAAGTAATCAAAGCTCTCATCCTCCCCAAAAAAAGCTTCTGAGTCATTGTCAAGAATTTAGGTATTGAAGTCAGAGACATACAGAACATGAAGTCTGTTACAGTAGAGTACAAGCTGGAGAATTGGGTAGAGAAGAATCCTATGAGATTTAACAAGGCCAAGTGCAGAGTCCTGCACCTGCGGAGGAATAATTGCATCAGTACAGGTTAGGGGATGACCTGCCACAGAGGAGCTCTGCAGAGAAAGACCTGGATGTCCTGGTGGGCAACAGGTTGGCCATGAGCCAGCACCACGTTGCTCTGGCCAAGGTCAGTGGTATCCTGGGGTGCATTAAAAAGAACATGGCCAGCAGGTTGAGAGAGCTAATCCTCCCCCTCTGCTCTGTCCTGATGAGACCATATCTGTGTCCTGTTTTGGGCTCCCCAGTTCAAGAAAGACAGGGAACTTCCAGAGATTTCAGTCAAGGGGCCACAGAGATGACGAGGGGCCTGAAGCATTTCCTGTATGAGGAAATTCTGAGAGAGCTGTGACTGTTCAGCCTGGAGAAGAGAAGGCAGAGGGGGGGTTTATCAATGATTATAAATATCCAACAGGTGGTAATCAATTGGTTGGGCCAGGCTTTTTTCAACAGTGCCCAATGACAGAACAAGGGGCAATGGGTACAAACTGGACCATAGAAATCTCCATACAAACATTGGAAAAAACTTTGAAGGTGACAGAACAATGAAACACATTGCTAAGAGAGGTTGTGAAGTCTCCTCCTCTGAAGATATTCAAAACCCTCCTGGATACTTTCTTATGAAACCTACTGTAGGGAACTTCCTTCAGAAAGGAGTTGGACTAGAAATCTGCAGAGGTCCCTTTCAATCCCTAGGATTCTGTGATCTCTTCCAAAACCTTCAGACTGTGGTTGCATCTTGTACTGATGCTGACAACCACAGAATCCTTTTTACATCATGATGCTTTGATTAACTTTTTTTACCATATTTTCTATCCGTCATTGTCAAGAAGACATTTGACATTAGTCTGAAGTCAGTAGAGTTTATATCTTCTGCTTAAAGAACTCCAGCAGGCAAAAATTAGCTTGAGGCCCACTCACTGCAATGTCCTCTGACCTCAGCGCTGACATAAAACTGGAAGAATGCTGTTGACTCAAATGCAGCTATTCCCATTGTACAGGAGTGCATCTGAGGTCAGAATCAGACTCAAAATGCTTGCCAAAGACTGCAAAATATTATGAAAGAGTGGCTAACAGAAGCTACCCACACCCACTAGGTCATGGATGTTCAGCTGAGAAGCAGATGTTTTAAGGGTCAGTGCTTCTGTAATAAGTAAACACATTTATTGTAATGTAGAACACTGAGCTAATGATATAAACACCAAGCAGAACTCTTGAAATACCATGCAAACAACAACATACATCTGAAAAATAACTACAACAAATGCTTGTTTTTCACCAGAAAGATCACAGGATCAGCAGCTGTTTACTGCTTCAGCACAGCAATTATGATGCAAGCTTAGCCAATGTTTCCAGTAAAGCCTGCTTCCATCTATCCCACTTCTAATAATCTGTGACATTTTTTTCCTGGGTCTGATATTCACAAGCTTGCTGTCCGAAACACTGGCTTAGTTGCTCTCAGAGCAAGGCCAAAAGATCACGTGCTCTGCTTTTCAGATTCAGTTAGCTAAAACTAATTTACTCGTCTCTTTGCAAAGACCCCCTGTTTCTTACTCAGCAGTATAATTGCAACAGACAAATAAGGAAGTTTCTGAATACTAGACATTTTAATTAGAACTTAACACACAGACAACAACAAGAAACCACCAACAAAAAAAAGCAATAACCCCCAGGCCTTAGCAGAAAAACAAATATCTGCATTTACCTTTGTTTCTGTGATTTAGCTAAACAAAGTGCATTGATATGATACCAGTTAAGCTTTCAACCAAGAGGACACACACAGATTCGAGAGCAGACCCAAACTCTGGACTCTGACAGGCACTGGGCCAGTCCTTAATAAGGGAAATGAATGCCTGCTTATTTCGATCTCTGTGAAAGTTATCTCTGTGCAAATTATCCCTAAACTCCCAGCCTTTCAGAGGAAAACTACAGAGCCTTGACTGTCATGTTAAGGGAAGCCTGACCTGCATGCCAGCACCCAGTAGGTCACCCCTGCAAGCAGGAAGAAGGCATGGGCCAGGCTGCACAGGGACACTGACTGTGCCTGTGCTCACAGAAAACTTCAGAACTGCAAAAATACACAGATGTATTCAAATGTAGGTGAGAACATGGATCCTACAACAACTATATCCACACAGACATTTTGTGATGATCTGCATACCGAGTGTTTTGGTTTCATTTGACATTTCAGTCAAGATGATAAAGCAAAAGCATTATCTAGTATTTAAAAATCACAGTAAAAATGCAGGTACATATAAAGGTACATAACCTGGAACTTTGCTGGCAGATGTCTTTCCCCATATTTTCTTTTCAAGAAGAAAATTTAACATTTACTTTTTGTTCAAATTTTTTAAAACAAAAGCTACTTCTGCAGAAATCTGTTTCACAAGTTACAGCTCCCATACCAAGTAGTGAAGCCATGCAGCAAAAACAAACAAAGCAGCCCACTTACAAACCAACAAAGAAATCCTCATAATCTGTTCCAAAATGCTTAAAATCCTCTTTTGGCCTGCACTGTTTCACGTACCAATCTACGGGTGAAGGAAACAAGTTTCTTGGCTCTCTTAGCTATGCAAAATTTTGGAGCAACTAAGGAAAAACTTGCAAGCAGTGCACCATATAAAATTTACCTGGTGTTATCTTTTCTTCTTTGAATCGTGATGTTGAAAGGTGGTAGTACACAGGGAAATGGCTTCAAGCTCAAAGATGGTAGATTTAGGTTAGATAGAAGGAAAAAAAACTTTTACAGTGAGGGTGGTGAGGCACTAGAATAGGTTACCTAATGATGCAGTTGATGCCCAGAGAAACCACGACTTTCAAGGAAAGATGGATGAAGCCCTGGACAACCTGATCTAGCTGTGGTGTCCCTACTCATCACAGGGGAATGATGGCCGCCAGAGGTCTCTTCCAATTCTAATGATTTATGATTCTCTGACTTCTGCCTAATTATTTTATTAATCCTAAATGAAAAGCACAATCTTCTGCTTGAAGCAAACCTTATCCTATGCTTATGAAATCTGTACCGGTACACATGTGTTTCTGTCAAACTAGGAGTCCTTCCTTTGTTCCCTATGTAAGAAATGTGAGTAAGACTATTGGTAGAAATAAACTTGGGTCAAGGTTAGAAAATTCAGTAGCTTGACTGACCCACAACATTTAGAAAGTCACTCAGGTAATGCCACAAGACATTGTCAGGACAAAGGAGGAAGCTTTTTTCAAAACCTTCTCAGAGTTCAGAAGGACAAGCTATTAATGCAGATGTAAAATATATTTATATGTATTTGAAGTTAGGATTTATACAATTTCCACCTCCACATTTCTGCTCTGCGTTAGACAAACACAGATAATGAAAAAGGCAGTAACAGAACTATGGATGACTTCTTATTTTCATTGGCCTAGTAATGTGAGATAGAAATATATATATTAGTTTTAAAAAGTAAGTTAAGATTTAAAATACAGCTGTACAAAGACAGATGGATGTGTAACTTAAAAACAAATTATTTAACTGTAAACTCTGGAAATGAAGAACAGTACAGTCATCACCTTAAAAACAGTACATTGTAATCTAATATGGAAAAGTTAATGATTAATGTAGTCACTAAGTTTATTTTCCTAATTCAGAGTGAGATTTATTGTATCTGCACAACAGAGGCCTGGAGGACAAGACCAGGGACTGCCATAGAAAGCTTTTACAAAACAGCTTTGTTTGTGCTCTTCTTCAAAAAAAGTAAAGGTTCAAACAGAGCTGCAGGGCTAATTCCTTTAACGTATAAACTGTCCCTAGCGAACATTTTACTGTGCAATAACCTAGTAATATTCCTTTAATCTTTAGATTTCAATGAATTAATCACTTAAAATAATATACATAAACCAAGCAGCTGACTTCTGCTTTTTAAAAGGAGGAGTATAAGGACAGTCATGCATGTACTAACGGTAAATGGAAAGGATATGACTGGACAGAATAACAAATAAACATAAGAAATAAGTATTTTAGATTTTGGTTTCATATAAAGAAATTACAAACATATTTGAGTTACATAATAGAGTAACAAAAACTTTTTATAAATCTTTACTTATTTTGAGCTGCTTTCATATATATATTTTTTCTTTGTGAAATGTAGATACTTGGATGGATTTTCTTATATATATTGAAAATACGTAGCCTAATCATCATTCATGTCTATTAGATGAATTTATATGAAACCATATTTTCTACATTTTAAAATGTTTTCTACCTCCTTTGGTAAAACAATTTATCTATATTAGTGAAAATTGATTGGCTGTTAAATTAGCTCAAGAATGCATGGGAAAATATTTCAGGTTAATATCTAGTTGCTCAGCTATGTTTTAGAAAGTGTTTCAAAAAGCATTCCCCAGGATGCAAAACCTCTTCACCAAGCTAAGCAAGCTTTACCAGTAATTATGCTATTTATCTTCATTTTGACTTCAGTGATTCCGTGAACTCTACAAGTGTCAAAAAGTAAAATTATTTTTATAAATTAACTTCAGTGTTGTAAAATACAGAAGTAGAAACAAAGGTTTGGCACAGCAGAGAGAAATTCAGTACATGCAGAGTATCAGCTAAGATTTACTCTTTAGGTTTCCAGAAGTAGAAGAGCAGCTTTAACATGAGAGCTACTGTTGCAGTCTTAAAGCTCAGAAGTATCAAAATGCAGTCAGGCCATTAGGAATATAATATAGAGATTAATATAGAGATTTTGATACTTTAAAATCAAAGACAGACAGACCTCCATGAACTTCATGAAGCACTGTGTCATCATTTCCAATTTTCCAAGGAAATTGTTGTTCTAATAGCTGTATATAATTCTAAAATTACTTTAAACCCATTTTCTATCTGTTCTCAATCATTCACTCCATGGAGACAGCCAAGTTGCAGTGTGTTTTCCTTGTCTAATTTTGAGGTGAATAACAGTTGACTGATACAGATGCCTGTTGGCTTGGTGAGGCCACTGAAGAATAAAGATGAAAGATAGAGAGTATCAGAATTCATGGTATTTCCATTTTCTTACACACTATGGATTTCATCCAGTGGTAGCACAGAGACGAGTCTACTGTAATGAAGGTGAAGATTCTTGGATATTCACTGAGACTACCTATGACACAGTATTTCATTCTCACATTCTCATAAAAAAGGAAAAGAACAAACTGATTTTGGATAATGCTAGGGAAGCATTCATTTGATACCCTGTCATTTTCTAGTTTTCCAATTAGGCTAGTGCTTCAGCTTACGAAAATGCAGACAGGCAAAGCATGAAGTGCATAACCTTCAACATCCCATGACAATCTCAAATCTACATAATAAAAATAAATTTCCAAAAATTAGCAATGTATCAGCTTTACATTTGGTCACATGTACTATAATGTATACAGATAAAACAATAACAATGCAAATGGTGTCAAAACAGTGACAAACTTGTCCAAAAGTAGAATATCTATAGATTAAGGATGAAAAATAAGAAAAAGGAACTAAACTTCACTAAAAAGTAAACACAACCTGAAGACCTTTGACAACTTCTTTAGCACTCCAGGTAATATGCCCTTCCTTTCCAATAAAACGCTTGCAGTAACTACAGAGCTAAAGAGGAGGTCATATGAAATATTATCCAGGTTTTATAATTCAGTTCTTGTTATTTTTCAGGATACAGATGCTGCACTTTTCCTCACAGTTTTACCTTGAGGTGATATCAAACCAAGTCAGACTGTGTAGCTCAGTCCTGCAGGTAAACAGCAGTAATATCAACAACTATACAGAATTCTTCACCAAATGCTGTAAACTCCAATTTCTAAATGCAACTGACTGAAGAGTGAATATGCATTGTGAGATTCTCTATAGCTAACTGTTGATAATAAACTACTTGCCAGTAGAAGTCTAATAGCACCAGCATTTTCTAAAACATCATCTTCCTCTGATTGTTAAAATAATGGTACATTTATGTGCTGGACTCTGAGAGTCAGGTAAATCCCTGGTGTGACTCAGATATAAGGCTACACATTACAGTGTTTCCCTGTGTCTTAAAAAATGTCTCTATAAGATAAAAGTTATTTTTTTTTCCACTCTAGGACAGCCAATGACTCACCAACAATAAAAAACCCCCAAACTGCCAACCCATGCTTTGCTCTCAAAACAAGAATGCAGCCTTGCAAGTGAGATTCCTGCCTCTTTTGTTCATGCACAAAAGATGCATTAAGAACAATATGCCCCGGTACCAACCCGAGAGCATTCACAGAAGTTTTAGAGATATTAAGCATTAATATCTCTGGACTGCACTGAGGCAGTTCAGAATGGTCTTGGCCCTAAAGCTCCTACATCCAGCTGCTGGAAGAGAGAGTTGTGCGGTTTGCACAGACATCTGTAATGCTTGTATGTATGCTGCAACATTTTATTTCAACATCCTGTTTATCCTGGCCTTAATTTTAGCTGGGTGGGTGATGATGCAAGAGATCATCTGATAAAAAAAACTTTAAATATGCAACTAAGTTTCTAGGCAGAGGAGGATTTCCAGTTTCTCCTTGCAGCTTAATAGCCCTTTCTGCTTTAACCTGGTAAACACAAAACCACAAGATGAAGAACATTATGGCATAGACAGATGACCCTCTCCTGCAGTTTTTACTCCAGGGTCTCCCAGCAAGCTTCCTATTTTCTACTGCCACCACAATCACAAGTAATAGAGAACCTTGACTTCTTCAGGCTATATATCAAAGTACCTACTATCTCATTTTTATTATATTACTTTTTCTTTGATATAAATCATGGTACATTCTTACTGACTAAAAGGTTTAGAAGAAACAGGAACAAACTTACAGAAAGTTATAGAATTCATGAGGAGGGTGAAACTCAGTTTCTTTTTGAGGAAATTGAAGAAAAGACATTTTTCTCCTGCTTCCTCATTACAGAAAACATCATATTTGCAGAATAAAAGTATCTCTTCAAAAGCATTAAAATTAAGAAGGTCTGTGGAAGTTCAAGGACTTTGCAAGTAAAAAGCACCAGAGGCTGAAACACTAAACCATGCTTAACACACAGGCAAGTTAAAACAGACTGCCCTGAGGTGGACTGGGTGATAAACGCAAAGGACCGCCAAGTGCACTGTGGTCTGTGCACAGCTGCTTACACCCAGCAGCCAGAAGGCAGTGGGACACAGCACTGCAGATGCTTGCACTGCTCAGAACACCGTCCACTAGACTGGCTTCTCTTGCTGCTAGCAGTCCTTGCAACCCTGGGACAACTGTGGTTCAGGGAGAGCCAGGCAGGACACTCCCCTGAGTCCTGTTCTGCTGTCAGCTGTCTGTAGCTGCAGTGCAAGGGCAGGATCATGTACAAGGGCAATGCATTGCGGGCATTGAGGCTCTGAGTTGCCTGTCATTCTGACTTTGAATAAAGTGCTTTCCTTTTCAGTCCCTCAAAAGAGATGTGCTCGAGAGCCAATAAAGAAGTTTCAAACCAAAGGGTTTAATAAAATCCCCAAATTAAAATATTTAAATACTGAATCTCAAATACAAACCCCTACAGTACACCAAGGCTGTGCTCCGTGTCACAATCACGTTTCTCAGTAGAGCCTTCTTCACATCAAAGATATGGGCATACAACCTACTTTCAAATCTTCTGGACCACACTATGGTAACCAAATAGACATTTTCTCTTAAGCGTTTCAGTCTCACATTTGCTCTTAATCATCACAGCATGCTGCATTCCAAGAAATGGTAGCAGAATTGCTGGTATCCAAAAGGCTATTTTTCTTTCAGATTTAAAGTTTACGCTTCTTCCATCATATAGTAACCTGTAGATCTATGATTACATCTTTTCAGTGGACAACTTCTACTATCAAGTATGATGAAGCATTGGCAGCATTTACCAAAATAGCATTCAACACTGACATTCACTCTACCCGTATGAAGACAGGCTACAGACTGGAAGGAAGTGGCTTGGCTGCATTTATGAGCTAAAAATTACATCTACTAGGACACAGGAAGAGTAGAATATCTCTTCTGTTGTATAATAGGAAATAATTTACATAATGCAGCTAAACACAGCTCTGAGAACCACAGGATGTATTCCTTACTATGCATCAGTACTTAACAGGAGAGAATACAATGCCCATTTGAACACAACAACAACAACTCTAATAAAACTTTTCATAAAGGAATTTTACACCTAGACTAGTCTAGCCTAGGTACTAATTTGCCAGATTAACTGCTGTGAACAGCTTCTACTCCATTAATGTATTCTATGTGTACCTGACTGAAACCAAAAGCAGGCAGTGTCTCAATAGCAGGAGACCATTCTCCAGGAGCAATTCTGCTTCTAAAATAGGCTCTGTTAAAAGACCAATGCCAAGAGCAGGCTCTAGTATGGTTCGTATCACTTTCTCTCGAAGTACCAGTGTTTCTGCCAAGTCTTAATGAAACAGAAAACAAACACTGTAGCATGCATCACCCAAGGCTGCACATGAAGGAAAACTACTTGGAAGCACACGTATAACTAATTGCACCACATAGTGTCAAATGCCTTAAAGCTTATCTGTTGTCAATTACAGAACATAATAAAACAGATAAAGTAACACACGTAGCTGCTACAACAAGAACCCAGCATTTGGGAAGACTTAAGGACTTTGTTTTACTTTCTGTGTGGTCAGAACTGATTTTGTTATTGACAGTAACAGGCATACCACTGAGGACAAAACCTTACTTAAGTCCTCAAAATAGCTGCTAACTGTGGTGGGTGAAAAATAATTGTTAGAAGATGCCTTTCTTGTGATGGTGGGGTCTTTTCTTGAGGTGATTAACTGGAGTGTAATAAGCATAAAGAGTAAGATAACAGGTTATAAAACTATTACATAAACAGATTATTTCATTTAGTGTGAAGAACTTTCTACTGCTCTTTAAGATCAGAGGTGAGGAGCTCTGCAGTTTTTTTCAGTTAACCAGAACATTACCTGAGTAGTGTAAAGGGCCAATGCTCTTCTGCAGTTGGAACAACCTGGTAGATATATCTTTTGCCATGGATTTTACAGGGATTCTTCTAATTACAAGATAAAATCAAATCTGTGTGCAATCTGCAGACGCAGATTTAGATTTGCAGCTGCTGTTCCATTGACAATTTACTCAGAAATGCATAGCACTGGTTTCATCAAAGTTAATGAGGGTTTTCAATTACTTTACTAAGACCTGACTTTTTTTCTTCCATGTGTTGTTCTAAGCTAATGAAGTGACTATATTAACTACCTGACTATCCTAAGGTGTCACCTTCTCAAGGCATTTGGAAGGATGAAGATGGACAGACACTTGGTGACTAATTTGTCATTGCTTTGTAGCAGTCTGGGAAAGAAGTGTAATCCTTTTTGTGTCAAAGACATTCTACTGAGCTGAAGGAGAAAGAACTTTGAAGACTTTTTTTAATAGCAAAATAACACTTTCAAGTAGTATATGTTTTGAGTCAGGTTTGAAAAGCTGTTTGTTTAAACAACAGTCTGCAGAGGTACCAAAGTCTCAATGATCACATTTTTTTGCTGAGCTCTGATATTTGTCCACCCCTCTGTTGAACATATTCACAGAATTTCATGTTATAGGAAATTAAATAACCTGCCTGATTTCATTTTATTCCACTTTTTAAGAAAAACTCAAACCAGAAACCACAGAACAAGAGGTAGCCTTTTTTGGGTTGATAGTATTTTGATGAAGTTCAACAAGCAGCATACTGTCCTGCACCTGAGAAGGAATACCAGGCCTCAGTACATGCTGGGGTGACCCAGATGGAAAAAAGTCCTGCAGAAAAAGCCCTTTTCACTAAGAAGATAGTGTCTGTAGCTCATTAGGCAAAGTATCACCAGTAGAGATGTAATCTTCCCCTCTACTCAGCTTCAGTGAGGCTGCATCTGGTGTCCAGCTCTGTACCCCAGGATAAGAGAGACCTGGACATTCTGGAAAGAGTTCCATGTGAGGCCACCAAGGTGATCAAGGGATTGAGGAGAGGCTAAGAAAGCTGAGATTGTTCAGCTGAAGAAGAGGAATCTTATCTTTGAAGGAAGGGTGCAAAGATGATGGAGCCAGGCTCTTTTCAGTGATACCCAATGCCAGAACAAAAGATGAGCTCAAACTGAAAGACAAGAGGTTCTGTTCAAACATCAGGAAAAACTTCAGGTACAGTTGATAGAAGACAGCACAGAATGCCCAGAGAGTTTGTGTCTCCCTTCTTGGAGATCTTCCAAAAACACCTATATAAGGTTCTCGGCAACCAGCTCTAGGTGGCCCTGCTTTGGCAGAGGGTGGGACCAGATGCCTTTTAGAGGTTCCTGCCAACTATTTCAAAGTTCTGTGAACCCCACCTCACATCTTTTGATACTTTTGACATTTACGACCACTTTTAGAGATCTTCTTCAAATTACAGTAAGGGTGGCATTTTGAGTTTGACAGTAATCAATTGCTGTTTTGACAGAAATGAACTAAGGGAGGAGTAGCAGAAAAGATTTTTTTTTATATTTGCCCTACCAAAATGACTTGACTTTGAAATCTCAGATACCAAGTTTCAATACAGTTCAATTGGCAATTTAATGGTGTGTGCTAAAAAGGATGACAATAAGTATCAGTTATACTGAGAGATATGCCAAGCCCAATGAAAAAAATCACAATGATGTCCACTATGCACTTAATATAAAACCAATTAACAGTTACTGAGACACTATCAGCTCAGCTTATGATGTCACTGGACAGATTTAGCGAGAATGATTCATGTTTTAAGAAGAGAGTTAACTTTTTTCTCCCCTTCCATACAAGTAAATTTAATTCAATGAGAATTATGCATCCCTAGTGCTACTCAAATTACTGCTTTAAGTACAAGCACTTACTGTCTCTTTAAGTCTAACCTTGTGTACTCCCAGAAGATATGTAGATGCCACTGCAGTTAGATATGCAGATGTCTTTGAGAGTAGGGTGAGTAGAGGCTTCTGTCAGCTACTTTACTTAATTTCGAACATCAGGAACTATCATTCTCCATAAAGCTATGTACATTACAAAATATTTGTCATAATGGTGATTATTGCAATAGACTATCATCTGGATTTTTTCCTACAAACATATCAGTTTGTTTTAACCTGCTTTTCAGAAAAATAATTCAAAAGCACATTCTGAGCTGCAGATGACTATGAAATATATGTCCAAAATATACAGAAAACAAGAATGACAGTTTTATTTGTAACAGTCTGAAATAGTGTGCATACAATCAGTTTGCTCTACTCAGTTTTCTTTAAGCAAGTTCATGATCCTGTAAAAAAAGCAGTTAAGCCAACATAGAATTTAATTGTAACTACACTTAATGCATCACATTTCTCAATACTACCTTCTAGAAGTGCTAGGGCACATCCTAGAACTCATGCTGCATAGAAGACCATTGACAAATAACCTTTTGGACTTAGCAGTGCATACTTTTAGTATTTTCTGCTTCACACAATGCTACAACCCAAAGAAACACAAAACTACACATTCAAAACAGATTACAAGTGGTATGAAGAGAAGCGTTGCCTTTTCTCCACAATATGAGTTGCTCCAAACACCTTGAGAATACAAGTACACCAATATGCACTATCAGGCTAAGATATATACAAACGCCATTTAAAAAACCTCTAACATTCAGAAGTTTATAAGAATTTCTACTCTCATGATGTTGATTCTTTATAAAATACGATACCAAATTGATTTGATTCTTTGCCTTCAAGGGCCTCAAGGAGAAATGTGCAGTTTGATGCATATCAAATGAGGCAGATCACTGGCTGGATTTTCAGTGCTCAATTCTAGCTGATTGAAATGAAAGGCTTAACAAAACTCTGAGGAAAAAAAAAAAAAGAAAACCCAACACTACTGTATGCTTGTTTGCATCCTCTGACACTTTCACCTTTGAAAACATGACCCTTAATCATTGGAGTACCTAAAACCTTTCTTCAGACATTAGTTTGACAAACACAGTCAGAACGCTGCATTTCTCTCACTTTATGACCAGAATGTGGGATAAACACCTGCATATCTCAGCACTTCCCACTACATGCCATGAGAAAGTCCATTTGGTGTTCAGTGTAGAAAACTTCTCACCTCTACTGCTTCAGAAGCCGTTTCCTGTTTAGCAATCTTGGTCTTACAAACTGAATGGAAAGCTATCCAAAAGCTTCACATAAACATATCCCAAACTCTGGCCTAAATGTATTCAGTTTAAACTTATTCTTGTGCCACAACTATTCTTCAGCTTAAGTAGGTCTTCACCCCTGTTATTTACCCTGCTAATCAAGCAAAAGAATCAACAGCTCAGCCTTCATTTTAGAATGCTAAGTAAGCCAAAACCTTTGTTTTCTCCATCTTGACAGCTCTCCATTTCCTTTTGCCTTTCCTTCAGTGCTTATTCCAGTTTCAATTAATCCACCCAGAAGATGGAAAACTAAAGCTTCACGCAGCACTGCAAAAAAAAAAGTCTTTCAAGTTCTATGCAAAATGTAATCTAATTCCTACTTACAAGAAGTGCCTCAAATATCACATTTCATGACCACAACACCACTGGAGCATGTTTATTTCTGTGACTCTTCAGAAATTCCCATAATGAGCTTTAGCAAATTAACATAAGCTGGAGTCTAACACATTGCACTGGATTTCTGTTCTGAGTTTACTCAAAAACCAAACTGAGCTTTTGATACCAGTGAAATGGTACTGTCATTTTCACATAATAAATAAGAGGTTGAATATAAACATATGAACATAAAATAGATTTTTCAAGGAACTCTCATTGTATATGAATAGAAAAACTCTGATAATCTGGTATTTATTTTTCTTCTCAGAACAAATGGAAAAAACCACCATATTTGTTTAAGGGTCAAAACACCACGTGGTGAATGTTAGTCTTTTAATGACTTTGAATACAATTGCCATCTTTTCTCAAACAGTCCATCATATTGGCTCAAAAATTTTGCAATTTTTCAGATATTCAGATAACCAGCTATATAAAACTCTAATTTGAGATCACAAACTAAAATTCAAACATACTCTAGACAGCCTAGTTCTTTGAATAATCCATCTGGCTAATTAGAAACAGATTTGTTTATAATTCACCTCCAAATTATCAGTGAAAATTGTTCAGTCCCAAAAAAGTTGAAGGCTTTAATATGGGAGGATTATTCAAAGAGATAATATAGTTTTTCCATACATGTTGAATAATTCATCGGAATTAATTCTACATATATTAATAATTTTCATTCTCCTTCACACATATCCAAAAAAACAGTTTAACTGTATGAAGTGAATTAAATATCCTTCAGAATGGCCATCAAAAAAGAACAAAGCATAAAAAGCTTCAAAAAAATAAAATGAAATAAGTAACTGTTAATAATAGCCTATGGTAAGATATGTCCTCATGCTGGACAAGTTCTGGCCTCCTGGATTTCAGGAAGTCAGAAATCTGGCTTCTCAAAAAAGAAAAATATCCCAACCCCAAAACATCACATGTCACTTTACTGCTTTCTTCTTCAAGAAAGCAAGTTATCAACATAATCCCTTCTACAATAGTTAAATACATTTAAAAGAGCAAAGCATTAAATTTCCTGGATGGCTGGAATTAATCCAAAGCACAGAAAACTTAATTTGTGCTTCTAGCATTCAAAAGCACTGTTAGTTTAGCAGGGTTGCTACAGGAAACTAACAATGATGACAGGTTTGTCTTATCTAATATTTCCCAGACAAAGTTCAGTGATTATATGATCACTGTGGTTAAGCTATCAGACTAAGCTCAAAACCATTCAGGACAAAGGAAATTTTTAATATTTATGAATTGGCTTGTTCTAGACATTACATGGTGAACAGCTGAAATCAAGAGAGCTCTCAAGTGATGAGTTCTAGTAAATAATTACTAATTTCCACCTCTTGAGAAAAGGAGGACATCTCTGTCAGAGAGATACTGTCCAATTCTTTTTAGAGATCAGCATGGTCCCGCTGTATTTTATCTGTAAGTCACAACATTCTTGTGTCTACTGTCACAATTTTATTTACATCCCTTGACTCTTTCATATCTCAGCTGGCACACTTGTACTCTATTACCTCGATCTTAGGTGAAATCTACTGAACAAATTATTTTTCATTTCAGTTAAGAAAGCTTTCTCTTTACTGAAGATCCCACACATACTTTTAAAAAAACAACTTCTGTAGAACCCAAATTTCTTTTAAGTTAACAGAAGTGTTTTACCTGAATTATATATTACTTATTTTCCCAGTGAGGATTAATTCAATAAGTTACACAGCCTGGTACAAAATCTTAGAAATAAGATGCAATGTTAAAATCTCTAAACTGCCACTGAAATGAAGAATATACTTAATGATCTCATTGTCACTTCACTGACTGAATGCTGGTCCACGTATTGATTCTGACTATTCCATTGCTGACTTGCTATAAAAATACAACTAATTTATGAAAAATTCATTTTTATTTTAGTAAATTGAATTTTAATAAAAACATCATTAAAAATAATATTTATCTCATTCAGCAAAGGCCTCCCCAGTCCCAGCAACAAAGAATCATAAACTGTCACAGTTTTTCAGCAGATTTGCAGAGAAACCGTGGCTGGTTCTCTTTTCTCTTGGGTTAGGCAGTACTTTTAAGCTTTCTCTTGTTTAATCCTGTACCTTACAATCTTGTCAGTCCACCTGGATCAAGTTTGACACTTCCCTGTTACTGGCATTCCTGCTGCTCTCATGGGCCCCAAAGATAACTGACGTGTTATCTTTGAAACTGTTCTGTGTCTGTCCTGTTTTCTTCCTAGGAGCCTCATCTACAACTTTGATTGATCACACTGAATAATATAAAACAGGTAGAATAATACCAAATAGCAGAGATACAACAGCAACAAAAAGCTGTCTATTTATCCAATACACCTTGCTTAATGCAAAGGCAAATACTATCTCCTACAAATTCTGAGAATGCAGCTGGGAAAGATGACATCATATCAATTGTAAGAACAGAGGATAGGTTCAAAACAGTGTTCCCACTTTTGATATCAAGCTAGGTTAGGAACATACATTTCAAACTCTTGACAGCATTGATCTCAGTGTCCTATTCCTTCATTCACTGAAAGTTAGTTTACATACCCATGCTGTATGTTCTATTGTTATCCTACTACATACAAATACAACTGATTTACGAATAGTTTACTTAAGACAAAACTAAAAAATGAAATTATAAATAAAGAAACATTAAGAGAATAATTCTCCATTACTAAAATTCAGATGTACATGAAGTACATAGATATATATAGATTTATTCATGGAAAGAGTTATATGGCTGGGATCAGGCCCAGCCAGCATGGGTTCATGAAAGGCAGGTCATGCTTGACCAACCTCATCTCCTTCTACAACTGGGTGACCAGAATGGTAGATGAGGGAAAGGCGGTTGATGTAGTCTACCTAGACTGCAGCAAAGACTTTGACACAGTCTCTCACAGTATCCTTCTGTGGAAACTGGCTGCCCCTGGCTTGGATAAGGAACTGGCTGGAGGGCCGTGCTTGATGGGTGGTGGTCAATGGAGTTAAGTCCAGTTGGCAACCCATTTCAAGTGGTGACCCCTAGGGGTCAGTGCTGGGGCCCATCCTGTTTAATATCTTTATTGATGACTTAGATGAAGGGATTGAGTGTACCCTCAGTAAGTTTGCAGATGACACCAAGTTGGGGGGTGGTGTCAATCTGCCTGAGGGTAGGGAGGCCATGCAGAGGGATCTAGATAATCTGGATTACTGGGCTGAGGTGAATGGGATGAGGTTTAACAAGGCCAAGTGCCGGGTCCTGCACTTCGGCCACAATAATCCCATGCAGCGCTACAGGCTTAGGGATGAGTGGTTGGATGACTATGAAGAGGAAAGGGACCTGGGGGCACTGGTTGATGTTCGGCTGAACATGAGCCAACAGCGTGACCAGGTGTCCAAGAGGGCCAATGGCATCCTGGCCTGCATTAGAAATAGCATGGCCAGCAGGAGCAGGGAGGTAATCATCCCCCTGTACTCAGCACTGGTGAGGCCACACCTTGAGTACTGTGTTCAGTTTTGAGCCCCTCACTACAAGACATTGAGGCTCTGGAACAAGTCCATAGAAGGGCAATGAAACTGGTGAGGGGTCTGAAGCACAAGTCCTATAAGGAGCTGCTGAGAGAGGTGGGATTGTTTAGTCTGGAGAAGAGGAGGCTCAGGGGAGACCTCAGTGCACTCTACAACTTCCTGAATGGAAGTTGTGGTGAAAAATGGTCTGGCCTCTTCTCCCAGGCAAATAGTAGGACCTGAGGAAATGGCCAGAAGTTGTACCAGAGGAAGTTTAGGTTGGACATTAGGAGAAACTTTTTCTCTCAGAGGCTGGTCAGGCACTGGAATGGCCTGCCAAGGGAGGTGGTGGAGTCACCGTCCCTGGCAGCATTCAAGAGGTGCCCGGATGAGGAGCTACGAGATATGGTTTAGTAGCTTGTGGTACTAATAGGAATGGGAAGGCAGCTGGACTAGATGATCTTGCAGGTCGTTTCCAACTTTGTGATTCTATGATTCTATGCTTAAAAGTAGCCAGCATTTCCCTATACACAGAAGAATTCTGTGTAGCTATGGTTTGAATTCAACAATCCTCAATAACTTGGCCCTTTCGTTCTCCTGTGGAACCTTTGATCATGGTGGATTGATAGATAGCTGCACATCTGCCATATTGTCTTCTCTTCCACATCCCTCCCTTTTTCCCCAGCCTAATCTGAACTTTTTCTTTCTTTCCCCCCTTCTGACCTATTTCTTTTTCTCACTTATTTTTTTCCCCAGCTTTTTTTTTCCCCCCTCGCAAGGGTTCATTTTCTTCACTAGGGAAGAAAAATGCTTCTTGGCATAGGGTCCTCCTGATGACTGCAACAAGCCACATGGGAAACATTTTTAGAAATTAGAACTGTGTGTTTCTGTTGGAAAAAGAAGTTGCTTTTCTTATTTCACCTTTGCAAAAAAGCAAAAACTACCTTTTCTGTGTGTCCAGCTAGAATCTTTAGTCCTGTAAAAAAGCTACTGATAAAGAACATTACATGTGCAAATGGTGACAATTACTGAGGCAGCAAAGACAAAATTAGGCAATGAGTTCATTAATACTGTTAATTGCAAAAAAGACAGTATTGGATTAAACAATTTTTGAATTCCCCTTCCTCATCTCCAGGTTCTTATCTACTCTGAAGAATCAAAAATAGAGAAAAGTAATTTATTTATAGAATACTTTAAAAAGATAGATCTATCATAATATCAAACAGTTGTTTTCCTACATCACCAGCAATGAAATGTGAAACAAAACATAAAAAAAAAACCCTGAAAATATTACCAGTAAGGGCCACTCCATGATCAAACATTGAAGCTTTGATCATCAGTATGTCCTCGAAAACAGCTTTTTTTCCCCTTATGAGACAAAATTGTGTGATAGTGCATGAATACAGAATATTCTCAAAATTCAAACATCTTTTCATTGTAGAGAAAAATGCAGACAGGTGAAGTGAAAAGCTTTGCAATATATGGTTGATAAAATATTTATACAGTGCATACTCACACAAGAAATATTAAGTGTCTTGATCTTTTTTTACAGGGAGTATGAATGCTACCTAAGCGTTCTGATCAAGTGTAGACAAGCAACACACTTCGATTTTGTACTACATGTCAGTGAACCAGATCATGTAGCAGTTCTAAAAAACATTTGGGAATACAGCAAAATAACCTTTTTGCATAGAGAATATGCAATGGGTCAACTTTCCTGAACCGAGGAAAAAGCTAGCTTTATCAACATTTGTTGCTGACATCCACTTGCACCCATTAAATTAGCTAAGGATGCCGACTGTGAAAGGTTCTTCTCCATACACCTTATACGGCAACTCCCAGCAAGAATCTGGGCTCCTTTTCAGGTGCAAACATAGCACTAAAGTCTGCTGAATTTGTTAAAAAACAAACTTCATTCATGGAGTGTAGCTTTTGCTGCCTAAGTTATTGGAGAATGATAATCATAGAGATTACATTAACCTTCACTTGTGACAAAGAGTCATAAAAACAAACCAAACAAAAAACAAACAAACAAGAGAACCACCAATGAATGTTGCTGTCAACCACATCTTCAGAACTACAGTAATTTCACAAATATCATAGCATTACTAATACAATATGCAGGTAATGTAAGTAGACATAAGTAATAAGGCTTTTTATAAGGGAGAAGACTACTTTGGTTTGTTTCTTTCTGCTATTGTGAAAGAAATTGACTACTTCATTAAAATTATATTTTTAAAATAACAAATATAATAAATAAAATGACCAATAGTACTTTCAGGAAAAAAGTTTCACAAATCCCTTGAGATATCAAATAGGCAAAATCATTTCTACAACAGTTTTCCAAATTCCTGCCATAGGGAAGAGTGGGAGAGAATCTTTACATCCAGGTCATCTCCTGAAGTCAAAAGTCTTCATTATGATTTTTGAAATAAGAGGAGTTTGGGAAGGGAATGGAAGCATCTTTACTTGATATTTCCTGAATAAACTAATTAACTAGAAGTTGAAAATCAGTACACCTCCCACTGGCACAGGGGCTTTTTGTCTACTACATTATAGAATGCGAAAGTAGGATCTCTGTAACAAAGTGACATCTGGATCCTAAAAATGCACAGAATAAGTTTACATATCAAGAATATATATATATAAATGCATTCAGACTATGACCACTGGAGATTAAGAGATGGAAACTTATCTCCTTTAATGCTGTATAAGAGGTTGTGAAGTAGATATGATTGTGAACAGTAACCTCTCATAAACTGGACATTTGCTAGCAGATGTCATACTGCTGCTCCTTCCATGCAGCAGTACTACAGAAAAAAGTTCTGCATTTCTTCCATGTCTCTGGAGACTAAAGGAATTTCCACACTTCTACAGTACACACTGTCTAAACATCACACTATCCTTACAAATATTTGGGGCTGTTATAAGAAAATAAATAAGGGAAGCGTTTCTCTCCCCTCTTTCTTTCCAATGCTTCAGGTTCTGTCAATAAGCAAAAATAAACAGGACAATACAACTAATGCATGACCTGAGCTCACTGCAGCCAGGCAGGGGAATAACTGCTTCCTGTGGCATACACAAAGCACATGGGTGTCAAAATACAGTTCCTCACATCAGCTGCTGCTGCTTTTTGAACCAAGATTTAAGAGAGACCCATTCATTCACATGGGCGGGCTGAGAATGAAACATGATCAACTTCTGTTAGTGCTGCTTTCAGAATGGTAGTTCATGGTGTATCAAAGAAAAAAAAAAAAGACAGCTTCAAAATAGAATAACATTTTCCTTCCCCCCCCCCCCCATTTCTCTAAGAGTCTGCTTCAAAGTTCTGAGAGCTCAATTTTTTTGTAATATTTAGAACAAAATGCCACAAGATACCAGCAAGATGAACAGGTAAAATCCTGTTCATCTGGAACAAAAACACTTCTACCAGTGTAAGAGCTAGAGTTATTTCCTCTTTCTCCTGATACAGTCATGCAGAGAGACTGAGTAGTCTTTCTCAGCCTAGTAATGGTAGTATGTATAGGCAGACCTTACCTGACACTTTTCATTTACTTTTTATATCTATGCTAAACCACAGATGCCTTCTCTTCTGACTTCTACTTCTCCAACTGACCTACTTTTTAAGCACAAGGCTTTATGAATACTATGACACTTCTATCTGCCTGCTGGATGTCTGGACTTCTGCTAAAGTGATCTGTTCATTCCTATTCTTGAATACGTGCCTATTTCAGAGGAATAATATGTTAGCATTGTAGATTGTTCACTGCCAAAATGAAAAGTCTACCCTTATATATTTCATGAAAAAGCCTCACATAAGTATATTTGTTGAAGGTTTCTTAAAAGAGCTGGCATTTTCAGAAGATGAATTTTGAATTATAAGTTGAGCAGATTTGCTAGAGTTCCAGTGTGTATTACAACAAAACAAGCAATTCTGTCATCTGTTATCAGTGTTTTCCTTTGCCCTTTGAAATACAGCAGGAAATCTAACAGAACACACAACATTACTGAATTTGTTTGAATCAGAAACACCATACACAGAGCCTGTCAATTAATTTGGCTTCCAGTCCTAGCTTGAACGTGGATTTTCACTGCCATTTGTTACTTGCACTTTGGATACAAAAATGATAGACGTTAAAAATCTTTTTCAATTTCAGCAAGTAAGAATGAATATTCAGATGGAAAAGGAAGAGCTATCTTGAGATATCTGTTACTGTGCGTTCACATCCTAGTGATACGCAACTTAAATTACATGGCATTGTTTTGAATTTATAATAGAATGAGCTTATGCTAGATTAAACACTATCCTGAACATGGCTCAGACAGCCAGTTTTATAAATCCTGGCAAATACCTTTGTGCATTTTTTAACTTAGTTTAGCTTGAGATTACAATAAGATATTGTGTAAAGTTGAGCACAGTCATTTTACTAGTTCTTATCTAGTTTTATGCTAGAAAGCGTACACAAGTTTAAATAGTATCTTCATATTTATCCCTGTTCACAGGCTTAGAACAAGAAACAGGCTTACAAAAGCACACACACTTTGCTTATTTACTCTCATCTGTCCTTGCTTTCTGTCTAGTTTATAGATCAACTGCTGAAGGGACAGAGCAGGATCTTGTGACTCACTGCAGCTGCTTACAGAAGAGCCTCTTTAGCAATCCTACTTCTGACATATAACTTGTAGATGAAGGGGTTAATGTATGTATTAGCACTTGAAAGAAAATATGAAACTTTAAATTAATACTAAAAACGAGCCTAAGTAATAATTAAAACAGAAACATTGCGCTCCAGTGACAACTTGCTGCAAAGCCAGCTGCAGGTGTTTAGCTCTGCATGTGAAATAGACTCATTAAAGTTAATGGGACAACTCACCGTGTGTCAGAGTGGGGAGATCTAAATCAAGATGATTGGAATCACCAAATCCAATCAGGAGGTAAATCAGCAAACAGAAAAGCTTAACTTAAGTCTTTAAGTTTAGTCTTTTTTTCATACGCACATTTGTTTTTCCTAAAAGTTGAGTCTCTCTAACTGGTATAATTTTTCACCTTTTCTTGCAACCACATTATATTAAAACAAATAAATCCATAAAACAGTAACCAACATAACAGTACCACTTAATATACATTTATTCAAACTCTTAATGTTTACATGTTCTTAAATATAAAAATACTGAATGGAATATTTTTTTACTTAATGGTTACTTAATGGTTAAACAGTATTCTATACACCTGAACAGAAAAACTGTATCTCAGTTTTAGATGCTTAAAAAAAAAAAAAACACTATTATAGTTTGAGAGTAATTGTTACAGTTGATATTATAGCTGGAAAGGTTACTGTGGTGAAAATAGGAAAAGAAACAAAGAACAAAAGAATGCTCACCTGTATCCAAAGATCTGGGTTCACAGGAAAGACTCCACAGAGGAAGGATCTCCAGAAAGAAATCCTTTCTCAATGGCAGTCAGCCCTTAAATGGGGTCTAGGAGAGGTTCAGCCAGGCTCCACCCCTTCTGGTTACACAGCTGAATTGCCTTCACCTGTGCTCCCAGGGTTGACCCAGTCCTTGCCTCAGGTGATCAATCAGTGGTTCAGGCCATGACTCAACAATTCCCTTACAGTAATCTTGTTAACTTCATCCATGTAAAATTTAAGCCCTTTAGTCAGTCAGGATCTGTTTATAGTCAGTGGAGATCGGAGGAAACTTCAGTGAGTGATTCTTCTTTCACATGATCAGATGATTTCTATCTATAATGGCTATTTGTTGTTACAACTGACTAGGAAGGCAAGCTTTATGCTTACAATTCATCACCTAATGCTAGGTGGACTGATTCTCACTCCTATAATTTATTCTAAATATTTAACTCCACTAGAGACATTATAAAAATATGAAATCTACCAAAACTGAAACACAGAAACACCAAGGTTGGAAAAGCTCTACAAGATCATCCAGTCCAACCATCCACCTATCACCAATAGTTCTCACTAAACCATATCCCTCAACACAATGTCCAAATGTTCCTTGAACACCTCCAGAGTTGGTGACTCCACCACCTCCCTAGGCAGCCCATTCCAGCACCTGACCACTCTTTCAGGGAAGGAGTAAAGCTTCTCTATTAGTAAAACATTTCTAGTAGTAAACTACTATTAAGTAAATCTGGTAATTTTAAATGCAAAAGGAGTATTGTCTGTATATTTTTAAAATTCAAATTCATTTTTGTCCGCACATTTTTTGAATATTAGAACTAGTAAGCAGTATTCTCTTTCATGCTGTATTTAGACTAGAAATGAAAAATAAGACCAACTTCAAGGCTTTTCTAATTTCAAATTGTTTCTTAACTTTTATAGAACAAATCACTGAACAGAAATCACTGAATAAACTTAAATGAAACTCTTCCATGCAGATTATGGTATTTCTGTAGCAAACATGTTTCACGCTCTTCATTGCTCTTGTTATTTCTTTTTTGTGCTTGGAATTGGCTTTAGGCAAAACAAATGTACAGATGGTATTCATGCATAGAAACGTATCAACTCATTACAATTTTATGGCTTTTTTCATTATGCAAATACAAGTCAGAGTTCAAATAAGCATTTTACAAACTTCACTATAGAGTTTTACCTAGAGAACACACATTTATTTAACTTTTAATGTGTTTGAGGACAAAAATATTAGAGACAAACAAAAAAAACAATGAAAATGAGTAAATTTCTTGTAGAACATCTGAAAGAAAAAAAAATAATGAATATCTTCTACTTCTATTTCAAAATTTAAAACAAACAATTAAAGCCATGTTTGTTTGTAATTGCCTATTACATTTCCTGTGCCTGATGAAAACACTAGATAAAACAAAACGAACAAAAAAAAAAAAAAAAAAAGAGAGAGAGAGAATGAGAATTCTGCCTGCTGGTGCTTCTATTAAGTAGAAAATCACAACTACTCTGCCCCTGAGGTGTTCCGCTAACAATGTGTTGCTGTAGACAATAAAGTGGTGTTTGGAAGCTTTTTCTTTTCACAGCATATTTACAGCCAAAATGAAAAACAGACTTATTAAAAGCTTTCCTCTTCCCTCGAGATATCTCTTTCTATAACTGCGTCATGCAAACACAGATATTTAAAAGTTCACAATCTTAGAGGACACCCTTTTAGTCAGTCCAACTAATAAAATTAATTTTTATAGCTGTATTAATAAAATGAATCTTTATGGCTGTATAGCTGAAACATGTGAGAATCATAAAGATGTTCAACTCATAGATAGAATTAAAAAAACACAAACACCAATATATCCCTTTTTATGAAAAAAAAAGAGAATAAACATCCTGATTGAGCAAGAGTGCTGTTTAGAATAAAGAAAAATTGATGCACAATACTGAAACTGAGTCTGTTTCAGTCGAGCTACTGCAGGAAGTTATTTATTGTCAGTTTCATCTAGCCAACATTGGAAGAAGGATTCCTGTCATAGAATTAATGTGTCAAAACACTAGTTATAAACTAATTTTCACTCTCTGAGGTACTCCTATTTGATATATTATCCTGTTGTAGATACTATGAGAACACTAGAAAATGAAAATATAATAATGAGCAAAACAACCTTGGGTTATTCTTAATGCCTTTTTCCTTACCTTTTCCTACTCTATTCTACTCTTTTTGGGAAAGGGAGACCAGAGTTGCACACAGTATTCAATGTAGAAGAGTATTTTTAAAATTTCACTCTCTTATTTTCTTAGGACAACCTACATTTCTATTTATTTTTGGATGATTCCTGTACATTTATCATAGAACTATCAATCCTAATCTTACTCTTCAGCTGTTCTGGTCAGCAACTCAAGGTCCATATTTCTATTTGTGAAATTAGTACCATTGCGTTTTTGTCCTATAAGCATAACTGTTCATTTATTCGAGATGTATTTTATCTATATGCTATTGACTCCAAAGGCCTTTTACACAAACCGGCACATTTGCTTCCCTCTATTCCTCAGTCCAAAGGAGTTGGCAAGAGGTTAAGTCCTTTAGTACTCACTTATGAGTTATATAAGAAGTCTTTACTGAAAACTGCTTCGTTCTTGAGGTCTGCTATTTTTTGTCTATTTGTTTCATAACATCTGCTAAAGTCTTCTTATTTTCAACATTCTCCACCACGTCCTCCACACAGAAATCCACAAGATTTCTGCGTTCTTCTCCAATCACAAGATTTTCTTATTAAAAGTCTTTGTTGTTTCCATTTTCACTGTGAACATCAACACAAAGATTTCATTTATCTCTTCTGTTTCTTTTTGGACTATAATTCTACACGTGCTATATAGCATGCATAAGTTAGTTACATAGACTTCTGATAAAATTTGTGTGTGCAGCAGCAGAAGTTCTCCACATTGTTTATCACAGATGCATTAGAATAGATATATTGCTTCTGGAGGTACCTCACTCCCTCTATCCAATATTACAGGGAAACCATATTTTATACACGTGGTTGTGTAAGATGATCTGCACATGTATAATCTCACATGTGGAATATGGGAAATACTAATAAGCTCAGAGGAACATTTACTTGCTCCCAGACAATGTGATTTCACTAGTTAGTTGGAGGTTAGCAGTCTAGAATTTTAGAGCAGAACATATCTGAAAAAAAAGGTAGCTTACATTCATCAAGGCCTTATAGTTAATACCTGTATTTACAAGTGGAGAAACCCTGGGCACATACTCTTAAGTTTTAGGAAATGTGGTTGCTCAAATGCCTCACTGTTACAGAAGTTTATGAATCTTAAGTTTCAGTAGTAATGTCATGTTTATGTACTTAGGTGAACACGGTGAAGTCCAGCCATAGAAGAACACTATAGAAACTTTCTATAGAAACACTATCAGAAACACTATAATATTTTTAACAACGAGGTAAAAAAGAGAAATATCACTACATGTGATATACAGCTGCACTTGAGAGTAATTAGTACAGTTACTGAGGCAATTTTAAGTACATCATTTAATTTCAAAAATGAAATGCTCATGCAATAGCATATAATAAAATAACACTTGAATTTACAGAACACCATTAAATTGGTTACACTCATAGTGGCTTCAACTGTGAAATGTTTTAAGAGTTGAAAAGTCATCAGGCAACTTCATAAATGGAAACTGGTAGACATGGATGTAGAGGCCACTGCGTTTCTTCTGAGTATCTGCACATGGCAATGTCAGGAGTATTTCCAAAGGAACATAAAACCATCTGTGCAGAATGAAACTTGCAAAACATTTCATATATCATTCCCTGATTTCCCTTAATCAACATTAGCAAGCTTTGAGTTGTCTTTCTGCATGGTGCCTGCTGCTTTGAGAAAATGCAGCTATGAAGAAGTTGCCTCTCTGCAGAGAGGCCAACTTGCTTGACCTAGTAAATAAGTGACTTGAGATCCCTCTAATATTACCAGGAGTCTCTTTCCCTCGCAAATTCACTGCCTCTCTGCTGATATTATGGATCCATATCAATTCTCTTTGTTTTATTGTTTTATTGATTTACTCTTTAGAGAAGCAAATTCTGTTTGGGACTTTTGACAGTTCATTCAAAGGAGGAGAAAATTAATGCCAGATATGTGCAAAAGTTGGGCATAGTTTCAGGCCCTGAAGGTAACACTGCTGTTAAGACACTGCAGGCTGTGTTCAGCAAGTATGAGCCCGGCTGTCAGTATCTGGTGACTAATCCCATCCTTTTGCAAGTATCTAAACTCTTTCTCACCCAATTAGCTCAAAACAGAACTTATCTCATTAGGATAAACTTAAACTATGGTCAAATAAACACAGCAGCCACTTTGCATTTTACAGTAATTGTTTCAGGATGCCCAGCCTCTTTCAACAGGAGCAACATTGATGAAAAAGTATACATATGTTAATCAAAAGTACAAATGAATGCTTGAAATGTTGAAGTTATAAGAACATCCAAATTAACTTTAAAAAAAATAGCAGAAGGAAAAATACAGCTTGATAGGAATTTTAAACATGAAAATGCTTGGGCGTACAAAAAGTAACACAAAATTAAACCACACAGAAGAAAATAATGCCTCTTTCAAGTTTTCCAATCAGCTCTAATTATCAACAGTAATGAATAACTTTTCATGGACAGAAGATTAAGATTGGCCTTGTTGATGGGAATTTGAAATGTCAGTATCTGGCATCTGCAGCAAGCCCAATTCTGAATCAGACACACTACTCGAGAGGACTGATATAAGCCTGCTTTCTCTGGAGTTCAGTTCTTCACTATGACTTTGAGCAAACAAACTAGTCACAGAGCCTGAGAGACATTCCTTCTCCTTTCAGGGAAAAAAAAAGTTCACAATATGCAACTTGGAGTTCACTTAGCAACAGCTCTGAGACCTTCAGAACATCCCCTGACACCTCTCCTCTTCATGCTGTTTTTATGAACAGCAAGGCAGGTAATTTATCCTATTCCATTTTATCTATTTTCTTTACAGTAAAATTGTATGTTCTCCTGACAGTAAGAAAACTAAACACAAATATCCATGTTATCAAAATATTCATTAAAAAATAAAAATATAAATAAAAGGAAATATTTCTAAACCTTGAACAATGTTTTGATTTCTGAATATCGAAGTGAAAAACAAAAAACACATGCTGAGTAACTAAATATTAAGCCTGATTACCAAAGATGATGAATGTAGCCAGGCCTATTACTGTTTGCAGTCAAGCTTACCCAACCTTATGTACATCTAAAAGGCTGTATGTGAGCAGATCTGGGTCTACCCAGAAAACAATTTTTGAGTACAAATGTCAGCCATCCTGGTATCAAAAAAGGGGTAACAGAGGTGTGCTTGGGATCTCTGTGTTCTTGAATCAGAAAACATTTGTTGTAATGTTGCTGCTGTTGGCATGGGAGCTAGTGAGATTAAAGTAATGCATGCCAGTGTATAGGGCAGTCATATTCATTTTCTGTGTGGACATATCCAAATTCTAATGCAGGTGGTTTAAGTGATTCATGATGTTAGGTGATTCACTGTAACCACATATAAACAATACAACAGGAAGAATTTAGATAGCAAAATATACATAACCTGACGTGTGTTAAAAAAATATTGTAGAACTTACTACGTGCAAAGCAATCAAAATACTCAGAGGAAGCATATATAGATATTTGAGGTTATTAATCATTGCATTCTTTGCTTCCTCGGGGAACAGAGTACATATGAATAAAATTCTTTTGTTATTAAATCAGAATGCAGCATTTGTACAATTTTTTAACTGAACATGCACATCATGAGAGACTCTGTGTTGACGACGTGTTAAGAACAATGGCCAGCTGGTCAGATGCTTAGCCTCTTACAAGATGGTGGAAAGCATCATCTATCAAAGTACTTAACAATCTTGCAGTATTATAGAGAATATACTTTTGCAAAGTAAATGGCAGCAAAACTACAGCGTACTGCAAGCAACAAACATAACAGACTTAAAAGCATAGCTACTACATGTTTTTTTCAACACCGCACACAATAAATGTATATATATTTATTTTAAAAGCATAGGAATGAAAAAAACAGAACCAATAAAAATGATTTTTCTAATAACAGAATATATACATTGTATTCGGCCTTAATCATCTGAATCATTAAGCTTTAGTCAGGAAAGTAACTAATACTCATATGACATATCCACCAAAAGATGAGAGTGCAGACGTCCTGGCAATTTGACAAGAAATAATATATCTTTTTCCTATGTCAGGAAAGTTATTCTGAGCAGACTATTCAATTCTGTAACTCTGATAGTGCCCCTTATTCAATCAGGTCCTTATCAGACTGAGTAATTTGGACAGTTTGAATCAGGAGTTCATGTACATTTTCAAAGCATCTACACACAAGATAATGTGCTTTTAACCATTTCATGCTGTAAACAGAAGCTAGGATTCTGACAATAGTACCTATTACTATATAGTCCTATCTCATACATTGAACTTTATAGAACCATGATCACTGCCAAGATAATCTCCCTGTGAAGCTTGTGGAAATTGAGGACACACACATATATATATATATATGTTCTCAATATATATGTGTGTATATATATATATATATATGTATGTATATATATTTGATACTTTGTAGTGATGAAGATTGACCTTGTTTCTAATGGAGCTGCATGAATAAAAATTAAACTTTTGTTTTAATTTAAATTTTATTTCTCGCCATAGAATTCTTTCTCCTGGCTCCTGTATTGCTCTGTTGAACTCATCTTTATCTTCATTATGAAATTTGGCGTTGAGCAAGTTTGGTATTTTATACTGGAATGTTTTCATATACAGAATATACTGTACACTAGAATACACTAGAATACACTAGAATACACTAGAATACACTAGAACAGACTCAACTAGCTCAGTGGAAGTGACCAACAGAGATCCTCAAATTCAGCTGTGTGACTACCTCAGCGCTAACAAAAAGTTAAAGCATGTTACTGAAAACATTATGCAAGAGCATCTTGAACAGGAGTTGGGAATCAACCAACTCTCTAAGAAACCTGTGCCAGTATTTGACCATCATCTCAATAAAGAAATTTTTCCTGTAGTCCAGTCTGAAACTCCACTGGCACACATTTGTGTTCTTCCCTATGTCCTGTTGTCAATTACAAGCTGGAAGAGATCTGCTCCTCACTCTACTTCCTCTTCTCAAGAAATTTTAGAGAGCAGTTAGGTGGCCTCTTGGCCTTCCTTTCTCCACACAGAACAATCCAAGTGTCTACAGCCTTTATTCACATGTTACCAGCTTTGTTGTCCCCCTTAGCATCCTTAATATCCTTTTCATATTGTGAACTTAGTAAAAACAAAACATTTCAGTGACCTTTGAAAACTACAGAAAATAAGATATTTTCGTGTTCACACTAATTTCTTCAAACCTGTATTGTGCTTTCTTTCCCCAGATTAATTTTGCCAAGCGTCACCACTGTCTTCATAGTTTTTCAATATGCTGCCTTAGTCTTCCCCATTAATGACTTATTACGAGGCAGAGCAGATCTGATGCTGAAATATGACTATACATTACTAATTTATTTTTAGTGCCTTGCATTCTTCCTTCCTACAGAAGATTAAACATAGTAGAGTACTTTCTAAATCACCCATCCTGCCTTGGAAGTAAAGAGTGTACAGAGCTAAATAAATGTTTGTGAAATATTCAGTAAATCAATACAGTGTAATTTCAGCATCCAAAAATGCTTCTCTGGGTGTCTATTTGTCAGTAGGAATATTTGTTCTTTAAGAATTTGTTCATGGTCCAGTGTAGCTAACAAAACTCTTGTGTACTATTAGAGTGCCAAAAGGACCAAAAAATCTGCTCCAAAATCATGCAGACATGGCAGTATTTTCATTCCTTTCTCAAAAACATGTTTCTCATATCGGCAGAATGTAAAATATACTGATAAAAGTAGTGTCCTTCCTTAAAATTAGGAAGCAAATCCAAACAGAAATAAAACTATTTTTCTTGTACATTACCTCTAATGCAGCTGGTTAGGCATAACCATGTCCAAATTTCATGCCATCACAACAAATTTATGTATCAATTAATCTCATCCTTGATCAAAGACTTTTGAGGTAGAAATACTAAAGCCAGGTAGAAAACAAGGGCAGCATGTAACAAAAGACCAGACACCTCAACATGTTCAGCCCCACATGGAAAGCCTTTTCCATGTGAGGAGAAAGAATTTCTGAAGTGCAAAATGTCAAAACAATTTAATATAAAACATAAAAAACACCCATCAGCAAAAGCAACAAAACAAAATTAAGCAACAGCCATAAAATCCCAAAACCTCACAAAAAAAAAAAAAAAAAAAAAAAAAACACAGCAAAAAACACAAAAAGAAGCTTTGATGAGTCTCACATTGAGTCACAGCTTAGTACCACAGAGAGTGAAATCAAGCTGCAGACAATCTGAAGGTTTACAGCTACATACAGCTGCAAGGTTGCTGGCTCTTTACCCTTGATCTGACTAGGAGACGAACACAAAAGCACTAACAAAGGATATAAAAGGCTTGTGCTGATCTTTTCGCAGGTTATCCAGTGTCAAATTTCTTACGGCTCTTTTTCGAAGTCGGAAAAAAGGTGTAACACCAGTGCTCCTGACAATTTAAGAAAACACTTGGAAGCATCCATAGTCATTCCAGTTTCAAATAGAGTAAAACAAAGCAAAGCAAAGCAAAACAAAGTAAAATAAATCAAGTTGGGGAATAGCCACCTTCTCCGATGGATTAATTGTCCAATTTGCCTAGTTCTTCAGGGTAAATACTTAATCTCACATTTCCACATTGTCTGAAGTAGCAAAATCCTTAGCTCATTTGAAATCCTTGTACATACCCATTTATATATTAAATTAACAGAAGCAGGTAAGATCTCCTGTAATTAAGAGTTAGGAGAATAAGAATGTTGATTTTCATGTTTAATGAATTATCTGTTCCAAATATGCATTTCTTTTATAACATTTGCCACTTTTTTGTTCTCCTTTCTTTCTTTTTCAGTTTCTTATTTCTATTATCATTCCTTATGTGTTCTTGCAGTTGCTTTTAGAAATGGAACGTAGAGAAAACTTCTGCTAAAAGATTACAGCTTTGTTTGCAGATTAAATAGTCCATGAGGAGATTTAGTACATGAAGAGGAGCTAATTCTGCTCCATACTAAGCACCGTCAATCATACCCTGAGCATCAACAATCACAATGAGCTTCAGCTGGCTCATTTTATATAGCAATGTCAAATGTTATACAGGATTCAACTATCTCAAAGAAGAGAGAAATAAATGTAATAATAATAATAATAAAAAAAAAATACGAGGTTTAAACGTGAGTGAAGGAAAGTTATGTAATCTAGATCTAATGTAATTTTGTCAGGGAAGTTTTGTATATCCAAGAGCCAGAATTACCAACATCTGTTTAAATCAAGAACCAGATAGTAAACATACTGAACGTACTGAAAACACCACTCTTACAGTATACCTATTTGCCATCCTCAGTAGCAGCATAAAAATCTGAAGATAGCTGAAGAGTTCTTCAAAATAAGTCATTCATACGCTGTAATACTCTTCTAAGAATCAAAGAAACTCATCATAATACATCTAAAATAAAAAGCTGGAATTTTGAAAAATTAGGAAAATATACTCAGTTGGCTGTGGTTCAGTCTTCCTAAATGTTCCTGTCTCTGAGAATGACATACAGCCTGAGCCACTAATCTTGCACTGCTCTACAGGATATCCAACTTATAGTTACCTGAACTAAAAAACTAATGAAAATGGCTTTCCAAAGCACCGAACTTTGGTTAATTAGGCATTATAAAATACATGCATTGAGTTGGCTAAAGCTAAGCAGCTCTCTAGAAATCATCTTTTCTCCACCTTCTTTACACTGTGACTTCTGAATGTCTGATGTGAAGATATCAAGATACCAAGACATGACAATGATGGGAGAGCAGAAAGCATTATTGTGTAAAACTCAATGACACTAGCACTTCACAGTCTCTTCACAGTATTTTTATCTTTGCAGCATCTACCTGTTGTCCTGACTGTATAGAGCAAAAAGGTTAATTTCACTTCATTTCAGCTAAAGGTTAGAGTTTAGTCTGAATGAGATGCCATGGCTCCTACAACACTCAAAAGACAGGGCAGTGGCATATCCAGAAGCTCACTTGTCTCAGCACTTCACACAGTCCTCTGAGCTGACTACGAAGGGCTCCTAGGTAATAATTAGTCTCAGACTAACCCAGCTCCACAGGTAGCTACAGTTACATGTCATGATTTCCAAGAAGAAATTCAGATTTACATCCAGCAATAAATGTATGTATAAATAAATTATGCGGATTCTGATTTTAACCACAGTAATCTTGTCAGCATGAGAACACAAAAGAGAAGACCTGGCAGTTAAGCCAAGTCCTTGTTTAGCATTTTTCCCAATGGATCATCCTGCTTCTTGTATGCATTTTTAAATAAAACATCTTTAGAAGTCTTCTTATTTTCACAGGGCTGCAAGGCATCTGGACAGTAGGAGTGGAATTTACATGGCTATTGAAGGAGAACTCCTGGGTTTCATATTGGAGAAATAGCTGGCTCTACTCAGGAAGAGGACCCTCACCCTTTCTTCTTTTCTCAGTATTTTTAAAACCACTCAATCTATAATTTAAAATATACTTCAAATGTAATTTAAACATGAAATCCGATTCTTTTTTTTAATGCCAAATATATGGGACATCTATCTATCTATCTGTCTTTAGTCAACACACAGGGAAACACAGATTTAAAACATATTCCAGACATATGGAAAGACACATTCAGAGAGTAAGAGTCAGCTGTTATTACAAACACACTTAACCTGTATGTCATATAAATTAAGTTTCTGTAGGATCACTTTGCATGAGATTCAGTTTTACTTATGTTGAACTTGTACAAAAAGTTCTTTCCTAGAGATCCATCACAGCACCGAGACCAGTGAGTTTTACATACTGATATTCAGTATAGATGACGTTAAATGGCAATCCTCCCTCTCCCAATACATCTTCATGTTGACCTCAACAGTTTGGAAACTGCTCATCTTTATGATGGCTCCACAGACCTTGGTTTTAAAGTCAATGACGTACAGCTGTGCTTGGATTGGTGAATCCAGAAGCCATGGATTCAAACAATACAGAGAAAAGCAGCAGGACAGATGACTGAATACCTGTTACTGCTCTACGTTTAACTTTGAGGAGTCAGACATTTAAGCCACTGATGCATATGGACCTGTATCATCAAGATATTAAAATTTTTAATGAATACAGATTTCTGGCTGTTGCAGTAAAACTAGCAATTTCAGATCCATTAATTGAGTGAGCATTATGCTGAATATACTTTCTACTTAAAATGTTGTTTCAAATGTCATATACAGAAATAAATGCAGTCTATCTGCCAACAAAGTTTTTTACTACATTTCAGGATAAAGTGCAGGCAATTACACAATACCAACAGGGAAGGTCTGGTGTTCAGTCTGCTGTGCCTTCCAGGAAAAAATGGAAGCCTTATTGTTCCTACTGAGCACATGCTGCAAGAGGAAGGTAGGATTCCTTTCATCAGAATTACAGGGAATTAAGAAACAGTGGTGATGGTGGAGGTGATAGAGGAGGTAGAAGAAAGGAAAAAAGGTTAGAGATTTCACTAAAGAAGGAATTTAATTACATACAGTGTGACTGACTGCGCACACCAGATAAACCAAAGACAATTAGATCCATTAAGTGGAGATTGCCTGTTTGTAAACACACACTGCAGGCTATTGATTTAACTGAAAAACACATTCCATCCATGCTTGAATATTGGAGGGATGTACTAAGCTTTTAATATGGCCTTAAGCAATTTGGCATATTTTTCAGTGATGTACTTTTAGCTCTCATTAACAAGTGTTTATTTAATTTAATAGCACTTGTAGAGTGAGTACTAAACATGTGCAAACTCTTGTAACCTATTTTGAAAGTCTCCTACCTTAGGGACAGAACTCTGTTCTGATTAGGAAAATAGATGGTTTGATTCTTTCAGGAAGGAGCAAGCCTGACCATTCTGGTCTTCATGTTTTGTTGAGAGACTACAATCGGAAACAAATTTTTGAAGCTAGGTCAGAACTTGAATGTACTGTTACATCCAGTGGACTTGAGACCTGCAGGATATTGTTTATCAGAGTCTAAAATTAAAATGTCACGGTGTTGTAGCTTGGAACTAGCATAAGTTCAGTGCCTGAAACTGCATTTCAGATAATCATTTCCCCACAGAAGCCTAGCTGGAAGTAGAACAATACCAATATCTTTTTGGTTCCATATAAATTAAGTATGAAATTTGGAAGAGCTGCTCTACTGCCATTTTACAAAAAGAGTATAATGGAACAAGCCAGGAGGAAAAAGAGATTTCATTTAGTTCATCTGTTACCATTTTGGAGACCATTCATAGAACAGTTATGCTCCACTGATTGCCTCACTTTCTCTTTTTGGAAAAGTGTGCTTCCATAGAGCTGCTTGCCTGCTTTTCCTCATATTCCCAGAGACTGCTGAACATTATTGAATGCCCTAGGAAAGCATACCTTCCTGTTCCACATAAGTTTTCATTCATGATCTCCTACTAAGTCTCAAGATATGCAATTTTTTCTGTTCAATTGTTGAAACAATACAATCTAACATAGTCCATCCATAGTCCATGCCTCCATGCTCCACAGATTAAAAGGTAAAATCCAGAATAAATGTAAAAATGACTGAAAAATTCCAATGTAAATTCTTTCTCTTGCTAAATGTCTGATATGATTTTTCCTTGTATGAGATTTGACTTCTCTGCTGGTTTTTATTTGCTTGTATATTTGTTTTTTTTTTTTTTTTCCCCAGGGTCTTGAATGTATTTATAATGAACTAAAGTGAGGAAAGATTCACTGATGGTTAAAATCATTGCTTCTTACAGCACAGAAAATAAATCTCACTATGGTATACCAGCAGAATGAGAAAAATGTCAGAACTTTCGATTGTATAGAATTGGAGTTCTGCACCTTCCGTAAAGATTTTGCTTATGTTTCATAGACATGGAACAAGCATTGTCTATTTTTAGAAAAATGGAAGTGATACTCATGCAAATAACAATCTTTATGATACTTTCAAGGCAATGGACAAAGGAATGTATTATGTTTAGGCATATCCTTTGATTTGGGATAAATGAAAAGAAAAAAAAAAAACAACTCAAAAATCAACACAAAGTTTGGTGCTTTGATTTGATCCCAAGTGATGATCCAACTTTGTTTTGTAGTAGACCAGCTGGCAAAAAAACAATCTGAGCAATCAACTACTGAGGAACTTTAAGCTGATCATTATAGTGATCTTTGCCTCTTTCTTGAAAATGCCATCTTAACTTCCATGTGCCTCCAAACAGACAAGGTGAGAGGATAATTTACCTGATGGGAAACGTGGCAAAACACTAGGATCTTTATAAAGGACTAATTGTGCATGTAACTGCAATTAGATTTCATTTTATAGAAGGTGAGAAAATAAAATTATCAAAAATTACAAAACTAATAAACAGAGCTCATGGTCATTTATGAAAGGAAATGAACCAATGTGTGGTATTAATTTTCAAATGAGAGATTTATTAAAAAAAAAAACATAAAAAAAACAACAGAACACCATCTTTTTGGGCTGAGTAAGTGAAATCAGAAGAAGGTCAGTCCAATTTAAATAAGATGAAAGTTGCACTGTTTTAGTCAGTTGGTTTGGACCTATCTATTAAAAGGGCTCTTGCCAGCTCATCAAAGCGTGGTTTTATTCCTATTATACTCTTTCCCATTTAGCTTATTTCCTCTTGATTATTGATGTCTTTATTCAGGTACAAATGCACTGCTATTAAACCTGCTGCAAGGGACCTTCCATAAATCTCTCTGAAAGTTTGGGCTTGTGGTCAGGGGACTGACAGCCTATTTATGCATTAAATGCACACATCACACCTACATAAAGATTTCTTTTACCTCTGAGTCTCCCCATGCACTTTATCTTCCCGTGTCTCTCTGAAACCAGAACGGGCCTGCAATTTGTGCTTGACCCAGTGTCAGAGTTTAACAGACAAGAATTAGAAACAATATTCTGGAGAATATTGTGCAGCACTGAAGGGAAGCTCTTGTGGAGTCACACATCAGTGGTGTGTACTCGCTGCCAGCAGACTCTAAAGGGTTTGGAAGAGGATCTCTGCAGAATAGCAAGCAGATGAACCCCTGCAGAGTCATTCATTCATCCAAATCCTGCATCCTGCTACCAGAAATAACATCCCAGGGAATAAGGTTAGGGAAAGCAAAAAATGCAAGGAAAAATAAAATAAACAATAAATTGGACACATATGTACAGCGAAACTGCTCGGAAGTGAAAACTCAGCAGGGAGGTAAATGTTGCGCCATAATTCTGAGACCACATACAACAGACAGCCCTCGAGATCCTCCTGTTTTCATGCCATTTAATTGTGAGCTCTTTCCTCCTTAAGGAATCAAATCAGTGAGAAGCATATAACATAAAGTGGCTTGTTGTGGGCCCTATCTCCTGCACAGATTCATTTTTTTCCTGAAAACCGCCTCTGTTGTTGCACTATTTCCCTGTTCCTGTATAACATTATTGGATCCATAATATTGGATTGCAGAAGAAGGTGCGTGGGAATTTTTTGAAGGAAAAGTCTGTGGAATTTGAATGAGACATCTCCACTTGCCCATTTCAAACCGTGCCAAAGGGCAAAGGCTCTCAATAACATCCAACTAGGGCCTCAACAAGGCATCAAGAAAAAAAATAGAAATGCAAACTGAGCAGCCTAAAGAAAAATGGCCTGAACCTTATATTTTATTCTTAATTAAAAATGCAGTGCATGAATGACTTATAATAAGTTAAAAAGGGTAGATGAATGATCTTGACAATAACTACAGAACAAAGCTGAACATTACATTTTTCTGTGACTGAAAGGAACGTAGTGAAAGTTAGTCAAAACCAAAACAAAGCTTTCTTTTCTCTTCTTATGCTTGTGTTAATTTAATTACTGAATTCTTTGAGACTCTCCTCCTCTGATGTGTCCAGTCTGCTTCCAGAATGAAAAGCTGCAGTGTGACACTACCTTTTCATTTCTGCATTCGTGGCTGATGTGGAATTTACAGATCCAGAGCTGACCCAGAGAATAGCATTCACTGCTGGCTCAGTGCATAGGAGGAGGATGCACAGCAGAAAAGTCCTCTCAATCCATGTATGAGGATAACAATTTCCATTTCAATTGGAGTGCACATTGCTGCAAGTGTGCCCATTGTGATTCACACGTTCAAATAATAACTGCAGTACTTTTCTTTACTATGGCAACTATCCAGTATTATCTCAGATGCTATCAACTCCTGTGAAGCATATCAAACTGGGCCTGTTTAACTTCACATTTCATTCAGACTCAGTGTTTCTTGGTATTTTCTGAGCTTGGTAATGTCTAGCTGCAGTTAGCCCACCAAAGCTTTTACTGTCAGAGGAAAAGAGCTACACAATGCAAAATGAGCCGTCCTTACATTGGAAGGTTTTACATCAGAGTAAATTTTTACAACAGTTCTGATGATTCCAGAAGGGTGAATGCTTACTGTACTAAATACTGGAAAGGTATAGGAAAACACTGTGTTGAAGGGAAAGCAGCTCCTCATTAAGGCAGTTATTTACATTTTGAATTGCAGCCATAGTGTCATGTACAGACACTTTTATGTTTTCTTCCTTTGATAGCCAGCCCTCCCTCCCCACTCAGTGCAGAATTCTATAGGAATGCTCACAAAATAGTACCTTTCACACACACAGCAGCAAAACATCCTTTACCGAACAAATGAGGATGAAATGGCATTTGATGTTGCCTTGAAGAGAATGCGATTAAAAAGAAAACAGTGTTGTGCTTCCTCCATTCATTCAGTGATATTCTCTGAAAGTTAGTAGGCATAATCCTTTACAGTATTTGTTGATAGTGAAGAGAATAAAAAGGGCTAGGAATTATCTTATTGCTCTGATGTTGGTTGGAAAGAGAAAAATGGAAAGGAGGGGTCTGTACAAGCAAATACCTGCTCTTGTGTGGTATGACATGAGATACACACAGCTTAGCAGCAGCAGTGACAGAAGAGTTAAAGCCTTTCTAGGCTCTCCATCTGATAAATCTGCTCCTTGAGCAGATTCTACAATAATTCTCACCATTTAACAGTTTTCCCATTAAGTAAATAAATGAATAAATGCAGATTAAGAGCAGGGAATTCTACAACCCTTACTACCTCGCTGTTACAACTGTCCATCAAGCTCACTAAACAGGAAAACATGTATATGCAAACATTCAGATATTTTATTCTGCCAGTGCTATACTCCATCCACATTAACCAAAACAACGTAATTTCAATTTCCCCTTGGGCAAATTGAGACTATAGCAATCTCCCCATGTAACCCTTTGCATATTACAGGACATAAAATCTTTTTCAGGATATGTTTATAGGATAGATTTGGCCCAGTTACAGCCCAATTGGTCCCAAGAAACTGTCTAAAGCTGCTGTTGCCTAATGTCCTAATGTGTATCATTGGGTATTCTATCTTAGCTAAGCAACCCAGAAGTGCCACATAAGTCTTCTTGCCCCATTCAGCAGTCTAGGAGAGTCTCATCTGCAATGGCAGCTCCAGTCCAGCCCTGGGACAGGTAATTGCAGCCCTACTAATGCATCCCATGAGACAGGATCACTGTGGTCTCTGGTTTTAGTGGGGAGATAATCCAGTCTTGGTGCTCCCCAGAGGGAGAATGGAGCTGAATCCACTTATTCTGGAGGGCTGCAAGTAGAGGAGAGAGACACTGCCTTCGTGAATCACCTTACGGGAATCACTCACCAGGTGAGTAGCGTTTCTCCATTTTTGCTGTCTGATAATAATCCACTTGGATTTGTACTTAAATAATTATCACAAGTGCATACTTGAGTAAAAAGCTGCTTCAGTTGTCAGCGGTAATTTCTATGCCACCAAGCATCATGAATTGCCATCACCACATCCTTACATTAAAGAGAAGGCCTCAGTTTTCCCTGATCCTCAATTCCCCATAAAAGTTCAAGCTGCTGAAGGCGCCCAGGTTCAGGGATGGGCATTATGGATGGTGGGAGAGGCTGGAAGAGGCCTGAGTTTAGCTCACTGTGCAGACACACCTCACTATCTTTGGATCAAATCCAAAACCTCCTGTTAGCTACAACTTAGCTTTCAGAATGACACCTAAATGCTATTTAAAGATGTAGCATGAAGGAGACTCTGCCAAATACCTGTGTGAACTTTTCTCAGGGTTAATTATTACAAGCCTTTTAAAATCATATCTCACTTCAAGTCTTAATTTATCTGATAGACACCTTCAGTCATTAGAATATTTGATGCCTGTCTGCTAAATTAAGTAGCTCTCTACTAGAATATGTTTTCATGAGGATTTCTCTAGAAGATGAAATGTCACCCTGTCACTCGCTCACTGATAAGCTAAATAGATACACTCCTCACTGTGAGAAACATCACCTTTGCCAAGTCTTTTCAAGTTTATCAGTATTATTTCTGAATGGACAGGGTGATGGCCTCACTAACAATGCCTGTTTCCAGTCCCTGTTAACTCATTCATGTGTCTGCAAATGGCGTTCAGGCACTAAGTCCCCTCACTACACTGGAAATCATGTTCTACTGGTCACCATCAGTCACTGCTTTTGAAAACATCTTTTCTAGGAAAGTTATTTTTTTGTCTAGCCCTTTCTTTAGAAGCAGTGTGGTTTGCTTTGTATTGTTTGCTTAAGTTTAAAGTTATAAATTTCTGACTGAAAACCTCCATAACATGTTTTTTCTTTTCATATTCGGTGCTGAATTTTAGGAACCTGAGGAGAAAGAATTCTTTGTATGGGAAAAAAAAAAAAAAGAAAGAAAAAAAAAAGAAAAAAAAAGCTCTATTTGCAAATAGGCAGAAATTCCATTCTGAATTGCCAGGAAATATCATTATAGTGTCTCTGTATGTGCCAGTGTGTGTTGGAACATTATCCTGCATTTGCAATAATATAATGCAGTCTGTCACTTCAGACATGTAATCAATTTCTTTAAACACTCTATAAATATTCTCATTTGCTTTCAGCATAATCATGATGAGAAATTTCTAACTTAGCCATCTCTGTAAAAACTTCAGAAGAATGAAGCCGAAACTCACATTCATTATGTATTGCCAGGCATGGCAGGGCTGCGATCCTTTGAACAAACATTTCCTCCATGAGAGAGGAAAAAATGAATAAAATGTTAGAAATACTCAAAAAAGAGATGGGTGTGGATGCAGTAAACTATCCTGTTGAAATGGAAGAATACAATTTAAATGTAATAACTTGCAGCATTACATTCATTTCTGCAGTACTGCAACCAATTTACAAATAACAGGGGCACCATCTGTTCTCTAAAGGACCACAGGAACAAATGCCTGCTAGCAATTAAGATGTTGTACATGAGATGTGATTTCTGCAGATTTCACTTCTCTTCTTTTTTTTTTTTTCTTTTTTCAATTCTGTTTGGTCAATCTGGAAAGTATGTCATCACAAATGCCAACGTATGGCCTTACCAGTATTTTTTTTTCTGTTCCAGTCTATTTAGCCAAAGATGTACTTTCTCAATCAGTGTATTTGGTATTCATGACTAATGTGAATTTGTAGAGAGGAGATCTGAGATAGAGAATTATCTGGATTTAAGTTTAGAGCTTTTACAATCCTGGCAGACTGACATTAGTTGAGCATTTATTCTGCTCTGACTAATGTATTTTCTCTCTGGCCTCTCAATTATTCTCAGCTTTCCTTTCCTATTTTTAATAGTTATGCTATGTTAGTGCAAGCATTGCTTTTTTCAGGTTATGTAACCACTGAATCTTTGCTAACATGGTCATCAATGCTGTCACAACCAGTTACAAATTTCCACAGTGCTAGAGGGTTTAAATTTAAAGACAATATAGATCTGTTAATGCATTTTGCAGTTTGATTGTGTTAATGTGTTCAGTAATGTGCTCACATCTTCCAAACAAATCTGGTTTCTGAATCATGTTTGAGAGTGTTTTCTATGTGCACAATAGCATTTTGGCACATGATATGATTGCTAGCCAAATAAGTCAGTAAATGCATAGTGAAATGCAAAACAAAGTCATACAGGAGAAATAAATAACACAGACTGCAGTATTACTTGCCATCACATATGTTCTCTTTGGCCAAAAAAAGCTTTCCCCTGAAAAGCTGTTCAGGTTCACTACTGCCTTAAAAAGTTAGCTGAGCTTTGGCAACAGGTACTTTGGTTTGCATTTACAAAGCAGCTGCAGTAGGTCTAAACAGCACCAGACACTTTCTTTTAATGTGTCCCCACCCTTGAAAGAGCACATAATCCTCCTGTGGACAGAACAGTGAAAGGATTAGGATGAGCTGGAATTCATCTGTAATTTTAAACAACACAAACACCTGGGCTCCTGGAAAAAAATCTATGTTTGTTGCAGAAAAAAACAACAAAACACTTTCCACAGACACTGTGCAAAATCCATCCTCTGTGCAACACCTGGAAGCCTATATGAGCATAACTAGTAAGATAAGATTGCATTTGTCAGTCACTCCAAAAACATTATCTTCACTTTTCACAAAAGAGAATGTCAGGCCCAACCAGTCCCCTAGGACAGAAGATAGAGCAGACTGACGTCTTCAAAACATCTGCACAGAAGAAGCCCAAGGTCACTTTGGCCACACTGGCATTAAGAAATGGAAACATGCGCAATATCATTAGTTCTTTTCAGCCCCTAAGATGTGTGGTGTGTTTCAAAATTGCTTAATAAAACTATCATGTGCCCATCAGGGCTACACGGAGAGCAGGTAGGTAGCACATTCATTTATTGTACATTTTTAGCAGTAGAAAACCTGATGTCCAGATTTCAAAACACACTACTTCTCAGCTAACAGTAAAATTACCTACTATAAATGAGCACAGGCTTGGATTTCCTCAGATTGAATTTTAATTTTGAGAGAATCCATCTCTTACTGACGTCTCATAACTGCCACTATTACACTGCAGTGAGCAGAAATGTACTTTGATCAATGAGAAAAATTCAATGCGAAGCAGCAATTAAGTGGATCTGAGATGAATGCAATGGATGTATTTTCATCATGGAGAAAGCCAGGTATACTAGTTGCATTAATGGGAGTTAGGCTTATAAATCTGATTTGTAATGCATGCTGGAATCCTGCTCTGCTGAGCTATGAGTTCCATGATCACCATACCTATAAAAGGAAATTGAGACTTATTATCCTGTTTCACTTTTTGCTAATCTGACCACCTAATAGTTTAAATACCATCAACAAGCCCTCACTTATTACAAAAAACAGGAAAATTGGCAGGCACACCTCTAGACCAGATTTCAGAGCATGTAGAAGGTGAAGAAAACTATGAGCCTAGGCTCCTCTGGTGGCTTCAGTGTCATGAGGACTGCAAGCTGGTGGCAGGGACCAGTTGTGCACATTTTCCTTGGCAGTGGACAGGACTGGGCTCTCCCTGACCAGAAATTTTCTGCCGTGGGTAGGGGCAGGACAGATAAGCAGCACCTGCTCTTTCTGGCCTCAGAAAAGTGTTTCAAACTTCATGAGCTAAGGGAGCTTCGGGAGGCGCACACAGGCCAGAGATGACAGTTGTGTTACATCTGAGAAAAAATTTCTAATCTGTTTGTGAAAACATGCCCACAGACACATAGCATAGGAAAACTACAGCATGTCTTTAATTGCTTTGCTTGTCCAGAAAATGAGCAAAACTATTCACTGCTTGTGTCTTTGGCACTGAGTCTTAGGAATTACATCAGAGCAGAAAACATTTGAGAGAAAAAAAAACAACAACAACTAATTATTCATGACTTGTTTACTTTACAGTACTTTGTAGCAGTATTCTATTCACACTGCTGTAGCTAGAGGAGCATTATCCAGGCTAGGAAACTTTAGGTTAGCCTTACTAGCAATATTTTGACTTGGGTGGAAGGTGCATGTGGCTGTATATGACACACCTGTCTGATTTATCTCAAGATGTATGGGACTGAAATGCACAAAAATCTTATTTTCCAAAACAATGTCAGGACTATTGTGCATTTCAGTACCTTGACAGTTAGCAGGATCAGAAGGGCAGGATACTCCTCTGCACACAGCTACATTTGATATACCTTCATTCTGCTGCTGTTTGTTCTTACACTTGGCAGGGGAGGCCATTAAATGAAAGTTCACTGAGCTTATCCCTCCTTCACTGTTCCCTCCATTATTTCACTCTTAAGAAAGAAGGGTGTATTTTTTATATGAAAAAGATTACATGTTTAAACTGCCATCTGTGATTAATCCCTTTAAGGTGGTATTGTTCCTACTCCCATTTAACTCTCTATTTTCAGAAGTTTGTATATTTTTAAAAGTGAAAAAATTGTTCATTTTCACACTTGACAATTTGGCCTGGGAGAAAAATAGAGAAAGCACTGAAAAAACATGCTTGCACTGATCAAGCTGGAAAAAAAAAAAAAAAAAAAAAAAAAAAAAGTGTTTCCTAGGTGATCCAGAAAATATCTTTTCACAGATTGGTCTTTTCTAACAGCAGCTCATTACTGCCATCAACTTCAGTTTGGTAATAACAAGTAGAAATTCACATTTGCCTGTGGCACCAACTTGAAACCTTATTTTCTGTATGTCCATGTAATAATCCATTCCTTGCCCCTAATGGAACACAATAAAATGCAAGCATTTGGTGTGCCATTGCAAGGCCCTAGGTTGGACACTGACCCTGAACACAGCATTCAGATGGACACAAGGCAGCAGCAGCCACCTTTCCATGAGGCATACTGGGAGATCAGAAACAGGACTAAAAATGACTGCCTGCTACTCAAGGGTGACAATCAAAGTTGGTAACAGAATTTCTCTGTGGTAAAAAGAAACTCCTGCAACAAAGGTAAAGCTTATTTACTGTAAAGGTAAATGTGGACTACGCTTGGGTTCAGACTTCAACTCCACTCCACTTACTGGTATGTTCTTAGAGCTCTAACTCTTCCCTTTTCTTTGGGACGCAAGCAATGTTGCAGCTCTCTCAGGAAAGGAGCTGCATTTGTTTGGGGTTTCACAGTGGTCCTCCATAAGCCAACCATGTCTGATCTGCTTGAAATGTTTTATCTTCCGCGCTTGATTTCAATCAGGTTGTTGATCCTTTATGCTCTCTTCCCCCCCCTTCATGAAGGCACTCCAAATGGTCTAATGAGGAAGAAAGAAGCAGCTACTCATTCCACAGCTAATGAGTCTTGTTTCTCTCTGAAGTGTATCATCCAAGCCAGCTGGTGACACTTTTAATGAATGTCTATCAAATATTTATTAGTCAGACAGCAGAAAAGCTGTAATTTGATCTCTACTGATGATCTCAAGCAGAGCACTTAAAAACCACTAGGACCCAAAAAGGAGAAATCTAATCCTAACTTTCACTTGTAATATGCCATGAAGACATCATGATTTATAAAAGTGTGGTCAAACCTGGTGAGTTTATTAGCATAATACAAAAGAACATTCCCACCACTCACATAGCTGTTTGGTTTAGTAGTAAATAATACATATCTAAAACACGGACACACTATAAACCAAGGTTTGCAAATTTCAAAATATTCAAATATTTCACAGTTGTCAAAACAACCATGCATCTTTTATGCTCTGTTTCATTAATGCAGAAAGAGGGGAAAAAGGAAAGGGGGTGGGGAGGTTAGAGGTGGGAAGAAGGAAAATGAAAAGATAATAAAGAAGGGGAAAAAAATAAAAAGGTAACATGAAATGACTTAATAATTTACAGTTTAATTCATAGTCAAATAATTTGCTGAATATCAGCAATATTTCAGCACTGGCCTGGAGGACTGGCTGAAAGTTCAATATTGTGTTAAGTGTTAAGGCTACAGGGACAATGCGAAATAGACAACAAATCAGGGATTTGTATTTGAAAAATGGATCTCTGCTGTTTCCTGATAAATGTGGGATTAATCAGTATCATCATCCAATATCTTAGTCATTTTTGGTACTGCAAAAAATGTAACCCTCCACTCTTGTTATTCCCTCCCTTTTTTAAAAACAAAAAACAAAAAAACTTGCAGAGCTCTTAGTCCCCAAACGATGCTAGCCTGTTGAGAAAACTAGGAAGGAGCAAGAGCAAATGGCACAAAAGATCATTTCATTTGCTTGGGTAGGCACATTAATGAATTCCACTTAGACTGGAAAAATGCACCACAGCATCATGCATTGCTTTAGCTTGAATGATTCACGGTCCATGCCATTAGAATGTACAGTAAACTATAATTAAGCAATTAAACACGAAAGAGCATAGGCTGGCCAGAAATAATGTTAGACACCAAATGCTTTGTTTGTCCTGTGCCTTCAGCAGCTTTAGTTTTAACTCTATTTCAGAATGACATCTGCCCTGGCAGAGCTGTCTACTTGTGGTTTTAAAAAGCTATCTCTTGTTCTTTCCTATCATAAAAGAATTCTTTAATTATTTTCTTCTTACACTTTTGTTTAAGTACTTTCAATTTCTGTTAACCCCTTTGCTGCACTGAGCACTTGCTTTCCAGACACTATGACAATGGCTAAAAGGCAGGAAAGGGAGAGCAGAGATATTCAGTCTTACCTTAAGAATTGGGGAGTTAGGAGATCAGGAGAATTAATGATATTGTCTAAAAGATAGTCATACCATAAGAAGGGTGGCAACATGAAAAATTAGTTTAATTAGGACGACAGGTAATTGTAAAACTCTATTGAAAGAGGCAGATTCCCTGCAACTCTCAGATCAGAATGCAAAATACGTAAAAAGGAAACTGAAATGAAGGAGCTAAACACAGGCAAAAGAAGATGGTCCGCACTGCAGGGGACAAATATGACAAGTATGCAGATATACCATCTGCATAGTTTTTCCATTATTTTTTGTATCCCAAAAAAATCCAGTTCTTGGAAAGACTGTGATGAAGACTATGCTGCAGAACAACGAATCATAAAATCATAGAATAAGGAAATGCATTTCAGTAAAAGAAAGTAGAGAAATATTACAAGACCTCATAAGTGACAGCAGTGTCTGAAAAGGGATAGGACATGATTACATGATATATCTTTCTTTTAAACACATGAACTGGTGATTTCAGATGGAACTTCAAGGATGAAATTATTCAATGTCAGTATAGTGATGTTTCTCTATCAAAACTTGTAAATATCCATTCTGACTACTGGACAACCTCATTCTGAATCTCAAAAAGCAGAGAAGATAGTTGCTCAAAGTGTTAGGAAAAGGAACAACAACTGTAACTATGTATTATATAGCAGGTGTTTTGATATGGAGGGTTTAAAAACAATCCTCCCAAAATCTACATAATTTTGGGTAAAATATTGTTATACTTACTCTCTCAGAGCAGGATTTTTAAGCACCAGGTTTCATATTGTCGTGTATATTAACTTAGTTTTAGAATGTTATGTTGCATCCCAAAGCATATTTCTTTTGGTACAAACAGGAAGATACAAAATTCTAAGAAGTGTTGTTGTAAAACAGCTGCTAGGCAGCCATGCTTCCATTTTTCTTTCCAATAGAGTAACAGATATGCATTAGATCTGAAGGCTTTATTTTTTCATCAAGCATAAAATATTTAGGCTCAAAATCAAAATTTAGGCACTAAAATCAAATATTAAATGTAAGCATAAAAAACCATACAAATAATTAATTTATGATGTAATCTAGGGGACAAAAAAACAAAACTTCAACATTTAGGATTAGAAAAAAATCATGTATGTAAGATGCATTATAATGCAGCTGGTACTGAACATCAAAGGAATCAATCTAGGAGGATCAAACACTGGCCTGATTTGGTGCCAGAACTCTTATTTAACAAGGCCTTCTCCTTGTTTTCAGCTGACTATTGATGCCAGGCAGCATAAGTCTTTCCTCCACCCTCAAACAACACAGGAAGCTTATGTTCAGCAAAAGCAAACAGTGTATGTGAGGTATCAAAATGCTCCCTCCTCTCTGCATAGCAGAAAAAACATCTGTGCAGGGGCCAAGGCAGAATTTGGCTCCCAACAAAGGAAGTGTCATGAAAAACACATTAATCTGAACAAGATCTTTCTGGCCTTTTTCTAACACACACATGTATTTCTTCAAATGGCTTATTCATTAGTCTACAGGGAGTCTTCACCACTCCTAACCTCTGTGCAGATTCATCTTTAAGAGAACAATAGTGAAGAAATTAGAGACATTTGTGAGATCATGCCATATTTTGGAGACGGCGAACTCTCTCTGTTTTACTCCAGTGACTGTCTAGTCATGTTCCTGCCAAAAATTTGTTTTTCTCTTTCCATGTTTTCTGTTCTTCCTTTTTAAATTAAGATCACATTTGAGTCAAAGATTTAAAACAGCTGAGGTTTCAGGTTTGAACTGAGAACAGTCATGTATTTATTTGAACACTCCTAATCATTTTTTTTTAATTTCCTACAAAAATATTGTCACTTTTTTTTTCAAATAATTCTGTGAACTGAGCCTAATTAATAAGGCTGCAAATAGTAAAAAATATTATAATTTTGGCAAATAAGTCTGTCAGCAAGAACACAAATTTCATTTTGCTGATGTCTTTCCAAAATAAATACATGAAAATAAATTAATCTAAAGGTTGTGAAAGGGCTTGGCTTGACAGACTTGCAGACTCATGCCCTCTGTTTTTCAGAGCAGGAGGAATGTGGATAATGGCCAAGACATCTGTCAAATACACTCCATCTACAGCCATAACTCAGTGAGCCAGACATGTGCAATCTAATAATCCTGGCAAATCAATAATATGTAACACTGAAGGCGGTGGAGTTGCAGTAGAGAAGAATTTAGCAGTGACTAATTATTATGATCAATGTAGAGTGTGGCAAGACACAATTACAGGATTGGTTCTGCAAGCCAAGTGCAGCGTCTCTCAAAGGTCATCAGTATGTGATGTAACATACCAACAAGACTCTTAAAATCCTTAGCACAGATTAATTAACTCTGGAGGTCACGTATATACTAGTGTTCCAAAGCACAACCAGTTCTGTAATTTTTTTCCCCAAAACCTAAGTAAATTTCTTTCATTGCAATTTGTGTTCTTTGCTGTTTGTTCTACACCTCCAATTTTTGACGCTCAAATATTTTCTATGCCAATTAACCTTCTCACCACAGGCAGGACATTTTAACAAAATGCAATTTAGCCAAATCAGCACAGAGCTGAGGGAAAGGGTAGGGAATTTTTGTACAACAGAACCTCCCACTGCCAAATTTGAAAATCAGGCAGAAATATTTTTTTAGAAAAATAGCTGAAGAACTAGCACAAATTCCTCTTCTGAGAGACTGTCTTAAACATAAAATGAATAGACCATGCACAAGACTGTCTCTCTTCCATGGATCTCCAGCAATCGTGTTTGTAATAAACTCCCATGTGGTAGAGTCAATTATAACCTATGTTTTGGGAAGAGAACAAGAACAAGAACAAGTTCCGGTCTTGTTCAACATCTTCTGGTCTTGTTCAACATCTTCATCAATGACATTGAGGAGGGGATAGTGGCCACCCTCAGCAAGTTTGCTGATGATATGAAGTTGGGAGGATCGGCTGACACGCCTGAAGGCTGTGCTGCCATTCAGCGAGGCCTGGACAGGCTGGAGAGCTGGGCAGTAAGAAACCAGATGAGGTTTAACAAAAGCAAGTGTAGAGTCTTGCATCTAGGGAGGAATAATTGCATGCACCAGTACAGGTTGGGGGATGACCTGCTGGAGAGGAGCTCTGCAGAGAGGGACCTGGGTGTCCTGGTGGACGACAGGTTGGTCATGAGCCAGCAGTGTGTGGCCAGCAGGTCGAGGTGATTCTCCACTTCTACTCTGCCTGCTAAGGCCTCATCTGGAGTACTGTGTCCAGTTCTGGTCTGGGCTCCCCAGTACAAAAAAGACAGGGATCTCTTGGAAAGAGTCCAGCGGAGGGCCACAAAGATGGTGAAGGGCCTGGAACATCTCCCCTATGAAGAAAGGCTAAGTGAGCTGGGTCTGTTTAGCCTTGAGAAAAGAAGACTGAGAGGGGACCTGATCCAGGTCTATAAATATCTAAGGTGTGGGGGGCAGAGTTGCGAGGCCAGAGTGTTTTCAGCGGTATGTGGAGACAGGACAAGGGGAAACGGACAGAAACTGGAGCATAGGAAGTTCCGCACCAATGTGCGCAAGAACTTCTTAATGGTGAGGGTGACAGAGCACTGGAACAGGCTGCCCAGGGAGGTTGTGGAGTCTCCTTCTCTGGAGATATTCAAGACCCGCCTGGACACCTACTTGTGCGACCTGGTGTAGGGAACCTGCTTTGGCAGGGAGTTGGACTTGATGATCTCTGGAGGTCCCTTCCAATCCCTACGATTCTGTGATTCTGTGATAAGAATTTGTGAGAACCACAGAGCTGCACTACTTCAGCTTTGGCTAAAGAAGGAGGAACATTCCAGTGAGGTGTTACAGGTGTTACTCCAGCTGTATAGTAATTGCAGATTTGCTGTTCCTCATGATCACATTTCCACCATAGGGTCAGGGACAGCCCAAGGCTTCCTGACAACAAAAGCTAAATTAAAACTCAGCCTCACCACACCAATCCTAAGTGTAGAGTGGAAAGGGCTCAGCTAGGATTCCTGGGAGAAACTGCAACCACATTGCCCTTCATGCTGTACTGCCCATTGCCCATCACATGGCGCAGCAGACTTCCAGATCTTCCTCACTTGTGGGATGGATGCAGCAGAAAGCACAGCCATGGCTGGTTGCATGTCCCTGGCACTTAGCTGCCCTAACTTCGTCTGTGTCTAGAGCAATTCCTACATTCCAACACCCAGGCTGTTTCCCGTTATCTTGGAAGATGCAATGATGAAAGATGCAGTAGTGTTCATCATTTTATTCTCTGAAACTAATAGTTTCTCAGTTTTAAATCATAAGGTATTTTATATGTAGTTTACCATTTATAAATCACAGTTTAAGTGGTACAATCCATTCTTGCTGCCCTACGGCTGTCCTTGAACTGTACTGTCACTGTGATAAGCCTATAAACAGCATAAGACAGAGAAGCAACCTGCTACAAAGTCAAAATTCATTGACATATTATGCCTGCTTATCTTCAGTAGAAAGAGGAAAAGGCATATACTTCTCAGAACACAAACAGTGATACCTGATATATATCAAGCTTCATTTATACATGGAAAAATTTACAGCAGGGAATTTCCCAGTTTGGTCTATTACAGATGTGTTCATCCTAAACTTGACTAATTTCTTTTTCAGTTTTTTTGCAATTACTTCCTAAAGGCAGGTACTAAACTTCTTTATTTTTTAAAAAAGGACTCAATGAACAGTTGAGATTGTAATCTTTAAATCACATGTATCACTCAAAAGTTTTTCTGTGTCACATGAGCACAGAAGCACATAACTGGTAAAACTTATTCCTGAGATTAAAAATACAGGTTTTTTTTTTTTGTTTTTTGTTTTTTGTTTTTTGTTTTTTGTTTTTTTTTCCCATAATAAGATCACTAAGTTTTAAAGCTATTTTGCATCCAGAAGTACCTAATTGACAGTCTCTGATGAAAAGCACGGTTGAACTCCCCATGCCACAATTTTTGCTGGGAGGAAAAGCAGCTGAATCCCTTACTGTGAGATAAGCGCAGCTCAGAATGATGATATAAACTTCCCTTTTCAAACAGCAACAACAACAGCAGATTATCAGTGTGTTAAGAGCAAAATTCCAGCCTTTTGAAAACTTTATGCCAGATTTTAATGTCTCAGATGGTCAACAAAACACATTCTCTTCAGCCCTAAATCAATATAATAAATACTTGAAGAAGTCAATCTATCACCTCCTAATTATCTGTGTTAATGCAGATTATTTTCCAAAGATAACTACACAAAAAGAGCTATATTGGATAAGAAACCACAGCCTTAAATAATCTTAAATAATTCCAGAGAAAACCTGGTAGATTTACTATAATATTATGAATATTATACCATGCATCTTTTATCTCCCATCAAAAAGTTCTACATAATGAATAATCAATAATTTATGTTAGGTTTAACTCAGCTAATTGAATTAACTGTTCTTCGAGTTATGGTAGAGTGTGAACTCTTTGAACTCCATCCAAGTGACTCGCTATATGCAATTAGCAAAAGCAAACCCATTTTTACTAAAATAAGATCAGTTGCATAAACAGTCAGCAGCTATCAGAAAAACGTAGCAGGCAGTAAATTTTATGTTACAAACTTATCATGAAGTTATTGTTAAAAACAACCTTATTCACCTAGGGTGTCAAGTAGATAAGTACGATTATTAAAAAATAAAAAATAAATAAATAAATAAATAAAAGGAGAAAAAGCTTTAGTTATGGCAGAGAAAACAGACAAAAAAAGTTATCATCCTTCACTGAATGGTCAGCTTTTGAATCAAACTGATCTCTTGGGACAATATGACAAGCTATCGCTTTTTTGACATTTGCTGTGATGCAAAGTGGCATTCTGTTCAAGAACGACATCCAACAGCAGTTTTTGCTCTCCTTTTCTCTTTGTGCCTTCAGAGAATTTGACTCCCTCTTGAATAGAAAATGCAAAAACTAACGCTATTACAAATATAAGGGAAGTAAAATTAAAGCAAAATCACTAAGATCTGGTAATTTTTTTTGTGAGTAGATCAGAGCCAAGTCAGACTAGCTGATAATACATGAACAAAAACAACACTGGAGTCAGAACAGGAGAAATAAAAGACTACTTTCTTCCACTGCAGACAAAAAGGGAATCTTCATACATAATTGGGCCATATTTCCCTACACTTACCACAGTTGGAGCTGTAACATTTCAAACAGTGATTAATCACATACTGTATGTCCTTAATTATAGACTGAAAGGTCCAGATATTAGATTCTTTAATTAAATGTTCACCAAGTGGTTTCAACATATCACATAAGGGAGATATTCTGATAGTGTCAGTACATCTGTTTAAGAGATCTGTCCCTATTCCTAAATGAATCATCAGGTAATTATGTGCTACCACCAAGATTATCGATTATCCCATTTATTTACTGCTGAACTGTGAGTGACACAATTCCAGAGTTACAAATATTGGATGAAGAGGCAGCCAGCAGGCCAGACATGCATGCAAACCAAAAACTTTCAATTTGCATCCAGGCTTGTCATTGGCAACAGATTAACTGACTTAAAACTTCCATCCAGCTAAAGTAATCAGAGAGTAATCAATGGGAAACTGAAGGACACAGTAACGTGACTCCTTCCTACACGCTGCTGAAGAAAGCCAAAAGCCAGTTTTGCTCTTCCTTGTCAATTAACATTTTGAGGCAATCCTTTCAATTTAGTGAAGGCTTCAACTAACATTTGCTAAGACTAAGCATCACTTCAGAAGACCTTAAAAGACTAAAAAGGATAAATCAAGGCAAAGAGGCCAGGATGCTGTCTTGCCTACTTGCAACAGAGTGAGGCTGAGGGCAAATGTCAGCATAACTTCATGTAGAACACGCTGTGCATTATTAACACTTGGCAATTGCAAGTACTGATTAAGAGTTCACCAGTACAAATGCTTATTCACAGAAATAATTGCTATTCAGATAAGAAAGCCTACTGAAAACAATGGGACTACTAAAATAATCACAGGGACTGAAGTCTGGGTAAGACTGTTCAACAGATGAGAAAGAAAAACTATCTAAAGCAGCCTGGCTTATTCTGTCTTCAAGAGGAGTCATACACATTCTTGAAGAAAGCAAGCACAGACTTAGTTTTAGGCCAGTTATCTCCTTTGTTAATCTTATTTTAACCTGTGTTAATCTCATTCTGTCTTGTAGTTGTGAAAGAAATACCAGTGATTTTTAAGTACATCTTGGGAGGAAAATGATCCCTGACAGATTTTGCTCTTTTTCCAGAACACTCTCGTTAATTATGCACTAGTAAAATGTATTATCTCATTTTTATATTGAAATTGTTCTGATTGATTAATATGATCATAATCTTTAAAAACATTTTGTCCCATTTTACACAACACAATAGCAAGGAGACACAAAAATAATACGATATGACATGCGATTATAATGGTACTGTCCTTTTGCATTACTGGAGATGAAGATTCATAATACCGTGCTTCAGTCAAATTACTCAGTGTTATTTCAACAACTGCTCTAACAGAGTGCACAGCAAAGACAGTCAACATATGGCTTTCAAACCAACCATTTCTCTTGTGCTGATCGAGAACCTTATACCCTTCTGGTATATGGCTGTCATTAGAAGCAGTCTGGCACAAAAACAACTGATAATATCAAGAGGGAGCTGCTGAGGCAAGGCTTGCTGGCTTACATGAAGCACAGCTGCATGCCCAAACCAGCCTAGTACCCAGCATGTTGTGATGCAGTATTAGCCCTTAAGCTATTGTTTCTTGCCTTTGGGATACATACATACTTTCTCTTTCTCTTGCCTTTCTGAAATTAATAAGTCTGTGTGACTTGTGGCTACATAAAGGTTCTCTTGCATATGGTAAGAACAGAAACACACTAAAGCGTATTTAACAGTGGGATAGAGAAATGCTACTTTATTACACTTGTTTTACCATTAAAATTCTATTTATGGGTACATACAGCTTGGTCTATAAGTCAAGGCAGATTATGAGCACTAACTTTAAAATAAGAATTGGAAATTTTGGAAAATACGTTGCATAATCGATCCGATAAGAGCTCAACATGCATCATTTCATCAATTGGAACAAAGCCTGTACAGAAAGGTAAATGAAAAAACAGTCATTTTTCATATTCTTCTAACTACCATGTCAATGTAGATTGAACACAGAAGAGGTGGACTTTCATCTGCAGGATCTGTGCCGTGTTAATTAACATATTTTTCTGCCTCTAGGCTTAGCACTCAGCAATTAACCAGTAGAGAAGCCATAAAATACAAAAGAGAAAACAAAATAAAAGCATGTTCAAACTGAGCCTCTACAATCAGCAGCACAGACTTTGCCAGGTGGAGCAGATGATGTGGTCAATGAAGGTGCAGAAGGTGAAAGAATTAATCTGAGGGAATTAACAGGATGCCTGACACCAGACTGCTCTCCAGAATCTCTTGTGTCAGCTTCAGCTGTCCGTGCAGAGTCAAGTGCACATGGTGGACATGCACTAATCGTGCGTGCCTCTCTCTCCTGTAATTAATTTATTGATTGTTTCTACTGTGCTCATTTCAGTTTTTTTCCTCTATTTAAATTGAGCAAGTAGTCTCCATTACAAACATGTTGAATTGGAAATTACAGTTGATAAAATACTAAACTCCAATGCTATTTCTTTCCAAAGGCATACAAAAAAATGCCCTTCTTTGAGAAATCCTACCTGTTTCTTTCAGTCTGCTGCATATATATGCATAGTATATATACTGTAGTAGTATATGCATATATATCATGATATATGTATATATATATATCAATCAGAAAATCATAGAATTGCTTGGGTTGGAAGGGATTTCAAAGATCATCTAGTTCTATCTCCCCTGCCAAGGGATCAAGCACTAGCAATAAGGGCTCCATCCAACCTGGCCTTGAACGATAGCAGGGATGGGGCATCCACAACCTCTCTGGGCAGCCTCTGACAGCACCTCAACACTCTCTCTGTGGAAAATTTCCCTCTGATATCTAATCTAAATCTTCCCTTTTTGAGTTTAAAACCATTTCCCTTTTTCCTATCACTATCTACCTTTGTAAAAAGCTGATTTTCTTCCTGTATATATATGCACACGCACACACCATGTATATAGAGAGAGACTACACATGCACACATTGCTATTTTATATATATATATATCTATATATGTATATATATAGCCTGGTGTATGGAGAGGTATTTCTGTATTTTTCCTTGTTTATAACCTTCAGTGATCCCTACATGCAATACTGTGGCTGCATCTTTTCATAAACTTCCAAAATCTGTGTTTTTTCAATTAGTCTACTTAGAATCGTGAAGATAAAAAGGCATCTTCATGGTTCAGAGACCTCAATGAATCCCAAAAAGTGTTGTCTTCAAGATGCAGGATAGCACTGTTCGTTTACAAACTGCGGGACCTAAGGGTGTGCTTCCTATAGCAAGGGCTGATTTTTGGCTGCTTTGCAGTAGTCTCAGATTTTTCTGCACAGAGCAAAGAAAGTATTATCTCTATGTAAAAAAAGTTAGAGGCAATAACACCACAGTTAATTTCCATTCCAAAACAGTATCTATATGTTTGTGAGAGTGTGCTTGCAGGGAAAAGGAAAGGATTGTAACCTTTATTTAGAAATGTCACTCTTGCTCCCTTAAAGTTTTCTTGTTTTTAAGAGTCTGATTCTACTCAGAATTATCCTCCAAGTGACAAGTACAACAGAAAGCCTCTCCTTTCTCGAACCCTCTCCAGCAGGAAATCATTAGACTTCTCTTCCAAACAACCCAACAGGTAAATCTGGCAGAATGTATTGTTTCAAGACTTACAAAAGGGATTGAGTGATTTTTTCTTATTTTTCTTTCCTTTTTTCTTTTTCCTTTTTTTTTTTTTTTTTTTTTTTTAAACTATTGGTGAAGTGATTTCAGTGAAAACAAATGTAGGTACTAGGAGTCAATGTGATTAAATCTTTGACTCTTTTATTCCTTTTCACAGCATCTAATTGTTATTTTGTACTTTTCAGCTTGTACTACAAACTCATCTTCGCTGCCAGGAAGAAATGTACAGGCAAAATAAATTAAAATTTACTCTTTCCTTGCTGCCACATGTTGGCAAAATTGATCAAGAAACCAGTCATGGCATCAAATTCTGCCTCTTGCAACTTTTCTTGTACCACACATGGCAGTAACAAGCACATATAAAAAAATTCTAAAGAAATTATGTTTTGTGTCATCTTCCCAGTTGCAGATTTTTTTTTCACCCTAGAGAATAACCAATCATTTCTGCAATTCTGGCTAATATCTATTGTTTACTTCTCCACCTTTCTTAACTAGTTTTAAGGCTAAAATTCCAATTATTTGTTACCTTGGAAACATATGAACTGCACACTTATACCTTTCTTAATTTAAATGCTTTACTTCCTATAATTCTGTAACAATAAAACTGTCAAAGCTTGGAATTGAATGGCATCTATAGATGTTGATGTCCACAATTGAAAAGGATGCTGGTGACTTCTGCCAAGTCCATCTTTGACCAGTGTCACTAAAATATTTACCAAAATAAATAAAAGAGGAAAATTTGGCTTTTTATTATAGCAGCAGAAGTTTGCTAGTAGTTATTATTTATCATTTTTGTATTCAGAATTACTTTGGTTCAGCAACCTAAGCCAACTGCTGGCTTTTAAAGATAGCATATAGGAGGACATTCTGGAACTACCTCTTTTTACTTATATCCATATTCATTAAAAGCCACTGTGTGCCCTACAGTGAATTTGGATGTCTGATAGAAAAAATAAATAAAACTTTCTTTATGTTACTTCCACGTAAATCATATCACTGTAACTGCATGCTAACTATGCTAAGGCACATGGAAGACAGGGAGGTGATACGAGAGAACCAGCACGGCTCCACCAAGGGCAAATCCTGCTTGACCAACCTAGTGGCCTTCAGTGGTGGTGTAACTGCATCAATGAACAAGGGAAAAGCCACTGATGTCATCTATCTGGATTTCAGTAAGGTCTTTGACATACTACCTTACAAAATCCTTCTCTCCAAATTGGAAAGATTTGGATTTCATGGTTGGACTGTTCAGTGGACAAAGAATTGGCTAGAAGATCGAGTCCAGACAGTGGATTGAGAGCAGCCCTGCAGAAAAAGACCTGGGGGTACTGGAGGATGGCAAGCTGGACAAGAGCCAGCCATGTGCCCTCGCAGCCCAGAGACTCAACTATATCCTGGGCTGCATCAAAAGTGTGGCCAGCAGGTTGATGGAGGTGATCCTGCCCCTCTACTCAGCACTGGTGCAACCTCACCTGCAGTACTGCATCCGTATATAGAGTCCTCAGTATAGGAGAGACATAGACCTGTTGTAGCATGTCCACAGGGCCACAAAAGGCCACAAAAATGATCCCAGAGGTGAAACAAGGGTAGGCTGAATGAGCTGAGACTGTTCAGCCTGGAGAAGAGAAGGCTCTGAGGTGACCTGATAGGGACCTTTTGGTATCTGAAAGAACCTACAGGAAAGAGGCAGACAGCCTCTTTAGCAGGGTCTGTGGTGACAGAACAGGGGGAAATGGTTTCAAGTTTTAAGAGGGTAGGTTTAGGTTAGATGTAAGGAAAAAGTGAGGGTGGTGAGGCACTGGAACAGGTTGCTCAGAGAGATGCCCCATCTCTGGAGACTTTTAAAGTGAGGCTGGATCAGGCCTTGGGCAGCTTGATCTAGCTGTGCATGTCTCTCTTCATTGCAGGGCGTTGGACTAGATGATCTTAAAAGGTCCCTTCCAACTGTAAGAATGCTATGATTCTATCATTCTACATAAGTGTCCATGAATCTCATTGGTGTGAGAACAGCCAAACCTCCCAAGAATATCACAGTATCAAAATATCCTTATCGTCCATTTCGAAAACATTCCTACCTACCAAATTAGCACAAAGATGGATCTGGCAGACCATATTTATACTAACAGCACAATACCTGATGTTCCAGAAAACCTTTTCTTTGTAATCACAATATTATATTTTAGTGGTATTTGTTTATTTAAATAAAATATAGCATCAAATAAAGGTCTTGAAGAGGATGAAGCCTTTGACTGAGATGTGCAAACAGAACTAGCTGTCAGGGCTCAAGATCACATACTTTGAAAAAGACCCAATGTACTTAAGACTGTATTAAGATGGAAAAAGCCTAGATTTATGCACAACATAAAATCTTAGCCTTTCTATACATTATTCATCTAGATTTCCAAAGGTACTTAATGGGAAATTATTCTAAGTGGCAGGTAATTCTGTACACTAGACTGGGAAAAGAAGAAGGAAGCAATTTCCCAACAGTTCCCTCCCATCAGTCCTCCTGAAATAAAAGTTTGATTGTGAGCTTGAGGCACCTTACTTTTCTTATGGGCAACGTGACTTCCAGAAACTTTCCAGTTCCAACAGTGTTTTAGTATGGTAAGATTTATACAATACGTACATAGTGAAAGGAAAAAAAAGTATTTACTTGCCTTTTCATTTGCTAACGCTTCACAGACATTAATTAGAATGAACTTTCTCATTAGTTTCCTTATTTCCAGGAAAAATTCTCACTCCTCTAAGTGAGATTAGTCTTTCTGTTTCTCCATTCTATAAGTTTTTTGATGATCAATTATGATGATCATTTATGTTGATTTGTGAAAAACACTGCTAAGAAATATAACTTTGACCTTTCAGAGATTACTATTATACTGTGCTATACGCTCTTGGATGCGTATTTATGATCTTACCTACTTCAGTAGGAAAAGATAATTAAATTAAAGTTGAGCAATGTACTAGCTATTCTTCAGTGCTTGGGATTCTATGCAGATGTTGGCATCAACATTATTAATATAAAAATAAACAAGCAGCAGCAGAAACCAAGCAACAGAGGCCTTCCTTCAGTTTGAATCTGCCTTTCTATTGGACAAAACCTGCTGCTAAATCAGAGATTTCAATTGAAAGTTATTGTTAAGAATATACTGATCGGCATTTTGAATGCCTCCTCCTTCAGCCAGATAAGTCTATATGGGGTAGATATAAGAGGTACCAGATTTCAAATAAAAGATCATGCTTTTGTTTCATGGATTTCCAACTCACTGTTTTAGACACCCCAGAAAACTTAGACTCCTCTGACCACACCACAGATCAGACAAACCCTTCTGGGACATTTTAAGAGAACCCCAAATACACACAGTTAAGAAATAGGACTGTAAAAAAAATTCTGCTTGTCTCTTTTGGGTGGATTACTCAAATTGAGGAAGACTGATGATTTATTCATTAAGAAGAAAGGATCCCATCTATCATTTGCTAAAGTAAAATATCCAAGTCCTTAAGAAATAAACAAACAAACAAATATAACCCCAAACCAAAAAACATTCCTTGTCTTTTGGAGTTTTTGCTTAAACACTAAGAATTGTTGAATTTATATTCCCTATTTTTTTTTTCCAGGAAAGTATTCACTAAGGAAGGTATTCTAGCCAGCACAACCTTTCCTGCTTGCAATTATCTAGCTCTTTTCTTCCTATCATTTTACTACTCTCAGTGCTAGTTATTTTCTTCTAATGAAAATCAAGGGACACTTCAAGAAGAATCACTGCCTATACCTTTCAGTTCCTTTTTCCCGTTCCTCCCATCAGTTCTTGCTAATGTCTGCTGTTACAGCACTACTTCCAACAAAAGCATCTCATGGCATCATAGATGCCATAGCTGGCATCTCTGAAAATTGATGTGTCTACCATCCTTGCAATATTATTTTTCTGACTAGTTCAATGCTTTTGTTTGCTTTTATTCAAAACTGCTTTCCTTTCTCTTTACATTAAATAACTATGTGAATATATTGGTATGTCCAGACCCAACTTACATGCATTTCTGACTTTATAACACCAACATCTGAATTACAACTTGTCTCCAAAAGCCTGCCTTGCTTTTTATAACTTTTTAGGAACCTATTTGCATGTATACAATTAACTGTAAAATCTGTTGTGTTCCTCTGTGGTTAGAAAGCATCTAAAGCAGCATCATTTGTTAATCCACAAATATGTTATTGCAAGAAAATATATGAACTATTGTTAGCTGAACAATTTACTACATAACAAATCCTTAATATGTTAAGTGAGACATTCCTGTAACATGTGATTCCTCTGGCTTACCAAGGGTCTGTAGTGCACTGTTTTGAGGGAACCCAGCTCTGCCATTCTTGCTTCTGTAGCAGAGGCTGAAAACACCAGAGGAAACAGCTGCCTCTCAAAGCAATAATGATAGGTAGAATATCATCATCTACCTCTATCACTGAAGTTCTTTTTCTGGATATTAATAGTATACAGTGGAATTGAGGTTTTCCTTGCAAGGCTAGATGGATGTTTTTGTATGGGTGTACACATGCATGTATGAGTGCATGAAAAAAGGCAATTGTACACACAAGATTCATCCAGAACTCTACATCAAAATGCAACACAGTATCTTAATCATTATGAAAATAAATATCACAGTCCTAGGCCAAATAGAATTACACATCATAGCATCTTAGGGTATTGGTATAATATGACACTAGCATTTTCCCAAAGGAAGTCAAGATGCTTTAAACAGACTGTCCATTTGTTCACTTTTAAAGAATGTATCATAAACAATATATCTTGATTCATTTTCTTTTAAATGCATTGGATTGTGTTGAAGGGAAGAGAATATTTGAAGCTACTCAGAGTCTTGCCTTATACAGGCACCAGTTACTAGGACATTTTCTTAGCTTAACATTGTTAGATAATACTTACTTAAATCAGCTGGATTAGATTTGAAAATTAATGCTTATTAGCCAGCCAGTACACTAGCATGGAGCTGCGACAATACTCTCACCAACTTTTGAATTCATCAGTATTAAGTGCACATCGTTGGCATTTGAACTTTCAGACTCAGAACTCAAGGACATGAGCCAGAAACAGAAGTTGCTGAGGGATGCAGAGTCTGAATTGCTTTAGTGTGTTGCTGTCAGATATCTGACAGCACTGCAGGTAAAGGGTACAAAGTCATACCATTTAACAACCATTATTGCTACTTTCTGAGCATTTAAACACTAAACTACTTATTCTTTCAAACTTCTTTCACAAGCATTGAGGATGCCTGAGAACAAGACTTTTAGAAGTCCAAAAAGAGCACAATAAAACCTTTTGGAAGTTCTCCTCAAAGTTGAGGAGCAGGAAAAAAAAATGCATAGAGAATATTTTTCTTGTTTTCTTGTGACTGCAGTTCAGTGCAGTGTTTTACTCTGCTCATGAAAGTCAGTGTTAGAATCCTATTCGCTAGTGGCATATTGTTTAGCAACAGTAACTTCCTCAACTGTACTAGACTAATAGTTATCCATCAGTATAGGCTTGCACATTATATACCTAGGATGTACCGACTTCACTAGCTAATTTTCTAAATAAAATGACTGCGTGATTTAATTTGCTTCAGTTGGTAAATACGTTCTCACAATAAAACAGAATTTTTTGCTGGCATCTATTCAACAAATACTATCACGATTCTTGTTTTAGACAACTGGCACATGACTTTCATTTGCTTTTAAATGAAATTTGTAAAACAAATAAACAAATAGGTAAATAAATAAATAAGTAAATAAGAGACAGAAAAGGCCATAAACAGTCACTATCAGGAAATGCTGTATAAGGTGGCTAGCAGTGAACCTCAGGGCTGTGACTTTTGTAATGGGTAGATGAAAAGTGAGCATAAAAGCACTGACATTTGTCTACTGCCCTGAGCTTCAGGCACAGCAAGTCTCTGTTAAGTTTGCACTTGCAGAAAGTCTCCCTGGTTTGTAGTAATTAATGCCACAGTATTTTCTTTTCTGGACAATGAGTAATGTCCTTTCCAACCTCTTTGCTATACCAGCCATATGGCTGTACAGCTGTTAAAGCACTGGTACCTCGAAGAGAATAGTTTGGGCTCTGGTAATAGTCTGTAGTTGTTAAAGTGAAATCTCCAATGGATCCTGAATGATTCTGTTAGAAAATACTCTCATTTTGTCAAGAGATACCAAATTTCAGGATGTTTTTGGTTCTCACTGTACTTTCAGATAACCAACCAGCACAAGCAAATACGATTCAGTAAAGTATGATCATTGTGAATGCTTTTCTTAGAGTGCTATACAATACTTCCTTATCAAACATTATCAGATAAAGCTTTGCTCTGTTAAATGCACGTTTTGGAAAGATAACTTCCAGATTTTCAAGTCCATTATCTATAAAACATATATAATCCACAGCCATCTCTAAAATGGTCCTTAAATTGCCAGTCATTCAATATGATTTGTAAAAGCCAAAAACAAAGCCCCAAATGTGGCATGCATTTGGCTGATTAATCAGGAAGTCAAGAATGGGACATTTTACTGTACCTTGAATGAATGGAGAAGTAAAAATAACCTCAGCAGAATGACACATCCTATTTCAATGTTTCATCAAAAGTGCATGTGAAGAACACATTTTTTACAGTATCATTCATGGCAGAGGCATACATAAGCCATAAATACATTAATATTAAACGGCTGTATGTCTCCTGTCATCATCCTGTGCTTTGAAAACCTAACACAAGCATACTGACTTATCCCTTTAAAGGTATTGATGGACACTCTCTATTCCTCTGTTTCATGTCAAACATTAATCATTGTCTTAGTTGCACATGAAAATTTTATTGGGCAATTATCTTCCAGATCTATATCAAATCCTTGTCCTTCACTGTGTATTAGATAAAAATGCCATTGCCTAAGGAATACATCAGCAATTCATTACAAAATATTAAATCTAATAAAACAGGTGTTGTGTTTCTTGCACCATCAAATTCCTGGATTTAGCTCATGTCCGTACACAAGTTACGCAGCGGAAATGCCTGATGTTTGTCCATGACAACTCCCTGCATTACATCAGTGACAACAGAATGTTCTCCTGGCATTGCAATACATGCAAAAGAAAAACCCCAAACCAAACCAAACCAAACCAAACAAACAAAAAACCCAAACAAGGATAGCATTCCTTAAAACTTTTCAGTGGAGAGGAGAAAAAAAAAATAATCATCTCCTCTTCCCCAAAAACCTACTCTCTCTCTTATATATCCTTATATCCTTTTGGAAATTAAGAGTGAGGAGGAGTAAAGTAATTATGAAAATAAAGTTCATTGCTGTAGAAAACTGTATTCTTATAACCTAAAGTGAAAAAATAAAAACCTACAAAACAAACAAACAAAACCCACAGTGCAGTGTTTAGTGGGATTCTGACTATGACTGGTGATAGAAATTGACACCCTTTTCTACCTGAAATGCAATTTCAGGCCAGCTCAGCTGTCCATACACAATAGGTAGAAAGGGAAAAATGTTAAGTGCCTGCCAGCCTCTTCTGCCTTGCAATAACAGGATATCAGCTGGCAACTGTTTTCTTAACAACTCCTTCAACTAAATATTCTTTTTAACTGGGATTTTGTGCAGATATTTATGTCAATACAACTTTAGCACAGGAATCCAATGTGGCATGAAGCAAGAATTTCAAAATAAGTAACTGAAGGTGGCCCCTGGGACAAAGAACGGAAAGCTGAAGAGGAATAACAAAAAAATAAAACCCCAGCTTCTTTTGAAATGACCAGCAGTGAAGCTTCTGGGTTGCTTTTTTGTATATTAGCCTTTGCAGTCATTGTTGGGGATTTTTTGCATTTTTCTTTTTCCTCAGAGACTGTTCTGAAACAAAATGTAACATGGGGATAGAGCTGCTCGTTAGTTAAAGCAATTTTCAACGCAGCTTTTCTTGTTGGCCATTAGAAAAATAAGACCCACCTTTCCAAACATTCCCCTCCTCTCCAGCTGATTAGAAGCTTTTCACAGGTCCAAAGTAAAACCAAGTAGTGGTACAGGTTAACCGGGAAGCCTTAGTAGCTGATATAGGCATCAGTTATTCAAACGGATTCTAAACGTACTTAATATCCAAAGCCCAAATGTAAAAAACAGCATTAATTAAATAAAATCTAAAAAAAATAGAAGAAAGGTTTCAAATGAAAGCACAAGATGTTTTGAATGCATACTTTTGTTTATTCTCTGCAGTCTCAATGTTATGTGCTTTATTTTCTCATTACCCACAACCTCTTCCCCTGAAGATTTCTTTCAAGTAATGAATTTGATATGATTTTGCATATAATGAGGTTGGGATAATCTTCGCAAAATCCTTCGGGTGTCTAAAGTTGAGATGCATAATTTCCTTCATAGCACAGTCATACAGAAAAAGGGCTAAATTTCTCTTTTTTTGATCCTTTGTTTTCTCTTATGATGGGTTCACAAACTGCAAATTAAACTTACATTAGCTATCTAGATGAATGGAGACTTACGCAATTCTCCTATCTCTATTTGAAAAATGATGCCACTTCAGTTTTAAGATGCTGATGGACCACTGCAGTTTCCCTACAAGCAGGTCTGCAAGGCAAAAGAACAAACATACTAATAGCAGCTTTGAACTGAACAAGTAGGTTGCCAACATATGAACCGTATGTGTTCCTCACATTTACCTTCTCTCAGACAAAGCCCAAAACAAGGACTGCTATGTTGGAACCAAATGTAAGACAGATTACCAATTTAGTACAAGAAAACTCTTTTCTACATAGTAAATCAATAGTGAAGGAAGGCAAAATTACAGGTACGAAAATGATTTTTTCCTTTTTCCTGTGTTACATCCACTGTTGTGGACAGAAGTAATAATTCATGGGAAGCAGCAAAGAATGACCATCATCCATCAACTACACAGAAATGGTAATGAAAGAGTAAAAAATCTCCCCTGACAGAACTCCAGAATACTAAAAACGATAGGAATAGAGAGAAAATGGCCAGAAAACCAGCAGTCAAGTCAGTGATGTTTCAGAAGGTGGAACTGGGAGGTTTTTTAATTAACAAGTTCAAGAACACTACATTATTTTTAAAAAATGCAGTTTCTGCTTGGAACCAGAACAGAGAACAAAGAAGACAGGCAGCAAACAGTTCCTGTTAGGAAGCAGCAAAGGTCTCCAAATCCTAAGCACAAGCAACAATAGGTTTTTTTTGTTTATTTGTTTGGTGTTTTCCCTTGTTTTTAAGATCTTTTTCTATCTAAATTTATGAAAGCCTTTTTTTTTTTTTTTTTTTTTTCTGTGTGAATAAAGGAGTACATTTTTCCAATTACAGCACTTAATTTGTGAATAAACAATAAACATTATATGAGGAAGGAGATATACAGAGAAGAATTTTAGACATCCTATCATTCATCAAACAAACTTCTTCCTCTTTCATGCACAAAGCTGACAAAATGTGTATGTACCTGTAGCTTATTTCTGTAATTAACGTTTCTGAGTAGATGGGATGATTGGCTGTTCAAATAATGTATTTAAACACAGTACTGGAAGAAAAACAATGTTTCTGCATACAGAAACATCAATCCTCTTGCATAATCTTACCTCTGGCAAAACTGATATCTGAAAAGATGTTCCCAGATTGCTAGCTTTCCTGCTTCAGGGAAAAAAAAAAAAAAAGAAAAAAAAAAAAGGAATAATTTGAGCTGCTGAATTAGGGCATAGAATCATAATCATGTAGCTTTTTGTGAAACTGCCATGCACCACTGGGGACGCAATAGGCTTCTTCAACAGTACAGAACTTAGATGCACATTAATATCAAGGCTATTCCCAAGGAGACCCAATGCACTTCTAAGATTTGATAAGTTTTCATTCCACCAGAGAAATAGAAAAAAGCATAAAATAATTTGACGCTTTTGGTTGAAATCATCCATCTGCTGGTTGGAAAGTAAGACAAAGTCTCCTTTTAGTGCAATATACATCAAGATAATGCACATAATAAATTATTTTAAGAAATAGCATAATGAAAAGGGAAAGACACCGCAGCATGGAGATGAAGCACATGTTGGAGATGGTTTCATTAACTCAGGCTTTCAGAAGCCATATCCTATTGAAGTATTCTTGTGCTCTCCTTTGAAAAAAGAACTTACTCCAAATTGTCTTTCATACCTTCAGTTCATATACTAATATCTTCAACATGTGACCAACTAAGCACTAAGCAAGGCTCTCCTGGGATCCTATAGATGCTTTGTATTAACTCACCAGGCACTACTGCAGTGCAAAGATTTTGCTATATTGATTCCTGCTGCCTTGAACAGTGATAGGGAAAATTTATATCTTCTTCTGAGCTTTTAGTTTTGCTTGAAAAGCAACTCAGATTCTGATCCATTTTCAAAAGATGCACATATTGACATAATTATCCATCAGTGTCTTCTGAAGGATGGGAAAGGAAAAGGGACTTTGTGTGTGTTTGGTTTGGTTTCTTTTGTCTAAAGAATGCCATGGTAAACTACAGAAAACAAGAGTTCAAAGGAGGATTAAAGATGAAAAATGAATGAAATGCTTGGAAAAGTTTAGTTAAACGTGGTTCAGTTCCATCAAAGTGCAGATGAGAAAACCTGCTCCCTAACTATTTGTGGAAGGAATAAGAATAAAACAAAAAACAAAAAACAAGAAAAAGCTAAATGTATCTGCAAAGAATGGTGTTTGCTTCATCCCACTCAGCTTTGGAACAGATCTACCAAGTGTGGAACGATTCAGTCACTGAAAAAATACATATTTAATTTGCTAATGCATGCAAGATAGGAATTTTCTTAAATTTTCAAGGAGTTAAAGATTACTATATCTAGAAGGTGTACTTCTAGTAGGTGTAGTTGTCTGCAGCTGCTCTCTTCTGATCCTCCATCCCTGCAAACATTGGCTTTCTGAAGCAGGATGTTTGCCAGGTAAAGGTTGGGAGCTAGGGCAACTGCTGGGACTCAGAGCCAGAGGTGGTGCTGAATAATACAGCACAGAATGTGAATCCAACCAAAAGACATTTTGGATTATACAAAGCACCACATTCACTAAATAAAATATGAATTCAATTATTTTATTTGTTATTTAAAGTGCTTAATACTTCAGGATTGAAGCAAAGTAATGAAATTCCTGTTCCACAAGACAACAATTATCCCAGAGGAATACTTGCAATATGTACTTTTTAAGCTTGAGACACAGTGTGATTACACAACCTGGAACTAAAAACATCTGAAGCATACTCACAGACATGTCCATTATTTCCTATTCTGACAAAAAGACATGAACATGTCTTGCAGCTTTTAACATTTAAGTTCCAGTGTCAGATCATATCAGAAATAAGCACAAAGCATTTGCCACCAGTTTAGCCAGCTCTCGGAAGCCCATTCAGATAATGTTGCTTCATTCCTGATTTGTTTCATTTTATTTTTAGAAAAGTTCCCATGATTCTCAAGTTTCACAAAGTCCCTGGACAGACTTCCATCTACTGTTCTGAAAGCAAGAATACAAATGAAGGAAATTCTCGCTGTTATATAAGGAGAAAATGAAATGACTGGAGACAAAGTCCTAAACCCATGAGAGAGACTGTCAAGGTAGTAGCAATGGATCTAAAATGTTGCTCTGCTAATTTATTCTGAAAGGAAGTACTGTTATGATTTCCTCTGGTTGCTGTAATTGTATTTTTGTCCTTCAATATTGGTAGACTGACTGACATCTTGTCAATATTTTTGTATGTTCATTTTGTAAAGCCTGTCTAAAATAAACTGGTAATAAATGTTTCCTAAGCTATTTCCTAAATTAGATAAAATATTTTGTTCTCTCTTGTCTCAGGATTCATGGAATCATAGAAAGGCTTGGGTTAGAAAGGACTTCAAGGATCACCAAGTTCCAAGCCCCCTGCCACAGGCAGGATTGCCAGCTGCTAGACTGAGTACCAGGTCAGATTACCCAGGGCCCCATCCAACCTGGCCTTGAACATCTCAAGGGATGGGGCATCCACAGCCTTTCTGGGCTATTCCTAGCACCTCACCACCCTCTCAGTGAAAAATTCTACTAGTGAAAGTCCATACCCCATGCCTAGCTTTTGGGATATAAACTCAAACACATTTTTTCCAGATACTTCTTCTTTTGGGTCTGGCAAGAGGTCTTCCAGGGTTAATACATGAATTCCTTTGCTTCAGTCCAGCAACAACAGTCAAGAATCAGCCAGTAACAGTTATTCAGAAATAGAAATATCTCAAAATAAAATGATTTGGGAAACTACCTGGATAAAAAAAGAGATTTTTTTTTTTTGTATTTTATAAAAAGCAAAGAAAATTGAACAAGAAGTTATCTTTCACACGTGTCTACACAGAAGCAGGCTCAAAAATACCTCTGATTTGCCATGTCATTAGGCAACTTATTGCAGAGCTCATGCAGTCAGAAGGGTATTCCTACTCTCCTACTCTTATTTACCTTCCTGTCCAACGATGCTCATCCTATCCCCCATGGACCAAGATATTTCGTTTCTCTTTGCAATAACTTTTTAAACACCTAAAAAACATTTTGTTTTCCACTTCAGCCTGCTGCCTGTTATATTAACCAAGTCTCTTTAATATTTGTTTACACTTTTCATCCATACAGGTCACATTTGCTACACCAAGTTCTTCCCTTTTGTTTGGCTTGTACCTTTCCTGCAGTGCACAAGCCTGGATGTAGCATTAATATGAATCTTTGGTCTGGCCCAGCTTTTCACATCCTGTGATGGTGCAGATGCTATTCCTAAGAATAGACTCTTGCACACTTTCACATTGAATTGGCTTCTATTTCTTTCAGTATACTGCTCTCATTTGTCATGATCATTCTGAATCCAACCCCTTTTAATCTTCTCACCTTTGCTTCATCTGCAAATTTAGTAAGTATTTCTCAGTTGATTTTTCAAAGCTGACAAGCTATTAGTAAATGTGTCTAGCATGTGCAATAGCCTCTAAGTTCTCCAGCGTGAGAGAAAATTGATCTTCTCTTTAGTTGTGTTTTAATATTATAGAATCCATGACTACAGAAAAAAATAATTCCTATTTTCCTTCCGTGCATATGGTCACTTGGGTAATTTTCTTTATAATTATAATTTCTTTATAATTATTACTCAATCTGCATTTATCCTCTCATTGCCAAGGGAATTGTTGGGGCAGTCAAAGTACACAGTGGTTGTTCCTATTACCTTTTCTATTGGACAACTTCATATTTACTTCTAAAAGCCTAAAATATTTCTTACATTATATTACCACAGTATTGTACCCTCTACTGTTCGCAGATAATTTGCCAGTGCAACTGTTCAAAATGGATTCAAAAAAGCCTATAATTTGTATGGTTTTAAAGTTAACACATCTATAGTCCTAAACAATTTATGAAATACTTCTTGGGCAAAGCTACGTGTGCTAGTTGGTTAAAGTCCTTAGCCAAGGCTGGACTGCGTAGTATTGCAACATACGTAGCTGTATGAGAGTACCTAACTCTTCATTTCTTCATTATTTTATGTGCCTGTGGTTAAGTGATGTCTCACAGAATTTCATTATTATTAACCTTCACACAAACAATATTCACACTGCTGTTTATAGCAAAGGCCTTGGAGTATGTGCTCTGGTCAACAGTCATCAATTTCACGAACATAACTACTCTAGCGTAAGTACTGTTTTAATTGAAGTGTGGAGGGAGCCTAAAGACATTTCAGATAGAAAGTACTGTGAAATAAGGAATGTAATTAGGGATATTTCAGGATGATGGAAAGGGTGGTTTCCATAAATGCCATCTCTGTCATTTGAGGCCATCTACTAGTCTTTGCAAAAGGAGTTTCTGAAAAATAAGAATATGGAGCACAGCTATTATTGCTGTCACTGAAGTATGACACATAGGTGAGAAAAAATCTATCCCTCCATCAGTTAGAAAATCATTGCTCTGGCTAATAAAAGTACTACATTACATTTACTGTCTTTACTAGAGAATTCTTTAAAACTATTAGCAGCATCTTCTGTTTTCTCAGAATAAAGGCAGTAAATTAACAATGGAGAGAAGAGCTACTAAGCTAGACAGTTCACTCAGAGTCATTATATAAATGGCCTTTCTGAAATGTGTCCAAGACTTAAATTATTCTGATTAGTTGATGTCTGTGGAACTGGCAAACTGCCTTTTCACTGCTGCTCTCATGACAATTATTATTCTTGTTTCGCTGCATATTTCACTAGTGTTTCTCAGGTGTCTAGTTATAAATCTGTTCAGCCTGAAGATGGTTGAATCAGTAGAGGTAAAATAAGAACAGATCCAAACTGTTTCATTCCCTGCCTTTCCTGTTCAACTGCTTTTGAAGCTGAATACAAACTGGAGTCAGCCAGAATGTATTTCAAAAAGGAATGTGAATATACTTAAGTCTATTCATTATATTTATATATCACACAGGTATATATAATTCAGAAAAACAAAGTTTTGAGCTACTGCACACAATTTGCTTCTTTTTGTTCAAGTAACTTATTGGAAAAGGAAGCAAACTGTAAAAATAGGGCTTCTAATATTCATTTCCACAACACATATTTCCATGTAGATAACAGCCCTCTGAGATTCAAGAAGGTGCTAAAAGATCTCTTTCGTCCATTCTATCATAACCAATTAATTTTACCAGAAAAAGATTCCTCTCATATCCTCAAACATCAGACCTTTCATGTCCCCATAAATCATCTCCCTGAACTACTATCAACTCTGTAATAGGAATTTGTCTCTCTTCGTTCCCACAGTTCTTTCAAACACCACTTGAAGTCCCATCATTTCTCCATAACTAGTAAGTTCTGGAACTCTCTTTGATAGAGAATTCAAATACCCCAAGTCAAAGCCTCATAAATTATCCTTCATTATTCCATGCCTCTCCCTGATTTGTATTATCTACTGCTGAATCAAGGATAGAAACTACTGTCTCAGTTCCTAACAACTTCAGAAAACTGCTCGTTCTTGCCCTCCCTGTAGATCTTTCCTTTGAACTCTATGCTGCCTTAAAGTGGTACAATTCAAAAGATATTTCTCTATCACTATAGAGTGACATGCTATCCAAAATCAGTTGTGAGGTATTCCCTGAGAGATGCTATAAGTTTTTCCTGATGTATAATCAAAGGATTGGAAGCAAGCTTTTAATTACTTGCACCGTATTTCAACTTTCTTCTTGCTTTCCTTCTTGCTCCCTCCAACCAAATGGGTAAAGGGCTTAATCCTGGTATTCTGAAAGATACAGATGAAATTACCTTAAATGAAACATACCATTATATTAAATTTAAAAAAAGACTGCATGTATAGATACAGAAGCTGAGTTTTCATTTCAGTGGGTTTAAAATGGAAATAAAAAGGTGGCATCCCTGAAGATCCCAGGTATTTTTTGCTTATGAAGATTCAGAAAACTTATTTGACTAACACTATTTTTCAGTTTGATTGTACAGGATTGTACAGGATAGTAGAAATCTTTTGTCATCTCACAACTTTGAGAGAAAGGGAAGAGGAAGAGAACTCGTTTTAACTGAAAACAGGGCTAGCAGTGAGCTTCTTCAAATAATAAATGGTATCAAAATAATCAAGGTCAGAACCACCTTCTCCAACCCCTTGTTCAAAGCAGATCTGCTTAGAGCAGGCTCAAGACCATGTCCAGATGAGGCATGAGCACCTCCAAGGACAGAGACACCATAACCTCTCCGTGCATCTCACTGCAATATTTGACAAAATTCACAGTAAAAATGAAAAATTTTATGTCTTATGAGTATATCACACATTAATATGTGTTCATTAGCCACATTTTTAAAAAGCATGACATTATTTAAAGCTGCATTAATTACACAGACAACTCTGTATTCATAGCTTTTCATCCCCCCGCGTGAAGTTTGATTTTTTTTTTTTTCCAATTAATGTCTGAGTGGTAAATGAAAATATGTAGATACAATTGTGTGGGAATTCTGTACAGATATAGGAAAATAAAAGGATTCAGAGTAGAGAATGGATGTGTCAGTACACATTCACAGCCACAGCAAACCTGAGTGTTGTCCAATAAACCATTATTACAAGTAAAATTCACTTTCCCTACACCCTTAATACTCCAATACATAGAAATAAAAATATAAACAACTAATGGTTTACATTTCCTCAGACAGGCACCACAACTTCCATTTGTTTTACTATACTAGTCCTTGTCAAAACTGTAACATATGAAACATGAATACACTTTAATTTAAAGTTTAACACTTGATGATCCCCTGCAAAATATCCAGAAAGAAAGGACACACACAACCTCTGAGTAAAACTAATCTCCAATGGAATAACAGCATTTCAAAATATACAGATATATAACAGCTCTAAGAATGTTGCATGCCCCTGAAGCACGTTTTTATCTCCTGTGTTTGGGTATCTTCATAGTAACTCTGTGAATGACTTATTCTCTTGAAAATTCAGCCATCTTCAGATTCCTTTTGACTGTGAGTTCTTACAGGTTAAATATAAATTAAAATAAAAATAGAATTAAATTAAATTCTAAAAAAAAGAGCACTTCTGTTTTGTTTAGCTTTTTTATTTCTTCCTTATGGTGTTACCAAAAGATATCATAGGATATCTTTGCAATCCTATAAGAGGATGAAAGTGTTTGCTTTGCATGCTCCATCTTTGTTAACTTTTCCATCTTTCCTCAGTTGATACCTTTCAGAACTAAGGTGTCTGTGACAAAGAGATACTGTCCTTCTGGGCAGGTCTTTTAACATCCAATTCTTTTCTAGGTCATATCTGGACTCTCTATCTTTTGATTTCCCATAGGTTGACCTTAAATGAATCCAGCATTCTAGGGAAAGACCATCAGATATATTTTTAGAGAGCAGCAGGGGAAAAAAACCTCAGGGAATGATATACCTGGCAAAGATACAATGAAGCAAGCCAGGTAGCTATTTATGTTAAACTAAGAGGGGAATGAGGTTTTTAAGTGTTTCCCTGAATAACATACAACTTCACTGACAATGAAAATGAAACATCAAAAGGAACCTTTAGAGAAGGTTATAGAGTGAAATTCCATGCAGCCCCATTCTGATCATCAGGATGAGTGGGAATAACATAAAAAGAGGAAATAAAATATTCAATTTAATTGCATCTCAAGGCAGTCATATCTTTTCCATAACTACTGCAGCTAGGGCTTTGGAAGGCAAGGTAAACATTTCCAGTTTGGAGTACTGTTTATTCAGTTGTGTTCAAAGAATTTGAATGGCTGAAATGAGTATCCATAGATATAAATAGAGATTGCTGAATACTTTACTGGACTTTTCTCTAAAACTCTGCATTTCCTGATTCTCTTTTTTCATACTTCAAATTAAATGATCAATTGTGGTAAAATTTGCTTTTTTTTTTTTTTTTTTTTTTTTTTTTTTTTTTTTTTTTTGGCAGCAATAGGAACTGATTTTTCTACTGCAACAGAAGCCTTGAATTTTAGTTGAGATATTATAGAGGTAAAGGGCTGTGCAATCCCCTTCATCAATTTACTTTGTGTCTCAGCTCTAGTAAGGTGTTTCAGCTGCAGAGTCTCAGACTAAAGTGGTTTATTATACTTTGAAAGGGTACAGTCATTCTGAAAGGAGTTACAAGCTTACAGGGTGAATGAGAACATGCTTCCACACTAAGGTAGGAGACTTTTCCTGAAACACAGAAGTCAAGTTCTGTCCTCAGCTGGAGGAAAATGAACATTTGTAAAATGTTACCTGGGTTGTTTGGATCCAACATCCACTCTGTACTTTCAGAGATAAAACTGTCAGATGGCTGATTTGTGGGGCTATAAATCAACTCTTAACAAAAAAAAAAAAAAAAAAAAAAAAAAAAAAAAAAAAAAAACTGTGAATTCCTTAACATCTCTCTTGGAAGCAGTACAACTTCAGTCTCCAGTGCTGCTTTCACTGCTTTATACTAACTGCTAATTTAAAGCTAATTGTAGAGCAGTACCACTCACTGGAAAAAAAGAAAACCTAGTTACTTTTATGGTGCATGACCAACCCCTTCAAGAAAATAATAAAATTGTAATTAAGCCCACTAAAAAGAAAAAACAACAACAAGCAGATGCAACTCAGCTACAGTTATTTACAATCCTTTCTAATTTTTGGAACCAGTTACTTTCTCAGATAAGCAGAAAGGCAATTGCTTTGTTAAGCTCTATAAAAACTAAACCACAGAGTACCTTCTGTTGTCACATACAGATGCACCTTGACCTCTGTAATCACAGTATTGGGGCTGTAATTTGCAGATCGCTACGGCCCTTTCAGCTAGAACCATCTCTTATGCAACCTTTCTTCTTTCCAATGGCACAAAAGATGTCTCTGAAACACCAGACCTGAGAGCTGGAGCGATGCTTCCTCTGGGTGCCATGCAAAAAGTCCACTATCATCAGAGATCAAAGGCCAAATGCACTTTTCTACCATAAAAGGGTGAATCCAAAACATTATATAATTATAACATTTCAGAGAATATGTGAACACTTCCACCAAAAATGCTGTCTGTAGAATTTAGCTTCTTCATCAGCGGTAAGGCAGAGACACTATATGCTCCCTCCTTTACTCATGTGTGTACAGCACGTAACGAGACTCTCTTCCAGGCAGCAGCATGCATTCCAAAACCTGAGCTCCATCTCTACTGCTATTCTGTGAATCAGGATTGAGAAGTGAGAAATCCCACAGCATGGCACAAGATAATTAAAACATAATAAGCTATAACCCAGCTTTACACGTAATCTGTACAAGAGCAACAGGATTCCAAGTCTTTGGCACCTAAAATACATAAAAAGACAACATACTATTTCCAGACTGGGCAGAGAACAATGTCTGCTGTTCACTAGCCTATGTGAAATGCTTACTGAGACATTGAATTAAGTTTACCTAGTGCATTCCTTCTGCTCATCCACCATCAGGCTCAGTAAAGTGAACAGGCTGTAAAATCAATAGCTTCCCATTTGTTCATTTTTAGGAGAGGCACAACGCTATTTTATAGGAAGAGCCTGAACTGCCAACATTTCAATGAAGCTGAAAGGGCTTACCAGCCTCTGACCCAAAACGACAATAAGCACACACCAGAGAGTATTCAATACTTCCATGCTATGGAGACTGGATGGTTGTGTTTTTTTGAATTTGTGATAAGCAATTTCTGAGTAGGCAAATAGTTCTGTATAGTGCCAGGCTAAGGGATGCCAAGTCTATTCTGCTCCAGCCAATGAATCTCACAGGTACTTCAATGGGATTACCCAAAAGCTTGACAATTGAGCATAAGTTTAAAAGTTATGTTGGATTGGGACCAAAGTTTCAACACAAGGTCTCCCTTGATGAACTTCTTTGTATTCTCATTTATCATAAAAAGTGAGAAAGACCTAGATACTGAAAGGTACTTAGATACCTAAATCGTATTGCTGTAAAGTGCTTAAAATACCTCTGAATATATGAGTCCAAATCAGCCCTCTACTCTCTCAATCACTCTGTTGTGACCCTTAGTGAAGAGGCTAGCAGCTGAAGAAACTTACAGATAGGCAGATCCCATGTGGCAACCTGTCATGTTCTGTAGAGCCTTCATGGTTCACTGTACCACATCTCAGACTGTTTCATAAACATATATGTTTCTGCTTTTCACTGTCATCCATTAGGACTCCTCCAAACAAAAAGGAAACTGTTTCCAATTATACAACAATTGTACAATTGTAGATTGTAGCCATAGGTTATAAAACAACCATTATATTATACTGAATCATACATAAAAATTTCCCTGCATTAATGGCATGCTTTATTTATGAAGACTCATTTCAACAGGTTAAGCAAAAGTTGTCTAGCTGGATGCAAAAAGGAAAAAAAAAAAGAAGCCATCCTCATATTTCAATGGATAATCACATAGCACTTTCAGTTGAGGTGCATATTTTCTCTGTAATTTCCTTTCTCTAACTGTAGTCTTTGAGATGCAGAAGAATGGACAGCACTTGTCAAATTACAATTACTTCAGTAACTGAAGTACATAAAATAATAACTGATGCAATCAAATGCACATCCACCTATCCTTTGCTAGGAATGTAGATAAGCAGATAGCAAATGATTCAATTTGTAATTAATTCACAGAAAGAAGGAGTTGAAAAAACCCTATGTAAATACACTCTTCAGGACTTGAAAAAAATGACTGAACATGCATCTCAAAGGGAAAATTAATGAATGACAACAGTAGCAGCACATGTGTAATGTGGAGATAGATTGCAAGAAAATTAAGCATGGTGCTTATGGGAAAATAGCCATCTTCTATGTATTTTGCTCAGAAAAACACATGGCACCTAATTGAATTCAGGGCTATTATTCAATCAGGAGCTTTTCATGAAATCAGAAACTGTAAAAGCATGCTTCCAAAAAGCAGAGCCCCAGGAAATTATTGAAGCCTTAGAATCACAGTAGTGATTTTCTTGAACACTCACCCCCAGGTTACCTAAAATCCATCAGTCAGAAAGATATGGTGCAGCAACATAAAGGCTACTGGGAGCAAGATACAAATGAAAGAAGCAGAAAAAAATAAAATGTATAAACAATATGTGTTCAACTCTGAGGCCATCAGCATAAGAAAAAAAATGGACCAGAGCTAGTCCAGAGAAAACCATGAGGATGCTCAGAGGGCTGGAGCACCTCTCCTAAGAAGACTGGTTGAGGAAGCTGGGCTTATTCAGCCTGGAAAAGAAAAAGCTCTGAAGAGACCTCATTGTGGCTTTCCAGTATCCAAAGATGTCACAATCCTATATTAATAATATCTTAAAGAAAAAAGAAAGCAGATTTTTTTTTCCTTGAGTTAGTACTGAAATTAAATGTGTGATCTTCTCAGCAACCCAGCCAGCTCTCACGGACATTCTGTGTAGCAATAGTAAGCCAGCCTCATATTCCCAACAACACAGTAGGTCCCAGTGTGTGATTCTATCCGGATGTCAGATTTCTAAACTCATTACTTGCCTTCAAAATTCCCTTGCCACTATATGTCAGTATAGCTCTGGTTAGGGATTAAGGAGTGCAGGGGTAAACATCTCTTCACACAGTTAACCACTTAATGCTACATAAAACCCATTCACTCATTAAACGGCAGCTGCCTGAAGAATCCATGAGTCAAGTCTTGAAGCCATGGAGGGTGAAAAAATTTTTCTTAAATCACAGAATTTAGACACAGCATTCTTCAGTCCCAGGCTGGACAGAAAGACCAACATATATCATGTGGGGATTTAAAACCAAACCTCTCTGCAGCAATGGGTGGCACCATTAAGCTCAGAGAAAGGTTTATTAGCTTAGATTATGGCAATGTAAGATGGCACAATGTGATTTATGGGCTAAAAAGCATGTGAAGAGACCTCCAAATAAGGTAAGAAGCACAAACTACACATCTTATCTAAAGCCCAGTGGGTAAAGGAAGCCAAGTAATGGTAAGAAATTAAATGGTCTTAATCTACTTGTGGGCTCTCATAGATCCCAGACCTGATACAATACCATTAGCTCACACAGAATTCATTTTATTACAGATCAGTTGTAAATTTTCAGCTACTGAATTTTCTTGCAGGTTTACTCTATCTTATAGATGAAAGAATTTAAGTCTATCTAATTCAGAAATTATACAAGAAGCCAGTAGAAATATGTCAATTGATTATTTCTTTTTCCACGATTTTTTGAGGTGCATGATATTTAATTTGGGAGTCAGTAATACTGAAGACATCACAGAAATATACATGTGTATGGTGAAACTTATATCATGAAGTCAAGAATACACCCCATTATCATCAGCATTGAGAAAAGCTGAAAGCTGTACAAGCATAAGTCTGTTGCTTGCTTAGACTGTACGCTGGAGTAGGAAATATATATTCCAACATCAAAGGAAATTTAAAATTGTACACTCCTATTTTCTTCAATTAGACTGATAAAATTCACTTTGAAGAATATATTAAACTAGTGTCAGACAACACACTGGAGCACTTGTTCTTTATAAGGAGGAGGTTTCCAGTGAGAGCAAATTTGGCTGGATCGTTTGTGTTCTTATTACTATGTTTTTTCTGAAATCTGCTGCCCTTGTATAATTAATGCGTGGATTCTAATAATGATATGGGATAGGATACCATTCAGCTAATCAGTGCTTCAGAAAAGCAAATCAAAAGACAGAAGCAAAAGAAGTTACTTAATTTCAAACTATCTAAGGAATAGAATTTTGGGTTCTCAACTCCGGTATTCCTGTAGAATCACAGAATTGTAAAGGTTGGAAAAGACCCTCAGAACCATCATGTCCAACTACCAATCCACCTCCGACCATGCCCACTAACCACATCCCTCAGTGCCACATCTCCATGGTTCTTGAACACTTCCAGGGAAAGCATATTCTGAAGTTTTAACTAAAAGACACAGAAGTTGCAAACTCCCATAGAACCTTAGGAATTGACAACTGATTATTTAGCTGCACCCCACAGATCCCTTTCCATTCTTTTGATGAGGAGTAGATGCTCCTCATATACATATTCCTAAACCCATCTTCTAGTTTCTGAACCAACCTATACAGACAGTCCTGCTATTCCATGGGTTCTCTGAAGGAAAGCACAAAGGCACTGAACAATGGATATGTGGTTTAGTGCTCGTCATTCCCCATAAATAACTGATTTTCAAGACTGAATCAAGCTCCAGAAAACAAAATCATCAAAATACAATATCAACACCTCCAACAGCACAGGTACTTTACAAGACTGACCAGCAAGCTTCTCAGCCTTACCACACCAGCAATCTTTAGGAGCTACACTTGCTTGGTCTCACTAAGACAGCTCTCTTGGCCGCTTGTTCTACATTTTTTCAACATTCTCACTGCTACTGAACCCTATGTGGTTCTTCCTTTTGCCCAAATGACACTTCAGAAGAGAGGCACAAAGCAGTAATGAGACAGGAACCTCTCACTGGGTTTTTTACTTTGTATGCCAAAGCCCTGCTATTTTGTCCTGTTGGTGTGAGTTCTAGAATGGATGGACATATACAAACAGGGATAGTAATTTTCCCCTCTTCCTCTTTCTTTTCCATGCTATTTTTTTAATATCTGTTGATCTCCCTCAATTATATTTCATTTCTGGATTAGCTTTAAATTTTGCTTTTAGTTAACAGCTTAATACATAATGATAAAATTTAACTAACCATTACTGTACCAACTTTGTAATGACACCAGTGTTAGTAACATAACCAAAATTATTTCACCTCCAGGAATCAACACAATCTAAACATGGTACTTGACTATAACTTAATTACAGAACTGGGAAGCGGGTTGTCTGATTTGCATGACATGCCTGAATCCCTTTGAGGAACCAGGCACAGTGGAAGGATGCTACACTTTCCTTCCTCCACTACATAAGGGCCACAGTGGTTTTAAAAATTGATGGCCAGCCATCCTCTTGGTATTTAAAGGCATGCTGCAAGTTTTGTACAGGCTGCAAAGGAGAACAGCAGGGTTGAGCAAGTACCAATCATGATAACGTTACAGAAAAACCTAGAGGGAAATCTGTAGCTATAGAGCTGTACCGCAGGAGCTGTGCAATGTTCAGCCAGCTAGGTACACAGGAGGGGAGGGAGAGCCAGGCACTGCAGGCAGTGGGAGCTGTCAGGGCTCATTACAGAGACTGTGCAGCACGTGTGAGGTACCCTGCAGGTACACCTTAGAGCAAGTACACAGGCAAGCCGTGATGTAGAAAACCACTCTTGTTGGGACAGCTGGAGCAGAAGCAGCAAGGTTGTGAAGTGCTGCTGTACGCTGGAAGCTGATGCTCTTGCACAAAGCCCCTCTAGCAGGCTCTCCAGGCAGTGGGAGTTGTGGCACTCATTATAGAGTTTAGCATGCATGATTTAAGTGTCTTTTCACATCGCAAAGAAAAAAGCTTGAAAGGAAGAACATGCCAAAACATGGATTGCTGCTTATGAACATGTCTGCTTCTGTTACATCTCCAATCACAGAAAAGCAACACCCTTCCCTTGCTCTGCTCTTGCAGGTGCTATCTGTGGAAGATGTATTCAGCAAGGCTCAGAGGGTTCATACACTACCTCCTGAGCTGGATAAAATATTTTTATCTATGGTGTTGCACAACAGGACCTGAAAGAAGCAGTTTAAGCTTTGCAGCAGTTATATTAAAGATGGGATTGCAGCACATTACAACCAGGTGCATCTGCTATAATATTCATGAAACCATACGTATACACTCTTAAAAAGCTCTGACTCTGAACAGGAAGCACATTCAGAACCAAAATGCTTTACTGGTTAGAAAACTTTTATTTACCATCAATTTATTCACTGCCAATATGAAACTGTTTGTTCTTTATTTCAAGTATCTCTCCTCTGCTTTTTTTTTTTTTTTTTTTTTTTTTTTCTCTTGCCCACATTTTTTTCGACTTAGATACAGTAATTGAAAAGTATTACATCTTCTACCAGGCTTTACTTTGGTGAGACTTGTCGTAATTTGAATGGTTTTTGTCCTTGAAAATTGCATTTAGCATTCTATGCTCAGTTGTGCCACTGTACTTCTCTCTCCCTGCTGAAAGTTCTTATATTTTTTAGGAGCACATCTGTCTTTTCCACATCTGCTGCACATTTTTAAGATCCAGTCTTTCCACAGTAATGAGGTAGATGATAGTTTTCTTGAACTTACAAACAGAAATCTTGATTTTAAGTCACTAAAGGTGCGAATTTGAACTTTTCCCCTTCCTTTTCCATCTAACATTTCCTAATTATCTTATTCTCTGGTTCTCCTCAGGCACAAATTAAAAGGAAAAGATCATCAGTACAACAATGTAATTTACCAGCATACTTCTAATTTTTATTTTTATTTTTTTTACAATTTTACCAGGGAAAGATTTAAGATGATCCATCTTAAGGCCAGTTTACAATAATTTCTAGTTAGATGGAAGCTACTCTGTCTTTCATAGAGTCTTTCCATGTCCACTCTAATTCTTTTATTATTCACCATATTCCTGCTTTAACTACCAACTCCTGTGTGATACCATACCAAACTTCTCTGGAAAAAGATGTAAAAGAAGGCCCACAAAAAACTTTTTTCCTAAAAAGGGAAATAATAATCTATTCTTTCTCAAAATGCCTTCAAATTAGCCAGGTACATATAACTTTGGCAAATTCTGGCTATATTCTCTCCCATTGCACCCTAGATATTAAAAATCAAAGGTAAATAAATCACTGTTTTTCTCATTCTGGGACACAAGAACAGCATTTGCTATTCTCCAAACCCACCACAGACCTCAGAATTTGGCAGATTAGTCTAGTATGTGCTGTGGAAATGGGTGCATTCACCTTGTATGTTTTGTTTCTCCTTGGTAGTGAATTTGCCTTTTTCCCATTCTCATTTGCATCTTCATCTTGTGTATGTTCCCATGGTCAGTACAATCACTCACATAATGAAAAGCAAGTATTTCATTTGATTTGGTGATTATAATAAATGATAAATCTCAGCACCATCTCACATATCCTTCTGAAGTCTCTTTTTAATTAAATTAGTTATAGGAGTTGCTGGCCACTGTTTTCTTAATTGTTTAAAAGATCTTAATTAGGTGATGTTTAGAAATTCTCACTATTCCTCTCATTCTGAATCTCTGTGGCATCAATATTTTTTGCTGATCTTCTTTGTGCATGCCTCCTGGGATCTTTGACTATTCAAAATATTCTTACTGGACTTTCAAGACAGCTAAATAGAGTCAGCAAAGGGTATTACAGTGAAAGCTTTTTGTTTCCCCAGTAACTACACCTTCCTAATTTAATGAAGGCTTAGAACAAAAAAAAAAAGAAAAAAAAAAGAATGGAGAATTCATTTTTCTTTGTTTATAAAACCCCCTGCAAAAAAAACAGAAAAGCTTACTAGCATACAGACTGAACCTGGACTGCTATTCAGTTGAGAATGTTTTTTTAATTGAACTACTACTATGGGAGAGGAGGAATAAGAGTTTCTTTCCAAAAACTCATGAAACATCTTTTCGAGTTCTAAAACCCAGAAAGACTCTTCTTTGAACAAAGTCACTTTTTTAACTCCTGTGGGCCTGCTATGTTTATTCATGTTTCACTGGGCATATGATTAGACACTCTTCCAAAATGCATCACTTCAGGTGTCCTAATGAGGAATGTTGATGAAGCTGGTAATAGTTTGCTGAGGTAACAAAGCTGCTCTGCTGCTTACAACTGTTCATCTTAAGATTCATTCCCATCAGCAGATGGAGGACTACAGTAAAAGAAAGATAGTCAGGGCTGAAGAGATCATAAAGCTCTCAAGAGCAGGAAATTACACAGGAATATCTGCCAGCGCGGTCTATATATGAAGTCATTAGGCGTTCCCAGTCGCTTCAGTTTCTACTTCCCCAAATAAGAGAAGAGTATTTTAAGAGCAGTAAACTCAAATCATCTTGTTTTAACTCAAGCTTATTTTTGCTATTTGCTTTTATATGCTGAGCATATAACATGCCAAGTACATATAGTATCCAGCTGCTACAGAGAAACCAATCAGATGTATGAATAAATAGGGGATTTTCTCCCTCAAAACTTGATCCTTATGTACAGTTTTGAAGCAGTAAATAGCTGCTACAGTATTGATACCACGATTCAGCTTTTGTTTCAACCCAAGTTTTAGCTCTTGAACCTAAAAACCTTCAAGGCCCTACTCTCATTCTGGAACCTTAAAATTTACCACCCTTCCAATAACTGTATCGGACATCAGTGGACAAGATTGTACTGTATTGCACTTCTGTGCTGTTACTGCACGGCTTCCCCTCTGGCCTGTAGAGCTCTCACGAGCCTCAGACACCTTCCTCCTTCTGGGCTGCAGTCAGTAACTGCGAGCAGCTGGACCCTGCCTGCTCTGTCAGGGACTGCTTGCTACAAGCCCGAATAGGCAAATTGTTACTGAGCCACTGGGATTTTCACCAGAGACAGAAAAGAAAACTTAGAGTACATCTGTAAGTACAGCAGTGCACAATGATCATCAACTTAGAAAGCTGCCTGTGTAGGGACTGAAAAAAAGTAAGAAGAAGAACCTTAACATCCCTAATAGTAATTTTATTTAGTGCACTATGAGCTGCTACTAGCAACAATAGAAATTAAAAGTTAAAAAGTAAAAGTAAACTTAAAAATAAAAGAAGATAACTGCTTGATATTTACAGTCTTCTGTAACTTCAATTTTCACTGAGTAAAAAAAGAAGATAAAATACTGAAAATAATAATTATGCTAGGATAAACTGGGTTGCACTCTCCTCAATACACTGTGTTGTATCAATAAACCAAAGTAAAACTTTAATAAATGGAAAGCACTCTTAGAATGATAAAAGGAATTCTACTTCTGGGAAATAAATCAAAATAACATCCTTACTATAAAGACCATAGAGTTCATTGCATAAATAGGCAAATGAAGAATGAAGGCAAAGAAAATGTACTGTTATGAATTTGGAACTTTAAGTACGTATACAGATATGTGCATATATATGTATGCACACATCTCTCTTATCTGTACATTTGTGCAAAACAGGATATTCATCACAAGAGACCTCAATTTCCACAACTCTAACACTAAATATATCCAATTCATCTTGCATTCTTCCAGTTTTGACATTTTACATTTTCCTAAATGTCTTTAGTCTCAAGAAACAAAGAAAACCAGGATCACAGAGCTGTGCATACTGCCCAGTGCTTCCCAGAGCAGCAGCTTGCCCCAGGCTGGTTGCAGTGACAGAGCTGAGCTCTTCAGGAATCAATGGAAAACGTTCTTCAAGAAAGATATATTCAAATACTCTACACGGGGCTACAAATAATAAAAAACCCATCATGTTCCAAGAATGACTATCATCTTTTCCATTGTGATTTCTAGCACTAAATGACTGGTATCCAATTTGCACACAATTGAAATTCTTACTAAGTTCACTGTACGACCTTCACATTGTCAGATATTATTGTAAGTGAATAAACTTGCCCAAACTAAATGCAAAATATAACCATTTAAACTGACAGAAGTGCTTAAGGAGATTTTGAGCATTTAGGTCTTGCTGACTTCAGTGCTAAATTACAAAGATAAAATACTCTGGAAACTCTGCAGTAATGGCCACAGAATGGAGAGATCTAACTAAGTTATTTCATCTTACGGCTAAATTCACATATTTTCAGTTCTTGATCAGTTGCTAAGAGTACGATCATTGTAAAGCCAGACATTCTGAGATAAATGAATAACATGCTTCATGAATATTATTAAAGAAAGGACAAGAAAAATTTAATATATTTTTTCCTGTAAATCTACTCTAAATATTCAGTGAATTATATATCTTTCAGAACTGAGATAATAATTTTGTTTGATGACTAGATTAAATTTCCAAATCAGATAACTGTTCTTTAGAGAAAAGAAAAACATCCAGCTGATGCATTTAATTTATATAAGACCCTAAAATAAATTGTACAGGTCATTAATTTTATATTGCAAGAGACCTATAAATTAGATGAAATACTCAGTTGCATATATTGCACAAGAAGATTAACAGTTCACATTTAGCTGTGGTTTTTTGGTCATCATGTCTTTGGGAATAACTGTTCAGGAACTTGGCTTATCTCTGTCAATGTAAACTAGGCTAATGAAAGGCATATTGATTTCTAGCCTACTCACTAGCCTCCTGTATGACAGCAGAACTTAATCTTCAGAATACCTCTAATGCTGGTAGGCCTCAAAGCCACTCAGTTATGACATTAAGTCAGTATTCTTTGCACCTATGAATTTGCAATACAATGTAGTAGAAGACCGAGTGCATTTTATGTAAGAGAAGAAAGAAGCGATGTTAGCATTGCACTTTGCTGTTGTATTTTCACATTAAGGCAGAGAGACTCATGTTGTTAATGAAATGCATTTAGAAATAAAGTCTCAGTCATGTTACTATCCTTGGGCTATGGCATTTCTCCAGATTTGTCGTCTTCTAAAGAGATCTCTAGGGCTTTCATTATCTGCTGCACAAGGACAGAAGAGATGCAGAAAGTAGGCCCAGATCCTTCTAGATCTCAAGCTCTCTAATAAGTCTTTTCCCCAGGACAGTACAGATTTCTGACTGCTCTTTTTGCTTTACCTGAGTTGCACTTCCACTGCCTGCTCACAGCACAGAAGGAAAATATTAAAAAGAAGACAAGAAAGTTGAGAAGAAATAATTGTCAACTATACAACTATACTTTTTTTTTTTTTTTTTTTTAAGTATATATTAGCATTCTCACAGAAGCAAAACAAATTCCCTAATTACTCTAAGAGGCTGCAGCTCTTCTTAGCAGTAAGCATGAATGGCATCTTGGAGTAACAAAGAGAGAAAAAAGCAGCCGTGGGTTGCCAAGTATTTAAATAAAAGTTAAAAAGCTGCTGGCAGGATGGTGGAGTTCTGACAGAAATTGTAAAGAGGCTATCGACTTGTGTCTCAGTGAGTAGTTCTTCTATGTTGAATTTTAAGTCTGCATTTTCATCCCTGTGAAAAATCACAATGGTTATTCTGAAGGTTAAACATGAAGATACAAATTAGGATGGTGTGATATTTTTCTGGACTGTACACTAAATCTCCAGTGTGTGATCTTGGCAAGTCATTCAATACTCTAGTTCTTCGTTGGTGAAATGAAAATAAATAATATCCATTATCAGACAAGGCAGTTTTGTGGCTAAATCCATCAGTCTTAACGAAGCACTTTAAAGTATAATGATGATGAAACCTAAAGAGAAGCTTACAAATAGTTGTTTCAAAATTCAAAGCTATCCATTCTAAATTCATAAATGCTAAGTAAAATATATAACAGCATAAACATCAAAAGTGATGGGAAGTAGAAAAAGCATGACATGATTTTAAATCATGAAATATACATGGGATATCTCAGTATGTTTGTAGAGTGATGGCTATTATTCTTCAAATGCCCTTTGGCTGGATAAGCATGAACAGCAGGAATAGCTACAGTTCAATGACCCTTCTACCAATACATTGGCAGTTGGGTATCACAATCCCTAGGTAAGAGCAGAAGTGCCTCCTCTGAAGGAAAGAGCAAGTTGTGGGGGATGGGTGCCCCTGAACCACAGACATGCTTAAGGATTCCTGGGAAAGATGAAGACTGGAGCAATTTGCCTTGGCAAATGAAGATAAATGATCTACCACATGAGCCAACAAGTTAAGGAAATATAGCCCATGACTGCAGACGAATGTACAGTGAGAGCAGAACACATGTACATTCAGCATCCCATTTATAACAAAGTCATTATTTTGGGCTATGTTCTTAGTGCTTTCTAACTGTGATTTGCAGTGATAGGCAGAAGATATTCTGTCAAGCTCTAAGTAAAACCAATACTGCCACAGTATAGCTGTAAATATACAGAAAATTACCACAGTGCCAAACAAATTCAGCTTATATTTATCATTATCATCCTTTTTTTTTTTCTTTTTTTTCTTTTTTTTTTTTTAAATTCATCTCCTTCTTGCAGAAAAGCATTTTTATAGGAGTGTATAAACAAATGGATCTTAAAAGTGCTACAGACCAGAAGGCTCCCACTCTACCTTCCCAGTCTGTCCTCTCCCCCCATCCTGTGGTGTCTTGCTAAACAGGTGTTTCGGAACTAAAAAAGGAAGCCTTGCTTCTGAATGCCAAGAAGCATAGCCCAGTATAGGTGTAGATAAAAAAGTCTTTTCATTCCTCTGTGGGTTTTTTTTTCCTGTTTTTTTTTTTTTTTTTTTAAACAGGGCAGACATTGATAAGAGCAGTCACCTGACAGGAAGGTACAGGTTAGGAACCTTTATTTTCCAATTTACCTGTCATCTGTAATTAAAGAATGACGTCTCTGATATTCCTCAAACTCTGCAAGGATCGGTTCCTCCTACCTGTCGCTTTCACTACAGTCAGAGAAAGTCTTTCCCCCCCTCTTTTTTAAAGACTGAAAAAGAAATAGAATTAGAATAGAAAACAGAGCATTTTCCCCTAAAAGAGCACTGCTTCTCTACAGATTTTCTGAATGTAACCTTTTCTGTCTTCATTTTCTGGCTCCCTACAGATTTAAATTAAAGGAGTAGAATATTTGTACTCAAAGTAACATATATATTTTTAAAATCTACATGAATGTTTTGATCTCTTCACTATAGACTTTCAGGTTGAGTAGCCCTGTCAAATTAATATGGCTGCTGAAACATATAAAGCGAATTGAATCAATCTATTGCTTTTGCACAACAAATGTGATAGCTCTCACAATACTCCACTCTACTTCTCTTTTTTTTCTATTTCAAGAGCTTGAGGATCTCTGAAATCACAGGATGGCTTGTGTTGGAAGGGGCTTTAAAGATCATCTAGTTCCAGCCCCCATCAGGGGCAGGGTTGCCAGCCACCAGACCATGCTGCCCAGGGCCCCATCCAACTTGGACTTGAACACCTCCAGGGATGGGGCATCTACAGCTTCTCTGGGCAGCTGTGCCATTGCCTCACCATCCCTCCTGCTTATAGGCTTCCCTCTAGTACTGGCAGCACACAATAAGGTTTCCCTGGAGTCTTCTCTTCTCCAAGCTAAACAAGCCTTTTTTCATAGGAGAGGTACTCCAGCCATCTTAGTGGCGCTCCTCCGGACCTCTCCAACAGCTCTTCATCTTACCTGTGCTGGGTGCCCCAGGACACTGTCAGCCTTCTGAGCTGCAAACACACACTGCTGGCTCATGTCCAGCTTTTTGTACACCAGTACACCCAAGTTCTTCTCCACAGGCCTACTTTCAAGGAGTTCTTCTCCCAGTCCGTATACAAATCTGGGATTGCCCCAACCCAAATGCAACACCCTGCACCTGGCCTTGTTGAACCTCATTTGGTTCGCATGGGCCCATTTTTTTTTAAGCCTAAGTACTTCTGGATGCGTCAACTCCACCACTCAGCTTGGTGTCACAAGCAAACTTGCTGAGATTACATTTGATCCCACAGTCTACATCAGTGATAAAGAAGTTGAGGAGCACCAGTCCCGAGATGGGAATACCTTCAACAATTTTGGGAAACGTAGTACACTTTTGGTACTAAGGTAAAAATCACTCCCACTCATTCTCTTTATAGGAGCATACAAGCCATGATAACTACCCATGGGAAAGTAGTATCTAGCTGCACTGTGACCAAAGATCTCACTCTACAATATTTCACATACATGTAGGTCTGTTGAGCACAGTACAGATTCAGAGGAAAGGCTCTGTGAGCTAAAGTCTCTTCTCAAATTGGCCCAAATTGCTGTCATAGGATTAAACTGTGACTCTGCTGAACTCTGTGAGGGCAGAATTTTAACTTGTTTTTTCGTAAATTAAATTCTAGATGCAAATGTTCCTATAAGTATTTCAGTAACACCTACCATATTTTTTTTTCTAGAATAGCTTTGGCAAAGGCCTTAGATATGCACTTTTCTTCAAGCACATATTTCAATCAAATTTTTAAGTGCTGTGCCAAATTGAGACTTGCAAGGGTAGCAACTATTGTTATTTTTATAGTAAATCAACATCTTTCCCTGCCTTCTGTATGAAAAAACTAAATAGATTTCAATTCTACTTGAAAGTCTGAAAATCTTTCCCTAGATCTCCAAATAATAGATTCTTGAAAACAGAGAACCAACACCTGTACCAGTGTCAGTCTCAAAGACTAACTGGTAATTAGAGAGGTGAACTTAAAACTGCAGTGGATTTATGACAATCAGTAACACTTGATTGTGTCATTGCAAGACATAAGCACTTGACAATCTCCCTGGCCCCAGAGTCGTTAAATTTCAATAGGAATGCTTGCTTGGTATGCACCTCCTCTAATCTGTGCCATAAAACAGCAGAGAAGGGATAAAGTAATGAAATTTAAGTATACACATGGAAGACTCATGGCTAAAATGAAAAGAACTGGTTTTATTATACAGTCCACAATAACTACAGCAAACTTACGCAGCTAAAGCTGAACACAATTCCTAACCTGAAGACCTCACTTTCAGATTATTATCTAAACTTGCCTGTGGAAAAAAAGCCACGATTCATTAACATATCTGGGTCATCTCTTGAAGTGAACATGAATTTTGTTTGTGTAAAGAGTGGAACTATAAATCATAAATATGCATTTGAGAAGCTGCATGTAATAAGTGTTTGTACTTAACTTTGATGTGAGCTGAGCATGCTTACTGCTACTCAAGCTCAGGCCTCTTTTCAGCCCCATGCAGGCAGACCATAAATTCTAAGAGAATATTTACTTTGTGCATCTACTAAATGTGTATTGCACATAAACAAATAAATATAAGTCACAGTGTCCAGCTCTTACAGAAGAATGCAACAAGTACATTAGAGAATACATTACTCTCTACAGTTCTCTGCTCCTACCCACTACAGTAATACGGGGATGTTGCAGTTGGTCTTTTCTGCACGTTCAAAAAACCCTTCTCTCTAGAAAATTTTCCAGGGTCTGCAATGATGCTGCAAAACTTATTGCAACTACTGTAAATGGAGTGGGATCCCCTGGGCCAACTAAAATCCCAAGGTCCAAGATCAGAGAGAAATCTTAAATATCTACACCTTTTTCAGTCTTCCCATCTTCAGTGTAACACTGGCATACGTTGCTACTGTTAAGCAAATCTTTGAGTGAGAAGTTTTCCAGAACTGGAGCCTAGAAAAGGTAAGACTATATGTTCCAGAGCATGAAGTCTTCTCTTTTATTTTTGATGTTTTTTTTGTTTGTTTTCCATTAGTGGCTTTACTAATCTAGACTAAAATGTCTCAATTCCTTTCCAAATGAAAGGAGGGAGGGGAATTCATGCACTTAGCAAGCTAAGAATAACAGAATTTTAAAATCAGTGTATTTATTTTAAAAACCAACCATTTCTGCAGAACACACAAAACTCACCACTGGTGATAAAACCTCAGACACCAAAGACACTGATTGTATCAGTAGTGGATTATATTATTATTAGAAAATAAAACATGGCAGCTTGGGATCTGATCTGTAAACAGCCAAGAGATACATCCATTCCTCTCTTTCCAAAAGCCTCTTTAAGGAGAGGAACATCTGAAATGGCAAGAACTACAGCAGTCCCAAAGTCAGTCTTGTTGTCTGTGCACTAATCAGAGCCCTTAGTCAACTCAAATCTGGATTTTTTTTCCGTATAGCCTTAGGTCATTTGAACAAAGATCTGATCAGGATTTAAAATCTTATCTTGGGGAATTCAAGGATGAGAAATTACAGCTTTGAATTTGATGCAGCAAAGGGAAACTGGAAAGATAAGCATGTTATTGTAGAAACAAGTAACTATTGCACTCTGAGTCAGGATTTGCACACTTTTTACTTTGGCAATGTTGTCACTTTTCAAAGCCACTTTCCTATTTATAAAATAAGGCTTTTGCCTTACCTCTTCCAAGAATAAGGATACTGATGGATAATTATGATTATGGGAATAATTAAAGAAGCTGAAATATGCATGCGGCCAGCAACACAGCAGTGGAGAAGCAGAGCTCACAAAGTACATGCTGACAAGTTTTGGGAATCAAAAATCTAGAGAATACCTAAGCAAAGTCAGGAACACAAGTTTAATTCAAGCTTGTAGTAAGGCTTAATATTAGAGGACTAAAATTACTCTAATAAGCTGAAATAACACACAAACTCATATTCAGAAAAATTTTAAAAGAAAGCATTAAATGCAAATACAATTTAAAATATGAAGCTTGTCCCTAGTATGGCTAGAACTCAGTAATCTCAGCTGAAGCTGTATGTAAACCTACTCATTTTAAGTGCTAAACTTCTTTTCAGGATATGGCTTGCTCAAGAGGCTGACAAAAGATAATAGTAGTTCCTTTCCCATGCAAACTGACAAGTGTTCTAAAGAAAGAGTTGTTTTATAAGTCATGTATGCTGTTCCTGAAAATGACCCTGAACTGAAACAAAATCAATATTATTAACTCTGCAGTAAATGTTCAAATGATCATGCAAGAGAGAAAATGAGCTGAAAAAGCTATATCATAGAATTGCTTGAGCTGGAAGGGACCTCTAAAGGTCATCTAGCCCAATGCCTCTGCAATGAAAAAGGACACCTATGCTAGATCAGGTGCTCAGAGCCCCCCGTCCAGCCTGACCTTGAATGTCTCTGGAGACGGGGCATCCACCATCTCTCTGGGCAACCTGCGCCAGTGCCTCACCACTCTAATCATAAAAAACTTCTTCCTTATATCCAATCTAAATTTCCCCTCTTATAATTTGAACCCCTTCCCACTTGTTTTGTCACAACAGACCCTGCTAAAGGGTTCTCTCCTTCTTTCTTACAGCCCACTGTAGATACTGAAAAGACAATTCTCAGGTCTACTTAGCACCTTCTCTCTTCCACACCAAACAGCCCCAGCTCTCTCAGCCTGTCCTCAAATGTATATGTTAATGTAAAAAACAAAACAAAAACAGAACAAAATGAAAAAACACCCACAACAAACCAAACCCAAAAAATAAAGAAATGAAACACACACATAAAAGCAAACTAAACAGGCCAAACCAAGCAAAAACAGGTAAAGAAAGACAAGCTTCCAGACAAGGTATACAAGAATTAAAAATTCTTTGCTACTCTAGAAACTTATACTGTTGTCAATGCCCCTGCTATCTTCTATGGCACAATATACTTATGGCTGCTGCTGATATACCAGGAGCCTGGAAATTATTATGGGGTCCTGGGAAGAGTGATACTGATGGTCTGGAGTGCATGGGGGCATGTGGGATGGAGGGTGTGGTCCATAGATCCAGGACAAAATTGCCTTTCATTTCAGGGAAAGTCCCAGTGACCTAGGTGGTCCCTTCAAGCAAGATTCCTAGGCAAGAAATTGTAAGGACAAATTGCTCTTGCTATTATTGTATCTGCTCATTGGAAAGATATAAATGTTTCCAACAGATTTCAGTATTGCCAGATTTATTGAAAGTTTTAGGAATGCTAGATACATTAATATAAGAAAAACGGAAAGCTGTTATATTTTGCTTAGCTTGATGCTTAATTGGAGAAAGATCCCTTCTGTTTTTCTACATTAAATGCAAATACAAGAAGCGCTGAACTTCCAATTACCCATTGAAATTAAATCTTGCATAATTTGCATAGTAAATAGCTAAAAAGTATTGCATCACACATACTTTCTTCACGAAACTATTTTTAAAGCAAATGGATAACAGATTCAATAAAAAAGTCGATGAAAACCAGAACTGATCTTAATCTATAATAGTTACTCACCCTATCCATTTTCTTTGTTTTCAGACTACAGCCTAGATCAGTAGATATATGTTTAAATAGGAACCATTCTGTTTTGATATTAAGGTCAGGTTTCTGAAATACACCAAATGCTAAGCTGCTAGTACATAAATGCTTTCTCTGCAAATAAACCATAAATCTATTATCTTTACAGCAGCCGCAATCTGGAAAACGTGCTCTCTTTTAATTTAGTTGCTTCATGAATATCATATTAACGAGAAGCAACCTGAATGAGAAATATGTTATCAAGTGAAAAGCCTTTTAACTGCATGATCAAGACAAGTTTTGGGGGATTTTTTTGGTCATTTTCCCCTTTCCTGTTATCAAATAATAGTAAGATTCTTACAAGATTAGATGGTCTGTTCTTAAAGCACCTACTTGGCCAAATTCTCAACAATCAGAAATCTCCCTTAAACATGAGTAGAAAATTAGTTTCCCACCTTCAGTCAAAATTCTGATCTTGTTCTGATTAAAAATAAAAGGTCAATGTTTGCTATAGAATATGAATGAATATGTATTTATATACACACACAAACTCCAAGCAAAAGTGCTTTTCAACGTATCAGCACTTTTCATCTAAAAGTCAAAATGAAAATTTTAAATGAAGAATTTTGTCACCATTAAAACAATAAATTTAAAATTACTTTTTTTTTTTTTATATATATACTTCCCACTTGTAGTAGTTGACAGGAGCATGTAAAATCTGATAATTTTCTAAATTCAACCTGTTCCATTGACTTTTTTTTACTTAGTTTATGGAATAATTGATAATATTAAAGAGAAGTCAGATATTTTACTCTTCTAGGCTTTTCTATTCTTCTAAGAGGATTTATAATACTGAGAGGTTTAAAAATATTGCATGCATTCTCCCCATCATTTTATCCTCATCTTTGATGACACTGTGATCTTTTCAATCTGTTCCCTATGATGTTGCACTAAATAAGGCTTTGTGTTTGTGTCTATTTGTTCGTTACTTAACACATTATGTTATGTATTGAGGGAAGTGCCTAAAAATACTCAGGGAATCTATGTTGTGTACAATGAATGAATAGGAAACTTGACAGTAGCAGCGTCCTCAGCTATAGGATACTAACACTATAGTCCAGGCGCAGTTACCAAGGTGAACTGGACTTCATACTTTGCAATAAAATGGCCTCTACACAGAGCATTCAGTAGACTTAAATTTGGCCTCTTGCTGTTCATGAAGCCAGGCTTAGCATAGTTGAGCTTGTTTTGAAATCTGTCCACAACTGAAACTGAAGAATGCCTCTCCTACCTTCCAAAATCTATCCTAATGAAAAAATCTGACCTACAGTACAGCCACATGAACTACTGAACCACTGCAGATGAGAAGGAAGCAATCCCTGAGGAGGGCAAGGAGGGCAACAGGAGGGTAAAAAAGGGAAAGAGCCTATTCTGAAAACAGTTAAGCCACAAAAGGATTGCTAACAGAAGGCCTTGAGTTTATATCTCAGGGTTACTGAAGCTACATTGCAAATACATACCAGCAGGCTTCAAAAGGAGAATCATATATGCCCACAATGTGAAAGCAGAAACATGCAGCTGGGGAACATCATAGAGCAACTATACTAGTAAAGAGTCCTGCCAACCTCCAAATTAACTTGAGTCCCTGCTCTCAGTTTTCTACGGATGCCAAAATAACATTTTCCAATGAGTTTCTGGTTAAATCGCTGACTCACTGAAAGAAGAGCCAGCATAGTAATGAACTCCCCCTCTTAAACTCTTCACCTTTCAGAAGATACTGAATTTATGATAGATGATACTCGATTTTTACAATCAGCCGAGAAACAACTCTTGTGAAGAGGAAAGTAATAATTCAGCCCAGATGCACTATTGCTCATTCAATGTTTTCAGAATTCATATTATAATCAAGGGGGAAAAAATAAAAGGGTAATTCTTGAATACAAGAAAAAATTACAGTTCTAAGTGCTCATTAACAGCTAAATAACTACTGCATCCTATTCTCTTTTTGGAGTCTAGCTGCTTAGATGAAACTTCCAAAAGAATCCGCCTTAGTAACTACAGCCATTAAGGAAAGCTGCTTACTGCTTGGTGTTCCATCTCTGTAATATAAGCAGCCCTTTCAAATGGTTTAGTTATATCTATAAAGAAATGCATCATATCTCCTAGAATTCACGGTGAAAAAAAAAGCATTTGAAATGTTACCAAAGACAAAACTTAGTTTTAATTGGAAGTTTTATGTATTCAGTTTGTGGAACTCTTCCTATTCAAATCAAGGATTTCTTACTAAATACGGAAAACACAGATGACATTATGTCTGCTTAATATCCAAAAGTGTCTTTATAAGAACATCTTTAAAAAAATATATTATCTGAATTATCTGCTTATAATGCAACATAGGTAGTATTAGTATTAAAAGATAAGCGCTAAAACTAGTTAGAATAAGACCTCATTTTAAAAGCCTTATTTCACAACATGAAAACTCTAACAAGCAGCATTTTGAATGTCTTCCCTTGTCTGTACTTACAGAAAGTATAAGTTAAAATCACATGCATACAGCCATGCATATCAGTGACAAATGAGGGACAGAGGCCTCAAGCTAAGAGAGAACTTGAATTCATGCTTGAATTTTATCTAGCTGCTGAGTTCAAGGTGAACTCTCACAAACTTAAAGCTACTCACACAGAATGATTCAAGTTATCTAGGAGAGACCTTGAAAGGTCAAACCATCCAGCCATTTGCTCTAAGGCAGGAACAGCTGCCTTTCTGGACAGAATGACATTTCAAACATATGTTTATCTAGCCTGTTTCAGTGATGACGACTACTCAGAGATAATCTACTTCCATAGCCGTATCATACAGAAATCCACCCTGTTGCAATTTAAGTCATTATTTCTTGTTAAGGACAACTTATTCCCGTGACTGCAGAAGCCTCCTATGTAGTTGAAGATTGTTACCATGTCATTTGTTAGTTTCATCCCCTCTAATATTTCTTTCCGTTTTTCTCCATATGACACTGTCCAACTGGTCTAGCTATTTCTTGAAGCACAGGGCTTGAACTGAAGATTATAAGATCCTGTCGGGACCTTATGACTGCAGAGCAAATAAGACAGCATCACTGTATGTCTAGTATGTCTATATTTATCCTTATGTTTCTCTTGATGCATTCAACCATAATGTTTGCTACTTCTAAAACTGAGCAGTCAACTCAAGTGCTAAGCCTGACCCTGAATCTGGTCTAAGAACCTGCTGCGCATGCTTGTTTTAGAAGAGAAAAAAATTGGGCCAAATCCAGCTTGAAAAAACACGCCTACACACTGATGTTTGGTGAAGGGAGATGAACATGTTACATAAGCTCTTTCAAATCCAGAATTTATGAGGACAATTAGCACAACTGATTGACCAATACTGACAGCAAGGAAAGCTAATTGAGGCTCTGTTTATTTGTTGGATGTGGAAGAGAAGAGCAAGGAAGTAGAAGCGTTCCATGATGACATACAGCATCCAGCACTCACAAACATTACCTCACAGCAATGCTTTAAAGTCGTTTTTCAGAAGCCACAAACGAAAACAAAACCCACGTGCACTTAGCGTGGCTTGTCTGCATACTTTTCCATGGAAAGTAATCTCCAAGGCTCGTCAAGTTCCTGCTGTGATTACGCAATTCTTTGGTTTAGTAAACACAACATCTGCCAATTGCACCACATTAACACTCCCAGCTCAGCCCTCATCAAACCTAATAGTTGGATATAATTTCACACTGCTGGCAAGCATACAACATTTTCTCGTACTAGATGAGAAATGCTTCTGTCAAATGACCTTTTGTTCACTTCCCTGTGCACAGGGCCCCAGCACACGCTTACCTTAACTACTGCCTTCTCAAATTGCATTGGTATTCACTTTCCTTAGGAAGTATGAACCACACTGGAAACTTGTGCTCATAGCAGTTACACCAATACATGGACCGTGGCCTCGACTGGTTTTGAAACCGGGGCAGCTATAGAGTTTTCTTGTTGCCAGTGCCTTTCGAGTTACCAACAGCATCACTGCTCGATACTCCAGAGAACTCAACAAAACAACAGTGACTTTTGTGAAAAACAGAGTCAAATGATGAAACTTCTTTCAAAAAGGAAAGAAAAAAATTTTTCAATTCCTTAATGGAGAAAACCAGGATTCAGACTGTTTTGGGTACGACATCCATCACTGGCTTAATTCAAAACGAAGCAGCATCTCATATAGTCCCGCAGGAAACAGCTCCAGTCCAAACCTCCATCTCCTGAGGTCAGTGCAGGTGCAGGGAACAGCAGCCGTGCTCCACTGGGCCAAAACACTTTAATGAATGTGCTAACTCACACATCATGAATAACTAACTCACGCTAAATCTAGCCTGTGACTATTTTTCTCAGTGGGTCTCTCTCATTACCTGACATTATGAATTCCCTCATCTGATTCCTTCATAGCCTCAGGAGTCTCTTGTCCTAGAGGAAACAGCTTTAGTGAACTGCAAAGGTTTTCAGAGGAATGTGGTATTCAGCACAGCAGACATTGCTTCAGCGTTTTGCTTTAAACAGCCTTTATGTGCTGCTAATAAATTGCTGCCCACAGTGAAAAGACTTTTCAAATATAAAGATCATTTTGTCATTTGCTACGTGTCTATAGCGTAGGAAGGCGGTTTCCCCGTTATTTATAATCAACTCCTACTTAAGGGTCAGAACAAGAGCCAGATTCGGAGTCAAATGTTTGCTGGATTTTAAGTGCCTTTCTGAGTATGAAAACTGCAAGGAGGAATATTTACAACCAAACAGAAACACTGTTTTCCTCAGAGGATTTTCAAACCATCAGGAAACTGCAACTACTTCTCTCACTTTAAATTTCTGGAAATGAGTTTCTATGAGAGTGACTTACTAAATCAAGGCTATGATAAGATTGGCTTATCTGCCATTTGTTAGCAATACTTCAAACCATACTTTCAGCAGAAATGATGATTACAAAAATTGGAAAAAATAAAAATAAAAGGAAGAACCAGATTGAAAGTTAAGAGATTACTTCTTCAGAGGGAATTCTTGGTAGAACACTTGAGATATGCCAATAGGATTTACTCATAAATGTCACTGGGATACCTCAGTGATTGTTTTTATTTACAGATCTTGTACAGAAGAAAAAAACAAAACAAAAAACAACAACATCAAAAAAGTAATTTTGAGTACAAAGAGAAAAAAAGTCTGGTACATGTGATGTCAAGTCGTAATTTGCTTGATACTTGTAAGATAAAAGCTGCAGGTGATGGCGATATTCTAAACAGCGGAAACTCAAGCTGTACAAACCTGTGACTATTTCACTAGATAAATACTAAATAAGCACTAATAGTAGTTTATCCCATAAAAGTAATTCTACCCCTCTTTGAATGGCGATGCTTGGAAACAGCAGCAGTCCAGTGAGTATAAATTATACCCAAAATATGCTTTGACAGAAGAGAAATTGCAATAACAGCCTCCTGATTCTGACTGTGTTAGTTAAAGAACACAACATTTTCACGGCTTCCCGTTGCAACGTTTCAGCAAGCAGCCAGCCCTCACTCAAACACCCGGGAGCCCTCATTGTTGGGCAAGCTTTCAAAAGAGCACACTGCTTCAGCTCACTGAATTCATGTCACACGCAGCTCGGTTATGTCAAACACGCACTGAACACAAACGTTTAAGAACTTTCACTCTTGATGCGGAGCGTTTTCCCGAAGGCAGAGGAAGCTGCGCCCACGCTCCGGGAGCCGCAGCGGCCGCGGTGCCCTCTGGCGGGGACAGCCCCGCTCCTCGCTCCCCGCAGCCCCTGCTGGATCACATCACCCAGGGGCAACAGGCGGGTGCCGGCCTGCCTGGGAAATGGCTTCGCTTCAATGGATCCCAGCTGATTGTGCCCAGGGAGGAAATTTTAGGAACTTGGGGGGAAAAAAAAACCACAAACAGTATATATGTATTTATTGGTGGTTGTTTTATTCCTCCCCCTCCCCCCCCCCTCCGGTTTCTGTTGAAATCGTGTCGCAGCCCTCTGGTGCCATCCTCAGAAATCCTCTCCTGGTTCTAGCTCTTAAGGGCATACTTAACATTTGCATTTCTTGACATTGTTAATCTCATTCATTTTCAATATGGTGTTTTGCCACTGAACATATCAGAACTGGCTTCCCATTAAGTATCTGCAGCTACTTCAAAGATTTGGTTTCTACTTTAATTCTTCAAAGGTTTCATCTGAGCTACTCCAAAGAGATACACTGGATGCTAAATAGAGTGAAACTTTGAAACAACTCTTTTTTATTTTGGCTCACAGAACCTGAAGTTGAGTCCCTCTGGCTTTATTTAATAATTGTCTACTTACTGATTAGACACAGTCTATATACTAAGATATATACTGTAGAAAAGCAATATATATTAAAAACTTTTAAAAACTGTAATGATGAAAACATGTTAAATGTGACTCTGATTACGTTAATGACATCTGAGTGTTGCTGTCATAATGCAAACTTTTTTATTCAAGGTGGAAGGGAAAAGACTTCATAGTTATAGACACCCATCTGTCAAAACTGGCATGAGATTGTCCACCTTAGCAGTGGAAGGCAACAATCTCTTCATATATTTTCTTCAGAATGCATTACATGTCAAGGTAGCATTGCTTATTGTTAACTCCTTGCTACTTCCTGCTGTGCTCAGTAACACACCAAGCACTAACCAATGACTTAGGGATAAGCAAGCTGCTGGTGCGGCTTCTGCTGAACACCTCCTAGCACAGACCTTGCTAAATATTACAACTCAATAGCCTCAGTAAGTAACAAGCAGCTATTCTTTGTCTACTGATAAATTGTATTTCATTTAGTCAGCAACAACACTTTCTTTTAAAGATATGATGGCAATAAGTGAATAAACTTTGTGAACTTAGTCCTCTGTCACACAACAGGGTCATTTTCTTTCCGTACTCCCACAGCCACGCTTGTTTCACCCAATAACATTATCAAACACCAACAACTGCTATCCAAACCCCCGTGAACAGCCACACGCATCCTGCAGCACTACATGGACAGTCTCCTGCTTTTTCTCTTCAGCCCCACACGCCATATGAGCCCCCAGCAACCTGCTGAGCTACCTGGCCCTTTAGCCATTCCCAACCCAGCAATAGGCCCCTGTCTGGGAAAAGTCCCCTCTGCCTGGCACACGTCTCAGCCAGCACTGCAGAGAGCTCCCACGGCTCTCCTGTTTGGGGCACTTACTCTGTGACTACAGAACTCCACACGTCCATACCAGACCTTACAGGAAAGGAGGAAGGGGCAGCTCTAGTATACCACGGACATATTTTAGCTGGTATAAAACTCACCGGTACTTCAACCATAAAAGCAGATCTTTTACAAGTACATATACATAGATACAAGGTAGAAGGTGCTGCAGCAAGATCCCCTGGCATGCAAAACCGAGCTTTTCCTCACTCACTACTCAAATACCTATCTGCAGACGCACTGAGCTTCCCTCGGTAGCTCTCCACTCCGCAGCACAGGAATGCGGGACCCTGAGGCTTTGGCTGTCAGCAGGGAGCCCCGGTGAAACGCACTGCAGGTGCTGTGTGCCACGCACTAACAGGTGCCTCCGGGAGGACCCTGATACCACCGCAACCAAACTTAGGCAGCAGGACAAACCTCTCGTTCTGAACAAACAGCTCCCACAGCCCTCGGAGGCTGCTTCAAGATCCCTCTCTCAGCGCTTGGTTTTCAGGGAAAGCTGCAAGTAGCAGAGAAGCGGAATGCCCGCTGGCTGTACCAGCGGGTGATGAGGGAAACTTTGCCTCCCCTCCCACGGTTCGCTTCTGGGGCTGCGGCGGGGCCCCGCCGCTGTAGGGAGGGGGGGAACCGGGCACCCCGCCCGCCTCCCCCGCTGCCTCGGGTTCCCCAGAGCCTCTCTCGACTCCCGGCAGAGCCCTTCCTTCTCCTTCGGGAGCCGAGAAAGAACCTATAGAGATCGCGCGGAGAGACTGGGGAGAACAGCACCGGCTCCCACTTATGGTGGAAGGAGGAAAGTCCCGAGTTCTCATTCAAATAAATAAATAAAGCGAGGGGGAGCTCTTCCCGGAGAAGCCGGAGAAGGAGGGGTGCAGACCCCGTGCCACCGTCAACCCGGGGGGCAGTGGGAGCTGACCCCCAATCCGCACTCTCTCCCTCGGGCCCCGCAGTGCTGCTGGGAGTGGCGGTGCGGAATCCCCCGGCCCCGGGCCCGTTGGTGCTGCCCCGCCCGGCAGGTACCAGCTTCACTTACCGCGGCTCTGGCTCGGCGTCTCTCCGCCGGCGAGCTGGCAGCGCTCGCTCAGGAACTGGAAAAGTAATAGAAATCCAGCGGCTAGTTTGCTTCTCTGCAGCCTCGCCATAGCACGGAGCTGCCGAGACAACTCTCCGGGGTGCGGGGTGCGCGCCGTTCCTCGTCGGAGGGTGGAAGTCCGGCAGGCGGCAGGGAGCAGCCCTAGCAGGCACCGAGTCGCCCTCCCCTCGCAGGAGCTCTCATTGAGGGGCGGCGGGGGCTGGAGCGGGGCTGGGGAGCGGCGGATGGGGAAGGCTCCGTCTCCCCAACTTGCGCGGCCGCTCTCAGTTCAGCGGCATCCCCGCTGGGGAAAACAAGCCCAGTCTCGCCTGCGAAGTGCCAAACTCTTCCTCCTTGCAGCCTGCTGATTGATTTTAGGAGAGCCGCGGAGATCCTCCCTTCCTGGCTTGCCCCCACCCAACTCCCTTCCCCCGCAGGGTGAGGCTTGGGTGCCTTAGTGACTGTGCCTCTCCTCGGCACACCGCGAACGACAAAACCCCTCCGAGTGAGACGAGCTTCCCCGCTCGGAGCAGGCGGGTCGGCCCCAAGCCCCGGGGTGGGAGGGCAGCACCCGGAGGGCGGGCGGATGCGCCGCGGGAGAGGATGCGAGCAGCGGGGCGGCAGACGGGGACGCACAAGTTCTCGTTTCGGGCGGTTTTCCGAGGCTGTCAGCGCGAGGCCGAGTGCAGCGGAGGGAGGCGGGCGCTTCCCCGGCACCCGGTGCAGCCCCCGCTGCCGCCTCCCGGAGCTCGGCGGAGCGCAAGCGCTTCGCTCCTCTCCGCGGCTGCCGCTCGGCCCAGGAGGCGCCGTCCCGGAGCCACGGGGGGAGGCCGTGGAGCGGCACGCACAGCCCCGCGGCACGAACCCGCCGCTCTGCGGGACGAGGAGATCCGGGCCCAGCCTCGCCCGGAGATTCAGAAGTTGCTTTGTAAGGATGGGTCCGTTCCGCGGAGCGACAAACCTCCGAGACCCCTTTTCTGCCTCCCCCTACTCCATATTTTTACTTGGCTTCCGGAGAAACCAGCTTCCTTTCATCCCCCTTCCCTCCCCACCCCCCGCAAACCCCTCCTCTGTTTTTCTTCCTTTCCCCTCCGCAAGTCAGAGGTGCGTAGGTGTGCTCATCGCTACGAAAGTGCAAGGACTGAGGGGTCCGTCCAACAACAAAGGATCTACACGCTTAATTTAACGCTCTGTGATTTATCCCATCCCTTGTGTTAATCTGCGAACAGCGGCACGGAGGCAGAAGCGAGCAGAGGGCGCGTCCATCACTCAGACACAGCCGAACGAGAGAGGCAGCGGCTTTGTAACCGCTCCGCGAAGTACGAAGCCGGGAATGCACCTCTCAACCCTTGCTACGAAATAATTAAATTAATTAGAGTGACAATTAAATTAATCAAATAAATAGGGCTACAGAATGTTTGACATTGCGGATAACTAATACTTAATCACCAGGAAAAGGAACGACCAGTGACGAGAACGTGTTCTCCCTCAATTTACTGCTGTTTGTGAGATTAAGAATTCATCAGCCCCACTGTAATTGCCTTGCTCTTTAATGTTTGATGCACTCACGTGTCCATGAAAGCAGAACCCTTGTGTTTTTGAGAATAATATTTGAAGTATAAGCAGAAATATTTGACGTGCAAACAAAAATATTAGAATTCACGAGGGCTGCTCCAAAAGTAATGCCTCCTATTTTGTGATGTTGGCCCACAGTATCAGAGGCAGATGTTGGTGGCATGGTAGTAGATGCTGAATCTTCCCCCCAGTATTCCATTACACATTGTTGCCATGTGACAAGATGGCAGCAGAGGGGCAGTTTGACAGAGTGGTGTCATGTCAGAAGTACAGAAGAAGCGAAGGTGTGGAACTGAATTCCTCCCCGTGGAAAATATGGCACCCATTGTCACACAAACTTGCTGAATGCTTATGGAGGCCAAACAGTGGATGTGAGCACTGAGGTGATGGGTGTTTCAGCAGTGGTGATGGCAACAGTGAGTCACCTCCACTGGTGCAGATTTTGACAAGCACAGAATGCAGATTCTCGCTCATGGCTGGTGAAAATGCATAACTAATGGTGGTGACTATGTTAAAAAATAGTATTTTATAGCTGATAATTTGCTCTATCAAATAGTGTTATTGTGCTCTTTGTATCTGTCGTATTTTCCATGGAAATAAATAGGAGGCATCACTTTTGGAGCAACCTCTGTATATTACTATACAATATACATAGCAACCTATTGTATATCGGAAGGCTGATACCAGTAAAGTTTTTTGATATTCAGTGGTACTGTCAAAGTTCCCTCAGGTTTTACCAGAGCTGCTGAGCATGTTATTGAGCTTTTGGCCTTTGGTGGAAGGAGTAGGGAGTCAGTGCTAAGGAAGAACTGCCCCTCTCAGCTGTTCGTCAGCATCATTGTTAGATGAGAATAAGAACTGTAAGAGCTGGAGAATGTTCAAGGCCTGCTTTCATATGCTTTTGTTCTTTTGAAACATAAATTAGCATATTACAATATTATAGTAAATGTTAAGAAAGGCTTGAATGACTCGAAGCAAAAGTGCACATCTTGCTAAACTATACAATAATAAATCCTTTAAGCCCTCTATATATAGTTGAGAAAAGCCTAAATGAGGGCAAGTCAAATTTTTCTTTCATTTTCAATCTGCTTCTCAGTCTTGCAGAGAAGATTTATAGTTTCAGATGTATATTCTTCATAGATGGATGACAAAAACTCTGTATGCTAACGATTAGCAATAGCCAACTGAAGTGTGCAGCTGCAGATAAAAGTGCCAGCAACATCTTGGTCCTGCAGCCCTAATTTGCAGTGCTCCATCTAGTTGCACACCAGATTAGCAGCATGATTGCCGAGAGGGTGGCACACAGCATTCAGTGCTCCTTGTGCTTCAGTGTGCCCTCCAATGAAGGCTGTTTGCACTGCCCCTCTTGTATTCAAAAAGATGATCGGCATATAGCTATATCTTGCCATAATTGTGTGTAAAGCCACAAGTAAAACACTGTATTGCACTGAAAATAAAGCTAACAAGGATACATGTATAAATGATTAATGACAGGATCTCACTGCTAGAGAGGCATTCATCTCAGAAAAGCATATTTGTTCATTGTTATTTATAAACCAGAAGTAAATTGGAAAGGAAAGCTTCTTGAAGGCTTCCTGAGCTGTATTCACTTGGGATGCAGTACCTGTGATCATTTCTCATTACTTTCATGTACTTCTGTCCTCACACTCCTCTCACCTATCTTGGGATGTATCTTGCAGTGGCACTGGTTCCATAGAAATCAACACAAAGGCTTTCATTTTTACCATATAATGATATTCCCTAATATTTTTCTCTTCATGCATAGCACCAGCATCTCTGGTTATAACATCATTCAGAAAATAAGGGTGGGAACATTCTCCCTGTTCATTGTACTCTATTATCATACTACTTTCAAGTGCTCACCCTCATTCACACATTCCTTTAAGATTTTTTTTTCTTGTTAAATGAGCACAGCCTCTTCAACCTATGTGTCTTCTGATCTTATTGATGCTAATCACAAAAAGCAAAGTTTTCAGCATTTCTCATTTTAACATATTGTTATTTACTCAGCTGGATGGCTGCAGGTGGGGGCCATAAGCAGTCAGCACCAGCTTGGAAGGTACCTGCTTTGGATTTGAAGAGTCATGGGAGGATTTCTGTTTCATTTACAGAAAGGAACTAACAGGTACCTGCAGCACTTGGGAAAGCAGGGAGAATACCTCTGTATTCCCATCCAGAACAAATGAAAGTGAGTTTTCCTGTTTAGTGAATTTGCATTTGCAGTTGTACTGCAGGCAATCGTGTCTGCGTATAAGAAACAGACTATAAGCAGCACCATCTTCCTCTGTAACTGAGCAGCATCTAGCAAATTACTTAGCTTCCCAGCTGCACAGAGAAGACCTAGATAATTCTAGAGTCATAAATAATACTTGGTCTGCCTGCATCAGTCCATACAGAGACAAAATTGAAGATGCGGCCTTTGTGTGGCAAGCAGTACACAGCTCGATGCTATGAGTATCACGGATTGAGGCTGCACGTAGACCCCAATGCCCTGCAGCCAGTTTGGCACTGAGATTCACCTCCCTCTCTTTGGAACTCTGCTGAGAGCTGAGAAGGCCCGGGAAGGTCAGTGGTGTCATTGCTGGGAATCTGGCTGAGGCAGCGAGTTTCACATGGTTGAAGTGAGGTGTTAGAACTGTGAATTCAGAGCGCTGCCCAGCTGGCAGCTGCTTTTTACTCTCCCAGTTCAAAGGAAGAGCACAGTGGTTTAGCTGAATCACTAAAGGGCCATGCAAATATCAGATAGAAAGTATAAAGCAGAAAGGTAGCTTCCTCATTAAGTTGGGAAATAGAAGCTACACCGCAACCTTAAGCAAGCCTTTGTTTTTTTCCCTTGTTCCCAGCTGGAAGAGCACAGAGTCTGTCTCCCTGTTTGATTTCCTGGGGCAGGTGCTGAGGTTCCCTTCTTGGCTAAGTCACAGCCAGGAGGCATCACTGCCAAATTCCCTGTAACTCCGTGCATGCTGCTATATGCAAATGCATGAGTTTGCATAATTTTGATTAATTAGGATTTGCCTGTATGCTGTCTCTAAGAGCTGTGTTGTTAATGCTAGTGCAGCTTTGTTCAGTGAAGCTTTCTGCTTATCTCTAGGACAGCAGCATGACAAACCTCCCACATGAACTGCTTTGCGCTTCTGCCTCAATCTATGGCTATGGAGTGCTTCCTAGGGGTGTAAAGAGACAGTTCAGATTCATGGCGTGGTAGCCACTGGAACTCAGTCTCATTATCTTTTGTAGTGATAAAGCGCCTATGGCTGAGGGAAAAAAAAAAAATTAAAGAGAAACGTTTCAGCAAGCAAGACAACATAAAAAAGAATAACGTCTGACGTTACACAAGAAGTTTAATTCAAACCAGTTTTAATTCCTATCTGAACTCTAATGACTTTAAGAGTATGATGTTTTTTGTTGTTTGTTTGTTTATTTATTTATTTAGGAGCACCCTTCCAAAATGAGAAAACAAAAAGCTTCAGCTAAAGTAGAATTATATGAATTGGAGATGGTTCCCCCAGACCTTCAATTAATCTGCCTTTGCAACAACACTGACACAGGCTGCAGCAATTCTGTGCCAAGCAACGCTTGTGCCTGCTTGTGACCAGAAGCTCTAGGGACATTGCTCAGCTTCGACAACCACAAGGCAGCAAAGTCCAAAACAGGATCAGGGAGTTCTAAGTCTCATCCTTGCAACTCCAGCAAAGGTTGTGGCTAAGACCTCATTCATCATGTCCAGTACAGTGACAGCTACAGGACCTAAGGACAGAGAAGAACCAGAGAGCACCCTGATAGCTTGTCATAGGGCTGACTTTAACAGTATAGTGCTGATCAGCAGGCTATGCTAACACTGTAGGAGAACTGCAAGATGCTCAAGGATGACACAGAAGAGAAAGCAAACATAAAAATAAAAGTGAAAGAACAGAAAAAAAGACCCAATTTTACTAGTGCTATGTGTCTGGCACTGCACTGGGTTATGCAACAGGTAAGACACCTTTATCCTGTCTTGTATTCCATATTCTCATCGCCCTGCCTCCACAATAGAAGTTCATGTCTCACAATACAAGTTTTTCTTTTCTTTCCTCTTTCCTTTTAAATGTTGACCTTTCCTCTTTCCTTTCTACCTGCCTTTTCATCAAACATGCAAGTCCTGCTTTTGTTCTGGCCCAGCATATATCTATGTGGTATTTGCATAACTTAGACAAGCACACAAGTCCTATTAGACAGCATGTGCTCTTCTGGAAAAGTAGTATAGGATTTTGCTGCATTAACCCTTTATAGTGTTAGAGTTCTATTTTTCTCTGCATCGCTCTTGTCTACCCATTCATAGTAATATTTCTGCTAAGTTCTTGGCAAGAAGGTGCCCAATTTCAAGGAGAAATATTGAAGAGTCTTTCTCCAACAACAAACAAATCACCAAGTCTTCCTAGCTGGTGCAACCTGGTTAAAGACCACAAATTCATGCTCAAGTCTATCTCTTCTCCTCTGTGCAGTTTTAATAAACAGGAAATTTACACTATACACTTCGGAAGAGATTTGCTCAATTCCAAAGAGGGGAGGATGAATTTTCAGCTGCAGTGCAGCTCTTTCGTTCCTTGGTCCTCTCTGGTCTCTGCTTCTCTGTTCATCTGACCTCTGCAAGAATTTCCTGGTTTCCACATACCTACAGAGCCTGAATTTCACACAGGAATGGCGTATGTATGCCCTGAAACCTGCTTCAAAAGCATGTCAGCAGCTTTCATCCCTGGCCTAAGCTTTCTAAGACCACACCAAGGTGGCAAGCAGGGACATGGCCAATTAAAGTCACAGAGGCAGTGGTGTCAGACAGTAGAGAGTAAAATTTGTCAGAGACTTTTTTTTTTTTAAACTGGTTTCACTGGACTGGACTGAATCACCTTCTATACAGAGTCAGGCCAAATACCTTAGCATATTTTCCCATATGTTCTGATGGAACATCTTAAAATGAGTAATACACATCTGGTGTGTAGGAACACAGCAAATTTGCAAAATACCACTGTGACACATGCTGATAGCAGGCTTACAGAGAGAATACATCTTCAGAGATAAGTATAACACAGCAGGCTTCTTCCTTCCACTAGTGGCAATACTTCCTTTGCCAGGGAAGCCTCCAAGAAGTAGAAAACTCTAGGAACAGTCAGAGGCTAAAGCGGAATAATGTCTCCTTTTGTCTTATTTTGAAGTGGTCACTACTTGGATTTTGCAGATTGAAAAGTGATTCTATAGTGGCTCCTGTCTCTCAGAAACAAGAATTATTTCACTTCAGGTAAGCATACTGTTCTTCTAAGCAACAGGCTTGCCCAAAGCAGTAACCCCTACTTTCAGACAGCTGCCACTCCTCTTTGCAGTGAGGTTTCCCTGATCTGATTTTCCTCTGAGCAGCTTATCCCCTGTACAAACATCCAGATGTGAGTCTTTGCTTCCACATACACTGTGGAGCCTGGGCATGTGCCTAATGAGAGAAATGATGAGCTACAGTCCAGAGAAGGATAGCACGATGATTTTTCCACATCAGAAATCCATGCCAGCTAAGTGTTCATCACAACACTTCGATCTCAAAGTTTAAGCCCTCCCCATGGAGCAAAAGCAGATTCTTGGTAAACTGTAGCTGTAGTCTTGACAACCTCTTTGGATGTCTAGACAGTGGAGAGAGACAATTACATCCTCTTTTAATCTCAATGGCAACAATTCAACATCCTTAACACGTTTACCTCAGGATGACCCTATTTATGTTGCTTGTTTTTGTGGTACTACATGCACCTAATGCTGTCAAAAATATGGAGGAGAAGGTGATCCAGGATACAAGTTTTTATTAACGTTGATATATCTGATAAGTACTAGGTCACAAAGAGCCCCTGTAAAGACTTCAGTATGGACCTAGAAATTAAGAAGTTTAATAAGCATTTACAGCTAGTATTTCTCATTTAACTGTCTTGAAAACATTAACATTTGCAGAAGGGCTATTTAATTAATGTTAATTGAAGAACACTAAATCCCAAAGATAAGTGCAGGAAACATCCAGTGTTGCTGCATTTACTTAATGCAAGATAAAGAACAGGGGAAGAGAAGACTAAGTTACTACAGCCATCTAAACACAGTCTTACAAGATAACGGAAGTAGGAAAAGAGATCTAAAGTGGGAAGGAAAGGAGACTCCTGCTTAATTTCAAATTATATGTAAACTCAAAAGTTTCTCTAAAACAAGCCCGACATAAAAACAGAAGACTCTAGCATGCCAGGTCTGCCTTATGCCAGCTACAAGCATCAAAGTTGCTCTCCTAAATCAAGAAAAATTAAGTCATTTTATTTCTAGTTCACAATGAACACTACATACAAGAAAGCAGACTATGTATATGCAGATTGGAAACAAAAAGTTTTTTTTGAAAGGAAAACAGAAAATAGCATCTTAAAACACTGGTGTTAGAATGCTAGAAAACAAAAGAAGAAGAGGCTGTAGTTTATTAAACTTAGAAGCAGTTAGTTTTTAGGGACAGAGGACATGAAAATAACTGAAGCCTAACTCATGAAGTCTTAATTCACCTGCAGTTTCTCCTCAGCTCACATTACTGCCTTGGCACCAAGCAGCTATTTAATAATACAGGGCAAGCAAATTATGCAAAGTATATATTTCTCTTGTGTTCCTTTCCGTAAAGAATAAGTCCATAAAGCTGACACCTTTGCTTAAAGTCTGAGGATTTTACCATAAATTAACCTTATTTGTTACTTTGGTAGGTGAAAATTTCCACCACTATGGAATGTACCTCAAAGAGGCAGGTCAATCAGCATCACAAGTCAAGCTCTGTTCTGTAAACGAAATTCGTCTCCTTTATAATCTGTCATCCATACCTTTCCTCTTCTGAATTTTCTTTGTATCTCCCTTTACCTTTTTCTTCCTCGCACAAAGAACAATGCTTTGAAGCAAAAGAAGTTAGAAACTGTAGACTGCAAATATGACTGTGTCAAACATACTTAAATGATAAAGAGATTGTAAGTCTTTAAAGTGAATTGTTTTTAGAAGTTTGACAGTTGAGTAGTTCTCCTCAAATGTTTTTCAAAGCGTGCTACTTACTACAGTTTGAAAAAAAAATTATATTACATGCTGAAATCCTCCCTCCCACCCCCCTCTGTTTCTTAGGAAGGAAAAACAGCACATTTATCTAAATTCAGTAGAGAGGTACTAGAAGTCTCTATGTAAAAGAGCTTCTTGTTGACAAGAAGCGTGTTAGATATTTTCAGTATGACATAAGAGATGAATTAGGTGAGTACAGATGTATGTGTGTTCAGACAAATCTCTTACTACTCAGATGTCTTGCAGTAACTACAACATGGATTGCTCCCCACCCCACCCCCCCCCCCGAAAAAAAAAAAAAAAAAAAGTAGATACTAACTTTTAGCAACAGAGATAAGCAGCATGGATTGCTATCCTCAGCTCTGTCAAGGGCTAACTGGAAGGAAATCCTTCAGCCAACTATTTCCTTGGAAGGTTGGACAGGAACCTTGGGCTGCTTTCAGTGCTGTTCTCCCATTCTCTTGCACTATGCTAAGTAGCTCTTAAAGATCTCCCTGTAGCAAGAAAAGTTAATTTCCAATAATTTTTCAGACTTAGTGTTTGCTGAAATCTTCACATCCATCAGAATTTTCAAACCTTCCTGGTATTCCTCTTCTTGCAGGAAAAAGCTATGATGTACAGGAGTGGATACTTAACTCAAAATCATCCCATAGGATGGAATAGCAATTGCTAGTATGTCTGATCTGTGCTATGCAGTGCTCTACCCGTTTTTCTTTATTCATTTTGTATTGCTCTGTCTGTAACATTCACATCTTTCTCCTCATAAACTTTGCAGTACAATGGGTATTCATATGATGTGCCTAATGGATTGTGTTCCTGCATGTGGTAAATTGTTTTTGACCCAAGATCAATCACTGTTCTTAACTACTCCAATAGCACTTATTTAAGAACCATATATAAGCCTTATGCATTAAAAAAAAAAATAAATAAATCCAGGAGCTAGATTGCTGTAATGAACTCAAGGGAATATTCATGGACAAGAGGGTGAACAAAAGTTAAGCAGTGACCCTGAAGTAACAGTACATTACAGCTTTCAGCTCCAGTATACTGAGTACAAAGAAACAAATTGATTTTTTTTTTTTTAAAGCTTTGAGAATTAAGCCAACCACAGTAAAAGCGTTTTACTACACAACTGAAAAAAGCAAACTGCCATAAGAGCTATTCGAGTAAAAACAACACAACTGTAAATACAAATCAAAACAGCTCTCTACAATTCAAGATCCTGTTTCATCACCAGGATCAGCATTTCCTCATCGTTTCACTGCTGCAACTGATAGCAGAATTTGGCTTGGCCCTGGAAACCAGGACAGTGTGACAGCACAGTGTAGGATTGTTGTCAGAAAAGATGCTGAAGAGAGACTTCTGAGGTGAGAAAAAACAAACTGAACATTTTTTGCTTACCTAAACCAAGAAAAAACATAAATATAAGCTTAAAAGCAGTCATTAAGGCCTAAATTCACTTACATATATATATATATATATATATAAAATAACTCAGGATAGATGCCAAAAGCAAACATCAGTGTTGAAAACATGTTCCATGACACCTGCATAACAATCCCTCCCTACCCACACATATAGGGCATAAAGCCTCTGAATGTTATTAAGTAACTTAAAATTCAGCACAGATTATTCCTATAAGTCTTTTGATCTCAGAGTCACCATTTCTCATCTTGCAGGTAAAACCATACATTACTTCATCCTTTCCTCCAGGATACAATCTGTGCTAGCTTACTGTTGTTTCCTACCATGAGCAAGGTATTGTCTCCCTAGGGCTACTAAATCCTTCCAATCACGAGAGACATTTATAATTGCCCACCCCTACCACCTTCCCACAGGCTGAATTGCGGTCTTTTATAACAGCTGCCCCTCATTAGTTTCTTAGTGGGAGGGAAAGAGGGAGAAGGGCAGCTTGGATATTATCAACACTTTCTGGATGACTTCTGTTGTATGAAGTGTTTATTCTTCATCACAGTCTTTGGTAATTCCAGCTGGTGGTGAGAAGTTTCTAGCTGTCTGACAAAAGTAATCTGAAAAGTTATGTAATTTCAATCATGTTCTATATAAAGACCTACCTATGGCTGAAATATTAAAGTAGCAGGAAAAGAGATCTTACAGAGGCATCCTGTGTCTGACCTATATGGGTACTGTTGTCATTAGTCATTTTTTGTATCAGATACAACCATCTTCACACCTGTGCAGATCACAAAGAAGCATGTTTGAGTTTCAGGGAGAAAAGTGTAGTAAAATATTTGCTAAAGAGAATTTCAGCTATCAATTTTTTTTTGACCATTGCCCTGAAATATCAATGATAAAAGATCTCATTCTACTTTTTGATTGATTACTGTAGTTACGAAAACAAAGCAATTTCCCCAGATCTCGGCCAAATTGATCATGTATTTAAAAAGCTGTCAGGAAAGTAATTGTATTTTAAAGTGTAAAAGCATGTGCAAATTTCTTCTATCTGTGAAACTTATTATATGTGTACTCTAAATTTAGAAACAGAACAAGAAGAATATATCTATTAATGATAAAAATAATCCTTTTTTTTTTTTTTTTGTCTGAGTACTTTTAAGACATTTTGGTTTTAAAAAGGGCATAAAATGTGCCATTTAGGAGAGCTGTTCCTTATACAGTATCATACAATTAGGTTTCAATCCCCTTTTTCACCTTTATGAATTAATTAACAAAAGAAAAAATATCTGGCTACTCAGGACTGAAGGTGAATAAAGATACTTTCTGGACACTGTAAAAAAATCTTCAATTAAGAATATTGCTAGCACAGTATCTCCAATTACATTTTAAAAAATTATAACTGGATGCAAAATAGTCTTGTCTTAGAAAGACCTCTGCAGAAATCACTCCAAAATTTGGTGGACTGTGTATAATACATCAAATTAACTCTGCTCATTAATGCCACCTGCACATCTGTACTCTACTAGTGAATAGATGTAAAAATATATACATCATCTTGTCTATATTCTCATTTGCAGATATTAGCATCCCCATGTTTTTCATTCCGGCAACAAAGACACATCTTCAAGTTACAAAGTGTTAGGGGAAAAAGTATGATGTCATTTATTAGAACTCAGATAAATCTTTGTTCAGCTGTGTCTGCTGACGATGTTAGCTGAGGACAGCAGTTTTATAGATGATGAGAATCAAGGGAAAGTGTCTTTCACTGACTGGTTTGTGGTCTTTTGCAGATTTTAGGCTCAAAGGAGCCAAAGCAAAGCACTGTGGTTACTGTTTCAGCATCTTGTATGTACAAACCCTACTGTATGGTCAGCTCAGTCAGGACCCAAGACCACTTGAAAAAAAAAAATGCACTTTTTCCATGAAAGAAAGAGTGTATATATCATAAGCCCCAAAAATTCAACTCTGTGCTTCTTCTGTGGGCTTGGGCAAACCCTTTCAGTGCAGACTCATGATTAGCGTCCCAGCGGAGCAAGGGTATGCAAAGGGCGAGACACTGCGCTGGTGAATGTCTGGGGGAAATTCACCAACTAAATGTCCCTGTAAGGTAAACAAAGTAAGCCAGCACAGGCGAAGATGCAATCCAGTCGGTAGACCACTCAAGAGAAGCGGTCAGGCCAACTGCTGAGAAACCCTGAGAAGGAAGAGAAATGTTGTCCCCCAGAGTCCTCCAGCACATGGCTACATGCTTATCTACAAAACCAAATAACAAAATTGAGTTTCACGGCACAAATGTTCTTTCACAGAAATATATATACATGGATATATTTTTATAACATCCTCATTCTTTTTAAGTCTGTTATGGGTGCCTGGGTCTTGGAGACTGGTCTTGGCTCCTGAGAAGACACATTTTGTTTCAAGGGATCAGTAATGAAAATGTATGAAGGCTAAGAACCAGAAATCAAGCCCCTTTCAGGGATCTGAGACTGAAAGGGTACTAGATGAGCTGGACAGTATTTGTGTCATTAGGTTAGCTCAGATATCTAGTGCTAAAGGCAGTAAAGAGGTAAATTACAGCAGTGAAATTTAAGGATGTTTTCCAGTAAAGCTTAAACAATTACTTTCACCAGATGCTTAAAAGTTAGATGGGTGCTTAAAAATTTCAGTAACTCCCTTCAATAGAACTGGTCTGAATTTTGTCATTTAATTATTTCCCTTCATAACTAAAACTTGAATGAATAATCATTTTATAGATATTAATGGGAAGTTGACAGGCATGCCAGCTTTGAGGGGATTAGTTAAACTTGCCAATATTTATCCATTGCTACTAACAGAAAGTTAATTTCATAAAAAAACTGTGTAGAATTTTGTGTTTCTGAGCTCGTGCATTAATATTTTCTCATTAATGCCACTCTCATTACAGAACACTTCTGACATTTAAGAATATCCATTGTCATCCATTTCACATCATCACCAATTAGAGTATGATATCTTTTCTAAAAAGTACTTTTGTCAACCCATGTTGATCCCAATCATACAAAAAACCACGTCTGTGCTTGTCTTAAACTATTTGTATAACCTCATTTATTACAGGACTGCTCTGGAATTACCAATGTATTTGAAATGGTACATGAGCTATATACTTTGTTGGAATAGGGTTGGTGGAAGGCTTGATAGATGATTCACTGGTATTTTTGTGTTAGTTTCAAAACTAGTATACCTATTCCTTTTGATTAATTGCAAATACATTGTGCAGAAATACAGCACAGACTGGGTCATTGAATGTGTAATTATATGTTGCAGATAACTTCATGATCTATTTCTACTGTTCTTTAAGGTCTGCCATTAGCGTTTAACAGCAACAATGTGCAGCATTACTTTATTCTGAAACATTATACAGAAAGTCTTATGGCATAACAAAATAATTAAAAGAAAATAATATTAACTAAATAGTAATCAAACAAAATATTTCTTTTCATTAGGCTACCGCTTGAAATTGCATTTAGCATGCACCCCAAAATAAAATTTAAAATGCATATTGGTATAAAATACATACATATAACTCATAAAATGCACAAACATAAGCGTGAACTGCAAATAGTTCTACATTACGCATAAATGAAATTTAAACCAGCTAATTTACAATTTAGATTCTTAGGACATTGCTAGAGGAATGAATTTTACAGAAAGCTGTTGAACATACACAGATTGAATTTGTCCTCTCAAACATTGCTGCCTAAATCTAGCTACCGGACAAGGTACCTTTAGCAACAGTGGCATTTTGTTTTCTCCTTTTTAAATTTAATCAGTAAGGTTAAAAGTTCCCAATGTGCAATTCACTATCAACATAACTGAAATAAAATATTTTGGGCATTTCCTTTGGGCCGTTTGCCATTGTTTTACTGGATTGGAAATTACAGCAATTTGACTGGTATGTCTACTAATCTGTGTTTTTTTTTTTCCCGTTAGCTATTGAAAGCAAGCATTGTAGTGTCTGTACTGCAGCAGAAGTGGTTTTAGAATTGAAAACTTGCACATTTGCTTTCTGCTCACACAATGGTCTGGTTTGATACAGAGTTCTGTTGGCTGCTGCGTAAAGTAGCAGTGCTATCACCAAAAAAGTATGGCTCTAAGGGAATAGTGATATGTCTTTGTTAAACTTAAAGGCTGTCTATGAGATTTACAGTACTGGCAGTGTCAAATGTGTCACGTGGGTGTCAGAGAAGGACTAAATATCTTTTGATATACAGGCTCCTCCTATAAATCTGTTTTGTGTCCTACATAAAACGTTTAATATTTTAACATAAAGGAAATGGAAAAGTGGCGTGGTGTTCCTTTTTGGTGGCACTCTATTACTTCTATAGTTAATAGTTTCACAGTATAAAATACAGACATACCAATATTTTCTCACTAATCACACATTATTAAATCCAGAATGTTGTGAAACCTGAAGCGAATTATATAAAAGGGTTAAATGTAAGAGAATTTATGTAGACTATTTTTTTCTTTTTTTCTCAAACATTTTTGATGAATTTGAATTCACTAGTTAAGACAGTCATTAAATATGTTTTTGTGTGTACTATAGCATTGTGGATCTTTGCAAAAATCCTGGAACTTTGGACATGTGTTTGCATGAATTTTAAACCCCAAACCAAAGCAGTCTGTCATGATTCCTGTCCCTACAAACCATATCTATCTCAAAAGCAAAAAAGCAAGCAACCCAAAAAGTTGTTTGCTGGCTACATTTGTCCACAAAGTCACCTCAGACTCTTCAATGGCAACTCCATTTGAATTGGTACATTTCTGATATTCAAAATAAGTAAACTACACAATGCAGAGACACTTTTATAGTGCTGCTTTTCAAAACTCTCACCTCTGAGAAACAGATCTTGAAGCTGAGGTTCAGAAAGCAAATAAAATAGGCAGATTTTAGAGTGCTTTAAAGTAGCAGCTGAAGTGTTACTAAATGCTCCTTTAAAATTGCCTTGATATGCAAAGGAAATGATTATGAGTTATCAGACCTTTTGAATTAAAGCCTGCTTTGGCCCCTGAATTTTCTTGAGCACCAGAGGATCCACTCAAAGAACAAAGCAGATAAACAGGAAGATAAACAGAAAAATTTTATTCCTTTTCTCTTCCAGATATTTGTGCTTAGGTTCTAAAATACCTTGGAGGTATTCCTTTATCCTTATGATTTACTTCATGTCAGTAGATATTTTGCGTATAAACTCAGGGTAGCACATAACCCTGAGAGTCCTACTTACCTTTGCATTTACTGCACGATTGATCATGTTGTTACAATGAATACAGCCTCGTTTTACAAGAAAAAAAAACACTTTATTATTAATTCTCAGACAACACTTTGCATGAATCATGCTGAATACTTTAACTACTAATGTAGCTGTAATACACAGTTTCATCAGAGGCCAATTGTAATGTAGTGCTTATTAATGTCCACTTCTTGCTAACATATCCATGTGAATACCAAATAGATTACTAATATTAATGCACTCAATACACCATGTTTCTAAAGTAACCATACCTTACTGCTCATTTAATTGTATTCAGAGGCTTAGTTATCAAAACTCTAATAATGTTGACTAAAGCTTTGCAAATTCACATGCCATATATAACATAAAATACTTGTCACAGAATTATACTGTTTTATGAACAGCATAAAATTGTTGAAAAAAGAAAAATAAGTGACTTGAAAAAGTAGGACTCAAAGACTGAAAAGAAAAATAAAATGAAAACAGCTTTCTTTGGAGGAGAATATTTATAATGACCTCTAAATTATTTAGAGTTAGCATCCCAAACTTTTAGAACATGCAAAAAATATTAAAACTCTACATTCTTTTTTTTTTTGTTCTCTGTAGCTGCATGCTAATCACTGTGCTGAGTGCAAATTGACATTTTCTTGCCATTATGATCAATCAAAGTCTTTGTTCTAGGAATGATCACATAATTAAACAGAAGATTAAAGAATTCCCATGAATAATTTGTGCTCATTTCTCTCTGTTATATCCATTTAACCCAGTCGAGCATGCCTGCTGACTTGTCTCAGACTCTTATTTTCATTGGAAAAGTAGAATACCCACCCTCCCCTGTAGCTGATAATGATTTTTGTTTCATGCTATTGCTTAAACATTTCTGTGAACTTAACCAGTTCTTCTCCAAAGCATATTCTATTGACCTTGCTCAAAAACAAAAGGATAAATGAACTGCTTTTTTGAAGAAATGTTAAAAAGGAGAGAGATACATTTGAAAAAATGGATTTTTCTCTAGTGCTTACAGTAATATATGTTGGGAGTCAAATATGTTTTGGTTTGTGATCCACAGAAGGCCAGGGGACAGCATCACAACATGATCTACTTTAGTTCATCCGATACATCTCATTCTGACTTCTTGAATGCTCAGTCAGAAGTGTTATGTTCTTGGATACCTTCTAGGATCTTCTCTTATAATCTGTGGTTCTTTTTAGAAGTAATATGGACAAAAAGAAGGGCACCCAAGAAGGGCACCATCAGCACATACACAGAATGCATTGGTGGGAACTTCATTTATAATTGCAGTGGCCAATGGATGCAGGAATATGAAATGGGATAGCAGTACAAAGCACTGATGAGTCTAAAACAACTCAACCAATGAGCCCAGTGGGAAGCTCTGAGAAAGCTCTGAGCCCCTCTTTACTGGCAAGGAAGAGAACACACAGCCACCAGTTTTGCCCTTAAAGTTTCTTAACGTAAAGAGGAGTTAAGACCTTTCTTCCCTTCCCCATGGTTTTCAAAATCGCAAAGTAATGGCCAATGACAAATGGCAAGGCAAGCAAGCACTGGAACAGGCTGCAAAGATGATAATCCTTTCTAAGCAGATATCCTAGCTTTGTGCAGTATGGAAGAGCTAAGCCAGAATCATTACTTTGTGTTTGAAAAAAGTTACTGGACCATCACAAGTTATTAGAACATCAAGGCCAGGATCTGGCTATCCATGTACAAAACATGTTTGTTGAAATGAATCATAACTATGCTTTGTTTTGATAAATTTGTCAAAATCAAGGGACTATATTCTCTACTACTCCAATATTCAGGGAGATAAAACAACTCTAAAAAGCACGTACCGACCACATTGCAGAGGTGTTAGGTTTTGTTAAAAGTTTTGTCTTGCAATTTATTTCTTCTGTTATCTTGGATCATTAGTGTACAAACAAGTTTAAAGTAAAATAAACACACAATTCATCATCTGGCTAAAATAACCGTCTTCAAATTACTCCAGGAAAACAAGCCTTTGTTGGAAGCAATTCACTTTTACTACATGGAATTTATGACTTAGCAGCATGAGTATACAGAGGCTTTTTAGTCAAGGACTATTATTAACTAGGAGAAGTATGAAACCTATGTATAAATATTTAAGAAATTATTTGTCCTTGACATTCTCTTTAGATTTTAAGAAGTGAAATTGTAGCAAGGGTGAATTAAAATATGAATTCTACTGCTTTGGTCCAAAGTACGGCCAGGTTTCCAAAAATGAAATAAAAACTCTAATTTTTTATCTGTAAGCAAACATTTCATTCTTGGGCTGTTATTCAGCTGTTAGATGTAAGACCATTACTGTTCAATGGATATGAGTGACTGTTTTGTTTTTGCTGAAATAAGAATCGTGAAAAATTATTGAAGCTCAGGAAGATGAAAACTCTGAATGTTAACAATTTCTTCAAAAATATTCTATATAGGTAGAAATTAAAAATAATTTGGTAAAAGACCAATAATTTGTTTTTTCTCTTCTTCACAAATAATAGAGCTCAGTGACAATCTCTCAGGAAACAGCTGCTGATGAGGACTATAATATTCTTTGAATTATTTCATAAGTTCTTTATTATATGCTTCTATATACAAGATTAAAATATGAGTAAAATTAATAATATATATATTTTGTTTCGTAAAGGATAATGTGATAAATTCTGGCAATACTGATTTTTTTCTTGTTATTAATGTAATTCTTTTTTTTTTTTTTTTTTTCTTTTACAGAAAAACATAAGAGGACACAATGCTTGGAGATTTAAGGATGATGGTATAACAGCATTTCAATGTTTAATGAAAGCACTGTCTGTCTATTGCAGAATAAGTGGAAATATGACTGCATGGGCTTGATCTTGTAGGAATGTTCAATGCCTGTTTATGATGCTGAAAACAATCATTTCACACAGTTTTAATCAAAATACCAGAGAGTTCAGGAGCTGGAGGCACCTGGCACTTTGCTATATTAGGTCTTTTCTCTGTAGAGCAACTTAACAAGTATAGTGAGCAAGTTCCATATTTCTGTCTTATTAATCATGTTGCAAAAGGAAAACAGCATGAGTGATCATCGAACTGTGGTTCCTTATTAAAAACCTCCATGAATACCTTTTGGTCTTTGGTCTACCTTTTACTTGCAACTAAATTTGGCATCAAGGCAGGTATGTGACTGGAAGGTATGATGCTCTGACTGTCTTCATTAAAATCAGCAGAGGAACAGGAAATAGCAGTCCAGCTTCAGGGTACAGAGTGAGAGAAGTAGCAGTGTGCTGCCAGCTGGCCAACCAGCAAATGTGTGGCAGCTGATGAGCACTCGTGCTGCTCTGAACCAGGCATAGTGGCTAATGCTTCTTGTTTTTTGGCTGTTGTTAGGGCACTTTAGGGGAACAAGCTCAAGACACAGCTTTAAGGTAGGCTATAGAGCTTGGGGAAGAAGTGAGGAGTTTACAGAGGAGGGAGAAAAATGAAATATGGTTTTACAATGCAGCACAAAGTCATCACCGATCACTTACTAGTAATAGGACCTGAGGGAATCACATGGACTTAAGTCAGGGGATGGTCAGGTTGAGTGTTAGGAAAAGGTTCTTCATTAGTGGATGGTTAGACCCTGGAACAGCTCCCCAGGGCAGAGGTCATAGCACAAAGCTGCTGATGTTCAAGAAGAATTTGAATAATACTATCAGACATAGGGTCTGAATTTTGCATGGTCCTTTGTGGAGCCAGGGGCTGGACTCGATGACCCTTGTGAGTCCCTTCCAACTTGGGATATTCTGTGATTCTAAGCATATTGTCAGAACGATGTGAAGAGGATGATGGAGAGATATCAATAAGAATCGTGCTTCGTTACTTCTGCTACCCAGGAAACATCATGTCATTTAGGTAAGAAAACAAAAATTGAAAAGTATTTCTGTGGTCCAGGTATGGAGCGCTGAGGTTCCACTGTATTATTAAGAAAAGGTGAAAGATGATCGACACAACAACAACAACACACCCAAAACCAAGAAGTCCCATGCATGATGGAATGAAGCCAGCCTTCAGCGTGTTCTTCTGTGGGGAGACTGAAAAGTCTAATAAATGTCATGCATTTCAATATTACCTGAACTAACAGAAATAATGTCTGCATCCAAAAAGCTTATTTTATGAAATCTGAAGTAGTTTTGCATCTTTTAAACTTTCTACTAGATTTAAAATTAAGTAGGCTGTTAAAACACAGTCAGGTAGGCACTGCAGAAACATTTAAGCCTTCAAATTGAAAATAACCACTAGATAATTCAAGTGGGCATGTTGGAAAATGACATATATTCGAGTTATTTAAAGTGTAAGCTATATCTTATACGGCAGAGGATGACATTGAAATTCAGGAGACGAACTAGAATTCCCACCATGTAGTCTTGTGAGGACATAAGTTGCAGCTACGTGGGAGGCCAGCTTACTTGGCAGAAATAAGCTACCTGAATATGCTAGTTGCTATCTTCTGCCAACCACTAAGCTACGTACATCAGTAGCACTGTGGTAACCACTGTAGATCTGACCAGAAGGGAATTTGGTCAGATGTGGCTTTCAAGGTTAATAATAAATCTACTTCTAAAAAATAAGTGTATATACCATTGTATCACATTGCTGAATTACATACTGAGCAGATACTCAAATTTGTGACCATTTTGATTTATCTCAACATGTTTCTAATTACACAAAGATTTTTCTTTTGCTTCTGCCCCTTGGAACACTAAAACAGCCATTTAAAATCCATTTCTAATGTAAAATTGCAGAAATATTTAAGTCATCATTTCCCAAATAATAGATATAAAATTATGATTATTAGACTTCAGAAATCTGGATTTGATTAAACATTTTATTAACATAGTGGCATTTGAATTGTTCAAATGTAAAATGAATTCATAGTTGTAATTACAAATCAATTTCTGCACCAACAGAAATAGGAAAGAGTAGATATATATAAATTTGGCTTTCTATATTTTTATATATACGCTTATTGATTCAATTTTTAATATAATATTACTTTCTGAACATAATTATTCTAATAAAAGATTTATTCTGTGGAGTGTTATTCATATTGCAAATGCTGCAGGATAGTAGCATACTTTCAGATTTTAGAACATATCTTCAGACAAAGAGTCATACGTCACACACAATATTAATCCCGTTTTCTGTCTATTTTCAAGGAACTGCATAATTTCTCCATGTCTCTTGATGGCTCACCGTAGAGAGGATTTGAAAAAGAGGTAGTATTCTCACCTTCATTGAATGGATACTAAAAATAAAAAAGAACAAAATTTAAAAAACAAATAATTAAATTAATTAGTTAGAATGCATCTGTCTTACTGGAAATTTTTGAATTATTGTATGATATAACAAATAGCTACAGTAAACAGCATTAATGAAATTACTATTATGAGGATCTTGGCAGCCAATCTAGCCCTATTATCTTCCTAAGATAACTAGCACCTTCCAGAGCTGCTAGTATTTAAACAGCACTTTAAGTGACTACTTTCTCTTTCCTCTGCTACAGCATTTTATTTAAAAGGCCAACAGACACCCTACTTTAGAAGAGAAATGTATTATTACATACCTCATACCATGGAGAAACACTGACTTGAACAGCAGGTGAAGCAGTGTATCCAGGAAACTGCAAAGAGACACAACAGCTTCAGAATTTTATTTTATTTTTTTGAGCTGTAAATGATATTCAGAAAATATCCTTCCATGTGGCTATTATACTAACACACTCTATGAATGCCAATGGACAAGCGTAAGACAATGCTAGGCTTGCATAGTTTCAGTGTGGAGAGAAGTTCAGAAAGATCTGTTCTTTCTTTATGAAACTTAGATGCCCACAAGTGCATCACTTATGTGTACTCAGCTGGAGACAAGAGATGTTCAGTTTTTATAGTATGTTTTGATTTGTGATATATTGTTCAGATTTAAGGTTCATCAGACACAAACAAAACTCACAACTCTTGTTTTTCATTTTAGAGGAAGAATTAGTAAACACAAACACAGTATCTTCACAATCTTAAAGAGAAAAGAGGAAAATTTGGTACAACACTGTGCTTCAATCACAGTGCCTGTAGCTGCCTTCTCTGAAAATCTCTCCCCTGGCACTGTGCTTCTGTTTTTCAACTTGCTATTAAAATAAGACTGTCAGGAGTATATTTTAAATGCAATACAGATATCCTGATAAATTGTATGTTATTGAGATGGGAGTGTTTCCTACTTGGAGCTCTCATAAACCCAAGCCTGTAACTGAATTATTTGGTCAAATGTCTCTAAAATCACCTGTAAGGAATCTTTAAGAGATTGTACATGACGTATCACAATCTTTTTTAAAACTGTGGCAAAATATTATATTACTGACTATGGAAGGGACAAGGAAATTCCATCTTTCTATTTCTATCCTAGCTTAATTGTTTCAGTTCTGACAAGGGTAATATCAAAATGAGGGTAGAAAGGATGTTTTAAATTTCATTTGGCTCCCCCTAAACTCAAGGTGATTCAAATGTATTATTTCCAGTGATAAATAACACAGAAAGCTGCATTTTAAGTCAAGTACATTTCTCTTGTGAAATTTAAAATATAAATTATAGCTACCATTCTGTTGTTATAGCTAAATCTTGTCTTGAATTCTTTTCCTACACTATGTTCACATTTAGATATACACTTTATTCACAGACTTCTTCTTTACCCTACGAGTCTCTCAATTATGATCAACAGGTAGCATTAGGGAAAAACGTGACCAAGGAGCAGACGCTGTATAGACTTGTTAGATTACTTTCAAAATGAATTTCACAGTGATGGAAATAGTAATGCACATTTTCTTAAATTTAACTGAACGCATGAAGACAACTTGAGCACCTCTGCGTGTGATGCTTTGTTGCTGTTGTTTTTTATTTTTTTCCTGAAGTAATAATAATTCTCTTTGATATATCTGGCTAAATGCTTCATCTAAAATTGTTTAGTTTTTTTTTTTTCTTTTTTTTTTTTCTTCTCACATTCAGCAGCCCACAGACAGTATTAGTTACAAACATCAAGATGTTCTCAGAATTGGGTTGATTTCAAATCTGCTACACACTGAAAAAGCACTGGAACTGATCTGATGCAGTAGTTTTTAAGTCTTTAATTTTATTAAATAACAATCACTGGTGGGTTATGCTATTTGTCTTAGTGGGAGACATATTTGAGGGCTACAAACTCACACATTTTTGAATACATAGGACCAGCTGTTGCTGCTTACCTTTGCTTTTCCAGATGAACTAAGATCTTCATACAATGGATTGGCAAATGAAGTATTTATGGTTTCCTCTACTTTCCTTCAAAAGTCAAACAAAAAACAATAAAACCCTCCAAAACCACGCAGGCTGCCAAAGAATTAGATAATTTCAGGATGAAAAAGACTTTCTAAAAAGTGAAAAAAATTTACATGCTAAATATATTCTCAATTCAACTCTACTAAAATGAATGAAAACAAATATTTCTTCCATATAAGTGTGATATATTAAAAAAAATTATTTTTCATTTGTTTCTGTTAAAAAACATATGTGCCTGGATATGCATAGAGCTATTAAGTATTCATAAAATGCAGGCATTGTGCTATACATTAGATTAAACAACATATTAGCTAAAATATTGCATTACTTTAATGTGCAAGGACTTTTAAAATTAATGCAGGGAAAGCATTTTAGGCTATTTATATAATCGGAAATAGCTTTACTATTGTAAGTATTCTTCATACTTTTTTGCTGGAAAATCAAGAATATTTTAAGAATCCCTGAAGACACCAGATTGTAAAAGTTTCATGAATGGATGTAATGCCTTAAGCAATTTAAAACAGACAAATAGGAGAAATTGTGGGTCTTCTGTTCATTATCTCACCTCGAAGGTTAAACATACGCTTTCCCAACAGAGGCCTTCACACATTTCACTTTTTTTTTTTTTTTCCTACCTATATCTGAAGTTTTTTTCCATATACATGACTTCTAAAAAGATGCATTTAGCTTTTGTTTTCCCCACTGGTGCTTTTAGGAGTAAAAATATCTCCCCCACTGAACTTTGGCAAGGCATATACATTACATACACGTCTTCATGCATACAAAAACCAGTGTTTGTACAATATACTAAAATAAAAAGTTCTCTAACACTAATATTCAATTACAGTGGTTAAGACATGGATTTTCTTCTATTAAAAAAGTAGTGCTATTCCAAAGCTGTTCCTACAGGTGCTTTAAGTGCTCTCTCCTTATTAACTTCCATCCAGCCTCTGTGTTACAGCACTGAAGGAACAAGAGAAACCACCATGAAGCAGCCATGAAGACATAGATGATGGAGTGGTTAGGAAGGGAAGTTGCTGATTCTCAGTGAGAGCCAGGGGCAAAATACACTGCATGATTTCTTTAGCAAAGAACTGAAATCAAAATAGATGCTTAGGAGAACTATACAGTCTACAGAAATATATCCCCTTATGAGTTAAATCTGTGCAAGAAAGGCTGTAAACTAAAACAGATATGTATCCTTAAAATCTTTCACAACAAGCCTGTCAGAAAGCAATTCCTTCCAATGTCAACATCATAATTCTTTTTGATTTCCTGTCACGGCAATGTGACAAGCTGAATACTTGAACCTGTTGGTTTGTTCATTTGGCCTTAATCATACAGTTAATTATTCTTGGCATTCTGATGCTGTTAGTTAGTTTAGTGAAGCTATAACATATTAGGTTATTTATATGCGCCTGAGTGCATATTTGCATACTAATTCTCCCAAATAAAGTCCATAAAACTTACAGAGAATTGATTTTTTTACTCTAAAATTACCCTTTAGTTCACAAAACCTGAGACTAGAAGAAAACTCAAATAAGAAGTTTTCAAGAAACTTGGCTGTGCTTGTAAGTTTTTGCCTGAAGGGCCAGATTTGCATGCCTTTATTTTGGTATCACATTCAGACATCACAAACCATATGTATGGGCTAAGATCATGATATGGAAATAAGGTTCTGCTTGAGTTAGTGAAGACACTTAAAAAGGGCAAATCACACAGTTTACAGAGGGAACCCCCCAATGTGCCAATAGGAGATGATAAGGATAGGGATAGTTCTGATTTGTTTTTTTTCCCCAGACTAAAGAACTGAATAAATTTTTACATATTTGAGCAAGAGCATTCCAAGTTCCTAGCTGTAGCCTGAGGGCAGAAAGGAGACTGAACACAGATCTCTAGCTTCCTCTGCAAGTCCACTAACCAGCAGGCTGCCATGCAAAACTGAGGGCACAAAAATGTGTTGGCTGTGTTCTTTAACATCTCTCTGTATTTTGTGCTGAAGTTGGTCCAGCTTATGTGTGTGAGGTTTTCTTAAGCATAGTAATTCAGACTTCCTCAGGTTATCCAGCATATTTCAGATGTCTTTAGAGTTTAGGTCTGAATCATGAAAGAGCTTATGCAGTCAGGCATCTAATGGGAATTTAAGGGCAAAATAAGGGCACTGGTTGTTTTTATGCAACTCAGATTTATATGAAGTGAAGAATAGGCTTTACAAACTGATCTGCAAGGAACTTAATGACAAAGTAGTGCTTTGGATTTCATATTAACTTGCATACCATAAGTCACATATGTGTTACCACTGTACAAGAAGGGCAAGGGTAAACCATCACTCACAAAAATTATGGTTCAGAATAACTAATAAATTTGAAATGTAGAAAAATTAGAAAACCATAAATGCCAAGTCCAGGAGAATGTACCAATCAGGGAATAAGAATAACTAGGGTTAAAAAAGCCAAGCATATAATGTTTTAGAAAAGGAGAACAGCAACAAGAAAAATGATTCAAACATGGGTAAAGCAGTTCAGAGAGAACTGTGTTTTCTAACATAACCATATATACCACAATAGGAAAGGAATAATCATCGTGGGATGTAGACCAGGTCACATGGGTAATGGTTTTGCTAAACACATCTGCATCTCCTAGTAAAAAAACTGCTGCCTTCTCTTAGGCTTTTCCATATAACTTCAGCCATATGGGAGAAGGCTATCTACTTCACAAAATGTCTGTCTGTGTAGAAAGGGACTGCTCAGTAACATCATGTTTTCTAATGGAAAAGTATAGGATATGGATTTCATTGGTTTGGAGATAAAACTGGGAATTCTCCACTTTTCAGTATACTTTTCAATTAAAAACCAAGTATTTCTCTTTGTCTGTGCACAACTTTGTAGGAAATACAGTACAAGAAGAATGTTTATCATCAGGTTCACATAAGAATAAATTCCTAATGGACCAAAGAGTCAATTAAAATTAAGATGATCATTAAAATAACCCCTTAAAATAATTCTTTATAGAGGTTTCAAAGGTTCTGCTCTAAATAGTAACTGTAACTCAAGATTTCAGTTTCCAAATCATCTGTGAAATCTTTTAAGCTAAACTTAACATTTGCAAAAGTACAATATATTTTGTGTATCCCACAGAAGAAATGGAGGACAGGACGCAAGGAAGGCAACCACTCTAAAAGTTTCATTTAGAATCACTTTAAAAGTTGCTTTGTTGATTGATTAGCTTATTAATATGCTGCCAAGGTTTTCTAGGTCCACACTTTATATACATGGAGGCATTTAGGAAACATTATATATGTACATATATATATGGTCAGTTCTTTGCATCTTGAGACTGAAGCCTCCAGAACAAGAGATTTCCTCTGTTCTTTCAACATGTCACTTTCAGTTTCTTTGCTTGCTTTTCTAAGTGTGTTAGCCATGAGATATACATATCAGAAAAAACACTTAGTAATAGCAGAAATAGCTGAATACTTCTTATTGTAGCAATAGTTTTAATGCTTCAGAAAAAAATATTCTATAGAAGTAGGAATGGATTAGGATAGCAACATTAGACTAATAAAACAGCCCCCAAACTACAGATAGGGTTGCTGCTTCACAACTTTTTTTCTTTTTCTCCAAAAGTATATCATTTTCTCTCCTTCTATAAGAAGAATATATTTTTTCCCTCTAGTTCACAAGCCAAAAAGAGATGAAAAAATGTAATTATATTGTCATTTTGTTAATCACTTTGGGATATAGGAACAGAAGCACAGCCACCTCAGGCAGTTATTCAAATGCCCTTGGAGAACCTCCTCCGGAATACACTATTCATTTCTTCACACCAAACATTCAGAAAGATGTGGTCTAATTGGACAGGGTCTTGGGGCAATGAGGAATGATCATTTTTGTAACTAACCCTTAACCATAAGGAGAGGCTGAAAATACTGAGCTTATTTAGCTTGCAAAAAGCTAAACACTGTAGGGAGGTAAAAAAAGTTCAAGTGTATATAACAAGCTTTTTGCAGGGAGGAGGGGAATGTTTATCTATATATCTCCACGATGAATAGGACAAGAACTAATGACCTTAAATTGCAGAAAGACATCTTGACAGTTAGGAAAAGACCTCTCTTTCTACTTGCAGTACCAAGATTGTCCTAAGAGGCCATCAAATCCATGTTACCTGAGTTCCTTAAATGCAAATGTAGAAGAGTCATATTTGAATCTTTCCTGTGGCAGGATGAAGAATTACATTTATTAGCCCTGGTTTCCATGACTTTCTATTATTCTAAAATAATAGAGCCCCTCAGTTTTTCAGTCCCTTGTCTATACGGTAAGATATATTATTGATATGCTTTGAAAATTTTGCATTTTGTAATCATTTCAACTGATAGGACTGATAACCACTGTGGTGCATTAGCACTGCAGCTGATGGCATAGATCAAGATTGGGAAAGAAATAAGTTGAAAGGATCCAGAGACATCAACTGCACTGGAGACAATAGCTATGTTTCTACATAGCTTAGCTAGATGGAAAGTATTTGATTTTCACTTTTTGTCTTTTGTTCTTGAAAATAAAATGAAGCATTAGAGGGCAGATGTATTAAATGGAAGTCAAAATGCAGTTTTGATTCTATTAAGTCAATAGGGACAGATGCCACTGGAGAAGTGAAGCAACTGGCAGCCTTCTCTTCTGAACCAGAATGCCATCTCTGGAACATGAACAAGAATGTGAGAAACATACATGCTTCCTCCAATTTGAGAATTCTCTACAAAAATTTCACATATATCCACCTGGGAGCTGGGAAGTTGCTTGCATATCTGAATGCCATTCCAGTAGATTTTACTTCATTCTACTAATGAAGTAGACTGCTGCCAAGTTCTGTGGCAGGCTGGTATTGTCCATTAGTAAATAAATAAATGACTTCCAGTAACTCCCACTTAGACTCTGATGAGTTTCAAGCTTGACAATCAGAGATGAAATTATTACTAAGGAAGGAGGAGTGAATAAAGTGAGAGAAAAGCATGTTGTCTGGATTGGAGGGAGAGCTTATATCACTATCAATTTTTCCAGTGAAGAAAAAGAGGGATGAAATGAAACTCTCAGGTGCTCACTGCTTAATTGGGACAACTTCTAAAAGCAACATGTGTTTAATGACTTACAGTGTACCACTATTGCCTCCTAGCTGGCTTGCTACTGGAAAGATTATTTCTGTGGAATCTGAAACTTTTCCTTTAGCTTTTGTGCACATTCCTGTGCTATTTCATTTGAGGCATAGGTGGATCTGCATTAAATTTAAAAATGCGCTGAGAGCTAACAAATTCTGTTAGTGTGCTTCTTTGAGGAGCAGCTACAAATTGTTTTTTTATTTTGCATTCGTTGTTTTATACCAGGACAGAAAAAAGGAGACTCTTAAAGAAATTATTAAAAAATAGTTAAATAGCAAAACATTTTTTTCAGAAGGCAGTAAATACGGGCTTAAGTGTGCAAAAGCTTCCCTGTGAAAGAGAGAGCAGACACTTTAAAGTATGGAATTCCTCTAATGCCCTTGAGAAAACAACACAACCCTGGAAGTCTAAAAGAAGACACAAGACTCTGAAATGAAAATGATCTGTAGGAATGTATTGTGCACAATTATTGCTTTTAGTTCATCAAATTCCATTAAAAAAGAAAAAGAAAAAAGAAAAGAAAGAAAGTAATCAGGAGTTAAATCTCATGCCTCTATGTGGTGCTATCACATTGTACATTTTACAGACTTATGCAAACACTAGTCACTTCTTATTCTCAAGCTTTATCTCAAATATCCAAACTACAGTATTATAACATTGGTTAACTTTGGGCTAGTCATTGCTGATTAGGTAGTTAAGGAATAAATTGCATTAATTTATTGCTATGCTTCCAGCCAAGATTTTTATGTACCAACCTGTGCTGGTTACCAAGTATGTAAAGACAAAGAGAAAAACTTGAATTTCTATTCTCAAAGTTTCATATTTCAGTGTTTTCACAAGTTCAAAATTTCAATGAAATTGACACTTGGTAGTTAGATTATTCCTTGACGATGCCTACAAAATGCAAAATTCAAACTAACATGTTAAGTCAACTATGATTAAAAACAATGAAAATAGAAATGTATATTCTGTGCCATGGGTTCAGAGATTTGATAGTATTAGTCAGTTCCTAATAGAAAAACTCAGAGCCACAAAAATCTCCAGCATCATAATTCTGGTAGCTCCACTGAAAACAAATCAAGACCAGAATGAGTAAACTATCTAATGTATCCAATCTGCTACAAGATATGGTTTAGTAGCTTAGTGGGTGGTAATGGTGATAGGAGTTTTGTTGGACTAGATGATCTTATAGATCCTTTCCAACCTTGTGATTCTATGATTCTATTATTCTAATCTGGTGTTGGTTTTTTTTCCACAGCTCTGACTCTCTTCATTTCAGAGGTGTCATAGTAAGAAGATTCTTATTCAGCCCTGTTTTTCTTCATAACTAACAGGATGCTTAAGTGTTTGGCATATTGCAACATGATAACTGTTCATAGATCAATATAAAAAATATCTCTAATTTTTTTTTAGCATATATACCTACAAGAAAGGAAAAAATATTCTTCAAATACAGATATGATAGGGGAAGAGAAATGGAAAGCAGTGCAGTAGCCCCTAAGCAAATATTTGTGAAAGAAAAAGGGAAGTGTTTAGAACACAAGAGAAAGTAGCTTAAGAAAAATAATTTAATTTAAACACCATCAAACATATTTTATTTGAAAAATATTAATTGAAATTACAAACAAATTTAAACAGCTCTTATGATACAGCTTATCTTGCACTTCTGAGTTGTCTTTCTATGTACATACTTCAGCAGGTTGCATAAATGGAAATGAATTAAGCTTAAAGCTTCTGTGAAGTAAGATAAAGCAATGCTATTATTCCCACTTAACAGAAGGTGAAGCAGACATAAAGAAAGTAGGTGATGCTATGCACTCAATTAACAGTAGCACAGCCACTAAATGTTCTTGCTTCAATGTTTTGCCTCTGCGTCTGTAGACAACCCTATCTGCCAGGGGTGGTATGCAGTGTTAGGAGAGCTGTCAGCAGCAATAACATCAGGGCAGATCACGCAGTTTAGTAGATAGTTTTGGAGATAGCAACATCCCAAAAGTAAGAAAGGTCTATAGCAAAACAGAGGTTGAAAGGAGAAGAGACGTCTCTGAATATGAGTTTTCGAGAAGAAAATGAAGAGTGAGGGAAACTGAACAACATGAGAGTGAACAAGGCAGTTCACTATAGGAATTCCTAAAAGGGAGAAACTGACAGTTGTTGCTGATGGAGAAGGATTGAGCAGAGTAAGTAAAGAGATAGGGAGAGATGAAAATATAGGTGCTACAGGAAAATTAAAAAAAACAGCAAAAAAATCTTAGAACGTAGAAATTACCACAGCAATGACACAAAGGGCTAAAAGATAAGAGATCTGCGAAATAATGCACTGTCAACCTGGGGTAGGTCTTATAAAAATGAAGTCAAGTAATTGGATAAAGAAAGACCTTTAGTATTACTAGCAATGTTATCCAAAGCACTTGAAATATATTTTTAAATAAAACAGCAGCAATTTTGCTGATTTCTTTCAATCAGTGAGGATGATCTTAATGTAGGAGGGTGTTAGAAGACAATGTCCATTCTATTTGCACAGTACTGATAGCAAGTTGGAAGAAAGATGCATTTGGGGAAAAAAAGTCACCATCCAGAGCACTCATTCATCACATGCAAGACCAGTACTTAGACCAGAAGCCAAGAGTCTGTACTGGAGTGATTCTAGTGGAAGCCAGCAGTATCAGACAATGGGTGTGAGATGAAGAGGCAGAGTGAAGAGGTGAAAGGAATAGACTTGGTGTCAAAATAAACACTGATTAAGAGGACTAATACAAAATCAAACAGATTGTCAGCGTGTCTAGGTACCAAAGAAGAGGAGACAAACAGTATGATTTGTGGAAATCTTCATGTGATTCTGCAGTTTCACAACTTGTTTTTTTTTCCCCCAATTTATTAAATATTTTTTTAAATGAAAAACACTAATCTTTCTGGGAAAAAAGCCCTGCTGTTATGCCATCTAGGTATCACTGGTAAGAGTAAGTTCTCAGATGTGTGTAAATATTGGAATAATTTAAGGCAAAAATGTTCTCAAGGGAAATGTGTCCTCAGTAGCTTCAGAAAAAGCTGTCAACCTGCCTTTAATAAACTAATTTGGCCTCAGAGGTTTAAAGAAACCACAAATACATCATGTTTTTCACATTTAACCATCTTGTACTAAAGCACAGCTACTGCTATTAAGCTAGATGAACTTTACAAGTTAATCATATGAAGTTGAATCAAAACATTCTGAAAGTCATGCCATAACTCATTTTTAGTGGACTGGGGTCCACTAAGATCAGAACTAGAATGTTGAAAAGCTAGACTGAACGGGGATTTAAATGTTGAAACCAAGGAGACTGGGCAGTTAGCCATTGCTCTGTGCCACACTTCTGCCTGCCTTATACAAAATAAAAGTTTCACTTACATTTTGTGCTCTTTCTTCTTTGACAGGAAACATAAGGCACCAACTGCAATTTTAATCAGCAAGAAACTGATCCCCAACCCAATCCAAATATCTGCAAAATCAGAGCAATCAGACTGTTATAAGAAAAAAGGAAATACTGAAAGGATGAATAGAAAGATATTTCTTTTTTCCAGACCCAACCCACCATTTCGAAGGAGACTTGAAGTGGGAGACTGAAGAGGCTTAGCACTTATGTGACAACGATTTCCTTTCCATTCTTTTCCACATCTGTGAATAATAATAATAAAAAAAAATATCTGAAAAGACAAGAAGCAAGCATCATAAGCTATGGCAAGCACACGTATTTTTGCCACTGATCAAGGCTCAACTAGGAATTTAGGTTAGAAATACATAAAATAAATAATCCCCCCTTCTAATAAAAAAAAAAAAACAAAATAAAACAAAAACAAGCAAAAACAACAGCAGAAACCTATAAAAATTCAAAGATTAGATTTGGCTTCCTTGTCCATCTTGGCATGGTATTGTTATCCTCATGGCAAAAGATAGGTGGTTCATTTCCCTGCTCATTTACCTTTTATCGCTCTATCCCCCATGTGAATTCTAAATAAATTTTGAGCTGGGTATCTGGGATGCTGCTATAGAGAAAGATACACAATTAGAAATGAGATAGAAATCTCTTCACTTCTCATCTACCATTTTATTTTTATTGTTTATCAATTTCCTTACAAAACTGATACCCTTTATAAATATATATTCAAAACCAAAGTACTGCATTCTAAATTTGCAGTTCACTCCAAGTACAATCTTGACTTGAAGGAACCAAAATTCAAATAGTCTAATAGAAGCTTTTCAGTTATTGCTTAATAGTTGATCACAGTGCCCATATGTGTATCCATTTATTGATTTATTTGTTTAAACTTCTGGCTACTAGCTTTTGTTCCAGTCTTCACTATCAGAGTAAAGAGACCTCAGAGACCAGATCTTCGTTGCCTATGGGGAAATTTGTGATCATTTGGAGTGCCTCACACCATCCATCGGTACTCCAGGGAGTCACAAGTGGCAGTAGACACTTATACAGCCCAAATCAAGACTACTGTAAAAGGAAATTTACTCTGTAAAAGTAGAAGTACTTCATACAGTAGATGACAACTAAATGCAAGGCTCCTCATTTGATAAGCTGAACCCCACTGTGAGTGTCTCACTGGAATGACTTCTACCAGCTTTTAAATTATCTGAGTAGCTGGTGCTATTTTTTTTTTAAAAGGGCATCAGAAGGCAGTGATGGCAGCAATCCAGTTCCAGTCCTACTATTGTTACATGAATAGGAAATTAATTTCAATTCTCATAACTTTTTATGCATTCACAAACAATTAATTCCGGAGAATCTTACATTAAACTGCTTTCTTACTGTAATACCAACAATTTTTTTTGTAGTCATCAACTTTTGTGATGCACCTTCTACTTCATAATTGTGAGCTCATCTCATGCACACCCATCTTACATACACAGAATTTAATCTTTACATTAAAGTTGTTTTATCTGAACAGATGTGACAGAACACTGAGCTATTTGTAACGGGATAGCACAAGGTGCTGCCTATGTGTCATATCCCACCAGCTGCACTGAGTTAAATTAGGCACTCTGGAGAGAGGGGAGTATTTCACTTTCCTGCATGTGTTCAGATAAGTGTAGAGAGAGGCCAATTAGGATGATAGAAGCAGTAAGCATCTGTTTGCAGTCTCAGTAATATTTCAGAGTAATCAGGGTTTGTCAGAAAACAAATCTGTATCCTAATCTCAGGAATGACTGGAGGAAGATGACTTCACCAAAGACCAAAAGAAACTGATGTGGGATTTGTTGTAACTCCGGGGGCCCTTGAAAAATGGTGGATGGAGAACATGCTATGTGGAAAGTACCAGCTCTATTGGAACACAGTGAGCAGAGAGATTGATTTAATCCATCTCACGCCACAGACTTGAATTTCCTCTGGTTAAGGAGTTACTTTTTTCAAGGTTAATAAATGGTATATTAATGAAACCAAGCTTAGAGACTGGAGTAGTATCTTCTGACATGCTCATTTTAAAGAAAAAGTGGCACAATTTCAGCTGACAGCTCATGATGAGCTGCAGACCCATTGTATTCAGTGACTGAAAATACCCGGTCCCCTTAGTCTTCCTTTTTCTTCAGAATATTACAAAAATCATGTAATCCATAAGCCGTTCTTTTACGTGGACTGATGATTTTATACAAATGTGAAATTGCTCTTGGGCTCATACCAAGCCCTGTGGATCCATGTAGAAACACTGCAATCTGATGGTAATCACCCATCGAAATCATTTTCTGATTGCTCTCAATTGTATAATTTCTTTTCTCCCCATTTGCCAGATTTTTTGTTGAGCTAGATATGCTTTTAACCCAAATTGCTCCTTCTTGCCTGTCACTGCAGAACTTACTTGACTGTAAAAGGAAGAAAGAGAAAACAGATTTGCAGCTGTGCATAAGCACTACTCAGACGTGGTAAGAGAAGTGCCATCTGCTGCTCCACAACCAGTGGGGCATGACACACCTCAGAGCTGCAGAAACTTATTTCTTATAAAGCAGGTGCGTATACTGCTAAGAGAATGGGAAAATCCTACCACCTAGTAATAATTACTTTCATATGCTGTAATGTTTACATTTAATGATGAAATATCTCTACGCATTCATGCTATCTGCATTTGAATTATGGATGAATATTAGTTACCTTTTAGTCTGTTGGGAAATTAGTTCATCTTCCTATATATTCAACTACCAACTGACTTAGATTGGTCACATATCCTCCAAATCCTTGAATCCCATCCAAACAGTTTCATGTTTCATGACACACACTAATTAGGAAACTGATGTCAGATATCAATGGATAATTTTGTTCACTGAAATGGTTTTTCACTATGATATACCAGATTGTTACTGCAAATGTTCCCTAATAATACCTCTATTACTTATCAAAAAGGGAGCAAAAAAAAAAAAAAAAAAAAAGATTAAAGTGAGGGAAAGATAGAATCTCAAAAAACTTGGTGATTTAGACAAGTTCAAAACCAAAAAGGGGGGAAAAACTACTGAAAGACATGAAGCATGAGTTTTTATAGAGGGAGTTAGGAGGCTAGGAAAAAAAAGATGACAGTAGTAAAGACAACACAGATAATCCTCAAAGACAAGGTCAGAAAAGGAATGCTAAAGAACAAAAAAAATCTGAAAAGTGAAGATACTGCTTGGTTAAGATTTCTCACTTGTATATTCACAGATAGTTTTATTTGCTTATCTTTATCTCTGGAATAGGAACTTAGCCATTACTCCTAACAGTGAGGTAAAATGTAAAGTTATCAGAAAAACCCTGATTCTAATTTGGAGAACCATTCAAGTCTTTCAAGGCTCTTCCTTGCCTACTACATGCCATTTTCTCAATAAAAAAGAAAAAAAGAAAAAAAAAAGAAAATGAGTTACAGCTTGCTGAGAAGCATGTAACTTTCAGTAAAGCTGCAAAAAATAAAAAAAAAAAGCAAAAACTGATTGCTCATTAACAAGTTGATACAAGTACTACCTCTGCTTGCTGTAATATCTGTGGTGGAGCTAACGAGGGGAGAAAATATAACAAGATATTTAATGGTATTAGAATCTGCTAATAACTCAGGTTAGAGAAGATAACTGTTCTGCTGTCTGAATTTAAAATAAAATATAAATAATTCTAAACAAACTACTCCAATTATTCTGCTGCAGAGAGTCAAAATGAATAAATACTATGGGTGTTGCCTTACACGGGATAATAGATTTAGGTAAGAAATCCAGAAGACTATTTTACATGTCATCAAATAATATATATATCATTTTATTATTTGTCTATCATCTCTGCTATGCAATGGTTAGATAACAATAGCAGTTGCTGGCTGAGCTGAATCTGAGACAGGGAGAACAGAAGAGAAAAAACGTTTGATGAACTTCTCTACAACACTGGCTTCTGACTGTCAAAAGACAGTGCATGGCCGATGTTACTGCAGACAATAATACTAGTGCTAATATTAGGAATAATAATATTTTTTTTATATTTTGTAGTGATGAAAATGCAGTACTGGTGAAGTTCAAACTTGTACATAAAGATGGAAGAACCCTTTCTTTAGCCAAGCCCACACACTCTGAGACCTTAGAGAGTTCCACAAGAGTGATGTGAATTTATACATTCTCAAAACAAAATCCAGAAGCAAGGAAAAAAATAAAAACACATTAAAAAAAAAGATGAGAAAGGTAAATTTCAAACTGAACATGATATTACTTCATAGCATTTTTGAGAGAATGGAAGAGATTCTTTTAGCTTTACTGAGGGCACAAAGAATATTTTTTTGTGCTTTTGTGGTCACATTAGTACAGTCTCAATACCCAGATTTAGGCCTCTGGCTGATACTGCAAAACTCTATCAGTGAATAACAGAAATAATGCCATACAGTTATATGTGAAATGAAGTCTAATTTCAACTTTGTACTGTTTAGTCCTTGGCATATGCAATCCTGAAGTGAACTTTAATTACTCTAACAGCTCCAGGTAGGTCAAAGCAGCCTGTGGCTCAAGTCCAAGAGATGGCTCACTTGAAGTCTAGTTAATGAAGGAGAACACTCTTAATTACCTACCCCCTGCTGTGCGTGGACTGTATTTACAGTGCTTTACATTCAGTTGAGAGGCAAATAAGTTTCTTCCTCAAAGTCACTATTATCTCCCTTTCTGATGGGAGCAGCTAGGGATACATGGGTGCTGATGGTGGTGAAAGGACCTTACAGAGCACAGATCAACCATGTCTTCTGGGCAATGTGCTAAATCTTCATTAGCAGGTTAATGCCGGTTTTGAAGTAGTTCCTTAATAATCCTTTTCTGGTATTTTACTTTTAAGACAGACAATTCAGAAAAGGCTTTGAATTTATCTCTTGAGCCATGAACCTTAAATTCCACATTATTTATGTAAAATTAATTTCACTGGACTAATTAAATCTAGACTAATTAGCAGCAGCACATTTTACATGAGTCTTAAGCTCATCTGAAGCACTGAGATAGCCACTGCAATCCGTTCAGACAGGAAGTTCCCTCATAGTTGAAGCAGAAGGAGCAAAAGAGACAGACAAAATACACTTGAATCCTTCCATCCCAGTACACATCCTAATCTATCCTGCCTGACAAAATGTCTTCTCCTATTAGCGAGTTCCTACAGGAAAGTCACCCTGCACAGAGAATGGTTACCTTACAAATTTTCTTCTAGGAATTCCAACCCATTATTTCTTAATATGCATACTGGTAATACAGATGAGTGAACATTGCTTGTGTTGCTGAGCTTTCTGCCTGAGGTTACAGATCATTTCACTCAAAACAACAGATAAAAAACAAACAAGTTTTTTGTTCTTTTTGATGTTCATTCAAGGCAGGTTTAATTTCCAATAACATGTCTGGTTAATACACCGCTACGTTTCAGAAAATCAAACTTTATGCTGTGTTAATGATAGCATATGCAAGCCTCCAAATAAATACAGATGTTTTCTTGATTGCTCATTTTCATCTCATGCTTTGCTTCCTTTAGTCTGTGATAGATAAAAGCTCTGTCATTCTAGCCTGTCAGTATTACATATGGCTCTTGGATAGGGACAGTTGGCAATAGGGAATTGATTCCATGACCTCCGAGAGCAAGTATGAACATAGCTCCTTGCTAACTTGGAGAGAAAGAATTCCAAAAGCTGCATTTTCAAAGAAGATTTTGATGTGTATGAAAAACTAAATAGTGAAAACTTTTTTTCTTTTGTTGTTGTGGTTTGCCTTTTTTCCCCAACAGTAGTAATTACTAACATTTCATAATGACTAAGGTTGTTTAGTAAATTCAGAAAGAACAACATCCACTCATCTAATCACTTAATGCCTGGTATTAGCAGTATGTAAATTAAGGCAGTAAAATATGGATTATTACAGTCAGATTGCTCTCCACAATAAAATAAGTAGCATGACTCCTTATTTTAGGAGTATTCTCCAGATATTGTGCTTGCTTACAAATCTGTCACAAAATGCAAGTCCACGTATTCTGAGTGAACCCAGATTTGTCACTGTTAATGTCTATAGCACACTAGGTGGGAATCATTACACATATGAGTGCTGTCATTATGCAGGATCTACGTCATACCTGTTGGAGTGCAACCTGCTCCCGGAAAGGGAGCAGAACATAAAGGAAAAAAAAAAAAAAGAAAAAGCCCTCAGTTTGCAGAAAATAGACTTTATGTCCCTCTGTTATATCAGTGTATAGAGAGAACCTTTTCTGTTCTCTGTCTTTGCAGTTAACATTTTGCAATATAAGATTCACTAGATGTTTATGAGTATGATGAAAACAGCAACTCCTCATTCCATTATAAAATAAATGGAATAAAAAAATAAACATTATCTCATCAGTCTTTAATGCTGAACATAATATTTCAATATTGAATGTTTTGTGAATGGCCTCAGAAGATATCATACTTATGATGAATATAACCTTTTGCCTGCTGTCTATAGCTGGAATAAGGAAACAGATTGTTCCCTCTGTGGTTGAATTCACAGGGGGTGTGGGAAAAGCAGAAACTTCTGCTTTTTGGAAAAAAACATCTGAAGTGGATGGTAACTTTGAATGTCAAGAACTGCAGATCAAGCATTCAAATACTGCAGCTAGCAAGGAGTCCACAGAATCTCAGAATGGCCAGGGTTGGAAGGGACCTCAAGGATCACGAATATCCAACCCCCCTGCCACATGCAGGGCCACCAACCTCCCCATTTAATACTAGACCAGAGTCCAGGGAATAACAAACACAGGAATGAAAAAATATGCCTCTGTACAAACTTTGCTACTTCCTAAATGGTGGAGATGGCAGAGGAAGTTAACATTAAGATGACTATGAGTTATCAACACTATGTAACCTTGGGATGAGGAATGCATTAGGGGACGGACCTAAGCAGTACAAGCTGTAGTATGTAGATAAAGGCACATTAACCCACAGGGAGGGAACTGGACATTCTCTGAAATACTGTGTGCAGTTCTGCTCACTCCTCTTCCAAAAGATGAATGCCAAGAACTACTAAGCAGAGCAGAAAAACAGAAAATCTTGCAAGAGGATTCTGAAAGGTTTTAGCTTGTTTAGTCTACTGAAAGAACAGCCAAAAGACATATGGCTTTTCTCTAGAAACAATTAGGAGGATAAACAACAGAGCTATTGAGGGGCTATTCAGGTTATTGAAGGATACTTGCACACACACAAATGCTTATAAGCTGGCTATGAAAAAAATGTATGGATAAATTATTAGAAAGCATCGAACAGAGAAAAAGGGCTCTTATCAATCTCAGAAGAGCCAGCCATCAAGCTGATTTCCTCTGTACTTGGTGCCATGTACCTACAAGGACATCAGGTGCTGAAAACTCACAGTAACACAGCATGGCAGAGAGGAATATGCAAGACAAAAATTTTTCATAATTAGTCATAAAATGAAGCTAATTGAACTTATTAACTGCATTATATTATGTAGTTGTACGTGGTCACAAGGGCCTGGATTTGCTGACCCATATATACAGTTCTATCATGAAAATTGCTAAATTCATGGTTGATAAATACAGAAGATAACATAGAGCAAAATAATATGAGATATAAACAGATTCTAAATAAAATATAAGTAGTCTGAGAAAAAAATTGGGAATTACTGTAGGTTATTCAATGAAAGTAAATGTTCAATTTGTAGTATAAAGCATACACTATGCATAAAGAGTAAGATGGAAGACATTAGAGATTATAGTAATTAAAATCATGTGACAAACACTGAAAAGATCAATTTTAATTTATACAAAAGATGAGTGGGAGCAGATATGCTAGTGTAAACAAAATGATATATGGTAGATGGAGGAAAAATTGCATGTTGCTGTCTATCTTTTAGAACATTCAATCAAAGTGAAAGGAAATAAATCTTAAACTAATAATAAGGAAGCTATTTGCCACATAGTGCTTAACTGACCTGGGGGAGTCCTTGACACAGTAAGTCTTAGAAGCCAAGAACTTAATGATATGTACTAGAGACAACTCCTTAAAACAGAGAACGAAAACCTTTGGGGATTACAGAGCTTTAAGTTCTCACTGATAGTAATTTAGAAGGAAATTATTATACTGGCATCATCATTTTCTACATTTATCTTCTTGCTTTTTCACTCCTAGGGTGTGCTGTCAGCTACTCCCAGGTCTGCAGTGCGATACACTGCAATTGCTCATTACTCTTACAGCCACAATGAGAGGCTTTAATTACAGCCTATGTTGAATTAGAAAAGGTACCTGTAGAAGGAAGGACTTGGCAACTGTATCTAATTACTTTTTATACAGATATACAATGAAACTATTGTGAGCAAATTTAAAGGCTTCCAGAGGGACCTAATTTTTCTAACATTAATCTCCTGAAAAAGAAGGAATCCAGAGACAGTCTAGATAAGAAAGACATTGAAATGGAGAGACATTTGGCAACAAAAGTGTCAAGACAGGCAGTTGAGATTAGATAGGTGCATTTGGCTGTTACACAGCTAGCCAAGAACAGCACCTTCACTCTTGCTGTTAAATTCCTAAATAAAAAACAAACAAACAAGGTCTGATGTAAAATAGGAGCATGAGGGTGAGCTTTGTGTCACAGACAATGACCTCCTGCTACGTCCAAACAATTTATCAAAGATGGAAGGATAAATACTTCCTCTAGCTTCAGTCATTTTAAATAAAGATGACTAGAATAATTTGGAGCAAATATTTCTTCACCAAAATTTGTAGTTAGATCAAAAACCTGGTATTTCACAGAGTTTGAATTTAATTTTTAAAGAACTTCTGCCAGTGTCTGAAACCTGCAGAATTTCTTATTAGTTTCCTTTTTGGTTTCTACCTAAAAACTTCAGAACAAGCCCTTATTTTGAGATTATTCAACTAATAATTAGATTGATTTAAAATACAAATTACTTTATGGTAGTCTTGTACAAGAAATAATTTTTCAGAATATTTTATCTTATCATAAGGATATTCAGACCTATCTACAAACTATTTTCTGTGTCATTTCCTTCTGTAGCTTTACTCTTCAATAAAACAGTCCTCAGAATTCATTCAGGGGTGGTATGTGGCACATGCTCTATTTAATGGTACAGATTCATTCAGCTGCAGCAAAGAAATATGTACTCACAGCAGATGGCCAGACCTTAAATTCACTATTTCAAACCATTATACTCATTTAAATGCTACCTTTTCCAACTTAATGAGATGCTAGCTTTATAGTTACAGATTTTCTAAACAACACTGAAGCCCAGTAAGAAAAGAAATAAAATACTGAAGAAAGTATTTGGGGCTAGATTCAACAGAGAAATCATTATCCACTTAGCTAGCTATTAAAAACAAACAGCAAAATTCTTCAAATTTCTTCAAGAAAAGCAAAAACAAAACCACCATCAACAAACTCATTAACACCAACTACCAAAAAAAAAAAAAAAAAAAAAAAAAAAAAACCCAACAAAAAACAAACAAACAACTTTTTTTTTAAAATAGATGATTGTTTTTAAGTGATTTTTCAATTGAACTTTATCTAGGACAAGAGCAATATTTCAAGCCAGATCTACTTTAAGGACAAACCATCAGAAAGCAATTTGTTGGATTTCGATGCTGACATGAGATATTGACACTACAGGAAAGAAATATCTTGAAAGAATTTTGTAGGTACATTGACCACTGAGCATGTGAGATCAGAGCTCTAATAATGACTCAGTCTTAAATGAGTGTCAGTCCACTGCATTTAAATCTGTAGCTTCATTTGCAAAAAAAAATGGCTAACAGAATATTGCCTATAAAAACAAAACAAAAAAAGCAAAGAAAACCCCAAAAGCTTGTCATTTTTAGAGGATGAAAAAAAAACGCTGTAGTCATTTAATGAACTAGAATTGAAAGATAAGATACTGGGAATGTGGAGCTGGCACCTTTCTAGGAAATTTCACTACTTTTTTTTTTCTTCTGTTTTTTTTGTATGTGTCTTCTTATTCTCTTTTATTGAACTCTGAATATAATAAGTAGAGACTACTTTTTTACCAACACTATATTTACAGAGGTCTCTCTGAAAGTGATGTATCCCGTTTATTTCCATGGAAATGGAAATGACAGCTAATATAAAGCGCACAATAACACTACTGGATAGAGAGAATTGTCAGCTACAAAACACTATTTTTCAACAAAGTCACCACCATTAGGTATGCATTTTTACCAGCTATGAACAAGAATCTGTATGCAATACTTGTAAAAGTCTGCACCAACAGAAGTGATCCACTGTTGCCACTGCTAAAATGCACCACCCACTGTGCTCACATCCACTGTTTGGCCTCCATAAATGTTCTGCAAGCCTCGATTAATGTCAATGTATGCAATTATTTTCTGCATGGAGGAATTCAATTCCATATCTTTGCTCCATCTGCATTCCCATGTCTGACTCCATTCTGACATGCTGCCCCTCTGCTGCCATCTGTCACATGGCAACAACAGGTAATTGAGTTTTTGTGGGAGGGTTCCACCTCTACTGACTGCTATACCACCAACACATGCCTCTGATTTTGTTGGCCAAAGTAATAAAATAGGAAACATTACTTTTGGAGAGGCCCAAGTAGTTATAGAAGAAATAATAGGTATTTATAATAAAGTCAATTCACATATCTTTTTTACCGATGTTCACTTTTTACATAGCTTTCATATACATGAATTTCTAATTTACTTGTTAAATCATTACTTAAATAAAAAGGGCAAGCCATGAATGTTTTTTGTCATTATTAAGCCACATATTTAGTGCAGTTAACAATTTTTGATCCATCCAATCTCCCCCCACTATCATCTTTCCTGTACTGGTGTGTTCTTTTTATCAGCTGAAATAGTCTGTTTTAACCAGTCTGCCAACTCAGGCTATTGCTCCTAGCAGGTGAATTGTAGTATATATTAGAGATTATAAATCATTTTGTCATTCTCAGACAATCATAAATTTAACTGCTTACATAGGAGACATCAGTACACATTAACATCTACTGCTGCTGCTTCTCAACTGCTGTGTTGTATAAGTATAGTACACAAGTACAGACAAAGATTGTATCAATAGCTACAGATACATTCTTTAAAAATTTCATTTTGAATTTTAAATGTACAGTGACAAGAGACCTAATACAAAAAGCCTCAAAAGTTCTGTTTTGCTCACCCTCAGCCTAATATAGATAGTGGTTTACACTCTGTTTGAATAATTCCTCAGAAAAGGCTTAAATTCAGTAATAAGTTCAATGTGCAAATGTGATCCAAGCAAAAAAATAATGGCGGGACTCATAATAAAAATGAATTCCCCAGAAGCATGTGGAATTCACTCTCTAGCTTCATTCTAACAAGTTAAAATTATGAAATCTTCAGAGAAATGACCTTTAAGCAATTTATGAGAACCTAAGACACTTAAGATGCAATAAAAATAATTTCCTCATAACCTTTCTCCCAGCACCACATTCCCTTTGTGTTGTTATGGTTACAGAGTCAAGACTTCAGAATTTAGCAGAAGCTAGAATTAAGGATTCCCGTGCTTTTTCAATTCAAACTCTCATGCATACATGTTCAGATACAGTATCTAATTGGAAGATCACAGACTCCTCCAGACATTCCTTCCAAATAAAAAACTTTAATTCTGGTATTCAGTGCTTGCAATGAGATTATCATCATGGCATATAGCAGAAGCAATTTACTATGCCTAATAGCAGGAAAAAATATTGACATTACGAGTAGCTGAATCTTCTCTATTGTTATCAGTGCTCAAATCTTCAAACTTAACCGAATACTAGTCTATCTGTTGACATTAAGAGAAATTTGAACTCCTGGCACATTCTTGAAACTTTCACTGAGAAAAATAGATAGTTCAAAATCTGGCTCATTTACTTGAATTCAATAAAGGACTGAATGGGTTATTTCAACTCATATACTTGGTGCTCTGCTACAACACAAGTCTTCCAGTGGTCTTTAGTAGGTATTATTTTTAGTAATATATGTTGAGCAACAGCTAATAATAGAACTTCTAACAGCATTCAGCTTACTCATTCCATAAACTCTTGTTTGCAGCCAAGAAATACGCTATAGAGATGAAGGATGGAGTTAATGCTGCTGTGCAATGAATCACTGTGCTTATACAATGAAGAGCATTCTTTATACTCCTTTAATATGTATCACTAGGCAGAATGAAAACCTAGGTAACCTGCACTGCTGGTAAACAGCCTGAACAGATGGAGGTAGAATCCAAAAGTTTGAGAAGTCAACAAATTCTTCCTGCGTTCTGTTTTTCTACAGATTGTCTTACGTCAGCTGTTGAGAAAATGTGGAAGTGAGCCATGACAAACATTCCATATTAATAAGAGACAGATTTACATTTTGTGAATATATGGTGTCAGTGCAGTAAGGCTCAGGATGAAATCTTTTATATAAACTCAACAACTGAGTTCATTAATCCACTTTTTTTTTTTTTTCTGACTGCTATTTTTAAAATCTATTTGAAATAAAAAGTGCGAATTATTTCTCTATAGTTCTAGCAGATGACTTTTTTTTTCCTACTCTGTATCAAATATGATACAATGCCTTGCCTTTGATCTTAATAACTGAAAATAAAAAATGATATCTTAATTTTACAAAAATATCAGTTAGAAATGTGTCTTATTAATGCACACTTTTTTTTAACATTTATTGTAAATTAATTCATATTATATTATAACCAAACATTATATATTTGAAAATGTATCCTTAAATATGACCTGAGTAAGCCACCGTATATATTGTGCATAAAAAGAGACTGAACTTATTTGAACATGACAGTTTTCTATCCTTTGAAAGAGATTAAACATTGATGTTTTCTGGTAGATTTATTTATTATTTATTTTGTAGATTTTCTTACTAGAAAGATTTTCTGATAGCAGTTCTTCTGAATGTTATGTCATTTTTCTTTTTCATGATCTACTTGATGATCTGTTTTACACAGCAGACCGGACCACTTTTTACATCCTTTTTCTTCATACTCATGACTTTAGAGATCAGAAGTCTATGGTATCTCTTTTCACCCTCCAAGTTTCTTAGTCATATTGAGGTCTCAAGTAAATCTTCAGAACTGATGGTGATGAAGTTACATCAAGATCTGGACTACTAAATCCCAGAAGATGTGGTGTGATGTCATGGTTTTGGTTTTTGCTTATTTGACTTTCAGTATTCAACATCAAAACATCATGTACTGGAAGTGTTAATATTCTAACTCCACGTACCTATCCCTATACATTGCGGAAGTCACGGGATCTGACCCTTCCGGGGGGGGGCGGTCTCTTACTGCCTGGCAGTGGGTGCTGGAGGGTGCTTTCCTAGCCGTTCCAAGCTTTTTCAGGTTTGACTCGGTCTCGGGAACTCTCTCTCATATCCTATTTCATTCATTAGTCTCAATTTCAATTAGATTGTATTATATTGTATTATTTTGTATTCCGATATCATAGTTAGTAAAATAAGTTTACCTCCATAGATTGTTGCCGCTGTTTCTTTCCTTTTCCCCCTTCCTTCCCATTTTGTGGGCCCAGGTGGGGGGTGGGGAGGGCAGGGGCATACTGCCCCCTGTCACGGGCATAAACTGATCCAGTTAATTCCGTGACAGATTTTGGTGGAGAATGCGGACATAGCTGCCTTTTGTTTTTGGTTTTTGCTTTTTGGCTCTTAGAACGAATCTCGCTCTCTGCTCTTAGAGAGCTTCGTTAGGGAGCATTATCAGTAGTTCAGGTTTTGTGCTGGGAAACTTGACCTTGAAAGGCCAGGCGTACTGCCAGTATTCTGGGATATTTGTAAACTTTGAGCACTGCTTAGTCTGGGTAGTGCCTTTTTTTCCTTTCCCCCCCCCCCTCTTGTTAGTTTCAATTCATTAACCCTTTTTGAGCAGAAACCAGCGATGAACCCACTCTTTTTCGTGGGAGCGCTGAGTAAGGGATTAAAAGCTATGGTGTTTCTCGCGACCTACTGGCGAATCATCAATGTCATCATTACTTGTTGTGGACTTGTGTACATATATAACTACATATGGGCACTGACGGAGACGCCTGTATGGTACCTATCTTGGTACCTATATGCAATGTTTAATACGAATTTTGACACTTGCATCCCGGATGGAATGGCTAATTTCACAAGCAACTACATCCCAGATGGAATAGCTAATTTTACAAACCACACGATGTTCAAACCAGTTTCCAGGTTTTCCTTTTGGTTTATCAGACGCTTTTCCAATGCTGAGTTAACTCTCATGCTTGTGGTCGTAACAGTCCTGTTCATATCACTCTCCCTGAATGTATTCCAATACAGGAATAGTAAGCAGAAGGAGTCTCCTCCAGAACCAGAGAATGCTGACTGGCAGGGAATATGGAGAGGTTTAGGAAAAATCTTAGAAGCATGGGGACCCGCAATGTCATGGGATTTCACTCTTGAGCACCTGTGGGATCCCCAGAAACTTAGCCAGTATTTGGAACAGGGGCAGTGCGGCTCAGGTAAATCTAAGGAGGTACAACTTATTTGGGGTTTGGCTTGTGCTTACCGTGCCATATATAATACTGTTTTGGAGAGAGAGAGTTTCCGAGCTGAGGTTCAAGCCAAAGGGAAAGTCAAATCTGATCAATTACAGGAGACACCAGTAACAATATCAGTTGCCCCTGTGGAGGGCAAGAAATGGAAACGAGTGTCCTCGCGTCTAGAACGGAAAAAAGAAGAAGAGGAGGAGGAGGAGGTGGAGGAAGATCCAGGTGAGGGGCCCTCCTCGAAACCACCAACATCAAGAAAGGCAAAAGGAAAAACTAAGAGACATGCAGAAGAGAGTGATGAAGAGGAAGTTTCTATTACTACTCGTCGGCCTCTGAAGATGACTGAAATCCAAGGCTCAAGAAAGGAATTTATACGGCGCCCAAATGAAGCTATCGTTTCCTGGTTAGTTCGCTGTTGGGACGATGGGGCCAGTAGCTTGTCTCTAGATGGTAACGAAGCTCGCCAGTTAGGAGCCATTGCCAGAGATCCAGCTATTGACAGAGGAATTAGTCGATGTCTGGATGGGGCTGCCTCCCTCTGGGAACGAGTATTAACAGCCGTGAAGGAAAGGTACCCCTTCAAAAGTGGCTTGAAGCCTGTGACGAAAAGATGGGATACAGTTGAACAGGGTATCCAGTATTTGAGGGAAATAGCCGTGGTGGAAATGTTGTATGATCCTAACTGTGTTTTTAACGACCCACAAGGCCATGACCCTGAGAGAGTGAGAACAACGCGTGAAATGTGGCAGCAACTCACATCAACAGCACCAGCCAGATACGCCTCTGCACTATTGGCAGCCTCGGACAGATACCAGGACCAACAGAGAAGCCCCTTAGTTTATGAATTGATTCTTATGCTCCAAAGCTATGAACAACAGCTACCCCCAACTCGCGCCGCCATCGCCGCCATCTCACAAATGACGGAGCAACTGAATGAAATGCGAGAGCAAATGTCTTCACTGATGAATCGTGACAAACCTGTAGAAGTATCAGAAACGCTTGATGAAGATCAGAATAGTCAAAAGAGTCTACTGAAGGAGCTGATGAAACTAATACGGATCGAACTAACTAAAGACGATGAACCCTCCTTCTCAGGTGCAAAATCAAAAATCTCAGCTGTTAGAGGCAAACGCTCTCCAGCTCCAGGAAGGAATCCTACATCGCGACTTGCCTTGTGGCGTTACTTACGTGACCATGGAGAAGACATGAGGAAGTGGCACGACCAAGCTACTCATGTACTACGAGCACGGGTGAGAGAATTACAAAGCAGATCAACTGCCAGTGCAGTTGCTCCGGTTACCACAGGTAATGAATAGAGGGGCCCTGCCCTCAGTCAGGGGGGGGAAAGGGATAATAGAGTTTATTGGACTGTGTGGATCCGATGGCCTGGCACATCAGAACCACTGAAATATAAGGCATTGGTGGATACCGGTGCACAGTGCACTCTGATGCCCTCGACTTATGAAGGGACAGAATCAATCCATATTTCTGGAGTGACTGGGGGCTCTCAAGAATTGACTGTGTTGGAGGCCGAGATAAGCCTCACTGGTAGGAACTGGCAAAAGCACCCTATTGTGACTGGTCCAGGGGCTCCATGTATACTTGGTATTGATTACCTCAGAAGGGGGCATTTCAAGGATCCTAAGGGGTATCGATGGGCCTTTGGAATAGCTGCTATAGACACAAACAACATTAAGCAGCTGTCTGTTTTGCCTGGCCTGTCAGAAGATCCGTCTGTTGTGGGGTTGCTACAGGTAAAAGAGCAACAGGTACCAATTGCTACAAAAACGGTGCACAGACGGCAGTACCGCACCAACAGGGATTCCTTGCTCCCCATTCATAAGTTGATTCGTCAACTAGAGAGTCAGGGAGTGATCAGCAAAACTCACTCGCCTTTTAACAGCCCCATATGGCCAGTGCGTAAAGCCAGCGGAGAATGGAGGCTGACGGTGGACTATCGTGGCCTGAATGAGGTCACACCCCCACTGAGTGCTGCTGTGCCGGACATGTTAGAACTCCAGTATGAACTGGAATCAAAAGCAGCCAAATGGTATGCCACCATTGACATTGCTAATGCCTTTTTCTCCATTCCTTTGGCCAAAGAATGTAGGCCACAGTTCGCTTTCACCTGGAGGGGTGTTCAGTATACTTGGAACCGTTTGCCCCAGGGGTGGAAACACAGCCCAACCATTTGCCACGGGTTGATCCAAACTGCATTAGAACAGGGCAGTGCCCCTGAGCACTTGCAGTACATTGATGATATCGTTGTGTGGGGTGATACAGCAGAAGAAGTCTTCACAAAAGGAGAGCGAATAATCCAGATTCTTCTGCGTGCTGGTTTTGCTGTTAAGCGGAGCAAAGTGAAAGGACCTGCTCAGGAGATTCAGTTCCTAGGTATAAAGTGGCAAGATGGCCGTCGTCACATCCCGACAGATGTGATCAACAAAATCACCGCTATGTCTCCACCCACTAGTAAGAAAGAGACACAATCTTTTTTGGGTGTAGTGGGCTTTTGGAGAATGCATGTTCCAAACTATAGCTTCATTGTAAGCCCCCTTTATCATGTGACGCGAATGAAGAATGAGTTTACATGGGGCCCTGAGCAGCAGCAGGCTTTTGAACAGATTAAACAGGAGATAGCCCGTGCCGTGGCCTTAGGGCCAGTACGGACAGGGCAGGATATAAAGAACATCCTCTACACTGCTGCTGGAGAGAAAGGTCCCACTTGGAGTTTGTGGCAGAGAGCCTCAGGAGAGACCCGAGGCCGACCCCTGGGATTCTGGAGTCGGGCCTACAAGGGGTCGGAAGAGGGCTACACTCCAACTGAAAAGGAGATCTTAGCTGCGTATGAGGGGGTTCGGGCTGCTTCTGAAGTGGTCGGTACTGAAACACAGCTCCTTCTGGCACCTCGACTACCAGTGTTGAACTGGATGTTTAAAGGAAAGGTTCCCCCTACCCATCACGCAACTGATGCCACTTGGAGTAAGTGGATTGCGTTGATTACGCAAAGAGCGCGGATGGGGAACCTCAGCCGTCCAGGAATCCTAGAGGTCATCATGGACTGGCCTGAAGGTAAAAAGTTTGGAACACCAGCAGAAGAAGTATCACGAGCTAAAGAGGCCCCACCATACAACGAATTACCAGAAAATGAAAGAAAGTATGCCCTGTTCACTGATGGATCCTGTCGTATTGTGGGAAAGCATCGCAGATGGAAATCTGCTGTGTGGAGCCCCACACGACAAGTTGCAGAGGCCACTGAAGGGAAAGGAGAATCAAGCCAATTTGCAGAGGTAAAGGCTGTCCAACTGGCCTTGGATGTGGCTGAACGGGAGAGGTGGCCAATGCTTTATCTTTACACTGACTCGTGGATGGTGGCGAATGCTTTGTGGGGGTGGTTACAGCAGTGGGAGCAAAATAACTGGCAAAGAAGGGGTAAACCTATTTGGGCTGCTGAACTGTGGAAAGATATTGCTGCCCGAACAAAGAATATGGTCGTGAAGGTGCGCCATGTAGATGCTCATGTGCCCAAAAGACGGGCTACTGAAGAACAGCAAAATAACCATCAGGTGGACCGAGCTGCCAAAATTGAGGTGGCTCAGATAGACCTGGACTGGCAGAACAAGGGTGAATTATTTCTAGCTCGGTGGGCTCATGAGACCTCGGGCCATCAGGGGAGAGATGCAACATATAAGTGGGCTAGAGACCGAGGGGTGGACTTAACTGTGGATGCTATTGCACAGGTTATTCATGACTGTGAAACATGTGCTATAATCAAACAAGCCAAGAAGATGAAACCACTCTGGGAGGAAGGGCGATGGCAAAAGTATAAATATGGGGAGGCATGGCAGGTTGATTATATCACCTTGCCACGATCCCGCAGTGGTAAGTGTTATGTGCTTACCATGGTAGAGGCGACCACTGGGTGGCTTGAAACATATGCAGTACCCCATGCTACCGCCCGAAACACCATATTAGGTCTTGAGAAACAAGTCCTTTGGCGACATGGCACCCCAGAAAGAATTGAGTCAGATAATGGGACTCATTTCAAAAATTCTCTTGTAAATACTTGGGCCAAAGATCATGGCATTGAGTGGATTTACCATATTCCCTATCATGCACCAGCTTCTGGTAAAATCGAACGATACAATGGGTTGTTAAAAACAATGCTGAAAGCAATGGGTGGCGGAACATTTAAGCACTGGGAGAAGCATTTGGCAGAAGCCACCTGGTTAGTCAATACCAGAGGATCTATCAATCGTGATGGTCCTACCCAATCCAGCTCTCTACATACCGTAGAGGGAGATAAGGTCCCTGTTGTACACGTAAAGAGCATGTTGGGAAAAGCAGTTTGGGTTCTTCCAGCTTCTGGAAAGGGCAGACCTCTCCGCGGTACTGTTTTTGCCCAGGGACCTGGATCTACTTGGTGGGTAATGCAGGAAAATGGGGATGTTCAATGTGTACCACAAGGAAACTTGATGCTGGGGGAGTGCAGACAGTAATTCCATGTATATAAGGAGACTGGAGCCTCAATCCAGCACTAAGTATATCTACAAAACTGTGAATATAGAAATAGGCTAACGCAAGATTGGCATGTTGACCATTCTTTTGATTTTATCACAGGGTCTGTGATACTCGATTTTCATACTGAGTGCTTGAGAATCTTAGCCTGTTTCTTTCCAAAAGTAAATATAGGTAGATTCTTTTCATTTCTATCTTAAATTCCTTTAATCAGCCTGATTAGGTTTAGTTGAGCCATCTGAAGGAATCAGTAAGTTCTTTTCCTGGGAAAGACTGAGGGGGGCTTGGCTGGATAGGGAAGAACTGCACAAAGCTGCTATCCTGCAGTTTGTGCAGAAACTACTGTAAGGAAACAGAGAGATGAGGCCTCAAAACTGACAAATGACTTCTCTGAGACCAGAGGAGAAAAACTAGCGCTTCTGATCATTCATAAAGAGTCAAGGTTAACTGCAACAGAGATAAAAGGTCACATATGTGAGGACAAATTGGTAAGGGAACAGAAGTGATTGAACCCTTTTTGTGTCTACTCTGTAACCACTAGTTACACTGGATTCTCCCTATGAGGGCTGCTTTACAAGTAATACCTCCTATTTCATTGTGTTATCTCATGACATCAGAGGTGGATATTGGTGGTATGGCAGTAGAGGTGGAGCCTTCCCATCAATATTCTGTTACATGTTGTTGCGTGTGACAGATGGCAGCAGAGAGGCAGTCTGACAGAATGGCACCTGACATGGAAGTCCATTACATTGTATATAGCACTGATTATGAGAACATTTGATAAAGAGACAGATCTAATAATGCCTGGTTTCCTATGAGTTTATATCAATTCAGATAATAATATCACTTTTCTCACCACATCTTTATGCTTTCCTTCATCTACACCCTATTTCTTGCAGATCTTCTCTGCAGCTCCCTCATAAAAGCTCACAGCACTGGACAAGAGTTAGTGTGGTGCCCCAAAGAAAATGACAGTTATTTTTGCAAAAATTGTGGGGATATCACATCTTTGACATTTTTACTTTCTCCATCAAGATTGGCCAAAACTGGCTTACAGACTATATATTCATTTGGGTACACAAATATTGTACACAAATAATTGTGTACAAAGGGAATAGCAGGGTGGACACATTAATCTTGTTTTCTTGGGGTAAAGGATGAAAAATTTTAAAAAATAGGATTTCTCTATTCTGTCTATAGTGTCCAATGTCCCTTAAGACTTGCATGTCCCTGTAACAGTCTTAATAGACATTATTTTTTACATAAGTCACTGCGTCTGACAAGAATAAAGGATGGCTCACAGGTTATGTATTATAAGTCACAGACAGCGGCCTTGTTCTACAGCTGAATCTTCTCATAGGCACAAGTTTCTGCTACGTGCAAACACAATTTTAACACAGGAAGTGACAGTGTACACGGTGGCATGGTCAGCCAGTTCCCAGGACTTTGGTGATTACCCTTCTTCCTCCCTTCTCCTTTCCTTCCTTCCCTCCCATCATCTCACTCTTACTGTGAATTAGTAATGTTAAAAATCTTGTAGTCAGACTCATCCCAGAAGTGGATAGGAAAAACAATTCCTTTTTTTTTTTTGTTTGTTTTGTTTTTTAAACTTCTCTCTTACATGGTAAGAAAACAAAGCATCATCAGTATTTACACCTCTCTGCTCATAGTCAATAATGCGCTACCTTCAATTTAATTTTCAGTTCATCAGACTGCATACCTCCACCTTTATCACATATGCTTTATTTCAGTTATTAACAAAACATATTCCTCTTTTAGTTAAAGGTCTTACAAATGTTTTCAGACCACTAGGAGTTCTGCCAGTTTAGAAACACTCCTACATATCCCCTCAAGACAGATTTCACTCCTACACTTCCTGACCCTGAATCTCCTTCCAAATTCCTCATCTTACCTTAGCTTAATCGAGAAAGATGGATATGGAGGACTCAGTTCTCAACTCAGGCCGATCTGCTGAAAGGTTAAGTTAACTGACTTGTAGGACAGTTAATTATTTCCATTTGAATTCAAAAGTTATTTGGAATAGATCAGAGCAGATTTTGACCCAGACTTGCATGTGATCAGTCTTTCTACACCTTTTATTTAACTCTAAAATATCTGGACTGGATAGAAAGCTAAAAATTGAACTCTAGTCTAACTTCTATTAAAATAGATTCGTTATTTGTTTCTTAATTGTTTACAATAAATAAGAATTTTAAGGGACGAATACTATTTTGGGTTTCTGTGCAGCAATTTTCCATGTTTGATTCATAAATATATTTGCAATACTTTATAGACATACAAGTTTTCTCCTTTAAACTGCTAAAGCTCTGGCAGACTTCCATTACAAGGAATTAAATTCAGGATCTTTTGCTCAAATATCCAAGTGAGAAAGGAATGTTGATAATCCACTTTTACGTTCAAAGACTTTAAAGGTCAGCAGTTAGATGGGGATATAATCACAAACAGTGGAGCAGATAGGATTTCTGAAGGTGGAAGAGTTACAGTGCTATCAACTCATAACAAACTACAGGTTATAGTATTTTCTAAGCCTCTCTACTTGATTTGGTTTGAAATTTCAATGAAAAAATATCTTTCCCATTAGTTTGTATTTTGGACAGATATTAAGGATCACAAAACTAGTTTGCACAATACTTCTACAAGGGACTTTACCAAGTGAGGATACAAAGCAAAATTACAAACAAACAAAAAAAAATCCATAAAATATCAAGCTGTTCTAAATACAAATGAAAAGTAATGGTTGCGTCACCAGTTTCACAGAAGAGAAACTTGACGTATTACTTGAGAAAAAAAAAGTTGGATCTGAAGGAACCTCAATATCAATATATAAAGACAACAATAAAGAATAATACCAAATCATCTTTGTTTAGAGTCTTGAAGAACATGATTTTTTTAAAACTGGGAGACACTTTCAGAAGGATTATAAAAATTATTTGTTGGATATTCTAAAATGACAAATGTTAATTAAACACAATGCAAAAATGAAGGAGTGGGCTTTGTCATAGACCTCAAATCAAGAAGAAAAACCCACAAACCTGTGGTCAAATATTATCTTTAAGTAGCTTGAACAGTTCAATACCATCATGCAATAGTTTTGCTGTTCAGAAGATCTGCACCTAAAAGTTTAAATCTGTCAAGAACTGTTTAGCAATAAATTCAACAGTGAAAGAAAAAATGGTGCCTAAAATTTCTTTAAAGCAATATCTTCAAGTATTCTTAAATTATTTATAAACAGGTTTCAAAGTCCTTTTGGTAAGACATGAACAAAATCCTTCCCTAACTTACAGAATTTTGGTGTAAGTTTGGCTTTTTTGTTTGTTTTTTTGTTTTGTTTTACTCTCCACTTCAAGATGGGAACAAGAATATTTTACATCAGCTGAAGAATGTATCCAATTATTACTGTGGAGTTTCCTGTAACGATAAGACTCTTTTAGGTTCCAGAATGAAGCTAGACATACAAAGCCTCTGCGATCTATGTCCTGACAAGCGTAGAAACAAAATTTGTCATAGATATGTAAAAATTGTATGACTCGTAGAATGAGAACTGAAGGATCTACTTAGTTTAGTAAACTAAGGCTGCATTCTATTTGGTTTTGATTTCACCATTGAAATGTTGCCATTATCTCAGATTATTCAGTTTTTTATCAAGAGGTTAACATGAGATCAACAGTGTTCATATAAAAAGTGTTTGCATGTATAAACCTTTAAATGACTTTATCAATCTTTGATGTCAATTATTTGTTCTTCTTGAGAGCTTACTGTTCTTTTGCACTACTGTTCCAACACATTTTTCTTTTTTTTTTTTTTTCCTTTCTCAAGAAATAAACCTTGATATCTTACTTTCCATGAGAATTCAATACAAACAGTCTTCCTGTTGCTGTCACGCACCCAACAAAAAGGAAGTTAAACTGTTTGCTGACATTTCTCTTATGGTTTGGGTTTGAGCTTTTGCTCTCGAGCCTGCTGCCAGAATTTTGACTTGCACAGACAATACTTTGTGGGTGGTGACTTCATTGGTAACTGAGAGCTAAGAGCTGGAGAAATATCCTGTGTGTCATATCTGTGGTGATTAGGAAAGCATTACTGGATCCACACTATTAAAGTTATAACAGATGTGCTTATTTTGTGGTAACCATTCAGTGGAAGAAAGCTTTTCTCCGGCCCTTAAACCCCAGCTTAGTTAATCAAAAGGAAGTTAAGCAAATGCAGTATTTTTCTCATGACTCTTCATAAACACAGGGTTTCAAAATGAACGTGGATGGAAAGGCCAATAATTCCTCCATCCTATGTCATCTGCATATAATTGTGGTTTGCCTGAACTGGATGAAAGCTCAGGATAATTGTCTGGAAATATCGGAATTGTTTAGAGAGCTAACATCTGTATCAATTTCTGTCTTAGCCATGGATTGCTTGAGAAAATACAGTGGAATGTTGATACGCTCACTGCTAGCAAGTATGTAAGGTCCAAGTGCTGCCCTAGATCCAGTTGTGGAACTTCTATTAATATCACTGATATTTCTCTACAAGGATTTTAAGTCAGTCAGTCTTAAAAAAGCAGAAATGGACACATTAATCAACATTTACATACAGCAAGCAAGAAGCAATTAAAGATGCAGAGATACTGATCGCTATCTAGCCTAAAGATATCTAATTTAATCGTGTATATATTCTGTGATGCTATAAGCACGAAAATAACCTTCACTGAGTATTCTTAACTCAACTACAGTACTTCATTGCTTAAGTCTAGCAGAGTTTATTCATATGCTGTGTATCTGACATTGCCTCTCTCCAACACTAGTCTTCCAGAAGCTTCAATAACATTAAAACATAAAAAGCAAAAATGTGCAATTTATTCATTCTATTTTCAACTCTTAATATAGTAATAAAAGAAAATATAAATGCTCTGCAAGAACTTGTATTGTGGTCCTACATTTTAAAACTTTTTTTTTTTTTTTTTCCCCATGAAAGTGATGATCTCAGGATACTCTGAAGTCTCAAACAGCATGTGGGACTTAATGCTTGTTTCTGCACTTAAAAAATACTACTGTAGGTTCTATATTTGTCACTATATCTGGCCCCTTTTTCATCAAGGCAAACAGAACTCTAGAGAGTCCCTTTCTTGAAGAGCTTGAAACAAACAGGACAAAAAAAGCTGGAGGAACACTCTTATAATCACATTACTGATGAAGAAGGAAGTAGCAGAGAGAAAATCAATGAATTACAATAGTGGGTAAGTAGTATTGGGTCACAAATCTCTTGAAGCAAGCAAGACAAGGACTTTGCAACTGTTTGTGTGCTTTGGAGAAACTTATAGGAGGAGTGCTGCACAGTCTGGACTTCAAATTCCTCATTTCCAGACCTGTACTTTAATCTCAAGACTAGTTTTTGTAATCTCATAGAAGCAGAGTGAAAGGATGTGCTCAAGCACTTTTGTCTGTGGCCTTAGATTTTTGCTTACATTTTTTTAAAAAGGTCCAGACACCCCTCATTCCAGACTTCATGAATCTGTGCCTAAAACTGCTGCTTCAACTGCCCTAAAAATAACAATAGAGAAAAAAAAAGTTTCCATGTGGGTTCCTTGTTGCAGAAGAGTCAAAGTAGTCATAAGGAATGCATATACTGGCACAACTTTGAATACTTAGCTCCAATAATTTTTGTAACCACTAAAAAAAATGCGTTTTACAATTTTTCTGTGTGTCACCAGAATGTAAGCCACAGATGAAAGAGTTTTTTGGCAACTGCTGTATTCTGGTAACATTAGAAGGGAGGCAGTTTTGGTACACTGAGTGGAAATACATTTAAATAAAGGCACAGTTTATTTTCATGAAGAAAAATTAATTCTTGGATGTTCAAAAAATTATAACTCTCATGTGAATGTACTCCCTTCATTGTGTAATATAAATATATTTCTGATGTGTTTGTACAGTGATAATCCAAACGTGTCCTGAGGTCAGGGAAATTTGAGTGGATATTTCCTTAAAATTAAAACAAACAAGAATTCCAAAACTGCAAAACTCAAAAAAGTACAATCTATGAATGAAAATAAATATTCTTTCTTTCTAAATATTGCATAGACTTTCACTAGAATAAATGGGATATTTTACCTCAAAATTACTTTGTAAGACATTTTTGGCTAGACAGATTTTTGCAGAATGTTTTGTTGAAATTTCACTTTTTGAGAAAACACTTTAAAGTATTTGTTATTATAGGGAAGAAAAAAAAAAGATTCCTTCTGTTGAGAATCTGTGCGAGAGTATTTTCATTTTCATTACATGTCCACAGGGAAGACTGAAAGGAGTAAAAGGCAACAATCCTCCAGATAAGTATAATTCCCATATATAAGCAAAGTCAAAGCAAATTATAATTTACAGAATAAGGGTTAAATCTGTCTACCTAAGAAACATTATTAATTGCTAAAATCCTACACAGTGAATGCAAGCTGTTTTTCTCCCAACTCCAATTTGAAAGAAAAAGTTGCAAACAAGTGTATTTAAAGCGCATGACATTATCAAAGACTTCTTTTTCTAGAGGCCCGATGAACTATAAATTACTTTCTTGAGCCAACATAAGAAAGCAGAGCTTTCCTTCTGATTACTATCTGAAAAGTTATCAGCTGAGCTTTACATGTTGCAGACTGGCCTGCCTTTACAAAGAATTTTATGATTCTCTGCTGTAATTTTTATTTTTAATTATATGTTGTACATTCTCCATGGTTAGAAGACAAAATATTCAAATAAAGATGGTCTAGAAAGTTTACCACAATATTTGCTCTAGCTTTTGTGTGCCAATATTAGTTGTGAGGACTTTATGCTAATGGAACAGAATAGATTATCAAAAAAAAAAAAAAAAAAAAAAAAAAGGCAAGAGACTGAAGATGAAAAAATTGTAAAAGAAGCTCATATGTGGGAGGCAACGTTATTGTACCAAGTTTTGATTCTCAGGGTCGATAGGCAAATCATATATCTAATTCATTCCTGTGCTTAGTCCTTCTTTCATGTACATTTGTAATGAAGCTATTTTGAAAGACATACCTCCTTTCTGTAAGTATAAAGGATTATGCCAAGTTGTGATCTAAACTTTTACAAGGGTGCAGAGATCTTTTTAGCATATAGAAAATTTGCTATTTTTGTGCTCAGAACAGGCTCTGCTCTCAATATTATATACTTTATTAGCATCTAGTGTTTGAAATATGTTTAAATCATATTTGCTAAATGACAAATAATAGATGGAGTTGGAAAAAATATGAAGGCTTTGAAAACAGAATAGTAATTTACATTTGATGCAAAAGAGGGAGCAATGAGTTGCAAAAGGAAAGATATGATCAGAGCAACAATCAGAAAAATCCTGCTTGCAGCTGCTTTCTGAGGAACATCAGCCTGACAACTCTGTAACATCCAGGCAAGGAGGGACAGCGCTGAGGCATGTGATAAAAACAGCTTGTGCAAGAATGTTTGTTAGATGTGACATATTTGTAAGAACACATTCTAAAATGATAAACTGTCAAGTAATCTGTGAGGTACAGCCACAGCTTGCCTGCAGTTCAGAGACTGTAAAGTAGCTTGGTTGATTACACAAAAAAGGTTTTCTTGAGGACTTTTTCAAGACTACAACCTTAGTGACATTGATCTGGTAATGTGTATAGACTGTGTATAAAAAGCTGACTCAGATCTTCACAATCTTTTTTTTTTATATATATACATACAAATATAATAGTTGATGTGCCACTCAAAACATTATGCCAAACAACCTTACTTTCAATTCTGGAAAAAAAGTGATGGGAAGACAATCTCAGTGCATTTCTATGACGATGTCAACACAACATTTTTCATATACTAAAATATTAAACAAGTTTTAGGAGATAGGATTCTTATTCCATATTCCTAATACCATATTAACAAGGTATTAATTTACAAAATAGATTTAAAAAAGGAAAAAAAAAAAAACCTAAATAGAAGCTTTTTTTCCACCTTTGTAAAGCTTTTTAACAATGGATGATTAAAAAACTTCCACTGGCACTTTATTTTTCTTATAGACTACAATAAAAATAGAAACAGCCACTTCAATTCAGCTGGTAATATGAGTATCATAAATTTGAAAATGCAACCACTAGAGTAGAAATAATCATTTAAAAATTAGAATTTGCTCCGTACAAAACAAAAATTAGCATATTCAACTCTAGGTAGCAATGCTTAAACATTTCATTCATCTACTACTCATGAATAGTTGCATCAGTGAAACTCAGACATGCCATACCTGCATGCTAAATGCTCCATTTAGATATTAGTAGTCATCTTTTTGTTAGCTTCATTTTAAAACACTAGTCAATTTTTTAAAATCAATTTGAACAGCAATTAAAAAATATTGCACAGCTTTCCTCAACAAGCTCAATGGTGTAGCAGAAAACAGTTAAGAAGGAAGACCAGCAAAAGGATTAAAATACAAAATGGAAATGTTCTAAACGAAAATAAAAGAAGTCACATAGAAGCAAAAATACTTTTTAACATATTAAGTTAATGACCCAGGGCTTAAATTTATTTCATGTTAGAATTTAGGCAATCTTTAATCTTATCTAGCAATTAGACAAAAGAAGCCATCATCATCTATGGTTGGCTCCAGTGTTTTTCAACAGACACTTCACAAGGATTAGCCTGTGTGCAATGCATGGGTTGATACACAGTTGATACCTGAAATCCACCCAAGGAATTTTTACAGCTTCCAAGTTACTCCGTCAGGGAAAAATGGAGAAACCAATTTGGGCTCCTTCAGGGACTACCTGTCTGACTGCCATATGCCTGCACAGAAGGCAGTTAAGGCACAGCTTGCTTGAGAGTGGCTTGGTAGCCATTCCATGACTTTCCACACATTTGGCATGTGATTTGTGTTATATGTTATTTAATCTGTAGATGCAAAAGCGCACATATTCCAATGATAAAAGAATATGTGTTCTGGCCAATTCATTTTCCTGTCCACAAAGAGATAACACATTTAAATCCAAACTTTTCTCACCTCCACCATTTAAAAACAATCCAAATGTCAACCTGCCACAATGTACTGAATACTAAAGCCTAGCTTGATGACTGACGTTTATTCCTAGATTTTTTTTCCCGATTTATTCTCTGCTGAAATCAATACTACAATTATTGCATGAACCATATAAGCATTACATACTTGAAAAAATATTTCAAAATTCACTTACATGTCACAATTCAAACTATATGTTTGGAAGAGGAATATTTCTGTATATTGATAACATGACTTGCAGACTAGAAGTAAATAAAATTATTTTGGCTTTAATAAATACATACTCTTTCCCTGCAGGATATAAATAAGTCTGTGTGGGAATAGCACATAGTTACTCATTCCCTCTTAGAGATGCAGCCTAGTAGCTGATTAGGGCAACAGCGAACATGAAAAGAACGTTCCAAGCAATGAGAAAAATCCTCTATGTTTGCATGTACTTAAAATTAAAATGCATGGAGCTTTCCAGATCAGTCAACACTGCAAAAGCTGGCAAGAGAAGTTCAAAAGTTCTTAATTTAGTAGAATTTGCTGCTTTTAGGCAATCTCTTAGCCACCTAGCAACAGCACAAAGAGTGTAATTCTTGGAGACTTAAATTCAACCTAATTGAATAAGAGGGAAAATTGCAAACCTGAAAGATAGCTTGAGGGCATTGTAAGATCAGGGAGTTTTGCGTGTTAGACTGCATAAGATGTATACCATGATGTAGCTGGCACAGAATAGATGGTATCTGTTTTTCCTACCCAATTTATGGAATAATAGATTATCAAATACAGTTCTCCACCATCCCCACCTTTCCTGCCATCCTCAGCACAGACCTATAAGCACCTCTCACAGTACCGTGGGAAAGTTCAAAACTCTTTTCAACATTTTCCAGAAGTCCCTACATCACTTACAACTTTATTGAAACCCTGTGCATTGCATCAGGTATATCCAACCTGTAAACTCCAGGTACCTCAGAGAGAGATCTCTGGTTGTGAGCTGATTCTTGAAATGAAGTTTAGATAGGTAATCTTAGTGCATGAGAACACTGAGTTTCAGAACACGTAATGTCTCCTATTCTGTATTTAAATTTAGTAAGACTGAATCTGAAAGGTAAGAAAGAATATCCTTTTTCATGGCATACCATGTGATAAACAATTTCCCACTTAAAATTTTCTTAAACACAGCTATCAGATTCTCCCCTCAAAAATCCAAAAAGAGAGCACATATAAAAGTATATCCAGAGGCAAAGATGTTTAGAAAAAAAGAATCATTCCTCAGTGGAAAACATTTTACAGAGATGTGGAATTTCCATCCTCTGATACAAATAATACTTGACTGGAAAAGGCACTGAACTAGTCTACTATGACATCACTTAAAGTTGCATACACCATGTAGCGTTTCTTCTCAATAATGTATTTTGCATAACAGAAGTTAGCACATTTAAGACAAAATCAGATTCTGAAAAAGATGTCTCAACTACAGAAAAGCTATGCTTTTACTGTAATTATTTATTGTAAAATGCTGTGATTATGCTAACTGAAAATAAAATACTTTACTTGCCCTTTAAAACAAACCCGTTGTGATTACTATAAAGGGCTCATTTAAAGAATGAGAAATAAAAACTAGGGGACAACATTGCCTCTAGCTTTTTTAAGGAGATTAAGCAAAATCTGATTCAATTATAAGCTTGTAAAATCATTTTTTTCCCTAAATTTTAAAAGTGAAAGGCAACACTTTCACTTTTATCACACAAGCAAATAATTAATTTTCTGTATTTCGGGTCAATTATACATACAACCACAAAGCTGACTGCAAATCTATGTATAATGACTCCTTGAAATTCCACTGCTAAGTTAGCTAAATAGTATATATATGTATTTAAAAACTGTTAATAAAGATGTATTTTTAAGTTATAACTTGATTGTTTAATTACAGGGCAAGGAATGCAATTACATTTTCTGCTTAAAAATTAAAGCCTTCTTACAGTTCAGGCATTAACAAAACTATTCTTTCAGTTCTGTATTAGTGTAACTACTCTAAATTTGGCATATTACACAGAAAGTGTTTGTATAAAAAGAAAGGAATGACAAGCAATATAATGAGTTTATTGTATGTCAGTTCCACTATGTTTTATACGTGAATACACCTCATTAATTTTGTTCAGATGGTATAAGAGTTAAAATTATGCAGTCTGGTAAGAAACATTTTTATTCTGTTCTCCAATCACATGCCCCAAAAGCAGAGTTTTCAGAAAACTTTCCACCACTGCAACATGCAGTATTTTTCAAGCATTCTTGAATAAAGATTATCTATTCCTCCAACACAAGCACGTACAGCTCTTGGCACTACATACGCTCATCACTTAAATCATTGCCATCTCTGTGCCTTCAGTCCAATTATCCATATATTGGATCAGAGTTTAATATCATGTTCCCTATTTACTATCTACTATTTCAACTATATTTTTTTCCTGTGGACAAAGAACCATCTGTTAATTTGGTTTCTTTTCATTTGCAAGACCTAACATAAATTCAATTTTTATAATTCTCTTCTATCCCCAAAATCTTGAGTACTCCCCTAGTGCCTTGTCCCTAAAAGCAATTTTCTTATTGATCAATAATTTAATCTTTTTAACTCTATGGCTATTCTCAATCCCTTTATTTTTTGCTGCCTATCCTTTGCATTTTATGTGCAATCTCCCTCATGTTTTTATCCCCCCTTCTCTCTTTCTATTTCCCAGGAAATTTTGAAAGAGCCAACTTGATGAAACTCCAAGCTTAAGGCAGAGGTCATTCTCTATTCTATACTGTAGGAGATTCTTTGGGAAATCTGCATGCAATATTTTCTGAGCGCTAAGTGGAAAGTACTCATATATGAATGTCCCTGCCTGCATCATGTATGAAAGTGCCCGTATTTGCTGCAGCTGTTATTTATAACATTTCTTCATCCAGTAATGGATACGTATCTCTTGAAAGATATGGGTTCTTCAGTAAGTGAAATTTTGTCAGCTTATTAATGAGTTACTTGGAGACTAAGAGACAAACTTGTCAGGTTCTGACTAAGATAGACACCCTCACTTAGATACAGCCACTTCTTTAGTAATTTGGCAAACTCTTTAGCAAGATTCACTGAAGTACATGAAGGACAAAACCGTGATAAAGAACATTGTTTACTTTGCACTTTAAAAGTACCCTGTAATTTCCCAGTAGGAAACAGAGTGATTCTCTGTGAAAATGAAAACTGTCAGATATCTTTAGACACTTCCTAATGATTCTTATATTCCACAGCAGGATTGTATTCATTTTTTTTAACATAAAAAGTATTTACTGAAAAATGCAACAAGTGTTACTCTTTGCTTGGAAACTTTTTCCAATGATATGCAAATATATGCCAAAAAACCTTTATACAAGAATACATCACAAATTCAGGCAAGATGAGAATATGTTCTCCTCATGTGAGGCATGCAATGCTTGCTGTATATCATGAATCAATTTTCATAGAAGCATGTGTTGTTAAATGTTGATGTGAAACATGAGACAAAGAAAATGTAAGGTATCAGGCAAACAGGCTATGTCATATAGATGAAAGTACAGAAAATTCTCTCTAGTAAATAATATCCTTTTCAATGCTGTATTACTCAGCAAATGCAAAAAAAAATAATGTAGACAGACTTGTCTTTCAACAGTCCCAAACCCCAGTGAAACTTACTGACATAAAGGAACATCATCTTTGATGATGCAGGTTCCTCCATTTTTACAGTATTCTTCAGGACAAACTACAAACAAAAAAGTAGAAATTATCATTCAAATCCACACTCTCCATACTTTCAAAATTATTATATTTGTCATTGTCTGATTTTCAGAATGACAGAATATTCACATTTAACATTTTGGGTGCTCAGTATTTCTGAAAACTTTTCCTTTAGTCTTGAGATAAAAGTGTCAAATACAAATACGCTGAAATCAATGGACATCTCTTGCACTTCAAGAGACATAGTGCTTCAACTGAACAGGCTTTTAATAGTCTCAGATCGAGAGTTATATCTGACTTCAGAAAGGAAGCTTCTGTCAATTACTAGATATTTTAACAAAAATATTAATATAAAAAGAGCCAAGAACTTTGAACTTATATTTTCATAGTATTTACATCTACTTTGTTATTGGCATTATTATTATTTTCTTGTTAGCTTAAATGCAGTGGTGACAAAAGAATAGATGCTTACTCATGTATCATCAACTTTCTAATTCACGATATCTAAAATTGTAACGCATAGAATCACAGCGTCATAGAATTTACTGGATGTGGATTTAGCTTTCTTCATAGCTACTCTTATGGTACCATGCTTCAGAGTAGTGACTAAATCCATGCTGATAACATACTGAAATTTTAAATGATGGTGAACAATGTTTACACAACATCAAGGCTTTCTGTTTCATCCTCTGCCCCTCCAGGTGAGGAGCATGGGAGCAGGCAAGAAACTGGGAAGGAAAGCAGTCAAGATAACTGACCTGAATTAACCAGGGATGTTCCATACCCTATAAATGTCATGTTCAGTAATAAAACTGGGAGGCTGTTTTCCAGGGGTTGCTGTTTCTCAGGGATTGGATGAGCATCAGTCAGCTGATGGTTAGTGATTCCTTTTGCAACTCTTGCTTTCATTTCACTTGCAGCCTGGTCTAGTATTAGGAATGGAGGTTGGTGGCCCTGCTGGTGGCAGGGGGACTGGAGCTTGATGATCCTTGAGGTCCCTTCCAATCCATTCTATGATTCTATGATATATTTAGCTGTCCATTTATTTAATTACTGTTGTTAATTTTTTTTCAACCCATGAATTTCCTGTTTTGTCTGCCCTATTCTTTTCCCAGTCCTGTGGTGGGAGATGAGTGGGCAGCTGTGTGAGGCTGAGCTGCCTATTGAGATTAACCAACAACACTGGTTTTGCAAAGAGTAAAGTATTTAAATACAGAGATATATCAGTCATACATACACTGTTTTCAGCTTTTGACACCCCTTCACATGGATTTCCAATTTAAAAGATTTAATTTTACTTAAGATTAGTTTTACTCCAGCACTGTGAGAAAAACTAAAAATCAGAAATGAATCTCTTATATTTTAAATAATATCTAGTAAGATGCAAATACCTTTTCTTATTAGATGAATGACTGTCAAGTTTTATTTTCACTTATTATTCTCAAATACTAATAGTAACAATGTGTACATACTATAACAATCATAGCACAGCTGTGAATATTCTTCTGTTTTCATATGATATTTATGCATTAGAAAAGCAAAGATAATAAAGTAAACTAGGTATATTTCTTTAACTTTTGGTGTATGTCACATAAAATCATTTGAGGACATACAGAAATATAGTGCTATTCAATGTATACACTTGCAGTTTTAAGAAGAGTGGAGAGACAATCACTTAAAGGATCTGCTCTCTGAAAAAAATAGTGGAGGATTTACATAGAAATAAATTATTTCTAGTTTGGATTCTATATTTTTCTACATTGCAATAATTTCTCAATATATTCCTTTAAATTGAAAATATTTTTCATTGAAAATGTATTATCAATCAAATTTTTCAAGTATATGTTTTATCTGCATTGTGAAATTGTTAACTTTTAATGTTAGCAAAGACGCAGTGAACACAATATTCCCAGACAAGTTTTGTTCCAGAAACTCAGAAACGCTGATCTTTCTATTCAAATGGCTAAAATTGAGTGTCTCAGTAGCATATCACAGAGAAATAAAACAAAAACAAAAAAAAAGCAACAAACATGATTTCATACCTACATGAAAGTCCCTTGTGTACATGTTAACTAAGCACATTATTTTCCATCTTTTCCCTCACTGTTTTTCTGAGTGACAGTTTCATAATGCAAATTCACACCCAATATAATCTGATTAACAGAGTGAATTCAGTCTACTTTGTGGACTGGCTCTAGTTTCATTAAAAAACCACTGTATTTTAGTGTTGCAAATGACATTTTAATAGAAAACTAAGTACCTGAACAGCTGGACTCATCAAGGCTGAAATCAATGCAGTCTGCAATGCTGTTACAACGCTGGGAGACTGCTATGCATTGATTTGTTGACACACATAGCAAAGAACCATTGAAACAATCTGTAATGGCTGAAAGGAAAAGTAACATGACAATTATTGTCAGCTATATTTCCTTTTATCACTGTTAAAAAAAACAAAAAAACAAAAACAAACCCCCCCCCAACTATGAGAAAACTTTATTTTTATTTTAGTTTATATACTTGTATCCACATGACCTTTACAATCTTTCATCTTCAAAGTCATACAACTTTGCTATTTAGTAGACAAATAGGTAAACAAACACAGTGCACAGATGTTACAGAAGCTAGATTTTCCCATGTTATATTTCTGAAGGAATCATGGGCATATTTGCTTAAACCATTATCAAAGTTGAAAAAAGCAATGAAAATCCATAAGAAACTACCACACAACACATTCAAATCCCAGGCATAAACTAGGAAAAATAATTAAAAAAAAAAAAAAAAAGTTGACATAGCATAGCTTCCTTTCATTGTGAGGAACCAAATACTAACAGACATTTAGTGAAGAAAAAGTAGAGGAAAGCTATACTGAAATATCTGAACTTTCACACCTTTTTAATTCCTGGACATTTAGTTGTCTTTTCTAAGTTTGTCCAGAAGAATTATGAGGGGAGAATCTTGATGGAATCACGTAAGCCATAAGGTTCTGGGTACAGAATTATTACTGCATCATTCATATATATGAAATATGCAGTGGTCCTACATCCTCCTATAGAAGAAAGCATCATTTTATCTAACACAGTGTTCTCTTACACTGCTTTCAACTATTATATTTAAAGGCTTTTGTTTAGCTAGTATGTGCTGAACTCCCTCAATATTAATGCAAATCAGAGGAAATTCTGATTCCACTGAAGTTAGATGTATTCATATTATACTGGATTAGAACTAGAGAAAGAATCTAGAAATATTTAAAATATCCCAGTGCCACATATACATTTCATACTTCTTTCCTGCTCCTGGGTTCAAGAGCCAATGCACACAACAGTGAACATCCCAGGTAGGACAGCCAAGCTGCTAAGATATATCTGTCCCACTCCTAGATATAACATAAATCTCCGGCTTATGTATATCACAAAAATATGCACACTTAAAATGGTGCAGCTCATTGGGGCAGCAATGGGGTCAAATCCTTTCAGCTCTTGTCAATTTTGACATTCATACAGAACTATGAAATTGCTTATGTAAGTAAATGTTTGTGGGATCAAACATTCTAGTACATGCACTGACCATATATTAAATTCTGAAGAAAAATTTGGAGAAGAATGTTACTTTGCTTAAAAAGTAATCTTTATGAGAAATTTAAAGTTCTGACTGATTTTAAATGGTCACAGTACTCTTCCATGACTGGAGAAGTCACTACAGAGAAGAGCAAGATAAAAGCAAGAACAACAACAATCTCTTCTTACTGCACTGGACCAAATTGAAGCTCTCACTTGTACAACAGCAAATACTTCATTCTTAATAAATGGAATTCATACTTTGTCACTTAGTCGTGGATATACATTTTTCCACTTCCTCCTCTTATGCAAAGAATCTAGATTCTGATCTTTAACAATGCCTTTGCTATATATGCTCTCATTCCCTTTACCACTCAGTCCGCCCAAATAGATCTTGGCTAGTATGAAAAATAACAGATTACAGCATCACTCTACTCCTGTGGTGCTTCCCATGACCCACACTTGTAGCATAACCTACCATCTATCTCAGGATCTTGTAAGCTAGCCAGAAAATAACTGACAGTCCCATGCCCTCTGTTGCACTTTCATAACCAAATAACAATCTCATTCTGTGTGTAACAGATCCAAATCCTGGACATTTGCAATTTGGGGCATGATGTTCCAATGGTAATTGGACTAGTTTTGTAAGTGCTCATTTGCACACAGATATCCAGTCTGTAAAAATAATTGCTTGTTCAGACCAGAACTTCAAGAGAAACAAAGTTGTAAATTTGACATAAAACATATTTTTAAACTTTTATATGCTCTTTAGAACTTGTATGCCTGTACACATACTTAAGATACATCTCAAACATGTGGATATAAACTACTGCTTATGGTTTGTCAAATATACTTCAACTAAAACAGATTCAGTTCCTGAGTTTTAACTCGCAGTGAGGGTTGTGATAAGAAAGTATGCATCTTATTTTTGACATTTTATTATTATTTCCCCTAGTTCTGGACTGGCAGCTGGATTCATACTTGAAGATAAGATAGAAAAATGTTAATTATTTTTAGTTCATTTATAACTTTTGTGGTTTTGAAGTGTTCCTTTACCCTGAGCAAATTTATTGCACTGAGATTTTTATGTACTGACAGAGGGAACCTTCATAGCAATCAATCTGACTGTTAAATACTTTGCACAGATCTGGCATCTAATATTGCTTACTGTTAAGATGGTTGAAAATAACCTCAAGATTCTCACATCGGTTACTCTTTAATTTTGTGAGGGGTCTTCAAGTGTCTTTGGGATAAAGATATTTAAGACAGACAATAATAACAGCAAAGATATTAAAGTCAAAACATCAGTTTTTCACCTATATGTCATTTTCTACGTCCAAATTAAAATTCTTGTAATAAAAGTATCACAGCCCACTTGAAGTTATATAACTTAATATCTACAAGGTAATTAAAATTTACTATAACTACAGCAGATATATTTTGGACCACTACAGAGAACTGGAAAGTCATTGTTCCTTTCTATTAGCACTTGGGTCAGATGCTGTTGCATCCATAAAAAAAAAAAAATACAAACACTATTGATGTTAATATGTTTATTTTATACCCTTACTACTATGATAAACTAATTTAAAAAACAGATTAAATAGGTGAGCTAAGGTACTATTCATCAGAACAGTGAGAAGAGGGATGCCCAAGTAGAACATAACTGGAAAACAATTCCAAGAATATTTTTATTAAAATTAATTAGCAACAAAATCCACCAGAATAGTACATATAATATACATTTAAATAAATACCATACAACTTAATTGCTGAATGAACTCTGTGGGAAATTCTGCCTGCACAAACCATGCAGCAAAGCAGTCCTATGGTAGAGATAGTGGTTGTAGTAGAGAACTGACTAATGCATTTTTTGTTTGCTTTTCTTTGCCCTGGTCTTCTTTGGGGTTTTATACTTAATTTCTGCAAGATGAAGAGATAAATTTATCTGATGCATTCCTGAATTCACTTGTGAGAACATTTTTGGCCATTTATTTTTACACTTACATGAATGAAATTGGAATAGGACATGGCACATACACAAGGAAAGGTGCCAGTAATTGCTAAATGCATATTTTTAAAAATTAGCAAGAACACTAACAAAACAAAACCTCACAGACTGCTGATTAAAATACAACTCTCTTTTCATAACTGCTTTGAAAAAAATTTCAGGTTTCTCAAAAATCTGCAGAAAAATTTCCAATCTGTTATTATAATAGTAGACATCGGCTGAAGTTAATAGCAAAGGAATCGATTATTTTACAGTTTATGCAAATATTTCAATAAACTAAACAAAAATTGTTAGATATTTCCTTTTCCACTCTGATTTTTCCCCACTGACAAAAATGCATGGCATTTCACAAGTTAAAAGTAGACAGCTAGAGATGAAACGCTGTGCTCTCATAATGTACAAATTTTGGTGGGAAGACTGAGTGCGTGACAGTAATCATCTTTTCACTGCTTTCCTTCCAAACCACCACTAACCACTTACATTCTGCTTTGCCCTGCAAACAGTATCTTCATAGGAAAAAAATATGAAAAAATATGTTGCTGCTTTTGCATTCTCATATCATCAAAACTTACATGTTTGTATAATCAAAACTGAATTTTGGAGTATCAATATGATTACCGATATGAATGAGCTCCCACCACACTCACAATTCCTCGGTTTGCCATAGCTATGGAAAATGTTTGTTCTTTGAGAAGACCAAGACTTAATTTCCCCTCATTCTCTGCGCATTGCTTAGAAGACAAAAGCAATGAAATGATATCTCAGTTGTTTAGAAGCATTCATTAGCTACTGTGGTCTGGCAATGGGATGTACACGTACTGTGATACAACAGAGAGTTCTCTAGTTGAGGAGGGGTTGAGGAGGCAGGATTGAATGAAGATTATAATGAAGTGAGGTATTTTTGATCTTGGGGGAAATAGAATTTTCACATGTTTTGGGGGCAAGCAAACTTTAAGGCTTCTCACAAAACTGTACCTTCCATCAACAAAACCTCATGTACAGATAGGCTGCAAAGTCCATGCCAGTTTATATAAAACCATCTTTTTAAAGAAATTTCTTGTGTGCTGGCCTACTTGTACACTCTGTAGTTTTGATCCAAATGATTGAAGAACTATAATTTCTAGCCTACTGGAAACTGATATATTTTGTTCTGATCAGGATGAAAAATAAAATGTTAAAAAACTTTTGCAGAATGAAAAGTTTAGGGAAAAATCGTCTACATGATTTACGGAAATACAAGCAGAAATTCTTCCAATTATTAACGGAAATACAATGCAAACCTTTTCAAGCATTTGTCAAAGTCGATAGCCAGGGAACAGGAAAGCATAAACAAAATTACTTGCAAATGTAGAGTGTCTCTCCAAGTAACACATTGCAGGCAGTACAAACAATGTTTTTCTTGACTTGACTAGAGAATGCTGAATCTTTGCTACTCTTCATTATGTTGCTCTTTTTCATGTCACTGTTTTGGGAAAGAAAGTTATCATGGCTATAACTAGTGCAATGAAATTAACTTACGGCATCCAATTTCATCTTCATTAAGCAGGCAGTCAGGCACACCATCACATTTTAGGAGAGCTGGCATGCAGCCTTTGGAAGGACACAGGAATTCTGTTGGTTTGCAGGAGCTTGAAGACATAGTGGTAGGGGTCACTGTGGGACAATTAATTTCATCACTTCCATCCAAGCAGTCTTCAGCTCCATCACATTTTGCACTGAGAGGCAAACACTGCTGCACATACGCGCATGGGAACTGGTCACTACTGCAAGTTGGAGGCTGTGGTATAGATGGTCCTACAAGAAAAAAGTGAAGACCAGAAAGGAATTTTTTTTTTTTTCCAGTAACTATCTATACTACATCTGAGAAGAACACAGGCGCTACTGGGCAGGACGTTGATTTTTAATATGAAAGTGTTTTTTTTTTTTAAAGAAAAATAATAAGTATAAAAGCACAGCTCTTAAATAGAGAACATACTTAAAAAACACTTTGCCACATCATATTAACTGCTGTATATTTTTGCTGTTCCTTCTAAAGCTCAAATCCAGCATCTGTTTTCATCCTATTATTGTCTGTGTCATGTTTATATAGAAAGGTTAATACGAAAGTATTAGAGAAACTTTTACTCACACAGAGGGTGGTGAAGCAGTGGAACAGGTTGCCCAAGGAGGCTCTGGGCAGCCTGGTCTAGTGGTTGGTGACCCTGCACATAGCAGGACTTTGAAACTAGATGATTACTGTGGTCCTTCTCAACCCAGGCCATTCCATGATTCTATGATTCTATATAAGAAAACATTTTAAAACATTCTTGACAGCCCTCAAGGTCTTCCTCTACTTGTATACTGAATGGATAAAAAACATTTCAAAGACTACATAAGTGTACACCAACAAGAAACATATTTCACACAAAGCTATTATTTACAGTAAGGTCTGAACCCTCATAACAGTCAAACAATAAAAGTTTTTTTTATGGATATAGTTTATTATCACTCTGATTCTGTAGCTTAGTTTGACTTAAATAATAATAAAAAATAGATCAAGTTTTTTAGACTACATCTAAAAAGAAGACAACAATAACAACAACAATAATAATAATAACACTCAACTGAAGAAGAAATATTCCCCCTCTGCCTCCCTTCCTTTTTTTCTTTCTGCAAAATATACTGGAAAAGAACTCTGTGGTCATTTACACAAATTAATTGGAGACATTTAAGCTTCCATTTATTCCTATCAAAATTACTGCAACTGAATTTTACTAACAGAAACATCAGAACTACTTATGAAAGCTGAATTTTAAGAAGCTGGTTGTGCTCATACAATGTTCTTCACTCCACCAGTGTCCCCCAGGGGAGCAAAGTTATGGAGTCTTGCAATTATTTTTTGATGTGCAGAGAAAAGAAAAATCTATGTGATTTCACTGTATACATTTAATCTTTTTCTAGGTCCGTTTACAACAGACAGATAAAGAAAATAATGAATATTGTGATTGTTGCAGACAGGAAGGAACGACTAGTGTTACCACATCTGCAAAAGGTGGTAGTTTTCCTATTGGCAGCCTGAAGCAGAGCAGATCAAGCGAAAGAGTTCATGGTGGGTTTTATATTGCCTTTGGAGAAAGTGCAAGCATTACTCCCTAAGTTCAGAAGTCAAATGTTAAATCTTCATGAAGGCATGACACACTGTAAGGGAATACATGGATTTTTGCATTACTTTGCTATTTTTAATCCACTGGGCATCAGAGCCTGATTGTGGCTGTTTTTATAATACCTGCATCATAAATATCAATAGCATTTGGTCCAAAGACAAATGGCTACTACTTTCAGACAAAATGAATACATAATATTAGTTTATGATCTGGTCACTTGCAAAACAGTTACAAGGAAGAAAAGCTCAAACTCCGTCTAACCTTGACCTTTACTACCTTAGCAATCTTTGACCTTCATGTTGACTGGCTTCAAGTCAGATAATCATAAGTGTAAGCCTCATACAAAACAATATTCCTGACATCATTTATATTGTTAGTGATGTTAAATTTTTTCATGCTGTCAGAAAAGATGTATTCCACACACTGTTCATAATCTCCACAAAAAACAATAATGAATTTTGACACAGTAAAAATAAGAACCTAGGGTTTTTTTTTGTTTTTTGTTTTGGCTTATTTGTATTCAGAATTAAATCACAAATCTACTAAAAAGATTTTTGCCTGGGAAGATCATGGAACAGATCATCCTGGATGACGTGCTTGATCACATGAGGAAAGGGCGTGTGATCCGTGACAGCCAGCACGGCTTCACCAGAGGAAGGTCATGCTTGACCAATCTTGTGGCCTTTTATGATGGAGTGACGGCATCTGTAGACAAGGGAAAGGCGACCGATGTCATTTACCTGGACTTGAGCAAGGCCTTTGACATGGTCCCCCACCACATCCTTATCTCCAAATTGGAGGGATGTGGATTTGATGGGTGGACCACTCGATGGATAAGAAACTGGTTGAAAGGCCACAGACAGAGGGTGGTCATCAATGGCTCTATGTCCAGGTGGAGGCTGGTAACGAGCGGCGTCCCCCAGGGATCTGTCTTGGGACCGGTGCTCTTTAACATCTTTATCAATGACATCGATGACGGAATCGAGTGCACCCTCAGCAAGTTTGCTGACGACACCAAGCTGAGTGGTGTGGTTGACACGGTTGAAGGACGGGATGCCATTCAGAGGGACCTCGAGAGGCTAGAAAGGTGGGCCCGGGTGAACCTGATGAGGTTCAACACGGCAAAGTGCAGAGTTTTGCACTTGGGCCGGAGGAATCCCAGGCATCCATACAGACTGGAAGGAGAGGTCCTTGAGAGCAGCCCTGTGGAAAAGGACCTGGGGGTCTTGGTAGACGAAAAACTTAACATGAGCCAGCAGTGTGCCCTTGCGGCTCGGAAGGCAAATGGGATCCTGGGCTCCATCAGAAGAGGGGTGGCCAGCAGGGACAGGGAGGTGATTGTTCCCCTCTACTCTGCTCTTGTGAGGCCCCATCTGGAATACTGCGTCCAGGTCTGGAGCCCCCAGTACAAGAAAGACAGGGAACTGTTGGAGAGGGTCCAGAGGAGGGCCACGAAGATGATCAGGGGACTGGAGCACCTCCCCTATGAGGACTGGCTGAAGGAGCTGGGCTTGTTCAGCCTGGAGAAAAGGCAGCTGCGGGGTGACCTCATTGCAGCCTTTCAGTACCTAAAGGGAGCCTACAAACAGGAGGGGAATCAACTCTTTGAAAGGGTTGATAACTGCAGGACGAGGGGAAATGGTTTGAAGTTGAGGGAGGGGAGATTTAGGTTGGATGTCGGGGAAATTCTTTACAGAGAGAGTGGTGAGGTACTGGAACAGGCTGCCCAGAGAGGTTGTTGATGCCCCATTCCTGGAAGTGTTAAAGGCCAGGTTGGATGGGGCCCTGGGTAGCGTGGTCTAGTATTAAATGGGGAGGTTGGTGGCCCTGCATGTGGCAGGGGGGTTGGAGATTCATGATCTTTGAGGTCCCTTCCAACCCTGGCAATTCTGTGATTCTGTAAAAACATATACTTTTAAAAGGGAAAGGACTGCATTTGCGTGATATGTTCCTATAAACATGTTATGCTCAAAAAATGACTTTCACTTATATACAAATTTTGAAGTAGAATAAGACCATGATTCTGCCATGAAATCAGGGAAACATATGGGAAGTCACTGGGATAAGGTATTTATTTCTGTATTGACGAAAACTTGCAGTATTAAAAATAGAGCCAATCTTTATTAAAAATGAATCCTTTTACAATTTTATTTTGCTCTTGAAAAGAATAAGTTATTAAATTAGATAACATTATTTTTCTTCTGTTATTACTACCCCTTTTCCTTGTGATTCTTGCAAGGTACTTAAGTTGTGAAAATGATTTATCCTGCAGTCAGGGATGCACTTCTGCAGTTGTATAGTATAGTTTCAATTTGTCTATGTTCTCTCACAGTGGAAATTAACCGCACATAATTTCTTAGGAAATTGCAATTAAAACTGCAACTACACTGTTAATGCATTTGTTTTTCCTCTAGTCACTTGTTGTGGGAAAAATAGCATTTGTAGCATATGTGTGAAGATTTTTACCTCACTTTCATTCCCCTCACCCCCTATATCTAATGTATTAATGATACATTTGCTAGTAGTTGCCTGATTTTGTTCTGCAATAAAATTTGAATCTATTCTTAAATTCAATAATACATAAACGTATTGCTATGAGTCTTGCATGCTAAATTGTCATCAGGCTTTTGTAGCACTCATTGTTTTAGCCTCATGGTTCCAATCTCAGAAAGTGCTTATGCATGCACATGATCCTATGTTAAATTCAGTAGTTAAGCAAATACTTGGGTGCTTTAAGAAATCAGGGATTATTTTTTTCTCTATAATGATTTCCAATTGTTGTTAGAAAATAATGCGTAGAAACAAGCTCTTCCTGACTTGCATACAAATTATTTTAGAGAGTATGGAATTCACCAAGAGCAGTGAAGATGTCTCCAACTTATGACAGAGGTTAAGTGAAGAAGAAGGCTAACCGGAGGTCTTGTTAACTCTGTTTTATGTTTTCAGTACATTAACAAAAACCCAAAACAATACCCTGAATTTAGATCAGGACAATAGATAATTTGGAAACGTATGTCAAAGGCTTTAAGAATATCACCTTGCTCACATTTAAGTATTTAAATTCAATATCTGCTTGGTTTCAGATGCAATACAAAGACTGTACACTGGATGACATTTCTTAAATGATTATAATTTCCAAGATCTGCAAAATTTACTCCTCAGTTCAATCTAGTTTCTTTACATAAAGTAGGATATAAATTTTCTTCTTAATTATAAATTAACCATGTCTGCTAAAAAAAAGTTTGAAAATTTATAAAACATTAATTTATATATATCTAACTGTTAAACTGACTAATTGGAATATGCAAATCTAAAAAATCATTAATAATATCAAACTGAAAAGAAATCACAAGCAACACATCATTAATGCAAAACTAATTAGTTACCTTTAAAGCTGCTATGTAACTATTTACATTAGGCTCATCACTGTGGTTTCTTAACAGTGGCAGTATTTATTCTGTTTCCTTGCTTGCTAGGGAGAACTAAACTAAAATGTTAAAACATTGACATTACAATGTGGTTACAGGCAAAAAATGAGCTGATGGTAATGTAAGAAATATCCTCTACGGTCCTGAGCTGCACAAGGGTGTACTTACCTTTCTCAGCCTTAAAATCTAACTTTAAACTTCTGTATGTGTTTGAATAGTATACCCACTCTACAGATATATATGATGAAGTTTGTGTAAACAATAGAATCTAAAATGTGTTTTATTTCAATGCAAACAGGTTATCCTTCTATGGCTTATCAGCAATTTCAGTCACTTAAAATCATTAAATTCAACAATTGCCCAACTCTAGCATGCCAGAAAAACTTTTTCCTCACCTTTCTCCAAGTGTGGAAAAGATGTTTCCAGCTAAGCACTCATTTTCTGAGTGTTGAGTGGCTATAATTTTCAGACAACGTTTGGGAGTGGAAGAGATATCGTACAGGTTACCTTTTTTAAAAAGCAGTATCTATTTGAAGCTGTTTAAGGATTCGGAAATATATCTACTGACAATTACATGTTCTAAGGAACACAAGATAGAAACTTAGCTTTCTGTGTATAGGCTGCACAATCACTGAAAATCAGGACTGGAGATTCTCAGGAATACAATATTAACACAAAAATCAAAAACAACGTCAGAGAAAATAACCTCTGCTCCGGATTTAGATCTATAGGAAAACAGCAGCAGATTGCTGATTTTCCATTTTAGCTGAAGAAATCACTCTTTTTAAGTAACAACCTAAGGACATGCCTTATTTATTTTACTTTGAATTCACCATTTCATTTTACACATATTTTTACCTTGCATATTTCAAATAAAGTGTTTTGAAAGTATATATAATGTTTGCATGCATGTCATAATTTTAATTATATCCTAAAAAAATGAGTTTTTGATTAAGTCTTTAAGCCCTCTGTCAATACCACTCATGCAGTTCTGTTGGGCTAGGTGTAATCTAAAGACAAAGAGATACCACCCTACCACTTTGAAGAGAAAATGGGTATCTGTGTGCGGTGGTTTCTTACTGATAACTAACTCAAATCCAACACAGCATTCTCTCACTCCACTTCCTCAAAGGAACTGAGGGAGAAAATACAATGTAAAAGGGTTCACAGGTTGAGATAATGACAGGAAAATCATGCACCGATTGCTGTTACGGGCAAAACAGATTCAGGGAGACTAATATAATTTATTGTCTGTCACCAAAAGAACAGAGCACTGAGAAAAATATAAGCAAACTAACACAAACACCTTCCTCTCATCCAGTGTCTTCTACCTCCTCACTACAAGTGGCAGAAGGAAATGTGGAATGAATCTGCGACCAGTTCATAACGCTTTGTCTCTGCTACTCTGTCGTGATCTCTCTGCCCCTGCTCCGTGTGGGGTCCCTCCTATGCAATCCTGTCTTTCCTGTACTGATCCTGTGTGGGCTTCCCATAGGCTGCAGCTCTTCAGGCACTGCTCCAGCACTGCCCCACAGGCAGAAACTCCCCCAACTCTCCTGCCACACTGTCAGCTGCTCCCCACAGGCTGCAGCTCCAGCCTGAGGCTGCTTCTACAGAGGCTGTCCATGAACCTCCTTCAGTCACATCCACTACTGCTCTATGGGCTCCTCCATGGCTGCACTTGGAGATCTGCTTCTTGTGATGCCCATGGGCTGCAGGAGGACAGCCTGCTCTCTCACGGGCTTCTCCCAGGCTGTAGGAAACTTCTGCACTGCACCTGGAGCAGCTCTCCTTTCGCCCTGACCTTGGTACCGGCACGGATGATCTCAGTTTCTCAATCCTCTCTCCCAGCTGCTTTGTGCACCAATTTTTCCCTTTGTTAAATCTGCACTCCAAGAGGCACAACCAGCACTGCTCTTGGCTCAGCTCTGGCAGTAGTGACACCCTTTCGGAGCTCTGGCTCTTACCTGACACAGGGCAGCTTTTGGGCTCCGCTTACAGAGGCAACCCCTGCAGCTCCCCTCTGACGAAACCTTGCCATGCAAGCCCAGTACACTGAGATGGATACAAAAAGCAAAAATCTCATACCAAATTTTGTATGCACTGCTTCATGAAGTGCAGTAACTACAACTGCATATTCCTGTCTTTCATTGTTATCAGATAAAATGGGTGATTTTAGAGATGTTTTTATTTCAATGTGTTAATCACCAAAACATCTGTTATACTACATCGAGTTCAGGAACTGACGATTTAGAAATAAGGAGCCTATACTGTGTGAAAAGTCTTTAATGAGTGAAGTGCTCATAATCTGCAACATAGTTATGTATTTGTGAAATGTGGACTTATTAAAAACCATGAAATGTTTTATGAACACTTTCTGTGACTGGGTACACAGCATTGAGCCTGTTTCCCGACAGCGTGCCAGGCTTTACCACATGGCACATGAGTCCAGCCACTGGAAATAATGTAGCCTCTATTACCCAAAGGATAGTATAATACAAATATTTGTATTTGTCATGGTTTTGTGATTTTTGGTTTTTGGTATTCCACATCATAACATCATGTGGGGCAGTGGGAGCTTAACTGTTAATGCTCAAGTTCTGGGTACCTGCCCGGAAGAGAAGAAGAACTATGTTCCCCAGGGGGACTTTGTGGTCACAGAGAGTCTCGAGACACAACTCCTGGCAAGGTCACCAGATGCGCTCTTTTTCACCTGCTCTTTGCCAGCTCTCCCCCCCCGTCTCCCTGCTGCTCAACTGGACTGCGCATCTCACCTTAGCATTGTGGTGAGGCCTATCCACCTTTCGGACATTCTCTCATTATATTTGATTTATTAGCTTCAATTCTAATTATATTGTATTATAGTGTGTTATCTTGCATTCCGATACTACATTTAGTAAATTAGTTTGTTTCTCCTCAGATCGTTGCTACTGTTTTTAACTATTTTGGGGTCCCCTGTTGCCTTTTTCCAGAGGCGTGGATTTTGCGAATCTTTCTGCCCTGCTAGTCACGGAACCGGGCCGAACCAGCCCGTAAACTGTTGACAGTATTTCATAGTTATTGGTACAGTCAGAGACAAACAAGAATGCTTATCTTACATGAAACAAGATCTCTACGCCATGCATTTATTTTCTGCCTGCCTTGTTCAGATGCCAAGATCTCTAGTGCAGAGTAGGTTCCCGTAAATATTTATGCACCATCTATGACAGTGAATTCTAATTAAGACTAGTAGCCAATGGCATTAAAATGAACACCAGAAAGCATGAAATAATGTTACCACATGCTATTATGCAGCATTAGTTCCGTTGTATCAGAGCTTGCTTTAAAGTGCATTTAGGTAAATCGAAAGACTTATTGATTTTAATGGGCCTGCATCAGACCCTTGAGAACTAACAACCTGTATAATACATTTGCATAAGTAATTTACCTACTAAATCTAACAAAAACTGGGGACATATTAACCATAGCTAAAAGAGTCAAAAATAAACTCCTCCAACAGTTTCCATTAGATGATAGTATAAATTAATTACAGGTCCAATCTGGTGCATTAATGAAGTTGAAATCAGTGGTAATCTTCACTTTCACTTCCGCACACACTGGATCAGAGCATAAAATCAGCCCATTCAGTGTCTACAGGGAAATTCTTTAAAAAAATTAATTGCACTGAAATATTACTACAGGCTATCTGTGAGTGTTTATTTGCATCAGTGAAGCTTCTGCTAGAAAATAAAATGTAACGTCAAAGTTTGTATAGAAAAAAAGAAAAGGTAACGGGAGAGGAAAAGGATTAAGCCTACATAGATAAATATTAAATTCTCCCTCCTTTTGAGAACACAGAAGTATAGGGCAGGGTGCTAGAAAGGATTCTAGAAACTCTGTTACACCAAAATTAACAAAATCGGAACTTATCTCAGTGATATCACAGTTCACTACAGTTTTAAATTTCTACGCAGAATTGGGCAAAGTGCATCTTAGGGGATCCCAACTTGCTAACATGCAAACAAGGGAAAACACACAAGTAACATACTGCTTGTAAAATAAAGCTTTAACGTTTCCACTCAGAGATCTACCACGACAGGTTGGAACAGACTTATCACCTATGAAGAGTCATGGCAATATTTGTCACATTTCTGTTAAGAACAGTCCAGAATTTGCTAGCTATGCTTGTTACCATAATGCACTTATTTATTTATTAGGAGCAATGAAAAACTGGAGAAACTGTGAAGCTTTAATTACCAACAAAGTGATATGAGACAGATTTAGTGCAGAGAAAAGAGAAACTGCACAGAATCAGGATAGTTTTCGTAGATGGGCTGATAACACAATGCCATGCTAACTCTTTTATTTCTCAGCTTAACTTATAATGAAAGGTAGTTTGTACAGGTCTAAATTTAGCATCATCTGAAAGGAGCATACTGGTAAGCTCTGCCTAATTTGATAAATCTCAGCTTGTGATTAAATCCTGTTGAAGAGAAAGCTAAGACTTATCTAATAATCTGAGAATTTTCTTTTTTCCACTGTAGCGTAATGATTTTTTTTTTCCCCAAAATTATTTCTCCATCTCACTTAGAAAATATTTTGAGTTTTATGAACAAAGTTAGCAAGGTAAAGTGTCATCTCTGTGATCTAAGCCTTTTTTGTTGTTGTTGTTTGGTGTAAACAGATGGGTTTTGGAGACTCATAATTAATGAGACAATTTTCATACACTATTAATAAATCCAAAGACTTTAATTTCCCAAAAGGCATCTAGTTTGAATCAGAAGATTTCAATATTCTGTGCAGAGAGACATTGAAAGGCAGAGAGAAATAAAAAGATTTAAGCCAATATATTATATTTATGCACAATATAACTCCATTAAACATTTGACACTAATTATGCTAGTTTATGCACTCTATCTCATAATAGAAATATTCCCTGTTTCCCTTCCTGTGAAATCAGCAAAACTTGTGGCTTCACTGCCAGATAAGTGCACTGGAAGATACCGAGTCAGGCTGAAGAATCTCCCTGAGGTGTTAAACTCTGGGTCATAATTTTTTTCTTTATAAATGCAGAAATGTCCTATCTCTGCCAAGCAAAGAGGATCTATAAAGCATTCTGATTTGTTTCAGTGAGAAACTAGAGAAACTATTCACAAATACCCCCAAGCCCTCTATCACTTCCTTGCTTCCTTCTTCCCCTCCTTTGTTTATAGAGGCAGACTTCCCCTGAATCATATCTTGCCCTTGAGGAAGGAGAATCCCTGAGCTCTCATCCTGCTTAACTCCAAGCATGAGCAGACAAGCTAACAGTGATTCTCTTGGCTCTGCAACTTAGAGAATACAGAGTTAAATGTCCTCTACAGAGCTTTTCCCCATGATCTGATGTTGTACTGTGTGCAGCTCAAGCACTTAACCATTCCAGAACGTCTCATGTTCAGACTTGGGGATGTTCAATTTCAGAGACAGATCATCAAACTATCACGTCACACACACGCACACATGTAGAACCTTCAGCAAAACTTTCTGGGCTGTTAGATAAAGGTACGAATTATGCCTTTCTCATAAGACCCAGTGAAATGAGATCTACGTAAAGCGCCACAGTGCTTTACTAAGTTTAATGAAGAACTCTTAGAAGCAATCTGCATTCTGCTGTGTTTTTATTATGAACATTCATCTGAGACGGTTTCTGTTAAAAAGATGTCTGTGGAAAAGTCCATTTCCTTTCACCATGAAATAAGAAAACACTCTGTTGTTCCTGCCCTTAGGGATCCTCTCCTTTTTACTCTTTTGGGTAAACACAGATATTAGGCAATGCCTAAATCTGCTTTTCTTAGGAGGACAGTGGAAATTATTTTTGTTCTGAAGGAACTTCAGGATTAGGTCTGTCAGACACACATCTGCTGTGACACCTGAAACTACAGTATAGAGAAGTCTTGAAGAAATTCTAAGAGACAGAAGAGTGAATCATCAATACTTAAATACTACTTTTATAGGTTTCAAGGCCTGTAAGAGAAAACACTGAATAGCTATTCTGCTTGTGAAGATAAACTTAGATTCACGCAAGCATCAGAATATATTTTGTTTGTACTAAAAAATTTGCTGGTATTAAAATGGAAAACTCAATTTTCAAGGGAAAAAAAAGCAGTGAATCACTATGCTGAACCTACATGTGGCTTGGGAAGACCAAGTCAGAAATGCCTGGTAGTGGGGAACACATCATGGGAATGAATGCTCACTGCTCTCCCAGGCATCCACAAATGGGCACTACTGGAGACGTTATACTAGATGGACCTTTTTCTTGCCATGGTTAATCTGAAATTCTAAGTGCATCTGTCCTAAATGTTGTGATTTTTGTCACTTCCTTTATTATGGAACTTCTTTGCAATATTAGCTCCTTTGGAAAGTAGGAAAGATCATCTGCAGGAGTAGATCATCTGTAGAGAAACAACACAGAGTTTTGTGCAGTTCTGCCATGATCAGATGACACAGAGGCAATGTACCTACCCTATTTGTGTTTACTTACTTCAAGCAGTACTATTTAGAAATGAAAGTTCACAGAGCGATTTTAAGGAGGGGCTAATAGGGTTAGTGGTGAACTTCACCACATGACAGGCTGCAGCAGAAGTCAGTGATGATCGCCATGAAGCATACTGTCTACCAATACATAATCTCCATAAGCACAAATAATTTTTTCTTGGGTGATCTCTGGAATAGAGTACTGTTGGGAAATATAAAAACTTCACACACTATATCGGAAGAAACAAGTGGTCCTTGAAACGTGGTAAGACTACCTCTCATTTAGCAGTTAATTCTGAACCAGGTTAGATTCTGTGCCACTGGCAGCTGGCACTGCAGCTTCTTCCATGCTTGAGCATCAGCTAGAAGTTACTTCTGTAGTAAGCCAGGAACTAGTTTTTATCACTCTTTGTTCAAACATTCAGAAATATTCTCGAATGTGAAGAAGCTCTCCTGTCTAATGAGGGTTGACTACTTAAAAACAAATAAAAATCTCAGCTGAATTAGAGCTGATGGTAATGCTTTATTGCTTAGAGCTCCCAACCAGATAAATTGTGATTGCTTCTGTTTAGAACATGTTGCCTCAGGAAACCCAAAGTAATTAAAGAACAGCTGAAAAATAATAATGCAGTGAGAGGAAAAAATATTCAGGAGCAAACTTATCTCCTGAAAGAAAGAACATTACAGAAAACCTGTACTGCAGGTATACACACTTTTCTCTGAACTATGTCTTTGAATAAACATGAGGAGCAAAAATCAAAGCAGGTCTGGTGGTGTAGTAGATAAATGTACCCACCAATTCTGTTAAAGCAAAATATTCTTGCTCAAATATCTGCAAGAATGGTATACTGAACTTTCTCTTTACACAGCAGTGATTTCGTACTATTTGCAGGTAATATTTTCAAATTTCACTGTCTCAATTTCTCTACAACCTCCCTTCAGGTAGTTACAGAGAGCAGTAAGGTCTCCCCTGAGCCTCCTCTTCTCCAGATGGAACAATTCCAGCTCCCTCAGATGCTCTCATAAGGCTCTCATAAGTGCTTCAGACCTCTCTGAAGCTTTGTTGCCCTTCTCTGGACATGCTCCAGGGCCCTGATGTCTTGCTTGCAAGTAAGGGGCTCAAAACTGAACACAGTACTCGAGGTGCAGCCTCACCAGTGCTGAGTACAGAGGTAGAATTACTTCCCTGCTCTTGCTACCAACACCATTTCTGATACAAGTCAGGATGCCATTGGCTTTCTTGTCCACCTGGGCACACCACTGGCACACCAATACCCCCAGGTCTGTTTCCTCTACACAGTCTTCCAGCCACTCTGCCCCAGTCCTGTAATGTTGTCTGGGGTATGAATACATACTTGTTCATAATAAATTATCAAAGTTCCATAAAAAATAGAAGTTTGATTTATATACATTGTTGAAATAGAAGCCAAGGGCTTCTTGTTAATCCCAGGTACTCAAAATATATAATTTCAAAATTTCTACTTTGCTATATTACACATGTAAATTTCTAAATATATCTTAAGGTATAATTTGAAAAGGTTATTAACATGATGAGCACTTGTTTATGTACATGGTTTGCAGTTCATTATAATACATTTCAAAACAGTATTTTCCTTAGCTAGCCTACTGGTTGGAAAAACAATTATTTTTCCAGATTGAGATCAAGTAAATGCCACCTACTTGAATATATATTTCACTTCAGGTTTTAATCTCTGTGGGGTTAGTTCTTCAAGGAGCTGCTTAATCATCAAAATTAACAAAGCAGTGCATTGAATAGATTCACAACTAATTCATACACAGTCTGAATAATAAGAGCAGTATAGATTTCTAGCTATTCAAGAATATTTTTACAACATCTGCATTGGAATTTGTTTAGCCATAATCTTTTGTAGTTGCTCCTTATCAATAAAGATTTATAGAGAAATCTTAGATTAGGAATGGTTTATATTCTTATTAGAATCTCTATTTGCACATAAATTTTAATATTTTTTTTTCCTGATAATTTATCATATGTGGTATTTAATTTGCTGAGGAAATAACTGACTTTCTTACAAAATGCATATGGCTTCATAAGGTATTAGAATTTACCTCATTTTCTTTACAGAGTTCGATTCAGTTAGTTTGTGTAGCAGAAGCCAGATCATATATATTTGAGATGTTCAATGAAATATTTGAGATGTTCAATGAAATATGCAAAAACAGTTTTCCTCTTCACTCTAAAAATATAACAGTATTGTAAATATTTCTGTAATAACATACCTCCATCCACACATCCTGGGGTGAAAGAAATATCATCAAGAGCAAATTCTGTGGGTTCACTCTGCCCCACCTCAACTTCAAAGGCAACTCTGAAAGGAGCATTACTGGAAAGGACCACATTTGCATACATCCATTTGTTTTCTTCATTTTTGCTAGAAGACCACATAAGAATATCCATTCCATGTTCTTCAACTGAGTATACCTGATGACCAAGAAGTCCAAGAGATGTAATTGACTCAGTGCTGAACAAGACACAGAGGAACATGTCTAGCCAGAGTAATATAGCTTTCTTGGTGAAGTACAAAAGTTATTAAATACTTTTGCTCATTCTAACTCAGCTGTGAGTAAAAAGCTACTCTGAAAAAAAAAAATAATAAAAGGAATTGCTAAGAGAATCACTACTTGGAAAACCTGCAGACTGTCTCATCATACAGAAGCTAAGGACTAAAGACCTAACCCAAATTTCACCTAAACACTGAAGAAAAGACTAAGAATGTTCAAGAGCTACCCTTTCATTTCTAAAATATGAACTTCTTAAAATTAATAGACGAGGTGAAGATTTTGGAGACATAGATGATCGGCTCAGTATTCAGTTTTAAAGCCTCTAGTTTGGCACAATTAATTTATACTATGTTTCATGGTAAATTAACCCAAACATATTTAGCAACAACAAATATAAAGAAAATTACTGAAAGAAATAGGAATGACAACAAGTGAATTCACAGATAAACTCCTGGTGAATTAATGGCATGCAGAGGATTCTGGAAATTATGTAGATAGTTGTATTTCTCAGGTGTTCAAAATCCTCATACGATTTAAACCAGGGTCAGAAATAATGAAAAAGAGTTGGAGCAATGAAAGTCAGCATATTCCAACCATTCCAGCTGACAGTTATTTCTTTAAGAAACTGGAAATTTTAATTGTTATCCTTTCCTCCTCACTTTGAACACTATCATTCTCTTGAGTTTATAGTCTAATTATTCATTAGTTGACCTGGTGGTTCATGTTTCTGCTTTAGCATCCTGCTTAAATGGTGGAACATGAAAAGAACTCAAGAAAGTTATAAACTTAAATCCATACTAATGATATGTGTAATTAAATATCTTTGACTTTCCGAGCCAGCTTGGTGAGACAAACAAGATAAAAACCCAAACCACATGCTTTACAAAAGTTACCACAATGACCAAAATATTTGTAATGACCAAACATAGTTGTACATTGTTTCTGTTTTGGAGGAGAGGAGAAGCAAGAGGACTATCATACAATAATCCAAATTAGTACCTAACATAGCCAAGTTTGATGTTGTATTACAGGACTGCGTAACAGCACTATCCAGCAACAGTCTTCCAAAAAGCTAAAAAGCATGCTGAGCAACACTGAGAAGTTTTGAGAAAAAATAGCTGAATTAAGGCATTAAAAAAATGAAAATAAACTATTTGCATTCACAATATCAGGTTATAAGCCCTTAATAAGCTGAATCTCCCAATTAGACTAACTGCAGGCAAAGTCAGGACTATGTTACACCATCTGTCAGTATATCACAGGGACCATTCACTGTTTCACCAATCATGAAATATTACAGTCTCATCACTCTAAATCTTTACAACACACAACACTATTAGTGTGGTTTTAGCTATTACTGTGTCATGGAGTGACACTGTTTATTTTTTGAAGGCTAATACTGAGATGATAATACTGCATTTGGTACATTCACAGATGAACAAATAACTGTTGTGGGAAGAACCAAAAACTTTTGAAGACAATACTAGAATCTCTTCATTTGAAGGCTGTCTCACAGTTTAAAATCAGGTATTTCTTTGTGTGCTTTATCATCAAGTTGGTAGGAGAGGTTTTTCAAAGCATGCTGCCTGCTTGAGCAGTTCTTTGTATGTACAGAGTACATACATCATGTCTACATGGAGACTGACCTCAAATGGAATACAGACTGCTATGTACACACAAGCCTAGAAATTTACGCTGAGTATGAGAAATAATCTCATCCTGAAATCTGCTATAAATGGCAGTGGGCCTGGGGGGCAGCATGTCAAAGCAGGTCTAGAAAATAGATTTTGATGACATCTGCTTCTGCCTGCCTGCATGGATGCAAGGTTAATTTCCTTTCTTTGAGATATATATTAGATTTGCCATATAGAAAGGGCATGCAAATAGATAATTATTATAGATTAGTTAATATGTCATGTTAATTTTCGTGATTATGTCTCCATTAGATTTCGCTTAAGTTTAAACCTGTTATATTGTTTGTCATAGTAAGAATATGTGGAAACTGATAGATTTTAGTATATATCTCTGAACCGGTACAGAGGAAATCTCAGATGAACTCCCACCTCTATTCTACCTTTCATGTCTACTCTTGGGGAAATACTTAATTCCCCCTTTCTGCTGCAGTGCTCCTGAATGCATTTAGTTCACTACCTCAAGTCTTTATCCACTACTTAATCAAGAAAGTGGCTATCTTTTTGTATGCCTCCTAAATATTGCAGCTGAAATTTCTGAAAAAATATGTAATTTAAAATATATGGTAAATCAGATGAGATTACAACAGAGTTCAGAAAAATGGTGTCAGTTTCTTTAGCTTGGGATATAGATCTCTCAGAGATTATGCCCACAGAAAGTAAAAGATGTCATGGTGTATCCTTCACCAAGGTTACTTTTGTCTCTGAAGTTTGAAGCATTTTTTGAGTTTATTTAGTGTACAGAAGACTTTTGCTTTTCAGAAGGATACACACAGTATAGTTGCTGAGTAAGGCTGACATAGAACGAAACGAGAATAATCCTCAGTTTCTGCTCAGCAGTGCTGGGTTAGTACATCTGTAAACATACGCAACACATGAATGGTAGAAAAGCTCTCTAATGCCCTCGAAAGTTAGAGTGCTGTAATGCTTAGTGCCTTCAGAGACTTTCCAACAACTTTCCAGCAACATGAGAATTGCACACAAGCTAGCCGGTAGTGGAAACAATTTAAGGCTTCAAAGAGGAAAAAGCTAATAAAATGAATCCCACTCAACAAAACAATAACAGTAAAACTAATTCTGCACCTTCAGTGAAAATCCTGTTGAATAACTATCTACCAGGCTGTGGAGAGTATGCTCAATCTAATTGTAAGCTAAATACTATCATTTTAATTTCAGTGTAACAAGCACATATTGCACTAACTAGTCAGTTTGTACCGACACACTTTCTGGAGTTCACACACAGTCTAAATTGCAAAGAACAGGAATCAGCAAAAACAGAGCTATCACTTCATTTACTGTAGAATTAAAAGCTGAAGACTGAAAATATCCCAGTACACACTTCATGGAGATTCTAAGAAGAATTTAGCATGATAATCTTCAAGAGGCAAATGCATGAGAGAAGCTATTATAGTTGCTACTTGGTCTTTCTCCAAGGTGCCTCTGCCAGCTGGTTCATTTTTAGTCTGTATATGAATGGCATTCTTTCACAAATCCCATTCCCCTGCCTTAAAATCATGACTCAGTTTTAATTCTCCACAGCATGTTCTCTGCGTTAGAGACTCCTTAATTAATCTTTTTTTTCAGCTTATTTTTCATTTTGAGGATGAGGAAAGTACATGCACTTTTGAAGATCACAAAATAAAACCTGTAGTTTTCTACTTAGTCATCAGCTGTAGAACTCATGTGGCTGGCTCATACCCTGACTCTTCAAGAATCTTCCTGATCTTCCCTGACTCTAGCAGTTGTTATACAGGAAGGTACTATGTTCCATCTGGAAGGTTAATTAATTGGCTAAAAACCAAGAAGTCAAAGTAACTCTGAAGAGTGTGTTCGCCCCACGTTCCTACCATGCTTTCTTAAATCACCAGCCTAGGAAGCAGGAGAATCTTGGGAAAGACAACATATAGTAGGCAACAGAGATGTGTCAGTTGAAAAAATGTACCACTGACTCCAGCGAATAAAGATGCTAAGTTTTTTACTCCATATCATTAATACCACGTCTTCTAACTCTTTTTGTTCCTTGGCAGTCATCACTGCACACCTTACTTGGACCTACAGGAAATACAGGAACAATGAAATTGTTTCTCTAAAGCCCATGATCAGATTAGCAAAATAGAATCACCATTTATTGTTATACTGGAGAAACACCTGAAAAAGTGTGCCTCTCTTCTCTATCTTGCCTTAAACATGAGCTTGAAGTAATGAAAATATAGCCATTTTTAGTAAAATTGAGCCATCCTACAAGAAAGTTTATTGCACCTCATTTCCTTTAGTATCAACAAATATCAAGGCAGAAGACTGATATATTAGAAGTATACTATCACTTCGGGAATTAACATTGGCTTTAATTCTCAATTGTATGACAAACTCCTGGAATAAACTAAAAGAAAAAGCATGCTGCAGTTTAATGGAAGCAGAATGCTTTCTGTCTCTCTGATAGATGAGCAATAGGATCGCCACTAGAATGCAGTAGATTTTAAAATAATCTTGATTTCATGCTGCAATGTCTCTACTGTTTCATTAGAAACAACTAAACAGTTACCAAATGTGAAGAGAAATGTATTTTTTTAAAACTAATTTGCAGAATTTACATAATAAAAATTGTATATATTTAGAATTATTTCCTTCTCAGAGTATATTAATTAATATATCAGACTAGTCCCGTGTTTAATGCTGAATAAATCAACTCTCAAAAGCTGTTGCCAATTACTTCTAAGAAAATCTTATGCTTTGTACTGAATCATTATGAAATAATTTTCTTCTCTTGTTGGCTAATAGTTGATTGATGTCCCAAAGCATTAGTACTCAGATCTTTTTAAAATAACATTCATTCTATCTTATTGCAAGAGGAGTTCTTGTGAATATTGTAACATTTTTAAAGTTAATAACAATAATACCCTATGCTTTTGCTTCCCTGTAAAAAATTACAAAGTTTATGGTAATAGAAATCTGTCACTGAAATGTGTATTTTGAATAAAGAAGAGAAAGTACTTTTAATTCTCTCTCTAATCTCAATGAATGTTCCCTTTGTTGTGTTAAAATAGAATTATTTCCATAACATTTTTTCTTGCTTTATATTTTGAGAAGCTCTATTACATCTACTTACATTGAGACATCCTTCATTTCTTATCTTTCTTTTTACAGATTTAGTCATTTTAAACATTCATCTCTGCATATATTCTCTCTCTGCAGTCTTTTCTTTTAATATAGATCTGACAAGAATGTTGCAGAAAGCTGTATATCAGATAATGCCTGTAATATCTGCTGTAGTAGTGACATTATTATATTCTAACACATTATTCAGATTTCCTATTACAATTTGACTTCTTTCACCTCCACTGCCTGAGCAAAAATCTTCACTGAGCTCTTGCTTTTTTGCCTTTCTTTTTTCCCCCTTCTATCCTCTCCCCTGTTTTTTTTTTGTTTTTGTTTTTGTTTTGTTTTTGTGTGTGTGTGTTTTTGTTTGTTTTTTTTTTTGTTTAATCTTTTGGACTTTTTTATTATTTAACTGATTGCAGTTCCTTTTTATTCTTGATATTTTAATGTATTTCTACATAAAAATCAATGCTGCTGATAGGAAAACTTGTGTTCTGGATTAAGAAAATTCTTCATGGATCTCTTCTGAAATCAAAGCTAATCAAAGTTTGAATATGTGGAGGGATAAATAATGTAAACTGAGAAGAATAATGGGTTTGAAGGCATGATGTAGTATTTTAAAAGCTGTGTTCAAATAATAAATTTACAAGCCTGTTGTATAAAAACTGCTAAAAAAAAATATGATGAAATATCACAGAATCAGAGATTCACAAAATAGTAGGGGTTGGAAGGGACGTTTAGAGACCATCTAGTCCAGCCACCTGCTAAAGTAGGTTCCCTAGAGTAGGAAGAGTACACAGAGCACACAGGAAAGAAGGGTTAGATAGTTTTTGATAGTGAAATAGGCAATGTTAATTCCTGTATCTGTAGTAAAAGGACTTCAGGTGAAATTAAGACTAGAACAAAATCATTATTGTTAAAGTTGACAGAATTTTTTCGTATATGGGTGTGATGAAAGTGAAGTTGAGGTGAAGTACAGCTAAGAGCCTCTGAGATTTAGATCTCTTCAGACTCTGAAATTCAAACACTACTAATGAAGTATTACTATGGCATGATTTAGTGGAAATGATTTTTCTCTTACCTTTAAGACTCCTGTTTGCCTAGAAGCAAACATCCAGAACCAGAATCGAACTCTGCAGACCCCAAGGCTGGCTGGGAAGAATTTGGTAGTGATTACCCTTGCTCTACTTCCTTCCTCCTGCGCAGTTGAGTTTACATACAAGAAGTGCTGTCCTCTACCTTAGTAAAAAAAAAGATTAAAAACACTTACAGTTTTTCAGTGCTACTTTATGCTTTAGAGGATAATCATTTTTACCACCTCAGGTGCTGTTATCTTTTACCACACGCATGTATACTCAGCCTTGGTTATAAAGAGATGTTAAATCTTTGCCTATTTCTGTTTATTACATTCAGTATTAATTTAACATTCGGCAGACTTCACTTTGCTGTTTCATCCTTGCTTAGATACTTGATTCATATCAGAGTAATAAATTTAAATCATGTTGCAAACACTGACACTCACTCACAGATGCTGAAAAAGTCAGTAAGGAGGAGATCCTGTTTATAAACTCCAAACATTACTGTCCCAGCTCTTCTTTAATAGTATTCAAAAAGTCAGCCAATTTTTTCTGTTCCTCAATTACATAAATGTATGAAATACTGGAATGTGCTGGTACACAGAACTATTAAGTCTACTTACAAAAGCTTACAGGCCTCAGAGAGAGAAATATTCATTTTGGATACCAGTCAAATGAAACCCAGAATTTGGATAGTAGTGTCTATCAAAGAAATAATCTATGTATATTGTTGCCTTTGAAGCAATCATTTTTGAAATGATTTTCAGATGGGTTTATCTAGGTGCCATGTCAAGCTTCAAACTTTTTCAGAAAACAAATTTTCTCAGTTGAGAAAAAAATATTTGAAAAACTGTAATTACATGGATATACCATATTATTCATAAATAGAATAATTCCAAATATTTACATACTAAGGAATAAACTGTGATAACAGGGTGTCTGTCTCCTTGATAAATAATATATGATATATGGCAAAATTATATACATAATAAGCAATGAAAGTTAAATAAATCTGATTTTCCAGGTGTTGAAGTCTGTGAGGTTGAGATGTTCTGCACTTGAACAGCTACATCCTTTGAGTGTTTAAATACCTCATGGATACTGTGATAGAAGGTTGAAAGTGCCTTGTTTTTGTACAAGAGAAAAAATTACAATATGGAAATTTATGGAAATGAGAGTTTTTAAAAGTGAGACCTGAATAAGCTGCACCGTGGCCAGATTGCATAATGTTACACAGTTGAAACATAGCTGTTATTTATCACTAAATGGTTTCGTATTTAAATCACAGGGTTTATCTTCTCCTAGAGACTGTACTAACATAGTAAGTTGGTTGTTCTGTTAAACTGATGTAAAATTTTCAGAAATTAACATTCTGAATGGATTGACAGATATTTCTGTACATAACAGGGACTCAGTATCTAGTCTGCTGGCAATTCTGACAAGCAATTCCTTTTCATTATAGCCAATGTGTAAATTTCTTGCTCACTTCATATACAAGTAAATTACAAAAACAGGCAATTTTGTGAAAACATTTGCTGAAATTCCATTTTCCTTTATCTCCTCTTTTTATTAACTTTATTTCTCTTATGATTGCTAGGTAATTTCAAAGACAAAAAGATAAATCAATTGAATTTAAGAAACTGAAATGGAAAAATATACTATATCTTATTGAAGAGCTGAGAGCTAGTGTTTCTTTTATCATTACACTCCATCAAAGGAAGAGCAAGAAAGCAAATCAGACTGCTGATTTGCAAGGAACAGCTTGTCTGGAATAGGTGCATTAGTTTCTATCTCTATCTGTTCCATCCCTTTTCAAGAGGAATAAACTTCCACATTTACAGTCAATGGCAACACAGACTAGCATAGATATCTGCTTCTTCTAAAGTGACCAACTGTGATTGGTGGCAGTTAAGCATTTTCCTCATGAACTGGCTAGCAGCTCCTGCAGCAGGTGTAGGATCTGGTAAATGAAAATGGAAGATTACTGTGTAGGACAGGAATGGCTGCAGCCACCTGCTGATGTCTTTGTTTAGTTTGGAATGTGAAACACCAAAAAAACTTAAAACATGGACCTCATACTGATTAACAGTTCAAAAGAAAAACTGCAGAGATTGTGACACTTCTACATTGAATATAAAAAATTCTTTGCTCATAAGAAGAACTACAATAGGATTCCTACCATTAAAATTTCTACAATACAACGAAGCAATTCTGAAAAAAAAGATTGGGATATTTATGGAAGATATTAAATTTCTCTCAAGCCAAAATCAAGGAGAAAAGTTAAGACCCTACTTATGAATCTTAAGCATTTTACATGCATCTGCAGCATCTCCTCAGCTGCTTTTTAAGGATCAGTGAATAACTGCATGTTTTCCTAGAGTTCATTAATTATCATCACTGTACAATACTCTAGGAGAAGCAGATTATTTGAAACATTGACAATATTAATATCAATAATATAATAACTTATTATTACTGACAAATATCCTCTTTTTTTTTTTTTTTTTTGTATTAAAATATTTGTATCTTTCAAAAGTTCTCAAACTCTTAATAAAATTTTTCATTGCCGACTTGTAAAAATATAGTGGTTTTGTAGAAGTATGTTGTATAGTTTTAAAAGAGTTCTGCTGTATCCCAGATGAATACCTGGTGTATGGTCTGTATCAGGACTCATTTTTCCAGTGACACTGCCACTGCTAACATTCCAGTCAAAGTCATCCCCAGGGTCCTGTGTTAATCCACATACAGTTGTCCATTCTTGCTCTTGTGTTTCAAAGTTACAACTTCCAGGAATGCTTGTGTAATAACCTGAAAATATAGAAAGCTGTAAATTATCATCTCAGTTCTACAAGAATGTAATGGACATACTGAACATGGTAATGGACAGGATTCTATTTTGCTAATGTCATGATTCCCTGTTTTCTCATAAGCAGACATAAATAATATGTTAATGATGAGAACCAACCAACCAACCAAAACAAACAACAAGAACAACAACAAAACACAAAACTCACCATCCATTTCTTCCTGGGCAAGTAGAAGCAGTTGTTGAAGACATATGCCCAGGGAAATCTAGTGGACAAATTGATAACTTCTCCAATTTTAGCTATTATTCAAGATGAATAAACAGAATGGTGTGCAGCAAAATCTGAAGTAAAACTGAACTCTAGCCCAGTGGTGGTTTTCATGAACATACGTTGTATCATTCTTGTTACCGTTAAGTGTGAAGGCAGCTTTATGATGAGACAGAAGCTCTAGCCATTAGGACACTGGACTGAATTGAAAAGATCACTGCTAAACTTCCTGTTTCTAGATCTGTCACTTATTTTTTAAGTGACTTTTGAAGAGCAATTAGTCGACGAAATTGTACAAATGCTCTGAAAGAGAATATTCAAACACCAACAGAAATTCTACTTTTGCTTCTAAAAATCTTTTCCTTAGTTACTGTTGTTCTTTGATTACCATACCCAAGAGCTGAATTTTCCAAGAGCAAATTTTTCATTTTTTCAGGTTAGAATTTGAGCAGGGTCAGCTACCTGACTGCAAACTGAAAGCACATTTTGCCTGTAAAAGTCTCTGGGGAAAGGTTCCAAATTAATAGTCATCATAACCAGTCGTGCATTTCAGAGGCAGGTCTGACTGTAACTATTTTAGAACTCCAAATAGATTTAAAGACTTAGAGTGTATTTCTTGATGTAGCACTATACTACAACATTAAAATACAATTATTTATGTACTGTATAGATATAGATATAGATTATGTACTGTCTAGATATAACAGATGTAGATAGAAAAAAATTACATATAAAAAGTTTAATTTTTAGTCATCTGATAGGCTTTTTTCCTATTTCCTGCTTTGATGCTACAAGAAAAAAATGTTGCCATTTTTCTTTGCAAACATAACTTAACACTATCATAAATCTGTTTTGTCTGACCAAGATGTGCACACATGCTCACTTTGGTCTCTCTTTTCAGTAAAAAAATGTCTAGGATGAAAAAAAGAATAATTTTGATCAAACCTTTATCTTACTGGATGCTAGGAGAAGGATCTGTAGTGTTCTGTAGTGTACTGTACTCTTACTAAGCATCTGTCATGAAGAAAGGCTGAGAGCGCTGGGACTTTCAGCCCAAAGTAGAGCAGCACAGTAGGTGTCAGTGTTTATAAAAACTTGCTGTGAGATTGTAAAGAAAACAAAGCCAGACTCTTCTCAGTGGTGCCCCATGTCAGGACAAGGTGTAATAAGAACAAGTTAAAAAACAGGAAATTTTGTTTAAAGACCAAAAACCATACTCCTTAATTTTTAATATTTTACTGTTGGACTTCAAGCACTCGCTCAAATTGCTCCCCTTCTGAAGACATAATTTCTAAAATATGTCTTAACCTATTCTAAATATCACTTTCACAGCCCTGGATGAATTCCTCCAGTGTATGCTATTTTGAGCAGGATGTTGGACTAGATCTGCAGAAGTGCTTTCCAACCCCAATCATTCTGTTAGAGCTGCTTGCAGATTGGCCTTTGGGAATTGTGAAAGGAATACACAAATACACTGAGCAACAACATTGACACTGCATTACAAACTTAATGGAAACTCAGTAAAGCATAGCTTTACCACTAAATAGCCTTTCATGCAGTTAGGGCAAAGGAGAGAACCCATTAATCTCAACAGCAAGTACAATTTTCTCATATAGTTCTAACAAGATCAAAGTACAAATGTATTTAGAATTTATACTATTCACAGTAGATTGCCTGACTCCAGGAATTTTACCCTGATATCTTTAACAGTACATTCTGAATGCCGTTATTAATAAATATTTATGAACAATATTTACAGCGTTGATGGAGTCTCCTGATATATATTTTTTATTTTAGGGGTAAACAGAACCTATTTAGAAGCCATCAGATGATTGTTCCATTTATCTGAAAAATTGCTTTCATTTCAATAATCCAATCACTTCTCTAGTTGGTTCATCAATGCTGAGTTTTGCTATTAATCAAACCCAGGTGTATAATTGAATGCAGTTCATGAAAATTGAAACTGCTTTCATGTGTGCTTTTTTCACCTCAGTACTTCCAAAGGGTTATCGAAAGAGAATGAAAATTTTGCTAGATTGCCTGACTGAATGGAACAAGACATAGAGAAAGTAATTTTTGTGAGTTTATGGGTTTTTGTTTGTTTGTTTTGTTTTGTTTTTTAAGACTCTATTAGGCTACATGGATACAATTCATTCTACTCAGATTCTGTTGTGAATCCTGCATAGAGGAATTGCTCTTGAGTAGATTGTGGCCCATTGGCTTATTTGGAGTTATACTGGTATAAAACTATAGTAGATTGTGAAATGAGTTTGGACCTTGAGCTCTATGAAAAGGAGAAAACTGTAGATAAATGTATCCATAACCACTTGTGTGGTAGCAGGTTTGAGCATGCAGATCTTTGTGGCTATTCTGCACTTTTTTTCCCTTCCTTGTGTATGTGTGCAATTAAGCAGCTTTTGTTGTCTTTTTCTTTAAAAATGAAGTTTCTATTTCTAAACTGGAGTGTTACTCCAAAAGTTATGCCTTCTATTTATTTTTATAGAAACTACAACAGGTACAATGAGCACAGTAATGCTACTGGATAGAGCAAATTCTCATCTACAAAACACTGTTTTTCAGCATAGTAACCACCTATATGGCTATGCATTTCCACCAGCCATCAATGAGAGTCTATATGCTGCCCTTGCAAAAATCTGCACAAGAGAGGTGACCACTGCCACTGTTGCTACTGCTGAAATGCACCACTGACTGCTCCTTACTGAGCTCACATCCACTGTTTGGTCTTCATAAACGTTCAAGCAAGCATCAATGAATGTTACTGGGTAGAATTCAATTCCACATCTTCGCTTCATACACACTTCCATGTCAGACTCCATTCTGTCAGACTGCCTCTCTGCTGCCATCTGTCACTTGGCAACAACATATAACAGGATATTGGTGGGAAGTTTAACAACATCCACCTCTGACACTGTGGGTCAACGTAATAAAATAGGAGACATTTCTTTCAGAGAAGCCCTTGTACATTCTGCTTAAGTGGATCAACTTCATAATCATAAATATACTGTGGACAATGTTTTCAAAGCAGATATCAGGTAGCTAATGGCTAAAAAAAAAAAAAATGCTGTACCATTTTCTGAGGGACTGAAGATTAAAAAAAATAAAACATTTATCTACTGTCCACTAATGATGCTTACTCCATTCTGTAGGATATATGCTTAGGGAAAGGTGTGTTTATACAAATGTCAGACCTCATCTGTAAGAACTAAGATATATCAGACAAAGCAATATTACACCTGAAGCTTATCTAAGTATTCTGTATGCCAGATTACAGTATCTCTGTTCCTCAGCAACAGCAAGACCTAAGAGTAAAAACAGTTTTTTGAGACCACATATTTTCCATCTACTATTGTCTTGATTTCAAACTATAAAAGGATATTTCAAACTATTTATTTAAAGTGAATATCTGTTTGTTTTCCTCTTGCTCTTTTTTTTTTTTTTAATTGCCTTGGAGGTCCTTCTGAGGTATTGCAAAGACTACGTTGCTTTACTGTGATTCAATATCAAATACGTCCTAAAATTCTGCCACCTCTATTGTGACAAAGAATCATAGAATCATAGTATCCATATCCCAAGTTGGAAGGGACCCACAAGGATAATCAAGTCCAACTCCTGGACAGGACCTACACAGGACCACCCAAAATAACCAAACCCTAAGTCTGAGAGTGGCGTCCCAACACCCTGAATGCCAGGAGCTTGGGGCTTTTTGTACTGAGGTGTCCAAAATAGCACACAGAACTTAAGATGAGGCCACATCTAGAAAAAAAAGGAAGCTGATGCTATTACAGCACCTCCAAAAAACAGAGGAAATCTCTCTCTGAGGAAACTACTATATCCTCTAAATATATTTACTGAATAAATCAATTTCCTCAATAGTTTTCTGAGTATCATTAGAATGCTGTTTATTTTGGACAGCAGTTCAACCTTAACTGGGTATCTGTTGGGTCTGTAAAATGTTGAAAGATTGAGTTAACTGTGTATTTGTACTGTATTTACTTTGTATAATAACTGGAATTGAATACTATATACAAGAAATATGTTTTGTCCTGCTATTTTTTTTTTTTTTTTTTTTTTTAAAGGTTTAAAATTATGGCCTTTTAAAGCTAATTTTTCATTTACATGAATATTGTTCACAGAAAAACACTGGAGCACAAAGCACTGTAGGAAGTAGCAACTGCAAAAAGAGAAGTTCCAAGTTAAACTCCTGCAGTGACAACTTCATGTAGGGTTGTAAATCTACTCTCTGGCTAAAACAGTGCAATTTACACAATTGAATAAAGGATCATTGTTTCTGTACCCTGTCCAGTCAAAGAATTTAGGAGCTACATGAGAGCAAACACCTTTGATTTTCAAGGGAGCACCCAATGTTGCTGGACTTCAGCTTGGACTTCAACACAGTATCAAAAATGAATCTATGTATGTGATGCATTTACTTTCGCTGCCTATCAAGATTGCTTTCGACCATATGTGCAGTATGGTAGAATTTGGTACTGCAGCTTAAAGATTAAGAATTAGATTTATTACTGAATTGCATGGACTGTTTAAGCTTCCTGCTCCAAATGTCTAGTTTGGAGAGTGACAGTCAATAAACAAAGAACTGAAGCAAGAAAAAAGGTGCAAAGATTTATTGCTTTTGAATTTCAAAGGTAAATTGAAAATGCTGTTAAATTGATCCAGAGTTTCAAAATTGAGTTGTGTCCTTCTGTCTCAAATAGCGTTAGCAAAGAATACCTGTAGGCAAATTTTGCCTCAGCCTTCACAAGGATTCAAAAAATATAAGCAGACCGGGTTTTCTCCAACTGTTCTATAATAATGTAAAGGAAGAAAAGGCTATCATATCTCTGCAGTCACATCAAGAACAAAGAACAATGAATGCAAGGGAGCAACATAAATTAGATTGCAAATATAGTATTAAAATGAAAGACGGGCTTGTTTTTACATAATTGCTTTTTATAACAGAATCTGTTATTGTACATTAATTTGTTTATTTGTATTTTTTATTCAATATTGACAGCTCAAAATGCTTTCAGCTCAATAAATTAGTTTGTGTGTTAATTTAAATTGTAATCTACTGATTTCATTTCTTAAATATAACTGTTCTTTTTTTTTTTTTTTTTCTAGATAAACTTTGTAATGAGCAGGTTATACTTTTGTGCCTAAACCACACTTCTTGTGCAGTAAAAGTCTAGGAGGATCTGAAAATGTCAGACCTTCCGTGCTGGAGGAGTAGGCAACTTGCTTGTAATTATCTTCTGAACAGTCGCATGAATCCACTTGAATTATGCTAGAAATTAAAAGTTATAATTTTAACTGGAGGTAGCATTAACACACAATGAGATACTTACTGCAGTCAGCCTCATCTGATAGGTCTTCACAGTCTGGTTTATAGTCACAGACAAGCTGAGATTCTATGCAATCCTCATTTGAACACACAAAATCTGTGAAGGCAGGGCATTCCCTGGGATTCTCTCCAGCTGAAACCAACAGGACATTTATATCAATGTTATAATTAAATCATGTATGCTATGTATTAAATAAGTATGCTCTTTTTTAATTTGTTTATCTATTAAACATAGTGACTTTAGTGTTTTACTGCTTCCAACAGATGCTTTACTGTTATTCCAACAGATGCACTCTTTTAATGGTGCATCATGCATGCCCAGACTACTGTCTTGGCCTCTCCCAAAGTTTGCAGGAAGAATGTTTTGCTTGGAAAGGAATTAACATCATTGTGAACATGACTGTTTCTCTCCATGTTTGTTGTGTATGTTCCTTAAAATAGAATCCATGAGATGTTAAAAAGCAGGTAAGTTATCCATTAACGATTTAACCTAACATCTAGAAAATCACAAAAACACTAAGTTGAGACTGACAGAGACCACTTCAGCTATCTAGGTCATACCCCTGCTTGAATAGAAATAGAGTAGGTTGTAGAGTAGGTTCAATTGGCTTTTGAATATCTCTATAGATGGAAACTCCACAACCTCTCTAGGCAAACTGTGCCTGTGTTTGACCATCCTCATAGTAAAAAAGTGTTTTCTTGCACTCGGATGGAATTTCTGGGTTTTTAATCCATGCTTGTTGCCTCATGCCCTGTCAATGGGAGCTGCTGAAAAGAATTCAGCTTCCTTTCTTCCATTCCTTCCCATGCAATGGAAATAAGAGACCAGAAAACCAATTTACTTCCTTAAGTCACTGTGATTTAAATTGCTTAACAATATAAATTTTGTAAAGATAGAACCACTGGGCCACAATAATTTTTCACATTTTATTCACTGCATGTGATATAAGTACATTATCACCATGTAGAAAAGATATTGAAAATCCATGACTTCTGACTGACTGCTTTCTTTACCTTACCTCCTTTTTTTTTACCTTTTATTAAGCAGCAAGACAATGTAGTGTTGCCCTATCATTTATTTTTAGCACATAATATTAGTGCAGGTTTTTTTTTTACCATGAACTTTACAGGCCTTCAAGCATAGCAGGATATAGCATTTCAGACTATTCATTTCTTAGCTTATCCTAAAATAAAACATGTAATCCATATATAGTCCTAATGAAAATTGTATCCCTACCAATGAAAATGACAAAGTCCAAACACAGAGTCACATGTCTGTTACTTTTATTTTTCTGCAGTAAGACCTTATTCCCTTATCATTTTTAGGGATACCATGATAGACACAATGTCAGAGACTTTGACAGAGATAAAAATAAAATCTCTGTATGAATTAACATACCAGCATCTGTACAACATCTTCAAACTAAATAAATAATCTAACTCCTGTTTGATAATTCCTGTTGTGGTATTAAAAATCACCCTTCCAGAGTACATAATCATTCTATCCTAAATTTCTACACTAGATAAAAACTAAATCAAAACAATAAATACTGTCTTTTGAACAACAGAAAAACTTCAGCATCAAGAAGTAACCAAACAGAAGTTCACTCACACACACACACACACACAAACACACACACACACACACACACACACACACACACACACACAAAGAAATTACTAAAAAAAAAATATTATTATTCTGGCATAGTAGAACAGTAATAGCTTATCATATCTATTTCATTTCCTATTGAAACTACAACATTTACTGAAAACTTGAATTTCACAAGAAACTAACACTGGACAGATTTTAGATAAGTAGGAACTACTAACTGCATGTTATGCTAATCCCTAAGCCAAATGAAATGGAAGTACTTGAAAAACAAAATACATACAACAGGATATCATTTTTCAATGTGGTAAAATGTGGAATGATGCAGAAAAAGAACCATATAGTCTTCTAAGTAGCTTTTAAGAGACTAATGGAATTGGCTTGGCTTGTAGATCAATAAATCCTACAAAAGAAGCATGTTAACGATGGCTGCTATAAGAACATGCATTTATGTGCCGCCACATTTTTTCCTAAATATTTTGTTTTGCATAACCAAATTGTCAATGTACCAGCAAAGACAAAAGTGTTCCTCCTAAGAATACATGTGTGTTTGTATATATATAGAAAAAAAGCAACATGGACATGAACAAACACATGCATACCATATTTTATCTGGATTCATGACAAGGTATATATTTACATTTCTCCATTTCCTATCTCTAAATTATCATGAAAGAGTAGCTCACATATTACTCTGGAAATGTGCAGGCATGACAAGATTCATTTGAAGATAGTTGATGAATACATCAATATCAATTCAGAAACTTTGCTCCCATTATCAGGAAGAAGATTACATACTACAGAACACTTGAAAATGAACTTCTTTTCTTTATATTTGCTAGTAGAGGACAAAGAATACAACGCTCTTCTTTTACAAAGTTGTGTCAGATTTATAACATTTCCTTCTTTCACAATATCTGAAAAAAGTGTTGTTGAAAGTATTACTCAGTGAACATTACTCTCCAAGTTTCACCCTTCTCTTAAATTAAAATGTATGAATTATAAGCTTCTAGAAGGATTCATTAGACCAGTAACTCAACTATACTCAGTACTGTGAAGTTCAGCATTAATGATACACAATTTTCATCAGGCTTGTCATTTGTTTAACCCAACTGTTCAATACCCTTTTCTACATGACTTTTTATATAACATTAAAGCTCCATTAGCATGCTCATCAATAATGCTTCTGTCTATGAATGACCTTGGCAATCTTGTGCAGGGAAAACTAAAAGAAAAGTTCCTACTGATGCAAGCTAAGTACAGTTTCAAATAAGGTTCTATTGGAATTCAAAAAAACATTGGGAATTCTACTTAACATATTTTTCATTGAAGAAGCCTGATTTCATTTGAAGATATGCATTGTTTCTGACATAAACAGCTGACTTAACATATTATATTAACTCCAGAGAGAGAATTTTTCTTGCAAATACAGAATTCTGTCAGTTGTTTCTCTAAAGGTGCTCAAGGTTAGTAGGAGTTTGGTGACTAAGGCCACCAAATAACTGGAAGAATAAAAATGCATCCATAATTCTGGAAATATAGAACTGACTCTGGTTTAAGCAATATAAAAGTTTAAACAAATAAATAAATAAGTATTTTCAATTTCTAATAGTGACATAATGGAGCATAAGAACACACACCAGACAAGGACAAGATTTTGTAGTACTGCATCCAGATAAGTCCTCAGTACAGGACAGATGTGTACCTTTTGGAGGTCTCCAGAGGAGGGCCACAGAAATGATACCAGGGATGGAACACCTCCACTATGAGGACAGGCTGAGAGAGCTGGGGCTGTGCAGCCTGGAGAAGAGAAGGATCTGGGGAGACCTAAAAGTGGCCTTTCAGTATCTACAGGAGGGCTGTAAGAAAGAAGGGACAGACTCTTTAGCAGGGTCTGTTGCGAGAGGACAGGAGGAAACCCTTTCAAACTAAAAGAGGGGAGATTCACACAGGATTTAAGAAAAAAGTACGGATTGTGTGTCACTGGAACAGATTGCCCAGAGAAGTGATGGATGCCCTGTCCTTGGAGATACTCAAGGTCAGGACAGGGCTCTGAGCATGCGTATGTGTCCCTGTTCATTGCAGGAGAGTTGGACTATATGATCTTTAAGTGTTCCTTCCAACTCAAAAGATTCTATGATTTTATATTTGTTTAAAAGTGAAAGATAGGCTTTTGTGCAGGCTGTATCAGAAAGATAAGGAGCTCACTCACACTGTGTACTGATGCAGAAAGCTTAATTTTTTGCTTAATTCTAAAGAAGACATTAAGGAGAAGCACTCAGAATTGAGGAACTGAGAATTTCTTTATTCCAGGTTTTATCCTTTAGTAGCCTGCTGATTTTACTTTGGAGCAGACAGGGCAAAAAATCAAGTGATCCTTTCGCAAAAAATTCAGCTTCACAATAATTATGAACATGTTCAATCACAGGATAAGAAGTCCTGTAACTATTGAGCAACGTGGTTTATCCCTCTTAGTCCTTTCTCTCCTCCCTGCATCGCCCTATCCTGATTCCAGTGCAAAGAACACTCAAAAAGTTTCTTTCAGTGTTACATCTCAAAAAGTTCATCTGAAAAAAAACCCAGCTGTCACTACCATGTATATTTTTCTAGTCTTATAAAGCCTTCTCTTTTGGCCCAATAGTAGAGATGTTTTGATTTCCAACCTGGTGCAATATTTCTCTTCTTTCCTTTAATCTGTTCAAATAAGGCCCTCAAATTCATCCTCTGAATCCAGGTTGTATGACATTTGAATGACTTTATGGTTGCTCATACACATATTTCTAGAAAATCTTCATATGCAACACCACTTAGGTGAATGCCTTTAGCATCACTGAATAAAGTCTGAGGAACATCCATGTCGTTTTATAATTGTTGTTTTACTGGGTACTGTGCACAGTTGTTACACTCTATTGCTCAGAGGCAAAAGAAAGGAATGGTCTTTCAAGAAAATGTTCTTTCATTTTTTTGTGTCATACCAACTTAGTCGATGTTTTCCTTTGAAGAACAGGGGTCTGAGAAGGTACACACCACTAAATTCACGTGTTGGAAAGAGATATTGAGAAAGCTTCCTCAATTCTCCTCCTTATGGGCTGCTCCCCTATGTATCCCTGACAGCCCTGGTAACCTGGGCTTGGGCAGCCTATATTTCCTCCACATCTCTCCTAACACAGAGTCCTTTCTGGAAAATAAGAATTTTACCATAATTATCAGCAGGTTTACCAAGAAGTTTTAGCCAGACGATACAACTCCTGTATTCCACATCTGAATATCTTGACGATTAAGGATTTATCAAAAAAGGTGAAAAATGTCATAAAGCATAAAAGCAGTCTTAATAGAAAAAAAAAACATTGATCAAAACTGGACATACATTCTGTCTGAATTCAAATATGTATCTTGAAAGAATGAGTTGGCTCCAGCTGCTTTCCCTATCAGAATTCCCTTTGTTTTTACTTCGGGGCAAAGTTTGAACTGAATATTTATGTTATAGAAGTTTGAACTTTTCACAAGTGTTTGAGCAGAAGAAACTAAATGCTTCACTAAATGTAGATCTTTGCATCGTACATACTTGAGAATTCAAAGAAAACACCGGCTTACATTAAAAGTAAAAAAGTTGGCCTATGCACCCAAACTCTGGGATGTTTTAGTCGTTTTCTCTCTGATCTGCAAAGCAAGGATGGAATCCTAATGAGAAAGGATTTCTCCTCTGAGACTTTCAAAGCTTCTTGTTTATGGGAGTACGGAAGCAAAGTTGTTCAAAGGATTGTTATAACTTCACCTATGCTCTCTGCCATAAACAGGAGGTGAGGAGGAATACAAATATACAAGAGGAAAGGGAAAGACAAGTTTACCACCAGGCAAAGTATGCTTTGTTACATTTTAGAGAAAATTCCCATTCTGCTCAACTTGTTACATCCATTTCTTATTAATAAGAAAGCCATGGCATTTTGATATTGTTTTCTTTAAAAAAAAAAAAAAAAAGTATTTTTAATACTAATTATGATTTAATATCTGACTTATTTTGCTTTAACAAGAAGAGAAAAGCTTGTAAAGTGTGATTTCAATAAAGCAGCTCACTGAGATCAGTGAAGACATTTTTGTTTAGAGTTATTTCTACACTAATTTTACTTATTTTTCCTTCTTTGTTTTTCAAGTGGTGCCCTGTAATACTAAAATAACTAGATGTGGAATGGATGAGTAAGGTATATATTCATTTCTACATTCTGTGTAGTGTATCTGAAGTATACTTTTTAAAATAATAATGTATGTATAAAATCCAGGCTAACAGCAACAGCACGTCTGATGAATTGAATGCTTGATTTCCTGTTTTATGATAGTAAGTCATCAGTGGGAAGAGCAAATCAGTAATGTTTAAAGTGCTCTTTACCAGGAAGATCACAGCTTATTTCCAATATAAGTTTTAGAAGTTAACACAGATATTAAAAGATTCAAAACCAAAATTATCAGTGAAGGTTATTCTGTAGAACACTCAGACCAATAAGAGGTATTTAAAACACAAAAAAATTACTGTTTTCTTAGCCTGCAAATAACCAGTCATGATCAGTCAATTATTAAAAAGCATAAGAGATGACGTCACTGAGCTTTAAAGATGTAAAAGGAATTACTGTTCCAGAATTTGCAAAATAAAACCAAAAACACACATATATTTTAATCTTAATTAATTAATAAATCATTATATTAGTATCAACAACAGGATTTCTCTGGTTGTGACATGACTCCTCTATTACATTTCACTATTTTTCTATAAAAACTGCCACATAAAAAGATATCAGATTTGGAACTAAAATTATTTTTGTTATCAAAACATAGTTTACTCTTTCATAGTCAACTGATGAGACTCTTTTAATGCAGTGTTTCAGTCTCAGGACAATATTTCCAAGACATGTCACATTTCCAGTAAATCTAGTTACTTCTTGACCTTGTTTGCTATAGAAAACAGAGAGAACTGAGAGAAATACACCTTGCTGGATAGGGTCCCTGCAGCTCAGATCATAAGAAAGTTATCTGTATTATTTTGCTAGTAAAGAAGCTTTTAACTAATTAACTTTAAAAGGGAGATAAAATGAAAAGTTTTTCCTTTATCAGTTGAAAATGCTCACGTATCATGAGTCATATACCATACGTAGCTTATGTAAGTAAAATGCAAAGAAGTCTGCAGAGCTAACCCACCTCCTTGCAGATTCCTTTATGAGATGTACAGCTTTCTATAACACACTGTATGAAAGCAAGCTGAAGGCAAACATGCACAGCAAATTGAGCCTCTGGATTTATTAAACACTGCTATAACAATTACAAAGTATTACCATACTTTAGGTCTTGTATTCACACAGCCTTCTCCACTAAAGTACTTTATTTCTGCAAGGAGGCAGTTATTTTTTTGTGTTGACTATAAAATGTGAACCAGGAATACACTTTGGCAACCTGCAAGAAATAAAACGCCATCCCCAAGTATTTCAGAGCTCCAGAACTGCTCTGAAAGTCTTCCCCACCACAAGCTGCATTCTGGGAAGCAGATAAACATTTATCTTTCTTTTCCCGTGCACTTCAGGCTTCCTCATTTCCATTTCTTGCTATTTTTTTCAAATCTGTTATCCATGTTTTTTTTTAAATTATATATTTTTTCTTCTCTGCATGGTCTACTCCTCTGTTTATGTAATTACTGTGGCTAGGATATCTATAACAATGTAGGAGATTTTTGCTTGACCTAAATAGTCTCAGTGGAAAATACAGATGTGGCCCTGCCCGTTGCTGGGTCAGAAATACTGAGTTACAAACATGATACATGAACAAGCACCGTAAATCAAGTCCTTTAGTTGAGAATAAGCCTGTTCCATACATCACTCTTCTCTCTTAGGGTTTTGCCATAGATCGTACTTGCTATCTTTTAACACTGTTACAACCATTGCAATAAAAAAGTGAGCTCCGTTCTGCAAAAAACCCCAATTATTTAGACAAAATGTACACCCCAGGCTTGGGTCCGATGGGAAATTTTCAAGAAAATGACAACATATACATAGTATGTTCTACAGAGATAAAGAATCACTAACAACAACAATGAAAAAGGTTGAGTCAGGCTCCTTCACGTGATCGTGCCAAGAGGAAAGCCAGTGTGCCAGAAGTCTTGAGAAAATTAAGCAAAAGGATCTCATCTTGTAGAGTAAAAGGCAATAAAAAACCCTACATGAGCTGATGTGAAAGGCACTAAAAACAACACAATGATTCCCTCTTGACTTTGATTTGAACCTTAATTACACTGCAGATACTGTAGAGACAGGAAATTCATAGGGGGTGGGTTTCTTCTTTGCTTGCTTGTTTTGTTTTCAGACACATGCACATATGCAAGAACATGGAGTTCAAAAGCAAATATCAGACAGAGTTCTGATTCTGCTGAGGAGCAAAAACATAAGCACAAAAATAATCCAACAGGAATGCACCTAAATTTTAATGAAAACCGTATATTTTGTGGCATATGCTGCTGAAGTTAAGTGAGCATTTCCTCATCATATAAAGACTGTATTTTATTGCAATATAAAAACATACACCATGCAAGCGACAAATCTATCTATGAAGAATTACTGTCCTTGGATTTCAACTTTACTAAACCAATCTTTGGAAAAATGTTTTTGCATTGCAATTTGAATTCCAACTGTGCATTTTAAACTCATATGAGAAAGGCTTCTTTTGAATCATCCACCTTCATAAACATTAATTTTCTGCAAAATACATGGTATTATTACTATGCAAAAGCTGTAAGTATGTAAAAATAATCATAGCACAAAGTGCAACTGCTTTTTTAACAGCTCCTTGCTGAAAAAATGCTATAAAACAAACCATTACATATTGTAAAAAACTGAAGTTACTTTCTCAACTGGTTCTCTGTCAGGGTATATTAATGCAGCACTGGTTATAATACACAATTAATATTCAGACTTTTAGTGCCACAGATTAAAGCCAACGTAAATTTCAGCAATCTTAACTGTTTGAGAGCTTTAAGATCCTTCATATGACGCCTTTCCAACTCCCTGTTCAAACCATTTTCTTCAGCTCAATGACAACTTTGTGGAATATTTCCAATAACGCTCATGTAACAACTACTTTCACATTATCATAAAATATACGTAATTAAGATGAAGCAGAAGTATTTTTATGTTTTACAAAAGAATATGAACTTCAATGGCAACTTAATTAATGAATCTAATGGGAAGTTTTCTTCTTCCTTCAAAAAATAAATCCTCCTATGTTTATTCGTTGAATATATTCATGAAAATGACTTTGAAATGTCTAAGTGGTTATAGCCTGTAGTGGGATAGAATCCCTGGAATGGAGTTTAACTAGATCCCACCTTATGAAATAATATATCTGAGCGTAGCTTGTCAACAAACTTCAAGAGAGAACAACATCTTCTCATCATTCATGAATTACAGACAAATGCTGATTTCCCATCTTCTGCTAGGGCAGCCTTAACCATTTCCTTATGTCCTTCGGAGAATGATTACATACCCAGCCTCCAGCAGTGGAGGCAACATGACATTTTGAAAAAGCACAACAGAATCACAATATTCATAGGCCTAAATGTGCTTTTAAGGGTGAATTGGTCTTAGAATTTTCAGTTCAGTTTTGTAGCAGAACCAAAGTTATTTCCAGTTTCCTTATTTTGGTTTACAGCACACAACAGTTTCCAAATGGATAAACTGCATATATTTTTCAGATAAAATTAGATAGAAATATGGTCTTTAGAATTGTACTTTTATTCTCCAACCAAAGTATTATCATCCAGACCATGGCAGAAAATTCAGTTAGCCTCAATAAAATTCCCCAAACTCATACAATATTGATATGTGATCTTAGCAATTATTTTCTTACTCAACCAATCCACTTTTATTGTCACACTTTTTTTCTACCAGGGACAGAGGACACATTCTTCCTTAATGGAAGCCACAACCCAAACAGCTTTTATTTTTTTCTTACTTATTTTTTAACATGTTAAATGCCAACTGTAACTCTACTTTAGACTATGTCCACAAGGAGACAAATTAACTAGGATGAATACCTTGTGAGTTACAGGTTTTGTTTATTTTGATGGCCCTAACATTTGAACTTCAGTAAGAAGAGGAATAGTGATAGTGGCTTATTTACAGTTTCAACTTATTTTTATGCAACAAGATTTTGCAAAAAAAATACAGAGACCGCAAATCTCAATTAATGTAATCTGACATTTCTATGACACTATTATGTACAAAAACAGAGACTCAACAGCTTAGCAATCAACTAAACTGAACAAAAGTACTTAAAATCAAATAAGGAAACATAAATTCAGACATTTATTGGATTTATCTGCAAAAATTTCGTGAGAGAATTTTGTACTAATGCAAGATTTTCTATATGAATAGAATACTATTAAAGTTATATAAGTGAAAACAATCTATTCCTGACTGATTTTTTTTTATAGAGGCACTACAAGAAAACCAGTAAAACCATTAGGTATTTAAAAACAAGAAAGAACATCTTACACCTCCTTTTAGTATCCCTCTAGAAATTTCCATCTTGAACTTACCTGTAGAGCAGTTGTTGAACTCTATGTCATCTAGTGCTGCTCCTCCTCCTAGGTCTCTGGTACGAATACCTTCAAAGATAACTTCAAAATTTCTCAGCTTCCCCAAATGTAACTCGACTTTGCTCCATTCATCACTAACACTTCCTGAATCACTCCATATTTTGACAGTTCCATCGTCAGTCTGAGTTTGAATAAAGTATAAACAGAAAGATAAGTACGGATTATCAAATACCAATTTTTGTACAAAAATAGAGAAAAGACCGGAACGTGCCTTTTCAGTTTTGCCAAGAAATGGTAAATGTACTTTGACGGGATAGTTGGAAGAAAATAAAATCAGATGATTACTGCAAAAATCAGATAAACATCAATAAGAGATCAAGTCTCAGTACAGAAATTACTATGTGCATGTAAGTGATTATTCTTTTACATCATTGTCTCAAAGCTTGCTGGGGACACAGATGAACAAGTCCAAGCAAGTCCTGGGCAAGGGTTGAGAAATCCTTTGTCTGAGGGACACAGATGGACAAGGCCAGGGGCAACGAGAGAGAGATAAGGCACAGCTTAATGGCCATGAAGTGGTCTTTTGTGTGGACTTATCTCAAGAAAGACGGCCATCTCAGAAGGTGCTGCACATGACTCTTACTCAAGCATCCAGGGATGTCACATAGGCAGGAGAAAAGGGAGGATAAAAGAGGAATCGAAAACCATGAGGTTTAGACTTTCTGGCAACAGATTCCTCATGAAGAAGAGGTTTCTGCCATGAAAAGCCTCACGACCCGCCTCTCTCCCTCCTGGACTTGCTCTACCACAATGCTGAAGAAGAACAAAGGTGCCTGCCATCAGGTTCCTCATTACAGAATTCCTGCATGCTGACAGACTCTCCTTGACCTGCTACCTGAGTCCTGCTGCTTCCCCCCGGATTTGCTCTGCAACTTCTTCCTGCTACTTGCTTGCTGCCCAAGGCCGGCCATGCTGCTGCTCTCCCCCGCCCCGCTGCTGCTTCTGCCTTGGCCCTTTGAAACGGCGTGCAGCGGGACCGCTGCTGGATCCTGGTGGTGACTATCCTCGCTTTACGCGATTCTTGCTTCTTTCCTATCTTTTCTGTTCCCCTTCTTCCCTTCCCCGTCTCCCTGATTAGGATTTATAATAAACTGGTTAGACCAACATTTGAACCATTGTTTCTTAATCTCACGCCAGGTATACATATATTAAAAAAACCTCATCTCCCTCCTATAAATTGGAGAGAGACAGTGCATGACTGAATTCCAAAACAGTTCGTTTTTGGCATAGTTGTATTTAGTGAAATTCTTTGTGTTTAAAATGCATTACTGGATGTAAGGTTGCTTTTTTTTTTTTTTTTTTTTTGGGGTATCAGATAAGAAGAGTTTAATGATTGAGATAATGTTTGTTCAAGGGAGGAAACAAATATAAAATATTCATGTTTCGTATAGTTTATTAAGTTAAATAAGAAACATTTTGACTTTCAAGTATGTTAATGTATTTAAGAGCTTTTTCTTAAATATTCAATCATACTACGTAATGGGCAAGTCAGCAGCAAACAACATGCTAATGAAGACTCTCAGAAAGCAGTACATGAGTAAGCAACATCTAAGGAGAACGGTTAAAACAGTAGAAATAACCAGAGAAGCAAAACCATATATTCCTTTATACATAGAAAATTCTTTGATCAAAAGTATGTTATTGTCTTATACATCTTTATGATGAGAAAATGAAGTTGGTTGTTTCTATTACTGCATGTTGAATAAGAAAGTGCAGTCACATATGCACAAAAATACTATACTAGCTGTTTCTGAATCAGAGAATTCACATAATTGTTGATATCTTTTGAAGTCTTCAGATCTACCTTGAAACAGTTACTGAGGTATGGCTTAACAGTGGTGTTTTGGAAAATTTTCATTAATAAATGTATCTATTTATTTAAGAAAAAATGTATTTTTTATTGTTCGTTATATAGCTAACTTAAAAACACAAGAAAGAGTCTCCATAACTGTGTGAAGTCCACAGATACTCAGTTGATCAGATCCACTGGTGTTATACTAGTAGCAATAGTAAATATCTCTTTGTAACTCATGAGGAGAGTTCGCACAAGCAAGTAAGGAGGCAATTTTAGGTATTGCTTCTTCAGTGATGTCTCACTGGTTTAAAGTCAATGACACATTCAAATAAAGAGAAAATAACATAATAGGTGCTTTGTGCCACTTATTCCACAGATGGCTGATGACAATTGATTGTGATTTTCACAGCACATTTCTCACAGTGAGACTCCTGAACTTCATGTGCTATCACATCTGAGATCCATTTATTCAATACTGTATGCCAGCTCCCTTTCAGACCAATAATCAATACAACTTAGGGGAACTGAAACCAGAAGGAATATAAAAACCTTTCTAAAACATACACTTAAATTTCAATTCTAAAACAGAGTGCAGAGGAATCTATAACAACACAGAGCTCAAAAAGAGTAAATACTATCATTGAAGTTGATTTTAGTAGTGGAAAACCTTTTTTTTTTTTTCCCCAAATCTGACTACTTTTACTATTCTTGTTCATCAAATTTGTGTTAATAATTTAATTATTAACTCCTAAATATCTATTTCCTTGTTTATAGCCTTTTTAAATTATCTCTATAAGAGTGCTACATATTCTTAGGATAATTTGTTCAGTCTGGAAACATCATCTGTCTACTCATGACATGAATAAAGTGCATAGTTATGATGAGATACATTTGGCTTTAAGGTCTCCGACATGGAGTATAAAGCAAAACTTAATAGAGAAGCACTTTTTAACATTAAATTAATTTGTTGTTTCTGGAACATCTTCTGTCTGCCCTTGAGAATTTTTTTGAATAAAAAAAATTCCTAGACATTATCTATAGGACATAACTCATTAATTTTACAAAAGTAGCCCAGTACTGTTTATTAGTAGTGAACTTAAGGGACTTAATAAGGGAATTCCTGTCAATTTATGTATTTAAATAAGTTAGAAGCATTCAAAACTTGCATATACCACAACAATAATACCCAAATGTTTAAAAATCCTGTTGTTCATTTCAGTTGTATGGAAATCAGTGGAACATCTTACAATATACAGAGGTAAATGTTTGTATAAAACCTGAAAATGTTAAAGGTAGCACAGTTAACTGTAATCTGATCCTCAGTTGTATTTAGCAATGATGTCACAGCCACGAATTATGAAGTCTTTCTGCAGTTACAAGAATAAGAGTGTTACTTCTTCCCAATCCCCTGTCCAAGAGACACTGAGATATGTAGAAAATTGTTTGCTAGAAAGAAATTTAAATTTAAATTTAATTATTATTTTTTTTAAAGTGATCCTGTCCTTACATCTCACAAAGTCTTGAATATAGGAACGATAACAAAGTATAGAAGAAAAAGCTATTTCTTTTTTTTTGACTGAGTTCATCTGCAGCAGTCCCTGTACAACAGAAGCATTTCAGACAGCAATACTGGGTGACTTCTCACTTGTTCAGCTATAGCTCTACATAGCAAAATAAAAAAAAACCCTATCTGCTGTATAATTGCATGAAGGCAGTTCTAATCTGGACAGCAGATTACATTTGTTTTATATACATATTTATATTTTTATATTTAAATGTGTATTTTCTTATTGAGAAACATACTCCGGAAATATTTGGATGGTGGGGTAAGAACAGAAGTCAGACTGTCAGTACCTCAACATTTCTGTTTCCAACCAAGCAAAAAAAAAGAAAATAATTGGTCTCTTTCAATGGTACAAGTACATTGTATGAAACAGCCAAGAAGAGGTATGCAAGGCAGACAAACAAAGGGAAACACTTGGCCCTCCCCTCCTCAGGCCAGACAGTGGACTTGGCTTGGCCAAAGGATGTGAGCTGTACAGTTTTCTGGATGTACACTTGGCATGAGAGGATCACAGCTTATAAGCTTTGCAGAATCCACTTCATGAATTATTGTGGGTTTTTCTTTCTGCATTCATTTAATCTGTCTGGTGCTTATGCATTTCTTTCATATCTTTGGAATGCATTTGCTTCAAAAACTTATATGGCCTGGAGGAGGGGGGAAATGACTGTGCTTTGACCTTCCCATTGCATCCAGAAAACCTGTGACCTTTTCTCATTCCAATATATGTGCATTCATATAAAAGAGATATATGACAATAAGAAGAAATGCGTTTCAGCGCAGAGGAGACTGGAGGCCACAGAGTCACTTTTCCTTGTGTTTTGATGAGGCTGTTCTACCGACTCACATGCCTTCTGAGTGTCCCGAGTGTCCAGATAGCTTTTCTTCCAGGGTTGTCAGCCCTAACTCTGTGCTGCACAAGAGTGATAAAAGATGATTAAAATTTTGGGGTTGGACCACATGTGTGGGGGTTGATCATGTTGGCTATTAGTCAGGATAAAAATCCTGTTTTCCTATTTACCCTGGAGAAGTCTAATTGCACATGGTCCTAAACAAACAAGCAAACAAATTAGTGGAAACCATAAAACCCAAATACTATGATCTATCTTGCTGCCACCCATTCACATTTCTGGTTTTAGTCCTATAAGCATCTTATGCTAGGCATCACATTACCAGCTCCTCACACCACATGACATTCTCCTTGGACTCCCTTCCAGTTCAGTTTTGTTCACTTCACACTCCAACTTCTATTAACTTCTCCCTTTCATTTCTAAAATCTAGTCAACATCTACTTTCCCATCTGCATACTCTTGTCTGCAATTCCACTCAGTTAGGCATGGTAAAGAGACTGTTTCTTGCATAACAACCATCCTACCATTCTCATTTAAAAACAGTGTTTCAAAGGAATATAAAAAAAAAAAATAAAAAAAAAAAAAAAAACCACATCCAGAAGCCAGTATATATAAGAGGAAAAACACCTGTCTTCTCAAACAGAAAGCTGAATTGAATTCCGAACCATGGGACCAAATTATATTTTTTACTATTAGATACGCGAAACTATTCCAAGGAGGAAAACAGAGGTTTTCAGAGCTCACTGACATAGAATGCACAAGCAATATATATTCTCTTTAAAAACTTGCGCAAAGTCCACTTCTTAGCAAGATATCTCAACTGACAGCAAAACCCTAACAATATCATGTCACCAGTAACACATAACAACAACTAGATTTTTTTTCTGATGATAGTAAACTGTTTCTTTGATGTTTTTCTTCAGAAAAACTCACATTGAGAATATTAAAACTATATGTGAAGAGGATGTCTTGGTTTCACTCTCTGAAAAGCTGTTATTAATTGCATGTCACTGCCCTCTATGGGTCGAACACAGTGTAAGGTCAAGCTGAGGTGACAAGTCACCCTTAGTGAAAGCATAACATTTACAAGACCTTTTTCTATTGACTTGCAGCAGTAAGTCTATGTCTTCCACTGACCAATCATGCTGAATGACAAAGCTCTCAGAGAATGGGAGCGTTATGGCCTAAGACGATCATAAACTGTTTATATCTGTACAATTTCATGGCTTGCCATATTGGCTAATTCCTATTCACAGGCAGAAGATTTTTTACTCACGTTCTGATAGTCTGAGAGTAATTGTTTCTTTACAATTTCATTACCTTTGAAATCAAGAATTTTCTCCATGCTTGTCTTTGAAGAACAATCTAAGTGCTTATAACCTCTCTTCTGAGCACTTCAAGGGGAGAGTATCTTACTGGGCTCAATATCCTTCTGAACTCACCTGGGGATATTAAGGATGAAGGAGTGGGGAAGGATTTCTTTCTGTCTTAGAAATCCTTTTATTTTGTGTCTGGCTTTTACATTTTCCTTATGCATCAGAGACCATAATTATTTTTAAGGCTCCATTTATAACACAGTCAGAGCAATATTAGAAACTGAATTGTGAATCTGCAATAGAAGCATGTATTTCTCCCTTACAAGATATTGCAGAGAAAGCTCTTATGAACACACTCTCCATCAGAGGAATACAATAAGAATTCCAGCATGAATACCAAGGTTCTGCCATAGTTACTTCTGCAGTGAAACAGCAACAAAAAATAGGTTTTGATCCTGAGCTGCACCTCTCCTATTCATGTTATGAGCTGAGAGGAGTTAAAAATCTTTCCCTCTCTCATTTGCATTTGATATGTATTTCAACAGAGGCACAGGAAATGAATCCGAGCTTACCAAATGGATGGAGGCAATAAAAACATTTGCTAAATATTTCTGGACTCCCCAAACCAAATATACTTGAGGGCTTTTTAATCAGAGAGAGAATATTTTCAAATTATTCATAAAAAAACATTAACTGTATTATTATTAATAGCACATAAATAAATTCAAGATTGATGGTATCAAAAGGCTTTGTGATATCTTTCTGCAGCATCATCTAGACTATCAAGACTCTTTTAAAATTATTTTTAACATTTAGGAAAAACTCTTCTTTCCTATCCCTTTGAAAATTGCATCTTCCTCACTAACTGTTGCCATCCAGATTTCTTTTTAAACAGATTTCTTTTTATGTGTTATAAAAAGCAATAAAACATATTACAGAAACAATGACATAAATTTTACAGCCATTGTTCATTAATCACCTTTTACATGCATCTTAATCCCTCTGTTTCACAACTAGTTCAGAAGGGGAATTTATTTTCCAGACCATGTCTTGTTCGTTCAGAATCCACTCTATTTTCATGATGTGCAAATAAAATTAACTAATAGGCACGCTGTTAATGCAGCTTTATTTTTTCTTTCTGTAATGCTGTCATTAAATCATTTCAATGGCTGACCAAGCACTTTAAAGGCAGAGTGCCCCACAGTGAGATATGCCATTTCTCTCCTTCCTCTTTTAACTCAACAAGGAATGAAGCACTGTCCTTTACTTTTATGTTTAAATCCAAAGTGCATCAATGAGCATGAGACAGAAAGAAGAAAAATCACAACTTTTCCTCATTTGTTCATATTTTAAAGGCCTTTTCTATGAAGTTGTAGCTCTCTAAATAACAGAATAATGAATATATTTCCTTATGTTTTTACAAACATCTATCTACTTATTTAGTTTTAATAGCTCAAGAGCGAGGCCTATACTGAGATTTTCAGCTTCTTCATAGTAGATCTGGGCAGCAAATACCTCATACATGTCTTGAAAAGAAATTAAAAAAAAACATGCTAAATTATAATAAAACAGAATGATAGTTCCTAGCTGAATCTCTTACCTTAAAAAAAAAAAGTGATTTGTATGTATCACCTACAGTCATTTTCAAAGCGATTAGCATATTCTTTCTTCTTTTTTTAATTTCTCATTCATTTTCTCTTAAAATTCAACTTCCTAAAAGAATAATGCTTAGATTATTTAAAAAAAAAAAAAAAGCAACAACCTTTACCATATATTTTGTTCAAGAAAAGTTCTACATCAGATTGATCAATTCACATACACTATCAACTTATTAAATTACTTAAATGAATCAAAGAATGAACTGAAATCAAGTTCATCCAGAATTTGAATTTTAAATACACTTTTCTTCTCTCTTTTTTTTTTTTTTTCTCCATTAGAAGAACAAGAAATGCTTATCATTTGATTTGTATATATTTCCTTGATGTGTGATGCCTCTGAGTCACAGGAAGAAGTCTGTTTCCTGCCTGACTCAGTGGCAGTAGAAGCCTGATAGAACTATCTAATATCTGGACTTTTCAGTTTTGGAAATGATGGACAAAGCTTGAGAATGACTCCAAAGAAAATACTATGTATTCAGAACACTCCTGCTGGGGTCCTGATCAGATGGCCTGGGGGAGCTTCCTGCTGGTTCCTTATACTATTTGGAAAGCCTGAGAAACTCAATCTGAAAAAAAAAAAAAAAAGTATGGAAAACTGATCAAAGTAAGAAAATAAAAAGAGATTTTCAAGAAGCTGTTGACATGAAGAAAGCTGAGAGCAGAAAACAAGGCCATGCAGATGTGAGTTATGAATGAGCACGTGTCTTCCAGCACACTGTCCATCACTGTGCTGATACAAATCAGTACAAACAGTTCAGTGGCACTTCACAACATCACTAGATACAATGTCATCTCAGCTTTATCAAACTACATTTTTGTGCATTCAAACAAAGCAAGCAAAACATCTGAACATGTAAAAAAATGGTTATGTATAATATTCTTCCTTTAGATACTGCTTTGAAAGTTTGTTTCTCTCATTAAATAATCATGCAGAGACTTTGGTTAAGATTTCAGCCAACAGAGGTAACTCAGAAAAATTTATATTAAAAAACAACAACAAAAACCAGCACACCAACAGATAACAGAACTTAACCATTTACAGAGTAATGCCTCAAAAATAGGAAATTTGAAATAATGAAACAGAGTAAGTTTTACTCTAGGAACGTGCAGCTGAAAGTGATGACATTACTGAAGTCCCAGTAACTTCAGTGGAGATTTATAATTCTTAGCACTGAAAAGAACTCACTAGAACTAGTTTTTCTCCAATTTTTCAGAGTTATATTTTGACAAGAACTAGAAATGCTATTTAGTATGTCTGTGCATGCTGTAAAAACTATTGAAAAAGAAACATTAAACTGATTAAATAGTATCTTTAAGACATTATTTGATCTAGGCAAAATTTATACTGCATTAATACGTTACTATGCATGAAAAATTGGCTTCACTTTTATGGATAACTTACAAAATCATATAATTGCATTTTCATAGTGTATTGTAGAAAGGAAGAAAACAGTAAGATGAAAGATTGATATTTCAGCCTTCAAGCCTTTTATTAGGCAGTCTGCATGTATTAGTCTGAGCAGGTTTCCATAATAAGAGTTAATGACAAAGTCTATCCATCCATCCCTTTCATTTTCTCCATTGTGCAAGACATTAAGATAATTTTCACTCTCTCAAATATCTTCTCCACAGTTTTCATTTCCAAAATTAGCACGATAGTAAGTGAATATGCATTCTAATGAACAATTTTGATAGAACATATACCAATGATGAAATTTATTTATCTTTAATGCACCAGTTTAAGAATTCAGGAATCTCACAGTGAATTTCTTTGGAGTATCAGAAGGCATTATCAGCTCCTCCTGCTGTGAGTGTTCATACTCATAGTATTTCCAGGAGGTAAGAGACAAGATCCTTGGTACTTAATTACTGTACATGCTGAGTTGAGAAAAGTGAGTTTCAAAAACGATTATAGAAAGTGACTGGTAATTCATCTGAAAACAGAATTTTGTTTCAAGTAGGTAAGCCTTACGAGGAGTAGTAAGTTCCTCATTAGCAAAGGTGAAACTTTAGCTATAAACATCATAATGAGGTTTTGGAATTCTAAGGGAATGCAAGAATAATGTATTGATTGTCTTTGAAATTTTCCATCGGTATCATCTTTTAAAAAGTTTGAGTCATCCTGTCACAGCTATTAAATCTACCAGATTTCATTATAGCAAGCTTTCGTGTATAACCAACAAACTGTCTTGTGTTTTAGTTGTTGTTATTTGTTTGCATCTTTTTAGATGCCCCTCATACAGTTGTAATCAGATATATCTGTGTGCTTGGGCTGTTAAAACATCTTCATTTTGTGTGATACCTTTATCAATTCAGAGTAATAAAATGGCTCCTTCTGTCTTATCCCAGTCTTCCTTTATCTTCATGTGCAAAATCTCCTTTATTCCCTCATTTAATCTAATTATGTGAGATTTTGTTTTTTAGGTAACTAAAGGATATGCTTGGGTTGTACTTTTTTACCTCAGTCTTACTCTGTAAAGACTGAGTAACAGTAAGCATTAAAGACCTTTTATAAGACCATCAGCATTTTGAGAAACTTATTTTTGTTTTGTCACAAATGTTACCATCCCTTTGTTTTAACCATGTTTTACAGATTTTCTGACTTTGTTCTCGTCTTAGGATTGAGGCAGCTTTGTTTCTCTGGAAATACAAAGCTCATATGGAAAATAACTTTACAGAAACTCCAGGATTGCTTTGGGCAACATCTACAACAAACTATAGTACCATTTTAAAGATGAGAAACACAGTGCAGGCCTAGTACCTGTACTTAAGGCGACTATCTAAAATGCAGAATATATACGGTAAGAGATATATGAATCAAAATCGTAAAAAGAAATTCCAATGAAGTCTGTCACATTTTTCCCCCTAAAGAACATACACTCAACATATTTGAAGATAAGAGAGTCAAAATCACATAACTGATTAACATTTGGTGGTGATGGCTGTGTTGGTAGTTTCTTTTTCATGTTTTTTTTTTTTTAAACAACACCACATCTTGAATGTAAAAGTAAGCATCTTCAAAACAGTTTTGATAACTCTTAAAAGGAGTTGTCCTTTAAGAACCATATTTTAGATTCTCTTTTTCTCTCAGAAGGTGATGCATTAATATCCTCTTTTAAAGTTTTGGAATGAAAGAAAAACTACAAATTTGCTTTCCAAATACATGCCTTCAATAGCTTTGGAAGCAGTGGTAACACCCAGAGTTCCTGCAGACCTCAATGCACAGCTGGGCAGGCATGCCCAGGGAAGGGGTGATGCTAAGACCTGCCTGGAAGAGGAGTATCTCTGTACAGCCAGCCACAAGCCTCAAGCTACTGTGTGTTTGCAGGGAGCAGGCAGAAGTTTTGCTAAAAGGACTGTATTTTTTCTCTCAATCTTTGACAGCAAGTGCTGAAAGGACCTTATTTTTCTCTTGAAGGACTAGGCAGCTTTTATAGTAACTCTACAATTACTCCTGTAGAAACGATTTGATTATATTTTAAGAGTAAGAGCTTAAAGCAACAGATCTCCAAAGGTTAGATACATACTGTGATAACTGTGCTTTTGTGAGAAGCATATAACACAATAAACAAAACTTTCCTGCTGAAACAGAGATTCAGATTAAATGTCTCAGAAGCTATTCTTAAGCCCTACATTCCTGTATCATGTCTAATATTTACTACTGTTCTGACTGCCCTCAGAAGTGGTTTTCCTGACTGTCATCACCCTCTGTAGTTATTGCAGTGTAAAAATTCACTAAGTTGACTGTCCACCTTCACAAGTTCATAACCTGCGGATGACCTAAAACTCTTTGCTTAAGAACATTCCCGTGCCATGACAGGAAGGTCAGAAGGATTTTTCTGTTGTCAGTGTTGCACTGTTTACAAAAATCAATCCTTCTGGGTGGAAATCATGCAGTTGCTCAGTACAAAACTCCACATTTCAGAATGTGAAGATTTAATTATGAAGAGCTTTAGTACTATCATTAAAGTTGGCTTGAAAAGTAGAAGTCCCGATGCAAAGCCAATTCAGCTAAACACCAAAGCTTTCAGGGATTTTGTTTCTTTTGATCAGTATTTCAAATTTAGCAGTTCACTTCAAAATACAATTTTGATTATGCATAAAATATAATTTTAGAAAAAAAAATCTTTACAGGAATTCTGATGAGAAAAAGACTATAGATTTGGGAAGAAAATCCACAGCAACAACAACAAACAAAGATTTTTTTTTCTTGATGGGGGGGGGGGAGGGGGGCGAGAGGGAAATAATATTTAATAAGAATATTTGGAGGCAGTAAAAAGCATAAGGTGAGATAAAATAATTCTTAAGACCAGCAATGGACTTCTGAATTTCTGTACAATTACATAAAAACATTAAAGATTTTACTAAATATTTCTCTTGTCATTTACTTAAAGTGGCAAGATTTCAGGACAAGAATTGACATGAATATTCCCTACTAATCATCAACAAGGATCTTAGTATACTTTTTCAGAAAGAGAATGATTACTGCCAGTCAGATGTCACCCCTACTTTGATGGAGTGGGATGTTTGCTGGCATATAACTGTATGTTTTTCTTTATGACATTTACAGACTGTTCCTGTTCTTTTCCATTTGATTGTAGTTTTGGGGCTTGTAGAAATATAGAACAAATCTACTAGGATATTAGATGACTGGACAGGCTCAGGGGAATCAAAACAGAAAGGCTGAGAAAAATAGCAAGCTCTTTATATAGAAAAGACTAGATTAAAAATCTGATCCTGAGCAAAGAGACATCTTAAAGAAGAATGCTAAAATCCCATCTCTGAAATATCTCATGGATAAAATTAGTTCTTTAAAATACCAAGGAATCAGAGATCAGATTTAAAATTTTAATCTGCAGTTATGAAAATCATTCTCGAAAATTAAAGTCTCTCATAACTGACATTTCCTATTATACTGAAGCACTTCAGCATGATTCCATTTCTTTCCCTACTTCTCTTCCCAGTGACAGCCACCTTATATGTTTGAGAACATAAAAAGTTATGTTTTACATATGATGTGAGGGACGTATAAGATAAAAGTTCTCAAGGTTCCTGAGTGTTCACAATGCCAGCATAATTATGAAATATCTAGCATATTTACTGATATATCCAAAATTCATATATTTATCCAATAAAATTCCTGAATGTAACTAATATTGCTTATTGAAAGGTATATATTACTGTCTAGTAAGGTATAAAATATACAGTTACATGTCTAGAGGAAGCTATATGGAAAGCCACAGTTACTTTTCACTAGACTTCCTGCAGACACTTACTTTGGAATAAGAGAAATCATATGTAAGACTCCCTCCCTTAGACAAAGTATGTAAAATTCCAGCAACAACAGAAAGAGACTACAACAGCCATCACAGTGGCTGATGGTATGCATTTATGACTTTTAGCACCAGAATCCAACAGCAGGTCTTGCAATCTTAATGCATTTCTTACAAAATTTATCTACTTGCTGGATAAAGCACAGAAATCTCTGTGCTTATTCCTTTCTTGTCGCAACATAGAAATAATTGGTTGCATGACACAGAAACAAGATGATAGTTCTGAAAACAAGCATCAGCCAGAATTCAAATATATGAAAGAGAATTTATAATACCTTCCAGCCTGTCAAAAAAACAAAACAAAACAAAACCATAAAAATCAGAAATAGCAGGAAATTCAGTGGCATTTTTTCTCTCCTTAGGATCAAAAAATGTGGAGCTCCTCCCACTAATGTTTTGGCCTTCAATGAAAAAACAAATGAACAATACTGATTTCTCTCAGATATTTCTTCTCATGTAACTGTTACATAATTCATTTCTGTTTTACAGGTTCAATGGCTGTGATAACCCTCATTCCCCGTTTCCAATTTTTCACTATTTCTATAGACAATGCAGACAATGCAGAAGCTCTATACGCATTTTCTAAGCACATTCGTTCCCTTCAGCAAATACACACAGAACTAATTATCAGAAGATTATAAAACTCCTTGTGTGAACTAGAGAAACACTGCAACATAAAAACGTACAAATGAAAGGAAAAATATAACCAAGGTGGGACCAAACAGCTGAAAATGAGATACCTCCAGTGGATTTGTGGAAGAACGCACCTTTCTCACACCTCCTACAGCAGAAATTCTGTCTGATCATATCTCTATGGGAAGTGTAATATTAAAATTAAGTGATTAAGAACTTTCTATATCAATGGGATACTAGATGATTCATCAAATTGGCATATTTAGAAAAGGTAAACTAGATGGTATGCTTTAACTTTTTAAAATATGGTTTAATATCTGGTTTTGACTCACCACATGTTCTCCTGCACTTTTTTTCCCTCATATGACCACATCTTTTCTGGATATTATTTGTAAGACCATTTAGGTTTGTTAGCTACTCACAGTAAAATTCTTCCTTTTCAGGATGAAGAGACTGACTCTGAGTTATGTCTCATCATGAGTGCTTATTCTCTTGGAACGGTCTGACTGCATCACTATTGGCAACAGATGTCAAATCCTACCTGAACTTAATTTCTCTGTGCAACAAATCTTCTTACAACTTAGAAAGAGACAGCAATTCGTACATAGATTAACTTCAAGATGTACTGACTTAAACACACTGCACTATTGACAAAGAGAAAGTCAAAGGTAAAAAAGCAAAAAAACTACAAAAAAAAATGGCAAGATGCTTTAACTTAACTGTTACAAAAAAAAAAAAAAAGTGCATTTTGTAAGTCAGATGAGAATTATTAGTTATTAACTCCTTTAACTCATGTAATCATAAAGCAGTTGGGTTAAAAAAAAAAAGCAGAACTGTCATTCTTTTAGTAACACTGGAAGTACACATCTGGTGTCTAGTGTTAAGGAGTTGGAAATCCACCTAAATCATTTTATGACTGCTAAAAAACTTTTTGATAATATATTCCCTGTGAACTCCCATGGAACACAATTATAAACTGAATCACGCTGTCAAAGTTCTTAGAGTAATGTTGTGCACAGCAAAATACTTCAAATCTAACGAGTATTTCCATGTCATAAATAAGAAGAAACTTCTTCAGTTCGCTGATCAATGAAATGAAGTAGATGGTTCATGTAACAAAATTTAAATACCACCTCTTCTGGTTCACATCAAAAACTCTTCTTCAAAGAATCTTATCTTTCATACAGATAAAACCTCATTAAGTTAGAAAATAGTAAGGGACTGGTTCTGTTAGTCAATGGAAGGCAGCAGTGAGCATTTGAGGCGAAATCCATGTAACAGTCTTTTTAATTTGTGATTTTAGTAGTATTACAGTATCATCTCTCATTATTTCATTGACTTAAACAGAAAATCACATTATTACGGTTTCTTCTGTTAAAAAGCATTTGGTCTTAAGAGTAATACTAAAATGATACGAGCTCCTCAGTTTTTTTAGTTTGGCACATATAGCCTGGTAAAACATACAGTAAAAAGGTACAAAAGTGTGAGGCAAGGTGGGAAGCATTGAGGGCAGCTGGATCACTTGAAGTGTGTGGCTGAACTATAGAAAGAACTTCAATCTGAAAAGTTCAATAAGAAATCTGACTGCTCACAGAGGTTACGATGGAAATAAAAACAAAATGCAACATGGAGCAATTCTGATTATATTCACCAGTTTGCATTCTATGCCTTCATCTTTTTTACACTGTATTTCTACATCTCTCAACAGTTTCAGATAGCCACTGTCATCTTGGATAATGAACTGTTGTGGGAAGAAGAAAGTCAGCATCTTTTAATAGATGTAGTACTGATGAGCAGATCATAATAATTTACAACAGGCTTTTACATTCTGATATATCCAAATTTGTCTAACGTCATTAAAGCTATGAATACAAATCCTATACAAGTTAAGATAAAGCATCTTGCCTTTTGCCCACACATGCCATTGCACAGTTGCAACCAAGCTCAGAATGTGATATTTTCACAACTTAAATTCAAGATCTTCATTTGGGAACTATTTTCTTATCGCATAGGCTGTTCACAACTCCTCTCATTTTCATCATCATTTATTTTCCTGTTTACATGCCACCAGAATTCATGTATCAAGAAACATCAAACGGGACACATAACAGTCTAGGCTGGGACAACCGATCTTTAAAGTTGTGAAAAATAACAACACTCACAAAAAAAAACAAAAAAACATGCATTATTGCTTGATCCTTCAACAACTGATAGAAATAGAGTAATAAATTTGAATATCCCTAATTTCCATTATCACAGTTGTATTCTTTTCACAGGAAAGCAAAAAGATAACTGCATTTTTTTTTTCTGCTTATTTTTCTGTCTTGTCCCCATAAGTTTAAAATATTGTTAAAAGACTGATTTACTCTAAAGACTACATATTTCTCAGTGTAGATCATTCTACAAATCATTGGATGCACCTTGTACAGACATTGTCCCTAACAGTTATTTCTTAATTGGATTTAATCCCTATCAGATTTAGACTTTCTCCAACATGAAATCCTATAAGGTTACCAAGCATGGAAGAATTTAGCTACAACACAGTTTGACAGTATAAACTACCGGCTAAGGGATCTTATCACTAGATACATCAGACAAGCTGAAATATAGTCATTGCCACCTACTCTTTCTAAAATAATTTAAGAGAAATTTATGAGAAACAGATTGTAGTAGGTTACAGTCTGCTATAACTACAGTTAATATCCAGTGTGAAGTATAAATCTTGAGCCACAGGGTGGAAAATCCTCATAATGTCTTATAGCAGTTATTTTAAACATATCAGATTATTTAGGAAACTCAAATTTAATTAACTGGTAATTTTAGAGAAGAGTGTAATTTTGAAGTTATACTTTAGTGACATTAATTTTTGATTGATTAAAGCTTACAAGCCTTAACTTCTAAATCAGTGTATAGTTTCTATTAAATGAAAAGTACCATCCTTATACATATTGAGATATGAAAATAACACCCACACTAATTACCAAGAAATTGCTATTTGCAAAAGATATCTTAACAAAGAGTTAGGTCTGCATTTCACAGCTGGTACATAAAACCTTAGTCCAGATACTTACGAACTCAGAAAAGGGTCCCATAAGTGAAAGTAAAAAGGCAAGAAGGCTTCACAGTGACTGAGAATAAGGGAGGTAAAGGGGGATAGTTAGAAATAGTTTATAGAAGTAAGAATGTAGAGCTTGTTAGAAAAATAAGGGATGGCAGACACTGGGTCTGGAATAGTGAGGGGGATGAAGGCCATGCCGATGATAAGGTTTGAGAACAAGCCAGAGACATCTGGCAGGGAGTCCACGGGGCTAGAAGAAACCGGTTTGGAGGAATGCCCCTCTGAAAGGTCAGAAGTTTACAGCAAGAAAGAAAGGTCAGAAGCCTTTGCAAGGAAGATGACAAATCTTCATCCCACAACCCATACACACGTGCAAGAGGGGATGGTCTGCATGCTAATGAACTCTCAGGGATGTAATGAACATGTATCCGAATTTTGGGAAAACTATTGATTATGTATTAGTTTTGCCTATATCTGTAGCACGATTTTTCCAGACAGTGTGCAAGTTAGGTGGATTTATCCCCCTTGCACCCAGCATACGCGCACCACTGAATAAACCATACCTGCTTTGTAATCTTACTTGGGTTACAGAGTTTGATTCTGCACGTCACTTAATTCTTCTAGGGTATATGGCAGCACAAGTTGATCCTTAAGTTCTACCTGGAAGGCTATTTTCTCTTTTAAAAGTGAGATTTTGTATCTTTCTTTACTTTATGTCTTTACTTTAGCGGACAACTTGAATCTGAATTTGCTTTATCAATACTTTGTCTGCTAAGGTGTTTATAAAAGGTTATATTAAAAGTTGAGCCAAAGGTTCACAGGCTGAGTCCAAATTTAGGTGCAGGAATACTCAATGGTACCTGTGGCATTTCTGTTACAAGAGTGCATGTCCTGTGGCTTCATCCTCTGAGAAAGGTGCGTTGGTCCTGTCACATTTCTAAGGTTTGAGTTTACCCTATTGTATTTGTCATGGTTTGGTCTGGTTTCCATGACACCAGAGTCCACTTCAGCAGTCAAGGGACACCCAGATACACAAAAAAAATGAAGCATATCTTTACAGGGAGCCAGGACATTGGGGCACTCAGAAATTGCTCTAGGGGCACAGCATGAGCAATCCCCACATTATAACATAGACTTATGGGCTGAATCTAATAAACTTGGCAGGGAACACATGTACATTTAGCAGTATTTTTGCAGCTCCATTGTTAAATTCTTCTCTTACATTTATTTTTCTTATACTATATATATATTATGCATTACCAACAAGTTTATACAATTAACAGTATGCCATATGTTTTGTCAAGTTATGTTCCTGACTCAAGAAGAGAAAACAGATTAAATTTTAGAACTGCTATTGCAATGGAATCAAGAAAACATAACATAGAATTGTTAGTTGAGAAAACAAAGGATAACAAAGAAAATACAGCTTGCTTGTATAGCATTCTGAATTTAACAGCTTTAAAAAAATAGAGAAGAAAGCAAACAATGAATGTTTATATGTCAGCTAAGAATTCATGCAAAACATTTGGTGGTTACTGAGTTTGACTGTTCCTATTAAGAGAATAAGAAAAGGACAGTGTGCCAGATTTGGCATTAGAGACTCATTTTACTAGCCAAGGAATTAGTGTGTAAGAAGGATTCTCAATAAACAATGAATTTTTAATGATATATCCTATTGCTTTCTATTTTTTGCGTTCTGTTTTAAATATAATCTTTCATTCTTAAGTTTTATCTCTCAAAGATGGCATCTTATCCTTTGAATAGTGTGAATCCATCATTATGAGATAGCCTAAGCAACTCCTATGAATATACTATGGAGTTTCCATGAGACTGCAAATAATTAGTCTCTGAGCTGAAATGACTGTCTCATAGGCAGGTAATAAGACTGTATTAAGTCATGGAACAGTGTGTCTGCATAGCTTTCAAGATGTTTGGAAGAGTGGGATGATAGTGGGTACTCAAAGCTCCCATTACACTGATTGCTGTGAATGATTACTGATCTCTATCATTATCATAAAATGTCAGTGCAACCTATAAACAAATACCTGCATATGTTATTAACAGCATAACAGGTGCTAAAAACTGCTTACTCTGACCCTTGCATGAAAAAAATTGGAATCAGATACCTCTATGTTTGTGAAATAAATTACAGCAAAAACAGAAACTCAATTGCTATTTCTCCTCCATTCTCCTCATTTTCCTGAAAATATTGTGAATCTTAAGCTGAAGGCCAGAAACGGAAAATATTTCTGTAAGCATAAAATTTCCACTTTTCATGCTAAAACTCTTCCTTTATTGATTCATCAAAGTAACTTCAAGCACAGTGTAGCTTGATACTGCAAGCCTAGGAAAGATCAAAGACTACCAGAAACTAGAACAACTCCAAGACACTAGCAACAAACTCTGAATTAAAAATAAAAGTTGTATTAAGGGAGGATAAAACTGAAAACAAATTAAAGCTCTACAGAGAGCTCCAATGCTGCATCATTATACTTGCTGAAGCTTTGCTAACATAAAAACTGTTAACTCAGTCTGTATTTGACAGCAGGAATACTTTCATTGCTGGAAGACCAATAGGTCTTGTGGCATGAATGAGAAAGGAAAAAGGAAGAAAAGAAGGTCTTCCACCTTCTTTGATGTTCAGCGGATCTTTTGGAAATGCTCACTCTTTTGTTTTGTTTTCCATGTAAAACTGTTCATCAGAAAAGTAAGATACTGTCTTGGGATTTCAGGTCTGATCAACACAGCACTTCCTAAAAGGTATTAGCAGTTATCATATTAAATGAAAACATATAATTCAATCTGTAAATTTACCTGTTTAGAAGAGATATAAAAAAACCAGAAATCTCAGAGCTCAGAGTTGTACCTCATAAAGCCCATTTATCTTCATAAAAATGTGCCTATTTCACAGATGTTGTATAAAGAAGAGTTAATTTTTCTGTTTCTTCAGTAAGACTCATTAAACAGCAGCTTCGTGATCCTTAAAAGATTCTACCTGAGATATACTTAAATCATGACTATCACAAGTGAAAGTCTGCTCTGGAATGTGTTAGAAAAAGAAAAAAAAAAATCTGATTTGCAAAGGTCCACAATATGCTTCAAAGTCTTACATGTTAATAAAGCAGCACCACTCTTTGAGATTACAAGTCCACAAATCAATAAAGTAAATCACTGGCAGAGATGTCCAATTCAAGGAATTAGTTCAATGAAACAATACTGGAGAACTTTGGAGTGTGGAAGAAACTGAAAATGCATTTTTCATCTCCGTCATATTGCGCCAAGCTGGAATAGAAAACTACATAGTGATTTTTGTCCCTGAAAGGCAGGGCTTATTATTCCAAGTGAAATATTACAGGATATTGATATATTACTTCAGTGATTTTATCTGCATTATGTTGTCTAAATCTGACAGAATGTTGTTTTCTAATATGATATTTCCCTGAATTAAAAAGCAAATTAAAAGAATTAAAAAACTACTTAACACATTACATACAAACAATTTCCTGTATATGTCCTTCTAGAAACTCAATGATTTTAAATCATGAATGTTCTGATGTACCTTTTGTATTTGTGAGATTCCAAAATAAATGAGTGGTTCTTTGATCCTTTGGAATATGTATTTATTTATATGTTTGTATGGAATATATATGTATATATAGGTATTTTCTAGTTCAGACTTGTGCAAATGTACTGGTCCAGTTCATTAAGCTCTTTGGAATGAATGCTTCTGTTTGGTTGCAGTAATAGAATAAAGTGAATTATGTGCTTCTAAAAATTTACAGGTAAGAAGATTGAAATAACTTTATATTAACCTAACATTATAAATTGCACTTAGTGGTGTCTGCCGTATCTAGGATGGTACAAATGTATTTGGTCATTCTAAAAAGCTTTTTTGGAGAAACGAGGCTTTCACTGAAAATCAATTTATTTCTATTTAATCTTTGTTTGAATCTGTGTTTACTTGGATATATGCTTATCTCATGGGTTCAATCCAATAAAAACTATTTGAAACAAAGCCTAAACAAGTGGAAGTGCTCTCAGATTCGGTAATTCTGCAGTTGGAATTGAATCTGCCATAAAAATTAATCTTTCTTTCTTTCTTGACAAGTAATGCTGTGCTTCACAGTAGCCCCACTGATTTCCGTTGAAGTTTCTTGAACTAATTTAGTACTCCCATATTACCACTTATTAGGGCTTCCTCAGAGCACAGATTTCATCAACTCATATAAAACTTTTTAATAACAGTTCACAGGCCAACAGTGGGAGTAATGAATGCAAAATTTTGCACCTTTTGGGAACTGTATAGATACAATTAAATAAAGGTCCATGCCCCATGATGTTATGCCAAGCCAAATTCTTCCGAATATCATTTTTCCTGGATTTAATAAAGGAAAACAATTTGCAAAACAAAACAAAACACCAGGAATACAAAGATACATGTAAGCTACTAAAAAAAAAAAAAAAGTACTTCAAAACTTCAGATTTTTGCATAAGTTCAAAGGAATTTCTTTATAAAGTTTATTAGATCTAGAGAGGGAAGTGAAAAATCTGTACAGTTTCTAGATTGCCTGGAACATGTTTTGGATTTTAGCAGTCCCTTCAGTAAAACTTCCAAGCAAATCTTTGAAGATAGGAAGTTTCTACCCCTAACCAAATGGAAGTGAGATAACCTGCTTTGAAGGCTATGCTAACACAATGAAATCTATAACTGAAATCTATAACTCAATGTGAGGAGTTGATTGTTTTTCATGCAGCCAGTGAGAAGAATCAATGTGGAGAAAGTCTATTTTGAGCTGTGAGGCAGAGTAAGTTGTTTCCTTGGACTTTATTCTTGAGAGACTTCCCAAAGAAGTAAGGTCAATGATATTGATTTGTGAAAAATTCATTTTAAACTACTCTATCCTAAAAATACAAATGTGCAGAAGAAATCAGTGGGCAACAGCAGCATCTCTACTTCAGTTTCTCCTGTACTGTCCTGCGTGGTCAACATTACTTCACTAAAAATAACAGGAATTGCAAAAACCACCACAAATCACCTGCCTCTGAACTTCTAGCTACGCATTTCTACATCTCTCTGTCTCTCTTATCCTCTGTAGGCAAACTAAAAACAATTATAATACTAAGGGAACAACTAAGGTAGTTTCCAGCTTTGTCTGAGAAGCTGCAGCAGCCAGGTGATGGGGTCTGTGCTCTATCAGCCTGAAAGCAGCTGGAGGGCATGGTCTGCTTGCTGGCTCCAGCTCCCTGGTGCAGCAGCCAGGTTGGTCTGTTACTTCAGCAGTGCTGGTGCAGCCCTGCTTCACTTGCTATGAGCTGGCAAAGCCTTCTCATCCCAAATACTATTATGTCTTTGCACATTTGTAGCAGGATGAAACTAATTCACTATGACAAATGCCTCAGAGAGGTCTGCTGATGTTTCCTAAAGATACCGTATACACTGGTCTCATCACATTCAGTGAAGGTAGTTGCTAATAGCTAGTTTAATCTTCTTTAGACATCTGTGTATTTCTTTTCAGAGGCTTCTATAAAGTATCTGAAGCCTCTCTAACTGTATTAAACCTTAAATTGCATTGTTGTTGTTGTTGTTTTTAATAACAATGTCTATACAGAGGATGAATTATCGCATTTATTTTTCTTTTCTTTTCATAACAAAAATAACCTAATCAGCACTAGAAAACATATCTTCAAATCAGCAGAGCAATAAAGTGTTGTCTTTCCTTATACCTAATAATTTCTGCTCAACTCTTTAGAAACACATTTCAAAATAAGAGTTTCCTCTGACTGTGTGAGTCAGTAAGAGATTAGGAAACCTCACTGTGACCACTAAACCAGGCATAATTAATATGAACTTTTTCCTGCTATACTTTAGCTTAAAAATCTCTAGCAGTGTTATATATTCTCTTGCAACTGTCACAGAGAAATAATTCAAAATCTTGCTTTCAATAGCAAAGTTTTGACTAACAATATACAGATACTGTATATTACTGTACTGGTAATACTTTGATTTTTGCATATCTGTAAAACACTTTGTAATTTCAATTTCAGTCGATGGTGAGACAGATATTGCAGTCTCTGGATTTCACTGTCTCCATGATAGCTATAATATCAACAACTTCTATTTGTATAAATAGTGAGGGTTTTGATTTGAAGTATACTGTATTTTTTACAACCAGTTCAAGCGTCCATCATTTTGAATGGACTATGATTCCATGTACAGAGAGATCTGTATTAATATACAGATACAAAATATATGAGGGAAAAAGTGTATTTAAATAGAAGAGAAAGTCCATTGGAAATTGAGTTTTTCACTCATTGCATGCCTCAACAGAAAAGTTCATGCCCATATAATCCTGTATGATACTACAGTTTCATTGTTTATATCACAATCTGAGATGCTACTTTAGTATGACAGATAATATTCAAGCATCTTGAAAGTGGTCAAGCAATGTTAATATTAAGAGAAGTCATCCATTAATACATATAATGAGCTAAGATTTTTTAAAAAATAACTTTTTAACCTTTGATTGGTATTTTTCTTCCTCTGTAATATACCACATTCTGTTTCAATATGATTGTTTTGCTTATAATTTTGTCAGTGGTGTACATGGTGTTCATTCTCACTTTCAGATTGTAATAGAGGTAGCTAGAGATAGTTTGCTCATCTGTGAAACTTGAGATAACAAATTCTTTTCCAGGTCATCTACTCTATGTTGCCTTTTCAGCTATTACTGTCCATTAATCTGCTTCCACTGACATTAACTAAACCTCAAGTCAAGAGATCATAGAATGGCTTCGATTGGACCTCAAGGATCATAAAATTCCAAACTCCGCTGCCAGAGGCAGAGCTGCCAGCCACTAGATAAGCACTAGATCAGGTTGCCTGGGCACCACCCAACCTGGCCTTAAACACCTCCAGGGATGGGGTATCTATAACCCATCTGGGTAGCCTGCTTCAACACCTCAAGACTCTTTTAGTAAAAAAAAAAAAAAAAAAAAAAAAAAACACCTTTCCCACAATATCTAATCAAAATCTCCCTTCCCTTAGTTAAAAACAACCATTCCTTCTGGTCCTATCACAATCTACCTGCGTAAAAAGTTGATTTCCCTCATGTTTATACTCAAACAAGATGTACTTACATTAGTATGGTAGCTTGAACCACAAGGTAAACCTTTAGTACTACTTCTCAAGACTACAAAGTGTTTAATTAGACCTTACTCCTAAAGACACTGTTAAATAGAAACTCTGATTAGATTTTTGATGTGCAAATATCTATAAACAACAGAAAGGGTAAACTACGCTGATCTGTGAAACTGTTTATGATGCACTACTAATGAGAAGAATGTCTTCTATCTCCCTCTAGGATTCTTGCCTGCATTAAACAAAGTTGAATAAGAATAATAAGCCCTTTTTCAGATGCCATCCACTTACATTGCCTTTAAATTTTCTTTAAGCTTACTGGAGGTAGTGATAATTTTAAATAAAATAAAATAATGTCAGATAAGTTTATTAAGACAATAACACTGGGAGGAAAATAAGAGAGGAGGCAATATCTTGTCGTAATAAGGATGAAAGAAACAGAAAACAAAATTATTTCCCAAACCAAAAGAGAAAGGAAATATTACAGATTGTGATCTAGGAATAGCATGCAAAACAAGTTGAATTTTAAATAGTTTTAGCTTATTTTCATACATTTTATGTCATTGCACATTTAGTGAAGAAAATGACATTTCTAAGGAAATGTCAGAAAAGAAATTTTTAAGGAAAATTGATTATATATCCTATACATGTCTACATAGAATGACAAACAATATTCTCCTTGCTTTGTGTTAGTAGTTAATTAAGTATTTTGGTGAGTACAAACAAACAGAATTACAGAGTTACACACCTAGTTATCAGTATATATGGCAGCAAAATAATAAAATTGCTCTGATGTGGAGTGTCAAAGAGAAAGGCAATGCATTTCAAAAGAGAAAATGGAAAAAAGTTCTAAAAGTTTCCTGCAGTTTCAGAAAAAAAGTATTTTGGAAATGAAAGGGCAAAAGTATTTTTAAGAGACCAGAATAACAAAAATAGTGCTGGACCAAGAGAAGCCTTAAAGACAAAAGCAGTGGTACTCTTCAAGTATACATGCTGCTCTAACAGACCCAAACCAATCTGCTGAAGCACTTACATTTGAACAGGCATCAGATATTGAAAAGAAAATAATTCTTTAATTACCTTAATGAGAACCTGAATACATCCTGTGGCTTTTGATGACTTGAAGTACCAGAAGCTCAACACACAACTCCTGCTTGACTCTTTCCATCTGGAACTCCTCACGTGGGCTTTTTGATTTTTCAGCCCTATTGCAGTGGCCTCAAGATATAGGAATTGTCCTGAAATGAAATTATGTATTCCTGAAAAATTTTCACTTTCAGATTAGATTCCACAACCAAAACTTAGAAATACTCAGAGAGATATAAAGTATTCTCCCCAAATATCTCCTATGCTGGCAAACATTTGCTACCAGATAACTTTCTTTATATACTTGTTATGATAAGAATAAGCTGGTAACAGCTTAATGTTTAGACAGACATCTGCGGAATACAGAGAATATTCCAATTTTCCCAGCTACCCTGATCACTACTCCTTGTCTAAGAGCATTAGTTAATGTTTGGACAGTACATATATGACCACATGGTGACAAATTTCAAGATAAAGTTTTCTGAAAGATAACCTTTGCAATAACAAGAAATATAAGAATTTGTGAGGTAAGAAAAAAAACAACAACAAAATCCAATAAATATTCACATGTCCATAACCAATGAGATATTTTGGACATTCATACTCATTATTGTGTGAATATTTTCTCATGTTTAAGTTATTTAGTCAGAGGAAGTTGCAAAAAACAGATGCTTATACTTAATATATTCTGAAACTGATACGCTCCTTTAATCAGAAGTTTAATAAATTTTGCAACTTTTGAAATTACTTTTTTTCCTTTGTACGTATAAATGTATAGGGCACATAAGCATAATCCTCACATAAATAGCACATTATCAAATTATAACTTCATATTGACTGAATTTTTCTATGAATTAGAGATAAAAGCCTTGTGGACTAAAATGTGTTCATTCTAACCTCTTTGGCTCATTTCCAGCTATAAATATTTGACATTATATTACTGGATGAGAAAATTTCTTCCACCCTGAGGCCAATCACACATACAGTAAGTGCGGTGACATCTTTGTGATAAGTGTTTTATTTTTAAATAAACTTAGAAAAAACAGATGAAAACTTATTTTTCCATATCTGCTATTACCTGCATTAAAGACAGCCACATACGTAAATACTGTGGGAGATTAAAAGCATGCCTTATCATGGCACTGATGTTTGCTAGGAATGTGGCTATTTTGAGTGCTTGGCATGTTGATATTTATGTTAACACCTGTTTGGATGGAGAAACAAAAAAAATTTCCTCAGTCCTCTTTGAAAGGAAACTTGTCTGACTGAGGGACAGACTTAAGTCGCAGAAGTAAGGGCTGAAATTCTTTTTCTTTGTACAAGGACCAGAAAGATAAAAAAAAATACTGCATTCTCTATCCCATGTGAGAATATTTTAACAACTGAGCTGAATGTTCTGTTTGTTCTGTCATGATAAACACCACAGAGGTGCAGAAATCTGTGTTGTAACACACCTTGTATATTGTAAAAGGCAAAAGACAGTGTCCTTCCATATTTCTGGTTTTATTACTACTTTATTATTATTATTATTTTATTTCAGCAGTACATGTAAATACTCATTAACTTCTAAATACATTTCCAAATATCCGTTCAATTTTGCTGTGGCACATTTCAATTTAAGATCAGGCCTGAGCTCAGCTTTCAGTAACACCTTTGCCTGGACTATAAGAACTTCAGAGGGAGAGGATGAAGGTGTGAAGCCTGTAGCAAGGACAAAAAGAATTCATTTGGTACTTTTCCAGAAGAAACCACGTAGCTACTCTGGCACTTAGAAGGGAGGTCTATTTATATATATTTATTTACTAAAAATTACTCAAAATAGAATTTTCAACAGTTGCTATTGGTAGCTTCATTATTTTGAGTGAGTTTCTTAACTCCTAAACAGCCATTTTCCATCTCTCATTATGACCTACTTTCAATATGATTAAGGAGTATAAACAAGGTAAAAAGCATTCATCATATTCAACCAGTTATCAGAAATAAATTAAACTGTGATTATGCTTTTGAAAAAAATCTGTATTATTTTATAATTATTAACGCGCAAAATTATTAATCATCAGCATGTAATATATATTACAGGCTACTGCAGGTTTTTGTTTGTTTGTTCCTTACATTCAGAACACTGTGGCTTGTTCTAACATGAACTGAGGCTTCCAGGAAATATGCTCAGACTGGAGGATAGGACTCAGTGGTTCTCAGTGCTGAGCTCCCTCACCCTTGCTGGCTGCAGCCAAAATATATGTCTCTCTTCAACAAGTAACAAATTGACTTGCTTTACTCGTACAACAGTACCCAAAGGAGAAACAACTGAGAATCAATTTACCCTAACCTAAAGTCATTTTACAGCAGTAATTAATATTTGTATATTGCATTATGTATTCAACTTATTTAAAATGACACCCTAATAAGACATGTAGAATCTCCCCACTGCCTCTAAATGGAGATAAGAGAAGCTCCATGAAGACAATTACACTGCATTTGTAACAACATACCAGTTCTGTTTCCAAGCGTGTGGTCCCTGGGAGGTCTCAGACTTTGTGGCGAGCCAGCCCCCAGCACCCAGTCAAAACTGTCTGCCAAGGAATTTTGCCAGCCACATCTGCCATTCTCAAAGGTGCAGGAAGTGCCACATTCACTCTCGTCTGTATTATCCCCACAGTTGTCTTCAAAATCACAGCTTTGTTCTGGTCTGTAACACTTGCCGTTTTGACACTGCCAATAGCCATGTGAGCAGGAGCCTGAAAAGAGAAGAATAGGGGTGTCCTGGTGAATCACACTGCCTAGAAAGGTTTCTGTAAGGTTATATTGCAGAGACTTTGGTATTTAGGAGGAGAATGGTGGTCCAGAGAAGTTTTATTAAAATCCTTTGGTTCCCCAGAAGTGCCAATCCATTATCAGTTTATTTCTTTTGTATTTTGTCAAGAGATTGCCTAAATAAATGACTGTTTTTCCTTGTAAAGCCTTTGAGGGCAAGTTCCAGCCGGGCATTCTTTCACTAACAAAGCTTTCTAGTCTGACTTAATTGGTGACACTCTCCTTTCATGTGGTGTAGGATTAAACCATTCCATTTTAGCTGCAAAGATGAGCTTAATTCATCAGCCCCAATTTGGAAGAAAAAGCTTTTATGCTTTAACTACAGAGGTTTGCCTTTTAATGGATTTTTCTTTCGTAAAAGAGTTCAGTGGGTGATGTTGCCGTTTTTGGGCAGTAGTTCCAGCATTACTGAGGGATAATTCTACTATTGTATAGCCTAAACATTGGATGACTCATTTCACAGGATCCATTTCCAAGCTTCATGTTTTCATTTCAGATCAGTTTCTGCAGGGCTGCATATAAAAAGTAGTCCCTACAGTATGCTATCTAATTGTGAAAGAACGCAAACACAAAATTCCAAAAAGGAATCCCCATTCCCGTTCTCCATTCTACTCTGTCAGAAACAAATGCACAAGTAGAGTTCTACTTACAAGTAGGTCTGTTACTTCATAGCCACATATATGTAACATGCACGTGTATGAAAGTTGTGCAGGTATAGGAAGAGTTAGTTACTTGATAATAAAAATCATGCAGAACTAAAAATGTACTTCCACTACCACTGATTTAATTTAAAGAAGTATCTGATGGTGATAAATTAAATTCATCCAAAGCTGAATTTTATCAAGGGAACAAAACAACAGGTACATTGCAAAAAGAAAACAAAAAATTCAGTTGGAGTATTAGCAGCATCTCTCAGAGTCTACTTGGACCAGAGTGTAAATTGCAAACGCCCCAAACAAAGTAGAAGAGCATTATCATACCTCTTTCCCGTAGGCTCTGGATAAAGCAAAAATAAATCTTGAATCAGTAAACATGAAAACAAAAATTAGTCCCTCTTTTTCATATTAAAAAATCTTCTAATAAACATGCTTTAAGAAATAAAAATTTAAAGCATCTTGAAATATTAGAATGCCATAGAAATGCCTAATAGCCATTCTAGGGAAATATTTTTAATTTCTGGGTATTTTAAAAGGTGAAAGTATGGACCGTATTTGATCTAGAAGACTGTAAATGATACAGCTTTTAACTCAGAGAGGGAAGAAAAAAATCCGGAACAGATGGGTGCAAACCAGAATAAGACTGATAAGAGCTTAGAAGAATGAAGAACATCAGGCAAAGGTCTCCACAGCTAGAGACTGAGTAGGCTCTGACTAGAAAAGGATCCAGAAATATCAGTATGGATTTTATTAATACAAAATCTGTGAAAATGATCCTGTCCAAAATAATATATAGTAATCACATCAGTGTGTAAGTTGGAATCTAATTACTGCAGCTTGCAAAACATTTGGAGTCCATCAGAAACTTATCCTCTCTATCAATCAGTAGTAGTAAATACAAAATACTAAGAAAAGTTGTGAGAGAAGATATCTGGCAATCACACCTCTATTCAGCTGATATTCCACTGGCAAGCAGGCCCTGTGTATATCAAAACATTCAGACTGAAGCAGTCTTTAGAATTTCAATTATCTGTGCTCCCCCAAAACAGAAATTTGTTATTAAATCTCAGCCTAACTTAGATGGCACCATTTTTAAGAGCTGTTTATCATAACCCTTTCATTCTCTTTATGAGATTGTGCTATGAATTTAAGCACAAAATTATTTTTTCTTCAAACTAGGCATTTAAATTTTAAGATGCTGTCCATGCTTGTAAATTCTTTTCCTTGCCATTCATCATGATCAATAATTGTGATACCAATTGCATTCTGAAGTCCCTTTAGAGCACTGCTTCCAATTTAATGCTGAAAAAAAGTGGAGTTGAAAAGTGGAACTCTTTGTTATCTGAAGCAAAAGAAAAATCCATCTTGAATCCTGGCATGAATGAATCTATTCAAGCATGTGTAATGAATGATATTACACTGTCTACCCGAGGCTGTAACGTGACTTGTTTCTGGATGTGCTTCCATAGTTTGTATGTTTCCTGTTTAATTGCCGTACTTTTAAAGATTTATAACTGGAAGGAGAAATAATCCTATAGGAAATGTTTTTTTGCAGCTCTCTGCTTTTTCCTTCCTCAATTCTTGGAATGCAAACAATTCATTATATAGATGACCATGGGCACAATAGGAATATTTATTTGAGAGGAACTTCTGCTTAGTAAGGTTCAGTAACTTCTTCCTCGTGCTTTTTAAAGATTATTGGTGTAGACGTTTTGGCCTAAAGCAAATTTAAAATGTATATGTGTGTGTGTGTGTGTGTGTGTAAAACTCACAAATATATGCATATATATATATATAAATCTTTGAAATACTTCTTTGAACAAAACCTCATTACATGACAACCATAGAATCATCTGCACAAGGATAAAATGGAAATATAAAGATCTGTCTGATTAAAGAAGTAATAAAATTAATAATAAAATTACTGTTCAGTTGACGGACAGCTAAGGGTGTTTAGCACTTTTCTGAATACGTTTCTAAAACAAATGAACTCCGTTAATGCATAAGCATCATTTATTTATGCTTTTTTTTTTCCTTTGGAGGACTGAGACTTTGGACTGTACTTGTTTTCTTTCATTCTCCTTTAAAGATTGTAGGCCTTAGATGATCACCCTGCATTTCAGCTCAGAAAAATCTTAACTGCAAAGATATATTTTTATTACTTAATCACCAAATTCTCTAGCAATTATTTATTTCTTCCACAAGATTTGTTCTGCCTTTTTTTTCACCTTTTTTTTTCTTTTTAATATAATCTTTCCATTTATGTAGGCATCAGCTTTTAAAATTTTTCATTCAAATAGCATTTATAGGCTTAGAATAAAAACTCATGTATCTAATTTTTCACTTAAAAGAATAAGTAACTTATAATTTCATTTTCACTCAATGATGAAATCAAATTGTCATATTTGTTTAGAATGGTCATGGTTGGTTTTAAAAACTTTGTCTGACTACACACTCACATTGATTGATCAAATTGAGATCAATTAATGTAATTTGTTAGGACAAGCTGAAGAAATACCTCATGTTTTGTAATTACCTATCAGTAGGCAAACATTCTGATAGCAGAAAGTGTTACTGTAATAGAAAAAAAATGAGAAAAATTTAGTTGAAAAAGACAGTGAAACTCAAGCTAAAATAAAATGATGAAATTAACAATTGAATAGATAATGAAAGACTGTGATAAATTCTCGATCTCTTAAGGTCTTGATTAAAAGACTGATAATTAGAGATGAAAATCTCACAGTTCTCCTTGAAGTTACAACTTTCTTAGAGCTGTTCTTCTATGTACCTTCACTTACTAGAAACAAATTTAGCATCACAATTTAACTGGTGAAGATATATAAGATGAAAATGCCTAGAAGAACGCAGAATTGATTCTATTTGTGAGAGCACTAGTTATGTCTCTTGTCATAATCATTTTATACTTAATTTCTGTAATATTAATGTGATTTTTTTTCCAGTTCTTCCTGTATTTCAGCTTTGTGTTAAAATCACCTGCAAGCTAAATCATGATTTAGATAGGAATAGACTGATGATAACAATATTCCAAAATATATTTGTACTTTTTAAAATTCTTGCATTTAACACTATTATCTCCCACACTAAAATCTTATTCAATTACATCAGTTCTCAGAATAATATCTTTTTAGTCTTGAAAAGCTAGGTGTACTTCAAAATATCTTCGAAAGATTTTACTTGAATTCATGTGGCTAGAAGTATACCAGCTAGAGTTCCTGTAAAACCATAATGTGGTATGAAGGCCAGAATAATTAATAAGCAGACTAAGAGTTTGACATCCCAGGGATAATGGCTGTCTGAATAATTTAGATCTCTGATTATTTTCCTGCAACAAGCAGTATATTGTCACTCTTCTTCAAGTTGACATTGTGGTATGGCTGGATTGTATGTATTAAAAAAAAAAAAAAAAGTTAACATGAACATTTCTCAAATATGTCATCAGTATTACTGAAATATACATTAAAATGCTTTCACCATACCTGCTGATGTATAGTAGTAATGACTTGTCAGTACAGGAATGTGAAAAACACATTTCATGTCAAAGGGGAGCTTTGGAAGTTAGAATTATTAAAGACTTTCACAAGTTGAAGAGCTGAAAACAAAAAGACTTTAAACCTACCATACATTTTCAGTTCTTTCTTTGAATATACTGTTTTTAATAGCATTAGGAATAAATATTTGAATTTAAGTTTTTCTTGATATGTTTTGTTCACTTACATGCTTGAACACAAGAGAATTCCTTCCAACTATCAGATCTAGCAATACTTCTCAGAACCAGAAATTGTCAAAAAAAATTCCAACAAGGTAGCCTATTATTGTTCCACCTCAACCCCTCTATTTACAATGGAGCACTGAAATATCTACATTTTTTACGTTGTTTTGTTTGCTTTAGTACTTTAGATCTACTCATTAGGAAAAGATTGTTATTTAGCATCCATTCAAAACACTAAGACATAACCATTCTGTGACACAGCCAGTACTTTGTAGTATTTAAAATGAACAGAAATCCTCAAGACTAAGAGGAGCTGCATGCAAGATGGACATCACAGTCCCCTCATATTGAATTTATTGGGTGTATAGGCAGGACGGAGAACTCTAAAGGCAATATTATGAAAAATAAAGGCATCAGTCTCAGGTGCTTAGGTGTACATGAATATACATTCACTGAAAAAAAATAGGTTTTGATTAGTGGAGATTGCCCTGGTTCTTTCTGTCACCCTACTAACACTGTCAATAGTAGAAATAATGTATGCATTATCACATTTCTTGTGTAAATCTACAAGTATTTGGTCCATAAAACTAGCAGGTCAGTTCAAAAGGAAATTCCTCTTGCCAGAAAATGGAAACAGGATACTATACATATCATAAAGATTATCCCAGTGATAACAAGAGAGTTTAAGACTCCAATTTATGTAAAAAGTAAGGAAAACCCAGGAAATCTTTTGCCGCTGGATATAATGGGAACAGGGATGCGAAAGTTCTTCTAAAATATTCTCTCCTTCAAAATTCAGGTAGAAATTTAGAAACGCATCCTTTTGAAAGAAGACAAAGAGACACTGAAAGAAAGGGACATGTAGTTTTCATGCAAACTTTTTTCAGAAAAAACAGTATTCATCGTGTGCTTTCACTACCTTGAGGAAAAATAAATATTAATGTGAAAAGCTTAACACAATCAACTGAGATTACTCCTAGTAAATAAAAAGAAATTAGATCACATGAAATTAATGTTTGCAATAAATTATACCTATTCACTGCCTGAACTCCTTAGCAAGGACAGGAGAAGAAATATTACTTAGGAGTTAAATCTACAATTTTTAAAATACATCAAACACTTTAAAATCTTGGAGTTTTTGTTTTTTTAATTATTATTATTTTATATATAAGTATATAAATATATATATATACATATATATAGAACAAATGCATTTGAGATCAAAATGTTTAAACTCAGTCTTGCACCTCCAGTTCCCTCCACCATATAAGGCAGCCATACACTCTGTGCCAATTTGTATGAGGATACTGTGGTTCAGTAGCCCTGGGATGAAGCCAGTTAAGCTGGCTTCTGGAGGTCTCCAGTTTCAACTCCAACTTCAAGCATGACCTTTAACAGTACATCTTAAATGGTTCATCTAAATTGCATACAATGAAATCTTTCCTGAGCAGCTGTTATAGTGTTTGGAAGAAAGCCAGGAGTGATACGTAGTTGATGACATTTCCACCTTAGAGTCCAGCGTGGTTTAGTCATGATCTCTTTAATGATTCTACTGCTATTTACTTGATAGAAGGTATGGATTTCCATTTTCTAGTGCCTAGTACAGTAAAATGGAGTGCACACACTCTCAACAGCTGCATTAAGTCAGAAGAGGGTTTTTACAACACCAGAGTAAAGCTGAGCACTCTGTGATATAAATGCATTTGGTTATGTTATAACCTAAGAGAATGGAGAGATCTTCATTGCCTGCACTGGAACCTATTATTGCTTCACATTTTCCACCTGGTTTCACAGGAACCTGGTCTTAAAACCAATTACTCAAATGACAAAACCCAGTTCAGTGTTATGAAAGGTAACAACCTCAAGCAATTCCTCTACCTTCTATAAAATCAGTTACCTTCTCAACTGCTACCAGAATACTATCTTTTGGTCTTCAATTAAAAGACCCTCTTAACATTTATCCTAAAACTTTCATGATCGGTTCAGATGTACCAGTTCCTTTGCAAGCTCTGCCATTCAGCTGTCCAAAGATCAATACTAGTGATAAAACTCCTATTCATCTGAATCAAACTTTCACCTAGAAATCCAACAGAACTTGAATACTTTTCTTACATCAATCTTCTTTTGAAGCCTAGCTACACAACACTAGTCAACTTCAAAATATGGAAGAAAAATCCTTTAGTTGTGGCTGCCACAAAATAATGAGAAAGGCTTATCCCATGGTATTCTGATTTGTGATTAACTAAACCTAACTAGTTTGAAATTGAGCATCCAAATTTAAAACTTTTCACATGAAAAATACATCTCTGAGTTTTCCCAAATTGACAAATCAGTAGATCATGCTTTGTACTCACCATATACAGCTAGAACACTGAATCATAGAATCATTAAGGTTGGAAGAGACCTCCAAGATGATCTAGTCCAACCACCCACCTACCACCAATATTGCCCACTAAACTATGTTCCTAAGTACTACATCTACCTTTTCTTTAAACACCTCCAGGGACAATGACTCCACCACTTCCCTCGGCAGCCTGCTCCAATGCCTAACTGGTCTTTCTAAGAAGAAACTCTTCCTAATATCCAAAATGAACCTACCCTGGAGTAACTTGAGACCATTTCCTCTCATCCTATCACTAGTTACCTGGGAGAAGAGGCTGAACTCCACCTTAACACAACGTCCTTTCAGGCTGTTTTTGAGAGTGGTAAGTTGTCCCTGGAGTCTCCTCTTCTCCAGACTAAACAATCCAAGTTCCCTCAACTGCTCCACATAAGCCTCGATGTCTTTTTTGTAGTGAGGGGCCCAAAACTGAACACAGTATTCAAGATGTAGTCTCAGGTACCGACTTGAATAACCAAGCTCTCAGACTAGCAGTTTTTATTTTTAGAATTCTTTATCTCCATGAAGAGGCCAATTTTCTCTCAAAACTCATGAGTTCAGTCCTGGGTTATTTCTTCAGAAAGGAAGGAAAGAATTACGGCCACCCTTTGTTATAGTAGCCTTAGTACTTTAGCTTCATGGCTGGCATAACTTTTTGACCAAAGTATATCATCTACCTGGAAGTCATTCTTTAGAGAATGACTCCTAAAATTCCTACACAGAATCACATAAGAATCTTTCAATGAAATTGATTCCAAAGGGAGCAATTGTATGATGTGTATGAATCCATCTCTGGCCCCAGCAGCTACAGAACAGCAATATCCATGGTACAGAAGGGATCTTTTCCTCATTGTGAGAAAAGAGACAAAAGCTTCACTTAAGAGAGTATAGATAGGATTATTCTCATGAAAAATATTACATTTACATTCTGGGTCTCATTCACTGAAGCTCATATACCTCTTTTTTCCTTGATGAACACTTTGTCTTAACATAACATCCACGTTTGGAAGCCCATCACATTTTGTTTTTGTAGAAAAGCACTTCTGAAGTAGGCTTTTATCATTCTAACAAAAGTAGTTGTGATATCATATCTTTAAATGTCTGCTCATTCTCTATCTGGTTTCATAAATTGCTCTGTATGATACTCAACAAATATAGGCTTGCAAACTATATTGTTCAACAAGTACACACAACCAGTGGAAAAGTCTGGAATGAAAAGCAGTGAAAAACAGTAGAATTTAAACAGTTGCATTAACTACTGACTTGGAAGGCAATAAGTTTTTCTTACAGTCCCACATAATCAGAAACATTCCTTAAAAGACAAACCATAAATAGAGAACTGGTAAATACTCATCATACTGAATTAAAAAGATAGCTATTAGAAGACAGCAAAGTAATAGTGTAATGTGCAATACCTTATGCTGCAAATATATGCAACACTAAGCATCCACAAAAAAAAAAAAAAAAAAAAAGTTGAAACACGTAGAATATTAAATTGTACCATTATCTTGATTGCAATAAAGTCCTTAAAAGAAATAGGAAGATCTTCAAAGTAAACGCAGACTAAAAAACAAAAAACATTTCTGGTATTAGTCATCATCCTCAACTTCTGCCATGAGCTCTGTTGGATGTGGGCATTATACCTCTGCAGCTGTTCACATAATCACAGAATCGTAGGGGTTGGAAGGGACCTCCAGAGATCATCGAGTCCAACTCCCTGCCAAAGCAGGTTCCCTACACCAGGTCACACAGATAGGTGTCCAGGTGGGTTTTGAATATCTCCAGAGAAGGAGACTCCACAATCTCCCTGGGCAGCCTGTTCCAGTTCTCCATCACCCTCACCATAAAGAAGTTCTTCACACATTTGTGTGGAACTTCCTATGCTCCAGTTTCTGGCCGTTTCCCCTTTTCCTGTCTCCACACACTGCTGAAAACAGTCTGGCCTCACCATTCTTCCCTCCATACCTTAGATATTGGACCTGGTTCAGGTCCCCTCCAAGTCTTCTTTTCTCAAGGCTAAACAGACGCAGTTCACTTAGCCTTTCTTCACAGGGGAGATGCTCCAGGCCCTTCACCATCTTTCTGGCCCTCCGCTGGACTCTTTCCAAGAGATCCCTGTCTTTTTTGTACTGGGGAGCCCAGAACTGGACACAGTACTCCAGATGAGGCCTTACCAGATCAGAGTAGAAGGGGAGGATCACATCCCTAGACCTGCTGGCCACACTCTTTTTAATGCACCTCAGAATGCCATTGGCCTTTTTGGCCACAAGGGCACACTGCTGGCTCATGGCCAACCTGTCATCCACCAGGACACCCAGGTCCCTCTCCACAGAGCTCCTCTCCAGCAGGTCATCCCCCAACCTGTACTGGTGCATGCAATTATTCCTCCCCAGATGCAAGACTCTACACTTGCTTTTGTTAAACCTCATCTGGTTTCTTACTGCCCAGCCCTCCAGCCTGTCCAGGTCTCGCTGAATGGCAGCACAGGCTTCAGGCGTGTCAGCCAATCCTCCCAACTTCATATCGTCAGCAAACTTGCTGAGGGTGGCCACTATCCCCTCATCAAGGTCATTAATGAAGATGTTGAACAAGACTGGACCCAGCACCGACCCCTGAGGAGCACCGCTAGTTACAGGTCTCCAACCGGACTCTGCACTGCCAACGACAACCCTCTGTACTCTGCCAGTCAGCCAGTTCTCAACCCACCTCACTGTCCACTCATCTATCCCGCACTTCCTCAGCTTTGTTATAAGGATGTTGTGGGAGATAGTATCAAACGCCTTGCTGAAATCTAGGTAGACTACGTCCACTGTTATCTGAGTAATGGTGGATTCATGCAGCTGAAGAAAATTTGCCTGGAGCTTTCCTTCCCTGAATTTATTTTCTATGTCCTCAGGTAATTTTCACAGAAATACTAGATGCTTTCCCATAGTATTATCTACCAGAATCCATTCAGTTTGAGTTTAATATTTTGAATCTAAAATAGTGTCTCTTTAATGACTTAGTCCTGAATAAGCGTAGCATGCAGGTGCAGGACAGAGTTACTGCAGTACTATATTCAAAAATGGCTTTGGCCTGGTCAGAGCAGAGAAAACAAGTGAGAGACTGCGGGCCCAAGGTCATGATTTCTAGAAGGAGATTAAATAAGCAAGTGTATTTAAAAGGGAGATATTTGGAATAAAACAATATAATGAAAATGAATTATTAAAAAAAAACACCAGTAAATAAATAAACTGGGGTAAAAAGGGAAAAGGAGTAAACAAAAAGAAAATAAGACAGAGGGTGGTGATTAATGGTTCTATGTCCAATGTTAACAAGTGACAGACCCGCCAGGGGTCTGTCTTGGGACCGGTGCTCTTTAACATCTTTATCAATGACATCAATGATGGAATTGAATACATCCTCAGCAAGTTTGCTGATGACACCAAGCTGAGTGGTGCAGTCAACATGTTTGAAGGAAAGGATGCCATTCAGAGGGACCTCGAGAGGCTAGAGGCTAGTGGGCCCAGGTGAACCTGATGAGGTTCAACTCGGCAAAGCGCAAGGTTTTGCAATTGGGCAGAGGAATCTCAGGCATTTATACAGACTGGAAGGAGCGGTCCTTGAGAGCAGCCCTGCAGAGAAGGACCTGGGGGTCTTGATGGATGAAAAACTTAACATGGATCAGCAGTGTGCCCTTGCAGCTTGGAAAGCAAATGGTATCCAGGGCTCCATCAAAAGAGGGGTGGCCAGCAGGGACAGGGAGGTGATTGTTCCCCTCTACTCTGCTCTTGTGAGGCCCCATCTGGAGTACTGTGTCCAGGTCTGGAGCCACCAGTACAAGAAAGACTGAGAGCTGCTGGAGAGGGTCTAGAAAAGGGCCACAAAGCTGATTGGGACCTGGAGCACCTCCTCTATGAGGACAGGCAGAGGGAGCTAGGCTTGTTCAGCTTGTTCAGAGAAAAGAAGGCTGTGGGGTGATCTCATTGCAGTCTTTCAGTACCTAAAGGGAGTCTATAAACAGGAGGGGAATCAACTCATTGAATGGGTTGATAACTGCAGGACAAGGGGAAATGGTTTGAAGTTGAGGGAGGGGAGATTTAGGTTGGATGTCAGGCGGAAGTACTTTACATGAAGTGGTGAGGTTCTGGAACAGGCTGCCCAGAGAGGTTGTGGATGCACCGACCCTGGAGGTGTTAAAGGCCAGGTTGGATGGGGCCCTGGCTAGCCTGGTCTAGTATTAAATGGGGAAGTTGGTGGCCCTGCCTGTGGCAGGGGTTTGGAGATTCATGATCCTTGAGTTCCCTTCCAACCTGGGCCAATTCTGTGATTCTGTGACTGGCAGTGAAATTCATTGTTAAGTGACAGAATCCAATTTCAGTGAGGTGAAAATCCTGTCACTACTATTACTAAGAAGTGACCACAAAGGATGTATGTTTGCAAAACATAGACTTCTAAACAGGAAATGTTAGAAACATTAGAACAGAACATCATGTGCCTCTTTTGGATCTTTCTCCACATCTCATTAATAGTGTAAGACAGGATATAAGTCAAAGTTGATCTTAATTATGATCCACAATGTCTGTGTTCTCAAAGATAATGTAGTTAATCTTTTATTAATTTGTTGAAAACAAGAAATTTGTTCTCTACAAAACTGAAGCAAATAGTCACTAGTTCTCCCTGTTCATTGCAGGGTAGTTGGACTAGATGACCTTTTAAAGGTACCTTCCAACTCAAACAACTCTAAGAAATTTGAGCAATGGATATAAGCATTTAAAATGTGCTAAAATCCTTGTCTCTGCATAAAGCAGAGAAGTCTAGAAGTCCAAATTTTGCAGCTGATCAACACAATTATTTGAACTGGCTTATTTATATAGTTAGATCACAGAGCACTTTACACAGCCCTTATTTGGCCACTCAGAACATTTCAGTTCTGTTCTGGAGGAGTACATTTCATATTTTGATTTCTAAGGCCACATTTCAAGCAATGATCCAAACAGATAAACACTGTTAAATAGTGGCTGTAAGTTATAAATGTCAGTGATGAATGTAGGTTTTTTTGGTCCAGGACAAGTGAAAATTGCTGATATAGAAAAGATGGGATACTACAAGGATGAATTTAGACCATTATCTTAAACTGGTGAATCTACGAAGTTCACAAAATATATTTGAGTTACAACAAGAAATTGTCTCTGATGTCTTCTTTTTTTTTTTTTTTTCCCTGAGATTTTAGTAGCTTTTTTATTATATACATCATAAAAGGGTTTTGGAACATACTTTACAATCAAAACCAAAACTTTTAGAGTTTCCAATGTTGCCACAGGGAATTGCATCTACCATTAAATAGATAGAGTCTGAAAACATCAAAAAATAAGGAATAAGAAATCTCAGATAGTGTTCCTCTTGGGGTAATCTTTATATAAAGCTGAACTTGAAAATACAAATCTCATTTGCAATAAATATCCATGACTGTCATGGAGAGAAGTAAGGAGCCAATCGCATGCACTGTAAAGATTTGGAAATTTGTCAGGGTATATCTGGAAACCATTACCCATGTCTTTCCAGCTTATCTTACAGACAATGGACAGTGTAGTGGGTTTTTTTTAGGTTTTATATAGTCTCATCAGTGTTATATCCCTGTGCCTGAGCAGTGCTTAATGATATCCTAAAGGGGAAGGCTGCTCATTAGTGGCAGTAACAAAGTAAAGCAGCTCACATAAATTAACAATCCATTCTCCCAGACTCCTTGACTTCAGGAAATATTAATTTTGTTTTATTCATCAGAGAGAAGAGATTTAAAATGACTTGCCACAGCCATTCAAGGAGTAGGCCCAGGAACAAAAATCTATCTCCTAAATTCTTTTTTGGGAGTTTAAATTTCAGCAGCTTTGGTGATAGATGTGGAAGGAGGTCTGTTCTATCAGAAAGAGCTGTTTCTTTGCCTTTCACATCCAAGCAAATATTGTGAATGAATAGGATCAGTGCTTTTAGAAGCAGCGCTTACCTTGGAGACAGTGTAATCCATCCCCATCAGAACACTATAATTTTGGTAGCATTTTTTTTTGAGTCTTATTTCCTTTGTGCAGTAAGTGAGGATGATGTTAATAATGATATCAATGCTAATATCATAGCACATAGAACAAGATGAGTATGGTGCTTGAACAGTAGCTCTCACAGTAGGGATTCCCGTTAGCGAAAAAACATTAGTCATCCCCCTGTGTACTTTTTGTTTACCTTCACACAATGTATTTGTACTGGGCTCTTTCCTACTCTCAGTTTTTTTTATAATAACTATCCTTTACGATTAAATATTGATAAATAAATCCCACTGAATTGAACAGGATATTGTCTAAGCATATATGGCAGAAGATAGGACTTAGAGTTTCACAAGTATTGACTTACTACCTCAAAAGTCACATTATAAAAATAATTTTATCAACATTTCAAAATGCTGCTTAAAAACATGCTGAATTTCAACATATTAGTAAAATATCCATTCTATTTCTGTTTTGAAGGAGAGACAGAGAAATGAAAACACCACTGCCACATATTCTTTCAGACTTAGAGAGTTTTATCTTTAGTAAGAACATACCTGTTGGAGGCAGTGTTGTGGATTCTGCTGGTAAAAACTCCTGGGATGGTAAACACTCCCGAGATAACGTGATGTCATCAAGTGCTATGCCACCTTTGAGATCTGTTCCAACTATCCCTTCAAATATGACTTGAAAATCTTCTTTTCCATCTCCAACCAGATTCAGTGCCTTGTTCTGCCAGAAATTTCCCTGGTTTCCAGTAAGAATAAGGAGGATTTTTTCACGTTTTGACATAGTCATCTGGTAGACAATCAGTGATCCAACGTGAGCTCCATACATATGGTAATAGAAAAATATCTGTAAGTAAGAGCAGTAGACTCTAGTGTACAGTAGGTGAGTTCAGAGATATTCTGCTACTGTATTTATCCTAATTATTAAATGGAGTCATGTTAGCAGCTCAATTTAATTTTTCAAACAGAATTTAATATATGCACACAAAAATGACTTTTTGAACTATTCCATAAACCAAACTTGGAAGCCAGCATTACAATACTGTGACAGTTGACACTGCATCTCTTTTGAAAAACTTGCATGTGAGTGTAAAGGAAAGAAAATACTTGGTTAAAAAAAAAAAAAAAGTGTAGAAGACTAGAGCATTTTTTAAAACAGGAAGAAGGAACTTTTAACAACAGAAAACTGCTCAGAAAAAGTCTTTGTGGTAGACTATAGCATATAATTAGAATATTATATAATCTACTATGGAAGAAAAAAGGGTGGCAGAAAATACAAAATAATAGATAAAATAAAAAAAAATAAGGTGTCACTGAGTTAGAAAACAGTAAGATTTGAGTAAAAATGGGAAATTACAAAATACTAAGGTAAGAAAGTAATATAGAACATAAAAAATAAAAACACTGAAAAAATAATCACCATTAACTATTCTCTGCTAATTTCAATTCAAGAGCAAAGGATTGCTTGTATTGCATTGGATTAAAACTTAATCTAATTCAATCTTGCTTCTGACAAATATAGAATATTTGCAAGAATTATATATGACCCTGAAAGTAGGCAATTCACATTATATTATGCAAGAACTTATCTACAAATTTCTTCCTAGTCTGATGTATAGCACAAGCCCTACGGATAGACAAATCTATCCTTATAAAAAATAATAGCAAATATTATGATACCTTTGTAAACATTAAGTCAGATTCTTTTGCCTTTATGTGTGAAGAGCAAAATAATTAGCAAAATAGTAGCATGAATGTTGGTTTTAACCACAGCAGTTTCAAAATTCATTGCCCTAGATTCTAGTGCGGCACAACACTTGGATCACTGTTTCCACTTACTTTCAACTATAATAATTGATAGAAAGGAGTAAGACAGATTAATTCTTTAATCTTAAATCAGATGGTTAAGTCGTTTTTTGTTAATATCTCCCTTTTCCCTTACATAATTTTGGTGGGCATTATTATTATCATTTTTTTTTTTAAACTGATTTCTACAGTTCAGTTCTTTAATGCTGGAAATCTATACCCTGGTTTACTTCAGAAATACAATCCATTCCTGTCCTGCTAATTTTCTAATGTTTTTCTAAATTTTTAAGGAGGTAATTTTCTAAAAACTAGTATTTCTGTATTTCCTCCTGGAGCAACTTCATTTATGCAGAATAATCTTCTCCACTTCTCCACCGTAGAAGTATTCTGTCATCTCTATTTTTAATTACTACTTTGTTATTTTTAAATTAAACGTAATAATTGCCTATAAATTTAATTTTTCATTTTGCACTCAACACTGATGTTAGAAATTCAGATACATCTTATTTTCACCTTGACAGGTAAAGACTAGGAAAAATTGAAAGCAATAGATGCATGCAAAGAGAAAGAATACCGCTTCAAAGCACCTACAAAGTGCTTTCTGCAAAATTCACTATATTTTCAACATATGGCAGCTTCTAAGAGATGCATTTTGCTAGCTGTTTTATGAAACAAAGATATACTTTTAGGAAAGACTATAAACTAGAAAAACTTTAATCCTGGTTTGCTAAGAAATTATCAAGCTCAAACCGCAACAACATGCTGTAATGCTTTGTAAAATAAAAGCTTGTCTTTTTCTTTTTTTTCAGACGAGAAAACTATCTGTCACATAATATATTTTTTGTAGCTGTATTTATTTTTTTTAAAGCAAATTCTTATTGTATTTATACATATTTTCTTAATGAAAGCACAATTCTTTACATAGCTGTAGGATACGCAGGGCTGATGCTGCATAATGCAAATTATAAATTACATATTTCTTTCATTGTTTACTACATTTAAGTCTCCTGCAGACTACTTACCTACAGAAATCATTCTTCTCCCAAAACTAGCAAAAAATATTCACATTTTCTTATGATTCGAAAGTGGAAATAAGATCAGGTTCTGATTCTTTCACAACATGCTTGTGTTTAATCAGAAATATCTCAGTAATTTTGTTTACCTTAGGAGTACTAAATTTGTGTAATCTAGAAATCAAATTCTGCACTCCTGCTAGTATTACATCCCCACATACCTTGCATTTTTTATTCATCCTGCTTAACACAGAGCTAGAAATCCTAGCTTTCTGTCCTGGAAACTGAAGAATAGAACTCTTTATAAAAATGTAATGGCCAGACACTTCTTGCAGTGTATGATCAGCAGCTGGTCCAGTACCCAGTTTAGTAGTACTGCTAATTCTGAGGTGCCAGTCAAAATCGTCATTTTCTTCTTGCTTCCAATCACAAAAATCAAACTCAAAATCACAGCGCCCAATAGAAGCACCTGAAAGATATTTGCAAACACATAAACTTTTTTTTTTTTTTTTGCAGAAAGTTAATAACTGCTATCTTGTACATAGTTATCTGCCAAGAAAAAAAAAAAAAAATCAATAGAAAGAAAGCAAACAGCATTCATGAATCTTACTAAGCAGAGCATTTTTTAGTGTTCTAGGATTTAATTATGGCATAGGATAAAACAGAATATATGTGAAATAAATGACCAGGTCTTACTAGTATAATCAACAGTGTTATAGGTACAAAAACAACTAAATATAGCAATCTGTCTGAGTCTAGAGTTTCACATGCACGGTTCAATTGCATCCTCCATAGAAAATCCAAGACATCTGCAGAAAACTATCCTTTTTTTGGAGGAACATTTTAAAAAAGAAAAAAAGATATGAAATTCCTATATTTGCAGAACAGAAACCCATCCAATTAAAAGAACAGAGCACTATAGAGACACACCTTCCATAGAGACCATACAGGTAAAATGTAATTGTAGGAATGTTAGCTTTGAGCTGAAACAAACCTCTAGCTAGTTTACTTTAACATGTTTCCAAAATAATTCACACACATTTTATTGGCCAATATGCAGATTATCTTTGTTTTTCCTTTAATTATATTTAGCCTATGAAAAAAAAAAAAGTCATAATTTTGATTGATTTTTATATGCCACATGCAGGCTCTTTACTAGTTTTCCAATTTTGAATGTCAAAACACAGTATGGTTACTCAGTTGCCCACACAAGTTAAGGTTATTCAATACACTACTCCAAAAGTCTTACCTGCATATATGTTTTCCTCTATGTATCTATAACTTTATTATAATGGTTACACCAATCAAACCTAAACTTGCTGAAATAAGCTGGGATTTTGCCAGAACTTTCAAAGACTTTTGACTGTGCTCTGAATATTGTTACTCTTATTACTGGAAAGAGCTTTGAAGATAAATTGAGGAACTGAATGGATCATCTGATCTGACAGTGTAAGGAATGACAAAAGCTTTCTTCCAAAATGTAAACAGAACCTGAACTTCTTCTAAAGTTCAGCCACTTTTAAGTAGCTTTTTTTTTTTTTTTTTAATCTGGATTCTTGTCAGAAGTCTCAGTAATGAAGCTGATGAGTTAACATTCATTAAGTCTATTCATGTATCTAAACAGCTCTCTTAAATTTAAAGCTGAATTCAGGTGGAAGATTTTCTTTGTAGAGGCCATGTGTATGAATGAGGACTCAAACATTTTCTTAAAACTATGAATTATTAAGCAAAAAAGTAACTTTTTATATTGTTTTATAATAACTTGTTACTTTTCACCTTTTTCTACAAGTAAAACTCATTCTTAAATGATAATGCTAATAAAAAAACCCCTTATGTGCTAAATACAATTACAGTTTATGAAGAAATAGATCATCATTTAACTGAAACTGCCCTCGTCTTTGGTCACATGACCGTAATATTTAATACATAATTACATAATATTGCTATGTAATATTTCAGGATCATAGCTAAATAAATTCCTATAATTAGTTCCAAAAGTTATGACTCTTTGTGCACCTAACATCTGCAGTAGTGATCCATGGAGGCTATTGCTAAAATTTACATACTTCGGAGAAGTCTAGAAGGTGCACAGTTGGTCATGTTTTGTAAATGCAGTTGACAGGCATAGCTATATATTGTTTCCTCCACATTCACTTGCTATTCTTTGCCCAGTTGATGACTTTACCAGTCTTCTTAGTTTGAAGTTTTCAAGCTGTTGTTCAACAACAACACAGCTCTTCTGTGATGTTTGCAAGGAATGAACAAAACATCACAAAGATCAGAAATCTGTGCTTCCTATCATTATATTCTTTTCAGAGGCATTCTCTATCATGAAAAAAACTGTGAAGAAATAACTAGCTTTTTTTTTAATGTTAATTAAGGCATCAAGCTCCAAAGTCACTTGAACCAATAATCATGCAGTTTTCATGCACATGAAATGACATTGTCAACAACAGAACTAGAAAACTTAGTTTATTGTTGCAAAATTCATACGAGAATTTGCTATCTTATGTTCTGTGAGAATTTAAATAATGATTGGATAGGAAAAAGTTTTATGGCCGCATTTTAATTTATTTATTACTTTCTTTACCACTTGGACAAAAATGCTGACTCCATTCTTAACTGGGATTGTAATCCCAGTTAAAAAATGAGCAATCATACCACTTTAATACTCACATGGGGCTGTCTTTGGAGAATACAGCACAGAAAATTGATAGAATAGTGATGCTCAAATCAAACCTTAAAAATCTCCTTTTTCACTACCAAACTAACATTCTCCACTTATGAAATTTACTTTCTTGTCTAAAAATAAATAAATAAATAAGGTTACGTTATAATCAAAGAAATGGGTGTCACAGTATACTACACTTGCACGTAAGCTCTTTCACCAAATTCAGCAAAGAGAATAATTCTCAGTGAAATAATTTAAGACCAGACAAAGAGTTGTTTGCAATGATCTTGTAACCACATTTTAAAATACAAAAAATAATAAATAAATAACTGAAGTTGGAGAAAGTAAAAACTTAAGGTCTAATTGCTATCATTGTTACTGAAAATTCTAACAAATAGCTTAGACATAAGACATCCCCATTCTAGAAATCAATGAGAAGTCTATTAGTATGAAAAGCACCTAAAAATACAGCCCCTTTGCCATCTCCCTTCATTTTGCAGTATATCATTGTTACTTTGCTCATATAATTGTATTCCCTGAGAAACTGATAAATTGTAAACATAACCTCAATAAGAATGAGGCAATTTCTAATAGCGTAGCAAACAATGAAGATCTGATTTTGTGAGCATTTTGCAAAATCTTAGTGGAAAAAAAAGCATTACTACTATATAAACAGTATATTGTTACCCATTTCTCTAGAGAAAAAAAAACAATTGCTATTAAACACTATCTTTCTTTCTCATTACAACAAATGCTGTTTCTTGATATCTCTTGTAAAACTAAAATTTTACAACATTCAAACTGAAATAACTATGAGACCTGACAATTCTTGAAATATCAAAGGAAACAGGTCCCCATTTCCCAAAGGTATTATGTTTGATATTTTTTTTTGCCACTCTAAATGTATTCTTTTCATATGGAAAGCAGATTTTTATTGTGCATTAAAGACCACTGCTTTCTGAATTATAATGAGAAATTCACTAACAGCATTTTTATTTTTCAGCAAATTATTTCAAACTAAACAATAGTAATTTAAAATCCTTAAAAACCAAGGAATATAATAAAATTATTACCTATGTGTTTGCTGTTTTAAGTGATAGGCTGCCAGTAGTACTGAAGCATTCAAAATTTCCAACAGGCATAGTTATGATAACTATATATTCAAAAAATAAAAAATAAAAAAATAAAAAATAATAAATAAATAAAAAATAAAAAATATAAAAATTATAAAAAATATAAAAAATAAAAAACTTTCACACTTACTGCAAATGGCAGAATTCTCATCTGAGTTATCTGCACAGTCATTTACAAAATCACACAGTTGATCCTTCGGGATGCAGTACTTGTTGGCACATGTGAATTCATCTAATGTGCAGGGTCTGTCTGGGATGAGCAAAGGGGAACAATCTTCAAAGGTGATATCGTCCACTGCCACATCTCCCATGTAACTGACACCACGTTTTGCCCTGAAAATAACCTAATAAAAATTACAAAAATATTAGAGAAAAACACTAATTAGATATACATGAAACATAAATAGAACAGACAACAATGGTCCTTGTAGATCTTGGAATATGAATATGAAGCGTTGTTCTTACTCTCATAGTGCAGAAAATGAATAAGTCAAACAGTTACCAGCCTGAATTAATAGCCAAGAGTTCCACTCCTGCAAAGTAAGCCTGAAAAGTATTAGTCTTTCACTAGTAATTCCCATGAATGTTATAAGAAATCTGAACTTCAATTAAAAGGCATCCAAGACAGAAGTAGTGGGCAATGTAACATTTTTAAATGAAGCATAGAATCATAGAATCATTTGAGTTGGAAAGGACCTTTAAAGGTCATCTAGTCTAGGGAAGGTAGAATATGTTTATGTGGCAAAAAGAAAAAGAAGAGGGAAATGCAGAAGATAAAAGTATCTAAAGCCAGTTTTCTGGAGAGCATGTAAAATACAAATACACACCTGAAAATCTGAACGAATTCCCAAGAACACTTCAGCTCTATTCCACTTTGGACCTTGGCTGCCACTTTGAGTCCATAAAGTAGAAGTCTTATTACCAGTTTTACAAAGTACCTAAAAGGAAATTTCAGGTGACAAAAAATATTTTTTCCATTACAAACTCACTCCATGTTCCTCAACTTTGTCCAAAGTATCTTCTATAATTTAATTATATACCGCCATTAAATATCAGGTGCAAAGGGATTGGTTGATGTAAACCACAGTTTGATTAAAATGATGCTTTAAAACTTTCTCATCTACTCACAAACACTTTCTGCTCAGGTATTTAACTGGACTAAGTTACCAGTTAACTTAGCTGGAATGTCCAGTCACAAATAAAAAGTGTTCAGTGAAAGGTCAAGATTCATTTCTAAAACATGGAAAACAAAATTAATTAACAAGAGTTACTGAAAAATGTAATGGTTTCTGCATCTGTTAGATTGCATTCAATTGCCCCATCTAAGTTCCAGGAATAATTTTATACCTTGATTCTGTATCAAGCTTTTTTTTTTTCTTCTACAGAAAAAACAAACAAACAAAAAATATTGTTCATTCCTTCTAATGTCCACAGTTTAACTTTCTGAACAATAGAAGACTACTGTAAAAAACTGGTGAACTAGAAAAAACTAACACTTCAACATTAGCACAAAATCCTCAGTATTCTTTGCTCCAACCTCTTAAACATCCAGATTCAACTGAGCTAAAAATAACAGCAAGATGGGAGTGTGATGAAGTGTGTTAAGTCTTGTTTCCAGGCAGCATTCATAGAGATAAACATCAGTTCACCAGTTGCCTGCACTAGTTCTGCTTTCAAGGATTTATTGCTACTCTGCATAATCTTCTTAGGGCAGCCCCGACATTCTTTATCTTAATGAAAAAAAGGACTTCTTTGAAAATTTATGCAGTCCCATGAGTTTGTATCATATTCCATAACAGGTAAGCTTTGGCAAGCAAATAGTAGATCCTCAAGCTGAAGAGCTTCCAGTCCAGAGGAAAAAAGAAACAGTGTAATATTTTGAATAGAGTAGAAAAACAAACTGACATCTGACTTTATAGACAAGAAAAACTGCTTACAAAAGGCATGAATTTTAAGGAAAAGGATAAAAATAGAGAAAAACAGGGGTTACATATATTAATTAAGATGACTAGGGAGTGCTGAATAATAGAGTTTTCTTACTCTTATGCACATACTTTATAGGTATATCTATATAAACGTGTGAAATTATATAGACCAATACGTACAATTTCACACATGCTTTAAATTACTTACAAAATTATAAATCCAATTCCTTCATCAAAAGTTTATGTGTTCTCTGATATCGTGCTGAATGTTGTAATTTTATGGTGAAACATGGCCATAAATTTAACTCCCATCAAAATCTAGGCCTTCTCTTATACCCTAATGTAACTGAAAGCCCTATGCATTTAAATTACTTAGCAAGTTAATGAAAGCTGACTGCTAATTCTTTGTTAAAGTTACCCATGTCAAGTCAGATAGCAGAAAGTGAACAAAAATAGTTCCAGCTAATATTCAAATGTAGGTTGCAAAATAAAGCGACAACTTATAGGTGTTTAACTTATAGAACCACGAAAAGACATTCATGCATGTGAATAGCAGGAGTCTTCAATATATCCTAGACAACATTTGATGGCATGGATGTAAACTAACATGCAAAAATCCAAACTTACAAATTAAATAGAAAGTGGTAGGCATGGGAGAGAAAATTAATAAAAGTAGTGAAAAATCTGCACTGTTCAACCACAGAAGATTCACATTCATATAAGACTCATAAAACTGAAAATAAAATAAAGCCACATTACCCGCTGACCCATGTCCCCCAGTGCAATATCACATTGTTTCTTGAAAAATTCCAGGGACTGTGACTTCACCACCTCCCTTGGCAGCCTGTGACAGTGCCCCACCACTCTTTCTGAAAAGGAATTTTTCCTAATCCTCATTTTGAACCTCCCCTGGCACAACTTACGGTCATTATCTCTTGTCCTAACATTGTTACCTGGCTGTGGAACTGAAAAAAAAAAAAAAAAAACATTTTTCTTTCATGGTGCTAGCTTGCTACTGTGATTAACTAGGCTGTTCATTTGTGCAAAACTATCTGTGGACATGCTTCCAAGTAGCATGGCTTCCCACACTCTAAAGAAGATCTAGGACATTAGAGCAAATGCAAAGTGGCCACAATTCATTGATCTGTTCCAAGTCTTTAAGCTAAAGATGAACCATCTTTATGCCCTCATCTCCCACTAATTCTGATAAGCTAAAATCTGAACACTTGCTGATGACCTAGCAAGATCTCTATCTTTCGTGGGAGAAAAAAAATAAATTGTTTAATAGTAGGTTAAGAAAATACCAGGCATGCTTCCTCTGAGCAACTAGGTAATCAAATACACAGGCTGGAGTACACCATATCTTAGTTTTTTAGTATCACACATTTTAGTCTAATTGGCTATATTATTTTGAGTATTTCAAAAATCCATCTCTGATGATGTAAATTACTGTGTAACATTCATGAGAACTTACATGATTGTTACTCTGATGTGTGGAGAACAATAGTCTTGTTTTATTCAGTCACTTTGCAGTGACATTTTTGATCTATAAGCTGCTGAACGAAACAGATATTCTATCAATAAATATTTTGATTTTAACTGGAGTGAAGAAAAGGGTATGAATAAAAAAGTTTGCTATTGTTAAGTCATAGAAATAGAAGTATAATTAACCTTTGAGAAATAAATGTTACACTTTCAAATGAATAACATAGCAATAAGCAGTTTCTACAAAATGTCACAATGAATTTTCATACAATTACTTCTTTTTTCAAACTCCTACATTCATCCAAAAACCTAAATTTCCAAATATCTACTGCTGTTTTTCAGTGTCAAGAGGTATTACACATTTCAAGGCTTTTTTCTTGTACAGAATTTCCAGACTTGGCACATGCTTAAAGGTCATCATTTTAGTTTTTTGTAAAATGTTTTTCACAGCATACTCAAGCTAATGCTTCCCTCAGATCAAAACATATTGAGAGCAGTAAAGCATTAGCAATTGCTCATTTTCATTAATTGACAGCCTGGGCTCTAATGAAACTAAATGACAAGGCATTAATTTTCTCCCATAAATTTCAGACAGTAAGAATAAAGCAAAACAAAGTACACCTCCATACCTCCAGAGAGCCTATTGTTGAACCATTCATATGGTTCCAAAATGTGATTTTGCATTTGGGTCCTGTAAAGGAAATGACTGGTGTAGCAATATCAGCAGTGTGACCATATTCTCCATTTGAGCTGTCAGCAAACAGATACACACCTTCTTCAGTATTCCTGTCCAGAGAGAAAAGGTTTTCATTATTAAAAAAGAAAAAAAATAATAATCAAAATTAAGTTCCAGTTGATTAAAGTGGTAATATTTCCTTTACATATATTACATTTACTATCTGGGTATCTGCCTTTTAATTCATCAATGTATTGCCAGAATACCACAAAATCCCATGAAAAGACATTTAGTACTTTTGTATCATATCTAAACAAAGAAAATCACATAACTGAAGTTCTCCTTTACACTGGGTCTGATATCAGAGCCTGGAGGGACTTTTAGTTCGACCCCTTACATCAGTGAAATCAGCAGCCTACTCAAAGCTGGTGTACATATGGACATCCATGACACTGGCTTGGAGGTAAAATATTTCAAGACACTGGATGAAATACTCTGTGCTGAGAAAGATGATGCTGCCTTTGTGGTGTGGATCAGACTTTGAGTCTATAGAGAGAGACAAGTTTAGGATTTCAGATAGCTGAGATTAAGTTCCTAAAAAAGTTGCCTTTCAAAGACAATGCAGCTGTTGACCAAATAAAAGATTCTGTTCTCTTTTGTAGAGTTGCACAGAGATATAGCACAATTAGTGTTTCATTAAGCTATGAATGTTTCCAACAAGATCTTACAAACTTGATGGGACATACATTTTAAAAATTTCCTTACCTGAAATACCTATATTAGAGTTTCCTGTCTTTTCTGTTTGCCTATTGGTGTATTTTTTTTTTCTTTTCAATCTAGTGAAGTGTCTGTGAAAGCTTGTTGCCAAATCTTTAAAGATCTTATATATATATTTTAATTTCTTCATTGCTTATCTGGAAACGACTTCTCTCATATTGCAATGCCTACACTGAACTCATGACTGACTATTTGAATGATAAAATAACCCCAAATTTAGTGTATATAGGATTATTATTGTAAACTTACAAAAATGGAAGATTAAATGTACTATCTATGATAATTTGCATGTAGAAATAATTTTAAGAGTCAACTTATATTAATTATAGCCCACCACGCAACTTGGAGACTAATGAATTCTACCATTCAGTCACTTTAGGAGTAGAACATTCTAAATACATGACACAGAATAAAATGGGCTAGAAACAAGCAAAATTATACTTAACAGCAATTTTCTCTAAGGATTTGAAATCCTTTAATTAATTCATTAATCCTTAGAATCACATTTGCAGGAACTTGTGACAGATTGACGGACTGCAAACAGCCTGATCTTCCTGGGTATCTGAGGGTAAAATTTCACTAATGTCTCCTTATCTTTTCTATAACCTTTGACTGATCTTAAGCATGTATCTAAATGAAAATCTTTTTCCATCTCTTCCTGTTTCTTGACAATTGGATGTTAAAAGTTTGCTTCATAGGAAAATTAAAATCTAGTAACAGCAATTGATAAAAATAAATAATAATAGTAATAATAATAAAACAGTCTTTGTCAAATAATTGCAAATCAACATCTGGGTCATTGACTGTTACACAGAATACTTCCATCTTCCCTGGTCTCGTATTTGAAAAATTAACAGGAGATCTCCTATAATCTTGGAAAACTGGAACTGGAAAACTCCCCAGAAAATATACTGGGAGGTGAAAATATTAGACAATTCTGATAGTAAAAGTCATTTTGATACAGAAATCCCAGGCTATTTCCTTCAGCAAGGTAAAGTAATTATTAGAACTTCCATTGGTCAGCATAATGGGAGCACTTTTAATTACCTGCAATACAAACTTTTATTCATTATGCACTTTCTGGAGGCTTCCCAAAACCTTATCTGACATGTAAGAGTGAGAGAATTGTTCTATTTGCAGTTATTAGGAAGGATGTGATATTGAAGAGGAAAGGGACCTGGAAGTGTTGGTTGATGCTCAGCTGAACATATAGTCTGCCCAGGTGGCCAAGAGGGCCAACGGCATCCTGGCCTGCATTAGAAATAGTGTGGCCAGCAGGAGCAGGGAGGTGATCATCCCCCTGTACTCAGCACTGGTGAGGCCGCACCTTGAGTACTGAGTTCAGTTTTGGGCCGCTCACTACAGGAAAGACATTGAGGCCCCGGTGCATGTCCAGAGAAGGGCAACGAAACTGGTGAGGGGTCTGGAGCACAAGTCTTATGAGGAGCTGCTGAGGGAGGTGGGATTGTTTAGTCTGGAGAAGAGGAGGCTCAGGGGAGACCTCATTGAACTCTACAACTTCCTGAAGGGAGGTTGTGGTGAAAAGGGGTTTGGCCTCTTCTCCCAGGGAACAAACAGGACCCAGGGAAATGGCTGCAAGTTGTATCAGAAGAGGTTTAGGTTAGACATGAGGAAAAACTTTTTCTCTCAGAGAGTGATCAGGCACTGGAATGGCCTGCCCAGGGAGGTGGTGGAGTCGCCGTCCCTGGCAGTTTTCAAGAGGCGTCTGGATGAGGAACTGTGAGATCTGGTTTAGTAGCTTGTAGTAGCAGTAGAAGACGGATGGACTAGATGATCTTATAGGTCATTTCCAACCTTGTGATTCTATGATTCTATGTGTATAAAATAGTTTCAAAGGTAAAAAGGAATAGAATTGGATTATTGCCATAACATCTATAGCATGGAAAGATGACTCACAGCTGTAAACTACCAATATATTTGCTGTACTTAAATATAGAGGGGAGTACTAAAATATCTCATGAAATGAAGGAATTTATGCAGGGAAAGATTACACTGTTTTGCAGACAGTTTCTTACATGTTAACACCAAATGGATAAAATGAAGCACATTTTTTTTAAAAATAGAAGTGAAATACATGCAAGAAGTCATTATCAACAGTTTTACTACCACTTATAAAACAGAATTAATTACTCTGCAGGATTGTAATGTCATTTCTTATAAAAGAAATGCCCAAAATTTTTGAGAAAAAATAAAATCTTTTTCTAAGCCATGTAGAAGAGGATATTTTTGAAGAAGTAAAAAATTTATAAATACTTCTTGAAGTGTGAGGCAAAACTGCACTTGGAAAAGATCAAACATTTTAATGGGCTGGGAATCGTTGATAAAGACAAGAGCTGCCAGGGGAAAGAGTAATGATCTGGAAAACTCTGAATCTTCTTCACAATTTTATTTTTGTTTTCAGAAGCAAAAGACAGAAGTGGCCCTGAAGCTTCTCTTTTATCGCTGTATCATGGCAATGTAGACATCTTTATAATTACTGCATGAATTTACATAAGTATTTGCATATGAACTACTGCAAAAAATAAGCTCAAAATATAGAAAAACATATTATTACCAAATTACCCTAAGGCTTGTATGACTCCAAAATAAAATAATTAAAATAGCTTTTCCTAATAAGCTGCAGTGACAGCTGAAAACTTTGACACATATACAGTTACAAATTTTTCAAATAATCAAATAATCTGCATTTGGTATATTCATTTTTTTCCTTTCTTTCCTCTGAAGAAATCTATTCCTTCAAGGCAGGAATACTTAATTTCTTTTATTTTTATCTCAGTTCTGATATTTCTACCAGTCTTGTCTGGTGGTACAAGAATATTGAGTTCTCTTCAGGTCTACAAAAATATTTTAAAATTCAGAATTTAATCATCATCTGGGAATTCATGTCCTCAGTAGCGTAAGAACGTCAAAATTCCCCCAAAATAGAACAAAATTTAAAACCAGAATCAGAGGCAAAATCAGGGATTCCTGTACTGTGGCCTAAGAATGTTGTATAGTACTGAAAACGACATTCAAGGGGGCTGAGTTGAAAATAACAAGCAGAATGAAAAAGAGATCTGAAAACATCTAAATATTCTGGCTGTAAAAGCTGTTGCAAGTTCAGAACATTCAGTGAGATCAGTATGAATGAGTAACAGATTACAATCAGCCGTATGATGAAATTCAGACATCCATCTCTTACTTGCTGTCTTTGACTGGATATTTTTCCTGAAATTTGACCAAAATCACATCTCTATCTAGATAATCATCATCTCATAGCAGTTTTTTCTTTCTTTTTTTTCTTTTTTTTTTTTTTCAATGTTTGCTGGAAGGTTACATTTAAAACTAGCAAAGTAGATTAAAGAACCTTGGGTGATACACTTCACTGGATGATACCTGTTGAACAAAGGAGTGTGTGCAGTTGAAAAAAGTTACGGATGTATGGGAGAGTAAAGAGAAATAGAAAGATCGGAAGAGGCTGAATAAATATGTTTATGCAGGCTTCACTCCTATACTTGTGACTTACCTATGCTGTTGTTTAGTTCACTACCTCCCTCATACTCAGGGTATTAGCTACTTGATGCATTGCCCGTCATGCACATTGTTTCTGCCAGAAGGCAGCACTTGATGTAGGAAAGAGAGAATTTGCGGCCAGTGGCCAAGGTTTTATTCAAGATGTATAATGCTTGTGAATCTGAAGGAAATGTGGAAGAGCGTGCTTCTACAGTAGAGATGAAAAGAAAGGAGAATGAGAAAACATTACATTGTTTCTGTATCTGTATTTGCTATGCATTCACTATCTGCACCAGAAATAGTTTGATTACTTATCTTTCAGTAGATTATATAGGATAGCCTGTTACAAATCATAACATACGAACAGAACTTTTGCAGCCTCTGTCTTGAAGTGACTTAGATGTAACATATTCATTGGTTTCAAAAGGGCCCTTATCTGAGTGAAAGATTGCAGCTGTGAAAATACTATTGCAGAAGAAGAATCAATATCACAGAATCATAGAACAACTTAGGTTGGAAGGGACCCTTCAGATCATCTAGTTAAAACCCTCTCCCATTATAGGCAGGGACATCTCCCACTAGACTGAACAAGTAAAATGGGTAACTTCCATAAATCTTACAGGATAATGAGAACTCCAGTAACTTAATCAATTCCACTGCATATAAGAGGAAGATTTTCTGCATGAAACACTTCCAACCATTTAAATTCTAATAGACTTTAAATAGACAGTAATTTAAATCAATACTGAACAACTAGAAAGAATATATATTTCAGGATTTTCAATGAAATTTAAACATTTCTGTAAACTTTTCTTATATTTAAAAAACTGAAAGGAATCACAAGTCAGGAATGCAGGTCCTTACTAATAGAATTTTGTGATAAATTTAATTTCAAATACTGGTAATTTCCAAAAGAAATAACATTTTGCTGTAATTTTAAAAATACTTTCTATCTAGACACCTCTCACTTTCATTCGCATTTAACATTCATAATTAACATAGAACAAAAAGTTATACAAATGCCATCTCATAAAGTAGACATACTTCTGGAAAATAATGTTGCAAGAGCTATTTTCTGTTATAGAAGCTATCTTTTAGCCACGTTTACAAAAATTGGCCTATAAATTTCTGAGTTCCACAAATCTACTTCTGAGTCATTTTGGATTAGGATTATTCTTCTGAAGCCAAGGTAAAAGTTTAATATTTCATTTTTTTTTCTTATGCCTTGCATGTGAAATTACTTTAAACTGATCAAGCTCTTTTACTTTATTAATATTATAAGAGTCTCTTGCACCTCAAATATCTTCTTTTCTCATTGGACCGATGTTCATTTAGATATTTGCATCTGCAGATGTTCAGTCTTTCTTTAAACCTAGTTATTAAACCAGGGTAGGTTAAATAAGATTTCTGCACTAATAGGGATATAAAATCAGTGTTCTTTAAAACAGTCATATAACTATGGTACATGAATTTACCAGTTTACCTCCCTACTATATTTTTCATTATTTGCTTATTATACTGTATGACAAAGTTCTGGTACACAACATTTTGCAGGTGTTACTGTGAAAGCCTTATTGATCAGGAATTTCTTTGTCTCCCATGGGAGAGTCTTTGTATCCCATGATTTTCTAATCAAAATCTCAAAGTCATCACTGCATCCCAAGTACATTTTTAAACTGGATCAGGTGCATGGACTGAGCAAAGCTTAGAATTGCCTTTTTAGCACTTATAAAATTCAGCATTTTTTCCCTAAAAAACATTCCCATACTTGCTTTGGATTCATTAAACACACAGTACAAAGACTGCTTTTAAATATATAAATAAGTTTACTGTTATACATCAGTTTTTCATCAGCAAATGGCTTCCATGTCTTAACTGAATTACTTCGATGGCCGTGTATAATTCTAGATTATTTTTTCCAGAAACATTCATCTGAAATTTGTTACTAATGATGTAAGTAGATGCTAACAAACAAATTATGCTAAAATCAAAAGATAATTTTAACCTGGAATCTAATAATACCTCAGACTTCTTTACTCAGGATGGCATATTTCTCTGAAATGCTGGTGCAGTCACCAGAAATTCAAAGTTGAGCTTCTAGTTCTACAGAGGAAGACTGGAGACATTTCGGTGCAATGTTACATTGGTGGTTTTTTTTTTCAGAGTGCACTACAACTGCATGTCATCCTCATATTTTTGAAGAGCTGTAACCTGATGAAATATTATGTATTCTCAGACAGTACTTTAGAAACAGAGAGAAGAGGCAGGAGAGCGGAGAACTGAAGTGAAAGAATGGAAATCAGTAATTCTATAAACATTTTAAAATACATTTCTTTTTGTTGTCTCATTACCTTTTCACTCAAGTCTCTATTCTGATGTAACATTCACACATTCAACTCAAGAATCACAAGAACTGTACATACATAAGCACAATGCACATGGGAGACAGTGGTGGACACATTCACTATAGCACACACAGTAAGCTCCTTTTAGCATGGCTGAAATACTCCTTTCCTTTCATTTTCCATATTCTAGATGGTACAATAACCACATTCTCAAAGTAAGCTGTTGAGCCTGTATGACTTTTGCATTTTCCACTTCACTACAAATAGGGTTTTCAACTGAAATAGATAGATATGTGCATAGTTATCTAAATTCTGATTAAAGGATACAAATTTGGAAAGCTTTGTTTTTCTTTTTCTTTTTTTAAAGTAAATTAATGAGAAAAAAGCTGTAATTTCATTGCTGTTAGTACACTGTTAAGAAGTGTATTGCTTGTTGAAATTGTAAGAGAATCAGAAGTCTCATCTAGAAGAATTCCGATTAAAAAGAAAAACAAAAAAAAAAGAAAAAGAACAACAACAAAAAACACAAAAAGCACCTATGCTGTCCAGAGTATACCATGAACCTGAAGCTGTAGAGGAAAAACTGTAATTCTACAAATGAATCATAATTACTTTTTGTAGATTCATCTGTCACTATTAATCAGGTAAGAAGAAAATAACACAAAGGGCCATGCAGATTTGGCTGCAGAACAGACTGGAAATTTATGTGGTTTATATTAATTAGTGATTGAATGTAATCACAGCAGAGGAGAGATGATTGAAGGTAGTATGTCAGTGCTCAGTGCCCTGGGACAATTTTGTGTTTTGTGCTAAGGGCCACACTTCCATAGTACAGCAATTGGAACCAGCATTAGCTAAAATTAGGCTGGAGCTAATCAGTACACCAGCAGCTCTGACGTACCATTTATAGTCAGAGAGGAGAGCACTCAATGCTGAATAAACCTCAAATCTGACGTGTTTCAGATTTCATTCTCTTTCACTAGCTGAGCAGGACCTCGTGGAAGTAGCAGCCACAGTTTCAAAAACATTAGATCTCTTGCTCAGGCAAATCATAATTGTTGCACATTCCTGTATAGCTGTACTTTTTGTAAAGATTGTTCATTTGCAAATTTTGAAAATCTCTATACTGAACTTATGTTTTTTTTCAAATATCACAACTACTCTTTGCAATTGCATAATATGTTGGGTACATTAAGAGCAGAAATTAAGGTTACCTTAAAATATCAGAAAGCTAAAGTAACAGATCATCTGATATCCAGAACTCATACCTAATTAATTTAGCTGAAAATAAGCATGCCTTTATAATTGAACATTAGAGCTAAGATTGATATGTTTTCAACTAGCCTAATCCCTTTTTCTACTTTTTGCTTTGTTCAGTCAGTGTCATTGTTCTCAGAAAATATTTGTTCAAACTCTTTCAAGATTTACCAACAGCACTTAAAACTACTGCAGCATTACCAACCAACCCACAAAGCAAATGGCCTCAGAGATGAAAGATCTCGTGTTTTGATCATAACATACAACTCACTAGCTATTAGTTGGATTTTCTCCATTGGAGATTTAAGCCTCATGGCTTCTGACTGACACAGAGCTGAGATAAATTCATGGTGTTTCCATGGCTCATCTGAACCTGCCACAACTTGTTAGCATTCTGTCATATCTTCATAAATCCTGTGAGGTTGAAGGCAAAGGAAAACAATGAGAATAAATTTCCTTCTCAAATAACTAAGCTTAGGGTGAAAAAGTCAATCTAATTTCTAATTACTTTAGGCATTAGTTTTAATTAGCAATTTTCTACATTTCAGCATAGTAAGGAATTGTACTTCGATGTAAAAACTGCTTAACAAATATATTTTTACTTAGCATCAAACGTCTAATACCTATGGCTTTTTTAATTGCCCTATTGTCACCTCAGATATTTACCAGCATGCACAGTAAAGCAGCATTTATGATACTTTGCCAGTACTTTAAATGAAGTAACACAAATTAGTCCGTATTTCACAGCCACTTTGAGAACAAACATACCTTATGCTGCAGCTTGTTCAAAAAACACTGCAGAAGTTAACCTATTTTCTGTACCTTGATTGTCTGAATGAATTGTCACAAACTTTTTTCCTGATCAATGATCTAGTCAAGATTTCTAGAAAGGCTGTAATAACTGTACAGCACTATAAATAAAATTATAAACACAACAGTAGTAATAGGTTACATTGATCTTTTTGGATAGATAGGAAGACAATTTCTTTTTTAAAAAAATGGCTGAATCACCTATATGAGAGAATATGTCTCTAAGTGTTTATAGGGCTAGCAGAATTCATCTTCCTATGACACCTACGTAGCGAGTCATTCTAGGGAAAACATGAGAATATATGTACTTCTGAGAAATGATAATTGAAATTCCTTCTATGCTTTTAATGAGAGATCTGCCCATAAGAACATGAATGTCTGAGGGTCAGCATCTAAACTTCACATGGACAGAACTATTGTTATCTGAATCTGAGATTCAGATGAAATGACAAGTATAACAGTAGTAAAAAAGCCAGTTTAAGATACATAAATAAAAGAACATTAACTATCTTGGAGAAGACTTCATCAGGACATATGGAAGCCCAATCCCAACATCACAAAAGGATTTTAAAAGCTTTTATATTTTGGACTTAAAGTGCTCCTTGAACGATGAAGATGTCTGGAAAGAAAAACAAAGCACTAGTATGAAGTTAGTTGGAGGACAAGACAACTTTGAAAAAAACTCTCCTACAATGGTCAAGGAATTAGTTGTCTTTGCTGAAAGTGTTGAGAGAACAGACCACCAGCTACCTTTCTGGTAATGCAGAAGGCAGCTAACTACTGCAGAAACTGGAGGAGAGGTGGCCTTTGTTCCCTTCATTCTCCAGTTTAGAACTTCAATTTTTTTTTTGCCTCTGATTTCCAGATTTGCACATCCTTGCATCCAGGCACTAGCAGGCTGATGCAGCAATGATTTTCTACTTTTTGTTCTTATGAATTATTCTCATGTCCTTAGACCTGTGAATACTGTAACAGTAATGTATCTATTAAATCAGGTTTCCTATGGGGTAGAGATTACTACTTAGGAAACAGGAGTTACATTGTTATTTTCTTTCATGTCTCATTTTATACCTTTCAGTTCCCTTTGAAAGGGGAAGAAAAAGAAAAGAAAAAATAGATGTAAGAGGAAAAAAGACAAGAATAAAATTATAGATAGTAGAATTTCCCAGTAACTACCTAGCAATATTCACACACAAAGTCACCACCTAATCAGTCTTCAACATTTGCTTTAGACCATCACAGTGTGCTTTAATAGCATAAAAGCATCTTAAGCACAGAAAAACAAACAAACAAAATATAACAGTAGGAAGATCATGATGAAATATAGCTAGCTCTTAGCTTCTGTTACAAAAGTGTTACAGGAGAAAATATGCTGTAACAAAGAGTGCTAAGCTGGGAGACTGTTGACTGAGTTGGCCAATTTTTCCCTCTAATCCCTTGTTTTGTTCTTGTTGTTGGCTCACTTCTTAAATAAAAAGAAAGCCTCACTTTTAGTGTCAGTGCATCCCATCAAATATGAACAGTCCAAAAAAATCTTTGTGTATGTAAGCCTGTCTCATGAACACTGATTCCTTGCACAATGATTTTCAGGTCAAAGTTAATCAGGTCTCTGTCCCCTTCATGCCAAATATTTCTTAACTGTACTGAAGAACAATTTTGGAGACTACCTACGATTTGCCATGCACCCAAAAATGTATTCAGTGTACATTTCAATGTTTATTTTCTTATTACATCTCTGTCAGGGCCAATGACACAGAACAAAGGAGATCTGTGCATGTAATAAAAGGATGGGTTTTGTTATATTAAGTGAAACAGTGTTAAAAAAAAAAAAAAAAAAGTGTTTTTAAGTAGTTAAATTCAGGTTTTTTTCCCATTTTTTTTAAAGAATTTGTGTCCTCTGAGACTACAATTTTTTCATCTACAGTGAAGTTTTTAGACTCTCAGCTCTCTTTTCAGCTGTCAAGAGCTGTTTTAAAGTATAGTAATTTAAAGACTTTAAATTTTCCTAAGGTATATTCTGATAATGATTGTCTGAAAAGCAGACAAAAGCAAGGCAGATGTGTTAAAAACAGTTATCAGGGGAGTTACTTACAGAGTAATAATTATTATGAGAGCATAGAATTTTTGTTCTATGTACTTCTTGGTTTTGCTTCGTTAGATTTGATGACTTTTTAGGTATGAATTATCATATCAATTAAGTGCCTACAATGTTTTCAATTAACAATTGTACCCAAATATCACTACTAATGTCAAATAATTTGCTATTCCATTACCTAGGTTTTCTCAAATGAAAATAACTATTTTCAGTTATCTTTTTGCTTTATGTCCATATTTAAGCCTATAGATAATAATCTTCATTATTATGGCATTTAAACCCAACTGTAATAAGGAATTCCCATTTTCTAAGTGTTGAAACATGCCATAAGATCTCTATATTAATACACACCATACTGGTCATTTCAGTATATAATGAATGTCACCTAATTCTTTGCAAAACATTTATAAACCTTTCTCTAGCCCAAGCCCAGGACTGTTAGGCAACCACAGCAGAATTCTGTAACAGCTCCTGTTCCTCTAGGTGTTGGGGTTATATACAAGATATCCAGGTCAATTTCTCAAGTCATTAATGTAATTCATTTAATGTAATTACAGGTTCAAATGTACACATGTCTCCCTTAAAATTCATCAGCCTATATCTGAGTGGCCCAGATGTATAATCTATGAGAAACTGACAGTTTGAGTCTCCAGCTATTCACAGAAATTCTGCTGAAAGAGATCATTGTAAATTCATAGAATCATAGAATGGCTTGGATTGCAAAGGACCTCAAGGATCATCACATTCCAATCCTGTTGCCACAGGCAATGTTGCCAGCTGCTAGAACAACTACTAGACCAGGGCCCCATCCAATCTGGCCTTAAACACCTCCAGGGGCATATTCATAATGTCTCTTGCAGCTTGTGCCAGCATCTCACCAATCTCTCAGTAAAAAACCTTCCCCTGAAATCTAATCTAAATCTCCCTTCCTTTAGTTTAAAACCATTCCCCCTCATGCTATCACTATATACCCTGTAAAAAGTTGATTTCCCTCATGTTTATAAACTCCCTTTAAATATAAGAAGGCCACAGTGAGGTCTCCCCACAACCTCCTCTTTTCTAGGCTGAACAAACCCAGTTAGTTCAGCCTATCTTCACAGGAGAGGTGTTTCAGCTCTTTGATCATCTTCATGACCCTCATCTAGACCCTCTCCAAAAGTTCCACATCTTTCCTGTGTTGGGGGCCCTAGGCTTGTATGCAATACTTCCAGCTGGGGCCACACAAAGGCACAGTAGAGGGGGACAATCACCTCCCTTGCCCTGCTGGCTTCAACAGTGTATTGTAATCCACTCTTGTATCAGGATGAATCTAATAATTTCTATACAATACTACTATGATTTAATAAGAAAATACATAATGTAACAGCTCATTTCTCATCTAAACCCATGTAAATTTTTGAGAAAAAAAAAGAAAATAAAAGTATTTTAGTGTTTTAATTCAACAAGGCGTTGTTCCATATTTCCTGCTGTAATCTGGAATCCTCATGCTTCCATTCTCATCTATAAATAAATGGGTAAACTGCAGACCAAATTACATCAGTTACATCCAGTGTAAAAGATCTCAACTATAATACGTCACTGTTGCCTCAAAACTACAATTTTTATGGATCATTTACTTTCAATTTTATCAGTTCTTTATTATATACAGTTAGTATCATTAAACCTGGAAAATTGGGTGAAGAAACAGTAATATTATCAACACAAATCTGTAGTGACAATTCTATGAGATAACTTATTCAGCATACAGTGTAGTGCTTCTATCAGCCAGTATATAACATTTAAACAGCAGTCAGTAAATACTTGCTCCTTTTTTTTTATGGAATACGCTTCCTTCATGTATACAATCTAGAGACTTTGAAACAATTGCATAACAATGTAATTGTGGGTGTATTTTTGTGGGTGGTTTTTTTGTTTGTTTGTTTTTGTTGTTAGTGATGAATTAGGAATTTTTGTCTTTATGGTGTTTTTTATTTTAATGAAGAACACAGTTAATTACCAGATTGAGATGACTCCTTTACAGTTATAGAAATAATCTCAGGCTATGTAAATGCAATATAAATCTCATTTTAACCTAGCAGATATATAGCAATGCTTTTTTCTTTTTTGATGTGACTTTAACTTGAAGTCTATTTTTGCACTTTGAGGACTATTATAACAGAAAGCAAATACACTTTTATTGCTACAAATAGGCAAATATTTTTCTGTTCAGGTTATTGAGCATCAATGGAGCTATAAGGAAAGTTCCCAATTAAATTAAGTGAACTTGCATGAAATTGAAAGTTTCTTACAGTTAATACATGTGCTACTCAAACTTAGGAATTTTGTTTTAATAATTTTTATCTTTGGCATATAGCTGCATTAATACATCTTTTCAAGTGTTGTTTGTTTTTAAAGTATTTTATATCTCAATGAAAAAAAGCTAATTCCTCCTCCTTGAATGAAGCCAAAAGTACGTCTTTGGAGGGAATGAATAATCATCATAAACAATGTCTAGAATCCAAAACAGATTTAGAAAGCTCCTCTGAGTGAGCACAATGTGACATGTTCCTCCTGTATCATTAACATCTAAAGAACATTTTCAGATAGTTTATTGGTATTAGGTAAAATTCTAACCTCCCAAAAATTTTGTAATAGGGAGGAGAGACTACAGAATGGCAACAGCAGCAGCCAAAAACTGATGCTGTTATTTCAAAAGTTGCTATGCTGGTACAACAACCTCCTCACAGATCAGAGCATCCTTCCCCATTGGATGCTACAAAGAAGTCTAAGCTACCAGTACAAGGTGCTACAAGGAGTGCTGATGTCTCATGGCTTATGTGGTATATAGACAGGGGCATGGATATGTATAAAGCTAAAGCAACCATGTCTCCTCTGAATAAGAAGTGTGTAAAACTTGTTTTCCCAACATGCTTACATCCCACGTGTCGTCTAACAGAAGAGGTGCACATTTATTATTCTGTATAGGGAGAATTCTGGGGCATTACTTATAGAAGAGCATTTATAAATTTGTACCTGTTTATTAGCATTGTGTTACTTGATTTACCTAATATATTGACAACATTGATCCTGTTAATTTTCACTTAGTTACAAGTGTCAGTAATAAATCAATAAACTGCTTCAATACTTTGAACTGAGCAGTTTTCCCTGCGGCAATACATACATAGCTAAACTCAGTCCAAAAAGCAGTTGACTACCTGAAAAACTTTACTCACTTAGTATGATCAGTTGATGGGCAGTGCTCTTCTTCTCCAGGATATAGTTTTGCTCCACTTCCAAGTTCCCACTTAAATATTTTTGTGATGGAATCAGTTTCTGATATCTCTTCCAAGGCTGGTTGATACCATCCACACTGAGTATTATCTTCAAAATTGCAGATTTCCTTAGCTTTAGAGATGAACAGCAGATATTTCATGCTTATATAAAAATAGGGGATCATTAATGTATACCATTATAAAATAAATAGAAAAAAAAGGATTCAATTTGTAGAAACCAATTAATACTTACACACTTCTAAATTTAATATTTTTTCCTCTATAGATAAAATATCTATTATATCTTCTATGTTCTTTCTTATGAGGCAGATACTTTTTAGAAATAAAGCAATTCTTTTCCCCCTTGGTAATTATTACTGAATGTGTTCTGATCAGCTTTCAGGTCATTCAAATAATCTATCACGTGATACACACTGGGATGTATGTAAAATGCATCTGATGTTATTGCATGTTAGTCCTACCTCACTCTAACATGCTGATGATATTACAAACTCATTGCAAATTTATAAAAAAAATCCCACACAGAAACTCTGAAAAACTGGTTCATTATTTCAAGCAGTCCTTGAAATTCCTGAAAACTACATAATAATGCTAATATTTGACATTGGTGTAAAGTACTGAACTTATCTTACTAAATAAATATACAGCTGCTTGTGTCCTGGTTTTTGATTTCCTGAGCAACTGGATAAGAAAAATGAGCTCACTTACATCCCTCCCTCATAATGCATCTCCCTAAAGAATATTTGAGCGGTGAATTGGAGCTAACTGTTTCTTCATTTATGCTACTTAGTCTGCAGAATTCTGACTACAAATGATAGACAAAGGAGAGAGTGAGTTTTGAATTATAGCTTTATATCTCCACTGAGGAAACAAAGCACCTTTATATCTCCACCTGAGGAAACAGTCAGGGTGGACTGTCTAGTACCCTATCCATATGAGGATTTGTGATGCTTCCTGAGACTACAGAGTAGCATGGTATTATGGTATTCTACCCTGATTAAATAAAAAAACATGTTTTAAAAACATTCCTTCAGATGCCTCTGAGAAAGATAATACTTCCCTGAGAAAATATTTCTACCTTCATATGGGACATACTTAATTTATGCTATTCCAGCATTGTCATTTGAGTGATAAATTGCCAACAATGCTATAATGACTGGAGGCTTCAGAAAAAGCAAATGTATGAAAGTATATTCAGCCCAGTACTTATCTCTCTCAGAAGGAAAAGATTGTAGGACATGATAAATTTCTGAGGAAAAAAGTGTCTATCCAGAGGGCTCTTTACATATTTTTCAGTGTAGTTTTACAATGGCTAGTGTTTTATGCACATTATAGGAAATAACCCAAACTCACATTTATATGTCAGACTAAGTCACCCAAGAAACAGACAGGAGGAAGTTTAATGATACTTTTATTAGCTAAGTCCTCAGTCCTCAGAGAAGTGATTGGAGTTCCCTAAATCTTGGGTAACAAAGAGATTTGATCATCAGTGAGATGTCTGTACTTCTCATTAATTAGCTTTTGAATGGAAACATTTTCAACAACTATGTTTTAAGGCAGAAAGTCTTTGACAGTGTCTTCTACAATGCTATAGTGTGAACTGATGCAACTCCGAAGTAATAAACAAATGTCTCAAATCTATGGACATTGTCTGGTGGCACTGTCCATTGTCCCAGCTCCATGGTTCTCATCAGGTCTTTGGGAACTTAGAGGTTGGCACTCACTGACTTTTGTGTGGAGTTCCTAGTCAAAGGAAAACATCTGGGACCAATAACAGGATTAAATTTATTTTCTCACTCTAACTTAGGAGGCCTAACACTAAGTTACTCTGTCAATTCAGAATTTACAGCTCATTTGGCAAAATCAAACTTACCAAGTGAACAAAGTAATGGCAATAACATCATTATTTTCATAGCTGAACTTCAGCGTGTCTGCTGCTGAAAATACTGACTATAGTCACAGAAGTAGGTAAGAAATGAACCGAAATATCCCAGGTGCATGCCCCAAATATGAGACTATAGAGTTATTGTCTCTTCCAATCTGAATTGTTCAACATTTGAAAAACTGTAATGTTAATTAATTTGAGAAAAGGGAATTTCTTTTTCCTATTTTGCTAGTAAGTTGAATTGGAATATAAAACATCAAATCCAACCATCCCATTAGAAGGCAGAAAGCACCTCAGCTTTACACATTTTGAGCAAAATTTTATTCTTTTTCTAGAGAAAATCATTTTTTAAAAAAATATGCTTATATGTTAATATAAAACGACAAAGGTAAAAAAACAGTAGTTAAAGCAATATATTGAATTAGCAGAAACTAATATAAAGTACGGAATTTAGTACACTCACCACAATCTGATTCATCAGACTGATCAGAGCAGTCAGGTCTAAAATCACACTTCTGGATCATGTGGATGCAATTGCCAGAGGCTCTACAGACAAATTCATTCTCTGTGCAGTTGTTCAAGGGGAGTGTGATAGGACTGGAAGTTCCTGATAGAGTTGTAGAGATTGTTGGCAAGCTTCCTTCAAAAAAACAAGGAAAATTCTGAGAAACAGAACAAAGGCACTCCAGATTTTTAATTAATTCTTTCCTCACGTCATTTTTCAAAGTTATAGCTCTACTGGAAAAAAGCCTGGGTGGCCAGACGGAGTTTTTTTAAATGCTGCCCAGCAGACAGTCAACAGAACATGCAATGGCTAGGTTTCCTTGGTGGAAAGCCCTAGGTTGGTCATGTCAGCCAACCACCATTTACACAGCCCTTAACATCTGTAGGAACTTACTTAAGCCTCTTACCTGGCTTTATAATTTAAATGAAAGTAGTCAGTTACTTCAAAAACTAATGACAGGGAGACCTTCAGAACAGTTACAAAAACACAATTTCCTTGAGAAGAAAAGCTAACAGATTGTTAGGTAACAATGGCCTTTTTACAACACATTGATTACTATAATTAACTGTACAAATTGCCAGATAACCTTCTAGCCTTTTAATTTCATCAATGAGAAGTATTTTTTCCCCTCTGGAAAAATTAATGTGATATCATTAACTTGTCCCACCACCGCTTTTCAATCCATTCTTTTTGTATTTTTCCTTTTATTCTTTACTACGCACCTTTCTTCAGGCTAACTCTCATTTCTTAAAAACCTTTGCTATCATTGTCCAGAAAAAGAATTTTTATTATACAATTCCTTCTTTGAATTTAATCATTAATGAAATCATTAGGTGTAGTGCACAATGCACTACAGTAATAGTAATACAATAAAGTAATACACCTAGGTTAATTAAAAACTACATGTGAAGACTTGATATGAAATATGTCTGGAACAGGAATTTTTTTTTCTCCTTAAGGCACAGTACCATCCAGACTGATAATAAATTTTCCACAAGCAAGAGCCATCTCTTTGGTAAGGTAGCAAGCACCTCTATGACATCAAATGAATGATGCACTAGTATTATCTTTAGACTTAAACAAAAAATGAAAGAGGAGAAACCGTTTGAATGAATAGTTATTCATCACAGTTATATATATATATATTCATCATAGTTATATGACATAATAAATGTATCTACAACTCCTAATAGCATCAAGGACCTTATTGGCCAAAAATTTTTGAACAGAGATGCCACATTCAAGACTCTGCTCCAACTCACTCGGGAAGATGAAAAAACTTTTTCAAACACAGTAACCTTCAGGACAGAATCAACTCCTTTCCCTTATTATTTGAAATAATCCATTTTCTATAATTCGTGAAATACCATTTTGTCTAGGGCAAACATCATTGAATTGCCTAAAGTTAAAGCTTTCAAATTGTCCATCAAAACTCTATGCTCAAATTCCTACATCTTTGATATTATATATGTGACTTTACCATGAAATTAATAAGCCCATCTCTCCTTGCTTGAATTTCTTAATAAGTGGCATCTGGGAGCTGGAGTAGGTTTCCCAAAGAAGTTGTGGATGCCCCAGAAAGTTGTTTGGGCTGAATGGAGCCCTAGGTAGCCTGATGTAGTAAGTGGCAATCCTGCTCATGGCAGGAGGGTTGGAACTAGATGATACTTCAGGTCTTTTCCAAGGCAAGCCATTCTTTGATGATCTGACAGGCTATATATAAAGATGCAGCTAATAGTAGTCCCTTAAAATCTCCTTAAAATAAGGCAGGCTGCCTTATCTTCTGAACTGCTTGCACACTGTAAAGTGAGAGCAGTTGAATGTGTAACAACTTTAAACATTATTCAGGAGAGGAGGAAGGTTGTATTAAACAGATTTCACTGAATGAAAAGTCAGTTTTCTTACACACTACTAGAAGGAAAACAAATCTAGCAAACAAAATTCCAAAGAATATGGAAGCTCCCTATTTGTTAAAAACTTGTTAAAAAGGGTCTCTTTAGGTCCCTAAGTGCACAGCTATTTCCTCTGAAATGCCTGTCTGAATTTTCTTGTTAGATCTGACTTAATTTGATCTGGTTGTGTTTTTCCAGAAGAAGTACTTACAAATAACAGAAAACAATCATCCCGTCTAAAAGGGTTTACATAGCTTCAAATCTGTCCTTACCATTGTAAACAGCACAGTCTAGAAATGACATGTCATCAAGTCCAATGTCTCCACTGAAACCATCTCCTACTGTACCTTTCACCAAGATCTAGGGAAACAGTAATTAAAAAATCATTTTTCAGTGTACAGTAGAATTCCACTTCTTATTAAATATTTCATATTGATTGATAGAAAAGTCATTTTCCATGTTTCACACTTAAAATAAGATTAAATTTGTTCTAGGGGATATATTCTATTTAGAGACAGTTTACAGAAGGGGCTAATTATGATCAGTTTTCATTGGTGCTCACATTAATCACAGTGAACCATAATACAATGGTTAGCTTTACAATCATGTAAATCCACTGAAACATCATTGTGATATAAAATGATGGCACATTATGATTAGCTCCTTTGATACTTACTGTAACAATATTAATAATGGTCAATTATAATAACATTTCTGTGAATAAATTATATAGCCTCAAATCTCTGTATGATGAAAACAATTAAATGGGTTATAGGTGTGTTCTGGAATCCTTTGAAGAAAAATATTCTAAATATTCTACAAATTCATTAGAATGGTCAATGTTAAAGTTGCTTACTTTCTCATTATTATCTACTATCAAGGAATAGGAGATGTTAATATAGGTAAAATAATCTATAGATGACTAAATAAGCCTATTTATTCTGAGTTAGTACCAAACTGTAAAAACCTAAGTGAGTGATTAGGGAAAGATTTAATGAGAATTTCCTTGATGTAACTAATTTATAAGTCACTATTCACAAATGAAGAGGGAGGGAGAGGGAGAGAGAGAGAAAGAAAACAAAGCCTTCTAAAACCGTAACATACACACACAGAAAAGCAGCCATACATTTATATATATATATATTTTTTTTTTCAAAGTAAACAAAATAGAAACGCTTAGAAACAGGACAAATTAAGATGTCTAGTATTTGGAAATGTCGTACGTGAACATGTATTATTTCAAAGTGACAAAATCTCCTTCAGTTTAATTTTGACTGGCAAATGCACAGCAGTTTACATAAAGTCTTGACTTAATTTTTTATGCATGAGTTATTATCTGCTCATAATTAATTATAGTAAATAAGCTAAAATTCAGAAGGTGGCAGAGTTTGTTAAGCTAATTTATATAGTTATTAACAAGACAAAAACCAAGTTCTATAAACTACTCTGTTTTTCAGTGTAATTGTGTTCAGTTTTGACTGATGTGAACTGGTAGGTTGAGAGGCTTCTCTCCCTACAACTCCCTGTGACCATTTAGCCAGCTGCGACACTGTGAAGACATGCTTATTTATCACCTCCTACCAAACTTTCCCTGGAGGAAATAAAATTCCTATCTCTCCTTAAATAGTAATACCTTTATTAAAGGTATAGCAATATCGAGTGACAGCTGGCATCACAATGTAGGAGTAAGGCAAACTGGAAAATCTTCCTATTGATACAATGGTAATAATAATATCAATAAATTAATTAATACCTCCCCTTCCTCCTCTTTTTATATTTGTCTTTTATATTTTTATTTACTTGGAGGGTGGCATATAGCAAGAATTCAGCCAGTAAGACAGAAAAAAAACACATAGGTGCATGCTCAAATAAACATCTCTTAATGGACTTTGTGTACATTCAAGTATTAGAGATATTGTTCCAACCGATATTAAGGAGGCATAATTTATTGGTTTCTTTTCAATTGTGGTTTCTTTAGAGATTTTAGAAATGAAGACCGTATTGTCTTGCTTCTGGTAGTTTAAAATTTAAAATAAAATTTATTAATAAGCTATTTCTGCAGTATAAAACTTCTGCCTACTTTAACTGTGGTTAAACATCGACCACTTAAATAATTTGCCTGCAAAATTCTGCAAGCTTCATAAGCTATTATTAAACTACCTCCAGGGAATTCATCTACCATGAAATTCATTTCACATCTCATTTATTATTTGAATGAGGATGAATAGTTCCCAAATTTTCCAGCTTCAGAACTTCAAGATCTGGTCTGAATGAAGACTATAGAAGTGGCAAGAGGTATGCTACATAAAATATGCTTCTTATGGAGTAAGAAGCAAAGCATATTAGAACAACACCTTATATGCAAAAATTATTGATCTCTTTATATTTTGAACCAAGTAGATTTTTGAAGGGTGAAGGAACACCATAACAAATGTTTATATGATAATTACAGTGAGTAACATTGTTCTGTACGTGTTCTATTTTTATAATAATCCATAGTTCTATCACTACTCAATTCCCTCAGAAGGTTAGAAAATTAAATCTTAATTTCCAGATAAACATGGTTTTAGCTAGGGTGGAATTCACTGAGGTATGGAAAACTCTAAAAGCATCTGAATGCACAGGAAATAGAGATTGAAGTCTTGATGTACATAGCTAGTCGTATGGACAAACAACATATTGGGTCTTTCACAGGAAGTATCAACAGTATTACATAGTGATTTTATTAGAAGATAGAACTTGCTAATTTTGATTAGGGATATTATAGTTATCTCTGGTGAGAGACCAGGTGGTTTGGAAGGGGATAGAAACATACAAGTGTATAATAGTACAAACAAAGACTATTTTGTCATAAGTTTCTTTAAGCAAACGTGGGATAGAAATGCATTTCACTGCATACCTCTGAAATAAGCTAATCTATATTTTACAAGTGCTATGTATACACAAAGAAAAAGTGTCAAAAGTAAACAGTTTCTTATGAGACGATAGAATTTGTGTATGTTCTTGGACAAACTACAGAGACACTAATTGCATTAAATCTATACCAAAATTTCTTTCTTGTTATAAAGATATCTTCAACCAGTGAAGTCACAGTAAGTCCTCACTCTAAGACCATTTTTTCAAGAAGGTGTGAAGATATTCCCATCTCAAGAATTATACAACAAAGGAAAACTACTTAACAAGTAAAGATAAATTCTAAGAAAAAATGTGACTAAAGAAATACTGTCATACGAAAAGATGTTGATACTTCCAACAGTACAGACATTAAGTATTCTACAGAATTTGGCCTGGCACAACTCCCAAACATCATAATAATATCATAATCATTTCTACAAATCACTGCCTGCCAGGACATACTTGAACAAGATCTGAGAGTTGAATAGCAACTGTACAGTGTAAATCCGATTAGTGTCTATAAATATCTAAGGTGCGGGAGACAAAGGGATGAAGGCCAGACTCTTTTCAGTGGTGTGTGGTGATAGGACATGGGGAAATAGCCACAAACTGAAGCATTGGAAGTTCTGTATAAATGTGCATAAGAACTTCACAGTGAGGGTCATGGAGCACTTGACCATCTCCAGAGAAGGAGACTCCACAACAGGGAAGTCTGTTCAAGACCCATCCTGACTCCCACCTGTGCAACCTCGTCTAGTGAGCCTGCTTCGCTAGGGGGGCTGGACTCAATGATCTTAGGGGTCTGTTCCAGCCCCTACAATTCTGTGATTCTGTGATTATGTGAAATCTGAAAACCAAACAGTAATGTGTAACAAGTTAACAGGTATCAGAGATGAAAGAAGCCAACACACAGAACAAAGATGAAGAAACACAGGCAATGCCTGGAGAGGAAATTACCAAGCTGCAACAAACACAGAAGAATAACAGTAGATACGAAGCATAATTGCAGAAATGAAAAACCACAGAAACTAATGGCAACATTTAATAGACAAAAAAAAAAAAGAAAAAAAAATTAAAAACCCACGAATCTCAGCAGATTATTGGGAAAAGCACAAAGAATAGTAGGGAAAGAAAGATAAAGTGAAAGTTGAAAATGAAATTGTTGCTAGAGTGGAAATCCCTTATGACAAAATACTTGAGAGAAAATTACTACTAGCAAATGACCAAGAGTGATAATGGAAAAAAGAACACAAGTGGGTATTAGAAGTCTAATAAACAGAGAAATCCGTGATGAATTTAGAGCATCTTTCAAAACTGGATTTTGATGAAAAATATAAATCTGACCAACAAAATTTAATGAACTCCAATTCATATGTCAGCATAATTGAGGCCTGGAACAAAGAAACAAGCAATCAAATCAAGCCAGAAGCATCCTATAGGATGGTTCTTACAGTTTTTGTTGTTGTAATATGTCCTAGAACTCTGAGGGTGCCTCTCCTCTGTGCCTTCTCCTCTGCTCCAGGATCTGATGTCATTCCCATCAACTGCTGAATTTGGAGGTGCTTCCCATTGCAGTCACTGAGCCTTAGCACATATATGAGGAAGTTATCATCAAGGTGTTTTAGGATTCTCCTGGATCTGTTTGTATCAGCTGCATGGTGTTCCCAGTTAACATCTAGCAAGTTGAAGTCTCCATAAGGACCTAGATGTCTCAGTTCCTTAAAGAAAAATTCAGTGTCATCATTGTGGGTAGGTTTCCTATAGTAGACTCACATAATGACATCCCCTGTATTTGCTTATCCTTTAATCCTTATGCAGAGGCTCTCAACCATGTTGTCACCAACTAACAGCTCCGTACAGTCCAGCCAACCCCTTCATTACATATAGCATCACTCTGTTACTACTTCTGCCCTGATCGTCTCCTCTGCAGAGCCCGCAGCTGTCCATCACAGCACAGCAAAGTTTATTTCTGATGTCTCATGTAGAAACGATGCTCAGTGACTGCAATGAGGAGTGTTTTCCAGTTCAGCAGTTGATGGACACATCAGAATCTGGCACAGGGAAACTCTTCAGAGTTCTAGGACATAAAACAACAATGGCAAAAACTGTAACTACAGTCCTATAGAACTCTTCTGTCTTGGAGATGCTGCAAGGGACAGCTCACACTGTATTACTTGACATTAGAGGGGTTAAGATTTTTAAGGGTTTTTTAATAACATTGCAATAGAATAAAGGTCCCTTAATTATGGCAAAAAGATGACTACAATGCTCAGGGGGATTGATTTGCTATTTTCACATAACAGAATAATTTCCCTTTTCTGTACCCAGAGAAATTTGAATGAATAGAGCAAACTGAAACAGCTACATTTATCTAGGGATGTAAAAATAGAATCTTTGCTCTTTCTTTTGAAGAGAAATTATGTCAGGTTTTATGATTATTCAGTGAGGATGAAAGCAAACACCATTCACCATGATAAAAGTTAGGCAACGATGGACAGATTGTTACTTTACTGTCTTTTCAAATCCACTTATAAGGAAAAAGCATGTAAGTAGACATCTCAGGGATGTGAAAATAAATTTGATGTAAAGATGTAAGTACACTCAACAGACTGTTTTATTTTCCATGTTGAATCAAGTGCCCTGTAAAGAGTAACATCTTCGGCAAGGAATATATTTCCACTTGCAGTTTACAGCAAAAGTAAATTAATGCAACTTCTTGCTCTATTTTCAAAATCACCGGGGTTGATTATTTCTGTAATGCATCTAGGGAGTTACACACGCAGAATGGTTACTGAAATATTGCAGATGAGTACTGTACTCCTTTGCTTACAAGGGGAATCAAGTTCTCATAGAATCATAGAATCTTTCGAGTTGGAAGGGACCTCTAAAGGTCACCTAGTTCAACTTCCCTGCAATGAACAGGGACATTTAGACTTAAATCAGGTGCTCAGAGACACATTCAGCCTGACCTTGAATGTATCTAAGGATGGAACTTCCACTGTATCTCTTGGCAACCTGTTCCAGTTTTTCCAGCCTCACCACCCTTATTGAAGAAAACTTCTTCCTTATATCCAATTTAAATCTCCATCCTTTTGGTTTAAAATCATTTTCCCTTGTCCTACCACAACAGATCCTGCAAAAGAGTCCTCTTTCTTAGAGTCCTACTTCAGATTCTGAAAGGCTGCTTCCAGGTCTCCCTGGCATCTTCTCTTCTCCAAACTGAATAACCTCATCTCTCTCAGCATGTCCTCATACAGGAGGTGCTCCATCCCTTGGATCATTTTTGTGGCCTGCCTCTTGAGACACTCAACTCCTCCCAAGAAAGTGAGAATTGAAGCTCTCCATTCAAGTTCTAGTACTTCCCAAAAGGTCTCGAATATACTCAGAAACTACTCATATTAAAATACCAGATTATTAAGCTCCTTTCAAAGTCCTCTGTCATACCATTGTCTGAATTGAAAAGGAAAATAGGATCAGGTACAGGTACAAAGTAAGTGTAGCCAATAGAGCTAGCTTTATTAGTTGTTAATTTTAGCATCGGAGATGCACTTAATCTTGGCTCAGAGACCATCTTTTTTTTTTTCATTTAAAAAATTTACCTCTGAATTTCCTGATTAACTCATCTGATCAGTTCTGCTCACTGATATCTTATTTAACAGTGATATAAAATATCTAACAGTAACAAACTTCAGCCACAGTTTGACAGCATCTAGAACAGAGGTTTCCTGTGAAAGTTAAAACTGAGAAAAAGGTTGAGAAGGGGCTGACATGGCCAATGGAAACTGACAACTGACAACAGGACAACTGTTTAGTCTACTGTAATTGGCTTTACCTGTATGGAAATATTCTCAAAAACGTCAACATGTAAGGTATACTGTTTATAAACAATGATCTTTTTCATGGAAAGTGGCAAACAAATGACAGACTTGCACAATGAGGGAAGAGGAATATGTGGTATCAGTTATCTTATGTAGATGCTTATCTATTAAATTTGAAAGAGAAAAAGTAAAGGTATGAGTTAAAAAAATCTAGGCCATTGTCAGAGTCTACAGTTTTTTTTACTAAGTACCTCAAAAAACAACAACAGCAACAACAAACTAAACCATCCTGCTTTATAGTATCAAGTGAATCTAAATATTTCCTTTTCAACCTGAATATCACCTATGAGATACTAAGCACTTCAAACACTGGGGAAACAGTCCAGAAATGTAAGCAAGCTGTTTTGTACAGATCTACAAAGAAATTCATTGCAAACAATGCTCAAAAGAAAATCTCATACTTTAATTATCATTTGTTCATACTCAAAAGATTATTATCTTTTTAGAGATGGGAGAAAATAAATTCCACCATAAAAAATTCAAAAGTACCTCCTCAAGGAAAATCAACCCACAAACATATTGCAAAGTCAGCGTTATCAAATGGTTACTAAGAGCTTTTAAACTGCACTGTCATTTATAAACTCTCAGAGTTTTGTGCTGCATCAAGCAAACATATCACAACCTAGAGTCATCATACCTGAAATGGCTTAGAGCTGCTGATGTACAGCGTCTGTCTTATCCATTTTCCTCCTTGATTTCCATACTTGTACCACAGCAATATTCCCTTGGTATTACTCATAGTTCTCTGGAAGACTGACAAAGTGTAAACTTGCTTTCCAGACATATGATAATGAAAGCGGAAAATGCAGGTTCGATTGTAAGTAGGGTTGAAGAGAGGACTAAGCAAAACTGCTTTATCTTCAAATTCCTGTGGCTCTGAAGACTCCATGTACAGGTAATGCCCCAGACTAGTGCCTGTCGTGTGATCCTTTAGTGGTCCTGTATTAAGTGTAGGGGTTGGTCCTTGTATCCTGATCCAGTCAAAGTCATCCTCAGTGTCCTGTGCCCAATTGCATAGCCCATTTTCGAAGTCACACTGTAGGTCAGGGTCTGAAATACATGCAGAACAGAATGTTAGGTGTAAAGTAAGCAGAACCATATCAGAAAGTGGCATTGCTTTAATATACTCTTTATTCACTGTCTGAGAAAAAGAAAATAATTTGTTTCCTTTTTCCTTTTCAAATACACGTAATATAGACCCATTTGGTTTTTGAAAGAATTCTCCCCCGCAAAAAAAAATTTACCCTAGTAGAGGCAAAATAAAATAAAATGAAAGAAAAGCCTTTAGTTAACTTCTTTCTCATTACATCTGGTAATCAATACTTCATTCATTCATTCAATAAATACTGTGAAGAATTATTTAATAGCATGAAGAGTAAAATGATTTATGCATTTTTATAATTAAAGTATGAAAAAAACCCTGAAGGTTTTTCGTTGTTGTTGTTGAAATAAATCACAGAACTTAACTTTGTAGTTAGATGCAATAGGTGACTTAATATGTTTTTATTTGACAGACGCTAAATTCAAAAGACATTTATAACACATCATTATTTAACATCAAGACAAAATATATTGATTAGGACTACTAATTCTAATGCAAAGAAAACCAAGCTGTGTATTAGAAATGGTTAACTTTTGTTCCCGCTTTTCATCTACCTTTCATAAACAGTAATTAATGATTAATATGTAATTATTAATCATATAATAGCCAATTTTTTGATATTTTATTTAAGCTTTTATTTGTTACAATGTTTAAAACTGCAAAATCAATCATTCGGTATTTCCTGACTGTAGATTTCAACATGCTTAAAGGAAGATAAGCATTTTACGGGTGGGAAAACTGAGATAATGCGGAAATCCTGCACTGTCTTTGAAATTCAGAAATACAGAGCAGATATCAGTGCAGTCTGGTATCTCCTTACGCATGTAGGGTGTCCACTGTTTCTCAAACTCACCCTGATTTGCATAATTTGGTTACCATAGGATGTGGTAAAGCATCTGCTCGTTAATTTTAATATTAATGTTTTTGAGTAAATAAAATTGATGAAAGCATGCTTGGGTGAGAAAATCAATCTCTGCCCTTTAGCACTACAATGTGAATGCCAAAAGCATGAATGATCAACAGTTCTTCTCAATTTCTAGAAGTCATTTCTCTGAAAGAGAAAGAGATGCACAAAATAACTAGTAACTTCTAATAATACAGATATTTTAATATTTTCTAGCTAGACAGAGCTATATAGAGGTAGGACGTGCACTTCTTTCAGTCCATGTATATTATTTTATTTTCATCAGTGTAGCCCAAACCAGCACATTAACTGAGATCAACCGGGAGAATGAATTCTCTCCATTAAAATAAACTTGTAATGCATGTGTGTATTTTACAAAAGAATTAAAGAAATATGACTCATTAGAATAAAAGAGGTTGAATTACAATTACATTTACCCTCAAATGTTACTCATTATATGCATTTAAGCTAATAATTTTCAGAGAATTCTATCAGTAACTATATTGGGTTGCATCATCACTGGCTATGACACTGATATGCTGTACTTGTACTCTGCATTTTTTTTTTTTAAATGCAGATATTAATTGGCAGTTTGTTTTGCTATAAAGTACTCACTGCACTTGTCTTCATCTGATCCATCCCCGCAGTCATCCACAAGATCACACACCAATAAACGGCTAATACATGCTTTTGTGTCTCTGCACCAAAACCAATTAGGACCTTCACAGCTTAATGCTGGAGGTGGAAGAGCACAATTTTCAAATGTAATATCGTCAATTGCTGAGACACCATCATAAAATCCCAAGCTGATTTTATTGAGTGAAAATTGGAAGGGATGCGAAAGACGTCCAAGTTGAATGACTGACTTCAACCACTGATTTCCTTGGTCATAATATACCCTCCAAAGAACAGTAGGCTCATCCAGCCCATCCACAAGCAGTTGCATCTCTGCTGCTCCAACTGACTGTCCATAATTGTAATACCTAAAATAACAAAAACAAACTTTTATTACTTTTTTTTTTAATAGTTTAATCTTAAACAACATCTTAAAATCATTAATATATAGCTGAGTGAACATATAACTAGACTGCTTTTGTTCCTCATTCTGTTTCCAGAAATGTGGTATTTCCAGACCTACACATAAACTTTTTGATAAACATCTTTCTACAGTAAATACACGTGACATTACTGAGCAACACAGAATAATGCTAAAATCATGAAAAGATTTATTTATGCCATACACATTTGACCTTAGTATACAAATAATTACAGTTCATTTTTTATTTCCCTCTTTGACAAGACTCTACAGAGACTGTGATAAGAAAATTGCTGAAATACTTTTTTTCCCTATAAATATTGGAAAAGAATTGAAATTGGATTTCCAATTCTTGCACTGGAGCTATCTTTCAAAGAAGGTACAATTCAATTTTGGGTACTCTATTGATAACTCAAATGATGACTCAGTGAGGTACTAAATTTTTGGATGATTGAGAGAACATTTTCAATTTGATTTTAAGTCAAAATATTATCAAAATACTAGAGATATTTGCCTATGTATATGCAGACATTGTCCTTTAACATAACTTTGCCAAAAGCCTTACAACAAATAAATCCCACATTTCAGTTCTGTTCTACAGCTTATATCTACATATTGGTCAGAATGAAGACTTTCTGATTAAGGAATAGACAAAGATGATAAATACTATAGAGGAGGCTGTGTACTACTGTAAATTATAGCTACAGTTTCAGTCCAAGAGAAACAATGAGAGATGATCAAGAATTTTTAAAACATTGTTTTTCCCCATACCAAAAGGACATTGTGCAATTTGATCCTGTTTGTCTGAACTTTGGGCTTCGAAGCTGAGCAACTTGTGAAATGCTGCTGCTGTTTTTCAAAATGAACATAAAATGACCTAACAAAAGAAAACATAAAACAACTGTTCAGGCTGAAGAAAGACACGGTTTCTGCATGTTTGGAAATAGTTCACAATCACCACTTTAAAACTGATTAAAGAACAGTGTATCTACATCAGCCCTTTGTGTCTAGGCCTGGACTGATTTACCTTCAGACTTGTTGTAGGTGTGATCTTGAGGAGGAGCTTGCTGCTGAAAAGCAGGTTCAAGGGAACTGCTGGAACTTCTTATCCAATCAAATCCATCTGCATTTGCAGTTTCAAACCAACCACAGTTATCTCTTTCAAAGTCACACACAGAAGCTGAAACGAGGTAAGAAACATTTCATTTTGTCTCTGTGCAAGAAATGACTAAGAAAGCTTTACAGTGTGAAAAGGAAATAAAGCATTTCCAATATGTCACCACCATCCTGGAAAAAAAAAAAGTACAGAGTTGTGGGGAAAAGATGCTGTGTTTGTTTTATAAAAATGGAGTAAGATAACAGTCCCACAGGAACAACCGAGCTACCTCTATACACAATGCATTCATAAAGTGAAGACTTTTCTCTAAAAGCACACAAACTGGGTGAGAGGCTGCTGAAAACACACCTTGCAGGTCTCATGCTGCAGAGCAGAAAAACAGCGCACAAAGCAGTAACAAGACTTCTGCCAGATCTTTTAGGGAATAAATGCTAGAGCCAGAAATCCTTATATCCTGAATTTCAGCAAGTATGCTAAAGATAACAAAAACATTCTTCTAGTTGTAAAAAAAATCAAGCTAAATACCAGGTATTAAAGAAATGCCACAATATTGGTAAAAGAAGGACATCTCTGAAACACAAACTACTGTATTAACAAAGGTTTGAAAAATACATTCATCTGCATTCTTCAGTTCTTCATTTAACACAGCAATAATACATTAGAAAATATATATAATGCAAAATAAAGGGGTTGAAAGATGAATGAAGAATATACATTAACAAATATTTATGATATTAAACAGAAGAAGCATCACGTTTTCCTCTTCTGCACTTAAAAAATTCCTCCCTAATCAAAAAATGATACTTTTGCTTACTGTCTTTAGAACAAGCATTTAATGGAAAACATTAGGAAAACTATTTCAAGAACTTTTACCCACTACTTCATTAATTATGTATAAGCCCAAAAATATTCACAGACATGACTGCCATTTCTACCATCATTTTATAAAGATTTATCACAACTTGTAGTGGCCATTTCAAATAACATCTCATGGAAAAGAGAATTATATTCCACTGCCAGAAAATATGAGGAGTTGGTTTCTTTTTTGTTTGTTTAACCAGTATATTATTATTGGTGGCAGTTAGGACTTCTAAAAAACGCTAGATTTAGTGTGTTATTAATCAAAGCACATGAAAACACAAATGAAAACAATAACATTTAAGAGATAAAAAAAAATTCTATATATAGGGTGTATGTCAATCAAACATGAAGTATGTTTTTTTTTCTTTAGGAAGATTGCTTTGCTAGAATAACGACATAATTATTAACAGATGTACAAGGACCTAGGCACAATGGAAATGACTGAAAATCCAGTGGTGGAACAAAATAATGGGAAGATAAAGTGAGCTATTTGTGATTTACCTTTTCTTTGTTTGAGACTGCAAGAAGAACGAGAAACTATCTCAAATACACAGGAGAGCTACAAAGAATATGACAAACTTCGTATACAGACAAACATGCAAAAATGAAAGATGTAACAGTTAAGTTTCTAAGCCCAGACTTCCTATAACTGTAATTTGTAACAAGATATAAAGTATGCCCTTATCTTAAGCATGGATGAGTACTTTGAGATAAAATAACCCTCAAATCTTCAACTAATTTTTAAACCAAGTGTTTTTAAGTTCTGGGGAAGATAAAAATATAGAGCGAGCTAGTAGAACCTGTGTGAAATTCATTTGCTACTACGTGTTTTATAATGCTTCAATTATCATACTTTTTCATTATCACTTTGACAAGTACTTGATCATCTCAGAGGTTAAAGTCAGTCAAGTTGGGCTCCTCTGCAGTTCCCCTCATAGTGAACAGACACTAATTAATCTACCTTCTTTTCTAATATATTACTTTCTGCCTTTTTTTTGTTCTTTGTTGAGTCCTACAGGCTCCGCTGGGCTTTTTGCTCCTTGTATATGAGGAAATTATTGCTAGTTTTGATGTTTGGAGGAAATTGCCTTTACAGTGTCAGTGGATTTAGTCTTCTCTGAGCTGACTTCTTACCACAATTTGAGATTTCTTGCTGATTCTGGATTGTTACACACTTTTACATACTTTAAATATTTTTGTTTTGAGAAACTACACTCAAAAACATCCCCAAATTATATGCACAGCTTCTCTGTAAGCTGAATGAATGCCTAACAAGAATTTAAGAAACACTCATGCTGAAAACAGTTGTTAAAATTGAATGATTATTATGTAAGGATTTCTGCAAGACTGATGGTTCACAAATCTCAACAACCACTCCCCTCAGATCTTTCCCAGTCTGGCAGCAAATGTAAATTTACACAAAATGCAGCATTCTGAGAAAAGCCTGGCATGAAAAAATCCAAGTGAGAAGTTATAATCCATCATTACTGGCTTACAACCTTCAGTTTAATTTAAGAGGTGTTTAAAAAGACCCTCATATGCCAAGACATTCATATCCTTTTTTAATCACCCATATCAAGATAGATTTAAAGACTTATAGCTAGATATCATTTTATTGACATCTAAGTATCTAGGATCCAAAACAGCTTACCAAAGGACATACAGATCCTATTAAATTATTTTTAAACACTTTCAGTATAAAAACACTGAAAAATAGCATTTTAAAATGCAAAAGCTCATCAATAGTGAAGAAGACTATTTGGTAAAACAGACAAAAATCCCAAGTCTATTTGAATGTTGACAAGTTAGATCTTTTCAAAATTCCTGCAAGAGTTCCCACCTCCTTTGCTTTCCATCCCCAAATATTATCTCCTAAAGCTCTGAAAATAATTTGAAACTATTACATAAAGTTCAAAATTGAATATTAACTTGATTTGCATTATGATACTCATATACATAGAATCACAGTTTAACAATCATGAACTTTTTTAGTAATAGACAAACGCGGCTTGTAGATAATAGATATCTATCTCCTATGTAATAATGAAAAGTATGGCATATACAATGGACAAAATATACTGAGGGGGAAGAAAATGCTGTAAACAGCCTAAGTGATTTCACCATAGACCTGTATTTTTAACAAGGTAAACTCAGTGCACATCTCCTAACAGCCTTTAGCTTAACTGTAGGTTTCAAAAAAATTCAGATTTTTACATGGGTAATTCAGTATTCTCTGGGTGCACATTCATGCTAATCAACCCTAATCTAAATATTGCCCATGAAAATAACTGTACTGTCACATACATTTGATACAATTTCATTTTCTAATTAATGACATGAAAATAATCATATTCACTGTACAACTCTGTTTTTGATAGCAAATCCTTTCTGTGCAGTGAGGCAAACATCCAATCATCTAACTAAAGGCAGCTTCACAACATTTTTTTAAAAAATAGAGTCCAAACATGCTGGTTTATTAGATCTGACTTTTACTGGAAAACTCTCTGTTCTTATGATATTGTAATTTGCAAATGTGAATGTGAATTACTAGTGTACTGATATAGGAAATGGGAAAGTCCCAAAATAATAAGAGCCTCCCAAATAATAAACTGATGCTTCTGTTGGAAATTTAGCAAGTCAGGTCTAAATCTTTCCTCCATTCTAAAATATTAGTGTACTCTGCACCCATATAAGCTCAAGCAATGGAGCTGTCAATGCAATTCCAGACTCAGGTCCCTTCTGTTTACAAGCTGGCAACCTTTTCAATTCTTTAACTTCACCCTGTCCTTCTGAGCTTGTTGTTAATCCCGGCCTCACCTTTAAAAGTTACTCATCTGTCTGACTGAAGTAAAGGAGTAGGCTGAAACAAAGCATAGGAGACGTGTTTTGGCATGGAAGGGTTGGCTTTATAACCAGAGAAGAAGTTTTATGGTCTGGCAAGATTAGAATCTATCCATATAATGAAAAATTCTTATAATACTTAAGGAAATTGTTATTTGTATAAAGGTAGTTCTTAGAAACCCAGTAGTGTTTACACTACAAACACTGTTATTAAGAAACAATACACGCATCATTCTCTTCATTTGCTTTCTCAGTGCAATTAAACACTTCATACACAGAGAGTGAGATTATGGGCAGCTTATGAACTACTTCCTTTAAGGTTGATCTGAGTATGCTTATGCTCAACTGGATAGAACATTGTAGAGATAACGATGATTAAATGTAATTTTATGTGATTAAATTCCATGTATGAACACATAAATATAAAACAATATATATATGTATCTCCCAATGTATATTTCACATACACTTTATACACACACATATATATATTTAGCTACAATATGATGTTTAGATATAGTTCAAAATCCAATAATGCACATTATAAGTAAATTGAAAAATAAGTAAATTAAAAGAGAGAGAGAGAAAGAGAGAGAAAATATATAGGATGATTTGCAAACGTTCAGAGCGAATACTAAAAATACCTATATGTTATCAGATTGCTTTCAAATTTTATATTTCCTACACCATGTAATTCTTAAGTTGCAAAAGTGAAAATCTGAACTGCACCAAAAGCATAGGATGCAAACCTTAGAAATTATATCAAACATTCATCTTCCAGAGCATGAGCACACAATGTGACAGGTATGTTAGGTCATTGCTGTAAATCTGCAATTTGAAAAAGACAGCCACTTTTCTCTTCTGCCTTAATGCGTGGAAGTCATGTATAATAGCTTTATAGCCACAGTAAATTCTTCAGCTGTAGAAGTAAAGTTGTGAACTAATAGTCAGGAGTAGCAGCACTTGAAAAAGAGAACATTTCATAGCATATATTTTATGATGTTTTTACTTTTCTCTACTAGGTAGAATAAATCTGTAGGACTTTTTTAGTCTGGGACATTTGTATTTTTGTACAATGAAACTAGGAATCTGGAATAAATGTCTAAATTTTACTATAATAATAAAAAATATGTATTAGAATCACATAATTGCAACAGAACCAGATGAGCTAAACTAATTTTTTTGACCATGAGCTACATAAGAACAGAATAATTTCAACATATTATAAGGTTTGTACCAATGGTACTTTTCCTATACATGTCATAAAATTCTCACCACACTCTAATTCTAAAGATGGAACACAGCCAAATTTAAAACATCTCAGGGATTAGATCAAAGTGAGGAGCAACAAAGAATTTAATTTGATCATAGTTAAAATTGACCATACAATGAGTTAATACACAATCGTCTAGTCTCATGATTTTAAGAAAAATAAATTCTCATAATATGTCTGAGAGTTTTCGTAAGGACAAACAAGAAAATTGATTGATTGAAACGCATAGAAGAAGCACATGCAAATGAAGTTCCAGACAAACAGAAGCTGGGTAACTGAAGAGCACCTCTGAAGAAGCATGAGATGTTTTAGGATTATTTTTTCCATAAAGTGAAACTAAGCTGTAGAACCGGTGCTTGCCTGATGACAGATAAATAAGTAATTAAAAGGAATTTGAGTGGATTGAAAAAAGCAGCAGTTTCCCTACCACCACTGGCAACAGTGACTTGCTAGTCCTCAGGTGGGAAATCCATATGCCAGAACTAAATCAGTCACATGAGAGTAAGAGCAGATTTCTCACCTAGACTAGTCCCCACAGATATGTAGGTTGTTCCAAAAGTAATGCCTCCTATTTATTCCCATGGAAACTACAACAAATACAAAGAGCATGATAACACTGTTTGATAGAGCAAATTCTCAGCTCCAAAATATTTCAACATAGTCACCCCCATTAGCTATGCATTTCCACCAGAGCTTGCATGCTGTGCTTATTAAAATTTGCATGTCCATCCAGAACATTTCCTTGTACTAATGTCTTATATTTGGTTTCCACAAATATTCAGCAGGTATCAGTGCATGCCAACGGGTGCCATTTTTTTTCTGCAAGGAGGAATTCAGTTCCACATCTGTGCTTCAAATTCTCTTCCACATCAGACAACAATTTTTCAGACTGCCTCTCTGCTGTTATCTGTCACACAGCAACAAAACATGATGGGATACTGGTGAGGTGATTCCACATCTACTGCCATACCACCAATTTCCACCTCTGATATCATGAGGCAACATTATAAAACAGGAGGCATTACGTTAAGAGCACCCCTCATACTTAGCAGAGATTGGTTCAACATGAAAATTCCAGGAAAAGAAAACGTTTGTGTTACACCACTAGTAATGAGCTAGCAAAATACGTATCAGAAAAAAATAACTCAGATTTCAATGAATGGGGAAGAGGAAAATTAAAAAAATAGCAAAAGATTACTGACTATATTTCAGTAGGCTTCTGAAAGAGAACGAGAGGAATGGCATGAAGCTTTTCATCTTTAAGTCACTGTGTTTAGATAATTGTATTGCAGCTATGCCTTTGTGATTGATGCACAGAGAGGGTAGGTGTAGGAAAACAAAAATAAAATTAATCTTTCATCAATTATGTAGTTACTTTTAACTAGACTATCAAACTGTATGTATATATATATATATACACATAGATATAGATAGATAGATAGATAGATAGATATCAAGGAAATCTAAAAATTCAACACTGAAATTTTCCAACTCACTTTTAAATTTTTCAACAAAAATGATATTCAGCTTTCTTTTGGGTATAACTTAACAGCATAACCACTGACTACATTTAGGTCTGTGTCATTTTAGAACATAGCATTAATAGTGGAGATCTGAAAAAGCAACAGTCTGACAGAAGGTCATAGCTATGTTTCCATCTGTTCGCGTCTCAAGATTAGAGAGTGTGGGCACGCACACAAGTTTGGTGGGAGCTTGCTTTGAGTTATATATTTGACAGTGATGATGGGAGCACCCTCTTCCCTTAAAGATAGTGCTCATTGGTGGAAGATGTAAGATGCTTTGCTCCTGTCCATGCATCAAAACATAAATGTGGGCAGGCTCTACACAGTAAATGATACCTGGACATTCCCTTTATAGCTTACTTCACAGAGCTACTCCAAACTACTTAAAGCACATACTATGTAACATCGGGTGAAAGGTTTTGTTATATACAGTTCATTAATGCAGATGGACTTCTTCCTCAGATGATGTCACAGAATCACAGAATTGCCAGGGTTGGAAGGGACCTCAAGGATCATTGATCTCCAACCCCCCTGCCACATGCAGGTCCACCAACCTTCTCATTTAATGCTAGACAGCTGCCCCGGACCCCATCCAATCTGGCCTTGAACACCTCCAGGGATGGGGCATCCACAACCTCTCTGGGCAGCCTGTTCCAGCACCTCACCACTCTCTCTGTAAAGAACTTCCCCCTGACATCCAACCTAAATCTCCCCTCCCTCAACTTAAAACCATTTCCCCTCATCCTGCAGTTATCAACCCTTTCAAAGAGTTGATTCCCCTCCTGTTTGTAGGCTCCCTTTAGGTACTGAAAGGCTGCAGTGAGGTTACCCCACAGCCTTCTTTTCTCCAGGCTATGTCCTACTTTTTGTTACAGGTATCTTGAAGATGTCAGCGGAATCCCAATTATATATATATATATATATATATATATATATATATATATATATATATATATATATATATATCAAACATCAGAAAAAATACATTGAAAACTGCAAAACTTGCCTTTGTTTTCTGATTTGATAGCCGATAGTGATATGTTCTCAACTTCACATTCCTTCGTTATACTAATGTTATCTATAGCAACACTAGCATTTGCTGCTCGAATGGTAGCTTGGAAAATGATCTGTAAAGATAAGGGAAGTAAGCAAGTTCATTAGCGGCAACATGATAAAAAGACACGTATATATTTCTTTACAATTTATTCTCTCCACAGGACATAAATACCACCTACAGCCAACTTGGATTACCAGCCTGCAACAACTATGACTGAGATTTGATCAGTCAGAAAGTTATTCCTCATCTGTCAAAGCCACAACCGCGTTTACTTACAGAAAGTTTTGTAACCCAGGCAACCTTGCCTCAATCTCAAGTGATAATAGCCATCACTGCTTGAATGAGCTGTCTTCCTGCTGAAACTGTTAAAAGCTATACAACTTTTAAAATGAGCTATTCAGGGCAAACAAACATGGCAGTTTATAACTCAGTTTAACTGAGTTCTATACCAGGCCTGCTTTAGTGAATAACTAACTCTATGTTCTGTGATGATGTAAGATATTATTCTTTTACATCATTGTCTCAAAGCTTGCTGGGGACACAGATGAACAAGTCCAAGCAAATCCTGGGCAAAGGTTGTGAAATCCCTTGTCTGAGCGACGCAGATGGACAAGGCCAGGGGCAGCAAGAGAGAGATAAGCTGCAGATTAATGGACGTGAAGAGGTCTTTTGTGTGGGCTTATCTCAAGGAAGATGGCCATCTCAGGGGGTACTCACATGACTCTTGCTCAAGCACCCAGGGGTGTCATGTAGGCTGGCAGAAGAAGAATATAAAGGGAGCCTACAACCATGAGGTTTAGGCTTTCTGGCAACAGATTCCTCATGAAGAAGAGGAGGTTTCTGCCATGAGAAGCCTCACGATCCGCCTCTCTCCCTCCCGGACTTGCTCTGCACTCTACCACAATGCTGAAGAAGAACAAAGGTGTCTGCCATCAGATTCCTCACTACGGAATTCCTGCATGCTCACGGACTCTCCTGGGCCTTCTACCTGAGTCCTGCTACTTCCTCCCGGCTCTGTGACTTCTTCCTGCTACTTGCTTGCTGCCCAAGGCCGGCCACGCTGCTGCTCTCCCCCCCTGCTGCTTTTGCCTCGGATCTTCAAAACGTTGTGCAGCGGGACCGCTGCTGGATCCTGGTGGTGACTATCCCCGCTTTACGCAATTCTTCTTCTTTCCTATCTTTTCTATCGCCCTCCTTCCCTTCCCCATCTCCCTGATTAGGATTGATAATAAATCGGTTAGACCAACATTTGAACCGTTGTTTCTTAATCTCACACTGGGTGTACATATATTAAAAGAACCTCATCTCCCTCCTATAAATTGGAGAGAGACAGATGAGTATAAGATAAGTAAAGTATAACTTAACTACAACAAAATCAATGTAACTTAACTACAACAAAATCAATGTTTCTAATTTTCTTTAAGTTAATCAATTCATTAATGATTCTCCTCATTTCTAGTTTTCTGCTTGTAAATGAAGATGAGTATAATATATAAAAAAGGAAAAATATGTCTTACATATGTTACCGTGAATGTAAGGATTATAAAAATGCATTTAGAAATACAAGAAAATATTCAGGAGACTACAAATGAAAGTAGAGTTCATTTAAGCTTAAGGTTCTGCACTTCTGTCTTTAGCCAACATAATTAAGCCATCATTGATAAGTTTTTAAAATTATTTTTTTAAAAACCACTTCATTAGTTATATACTGAAATCTGAGGTAACAAAATAAAGATGCTGCTCTTCAATACCTACACCTATTGACAGAGCTGAACTCCTTTTATGAGCACTAAAGGATAGAAATTCTCTTTTTAGCTTCTATTATGAAAGTAATTTAATTCTAAAGGCCAAATTGGAGGTACCATTTGACATAATTTCAACTTACCTGAAAAGATAAGTTCCCAGCTGCACTGTCTACTGGTATACTTGCTTTTGTCCACTCCATCTCAGGCAATCCTAAAATATCACACATTTTCTCCAAACTTCCATTCAAGGCAGTCCTCCTAAAAACTGAAAGCTGGGAGTCCTGAGATAGCCAATACCAAAATCTTACCTGTTGAAAGAGTTCGTATTGAAACACTTTAAAAATGGCATCATCAATCTACAACAAAGGCAACACCAACTCATATAAGAGCACGGCTCCAAAATGAATGCTTCCCACTTTATTATGTTGGCTCACAATGTCAGAGATGGATGTTGGTGATATGGCAGGTTGAACCTTCCCACCAATATTCCATTATATTTTGTTGCCAGATGGCAGCAGAGAAACAGTCTGACAGAATGGTATCTGACATGGAAGTACATTTGAAGCAAAGGTGTGGAACTGAATTCCTGCATGCAGAGAAAATGGCACTCACTGACATTTGTTGATTGCTGATGAATGTTTATGAAGACCAAAAAGGGGATATGAGCACAGTGAGGGTGTGGGTGCTGCATTTTGGCAACAATCACACGAAAGACAAGCCACATTCCAGATGTTCATGCACAGTTTTCACACTGTGAAGAGCATTTCAATCAGCTCATCTGCATGAATCAGAGGATTATGACCAGGAAACTGTATAGAGAGATGAATATCAGTTTCAGTCTGTTGGAAACAATGGTGACAACCTTGGAATACTGCAGTTTGTGCCAATGAATGCTCACACTGGAACAGAATGAACACCATTTGTCAGGATCTACTGAACCAATACAAAACTGAAGGTGACAGTCTCCTGAATCACATAATTATCAATAATGAGACATGGGTGTCACCTGGACAAACCATCAACCCTAAACACTACAGTTGATGCTGACTAAGCTGAAAGCTCAGATTTCCAAAGTCACACCAGAAAAGACAAAATTGCTCTAGCAACAAGAGAACAGGGTTTGAAGACCATGCAGTACATTGCTAGACATAGCTGAACTGTCCTACCTCACCCACAGTCTAGTCCAGATTTGGCACCTTCTGAATTCCATCTGTTTGGGCTGATGAAAACTATATAGTATTGGCAACATTTACCTAGCAACTAAGCTGTCACAGCAGCTGTGAAACCGTGGGTCAACTCCACTGGGCAAAATTTTTAAGAACAATACATGCAGGCTCCTTTTCATCATGGGAAAAATGCACAAATAATGGCGGTAGCCAAGCTGAAAACTAGCGTTTGATAACTGAGAAGGTAATTTTCTTTATCAAATAGTGTTATTCTGCTCTTTGTAGCTGTTTTAAGTTCCACAGAAATAAATAGGAGGCATTGCTTTTGGAGCAAAACATGTACATGCACCGTAGCACAAAACAACAGACAGGAATATATACTACTGTGACATAAAAGAAAGAGTTAGGAATGGCATGCTGAGGAGAAGTAGTATGTCTAAAAGTAAAACCACAATATAAAGGAAAACTTATTATAAAAAAGTGTTTTTAACATGCATTTACCAAGGGATATATACTAACTGATATGATCTCCATTAATTTCTCTTCAGTTTACTAAGGACTTAGAAAGTTTTTGAAGATAATTTTGCTCAGAAAATGTCAAAAATGGAATAGCTTAATGATTAAGTTAATCTCTGAAGACTTAGTCAAGATTCTTATATGCAGGGAGCCTCACAAGCCTCTATTTCCGCAGTCAACATCAATGACAATTATTTGAAGTCAATCATCTATTGAGCAATTACATGTCGATAGCTTGAAACAAGTGGATTGACTGCTACATAGGAAAAATAAAAACCAATTTCTGCAGCAATTAGACTTGAAAAAAATACTGCTTGTCCAACAGGAAACAAAGAGAAGCTCATCACACTATGCTTGCCCTGAAATACAGAATAAAGCAGGTTTAATTGTTTAATTCTAACCAGACAAAAATTAAGCAGAGAACTACAGGGAAAAGATAAGATTTTTAAAAACTACTTTTTTGGAGTGACCTCTTCCAGTTTCTTCACACTGTGAAAAACAAAATCTTTTTTTTTTTTTTTTTTTTTTACATTTGCAGACTTTATTTCCCTGCAAAAGCCTTGATAATGCTTGAAATGTTGTGAAGGTAAAAAATGAGCTGCTGCACAGTTCTCTGCCCATCTTCATATGATCTTACACAAAGCACCTTGGATTGTCACATTACTGAGAGTAAATTTCCTTTTTCTTTTTCCTCCCTCCAGTTTGTATCAAAAATTAATGAGTTAAGAAATGCAGACCATGTTAGGCTAATGGCCAAATGTAACCTGTCTTCTGCCTCAGAACAAGTACAGATGAATGTGTTAGCTTTCAATCACACAAGAAAAAAATAAAGGTCTTTTATTTGAACAGGACAGTTGACACAATATAATGATTTTCAAGGACCTGTTGGACAAATAACTGGCAAAACAGCGTGCTGCGTGTGCATGTAACTTTTGCTGAATTTACTGTGAATGCAAACTTCTTATCATTGATTACGTTGTTGAGAGAATAAACAAATACTTGAGCAAACACCTTTCTACCCCCTTCCCAAGGGGAATATTAGCATTTAACATGTCTCCTGCATAGTTTTAACTTCCTTAGTTTTCCTTTCAGGTTACACACAGCCTGGCCCAGATTCTTTGATAAGAATACAGATGGAGCAGGAGGTTCGGCATGTCAGTAGCAGTTTCCTTCTGATACATCTTACATGTTCCCCTTCTCTGCTCATTGCTTCTTACTCTTCTTTCCCTGCTTCAGCTCAGGGCCTTGGTGGGACACAGTCCTTCAGCGATGCCCTCACTCTGACAAAGGTAACCATGCCATGGGCCCCTCACAAGCATGGGAATTGTTTATTGTATAAGATAATATCAAGATTTATTAACAAATTTAAATAATTCATAGTAATATTTTGCCCCTACCAGACAAGGCAAGGTGAGGGAAAAAAAAACTCTGCAGCGGGTATTCAAACACTTTAAAATGAGTTGTTTGAATGCCCATACCTCAAATAATCTAAATACAAAGAGTATGTTTATCAAATATATTTCAAAAAAATCTCCTGAGTTTTCCTTATGTAAGAAATAAAATTATTAATAATAAAAACGACCCTTGCTTGCTACATCTACATATTCCATTTTAGACTTACTTCTCTGTCGATTAAAGGGACTTAAGCAGAGAGCTGGGATTGAAATTTGCTTTTACAGTTCTAAAACTTTAAGCTAAATGAAGATGTTTCTTAGCTGACAACTACTGAATGACTCTGCTACAGCTGCACAAAGAATTTACTTCTAAGCTTCAATTAGCCAGTGAGGCATAATGTAAAACTGTTATCCCTCAACTCCTTTTTTTTTTTTTTTTTTTTTTTTTTAAATTTAACCACTGGAGCCAAAGAACTTGTAAAGCTATTAATAAACATAGATCTCTTTATGTAGATCCCTTTATCCTCTCAGTGGGATATCCAACATAGGACAACATCTCACATCTAAATACAGAGAACATAACACATCAATACACATTCTAATGAGCAACTGCTATTCCTTGCTGTTTCCCAGAAATAAAAGCCTACAGGGAAAATGTGGCAGAAAGCCAACCTTCCAGTTTTTAGAAACACTCTTTTTTCAGACATGTATAGCAGGATGAGAACTTTCACTGTTTTTTTGCTGAATCTTGGATCTTTAAGTATACACAATATGCGCATACTCAAAAATACCCTTAATTTCTGACTACCCTGAAGAAGTGCATGTGCATCTCTATTGAATTTATGTTTATTTGGAATACATACCAAACATTGCAAAAGGTCTTAACTGGAACTATTAATTGACTTACAAATTAGTTCTGCCCAGGTAACCTTAAGAGATTCTAAGATGAATTTATCTGAACTTGAAAAGTACATATCTACCTGCTATGAAAGTCTACAAAAGAGATTTGAAATTGCCTGGATGAATGCACTGTATGCACAAAGGTTATTGGTACTCCAAGTCTAGTGGAATAGGCCTCTGATGGGATTATGAGAGGCTCTCGGTGTTCCTTGCAGCAGCATTGTGCTTGATTTCATTCTGCATCTATTTTATTTGTGATTCTTTACAACAATATGATGACACATGAAGATTAGGGAGGGGCAGAGTGTGTAAAATGACAGAAAGGTATTCTTAAGCTGTTTACAATGCTTCCACTCAGCTGCAAGATCCAACTACTTAGCTGAGATCTGGTAACTCACCGATGTGCATGGGCTGTCAGCTACAGCATCAAATATAACAGATTTATTTAAGCCAACGCTTGTTTCAGATCCCTCAGCCTATCAAGACTTCATGCTGCTAAGAATAAAATTCTGCTATTTGATGGGCCTTCTCTGTGCTATTCTACCTTAGAATTTTTTTTTGATACAAAAAATTCCTAAATGAAACTACAGTTTCTATTTGACATTGATTTTGAAAAATTAGCAACCACAAACACAAAAAGATGATTTTGAAAAGCTTTCAGTATTTTTTTCTTTTCTCCTCACTGACTTCTTATATCAGGAGACATCACACAGTAACAGAATAAACACAAAACTCTGTAATCACACATTTTAATATAACTCCAATATGTCAGATGGTTTGAAAGATAATGAAAATCTAAAAAAGACTCAGGAAAAACAAACAAACAAACAAAAAAAAAACCATGAAACCATCCAGCATCTATTCACTTCATTTGGTGGGCAAAAAGGATAAATAAAAATGCAAGTACACGTTTTTGTTATATATGTATTTATATCTATTTCGTCAATTTCAACTTTAAAATAGTTTTGTTGAAAATGGCAACATTCTAATCAGAAAATGCCATTTTCATCTTTTACTCTCAGACTTGCTCTCTTTTTTTCCTTTCTTAGTAGCACTCCTGATCCCCCTTTTTCCTGTTATCTTTCTATTTTCTCAGGTCAAGTGCCATCCTCACTTTTGCATTTCTCTAAAGAGCTATAAGATATTTGATATACAACAATAACAAAGCCGAGCTACAAGTTAAATGGTTAATGACTGCACAGTTCAGCTTAATAAGCACACTCTTCAATTAATAAAACTTAGTGCATGTCTGGAGCATGATAGACAGTTCTCTCCAATCACTCTAGCACATTTAATCCATATAGAAAATTCAAACCACAGATCTGTAAAGGAAAGCTGGACATGGGAATATCCAGCTAACAGATAATAGCATGAGGATTCTTTGCCAGCTTTGGCTCAAAAGGCAGGCTTGATTTGACTGTGTGGTGATACGGTCCTAGTAATATTGTTCAGCTATGTTTTTCACAGCATAAAAACCTCTGAAGAATATCCGTAAATCTGAGCAAACTTACAGAAGCTTTAGAAAGAATAATAATCAGATAGAAAGGAAGCTAACCAGTCAAAAAAAAAAAAAAAAAAAAAAGTATATTGCTGCTCCTAAAATATTAGTCTGTTTCTCATTCTGCAGTAATTCAAATGGAGCTAGTTTTTCTGCAGCAAGGCTAAAAGCAAGAAAAATAGCATTTCAACACATCAGGTGACTGATAGTTTACAAAGGTGGGAGCAGGTTAATGTCCAAAAGTTACCTGACAGCAGGAAAAACCAGGGGACAGCTTGACAAGGAAGGGACTCCCCAGATCAGACATGGCTATCTCTGTGTGCATCTGATATGATCCACTGAAGTAGATGAATGTTTCTGTAAACAAAATTCAAAGAAATACGTCATGGTCCAATGGCAATAATTACCTCAGAGAGGTAACTATGTGCACTGTGAGGTGCATGAAAATTACTCATAAATGTAAATAAATGGAACAGCATTACCTTCAGCTCTACCCCTATGAATAAAGAAGAGAGAGCTGTACCAGCCAACCAGTGTGACAACCAATATCTGTATAAACAAAGAAAAAACAATTGCTGAATGCTCCTGTGATCCTGGCTCTTTCCTCATCAATAAAGTTCAAAGATGAGGAAAGAGGGTGAATTTGAAAAGGTGTTTCTGCAGCCATTGCTAAAATCATAGAATTGCTCAGGTTGGAAAACACCTTCGAGATCACAAAGTCCAACCTAAATCTAACCATAGTACCCTAACTCTAACAACCCACCACTAAATCATATCCCTGAACACCACATCCAAACAGTTTTTAAACACATTCAGAGATAACGACTCAACCACCTCCCTGGGGAGCCTATTCCAGTGCTTAACAACCCTTTTAATAAAGAAGTTTTTCCTGGTATCCAACCTAAACCTTCCCTGGTGCAATTTCCCTTAAGGCCATTTCCCCTTGTCCTGTCACCTGTCACCAGTGAGTAGAGACCAATCCAACTCTCTCTGCCATCACCTTTCAGTATTTGTAGAGAGCAATAAGGTCTCCCTTCAGCCTCCTATTCCCAAGACTAAACAGCCCCAGTTCCTTCAGCTGCTCCTCATAAGGCATATTCTCCAAGGCCTTCACAAGTCTTGTTGTCCTTCTTTGGACCTGCTCCAGCACCTCAATGTCCTTTCTGTATTGAGGTGCCCAAAACTAAACACAGTACTCGAGGTGGGGCCTCACCAGTGCCAAGTACAGTCCTGCTCACCACACCATTCCTGATACAAGCCAAGATGCCACTGGCCTTCTTGGCCACCTGAGCACACTGCTGGTTCATATTTGGCTGACTGTCCATCAGTACACCAAGGTCCCTTTCCATCAGGCAGCTTTTCAGACACTCCTCCCCAAGCCTGTAGAGTTGCCTGGGGTTGTTCTGACCCAAATGTAGGACCTGACACTTGACCCTACTGAAACTCATACAGTTTTCCTCGGCCCATTGATCCAGTCTATCCAGGTCCCTCTGTAGTGCCTTACTGCCCTCCAACAGATCAACACTCCCTCCCAACTTGGTGTCATCCATGAACTTACTGAGGGTACATTCAATTCACTCATTAAGACCATTGATAAAGATGTTAAATAGGAGTGGCCCCAGTACCGAGCCTTGGGGGACACCACTAATGACTAGCTGCCAGCTGGATTTAACTCTAAGACTATCTTGTCATGGTATCTTCAAGCACTTGAAATTCAGGAAATAAACTTCTGCAAAGAGGTGTTCACTTGCAGTTTTCCTGACTTTACTGTGCAGATGCACTGAATGCATCTTCATCTGTCCTCTTCAGGCAAAATCCTTCAGACCCATGTCTCCAAATGTTACAAGTGCATGCCATCACCTTGTTTACACCAATTCCCTCAGGCTTTATCACAGCCTAGAGAGAGCAAAGAGACTGCTGGAGAACAGCACCCTGGAGACTGAACCATGTAGACCACAGCTTAACCCTAAAGGACACATTTAAATTGGATTTAATAATGTTACAAACTGAATTTAGAATAAAAATTAATTTCCTTTAGGATGCAGTACTCACTCTCATCACAGCCCAAACAGTTTTAAGCACGCTAACAATGTTGCAGACCATGGGAGCTAATGGAATAAACTATATTTTCTCATGGGGTCTACAGACTTGACATTGTTGTCTGTGCTAGTGGGGATGAAAGCTTAATTAAAGATCTAATCTGAACTCTGGCAAACAAACTGCCTTTGGATTTGAACTACAGCAGATGTGCTTCAAACAAAGGTAGGAAAGGATAAACATCTTCAAGGGGCCCTAAAGCAGCATATTTTGAATGCCGTCAGTGCTGCCTTCACTGAATACTGAGACTTTTTCACGAAAGTCTATGCAAAACAACACTAAAGGCTGTCTTGTTTGTACATTGATATTACACACATATTGCCTTACATCTTGGAAAATCAGCTATTGTGCTGCCTCAGTCACACTCCATAGCCATTTATTTCCCATGGATACATAATGAAGCAGAGGGTTAGGTCCAGCCCTGTGTGAATAATCACAGATCTTTAGCTAGACCGGCACAAAGAGGTAACCATTCCAGCTCCGTGTACAAGCAGACATGCTGCACTCCACGGCATGAGGGAAACTCCCCTCATTGCAATGCAAAGGCACATCAAAGAATCCTCTCTTAATTTGCAGCTGAGGCTCTACAGTAGTCTCCTTAGATCTCCATTAATCAAAATTTGATGCTGCCTTCCTCAGGAGAGAAGAAAGATGAACACTCTGTGATGTCACAGATAACTATTTAAACCGAAAGGTTCTGATTTAACACTGACAAAAAACTTGATCAAATTCTGAAAGCCTTATTACAGAGCTGCGATGTGGCTAAAACAGGCACTGTAATAGATGGTTACAAAACCACACCAGAATAACCTTTGCACTTACTTACATGGGGAATGCATCATTACTGGGTTTGAGAGATAATGTGTGGTAACCTCAAGATCTGCCTGCGGTAGAGGCTTCAACCTTCAAGCCTGTAACTCCATATAAAGACACAAACCTACTATGAAATGATTCAGATATCAAAGCAGCTTAAGAGCCATAGCCCATATGGGCTAATTTAACATGCTTGTTACGCTGCAGAGAAGTTTCTTCAGGCCGCCTTCATTACAACTACGTCTCACCAGTGCCTAGAATAACCCATGTGAGAAATCTGCAGTCACATCAGTGCTCCAGCCTTTCTGGAGCTGTGAGCATTGGGAAGCTGAGAAAAAGCAACATTTGCAGAGAAACACTAATGAAGACTTTGACCTTCTACTAGTGTGAAATAAAATAAAATACCCAACTGCTACTCAAAAAGCAAATAGCAACCATTTGTTGCACTTCACCACTCAGGAACCAATAATATATGAACATGCAGTCAGAGTTATTAGATAACATGCATGCACATAATCACAGCCCACTAGAGTTTACCCAGAAAACAAATTTGAAATTCCTTTGCCTTTGAATATTTAAGGTAGAATAATTAAAGTTTCACTTTCCTCTAATGTGAAGATGTGAGAGAAGCATGGAGGTCAGAATGTAGAATAATATAAACCATTGTAAAAATTAATTTAAAGGGATATAGTCTATTCCAGTCTCCATTGGAAAGTCCAGTCTCCATTGGAAGCACCATAATAGTTACATTTTAATACAAGAAAAGTCATAGAATATTTGCAAGTGTTATTTGATAATAACAAGCATATTAGGCAGCTTTAAACAGTACATTATTAACACTTCAATTTTAGAAAAAAAAATAATAAACTAACTCTGTTGGAATCAACTTTTTCCAACTGAGTGCATTTTATAGCAACTAAGGGTAGAGAAAGAAATATTGGTTTATCCTGGAATCAAAAGTGATCATCATATGCGTGAACAAAGTTAGCTATGTCTGTTCAAAAGGTATGATCTCAAAAAATTCAATGTTGCATCCATTTTTCTTGGATTGTCCAGCAAACAAAAACAAGGTTATAAAGACATAGCAACCATATAATATCTAAGAAAAAAACATCTCTGAAAAACAGGCTCTCTGTAATGTAGCTATATTATATATGTACTATATAGCATACATTTCAAATTCAGTTTCATCAGATAGGCATCATTAAGAATGCTTCATATATGTGTATATAATCTCTCACCATGTCCAGATTCAGTTGCTTGATCTCTGTCAGGGAGTCTGCTGTCAAAGGGAGCCCCTTCTTTCATTATGTTCCACTTAGTATCACTTGTGTTCAGTGTTTTCCATCCACAGAAGTCAGTGTCAAAATTACATATGGTGTAATTAGCTGTTGTATGTAGAACAAGATATAATTAAGTTGAAGTGGATGCAACATTTTAATGACAATTCTACAGTATTTTATACTTGGATGTAAAAGGAGTTTTAATCAAGAAATCACTGGTATGTTTCACTGAAATGTGGATTTTTTAGCTGGAGAATAAGTTGTAAAATACAGGCAATAAATCAGGCAGGTCTCTCCATTCTTAAACTCAGAACTGCAAAAGAAATTAACTATAAAAGAATAAACTATATCTTATTAGATCTATACATAGGCTGCCATCAGTTACAGATGTATAATTATAATTTTTCAAAGACGAATTTTACTGGAAATTTGAGTGCATGGTGGAAAATTAAACATCTTGGTAGAAATAAAAAATAAGAGAGTTAAACTAAAGATAGGTGTTTTAAGGCTAAAAGACAGGTGATTTTCTTTCAGAAACATGTGGAGGATGTCCCCCCCACAAACATTTTGCATTTATTTGGTGTGGACAGGTATACCCTTCTTTGGGTAAGGAACTGGCTAGAGCGCTGTGCCCAATAGGTAGTGGTTAATGAAGTCCAGCTGGTGACCCGTTACAAGTGGTGTCCCCTAGGGGACACTACTGGGCCCATCTTGTTTAGTGTCTTTATTGATGACCTAGATGAAGGGATTGAGTGTACCCTCAGTAAGTTTGCAGATGACACCAAGTTGGGGGGTGGTGTGGATCTGCCTGAGGGTAGGGGAGTCCTTCAGAGGAATCTAGATAAGCTGGATCACTGGGCTGAGGTGAATGGGATGAGGTTCAACAAGGCCAAGTGCTGGGTCCTGCACTTTGGCCATAATAACCCCCATGCAGCGCTATAAGCTTGGGAGTGAGTGGCTGGATGACTGTGAAGAGAAAGGGGACTTGGAAGTGTTGCCTGGTGCTCAGCTGAACATGAGCCAGCAGTGTGCCCAGATGGCCAAGAGGGCCAGCGGCATCCTGGCCTGCATTAAAAATAACGTGGCCAGCAGAAGCAGGGAGGTAATCATCCCCCTGTACTCAACACTGGTGAGGCCACACCTTGAGTACTGTGTTCAATTTTGGGCCCCTCACTACAAAAAAGATATTGAGGCCCTGGAGCGTGTCCAGAGAAGAGCAACAAAACTGGTGAGGGGTCTGGAGCACAAGTCCTATGAGGAGCTGCTGAGGGAGGTGGGATTGTTTAGTCTGGAGAAGAGGAGGCTCGGAGAGAACCTCATTGCACTCTACAACTTTCTGAAGGGAGGTTGTGATGAGGAGGGGTTTGGCCTCTTCTCCCAGGCAACAAACAGGACCCAAGGAAATGGCCACAAGTTGTACCAGACAAGGTTTAGGTTAGACATAAGAAAGAACATTTTCCTCTCAGAGAGTGGTCAGACATTGGAATGGCCTGCCCAGGGAGGTGGTGGAGTTGCTGTCCCCGGCAGTGTTCAAGAGGCATCTGGATGAGGAGCTATGAGATATGGTTTAGTAACTTGTAGTAGCAACGGTAACGGGAGGGCGGTTGGACTAGATGATCTTGAAGGTCGTTTTCAACCTTGTAATTCTATGATTCCATACAAGAATTGAAGAGTAGGCAATTTTCAGAAAGACTACTGTTTCAAAAAGAAAATAGGAAGTGCTCCCAGAATTTCTTGCCAAGCACAATTTGCAGTGCTTACTAAGTATGTATGTTACAAATTTAAAAATATGTAATAGTAACCATACTGCTTCCAGTGCTTGATATTAGGCATGGTAACGCAAAACTTCATTAAATTAGATGACAAATAAAGAACAGGCATCGGCATGAGAGGATTCAGACATCAGCACGAAAGTGATTTTTTTTAATCTTTCAAATGATCTAAGAACTCTTTCTCACTTTCCATGTTTATATTAACTAGGATTTGTTCATTCATCTTTCACTATGATATAAGAGATCTAGAAGTGGTCTCTATTTAATAATAAAAACATTGATTTCGTATTTTTTTTTCACTTCATTAATTTCATCGATTTCAAAGACTGTTACATAGCACAAAATTGAACAAAATTTCTTCCCACAAAAGTTCTGATTTTTCAAGTTTTCAATCATATTTATATAGACAGAAATGACCAAATACAGTAAAACATGTAAGTATATATAAGTTCTTATAATAAACTACATTTTTACGTCCATTCATGTCAAGTTAACTTGAGCAAGAAGAAACATTGTTTTTCCTTCCCTATTGCAATGAAGCAAAGAAAAACCTTAAAGTGAAGAATCCTTCACATTGCTAAGACACAGCTGTTTGCCTTTGTTTTTATTCAGTATGGAAGTCTGACAGCTCTGCATCATGAGAGCACTTCATCAAAGAAAACTACTGAGGATATGTTCAAGGATAGATGCTAAAATACCTAGAAGAATAGAGGCTAAAATATGCCCTATTGTACCAGATAGAAATTTGTATTGGAATTTAATGTGAATAGATATAGTTCACTCAAAATATCACAGAGGACAATGTCAAGATGACATGGAAAATATACACAATGGGAAGAAAGGAACAAAAGAAAAATACAGGACAGTTTTTGCTTTAGGTCTCTTTTGTTCAAGACTGCAGAAAGTGCCAGAAAGACAAATTTTCTAAGCTGATCAAACTGCTGAAGAAACAGGTTTCACCTTTAGAGTTCTCTTTCCTGAAAGGGCGTGTACATATGAAGTATTCAAGACATGTATTAGCCATTAAAATAGACAACCTTAAAGAGTTGCTTTTATTTTAAAGGTTTTTTGTCTTCTTTCTTCTCAGTTATTAGATCAAAGAATCAAACATCTGCTATGACTCCCTCATATTTTAGAAAATCACTTTTTCCTCACGTTTTATTTTTGAGAGGATGAGCATACTTTTGTGTACTGATCAAACAAGATGAGAGCTTTAAGCTGAAAGTGTTTAAACAAAAAGTGAAGCATATAATCTCAATATCTCAGGTTAAACTGAGAAACTGTTAAACTTAATTTCCTTAAATTAAAACATACTAGAAGTGAACTGATAATCAGTGCCACATAGTAAACCCACTGAAACTGCAGAGGCAACAGCAGATAGCAGAGTGCTAGGCACAGTTCTGGAAGAGGATTATACATTCCCTGGGTCAACACCTTAATTCCAAAGGTGCCACAAAGGACATCACTGACTCCCTTTTCTTTCTTCTGTGCACTCTTCAGTTTTTCTTACCCAACTACGATAAAAGCAATATTACCTGGTGACTCCAACTTCTTTTCTTGTACACAATGATTACACACTGACTATACTCAGGCTACTGTTTTTCAATTACACAGTACCAAAGCTCACTGTCCAAGCTGCAGAGTTTAAGATTAAAAAGTGTAATAGATTGTGTGCATAGAATAATACAAGTATTCATATTTAAAATGGTATTTCAAAATTCACACATACAACTTTTTTCATAGATAGTTACTGCACGGCTCTTAAAGTGTTTGAAAGGAACAGAAGGTTAAAACTGTGAAATAAAGAGAACTCGGTCAAAAACCGTTCCCGAATCTTCTCAGTGAATTTGAAAATAAAACATTAACAGTGTCCTGCATCTCGCTTCTCTGAATGACCCACAACATTTTAATCTGCAGCTCCCCAAAATAATCTATATCATTACTGATACACCTGAATAGGCATACAGCATATACTGAATACCTTTAATATGCGTACAGTTTTCATCTGCAATACACATTTATGTGTTGCTGTCAATAGAAATAGGTTATCACCTGTTTGTCACTAGCAAACAAGTGTACTCTGCACAAAAGTTATTTTAAAAGCTGCAGTCACTAAAAATAGTTTTAAACTGAGGTCTAAATCATTTCACAATTCTCAAACATTTGCCATAATTTTCTTTTCTGTTTTTTGCTTTTGACTGCACAGTGAAAACTATGTCATCTAAGCAAAGTTACTTTCAACTGAAAATATGATTTAGATAAACCTCCTGAAATATAGCTCATGTCACCCAATATATTTTTTCTCCTAAAAACTCTGACAGCCTAAGTTAGAGAAGTGTTCTAAATGAAGTTCTATGGCAGATTTCAGTTCCTTTCAAATTAAAAAATTATGGATTGTAAACACTGAATGCAAGGGACACATTTAGACAAAAGTGTGCAAAATTTTGTGGTCCTACTCACCTTTCTAAACCCAGAACATATTGCTAAGATCTGACAAAGAAACAGAAAATGGAAAAAAAAAAAAAAAAAAAAGAAAGCAATACACTATGAACATGGTCATAAATTCGTATAACAGGAAATATACTAGGAAAAAAAAGAACGCAAATAAGTAATAGAAGTAAGCTTTCTTATTTTTTCTTGCCATTCCTTAGATAGACCTATTTAGGTTTCACTATTCTCTTCAGCACTTTATCCTTCTAAAATTCACTTACAGCAAGCTCCTGGATCCTCATCACTGTTGTCAGAGCAGTCTGGGTAAAAGACACAGGACGATCCAGGCTCAGTAGATTTCCCATTAGTGCAGGTGAATTCTTCTACAGAGCTGAAAGCCGAAGGCTCTGAGCGTGCGATGTCCACAAACTGGATGTTATTTAAACAGATGAAGCCTGTCCTGCTCTGGATTGTTCCCTTAAGTGTCAGCTGTGCATTGTTAAAGTTAAAATATTTGCATTAACAGACATAGAGAAACTTTTTTTCCTACTGTGAGACAGTAATGCCTTATTTGCAAAAAGCACTGGATGCCTTCTGTTAGAGAATGAAGTCAAATTTCAACTGTCTCACTGGTCCATCTGACCAGTTTATTACAAATCCTAATCAATCAGAGATGGGGAAGGGAAGGCTGGCAACTATTACAAATTAGGATGATGGGCTAGGGAAAGCAAGTGATAGGAAAGGAGCAAGAATTATGTAAAGTGGGGATAGTCACCACCAAGATCCAGCAGCGCCCTATTGTAGTCATGTGCAGAGGACAGAAAGCACAAGGGAAGAAAAGGGGCAAGGATATCAGACAAAACAGAGAGAAACTAGAATAAACACACTTTGAAATGTAAGCAGATAACTTTCTCTAACTTCCTGTGCCCTTTAGTTTGCAGTCTAAAGAAGCATCTTCCATTAAAGTCAATATCCAAAATTACAAAATCTTCTAGGACTATCAGTTCTCTAGTTGTTCAAATGGAAAAAAACAACAACACTAAAAATATTACAGTTACTTAATTACAGTACCTTTACTTCCCTAAGCACAAGTGATCATGAAGTTTCTGTACAACAGAGAAAAAATTTGGCTGCATAAATCCTCTTCAGATTTTTTTTTGTTTTTGGATACTACAGATAATCTTATACACATCTGGTTCTTTATATATACTTTTTCTTACAGGAAAAGGAGATGCAAGTGATAACAATAATTTGTGATACAGCACCTTTACGAAAATGCATTTATTTGATACATGTCAAAGTGCCAGTGCTCGCAGTAGGCCTTTTCACAGAGATTTAGCAGATTGTTGAAACAGTCAATTATAAAAGTAATTCACATTATTATGAAAAAAAATGTTGACATAAAATTACTTAAAATAGAAGCCTTTAATTCTTTTCTGTAAATTAAAAAGAAAAAAATCAAGGGGGAGATACTCTCTCAATTATTCATTCATGCCATTCCACTGAAATCACACAATCATTCACATCATCCCCAGTGACATTTGTATTTAAGCAAGCAGTTAATAACTAAGATGGACTCAGTTGCTCAGCTAAAGTATGCTGAGATATGCATGCATTTTCTTGCATGTTATGGAGGCCAGTAGTTTTATGCTGTACACTGACCTCTGAACAGAATTTTACTCAACTGAAGTAATGAAGAACAGAGCCATTCAGGATATTCATATAACCTTAACAAATTCCTAAATATCCTAGAACACTTATAGAACAAGGTAAAGCATTTTCAAAAGACAAAGCACTTGCCTTTTTCACTCATACCTTTAATTTTTCTAGACCTGTTGGTATCTGTATGTACGCTTTGTCCCATTCTTTGTTAGTCGTGATGTTGTTTTCCCACAAGACATACTCCTCCTATGGAATGTAGAATATAATGTTATAAAGTTATCTTTTGACCTTCTTTTGATCAGTCACTTACTGTAATTGATTTTTTTTTTAATACCCTAGACAGATCATTACCACATATATAGTTGTGAGGAAATACAACATCAGAAATTTGTTTGCAATCTTTGCATCAAAATCTCTGTGAAGTGAGGCAAACAAAAATATTTACAGTGATTAAATGTGTTATTATTAATTATTAGAAGCTAATGTGGTATTTAATTAACTTGAATAATATGTAAGTTAAACCATACTATTGCTAGATTTAACTATATGTTTCCATGGCATTCTCAACATCAGCTCCTCTTTTAGAAATAATTATTCCTCATAAGTTGTGTTACTATGAGATTTAGTTGTCTTTCTTAGAAAGAAGCTTTGAGGTCTGCCAGAATTACCCAATAAACTGTAAAGAAAACATATTTTTTTAATCTGTAAAGCAGAGTACTACCCAAAGTCTAAGTAATTTTTTTAGTTACTTCAATTCCATTTTTACTTTACCTCTTGGAAATGATAGCAAGAGTGCCAAACATGCTAAGGTTCCCTTTATGCAAGTATTCAAAGCCCCCTTAATGTAACAATCTGACAAAAACAACGTTCATTCTGCTTCTTGTTGTGATCTCAACTGGAAAACAATGGGACCAATGTAAAGAAAAGGAGCATAGTAACATGAACTTCCAAGCCCTGAATAAAATCTTCTCAAAAATCTGCACCAATATGGAGCAAAACAAGAAAACTGAAGGGGGAGGGAAGGAGAAGAGTAGGAAAATTTAATATAGGATATAAACAAACAGACAATTACAAAATCAACTGTGAGGTGAGACCCCTATTGTGATACTATGCAAAGAATGTCATATCTTTTCCCCAAAGGATATTACAGAATTAGAAGCAGTTCAAAACCAACCAAGCAAAAAAGATATGAAGCAGGATAAGAGAAACAGAAACTACGTTGTACAGAGAAAAGTTGAAAGAATAAAAAGTGTACCTTATATAGAATGAATAAATGGAAATATGATAGGTTAAGAAATTCCATTAATTTCATAGACAAGGAGAGTTATCTCTTTTCTGCTTTGCAATATATAAGTAGTTATCCTCTTTTCCTACCAAGGATTCCACTATTTTAACAAAAAGTTGAAAGACCAAATCTCCACTGAGTAAGCATTCAAAAATTAGTTTTGGAAAACTGTAAGACAGGGCTAAGTCAATACCCTAATTCCAAGCAAAAAATGATATAAGAGAACAAATTTTGACAAGCCATATGACACATGAGCCACATAAAAGTCAGTTGCGAGTTTTCACATTGGTATAAGATGTGGATATTTTTCAAGTAGTTCACTTGTTACGTACTCATAGATACTTATCAAAAGACTTTCAACATTGAGGACATTTCAAGCTGTGCAAATCATGCTTCTTTTTTGCTAAATAATTCAGTTTCCAGAAAAAATCTGCAACATCCAGATATAAGACACAGACAAGGACGGTGTACCAGAAATTGCACTTCATGACAGGTTGAAAGTACAGCCTGGTTTTAACCGTGGTTTAAATGATTTCTTTTAGGAATATGTAAGTGACAATATCTGGGTATGTATACATCCCTACACACATACACACCAGTAAACAATAAATGCAAAGGATTCCTACAAGGTACACATGTGTTTGAAAGAAGCCTGCGTGTATCTGTTAACTACAATTTTTTTCACGTGTCTAATCCCTTAGGTACCCATTCTCATAGCTACCTTTCTTCCCAATTTATTTGAATAAAGATAGCTTGTGGAAGTAAACTATTGATTTTTCTGCTTGCACCAGTATCCAGACTTGCTAGGGCCGTTTTCACACTGACATCAGGAAATAATTTCAGGGGCAGCAACTTTCCAAGTCAGTTATTGTATTATAGACATTACATTACCCTGTGATTTTGTACAGCTCTAATAAGCCAATAACATGCAATATTTTCTATCTTCACAATGTTTCTCTGTAGTGATACTTTCATTACTTCAGTACAAATGGATTAGACTCCCTAGCACATTCCTTGCTTCTCTTGCTGTCTTTTAGAAAGTTCAGTATATCAGTTTCACTGTATTTTCCCCTGAGATTTATTTTAGTGATGCAGCGACATTGTTCAAAATACCTTCTGTCTATTCCCCTTACAATGGTATAACACTATCTGCAAACAATTTTTGTAAGACTAAAATGAACAAGAATTATAGCATTTGTTTCTTCTTACCATTTTTTTTCCCTACGATAATGCTACTCAGAGTTGAAGAATGAAAGAGATTATCATTGACTTCTTCTTATCAACTCATTTTCTGAACTACAGCATTTTTTATTTTTGACATCTCACTACAGATACTTTCACATACTGCTGTGCAACTGCTCTCATCATTTTGTCCCAGCTTTTTTCATCTCAGTGTAATTTAGAACAAATTCTTATTTGTTCCTTCAAAATGATTAATGCACAGTCTTTTACTTCTGCAGATGAGTGTGGTGGCATGGGTTTTGCCAGCACTGCTGAACACTCACTGAAATTTTAATGTCTTAGTGTAAAAACATACCTGCACATATAAGCAGAAGTTGAGACTTATTTTATTTTTAATATATATCCTTCTATTTTGTAAGCTATACAAGACACCCAAAGATTAAGAAGTTAAAAGACAGAAATGTTTCCAATTAAGTAATAAGCTTATAGGTAATAGAGAGAACACAATAGACTGAAGTCAATAGTATGTTATTTGAAAACTGAAAGTTAAAAAAAAAATTTTCAATTTATCAAATGATGAAGATGATTAACACTGCCAAACGTGAATGCAGTCATGGGCAGATAGAATATTAAATATATATATAAGCCTGAAGCACTGAAACCAGGAAGGAAAGAAGTACTAAATAAATACATAGTGAATGAAATATCTTACTGCAAACAAATAACTGAAAAATTGTGAAGAAACTACAGATCCTTTGTTCTCCCAGTTCTCTGTTATAGGTAAGGGAAAAATATACAAAGATACAAAATATACAATTACAGAGCAACTGGCTGACAGTTGACCACTTCTAAGACACTGAAACAAATTGCTAACAATAGTGGCTAGAGAATTAAAAATGAGAGACCTACATTAATTGTTTTTGTTGATGAGAAAGTCACATTCAGCCAGTGTAATCTATTTTTTCTTGACGTTATAAACAACATTGAAAAAAATGGAAATGTCTTGACTTTATTAAGGCTTTTAAAAACCTCACAGGACATTCTTGAAGCAATTTGAGATTTGGTACAAATACCAAACAAACAAACAAAAACCCAGTAATTTTCTCTATACTCCATATTCAAGAACAATTCAAATTCCCTATCATCCATCTATTGTCATAATGTCCATTTTAGAAAATATTCTTACTCATCTCTGGCCTCTCTTTTAAAAGGGGGGAGGAAGGCTAGGAATACATTGGTAGCATTTGCAGTGCAGAACTGAACTGAGAGGTGTACACTAAACACAATCCAGTTGCTGTGTCAAGCTTATCTGTACAGAGCCATAGTAAGAGTTAGTGCAAGGCAGGAGGTTCTAACCAGTAAATATAGCAAAAGTGAGAAAACTGCATGCTACTGGATCATACTGAGAGGTTATTTTGAATGACAAGCTTCAGGATAGACTCTGTTGTTTTTCATAATCAGAATCAGCATTGGATTCTCATTTCTACTCAATATTTGGCTCCTTTTGAAAATTCACCGTTTTTTTCATAAACAATTAAGCAGCAAAATATACAAAAGCTATTGCTTCCACTCATTTAAGAAACCTTCCAGATGAGTTTGTATTCAAATACAAGTTCTCTCATGGTGGTTTTTTTTTTTGGTTGGTTGGTTTTTTTGTTGTTGTTTTTGGGGTTTTTTTGCTTACATATTTTGTTTTTTATTTCCAGGAAAGGAAACTGTTAAATAGAATCCATTGTTCCTGCCTAAGCAAACCATAGACATCACCATTCTTAGTGTCTCTCAACGTTACAAATCTCAGTGTATTCTGACCAGAATACATTATAGTTCCCTAATATGGTAGCAGGTCACAGAAAAACACAATTATTCTCTTTATAGATGGGAGAAAAAAGAAAAAAAAAAAGAAAAAAGAACCTGCAGTCTTTCATAAATGCTTGAAGATGTAATGGAAGAGAAATAAGATGTTTGTTACATGTTCTATATTTAGACCCCTTGACAAGTGTTATACTTGAGGTTCTTGCATTCTAACTTTGCAAACTAAGCATTAGTTAGATCAGTCTTTCTAAATGCTTGTACTGTGGGATAAAAATAACTGAAATCCAACATAAAGATATGAGACATCAGCAAGATCACCTGACCACTGGCAGAAAGATTCCACAATGCAAGGGAGCTAAGAAAGAAATAACTGTTACTATCCAATTGTCATTTGTGTTTCATCTTGATATGGTTATTGTATCTATTAATGGTAGAAGAAAATTACTTCACTACAACAGTCCGCAAAATGAACTGGGTGGCTAAGCAAGAGTTTTCCAGGCATAATAAGTCAGTAACTTCATTCTGTACCTTCATAGAGAACAAGCATAGTTTCAGCATTCCTGATGCTGTTTTTCCCATTTCCAGTGCAGAAGGTATACTAGAAATTTTGCTACTATAGACTTTTCCCTAACATTCCCAAATCATTTCAGTCTGTAATAGTTAGAGCTTCCCCTCGAAGTCTTATTGCAGAACATTCATCACCACACTAATTTATAGGCAAATATTCAGTTTTTACAACTGCATTCAACAGTGGAACAATACAAAGTGACAAAGTTAGTTCACACAAACTAATTGAGGGGTAAGCATGTGGTATCGTGTGTTTCCTTGCAGTTTGGCTGGAAAGATCTGGGCTTTTGTAAATGAATGCATGCTTCTTACCTGATTGGTATACAGCACTGCCTTGAGAACGCTGTTATCTGCCATGGAGTACTGAAATTGAAAATGGCAGATCTTGCTGGAGCAATGACACATGGAGCTGTTTAGATAAGCACTTCTGTATAACACACTGTCATTAGCTTCTAGACACACCAAATGGTCTAAAAAATTAAAAAAAAAAAAAAAAAAGCACTTTTTCACAAAACAAATCTTGTACGTCTCAGCCTTTGAAAATAAGAATTGCTTTGCTGTAGTTAAACCATGGCCCCATTCCTCTTACAGTGGAATCTGACTGTCACGCTGATTATGTGACTTGGATGTTACCTAAGTATTTCCTATTAAAAAGACAGATATTTATCTGCATTTTCCCCAGAAACCAAGAATGACATCAGTTGACAGTATCTTGAACTTGTCACTTTCTGCATTAAAAGCTGTAAGCAGCTACACTTTGATACCTACTCTCAAATGTATTTGGAAACTTGGTTTTCTTCCTTCCTATTACATTTTCCAGGAAACATCGTTTATAGAAATACTTCTGTGGAATTTTCCAAATAAGGGGAAAAGTGTTCTTCTTCCTTACTGCTACAGGAGGCAAAAGCATCTCCACCATACGTAATTAAGGTCTTTAGTTTTCAGCCAGAATTTCTGCAACAAAGTGTTGAGAGCATATTGTCTTTCCCTCTGAAGCAGAAAAGCAATTTGTGCTCTTCTTGACCTATTGCCCTTTATAAAAGCATTCCTACGGAGATTTAAAAGAGTACTCCATCCCTTCAACAACGTCTTTTATCTGTCAGAAATAAAAAGGCTAAATGCTTTATCAAATATAGCAGATCTTTTTCCTCCTCTCTCACGAGTCACTGAATATTTTGCTATCTTCTGAAGCAGCTGTTATAATAAACACTGATTAAAGGTCTTGAATTTGAAATTTCTATATTCACATATCTGAATGCAAGTTATTTCAGATGCAGATGTTACCAAAGTTATTTCAAGTTGAAGGGAGAAACTGTCATTTCAACACGGAAAACCCCTGATTTTATAAGAGACCACATTATTTTCCTTTTGTTGTCAGCTTACACTTCATGGTATGCAGTATTTCATACCAAAATATATGCTTGCAATTTCTTTGGACAATTCCTTACTACTTCCTTACTTTTTCATAATTTACAGCCACAACAGTTAAACATGATAGAAGTAAAATATTACAGAGGTAACCCATTCTATTTGAAAGAGATCAATGAATGCAAAGAGCTTCTAGCTGTTTGGCTAGATTTTCCTGACTTGTAATCTATGCTATTAACTTCTAGAGTAACAACTGAGCCTTTAGATAAAACTGAGTCAAAGAATGGGAGCTCTTCCTTTCTAGCAAGTTCTCTTCCATAGCAAGGCAGCTCTCTCTGAACAACTGCCTTCTAAATTTCCCACTCAACTCCTCTGGGGAAGAAGATTCAAATCTGACCTGCCGTTGTTTCTACTATTTGGAGATAAATTTTGAAGAACTCCCAAGTCAGGAGCATGAATCTTAAAACCAGTAACAACGAAGAAGTTAATGCAACAAAACAGATTAGACTTTTTCATGTTTAAAATAGTTACCTATGAAACACCGATTTTAAAAGACATGAAGCTATCTTTGATTATTTTTCTTCAATTTCATAAGCACCACACTTGTTACATGAAGAATTGGTTCGATTAGTTTCTTATTAAATAAATGTTATCCCAGATGCAGGAAACTAGATTAATCCAATATAAGAATAAATTATGGAAGCGATATAGTATGCAGGAAATAACACTAAAGAAAGAAAAAGTATTTTATGAACAGTGCTAAAGGAGAATATAAAACCTCTGTGAGGACCTTTGACCCTAGAGAAATTAACAGAAAAATTATAGAGAAAGTACAATACAACACTAGAGAAAAGAAGCAATAAAGGTACAAAGAAAGAAGTCAGCCAAGAACAAAACATTTTATTAAATTTAAGAATGCCAAGAAAGGAAGATTATTCAAAACCTATAAACAATCCTTTCTCTATAAATATAATTGCTTAGATCACTGCTTCATAATTTATTTTCTTATATCTCTTCTATTTATAGTAGTAAAAACTTTGATCAAAATCAGAAACTAAAGCTTAGTCAAGCTCTATTTGCACTGCAAGTTTGAGCCATCAAGTATATTTTTGCTGTTTGCATACCATCTCTCTAGCTTTCAGATTTTATTTAATATCTAGCCTTTTAATTTACGCATCTAAAAATCTGCATGAGTTGAAATGATTATTATATTGAAAGAGAAGCTGTCATTGTTCAGATTTTTCAATACCTTCCAAAGTTAATGAAGAGTTAACTGCTGTGTGTTGTTTTGACACTTATTTGTTCTCACATTTCCTTTTTTTCCTTTATGATAGATATCAAAGGGCGGAGAGCTTCTCCAACCTGTTCTTTGTACTATGTGTGAGCCTTCTCAGTACAATATTTATACAGTAATGCTCAAGCACCTATACAATAGACATTTCAAAACGTGTTCTGCTTCTACAAAGGTTTCTTGTACTTTACTCCTGTAAAAGCTACTTACATAATTTCAGTGTCATTTCTATTAGCAAAATATTGCCATAAAAGAGATATCCATACCAATTACTAGATTATACCAATACTAATTACTTCTTGTTGTTAGATGTCCGTGTGGAAATTGGAAAGGTACTCTGACTGATTTTCTTCTTTTCAAAATAAAATATGCTTTACTAATCTTTATGCTCTCTGTTGTATATAAATGTTATCTTTCAGAAATTCATTTTAATAGACCTTACACATTTTTGATTAATATTTTATTGAAATAAATGCTGAAAATTACTTTAAAAATGTTTCTCAAATCAAAACAATACCTAATCATTCATTCTTCTGCTATCAGTGAGATGGAGCACACTTCTGTGGGCACAGAGATCAAGCAGAAAACCATGTGCTATCAGTTCCTCAAAACTGCATCACAAATCACACCATTACAAACAATTGTTACTTAGCCCCTCTGAAGACAGTCTCTATTGAAAAAACAAACACTTGGTTGGCATGGCAATTCCATTTCATGTTACAACACACACATCTGTATCCATTAACCTTTCAAAAGACTTTTTACATAAATCTGTAGATAAGCACTACAAAAACAAGCTTCGAAAACAAGTTTCCTTATTTCTGAAAATTTCAACTGTATTATTTCTGTTCTGTCTTTAAAATCATAAACACTTTTAAATTAATTTTTTCTCTATTGTTCACTTGTAAAGGTTTTAATTAACTTCCTGATCACATGCTCAGAGTCATACTACACAACAAAGACAGCCAGGAATCAAAACAAAACAACAAACAAAAAAAAGTACACAAAACAAAGGAACAATGCCAGAACTTCAATGAATTTAAATTAACTGAAGATCTGTTGTATCAATCTCACACTAAGAATTAAGTATAGAATAAACTGATTATTAGTTTATATTGGAATTCTTTCATTAAAATCTACATCTTACTAGCATACATGTTCACAGCATCCTTACTAAATAGTTGAAGCAAAATCTAAATTAAGTATAAATTCATATAATCACTTGTCATTGTCATGCTCTATTTCCATACTGGGTCACCACTTTTTCCCCAAAAGAACCAAATTATCCATGACAGCTAGGAACTACACATTAACTTTAGTTCTCACCTTTAGTGTCATTGCTGTGAACTTTCACAGAGGAACAGGAAGCAATCTTGTGCCCAGATTGCAGTTGTGCCTGCTTTGTGGGCACAACTGGCTGATCGGAATTCCACTCACACATGCCAAGCTCAAAGTTGGAAGTCTGTTGTGCTAAGAGACAAAGGAAAGCAATCACTCAGCTTCTTAACTTATTAGTTATCAAGCTATTTCTCATTGGATATATTTGCTTGTTAAACTGGCAATTTTTCTGCCTCTGGTTTCCTCAAGTGTTCAGGCTACTGATGAGAGCTATTTAGTATTTCAGGCTGCTGCCTTGAGTAATACTATTTTTAAAAAAAAAATCCTTAAAGAAAAATGATTTTTTCAGAGCAGTGGGCTGGTATTTGTGTTAGCTGATAACTGCAACCTTGGTAAATTCATTCCCACAAAAAGTGTAGCCAGGAAACATCAAAAATGACATGTCATGAAGAAAAATATTTATGTTCTTTCCTACATGATGCCACCATAAAATCATTTCAAACTGAGAATTTCAGTTTAACATTTCCATAATCCTTGCAACAAAAGACTTCATTTTAGAACCAAAAGATTCTGAACACACCACCACATTTTTAAGAATTTTTAAATTCTTGAAGCTTGATATGTCACATGGTAGATGTAAAATGTTGTGTAATTAACCATGGCTAGAGGAAGAAAGTCATGATTTTAAGCATGATTTTAAGTACAAAAAATGTCTACTTTTCAACATTATTTCGGTGTAAAAGCAATCTTCTATTTAAGATGAACTTTTAAATTGAAGTCAAAATACCTCAGAGAGAACACAAAGATTTCTAATGATTTGGAGAAAGCAATTTATGTTGATATACATACACATTACTCTCTATAGCATCTCAAAGTCATTGTGATATTCAAAACACTGATGTCTCAGTAATACATCCTGTCCAACTGATGCTATAAACCTGTAATTTCCTCCATTTATTCCAGTGTTGCATAAGAATATTCCCTTTTCTTCAGCCAAGTGCATCAACTGTGAAGAGCTTGCTGGCAACTTATTTCCCATGGAAAATGTGAAATACTAGTTTGATTCATAAAAAATTGATTGCCAAATTCCTACACTTGAAGAGAGTTGCAAATGAACTCAAAGGGAGAGTCGAGTTCATTGTTAAACACTAATTATTGGAAATATTTCAATTAATTCTGCATTTTTATTTCATTTATAAATATTTGAGGACTTTTCCTTTGCAAATAATCTGTCTCTTGAAACAAAACACCCATTTTCTAATATCTAATAACAGTAATATTAACCCATCCCCACAACAATTCATTCTAATAACCTCACATCAAGTACTGCATTTTTTATATTAAAGGTTATATCCTTGCATGAACAGAATTAACTAAGGAGTTATATTTAGCTGGGATGATGCCAGTTGTAAAATTTCATACTGGATTTTTTTTTTTACAAAGTTTAGAAGTAGTATGTACAAAATACAGCAGTTTTCTAGGAGAGTTAAAAAGGAAAAAGAAAAAAATCACACTAACATTGTAGACAAGATAGATAGTTTCTGCATTGCAAGCAGAATCAAGGGGACAACACAAATACCTCATTCTCCCTCAGAGTATTTCTGTTTCATGCCTTCAGTGTCTTTGTTCTCATGCCTGTGGCAAAATCAGTCCTAATAAAGGAGTTCTTTGTATATTCTCTGTCAGTATTCAAGAGGGATGTCTTAAGGGCAATTGTAGATACATGGATAAGAATATAAAACCTTTGAATGATACATCTACCAGAGTTATAATTATAGGAGATCGTGTTACATCTGTTCTAGAAGACAATTTTACTATTTTCTATTTGATAGCTAAAGTAGTTATTTTGTATGATAATTGAAGCAATTTGACAACTGTTGGGAAGAAAATAAAACTAGCATTGCTATGCTCAAAATTGTTTGTATAGACCAAAATCTCCTTTTCAAAACTGGACATGAGAATGCGAGAGTGTATTTTGGGGATAGAAGGGTAGAAAAAAAGACTTCAAATCTTCATGAAATTACATTTGTTTTTAGCTATCAAAGTTTGGATCAGGAAACTCCTAAAAACACAAATGCATAAGCTACTTTATTCATGACCCTAACAACACTTTCATACAAATGAATACATATGCACAGTTCAGTTCACATATGTTTACACTGGCACTGAAAATCTGAAAGATTTCATGGATTTTCTACAAATTTAAAAGTCCAATTGTATAAAAGCTTAACAAGATATTCCTTACGGAATACATAAAAAAAAGTTACTTCTAATTCAAGTTACCATTAACCTGACCTTTTATTTTTATCACTGGAAGATGTTCAACAGTAAAATGACTCTTTCAGGGAGAAAACTAAGATTGTTTGATGTGTTCCTTAGCTGCTGCGAGCAACTGCAACTTAAATTTCTCCTAATGAAGTTCATTTCTAATGTTGACACACAGGATAAGAATGGGCTCTTATTGGACTACGTCTGAGCACTGTAGCTCAATATGTGTACCCTACTGCATATTTCAATTGTCATCTTAGGTAAGTTTAGCACTTAGATTTAATAGTACTGTTGAGTACATGTTTGTTTCTATTTTTAATGTTTTTCTCTCTTTGAGACAGTATTTTATCTCTGTGACTGATATGCTATTTGTTTATGTTTGCTTTAGAAGCACTTTACGAAAAAAAAGGAAATCAGTATATTTGTATGGAGAGACTGAACCCACTCACTCAAGTAATCATGTACATTGCTAGATTCTGGCAATGCTTTTTGTTGTTGTTGTTGTTGTTTATATATATATATATATATATATATATATATATATATATATATATTTTTTTTTTTGAGCCTGTCCTTTTATCTGCGGAAATCCTCCAAAGAACAGAACAAAGCTGTGAGAATTCTACATGTTTCTTCTTTTTTCATAGGCAGTTTCAAATTCAACTTTGAGTTCACAGACAAGTATGCACATAGTTTTAAATTAGCATCCTTGCTCATTTAAGTAGCACTGCTAGGAAACCTCTACAAAACAGAAAAGCAAGATTGGCAACAACATGAAAACATTTATATGAATTTAGCTTCTGCAGCTGTTCTTTTTTTTTAAAAAAGTCAAAACATGGAAAGCCTTATACAACTGAGTCTAGTAAGCTCAAACTTTTTTTTTCTACAATAGAGATCCCCTTTGTATGCCTGAATCTTCAAGGTTTGTGTCTTGTTCTTACTACAATTTGCTTATGATTGCTCAGCTTCTAAAATGTTAACCACATCCTCCTATTTCCCCAATGGGACCTCCAGAGAACTTTTTTTTTAAACTACAGTACAAAAATGTAAAAAAAACTTGTTTCTGATGCGCGTCCAACATGGCATCCATACCTCGCATTAAATTTCAAGACCAGACCCTCACAGTCTGTGCCATGTCTCAGAGGCAGGAAGCAAAAGGGATGTTCTGAACCAGAACTGTACTGAGCTGAGGCTGTAGCCTGAGTACAACACTGCAATCCTCTTCTGTAATATAGAGCAGCAAGTAATCTAATTTTTGCTAGGATGGGTTGCATTCTTTTCCCATGAAACTGTGTTGGGTTAAAAACCGAAAGACTAAATGTTTTGCTGCAGAATCTCAACATGCATAGATGGTTCAGCTGCAGAGCTGACAGCCTGACTCTACAGCTCTTGGATGTAGCAGAGCAGAACAAAATAATTCCCCCTACAGCTGAGGAGCAGGACCTGTTCACATTTTTTACAATAAACACAAGTGCTATGGGAATTTCCCTAAACTCAGCTCTGAGGCTTTCCCTGAATTGTATGAAAATATCAGTTCTTTGGTCTGATTTTGGGCAGAAAAAATCTTTGGCCAATGAGACCTTAGCGTTCTCCTATGCTGGTATATGTAACATACTAGGTTTCTTGAGGTCTTTCTTGTCATTCTTTGTAACTCCCTTTAGATGTAATTTGACAGATGATGGTTTAGAGGAATGAAAATTAGTCATGTAAAAACACGGAGTTAAGAAAATCGTTAAGTACCATATGTCTCTCTCTCCTTTGTGTTTCTCTTCTAATCAAAACAAAAAGCAAACAAAATGAACAATTTCCTAAAAAATAAGTATTCTTACCAGATGCTAGAGAACATCCTTCACTGAAAGAAACATCATCAATAGCAACTGTTACATTTTGTCTCTGGTTCTCCACCATCCCACGGAAGATAACCTGCAGAGTTTAACATGAAATCAACAAGAAATGACATTCACCGGTGCAACAGATGAAGGAGCAAAATCAAACTAATTTTACTAGAAAATACCTGGGAACCGAAGCAAAATATATTAAAATCTAAGCAGGGATCATAACATTTAGGAAACAGAAAGGACTGTACATTTTATCAAACCATTCTTCCCTCAGAGAGTGGGAAAAATTTACCAGTGCCCTGGAACAAAGTCAGGGCAACAAACACCTTTTCAGTTTAAAAGCCTTTCATCAACAAGTTTTCAGCCAAAACAAACCTTGAAGAGTACTCAGAATGAAAAGCAAAACTCAACATTTATTCTGTTCCAATATTACAATGGTGATGTTTTTCCTAAAAACATCCTATTTAGATAAAGCTTCAAATATTATACATTTCTGTCTTAAAGGCAGATTTTAACTTACTGCAGTGAAGTAGGAGGGAACTGAGCAACCACACTTCTTGGAAAGCAGCAAAGATTCATAGTACTAAATTTTATGGGTAAGGAAATAACTGCAAAAACAGAAGTGAAACCCTAAGTCCCGAACCTCTTCCCTTAATGAAATTTGTGAAAAAGAAAATTGATTTGAGAGGAAGGGAGAAAAAAGTCGTTCAGGAGAGGAAACCAGAACATAGTTTGCCACAAAGGAGCCAAACCAGACCAGCTGAGATCGTAGTGTGTTGGACAATTCAAGTGGTAATATTCTTCATGTTTCAGAATTTCAAACTTTTTGAAAGCCAAATCCCCGAACTGTAGTCTATAATATATGCTTTTTAAAAGAGTGCTCCTTATTTGAGCAGAAGGAGAAACAAAAAGTATTAGTTAACATCATTGACGGGCAAAGAAAATAAGCAGCTGAGGCTGATTTTAATCAATATTTCACCAATTATTCTTGAAAAATTGATGCAAAATACTAAAGCACTCTATTTCAAAAGAGATTTCTATTGTGGGAAAAAAATTATACTCATTTCCTATTCAATTTTTTTCCATAGAAAATTTAATCATTAAAAAGAAATGCTATAAGAAATCTGAAATTATAATTAAAATACTCAAACACGACAATGAAATTCATATTTATTATAAGGTTAAAGACTTTGGTTATTTTGTCAGATTGGAACAAGAAATAATTATATTTCTAATACTTTCATTGCAATGGGAATTTTTCATGTTGATGCAAAGAACAGGTATGATTACTAGTCTTTTGATAACAGCTTTTTACTTATTTGTGCATAGCTTGAAACATTTTCTTGAAGAATGACACAGAAAACCCTGTAGGGCTAAAGATCTCACAGAAGGAAAAGTTCAGAAGCACAAGTAAACTTCATGACCAGCATCCTGCAAACTGTAACTGGAGGGAAAAGTTGCAACCAAAGAAAGACTCAGCCTTGTTCTACAGGTTTGGTGATATGCCCAGCCACATTCCTTTAGTCAATTGTAATGATTACTGCACAAAGTTTGACATCTGTCTCTTTAAAGCTGGATGTGCCAGCTCTCTTTACAGAAGCCAAAACATAACAAGGTTTGTAATCTGCAATCTAGTTAGGATTTGATCCAGAAATTCAGAGGCAGGAAGATGGCATACTTTATTGAACGTTACCAAACCCAGTCAATTTTCTAAACGATGTGAAAAAAGTAAAGTAAATGTAGAAAGAAACCCTTCCAGTACAGTCTCGCATTGCTAAACAACTGCTTACATCAGATGGAGCTAAGTTTTGAACAGATAACACTTATACTAGAGTTGGGTGCATGTATTTTATAACATACATCCTCAGCTTCCTCAGATCTTAGAGTTTTACCTCTGCAAGTCAAGTAATTATGTTATTCTTATGTTTTATGATGTTGCTCCCTTACACCTTCAGGTTTATACACTAAGCAACTCCTCACAGTTTTAAGCAATAACATCATATGAATGCATTCTATGATAAAGGCTCAAAGACCATAAAAAACATAGCTACAGCAAATAGTTCAGTGTTTGTCACCTGATGCATCTCTAGAGAGCAGAAGCTATCAGTACAGAACAGTATTTCATAGACAATATACTTATAAATTAAACCTCAATTTAACAATACAGTTAGACTGAGCCTAAAAGCATACTTTACTGAAGGTTAAGTTCCTAAGATATCACTTCTATCAGCAGATATATAGTTTACAATGCAATAAGATACTCTTATTTAAGACACATGCGCATTTTAAGTGAGGTATATCATCATCTTTAACACCAGAAAAATGAGAGCAAGCAGCATTTATTACTGACAGTCTTGCACTTCCAAGTAGCTGATCTTTTTTATATCTTGTGATAATGCTTCCCATTTCTATTTGTCTTACTAGAAGAAAGGAATGTAGAAACCTTTTACCTTTATGTTCAATTTACAGACAACTCACGATACCAACCTCAAAATTTTCAGTGCTATTGACTGTGATGGTTTTTGCTTTCCATTGGTTTTGCAGTTCTCCTGAATCATCCCAGATGTTTTCAATAGCATCTTCAGAGTGCTTTTGAAGCCCCACCATCAATACTCCACTCTGACTGATCCAATACTGAAATGTAATCTAGCACAAAAAAAAGTTATAATTATTACAGTGAAGTGCTATGACAAAAAGCCAAAATAAAGGACTATGCATCAAAATACCTGGCAAACGTGTTCTTCATCAGTTGGAAGCAAAACTTTGGACCTTAACGTTGCAGAAGACAATCTCATCTCAGAGGATAATGAAAGGAAATAAGCTATTAAAATAAATATAAATACATATAAATTTGGAGAAATATAACATTAAAACAAGAAAAGATGCATTCAAGTATGAATTAGTAACTAAATTGCAAAATAGAACTTTTTCCATAAAAAAGATTCGTGGAACACTCATAGCCATTGTATGCCAAGCTTTATCTCATTGTGACATATTGCTTCTCTGTGATCAGGCTAAATTTCAGGTAGGCTTCCAAAATTTTTTCACAACTTTAGCTTCTGGCTTGAGTTCCCAATAAAGTGCAAAATTCTGGAACAAAGCTGATTTAGTAAGCTGATCAAAGAACTTAAACAACTGAATATTTTGCATATTTCATACCTAAACAAAAAACTGTTGTGACCTACAACAGCTCAAATCTTTAAGGAGATAGAGAAAGACAGGAGAGGATGTTACATTGTTCCACACTTCCAAAGGATGTGGGTATGCTTCCAGCTGCTCAGGAAATTTCCTCACTGCAGAGAGGAGGTCCTGATATCCCCATGCTTGGATCCCAAATGAAGGAAGAATCATTCTCAGAATCCACCATAATCCTTGTGTTACAGAATAAGTCCAAAACAAATCTTTGCCTTACTTTAAAGTATAGCAGCTCAACAAAAGTAAGGAAAATGTGGTTGTAACTATGCCTCTTCCTAGCATGATTATTTCAAATCTTCTAACAGATCTCCATCCCTTTTAGATCAGATACCACTAGTCTAAATTTTGCTCTTCCGTAACATTAAGTTTTCAGATATATTGAATTTTATAGTTAAAGGATACAAGGCGCAATTAAGGGAGAAAGAGGAAAATCACTGACAAAGTGCTACAAGTCCAGCTTGGTGAGCAATTCCTTCCAGAGAAGCACATTGCACTCCTGCATTCCCTTTACATTTTAAAACACCCATTGCTACTCCATCAGTAGCCTGGAGCCTCTCAGCCACAAGGATACTCCTCCTGCCTACAATAATTTGTGGATTGGTGGCTTAGTAAGGCCCTCTCCCTGACAGCAAAGTTTCATCAGGTTTTCCACTTGGTACTTATTTTTATTTTTCTTCCCTAAATATATATATGAACTAGAAATAAATAAATGAATCAGATTTCACCTACTACAGATTTTAAGTCATAAATGGAGAAGAAATTCTTTGAACAGCAATTCAAAATATTCAAAGTCTACATGGATAAGAGGTTTCAATTCATAAAATTTTGTTGGTTTTGATTTTTGAAGTGTCTTTCACTATATTTTTCAACTACATTATCAATGAAATAAAAGAACCATGTGGACAGGCAAAGATAAAGAGAACCCACTGAATACTAGTAAATGGTTAAATCAATTAACAGATGATTTTGCTGCTAATTTGTTGCAATTACTTATTGTGAGAGCAGGAACTCCTCCCTCCTATGCTCTGCCATTTTTTTTCCAGTCTTGCCAATTTATTTTCCAGTCTTTAAGCAGGAACAAATATAAAACAGATTACACAGTCTGCTAAGTCTCTAGTAATGGGAAAATTTGAAAACTTGCTGGCCTTGAGTAGCTGCATAAGTTTCTTTTTCTCCACAAAGTTTTTAGAAGATAAAAGGTAAACTTTTACTGGATATAGGCAGGAATAGCTTCCAGGTCTTTGCTGACTTCTGGTGCAACATACTACCAAGCATGCACAGACTCTAGAAATTTCAGCTAGAGTAATATTGCTGCCTGGTTTATTTTGACACAACCAAGATTTTATTAGATTTTTATTACATTGAGCTCATCTTCTATTTGTTTCTTGGTTACAATCTCTGTCATTATGTTGCAAACCATTTGATTTTCAACTCAGGCACTTAAAGTTTATTTTACTTTATGTTAGTTTTGGTATAAACTAAACATAAATAAAGTTTTGGTATTAACCCAGATTTCTCTGCTCTCATCACTTTAACCCAACATTTATTTGAATAGAGTCTTATTTTCAGATTACATTGTCATAGATGTGCTTGTATGCTTTATAAGCAAAAAGTTATTAAAAGCATACAACAGAATCACAAAATCATAGAGGTTTTAATGAACCTTTTGGGATCAGAAAGTTGAAGCCCCTTGCTAAAGTGGGTTCCCTACAATAGGTTACACAGGATAGCATCCAAGCAGGTCTTGAATATCTCTAGAGACTCCATAACATCTCCAGGCAGCTTGTTCAGTGCTCTGTCATCCTCACAGTAAAGCAGCTCTTCCTCATGTTTTTATGGATCTGCTTTTATGCCAGTCTGTGCCGTTGCCCTTTGTCCTCTTGCTGCACACCACTGAAAAGAGCCTGGCCCTATTCATTTGGCTCCAGCACATTAAATATTAATAAACAAACAACAGCTTTTCCAGGCATTCATCTCTAAGTCTACAATTCACATTAATTGTTAAATGGAACTGTTACCTGTTTGGTATCTTATGCAGTACGTAGGAGGAACACTTGCTTGAGAACACTAAAAGTTTCCACACCCCCAGATCATAACAGTTTAAGAGTGAGGTCAAAAACACCTATAGGATTGTCAATCTTTTAGTGATAATTTAGCCTTCCGTAAGTTATACTGTTATATACTCTCTAACATTTTATGCCTGCCACCCTGTGCATGTTCTGAGGACACAAAATCACTACTGAGTTTGTGAGAAGTGAGTGGGAGTGGATGGATAAAGAGGAAGAGACAAAGAAAAACACTGAGAAGATAATTAAGCAGTTTGGATAATAAGCCCACGTATTTTCTTTGATAATAGGGTGCTCCATCAAAATGTTAACCTCTTGCTTTGCTTTTTTACAAGCAAGCTTTCTAACAGCTCAGGAAAGCAGGAATAAATGCATTGTAACTAAAAATTTGGCTCAAGTCAGTTTAAGTTATGAAGAAATTTAAGTACTCCAGAAGAAAGAACCAGGTTTTGGAAAGTAAGGTTAACTTGGCAAAAGAACAAGCATTAGGGATATACATCTCTGGAGATGGGGTCAATTAATTACTCCATTGAGGGACAATCTTTAAACAAAGTGAAAATATAGTAAGTTTTAGAGAAGCTGGCTCAGATAAGTTATGAAATCTCTTCCTATTCTCAGTTCCAAAATCACTCTCTCTCAAAATATTTGAAAAATAACACAAGTTACAGATGACATATACACACGCTTTGGTGTTCAAAAATCAAATGTAAATATATCTCAAGGCAAGGGATTCAATTACAATTTCTAAAATTTGTAAGTGTAATGACTGACATTACAACATGATATCTCTGTAACAGGTAGGGATCACTCAGGCAGATAGACGTGACTCTTGATGATCAATTACTTATTCCTTCACAAGAGCAGGAAACTTTCTTTCCACCCTCCTCCCTTCAACCACTCCTTCACCCTTCCCATCCCCTGCAGAATTCTAGACTACTCTGATTATAAGCACCTAGAAAGCTCTGGTGTCCAGGCTTTTATTTTATCTCAGAAAAAAACGTGTCAAAACTCAATCAAAAAAATAGTAATTTAAGCAAATAATACAGAAGTAAATAACTTTCAAAAGCACATGATTCCTTCAATGAAGGCAAGGATTCTTACTAGTATCATTCCCATTGTGGTCAGAATATGGCGGTCCCACACCAGAGTTGCCATTTCTTCTAATCCATCCAGAATGTAAACTCACTTCTTGAAGAGGTTTGCACAGGTCAGTTTCAAAATCACATTTTTCAGAGGAACCTAAATTGAAAGAAATTCAGAAGGGCAGATATGTGGGAATGCATCCAGATTTCATGCACCATGTGGAAAATATTTGTCAGGTTTTTCCCACATGCAGCAGAGAAGGGCAAGGTAAGGCTCTGCCTTTTAAGTGGGATTCTTTAGATACCAGGACTATCTTCATGCTGCCTTGCAAATTAGTTGCTCAAGCCAGGCCCTTGATACTTGATATTAGGACTGGAAGGAAGGACTTCGATTTGTTGTGACTTCTAATTTAAATTAAAAGTTTAAGATCTTCTCACCATGCAGCAAAGGAAGCCACTATGTTTGTTGGATTTGGGGAATTTAATTTTAAAATCATAAGATAAACTTGTGTTTGCCTATGCACACGTGTTAACTGGAATATGTAAATGATAAGAGCATTAATTTGATATCTTGGAGAAAGAGTAGCAAATCAAATCCAGATTCTTTAATCTGTGTGCCCAGATGCCTTGAACTTTTCTTTGACAATGTGCTTCTCATTTATCCAAACATATTCCTGATATATGTTTGGCACAGAAGTCCAAAATCAATTCTAGGATACTTGTTCTTAGTTCCTCTGCAATTAGGACAATAGTTAACACTGTATTGTGTACCAATAAATTCTGTAACTTCATTGTGCTGCACTAAAACATTCTAAACGCCACTGGCTGGAAACAATGCTTGTTGAATTCCCCGGTGATAGACATATCTCAGGTTAAGCATACCATTTCCACAAGAGATGGATATTTTATGTTTTCACTACATAAACTTGAAACCTTCTCTGTGCTTGATTTTGGTTTCTCTAGAAAAAAAACCACTTCCCCTAGGCCCCATCTTGTATTATGCTTATAGAATATGCAGGAAGATATGCATACTCTAGTTTCTATGCAGGCTTTTTAATCATGTTTTAGTGAATACCACCACAGATAAACACTTAAAACGCAACTAGAGAAGGTTGCTCCAAAGATCAGTGAAAATAGAATAGCATCCTATGGGCTGTGTGCAAGAAATAAATGCCAAAACACATTCCATTTAAAACAGGGAGATGAGGAAGTGCTGTGGAACTCTGAGTGACAGGCTGTGGTCTCTGTGGCTGCTCAGATAATGGTCTGGTTGCGCTGGGGCAAAAGTTAGCTGTCAAAAATGGAGAGAGACCTGGGCACCAATTTGTATTTTTGCCCATCTGCCACACACTGCTCTGGGAATTTTGCAAAGTTATTTTTCTACTTAAATTCTGCTTTGCAATCATATATTCGAGATACGTCCCTACTGTTCTGTCTATACCCCACACAGATTTCAGGATGCACTTAAAATATTACAAAGATGGAATGTCAGATGATGCATTTTTATAGTTATTTAGGACTTCAGATGTGGTTTGTGTTTTGTCACATCATTGAAAAAGAAGTGGAATAAGCTCTACAGTCTCTTTTACTCATTCATTTAAACCTCTAAAATTTTACTGAAAAGCATTCACAATAAACAGTCTTAAAATATTTCGCTCTCAGAATATCTGCAAATAAAGTTTTATAAGTAGATGTAATAGAACCTTAAACAAAAATTTGTTTCTGCCAGGCTTGAATTTTTTTTATATATTTTTTTTATGTTTATTTGCAGATACTCTGAGAAAAAATATATAGTACATCCTGCACACTTCTTCCCTCTGATCTTTTGCCTTTTTTTTTTTTTTTTTTTGGTATATATGTTTTTCAGAAAATATTTTCAAGTTAGATTTTCTATGAAAGCGAACATTCCCTTTAAAAAACAATCACGAATGATCAAGGATTTTCTTATTGAAAAAGGCACTGCTCTCACTGTTTTGTACATCTTGATGTTTTCTGTCTATTTGAAAATTCCTAAGAAAATACTGAACATTATTTTGTGCATTTTGTGTAATGTGAAACAGATATGCTTCAACCACATTTATGCCTTGATGAATCACTGATACGCTTCAGTCACTTCAAGAGCTGAAGTATAAAAGCATCAATAAAATGTTGGTTGATGAATCAGCCAGTCTGCACCTTAACTTGACTCTAGAATGCTTCTGTGAATTATATCTTACTTCTCCCCTATAATTAACTGTTGCCATAACTTGATGTGAATATGAAAGTTATGAAGTTGAACACCATAGTGTGACTTGAAAAGATGAAGTTGCAATGTGATTTAAAACGATTAGTGAGCTCTGATAATAATATAAAATAGGCCAAATGTAAAATATCCTTTGAACTGTAAATTGATGAGGAGACACTTACTTTGCTATGCAACATCAGGATAAACATTTACAAATGAGGTACAGCATATACGATGAAACTGAATCATCAAAAAGTAAATCAAGGAAAAAAATGAGACAGAAGAAAAAGGAAAAGCAGAAAGAATAATTCTCAAATTCTTTCTTATATGAAGAATTCCCCCTTAGTTCCCACTGCTGCCACATGATGTTATCAAATTGTATGATGTTTAAATTAAGCCCACTGAGACTTACCTTGTCTCTCATCACTGCTGCTTCCGCACTGGTTGGTGAAAACACACAACTCTCCAGCTGGAGCAGAGGAGCCATCACCACATTGCCATTCCCTTCCTGTAGATGAACAAATATCTGCCAGAGCCACACAGTATAACACACAAAAACATATGGACTTGTTCATGGGCTACACTACTATCCAAACTCTCACTTTAAAAAGAGTTACTTTTTACTGTCTAGTATTTGTTGAGAAGTATCTCTGAAAAAAGTCAGCATCTGCACACATCTCTCGAAGACTTCTTCAGAACGTCAGAACTTTGCAAACCCACAGCTTAATGAAACATGTCTTCCGTGAAGCAGCGACTTTCAACCCAGCATATCTTTGAATAATATTTAACTTAATTATAACTTTGTTTTATGACTAAAAAATTTTGGTGCATGCTGTGCAAGTCTACAGTGTATCATTAACTTATTGACAGAATTTATTGCTCCATAGCTTGCAAACATGAGATAAGAAAGTAACGTGACCACACAGGAGAATTACTAAGTAACCAGAATTTATAGAGAACTCTTTTCTCATAGGGTTTTGGTAGATGCTTACAGAACTTATGAGGAGCTGATGCATCAGATGTATAAACACTGCTAAAAAATTCAATGCTGATTTTGCATCACATATTTTGCAAGTGACTGATACAGGAACAGAAAGATTTTCAAGGCCTGTAAACAAATAATGCCAATAGTTTAAAGAGGTATCTATTTATTACATACTTCAGCTACAACTATAGATAGAGACTGTATTCAAGGTATCTGATTTTCAATGGTAAAACTCACAATTTGCATAAATGAACTAGCTATTAATAATGTTTGAGATGACTAAATTCCTGTATTCTCTGGAAGAAGATCTGTAATTGTAGAAATAGAAGAAAAAAATGTATAGTTAGACTGACACAGGAGTTCTTTTTCACTCGGTCAAGAAATGGATTTGCATTGCATAAGCAGATTTGCAGTTCATTGTATGGTAAGCCCATACAGTAAATACCAGCAGTAAAGGGCATTACAAAAGCATCCTTGCACAGAAGTACTTCACCAGTGTAAGAAAAAGAAGTCAGTGCCCTGACTGAAGATATCAGTTGAAGGGTACAGGAAGAGCCTAACCATCAATTTGCCCTCAGTAGAGACAGCACTGAGAAAGCAGACAGCAGTGAAGAAATCACTGGTTTTCTTTTGGAGGAAGATAAACTGATATATTAGACATCTCTAAGGACTGCCATCCAACTGTGGAAAACTGCATGGATTATCTTGCATAGATTATCTAGTACTGACCGTAGAAATGGAAAGAAAAAGAAAAAAGAAAAAAACTGCTCTCTCTTCCATTCAAATTTATTCAAGCTGTGTACTTAAAATAAGGATTATTGCTCAGTTTTGCTTCTGAATTTGTCCCTAAATGAAATAAGTGATTTTGGAAGCTTTGCTTACAAATAAACTAGTTTAACAGTCTTTAAAGTCATATAAATGCCAAGAGTGCTTTTGGAAAAAATCCAAATATTCCATTTCATCATGACCTTAAATCATGGGAATGCATTCATATGCACTGTTGTAGCATATAGCAAGTAACTCCTTCAAGTGTTGCTCAGTTAAAATAAGGTGGTAAATAATTCAAGATAGTGGTATGGGAAAGGATTCCTTTGTTCATCATCATAATCAAAACTTTATTGGTGCTCAGACACCAGAAAGCAGAGGGCTAGAACTGAGCTCTCTCTGAGACTAAATCAGCTGATCTTCATGCAAGAGCCACACAGAGCTGATTGCTCAAAGAAACAGAAACCATAACTCCCTGTTATGGTACACTTTGGTACACCTTGAAACAAGAGTTTCCTGGCTTTTTTTTTTTTTTTTTTTTTTTTATGCTGAGATTCTATGTCAAACAAGACCTTCATCCATTTCAGCGGTAATTTTTAACATTAACTTCTGACTGACGTTGCTGCTAATGAGAATTCTGGTTTTCCTCTTCCATCATTTACTTCTGTTGGTTGCCAGAGAAAATCATGAATTGAAATGGAGTAATCAGGCAAAGCCAAAGACAAAATATTCTAAACAGCATTTTGAATAACAACCGATAAAAAGCATGATCTTCCAGTCATATACTGCATATGAACCTTAGACATGTTACACACACTATTATGTTCTTACAGCTAAACAACTTTAACAACTGTTTAAACCAGAATATAAAGCTATAGGTCCATATACCTTCTGGATTTGCTTGCTCAGCTGTTTTGAACTTGATCTAACAATAAGGAGAACTGCAAACATGTGGCCTTAGAGATTACCTGCAGCATTCAACATGCCACAGCTCGGTTACCTTTCTGCTATTACACATGGCTTGAAAAATACGGTTCAGTTTATCAGTGGTGTTCTTAACCATTATTTAAAGACAAGAATGTTGTTCAGATCTTGGCATCTAACAAGTTTATGCAATTTTACGAGAAGTGCATTGAGTTTATTTGTCCTTCTAACTAATCCCTGCTGCCAAGCCATGAGTTGTGCTGCCCTGCTGTTCAACAAATAATTACTTACTAACAAATTACATATAAGTTTAAAAAGTGGCTTAATTAATTAATTAAGAAAACAGGCTTTTATTTAATGTTCTAGATTTATATTTTTGAGATTTTCTGTGCAGCCAAGAGATGCAGGAGTAATGGCTTCCTGATGTTCAATGGAAATTAATAGGAAGACCCAGATTAACTTAGTCCAATCTCTTTTTGAGCAAGAGTAGAGACTATACCTAATGAATATCACAGCATATAGGTTAAGAGATACCTAACCTTTCCACACAATTCTGTAGTGATTCAAACTAGTTGGTGCTCATTAGAATTTGGTACATATGTTAATGTCTCATTTGTTAATCTCACTTTTTGTAAAAAAATCCACTGGAAATTATTAAATCTCAAAAGCAGAAGAAAAATCAATTACACAAATTGTTTTCTTCCTGATATCCAATATTGTATTCCATGAAGAAAAATCAAAATGCTTGCAACCTATTTGGTTTGAAAAGCAAACTTCTTCATCAACCAGGAGACTGAAATCCCAAGCAATTAACTAAATTAAAAAGCAAATTTCTGGTTAACTAAAGGTCAAGGAAAAAAACTGTAAAGAACTAGAACTGTATCTAGAAAACCACACAAGTAGTATAGTACACTAAAGCAAAATTTTATTTCAACAAGAAAGCAAATGCTGCTATCCATTTAATAGTTGTGAATTGAGACAGCTAAATTCACAGTCTCCAGGAATCAGTTCAAAATAAGTCAATCATTATAAGATTATAAGTAGTAGCTATTTTAATTTCTACATAACCAAGAAATGTATCTAATATTTTAACTGATAGGTATCAATATTTTCTGAAATTGAACCTCTGAAATGATTCAAATTTTCTTACCATAATGATTGTATCATGCTGTAGGAAGCTTGTTTCATGTGAGCTTTCATTAAGCTTGATTTGATAAGTAGTTTAACCACTTCAAGTATATAGCTATGGACGTTTTCATTTTGAAAATATTTGAAAAGCACTAATTTATTGAATCCATAATTTATTAGTGAAACACACTTGTTTTGACAAAGCTTCTACATGTGAATCCAAGAGATTCAAACTGAAATTTAAAAAAAAAAAAAAAATAAAAATTGATACTCATGTAGTCCAAAAACTAATCCTGGGAGAGAAGACTGAATCAACTCAGTATGTTCAGAGCAGGAAAATGGTATTAATCAAATGCCTTAGATGCCCAAACACAAGGGAAGTAGAAATAAGAGGAAAAGAAGATTATTGCAAAAGTTAATGGACAGTGTTAGCTCAAGGCAAAAGACTGAAAACTAGAAAAATATAGGATGACAAAAATGTAAACCTTCCGGGACTATTTTAATAGAATGAAAGAAAGAGTAACTAGTTTTATGACAGAATTATATTACTTAACTAAACAGATAAAACAGTTGCCTGGCTTGTAACAAGTAATTTCTTACCTGTAAATTCCCAAGAGCAAATAGCTGAAATGCAAATCTCTGCACATACCTTCTTGTTAATGCAAGAGAGTAAAATTAAAACAACATATCTCTGCAATTGGCAGGGTAGGATGCACAAGCATTGCAGTATCTACAAAGATAAGGAAACAACTTGTGTCCAGAGATTTACCAATCACTACAGAATCAAATTTTCATAATGTGAGAAATCTCTCATCAGGGACTGAGTCCAAGATGTGATGTAACTTCTTATGAACTCCAACAGAGGCAGACATTTTTATTTAAATAAAGTTTCCAGTTCTGCTGAGAAGGCATTTCCCAACTCATGTGGACCAACTCCATCAATTTCCTACTCCTCCTCTGGATATCTTTTTTTTTTAATGCCACATTTTAACATTTTGTACTTAGGCCACTAAGATAGCCATATTTACTGAAGAAAACCAGTCTTTAGTAATTCTAATAATTATACATGAAGAGTTCATTAAAATATATATGCCAGTCAGTCCATCGTTGCATCTGTATCATACGTACGTCTGAAATAAGATGTCTTATATATAACTCCATATAAAATGCCATGTTAATACATTTGTAAAGGCTTACATGTTTTACACCATTTAACTGCATTGTTTTCCAAGTTATTTTCTCCAACATACAATATTTAATCCCATTTCTTCTTTTTCCCTTCATCATCTAAAATTCCTTCTCCACTTTGCACTTCATGATGACAAGATTTTCCAGTCTTTGAGATCTTTCCTATTTTATTAAAACTTATAAAATATTCTTAGACAACATAATCTAATGGGTGATATCTCTGCCTACTGTGGGATTGTTGGAACTAGATTACATTTTGGATCTCTAACTCAAGCCATTTTATAATTCTATGATTCCAAAGCTGTTCTCTTTTGTGTGCAGCATAAAAACTGTGTAGTATCTCTGCAAGTAAAGGGGTAATTTTTAGCAGAAGCTGGTGCTTATTTCTTTTAGCTCTAGACCAGTAGACTCTAGTAAGGAGTGAGCCAGAATCACTATTAGTTCTGTTTCCAGTGGAAATATATGTTGTGCTTTTGTTTTTTTGTTTTTTTGTTTTTTTTTTTTAAGTCCAATTTTTGGAGCTCGTTAAGGATGTTATCCTAGTATTTTTAGTAAATAAAAAGTAGTGTTACAATGAATATTTAATTAAAAGTATTATTATTATTATTTAAACAAGTGCGTGGCTAAGTACAGATATGCAGGTCCTCTTTAAAATACAAGTCAGCCATCTTGTCAACTAACAGTAAGAATACAGTTTTTCTAAGCACGTGAAAGAGGTGAAAAGACAACTCTGGAGCAAATGATTTTCAGGGAAGACAAAAGCACAAACACTTCAAATCCTGAACTGCAACAAGCCTGAAAGCAAAAAGAAGAATTGAGGTCTAGAAAGAGGAGGAGAAAAGACAAAGAAGACATAAACCAGTGAAAACAGAGGTGTCAGAGAGATAGAAGGATGGGCAATTATTTCTGAAAGCAGTAGGGAAATTCTGCAGAGAAACTTGAAAGTAGAATGAGAACAAATAAAACAGAACGAGGCTGTTTTAAACAGAACAGATCTGTTTTCAAAGTTACTTTAGTAAACAAGCAGTTCTTAAAAAATTAAAAAGAAAACTTGCATCAAGATGAACTTACCTTGTTAAGCCTAATTTATTTAAGTCAAGCAAAAATATATTTCATCTAAGTGAAATTAAGATTTCTCAATCAGCCTTTCCACTCAAGTAATTCTGATGAAAATTTTCTAAATATTCAGTCTAAAACTACAAAGCCAAGCAGAATTTCAAACAAGGACAAAAAGTTTTGCATTTATGCCCTTTTCATATGAACAGAAATCTGCTTAAGCAGGAGAAAATAAAAAGCAGTAGTTCTTCATTCAGTTTTTGTAGAGGCAGTTATTGTCAACATGTGAAACAATGGAAAGAATTAAAAAAAATAGACATGTCACCATCAAAAATCATTAAATTGAATATTAAAATTAATTTTAATGGCAATATTATAACATTTTATATGCTAACAGAGTAGCATTCATTAAAACAGCAGTATATGCATATATATTAGCATCTCATTTTTATCCTAATGTATAGCTTTTTGGAAACATTCAATTTTAATAAAACTTACTCTTTTTCAAAAAACTGGGAAAAAAGCTTTTATCATGAAAACTACCTAAATTGCATTTCTGAGGGAATTCACAACTAGTTAATCAAGAATCCATTTTGAGTGCATCTTCACAAAAATTTGTCATTGGTAATAATTTATGACCTCTGCAGATTTTAATTATCAAATTGGAATGGAACCGCTTCTACTAAATAGAAGAATGTCAAACAATCACAATAACTACAAATTGATCCATTTTTAACAAGTATTGACAGGATTCTTTGCTTTGATGTGGAAGGTAATTACATATCATCTCCTTCCAATTAAGTGGAACTGATTCAATAGTTAACTTGGAAGAGGACTGACTGGGATATAAATGCATTAAGTTAAAAAGGATTATGGGTAAGTTTCCTTACCACCCATTCTCTTTTGCTAAAATAAATCAGTGGAATCAATTGAGAGGTTAAAACCAAACCTAACTTACTGATCAACAATATTACACAAGCATTGCAATTAACGCTAATGAAGGAAAAAAAAAAATTCCATAACATTAATGCAAAAGGTACCAAACTAGATCAAATCTGCTAAATCAAAGTCCCACATCACCACAGATTGAAATAAAGTAATGCTTCAAGAAAATTCTTGGTATCATAACTTCTGTCTTTGTAATGAAAGAGAATTACATTCAAGAAGAGATAATCAATGTTGGCTTGGAGTGCAAAGGAAAAAGGTCAAGAGAAGACAGGACAGACAAAACTGATTCCAGTGTATATCATACACTAATATTTGTTTCCAGAAAGTGGAAACTAAGTCATTAGCAGGTTCTTCAGGCTCCATGTTAGGACGAGTTCTCTTTAGTGCTTTCATAAAAGACTTAGATGCAAGACTTGAAAGTATACTAAGTGAGTTTGCAGATGATCATAAACTAGGAGTAGCTATTGACTTCCTCAAGAGTAGAGAGGCCTCGCAGAGAGAACCTGACAAACTGGAGGACTGAGCAGTCACCAACCACATGAATTTTAAAAAGGGTATCAAATTCTGCACCAGAAATAGGGAAACCCTGGATATATGTGTAGACTGGGTGAAGACAGGATGGAGAGCAGCCTGACAGGAGGTCTGGGGTGTCCAGGTCAGCAGCAAATTGAAGCTGAGCCAGTCGTGTGCCCTGGCAGACTGAAGGACCAACTGTGCCCGGGGGTGCACCAGGCGCAGCACTGCCGCTGTGCAAGGGGAGGAGCTGTGCTGCGCACCACTTCCAGAGCGCTGTGGTGCAATTTGGGTACCACAACATAAAAAGGACACAAAGCTATTCTACGGTGCCCAAAGAAAGTCTGCAAATATGGTAAAGGATCTGGAGGATAGGACATATGTGGAGCGGCTGAGGTCCCTGTGTTTGCTCAGCCCAGGGCAGAGGAGCTGAGGGAAGCCCTCATGGTGGCTGCAGCTCCTCGCAGGGAGCATAGGGGCAGCGCTGAGCTCTGCTCTGTGTGACAGCGACAGGGCCCGAGGGAACGGCATGGAGCTGCGTCAGCGGACGGGCAGCAGAGGGGTGAAATTCAGAAACAAGTTCTTCACCAAAGGATGGCTGGGAATAGGGCTTGAATTTTACATTGTCCTCCTGTGCAGAGCCAGGAGCTGGGCTCATTGATCCTCGTGGGTCCCTGCCAACAGGGTATTCTGTCATTCTATGAAAAAAATAGTTTTTCTCCACCAACTTAACAGTTAAACTTCAATATAAGGAAAAAATCTTAATATCCAATTAAAATATATTTCCCAAACAAAACAGAGAGAGAACTTTCCAGTTCTGGATTTGGGGGGAGATTAAATGAAAGGATAATATCCTCATCAGAAAATAGCTCCTTCAAAACATACTTTCAGTACAATTAATACGAAATTGAACTTCTTGTAGTAAAAGGCTCATGCATGGTTTGGGAAACAGCCGAGACATTAAAGTACTTAGGAGATTAATGCTAAACTTTAATGTTTGCACAATGAAATTGTTTGAAACAGTCTGTGCTATGTGGAAACAAATTTATTTTTCTTTTTCTTTTTTTTTCTTTTGAGCTGATAGAATCTATGCTAAATAAATACAAGTTTTAATCTAGATATGTAGTAATGTACAAATGGAGTATATTATCATAGATAATAGAAAATATTAGCAAATATCACATGCCTTTCTGATTCTCAAAACCTATTTATATTACTTTCTATTTAGAATGACTTTGATTACAGTGAAGGATCACCAACAGACTAAACAAGGAAATAAATGTAAGATTTTTTTGTTTTAAGAAAATCCAAAAGCCTTTCTATATTTTTTCTTAAGTCAGAGTGCTGGTGCAGTGTGATAAAAGATGGTTTTTTTTTCCTACTACTCCAAGAACTCTGATAGAACAAGAGCTATAGATATATTTTAGAACCTGGAATCTGCTCCAAGTTCTATTTGTAGAGCCACATCAGAAAGAGAATTAACCAAAACACCCCCAAGCCACTGTTTTCACCTTCCAGTTACACAAACTTCTCACAGAGCTCCTCATAAGTTGTAGGGAATCATACAGATTTAACATACGGAGCCAGCTTCAAATACCTGACTGAAAAGTATCCTCCCTGTTAACAGGGAAAACAAATAAAGCCAATTCACATCCAAAAGAAGCACACAGTGCTTCTATTTTTACCTGCAACCTTCCGATCTCCATGACTTACTATCTTTACTCAACCTGAACTTGTTTCCCCACCCTAATGTTGATTTGTCACATAGTAATCCACTTCACCTGTATTCATTCACCAAGCAGCATTTTCATCTGCTCTTTTTGGAAATTGACTGATTTTTTTTTTTTTTGTGAGAATTTAGTCTCAAAGCACAAAGTTCCAGAAGGAACCATAAATACACATCTAAGAATTCTAAACAGTCCAGTTACTGTTGTAATAGTTAACATTTTTTGAGCAAACTTCATAAATGCAGTTGTAGTTTCTATATACAACCTTCCAATTACCTACCCTTTTTCTTCATGCTATGCACATCTCTCTCATGTTCCTCCGAGTCCGAGTATCAACAGGTTCAATCTCCCTTAAGAAAAGTGAGTATGAAAGTAAGCCTTCAGCATTTCAAAGTCCATGCCAGGAGGGCAATTATGCCCTTTTAAGGTGAATAGTTTCCATCTTTGGTCTAGGATATTTTGGGATTTCATTTAATGTGTTTTCTTCAAGTTTACTTCCTTTGCCTTGGTTTCCAGGTAAAATTTGAGACTGCTCTAATACCTTCCCCCATCCTCAGTAATTGTCATCCTGAAATTTAAGGGCATCTGCTTTTTCAGGGAATATTTAAATTTCTAAAACTAATTGTCTAAATAGTTACCATAGAGATTAAGCTAAAGTGGTTTAAGCTACAGTAACTTGGACACTAGAAAACTGTGAAAGCAGACTCCAATAAATTTAGAACAAGGCAAGCTCTCATGAGTTCTGAGACCCTACAAGTATCATATAAACACAGAACTGATGGTTTGCTGCTCACAATAGCTAGCCCATGTACTGGGCTACAAAAGGACGAAGAACAATATAATAACAATATAACAGTCGGACATTTTGTCCTTAGATTCTTCCATATAAGTCATCCAGACCTATTTAATGAGGCTCATTAAGACAAAGTGAATGGTACTTTCTATCAGTGTCACAAAATTTCAAAATCTTCAGATCTGAAATCTTCAAGATGTGCTACATAATCCTGACTCTCAGCACATCTCTATCCTCTGTAGAAAATAACAGATTAACAAGGCTTCTGATTGTCTTTGTAAATACAAACACCGCACTTGCTGCAGTCAAGGAAATTTGAGGACTACAGAAAATGTGGAAGTAATTTCATCATAACCTTTGTAGGAGGCAAGATTAGAAAACAGATAGCAGTCAACATCAGAAGATGGTTACTTTAAAACGGCCAGAGCTCAACCCTAAGCAGTAAATTTTCAATAATTGGTAAATAGATATTAACTGATTTAATGCCTATTAAATTCTGGTTTGGAAAGTAATTGCTTGTGACACAATAAATAAATGATTGGTCATCCAACACTGAAAGAAAATTACATTTTTAGCATGACTTGTGTAGAAATGATGTAAAACAACCTAATACCAGGTAAAGTTGCTGGTATGGAGGAGGAAGAACCTGGTACAAAGTTTCACAAACAAACAGAAACTGTAACAAGCAGTTAATTATTCTCAATGTATGTAGTAAATACAGTCCACACTTTACAGCCTGTCTTCAGTATTCTTCTAGGAACAGAAAAAATGACCATTGATAGAATTTCAATTTTAAAAACATAATGACAGAGAAACCAAATTTGTGACTCTGTGTGAAACACTTATTACATTCAGACTGGCTTGTAAATATGTAATTATGCAAGTTTTCTTTAAAGTTAAGCATTATTAATGAACATTTTTAAATAACAAAAAGAGCTGCAAAAAGTATAATCACCTTTCCAAAGAAACAGAATAAACTCAAATTCTGTGGTGAACCTTTACCTTACTGATTGACACTTCACTTGTGGAAATGAGAAGTTAGCAAGACATCTGGAAGAGATTTTCAAGAGTCTTGAAACACCAAATCGCATTTAGATTTTTGTCTTTATTCTAGATTTACTTCAGACTTTATCACTCTTCAATTCTTTTGTTCTTCTGTTCTATTTGTGCCAAATTTGGCTATGGCTGTTTCTGACTATGGACAGAATTGACATGTCTCACCCATCTCATGTGAGAAAAGTAAACAACATCTAGCAGACACTAATTAATTTCAGCTCCTGATAACACTAATGAAATAGTCACAGAAATGGATGAAGATGTGTTCTGAAAAAGCAGGTAGTGTAAATGTAGCACAAGCCTACCAGCACAGATCTGTAGTATATTCGACTGAGAGGTATATAATTATTTCAACCAATGAGTCAAATAAAATTAAAGACTTTCTTTCTGTAAAAATTACTTGAGATCAGAGAGGATAATTCAGAACTTAACACAGAACAATCAGCAGGACATGAGAAAGAATATCAGAATATATCAATGACAGATATTAGACATCTCCTTAAGGCTGTCTCTTGCAGGCAGCCTTCTAGCAAATGAATCACAGACAATTTAACTACACTGTCATCTAACCCTTTCCAGTAGGAAAACCAGGCCTAACTGAGGGAACAATATCTAACAAGATGTAGAAAGACAGTGGGGAGGCAGAGGAAAAAAAACACAGTTAGCCAATTGTCGTTGCACTGCATGAGAAGTTTTTGTGGTCTTGCAAATCCTTCTCTACAGCCCACCGCATGAAATGCATGCTCACAGCTTTATACTGAAAAAGCACAATTCCGGCAAGTACTAAGGAAATGTCTTTTTTTTCTTAGGTTTCTTATTGCCTTTATGAGATTGCAGTGGAAAAAAGATTCCCATGAAAGCTCTGAAAGACCACTGACAGTGATTTCTGCTTGCCTGAAGATGGCCAGGCCTGTTAAGGTACAAGCACATTTGGACAAATCAGCACATTTGGATTACAACAGTAGCTTGTCATCATATATGTCTGTAGGATGGACAATGACTTCTTACCTGAAATACCCATTGGCAGGATATATGCAGTCCTGGGGCTCTAGCTCTGGCTGCAGCTTGAATACATCTGATTGCATAGGGGCAAGACCAGTACTGGTTAAGAGGCCTCCAGAGCAGTTGGTGTACAGGAACCTGGCTGGCCCACATCAGCACTGGAAAATCCAGGCTCTCTTCTGATCACCTCAACTTTTGAGCAATGAGAAGGGACAGAAGAAAAAAGTAAACTGTCAAACTGCTCAATAATCCTTCTTGCCATACTGGAGTTCAGCCACTGCTGCAGAGGAGTTTTAAACCAGTTTCTCTTTATAATCTCCGTAACTTCCACAGAGAAAAGCAAAAGAGTAAGGTCAGGTCAATAGTTTTCATTTGGTCTTGCATTCACTTTTTCAGGAGACATAGTTGTTTTACAACTAGAAACAGAACCCAAAACCTAATAGAGGTAGCAATACTTCACTGGATGAAATTAAAATTGCATTTTCCCCATACATTGATAAAAAGTGATGAACACACACTTTTACCTCAGCTTTTTAATGTAGAATCATTCATTTGATACTAAACTTTGTTGTTCAATATTTTTGGAATGAACTTGGAACTTTTTTCAACTAATGAGAAACTGATGGTTCTTTTAAAAAATTGCCATTAGAACATGCCTCCCTCTTAAATAATTTTAAAAGAAATTATAAATTTACACAAAATATCTGTGAACATTAGTGAAGCCTCTGAAATTCTGTAAATAATATTTGTAATAATAAGCAACTTTTCAGATGCTTATGCCTCTGAAAAAATGAGATTACATTTGAATTACATATAAAAACTGAAATTATTTTGAGGCTACTAAAAGTTCACAGAAATTAGATACTTAAGTAAAGCGTAGTTTTGTCTTTGCTCATTTCTGAACGTTCGTCTCAAAATAAATAACATCTAGCTTTCTTTTTCTTCTTACAGGTTCAGTTCACCATTTTGGATCTCAATTACATCTAAGTATCTCAGTTTGTACAATTTTATCTGGATTTACAAACTTTCTACTACAGCAGCAGGAGAACATCTGAACAGGAAACAAGTGTTAAAAAGAGTTTATACAGCAGAATATGGAGAAAATCCATGGGTGTCCAAAGGGGAATCCCACTTAGAAGATATAGAAATGAAGCACTGTCATGGAAAGTGAGCCTAACTGGCACAGCATTACACTTTCAATTAATGGCTATAACAGAGATTATTTTAAATTTTAAGTTCTATCAAGATAAACAACAGTGACAAGAAAAAAAGTCATTCTAAACAAAGCTAAAAGCAATGATGGCTTGCATTAAATACAATAAGGGATCTCCAATTCCTGTGTATGAATTCTAAGGAAGTGTTGAAGATTTAAGTTTAAATGAAAATGTTTCACTGATCTCTTACAGACTGACAATAAATTCTATTCTGACAATGTAACCATCAACTATAGAAACATATTTTCTCCGGAATTTTGAAGAACATATCAGTCAAAATTTGCCAGAAACATGAGAAGCTCCATTTTAGAGTTTTTTTTTTTTTTTTTTTTCTTTTTAGTTGTATTTGACAGAACTAGATACTTTCCAGTTAACAGATATGGATTTTCCAGTTAACAGATTTGGATTTTATTATGATGATGATTTTGAGAAAATGTTTTTCAGTGGATAGGAGAATAGGTCTTGAATCTGCCTTGTCTGTATCTAATGATTACTGTGTGATTTTTAGGACACTACAATTCTCAGTATCAATTATCAGGGTAATTTTTGTTTTGCCTCACATTTTCTACTCCCTTAAGCTACTGTTAAAATCCAAAATTAGATTAGCTTACATTTTGATCTCTAAACTCTCATAAAGACATTACTTATACTCATTTGTGTCACGGTTTATTTTTTTTTTTAAACAGTATAAATGACAGTATTTCTGGTGACGAGTAACCAAAATACTGACAAAATCTCATTACAAAAGAGTTGAAAGGATCTGAAAAAGCATGAGAAAAGAGATTTTAAAAATCAGAAAGAATGACAGAAAATAAAGATAAGAAAACCTGGAAAGACAACCTTGAAATAAAACCTCATTAAATAAACAATGGAAAAGGACAGAAATGTGCAAGGATATATGCAATAAATTGGGTAAAAACTGCTACGTCTGAGTTCCAAATGTCCAAACAAGTAATTTAAAACAAGTTATTTAAGTGACAGAAGAAAACATATCTCTGCTAGCAGATCCACCACTAAACAGTAAAATGTCAGAATTCTCAATGTTCAGTAAATTTAATTTGTTAGCAGAATTCCTTTCTGAAACTTTAAATAATACTGTTACATTCCTCCCACAATCACTCACAATTGAAAACAGAATGAAAGCACTCTGCAGCAAAATGAAAACAAATCTGTCACCCAAACATTGTACACATCCCCAAAGCAACAGAAATGTGTATCTGTGCAAACAGTTTTCAAGAGCAACAGCACTAAGCTAATCTTCTGTTTGGCTCATTTTTGGAAAATTTTAATTTCGAACAAAATAAAAAGTAAATTAAAAACAAAAGATCTCACTTTAGACTCATTGTGGCCTTCCAATACCTGAAGTGAGCTTGCAAGCAGGAAGGGGACCAACACGACAAGGTCGAGTGATTGGACAGGGGGGGTGGTTTTAAACTAAAAGGGGGGGAAATTTAGGTTAGATGTCAGGCAGAAAATCTTTACACAGAGGATAGCATAACTGCCTGAAGAGCAGTGGATGTCCCATCCCTGGAGATGCTTAAGGCTGGGTTGATGTAGCCCTGGGCAACCTGAGCTGGTGGGTGACAGCCCATCACACAGCAAAGGATTGGCACTGGGTGGGCTTTAAGGTCTCCTCCTACCTAAGTCTGTGACTCTGTTATTCTATGATAACACTTCTGGTAAAAATTGAGTCAAAAGTTCTCTAAAAAAAACCCAAAAAAACAAAAAAAAAACAAACAAAAAAAAAACCACACAGCCAAAAAGGGCTACCAACAAAAATAAACAAGGCATGCAAGACATAGTTATCCACAGGAGGGAAGGTTTGGAAAATGTCTAGTGTGTGGTGGATAGTGCAGGTGTTAGCTAGTAGTAATGTGTTTGCATATATGCATTCATTTATATCTTCACACAGTCCACTGGGAACACAAGTTCCCAGATTTTCTCCTGAATACAACCATTACTTGAAGTCAAAGCCACTAGTGGAACAAGTCCTACCTCATGGAGAGGCTTCCAGTTCAAAACAGAAGATTTGGATGAAACAAATTGAGTTAAAGACTCTTTCTCACTATTCTGTAGAAATCTGAGGTCTTTTGATTCTGTCCCAGAGTAATTCTGTTTAAACTAATTCCTCTACTACACATAGAATTAAAATTCTTATAAAACCAAGTGAAGTTAAGATATGGACCTAATTACAACAATAAAAATTAAGCTTTAAAGGTAAAAAAAAAGTATTCCTTTTATTACTGACAGTAAGTAAAATATGAATTAATGTAGCATAAATTGGAAAATCATTCACCGTGTAATAGAAGCTCCAAATAGGATTATAGATGAAAAGTAAATGAGCTGGAAAAGAAAGAACAAATGCACTGGGAATGCTGTTTTCCATATTATTCATTGTGTAAATCTGAAGAGAACTTAATGTACTGGCTTTTTCACTTCAGTTTAGATGGAAATGCACTGTCTTAAGAGAGAAATATATTTGCATTTCATTTCTTAACCTGCCTAAGCATTTAAGAACATTAAATTGTTTCTCTTGCCAGAAATACTAAAAAATTACATATTTCATTGTTAAAATCACATAAACAGCATTATAATCATAGTTTTTCCCAGGCTTATTAATCTCTAGGTATAAAAGTTTATTTGGTTTAAAAATTAAACAACTTGATTTGTTTTACTGAATACTCAAGTATAACTATGAATATGACATTAAGTCTTGTCTGACTTCAAAAACATCACATTTTACCTCTCTGTAGAATTAAAGCATCTTTAAGAGTAACGAGAAACCCAAAATGAATAAACATGGAAGAATGCAGTTAGCATCCTCTACCTCCTCAGCTAATTCCTAGAACAGATTGTAAATCCCACACTGTCAAAGGAAATCCTACCAATGAATTTAAAAAGCTTTGGATCAAGCCTTTTGGAAGTCAGCAAATCTATTTATGAGAATATTATGAAAGCATAGTTTAATATTAATGTACCAGTGTCTGTCTTCTGTTTTTTGTTTGTTTGTTGTTGTGTTTGTTTTTTTTTTTAAGAGAACTTTTGACTTAATTTTTGGTAGTATATAATATAAATGGTACACTACTTTAAAAGGCCAGTGTACCATTCTGCTTCTGCTTGTTTACCCTAACCCTGCCTTGGCAAAGGTGTGAAAATAGTTGGTGTTCAGCTCACAAGTCCTTAGTACAGAATTTAAATGGGGGTAACAAAATATTTCCTTTTTTTTTTTTTTTTTTTGCTTCTACTCATGTACCTGTTTCAGGAAACCAATTCCAGTATTTTGTTTTAAATCTATATAAATTACATTTTTTCCTTTTCAACTGTGTCCCTCCTGTACTTTTGTAATGCAAATATAATTGCAACTAATGCAGGAGTGTGTGTGTCTGAACACGCTCCTGCCAGTCTCTCTAACACTTTTCATTATGTGAAGCTGATAATGTTTTCAAATTGTCACGGTTAAGATAAATGAGATCTTGTCTCTATGATCAATGAAGGCAGTTTAGATTTTTCTTTCTTCCAGTTCTCAGTGAGTATATTATGACTGTATAAAGCCCATATGTATTTTTCTCATAATTACTATCCCTTTAGCATCATCATCAGATTTTCTATCAGAGTGAACAATGGATGAACCTAGAACATAGATAAAAGATAAAAATGAATAAGCTGACAAAGAACAGTGTATCCTGAAGCATTACAAAATAATTGCACATTGTACAAACTTTTTTTTTTTTTAAATTGAATTTGGTTCTCCCACTATGTATCAGACCAATTTCTAAGGTTAAATCAAATAGTCTTCTGGGTCACCCGAAGGGCCCTATCTGATACCAAATAAATGACACTGAAGACCACCATTTTTTTATCTAGTTCTTTATAATGCTTAAATATATATATATATATACACACACATTTTTTTACTGCTCAGAGAACACCATGAGTCAAGTACAGAAGAATGATGAAATGCTTCGTGTTATACCTTCATTCGGTATTTTATCTAAAACTTCTCTACTAGTTTTTCTCAGGCCTGCACTCCTAATTCTTACCTGTGGCTTTGATTATCTGTATCTTCACTTATTCTCCTCTTCCTCCCAGAGACAGTCACATTTACCCATCCAGAGAGGGATAACTGGATGCTATGTTGACATATACATGATTTGATTTGAGTTTTGGATATTACTGAGTACCAGCACTTATGTTCTGGCTGCTGTTTTAACTATCACATGAAATAGCTGAAATTTTCCATCAGTTATGGTTAGTTCACACTTTGAACAAGTTTTAATGCAAACCCTACAATTCATAAAATTGTATAGCCAGGGATAGCTAGCTTAAAATTTCTTTGCTCACCTGCTTTGACTAGTGGTGGTGGAAGAGCTTAAATGCCTGGAATCCTCCTCCAGAAACTTCAACATGAAAGAACAAATTGCAGCTTAATTGACAATAAAATGAACCCCATAGCTGAATAAATCATGAAAAATTTATTCAAGGCAGGCTATGAAGTGTTTCAGATCTAATCAAGTCGTTCTCCAGTTTCTGAGGTCTATAGCATGTGCTATAAGTACAAACAAACACTCCTAAAGAAATCATGAGTTTTCAATGTATTGCAAATCTATTTACCTATTTAGTAACATTTTACAACAGGACTAAGGACTAGATATTAAATATATATTAATTTTATTTTCTTCAGCATCTTCCTCATGCACCCCAAAACCTTTCCACAGGTGTATCTAAGGGGCTGCAAAAGAGTTCCTGAAGAGCAGGCATGTTACAGAGCTGGTTGATATTTTGGAGTTTGGTGAGGAAGATTGGATAAAGTTAAATTTAACTTTCTACTCCATATCACCTTTCTCAAAAAGGAATCACCTAGGAACAGGATATAATTTCAGGCATTTTGCGTGAAGACAGACACTGAAAAGCTAGATGCCTCACTGAAACAAAATGTACTCATTTTCTGCTTCCTGTGGTTCCCTAAAATTCACTTTTGAAGTCTGACATATCTCAAAGACAGTTATCTTTCTTCCTGCAGCTTTTTTACCTGATCAAGAGTTAAAAAAAAAACAATAAGACAATATACTGCATTGAGACATATTTGACCCTAATGCATTACAGCATCATACTATGGCAAATATATATTGCATTTTTTTCCTCATTGCTATGAGCTACAAAGCAAGAGAAATCTGATGTCATTACCATTGCAAAGAAATGACAGTCACCCTTCTGCTGTTCATTTTCTTGAAGAATCATTAATCAGTAAGTTAGATTTACTCTTTTATTGTGGAATTTGACAAACTTGCCACTGTCAGTGAAGTAATAATGATATTTAATTAGGAAATACAGTAGAGAATACATTTTTCTATTTCTCTATAGAAAACTGTTTTGTTCTACTTCTGCCCTACTGAATAGTAAATAGACTAGCAGAATTTGAAGCACTGAAGGAATGAAACCACAATATCTGTTTAAGCACTATTTGAATATTAACATAATTATAATCATCAGATCAATACTCTATGTAGTATTTCTAATATTGCTTAATTCAACAAACATCTACAAAATATGATGAGTTTTGTTCAAATTCTTTTTAGAGCTGCACTACTTTTCCAGAAAAAAAATTGAATGTCATGCCTTTTTATATCTAACAGGCACAATTAAGGGAACATTTGCCATTAGTCCACAGCAAGGACAAACATTATACAACATTAAAACCGCTACAGTTCTTCTGGGAAACTGCTACACTTATTGCTATACTTTGAGTAGATAAACAACCTTATGAGTACATATCTGTTAGCCACAGAATCATAGGTGCTGGAAGGGATCTCTGGAGATCACCTAGTCCAACCCCCTGCTAAAGCAGGTTCCCCACAGCAGGTTACATAGAAAAGCATCCAGGCAGGTTTTGAATATCTCCAGAGAAGGAGACTCCATAACTTCTATAGGCAGCTTGCTCCACTTGCTCTGTCACCCTCAAGCAAAGAAGTTTTTCTTTAGGTTCATATGGAACTTCCTATGGTTTAGTTTCTACACATTGCCCCTTGTCCTGTCACAGGGAACAGCTGAAAATGGCCTGGCCCCATTCACTTGACTCTTGCCCTTTAGATATTTAAAAGCATTGATAAGATCCCCTTTCAGTCACCTCTTCTTCAGGCTGAACAATGTCAGGTTTCTCAGACTTTCCTCATAAGGGAGATGCTCCAGGCCCATCATCACCTTTTTTGCTGGACTCTTTCCAGTAGTTCCCCATCCTTCCTGTACTGAGGAGCCCAGATCTGGACACAAGACTCCAAATCATTGTATCTTTAAGTGCTTAACAATAATGACTTTATGTAACATGATAACTTGTCGTAAACGTGTCTCGGTAAAATAGCTTTTCTGTTAGTCTATAACTGGGTGCATACATATGCAATTAATAACAGATTTCTAACCTAAGGTATATACTTATGACACAGAACCAATTTCTGATCATTGTATATTACATATGAATAATTTTTATGCTGTGAAAGACTACTGAATGAAATAATGAAAAAGCAAAAAATTCAATTATTAACAACGAAAATATTATTGGCAGTATGTTTCAGTGTTCAGTCCTGCACAGTAGGTTTCAATTAAACATCTAATGAAAGAACATTTTCTTCTTCCATGAGGGGAAGACAAATTAATTAAAAAGCACAAAACAAAAAACTTGCAATAATTTAACTAGGATGCAGTGAACAATAGAGCAGATATTTCTGTTTAAATGTTGACTTCTGTCATCTGTTCAACTTCCAATAATATTCTTTACCCTTTATGTTAACTTTCTATGCTTAAAATAACAGGGTTTTTAAAGATGATGGAGCTTGGAATCGGTATGCCAAGTTCATGGACAGGAATAACTCCAAGCACAGTAGTGCAAAAAAGCAAATATCTCATCAGCAAGTCAAACTTGGATACAGAAGTAATTAAACATATCAGAAGAATGAGCATACTGCCTTCAAGGAAATAACAAAAGTTGCATAGAATTTGCATACAGTATATAAAATGTTAATTTCTTTGTAAACAGACATGTTTTCAGCTTTGATTTACTGTCATCACTAAATGATGAGGATGTGCATGAATACTAATATGATTAAATTATTCATTTACTAAAGAAAGGTAGAAGAGAAGTAAATAAATGGTCTTACATATTTGAAAGAACTTGTGTTTGGTGCAGGAGTTTAGGTAGAAAAACAACATAATCAGCTTGATATTGGACAGGCAAGTATTATACAATTTTTTATTTCTATTTTTTAATTTAAATGTGAACGTGAATATTGGAAATGAAGCAGGCATCACAGGTTCACTGAAGGAAGTGGGAAAAACTAGATTTGGTTTCCGAAAAGATGTACAGAAATGTCAGCTTCTATTTGCATCTTTATTTAATGTGCTTTTTAATGCTAACAAATTTTCAAACACTCCTACTTCATCTAAACACAGTTACAAGAGCAAATAAAATATTGTACGCTTATTATATAATATCTTTGGCTCACAGATTTTTTAGGAAGAATTTTCAGTCTGAACAAACCTTTGCATGTGAATTCATGGGCAGATATGTAAATCAGTCTAGTTTTCATAAATGTTCATCACCCTCAAATTCATTATGGTTAGCCAGAATTAAAAATATTTAGGACTTATGAGATCATATTAGTAGTAGTAATCTAGCTAAATGTGAAACACATGCTTTACATTCAAAGTAACAATGCAAACAGATTTCATGTAACACTGAACAAAGATGAAAAGATGAACTTGAAAAGTTCATGTTTGGTGTGCTGATCTGAAGGTCCATCTTAAAATCATAGAATCACAAGGTTGGAAACGACCTATAAGATCATCTAGTCCAACCACCTTCACACTACCACAGCTACCACAAGCTACTAAACCAGATCTCGCAGCTCCTCATCCAGACGCCTCTTGAACACTGCCAGGGATGGCGACTCCACCACCTCCCTTGGCAGGCCATTACTCATTCTCTTTAGTTACCTCATGACATATACAGACAATGTTTACAGAATCTGGATGTTTGGACTCTATTTGAATAATCAATATTTACAGATCAATTACATGTCCATTATTATGTCCTTTCTGAAATATTTTTTGAATTACATTCTGTTATGACTGCTCACTTTGGATACTGCTGACTTCACTGAAATTCAAGATAACTCTCCTAGAGATTTCTCTCCACTGGAGGAGATTCCAAATAGGTCTCTAGCCTCTGAACGTAGGTGTCAAGATACTACATTTACTCTTAAGCATTGCTGATGGTATCAGTTGGGTAAACAGGCCAACTTCAAAAAAGTACTGAGAAAAGAAAATATACATGGAGTTTATTTATTTATTTCTTTTTAAGTTTTACATTTATTTCTGGAAGTGAAATTATCTGGAGGGTTTTTAAAAAAATACTTTTACACTGATTTAGTTGAATTGGTATGCTACAAAGTTATGGTAATTTATTTGTATATTTTTTATTCCAGTTTTTTTTATAAAGTATTTGTAAAGGTCAAAGCTATTTTTCTTAATCATCTTCAGACCTCTCCTTTTCCTATGTACTCCTTCAGTGAATGTACAGTGACAAAATCAAGGAGAAAAATCTGGATGGGCTCAAAGTAGTTTTGTTCTGGTAGCTTAATCTCCATTTCAATCAAAGATTTACATTTTTTTATTCCATTTCACAGATTACCATTTAATACATATATTATTTTATTTATACATTTGTACCCAAATGTTGGTTTAATAGCTCAGAACTTCATTTTGTTCTGTTTCAATATCTTACAGAAAGGAACTTCTGTCTCTTACTGAGGCCTTCAGGAAATTTGGATCAGATAGTTCTGAAGAATTAATCAAATCAGTTTTTTGAAGATTATGTAATTCATAATTGAATGCTAGACTCACTAACAATCTCTCCCACAAAATAACTGTTTATGATATAATAAATCTTTAATTATTGTTTGAGTAATGCTCATTGAAGTTTCTTTCCATGCCATTAAACTTCATTATTTGAAAACAATTCAATAACAATTTTGTGTGCGTCAGCAAGCCTGATTTTAGTTATTTCATGAACATATTTTGAGGTTTCTGTCTGACATTTAAGTTAGCTGATAAATGTAATGCTAGGAACCATCTGAAGAGCTATCATAGACTGAATAGCCTAATAAATGTGATCTGCCATGATGGAATGCCTTTAGATTATTTATCTTCTTTTTGATTGCAGATTGTGATAGTAATTTTTTAGCACCAAGTTTTCTAAAATTAGTAAAGCCTAACTCTATTGCTTATGGGTAATTGTATTTGACTACAATCATCTCTGTCAATCTTATGCTACAGTGAACTCTGACTTGCTTCTTAGCTTGATAAAAGACCAGCAATTTACACTTATCTTTTTATAAAGTCCTCACTAAGGCACTGCTTACAACTTACTGTTACCTATTATCTTCACCTTAAAAAGTGTGAAGATGGCACTACAAAAGCCAAAATGCTGATTTGAGAGTATGGGAAGAACTTGCAGGCATTCTTATAAGTATAAAATGAAGCTAACTCTCAACAAAAATTAAGCTAGGAATTCTGTGCTTAATTGTGTGTGATCACCCACCTCAATATTCATGGTATCCAGCTATCCATTAATAACACAGAAAAATTAATGAATAATTCCCACTGACAACATAGCAATAATTTTACAAATGCACTGAATTAATTTTGTGAAACAATTTGAAAGTAAGGAAAAAATTCAGTTGTCTTTCCACATCTGCCAATTTCTTTGTTAAGCAGTCCGTTCTGTTATATTTTCTTTACATCCCCATATTAATCCTGCAAATTCAGCCTCACAGTCATTATGATTTCACTTTAGCTCCTGACAACATTCTTCCAACAAAGACATAATTTTGCATACCATCTCCTTCCTGCAGATCCCCACATCTTCAGCAATGTCTCTAGAAAAGCCTGACTGTTTTCTCTTCCTACAAAACAAGCAAACAAAAAACCCAAAAAAAACAGAAAGACCGACTTTCCAGTAGGTATTAAACATACTATTACACTGATCTTACCTTTCAGAAATTATTTTTCTAGGTCTATGACCCCTTGCAATTTTGCTCTGTTTAGACTCCAGTTATGATTCAATGAAGAGTGGCTGGTAGTCTTTAAATATTTTGGCTTTGTTCCCAGAACAATGTATAGTTCTTAAGCACATCACAAAGAGTTATTGCAAACTAATTTTCATATTCACTGTACTATGCACATGAGATTTGAGCCCCTGACACTGCAAACAAGAAAATAAGAGCCCATGTCTCAGCTCTCTTCTAGATTTCAGCTAACTACAGAATCATAGAATAGCAGAGGTTGGAAGGGACCTCAAGAAACTGTCAAGTCCAATCCCTCTGCCAAAGCAGGTACCTTACAAAGGGTCACACAGGTACGCATGCAGATGGGTCTTGAATATCTTCAGAACTTTCTATGTTCAACTACTAGACCATTAATCCTTTTCCTGTTGGCACACTGCTGGCTCACAGCCAACCTGTTGTCCACCAGGACCCCCAGATGCTTCTCCACAGAGCTCCTCTTATCCCCTAACCTGAACTGATGCATTATTTCTTCTTCCCTGGGTGCAAAACTTTACGCTTACTCTGGTTAAACCTCAGATTCTTCTCTGTCCAACTCTCTAGTCTGTCCAGGTCTTGTTCAGTGGTAACACAGCATTCAGTTGTGTCAGTCACTCCTCCCAGCTTTGTATCCTCAGCAAACCTGCTGAGAATGGCCTTCATCCCTTCATCCAGGTTGTTGATGAAGACGTTGAATAAGACTGCACCCAACACTGACCGCTGTGGAATACTGCTAGTTATAGGCCTCCAACCAGACTCTGCACTGCTGATGACAATCCTCTGAGCTCTGACAGTAAGCCAGTTCTCAATCCACCTCACCAGCCACTCATCTATCCCACATTTTATAAGTTTCATAGCAATGATGTTGTGGAATACAGCGACAAACCCCTTGCTGAATTAAGGGTACACAATATCCACTGCTCTCCCCCCATCTACCCAGCCAATGGTAACATCATTGAAGGCAATCGGGATGGTCAAGCATGATATCCCCTTGGTGAATCTATGTTGATTACTCCTGATAACCTTCTATTCCAATTGCTTGTAGATGGCACCTAATTGGAGGTAGCTAAAACATAACAAAGCTTAGATTATTTCATTATTAAACTTAGATCCTCAAATGAATCTAGGCACCATTGGTTTATGTCCATTCTACATCTGATATTTCATTTCAAAACAAACCTATTCACTAAGAAAAATTGCTGAGTACTCTAATAAGAATCTTGAAGAACCCAAGGATGATAACTAAAAAAAGGAAGATGGTCAGAGATAGCTGATGTGCAGTTAATTTTAAATCAAGTGATATTTTTAAAAATGTTTGCTGATTCTGGTTTACCTCTGAAATTCATTCTCACTCGTAGTTAGGTTATTAAAAGATATTTAAAATGTATATCATATATATGTGAAACGCATAATTGACAGATAGTCTTTGACCACACCTATTTTCTATCTTCCAAAAGCCCTAGAGGAAGACAACCATGTATGTTTCCTTCAGGAATAGGACACTTATTTTTGGAAGAAAAAATTATAACACAGAAAGCCATAATGTTGTGTAGACTTTTCAACTAATAGTCACAGGCGTTTGATCACCATGGAATTAGAAACATCATGATGTGTTACTCCACATTTTACAAGCAAAAAAGTATCACATAGAGTCTTATTACTTAGAAGAACAGCGGAGCTTGAAGCCCATGCATTAAATTTGAGCAGTCTTGGTGAAAATGAGATCTCATTCCCTTATTATGCAATCCGACATCCTTCATCTAAAACCAAATGAGATAATAAAGTAAGAGAGATGAGAGAGATTTTCTGCATAAAGAACCATATAATCTTTTATCTCATTTAAATAATAGATTCATAAAGTCTTTTTTTAAACATCCAACCAAATGACACAGTAAAATATTAATAAATATGCATATTTAATAAAACTAATACAAAATGCTAAATGGTACACAGATTGATATCCCTAGAGATATATATCATAATACCAACAGGTTTATTTTGTGATGGTTGTTGGTATGAACTTTGTAAACATTCATGTAAAGCAACTGATCACAGAAATTATGAACAACACGCCATCAAAATACTTCTTTCATATATTCTCACTAAAGCAGAAAGTATGCTGATGCTTAAGGCTGAATACCTGCTCACACACTCTGGAACAAAGGTAATATCCTTAGTGCTTTACAGGAGATTTTCTTAACTTCTCATAAGAAGAGAAAGCAACCATTGTTGGGCATCAATGTGATGGGATATTTTCAGGCATGACTATAGTTTCCTCATATATGTATGTACTGTGAGGCCTAAAAGTCCCTTTTCTCTTCTCTGCCTTCCTTTTATCTGGGTAAAGAAAAAAATTTTATTCAATTTTTCCAAGTTAGAAGAGGAAATTTTTCTGAGTGATATTTTGCAAGGTTTCTAAGCAAAAAAAGAAGTCTACTCATTAAAAATCATGAAGGTATGGAAAACAATGGCTGAAGAATATTGACTATTATGATGTTTACTATTAAAATTATAAGAGCCTCAAACCAAAATACTGACTGTGCAGAATGTTTTCCAAATAAATTAGCTAAGCTACAAATACACAAAACCTATTAAACATGTCGATTTTCTACTAATAATAAATGATGTACAATTCCTAAAGTGTTTACAACTTCAAAAATAAATTTATGTTAGAATTTTTAATTTCAAAAGGTTAAAAGTGAATTCAGTTTTCCAAAAGAAAAAATATGTTGAAATTCTCAGTCACTACCACTGTAGTCAGATTCATACAAAAGCACCAGTGGGCAGACCCTCATTTCATAAATGTGTGTGTCCTCCCAATCATGCAGTCAAACACTCATCAACAAGGCTTCATCAACAAGCCAGGACTACCATTTTTATTCTCACCTTCACCATTAATTAAAAACTGATTCAGATCCGTTCACATATTATTAAAACATCACAGTAATCTGACAGACTAATATCAAATTGGCACACTCTATAGCATCTAGAATAAAGATACTGCATAGTTCTTTTGAAAATATTATTCTTCTGGGAAGAAAACACTCAAAAGTGTTTCACAGGATAAGCTCAGATTATCCTATGATTCCTCAGTGTTTGCCTTACAGTAGACTTATTTATCTTCACAAGAAAATTGAAACAGAATAAATAATTATTTTAAATAAAAACAGGTAATGATTATAGAGAGTTCATATATATATTATATGTGAATTCAAAATATACATTGAAATTTCACTCAAACCATACTTACAGTTGTTGTCTTTTAATATCTACTCACTTCCTGGTATTTTAAATAAATACCCGTTTTGATTATTCAACGTAAAATAGGAGCCTTTTTAATTAGGCATCATGGTATGATGTGTCTTAATTGGATTTGTTATCTATGTAGGAAGATAAATGATTTGAATTTAGTACCCACAGTGGATTTACAGGTGTGGCAGCTTCTTTTTAATAGGAAATTGGAGTGATTTATTACTGTATCATTGAAAAAACAGGAGCTTCCAGGTGCCAGCATTTCCATTCCCCTTTCAAAATATCTGAACACTCTTCACTGTGACCCCCTATTCTTTTACATTCTCATAAAACAAAGATGTTTTATTAATATACATAATTATTTAATGTATTTTCTTCCTTTAAGCAATATGTTCATTCAAAGATGCGTTCCAAACTGCATGTGGAGTGATTAAAGATGGTACAAGTCCTTGTATGTGGCTTCCTATTGAATTCCGTAGCATAACAACTTATTTATAGAGGGATGATAGTCACTCTTGGGAACGTTTAATGAATGAGCATAATTGAATATAGGGTGAGCAACAGCATTAATTGTTTTTTAATTATGTGCTTTTATTTTGTTAGCATTTACTTTGTCTCACACAATGAAAATGACAAAAAGTTTGTCTGAATTCATAATGAAAATAATGATTATAGCTACATCCTACTCATAACTTTGAATTTGTTACATATTAAGAAGAAAACTATAGAATGTTTGGAAAATAAAACAGCTGAAATTCATACCTCTATCCTTTGTATTAGTTAAACAGTAAAGAAAAATCAGAGCATTTCTGGTAATCACACATAGATATAATCTACAAAGCTAAAAGGTATTTAAAAATAAACAAAGGCTTGTCATTTACTGTAAAAAACACCATTAACATTGTTCCTTATAAATACAAGAATTCAAATCTTAAACAAAGCTTAAAAAACATTAACAGTCCCTAAGTGTTTCACTTAAGTAATCATCAGACAACAATGAAAAACTTGTTGAAACAGAAAGGCATGTTGAAACAGAAAAATAAAAATAGTCAATTTTTATCTACTATTAACTGTTCCCACAACCAGCTGCAGCATTAATTCAGAGTTTTTAAACCTGTTAGATACAAAAAAAATACAGATAAAATAGTTACTTTCTGTAGATGAAGTTATTCTAAAACCTAAATGAGATATCCTCAGAATAACTTGCAAACCCACACTTATCAAGACAACTAATTTTTCTGTTGAATATTTCTTATGAACAAAAAATGTCCTACACTAAAAAATGTAATGATTTGCTTATTTTCATTCTTTCACATGCTTCACCTAAAGGAAAGGCCATTTTCTTTCATGGCATAATGTCACTATTATTATCTTCATATTTTCAAATGAAGTAGTCACCTTAACAGCAGCTTGACTACATGAAATATATACTGCCTACCAGGATACATTATTGTTCTACAATATGCACTTAAAATGAGGCAAAATTAAAGCAGTGTTTTATCATTTCATCATCATAACAAATAAAGGCTAAGTTGTTTTACCCCGACATTCTCCTTTTAACATCCAAAAGGGTGTACAGCATCAGTTCAACTGATAGCATAAGTTTACGTTTTTGGATCTGATAGGAGGTCTGGGATCAAAATGCAAGCAAGCAACCAACTAAGCAAACAAAAATCTGTGAGGCTCATCTTTCCTCAATAAACTAAATTTAGAATACTTTTCACTTAAGCAATTGCCTATTTTATAAAGCATCTAATGCTATCCACTATGGATAAGTGAATATATATAATAATATTTCATTCATAATATATAATAAATGAATGATGGTTAAATGAAAGAAAAGGAAGCAAATCTATTTGAACTTATGCACTTCATATAGTTCATTTTTTCAGACAAATTGTACTCAGAACTGCTTTTTAGTCAGTCATCTTATGAGACAAATACTGAAAATCTTGAACGAGTCCATTCTCTACATCTTTCTCTGACAGTTTCTATCTCCCTAAAATCTTTTCTACGCAATTGTAATAGAGAAGCAACTGTAGAAAACTTGCTGCTCATATTCCTTCTGCATTGTACGTTAGCCCCAGCAACAGCATTTCAGAATTGTATCTTAATTGTGATCTCTTATCTCAGCATTTTTATGAAATTGTGGAAAGCTGTAATATCGTAATCATTAAACTCAAATTTCTAATGGTGTCTCAGATGAGTGTTGCACTTCACACAGTAGAGAAGCAGTAATGTATTTTAGTAATAGAAGACAGTGATTTAACAAAGTTTTATACCAAATAAATCAGCTGTTTAATGAGATTTGATGGCAAGGTCCACTCCATTATTGACTGCATAAAGGACAGGGTCAGATGAAATTGTCAGGGAGACCCTCTCATTGAGTCATGAGATTCAGAGTGGACTTCCATGCTTTTTAGGCTCCTTAGTCCCAGACATGGTCAGTGTTCTAAAGGTTTATGTGCACAGTCAATCTGAAATAAAATTTAGGAAGCTTTGGAAAATTTCAGCAAGCTTTTATTCACTTATCAAGGATCTCCCATAGGTAAGCAATCTCTCAACCTCAGGGCATAACCTTGAGAGCTACCCCCACTCAAGGGAAGATCCTGGCACGCAGCCCACAGCCATGCAGGCAAGCTCCAAATGCTCTAGGCTGTCCTCTATTTAAGATGATTGACTGGGAGTCATATTTGCATACCAAACATATTTTGGTTAGTACCTGCTCAAATAGGGCTAGGCAATTGTTGTTGTGTGTAGACAGGTGCAGCTATCATGACTGGACACATCCATCAAAATCGCTGATGGTTATCAGAAAATGTTAATGTGCGTATATTTTGAGGAAAAAACCTTTCTACAGAATTCATAAATGGGTAGATGTGGTCTCATATCTTCATTGCTACATATGTACAAGATTTCCAGAGGTGGATTCTATTGTCCACCAAATGAAAGAAAACATCTCTGCATAACTCAGCACACTGAGACCATACAGTATAAAGACATAGAGAAATAAACATCATCAGTTCATTAATTCATCCTCAATTATCAAAGCAGCTTCATCAAGATATGGCACATCCCTGAGCAGCAGTCTAGAAAGGCTTGAGTTTGTTCATTGAAGATATACTCATGGAAAAGCCATTGGACAATATGAAGGCATTTCTGTCTACTGTATAATAGTCACATTAGAAAATAAATATTTCAAAAGTTTTTGTTAGAGGCATTCAGATGCACGCTTGTGGAAAACAAATTTAAAATAATTTCATACTCATACAACATGTATGTTATCTTATTTGTGGATTGGGATGTAGCAAGTCAAAAGCATGTCAGTACAAATGCAGGAATTAATCTTACCCTACTCAGTGCAAATGGAGGTCAGCAGCAGGTAAAGGTAGCTGAGATAACATTCCTCGTATACATGATGACTATAGCAAAGATCATTCTCCATAGAAGAACTTCGGAAGAGAAATATGTATACTAGTTCAACACGAGGAGTAAAATTAACTTCATCATAACTAAATAATACTTTTAATGGAGTTGCTCTGGCTAAAGTTACATTATTCCACATGAAATATGTTCAAAGACTTTTACTGTTCTTTTCTAGAGCACAAAGAGGTTCATAACTCAACAAGAAATTGTTCCCTTGATTTTATATTTGATTATCATTCCAGTAAAGTAAATTCTATAGCATATTCAAAGAAAACATCTTTTATTTTGATCAGCTATATTAATAAATCAAGAGAGAATAATAACAGCAAAACTGTCATTCTGTCAAGTAAATCTATGTATTGTGCACCAAGTCTCAGAAATGGAAAAAAAATTAAACTTAATTATCCTGCTTTAGGTACAACCTAAATTTCCTCTTCCGTCTGCCACCTACATTCACTTTATCATCTCCTATTTATGTCTCCTAGAGAAATGCAACTGTTCTTCCAACAGGAAACAGAAGGAATATGATTTAAATTTGACAGTAACCACTCTTTAACAGTTAAAATGCTCATAGAATTGCCAATCTTAGTACATACACAATATTTAAAACATTATACTATCTAAATACATTTAAACAAAGTATCAAAACCATTGCAATAACAAACAAATCAAAATCACCACTGCCTTGGGAAATGAGTGAAGTGTGATGTGAAATGTGTAAGTAGCACTCTTACCCACAGCAGCATTGTCTCTAGACAGCTATCACTTTCAAAAGCTAAGAACAGATAGTGAGGAAATAATTTCACATCCAGCTGAAATGGCTCAGGGTATTTGTTAAAGGAGAATGTATTTACTTGAGATGGAATTTCACTGGAATACTAAAGTTATAACATAGGAATACTAATAATCACTTCAGAGTCTCCTTTGAAGTAGAAAAGTAGGATTTAGGTATAAGGAATACAGTCAGAGAATTCAGGGCCTGGGACACAGATTTCCATTTTCATGCATCCCCTGGTTTGCACGCTCAAATATAGCCTGTTTCTTACAATTTTTTTTTGCTCATTTAATTCTCCCACTGTTGTATCTGAGGGCCAGATCTTAAAAAGGACTCGCATGCTAAGAGGGGCATAAATTAAATGTAGACATGGAAAAAATGCTGAAACTGAAAGCCTCTTTCCTAATTTCACTGGAAATTACCATAAAAATTCAGAAGAGTCTTAAGAACATTCTGGGATATATGTTCTGTGGGTTGTAGACTATTTTCTTATGTTGTTAGGACCTCACAGATAACACCAAGAACTGTTTCCAAGACTCTGCCCTGTACCTCACCTCACCACAACACTGAACATCCATGATGGGTGTAAACGTCATGGAGCCCCAAGATTATGAGAAGGTTCTCTGTTATGACATGATCTTGAATTCCTCTGATAAAGATAATGGAATAAAGATATTTCACACAAGTATAAATATATTAAACAAAACATGTCTACTTAAAATACGATGATGGTGTCCCACAGAATTTTACATCCTCATCTTATAACTGAGAAAAAAAGATGCAGCAGAGTTTGTGAACAAATGAACTTCTGGTAAAAATAAATCACTTTATGAATTGTATTTTTCAGAGAAATAATGAAATTAATAGACCTGTTCTGAAAACATGGTTCTGGTAGATCATGTACTTATTTAACACCCACATAAACTAATTTATGAGTGCAAAAAAATCTCCACTCAAGTCATTTCACACTCCATTTGTGGAGTTGCTTATTCCAGTTTGCCCTGATATAGACTAAAAATGTGCTCTTTCGTTATTTCATCTTTTCTTACTCTGTCCTTGATCACTGTATTGAGGGGAAAGTATTTTTAAAATATAATCTCAACATTCAATTTAAGGAAACATTAAGTGAGGATCCTGACTTTTGATATATGCAGATCACAGTGGTTCCAATAAGTCCTATATATACACACATATATATATAAATGTATTCCACAAAAAAAAAATACAGTTTTAAAATGCAAATGTATTTTTCAAAAAATAAGAACTCTGATGAAGTGACATTAAGCACCTACTGTTAACAAGTGTGCACAAAGGAGTCTTAACGATCTAAAGATGATACAGCAAACATTACTCAGTCATAATTCACAGGCGTAAACTAGGACAGGTACCATCTAACACATAGCTCTATATTCATTAAAATTCAATATCTCGACAGTGCTGTCTTGCGATCTCCTTAAAAATCTTAGCTTTATCCCCTTCAGGCCTTTTGGAAATTGAACTTCTTGACCCCGCACAATTTTCTCAATTCACACACATCATCCTGGCTATCTACTACCTGAAGAGGTCCTGATGGGGTCAAAGATATTATCTATAAATTCTGAACAATATCGACTAAGATGGAAAATAAAAAAGGAACAACTTTTTCATTCTCCAAATCATGGTTTTGGACAAAGGGGATATTTTTCCAAACGTGAATTATTTCGATATATGACCCATGGTTGATGAATACTTTTAAACATAAAGTAGTCTATGGACTGCTGTACCTAATTGAATACAGAAGAGTTAACGACATAAGAGGCAGCAATTTGTTTTTCCTTTAGGCATTTTCTTATATCAGAAAAAAAAATCTGAAAATTTTAAATATAAAATCACAATATTATTAAATGCCCTGCTGAAGAGCATGCCTTAGAACAGTGGTAGTACCATGAAGATTAGTAGAAACTGAAATATTTACCTAAATTCTGAAAAACAGAATGACAAATATTGAAAGACAATACAGTGATCCTCTAGGGGTGATCACATCACATTGCACTGAAGTGTCTACATACATACAGTAGTATTAAAAAAACAAACAAAAACCATTCAAATACCTTACCAGATATTCCACATGTGTATGGGACCAAAGGGGATGCAAGAGAATTCAAGAGGCAGGGCTAAAGGGCTGGCAAAATGTGGAGTATTATGCCAGCAAGTGGCGCACATCCTCTTTTCATCCTGGAAAAACAGCATTGAGCTTTATGGACAAGAAAGGACAATCAGAGAAAAAGTGAAAAGACATTTCCTATAATAATAATAATAGAATGTGAAAAACGAGTACTGCTGAAGAAAAAAATACTGAAGTAAAGCTGTCAGTAGAGATTACTGTAGATATTTTGCAGCTTTCTTTTCTTCTTTCAGAAGAACACCACCTGTGTTTTTGCTACTTTTCAGTTGTCTGATCTACTCTTAATGTTCCACATGTTCATCTTGCCTCTGATCTCCCTTGTACAGAGGAGTCTGAACAAGTCTTTTGATAAAGTCTGGAGTGTCCTCAAATAGCAACAAATAGCAGCACTATATACCTTTCCACATTATCTCATCTTCTTCAGCTTTGAAGATCAGACTACCTGTTCATCTCCATCAGTAACTAAAAAAACTCACATTTCTCTTTGTCTTACAGAAGACATAATCTTTGCCTTTTGCACTCCTTTGTCAGCATGAACTGTTCCACAGTCCTGGAGAACACTTTCTTCCTTGCAATAGGAAGATCACAAAAATACGGACTTAGAACTACCTAAAACATGACTGGCACGTGAAGTGAATGTTTCTTTGTGGCACGTGGGATAAATACTGTAATTCACAGTGTACAACGGACTCCCATGAACATGATCTGGCTGAGCCAAAGAAATGTGGCCTTTATTTTTTTTTTCCTACATGGTTTAATTTATCCATAAATACTTAGGTTTCAGGATAATAGCTTTACCAGGAGACCTAAAGAGACTGTATTCCATTTCCTTTGCATCACAGCCACAGGGAGGGCAGCAGCCCAGGCCCTAGCAGCTGGGTCAGCCATGTGCCCAGCAATGCCAGAACATGATTTAGATCCTGAGAGATTCAATGCTGCAAATTATTTCATGGCAACATAGGTAGCACAAAAGTGTTTCAGCTGAAATCACAGAATACCATCACTAAATGGTAGAGAGAAATTACATAGCTAGTGACATAAATATTATCTTTACCATTTAAATCTTGTTTAGCTAAGTACAAATTTATTTAAAACGAGGTTTTCTCATTCCTCCCTCATGCCTCTTTTATTCCGATTTGGAGGAAGCTGTTTTGCTGCTTTCTAGGGATTAAGGCTCTCAGACATGGCATACGCATAAAGAAAAACTAGAAAATGGAGTAATGAAGAAAACGTTTTCCTTGCTTAGTTAACAGACAATTATGTCACTGTATTTACTGCATCAGAAATGGTTGACTTTGTTTTGGGTCACCTCATTATTCACCAAGCGCTTCAGTGCTGCCATCAGCTATGAAAGCTGTTGCAAAAGTAGGGCTCAGCAGTTCGCACTTCCTTTGTTTCCTGCCTGACAGCTTGCTTCAATTTCAGCAGTGCACACAATGAACACACACAATGAACAACATGTTCTGGCACTATAGTGCTCAGATACAGCCGTTTTGAAACAAACCGCTCTTCCTATATCGTAGTTGTTTTTTTTTTTTTCATTTCTAGATTCAAGTTTTAGAGATTTTTCTAACAAGAAATTCAGATTTTCTATCAGGATGATGTTGTCTAATCCCAAGACCCTCATTAGATCCAGGTTCCAGACTAGACACAGGAAAGCATGTGCTAAAAGCAAAGAACATGAGTAATGCCAGTGAGTTCTCAGATTCTGGACTGACACCATTTATAGTCCACTTTTGCCTTGCTGCACAATTCTTCCTAAGCAGGAAATGTAAGATACAACAATAGCTAATATAATATAGCCAGAGCATACCTTCAGAGCACCAAATCCTGCTTATCTTATCCTTAGAAGTAGTGCCACTGGTATCAGAGGAAATGCTCTAGAGAGGTAGGTGAATATTCTTATCATAGTTGATCTCTCCAAAATAACATACGTACTTTCACTAGATAAATACATAGGTTGCTCTGAAAGTAATACCTCCTACATATTTCCATGGAAACTACAGTCGATGAAAAGGGCACAATAATGCTATTTGATAGTGGAATTTCTCAGTCTACAAAACACTAATTTTCAGTGTAGCCACCAACAAAAATTCATGTTATAGCTATGCATTTATGTCAGCCATAAACAAGAGCCTTCATGTCACACTTTGCTGGTGAATATTTCATGACGTGAAGTTGTTCCACTATCACTGTGAACACTGCTGAAATGCACCACCCACCACTTTACTGTGCTAACATCCACTATTTGGTCTCCATAAATGTTCAGCAAGCATCAATGAATGTCAGTGGGTGCCATTTTTTCCCACATGAAGGAATTCAATTCCATACCTTTGCTCCATGTGTAATTCCATGTCAGAAGCCATCCTGTCAGACTGCCTCTCTGTCACACAGCAACATGTAACAAAATACTGATGGTAAGTTCAACCCCTACTGCCATACCACTGACATCCACCTTTGACAATATGGGCCAATATAATAAGGTAGAAGACATTACCTTTGGAACATCATTTATAACACAACATCCTGCATCCACAAAGTACTATGCTTTTAAAACTGCAAAGTATATACAGGCCTTATAGAAGAACCAATATCAACAATGTTATTTCCCTTTCGATATATTTCAGAAAACCCCCTACAAAAATCCTTCTTCATCTTTCTTTGATTTTCTGTCTCTTTATTTTTAAAAACAGACAGTTGAAAGGCATGAAAATATGCTTTGCTTAAATTTTACTATATTTTAAAACTTTAGTAAGATCATGGGTCTCATTCAAGATTGTGATTACCCTGTCATAGTTAAGGACTGACATATAGAAATAAGAAATCATTAAAGTTCCTAGATATTTGTTTTAAACAAAACTTTTTTTCTTTTTTTTCCCCAAAGTAAAAAGATGAACAGTAATGAACTGGAAGTTTTCCTCTCTTCATATTAAAGCAGTTCTGCAAAATGCAGTCTTAATCAGCGTTTACTTTTTCATTTCTGTTAAGGTATGACAAATTAGCTGTTACACTTCTTAAACAATATTGGTCTACATCCATCCTACACATACTTAGAATTAGTTATTGTGTAGATATTCACAATACATGCCTAGTAACCACCATTAATAGGTAATCCATATAAGATGGTTCAATTGTGGGAGTTAAACACAGTAACTTACTGACTATGCATTAGTTCAATTGCTGCAAATTTCTGACATAGCCATACAGACTGGGTAAGGCCAGGATTTCAGGGCTGTTTTGTGCTCATTTGTTTGTTGGCCAGGACAGATATTTTCTCCATATATAGATACACAAAGAAGACCGTCTCTCTCAGCTGCTTGTCACTGACTGGGTGTTGCTGCTTTCATCTCTCCGTCATTGCAAAGGCAGTCTCCCACATGCAACTTCAGTCTACTTAAATCTGTCTTGCCCATACAACCCATCTTATCAGGTGAGCTGTTGGATGGCAAATGGCACACAGCAAACGGCAGGGGATAAAAAAAAAAAAAGAGATGAGGCTCCTCCACAAGCACAACTGTTTGCTAAGCATTTGCTCTTTGTCCTGAGAAAGTTGTGCTGGAATAATTACTGGTCATGTTTGATACTGAAGTAGTTAAACTATCACAAAAAACTTTTTCGGACATGCTTTTCACTTGTAAGATTACAAAGCAAATTCTCTCTTTGTGAGAGAAACTAATGTATCCACAAGAGCGGACTGATTGCTCCAGTTTAATTAAACAATTTGTGAAAAACTGCTGTAAGTTTTCCTTGTAAAAGTTGCATTTTTAGCTGTTAAGCTCATATGTCAGAAACACTTCATTGTTTTTTAAATGATTATCTTCTCCTCTAGGAAAGTAGCTGTGTCAGAATAAAATCAGTGACAAATTTGTGGATTTTTCTTGTTTTCTTTCTTGTTTTCTTTTGTTTTGTCTTGCTTCTACCCACAATTGTTAACATCAATCACATACAGAAAGCCATATCACAGCAAATTCTGCATCATCTTCCATAGCTCATGTCAAGTTATTTCTGACTCATCCAATCTGTCTGACTTTGGTGTGACAACTTCAGGTCACACCAGGTATATGGCTTGGTGTGATCCAGACCACATTGTTATGGCCTCAGAAGATGGGCAGTGCTCCTAAAGGAGCAGTACATGAACACAAACAAAAAAACCACCCTCAAATCTATTATTCTCCAATCATTCTTATCATTCCTTCCATAGTTTGTTTGTTTGTTTAACATTTCAAAGTAACTCAACTCCTGATTTTGCCATGCTTTGACAGATTTCCTACATTGAAATCAAAGTTAAGGAGCTAATCTGACCTAAAGAAATTAAACTGAACCCCTGGAATAATCCAAATAAGGAAATTCTACCAACAGCAGTTCTCTCATCACTTGAGAGACAGAGGTTTATCCAAAGGCTCCCAATCCCAGTAAGGAGCATCTTTCAGTATGTTCTGCAAAGCAGAAAACTGAAATTTTCAATGCCCAAACGTAAAGATGTGATTAGTTACATCTCCAGTGTACACAACACTGTCCTTGAAATAACATTAATGCAAACTACTACTTCTAGCACCCACTGGAAGTGTTACCGAGCATATCTTGCATACATTACACACCCAATTTCTAGACTGCCCACTGTTTTTATTTTACACTAAGCAGGTTAGCAGAGTGGGCCAGACCTGGTTTTCACAGCTTTACAACACCCCATGGAGTACAGGCTTAGTGTTCCTCACCCCCTGAGAGACTCATGTGACAGTATCAAAGCTAAGACTATGGCAACGCATTGCACAGGAGAGATTAACAGCAACAATGTCTACATGGGGGGGGACAGGCATGCTACACAGTGCTGCACAGCTCTATTCCTGATGTCATCCAAAGCGGAGGGTCTGTCGGAGCAAACTATCGGTCCTTTCTGGCTTGTATGCCCAAAATAACTCCCCACTGGTACAAGGGTATAGTGAACACTTGTATGTCAAGAGATTAAGTTAGATCAAGGCAAAGACCCTTCTGGGCTCAGGAGATGAGCAGTGCACCTGTGGGACTAGCAGAGACATCAAACATCTTGTTCTTCCTCCCTTCTGAAACGTTGAAGAGACGAGTGTGACAGCCAAGATGGGAAATGCAAACCCTATTATTATGTGAAATCCAGCTGCACACTGCATTGCAGTGACCTTCTCAGGTTTTCTGTGTTTTGATTACCTGCTGTCCCATCCACTTCATTCCTCAAAGGTTAATGAGACTAAACAAGAGAGAAGCAGAAAGGTCAGCCAACAAAATGCTGATCTGTTGACAGAGCCTAAGGAATGCAAAAGGAATGCAGAACTGCAGGAATATGTGAAATACTCCTGTATAACTGATAGCATGCTATAGCAAACATATAAACATATCTTCTTCAAAAAGCTTTGCTGTGCATAAGCTAGGGAACTGATCCTCTCTCCCAGTTCCAGAAGGATACATATTTAGTGAACCAACACTATTGCAGCCCCAAATCTGAAGCTTCTGTCTTGTTATACCTGTAGTATGGTGAAGCATGATGAGGATGCAGTGGGGGAAATATCTCCCTTCCTAATCACCTGCCCAGTCATTGGAGCAGATATACATGGAAGTCTATGTTTTGCTTTCCAGCTTTACCATGTCACTTCTCTCAGACAGCTCAAGTCTTTCGTCAAAGCCACGTAAATGGCAGCCAACACAGAAACCTTGCTTCTTTCAGAGGTGTTACAAGCAAGCATATTACAGACAAAGACTTCTCCTGTTGCCAAGGCTGGGAGTAGAAAAGGGAAGAGGATCTGTTCCTCAATCTAAACAACAATCAAGAACAACATTTCAAGATAAATTTATGATGAGAACATTCCAAAAATTTTTTCTGTCAGAAAATGTTGATTGATTTGCACCAAAACAGTTCAGAAATGACACATTAGTCAGTGGGAAGAAATGTTTGGAAATTAGCAAGGAAAAAGAATCTACTCCTTCTGATCACCTGTCTGAGCAGGGATTGCAAGCTGTTATCTATAATGGGGCAAGGGAGGATTTGTTTTAAATTCAGAACTAAAGATTTCTGTAGTTCTGGTTTCGTTTGGTTGTGTTATTGTTTTCTTTTTTTTCTTATCAAAATGGTTTTGAACCTTCATTAGATTTTTTTAAACCTATTCCTGGCATTGGAAGCACAGTGATATTGTTTTATAATGTTTAGCTTTCCTAACACAGATCTCCAACTATAAGGAAATCAATTGCATTTCTGTAATTACATTACTTTGACAAACAATGTTTTAAAATAAAGAACAGTTTGCAAAGCTCTTTCTGGATTCCAGCTCTAATTGACAACAGCATGAAGACACTACCATTACTGAAAATTACCAGCAAGTTGAAGAGCTCTAGATTAAATCATGATGGCTAGAACATAGGTTTTGAAAAACAGTAAACTCATCTGAAAGAACAATTAGGAGAATTGATGTGGAAAAATACTGTATCTTGACCCTCGCAAAAACATCATTTTTAGTTACATAAAAGAGTTTAAAATGTTGCCTCAGCAGAAATCTCCATCAGTAACATTAAAAAATGAAGAAAAAGCAAAAATAAAATTGAAAAAGTGTTTTCATACCTAATTGAACTTCCTTCATTCCTTGTTGAAATTAAAGAATAGATATCAGTATACAGAGCATGTTACTGTTGAAGGGTTAGGAGGGCAGAACAGAAGAAGAAAGGAAGGAAAAATAAATGAATAATCAAATACAGTTGATTTGACAATTTGTAACTACTGTTACCAAGTGAAATATTTCAAAATAACCTCAGGTTTAACAGCTCCCTCAGTCCCTTTCTGTTTTGTTGCATTTTTAGGGATGGGAAGAGAAGCAACAGTAGCTGTCACTAGAGCTCTGGACAGATAATGTGCCTTCCCCTTGCATGGACCACTGAAAGGAAATTGCTGCCTGCCGCTCCTATTACTTCTCAGTTGACATAAGTTATGAGCCACTTACACAGATGTAGAAGGAAAGATTTTTCCTTTGAATTGGAAGCTTACCTTTTTATTCTGGAGATTTGATTAATGTCTCTGCCCCATTTTGCATTATAGCTAGGAAACTAAATATGGTTGGTACTCAGGGACTGCATCAGTACAGTGGTCAACAATAAGCCATGACTGGGAAGAAGTACGAGACAACAAAAGGTTTCAGATTGCTAATAGCATAAATGAAATGTGCTAGACAGATCTGAAGGCTGAGTCTGAATGTGAACTTTTCTCAGCTTCATTCACAGTGAGGATGGAACGGCCTACAGTACACTCAGAAATTATTAGCATAGAACACTTAGTACAGCACTGCATCTGTGGTCATAGAGCCCATCTCCTAGCCCAGGAAGAAGTTTAAGAAATTTCTCCCACTAATATGCACACCTACGTAGGTGTATCAGCATCCACACGGAAATAGACATGATAGAAGAGGAGACACAACATAGGAAAGGAGAGGTAATCTTTTGTTTTGACCAATTGTAGAAAAAGAATAAGCTTAGAATCACTTGCTACAACTGTAAGATCCTCTTTTTGAGAAAAGCAGCTGGGAAGGAATTGATCCAACTTATGCTTGGTATCAGTTGTTAACAGTAGTATGACAATCTTCAAAGAGTGTCAGAGGCAAAAAGACTGCCATTGTACAAAAGATGCAAAACTCTCAAATAACAGCAGCCACAGCACACTGCATGATTCCTAACTAAAATCAGTGTGTATACAAACTAAGTAAAGAACTCAGTTTTAAGATGGCAGCTAAAGTGCAGTATCCAAGAACAGAACACTTCTGTTCCCCATAATTCCATCGTGTTCACATAACAAGCAAGCACACTACAAGGAAGTCTCAAGAACAGCATAGACAAAAACTACCACAGAATACCAGATAAGCGCAAGCACTGGATATAAGCTTCCTTTTGGCAGCAGTAAAACAACACATGGATACGTAGTGAACAGGAGAAATGTGACCTTCTCTGCTTGTCTGACTCTGACACAAAGGTGCCTCTGAAACAGTTGTGTTCTGCAGTCATGCATATATTTACGTATCTTCTAACGGATCATTATTTCTGTGGAGTGAACCACTAAATGGCCCTGGAACAAAGATGTTGCATGACTAGGCCACATCGACACAACACCAGTTATCAGGAAGACACATTCTGAAGTTAGCTGGAGAAAAACAGAATTATTGCAACGTAAAACTTCTCCTGATTTTTATGAAAACATTGTTTGAGAGTGAGCTAGGATAAACAATAGTGGCTATGGCCTTCGCCTGTGTGAAATTGTTAAGCCTGCTATGTAGAGAACACCTTAAAACCTAATTTTCCACAATATGGCTGTAGAGAGATGAGTTACTTCTGTTCACAGAAGGTTGACGTGTTATGAACAAAGTTTAATCAAATTCAACATTCAGAAGAATAGTTGGATTTAATTTTGTTGAATGTGTTATTTGAGAAGAAAAACTCCAGTTAAAAAAACTCTATGTTTAGTCAGGACCTTAAGATTTCCAGAATTAATCTTTATGCTACAGAACATAGAGCAAACAGCTTGGCTTTTTGTGGCATCAATAAATATGCACAGACATATTAGAGTCTAGATCAAGTGCACGGTTCTTGCTGTTTCCAGGTGACTGGAGACAGATGCCTGAAAGTTCACAATGCAATATCTGAGGCTGAAGACTTGAGGCAGATCCCAAAATATTTTTCTGCTTGGAAGGGAATGCGTGGAGCACAAGGGACAAAAAGCTGGCAACCACCCCTTCAGTAGGCCACTGGTTTTGATAGAGTTGAACCTGTCTTGCACTCAGATGTTTCCTGATGCACTGGCATCCTTTGTACACCTGACCTTTCCCCTGTTTGCAGCATATTACTTCTACAACCAATATTAATGCATATACACTCTTCTATATATGTGGTGCGCACATAAAAGAAGATTAGAGTCACTAAGTATGTAGCAGTAATTGAATGACAGATAAAAAATATAATTCAAGAAACATCAAGGGCACTAAGAAGAACATAAGATTGTATCACAAGGTTTCTTGGACAACTGCAGGTGAGAATATAGGTTTTATAGATTTAATGCACAAAATGGACTTTTAAGATAGTTGGGACTCAATTTTTGTATAGAATTTATAAACATTGTGTTTATTCCCATTTACCACATCAATTAGACCACTGTTACGATATAATATTGTATCCTGTCAAAGAAATCTCAATACATCTAAAATGCAAATATGTAAAAGCATATCTGTGGGAAAAAAATTGTTATTTTCTGCTATCACTGCAGAACTTTGAGTTATCAGTGGTAGAATTGTCCAAATAAGTAGCTCATCAATATTAAAGAGAACTCGTAATTAATTACAAATTAAATTATCTTGTTCTTGTTGATTTGATTAAATGCAATGAAAAAAATGAATCAAAATCAATAAAAATGAGAATGAGGTCAATTAACAGGCCGCAGACATTTTCTTAGACATGTCTGCGGCTTTAAAGGATGCAAAGAGGCAGATGGGCTCATCTGAACAGTCAGCCTGGACACAACCATCCTTAACTCATTCTTCCCTACATTTACCAACTTCTAGTTTTAGCTCAATGTTAAGAACATACAAAATTCTGAAACAGCAAAACAAATCCACTTACAGGCAGCAACATAAATCTACAGTGTAAACGTTTATCCTATTCCAAATAAATTTGATTTCTTTTGTGGACAACAAACATAGAACTTTGCTTCAAAATTATAACCAGCTATGGTTATTTATTCATGAAAAATAGTAATATTTTTAAAATTTGCATCATGTATAGGAAATTCTTGCCTCATTATTGAACGTGTGATGACTAACTTCCTCTCTTACTTTCATGACTCAAAGTTTACCATTATTTTAGCTAGCAAAAATAAAAAATAAAAAAACATACCACTCCAGATCTTTTGGAACAAAATTCTTTTCATTTCGTGAAGTAAGCTGACAATAATTTTTCTGCAAGACTAACAATTAGCTGCTAAGAAAAGGAAGTATGCAATTAATTCGTTTTTCCAATATATCAGTATATATTAAAGAGCTGTTCAAATACCATACTAAAGCACTTTAAGATGGCACTCAGAACACACATAGGATACATTTACCTATACACAAAGAAAGTAATTAAGACTAAACCTAATGTCTTAGTGACATTTTTTTTTTCTGTGTTGATAATCAAATTATGGTTTTCAATTGCATTATTGAGGCTCCAGTTAAACAATTGATTTGCTAAATGAATTCTAGGCTCCATTAAGCTCAAGGGGGCCTACCTTCCTCTTATGAACCTTAGAGCATGTGCAGCATTTCTCCTTCAAATTATTTGCCCCTAGAACCAGGAATATTCAATACGTTGATCTTACCCTTCTTCTGGATGGCAAAATTAGATTTTCTTACAATGCTTTAATATTAGTTTAATTTCAGTTTCCATTAGGTTAAATCAATGCAAGTGATGTTAAAGAACCTATATTCAATTTTAATCTGAAGTATGCATAGAGAGTAGTTAAGCTTAGTTTAAAATACATCTCAAACTACTGAAGACTCAGACGTGATCAAGTTGACACAAGTTTAACAAGGCTAAGTCAATCTGTCCTTTCCAAACCCATAGTATTAAGAAGCTACTTAATCATGTTTAACCGTGAAGTAGGTTTAACTCAAGATTTATCACATCTGAAGAGCGCAGAAATTATCAGTTATCATAGTCAAGTTGATGCATGGCAAGTAAGCTTGTGTGTACCTTAATGTAAAATTATCCTTTTTTCCCTCTCTAATTAAACTGATATTAAAAGTACTCCATTAGTTAAGACAAACCTACCTTTTGTTTGTGTCCATGAAAATCAGATCATTTGTAGGGTTTTAAGGAGAGAAGACCATACCTTATTTTAAAAGGAGACAGGAGAGAAAAGTGAATGAAAAATGTAAAAAAGAAAGTTGTCTTACACATATAGCAGAAAAATATTATTTTTCATTGGAATACAAGAGTTTCAAACAAAAAAAAAATCCTCTTTTCAAATAAAATCAGTCTTCGGAACATGATACTAGAAAACAATTTATGTTTTCATTACAAAGCTATTTAACTTTGGCTGGCTGATCTGCTATATTTGTGGTTGCATAATTGGCATAACTGCAGAATGTGAGAAAAGTAGCAATTCACAGCTGATAAAGAGCTTAGCATTTTCTTTTCAACACTTCCATTATTCCTTATTATTTTCTTGCCACTTTCTGTCTTATAGTTTCCTTTTTCTCACTGAAAAAGAACTCCTTTCAGAGACAAGAAGATTTCCTGTACATTCGATAAATATCAAACAATGTAATACTGAAAAAAGGACCTGGTCAAAATCAAAAAAAGAGGGACTGCCAATACAATTAGGAAGACAGATATAAAACTTCAGGAAAAATGCAATGAAAAAGATTGACTACATCAACTTAAATTCCCTAAGATGATGCTCTTAATATTTTCTTCTTCACAGTTCAGCAGTTGTTAAAGAACAGTCTTAAGCATCTCCACAGCACTGTTTACTGTTTCAAAACTAATCCAGAAAACAAAATAGTTTGTAGCAGCGTAGTTCCTTAAATATTTGTATACAGTAGGATTATTAGAAGCTATTTCTGTGTTAAGAGCATCAAGAACCATGTCAGTTAGAATGCAATTTGTCACGTCTTTTCTCTAGGAAAGTAAACTGCACCAGGCTGAGAACTTTCTAGTCCTTGGAGGAGATAGGGGGTCTTAGTATCTTGAAAGAACAACTGAACAAAATTACATCTTTGCATCGATCTCATAAGATGAATTCACTTTTCTCCCAAGGAATAAATTGAAGAGTTTTTGTATATACGTACCTTTATAATATATGCAGGGAAAATGTGGGACCGTATCTATCTTACCATGATTTTTAAAGAGGAATAAAAAAGCTAGACCGAGAGAAAAAAAAATATTTCTTTAGACAAATTCCTAACATAAACTTGTTTTGCTAAAAAAAGCATCAAAGAGATATTTGAATGGGTAAATAATTTACTCAAATGTTTGACAGTCAGGAAGATTCTGGTACAGTAGAACCTCATTCTGTATCCATACATACATTGTATTCAGGTATAAGGTTAAACGTTAATGAGATAAGTTAACGAGAGTTAAAACAAAGCATGACCTGAATTAGAAAGAAGAAAGTGTAGGGCAATATTAAATGTAAAACACCATCACTTATAACATGACAAAATCTACTGGTGAATGTAAAGTTACAAACAAATTCTACATATTACCATAGTGCATTGCTTTTTTTTTTTTTTAAATGTGAAAATCATTCCTTTCATACTGATGAGAAACCTGATCAAAAAAGAAATGGCAAACAAGCCAGAAATGGAATCACTGGCTTCTTGTCCCTTGAGACTGTGACTCAGATAGTAGAATCTCATATAAACAGATTTATAACCACATAGATGCTAACAGATACTCACATCAATTTTAATCACTTATAGGCAAATACACACAAAGTAACACCAGAACAAATACTTTAGGATACAACAACGTAGAGTTATTTATTAATGAGAAATAGCTGATAAATTTTCCTTTAAAAATGTAATCACTCAGTTCCTTCATCCTTCTGCCGTGCCATGTTGTGATCTGTAGCAATTGTAGAAAATAAAATTCACTGTTTTCTATTTTGCACTAAGGAGCTAGACTCCCCTCAGTTCAAGAGACATTTTGCAATTCCACTAAGCCTGTTTCTCTGGATGACACCAAACAATGCTACAATGGAAGTCTTTTTGACTGGATACTATTTTGGGGCCAGGAGGTGCAAAAGATAATTTATTTTCCCCCTTCTATTGCACTAATCTTATACACAAGACAAGAAAAAACACAGCTAAAGAGGTGCCAAAGAGCAGCTGAATGCAGTCAGTAACTCTAGTAATTCCCATATCAAAAAAAGCACTCAGAATTAGACAGAAAAGACTATCTGCCAAAATAATTAATCAGACAAAAGCAGGAAAATAAGCTAGCAGCTCTAAACAAGATTATAGAGTAAAATTGAAACAGCAAACTCAGTAATATTATTTACTACTCCAGAAGAGAAGTCTGCATGATTTTAAAATGTAATGATTGAACCACAAAATTCATGATGAGAGACATCATCTTCACTTGACAGATGGAGGTATGTGCTCTGCACTGTAAAATGATAAAGTGGCAGTTCCAGATGGAAATTAGAATTGGGCTTAGCTATGAGTCTAGTTCCACTTAACTAAGGACAGCCAGACCTAAGTAACTTAAATCTAAGTCCATAAGAGACGGAAAATTATAAATGTGTCAGGCAAAGAACAGTCAGGATAAAGACAACAGAACAAAAAGAAAATGGCAAAACAATAATTTAAAACAGTTACAATATAAATTAGACTGAAATCAATCAAAGGCATAGAAAATGAAAATAAAGTGAAAACTAATGTGGATAAGAAAAAATAGGAAGGGAACGTTAAGTCATCTAGCTGAGTTTGTGATGTCATATTGGTGGAGGTAAGATTTTTCCCAAACGTAAAACCATTTTTCAGGAATAATTTGGCAAAAGGGGATTAATTCCCACTTTGCCCAGGAACAGGGTAGTCACCTCAAACTGAAATACCTAACAAATTGAGAATGTAGTAGGAAAAAAGTGAAGAAAGATGTTCAGGATACATTTGATGCCTTCTCTACCTTACTTACTCTAAAGGTCTCAGAACTCTTTATATTAATATTATGACAAGCACTAAGTAAAGTTTATTCTGCAGGAAGAGCTCCATCTCCCAGGAGTATTTTTTCTAAGTACATGATTGTCACATCATATTAAGATCACATCAAAACTTACTTCATTAATGCTTTGGAAGATTTCTCTAGTTCTCCTTTAAGCACAGGCTTATTACAGAGATGATTTTAGTGGCAGGCTTTAGATTTTGATCAACTTAGTATACAAAAAAATAAAAACAATGAGATTTGTACAGTACTTAATTAAGATCCTTCTGAATGAAGCCTGTTGTGGCTCTTTGTTCAAGTACTAGTGAGCCCAATTATACTTCTACCATATCAAGCTTCCCACCTAGACAGTTTCAATGCCTTTTGAGTGTTATCTCGTGCAATGAAACTTTCATTTTGCAACAGTTACTGAAATACCTGATTTTTGAAACATCATAATAGCTATTTTTCCTAGGCAGTACACTGATTTCCCACTCTGCAACTGTCAGGTAGAGCTTCATTAATTTCCACTAAGTTATACTGAGCATAGCTCAGAGTGAATCTCAGCTTGTTTATGTCTTCATGACAATGAGCAGATAAAATTAAAAATTTGAGTGAATTTTTCTTAGATTAACAGATGTTCAAGCTCATATGAATTGACAGTTTTAAAAAAAGGATCTTCACATTACCCTTGAAAGCCAATACACTTAAAAAGAATACATTTCCACTGTAACATTTTCTTAATGCAGATATGCCTGAAACAATAAAGCATGCCATGGAAACGTAGTTTGTGTAATTTCACCTACCTAATAAAAAGAGAGAGGAGAAACTATTGGGAACTGTTTCGTCAAAAAAAATAGAAATCAGAAGCTTTGTAACTACCTTCAAAATAGTTAAAGTACTGATAATTGATCAGCATCCAAGAAGAAAAGTTAATAATTGAAAACAAAATCGGTTCTCAACCCAGGCTGTTTCTAAATAAGTATAAATAGCAAGATAAGAAAGATATACAAAAAAGGTATGAAATACAATACACACTGGGAAAATGAATAATTCTGAGACTGAGGCAAACAAGAAGATTAAAAACACTTGTTCTGTAAACACTATGAAACTGCTTTCAGACTTGGCTGTAAGGTGACAAAAAAATCCGGGAGGAGATTGTGGCTGTGAGAAACAAGTGAATATGTCTTCAGGGGATCTCATCTTGCTTGTTTTTCAATTACTCTCTTTCATGCTTGGGGAGCTTTCAACCAAGAATAAAAGTGTTCTAATCACCAGTAGCACAAGTTTCTCTGTGCTGTTTTTCCACATCAGTTCAATGAGCAAAGACTGCTCAGATCAGTCTATGCATTCTCACCTCTATTGATAGTAGCACTTTCACAGACAGCTTTACGCTCACATCACAAATAAATAAAAATGAAAGTAAAACTGTTGTAGGAGATGACAGCACTCATGTTTCTGCACTGTAGCATGTGGTATGGCTACTTGCTATGAAACATGTTAATCTTCATGCTGGTGTTTTTTTAGTATATGACTTCCAGTTCTGTGACCACAGCCATCAGCTTTTTTTTACAAAATACATATGATCAACTGGTTTTGAAGATGTTTGTTTGAAGAAAGGGTATTCTGATTCTAGGGATAGTTTGTGTTATTAATATTATTAATTTGGGGGTTCGTTTCTTACAAATGACATTTTTAACATGTTTATAGGAAACATTATCTGTGTATCGGACTAAATATCAAGTAGACACCCACATATAATTTCTCACTGAAGTTCAATAGCTGTCCTTGAAGGCTGCAGAAATCTGAAGTTTGCAACAATTGTCAGGATTGTCAGAGATACAGAATATGAAAAAAGAACACACAGAAGAAAAGCAAAGCAAAATACAAATCTTTCCAGAAAATATCAGCAGACCAGAGTAGAATGTAGAGTACAGATTTTTGTTTTTGTCATCTACATGCATGGAAGAATTGACTAAATAAAAAGTAAAATGTTTGTGACCACATTTAGTGACAGTTGTATCATGCTTATCTAAATAAAATCTTTGTTTGAGACAGGTTAATAAAAAAACCAGTGTACAAAGTAGATAGAAGCACTGAAATGAGAATGAACTTTCTTAGAATGTTTTTTTCACAGGTTCTGAAATAGATGGGTTCTGCTTTTAACAACCTTATATTTACAGTTCCCAAGATTAGCCTCTAAACAACCAGGCCTTCTATCTGCCTGACACAAAAAGATTTGGAAATGCTAATCCTTTGACTAGGAAGATATCAGCATTCAAAAGCATACAGAGTTATAATAAAAATGTCCACTTGACTTAGTGCATTGTTTTGAACTTGTCGCTTGAAAATCTTATTCTACTGCAGAAGTGGTGATACTGTCTAGACTTACCAGGTATGAACAACATCTAGTTCAAAACAGCATTGTTTCCACTGAAACAAGCTAATTCACTGCTTTTATTTCTCCTGTTTTTTAGTAGCTATATATACAGGCAGAAGCAACTTCATGATCTTCACAGCTTGTGTGATCAGTTTGATTGCTTTGCACAAGAACCTTGCAGTTATAGTTCTGTATTCCAATTACAGGAGATTTCTGGCATATCATGTGCACTATGTATCAGCATAGAGAGCAGCACGGCACATGTATTCTTCCCCCTGTGGTCTTACAAGCATGATATGTTTAAGAGGCAAAATATATGTCACCAGAAAGTGATTTTGACCTTAGATATAATGACTATTTATCTCTTGCAGCTGGTGTGCCTGAGGGACAGCATTTTAGCAGTAATCAACAGCTTCCAGGCTGGAAAACCTTAATATTCAAGGAGACAAAGTTTGAGAGAGAGCTTCTGAGCAGATGTGTTTACAATTAGTATTCCCTATCATAGGATGCTAAATATTCTTTAATGTTTAGAGGCTGTCAGCCATTTACATCAATATAAATACATGTAGTGTATAATAACGCAGCAATCATATATATGAGGCTATTATGTGTATTTTGATACTATATAATTCCTAAAAGTTAGATATTGTTATGTATTATTATTATTATTTTTTTTTTTTAATCAGTATCATCCTTCCTTAAGGTATCAGAATCAATCTCACAATTAGAGAAAGAAATTGTATACTCCACAGTGGGGAAATGATGAGTGCAAAGCTGCTTCTGTAGTAGCGGACAGCTCTGTTGCACATTTATTTTTTCTTCTTCTGCTATTAACCTTTGCATCTAAGCTAGCACTTTGCAGGACATAAAAAGGTGTCCTATATTTTCTTCCTATATTTCCACAGCTATCAAAGGCCACTCATTGGAAAGTTTTCACCCAGAACAACAATAAGACAAAAAAAAAAAGACTATTAGATTTACATAATAGCTGGAATACAGCTCTCAAAAGGACAACTTTATTATTATTATTATTATTTTTAAGAATGATTAATTTGACTGGAACTAACAGGAATCCTATGCATTTTGAGGCTTTGAGAGCCATCCAAATCTTATCCAGTTTCTTGAAAGTCTACTATTTGTGCAGCTGAGGACAAAATCAAATTCTAACATCACTCAGCAAAAAGTGGAAATCACTTTGCGTCAGCTTTCGTGGTTTCTTCTAGGTATTAGAAAAAAAATTCATGGCTCACATTGTGACCACCCAAATGAAAAATCAAGATAAGTGTTATGTGAAACACAAATCCCAAACAAAGCAAACTGATAACTTCTGCAGCTGTTGCTCAAAGAGAACAGAAAGTGATAAAAGGTCTGTGCTATGCAAGTGGAATCAGACTTTTTCTTTTGATTCTAGAAAACACTGGAGTGTATAAAAGAGCAAGACATGATGCTGCAGACAAAAGAAGTATAAAAGGAAAGATAAATTTCATGAAGCTAATCTTACTGTACTAGTTTTATCAACTTCATAATTACAAATAATGTCTTCTTAGTTATCGCACTCTCACTCAGCGCTTTAAAAATCAAAATTACATCGAGTAGAAAACCACACAATATAGTGTTAAGCCATCAGCTTTTCTAATTTTAAAAAGATTTGATTCCCTGTTGCCAAGACAAATAAGAAAACAATATGAGCACAACAGAAACTTCCATCTTAACATTGAACTGCCTATTTCTTATTGAAAGGTTACACAAAAGTCATAACTGAATTTTAAAAACTGGCAGGCATTAAAACCTCTTCTGAGACATCTCATGTATTTGAACCATCAACCTGGAATGTTTATGAGTTATGAATACATCAGCAAAAGTAGATTAATGTATAAAATTTTGTCTTCAATGTAAAAAATTGTGAAAGACTCTGTAATACATAAATCAAAGAGTCCAAACTACTGCAGCCTTAAGGACAGTTTTTTTTTTTTTTTTAATCAACAAAAAGAGTGATAGCAAAGGCAGATATATACCAAAAACAAGAGAGCAACAAAAGCCACAAACAACAAAAAGCAAAAACCTGTAGGTAGAATGGAAACCAGGGATATATGCTTATATTAAATAACACAGATGAATTGAAGTTCTGTTTGCATAATTAAGAGCTGATCCAAATGGGACCACTAGCATAACATACCAGGAATTTTTCTCTTTGCTTCCCTTTGCCATTACTTAATTCATGTGATTCAAATCTCTCTAAGAGAAAAAAATAACAGTTTCAAAAATGTAGCTTAGCATTGGTTTTTGGGGAAAGCACTGCACGCATCTCATCACAACAAACCAATAAAACTGAACTTCACGTAGGAAGAATTTATATTATTTCTAACAGAAGTCTTGTTAACGTTAGCAATTACAAGGAAAACCTGTTAATATTAAATCAAAAACAGTGGAGGGGAATAGGGACAAGAAGTAGGGCTCCAAAAGAGCTCTAATTCTATCAAGACTAATATAAAGCACAAAGCAATGCATCAAGTCATTGCACTGAAGAACTGTAGCACGTGATTTTTGGTGACAAAGGCAGCAGTTGAATTTTCAGCAGCTTATGCATAGAAGTTCCTCAAGGAAAACTCATGAAATTTTTGTTAGGACACACATTACATTAGCTGAGTTACTAGCTAAACTATTGAAAAAGAATATGTCAAACACAGCATTGTCTCAGTTTGGTTTTGTGCACTTACTTACTAGACAGAAACACATGAGAAAAGAAAACCTAAAGTATGTATTGGTTTCTATCGCATGGCTTCTGATGTGCCAATTAACCCTCCAGAGGTGGGAAGTAGTGAGGCAAAAGATCATGTGGATCTCTGGAGATCATCTAGTCCAACTTCCTGCTAAAGCAGGTTCCTACAGTAGATTACACAGAAAAGCATCCAGGCATGTTTTGAATATCTCCAGAGAAGACGACTCCACAACCTCTAGGTAGTCTGTTCCAGTGCTCTGTTCACACTCAAGCAAAGATTTTCCCTTATGTGAGCATATGGAACTCCCTATGTTTTAGTTTCTGCTTGTTGCCCCTGGTCCTGTCACTGGGCACCACTGAAAAGAGTCCAGCCCCATCCACTTCTACGCATTAGGTATATTTAAGTATTGATAATTTCCTTTTTGTCTTTTCCATGCTGAATATTCCCAGGTCTCATAGACAGAGGTGAGGCTGACTGGCCTGTAATTTTCTGGTTCCTCCTTCTTGCCCTATTTGAAGACTTTTTGACATTGGCTTTCCTCCAGTCTTCAGACCTCTCCTTCTCCATGACCTTTCAAGGTCTTATAAAGTAGTTTGGCAATTGCTTTTGCTAGCTTCCTAGGCATCCATGGGTTTATTGCATAGGGGCCTATGGATTTGTATGCATTGATCTTCCTTGGCCAATTGAAGTCCTCTTTTCCCCTATACTCTCTCACTTCTAGAGGGAGAGTCTTCACAGTATTGAAGTAAAGAATGCATTCACTTGGTACACCTTCAATATCCTCTGTTATCAGGGCACCCACTTTATTCAGTAGTGAGCCCAAGAAATCTGCTACACTGACAGGACATCCATTTTACTGAAGCATACTCTGATGGACTAATCAAAGAAGATCCAACGAGAATAATATTATACTCACAGATCATCTCTTCCTTATCCATTTTGAAACTCCTGACCAGAGTTTGCCTTTACTATTAATAGCAGCCAGTTGGTTAACCTTGGTTTAGAGATAAAGAAAAATGCTGAATAATCAGTGTAGATTCAGTCCAAAGATTGGCTCATTTCTCTTTTATTTTCAAGATCTTTTGTAGGGAAGGTACAAACGCAGCCATGAAACTCAGCCAAATGTCTAGTTATATTAAATCTGAGGGACAGCATATCCCAGCTCATTCCCTTCATCTTTGCCTTGCCTTACCAGGCCTTGCTGTTTAACATCTGGTTGAAGGTGAATTATCAAAACTGACTGACAGGAAAAAATAATGCCTTACTCATTTTCTTTTTAAATATTTTAATACTTGCGATGTCACACAAAGTAAGAACTTCAAACTTAGGATTCATTCTGCATCTTTACTACTTTCCTTTTCCATTATAGCTATGGTCATCTGCCTCTGGGCAAAGTGTTGACCCAGACATTTTAGTCATGCAATTGGTCTTCAAACAGTTAATCCTCACTGCTGATGACTAGTTCATAGCTAAGAATGTCCAAAAACACCAGTAGCTGGTTTTAAATACTGTAGTTGTCTATGGTCAGAGATCACAAATGGATCAGATTATCATTTCATTTTCTAGACTGGGTCTCCAAAGAATAGCATCATTCAAAACCCTTTTCTGATGTGCACAGTATTCACTGATTTTAGAATCACTTGTCTCCCCACAGAACAGTCCCTGAAACATTCACTAGGAATAGGGAGAATAACCACAAAGAACCAATTTTATTTTTAATTATTTATGCCAGAAAACTCATAAAAAGCTTGGCAAGTATATGGTATGGCAAGTATATGATCTCTGATAGAGATCATGTCATATGATCTGTTTGCGATTAAATCCTCTCAGATTTCCAATACTTAGACAAAACTATAAAATATACAAGCCAGTATTCCAATAAGATTTTACAGTCAGCATGATCAGCTCAGCATATGCTTTGTCTTGTGCAAAGTGATACCGTGCTTTTATTTTTATAAAATTTACATTTTGGGGATTAAAGCATACTCTAAGAGATAATGAAGAAATAAAGAAGCATTTAGTATCTAATCACTTATATAAAAGCTTTTTTTCTTTTCTTTTTTCTTCTTTTTTTTTTTTTTTAAGGTCTTTTAACCTCCCCTAGAAGAACACTTTACATTATTATTGAAGCTTTTGAAAAAAGTCCAATGACAGAAAGAAAATGAAATTCAGTGCTCTCCAAGAAAACAAGTGCTTTGGTTACCAAAAATTTTTTTGGTAAAAATGCTAAATTTAAAATTAGAATAGAATAACATACATAAATCATAAGGAGGAGAGTTTACCTATGTTTTAAAATTATCAAGATCAGACTGGTCAGGCAAAGTAATATAAACAACATAGCTGGAGGAATTCAAAACTACTTTTTTCCTGATAAAAATCTGATTAACAATAACCACAGAAATGCTTTCTGTAATGTAAGCGGTCTATCTGCTATGATCTTGCTTCTACAGATAGGATACCTTCTAACTTAACTGAAAGAAAATTAAACAGCTTTAAATTACACTCTGAATAACTTAATTCCTTTTCCTTTTCTTACATCAGTTACATATAATGATATACATTTCTTGTTCCCTTGCTAACCAGCTGATGTTTACAGCCCTCAAGCATGTCATGGATATGCACAGGTAAGAAGATACAAGATATTCCTTAACGTAGCTGGGGTGGAAATGGTACCATAAACATAATACAGACAGAATTTTCATCTGGTTAAGTTAGTGTTTCTGGAATTTATGAATTTCTTCTCTCTATATATATGCTTAAGCCTTTCAATCATCATCTGTATCCCAGGGACATCACACAACAACCTGTGACCACACACAACTCCCTTCTCTAGTGTCAACAGGAGAACTCCCACTGAAGGCAATACAGCTAACAATAGATATAAGAAAGCACAATGAAAAATAAAACACAAGTATGTAGAAGTGTCAGAAATAAATTTTCCTCTTAATTCTAGAATGAAGTACCATTTAAGAGAAAATGCAAAGACTTGGTGCTTTCAGAACATTTCAGTATTAAAATCGGGTATGTCAGATGTGAAAACAGGATTCCCAGCACATTTGATGGTTTAATTTAATAAGTATTTACTTGTTTCAATAAGAGTTTGGATAATCTGTGTAAAGATTATACTAAATATATTTCTTCTGGACAGCAAAGTACATGTCTGACATTCTTGATTAAAGTATATTGGGATTTTTAAAGTCTACAGAGAAAATGGTTCCAGTGTAGTATCTCATCAAGAGCAGTTAACTACCCAAAAATTAGCTGCTGTGCTGTAACTTACTATGCATATTTTATAGAAATGCCTTGGACAGCTATACCACAAAAATATTTAAGTCCTGATTTTGTATAATATTCTTTATTGCATATTTATTGCAACTGTCTATATAAAGAGGTAAGAATTTTTCTAACATTTCAGTGGGTAACCTGAAGTTTGGATAATAAGCAGTTTAATTCCATAATTCAGAACTCATTGCTCCTATCAAAAGCGTTTCCCTCCATAATTATTTCATATTCCATAAATTATATACAATAGAAAAAATAGAAATCTAATTTCTTCCATCCATTTTTAAACTGAATTATGTCCTGATACAGAGGCAGCTGGTTTGGATGTCTGAAATCCGAGAGAATTTTTATTATCTGCCACACAAAGAAACAACACAAGCAGCCTTTTTAAAGGCTCCAAATCATAAATGCAGTTTGCCTTTTTTTTAAATACAGGGTGACCCCTTCATTTAGCGAAAAGTACCATACACATAGTTGCATCAAATCCTAAAGAATTTTTATGTTTCAAGAAGCCTTAGAGAATTTTACCATGAAAGATACACAAAGTTTTCCTTGTGTTTTCATTAGTGTTTTTCTGTTGTATTATATGCAGCCACATTGTAGGCTTGTCCTATTATGCTATTCATTGCCTATTTATACTGTAAATCAGGAAGACTAGAGATAGAAAAAGTTCTGATTACTCTCTGAAGCACTAATGAGCTCTTCCTTGGCAATAACACATCCCAGTTATGCTGATGCTTCAAAATGGAACTTGACAAATTGGAAAGCAAGCAGAAAACAGCTGCAAGAACTAGTCTAGTTTTGGGAAGTCTATTTTAGACTGACACTTAAAAACTAGAATGCTTAATGCAATTTGAAGAAGGTTACCAGCCAGAATAAGTTACATAATTAGAAGATGCTTGACAGAAGAAAGCTTATCTATTTTAGTCTAAAGGCAAAAAAAAGTCAACTGAGAAGACAAGCAAGCCAACATACTCTCAGTCCTTTCTTTCATCTAAAAGGAAAAAAAAAAAGGGAAAAATGAGAGGGAGAGAATTCAGTAGGGGTAGAATGGGAAATATAGAGATTATTGGTTTTAACATGTTAATACAGAATGATAAATTAATAACATATTACTTTGAGATTAAACTGCTGCTCTTGATAAAATGATCCTACTATTTTCCTAACTGCTTATCTGAAATATTCTTCTTTACTTAAATTGTAGTTAAATCACTAACCCAGTCTATTTTTTTTCTGGGACACAAATAATCAGACAGAATATTCCACATAACACAGGGACTTTTATCGTTTCTTCCCTATGACCTTCTTGCAGGCCCACAGCTTGTTTTTCCAGTAAGCTCTTCTTTCACCCACTTTTCTAAAAGACTGGGACCTGAAACTCATCCCTGCTCCACCTCTGGTGAGCAACAAGGACATTCTGGGCAGTAGAAAAGAGGGGTTTAGGCACTATCTACAAAGGTAAGGACAAAGCCCAGAAAGTTGAGCATGTTACTACACAACATCTGGTTTTGATATGTTACATCATGAAAATTTTTAATGATCTAGGTAGAAACAACCTGGAAAGCAAGATAACATTCAGAGACCTGAAGGCTGTGGAAGAAGTATAGGAGAGAAATGCGTTGCGTGCTTGTTCAGCTCTCTATCTCCTTGCTAAGCATCTGTTACTCTTTCTTACGATAAATAGAATACTTGGCCAGGTGTATTTTTGGTCTAGCTCCATACAGCCAATTTAATGTAGGATCAAGTAAAGTACAAAATAAAGAAAGGGGTAGAAATTAAAATAAAATGCATAAATATTTCTACATCTACTCAGCTCACACGTTTCTCACTGGTTTCTTTGGCAATATTTTCTCTTGCATCCTTAATGCTAAATGAGTTCCATACCAACTAATCTATTCCCTTTCTGACTTCCAAATGCTTTCATGAACACTCACTTCAGAGAACTGAGCAGTCTGTGGCTAAAGTGAACCAGCTTCTGCTGCTTTCACAGGGAACCAATGCAGGCCGAGCTACAGCAGCTGTGCTGAGCCCACAGCACACCATGTCAATTGCTTTCACTTGGAAGGAAGAGATTCAACACCTGCCCTCTGCCAAGCTGGCCATATTTTCTGTTTAATATGTTCTTTTTTTTCCCTTCAGGCTCCTATTAAAGATCAAGACAAGGTCATGCATAATGACTACACACACTTGAGATAGACGAACACTTTTTTCAAGAGGAAAGGGAAGATTTTCGTGCCACTATAGTTATGAAGCTACACAAAAAAAGAACACACGGGTTGTACTTAACTTCTCATCCTTTCCCAATCAGATGAGCCCGCCTTTGTGAAAATCTATGTTGTAATTCCAGACTTCATACTTAAGTGCATGGAATATATGAAAGTCATGGTAGACGACTTCAGATATAGTGGTCTAACAGCTGCTCTGCACACTGCTGTCAGAAATGCCTAGATACCTTTGGCACAAGATGCTTCATAACTCACTGTTTAGGATTATTTTGAGGATGCAATTGAATTTTTTAAAGCTAATTTTACATATAGGCAATGAAGCCATTATGCAGACATACAGCTTCCTCTATGTTTATTCCTTAAAGAATTTTTTGCTCCACCACCTGCTCTCTAATAGCTATTTTTCTAAAAGCACAGTGGGCTTAGAAGCCGAAGTTAAGGAAAGACATGGAACTTAAGCAATTGATCCAGAAGAGGGCCACAAGAATAATCACAAGGCTGGAGCACCTCTCCTATGATGACAGGCTGAGGAAGCTGGATTTGTTCAGACTGGAGAAGAAAGGCACTGGGAAGACCTTATTTCAGTCTTTCAGTACATAAAGAGAGACTGCAAATAAGAGGGGGGGCAACTTCACACAGTGTGATTTTATAGGACAAGGAAGAATGCTTTTAAAATAAAAGAAAGGAGATTTAGGAAACATGTCAGGGGGGAAAATTTTCACTGTGAGGGCAGTGAAGCACTGGTGCAGGCTGCTCAGAGCTGTGGGTGCCCCATCCCTGGAGATGCTAAAGGCCAGGTAGGATGGAGCCCAAGGCAGCTTGTTCTGGTTGTTGGCAGCCCTGCCCATGGCCTGGATGATCTCTGAGACTTCCAACCCAAGTCATTCTATTATTTTATGGTTAATCCACACTTTTTTTCCAGAGATAACAGGGTACCACTGGCATAGGTGTTGACTCTGAAAAGATTTTAATAGCTTCTTGGAATGAGTAAAATAAAATCCAAATATAAGTATTAAATTATTTGTTTACCAACTTTGGGATGTCGTGACTGACATCTCTAAGCATGTTTTTTCTTTGAAATTCACACTTGATTCTCTAAACCTCCTTTAAAAAAATATATTCACAAATAGATATGAAATACACTTTTCTTTCATGGGAGATTACAAAATTGAACTAGTTTGAAACACTGAGTGAATACATAATATCTGTTTATTTTCCTTCTAAATCTTTTTATTTTAAATCTCACAGGGCTCAGCTTATTTATGCTGATTTTAAGTACCCATGTTTAAACTTGGCAAAATGTTGATTACAGCAGTTAGAAGCCAAGGTCATAGGTGAAATATTAAGTGCTTGCTAAGTAAGAGAGGAAAATGTTATCCATGCATCTGAGGAACATTTGGCTGATTTGATGAGAGAACAAAACAAAACAAGAACTTATCAAATGTTAGCCTCACTGATGATCAAAACCATGATGCTTCTGGTTCTACTTTCCCTTTCATTTTTGTGCTTCAGAGCATTTTAAAGATTCCTAAAAAATTTAAGCAGCTTTAAGAGCAAATTGTTCTAGTTTTTGAGATAAACTCTTCTTTATGTAAAAATGGAGTCCCTGTAACTTTTCAATGAAAAAAATCTTACTAGAATATCTTTTTTTTTTTTTTAAAGAGTAAAATAAAGAGAATTGGGAACCTTGACCAATCTAATCCATTTCTAAAATTACTTCTGAAGTTTGTTCTGTTCATGTGTATTTCATATTCATATGTTTTCATATGTGGTTTTCATATGCTTTCATATTTGTGATTAGACTGTAATTTCAGATTACATGTTCATATTCATGTGTCTTTTTAAGTAACTGGTAGACAGTGATATATCAGCATACAATTGCTAGCAAGTTATCCCCGTAGTAAAACCCATAGAGAGTAATACAGCTATTTGCAAGGCATATACACAGGGAGAATGGCATAAGAGAACATCTTACTTTATTTATAAATTAGAAAATCTCTTCTGTAATAAAGGAAGGTGGAAAAAACCTTATGTTCATCTTAAAAAATTAATTTACTAAATACTAATTGAAGTTGATACTCACCACCACAAAAACCTGAAGGGAAATCACAGATAAAAACCAGATCCTGTCATAAAGCAAAACCAAGATGTGTGCTTTTCTTTACAAACTTAACTTTGATAGTGATAACATCATTGCTTCATAGGCTTGTCATCTAGCATAACCTTATAGTTTGAGCAGCATCAATTGTAATGAGCACTTTCAATGTCAGAAAAAAGAAATCCAACTTTAAAACAGATACTACATTTTTTAGATCAAAAGCATTGACACGAAATATAGGCACAAACTATTTTTAAAAGATATATCAGATATACCTATATTTGCACAGTGAAAGAAATATCCTCTTTAACCAAAGCATTTACAAGTTACCCTTGTTTCCATTTTTTGGAAAAAATTAGATGATTCTGTGTTTTTGAATACAGAAACAAAGCATATAGGACAGATGAGCCAAAATTTACATAAGAAATCATAGTCAAGGTCTTGTAGAACTTTGAGGCCAATTCACAATAAGCATAAGTACCAGAGGCAAAACAATTAGTACTATTTGATATTTGTAAAAACTGTGTAATAACAGGGGAAAAAAGTCCCTAATTACATTCTGCACCCAAATGTTTCACCATGGCTCCACTAGCAGCAAAATGCCAGTCTACTGGCAGCATTGTTTCAGTACAAGAAACTTTTTCCTAGCAGGAAAAACTAGAGGTTGTGAGACCTTTATTAACTGTTGTTTCATATCATAAACTCTACTATGGAAAGTCAAAGCATTTGGTAAATTTGGTAGCCCTGAAACAAAGACATCTAAGCCAAAGCTGAAAATATGAAACTTTGTCGTTTTGCAATATCATTCTGTTTAAGAACTTTATAGGAATGGAGACCAAATTGTAGTCCAAACTGCAACTGCCAGCAAGTGCTTCACTTTTTTAAAATACAAACATACGCAATAATTTTAAAAATAAAGCAAGAAATGCAGGCCAAAGTAATTTACACACTGATAGTCAGGTAATCTTTAACTTCAAGAAAAGCATACAAGACACCTCAGTTGAATAGTCAAGTTGAGCCATTTATACCGGCTTTTCCAATTCAACTGCCATTAAGGAGTTCAGTTACATTTTATTTGTGCATTAAATTTCCTCCATTTCTAAGACAGAGGCATACATTGCTAAAGATAAACTGTTTAAGGAATAAATATTGAATGCATTTTGAGTGTTACCCAACTTCCCTTAAATCCAGTGAAGAGCTCTATAGTTCCTACAACACTTAAAGAGGGTCATTCAGAAATTTAAAGTCTATAGAATGTTTGCAAACACCTAAGATTAATGTTCTATTTTGCTTGCAGCCAATGAAACACAGTAGAAGGTCAAGTTCAAGTGAAAAAGTGCTAAAACAAGTAATCTCGCTGTTGAGTTTTCTAGTAGCTATTTGCAAACAAGCTATTCAGGTCAGTATTTTATGTTTTGCTTTGCAATGGGCTCGAAGTTAAGAATTTGTGATTAAAATGAGTTTTAGGATAAAGATTAAATTCCCTCAGCTCACCAACATGTTGAATATGTATCTCTGCCTGTAATAAAAGCACAGTAACCAAGTATTTGAAACTCATGCAAAAATATTTGATATACAGATTTTTCCACTATAGAATGTCTTAGCAATGGTAAGATATTGAGTTTAGTTCTAAGAATATTGAAATTGTTTTGTTTACGAAGGGTGAAAGGAATGTTTGTATGTTATCTGAAACTTAAGAGCACTTTGTTGGTAGAGTATATGACAAGTGGATGCTTAAATGAAACTGAAGTAGCAAATAACAAATTGAAATTAGAAGGCAAAAAAAAATCCCTAAGACAAATGATACATAGCAGAAAAATAATGCTTTGGTACCTCATACTACTGAGTAAGTTACAGCAAAGAGAATCAGGTATTTTGCTCAGGAAAAGCAATAGAGAACATGAATAGATACTAGAGAAAAATAAAAATGAAATAAAAGCAAATGAGAAATACATACATAATAAGAAGGTGTATTAAAAAGAAGTGTGAAGGCTTTCATATTTGTGATTAGACTGTAATTTCAGATTACATCTGGACACATTCTGCAGTTACCCTCTCATACTATCTCTGAAGTGAAAGAAGTGAAATCAATTCTAATCACATATCTCAAAGACTTGAAGAACAACCTGCTCATCTTCAGACAAAACAAAGTCCTTGAATTCAGCAGGATTCCTGGAACCACACTGATACCCTTCTGACTTCAGCAGGTCTTGCATTCAAATCCTGCAACCAGCCCCTACATTCCTCTCTGTCCCCCCACTGCCTGTCAGCCTGAGTTGAATGATCAAAGCTATCCCTTGAGGTGTGATTATTCACCCCTCAGTGAAGGGACAGTTCTGGGTCTCTGTCTTTGTGCAGTCCTTTACCAGGATGTTGGTTTTCACAAGAGTCACAGAAACTGTGTTACCTGTAAGGCTTTCATCACCCTCCCACACTGAAGGAAAAGGACACTGTCCAAAGGTATCAGGGAAGAACCGGACAGGTTAACAGACAGCAATGGATTCAGCTGTCCACATGTTCTTGTTTAATGCCATTTTTACATCCTGAGCACCCAAGACTAGCACGTGCCAGCAAGGACCTAACTGTGCTGCTGGAGTGGTAGCTAGAAGCCAAAGGAGAAGCATTAAGGTAATGAAAAACGCTAGATGTTTTGGCACTGAATTTAGCTGGTACTGTGAATATAAGTGCTTTGTTTCTCTACAAACCAGGCCTAGAAAAGAAGAAATATTTATTATAACATAGGGGATATTTAGGGCTCCTCAGATTTCATCTATTCTCAGATTTTTTTCTAACTGAGAAAAACCTGACAGCAGAACTCTTCTTATGGCCCATTGCATTTCTTTTTACATGCAAGTTGGAGAAATAGAACAATGCATTGTTTCCCTTTAACTTATTACAAAGCTGTAAAGCATTTCTGGCTAGATTTCCAGGCAGCCATCATCATTCCATCTAGGTCTTTCACTTCCCCTTCTTATATGAGTACTTTTCCCTATAGAGAATAACAGTCGTTATTTTCAGTACTTCAGTCTACTAAAACACAATACTACCAAATGAAAAACTGATCTATTGTTATCTGCCAGCTATCCCATCCAGAGATTAAATTCAAGGTAAAAGCCAAATGGCTTTATAAGCAATTAAAAGTGAAAAAGGTATATTGCATATAAGAAAACAACACTACAATCAGTCAATAATGAGCATAGATTAGAGCTATGCATGCATTGGCATGAATGAAGATTGACATTAAAAGTACCTCTTACCAAGTGAAACAATTCCAGCTGTATAAAGATTAAGTACAATGATGCAAAGTATAAAATTAACTAGAATTTATAGTACATTGATGTTCACAGGCTTGAAAAAAAAAGAAAAAATCACTAAAATCTTCAGAAGCCTCCAAGAACAAAAGGAATCAATGAGATTATACTATCTTTTAACATAAGAAAAAAGTAACTTCTCTTCTAGAACCATGCAAAGTAGAGAAATTATGAGAAAGAAAAAATTACTGCACAGGAAAATGACAAAAACAGAAAATAATGACCAGGCAAATGTAAATCTCAGAATAACTAATTAACATGAATTAGTGATCTGGAACTCAAGGAAGACTCTTTTAGATATAAGTTCCTGTCAGTCTTTTAATGTACTCTACGTCTGATTATTTTAGAGGAAGCTGGAATGCAAGACAGGTTGCATTCTATTTCACTAGCAACTCTATGTTCATGGGCTTTTGTCTTGTACTGGATGGCAGAGCAAGCAGCTCAACCCCTATCTTCAGAAGAGCACTTGAGCCCTCAGAGGACAAATGACATAGCCCCCTCTGTGCCAGCACGCTGTACCATAAGTGTCCACAACCCAAAAAAGGAGATTAAAAAGTTGATTCCCCTCCTTCTTGTACTCAGGTAGATAGGACAAAGGGGAATGGTTTTAAGCTCGAGTAGGGAAGGTTTCTATTGGATGTCATGGGGAAGTTCTTCACAGAGAGAGTTGTGAGGTGCTGAAATAGTCTGCCCAGAGAGGCTGTGGATGCCTCATCCCTGGAGGTGTTCAAGAACAGGTTGAGAAGGTTGCCCAGGGCCACATTCCAGTACGAGAAGGTTGGTGGGGGTTTCTACCCCCTGTGACAGGCAGGTTGAAACTTGATAATCCTCAGGGTCCCTTCCAACCCAAGCCATTCTATGATACCATGAACCCCATGGCTCTTCAGGGGTCTAGTGAGTCATGCATCAGCAGAGGGAGGCAATATAAAAGGCTTCTTTCAGCTTTAGATATTCATCCAAAGCAGAAGTTTAGCACCTTGCATCTACCTTCCCATTCATATACTGAAGACAAGAAAGCTGGACAAGTGTATAAAAAACTGTAATCTTTACATCACACTGATGTGTTATACCTGAAGTTCAGACCTTTTATTCTTCACAGATTTTATATTTCTCATTAAACTTCAGGTAATTTGGATTTACCAGCCTCCTGGTCTGGTATCTAAAGAAGCCATCAGAAAATAAACTTTCTTTACTTCCATCTTCATAGTTTTATAAAACATCATTTGCTTGTATTAGCAACAAAGTTTGACCAAGTATATGCATATTTATCACATGCATTTTATTATATTTCTGTGCAGCCTTTGTTTCAAGCATATTTAAAATACAGATCATAAAGGCAGATATGTACAGATCTCAAATTTTTGGGAGTTCATTTCAATTAAAAAAAACTGTGGAGGAAAGAAAGAAAAGATAAGCTTAGATTTCCAGATCAAATCCACTTCTAGCTTTTGTTGACATGATCAGATATGCTGAAGGTTTGGTGTATATAGTGAACAATTTAATTTTATCATTATTGTAAGCACCTCATAAAACTTCAAAGGTTTATTTACAATGTTATTCTGAATCGACAACCACCTATTACAGTGTCATCGATATCTGTGATACCAAAGGCAGAAAGATAGAATTACATTTTTACTACTTTATTTTTCATTTATCTTATGAAATCAAGTCTATTAAATGTATCCCTTATTGGTACCAAAGCAGATTCACAGAACAGTTATCAAGTTTTCTGGTTTAGTACCAACGCCTCACGCTACCAAGAGAATATTCTTAGGTAGTTCTCTATCTTGATAAAACCCATATTTTAAAACTGATATTCAGAAATGCTTTATGTATTGATTTACTGCTACAGATTTAAGCTTTTAACTTCAAATCATGATCTTTCAGTACATTAATTTAGTGCTGAACTTTCTGTAGTACATATAAATACAATATGAGACAGTGTCCCCAAATCCCTCCCCTAAGTTAGGAAACTGTTATCCCTCATTTTTGAAGAAACATCAACATAGAACCAAACTACAGTACCAAAAGATTTTTAAAGATCATTATTCTCTCCCTCTGAAAAGCCTTCAGAACCTTATAAATTGTACAAAACTGCAGTAAACTAAGATTGTTTTTAAGCCTTCCTATTCATAAACTAAAATTAAAGCACCCAAAATAGAAGATATATAGAACCACTTGAATTGGAAGGATATTAAAATCCACTCAGTTCCAGCCCCCCCGCCACTTGCATGGCTGCCCCCACCAGCTCAGGCTACCCAGGGCCCCATCCATCCTGGCCTTGAGTGCTTTCAGGATGGGACACTCACAGCTTCTCTGGGCAGAAGTACCAATACCTCACTACCCTCTAAGTGAAAAACTTCTTCCTGATATCTAATCTAGATCTCCCCTCTTTTAGTTTAAAACCATTGATTCTTGTCACTATCAGACTGTGCAAAAAGCTGGTCTACCCTCCTGCTTATAAGCTCCTCCTTGAAGTACTGAAAGGCTGCAGTGAGGACTTCTCTTCACCAAGCTGAAGAAGTCCAACTCCCTCAACCCTTCTTCATAGGAGACATGCTCCAGTCCTCTGAGCATCCTTGCAGTCTTCCTCTCAACCCTCTTCAACACCTTCACATCCTTCTTGTTCTGGAAGACCCAGACACAGGGGCCTCATGAGGTCAGAGTAGAAGGACAGTCACCTCCCTTGCCCTGCTGCCACCCCTCTGTTGATGCAGCCCAGGATACTCTTGGCTTTCCATGCTGCAAGAATACACTGCTCGCTCACATCCAGCTTTTCAGCCTCCAGAACCCCCAAAACCTTCTCTGCAAGGCTTCTCTAAGCTTCTTCTCCCAGTCTGTAGACATACCTGGGACTGGCGTGCCCCAAATGCAACCAGCTTTGTACTTCACCTTATTGAACCTTGTTACGTTCCTGTGGACTTACTTCTTAAGCTTGATATCTCACTGCATGATAAGCACATTTAGAGAAAACTAATGATGGTATGAGATTAATCTGATATAAATGTCTCAGCTAATGATGTGAGATTTTTTTTCATACTCAAGCAACTCTTTATGCTCAAATCAATATAATCAGAGGAGGGCAGGACACTGATCATATTGCCATCATGTTGACATGTGAAGCAGGTCATGAGTCACATCTTAGTTTTTCGCTGACTACAGCAGCAGTGTAAATAGCTTAACCATTGACAAATATATTTGTCTAAATTTAGCTGATAAATATCAGGTGCAATGCCTGCCAGGTATTTTTGCTTTGCGTAGATCCATTTTTCCACTGTTGCAGAAATGAACTGGGGGTACTTTTGTCACAAAAACCCACACCTATTTAAAAACAAAAGTAATTTAAGCTTAATCTCACAAAAGAAATCCATTACAATCAAAAATAGAATTGAATTGCATAATGGAGAATAATAGATCTAGTTAATTTCTGTTGAAACTTCCCGTCACTTGCTTAGCATACATTAACATTAGGTTTTAATATGGATAATAAATAATCTACATCTTTACTTCGTTCCTCTGTGTTTTCAGAAAGGTCCTAAAGCCTTTATTTCTCACTGTGTGCTGCAGAGATTAAGGTATAATACCTACATCAGAGTCTACTATGAGTACCTGAAAATTCTCTATTCTTTGTGCCTATCTGTGGTTGAATGCAATACTGGCTGTTAAAAATGGACAAGAAAGCTAAAACTTGATGAGATACATGAACATTTTTTTTTTTTTTAAGCCTACTTGGCTTTCTCTTCTTCATATTAATAGAAGAACTCCCCTTCAGAGAAACATTCTCTGGTGCAAATTCAAGAAGTAGGCATGTATAACAGTGTGCTTCTGAGAACTATTTTTTCCTATCACATGAAAAAAATTTAGTGTCACACTGGATACTTTCCAGCAGTTCATTTAGCCAATATGAATTCTCATTGACACCTCTCCTTCTTCTTGAGAGGAGAAGCAAACAAAAGTAACTTCCAACAGCACTAGCAATCAATCCTCTCATTGATTTTCCATCATGATCTGAAGACCGAAGAGAAGCATTATATGACTGAATGAAGTTACTGAGCATCCCAAGCATCCAAGGAGCAGGATCACACCCAACACACAAAGATAAGGGCTGCTCCTGTTGTACATGTTCCCTCTTCCTTTGGCTCTGGGAGAAGGATGCCCCCAATATTTCACTCAGGCTCATTCAGGCTGCTACATGCTGACCCCAAGCAGTATTGGGTAAAGAGGAAGATTACACATCACTCAGCTCCCCAGGCACAGCCAAGTACAAGAGCTAAGCTAGCAAGAATGGCAGTAGAGATAACAAACCCCATTATTTATCTCATATCCATTGGCTTGCTTTGACGTAAGATAAGCCTGTTCATATCAAGACATTGGAAGAAAGAAATAAATGGCTGAAGTTGCTATTTCCATTCCTCCAAAATCTATGAAACATTGAACCTGTGAATGCCTCAGGGTCACAGAATAAGACACACAATGGTCTTCAAAGCCTTTAAAAGTCTATACTTAGAGAATTTCCACTACATTTGCCTCTAGAATAAGCATCCTCTGACCCTGACTCTCCTGATACAGCCAGAGAATATCAATATCACAAGCACTGCAAACTTCAGCAAAGTTTCTTGGGTGTTCTTCTGACAATACTTTCCCAGAGAATCATCATAGACACAGATAGCAAGTAGGACTTCAGATCTGAGTTACTGAAGCTTATGCATCCATCAGTGCTTGAAAGAACCTGAAAGAAGTCTACAGTGCTGCAATAGGAAGAATATGTAGACAACAGTACCTAAGAGATGCATGGATCTATGAACTACAGGCCATCAGAAGGAAAAGGCTACTTAGATTCTTCAGATCTGGTTCGTGCATCTGAGCATTTTTCCCCTTGGCTATAGGTTGCCCAGATAAGACTGGAGAAAAGGAGAACTCCAAAGCCTGTAGACTCCTGCACAAAATTTTGGCAAACTCCTCAGGGAGGAAAGAGTACATCTAAACTTTGATATTTGACCAGCATTACATCTTCAACTATTAAGAGAAAGAACTGAGTGTAGTTAAAAGAACTCTTTACAGATGATCAGAACAAAGATTAAAACAAGATATATTCACTACCTCTAATGTGATGAGTAAGTGAGCAGTGAGTTTCAGTAATTTACTTCAATTAGAAAAAAAAAGTTATTGTCTCCAGAAGTCCAAATGTAGAATAATTCTTTCCCCCCCATATGCTTTCACTACAGACCACAGCAATAAGAGCAGTCACCTTGTATCCCATTAGAGAGTATAATAACCACCATTATAATGCTGACAGCTTCATTCAGGCAGACCGATAATTCCAGAACATATCAGTAGTTACACAGTGTAATTTAAGATCACTTTGTACCTATACAGCAGACAAAGCACACCGCAGACTAAACCTACAGCCACGCTGTGTCATGGACAGACTGTTGTTACTGCAACCTTGAAGAAGGAGCTGCTGGGAAAGACCAAAGCAACAGGAGGTACTGATCAAAACAAATAGAACAAGCAGAAAACAGTAGAGCAACTACATCAGCATGCAGGACCTGGACCCCAAGCCTCTCCTTTAGCTTAAGAGAACTGAGATTCTAAATAACAGTTTTGTTAAACATGTCCCACAGGTTACCTTAGCTTCACCAGAGATACTGTGATTACTTCTTGTTGGATGCTATTTGAACATTCTGCCATCACTGTCCTACAGCAGGGAACAACGCTGCTGAACTTGCTCAGTACTACATGAAATAGCAGCAGCAAGGAACCACTCCCTAGAAAAACCCTTCTTAAAAGAGAGCTGACAAAGTAAAGCCCCACTCCCACCACAGGTGCCTGTGATTTTAGTTTAAAAAGCTATCAAGAATAGAGCCTTGACTGCAGCTGTTTCAAGTAAGAAAATTGAATGCATCCAAAATACTGCATTATGAAATGTTTATACTTTTAACTGTGCCAAGTCCAATTAATGGATCTCCTTTCCTTTTGGAATAATTAAGTAGTTTGTTATTTCTTTTTTCTTTTAAAGGAGATTTAAATTATTCATTTATTGGTCATTTTTTCCTACTCCCAGTTCCCTCGGTAGCTATATTCTCTTGCATTAATTTCTTATGTCTTATTTTCAGAAACTTTTGTCATCTTCTTGTAAGACAAAAGTTTGTCAGCTAAGAAATTTTATTTAGCATCTCTATTTTGCAGTCCCTCTGTTATCTAAAACAAACTAAGATAAAAAAAAAATCTCAGTCTACTTTAATACATGAGAATTACCTCTATGACAAATAGATTCATAGAATGGCTTGGGTTGATGATTCTTAGGGTTCCTTTCAAGTTCCAATCCCCCTGACTTTCAGGAAAGAAACAACCGTAGTTTCAGAAAGTTTTCCCGAGGCAGTATTTCCCCAGCAGTAAATAAGAGGAAATTAGGAAGTTCAGGTGAACTCAGCAGAACCTGGAATCTCTCATACTCCCTGCCTTTATTCTCTTATTTTGAGTCACTTAATATAATTGGGGGAGAAAACCAACCAACAAACAAAAAACCTTAATTAAAACATGTGGACTCTGGATTATGAGATACATTTGGGGAATGTAAAGGCATTTAGAAACTGAAGAAAAAAGGGTATTTCTTGGAAACTAAGGAATAATGAATAATCTTGGAAAAAGAGGCTGCTACACTTGTGATCTTGGAAATAAATACATATGTTTAGGTCAGTCATGGGAGCACTCAGGATAAAGAAAATTCATTTTGCAGGCATTTCACTGAAGGTGTTCTGCTTTACTGCACTTGTAATTGCCTCCTCTTTCCATAGTTGTTAAGTGCTCAGAGGATGTTCTCGACACCCAATCTTCAATTCTAGCTGCATTTGCTTTTTCTCATCCTCCTAAGCAGGAAGATAGATAATGGCTATTTCATACGCAAGAAGGATATGGGCACCTCTGAGATGGAGTCTGGATTCAAGAGGGGAAAAAGAGATGAGGAATGAGGAGCAGGGTATTGAATGATACAGATTTTATGAGCATGGAGCAGACATACCAGCATTCCTGATCCAGCTAGAACACACCTTACTTGGTTAAGTGAAGGAAAACAGTTACCCAGACAAATGCAACTGTACTGCAGCTACATCCAGAAAAGGGTGAGAATTTCTCAATATTCTGAGCATTGGCAACATGACATACTCCAATCACAGCAGCTATTTCTACATAATATATCACCACCTGCTGTTATTATCTGTCATGTAATCAACAAACATACAGATGTTACAATTAAAAAATATACAGGAAGGTTAGGCTAAACAGGTTATCACACTAAAGAGGAATAGATGGAAAAACTTACCCTTGTTCTGGGCTCACTGAGAAGACTCCAAGGGGAGCAACCTCCAAAAGAGATCTTTTCCCTGTGGTAGTCAGCTCTTAAATGGGTTCTAGGAAAGGTGGAGCCTGGCTTCACCCCTTCCAATAGCACAGGAGAATTGTCTACACCTGTGCTCCCAGGGCTGACTCATTGCTCACCTCAGGTGGTCAATCAGAGGTTCAGGCTGTGATTCAGCAGTTCCCATACATCTGTCATGTTAGCTTGTTTCCGAAACTCATGGCTGGCAAAGACAACAACCTAAATAATATTTGAGCAGTATTAAGAAAGTGCCATAGAGCTGGCTAAAGGTGTATATTAAATGATGCCTTTCAAAGACCCATACTGATATGTGATTTATGAAACCAGTTGGCTGTGGATAATATTTGAAATTAAAGTAAACTCTCAGAAGAAATCTGACTGCTACTTCTTTATTTTACATGAGATTTCAAGGGAGATTTATTTTTCAAAGGTAGAGTAAGATGTAATTAATAGATAGAACACTTCTCTTTTACTATTCCCTCTTGAGTGGTGTTCCAAACTATATGCTTAATGAAAGTAAAAAGAAAACATAATTCCCTCCATATTTAAAGCATTTAACTGCTCTATACAAAAAGTTGTGATTTGTCTAAGGCAAAAGTGAATTTAATTATTTATTTGTTTATTAATATATCATTCTGATGTTGAATGACACATTTACTCAGAACTAATTTCACATAAGGAGAGGCACACACACAGGGAAAGCAGCCACTGGGAAAGTTTTTCACTTTAATGCTCTATCAAACTGCAAGGTGGCATTGGTGTAGAAATAAATGTTCCCTGGGAATAGGTGTGCAAACTCATTTTAACTTGTTACACAAACCAGATTTGAATTCAGGCTGGTACCTTGATATGCAGTGATGGGAAAACTTTTGTGAGACTCTCTTCATATGAAATTATACCCTAGTCTCCTCTGAGCAGCTAATTACAGTCATGTCAGTGAGGTCTTTTAAGCCTTGGAGAGCTGTGCCTCTGCAAATAACTCCTAAATGTTCTGAAGCTTTCCATTGCATAAGTTATACCTTCAGGCTTTTCACATGGCGTTTTCTTCACATTCTCTAGGAAAGGGAAGTATTTCAATAAACACTGCACTGTAAAAAGTGAATGGGACCGCAAGTACCCAAACTGAGAAATAAAATGAAGCCATCAACATTCATAGATAAGCTCCTGAGTAAGAATCAGATCATCACTCCAGGCTTCTTCTCCTTAAGTCTCACTTAACAGGAAATGGTTATATCAAGATGCTTCCCTCCTCACAGTAAAATTACTTGCTAATATCTTAATGATGTTACTCAAAACATAACTAGCTATTAAATGCTAGCTCTAGCTTAAATATTTAGGAACTATCTAAGAAGTTTAAAGATATTTCAGCGTAATACTTTCACCATCACTTGATTTACTAGCTTCCCTTAATGCCACTGTACATTTTTAAACTGATTTGGACTAGGTACATATTTGTATTGATTGCGATAGAAATTTAATTTGATAGTCATAATTTATTCACAGAAAGTAAAAGTACTATTAAAGTATTTAAAGCAAACAAAATTTCTTCACAACTGTATCTCCTCCTCCTCCTCCTTTTTTTACAAGAGTGAAGACAAACTTAGGGAGATAGACACAGCTGTGTTTTTCATGGTTTTTTGTTTGTTTGTTTTCATTTTATTCACAACTTAAATTTTATGTATACTGTATTTTGCAGGAGGCATTATCCCTACTGATAGCAAAATCTACAGTCTCAAGAAGCTCAGCCCAGCTGCAGATAGTTCAAACCATTTCAGATGGTGTTCTTTTTATAAAATGTACCGCCTATTAAGCAAACTGACTAGAAAGCATCCCTATAAGATCTTTGTTATACCTTAGGTGGCATACACTATGAAAATACAACAGGTCTTATTATTTAGCATTTATCCATACTCAGCATTCAGACAGTTTAAATTTCTTCTCAGAAAGAGTGGTGAGGCACTGGCACAGGCTGCCCAGGGAGGTGGTGGAGTCATCACCCCTAAAGATGTTCAAGGAAAGGGCAGACGTGGCACTGAGGGATGTGGTTTAAAGTGGTCGTGGGCATGGGTTGATGGCTGAACTAGATGATCTTAGTCATCTTTCCAGAATTAATGATTCTATAATTCTACAGCACTCAAGTTTCATGCAGATAAGCCTCACGCGATAGTTTTTGTAACTCTGAGTCAAAATACAAAAGCAAAATTGTTTGTCTCTGATGTGCGTTTGGCAGAATGTGAAGAGTTCTAAGAGGGTTGATAATTTCTGATAAACATACTCTATAAATCAGTAATGCATATTTAAGATTTTAGGAGGAGCGTGGTACGTTTACTTTTCGCAGGTTATCACAATAGCACAACCTAATGTTTTCAACAACGATGGAAAATTACACTGAACTCATCCCATTTGCTTGGTTTAATTGTTCTATTTCTTCTTTACTGGAGTTTCCTTAAATTGACAATGATAAGCAGATCATCTTAAGTGAAATCTTAGCAGTTTGAATTACCTGGTATAGAATACATAGTATGATTAGCTGACAAGCAATACACTGATTACCATGGAAGATCACTCACTGATCAGTAACTAAGGTAAAAATCCATGGCTTCTGTGGAAGGGTCATTGGAATTGAACGAATTTTGCATTATTAATTTGAAATATGACATGCACACAGAACAAATTCTTTCAGAAATCAAATTACACAACCACAGATATTGTCAGAGCATATGATGAGTGATGTATTCACTTTCGACTGAAAGAGGAATAGTCTCAGTATACAATCAATCCTTGCTCCACTGTCATGTATCTTCTGTGGATCCTTGACATCTCATCTTTAATTTTCATTGTTTGTAGCAGTTAATGTGTTGTTTTAACTTCTATTGCCTCCAAGACATTCAATCTCAAAATTTGCTAACTTCCAATTTGCAAGTTTGAAATAATGCTGAGTCTAAATTGACCATTTAATGGCTTTTCTTTTATAACTTTGCAGGGTGTATATGTCCTGTTTTCAAAGCACATTTTCCTGTCATAAATACATTGAGAAAAATATATTTCCTGTTATCTTCATTTTCAGTAGCATTTCCAAAACACTGGTATTTTTCATTTTATTTAAGTCATGATTGAATATAGAAAACAGAGGATACTTACCATATTATTTTTATTAATGTAATATTTCAAAAGTCTGAAATAAAACTTTATTTTACTGTATTTTTTTTTTACTGTGTTTAACCAAACATTTACTGTAACCACATTTCTATAAAAAATGTGCTTTGAACTAATCTACATAGCACATACATCGTTCTATGTCTCTACAGAGACATCTGTTCTTCCAAAGAACCAGTTTATAATAGATATGTTAAATATAATTCCCATATTTTGATGGCAAATGGAAGGAAAATGGAGCTCACAATAAACCTGGGCAGTATTGCATAGTAGAGTATATGGATGAAACACACTGATGAAAAGGAGCTACATTTCTTTGATCTCTAGAGGAAGCAACTGGGATCAAATGAGATCATGGATGACATCACTGAATAAACAATTTTAAATCTTTGGAAAAAAAAGTCTTTAACATCATTTATTGATCTTCTACAGACTTCATCTGGTAGTTGGTCGGGAAAAACACAACGCAGGATTGGTGTACACAGGAAGAATTAAAAGGAAATATTGTCTACACTTGCACTGGTTTCAGTTTATTAAGCTATATTTTATGTTGTGGAAACTATTCAAATGAAAAATGCATATAATATACAGGAAATATTAGTTCTTATGTAAGAATTACATTTGCAGCTCAAATACTCTAAATGTTATTCGGATAGCTGAATTTATTAAGCTTATCTTCAGCTCCACTGTAATATAGAAATCTCGAAATGAAAACTCAAAATCCTCCGAGTTGTTGCTTTATTTTAATGCTGAAGAAGGATAAAGACAAAGAAATCATAGATAAACATTCATGGAATGACAAAGAAGAGAAGGGTTCACTTTCAACTTCTTTTTTTTTTAAATGCTATCTGTAGAATATCACCTTGTATATCTCAGCTGTACCTAAGCTTTCCATTTTGCTAAACCTCATTTTCTTTGGCTGCATTCTATTTGAGAGGGAAGAGAACAAGGATTTCAGTAACAGGCATAAATCTCTGACCTAGAACAGCTGAATCCAAATTACTATAGCTAAAACTTGATCTCTGTGGCTTCTGATCATGCAATATGCTTCAAAAAACTGACACAGTGCATCAGATATCATTTTAAGATTATTTGTAAATAGTATAAAGCACAGAATGGCTGTTAGAGTTAGCAGATTTGCATGAAGTGTCAGAGTGAACAAGACAGCGCTACCCTTCCAAGCTCAAACCTCCTAGAGGCTAAATTAAAGGTTTTTTGTATCAAGGGGTTTAACAAAGTGAATACTTGAGCTGTTACTTAGCTTAAAATTGTGCTATAGAAAAAAAGCTGACCAAGATATAGAAGAAGGTTTTGTGAGGTTTTTGTTAGCATAGTGAACAGCAGGGTTTTGATTTTACATATATTTTTCACACCAATTCCAGACTTAAAATCAGAGTAGAATTTTATCTTTCAGTGATCTTTGATAAAATTAGAGCAAAGGCTTATTTTTCCTTGAGGTTTTTGAATGGGCCTAAATTTGAGATATTGCTGAGAAGTGTACCTAGACATTTTGTAATTTTTGGAAGGGGAAGTAGAAAGAATTTGAAAACCCCTGACTGTATTCTCTGATTATCTGAAACATGATTTACATTGATGAAATTTCTCACATGCTGAAGTGAATATACACTGTTCACCTGTGTATATGTTACTGGGTGTGGGAAGGGATTCTTTTTGCACTTACAGACAGGTTGCCTTTCTCCTTTATTTTCTCTACCTTACTTTCTTCAGGAAAAAGAGTCAGTGTTATCACTATTTCTCTTGAAGTCACTTAAAGTTTGACTTTCAGCTTAATCAGCTCCCTGATTCAAGGTGTGGTCACATGGTGCTCAAACAGATGCTCTGAGCCTGGAGATGCAACTTCAGTTGAAGCGGCTGATATGAGGAGGCATTAGCACTCATTGTCCATAGAGGTTCGGGCCAGGATGACTGGAGAAGGCTCTAAGTCAAAGTTAGAAGTTGTCTCTATGCTGACAGAGCTCAAAAATTATGCATGTATATATAAGAGCTCCAAATATATCTTCCAGCCTAAACAATTCCATACCTTGGCCCAAGAAGACGCTCATGTTTCCACATTTAGGTTGGCCTCAGGCAACCCCACTGTTTAGGCCCTTGCCAACCTCTTCTTCCCCTACTCATCTTGCTACATACATCCTTCTGACTACCAAAATACCCTTTAAGAACACAAATAAAGCATGCATCTCCACTAAACTCAAAAAGATTAAGATTTTGCAACGGTGGTCTAAAAGAAATAAGATAAAAAAACAAAAATGTGGAAAAAAATATTAAATAACTAGACCCAGAATTGCTTTTTAAAGTAAATAATAGCACATTTCCAAGGCAAGTATTACTCAAGCAGAAATGATGCTTATTATATACAGAGCAACCTATAAAACCATAAGCATGTCAAAATACTCAAAAAAAAAAAAAAAAAAGAGAGAGAGAGAAATGAAGCAGGCCATGCATAGCGTAACAGTGGAGTCAAAGGCAAAAAGTCACACAGAACAATAAACTGGAGCAAGCTTACTAACCAAGAGCATGTCCATCACTAGGAAATAAAACTAAAACAACAAAGAGAATCCCATGATTTTACAAGAAAATGCAAGCATTAGCAGACTATAAACAGAATGAACAAGGCTGGAAGCATTATTAACATATTGGAAGGAATTAACAACTGTCTCGCTCCAATTTATAGGAGGGAGATGAGGTTTTTTTAATATATGTATACCCGGTCTGAGATTAAGAAACAACGGTTCATATGTTAGTCCAACCAGTTTATTACAAATCCTAATCGGGGAGACGGGGAAGGGAAGGAGGGCAGCAGAAAAGATAGGAAAGAAGCAAGAATCACGTAAAGCGAGGATAGTCACTGCCAGGATCCAGCAGCGGTCCCGCTGCACGCTGTTTCGAAGGTCCGAGGCAGAAGCAGCAGCGGGGCAGGGGAGAGCAGCAGCGTGGCCGGCCGTGGGCAGCAAGCAAGTAGCAGGAGGCAGTCGCAGAGCCAATCTGGGGAGGAAGCAGCAGGACTCAGGTAGCAGGCCAGGAGAGTCCGTCAGTATGCAGAAATTCCGTAGTGAGGAACCTGATGGCAGGCACCTTTGTTCTTCTTCAGCATCGTGGTAGAGCGCGGAGCAAATCCAGGAGGGAGAGAGAGAGGCAGGTTGTAAGGCTTCTTCATGGCAGAAACCTCTTCTTCTTCACGAGGAATCTGTTGCCAGAAAACCTCTCCTCATAATTGTAGGTCCCCATTTTATCCTTCTTCTTTTCCTGCCTACGTTCATCCCTGGTGCTTGAGCAAGAGTCATATGAGTACACCCTGAGATGGCCATCTTCCTCGAGATAAGCCCACACAAAAGACTGCATCACGGCCATTAAGCTGCAGCTTATCTCTCTCTCGTTGCCCCTGGCCTTGCCCATCTGTGTCCCTCAGACAAAGGATTTCACAGCCCTTGCCCAGGACTTGTCCATCAAAGTTCTCCAGACAAAGGATTTCTCAACCCCTGCCCAGGTCTTGCCTGAACTTGTTCATCTGTGTCCTCAGCAAGCTTTGAGACAATGATGGAAAAGAATAATCTCTTACAACAACATTGCAGTAAAGATGTGGATGGGCTATCAATTTATATGAAAACAGAATGTTTTCCTACAAAGCTACGTATTACAAGAGAGGAATAAAAATCTCATTTAGAGTAAAAAATGTTGTCATGGAGTGTGTTTCTCCACTGGGAAGTAAGCACTGATATGAGAGACATTAAGCCAAACTAACTGCAGGAGGTGTTCAAGAATGTTTCTTAAGGTGAAGGTCCACCTACTTCATGCTCCTCAGGCTCAGCATGTAGGTAAGGCTCTTCCAGCTGCAGGGCTCGCCAGCTGAATTTGGATATCTGAAACAAAACAATCACCCGTCTGATCTCTTACTGCTTACTGGCTTTTGTACCACTGGACTGACTGCTTACCAAGATTCTCTTTGGTTCAGCACTGCCTGACTTGACTGCAAAAAAACCCTGAACATGTTAACATTGTACCCAGCCACAAGTGATGGCAGGTACTTTGAAACCTCACAGCAGCAAAGTGTATACACCCATAGCATTACTATTTCTATGCATTACTCCAATGGAAATTTCTTTAATGGTTATATTTTGAAAAATAGCAAATAGGAATTTTATTTAAAAATAAAAATTATTCTGCTCTCAAAAGTTTTATTTAACAATTTCAGATGTGATCAGAATACAAATACCCCCAAGAAAGGACACAGCAATGGGATAATTGACCTTGTCGGCTAAAAGTAGCCTTCTCTTTTCCTTGGAACATTTAATTCATAGATACAGTCAATTACCTTCATGTAAAATCTGCTTCAGGGATTTTATTGCTCTGTTCATCTGAAACAAAATAGATTTATTTGCCTAAAATGGATCTATTTTGCCCAAAGTTCCAAAGACTTCAGCATAGTTTTAGTAATATTAAAATTTCCTCTGATACTATTACTAGGCTTTAAAAAAAAAAGTCAACACCTGTATTTCAAAGTAATCAATTATTTATGAAACCTTTAAGTCAGTTCCTCACAGTGCTGAATTCATTAGTACACACAACTTTACAGTAGATTTAGAGGTTCAGTGGTAATTTTAACTTGTCATATTATGTGCGTACTGGACAACAGTTAACCTAAATTCATGTTCACAATTTGTGGGGAGAGTCTATGGGTTTTTTTTTATCTTAGACCAGAAATTCAGGCAGAAGGAAAACAAGGCAGATCAGTATGCCAGGGTTTACCACTCTGTCATTAGTGCTGCTTCCCAGGAATGTTACAGAATTTGTGGGTTAAAAAAAAAAAAAAAAAGAGTTAATTAGTCAATAGATCAACATTCAAAGAGAAAAAGATTGGAATGTCAAGCCAATGGGTCACACATAGGCCCCTCATCTATTACATGTTCAGCACAATCAAAAAAACCCAAACAACTCAAGTGCCTTCTACTCCCAATAAGTTTCTAAATCAGTCTCACAGCAGAAAGTAGACAGATTCATAAGACAGAAATAGCCTGACCTTAGAATTAGATACTTCCTTTTTTTTTTTAAACTCATTTATAGTTTCCTCACTTTATTTTTTGAAATATTTACGAAATATTGACTGCGCACTCTTGACTGCACAGAAGAGACAATCAGACCAGCAGCTGAATTTAGAATATACTGAATTTGTTTATTATCCAGATACACACCGCTGATGTCAAAATAAGATCTCATTTCCATTGCAACTAGAAAGCAAAGCAAAAAGATTCATAGGAAGCAAACAAAACTTTCTGTAACACTCACTGAAAATAAGTGTATGGAATTGCAAACAGTCTAATATTCTGTTAATTACCTCCTAATTAGACAGCCCTATAAAGAAGGAGCACTGCTGGATAAATACCCTACTCCAAGTCCCCAGATGCTTTATATAGTGTTTATTTATTCTCACAAAAACACAGGATTTAATTCTGCAGTAATTACTTCCCAATTTTCTTCTAGAGCATAAGAGTATTACATTTTCTACTAAAGCAAAAATTGATTCTATTAAGTAGCTGCTGTCTTGCAATTCACCGAAAAAAAAGCAAAAGGAAAATATTTTGAGTTTGTATTCATCTTGGAAAGGAGCAGAGTTCAATAGCAATTATTTGTTGGGGAAAGCAGTAGTGGTTGAAGATGTTTTGTTGTCAAATTTTAAAGTTCGGCCAAAGGAACTTTTCAGAACAAAATATTAGGATACCAAACAGCCAAGCGCAAGATCTGACAGCAGTTCCCTTTTTTAATCTGGCCAAAGGGATGAACCTTTTGCTGCCTGCAGATTGAAAAGAGCTGCTGTGGGAATAGCTGGGAAAAAAAGAACAAGCAAGCAATGTTTCAGTGAAAATGTTTCTTAGAGAACACAACCAAAAAGAAGGCCCCAAACCAGAAATTTGAGTTCTGTTTGTATAGAAAATGGTTGTTTTTCTGTCACAGAAGATTTTTGCCAGTGTCAAGAACCAAGATTTTCCTGAAGTAACTATCAGTTTTACCAGTGCTGTTTTTGAAAGTTGTATCCTGAGATTCTTTTTCTTGGTGGACACAAGTACAAACACCAAGTACTAGGCAATACTCTTGCCAATAGTAATGACCTGTATAGAAGGAAATACATAGAGATATGAGATCATGAAATATAAAAGGAAAAATTATACCTTTCTATTTGCATTTATATAAGATTCTTTTTCCTCTTGTACAGATTGCAAAGTACTTTACAGGAAATGATTTTAAATTCTGTCCACGTACAGCATAGCTGAGGATTGAATACAGTTCTTTGATTAAATACGATGATACCAGCCTCTACAAAATCATGGAGGAAAGGTATAGTAGGGACAGGAGGAGAGTAATTTTGTTATTTTACTCTAACACTGCAATTTATTTGCACTCTCTCCAAAAGTATAATTAGAAAAATACATATATTATTTGGAACAAACTGACATGATTTTGTTTAAATTTTTCTTCAGGCCTAGAATAGAAATAGTAACCCGTGAACTGCAAATGAGCTCAGAACAATCACTTTGGGATTAGCTCAATTTCATTAATCAACAATCATAGAAAAGGCAGCTCTAGGTGCCAAGCAGAGGGACACTAGATGGCAGGATGCAGTGCATTCTTGCTTTCCCTAGTTTAGTCAGAAGTTCCCTTCTGTATCTCAACTACTAGAAAAAAAAAAAATTTTCCACCATTTCAAATTTACTTTAAACAAGCAGCTTAGGTGAAGATCTTCATTTTGCTGCCTCATGACTGTGAATACATGTTAAGAATTTATACTGGCAACAAAGCCTCATATAAATTCTATGGTCCTCAGCAAAGTCATCATAAGACACACTGGTAGATGCTGGCATGCTGTTTCGTTAAGGACAACTTTGATTCTGATTTATCAAGTCTAAAACAAATGCATATAGCTTTCCAAACTATAAAACTACTGGAGAATTGATAGCATGACACGTCACAATGCTGTGTTTCCTTGCTCCATACCAACCTTTCCTCAACAAGAAGCACTATTTCAGTACTCTGCTTCAATCTTTGTTCTAGCTTCTCCTCTCGCCCCATCTGAATTTCAGAGGAAATTTATTGCAGGCACAAATGTGTCTCAGATGCTTCACGCATATTCATGAACCTTGCAACATTTGGTACCACTCCACATTCTTTAGTTCTCTAAGTTGTTTGAACATTGAAAATACTGAATCACTTAGCATCAGCAGTACAGAATAGCAAGGAGTACAATTTCACAGGAGGTGCGCAATTGCATTCACTACAAAAGAAATGTGGACAGTGAAACACTGCTGGTGGTACTGCACACTGAGACCACTGTTACTCCACTCACCACTAACAGCGGCAACAAAACTGCCATATAGCTTCATTTTAGCCCTCACATGCCTTAAGCTCCTGGGAAAGTATACAGACTCTTCATTGTGGCTACCCACAGCAAAGTATCTTCATAATTTCAGAAGTAGAACTGAAGGTTCAAATGTTACAGATGCAAAGCACAATCAACCACTACCATCTGCCTAGCAATTTGAGTAGTAATTTTGCAACTTTGTAGAGCCATAGAGGAACAAACATCAAAGTTCGGAAAAATAGTGTAAGTCAGGAGCAGCATGCAGATATTATTATAAAAATGAAGTACCACCTTGAGACTCATATTCGCTTTTTGAATGTCTTTATTCTCAGATGGAGGTACAAGAAATGTCAAGAATGCAGTGTTTTTAATGATAGACAAGATACAAAATGGCTTTAAGCCACAGAACTGAGTTTCAAAACCCTTCAGAACTTACAGAAAGCTTTGCAACAGAAGAAGCGATTGAACTCTCCTCTCCTCTGCGTGTTCTCCACTGTAGCTAAGCACGGTTCCCACGACTGTGCTGTTGCACAACCACTCTGTTCTGACCAGGAACTGTCAAAATCCCTCATGCCCATACTGAAGCACATGTACTAGCGATGGTTTGGCGTAGCTACACCGATCCTCTCCTGCCATCTAGGGGACTTATACTGATGTACAAGAGGAGGAACAGCAGACTGCCTTCACAGAAATACAGGGGAAGTATGTAGCCCAATCCAGCATAACTGGGTTAATCATAAATATTTCTACAGTAAATTTCTGTTAAACACAACAAAAATATTGAGGTGATAATTTAAACCTCATTTTAACAAAAATATGCATACCTAGAGTTACTTGGCTATAAGAAGCTTTTTGATTTTCCTGGATACATCGAGAGTAAGACGTACACTGCTATAAATTGTGTATAGTTATCAACAACAAATAGAGAGAGAAATAAAGGATCAATATATGTGGTCCCAGAAACTGAGAAAGTTAGAAAAAACTTCCTTGTACAGCACCTGATATTAAAAATACTTCGCTCAGTGCCAAAACTTTCTTCCCAATCTACCATTCATAATGAAGCACCAACTTTTTCAGAGCCTCATCTTCATTCCTGCATGGCAAGCAGGGCAGAACTTCAGAACCAATGCCCCCCCCACAACCCGTGCAGACAACTTGACTACCTTAGCAAAAGCAAAATATAAAAATATTCAACATCAAAAGGTCATCACATGAATTTAACAGGAAAGAGTAAAAGCAGCAGAATGCTGAGTGTAGCAACACAAATGCATGCATAATAATCTAAGAAAGCTCTTTTTCTGTTCTTCCATTTGGATTTGTTTTCCTGACTTTGAAGGGGAACATTAAAACAAACACCCTTCAATAAAACAAACACAGACCCGTACTCCCACAGCTGAACCGATGTGAGAGTCTCTTTAGGATCAAAGCTGCAACTCTTTTTCTGGGATAAAAGGAAGCAGGTGCCCAACCAAGATGTTCCGTGAAGTGGCTGCATTTGCAATAGATGCTGGCCCTGATTCTGCCCCAGGGAAAGAATAGAAGGCAAAACACTCCCCTTAAAAAATTACAGAACAACTCTTCAATTTATTTTATTTTGCTAAAAATATTTTTCATAGCTCTGGCCATGTTCTCTTCCCATTACCACGTGCAGTTTAAACAAGTGGGGAGAAAAACAACGCTATTTTGAGAATATCAAAGCTCCTGATCACCTCAGCAGGAAATTTCCTAAAATAAACCATCTGGATGAAAAGAGTGAGAACGAAACTTAAACAGGGATCACAACTGCATGAAGGCACTGTGTCAACCCAGTTATGGCAGCATAACACAAAGCTGCATAAGTCACTGTGAGCTCTTACACAGCACACCTTCCAGAAGAAAAAAAATCTGTGTTGGATGGCAAGTTTTAAGTTCTGTGCAGAAGAAATTAGAAAAAGACAATTAGAAACTGCCATTGCTGATGGGTATCAAAGGGGACTATGACACAGATACTGAGCGCTAGTTTAGCCAGGCAGGCTATGCTTCAGGAAATAATATACATTTAGGACCTTTCTACTTAATTCACTTAGTAATCATGAAGAAATCACATTCTGTCAAAGGAGAATTTGTGCCTATGAAAGCTGACTCAGACTCCAGCTGTCTGAAAAGAAAACAAATTTAAGTCACATTGGACAGATCTGGACATAATGGACAGAGTCCCATGTAGGGACACCAAGACAGTCAAGCAACTGGAACATCTCTCCTGAGAGGAGACACTGGGACTATTCAACCTAGAGGAAGCTCAAATAGGACCTCGATGTGGAAAAATACCTCAAGTATTTGTGCAAAGAGGACAGAGCCACTCCTGTCAGTGGTACCCAGTGGCAGGACCAGAGGCAAGGAACACAGACCATAACTGAACTTTGGGAAGAAGGGCACTGGTTTGACAGTGGAATTTTTTTAAAATGGATAAATGGTTCAGTTAAAATCAACTGTAAAGTGGACTGCTTTAGAATGTTGCAGCATTCTCGACACTGACTTTTTTTTCCCCAAAAGTTTGTTGATGCTAACAAGGCTAAAATTATTCATGGCTATGTTAGGCAAAATACCACCAGCAGCACTGATAGAGGTTGCCCAGAAAGATGTTAAGAGTCTCAATCCTTAGAGATCTTCAGAAGTCACACGGATGTGGTCCCAGCATCCTGCTTCAGGTGGTCCTCTAAATGGCAGGAAGTTGGGTTACATGTCCTGCATAGATCCTTTACAGCTTCAACCATTGTATGATTCTGTGAAAAACTGCATACATTTGTTAATCTATGTGTAGACATTAAATAAGTTTTACAGGAAGTTTTATATTTCCTTTCTGTACCATGCTCATTGGGTCTTCTGCAGCTGAGGAGGAAACAGTTTTCCTTCCATTCTCTACATATTGTTCAGTCACTACAGATTGCAAGTATATCTTATTAGAATTCATTTTTAAAAAATTACATTTTATCTTTGTAGACAGCGTTCTAGGCTCTGAAAGTGATGAATACCAACTAAAAAATTCCACATCAAAAAGCAGCAATACTGTTGATAAGTGGATATCATAAGTGGAAAACTGTTGTAATAAACCAAGAAGAAAGCTGGTAAAAATCATTGCTATTGTCCAAAATTACTTTCCTTGTAAAGGTATTCAAAGGTGTTTAAGAAGTGATAATGAATTAAAACTTCTTTAAGTTAAATTCTAAATAAGGAAGAACCAACCGTGAATAGCTAAATGTACAGGATTACACCCTAAATTATACAAATATAAAACTGAAAATAAATTTAAATTACAAATGGAAATCAAGTCACCAAACAAGAAACCCATTCACAGTACTGTTTATTTTTTCATTTATAATTTAAGAACAAAACTTACTTTCATGAATTTGAACAGTTAGCATGAACTTCACAGCAAGAAGCTTTAGCATCACATCTTTACTTGTCTTCTATTTTTTTTTTAAAGTATAGTTTTGCTCTACGTTATTTTCTGAGCATTTTGACTTGACAGTCACAATCTCTTGAATGTGACTTTTGCTAGCCAGCACTAATACATAACTTTGTTCAACCAACCACCAATTCCAGATGTATTCTTAGTCTCCTTTTAGCACAATGTATTTGATAGGATTTTTAAAATTTAAGGCTTTGTTCAAATATAAATGGAACTAAATTGAAAATTTACAATTTTTTTTTTTTTTTTTAACTTACTGTGCTTAAATTTATCAAAACCATTTTATCATTAAGGAACTCCAGCCAATTAGTGAAATGTTTCTAATGACCAGGCTCCAAGTAGTGTTCAGGCATGCATAAGTACAGAACATCTCCTTTGGAAGCGTGCCAAGCATTTATGTAGATTATGTATCTCTTTGCTAGTGGGATTACACTAGTAATTGAGAGCCTAGTTTTGTTCTTTTATTTTTCTCCCCTCTGGGTTTGGGCTTTGTTCGTACCTAATGTGCTCAATTAGTTTACTCTGTTGTTTCAGATTCTCTCTACAGATCTAATTCTATCACCTTCAAGTTGAATTAAGAGTTATTAAGCCCAACCTTTTGCCACTTGTTTTTTAATTGGAAGCTCTCTACTTTTTAAACTTCCAGTTCCTAAGTTTCACAAAGTATAGAATTAGTTCTCCACTCCTGCAAATAAGAATAAAAAAATAAGGCAATATATTTTCTGTGCAATGAAAACTGAAAACATTTACATAAAGGACAAGATAAGCTTCATTGTGAAGTCCATAGATACAGCACCATGATTTTGCTCTGTTTATAAGTCTGGCTTCCCTTTTGATTATACATTCATTTGGAAAACATCACTCTCACCAAAAAGGTAAGGCTCATGTATACACAGTATTTAAAATGTTAACAGATTACAACAAGTCTACACATAAAACTGACTGCCATGGTTCCAAATATAATTATCAAGAGGTTTATTTAAAAAAAAAAAAAGTTTTCAAGGTCTAAATGAATAAATCAACACTTAATAAGAAAACTTATTCACTGTGCAAAGATCTATTTTCAGGTAAACAAAAAGGAATCATAACCTACAACTACTCAGACAAAATGAGAATAATAGATTTCTTTTAAGGCAGAAATTAAGTTATATACCTGGTTAAAAGCTGCCTTAATATTAACTATAACTAACTCCTTCAGCATTTAAAATTTGGCATTAATGTCTATTAACTACTGTGCTGGGTAGAACTCCACTGATGTTCCAAGAAGCCCAACTTTGGAGACTAAAAACTATGCCAGAATAAAGTCAACCTACTAGCTACTTCTGCCATTATTAAACAAAATATCTAGATTTATGTTAGTAGTTATAGAAACTTTTTAGAAAGAAGAAGTATGAAATACTGGCAATGACAAAACATATTTTAAAAAGCTATCATTGAAAAAGTTAGAATACGCAGTCAGAGGAATTTAAATGTTTAAAAACAGATTCACATATGTCCATCCAGTTGAAGATTAGTGTATTAAAAAATGTTAAGAAAATACTTTGTTTCAGTTCAACTGCACTTGATTCAAGTACAGTTTGGAGATTGGCTGATATAAATTAAACATGGTCACTGGCTCAGCAGCCAGAAGTACAGAAAAATGTACATGTTCACAGGATAAATAGAAGTCTCTTCCTTTTGAAAAAAAAAAAAAACAAACAACTATCTCACTCCAATGCGGGAGGTCATCCACTCCAAGCCTTGGCATAACCTGAAAGATAGACATATACTATATTGGTACTAGTTTTGTTCCAACATCTTAAATGTGTTCTTAAAATAAACTACTAAAAATAAATAAATCAGCTCAAATTGGAATTATGAACTGAATAAATTAAGCTAAGCCCACCTAGGCTTTAACGATAAAAAGTTGATCAAGCATGCTATTTTATTGCAGACTTGACACTGTCTCAGTTATTTTCTTCTACAGCTAAAAGATGCTACTCTTCATTTACTTAGAAATATAGAACCATATAATGAGAAACTGCCTTCTTGAACACTACAGACTTTTCAGACTAGGAGTAAAAGACAAAGAGTAGGTTACTCAGACTGAACTGGTTAAGAATTCAACAGCTCCATACAAAACTAAGTTTTTATTGAACACCAGGATTGCATGGGATCTAACCTGCCTTCTCACTCAATCTGCATCTCTAGATGTATCGCTAGACTAGATCTCTCCCAGATTCTGAGGAGAATTCCAGTTAGTGAACTAACTGTGGATTTTTCTTTAAATGAGTTGGCACCACTACTGTCACAGTCCGAGAAATTCTAATTATTCATTTTGATTTATTATTTTTTATAAGAAAGAAGTGTGGATGATCAATGGTTCTAAACTGATGCTCAAAAATTTCTCCTTTCCCAAACATCAGCTTGTTCAAAGATCTAACTTTGTACATTAAGAACTCAAAACTGACCTTGGCAAAACTAGTGGAAGCAAGCAGAGTTAACTCTCAGAATGAAACAATACAATCCAAAGATTCAATTAAAAAGAGTCAATTCTTACTAGCCCATCCCATCCTACAAATAAAAGTTGTCCATCACTTTACAATATATCCCCACATCATTTGAAAATACTTCATGCTAGAATTGAGAAAGATCTTCCCACTCCCCAATACTCAGTTGTATTCATTATTTGTGATGCCACAAGATCACACAGTTTTAAAGACTGTTCAATGCAGCTGAAAAAACTCTAAGTATTAAATGTTAGTAAACTGCTTTAAAAGAATCAAGATTAAAAAAAAATCAGTGACCCCATTTATCACATATATTACGTGTACTTAAATAGTAAAAATTTACCCTTCTCCTGTCAAAGCACAACAAGACTGGATGTGCCATGGGTGATCCTTTATGGAGCTAAGGGTGAGGTACGTAGATATCTCAGCAGCTGTCATGCAACCCTTCATGTCCTGCTTGTTTGCAAAGATGAGAACTGCAGCCTTCCGTAAATCCTAAAAGTAATTTAGAATATACACAATTGTTATACTAACAAGCTACAGTGTTAACTGTATTTCTCAGAAAAACTGCATTCAAGCTACAGTTACATAGTAACATGGTGTTACAGCAGGCTTATTGCATTAGAAATTGATTACATTATTACTGAAGAAAACAATTTATTTTGAGGTATTTTCCAGCACAGAGAATCAAATCATTATGCGTAATATTACTACCCTCTTGGTTTTGTCCATATGTTAATTAAATGAAGTCTTGTTAACATATATTTTGCAGAGCTGCACATCATCCAGACAATGGAATTACCACCAGATAAACGTTTCAAAATCTATCTCATATGCTGTTCAAACAGAAAAGCCTGCTAGATATCATTTCCTTGAAATTAGTTTCCACTTCATTAAACAGGTTCTGTGCTGGTAAACAAAAAGTAATAACTTAAAAAACTAAGTTAGCTACTTTTAAAAATTCTACTGTTCCAAAAAGAGAGCTCTAATAATGCTGCTGCAGCTCTAGGAAAAAAAAAAAAAACAAAAACAGAAGTTAAAACAAAATTGTCTGCTTCCTGTATAGAAATTAGAATTCCACAAAGCAATGAAACAAGAGCTAGGATGCTCAGGTTTAGGAGCAAAGAAGGGAAAAATAACGTAATATGCAGGCAGCTGGTAGCATCAGTTACAAGTGTTTACCATACTTAGATACATCTTAAAGTTTCAAGATAATTTTTCCATCAATACAAAAACAAAAAACATGGTCTAAAGATGAAAATTCACAAGCCAACTTCATTACAGTCAAGTCGTACTAATAAATTTCAAGAGATGACAGATCACTGAGACCTTACAACACTAGTAACTAGTGAATTACAATTTAAGTTTCATCACAAAAAGCCGTCTTTCCACTTTTTTAGGTAAAATATTTGGTCCTTGTACCAGATTCAAACTCCACGAAAGAGTTTTTACTTCCAAGTTTATTTGAAATGCTGAAAATCCCCTAGAGAAATTAACTCAATGGTTCCTTTGCACTGTACCAAATCCTTTTTCTTCAGAAATACATTTAAGATTTAAAACAACCCTAAGACAGCTTGAGTGTGATTAAAGAAGGTCTTATTGTACTTTGCCTAATCCAATATATTCCTAAACAAAGACCCCAATATAACAAAAAGCTACAAATAAAATAATTCAGGAATGTTATAAATATAAATATATATAAAAACTGAAAGGAATGTTCCCATAGTATTGTATATGGTACTTAATTTTAAGAAACAGAATTTAAACAAGAGAAATCGAATTGCCTATATATTTATTTTTAGTTTTCACCATTAACTAAAAAAGTAATAGAGAACAATAATAGCCAACGACACCAATATGAAGTAACTAGAACTCAACATACAAGTTCAAGATTTACAAAGTAAAGAGCAATTTATTATAATCAAGTAAAAGCTGATTTGATTACAATTACACTAGAAGAGTGCTTCATTATAGTTTTTCTATTTATGTTTAACATACAGTTTTAAACCATGCCCAACAGGCATGCACATAAAAGCTCAATTTTTCTGTCAGTTTAATTTTTGTTAACATAGGAAGCATGTAATGCTATTAGATTGTTCATCACAAAAGAAAACAACTATCTCAATCCCTAGCTTACCTCATGAGCCAACATTCTATAAAGTTCTTCTTTTGTAATAGAAAGTCGCTCTCTGTCAATGCTGTCAACAACGAGAATGATGAACTAAGGAAAAAAATAGTATAAAACACAAGTACAAAGTATAAGTTACAGAAATCATATTTTCAAGAGACCATTACCACAATTCTTCCTACATGAGACAGAAATGGACTTTCTGAACATGTTAGAAAATAGAACAAGAGGTTCACTGTTACAATCTTTCATTAGAGCTCTAGGAATCATACACAAAGACTGATTGTACATTTCAGCACTGCCATTAAAATCTACTTCTGTGTACTGCAGTTAAATCTTCTAGTTGGATTTTCAGTCCCCACATCATAAGCAAAATAGTGGTGTAGGTACCAAAAGCAGATCATGGCTCCTACAGATCATGGATTACACAGTCTGGATGACAAACCTGCTACACATTTATCAATGAAGACAGCTACTCCTGCCCACTACTATTGGCATGCTCAGAAAAACGACAACTTAACCTTGTTAAGTTTCTTACAACTTAGCACCCTTGCAGTTAGGCACTCAGAGACAGCTATGACAGTGATTTTACCCTTTTTGCTCTTGCCAGGCATTCACATGGCCAGGCACTTCCTGAAACACTGCTACACCCAAGATTTCCCATGGGAAACAATTCTCATTAGTGTGAAAATTACTCTTTAATCTCACTTTTTCTGCACCTTCTAGTTCACAGTCTTATAATAGAGGAAAAAAAGACAATGCGACAGTCAGTAACGTTCTCTTAAATATCTTATGTACATTATGCAACAGCATCCATACACAATTCAGTGTTCAACACTTGCCCTGCCTGGAGTGTGCACCAAGCAGCACAAACAGCATCACAGTTTGGAAAAACAAGTAGGAAGATCAAGAATGAAGGGTCTGATTAAAATTACAGAGCGTCTCTAAATCAAACATTAAGATGGAACACATACTGAATGGGAGAGGAAACCCAACAGATGACAAATGTGACAGTCTTCACCACTCTCCTACCCAGCCCTTCCACTGGAAATGCTTTTAAAATCTCTTTTACTATCTTTTTGTTTGTTTGTTTTTCTTATAAGAATAACCTATGAGAGCTCTCTCTCACCTCAAATCCTGTACCTGTAAGCCTATCAACATCTGTGTAAGAAATATGATCTGATTCTTAGAAACAAACTGCAGAAAGTGGCCATATTAAGTTGAAACTAAGTGGAACAAGTATGTAATGAAAATTCATTTGTGCTTTTCCCCCCATCATTCCAGAATTTTTTTTTTAGATTGTTTCAATTTCTAGGTAAGGAAAGAGGGAAGAGACATACAAAAACTGCATGTGAATTAATAACAAAAAAAATTTGAAGTCTCCATTTTAATGCTCCAACACATGCTCCAAATCACTGTGTCTTATAGAATTAAGAAGGCTCACTGCCCACTGAAAATGACTATAAAGTATGAAAAACTAAGTCAATTTAAAGCTGCTATAACTTTGAAGCATCTAGCAGATGATGAGGAACAGTAAGGAATTATTCATTACAGGGTTGGTAGAACTAGCTTACCAAACAGATCCTCCTCTTTTCTAGCAGTTTCTAGCAGACAAAGCTTCAACATGGAGTTCTTTCCAAATGCTAGAATGTGTTGGATTTCACATACTTAGTAGACCAAATACAATGAAAATTATCTCTTCAAAGGATCAAAAAAGAACTAAGACATTCATATCAAATCCCAAAACCAAACATATTCAATGAGCAAATGTAAATAATTTCCTGTACCAGATATTGCTGGTAGAAGTTCCTTCACCCCATGTGTTTTTATGCCTACACATACTTTACCAGATAAAACCAAAAGCAAGTTTAAAATATAACACTGAGGACTGGAATATCATCACCAGGCATTCAGTAGATAAAAAGTTTCTGGACATCTGAGCTAGATCACCCAAAGAGAGCAGTAAGAAAAAAAAACAAAACAAAAATACCCAAACCTTTTCAGAAGGATAGAATGTTTAGACAGTTAATAACACCTATTCTACTTTAAAGGTAGAGACATCTCTACTTTAGTAGAAATTAGGTCTGGAGTCCTTTGTATCAGTGTACAAACCTCAAAACGAGACTACAGAGATTTGAAGTACATACTGCATTTGTAACCTTTTGGCCACCGCTACGTTGTTTCAAACCATGCTGCACTACCAGTACCTTATGACTTCTACACAGCTAGGATCTCCTTTCCTTTGAATAAAAGCCACAAGCTGATGAATTTTTTAAATACTGTTACCTAGAGAAGAGTTTTGTTTGTTATCCTTAATTATTATTACCTCAAAAGCTTTTCAGACTGGATGTACAGAATTTAGGTTAACTACTGCAATCCTCACTGAATTTATAAAGTACATAGCAGGATTTGCTTTATAATCCACTTGAAAAGAACGCTGAAGACCTCAATTTAATTTTTAATTTTATTTAATGTCATTATATTGCCTAGAAAAATAGTCTAGCTTCACATTTTCTAGCAAAGATCAAACATTACTTTAAAGCAGATGTGTAAAATATTACGAGGAAATTGGCTTCATTTCAGAAACACATTACTTTTTGGGGATTTGTTCCTTCTTAAAAAGATAAAAACAATACAGCTACAAACTTCATAAAAACTATCAGTATTCCTAGTTTAAAAAAACCAACATAATTTTAAACAAATGTACCAAATCTGCATATTCCAAAGAAGCTTTTCATACCTCTGTGTTTGAATAGTAGGTGTTCCATGATGACCTTAATGATTCTTGTCCTCCGATATCCCACATTAAGAAATGGGTGTTTTTCACCACTATTTCTTCTACATTGCTTCCTATGGTTGGAGAAGTATGAACCACTTCGTTCATTAAGCTAAAGGACAGAATAGCACATCATAAAGACCAGTCAATAAAATTCATACAACTTGTCAATAACAAAAAATATGTTGCAGAAGCATTTCTAGCTTCAATAAAGAAGTTGAAAGACTAGGAATTTTTCAAGTTACACATTCACATTCTTAAGGTAATGAAGTAAAAAGATTAGTTAAATGTGAATTTAGTTTGGCAATTATGGTTGACAAAATTCTTGTCTTGTTTTTGTACCATGCTACAGATACCAGTAATGGAAAGTAAGCATGTTAAAAGCCTTATAACAAATGCAGATAGCATCTGCAATTTAACAGTGTTCTCATTAAAAAGACACTACTGGATTCTTAAAATGCATTTTTCAAAAGAAGTTGTGATTCTGAAGATCACATAAAAAGAACATTCAATTGTGCAAAATACAAATCGAAATACAGTGTAATCAGAGCACTCAACTTCACAACCTGTCCTCAGACCAAATCTCACCAGCATCCCCTGGTTTCTTAGCTGAAAATTTCTCAGTTCTGCCTTCAAGCTTTGGCAAAGTACAAAGGAAGAGACTTTTTTTTTGTTTTATCTCTTAAAGGTACCCCCTGGTGCCTTCATATGTAAACATATGGATAGCCAATTCATTAGGCACTTTCCTTTATCTGCAATCACAACAGTAACCAGGTTCTTGTCAATATCCTTGGATTTATCCTTGGATATTCCTGCAAGGCTGGCAAGATTTGGGAGTGATACAACACAGTGCAATTAAACTGCTGAAAAAGTTTATGGTAGTACCTAAGTGTGATGAAAGATTTCCTAATAATAGTATTTCATCTCAAGTCTTAGACACTGCATACAGGAAACATTTGGAAACGTTTATGCAGGGTGGCTACAATTCTCATTATTTAAAAATCAACTTCTCCACATTTCTTGGTCACAGGATTTTTTTTTCAATTCTTAGTAATAAAAATAGGCTTGGATAACAAGGGAATTTGCAGGTCGTTTGCATATATAATTTTACTAATTAATCAATAATAATTAATTTACAATTCAGTGTTAAAACACTGCAGTTCCTTCACATTGCATGTCAATACTAAAACCAAGCATGTTTAGAACAACTAATGCTATTCATGTACAAACTATGATTTAGCACAGCCTCAAGGATTCTACTAGGTTGCAAAACTGAATCTTCAATATTAAATTAGTGACATATACTAAACTGTAAGCGGAATAACAAATCTGAATGATAGAATCATTAAGGAATCATTGGAAAAGACTCCTAAGGTCATCCAGTCCAGCCATCTACCTACCACCAGTACAGCCCACCAATAGTTTGTATACTTACAACTGGTAAAGAATGGTTGTCTTCCCAGCATTATCAAGCCCCACTATGATTACTTTATGCTCTGCGTATAAGGAAAGAAGGACAAGAATGAACTAGTGGAAATAATAATAATTCTGGCTAATCACTTTTTTCTCAATTGAGAAAGCAACATGTTCGCCCGAGTTCAATAGCCTACACAGAGTAGTGTCAGCCTCCAGGGGAAAGAAAAAAAAAATATATAACCAACAAAACTACCTTCTGGAGAGTGCAGCTTAAGGACAAATCAGCATTGGAAGCCTTCATGCAGGAATGCTTACCTGTATGGTTACTTCATTTAAAAAGACATCTATTTTAGAAAGATAAATAGAAATAAAAACATTCACTTGACAGAAACAGCCATATTAATACTCGTAATACACCACAGTCAAATCATCTTAAGTTACCAAGAATTTACCAAGAGCTAGTTTTCCAGAGCATGGATGAGTCTGCTGCTCCTCAGTCATGCAAAGCACATCCATAGATTGCTGCAAACACAGACTAAGTTGTAAGACCTAACAGTAGCCAATAGTTAAGGAACCGCTACCACTTACATGGTGAAAGAAGGAAGCTGTATTTTCAATAAGTCCTTATTTCCAACACTCCAATTCTGAAAAGTTCTCCTTATATGATAGTGGATGTCCCCAGTACTGCAATGTTACAATTCCAGGCACAGGTGAAAGAACTCCAGAACGCATTCTTTGTACTTATTCCTTTTTAGAATTTCAAATACAACACAACAGCCAATTAAGATGTGATGTTTTTTGATACATATCTGAAGTTAGAAGATACTGATCTGCATGTTGATGAAAAATCAAAGCACTTGAGAGTAGAGAGAAGTTACAAACAGATATCATAAGCAAAACTGTAAAAAAAAAAAAAGCTTGTGAACAGTCTTCAGTTTTTCTTTTTTTTTTTTTTTTCCCCTATGAAATATACTCCAACAAGTATTACCTATTTCCCTGTACTAATTTCCCTTCTGCAGCATCCTGCCAACATACCCTAAGGAAATAACTTTTCCTGGCCTGAAGTCCAGTAATTCTTTTATCCACTTAAGTAGAGTCACCACTAATTAACCATCTTCCTCAACACATAAATAGTATGAAAGCCTCTCTGCTTTCAAAACTAATAAATCATTCAATGTAACTAGACTGTATTCTCTTTCAAATTCAGTTACATTTAAAGGGTTTTCAAAGTTTAGCACAGAAATATGCTTTTGTTGATTAAAACTGACCATGTTTTCACCTGTTGCTTGGAAGACAATAGATGCCAATTCTGCAATGCTCTGTTTGCATTATTTTCAAGGAGGAAAAAACAAAACAATTCCAGTTTGGTGTTTCATCTGCTCTTTCCAGCTTTGCAATGGAATGCAGAGCCTTGCTTAGGAATGAACATCAGAAGCATTTGACAAAATACTACCACACTATTTAAAGTAAGGAAATAAAATAAATTCTTTTCACCATTCAAACGAGTTTTGTGAAAGCCACTGATCGGTAAATAGTTCAACACTAAAGGGAGATTTTGGGGGGAAGGGGGTGATGGGAAACATGGGTAAATGGTTCAACACTAATGGAGGGGATGACCACAACAGGCAGAGCTTGTCTGTGTCACTCTGTAGTCAAGAACTATTTTATTCAGTAACTGAATATGCATAAACAAATCACAAGTGTTTAATTAATGACATAGGGATGAAATTTAAGTGACGAAAGTAGCAGTCTCCACCTTCTATTACTGCTTTTAAAATGATCATCTATGACCATTTACAAACATACAGGGAAGTCAAATCTCTATCTAGTTTGGTTAGGTTATGGATTTTTTTTTACTTGTATACATAAGGAAAAAGATATGAACTGCCCTATAAAGATTGAACAAAATTTTAAACAAGCACTTGTTTACAAAAGCAATCAGTTGAAGGCACATTCTTTATATAAGAAAAAGGTTGATTATGGTGTAAATCACAGGCAGTGATTTCTGTTCTCTGTGTCCTGCACTTACAAACTAACCCAGGTTTTTCCTTTACACTGGCTGATATTCAAACACAGGACCATATTCATATTATCTTCCCAGTCCGCTATGGTCTTGGCAATAGGAGAATAAAACTCATAAGACAAGTACCAGAGCAGAAGAGCAGGCTCTTCATAAATCAGGTAAAAAACAGGAAAAAAGTGTAATAGGAATGAATAGAAGTAGTAAACAAACACATAAGAAGAAACATTACTAGGCTACTGCTTAAAAGAAACTAAAGAATTCAACCTTTCCTGGGTGCTTGTTTAAAAAAAAAAAACAACAACATGTAATACTGCTAAAAAATTGCTGTGAGACTAATTTATTATTACAACACGACAAGAAAGTGGGGATGATCTTGCAGATATCAAAAAAAGGACATAATGTTCTTTTCTTCAAAATATTACTGATAAATATCCCTAAACATACTCTTAAATATTCTTCTGTAAAAGGGTTTTGTCACGGGAGTCAAATCTGAAGATTCAGTTATCACACTTTTGGATCTTCCTAAATTGAAAAACTAACAAAACACCCTCAAACCCTTGATTTCTTTAATGATGTGCAAGAACCTTTTCTTTCAACGTATCTGAAAGAAGAAATCAGTGAGGGAAAGAATACTGAAAGTTATCAGGCTGTGAAACAAAAACAACACATCCAGTTGATAAGAAAAATGATGTTGGAAGCTTGAAAGCTGAAGACAGACATTAGACAAAAGTTTGTGCAAGAGAAGGCAGAAGAAACAGAACTGTACTACACTTTAAAGTTTTCTCAATACAAGACAGATTTCTCCACACTAATTAAAAGCTTCCCTTCTTCTATGTAACACAACTGTTAATACAATTTGTATTTCCAGACTTACTAAAATATAAGTGAAGAAAAACCATGAACAACCTTCAACAGTCATCAGAATCAAAATCCACTTGGTTTTTCAGATAATGGTCTCTGCTAACCCAACTGTGGAGTCTGGCAGCAAGCCTAGATGAAGTAACCTATGGAGTTATAGAAGTTCATCACCTTGATTTTGAGGCTACCGTTATTTTTCTTATGGCAGTTTTTCTTTATTTATTTAACAATCATAACATTTATTCAGACAATATTCTGAACAGCTATCATTCAAAACAGTTAAAATACAAACTTTGCAGTTCTTTAAGAACTGCATTGGCCACACATCCACAAAAAGGTCCTGGGAAAGGAGTTAATTTTATCAGGATTGCTGATAAAACCTTTGTTTTTTCCTTATAATTTCATTAAGAGTTACACAAAGAGCATTGGTAGAATAAGTTAATCAAGCAAGTTCTACCCCGCTATGTCTACATGAAGGCAGTAAGTTAGTCATTCCACCACTAATTCATACTACATGCTGCTTAGCAGACTGCCTTATTTGAATACTGAATCACTGCATAAGAATGTAATTTCTGAAATGATTTTCTTAAATATACATTTATTTATTTTGAAATTCAATGCTAAAACTTCAACCTGAACATACAATAATTTATAACCAGACTCGAAATGGTTGCAGGGGACAACACTTGAAACCTTACTTTTTGCCAACTTCAAAAATACAGAATCAGGAGGCCATCAGTAAGTCACACTGAACAAAGAACTTAAACGTCTATTTTTAAACTAATTGTTTCTCTCATAAGTAAAACGTTTACATACCAGTTCGCCTCATTTAATTGCAACTTGATTAAAAGCCATTATGTACTGAAAAGGCATGAAGACCAGAAAACAAGATTAAATAAGGCCACAGAACAGTTTTGACCATGATTACCATCATCAGTCAAAAATTAAAAAATAAAAAGTAGAAAGTGATAGCCACTGTTCAAAGGTTACTTCAAACTCAAACTGGAAACAAATACTTCTAAACATATTTGCACAATTAAATTAAAATCATTAAGTCTGACTCCTTTGCCAAAGCAGGCTCCCCAGACCAGGCTGCACAGGTGAGCATCCAGGTGGGCACTGAACCTCTCCAGAGAAGGAGACTCCACAACCTCTCTGGGCAGCCCATTCCGGTTCTCTATCACCCTTTCTGTGAAGAAATTTTTATGCACGTTCATGCAGAACTTCCTATGGTTCAGTTTGTGGCCATTGCCCCTTGCCCTATCATCACACACTGTTGAAAAGACTCTGCCCTCATCCCTTTGCCTCCCACACCTTAGATATTTATAGACATTGATCAGATTCCTTCTAAGTCTTCTTTTCTCAAGGTGAACAGACCCAGGTTGCTCATCCTCTCCTCATAAGAGAGTTGCTCCAGACCCTTTATTATCTTTGTGGCCCTCCACTGGGCTCTTTCCAGGAGATTCCTGTCTTTTTTGTATGCCAGTATGTTATATGTTAGTATCCTAAGATGAAAACTTTTGAGAAAGTGACTTACAGATATTCTTCACGTAAATTATCAGCATTAATTCACTGGTTCATAATTCTTCATTGCATTTAGCTGTCTAGAAATTATTGATCAAACACCTTTTAGATTTGGCATTTTCAGCACAGCTGCTATACACCTTTACATAAAGCAAAGCTGCAGCGCATAATTAATACTGGAATGAAATGCCCGTGACCTCCTGTACATATCTTCTAGCACTTTGGCATTCCTCTTCCACCGCCCTCTACTTTAAGGAAGCCAGATGACACTTGTTAAATCTTTACTTTGCATTTTGCCAGCATCTGGTGCCTCAGCCTATTAGCACAATCCATGATAGCCTTGACAAACGAATGCTGTGCTCCACACACATCTGTGTTTATCTGTATCTTTGGAATAGTCCCTCTGATTTGCTAATGTAATTATTTTGACCGTACTCAACAGACAGCTTCATGGGTCAACTTATGAATGCTCTGAGCTGACATACAACTAGAAAAGCAACCAAATGCAACTCAGTAATTACTATCTTAATTATTATTATCATTATGACTATGGAGAAAATAACTATTTAGAGAGGAAAACCCTACTTGATGGGTCAAAAATTTATGGTCAATGAGAGTTTTCTAGAGTAAGATTTCAATTTTGATCCCCCCCCAGAGAGAAACTTGCTTTACTCTCCATTTGCTGCAGTAAGACTGAAGATGGAGAGAACAACAAAACAAGAAGAAAACTCACCCCCATAAGCCTCCCATTGGGATAAAAGCCAAAAGGTACTTCATGGTACTGACTCATCCATTGTAACTATCATATTAATGGTTAAACTATTTTAATGTATTAAGAACAGCTTTCCTTTCAGGAATTAATATACAAAGACATTTTCCCCCTCACTAATGAAATGGACGTCATCACATACTAACAAAGAAAGAAACCAAAACAATGGAGCAGCAACTTTTACTCCCTTCCTGAAGATAAATATTGCCATCATAGGGGACTATACAGACCAACAGTAAAAGCCACTTCTAATTAGTTCTCTGCACATCCTGGTGGAGTCTTCAAGGAAAGGGAGCAGCAAATCACAGAATTAAAAAAAAAACAAAACAAAAAAACAAGGCAGTATTTAAGAGCTTTGTGGGTTGGTAGAGAACACCTTGAATTTTTTCAAATGGGTTTTCCAGTTCAGATAAAAAAAAAAAGAATCTTCATGTAAATGTAAAACAATAATTTATAAAACTTCATTTGAAGTCTTCAGGATCGACATTAAGGGATGGAGTAGATAAATAGCTTGCAACCTCTTCCTGCTCCCTGCCATGGGAAGACAGTTTGGCAGACAGATGTTAATAAGTCCACATGATGAGACTGCCTCAGCTATTTGCAGAATCAGAACAGAATACATACATACACTCATGGTGATATGACTATTAAAGGGATACCAGGTGAACCTGCCTCCCATACCTTGCGAAACTGTTTTGGCAAAAGAGTGTGACGTGACCGACAACAAAAATGCTGCAATTTTAAAGTAGGAATGTAATAAATTTAAAATGGGAATGGAGCACATGTTTTGAAACCTGATAGCAGAGCAATAACATCATCATTTTGGCTGCTCCAAACTCAGGGCCTCAAGGAAAAACAATACAGAGAAAAAAGTTGCGTTAAGTACTTGATTCTCTAACCAAAAAAGGTGAGGTAAACAAGATTCTTGAAAACAAACACACAAACAGACACTAAAACAAATTTTGTTTTCGTGATAACTGAGCTGAAGGCAGTGGCAGCTCCAAGTTCTGAACCTCAAAGCTAAGTGCAGAGCACAAAGCGTTTGGATGCATTAGGGACAAAGCTGTCCCAGACGCTCTCTCCACTCTTGCTCAAGAAGTGATTTTCTTGGGTCACCGAACGCATTCATCTAGCGACTTTCACCAAAACTCAAACAGAACTTCACCTCAAAGGACCCAAAGCAAGTTTTTTTTTTTTTTTTTTTTTTTGTCTTGTTTTGTTTTTGCCTTGATTCTAGAGCTAAAACACCGTGATTTCGGCAGCAGCAGTGGGCCCGATCGCCCACTAAAGCGGCGGCCGCTATCCCGGTTAGAACGGATATCGGGAGGCAACGGCCGGCCCCGCCGCGCGGCTCAGGGCACCCTGCAGGCCCCGCTGTCCTCCAGCGCTGCTGCTAGCTGACCGGGAGAGCGAGAAACAAACCGAGAAACAAAGCGGCTCGGACGGCGAAGCACAACACAGCCAGCACCCAGGGCGCGAAGCCCGAGTTCTGCCCGGACGCGTCCCCAGGGAAACCCGCCGTAGGAGGAGCCCCCCCCCGCCCGCAGCCCCTCACCTCCCCAGCGCTCCGCGCCCACGCTCAGCCCCGCCGCACCTCCCGCAGCCGGCCCGGCCCGGCCTGGCCCGGCCCCGCGCCCACCTTGGTTCCCAAAGAGACTCCACAGCTTGGCGAAGATCAGGCCCATGCCTGGCCCAAGCTCACCTCGGGGCACTCGGAGCCCAGAGAGGTAGTGGACGCTACAGCAGCAGCTGCGGGAAGACGCGACCCCGAGGCGGCGGGAGGGCGGGCGGACGGTTGAAGGGGCGGGCATGAGCGAGGCCCCGCCCCTGGCCGGGGGCCGCCCCGGCTCCCACGCGGCCGCCGCTGTGCGTCACTGTGTGCGTCAGCACGTACGCCCCCGCAGGTGGTGGCCGTGCCGTGAGGCCCCAGTAGGCCGCACTGGAGTATCCCTGGGCCGGGTCCTCGGCCCCGAGGCGTGTGGGCCGCGCTCGACCTTAACTGCGGCCGGAAGGCCTGACGGCTGGACAGGTTTTCTTTCCTATGGAAGAAAGCACTGAAAAATGATGGGGTTGTGGGCACTGTTGTGTGGGATGAGTTTATTCGCCAGCACTACACGTCGGGCCGGTGCCCGCAGCGCCGCCCTACCCATGGCGCCCGGTTGCCATGGAAATAGCCGGGCCGCCACCGCCCTGTCCGTCTCCAACCAATCACCTCGGCTGTAGGGGCGGGACTTCCGGCTGCTGTCCTGGAAGGAGGCGGGAGCGGCCCGGCGTGAGTTACAGGTGGGAGCGGGGACCCGTGAGGTGGGGGGCGGGGAGAAGGTTTGAGAGCGAAGTCGTGCTGGGGTCCTACGTGCCCTGCAGTGCCTCTGTGCTGAGCTCGCCGCCCAGCGGTAGCTGCCGGCAGGAGCACGGGGACGTTTATCGGGAGAGGATGAATTCAGCTATCCATCCCAGTGGAGGATGTGATCTGCCTTGTCCTTCCTCATTCGAAAGCAGTTGTGTTCCTTCAGGTCCCCCATCACTTCTCTCCGAACCTAAGCTACGTTCCTGAGATGCCGGCATTGCAGCTGCCCACACACGGTGCTGAGGCTGCCGGTTGCGTGGGTGTGCTCTGAACCCCCCCAGTTGTATGTTTTTAAAGTTTCCAGGTTCCATTTCTTTTGACTGCTCTTTTTAGCAGAATTGCTCATAGTTTGTGTGCTCTTCCTCTTGGGGAGGCAGGTTGAGGGGAAATGGATTTAAACTGAAAGAGGGTAGAGTTAGACTAGATTTTAGGAAGAAATTATTAACTTTGAGATACTGGGACGGGTTGCCCAGTGAGGTCCTGAACGCTGTCTCCCTGGAATCATTCAAGGCCAGGCTAGGTGGGGCTTTGAGCTGCCTGATGTAGTGGGAGGTGTCCCTGCCTATAGTGGGAGGATTGGAACTGGATGATCTTAAAGGTCCCTTCCAACCCAAATCATTCTATCATTTTTCTGATACAAGTTGTAACAATATTGTTAAGCTTCCTGTTGTTCCTTAATGCGTGCCCCTGCCCTGCATTTTTTGTTTAGAGCTGTGCATCTGAACTAAGGAGATAAGGAAGTTCTTCTGAGTCTTTGTCCTGACAAAAGAGGAGGTCTTGCTTGGAATCAGTCACTGCATATGTAACATACTTGTGGGAAACTTCTTCATTTGTAACATACCTCTTGGAAAAATTCTGCTTAGGTAACACAGGTAATGTGCATAATCAGAAGAATTTTTGTGTAAGCTATGCATGATAGGATTATCCCCATGCATCCAGTGCTGATATTAAAGAATTTCTGCTTTCTAACACTTAGTTTCCTGATCTTACAGTATCAGTTCTCTTCCCTGAACTAAGCACAGCAATAGTGGATTTCTTGTGTTTGTCACATGAATGCATGCGTTGAGTCCACGCTCCTTACTGTTCATGACAGAGCAGCTCTTCTGCAGTAACACTGTGTACCAGGCCCTGTGAAGTACTCAGGGTCTTTTTGCTTTTCCTGTTATGTATTCCTTGAACAAACACTTGGTTAAGTGTTCATTAACTGTTGTTAAAAACACAGATAATAGAATCACCAAGGTTGGAAAAGACCTCTAAGATCATCTAGTCCACCTACCCCCAATGTTTCCCCACTAAACCATGTCCCTTAGTACCACATCTAAACATTTCTTGAACACCCTTTAGGATGGTGTGAACATTATCCATGGTCTTGATGTGTTCCTTGTAGTGAGGGGCCCAAAACTGAACACAGTACTCGAGGTGCGACCTCACCGGTGCTGAGTGTAGAGGGAAGATCACTTCCCCATTCCTGCTGGCAACACTATTTCTGACACAAGACAGAATCCCATTGGTGTTCTTGGCTACCTGGGCACACTGCTGGCTCATGTCCAGGGCATTGACCAAACCCCCCCCGGTCCATTTCCTCTACACAGTCTTCCAGCCACTCTGCCCCAAGCCTGTAGCTTTGCCTACGGTTGCTGTGGCCGAAGTGCAGGACCCAGCACTTGATCTTACTGAACTCTATCCCACTGGCCTCAGCCCCATTATCCAGCCTGTCCGGATCCCTTTGTAGGGCCTTCTGGCAGACCAACACTTCCTGCCAACTTGGTGTCATCTGCAAACTTACACTCAATGCCCTCATCCAGGTCATCAGTAAAGATATTGAACAGAACAGGCCCAGGTCATCAATAAAGATATTGAACAGAAGAGGCCCCAATACAGACCTGTGGGGGACACCATTTGTGACTGGTCACTGGTCATGAGATGAAGTAGAGAAAAATTACAGAGAAGTAAAAGCCATTTTGGGGATGGACAGTGTAATTATTCACCAGACAGCTTGAACATTTTCCAGTAAGGATCAGCTGATCTATTCCTACTGTGATTTAAATACACTCAAGACAAAACTGATCTATAGTGCTTGCATAATTTTTTAAGCCTATATGAAAAAAAACCAAAAAACTGTCCACACACATGTTGTACATGAGGAAGCTGGAATCATATAAACTATAGAGAATGAGGTTAAGTTTCAGGAAGAGAAATCAGACAGAGAAAGATAATCTCTAAAAATGCGCAGATAGAATGAATTGAATAATAGAATAATTAGAATAAGAGTTTCAAAGATGGGACTCAGAAGAGTCAAAGCTAAATTCTGTGAGGAACCTCTGTGAGTGAATTTTACCAATAAATGGCAATTAGGGACTTTAATAGGACAGGGTTTAGAGGTGATGACATCTTCTTCATGTTTCAGACTGATACTGTAGCCTCATCTGGGAAACTTCCAACATCAAAGATACTGGTACCATCTTTGCAATGTGAGTGTTGTGCACTGCAGATTCTAGACATGTTACTTAGCCTATGCTGAAACCTAATAGATGATAGCATTACAGTCATGTTTGAATTTTTACTCAACATAGTGCATTGTTAAAACAGAAGAATCAGAAAGTTGTGCAGCTCAGTTTGTGGATACACCTTATGTTACGCTTGTAAACTTGAGTATTATGATGAAAAGTGCCAAGAAAATATGTTGCTCATTTCATTTCTTTACCAGCAGAATTTAAACACTAAAGGAAGATGTCTTTTTTCCCCAAAATCTCTTTCCAACATGAAGTTGAAGAGTATCTCAGCAAAGTGTTCAGAAATAATGAGGTATGTGAAACAGATACCACTGCTAATCATAGCAAATGCTTCACTAATTGAACACTTCATTATTTTCTGTAACCTTAATGCTTTAAAATAAGGCATTGTCTTGACATTATCCAAAGATTTTTAAATACAGTCCTATTTATATTATAAAATGATTCTTTAGGGCTGTTGGCTCAAAATAATGTTAAATATTTAACCTAAAGGGTATAAATCTGAGGCTTCAGTTTTGGATCCTGCTGCAGGATGATCATGCTGGAGATTAAGTGCACATATATTATTGAAAATATTGAGAAATACTCCCTTACCCAGGGCAAAATCAAAAATACTATAGATTAGTTATGATTTCCTAATGTCAGATGACACAAAAATGATGATGCTTTTGTATATATTTTTAAAAGTTAATTCATAGTTTTGAATCTGCTTGTCCATCTTCTCAGATATATTCTTTCTACAGTACCTACAGTATTACAGAACTCACCCCACAATTGTCTTCAGTATTTGCTGCAGACTATTTGGAGTGATTTGGCCATTTTTCCAACAAGTCCTTTTCTAGAAATTTATAAGGTTATCTCTGGAGCTGGGTCTCTGTTGCATAGACATTCCTCACTACTGCATACCATACAACCATTATTCCTTCCTTTCATTTAATGTTTATTTTGTGTTATGCTTCCACAGAGCAAGAGGCTATTGTGTGAATCTCTTTAATCCTTATTTTAAAATCTCTCCTTTCCTTGTCAGCTTATAACTGCTTTAGGTACAAAGGAAGCAGAGAGTAAATATCAATCTCTGTTAAGTCATCTATCTCATCCACCAGCTGTCACAACCGTTAGAGTTAATACCAACTTGGCCTCAGTTAAACACGTGAAAAAATTGCTGCTTGAAGAGATCCAGAAGGTTTGTGCAATTGCTTTGTTAAAGCAAAAATAGCAAGATGTTTCATCTTTTGCCTGAGTAAGAGAGCTTTTCATTATTGGAAACTATTCTTTAACTTAATACATGTCCACTAGTATTAACAATGTGTAGACATATTGATTTCCTGTCAGCATTAAATGTTAAATTAAAATTCATTATCTAGCAGTGTTCAGCATCTAATACATCCAAGAAAATTAACAAGGAAGGGAGAAAGATAATCAACTTTTTTTTCTAAATGGCTGATAGAGACCTTAGATAAGCTTAGGTTGCCACTGTAGTAAATACAGTACAGACATCTAAGTCTGGAGAAGATGGAAGAAGAAACAGTGAAAATCTGTAGTTCAATATACTGTGTTTAGCAACTTATTTTTAGTAAAGATTAAAGGAGATTGAATGAATATTTCATTCTGAAAACTGTTTGGGAAATGGAGAGAATCTGCATGACGAAAAATCTGCTGCCAGAGTGATGCCCTGCAGCAGCCATGAGTTTTTTTACTACTTGTTAATCTTCTGACCATTTTTTTCAATTTTTACTTACCTAAATTAAACATTTTATGCTTGATAATATATAAGCCATGATGTAGAAGAACTGGATTATTTGGAAGCTCTATCCTAATTCTTCAGTCTGTTTAAAAAGATCTGGTTCTTCAAGTAAATTATTGACGTTAGTGGGTGCACAGGGAGCTATTGCATGACAGGAGCCAAGATGCTTCTGTGAAGCAGAGGCAGTTGACAGTATTCTGTTGGCTAGAATGGTAATGAGTTACGCTAATTTTAGCTTGAATCTGGAAATGGGTACTGCAGTACAATATTTTGCTTAGAGGGAAAATGCTTTGCTGAAATCTGCATTGGCTGGCTTTTCATAACTTCTGGTATTTTTAATAGTGGTCATATTAGAAAAGAAAGTTTATGTAACTTTCTGAAAGTTTATGTAACAGTTTCTAGCAAAATTATGCAAATGGATCATTTTCTTTGTTAAGAGATAACATTTTCTGGATGCAAATTAATGATAGTTTTGCATGTTTGGGGTGCATATTTTAAAAGCCTCAAGTAAGCAGACATCTTTTTAAAGTCCCAGAATCATTTTAAAGGTGCAACTTGCCATTTCTTTTGCAACTTTATGCACAATCCAGCTCTCAGTATTCAATCAAATTTAAGTTGAAATGAGAAATAAAAACAGTCTTGTCAGCCACTCTGACACACAGACAATGTGTGAACTCAGACAATGCATGTATAGAGCTTAACAGTGACTTGCAATTAAGAATAGTAAAAAAAAGAAAAAAAAGTGATTTATAATTAACAGCATCAAAATCATAACAAATTAGACCCTATCTTCAATGTGTGTGTTACTGTGATGTGATGATAACCTGACACAAATTTCTTTCAGCAGAGAGTGAAAACAAGCAGTAGGGTTATGAGCCTCAGGACACTGTCCCACTCTCCAAAGTCAATTTTCTCAGTGAATCCCTTTATAGACTTGTTACTTCTCTATTTACTCATTATTTAGTGTTTTACATCTATATTTGTATTATGGATTGTCTCCCTATAGAACATTCCCTTAATCTCTCTCAACTGTTTTCTTTCTTTCTTTTTTTTTTTTTTTATCCATTTTTTATCCATTCAATTATGAATGGAAAAAGAAGTGTTTTCAATTTAATCAACTGGTTAAATATTAGCTTATTAGTCTTATTTACTGTGCATTTTTGTTTGTTTGTTTGTTTTAATTTAACTTAATGTTTAATTTAATTTAAATTAGCAGTTTAAAGGAACCTGTGTTCCAGTTCTTGAGCACCCACAACTCCAGGACATCTTATTAATTCCTGCTATTGGACCCAGGTTTGAATTTTTCAGTGTTTAACTTTAAAAATACATATTTTACTTGTAAATTTAATTTTAAACAGGATAACTAACTGGCAGTAAGTAAAGCACAACTTCATTTATACTGAGGCCTAGCAGACCATCACTATCTGAACTGGGTCATAGTTTTATTCTTAAAGGATACAAGAAATTGTATGCAGAGACAGTTAATTGTCTAAGAGATAAAGTTATTAAACAGAAAATGTGACATAACTGCATCCTCTCTGGAAAGCCAGGTAGATGGCAGACAGAAGAATTAAACTTTTGTGGAGGCTGGATAGAAAGTTATTGGGTAAAATAGATAATGCAGTGTTTTCTTCACCTGAAATCTGGTCCAGAATGAGACCTCAGGAGATTGGCATCAGTAACAATGGAAGGATTCCTGAATAATTTGTATCCCCTTCAGAATGATTATTTATTTTTAAGCTATATCTGGCTATTTCTATTGCTGCTTCTGTCTTTGCCCTTGGAGTTTCTTCAGTTTTATTGATTTCATTGAAGAACATTTTATTTGAAGTATCTTGTTCATCATTAAGACTAACATATTTTGGTATGTAACAGGATTAGATAGATCCTAAAGAAGCAGTTTTAGTTAGTAAATACTACATTCACACGAAATCTTTAAAAAATTTTGTAGAAACTTTTTCTGAACATTCTGTTCTTTTTATAATTGAACATGTTTACACTTTAATTACTTTGGGTAAAGCTTCACAATTCTTACTGGCAAAATTCCCTACGCCTTATCATGTGTTTATTATAGAAATACTTAGCAGTTGTTAAATACAAAGTCACGTTACAGTCATCTGGTCTAGGAAGGGATAAGGACTATTTCTTGATCTCAGTATAATTTATCTGTATTCCTATTCTAATAGTGGTAGAATGTGTCTCAATCTGGTTTATTTTGAGGACTGTATTGTAGTTGTTGTTGTTGTTTTCTCCTCTGTCCTGATTCCTCTGGAACTAAAATTAAACTTTTTAATTGACCACATGATAGCTACATATTTTTTCTTCTATACTGTAAGGTAAAAAAAAAAAAGTATGAACCACAGAGTTTACTTGGGAGAGAGAGAGATTTCTTTCAGTATTTTGTTTTTTTAACTGAATAATTGCATCCTGTGCTTTTAGGCAAGATTTAAAAAAATATGAGTCTGAAGTCATTGTTGGAGCACAGTGTGGGTACGCAGTACTTCGAGGAGCGCACGTTTATGTTCCTGGTATCATAGCTACTTCAAGATGTAAGAGTTCTCTACATTTAAAACTTCTAAGTAGGGAAGAAAAAACATTACCCCTCAATTAATTTCCAATAAATAATGTACTTTGTTTTGTCTTCTGTTCACAGCTGAAATTAATCTTATGTTATACAGTCAATACATATTTTATCTGGCTTTTGTTGGAAATTTTCAGTATTGCTGTGTGATACATAAGAAAATGACACGAAATTATTTCTCATTTTAAGTTCCCCTCACAGTATTTAAAACCTTAGCTGAAGTATTTGTCCTCAGAGATTTCATTTTCTTATATTCATTTTGGAAATCTTTTTCAAAGAACATGTATGAAAACCTGTCTTTTAAGTGTTTTTTTGTTTTGGTTTGGTTTGGTTTTTTAAACAAGTGACACTTTCCTGTCTTGGGGGAAAAAAAATGGGTGCTGCAACAAATGGATTGTAGCTGGATGACGTTGATGGTACCTAAATGTTAGCTGGATGTATGTTGATTGTGTAGGGAACAGTATTTCAAGAAGTATTTTCTCTTCATATAGCCACAAAGGCAGTTAACTTTACTATCCTTTCAGATTCCAACTTACAAATCTAGAAAAATAGATTTTTTCCCAGTGATAATTCATTTTTTATTGTTTATCTATGAGACACTGAGTAGAACCTTCTTTTTCAGTTGATGAAAAAATCTTCAGTTTTAATGCCATTTTCTTTAGAAATGAAAATTTGTGTTTTTCCATCTTTCAGCAGTGATGAGACAAGATAAAAATCTGCTAGGTAACCATGTGGACATATAATAAATAAACTAAAGGCTTGTCTAGCTGCTTAAGAAACAAGTCTGATTTGTAACTTAGTGGTTCTCAATAGCTCTAGATAATTGATAGTCATCATTTTTTATGCATGCTTTCAAGCTCAATGCCTATGAGGTCATTTATTTTGCAGTGATATAGGAGGTGAAGTAGTCTACTGAAAACCCTAAATTATTTGGTCCTTACTGGCAAGTATAAGATTAAATTCAAAATTTCTGTTCTTTGCCCAGTTGTGAAGGCTGGAGATTTAGTCTCAGTCTATTCGGATATTGAAGGGAAATGTAAAAGAGGAGCCAAAGAATTTGAAGGAGTCAAAGTTTTCCTTGGAAATGGGATTTCAGAACTGAATCGTAGTGACATTTTCAGTTTGCATGGCCGAATGACGTAAGTCCTTGGTAACAGCATTCTGTATCTATAGATATTTCCAATTATAAATGTAGATTTTTATCATGGTTTATCCAACTTAATGATGTCATTTTAAAGAACATCAATAGTAAAAGTATTTTTCTTGGCTGATTTATAATGGTTTCATTTTTGTAAGGTTTTGTTTTGAATTTCTCTATATAAGCATAATGATTTTAATAGTGTTAAAAATGATACACCTTTGTACTTGAAATAATTGTTCTGTGTTTTTCAGTGGGTTAGGCGTAAGAATGACAGAGCCAGTCTATCTTAGTCCTTCGTTTGACAGTGTGCTTCCTAGTCATTTATTTTTACAGGTAGGATTCTTGCCAAAATAAAAATCTGTACTGGTTGCAGAACAATGAGTATCCTCTGAGCACTCGTTATAGCAATACTCATTGTGTGTTACAGCACCTAATTATCTGCTTGAATTTAAAGAAAACAAAGAATAAATGTAGAATCTACATGTTTAAGTCAACTTAGGAGTTATTTATTTACTTAGAGGTTCTTTTTGCACAAACACTCCATAGAACCTTTTAGTTATTGGAATCTGCCTTATGAACTACAAGACACGAGCCTCTTTCAAGGCACCCACTTCTGTAGATAAGGAGGAAAATTTTCAAATAATTGACCTTAAATTGAAGAGAACTTGAACTTGACTGGTATTTTTTAAAATATAAATACAAACATTCCCTGGGTTTAGAAAGACCCTCCAAAAATTAGTTTTACTCTGTAAAGCAAATGTAAATTTTATCTCAAATAAGCCCTCCTTCAGTGATATTCTCTGAAATGGTAAATTACTTCATTTGATATGTATAACAATCACTCAGATTTGTTCTGCTTAAACAGTTAGCACAGTTCAGCTTCTCAGTACCTTAATTTAGCAACTTTAAATTCCTGCCTATTCATCTAATTGCTTGATACTAAACTACACCAATATGTTTCAATAAACCAAATGAGTATAAAATCCTAGTAACATACAGAACTACCCTATGTCTATGGTAGTATCAATTATTTTCAGTTTTAGCAGTGTAGCCTCTCTAGCCACAAATCCTTAAACTTTAGTCATGGATACTCACATGTGGCTTTAAATAGACAAGAGCCAATGGAGACTTCAGACATGTGCTGTCTCTTTTAAATATTTCATTTTCTGGTAAGGAACCAACAGCAATATCTTAAGTGTCTTAAGTGCTGAATTTTATGTTTATTTTTAACATGTTTATCATTCCTTATTCCAGGACTTGGTGTAGGCCATAAGGTTTGAATTCTCCTGTTTTTGTTTTTATGATAGAACTTACCTTCAGTCGTTGTCAGCCATGTTTTAAACCCTCAACCAGGAGAAAGAATTTTGGACATGTGTGCTGCACCTGGAGGAAAAACAACCCATCTTGCAACATTAATGCGTGATCAGGTAAGAGAAGTCACTGCGCATTTTCTGTCTCAGTGGAGAAAGTCTGAGCACCATCATTTTAACAGATCTGTCAAAATGCATGCAGATAACTTAGAATAGCAAGCCACCAATACTCGAACATTCTGCTTACAGTGTATTTTGTTAGTAACTGAAATGAGCACAGAGTACTAAAAGGTTGCCATCCCACTTAAGACCTGATTTGCTGCAAATTGATGTGGTGTTGAAATATATGTTTGCTTTCACTTATTTGTAATGGAAGAATTTGTTGCCTTGCACGTTACTTAGAAATACGCTGGATTAATGAAACTGAGGATTTATGGGAATCACGGGTTGCTGCTGTGTGCTGAAAGAATGTGTAGTTTTAAAGTAGGATTTGGGAACGGCTAAATTTTGAGGATTTGTTACTGTCCAGAGCCCAGTCCAAACCACAATTTTTCCCCAGATGTCTTAGAGGAAACTTTTGCAGTCGTGATTGGAATGGGCCAGGTGGGGGAGACTTGTTGTATCTCAGTCTGTTCGTGTTGCTGAGTGCCTCTCAAGACAAGAAATTATCTTAGTATGTCCACAGTACAGCACATGTGCAGTAAAGCCACCATTTCAGCAACAGCCCTAACAACTTTTCAGCACCATCAGAACTTAAATGTGCATGTACAACAGGGGAGAAGCAGTGGCATCAGATCATTGAGTGCTCATGTCAGAGATGATTTAGCTCACAGCAGCTGGGGGCTAGAAACAATTGAAACAACATAAATCCTTTTCTTTCTTTCCAGTCCTACACCAACAAATTGGCTAACGTGGTTACAACCAGTCAACCAGTACCTTCACTAACTTTTTTTTCTTTCTTTCTTTTTTCTTTATGCATTCTACCTATTTTTTTATACAGTCATGTTGCTCCTCCGTTAGTCTTCTAGAGAGCTATCACCAAATAAAAAAGAAATAATCATGTTTTCTCAGAAGATCTGAATTACTGTAGCAATTCCATTCATAGTTATTGGTCTTTGGCTATGAGTTGTTTGTTTCCCTTTTTTCTGTTTTTTGAAGGTTGTTTTTGAAGGTTGATTTCTGTTCTGGATTTCACTTACAATACTGAAAAATGTTTTCTTTCCTGTTTACAAACTTCATCTAGCAAGTAGTGCTGTATGTCTGTTTTGATTTGATTTATCCTGCAGAGATTTTTTATTCCTAGCTGAAAGGAATGATGCAGTATTTGTCACTACTGTGAGTGTAATGGTATTTTATGAACCTCAGCCAGAGGTACAGCTGCGAGTCTCTTTTTCTCAGAACTGAGCTGTATGTAATAAGATTTCCACACAAATTTAAAATCTGTTTACCTATTTTACCACATATTTAAGACTTCTACCTTTTAACAAATTATCTTTTTTTTTTTTTTTTACCTAATTTAATGCTCAGTAAAACATTACAAAACAAACAAGAAAATACAAACAAAATTGTGTTGAAAGTCAGACAGTATAGGTTCCCATTTTGGAGTGATCATGCCAAACAGGGTATATAGAACTCCAGACCATTATCTATCCTAATAGGGGTGTCATGGAAAACATGGGAGAACAAGGACTACTGGGGTGTAGATTTAAAAATAATATCATTCTTTAGGGAAAACTAAGCTCCATTACCCTGAACAGAAAGAAAAAAATAAATAAATCAGGAACTGCATATCCACTTAATCCCTATGCTTTCAATTAAAACAAAAACAAACAAAAAAACCCCAACCAACTCTTTTTTTTCAGGGTGAAGTAATAGCAATGGACAAGATCGCTAACAAGGTCAAAAAAATTAAGCAGAATGCTGAATTACTACAGTTGAATTGTATAAAGGCATTTTGCTATGATGGAACAAAAGCACTGACAGCTGAGAAGAGAGAGGATAAACAAGGTAAAGTAAACAATTTGGATAACAGTAGTATTAAGAATAAATGTCAGGTTTTTATCAGTAGTATTAAACCAGTCATCAGTCCATAAGTTTTTCAAATCCTGGCAGATAGCTCAGCTGCTTCAGCCTGTGGAAGTCCTCCTATTTTCTTCTCTGTTGTGATTTTCAGCTTCTCCATAAAGCAACTACAAAGGTCAAACTATCTGACCTTATCACAACCTAATATGCTCAAAAGGAATGCATTCCCTTTCCAGGTAGTATCAGAGATTGACGAAACCTTAAACCTTCTTTCATGATAATACTTAACCACATACTCTGTACTGTTTTGCTTAGTCTGAGAAATAAATTACTTCTGCAGAATTGCTTGGTTTTTCTGCCTCAAAATCCTCATCTGTAAAATTGGGTTATTAATACCTAACTCCCAGTAGTATTGCAAAGTTTAGTTCATTGATGTTTGTTCAGCTGTTTAGGGGAAAGCAATAAAACAGTGTATTATTTTGAGTTTCATTTGCTTTTCTGAAGTACTGTATTTATGATACTGGTTCTGTTCCCATGATGGAACGATTTAAGCAGTATCTGCTGTCTAGATTATTTTTAGTTTGTTGTGCAAAGTGTGCTGTTCTTTCTCACTCTGTTTTATTCCAGTGACTGGTTAGCCTAAGTAGGGATCAGGTTGCGTAATTCACCTTCCTTGTCCCCATCCCTTATTGTCATTCCTGTTTTGCAGGAAATAAAGTATTTTTCTTAATCATCTATGAATGTAAGATATTGTAGGTGGTTCGTAGCACTTGCACAGATGAACAAGAGCTAGCTATAATACTGAGAGATCACGAAGGCTTATCTGTACATCCCTGCAATTATGACATACGACATATTTTGAAAGCTGAATTAAAGGTAGATAAATCAGTAGTGCCAAAAGAGTCTCATCTGGTGATAGTGGAACAATCTAGGTAGCAGTAATGTGAAGTCATCCACTCCTTTTCACTTGTGACCTGCTTCCTTCCATATTTCAGGAAGAGAAGAAGAAAAGGAGGCAAAGCACTAAATGTCTCTCTTCCTCATTGGTTACTCAGATACACATACAGAGCTCCTTTTGTCTTGGTAGTCCTGAGCTGAATTGTTTCTTGAGCACTACAGCAATAGATATTTTGGGGCTCTTAAACTAGTGGGATTTGGGAAGGTGAAAGGACAGGCTCTGCATAAAGAAGGTACATATTTCTTTATCTACCCAGGCAGTATTCAGAGGTAGCACCCATCTTTTCCATCCTTCTTTACTGAATTGTTCTGCTGCAGAGGCAGCATGTGGAAAAAACTAATAGAATTTGAATGTCTAGTATTTTATGTTATCAAGTGCTCTATTTTCTGTGTGAATTGCATGAAGATTTATATAGGCAGTCCAATTCTTATTACTTAAGGCAGTCTTAATGGTTAACGATGCACTTCTCTCGGTTTGATCACTTATGAGCTGTCTATGTTTCATAACAACTTATATGCACAACTGTGCACCTAGCACCTCTGACCAATCTTAACTTCAACATGCTTGTTTTTATGTTTATTTTCAAAATATCAGTTGAAAAATGTTGATATCTAAAGCGATTATGCACTGTTTGAGTTCACAGAACTGTAATTCCTTTTCTGTCAGACAAAATCTACCACCAGCACTGATGAAACTTGTCTCTAGCTGAGATCACTTTCGCACATACCATCTATAGGACTTTTATGTTTTATGGCAATTAAGCTGTAACAGTCTGCCATTTCCTATGGTGAAGTCTCAAGGAAAGAGGAGATACATTTTACATTTTTTTTTTTTTTTACAGAAGGACCTCCATTCTTACCAGAGTCATTTGATCGAGTTCTTCTTGATGCTCCATGCAGTGGGATGGGACAGAGACCAAATATGGCTTATTCCTCAACTTTAAAGGAAGTGACATCTTACCAGCCACTGCAGCGCAAGCTTTTCACTGTGGTACGTATTAATTATTGAATAGCTCAATTAAATTGATAATAAACAGTTTTGCAGTGTAAAACTTAACGTCACTTGCCAAAACGTTGCTTCATTTTCCATACCTTTTCAGCAGTTAGGTGCTGGGATGCATACATTTCAAAGTTCTCTCTATTCAGGGCAAATGTAGCACCAGAGTTCCATTAAACATTTCCATAAAACTGCTGTTTTGCAGAATGTCCCTCTTTCTAAATATGTTTCACATCTGCTTGCCCTTTTCTAGGTTTTTCATTCCTAATTATTGTTCCTAGCTGTTTCTACATTGCACTTTTATTTGCTATAATGATACTAGAAACCATTAAGTCTAACCTCTTTCCTTTTCTATCACTGGGTAGTGTTATTAAGGTTTTATTTTTCCAACTACAGTTTCTTCTGTCACAAAACCATCTGCAGTTCTCAGCTTATTCCTAAATTTAATTGAAGAATATTGAAGTATGTGCATTTTGCCTGATTTCCAGCTGGTCTTTTGTTATCCTTTGTCTTTGAAGATCAGTAGTTCCCAGAACACTTAGACTTGTTCTTCTGCAGATGTATGCTAGGGTATAGCCCACTCTTTTGAAGCTCAAGTATTTGATATTGACTTCTAGCCATTGAAATCTCAGTTTCCTATTCTTCTAAAACATTCTTCTTTTTTTCTCCTTAGAGTAAGTAGTGCAGTTTTCTTTATGTTGTTTCTTTTGGTACAAGTTAAAAAACTTAAGTCATTTGTTCAGCTTTGTTTTCTCTCTTTCAGGCTGATGAAGTCAAAGAGGAGGAAAGTTGAAATCAGTTAGGAACACTTAAATATTTACAAAACAAGATAGTGTTCTCCTGTCTTTCATAAACCCCCTTTTTTAAGCAAAGTTGATGACAGCATTAGCATTCAGTTAGCCTTTCAGCTCCACCAGATCTGCTGCTAGGTGAAGTCAGTTCACTGGAGCATGGGAAAGCTGCCTTTAAACAACAGTAAACAAAAACCTCTGTATTTTTCTATTCTTTTTCCCTTTGGTTTTGTTGGTTTCAGTTTATAATAATTGACAAGGTCCAAGTCACAGAGCAGATGAAAGTGTGTTTTGTGGAGCAGCGTGAACTCTTACCACTATCTCACATAGCCTGCAGTGGTACTATATGGAATAGATGCTGGAGCGCACAGCCAGGAGGCCATATTACAGCTTCCCTTGTTCATAGGAGCACCCTTACCCTGATACCGAAGGACAAGATTTCCTGAAGCTTTTGTAAACCTGAATTATACTTATTCAAAGTGAATTACAGCTTGAAAAGAAGCACAGATATAACCATGCCAAATATATGGAACAGCTGACATCTAATATCAGTGACAGAAATACTATGTAACTATCAATGCTTGGCAGCATGTGATGAAAACAAAACTAATCTGTATGAGATATGCAGAGCTGCACAAATAACAAATCCTACATGGTGAATCATCTGAGTAGCATTAAGAAAGTGCATGAACTATAATGCCGATTTTGAAAGAAAAGCCTTTCTAATCTGTGTGAACCTTTAATGTATGCCCTGAGAAGAATTAGCATTCCAATGTTGTTTTAGACAGAAAGATTTAAGTGTTAACTTTTAATATTATAGCTTAACAATTTCTTGGTTACTGTTACTTTATATGAAACGTTTTGCCTTTAAATATAAACTGAAATGTTGTTTCTTTTTCCCTGCAGGCAGTGAAATTACTGAAGCCAGGAGGTGTCTTAGTATATAGTACATGTACAATTACACTTTCTGAAAATGAGGAGCAAGTTGCATGGGCCCTGGAAACTTTTCCATGCCTCCAGCTTCAGCCACAGGTACTGGTATTAATAGGATGCTTGACTTGTTTTGGCACCATAAGGGCACTCAGTATATTCACCATCAATAAATCTCTTTTTTACTATAGAGTTTTAACTAGGGATAAAACTAGGGATAAAAATAATACAAGAATTTCTGATGCTCTTCAAACCTTTTTTCATGCTTAATTGAGCTTCACTTAGGGAACATTAAGTAGTTTCCCACTGTGTGCTGAGGTTGTTTTGATTTGTACAACAATCATTTAACACACAAGAGGAATAAAAGACCGCTCAGATAAGTTAAAATTTCTCTTGCTATTCTTTCTTTATATGCATGTATTTTATTTTCTTTTGCTGCCCATTAACAAGAGGTGAAAAAATTTTTATTAAAGTTCCTGAAGCAGTGAAGATTATATAAAGGATGGGAAATAACTTGAAGGAGGATTTTATATGCATGGGAGCCATCTTTGTGTTACATAAAGAATGAAGGAATAAATTTATTTCAAGCTCAGTGGCCCAAGACTGTACCTTGTCTTTTTTAGAGCCAGTGACTGTAAAAGTGCCTAAGGGGAGAAAGTATATAGGGAGATACTAGAATTTGTACCCACACTGCCTACCTTTGAAAATCACATCACCTTTATTAGTACCTTGAGACAGTTTATCTGCTTATGTGATGATTTGAAGTGTGTTAGTTGTATGTCATCACGGCATTGAGAAGAAGCCTAATCTGGTACCTGTTCAACAACTTGTGCATTCCTTAATGCCTTGTATCTGTCTTAAGAGTTTGGACGTATCTTTTAACTAAAAAAACTTAAAAAATACACAGTCGTGTACAAGAAGAAAATATATGAAGGCTGCCAAAGATTTAAGAGGACCAAAGCTTTTCTTAAAGATTTATATGCCAGGGTTTCTCTGCCCATTGGTACAAATTCAAACTTTCATCTATATTAGAATTGTTTTTCAATTCCAGCTCTTTCAACTGACATCATTAAGTAAAGCTTAACAGCATGGGAAATTGTCCTCAGCAGAATGACAAAGCAAAACTTAAGTCCTATTAACTTAAATGCAAGATTCCGACTTGATAGACTTGATACCTCACCAGTAATATACTTTGAATGAAGTACTTTTTTTCACACAAAAATGACATTTATATAAAAGCTTTGTGTATAGCACAGTTTAAATAAGATGACACTGAATTATTTACCCACAGATGGTCTATCGTGTCTTATAAACAGCTACCCTGCTGAAGTGATCTCTTCCAATGACAAGGAAGGTGGAATCTAGGGTTGACTCACCATATGCTCCTTCACTTATTTCTTATGTTCTTTCTGTCTCTCAGCGGACACCTGCTTTTTACCCAGCCCACTATTTCCCACAATCTCATTTTGGCAACAGGTCTTGGAATCAGGCTGTGTAAGGCAAAACAGGAGGTGGAGCCACCAGTATTGATCTCAGAGGTGGAGGTTACTGCATGACAGCTGATCCTGTGCCTGTGCAGACTTACTGCCTCTTAGGGATTTACATACAGGAGATAATATTGTCTATCAGCTTCAATGTAGTAACTGATCTGGAAGGAAAAGGGAAGAGATAGATGGCAAAACTGGTCTCTGAACAAGCAAGTCAATGCACCCTGGATTTTCTGCAAAAATCCCCTTCTGTTCCAGTAATTCAAGTCACCACCCCTTTCTCCCTTTGTATGTTGATTTTTCTTAGTTTCCAACAGATGCCTCTTTTTGTCTCTTACCTGGAAAGCGCTGAATTCCTGTTAAAGGAAAGAGAAGAATTGGGCAGCAGCTTCCCAGTTGCCCAGCTTTACAGCTGGCAGTGCATCCTTAAGCAGTTAACTCACATCATGTGCTGATGGGGTGAGCACCTGTGTTAGCAAAGTCTGAGGGCCCGAGAAACAATCTGCTCTTTGCTGCATTACAGATTAACAAAGGAGTTCTTTATTTTGCTATTGCCACACCAGCTTTTACAAATGTTGTTCTGTCTCCTAACTGAATGCATTAGATTAATGATCCAGCTAAGAATCAGCATATTTATTAAATAAAAAGGAGTCAAGGCATCACAGGGAGCGCTAAGAAAAGGGGTGAGGCTGAGAAGACTTCACTCCTATTGTGCCAAATTTTGATGCCAAATGTCCTCCTGAATTCAGATGCCTATGCCATTCCTTCCTCTGTGTCCTATACAGACGTGTCCCATTTACCCACTACATCTAATTACATAACACAGAAAATCTGAAGCGCCAAATTTTTCTGCTGTATCATCTTCTTCCAAAACAATGCCTCTTTAGGCAGTGTTATTTCATTCTCTCCAGTTGAAGTTTTCTATGTGAAGAATCCAGGTATTTCTATTAGTGTTACTAAGCAATGGACTATGGAATCTCTCTTTTTGAAAACTTGTGGTTGTTTACACAGGAGTGCTTCAGCATTTAAGTGAAAAACCTAAAACTTTCACATGCATTGGCTGCTGCTAACAGCCTTCTTGTGATTGGTAGGGATTTCACTCTTTTGGGACTGATTTAGACTTACGTATGTCACCATCCTCTGTAAGTGGTCCAATCACTAAACAAGCAGGCTAAGTGGGCTTGGCCACACCACCAGCACCCCGGTGTTGGCCATGCTGTATGCACTCATACATGCTTGCCAGATTAAGAAAGGGGGGGCCATGTAACTTCTGAACTTCCCTGCGGTGTACATGATACAAACCTAGCATGTCTGCATTAAATTAGGCAGCTCTGCAAATACTTTACTGATGTGGTAATTTGCTTTTCTTTGTTACTTCCAAAGGAACCTCACATTGGAGGAGAAGGCATGAGGGGAGCCGGACTGGCACTCCATCAGTTGAAGCTGCTGCAGAGATTTGATCCATCTGCTGGGACTCTGCAAGGAACAGATATGGAGTCTTTGCAAGATTGCAAGGAAGAAGATTTGGTTTCACTGGCAAATAAGGACTGTATAGGATTTTTTATTGCAAAATTTATGAAGTTGAAGGGTAAATAAACATCTAGCAATACAACCTGGAAAAATACCTCTGTGACCCTAAGAGCAGTTCAGACGTGAAGTGCATGTGGTGGTGCTGCGAGGTTGCCAAGCCAATCGGTGACGGCAGGGTTGCCATGGCAGCACTACAATCTGCCAGCTGTTCTGCTGGGAAAGAGCCACAGGTTGCAGAAAGTCGGGGCTGGGGGAAGGGCAGCATCATTTTTAGGTCTGTTTGCTTTTATATTCACAGCAGGTCAGTGCCTGGATGACAAGTATGTTCAGTAACTTCTGCTTCTGTCTGTTATCTCTCGCTGTGTGAGTGGCTTACCTAGTGCAGGAGAAGTGGGAACAGGGGCTGGGGGGTGGCAAGGTAAGCTCCTCTGTGAAATGCAAGCAGAAATAAAACAGACGGGAACCATTACTGTGAATTCTGGAATAAGCTTTTTCTGTGGAGGTTTACCAATAGTTAATGCTTCATTAAATAGGTCTTGGAACACTGGAACATTTTGCAAATAACTTTTATAAATTGATACTTAGAACCTCATTTCTCTTTTATTTTAATACAAGCAAGATTCTCTGTACACATAGTATATACACGAAATACGATTAGGCTTTGTAGCAGGTCTTTTATAGCAGCATGAATATATTAAACCATCTCACTCTGGGAATGTAAATAAATATTATTTCAACATCAAACTTCCCATGCATAAACTGTATTGGTTCTGAAACAGCCGTCTGGAGTGGCTACCAATGACAACTTTAAAATCAAACATTTGCAATAGAAAGGGCTACAGTTGTGATCAAAATATCAAAAGACAGAAAACAGTGCGTTAATATCATCTGAAATGTTGCAAATCACCTTTCAAACAACTAAGAATATTAACTGGTTAGAAAGCATCAAATCAAATGAAGGTTGAAACGGGGGGAGCATGCTAATGAGAACTGACTCCATACGCTGTCAAAGATTCAATAATTTAAATTTCTCAAACGTGTTGTCTACATTTGCTTCAGTTACAGAGATGTTCTCTGTCTGAATAACATTCTCTTTTTGCAGTACTGTTAGAAATAGCACAAAAATGCAGAGAAAAGACAAGCACACTTCAAAAACCTGAACTGACATCTGCGTTTTGTTGTTGGTTCTTTATTTTTCTCACTGATTAATTTTACACTTTTTAAAAACCGTTCTCTGTAAAAAATATCTTATTTTGCACTCCTAATTATTTGGTTACTAAAAGGGAGACCTTTTAATTTACCTTTGTACTGTCAGAAGTGCTCATATTCAAAATAGTTTATACAACTCAGTAGTCTGGTTCTTCACTTATATTTGTTATAAGTGTTTTGCTATAATACATTTTCTACTCTTAAATAAATTCTCTTCTGTTCTGCTAAGGTTGATCAGCACGTACTCTGTAAGGCCTATCCCAGCAGGATAGGAAGAGAGAATTGTCTTCTTTTTGTAGGTCACACCTTGCTGTTAACCATGACATGCCAAAAGAGGACTGAAAGCTCTCTTGTTTCATCAGTGTTAGCTGAGAAAACCTACCTAGAATCAGAATTCCTCATATTATAAATTACAGTATTTTTAGTCTAAATGTTGCAAAATAACTACTTGCTAACAAAAGATGTTAGTCCTTGCTAACAAAAGATGTTAGTCTTTTACTGCAAGTACATGTTGAAATCTTCGACTCAGTGCTGGTATACAAAAAGCTTTTTTTTTTTTTTCAGAATATATAAATTCTGTAAACATTAATCAGCATACATAGACTGTATTTTGAAATTTGCACATTCATATAAATGGAGGAACTTTTGCCTCCAGTTTCAGTAGCATGATCTGTGCAGTGTTGGATTTTAGTAAAAAGCTTGCTGAGAATTTCCCATATTTTTTTCAGTTTTGAATCATAATCAGGCTTTTCAGGAGAGTGATCTCATTTGATTTTATATGAGAAACTTCTTAGGGCCAAAAAACACAATTGTAAATGTCTTATATTTGATTCCAGTGTAGTTGCAGACTGGATTTAACTTGAAAAAAACACTGCTGATATCTGAACTTTTAACTAGGGAAGTTACTTTTGAAAACTCACTGCTAGACATAAAATACCATATTCAGTATATTAAAGGGATATGCCTCAGCTGTTTCCCTGCAATCTTTTCTCTCTCAGTAATTCCTGGGAGTCAGGGGGAACTGACAAGGAGAGAAGGAGGAAAGCAGAGAGAAAGAGGGAGAGAGAAAGAGAGACTTCTCCATCAGGCAGTTCAGAAGAGAAATGTAGCTGAGACACTTCAAATCATCCTTTGAAGGAGCCAAGCTCTTTACTTCGACTTGGCTAAGTCAGATGTTTTGAGTTGCATGGATGCCATTCTTTCTTTTTCTTTTTCTTTCCAATCTGAATTTAAATACTTAATCATTTTCACAACTTTGATGTATGGTGTATTTGTATTTTTGACACATAATAATGTTACTTTCCTAATAAGAATGCTCTGCAGACTGAATCATTATGCTTCAGTGTCAGGTGCTGAAGCACAGTGTATATATATATTTATTTATTTATATATATGTGTATATAGATTAGATATACAATCAGATCCTGTCTATCAAAAAAAAAAAAAAAAAAAAAAAAAAAGCCAGAATCTGAAATGTACCTTTCCCTATTTGTAGAAATAGTGATTAGTAATAGTGCCAAATCTAAATATTTATCTCCATCAATATAAAAAATATTAAAACAGCAGCCTAGTATTGTATGACATTATTCTACAGCTTCTTTCTGTTTACTTGTGATAGAAGCCCACCGACTTTCAGACTGGGGGAAATAGGCTAGTCATGGCATTTGACAAGAAATGACTTTGGAGTAGGCAATTTAAAATATAAATAACCTTCTTTCTTACAGTTTGTTGTTCACTACTGAAAAATTATGAGCAAATCCACTTTGGTACGATAAGTGGCAAGAATCAAGTAAGAAAGGAGACAGATAAGTTAGAAGAACCAGCTGGATTTCTATTATATCTGATATAAATCTCTTCTGGGGGCTGCATAGGAACACACAAAAAGAAACTGTCTATAAAATTACTGTGAGATGATATTTATCATGGCTTGTTTTACAAAAAAAGAAAAAAAAAAAGAGGAAATAAATTATAGACAAATTGCCAAACAGTAAATTTAACTGATAACATTTGATTAAAAACATTTGAAATAAAACGTCATCCATGTATTTTAAAAATGAATGAACAACTAAAATTTTGGTAAACAATCTGCAGTAAAGTAAGAAATATAAGTAAATGCACAACAGAAATGCTATGCTACACTCTGAAAAAGAATGTCTCTTCCTTTAGACTGTGTAACAGTTGTTTGCAGTGTGCTTTATTTTCATGGAGGGAATAGAATTTAAGTCAAAACTGCAGGAACAAATAAGAGATTTATCAGAATGACCATTTGGGAAACAGCTTGATCAGAGGTCAAATGTAACCAGAAACAAAAACACTTCTGGAGGAGGCTTCAGAAGCTACCACAGGAGGTACTTGACTGTAACCTTTTTTCTCAGGACAGACCCTGATTAAAAGCAATCAGACCGGTCACTGCATTCCAGGTAAGGGAATGATAATGGACCATCCTAAAGCCTCTGCAGTTGTCACAGAACACAAACATGACTTCTTTACAACCCAATGGAGCTTAAAAATGACAATTGCTAATTATCTTGTACAAAAAAGTATGGCGGGCATGAGAACTGAGCAGGAGCTGCACATAGAGAATGCAAAGGATCTTGATGAGCAACCATGAAGGGAAAAGTGAAAACAGTTCTCTACATTGATTCAGCGTTTGATGAGGAGGACTGACTCTCCTTATTCTCCATTTATAGTAGGGGCATCATTCTACAGGCATCATTCTACGTATTTCTGTGAAAATAAGTACTCCACTCAAGTCCTGTAGCTTTAAGACCTGCCTTAACTAACTAGGGCCAAGTCCTTAGAAGGTACCCTCTATATTTTACACTTTGAAAAGAATAAATTCTCAAAGGCTTCTCAAATTCTAGATTCCTGATGCCAAACACTATGTGAATTCAGCAGTATTCTAGACAAGGTTCTTGGCATCTTTAAATTCATCTTTCTAGGTGGTAGATAAGCTTTATGAATCTATTTCAGAACAGTTTTGTCCAACTCTTAACAGCTCTGTGCATAAATCCTTCTGCTTATCCATTCCCCCTGTCCTGTCCCTTAAGAGGCCTGGAGATTGCCACTGCCACCTCCTTCCAGTCCCTCCTCAAAAATTCTTTCTTCCGCAACATCTGTGACACCAAACAACTGATAGACGTGAGCCTCCCTATTCCTCTGAGAAGATATACAAAAAGTGGTCAACACCAGACATATATACATGCAAATGTTCCCATTCCTTCCATATACTGAAATCCTTTGGAAAAATACAGAGCTTGGGTTGATAAGATTCTCTATGTACAGCTCAACTGTTTTATCTTCCTACCTTTCCTTCTCATTCATTAGTTTTATCTTTTCAGTCCATTTGAATAGAAATGCTACAGGTTGTTTTGTACCACACAAACACAAGAAGACTCTGGAGCTCACTGGGACCTCTAGCATTCCTCAGATTCAAAGCTCCTGAAACCAGACACAGAAATACGAACTCATTAGTATCCTAATGCAACAAATACTAAACTTTCTATCTGCAAAACTTTGCAAATACATTTCATCACAATAACCTTTGATATGTCCTCCATTCGGAGTATCTTTAAAGCTTCTTCTTGAAATAATTCTGTTAAAGTGCTTTTCAAAGTAGTGCTCAGCAGGCAGGTGGTATTGTGCAAAATCTGTAGTACAAGCTCACATTACAACTGATTTGTCACTCCCAGTAACTGAAGAAAAAAATACCTTAGCAAGACTAAATAAAACCTACGGAGTGTCTACCTAAGAAACGTGTTAGTATGTTGCCTATACACCGTTAGTTGAACTACAAAACCTAACTCTCTTTAGCTGGATGGAGACATGGCTTTCTTTGTAAGATACTTACATCCTACCAATCAATATCCAAACCATACTTAAATACTGGGGCTTGAACTGTGTGCTTTATTTTTCTCTTTATTTGTCTGTACGTGGGTACCTAAATCCATGGTTTTGAAATTCTGCCACACAATTCTTAGAAATACCTTAAGAAAGGTGGAAAATTAACACCTCCTGTAGCAAATTCAAAAAAGAAAATAACTAAACTATTTAAGGTACTGTAGCAGAATCATTACATCACCTCTTGGAGGCCATGGCTGTCATGTAACAGTTACAAGGAGCAACAGCATTTACCGAAGCTGATAAAATACCTAAAGCCAGGCTATATAGAACAAGACAATACAACTTTTTGCATTTAAACGTAATCTGATATGACTCAAACAACAATTTCTATCAGTGTTTTTTCTCCACTGATACCCTGAGAAACCCCTTGTATCAAAAGCCACTTTTTAGATGGTCTTATCTATCCATTTAGTAATACAAGAGGTCTACTTACCTATGCTTCCTTTGCCTACCAAGTCATTTAGTGGTGTTTAAAGAAATGCTGAGAATTTTGTTTATAAAAAAAATACTCTTTTCCTTGTGTTCCCCACAGTTCATGCCCTGAGCCAAGTATTACCCTTGAAAACCGCAACAGTCAGCAGCACTAGCAGGAATGTCCAGATATCTGACAGCAGAATTTCACCCTCTTGAGTTGTAAAAAAAAACGCACATTAAGCATAAGTGAGAGCAACGTATGTCTGAGGGAGTCAAACTGAACTGTTTGGATGTTGGATTAGATTGGAGAAAGCATGCACCTCTATTTCACTAAAATGTTAGGCAAAATCAGGCAATGCTGATACTTCCCAGAATTAAAATAATAAATAAAAAGAATTTCCAGCTAAATGAATTACTATCCCACTACAGTTTTTATATAATGTGCTATTTACAGTGAAATCTAAGAAGTATTTCATTCATACGATTACTACAAAGACTCTGTGGTGCAGAACAGCCTATACAGTAGGCAAGTGTATGGAAGCTGTTGCCAAAAAGAACTGTGAATTTCCCCTCACTTACCAGTGTCACAGGTGATCAATGCAAAACAAACTGTTTTCACTCCTTTTGCTTTCAATGCATTTTCTATAGTAAGCTTGCAACAGAATATTTTGTCACATTTTTCTAATCTCCAACTGTCAGCACATTTTAAGTGAAGGAAAAGCAGTGAACTGTCTGCAAAGTGGGAATGCAGAGGAATTGGCAAGTGTAGAAAAAGCGGAGAAGCTACAAAAATTTATTTTCCAACAAAATAATTCTCCACAAGCTGTGTAAACTTTTCTTACTAAACAAATACTCTAAAACACAAAGATTTTACAGTTCCAGTGAAACACTCACAGTAACATTTGCCTGGTTTTACTCTCTTGAAATCTCAACATGAGCCAGCAGATTTATGCTTTCTCAATTACCAGGGTCAGTAAACTCCCTCATATTCCCTGACTGCAATTTGGATTTTTAAATTAATAACCGAATGAAGAAACAAACTTGTTGGGCTTTTGCGTAACCTTTGTTTTCTTCGATAGATCCTCACACTTTGCTGCTTAACGTGCCCATGCACACGGCTGCCCATCCACTACCCACTCACTCACATACATACCTCTGTCACGTGTGCTCTATTATTCTGACAATAGAACAAAAATTAGGTTGTGCCCATTGCAATTTTGTAACCTGTGTAAACAAGAACAATTTATAGTGGTAAGCTAGTTATCTTTACTGTAAGTTCAAAATGCAAAATTGGGTTTGCAAGGACAGGATAAGTTGTAAGAGTTATTTAGATCCTCTCTCTCAAGCACTCCTTCATATTTACATTTAGAATAAGCTTTCTGCTGCAGAAGAAAAATTGTTTGGATTGAACACTGTTACAGATTTCCTAAATGAGGCTAGTTCCAGTTGCCAGTAATTCAAAAGCAAATCTGCTGACTTGGCATTAGGACTCTAAAACAGTGTGATCAAACTTATATAGTAAGAAGGTGTCTGCAGAAATAACATTTATAAACTATATATACAGTACACAGTACCAGTACATAGAAAATAGATTTTGACCTCATGATCCCCTGTGTGTAAGGCAAGACTGAATTCCGTTCCCAAATGGAGTCCACCAGAGGTACAAGCAACAGATAGTGGCTCTTAAACCAATATGCAAATCAAGTGCATAACAAATTAAAAATCAGAGTAGACAAAAACTTTTAGATTTTTATATGTGCTGATTCTGGCTTGCTGAATACATGGGAAGTTATTAAACATCAAATGTACCTTTGGAAAAAAAAAAACACTAACAACACCTTGATGGCAACAGATATTGTTCAAGTGGCAGCTACCAAAAAAAAGCTTGAAAAATGGCATAGTACAACATCAGGAACTCTGCAGCTGTACCACGCTAATTCATATAGCACTAACCAAAAAAATAAGTATATGAATATTCTATTTCATGCTATTGCCATGTAAGCAACAGCAATACAAATCAGCATACAGAAAGATACCATATGTTCTGCAATGAACAACCCAAAGATATTTTCAAGGGGCATTGTTACAAGACTTCCAAGAAACACAAGAGTGCCAGAGGCAAAAGTTACTGACGGATGTAAACATCCCTGTTCCATTCTCCCGCGTCGTTACGTTTTTTAGATATCACCTCCCCATCCTTGTCACAATATTGGTCCCTCGATTTATGACGACTTCGCTGTTTGTTGCATTCATTGTGGTCCTGCTCCCGGTCCCTCTCCTTTGAGCGATGCCTCGATTCTCTATGTCTGTGATCACCATGGGACTCGTCTCTGTGATTGTGATCCCTGTGAGAATCATAGTGGTCACCATGCTCATGTGAGTAGTCCTCCTTTGGCTCTACGTAAGCCGAATCTCTGCTGTCTTGTGTTTCTGAGTCAAAAGTTTCTTGCCTAGGAAGGCCTCTAACACCGCTGCGATGGTTATGGTGTTGGGTTGAAGAGCGATGGTGGGATTTCTTGATGGGTTCAACCCGTGCTTCCTCTTCAATTTGTGAATTGCTGCGTTCAGGGACTGAGTGGTCATTCCTCTGGTCTCCTTGAGATCCCTGCTGTCACAACCACCAGTGAGTTCACATACATGAGGTATGCATTTTAAAACTTTCACCAATAAAAAATTAATCTAGAAAGCATCATGAAACCAAAAAAATTTAAGTACACAACACTCCACTTTGGACCTATACTAGAAAAAAATAACACTTGAATTCAACTTTTACTGAAAATTCAGTATTATAATACAAACAATTATTTCCACTCTAACTCAAAAGGAGAGTGGTGCTAAGGTTATTATTCTGTGAGACTTTCTGTCCTCATGCAAGATGCTTCTGAGTTTGTCAGTTAGCAGTAATTGCCTACCATACTCCAGACAAAAAAAGAGCATGCAGAAGCAGGACAAACTGCAGAAAAATTAAAGAGGACACATCACTCCAGGAGAGGGCAGGTGTCAGCTCAGAATGAAAAGAGGCCTGGTTGGAACAGACACCATGGAAAACTGACTTTAGAGGGCTGAGGAGACTCCAGAAGAGAATCGAGGAACAAAATCTTGGCTCGGTTACAGTACCTACTTTTTCTTCTCTTCTACTTTTTTTTTTTTTTTTTTTTTAAGATAAAAACACAATTGGATCTTTTATTAATAATACAGTTTGTATTATGATACTAATAGTATCACTGACCTCCTGCTTTTCTCAGCAATCGGTTGATTTCGTCACAGGGACAAAAAATTAAATGTTGACCTCATAATTTTAAGAAATTAGGAAAACAGACCATTGCCAAGGAATGTAGAAGGATGGTGATATTATCACCTAAAGAATTTCCTAATACACCACTACTATTAAAAACTAAAAAAAAAAATTACCCGGTAATATCAAACCTACTCTTCAGCAGCATAATGCTTTGAAATCACTGCAAAATGAATAATTGGCATTATTTAACTCAGTTTGGGGTTTCATTCAATTAACCTGTTTTTATTCCCAAACCACAGCTGAAGGTTCATCAAGCTTAATTGCAAAATCTTAAGAAATAGTTTATAGGGAATTTGAATCATCTTTTTCACATTAGCTTAAGAACTTCAAGATAGAAACATTGCTTCTGGCACAAAACTAAAAGTAAGTTTTAACGGTTATACAATCATTTGTTCATGAAACTGTACTGAAGTTACCAAAGTTAGCCTAAAATTTGTACTCTTATGTTCAGAGCCATCAGAAAACAAAGACTGCCTCCAGGGCAGCTCACAGACATACTTCTTTCTGTTTTTGTATGTTGTGAGCTGTGGGAAGGAAGAAATTTTGTCCTTCAGACAGACATCCCAGCAGGTATGTTTCCTAGCAACCCAACAAGTAAAATTACAGGAAACTGGGCAGGAACAGAACTGCATTTTATTAGGAATTTACCAAAATTTCAAATCAGCAATATATCAACAATTTTGATATATCTTAGTATCTAAGACAACATTTTGTATTATAAACTTCTCAGCAACCAGATGAGTTGCTCCATGAGAACAAAGCATCATAAATGGTGGTAGAATTTCTTTTTTTTGTTGTTGTTTATTCTTGTTTTTATGGTTACCGAGATTATTGTAATTTGCTGGAAAAAGAATGCAGTAATTGTAAACATTATTAGATGTGTTCTAGGTGAACTTCTATGAAAGTGAACTATAAATGGAATCAAATGAAAAGCTAAAGAATAAAGCAATGCCTGCTTCAGATGTACGAACATCTTTTTATAAGTTTGCAACCATGACTGTTTTTAAGGCACATAAACTGGATACAAACATGAAAACAATTTAATTCTCATATGGTCAAATGCTGAATATATAGACTCCTCTACATTCCTTTTGACGAATAAAATCTATCGTTGCTGTGGTTTGAGAATAAATATAAGATCTGAATCTGCTTTGAACAAAATATTGGTTTACAAGCTCAGATGCATCTTTTCTGCTATGATGAGCATGTGTGGAGAAGCACAGTCAATACATTTAGAGCAAGTACCATTATTACTCTGCATCTGCAGACTAGTGCTGAGGCTATTAGGATTTATGGGCAAATTCATTGACAGTTAATTTCCCTAAATATTACAGACACTGAGCAGGTAATGTTTCAGTCTGGACTATGATCTTGTTTATGGCCAAATTAGAGCTCTGATATAAATTAAATTCTGCAGTGCAGAAGTTTCATGGCCCAATCTCATAAGATTTTCACCCGAAATGGGTTGTAATTTCAAAGATTAGGGATTCTTGAAAATAAGTCTAAGAAGAGTTGAAGGAGGATAGAGGAATCCACACACTCAATTGGACTCACTCTCTGTTTCCTCCCAAAGGTTCCCTACTCACCTATATCGTATGTTTGCTCTCAGGTCCTTTTTGGAATTTGCCAGCCACCTCCTACAGGTGGAAATCTCAGAAAACTTGTCAGGACAGTTTTCTCCCAAGCTCTCCACCAAACAGGCAGTAAGGATATGGACTTCTCCCAGCTTCATCTCAAACAACCCCCAGGAGACCTTTCAAGCACCTTGTGCCATGCAGTGCACACAGTCAACACTGTGCTGTAGAAGTAACAGCTGGCAACACAAATCTGTCATTGCAATACACACTTGGGACTAACAAAACCCCAAAACCAACTAGATCTCATGGCAGAGGGGCGCCACATTGGACCCAGAGGAGAATGACTCAAATGCTTTGCTGTGCAGATGTGACCCTGCCAGGTCAAATGCTTTCTCTTTAGAACCATCCACAAAGACAACACAAGACATAATATTCTTCCAGTATAGATCTCAACAAGACCAAGAGAATGGGTTCAGCTATCACGATTAGAAAACCCACTTCATTCCAAGACCTTGACAGACTCAGGTTTGAGGTGTCAGCTGAATGTGTGAAATTGAAACAAAAGGAACATAGAAGTTTTACATTCCATAAGGAAACTCCTCTGCTCTGCACATTTGGATTAACAGACCTACAAACAAACAGCAAAACCATAAACACACTCTCAATTTTAGTCCTTAAAATAAAAAATTGTTAATTTGAAAGGAGATACAGCTAACAGAACAGTCAGAAACGTGTTTAGTTCCTCCGGAGAATGTGATTAATAAAATGAGTGAGTTATAAATCCACACCCAACAGACGTTAAAAAAATAATTTTAAAAAAACTTCAATAAAAATAATTAACATGTTTACAAAGCAAATCAAGTTTATCTAACAAGTCTGGACACGGCAATACTGAATTTCATACTCAGAAATTCTTCCAGCTCACAATTTTTTTCAGGGTGTTTTCAGCTCTGAGGACAGAAAAAAAAGGCAAAAATGAGCTACAACTTAAAGTCTCTTTTCCTGCAACTGCTTTTGAAAGCTGGAAAGGGAAATATCCTGCAGGGTAGATGAAGCGATTTTTCTCATTAAAGAGAGAATCTGATAATTCTGTGGGAAATAAATTCTAATAATAATTATAATAATTCTAACAGGAAATAAATTCTTCAAGACAAAAAAAAACAAAAACCCACAACCAAACAAAAAACCCAACTGTTTTGCAAAATCATAAAAACAAACCAGAATTAAAAAAAAATCATCAGCATTTCAATTAGAGTGCAGAGACATTTTTTTCTTTAATTTTTGGTAAGTTTTTTTTTAGTCAAAGTGACCAATACGCGCACACTTTTTTGGTGCGTATACATCAGCTAGGTGTAAATTCTGATGTAATAAGCCATAACTGGAGCTGGGATAGACCCATTTTTACCCTCACTGTAATCTTTTTGACCTTGAGGTGTCATTGACTAACTGTAATGAAGCAGCATCTTTAAAGTCCTCATTTCATGCCATTCAACATATATACAAAGGAGAGAATCTCTTTATACAGACAGCCTTGATACAGTTAGGTAAAGCAAAAATTTTAAGAGAAAAGAGAAGACACCTTTGCCCAAAGACAAAGGCAGGTCAGTGTGCAGGTGAGAGCAAAACCTGATCTTCCCAGCTTGCCAGGAAGCACCCTGGCAGTTCAAGGCAAGCTGCATCTCAAGTCTGTCTGCACAACATGCAGTGGGACTCTGCCTTTATGTAAGAGTTTGGCTTAAAGGAAACGTGCACTTTTCACAATAAAAGCAACAAAAAAAGAGCAAAGGAAACACTTGAAGGGCCACCTTGACCTTGAGACTTCACTAATGCAGTTAGCTACTTTCAACCTCCACATCCTGACACGCTGTGGGAAGATGTGCACAGGTTCCCTCCACCCTTTGTGGTTCTGCTCTGTGCATAATCCAGTTTGTCGTGCAGGGACTCTGGGGGTGGGATTTGCTTGCAAGTGCAAGCATGCCTTTCAGTCAGGGAGTTACCAGAGACAGCAATGTGCATAGTATTAGCTCAGTTTTATTCCTTTGGCTGGATTACAATAGAGCTGGCTATAAAAATGCTTGTGGCTGGTACTCATGTTAGTGCCACAGAGGTGTTCCAGACACAATGAAACCTTATTCTACTATGCATCACTATATGTTTTCAATCAAGATTGCTTAGCCTCGGGAATCAAAATCTGCCCACTAGTCAGTATGCAAACACATGCTACTGCAAATACAACAGCAGTAAGAATAATGTGCCTGTATTTAGCTTTCATACTAGAAATGGGCAACTGTCTTCTGGAAAAGCACTTGCTTTATCACCAACCGTAAAACGTATTCAGCATACTCTAGTATCAGATCACCACTGTACTTTAGAAGGAAAAGTCAAAAGAAAATTTATAAAAAACAAAAAAGGAAAAGAAAAAAAAAAAGAAGAAGATATGGTATAAAAACTGTACCTGTAAGTTAATATTTGGACCTGGACTTATAGGAAGAGTGGCTGTTGCAAGTGTCCGAGTGAGAAGCTGGTTAGGAGGATTGCTGCTAGGCGGATGTGTGGCCTTCCAGTAGGCTTCCAGATAGTCAGCAAGGTGCTCACAAGCATCTTCCAGCTGGTTCTCATCAAGAATTACATCGAACATTTCCTGATAAAGGAAAAGTTTTAATGAAGATAACCACCAGCTCAAGAGAGATCAGCTAGTGACATTGATGACTACTCTTTGCATTCATAAAAAATGAACCACATTTATAATAATTGTATTAAGATATTTCACCTTTTTTTTTTTTCCATGCAAGTAATACAAAGGACAGAACTTATAACTCGTGCTGATGTTACATTTGCCAAGTCAAGCCCTCGTGAATTCCACTTAGTAATGCACCATCAGTCAATGAAGGTGAAAATAAGTGGCTTGAAGAAATTTTAAAACTCAAATATTCAGAAAGAAAGGTTAAATATTAAAGCTTCTCAGCTACTGAAACAAAACCGAACTGTTAGAAAAAGAGTCCAACATCCATATATAGAACAACTCAGACAAAATTAAGACAAACTAAGACAAATGAGTAAATAGCAAGAGTAATAACAAACATAAAATTTCCAAGTTAATATAAATACTGGGCAAAAGATTAATCACAAGCAGGGGGAGAATTTCTTCTCTAGTCAGGGAGTTAGATGTCCTCCTGAAGGCAACTCTGAAAGCCCATGCAGGTTTCTAGCATTGTTCATTGACTTCCTGAGGAGCTGAGAAACTAGTATCATAGTTGAGATACTTGATCTTCAATGACGAAAACGTTCCCCTCACTTGGCTTCTTAACTATGGCAAATTTCCACATCTGTAATTGAACTGAATGTTTGTCTTTTGGGTTCTGATCACACTCCTGGCAGCTGAGTTTGCTGGTAATACTGCTTCCCACATCTTACAAACGGCCTATGTGCATATGTCAATAGAAGAACCACAGAGTTCTCAGCTATGTGCTCTTTGCCAAAATTGTGATCAAGAATGTCAGCAGTGATGGATTGTGGTGACAGGAGAACTACTGACGTGAGAACTACTCAAGTCACCTGCGTTACCTTAAACTGCACTGTCATTAAGAGTTCATTTTTAGATCAATAACTCAGAAAAATATATCAAGTAAAACAAACACTCAGTTTGTTCAAGCGGTGCATGTATTCAGCACATATCCTAAAAAAATGTTTGTGACAAGGAGTGTTTTTCCTCTGTATCCTTGTGAAGAGCCCAGAAACCTCAGGAGGCATTCTGCAAAAAAAGCAGTGAAATATGGCCAGAAGGGAGGAAACAGTCCTAGCAATTACATAACTAACTTGGTTGACAGGAAAGGCAACTTTAAACAAGAATCAGCTCTTCTTGGCTGAACAAGACACACAAATCAACATCAACTCACAGGAGGACACTGTGCCAGTTTATCAGCTGCCACCATCTGAACATTAAGGTGTTTGGCCTGAGATTTCCCTCGAGATTTTATTAACCTCTGTAAAACCTGTGGAAAATAAGACATTTATAAAAGTATGTTGGTAGAGGAGAAACAAGCAAACAAACCAACCAACAATAAGTTTGACCTCTCTCCCATTCATTTTGAGAAGTAAGTGGCCTCTAAGCAGATATGGACATAATATAAATCTTCAGCCACTTAAAATCCGCTTTAGCAGATGATTTTCTTCATTTCCGGCTTCAGGAGCAGCTCCCTCGCTGTTTAAATCCAGAACAAGCTAATTTTCATTTACTCCCCAACATCTATGTGCTGTTACCAACACTAAAAAGTTCCCTTCCTGTTTTCCTCTGCCATTTCTGTGTTTGTTTCTAAATCAAAATTATTCAATTGCTCTCCTCAGTAATCTTATCATTTTTCAATCTTGTCTTTCAAGTGCCTCTTCACAAGGCAGGTTTTTCAGAGCATGAAAGTACATAACCAGGAGGTGTTAGAGTTCACTACATCACTCTGATACTCTGATTACTTTAAAATCTTTCCTTCTTTTCTCTATTGATTGAATAAATCGTTAGCATCACTTACAAGATTGATACTAAAGAACACACACAGCACAATCCCAATTTTAAAAATCATTGGAGCTACAGCGTCTTTTCCCAAATATGTTTTGGTAACCTGACAGCTAAAGTATTCTTTGATTAGTAATATTTCACTATCCTAATTAAAATATTAACAGTATATAACTTTAATAAGGACACATGATCATCTGCATTTAACAAAGCAAAATAAAAAGAAAAATGCCTACATAACACAAATATCAGTAAAATATTTACCTTAGGAGAAGAAATCTTTACGTATACTATAATGGGTGCCAGAGAGGTTTTGCTCAGCTGTGCTGGGTGATTTATGGTGTCAGCATCGAGCACTACCAACTGCAGTGTCCTTGCTAATTCAAAAATCCGTTCAATTTCACTCTGAACTTCAGCTGCAGGTAAGAAGAAAATCAGTCAAGAAAATGTTTAAAGGCAAATAATTGTGAGCTATGTAAAAAAAACCCTGAAGTATGCTGATGTGTTGCTCCACCAAAGGATGATGCAGGTGGGAGCAGCCACTAACTGCTCATGTATGCTGCTGGGAAATGAAGGCAGCATTAGTTGAGAGCCCCAGCTCACCTTCCCTGCAAGGGGACTCCCTGACCCTCTCTGCCTCCACTGCTCTCACTTTCCCATATGACCCTATCCCTTGTACATAAGAGAAAAAACTGCTGCATCATGTACCTATCCCTATGCGATTGTTCCATGTAAATAATTTCATCTTGGGCATTAATTCCATATGGCAATCAATTTGCTCAAACTGGACTACCTAGGATAGGCATTAAGATGCACTGAAGTGTCTACAGCAGCTGAAGGTTCTGTTTTTCCATTTATTTCAACTCACCAAAGCATCAGGAAACAGGATTTCCTTCGTATAGTATGGTGCCATATTAAATATTTGGTCTTAATTCCCAAAGGAAACAGAAACAAATGATGAAAAAGCAAAATCATCCTGGAAATGGAATGACATTTTCCTGCTCAAGTCTTGCCATGTCTTTATTTCACAGAGAAGTGCCCCTCTACTTTGCTCTCTTGAAGCTTTCTGTGGAGTACTGCGTCCAGTTCTGGGGGTCCCAAAACAAGAAGGACATGAAGCTGTTGGAGCAGGACCAGAGGAGGACCACGAAGGTGACTAGAGGGCTGACCTCCTCTATGAGGACAGGCTGAGAGAGCTGGGGCTCTGCAGCCTGGAGAAAAGAAGGCTCTGGGAGGACTTCATAGTGGCCTTCCGGTACCTGAAGGGGGACTACAGAAAGATGGGGAGGGACTTTTTGTAAGGGCATGTAGTGACAGGACAAGGGGAAAGGGCTTTAAACCAAAAGAGGGACAATTTAGACTAGATACTAGGAAGAAATTCTTTACTGTGAAGGTGGTGAGACGCTGGAACAGGTTGCTCAGTGAGGCTGTGGGGCTCCCCTCCCTGGAAGCATTCAAGGTCAGGCTGGATGTAGCTTTGAGCAATCTGATGTAGTGGGAGGTGTCCCTGCCTGTAGCAGGGTGGTTGGATCTTAAAAGTATCTTTTAAGTCGATCTTAAAAGTATCTACCAACCCAAACTATTTCAACTATTTCAACTTGTGAAATTATACAAATGAGGGACTTTCTATGAAGTTTCCCTTTTAAGACTGTGCACACTCCATGAAACAAAATCAGTATAGATACCTAGCCAGTTCAAAGCAAATATTAGAAGATATCGAGCAGACACTTAAATGTCAACAAGAGGTACTAACTACTTACTAAATATTTTCTTGAAATTACACTATCAGCATTTTATCTATTGTGCTGGCCACAAGTATTATGTTTACTGGAAAATGCGACCAATGGTGTCTGGCTACCTGAATAGCTACTCACTCAAGAAAAGCCTCTCTCTAAAGAAGGATGTCCTTTTCAAGAGGTGTTAGGAGATAAATTTTTGTCTTCCTAGAATAGCATAAAAATTTGGCAGCACAATAAGGCTGAAAAATTTCCAGGAGAGAGAATTTCACCGTTGTATATCTCCATTCACTTTAAAGTCTTTCGCTACAAGTTAATAAGTCAATACTACAAACACTTCATGAATTAAGTAACATGTTAAGTAGCTAGCAGAAAATTTATGTGTGATATTCTCTACTGGAGGAGTTCGACGTTGTTTTGGATCAATTAAAGATCCTCTCCATCCATTTGTAGTTATCTCCTGTTTTGGCGGAATCCATGTCAGTCTTTAACAACAGAGAAGATTCTAAGATGTGCATGGTGTTCTGGAACAGAGAGCATCATTGTGTGCTTTCCTGCTTGTCAATAAAAGCCCAATGGCCCAGCTGCTGTCTGAATTAGGAACATGTTTTTGAAGACAGGACTTCTGATAGATCTTGGCACATTTATGATTACATATTCAGCAATTTCAATGTGTATAGATATTGCTGGAATGATTCAATATCATTACCTCTGTGATTTATTAGAAGATAATCAATAGTCTACCCCTAAGTTAAGTCCAAGCAGCAACTAGAATAAACAGATCAGAGACTATTTGTCTCTGTGTATTGACTATTCTGATGATGAGATTGAACCGCCTTCCTGCAATTGTAAACCAGGCTCAACGCTTCAGTCAATATAACAATATCAGCTAATGTATAATTTTTAATACCATTTCAGACAGCTGAAAACCTTTGTTCAAGACGAACTTTATCTGCAAAATCTGTTTTTTTGACAGCATATCTTAATTGTGGCTGGGGAAGTAGTATTTGCTACACTACTGGAAGAACTTTTCTGCCAGTATAGGATATATCACTGCGTACTAAGATTTCCTGCTATACTTTTAGAAGCAATACTTGGCTAGGGCTGAGGATGGCTTACTATCTGCTGTTGTGAATCATATTCAGGACAATAACTGCAGGTAACTATAGTCCTATGAACCAACAACTTTCCACCTGTGTCTGGAGGTGGAAAGAGATCTTTTTCATCAATTAAAGGGCATTTCAGTATTTATCTTTCTAAGCTCTGGAACAGGAAAAAACTTCAAGGACCAGCACTGCATGGCTTCAAGACTAACATGTGCTTCTGCCTCTCAAATCAAGAGTGGGTGAAAAAATGCCACAGAAGTCTCCGATGAGGTCCCAATCTTCTGTCCCTTGGAGTACTTCTCCAGCTTCTCGAAAAAACCTGCATTTTTTCTTGAAACCATCCTTATATTCCACCTCTCCATTATACATATTACTTCTGCAATTACTGACATAATAGTAGTTTTTCTTTTCAGCTTTTTTTTTTTTTAAATTTTCCATCTTTTAGTAAACAATTTGCTTGCTGAATATATTTCATTTACATGTTCAGGTAACCTTGGTTATTATACACATATCTATAAGCTTAAAAATTACATTACAATATTAATTAGTCTCTGGCACACATTTTATGCCAATATAATTATCAATCATATGTAAGTCAGTGCAGTACCATGAGAAAATGAAGAGATGTGTTGCTGAGAGCTCTCTCTAATTCAAAGGAAATTGTTTTTTTCTTCATATGTCCTTTAAAAACCCTCAGGAAATTTCATTAAAATGCTTTGACAATACTGTATCAAAAAATTATTTGGAAGTTAGAATTTTGGAAAGTCAGAACAAAACTTCTACTTCAGAATTACCTGGAGAATTCATTAAAGACGTCAGATGCTAACAAGATTGACCTGGCAGAAAACTCAAAAAAGCATCCTGAGACAAAAAAGGCTGATAAATTAAAAGAGGTTCAGGATCTTTATGCCAGTCATTCCCCACCTGTGTGTAAAATGACATAAAGCCACATCCTCACGACAACCCCAAGCTGCTTGACGTTCAGCAGGTTACTTCATCAAATCTGGGAAAGTAATGCCTACAGCTGATAGTTCTGTACATTATAAAGAGACAACTAGAATTTCTCATGACACACTGAACATGTTTTTCTTTCTCTTTTATCTACATTAGATCCTTGAGGCTTTTAAACAGAAATACAGTCTTGGTCAAATCCCAATTATGCATTCCTGTTCCATTGCCTCTGTAAGTAGGAAAGTAGTCTTCTGAAACTTAGCTAACTTTAAAGCTTTCTCCCTAGATCTGATTTCTGGGGTTACACTTCCTAGAAACATGTCATGTATAAAACAATTGACATTAAACTGTCAAGCATGGAGAATATATAAAGTTATCATATGTATATTATGTATGTGTAAATTGTTACTAAAGTTTCAAGCATTTAACTGGACTTTCACATAGATATCAAGAAATAAAATACAATGCTGAAATTTGCACTGAAACTTCATTACTGTTTCTTCAAGCTTTTCTATTTTACCTTGAAAAACCAAAACTGTGGGATATCAACCAAATGACGTGAATGGGAGCTTTATATTTGTCTTGAGACAGATTTCCAAAGGTAGGCATTTGATTGAACATGCAAATTGGGTGCATATAATGCCTGATTTGTTACTACTTATGCACATACAATTTGGTACACAGCAGCAAATAAACAGATTCACAGCCATTTGACTGCAATCAATTTATGATATTTTACATCAGCATTAATATGTGCAATAGAATATATAGACTAGACACTTTAGAAATTTATAGTTGAAAACCTTGTTCATTTCAACTTCACTTTTAGAATTACTTAAATAAGGAAAAATGGCAAAATTTACAGGGGAAAAAGAAAAAAAAAACTTGAACAAAACAAAAAAAAATTAGCAACACAGTATAGCATTGACTTTTGTCTATAAGTGAGCCAGTTACTAGAAACACTGTGGTTTTGTGAGGTACAACAAAGCACTGAACACAAAACAGCAGGAAAAGTAATTTGCAAGCTTTTATACATACCCAAAACATCTGGAAAGGGAGAGCATTAATGAAGCAAAGAATGGAAAAAGCCAAGACAATCAGGTTCTTGTACAAAGCATACAGCATGAGGCAAGGTTATAACAAGTGTAACATACACAGCAACAACGAGAAAAAGGCTTGGGTCATTTTGACAAAGAAATGCAGCAAAAACACAAAGCTCGTTCAGCAGTTTCTGCAAACGACATGTGCACATGCAGAAGTTTAACCAAGCCAATAGGACTGACTGATTTTCAGGTGAATGGGATTTAACCATGTATTGTACTTGCTTGAAAAGTCTTTTTTGAAATTAGAGATTTCTTTTAGGCTTTTAGAGAAATGAAACAATTGCCCTTAAGTTTAGTTAAACTCACAGAAGTACTGACAAGCAAATATTTCCCTTTAAGAATAGAGGAAGTTTTCACATAGGAGAATAATGAAACTGCACCGTTCTACTAAATCTTTATGAGCCGGTCACTATTTTCTAAGATCCTTAAATAGATTAATTTTACACTAGAATTCTCAAAGAATCATAAATATTTATCTGTAGCCTTGGTTTCCAACGAATCAAATCCCCAAGTCTGTTTTTACCTCGTTCCTTTACAGAAGCAAACTTTCAGTCAATAGGCATCTAGCATTAAGCCCACTGAGACCTCCCTATAATCCTGTGAACCTAATTTGTCATGCTAATTCCTACTTCTCATTATCACATTGTTTGTGTATGCCTCCTTGAAATCATTTCGTTTATTAAATCAGTTCCAAACAGCAGTGATTACTCAACTGTTTACTATGTTATGCACATTTTTAAACAATATGCATCATAGTACAAACCCATGTTGGATGATAAGGTAAGAGGTGTTGATTGCCCAGGCAGCAGCATTAGGTATTGATATAGCAAGTACATTACATCTGTACCACATTCATTCTTTTAAAGAACAAGGACCTTATATAAAAAATGAAGATATATTTTCAAATTTGTAAGAAATAGCGTTCTCTGCTGCAGTTACAAGAGCTGCTCATAAATGTGAAAATAATTAGTTAAGTGACTGCCTAGGTCCATGACATATTCATACACAAAGGTGAGTGAGAAAGCAATTGCCTTCCACTGAACTTGGAAGGGATCTCAATTAATACAGAGCTGTTCTAGGGAGTTGTATTTGTTGCATCAGAAAGCCATTTTTAAATTACACAAGACATGGAATAAGCATATAGGTTTCAGTCCATGCTCTCCTGGCTGCTCAGGGAGGAAACAGACCAACAGCAACTCATCTCCCATGTCCTAAAGCAAAGAAGCCCAGAACCCTCATTCACAGCTAACCCAACCCAACTCAACTCCAACTTTTCTTCATTAGAAAGATCAAATTTCATTGCAATACAAACTATTTCTATAAAGCTGGACAAGAAATAAATCATTGTAGATGATGTGGACAGAAATTCTGTCTTTTTCTAGAGGTAATTGGGAGAAAAGGATCTATTATTATTATATTATGTATGGGAAAACATACGTTGAGAAAACTTATTTCCTGCAGCAGACTTGCAGCAGATACTAGAAAAGAGCTAAGGTAACCTGAAACTTGACTTAATGATTTATCTATGACTGATAAATTTAATAATATATTTAATGATACTTCTAATAATACATATTTGTATATATTATAAAAATATGTAAATATGCATTACACATATATCAACTGCAAAGGTAATACTAAAAATTAGGAAATGATAAGATAGCTGTTTTAAATCAAACCTTATGTGCACTATATTATAAGATAGCATTACTGGGAACGCACTCTAATTTTGTTTCTGTAAGAATGCTGTCTCAATCAGTGCATAACTCCATACACTCAAATGATCAGCAGTATTGAATCAATTACATTCCCATTTTTGACGTATGTGTGTTAGATATCTCAGAGCATATTGTGCTAATCCTTCTCTGAAAACTAAGAATAAAGTATTTGTAGGTTATTTTATGGAATTTACTGTGGTAGGGTTTGACTGCTCCAATAAAATGATTTTTCACATTGAAACATCCCAGTTCAGTGACAGGCTGAAATAATCTTTATTTTCCAGACTGGAGTGACTGAGATCAATCACAAGCTATCACTCATCTAGGAGAGGGTAGGATCAATTTCAGAAATATTGTACCTGATTATTCAGAATAATTACCATAGTAAAATATCTTTGCCAACTAGGAAGCTGGAAGCCATCCTACAGGAAATCATGAGTTTGGGGATTATTTCGTCCAAAATGGAACATAATCTTGCTTCTTTTAAAAGCCACTACTAAGACTCAGGACATTCTTGATGCTACTATGTACATGACATCTGTGCTGATTCAAGAGAAAAGACAAAATCATCATGCTAGGCTGGGAATTAAGAGAGTATCTCCCTAGTTAAATGACTGCCAGAGAAGAGTCTAAAATAAGATGACTTCTGGGGAATGAAGAGCCATTAAGCATGATATTTTGTGAGGTCCCCAGCAGTAGCTCCAGCTCCATAAAATACTGCCCGGTTTCCATCTGCATTTTGAAAATCAGTGTGTCATCATGCAACATGTTGATTCTGATGATGTGTTATTTTTTTGATAAGTTCAAGGCTCAAATTTCAGTTACAGCCCCAGTACTTAATACCTCTACAAATTATGACTGAAGTGTACAGAAAACACTGTGGGGAAAAAACGTGTTATCTATAAGAAGTATGGGAGAGGTGTGCTGGATGCTGAGATTCAGAATAGAAGATTATGGCATATCATACTTCAGCTTAAAGACTATCAGGTTGTAGGCAGCAGAACTTCCTCTCCACTGGGGCTATCCCATTTTGAATAGAGAAATAATATCTGCTGAAGGAAAAAAGGGAGTTCAGCACTCACTATTCTTCAGGCTGAAACATGGATCCCTCTTCCACACCAACTGCAGCAGAAGCTTAACTCTGGGTATCATACACCCCAAATATGTTTTAATTACTGGTATGTTAAGTGCTTTGAGGGTAGAAGATGAGCAATGACCTTTCTGATCAGAATTTTATGTTGTTTCATACCAATCTTCTCTGTTAAAACTGATAGATCAACTTGCCACAAATATTTTTGTCAAATCAATATTTTCTGTTTTGTTCCAGATTTAAAATTGAAAATGCATTTTACATTTACAGTATTTCCTTTGCCTTCCTGAAGATTCTTGCTTCATACATCATACAAGAAAGTGAAACAGTGGCTGACCTCTGGCACTGAGCAATTCCACTTCTCCATTATTAATTTGTGCATTTAAAAAAAAACCAATAAACTAAGGCAGAAGACTGATGGAAAAGTAGTCTGCAAACCAAAGACCAAACTGCAGCCAACATAAACTACAGTACAAACAATTTGAACAGTAAACCGTTATACTATTACTTCCTAATCTTTATTTTGCACAACTCTCATTTGTAAACCTACTAATATTCTCCTAATGGAATGTTTGGTGACTTACTCATATAGCAAATTTATCACAGAAACTGAGAATAAAAATTTCACAGTATGGGTTATGAGGTTGCCACCCATGTCTGCAACTTGAGCCAACTAAGTACTCACAGCAGTGGTATGCTGTCATCTTCTTTGTGAACCACTGGTAGAGGAGGACACCTATGGCTACAAAGCCATTTTCTGATTGACTCTATTTCTGTTTTGAGTTACGTTACAGTAAGCTATGGAACAGGCTGTAACACTCCTTGTATTTTCTTTTCTTTCCCCTTACACAATCGCTTTCCCACTGACTTAATAAATCAGGTCCATTTTCTGACTGCAGTTGTTTTATCTTATGTCAGTTTTTCTTCCAGCCCACTGCCACCACATCATTTTTCCTCCTGACTTCCTTTCTGACCAGTTTTCTTCATCCTAAGTTTTCCCCCAAGCCTGGACCAAATCCCCTTCACCAACAGCTTCAACTTTTCCTGCTCCTGCTCCATAAATCCAGCAATTTCCATGCTGAAGTTTCACATCTCTTGCCTTTCTCCCTGCTTCTTTAGTTGAGCACAGTTATATTCCTATCTTTTTACTCAATTATGCCAACAAAATTGAAAATAAAAACAAATACAAATACTTTCCTGTTTTATTTGAGTTTCACTGTCCTGATCCAATCTGCAGGGAACTCAGCAACTGGACCTTGACCAGTCAAGCCTAGTCTGTAAGTGATTTAGATACAAAGCCTGGCTTGCGCTATCTGCTGTTTCTACTAAAGCATATAGTAATTTGATCATGTTTTCTCACAATTTACATAAAAATGTTCAGGAGCATATAATTGAAATACACTTTAGTTCACTTCTAAATTTCAAAACCCTGCTAGATAATAAGGCATATAAGAGTATTGGAGTAAAGGCTTTGAGAATAATTCAACAGAGATAAAATTATTTTTTGCCTGAACTTCATTGTTAAAAGTGACCTAGTAGCTATAACTAACATTTCCCAAGATAATTCAAAATCATTTTATAAATCAGATACATTTTAGGATAGTCGTAATCAACCAGAAAAAAAAAAACAGATCTATAACATGAAATCTTAGGAAATCTTAGGTAATAATAGGTCTCAGTTACAAAAAATACAGACATTTCTATATATACAAATATATATTATGGATGTTTCCAACTGAGATTCTGTCAGTACTTCCATTTTAAATTAATCTAAAATGTTGATAGTCTTAAGGGTAAGGTTTTCCATCATATAACAGTAAACAATTCAGAGCAAACATTTACTTTTTTTGTTCTTTTTTAACAAGACAGACCTGCATTTATTTTATAGATTCTTTTCCCTTATATATTTTTCTGATAGCTGTTAAAAAAGTATGAGCATATTTTAGCACAGGGAGTAGATGTTATGCTTACTACTACTGCATGTATTTGTACAACAAGGTAAACCCATGCTTTGATGTTCAGGCTGGGAAATCAATCACAGCAATTTCTGTTTATGTTCCATGACTAGGTGACATCCATTCTTACTACAGATTTTCAATTCTATTTATAAATAACACTATCTTTTCACTATATCATGAAACAGATTTTAGCCACAAAACTGAAAGTAACATAGAAGAAAATTCTTGTGTATGAAGATATTCATTACATACTATATTACATATTTATATCTGAAAACACTCAAAATGAGGCAGACTTGGAAGCCATCAGACTGTGTGAAGATTTACAGTACCCTCATAGCTGAAAACAAAATTTTTTAGAAATAAATCTTCAAGAAAGAGAAGTCGAACTTTGTGTGAAAGAATAAGATTATACAAAAGACAGCTATTTTATGCAAATATTAAATACACAGTCAATGCTCAGAATTTTTTTTATAAAGCTAGGGATAAGGAACTCTGTTTCCTGTCCCACAAATTTATAATATTTCAAAATATGTGTCCAGAAGAAATCAAACTCTCTGAACGCTTCAAAGAAATACAAGCTTGTAAAAGAAGAGACCAAGCTACATCAGTTTTAAATTCTTGAAACATGTACTTCAATGTCTTTTTTTCATGTCGAAGATATCAGTAGATACCACTGCTCAGAATCATATCAAAGATAATATTAATATCCATAACATCAACAACATCATGTATTCTGATAATGTTACCTCTGTTTAACCAGAGGAACACCTACTTAGATTTTATTTACCTTATGGACAGCTACTTCCCACTGAGGCTAACAGCAAACACGAGAAGTGTACATAAGCAGGATAAAACCACACCAGCACTACATGAAGTTTAAGTGGTAATGATTTAAAAATGACTTCCAGAGACAGGATTTCTGAACTACAGGAATCGTGATTTTCTCACAGCAGAGAGAAGGCTATTTTTAACTTACAAGAATTGTGAGTAGTGAACTTCACAGCCAATTTGTAGGTAGCATCATTCTAGGTACTTACCTAGGCTTGATCTTGTGTTGGATCGCTCTATGATCGCATGCTTACTGGGGTTGTTTAATACTGAGCGTTTGGCAAGTGAGATGTCTGCGGTGACTCGTGTAATTGATATACTGCAAAAATAAAATAATATAGAAGGGGATGCTATTTATTTTGAGGAGAAAAGAGACTCATTTAAAATTAAAAGTCGGCTAAGAACACAGAAAAAGAGGTTTTCCTTGGTGCCTCAGTATGCTTTGCACAAAGTGAATAGAAGAGACGTTATTATGTTACTAGAACTATTGGAAAGACATCCCCCTTTCTGTGTAGCACCAAACTGCAGTATGATCATGATCTGCAAAGTTACACCAGTCTGGGGAGAGAAAGGTAGGGAAATGGCAGAGCTGTGAGGAACACGTACGCCCTGGTGACTCCAGGCCTGCTGTGGTTAGACTCTGCACCAGTAGGCCCAGTTTCAATCCTGGAGTGTTTCAGGACTCTAAAATACTATGTTACTATGTTCTCTGAATGGAGGTTTAATTTGTCCCCAGATGAAAAAGCTAATTTCTCCTTTCCTAATTTTGATTGGTTTTGGTTTTGTTTTTTTCCAAAGGTTCTGAATGACATTCTGGCTTACTATATACAAAAATGCAGTGATAACAGGTGAAGGTAAAACTTAACAGGCAAATCACACGATACTTATATTTATTCTTTAGTTAACTACTTTTTTCTTTTTCTTTTTTTTTTTTTTTTTGTTGTTGCTGTTGTTGTTGTTTTTAACAGATTGCAAGAGCTACCTATATTTTTCCAGAAAGTTCAAGCAATATGTTGGCTATCTGAAAATGAGGACTGAAACATAAAGAAACAAACACTGGAGTGAAAAAGCAAATGAGAACTCTGGGCTGAGTATCTGGTAGGCTCAGTTCTGTGCTTAGGAGAAAAGATGAGCCAAGAAATAAGTGATTACTTCCAGTTTGCAATGACCTTCTACATAACCTTCTGCATATTCTTCTTCCTAGGAAAACAGTTAACTCAGTTTGTTTTGCTTTCCAGGGTCAAAAAGCACCCTTTAGCTAAATTCCCCTTCCAGCTCTGGTCTAACAAAGTTTTAGAGGTCACATTTTTCCAGTGCTTTGAGTTAAAAAAGGCTTATGTTACTCTCTTGTTCTTCCTTGTATGATTTTACTTGCAATTTAAAAGAAGAAACTGGATTTGGAGAGGGGGAGCTCCTCTCTAAGAAACATACTTAGATGCTGTTCATCTGAAATGTAATCAAAAAAGTCATTTCCCAATGTTCAATGTGTGTATAAACTTTCTATAACCAGATAAAATTTAATAGAGCCAGAAATTAATACAGAAAAACAGGAGTTATTTCCACAATACTGATTAGTGACACCATTTTGAAAATTCAGGCATCATATAACTAAAGCTAAAAACATAACCTAGTATTGTGATTTTTGGCTATTAGCCTTAGAATTAAATCCAACGTGCAAATTAGGATACTGGTTAGATATTTTTGTTTACTAATTGACAATTTTTCTCCTGCCAATTTCCTTCCAAAGTTGCATAGGCAAGAATTTTCCTATTTTTCAAATGCAATTATGCAACATTGAAGGAAACAATTTTCCACTCAAGTTTTCAACAAATTTTCAAGATCATTTAAATGTCTTTTGAGATGGAAGAACAAGCCTGCTCTCAAAATAAAGGGTATGTATGTCATTGTTCCTTAAAAAATTAATTAGTACCTAACAGGACCTGAACTCTAGTAAGTTTATAATGCAAAGTACTTACCGCCCTTCGAATCTATGTTTTAAAAAATCAAATAATGCTTTTTGCATCATATCTGTTACCTAAAAGCAAAGAAACAAGAAATTAATAATTAGATAGGGAACTGATGATAGTTGATGCTAACAATTTAGAAAAAGATATTGAAGTTGACAGTAAAACTTTTATCTGAACAATATAACAAGAATGTAAGTAATTTTGTCCTAATCTGAATTCAGATATGAAATAAAATGAATGTAACCACACATCTCATTGAAGTATAAACTGTCTATATTTTTGTCTATGATACAAATTATATTATTCAACTTAACTACCTCCAAACATTCCAACCGACATAATGCAAAATATTTTTGGCAAAATAAAATGATTTGCAACAATCTCTTACCTCATATCCCTTCAAAGAAGGTCCCACTAAAACTACAGGTCGCATAGAAGGCACTACATCATAGGGAGGGATGTGCTCTGTCTGTAAAACAGAAAAAGATTTCAGCATTGCAGCACTTAGAGTCTAAAATGTTAATTAAAATATTAGCAACTCTGAATTTCCAGTGATGTCACCAACAGAAGACTTGTGGATTGATTAACTTTTCCTGAAAATTGGTACCACAAGAACTTCACAGATTCACAGATTTCTTTTTGAAGAAGCTTTTCTTTGACTTACTGTTTACTGTCATGTTTGCGCTGAGCAGTTCTAAAACTGTTTACTCTGGAGACATTCATATGTGCCACTGCATAATTCACGACTGGTTGACTAAAAAGGTTAATTCCAACAGTTAAGGACTTGACACAATTGTCTCTGGAGATGTGACACCTTTATTCCTAATAAAATTTTTCTTTATCAAATTACAAAGGAGAAGAGTAAAACAAAAAGGAAGGGGAGAAGCCTAGAATATCTCTTTTTATGCTCAGATCAGCTGACTGATTTGCAAAACGTGACATCACTGCAAATTCTAATGGAAGCAATCATGGTCTGACTTCCATATTTGCATACACAATTCACTTCCAAAAGGAATCAAAACAATCACTGATCAAGTTAGTATTTACGGAAAATTTTCATAAACAGAGCTTGGGATACCAATATTTTCACTCTGGGAAGTGTCCATCACCACCCAAGAGCAGACTGTGTTAGTACAGTATTCACCAAACTACTTACTAATCTATCGTGCATAATTTACAAAAAACTATTTTGAAAAAGAAAAATAGTTAAGACTGCTTGTTTCCAAAGACTGCCACAATTTTTATATTCCTATTGAAATGTAAATATATATATATATATAATATATAATATAGCATATATATTATATATATTATAAATTAAATATAAGCAGATTAATCCATTTTATTTTCTTTAATAAATGGCTAATGAATATATACCTCCAAGAGTAACATAGATTGACTTATGACGAAGGGCTTTTTGTTTTTAAGAAAGGGTTTAGCTTATTTTTGTCTCAGGGAAAAACATATCTAATCCAAACCCAGGAACTTGTGGGTGATACAGAAAGATGGTATGCCTATTTTTCAGATGCCTATGCAGTAAAAATATATCAGTTAAGACTGTAGAATACAGCCATTGTTCATTATTTCTGTACTCAACATATCCCAAGATGTTTCACAATAAGGTTAAAATAAGAATATACATTACAAAACAGAAAAACACAGACAAACATTAATACAGTGACAGCACAAAATGCTAAACAAGCAGCAGTCTAGAGCAGTCTAAAACACAGAAAATATTTTCATGAATGTTTTTATATTTTAAATATAATTTATCTTATTTTTGGTTATCGGTAGCTTCACCAGATAGTCAGTAAATATTAATGAATACCAGTGCCCAAGGCATTGTAAGCATATCAGATGAACTCACGTTACACAGGGCAGAATCTAACTTAATACATTTCAAAGCAAAACTCTGCAATTACGCTGCACCAGTATTAAAATGCAGCCCTCTGCTGTTCTTGCTAATAATCTGCTAAAGATTTCTAATAATCTGATATTCGTTGGAGTCATCTCCTAAGAAAAAAAACATTACAAAGTGTTTATAGCAAAAGTGCACTGATGCAACAGATCTTTGTTTTAAAGTGTCAACTCAGTTAAAGATATTCATGCTAGAATTTAACTGGCTATTTGAAAATCAGGGAATGTACAGAAGTTTTCTTATTTGATGGAATATGGGGTTAACTGAAAATCTGCTGAAACAGTTTTATTTTTAACAAAGCTTTCAGCAGGAGACTGTCTATCTAATGGAGGAATCTATGTTCTTCAATTTAGTATTAGAGAATCTAATGTTCTAATGTCCTGGCACTTAGCTATAGAGCTTTCACTTGTAGAGTCAAGTTCAAATAGGAATTTGAAACAAAAACTAGCAAACTTCAGACCACATGGTTCACTCTCAGTGGTTAGACCACACGTGATTAGTTTGGGATGCCCACCCAGTTTTATGTAAATGTTGTTATTACAAAAGCTACTGTAATCAGTAAAGACACTGATGTAGAATAAAAGAGATCCTACAGAATGGAGAGACATGGAATTAATCACTGTCTGATAGCATGGTGGTTTATCCACAAGATAAATCTTCTGAAGAAGCTTATGCATCCAATACATATCAACATGTGTAATTCTTCCTTAGCATTTACACTTGGCTATAAGTATGGTTAATGAAGAAATTATTCAGAAGCATGAAAGTGCTGCTGATTTCCACGGTGGTACATCATAGACCCCACTGCAGAAAATACTGGTGACTGAAAATGAGAAGGATTGAATATTTCTTAAAAGAGTTCAAGAAAGAATAAAATATTTTATTTGCCTAAACATGACAGCATCCAAAGCACTGGCAACACTGTCAATTGGCACTGTTTACAAGCAGCATATATAGCCTGAAGATGTTGAGTAGTTAAAAGCAAATGAAGAACAAGCTATGAAGACTTTGAAGATTATTTTTTATTTTTTTAAGTAGAAGCATAGTATTTAGTTTCATAGTTTGGCTGCTACCTAGTGTCTTGACAATGTCTTCTACTAGATATCCTAGAAACATATCTCAGTTTGCTGTAATAGGATGCCAGTGTATAATGCTGTAGAACTTAGGGTTATGTATGTAGAGACATTGGCTCTTAAAGAAATTAACAGTACCATTTACAATAGCTGAGCATTTGACTGATGTAAGGCAAGATCATTTGGCTGGTAACTTATTCATGACAATAGGAAAAACTCACACTAGACAGCAAAAACAAGTCTGTACTTTTCCACTGTTTTTTCTCGTCTGTAGATTTTGCACCAAGTGAATTAAAACTTTAAATATTGACTAAATTAAAAAATCACAGATTTTGATTCTACTGCCTGAGTATCTGATCAGATTCCAATAATGATTTCAGTAGACTGTGTTACAATGAAAATAATACCTTGAAATAGAGATATAAAGAATAGGCATGCACTAGAGAGGCGCATTATATGAATTTATTAGAAAAAAAATTCCTCAGACCTCTAGAAGACCTTCCATCTTATTTATTCCATCAAAAAGGATAAATACTGTAGCAGAGTTTCATGGACACACTGAGCTTAGGACTGTTTGCTTTAATGTTTTGAATACTTGAATAGTTCAGTTAATGTCTTCTTTAATTCTAGGGTAGCTGCATTGTTAAACTGGGGCAATAATCATAATGATGCCAGCAGCAGGATGAACACAGGTAGTGCTGATATAAACTTACCGATTTCTGCTTCTGCTTAGCTACAGCAGCATGGAAAAGAAACAAAGAACAACAAAGCATGCATGTTATTGGCTTGTCAAAGGACGCAGACAGTTAACAGGACTAGAAATGTGACGCAGTGCAGGTGAGCAGGTGGACAAATGGGAGCTTGGAAGTTGGTGTTACCTTCTTAAAGAAGGGCATTCTTTTCTCTTTGGAGTGGGGTGATGTTACACTGTTTGCACTGGGTTTGGGGGAGCGATGGTTTGCTGGAATATCATTTTCTTCTGCATCTAAGCCAGTGGCATCTATGTCTATAGCTATATACAGACAAACAATTCAGAATTATCAGATGACAGGGAAAGCAAAAATAGGTTAAAAAAGAAATAAGAAATAAAGAAAAATAAAGCTGTCGAGAGTAAAATAAAGATTAAAATAATAATAAAATAATTTAATCATGAATACAAAACACAATAAAACAATGGGAAAAATTTAACGGCACAGTAAAGTAGGTTTAGAAAACAGAAAGCAATTTTCCTCTGACCCCTTATTACAGAATTAAATCAGACATATACAGAATTAATATTACAAAACAGAGGAAGGGCCAAGTTCTTTTTTTGTTAGACTAGTGTAAATCTGAACTAATTCACTGGAATAAATAATACTTTCACCAATAGAACAACAGAATTTTTGCCAGCAACATCTGAATTATTTTACCACAATGAATGCTAATTCAAAATTTGTATCATCAATTGAAATTCAAAATGTACTAATGTGTCTTAAGCAAATCAAATACCAAAAAAAAAAAAAAAGGGGGGGGGGGACCAAAATCAGCCTAGTTGTGGCACAGTAATATCTACATTTATCTTATGATAGACAGACTACAATGAATATTTAATTATTTTAACAAAAAGTGCACAGCAGGCATAAGATATTACAAATAATAAAATAGTCAAAACTAAAAAGAATGGGTAGTAGAGAGAAGAGACATAAGTAAAGGTCTGAAAGACCTGGTCCTGTGTGAAGAGTGAGGATGTAGATAAGCCAAAATGGAAGAGAAAACAACAAACCACTGCTGTTCAACCTCTCTCAAAGGTATAAACAGCACACAAAGCTTGTACCATACACATCTATCTACCTTTTTTAGTAAGTACCTAACTACTGTATAAGCAAAAATCGTAATGGAATCAGAAATAAACACATTTTCAAAATACAAGGCCAGGTTATTCTGAGGGAAAGGACCAACAGATACCTGCTAACTACCTCCAAAACAACGACAACAACAAAAAAAAAAACTGAGAGTTTCATAAGCTTTCTTTTTACAACATTCAACCCTGATCTTAGGAACTGTCTTCAGAAAAAAAATACATTCAAAATGGACAAACATGCTATACAACATCACCCATGCGCGTGAAGATCTTACCTACCTCTTGACACCCACTGCTAACAGGCTTCTCTTGCCCTGCCATTATGGTGAACTGAATCTATCTCTAAAGAATTGGTGAGCAGAATCATTTGTATAGACTTAAACCAAACCTATACTTAGTCACTGTAAACTATTATGAAACCACCTTAGTGACCTGCTTTCAGATGCTTGATGAGCAAGACATCAATTAATATAGTGGCACCTGCCAATAAATTATACAAAAAAATGCGTAGTTCTGTCAAGCCTGTGTACAGCTACTGATTTAAGAGACACCTATGACAGCAATCTCTTCAAGTAAAGTATATTTTCCTATTTGAATTATCTACACATCTAATCCCATGATCCTTGACAAGCCTTGAGTTTGCAACTCTCCCTTTGAGTCTGACCTTGACAAGAAAGGCAGTGAGCAGATCTGCAGCCTCTTTCTATACTCTTGCTCCTAAAAACAGCCACAGAAATCACATAAGACTGTCTCTAGCAACAATGTTCTTTCACCCTCTTCATAAATATAAAAAGAACATATTCTTTTCTTGAATACAGGCCAGCACAGATGCTATAAATCACTCATAATCAGGCATATTAGAACTCCTTAATTTCTATGTCCAACTAAAATCACCTGTAAGGAAAATTGTGGTTGTTAAGCTTTTCCTGTAAAAGAGAAATGCAACATTTTATCAGATAGATATTGACACCTATTTTTCATTCTCAATTTTCCCACTACATAATGTGTCAGTTTGCCATTGTTTTTTACAGCTAATTATCTTTAGTTTGTTGTGTCTTTTTTGTTTTTAAACTCATTTTCACCATTATTATCATCCTGCTTGGTGGTCAGTGAGGAACGTATGAGTTGATTACTACAGATTATTTAAGGACTAAAGGTGTCTTCTCCATACGTTTTTCAGTGGTTCTCCACCTTTTTTTAATATGGGAAAAAAAATACCAGACTCAAAGTCAAAACATGTAATTAACTTATTCTATTTATCATTTCTTCAATTCATTAAATAATTGCTGTTTTTGCCAGTTATTTTATACTCACAAAGAGGAGAACTGGTAACAGCAGAAATATATCAGGTTAGCATTGAACTGTACTTCAAAAAATTAAGTTCTTTTCTGTAGTATCAGTTACAAATTACGCTTCTTTCATCCTTCTTGGAATGTATTAAGATTATCAACAAAACACAGCAAACCCTAAATCTCAAGATCATAGAATAAGCTAACACATACTACTCATATAAATATTCTCCAAATCTTCAGTGTAACTCAATCAATGTAAACCCCATTTTTCTTTCTCCAAAAAATCATTTTCCTGAGAACCACCATCTGAAGAAATGACTCAATGCAATGAAAATTACAGCATCACTAGCAATTAGTGCGTTGGCAACATAATTATGCTATCTTTTACCTCTAAATTCTGTGAAACATTCTGAAAATTTCCTATGTACTGGTATCTAAGTGTTTGCAGAATATAAAAATATTCTAGCATTTCAGATGTTTATTTACAAAATTACAGCACACTTTCTACTTCAAAAATGCAGCCATTGAAAAATGAGGCTTTGACAGTAAACATGACAGTTTAAGGCCTCCGAAGAAGAAAAGATTAAGATTAAATTGTGTTCTACTGACTTGTGATGGACACATATTATTAAACTAAAATATATATTTTCTTACAAAAAAGGTTGATAGGAAACCTAGGTGGCAAACAAACTAACTGTAACAAACTTGGTCATTATAAACAAACTCGTCGTTTCATGAGAAAGACAGACACATTTTTCAATTAATTTAACCCAATGAGTCTACTAGCATAATTTGACTGAACACTGTCTCCCTCTTAATATCCAAGTAAATATTTAAAAAATCTTCATGAACATTTGAAGATGCCTGCTCTGTAGATCATCATCCATATAAAGTGTTTGGAAAATACTCATCTTTACCTCAATAGACAAGATGTTAGCAATACTTGTAGAACTTTTTGATTTCAAGTATTCCAACTCTCCATTTGCTTTCTCAGGAGTAGATAAAATGTCCAACAATAAAGCAGTTGATTTGAATAATATTTGGAACTAATGTATTTGGAGCTAATACCATCGTCCTGCTCCAACTCATAATGAATTTGCTTGAACTTAACCTAACAAAAGTTAAAATCTGTCTGTTCTAAATTCAGAACAGTATTTGTGGGGAAAAAAAAAAAAAAAAGAATTCTGTCATAAACACAAAAATAACAAACAAACAAACAAAAAAAAAACCCACCAGTATTCAAGAGTTATGTGAAACAGATGATCATTATCAGAATTGTGATAGTCAAAGCTCCTGGTTGTTGATGCTACTGCAAAAACCTTGTGGGAGTTTTTATTCTTTTTGCTGCTCTTTCTCCCTATTAGAATGTATTTCTTATTCAGCAGGATTGCTTAGAGCCTAAGCCTTTAATTGTTCTATCACAAGACAGTCTCACCATTTCATTAGGTCTCTGCTATAAAACTTCATGGCAAAAATAAAGAATGAAGGAATTATGTGGATTGTTAAGAGCCCTATCATTACTCAAACTTGATGGTGGCATTGCAGGGCAATGCAACTGCACAGGAAATAAGAAAAATAGAACTAAATGTAATGTAAGTTTTGACAGATGAGGTGCCTGATCCTGTAAACTGGAGGGCTCATGACCTACTCACCAGATGATGGAGGCGTCGATTTTCTGGAGCTAGGAACTATGTCACCCAGACTGGATGAAGAGTTTCCTCCTGATTTACTGCAGTAAAGCAACAAAGTAGTTTGAAATTTTACAGCTTTTTGAGTATTTATTCTATCTTATTTACTTTTTCTAAATTAGCTGCTAGCCCAGAGCAAACAGTATTTCTGACAGTAGCATAAATTATATATTTTACACAAAATCAATGCACACTCTGGACACTGAGGATGTGCAAACACCAATCATGCTCTGTACTCTGCAGGTTCATTCTGTTGCATATGCCTTTATGGCCTTATGTCCTTATTGTGATCTAGCTGTTAATGGCATCAATATAATTACTAATATTATTGCTTATTACTATGATTAATTCTCATACCAGTGAGCATACATATTTCCTTTAACAGAATAGTTACTAAGAATGCCCTAGTGAAAATAACAGTGGGCTCATCTAAAACAGTTTCAATTTATGTAAAAGTTTGTTTGTTATTTTGGTACAAACTTACTAAAAATAAGTGTGTCAAAGGAAGTTACAAACTGTCTAAGATTAAGTCAAGTTCTGCTTTGTGAAAGCCTATTCAAGCTGTGCATATGAAACAATATTTTTCTAAGTTTATTTCAGTTTCTCTAATGAGAAAGACACAAAAACGAATGTAAGAAACGCTCTATCTTTTTTAAAATAACTAATGTGACAGTACTACTTGATACTTTCCCCATCTTAAAATATTCATAATCACTAAGTAAATTCATTTGTAGTGTACAGCACTGTGAACTTCTGGAGAATGAAAGCTTTTACAATCTGGGAAGTGAACAAAACATTGGATCAGACTTGGTTTTAACAGAAATGGTGGGAGCAGAGCAAGGAACATGACTTCCTCCTGCTAAAGACAGGGCACTCATAGGAAAAGCATTTCACAGCCAGTGAACATGGATGAGCAGTGCCGCATCCTGTTTCCCTTCTCATCTAAACATGCTCTTCAAATACTGCTGCCCTTCCCATTGGAATAGAAAGCCTTTCTGACTTCCCAAATGTTTCCCAGCTGTTCCCCCAGTTCCAACTCCATGCCATTCAGACATATTACAAATATTTCTATTTTCTACATATCCAAGGAGAAACAAATGGCATTTGTTTCTACATGTGTTTCCATTTGATGGAAAACTACTGCATTAAGAATTCCGTAGTAAAGACAGTATTATTACTGTCTTGCAGTACTGTACAAAATGTTTATATATTGAATCTTTATTTCTATATTATGATGGCTGCAGTCAGAAACAACAAATGACTTAATACTTTCTTTAATTTCTGAAATCAACTTTAAAGGTGTTTAGTAAATGTAAGTGTGAAAAAAAGTAAAAAATAATGTAACATTTAGGGGGATTGATTTTTGTGCTTGCACTCAGTAGATGTACTAACTCCTTCATAGATTATCATAGACCACCAATCTAAGCATCTGCATTCCCTCTGTAATTGCAATGACATTATTAATTCTATAAATAAATATACATTTTTCATTGATTCAACATTTTTTCACTGTCAATCATTAGAATTAAAGAGATGTATAGCATGCATAATTTTAATTTCCAAATTAACTGTTAGAGGCAGCACTACTATTTTTAATGATTTCTTCTTGTTACCTGGAGTAGAATTTCCCTTGCTTTGCCTTCTGTTCATGCTGCAGCCTCATGTTTTCTAGTTTGACTGGGCTTGGTATGAATCCTATTTCACAGCCTTCTTTTACCAACCGTCCTATCCACCAGTCATTGTTAAATTTCTAGACAATGAAAAGAAAAAAAAATATCTTGTACTATAAAATTACTATATTTGTGATCATTTTGTTAATATTTTTTGACTTGCAGCTAAGTCATTTTATGTAATTCTTCCCTGCAGTTAATCATTGTACTATGTTATTATGGCAATGAAGAATAGCGGTAATGTTCAGAAATGCATAAAAATAATTATACCTTGCAAATTATTAAAATGCTACAGTACTTAAGCAGAAACTTTCCCTCTCAAAACATCATGATTCTCCCTGACTGCTATATATCCTCCCATTTCACCCATTTCTGCTTTGCAGCCTCTGCTCTTCATACATGCTTTTGCTCTACCTTGATGCTTCTCCTCACTAGATGCCAGAGATTTCTTCTGATCTGCTCTTATTCTCTGCAACAATTTTTACAGCTCTATAATAATCTTTTTTTCTTATTCTATTAAACTGAGTTCCCTATTTAGAATAAAAATACCATATCTCAAACTCCCCTGCTTCTCTGAGCTCACTAATATCTTATGAAATATGACTACATTTCACTTTTTCCATTTGCCCTTCTAAAACTGAACTTATGAAAATAGCTATTATAGTACATATTTAATAATTAACAATAATAATTAACAAGTGCATGGTTAGGTGTAAAACATATTAAACGTGTGGGCTCACATGAAATGAAATAATTTTACTAAGTATATGATGTCGGTGGATCAAGATATAAAACCTGGTTAGTATAGAGATGCTGTGATGCCTGAAGAAAATTTTATGATTTTAACAAAAAATAAAGGTTAAAATAAGTACTGTTTTAGGTTGCAAAATATAACTGGCAGTATAATATATTATTTATCCAATGGGATGCTTTAATGAATAAGGATACAAGTGTTTTGACAGGAAGCTACACTAGAAGAACAATTTATCAAACCTGTGTTAGTTCAAACATCTCATTAAAATTGTAAACTTTCACTGAAAAATTCTAATTAAAGACAAGCATGATCATTTCAAATATGTAGGACAAGTCATGTGGAGGAAGACCAGTCATTAAATCAAGAAAGGCAGCCATTAAATAGATCTGTGCTATGTTCTACATGAAGTCTGCAAAAGTAGTATCATTTAGTTTGCTAAATGGAAGAGATATATAATTAAAAAAACATCATTAAATTAAAATCTGAACAGACAGTATTATTTTATCCTGTGCCATAGCGCAACAAACCACTACTCAACAAAACCAATTTTAATATACTTAGTAGAAATACTTAATCCATGTGAATTTTTTCTTGCAAAAATAAAACCATGAAGAATTCACTCCTGTAAAGTCTGAAAGCTAAGTGTTGATATATGAAAAGGAGGATAAGGTAGTTTTATGAGAAAATAGTACTGTACATGGAATCATAGAATCGCAGAACTACTTGTGTTGGAAGGGACATCAAAGATCATCTAGTTCCAACCCCCTGAATACATAATACTTCTCAATTTTAAAAAGCAATAGTGGAAATCTTGGTAGTGGTTAGTGATATGTCCAGCTCTCAAGCTGCTGGCTGAGGTGAAGGGTACTCTGTAAGGACACCTGTGATTGAAGAGTCAGGTGAAACACAAAGAGGAATTAAATGCACAGCAAAATTATGGCCATGCATTTAAGTCTTGAAAGATTCAGGGAAGTCTGCGATGCAGTAGAAGGAATCCGTCATCTGTACATGCACTAAGTTTTAATAAATCTAACTTAATAAAAAACAAATTTCCCTCACACAGAATCAGTACAGTCTTTTTCACAACTGTCCATGTAGATTTTGAATTTAAGTTTTCCTTGCTTGAGCCCTCTCAGCAGTATAAACTGGAGATCTGAGTGAAGGAGCAGTATGCAGTGGATTACAGAGTCCTGGAGAGAGAGCAGGCCAGGGCCACAGCCACAACAGGAGACAGGCAGGACAGGAAGGATATGGCTCAGGACCTGTCTGAGGAGGTTTGGTCTGCCCAGCAGCAGCTGCTGCCAAATGTGGGAGAGAGCAGCAAGGTCACTGAGATCCCAACCCTCATCTGCATCCCTGCTCCATTCCAGCACAGCTGGAATGTCAGCTTCAGTGAGTGGCTCAGAGAGCAAAACAGTTTTGCAATTAGAGACCTTGTTGTATGACACCTGAGGCTGCAAAAAGAACTGCATTTTAATCTTGTTTTCCTTACTCCCTGCTACATGTATCCACAGACAACATAATACCACAGCTGAGCTAAGCTTCTTTTCAAGACATTTCTGAAGATTCAGTAAAGTTTGGACAATTCTTTCTTTCTCATTATTTCCGATGTGTTTTGACACTCGAGGCTAAGTTCAGCTATGATGAAAAAGCATAAATTCTATCAGACAAAAAAATACCTAACACTGTTTCTAGTCCTTGGAAACAGGGGAAAGACTCGATGTGAAGTCTGAGGTTACCAGATAATTTGAAATACAAATGGAATAGGTAATCATATGAAATCATTTAATCTAACCAAACTGAGTCATGCTTGTCCAAACTCACTGAAAGATCCTGATAGGCTGTTTTTTTTTTTTTTTCCAAAGACTGTGTGCCAACTCATCCCAGCTTTTGTCACAAGAGAGAGCAGAGCAATTCTTTTGCAATATCATCAGGCTTCAAAGACATTTTCTTCACTATAAATACAAATTATCACTTTTTTAATATGTTTCATATATACAGAAAATGCTGATCACTAGTCATCAAGGTAAAAGTATTAAAAGTCTAATTCTTGTGTTTCCTTACTCTTTGTCCACTTGTATTTCTACTTGTTTATTAGGGAAAGCTTCTTGCTTCCTCTGCAAAACACCTCCACTAGCAGAAAACATGCAACATCAACTGTAACAACTGAGGGCTTTTTCTACACAGCATTAAAAAGCCAGATAATCTAAAAGAGATGAAAGATATGTTGCAAAACACAGAATATGATCAGAAGCTGAGAAATCTCATAAAATCAAGAAACAATTTAGAATAGAGCAGTGGGGTGCTTTGACACTTAAAGAGGGTCTCTGCTTACTACTTCATTTTTGCTTACTTCTTTAACGTGAAGAAAATCTTTAGCTTCAAATGAGATGGCCATGCCTGGGACTGGAACATCATCATCATGAGCTGCACTATAACCAACATTTGTCCGAACTGCAAATGCAACAGGTTTTGTCTGCAAAGAGAAGATAAAAAGCATGAGGATTACCCTCACAAACACATGCACTTATACAAATGTACATACAGAGAATGGATTCTGTAAGATGTCTTTTTAAATGATAAAAATGAAAAAGAACTCTTAGCTGTAACATAATTATCTTGTGTAAAAGACAACCAACTATTACTGATCTAGGCATGCCAGGAAGAAAAAAAGTAGTCATGTAGGCACTGAACTCACTGATATTTTTAAGGAAGATACTTGATAAAAGCTAACACTAATTATTGTTTTTCAATATTCAACAAAACCCCACAACTTACCTGAATTTAAAAACTGCAGATGAACACAGTTGATGCTTTATATACTATTATTCATTTCAATATAGAAAATGTGGATATAAGCAAGCATTAAACTGTCAAATCTCCTAAATACTACTTCCCCACTGAAGAACACAGAATAAAACATATCATTCATTGTTATGAAGAATGAATTTTCTGTAAAACATAGCAAACTATTGTTGTAGATCTGCATCTCAGAACAAGAATGGAAATATTAAGAAACAATCTTTGCCAAACAATGATAGAGAAGATAACATGCCTGCTTTTTCTTTCTCCACAGTTCTCTACCAAATTAAAAAAAAATACTTGTGTCTTACTCCTGATATTATCAGTGGATGAAAGACTTCAGACTGACTAAAGACTATGAAATCTCTGCTGCATTGCAACCAACAGACAACTGTAGCAAGCTCACGTCCTTGACATACTTAGAAGTAATCTAAAATTTCCGATTAGAGGGCAACACCTTACTACCCCAAAAAAAGAGAAAACAGAAACACTCTAAAAACAGCTGAACATGAAAGTTATGCAGCAGGCAAAAATATATTCTTTCAATTCCTACTGTTGAAAAATTAATGTGAAAATGTGAATAGAAAACAAAGTGGAACATTTAACCTCACACATTCACAGACACAGTTACGTCCCATTTTAGATATTTGTCATACTGGTTGAAAGGGAGACTGAATTACCATATGATTAAACAACAATAATTACTTTAACTGCATATTTAAAACTAATTAATTTTTAAAACTTTAATGCTGGCCTTTTTACACGGCTAAATAATTCTGAGAGTTCCACAAAACTTTAAAAATAAGTATGCTTTCTTTTTCTTGAACTGCTGTCTAGAAGTAAAGTAATCCGAGTATGCTACACAAGTCATTACTTTCCTATAGAACTCAAAGGAGAAATGGTATCTTACATCAAATACATATACATATATATTATTTTTATCATACGTATCTGTATATCTTAGAATATACCTAGCATTTGCTTACATGTTCTACACTTCTGAAATTAGTTTTGGTCAAAAGTTAAGCACTTCCTGTCCATTCTCTAAATCAGCAGGAAAGTGTGATGGCAGCGTAGCCCTCAGTTAACTCACAGGACCACAAGGACAGAAGCTCCCAGATGTTAAACTTCAACATTTTCTCTCTCCTATAAGGAATAACGTACACATCTTCAGAATGAAGATTTCTACATTCTGTTCCTTTTTTTTTCCCTGGAAAAACAACTGCATTCAACAGATGGAATAACTCTGCAAGGAGAACAACCTTAGGCTGAACGATTTTTATAACGGACATAAATTAAATCAAGACTTGGGAAATTATCAATTTTATTTTTATTTAATTTTATTGCCTGGATCTTATTTCTTCCTGTTAATTCATGAGTTATATTTACTTTATACATCTTTGTACAAACTCTTATTTACTAAGTCAATAATATTTACAGTTTTATTCTACTCAGCTACTTGCTTATACTTACACTCTGCCTTACTCCTGTATCATGACTAACTTGTATTCAGTGCCTTCAAAAGCTTTTGCACAGTATCTATCTCTACCTTGCACTCAAGAAATACTGCATCCTGAAAATTACAACCACTTTTTCTAGTAATATACTTAAAACATGACAGAAGCATCTTTTTCCTATAACTCATTTCAGATTAGTTATACTGTGCTGTAAACCCAGTGGATGCAGCCTCTGGGGATCCTTGTCAACTAGGCAAAATATATGACACAGAAATTGCTCAGAGAACAGGTCATCTCCCTCATGGCCACTAATTTTGGGGATGCTGCTCAATAATCAAGTTATCTCTACTCTCTGGATTCAGTGCTCTCCAAGCCATTTGCATTTCCACCTGAGGCTGCCCTGCATAAAGCAGTGACCCTACAGATGAAAAGATATGAGTGGAACTTAAAGTTGCCTTTACTTCTTAGCAGTAGGTGATGAGGATTTAGGGTTTGGGATCCATCTTGTTTCTCACTTTATTGAATCACTCCTGTTAAATAGGCATGCTTCACTGACAGTAGCTTAAATGAAACCAGACTGCTGATCAGAACGTATCTTTTATGAAGCCAATGTCAGCTAAGTACAGAACTGACTCAGAAAATGTTGTTAGTTATCATTTGTTGAAGAGGTTGTTGATATTGGCATCTGTGTTCAGAGAACTCATGTCCAAGTCAGTTTCTTCCCTTGTTATTTTTGCATAATGTTGAGTGCCATGCATTGTACCCACTTTTCACAGATGCCTGTAAATTTAGCCTGAAAGGAATTATCTTTCTCTGAGGTAATGAATATAACGGGTCTCTCTTGAAACTGCAAGGTTTGCGTTCATGAAAATTTAAAATAACACACAAGCTTTTCAGCTAAGGGAAGTCAATACCACTCTTGAACTTTTCATTAGTTGTCTTGGTTGGTGGTAAATATGCCAAACGATGACCTACATTTGGCACTGTTTGTGCAAGCTGTCCCATAGATACTGTTTGTGCCATAAGCAAAGTTAATACAGAACATAGGACAACGATCAATACTAATGTGACAGCCTGATAGCTGCAGTCTTAAAATACGTCACTTTGTTTTGCCCTGTTGATGGTTGAGAGTCAAACATATAATGAGAAAGTACTGCAAAACCCAGGTTATGGGATTATAAGATTTTTATAAGAAACTCTTGATTATTTTGAAGAAGTTTGCAATGTTACGAAAGATACGTGGGGACAGAAACTACCCAAGTAAAGAATGGAAAAATAAAAATAACAAAAGAATTTTCACTTTTCAATTCCCATTTTGGTATTTCAATCTATTACGCTGTTACACAAGAAACAAAAATCAAAACCACCTGAGTACACAAACAATCCACAAATTTACATTCTAAACACTGAGTATTGTTAGAGTCACTTTACAAGTAAGTAATTGCCCAATGTCTAAAAATAGCATCTGCTCAGCTATCTCATTGTTTAAGAAGCGTCAACACTCGACAGACATCCCAAAGGAAAGTCAGAGTGAACCTGCCGACATTACAAGCAGTGACCAATAGCACCACTTCCCAGCAAAGACTCAACTTTCTTTTATTGGTGTGGGTGTACGGATCAGACAAGGCTGGTAGCAAGACAGAAGCACAGAATAATTGAGGTAGGAGAGGACCTCCAGAGTTGTCATTCCAGCTCCCAGGTCTCAGCAGGTCAGGTCAGAGCAGGCAGCTCAGGGCTGTGTCCAAGGGCATATCCACAGCCTCTCTATACAACCTGCTCCAGCACTTGACAACCCAGGTAAAAAGACCAGACAGTAAGCATGTATTTGAGCGAGGCGCACAAAGATGGACCACAAATATTGGATTTTATGCAGCAATACAAAGAAAATGAATTATAGAATGGCTTGGGTTGGAAGGGACCTCAAGGATCATCAAGCTCCAAACACCATGCCACGGGCAGGGTCACCAAAGGTGAAGTGGTATTACAAGTGGAAACTACCATTTTCCTATTATTATTTAAGTGGTTTAAAAAGAGTATTTTTTTAAGCACTACATGGGTATTTGCAGTGGGGTGGAGAAGGACATATATTATTTCAGGTTAAGAAAGCAACCACAGTACTTTAATACAGAAGAGAACACTGTTCCCATAACCCCTGCAATGCCTGAGGCTCAAATCTCAGACCTGTGCCCCCTAGAGCAAGGTGCAGCACTCAGCACCTCCAGCAAAGTGACTGAGATGAAAAACTACTCTGTAAAACCAAAACACAATAAAACTGTAGGTAATGAGCAGCAGCCTGAGTACAGCTACTGTATAACAAGATTCAAACTTCTCTGAATCATTAAAGCTTATGATATCATGGATCTGTCCTCAGGGACTTAGGAGACAAGTAGACAGCCAGAACATTTAGTTCTGGAGCCAAACTTCCTAATTTCTCAATGTCCAAGTCGGTAATTGGATCTGAGTGGATTTTACCACGTGTTTTCAGAACTGAGGCAACGTGAGCTATGGGCAGCTGTTAGCAGTGCTTGCAGTGCTGCCTCTGAAGGCCTGACTCACCAATTTCTCACATGGGAATTTGTGCACTCTCACAGGAGAACAGCCAGAGTGCAGCAGTCCCATGGCACCAGTCTCTGTCACCAACAGCCTTCTCTGCTCTCCAAGGCTGAAAGGGAACGCCATGCAAACTGACCTTTTCAAGTTTAAGGATGATTTCCCTTAGGATCAAGGCCAAGTAGCAAAACTCAATGAGGAAAGCTGTGAATCCTTCCAGTTACTTAGCTTCTTTATTATAGTAAGGCTCACATTTACTGTTAAAGAGGGGGAAATTTAACACATCCAACTGGTACAAAAGAGAGTCTTAACAATAGATATACTTAAAAGAACTTTTTTTCTCTCTCTCTCTTTTTTTTTTTTAATGTCCTCACACTCTCTTGAGATACTTTGGTTACTATTTTAGCTCATCTTCACACACAGCTTGAAAGTCATGCTTCTTACTTCCTTTTACGAAATTATATCTGAATAGAGTCACCAATGTCGGTTTACATTCAGCTCAGGAGGCAGCAAAGACTGAAATAGCTTTCATGACGCACACGGAGCTTTTTCATACGAGTAAGGTCTTTTTTTTATTAGAGCATACTGCCATCAGTCAAAACTCAGTGATGGCATGGTGATGTTTGCATGCAAGTAAGCCAGGAAGGTGGATCTGCTGCACTCACTTGGGGAACTGATGGGAACAATCGGAACAGCACAGCTGAAGAAAGAAGTCTGTTTGTTCTTACTGAAAACATGCTTATTCTGGCAGCAAAATCCAGAAGATGAAAGCTGTCATTTGCAATATGAATACTGTGCTGGGATTTCAAATTCTTTATTCAATGTCAAAGTGAGGACATTTTATGCTTATGAGACAGCATTTTAGTAGTCCTAGCTTTTTGGCTAGGTTCTTTCAGAGAAATGATCTGCAGTAACATTTTCAGGCTATTCACAAACAGAAAATTCTCTGGGAAAAGCATAAATCCGTGACACAGCAAACTAAAGCAAACACTAAATAAGCCAGTAACACAATGGTTGGTTAAAAATGAAGATATTATTATCAAAATGTCTGAAAAAGGTATAGCATGGAAAACATTTCTTAATTCAGTATAACATCTGCAAGTTTTACTGCTTGTTCCAATTCTTAAATAATTTCTCACTTCATTTTCTTCAACTGGATCAGAAACTCTGTATGACTACTGGAGCCAAAGGTTAATGCTATTAAAATACTTTATTTCTAAATGGTATGTTAAGCATCCATTTTTAAGAAACTATGCTAAAAAATGATTTTTTTTTGATAGAAACATACACTATAAAACAAGACCGATCTATTTACAGAAGTTATATATGTTTCAGGAAGACATTTTAGAGTTTGAGAAGTCAAATATCATAATAGTCCTTAACTAATACACTGAACAAAAAGAAAAGTTATTTCAGAACTTGGTAAACTCCACATCTCACTCAGCATGCTTTTCAAATGGTTACATTTTATAGGAATAGCTTATGTTATCCAACTCATCAACTGAATAAGCACAGTTTTCTTAAATCTTGCATTGAGATATTTATCATATATGAATTTAAAAGGAATATCAACTCTTAATCTCCCTTACAGCCTAGAAACAGATTATCGATCATAGATACAGAAATTATAAGAAGACACATACTTTTAAAGTTGTGTTGAAGGAATGTTTTTTAAAGTTGAAAGTTAAACTTGGGAAAAGCCAAATTAGAAGTCTTTTAACTTAGATGAGCAGCAGTATCTTCAAATTAGTCCTCACTACGTGCATTATTATGGTACTACCATTAACTTCATAGTCATATATTGTCCTCTGTCCCAGCATAGCTTATTTATAAAATCACAGACTCATTAATGTTGGAAAGATGGCTAAGATCATCTAGTGCAACCATCAACCCACCTCCGCCTTGCCTACTAAACATGTCACTCAATGCAACATCTACCCTTTTCCTGAAAACTACCAGGGACAGTGACTCTACCATTTCCCTGGGCAGCCTGTTCCACTTTTTCAGAGAAGAAATTTTTCCTCATCCAATCTAAACATCCAATCTAAACCTCCCCTGGTGTAACTTAAAGCTCTCGTACCATTGCTAATTAACATGCAGGACAGTTCTCTCACTGGAACAGAGAGCTCAAGAATGTATGAAACACAAGGAGCAATCTATGCCAACTTGTAATACTGTAAGGGACTAAATCTGGCCAAAGCTTTAGGCTTACCCAGCTCAATGAAGAGAGATAAGTAGTCTGTAAGGAGTGGTCTCTCTTTTTAAACAACATGGATCACTTTGTGCTTTCCTCTCCATAAATAGGGAAGTAAGGCACCAGTCTTTGGCTGTCCTGGCACTTCAAATTTGTCTTTATATTTCTGCTCAATACTACAAATAAAAGCTTTCTTGAATCCAACACTCAGCATTAATGGAAACTTCTGTTCTCAATCTGTAACTTCCCTGTCCAGCTGTAATACTATAAAGACAAATCAACACTTACACAGCATTCAAATAGCTGTTGTATGTGTCCCCCCAAAAAAATATGTGCCCCCCCAAAAAAATATCATTAGAGAAATCCAAACTTCTCTCTTCTTAATATGCAATAAATACAACATTGAGGCACAAAAAGAAAGAAAACAGGAAGGAAAAATAAAGAATAATCAACAATTGCTTCTTAAACGTGATCAAACTACATAGCAAATACTAGAGCATTATACATTCACACAAAGAATAAAGTTAATCTTTGGGACAGGGAGTTGCCCTCTGTGCTAGGGAATGGATAGATTGTGAAGAGTTAACCTTGAGAAACAGCCATGATCAGGTTGAGAGCTTGTGGTTTAACATTAGGAATTAGATAATCTTAAAGGTCCCTTCCAACCCAAATTACTTTATGATATATGATATGTTATGATATAAAACCAACACAGCTGAGCAAGGATCTGATGGTCATATTTGGGGAACCCAAGCTATTCTATAATTTCATGATAAGTTAGCAGTGATAAATTTCATTTCCTAGTTTGGAGTACCAGATACTGCATAGTTAGGGTTTTTTGTGTGCTTTTGTTCTGTTTTTTTTTCCTCCCCCTCTGGTGTAAGTGCAGTTTTTTGTGTTTAAATAAAACAAATAACATCCTTTAAAAAATGCATTTTTAGATCACACTGACATTTGCATAGATCCACAGGACAACTATAATCTTTATACTCTTCATATTCATTGCCAAAGATTCCTTGCAATTTCAACTGCAATTAACAGATTGCAAACTGTTTACTGCTCTGTAAGAGGAATGGAATGAGACAAAGGTGAGGCCTGCTTTGGCTATGCTCTTCTCAAATATTTGCTGAAAGCAGAATAACTGTAACACTTGCTATTTAAAGCAAAACTAAACAGAAGCACATAGTTTTACATGATCTATTTAAAAATACATATATTCAGCTGAAGTCAACACGAAGCACATAAAATGTTCGGTCAGTTATCTTAATTGTGGCAGAATAACAAATAAAAGAAAAATAGAATCTGCGTCAGCAAGTTTATCTGCTGTAAACCTCTTGCATCTATTATAATCCTCCTCTCACTCCTCAGGAGAGACCCTTGGCCTTGGATATCCAGCGTGGCCATGGCTGTGGCCTTACACACCTGGCAGATGTGTGAATGCTCACAGTTACTTTTCTCTTTGCACAAAAAAGCTGCAGGAAGATGGGCAGCAGTAGAGCTGCTGGTGCACTGCACTTCTGCATCTTTATAGACAGAGTTGAGGTCTTGGCTATATGTTCCAGTGATCCATTTCCACCAGAAAGATCTCCTGGAGGTGGACAATTCAGTTAGAGCAGCATTAAGGTTTCTCTGACATTAGCCAGGCACTAGCTAGACACTTACAGGAGAAAAGCCAGCATAACAGTGGCCAAAAGCCAGGGTTTGGACCATTTGTCATCTGAGCTGTGCCAAGAGCAGCCCCATCAGAGCCTAAAGGTGCATGGGAGTTCTCATCACATTCCTGTCCAAAAATGCCAGAAATTAAACAATTTGATTTTGGTATTTCCTAATGTACTTATTTACTTTTCCTTAAAACATCTAATTTGAATTCCTTGCTCTGAGCACAAGATAAAACAGGTTTCCTGGTGGGTGTATGAGATCCAAGAGTGAAGCGCGGTGATGACGCTATCCTTGCAGAATATATCATACAGCTGGTGCACAGCCAGTCATCAAACCAGAAGATGAAACACTAGCTGGCAATAAACCTTTGTCTTATTATAGCCATAGAACAGCTAAGGTTTAATTCCAGATTGTATGCAACAAGAGTTATTACAAAAATGTTAAATAGTGATAAAGAATTGCATTATTCGTAAGGAAAAAAAAAAAAAGGCTGCATCAAAATGAAAAGTGGCAGGAACAAGTCTGATTTAGGTTTCTAGAAATGTTTAATTTACACCTTTCTGTGTTCAGTGCTTTTTCTGTGCGTATGTTGGGAAGAAGCTTCTCAGTCTCAACCAAAGCAAGTGCAGAGATTGCAGTCTTCCCAGGAATCAGCCCAAGTAAGACACCACTCTGTACCATACAGCTACGTATATAGGCACAGCTGCCTTTTCCAAAGACAGCAGATATTACACAATGCCACCACCTTATGCACTGGGGAGGACACCGAGAGGAGTGTTCTGAAGACTCATCAGGAGTAGCTGAAAACCTATCAGTTCTTCAGTTCTTTTCCCAGCTGGCTGACAGCTGTTCCCCTTTATTTCTCCCTTATAATTTCCCCCTCTCCCTAAATCATGGCCTTGTTTTTTGTTTGTTTCGTGTTTTTTTTTCCCACCACAATGTACCTTTTTCTATAAAGAGTTGATTTGTATCAACTGTGGCTGATTCTGGTGATGGAGCTTTGTGCGTGCAAGCCTGGCTCAACACCCTTTGCACAACAGTGCCACTTACCTGTAATGCAAAGAATTAGGGAACAGCAGCAAGTTCCCTTTTACTAATAAAAAACTAAAGCCCTGCATACTTGTGAGCTTGAAACAGAACACTTCAAAAATTCTGAATTTTCTCTCCAGTATAAAAATTACGTAAAAACCATGGCTATACTCCAAGAAGATCTGCAGTCCTTTCTGAATTGCTGGTAATCAACCAGAAGGTTGCAAACGGCCACAATTGCATAATTCAAGTGCATAAGTGGATTCTGAGGGTGCAAGGAACCAGATGGTAGAATTCTGTTTTTTATTTGTGTTTAATTTAAATGAATTTTATTAATAGCAATATTATATTACTCAACGTACTTAAAGAAATTAAGAGACTATAGTCAAGCTTAGAAGTAGGATATTAATCCAGTCTATTTTTGTGAATAAAAACTGTTCATGATGAAATGGAGAAAGGAGATACAAAAAAGAAAAAAAAAAGGCATTATTTAAATATAATTTAATCTTGTTTTACATTTGTATCTCTTTTCAAAAAACAGGTATTCACACCAGACTATTTAAATTTATTGATTGCTATAAAATGCAAGATTTGTAAATATTTACTGTTATGGCTTTGTTCATTTTTCAGTTGGGCACTGGAAGACAAATTACAGACTACCAGCACACTTCTAAAAGGAATCCTTATCTGCACAATGGGAATAAAATCTACTTAAAATGAACAAATATAAATGTTACACTAACTTTATACAGCTTTGTAATTTCCACAGCTTTAATACATCGCTAGTTTGAATTCTAAAGTATTCAATGTAAAATAACAGCTATTTAATATAGTCTATCATGATGGTTTTACAGGAAGCAATGCAGATTGCGTACCTAATAAAGCAGCATCCTTTCATTTCTTAAGGATGTAAGACAACTAACTTATCTGTTTATATATCACTAAACAATTTGCATACATTTCACGTTGTCACTTTGCAATGTCACCAGTGTAGAATGTTAAATAAAATGGAATTCCCCTATCTAACAGAAACTGTTTAAACTAACAAAGACAGTTTTCTGATTATAATTCGCATAATCCAAATTTACATGAAGGGAAAAGAATTTCTGGAAAAGAAAGATGTTGCTTGGCCTAACAAACATGTTGGACCTCATTGAGGGCTCAGAATGCAGTGTGAGATAGCCCATTTGATGTCTTTGATTTAAACATAAAATGGGAAAAATAATAAAAAAGAAAAAAGCAGCAACAAAAGAATTGGAAGGGATACTACGCTCTAACAAGTTTGCAGAAGGAAGTGATTTTATGATTACATATCATATATGTAATAGAAATATCTTAATGGCATACTTAAACTATGTATGCATTTACTGAGAATGGAACTGGCTAAGAACGTTAAAGGGGAAAGAAAGAAGTAACAGTTCTCATGAAATGAAGAAACTCACCAACAGTGAAGAAAGAATGATAACAAGAGAACAAATGCAATGATCTCCGGAAAAGCAGATATTAATATAGTTCCAGTATATTCTCAAGTATAACATCTTCCCGTGGGAAGCAGTTCTCAGGGAAAAAAAATTAGTTCAAGAAAGTGACAGGTCCTCACTGAAATATAATATTAAGGTCAGAAGCACAAACTAACCTATATGAAAAGAAAGTAAGTACATAACCTGAAATTTAGGAAAGATGCTAGAGGGAAAACTAACATGGATATAAAAGAAGCAACAAACAAGCTAAAAGAAGCAGCATAAAATTATATACAATCAGTTGGGAACATAGAAACATTTTTCCTCTTGCTTGTTAAGTTAGTAAAAAGAAGATCAAGAAAAATTCTCACTCAAAAGAAAAAGACTAAAACTCCGTGTTCCCGACAAAGCAGAAATGCAGTGTATTTCTGGTTCAGTCTTCAATTTTTAAAAAGTTCTCTACTTCTACATATTTAATGATGAAAAAAAGAAAAAAAAGATGTCCTGCTGGAAAACGAATAAAAACCAAGGATAGAAAAAGAAAAGCACAGAAAGACAGAGGTTTAATAAAAGTCAAGTTTCAGTGTCTGGTGCTCAGGCAACTTTTGAGCCACAGGAGTAGGGACAAAGGGCCACCTCACATATGCAAGAGCAGTCTGGTCAACTTCAGTTCGAGAAAAAAATCTTATAAAGAGAAAGCTAGAAGATAAAATAGAAAACATCTGTAACAAAATACGTCACAGTCAGCGAGGATTCTCTCTCTGCTGGTCTGAGTGATGTTATGAACTTTGCTCCCATAACTGTTTCAGTAAGCAAGGTCTAGAAGTGCTTAAGAAGGAGACTGCTTGATGGATTGGAAAAGCTGATGGAAGGTGGCTATCAAACATGGAAAATGGATTAATTGATTTTCTCCAGCTTTGTGTCCTTTGTTCATTTCAAGTCAGTATTTTCATTAACTGTTTGGATGACAGGATGTAGAATATCCTTAAATTTACCAATGACAGCATCCCAGTAGAAACAAATAAAGCAAAAGAAATGACAAGAATTTGTAATTTCTAAGCATGAAGAATTACTAAAATGCAAATAGGCCACAACTGAATTCAGATTACCGCTGTCATTTTGGAGCTACAAACTTGGCAGTCACCAGCTCCAAAATACATACTGATCCTAACAAGATTATCTAAGGACAGGATCACAAGTAGAAGTCAGGGTCAGAGATGTGTGAAAGGCAGTGTCCTCCAATGGATGAACAGGAAAGAACACAGCCTAAAAAGGCATGAGAGAATTCTTTCATTTGAGTTGAGAAGGACAAGGACATTGACCAGCTTGTCTGGGGTACAGTGCTGCACGAGGGTGTAGGAAGGGCAAAGTGGTTTGGCCAAAAACAGCAATGATGATCAGACTTGTAGTAAACAGCAGGGAATATATTTTCTAACTGCCAGAGATTTTAAAAATGAGTTACACAAATACATCTCAGGAACTATTCAGGTACAACTCACCTGGAATTTATGTAAACATATCTGTAAACCAAAAAAAACCACAACAACAAAGAGTACTCTAACAACCAGGCAATGGACAGTAGGAAGTTAACAGTCACAAAACACTCCAGCTTTCTCTGTATTGCTACATTTTCCTGAATAAGAGAGACCTGGACAGGCTGGAGAATTGAGTGGAGAGAAACCTGCTGAGGTTCAACAAGTCTACAGTCCTAAACTTCATGGAGTTATGAGCAAAGCTAATCTCTCTTGCATATCTCATACTCTTGTTTTATTGGAGTAGAGATAACAGAGGTATTACTAGTGATTTTGTAGTGATTTTTTAGTTATTTATTTTTTAGTTAGTCTCCACAGCAAACAGACAGACTCTGTATGCATATACTGGGTTGGTTGAGTATCTATTTCTAGCAGTCAACAATCTTCTCGTGTTTGTTATGTGGTATCTAAGTGCTATACTCAAAAATTCATAAAAGCATTCATATGCAGTTCGCAATGGCTATACACAGGCACAGAGGAAGCCTAAATAATGTAAAATCCAAAGTGACAGAAAGAAAGAATTTATTCTTAGATCCCCAAAGAGACAAGATGGAGTTTATAACAAGCCAGAAAGTTACTGACTTCTTGGGCAGAAAATAATCCTTACAGAAAGGACCAACCCTACTCAGGGACAAGTCATCTTCTTCCTTTACAAGTTTTCTCATTTCCACAAAGTTTATTGCTCTAGTTTTAAGTACTTAAGGAAATTCTGAACAGATCTCAGGCATTCTGAAAAATGAGAAAGGATTTTGTTTCATTCCTGGCACCGTGGTGAGAAAGATGAAACATGACCATGGAAAATCAAGCTTGAAAAATCTGACATCCTTCTATGATGTCGTGACTGACTGGGCAGATGAGGCGAGAGCAATGGATGTCAGCTACCTTGACTTCTGCAAGGCTTCTGATGCAGTCTCCCATAAAATCCTTGTAAGCAAGGTTAGGAAGTGTGGGATGGGCAAGTGGGCAGTGAGGATGGTTGATAACTGGCTGACTGGCAGAGTTCACAGTGTTGCGATCAGCAGCAGAGTCTAGTTGGAGGCCAGTAGCTATCAGTGTTCTCCAGGAGTCAGTACTGAGTTCAACATCACGAATGCCACAGATAAAGGGACAGAAGGCACCTAGCAAGTTTGCTGATGATACAAAACTGGGATGAGTGGCTGACACACCAGAAGGCTGTGGTGCCATTCAGAGAGACCTGGACAGGCTGGAGAACTGAGTGAAGAGAAACCTGATGAAGTTCAACAAGAGCAAGTCTACAGTCCTACATCTGGGAAGGAATAACCACATGCATCCGTACAGGTTACAGTTGACCTGCCCTGCTGTAGAGAAGTTCTGCAGGGAAGGACAAGGGTGTCCTGGTGGACAACATGTTGACCATGAGCCAGCAGTGCATGCCCTCATGGTCAAGAAGGCCATTGGTATCTTGGGGTGCATTAAAAAGAGCACTGACAGTGGGTCAAGGTAATAAGTTATCCTCCCTCTCTACTTTACCCTAGTGAAGCCACATCTGGAGCATTGTGTCCAGTTCTGGGCTCACCAGTTCAGGAAACACAAGGAACTTACAGAGAGTGTCCTCTGGAGGGCTACAATGATGATGATGGTCCTAGAGCATCTCCCTTCTGAGTAAAGACTGAGAGATCTGGAACTGTTAAGCCTGGAGAAGACTGAGAGGGGATCTCATTAATCCTTATAAACATATAAAGGACAAATGTAGAGCGGATGGCTCTTCTCAGTGACAACCAGTGACTGGACAAGGGACAATGGGTAAAAACTGGAAGAGCAACAGAACACTGGAAAATCTGCCCAGAAAGTTTGGTGTCTCCTTCTCTGGAGATGTTCATAGCCTGCCTGGATACTTTCTTCTATAACCTACTCTAGAAAACCTGACTGGGGGTTGAACTAGGTGATCTCCAGAGGACCCATTCAACTCCTATAATTCTGTGAAAGGGAACCAACTCATCGTGAAGGGGAGGCAAACCCTGGTGTATAGGCAGCTACGTTCTGCAATAACTGTTCTGTTCAGGCAAGAACAGTACTTAGAACAGTACTGACTGCAAAGAAGGGAATAATACAGGCTCTAGGCTGGGGACAAGAATGTCTTCCAGCCTGCCTGTTTTTGATTTTTTGTTGTTGTTATATGGAAAAGAAACTAAATAATATCTTTTCCAGATATCCGTACTTTTGCAAGTAAAGGTACACAACCACCATTTAACTTTACTCCTTCATTATATTTTTAAATTGACTCCTATTATTTATTCTTATTTTATGTAACAAAGACAAGAGGTACAAACAGAGATTAGGTTAGAAATACCTAATTTATTCTCCCTTTTCTACAGTCCAGCTCTGCATAATTTGTTCTGGCAGCATAACTGAGTGTTCTCATAAATCCAACAGAGCCTCATCCCTTTCTAGTTTACTGGCACCCCATATTCTTTTTTTTTTTTTTTTTAATTACAATTTTCGGAATTATGCCAGCCACACAGAACAAAGGTATTCCTGGCACACTATGAACCCAACACAACAAGATGTGTGGCATAGAAATAGGTGGTTATGCATGACTGTGTTCTGGTATCTGCTTGTCCTGCCATCCACACACCACGACTCCTCCACTCAAGAAGTTTCCAAGCTTTTGCACAAACCCACAAGAAAGGATAAATGTGTATGCAAAGTAAGCTCCCCTACATTTTGAAAAAGCGTAAAACAGTGCTAACCAATGCACAAATGTCAACCACATTTTGCAATCATTCAAAACTTGAAGTAATAGAAAAAGAATGTTAAACTCTAGTGCTGGATAACTCTGTTTTGATGGTAGTTCATTAACGTAATAGTCTCAGTAAAGAGAAATTCGGTATTAAAAAAATCTAGGGTCTACAAACTACATTTCTTACCCTAAAGGCAAATCAAATTAAGTATTAAATTCAACAAAAGTAAACATCAAGACGTTCTGTGAAAAGGCTGTGTTTTTCTGAGCAGCCTGTGAGGGTTTTTTTTTCTGCCCTATCCTACAAGGGAGTAGTAAAGAGCATGCCACCTTTCCTTGGCTAAATCTCATTATATCAGATTTGAACCATCTTAGGACACGCTCAGAACTCAGAGTCTTTAAAAGCGCACAGTAGATCCTACATCCTTTCTTTCAGGAAGAGAAAATCCCACCATCCCAAGGAAAAGACCTTGGTAGTTGTATCCTTCTCCAAGGGATGTTTAGCCTGGCTGAAGGCTGCAGGGACAAGCACCATCCCATGGGGCACAGGAAGGGAAGGAAGAGAGGGAGGAGACTTCAAATCCTGGGAAAATGCTCCACAAGGTCAGGAGATTACTGCTGATCAGCCAACAAATTGATGCACTATTCCCAGAAGGAAGGAGCAAACAGAATGAAACTTTCACCCTTTCCTTTCATCAAAGTGGAGAACCAAAGAATAATAGCAGCTAACTGGCTTTCACATTCCTAACACCCCAAAATTTAATTCTAATGAAGAGATAGAAATATTAAAACAAATATTTTCACTGAAAGAAGAGAATCTTCTCAAAAGTAGGGAAGAAAAGTAGAAAAAATTACAAGTGAAATAATTGTGCTATAAAAACAAAGTTCTTTTTTGTTTACTTGTTCCAATATACAACTAAGTTTTACAGTAACTTTCCAGAAGTTATTCTATTCACAGAAAGTTAATTTTCACAAAAAGTTTCAGAAGTATAGAAATAACATTTCAGTACTCTATGTAGCTTCACCCAAACCTACAAGGAAACAGGCATTCAGTTTTGGCTCTGATGTTCCTTGGTGGAAAGACTTCATATCCATCAGAAAGCTCCAAAAGAATGAGAAGTAGAACTTGTAATGACACAACAATTCACTGGATAACAAATAATTTTAAAGTATCCTCTAGGGCACTATAATGACAGAAGAACATAAGTTATTAGTCAACTATTTTAGAAATAAGATCAGCCAGCTTCTTTGAAATAATTTCTATTAATGTAATATAAAATTCTGTTTTATAAAGACACTCTAATCAAGTGAGTGTTCAGTACAAAAGAAAGTCTCCTCTTTCACTGTCTCATCAGCAATGCTCTTGCATTTACTATATTTGATTCTCAGCTATCCAACGATATGTCTATCAGTTTAGAAGGGTTACTGCCCTCCACTCTGTGTTAGTATTTCCATTAACCTTTGCAACGAATGTACAAAAACACTTCAGTTGTGAAAGCTATTGCATTAATGCAATAATCAGAAATTACCTTTCATCCAACATTAGTCATGGATAAACAAAACGACCAAGCATCACAAAGAGTAATTAAGAAATTACAGCTGTAACCTCTAGTTCAAGAAATATCAAGCTGAAGAAATAATGTCAGAGGGGAAGATGGTGAAACAGGCATCCTGAGTAATACATTTTCCAAGGAGGAAAAGGTAAGTCTCCTCTTTGATAATGCAAAACTACTAACTCTACAGAATTCTTGAAATATTACAAGGATAATGATAGGACAAGGGGGAATGGTTTTAAACTGAAACAGGGGAAAGTTAGGTTAGATCGTAGGAGGAAGTTTTTCACTCAGAGGGTGGTGACATTGTAAGAAGTTGCCCAAGGAGGTTGTGGATGCCCCATTCCTGGAGGCATTCAAGGCCAGGCTATATGTGGCTCTGGACAGCCTGGTCTGCTGGTTAGTGACCCTGCAGTGGGGGCGTTGAAACTAGGTGATCATTGTGGTCCTTTTCAACCCAGGCCATTCTATGATTGTATGATTCTACGAACATACATAGACTAAGATCAAGTCAGACAGTTTTCTCTTTATTCTCCCTTTTCAGAATAACCAGATTAAAGAATGGGAGCATTTACCATGATAAGATGCTACACAGGTTTTTAAAAGCCACCATAAGGAGGCTTATATTGCTACTTGCAGATATTCAGGATTAACTAAACCTTCAAGTGCACAGTGGAAACTGTGAAATTACAGGTATTAAGATCTGTGATGTGCTCTAAATATAGGTAATTTAGGTCATAACCATAAAAGATACGAACAGTTCTCTGAGATAATCCTCATGTGACACTGGTATTACTTTAAAAGGAGTATTTCTATAATAACTTTGATTAAATATAGAAATGTGACAGCAGTGACTAAATCTAGATGCTGCACAGCTCTTCTTTAAGGTCCTTCACACAAATTTGACTGCAGTTGCTGGACAGACAGCACTAAGATTTCTCACATGAAAACAGGTTTCCTTTCTGATAAATTAAAGTCTCCCATCAAGGCATTTGTACATTTTTAAGATGTTTTACAAAATGTTTTTGGAGATATAAACTCACTTGAGAAAGAGAAAATGAATGAAATTCCCTTATAGTTTGTCACAAAATATCATTCTGAATGTCAGTAATCTCCTAGCATTTCATCTATTATCTTTGCCAGCGCCATTAATTACCTGAACCCTTGAACTCAAGAAGTTAGTAACATGCTGGAATATCTAAAGCTGGCTAAGTTACTTGCTGCAGTTATTCAGATAAGAAGAATTAAAATGAAAAAGAGCAGGAGACACACAGCTGGCTGCATGCAATGGACAAAAGTTTTTAAGGGTGAAGTGACAAGGAGCATTTACAGTTCACAATCATCCCTCACTGTCAGCTTTCAGAAACTGAGCAGTGTCGCCAATACGCATAATTTTGTAGGTATTGGATTCCTCAGTCCTTATTCTTATAGCCTGTGTCCTTAAAATAATATGTTTTAGCTAGAATTTCAGCTTTCATTAAAAAATTAAAAATAAAATAAAGCTAGTATTCTGGGCCTCGCAATTTTGAAAAGAGGCTTAAAAATGTTTCCCTAGCCCTGCTGAAAGCTCAGAAACTTTGCACTAAACTTTATGAGCGTTTTCAGTGTTCAGCTCATGACTTCCTGAGGTCTGCAACTAAACTAAATTGCCTTTACTTCTCTCATCTTTTTTCTCTATTTTCTTTTCTTCCTTGCTGATTTGTCATCATCAGCTATGATTCTCAGATGTTCTTTGCTTTTTTGCTTTGAAGTTCTTTGTGATTTCCCCCTTCACTCTCTCAGCAGGCACGTGCCACATTCTCTTTCCCTTTTCTCAGCTGACTCCGTGAGGATGAGCTGGACAAGATTCTGCCTTCAGATCTCTGTGCCATCATACCTGTCTGATATCTCCGCAAAGCTGCTTTTTTCAACGGCGCTCTAGAGGAAGTGGGAGAAATGCCACTCAGCCTTACAGTTGAGTAGATGAAATGTTGGTGTTCCTTGTAACAGGCTACTGGCTTCGTGTTGAATTAATAACATGGACCTGAGAATCTTATCTTGTCCTTCCTGGAGACTCGCTTTAGCTACTAACAGAAATTATATAATGTCCAGGTAACCATTAGGCAATTTGCTTTACCTTTTTGTTTAGTTTTGTGCAACTGTGCTGTGTAGTGCCTAATATACTTTTACAACCAATAGACAGTAATAACCAAGAATTAACCTGCACAGAATGGGCTGTGTATCATCTTGGAGTAAAAGCAGACAGGAGCATGTGCACAGAGTGAAAGCAGTGTCCTGAGAGTGTCCCTGACATGGGACCCATCCTGTGGTCCATGACTGGCCACCGTGAAGGGAATGTGGTCTTAGGGATAAAGAAGGGAGCAAAGAACCAATATCCAGCCTAAAAGACCACTTCTTGTTGTAGCATGAAACTATATTGCAATGAAGGAAGGGAGAGCTGCAAAGCATGCTGACACACACAGTAGCAGCCACAATGGATTCTATCCTGAGATAGAAGAACCCACCAACATCAGCTCCATACTTTTCCCATCACAGCACTCCACGCTGATGACTCTGACCCTAATCTCAGCTGCTACCATCAACATTAGGACTGAGAGATGAAGTGGGGAGAGAAAGGGATGTAGATTTGAAAGTGTGTATGTATGTTCTTTTCACTACATATAGCTTGAAACTATTGAAATCAGAATAACAATAGCTATTTCATTATGAACTCTTGGCTTTGCATATTAAATGCTTCCTTTTGTCCACCACGAGTTTATGAGCTATAAACTGGTAATAATTCAATTAACATATTCTGTGACTAAGATGCAACACAGTTAATGAGATAAGACATTTGGCTAAAGAACACCATTTCTGAAAAAAAAAAACCATCCACGAATAAAAGCAGCTGGAACATCAGGACTGCCTCTGAAGAGGTCAATTCCCCTAAATCAAGCTGGTTTTTAGAAGTGAAAAGTAAAATCTGGCTCATTTTTCCTATAGATTGCAGAAGTGAAAGTACAACACTTTCGTCTCTTTAAAAAAAGGCATACTGTTAGCTAGCTAAACCCAGCTCACCAAATGGACAGCATTAAACAGTTTGGTTTTTTTTTCCCCCTCGTATCATTCAAATTATTTGCTTTGAAGTTGTCCAAGCAGCGCAAGTCAGATCTTTTTCAAATCACACTTCTCACATCTTCATTCTACTCCTTTCAAGATTCAACACTCACAAATACATTATTTTATATATTTTTTATTACTACATCTAATAAATAAACCAAATCGAAAACTTCTTTGCTTTGTATAATTTTCTATTACATAGAGAAACATAGTTTGTAGAAATGTGGGATAACTACTGAACAAGTAGTAGTTTTAGAAACAAGTTACTAAACTTGAAAATGAAGTGAATAAAACAGGAATAAACACAATCATGTAAACATCTCTTAAACTGTACTGTTTTCTTATATAAAAAGTTTGAAATACTACATGCTTTTTCAATTCATTTATAACACTGCAAACTTTTTCTTGGAATCCAGAAATCTCAAACCAAGCAACATCGAAAATAAGAAAAACTTGTGACCTGTCCCTGCAAGACTATACATCAGTTTTTCAGTTGGATTTTTTCTCCTATGCATGCTCACTTATTTGGAAAGGTCAAGAACAAGAGGAATCTTTTGGATAAGATGTTCAGTTTTACATTGCTAAGAGCTGTATTTAGCTCTCAAAAGTACCAAATGTTCCTAAGCAGTGGAATAAAGATAGAGTCACAGTCAGAATTCAACAGGCAAATATTGTTGCTGTCTTTATCCTTTCCACATATAATGCTGAAGACTCTGGCTTGAAAATTCTCTCAGCAGAGAGAACTGCAAGTGAAAGCAAAAGTGTTCCTGATTAGCAAGCTACTGCCCAGTATTTTGTGAACTTAGAGGAAATATTTTCTAGCTAGATAGAGTGAAGGTGTTAAGTATCTTTCAATCCAACTGCAGATTGGATAAGAAAACATGAAATACACTTTGCACCTTTATTTTGTCATGTTGAAAAGAATTATATATATATATATGTATATATAAAATTCTATATATATACACACACACATGTATATATAAATGTTTTTCACACATGAACATTATCCACAGTTTAATATCTCCTTGGCCACTAGATTTGCAATCATTATATATACTTTCCATGGAAAGAAAATAATTTTCCCTTCATGCAAAGGGAGCACTGAGTTTTCCTTGCCCTATGATGAAAGTAAATGCAACAGAGATGACTAAGGTGGCATTACTTGCAACAGCAAATTAATCCTGAAACAATGCTGGCACAGAAGAATTCCCAGTATGAGTTTCCATCAATAAAGTCATCAATGGCACACGTGCTATTTCATATCCCAAAAAGCTTACAGCATTCAGCAACACATCCATAACACATTTTTCCCTTTTAAATGGGAAATTTGGATATACACAATTTCTAATTCTATGGTTTTTTTTTTTTTAAAAAAAAAAAAAAAAAACCTAAGATTTCTTCCTCTAAACATAAGACATAGCTTTATTGTATCACCTTATAAATAAGCTTAGATTTCTGCATTTTAATTTTTCAGTAGCATAAAAGGGTATTTTCATTTAAAACCTAGCAGCTATAGATACAGTATTTTCTTTTAAATGGTTCTGTAGACAATCGCACTGAACAATATTATGCATATCTTGAAGACTTTGTTACCATAAAGCACAAACTGGAGAGGAAGAAAGATTTCAAACTTAAGCAATAAAGCAAGCAAAGACAAACTAATCCTCTGAGCCAAGAAAGAAATGCCTGACATTAGAAGATTTTTGAAAGTGTCAGGGAACTTCCACCAAATATAAAAATAAATAGTAAAAGTAGAAATCTATTCACAACCTCCAAACCTTGAATAAGCTACCAATTTTTTGAGAAACAACCAAAACACAATGTCAGTATTAAGTAGATGGAGTATGATAAGAGAAAGCTACTAAAAATCAAGACCACGGGGCTTTCATCTTTTTGAGGTTCCAGGGAACTAGCATGAGAAATCAATTGAATTTACACTGTGAACTATATTGCCAGAGCCATCACTGAATCACTGACCTAAAGAGGAACAAGTGCAGCTCCAAGTGCAGCAGGGAGACAACTCAGTAAAACGCATTATCATGCAAGACTTCCTTTCAATCTTCAAAACCAAGTTTAGTAGAAAACAGCCACATCTCACTATGTTTATGCAATAAACAGAGATAAGACACAAGGATGACCAGAAAACACTATCTGAGGTACTATGAAAAGAATTAATCATTATCAGGTTTTATTTCCCCAGGCTAAAACACTGAAGAGCGCTAAGAATCACAAGCAAGATGTTACAGCATTTTTAAAAACAAGGAATGCCAGAACTTTGAAAAGCTTGCAAATGAAATGCAACAGAAATGAGGCTTGAATGAATGGAAAGCAGAGTTGATGCATAGTGGATGGGCAGGAATTAAGAGCACTGATCACTCTGGTTTTATCCAGACTCAGGAAATTCACTTAAAATTCTCCACATATGTTGAACTGGATTTTATCATTCAATCAAGAAAAAAATATTATTTGGAAAACAAACAACAACAACAACAACAACAAAAACAAAACAGGAGCATTGCAGATACATACAAAAAATGGAACACCAAAATCAGAAATTATAATGCCTACTCATGTTAATCATTCCACAGAGGCAAATAATATGTGCTAAGGAAGATCTCAGCGGAATGTAGGTACTGGAGGAATATGTTAAAAAAGAACCTACTAAATTAAAACGAGCACATAAGGAAACAACATGAGAAATGAAAGAGGCAGTGACCAATCCAAAAGCAGAGGCCAAAAGTCCACTTCATGCATTTGTTTGCTCAGCATACAGAGCCCATGAAACCTTACATGAGTTCTGGAAAACAAGGCTCCTGACTTGAGAGGGAATCCAGACAAATGAAAAAATGTTCTATTTGAGACATTTACTGATTATATTTACGGACTACTGTATTTGCCATTTATTTCATGTGGATTCTGCTTCTTTTTCACACAGTGAAAAAATCCCAAAGAAGTGGGATTTGCCAGTAGAAACACGAGGGCCACTTTTACAAGATTTCAGACTCAGTACTTTAATCAAAGTGTACATAGACACAGACACACAATTTTAACTCTGGAGATCACATGCATCCATCTTTTTGCAATATGAGCCGTATACTGAGTATAACTACTTCTAGAAGTCTAAAAGTAGCCTTTGGGCAAAAGATACTCTGAATTTATAAAAAATGTTGATGACTTGCAGTACTAAAGAAAATGGAATAAATGTGCCAGTTTATTAGAAGAAAAAAAAAAAAAAGAAAGAAAACCAACACAAAACAGCAAAGTACTCAAAAGAAAATTATATATATTAAAAAAAAAAAATCAATATCCTTTAGGAAGGAAATTTTAGAAAGACATTGCACATTCAAAGACCCCTTTCTCACCGCTAGTGAAAATAAGGAAGTTTGTGCTCTGCCTTAAAGCAGCATAACAGAGTTTTACCCAACCTGCTAACTAACAAATGAAGGCAGTTAGGAATGACCCCAGCCACTAGACACAAAGAGTAGATAAAGCATATTGTCTGCACAGTTGGTTTTATTTCCACATCTAGGAAGCCAAATATTAGTGATGAAAGACATTTCTGCAAAGGAAATTATTTCCTCCCCCTTTTTAAGCTTAAAATGAGGGCAGCTCTCAAGATTTCCCTTTTTGTACACGGCAGGAAACAGCCAGCAGCCCGGACAAATAATCCATTTTGGCAAATTAGGACTAGTAAATTTCTGTCCACATGCAAGTTAGCTGTTCCCTCTATAAAGTACTTGCTGGAGAAATACAGAGGTAAGTAAGATGAACGGCCATGGATCAGAGACAATGTACTGATTATTTATGAAGTGAAGCAGAAGTCATGTAAAATGTACTTTCAAGGGTATTCTAATAATGAAATTAAAGTAACTCTTACTTAGAATGTCCTTCAGGCCACAGTTTAAGAACACTCAAGTATTTCAGCCAACATTCTTGCTGAACGAAAAGGATCTCTCACCATGACCCTCAATTATGTCTCCTGATTCCCATACATTCTTTTCAGGTTCAGAACCACAATTTACGGCAATGGGGTTAACAGGATCAGAAAACTAACACTACTTGAAACTATTTTTCCTCATTACATTTAACTCTAATTGTTCTCAGTATTTCAACATGCAATGATATAAAATGCTTTTCCAGCAAGAGAGCAAGTCAAAAGCATTCACCTATAGAAAAATTATATGAGTTTATAGCATTAAGTAAATAGCATAGTCCAATAAAGAAAACTAATAAATGTGAATCAACTCTGCTTATGAACTTGTTTAAATAAAACTGATTTGAAATATGTTTCTTTTTCAGTGTCACACATTATCTGGACGCTGATCTCCTGCCCTTTTGTTTATGCAGTTCGGTGATAAAAGCAAATGACCTCATGGAAATTCCTTTAAAGACTACTTTTTTACTTAAACAAATTTGATTTTTTTTTCACTATTTTAGCACACGGAAATTTCTGGCAGCCTACTAACAAGTAAACAAATACTTCTTTCAGACAAGTGCAGGCTCATCTTCACCTGTATTTATCCTTTGCATACACACATTACAATGTAGTAAATGCCTGTGTTGACAGACATTCTAACCAGATCAGAGTCATTTAAAAGATTGCTAAATCACAAAATGGCTTGGGTTGGAAGGGACCTCAAGGATCACCAAGCTCCACCCACCCCCCCACCGCAGGCAAGGCTACCAACCTCCACATCTAATAGTAGAGCAGGCTGGCCCAGGGCCCCATTCAACACCTCCAGGGATGGGGGCATGCACAACCTCTCTGGGCAATCTTATCTGCTGACTTCAGCTAGGCTAAATTGAATGACTAATCCTAGGTTCGAGTACAGAATCTATATTACAACTTAAGCATTGAACATAAAACAAAATATATTACTCAGAACTGGTTTTCTTCCACACAGCCTACCATCTCACAACTTAAAGGATAGTAGGAGTGACTTAGAGGCCATTTAATTCATGACTTTTTCTTCAAGTTCTAGAAGAACACTAAAATATACTTTTTTCCTATTTGTCTTAATGCAACCCTTATATTGAATAATAAGAATAATTTGTGTGTTAATAAATAAAACTATTGTTTGCGTGGCAATGGAGTCCATCCATGGAATTTTCCTGATTATGCTGAAACTGGCTTTAAGTGCCACTGTGGGTTCTAAGCACCACCCATCGTCCGTGGCTGGCTTTCAGCATACCAGTCTGCATGACCTTTTAGCCAGGCTGTTTAATCTTAGGGCTACTGGTCTGGGAGTGGAAGCAACTTGAATCTTTTCTACCTCTAAAAGCAGACTTCAGAAGTTCTGAAAGCTTCTGTTGGTCACCTCAAGAGGGGAGATGTTGAGGAAATGCATGATGGACTCAGGAAGGAATAAAAGATGAAAAAGACATCAGAAATATCTGCAGAACGTGCAACGAATAACTGAGTTTTACCTATTTTACCTCCCAGACTGAAACAGCTTCCTGTAAGGACTGACTATGCACAGTGAACAACATGTATCTGGTGTAAATACTGACAACGTCAAATCAGAATTTGGCATTGAAGAATTTGTCATAGGGGCAACTGAACAAAAACTATAGCACACTGTACGTGACCCAACAGCCATACAGACAGGTTTGAAAAGCCTGCTCTGAAAAATTCGGACAGAGCAACTGCATAAAGAAAATACTTGCAAAGAGTGAGCAAGACAAAACTGTTAATGCCTGCTACTATAAGTTTTACGCAACAGAGATATACGACAGAGGCAGTGGCTAGTTTCCCATAATCACTTTTACTGTGTTTTCACTTCTTGTCATTATCTTTTTGAAGAAGGTCACCAAAAATTAGTATATATATTTCAGACAGCCTGACTGGAGACAGTTGATATTTAAAGGAATGCTTGGCAGTAGCCAAAAGTAGCGCAGAAAGAGAGTGAGCTTCAAGAGAGCTCTGCAGCACCACTGACCCCACGCTCAGCACTCTCTTTCATAGGATAAACAGTGACTGAAATGTTATAGCAGAGCTGCTTATTGCTGAAATACAGTGTTTCATACCCATCATTTGGCATTTTACAGATATTTAGAGAAGCCTTACTCTCCACACATGAAACTTCTCTGGGTGTTATTCAACTGACTGCTAAATTTGACAGTGTTATGCAAGAACATGTGCGTCCCCCACCTCTGCGAAAGGTTTTTTTCCTGTGCATATTTGATACTGATTTCACACAGGACCTTGCATTTGTTAAAGCTGTTGCCACCCTTAATATAGCTAAAGCAACACAGAGCAGCTATTCAACTGTTGCTAAAAGGCATCATCCACTTAATTTGCTGATCCTCAACAGTTTAATTTCCTTCTACTGCATTAAAGTTCTCAAACCTTATATAGAATGTGACGAACCAAAGTCACAAGAAATACAGAGTGTACTGAAATGCTAATCAAAAAGCAACTGAAAATTTCTTTAGCTGAGAAAAGAGAAAGGAAAAACACAATAAGGAGAACTTAAAGAGTACACTTTCAAGGTTTAGAAAGCTTTTCACATATTGCAGAATTCTACAAATATATATTTTGAGTCTCTTTAAATGGGTATGTGGCCACAAAGCTGAATTAGATTTATATTCTTTGAACAAGATGAATTTGTGTTCTTAAATCTTGAATAGCTGCTTAATTTACTAGTTAAATTCAAATAGTATGTTCTGCACTGCACCAACGCATTATCTTCTATTCCTGTCCAATGTTATTCCACCAAAAAAGAACATCAACAGATTTCAGTAATTCGATAAGACATCCTCCCCCTTTTTATCTCCACCAAACTTTTAGCTTGTTAGAAAATGTGTCAACCAACTTAAAGAAAGAATGAATGTCAGGACATTGGAAATAGACAACTTGTTGCTATAAACACATTAAATGGATAATACTCTATTTTATCTAAATAGAACATTGATTGTTTCTTTTTATTTTTTTTAATAGAAAGATAGAAAAGAAGAAATAAGCAAGGGAGACAAACTGAAGAGTTAGCTACGAAGAGAGTCCAGCCTATTTCTCCCATATTTCTGATAAATGCTAAGAATTTTCTTAGCCATCGATTTGAAGAGAGTTCAGTAAACTCATTTCTCTCCAGCTGCATGAATGTTTATCATTTAATTTCTTTTAGTTCTACTTAAAACATTCAAAAAAAAAAAACAAAAACATATTTCAGCAAGAAAGAAAAGATTTGTTTGTAGATTTTGACATGGAGGGTCTTGAGTTAGTTCCCATTTACAGCAAATAATGAAAAGAAATGAGTTTATTTAATGAAAAGCAAGATTCAGAATTGCATTTTTATGACGCCTAGAGTTCGATGTTATGGTTATATAGACAGGTAAACAATATAGATATACAGTACCATAGCAATACTGTCACTGAACTCTATGAGTGTCTATACGATCCACCTTTCAAAACAATATACTTGTTGCAACATCCCAAAGAAATTGATATAGAACTTAAATTACTTTGCTTTGAATACATGTTCATGAAACACGACAGTATCAGAAGAGCATTAATTGTTTATCACTTTTGAGAAAGAGAACTTTTCTTTGTCCACAATAATGTCTACTACCAAATGCTCAGTAAAACATTTGAGAATAAGATGCAGTTATGGCATATTTAACAGCTTTTCATCTCTGCCATTCCAGGCTCTCATAAAGGAGTTTGCCTTAGCAGTCACAGTCAAATGGTTTATTACATCTAGGGTTTTGGTTTTTTTTCTGATAAAAGAACAGTGTGGAGAGAGCTTCAAGTCAGGATTAATACATACTGGGAGAATCTGCAGGAAGTCATGTACAAGGACAGCTATTAACTGTGCCTAGAATTAATGATCATAGCTTCAAGAACTTAATTACGAATAAAACACAGAAAAATTGTCAGTCTCTCTGCAGTGACATGAAAGCTGTATGTAGAATGTAATGGATGTTGTATCTTCCAACTGCTGAATCATACTTGTCTGGGTTCCTGCCTTCAGCAGTAGAAGACTGCAAGATCTTACTCCAGACAGTGAAAGATAAAGGATTTCTCACATGAAAAATATACACTTCAGTCTTGAAGTTTGGAGCGTTCAGTCTCCACCAAACCCCCATATCACAGCACACTACTGCCTATAAGGCAGCACCACAGTCCACTGACCATTACTGTGGTCTACTGACAGAGATAAGAAACAATAGAGCAGCTACAGATAGAAGTGTCTTGAATTAATATTTTGGATCTAAAGTCAATGTCACTAAACATCTTGTCAGACATACAGAATTGTCTTGGTTTCAGTTGGGACAGAATTGTTTTTCTTCAGCTGTCTGGTATGACGCTATCTTTTGGTTCTAGGAGAAAAATGATGTGGCTAATATATCAGTGCTTATAGTTGCCTGTAAGGAAGTGTAGTAAAGAGCCAAGGCCCTTTGCAGCAAAGGGCCCAAATGGCTAGGAGGGAACAGAATTAGGATGGCTGACTTAAAACAGCCAAAAGGATATTCCATATCATGACATCAGCTGGAAGGAGTTTTGAAGGGGGTGGGAATTCTTCTGGCTCTAGGGGCTCAACATTGCTTTACTCCTAGAACCAAAACACAGCATCATACCAGACACTCCGGAGAAAACAGTTCCATCCCGGCTGAAACTAAGACACACAGCATAGTGTAGAGTACAAAATAAAACTGAGTATCTCAAGCCTGAACAGTACACAAGATTGTCAATGCTCAATTCCCTGCATTTCCTTCTTCCCCCCATCTTCCAACTAAGTCACAGAACAATGCTGAAAGAATAAATCTCCTTTTTGCCCATTTTTTTCCAAATCCATTTCATCCCATTTGCCTTCTCCCTGCCCTCAGGCTTGCATCTTAATCACAAGCTTTCCGGAGAAATTAAAACTTGCCTTGAAGACTTCACCCAGCACTGAGCCTTATGCCAAGATGAGATATTGCTCTGGAAGACTGAACAGCAAAGAAACTATGCTATGCTGGATTACTTAAACTGGTGATTTTGGATTCAGAAGAGTTTAAAAGAGGAGGGGAATCTTTCCCTCTGAGTTCACACACACACAGCAGATTGCTGCACAGCACACGGCTCCTCAGCATTACTCTTGCAAGAAGAAGGTACTGAGCTCCTTGTTCATCAGCTCCTCAGCCATCCCAGTCCCCACGTCACTACCACCAGAGATGGGACAGGCACTGGAAACACTCCTCTTCTTCATCTTCTTGTTGGGATGCCAAACATCACAGCCTCATTCCTGCAGCTGATAGCTTGAGCAACAGGAGAGACATCACAAGGCAGACCCCACCAGGCAAGGGGGCAGCCACATACATTCAAGTCCACTGAGCATATCACATCATCCACAGTGGCTGGATTGTCAGGAAACACCAGGGGAGAAAATAAAGTATGCGCTTTCATGCATGAGTCACTCAGCTGGCTGCAAGAAAGAGAGTAAGGATACAAAATAACAAAAAAAAAAAAAAAGAAAGAATAAGAAAAAAAACACCAAACAACCCAATTATGAGAAATGTTTTAAGTTGCCCTAAAGCACTTCTGGGATGGCTAATTTCAACTGTAATTTGACTATTATCTAAAGTCAGAAATGTATTTCCCTCTCCAATTACTGCTATTTATTACTGATGATTACTAAAAGCAATGTATACAGCTGTCTCAAGATGGCAGGCACTCAGCATTTCTTCTAATTTTTATTTAAGTCAGGAAACAACTCTCTCATGACAGACAGAGGTGACCTAAAGATAGCAGAACAACAAGTGCTTTCTGCTCATCTATTTCATTTCAAGTGAACTATTAGAAGCCAACAACATTTTAAAACTCAATTTTCAAATAGTTGGTTGAATGGATGGAGTCAAAAAGCAGCAAGCGCATCTCTTCTCTTACTTCAACATTCTGACATCTCTAGTCAAAATAATCAAAGCAGCTGCAGTTTGAGCCTTCGTCTTCCCTTTCAAGATTTTTTTTTTCCTTCAGTCACTAAAACAAGGACATTTTGCAGATCGATAGCACAAGCATATTTGCAAAATAAAACCCCAAACCGCATGGTGGATCCCCACTTTCCATATCTGTCAAATGCAGATCCATTCAAAATACTGAAAACAAAGTTGAAGTTTTCAAACTGTTCTTTGAATTCTAAATATAATATAAAACAAACCACACTGAAAATAAGTATCTATTTGATAAGATTCCCATAATAAGAACAAAATACAGTCTTGTTGATACGTATTTTAGTCATATCCCTGTCATCAATGTACTATCATATTTTTCCAAGAACAAAAAAAAGAACAGTTTTTATTCATGTAAGACAAAAGGGTTTAAGTTGTTAGCAGAAAATGAGAATTTTTCAAGAGTTAGAAAGAAGCAAGAAGGGAGTTTCATTTCTAAGAATTATAAACTAAAGAGAAATCCACTTTTTCAGGACAACTCTTGGGGACAACTGAAAGGATAGAAAAGTAATATGACAATTTCGTTATGATAGAATTGTCCAAATATGGACAGGTTGTAAATCACAGAATACAAATAGATATATTAAACAACAGGAGAATGGGAGAAACTATAGGATTCTCTACAGCAATAGCAGCAACATCTAAGTTGTTTGCACAGCTGAATTGGTTGTCATTGTACAATGATTTAAAACTAGGTAGCCTTTGCTTATGTGAATCTATCAATAAACTTTGACTTAAATAAAAAAAAAAATCCTGTGTGAAACAATCATAACAGCAATCTTCTTTATTTAGCAAGGAGAAGGGTATTTAAGAAAAATAAAATGCAACAAGTAATATTTCAATGGGAACTATCTTAGCTAAAGCTAAAGAGTATCACCTGATTGTTAGGATTTCATATCAGATTAAATAAAAGTATTGATTGCCAGGTGCATTTGAAATGCCAGAGGAGAATGTCAACATGGGGTTGGAGATATAAAGAAAATGTTCTGTGGTTTCCAGAGACCCCACAGGCGAATGTGAGGGGAAGTTGATACCACAGAGTTGTTTTTGCTCTAGTGCATGCCCTGATTTAACACAGCACATAGAAAAAAAGACAGCAGAAAAAACAACAAACCTTCACTGGAGCCCTCTCTGAATCTTAAAATGTTTTTAATGCATTTCTGTTACATGAATAATGCAGAAACCATACACTGTTCATAGTTCAAGCTGAGTTTTTCCACTTTAAACATTCATAACTTGGGAACACAGAGCATCTTCCTCCCAGGTATTACCAGTTTAGTTTGGGCTTTTGGTTTCTTGGCTTTATACAGTCAATGACAAGTTTCTGTGATTAAAGTTTCCTAATAAAACATTTTTGAATTAGCACTGATGCCAGTCTACTTTTATACTGTACAAGCACGTTCTTTCATAACAACACACATCACTCAGGCGTTGTATCTAACAGCAATCAGGTTAGCTCCTGAAGTACCTGGAGAACAGCCACTTAGGTACTAGAGCAGAAGATACAGGCTAGATGGGACAAGGGGAAATGGTTCAAGTTGAGGGAGGGAAGATTTAGGTTGGATGTCAGGATGAGAGTAGTGAGGTGCTGGAACAGGCTGCCCAGAGAGGTTGTGGATGCCCCATCCCTGTAGGTGTTGAAGATTGGATGGGGCCCTGGGCTGCCTGGTCTAGTTTTTAAATAGGAAAGTTGGTGGCCCTGCCTGTGGCAGGGGGATTGGAGATTCATGATCCTTGGGGTCCCTTCCAACCCTGGCCATTCTGTGATTCTGTTACAACGGAATTGTTTTCTCCAAGCTGCTGTATCACATCAGGCCCAGCAGTGCCAGCTGGGACACCTCTGCATGGGGGGCCATTACTGGCTGCGCTGAAATCCTTACTCCACCTCACGTAATCTTCCATAAATTTCATGGAAGCTTTGATCACAGGAACACTTTGTTCTCTGACAAACTCTTTTACTTCCTCAGAAGGCTTACCCTTGGTATAAGTTTCCTTGTGTATAAAATAAGTACTTTGTGTTGGAAGTCACCAACTGTAGAACATAAGTGGCAAGTTCAAGTCACCAATTCAGTTTACCTAACACATGCAAACATACATACACACGTGCATATGGATATATAAAATGCATACATATAAGCACACAGATACAAACATTCAGGTTGACAGGCAATTTAAAACACATACTTTGCTGAACCTGAGAAAAACTAAGAGCCCTAATGCTTCTACATGCCTCTATTAGTAATGCCTAACTTGAACACATTTCACATGTATATATTTAATTTAGGAAAATAAAAAAATTCTGAAAACAGAAATTACGAAAAATCTCTAGGTAGATTCTACATTAAGCTAGAATTGAAGTGTGAAATGTACATCAAGCATTTAAAATAAAAAGATGAAAATTATCTACTTTGGGGATAACTTACATATCACAGATTAAAAAAAAACACAAAAAAAACACCATTTATATTAAAGTGAAACATTTTAGTAACTTTCAGCAATTATGTCCTGAAATCCTGTTTTCCTTTCCATTTGAATCAGTATTGTCTTCGAAATAAAAAGACAGATGTTAACTCTTTAAAAGAACACGTGGCATTGAGATGGCTGGAGCAGCAGCTGAGAAAAGTCATGTTCTGGATTATGGCATACTATCTTAGATGCTGGAAACAGTAAATCAGTCTCTAACATGAACCTCAAGAAAGTTAATGAACTGGGTAATATACACCTTAACTGGAAATTAGTTTGCTTTGAATCACCAGCAACATCTAACTACATCTATATCAGCCGAAGTGCTCAACTTTATGCCAGCCTGAACAGCATGCAAATGCATTTCTTAATCCCTCCTTCCCCACACTCCATCAAACACAGTAACCCTCCAGTAATCACAAGGAGCATCTCCAAATCCACCCCCCCACCCCCTCCTGTGACTCCCACAACCCTGCACAGCCTCTGCTGATACCCACAGCAGCAGCTGACCCAACACCTGGGCTCACAGATCACAGTTGCCTGCGGCACACTGAGGGCTGGGCTGAGCATCCATACTCAGCAGCTCAGCTCAGCAGCCACAGGTAGGAGGCAGCAAGTGCTTAGCACCACCTACAACCTGCAAGCATGAGGAGCATCACCCTTCAGGAACCTCCGCATTGACAGCCATGCAGCAGTGCTGACAGGTAGCAGATGGTGTCTGCCACGGAGACCAGAGGGAGATTCAGGAGGAGGAAAATGCCTGGATGAGGATTTGAGATGTCTGCAGGTGTTTGTACCTGGCTTGCAACACTAACATTGGTTAAAATATTTCTACTGAAGAGCTGGTTTAGTTTTCCATGCAAGAAGTAACATTTGTATTACTGACTTTCCTATGGGCGTTTAACCACATAAATGAAATAGAGCAAAGATATCTTCTCTTATCTTCTGGATTTTCCCACAGAATTCTATTTCTCAGAGACAGTACAACTCTTTCTGTTGATTATTTGAAGACCATCAGAATACAAAAGGATCTCTCTCCCAAGTTAGGCATCTAAATACAGGCTGTGTTAATTTCCCCCCCACTCCATATACACTTTTTTCCCCATCCAATTCTAAATAGCAGAAAAGGAAAGGATATTTATGAAACAGATTTGATCATTCTAATTCTATGAATGGGAGATTACTTTTTTTTTGGAGACCGTACTACTTTTAGTGCACTAGATTCCAGGTAATGTGAGACCTCACTGGAAGAAACAATTCCAGTCCCCAAACAATGCAGCCAGTGAGAATGGATAATGTTCAGGGAATCAGCCCCGATAATGACAGACACCAATGTAGAACAAGCATATACACTAAAGCAGAAGAAAAAAAAATGTACATTATCATGAATATAGACAAAAAAAAACAAACAACTACAGGTCCCAGACAGCAGTGTAAAGCAGTGCTTTATGCCCTAGTGTTACAATCCTAAGGAAAAGTATCAGAAATAAATGAAGAAAATGAAGAAAGGAGTATCTGCAGCCCGATTCGAGCAGATCCAGCAATGCAGAACTCGTCCCCAGCTAAGCAACAGCCAGATTTGCAACTGTGCTTTTAGATCAACAACTCATTTATTCCCAGCTAGACCACTGTGCCAGCTCCCATGTAATCCCAGCAACTCTGATACGCAACATTAGCTATCTAAATGATAACAAGCAATGAAGTATTCTAAAACAAAAGGGCAAATGAGAAGAAATCAATGAAAAAATATTGCCATGCACAACAGCTGACACAAAGCACTAGCCTATGTTGCTATGGCTTTGGATGCTGTTTAGTGCCACAGCACTCTTGTAATAGGGAACGGAAAGGGTCTCCATGATGCAACACACTGACATAATAAAGGGACGTACATCAAGATGATGGGCACTTCTTGCCTGTCAAAAGTGCTACCACAGCTTAAATAGACATACCTTAACAAGCTTCGCAGCTGCCTGCTAGCAGCGTGGGGTCATTCAGGGGCTGTGAAACCTGTCTGAGAGTGAATAAATACTTAAATAACTAGTCTTGGCACGCTGCACTGGATAATTACATCTGACAATCTTTTCCATGCCTTCAGCCTTGCAGGGATACGTAGGTCTTATCCTAACCTACAGGATATTTCAAAGCAGTGGCCCCCAGTCCATACATGAGGCAACACATTACACTTAAGACATTGCCCTATTACTCACAGTCACAAGCCATCACCACTACAACAGCAGACATCAAGAAAACAGCACATATCAGCTTATTTTATTGCTCCGTAATTTTGCCTGAAAGCTAGCAAAGGGATGGGCATCAAAATTTTAGGTTCACAGTCCTAATGCCAAAAAAGATAAATTTAAGTTTTAAATCAGGATTACAGATACTTAAAGTTTCAATAAACTCATAAAAGAACACTGACAGAACAGTGGTAGGTGGCTTGCAAACAAAGCAGAGCTGAGAGGGACTGAGATTTCCTATTCTGGACACAATTACTGACTTCTGAAAGGCCACAATCTGACTTCAACAGCCATTTAAGAAGTATCAGAGGCAGAGGATGTTGAGAACATTCCTTAACAAAGCACAAAGAGTATCAGGCTGTCCCTTATTCTCAAGTGAGAAACTGAGCATGGTTTATTAGCTGGCGTATTAGCTAAGCATTGTATAAGAGATAACCAAAATCAATTACTTTATTTGCTAAACTGCTGCAAATATATTATAGAAGAGCTCTAGAATCATAAAAGGAAAAAAAAAGGGTAGAAATCTAAAAATGTGAGAAGACCAAAAAAGAACAAAATTGCTTTTGCTGAGAAGAGAGGTTTACAGATTACCTGAATGACTGCATCTCAGACAAAAAAACAATGCCTTTGAGAAAACTCAAATATTCTGTAATGTATTTGATTTCACTGGCATGGAAAGGACCAAAAAATAATAAATAAAAAAATCAAGACCAAAGCCACCTTGCTTATACGTAAACATAAAATTCAGTGGTTATGAAACTAAAGATCTCACTAACATTCATATGTCACAGTTCTTTTACCATCAACTGCAACATTTTATGGGATAATTAAGTACTTCCTAGGAGCCGACAGAAAGATCTTTCTTAATCCTCAATTTTCAAAGCCAAAAAAGCAGAAATGACAAATTTTGAAAATATGAATACTAAAAGCCATGTGCCACTGAATCTATTTATTTATTGCCTTATGAATGCATGTGATGTCTTCACATAAATATAAAATTCAGGAAAAATAGCAGTACAAATCCTTAGACCTGGGCATCATTAGGGTGTGCTCATCAGCCACAGAATAGGTCCTTTTTAATCCAGTTCTCACATTATGGGCTATGAAGAGGATTCCCAGGAAACTGTCAGTGCCTCAAACACAAAAATCCACCTTTCAGTACTTGCACTGTAAAACTGCTCAAACCAAGATTTTTTTATTTTTATTTTTTTTATTTTTAACCTCCAGGCTTAACATCTTCGTTTGAAGTTGTTTCCCCAGGGAATAGCTGCTGGCCCACAGGTACCCTCATCTGTTGCCTCTTTGTTTCCAATCCCTGCACGACTCCGTAGACATTGCCCTGGCCCTGCTTCCTTACAGTAAATCACATGCCTAAGTGAGTCAGCAAAATCTGCTTAACCAATTTCTAGAGAAGTGATGCTTTTAAAAAACAAGCAGCTAGAATGAGTATTTTCTTACTATCTCTTCTGTTTTTATTTTACCCTACTGGTTGCACATGGGATATGATATTAGAATCCATAAAAATCCAAAATTAAAAGCCTTACAAATCATTCTAACAATCTGTCATTGTGTGCTTTACCAGTATAGCTTTTCTCTACAGTCTATGTGTTTTCCCTAGCTGTAAGGAAGGAAAATGGATGTCATTAAACTGTTTTCACTGACTGCATGATACAGTTCAACAGGTTTTTGCTTTTTTTTTCTTTTTTAAATAATCTACGCTTAATTGGCTATCATTTTCCCTCACTGCTGCATTATTCATGTATGTCACCCTTTTCTAATTCCTGTGACAAACAGAATCACAATGACTTTATTTAAGATCAACACTTCCATTTGCAGCATTGAAGGGTGCAAACTTGAAGCAGCTGAATCAACGCTGCCTGGTGCCAGTGCCGGGGCAGCAGCCATGCAGTGAGCAGCAGCCTGCAGGAAGAGGTCAGGGCACAGAGAGTCAGCAACATGGGCAGGAGTTACTGCCTCACTGCCTGTGGCAGACAGGGGAGAAACTTGAATTGCCAGCAGAGACAGACGGTAAAGCACTCTACAGTACTTCAGATCGACTGGGTTAGGTTTATTTTTTCTCTTTTTAAATTTTTACTTCAAATATAAGTGAAAACAGATACAGTATTTAAATATTACTCCACCCTAAATGCTGTACTACTATACTCACTAAATAAAATGATTTCCACATGTTACAGCCCAATCTACTTTTTAACATTTGGATCAAGAATTAGCTCACATAGTTCCAGCTTTAATCTGTTTTAAAGCACAAGAGTTTTAAATAATTCATATTGTGTTTATGTACAACTGGAATTGCCCATTGTTACAGCAGGCTGATTTTGGCAGTTGCCTTTGGTACTTTTGACTGATCACAAGTTGTCTTATAGTCTCAGATGGTGTCAGACCTAGAAACTGTATCTTATGCCAGCTGGAGTGAGAACACTGCTTTAACGTATAGAAAGACAATTAAAAAATGGGGTTGGGTAGCATTTTCTCTGTGCACTGCAATGGCAGCTGTGCTAGAGGTCATGAATATTACATAAGGGCTGTCCATGCATTCAAGCCAGCATCAGCAAGCCAAATTCCCATAGCAACACTAGCATAGATTTACTCATCACTAGGAGATGCATCAGTTCAGCAATAAGTGCAGTAGTGCTACCCTGATTAGTCTGCAAGATATTATTACTGCAACTCTTCATTTTAAAGATTGTGCATTTACAGATAAAATTCAACGCTTCACCTGAATTTCAGAGCAGTCTTTATCATCTTTCCTAACAGAGGAGAAAATATTCAGCTAACAAAAAGCAACACTGATAAAATTGAAACTCCTGATTATGATCAGCACCAGCTTTAAGAGGCAAGGGGAAAGGGAAAAAACAGGCTGCTTCTAGGGCACCTCTACTGTACTGATGCTACAGCAGCAGCACTCAACTTCAAAGAAGTGTTCAGCATCTCCTGGGGTTGGCAAGTTCCAACAGCTCATCAAAAAGCTGCTTTAGGAGCTGTTATTAAATATAGGTCAACAATTATGTTTTGCAAATAAAAAAAAAAGCAACAAAAAAACAGTTTTAGCTTTCCTGTTCAAGTTTTCTGGCCTGAAGAAACCCTCTATTTATGCATTATATTGCTGTATTGTTTATAGAGCTGGCCCTTGCTAAATGATCAAATGAATACCTCAGTGATGTGGACTCCTGAATTTATGAAGAACTCTCATAAAACAGGTGGTATAAACGGGCAGAGGCAAAGCTGGCAGCGGAAAAGGAAACAGAACGGGAGGTAGATCAGAGATAACAAAATAAAAACCGAGACAAAATGGAGGAAGAGAGCCAGAGAGAAACACGGAGATCGCAGGAAGAAAAAAGGTAGAGCTGAGGAGGAATCTACGCAGCGTATTTCAATATATAAGAAATGGTACTGAAGAACTGCTCTTAGAAAACAGTCGTACACCAAGATCTGGCAGACAGCAAAGAGAAAAAAAGACTGAAATGAAGTGATAAATGAAGGATAACAAACAAGACAAGCATGATTTTTACAGGTGCAATAGTATTGAAACATGCAGCACAGATGAAAGAAAAACAAGCAAATACTCTCTCACTGTATTATTGTTAAAAGCCTCACAGTCCTAAATAAACACAAGGGAAGAACTTGAAGCTCATCTGATATTTCCATACTAATCTGTCACTGTATGCCAACAATATGAAGTTATAAGCAGAGGTCTTAACAAGTCCTAGAGCACATTACTCACAGGATAAACTAACACTTGAAGGGTAAAGAAAGCCAGTGAAGTCTCCAGGAAAAAGAGATCTTTCCAAGAGATTTCATTACCATATCACTTTTGTAGGGATTGATTCTTCATTGAAGGGAGGTGAATAGGACATTTGAGGGCCGATTTCTAGAAGTTTTAAGTGACAAAGGGATCCACAGGCAAACTTCTACAAGTCTCCTCAGTAAGAACTCTAAGCTTTGACCATATGTACTGCAAATTAATACATACATCCAATACAAGAAAAAAGTATACGCATTTTTAAAAGATTATGCTTTAATATATAAGCAAATCGAGTGCTTTTCATGGAAGACTCATATTCTGATTTTTTCCCTATAATTTCTACTGTTGTATAGAAAAAAAGCTTTATAAAATGTCTGATGGTGCGCGCTCAAATATTAAGAATATTTGTACCAGTAACAGATGAGATGACAGATTTTTAAAACAGAACATGTTATGGACCTCTGATGAGAAATAACACCTTACCTTTGCTTTTTCCAACTGTGCCTGGGCCTGTCGCTCTGCCTCTCTCCGCACTGCTTCCCTGTCTTCTTCCAGAGATACATCGGAGTCGGATGGACGGCTGGTGTAGGAGTCCGCCGAGCCCTGCACAAGGAAAAGAAAAACAGTATCATAAGTTGTTCTGGAATCCAAAAAAAAGCAGAAGTGATTATGCACCTTGTCTTTCCTCTTACATCTGTATCCCTGAAAAGAGAATAACTGCCAAAAAGGGAATGATGCTTAGTGAAATTTATCTAAATAGACGTTTTCTTCTGGAGAACTTCCAAAGCACAGGTGTCTTCCCTTGTGTTGCATTTCCTGCACTACTCCTGCGTGCTGATCTGTATGCATTTTAGTAAACTGTGCCAGTCGCTCTGTAGAGTTACAGCAGTGGTGCAGTGCAGGGCTGAAGGACACACAGCAGCTTCAAGGATGGCTCCATAAAAAAAGAAGTCTAAGCAGTGACATTATTAACAAGGAAACACATTTTTACAATCAAAATTCTACTTCACCATCAATAATTACCATGGCACAACACTCCTGATTGCAGATTTAATCTCTGCTATGCATTTTTATTTTAGGGCAACCTCTTTACCTGACACACTTTCCCCATTAGAACTGCAAATGGCTTGCATCCATCTTCTACCCCTCAGCAAAACATGTAAATGACCACAAATCAACTTCTCACTAATAAAATCTGTCTGGACTCAACGCAGGTCCACAAACTGCCACAATGGAAGCAGTCCCAACGCCAGAACAGCTCTATAAATAATGACAGCTCTGATTTCCCTCTGCATCTCCCTGCATACAAAACAGAGTTCTGCTAATTCAATTAGAATGAAAACAACTGTCCTCTCCACACCGTGGCTTTTTTTTTTTTTTTCTTCCCTCTCTGCAACACATAGAATATATGCCAATAATGAAAAGACAGGGCTTACACAGATATCAGAATTCTTCAGACGTCCTCCTTTGGCTCTTTTCAGAAGCCTGATCCAGGTGGCCTTCATTAGCCAGACAGCTCAGTTATTGTCCGCAGCTGCAGCGCCCGGCACTGATCTCACACAACATGTGCACGCTGAGCACCGCAGAATCACCGCTCCTTTCCTATCCATGCTCTGCTGCGAGAGCCTTTCTTTTCTTCCCTCTGCCTTTCAAGCTTGCAGCCTCACTGTTTCCAAGTATTCTAGTGCAATTAAATTCACAAATTTTCTCATGCCAATTAAAAAAAAAATCAGAAAAAAAAAAGAAAATATCCACACCACCACCAAAAAAAGCTCAGCTTGAATGATAGAAAAATAAAACACGCCAGACTTCAGGTAAATGTTGTGAGAGATGCTTCAATTGATAATAACTGAGGTCGATCACAGAAAAATACCTAGGGCTTTTTCATTTGGGGGGGCGGATTTGGCTGTTAAAAATAGTGCTTGTAAGAGAACCTTTTAAAATCCTGTGCAAAATGCATTCAGTGACATTTGCAAGTGCAAAGTTCATTTCATCTCCTCCTAGATTGGCTGGGGGTGGGGTAATGGGCTGCTCAGAGCACTGAGCATGCTCCATCCGTGCAGCCTTTTACGCAGATGCTCACATCACACCGTGCCGGTAGCCTATGCCAAATTGCCATTTTACATCTCAAGGGTAAACAGCTGGAAAACGTGAGGGAAAACTGGACAGGCTGGTACAGCATCTCACTGCTGTCACACACGTCTGCTGCCAGCCCCACACCATGCTATGCAGAGCCCTGAATTCACAGTGTGCCTGTTGAGCAGGAATTAACCCCCTCGTCACTGCTCGTGTTCATCTGACATAGGCAGATGAGAAAAGCAAGGGTGCTGTAACTGCCTACTGCATAAATATTTGATGCTAGCAGAGCAAAAGGAAACATTTCATTTCTGCATTTTGCTTTCCATCCTTTTGTAAGCTGACATGGGAATAACATACAAAAGCATGATTATTCAGAATATTTACAATTCACTGACGATAAGCAAAACCGTGGAGAAAAAAAGATCCTTGGAGCTAGACTGAAGTGCTTGCCTAAATATGAATCCACAGTTACAAGAAAAATAGAGAACAGAGATCAGAGCTGAGGGCAGTGGCCGTGCACCTGCAGCAGGATATCTGCCTCTTCTGGGAGGTCAGAGCCCTTTGGCTACCAAGGATCCAGTCCTGGCGTGGTTTGTATATTAACAAAATTACCCCATTGCAAGAGATACAGCAGCCTACATTTAACCACTATTGCAGCAAACAATAATTGGCACTAAACTGATAGTTTTGAAATAAAGGTAGATTTAACTTTCACAATTTTCTTCCCCTGAAGTTCATTAAAAATAAGCTTAATAACCTGTCTTTTACATCAAGGAAATTACTCACCATGGGATATTTTGCTTAGAGGAGTCCAAATACATCTATATGTTACAGTGATCTTTGAAAACTAAAATGCCTATTGAATTAAAGCAAAGGAAGCAAAACATACTCAAACTTTCCTTGAATTTTGTAAAATACATTTTCCACTAGGGAAATGCCAAGAGTCACCTTAATCTTGCAAAAGATTTCAAATGTATGTATTATTGTTTAAAACTTCAGTTTATCAACGTATTGAACCAGTGGAGCTGGTGGAAATCAGTAGCAAAAGCCGAAGAGCAGAGGTGAGCAGCAGCTCAGTGGAGACATCAAACACTGATACAACTGTCATAATAGTGACCAGAGGTCAAAACCATTGCTTTTATCAGAGCTATATCAAAGCTGAGACTGTATTTAAGTCCCATGACGCCAGCCTTAGCCTGGGATGCTCCAGGATCTCCCAGCACCTGTTGGCTGCAAGCTGGGCACCACCGAACCCTTCCAGCTCTGCAGCTCCACACGCTGCTCTGGAGGAGCATGGTGTGGTGTTGCAACTCAGCCTCTAAGCAACGTTATCTCCAAATAAGGGGAAAACAACTGAGTGAGCCATTAAGCCCAACACTGCCACCATGCAAATAACAGAATGAGTGTTAGCTTTCTGCAACGGCCCTACAGAACACGTATCACATTGTGCACCTCTGAAATGGTGTGGCTTCACCTTTAGTGTTGTTAATGATGTTGTTGGCAAGGGATATTGCCTAAGGTCCTCAACCTATGAGAAAGTCACAAAGCACAGAAACATCATCCCTATGCTCCCAAAAGGGACAAGATGTTAGGTCAGAACTACAGAAACTGGAATTTCATTTTCTAGCCACAGAGATAATTTGCAGTGCTGGTCCTGTCTTGTGTTGACCACAATCCCAACACACATCCAGAAAGTCATAATGATTCAATTTATTTTAATTATACTGACAAATCACATGAATTAAACACAGCGTTACATTTATTTCCCCAGTGGGACAGACATGGTCATATCAGGAGTTTCTTCACTTCCTGAGTATGGAAAAGGAAAAAAAAGAAAACAAGTTAAAAACAAAACAAAACAAAACAAAAAACAAACAAACAAACAAAAAACCCTGAAGTCTGACATCAGGAGAGAAGGGGAACACAATGCATTTTGTAAGCTAGAATTTTTCTAATGAGCTAGGAATATTTTTAACAGCTTTTATATGAAAAATAAAAAATTAAAAAAAAACTTAGATCATTGTAGTTTCATCATAGTTTTTATCTAAATTGGAAATAATCTGATTACACAAGGAATACAGAGCCAAGTGGATGAGCATCATCCCTTCACTACAGGAAAGGAAACTAGATTACCTTCCTGGGTTACCCTGAGCTTTAGACCTTGCTCTGGAGACTAGCATGAATCTTCTTCCAAGAGCTTCTGAAATTTTAAGTTTCTGCAGGTCTTCTTCTCATTCCACTGCAATGTGGAAGAGCTGCTGTAAGACTGAGGGCTGCTATGGCCCCCAGTTCCTCATCTTTCACAGGAAACTGTCAAACAGAAGTGAGACAACTCATGGTAATAATTAACCCATCCATTTATTCTTCCCTTTTCATCCTTCCTTGGCATGTTTACAAAACACATTTGTCTTAAAAATCATTTCCTGTTTTAATGACGTGCTTGACAAATATTTACCAACTGTCTTATCACCTAATCTATGAGAATATATTCTATATGTTGGTGGGGGGGTTGTTTGTTTATTTAGTTTTTGTTTTTGTTTAAATTTAATATGAATCCTTATCTTTTACACTGTTAATATGACATCATTGAATCACAGATCATGTACTCATGCTTGAGGTTTTTTTCTTCAAGAACACATGTCTTATTTTGTGTCCTCCAAGCAAGAAACACTGCTTTGTAATTACGATTCTTGTTATTTTCAGTTATTTGCAGTTAGAAATCCATTAGTTAACTTAGGTGATGTCTCTAGAGATCTTATTTTTCTTGTTAGTTTTCTTTACCACCTGTAACTTTGGTCAGCACAGTGGGAACTTGAGTACAGACTTGATTGAAGTGTCACATTCACAGCCAAAATCTGTTGATCTGTTTGGTCTGTAACTGAAATAAATTCTCTCTGGGTTAATATAGCTATCATTACACTTGCAAATTTAGTCAGGAGTTTATATTTATGCCTTCCTCATGAAAAATAATAGCGGTCCTCTGGGTACCCAGTTGTTCTCTTTAGGTTGGCAACCCACTTATGAGCTAAATATCAAAAGGACGGGTAATTTTTAAAACTCATGAAAATTCTCAAATAATTATCTTAAGAGAACAATCAAACAAGTTTTTTCAAGTAGGAACTTCTAACATTATTACTTATTAAATAAAGACGTGAAGCAGTGTGCAGATGATCTTACAAGGAATAAGGTATCTGTGAGTACACACAGAGTCCTCATCTTTAATGATGGGTTTTTCTCCTAGATGTATTTTTTATCCCCTCACTTATTTAAAGCTGAAGAGAATTTTAAATCCAAAAGGAGAAAAATCTTCGTGTCTTCATACTTTGAATTGTTTCCAACACAGTGAGACTTGCACTTTTTGTACTGATTTAAATATTCAGAATCTATACAGAGAGATTTTTATCTGCTTATCCTCTAATCTTGTGGAAATCATCAGAATGACATCACGTGTCCTGATGGTACATTCGATACAATATACTACATCCATCTGATGTGCTACTACTTCTGAAGTTCCAGAAAATAAGGCAGAAAGAAAGAAATGTTGAAAGATTACTTCTGTAAATTCTGTAAAATTGTGTAAAATTTTCAATTCGTTTAAAAATCTTTAAAAGCAATGCAAACCAAAGGGAAAATGCAAAACAGTACAATTTAGTATGAAGTCAAACCGCTGCCATGGGCAAATTTCTATAGTATGTTAACAGAGAGTATAGATTTACTGTTTAATCAGGTACTAACCAACCTGCTATCTACGGGCCATGCAATCAGAACAGCAACCCTCAATACAAGAAGTGCCTCTGCTTGTCACAGTGGCCAGAGTCGGTGAAGGGGAAGTTGTCTTATTTAGGAAGGTTTACTTAGACCTCTAAGAAACATCACCATTTTGAAAGATGTTGAAGAAAGCACAAAACACAACTCTGAAAGTGCCATAAAATGTTATACGGATTGTAAAATTGACATAAGAGCAGCCTTTTTAAGGAAATACCAAAGTAATTCTGATAGTTTTGTATGCACACTTGTTGCATACAACAAACTAAAGAAACATATTGAGAAAAAGGACAGAGATCACACATGCCTCCCACAGGAATCACTGACTTCTTGATGAAGGCCATTACTGCTTGGCCAGAACAAAGGCGAGTCCTCACTGCCCTCGGGCACTTGGCATGACCAGATCTTGGCTACTCGTCCACTGCACATTTATTTTCACTTAAATCCCACATAAACTTGCTCTCCCGCAAACAGTACGTAAGGAACGTGAACAAATCCTAGAACAGACACTGAAATATTTTGTTGCATTTAAAAAACAAAACTTCGTTGATTGGAATTCTTTTTAGTTTTTGTTTTAGAGCAATTTAGACATTGCTGCAGCACCTACATCCATAGAGGACCTTCATATAACAGGAGGAGAGAAATTTTGGAACAGCTGGGAACTTTAGGGTAGTAATTTGATTAAAAAGGAGATTATATAGGAAACTCCTCTTCTCTTTACTCTTACTATGACTTTTTCAAGCTTCATTGCAGATCCCAGCTGGACATTAACAGGTTTCCAAGATGCTAATCCAACCAACAGTTGGATGAAAGCAGTTTTTAAAAATACCCTTTAGGTTTTCAGAAACCTTGGAGTTGAGCATTCATAGACCGGGGAACAGCTGCACCAGGTACTTTATCATGCAAAAAATAAACAAAGTCCCCCCACAGAAGTCACACTAAAATATCCCCACACACATTTGCACTAACATTTTCATAGTACCAGCCTAAATGTTTGCTTTTCTGTCATTGCTTTTGTAAGACAAAGCAGTGTTAGTTTGAATTGTTAGCAGAATGATGGGCTTCTCGAGGTCACGCTTAGGAAAACTTTTGGTGATGTATGCAAACTGTTTCCAGGAGGGCAACTACAGACCCCACAGCCACAGCTACACTTTCCCCAAATCCATGAAATGTTCTGGTGTACCACAGTTTGCCATTTTATTTTCCAAAAAGCAACTAAAAGAGACAACTATTTGAGACAATGTTGCACTAAGTACATTCCCAGTGAATGACAAACACTGCTTAAAAGAACTCATAAAAGAATGAACAAATATCAGGAAGGAAAAAAAAAGAACAGGATCAAGGTAGCAAATGTAATAGAGAATAAAGCATTTTAACCATTCAGTAAGGGCATTATGACTCATCACTTGCATAACCATGGTGGGTTGTTGTTTAAGTAAGTTCTATATGTATTATGGCAGAGATTCGTTCTGCTCATGAGAGCCTCTGAAGGAGGATAATCTGGTAGATCTCTATATTCTGACAAAGAGATTCTCCCGCTTATGAGAAAAGAGAAAGTTTAGCATGCTTTTTAGGAGTAGGGCAACTATAGGAATCTTAGGAGGTCTCGCAGCTCATTAAAATATATCTTATCAACAATAATCAAATAATTGAATAACTATATGTTTGGGGTTTTGTTCTTATTAAAGAAAATAGGGATTTTTTTTTTTTTTATCAAGATAATTAATTTGATATAGGATAGAGGAAGAGCTTAAATTATTGATGATTTTGTGCTTTGAAAGTCAGAGCAGTGACAGAGGTGAGAGATGTTGCCAGTGGAACGACTCAGAAATAGGTGTCAATAAGAGAAATACACCAAGGAAATGATTGCAATCTGCATGAACTTGAATCATCTCACTTTTGCCTCAGACTGCCAGCACACACAACTGATCTCAACACAACTTGGTTGACTCATGACAACTTCTTAGAGCTGCGGTAACTTTAACCATATGTCTAAGCCCTTAGGCAAATCAAGATTATTAGTAATAACAAGTTGAACTGCGGTGTTGTTTACTGAAAAAGAAGCCGGTTAAAAAAAAAGGAAGGTTTTCAGGAAAGAAGAAAATACCATTTTTGACTGCATTAATCAACAGCTGGAAACACAAAGGAAGGATTGTAAACTGCAGAAAGACAAAAGCTTTTAAATATATAATGTATGAGTTGATATACAAGAAAGAACAGAGAGAGACAAAGATTAGGTCAGCCACAAAATTGCAAGGGCTCTTAATTAGAGAGGAAAAAATGGAAAAGGCATCTGAGATGACAACACGGAAACAGAAAGTCAACTAGCAAAGGAAAGACTTCACAGAAAAGCATGGCAACCATCATCTCAATTTGTCTCAGCTCACTTAAAAGTGCCAATTTAGATTCTCTGTTCCAGATCTTTGGTATATTTTTATCTGGGATTTTGGTTCAAGTCATTAAGATTTTCTGCATACTTAAAAATAACTTCCTTTAAAAGTTAGCATGAAATGCTGTTAGCAATGGAGAAACTATGAAGGAAAAATATATTTCCTTTGCATTTCATCAAAGTGCGTCTGTCCGTACAGGCACTGCTTGATTTTCTTATTTAATCTTTTACATCTACTCCAGATAAAGAATAAGAGGTTTCGGTTTTTGGTGTTTTTTGTTGGTTTTTTTTTTTTTTTTTAACGTATTAAAAATATTGAGGTTAAATACAGAGAATGAAGTCCCTATTCTACTATTTCAAATGTAACAGCTGCTTTAGAGATGTGTATTTGCTTGTTACATCCCATTTCTGTACTATAAACATATTCAACTGTTTAACTAATTGTTTCCATATACCTCCCCGAGATGCTTTGGCAACAGCACACTCTGAAGATGCTGCTGTCATAGCTTAGTTGTCAGAAACAACATTTTCCTACCTCTGACAAGTTTATTTTCCATTTCACCTTCCGCTACTGAAATCTTGATTTTTCTAGTCATTATCTTGTGTTAACAGCAATCAGTGACTGTCATGACATGAGACACTGCAATTTGCTCATTGCTTATGTTAGGAGATTTTTCTTATCATGCCCTTTGTTAAATTACACACAGTGAAGACTGAAGAATTAATTAATGAAGTATTCCCTAACTGCGAGTCGCTGAGAGCTCAGGCTTGTCAGCCAGCCACTCAGTGGTGACTCAGCCCAGGTGCCTCAGCAGGCACAGCCGTCCCTGGGCATCTGCAGCCACGCTCGTTACTGCCAGGAGCACCAAGTAAGATGCGGGCTCACTGCGCAGCATGGCTTGTTTCAGAACAGAAACACCATATACAGCACACGAATCCTCCTCAGTGGGCTACATCAGCTGTTTCCAAGTGTATCACAAGCTGTGTGGGTCTTTCAGGTGTTAGCTCCAGTCTCCAGTTTTAGGTGTACCGCTTGAAAAACATCAGGACTGGCTCATCACACCTATTACATCTCCTCCAGATCTAGCATAAACTGAAGCAATCTGCCTGCAGTCTTTCTGAGATGAGGCTCCTTACACCATCTAGGTAATACAAGATTTCCATTATGATCCAGATGAGATAATTAATCTCATCTGATTTCAAGAATACAACACAGCGTGTGGTACTTTATCATCAATGCAAAAGTCTCTGGAAAGGTCTTTTGTTCCTCTTGTCTATGACATACCAAAGTAATAGTCTTGCTGAATTCTTTCTTTCCAACATTTTCTATCATCACAATTTTTGCTCTAAAACCAAAATACTCAGTTAATATCAACTGTTGAGTGAGATCCACTGGTTCTTTCTAACCTCCAAACTCACACACTAGGTCAAGAGTGCAAAAATACACGTGCGGCTGCAGTGCTCAGCCCAGGGCATGCCCGCATCCCCATCACAATCCACATGGCTGGGACAACTTGTGATCTGCCAAGTCCTTTAGAAACAGGGACAGCAGCTCATAGTTTATGATTCTGACTCACAAACCCTTTCTATTGCACTTTCAGTATAGTATCTAATCTAAGAAATGGGTCTGATGTCTCTGTATATTACTGCCTCCACTGTCCATCTACAAGCAAAAACAAGTAGTAATATGAAGAGTAGATAAAACACTGCTTTATAAAAAAAAATTAGTGAAGGGTGGTAGGAAACCACCGGTAATATACATTCTCTAATAATGTGCAAATCTAAGAATATTTTCAGTACAGCTAAAACAGAAATTGTAGTACAGATTTGTAGTAGCATCACTGAGATACTAGCTTTTAAATAATGGGAGGCTTAAGAGAGGAATAAACATTTAACGCAACATGGCAACAGAAACATGCCAGCTACTGAAGACAATTATTAGAGGCTAACCTGAGGGAAAACAAAATGTAAATGAATAGAAAAACTAGAGGAAATCATAAGAAAGCATGTGAACTTGTGATCTATCTGAGCTCAGTGCCAGAATGATTTTCATACTCTGGGATGTTCAAAGTTTAGTAAAGTACAACAGCCACCTTCCAGGATAATAAGTGAACTCCGGATTTGACCTACATGACCAAACATTTTCTATCCTTTATGCACAAAAAACATCAAGAACAGACTTCTATCTGATTCAGAGCAGACTGCTGGGGTCAGGAGAGTATGTTACATAAGACCGCCCTCGTGAGCCATTTCCTCCTTGAGAGGAAGCAACAAATCACAAACTTTGGGCTGCTCTTCCATTTACTGCAATACTGAAAATCAACAAAAAATACATTTGATTTGCTGACAAATCCAAAATCATAAAAAAAAAAAAAAAAAAGACTGAAGACTAAAACACATGCTTCAGCTCTCTCCTGTGTTAGAGCTGTGACAACATAGCACATCTTGATCTCAGGATCATGACATATTTCAGTCACCTCTAGCTCTGGTCTCTCAGCCTCTTGCTGTAAAGAAAGGGATCCAGGCCAACCACATCCCTCACAAGCTGCTGGGTGCAGAGGGCACGACAGCACTTGCAGTGATGCAAGACTGCAGAGCGGAAACTCATGGTCTCAAAATGCGTTGTGCTCTCACTAAAAAAATTTAAACAAATCCATGTCCTCCCAGCCAATTTGTATTCCTCTGGAGCTGCACTGGCTCAAACAGGCTTTTTCCTCCCTGCTCCATTGTTTGGAAATGAAATTAATTCTCTTCTTAAAAGCATTTTGTTATGCTTATTGAAAATTCATTATTTCCTCCAGTTTATAAGGAAAACAGTTACTGTGTAAGAAATTACAACTAAATCTCAGTGGGCATATAGACTGCATATGTGTAGCTACACCACAACTCAAGTATCCTCGTCCTCAAAGAATGTTCCTCTGGAATATTCTCCAGAAATGCAATGCTGGCTTTTTTTATCAGAATAAATTCATAAGTCAAAAAGAAATGCAAGTAACTTTTTATTAAAAAAAAAAAAAACAACAAAAAAACAAGCTTTAAGCTACTTACTTTTGGTAGTATTCTGGTTCATTCTGTTTTGGAAAAAAAGAATTTGGTAGCTAAATTATTTAAATGTTTTAACTTTACACTTTTCCTGATCAAATTATTTGTTACAAAATACAGTAAACTTTTTTTAGGAAACCAAAACTTCACTCTAGGAGTGCATTTCCCTTCTTCCATCACTCCTTTTGCAATGGTTATTCCATCTATAACCTGGTAACTCATATAGTTAGCACTTTGTTGCTGAACTTGCAGTAACACAAATGTGCTTCCTTGTTATCCTGCACATTCTGTCAGTTGTCTGTAGGGTTGGATCTTTTTGTGAAAAGTCACTGTGTATTTTAAAGTCCTGTTCATTTTCAGTATCATCAAAGCCAATGATCCCAAGAGTAGATCCTTCTTGTTTCCTCTTTGTTAATGCTAAAATAGACTTTATTTAAATCAGAATTTTTTCATGTCATGAAATCAACCACGGAAGTGCCAGAACACATCGTCAATTGTCACAAGGCACAGAACATGTTGTGTAACTGCAGGACTAATCTCTCCCACCACACTTACAAACACAGATGTCCAGGTTTATTTAAAATAGCCCTAAGGGAAACAAAATAATTTGTGGTTGTTGGGGTTTTGGTTTTGTTTGTTGTATTTGTATTTTGCTTTGTTTTTCCTTTTTTCTTTTTCTTTTTTTTTTTTTCTTTTCCTTTTTTTAAGGCATGCTTATAACCAGGAGGCATACAGAAAGATCTCAAATCTTCTTAGTCTGATGGTGACAAGGCACCAATGGTTGGAGTAAATGGTATCAGCTGTATTGCATTTTCTCCCTCCGTGCACTAAGGACAGTTCTATTCTGACCATTTCCCAGATTTTCTTCCTGGTAGAGTCCATCAGGACTCAGCATTCAAACTGATCAGATAATTCATTTGGATTAACAAGATATGGCTGAGCAAAATTATGCATTTTTCCTTAAAAATCCACACTACTTATGGGGAGAGAGCAATAGCATTCATGCACACATAGGAAGACTCTTGTACCCAGAAGACAAGGCAGTTTAAACTATTAGCAGATATCAGCAAATAAGGGGATATGATGATTATAAAAAGAATTATTTTCTTGCCACTGAGTTTTAGTGGAGCATCAATCAACAAAATCAAAATTTCACATATGGTACTCAGGCCTTGTACGTGAGCCTTATGATTTTACTTAAGCATCTCTGAAGGCCACCCATGCTCTTGCCAGGATATCTGCACAACAAACAACAGAATTATAGCAGACAATGAGAATAATTCCATCTTAGAAAGACCACGTGATAATTAGGGGAAACAGAATACAACTTTCTTAAATATATGTGGTAAACCACAACGCGATACATGCTGACTATACTTGAGCAACAACCGAATGCCCCCGACCTTCAGTTCTCACTCCACAGGTGTAACACCAAGCTTATATAGAAAGCAGATGATGGCAAAAGTATAATGGTTAATTACAGACCAATGGCTTAAAGTTTCAGAACTACACAGGATATCCTTCAGCAACAGGAGCTAGGTGGCTGCTCAACATGATGAAGACTTCTGTAAGTTTTAATTCATACCATAAAACATAGGAAATTCTATTTCAGTGATAGCAACATTTCTTAATCGTCTGTATTCTCTGAAGAGAATCACAGAAAAAATCATGTTGGAGAGGACCTGCAGAGAATGGCTGGTCCAACTGCCTGCTCAAGACAGGGCCAGAATCAAAGCCAGCTCAGTTTGCTCAGATCAGTTGAGTTTTGAAAATCCCCATGGATGGAAATTTTGCAACTTTATACAGAATTTTATTGATTAATCTCCCATTCTGGAAAAATAAAAACAAGCTCTAAAGTTATCTAATGTCTTAGATAAATAAACGAAGAATAAATATTATTATTTATATAATAAATAAACTTCTTAATAAATTATGTGACATTTGGTCTCAGAATTTATCTTGCTGAGCTGTTTACACATACAGAAGAATACAAATGCATCAAGTTCTGCACATGGTAACTCTCAGTAAATCCCATTTCTTCACATGAAAGAAAACATTTTTTCTTCACTGAAAGTAAGGAAGTTCTTATATACTTTTGGGCAGCTACAGGTCAGAAAAAGATATGAAGGACCTTTTCCCTTCAATACTGAGCAGGAATAGACTTGCAATAGGATTATATTATTATAATATAATATAATAGTAATGCATGAACCAGCTTTGCTTCTATGAACTGGTGTACCATTGCTCCCGCTGCATAAAGCTTCTGTAAGGGTATATCTGATCTCAGAATGAAGAGTTCAGCTTAGTAGGACACACTCTTTTTGGATCTATGCAACAATGTTGCTTTGCTTGCACCAATAAACAAACACTCAGACTTGAAGAATATTTGCCAAGATCAAAACTGTATTGTTAAGTCCATCTGACTTGTTTGTAACATTTAACAGAAAAGTAAAACTAAGCTGTATTCCCATAAAAGACAGTACATTATTCTAGAATTGAGTATTCATAGATTTTTTGGCATTTGAAATAATGTATTGCTGTACTAAAGTGTGTAGATCCATGTTGTGTTAGAAATGACAAAGAAACATGCACAGAACTTCTCAGGGCTTCCATTCATCCATTCCTCAGAGAAAAGCTTTCAAAATTGCTGTAGTCCTACAATTACAGGAATCAAAACATCCAAGTTTCACTAAACTGCTTCCCCGTACAAATCCCAGTTAATAGTCTGGTCAGAGATTCACAAAATAATAAACAAGCTTGTCACAGTTAGCATTACCTGCTTCTACATAAAAATAAAAATACATAAATAAATAAAAAAAAAAAGATTTGCTGAAAGAAGAATCAGTGCCTCCTATGGAAGATATGACAGCTATCCTCAGCTTTTCACAATTCTACCCCATCAGCTGAAGCTGCTATCTGGAAAATAACACACAGTTTGAGTAAACAAACGGTGCTTCATTTAGCCAATCAATTGCCCAGAGCTTGTTTAATATTTAGAGAAGACAAATCTTCATGAAGATAGATGCTCATGGTCTGTTAAAGAGCTGGATGGATTCCTCTGTGACAGACTTCCTCACAGCCAATATTAAATAGAAATAAATAATCGGTTTACTCTGAACAGTTGTTTCGGAAGTGGCTCATCACATCTACTTATTATAAATGACTGGAAAACAAAAATCTATTCCCACGCAGACATGAACACAATCTCAACTGTAAAAGAAGAAAATAAAGGAATAAATAAAAGGAATTGTGCCTGGAAGAGAGGAACAGAATGGTTTCAGATCACATGATCTCAAGTAGATTGTTCTGGCTTTTGATTCACCTGTGTGGAGGGCTCCTATCAAAACGGCATTAGACTATATTCAGCCTGCCTGCTAGGAATGCTTAATCTAGCTGTCATAACTACTATGGTGCTGAAAGGTCAAGGGAGCAGTGAGCTATCTAGACTGCCAGACACCACCTCATATACTGTAGATGGGAGAACAGTAGCTGCACTACCCAAGATAGAGCATCTAAAACAGGCAGTCTGCCACAGCAGGCACTCAGGCACGTATGGCAGACAGTGTGAACGTGCCTCTGTGACTTCAGCTTCCCATATGTGCTGCAGGGGAGTCACGATTCAATGTTTCACATAACACATCTTCCATGTGTAACCCTGCTGGCGAACTCACATCTATCCACAGACTAAACAACATCATAATCAAAATGCATGTCACAAATATTTAACTGGAGAACAGTCTTTAAAATAACTCTATTGTTACAAGCACTGCACTGGGGCCTGTGAAAATTCTGGAAATTTCTTGTGCTGCATTCGTACACAACATATACAAGGCCCATTTTCTATAACCAGACACATTCGAGCTGCCTTCTAAATAGCTGTAACTTTTCTGCACAGGGTTCTACCCTGAGAGTTACAAATCAATGCCTTAAAACAGGCAGAACATTAGTATCTCTTATCCATGAGTCTTCTCTAGCTAGAGATGTCCCCTGACATCTCATTAAGTAGCAAATATGAATGCGTGTGGTGTAACTGAGAGCAAACTGTAAATAATTCCTAAATGCCCAGACACGTAAACATACACGTTCAGATGTGTGCAGAGGAATCCAAGCTAATTCTGTATGTGGCAGCCACACAAATCAGAGAAGCACAAGGAATTAGCCCATTAGCTCTGTGTTTGTGCCATAGTCAGACTGGTGTCCCCACAGCTAACACTTGCTGTGGTTATAATAAGTACAATTCAAACTCCTCATTTCCTTGATATATATATGTATCAAGATCTGTAGAGCAAATGACAATACAAAAAAGAAAGATTATATTATTCTTGATCACAAAGTTTTCGGGATTCCTTTTTTAAAGTTCACCTTGATTAAATTCTGTGAAGCAAAACTCAGGAAGAGATGCTGAGCAGTACTTTGCCAGACTTAAAGAGAGCACAGAAACACCTAACAAGTTGGCAAATATTCTCCCTAGAAGGACACAGAACATCACTGAACTACCCAAGGGTAACGCTGCTTTATAATGTATGACTTTCACATTTCTGAGAACAAATCCAGACAGTCACAACTGGATAAATGCTTTCAATACTCCCCCAAGTCATGACTGGTTTTCCAAAATACCTGTTGTTCTTTTTTTGTTTGTTTTTGTTTTTGTTCTTTCATTTTGTTTTGTTTTTGTTTTGTTTTGTTTTCTGAGCTCATGCACTTTGTTTTGACTGGCTTGGTTTGCCTTAACTCAGAGATCTAACACTCAAAGAACTTGCTGTGATTTTCTGCTCCCTTGATTTCACTTGTACACAGAATATCAGGCATAATGAAGAAAGTCAGAGACTGTTTTAGTGTAACATGAGAAACAGTACAGTCTATGAAATTCCCTGCACTAGGGCGTTTTATTAGAAAACAATATTTGACCCTGTTTTTAAAAAGTTGCTGAAGAAACACTCAGACCTGCCAGAAAGTATGTGGTAATATCATATTTATTTCCTTCAGTCAGAAATACTTCAACAAGAACCAAGTAATGTAAAGATTTCATTAGGCCTTAAGCTACCAGCACTGCTAAATGCTATTCCCAGGTCCTGAGCGAGATTCCTTCCATCCTTCCTGCTGCTGTCTCAGAATGGAGGATGACACAAGAGGTACAGAACTACCTGGAGCAGTTTGGTGGAGGGAACACAGAGATAGGGCTCTGCACTTATCTCTGCCCTTGGGTCTTTTTTCCCCACCAGCACATACCACAAGCTGGGAGAGGAAGATGAGAAGCAAAGGAAGAACGTACAGTAGCAACACAATGACACTCACCCATGCATATGAAATTTGTAAATATCTTGGTTTGATTTTATTTTTTTTTCTCCATATTCATGAGAGAACTGTGTTAGTCCTGCCAATCTAGGCCACTTTGCACATTCCTCATCTCATCCCCTCTACTCCATAAACAGAATTCAGCTTCTCCCTTGACACTAGATCACCTGGAGCTGGTCAGTGTGGCTGGCTTCTAAATTCCAGGAACCATCTGACCTTCCTTTATTTCACAGGACATTTTCCTATATGTGCCTCAGTTATGAATCTGGTTCTCAGCCTCAGTGAGATACTCGTGTCCCATTTCAACAGCAAGAGGTATGTTCACTCCCTTCTGCCATTGCCTTCAGGCACCACTAAGCAATAATTTGCTATGGAAGACTCTGGGTTAATTGCAGCTATCAATTTGCCTCACAATTTTCTGTCAGAAACATCTGTTTTTAGAAGATTGTTCCTGAAGTGGGATACTCAGGTTTAGTTTCAGAGTACACAGCACACTCAGGGCAACACACTGTGAAAAGCAAGCAATGCTCTCTGTGATGTAAGGCTGAGATACAGCAGAAGGACCTGCACGTAACACCACGACCAGCTCAGTGCCTGAAGACAGCCTTCACACACCTCCCACACTGCTCTTGCCTGTCCTGTGCTGGAGGTGGATGGAGCGATAGGCCAGGTGTAGCATCACAGATTCACGGAATGAAAGGGGTTGGAAGGGACCTCTGGGGATCACCTAGTCCAACCTCCTGCTAAAGAAGGTTCCCTACAGTAGGTCACGCAGGAAAGCATCCAGATGGGTCTTGAATATCTCCAGAGAAGGAGACTCCACAATCTCTCGGGGCAGCCTGCTCCAGTACAACATAAATCCTTCCAGTATGCCACCACTAACCAAAAAGCCCCCATACTCAGTCACTGAGACTCAAATGAATGAAAAGTGACAAGAAAATCAAACAGTAACATTATTATTAAAAATAATCTACCTTGGATGCACAGACATTACAGGAGATAAATGCCAGTATAATTCAGGGGAGAAAAACTACTTTCAGTGTAGTTGCACAGATCACTAACTGGAAAGCATGCTGGGTGCCCTGAGAGCAACGCATTAGTGACCAAGATCTTTCTATACATTAGCTTTATTAAAGTTTTCTTCCCCAGTGTTTTGCTTGTCCCAACTGATGCCATTGTAGAAGCTGCTCCAATACAGGCTTGGAGCCCATGGCTCTTCCCAGCTTCCCTCAGGGGAATCCTGGGGCTCACATGCAAAGCCCTGAGTATAGCTGAGATGTCTCCATGCTAGCTGTGGGGAATGATGCCATACAGAACGACCCTTGCTCTTGCAATATAGGAAACAAAAACTCTACTGTTTCTGCTCTTGGCTGCTGTGGAGGATCCATGGGCAAAGGGCTGATAAGGGTGACTCACAACCCCACATCCAGCTCTGGACGTGAGCACACATGCCCTTCACACAGTGCACTTCTTGCAATACGATCTTTTTTACACGACTAACTCCATTCCTAGTACACGCATACAACATCTGTAGTTGAAAATTAATCAGTAGCACTTTTTAACATGCAAAACATTATTTTTAAAGCAACTTTTCACCTTCAACAGGTTAAACCTCTATCGTTACTAGGAGATAATCAAATATCATCTGCAGTTTAAATGCAGAGAATCCAAACGCTAAATGATGCATCTGAGCATGGACAAAGCACAACCTTACACATCTGCACTTCAAGTTACACTCCCAATTGACTCAGAAGTTATTCATCTCAGCACAGCATGAGACATTGCCTTAGACTGAACTAAGATAAACAAATAAAAGTTATTCCAGAATCTTCTGGTTTATTTTTTACAGTGTTCTGCCACAGGTAATTTGCAGAACTCATTTGCAATTCAAGTCAGTGCGTTTCCCAAATCAATTAATTCTGATTTACGATTTTTAGACATGGTCCTCCATTAGTCTGCAATATGATTTAAAAAAAAAATGCCATTGCTAAACACTTAAACATGACTCCTTTGAATCTTAACAACGCCCTAATTATCTTTTCTCCCTTTATTCAGTTTATGAAATAAGGTAAGCAGCAATGACTCAGAATAAACACTGAAAACACATCAATGTGTTCGCCCTGCTGGTTTCTAGGACTTACAGTAGTAAGTGTCTAAAATAGACGAGGGCTTTTCTCCTTCTTACAGCCAAATTTGCCCTGCAAGCAGCATGCTTACTGCAAACACAATCAAGGTTTGATTCACTAATAGCACTTAAAAAGGAACCCTTTTCAGACTTGAATGTTATTTGAATGCTTCAAGATCTTCCAGTCCTTTAGAAATTTAGCAGACAGATTTTCATACTTTTTAGCAGATAAGGCTGCCCTGCAGGAGTCAGAAGTGCAACTGGCATCTGTCAACATCATCTTTAATATTCAATGCAAAGTGCTCCATCCTGCAAAAGGACATAGGCAAACTCCAGGGATCTGAAGATTTAATTTAAATAGACAACTTCAAAACTTTTGCCTGGAGAATACAAGTGACAAATGCTAGATTTACAAGCAACAACAATATTTGCTCTGGACATCACAAGCAATTCACTGAAACTATAAAGAGGTTTTCTATTCCTCCTAAGGATACTTGGGAAGAGAAAAATCTATAAAGAGTAAAAGTTAGAGAGCCAAGTTTTGCGTTTCTTCAATTAAATCAGGTATCACTTCCTAAAAGTATGAGCACATTCTATGTTCCATCATCTTCCCAGACAACTCCTGTTGTAGCAACAGACTATTACTATTTACCCTATTTCTGAGGTTAAGGTGAAATTTGCATGTATATCATTTCTTAGGGAGAAGTTCAACACATGCAGTTCAAACCTCCTTGACTAAATTATGTCCAAGGGGTTAATGCTATTAAGGGGGAAGGAGGAGTATTTCAAACTGTAAATTTAATCTCAACTGTGGGTGTTTTGGAGGATAAAATGAACTGCAGTTTTGAGGAGTTACATCCTCTCCCAGACCACATGCTTTCTCCTAAACTAGCACATACCCTTACCTTTGTCATTCCACCTTACGTTGGCCATAAATTTAGTGAGGACTTGCACATAAATAAGGCTTTGCTAATATATAACTTCAACTGACAGACCTCAGGAAGGACATTTGAAAGCAAGAGTAAAGGAAATACAGTGACTTTCATTAAGTGAGCACTTGCCAAGAAAAGTCGTCCCTAATTCAGAAATACTCTCCTACAAAAAACCTTTCCAACAGCCAGTTTACCCTCAGAAGAAATCCTAATTAATCTTACACTTATCATAGTGGTGCCTGATCATTCTACTTGAGGAGCCAAATAGTTCTTCCGTGGAGGGCTGCCAGAAGGGACACAGGTGAGACAGCAAGGTGACCTGGCCCTGATAACGACAAGGCACTGCCTGGCTTGCACACCTAAACCCAAGGGCTTTGGAAAGGCAGCAGGGGGACAGGGCTGCTGTTGATCTGCAGCCCACACAAAGCTGAATCAAGAGAACAGGAGCAAAGCATCTCTGGCTATGCAAAATGTTCTGTTGGGCAAGAGGGCACAGGAGAACTAGGCAAGCCTCCCAGAAATGCAAGCACAACCCTACACTTCCCTCACACACTACGCATTGACTAAGAAGGCCACCTGAGGTAAACTTTGGGTGCTTTGGGAGTTTAACGCTGAGCACAATTTACCATGAGAGGAGCACCCACTTCTTGTTTTCTATGAAGGTCTCTAATTCTGTTCCATTTCAAGTGGTTTATTTTGCAAACAAACAGAAAAATCCCTACACTAACAAGCTATTGCCACAAATGAGATGCCTCAGCCTCTAGCTTTTTTTGGATTCTTCTATTTATGAAATAAAGTCGTTTACTATACTTGAACACCTCAGCATTTCCTGGTATGTGGCACAAAATATGTCGATTCCATCAGTTCTTAAGAGGTTAATAAGCAACTACCTAAAGTGCTAAAATAGTGTCAAACATGGTTAATACCCCAAGTCCAAACTTTCGTGAAAAATATCATTCAAACAGGAGAGAACTGCCGCTACATGGTTTTAATACAATTTGAAATACATCATTTCTTACTATGGTGTGATAATGAGGAATTTTTCTGACTATCAAGTGGTCCTAAACCACAGTACTGTCTTTTGATAACTGATCCTTAAGGAATATTGCCTTTGTTAACCAAGTTTTGCAGGAAATGACAAATTGAGTATCGGTGCTGTCAGACTTACGGTGCACCCAGAAAAACTAATAATGCATGTTTTGATTAGGCACTGGAATGAAGGAAAACCAAAGAGGACAGTACATGCAAAACTTGGTTGAACCAAGCTATGGAGTTTCACTGATAAATTTAATTGAGTCAGAATGTCACATCACATGCTCACATTTCTGTAAATGTGTGCACACATAGATGTGCTAATGAAATGTATAAAGTGATCAAAGAGTTTCTCTATTTAAAGACGGGGTTCTTAAGAGGGCTTTATTGAAATTCTTTAAGAGATATTTTAATCATGTTCAATTTTATTAGTGATCACTTTTCTAGGATAAGAATCACAGTTTATATTCACAGCTAGAATGTCTTACACTTATTTGAAACTGGCTGAAATTAATCAAGAACTTCAGATGAAGTCCTGAGAATCTTCATTGTCACTCTTCTCACTGACACTGTCCTGCAGTGACTCATAAGTAATCGTGTGGGAAGATAAAACAAATGCCTTTTCCACAGTACAGAGCATATGGCTTCATGAACTACACATTTTTACCGAGAAGTTTTCCATTGATTCTAGGTTTTATTGAACAATAAAACTGTTCTTCAAGATCTCATAGCCCAACTCTTCTATTTTTGGTGATTTTAAGAATAGTTTAATACGTTCTTATCACTGAGTAAAGCAAGCATCTCAGTATGTTTGACTGCCAAAATAACACCAAAAAAACCATACCCCTATTTTTCTCTGCATGTTTTTGCATAGAAGAAAATATAAAAGTGATATTTTGGGTTGGACTTAATGAAACATTTTGTTTGAGAAAAGTGATACACTTTGGTTTCATGGACCACTAGAGACTTTGAAGGAAAAATATATGTGCACCCCCAAGCCCATACAATTCATTTCCTAATTGACGCCATTCCACATAGCTTAACTATTCAGTAGGGGGACTGGAGTGAGGTGTCCCACTTGCCTGAGACAAATGACTTACACATGAAACTATTTTCAATGACAGAATGCCTCAATGTTTTCTAAAAAATTGAGACAGTGCATATCAGGAGATGAGTTTGAGAGATGCATGGGAGTCCAAAACCATGCTGCAGCCATCCAGGTGACTCGCCAGGTACTTCAGTATTTCAAACTCGCAGATTCCTGTCCCTTTACAAAGCAATAAGTGACCATAAAAGGCGCAGTGGAATGTAGAGACAGTACCAAACAAACAAACAAACCAAAAACCAAAGCAAAACAAACAAAAAAAACCCTCGAAATCTACTAATACTGATTGGCAATGCTTTATGATATAGCTACAATAATGCAGTGAATTAAAACAGTATATAGTCTATTAATAGCTTACAGTTGGAAACTCGCTGTCAGTTGTCAATTTTTAAAAGCAATTAATTAATAGTTGAAAATAAATTACTGCAACACTGTGTTGTTTATTGCTTTGGAGAAACTACATTCTTCTCCATTTCCCTGCTCAGTTTGTGAAAGTTGGTGCAACTCACACACACACAATGAGCTCCATGTGCAGACAGCTGCGTTTAAATTCTTTTCCTCAACAACTTCTTCCACATTTCCGGCATCCCACAAACATAGCTGTTTGCCATTAAAAAAACACGGGGAAAAAAATCCAGGGTAACTCAATGAATTCCTTGAAATGTGTTGGAGAACCCAGAATGCCAAGAAAAGTACTTTCATATTCAGAGAACCATATCGGTAACCAAAACAAAACATTTACAAGTTATATGCAAAGAACGCACCGTTTTTAACACGCAGAATTTATTCTGATTTCCTATAGAAAAGTTCATAACATTTCTGTTGCTCCCTTTGCTTCCCTGGAGCTCCTCAGGTCTCTGTCACAAGCTGTGTGTGGGTGGAAGGATCCATCCGTCCGCTCACAGCACAGCACTTGAGGCTTGGGCTGTAAACTCTGATGTCGGAAACCAATAACGCGCAACAACACAGAGTAATTTGTGGTTTCTTTCTCATCAACTTCACCAGAGTGTCATTTTACGCAAATACTGAAGTAAGCAATGTCAAATTCTAATGGGAGTGTGCTATGGGGTTTTTTTTAAGCTGGCTCTTGCAATGGACATTACATTACGCTGCCGTGACATGTTTGGAACTGGACAAAAGAAATGACTTGGCAACACCCCCATAACCTACAATTGAGTTCAGTCCTGTAACCTATGTGTAGGCCGTCTACAGCACAAAGAATAATTCTGAATTATTTGGAAGCAGGGCTTTGGCTTGCCCGAAGCCTGTGTCACCTCATCACACCCAGCATCTGAATGCTTTCAGTACCACCTCGGTGCCATCAGCGTGACAAGGAGCAGAAATGCAGCCCAACCCAGCAACCAGTGTCCCACTGCACGGAGAACTTGCAGAAAAACGTCACATTTAAAAGCGATCACGTCGATGAGCACCAAAGTTGGACTGCAGGAAGCAGAGCACTGGCTGGTATTCAGAGCTGACCACAATTCTGAGAAATTTATAAAGTGAAAAGAACGATTAAAGATTAAAACCCCGCGACCCTCTCGGGGGACGTGTCTTACCGCCTCGTAGTCCTCGCTGCCGAAGAGGTACATCGCTGCACCAGCCCGGAGCGCCCGATCCGTCTAAGGTGCGATTTCCTCCCGCATCTCCAACTTGTTCCCTCAGCCAGCCGCGCTCCGCAGCGCCGCGCAGCTCTCCGCTCCCGGCTTCCCACGCCCCAACTGCTTCTGAAGTACCGCTCCCCTCACCGAACCAAACCCCGTGGATGCGAGCGGCGGGGAGGCGGCGGCGGCGGCGGGCGGCGGGACGCGGGGCAGGGCGAGCAACGGGACCGAGCGGGGCCGGGCTGCGCTGCCCCCCGCGTGCCGCTGGCGCCGCGCTGATTGGCTGCCGGGAGCCCGCCGAGCCCGCCGCCGGGACGGGGAGAGCAGGAGGCCGCGGCCGGGACCCGCCGCGCCGCCTCATCGCTTCACGGCCGTGCGGCGCCGCGCGGTGCGGCACTCCCGGCTCCGGGCACCGCCGGCGCGCTCCGAAGCAGGCTGCTGGAGCCCGAAACAGCCCAGCACGCCGGAGCGTATCCCTTACTCCTCCAGTAGCTCTGCGGGATGACACGGAGCTATCCCACTACCTCTGTCTCTATGATACAGAATCATTCTGGGATTGTTTTCCTTTGCTTTGTTTCCTCAGTTCATTGCTCCCTTCTGCCGATTAATTCCAGGCCGCCCCACCGGTGAAACGCAGTGCAACTTAATCTGCAATGGCACAACGCAGGTAGGTAACACAACACCTGTGCCCACAGACCTCCCGCTGTGGGAAACAGATCCGGCACAGCGTACGGCATCACAGCAGGACAGCCACCGACGCAGCATGGGCACATATCAGTATCGTGAATGTGTATGAATAAAATGTGCGTGTGGTTGCCCTTATCTATCTATAGCCATGGTAGAATAACAGCATTCAATGACATGGACATACACAGCACTGAAAAACAGTCTGTGCTGCTCAACTTCTTGCCTTCCGCAAAGAAAAGAGGACAAGAGTTCTTCTCTAAGAAAAGATATCCTCCCTGTTCAACAGGGATGCGGTTCAAATATACTGTAAACATCCTGCCTGTGTCTCCTCCCCCACCCCTTCCCCTTATTTCAAATAGATCTCACCTATCTCTGCTCCCTTGCGTGAGTTACAGCACGCTTCTCTCAGCCTGCCTCCTCCGTCACAAAGACCTTTGGTCCTCTGCAGACTATCGGTGATGTGATTCATGGATTGTGGTTTAAGTTATCCTAGGTATTCTAAAGCAGAGTTAAAACCAAGTTACATTCTCTTGGAAAGAGCAAACTAGATATCAGAACAGTTTAATTTTGCTTCACTATCTTCCAGCCATATGCTTACAAAATAGCAGTAGTTTAATCTGTCAGCCAAAGTGGTCACTTCACATCACATCAATTGCAAATTATGCTTCAAACAAATAATATCATAATATCGTGTTCTCACCAAGTAAACAAAGTGTGCACCATTCCTACAAGACACTGCTAATGGAATGCAAGTCACTCACCCGAGACAGCTGCCATTACTGATGTTGAAAGAGTGCGGCTACATACGCTTATTAGTCCAAACATAATGGCCTGAATGTACTGCACGGCTTCTTTATGTGAAACCACACCTGTCAATACTAGGAAAACCAGTGTCATCACCCATTACTTTGCTTGTCTCATAGAGCTCTTATGGGCAATTGGGAAGGAAAAACAGAACAAAACAAGGCAAAACAACAACAACAAAAACCAACAAATAAAACCAGCAGGACTGCCACAGCTGCTTCTAATATCATCAATAAGGGAAGCACATTGTTTTCTGTGTATTAAAAATCAAGTGATCATCTTTGAACAGTTTCATCAGCTTCTGTACTTTGGGCATGAATACGAAATCAGGGTCAGGGGGACTGCAGTTCACATACACTCAGTACAGATGAAGGACTTTATTCAGACTGTCACTATAAGTGACTTACATGTCACAAGCAATTCTCACTACAGACAGCACAAGCAGCCAGAGTCTGGCAGCTTGGACGGTAAATAAGCTGAATTGCTCATTGCTCTCTTGAATTGAAACATCATGACAGGTACCCAAGTCTATCTTAGAGCTTCAGAAAGCAAATCTGTGTATAGCTTTTATGGTTCAAGAATTGAAGTCTGCAAAAGTGTCATCCCCAATTGAGGTAATTTAAACTTATAACAACTTCTGAATGACCTGTGCTCTGTTCTTGGCTAAGCAGCAGCGGTGGACTTTCTCTGTGTATCCTTTCCACAGTGGTTCAGGGTGGCATGGGGCTGCCTGCACTTGGACAACAGCACAACAGCATCTCTCTGGTGCTGATCCTTGCAGTAAGGCAGTACAGATGAAAAATCTCAGGATTCATGCAGAAGGAGTAAGGACAGTGATGGAAATGGGGAAGAGTAGATTAGAAACAGAAGTCAGGCAGCAATCGGACTGCAGAAGTGGTGGGAATGGGAAGGTCAAGAAACCAGTGAAGGACTAGGAAGGAAGCAGCATGACCTAAATGAACAAGACACTAAAAGCCAGGCCAGGAGACACAAAATAAGATTGGACTATAAAGCAGTTCAAGGTAAGCACAGAATGCAATAAGATTGGAATAATCTCCACAGGAACGAGTAGGCTACCTGACTAGCCTAATGCTAAGTGGTAAACAAGGAGCAGGGCAGAAAGATGCTGACCCAGGACTGGGGTGTCCAGGCAGAACTGGCTGACCAAGCACTTAGAGACTACCAAAAATTCTCTAGGATGGAGACTTCAGCAGGAAAGCAATTTCAGGACAGCAACAGAGCTGGGATTAACGCAGAAAGCACCAGAAGCACAATAGCTCTGGGGGAAAAAAAAAAAAAAAAAAAAGAGAGAGAGAAAAAAACAAAGAAGAAACAAAGCTAAGGACTCTACTGCAAGGTAAAATTGATCCTCTCCTTCACTGGTACTTTCAGGCAGGACACATAATTGAAGATGTGACAAAGAGCTATGCAAACTCAATTTGATCCAGTCTTCATTTTAAGAACCAGATTCCACACTAAGGGAAAACGAACTGCCTAGATATTTGATCACAAGAGTCAAGACTTCAGTTTGAAATGAGGAATAAATCACAAGAATTAAATGAGTCACCTCTTAAGCTTTCTAATATGCACAATTGCTTGTAGTCTTTACTTATCCACAGCATCCAGGACAGCAATAGCAATATAAAACATCTGTTACCAAGAGCAAGGAAGCACAGGTGTAGGTTTGTCAATGGGTGTGAACTGTTTGCTCTGATCATTTCTGCAGTTTTTTTCCTTACATACAAATCCATTCATGTATAATAATACCTGATGGGAGTGAGTAAAGAAGACAGAGCTGGACTCAATGATTCTCAGTGAAAGGGCAAGAAGCAATAGCATAGATTGAAATGTAAGAAATTCCATTTAAACACTAGGAAAAAAAATAATTCCTTTTACTGTGCAGGTGACTGAGCACTAGAACAGGTTTCCTGGGGAGATTGTGGAGTCTCTCTCTATCTTTGGAAACATTCAGTAGCCACCTGGACATGGACAGCCCTAATTGATCCTACTCCCAATAGGTGTTTGGGCCAGACTGTCTCCAGAGGTGCCTTCTTACCTCAGGAAGTCTGTGAAGCCATAACAAACTTAAATAAAAAATATCTAGCTCATGTTGATATTATAGTGATTCCACCCCTCAGTTTTAATTTTCGAAGATTAAACATATTGACTTTTCAAACTGTCTAGGACAGCTTTTACCTCTAGTATTTAAACTCTGACCTATATCTTTTAAGCATAACTATGAACTGTCTGCACTAAAAATAACTCTGTATATCATACTACTTCAACATAGTGCCTTTGGGAAAACAAACAGAAAAAACTGCTGACACGGTTGTCAAGGTTAATAGACTAAACAGACGCTCCTTGATAAACAAGAATCTTTCAACTTGCATCCAACAGTAACAACTATTTTTTCTTCAAGAACTCTAATGGTAAGCAATTGACTCTTACTTAATCCAGATTCACATTCGGGTCCCAGTGAAGAACGTCAACAGCATACAAGTTTCTTTTGCACAACAAACAACAAGAATTTGCTTGTAAACATAAGGAGTAATTTATTCTTAAAGGAATTTTGGCAGTACTCCTATTTATGCTTTTCATATACCTGAGGCAGAAAAATCCAGAAAACTTTCATATGAGACCAAAGAGTGAGAGCTCTTTCTCTTCAACTATCCAACTTCCAAACTAGCCTCTCCCACATCAACGCTGAATAGCTGCTTAACCACATTACTTAAATTGGGAAAAAAAAAACAAGTAATTTTTTCAGGTTTTTCTTTTTTTCTATGAAATTTAGCACTTCTACTCTTATGTTGGGGACCTCAGACCTGGATGCAGTGCTTTAGATGGGGCCTCCTGAGGGTGGAACAGAAGGAGAATACCCTCTCTCTCCTGGCCACTGCTCTGTTGATGCAGTCCTGGATACAGTTGGCATTCCAGGCTGCAAGGACTGCCAAAAGAATCTGAAGCCTGGGCCTTCTTGCTCCTTAGGCATATTTAGAAGTATGGGTATTCTTCAATTCTTATAGCTACTCTTTGAATGAACTACACTAGTAATCACAGTGTCCCTGTAATTAGAGGAGATGAGATTGTGTTTTAAAAAGTATCCAAGTATTTTATGGAAATGGCTGGAGTATCTCAGCAAGGGAGACTGAAAACAAACTGGCCCAGAAGAGCTGTGATTGAGCACAGAAACCACGCTGAAGATCTGTGATTGAGCACAGAAACCACACTGTTACAGTGAAGGCTCAGAACCTGTTGCAATCAGTAAGGAATTCACCCTGAGTTCCTCAGGCTCCTGCTAGCTGTTCCTATCTGTAAGTAAATTTATGTGGAGGAATGATGTGACAGAGACCTTCCTTCCTTTTTAAAGCATCTCCCCGAAAATGTATCGTTTACAACTATTAAAAGGTTTACTCAATATTGTTTGTCCTAGATTTTCATTTCAGAAGCACTGGGCAGCACCTTAGAAAATGGTGCAAACTCCAAATCACAGAGATGCTCTGCATTTAACTGCAACAGACTCTGAATTTCTTTTCTGAATATACTGTTTGTATATCTAGCTATGAATTTAAAATTCATCTCCTTACATAGAAGTCCATACACCATGTAGGATGTTTGTAATCTGTCTCTACATATGGTGTGCATCTGAGAAAGAGATGAAATAACATTTCATTTGATGAAATTCAATTTCATATAGGTGTATAACAAAACAACGTCAACTAATTGAAGATCTCCTTAATATAAATGTCAAATCTTTGATCCTCAAAACAACCTTAAATTTAAGGAGCAGTAAAATCTTAAAGTATGCCCATGGAACTATTAGAAAGCTATTTATATTTCATTTTTAAACACTGAAGCTGCTTATCATTTGCAGATTGTTGTTGGTTATTATGGTTACCATTCTCTAACACAATCCAATCTGCCTGCAGTTTTCTATTTCAGGATACAGCAGTGATAACATTAACAGACTAGACTTCTCATCTTGCAGATATACATACGGTAGGGGCACATGCTATCTCCTGCACTGAAAGATAACAGGAGCATGTTCTCACAGAAATAACAGGCTGCAAGTGGCTGCCATCCTTGCAGTTAAAACACTTAGCCCAGACCACAGTGAGTGTCAGACAAAGGTTTGAAACCATTTTGCCTGCTTTATTATGGATCCTTCATATCACTCTGATAGTGAAAAGGAGGCATCAAGTTAGGAGATACATCCACAGGTGATTGTTCCCATTTGCGAGCAAGATTTTCTTGTATGGGTTTGGTTTTGTGTTTGTTTTTAAATATAGTGCAGTCATAGGAAACACTTTGCAGTCTTGCAGCAGTGAAGCACAGAGAATGGGGACAAACTGAAAAAGCAAGTAAATGGTGAACATGCCTTTGTTAGTGCAAGTCCTTCACTCAAATTGCCTGCAACTGAGAGTAGCCAAATATTTCCAAACAGCTGATAGTTTTTTCAGTGCTTTAAGAGGCTGGGAAAAAAAAAAAATCATCAATATTTACTTTTAAAAGAAATAATATCCTTAAGATTAAAACAGAGATACTGTTCATTTTACTATAGTTACTAATTTCAAGAAAGAAAACTGCAAATGCTTTTGATCACAAGAACAGCAACAATAGAACAAACCTTTGAAGTAAAATATATAAAATCTTGGAAAAACTTGGAAAAAATAGCCTTGATGGCAAACATTCCCTAGAAAATACAGATTTCCATTGAAAATTTATTAATTCAAAACTTCAATGTCACCACTACATGCTGCTGACCTGCTACACTGAATAATACTTCAAATTAACACTGGGATTTAATCTCAGTGAGATGCTTTCAACTCTCACATGCAGAACGTGCCTGCTCCTGGGCATGCTGTAATGTCAAAGTGCCACCAGCAGTGTGATGATTGCCAGCAACTGATGTTCCAGAGCTGGTGACTGACAAGCAACTAGGGGAATCCTTTTGGCTTGTAACTGTACAGAAGCCACCAGGAACTGCCCATAGACATTAACTATCTCTGTCCACATCTCCACATCCTGAAAATTAGGCTCAAGCTACAGATTGTCCTATGGGCACTCATGATGCTGGTTTCTCAACTAATACTTTCCAGTGGAAAGGTTTAATGCATGGTCTCTTAAAACCATTCTGATTTTTTGAATGAAGTACTAATTCATGTATGAGGTCCAATCATATCTCAGAGCTATAAGAGTCTTTGTAAAATGTGAGCTAGTGATAATTCTGCATTCTGTTATTTCAGAAGTGAAAGTATATCTGATCAGCAGAGCTATAACAGCAGGCTGCAGGAGGCACTGTGGCATCCTACTTCTGTTTATGCACTAGCCATCATTGCACGTTTTCATCAGTTGAAGTTCTTGATTCTCACCAAATGATGTGGTTTCTTTGGCCTCACTTTTTCAAATCTCAGTTCCCATTCCTCATGTTTGAAACATGCAATTTTTCTGATGCTTGCATTTTTGGCAACTCTAGAAGCTTTATTAATTATGCTTAATTTCTGGTACAAGCCAGTCCTCACAATTTAACAAGCTTCAGTGAATTGAGTTTTGATGCAATGCAAAGCTGGAATAACTCCCACTAGCAGAAAGGACTGTATTGCTTGAGACCCACTTCAGAGCTCAGAATTAAGGGGCATTTAGACAGCTGCTTCTCTAATGACCTCCTGCACCTCTGGGTATGGGTGTCACCTGGCACTGCAGGAACATACTTGAATTTAATGAGCAGGGAGCCAGAAGCACAGCCCTGGCTAACAGGAGCCATAACTATAACCCTAGTGTGTTGCATTGGAAGCACTCTCAGAAGTAGCTGTTTGCTACGTGGAGCCAGGAGTCAGTAGAGCAATGGAGATGATAAGAACAGCTGAGTTATTCCTTCCTTGCACAGAACTAATGCAACACGTGACAAAGGCATTTTCAGCACTCCCCTGATGAAACATAGCAGGTAGTAAACTCGTAGTATCACTACTCTGCCCACTTTAAACAACAGAAATCTTGCCAGTAGCGCTAGAGCCTGAATATCATTTTTCTGCTTGACACTTTTCTTCTAGTTCTCTGTTGCTACAGTTCACAATCAGATCATTACAAAAAACAAATGCATGCTCCAAACAACTTGGACCTCAGACTTTGTCAGGCTTGCCTTCTCAGCTCCAGGGCCCCGATTCTTCAGCACTTTCTGCTGGGTGAGTTTTCAAGGTGATCCCACTGGTGATTCAGCAGACAACCCTACACCATTTCCAGTTTCAGACACATGACTCTACTGTGAGTTAGGTGTGGACTCCTTAACTCATTGAGAAGCTCCTTCTGAGTACAAAATATTTATAGGACAATTGAGTTACAGCCACAAGAAGTGACTAACATAGTAAGAACTCTGATAAAATCCATAATTATTCATCTCAGTGTGGTTGTGACCTACTAAAAAACAGTATTTTAATTCCAAGCTACAATAACTTCTCTCTTATAATCAGAAAACTGAATCTAAGCCATTTATTGTGCTGTGCATGATGTGATCGGAATAGATTTACAGTAAGCCAGCATCAATGCAGATAGTTACTTTTAAAACTTAAGCAAATGATTCTCTCAAGCACTTCTGTTCAGAAACTTTAGGATTCTCCTTCTGAAATGAAAGATTTCTGCTATTACAATGCTAGTTATTGTGTGTAATGAAGTTCAGAGATTCATTTGAAAGCACAATAGAAGTTGACATTTTTTTTAACAGAAAATATCCAGCCAGAAAATAAGGAGGCCAGAAATATCCCAGTGTTCTGGGAACTCAACAATTTCCTTGAAAACCAGCAAATATTCCTTAAAATCCTTGGTTTGAAATTGAATTTGATAGCACTCCACTGTAGCATGAGTTCCTGAAACTGTTACGTAATTAAGCACTTAGGTAAGTGCTTTCTCATATACCCTAGTGATACTGGGTATATTGCTGAAAAGTAATACTTAAATTTCAAGTGATACTTATCTAAAATGCAATACCTTATGTAAGCAATCCATTAGTTTATATAAGGCAAATACTGAAGAGATTACTCTTTCAAATAATAAAATGACATGTTTTGTTTTTTTTTTTTAATTGTTACATTATTAGAAATCAGAAAAGATAAGTATATTTTATTATTATATAATGATAAAGTATATGCAGATATGACCAAGAAAGAAAAGGAACCACTGGAACCTTGAACCTTTCAAATTAAAATTAGGCAGCATAGAGCTTAAACAAATAAGCAAAATCGCAGGCTCATCATGAGGTAGAAAACAAAGTCTGTGTATGGTTGAATCATACAAATTTGTGAAGAAAGGCTTTGACCAAATACAAAGTGAAATGCACAGAAACAATGCCATGTGCCTCAGTGAGGACTCTGCCAGACTGAGAAGATACCAAGTTATGACTACTGTAATGCAAGTGATTCCATGGATCAGCAGGAGCCCATTCAAAATGAAATTCAGCTTTTACCCAGAATTGCCAGCACACTTGAAAATGATATATTTTCTGATATTAATAGTCTAAAAATACTGTTTACTAACAAGTTAATAATTTTTAAATGACGAATATCCTAACTTGTCAATCTGTCAGCATCCTTTCAGCAGCCTCAAAATATTCAAGAAGAAAAAAATAGAAATTTATATCCACCAAACAACTGCAAAATGCAATGTATCATTAATGACAAGCTGCAGAAAAACAAGTTGTTTTGTGAACAGCAGAAGTAACAAAGCCTGGTTTCCCACACACACCTCCACAATACCTTCAGCTCATTCCCTTTTTCCCTACACACCACATGCTCTGCACACTTGGCTCCCCTCCCCTCACCCAACTTCCCACCAGTTGCTGGTTGAGCAAGAGGCATAGGTTCAGTTACTCTGGAGTTAAATCCACACTTATCAGCCAGCTGGGTGCTATCTCCTGGATGCTAGGGGAGCCCCAGAGAGTGCCTCAACTCAAACACTGGCATGCAGAGCAAGTAGCAGCTCCAGCCAGTCCCCAAGGTCTCCGTAGCTCCGAGACCTCTGCAAGGCTGATGTAAATTGGCCATTGGACTGAAGTTACTGAGAAGCACAGCTGACAGATGGAAAGTGGGATTGCATAAAGCTTGTCTAGGAAACCAATCTAAACATCAGAGCTGTTATACAAAGACTGTCCATGCGCTTTAATACTCAGCAGCTTGTTTAAATATAAGATGCTGCATGATCAGCAAGGTAAAAATGTATATTTTTCAAACCATCTCTTTCACAAACATTGGTTGCTGTTAAGCTATTGCAAGCATTATATAAACCCCAGATTTTAATGCAGCATACATGCACAAAGATTTCTACTTATAGCAATTGGCTGTAAGAATCAGTAATAAACATGGCAAAAAAAAAAAAAAATCCTATATGCAAATATGATTAGGAAAATATTTTCACAAATACATCTATATTTTAGCCCACAGCAAAAAGTCAGTGTAAAACAGAGCAGCCCAGTGATTTAAAAGCCTACCAAAAATATACCCCAATGCAAGAGAATTTTAAGGGTCCTTTACTTCCCCTTCTTTCACACCTTTTTTAATGTTGCATTTCTGCATTGTTCATCCTTGTAAGAAAATTACAAAACTGATCTCTTTCATTTTACAAAATTCCAGACTTGTTCAATGCCATTTGAATTTAAAAACAAACAAACGAAAAACAACAACAACAAAAAGAGAAAATATATATTTCACCAATGCTGAAAAGCTAAATTCCTGGATATCAGGGTAAATTGGCCATGGCAAAAAGACAGATGTCACTTCTTAGTGTCCTCACCTCACCTGCTATGTAGTTGACAGCTTCAGTAGACTACAACGGATTTGTGCACTTGATGTGCTCACAGTTTTCTGGCAGAAGTTTGCATACTGTAGATTTTTATGTCATAAGTTTGTGGTGGTGAAAATATGTCAGCAGACAGGAAGTATTATTTTATTTCTTTTTACCGTAACATTTTAATTGACTGGAACATCTTAGCAGTCAACTTATTAGAAGGGTTATCTGTCATTAAGGGGTTATCACCAGTAAGTACTTTATCTAATTATGCATGTCAGAAAATATGAAAGAGAAAGCTCTCAGGCTGCATCTCTCTTTCAACCTCCCCAGTCTTCCTATTACTTTCCACCCAGCCATCGAAACTACTCTTTTTTTCAATGACATGGTGTTTGAGAACTGTTACTGCTAACAACAAACTAATTTTCAGACACAGCTTCCTGTAAAATCCTTCTGAACAGTGAGCAACTATAGCCAAAATTCACATCAGCCACATTTTCTTCCCCTCACAGCACATCTAATAACCAGGAGAGAAACTGAGAGAACATAGAATCATGGAATCACAAGGTTGGAAAGGACCTACAAGGTCATCTTGTCCAACCATCCTCCTATCACCATTACTACCCACTAACCTACTAAATCATATCTCAAAGCACCTCATTCAGATGTGAAAAGAAGGGTCCTCAGCCATGATGTTGACAGAAGAACTGGCCATTTGTTCAGCTATGCACATGAAGCTGCACACGACACCTTTTTTTCCCCTTTTTTCTTTTTCTTTCCCCTGACCCTTCTCCTTTCTGAGGGCCTGCCACAAAGCAGAAATGCACAGAATCCTTTCAGCCAAATGTTATTCCTTTCCATTTTCCCTAACCAGCCTTTTTTTGCCCCCCAAGACCTGCACATCCACAGCACAGCTTCACGGCATCACCATGCCCTCCTTCCACAGGATCTTTATGACTACCCCAGACAGAGCCTGGGCTTCTTCACATTGTGATATCAGGGGAAAAGTTCATTTTACTCTATAGCCCAGATGTAGCAAACTCACCTCTGTCTTGATGGCATTATTTGACAGCCAATAGACAGGAAAAAGGAAAATTTTGCATGGGCACATGGACATTGCCAGTGCTAAATTCTGAAAACAGATAGGCTATTTTCAGAGAAGGAATATTTTACAATTGTAATTATATTTCTTTTTTACTTTAAGCCCTCTTCCCTCATAAAAATAAAATATACATTTATCTCAAATTTTTTCCCCATCAGTATTTACAATGGGATTGCCAGCAAACGCCAAAACACTCTAATTTCTCACAACTCTCAGAACTGATTGGTAAATATACATATTAAAGCCTAAAGAGCTAAGCATTTAACTAGGCTAATAACATCAGAAAATGCTGCAGGTAGCTGGAGGTATGAACATAATTCTTGCTTTCCACTATTTTGAATATCCACACTGAAAACAAGCCCACTTCAGCTGTAATTGGTAGTTGTATACCTTCATACTTGATAACTTCTAAAATACTTCTAAAAGACACTGAATGTGTTGATGGACCATGATGACATATGGGGATAACTTAATCCTTCCCACCTCCCAAACATAGGAGCACATTTTAATTTGGAGTAAAGAACAGTTGCCAACAGGTAGACAGAAGGAAAGTTAGCAATAGCTATTCAGCTGCTCAACTGAAGATCCACAAATCATCCAGAGAAAGAATCACAGAATCACAGAACTGTGAAAGGGACCTCCAGACATCGTCGTGTCCAACCCCCTTCCAAAGGAAGCTCCCTAAAGCAGGCTGCACAGGTAGGCGTCCAGGTGGGTCTTTAATATATCCAGAGAAGGAGACTCCACAGCCTCTCTGGGCAGCCTGTTCCAGTGCTCCATCACCCTTTCTATGAAGAATTTCCTTTGCATATTGGTGCAGAACTTCCTATGCTCAAGTTTATGGCCATTTCCCCTTGACCTGTCCCCACAGACTGCTGAAAAGAGGTTGGCTATATTTCCTTGACTCCCACACTTAAGATATTTATAAACATTAATAAGATCACCTCTGAGTCTTTTTTTTTAAGGCTGAACAGATTCAGTTCACTCAGCCTTTCCATAGGAGAGATGCTCCAGGACCTTTGTGACTCTCCACTGGACTCCCTCCAGGAGACCCCTGTCTTTTTTCATACCGGAGGACCCAGAACTGGATACAGTACTTCAGGTGAGGCCTGACCAGGGCAGAGTAGAGGGTGAGGATCACCTCCCTTGACCAGCTGGCCACACATTCTTTTTAATGCATTCCAGGATCCCATTGTCCTCCTTGGCCACCAGAGCACACTGCTGGCCAACCTGTTGTCCATCAGGATACCCAGGCCCTTCTCCACAGAGCTCCTCTCCGGCAGTTCATGTCCCAGACTGCACTGATACCTGCAGTTATTGCTTCCCAAATACAAGACTCTGCACTTGCTTTGTTAAAGCTCATCTGGTTTATCACTGCCCAGCTCTCCAGTCTGTCCAGGTCTTGCTGAAAGGCAGCACTACCTTCCAGTGTGTCAGGAACTCCTCCTAGCTTTGTATCATCGGCATACTTACTGAGGGTAGACACTATCCCCTCATGAAGGCCGTCAACAAAGATATTGAACAAGACCAGATCCAGTCCCCTGAAAGAACTGATCCAAACACGGTTTCCTTGTAGGAGAGAGATACACAGCAGCCATTCTACAAGATGCTTTGCACCTGAGCAGCCTCACAGTAACAGCAAAGTGACTCACATGCCTCTGGTGTGCAGCTTCTCCACAACCATATTCAAACTTTACATAGATCAAGCTTAAACCAAGCATTTGGATGAAGTTTATTTTTACTATTATGGGAATACATTATTTATACTGTTTTAATCTCCATTCTCTACTTCCTACAGCAAAAGTAGGAAAACACACCCAAGTACAACTTTTCAAATATCTTGTTATTTACATTTTATTTCAGAAGCTCAGCTGAAGCCAGTATATTTGCTCCCATTATCCCCTGGCACCAGAGAAAACACGCCTGATAAGATGCTGCCACATCAAAACTCCTGAGAGCAGTGCAGCTCAGCCCAAAGCAGAAAATAGAGCACACCGTGTGAGAGAATGTACTTCAAACTGTTGCCAGTAGAGAGTCCCATTGCTCTCATATTGAGGAGAAAACAATCATTTCGCACTATCTTAAGAACACAGAACAGTGAGATACTTTGTTTCAGCTGTGGTTAACAGGACTTCAGATAGGAGCACTGTGGCAGCAGCCACCTGCACAGGCTTTCACTTCCCCTCACCTACAGCATTTGCTGTTTTTCAGTGTGTCAGCAATTCAGTGTCTGTTTAATTAAAAGAAACAAACAACAACAACAACAAAAAAAAAAAAACAGCCAATCAACAACAAACAACAAAAACCAAAACATAGAAAGCTCAAAAGTATCATTTGGACTTCCGCTGTAAGGCAGACACATTTTTCAACACCACTTAAGCATGGCTAGATGAGAGCAAAGTGAAACATTTTAACTGTAATTAAGTTAATTTGCTAGCCAGTCTGTATGTTTCATTTCTAAATTCAGTTGCTCCCCAGCATCTGGCCTGGCTCCTGAGGCATATGCTTACCCCCGGTGCACCGAGCTCAGCCTGCGGAGCCATCGGGCGTCTGTCGAGCATGCCAGCCGTGCCCTGTGCAGGCCAGCCCCCCCTGCAGCGACGCGTCCTCCAGCAGCAAAACCTCCCCAACTGAGCAGCACGCCGCCAAAACTTCAGCACATCAGCCTACGTGAACCATCACTGGCTCCTTCTCCTTTTCAGGCCTGGCTTAAAGCACCAAGCTTTTGCCTACATGAGGCGATCCTGTTTGCTGGAGACTTCTCTCAGCTGTTGATCTGATTCAGTTCCTATGTTAGGTTACAGCTCAACGGAGAGCCCGTCACCATCAATTAGCAAGGAAGAGTGGGAGGGTTCTGTGCTCCAAGCGACGTCAGCCGCTTTGGGAAAGAAGCCTGCACACTTGCTGGAGTAACGCAACATTTTATTAAACTCAGATGCATGCCTTGCAGCACACACGGCCTCCTGTTAACATGCAGCTGGCTTTGCAGCCGGGAGCAAATCATGGAGAAGTGTCCAAATGCAAAAAGCATATTTCTTTCTGTTTATGGGTATGGGTTTGATTTTACTTTTTGTCCTCTTTCTGAACAGAATTATTAGGCAAGTTGGAAATCTTAACTCAGAATGGAAATCTCCCCTGTGAAAGAAAAATTAAGCTTGACCACAATAAAGGTGGAAGACATATTCAAATAAACCTCAACCCCAGAGGCTTATAAAAACAACCATCCTAAAAACAATTCAAAAATAAAATAGTCATTCGCCATAATGGCACACTGGTCTACTCAAATCATCAGTGAAACTCTCATGTTTACCATTACTGGCCTTAGTGAGTCTAAGACCTTGCAAGATTAAAGCCAACTGGCTTAAATTAGAAGTACAGGGTAAATGCTTCTGAAGGTATGGAGAAGAGGAATAAGGCACAGGGTGCAATGAGAAGGGACTGCTATTGAGAAAGAACTGCAGAGCAGCAGCTTCCTGCCCTGCTATCACTGGGACAGTGAGTGGTAATGCAGTGACTGCAGAGAGCAACACCAAGAGCAAACATAGGGGGGGCTAGAGCTGCTCAGTGAGCTGGGAAAACTTCTCAGCTTATGCATAGAAATTTTTATATGCATGCTAGAGAAGCAAAGTCCCACCAAATCAAAACTGGGCTGTGAGAGCTGAAAAGATTTCCTATTGCCAACCGCTTAACACTGACTGTGTAAGCAGACTGTGAAGTTGAAAGTAGCTGGAGAGGGACACTTGCTCATCTCTCAAGAACTGAGACACACACACGTAAATATATATTATCAAAAACTTCAGATTGGCTTCCAGTTATATTAATAGGTTCCTACATATATGTTTATAAGGTGTCTCAATGTCAATACAAAGTTATCTTCTTTTCCTGCCCCCTGCAAAAAAATCAGTGAAAATGTGTTCTATTCACTTATTTAGAATAACTGCTTACCACGTCCTTAACAATTCTAAGAGGTGGCTTTGGTTTGTCCATGATCATTCATGTTGTTAAAACTTTCCCACAGTTTCAGATGCCAGTATTCATACTAGATGCTCAGATAGCAAATTAAATTACATCAGTAGAAACTTTGCATGTATTTATGATGAAAGCCAAATACTTCTTTCTCATGAAATAGATATTTCTACATGCATAAAAAAGATTAAGCAAGAAAATGAAAAATTGAACACTGACAAGTGGTTGTGTAGTATAATCTGATTTCCATGTAAGATGCTTTATGAAACTGGAAATGCCGAAGCCACTAGTGTTGGCAAAAAGAAGCAAACAATAAACTTCAGCAATTACAGTATCAGAAGGCTGTGAGAAGTACAGCAACTTCTGATACAACACCGTATTAACAACTTTTTTTACAGTACAATCATGGAGCTAGTTTCTTGGCAAAATTAATATCCTTGAGAACTTAACACACTCTATGGGACAGAAATACCTTGGGCAAATCAGAATTGAAGAATACACAATCATAGTCCCAGCTGGAATATCAGAGCTAGCACAGGGCAGCCCCAATTCCAGAGCCACGTATTCTGTCTTTCAGCAAGTTCTCCAGAATACTGAAACCAAGCTTTCAAGATTGGGCTCCCTCACGGCAAATTTTGGCACTGCAACATGGAAATAAAATAACTTCGCACTAGAAAACACTGTAAAAAGATGACTCAAACTGCAGACACAGTAACAGGGAAAATCCCTGGTAATGATCATGAAGTTTCTACATCCTTGTAGAATAGAAACCACTTCTTTTTAAAACCAGCAACAAGAACAGCAGAACAACAGAACTTTTGAGCTGCCTGTCACAGCTCCAACTATCACAAAACCAGAGTGAAGACAATGCCAGGTGACTTCTGTCCTTTCTTGCTCAAGAGGGTGAGCTGTCACCTGAGAGGCATGAGGGCTGAGTAAAAGCTGTGCATTTCCTTACAAATTAATTAAAGTGTCTTAGAACAAAAGGAAATGGTACCTTCAGTCAAGTACAGAAAAATATAAGGTCTTTACTAAGATAGGAATAGGAACACAATTCACTCAATGACTACTACTTTCCTTTATTGGTTATGGCACTTGTGGAAAAGTAGCTTGAACAATAGATATCAATACTCTGTACCTACACAGTGTTTTCATCAGTAGTCTTGATCAATTTTAAATACAGCTTATGAAATTTAACAACATTCTTGGACTATAAATGCTAAGAAGCACAGAAGCAAGAAGCACGAGTCAGTAGAAGCTCTGAATGCTTAAATACTCAGTTATCCATTAATAGAAACTTATTGTGAGTGTCTGCTTATACTGCATTGTATTGTGCTGCTTTTTTTTTTTTTTTTTTTTTTTTTTTTTTTAACAAAAGCAATGCATCTGTGTTCTCTTTCCATCCCAAATTGAAAAGAAGGTGCCTATCTAAGAAAGTTCTTGTTGATAAATCAAATAATGACTTGCTACTGATCACAACAGGCAACACCTCAGAAGTAACAAAAGCTTACACATGAGTAATTTTTCTCATCATCTAATTAATGTGCATCAACTGATCCATATGTGAACATGTGGGCACTCTTAGCATATGGCAAACGAATTAAGACCATTTATTGTAATTCTGTCTCATTGTGGATTTTATGTGGCATTTGCTGATGGGTAAATGCATGACTAGGTAAAGCATGATAACTTGTCAACCCACGTGTCTACACCTAGTATAATCACAAGGACTCTTCTGTTTCTCCTTTTCCTTGCATTTTAAAGGTAGAAATTGCACTTACACTGCTTTGGTTATCTGAGAGACCACATTAGCTTTTATTCAGCCATCAGGCACCTCACCAGTCTTGCACAGCCTCTCAAAAAACAAATTCATGTTACTGAGATTCCTCAGTCATCTTTTAAGTACCCTGACACGAAGATCCCACACAAAAGACCTAGTGAGTTTAATTTCTATTTTGTAATGCATAGCAAGAGCTAGGCAATTTAACGCTCTTTGAGTTCAGAAATACAAAAGAGATCTACTTTTAAATTAGTATCTCACACTTACAACATTAATAAATATTCTCCCCCATTCACTTGAGTAACATCTAATGAAATAGATAGAAAAAAATAATGATGGCTGTAAGATACACACGGTTGTATTTAACAGCTAAACGAAGCATTTCTTTTATTAGAGATAATTCATGTCACATTTTCCCCCTCCCCCAAAGTATAAATTTAAATCCAACCACAGTGAATAAAGGCACGCCCTCCATACATACATTTTCATTTTATACAATAGCTACAATGTTAGCTCACTGCAATCTCCTTCACTGTTAATTCCCTGAAAATGTTCTTATTGGCATGATATGAAGCCCACAAGGCTCTCTTTGCTTGGCTTTAGATTAGGCCATTACATAACTGCAACATCTGGGGCCCATTTCTACTATGCAAGTTCAAACAGACACAATTGCTGCATGCACATACTCATTTCTGTTTAAAAGAACCATGTGTTGTTTCACAAGAGTAGGACTGATATGCGATTCTGTTCAACTGATTATACAGTATATATTGTCCCAGAAAATACTGAAACATTCTGCAATCTTCTGAAACATATATCTTTAATGCATTCTAGTGCATTTTTTATTCCCGTGCTCTGTAAATTCATGTCCAACTCTGCACAGGGGATAAAAACCACAGCACACCGTAGTTGCTACAGCTAGAACTGGAAGGGGGAGGTCCAAGGAAATACCCTTCCCTTATATTACTCACTAAACTGCACAAATTCTAGACTCAACTGTGATCTTGCACTGGAGATGGCAAAATGACCTAAATCTAAGGTATGAAAACCAAACTATCACACTGTACCCCAAATCAAGCAATTGTCAATATGTGAGTGAATATGCATCAGTGAATGTGCAGCTCCAGGTTGAAGTTGGAAGGGACTGCTGCAAATCAACAGAAACTCCTCATACCACAGTCTGTTACTTGATGTGATGATTGAGAAGTATGGTGAACTGCTATACAGTTTCTTTTTAGCTTTTCCCCTAGTGAAGAGCAATTACTGCTTCTTGTTGATACATTTTTTTATCTATCAGCAATAAAAATATCATGAAGGGATACCTATATACATCCTTGTAACCGCACAAACAATAAAATACTAAGAGGATTATCACTAAAACCTTCTTAAGAGCTCCCTATTACTATCACAGGAAAAAAAAAAAAAAAAAAGAAGAAGAAAAGAAAAAAAAAGAAAAAAAAAGTGCCTTTGTCTTCCTAAACACTAGATGAGCCAGAACTACTACTCAGAAAGGTGCACAGGCTACTGTGAATTGGGGAGCACTCTTCAGATTCCATCCTATAAAAGTTTATCAAGAATGGGCCAGTACAACAATATCTTAAAGTGACTACAAATAAATACATTTCAAAGTTATTTTTTAAACATTTATCAATGAAATGAAAGTGCGTTCACTCTAACTTCACACTACCTATTATTTCAAATTCACTGCTGCAAAAACATTTAATCACAGAACACTACACAAATATGTGAGATTATCTTTTTATACTGATAGGAGTTACAGACAATTTGACCAGAATTCAGAATTTTCAGTGATCCTTCTCAGACACTGCTGCAAAAGCAATCTCCACGCACCTATCTAAAAGGAACTGGACTTTGCAACTCACAGCTCAACACTGGATTAGGAAAGCAATTACTTGTCAATTAAGATATATATAGGCTCAAGAAAACAGAATGTAATTCAGTAAAAACAAAAGAAAATAAAAGGAAAAAAAAACCCTTTTTTTTTCTTATAAATCAGAAGTATGACAAAAAACATTCATAGCAAGGTTAAATTAAAATATATTATACATAGAGCTTATTTTAAAATAAGATTATCAAGACTGTAAAACAAAGCAATCAAGCATTTGGTCAACTTTAATTGAATTCTCTTCTCCTCGCCTACCTAATCATACTTTGATTTCCACAGAACTCCTACACTTTTCAGCAAGGAGACTGTTTACTGAGGGGCTACTTTATATGTTTGCTCTCTTTGTTCTCCCCAGTGTTTGGGCCCCAGGCCTCCTTTATTGCTCTGAAGATGGTGTTATTAACTTTGAATTCTTCTGAGGTGTTCATCACTGGCATTCTGTATAGCTTCACAATACAAGAATTTTATCTTCACAATACCCAAGAACAAAAAGATTTAGGGGCACACCCCTCTCCTTTTTTTTTTTTTTTGTTTCCCATTTACATGTCATGAGCTTTCAACATGACCAAATCTACACAGATGCAACACAAATACATACAGAGCCAGCAAATGCATATTAAATAAACCTTAAATAAAGTACTACCATTGCAGTTCTTTCAAACTCCACGGAGAATAAACCATACTGTGGAAAGACATCATTACACACTTGCTTTCTGCTTATATTTCTCTTATTTCTGCTCCTGGCTACTACTGGTAACTTAGGTAAGTCTTTTGTCTAAGCTGATACAGTATATTTTATGTCCAGTGCCAAATTAACAGATGAAGGGGAGAAACAGAGAAGAAAAGGATATGCACACTGAGTTTTTCAGCTTCCAAAGTTAGCTTAAAGACTGAACTGAAATTTAACTCTGAGGATACGTGGTTGGGGCTAAACTGCCCCGAAGGCTTCAGGGCTAAGAGATGCCTGCAAAATCTTGAAAGACTTCCAGGAAAGGGGGCTGGTATTAAATATACTTAAAGTTTCCTTTTCATTGCTTTTATGTGGTTCTTTTTTAACTCTAGTTCTGGTTTTGTGATCAATAGCTGACTTACCTGTTTCTCTGGTAAAACAAGAAGCTCTTGTTTTGTTTAAGTAGTCCCTTTAACGGAGCATACTCAGGGGAAAAAAAGAAAAAAAAAAAAGACATGCAAAAAATTGATGTACATTTCTGTTAAATTACATAGGTCACTATGAATGTTTGTACTGTCAAATACCAGTTATGGAAAGGAGTTTTCTCAGGGCATTAAGCAGTGCTTTCCACCACAAACCAGGCAGCAGAGGGACAGCCCATGATGGAGGGAGCTGCCCAGAAGGTCACATTATCTCTGCAAACAGAGTCTGATAGCATTATTTCATTTTCCTCTCTAATTCATTTATTTCCCATGATTACTTCCTTAATATTCTCCAAGAGCCAAGTACGTGACATACACTGCTTTTAAACCTGATTTTGCCCATAACCAGAAGTAATAGTAGACAGTGCATTTCCTATTAAACGTGGTTGCATAGAGAATTTCAGTATTTTGTTTGAAAAGTTTCACTTCCAGAATACAGCGTAGTTGTAGAAAGTACTATTTTTTAAAGCAGAATAATATGGAGAACATTTAACTAAAAGAACCTGAATTTTTTTAAAAACTGATGAATACCAATTATTGCATTTCTGAGTAGCTGTGCAGTAAACCAATAAAAGTACACCGCAGAAAAAGCTGCTGCTCTGTAAATTATCCAGCACAATAGGAGTTACAAATGATTGCAAAATGTAATCTTGGCCATGCAAATGCCTGGCTTTTATACAAGGGCAAAGCCAGCAGCAGTTTCTAAAGGAACCTGGAGGGATGTGCAAGGGCTGGAGGAAGACCAGAACGTTCCCTCCTTCAGCTCCTGGTGCACTCCTAACAGTCAGCAGCAGAATTACTGCAAGGCCCCAGAAGATAAATCAGTGGCTGTAGTACGGGCCATTACTCTTGGCTTTTCATACTGGAGACTAATAAATCCAACACACCTGGACCATTTTCCCACACTGAAGCCAGCTGGCTTGGAGTTGCCAAGCCCATGGTATTAAGCTAATGCTCTTCCCTTCAGAAGAGGATGGCTGAGGCCAAGCTGCCCTGCACAAATACTACATGGCCTGTGCTGTCTCATGAATGATGCCAAAGAACTGTTTGGAAGACCACAGGGTAGCCCAGGCCAAACACACACTGGGGACCACTCTGACAACTCAACAGTGGCTGAACTGTGCCAGGTACCCCCCAACACTCCTCAGCTCCTGAGAACATTAACAGCTTCGATGCCAGAGAGCTTCAGAAATTCCTACAGGCAGAGCAAGGCCTCATTTATGGCCTTAAAGTTACTTTAAGGCACATGACAGTAGTGGTCATTTCACCACCAGTCTTAAGCCAACTTGAGCATTTTCATCTTATAGCCTCACATGCTCATCTAGAGCTTTCTTACCATCCTTGGCATGAGCCCAGATGTTCACCATCCCATTAAACCCCATGGACCCTCTCAACAGCTCTCCCATACCCAGGGCATCAGCCAGGCCTTCGGCAGTAAAGGGAGGCCTGTGGCTGTGCTGAGCATCTTGCACCACTGATATAGCCTGGGATCTTGCCCTCGGTCTGAGCACTGCTGGTATCTCTTGTGGTTTGCTTACGAATCTTCTCTTTCTATCAAAGACCCATGAAGTTAATTAACTCCATAAAGGCTTGGTAAAGTATGTAAGTAGAGATTTAGGAAACCAAACCATTGAATACAGTGCTGGCATTTAACTGCCTGGTTAGTTTAATGCAGATGACGTTTTAAGGACTGGGTTAATACACATCTGCTCTACCTTTAAGTGTTTGCACATTTCTGATTGCTGATGCATCCATTAAAAATAAATCAACTAACCAGCTAAGCAACAAACCTATCTTATTGCAACTAGGGTAATTACCATGAACATCTTTAAGACAAATTTTCACTTACACTTCCCCTTGATGATCACTATTTCCCTCTCCTCACCTTTTCACAACCAACTTCATAAACCATGTAAGACACAGCCAATATTCAGATCACTATAACATAATACAGGTAAAGGTGTGTGTTCCCTTTGTGTCACCAGGATAAGACTTCAAGTATAGTGGCTCTAGATAATTGTGCTTCCTCCCAGAGGAGAAGTGGCTGGGCATCACCAGACCCGCAGAACAGAAAGATGCACCTCTCAGCATGCAGGGCTGCTCACAGTATGTAAGCCGTAGAGAAAACAGGGTGTGGTTTTTTTTGTTTGTTTGTTTTCTTTCTCTTTGCTAGTTAATTTTTGTTTATTCTTGGCTGATAAAAGGTTTCAGTGGCACAGCAAATCAAACCTACTAAATCTGCATACATCAGCTCCAGAGAGCGGTCAGAAGCAGAAAGTAATCAGAGACGGGAATTAAGAGAATGATTTTGTGTCCCAGATCTGGTGACTGCCACAGGATTGCTGGGCAGTCCTATTTAGACAAGAGGCTGCTGGAAAGAAGATTCTAGAAACAAACAAACAAACAATGAATAACTTTCACTTCCCATTTTCTGGTACAAAACAGATATTTCATGTTTTGATCCTGATGTAGAGAGGTGAATATAAAATAGAAAAGAAACAATGTGAATTATAAAAGCAATTAGGATACCTGTGTAACAGAAATAAAAGAAGGGGAAGGGATTAAGAGAATTAAGTAAACAACAAGGATATTTTTTAAAGTATGTTTTCCTACAGAAACTATTTTGACTCTGAAGCAAAGGACTGAGAAGAAAAAAATGGGGGAAAAATGACACCAGTGGGGTCAGACAAGCACAGCACTCTGCACCCCTTGTTCTTATACAAAGCTGCACTGTGCTCTATGCCCACCCTGCCCAGGCAAATCTCCCTGCCTGCCCCAAGCTGAGACTGGGGGGGGAGGGGAGAAGGAGGGGACCCTCATCTCTAAGCTCCTGGAAGGCAGAGAAACACAAGAATTCATCTACATGCTGTAGACACTGAAGATTTCTTTTAGATAGGTGGAAATGTCTATTGAGAATTTAACTAAATAAATACGTAGATACTTAAGTATGGGGTTTGAATTTTGAATCATATTTTCTTTGATTTGTAACACAGAAGTCAGACACGAAGCGCTTGGTTGTGTTGTTCAGTCAGTGTTGCTTTCCGTGCGCTGTGCACATGCTACAGGAAATGCATTAAAACAGAGTTTTATGGTGTCTGACAACAGCAAGTCTTGAGTTACAGACACAGAGCCAGCAGTCAGTTGCATCTGGGATGATTAGAATACCTAATTTTGGTTTGGTGCATTTCAAAACATTAAAATCTCAATCATAACAGCTCAAAAGAAAAATTCATAAATCAAACGACTTTTTTTTTTAATTGGATCATTCAGATTACTTCAGTTTTAAATGACAACTGCTTATTTCTAAAGCCACCTTTTTTCAACAGAGGCTGTCACTCAAGCTGGTTTAAAAGCTCACTTTCATCTGGATTAATATCTTTTCTGTCTTCTCTCTGCTTCCAACTTCTGTCACTCACCACATCACCATCCTGTTCTCCTCTGTATCACTGTATGTTCTCTAATACATTGATTTTCTTTTCCTAATGAATATGATTTTCCCTTTATAGTCCTTTAATCCATTTCATTTGGTATTATTGTTTTCCCATACTCATACTCCACAAAAGCCAGCTAAACAAAACCTGCAAGGACCCTTGCTTTCAATCCTACTTTCTGCAAAAACCCAGGGAAGCAGAAATTCACCAGAGAGGAAGAAGAAACATCAACTGGTAGCACCAGACCTGAATAAATGCCTGAAACCTCTCCTGAGGTTTTTTAATTATTTTGATATATTTTAATACCTCTATTTCTGTTTTAAATCTGCTTTACTGGATATTTTACAGCATGTTCCGTCTGGTGAGGGGCTCAGAGCCAGCCTCTCCCTTTGGTGAGGAACAACAAGAAGCAGGTATTGATTTGGGTATTGTTTGAAACTGAGACAGAAAGGTAAGCTTGCTGCTAACCAATGTAATTTCAGTTTTTCCCCTTCCTTACACATAGTTGATTTACTTAAAGAATGCAGAATGCAGAATGCATTCAGAAACAAACAATGAGATTATTGATCCAGTGAGGGGAATTGCCACCGAGAGCAAAAAACTAACTGTCCAACTTTATCTTATTGTCCAAGCAAATTCAGCTACAATCCCAATGTGAGGAGCCCCTTAGACCCAGAGCTTTCTCCCTTGCTAAAGCTATCCAACCTGCTTGGCCAAGGCTGCGTATGGGGGCTTGGCTCCAACTCTTAAGCCATCTCCTTCAGCAAAGCACCTTGGACAAACACAGCGGCGCACATCTGTCCTGGCGCTGCTCTGTGCATGAGAGCAGTCTCCTGCCCACCCATCCCAGCGTGCCTCACAGTGATTGTTTCTTCCTAAGGAGATTTAGGCAGTTTGCGTCAATCAAGGATTTAACGAGAGACAGAAATGCCATCCGCTCTTAGCACAAACAGCTGCCAGCACCTTCCTTGATGATCTCAGGGTGCATGGGTGGCTGGCAAAAATTATCAAAGTTAGTCATTTCTGGTGTATTTGTCACTTTGAAAAATACAACTTAATCCTGTATTTAAATCATAGGGCTGATTTTAAAGGACCTCATCTATTTTTTTTCTTCCTCCCTTCCCCCCCCCCAGTAGAATAAGTATTTAGAATTATTATAAACTCTTATATAAAAAATGAGATTTCTTAGGAATATCAGTGTTAAATGCTAACAATAAACATTGAATTGAATATAGAATAATTTAAAAAAGAAAAACATACGCTGAGTAAACTAGTCATTAAATTCCTCCAACAGTCTAAACAAGGAAATGAATATATCCTAAATCAGAAATTATCCTATAATTCCATGGGGTATATCTCATGCACTTTCAGAAGTGCAATTAGCACTCATATCTGGCTTGAAGCTTTGTAATATCATCATTTTTCAGTAAATGAATGAATAATAATGATAAAAATAACTTGAAATCAATTGCTTCAGAATGAAATATCAACATAAAATAAGCCTAATTTTGTAAGCAAAAAAACTCCCATACTTCTGCTTTTTAAACCTGGTTATATTCAACACATATTTGCAGGCTGGACAATTATTACGTATTTATGAATTCTTTAAAGACTGGTCAATTCATTCACATAATGAACTTGAGGAAATCAGCAGAAGATTAGCAGTTTGCTCTCCAATCAATCCGCCTCTCATTAGGTCAGAGCTAATTTCTCCTCCTCCCTCCCATCCATGCTCATTAACAGCACACATGAGTGATTTCTAAAGGAAGAAATGGGCAAAAATACTGCTCCCATGTTTCTTATTTAATAATAAAATAATTCAAATCTGAGTATTTCTACTATGGCCCAGGTTCTATTTCAAATAAGCTGTTTGGCTTCTCCCACTGAGCAACATTAACTCCATCACACTAATCCTTTTAGCAATACTTCCAAAAGTTGGATTCACGATGCTAGAAGCTTATTACAACTATAGTACCTCTTAACACTTGAACTTTTGATCTAATTTCTTAAACATCGCAAAAGACACCCATATCAATAGAACATTATTGAAAATAACACTATTACCATTATTTAATCAGCTCCAAGTTCTTCCAGCCTCTTGAAGTGGAAGGCAGTTGCATATTACATTGTGCATTTGGACAGATACAAAAGTCAAAGCTGTGTCTCTGAATATTTTATTCTGACACTGTTTAATAGCAATCTGGGAATATTCTGGGGTTGGGCTTGTCCATCATAACTTCTTCCTATGTTTGTCTGCTCTTGAGTCTTGGATGTCGAACCCAGAAGAAGACTTGCTCTGAGCTCCTTTCTTTCTATCCTCCCAAGCAGGAAGGGCTGTTAGACTGGTCAGCCAAAGCCACAGACTGAATGCCCATTTATCTCTCTGAGGCTTCCTTAAGAGCCTTCTTGCTTTCTTTCTGAAAAAGCCCTATGAAAGCATCCTTTTGGATATCAAAGAAAATTTTCAAAACCCTTGGAAACTCCAGGTCCTGCTCACAGGATAATACTGCCGGGTTTCTTAAACCGTATCAAAATCAGATATCTCTCTTGAAAGCAGGGTTCTAAACATACACTACACTTCTGTAAACGAACCTCCAACTCATTTAGTTGCACATTTTTGTCAGAACATCATCTGATTATCTTTCAGATAATCCCCCCACCTTTTTTTTTTCTATATAAGAGTTGAGAGACCACTCCTACCATGGAAAAATAATATCTCAAACACACCACAGAGATTTAAAAATAAAACAGCAACTGCTGGCATAGTTCTTGCCCTCACTTATGCTCCCACAACCCTAATTACCACAGGGCAGAATCTGGCCCCCTGTGCAAGCCCTGTCTAATCCCTGCCCTGTATTCTGCCATGCCAGAAGGTTATTCCTTGAAACACTCCCAGTAAGCCGGATAATTCTAGAAATGACATTTCAATGCCACTGAATCAGTTTGTCTAGTGCTGTGATTTTATTTCCAAGCTTTCTCCCTTCAACTGTGTTTATATTACAACATAGAAATGGTGACTATACCTTTATTGAAAAAGAAATATAAAAAATGATGACTACTTTGGTCTTTACATTAGGACATTATTCTCCAAATAATCCAGTCTTTACAAGCACAGCATCTTCACTCATGTGTTGTATGTCTATAGGGTAGACTACAAATTACAAAATGTGAGCTGGAGAGTATCAGACAGTATCTAAACTGATGTGCTGGTAAGTTAAAAATTTCAAGCCCATTTATTTAGCATCTTAGGACTGCACAAAACTGAGGCCCTGGGGCAGCAATAAAAGAGCAGTTGTTTAGGCAATATTTGCCTCCTGGCTCCCAGAAAGAACCCGCAAGAGCAGGGTGACACAGGAGAAGTGAAGCTCTGAGCATCTCCCAGACTGATGGGGCACAGCAGGAAAAGTTGGGATTAGGTCACAACATTGTCCCATGAGCTTAAGGCCATCCTGTACCTCCTGCGTGAGCTGCACTTAGGGCTCATTATCTCTAACCCTGGATATAAATAAAGCTGTGGGTTTAGCACAGGAAACTAAGCTTTATGATATAAATAAAACCAGATTCTGCATGCAAATAGGTCTTCTCTGCTAAATTAAGACAAATATTTCCAAGTTCATCTCTTGTTGTGCTGGCTCTGTAACCTGCATGGAATAAAAGGCCATCTGCACTGCTGCAGCCTCAGGGGAAAGTATCATTATCATTCCCATACTCTAAATTCAGCCTATGATTTCCCACTCATGCCATGCAGGATTGACACAGGGTTAACTTCTGCATGAGGCCCACGCTCTGTTCAGCCATGGAGGCAGGAGAGGAGGGGCAGCCTCAGCCTAAGTTACTCCTTCTTCGAATCCACATCCCTGCAGAACAGGCAGCTCCCAGCAGAGCTGAAAGGAAACTGCTCGGCTGGTACCAGTGCCAGGATAGCAGCATTAAGCAAATACCTACACCTCTATTTTTCAGGATATTCCTGTCCTTGTGCAACACTGCATTACTATTTATCCTCCTCAGAACAACTTGGTACCATTAAAAGACCATTGATTTTGTTATATCTTGGTTTCTAATTTCACAGGTTTTTTGGGGTTTTTTTTTTTTTGTTTTGTTTTACCTTGCCTTGTGTAAAATAAATTTAAAATCATGAGTGTCCTGGTTTTAGCTAGGATTTAGATAATTTTCTTCCTAGCAGATGACATGGTGCCATATTTTGGAATTAGGATGAGAATAATGTTGATAACACCAGGATGTTTTAGTCATTGTTGAGCAGTGCTGCATAGATCCAGGAATCTTTTTTTTTAGTTTCAGTTCTTTATTCTGCCCTGCCAGCAAGGAGGTGGGGAAGCCCAAGGAGTGGGAGGGGACAGAACAAGCACAGTAACACAAACTGGCCAAAGTTGTGTCCTGTAACATACAGCTTCATGCTAAGTGACAAAAGTTGAGGGGGAGCTGCTGCTGCTTTTTGGGAACCGTCTGGGCATTGGTCACTGGGTGGTGTGCTGATTAATGAGCATTGTGAATCCCTTGTTTTGTTTTTATTCATTATTATTTTCTCTTATTTTTCTGTCCTGTGAGACTGTGTTTATCTCAACCCATGAGTTTTACCTTTTTCTGATTCTTTCCTCCATCTCACTTTAGGGGGAGTGAGCAAAGAGATGCACAGTGTCGAGCTGCTGCAGGGTTAAATCACAGTGTGTGGTAATACTCATTTTTAACTCTTCCACTTATGAAACAACTCTGATGTTTTTCATGTTTTTGTTAGCAAAGCTGTAATATGGTAAGCCTTGAAAAATATGTTATAGCAGCATAAGGAAATCTGCTTCCCAGCAGACCCTTGAAGACAGTAGGAAACTCAACAACTGCCAAGTCAACTTATGATTTACAAGTCAGATTTCAAAAAAATTATCTAAGTATATGTGTCTCAGTAAGTAAATTATATTTGATAGCAGAACTTAGAAAATTCTGTTTCAGTAATAACAGTAATATAGTATTAGAAAACAAGAACTACAGAACAACACTAAATTTGAAGAGCAATATAGACATAAAAACATTGAAAGGTTTCGGTGTGTCCCTCATAATGTGACAAAGCATACTAGAGAGTCATAAAAGATGGGGACAGGGGTGGCTTCCCATACCATGAATAAGCAACAAATTATGTTATATCATAAAAAACTGCCCATTACAAACATTTCTGTGGATCACCAAAATCCTCATAAAGGAGTCAAGTGAAGGTTGTTTGCAACAGAATAAGAATATTTTGTTCCTACAAAACAGGAAAAGAAGCGAGTATCAAGGTTGTTTTGGTGGAGCACGCAAGGTTAATTTTCAGAAGAACTCAAGATGATGTTCTATCCTTGGGATCTTATTATTACTACTTTAGTATTTTTTCTTGTGTGTATGATTCAGACTCATCTACTTAGGTTCACTGAAGAAAACTTAAAAGACATGTTTTTACTATAATCTTGATAGAATTCATCTTGTAACTGGGACAATACAGAAGGATGAAAAGAGCAAGTGCTGCCAGCAGCATAAAGTCACTGCACAGCAGGACTGTGACCGAGGCAGAGGCAGATTGTGATGCAGGAGCACGGAGGAGCTCTGCCTCCCCAGCCCCAGCCAGCTGTGTCCTGGCTGCCAAGGGCACTGCTCAGAGTTCTCAAGCCTACAAAAAAAATGCAGCTAAAACATCTCATTCTGAACACTTAGCACCTGAAAATACTACCTTAGACTTTCCAAAAGGGTTTTTTTCAGTTCAACTCTCTATGGCCCATTGTCATATTAACACTGACACTTGATCTCTCCATGCCTTTTTGCTTTGAAATAAATTTATTTCATCTTTTGTCAAGTACACATAAAAGAGAAAGTTAGAAATTCAACACAAAACTTACATTAAATATCCATAGCTATCATAAGAGCTGACATCTTTCTGGCACAACATAGAACACAATATGGAATATTTCAAGTTTAGCATAATCCTAATATCTTTATTATTCAGAGTAATACACCAGGGCAGTATCACAACACTGCTCCAAGCTGAATTTTGGGCAGACCTCCTTGGCTGCCTCCTGAAGTTATTGATATTTGGTGCCATTGGGGCTGCTAAGGTGTATGATTGGGCACCACCTGCTCACAGACAGAAGCACCAGATCCAGACACAAGGATCTGGAAAGAACACAGAAGCCAAATTCTACATTTCACACCTGAAAGCATCCAGGCTCCTAAATTTCTAAGGGGAAAGAAGTATCTTGCTCTTGACACAAACAAGAAGAGCTCAACTTCTAAGACTGAGATTCCAGAATATCTCTGCCTCGTTCCCCTGCCATACTTCATCTGACAGCTACAGAGCAGGCACAGACAGGAGAAAGCCACCAAAGTAAGCCTTAAAACTCACGATAGATTGAAACCCAAATGGATTTGAAGTTGAATAAAACTAATGAACAAGTAGCTATACAAGAAGTATGGAAAAGCAGCAGATTTCAAGAACCTGCTTTTGTTGATCTGTAAACAAAATGCTGAAGATTGTGTTCCACCACTCCTCTGCTTTTAGTGTTTCTTCAAAACTATTTCACAAAAGGGTCAAAGAAGGCATCACATTATGGTGGTTTAATCTTTAGTTAATCTCTACTATTTAATAGCATATATACTGTCTGAGTTACATAGATTTTTATGGCGTATATTGCTATTTTCACTGTGCAGTTTATTATAACTAGTGCACGACTATGCTGAAGATTATTATGGCCTGATTTAATGTCATTGTTTCAGGAGCTGTTATGAGTCACAGAGAAGGGCACCCTGGCAGCATTCATTTCCCTTAACTTTAGCAATTGTGTAGCTGGCCAATTGGGCTTGCTCTACCAACAGAGAAAAACAGACCTTCTCAGGAGACAGCTCCTCTGGTGTGTACAAAGGTCTTATCGGAACATGGGAGAAGTGTCTTTGTTGGGTATGCAACAAGGCAGGAAAGAAATGGCCTGAGGATGTGCCAGGGAAGGATCATGTTGGATATCAGGAGAAATGTCTTCTCAGAAAGAGTGGTGAGGCATTGGAAAATAGGATGCTCAGGGGGGCGAGAGTCACCATCCCTGGAAGTGTTCAAGAACTGTGAAGATGTGGCACTAAGGGACGTGGTTCAGCAGATGTGGTGGTGATGGGTTGATGGTTGAACTAAATGATCTTAGTGATCTTTTCCGACCTTGATGATTCTATAAATCTATCTTTCTAATATGGCTGCCTGAATAGTTCATTTCCAGAAGCAGGGGCCAAATCAATGCCTTGTAGTAACATTATGCAATGATTTGAACAATACCAAGAGTACACCAAAATGATTTTTTTGTTGTTTACATTTACTGAAATGCAAGTACAAAATGAAAACTGGACTTAACAAAATTAGAATTGTAAAATTTGGTATTTGATGCAGGACTGAATTTTAAGAAACTTCTGAGTTAAGATTGTATGTTATTACGTGCAACCCCTCACCATAAACTTAAACTTATTTGGACTTGGGTGATTTACTGAGCCATGAACGCACTGACTATTTTTCTTTCCCTGGTAACAGTTAAACATCTCTCCTACCCAACTGCTGAGATTTTAATTTCAGTCCAAGTAATATAGTCACTACCACAGTTGATATTAATTGATAATCAAATAATAAAGTATCTGAAGCACAGAAAGACAGAAGTATCCTTTTTATTCCCACCAGACAAGAACGGAGAAATGGTTATAGGGCTGTTATCTTTTGGCTTACCCTATACATAATAAGAGACTTTACCAACTACAATAGCCATTTTTCATCAGCACTCCTGTTTTTCAAATTGAACTGTTTGATTATACGCAAAATATTATTAAGCATGCAAAATAACAAACACATTCAGTGACTTGCATAAACATCTTCCACAGTACGCACAAAGCCCAACAGCTGTGAATTTCTTTACCCATGCGTAAATAACAGCAAAATTAGCCCAAAGACTTGTACTTCACATTTAAACCAAGAACCCTTTACAGGGTAAAGGATTAGGTTATCACTTCCACAAATACTGAAAAAGCACACTGCCTAGGCATATTTAAATAAATAAATAAATAAATAAATAATCAAATAAAATAATTTGTCAGAAAGCTTATATGAAAATGTTGTGTCTCTCAAATAAAGTTTACAGTACAAAAGAAAATATGACAAAAGATGATGATAAACTGACAACATGAAATTCTTAGACCTCAGGAGATTTGTACCTTTTGACCACAGTTCTGAATGGAATAGAACTACAGTTACAAGGGACAAATCAATAGATGTTCCTTGCAAATGGTAGAAACCATTTGAAAATGTTTTTAGAATTTTAGACTATTTCAAATATAAAAGTGTTTGTATTTTTGGATAATACTCAAATTTTTCAAGACTCAATTAAAAAAAAATTCAATTAAAAATCCAGTTCAAACATTACAAAACGCTTCAAAAACTTTACAATTATTAAAGTAATGTAAAATACTCTGGCTACTCTGATTTAAAATTAAACTTTCAGTTACTCTTAGAAGCCCACAATGAGTAGCCATCACTGCCCTGAACTTAGTGAAGTTTTACTATTTTCATTTTTGTACTGCCATTCCTGTTTATTTAAATTGTATGTAAAAGTAATTTTTGCTGTAGTCTAAGTAGTCTAAAACTCTGCTGTAGCAATGGAAAGGTAGGTTCCCTGTTAGAGGGGATGATTTTCTTCAGATTTAGTCAACAATTAGAAGACGGGATGGTAAGGAAGAAAATGACTTGTATGACCTTTGACTTCTTGCACTATCAGGTCTAGCCTATTTAAATACTTCATTTAAAGTGACCTCTTTAAACAGTGCAGCTTTTATTTAGACAGTAAGCTGCTCAAGCCTACAGGTTTCCAACCTGCCTTCAGTATGATGTGCACATTGGTTACAAATGAAAATCAAACTAGTTAAGGAGTTAGTTCTGCAATGTAGTGTGATAATTTGAACATAAGAGTTCTAGTCAAAGCAGTTAAGGGGAAACAACTTAGTGTTAAGTCTTAAATATTTACAGTTTGAGGGAAATAAGAAAAAAAAGAAATTAAAGAAGAAATTAACCAACAAAATTTATCCTGTTGTTATCTCATGGAAATAACCACAAAATTTGCAAACTTACCAAATGTAAAAGTTAATCCTGATTCTATCTTCCACTTTATTTAAAACTTTTCCAGAATGACTTGGCTATTTTTTTTTTTTATATTTTGAACTTGTGAAAGTCAAAATCAGGACAGTTTTAGGATAGTAGTGTCTAGCAGGAAAGTATTAGAAATAACATCACCACCCCTACGCTAAGTAAGTCCAACAGCATTTGGAGTTAAGCAGAGTATGGCTCTTAGTACAGCTTGCTGCCTCGCACCGGAAGGCACAGAGCGCAGTGCAGAAAAGAGCCTTGAGGCATTACTGTAATCCACAGAGGTTAAAGTAGGAAAGTTAAAATTATTTAATACATTTTAAGTCCATAGTACAGTAAATGGTCTGTTGCTAGGAAGCAACACTGGCTAAAAATACAGCTCCTGTTAATATGCTGACTCGATGTCTAAAAAATGCCAGAAGCAGGTCTCGCTCAAGTTGTTTCTCACATGCTTCCTCAGGTTTTACAGTCTCCAAGCTCACATCCAAATATATGAAGCTTGCACGCTTCTAGACCTGGAGGTTATCTCTAGCCAGGACGAGGCATGCTGAAAAGATGACGGATCTTTACTAACATCTTGTCAGAATTGCTCACACCAAGGAAACTGAGGAAACAACTAAATACCCTAATCAATTATTGGTTTTTTTTTTAAGTTCTGACCTCTTTCTGACAGTGGACTGACCATCATGGCAGGAGGCATTCTTCTCTGACATGCAGAGCCCAGACCAGCTGCCTGGGGCTTCTGGGGACTGTAGCATGCAGGCCGCAGTCCCACACCCTGCCATGTGTGCTGGTACACAGCCAGCAATAACTAGCGTTTGCTCAGTTCTGTGAAAACAGAACTCAGCTTTTCTACCTGGCTTGCTTATTCATGCAAGATAAACATTAGAAATCTCAGAAACGTGAAGCAGTTCAGGGAAGTTGCACCCATTCAGTTAGAGATCTCATCAGTTCCCAAGTGACTCTGGACCAGTAACAAAGCACACCAGAACACTGCTTGTAGGGGATGAAAGCGCCATGAGAACCCTGAAATGGGGAATCCAGTCCTTACAGGAGGCTCTGGACGATGTCTCAGTTTTACACTTCATGGAACAGATCCTCTCTGTCACGCTTGAAAAGATTAGGAATGTAGTGATGGAAGAACAAAATAAATAGCCCCGGGCATAGAATTCCGAAGGCGGCACAAATTACTGTACATAACTTACAAACCTTGATCTCAACATTTTACAGCACCTGTTCATTCTATGTTAAATCTTTACTGAATGCAGTCTTCAAGTACACTTTGACACAAAACCTGAGCTTCTATTGGCTGTAAAGTATCCCTGATAATGAATATACAAGTAGAAGCTGGTAACGGCCTTAAAAGAGCCCGTCAAAAACTTATTAAAATTATATTCAATTATTAGATAAAATTCCTAATAATAATTACTGCTATGGATGATTTTTTTTTGTAATTCAACTATATTTTTTTCTGGTTTCACTCTACAGTCTTGTATCCTTTCTAGGTGTTTTCTGCCAGGAAAGAAGAGATGCTGTTTCTGGCAGCAGAAGTTGATTTCGATTTCCACATGCTTTACTACTCTAATCCAAAGAGTGACTGCTTAGCAGGCAGGGATGAGGAACAATGATTCCAGGCTTTGGTGCACCTTTCTATTCACCCTTAAACAAACCCATAAATGGGGTCAATCACTGTTACAGAGAGTGTGAGATAAGACTAAGTTCATATTGTCATAGCAGTTAAGCCATTATTCAAACTGTTTTCTATTCTTGCTTTCATTTCCACCTAAGATTTTCAGTGAATATATCAGCTACTCTCACTTCAGGAAGAGAATGGACTCTCTCTAGACCATCATCCAGTATTACAATTAACTGGTCTGGAATGCCTGGGTTGTTACTGGAGAGCTTTTTCATTCCTTTTCCTTAAAAACCCAGTATTTATACCAGAGAGTTTACATCGTCACTAGGAGAACACCAGTTCCCAGCGCCAATGCGTTCATAACTCATGATGTAACATGCAGCAGGAGGAGTCCCTTGAAAACTACGCTACCAGAATAAGGAGTTTCCATTAGTGTGGGAACAAACCACATTTCTCAGGGGATTCAAAAGAATTTCCCTTAGCAACAATAAATCTACATTAAAAGATACAAGAAGGTAGTTAGGAGCACTGGCTGCAAGTGAAAATTCACTATTATGAACTAGTCTAACACTGCTCAGTTCCTAAAAAATGCAGAAATTACTCCAGTTGTTTAGACCTATTGATTTTTACATTCCAATTTAAGTGTTGTTTTTTTTTTTTTTTTTTTTTAAAAGGAAGCAATGTGCACATTTGAATGATTTGTTTTAGTTACAAGTACAATCTCAGAGGGCATTCTTTAAGAACACACCAGAGTATTTATTCCTTGGAAGAGGTCACCAATAAAAAGTCTCTTAACATTTTTTTTTTTTTTTTTTCCAAATTTACCAATGTGTTAAGGTAAATTAATAGGAAAGTCTGCAACTTAAAAGCCATCTTTCCCTCTCTTCCCAAGTCTGATGCAGTCATGTGTGCACACAGGAGCTGCATATGGGCTTCTTTAAAAGAAGAAAATAATCTTGTCTGATGAGATGTGTCAATGAGATACAAGGTCACAAAGACTAGGGTGGCACTGTCAGACATATCAAAACCTGGACATAAGGGGAATAAAGGTAATTAGGGGAGGGCTACCATGGAAATGATTGGATTAAACAGCTATGTTCCTAGGCTATGGGGGACTAGCTTGCATAAGTCTCTTCTCTCATCACACCAACTTCAGTCTATGGATGCACAACCGCTAAATATCGTGTCCCATACAGAGCCTGAGGATCCCACCCAGTTACTGCACCTCGTTAGTCACAGGACTACAACTACAAGGTCTGGCATTGGATCACTGAGTCTACTGATCAGAAATAAAATTCCCATTAGGTTTTGAAAGGTGGCGTGCACATGGGGGTCTTGCCTACATAGAATGTCAGTCCAACAATGTAAAGACATGACTGTCTGTAAACCTGAAGGAGAAAAGCCCTCCCAGTAGTGCATTGTCCTGTGCAGGTGAAAAGATGCATTCCCACATACCTGCCCCGATGACAGCGTAGAAGGAAGTTGTATGAACAATGTTATTTTATTCATTACAAATATAGTAACATCCACAGTACTTTCTTCACAGTTACAAAGCGCACAGAGGTTAAATCAGAATAAATTTACTGACACTGAGTAATCATTCAGACATATTTCTTATTTGATGACAACACTAAACACGTGACAAAGCTGATGGAATTCAAAACACTAATTGAGTGTATAGTTTCTTCAGAAGAAAGTGGGAAAGTAACTGAAGAGATTTTGCTCCATCTCTGTGTCATTTTGCCTGGAACCAAGGAGCACAGTCCTGTTCTGCCTTTCCTCCTCGCCTGTGGTTTTGTTTGCTGTGGCACTGGGAACTTATCAGAATTTCTGGCAGTCCAACACTTTCAACTAACTCTTCATTTTAAAGTTCACAAGATAACCTAATTAAGTTTACAAGCTTTTGAAAGTGACCTTGCAAGAGCCCAATTGTCAGCACTGAAATAGCTGGCAAACAGCTTGTTTTCTATCTATTTACAATGGGAAAATACTGTTTACATGAGTCTCTGGGATATTGAGAAATATTTTAGAAAAAAAAAAAAAAAAGGAAAATAAGAATAACTAAAACAGAGTAAGAATTGGACAGGAATCTTAAAATGTAAAGTAAGTAAAACCAAATATGGACATAACATAATAATTTTTAATAGTTGAAAATGTATTGGAATTTAGAGTTTTATCTCCTTTGCATAGAAGAATACAATTTATCTGTTTTTATATAAATTGTTGATTTTCAAAGCTTACAGTTTTGGTTTTTTTTTTTTTAGTTTTTTTCTTTCACCCTCTGGAAAAATCTGCTCCAAAAATTATTTTGAAAGGAAATTAATGTCCATTGTCTAGTTATACTTTGTGCCTCATTAGCTCTTATTCTCTATCAGCTGTTAACTCCAAAGAATACCACTATGTATTCCAGCTCTGGTATAACATCCACTTAAGCACTCTGAGTAATTACACATCCCCACTCTGCAAGTGTTCAGCAAAATACTGAAAAAATTAGTTGTTGAATTTGAGAGAAGCAAGTCAACTTACACGACCAGCTACAAAGTCAGCAAACTGGGGCTTCATGGAGATGAAGCCACAAGTCCTTAATACTGTGAGTCATTCTCTGAGGATTCTCCTGCATGTTCATCTGTCTGAATAAAAGTGGAGTGTATTTAGATATAATTTTCTGATGAATGGAAAAAATCACAATTATGCTGAGGCATTCCAGTAACATCTCATTTTCACAAACAAGCGGGAAAATCTCTAGGATTGGACTGAGACCATGCTTTTCGAAGAGGAAGTGCATATTTGACCCATACTTCCCAGTGAGAAACAGAGAGGTAGGCCTCAACAGATGAGATAACATTAGTGCCTATTTCTATGTTCTCTTTATGCTTCTGGGATTCCAAAAAATGTTTTTTCCTGATTTCTTTAGAAATGCACACATCTCTGGGGAAGAAGTTTAGCTTCAAGGACAACTGAATGTCCCTTGTTCAGTAACAGCCCTTATTGTCAAAGAAAGAGTAAGTCAGGATTTCTGTTGCTTGTACTTTAACGATAGGAAATCACATTGAGGAATTCACCAATGAAAAAATAATATTAATTTTTTGCACATTAGTGCAGTCAAAGGAACAAATATAGCTATAATACCTTTTTCTTTTTTTTTCTAGTAACAGCATCCTCTCTTAGTTGTTCGTTCTACATTCTTTACCTATATCTTTCTTAAAACGTTTACTACTCCTATTCAAAAACTACCATTTAATATTTAAAATATTATTCATATTCACTATAATAGTTCTTAGAGAACCAGGCTTAGTGCACAAACCAAGACAGTAAAATCTGTTCTTACTGAACATGTGTGAGCACAATTCAGACCTGAAGAGTGTGGTATTGGTTTGAAATGCCAAATGATTAAAGAGTTGTTTCTTTTTCAAAGCACATTTTGACTATTTTCTAAACTTTTCAAAGAACATACATTACAGTAACTATTCAGTTACTTTGAAATGCCTGTTGAAATTTATGAAATTAAATTTCCTTAGTGAATTCTTACACATTTAGATATGAATAATTCATATTCAAGAACCATGTAGCACAGCAAAAGTCTAAAGAAGAGCGCTTTTGCCCTGAAGAGAGGCCAAGGACATGCTGAAATGGGGAAACAACACTAGGCATAGAAAGAGGGCAAAAACAGTATGTTACAATGTAGGTTTCTCCAAAAGTAATGCCTCCTATATAATGCCATGGAAACTGTAACAGATGCAAGGATGACAACAGCACTGATAGAGCAAATTCTCAGCTACAAAACACTATTTTTTTTTAACACAGTCACCACCATTAGCTATGCATTTTCACCAGTGATGAACAAAAGCCTGCATGCCTTGTAAAAATCTGCACCAGCAGAGGCGAACCACAGACGCTCTCACCACTGCTGAAATGCACCACCCACCGCCTCACTGTGCTCACATCCACTGTTTGGTCTCCATAAATGTTCATCAAGCATCGGCAAATGCCAATGGGTATCACCATTTCCACGTGGAGGAATTCAGTGGCACACTGTTGCTTCCTAAGCACTCTCATGTCAGGTGCCATTCTGTCAGACTGCCCATCTGCTGCTAGCTGTCATATGGCAACAAAATATAATGAAATATTGGTGGGAAGTTTCAACCTCTACAGCTGTACTACCAACATCTGCCTCTGAGGTTGAGGGCCAACATAAAACAGGAGGCATTACTTTTGGAACAGCTCTTACAGAACTGAATCTATTATAGTAGCCAGATACAAACAACATGAAGGTAAGGAAATTAGGAAGCAGAGAAAGCAGGAGGTCTGGCACAGTGGTAAATCCTTTGGCTTCTACAAAGAAGGTAGACTGACAGACTTCAAATAAGTTCTGGATTTTTGAACTGTCGAGCCCTAAAGCTTTTATAGCTATATTTATTTTTCCATTATGTTTTGTTGTTTTCAGAAAACATTATTTGGAATTGCTAATGTGCTTTGAATCTCTCCTCTCATTTTTAAGATGTTTTCACTTGTGACTGAAAGCACTTAGGAGTGACATAATGGAAAAGAAAGAGATCTGCCGTGCCAGAGGGCACTGAGTGAGTGGAGCACGTTTCCACACAGGTAACTTTCTGCACGTTATTTGTACATCTGTTTTCTCTGTGTGACATAACTCTGGGCATCACTGCCCAGATCTACCTGCTCTATGAACCAGCTGATACGTTTCTGGGCTAGACAAGCAGCAATACAGTTTTCATTTCATTGTACTTCAAAAGGTCTCTTACTGACTGGCCCTTAAGAGCCAACAGCTAAACATTTCCTAAAATCTGTGTAAGTGTATTACTCACGATCATTCAGAGAAACTATGGTAACTGCTTTTATTTATTTATTTTTTTAAATAATGGATTTTAATCATAGTTCTTCCTAATATAATAAGTAGTAAAAATGCATACAGTTCTGGGCTTAATTGTCTGCATAGTATTTCATTCAGATTGGGTCTAAACACTCAAAAAAAGTTCCATATGGAAAATCTTGTCCTTAGTTTTCTTCAAGACAAAACTATGAATTTAAAAGGGAATTTAGAAAGGCTTTCAAACTGGCAGCCCTTATAAATTCAGCATAAAGTAGTTAACCATTAGATATAAAAATCTCTTACAAATGAATATGAATAACAAGATATAGCAAAGCCTGAGACAATATTTAGTAAATTTCCATGAAATTCTGATCAACTGTATCCAAAACTTCATCACTAAAACATGGACATGTATCTTGAATAGTTCTCATGAGCTTTCTCACTGTATGCATGATTTTTGTACAGCATCACATATTATTTGAAAGGCAGCATAACTTGATGATATAAAATCAAAGCATTACAAAAATCATATTCAAGCAGGATTCCAGTTGAAGTTTAGCAACCATGACTGGAACAAAGATTTTTCAAAGGCACAAAGATTAATCCAAACAGGAAACTTTACAGCCATAAAGTCTAAGACAATATTCCTAATGCTGCAGTATATTTTCAGCCCTGATTACCTGGTAGCTGCTCTCTTCTCTCCCTATTTCCCTTGGCTACCATATTTTTAGGAATAATTCTCCTTTTAATGCACCAATGATTTGAGACAGAAACTCAAACAGTTATGCAGTAACATGTTTAAATTTGTCATGCTTCAGTGGAAAAATAAACCATTTAAACTTTAAGCACTCTCAGCCCACTTATGCCTCCAGAAATGCAAGATGTATCTGGCAATTTGTCATAAATTTAAGTAAGAGGAGGACCTCAGTCAGACTTATTCTTTGCAAATCAAATACAGGGAAATCACATTGCAAATTAATATTGCAAGCTTCTTGGCTTTAATAGAGGCAAAGAAAAGAAAAAAAAAAGTGACAACAGAAATAACTAACCCACTACAATACACAGCTGGCATTCCTCTAGGTAGATTTTAATGTCAAAGGCCAATACAAATACTGCTGAGGAAAACAAGTATAATTTCCTTTCATCCACAGATGTTTCTTTGATTTCACTTTCACCTCACACAACATTATCTTGAAAGACAGGCAAATATTTTTTCCTGTGCTCTCCTCCATCCCAGAATAAACTGAAGATCTCTTAAAATGTCTCTTAGTCAAGGTAGTTTAGAGCAACTCTGATTGATTCTGACTGCAACAACTGGTAACTTCTGCCTTTTTATTAACCTCTGCTACCGAAAAACAAACCAACTTTCACATTTTATAAATGGAAAAACACATTCCTCTCCCTTTTCCCTCTAAATTTGTGTGATTACAAAAGTCTGTAGAAATTAGACATAGTGATCAGGTGTTTGTGATATATGCTATATATCTTCTATTACACGGCATTATGAAAAAGTTACTTGTCATCACTGTCAGTCAATAATTTCTTATCTTTAACCTAAATTTTTGTTTAAAATTGGTACCTGATAGTTACAAACTCAGCACAAGCTACATAAAGACGAAGTGTTAAAGTTAATTTTAGATTCAAATCTATTCAGCTGTGGAGATATGGCTTCCCTGAATCAAGGCAAAACCATCAGAAATCTCCAGGGAAGGAAGCCCACCAGCTTGCAGCAGATCATTTGAAGTCCTGACAATTTTCCTGCTAGCCAGATTACGCATGTAGCTCCCACCAAGATTAGTGGGAATTACACTTACAATTCAGAATAAGAAAAAACTTAGGAGGAGGTAATACCAAAGTAAGTGTTTTGTCTTTTGTTTCCTCGCACTTAAAATCCCCTGAACTTCCTGTTCTGCATCGAGTCCCATCCAAGTAAATGAGATGACCTAGTGGCCACAGCAGCTTTCCCACAGGTTTGTGTTTGAAAGACTGAGACAACTCAGTCCTTCTCCTAATAATAGAAAACCCAGACTGCCAGCAGCCAGAGCCAAAGTCCTAATTAGAACTTCGCTGAGAAAGCTTGCTCTATCTTGCAAAAAACACCAGGAGCTCATTCCAACAAATGCAAAGAACCTGATACAATTGAAAAGAAAGCAAATGACAATGCTGTTTTAGTCTATGGTTATTTGACATTAGTACACATTAGGCCAGGCCATGACAGAGTCAAAACAGCAGCCTTTTGATTTACTGGAAAGAAATTCCCCTTTATTATAGTAAGCAATGTAATAAAAATGGTTTGTTTGGCTGGTTGGTTTTGTTGCTGGTTTGTTGTTTTTGTTGTTGCTATTTGTTTTGCGGGTAATTGTGAATTTCAGCCAAAAATATATACAGCTATTTGAGTTATGTCAGTATTCAAATGACAAGTATCATGATTTATCAAATGGTGAAGTCTCCATGCAAGCCAGAGTTGAGCAGTCAATTGCCATGGAGTACCCCAATTATTGCACAGACAGATCTCCAAGTTCACAGAGACAGTACTGCAGTCACCACTTCCCTACTTAGACCTACCATCAGATCCTTGCCTACCCTCTTGCAACAACATCTTAAAACAAATCCTTGAAATGGCAGGTTATTACTGGTCCAGGTTATATTTCCTGACATCACTCACTTTTGTAGCCACAAGCACTCTCTTACAGATCATTATTAATCCAGCCAGAATAACAGTATGCTCTTTCATATTGTGTATTTCTCTCCATGCTTGTCTTTTCCATGTACCTGGCGATCCTCAAGCAGAAGGAACTCAGCTGAGGGAACTGTTAACCCTCTCTGTTAAGAGTAGAGAAAATACTCTGTATTTCAGAGTAAACCCATGCTCAAATAATTTTTCAATTATTTTCACATTTTTTCCACTGTCTATTCTTCGAATGCCTTATTTAATTTCCTATTTTCTGTTTGACCTAAAATGCAGACATAAAAATAGATATCTTACGTTAGCCACACCCCCTTCTTTGTATTTCCATATTTATTTAATCCTTCCTTTCTAATACTATCATATCTCTTAGTGTTCACAGCTCTAATTTATCTTTCTCTATATCTCTATTTTCTCCATTACAATTTTATCTTCTTTTTTTCTTTGACAACTTAATCCTGATTTTTTTCAAGATACTCCATATTTCAAGAGGTTCCACATCAATACATATAACTGAATTCATATTCTTTACATTTTCCACAGATGTCCCACCAACTCTTGAAGCATTTGGAGTTGGAGCCTATCCCTCTGATTGCATTCCTCACTTTCTCTAACACTGTAAAATTACATGCATCATCATATAACTTCTTAAGTAATAAAGTGAGATAGAAGGATCACTCCCTTTCACTAGGAGGGAATTCATCTGGAACTCTAATTTGATTACATGAAATTTAGTCTTCTATGTACATTCCATTCCTTTGAATTTCAGTGACACTAGGTGTGTGACCACTAGTGTTAATAACTAAGAGGACAGAAATAAGGGATACCTTGCAGTCAAGATTTGTCTATTAAATACCAATAATGACAACTCAGTTGAAAAGCAGAAATATACAGTGTGCGCGGTCCTCAGCATCCAAAATGTAACATAGCAATTTCCTACCTATTAAATCTGCCTTTCAAGTAAGACAAGTTACTCTACTGAAGTGGCACACAGATGTCTTATTTTTGCAGTTGACACCACAATCTGCAACAATTTACAGCAAAGCATGACAGGAGGCTCCATGGCTTTCAGCTAAAGAGCTGGAATGTATTTTTGGGTTTGTGTGGCTCACTGACCTTTCTGCTCAGCAGGCTAGCCTGGCACTAAGTCAAAGCCTGCAGCACTCCAGCAGGACTTGGACAGCTCCAAAGGCCAAAGGAACTTTGGGTGGAGAAGGCAAGGCTGGATCTGGAGCCCTGCAAAATCACACTACCCTTGGAAAAATTAACTGCCTTTCACAGAATACTGAAATGTTTTTACTCTTTGAAAAATACTATACTACTCTTACATATACTTCTATAATATATTTACTATACACTATAAAAGACTAACTATTTTAGAGGAAATGTAAGAGATGAAATCTTTCAACAACAGATATAGAATATTATTTTGAAGATCCTACTGTACTTCAAAACCAAATGTTCCTGTAAGCTCAATTGTCACCATCATCTGCTACTCAGGTCAAAAACATGATTTTAAAAAATCCACCAAGTCCCATAACTGCATTTTGCCCCCATAACTGACTTTTTCACCAACATAGGTCCTACATATAGCTGTTGTAAAGCTTACAGACAAGACCGCTTATACGGAGGCAAAATAACAAATAGCAAAATGCTTATATTAGCCAATAAAGATTAAATCTATGTCAATAACAGTTAGTGTAACAAAATGATCACGCCCGAGATAATTAAATGGAAGCCTTTTACAAATGAAATATATAAAAAACAAAACACAAGGAATTAGATGAAAAATATATTTTGGTCATTTTGTTCAGGCAGCCTCAGTTCTTCCTGGTAACTTTCAAAACCATTCATGTGTGGCAGAACCAATAGCTTTTAGAGAGACGTGAAAAAGTTATATATGTAATTCAAAGTTGAAGCCACCACAGACTCTCCCAAAGCCATTTAAAGAACTTTAAAGAAAGTCCCACTCACACGCAGCACTGATCATGGCTCAAGACCATGTGCATGAAAGCAAGGCTATAATTCACACATATAGAAACCCCACAGCCTTACCCAAATCATGCAGATCTATCACATGATATTTGGAAGAATATTGAGGCTGACACAAACCACTAATATATCTGTTCCTCAGTTCTTGAAAGCCACAGAACATTTATTTCTTAGTCTTGTAACTTCTGAAGCAATGGTCATACATCAGTCAGGGGTTTGCCAGACACAAAGGGGCTAAATTTTGCCAAAAGCCCCAGAAACAACCTGTACTTTTTTTTTCTTTTTTTCTTTTTTTTTTTTTTAAAGTGGATGACACACAGGTAGGCAATCTGAAAATCTAAAGGGGAAAACATAGTTTGTGCAGGTAGAAGACATTTGTACAACTGTACAATGATATACAAGGACAACATGGTCACTGTCCTTAAAAACTTGTATTCTAAAGACACCGAGCTCAAATGTTCATTATTTCTGAAGGGAAAAAATGTTAGACAAAGTAGAAGTAATCCCCAAACCTACAGTGGCTTGGATGCTGGCTATATTTATTTATATAGCATTCAGTTCCAGTCATATAAGTCATTCCAGGCATTTTTACACTAGAATTTTCAAATCAGTTTATCAGTTTGTTGTTCAATTTTATAATGCATGCCTACAGTTTCAGTGAAACAGCCAAAAGTCATTAATGTTTACAGTAAAGGGAATACAGCAAATCTCATCATAGATAGTCTCTATCAATCGCTCAACTGAACTTAATACCAAAATGGTATTTCATGATACCATATTTTTACACCCTTTTGTATGAAAATCAGTAATGAAAGCATTACTCAATACTGCTGAGGAAAGATGGGAGACTTGGGAGCCCACTGGAGAAGCCCTAAAGCCAACTAGTGAGCAGCTGTCAGTGTGCCGGGTTTCTGCGTGGGGCTGCAGTCTGACATTCTGCTGGTTGGGTCCAGTGCCCTGGCAGCTTACATAATCACACACGATGGGGGTTAGGGAAGGTCGCTGTTACTTACTCTGGAATTATATTTCATGGGTTACTTTATTCCCCAGCAGGGAACCCTGGCATCTGACACAGAAATAATGCGTAAGGACAAAATAGGAATGTATTTCCTTAGTAAAAATGAAGAAAATCAACAAAGAATGCACTAAATGCAGCCTCCTTCATGCCACTGTGTATTAAAACTTACTACAACACACTGATCATTTGGAAACAACTACTCCTAGGACTTCCTCTATAGCATTTCAAGATCTGCATCAATATTGTATAGGAGAACATCTACTACAGCTGCAGACCTCTGAAATACACAAATCCAGAAAATGAAACATAACTAAAACCAGCGATTCTCACTCCCAAAACCTTTAAAACTTACTCTTAAGCCTTTATATTGTATCCTGAAAGACACACCAGTCTTGCAATTGATTTAAAAGTAGCACAAACACTCTGCTATGCAAGTTTATACTCAGAGACAGAGGAAGCAGGAGAGAAGCACATTTTTCTACAAGTATATATAAAGCTACATACATTTGGGCAGCCTTTGCTCATCCCTCTGTACTTACCCAGGACACATTTTTTGCCTTGGGTGTTTTTAGCATGGCAACATGCGAGGCTGAGATGACCAGGAGCAGCCCCACCAGCATGGACAGCAGGATGGAGGGTGAGTCCCTGCGCCTCTGTCCCGCCGTGCGTGCAGTCCCTGTGCCTGGCTGGCACAGGCACACAGAGCATGTGGTCAGGTAACGAGAATAAAAGTCATCTTTTCTTCCTGATGTGCAATCCAGTCAAACAGAAGCAAATCTTCGCAGAATGTCTGTCTTCAGCAGAAACTGACTATATTTCTGTATATCCATGAAACCCAAAGTTGGCTCTCCTTATGGAAAAAGTTAGAAGCGAAATTCAAAAGGACACAGTCTCCCAGCCACCTCCTCCTCACAGTGCTGGCTGCTCACCACGCTTTCAAAAGCCCACGGCAGGTGCCTGGAGGAGAACGAGGCCCACTGCCGGGAGCCACGTGTGTTCAGAGGACACCAAAGAGCCCACTGGAGCCACTGGACTGCTGTTTGCCTGGATGCCTCACACCGCCAGGATGCCACGATCTTCTGAGCAGCAACCCAAGCTGGGATCTGTGTCACGCTGCACGCCACGGGCAGCGCAGGCTGTGGTGCAGGATGGGAGCTGCCCCACGCAGGCACTTGTTGTCCCCACACCTCAGCCCAGTGCCACAGCCAGCCTGGTGTCCCGGGAGCCCGCACACAGCAAAAAATCACCCTCCCTGCTTCTTCTCTTTGTTCCTCTGCCCTTCTGTCCCTTTACTTTTACCTCCTGTCAATCTAGATTACCAGAGCGGATCGAGGCTAAATTTTGCAGCTATCAGTAGTGATTAGAGTGAGTTGATTGAAATCGGATTATACAGGAGGACCTCTGCCTTCTCACTTGGCGCGGGCCAGCACCATTTGCAAAATGCTTATGCTTTGCTGCACAGGATCAGAGTATTTGGAGCAGTCCAATCTAAGAGAAATGGTGCAGCAAAAACAAGACAGACTGCATCATATTTACAGAGGGGGGGAAAAAGAGAAAGAGAAGAAAAATGATTCTGCTTTAATAGCTGCATGAATTTATAGGGGTACGTTGCAAATCATTTCCAGATGGCTGAGTTCACTGGGGTCTCATGGATTCAGCAGGCAGAGTAGGAGAGCAGTGTTAGGTACCTGAACTGCTGTGTATATGGGCACTGCCGCACAAATGGGGGATCTCATGTAAGAGCAGTTATGTGGTGTCTGAGCACCAAACCATGAGAGGCACCATCTCCTCGTGGGACAGTCTGCCAAACCTCACTACTGGTGTCAACACAACTCACAGACATTACAATTCAAATGTGCTCTTCCCATTTTTATCCTAACTACATGAGAACATGACTTGCCTGGGCCAAATTTAAATATATGTATCCAATTATTTAAATATGAATACAGGCTACAAAAGGAGGTATGTACCATAAAATTATGGTCTTACTGTGGTAGAGAATCATGAAAAGAATTAAACAAAACTTAAAATATGAAAGGAAACTTGTGGAACAGAATAAGTACGGGGATGAGATGATGAAAGAAAAAAAAAGTATCTGACATCATGAATGTCACACACACACATGCAGTTTGCATTCTAACACACCATTTTTATAGGACTTCCTAATTAATAACTTAATATTATTCTTTACTCACGATACAGACCTAGATTATGCTCCAAGCATCATCTGTCAGTTTGTACTCATCATTTAACGCACTCATATAAATGCAAATGATTCCACAAATTTAATTTGTAAGTGGTCTACTAAACAGGGCCATACAAGTGTTATTAAGGTCTTCCAAAGATGATAGCATGCAGCGTAAACCATTTCTTTCCTTTTGTTAAAAGAAGCCTAAAAACTGTTTACGCTGACTGGGGCAGACAGAAAAGCAAACACATTTTCCAGTTAATCATTGGATTTCAAATTAATTATGGTCTTCTAAAGATTTATTGCTCACACTGAAGGTAACTAGAACAAGTATGGTACATTCTGGTTTGCGTATGCTAAAATGAATGATCATATGCACACTTTTTTAATAGGTCCCTCCTTTTTAAAAAAATCCATCCACACACCTAGAGCTAAAACACTATCCACCACTGGGCTCATCAGCAGTTTTAACCGGAGGAATCTGGAGACCTTGATTTCTATCAAGAAAATCAGTAGCTGGTAGACAGTAAAAGCTCAGAAAATAGAACCACCTATCTAAAACACAATGAATTACTGGGTAGTTTAGCAGTTTGTTTTTTTTTTCTTTTAAGAGGAACTTAATTTTTCTACTGTAGATGTCTAAGTATAATCCAGCAGACAGAAATCCTACCATAGCTAAGGAAACTGAAATACTGTAGTAGTTAAGGAAACTGAAATTCAATTATTCTCCTGAGCACATCCCTCTCCACCTCCCCCTGCACTCTATCCCCCCAACCCCACCCCCCCCCCCCCCAAAAAAAAAAAAAAACACACTGCAAAGAATACAGCTATTGAATGTTGACTATATTTGGGAAAAAAAGCTTCTAGCCTTTCAAAGATAATGAGATATAGAAAACCGTAAAACCTTGGATCTTACAGGAAAGTTTTTTGAAACATTATGGTATATGTTGGCTGCCTGACATCATGACAGATTGTATAAATCATGGGAAAACACACATTCCAGGAAAGATTATGATAGAAAACAGTAGATTTAACTTCTTTCCTTCAGTGAACTGTGAAGTTGGATTTCTAGCTCTAAATTCATAGAACCATAGAATGATGCCCTAACATTGGAGATTCATGATCCTTGAGGTCCCTTCCAACCCTGGCAATTCTGTGATTCTGTGATTTCTCAGTTATCCTTAATTAATAAGTAGACCATTTGTGAAATATTCAAAATGTGTACATTTCAGTGAATACTATACAGATACATTTGACAAGACGCATCCTTCTTGCTATAACTGCACAACTTCTTACTATAATGCAAAATCCAAAGTAGATAGAGTAATTAGAAGACACTTGTGCAATTAGAAGACACATACCTGCATATATTTTGCTGAACTATGCAATAGTTCTGGGATACAGATTATCCAAAATCTTGTAACTGTTCTCTCATGTGGCACATCGAATAATTTTACATGATCTTAGAACATCTCTGGCATTGATTTCCACCAGTAAGACACTTACTTCTTGGATTCGTATTTAAATGAACTACATATCAAAGCTTCTATTATCCCCTTTGCTGTTAATGCTGACCACAGAACCACTTGCAAGCAGACCATGAACCAATCCATCATGATAAACAACATTAACAGATGCACAACGACAAACAGACGCTCAGGATTTATGCACTTCCCTGCAATGACTTTTCCCTGTCTGGACAAGCTGTTGCATCACCAGAAGGATCACTCAAATATCTGACATGTCAGAGCTGGCTGAAACCAGTCAGAGGAAATACTCCGCATCCACTCTTACCCACAGAAGTGGTCCATGCTGATATTCTTTCTCTCCATCCAGAAACAATATATATCTTGAGAAAGAAATCATACATTTTAAAAACTAACACTAAAAGGCAGAAAAAAATCCTCTGGACTTTTAGCCAAATACAGGCCTGTCCCTTGAAACATAGGAAAAAACACAGCCACAGACTACAACACACAAACAATAGTTTTCCAAGCACAAAAATGGCATCAGTCAAAGCCTGCGAGGTAAAAGTTCCTTGAAACAATAAAGAAGAAACTGATGTTGAACACTGGCACTGCTCCCTGCTTAGGGGTGCCTCCCACCCACCAGTGGCACCTCATCATGGGCTGCTTCTCAGGCCGTGCTTCTGTGTCTGGTAGAGGCATGTGCTGAAGCGCAGGATGATTTTATTTCAACATCAGTGAAGTCCATTGTATTTTTACCCGTCCATTTCTGTTGAAACATTTATAATCTATTATATGCTCCTCACCAAAGACAAAAGAGTACAGACTTTATGAACAACCATGTGCTCTGGGCATCTGCATTTTCTCTCAACATCACTGGAATAGATTTCTAGTAAAATATAAATTCCTTGTGTTAGATGAATACATCTCATACACAGTTTTATGAGCAGTAGGAAAATATCCCTGACATTCCTTTTAATAGTGACAGTTCTTAAATACAGTATTTACTGTACGCATGCATACTTCTCCATACATTCGTAATACAATAAATTACAATTTCTGTAAACTCGGATGTCTATTTATTATTTCCTTTTACGTGACTTTGACCATAAGCTGAAAAAATACATTAAAGAAAAAAAAAAAAGCACAAAAGTTATTTGCTGGAAGAAATAAAACAAATGAAAATGACAGAAAATAAGAATTTTTACTTTCAGTACCAATCTACAGCAAGTTCATCTTTAACATATGATAAATAACTTCAGAAGCTAATTTGCTTTCCACTGGTTGAAAATCGAGCCAATGCATAAAAATAGTCAACATTTGTTCATCATTACTATTTCCAGTTATTCTCCATAATCCCAGCATTCTCAATGGAGTGAAACTTATTCGTTGATGTAAGCAGAAGGAACCTGAAGGATTCTTAAGCAGAATTGATTCTGTGGTTTTGTGGCTTTTGCTGAATCCCCACTACAGGCAAACTGCATTTGATAGAAAACCAGGCAGAGAAAGGTCTGTCTGCAGGTGGTTCCTGCCTGGGAAGAGCAGACCTTGAAGTGCACAAATCCATTTTAACCCATGGAAGGGAAGGAAATAGCACAAGCCAATATACAAAAGCCAAAAGTAAAATTAAATAAGGTCACATAACATCAATGAGGCTGGCACAAGCCATGGACCAGGCTCCTGTCCTGGTCACACAGCACCAGGGCAACATCATCCTTAAGAAGAATTCTCTGTAAAGCCCTGCTTAAATTCTGAATGATTTGCACTGAAATGAAACTGGAGATGGCCTCCTGTAAGCATCCAGAGGGTCAAATTCTTATAGCTGGACTGAGAAAAATAAAAGAGTGGATTTATATCCCTATAGCACTGTGGTAACTTTCCACGGTGAAACACTTAACAGTGCAAGAATGGTTCTCAGTGAGATATTGAGCAGTCATTAGAAGCAGTTCTGTTTTAAATGCATTGTGTCTAGATATGTTGAAGAAAAAAATATATATTTCATAGAGGAATTGATGATATAAATACAGCTTTTACTCAAAGCTGTCCTGTCATGAGTATAACAGAATAAACAACTAATTAGGCCTGACCCTATTTACTCTCCTATTAGACAAACTTCATCTCATACAAACAGACTGGAAAACATCTGGCAGTTGAGTTTTCTCCTCCTTAATACGAACTCAGTGCACAAAATGTTAGAGCCGCAGCTGCTGATAGCTTGTCAGACAAGTGCTCAAGTAAAATGAACTAAATTTATTCTGAAACAGGTTTTAGGAATACTGAACTTTATGTAAAGCAGCTAATTTAATGCCATCTGAGTGCATTACAAATTCCTACTTGAAAAATAACAAATTTACCGGCACAGAGGTTGAAAATTTAGATGTTGGCATGACTGGAGAGTCCAGAAATTAGCCCTGTTGTAGGACCTGTGGTGGAATCCTTAATTACAGCTTTTTGTGCCTGAGGACATGAATCTCACTGCAGAAAACAGAAGGTCCTCATCTGATAAACTCTGCTGAATATTAAAGCCAGAATGACATATTCCATATGAGTTCATTATCAGTCCTTCCTCCCTCTGCCTATCTGACACTCACTCATTGTGCTTCTGCTTCAGCATACAAGGGAAGCATGGCTCAGTTCCCTAGAAAACTTCCATATCATGCAGTGTCAGAGTCAACATGTATGGGAAGACAGGAGGAGTTGGATAGTGAGGTAATAAGGCTGACAGCATGGTGTTACAGCCTACAAGGCAGAGAAGAAAATGAGGTGAGTTTACAAATAGCCAGAATTTCCCTAATTACAAAACTATGAAACCAAGCAAAACGCTGACAACTCAAATTTGATTTAAAAATAATTATTCTGCAGTTATCATAAAGATATAACCATCATTTGCATTTTTAAAATATATTATCTGAGATACTGCAGTTGACTCAGGGATTGTACTTCTCAGAAGAGGAAGAAATTCTGTGGAAGCATCTGCTCCAGAGGTTGGTTTATAAGTTATGTCAGACCTCAAAAAACTTCTTTACATGTCTATATTACTACCAGTACAAAGAACAGATATAGAGATTTCATAACAATGTCGATAAATATAATTAAGAGGTTCAAAAGAGGTCACTAAAAAGTTCACATTGGATATTTATAAGTAGAAAAGTAATGACATGCTCATGGCAAAAGAAAATTCACAGTATGTAAATGTAATATTTCAGTGGTATTTTGAGTTATTGCATATAATTACCAATGGAAGAACTGAATAATACTTGAAGAAGTCAGATTTAATATCTGATGATGTCACTTACTAAATTATATTTGAGAAAGAAAAACTACAGAAAACATAGACCAATAATCAATGGGAAACCAAAGCAAGACTTCCTGTGAAGGAAGAAAATGCACTACACATTAAGAAAGGTTTCAATTACTAACATTTTGATGCAAAAAAAATTCCTCAGTTCTTGGTGAGCCATAGGAATTATATACATGGTTTTTTCAAAAACGATTACTTTTTTTCTGCAAGTTGCACAAACCTTATACGTGGAAATCAAAAGTGCAGTAAATACACTATGAAAGCCACTATCTCAAACCTTTTGCATGCATATCTCTTGAAGTACATTTACATTAAATAAACGCCTTCAGTGCAACTATTTACCTGAATAGTTGAGCAATATTCCTTTTTATGCCTTACTATCATAATTACTTGAATATTTTCCTTGTTACTTTTCTATTTTTCTTAAATGTGACTACTTTAGGGCACACAGAAAAACAAGAAATGAGCTAATATGATACATTTAAAATATTTTACATAACACAGCAACAGTAACATTATATAAGCATAAGTAAATCCAAGAAAGAGAGTATAAATGTGGTTGAGGAACCAAAAATATATTTTAACTTAGGCCGTATTTTTGACACTATGAAATACTCCCTCAGCTGATACTGTTGTCTTTGTCCATCTCTTGTATTGACTAAAACGTCACTGACTGAAAATCCAAATAATGTAGATTACAGCAATAATTGAGATCATAAAGCCTTCAATTACACATCCCAAGTTTTAAAATGACAGGATACTTTATTTAATGTTAGATTGCTTATTTTGGAGTGGATTTTTTGGTATCAGATGCATAGATGAATTCAAACCTTCCTACCACTGAAAGGATTTTCTTCTGCATTGTCACTGCACAGCATTATAAATTATCTGAATACTAAATTAAGGGTAATGGGCAATGAAAATTAGAGATATTTGGAAAAATGACTGAAAGCATGCAAATGTTTGAGGCAGAGTCTCATTTTAAACTCACAGAGTGGAACGTTTAAATCAATGAAATAATGAGTGAAAAGCCTGTGTAAATCAGAAACTATTCAACATATATTATTTTTCCTCAGGGACAAGCACCATACTATGAGGCAAGGATTTAAAAACAAAGATGCTCTAAAACATTCTCTTAAAGATGACAGTATTTGGGGACCATGTGTTAAGGAAGAAACTGGCTTTTACAGCATTTTTTAACCTCAACTTTCTCATCACTGTATATATTTGCTATAAACAAAATGATGTGATTGATCTGTATCTCTGTTTCACATAATTTAGCATCTACCAGCAGGGAAGACAGCAAGTGCAGTATGAGGAGCCTGTCCAGAACACACCAAAGGAGAATAATCAATCCTGGTTAGAAGCATGTTTGTAATTAAAGACAATGAGAGGCTCAGAAGAGGAAAGGCAGAATTGTGGGTTTCGGTTGTTGTTGTTTTTTTTTAAAAAAAAAAAAAAAAAGAAGAAGAAGAAATAAAGTTAATTAAATGAAGTTATTTTTCCAGGTAATATTTATGTATTGCATACATCTATTATACTCCTGGGCTGCCAAACACAATCCAGTATAATCAAAATATTGTACTGGAAAAAGGCCACAAATTGTATCATCTTTCACAGATGGAAATGAATGTTCTGCTAGCAGAGCTGGCTCAGGAGCACATCTTAGTGTGACATATGGAAGTAATCAGGACCAGCACGTGGCAGAGCAACGCTCAGCAACTTGACTGTCCTGCTAACAAGACTGCTGGGTGGTGTGTGGTGTGAGTGCAGACCTGCTAAGCTGAAAAGGCACTGAGTGGGACCAACAACCTCTGGAAAGTGGAAATATAAATGTGTGAAATAAAAAACAGGAGAGATTCTTGTAAGCCCCATAATTTAACATAAACATATCTATCCCAACAACATTCATAGTGCATAACACTTTGTCTGAAATACATCTTAAATTTAAGCTATCACATACCTCAAGGGAGACCCCTCCATTTGCAGCCTATATAGACAATGCAAACACAGGAAAACTCATTTTTTCAGGTCACCTATGAGATTCTATGAGAAGAGACAGAGCTGCTCCAGACTTCTCCTCCAGCATGGCATAGACAGTCTGTGCTCCTGAGTGAGGTTGGGATGCCAGGTTGGGGCTGACAGCAGACATGAGGGTGCAGCCCTAGGCAACTCATCTGAGTTATCTCCCTGTTCTCCTTCACAGCAAAACGCAGCCATAAAGGCAGCATCAGCAATGCCAGAAAATTCATTTTTACAAACTGCATCAACCACCACACTTGTTTCAATTTCCAGGACTTAAGAATACTGCATGTCTGAAGATATGCGTCTGCTCTGCAGAGCACAGACCACAGTTTCCTATGTGCTCCTTTTGGCGGATGCCAGTGTCCCTGCTGCTGGACAGACACAGATGTTGGGTCTGGACAAGCTCTAACTGAAGTAGGAGAACTGGGCCTGGGAACTAAAAGCAGTACTGAGCACAGCTTCTCCGGGTTGCTGCCGATGTACTTAGGCAAGCAGTACTCCATTATATTCCCTCAAATTTGTCTTAAATTCATCTCTTTTTTTTGTTGTTTTGGGGAAGAACTTTCTCCTGAGTTGCGAATAGCTGGCATGTTTTACTTTCTCATCTGATTCGTGTTGTGAAATATGACCAATACTCCATTGAAGTAGAAATTTCTTACTTGGTCCTAAAGTTCTCTGTCTCAGGACAATCCCCCCCGTTGGACAAGTTATGACAAGCTATAACACGGTGTTGTGCTATGGTAACAACAGGACATCCTGCATATGCAGTTTGAGAAATACACTAGAGAAACTGAAATTTCTCTAGTGTATTTCTCAAACTGAATTGAAATTGAAAAAGTTAATCTACTAAAATCATGGTAAGAGTTCATATTTACGTGATAAATTAGTTGTTTATACTAATTCTTATATTAAAAACTTTCTATCTAATTTTCTAAGTTGAACCATGGATATAGAAAGTAATCCTTTGTTTACAAGATAAAATAAATTACTTTTCCACCTTCTAGATCAGAAATACCCATTTTGAGTGATGACAAAATAGCACGAAGTTACTGTCACTCCATTTGTGATTCACACAACATTAGACTTGAAGAGTGCTTTAGAAACTTGCCAGGAAACAAAGAAGAATACAATCTCTAAGGAAATGAGTGTAAATGCAAGTTTTGTTTTGTAGTCTAATTTGTCCTCTTTAGCGTGCTTTCAACTTTGAAGCATGGAAGTACAAAAGTTAATTGCAACCCACAGTCAAATGACCATCATTTTATCAGCAAATCGCTTTGGGGTTTTCTGATCTTGGCAGTTTTACAAAAATTTTATTTACTGATGGTTGAATGGTTCTCAGACTTTTTCTTTTTTTTTTTTTTTTTTTCCAGTGTAACACACTATTCTTCTTTTATATGTATTATTATAAATATTACAAAATATTTCTCTACTGCTAATCATCCATGGACTCTAAGCGTTCTTTTTTTTTTTTTTTTCCCCACAATAAGTATGACCTCCCTAACACAAAACATCTCCATCATCCCTTTGTCATTTTTATGGTATCCCAGGAAAATGAAGATCTTTTTCCACTATAATCATGCCATATCTCAAAGGGACAGAGTCTCACACAAGAACTTGTGATAAAATTTTGCATATGAAGGTGGACAGATTTCCTCTGAATGCAGTAAATGTTTGGCCATGAGTGATAGAGATGAAAGAACATACTTTAAGGACCTCCAACTGTACCAGAGGTCACTGATTCTGGAAAGGTTTCCTGTCTTCTTTATTCTGTCTCCTTTTAATTTCTCCCTTGCCAGAAAAAGTTATTTCCTTTCATGTTTCAGGTTTATTTCAATTTACAGGACTTTTGCATTGTTCTTTAGCATGTATAAGACATAACATTTCTCAAATGTTTTGTAGCAGACTCACAGAGGAGCTGTTCATACATTGCTGTCTTGCTTCCAAACCATATGTGGGACACCCCAGCTTTCCTCTGGCACACCTTATGACACTTTCACACAGTGGATGCTTTGGACAAATAGAATATAGCTGCAAATATGTGGTGAATACATTGGGACATTTGACTCATGACAAGCTTGGCTAAGCCATGCTTTATTGCCCAGGCACTTTTTGACATCTAACATAAGCCAGGTCCAGATAAAAACAAACAGAAAACAAATCTTATAACTTCTGAATCAGACAACAGTTAAAAAATGTGAAGAAAAAGAAAATGAAAAAAAAAAATCCTTCTCCAGCAAACTTTCCACAGATTTTCCTGTCTCTCTACTGCACTCTACCTTTCTGTTTCTCTTAACATAACCCTCATTGAGCACCTCTTTTTGCTGAAGCTTTCTGTAAGCACTCTGATTGCTTTCTGTGTCTGTCACTGAGACTTAATCTATTGCCTCCTGATTTACAGAACTGCATAGTCATTCTCCTTATTAAAATAAATACTATACTGTTTGATTCTGATTAGGCAGATAGTTAATCAAACTAGTTTATTTTTTGGTTCTTTGTAGCAGCATACAGTAGGTCAAGACTTGTCCATAAATGCTCCTCTTAGAAATAGTAAAATACCTGTTACAGAAAAATCTTGGCTTCCAAATTAACCCAATTAAAAACACATGGAGAGCATGTTATGTAATAGATTTATCTCACACTTGAAACTGGAAAGATAAGACATGAACATACCCATGTATGACAAAGTTAGATTAAAAGAGAAAAACCTTGAAAGAGATGGGTATGCAACTTACTGAAAAAATATACAATCACTAAATAGAGGAAAAGGATTAGCAAAGAAAAAGAAAGGCACTTCAACTGGAATAGTTTCTGGTAAACCAAAAAGGAAACAGAGAAACAATAATTGAAGCAAGAGATTTCTAATGAAAAATAGAGGTAGCAAATGCCTGTCATGGTAGCCCAAGTTCTGCACACGAGCCAATAGAAAGAAAGGGTTAAAAAATGTCAGGATGGTGAATTTCCAGCAGTCTGGTCATAAACTCTGAAACGGAGTTTACAGAGACCAGGGACAGCATGAAGAATCTGACTGCATTTTGCCAGACGCAGAATAACTAGGGCAAAATTCCCATAAAGATAACAATATTCACAACTCTAATAGATCAAAGTTTGCTAATATCACCTTCAAAATATTTCTTACCAGAAGCATCACAAAAACCAGGAGTACTCCAACATAGATGCAGGAGTGCAAGTGCCTGCTGCAGCATTTTCTACAGCTGTTAAACAAACCATATTTCAGCCAAGTGAAGCAGCAGTCTGGTTCCATCTAGAGGAAAACTATGTAAAAGCCACTGATCTCGGATGACTAGTGATGCAACACAGTGGATACAAGGGCTTGCTACTTGGGGTCTCAGTTCTACAAACCACTTTGGTTGATTATTTATTTTTTCATAGCAGTGCTTGCTGAGCTGGACTGCACAAAAAATACTGTGTCACAATGATAGAGCTGTTAACATCCTAGACTGTCCTGGCAATATCTACATCCACAAATAACATTAAAGTAGGCATGATTAGGAATGGTATATAAAAGTTCTTGGAAAAGGAACCTGTTCTCCATGGTATAAATTACTGTATAAATGTTTAAATCAACCCAAAGACTCTCAGGTCCAATTTCATTTCATCTTGCCTTCCCTAGCAAAATGTTTTTAAGAGTTCACAAATTTAGAATTTTTTTTTACTGTACATCAAGGTCAGGCGTTACTTCATCACATATACAAAATGTAAAGTTCCTTCAGTTTTTAGGAGGAAACAAAAGCTTCCATATATCTTAAATGGCCTGTTCCACATGTATCTTGATTCTCCCCAATTCTTCCATTCACTAACCAAAAATTACCTTTCTTTCGGCATCTCTGCTGGAAGGGGATATCTGTTCACATCAGAACCATTTCAAGACCTTTTTCATAAATTTCTTCTTGTTGAAGCTGCCTTGGTGTGTTCAGTGCTTCATCAACTTTACTTAGCACAGAGCTTATTTCATATTAAGCAAAGGGATGTGATTTAGATTTCTATGATTCTATGAAATTTAAAAGCTTTTTCTTTTACTTTTCCTCTCGTTTCCCTTTCATTATTTATTCACTTTGCTATTCTGATTTGATAAAAAGGTAGCTGTCTTTAATGTCTTTCATGCTATCTGTCCCCGTAGAAGTCAAGAAACTCAATTAGCATTATAAGACAGCCAGTTAATTTATCATTTTATAGTCTCGTAAAATTGATATAGAATGCCAACTCATCAAAAAGAAAATCTATTAAAATTGGCAAGAATGCTTTTTTTTTTTTTTTTTTTTTTTTTTCACTCTCTCACTGGTCATGAAGAAGGAGCAAGAGAATGCGGAAACAGAAGGTAAACGAAAAGACATCATACCCAGTAAGAATGGGGAAAAATACTGGAAAAAATATATATATACGTATACATTAAAAAACAAAAAACAAAAACAGAAAACAACACTAAGAAGAAAGGAGAAAATCATTTCTACTGAGTGAAAATAGCAAAACTCACTATATGAGTCAGGGAAAATGGTGGAAGACAGAAAGACTGCCAGTTGAAAATAAATTTTGAATGGCTAGGAAAGATGAAAATGTGTTAGAGCTTAGATGCAACATTCTCTTAAATTAATTGTTTTTATTTTTAACAAATAGTCATTTATTCAGATTTTGTATACAACACTATACTTCTACACACACACTTGAATAGCAGGATTCTCTTTCTCTCAAAAAAAAAAAATCACAGCCTTGTGGAAGTAAGCACCTTAAGCCCGTTTTTACCTGATTTATCTCCAGTCACAGCATGAATCACAGGCAGGCCTGCAGACGGAACTTACAGGTCCTGAGTCACACTTACTACCTCTAAGAGACTACTGAGTACAGATAGCTATAAAATTAGGACTGACTGTACACTGGCAACTTACTGTCAAGAATATAACACGGGTTTCAGGAAATAAAACTACAGCTTTTAAAAACAACACTGGAAATACAACTTCAGAAAACTCTAACACTGAAGAATTATGTACAAAGACAAAGTCAAGGAGCCTACTGGTAGAGGAGAAAAAGGTGATAAGGGAAGCAGCTTGGTTTCAGAAGTCTGAGCTTTCTTTGCCAGAAGCAATGCAAACAATGTCACTACTTTTATTCATCCAAATTAGTGAAGGGTAACAAAATAATGTTAGTTGGTGATAAAATTAATAGAGGAAGTATGAATTCATCTTTAACAGATGAGGACAGAATAACGTAAGTAAAAGGTAAAATATACTCTATTTCTGCTGACTTGACATTTTATACATTTTTCATCTATTACTCAACTACAGTTATATTGCATGCAGAATGAAAGAGAGCAGGCCCTTTTTGTCACAATATTTCATCTACCAGCTATATTGTTATATAATTTCACTTCAGAATGCATAATGAGCTATAAATGTTCCATTTAATTCTCCCACGTGTAAGAAGTTTTTCAAAAGAAGCTCCTTTCACCAGTAAATTAAATTCAGAGGTTGTACCTAGGGAATACAGCAAGAAGAAAGAATTTAAAAGAGGACAAGCAAATGTATTCTTACTTCGTTTCTTTAAGCAAAGGTTCTACAGTCCAGCTCCAAGCTGGAAAAAAAAAAATGGAACAATCATACAAATGTAGCCACAAGAGTCAAAAATAAGAAACTATGACCCCTAATAGATAAAAGATAAAGCCCAAATTAATTGGAACGTGTAAAGTTTCATGTCAGTGAACTGGAGCTACAATGGAAACATTCTGGCTTACTCCACAATGTAACTGTAACTGTCTGACAACTGAATGCATATGGAGGGCAGGGAATTATAAAGGAGACTTATTTCCCTTTAATTTGGGCAGTGCAAAGTCTCCACGTAGAAAAGTAATATGAAGGAAAATCCTCATAATAATAGGAGTTCTTCAACAACTGCTGTAACTTCTTGAGAGCAACTACGCTTTCTACCATAAGTGACAACAAGAGCAATAGAGAAGAAGGATGGACAGAAGGCTAGGGCTGATGGGATGGGAGCACAAAGGACTGCAGAAATAGAACTGGCATACGCAATCCCAAGAAACAAAAAAACAGGTATGGGATTAATATCAACATAAGGAAAAGGAGTTTGCAAATGTGAAGGAATATTTCTACAAGACAAAAACACAAAGTGCTGGTAATTCTGACGAAAAAAATGTATTTATATCTGGGGGAAAAAAGCCATATAAATCAGCAATGAAGAAGAGATATGGAGGCAGCGAGCAAAAGGAAGGAAGAGAAGAACATCATCTGCTATGAGAAACATGATTTTGTGATAGATGGAGGAGATTACAGTACCAAGAGGAACAGAAAGAAGAAAACGTCATCCAAACTTGAAAAAAAAACAAAAAGAGAACATTCCCTCAGGAGGTCTAAAGTACAAAGAGTCTGCTGTATGCATCCTTCTCACTGCTGCAGGCAGAAAGCTCTCCAATTACATCCCCACCATTAGAAAAGCATCTCAAAACATAACTATGCCGAGTTACTTAATTACATTAAACTAAAACACAGTACAGGCCATATCATAAATTTCACTTCCAATCTTTAAATAAAGCTCATATTGTTTTGGAATGCAGTTTTTAGAGTTGTTTGGTTTTGTTTGGTTGGTTTCATATTAAATTGTAATAACTCCTTGGAAAAGATTATAGTCATAGTAATGATTACTTGCTTCCAGACATCATCTGCATACTTTATCAAATTAGTTACATATCCAAGAGAAAAATCTTTTAAACATTGACCCACACCTAATGGTCCTTTCAGCTAAGCAGAAATGTTATTTGATAATTCTAAAAAAAAAAAAAAAAAGAAAAGAAAAGTGTTATTTCAAAAAGTGAACAAGATGAAATTTCAAATGACCACAGTTATCAAACTACTACTAAATAAGAATTAAGAATAAAGCTGGGAAATACAGGAAACTGAGTATTTTTAACAACTGCCAAAAACCCAACTGGAATTCAGCCTATGGCTTGATTATCCACAACATTCTCAGATGGTGGCCTTCCCTCACTCGATCCTGCTACTATTGCACAGCTGTAGGAGTGGCAACACATGATATCTGCTGAGATGCCAGGAAGCCTATGTGTATTTTGTAGTATACTAACGTGCTCAATGTATTTGGATTTGCCAGTCATGGGTGCTCCAGCAGTACCTATCACTGTTTCAACTTGTCATGGATAAAAAGTTCATAGCGAACCACTGCAATGTTTCCATATCAATTTTTCCAGTTGGGTGGGTATGTTGCATCACTGATTGCAGTAGTTGCAAATAAGTCCACAGTGATAAAAGAAGACAGTATGCAGAGACAGGCAAAGAAATATCGTGGCCAGCTAGTAGGTCTATTCAGAAATGTGCACATTCAGGAAACATCTTGGACTCATTTGAACAGCTTTCATGGTGGTTTCCTATGCACATGCAGAGAAAACAGTTGGGAGCTGAAGACAGCTCAAGACTTCTAAGTGACTTCCAGCAGACTGCAGCTTCCGATGGTTGCAGCAGCACACATGCAGATTGAACTAATGTCTGAAAACTAAAACACACTTGTCAGTCTTCAGGCGCCAGTGCACTTGGATGTTCTATAACATGCCAGCAGTCAGAGCTGTGAGAACATTTTTGGGCTACGTACATTTAACACTAATGTTTTTGACTCCATTTTCCTAAAGAAGACAAGACTGTCCGCTTGCAGAGCTCCACAGAACTGCTCCTCTTTCCTACCTAAAATGGATTCCATTTGATATATGGCATGACTCCATTTCACAGACAGGTCTAAAAGGAATAACATTTAGATGTTCAGAATTATCTCCAGATTTCATCATGAAAATACTCAGTTCCTGTGAGTACTAACACACAGTTATAACATTCATATTACACACCCTACTTTTCAGAGCTGCAAATTATGCCACAGACAATTAAATGGATCACAGCCTCTATGACCTTGATCACCCAACCACAGAGAAACCGTCAGCACATGCAGAGGAAGACTGGAAACTCTTGGATGCAAGCTGTGTATGGAACTATGCTGAAGAAAAAGCAGGAAAGGCCAGGGAGACCACCTGAAACTAATTTAATCTTGTTCATGTTGTACTACCTGCATGTAATATAATGGCAACAAATCCTGGAGAGAAGTTGAGGATGGATGCATCCCATCCAGGCCTCCAAGTTTAGCCTTGTACACAGGTAGAGGACTAATCTATATGTACTAATCTGACACTGAGATCAGACACACAGAAAGGAACAAGGTAGGAACATAGCCATCTCCTCTTCCAGCTTCTCCTTACAGAATGCCATTCCTCCAAATGGGAGTCCACATAACTAATTGCAGTGATCTATCTATTCCTGACCCAAAAGTCCATCAAAGAGATTAATAATGTCTAAAATCTTTTTTTTAAGGTCTGGATCAGCAAAAGCTGGATTAGTCGAAAAAATGTGTAGACTTGGTCACACATTTTTGAATGCACAAAGTACAATATCAACACCACTTTTCAAAAACAAACAAAAACCTTCTAAGTTGGATCATTTTCCACCCCCATTCATAGTCAACTTAAGAACTGTAAACTAATAACCCAGAATAAAAGTCTGATTTTTTCCTCAGTGAGTCAGACATTAATGAAAAGGGCCATATCTCGTCTCACATTAATTTCAGTACTTTCATCCCAAAAGAATCATCCAGGATAACCTCAATTAGCCCAATGCCATGGGGAGCACCAAAAAATTCAATAATAATGGATTTGGATAATCAAGGATTCAAACAACAGAGAGAATTTTTATTTATAATTAAGTAATTTGAGAACACGGTCATCTTCCACATAAAGACCAAAAAGATCAAGGGCAAACTCCATTCCACTTATCCTAAGCAAGATAAAGCATTCTTTCAGCACACAGTAGGAACTGATGCTAAAGACGCTTGGAACACCCTGAGGTCTAGGAGCATTTGCACAATACCCTTGGTACAACAAGTATCACAGAGTAAAGTACGAACGCTAATATTATGTAACACTTGCTAGGCATCTTTCACCCACATCCCACAAACATCCAAAAAGTGATGCTTAGACTCCATGGATTTTAATGTGTTTAGTCTAAGACTAAACCTGAGTAGATGCCATTGTGGTTCACAAATCAGCATTCAGCCTACAAACACAGATATTATATTCTGTCCCAGTATCGTTACTCACAATAGTTGGTGCTATCTCTAAATAACAGTAATACATCGAAACAGAAGTGTGGGTGATGCCTCTCAAGATGTCATTATTTTCATGCATCCCTGAACTGTACTGGCATGAGAGAACTCATAAGTGCTTTCAGTGCATTCACATTTCAATTTTTTCATAATGGTGAGAGTAACTACAAATATGATATATTAAAAATTTTCACTATAGAGATCCAACTTTTGATATTACATTGAAGTGTTAGTTAAAACAGAGTAAACAATGAACTTACGCAGAGCATTGTACTGTTTACATGTACCCATGACCACGATCTGAATCTCCAACCTTCTGTCCGCTTTTTACACAATATTATCAACTGTTGCATCAGTAAGAACCAAGCCAAACAGAACAAAGTCAAATCAGCCCTGCAAAATCACTACAGCCTCGCTCACCTTTCTCATTGTTTACATCTCTGTAACGTGCTCTAGCACAAGAGATGCATTTCCAATAATTTTGCTTTCTACCAATCCCCAATGCTTTTATTTAGATCCCACTTATTAATGACCTTGCATTCTATATAAGAGCTTTCTACAACATAGAGAGCTGAACTGAGTATTCCTGACAGCAGAACTATTCCTTCTCATATACATGCTCTTTTCTTGTGCAACAAGCTACAAGCTGCACGTTGCAAATACTCAGCAATCTCAATTTGCAGCTTAGCCACATCACTTCAACCTCCTGTTTCTTATCATGCCTCTCTGACAACCAAATAGCAGAATAGAAAAGGAATGTTTAAATATAAATGAATTACTTAGGAAATTATCACTCCAGCTGAGTATAGTTCAGGCATATTTCAGCTAACAGCCAATCTTTTTCATTACTAATACTTAAGCTTTGGCTCTGTCCTTCCTTGTGGAATTTATTAGAGACAGCCATTTTGCAATACAGAGCAGTCTTATCATATCAGAGTACTGAAATACCCTGTTCTGGAAGGCAAACAAACCACGGCCTGATGGTCTGCATACCTTTGCCACTCTGCTGTGGCTCTTTTTCAGAAGTACCTCACAAGAGGATTTTTATTTTATGCACAGTCTTTTGTATAATTATTGTGCCACCCTATTTTATATTGATTTTCATTTATCGTATATTGGTAAACACAGATGATCTTTTCTAATGACTCCACTTACCTAGCTATCACCAAGAAAAAAAACCACACAACTGAACAAGAAAAAGTCAGAAGGGTCAGAACTGCAATCTTTTAACACTGTAAATTACTATGAAATGAAATAGATCCATGATATGAATAAGTTTTGAAAATAGATGATACTCCTACTTGTAAAAAGGATCTTTGTGTCTCTGTGCTGTAAAAACTTATTCCACAGATGCTTAGTACTCTGTATATCTCAGATATACACTAAAATGTCTGACTGAGCCATACCATACCATCTAATATATTAAGAGTTGAACATACAAGTTATTATCATACTAATACAAATAGAAACTTACATAGGAAACCCGTACTCGCCGTCGGTGCACCAGCCCACAGCACTGCATGAAGAGGACAGCAGGCAGCAGTCAGTGTGTGGCTTCACCAAGCTCCGGGCATTCCTGTCTCCTCTGAGACACTGTCCATCTCTCCTCACTTTTCAGCCCCAGGTGAAAGAAAACAGGTAGGAAAGCCTCCAGACAGTTACCCTCCAGCTCTTGAGCTGCCCTTCTAGTTTATCTTGAAGATGGGTGAAAGTTACTTACTCTGAGTAAATCAATCTCTTCTTTTTCAGATGATTAAAAATAAAAATAAAAGCAGAAAAAGCCACGACAACAAAAACCCAGAAGCACGTCTTTATTTCCTCAGCATGTAGTTATTACAGTGAAAATTCCATATTCGTATGCACCTTTCAGAACACATGGCATAAGGTTTGTACCAACCATTCTGAACTTAGGCAAGACAGACGTAGCAGAGTCCTTGGATCTCAGAGTGCTGCAACACCCGGCTCTCCGAAGGGCTTCTGCTGCTGCTGCTGCTGCTTTTCTTGTTGCTGCTGTTCTTACAGCTTCCTTCCCAGAGCAGAAACTAGCAGGAGCATCCTTGCTTCACGGTTACCTCTGTTCTGTCCTGGGCATACCTGATTTGTTATTTATCCCTTCCCAACAGCCTGAAAAAATGACGGAGTCTAGACTTCAATTCACCCTGGATCCTCAGGACTACAGAACCAGCCTCCAAACAGTCAGATGCTCTGTCTGGCAGTACGTGTCTCACATGAATCGTCGGCACGGCTGCCGAGTGGCCTTACTACCTGGCTCACATCACACACAGGCTGATGCTGTGGCAGGAAGAACTTGAGAGAGTACAAAACTCAAAATATATACTTCGTAAGCTTAGACTGTGGGATTAACACACACCTCCCTCTTCTGTTTTTCCTGATGGAGATAATTAAATACTTGGATAATTAAGATTTATGGATAATGTTTTTGAAAAGATAAAAATCATAAAAAATTGTTACCCTTAAAGCAATCAGGGAACGCATTTGAAATCAGGTCACATTAAATTAACCTGTTTATGATCACAGGTCATCATTTAGGCAGGCATCATTCTTCTTCTTGGAGAGACTGAATATTCCAGTATTGACATAATAGGCTTAATAGCTATATTATATCTTAAAATTAAATCCTTCAGTACTTTATGGCAGTGCTCTGAGAGACTCAAATGTCTCCAGAACTGTACATCTCCGGTCAAACAAATACATGATTCACCTACTTTTTTTTTTTTTTTTTTTAACCCTGACAAAAGCTTAACTTAACTCTTTCATCACTGACACTTTGCTAGAAAACAGGATGCACAATATACTTAAAATAACTCAAAAGGGGACTTAAAAAGGGGACCAATATACTGCTTTTTATAGGTACACATTTTTTCTTTTATTGTCCTGCTTGAATTTATTATTAAATTCCACAAGGAAAAAAATTTGATAAATACGAAGGAAGAAAATTGGCACCAGGAACCTAAACCAGCTAAACAGCCAGGAGCTTTCTTTCAGCAGAAGATAATGAAGATCTGCCCCAATGAGAAGAAAGCCCTTGGGCTCTGTGCTGAAATATTAGGTACTAAATTCCTGCCAAGTATTTTTTTTTTTTAAGTATGATTTTCCCCTTCAAAAATAAATAATAATCACCTCAAAGCATCTGTGTGTCTTTGGGGACAGAAATGCATAGAAAGATTTCAAATCTCACTTTTTTCCTCCCATCCCATCCCCCATCTCATCTAACAATGCACACCAATGGGCTGACTGGTTTCTTCAAGCCCAATGAGCTTTGGTGTAAAGCCACAACTTGTTAGTGAAGATGTATGGCTGATAAATCATCTCAGTTAGATCTGCAGATGCTCTCAGCATCTTAAAAAAAAAATAAAATCAGAGTAATATAATTAAAAACAGGAAATAGTGGATGTAGGGACATAATCTATGTAGCTAAATCTAAGTTACCTTTATTTTTCACCCTATCAAGCAGACTGATAGGTAATTAGTTATTTTTAGCAGGAAAATAGAAGTTGGTAGTTCATAAAGTAACAGAGAAGTGCCCTCCTAACCAACAGTCCAAAAGCAAAGTATCAGTCCAATAAGCAGCACAGACCATGCATCTCTTCAGATCAGGAATGCTCAGAACGACTTTGACAAATTCATTAGTGATATAGCAATAATGACAAACAGTGGGAAGAAAGGACATATTGAATGTTGCCATAAAAAAAAAAAAGAATAATTTGTTCAAAACAACTAACGAAATAAAGCTAGACAGAATAATGCAGAACTTGTATACATGCAGACATAACAGTCAGTCCTCTACACTCTAACAATTACTTTCCTCTCTTCTGGGAGATCCATATGAAAATTAACACCAGTACGAAAATGATACATCACTGTTATATTTTATTTTTTAACAAGATTTGTGACATTTATTTGGAAATCATCAATAATACTGGTTTCATGTCTGTGTCTCCTGCTGTATTAAGGCAAACCATATGAAAATGCAGGAGTTATTTTAGAAGATTCAACTGCTTCTGAAGTAGCTAAATGCGTCTATGTTTCTAACTCTTTCTAAAACTCATCAAAACCACCCAAAGTAAACACAAACATCTCTTAGAAACCAGTATCAACTCTTACTCCAATTGATGTGTATCTATTCTCAAAATCAAAGATTTCATAATCTGACCATGAAATCTCTACTCTCAACGCAAGAATACCATTTCATCATCTGTTACCTACTCCTCCCAAATGATTCAAATACTTTATCATGGCCATACCTCAGACAATTTTTTTTTTTTTCAAGATGACTAGGCCTTTCATGGAGAGGTGGGAGAGGGTTTAATAAATAATCAGATTATTTATTAAATAGTAAATAATTATTTGGGACTATAGGAATAAAAGGGATACAAAGACAAATTTATGTGTAATTGAAACTTAATGAAATTTTATGTTCTGCAAAATATGACTTTGTCTACAGTTCCCATTATACAATGCAGTGAACACAGAAGTAAACTATATACATTCTCTGTTAAATTTACTTCAACACACACACTTGATTTTACTTTATTTTGCAAATGATTGTCTTTCCCATTACCAAATTTCTGATTTTCTAGCAGTGCTTACTGCATATAAAGCAACAGTGATGACTAGTCAGGCAGCAAATTTTATCACTATCCTTACACTTTCTGGTTGAGCTTAGCCTTAGGCAAATCTGCAACAATCTAATTTAATGAATATGGCAAATCTGAAACAAAAAATAAAATAAAGCAAAACCACTTCCATGCTACCTTAACTTGAGGGTGTAAACAAGAGATCTAATCAGGAAATACCACTAAACAATAGAATTCTACCAAGCTAGTTAAAGATATTTTTTCAATACTCAAACACTCGAAACAAATCAACGCTCCTAATTTTGTATTTCTTGTGAAATGTATTTTAAATTTAATATTTAAAGTGTATACAATATATACAATATATAAGTGTAATATTTTAAAATATATTCTTGAATTTTAGTCAGCCATTATCATTAAGACAATATGGCTGATTTTCAAATGTCTAGAGGCAGTTCCTCCAACATACCGGAGTGGTGTAAAAGAAAGGACACGTGTATTTATCTGAAATTAAATGAACAGGTTGGCATGAAAGGTTGAGTAGGAATGAAGTCTTAGAGGGCAAATGAGTGACACAGCTATTTGTATTCTGCTCGAGTGCTTCATGTCATATGTTACGTAAGCTGAAAGGTGGGAAAAGAAAAAGAGGCTGTCAGTAAATTGTTATCATTTACTTTGATTGGCTTCCTCAGCTAAACAGCAATATCTGAATAAAACTTCTGCCAGCTCACGGTCACTCAGAGCTCCTTGCCAGATCTTCTATAATCTGATCAAGTGACTGCCTAGGGCTAATGAGATGAATCTGAAGTGTTCAGTGCCAGCAAGCTCAAGGCACAGCTGCCCCAACTACCTCAAATGGCATCACATCAATTCCAATGAGAGCAGAGATACACATTTCTTTCTGAATTAAAAAAAGAAGTCAAAAAGCAATGACCATCCATCCTATGCTAACCTCAGAATCCTTTATTAAAAAGTTACTTTACTTTGTTATTTCAATTTATCCACAGAATTACAGTGAGGATAATGCACCACTGGAGAGCATGAAGTCCAAACCCCTGCTCAGAACAGGCTCGGCTAGAGTAAGACCACGTCAAGTCGTGTTTTCACAAAGGCCAGAGCCTTGCACAGTCTCTCTGGGCAAACTGTCACAGTGCTTGACCATCATCACAATGAAAATATTTTTTCTTACATTGAATTGGCATTGCTTATATTTCAATTTGTGCATGGTGCCTCTTGTCCTGTCCCTGGACACTACTGAGAAAAGCCTGGCTCTGCCTTCTCTACTTCTTTCCTATTCATACCTAGATCCATACAAGCATTTTCCTTCTCCAGCCTAAACCAGCACAGCTCTCATACTATCCATCCTGCTTCAAGCCCAGAGGCAGTGTTTTGGTTCTTGGCTATATTGCTGCATATGTCTACATCTCATGCTGGGGAGCCCTGTGCTGGACTCAGCATTCCAGGCGTGTCTCATCTGAGTTTATCAGAGAGGAGGTGATCACCTCCTGAGCTGCTGGCACTTCTCTTCCTGACACACAGCCCAGGAGACTGTCTGCATTTGCTGCAAGGACAAACTGCTGGCTCACATTAACTTGAAGTCGACTCAGGGCCTTTTTCACAAAGCTCCTTGCCACCTGGCCAGCTGAGTTATTCTTCCTCAGGTACAGGAGTTTTCACATCTCTTTGCTGAACTTCATGAGGTTTCTGTCAAACTGTTTCTCCAGCTGGGAATCCTCTGGTGTATCAGCCACTTCTCCTAAATTTGTACTACCTGCAAAATTGCAGGAGGTACACTGTCCCATCATCCAGACCATTAATGAAAAAGTTAAATTGTACTGCCCTGTACAACAACTCCTGTGAAGGGCAGCACTATGATGCCCTCTGGCTGAGCTGCTGCTCAGACTGCTGAGCACAGCCCCTTGAGCCTGACAGTTCACCACTCATGTTTAGTCCATCATTTTGTCCATGAGGATGAAGTGAGAAACAGTTTTGAAAACCTAGCCAAAATCAAGACAAGCAACATCCACAGTTTGGCTCAGAGGATGAGAGAACACCTCATTGTAATTGGTGTAAAGTTGGTCAAGACTCATTTGCCCTTCTTAAATATGTGCTGACTATTCCTAGTCACCTATTTGTCCTTCATAATGGTTACCAAGAGGATTTGCTCCAGCATCTTTCACAGGATCTGAGGTGAGGCTGACTAGCTGGAGCTCCACAAATAGTCCTTCTTGTACCCTTCCTGATCATTGTGGTCATGTTTGCTTTCCTCCAGTCCACACAAACCTTGTCCAATCACAATGATCCCTCAAAGATTCTTGAGAGCTGTTTTTCTAGGACTTCAGTTCATTACCAATACTAAGAAAGAATTTATACACACAAATATTTAGGTTTGATTTTCACATTTGCATCATAACAACTAAGTACTTGAATGTATTCCTAAGTTTACATCAAAACATTTAATTTGGTTTTAACTGTAATCCTTCTAAAGCTCTTAATATCCACTTATCAGGTAGTTTAATGGAGTAAGCACATATGAAATAGTGAATTATTTTTAGCTAAAAGATTTTTGCATATCATCCAGTTGTTAAATGGATGAATTTATTCAGTACCATTTAAAATTCTTTCCATGTAGGACTTCAGAGGGACTCAGTTGGAGACATTTAACAGCTGTATATAAATAAAGCGTTTTAAGCATCCATACAAAATTGTATGATGGGTCCATGGTGACAGTGGAATTGTGACAAAAACATTTCCAGCTTATTGGCAGAATAAACCGTTTCTGAACCGCTTGGTTTCATCTACATTGTATGAACTATACAAAAAGAGAGATTTAGTCCCTTTCCTCAAAAAAATCAGAGACAAATCAAAACCTACTTAGAAAGTTAGAGACATAAACCTTGTATGAGATTCTCAAAAATAGGCCGAGTTAATCTTTTTACTGTTTGCTACACATTATGCAATACATTGCATGCAAAAAGATTAGTATTAAAAATACTATTCTTGGAAACTACTGAAAATAACCTTAATAATATGACATTTTCCATTGGTGTCATACTCCTGTATGTGATGCTTTGTTATCATATGCTGTACTCATCCCCTCTCAAGGCTTTCTGACAGCCTAGTTCTGCTGAGGTTCAGGAACTCTCACATTGCTTGGAAGATTGCAATGACTCTTCAGCAGCAGCTTTTGTAATGGGGTTCCAAATGGATAACCTTTACTGCAAAGTGCATGTATGATATGTATCATCCAGGAAAAATCTAAGTAACTGAATTTAATTTAAAAAAAATGCAATACTCAATAGCTCAAGACTTCTGTATTCAGTTAACATTCTTAAATAACAGCTTGCTGATTAATCACTGACAATGAGCATCTTCCAGCTACGGCTCCCACCTTCCTGTCTTTCACCAGAAATGAATGTTGTTGAATTTCTATTAATATTATAAACATCCTCTTCTCTGCCAGCTGTTCTTTGGAGAATAACATTAGTCCCAAGGAGTTTTCATATTCATTAAGAAGGTTTCATGCAGACTGGCTTTACTTCAGTTTTATTACTTGACTTATTATTTTTTTTAATCTGCTGAAGTTGCAAAAAACTACTTACCGATGTAGACTGAAAAAGTACAAAGCTCTTTTAGCCCCACATCTTTTAACTTAGTGATCACTATGTTGCTTTTGGTAGTTAGCATCTATTCATTTCTTATCAGTATTTAAAATCTTCTTGCTTACATCATGATGCATATGTCATTTCTGAGCCAATGTAAGTTAAAAAAATATTTCACATTATCTTTCAATTTTGTAGTCCCTCCTTGTTATCACAGTTGATTCTGAAAGTGGCAACATCCACAGTCTTTGTTGGCCTTGCTGATCTAGGGGGTTGGACTAGATGATCTCCAGAGGTCCCCCTTCAAACCCCTGACTCCTTGGTTCTGTGAAGACAAACCACAATTTTTGCAAGCTCATTTTTCAACAAGTTAAAATCTTTCCGAGATAGACCATAAGCAACTTGCCCTAAAGTGATGATTAAACCTGGCTTGTATGAAGCTGTCAAGCTACCAGCCTATCTATTTGCTTTTTAAATATAGTATGAAACTGAACAGTGGATTAGATGGTCTGACACAGGAGGGAATTTTCTGTGATCTGTTGTCCAAGCTTTCTAGTCTCCCTTGAAGAGATTCCCACACCTAGTCATGCATTGTCTTCTTGATGCCTGCTCAGGTTATCATTCTCTTTGCCTGAAGCCTGTTTCCTGTATCCAGGAACGTCAACTGTATTTCAATTTCTTTTCTCTGCAGACCTTAAGCCATATATATTGCTGCCATTTTTCCTCTTCTCTTCTGGCTTTGGCTTCATTTTCTTCTTTGCCACTCGATCGTCTGCTGTATCTTTTTTTTCTTTCCTCAAATGCTAAAATCCCTTCACCATTCTACTTCACCCCAACAAACCAGTCTTCGCTTTTTCTTATGATCCTCTACTTGTATTCATCATCCTCTCTATTGGCAGCTTGCTCTTCAGGTTTTCCTTTCCAACCAGTATTTGAACACAAAATATTTCCCACACCTCATCCTCTCCTCTTTCCTCCAGTTTGCATACAATCCTACTGTTTCTACTTGAGAACTAATTCTCAGACACATTCTGCCAGGAGTTAAGGTCATACCACACACACACACAGATTCTATCAGAAATCTGATTAACACTGCACATTTGGCAGCTTCCACATCTAGCTATCTAGGCTTCCTCCTTCAATGTTAAGGTCATCTCTACTGCAGTCTCAGAGACTATGAACATCTCTACCTAGACATCAAATCAAAAGTCAAGAACTTGCTTCTTTCTCATTGAAAACAAATTCTGCACAGCTCCCCCTTCTTTTCTGCTGCTATGTTTATTCATTCCTCTAGTTCAGCTACTTATGGAGTACATCTCAGCAATGACATAAATTTGGTGTACTGAATCTGATCACATGAATAATATTATGACAGTGTATACAAGATGACTGTGTTATTTTAGTTTCTTGTAAAGTTAACTCTCTAGGCAATACTTTGAAGAAGAGGTATGATAGCTTTTTCCATAACTTTTTAGCTCAGTTTACTTCTGGAAGCTACAAGCTTGGTGAGAAATAAAAGATGAATAAGAGACATTCAAACTTCTGATAACTACCAAATTATTGAGAAAAGCTTAAATTATAAATAAACATGACATGGTCTGCCAGGCCAATTATACTGTATCATGCTTAGATTTGTGGTCAATCATTAAATGTTAAATGTAAATCAGTCACATAGCTTGCTTCAGTTTGCTTAGGAAAAAAAAAAAAAACAACAAAAAAAACATCATAGCGATAAATATAAGAAAAATAGGGCAGATAGTAAAAGGAATCAAAAGGAAAAAAAAGAATAAATTTTTCTAGCTCTTCTGCTCCCGGAATCATAGAATGGCTTGGGTTGGAATGGTCCTCAAAGATCATCTAGTTCCAGCCCCCCTGCTGCAGGCAGAATCACCAATGGCTAGATCAAGCACTAGATCAGGCTGCCCAGGATCCCACCCAACCTGGCCTTGAACATCCAAAGGAACAGGGCATCCACAAGCTCTCAGGCAGCCTGTTCCAGCAGCTCACTACCCTCTCCGTGAAAAACTTCCTCAGTATCTAACCTGAGTCTCCTCTCCTTTAAAATGCCTATTTTATGTATGAAGATGCTCTTTTTCTTGTTGAAGGAATTGTTTTCCTCCCAGCATGACTCCTATAGTTTAGATGAAATGTATTAAGCAGGGACAACACCAAACATTTGAGGAAGAAAAAAAAAGTGATAGTGTTTCTACTTTCACTGCCTTGTGAGCAGCTTGGTTTGGCCCAGAGATGAGATGGCAGCTGGATCAGTGTCCTGAGGTTTTAAGGTCCACCAGCATACCATACATTTCTTGTCCTCTGCAGTTGCTCACAGCACGCACACTATCACAGGATACTGGGATGCTGAGGAAACAGCTGTTGCAGATTTTCTATCTTAATTACATTTAACAGAACTAAAGACACTGCAACATACATAGATATAATTTAGGGCCATATTAATTTTTTTTATCTGGTTCTGCATCAGAATTAGAAGCACATGGAAGGAGGGGGAAAAAAAAAATATACAGCAATTCTGTAGCATTCAACTCCCCTATACTTATAGTCAGTAATTTACCAAGCTCTTAAAAAAGAAGAGAAAGCATTTACTTCATAAAAATATTTTTGAGTTGTTTCAGATGCATTAGAAATTCATGTCAACGCATAAATGACAAAAAATTCAATGCAAAGGAAAAACACAGCAGTACTGCGCTACGTCGAAGACAGAAAATGAACTGTTCTGTTTAATACAGCCACTAGGTGGCAAAATTGGCCAACGAAAAATTACCAACAACGAAGCAATTTGAAACGTCTTTGTACCTTCAAAGTTGAACGTGAAAGGGCTTATCAAAAAATACTTTGAAATTAAAAGCAGTGTTCAAACCGATTTTTATGAAATTATTTGTAAATATTATTAAGTCACTGCATTTACCTTTAAAGAAATTATTAAAATACTGAAGGTAAAGTGTTTTTAGCTAATGTTGATGAAATCACAAGGAGAAATTTCTAGGCAATAATAGGTAACAATAAGAACACTGAATACAAATTTTAATTTCAGGAAAGTATACCCATGCTACGTTCCTGACATCAGGCACAGCAATGCTCTTTCAACCTTTTGACTGTAGAGGACAGAGTACTCTGTATGTTTCTCAACATAGAATCTGCTTGCTTTCTTTCAATTCAACACAATCAGTCATTCCATATGGTTGAATTCTAGCAAATATTTTAGAAAGACAGCCAGTTTCTTAACCTTTTCTTGCAGTTCTCCATTTTCCTTAACCTTTTCTCGATAGTTCTTTTTTTTTTTTTTTATCTTTCTTTCTGGATATCTGTTTGTTGAATCATGCTTCAATTTAAATTTATAGCTAGCTATTAACTACATTTACACATCAATGTGTTGGAATTAGAGGCACCAACAATAATCAAAGTAACAGCACCATGAAATACACTGATGATAAACTCACTGGTTCATAAACCCACTGCAAATATACTGCAGTGAAAATCCAGTCTGACTCATAGGAGCACATGTGAAAGAATCCCCATAGAACTAAGGAGCTAAACAGCCATTCCCTGGGTTATTGCCTATCCTTGCTCTTATTCCATATCCTCTCTCTTTCAAGAAATTTGTGGGCCAGGAGCATGAAGAACTGAAAGAGCACACAAAGAAAAGAGGATCCCAGCACATTCCCTCGTGATTCATGGGACAAGTCTGGCTGGCTCCAAGGCAGAAATACAGTGCTCTACAGTCAAGACAAAGCGGGCTTTTTAACTGACTAAGCAATTATTTAGCCACTCAGACAGTGATAATCTTTCTGGGCTTATTAGGTGTATCAATGATATATAACATCCAAACTACAAACTCTTCCTTTACCCAGCTCAAAGCCTTTAATAGCCACTGGGGCCATGGCATGATGGTGTCAAGAGACCAGGAGACTAGACAGAAGAGGGAATGTGAGCATCAAACTGGAGCCAACCACTGCAGATATTAAGTGCTTGACAGTTTTGGTCATACTCTTTACAGTAAGGAGAGAGCTAATGCTAATGCTGAGTATTGATGCAATTCAGTTGTTTCTTTTTTTTTTTTTTTCCCCTCTCCTCTCTAAGTGAAAGTCAATAAAAACCATCCCACTCAGTCCAATGAGAAAAGAAAACAGAATAAACCAGACTGAGAACGAGTCATTCCAAAGCAATTTGCTCTGCCCAATTGGAAAGTTACCAGCTACACGCAGTAGATGTGGAATGTATTTTTGCCCAGTAGCATCCACTCCCATTCCTAGATCTGTGTCACTTAGCATGTCAGTAAACTGCTGATTGCAGTGACGTATCTATAAAATCTATGAGCTTCTGTGCCACAGGAGAGATTGAAATAAACAACTGGAGTCACAATAGCTTTGAGTCCTACCTTGACCCTAGCTCAAGCTGTGCAGTTTTTAAACGGAGCTGCTGCAATTCTCTGACCATATATTGTAGCTTCAGTGCGCACTGCAGGAGGGTGACCCAGAGGGGGAAAATACAATCCACCTGCTAATCACGTTTAGAAAGTTCAGCTTCTACAGCGCATGAGAGACAGATACTTTCTATGCTGGATATTTTTTTTTTCCTTTTTTTTTCTTCTCTGAAAATCAAAGCAGGAGTCTTTTAACAGGTCATTTGGAAGGAGCATGTGATGATGTCTGCGATGAGGGTTCAATCTGATCATGGGGGTCTCAGAAGGGATGCAAACCACTTGCCTGTGACATCTCCAGGATGGAGTGAGCCCACCACACACTTCCAAGAGCATAATCTTGCAAGGTTTCTTTTCCACAGAATCACAGTTACATTGAGTTAGGTATAGCCACAGTAGCATGAGGCTAGCATATATTTCTTAAGAGATTCACACTACTCAGTGAAATTCCATAGTATTTCTTTCTTTGAAAGTAGAAAGCAACATTTTGTGATACATCACAGTTTGTAGAAAACAGACCTTTTCTTAAAAAAAATCTAGAGTCTAGAAAGATAAAAGTTGTCAATGGATTTCCTGCATATGATGAGCAGTAATTCACTATTTCTTGACAAAAGTCTAGTTTCCATCAAACAGAAGTAAGGAAATAATAGATCTGTAGCTCAGTTTTCTAAAGAAATAATACACTTCATCCTCCATGTCAGTACATAGTAGGCTCATTTGCCAGTTTCAGTAGCATTTGACTAAGGGAAAGAATCTCAGTAAAATTAGTTTATTTCAGATTCCCTTAAAAAACTTAATCAAGAAAAAATAAAGTTTAAATTCTGTAAAAAGCAATAAGGATGAATACACCTGCCCTTAAGTACAGGTCACAGAGAGAGGAATATTGAGACAAGAATTCTTAGAAACTAATGCTAAATGAATTTCAGCAGTTTTTAATTAGAAAAACAAATCCTCCTTTATTAATAATATTACTACACACTTCAGAACATTAAAGCCATAGAAAACATTTTTATCCAACCTGGCCCAAGACCCAGAAAGGATGCCTCTCAAGTATTGATATCAACAACAATGGCTGTGCTGAGCAGGCTTTTCTAGAGTTGGCAGTAGTCCCACAGCTCACAGGGACCCCACCACAGCCTCTGGTGGCTGCTGAAGGTTTTAAGGAAGGAAAAAGAAAGAGGCAGAGAGCATGATACCCTGCTGCTGGTGATCTCTGATGAATTTTAAGTGATAAGTAGTTGAAAAGAAGAAGAGGCAATAGCAGCACGCGGGCAGCAGTTTTGGTTAGATTCGTGGTAGCAGAGAGTAATCTAGATAACTCAGAAACAGATTTATTTAATTATTTTTAGGCTTTCAAATATTTTATTTTGAACACTTCCAAAGGAACTCAAACCAAGCACCTTGGAACTCCTCTGTGTCCAAAGAAGGTTGCAGTATGTTAATAAGCAAGAATTTCCAGATGGTACATCTTGTGAACTTGCAAAAGCCATCCCTGAACTACTTAGTAATGAAATTCTATTTCCTCTAGCTACTTGTTGTCTGGAAGAATTCAGATGGCACTGGAGCATTTCACTCAAAAACATTTTACATCTTGCAGCCCTGCTTTGCCATAAACCTGACATGGTGTCAGGAGTTCTTTCCTTCTGAGACAGAGGATTACTTCAGACTGAGTAATCTTGGCTCCCATGGTTTGGATGTTGTATTATTTTGGTAGCAGAGATCAGACATTCAAAGAGACAAGAATGAGGGATCAGCAGAAGAACAGGGAATGCAGATCTCGTATCTGTGTAAGGAAGATATGATAACTAATACAGTTCTCTGTTTTACTGTGAAACAGCATGCTGCAGCTCTAATATTCATTCTTCTAGATGGGTAATTAGGTAAAAAAGTTTTATTAGCTGCTGCAAATAAACGTATAATATGTGAAACAAACTGTCACACCTATGAGCTGTTAATTCCTTTCAATTGCTTTGTAGATGCCACTTTGAGCCTTGAAACTAGAATAACACTACACATGGTATGGCAACTAAAATAACAGAAAAACACCAGCTCCTTTTTGAGTAGGAATGAGAACAAATAGCTAAAAAGACACAAGCCAAAAGACATCGTGCAAGAAAATCATCTCTGCACAGTCACAGATGAACAAGGTAAGTTGGGTTCCAATAAAAGAAAAATCAGATTGTTTATGCAGTTTAGGAAATGTATTACTAAGAGCCCCAAATCTTTCATTGAATCTGTAATGAAGTGTTCATTTTCTTAAATTATTTAATATACACGTTTTTAATTCCACTTCACCTCCTTTAGCAATCTGTACTGTAACTGAACCATCCCCACACTCCCCACTTTCCTTTACCTCTTCTCTAGGGAAGGAAAGTCAGGTTTGTCATTGGCAATGCTTGCAGATGAGAAAACATACATTCTTTTCCACACCCTCCAGTGGTCCAGCTTGCTGGGAAGCAACCACTAGTGCTATAGGACATTTAGGAATGGCAGCTATGTCCTCACAACCACATGCAGACTGGCCTAGGTGCTCTGCACAGCCAACAAGTGCATCTCAGAGCTGAGATGTGTTCTTGGGAGCTGTTCAATGACCCAGCTTGCCCCAGTTTAAATCAACTGCAGAATCTGGAGAAGGCTCAAGGCAGTCCAAGAATAGCTAATGTCATTCCTATTCAGTACCATTGCTGAGTTCGTTCTTAAATGGCTAAAAAATTGCCAAGTGAGGACAGCATATCCTTTCACACTGCTAGAGAATATGCGAGTCCTGGGAACACAGAGCTCGTATTTCAATTTGCAGCTTCATGAAAGTCAAAAGAAAACACATCTTTATGCAAAAAGATGTTCCTCTGTCCCTCACAGTCTCTCACCTACTCTTCACAATGCATAAAATTCCTAGCTGCTGCTAATTCAGGAGTGTCTTATCTTATTTAAGGACAATCTCTTCTATAAGAGTAGGCTATAACTCTTTTTAAAAGCAATACAGCATTTACACTTATTCACTACAGTTTTAACAGGTCACTACAAGTAGTTACATAAATCTTTTCTCTCATCCATTTCCCATTCATTCTTTTTAGGATGTTTCCTCTGACAAGAGATGATGATTTCTGTAGTTGATGGTGCCAGGACACGGGAAAATTTGCACATCTTATATTCAACCAGACTCCCCAGTTTGTCCATAACGTCACCCAACAAGTTAGTGAGCTTTTATTTTTGAGTAATCAGATATTAAAACAATATTCAGAAAAGAAATGGTTAAAATATTTTGAAACTTTATCTTATTATACCAGCTGGTTCTGCATTTACAAACATTTCTCCTTCTAAACAAGCTTGTAGTTATAACAGACACTGTTCTCTGTCTGTTATTAGTATTGTAGGCAAATTAAAAGTCAAAATAAAATTCATGTTTTACACAACTACTTGTTCATATAGTTATTGTACAGGGAGCAAATGCAGAAGAAACTTAAAAGCAACATTACAGGCTAGAACTTCTACATTAGTACATTGCCTGACCTTCTGACAAAAAAATGAAGTAAACAGGAGAAGAGAAGAAAGAGCCCAGCACTCCTTGAGAATCATAAAATGGCTTGGGTTGGAAGGGACCTCCAAGATCATCTAGTTCCAACCCCCGTGCCGCAGGCAGGGTCACCAACTGCTAGATCAAACACTAGATCAGGAAAAGTAGGGAGGGACAATCATTTCTGAGAAGCATGTCAGCTTTGTAAGGCACAAGAAAGATGATGTGCTCTATACACCAGGTTGTCTCTTCTCTAGACAAAATTATAGACATGAGTGTCAAACAGGTCCACGCTGCTCATGAAAAGGAAAGACATCTCACAACACAGTTCTGTGTCTTAGAATAACCAAGCACAGACCTAGCAGTAAGTGACTCATCGAGATGGGTAGCTGGTACACATTCACAGATGTCATGTTATTGGCATTGCATTAATCATAAGGATAGCAACCTTCTGGCACTACAGCATACTCACATACAGGCCCATCTTTTCAGCACCCAACTACTTCGACAAAGAAAAGAAAACAAATCCACAATTACAACTCAAATCTTGAAGCATTTTTTCCTTTCTTCCTTTCTCTTTCAGATGGTTTGATTTGTTGTTTTGTTGGTGGGGTTTTTTTCCTTACATAGGGAAATGATAGCTGTAGCAACTGGCTGCATTCACAGCATTGGAAATTTTTTTATACAGCTGCCACCAAGCTTTCAACAGGCACAGAATTATTTTGACACCAAACAAAGGAGGAGGCAGTTTTCTCTTGAATGAAGAAATTGTCAAACATGTTTATGGACTATCAGAATTTATTTTGTTCTCTATCAGATCCTGTAGATTTGGTCGTCACTCAGAACCTCAATAACATATTTATTATTTTTGTTAAAATTGATTGAAGTTCTGCTTCCTGCAGTCTGCTTCGTAAGTCATTCTACCTACTATATATCAAAAGAAGTTGTAAAAGCTGAATAATGATGGGGATGATTATTTAGCCTAAGATGTCTCCTGAACAGATGAAAATACTTTTTCCTTTGTCTTTTTTAATTTGTTTTTAATTAACGTATATATCTTTCCATATTCTTTCCTTAGACAATATCTCAGTTTAATCAACTACTTTTCAGCATCTGGACTGTGAATAGAGGTGTAATACCGGAACAACTTACTAATTTTCATTATTCCTCATTGTGTGAATTATAAGTCCTCCACATCTTCAAGTTTAACCATAAATGCTTCAGAGAAGTCAGAGCAATGCATGTGTTCCAAAGAGATTGCAAAATGGTTTTCAGAAGTATCATAAGTAAGGGCATGAACAGAGGAAAGACATTAGCCTACTCAACAGGAATCCTATTGCTAAGAATACAGAAAACACTTTAGTTGACAAATCAATACAAAGAACATTTAATATTCACAAGGTGTTGAGTCATTAAAGTCAATTCCACACAGAGAAAAAGGTTATAAATTTAAATCTACAACCATTCTTCCAAGAAAGAATAAAGAGCAGGCTTGCAAAAGAAACTTCGTTCCACTTTGACACAATCCCTGAATTGATACAGATCTTCAGTTCTGAAAATGTAAGAACATCTAACAATCACACCACATTTGATTTTCTACCGATACAAATGTCAAAAATCCTCGCTATGTGGCAATCCATAAAGCATACTGGATTAAACATCAAATGTCTCTTGAAAAGAAAAAAAAGATAGACTCATGAATCATTAGTGGTGCTTTGCCTACAGTAAAAACTGGCCTAAAACCAACAGATCACACAGTCACAATTTTGTGGTTATGCTCTTAATGTGCTATTTTGAGTGTAACAATTTTTAAAAGGAAAAGAAATATATATATATATATATTTATCTCTACAGCCTATTTCTATGCTAACAACTGGACAGTAGATGTCTCTCCCTGAAATGGAGCCAATAAACTTCTCTTCCTCCTTGTCTCACAAGACATTCTCTTTCTCTATCTCCTTTCCATTCTGTGCTCCTTCTCCAACCCCAAAATTTGGGGTGGCAAAATTGTTAGAAACTCTACAAAGAAGTACAGCTTATCACAACTAAAGAAGCAAGAGATGTCATAGTTTCTTTCTTTGATGAAGATAGATTTAGATAGAAATGGAGTGACCTATAATAGGGTGTAAGAAAAATCACTGTTGGAAAGAAGACTTGCACATAAACTATAATGACTACGCTTTACAAAAAAAAAAAAAAAAAAAAAAAAAAAAAAAAAAAAAAAAGCCATCTATTTTTGTTGTTGCTTAGGCATTTTTTGCTTTTCCATTAATTAAAATAATACAAATAGGCTCAAACCATAATAAATAAATCCTCTCAAATGTTATCCAGTTCCTAAATAACTACAAAACCCTGAACTACACCCCAAATTATCAAGATATAACCAAGATAATGTATTCAAATGCATTCCAGTCAATAGCCAAGATTTATTTATGGTATCACAGTGCAAGTAACAGTTCCTCCATAGGAAAAAGGTATTTCACATTATATGTGCCTTGTTAATGAAGTATGACTTCTAATGGTTACTATGATGTTTTTGTTTTTCTTAGATAACAGAGCTATTAAGAAGTAAGTCAACCTGAACTCACAAAATAAAAATTGACATTTTTAGAATATGCTTTGTATTACATTTTATACGATACCAGATAAACCTAGTCTTGTTTGAACTTACTTCCAAAAAATTAATTATAATAAAATAAAATTTTAAAGATGAAGAAGAATGCTGCACATAACCACTACAATCAGCATTTCTTTGGGAGGATCAAAGCCAAGTGTACAATCAAATAGAGACGAAAAAGGAAAGAAAAAAAAAGATTCCATCCCCGTCCCCATGTGTCCATTTGCCTATCTGACGTCAGTACCAATCAACAGGCAAATGTTTGAAGATAAGGATTGATTTTGGAAACAGCCCAAAACATAAATACAGCACAGCAGTCTTAAAAGGATCCTTAAAAACACAAACACTTGAAAAAATTAATATATCTCGATTATTCCAGATGTCAGATATTGCCTCTTGAATGACCAGGTTCAATTATCAAGATTAGTGGTCTTCCATTTTTATTCGCTCATATGCAACAGTAACAACAACAAAAAGAATTAACTGGATTGAAAAGGCAAGTAAAATATGGTGTGGAGTATTTTCTTCTCCTATTTTGACTACTACAGCAACATCTTCAGAAAGCTTTTCTCAGTGTTTACTGCTTTGCTGAATTTCAATTAAGCAGAATATTTCAGCAAGTATTTAACTTCTAAGTTTTTTAAGAATCATGCTTGAAAAGTGCATCTATTTTAGAGGGTTGTCAACATTGGGTTTATTTGTTGTTTTTTTGTTTTGTTTTTTTTTTTTAAAGATATTTATATTATCCTTTGTAAATATTAAAAAGTATTAAGCCTGTGAAAAAAACTGTTTTTTACAATGTGACACTGTAAGCATGACTGGCAATTCTTTTAATGGGCCTGAACACAAAATCCATAAAGACTTTGATAGAAGGTTCCCAATCTCACAGCAAAGCACACATGTGAAACACAAACCCTTCAAAGTGCAAGGTTTGTATACGTTTGTGTGTTGGAAAGGGTAATATTCAAAGCCAGTTTATACAAGACAATGAATGCATATCTCTGTCAGAGAACTAAGAACAGGGCTTTACAGTCATAGCTTAGCGATCCAATGTTTTTCAAGGTACCAAAAAATATATATTTTATATATATATATAAAATAAAGGCATAGAACCTAAATTGAAAGTTTCAGTTACTTAATTTTAAGCATAGTCATAAGAACAAACAGGAAGAGAAGTGATAAAAACCAGTGGAAAGCGTGGGTGCCTTGACTGATTCAGCAGCTCAGATGGTAGGTGCTATGTGCATCTGCTACTCAACTTCAGCACTGCAAGTTAAGATTAAGAAAAATTCAATTCACTGCATCTAACTTCATACGTTTTCTTATGGAAATACCTTGAAAAATGTGAAACAAGAGGAAGTGTGAGCTGTGTGGCAGTTACATATGCAGGAGAAGAATGCTAATGGAATTTATATCCAGCTTAATTCTGAACATTTAACTCCAAATTGTGGTAATATACTAATAAATGTATAATGAACTACTTATTAACTAACAGTGGAATCTAGATGTTTGCCGAGGTCTAGCTCCTTGCACTTCCAAAGAACAACTGCCACAGAACACCTCTAGCAGAACAAAGAATTCCTCTTCGCTCCCCTTTACTGCCAGTTAAGTAATAAAGAATATTTTACATCTCAGAAGTGATTACTGTCAAGTTTGTCTTCCTCAGAATGAGCTCTGCTTCACAACTCTACTAAGGCTGCACACGAATGCACTCCGGCAGCACCACGATCCGCTGCCAGACACTGAACTGCAGAACAGGTGGCTGACTGAGATGCAGGACACAACTAACACAGTTAAATCTCCTTGCTATTCGATAGTGCAGTGATGCAGGAAGAGGAATGAGGATCACAGCAGGCAACTAATCCCTGAAAATCTGCAATGGGATGTAGGCATCTACACTAACCTGTTCCTGTTCTGGATACAGCTGTTCTGCATGAAAAACAACCTGATCTTCATCTCACAGTACCGAGTGATTTATTATTCTTTCAGTACAACATATCTTCTTTGGCTTCATCAAGGTCTCTTTCATGAAGTATTTCCTGAAAATCTAATTTCTGAAGCCCAATAAATAGTGATTTTTGTTGTTTAGGTGACAAATCCTTCAAGGGAGCCTGCCACAGGGAAGCATTAGGAGTCCCTCAGGCCCCAAGCGGCGCCGCCCTAAGGAGCTGTGTGGGGCCTTTCCCTCAGGGCTCCAAGTGTCTCAGTTAGAACATTCTACAGCATGAAAAATAATGCTAACAGTGAGCTAACAGAGATGGGGGGGGGAGGTTGTTTTTATTTTGTTTTCCTAATGCTAAGCATTTAAATAAAGTTGTATCTGCAAAATTAGTTCAACCAACTAGATTTCTGCCATGTCCAACAGTTGGTTGAAAGTACCAATTGGTGTGTCACGTTACTCTATCTGCTGTTAGGAATTAGGGAATATTGATTGCAAGTTGGCTATTAGCGGGCCTATCACGAAACATCTAAATGACACTTTACACTTAGCAGCTCCTGCACACCATGGCAACGGGAAGAGATTGAAGCAAAACTGTCTGGTTCCTATAGCAACTATCACACAGACCATCTGTAATCAAAAGGAATCATAGCATGGGAAACAAAATGGGGGACTCTGCATAGTAGAAGACTGTTCACGTATTTAAAATACATCACACCTTAATGCATTATTGTAATATTGAAATGCAAGAAAGCCACATAAGCTGCTCAAACTAGCTTTTCTTTCTTAAATACCATGCTAATTAAAATTCACTACCTCTATTTCCCTAATACAAATGACACCCCTATTAAAAAAGCCAATGTTTTTCACTCACCAAATATATATCTCACAATATATAATCCATGCATTAATTCAGTATTTGCTTACTATTTTATCCTGAAATTCATATATTCTAAGAGAGCTACTAGCACAGCATTTCTTATCATTTACTTTGCAGAACTGCTTTTAGAGTATTTTATTATTTCTGACAATAATATTCAGCCATCCTGTTTCTAAAATATAAAGGTCATCTGGCTTTTGAAAATTGCTTCTAAAGAGATTAGGATATGAGAAAACAACAACAATATGAGAAAAGAAAATGCTACCCCACGAACAGATACATTTTCTTCTATAACAACAGAGGCACCTGCTCGGCACAGTTGTGCACTGAACAGAACATTATTATATTGAGGCACATCACACTCAAATAGAACCAAGCACGCTCAAATATTAGGAAAAAATAGAAGAGATCAGTATCCAGGTAGGAAAATACTTGATACTAAATGTAATTTTGGGTGGAAAATAATAGCCTATAGACAGGCTTTAATAAATTACAAAACAAGAAATCAGTGAAGAAAAATTATTGTCATCATCAGTCCCTTCATTCTGCTTTGGAAGATATTAACTTGTGGAACATTCCTTGGGCTGAAGGCAGACATTTACAGCCTTATGGGTTCATGCAAAGTGGAAAGGAGGCAATCTGGAATAATCACAAAATCACTTCTCTCTTCATTATGAGGAAGAAGTGCTGCAGAAACCACACCACAGTGATCCAACAGTGTCAGAAGTTTGTTCTTCACAAGAGCTTACGTGACAGATGCTTTAACTCAGCTCATCACCATCAGAGCACTTAAAACATAGGCGCTCATCCAGCTGCCCCTCTGACTGTGTATCCCCCGAGCTCACTCCCCTGGGGCAGCTGTACAGCAGGGATGGTGACTGCTACCATCCTCCGTGGTGCCTGAAAACCACATGAGAAAAAAACTAAAACCTCCACACACGACCACTGCTGAGAGCAAAGAACTATGGTCAAATATTCACTGCTCCTGGAAACCTACTCCTTGCCTTCATCCAAAGAGCACTGTAAAAGGACACAGGCTGGACAAACTGCTGAGACAGTGCCCTTTCCATGTTTCAGATGTGACAGGGAAGAACACATGAAAAAACCTAGGGGGTTTAGGCAGCTCTTCCCTCAGGTGGTACAAAAACTCCACAAAAAAACATTTTAAAAGGAACATGGACCAATCCTGACAGGAAGGTGCAATGGAAATTAAAAACTAAAAGATTAGATTATAATGATTGAGACCCTTTCTTTACAGTAAACATAGGCTGCATTGGCACTCGGAAAATTTAGTTATGAAGAAATTCAGAATGAGTCTTGTAAGAGGTTCAGACTAGTGCTCTTCATGTTAAGATCTTCAAAATCCCTTTAGTAAAGATGTTTGTATGCGTCTTAGACTGGATGTAGTCTGGTCCACAGGAAAAAAAACACTTCCAATTATTGGCTGGGACACTTCTGGCTCCATAAAAGGCTGAAGAACATTCGGAACACACCTGGAGTGCAGCAACCCCTTTAGTTTCCTAATTGAGGAATCTGGCTTATGCCTACCAAAACCATTTGGTAATCAAGAGATTTATTTCCACATCAATTTTTTAAATATTTCCAATATTTTAAATAAATTCAAAATGTTTAAAATCCTCAAAGACCCTCAAATCTCATAGGGGACTCATTTAATGCATCTCATTTATTTCTCTGATAAAATCATGCAAAGAGCTTCAAAGAGTTGAAGGAAAATCATGCTTTTTCATTCAGTTTTCATCTTCTGATGTATTCAAATCTCCCAGCAAAAGTGGGAGAGTGAAAGCAAGCAGATCAGATAATGACAATTTGAAAAAACAAATTTAAATCAACATTCTAAAACTGCATGAAAATGTTTCATATAGCAACAACACAGATTACTGCAATTTGCTTTATGTTTCCAAGAAGTTTTTCTTACTAAGTTAATGAACATTAGGTACTAACTATATTCTCAGATCCTCAGTACAACCAAACTTATTCCCTGCATTCAACTGATGATGCCTGAGAAATCTGTATCACTTTATCCTCTATAATATAATTGGGACCGTATCGTTCATAAATACACGTGCACTACCAGAGAAATTAAAACTTACAAAAATATATTTTTTAAAAAGCATTACTCTTAAGCACAAGAAAATCCTGTTGGAACAGAGACAGTCCTCTAGTACAGGGTGGTTAAATATGAGATAGAATCAAAACTGTTCATATTAGAAAGTTTGTCCTAATCTCCGACATCTGTAAAACTCCAGTATGAGATATATTCCATTTTAAACAACACTACAAAAGGTCAGAACAATTGCCCTAACTTTGTCAAGGCCATTGGCAAGGCTGATACTTGTTTTAGGTAAACTTAGTACCCATGTCATGTGTAGTGGACTAAATATAAAGTTTAGAGAGCAGAAAGGACCACCATATATTTAGAAATAAAAAATTGAATTTAATTTTCCACTCCAACAAAAGAACGACATTTCTTTATCCAAGAATATAATTCTGCAAATATTAACTAGTTCATTATCCACCATCTGACTGTATTTATTGCTCGTCTGGAACTTGTATGCAATGACATGGAAGTTGAGTGAAAGCATGAATAACCTCTTCATCAGGATACCAATTACAACTATAGTAAAGTTGCTTTTCTACTGTAATTCTTTAAATTTCAAAGCCATCCATGTACATACGCTAAAGATTAGTTATTCATCTCCTCTTGAACACACTAAATAACCTTTTAATACTAGCTTCTGTACATTAAGCCTTTATTTTAATTAATCTGAATTGACTTAAATAGCTTGAAGTGCTGTTTTCAATATTCATTAATATTGAAAAACTGCAAAACTTAACACATAAGACATTTGCATTATAGTCAACATCAGCTTATGTTTCATCCGAGAATCAATCAATCAGTACAACTGACACGACTTTCTAGATCCATCCTTGAAACAGCGATTTTGTGCACTAAATCACTTGCAGGTACTTGCATCCTAAATCAAATAAAACTGATTAACTGACATGCTTTGTTTTCAGTTGTAAGAAATATTAAACAAATAAGGACGAAATCAGAGTTCTGGAAGCATGCTTTTCTGCATTTGTGTCCTTAAGCTTAGATATCCCTTAAGCTGGTAGCAACGCTGCAAGCATGACAAAACGTAATTTGCAGTCACTGACAGAATGTTCTGAAGATTACAATTACACGCAACACAAGATTTATACTTGAAGGCAATATGAAAACGTAAAAAGAGGAATCCATAACACACACACACACACATTCCTGGTCAGTACATTCAGCACAGAATACATATTAGGAAAAAAATACAATCATACTGGCAGTATGCATAACTTCGGTTCTACCACAGTCACTTCTGCGTTGAGCATAAAAAGCTAAAAACTTGTTTCATTAACAAACTCTGCAATTTACTATTCAAAAACATTTTAGTTTAATTTAAATGAATAAATAGCATCCCTCTGCACTGCTTACAGGAAATGTACTGGTACCATCAAGTTACAGATACACGTACAGTATGCCTTTCTAAAAGTGACTTATGTATTAGAAACTACTGATGAACAAGCTTTTTACCCAAAGAGGGCACTACTGCTGTTGACAGATGAACATTAAGACTTACTAACTTATTACTATATCCTGAGCTTCTAAACTTTTTTTGCTTATATAACATAGTGGAAAATTTTAATGCCACTTTATAAATAGCTTCTAAAGCATGGGCAGAAAGAAGCATGAAGTGTTATCCCTTCTGTAATAAACATGTGGACACATAGCCGTGTTTCAGCAATGATTATGAAGATGGAATTACAGCATCCATTTCAAAGAGCCTCACTAAAATTTGTCCCCGTGCACCCCTGTCTAGATTACTTTGCATTTACAGAATGCTTTATACAGTTATTAGTGTAGTGATGATGATTTCTTATCTTTCTTTTTTTAATTCTTGGGTCACTATCTTTGATCTACATAATTAACCTAGTTGACTATATTTTCAATCACAAGAATGAAAACAACTCAAGTGAACAAAACTATTTTTAAAAGCTATTTTATAAGCTATATTGATACTATCTTCATATTTTGGATCAGGATGGACTTATCATGTACACAGCCTTTTCAATAACTGGAGAAAAAAATGAAATACCAACAAAAATTCTTAGCTAACTGTATATTCAAGTAATGTATACATTATATTCACACAGTTGGAATAAAGGCCTTTCTGCCTTCTGACAATAAATATTCAATAACACTTTTACATGTTTTTTATCATGTTCAACGCTATTTCCAGAAGACTCCAATTGCAACTTGTGGATCAGCTTCACCAGCCACGCAAAGGCTTTAACAAACATCAGAGGCTGATTTGTTGGACACTACCATGGATACATATAATACTGGCCTTAATGGCCTGATAATCAGAACTATTCCTGGTATTTCTACTGAGAACAACATTAAACATGCATGGGAGTTCACATCTATCAAGTAAAACCGAACAGAAATTTAAAGCATTTGGATATTAGTGCTTTACAGAGGGTACTGGGGAGAATATATCTGATACAATCTCCACCTCGTTAAGAGAAGCATAGTCTTCAGAATAATAAATAAAACACTTCAACTGTGAAGTGTTCCTGCTTTCACAGCAACTTTCTTAATTTTAACAGTAAGTGGAACCTTCCACTATACCAACTATTTTCAGTCATACAAAGGAATTTTATACATTCAACTCAAACTGAACATTTGAACTTCACACTCAAGCATTCCATAGTCTGGTGTCTTAATCTTGTCAAGTCCCACCTTTATATAACCAAAACAAATCTCCTGTTATGTTGGACTTCAGAGTCATTATTAGAAACTTTATTTGAACAGTGCTTGGACACCAGAAAAATATTTATAGGAGATAGATTTGGTAGAGCAAGTTCAATGGGCAAATTGGATAAAGAGGACAGGAAACATGAGGTACCTTCTATATTCATATCAGAATGCATTATTATTTAGAAGCTACTAATTAAAAAAGCAACATAAAGTAACAAAAAAACAAGTAATTTGGCCTGGAAACATTATAAATCTCCTGAAAAGTGCAACTGAATGCTATTTGATGTTTCTTCTTTTTATATGTACGCACACATTTCTGCTAGAGAATTTTTAAGGAAGAAAACATAACTGAAAAAATATCAAATACAGAAACACTTTCACTGAATTTGCAAACATCACTGAAAAACTCATTTAAAATGACTTCTCACTGCACCTTTCGCATTTTACAGCACAGTGGCTTTCTGTACAGCAGAGGATGGAGTCTAAAATGCCCAGTAACAGCAGGGTGCCTGCCTGCTTGTCTTATCCAAAGCAAGCAACAGCAAGCAAGACTAGCTACCACTGTTCTGGCCATACATAGCTATCTGCAGAAATCTATACCTCCCCTTAGAATCACATGAATAATGCATTGGCTGCTTAGCCATGTAGGACTTATCTTCTGAAAAACAGGCTAGGTCTCAAGCAGCACTAAGATGAGTTTTGTCACACAGTAGTGCATTACCTCAAGTAATGGAACACCAGGTTTCCTCTGCTGTTTTAAAAATGCTCACTTAGTGCTCCCAGCTAAAGCTACCTCCTATTTCGACTTTGCTCTTGTGAAGAAGTAGGATAGTGCAGTCAATTTTAGCCTAAATAAAAATATTCTCAGATATATTTGGGTGTTTAGTTCTCTGACAAATAAGCAACATTCAAAAGGAGAGCAGAAATGCAATTATATTCCATGCAAAAAACGTAGCCAAGACTGAATGTATTTGTTTCAGTGAGAAAGTTAACAGGTGACTTAAAGAAGGACTGACTGTCACTAGAGCAGGAAAGGCTCCCAACAGTAAATGCTCTTTTTATCTCCTAGAAAAAGTCACAAAAATATAAAGGATTAGAAACTGAAGGTAGACAAATTACGTGAGAGTAGCTGCATTTTAAACAGTCTTCTGAGAGTAGAGGCAAAGTTTTTTATTATTTTTCTATTTTAGTAGATAAAGCTATTTGAGGGGTGGAGGGAAGAAGTATAAAGGAGTGGTTGGGTTTTTTTTTTTGTTTGTTTGGTGTTTTTTTTTTTTAAGAGTAAAAATGAATAAAAGAGACCCCAAAAAATACTAAGATGTAGAGACACACGCCACCCATTGACCTGCTTGAGTAATTTAGATAATGTGAGGCCCTGTGTGTTTTTGAACACATACTGATTCTCAGTGCTACACTCTCTAAAGAAGCCTTTTATAAACCAAACTGAACTTCAAGATTTCTTCTCCTAAAAACTTGTTACTGATTTATAAAAACCTTCCGGTTTTCATTCAGAATCTGCAGTGATGCATGAACTCACGTTTTTGTTTTGAATCATTTGGCATGTAATGCTACATCTCATTTTCCACTCCTTGGTTTGCTGAAGCAAGGCTACTGGGCATCGGGCTACTTGTCCCTCTGAAACCAATCTGCTGCTCCCTGTTCTCACAGTTCACAGGGCCTCTGGAGTCACCACTTCTATTTGCCTAAGTGATGGTTCCTCATTATGAACTGAGATCATAATCCTCCAGCTGCTCACCCAGGTTTCACACAGGACCTTGGGCAGGCTGTAATCATAAAAGGCTTCTGTGCAGTACAATAAGTCCTGAAGGGCACTTGCTTCACTTCTTATAGCACAAGCTTACTGATGATTAGGACCACAGACAGAAAAACTCAGCTTGAAACAGTAGTCTTCTGATGCAGCTTTCTGCTCTGAAGTTACCGGCTTCCATAAGTTCAAGTATGTGCCAAAGATGTAGGGGAACACAGCAGGAGTGAGCGAACCCTGCTACAGTACAGGCCAGAAGAAAAGCCAAAAATCAGAGGGGCTACCTCAAATACAATTAAAAGACTTCACAGAAAATTTACAAGGCATTAGGCATTCTGATGAAATTTGAACATAAATCCCCTTAGGGGAAGCAGCCATCATCGCAGACACTGCACACTCTGACAAGTAAGATGCTATTGAAAATAGAGAACAGAAATCAGGCTGCTTCAAATCCATGACTACAAATACGTTTTGCTTTCCCCCAAGGGTATTATCAATCTTAACGTGGTCTTGATCACAAAAAGAAACAAGAGCTTCATATTCTTTGGGGAAAAGCAACCTCCACTCATTCTAATGTACTCTGAACATATGTGAAGATGATATGATTTCACTCCCCGAAGGCAGCATGATGCAACAAATGTTGGGAATGAGCCAACGTTGCAGATTCCAGGTCCTTTTAGGGTTGTTTTCTGTCTGCATCTGAAGAAAACAGACAGAAGTTTGCTGGCATGAACATATACGTTAAAACAAGGCATCAGTCTGAGACAAACCAATCATTTCTCATGTGAGACCTACTGAACAAACCTGGGGCAACAAATTAAGTTGTTTCATAAAGATAAGGAGCAGAGCAGACAATCGCAATTGGGTGGGGTGCAAAATGTTGGCTTGAGAGTTATACTGCCCCAGGGGCAGGCCCACAGAGCTCCGTGTCGCAGCTGATTCAGCCAGGAAGCCTCCGGTCCCAAACCAGATAACCAAACACTTACTTAGGGTGAGCATTTCACTTGTTTTTGCACATGCATACTTCACAAGGACAAACACGGCCTCTATAGCAGACAACCTTCTACCATTTGCTGCTAAAGACTCCCTGCTCTCAGACTGTATTTCCTACCAGTCTCAGCCTTCTTCAGCTGTAGAAGGAATCAGGGCTGGCCACTGCCTAAATTGTATTGGTTCTGGATATAAGAAACCAGAATTCCTTAGTCTGTTAGGCTGGCATTTCTTACAAGCATTACTTTCACTTTAAAGGAGAGTAATAGTGGAGTATCTGAATCATTAAGAAATTATGCCAAAAAAGAAAGGGGGGAGAAGAAGGGAGGGAAATAATGACACAGAAAGAAAAATACATTCAAGATCTGTAAATCTACCACAAGTTCTTGAATATAAATGCTGGGGAATTAATGGCATTCATACTGATTTGTTAGAAAATAAACTGTATTTAGTACAGACATTTGATGAAGCTGCAGGTTGTAACGTTTGTTTACTTTCTGTCACAGGGCAGAATCTGCTGTATCTCAAGTTGAAAAGTTCATAAACTAAACATTATTTTAAAAGTTCAAGAACACACACACATCATTATAATGCAAGTACTTAGTTTCCAGAATACACTGAAAGTTTTTCTCTTAACATTCCTAAAAAGGCAGAAATATTTTTAAAAGCATAGATTGAGCATTCTTTATCATTACTAACAATAGCATTCTTTAGTTCTTTAGAAATGGCTCTTTACTTTTATTTACATCATATCAAAATCCTAATGGAAATTGCTTCTCATGTTATTTATATCTTGTTCAAAGGATTGAGACTAAGAAATATCCTGAGAGAATTTATTTTCTAGTGAATTCCTTTTTTTTTCTTGAGCTAATTACGATGTTCACTGGAGAAAGGAAAGAAGAACTGGGATGCACTTTGGGTGAATTTTAAAAGCAGTAAAAAGAGCTTCTGAATATAGCCAAGAAGTCCTGTAAACGAGCCAAGATTTTTGCAACTTTATCAACATAATTGATAGCTTTGTTGTGAAAAGGACTGCGTACATACACAACCCAATAACACAGGAGGTCCCACACACACAGTCAGTAACAGTAAAAAGGACTTGGAAAACATTGCAGAACTAAGGTCTTAGTCCTGTACGTATTGAGTTCTTCAACAGCAAGAACTGTTACCAGCTGTTAAGCAAAGACTGAGCTATATCAATATGAGTGCTTCCATGTAGCTTTGTTTCAGTGCTCTGGATTACAAATCTTCCAAAAGCTGTATGTTCAGCCATTTGAGAGCAAAATAATAAATTATGCCAATGTTTAATGGTCAGATTTTGAAAATTGCTATTGTCCTTTTCTGACTCACATACTGGAGGATGCTCATCAGGACTGATTTCCTGTCAATTGTTGCTTTGCAAACCAGCCTAGAGAATGTAGGACACATGTAATAGGATCACAACTGCTCATTAATCAAGCACTGTTACACTTTGCAACACTAAGTGCAAACATGTGGCAATATGTGGTATATGTCATGTCGAAACAGAGCACCAATTACAGCACGTGCTTCTGTAAATTACTGCAAAGAAAATTTTAGTGGAGGCTGCAAAATTGCACAAAAATGAGTAAATCTATTTTGTCATAGCAATAGAGCAAACTGATGCAATAAACAACATAACTAGATGGCTGTTAAAAGAGTGACCAAATATTTCAGATTTCACCATTAAAGATTTATAGAACGATTACTTGGGTCAAGAAAAAAAAAAGGGATGCACTGTTGAAATGGAATGTAATGAATTTCTTCACACTTCAACTTCATAGGTAGCATTGTAATTTGGAAAACAAATATTGACAAACAGGAAAATCAAAGGTTAAAGGCAAAGATGTATAGTGAAGTTCGAGCACACCATGAAATAATTTTAGAGGCAAAAAGTCCTACTTTAGCAGCATTTAATTCTTCAAAGTTATAATACCTAAACAATTTTCCAAATGTCACACAGAGGTGCTCCAAACAGACCCCTAACTAAGAGGATTGTTCTCGCACTCTGATCTTTTTCTCTAACACAAACATAAACGCTCAATGAGAAAAGGCAGGAAAAAAATCCTTTCAACTTTTTTTTGACAAAGTGTCAAAGCATTCTCTAAAAAAAAAACAAAAACAAACAAAAAGACATTTTCAGATTCTTGGATTGTTACAATGTTAGGCACTTGATAATTTTCTTGCTGCATTACTATGCATTCCTTCATCCACAGACAACAGCCATTTTTTCAGACTGACAATAAATTCTTCCTAATATTTCTTGATTAGGAGTTTCTCAAAAGAACAACATTTTAGATATAAGCAGTCAAGTTGTCAGTGCTGACTTTTTGCAATATATTATTTTTAAGAAAAGTTTATTTGGGTCACACTTTCAAGTTCAGGATAGGATAGCTGAAGAAAGTTTCAATTTAAAAAAGACAAAAGCCTCATCGCAAAATAGTGCTACATCCACAAGTTAGCTAAGCAGGCCAGCTTATACAGATACCTCCATTCCATTCCATCCACCTTAACACAATTGCAGCATACATTTCTGCATAGGTAAGACCAACTGACCAACCCTGCACCACCAGCCTTCCCAGGGCTTCACACAACTCCTACTCCTGCAGAAACAACAGGCTAAATTCATAAAATTCAAGTCAGCCTTCTCAAATGTAATTCAGAAAACAGTGAGACTACAGACTACAGTTGCTAACAAATGCATTTTAGTAACCACAAAAATACCCCAAAGCCTTTTAAAATAAAGAATCCTCCCACTGTACCTGCCCATTCTCAGGTTTAGTGTCCTGCGTAGCTTCAGCAGGAGCAGATTCCTCTAAGTTCTCAGGTTCAAAGCCTTGAGTTTCTTCCACAGGAATTGTTTCCAGCTCATCTTCGGGAGTAAGACTTAGAGTTTCCTCTGCAAAGCCTGTTCTATCAGATTTCTGCAGGCTGCCAGGTGTTGGGCCCCAGGTCTCCTCTCCAAGAGCCGCTTCCATTGCCCACCCTGGCAAGAAGAAAGGAGGCATGCTCCTTGTGGAAGAGACCTGAGAGCGATAGCATCAGCCCTCGCAGGAAGAGACTATAGACACCTGAGCCCTGCTCCTAGCAGATAAATAAAACAAGGAACACTTCTTTTCAAAACAGTTGTAAGAAATCTTACTATATTCATGAGTGGTACCTATTAAAGGTTCAATTTAATTTTACTTGAAGGGTTTAACTTAAAAGCAGATAAAAGAAATAGGAAAACCCTATGACACAAAAATTTCAGGCACTGCAGTGGCAACACAGAGCCCAAACTGGGGCCAATCAACCTTAATAAGCTTCAGCACCTGAATGCTCTGAGGGGTGTTTTTTAAGCTGTCAGTAAGCCAGTCAAAGTTCAAAGTTACTCCAGAAGAGGACTGGGAACAAATCTGGGGACAAACTTCTTCCAATCTGCAAATACCAGGAGAAGCACAAAAAACAGAGAGAAGGAAATAATTTGTACCCCACACTGCCCTGTGTGATGGGACCAGTGGTAGCACCATCCATCACTCTCGTGCTTGGATATGAGTAATGTTAGTGAGAGTTATCCAGCTTGCATTCAATTCAGTGCTACATCAAACACAAGAGGCTAGAGCAGGAATTTTCTATTTAGATTTATCCAGCTTAAGTAGAAGATAATGGAAGATTCTGCTAAGGGGATTACCAATTTAAAGTGTCAGAGCAAATATGTAATATTGTGAAAGAAGAATAGAAAGGGCAAATGGAAAGAGCAAAGGGGAGTATGTGGCTATGCTTTCAAACAATTGGATGTACTTTAATTTGCATTTTAACTGAGCTACCTGAATTTTTCATTTGACTCTAGAAGAAAAAAAAGAAAAGAGAATCATTCCCATTTCTGTCACGTTTCTTAAGCTGAAAATATTTATTAAAATATTTAAAAAAAAAAACTGCACAAATGAGCTGTCTTAAAAGTATTGATGGAGGCTTTATTGAATCAGTAATAATATTTTTAATATCCCTTAAATATTTTTCCTGTTGGATTAACCATAAGAAAATTATTTAGTATCACATTAAATTATACGCATAGATGAATTAATAAAATAATATATTTTAAATTTATTTTATTGCTTAAATGCATAAACAATTTGCAAATTCAAATTTATGTAAAACAGCAAACTGACATGGGTTAAATTTTAGTGAGTACAATTAATATTCAGAGCATCATGCACATCCCTCTACCTTTCATGAATTGTTAAAAATCTCAGCATCTGTATAAATATACAAAAAAAAGTAGGCTCTTAATTTTACATGCAGGGACCAAGATAGAATGCCACCTGGCCTCATAATGGCATCAAAGCATACTTATTATGTTAATTTTTAATGTTATCAAGAAAATTTTAAACTTCTTATTGAAGTTTATATCCAGTTTTGCTTATTTTTGGAAACAACTGTGTACAATTTGGAAAACAAACTATAGATTTCTGCATGGATATATTATATCTTGAGCTCAGAAAAGAGAGCACTTTCTTTTGTTAGTGTGTTTGGTTTTCTTTATTCTAAGATATTTTAAAAAATGCATTAATTTAGAAACATAAGGACTAGAGCAAGTCTGCACGTCTTAAAAAAAAAATCTACAAAAGGCACAACAAAAATGAAATATTTTAAATTTTACCAATCATCTTTACAAAGTTGTCTTTCATAGATTATCATGACAGTTTGTACCTTCTGACAGTAGCAGAAAGTGCAGATTATCTCACTGGTTAAATCAATGAAAGATCAGTTAAAGAACTAGCAAAAGTATGGAACGAGGAGCAGAAAAAAAGCATGCTTCCAGAACTGAATATACACAAAGTTTATTTCAAACACACAAGCTTCAGTGAACAGATGAATGTTCACATACAAATAATAAAACTGTCAATTAAAGAAAGAGGTGGGCAGCACAACTTGGTACAGCACCAGCTAGGGAGCACAGCTCGCTGTGGGACATTCAAAGCTTTCTGTAGAATCACTGGGCAGTAATGCTAGATAAAACCAATGCACTTCTGATGATTTTGAATAAAGATGTATTTATTAATTAATCAAAAAATCATTTGTCATGCATAACATTTTAGATCTAGAGATTTCGAATGATGGACACATCTTGCTCTGGTGTTATTAACATAGTAACAGTATTCTAATTTGTTAGGATAAGGATAAAAATCAAACATGAAATGCTAAGACCATTATGAAATAGGTGTCAAACAGAAAGATGAGTAGTAGAAAATGCTAGTTTGCCAGCAGCTGCTTCTACAGTTGACTGGGTGCTTGTTCACAGCCCACAGCTGATGCTGACCATGGCCATAGCTTGCACAAGGGTTGCACCACATACAGTAGTGCTCATTGGTGGCCACCATGTCTGCACTTCACTGAGTCCAGGGAAAGTCACATTTCAGAATACAAAACCAAGCAGAAATTTTGATTCCCTCCTAAAACTTCTGCAATAGAGCAGTGTTTTAGAATATCTGATAGAAATAATTCAATGTATAGAAAAATAGTAGATACAAAGTTATTTGTGAGGGCAGCAAGTTGCATCTTCAAGGCTATTTTTCCCCTCAAAACAAGCCATTACTAACAGCCCAGATGACAGCTCCAAGAGGTGGAAATGGCTGTTACAAATCGGGCCTCTTTAGTGCTTAAATTTCTGAGCGGACAAGGACATTAACTACTGAATGCTCCTGTCAGCTGTTCAAGCACTTCACATTTTTCCCTTCCTCCCTCCTCATTCACCACAACAGAAAGGGTCAAGTTTAAAAGGGATGCCCCTGCTCCCTACTCACACCACAGCCTGACACATATGCTTTGCACACATATGCTGACAGAGGCTATGAACAGAAATACACTGCTGTTTGCTTTTCAAGCTGAAAAACAGAACACAGCATATGTTTCCATCCACAGCTCAGTCTTCAACGAGTGAGTCCCACATTTTAGGACACCAAAGAAATCACACAAGGAGAAGTTTTTCCCTTGTGTTTATACTTCTTACTCCAAAATAAGTTTTTCTTCCACTATTTATTTCTATTCTCCCACAGCTTGAGGACAAGGCCTTTCCAATGCACTCACCAGGACCCAGTTGGAGCACCAGATGCTGCCCAGGGCCTCACTCCTAGCCCTCCCATGGCTGCTGCCCCTCATCTCCCTCTCTCAGGCTGGTCTCGTAGCTGCTGAGATTCACCTCAAATCCAGCACAATATAAGACCAGTCTTGGTCCTGAAGCACGTGAAATTTTCATCATGTTCTGGCTCCCTCTGATCACTCTCCCAACTTCCTTTGCCCAAGACGTATGTTAGGTGCCTCAGCCAAAGCTACATCTATATCAAAGGATATTCAGGGTATTCAATTCACACTTTAATCACCTTTGCAATATACAGTGCTTTATTCTTGTATCTCTCTTTTTTTTTTCTTTTTTTTTTCTTTTTTTTCCAGAGGGTATGCAAGATATTTGGAACAAAAGCTATTATATAAACCCAGCCTGAAAGACTTCTCATATTTCAAGAAATGCAAAGTCAAATCACAATAGCAAAGATATTACAATATAATCATACAGAATGCAAGCTAAATTAATTAATTAATTAATTAAAAAATTTTAAAAAACAGGAAATAAAAGGTCCAAGAAGATGTACTTTCAAAAAAATATATATTTGAAAACAGGCTATTCTAATTCATATAAATATTTTAGAGAACAGTGAAAGTGCATGTCCAACACATTCATTCTAGAAAGATTATTTATTTCACTGCCTGCAGCAAATAGTGGATGTTGCTAATAAAAGTTTTTTAAAAAAGAAACTTCTACAGAAATTTAAACACAATGATGTTAGGATAAAACTGCTTGTTTGAACAACATTTTACAAATATTTAGTTACTTATTCTCACAAAGTTTATTCAGCAATTAATTTCAGCAAGGTATAGAGAGATATATTTTTGTTATATCTTTTATTGTAAAGCTGTTCATATTTGGAACAGAACATTCTGATTAAATTCTCCTGTTTTATTGAGAGAATACTAAAATTTACCAGTGTTTATACTAGAGTATACTGGAGTTTATCCACATACCAATACCATGTCTTAAGTTGCAAAAAGTAATAAAGGTTTGGACAAAACAGTCAGAAAAAAAGGGTGATTATTTCAGCATTTTTCTTAAGAATCCCAGGCAAATACTAAAGACAAGCAGCAGGGAAAATATCCAAGGATTTCCATGGGCTTTTAGATTATATTTATTTATATGCAAATATGTCCATATAATCTACCTGTTCCTCATGTGCTCATTTGTATTTCTGTATATATTTTTTATTAAAAAGACATGATGAAATAACATCTACTAGATTTACTGCCTGCAGGTATGATCTGCAACCTAAGCTGGAAGTGAAAATCCAAAGGAATAGGAAGTTTAAGAAGTATGTCTTAAATTGGAGTTTCTGTGCCCAGTCTTGCACTTGCAATAAACAGAGTCCCTGGAATGCATACAATGTTGAACAGAGCACATGTCGTTTACACAAGCCAAAAAAAATCACTGCTAGTTGGGGAACATTGCCCTCCAGCAACTGTGGAGTAAAGTCAGGTGCCCACTAGCCTGCCTAGAACTTTCAGGAGCAGAGATCTATTTTTATGTCCTGCAGAGAAAAAAAATCAGATCGGATATATAAGGACACTTATATGTATATACATGCTATGAATAACGTAAAAAAGTAAAGCTCCTTATTTCACCTTACACATACACCCCATCACGCTAATCCTCTTACAGCAGAAAACAATGGAGGAAAATATAGAATAAAAATTAACATAGTTAAGAACAAAAATATTTTGAAAAGGACTGTGGAGAAGAAACTATTTGCAGCGAAGGAGCTTTCCTTACTTTGAAAACTGCTGGTATTTTACATATCTTACCACATACCAAATCTTGATCCTTGATATATTTTCATAACAACTCGATTATCTCAAAAGTTATCACTTGCAAAAAATACACAAGAACTTCAAACTAATAATCAACATGAAAAACATTACAGCAACCACCACGTTTTCACTACAGATAGAGAGACTTCAAGTTCTTGCAGAGACAGGTTGCCAGGCCTAGGAAAACAGGATGCTTCTAAGCCTGGCCTAACACTGCTATCCCTGAGGGGAGTGGTTTGAAGCCCAACTGAAGTTGTTTCTGGTAGACTCTCTCCACTCATTTTGCTTCCTATTTTTTACTTTTTTCTGCAGTGAGCACATTCCATTAGAAATAATATTGGGAATGACTGGCTGCCAATACGCACATTAACTTTTCCTCACCTTCAGAATCTCTTATACCAAAAAAAGGGGCCAAAAAAAGAAAAAAGAAAAAAAAGAAAAAAAAGAAAAAAAAAAAAAAAAAGCCACCAGATTGTATAGATTCACTTTGCTTGCTTTTTTTTTTTTTTTTTTTTTCCAGAGTGGAATCAGCAGTGTAAACAAGATAAAGTAGAAAGACAGACCATGAAACAAGAATATAACCAAATTTAGTCCTCAGATTTGAAAAGTAGCCCACTAGCTAGGCTATACACTAAAATTCTCGTCTAAATAAGAATCATAAAACTACTGGGGAGCAAGGCTGTATGAGGTTTTCGATTTCCTTTATTGTTCTGTATCACTTTATAGAATATTGTTATATAAAATAAGAGCTTTAAAATAGTTTTCAAACCAATCTCTTGTTGAATCAGGTGGCTGTCACCAATTTCCATGATTTATATTGAAAAAGAAAGAAAAATGTCACTGCTCAGAAAAGCATCAAGATTGATATAATGACAATGATTGGTATGAGTAACAGAATTAAAATGTAGCTTTTAAAACACTTGATCCAATGCTCCCTGAGTTCTGAATTCCAAGACATCACTTTTTGGATTCTGCAAAGGAGATCTTGTATTGTATTTTTATTTGTTAGAAAAATACAGGATTGTTACATGTAGATAATGGTATTATTAACAAAGAAAAGCTCACCATGCAACCTCCAGACAATAGGCTTTTTCACTATAATGTTTCTTGGGAACTACTGTATTAGATTAATGAGATGTGCAAATGTTTTAACAACTCAATCTCCAGAGCAATGAGTCATTCCTAAATGCACAATAGTAATAACATTAAAAACAGCTGATGTGATGCTGTATTCTACACCCTATAGGTATAGACCATCTGATTTCAACAGAGGAGAACAGATGCAGAAAGGTCCCATAGAAATAAGAAAGCTGAGTAGACGCAGGAAACATTGTAGCAGCGTGTGCTGAATCTGTACTCAAAGAGATAAAACTAATGTTAAACAGCTGCAGAACTGAGATGAGGGTACGACAATCAGATAGAGGTATGAGCAAAAAATACTTCACAGCCACCAACCATGGGCAGCAAAATGAGACAGCTGCTTCCCTGATATTTCTCCAGTACCAGTGGGACTAAAATTACCATCTTTTGGAGTGTAATTCAGAGCAGAAGACTAATTTAGGTAATACAAATCAACTTCTGGAAGAACTGCTCTTTCTCCATGAGAATCAATCACACACAGGAATGCTGCTAGTTGCAGTGGGAGCTGAAGTGCACTTTCTGTCTTGGTTATAGCCAACAGCATCACTAAAGTCATACAAATTGTATTAAACAACAGTACAGGTTGAATTTGTACCAGGTTCTCCCTTTTCTCCTAGAAAAGCAAGAAAAACAAGTAAGCAATGCAGTGTTGGTAGTAATTAATAGAAACAGTCATAGATGTTAAAGATGTACCATGAAAAGAAGAGGGAATGTTTATCCAAATGTTTCAGTCGCCCTCATTTACAGTGCCTGGAGACATAACAAATAACAGAATAACAGACCACTAGCAATCAAATAAATCAGATCTATCCAGAAATCCCTAGCACATTCTATACAGTAAATAGGCAAGGTAAAATGTTTGTAGTCACAATGGGAAAACTTCTTTTCATTCAACCTGATATTCTGTGTGTTCTATTTACAAAGGCTGGAACCATTCTCTGTATTGACACAGTATTTCCACAGTATATCCATTTCCTTCTCTTTCCAAATTTGTTTTTACCTCACAATTTACAACGCCTTTTTTTTTTTTTTTTTTTTTTTTTTTTGTTCAAAATAGTCATTGAAAACAGGATCTGACTTCTTCTAGAAGATGGGGACACACATGTCAAAAAGGCAGATGCGTGGGAGGAATGTCTGGCAGCCCCAAATAGTGGTCCATCCACTGCCCAAATCGAGAACCTTCTGAAAACACACAGCAGTTTGGGTCTGCCTTGAAAACTCCAGGGCAAAACCAGAAGGACAGAGGAGTCCAAAGTCCACGTAATTATCTAGATTGAAAAATACCTACATCCATTAGCCTGACCTACAGAGTCCCAACACTAAACTATGTTCTTTAGTGCCACATTCACACATCCCTTAAATTCCTCCAGAGAAGAGGAGTCTCTGAAGTCACTGAAGTGACTTCTCTGGAATCACTTCTCTGGGCAGCCAGTTCCAGTGCTTGACCATCTTCTCTGTGAAGAAATTCTTCCTAAAATCCAATCTAAACGTCTCCTGATGCAACTTGAGACCACTTCTTTGCATCCTATCAGAGAAAAGAGCACAACACCCTTACCACTGCAATTTACAAGGTCTGTAGGTCCACAAGGAGTTGTACAGATTGGCCTGATTAGGTTCTTAAGGCAAAATCCTCAGGCCTGGCTTAAGCTGTATCTATTATACATCCAAATGACTATTCCTAAGGTCCTTTAAGGCTGAGAAGTGGCATGCAGGCTTGACCAGAAATAACCAGCATTACACTGGCCTCCTTACTGTTGGACTGGTCATCAAATGTGTCCTGGAACCACAGAGAAGACCCTTTCCCATACTGCATACTGCTGAGCATCCTGTGCAACCCAGAGGCTCCAGCAAGCTGTCAAGAACATGAAGGCAGGTAGCTACAGGAATTTGTAGATGAATCTTCAGCAGCTTACCAATTTGAGCTGTTTCCTCGTCCTACTGGCTGGCAAATGCTCTCAGAAGCAGAGCATACCAATGAAAAACACTTTTCTAAACTGACAGAAAAAGGTTTATACATGTCAGATTTTAGTAGTGTTCTGCTTTGGGGATGACCAATAATATGCTTGAGAATTATCCGGTTTTACTAGAAATCTAAAGGCTATTGTATTTCTCACTCCTGAGTGACTGCTAAAATAGCACTTTCACAGAGTTAAATAGATCTGAGGGTAAGGTCCATTAGCATGAGCAAGGCCAAGATAAGTCTTGCTCTGTAGCTGGCAGAAACTCCTTAGTGAGATCTTACAAAAGGCCTTATAAAGAGCTAGTAGAAAAAAATCATGGAATGATACCCTAATCAGAGAGGTAAATGTTTGCCACATTAACTATACAATGTAGCTGCTTGACTTCAAATAGGTGTTCTGAATAACCATGAATAACACCAGTCTAAACAGTGAACTACTTTAACATGAAATACAAAATCTTGTGTGTGCTGTCACACACACTGACTAGAAAATTCCTCTTTCAGTTTTAAATAAGCTAGGAGTTAAGATTTCTCCAAGTCCAAAACTACTTACCAAACAGGCAATAAGAGAAAGGGATTCAGTATCTACATGATGACAATTCAATGACTAATTAAATGTCTCTTCCAATGTGTAAACTGACCCAGAATTATATGCTGACTGATCATAAATTTCTCACTGATGCAAAACTAAAACAACTTTGGAAACAGCAAAGTTAATAATTTCATCTGTCAGTTCTACCTGTATTCTTAGATGACTTGCAGAATCAATAGAACTGGCAAACCTAAATGGGCGAGAGTTTCACAGCCCAAAAACTATAAAAACAGAGCAACAAGAACAACACGCTGAACAACATGCATTAAGCCAGGAGTGCAGTACAAGTAGCTACAGCTGAAATCAGCCCTGGGGAAATACCACGGAGGGTCAACTCCATTCCTGACTAGGGGTCAGTGTGAGAAGCTGCATACTATTTCCCTTCCAGTTGTTCTGCAGAGGTGGTATGAAGTAAAGATCTGCCAAAGCAATAATATTTCAGACCCTACTTGTTCATGTGACTGAAGTTTCCTTCTTATTTAATCAAGAGAATTGATTGTGGGAGTTTTTTTCAATAATATTAACACACCTCCCTGTTTTTCCTGGTGACTAGTGACTGAGCTAAACGTGCATCACATGCAAGTGCTTCCCCACGTTAGCAATGAAACAACAGTACTTAGAGGTACAATCAAGAGGTAAAGTGCAAAAGACTCCATTTCTGAAAGTAAGAACTGATCAATTTATAACTGTTACTCCATTTTCAGTCAACATAAATAGGAATCTCCAAATTTTCAAATGGAGTACACCCTAAGAACTCACTGCCATTGAACCAGCCTGATGCATTAGTTTCACAAAAACAGGGTTAAAAATCCTATTAATTTTGTCTTTATTGCTCTCACTTTTTAAACATGTTAATAAAAATATTAACAGTAAAAATAAGTTTTGTTTCTTATATGTATAGGTTATATACATTTACTATATTAAATATTTTATGAAAATTGCTCCACAAGTAATGCCTCATATTTTATTTTGTTGGCCCACGACATCAGAGGTGGATATCAGTAGTATGGCAGTAGGGGCTGGACCTTCCTGCCATCTTGTTGCTGTGTGACAGATTGCAGCAGAGGGGCAGTCTGACAGAATGGTATGAATGGAAGCACGTATGAAAGAGAGTTGTGGAATTGAAGTCTTCCATGCAGAAAAAGTTGCACTCATTGACATCCATTGATGTTCATTGAATGTTTATGAACACCAAACAGCAGATGTGAGCACAGTGAGGTGATGGGCGGTGTGTTTCAGCAGTGGTGATAGCAACTATGGGTCACCTCCACTGATGCAGGTTTTGACAAACACTGCATGCAAGCTCATGGTCATCACTGGCAAAAATGTACAGCTAATGGTGGTGACTATGTTGAAAAATAGTGTTTTGTAGCTGAGAATCTGGTCCATCAAAAAGAGTTACTGTGCTCATTGTAGCTGTTACAGTTTCCATAAAATAAATAGGATGCATTACTTTCGGAGCAACCTGTACGTATGCGGCCCAACACAATTCCTCTTCACACAGTGCAGCCCCAGCAAGCCAATAGGTCAGACACACCGGTGACTTAACTGACCATGATTTGAAAGAAAGCACAGACTGTAACACAACAAAAGTGCCTCACTTTACATGCCAAAGGAACCCAACGGATTTTCTGAGTACAGCGTAAAGATTTAGCTCCAGACTGATGTGAAGAATTTTGCCAAGGCACAAAGCCAACTTCTGACGGAAAGAAGAATACCGGATTAAATACCAAATTTTGAAGAGGTGTTAAATTGCTTTTCACCATATTGATTTTAGAGCATGTAAGGGGAGCCAAATTATGTAAATTCAGAGTTGCATTCACTCTGCTGGAAGAATAAAAAGTGATACTTCAGACAGCCAAGAGTTTGGTTATTGAATCAAAAAATCTTTTTAATTAAAATGTCCATGATCAAAAATCAAAGCATGTAAAATTTCTAGAAGTTGCATTGCTTGAAAGTACACAGACGTGACATTCAAAAGAAGTTTCCATGTTCTACAGAATTATAAATACGAATGAAATTATAGAGTTTTATTTTGTCTCCAAAAGTTTCAAATCTTTGGTCTGGGTTGAACGCTATACATTTTAAATTCTTTTATTTAAATAAGCAAGTGTTTAAATTAAAAATCTTCCTTTGTATCATACTGTAATCATTTATGGTATCAACATCTGAAATATGGTTCCTTCAAAAAGTATGCCAGAAGATGGGTCAGAACAGGCAGGGTGTGCGGCAGCTGCCTATTGTAATTATATCTCATACCCATTGAACTGAGATGATGACAGCCTAGACACTTAGAGAAAGTTAAATGATTGCCAGAAATAAGGGATGGGAATTCTCTGCAATGGTGACCTAAAGGCTAAGTTGTAGACAACAAAGGAGTTATTACCATCTTTTCTAAAATTACTACTTCCTTCTAGAAAACTCTGCCAAGTTCCAAGAAATAAAATAACAAAAGTGGCCTGCTAAGGATACAAGATAAAGGAGGATATCTGAGATAACCATTACGTAATACATTTCTTTGTAGGAATTGATTTTGATGGAAAAAGCATAGCTCATTAATCTTCAAACTGACGTGAAGGGCTTGAGAGAACTCTGCATTGATTCATCTCCCAGAAAAGCCTGCCAATGTCTTGAACCTCTTCGTCAGTGCCACAACCACAAAGCCCACAGCACGTACCATGCATTATGGCCAACAGTTCATGGGTTAATATGAGATGTGTACATCAAATAGACTTGCAAAAATGTAGATGTACATTTTTAAAAGTTTTTTTTTGTTTTTTTTTTTGTCATTCAAGAGCAGTCAGTTTGCAAAACTTTAACAAGTTATTCTAAGTTAAGGAGCATCTGTCATCAGAGGTTTATAGGAAGTGTGGCTGTAAATAGTTGATGAGTATTGTCTGCATATAAGGGAAACAACATTTAGAAGATACAATACAGACTGTACAGAATATACTTTGCTTCTCAGTCTTTTGTTAAATGTTTAAGTTGTGACTTAGCTTATTGATTTTCAAGTGTGCCACCAGAGAGCTTAGCTGTGAGTGGGAATAAAAGAATCCAGCCCCCTGGAAGAAAAATGACATTTCTTGGCTCTTTTTCAAGACAGAGCAACTCACATAATCTGTTCATAGGTTTTCTGCAGGATTTACGATAACTGCCTACTTGAGAGGCTATTCAGGCAAATACATTAAAGTGGGGGAAAAAAATCCATTGCATTTTACACTAGTTATGGAATAAATCAAAAAGGATCTATACATTGTTTTGAATTTTCTTGAAGAGACATTGACAACTCTTTGAAATTCAGTAGATGTGACATATTAGCAAGGTTCAAATATTTTTCTGCAAAAAGCATGGACATTGTAAGAGAATCTGCAGTTTATTTCTACTGAAGAGAAGTTGCTTTGAAGGAAGGATAGAAACAGCCCAAATATCTTACTGTAAAAGTTTACTCTGGTAAGAAAGCCCGTTCTTACAATTGTCTCTTTAAACCTCACGGCACCCAGCGAATGCCACTGCTACACTAGAACATAAACACATTAGCCAAGGGATTTGATATCAGACAATCAATCAACTTGGTTTATAAGAACAAACACATTTTGTGGTAAATTGAGAGCTTTCAACAGGCAAGTTTTAATCAAGCATTAATAAATCATTTCTCTAATTTACCTGGAGACTTTAGGAAACAAATGTAAAGGAAGTGAAACATTACAACATCATAAAATGGACGCTACCAGATTTGCTTCAGAACAGGAGGAAGGCAGAAGACCCTTTCTTGTGGCTGTTGGGTTTGTGTAGTCACTGGTCGCCTCCACTGCCTATCATCAGGACATTCTGGCAGAGCAACTGGATTCAACTTATGTATCCAGCCAGAGCTGAACAGTTTACAGACCAGCAAAGCAAGCAATTTAAAAATGAAATGCAGATGAAGTGGTGGTTCAAATAAGAACTGTGTGCTACTGATGAATGTGCAGGAGCCCATAAAGTTCAAGCAATACCTATGAGAGGCTTTCCCAAAACTTTCTGCTGATCTCCTGACACAGCAGTGTAACATTCAAACAGTTTCTCTCTTCCAAACCCACAGCAATATTTTAGCTAGCAATGCAAATTCAAGTTATTTTATATTGCATGCAGTCTTTCTAAAAGAAATAAATACTACATGTAGGCTGACCATTGTGTAAAAAAATATAAGGATTGTTTTAAGTAGCTCTTGCTTATGAACAATTAATCAAACAAGATTAGAAAAATCATAAGCCTTCAAGAGTTAAGTCATTTCCCCAGAAAAGCACAGAGTACACTGCCAACTCTTCCAGACTATCTGCAACGAATCACAGCTTCCTAGGCCTCAAACCAAAACTGTCTCTCTTCCTCTTGGCTGTGCCATCTGATTTGAAGGCTTTATCTCAACACCACACTTATTTATTATGTAAGGTGATAACTCATTTTCTACATTTAGATTGCAAAGTATTGCAACATTGGAGTTGGTCAACTCTATCACTGTGCCTTCATGCTGTCCTTTCGGTAACAGCATTTCACTTTCCTTGGATAATAACAGGAACATAAAGATTTTGCAAATTTTACCCTTTGATAGCTTCGAACTGCTGATGGAGTCTGAGCAAACATTTCTCATAAGCATGGGAAATGTTAACATTTTATTTTGACCTGTTACTGTAACAAGACAAGTCTCTTTAGGAATACATCTTATTTTCATTTCAGTATAAATGTCAGATGATGGATAAATTGAAATTGGTGTTGAGAACGGATGTGTAAAACCAGTTGACTTCTGATTATACTGTTAATAAGTCAGGCAATTTCCTCTGCAATTATTTCAAGGACAAGGCTGAAATAAGCTTTAATCTTTTTTTACTACAACCAAAACATTTCCTTGACACATTACTGTTTTCAAAAGAATTCCTGAAAAGTAAATAAGGTCAAAGAAGGAAGAGAAAGAACAATTTGCTTTTCCAGAGACATATGCATCTAACAATATGGTTTTGGAAATGAAGTAAAGGGGGGTTACTGAACATATACTATAACTTTATTAGTTTGCAGGAAAAAAATAATTCTCACTTGCCGACACTTCTATTCTGCAAAACAACTTAAAATGCAGAAATACTACTGGAGGCAATAGGAAGAAAGATATAAAAGGCAGAGAGAGACACATTTCTCCTTTCACTTCACCCATCTCCCTTTCTCCCTTTCTTTCAGCTCCCCACTCGTTTGCAAAAACCGCTTCTCTTTCCTACCTAATACCTCGTTGTCCTATGGGTAAAGCTTCTGATGACTATCATTTATCATACAGGTTAGCAATTTGTGTGAAACTTAGAATTAACACTGTGCATCTGAACAGAGACAAAACAACTCAGATATTCCATAAGATATGGCCTACCAAGGAAGGGAAGCTTTCCAGATTTACATAATAACTAGGATTGCTTCAGGTCCTACTATTTTTCAAGCCAATTATATCTGAGAACGAAAATGTTATGTGACTATCAAAAAAGATGTGCACTCCACAATTCAATGCCCAGGAAAAGCTTTTACTGTGAACTCATTTGAAGACTCATTTACATTTCTTTTTAGCAGTAGTGGAGCACAAAGCTTTTCAGTGCACCTACTATTCCAGCAAAGACAAAACTGAGTGAGATCAGACTAAAACAGCAACATTCAAATCTATAGGAACATATAATCAGTGTTGGAAGTACTGTCTAACTAAACAGCCCAAGAGAAGACAGTTCTCTGCTGCAACTGCCCATAAAACTGGCAACTCCATGAGAAATTACACAGAAATTGCACTTGTATACATTGCAATGTATCTGATCAGCGATGTACGAAACAAAGGTTCCTGAGTTTGAGCAGGAACATACTGGTATCGTGAAAGACAAAAACCTCAATGGATCTCTTGGACTATTTGCAGAGTGCCTCTCCTCATTGCCTGAACCACAACAGAGATAGGAAGGACTCTGCTTGACACCAACGGAATGGGAAGCAGTTTGCACAGTGGCCAAAGAGGCTTCATCTCCTCCTGCAACCACTAGTATTTTGGAGTGTGAGATGACATTTCCTTTAGGGAGGACCAATGTGTTCCCTTGGGTCAGACATTTGTTCCCAGTCAAAATCAAGCAGCACAAGCACAGGCTCTAAAAAAAAAAATCAATACAGTATTTAAAGTGACAAAAATGATTTCAAAGTTGCTTTTCTGTAAAAAGAATCAAGTCAGCAGCTATGTTTACAGCACATTTACATATAAGTAGGAACTTGAATTTTAAAAATGACTTAAAATATCTTCTCAAAAGAAAAACCAACATATTGCTGAAAACGTACTTTTTACAGTGGACTGCTCCATTTAAAAAAGAAAAGTCTGAAAAACAATCCCAGATCAAACCTACTCCAACTAACTAGACCTGTAAGAAAATGTTGTCAAAATACTGCATTAAACTTCAGAAATTATTTTTGGACAGGCTTTGCATTAGGTACAATTAAACATATGCGATGGAAACCTTGTCCCACTGCAGATATTCGGTAAGTCTGTGCTTAAGATAGTTAGAAAACATCTATGATAGTATATAAGAACCTTACATCTCACCACAATGTTCAAAATTAGTAATTCAAGTTAGACAAGGCTGCACATGAGAAACAGAAACCACAGCAAATTTCCTGGGATAAGCCGGGGACAAAATAAAACAAACCACTTGATTCTCATTCAATCCTATTTCTAATTCTGATTTAACTCTTTACAACTATGTAGCCTTTCTCCCTAAGAGCTCCTGCTATGCTGCATCCAACACATAAAGAAAGAGAAGCACGGAAGTTCGCAAAGCAGCTGAAAGGCTTTGGTACATTCAGGTCATGAAAGCACACTGCTTAATATAAAGTTTCAAGAGACAGACTGCCAGAGAGCAATCACCAGTCATGATGATATTTGGCCAAAGAGAAAACCTTAAAACACAGTGTTATGCTCCAACCTTTCCACTCATTCCTTATAATATGCATTACGATGGAAGTCTCCAATGGTACATTCAGCAAAATTGCAAAGGTGGTGCAATTCTCCACCAGTTTGCTCATCTGCCTGAAACACCTTACATCTGCAAAATGAGCTGAACCCATGCTCCATATCCATGGCCCAGAGTCACCTGCAACCTCCAGAAATCCCTCAGGGCTCTCTGTAAAGGGATGCATGTGGTGCCAGTAAACTTGGATGCTGTCTGAGCAGCCGGAAAAAAAAGTACATTTCTGCTCTCTTTGGTATGCCCAAAGGAGAACAGAACTGGGATACACACGTGAGAAGGCAGAAAAGGCACAGATGCCATATAAATTCCAACAACTATCACCTACACAGCAGCCACCACCACCTCAGGGCCTTCAAATCCTCTCAGAGGAGGCCATGTGAGTCCTGTCAAATACCTCACAAAACCCACTGCCAACCCAAGCCATCTCACAAGAAGCTCTGGCAGTCACTTCAGCAGCAATCAAATATGGACCCCATCTTCAAAATGTTATCATTCCCTCTGCTGCTTGGAAAGACTGCGTAGACTTCACTGTACTGAAAGTAACATCACACGTCAGCTCAAGGCTAGAAGGAGGTGGCCTTCGGTTTTTAATAAAGTATTATATTTATGTTCTCCCCTGTAATTTTCTCATACCCTGCTACAAGAAGCATGGAAAAAGTAAACAGATGTATAAGATTTTTAATGATGCTTTGCCTGTTTGTTTTAGTTAGAGGGTGTCGTTTTTTTGTTGTTGTTTTTTTTTCTTAAACACATGGCAGGAGTTTGTTTTCTATTCTTAGTAACCATCTGAGGCAAAAAGGGCCCATGAAAGAATTGAAGTCCGCAGATGAACTTCCTTTCCGCCAGGATTTTTCTCAGCCATCTCCCCTCCAGTCACTCATGCCAAAATCCCATGCTTTATAGGGGCATCTGTTCTATTCTCTCCAGGCCAAAAAAGGAGACTTTTCAAATCCTTACTACACTTGAGGAAATGTATAGCTCAATGAGCCTAATGCTATTTTCCCATGTACACAGAGCCTGAAGAGCAGTTTTACAACTGCCACCAAAAGGGAAAGTCTCCCCCTCTGCCCTCCCTATTTCCTTCCTCCAGTCACACACTCCCAACTCACTCCTTTCCTATATCTTTTCCTCCTACTGCTCTCCATCTAACTAATTCTTAGCATATGACTGGGGAACTGAGGTGTCAGCCATGTGTGAAACTCTAAATCAACAGCCAATCTGAAATGTTCTCATGGATCCCTATATTGCTCTAAATGTTTCACCCACTCTTCTTTTAACAACTTGGTATACTTCGTATGACAAGAAATACATTTAAAAATACCCTTTCTTATTCTAGTGCTACTCCTAGAGACATTATATCACTTTGTATCATAATAAACAAAGACTCACAGGATTTGACCAAAGTCTGATTAATATTGCTTGATACAAAAAGCACGTCACCCTGAAACTCCACTGCTTGACTGTGATTTATGATCACACGTTGGCCTTAACAGCAAAGCTTGGCAACTCTCACTGTCAATAGAACAAAGTCGTACCAAAATCACACTCTGTATACAAACCTCAAATCTAGGTAGCTTTATCCAAGTAAAATATATTCCCTTCAAAACTTGTATTTCACAGTAAAAACCATATGATGCTAGAATTCCATCCAATTAGAAACCCACAAAACAAAGATTTTAATCTGTTTCAAATAAACAGATGTCGTAGTGCGTATCCACAGACATCGCTGGCATTGCTTTCAATGAAGTCAGTACAAATTAGAACAAAGACAAGAAGAATCTAAGAAAACATGTCCAGGCATTAGCTTCATAAATAAAAGATGGTAAAATTAAGCAGAATGTTAGATATATATTTTCTGTATTACAATCAGTGTTTGAAAAATACCTCTAGAAAATAGACACAGATTGTTTTATTATATTTATAAGTTAAACGCAAACCTGAAAAGCTTTTTTTTTTTTTTTTCCTCTGCAAGCCAAACACATCTCATAATCAGAAGGACACAAAGACTGTAAGAATATATTTAATTATAAAAAAAGCTTTTCTTTTTTTTTAATGTAGATAATTTGGCTGGCCACAATCTTGTTTACACTGAGTCTTTAAGAAGCCAGAACAGGCCCATCAGAGAAAGCATAGGCAGCTTTTAGCAAAAGACGTTAATGCTGTGTACTTAGACCAAAGCCAGTGTTTGTTCTCATGCTGCGCAACCGACCTCTGTGGCTCAGCCTGCAAGTGCACAGACTAGAAACCTGCGTGTAGGATCAGCACACAGCAGTTTGTCTCCTCACAAAAAGGTAAATCACAGCTAAGCTCTGTATCTTGAAGAAAATCAAAAGTACAAGAATAGCTTTCTGACATGGCCCAGTTCTCTGGTAAACTCGAGGCTAAGAGGCTTGTTTGTGAACAAAACTAAGTCAATATTTTCAAATAGATTTTTAGTGCAAATCTTAGTTTTACCATTCATAAAATTCAATAGGTAATTACACAGCTAGGCAAATGTCCTTAGAGGAAAGTAGAAGAATAATGAATTCCCTACATAATTATTTATAGCTGTGTTTTTGAGTGAACACAGTGTAACAGGCATCAAGCCAACATTTAGAGGCAGAAAAAAAACCCACAGATTTATAAAACCTTAAATATTTCAGTAAGCATGTCTGTAGCACACAGTCTATTTCACAACCTAATCTGTCTTTGCGATACACAGAAATCCCAACAACTTAGACTGCTCCTGTGATTAATCATTAGGATTTAAAATAAAACCTTGACAAAGGCAGGTCCAGAAGTGCAAGTACAAAATATGTAACGCTGTCAGAACATGCAATTGCTTAAAATAATGTTGCTGGGAAGTGCCACAGTGTTGTCTGCAAAATATTTTGTTTGATGGGTATTTTGAAAAAAACCCTTGGGAACAAAATCATTACCATGCATCAGTCAAAATGGCAGCAAGTACAGATCAGATCCAATTCAGTCTTTCCTAGCTAACCCCAAGAACAAGCTGCTTATCACTCCAAACCTCAGAAAAGATGGTGAAAACACAATGTTCTTTATCTCCCTAAAGACAACTGATTAAAGTTAGCTAGAAGTCAATTAAAACATGGTGTTTCTCCTTCCCGAATACACTGCTTAATTGCTAATATGAATTCATAACATAAGAAAAAAAAAATTCTTCCTTCTCCAGCTGTTGAAAAGTTAAGAAGGAGCTGCTCACAAATGAAAGAAAGTCCAAGCTGTTATTCTTTAATGCTCCAACATCATAAATAATACTCTGGAGACAAAATGAAACAACAATTCTAAAAAAAAAAAAAAAAATCCCCAACAGATAGGAATATGATCCTAAGCATCCTCCTAAAACCTTATAGGTTTTCAGAATCATAAGCAAAAAACAGAAATAAAAATCCATATCAACAGATAAAGTTCATAGTACAGATGAGATTTAACTGCACTGAAAAGAACTGCTTTAAAATTTTTATTTTATATGTATGTATAAAATTGCTCTTGCTTCAGCTTAATGCTTCCTTTATATGTACCGGTAACAACACTGGATAAATGGCTCTGCTCTTTTTCATTACTCTGAAAAACAAATTTCAATGGAAAAGATCATTGTGCACAGGGTCGTGCAGAGTGCATTTCATCCTCCTTATACAACAGCAGCAATTTTCAAGCAATTTGAATAAAATATTGCTTTGTTCTCACTCATTCAAATAAAACTAAGTTGGCACTGTTCTTACTACTGTAGCACTTGGTATGGAGTGCAGGAAACATGTCAGGAACATACCAGAGCCAGAGGTGCATGTGTCCTTAAGGAAACAATAAAACACAAACACAATAGAGTTTTGTCAATGCAATAGACACCGAATGCCTACTCCTACAGTAGCTTTAGCTCAAATGGCCAGTGCCTCCGTGGACTGAAATGACTGAATCCTGTTTCCAACTTGCTCTTGCACAGTATCTCCAGTACAATTGCTCTTATGCATATTTCAGGACTAGACATATTTTCTCTTACCCAGCACCACTTCCCAGCAGTGCTTGCAGCAAGAACCTGCTCACCTTTCCCAGCTCACCCAGGGAAAGGCCAGGTCAGCTGCAGATGACTCAAAATGACTTAACAGACATCCTTTCTTGTTTATAGTCAGATTTCAGCAATAAATGCTCAGGACAACTCCAGGAATCACCCTTGCATATAGATGGGAGTATTTGTAGAGGTGCATATGAAAATTGCAGGATAAATTCAAAAGTAAATGTGAAAGGAAGTGAGATGAAAGAAGTCAGGTTGCATGCATCTCATGTGCAGATCACAATTACTGCCAACAAACCTAAAACAGCTCACCAAGCCAAAACTGACTTTCCAGTTTTGAGGTAATAATAAAACAAAATAGATCCTATGTTCTACTGGTTTTGGATTAATTTGTCTATTCTACTTATCTGCTGCACTCATCCACTTCAAAGTCTTGGACTCATTTTTTCCTCTTGTAAATAAATGGTTATGGCAGAACAATTAAGTTCATTTATATACAATAAATACTCTCCAGGAGATAGATGAAGAGAAGGCAGTATGCAGCAGTGAGGGAAGGGTAGAGCAGCTGAACCAGCAGAAAACAACTGCATCCACTCTGCTTAATGTATGGGGCGTATCTTCATTAGCATAAGAGAGTAAGCAGTCCCAGGAAGACCAGGACAGGTAAGCCTGCTGAAGATGCAGTCTAAGGTCTGAAATAAATCTCCTAGCACCAACTGTGAAGATGCACTTTTATGCATCTGGTACAACTCAAACTCTACCTGTACATGATTTGCTAGGAATGTTGTGTGATTTTTATCTTTTATTTTTAGTTCTGGACAACACTACATAACATATTTATCCATTAAAATCCCTTCACTATATTCATTGGCAATTTCATATCAAAACTGAGTTTCCTTCAGCAATCTCTTAAATCTCTGATTTTTCCCTGCAGCTCAATTCCCACTCCCCTGTTCAGTCATTTTTATTGTATCACTTGTGTAACTACTAAAACTGGATTTAGAGAATGATATAAAACTCTTTGTAAAAATCTGCACTTGAGGTATCTGTGGTTTGTGTTCCCTTCACAGCCCCAGAAATTATACAGACTTCTTTAGACTATATCTCACCTACACTGATTTATAAGTCTGTTTTTCAAGATTTTCATGAATCATTCCCCACATGCTATAATCAGACAGATCTCCACTGACTATGATAATTCAACTCAACATCTATGTGGAGTTTGAAGATCCATCCTCCTTGCCCTGCTCCTACAAATGATAGCAAGAAGAGATACTTAAGAGTAATTTCAGGCCTCATTTAAGTAAACAAGAAAGTCAAAGAGTTGTGCGTAGCTGGTGTAAAATAAACACTCTTACTCTGCTAAAAATGTTCCAAGCTGAGCTCAACATCCACGAGGAGCTAAGAAAAACAGCAAAACAGACACTTCACAAAGAATTCTTGGGACAAGGAGATCTGTTGCAACTCCCAAACACTACTTTGTCTTTTTCAGAGTATTTTTTTTAACGGAACAAAATGCCATAAATCAGCGATTTATTGATCCAGATCATTTTCATCTTCTTCACTGCCACTGACCAACTCTCATGATCAAGTAATATTTCACACCTATATTCAACAGGCCTCTCTCTTTCAAATCCATGGCCTATCACAAAGCCTGCTAGCATGATCACAACAGGACAAAGCAGAACACTTTTTGCAAACAGAGGATGCATACTGAACTAATGCAACAGCAATGGAGTCAATGAGCGATTTGAAACTGAGATACGTGCAAGACAAGATGGATTAGAGGAAGGTTGGGTGTTTCTTTATAGTAAAACCAAAACCTCTGCAATTAAACCTCCTGAGTTCCAGAAATCCTTCAAAAAAAAAAAAAGCTGACAAGTCTACATTTGTAATGCCACAGCTTAAATCTGCAGGACACAAACAGTGTATTTCTGGCTCTTTGGATGGGTGCGGTTGTGATACAGATCTAAGCACCCTTCATGCTCTGTGGGTTGTCCTCTACCATAAGCACACAGAAGCTTGCTCTCTTAGGTCTGTAGCCAAAGATCCTTCACCATGTTTTTCATTACCTCTGTTGTTCGTCAAAGGCAAACTGTTGATCAAGATAATCAAGTTGTTCGTCAAGCACCCACCCATGTCTAGAGCACCCATGAGGCTCCATATAAGAAGGGGTCCCAAATACATGTGCAGAGGAACAGTCTATGAAACCCTGCAGTACCCCTTCAGCTTCTCCTGGCCTTTCAGCACCTGTTTCATGGGCACAATGCTGCCAAGAGTCTCCCCTCCAAACCATGCCTTTAAATAACAGCAGGAGGAAAGCATAGCAGTGAGCACTGCCTTGCACAGCACTATTTTAAGCAGGAAATCCCCAGGACTAGTAGGTTTTGATGCTTTCTCTCAAATGTTGCCACTTTAGGCACTGCCATGAGACTCCACCTCCTCTTCCAGCTTCAAATACCTGATAGCACTACAGAAAAAAATAATGAAAGCTACTATACATGGAAACAAATTAGAAATGAAAAAGTACTTTTCTGCCAAGATCAAAACAATAGCAACCAAATATTTTTCCCTGTCTTGGCAGAAAAATTGTACTAATCCTCAGGCTACAATATCACTCTTTGATTTGACAATTTATAAAAGACAATTATTTGAACATTAACACCAAGTCCCCCAGACATAAAAGCTGAATACCACAATACCACGTACCTGGCGTACAAAACTATTAGAGGTAGTGTCAGAAGATGTACTCCCATCCGATCCTTTAAACCGATTTTTTCTTCTTGCCCCTTTACCATAAGACTGTTAAAAAAAAAGAAAAAGAAAAACAGATTAGGGATACAATGTTAGTTTATGCTGCACAGACAGCTCTCAGCGCAAGCTTTACCAGCGACTACTAGGCCAGCAGAGCTTCAAATGATCAGCTTTGTGCCAGCTGATAATCAGTGTTCAGTAAGTAACTGATGGGGCTACACGCATATGTGCTCACTAACAAAGTTAGATTCGGCGAATTGAGCTTTGAATGTTTATTTTTTCACATTCAGCTTTGGAGAAGCATTTATAAACTTGTATAGTTGTATTATTCAAGCAAGTCAAATTGACTAAGAAGTACAGCAGCTCGCCTAAACGCAAGCTAGGATGGGCGATAATGGGTCAGCTTCCAGCACACCACAGCTGTGAGTCAAGTCAGCTGAGGGAACAGCAAACAGTGACCAACAGCTTCTCCATTTAGAAGACACGAACTGAAGATAAACATAAAAACAATGACAACTTAAAAAAAGAAAGTTAAATTAATGAAAAGTAGCATAATAGGTGAAGAAGAACTGAATATGAAACTGGAAGGATACGTATAACTGAAAAAGCATTGTTTCAATCTATCAAAAAGACAAAAGGAGAATGAAGTAAAAGGGATTAAACTATGTTTTAGAAATACAGCAAATGACCACCTCCCTCAAAAAAAAAAAAAACAGTTTTTGTTCTGTGAGATGAATACAAACCGTCAATAAATACTATAAATCAAAACAAACAAACAAACAAACAAACAAAAAAAAAACAACCAAAAACACGTGTGAGTTCAAAACCATGCTATTTGCAACCACTTTTTGGAGAATGACAGTAAACTATGTTGTGATCAGCTGAAACATTTCCAGATAAAACAGAATCTTGCAGATTTGTTCTGCACAACTACATTAGGATACAGCCCTTTATATCTAGTCATATTTCTAAAGTTCATCTAAACTTGCAATAAAACCATGTCTTGACAGCTTCAAATATTATTTTCCTTGAGACTGATAAATGTACTTTTTTGTCACTCATCACTCTGCTTTAAAGGTCACTTTACTGATCTATCTCTCTGGCTCTGGCAGAGAGACATCTCCTGTCTTTAACTACCTCCCACAGGTCCCAGCAATAAGCAGGGTCTCCCTCTGCACTTCCAAGGTCTGGTTTGGCATATGCCTAATTTTAGCTCCCATCTTGCATTCATCACTGAACTTCAAAGGTCCACAATAAGTTAGGGGGAAAAAAAAGCAAGGAAAAACTACAGCAGCCACCCTCACCCTCCATGCTGTGATTTGTATCGTGTCTCCCTCCAGACTATCTCACTATCCTTTTCCCAAGAGTAAAAACTCAATTACAGAAATTCCATCATTTATTTACAGCATGCCACTAAAAATAATTTTTAAAAAGTCTTGCTAATAGTGTGCTAGTGTGCTCATACCCCACTACATTACAATAAGTAATTATATTATTTATTTCATTACTATTTTCTGAAACCCTCGGTCCTTGCATTCACATCATTCCACCATCTTTGGCCATAAGCTGCATTGGTCCTGAGTTTAGGAACAAAGAGAAAACTATGATCAGTGCATTGGAGAACGAGCTTGCAAACATGTTATGATGCAGACAGCAAACCTCAGGAGGAAACCCTGCGTGGGTGCACCAAGTGTGTCCCTCCCCGGGTTTGGGCAATGTGCAGAGCACCAGAAAGAGCTCTGGGCAAAATCCCATCAGCTTTCATAGTAGGAAAGGACAGGCTCAGAGGCACAGTTAAAATTTCATGCTGGAACCATCTACTGATCATGACTTCAAAGTCTGAGCTTTGACTCTTAGCTAACAAATATTAAATACGACAGAATACATCAGAGCCTAAAAGTAATCGTGGAGGATGACAAATAGCCACTACTAAGTAAGATCATTTTTCAAATCAACAAATGCAGATAGCTTGCCTCCAAGAGATGCAGCAGAACAACTTCAGGCTGTATACAGACCACTAATGTTGACTCGGGGGGGCTTCAGAGCTCTGCTTAGACTCCAGCATTACACCAGTATTTTAAAAAGAAACAACAGATCTGCCAGCCTGACACTGACTCTCGGCAAAATAATTTAATGTGCTACAACATTGAACTAACAATAACTTAAGAGCAATATTCTCCCAAACTTTTTTGGGAGACAGGGAGACATTTTGGGAGACAGCAAAGACATTTTATTAATATGATTTTTACAAAAAGAGAGAGGCTGTGGAGTCTCCTCCTCGGAGATCTTCAGAAGCCACCTGGACATGGTCCTGGGCTCCTGCTCTGGGTGTCCCTGCTGGAGCAGGGGCTGGGCCACATGGATCTGAGCACCCCGCCAACCTCAGCTCTTCTGGGATTTTGTGAAAACTGAAGTGAACGAGAATTGGTACTAGCAACATGTTGCTTAAGGCAGAACTATTAAAAAAAAAAAACAAAACATAATGCACATCATGGGGATGAAAATATACGACTTTCTGATGAATCAAGTAAGTCACGATACATAAATTGAAAAGTGAACCAGGAATGATTACACATGGTTGTATTTCTAAAAGGAATCTTTGGCAAAATAAGAAAATTTTGATCCTACAAAGGACTTTACATGTCTGTAAGAATAAAGAGTAGACTGGAAGCGCTATTACCAGTAAACTGTTGAAGAAATGTTCCAGTTAATGTTAGATTAGACAGTTCCTTGTGAATCATCTTTATTCCACATGATAAGACAGAATATTAAGGTGACACATAATATATACAAATTGTCTTTAACACTGATGACCTTTAAATAAAAACTTTTTTTTTTTTAATCAAAATTTGCCAGCAGTTAAAAATTGCTAACATTGAAGCAACTACAGTGGCACAGTTACTTGTCAACATTCTGAGCATCTTTTCTCCATTTTTGTGAAGGATACAGAAATATATTTACAAAAAAAAATAAAGATTCAAAGTATTCACATGGTAGCTCAAATGTATAAGGAATCTACATAAAGAACTAGGCAATTTCATACATAATGTATATAGACTATAATGCTATGTAATCCCTGAGGAGATACTACAACAATGAACATATATTCTCTTCCACAATCACATTTCTGTATTTGTAACCAGTTTCTTCAATATTTACTTTACTTATAAAATCATTTATTCAGTTTTATAAGGCAAAAAAATTACTGCAAAAACAAAATAGACTCAGATTTACAAGGACGAAATAAACAAGACTGGAATAAAAAAGCATTGCAAGCAGGGAGACAAACTGCTTCTCTACCTGCATAGCAACAACTAAAAGCCTTCATTTCAGGCAACATCACAGCCCAAATCCACCTCAAATGTACTCTTACCTTGATTTTTTAGTCCCTGTTTTTGTTTTTTATTGTTTGTTTTTTTCTCATGCACAGCAGCCTGTGCATTTTTGTTTCAGTCTCATATAAGTGAAAACTGTTGGAGGGCACCAGCTGCATGCCAACTTTGCACATAGGACATGTCGGACAGGATGGCAGGCTGCAGGGAGGGCCCACAGTGCAGCTGCTTTCCTGCATAGACTGATTCTGAGTTAGAGGAAAGGGAGGACAGCTTCGGCATGTGAGAAAAGGCTGATTTGACGGCTGCTCTTGTTATTTTAAAGGATACCAATCTGGGACCACATTTGTCTTCTATGCCTTCCAAGCCTATTCCCACAGCCAGAAATGTTGGAAACTTTGTTCTAAACATGTGATAAGTCTTCCACAAACAAACAGATTTCAAAAAATGATTAAGTGTCTCTGTCATGTAAAGAACCATGAATACTCATCCTGTCCTATTCATTATATTTTGCTTTTTTAATGTATTTTTTCCATAAGAGCTTCATGCAAAAATAAGAACTTTGTACCAAAAGAAAAAATAAACACAATCTATGAGATACATGCAATTCAGTGGAGGGGGAGGAGGGGACTGGAAATCACAGTGAATCCAATATGTTATTGTGATTTCCATATGAAAATCAGCTGTCTAATCTATGTTCTATTCAGCAGTTGGCTGTAATTACGTAGCTAAAAATAAAGGACTGAATCACGTTATGTGAGCATTGTGAGCATTGGCCAGCAAAAGCAATAACCTGGGGCACCTTCCTTAAACACAGTAGTCCTGCCCACCAAAACCACCTTAATCCCATCTTGTACTGTAACTCAACCCAGTTCATGTTAATACAGCAGGCTCCAGTCTTGACAATAAGTCTGTTTATATAAGAAGTTTGCTGAAGGAAACATTCTCACTGGATTTCAGCATCACTCCTTTCACAAAGATCTGTATACATGTAAGTGTTTACAGGATCAAAACTGTAGCTTGGTTTATTAGTCAGATGTGTGAAGTTCTTTTAAAATCAGTGAAGCTGCCAGAGACAAGAAACACAACCGCACGCATTTATGTTCTACAGCTTCTTAAAATACCTGGCAGACTATGTGAAGCCCTAAAAAAAACCTACCAAAGTCATCTTGTAAAGAGCAGTTCATCAACAGAGACTTAACAAAGCAAAGGACAGCTCTGTTTTCCAGCCCTGACGTGCAAATACATCATGCAACCTTTGTTCAGACCATATAATCAAACAAAATATGGGAATCATATGAAGCATTACAGGCATAAACAGCAGTTTCCTAGTAATGAACAGTTTCATATACAGCTACCTCAAGTTATTGCAAACAGATGAGATTAACACTGCCCAGTGAAACCCTCCCATTTTAATGAGGTTCAGCCTCAAGACGGGAAAGGCATTTATCTGTAACATTTAATCCTCTAACAAATGTAACGAGCAGAAGGCATGCTTGATCATTGTATCAAAATCCTATCACCTGGAAGAGGTGATAAAACATTTCAGATTGTCAGCTATCTACAGCCAAGGAACTGATCTTCAGTGAAAGTCTGAACAAAGCCTTAACCAGCAACCACTCCAGTGGTATATTATACCAAAGAGAAACAGACATAGTGTAAGTCTGAGCCTTTACTAATTATAACAGATAAAATAGCATCAGCCATCAAGACTGATGCCATGGTTAAACACAAAAATAAATTCAGGACATAGGAGCCACATATGAAAATCCTCCCTCTGCTGGACCTACTCAAAGAATAAAAGAAGGAGCAGAAGAATTAGGCATCAAAGTCACTGAAATGGATTCAAGTCTTGAAATAGACAATGAGGTCAGAAAGGAAACAGGGAGAAAAAAAACAAACAAAACAAAAACAGAAAATAAAAATTCAGAACTGGAATGAAGCTTACATGACTTCAAATGAACAAAGGGCCAGTTACAAGGACCAAAAGAACACCAAAAGGTAAAGAAAAAGGCCTCAGGATTGAGCTTCCCAGGACTCCATTGCTCCATCCCACCATTGGAACGGAGACAACAGAGCAATGTTGGACACAACAACGTATCCTGGCTGGCCTTGCTCCCAGAGCTGGGGTTTCAGGTCACCCTACATTCGCTCTGTGACACGCCTTCAGTGAGGAAGCTGCCTACAGAGCACAGACTCATGTTCCCATAGCAGAGAACAATCCCAAAGTTAGGTATCAAAACCTGGATTTCTTTAAAAAAAAAAAAAAAAAAAAAAAATTTGCAGTGATGACAATACAGATAAGACCAGGGATCCCTTGCGAAATCTTATCAAAGTGAGGATCTCCATGGTCACCAAGTTAAAATGCTGAGGCTGCCAAGTCCATTCAACAGCCCTTCTTTAAAATCTAATACCTAACCAACAAAACAACAACAAAACACGAATAAAATTACTTATCCAAACTTGCATTCATCATCCCTATATAAATATTTGACAACTGTCACTTTTGCTCTCACTAAAAAGAAATCACTTCTGCAGAGAGTTATTTGGTGCTCCTTTCTGCTGGCCTGCAATAATGCCTTTCCAGTGCTGCCACCAGAAATAGCCCAGTTCTCACCAGTTTATGCACTTCTGAGCCAGCTCCCTGTGCTCCCACACTCTCCCTGGGGCCCTAAGTCAGGGCATTCAGTAGTTTCCACTTCAGCAGACAGCAGGTGGGGGACCTGACCTGCTCTCTTCTTTTCAGAGACTCAGGACACCACATTGGTCAAACTCTGCTGCCCATCTCCCCACTGCACCACTGACAATGTCTGCTCCTAACTGAGCTCACAACATCAGCAGGCACTGAGGCCTGTGCCCAAACTCAACCATGCCTCCCGCAGCCTTTAGAATCAGACACTACAGTTGCAGACCATGTGCCTTCTCTTCCCCATGAGTTTATTTCTTCTTGTTACACACAAAATACACCTGTCTTGGCAAAAGACTTGCAAGTACAGCAGCTGCCTATGGAAAGTTTCCCTCTGCCCTGCAGGGCAGGAAGGCTGATTTGGGTTGCTTTGTGTTATTTTGAAACTCTTCTGTCCTGGCACAGAAAAGAACTGAGAAAAAGCAGCAGAAGAAAAGTAACTGAGACTCCAGAGAAGTCAAGCTTGGAAGTGTACAGGAACTTTTCATCCACAACTGTTCAAAATTATAAACCTAGTGACAAAACAAGACAAAAACAGAGAAAGCCTCCAGAAAATGGCTAGCTCGCACAGAAGTTAGGAATGAATATGCTAAATTGCTTCACAGAGATTTTGCAGTCTAGGAAAATGTTAAGAAAAAAAAGCAAACAGTAACTATAGCCCACAAATGCTGATGATGTGCAACACCTGAGCGGCAAGGAAATGTCTCTGGGTGAGACAACCATGCATCTTTACCTGTCACTGGTGGATTTTGGACAATGCAAAACAAACCCTAAAAGCAGAGAAGGATTATCAGAAAAGTAACAGCTGAAAGATGAAGGGCTTTCTTTAGTCAAAGACTATCAAAATGTATTTTTGAGTGCAATGCTGTAAAGAGGCTACCACATCAAGAGAGAAAATACTGCCTCTTACCCAGGACCACAAAAAGCCCAATCTATTAGTTTGATTTCTTTTCTTCTTTATTCATATATGGTCCTGCTCTCACATCTGGCTTGCAGGGATGCTGCCAGAAGAGAATAAAGCCTTCTATGCCAGTATTGAGAATGGCTGTTGCTATTGTATGATTGAAAAAAGGGATACAAATCGTGTCTGTTTGTCACCTCCAAGGCGTTCTCTTTAGTTAGACAGGAGAGATACACTGTTGCAAACGTTCACTTGAACGCTGTGCATCCCGATAAATCAGCTTAGCTGAAATGGAGCAGCAGAGGGCAGTGTGATTAATCCGCGGGGAATATATCGCCGCTCCCTTCAGCCCTCATCACCACCGGACAGGCGGGAGGGAACGGTGCCATGCAGCTGAAAAGACAGCTAGAAATCTGCGAAGGGCAGGGCCCACAACTGCACTGATATTCTCGAATCGTCAGAACGCACACTGCTCCAAAATTCCCGTGAGCATCACTCACGGTCAGTACAGAATAGGATTTGAGGCTACCCGACCCAACTCCATGCTGTACCCCGAGCAGTGGCAGCCCCTGCCCATGCCAAGAGCCACTCCAGCAGCCTTTGGGCCGGGAGGGGGGAGCATGGAACAGTACAGGGCCACAGAGGAAATCTAAATGCGAGTGAAAGAGCTGGAGAAAACAATTAAGAAGGGAACTGTTTTCATTTCAGATGTGTCAAGCTGTTACAGCCCGCACTGCAAGATGATAGATAAGAAGGCAAGGAAGAGAACAGGAGGAAAATGATAATGGGGAATAGGGAAGAATTCATCCAGGGCACGATGCCTCCTCCCTCCACAAGGCAGCCTGTTGATGCCTGCTAAGAGGCTTCATTATATTGTCTTAGAAATATCCCACGTAATTCACTGACCTGAGTGCAAAGGCTGTACCTATAGCATAACCCGGGAAGTCGTGGAATGAGAAAATAGAAATTACATCTGGTGATTCCTGGGGATTGATAGACTTTGAATCAGGATCAGAAAAAAAAATTAAATGAGGGGGAAAAAAAGGAGAAGGACCGAGAACCACCACGAAAGGCATTAATATGCTCTATTGTAACAGGTTATATACAAATTGCCATAGCATCTACGTTCATTAAGATGTTTCATTTACATATTTGGATTCAGATTTCTAGATCTGAGAGGTTTTTGAAAGAAAAATTTCAAGATGGTAATGAATTTGATTTTTCAAAAATCAGATACTGATTATCAACCACTGATCCCGTTCAACAGTTTGCTTGTTTTACATTTTCTGAAAATCAGATGCTGAGTTTATTACAAAAGGGTGACACCTAAAACTGCTACTTTGCAGTGACACAGACACAAGCACAGCGAATAATGTCACTACCAGCACATGCACACACCTGGCCATAGCAGACAGCTAAAAGCACACCACAAACCCTGCTTCAACTGGAATCACAGTGAGCACTCAGAACTACATACTTAAGTAACACAGTGTTCTAGGTAACACAGAAGCACGAACAGTTTCCCCCACTGCAAAGAACTTCCCAGGGAGATCATGGTACGATTGCCAGGATCAACACCTGCAGGGATTTTATTCCTTTTACAGATCTTGTTAGAAAAACACACTAAAGAAATAGATTATATGCAAGGACTATCTAGGAACAGTTCATGTATTTCATAATCTCTTAAGAGAAACTGCTTCCAGAGTGTTAAATGCATTCACGCCTCTGCCAAGCAGTGATGTTTGGCTGAAATTGATGGCCGGACACAATCCAAGGTATCGACCGCGATGTACAGCCAGATTAAAAGAAACACTCAGCTTTGCAAAAGTAAAATTCTTGGGTAAGAGAAATCCTGAGGCTTGCTACAAGTATATAGAGGCTCTTCAATTATATTTTGCTTAACTATAATTACCAGAAGTAGCACTTCGGAGAGAATACTTTGAGGAGTGATATCACTCCATAAGCTCACACGACGCATTACTTGGCATGAAATTTTTCTAGGATTGATACATAAGCACCTCAGTGAAAAAGATAGTGGTGGGCATAGCTGGAGGACTTGTCGGCAACCTACTTGATCATTCACTCACTCTCATTAAGCTTCTCCTTCTCACTGTGTTTTCTAAAGCAGCAAGATCTTATCATATTGATTTTCTGGAAATCGTGTTAATGGAGCAAAAACCCAGGTCAGAATAATTGCCTCTGAATACAGAGCATGCTAAGGAATGAGGTGAATGTTATTATTCAGCCAAAGGGTTTATGTAGGTCTAGGGTACATATGTATGAAGATGATTCTCGTCTTGCCTGACAGTCTGGTTCTGAAAACTGAAAATTATTCACTCAACCAAAAAGCTGTGTCACCACTATCTTAAAAATTGGCTTTTTGGCTTCAGGTGTTCAGAAACCAATTCTATAAAATAGAAGTACTTTACCTGAATCGCACATAATGTATGTGTTGGCAAGCCATCTTTCTCTCTAAACAGAGGTTCTTTATAACTAGTGAAAAGGGAGTGGAGAGTGAAAATCAGCTTTCTGATCAGTGTTTGACCTGCAGTACCAATGTGTCATGATTTGACAGTCACCGATTCCGCACTTAGGGCTGAAAAGATACAAAAGGGTGTGGGTCAGAAACGAGTTCCTTTGCCACTGTTTCTGGAGAGGGGGGCAAAGCATACGGCCCTACCAAAATGTGCTCTGCGCTCAGAGACCGCAGACAAATCCACATCCAAAGAGACACTTGTTCAGCCCCATCGCGGCCGCGTTTCAGTGCCGGGCTTTGCTCTGCTGTCACCGCTCCCAGCACCCACGGAGCAATTAGCGACTCCTGCGCCAGACGGGCAGCGCCTTCCCGTGACAATCCGGCACTCCTGCGATGGCACCAGACCGCCTCAGAGGACATAAAGCGTCAGGAAAAGCTTCGGCGGCAGCAAATGAAACCGCCACCCCAAAAGGAAAAAAACTCCGAGCTCGAGCAAGCATGTTTGCAATTTAAAACGCACGCAATCGGATTTTACCACCCTTTGAGTGGGTTTAAAAATAGCACCGAAAGTCTTTGTAGCCAACTATTGCAAACTCGAAGGCGTTATGCAACGTTCCTCAATTAAGCAGGAACCACCTTTCGGAGCGCAGCCCTCTCCCCGCGGCGCCCGTCCACCTGAGCTCTCGGACAGCCCCGCGGCGGCCGCGCCGCCGCTGCCGGAGCGCCCATCCGCGCCTCGGAACCCGCGCGGCCCCTCCGCTCCCGCCCGGCCGGCACCAACAGGTTACCGCGGCGGGGAGCCCGGCCGGGACCTGTCGCCGACAGCGCGCCGAGCGCGGGCGCAACGCGTGCCGCCCGCCCACCCTCCGGAGAGCCGCCGGCTTCTCGCGGCTCGCGCGCCGGGGGCCGGCGGCGCTCCGGGTGCCAAACTTTTCCGAGCGCGGAGCCCGCGCCGAGGGCCGCGCCCCGGCCGCTCCCCGCCGCCCCTCCCGGCTCCCGAGCCCCGCGGTGCCGCCGGGCCCCGCCGCCCCCGCCCTACCTGCGCTGCCGCCGCGGGCAGGGGGTTGTCCAGCAGCTCCATCGGCACCTCCTGCGCCGGGCTGGGAGGCGATTTGGCCATGTCGCTCTGGACCATTGGCGTGAAGCCGGGCAGAGCCGAGCCCCGCGGCGGGGCAGAGGCGGGCAGAGCCGAGGCGGGGCGGCGCGGCGCCCCTCAGCGCCCGGCCATGCCGGGGAGCGGGCGGGAGGGCCGAGGCGGGCGGGCGGCGGCGCGGCCCTGCCTGCTGCCGGCGAGGAGCGCGCGGCGCGGCGCCGGGGGACGGGGCACTGCCGGCGGCGGGCGCGGGGGGAGGGCAGGGGGCGGCGCGTGGGGATGAGGGAAAGTGACAGCGAGCATCTCCCTCCCGGCAGCTACCGGGCGGCGGGAGCGGGGCAGCGCCGCCCTTCTCGCGTCCCTCCCTCGCGGCCTCCCCGCCGGGGAGAGAGGGAGAAAGTTGGGGCGGGAGGGAGGCAGGGTAGGCCCGGCCCGCCCCCGAGCCCCGCTGAGAGCAGAGGGGAGCGCGGGGTGGAGCCGGGCGCTGTGTGAGAAAGGCGCTGCCCGCCACGCCCTGCCCTGCCCGGGTTCCGTGGCCCCGCGTGCATCACCGGCTGGATGAGGTGGTGAACGGCTCTGAGCTTCTCCACCGCAAAGTTCTGCGTTTGTAGGCTTTCACTGCACCTCTTGGAGCTGGCTGCGTGCACAGCAGCAAGGACTGAGCGGGATGGAGCTGGCAGGTGGGATGGAGCTCCCTGCCTGGTTGTGTATAAGGATGACAGGGCAGCGTTAACTGATTTCTGAAGAACTCGTTTATAACTTGGCTCAGGAGGAACACGCTGCTCCCCTGAGGTGATGGCTGGCCTAATGGATGAGGCATCTGAGCACATAGGCACACGATGGACGGAGTGGAGTAGAGCATGTACTCTACAGAACGTGTTGCCACTCCATGTCTTTCTTGGGCCAGGCCTGTCTGCATGCCAGGCAGCACAGAGAGAAGGTTCTGCTTCTGAAATCACTTAGTGTTTATGAGATCTCTTATTGATAAACAATGACAAATCATTAAATAAACTCTGAATGGCCACGTGTGTCCTATATTTAAAATTGCATCAGTATCTAAATGTGATATAGAAGTCACACAGGAAAAGGAGCCAACGAATCCAACCCAGCACAAAAGCCAGTTCAAGAAGCACATTCAAGCTTTCTCCCAACCGCATGCTTGATTTATCTCATTTTTCATTACAGTAATAAATTTCCTCTCCAAGTTAACTTACCCCTGCAGATTTCCTCATATGAATGGCATAAACATCCTATCCACTTTTTTGTGAGGGAATTGTCTTTATCTGCTAGTGGAAATGCCCTGAGGTTTGAAGAAGCTTCAGAAATTGCACTTGTCCAAAACGTTTCACAGTTTGTGTGTTTATGTTGCTGTTTGTTTTTTTTTTTTTAAGTTGTCATAGCATTCTTCAAAAATAATTTTGTCCAAGATATCATCCATGGCAAAACACAACTGTTAATGAAAAGAATGTTTTTCATGTGTTTACATGTTATTCAAACAGTTAAATAGAGATGCCTACCTATAAAGGTGCTAAAGCCTGGCCTGCTTTCAGATGCCCTCTTGGTGATCATAAGCAAGAGGCATTTTCTCTTTACACATTTAAAGTGAAAAATGCATGTTTCAAATTCTGATGTAGGCCTTGAAGCAATTATTTGTTGCCTTCAATTTAGATTGTTTCTATTGAGTTACTTTTTGTGAGCACAATTACAGGAGGACATCGCATAAGTAAAGATTTGTACAAGATCCTAGCACAACATTTCTGTTTATGACTGCTAAGTGGGGAGATTTTATCTGATGATGCTGGCTTTCATTTCCAGCATCTTTATGGCTTCGGAACCATTTATCCTTCTGTTTCAAACACTCTGTACAAAGAGCTCTTGATCCACAGTGATTCAGTACAGCCTGGACTTGGTAAGTTTTCAGGCATCCATCAACGTCTGTCTATTCTCTCTCTCATGGAGCAGGGAGTGGTAGCTATTTAGTTATGCAGCAGTGGTCCCTCATTCTGAATTTTTGATTTTGTGAGGGTATATTACTACTCACAGGATTTTTTTTTTTTTTTAATATATCATTCCTTAATAGCAATTATTTTAAAACATTACAGTTTCTGAAACCATGAATTGTACATGTGTTTCTGGATTTCTACTTCCTCATAAATTAGAGCTCAAATATATCAAATCAAGTTCACTTTGCTAAGCTCTGTATCTTTAATAGTTCATTTTTCTTCTTTTCTTTATGAAAAGATAAACATAATATTTTTTTGTTTACATACACAGACACACGTCACTCCGAAAGCAACAGCTCCTATTTATGTATGTGAAAAATACAACAAATAACACTATTCGGTAGAGAAAATTCTCAGCCATTAAACATTGTTTTTCAAAACAGCCACCACCATTAGCTATGTATTTTCACCAGTGATGAACAGGATCCTGCATGCTGCACTCACAAAATTCTACAACAGTGGAGTTAACCCACTTCACTGTCATCACCCACCACTTCACTATGGTCACATCCACCGTCTGGTCTCCATAAATGTTTAGCAAGTATTGATGGATGTCAATGGGTGCCATTTTTCTGCATAGAGGAATTCAGTTCCACACCTTTGTTTCCTGTGCACTTCCATATCAGAAGTCATGCTCAGACTGCTCCTCTGCTGCCATCTGTCACATGGCAATAAAATGTAATGGAATATTGGTGAGAAGGTTCAGTCTCTACTGCCATACCACCAACATCTGCCTCTGACTTTGTGGGCCAACATAACAAAATAGGAGGCATTACTTTTGGAGCAGCCCTAATACAAGTGCTGTAGAGAGCAAGGACTCAGGAAATAAGTTTGAGTCACAAATAATTAAAAGAGAAAATAGCTAAATATTGAGAATTGGGATTGTATATGTTTCTCTAAGAAAACATGTAAAACAAATCACTGACCCCCTATACATTTCTGAATAGTACATTTATCTTGTTTCTCTTCCTGATAGTCTACCTACCTAAGTATTCTTTACTAGCAATTATCATTCATTGCACTGATGTAATAAACGGTCAGAAGACTAACTGGGAAAAATAACAGTTTCACCCTTTTGTTTGTAGTTCAACAGCATTTTCTAACCTTGAAATGTGCAGTGAAAATCCTTCAGCTGAACACATACCCTTGCTGTCATCCATCCCTCTGCGTGCTGTTTTTGGCCACATCTCCAGGAGAAGGGTCAACGTGTAAAAACAATATACAGAGATTCCAATTTGCTAGCTGTTTCTCAGGGGAAAAACAACCTGCTATTCCTGACCACTTCTCAGAAGAAAACCACTCTGCTACATTTTTCTTTTACACTCTTATCTGCAATGGAGAGGTGTTGTGCATGCTTATTTGGACTTTTCTAAACATGCAAATTTTAGGAAATTGGAAGAAAAGAGAAGATATTTGTTAAGGAGGAAAAAAAAAAAAAAAAAAAAAAAAAGAACAAAACCTTACTCTGTTTGAGAAGATAATAAAAATACAGGGCTTTTTTTTTTGTTGTTCTTTGAGAGATTAGATGTTCTTCTAGAGCAAGGAGCGCTGTGTTACTTCACGCATTTAATTGTCCTTGCCATCAATACAAGAATGTTGGTCTCCAGCACTGTGTTTTAACCTTTGCACTCTTGCATAGTATTGACTTAGTCCATAATTATCACTGGAACATGCAAAAATAAAAAGTTTTGCTTTTATTTGAATACATGCAGCTAAAAGCTAAATACTTAGGCCCAAGGGAGGTGATAAAAACTTGCATAAATAAAGACCTGTGAGCTTACAACGTCTGCTATGAAACTACTTAAGTTCTTGCAACTGAATATATGTCTAAAGCTCTGATACAGCAAGCCCTTTGGGTAATATATCAGTTAAGAGAAGTGTTGCCCACCTATTCCTCTGTGTCACTTTATGCTGCAGCTGGTAAATTCAGAAAACATGAATTCACTCAGTTACCTGGATTTAATATCTCAGAACAAATGTAGTCCATCTTTTTCAGCAATGTGTTGCAAGCTGGCTGCTGGTGTGCAAACTTAAGAGACTTCCCTTATTTTTGTACTTTACCTTTTCCACAACAAGCCTGAACAAAAGCACTCAGCTAATATCTGGACAAGCTCACTTGTGAACCTATTATCAGTCTGTATCAGAACACCACACTGGCTGGCTGCATTAAATGAGCAGATCTGTCCTTCCAGCGTGTGTTCATTATCCTTTACTCTGTGGGGTTTAGGCAAGATGCAACAAAACCTTGATTGATTCTGTTTTGATATATTTTCGGGGGGGGAGGGGGAGGAGGGTTGGGGCAGGGGCAGGATTAGGAGGAAGAATTTTCCTCCATGATAGAAGAGCAAGGTACAAAGGCTCACAGTACTTGCAAAAGCCACAACACCTAAGCACGTATTTTTCAACCCTCTTAAAAACATGACCAAAAAAGGCACACTCCTGCTTGCTAGCTGTTCACTTTGCAAAAGGCAATTGTGCTGCCTATGGGTTGTGTACAAATCTCATTTTAATGAAGCACTTCTGTAGAAGTTGCTTGATTCAGATGATATTTTCTTTCCTTTTTCTTTGCCCTCCTATCATAGCTGAGACCAGATATCTTCTTTGTATCCCCAGTCCTTACCAACTATGGTGTTCCTATTTATAGTGTTATTGCTCTCTTATTATTAAATACATGAAACACAAGAGCACAAAAAGGCTTTATAGCACTCTCACCCACAAGTATGCTCAGCCCATGTGAGTTACTGACATAAGAGACAACTTTTAATAGACCATCCAGACTGTGTCCAAGGACAGCATCCAAGCTCTTTGCAGATTCGTGGGCTTGGCCCATCTTCCACCCTTCACTGAGCCCCAAGCTCAGCTTCTGCTTTTATGATTTAGGGAGGACATATTTTTTTCTTTCTACCCAAAAATCTCTTATTTGTGGCACCAAAGAACTCCATTCACAACATTCACAATAAATAGTATAAGAAAAGACAATGACAGCCCCTAATCTGTAGAAGAATTGCAAAACAATCAACATGGTTGACAGTTAACTCATCATTACCAAGGCTTGGCAGAGTTAACTTGCCTAAGAGTTTACAAACTCTGCACAGATCTATGCATGCATGGATCTGAAGGCAAATGGCTGGTGGCACTGCTGCACAGTACCATCAAGCAGACTTAAATGCTTGGCATTTGCCAGGAGTCACTTCCTTTCCTCCTCACCTTGACTGCACTAACCCACTCTGCACAATCTTCCTGCTTGCTTCTCCCAGTGTGAGACAATCCTTTCAAGCACTGAAATTAAAATGTAGCAGAAAATTAATTATCTTTCTATAGGGTTAATTCTCTGCTGTGTTATCTCCACCAGCCATCTTACTGCCAGATAAGTGCAAGTGCTGGGCGGAGCGGGAGCCCAGTGCTTGGAGCAGGGCTGCAGGAATTCCTTCCTGGCAGAACACCAGCCCTGAGAGCAGCTCAGCTATAAACATCAAGCTGCAACCAGGGTCAGTTGTGAAAACATTACTGCAGAATAATGTCGGTTTGGCTTCTGAAAAGTAATTTTTGGTAAGCGTTTTGAGTTTATGCAGTAAAATGAGGGGGAGGAAGACAAGTCTTCAAGCTTTTGTTTGTTCCTTCTTTTTCTCCTTTACTGCTAAACCTTTTTCACTCAGATGCCCCACAATCCTTAGCAAGATAAAAATTTTCATTTTGTATGAGAGCAATTTTCAATAAATCTTCATTAGCTTTCAAGTTTCAGAAGAAAAATGACTGCGAAAAAGATGATATCATCAGTCATTTTAATACAATGATGTATATACTGTACTGTCCACAGTCAGTTGCCATCAAACCCATCTTTACTTATGCACTTCAAGAGCAAAATTGGGAGAAACTTCCACCCTCCTGAAATATGAAACAGTGTACGACTTTGCCCTGCTCCAACACCCTATGGGTGTAGGCAGGTACCCCACAGATTTAAATGGGGCAAACCAAGGTGTCCTTCAAAAACTTAAGAGCAGATTTTTGGGCTGAGATGACAATTTTTACTGTAACATCACTGTGGGAACTTACAATTTCAGTGGGAAAAAAAAATAGAATAGTAATACTTTTTTCTTTGCATGCAAAGAAAAAAGCTGTGGCAAGCACGAAGCAGATTTATTATACATTTTGTAGCTACAAATATATTTTACAGTTATTTTGGTACCGTGCATCTTATAATGCACTTTCTAGTACTTTCTCCAACACTTTTTTCAAATTGGAATGGTTTCTTAATATCATTAGATGCTAGCAAAAATTTTCCCCTCCATTTTTTTCTTGTTCATTTTGTGAGAGAAACAGATTGAAATGAACTAACTTTAAAAAAAAAAAAAACTTTTTTTTTTTGCATAATTGATTTGAACTGTTATAATAAGAAAGGATTATCTTTTACAGTCATGTCTCTATTAAAAATCAGCAGGTAAATATGTTGTTACCCAAGCCTGGGATGCTCAGGAAAACCAGACAGCGTTGCCCCTGCTGCATGCCACAGGAACCACTGCTTAAGGTGGAAGCCATTAACACAGCTACATCTTTGTCAGCTCCCTGAATTGAATAATTTTCAAAAAGAATAACTTCCATGAAGTTTGTTGATGGAGGGAGTGTTCTGTCAAAGCATACAATTTGAAAAAAAAAAAAAAAAAAAAAAAAAAACCTTTCATTTTGCTAAAAAAAAATTCCTTATTAGGAAACCTGTACATGCTTTGCTCATACTTGCATCCCTTACAAAATTCTGCTGTGCCCATGGCCCAGTGGCAGAGGGTGACTTTTTCTTAAAGGCATGTGAGAAGATGAAGGGAAATGGCTTTAAACTGGAAGAGGGTAGATTTAGACTAGATATAAGGAAGAAATTATTTAGTGTGAGGGTGGTGAGATACTGGAACTCCAGGGAGGGGGCAGTTAATGCTAGGCTGGATGGAGCTGTGAGAAGCCGGTCTAGAGGGAGGTGTTCCTGACTATAGAAGGTGGTTGGAACTAGATGATCTTAAAGGTCCCTAAAAATAATGAAAGAACCCACTCGAGGCAAGACCCAGCATGGCCTGCTCTAGCTCCATGGCAACACACTGCAGCAGTGACTCTCACTCTGCACAGGGGGCACAGGGAGTACTGTTGTTCCCACTGCAGTGCAGGAGGTCGAGAAGCACAATTTGGACAGTGATAATGAGAACAGCCTTAAAACTGCCTTCCCAAGAAAAAAAGTCCTGAAATAGGAATTTGTATAAGAACAAGAACATCAGTAATTTATTGCTAGACTAGCAGGTGTAGATTGGTTCTCTATAAGGAGGCAATGAAGAATTAGTTTTGAGTATCATATAAACAGAACCAACATTAAAAAACAATCTTTAAATGAAATTTAACATTTCAAATTTGAAACTCCTACTACTCTACTACAGAAATTAATGGTGTTAAATCAATTCTTGCAGGTTTGATAGCAACACACATTTATCTAATGAGTGAATGAATCACTGTTGGGCCCACAAATGAGAGAAACTCTATTATTGATGTCTCTATTTTCTTCTAACGTAGTTTCAGTGAAATAGATATATTAAAGACCCCCCCAAACTAGTCAGAATCTTCTTTATAAAATAGCTTCCTTAAGTAATGCTTGACATTGCTATTGCATTAGATTCACCTAGTTTTAGAGTTACATGAAGTGCTTATCTGAAGGTTGATAAAGTCATATGGTATTTCCCAAATAAATCTTTAATCTTGTTGGCTTCCTAGCTGAGCCCTCTCTGAGTAGGCTCACTTCATTTTGCATTTTCAGGCAAAGAGATTTGGCTAAATAAACTTCGGGAATACCCAAAATATTCTGCTGGTTATGAAAAACACGTTTGGATGCAGTCCTGAAGCCGATCTTTTGCTAACAGTCCCACTGACTGCAGTGAAAATATTCATGTCCACCCTAAGACAGAAGCATCAAAAAAGAGGAGTTCATGTTTACCTATTATTTAGGCACCGGATATTTGTGAACAAGCTGTATATAAATTAGCACCGAAAGGAGTCCTGTTGATATTGTTAGCTTCAGTAGCCTCACAGAACTGTTAGTGTATAGCACCTTGTAACTCACTAGTTTTTAACTGGATACCAGAATCCCAGACAATACGTTTTCTCTCTTCTGTTGAGTATACTTCACTATGGCTCGTAAACAGTAACTCAATTCTTCCTTCGCAAGAATATTCCAGAGCACTTTATACAAACTAATTAAAAATTTACTGAAGCAAATATTTTGAAATCTTCCAAATGCTCATCTACTATTCAACGCACAGCAAAACATGTTTTCCTTTCCACAGACTGACACAAAACATTTCAAATAGATCAAACACACAAGAAAAAAAACAACACATATTAAAGTCTGCGAATAACAGAATAATACATTGGTGAATTATGTTGCCAATGACTTAACAACTTATCAGTGTGAACTGTATGATTAATTGCTAAGGGATTTGCAGTTTAGTCCACTGTGAGGTTGTTTGCTTTGAGAAAATTCTCTCCCACATGTTTTTACCAGAAACAATACTGTTTAATAAAGTTTTGCTATATATGTCACCGAGCATAAAGGAAACAATGACAGTAAACACAGTGAGATAATCCGGATAGAAATTCTGGCTGTTTGCAGCCAAACTATTGTTCATGAATCAACTCCTGGACTCCTGCTGTTTCAAATCCAATATGCTAATTTTAACCAAGATTAATTTTTCATACTCACTCATATGTTGAGTGCAATAGTTCTCAAACCAGTGAAGAGGCCATTTGGCCACCTGTTTGGCTGAGTCAGGAATGTCCTGAAGCTGAGGATGGTCACCAATACAGCCACCACAACTTCGTTTGCTTCATGGCTCCTTCTGGGGGAAGGAGTTTTTTTTGTGTCTGCAGCCTCCATTCAGTCACTAGTGTAAAGTAAAAGGACTTAATGGGAACTTTTATGACAGTATGTATACAAGATATACTATTTTCTTTTTTCTTTTCCTAAATAAACAAGCTTGAAGTTATGATAAGGGCTCTTACTTACCTTTCTTCCACTACAGCAATGTAAAGAGTGCACATCAAAGTATCAGCAAGAGGGAGAAGATCACACAGGAGATCTTATGTCCCTGTTGCTCAGAGACTTGAGACAGATGACTATGTGCTGCTTATAAGTGCTCATCATAAAGTGCTGCTGTCAAAATGTGTGCTACTCCACAGTGCTCCTCAGTTCACTATGTATCCGAGTCTCCCTGTTTTTCTTTGATAGCACATTGCTATTGTGCAATAACAGTCTATAAACTATTTAATTAGAGCTCATGGTGTGGTTTGCAACTGCAATAAAAGTTTGTTTACCACAGGCCAGTATACTGTTTATGTATAATCTCTTCATTTGCTAATCTCTTCATTAGCTACATTCTGCGTTGCAAGAAAATTCACCAGTCTTCTACATTTACTACCATGCTTCAATTAGACAGAGCAAATCATCTTCAAGATCCAAGTATCTTACGTGTAGAGTAAGTCTCCCAGTACATTTAATGCTTTCATTACACTGAATGTCTGTTGTTTCCAATTATCTTGCACTAATTTAAATGCAGTCTTTTTTCAAGAAACCATCTGCAAATCTTTGTAAACATTGATTAGAAATAATATCATAAAAAGTCAGTTATATTGCAACTTAGACATCGGGAAACTGAAGCATAGAACAGTTAAATTTTTCTAAGGTGAACTCATTCCTGCATTTTAACCAAAACAGACAGTGAATAAATTAAATGTCTTTTACAACAGGAACTAAATCTCAGGATTTTCACATATTCTTGGAATATTCAGCCATTAAATTAAAAATTAGTATTTGGTCTTCCCCTCATCTATTCCCAAGGAGCTTGTTTACAGAAGAAACTATTGTGATAGATACAGAAGCCTCCTGAGAGTCAAAGACCGTAGTTGCACTCTTAGGAGTGTTTACTAGAGAGAAAAATTAGCTAGTCTGCTCATAAGTGCAACTCTAAATAGAAATACAGTATTCATTGATTTTAGTGCCTCTGAGACCACCTGGCACCTCAGGAGGGCTTTTCAGGTTTGTTCTTTAGTACTGCGGAATCTCAGTTCACTTTGGATTACACTTTATGCGCATGATCCAATTTTAGATCAGACTTTATATTTTAGAATTATCTTAATTCGTAGAGTTATATGGAACCTTTTAGAGGAAATCTACCCTATTGTCTAATCAAATTAAAGAAATCCACATCCAAGCAGAAAAGTGAGATAAAAATTACTGAGAACGCAAGGGGTAAACAAAGATGATATTAGATGCCTAAAAATGTCCCTTTGTGTTTTTTTTGGGGGGTGATAAAATAGATCTCTGAATAGAAACCAAAATATCCTTAGAAATAGAAACCAAAGCTTTATCAGCACAGTAACTACACGACTAGTCTATGCACATATTTTCACCGATGAGTGACAGAAATGTTAAAAACACAGATTACTTTTAAATGTAGCATGCAAGCACCATCTTTCTAAATGTAAAATTTTTGAAAATAATTTGTTTTCCAAAAAACACTCCTAAAAAATATTTGCCCAAGAGGTAAAATGATGTATTGCAAACCATCAGTGGAAAAGAACATAGAGCATTCACTAACTTTTCCACATCTTCCCTACTGACATAAGCTTCAGTAAACAAAGTACATAAGAATAAAGAAAGGTAACGGATACAATGGTATCAAATGAACTATTGATTAGATTTTCAGAGCACAGAACATTAGAGGTAACACTGCATTACATTCAAAATTAAATATCAAACTGGGAGCCATATGCAACAAGTGCAAAGGATCGATCAGTTTATTACAAAAACAATCTTTCATGTTTAGTACCTTAAAATTTTTTGCTGCTTAACTATCATCATTACCCGAATATTTGGAATCAAACCTCTTCAGAATAATTAAATGCAGTTACTTGATCATTGTGTTTATCATTTATACAAAAAAGAAAAAAGAGGTCTATATACGACTGGCCAATTTTATTGAAAAAAAAAGAGTACAGTAAGAGCTACCTGTAGCTCTTAGCTCAGATTGAACTGTCTGTGATCCAAGCTGTAGTTGGGGGGAAAATGAAAAAAAAAAAAAAAAAAGAAAAAAGAAAAATGATTTTAAAGTAATGTCATGTTTGCTAGATATATTAAAAAAAAATAATAATAATAACCCAAACAGAATCGAAGTTAAATGGGAAACTACTGTTTTCTGTATAACACAAAATGTTTTCCAAATGGTTTTAGTTTTACTTAACTGTCCAAGGTAGCAGTAATAGAAAAATCACAGTTAATATGTGAACTAATTCCAGTCTGACAATCTGTGCGCTCCACTAGTTGTCCCATTTTACCTGAACCTTAGCAGCACTGTAACTCTTCCTAAATTGAATCCATGAGATGGTGCTGCTGCACAAATACCATCAGTCCTCTTCATTTTTTGTTACTGGGACAAGGGCCATATGATCTTTGAAATTTCTTTGTACATTTGTCAGTCTGAAACTGCAGTTCTCCATGACACCTATGACTAAGTATCAGCCTTGCCAAGAAGCATTTTCATAATCTCTTAATCAATTATTTTTTTCTATCTGTAAAAATACCCCAAGATGTTGTGAGTAAATTACATCTGCAGACAGATATCATCTTCATATTTCTAGCAGAAAAAAAACCACTATAAATTGCTAAATAGTTGTCATTCTGTGGCTTTGCTCAGAGTAAAATGCTGCAAATTAGAAATCCAAATTGTTTCATCACCTTTTTCCCCACTTCAAAATGATTTCAAAATACCACTTCTAATCCACAAAGATTTATGATGCCAAGGGTAAATGAAAGCCTGCTGTAGAACAGCAGCTCTCCTGTGGTGAGATGGTTTAACTGGGTGAATGAAGGTATCTCCCAGAGCCTCCTTGGGCACCAGAAGCCTGAACTGTAAACAGGCAAAAGGAGAAAGACTGGGCTACAAAAAGCAGCAGGCTGTAAATCCTCCCCAAACCAGTAACGTTCAGGTGGCTGGCAGGGGCTGCATACATGCTGCTTCTGTCTGATTCTGATCAGTTATTTTAAAACCAGCTCTGATTTACAGCTGCAGCCTGTGTGATCCCTGGCTGGTGTATGTATGCTGCCTCTAATATTTCTGCTGCTTATTGTCCTTCTTGTTTTCAAGAGGAGTTGTTTTTACTGAAGATTTCTCCCTCTGGATATGACTACATACATGGAAACTATGAGGCCAAAATACCCTAAGACAAATACAGGATTTCATGAATGGGAAAGGATTCTTGTTGTAGAGCCTATTCTCTGGATATTGTGAGCAAATCTCACATGCAAATTCCGTTAGCACTTGTCTACATACATTTAGAGCAAAAACAGATCAGACTCTTGTGGCAGTACTCTCAGATTTCACTATAATCAAGGGAAATCATACTAAGTTCTCACATTTCCCACAGCCTAAAATTGCACAAATCCTAAAAAAGCAAATCAATTCATTTAACTACAGCCCTTGAAACTGTCTAGGAAATGATATATTGTGCCTAAAAAGCAACTACCGCATATACCACAAAGCAAGGACATCAGGACTGACCAGACTGATGATAAAGTTCCTGGAACATCTGGCAACTAATCTTAGTTTGGAAGGATTTTAAAATGTTGGCCGATATGACTAATTCCCTTTCACTCTAGTGAAATAGCATGCATATGCCAAGAGACTTTTGCTTGTACGGCAAGAACTCTGAAAGGATAACACAGAGCTATACATCCCTTAGAAAAACAGTCAAAATGGTAAAAAAAAAAAAAGAAAAAAGAAAAAAAAAAAGAAACAGACTTCACTGACAGTACCATGGAAGGAATTTAGATACAAGGCAAGCGGAATTAAAGATTTAGATTCATTGACACATTAATTATGATTATCTGTTTCAGAGTATGAAATGTAATTGACAGCTACTTATACATATCCACAACTTTGATGTACTGAGTGCAACTCAATCAAGTACCTTGTGCTTGAAGTACTGTTTGATCCAGTAGCCACTGAAGCCATCATACAGTGAAAGAGGCCTTGTAGGATGAAAGTATAATCTGTTGCCTAATGACTCTGCTCACTATCTTGAAGTTAAAATCCTGTAACTAGGTCAGTGATGGTTCCTAGCTTTTCATCAAAGCAGCAGTATCTCTACTGCTCTGTGTTTTTCCACACTGTTCCATGCCTACGTGTTCTGGTATTTTTTTTTTTTTAATTTTAATTTGCATTATTGCTTCACTTCATCCTGGAGGTTTTATTATCAGGGCTTTATAGAATTTACATCATAGTCATTTTAAGTTAAATGGTTGTAGCAATCATGGTAGTTTCTCAGACTCTAACAATGATTCTGTGAACGCACTTCTGAGAACACAATGCTCATGTGTGTGAATACCGCTATAAAAATCACTGCGTACATTAACAGTTTCAAAAAGAGCATTTCAGTAGTGTTACTTGTGAGCAAGTAAGGTCCTGAGAGACTTGTAGCCATCATACTCATATTACCCCTAGTAGCATTTCCAGCTGCTACTGATGGACAGTCACACCACGCTTTATAAGGTGGAGACATAACCTTAGACAAGTTATAGAGATATGGCAGTATTTTTTCTTGTGCATAAACTCAAATCAAGCTTAATAAAGGACATCGTATGGAGAAGGCCAGTATAAAAAAACAAAAAAGGTTTCTATGACTTCAGCTGTCCTGAAATATCTACAAGTGACTAATTGAATAATATCCAGTTGAAATAACCAGTTATTTGAAGTGATAAACTCTTTATAGATGAGCTCTGAATTGAGACGAGAAATCGTGCAAGTTCTAACTATTTCAATAGATGCCTAGAAAAAGTGATTACTCTTATCAAATCTTGTATATATCTTATATGGATGAATTATTTTTGAATGTTAATCATGAATCTTTAAGAGAGAAGAAAAACATTAGAGATATAAATATTCAATCATACTTATAAACAGTCATCTCCTTTACAGGCCATAAGAAATTCTTCAAACTACTATAGAACACATACTTCAAATACATATGCTAGCATTGTAATTGGCTTTAGAGTGATGGGTCACTTGGATTCCAGCTAAGACAGCTCTGTTTGTCTAGATGCCTGCTGGGGTAACAAGATAGGATACAGACACAAAACACTTTTTGCCCCTGAGATTTTAAGAATAGTTCAAGAATAGTTTTTAAGTGCTCTTGTCACATTTCATATTAGCATGAGTGCGAGAAGAGTTGCTGAAATTAGGTCAGGTTCTCTGAGCATTTCCAGATAAGTCACTCTGTAGAGGAGATCAGATTGTTAGAGCGTGCTCTAAGCTGTTGATTAGGCAGAAAAATCTGTATTTAAATTCCCGTAAGGTTAAAGTGGTTTTTTTTTGTATTTCTGTAATATTGCTAGAGCTATTGTTCATCAGCTAATTGACATTGTTAGCTATTAGATAACTTTGTTTGCATTGCAGTTTGGAAAATGGGTTAGGATATTGAGTCTACATCATTTTTCTACATGGGTCTAATAATGTCAAACACTAATACTAAAGAGTCAACATTTGGCTTAAAATCAACAAGCCTGAGTGATATATTTAACTAATTCCCACCCTAACACAGTTCCCTTGCACGATCACAACTGGTGCAAACCTGAGATCTGGGGCAGTAATGTAGCAGAACTGTACCTAGCTAACCTGTGTGCTCCAGGCAAATCCACTGTTCTCACCCTAACATTCTGTTACAGGCTGAAAAAGCAGGAAATTCTGTAGCTACATTTACTGTCATTTTTTCCGTTTTGCAGTATTAACTTCATGTGAATGCAGCTTAGCTACTTCAATTGTGATCCTCTTAAAAAAAAAAAAAAAAAAAAAAAAAAGGAAAAGGAAAAGGAAAAGAAAAGAAAAAAGGAAAGAAAACTAATTTCAAGATTTTGTACCAGTCATTTTTTTAAATAGCCAATTCCACAAATAAGATCTAATCAGAAACATATTAGTGTTGCCTTACAAAATAGTCTCATTGAAGATGTTTGAAATATCCACCTAAGATTATGAACCTCTGTAAAAATCTTAGGAAGAAAACAAATTCACAGGATAATAACCCATTTGCCACAGCATCTTCCAAATTTTCTCTTCCATTATCTTAAAAGCCTCAGACAATTTGATCTTCCAAGGAATTCCCAAATGAGAAGCACAATTACAGTTAAAAGAAATGGATGTTTTAAAATGAGAAAACAAAATATTACTTCAATGTTTTTGAAGGTTTAAAGCCTGTTTCACATTTGGTCTTGGCATAGCTCTTTATGTATTTAAAATAAAACAAAATAAATGTAAATATTTATTGCAAAGCCTGGCTTTGTATATCCAAAATTTCTAGGGATGACAGCCAAATACCTTGTCAATTCATTGGGAGATCCCAAATAGAAACAGTCCTTCTTTGTTGTGATATCCAGTGCATAATAATGGAGTAAGATCCCCTGCCAGAAAACAGCTATTAATTTTTTTTTTTTTCCATCTTGGATCTGGCCCATACCATAAATAAATGGTTAGGATACAGTATTCCTAAGAATCCATTTACTACCACTTTTGTTAGCTCTAGATTTTCTTGAAACCATAAATGCATTCTGAGACCAAGCATGCAATGTACTTGTAGGGGCCACTTCACAACACGCGTTAGTGTTGTCAAATATTGCTTGCTGTGAATTTATGAGTAATATGCACCTGACCCAGAAGAAATTACACTATTTAAGAAATAAAGACTAGTTTCTCTGTAGAAGCAATGGCATTAGCTTCTAGTTTATATTCTCTATATTTAGTAAGAGTCAAGGAAAAATATCCAAAAAATTCCATGATGGAAACAGAGTGGACTACAAGCCAACAAGATTATAGCATTTTTTATGCTAAACCCGATAACTTGTCAAGAAAAGGGTCAGAGTTACACATCTTGTGGAAAGGGCACTATAAAGATTTTGCTTTAAAAAAATCCTTTGATACACCTGTTATGAATTTAAATATTATTGAATCATAGCATTTTGGGGGTTAAGAATTACTTGTAGTTCTACAGTTGTTTATAGCACATGGAGGAGATTTTTATCTCATTTTGAAAAAAGGACAACAAAATTTCTGCAGTAAACCCACTGAATATTCCCCAGTTCAACTCATAGCACTTCTGTGAGGAGCTAATTGGTTGTAGTCACGGAATCACAGAATGGCCAGGGTTGGAAGGGACCTCAAGGACTATGAATCTCCAACCCCCCACCAATATCCCCATTTAATATTAGACCAGGTTGCATAGAGCCCCATCCAACTTTGCCTTGAACACGTGTAGGGATAGGGCATCCACAATCTCTCTGGGCAGCCTGTTCCAGCACAACATCACTCTCTAGTAAAGAATTTTCCTCTGATATCCAACCTAAATCTTTCATCACTCAACTTAAAACCATTTCCCCTTGTCTTGATGTAATCTACCCTTTCAAAGAGCTGAGTCACCTTATAGACCTTTAAGAAAGCACATGACCAAAGCACTAGAATTGCTGAGAACATTTTGATAGCAAGAAATAAATAATTCCATTTTTATTGCTAGAGGATAAATTTATGAACTGACATATATTTAGAAGAAGGCAAAAATACCTCTTTTATGTTTCATTAATCTCATAATTTTTTACTAAGCAAAGCAACGCCTTTTCCTTTTTCTGTCTCTATAATTATGAGGTTAACTGAGATATACTACTCTGCTAAGAAGAGTGCTTTGTAAAGCGAGAGCCATCTAAATTCACTTAATGTTTTCTTCTCAGTGTCTGAAATAAGAGCACTTACTTAACATCAGCATTAGAACAGCACAAATACTCACCAGACCTCCAACAACATCTTGATCTTGCTGTGGTGCTTTAGGCAGCATGCTCCCTTAGGCTTTACCCGCAGCAGCTGTGCCCAATTTCAATTAATTTTTTTTTCTTTCTAATTTTTAAAGTAAAGTTTGAAAAATGAAGCTTTGGTTTGAATGTTGCCATGTTGAAATGGAGTTGAAGAAAAGTTTCTCTTAAGTTGCCTTTAAGAGAAATTTCCTGAGTAGGAAGGTGCTTTTTGAGTGTTGCCTGTTTAAACTCAGTTTGCTGTTAAAGCTTTGAACAGCAGGGTGAACTACAGTGATTTTTTGTAGTTTCCTTTTCAAACAATATAAATGCTGTATGAACAAAAGACCTATTAATCTGTCTGCTCCTTGATTTCTCTCTCAAATAAATTTGCCAGATACTTAATTACAGATAACTAAATTTTAACGTGCCTTATGAAAAGACTCAGCTAGATAGAGGAGCAATATCCCAATTACTGCCCTCACAGAGAAAAACTGGTCAAAGTCATCTGTGCCCATAGCTAATGGGCTGCAAACTGATCACATTTTCTCCTGCACTTGTGGAGGTAACCAAGTCACAGCCAGTAGATTTCAGAGACAGAAAAGTTTGTACTTGTTTGAGAACCATTTCCTTACATGTAGTCTGCCCTGTTAAACACCTTATAGTCTTCTAATGTCTCATATTTTACCTGACTGCTGATTATCTTTTGCTCTGCTGAAATATTAAAAAAGGCAAAGATCCTGCTTTCATTACACCCAAAAATGTTTACAGGTTTTCTCAAGGCATTACAGCTCTTCATGTTATCGCGCTATACCAATTCTCTCAAGTGAGTAGAGATTTCTCATCTTATATCTGGTCCTTGGGGGACACCAGGGGAGCCCTGATGCCTGTCAGCTGGCACTGCTGCTGAAATGACTCTCTGGAGTCCTTGCAGGAGTCCAGAATTTCTTTATGCAGATGAATTTCAAAGACTCCACGTAGGAGTCAGGCCTGAAGCTGTTACAGAAATAAACCAGGCGCTCTGAAAACTATTCTAATCTAACGGTATGTGATTTATACAGTGTGCATTAAATTAAATTAAATGATTAAAATGCATTGAGTTCAACTTTGAGCTACATTAGGTTCACTATTGTAGTTCATCACTCATGTTCAACTCGAATTTCTTCCTAGTTTTCCTCAAGGCAATCTCTGAATTGTAGGGGCCTATCGCTTTAACTGAGGATTTATTCGCTCAGATAAAGAGACTTCTTAGCAACTTGGCATTTTTAAGCTTATGCTCCAGTGTTATGAACAACTTTGGAAAGAAAAGAAGTGCTATCCAAATAGAAAACTTTATCTGATGGGCACATTTGGCGATTAACAAAAGCATGGAAAGCTCACAGCACAGTCAGAACTGCGCACTGCAGGAAGCTGAAGAAACTTATTGATAGCAATTAAACTGTTAACTTTCAAAAATAGGATGTTTTTCTTTGAATTTCAGAGAGTGTCAAATAATTTTTGGTTCGTTCTCTTCTTTGTGTAGCTTTGGTAGAAATTGAGATGGCTGGAAATGGTAGGTAGCGCACAGAATTTGCAGATTTTTGGTTTCATTTGTCAAAAAATGCTAACTTGTTAAAACTTTTAAACATAAAGTTCTGTGGCTCTAACACCATTTGTACACCATAAGCTGTGATAATTTGCAGGGATGTGGACTGGCTGGGAGTGTTAGAATGGATGAATTAACTGCATTCATTTCATCTCTCCTTCTCCTCCCCTTTTTAGAGCCTGTGGCAATATAGAGCAAGGCTGGTAACAGTACGTGAGGGTATAACAACAGGCAAAGAGAAGTAATTTACTGCCAAAACCACTATGCTATAGTTTATGATAATTACTTAGTAGTCACAATGATATCAAGCATCATTTTTCTCATTCATTACATGGGGTTTTGGTTTTTCTTATTTGATTTTCATAGAGCTAAAATAGAACTATTAAACAGTAAGGCTCTGTGTCATTTAGAAGTTTACTTTCAATGCCTGCCTGCCTGCCTGCCTGCCTGCCTGCCTGCCTTGTTTTCCCTCTTCCTTTCCTTTCCTTTTTATCTTGGAGCAGATTAATTATGGAAGAAGTATCTGCACCAGCGTATCTGTCACCAGAAAGCAATAACAGGGCAGTCAGAACCACAATGTTAAAACTTATTGGAAGGATATTATAAGATCACATTAAATTTAACAAATTGAGTTTGCTTCTATTTTGCTAAAAATCAGCTCCACAATGGATTAGCTAAAGAAATGTCATTGTATTGACTGAAGGATGCAAGCCAGATATAGGTTTGTTGCGTATGTTCATAGGAGAGATGTTTATATCTTACATTTTAAGTAGACATAGGAGATAAATGAACATGCAATGTGTTTTTCATCAAGCATACTGCATAGAAACATCAGTACTTGAGAAACCAGCTATATTTTAGATGATCTCCTTATCATGTAGATCACAGAAATAGAGGCCCTGTGCAGACTTGTGGGATTTTTATGTTGTTATAAAGACATGAAAAAGCTTGTATTTGTTTTATTTTTAATACAGTACGAATCAGAAATTATCCCTTTTGACAACATTTCATTAGTAAAAACTCTCCTGAGAATTCAGAAGTGGTTTACATACTATAATTCTTAGTAATTTTAACTGATTAAAAGAATTAGAGAGCAAAGACTGAATCTGAGGCTAATTTATAAATACATATACAGTGAACATGAATATCTCTTCTGCCAATACTTCCTATTTCTTACCATGTGGGCCACTAATTCTGACTGCTGGGGAACAGGCTTAAAAATTCTCTGACAAATCTGGTCTTTCCTGACATAATCAGGGCATAGATAAGTGCAGAAGATGGAGAAGGGACTGTTTGCTATTCAAATAGCCATCTTATATGAACATAAAAATAAATCTTAAGTAAGATAGAGACCTGTAGGTTTGTTCTTCTTGTTGTTCTCTTGTATCTGGCATATGTTTTATATTGTGAATTCTGGAGAAAGACGGAGAGATGAAATATTTCGAATATGAGAGACTCAAACCACTGTTGTTAAAGCTATGGTTTACATTCATACTTGAACTGTAAGCTTCAAGAGTGTATTTTTGATTCATTACTAGTTCAGATTATCAACAACTTGCAGTTTATATTCCCCAAATCAGATGACTATCCATTATTAGTAACTGTTTTTCTCTGTCTTCATATGGAATACTGGTATACTGAAAAAATGAAAGTGGTTAGAAATTGTTATGCTGAAGAATAACCAAAGATTAGTCACATGCCCAGTGTTAGCTAAAATATGTCAGCTGGGAAGCAATGACTTTAAAAAAGTGTGATTAAAGAAGTGCAGGATATCTGATCACTTGCATTCTGTCGTAGACTGAGTGCTGAACACCAGTGCTGGTATTTGCAAAGTCATTTACATCTTTTTTATTTTTCTTCTGTGTTTTCATATGCTTTCTATGCACAGAAAGCTTGAGTATGTTTTCTGATACAAAAAAAGTGGGTATGAACAGCTCTTGCTCTAGTTTTACTTCCCCATAATGAAGACCATGGTCTTAAATACACTATAATTATGAAATATCTCAAAAAAAAGATCTTCTAACAAATTAGGTTTTGTCCACAAATACTGAGATTTAGCACATAGTAGAGCTTATGTTTTGGAATGGGAGGCAAAGAGAGAAAAGGAAAGAAACAAAAAACACTGCTTTTCAGTGAAGTACATTGGAATTATTACTAAAAAACATGTCTCCATAAAGGAGAATCAGTGTTGAATATGGAGGGTTAATTAAATGCCATCTAGCCTAAGAACTTTTATGACATATTAAAATATGCGCTAGAAAAGACTGCAACAGTGTTATTTTCTTAGTATTCCCTAATAATGCCACAAAACACTATGCCAGACAGTCAGCTGCTCTGTTGTCTAGAAAAATGGCATATTGCTAATTGCAAGCGCCGCAAGCCAAATTAAAAAGTAGGTTTTCTGGTAGTGGGAAATGTTAGAATATGGTCTCATAAGCTTTGTTTCTTTCTTATTACTTGAGATGGAATTGAAATTCTGCAGATAAAATTATACTGGTTTCATCAACTATGAATATGTATTTTCCAAAATATATGGCTATGAACATATGGATCATATTTTTAATGCATATCTCAAGTTTAAGAGTTATTAAAAGTCATCTGTTTTGTAATATTTAAACTATTTTCAATGTTGAAACTCTACTTCTTAGACATGACATTTTCCACTAACATGCACAGTGAATTGCGTGGGTTTTATGATTGCCAAAGAGAATGAACTACAGTGAGGATGAGCTGATTGGCTTTGCACATTTATTGTTTCTACTGGCATTTGCCTTATCTCCTATAAGAACTTCTTCCTTGGACATTTCCTTGTTCTGAATTTTTTTTTTTTTTTTTTTTTTTTTTTTTGCCGTGTTTGTCTCCAAGTGGAAAAGGAGATGCTTTGCATTTGTGCAGAATGATGAATCATTATGCAGTTTCAAGTGTATCACCTCTTAACCAAATAAAAGAAGCCTTATTTTCCTCAGCATCTTTCCTTCTAAAGTCTTGTCTAAGTTCCATTAGAAATGGTCACCAATGATCTCCAAGAGAATGACAGAATTGTTCGAATACTCACTGGACTCATGTGAATAGCACCTGAGGAACAAATTGCATGCATGGCTTTAGCTCATCTGTGGATGTCAAGTTTTCTGAGTGCTGCTATACTGACCTGGGCATATTAAATGACCAGATGCATACTGCCCAGTTCTGCTTTTCTAAATATTCTGGTCATTACAACTATTTACTGCTGAACTGCTGTACCATATATATAGATTACTTCTGTGTGCATATTTAACAAATGAAATTCTCATCACTTTTTGGATTGAAACAGCAGCTGGAAAGTAGGTTTGCTCCTGCTCCAGAGCTAAAACTAAACATTTACACAGAAATATGTAGATGACTTTTGAAGTACTGAAAGCAGAACAGAGTACCAGATGGTAGGAACAAAACCACCAAAGACCACCAGAGCTATACCAAAACAATTCAGAGTGGATACAAAATGACTTGTGTTTGCGCCTGGTACTCATAGCAGTCTCTCTCAAATGAGAAGAATCAAATTGCTTATACTATGGTGTAGGTAATAATCTCTACTTCTGTAGTTCTTAGCGAAATTTCCAATGCTGTGTTGCCTTTTCCGAACTTCAAAAGTCACAAGTAGTTGCAATATATTGCTTCAGTGTTGAACAAACATTCATCAGTGTGGATGATGAAGAATAAGTCCTTTTATAGGACTGATGTATGAGTTAGGATATTTGCATAGCACAGACAAGCTGTGATAGGGCAGATACTAGAAAGCCCTTGCCAGACAAACCAACAAGTTTTTGTGACAGTGGGTGCCATGTCTGACATGCAAGGGCAGAGACAGCTAGGATACTCTGAAACCATAGCCAGGCCTGGGATATGGGCGTTGCTCACACATCATGTACCCAGCAGACCAGCACAGACATTGCCCTGGTACCTTCATCACAACATTAGCAGGCACGGAAAGAGTGCAGAAATTGTTGTGGTCTTAAATTATGACTGGAATATACCACAGTAAGTGATTAGTCCAAATCCTTATACCTACCTTTCACTGTCGTGTGATAGTCCAGGCAAGGTTCTGCTCAACTTTAGGAGAAGGATGGGGGAGAGTTGCCAAGTCAGCTTCAATAGGACAAAAATTTTTGACACGTATTGTATAGAATTACTGCTGGTCAGTGCTATACTGGACCAACATGTAGATGATTGCTAGGCAGATTTGTTTTGCTAGGTAGTCCCATGTTTAGCACTCTATGCATCAGACCTGAGACTCTGGGAAGGAGGGACTGCCACACCATGCCTCATTTGTGTGCACATGGGTGTGCTATAAAGGTGGAACAAGATCTCCACACCAGCCCTGACTTGAGGCCTTCTCCCATGAGAGCATAATGGGAGATTCCTCTCCCGAGAAGTGATGTCCCTGTGGGTCATCCTGTCTGCTGGGGTGTTGCGGGGTGCGCAGCAGGAGCCTGCACTCATGGAGTTATCAGCCAGATTACTTTTATGATATCCCTGATCTCCAAAACCAAGACAACACAAACTATCTGGGAATTTGCCCTGAACTGAGCTTCTACAGGATGCTGCAGCTATAAAACCTTTCCTCCTTGCACTGCAGCCATTAAAGTGCTGGTCTGAAGTAAGTGGGAGCAGGACACAGGCCTCCCAGGGAGAGCTCTGTAGCCACCTGGCCCTGACTGCCTCCTGTCATCCATTTCCACACAGGAAGCAACCAGCCCTCTGTGTCCTACCCCCAGACTAGGGTGTTCTGTACAGCCCTCCGTGCTCCTACCCCCCTCCTACCCCCACACCCAGGGAACTTAGCACTGACTTTGGGCTGCTATGCCATGTATCCCACTTTGCAGGCCCTCTTATCAGAGACATAAAAGGATGAAGGCTCATACTACATGACTCACAGTAGTGGCTCTGCACATGGATTTTTTGCTCCTTTGAGGGAAGGAAACAAAGGTGGCTCTAGTAAAACACAGTCCATGACTTTCTGTTTTGGTTAAAGCCATTGTGTAACTACTGCTCGTACTTTCTGTAGTCACATTCCTAAGGCTGCAAACACAATAGAAGGCAGATAATTTTTAAGATGAAAGGAAGACTTGACAACAGGTTACAGTAAAGCAAGAGAAGCTAAAAACATTGACAAATCACTCTTTTGTTACAAATTATCAGCCTTAAGCTTGGCTTGACATAAACCTGTTTTTGGTTTCTAAATGCAGGCTAATAAATTGTTACAATAATAATACGCTTTCTCCAATGCAAGGTGAAAGAAAAACATGTTTTCTAAGGGTTGTCATACCCAACTAGCCATGTTTTCTTTTATTAAAAAAGACCTTTTTTTTCTTCACTGGCGAATTGCCATCTTCATGTTTAAAGCAAAATACAGGGATGGAATAGATGGCAGTATTTAAAACATGCAGATGAGCTCCAGAAACTTTCTAAGGGCATTAGGATAGCTAGCTGCAAAGAAGGTACTATTTATCTTAAAAGTCACTGGGTAATGCGTAACATATACAAAACAAGAGGTACAAAGTCAACACTTTTACCCTTGTAGTTTGGAATTAGAGTTATTTTTTATAAGATTTTCTACTACTTAACTTCCAGGAAAAGACACTGTAACAAACAAATTCTTTAAGCCTTCTCTTTTATCTCCCATTTTCTATGTATGTAAAAAAGCAAGATATGTAGAAAAGCAAGATATTTTCTTGTTTGTTTGTTTTTTTAATCATATGAGTGCAAGAAAACTAAGATAGATGAAAGAGAGAAATGCTAACCCTCTTCTTTCAGAAAAATTCCTGTTTCTATAGACTGATATATTTTAGAGTTTTAAAGGAACACAATGATTATCTAGTCAGAACTGCCCAACAGGCTGTAAAACTTCACCAAGTAATCTCTCCATCAAACATGTAACATCTGTTTGAGTAATTGCATACCTCTTAGAAAGATAGCCAGCCATGATTTAGCGGCTGTAAGTGATGAAGTTCTGCAGCCCTTACTCAGGATTTGACTCAATGAAAACATTGGCATAATATGTTCTGGCTGTTAGGTTTGGAGGAACAGAAAGAAATATCTGGCTTTAAATAGAGCCTTGTTTGAAATCTCTATGAATAAACTCTACAGAATTTAAAACAAACAAAAGAGAATGCATCGTAGGAATACTTTTGCACCACCTTCTCTCTTGTGAGGATATAAACCCACTTTCTTCAATTGTTTTTCTTGGGCTCTGGCAAAAAGATGAATCCTGCAGGTGGATCTCTTTGATTTAAACTGATTTAGTTTTCCAGTTTGGTGATATATAGAAATAGTTTCCAGTACCCTGTATGAAATATAGCCTAGTCTTGCTTTACATCTGGTATTTCTCCATCTTCAGTATCCAATTGTAAAGCTGCTGAATTAGAGCAGAGGCATCAGTTTTGGTAGTGACAAAAGTTCTCTCATAGGTGCCACAAGAATTCAAACTTCTGTATACTAGTGAGATGTCATGTATTCAGAGTTAATAGCACCACAAAATGTAACTGAATGGTTCTCATACAGATGCACACAGTCTTTGCGGCAGAAACAAGTTTCAGGAATTCTGTTCAATGTGTTTGCACATACAGCAGAAGTTTTATGAATATACTTGTTAAATGTGATCAAGAAATCTGACACACATGCATAGTTAAAAGATGGTATTTTCCAAAGAGACGTGAACACTGTATATCCACAAATTTTTTCAGTGTGAACCTCTGCTTGTATGCATCTTCAAAGAACACACTGCCAGAAATTGTGTCCTTTTTCAGACATGTTAATGATAGAAAACAATTCCAGAATATCATAATATTGCCAAAATATGCTTATGTTTGTAACCTTTTTTCCTGTTGTAGTGAACATTAACCATGTATAAGCACTCAAATTACAGTAGCTCTGCATTTTGAAATAACAAAAGTTTCCAATGTTCATTTACACCATCTGATATAGGAATAGATTTTGCTTACGTCCAGTGGTGTCCTGCTATTGCTTGAATTGACTGTCACAGCTGAAGGTCATTGAATCAGTGCCAATACAATCAGATGAAACACTGGAAAACTGCTTTTAAAAAAATCTTACCTTCATAAAAACAAGCACAAACTCCTGAAAAATGTAAACTTTGAAAAGAGAAGCTAAGGCTTGTCAGCTGACTAAGCAGCCTTCAAAGTTAAACCAACAGAAAAAGCAGTCATAACATTTGCACACCTACATAAAGCAGGTTAGTATTTTACTTTGAGACTTTAAACAACTTGGTTCATTTCCTCACTCAGTTAGAAACTTCCTGTGTGACTTTGGATAAATTGTTTAGGACAAGGTTTTTGAAGGTATGTAAATATACACTTAGATGTGCATTGGAGTATTTGCTACAGATTCTCTTAACTTACAGGCACAGAAAATGGGCGCATGACAACCTTTACAATTATCTTCAGTATTTTTCCCAAAGGCAGCCTGTTGATGACTAGGGATCCACAGCCATATGAATCAAGGCTATCACATAATATTAACAATATTTTTCATTTTAGATTTTGATGATAAAGTAGCATATATCTCTGAGAACTGACCGTGCTGTAATATAGAAATAATTGTACCTCCAGTAGGAGCTGTCAAGTAAACACATTGTAAGACAGACAGAGTATCACAATGGAGCCTTTTTCCAAGGTAGATTAAGACAAGGAAGAAAAAGATGCATTTACTTGCATAAAGAAAATATGTTTGTTCTGTAACTTGCTGTCCCTATTTTCACAGTTCATCAGAGCAGGAAGAAGGAATTCATTTCAATTCTCACATAAAAACATAAATTAGATAGGGCAGGGTTTCTTATGCCAGTAATTCATAGTGTGTAAGTAATAGACATCACAGTGATGAATGTTGCTCAGTATCTCCTACGAGGTGCTCAGAACCTCAGAATTAGAACAGAATTTTTATATTAGTTTCAGGGTTGATTCTGCAATGCAAAATTAAATGAGTCATCTGTAATTTATGCAGAATTCCCTTGAAACCAAGAGGACTAATTACATCAAAAAATCCCTCAGGTTAGAAGGAGTTGAACTCACCTCTAAGAGGGCACAGTTGGAAGGCACTACTGGTTTTTATTTATGATGGCTTAAAAGCAAAATCTGGCTTGAGGATTCTCTTGATTTGAGAAGGCTGGAAGGGATGTTGAGGGAAAGAAACCCTATTTCTAGATCAAGAACTTTTCATTTTTACCTGCTACACTGGACCAGCAAGACAACCAAGGATCATTATACTAGCAAAGTGAACAAGACAGATACTATAAACAGATCGCTGTATGCAATTTAACAGTTTAGTTTTGTTATACTTTTTAGTATTGTATAAATACATTTATTTCTTACACTAAGAGACAACAAAGTTTCCTGCTTCGAATTATTCAACTATGGTTAGTCCACTTTATTGCATTTAAATGTGCTTTATTCTTTTCTTCGATCAGACTGGCAGTGATCGCTGAGAGCATTCAACCAGAACAGTCTCAATAAAAACTAATCATAAGCTCCTGTGAGTTTGAGCATGGGGATCTGGGAAACTCAGTAACAAATAAAACATATTTCTAAACATTTATGTTTACAAGAAAAAATCCAAGGCCTGAACAATAAGTTAATAAATTGACATAGTTATCTACTGTTCAGATATAAAAATTGTGAAAACTTAATTTATATATTGCTATGGCAGACATGACAAAACTGAACAACTATCCACTGTCATAAGTGGTACTTCAAGATTTCCAAAAGAAAACTTATATTTTAATTTTCTGTTCATATATAGCCAAGAGTAAGAGGCAAAGCCAGCCTAATAGTAATCCAAGGTTCTGTAGAAGAAACATCAACCAGGGTCGCCGTGTCTGAATATGAGTCATTTCAGGAAGCTAAAAAAAGAATAAGACACCAGAATGAGAGCCAGATATATTCATCTCTGGGAAAAAGTCTTATGGGAAAACAAGACAAACTTCATTTAAAAAGGCATTCAAAACACTGGGTTTCTGAATGCAATTACTAATCTGTAGCACGTTCTGTACATTGTAACAACACGGATCTTGACATTAAAATACTTAGATTAATAAAATTCTGTCCGTTTTTGTTCTTTCACTACCACCAGCAAGAATAGATGAGATTCCAAAATTTGTTAATAGTAATTTTGGTCAGCTGTCTGTAAGGAAATTCTTATTTATTAAAATTAGTGATTCCCTTTTGTGGGAATAAACTACTTTGAGTTATTTTGTTTCTGTACTATATATAGGGTCAATCCTGCTCCTACTGAAATAACTGGCAACTCTCCTACTTACTTGGGTTCTAGGAAGCACATAACTACTATACAAAACTGAATTATCACTGAAAGTTTTAAATCAAGTAAAGCAGCTGCATCTATTTATAATCATATTAAAAGTTACTTACACACTGACCTTCCACCCTATGTGATCTCTTTTATCAAAGTTTTAAACAAAATATATGTCTTGATAGAATCTGTGGAAATAATGCCTTAGGCTCAGGCTCTCAGTATTTATGTTTTGTGTTACTGACATCAGGAGTGATACTAATGACTGCTGATATTTTCATGTCCACCTCTGGAAATAGAGCCATGTCCTCGTACAACACTTTTTAATATTTTGTCTATTTCATGTGAACTTCAAAACAAAATAAAATCTGTAAAAAAAAAAAAAAAAAAGTAGTGAGCTGTCCGGACACCTTCCCATCATATTGCAGCCTGTGTTGGAATGAATTCACTCATTTCCCTTGCACCCTCAGAGACTCCTCCCATGGGCAGTGTCTCCTCTGGAAGCTGATATGGGCCCAAATGAAGTCTTTAGAGTGAAAAGCCTGCCTCTGCTTTAAAGGTTTGCATTAAAGTAACAGGCAAACCCAGAAATCCTAAATCTTTGCAACAGCCAGGCAATGGTTTAGATTACGATACAAATTCACATCTTAAAAACTCATATAATTATGTTTAATATATTTTTAACAGTCATCAGCGATATTTAAGCTGGAGGAAATGCAAACACTTCTGATGTAAATCAAAATCTGAACTGACAACACATCAGTGTTCAGAACGTGTTTTTTGTTTTGTATATAAATAAAAACCAGGCAGAGGGCAGACACAAAAAAAATCTCTATATTGCTCATAAAAAGCTGCTTTTCAGGGGATTTAATTTTGGTAAAACAACATCTAAAGCCATGATGTTACAGGTTTTGACTTACATGTATTTCTTGAAGCCATCAATTTACAGTGTAATATTTCACTGGAGCATACAGTCACAAGACAAAATGCTCCTCCCTTCTGCCCTCCCTGATGTCTATGAAGATAAAATTTTGCAAAATTCCTTGGGTAAAATGATGAAGGCTATAAATCATTTTATCCCTTGCCCTACACCCCAGGTTTTTAATTGATTAGTTTACCCTGATTGAAAATGGAGCCAGAATACCATTTTTAGATACAGAAGAACAGAAATAATTTTGCATGTTCTACTGGTGCAGCAGTCTCACAGTGCTGTCCTGTCAGTGAGCCTCCATCTCCTATCCATCAGTGTTCCTCAGTGCAAAAATCAGTGAGGCTGTTCCATCATGTCCCACATTTAACCAATACAGGAAGTATGTGAAAGCTCAGAAAACAGATTCTTAAAATCATAGTTTTGCACAACATTAGGTATTTGTACACCTTTGTCAGGAACACTTATAATTGCTGTTTTTGAATGAGAACACAACAGTGAATAGAAGTTACTCCTGTGAAGAAAATTGAAAAACATATAAAGCACTGCAGATTTTCTTTTGAGATGGCCTATGCAAACACCTGAAACTTTTCAGATCTATAGATTCCCTGTGATATTCAGTGCTTGCACTTCCAGAAAACCCAATGGCAGTTCTTTTGACAAAAGCAGAGAAAAGCTGGTTGGAATACCTCTTGTTCATAAGAGGAAGGTGAGAGAAATAAGATTCTCCTCTTTCTCTCTTCTTCTTTTACTCACATCGCGGTTATGCAGTCAAGAACAAGTTAAAAATATGGTGTTGTTAGAGGAGTTTGATCCCTGATAGATTCTGATCCTGTGCTAAAGGAAAAATGTGACTAAGCCCTTAGCCATGTTATTAAAATCATGCCTACTGAATAGGAAGGCAGCATAACTTCCAAATTTCTCTGTCAGAACGAGATGCAGCTATGCAGCTTGGTACACAGTGTTCTTGTCTGTTATTCGCCACCTCGATCCAGACAGCTGATACATCCACAGTCCTTCATCAGCTCCCTCATAAGCTCTTGGGAGCATTTTATGTTCACATTACTTCTATTATAGTAGGAAAAAATGGACTGAAATACACCCAAGGTCTAAGGTCAAGGACTACAAGCAGATTTTTAAATAGATAATAATAATGACATGGCATATCAGGTTTCAAATATTACTCTTGAACCTGGCAAATTATATTATAGGCACTAGGCGGGGAGTGGTAGTAAACAGAACAGAGACAGTCAGGCTTAAGAAAAGCACAGTAAAAATTCATAAAGAGAGAAAACTCCTTTTTTCCCCTCTGAATGTAATGACATAGTAAGGCCAGTCTTTGTTCAGAAGCTTGCAAACAACTTTACATTAATATACATTAGCTAAAAAGCATGACATTTTGAATTACAGTAAGCTGGAAAGGTAATTAAGTTCTGTGTTGTTATGAGTGTAACATTTAGCCACCTCTTCAATAAATGATGCGTCTTGAGGCACCTTCATGAATTATGACTCCATAACATTCTTCCGCAGTCCTTAGACCTCTCTCTCATAATGTGTTTTCACATTTTTTCCTATAGTTAGGTCACTGCTAGTGAACTAGAAGTATGAAAAATGATGGGGATTATGAGACAATCTAATGGGTTTTGAATTGCTAGGAACTCACACAAACCTCTCTGAGATACAAAGACAGGCCAGAGAGGACAGAGGATAAACATCTCACATTTTAGCTAACAAACTGCAAATTCATTTTGAAATAATGGATTAAGAATATACAGAGAAAAAGGAGCAAAAAGAAAAATGTTATCAAGTTACTCAAGATTTTTAAAAAGTCCTGCATGTTCAAATGTTTCTTTATGTTATTTTCAGTCATCTTTAATTCTTCTAGACGTTAACCTGTCTAAAAGTCCTCTGTGTCTTATTCGTATGTTACCCTCTTTACAGCTTTATTTCACCCTTTCATTACTATTACACCCTATAGTGACAGTGACACCAAACAAAACCAGACCATTCTTCTAAGCTCTGTACACATACAGGGCAGAAGACATGCTCTTCCTAAGAAGCCTACAAAATTCCTTTCCCTTCAAGTTCATCCTCCTGCATTCATTTGTCACTCATCTATGATGATGCTGTTAGAAGGAAATTATAATAATAGGCAGAATTTCTCACCATTTCTGCTAAAGATAAATACAAGAACATTCCAGCTGTAACAGTAAAAATCCAGTTTTGAATGCATGGATCCGTTGATACAGAAAGGCCAATATAAAGTCCTAAGAACGCCGTTAGTGCACTTATAAAATTCATCAAAATTGCAATCTTCGTGGGGAGGCCCGTACTCAGTAGCACAGCAAAATCTCCTGCATAGAGAAAAAGACAACAAAAAATGGTTAGTGACTAGATGTGTTTGTAAGATTCTTCATAAAAATGTACAAAGAAGACAGAGAAGGACGGAAGATTGCCCTTAGATTCTATAAAATTGGTTGTATACTCATCTTTTGTGGAAAAACAACCACCCCAAACAGCTTGTATTTGTTTAGCTGTTCCTGAAGATAGCACAGAGTATACAGGAGTAACTTCTGTTAGTTCTCAATGTTCTCTGACATTTCCAGCTTGGATAAATGCAAAACAGAAGTCTCATGTTTTCCCCAAGTTTCTGGATCTTCCTTGATTGGGAACTTGCCAGTTAAAAATCACGGGTGTATCTACAACCAAGTCTTTCAGTGTTGTACAGAAAAACCTACGCACATCCAATTCCAGTTTTAGTTTAATTCAACTGATTTCAAATCTAATTGACTTTAGTAAATTGTACCTGAGCAAACAAAGGATCATGGATTTTTTCTTCTAACATAAATGATTTCTTAACAGGCCCACAGCAAATGATTTTAAAAATTCCTCTCTACACATTTGGAAATACCACTTTGACACCACACCACTGCATCAGAATTAAGAAAGTCTCTTTGGAGTTAGCTGTTCAGTACTGTCATAGTTTCTGTGCTATACAAACATGAGTTAACAGTTCTACAAGAATTCCCCGTCCACTTTTTGAGGGGGAGAAGTTTTCTACAGATACAGCACTTGAAACCTCCAGTCATTTAAAAATAAAAAGAAACCAGAGTACAAAAGTTCTCATTTTGGACTTGCCAGCATCAACACAATGCCAGGAACAGCTTCAGCCATACTGAAAGATTTACAAGAAGGAGATAATCGGGAAAATTTTTCAATAGAGCTATCTTGCAGCCCTGTCTGCTAGTAAAATGGGTCATATATCTTTCTTTATTATCTTGTTAGTCTTGATTAGTAGCAGAAATTAGAGTACTCTGAAGAATACACTGTTAAATGGCTCTGTTGCATATTAAAACTCTTTCATAGCCCATTGTGTCAGATATGCCATTTGACACACATGGCTTTTGCTCACAGTTTACAGTTTTCTTCTGTTTATAAACATGAGAATAAAGAGCTACTTTGATCTGATAGAATTTACAACTGAAGAAGTGAGATGAGATGGCAGCCAATCATACAGGGAAGATGTCTCCACTTTTCTTTTTAAAGGGAACAGAGAAGTACACACCCTTTTCATATATTCATTCCACATGTATCCATTTAACAGGTTTTAATCATAGAATCAAGGAATCATTTAAGTTAGAAGGGACATCTAAAGATCATCTGGTTCAACACTCCTGCATGAACAGGGTCACTGGGAAACCTGTTCCATTTCCTCACCAGGTACTGTAAAAACCTTTTTCCTTATGCCCAATCTAAATCTCCCCTTCTTTAGTTTGAAACCATTGCTCCTTGCTCTATCAATGATGGTGCTATGAGCAGTTCCCACTAATATAATACAGGAAAGCATTCTTTGGAAAATCTGTAACTACAAAGCCAGTCAGGAATATATATATATTTCTTACCCATTTCATGAGGAATTTCATGGCATAAAATAGCAATAGTCGTTGTCACACCTGTTTCTGTTGAGGATGAGAATGCTGCTCCAATTACCAAGCCATCAGCAAAATTGTGAAGACTGTCACCCACCAAAACCATGATTGCTAACAAGCTAATTCTGTTATCTAGGAAAAAAAAAAAGAAAAAAGCAACAAAAATGCCCAGAAGTTTAAACACAAACAGATATTATCATTTTTGCTACTTTACATTTGTTTTTGTAGAACTGACACATAACAGAAAGTCAGAGGAACCAGAGGACAATTGTGTTAAACTCTTCTGTCCCCATAATTGCACTTCTTTCAAAATATTTGAAATGAAAAAGCAGTTTGTAGAATCACTCAGAGATTAAAATATCAAAAACCTTCCTGGGTTTGGTTGGTGAAATTTTCACAATTTTCATTTCCCTGCATCCTATATTCTTTTCCTTAAAAGGAAGGAATGTTTACACCATCATGCTCAGAATTGTACAGCTACAATGAAGTCAAATATTTAGAGTAATAGAGCTGATCGTTTTAATGCTGTAAAGCATAATAATAATGAGTTATATTTTCAGGGTACGCTCTCTATGAGATTGCATTAAGCAGAGAGAAAGAGCTAAAAAGCAATAAGCCCCAGACCATCACAATTAGTGCAGTGCTATAGCGTCATTTCCAGCTTTTGTTCCAATCAATTAATAGCAGTTATGTTCATAGTACTCCTGTCTACTCATGGATGCAGGCAGCTCTTCTTCCTTCCCATTCTGTTCAGTGAACTTAGTGTGAACAACACATTTGATGCTTGGGACATTTAGCAAGGCTTTTTGACATGAGAAGAGAAGCACTGGATGTGATGCAAGTGTTGATATCATGGCAGAGAAATGGACACTATCTAGTCTGTAGCCCAGCTGAGTGGACTTAGGGGAGGGATTTCATCTCCTCGAGTAGCAGTGAGCCCAGTATTTAGGGTCAATGTCTAGGCTTTGCAACAAATTTTGTAGGTTCCCCGAAGTTAATTCACAATCCATTTTATCCATAACCTTGCTAGCAGGACCTTCCAAGGCCTCCCAGGATACTCATCCAGCTTCCCTCTACGCCAAATGGACAATTTGCTTTGCAAAGAGTTGTATTTATGCCTGTAAAAGTGAGGTCATGATTTGGGCCCTAAACAACATATGTTTTCCCCAAGTGTTTCTGACCCCAAACAGACATAATGTGACAGTCTGTGCAGAACTACCTGAATATTTTTATCACAAGGTTTTACCTCCATAATGCTGTTCCAGAGGTGACCATATTATAGTAATGGGGGAGATGTTTTCCTTATAAAAACTGCCTAGAACTGAAGCTTTCAGGCTATTATAAAAAAGCCAACACATTACACATAAAAGCCTAACAACTGTATTCAGAAAATCCTCCCCAGTTGCCTGAAGCTTTGCGGGTTGAGAACAATTGGCAGACCTGTTAGATTCCTCTGCCAGCTCCCAGAGCCAGAAATGGATGTCCCCAGTTTGCACAGTTCTTTCTAAACACTGTGCAGTTTATAATCAATAGTGCAGAGCATGAGTTACATAGAAATAATAGATTGCTGCACTACGTTAAGGTTGTGACTGGTAATAAGGTGTGGTGAGGATGAAACCAGGGCCAGCCCTGATACATTATTAGTCTGTTTTATGGAAGGAGCTGATTGTTGAAAAAGAATTAACATAATTACTGGAACTCATTTCAGTGCGTTGTTTATATTATAACATAGGAGTCAGGTTAACATTAGGGAGAAATTGCAAATGTAAACATCATGAACTTACTCGACTGAAAGCTAAGAAGATGCATATATAAACAAATCAGAATGATTTCTTTGCTCTTAGCCAATTGTAGAGCACCTTGGTTACTAGCAATTGCCTCGCTGCATTACACTGCTGCAACTGTAACTTAACTATCAAATTGCCACAACAATTTCTAAAAAGCCTCCTTTTCTTAAACAATCCATTTTTTATTTTGATGATTTTATCTGCTGAAATAAGGGGATTGATACTCATAGCAAATTCTATTCCATAAATTTCCTTATAAAGCTAACAGGTGCAGGACTCTCACCAGAAATCAAGTTTCTTGAGCTTTGAATACAAGTTTAAAGAAAACATTTATCTACACAAGAAAAAAATGCTACTGTTTTATCTTTTAAGATGTTGGCAGAATGAAAGTGGATATATGAGAAGGAGATGGCCAGTGGAAAGGTCTTTTTTCTTTCAGTAGCTCCTTGCTTTCTGAATTACTCACTGGCTGTTTAAGGGGCTGCCTCCTCTCACAGTACTACCTGAAATGCTTTTCTGGAAGTATTAGGCTTTTGCCTTATGGTGTCAGATTCCATTCCATTTGAGGATGGAATTAACAGCATGTTTGCTCTGAGCTCCTTGAAAAAGAAAACTGTTACGATAAAAGCTTTGAAAATAGGTATTCTCAAGAAAAAACGCCAAACCAAACCACCACTACCAAGAAACCCACAAAACAACTTCCCTTTCCTACAATAGTTTCACATACTGGTTCCCATTATAAAAGTAAAACTGAACTGTGAGGAAGAAATGGAAGGAAAGAATATTAATCATAAAGTACACCAAATTTTGTTTTAAGCTTTTGGCAACTAATAACATTGGGATCACTATGAATCTATTTCTGCCTAGCAGGGAGTTATGCCTGAACAGAATGGAAATATCTAGAGACAAACTAGACTTTAGTTTCACTAAAACTGGCACTGGATCGTGTACTACTGGATAGGTGACACTGAAAAAATGGAAATCCAGTTTTCTAATGGAAATGAAGTCCACAAGAACAGAGAAGAATACTAAAAACCTAGAAATTGTTTAACAAAGCAACTCATGACATGAGATTTGAGATAACACTAAAAGGGAGGTTAAGTATAGTAAATAAATTGACTTAAATTAAAATGCTTTTCTCTCAGTTGAATGACTTCAATACCACTAAATTCAACAAGGTTACACAAGTACAGCCAGAGCTTTGTGGAGTAAACAGCATTGAAACAGAGAAGACAAAAATTACTTCAGTGCTTTCTGAAGAAAACAGTTTATCCTAAAACTGAGAGCCATCCTGAGTGCAGAATTCCATACATGTAATAAATCATTTCTAGTTCAAAGGGGCTATTGCTTTACCATGTAAGAGAAGAAAGAAGCAGAATTACACTAACGTAGTGAGCCAAAAAAAGAACAAAATACCGTTATTTCACTACCTTCAGAATAAAGGCCCCAGCAAAGTTTACAATTATAAAAATCTGTTTCATATTAAATTTTGAATGTTTCTTTTGAAGCAAGGGATTCAGAAAAAATAGTGAATAAACTGCAACAGTGAATAAACAAACATTAAAGCGTAGACACCATAAGATTAATGAACTTCACAATTACAGGCTTGGCAGTTGTGAAGGTCTTTAAGCAGTGATTTAATTATGTATCCAAGCACCATCAGATGTGGTGATGTAGCACAGCAAACAGAGCTAAGCCAGCTTCACACTTTCTACTCCATCTTAGGTCTTAAAACTTTTCCTATTGCTTGTCTGGACTTTTTATTGATACTAACTTTTTGTGCTGATCACCTTGTTGCCTGGAGAAACTTCAGACGACTCAGAATCTTCTGGGCTTCTCTAATTGAAAGGAAAGATAACAAAGCAGTGTTAAAGGGTTCTTCCTGCTGCTGCTATAAATATAGGAAAATATAAAATAAATTCAAGCAGATTGAAATAAAGATTGCTGCTGCTATTTCCATAGCTATCGTTAACATTATGTATTGAGTGCTGGCAGTGTGATGGATATTGTAGAAAGAAATTAAGTATAAACTGCTCAGAAATTTTTGTAGTTTTGTAATCCCCCCCAAAAATCATGCTTCTGCTTGAATACACAGATATCCGAGCCAAATGTAGAACTACTATAAAATACATCATAATTCTAATTTTATCTTTCAAGTTTGTAATAAAAATACAATTGTAGGTTCCTGCTGGATAGAGGATTTCTGAGGAAAATGTGCATATACCAGCCTCCTTGGTGTTCCATGCCCTGCACTGTTGCTCTGTGAAAATATAAGGCTAAAAAAGAGGATCACAGATCTCACAATAGCTACAAGCACTGTAGCTGAGTCCTCCTCCCCTACTCTCTCCCTGTTGTTTGTAAAGCCTCTTGCTTAAAAGAAAAAATGCAGAATGTGCAATTATTAAAATGTAGCCCATCAGGATGTATTTCACTTACATTCAGAACAAAAACTGTTTCATAGAGTTACTGAAACAGTCTTTTAGAACATAAGTTTTTTTTGTTCTTCAGGGTGAACAGACCCCAGTGCCTCTTGGCCTTTCACTGGGGCTTGATCATCATGAGGCATTTCTGGCCAGGCATAATAGCTCATGAGCATGCTCTACTGTGAACTTTACCCTTAGTGAACAAGTAAAGAAAGATACAGCAGCTTTGTCCTTTCCCCAGATAGTTAATCTGATGCATCAGTCCCAATGTTTAATTACAGAAACGGCAACTGTGGGAAGAGAAGGGAGAAGGTGAGGAATGTCTCTGTCTGACCCTCACGCTTCCTGGGACTTTTCTTTCTGACTAGAGAAATCAGAGATTTATGAAAGAGTGAGATATGCCAAAAACCATATTTGTTTGAAAATAGAAAAGTTGGATTACTAATCACTATATTTTTTTGTTTTGTAGTCCAAACAAAGCATGAAACGCATATTAAAGCTATTATGGCAGCCAGTGAAGAGTCGACAGCAGCCCAGAAGATGCTTTGTTAGGGGCAGCAACCACCACTGCAAAAACTATAGCAGAGATGTGTATTGGCTGCAAAACAGGATATGCTTCTTGGCTGGTATTAGCTTGGTTGTGGTGTGGGATTTGTGCTGCGGAGGCAAGAGGAGCAAAAGGAAAGGATTTGGTTTTTAAACTCTACATTTTAAAGGAAAAATAAAACTCTTTAATTCCCATGATTGAAGCCAGCCATATGAATTCCAGTAATTGTTTCACTTCTCTTATAATATTTATTCACATGCCACTTCTTTGAACTCTGAGTAAAAACTGCAGGACTAATCACTGACCTGGAGGATTTATAAGCTTTTCTTAGTCAACCAGTGTTTTTCTTACTATTACTCACATGACTCTGAAAAATTGGCTGCTCTTGTACAAACTTGCTAAGTCAGGGTAGTTTTCTTGCAGCTGAAAGGAAGGACTAGATTGTTCATTACCATAAACAGGAAGCTATGACATGACTCACAAATTAGTAAACATTCTTCAGCAAGCTGTTTGCTCTGCATTCAAGTGACAGTTTCTCAACTGTGCTTCAGAGAAAAGCAGTGGCTCATGAGACTCTTATCTATCACAGCTGCTTGTTAAAATGGAATTCACATTACAGAAGGTCTCTGATTTAAATTACCAGGAACACAGATATCTAAGTATTCCATATAAGGTGAAGAAAATGGTTGGAAAAGGAGAAAATGGGTAAGAAGTAAAGAGTGAATTTACTTTGTAAAGACAAATCTGTCTGTATATCCTCCACAGATGGACAGGAATTTATGTAATTTCTTAAAGGTAAGCATTGCTCTCTGATACCCAACTTGGTTGTATTACTTTCCAAATTTGTGAAAAAATGCCCAAGAAAGGAGCAAGATTTCCTCTGTTTAGTACTTAACTCTCACTGTAGAAAATCCTGAAGTCTTCCCATGGGAGAGTCTGCCCTTACATTTAATATAATTTTAAAAAGAAGAGAGGAAGGAAATGTTCAAAAATTTTCTCAACAGTAGGTAGTACAGGATGTGTGCAGTTATATCAATCTGGTACACACTTAAGAGAAGTCATTAGAAAAAATTATGTTTGAATTTTCTCTGTAAAAGCTTATTATAAGCTTCAAAATCTATAGATTCCTGACAATCATGTCATATAATAAAGGAAAAAAAAATCAATAAAGTCTAAAAAAATAGTATTGATTTATTATACTAATTTGGTTCATTTTTGAGGAACAAAGAAAGAAGAATACAAAAAAATCAGGGAAATATTTCATATTAGTAACCTACCAACTGTATGGTTGAAGTAGATTTGTCTCTGCCTGAATGTTCATTTAATTCAGATTCCACTGGAAGATCATGGGAATGTTCCCAGTGCCCATTAACTAAAGAAAGGCCCTGCTGAATGAAGATGCTTTGCAATTAGTTCTTAAGCCCGTGGAACTCCGGTGCAGTCTTTCTCAAACTTTTGGGAAAGTTCAGCATTTACAAAATTTGTATTTATTGGTTAACATCAACATCTCTTAATGCTTATCTGGTTAAAAAAAAAAAACTTGACAATTGAATCAAATACATCATGAATGATCATATTGGCTTGTGGAAATATACATTGTTTTGAAGCTGAAGATGAAAAATTGTTTAAGCATTTTAAAACTTTTTTTTTTTTTTAATTGTGAGATGATGATAATGCTCTTCTCTGAGTATGCAACATTAGTGACAACTTTTTTTTTTTTACCAAACTAAGTATCATTACAATCACAATAGTCTCATTCCATTAATTTCACATAATATTCTTATGGCTGACTCAAAGATAGGAAATGGATCCAGTACTAAGTATCTAAATCAGGCCAGTCATTAAATACTCTCTGCAAAACAGAAAAAGCTAAGCTTACACTTAGATTTCTTAAGTGACATTAAAATAGCCTCTCATGCTGAGAAACTTAATGAGCTTTCACACTGTTACATTATATCCTCGTGCACAGACATATTTTCAGGCATCAACTGCACCGAGATAAGACAACAGAATTACCATAAGCATGGAACTGAGAAGGGAGACATTATTAAGTTCGGGTACTACTGACCACAAAATTTATATTAGATTCTCAAAAACTTCGGGATAGGAGTCATTTGGGAATTTTAAGATATACCATCCTTCAAAATATATTGTGCTTTCATCTGTGTCTTCCATCTCCTCAAACTGTGCCTAGAGTAAATAACTATCATCATTATTTCATATGGACAAAAGCCCTTCACCTGCACCACTCTTAATATTCTTAGGAAATAAATTCAATTAACTGTTTCTTTTTCTGAGGGAATATAAGGATACAGGGAGCACATTCATGGAGCATATAAATCTATGAAGCAAAGTGAAATAGAAATCAAAAGTCAGTCTGGTAGGAGCAGTTTAGAAAGCAACTTTCCATGTTTCAGTCATACAAGTGATAACTACTTCCATAGTTATTTTAAAAACTTGTGCACTGCAACATCTCTAAATGGAAGAGATTTTTTTTAAAAGGATAAAAATGTACAAAACTTTACCTGTTCACGTGGTGTTACCAAAAGAAAGAAACATTTTTCAATCAGAAAAAATCCATGAATCCCTCCAATTATTCCCAAAAGTTTCCAAATATATTCTTTTCCTTCATAGAAATGTTCTACCTCTTGTACTTCATGTTTATGTAAACCAAGAGTCTAAAAAGAGATGAAGTAAAAAATTTATCATATGCCCATTTGATTTGTTTTCAAGATTTTCTTTTGCCACCTCTTTCAATTTAAATTGTTTTGAGCTAGTCAACAGAGTAAATGGATGAAACAACTTATCACAAGCCTTCATCATCTCTCATTGTTCAAAGCTGCATTGTTTCAAGAGAGTTATATGAAATTGTCCTTTACGCATTTTCAGAGGATATATTTTTGAAGTATACAGATATTTACAGTCTAAGAAGTTGCTTGTGTAATCTTCAAAATTAAACTTCAAACTGAAAATAACATGGAAGGCTTTCTGCTGTCAAATGCTTCTGGTTTTCCCCAGGAGAGGAGAACAGCAGCCTTAATTTGCTTCCCTTCAGAAAAAAGGAACTTAAGAACTTTCTGGATGCATCACTTAAAAATAGTGAAGAATACTTTCAAACTTAAATATGTTCATTAAGGGAAGGTATTTGTCTGATACTCACTGAGAAATGCCTTCTTTAACTACTTTCCCAGTTCCAATTCCAGAGAATGCATTCAGTACAAAAAACACTTCAACCAGAATCATTCATGAAGATGTGGAACTCTTTAAACGACTAGCAGAAATCTCCTTGTAATATTTATTCCATATGAGAGGAAACTCAGTCAAAAATAAATGATAACATAATGGAAAATTTGTTTCTGTTTTACATGCTGCATATTCTTAAAATTGATTCTGCGAATTTTAAAGACATAATACCACTCATGCTGTTCAAGGCAGTAGTACTAATTCGGTTGAGAGCTTCAGAATCTAAGATATATTTATGAAGGGAATTACTGATGTCTTCTAGAACATTTGAACAAATTTTCCTACAATCTGTTATAGAATCTGCCTCATGAAAGCATCTGAAGAATCTGCCTTGCAGGTTCTTGTGGGTTGGACTTGTGGATTATCTGAAAAGTTTTTATTGAAATGAGTACACAATTTTTTCTGAATTAATCGTTCATTCACTTTTGCTTCTTAGTCCTTGGAATCTCTCTCTGAAATACAAAGTGTAGATGTATTTGGAATGCTAAGTAGTTGATTAACAGAGTCACGGGAAGCTTTATTTGTTAAAATATTAATACTAGCCAGGTTTAAATGAAACTTTCTCCTCTGTATCAGTGCATGCGCAAGTGCTGAGATCCTAACAACATTTAAATGTGTATTACCTACCTGAGGAATAAGGTGTAGCAGTGCATCTCCAGAAAGAGTCCCAACTGCCAAACCAACAAACAACTGTAAAATGAGCGTATAGATTTCTTGACAGGAGTTAAATAAAATTAGGGATGTACCAAACATAGATCCAACAGTAATAAGTAAAACTGCAACAGTGCTGTAACCATACTCTGTAGGGAAAAAGAAACAAAGTAAAACAATGGTACCTTTAACCATTCAGTATCTGCATTTGGTTTGTATTTGAGTCTTTGTTTTGTATTTGTTCTTGAGTCTATGAAGTGATTCACTGTGCTACATTCACTTTTTTCTGGTCACATGTGATACAGATTACAGAGTTGAAAGCCTAAAAGATCATTTTTTTTCAGGCTCTACAATTAATACAGTCTAATATCTTCAAGTTTCAGGCCTTAAAGTGCTGAGTAAACATAACTGTGCTGATTAAAGGTGCTCAGAGCAGCATAGTGAATGCTGGTCTGCATTTGTTCCCTGTCTTAACAAGTTTGTGCTTGTTTCTCTATGTCACCACCTGTGTATTTTTACAGTCAACACCACATTATTAACCAAACAAGTAAAGAGGGCAAGGCCTAAAGCTTCAAATGAATGCAGGCATTTAGTTTAGGATCTAGACATAAACCTATTGGTTCAAATGCTGTTTACAAGGGTACTGTGGGCATATGTTCCTTCAGTCATCGCATCAGGTCCAGTGACTTATTTTTCCCAAGTTACTGGGATTTTTGGAAGGTTACTCTTATAATTCTTCTCTAATACGCTGCTTTTGTTTCAAGCCTCTTGCACAGTATGAATCCTGATTAATCTGTATGAAAGTCTTATGATGGAGGTAAAACACTGATGAAAAACAGACATAAAGGAACTAATGCCAAAATATTCAAAAGTATCACTTAATGTTTCACACTTTAAGAGCTCAACACCTCATAAAATTAGGCAGTAAATCCCACAGACTGCACATCCAATAGGTTATAGTAGAGACTCATGGAAGGTCAGGCCCTGATGACTTATCCAAAACAGCACAGTCTGTCAGTAAAATAGAACTAAGAATATAATTAATGAGCCTATGCTCAGGTCAGATGTAGGTCAAACATGAAGTCCATTGCTTGTCTGTGTCAAGCCAGCAAAAGTATCCTTGTGCTCATGGAAACCTTTCTCAAACAAGCATGGGGAAAAAGCTGCACAAAGGGCTCTGGCTCCTTCCCTTTTGTGTTTGAATAGATCAGTTTTTCCTCATTTACACAGATGTAAACATTTCTGAAATCATTAAAATGTCAGTGATCAGGCTGACAGTATTGGAGTTACAAAATTCTAGAACACACTGAAACTACCATGAAGTACATGACCTGGGTAAGTTCCTTTTTCTTGGTCCCTTGATTCGCTATCTGAAAAAATGAGCATATCACCATAGCATAGAAAAGATAAAAGAATTAAATACTGCAAAATATTCAGATAATGAAAAGATACATAAGAAAGGACTGTTACCTCTTTGGGAGCTTTAATAATTTCCATTACTCTGAACATTTTCTTCATCCTGTAACTATTATTGTGATAACCATGAAGGTCCTCTAATGTATTTTAATTCTTTTAATTTCTTTTCTTATGTATTTTAATTCATGCTCATAGTTCAATTAATCTGCACACTGTGGAATCATATTTCTACTTATTCCCATAAACTGACTAATATATCTAGCTCAAAGAACAGGCATAATTTAGAGACTGAAAGATCTGTTCCAGAAAGAATGTTGGCCAGCTAGGATGTAAGAAAACCTTACGAGTTCCTAATGGATCTAGACAAATAGAGCTAGCAATGGAAATGTTAGGATAAAGGCTTCGAAGGTGCTGATTTTCAGCCTGCCAAGTTTTTCCAAGAGCACCAAAAGAGATGCTCTCAGTGCAAGTGATTATTATCAGATGCTTATTCCGTGTTGCCCATTCCTGACTCCCAAACCCTCTGCCAGAAATTAACACTTCCTGTCATATACCAGCACATCTATGGTTCTAAACATTTCAGGTGCTTATTTAAAGAAAAAACAAACACCAGAAGCATATTAAGAAGTCCTCAGTTCAATTTTTTTTTCTGATGGTAGACTAGGGAGTGGTGTGAGAAGAAGCTGCATCAGCAAAAATGGTTGCGCAGCTATGCCTGGAAGCAGTAGCATGTAATGGCTATAACTGCAAATGGAAATAAGCTGTCTAATTATACTCTGACTCAGCCCTTGTTCCCGCCCTATCACACAACTTCTGCTGCCCTTACAATTGATCCTGTAAGTTTTTCTTTTCACAGTAATATGCCCAAAGTTCCTCTGCTGTAAAATAACACAGCATGAAAAACCAGCAATGTTCACACAGAATTTATCTGTATTAAATATTTGCCACATCACAGTATAAAAAAATGACAGCTAACATAGTGTTGAGGCTATATATAAAACCTGCGTAATGACTTCAGTATAAACCTTGCAGAAATTTTGTAAAATTTTTGCCCAGCAATCCCCTAATGAGGGCCCATTGCAGCTCACCTGCTGGCTACAGGAGGCACTTCTCTAAGAAATGGGGAAAAAACATATATTGAACAAGAATTCTTTCTAAGGTAGCATCAAAACCACTGAATTACCTCTACTTCCCAATACAGTGCTATTAACTGACATGCATGCTACAAAGTCACGCAGTACAGAAAATTACAGAGAGCGTAAATCTCATCCTGATTGGTTTAAGGTTACTTGTGAATGAAATTTCTCCAGAAGCCCCCACACCTCCTCACCTGATTTGGAGCAACGCTACACTGATAACAACAACATAACTCACTTTCCAAAGCTGTTGGTGGAAGTTTTGTCTGCTTGGATTCAGGAAGCTGACATGAACAACTTAATAGTTGCTGAACGATTGCTGGACTCATTTGCTTGAAGTGCTCCTTGGAAATGGATGAAGAACTATTTTTTAAAAATATGTTCACAAGTTCATCAGCAGAGAAACAAACCTATGTAGAAATATATACAAGTTACTGAGTACATTGCATGCATCCACATTTTATGCCAGGATGTAGTCTGTAATCTTAGGAGAACAGATGGTTATACAAAGTAGAAAAACTTGTTTTCCACATACATTGTTCTGGTTACATTATTTCAATTAATTCAATTAATCCTCTTTTTTTCATTGAAACTTAATATTAGTAAATATTTCAGAAATATTAGAACTCTATTAATGCCATCTGAGGGTCTGAAATGATAGTACCTCTTGATGCTTTGTTATCTTATGTGCTAACAACAAGTCATGCACCTTGCTATTAGTCTAGTACAGCTTTGTATCAAGGCAGTACTGAAGGTTGTCCTTGTACTTCACGGTTATATCTTCAGAATTTGTGTTCAAATTCTTTTAACAATGCCATATCACTTCAGGGTCAGCATGCTAGATGTTACATAGTCCAGATTTGGTTTATGGACTACTTAATAATTGTATTTCTAGAGGTACATGAGAATCTCAAATGCTTCCTGTTACAAAGTCTATTTTTCAAAAGAGGAAAACATATTTTGAAAAATTTCATGAAGAACTTTCTTCCATCTCCAAGGTGGAACTTCTGGTTAAGATACATGCATTCAGAGGGAATTTCGGCAAAACTTTTAAAAAGACAATGTTCATAGCAAGAACTTCCCTTCAGGAATAACCTTAGTTTCTTAATCCCATCTGATTTTCTGTATTTCAATTTAAAGATAAATATTTTGTTTCTTTCATTTAAAATAGTCTGCAACTAAAAATTGAGGAACTCCTGAATACTGCTTTTCTAGTCACTGAAACTTGTAAATTGGTTGGGATTCTTTCAAAGGAAAAGCAGTATTTAAATAATTTTTTAGAAGTTGTTACTGACCTTACTTTTAAATAACCTAATTAAACGGAGAAGTCTTTTTGCATTTGTTCATCCATTAATAAATTGAAATACGCCTTGTAGCTCTCTAAGAAATGGGATGAATTGAGCACCAATACACTGAATCTGAATATCACACTTGGGTGTTCAGAGTAATAGATGATCTTACTGCCTGAATCTCATCAATTCCACCTCCAACTGGAAGGACAGCAGCAGGAGAATTTAGGAACTACCAAAGTAGAAAAGACCTTGTGTTTGTGTTCTAGACAGTAATTTTGGCAAAAAGTGTGAAAAACCAATGAGTGGTATCAACAGCTGGAAGTCCAGGTCATAGCTGGGTCTAAGCAGCACTCCTCAATGGTCAGTACTTGGTGGTATTATTTAAGGCCTTATCAGTGGCCTCAGTGCTGGAACAGAGCACATCATTCAGTTGTGAAATCCAGCTGAGACAAAAATGATAGATATGCTGACAGTAATGGGTGCCGTTCAGAGGGATCCTGACAAGCCAATGGAATAGGCTGACAAATCATTGCTGAAGGTTAGTGAAGATAACTTACTGCACCTCAAACAGAATAACCCCATACAACAACAAAGGTCGAGGGAAAGCAACTGGGAGGTATCTTAACAGAAAAGCCCTCGGGGTCCTGACAGGCAACGTGAACGAGCCGCCAGTGGGCCCTGCTGGCAATGAAGGCTCACTGCACACTGGGCTCTATCAGCAAGAGCAGAACCAGCGGTCATAATGGAGAATGATTACTGCCTTCTGCTCAGCATACTGTATCCAGATTAATAACCAGCAATATGAGGAAGATACTGCATGTAGGAGAAGTTCGAAGGTGCCCAAGATAGTTAGGAGCAGAAACAAGTTGTGGCTAAGGAACCTGCACTGCTCAGTTTGGAGAAGGCAAGGCATGTAAGGTATCACATCTTCGCCTACCTAATGGAGCAATGGGGAAGATGGAGACAGAGCCTTCTCAGAGGTGTACAGCAAAAGGGTAAGTGGAGATAGGAAGTAGTTGCAGCAGGCAATAATCCAATTCTTCGTAATAAAACAGTTACCAAGTAAGGCAATAGAGTAGTGGTACATTTTCCCAGAAAGACAGTGTCATCTCCATCCTTGGAGAAATTTAGAATTCAAATTGACATGGCCTTGTTGAACCTGATCTAACTGGGATGTTTTGAGAAGGAATTTAGAGGGCCTCCATGAACCTACCTTTTCCTGAGATTTAACAAGGAATTTTAAAAGAAAAAGCAAGATCTTACCTGGAAAATAAATAGTCCACACACAAATAATTTGTAACACTCATTTACTAAAATGTTCTTGAGGGCATGAGGACCTGCACCTTTTCCAGTGACAAGACCTTGCCTTTTAAGTTGTTTAATTAGAGAGCTAGACTACTAAATTTCCACACTAATGAGGTAACTACGTATGTGCTCCTGTAGGATGATAAAAATAAAATTTGCATATTATCATATGAAAAACTGGATGGTTGGATGAGTGGATGATCTTTGTTTACAAATAGATATTTCTTTAATGAGGAATCATAAAAGAATCTGCAGTTATAGTAATAAAATTAAATTAAAATTAATATTATTGTTCTTATTAGATTTTCTACTACTTGTTTTACATGCATTTTTAAGACCATAGAGATGATGACTTAGGAAGCAGTGACCTTTTTTTCTGCAATGATGTTTCAAAAAAATCAAATTACAGGTCTTAATCTAGTTAGCAAACAAGCTGTAAACCAGTCAATGCCTCATCTGTGGCAGTATCTGTTACTCATGAAGCACAGATTTGTGCAGAAAGCAGGAGACAAAATTAGCAACAACACTGAAACACAAAGCCTTCCAATGGAAAAATATGACAAAGAAAACAGACATAAGTAGAAGAGGGATGGAACAAAAAAGAGAAGTTAAGAATCAAAGAGGATAAATTCTCTTTGATCTTTCTTTGTGATCTTTCTTTCTTTGTGATCTTTCTTTCTTTGTGATCTTTCTTTCTTTGTGATCTTTCTTTCTTTGTGATCTTTCTTTGTGATCTTTCTTTGTGATCTTTCTTTGTGATCTTTCTTTGTGATCTTTCTTTGTGATCTTTCTTTGTGATCTTTCTTTGTGATCTTTCTTTGTGATCTTTCTTTGTGATCTTTCTTTGTGATCTTTCTTTGTGATCTTTCTTTGTGATCTTTCTTTGTGATCTTTCTTTGTGATCTTTCTTTGTGATCTTTCTTTGTGATCTTTCTTTGTGATCTTTCTTTGTGATCTTTCTTTGTGATCTTTCTTTGTGATCTTTCTTTGTGATCTTTCTTTGTGATCTTTCTTTGTGATCTTTCTTTGTGATCTTTCTTTGTGATCTTTCTTTGTGATCTTTCTTTGTGATCTTTCTTTGTGATCTTTCTTTGTGATCTTTCTTTGTGATCTTTCTTTGTGATCTTTCTTTGTGATCTTTCTTTGTGATCTTTCTTTGTGATCTTTCTTTGTGATCTTTCTTTGTGATCTTTCTTTGTGATCTTTCTTTGTGATCTTTCTTTGTGATCTTTCTTTGTGATCTTTCTTTGTGATCTTTCTTTGTGATCTTTCTTTGTGATCTTTCTTTGTGATCTTTCTTTGTGATCTTTCTTTGTGATCTTTCTTTGTGATCTTTCTTTGTGATCTTTCTTTGTGATCTTTCTTTGTGATCTTTCTTTGTGATCTTTCTTTGTGATCTTTCTTTGTGATCTTTCTTTGTGATCTTTCTTTGTGATCTTTCTTTGTGATCTTTCTTTGTGATCTTTCTTTGTGATCTTTCTTTGTGATCTTTCTTTGTGATCTTTCTTTGTGATCTTTCTTTGTGATCTTTCTTTGTGATCTTTCTTTGTGATCTTTCTTTGTGATCTTTCTTTGTGATCTTTCTTTGTGATCTTTCTTTGTGATCTTTCTTTGTGATCTTTCTTTGTGATCTTTCTTTGTGATCTTTCTTTGTGATCTTTCTTTGTGATCTTTCTTTGTGATCTTTCTTTGTGATCTTTCTTTGTGATCTTTCTTTGTGATCTTTCTTTGTGATCTTTCTTTGTGATCTTTCTTTGTGATCTTTCTTTGTGATCTTTCTTTGTGATCTTTCTTTGTGATCTTTCTTTGTGATCTTTCTTTGTGATCTTTCTTTGTGATCTTTCTTTGTGATCTTTCTTTGTGATCTTTCTTTGTGATCTTTCTTTGTGATCTTTCTTTGTGATCTTTCTTTGTGATCTTTCTTTGTGATCTTTCTTTGTGATCTTTCTTTGTGATCTTTCTTTGTGATCTTTCTTTGTGATCTTTCTTTGTGATCTTTCTTTGTGATCTTTCTTTGTGATCTTTCTTTGTGATCTTTCTTTGTGATCTTTCTTTGTGATCTTTCTTTGTGATCTTTCTTTGTGATCTTTCTTTGTGATCTTTCTTTGTGATCTTTCTTTGTGATCTTTCTTTGTGATCTTTCTTTGTGATCTTTCTTTGTGATCTTTCTTTGTGATCTTTCTTTGTGATCTTTCTTTGTGATCTTTCTTTGTGATTTTTCAGCATCTATACAGAATATTTGGCTCTCTGTTAGACCCACAGATTTCAGATAACGCTCCTGTGCACTTTTCTTTTGACTTGCAGTCAGGCTCACAAGTTCAAGGAATCTAAACTTGATTGTTATCTATTTTGGTATTTCTGGAAAATGATTTTCTGTCTTGTATGCCTAATATCACAGCCGATTTCTGACATTCATAATTTAAAATTAATATGGAATACATTTAAAGTGACTTTCATTTAAAGTTATTTTGAGATTCCATTAAATGCCTCGTGTCAGCTCATCAGCATGATTCTGTTTTGTGGACACGTGGAATGAGATAACCATATTGAAAGGATTTGCATACCAGATACAAATAAAATTATGCAAATCTATCAGAATGGCATTTAAACAGATGCCATTCATCTCTGTTTTACATCACTCAGCAAAAGTCAGTTGCACAACCACAGGAAGAAAAAACACTATACTTCAACTTAACACAAAGTACTAAAAACAATAGAAACAGTACTTGAAGCATATATTTTAAATGGATACATTAAAAAAATCCTCCCTTTTCAGTCTGAGGAATGTCCTTCAGTCTAAAGGAAGAAACTCAATTACCATTTTAATCACTGTGATAAACAACAATTCTTTATTATTTAATACTTAGGACTAAGATAACACCACCCATAATGAAACACTGTCCAACAAGCTTCATTTAAAAATACTTAATACTATGACTAATACTGTATAATAATATAAAAACAAAAATAGATTTACCTGATCCCAATTTGTGTTACTCTCACGATCTTTAAAATAATCTTTCAGATAGTCTTCTTCTGGATAGCTTGCTCTGACTGGACTGTTCCTGGCTCTAGTACCTGTGCTTGTCATATCATAGTATCTTTTGTAACTTTGGAATTGTCCATTTACAGTGCAGGACTTTCTGGCTGTAAGCACATTGAGGAGTTGTTCCAGTTCTGGTTATTTATCAAAAAACAGAAATGTCACCATGGGAAAATACACATTTAGACAGACAAAACTCAAAGTATTTTTTAATAATTTTGTTAATTCTAATATTAATTCCTCTTTTTAATGTTTTTCTCTCCACTGTTCAGTATTGCAGGTAGTATTGCAGCATTTCCTCTTTTACAGCACCACACTGACAATGACAATTTCAGGGAAAAAGAGATGTGACTGAAAAGCATTTCATGTTTCATTTAAACATAGGTCTCTATCAAAATTATCTATGAATTACTGCCAAATATTTTCATAATTTCTCGAACTGTCCTGCCAGGGGCAGGCATTAAGATACTCCAGAAAGAAAGGTGTTTTATTGGGTGCTCTGAAAGCACCCCTGAGGATGCCATACTGCCTCTTGTACTTCTGAAGTGGAACACAGGGCAGAGGATTTTCTGTCTCATTTGGTCAAGTTGAGAATCTGGAAGCATGCCCGATCACAGCACTGAAGTAGACAGCAGGGAACCAGGAGTCCCAGTCCGAGTCCTAGGCAAGGCAGGATATGTATCCTACAGCATAACTGAGCGCAATGGTGGTACTTGCTAAAGAAATGCTGAATTTTACAAGGGGCATGTTCTATCACACTTTCATTTCTCTTCCATTTTTCCATCCTGGTCATCTCCTTTCACTCCTGTGCTTTTCAAGATAATGATTGTTTAGATAAACCTGAGTTTGTACATTAAGAACACACATACTGATTTCAGTGAAATTTAGACCGACGAGATTAGCAATGTTTCCATATGATGATCCTTTGGTTTTTTTTGTACTGTTATTTAGAAAAAGCAAATAGTATAGTCTTAACAATAAATCTTTGAGAAAGGCTTATGCTAAAGTTTTTTTTTTCTTAAGCAGCTCTGAACACTTGCTGAAGGTAGCTTTATTTGCTAACTGTAGGCAACTCTAATTTCTCATTTTTCCCACAATTCACATTCTTGCTTTTTTTCTTCCAGTTCCTTTTAGGAATTAAATGTATTTAAGGGGACAATTTAATTAACTTAAGTTTAAAATACATTTACACTGTAACAAAATAGTTAAGAATATTTTTCATTTTCTCTACATGATATCCTATCTCCACTACCCATAAAGGAAGACTTTCTACTATCTTTACTGGGGTCTGGATTTTAACATACAAAGCTATTGAGTAGCATTGTGCCCATCTCCATTCATTCTTGTGAGTCAACTTACAAGATCTCCACTATTTGCTCCACAGTTTACACAACTGCAGTCTAGGAAATTTTATAATTTGCTTCTGTGATTTAATATGTCTCTCTGCATCCTAACAGTCATAAAAATCCCTTTACCTGTGCTTAGTTTTACATTTTAAGTTGTTTTAACCCAGACTTGATGTAACTTTTTAAAAGTGCTTTGAATATATCATAAAAGTGTTGATTTTAGCAGTACCCACAAAGGAGAAGTAGATACCTTATCCAAACCTTCTAAATCCACTGTAGGCCCTGAGTAGATGGTTTAGAACTCTGCATCCAATTCCTCTCCTACAGGGGTATGTCTGCACTGCATTGTGAGGGTCCAGGGTACCTAATGTGCCTACTGCATGTGAACGATCCCCTCTACCCCTAAGTTAGTCTTGTGATGTGGTTGCAGCAGCACAACACTCTGTATAAAGAAGCAATGCAGAGAAGGCCCTGGCAAACTCAGTGCCCTCACAGCAAGACTTCCACTCTCAGACTCCAGACTACACTGAGAAGCTGTCATAAATTATGACAACACTATGTATGTAATAACTATGGTAACAATGTTTTATATTTCCTAGAGATTTAGCAAAAAAAAAAGTTTATTTTTCAACACCTACAGGTGAAGAAATACCTTACCTGCCACTTGAAGCTCTGTGGTACTGTTCAAAGAATTGAAAATATATTTTATAAAGAATTCTGGGGAGGGCAAGCTTGCTTTTCCCATGCAGACTCCTTGGAGAGCCAAAGTAATAATCAAAGCAGCCAAGCGTGGAAGAGTGTTTTCATCAGCACCATCTCTGTCCACTATATCAGCAGTTTTCTCCAGAGTACTCACATCAACACACTGAAATCAGGAGAAAACAGCTTGAAGACAGCCCCGGTCATCTCGATTTAAATAACAAGAGTGACAGGAGGAGAAAGTGGAGAGAATGCATTCACAGCGAGCCAGAAAAAAAAAAACACTGAGGTTAAAGCTGTAATTGACAGCAGGACAGCAAATAAGAAACAGAGGACAGTTCCAGGAGAACAGGGATAAAATAAAAGCTGAAATTTTACCCAGATTCTAAGGGGAAGATGTACAGAATTTCATTCACATTATTCCTGTTCAGTGATATTTCTGCTTCTCGTACGTCATGCTCAGTTACCTTCACATTTCAGCAAGTGGCAGAAAAGTGAGGAATTTTTGTTAAGGCACAAGGCATTGGCCCAAATAATATGGATTTTAAACTCTTATTAATCTCAGACTTCAGAAAGAATTCTCTTAATGTTTTCCCTTATTTATGAAATCAATATGTTGTTATATATACAATTATATAGAACATGATGGAAAGCCACCATTATGCAGATAAAGGGTGACTTCCCTTCCAGGTGACCAAAGAGATGATGTAGACAATTATGTACATCCAGAAGTGTGTATGCAGGCAGGTCTGAAATGAGGGGCAGTCTTTGTTACATGAAAGTATATCCCTTTATTTCCACCAATTTTGGCTTTCTTATTCATTTTCACTGCAAAAATTTGGAGTTTGGGAGACAAAAAAAGATGAAAATTACAAAAGCTGATTTATTATTTCTCATATTAATGAAACTAAAAAGTCAGATGAGCCAGTACAGTAATTGTTTTACACAATCATCTCTTTCTATGTGTGCCTTAAACACCGTGGGGCAGAAGCTAACATCTTTTTTTCTGTTCATGCAATACAGTTTCATTCCCAGAATTCCAAATTTCCTCTCTCATTTCAAATAACGCACTAGCTGCTATGATTGAAGACACTTTCTATAAATCATAAACATAGAAGACGACACAAACTGTCTTTCTTCTATCATTGTTGTGCAGAATTGGCCCTTTGCCATAACTCAAGTGTTGTGATTCTAAACATTAGAAAGTCTATAATATTTTGAGTATCTTCCATTTAAACAAACAAACCAACCTTCTTTTCCCTCATGTCAGTGGTAAAGTCTCAGTTACGGAAGCGATTTGACACTTGAATATACTGCCAGTGCAAACAAACAGACTGCACAGAAAAGCACTTTATGGATTGCTATTCTATCCTGACATGCCAAATATCCACTGGTGTTTCTTTATATTTGCCCAGATACCATAGGATTTTTTCAGCACATTCACCAAGGCCTAGAAGTAAATATACTGGTCAATGAATAATTTATGCTAGGGAAACGATCACACAAAGAAGAACTGGAGGCCCTCAGTGCTCTCTGCTTAGCCGGGACTCCTTTCCATTTTCTGACTGCACAGAAAATTCCTACTACAGTCTGGTGCAAATAAAAATTCAATGAAAGAAAAAAGAAAGGGGGAAATTCAAAGTTTGCAAAAGACCAAATTTAACTTTAATATTACGAACAGACCTCAAGGGCTTCTCACAACAGTTCAACCTGTACTTCAGTAGTTATCTAATTTAATAAAACCTTATTTTATTGTTTTTTTTTTTTTAGTAAGGAAAAGAGTAGGATTTTTCTAGATTGTTAACTCAAACATATTATTATATAATTTTAGCAGACTTGAGATCAGGAATAGTAAATAGTGGTGGAAAAAACTTGTTGCATGACTTTATGAGTTGAATAGACTCAATATGCTCTTTATTGTTAAGTCTGAAATTTAAGCTTATCCATGTCAGTCTTTCTGCAAGGCATATCCATGCTCATGGATAATTAGATATGTGTCAAATTAAATGAGCCCTTCAGATCTTAGTACATAATCTTACTTCCACCATACTTCGCACAGAGATAGAATCTCATAGGTCCTCATGACAGCAGACAGATTTATTGTTTTCATTCTATAGCCAGACCAGTTTTAGAACTGCTCTGCTTTTTACCATTTAGATACAATCACCAGTAGCATATCTATATTAATTAGTAAATACGGTAGATGAGAAAGTATTTTCTGTCCTTGGGGCTAAGTGCAAGATATTGCACCTATGCAGCTACAGTTTTCCACATACCTTAAGCAGAGCAACTGTATCTATGCTAGCTATTTCCCCAACTATATCTCTACAGAGTCTATGAAAAGTTTAGGCAGTGCATGCCAAAATGCCAGTCAAGGAGAAAGCTAGTATTGGACAGCAGGTACACTAAAAAAACAGCCCATGCTCTGTTACTGGCTGTTGTCTGCAATATAGACATAATGCTTGAACTAGCTTAAAGGCATTGTATCATTTGCTTAGAGGCATACATCAGCAACTATAAAAGTATTTTTACTTATCTTTTCTTTACCTGGGTTTGAGGAGTTTTAAAATGTTTCTTTACTGCAGCCAAAATGTCTTCCGTTTCATTCCGTGAAAAATAATAACAATCTTCATCATGTCTCAAATTGAGCATACTCTTTACATAAAATTTATAATCCTTATTACTCAAGTTGAGCTTTGAAGAACACACATCTCTATGATGAAGAATGTAGTAAAGGAGAACAAGAGAAATTCTCTCAAATACTTCTTCACTGAGATGATCTTCTAAATCTCCACCAGCTATTAGTAACATAGCATCTGGTTCAAGACACTGCAAAGAAATTGAAATAAATGGAAATTCAAATCAAGAAACACATTGCTGGTCATTTGTAATTCAATATGATAGGGTAATAGGAGAATTCCACTCTTAAATACAAGGCATCAAACCTAAGACTACACAGATGTGAGCTGATGGAAATAGATAAGGAGGGCACATTTCATTTATTTCAGTTCTACAGCAGCTATATCACACCTTGCATCTTTTTTTTTTTCCCCAGAGCCTCTTCTGTTTTGAAGAAATGTCAAGCCTCCAAGAGATTTAAATTTTACTATAAAACAGGAAGAATTGTTGCCAAAACTTCACTGCAGAGAAATGAAAGTCTTCCACTGGTTTCAGCAGATTTTACCTAATATATCTGTAACCAGGAATAAGACCTACTGCTTGATCATTCTGTATGGGTTTCTGTTATATGACAAAGACCATAACTGACCACAGTTAATCCACAGTATGTGAACAAACGTTACATCATTTTTAATACACTATTAAGTCTTAATTGACCCAACAGTCATGTGGCTATCCTTTTTTCCTCAATTCATCCAGTTAAACAGAACAGCTCCCTTCAGCACAGAAAGGCAGTACAAGTTCTCAACATTATCTGGTCCTCTAAATGGACTGAAAAGAAATACCCTATATGTGATTTATATTTGAGCAGACAAAGGTTTATATATGTAAAACTACAATTATTGTTGATGAAAAAATTTTCCAGAAACTTTTGCCAAACTAAAGTGAGCCTTTAAAACTAAGCTATAAAAATCAATAGAGCTCTGAATCAGGCTACGGGAAATGAGACCATGAATTCCAGAATAAAGAATCTTTCTTGAAGCGACCCTGTAACTATTGTCATTCATTGTGCAGTCATTTCTTTTTCCTGGTTGGTTCTCTCCAAGCACTAAGAAGCCATGTCAGTTAATCTCAACCATTATGATAGACTAGGCAGACTGTACATTTGCGAGAAGAAAACTACAACATGAGAGGACCATAATTACGCTCAAATTCATGAGTCCTAAATGGAACTCATGCTGTCAAACTGAATTGCTTATGGCTACAAGCATGGTGTGTTGCTTGGTGTAGCTCACCTTGTACATTAGTTCATTTTCCTACACAGAGGCAGGGTAGAATCAAACACACATTGTTGCATTCAGAAACCAATGTTCCCTAGAGGAATTGAGAGAGCTGCCACATTTTTATATAAGTGATTCCCGCAAAAACTGACACAAATACTCAATAATCAAAGAGAACTGTGGATGATAATGACCAATTAAATATTTATACTCATAACCAAGCTTCATTTTAATATGATAAGAAGTATGATCCACTGTGCCCTGTCCAAATTGCCTACCAAGGTCTGGAAGACATTAGACTTTCAGTGTACGACTCCAAACATTAATATTTGGGCTAGGATCTCATAGCTACTCTATTCTCTGTCCCAAAGCCCTCGAGTTAGCCAGCTAGTATTTTTGAATGCCCGGTAATAATACAAAAACAAACAAACAAAACAAAAAAACAAGTAGAACAAACAAAAAAAATCTGTATGTACTGAAATAATTTCAAAGGCTTCTGTAACATTTCAAAACCCAGTAGTATTATAATCACCTGGCCTTTTGTTTGTTCTTGCAAGGAGGATGACGGAAAAGTAAATAGTTTTGGTTTTGTTTGTTTGGGTTTTTGTTGTTGTTGTTTGTTTGTTTTTGAAGGAATAAGGTACATTGTAAAAAGATGCTTCTACTGTACAAGGTCAGCCCACTAAAAGTAACCTTTCAGGAGATATCAATAGAACATAAGTGGGTTCATCACTTGTAATTTTTGCCGTTAGGAATATTTCACAGACATAACAACCTGCATGATCTTGGTTTAGAAAACTTATTCGCTATCAAAACACAGAGCCCAGATTTGAAACTGTCAACAGCACCCTGATTTTCTTTGTTTAAGAGGTCAGAAGTTAAAAACAAAACAAAGCATTTGCTACTGTTGCAAGAAATATATACCTTTGTGTGTTTAAGAAATAAAGGAGAGACAGACACTGCCTAAGAACTACCAGACCCTGCCCAAGGAGTCTGGAAGCCAATATGTAACAGTGAACCAAAAAGGAAACTAAAGAAAAAGTGTTAAACTTTGTTGTTTTTAAATATCCATTGGAGACATCATTAAAAAGGAGAAGAAAAAAACTGAAACCAGAGTCATCTGGTATGATTGGAATCCTGGATTTAAAAGGGAAAGTTCAGTCTGAAATCAATTAGTTATTCCCAAAAAGCATGAGAGAGAAAAAGCCAAGCAAAGATGGGGCGTTCTGTTTCAAATTTTGGAGATCTTGAAAGGCAGCAAAAACTGTGAGCAGCAGTATCTTGTGTTACCAAATCCTGTTAAATCATCTCAAAAGACCTCAGCACAGCACTATGAGGGCTGCACGTAACTGAAGATGCCACTCTCACCCTCTGGATTTTCTGTAGAGAGCTGCGTCCCTGGACAATGCAGGATGCATGCAGTATTACAGCCAGCACCGAAATGTACTGCAAATGGTGAATGCCCACACATTTTTCCCACAGAAAATTTCAAAGATGAAGCCTAAAGAGATAAAGTAAGCCCCAGCAGGGTTTCATTTAGATCTCCTCCATTCAGGGACATAGTGGTTATGCTCTCCAAATAAAGATCACAAACAGAAGATAAATGATGGCAATTCAGAGAAGCTAAACAAGGAAGGAAAACAAAGCCTAGATTCATTTTGAAATGATTACGAGGCATCTATAACCATCACTATTTAATACTTTCTTGCTTTGATCTGGGTCCAGACTTGCAAACACTGAGAAAAATCTCCTGTACAATCTCCTTTTATTAAAAAAACAAAAACCCACAAAATGATTTAGGGAAAAACAGACAAGTACATTATCTATGTATGAAATTTCACATTGGGGCTCACAGGAAAAATGGGAACATTTGAAGGAAGAGACAATTAAGCATCCTCTGCACAGGAGGAAAATTTATCTACCTCATTGGCTTGGCTGATTGCCAGAATGGTATAGTCTCAAAACAGTCACCACTATGAATATCCTCATAATTCTAATCCAAAGAGATAGTCACATGTATGTATTCACAGAACCAAGCCAAAGCTGGAGGAACATTAACCAAGGCCAAGACTGACCAAGCTCTTTGTAGCTCCTTTCAGGTGAGTCGCTCACTTGCCACTGTCTCCCTGCTCCCACAGTCTACAATCTTAATACTCTTGTTCCTTTCCTTGTCAAACCAGGAATTAGCTCTGAAAAATAATCTCAACTCGGCAGCTGAGAGTTCTGTGGATCCATACCCTGGACTGTTTCCTGCTTCAGTTTGGATATGCAGAGTCATTGTTCTGCCTTTGATTTTCCTTGACTCAAACTGCTTACCAAAAACTTTCCTGAATCTTCAATACTTTAGCAAAGCTGCGGATGAATCTGTGTTAATTCTCTCAGTTTTATTTTTATGAACCAAAACCTACAATGAAAGTGACTGAACTTATCCCAGATTTTACCTATGTCTTTCACAGCGAAAATCTTCTGTGAGCCAAATTCAAGCTCATGCTTTTTTCATTAAATCAGAGTGAAACAGGAAAATCCTTGTTGGAACATAAACACTTAAACTTCAAAGGAAAACTATTATTGTTATGCGACTGAAGTATGGGGCTTTTAAAGCCTAGTTGTCACATCTAGAACACCTCTTCTTTATGAGATCAAACAATTAGCATTAGTAATTTGCAAAGAAACGATTCAAGCAGGGACTATCAATTTTTGGCTGCGATGAGTCTTATTCATGTTTAGGCTATGTATTTAGGATGACTTTACTATAACAAACAACTTCAGAACTCACTGAAGATTCTGTAAAAATATTGCTCATTAATTGAAGCACTGACCAGATTACAATCCTCTTGCATGCCATAAATCCGCTGTGGGCACTCAGCTCTCTCCAGCACCATTCTGACCAGTTCTCGTGAGTGGTTTGTGTGGAGCTCAGGGTTGTCAGCTGAAAGAAGGTGTAAAACTTCCATCAGATAGCTTCGGCTGGGAGCAGAGCTGCCATCCTGCCCGTGCTCTTCCCCAAGCTGTCCTTCAGCAATGAGCACGCTGAGCAGGAAAGCGGAACATACCACCCCAATAGCTGGGTGCTTGCTCAGAAAGCACATCTCCTCTTCCTGCAGCGCCTGAGCTGCTCTGAGTGTTGGAGTGTTGTTTGCACTTCACAGCTTAAACTCGAAACCTGAGGAATCTGAATAGTAAAGGGGAAAAAAACCCCAACCCCTTAATTAGTGTGAATGCAATATGTTTGAAAGGATTTATTAATTGGTCGGCTAAGCCGATTTGCAGTGACAAGCTGTTTTTGAACAACAGGGAGCCTGTAAGGGCTTTACAGCCCAGAACAGCAGGAAACTAAGACAACCATGGCCTTAAAATTTCTGTAGAATTACCAATAAGTGATTGATTGAAACTGCTTTTCCCTCCTCATAAAAATAAAGTATATGGTTTTCATTTCACTGTTATGGCACTGCATTCATAATAATCCTCTTCAGGAAGAATGGGAAAATGCTGTAGCTTTCACTTTCATTCCATTATGAAACAGGTTTTTAGTGGCAAAAAAATATCTGTAAATAAAGATTACTACTCTAATTCTGATACAAAGTACAGTAATTATGTTAGAAAGCAATGATATACAGCAAGTTTCATTTCCAAAACACTTTATCAACATTACCAAGCTCCAGCCATACAACATAAAACAGAATGAACAGGATATCCTTAAAAATAAGTGACATTTTATGATCAAGGGAAAGAGTTACAAGACTGAGGTCATAATTTCGTTCGTAGAACTCAGGGAACAAACAAGACAAACATCAGAAAAAAACAAGTTTGACTTCTTAAACTCTAGATACAAAACACATTTTGTATCGTAAATCTGTCTTGACACGGTCCTTCCCAATGTCACACTATACCACCACCTTTGCTTTAACAACATCCATCCCAGTACAGAAGAAACAAAAGAGTTTCACTTCTGTTTTCCACAAAGACTTCTTCATATTATTCATTGGGATATGCTGGCACCAACAGATATTTTCAGATGACAACACACATGCATTAAACAGCCACACACAAGATCAGCATTTTTTGAAGTGCAATATTATTTTTTGTGTTTGATTTTAAAACAAACCCAGCAAATGAAGTATTTGAAAAGGAAAAAAAAACAGCAAAACACTTTTGAATTCAAGCTGGCATTCACTCGCTAGCTAAAGTTACTGTTTTAGATGCTAGGAAATCTTTTGGTATATAAATAAATGTTACTGTTAGCACTCTTGTTGGGATACACTGACTTGTAAACATTATTTTCTTACCTTCTGAAGGGAGAAAGAAACCCTGTGTATCTAGCTTCGTGGCCTTTTGAATCCACAGAAGTATTTAGCTGCTGGAAGTCCAATGTTTTTAAAATTCTTGATGGTGCTCTGGAAGCTGGAGAGGATTAGTTTATAGCTGCCTTGAAAAGTTTTCAGTTGCTATGGAGAGTGCTGGCTCTTAAGGTAACAATGGAGGTGGACAGGAATTAGTACATGTTCTTGGCAAGTTCTAAGCATCACATTATTGTATGTATTTCACATATTTTGTTAGTTATCATTTTACGTAAATGCCTGCTCTACTCTATTAAAACACAAGATGTGTAAAATCTATTGAAGAACGTATTTCTTTACAATGGGTAATACAAGTAAGCACCTTAACTGTTCTCTGCTATGTTACATTAATGGAGAGATTTTATAATATACTTGAATTTCTTTAAGTCAAAACTTAATTTCCTTTTGCAAACACTAGAACAGAAAAATACATTTTTAAAGCACTTCCATTAAAAAAAAAAAAAGATGTTTTTCGTTTGGAAACACAGTCCTCAGAGAACAGGCTCTTTCATCCCTTCTCATTCTGTACCACACTCACACCATTTATAAAAGGAGGGACAGCTCAAACCGTGGTGAAAAAGATTCCTCCTCCCACTCTGATTTTCCTGAGGGGTTCCGTTGCAAAGTTGACATGTCACCACGTTGCTACTGTATTACTGCACTAGAATATAGTGAAAACTGATGACTGACAGATTTCCACAGTGACAAATACACCAGTCATATCATTCTCCCACCTTGCAAAACTTCAGTGCAGTAATGAATAATTAACATCTCACTTTGTTCTTCAAACCCTGAGAAGCAGTAAGACTGCTTACCTTACTGGTAACAGAAACATCGTGTTTCTCTTCAAAGCCCTAGGGACACAGTCCTGGGTTCTAAAACGCCAGCCGTGCTTCCTCCAAGGCTGTCAGCTCAAAGGGAATAGTCTTGTATTAGTAAGGCTGAGAGTTGGCAACTGATACTGGTGGAAAAAAAAAAAAAAAGAAAGGAGAACAACAGCTCAAGTGAAGTGCAAAATGTAAAGAAATGATGTTCTCAAAAACACAATTACAGGTATATGGAACAGTGTAAACTCTTGTTTGATCAAAGCTGAACATTTAAAAAATTAGTCTTACTATTATTTACTTAATGATACCAAAGACCCCCAACATTTGTATTGAAATGTGTTTTATTTTACCTTCACAATCTACTTCTTTTTTCTGTTATATGAATGACTGAAGAGCAGAAACATTATGGGCATCTCTTTATGTAATTTGCTCTATGAAACAACACTATGTCCACATTTGTTCCACTAATAAAAACAGTTCCTCAGATGATGTGGGAATAGCTTCCAACACTTAGTTCCATAAATTGCTTAATCGCCAAACAAATATAGAGTATGTTTATCTGTATATAATTTGGCATTTTGTGTATAATTAGTAATTGAAATGAAAAAATTATTCCATCCATTTAATGTGTATAAACAGAAGATGAATTGTTTCGATTTGCTGAGAGATGCAAATGTTTAAAAATACACATTGTATGTTTTACTACTATCAAAAGCTTCTGAGAGAAGATTTGCACAGTAGTACTGGCAATGTCTCACATTAGAGTTCATATTACACAGTGACGGTAACAAAATGAAACATTTAGTGTATTAAAAAGCCACAGATGACAGTACTGGGTACTATGGTTTCAAAGAAATTTCCCTTTTTTTTTTTTTTTCAGTTTAAGTGTTGCAAACTTCCTTCTCTGGCTTGTAAATGTGTTTCCCATTGGTGGCAAAGTTACTGATGAGGACTCAAGCTTCCACTTCTGCTTTCACCCTTAACATCACAGCATTGCCTCTGCTTTCAGTCATGAGCTGTCAGCTAGGAATATTTCTGTCTGCACAACAATTGGAGGACTACTTTTTACATGATTTCTGAAACCAATTGCTAACTTGTTTTATTTCAAACTCTTCTGTAATAGCATTATTCCCCTGCTACCTACCCATGCTGATATTATGTCAACCAAAAAAATGGGGCAATGATAACAACTGAGCCATGTAGTTAGATGCCTAATACAAGTTTGCTGACAGATACAGTGAAATGACTCAGAACCTTAAGAAACAACCATCACTAATATAATTCTCTCATTTCTTATATCAGTCTCTCACACTTCGGCTTAAATTTAATTGCATGTCCTCTGGTGATCTTTCAATAGAAAGGAAAAAAAAGGTAGAATGACAATGTGCATGGAGAAAGAGCCCCCAGAGGTATTGCAGAACCAGGTATCTCAAAACAAAGCAATTTGCCCTTCTAACATGAAAAATGACCAAAACCCAAGGCACGGCAAACTTAAATAAGCAAATGACACTTTTTAAACTTGATTCTATACTTAGTTCAGGACTGTCTTGTGCTCAAGCAAGGATCTGACATCAAGAATTTGCAGAGATAAATCACCATTTTTAATCAGTTTGAACTTACATCATGGAGGGATACTTGAAGAGAGTAACAAATTGCCGACCAGCACTGCTAAGCATCCCAGTAAAATGTTATCAGAAAAGATAAGAATGTGTTAAAGATAGGAATTTCCCCAAAATCATATTGTATTTCATGTTTCTATTCATGATCTCAAACAAAGCACATCTTCATGCACAAGTGCTCTCTTTTATGACTAAGCAAGCTCATATTATTATGTCCCCAAACTTCCATGACTAGGAGTGAAGGCAATTTCCAAATAGCATAATCAGACACAGAATATGATAAGCATGTGCAGCAAGCCCTCTTTGATTACAGGATTTTCAGCTGTTTAAATTTTAAGTGAGCCAGTAAGACTCACTGCAGCTTGTCTTCTTTCTCCCACCTACGCACCTGCTGCAAGAACAAAAGCAAGTTGCCCATTCACAAATGCCATGAATAACTGCACTCTGCAATTTACTATTTTTCAAAGGATCAGTGAATAAATTACATGTGAATAGGAAAACTCTCTAGAGGACTCACTGAGAGATGACAAGGACGTGCCCATGAGCTCCATCAACCTGGCAAGCCACTTAGTTTTATTTGTACAGCAGAATTGGAAGAGGATGTAGGCATCATTTTAGCAAGACCCCTGCTGAACTTTACAGCTTAAGTGAGAAATGCAGCTATATAACTCTTATTCCTTAAATACTGTAAATCTTGTTTTGATGGACAAAGCAAATGTGGTTTTTGCCCTTTTATTAATCACAGCAATTTTGGCATACATAGAATTCTGAACTACTGCAGATTTCCCCCATGTTATTAACGTGATGCGTGCGCATTACTACAATTACAGCCATAGGCAGCATACTGACATATGAAAGGACTATATTTTGCAAGAAATTTAACTCTAACTTCTATATATAAAGCATTCTAGCCAATGAATTAATGCCAGAGTACTTGAATAAAAAAAATAAAAATCAGTGCTTTAAAATTACTACAGTCTATTCAGCCTCATTGGCCTCACATGCTAATCCGAACAATATCATATATTTAGAGTGCCAATTAATTAAAATGACTGAATTCTACTGAAATGATCTGAGATATACATTGATATAGTTTCACATATTAATATGTATATCTGGAACAAGCCCTATATTAGTTCAGGACTGATAGACTCATGCGTTAACAGCAAGTTTCCTTAGGGAGACTTGGAAATCTATTTATAACAGAGGAAAGGAATTCATGGATTATTTCCACTCTAGACCAGCAAAGCCTCTTAAGTTTTGACAAGTGTACCTTCAGAAATATTTTTTCCACATACCACACAAATAATTCTTGACATCTATTGTCTTCAGATGACTGGCATAAAAACTTAGATGGGTTAACAAAACATTATTTTACATGACCTTCTTAGGTCTCATTAATTGCCCTTATCTTACTACAAACTTCAGCCTCATACAACTTCTCCATTGCTGATTTTCTGGTCAGCAAAAAAAATGGATACAAAGGTAACTGTGAAGACTATTCAAGAGTATCACTAAATCTAAACAAGAACTTACATACAGCAGGAGATACCTGCATGTGGAGGTGTTTAAGGCCAGGTTGGATGGGGTCCTGGGCAATCTGATCTAGTACTCTATCCAGCAGCTGGCAGCCATGCTTGTGTTAGGAGAGTTGGAACTTACTGATCCTTGAGGTCACAGAATCATAGAATGGTCTGGGTTGAAAAGGTTAATAATCATCTAGTTTCAACCCCCTGCTATGTGCAGGGTCGCCAACCTCCAGACCAGGCTGCCCAGAGCCACAACCAGCCTGGCCTTGAATGCCTCCATAGATGGAGCATCCACAACCTCCTTGGGCAACCTGTTCCAGTGTGTCACCACCCTCTGTGTGAAAAACTTCCTCCAAGGCCCTTCCTCACTCAGGCCATTCTATGATTCAGCATCAGCTTCAGCTATCTTACCTCCTTTTATACTATAAAGATGAAGAAAGTGAGTTATTAAGCTTTCCACCTGTTATGTCCTGGAATGCTACCAGAATCTATCATGTGCATTCTTCATTTCTGTTTCTTTATGTTTCTAAAGATAAAAACATGAGTTGGTTTTACTAAGAACATATCATCTAACCCAAAGCACTTACAGTTTCATTAAACATATGATTACACATGAATAACTACATAACACTGCAGCACAGAGCATCAATTAGTAATAAAATAAAGAAATTATTTTAACAATTATGCTATTTACCATGTAGGAAACAGAGTTATGTATCACTTCATTTCCAACATTGTCTTCTGATCATGTGTAATTCTGTAACTCAATGGGAAACACAGCAATGATAGCAGAGTAGCAAAGTCCTAGGCTGCAGCAAGTGAGGATTTGCTCAGATGCAACAGCTGAGGACACAGGAACAAAGGAAAAAATGCTGCTTACTCCTGGAATACCTAAGGTAAGCTGGGATGTCCAGCAAGATACCCTTACCTCCACTACAAACACTTAAATGAAAGCTGGAAAGGGGTGAATCCTGGCTGCACCCCTTGTGACCACTCAGATGCATTGCACACACCTGAGTTCCCCTGGGTTGGCCCTGCCTTCCCACCAATTGCTCAATCACTGTTTCAAGCCATGACTTAACACTTCCACTACAACATATCATATTGGAATGGTCCTTTCCTGTTGGATAGCCATCCTTTTATATTTGACAAACACCCAAAAGTCTCTTTGTGCTAGATACCATATTTGATAAAATATTTCTAAAACATTTTTACTCTTACAGTGGTTTAGATGTATGTTCTCATACTGTTTTTGTACTACTGTATTTCACTCCATGTCCAAAATTCCAAGCCTCTAGTTCGTTTTGCACGGAAGCCCAATTATGCTCTGTTGCTTTCTGACTCAATGTCCTCAGCAAATGATGTCATTGCTATCTATTTATTAGATAACAATAGTCTAAATAGTTGAATCATGGAAGATCTCAATAGTAACCTCTAAGTTACTACTAACCTCAATCAAGCCATTTTCAAAGCAACTCATAACCTTCTAGATTATTTACTCATCCTCAATTTTTCTAAAATCCTTCAATTTAGTGAGTAGTTTCCTGTTTGGTACCATACAAATTGTTACACATGATTGTTACAGTGAAGTCCTGATGGATTTCATCTACTGCATCTCCTTTATTCAGAAGATCAATGAATTAATAATATGTTAAAAAAAAAAAGTACTTTCCTATGGCTAATTAATTAGTTCATTTTAACAGCTAAATGGAAACTAAAAGATATATTTAGCTAAAATTTTTATATTCTATGAAAGCAGAAACTAAAAAAAGTTGCAGAATTAGTCCTTTCTAGTTGTGTTAAATAAGTTACATTACTGAAAATATCAGAAAACTTAAAACCATTAGAAGTATAGAGTATAAGATTACTTAAATTTAACATGCAGCGTCACTAGATTGAAAAATCTGAGACTGTGCTTCTACTGTCAGATCTTTCAATCTCTTTTACTGTACTCAGTTTCTCGGTGATTAAATATTTGTATTCATTCTAGCAAATTCATCTGGAAGTTACTAAAAATACATATACACTCATCCAAGTCTGAAATTGAAGTTCGCTCCAAAACAAAACAAAAGCATAGTATAGATAAGTCAATTAGATTCATTTATCTCAAATTGCTGTTAATTATAAAATACAAAACTGAATGTAATTCATCCAGCTTTTGAAGGCAACAGTACTGGCAAAAGCACATCCTATTCTTAGACTTTTTTTTCTGGTTTTTACTCATTTTATCCAAGTTACTTGTAGTTTTATACATGCTTATTATTATTTCATATCAATGCAAAAACCAACAGCAATGAATAAAGTATGGGTTTTGAAAGAATCGTAGATTGTTTGGAGTTGGATAGGACTTTGGAAATCATGTGGTTCCAACACCACTACCACAGGCAGGGACAACTTCCACCAGACCAAGCTGGGCAAAGCCCCATCCAACCTGGCCTTGAACGACTCCAGGGCATCTCAGCTTCTCTGCACAACCTGTTCTAGTGCATCACCACCCTCACAGCAAAAAAACTTTGGAGAATTTAGACTCCTCCTTTTTTAACCATCTCAAAAACATCAGCTCATTGCTTGAATACTTTCTGCTATATCCAGAAAATAAACACAGATAAGTTAAAAAAAAAATAAGATATATTTTTTAATTAAGGTTATTCTTATACCACAAATAATAACATAGAACTCACATTACTTATTAATGAATACACATGTAGGATTCTAGGAATGATAACAACGAATATGAATAAACAAATAAATAATAAAAATAAAGATACATTAAGGAAACAATACAAGATGCTAGTTTTCAAGGAGACTAAAGCCAGTCTCTGTCAAGTACCAGAAGACAACCTGTTATAAAGAAACTGGTGGTAGGAAAGCTAATCACACTTGTGGTCCTGAGTTTGGAAAACCTTCTAATACTCAGCTGAAAATAATCAAGGACAAGTATTTGCAACACTATCACTTAATGTGATTTCGCTTGTTATTTTAAGCTCTAATTACTGATTTAGCGATTTTACCACCCAGACAATCTATTCCTAATCAGTACCTGTGGTCTCCCACATACTGTTCCAAGAACTGCTTGTCTGAATTTTCTATTTAGTTCTAATTATAACCTATTGTGGAGAAAACAGTAACAGAATGTATTAAACTTGTCCTTTCATCAAGGCAGCAATGGGAAATTTAGAAGAAATAACCCTTTCAATTTTTAAAAATCTGGGCCCACAGATCTTGCAGACGCTGCATATTGTGTAACTTTCATGCTCCCTTTGTGAAAAATATCCTTAACTCTAATATTTAATAACTTTTTTTCTTTCTTATTTGTGCTTTCCCTTTCTGTCTTTTTTTACATAAACACTGTGTTTATTCATTTGTTTTCATTGCCAATGATCTGTTTTCCTTGTTTTCTTATATGTTATTTGATGGCATTATATTTATATTGCTATGTATAGAAGTGCAACTGCAAAAAGAGAATTCAGTATTAATTACCTTATGATGCTTGGAAAGATGATAAAGGAAAATAAAGGATTGCTTTGTCAAAAAGTTTGTTACAGTTTCTATCATACCCTCTCTTCAATATTACTTTTTAACATCAATGTAATGATTGCAGAATTTGCCCTATCTCTATTTAACACATCATTCTTATCAATAATCACTCTCATTTTCATTTTAATTTTTAAAAACTCCCACTCCCAGTTTTGCTCAGTGTTGTTTCCAGCTTCACAGAAAGAGCCTTTTTAAAGTATCGCATGCACGAATTCACATATAAACAAGTCTGGAAAATCATAAGTGTGAAGTTTAATCTCACTTTATACAACTTAATTGAGCTTAAAGTGGGTATTCATTAATGACTAGATCTAACAACATACAATCGGCAGCTCACTGTAAAGTTCAGAAGTAGCCAAGTAGAACAAGTCAATGCCTGGCAGTTGTTAGCTAGAAAAAGAAAGCATTAAGTGGATTAGTATGCAGAGCATGGTGCGTTGAGGGAAATTTTTAATTAACTCTCTATTAAAAAGTTTGGTTTCGGTCTTACCTAGAATTTTTTTTTTATTTTACTTTATTTTGTTTTCCAGAAACCCTGATAAGAATGAAGGATAAAGCCAGGGCAAATTTATTTAAGAAGAAAATTAAGGTTATTCATAAATCAGTGTCAAGGAGAAAAAAAGGGAGGTGGAAGTTCTGGCTTTAAGAACTCATTCTTTGTGTACACCTTCAGACAAAAGTCTGCATCCAATGTACTGGATTTCCTCCCCATTCTGAGCGGCAAGTCTCCCTGTACAGCTTTGCTGCAACATTTTGAGTGACTCAGAATTGTCTGACTATAGACAGAAAATTCTGTCTATTAAAGAGAATAAGTATAAACTCAGAGACCACCTGTTTGTATCTTAGGATGACTGGCTATGTATTATCTTCAGTTTGCTCTCCTACTGCTGAAACAAAAATACGACATATAAAGTTGCTAAACACCATCTTTACTGTCATTTTGAGAGAGGGAAGTATGTGCATATGAGAGATAAATAAACCACAGCATTTCCTCTTGGCATACTCCTTAATACTACCTCTTCTTTAAGAAACCCATAAACTGGAACTAAATCTTTCACATTGCAAATACACAGGTCTACATCTATTATCCATGTTTTTAATACAAAACTTCAGACTTTACTGTAAAGCTGTCACACTTCTGAATATAGTCACTCTAGACTCCCTGTATAGTATCACTAGAAGAAAAGAGACTATCTAAGAGGCAGTTTATCTGGCCTATTCTAGAAGACTGCTTTTAGAGGAGAGGAATTGTGGCCTAGACTTAGTGATTATACATATAACTTGTATAACAGTTGAGAGCTTACAGCAATCATCCCTGATGCAGATGTCTGTACCACTGCACAATTAACAAATGTACAGTTAGAAGAGCAGCATCACTAGGATAGTATTTTACAGACATTTCGTTAGAAAGATTATCCTGGTGGAAAGAGACAATCAAAAATGAAATGCTCACTTGTATCCTAGGCCAGCAGTAGAAAACTCCAAAAGGAGAGATCTCCAGAAACAGATCCTCCCCAAGTGGCAGTCAGCCCTTAAATGGGGTCTAGGAGAGCTGCAGCCAGGCTCCACCCCTTCTGGTCGCACAGCTGAATCACCTTCACCTGTGCTCCCAGGGCTGACTCAGTGCTTGCCTCAGGTGATCAATCAGTGGTTCAGGCCGTGACTCAACAGTTCCCATACCACCATCAGCTACAGTTGAAAAACATGGATTTTTAGTGTGAATGAAAACTATTATCAAAGTAAATATTAGTTTTAATATTTAGAAGAAATATATTCTCAAATTTGTTTTGTAATGAATTTGATCTATTTCAGAAGATAATTTTGATTCAGTTAAATATGCTGCAATTCCAATTAACAGTAATGCCTTGGTAAGTATTATCTCTCAATAAGTATTGTAAGTAATAATAAGCAGTAAAACCAGGCAAAATCAAACATGAATAGTCGATTAATTCATGACTTCTCTGATTCTCTGAGTACAGTTTATCTCCAGTAACTCTTTCTCTGTTTTTTTCTTTTTTTAATTTCCATTTTTTAATCCATACATGCATTCACCTGTTTATCTCAGGAGAACTGTTTTCCTTACATTCAGATTGTTTCTCTGCTCCAAAATCATTTTACTTCTCTTTGTATGTCCTTCAAAAACATAGAGACCACAGCTTCAAAAATACCAAGTTGGGGGTACTCGCAGTCATGAGCAGCAGAAACTGAATATTCTTGATTAGTTTCTAGAAGAACTAGCAGAATGCTTTCATTTGCACATGTATTTCTTAGTGAGTACTTGTAGTAGGCATTTGATTTCAGCTCCTGGTATCAATATGTTGTTTTTTAAGTAATAACTTTAGTACTTATGCATAAAAGCAGTAATCTGCAACATTTTTGCCCATCTCTCACACATTCCATAAGGTACTTGGTTCTAAAAATCAACACAAGGAAAATATTTCTGAGTTAGGTGGTTGATACACACAGTATGACATACACTAAAGCTTATGATTAGTGAAATCAATGCCTGGAAAAAACATAGATTTATTTCCAAGAATCCAGTCCTACAGCTTGCTCATTGCAATAGAAAGCTACAGGGAGTTGCCTCTTGGTGACATGAGAGTAAGCTTTAAATATAGACTCAAATAGTGACTAGTTCAGCATTTCAAAGGAATTAAATGATGAATTCTTACCCAAATTTCAACTACAAATAAATGTATTTTGGATTCACCACAAATGTAGATGAACCTGCATTTCTGCAGAAAATCTTGATTCATGCAATTTTGTTGATGTCTTAGGGCACACTCTCTGCCAACTATTATTCATCCCACACTCAGTTACCTCAGAAAAATCAAAGTTTCTACTGCCTCTTACTGCATGTACCTCTGGAAAATTACCGGAGCACTTTTGTAAAAATAATTACTTATAATCCAGATATTTTCTACAGGACTTCATATAATGTTAGTAATGTATCACCCTAGTTAAGTGCAAATGTTCCTTTCTATGGGATAACTGATAAGTTTGATTTGACAGTATTCTCTCTCTCACCAGTTTTCCTCAGGAACTGATGTTGGTTTAAACTATTTCTCTCCCTGTGTCTCTCTTGACAGAACTAAAGCACTTAATCCTCCCCCAATCCTGAACTTCATATTTTTCCAAATGCTCACTGTTAATATATATCTAACTTGCTAAATACAATCCTTGGTGCACTTTGTAAATGTCATGTCCCCAGACTGGAACTGTCAAATTAAACTGTTTATTTTCAAGCTGTTTACAGAGAAATAATTTTCTTTCTAAGCTGTTGTATTCCAGGTTTCAGCTAGCTTCGTATCAACACAGTCTGCTTTTGTTTTCTTCTGGCTTTTTTAGCAATGTATTGCATTTTTAACATACAAGTCATTTGGAAACACCATTATTCTAAAAGCAAAAGGAATTAAAAGTGTTTGTGGTAACTCATGCTAAACATGAGTATATTGTCTTAAATTGCAGTGATTGCTTCCAGTTGTTAGCAGACCAATAATAACATAAGAGTAATTTAGGTAGTTTTTTTATATATAAGACAGTGACACAGCACATAATTCTGAAAAAGGGTTGAGAAATGCTCCACAGATAAGGAAGTCATTGCCTGGTGAAGTTAAAAGATGTTACTCACTGCCTCAAGAGCTCACAAAGCTGCTTTAGGTATATGACTAGACTTATGCTTTCCATGACCCTTGAGTTTATACCTGAACAGGAACAGCCAAGCTAGGAAATACTGAACAGGCATAGACATCATCCTACCATCCACCTTAATCATCCTAGCTGACTCCATTGGCTAATGGTGCTAGGGTAATATACCAAATATATTACTTACATTATTAACATAACTCAGGAAAGAGCTGCTCTGGGGTGAGCCAACATAAGAACAGACCAGCTGTGTTCAAGTACACCCCTCGTGGACTTGAGTTACATTTTCATATTTAGCAGCATGAATTCCAGACACTGTTTACTAGCAGATCTGACAGGCACTGTACATTCAGTTCAAGGATGCAGAGTGAGCTATGGGCCTTTGAAGCAGGGCCATGCATAAGATGGCACGTGCCTTAGTATGGGGATTTGCAGAAGTGTTAGAGTAAATGCTACATGCTAGAACAGGTGGAAATGCTGGCAGTATTAGGTAAACACCTATCTGCTTTAGAGTGGTGAATCTGACAGTATAAAACGATGTAGCCAATCTCTGTCCACCTCCCTAAAAGCATAAGCTTTGCCCATGTAAAGAGATTAGTTTCCTTAATGGTATTTGTGTCCATCATAGAAAATAAAAATAATCTGTTGTTTGACAGGGGAGCACTGGAGTAATCAGTGATATAATTTTTAAAGGTTCATCAAAAAATGGTCATTTGTGCTTTTAATTCTGATGGTCCTCTTAAGGTGGCTATAACCTTAAAGGTCTGCAGAAGCTCAATGTGCAATCCTGGCCTCACCCACAGGCAGGAGGTTGGAGAGGACAGTAACACACTCTCATCACATTTATTTTAAATATTTGCATGAAATATGCATTTTTGAATTATGTATTTCTGGTCTTGGCTGTAACTCAAATTGGGAACTCATCCACGATTGTATAACCCAGGACTAAGAATCTTAAACTAAATATAAAACATCTTCATAAGCAGTCAGTTTAATAAAGAATCCAGTCAATGGAGAATGGAGCTCTTAAAAGATGTTTCACAAAAGATGATAAGTGAAACATTAAGGATGAGAACAGCACAATAAAAAGTTATCACCCAGACAAAGAATTAATTTAGAGTTTGACTGTACAAATATGGAAGACAGCTGCAACAGTATTACTAAAACACACCAAGATTTCATTTTTAATTTGCTAATTGAGCCAATGATTATTCACAATTGCAAACTCGTTGCAGTTCTGCAGTTCATTTCTCTGCAACATGGTTTTCACTACTGTCATAAAAATCCAGACGAGTAGAAAATGAAAACTAGCAGACTAAAATTTCCCTTCTTTGCAATTTTCCTTGTATTCCCTGTGCAATAACAAAACACTGCTCTGATGACCCTACTTAGACTTGAATGTGTCTTTTTCAACAGCAAAAAATACTGATCATGACAGAAATGTATTCTTTAGAGCTCTGTATTAATTCTATCTTCCACAGATTCATCATAGCTGAGAGAACTGACTTTGTTGGTTTTTTTTGCTTGAAAAAGTGACACTTTTAGTTGCTCACTATTTTTCTACTATAAACGTAAAGAGAAGACAAAAGAGCAAAGTTACTGAACACAGAAAATACTGGAATGATAATTTTGTGTAATGATTGCTTAAGGCTGGCAATAATTCTAAATTACTTTCTTAATGGATTCAATGCAAAGCATTGGAGTAATATTTACTATCAAAACAACTTCTAAGGAAAATAAAAACGCGTGACTAAATAATGAGTGCTTCAAACAGTGTAATTTGAAAATATTTCTTTGTCTGTCAAATATAACATCATAGGTATTTGTTGCCATAGCTATTTAACCACAAGTTTGTTTTGTTTAATACAATGTTGTGGGACATGCCCAGATGATAGAATTATTGAAATCTCTGATGAATTTATAAGACTGCGATGAATTTCACTGACAAAAGAGCTTGTTTAAGTACAATTTATGCCATTCTAAAACCAATTTAAATATAGAAAATAACTCACTGGCCGGGATTGACATTTGCCATACAAAATCCATCACAACAGATGTCTCAATTCCCTGAGACAGGAAAGACAGATAAAGTACACGGGCTAGATACTCACAAATTATTGAACTTGAATTCATTCAGTACACCTCATCCATCATATTTACATAAGGCCCCATTCCTGCCAGTCATCGCATAATGTGCAGCGCAGAGCATTTGACTAGAGCAGAGCCTAAATGGGAGCACAAAGAAACACAGCTTACTCTAGGCAAGTCTCTATTTTTAGCAGAAGTGAATTTCATATAAACTTCTTAGGGAGCAGCTGTACGTGGTCACAGGCTTGTTTATATTGCTGTGTCTTATTTCACTTTTGAACGTGATTTTTAAACTGTTTTTGCTAGACTGGAAAAATAAAAAGTGATGTAAAGAAACTTTTCATTTCTTGTTTTAAACGGACTTAAAGCCAAGCTACATTACAAGGTATATATGGGCATGTTTATAAAGTAGAAGAAACCAGTGTAATGATTAATTCAATCTTGTATACAAACAAAGGTAAAACCTGAAAAAAATTATGTCAGCTACAGTCAGTGTTCCTTTACTTTTTTAGCTTTCAAGCAGCAAAACTATAGCAACCAAAGTGCAAGAGAGGGTATCACAAAGATGGTGTTTTTTTTTTAAAGAAGCATCAAGAACAAGAGCACTCCATTCCCCAGAATAAGAAATCATGCAGATGAGGCAGTAAAGCAGCACGGTTAAACAAGGAGCTGCTGACCAGGCTGACGGAAAAGCGGAAAAGTATAAGCAGTGGCATGGGATAAGTGGCTTCTACTCTGCCCTTATAAGGCCCCATCTGGAGTACTGCATGCAGACCTGAGGGCCTCGGTACAGGAGGGATGCAGAGCTGTTGAAGTGGATCTAGAGGGGGGCCATGAAGATGATCAAAGGGCTGGAGCACCCCTCTTGTGAGAAAAGGTTGAGGGAGCTGGGCTTGTTTAGCTTGGAGAAGAGAAGGCTCTGGGGAGACCTCATGGTGGCCTTCCACAGTATCTGAGGGGAGCATTTCATATTTGAGGATTTTTTACACAGTCTAGTAGTGACAAGGGGCAATGGCTTTAAACTAAACGAGGGGAGATTGAGGTTAGATTTTAGGAAGAAATTTTTTACTCAGAGGGTGGTGAGGCCTGGAACAGGGTATTCTGAGAGGTTGTGGATGCCCCATCTCTGGAAGCATTCAAGGCCAGGCTGGGTGGCATCCTAGGCAGCCTGGTCTAGTGGTTGGCAACCCTGCCCATGGCAGGAGGGTTGGAACTAGATGATCTTAAAGATCCCCTCCAATGTAAGCCATTCTGTGATTCTATATAATTCAGTAAGAGTAAGAAACCATTTCTTCAGGTTCTCACTGCCCTGTAACTGCAGATATTGGGAAAAAAGGAAACAAACAGAAGCAATGAGCTGACAATATTTATGATGATACAGACAAATTTTTACATATTTCTCATCTCCAGACCAGTATGAGAGCATCTGTAGTCATGAAGCTAGATACTGAATACAGTTGTGGGTTTTTTTAAATTTTATTTTATTTCAGGCAGTGTAGGCTTATCTATCAGTTAAAAGAAAGCTGAGGTTGACTTCTTCTTGAAGACTGGTAATTTAACAGGACAGCTGGCTTTCTCCTGCAAAGCCTGACAAACAGCAGAGCTGGCAGAACAGCAGAAAACTGGAAAGAAAGAAAAAAAAAAAAAAGAGCAGATCAACTAATAAAAAAACACATATCTGAATAACTGGTGAGATATCTAAATGGCTGCCATAAAGGCTGCTATGCAGAAACACATTATTTGTTGCCCTATATTTAATCTTTACAGCTTAAGCATTGAGAATTCTAAGTATCATTAGATTTGAAGGAGAAATAAACTATGCTGCTCTGCATTTCGAGCATCATTTAAAGATAAAGATGGAGTTGAACATTCGTTATTTAGTCCCAAAGGCAAAGATTAAAGGATGTTATTAATGTAACTGAGAAGCAAAAAAGGGCACAGAAAGGAAATTCTGCAGGAAACAAGCCAGCATATTTCTGAAACAAAGCTGACACTACAAAGGCAATCTTAGGAGAGTACTAAATATTTGTTTCTAATGCTTGGTAGTTGTTGGAAAATACGTAAACTCTTCATAAAATAATTAAGAGATATGGTACAAGAATAGTTTGACGAGTTAATTCAGTTAAACTTTACTACATCTGGGCTCTGATTAAAGCAGGCAGTTACAAATGTTTTCTGGCCTTGCAATGCATGCATTGCTAGTACTATACAAACATTTCTCTGAATACAATAATGCATCATGGCCCTACATACTTGCTAATCACCTGAATCAATAACAAAGCAATATCTTTAGAGTATAATAAAGTAAAAAACCCAGCATCTTTCAGAACACCTGTCTGTTGACTTTCTACTCATGTCCTGAGCTCCACGAATGATTTCATACAAATAAAGAGATGACATTTTAGGTTTGTGCTTCAAATACAGGGAAACCATTAAATAAGAAAACATGCAAGTTCTTGTAAAAAGATATATTTTCTTTTCCAAGGCAAAATTAAACATTGCTTCAAGCTTTCATAATACCTCAGTGGCAGGCAAACGGAAGTTGATTGTTTTGGCACTAAAAAAAAGCAGACACAATCAAATCAGCAGACACATGGAAGGGGGAAAAGCATATCTGATAGCCCTCCAGAGCCAGAGGTCACACTTGGATAATTATATTCAGCAGATCTTTGCAGACTTATACTCGAGATATGGTAAATCCATTTTTATCACTGTGCTATCCCATGGCAATTAAAATGCTTATGATTCTCTATACTTCCATAATATTTGACCCTTAATCACTGTCTTATTACTGAAAACTGCTAGTGTATTTAAACTGATTGTGCACTGTAACCCAATCACAGAATTTATTTTGATATCCTTTTCCTGTACGTCTTCTAGACCTTATGTATCTTTTTCAGTCACAGCCCTATACATTATAGCTGCATTTTTCCTAATAACTCTTACATGCTTTTCGAATGTTACAGGGGACTGACCAAATGCTTTTCAGTAGGTTGTCAGAAAAATAGTTGCTGCACAGGCTTTTTTATATTTTTATTTTTCCCACATACATAGCAGTGTTTGTAGTTCCCATTTTGTTATCTCAGCAGTAGACAAATCTTTAGGTCTTCACAGTCAAGTTCCAATTTTGACAAATATGTATAACTTTGGGTTTTTGCCAAACATCATAATTAGCTTTCTTCTAGGTGATCTACAATAACACATGAACCATGCTAGCCATGTGTATACCAGACCCCTACAATTCTAGAGTGTGAGACATGATTTTGTAATACAAAAAATCCCACATTTAGTCTTCTATAAACTATCATATGTATTTCCCAATTCTTCTATTATTGTATTTGCCTCAGAGAAATTCAGTTTACCTCTGAGAAAGTTAGATCTGTTTTTAGTGCTAAAGAAACACAAAGATTGTTTCACAGATTGAAATGGTATTTGTCACTTTATATTCCTTTGGCACTGAAGATCTATTCAGGAACGGATTATGTACTAAAGCAAACAGCAACTTCAAGGTTGCTTTTTTCTGACACAGTCGCTATGCCAGCGACGTTTCTCCAGCATTTTCCAACAAGGTCTTTTGTTCTTGGGATTAACCTGAGTTTTCACTTCAAAAAGCAGTTTTTTTTCTGAAATCTTATGTATGTGTCGTAATAGTTCACAGGACAAATCTGTTCACAGGTAACTGAAGTCTTCCATTTCTTCCTCCTGTGTTTGAAGGAAAAACAGGAAAAAACAGAGAGAAATACTGTAAGCAACTATACTGATGACATCTGATGTGTCAGTGTTGTATGGTCTCTAAGTGCAATTCCATTTCACTTTTTTGGAAAATTAGCAAACAAATGCACCTAATGAAAGTCTGGGAAAATGTGAAAGCAACAAAATGAGCACTTACTGAAAGACAGTAAATGGACAATTACTGGAAGAATGATGATAAAGAGAGATAATTTCATCCTGACAGTAACAAGAAAGTAAAGTTGGAAATAAAAGTGGCCATTAAATATTCTCAAGAGGGAGAAATTCAGAGAGTAAACAAGTTTCTGAAATTGAGCCATGAGAATTCCTGTCAGTTCTAATACTACTAATAAGTTAATATGCTTGGCATTTTTGGGGACTTTCCAGTTTTAAGATCGAAAAGCAATTAACTGAACTCTAACATGCTTCTGTGAGATAAGCACACATTATTATCCCTTTATCGCTGAGGGAGAAGCAGAGCAAATGGTTTTTGATTCATCACATAGTGCACAGATGCCTACCTGGAATACTGAAGTGGTGATCCCACAGGGCTTGCAAGGGAAGAAAAAAGAAAAGCAGAAGAAAACAATTAACATTTTACTACATTTGCTTTATTTGAAAGTCAAATGTAAGAGCTATGAGAAAAAAAAAATAATAAATCCTTTGACCCTCATTAGACCACTAAAAGAGCATTCCAGCTGGAGAGATGACCAGCACATTATCTCACTCACCAGCTAAAAAGTTAATTATGAAATCGGAATCAGTTCTCCTTTCATCTTGTCTCCCTGCAGTTCATTTACGTGCCCCAAGGCTGTGCAGCGATGCTCACGACCGCACGCAGGCCGTGCTGAGCGCACCGCGCCCCGCCCCGCCGCAGCGCAGCCCGACTGGGCAGCGAGTGCTGGATAGCTCAGGCCGTTTCCTGGCAGAGAAGGAAGTCCGCTTCCACGCCACAGGTGTCCTCGACGTTTCTGTCAGCGTTTACTGCAGCGAAAACAAAGTTGAGAGCCCAAGTTGGGCTCGCTCCGAGCCCGCAGCCTGTCGCTCGCTCGCTAGGTGTCGCCGCCGGCTGCCGCGGAACATGGCGCTCAGCGCGGCCGCCATCTCGGCCGGGAAGCCGGTGGCGCGGCGCCGCCACGAGTCGGGCCGCTGTCCGGGTCCTGCCCTTGCTCGGGCGTTCTGCCTCTTGATCTGCTGGCACGGGCGCCATCTGCCCACCCCTGGTGCCAAGCAGGCTTCTGATATCGTGGAATTGTATCACCAAATGGCGTGGGTTGTAAGGACCTTAAAGCCCACCCAGCTCCCCCACCCGTGCCTCAGGCTGCCCAGGACCCCATCGAAACTCGTCGTGAGTGCCTCCAGAGATGGGGCATCCGCACCTCTGGGCAGCGGTACCAGTGCCTCACCTCTTCGATGTAAAGAATTTCCTCCTAACATCTATAGAATCGTGGGCTGGACTGCATCCACATGAGCTCTGAGTATCTCCCAGCCTGGAGGCTTCGCAGCCTCTGTGGGCTGCCAGTGGAAGTCTTCGAGGCACAAACAAATCAGGGTGCTTTCTGTGTGCTGAAAATACACTCCCTGATGGCCATTCTTTATGATTTATCTACAGCTAGAGCTATAATACTGTACAGACTAATGAGGCTACATAAATTAAAAATAATTTCTGTCCAGATTTAGCAGAAGAATTGAAAATTTCTTACAAGAGTTTATCTGCTTGTTCACCAAAAATAGTGATCTTCTAACCTGGCATTAAGATAATGAACACTGTTTAAAATGTGCAAAAGGATTATTATTATTTTTTTTTTTTTAAGAATTGTAATAAACTAACTTGCATTTTACGAATTGATTTCATTGATTCAGCCTGGTATATACAGCAGTTTATACAGATCAGCAAAGATAATTGTTCCACTGATGCTTCCTGACAATAACTGTAAACAAACAGGTAGCAGAATAAAAAAGAATTAATTAAAATTATTGCAGGCATAATTGGTGAAAAAAAAATAACAAGATGAATTGTTTGATCACTCATTTTATGGTCTTCTGTTTGAAACATACCAAGCAGGAGAGAGCTAAATTTCATCATCCCGGCATCCTTGGTGCTGTATTTACAATCTCCAAAGACTTGTGATTCACTGTGTGTCTATCTCTTGCAAGGTATGAGTGCACCTGTCTCCACTGCTCTCAGCTGAATGTAACTGGGAAAGTGAAATTACTGCTCTTAATACCATCTTCTTCCTCTTGTGCCTTTTCTTCTTCCTTATCATATTTCTTCTCTTTCCAAATGTTGAAACGATCAACTTGTTTTAAAAGAAATCTGCTTGAATGAATCAAGACAACACCTTTACAACATTCTTGTAAGGAAAGCAGAAACAAAGATTTAAATTGCTGGATGGTATAACTGGAGTAGCTGTAGTAATTACATGCAGTAATGTTTGTATACTCCATCTTCTGTATTCTTCTTTTGTGGGCATGTTTTTGTCTTATGTTAAAGCAGTCAGGACTGCAGCAGCTGCAGCATGTCTCAGACAACTTCCTGTTTTCCAGAAAGGAACGTTATGATCATCTTTAATACCGTATAAAAGTCTTGAATTGCTAAATTTTTTCCTCCCTATAAAAATTTGTTTTGGGTGGAGAAGTAGGGAACAAGGGGAAGCTTATTTAAAATGTGTAGTAACAACTGTTTGTGAAGGAATATCAGTTCTTAAAAATCCTAAATATTTTTAGCTGTTGTACAGTGAGAAAAAAAAAATGTTTCTGCAATTCCTGTTTATTCTGTGAGCTTAAGCATACCGGGATCAGAGTCGCCTATGATTCGTTTTACTGATGTCATTACAGCAGTTGTATGTTCATTTGATTCTAACTTCAAAACTTACAGGCAGTGTGATAAGTCTCAAGCAGACTACATGCTGCTGTTTCTGAGTCACCATTCCTTCTCCCTTATTTACAATACCATCCTTTCTTCTTCAGCGTTCACTATTTGGCACCACTCCTCCCTTCTCATTATTTTACCAATAAAACCAACAACGTCCTGCAATGCTACTCTGGGTAGCATTTTATACACTAAAATTTACCATTCTATCAACAGTTTAATCAATCAGTATCTAGCAGTAGTTATAAGAAAATGTTCCAATAGATGTAAAGCCAAACTAGCACGGGAAACTGATAAGACTGACTCTCAGAAAGTTGCCACTGTAGTTCTGAGACAATGATTGAGTTCTAATTTCATACATCTCCCTATTTTTACTCCAATATTTTGAACACTATATAATTTCAGCTTTTCTGCAGCCAGAGTTACAAAATAAAAGTTTTCCTTGGGCTGCAAGAATATTAAGGGTTCTCTATTTCCATTGCTGAGTGATATTTTCCTGCCACAGATTGATCACAGCGTACTTCTAGAGAAGATATCCTTCAAAAACTGGTAAGGAAAACCAAGAATTATTTATAAAAGCAAGGTGAGCAGTTATATGTGCACACACACACACGCTCCAGTATAAACACTTATGTTTAACAGCAGGGGCAGTATGTCTTCTCTTCCCCATGATAAGGCTAATTTTAACTGAGATATTCATAATAAGCAATATCTTTTCATGTTCCAGGCACTGAACTGAGAGTGGATTAGCATATACAGGTCTTTTTGAAGAGAAGCAGGCAGACATCTGTCTTGGACAGTGAGATAATGCATAATGCACTGGTAGGAGTGAACCTACGTAATTTAACCAAGCGTGCAGTAATCTTTTGTGTCTGAACTATGTATGAGATGTTCAGTAAGGTGCCAGTTCAAACAATAAATAGATCAAAAAAGACGTGTAGAGGAATTGGAGTATTCCTGAAACACAGATTCCTGTCCCAGTGACTGTTCTTGCTTGAATGAATAAGCCGTCCTTACTGTGGCAATGCTGTTCCATGCTGCCAGTAATGATGACTACCTATCTAACATGAGCTGAATTGCTTTTAAGTATAGAACAGGAAAAGCACTTTCACTCTTTGCTCATCCAGAAAAGACAAGTATAGCTGTTTATCCCCAGATTTCTGTAGCACGTATCCGGAAACAATTTAATCTTTAGTCTTCTCAGTGGGAAACAGGTGGTGTTTTTCTCCTTCCATTTTTATCCAAAGTCCTCAATTATTTCCTATTTCCTCTTGAGAATAAATGTGACTTCTTTTTCATCACAGGAGCAATGGGATTAGGATTTACTGTATCAATTTAGGAATTTTTTGTTATGTGTTTTTATTTCAGGGCTTCCCTAGGTATTCAAAGGGCATTAATTACAGAATTTGCTTTTGATTCACTGCATTTTTATCTCTCTAAATAATCTGCAGTTTTTGGTGGTGGGTGTTTTTACCACATCTCTTCATTAAGTACAGTCACACAGACATACTAGAAAGGGAAAACCTCTTACAATCTAGGTATGTCCCTCAATATCTCACAGATTCCCTACAAACTCAGCCAAAGCTGTAGAATAAGGCATGTCCATCCAACAAAGGAGTGTAAGAGAAGAAATGAAAGCTCAGGCAAAAACATCTGATACCAAATATGTGATGCCTTGATAAAACAACTGAAGCAAGGAGCTACTTCCATTCTAAGTCGCTAACAATAATATTTTTACTTTATTGCTTACTAGCTATCTAGAGAAAAGGTCAATTATAAGGATAATATAAATATGTTCTCAAGCCAGTCAGACACAAACATGTATATCCTGGTGCATAAACCTATTCCGCATGTACAACTTACTCTGCTTAAATAAGAATTTTAACATTTTTGTCAGTCATCTTAACCATAGGAAATCCTGACTACAGTTCTTACAGATAGTTCTGAGAGAGCATCTGTTTCTCCTTACAGATGCTTGGTAGAAGCTCCTTTGCTCTAGCTTCTTCATACATTTCTTTTCCTGAGTCCTTCTGTTTGCCAGGTGCCCTACTTGCTTGGAACAAGATGTTTCCATAACTCAGTGGGGATGAGAAACATGCAGAATGATTGACTGCCTGGAAGAAAACACTGCTACTGCGTACAGCTGAAAAATCTCTGAAAGGGAATCTAATGGAGTACATTAACAAATGAAATTACAATAGGAATGGAAGAATTTTGTTTCAAAAAGCATAGAAGTGATTTTATTCCTCTAAACTGGAATGTTAATGAATTATGAGATAACCTTATGCAATATAATGTAGGTATTTATCACACCTGCGTAGATTTTTTTTAAAAGAGGCATCAATATTGCATTCTGAAAGCATAATTACTTAAGTAAAACCCAATAGAAAGATCATCTCTTGTTGTATTAATTTGAACCTTGTGGAAAAATTTAATACTTACAAAATAATACAAAAGTGCAAGGTCATAGAAAATTACACAATTGTTCCCAAAGTTCTGATCGGGAATCTTTTCAATTAGACCAGGAATCTTTCTACAGGAATCTTTTCAATTACTTTTCATCTATGTATTTACTTATTTGTAAGGAGACGGTATGTAACTCACAGAGACAAGTATGATAGTAGGTTTTACATTAATGAAAAGATACTGTAACAAACTGTGAAGCTGCAATTCTGCAATAAGCAGCATTTCTTCCCTTCATAGTCTAAATAACACCAAAGCAGTACAACAGGAAAAATTATGAAAAGATAGGAGTAATTATTTCCTTCGTATGCAAAAACAAAAAGAAAAATGAGTTAAATAAACGATTTCACATAATAAACATCATAGGCTTGACCTGACTCTTCTCAGCCACACTCATTTATGTGAAAAACAGGTGTACTCTTCATACTATACAACAAATTGAAACATTTTGGAGAACATATCTGTGTGTGTGCGCGCATGTTTACATAACATATCTGTGAACGGATAAGACTATTATTTGAGTAGAAAAATACGAAGCTGCCATGAGATCTGACTAACAGTTGCATAGATTGGTTTTTGTTTTTTTGGAACTTATGGGTATTTTGTCAGACTACTTGTTGGTATATGCATCATTTCCTTGGATATCCACTGCTGCTTCTGATCCACTCATTCTGGCTGAAATACTTACTTGGTTTCGTCCCTTGTTCCTCAAGTAGAAGTAAACTGCACTTACAGCTCCAACTATAAAAAGGGCTAATAAAACAAACAGCCATATGATGCCAGTAGAAAGCACTGTCTCCATTTTCTGTCCTGTAAATTGGTGAAATCGAATCATCGAATCAGCACTTTCAATCTTAAGAGGTTTCAGAATCCAATCATAAACAACATTTCTTTAACAAAAAGTCAATAAAATGGAATACACAGGTAGATTTTCCATTCAACACATTGGGTTTCTTCATTCACACAACTAAATAAGTTACAATTAGAAAAGTTTGACCAAAAAAGAGTTTAATTTAGAATTACCTGTATTTCCTGCCCCTAGATATGGATTAAGTTTATGGAACTTTAATTTTTAAGTACTCTCAAAATTAGTATTTAGAAACTGTATTATTATTTTCATGTTGCATTTGAATATCTCTCACTGAAAAGTAAGTCTGCTTACCCATATTTTCTGGTGACATCTCTGTCTTTTCTGCAGCTTTCAAAAGGAAAAGAAAACATTTATTCTGAATGCTCAAAAAAAGGGAAGAAATGTAAAATTCCTAAGACAAGATGTTCCTGAGAATTCGCCCCAAACCCACCTGCCCTCTCAGGGAGATAGAACTAAGCACATGCAAACTCTAGAAGAAATATCACAGCATTCTACTGATCTGATACTAGCCAACAAGAAATGAGATTATAGCCAAATTTCTGTTACTTCCAAATGGATTTTCAAATGTGTTTATTTCTGAGAAACTGCCCACACAATCTGTATTCTTTTTTAAGCATTTTCAGAAGCTGAAACATTTCATGAATGGAGATCTTGTAAGTTAGAAACGTATAATGAGGACATTGAGTTGAATATGATCTGTGAGTTTAGCCTCTTTCTGCTGGAGAAAGCTATTCCCTCTGGATGTAATCCCTACTGTAATTGCACTTCCTAAACTTATCAGGTAAGTGAAAGGTGAACAGAAATGGTCTTGTTATTTACCACTTTCATTGTGTCATTCAGCTATTAAATCTTTGAATTTTCTAGCAGGTGATCATTTTCGCATCAAGAGGCAATCAGCATTTTATTAAATGTGACTTTACAACGCTAAAGATTGATAACATAGATTCCCATGTCACTCTTAGTCCTCAAATCATCAGCTCAAAGGAAAGTAATCATCAAATCCAGAGTCAGACAGAGTTTGCTTCACAATTCAACAGAACAAGATTTTTTGAGAAAATACTCTATTGAAATGAAATAAGAATTGCTGCTTTTGAACTTAGATGGTGTGATATTTGATGGAAGGATCTAAGAAAAACTGTCTTTTTATTAAAAAATGAGAAGTCTTCGTTCTTTCGGTTAAACATAGATATCTGAAGTATTCTTGAGAGCTGCATGGAGCTGCTGATGGCAGTTTTACAGGACTTGGAGCTGCAGCCTTATGAGGAGGCAGTCAGTATCCACGTGGAATATCCTGCTGTCCCTGAGGCCTCAGTATTTTGGCAACAGAGTGCTGCTATTGTTGTTTGCTGATTTTACACACAAGTTTGTAATATTTTATGTTTTTACATGTTTTACAAGGTATAATTTAAATACATTTTGAGACATTATTAGCCTCAATATGTTAGAAGTGCTACTTACTTTTTGCTTTTTTACAGATATATCCTTTTCTGAAAGAACAGACGTTGGTGTTCCAGAACCCAGTCAATGCACATACTTCTCCACAGTCTTTATGCATTCTGTTCATAGGCTCCCCAATTTGCCAGTTGACAAAATCCAATTCTGACTTGTCTGTCCATATCCATTGTTCTGATATTTAAAATAAGTGTATATGTATAAAACAATGACATAGAACAGGTTGTGATAGGGAAAACAGCAAATTTTAACATGGATAATTGTTTCTGTTAGAGTTCTAAGTGTACGTAAACATGTGTTGAAAAAAACATATTTGATTTTTATGTAGTTTTCTAATATGGATTTTTGCTTTCTTCTTAACAATGTATAATAATTCTGTATTATATGATAATACATGATTAAAAAATGAAGATATTACCTCTGTCATCTCTCTTTAGCCCTATCCAAAAGTTTGGAGATTTTCCATGAAGTATCTTAATGGTTTCTGCCAGAAAGTTTGCTTCAGTATAGTCTCCTACAGATACCAAGTCAGCAGCTGAAAAGCATTAATGCATACATCATGTCTCCTTTTTTTACAGGTTAAGTAGCAAAACACTTGAAAAATATTACTGATTCAAGTAGCATTCACAAGTCTTGTTATGGTTATTGTAATACTATATTGTATATTGAGCATGAGTGATCTGTGTGGCTACAAGTCAGTAAGAAGACAGGGATTTTTTGTTTAGTCTTCTGCAATTTAGAGAAGACAAATTGCTCTCTTTCAACGCTTTTGGATAGATCCAGCCACACTCCAGACTGCAGGTAGGCTGAAAGTGATATGTGGGATGTTTTCAGCACCATGCATCCTGTCACTACAGCTCTGTCACTTGCCAGTGGCTGGGCAGCATTTTTAGCAGTACTTGAATTGTGAAGGTGCGCAGTTGGACTAGATTATCTTGGAGATCTTTTCAAACCTTGATGATTCTATGATTCAGCATCCAGAAGTTATTATATTTTCCAAATCCCCAGCAGTACCAATTCACACGTGTTATGAAACCAGGAAATCACCTATCTGATTTTGCCATGGGTTGTATGTGCTGCAGAAGTGTAGGAACCTACAGCATGCACAAATGTTCAAATGCAATTTTTCCTTCTTGCTACTAGGTTACTTGCAATTAAAAAGAGTACCACTCAGAAATACAACATCGATGCATAGGGTGTCTCCTATTCTTACTTACACTAAAATGTAAGCTGTTTCACAGTAATGCTCAGTTAAAAGTAAAGAGAAATCTGAGACGTGGAATAAAACATTGACCCTAATCCACATAGACTTCTTTTCCCCACACTACAGCTGACAGCTTGAAGTGCTTCCAGAGCAGGACAGAGTGTGTTTTACTGATTCATGGAAGCCAGGTGACTCCTCAATCTCATTTATGGTCCAGACATTCAGATTAAACAGTGCCTTGGTACTAACAACAACATCAAAAACGCAAACAAACGAAAAAACCTTTCCTACAAGTGTTCTAGTTCATGTTGTGAACTAAAAGAGTTTTTCTTTTTTCTCCAATTACCGATTTCCATAGAACTAGTAGGAACTTGTTTTTTGTTTTTTGGGTTTTTTTTTAGATAATGTTTCTCCTGGTAATTGAGATATCAAGTATATTATGAAATGTCCTGAATCTCGTTTTCCTCAAAAAGCAATCTAAAAGCATCATTTGAAGTTCTGAAGTAATATAAGGCATTAATATCAATATCACCCATTATTTTATGAATTTCACTGCATCTTCAGTCTTTCTAAAACACAACAACTCACCTAGTCGGGCACACTCCTGATGAGCTTGAGACCAGCTTTTTTTCCTGACAGCCTCAAAGTAGTAGCAGTGACCATGGAAAGGTATCCAAGACTTGTGTCCTTTTGATTCAGGGCATTTTCCAGGAAGCTGAGGGGGCTCAGTAGGGGCCATTACTAATAAGAAATAGGTATTGGAAGTTTTAATTTTTTTTTTTCCCATTATACTTATATAAGACAAGATGAAAAAACCTGTATTAGGTTTGTCGTCAGAGAACTGAAACATGTTCTAATAAGAGCTTGAGTACAGCTTTGTTTGAGAACTTACTTCACTTCTTTTATTTGTCAAGATAGATACACTAGGCTGTAAGAATTGTGAATTATCTGTAATTATGATTTTTGTCATGAATAAGTCAATAAAATATCCAACTGGTTTTCTAGCATAAATATCTGCCTGACTATTTAAAACTTATTTTAAAAATGGTTTCTGACTTCAGCATCAGTTTTTGACAGGATCAAAACCTTGTACCAGAAACTGTAGTTGTGAATGAAAGGGTTATAACTTAACACAGCTTGCAGAGTTTTTTATTAAACTGCATCCTAAATAAATTCCATAGTGATCGATACATTAGGAAGATTTTGGATGAGAAGATAAATGCAGATGGAAAGAAAATTAAATGCTCTGCCAAATTGCATTTTCTTCCTGTGAGTCTTCCACAGTCCACTTCTCCCCTCGTTAAGGAACATTCAACTCTCAAATTAGATTTCCATAATATTGAAGTAGAAAAGGATATTATATATAAACTCCAAGGATTTTATTTTGTCAAATTACAGCATCATGAGATGTAAAATTGCATGCCAAATCACATTTTCTAATAGTTCAATATCTTCCATAATATTGAAGAAAACAAGAATATTTTGCTGAACCATAAAATTAGAAGGTTCTTCAGTGGGTTATACTTTGTCCTTGTGCTCACAGGTGACAAGTTGATATATAATTACATCATTTGGAACAGATGTTTGTCATTGCTATTCTTAGCAATTCTTCCAGTAATAGAAATTCTCTGACCTGTCTTTAATTTGTGTTTTCTGTATTTTCTCCTGTGTTTGGTAAAGGCTTTGGATTCGTTAAAAATCAAGTTTTTCTTCCTGTATTTCTGTCTATTACTCATTTTCCATATCATATCAGATAAAAGAATAATTAAATTCAATTTCTTTAGGGTTGGTTTGCAATATTTAAATTTGATCATCTGTTTAGATGAATTATTTCCACCATTTTTTAATTAATTAATCCATTTCTCTTAGCATTCTGTTTCTTAGTCATTTGCACAATCTCAATTATAATCTTCCTTTATTAATTCTTGTTTTCTAGTAATCTGAATATCCTATTTGAATAGCAGTCTTTTCAATTTCTGATACCCCAAACTGTGTACAGAACTTCATGAATGAAGTTTCTGAGTAGCTAAGTAATCGATGTCTTGATTTCTTAGGGTTCTGGTAATGACTATTATGAATTTTATTTACTTCCAGGAAGAATTCCCAACAACACTTAATGTGTGTAATGCTGTAATGGGATGATAACAGCAGGGTGGCAAATTCTTTGGCTATAACAAATGATAATGAGCCCAAACAGATGCAGAAATGAAGGAAAAAAGAGCTGCTTACCATTGGAAGGCCTCAGTTAGGCAGGGATTTCTGGCAAGAGATGCCCTCACCTCCACTGCCAACCCTTAAATGAGGTCTGGGAAGGGGTGGATCCTGGCTGCATCCCTTCCAGTTACTCAGGTGCATTCCAAATACCGGAGCTCCTCAGGGCTGGCCCTGCCTTCCCACCAGATGCTCAATCACTGTTTCAGGACATTACTTAGCATTTCCACCACAATGTGTTAGTTAGCTGCTTATGTATTCTGATATACTAGTGCATAAGACAAGGTGCTTTATTATACTAGCACAGTTGGTAGATCCTCACACCCTTTATCTAAAACATATTAAATCACTTACCATCTGACTTCTTACAGATGGAAAAGAGTTTCTCCTCGCATGAAGCTGTCTTCCAGGTTCCATCAGTATCTAAGTAGACACATGCTAATGTCTGTTTTGGTTCCCTGCTGGACCACTTGCTGTAAACTAATCTCCATCTGTCAATCCAATGATACTTGCCCCCGGTCTGGAAGTAAAATGCATGCAGTAATTTCAGGGATGCTGAGAGTCATAAACCTACTACATAGGGTCCTTAGAGGACTCTCATGTAACCAGTATGGATTCAAATGCTTACAATTGCCACTTTTTTGTGCTTGCTAAACTGCAACAAGATGTGCAGTGTCTGTTACGCACAGATATGACTGCAGAGTAATTTTCTTTCAGTCATCCAAAAAGTATCTACCAGTAATTCAGAATATTTTTTGAGTATGGGGATATGGAATGGCGAAATATGAAAAAAAAAAAAAAAAAAAAGGAGGGAAACATGAGTGAAGACAGAAAAACTGAGAATTAGGTAAGACAAAGTTGGTATCTCCACCCAAAAAGTCTGCATGTTGTGGGTGGATGTGTTCTTAATAAGCAATGCTTATTGCTATCACTTTGGTTGTGGTATCGTGACTGTGATTCATGTGGAAGAGTGTACCATGTCAAAACACACCTACCATCCAAATGTTCACCCTCCTACCTCTTACAGTTGGTACATACATCTCAAAGACAGAGATTATTTTTTTTTCCCCCATAATATTCTAAATTTTTAAAGGAGAGAAATTACACCAGGAAGAATACTTTCATTGCTCAATATGTGCAATTACCGTGTTATATAGACTACAGATTCCTTTATGCAATTTTTGCCCTTCGTTCTTTTCAGGAATATATTTTTCTACTGCTAACCATAAATAGTTTTTGTCTAAGATAATTATTTTGGAACGTAAACACATACATAAAAAAAATCATCATTCATAGATTTCTGATATACAACTAGTCACAAATGTCTGAAGTAGATAAAAACAGGAGAGGAGGGCAGGGTGTACCCTTGCATATCATTTCTGGTATACATATTAGATTAAAATAAGTTTATGATGGGGGAGATTTCACAGTTTATCACTTAGACCCTTTAATGGCTCCAAACCATGCATAACGTTGTTAAGTACTGGCTTGCAGGAGTATTTCCTTGTGCTAAAGCACCTTAGAGTTCTTAGTTAATTAGAATCTCCTCTGTATGAGTCCTTTTTGATGAACAACATAACAGATAGGTAATGCACTGACATAATGTGTTGCTTTAAGCAATACGCTTTCAGAAATTGCTATAGATTTCAAGATGAGAGCATTCAGTAAGACCAGAACCTGCAAGCTTATCTGTCTGTAATGCACGTGTTCTTACCATGTAGCTGTTAAGACCAATCCACATAGGCTGCCCATATTCCTGTGCAATTAAGAACAGTAGTGACTGGCTATATGGGTCTAAAATGCTAGCAAGTTCTGAGGAATTGCTCTTGCAGGATTGTTGTGCTTCCTCCCAATTCATTTTGGAAAGGGTGAAAGAGTAGCTAATGCCATCAGAATGGTCAAAAGCGAAGTCCAACAGTGTTGCTGATGACGTGTAGAGTTTAGGGTCTGTGGGAATAAAAATAACAATGCCAAACAGAAGAACACAAATCTGCAGGACACACGTTTGGCTTGAGCAACTGAATAACATCACTATTATTTACAGACGTACTAAAAGATTTCTAATTTTTTTTTGATTCTTTTTTAGGTGCTAATAAGACAGGTTGAGGGAGCTGCACTTGTTCAGCCTGGAGAAAAGAAGGCTGTGGGATGACCTCACTGCAGCCTTTCAGTACCTAAAGGGAGCCTACAAACAGGAGGAGAGTCAACTCTTTGAAAGAGTAGATAACTGCAGGACGAGGGAAAATGGTTTGAAGTTGAGGGAGGGAAGATATAGGTTGGATGTCAGGGGGAAATTCTGTACAGAGAGAGTGGTGAGGTGCTGGAACAGGCTGCCCAGAGAGGTTGTGGATGCCCTGTCATTGGAGGTGTTCAAGGTCAGACTGGATGGGTCCCTGGGCAGCCTCGTCTAGTATTAAATGTGGAGGTTGGTGGCCCTGCGTGTGGGAGGGAGGTTGGAGATTCATGATCCTTGAGGTCCCATCCAACCCTGACCATTCTGTGATTCTGTGATAATTTGAATGGAATATCTTCTCATTCATTTTTTAATAAGTAACAGATAGCTTCAAAATAACAGTGCAATTTCCAGATTAAGTAATTACATTTTCAGCCACTAGGGACTTCAAATCAGTAAATTCACTGAATTTTACATAGCAGGGAGTCAGAAATAGCACACATACTCTGCACACTTTCAATATTCTCTTTGTGGCTTAGTATCTTCACAACTCTGTCTGTCAAGTTTATTTGGAGAAATGTAAAATTTACTTACCAATTAGGATAATTTCTAGATTATTATGAACTTCTGTAAATAAAATGCTTAAGATTTTTAGTTATTTAATTAAACTATTAAAAAAAACCCAAACATTTTGCTTTTATAAATTCTTTTCTCCAAAACATTTCCAAGTAACATTGCATTGCAAGATGGTCTCTTAAGTTTTACTGATCTTTTGTCTATAACTAACCAACTATGAAAAGATAAGTGTGATCTAAATTATGTTAAAAAGTGATTTTAATTTTGTCATTATGAATTCCAGGATTAGTGATACAGAACTCACCGCTGTTCTTCTGGCATATATATCCACTGGATTTATAACATGACTCATCACTCCATTTTCCTATATCAGTATAATCTCTCTTCAGAGAAACACAGTCATACTGTTGGAGAAAGGGAAGGAATATGACAGTCAGTACATTAATATTAGTTTAGTATTAGAAGTTATAAAAATAAGTAAAATAGCTATGGGAAGTTTCATGCCTTTTTTTTGTTTGTTTGTTTTAGTTCTGGGGCTCATATTACAACTCAAGAAACACCTTCCTCTTTTCTTTTTCTCTCATCTCAGGCCTCCTCTGTGGTGGTTAGCTCTACAAAGCTTACTCTGAAGAAGATGATAATGAAATAGGAGTAGAGCAGATGGGCAATTGCTTCTAATGGTAGAGCAATTTTTCAGTGATATTTCACTCCTTTGAAAATCATGGTATAATAGAATATCCTGAGAAGAGACCCTGGAAGAGAACCAGAAGGATCATACTAATTCGAGTTCCACACAGGACCACTCCAAATCCTAACCCTAGGTATGAGAGCATTGTCCAAATGTTTCTTGAACTCCAAGACACATTTGGGGCTGTGACCACTGTCCTAGGGAGTTGAAGGTAAGGATTCTCAGAGAGTGATAGTATGTTCAAGGCAAAGGAGAGAATTAGAATGTACCTTTCTGCTTTCTGGTTTTTGTTTTGTTTTCACTACAGCTCTGCTTGAGTCAAGTGTTGTGCTGTTTGTCTTCCTACACACCTCAAACAGGGACAAGATCAAAATGGGCAAAAGCCCAATGAATTAATTGAGGTGAAATTTAAGCTAGCTCTCTGGCTTCTTTGGGGGAGGGAGATACAAAATGAGGGGAGGTTGGACAGCACGTAGAGTAGTCACACTGAAAATGAAGGGTAAGTTCTGAAAAGATAGGGAAATAAACGGGAGAAAGTGGTTTGCACATGTGGAAGGCTATTGTATTTACAACATTATGGCATTTTATTTCAGACCTGGTAGTGAAAAGTGTTTTGTTGGTTTGGAAAGCAGTTGGCATTTATCCTCCTTTAGTCGTTTAGTTACAATTTTAAAGAAGTAGAAAAAAATTCAACTGTTGCATGCTCTCTTCCTTCATTTTCCAGCATGATTTAATTTAGCAAACATGTGAAATTGTTTCCAGTATGCTAGCTTCTAAAATTTGACTGCTATACTTGCATTTTCTCCAAAACAGAGAGTAAATTAGTATGAAAACTTCATTCAGTCAATCTGTCCCAGAATATTCCCAAATTCTTAGGCAAATTTGCAACAATAACATTCTCTTGTGCTATGTGTTAGTTAGTATATTCAAACATTAAGGCACTGTAATGGTCATCCCAGGTTATAGATAATTGAGTAAGTTGGGGAAAAGCTGAGGCAAACTGAGATGTTTAATTGAAGTGATGCTGTTCTCCACATTTAATCTTACGGTAAACTCTGAGCAGTATTTACCTCCATTCGATTGCCGCCATCTTCTGGATGGAGGCTGTCAAACAAAACGGGTTCATAAAGTTTTGGGGAATCTGGAGCCCAGTTTGTATAGGAAACAGCACTTCCATCAGCCCAAACAAAGTTGAGTTCACTAATTATATCATTCAAGCCAATCCAGGGATTGTATAAAACATCCTTCAAATGGTAAGTGAGAAAAGCTAGGGGAAAAAAAACACAATTGAGAAGAAACTGAACATGTCATGTAATCAGTCAAAACACCAATCAAGACATCAGGTAATAAAAAAATCTGTAATTATTTTGCTTGCTTTATTAAAATCTTGTACATATATTCCAATTAGCTTTTAATCAGGAATGTACCCAATTCTGTCAAGTTTATTATGTCAGAATTTTACCAAGCCTTTGACCATGAAACATCTCAATGAACGAAAGCACTAGGAATTATAAGAAAAGATCAGAAATAAGGTAATACAGAAGAAAAGCCACCTGACCATTTGTCATACAAATTCATTTATTTCAACCTTCAGGATGAGTTGATTGATGGATCTACAAATAGAAGCCTAAAAATATAGTCCAGGTGGAAATGTGTATTTAACAATGTATTCCTGAATTACTTTGCAGAATTTAGTCATTTGAGAGGTCTAATAATATAGTCATTTCTATTTATGGCAAAAGTAGACCATGGGTTCTTCTTCGTTCCCTCTGTCAAACTCTACAAGGACCAGGTTGGAATTTACTATTCTATGCCAATTCAAATTCTATGAAAAATGTAAAGCAGCTTGCATGGAATGATAGAGCAAGCAAGCCTTAGTATAACTAGCATGAAACAGATAGCTCCAGTTTTTCCAGAAATGTTTTATGCCATGACCATATAACCCATATTGAGTATACGTATTATAAAATAAATATATCTACATACTGTCTCATCTTGCTGTGTTTATTTTCAGGAAATGAACAATGTTTACAGAACAAGTGCTATTATCTAAAGGGCCGCTGTACTATACCTTGTACTTGTTCATTTTGTATGGTAGCCAGATGTCCTCCAAGGTTGATACAATCTGTATTTGCAGTATACCAATATTGAAATTGAGAACCAAAAAATTTGTAACACTAGGGAAAAATAATTTAGGTCATCAGAGAGTGACAGCGAAAGGAATTTAGGCATGCATGACACCTGTTAAAGTAGAGAATAACCCCATCGGACCAGAAAAGAGCTGGCAGGGACTTAGCTGTAGAACCAAGGCAGAACTTTTCATAACTTTAAAATGTATTCCCTAACTTTCTGGAAGGAACTGTGAATGGCAGAACAAAATCCAAGCAACCATTTATAATTCACAGAACCTTATGTGTTAACTAGCTGTGCTGGAAAAGCCATACTCCATCATCAGACAAAGAAGTGCTGCCAATAAATACATAAAAAGCCAAGCCCAGGATTCCATTTGAAATCACGTGAACTTTTTGAGAAGTATTTTTGACATGTAAGATGTTCTAATTGAGCATTATTTCTGATTAATTCCCTCTCAAATGACTGACTGTACAACTAATGTTGACTCTGTCAGCTGAATTAAGTTCCATCTTTTTTAAGTACATACTATTAAGATTTATTCCATGATAGTTTAGATGACCACTCTTCTGAAAAATAATAAAAACATATATGACTATAAATGTTATCATTTTTTAAGAATTAGCTAACTGGTTAAATTTTAAATATGACTTCAGAAAAATCACTGTCAAAAGGTGTCTGGGAGATAAAAGGTCCCATTGTATAGCTATAGGTACATTCCCCAAGGTCTGATATCACTGCGTATAGGTGCACACTACCAAACCTGATTTTTAAATAAAAGCCAGTCTTCAGGACATCCTCCTGGAGGTGAAGTTACTGCTGGAGAAAATGTGGCATTCACAAAACTCCCATGTCTCTCACAGATAAAGCCATGTGAATGACCACAGCTAACATCATTCCACAAACCTGAAGTTTAAACACAGATAATAAGACATTACATAAAAGACTGAAATTTGGAAAAGTGAGCTTGTATTTCTATATACCTATAGCTTTGAAAACACTCTGCCGAGGAATGTCAGACTGTATTTCAGCTGGACACTACATCCTATCATCACTTGCAGGACTTTAGTCCTGCTGTGACTGTAGGAGTACTGCCCATATGATGTGGCAGACATGACAACTGCCTTGCCTCTGAATAAAACTCACCAACAGCTTTGTTATACTCAAGCCTGCAAATGTAAAGTAACACTTTCTCAGTCAAAGTCAATTTCATATATACCACTCTTATGGCTAACATTGTCCCTTAACTAACATCAGATATAATGACCATACTTTTTACATATATTTTTCCCCAAATTACTGGCAAAAAAACCAACACAGATTTACAGTTAGAAAGACACATTTAATAAACAAAAGAAGAGTAATAACTAAAAAAATATGTTTCTTAAAAAGTGCAACTCACCATATTTTTTATCTAAGACCACACAGTGTTCTTGAGCAGAGGCAAAGTTGGGTTCCCCTTCTGCCCAAGGTGCATAGTGTAAAGTACTTCCATCTATCCATCTGAAAAACATGAAAGTAATATAGTAGCTGTTAGACTGTGTTCATTGAACAGCTCAGGAAAAAAAACTATGCTAAAAATATATATTTTTATGTATTTACAGCTGAGTCTGTCTGTAACTAGATTTAAACAAGGTTAAAAGATTTTAGATAACGAGACACATAACAAATCAAAAAGCAAAAATACCTTCATTTTTAATAGATGCTATCTATGTATTGGAAGCATGGATATTATCTATTAAAACATAATTTAAACCAGTGATTTTACAATGCAGTTAGACCGACAGGAGCATACATTTCAACATAACCTCCAAAATTGCTTACGAGGTCCTTGCAGGAGTACATCCAGAAGGAACTCTGGCTGTGCAAAACTTTTGCTCTGTTTTTTTTTTTAATGGATCATAATATAGCACATTTACCTACCTAAACTGTTGGTCAGCATTCAGGATTAATCCTATGAGATATGAATGCAGTTCGCCATTTTTTAAGATCTAAACACATGAAAAAAAAAAAAAAAAAAGTACTTTCAGTTAGTGCTTTCTGTTACTTACTAGTTTTCTAATAGGAAATAGATGAGATATTTTGCAGCAAAATTAATTCATGAGGATCTTGATTATTCTTCAGTTCTTCAATCCCTGACCTGGACCAGGCTAAACCTCTCTGAAAAGTTTTTTAGGGCAGCAGCATGATGCGGTGTGTCAGAGCTACCCTTGCAGTAGCCTCAAATCTTTGTATAACACCACCGAGAACATGGCTAAAAAGTAGATTTCTGTTCATTGCTCCTTATACATTTAGTTATATATATTTTTTTCACTGAATATTGAAATTAATGCTAATAAAATATATTAATATTATGCAACAAGCATGTCCTCCTGTACTTCACAAGCATATGTAGCAGAATATATATGCTGTATATAGAAAAATGTAATCAAATTTCCTCTTACATATTTCCACAAAAAAATTCTTTGATTATTATCTCCAATAATAGCAAGATCTCCACGGTGCTTTCTGCAGAACGTTCTGGCTTTTTCCATAGATGTACTTTCTGTGCTGAAAAAATACTGTTTGTCCCCCTTTATAATCCAGCCATCTCCTGTGACTTCATACACTGCAACACAGAAGAAGAGTCTGCATTCTGCACAGACCGTGAAAATTGCTGTTGTTACATGACAGCATCCTTTGAGTGTGAGGAGATAAACAGGAGCTTACTGGCAGAAGGGCTGACAGGTTCTGGCTTCAAGAGTGTTCCTGTAATGAAATGAGAAAAAAAGATGTAAAATATTTTCCAACTGTTGAACCAACGTAGGTGTTCAGTTAGCAGAAATGATCTTAGTGACAATCAAAGTTTCATAACTTTTCTGTAATAAAATGAAAGAGTGAAAATACTATACTTGGATGTTGATATACTTTGCACAATAATAAGAGATTCCATATAGGTGTTGTCAAATCTGAGCAAGAAATTCAGATTCTAAACAAATTTCTTCTTATAACAACATGTATATTTACTATTCATTTGTTGGTGAAACTTTTTTTTTCTGTGATATTACCTTGTGAAGAATCACATTTGACTGAAAAGCCACCAACTATCAAGAAAATTTAAATTAAAAAAAGATATAACACTGAGTGGAATATTGGAGTCACGTATCTAAACTTGAAAGACCAAACTATAAAAATACAAGACAAATGCCATCTTTATTTTTTTCCCCACAGGAGTTCAACATAATATTTCTATATCTGTAATTGCATTAAATGAAGTGTGCAACATATAAGCTTTGTTAAAAAAAAAAAATTAAAAAAAAGTTTGCCACCTTTTAAAAACAATTACTTCCATGGTTGGCTGAAAGATGTAAAAGATAAAAAAAATATGTAAGTTCCAGAAGCACAAAGTATTAGGACTGCTTCATTATGACATTATGTACTACTGACTAATGACGGTGATTTCTTTGGACTGTAATTGGTGCCATTCATACACTAACAGTAACTAATAAAATAGACAACTGCTGTTGACGCTTTTACAGATAGTTCTTAGTTGTACTGATAATTGAGTTGAAGAATTGCAAAGTAACTACCAAAGACATCTGCACAGCATCTCTTTCAGATAGATATCCGTGGCTGCTACTTTTTAAGCATGAGAAGCTGAGACAATGCGAATAAATGTGAATCAGATTATTCTGAAAAATTAACAAGCACCAAAATAGTCTGCAATGGCGAGGTATCACTTTGAACATTGCTCCTCACACATTGCATGAAGGAGCCTAAAAAGAGCCACCAAAGTAACTGTTCTAAAAAGTGCAACTCGATAGAAAACCTTAACAGATTCTTCCCTTATTTCTTCGTAGTTGCAGTAGTAACATTTTGGAAAACAAACAAACAAAAATTATCATACAACATAAAGTTTTAAAAATAAGGCAAAACAAGGTTGATAATTTTCAGTTGAAGCATTGTATTCTGAATGAATTTATATGCTTTGGCCTATTGCTCCACATACAGACATCCTATAAATCAACCAGATTTTCTTTGAGCACGTAACTTGCATCACACTATCCTAAAATATGAAAACCTGCAACAGAAATGGTTTTCTAGAGGGATCTTAAAGTAAGATTTAGCCTACCTTTCTTTATTTCACAAATCCAGTCCTGGCTGTATTCACAGTGCGTGTTAATCCAGGAGACAGAATGCTCTTTGCTGATTGCTCCACAATTTTCTAATGGAGCGTCATAAAAAGAAATTGTTTTCATATAACTCACCTACATTAGAAACAGATAAGAATAAAAATCAAAGCAATAACAGGGAAAATAGCTGAACTCTGGAAGAAAAGAGAGGTAGCTCCAAAGTTTCGAACCTCTCATTTTCTGTGGTTGCACAGCCCATGTGGGCTATTAAAACACTATAGCATTTTGTAAGGAAAAAAAAAAAGGCTCTCATCTTACACAGCATTCAGCGGACTCCAGCAGTCACATTAAACCTTTTTGCTCTGGTTTGGAACTGAATGAAGTTATAAATCAATAGCGGGGAAAGGAATGTGGCAATATATCACCACCACCAAATAAAATTTGGAGAGATGATTCTCATCTACTTACCACCTAAATACTTATCTCCTTACTGGAACTTCATGCATTTCATGGAACTTATCATTGCATTGATGGTTTCATCTCGTGGTTTATAACTTTTTTTCTTTTCAAATGAGTATGAGGAACACTGATTTAGGATTACCCAATGGTAAGGCAATCATTCCTGGTAATTCCTAATACAACTTTCATCCATATCAGTCATGAAAATAGCCTTAACAGTAAAAGAGTCAGAACTGAAAGAAACTGGGGAATGTTGAGTTCTCACCGGGGATCTGTCACTCCAGGACAGCCCACCATCAGGATCCAAACACTGCAAACCTATCCAGAAAAGCTGAGATGATGGCAGTTTCTTTCTAGAACGTGAAAAGATATGTTGTGAAGAAAAGGATACATTAGCTGTGTTTAGCTACATAGCTTACATGGAACAATCGCTCTCACACCTACTGAAGGATTTGAGGACTACTCAATACTTTGAAACCAATGATATAAAAGTGTATGTAACAGCTGAAAGGATGGAAATACCTGGTCTGTCATAGTGAGATAGGTATAAGTGCTTCAGAGGATTCAAAGACTAAATGGTTATTACATATTTATTTTACTTACGTTATTAAGTTTTCTATCACTCTTTGCTCTTCTTCACTATTAACAGCAGCAAGATCTCCTCCTATTTCTCTGCAGAAATCTCTGGCTTCAAACCATGTTTTCTTATGCTTTTTTTCTCTCACAAAAGTCTGTAAATAAATTTTAAAGTAGAAAACTATACTTGAAATGTATAAAAATAAGTCCGCTGACTGCCTTGTACAATCAAAATAGGACAACATTTCAAGAAGAAGGGGAGAGGAAGAAGAAGAAGAGGAGGAGACCCCAGAAAGCAGATGAGGGGAGTGATGATGAAGAAAATGAAAATGGTCCAAGACCTAAAAAACGACGTCCACCCAAAGCAGAGAAGAAGAAGGCTCCCAAACCAGAACGTCTGCCTCCTTCAATGAAAGGAAAGATCAAATCAAAAGCCATAATTTCATCTAGTGACGATTCATCTGATGAGGACAAACATTACATTAAGATTATCACTTATAACACAGATCAAAGAATATGCTACTCGGATAACCCTAAGTATCACTGATACAGAGATCATTGCAGTGATTTCCTTAGGCACTCTGTGTAAAAGCTCACTACATTCATACAATGAGGTGTCACTCTCTGAAGCTTAGACTTTTTATCGGTTAAGAATTCTTTCGTCTCATGAGAAGGATTATAGTAAAAAATAACACTTACTCTGAAGCAAGAATTAGTGCTATTACTGGTATTCCAACCCAAAGGACATCTGAAATTAGAATTTTTTCCAGGAGCAAATGGATGAGTTATTTTTTCAGCTGCTTTTTTGCAGAAAAATTTTGCCTTTATTTCACAGTTCTGAACATCCCATAGTCCAGCTGCACTTCCAGTTCTTAGGGCAACACAACCTACTTCTTTCCCTTTGTGAAATATAAAAGAAAATTAAAATGTGTTTTCAAGTAGTTCCCCTGCCATTTATTTATTTATTTATTTATTTAACAGCTCACGCAATTCATTTACAAAAGACCGTTTGAAATATTATCTGTAGCGTCTGCTCAGTGGAGAAGCTTTCTAAAAAGAGGACAACAGAGAGCAATGCTTTTCCCCTTGAAAAGCATTATAGCTTAAGTGCATTCACTTCCTCATGCCTAGCTTGCTCTTTCCTACGCCACTCGCAGGAAGCATTTGGCAGCCTGTCACCCAGAAGGGATGAGGAGCACCTAGGAACATACTTCTGAAATGCCATCTTCAGCATCTCATTCTCTGCTTTTGAAAAACTAGTGGGACAATGGTCTATGACTGTCAAAAGCAACTTCTGTTTATTACTTAGAGGCAATCTTAACTTCTAAGCTCTTAGCCTAACCAAAATTCTAGATTCCCTGCCTGTGAAGTGTTCACATTCTGAGAACTCATCCCACTGTTTTGTTTTGGTTGTTCGTTTTTTTTTTCTTTGAGTAGTCTTGACTGCTATTATAAAGAAGATATTAAACTTCTTTTTAGCTTAACTTTAATAAGACAAATCCCATCCTAAGTCTTTAAGGATATGCCTAAACTGTGAATTGAAAAAATAATGCATAGATTTCTGAGCAAGAATTAAGTGAATTGCCTTCTGTAGCAAAAGCAGAACAGCTGTGCCAGTACAAAGATGAAAGGACCAAATGAGTCTGAGCTTAGCAGTTCATTTACACAGTCCTCCACTGTCAAGACACAGGCACTTTATCTAAGTGTGATGCTACACTGCAATCCCAATGGCTCCCTGGGAGCTAACTCAGGTACTTCCAGCATAGTGCTGCATTGCATGGCATCAACTCCTCCTCAGTTAACAATGAAGACAAGTTGAAAAAAAATAGACAGAAGGAATAAAATAGAGATTACATTGAAGTGGCAAAAAGCTCTTTGCAACCTGAGACTGAAAACCTCAGAGAGTCTAAAAACTCTTACTGTAATGTTTCTTATGTGGTTTTTTTTCCTCAATTCTATCACTTTAATCTTTTACACTCAGTTTCATTTTGCTCTTGTAAGCCAGGAAATAATTATTTCTATGATGTCATATTCTAAAGACACTTCTCGTTAATATTTCAAAAGCAGAATGTTCATATGTGTCATCATAGATGTGTTTTACTAATCGCTAGATGGGAAAGAGTTTAGTATTATAATACCAATTTCCTCAGTAGCACAAATCATTTCAGAAAATAGCTCTATAAAGACTTTATGTGAAGAGTCACTCTGACAACCACAGCAAGTGATTCAGAAGAGCATTTTCTTTCCTAGCTATGAGAAACAAGTGTGAAATTCTGCCACATCAGAAACTGAGTATTTAATATTCACTTGCCATCAGAGTAAAGTGTTATAGAGTGGGAAATATAATTGGCAGGGAGTCCTAGTGATCTGCATTACTTACTCAATAACGCTGGGAGAGCATTTAAGATACTGAGTTCTGATGCTCCCAATGTTGGAACAGTAGGTAGAAAAGATGGCATCACCTCTTTGATGGCCAGGTGGGAGGGAAGAAAGCTGCCTGATTACTACATTCTGGCTTCCATGCAGAAATTTGGGTAGGGCTGCTGAAATGCAGAGGATGTTGTTCCATCATATATAGACTGGCCACTTGCAGCAGGGAGTTCAGGGGGTTGGGAGGTACAGAAGGGGCAAGTAGACCTCAGAGAGTCAACAGCTGCTCAAGTCTGCCATGTCAACAGGGAAACAGATGTATTAGCCATTCGTTTAGGTGTTATAAAAACAGAGAGCTTTTTAGGGAGCTGGGAGCGTAGAATTCGTTGCAATTGAGAAAGTCCTTACAGTGCTGAGTTCAGAGCCAGAGAGAAACAAGCTGTTTGCCAGTGCATGGGAAGGAGGAGGATGTCTGGCTGCCAAGCTGTCCTGCCTATTCTGCGTTTTGTTTTTAAAATTGGTTCTTACAGTGTACATTAAATAGAACTAGCTGCAACGATTAAAAGGAAACAAGGAAACTAACCCTTGTGGTGCTGGAAGTGCTTACGCAGAGGTGCTGGCAGAACACCACCAAGCTCCAGCTGCCTCCAGGCCCTGCCATAGCAGACTAAACTCCTGTCACCAGGAAGCAGCCCCAGGGAGCCCAGAAGTAATCCCAGAGCTGGAAATGACACCAGCTGGAGCATATTTCTGATGATCCTACTGTAATTTATGACTGCCTGTTGAATCAACTATTGAAATGTTTTCATTTGCTAGACTAAGTCAGACAGATGTCTGGAGTATCAGGAGGAAAGCCCTATGATAGTTTCCTCTGACCGAAACCTCAAACCATGGCTACTTGCAGTTAGTTTCACAACCCTAAACGCCAGAGACAGCTAAATGCAGCACCACAGAAAGGAAATGTTGCAGGGGCATAGTAAGGATTGTCTATGGGGAATAGATACTGCCAAGAACAGGCTAAGATCTGGGGTCTCAGTGAATGTCTGAAGCACCTACATCTCTTTGCTGAAAAGCCAATGTGGAGGGAAAAGGTGTACACATACCTTAAGTCTCTTTTCCTTTATATCTCTAGCTCTGTGAAATGAAACATGCCTGAAGAAGGCCACTGTGATGGCAATGCCTGAGTGATTGTAGGTGCTGAGAGAAGAAAGCACAGCCAGGTGCCATCAATACAGGGCAAGGGAGCAGAAAAACTGGGAAGATTCATGCCATAACTTGCAAAAACATACAGCATGACATCTTGGGAACAGGAATGCAAAAGTATAACTGAATGCCTAACCATGATGGCATTTCCTATGCAGCATTTGAAAGCATAAGAATTGCTGTACCTATCTCTTCTTAGCCTGGGGCTTTTAGGATCCAACTTTTAAACACAAACTACAGAGACCGCACATACGAAGGAGTACCAGGCATTGCTGAGTTCCAGTTTGTGTAGAAAACGCCTTCACCAGTCTCCCACTTGAAGACTTCTTGCTCTTCTGTGTTGGAGAGACCAATCCAGAAGTACTTCTCAGAGCTCAGACCAACGAAGCTGGTCAGGTAGGCTTGCTCATACCTGAAATGAGTTAGATGAAGATTAAACCTAGTTCTCCCTTAGCACTTTCTCAGAATCCTAAACTACACAAGACTGGAAAAAATACAGACTCCTTTAGTTTTAATCTTTCATGGAAATACCTCACTGGATTGAATATCAGAGGTATTAGCTCTGAAAGCATTGGAGGCTGAGCTACATTGAAAAGCTGCTCTTTGTGGGACAGAAGCAATTGTGGTCTTTTCTTTCAGAGTACTGGAAAGCATGAAATTATAACACTTATTTCATTAGAAAAGACATACTGTATTTATTGAGTACTTCTCTCCAAGATAGGCATTCTTTTCTTCTGGTTTCACTTTTTTTTTTTTCCTCCAAAGAGTTCTCAACTGTTTTATAAAATGCCAAGATTATTTCATCACAAGTATAGTTCTTAGAATCTTTCAAACCTGTCTTCTACAGTTGTTAAATAGCTACCAATCCTTTCACAGGTTTTCACTGCTTCTGAAAATGTCACAGGCGCATGTCCAACTAGATAGCAGTAAGAACCATGTCTTGTCCAGCCCTGTAAAGAAGAATGTGTAAAATACACTTGCAGAAAACGTGTATGTTTTAGTGCTTGCATTCCACTGTACGCTCTAAATCTATATATTTTAATATAAAATAAAGCAGTAATATATCATTTGAAACCCAGGAGGCTCTTAATAATTAAGCTTAGTGAGCATGCAGAAAGATTTAATGCATATAAATCCCTCTCTTTGTTAACTAGTAAATCATTATTTCTAACTCATGGGAAAGTCAGAGGCACAGAATAAGTATTCAGAAGCGGACGAACAAAATATTCCTTACTGAGAATTAAAGCGTCTTTTGTAGTGAGACACTAAAAATTCCTTATGTTTCTAGGCTAAACGAACTGTAACTAAACTAATGTACTAATTTAACTCAACAGTTCACCTAAAAAAGTCTGATCAAAGAGGCAGCAGAAAAACTACTGGAAGATAAAATATTCATAATTACGGCTGAACTCTGATTTCCTCTTCCTTACTAGCTCAAGGTGTGCTTGCTGCACCCAAGAAAAGTTAAAAAAAATAAATAAATAATATCTGTATTATGTGCTTAGCATCTGCCTTGTTCCAGAATGAACGTCAGCTCTTCCCTGCATAGGGTGATGAGAAATGCTACCAAATATTGAGCAATAGTAAACTGAGAAATAAAAGGAAGAGAAAGAAAGCAGTAGGATGAAAAACATATCCTAAAATTAAAATCAGTCCATAAACGTAAGTTGATTGTGTTGATTTGGGTTCATTCATATGACCTACATCACGTCCAGAAACATTTCCCAGAGTCTTTGATAACCACAGATGGTAGGAACAAAATAAGCATACACAGAACCACAATAATGACTTGACTTCTTCATGGGAAGGTTTTACAGATAATAGGGTTGACTCATTCACACACACACACACACACACACACAAAATCAAGATAACTTTATTAAAATAAGGCAACGTAGTGAAAATTATAACCCTTGATTTCCAATCACACTTGCTAGGGTAAAAAGGAACTTCAGCATCAAACGGAGCAAGTGAAGAGAATGGATTTTTGTTAAGCAGATTTTGCTTCTGTTTTAGTCTTACCTTTGTACAGGCAGGATCAGTCTTCACTGTTCCTGAAACTCCCTGTAGTGGCTCTCTTCTGCAGATGTAGCCTAACTTCCTATCACAGGCACTGTCCGCCCAATATCCATCCTACACACAGTTTGAGAATAAGTGAAACATAGTCAGGCAGAAACAGTTTTCTTTGAAAATATTCTTTGTTATTTATTTTTTTTACAGTATTACTTCAATGGGAAAATGAGAATCTGTGTTCTTTGAATGAATTTCAAATTCTTGCTTAAATGTGAGGTTATGTTAAGTGTCACTGTCAGGCTGTTAAGGTTTGCTTAGCAGCTAATGCCCACCCACAACCAGATACCAGCATTTACTCCATTATCGCAAATTTGACTTTCAATTCAATTTAGAACAAATATCCCTAACCATTCCCTGATCTAATGCATTCATAAGGTGATTAGAAATAAAAATCAAGCAGTACAGGTGTGATGATTTTACCTCCCCTGCCATGACAACACAATCTTCTTGCCCATTGATTGTATGGGTTGGTTCTCCAGGCAACCATTTGGTATATGTCACGGGAGTCTCATCACTCCACTCAAAATACATCTGAGTGCTGAAGTCATTCATCCCAAGCCAGAGCTCATCCATGGCTTCTAAAAACAGAAATCCACCTGCATGAGCGTGACAGTCTTACAGGAGAGAGATTTTATGGAGATGAGCTGAAATATCAGTTCATCTAGATTAAACAACAGTGGAATTTATTTTAAGACCTAATGCACATTCTTCGTCCAAGAAGCAAAAAATGTGAGATACCAGCAGGAAATGAGATTCCTTGGAGTATAATGGGCTTTTGATGATAAAGCTATCTGTAGCTACACTGTGTCTGAGGCAGATAATCAGCACAAATACTGCAGGAACTAGAGATGTTATTTCCTTCAAGTGTTTTCATGCAGTGAAAAACAAATGCAAATCAAACTGAAAACTATGAAAAATAAAAGTGCTAAAGATTCCTCTTGTTTTTGTAGGTTTGTTGTTGTGGTTTGGGTTTTTTTTTCTTAGCTCTGTATCTGTGAGTTTCCATGTAAATATTCATATAAAACAAATAAGAAACTTTGTAAGATTTATGATATAGTTTTCCATTTCTCCCGAGCATCATTCCATAGAAATACTCACTGTAACCAAGCTGAGACAGTATGAAGGCATGCTCTTCAGGGTTGTGGATACTGGCCAGATTGCCATTGCTCTCATTGCAGGACATTAGGGCATCTTTCCATGCCCTGGGCTCTCTATGAATCATGTAACAGTGACCTGCATAGGGCAACCATCCTTCTGGGCATTTAACAGGTTCTGCATCCTCTCCAAAGAAAAACACATTTCACATTTTTAAATGATGCAATTAATGTAAAATAGCCACAATGACATTTCAAATGAACTAATTAATTAGGATGAAAACTTGTCAATTCATTCTTTCAATGTATAAAGCATTTTAGACAGCACAATGTGCTTTTAAAGAAAATATCCTCTATTTAAATAAAAGAAGACAGTAAGGGAGACAGTGATAACTGGACTTCGTTTGTGTAAAATGTTCACTTGTAGGTAGGGAAACATTTTGAAAAGCACACAATGTTTTCACACAATATATCCTATCCAAACATATCTTAAAGGTATTACTACTGAAGCACAATAATTTTATGTGCACATAGTTTTCTGTAATAAGCCTCATTAAATAAATCACCAGAGGAGAAAAATGTAGGGGGAAAAGCGTAGTAGAAAAGTGGTCTGTAAGAAGCTGATATTCACCATTTTTGTAAGTCATGTGCAATCCCACCAAGAAGGTGGGATTGCACATGACTGCTGTAGTCTCACAGACTTCAATGATAAAGGTTTAGATCATTGCCTCTGGAATAATGAATATTAACATTAATTAGAAAATGTTTATGCAGTTGCTATATTCCAGGGACATCTCCAATATTTAAATATTTGATTTGAAATATAAAACATGTTTAACCCATTCTACTAAGCAAAACAAAAGAACAAATGAAAATAATTTTTCTTTTTAAGTAGCTGTAAAATTTAATCTTAATGAGTCAAATTACACTGTTATCAAATTTTTAGTTGCTCGACATACCTAATGGAAGACTGGAAGGACCCAGCGTGGAGTTTTCCTTTTTACAGATATAGCCAACTTTCTGCTCACATGGCCGGTTTTCCCATTTAGCATATCTTCTGGGATTTAGTACTGCACAAAGATTCTCAGATTCAGGAGAAGGGCTTCCTTCATAAAATAGAAAAAAAATTACGTTTATGTATCACAGCTTTTACACCAGCAGCTGAAAGAACAATTTACCTTCAGCTTTTTCATGTGTCAATGATGGGCACATTACTGCATTACCACAACTATTTTTCTACTGCAGATAAGGAAATGCCATTTCAAATAACCTATCAAAACATTTCTTTTGATGTTCAAAGGTGTCAGTTAAGAAATCTATTAAGAAATACACTGCTTACAACCAGCTGCAGCACAACTGATGTTCTTGTGCAGTCAGTAAACAGTGGACAGAAGATTCTGGACATTGAGCAGTGGCCAGCAGGGTGAGAGAGGTGATAATTTCCCTCTACTCTGCCCCTATTAGGGGGTCTGGAGTATTACTTCCAGGCCTGGGGCCCCTGGTACAAGAAAGATATGGAGCTGTTGGAACAGATCCAGAGGGGGCTATGAAGATGATCAGAGAACTAGAGCCTATGAGAAAAGGTTGAGTGAGCTGGCCTCGGAAAAGGCTCTGGGGAGAGCTCATTGCAACCTTCCAGAATTTGAAGGGAGCTTGCAAGAGGAGAGTGACTCTTCACATGGTCTGATAGCAATAGCACAAGGGAGAGTGGCTTTGAACTAAAAAATGTGAGATTTAGGTTAGACATTACAAAGACATTTTTTACTTAGAGGGTGCTGAGACACTGGCACCGCTGCCCAGAAAGCTGGGAGCACCCCACCCCATCCCCAGAGGTGCTCAATACCAGGATGGTCAGGCCCCAGGCAGCCCAACCTGATAGTGGCAGCCTTGCCCATAACAGGAGGTTGGGACTGGGAAAGTCCCCCCCAATGCAAGCCATTCTGTGAGTCTGTGACTGAAGTGATATCTGGCCTGCTGCAGTAGTGATGCTGTACACAGACCATAGAAAATCAGAGCCTCCAGTTTCACAACCCATGAAACACTGTTTTGTACACAGTTTGAAGTCAAGACACAATTACATTAACAGAACTACATGCTAACGAGCTTAAAGACCTCAGATACATCCATGAAATCAGAGAGCACATTCTGAGCTAATTTTCTGGGGGCAGAAACACAGTAAGTCAGTATCTTTTAAGAAAAGATACCCAGATAATGAATTCCGTAGATGTGAAGAGAGAACATAAGAACTCCAGAAGTGTGGGATGCTTGGCTTGAGAGCCAACTGTTCCTCTTCTCTGCAAGGCTTGAAGCATTGCACTAGCTGACCATAAGGCCCTCTACTAGACTTAATGCTGGGCTTTCCTCCCATCTGCTGTGCGGTACGACACTAGAAGACACAAGGACCCTTTGAAAGGGCCAGAATTGGAGTATATGCACAGTTATTCAGCATTTGCTTCAAATGTTACCATGACAATCATTAGGAGATCTTCAAAGATGAACTGCCATTGTTGTGAATTCTATTTACAGCCTCTCTCGAATTTTAAAGTGGAGAGAAGAAAGGAGGAAAAGTGTAGAAGTTGAGGACTGAGATCACTGACAGCTGAGTCCTTGCAGGTTAAGTGTCTGATAACCCCACAAGAACTGGAGAGGCAGTCCTAGTATGCTACTATAAGGACAGGCAATAGCAGATATAGCTGCTCTAAAATCATCTTGGATTGCAAAAGAAAAACAATAGTCACAATCCAGCAATAAAAAGGGAATTGCCTATCCCTTTCCAAGGATCAGGACTCACCAAACACTCCAGCAAAAGCAATCTCAGAATAGAGATGCATCTCTCGTGGCTGCCAGCCCTTAAATGAGGTTAGGGAGGGGTGGACCCAGGGTGAATTGCTTCCACCTACGTTTCCAGGGCTGGCAATGTCCCTTCACCAGGTGCTCTATCACTGGTTCAGGCAGTGACCTAATGGTTCCCATACAGCTAGCACACAACTAGTGCTTTCCTAGACTTTCACTATACGTGAAAGGACAGTAATTAATATACATTCAACATTGTCAGGAAAGATTAGTTCTAAAAACTGAAAAACAAAACAAACAAACACAACAGTAATTATTACCTGGTGCCCAGTTAAAGTATCTGAAGGGAATACCACCACTCCACTGCCACCCACTGTGGAGATTCAGACTGTTCAATCCAATCCAAAGAGGTGATCTGTTGCTGTCAATGAGATCTAGGGAACAAAAAGAACTGGAATTGTTATTAAATGTTCTGCAATGTCAAATTTTGAAGGAGGATAATAAATATATGCTTAGCAGTTTTGAAGCTCAGTACAGAATTTGTGCTTAAAAGTAATACATTCAGAGACTCCATTCTGCAGTTGACATGCAAAAGGCTAGGTTGCATATTACTTCATTTGACTTTAATGCTGTTCTACTGTTACGTGTAAACAGTAACCTTTAAAAACTTGAAGATTTAATTGCAATTCATATTTACAAGTTCATTTAAGTTTAGTGCAATTAATACAGGGCCTTCTTCCTCCATAGTCTCCACATGAAGTTCTTCACTAGTATTTTGTATAAAATTTGTGTGTAATTTTAAAAAATCTATTTCATTAGGTCTTCATGAAGAATACTGATTTCTTAACACAAAAACCATATACTTACTTCTTACTATAATAACTATCCTTTTGTAAGGCCCTTCTCTCAGACTGCTATGTTAAAGTTTTCTGAGCTTGATCCAAGTCTTGCTTAACTAATTGGAAATTCTTAACTTATTATAAAAAAAAATAGAAATAATTTAAAATAACAATCCCACAACTTTTTTAAGTTTCACTTTTAAAAAACATAATTTATAGTAATTTTGATACTTCTCTGGCAATACAGATACTAATATTACATTACCTACTCACTGTAATGTGATTAAAGCACCAAAATATTTGCAATCAGTCAAGAAGTCTTAAAACTCTTTTTACTATTTGATGCTCTTTTTACTGCTTTTTTGTTCACCTCTCAGATACGTCTGTTCATGTATCTCTGTGACACTTAATAACTCTGCGTTCTGCTGCTTGCAGCTCTGCCTTGCTTGGTGCCACGTGAGAGCTGACTGGAAGTTTATCTGGTAGAAGGTTCCTGTCAAGGGATCTGTATTCCAGAATTTGTCATTGTCACTGCCTATGTGAGAAAAAGATGACTTAATACTGCAGTTTGTTAAAAACATCTTACAAAATGTTATAATAATATATAACTACAAGATTTCTCATGAAATTTGAACATTCTGGGTAAATAAGCCTCAATTCCAAAAAAACACACCCTTTATTTATTGTGCTCTTTATTAAATAAAAGGGGGTTTGCCACTGACATTACCAGAAGTGAGCTTTGATTCTTTAATTTCAATTTTTTCTGCCAAATCCTCTTCAGGTTTAAAAAAAAAAAAAAAAGAGAGAGACTAAAGAAACCAATTGAGAAAAAAACAACAACAGAACTGGCTTGGTCATTATCTGCACTAAAAAGCTTTTCAGCAGCTCATAAGCTATATCTGAATGAATTATCGGTTGAAATGTGACTGAAATGAAAATATTTCCAATTATGGAAACTTTTCTCCTTAATTTATGCCGCCATTAATTCCATTTTTAACAAAGTATGACCTATTTCTAGACTGCATGGGTCATTTCAACTTCGAAATTGTTTTTTGAGAGCTGTCTGTTAGCAAAACTTCTCCCTGAATATGCACTAATAAGTTGTACATTAACATTCTCTTCTGTCAAGAAAAATGGCTTTCTTCAACCATTCTTTAGAATAAATGTTTTATTTATTTTCAGTTGTGTTTCTTGCTGTTTTTTTTTCTATTCTGAACATTCTTTTTTAATTCAATACCCAAGTGTACTGATTACACTGTCCAACAGTTATATAATACCAACTTCTTCATGCATTCCCATCTATATGGTAAGAATGTTTTGCCATTTTTTATTAAGGTACTTCATGCAAAAATTGCAAGAGGAAATTATTTTCAGTATTGTCAGTGAAAAACACGTTGGTGGTTGGCAGTTGATAATGAATAGAATCAGATTTCACCCATCTACCAAATGGCAAATGTGGGTCTACAGTAGAGCAAAATAAGGACTGAGGCAGCATTTTCAGTAACTATGTATTTTAATGCCCTTAATTCTGCTCACAGATGCACTACATTTACCTACAGCTTTCTGTAGTAGATCATGAGGCAGAACACAGAGAAGTTAGTTAGGAAGCATGACAGGAGAAAGCTGTCAATGGCCATTCTAGTAAGATCTGTGAGACAGTTCTTTTTTGCTTTTCAGAAAAAAACCTGCCTCTTCCCACAAACTGTTTATCAACTTTGTAATACAGAACAGGAATGATGATATCGCATGAACTGATATCACAAGTAGCAATGAGACTAGGATAATTAGACTCTGAACAGCTTCTCGATTTTCAGATGCTTTAGCTAAATACAGTCACATCTAAAGCCTACTTGTCTCCTCCCAGCTGTTAGCTATATAATGACACACCCCAGCAACTCCAGCTTGACAGTAGTCCCTCAGGATTTTTTTTTTTTTTCTGTAAGGAAGATTATGATATGGCATAGATATTTCTTAGTAAAATAATGCAACTACCATAGTTCTCCCTTCCATGTTAGTAACATAATTCCAATATTACTATATTTACCTAATAGCGTTGCATTACAGCACCTACATCAGCATTTAGGACTTACTGCCAATGGGACAGAACCCATACAAATGGTCGGTGTCAAAGTTGGGGGTTGTCGCGCACCACAGCAAGCCATCCAACCGGCCAGCATCTGTGCACCCCGCATACCACTTCCCATTCAGCTGGAAAGGGAAGGTGCATGGAGCTCCATGGGAGTTTCCTAGCAGCGTAAATAGATCTACAGGGATAAAACAAATGATAATACAGGTGTGAGAATCTCTATCCATCACTAGTCTCCAAAAATTTTGCAGAGAAAGTATTCCACATGTTATGTTAGCGTAACTGCAGACCTACTGCCATCAGCAGTCTTTCACAAAAGCTCTGCATAGATCTTGCAATTTACCATTGTCTCATGAAATCACCATCTGTAACAACTGGAAATAAGACAATTTTGTACTATAAAGAGGAACAGTTTTTGTCAAATAACATGCTATTTTTAGAAAATTATTTTTTTTTCTTCAAGTATGTTAATTTCCTGCCATCCCATATAAATTAGTCATTTATTTAATTGTTCGTTGTATTTTTTTTATTTTTTTTTTAAATCATCTGAAATCTTGTGGAAGAACAGAATGGTAGTGTGTATGGAATTATTTGTTTGCATTTACTATTGGAGTATTAGTCTTAAAAGTTTTTTGTCTTTTATCCAAGATCATTAATAATATTTTACTAGTATTGGGGAAAAAAAAAAAAAAAACCACCACCACCTGAACTAGTATTTTACTACCAGCCAATTAAATAAACTGAAATGCTTAGTTTAAACTTAATAACAAAAAATAGGCTAGATACTCATTTGTTTTGAAAGCAAATAAAAAACTGCAACTTTCTGCACATATGCTGTATTCTGTCTGAAGCCAAGTATCGTTATATCTCAGGATGGAGGAATGTGACTTGTGTGAACTGATTATCTTCCAGTCCGCCATTGCTTAAAAGGGAGCAGCTGCTGTTAGATTACAAGGAGTAGAAATAAAAGGGCCCTACTTGTGGTGGCAAATGAACACAAGACACTGTCTGGATTAACCTTCAAACTTTACCTTTATAGTCTTGAGAACACAAGTCATCCATGGTTCCATAGATCTTCCATTTGTTCATTGTATCTGATCCCGAGTCCAGTACAATATTATCTTTCTTTCTTTTACCAACACTGAGAAATAAGTCCTCTCCATGGATTACCAAGGTTGAGTTTCTGCAGCCCCATTTTTGGAATTCACTTTCTTTGTTGCAGGGATACAAAGAAATTTTAGCCTGGTCTTGCTTGTAGCGCACTCCCAGACATTGTGCAAATGCCACACTCATCACCTGGTGGTCGAACACCCACCTGAATTTCTGTAATTCACTGTTTTTTTTGCAAGCAGCTATTGTGACTGCATGAGAACTCTGAGCAATTAGGCACAGTTTACTATCCTCATTATATATTAAAAATATTTCATTGTCTGTAAAAGAAAATAATAAGAATTAATGTGTGAACAAATAGTAAGGGGAGCTTATGAGGAAAAGGATATGTTCTGCTGCTGCTTCTATACTGGTCTCCTGACTCATGTCATGTGACTTGGAGTTCTGAGTCACTTCTGCGAAAAGTCAGACAGCATTTTCAAGACTTTTCCTTCTGAGATAGAAAAATGCATGCAACTCATGTAAATACAATACAAGGGAACAAGAGAAAGTAAATTATATCCAGACATTGTTTCCAAAATGTTGTCAGTGTAATGGAATTTTCATAAGTATAATGGATTTTATTTTTCCATATGCATCCCAAAACATATATGTATTTTGTGATTTGCAAAATAAACCTCATTGAAGATTCAGAAGTTTGCCATCACTCTGTGCACAATGGACTTAAATCTTCTTACATACATCTCCAACTGATTGCACTTGTGTTAATCCAGTTAATGAGTGAGCCTCCTGCGACACCTCCCTTCTTTGGTAATTGGCACGTTCTGTTATTTTTTCAATACGAAGGACAGTGATTTGTAATCTTGCCCTGTTCTAGTATCTTCTCATTTATACATTTAACATAAGAAATCAATACTATTCAACATAATAAATCCCATGCAAATTCTCACAAGAACAAACACTGAGCAGTGTGTGGCAGTAAAGATACTATACATGAGTCTGCGTTTCTATGCTCTACCAGATTAAGATAATACACTAACACTAAACAAGATAGTTAACGCTCCCAAAGGATTATGGGCAGCCTAAGTCAGTACTCCACCACAACTCATGGGTCTTGCTGGTAAAGGTTATCTGCGTTGCAGTTGTACATCTGTCAACATATACAGCAGTTATTCAGTTGCCTGTAAACAGAACTGCCTGCTTTTCATAATGTCATATAACTCCCACTAGTTTTGGCTAACAAGGGAGAGAAGTATCATCTACAAGGACTGTCCTAGGATTTACGGGACAGGAGGGCAAAGCTTTGCCCTTCAGTACTTCACATCTTTAATTCTGCAGTGAACAGAGATGCAGCATCCCTCTGTTATTTGTCTGAGAAAGTAATTGCATAGGGGACTATACCCTTCCAAACACAAAAGCAAATTCCTAAGACAGGGTAGGATATTAGAATACTGCCGATATTGAGAACAGAACAGAAAATGTCTTAAGAAATTCTGATTAATGAACTTTTGATAATTTTTATTATTTTTTATTATTATACCTGCATTTAATGTTCTAGCTCTCCTAAGGTCCAGTGTAACTTATAACAGTTTAGTAATTTATTAAAGCTTCACTTCTTCAAATCTAAATTAAGAACTAAGACATAGTTACACATTCAAGCAGTAAGCTGTAAGTTGGATTAAATCTTTTAATTATTACATCTAACTACTACAGAGCATAGCATAGTGTACTAAATTTCAGCTATTGTCCCCAACCTGACTTCCAACTTTGCCCTATTCTGATCTTTTTTTCATTTTAAAAGTGAACCAAAGTCTTTAATAGCATCTTTCCTAAACTTCTGAGAACTGCTCCAGTTAGAATGAATATGACACGCAGGATAGCTGCATAAGAAAATCTTTAAGAACTTGAGAAAAAAGCAAGAGAACAAAACCTCTCACTTTCACATCTATTTTTGCAGGAGATAAAAGACAACTACTCACCAAGTGCCAGAAAATGAGTAGTAACAAAAGAGAAGAAAATTAAGATTGCAGAAGTCAAGTATTTCATTCCTTTCTTCTTAATCACAAAGAGATAAGCTTAATTGCTGCAGTAGAAATCTTAAAGGAACAATTGGCGCTGGGTCCTTCTTCGCTTTGGAGAGTTTTGTATGACAGACAAAACTTGATGCTAAATAAGGAAATATCCTGTCACGTGATATTTTTGAAATATATAAACAATTACAGAATTCAGACTTTGCATCTGAAACTTCATTTTCAGTGACAAACAGGTAAAAATACAGTGCCATAATTTTACATGAATTTGACTCAGGAGAGCCAATACAAATTAGCCAAATCTTCACAAATCTTTCTGTTAACCAGTGATTTTAACAACAAAGCAGTTTGCAAATGTACAGAACGTAAATGTACACTTAGAAGAGTAGCATGGTTAGAATAGTATTTCACAGGTTTTTAATTAGAAAGATTATCCCGGTGGAAAGAGACAATCAAAAATGAAATGCTCACTTGTGTCCTAGGCCAGCAGTAGAAAACTTCAAAAGGAGAGATCTCCAAAAAGAGATCCTTCCCAAGTGGCAGTCAGCCCTTAAATGGGGTCTAGGAGAGCTGCAGCCAGGCTCCACCCCTTCTGGTCACACAGCTGAATCACCTTCACCTGTGCTCCCATGGCTGACTCAGTGCTTGCCTCAGGTGGTCAATCAGTGGTTCAGGCTGTGACTCAACAGTTGCCTTTCAAAAGTATTTAATCCATAAAGTATGAATGCATTTTAACACTTAAAAATTTGTTTCTTGCACCAAGTGTGAGACAAACAGCGAGAAATAATTTCAAAGAAATGAGCTGTAACCCTTTATTAAGAGGAAATCAAATTTAGCCATGGTGTTAGGAAAAATAAAATCCTTTGTTTTGAAGAAAAAATATTCAGCAGAAATTGCCTTCAGAATTTCTCATACTTTTTGCAGCTTGGTTATTAAGACAAATTCATAATATATTCTGCAAAGCTAAAGTGTCACTTAATGTACGAGAAGAAAACCATTTATAGCGTACAGAGATGTGTTACCAATATCAGCTATCAAAATATGACAATTATAATGACATTATTTTTTATAGTTATGGGGGTTTTATTCATTTGCTTACAGTATATTAATGGCCATCAAGCAGCACTTGACGGCCATTAATCAGTGTCAGTACTTAAAAAAAGATAAACATGGGTACATGTTGTAATTTATACAAAGGAAAAAAATGTGCAAGATGAAGGGGACTCGCTAAAAATATCTCAAACACAGAATGCCCTTCATTCCCTGACCTCTGCAATATTTTTTGTGTGACAGCAACATCTGCCAGCCATGAGTCACGGGCATCTTTCCTTCCCAATGACCTCTCTTGGACAGTTCTTATGAACTTTTCAAGGGTCTGTTTTCCCCAGAAATCTTTGAAATCTTTTTCCTTTCATTTTGCGGTTAGCCATACACATGGAATTTAGAGACAACAGCACAGTAATCCTGTAAGGCAGCATGCTGCCAATGCTCTGCTCTATGCTCTGCTCCTTGCTGGGCTGTTTTCTCAGGAGAGGCATGGACACAGTGTCCTGTCTTCAGCTCAGTCAGAGAGCTGGAGGATAATAAGAGAAGACATCCAAAAATGAGCTGCCAAGTGAAATAAAAACAGGAATAGATTCTACCAGCTTTATTTGCCACTTATGTTATTTTATGGCTTATTTATTTCTTCTTAGTTATACGACTTGTTTTTATGTTTCTTCCTGTTAGCCTCTCAAGGTTAACAACACATTCAATCACCAATCAGATAACATCTCCTTATGCTAATTCAACAACACTTAAGTACCATTACATAAGATATAGATCTTTTATTTATAGATTGACCGATCCTTTGTAGTCTCATAGTTAATGCAAAATATCCAAAGTTGTAGGGTATGTCTAATCTAAGTTGGAGCCATGAATGAAGGACAGATATCTCACGTACAGATGCTCTATAGTGCTTAACCCATACCAAAAGAATAATTGCTGCTTTAGTTCAAGTTGTATGTTGGTACATGTAACTTTTACTAAGATTTATTTGTTCTAGCTAGATTACTTTTTAAGCTTGGATTTATAGAGTAGCTGTGTTATCACATTACACAGCACTGTGTTCACTTCCTCTGCTGCTGGCAGGATCATCTTCATTGTTCTCTCTGGCCGGGGCACTGCTGTACTCCAGCAGCATGCTGTGCTGCCCCTCTGCTCGTTCAGCCTCACTCTGGATTTTGATCTTGAAGAAGAAATAAACCATGATGCCCATGCCTACTAAAATGACGAGAACCAGAATAAGAAGTATCCAAACAGTGCTCTGATCATTGTCCTGGCCACCTATAAATAAATATAAAGCAAGTAGAAGTAGGTCTACTTATATCCATAAATAAATATGTAAACTTCTAAAAAAATACAGGTCTAATTTTCCCCGTAGTTATTGTGGTGTTAATCAGGAACCCAAGCTTATGAAGGAAGTGGAAGATAATCTCAACATCCCTGGTCTTCTTCCACTGCCCTCTTAGGTAAAGAAGCTGTGGTCATTAAGATGTAAGTACTCTCATATGCTTTTTCATGATAAGAACTATATTAGAAAATCTAGTGTAGTGTCATTGTGTCAGTTACTTCAGCATGCAAAAGAAGGAGAAAACAGAGGAAGATCATTTTACATAAGCATTTACTTTTCCTGAGATGCTGTGTGTCTCCCAGATAGTGCTAAGCGTTGCTGGTAGTGAATTCAATGGCAACAGTAAATTAAGCCCACATAAATAAATATATAGAAGTCAAGTAAATTATAAGTGCCCATTCATTAAAAAGTATTATTTCCACATCTCCTTGAAACTACTGGGAAGGAAAAATACAGCCTACCTTTCACATTTGCAACTGCTTCAGGAACAGCTGTCAAAAAGAAAGACAGATGTTTAGTCAAAAGCACGTTTCTATCCAGACAGTTCACGCTCAGCACTTCACTGCATCTCCTAGAAGCATGTTTGCTAAATTAATGAAAATGAAAGTGCGTTAACAATCTTAACCTGATGTTCACTCTAATGAAACTACATGTTTTACATTTTAAGCCTTCTTGCCTCTTTTTCAACCAGGTACCTTCTGAGTGTCAGACAGGCTCTCCTTTGGTTGATCCATCTTGTCCTCTTTACTAGGTCTGCATGCCAGCAGGCCAGAAACAGCTTGATCATTTGATGATGATATTTGACAAACTCTCCCTGTTTGCCTGTGCTACTTTCTGGTCTCTACTTTACCCCTTCCTTACTCCATGCCATCAGGGAGGGGATTTATTGTTAATCTTATCCTATATCTGAGTGGGAATATTCTTTCTAGTAGATCAGGCAGAGCTGTGCTGACAGGAAGGCATATACCCTTTGTCCAGGAAATAGCCAAGATCCTTCACTGGAGCCAAGAAAACTTTTTTTTTTTTCTCTACAGACTGTCAGATATTGTTTAAAAGAACAAACTACCAGTAATTTTTAAGCATGTAGTTCCTATGAGACCCAGCACATTCTGACGTACCACAACCCATTTGCATCTGCAGCCACATTTAGCGGCTCAGGCTTTCCTATGCAGTTGTTCCCAGCTGTGCTAAGAGAGCACCACGTGAAAGAGATGCCAGTGGGAGTGGGGTGGTGTCAGCACTGCAGGCATGAGGAGCTGAGCACTGTGCACAGTGAGCTCCAGGCTGTTAGCAGGCAGGAGAAAAGCAACTGTTAAATCATCTCTTGAAAGGATGCTGAGCTCTCTGTAGTAAAATGTTTGCTTGTTCCGAATAACCACTCTGCTGGAGAGCCTGGCGGCAGGGATATGTGCTGGCATTGTTTTTGCATTGCACTTGAGGGCCATTCACTAATAAACCCAGCCAACAAAATAAGTGTAGATGCTGAGTGCATGCATGCTACTACAGCTGGTAACTAGGAACTAACTTTCTGCAGTGACTTTTCCTCTAGTTGCTCAAAGAATACAAGGAATTGCCTCAAAAGAGGAATTTTCCTTTTTTGAAAATGCTCTGCCATCACTACCAGTGTGTACAGCTGCCTTCCTCACCAGCTGCAGCTCTGCTTAGGGGAAAGGGCAGAACCTCGGAAACCCCAAACCCTGGGTTTGCGAAACAGAGCAGGAAATAGTACTGTTGTTTTTTCTTCTTCTTCTTCTTCTTTTTTTTCTCCTGTGGAATTAACAGTAAAAGTCAAAAATACCACATGGCTCTTGGCTCACTATATTCTGATATTTCTGCTTCCTGACCAAAACAGATGGTGCTCAATTACATAGAAACACAACATTAAAAAATAAATGCTAACCAAAACACTTCTACTATTTTTAAAGGTCACTATACATCCTCTGGATTCTGCTTCCGTTCTGTTATCATTGAAATGGAATTGCTTCATCTATCTGTTGCTGGAACAGTGTGTAATAGTACAGAAAGAGGAAGAAAAGCAAATTATTGATACAAGTCTTGTTCCATAGCAAAGGTTTGACTTCAGAAGGAAAGAGTGTGTGTTTATCAGGGGGGAGCAAAGCCACGAAGAGTTTAACAGTTTTACAGAAAACATTGATTCTCTTTAGTTATGAACTGAAAATTCATTACAGAACGTGAGAAAATCTGAAGTTATAATGCAATGAAACATGATGAGGCCTCTACTTGTTTGTAAAGCTTTTTTTTCTGAATGTTCAAATAAGCAATAAGGAAAAGTCCATAGACCATTTTATGTGAATTCTCATGTGCTTTTTATAATAAAGACATTGTCTGTTACTACTACTACTAACAGAATAACATAACATCAAAAGCATATATTGAATTAGTCACTTACTCTTTGGTGTCTTACAGATAAACCCCTTTCTGGAGGAGCAAGGGATGCTATTCCAGGACCCAGAGGAGGCAGAGAGCTGCATGCAGTACTCGTTCTCACGCTGCTCTTCCAAGGGCTCTGCTTCAGCCCAGTTGACAAAGTCCAATGCACTGTTGTCTTGCCAGAGCAGCTGCCCTGGTGTTGCAGATGTTTTAGCAGTACCAAACATTACACATCAAAGATCTTCACTAATATTTGTTTTCCTCTATTGATTAATTTACTTGGCCTAATAAAGTGATACCACTTGCATCATTTTGTGACTATTTTATAATGTATTTTCTCTTATTCTATCCTTAAAAACAGCGTAATTGCTTCTCAGTATAATTATTTAATTTTTTCCATTTGTGAAGCCCGACAGAACTCTGGCCAGACATCAGCAGTGCAGGCACTGCCCAGTCAGGAGCATGCTGAAATCTGGAAGACATTCCCACTCAGAGCACAAAGAAAGCAAGTGAGAATATTCCTTCTAATAGACCAGGCAGGGCTGTGCTGGCAGGAAGGCAATAGCCAAGATCTTTCACTGGAGCCAAGCAAACTTTTTTCTACAGACTGTCACAGATATTGCTTAAAATAACAAACTGCCAGTAATTTTCAAATATATATTTTTGTTTGTCTTCACCTAGAATTAGTTCATCAAAAGCAAAAATATATCTAAATCATATTTCCATGTACTTAATGAATCCTATTTATAACTACATATAGAAATTAGAATAGTTACCATTTATATTTCTGTATAATCCTATCCAAAAGCCACTTGTCTTGCTTGTGTATAAGTCTGCATGTTCTGCCAGGAAGTTGGATTCAGCCAAATCTTCTACAGAAGTCAACATTCCACCTATCACACATAAGAAAGAAAAGAGAAGACAGTTGGAGGTATTCCCTAACATAGAAGTCAGCCAAAATTAGAGGCTGAGATATAGTACAAGATTAATAATAAATCCCCTCCCTGATGGCAGGGAGTAAAGGAGGGTTGAAGTAGAGACCAGAAAATAGCACAGGCAAACAGCACGGACTTCAGAGACATTGTTTGAAATGAAAGACATGAAAAGCAAAATGGGTGAGGACAAAAAGATGATGATTTTGAAACATCAGGCAAAAAAACAACATAATATTTTTCAAGTGTTTGAATAACATTTTTCATAGATATTATGAGTGATTATTTATTCTTAATGGATTTGACAGGCTCATACATAGCAGGTAAAAGTGGTCAGCAAAAAAATTCGCGATTCAAACTGCAGGATTAATTTTTCTGGCAGTGAAGGCAAACAATAAGTGGAAGAGGAGAGAGCTAAGAGGATCTAATGGGATGTAAAACCAAAGGACCTGTTACTTTGGGCAGAACAGTGCTTCCCTTTCTCCTTCACAGCCTCCTGAAACAAGCATGAAGTACCTGGGTATAAAGCGTTTCAGCACTGCAGGTGGCACACGGCCGAGCAGCAGTTCACGGTCTTCGCCAGGGCCAAACTTCCCCCAAAAGGAGGGAGGGAGGCATTTGCTCTCATCTGTCTCTACAGTCTGCCTGGAAGCCCATCTGTAAAGTGAGGGCTCTCAAGCAGTGTTTGCAATCCCCTTCAGATCACACATCACATTTTAGAAATAAGTAATTGCTATTTTAGTATTTGCTTCTACTCTTGTGTAGGGAGAGATACAGAAAAAGTAGAGATAGGGATAGAGATAAGTTAATCCATTTTTACATCTCACAAAAAATAGAAATCCTGTGGATGAACTAAAAAACCAGAGTCAGGAATAAGCACAGCTGGTAAGAAAAATAAATAACCTATTAAACCAAAGGCAACTAATCACCTTAATTTCAACGTAAGTGATAAGTGAACAGCATCAATGATGAACCATGAGACACTGTCTTTTTTTTTTTTTTTAAATATACACAGATTTTGCAACATTGTCAAGATCTTTCAGAAGTGATTATATTTTTTTTTTTGTGTGTGAAAATTGAGATCCCAACTTTGAATGAAAGCGATTCCTACCTGACTGAATGCATTGAGTCACAGACTGAACCCAGCTCATTTCATTGGCATTAAAGTAATAGCAGTAGCTTCGGAAAGGAATCCAAGCTATGTGACCTGACTGAGGACATCCTCCAATATCCTGTGGAGGATCAGAAGGAAGAATATCTGAAAGAAAGGAAATATTATGGATGCTTTCACTAATTAGATATTGCAGTTCTTCGGATATGAAATCAAGATAAAAAAAATTCTTAAAAGTAGTGACAATATCTACTTCAGTACACACTGCTAGAATTCCCAGCGACTATGTTGAGAGTGACTATGTTGAGGAGCAGAACTGAACAGTCACAGCTGAACAGTGCACCTGTGATCTTCAGTGTTACCAGCTGAATGAAACTGGGACTGCTCAAAGGATATCTGTGTGTTCAGGGCTTTTTAAAAATTCCAGTTACTTGTTATGAGTGTCAGCTTCGTACAAATAAGAGATACAGTAAAAAGCAGGTTTTTAAAAAAGGTAGAAAACCTAACAATTTGATTTTAAATGAGATTCTTACTAAACTGTAAGTTACAACTGAAATTTCTAATCTAATGTTTTCCCTGAGATGGTAATTTTTACATAGTTTCACTGCAGACTGAATGACTGGAATGATCAGAAACCCACTGAATTTTTGTGTAGTTCCCCATCATTTTCCCACAAGCAATGAAATTATATAGTGAAACAGTGACAGTGTCAGTTAATACATACATTTTTAATTAAAAAGAAAGTTGAAAATGTTTGGCACAGAGAAAAAAATATAGCCACACTACAGAAAAACAACTCAGAAGAAACTCAGAATTTCCATTAACACTGCATTAGAGCTAACATCACTAGATCTAGGACAAGTGAGAAAGCAGAAGGTTTGGTCTTGTCCCACAGACAGAAGCATTTTAATTTGTAGCATTCTCCTGCTGAATGGAGAGTTCATCAAAATAAAATACTGTTCTTGCAAAAAAAAAAAAAAAAAAAAAAAGGTATTATTCCTTAATACATACTTAGAAATACGTAGGTTAGTCAAGGCAGATTCAGCAAGGTTTCTGCCTTAAAACCAAATAGCATCAAACTTACCCTCAGATTTTTTGCAGGCAGAAAAGTGTTTTTCATTACAAGGTGCTGTTTTCCATTCCCCACTGAGCTCTAGGAAGACACATGCTTTTTTCTCTTTTGGTTCTTCATAGTGCCAATTTGAAAAATCAATTTTCTGTTTATCGCTCCATCTGTAGTACCCATAACTCTAGAATTGAAACACATTTTTTAATGTAGTTTTTCCACGTCCTCATCTTCCATTGCAGATAAGCAGATTTCCACACAAATGCACATTTTTTCAGTGAGATGTAGAATTCAGTGTATCTGTGCTTGCACTATTAGAATATTAACCAAATCAGCACAAAATTAAGACATAGCAGAATGTCTCCAGTGCTGTAACAGCCCATGAAGGTGTTTTGAAGGCTAGATGGTGCTTCCAAGGTTCTCTTGGTGACAGTCCCTTGTTGGATGATGTGAGGAGGCAGGTAAGCACAAAGAGCAAGGTGACCGTGAGAGATTCAAAGCCTGCAGAACCATCAGGAGGAATCAGGGATGTGAAGGTAGCTGTCAGACAAGGACTCTGACAGTACAGCTCTGAGAAGAAACATTCAGGAGTAAACTGCATCTATCACCATGAAAACCTGAGAAAATTAGAAGTTTCTTAGGAATTAAAGATAAACACAAGGGAGCAGAAGCCTTTAAATCAAATACACAAGCTCTTCTTGAGCTCAGCACAACTTGGGCAAGGTCACTGCCCGGGGAACAGGAAGAAGCTGAGAGCTTCATCCTGCAAGAGCAAGGTCAGATTCTTTACAGATGTTTGGATCATCACGTTTCTTCCTGCCAGACTTTTTCATGATTATTAACAGCTTTCTAACACGTTTCTATAATTGTTTTATCACCCAGCCTTGATATTAAGTGGACTTAAACACAGAGCATTTGTTTTGGATAGAGGTCTCCTGTGGTGTTCTGCAAGCGTGGAGATCTGCGTCAAGCTCAGTGACACAGTCACATACCAATCACATAGACATTCTGAGATTCTGTCTAGTATGGAGAGGCACTGTTAGAGGCCATAAAATATATTTTTTTCAGCAACAGCTGCATTGTCTCATACATTGTAGCCTTTTATTAGTGCTACTGGGTCATATAATCAAAAATGTTATTATTATACAACATTAATTGCAAGATCTCCCTAGGGATACTGTGATTCAAACATTTTACTTAGTTAGATGTCAGTGTGAAATCACAATCAGTGAAAGCTATGACAAGTGAAGAAAATTATTACACATGAGAGAACTAATCTTTAATATCAATGTAGTTTACTTAGCTCAAATAAAGATGCAATAAAAGCATGTTGACGATATAAGTGAATTGAGTAATGACATATTTATCTGAGAAGCTGAAACTTATTTTGGCACACAGTTACAGAGATAATGCTCACTCCAGTGTTTCTCTAGACAGTGATGGACCTGGATCATCCTATTCACTTTTTTGATGCAGTTTTTTTTATTTGTCTGTATGTATTTTACTCTTACTGCTCTTAACATTAGGGACTTAGTCTGTATAACAAGGAAAGTGGTTGGAGGCATATGGAGTCTCTGTGAAACCTTCTGGTCTAAAATTAGTGATAAAAATACAGCTGCCAATGATCACAAGGCTCTATCGTTAACGACCTTGTTTGTCCCTTTGAGTAGTATTCATCTCTCCTAAAAGCGGTCATCTAAAAATTTACCAGATAGTTTGACTTGTGTGTGTCCAAGATTCCCATACAGTTAGTAAAGAGATCAATGCTGTCAGAGGCTTCCATCCCTCTCCATTGCCTGGGATGAAGTTTAACATTTTTAAGATGATAAAGCTAAATAAGTGAGTGTTGTCCACCATTTCTAGGCTCCCAAATCTGTTCACACTACAGATCTCCCTCTTTTAATAACAATATAACCAAATAACAGCATTTAACCACACCAATCATCAACTTATTAATCTTACCGTATTGCTGTTGAGTCCAATCCATAAGGTCTCACCATATTGTGCTGCCTGGAGCAGGAGAAATATATTACTGTAATAATCTGAAATGCTGGCAAGCTCTGAAGATTTCTCCCTGCAGGCTTTTCTTGCTTCTTCCCAACTCATTTTAGAAGGAATGATTAAATAGCTACTGTTACCATAATGGAAGAAGTCAGAATCTGGAGCAGTTGTGGAATGGAATAGTTCAGGCTCTGCAGAAAGATTTGAGAAGAGGAAGAGAAAACACTGATAGTTCCTAGCTGCCTAAAAAGCAGTATAGCTTCTCAGTAATGATTAACATAGTGTAGTACACAGATAGTTTGATATTTTGTTACAGGCATTGAATAAAACCATTTATCATTTAAGATGCAGGAAATATTTAATAAAGGTAACTTAGAATTGTTTGGAACTATAATTTACATAGAGCACTCAGGGATTAGGGAGAAGCAGATTCTGCAGACATACATTCCCACCAGATAATGATTGGACTAGGAGATCTTCGTGGTCTTTCCCAACCTTAATGATTTTTTGAAAAGGTATGAATATGGGTCACAAAGCTATTCTCTATCCAGTTCTCTCTAGATTCCCCTACTGCAGTGCAAGTGAAATTCTTCTCAAGCAGAAACATGGAGCAGGATCTCCATGCACTCTGAGTTTCAAAAAGGGTCAATTTCATTCTAAGAACAGTTTGTGACTCTCTTATTCTTTTCAGTGTAGGATAAAGTCAAAAAAGAAATTGTAGTTGCACCTTAAATGGTATATATGGAAGTAGAAAAGATGGTGCTGAGGACAGTAAAAGGGCATTCGTGTTCATGCTGAGAACACCCTAAAGCGTTCTCATTAGGATGCACTTGTGCATCTTTTTGACACTGCATGGGGTACAGCCTGAAGCACCTGGCCCAGTTGTGGCTTCCCCTTGTATTTTTAGCCACACAACTTGACTCACTACTCAGCAGTTCCTGTTTCTCTTCCTGAAGGCTCTGCAGCTTAGCTGTTCTTTGGATATGTCTCCCATCCTGAGGATATATGAAGGCAATAAGAACTTTTGTCCTTCTGATCCTTAGTCTTGAGATATAAAAGCATTGCAAGAGACTGGTGAGAAAAATAACCAGTTTTACTGACCTTAATTAACTCCTCCAAGGGAGTATGTGAGGGGTTTTGGTGAGAGGGTTTGCTTTGCCAACTAACCTTATTCAGATATCCATATCTGTGCCTGTTAAGTAGGTCGCAGACAGCTAAATTCCTTTCGTGAACAGAAAGAAACAGGATTTTGAAGGCACAGATCCTCTAACTTGTGCTGGGCACTTCTGTCAGAATCAGATAGACCCTGTCTCCCAAGAATCCACTATGTGTGGGCAACCAGCCTGTATGTGCATATCTGGTCCACAGAGCAGGTGCATTCAGCTCCCCTGAAAGCTGTGAGGGAAGGGGCTGTAAAATACAAACTTTTCTGTAATCCTTATCCCAGAGCAGGCTTCATATATGGAATTCTTGAACTAGGAAAGGAGCCTTGCTTTCTTCACCTCAACTTCTGTAGACACAAGCAGGCAGAAGACTTGTGTGTGCATATTGTCCAGTACCAGTCTTCCAACAAAGAGCATGAAAAATAGAACTTACTGCTGTCCATCTGGCAAATATAGCTTTTGTTATGATGGCAGTCTGTGTTTTCCCACTTCCCTGCTTCATTTACAGATCTTATCGTCATTGCAATACAGTCAGTCTAGGGGAAAAAATAGAAAAGAAACTGATAGGTGATAAAATGAAAAATATCTAGCAAATAGAAAGGTCTAAGGAGGCCATGTTCATAGGTTTCTTCTCAGTTTTTTTAATTTTTTAATTTTATTCTTTTTAAAACTTATCGCTTCTTGGAAAAGAAATGTATCTTGATTTATATCTTGAGTACTTTTCTTGGCAGATTACTATAAGAACTGTTGTCAGTTTCTTAAATTTTTGGAGTGCAGAAAAGATATTTTTACTATAGTTTATGTTAATCTATTCTTAATTTACAGAATTTTTAATCTGGATTCACGCTGTACAATAATAATAAGGTGAAGTAAGAAACAAGAACACTGATTATTTTCAGTAAAATCTAATAGATCTAACAACTCTAACTGTAATATATTACAGCAATCCTTTTCTGTATTCTTTCAATTATAAACTTCTGCAAAGAAATGAAGATAACTACATGCAATTAACAGGACTATTAATCTCTAGGTCAACTTTTAAAACTTCCACTAAGTTTGAGGATGCTGTCTAAGTTATGCCTATGCACTGATTTTATTTCCTGTTTACCTATATTGTCCCATACCTTCCATCCAACTCTACTGTATTTACTCAAAGGGAATCCTCTTGCCCAACATGCATAATCATAAGGGCTTCCATCTGTCCAAACATATGAATGCTTATCACTTAATCCTATCCAAGTCTCATCAGCGACATCCTTTAGATGGAAAGTGAGGAATGCTAAAAGAAAATAAATTTTAAAATGAGTATTTTAACTGAAGAAGTTTCATTATATTACAAATATAAAAGAAGCAGTTTTTAATATAAAAATGTTACTCACAGAGCTCTCACAAATATTATAAAAATTAGAGCTAGAAGGGAGTTTGAAAGAATTAATTAATCTTCCTAAAGTTAGCATCAACTGTACATATGTCATTTCCAGTGGAAATTTGTACACTTTGAATTTCTGAGAGCAGTTCAAAAATTGCTATTTATCACATTTTCCAAGGCCCCACGGAACAGATTATTTTTGTCTTTCCCCCTATACTGTTGCCAAGAGATGAGAAGCATCAATAACTTGCTCCAATCTGCGCTCTGGATCAAGCAGCCTTGGATTTTCCTTCACAGGGGCTACACAGATGGAGACTGCTTAGATAGGTACTATTTAGAATTGGAGGCTATTTTAGCCTCTTTACAAGGCCAAAATCCCAGTTAGTGGAAGCAAAGAATAAGTTTTGGAGAAAAGAAGAGGTGCTGAGAAAGGTCAGAGGGATTCAGAGGGTGATGGTTGAGAAGGAAGCAGAAGATTTGGATGTCTGTGGACAATAAGTTTCTTCCAGTGTTGCCTCCTTCTCCTCCTTCTACCCTCTAACAATGCTGATTCACATTTAGTTAGCAGTTCAGCTTCAGACTGTATTATTGTTACTGCCATCTTGTTTTCATGCAAAAGATTATTGGTATGTTGATACAGTTGTTTGCACCTAATCTCATTCAATCACTTCCTTCCCTTCTCCATCCCTTCCCCCTCCAAAAAAAAAAAAAAAAAACCTTGTCAAGAATGTTTCAAAGTCTAACCCTGACCTCCACCATGCCACTATATCACCTGAAAAGGTGACATATGTATTGCTTGTTGAAATGGTTAAAAAGAGATATTCAATATTGCAACAGTCAGGAGAGTTTTTTGGAATACCATTTTCTATCCTTACCCTGGAGAACTACTGGTGACCAATGCATAGTTTTCTGAAGATACTTCTGACCTTGTAAAAGGGGAACTATGAGAAAGGCGGTGGTGGGTTCATCATACAGTGGGATCACATGAGTATTCATCTTTACAGTCATTACATGATTATTCTACAATTTCCCCATGACTAGCAATGCCAGCAGGTTCTGTGCACTGTCATCAATACATACAGGACCTGAATGTTTTGATCCAGTGCAAAATAGTTATGTCATTTCAAAGTGCTCACGTATTTATTAATCACAAAAAAGAATTAACTTGGCCACAACATCCACAACTACAGTCTTAACTAACAATTATGACCTCTTTGGTGAAGTCTGCTGGCTTTGTAGCTAGCACCAAAAGTTGAGATATCATACCTTGTACTTGAGCATTGTGTATAGAGGCCAAATTTCCCCCTAGTTCTATACAAGCACTTCTTGCGGAGTACCAAGTCAGTCTCTCTTCTTCCCTGGATCCAACTATTTTATAACACTGTAGGGAGAGTAAATAATTAGGCAAAATTCAGGTGTCAAAGAGAATTATATTTGATTTGATTCATCAGTCCCTGCATACAAAGAGCAGCAGTTGAGGGAGCTGCTGAAATGTCATACATTCAGCCAGTGAGGAGTAGACACAGCTAGTCACAGCTTTGTGTGTGCAGGGCTCAGACCCGTGGCTTCCTAAGGTTAACCTTGGACAGAGAGCTGTAGAGAAATATCCAAGGAGGAATCATTCCTGAGAAGAATAATCTTTTCAGGGGCTTAAAAACATTTCTAGACTGGGACTTTGCCTTAGGGTAGATCTCTCCCTGGTCAAGTTCCCTCAGTTGCAAGCCACACAGTAGTAGTAGCAGTTTTCCTATTGTTTGTGTTATGGGATTGAATTGTGCTTTTTTCTTTGTTTCTTAATGCTTATGTGATTAGGTGTACTTTTGCTTGGCTTAGCAAAAAACAATACTTGGTTGGTTTTTTAAAAAAAAAAAAACAATTAATTTACAGTTTGTTTTACTCAGCTTAATTGTTGTGGTATCTGATTATGTTCAGAAAGCATGACCTTTCATTTTCCAGCTCAGTGATATCTAGAAAGGGGAAGCTGCAGTTACACATCAAGATATTGGAACAGTATTTCTGTGCAATAAAGATGTCTAAAATAAAAAGAAAATTGTAGAAACCGAAGAAGTAATGCTAGCTGGATTTGAGCACATAAAAATTATAATTTAATAAATGCAAGTTCAGAAACAGGAAACAAAAAAACCCACAAAAGTTGACTCCACTGCTAATTAGAATGTCACTTAAGAGAGTAGTGTATAAAATGAGAGCACTTATGCAGTTGTTTATAGCTAATCTTCTGAAACCTGCTGATGTTTGTTACTGTACCTTATTTTGAAACAAAATCCACATTACAGGACATCCTCCCAGAGGTGGAAGTACAGTGGGAACAAATCCTGAGTAAGATGAGTTGCGCCTTTCACAGATAAAGGCATTTTTCAAACCACAGTTTATATCGTTCCAAAAGCCTGTAAGTAAAAGAAATGCAATCACTCTGTCAAACACTCTTACTGCCATTGCAGAGGGTAATCCAGCCAATATTCATAACTCACAAGTGTAACCTTCCAGAGGCATATGACACAGTCAACATTTACACTAGCAGCCCAAACAGAGCCCTCTTCACACTGCAACACATTTGTCTTCTATGAGCACTAGCACACATTTAAACCTCAATGCACTTGTTATGAAAAACAGTTCCCGTTATTCAGCAGCCAATTACAGGGAGCCTTAGGTTAAAACAGGTGACAAAACTTTTAGCTTTTGATGCATAAGCCCATTAAGATATTTGACCAAATGTTTCTTGCTGCTATTTTACTCACCAAAATCTTTTCTCATTACCACACAGTTTTCATCGTTATGTGAATAACTGGGTTCACTCGGAGCCCAGGCAACATAGTTCACAGGGGTTTTACCCAGCCAGCTGAAAGAAAAAAGAAAAGGACAGATGGTTGCCATACAGACACATCCAGCAGCCATTTTGAGTTATGAGGTCTGTTTAGCAGAAGGGCTGAGCAAGGTATGAGTAGTGACCAAAGAACAAAGGCTCTACATATACAGATCCACAGCATAAGTGCTGCCGCTTGCCTCTCACCCATTCAGTATTGTTGCACTAAAGTCCCATCAGTGTCCCATTTGGCCAAAGGCTGGATACATATTGTTGGACTCAGCAGCTTCTAACAGTCTGGATGAGGCTGTAACACCAGAGCATGGACTTGCCTTTCATTTTAGAAAGGTATCCTCATGAAAGTCTTCTACAAACACACAAGTACCCACCCCCATAGAGTGTGATGAAGTTACCACTATTTGCTGTCCATTAGCAGCTTTAGTGCTCTTCTTTTACCCACCTGAGTTTCCGATCAGAACTGAAAAATAAGCCAATGAAATATGATTCTTCTTGGAGATATATACCACTCAGTTTTCTGTTAATCTAAAACAAAAGTGATTAGCACAGTTAACAGCTGGACAGTTCTTCAGCTGTGTTTTTGGTTGTTTCTTTCACTCAACAACTCAAACTTGAGTTTTGTTCAATTCAAACCTGGACTGCAAGAAGGCAACAGACACAGGATGTCTGAATTGTCTTTTGCTACACCTTGAACATTCACATGCCTTTTTTCTCTTCCTACTAAAGACAGTAGTAATTTCTTTACAGGGCCTGGAAAAATGTACCATAATACAAATATGCGATGTAGGACAGGAACTCAGGATTTTAGCCTGGATAAACAGCTAAAATCTTTTTATTTTTTTCCATCTGCTCTGCATCAGAATTGAAAAAGTCCCTCATCAGCATTCTTGGCTGCTGACCTCAGACCTTCAGGAAGGCTACAAAGTCCCACTGCCCACTGCTTGTCTGTGTGGATGGAGCTCAGGTCCCTGTTTCGTGCTGGATGCTTCATGACCAATGCAATAATTTTACCAGGCAGTTAAAATAAAAAACAGTGAAATCCTTAATGGGTTCAAAAGTGCCCACAGTCAATGTGCTGAATTAATGATTAATACATAAATATAAATAAAAATTGTAATTAATATGTGAATAATAATAGATAATTAGTAGGTTCAGTACTTACGTATTTCCATATAAATTGTCTTTCATTTTCATCCTCAATGACAACGAGATCTGCAAAGTTCCTCTGGCAAATTCTCCGTGCTTTTTCCATAGGGACACGTTCTCTGCTGAAATAGTACTGCTTATCTTTGTATGTAATCCACCCATCAGCAGTTTGTACAGCCTGATATTCTGGAAGATAAAGAAACATATTTGACATCATATCATATCTGTACAAAGTCCAAAAACTATACAGTAAAACTTCCACTGAAAGATGAAAAAAATCCTACCACGTTTGTTGTTTGGTTCAGGTTTGAGCAGTGTACCTGTAAAATAAAATATCATCGTGAGCAATGTTCCAAACACAAAACAAACAAACAATGGGAAAATCACAAACTAGATAGATTTGATTTGTAATATTATATATGGATCTTCAGGTGCCCAGGCTAGATAATGACACTGCTAAAAAAAAAAATGAGATAACTTCTGACTGTCTCCCCTTTCATTGGGATCTCATCTAACCTATACATAATAACAAAGTCTAATTATTCCCTTTTATTTATTTTATTTATTTATTTTTACTACTGAGAGATCGCCTAGAGTCAAGATGAGCTGATTGGAGTATCTCTGCCACAGTTTGTGAACTCCTCCTGAGCATCTCACAAAGCTTTCTGTGCAGCACGGCAGGCTCAGTGTGTCTGCAGGGCTATGCAGGATGTGCTGCTGAGCAGTAGCATTCTGCCTGTGTGTGAGAACAACTGATCTACCCGCAATGGAACAGGGATTCTTCCTGTTCAGGTAAGTAATTTTTCAATGGTAATGTGGTGCATTTCTCGCTATTTGTTGGCAGAGGTCCACTAGATATACTCAGTGATGTTTGTGCAGCTGCTTCTTCTTTCCCCTTCCTATCCTTCCTCTCACAATTTCCCCATGTGCATCCACCTTCCTTTTAACTTCTGGGAGCTTTTAAAGTGGATTTAGGAGTCCTTCAGGGCTACAGTAATTTTATTTTTGATCAGCTTTTCAATATTCTAGTTCCTATAGCAACTTAACCCTCTCTCTAGTTCCCATTATCTGTCTTACAATGGGAACCCAACCTTTTTTTTAATCTTTTGTGTAGGGAACTCTAGTCTCCTGCATCTTCAGGTCTCCTGTGTGAACCTATAGAAGATAGAAAGAGACACGGAGGAGGTAAAAGTAGACAAAATCTCCTTATCTTGCTAAGGAGATTAAACATCTTTGCCTTGCAAACTTATTCAACTCACATCTAAAAGAGAAAGCCAGAGATAAAGTAATTTCTTGAACTTCCTACATTTGAGTATAACTGAAATATCTCAATTTGTTCCTCTTGCTTTAAGTGTTACTTTCACCACTCTAGTTTTACAATGAAAAATTCCCAATATCTTTCTTCTTGTAAATTTGCTGAAATCCATATAATTTGTCTTTGAACTTGTGCTTATCACTCCAATTAAATGGTGAAGTAGTCATACCTTTTTTACTTTCACAAATCCAATTAAGCAAATGTTCACAGTACAAGTCATTCCAGCGCATTTGGGGTGATCTATTAAACATAACACAGTGTTCAATTCCTTTATCATTATTAGGTTCATCTTCATCCCAGTTCTCATAAATTACCTGTGTGGGAAACACACCTCATTCACTATGTGCTTTGAATGGAGTGGAAGTAATTGAGATTTTTGTCACACAATGTCAGGGTCTCATCAGCCCAAGCAGCTCATTTATGCAACTAAAAGGAGTTCAGAAAGCTCTGATCGGGCTGGGGAGGTCTCACCAATATGTTCCCTTTCCATCACTTCCCAGAGGTGAAAAGATTACACTTCCTAGAAAGCATGGAGGAAAAATAGATGCACAGAGCGAGTGACATTAATCTGACTCCGCAAGAGATGGCAAGCTGACTTCCCCCATTCTGTCGCACAGTAGGGGTGTGGGTGTGATGAAGATCTAAGAGCACATGCAGTGGAATATGGGATATAGCGTGGTGCATGTGATGAGGATAGTGATGAGTGATGCACTGCCAGAGTGCTAAGACAGTACCATTGCTGAGACAAGTGCTGCAGCTGTTCAGAAGATGGTGAAGTGCTGCCCTACAACAGCTTAAGTTTAAAGAGGTTGAAAGAAAGCACTAAAACCATGAAAATCTATATGTTATAGAAGTTATGAAGAAAAATTAATATCCAGCAAATAAGTACTCACAGGAGAACCATCAATCCAGGTAAATCCTTCATCAGGATTTAAGAGAAACAAACCCATCCAGAAACCCTGAGTTTGCAGTCCTTTTTCCCTGAAAGAAATCATACAATATAGGTACATAAATGCAGAAGAAGAGGAGCCATATAATTGCTGGAAAGCATAAAAACATGCAGCTTTGAGTCACATCTGAAGCAGGAGCTACTCCTTCCCTGCTGGCCCACATCCAGGCTCATCAACCGCAGTCTTTGACACGGAGTTCCCAATGCTCTGTGTTGGCATGGGACAAGTTGAAATTAATCTGGAGGAGAAGCAGAGTAGCACAGTGCTAGCTCAGGTCCCATACTTGTGACTGAAGTACAGTTCCTAGCAGGAATTCATAGAAACAGCGTTTAATAGAAGTAAACTGCGACTAGAGAGCTATGATACAATCTAATAAATGATAAAGTAATTTCTTTTTCAACTTCTCTGATTTCCTCCATGGCACTTCTTGTGCTGGCACTTGATGGCAAAGTGGCATCTACAATGTTAATATAAATGAATGAAAATTAATTCATTTGATTTGAGGAGTCTTCAATTTATAGGCTAATAATTTCCTCATTCATTCAAGGATGTTTTTTGTGTTTAAGTTTTTTTTGAATGTAATTATTAAATTATGAATTGCAACCATTAAAAAAACCCACACAATTAGAGCTGAACATTCTAGTGTCTCCTTTTTGGAAGAGGGAGTTCACATGTACAACGTTGATCAGATCTGGAGAGCAGCCTTAACAAGAAACTGTGATGAAAACTTCAGAATTTCAAAACTACTTGAAAATATTCAAGTTGAAATGTATATATTTAAAATACAATTCAGTGTGATATTTCCAAATGAAAGTTTTCTATTTTCTTTTAAAGTTTATCATTTTTAATTTAATTATTATTTTAATTAATTTACTTTAAATTTAATTACTCAGCTCCTAATGTATCTTATTACTTAGCATAACATGAACATAAAAAAGAATGATTATGCAAGTACTCACAATGCTAACTGCCATATTAAAAGTTGATCTTCTTTTGAATTGATTGTGACCAGATTTCCTCCTATTTCTCTACAGAATTCTTCAGCTTCAAACCAATTCTTCTTTAGGTTTTTGTCCCTCACAAAGAACTATTGAGAAAAAAATTGTGATAAGTTACTAAATATAAATATAAAGTTTGATGGAAAAATATGATTGCCCGTGTAATTGAGATCAATATTATTCCAGAATCCCTTTAAAACTAAGACAACATCTGTCAAGACCTATGATATTAAACATTAGTCGTGTACATTGTAATTATCTTTTTCTCTTCTATTTTAAAATAGTAAAGGATGATTAGCTTAGGTTTCAGGGAAGAACAAAAAGTGTCACAATAGTTTATAGCTTAATTAGAGCTTTGAACACCAAAGGGCTCAAAGAAAAATAGAATTGACTAGTCTTAGTATTGTGCAGTAGAAAGCAGGAGATTATTGAGAAATGGGAGGCAGGTAAATCAATATGTTGAAATAGGAAAGACAATATGGATGGAGACAGACTTTGAAAGGTGCTGATGCATGCTGAGGAAGAGCTTTTATACAGCACTGCATGCTCTGCATCCTAATACAAAGTACACATGGTCTTGACGAATGATGCTTGACATTTTGGGGCAAGGATAAGCAGCAAGCAGATACATGGAAAAAAAATCAATAATGAAAGTAAAAAAAATTAACTGACTGTGACATAAAAGTTGATACCCTTGTAAATAGAAGGCTAAAATCATGTGTCCTTCTAGCAGACAGACTCTCAGGAGAGAAAGGGGAAGGATACTTACATAAAGACTTGGAAGAGCAATGTTACATATTATTGACATTTACTTCATCTATTTTACTTTCTTTTTATTTTTCCTTTTCAGAAAGGAGACATTTTTAGCTCAAGAGAACATAAAAAGCTTTTACTTGCTGAAGTGTCACCAATGGCAAACTAAATCTGGATCTAAAAGTATCACTAAAAACATTACATGTTCTGTGAAAGAAGGCTGACAGAAGGCCAGACTCCCATCATCTTTCTCTTAGGAGACATTGTTTTATTCAAGTAACACAGCCAGCTCTTGAGATTTAGTACTACACTTGTCTGAAGTTCCAAATTCTTGGAAGGAGATAAATGTGGTGAGGTTCTCACCTCTCATTTCTGTAAAATGAAGCTTATTTTTAGCTTCCCATTTTCATTGCTGTAAGCTCTTTCATTGTTGTGTTTTGTTATATTTGATGGACTTGTCTCATGGGTTCTTTTTTTTTTGTTTGTTTGTTTGTTTGTTTGGGGTTTTTTTTGGCACTTGAACTCCCTAGAGGAAATAATTCTCCAGAAATGCCCAGCACTTGGGTCCCTTCATGCCAGGCCAGGCTCTCAGGCTGGCAGGGCAGCAATGCACTGACCTTGAAGCAAGAGTCTGCCTGCGGGGCTCCATCCCAGCCCTGGGCACAGGATGCTGCTGGGACATGGACAGGAGGAGCCGGCGGTGGCACATCCATTGCCCGCTGCTTGCAAAGGAAATTTGCTGTCTCCTGGCAGCTAATGACATCCCATAATCCAGCACTGGCTCCAGTTCCCATGGCGACGCAGCCTTGCTCTTTTCCTTTGTGATACATAAAAGAAATGAGCAAAATCAAAGTCTAATTGCTCTCTAGGAAATTAGACCTTTCTATTCATACAAAATTATGATATAAAGCTGCATATTATGCAGATTTAAAGCCACTGTGGTTATGAAATTATTCTGAACATCTCTTGCTACAGCGTAGAGATGGGTCAATGAACCTCAGAGATGCACCTTTCCTAAAACTGGAGATTACAGATTTAGGATACAAATGTTTCTTATCTTGCCCCCCCAGGGAAATCACAGGGCACATAGCACTTGATTTTATTTTCGTTTGTAACAGATGGCCTGTCAACTGCTTTGCAGTTCTCAGAATCCAGGTAATTCAATTTCAGGAAGGGTGATATCAAGTACAAGAAGTTTATTTCAACACATAACTTGCTACTGTGAAGACAAGAGCCTCTAGTCACCTTTTGTTGAAATGCAGAACAGCTGGACACCTGCTCTCCATTTCTCACCTGTGGGCCCCATACTTTGCCCATAATCATTTTCCTCAAAGTGATGAGTTGTTGTTAACAGGTGTTAAAAATGTTTAAAAAAAAAAAAAAAAAAGAGTGAGAGACTATGGATCTTGTCAGCTCCTATTGCATTCAGTGTAGCCCATAAAAATATGTTTCTATACAGATTTACAGGTAACTGAGTTACACAGCACCTGACACTCTGCTGTGGATATGTTTTACACTGGAGCTAAACACAAGGTCTATTGATACTGGTCACCTACAGCTGTAAACACAAAAGTACCTTCTCTTATTTCCAGTACTAGGGGATAGAAAGCAGAAATCTGCTTGAATTTCAGCCAGACTCTGATTCCAAGGGTTGAGCTCATACAGAACTCACCTGGCATTGCTGAATTCCAGTGTGTAAAGGTAGGAGTTTCACCACTGGTCCACCTGAACATCCCTTGTTCTTCTGTATCAGAGAGACCGAGCCAGAAATACTTTTCAGACCTCAGCCCAATCAGACTAATCAGGAAGGCTTGCTCATTCCTGAGGTGGAAAACAGTGTTCAAACACAACATATTGCCTTCCACTGCAGATCCAATTGGTACAAATAAGTCTATCATGCTAGTATGACCCCCAAGAGAACAAGTCCTCAGAAAAGTTCAAGCAAAACCTCAGCAAGCTTTAGTGTCATTGAAAGAAAGTGGTGAGACACAACATTCTCCTTTCAGCTGAAGGCATCCTCTCCTTTCTACCTGGTTCTGTGAAATGTCGAAAATCATTACAATGTCACAATTTGTGATGCCTCAGATCTACCAGCAGGTAAGAACAAAGCTGCAGCCAGATTTGCTACGCACGGCCTCTGAACGCAGCGGTGTTCCTCAGAGGCCATGAAGTGCAAAGCTCATTTGAGGTGAAGGGAGCTGCCATAATACATTCTGGTTATGCTGGAAACATACTGAGAGAATTAGGATTTTTTTTTTTTTTTTAAATTTCCTACATTTTATGAGATAGGGCTCCTCAGTAAATAAAGGAAAGCAGTGGTAACCAATTTCCAAAAGAAAATTAAAAAAAAAAAATAGAGGCTGCCTTGATTAGAAATTTAATACTAGGAGAAAATGGAACTCAAGAACCCTCAAAATTGGAAAGCAATTTTAATTAAATAGAAATCTGTAAAACATGACGTCTTTTTTCTCTCTTATTACTGAACAATTTAAAAGCATTACTGAAACACTTTCCAAAGCTTTCAAAAAAAAAGGGACAAATTTTGAGGGTTCTGAAGTAGAAGCACTAATTTTAAAGTAGAAGAATGATAATTTCCTACCTGGTTTCCACTGTAGCTAGATAAGCTTTGCTCTGCTCACATGTCTTATTTGCATCTGAAAAGGTTGCAAGTGCAGAACCCACCAAATAACAGTAAAAACTAAATCTTTTCCAACCCTGTAAAGAAGAAAAGGATGACCTTAATGTGAATTGTAAAGATATTTCAGTATAGAAATTAGCTGTGCTCTTTTATATGTAAATATTTTATATTTAATTTGTTGCAGCTGGGATTAAAAACAAGATGAGATTAGGTCAATTTGTTAATAAACAAAAGCTGTGAGTTTTTTGTTGTTTCTTCTCCTACAAAATGCCTTTTTACTTAAAGGGTGATATTAAGCTCTTCATTTCTTTTATGTGTACATGAATTTTCAAAGAAAATAGTGACTGTGTTATCACATTTCAGTTCTCTGTAAGGTCGGGTTTGTGCAAATATCATAATAAGGCAGTGAATCATTCGGGGGAGCTGTAGCCACACGTTCTCTAGTTGCAGGATCTGACATGATGAACTACAAAAGTATTCCAGTTCTGAAATTAATTCTTGTATAAGCACTGTTCCTCAAGGCTGTGCCTGCCACCCTTGAAAGAATAGCAAAGAGACTTTCTGAGCCAAGAGGAACTCAGCCAGTGCTTGTTTGGGATGTGAGTAAAAAGGAGGAACCTCACTGAAACACTCTTGCTTCTTTCTGTAGAGAGATTAATGCTGACTAGAGTAGATTTAATGATTCTCTAAAAAGGTGAATTTTGGAAAAAATAACCCACTGATATCACTAAAAGACCAACCAAGTAATCCACCAGTAGTAATATGGTACAGAAAACCTGATCTTCTTATGTTTGGAAATTACTTTGTTTCTTTTAGTAAAGACACTGCTGTGAAAACTTTAAATAAGAGATCTGAGAGACAGAACAAAGTGGCTTAAAGCAATTTTGCATGTTTGGCTATAAGTAGAACAGTAATGAATTGATGTAAAAGGTATCTCTTGTTACATTTACGTTACCATTTACATGTAAGTAATTTTTTACATTCTTGAGTATTTTCAGAGCAAAAATGAAGTATATGCATATATTAATAGTTTGTTCGTGGGAAAAAGACTAGATTTCCTCAAAGAAACAAACACTAAGTCTTTAAAAAATATGAAGAGCATGTAAAATAATTCATGTTGATTTTCCCCAGCATAAATCATTTATGAGACATCATTTACCTCCTGGCAGCCTGGGTCCTTGATCTTTTCTTCAGGAGACTGTGATGAGGGCTTCTTTTTACAGATGTAACCAAGTTGCCTATCACAAACATCAGTTGCCCAGTACCCATCCTAGAAGAGCAGAGAGAATAAACAAATGTAAAAATAGGGGCATTTGTAAGCATAAGAAAATAATTATTTTCCTTCTTCACTACAAGATCCACTGATGTATTTTACGTAAGAAAACTGCTGGATTGTTGATGGATATTTATTAAAAAGAAAATAAAGACACTTTTGAGGAATGATTTGAGGTTCATTTGATGCTATTTTGAGATGAAAGAATGAAATAAATTAAATTTTGAAGTTTCAACATTGGCTATTACAACCACCTATTTCATGAGAGAGTTAGTAAAAGACCTCTCATCCATGGCTAATGGATATGCATTTATAGTGGTAATATTTCATTATGCTTATGGCAAAGATATCAATGAAACAGAAATAATGTACACCTAAATGTGTCACAGTACATCCAATTATTTCATCCATCAAGGAGAAGACTGAAAATAACTGGTTTCTGTTAAAGAAGGAATTATGTTAAAAAATAAAATTGAAATAAGACCTTTTTATTCATGAAATGTGGTTAAGGATTAATCCTATTAATGTCTAATACTGACAGACATAAATATTGTTCAACATCATAGCAGTTATGCATTTTCAAATTTTTTTGTGTTTGTTGTTTGTTTGTTTTTTTGCCATGATACTTTGTATATGTGTATGCATATATGTGTAAATGAGTATAAAAACCCAAACAATCATGACGGCAAGAAAATTAAGTCTACAGGGCTTTAGATTAGGTTATTTGGCAGATATGTGTTACTGCCCTTATTACATTACAGAGGAGAACTATGAGCAGTGCCATCTCTTCATGCCCCAATGAAGTGATATAGATGAACTTAATGGTCTACCAGACTGGAAAACAAGGTATTCTAACAGCATCTTTGATAACCACATATTACTAGCTCATCTTCCTTTCTCTCCAGAGCTACAATTTTTTTCCATTGTTGTAACCAACAGAATAAAAGTAATGTAAAACTCATGGATCTTAATTTTCACCAAGAAATTTCAAAATGTAGCATTAGAATTATGGTGCCCCTTCAATTCTGATCCTGCCTGTTCTCTCAAGTTTTATCTGACTGATGCCAAATTTGTTTCTAAGATAAGATATTAAAGACTCCTGAATAAGTAGATGGCGGCACATGATTTCAGTGTGAGGCAGTTACTAGCTTACATTTCTATAAAATTGCTGCAAAGTTTTACCTGCCCCTTCATAACAACACAGTCCTCTAAACCATTCCTATAGGTGGGATGTCTGCGCTGCCATGTGGTGAACGTCACAGGGGTCCCATCACTCCACTCAAAGTAGAAATGAGCCTTCAGGTCATTTAGGCCCAGCCATAGCTCTTCTGTTGGCTCTGAAGCATGGAAAGAGAAAGATTTGCTTGTTGTCTGCTATGTAACACAACAAACACTTCCAAATCCAGCACAAATAGGGACTGATAAAAGTTGGGATGTGGTGCACAAGAGGCAGCCTTCATGCTCTAATCAAAGTGCTGGTTTCTGTTCAGATCTGTAGTAAGGGATGATTTAATTGGTAGAGAAGAGACTTCAGATGCCACCCACAAATCCCTGAAATTAATAGACATATGGCTCTTTATGGCTGACAGAAATTTTCTGCAAACTGAGCACCTGTTGCTTAGAAGAACAAAATACCCCCAGCATGGATATAAAGCAGTGAGTGTCCCAGTGTGCCCCACTGATCAGTAGATAAGATGAAGTCCAAGGTACATAAACATATGCCAATACATTTCCTTAACTGGGGATCCTTAGAGGGTCTGTCAGGAGTGGTCACCAAATCCAGCATGCAAGGCAAGTGTCAGGACTGGTGATGACAGATTCGAGGAAAGTCAGAAATGAAAAAGCATTATTTTCTTAGAAGGAGATATATTGAGAGGTTAACCTCAACAAGAGGTTTTACTCTCAGCAGGAAGTTAAATTTCTTTCAGATTTGAAGCTCAGTTCTGGAACTATAGAAATGTAGAAAAAAACCACAAAAACTAAAAGATCTTTATGTGGAAATTTTGTTACCTAAATTTGTTGAGAATAAGATGTTTTCTTTTCTTGTTTCGAAATATTTTATAATGTAGAATTTCTTAATAAATATATGCTTATGTTTACGCATCAGTAACAACAGCTGACTACACCATAAGTTAGATGGTGTCAGCTTGTGATATTTCAGAGAAAGCATTAATATTTAATTAAGCCCAGCTTTTGCATTGCAGATGTGCCAAACAAAATAGAGGGCCACTTATATACTCACTGTAACCAAGCTGTGACACCAGAAAGCCATATTCAGCAATGGTGTGGACACTGGCCAAGTCTCCATTCTGCCTCTTACATGAAGTCAGAGCATCCTTCCATGCTTTGGATTCTCTTTGAATGCTGTAGCAGTGACCTGCATATGGCCACCAACCTTCTGTGCATTTAATAGGTCTCATTTCCTCTAAAATAGAAGCACAAATTTTCAGAGCAATTTTACAGACAGTAAAATAAGCATTCTTTACAAGAAGTAGTACTATATGAATAAACACAAAGTTGCAGGTTGAAATGCAAATATCGTCAAATAAGAAGCAAATGTCATTAAGGCACAGTTTGCTCAATATGCAAATAGAATGATTAGTCTTTCAATGTCAAGTAAAGCACCAATAAAAATGCCCACATTGTATCAGAGATGCAATTTAAAATTTTACTCTGGAGAAGAGAGACTAAGGCAGTCTGTCTCTCCTCTCCTCTGCTATAAAAGCAGCTTTTATAACATTCCCAGACAACAGCCTCTGGCAGATCCCTCCTGCATGGGGCATGTCCAAAGCTACACTGATGTGTCATTGAAGTCTTAGGTCTCAGTAGGCAACAGATGAAACACAGCCTGCGTGAACACTGCTGCTCCTCCTGCTCTGCACATACGAACTCATTCAGTTGCATATACTTGCATATAGGATTTTTAATATTGATATAAATGAATATGAAAATCAATCCTTGTAATTGCTTATTTGGAGGAAAGGAGAACCATAAACTTCCTACTTTGTATGCAAAATGCAAATCGCAAAATGCGATTGTTATCACTGTTATAGTGGCAGAGCAGCTTCTATCTGTTCTGATAAAATGAATAATAGAATGATGGAACAAAATGACAATATTCTCCTATGGATGATAAATATATTACACCTTTGTCCTCTCATCTTGTATGAAAGCCTGTGTGTGCATACATAGTTTTGCTTTTGGAAATCCTGGTTAAAAATTGGCATTCCCTTGTCTTTTGCAAATCAGGGATTGCACTGTCTGGAAACCAGAGAAAAATCTTTCTTTCTATACATACCTTTGGTTATATTGTTAAATTTTGAATTTATTTTTCTCTTTTTACAGATGTAGCCAAATCTCTGGTTGCATGCTTGGTTTTCCCATTTAGCATTCTGTCTGGGATTCATTGTGCCACAGATTTTCCCAGGAGCTGGGAAAGGACTGCCTTTGAGTAAGAGAGAAAACAGGTTTTCACAACAGATATATACAAAAAGATCAACAAATGGATTGCATTATCAGTAGAACCATTGTCTTATTGTGATTTTTTCAGTGCTTGCCGTGAAGAAGCCCTCCCCACAGGATAATTGCTGTTGCAATTTGCAGGGTGGTGCTTTTCACCTTTATACACTGAGTGAGATGAATAACTCTCTTTAGATTTTGTCTCAGGATATTATGGGGAACGTTCTAGCTCTTTTCCTGATACACTGGTACTCGTAGGCAGAATAATCATTCTTGCATGTCTCAAGAATTTTGCAGTTCTTCCTTCCTATAAAAGAGGTTTTCTTTTTTCTGTTTTGTTGTAAAAGAGGCTCTGAAAGGAATAGAAAAGTGGTGGCCTAGTACCAGACTTGCCAGTGCTGAGGAACAAGAAGGTAAGCAAGGGGACATGCCTGCTTGCTGGGTGGTGGCCACTTCCTACAGCCAGCCTGCTGCCCTTATTGCCCTGGCACCAGCAAACCCCACACCCACTCCTCTCCCATCACTCTGGGCTGCTTTCCCTCCTCTGTGGGCTGTCCCTCTGCCCATGCGTGAGGCGCACCACAAGCTCCTACACATCATTCCATGTGGTTTTGCATATAGTATTGAGGAATTATGAGCTTGCTCTGTGAGTCTCTACATAATATCTAGAATTTCTTCAGACAATATAGTGCCATTATTTTCTAAATATTTTGCTACTTTTTGAAGGTTTGATTTAAATTTAAACTGTTAGATAACATTATGGAAACATTCTGACCTCTGCTCTGCAAGGTTAAACATCACTTCAAAAGAGACTCTCCATTCATAAATAAGCTCTTTGCTTATGCGAGAAAATAAAAGGTCATTGGCTATCGTAAATTAGCACAGGCTTCTCTGAAATAGAAGCAACTGAGGTAGTTTAATTAGTTGGTGTCTTATCAGAATCCATTCCAAGATTATAAAGTAAATGCAGTTCTTACCTGGAGCCCAGTTTAAATATCTGAAAGGACTGCCCCCAGCCCATTGCCATCCACTGTTGAAATTCAAAGTGTTCAATCCAATCCACAATGCAAAACTGAATTTTTTAATTAGTTCTAAATTAGAAAAGAAAGTCAGTGGTGCCTTCCTATTCTAATAATATGTATTATTAGCAAGTTCATGTATAAGAAATAAAGTCAAAACTGATTTACCTTTCTTGGTTTAAACCCATAAATACTGCTTTTCACATTAATGAAGTAAACAGATTTAAATAGTAAGATGTGTAAATAAATAATTGCAAAGATAGCAGAGATCTCCTATTGCTAGCAAAAATGGCAAGTTATCTGGTTTTACTATTTCAGTAACAGTTTATTCATCATGTGTTCCCATTTATAACCCCTATATTGTTAATAATAGTCCTTGAAGCACAGAGGAAAGAGGTAAATTTGAGGACTAGGCTTTAGTCCTACTTGGAAATGAGCATACAAGTAGGTAAGGCAAGTGGAGGGAATCCTCCAACTGAAGCAGGCCACAGACATGGCAGCCCCTACCTGGAATACACAAGTGGGATGGGGCCACTTTATTCCCTGCACTGGTTCAGGAGCAATCACAAAGAAACACCAGCTAATAGAATAACTGTTCAGAGCACCTTCCTTGTGGCTCTTAGCAAATGGCTCATCTTCATCATTGAGCCAAGGCAACCAACTGCAACCTCTAAAGCTCTGGAGCAACACAATTTCCCAGCATATCTTATGGCCTTGTTTTCTATTCTTTTACCTCCTACATATTCTTGTTCATGTATCTCTGTGATGCTTAATAGCTCTGCATTTTGCTCCTGACAGCTTTTCCTTGCTTGATGCCATGTTAGAGCTGATTCTGAGTTTATTTGATAGCGAAAACCAGTAGAAGCATCTTCTGTCCAAAATCTCTCTGTGTCATCTGAAAGAAGTGGAGTGCTACTGTTAGGATATTGGCACTGCATCAGCTAAAAGAAAATGAAGTATGCAATGATGCAAAAACTGCAAGAATGCAGAGCATCAGCCATACGTACAAGAGGTCATGACCTTACATTACACTAGGGAAGATTCAGGTTGGATATCAGGATTTTTTTTTTCTAAAAGAGCAGTGAGGCAGTGGCACAGGCTGCCCAGAGGGGTGGTGGAGTAACCATCTCTGGAAGAGTTCAAGAGACATGTAAATGTGGCACTGAGGGATGTGGTTAGTAGGCATAGTGGGGATGGGTTGATGGTTGGACTAAATGATCTTAGTGGCTTTTTCCAACCTTAATGATTCTATGATCAAATCTAAAGCACCAGAAAGTTTGAAATTGGATCAATCATCCATTTAAAAATGTACTTTCAAAAAAATTTAAAACATTTTTTTAAATTTATTTTTAGAATGAAGTGAGATGATACCCAATATTACTCTGTACTTGCTTTTAAATCCACAAAAGGGATAGTAATACTACATAAACCAGGCACATTTGTATATTAAAAAAAATAACTCCTGGATGAACTCAGAGGAAGAAAGCAGACATGCCCTGAACTATGGCCCTGGAAACTCCAGGGAAAGAATTCCCTCTTAGTTCATCAGCAAGAGAAGTAGCTTGTTCAAAGTTGCTGAACCTGGCCTCTGGCAGCCCCAAAGAGCTATAAAATTGTATGTGTAACACAAGTGTGCAGATCAGCTGCAATCTTTGTTTGCAGAACAACTCATAAAGCCTTGTCAAACTGTTGCGCTGTAGGGAAAGCAGTTGGTGGGAAATGCAGAACAGACTACAGACTGTGTCCAGCAGTGGAAGAATCCCAAGCATAGGTTTGTTACAAAGATGGGAGAGGAAGGTAATTTTACTAGCAGCATGTTATGGAGGCTGGTAGGAAGAGACAAGAGCAAGATAGAAAAATGGATGTTAAAGGAAAACAAGCAGCAATGGTGTATAGCAGTATAAATGAGAATTGACCTACAGGACGTATCTGAGGAAAAAGAGTAATTACAACTTTGGAAAGAAAGACAGCAGTCCAGAATCAGTCTGGTCATGACATGCACTTAAGTCGCACAGGTAAGACATATAGAAAGGAGCCTTTTTCAATTCTCTGGTCCATGAGGAGAATCAGCCACCTGCAGCAGGTGAGTCAGGACCTGGCTGGGTTGAATCAGGCTCCAGAGATTCTTCTTCCTTTCCCTCAGCAGAGAGGCAGCCCTCAGCTGCTGGGACTAATGTTCAGACAGGTTATTTTCACTTATTCACTTGTACTCTGAAAGTATGTGCACATTGTAGCTGATAACAAACCTCACTGATGGAACAATAAATTGTTTTCTCAGCAACATTTAATAGGACTTAATAGAACTATTTATCAATCCATTTTCCTACCTAAACTGAGAGGTCATCCTATCATTTTAATTTTATTATTATAGTTTTTGCATCTAGAATTTTTAAATAAAATATTGTAATAGCATGGTTTGAGCTTTAAATGTTGTGTTCAGCATCTAGTATGTTAACCTTGTAGGAAAATCTGATTGCCTTGTAATGATAAGCTGTGGTTCCTGAAGGCACAAAAACCCTGTGTAGATTTCACACATTAAGGATCTTACTGCATTTTACTATTCTGTGCAGCTCAGTAGGTTCTCTTCATTATTCCATCTTTTTTGTAAACGAACATAAAAACAATACAAAATGAAATAAAGCAAAACAAAACAAAAAAAGGCTGGCCAAAAGGAATACAGGTCAGTCATCACTACAGCTAACATGAATATATGGCTCTAAAACTCTACAACTGATCATTGCACTATGGAGATTATGGGGACAGTAAATTGAGAGAGCCCTGTGCTACCCCACCTCCCATTGCCCTCCCTTACAGTACCATCTATATTAGCACTTTCACAGAAAGAAACACCAGTTTAAGTATCCTGCTCTTATTACCTTCCTTTCCCTCAGCATCTGCACATCTCTCCTCTTTCATTCTGTGAACTGGAAGCTACCAGGATAACACGTTCTTTACATCACATATCAAATCTGATAACAAATATAAAACAATCTGTTTGTCCATTAAAACTGTAATTATTCTCAAGGAAAAATATTTTAATACCTAATTTAACACAAAGCCAGCAGGAAACTTACCCAGAGACTGTAATTGCAATGTACCACGCACAAAGCAAAGGAAAACCAAGAACCTGGCAAGAGTCATTGCAAATTGTATTTTCCTTTCATTCCCTAATCAAAATATTGTATAAAAGCCTTCTGAGTGAGGATAGTGAAAGATCCTTCTCTCTGTCAAAGTGCTGATGTACACATGACATATCCTGTCATGTGACATTCCAAAATAACTCTAATGCACACTGGAAACATCACTCTCTTTGAAGATCAAGTTCCTTCCAAAATAATTCAAAGTTGTGACAAAAAAAAAAACCTGAAAAAAGTGCTAAGTGAAATAACCAATCAACATGTAGTAGGGTCTATATGCCTAAGTAGAATGTCATAGGAGGAACAACTATCTTTGCTTTTATCTATAAATTTTTAGGAAAAATTAATGCATAAAATGGTTGACTTGACAGTTAAAAAGTATTAACAAAAGCTTTTTCAGAAAAAAAAAGTTGCCGGACTTTAGTTAAAGTAGGAGCTCAATAAATTCTTTAATAAGTTTGCAGTTGAGATTCAGGGAGAGCTTAGGGTCAGCAAAGCATACAAGAGCAACCCTGAAGAATGAAGCTGACTGAAGTCACAAACAGTGTAAAAAAAAAAAAAGACACAGAAATTGACTTCACTGGGTAAAATCACATTCCATGTACATCTAAAACCACAAAATGAAATAGCTCTGAGAGAGGGAAAGTACCTGGAGGACACAATTTCTGCTTGGTCCCCTCTTCTCCCTGAAGTGCCAGTCACACTCTTGTCCAAGTGGGCCTTAGGTTGCCTCAAGTAAATGGATGCTTGCGAGATTTCAGCTCCCCAGGGCTGAAGGGTGATGGGGGAAGATCAGTGCAGACACTCAGGCAGCCTAAAAGTTAACTGAGGAATTGATGCTGGTTGCCATCATTTTGGGATCAATGTTCTGCACACTACATTTTGCTTGTGCCAGAAGCTAGACTTACCACTGTGCTAAACTGTTGGTTTTATTTATGCTAAAAAAAACCTGGGTCCCACTGCCTAGAAAACAATAAAGAGAAATGAACTTTATTATTTCTTTTACTGTTCCACCATGCAGGGTAGGCCCTACACAGCCTAGAGAAGCAAAAGGCAAACAAAATGCTGAGGCCATCTGTTAAGCACACAAAGTGGTCAGTGTCTACAAGGCACTTGTGGCTCACCTAAATTTCTATTTTATTCTGATTCTGCTGCTTTTCTAACGGCATGATTATTTTTTTCTTGCTGATTCCTCATACAGGCAATACTGCTGCATTCCTCAATTTTCAGTTCCTTTTACTTGCATTTAAATATAGCAAGTTGGTGCTTGTTTAAGCTGAATACAAAGAAGTGAGGAGAGAAGCCCTCTTATTAAGAGAAGTCATTGCTCAGATGTGAGCACTTCCCTTCTCCTTTCCTCATATAGTCTTTCTGGTGCCTTTAAGAGAGAGTTCCTGGCAGCAGCTTAGCTGAGGCTTTCTGCTGCATGCATGTCTACTAGTAAGTAGTAATAATGACCGTGCTGATCTTCTTTGCCTGCTGGTAGCCTTTAGCAGCATGCTGCTGAAGCAGTATTTTAAGTGTTACCTCTTTTTAAAATAGTGCTGTTTGTTTAATATTGTGATACTTCCAAGAGACAGCCTTTAGCAATCAGTGCCTGCCATGATGAGTGGGGACAAAGATTGCCTCTATCCTGTAAAATAAACTGGTCTTCAGAACAAAATATATTGCACTTGACAACCACATTAGTAGACTGAAGAAAAATAAACACAGCTGAGTTATATATATAAATATAGATATATAGGTATAGGTATGAACAGTACTTTTCATGGCAGAAAATGAACATGAGCAAGGTTTCTGTAACGTGACAGAAAACGTAACAAGATGACAAAGCAGCAAAGTCTTAAACTGCAGCGAGTGAGAACCTGCTTAGATCTTATAGCAGTAGGCACAGAAATAAAAGAAAGAAGCTCTTTACCTTCTGAAGGTCTGTAAGGTAGGCAGAGATCTCCAGATGAGATACTCTCACCTCCACTGCCAACTCTTAAATGAGGTCTGGGAAAGGGTGGATCCTGGCTCCATCCCTTCTGGTCACTCAAGTACAACCGTGGGTTGGCCTTGCCTTCCCACCAGATGCTCAATCACTGGTTGAAATCATGACAGCATTTCCACTACAGATTTATATCCCAAAGTTATGTGAAACAAGTATATGCAGCTCCATTTTTTCAGATAAATGCAAGATGCAGCTACAAGGAACAATAGTACAGGTGGACAGTTGGAGCAAAGTTTATGAGGCAAAAGGATTTTACAATTGCAAGAAATCTCAGCAGTTGTAAATTTTTATTGTTTTTTCAATTCACAGCAATCCAGTTCTTAATAGTAATCACATTTTATTGAACATTTATTCTCACAAGTTGACATCATTTTTTTCATTATGTTCTTTTTTTCTTGACAAGCTATTTACATTACCATTTTTGCTAAGGCTCTTACGGGGAACATCTTGACTGCTACAAAACTATAATTTAACTCACTAACTCTGATTTTGTGAAATATGCATGGTACAAAAGATACAAAAATACAAAAGAAACAAAAATATAAAAGAAACAAAAGTATTGCAAAATGAGAAAAAGGATTTGATTTAAGATTGCTAGAGACATTTAACAGATACATCCTTCAATTTCTGCAAGTAACTTCCTCCCCTGAATTAGCTTGTGCCACAGAACCCATTCTCACCAATTCCTTAATGAACCAACTCATCATTTAGAAGTGTTTCAATCTATTGATAGTTGGTTTTGCCTTCTTCTCTTGTAGAAGTAGACTAACACACCAGCTCCGAGAAGACTGAGAATGGCCAAGAAAAAGAGAGGCCAAACAGACGGATGAACAGGTGGATGAGTCTCTTCGTTCTTTTGCTTGTCTGAAATGAATGCATATTACTGTGAGAAATCTTAATATTTCTTTTATTACACACACAACATGAAAACCAAGCTGTTCTCTCCTGAAAAGACTCAGGAGAGAGCAAATCTCTCTGAATGATTGCTGATTGGTAGCCAGATCACTTTGACTAAAGCTAATGTAGTTTCAGTGAATCTGAGTTAGTGATATACAAAGCTGTCTGTCAAAGCATGCATAAGAATTCAGTGAGTAACGTATCTATGATTTGTTCATTATTTGACTTCTGAGCTTTATGACTAGTCACCTTCATTTCATGGCTTTCTTCTGCTTTTAATTTTGTAATGAATAGAGCTAAGAAATTAAGTTAAAGACAATATTCTGTTTCCATAAGAAGCCAGAATGAGGTTTCTTACTCACTGATCAACACTGGCTAGAGAACCTCTTAAGTCCTCATTCTGTTCTGCACCTGTATGCATAGTCCTTTTTAAGTCAGTAAATCAATATGGGAAAAACAGTATTGCATAATCTTGTTAACTTTCAGCATGTTCAGGGCCTGGAAAAGGGAATTTCCTTGTTCCCCCAGCATGGTGCTACTGTTCTGCAGGGAAAATATGGAAGAAATTTTGCACTATCTCCCAGTGCCTTACTGAGGAAATGGGAAACAAATCTCTCTGAAGACCTTAGAACAACAGAGAGCAGATCTTGAAAGCCGCAATTTTGATTTATTGACTCAGGTGATGCTTTATATATAGCTTTTGGTTGATAACTGTTTGGAAATTAATTTGTTTGCAATAATTCCTATGGAAGCAAGTTGCATAGACATCTATACAGGTTTTTGCAGCCAAGTTGCAGTCCTCTGTGTCTCTCTTCTCTAAGTCTCTAGCTGGGTCACTGATGAGCTTGTCAGATCTGCATTAGCCCTGCAGCAGTTCAGCCACCCAAGACCATCCAAGAGCTAATGTGGCTGTAAAAGGCAGCATGAGACTCTTGTGAGTGATTTACAATTATTCATCTCAGAAACTGCCAGCAGGGTGTTCTCTAAAAGGGGATAATAGGGAAAACTCGTTTTAAAGTTGCTTTTTTTTTTTTTTTTTTTTTTTTTTTTCCATTTAGGTTGTCATTAGTTTTCTTAGGAAAGCTCTTACCTTTCTGTAGTAGAGGACTCCCACTTGCTTCAACTTCAACAAATATCAGAGAGAAATAATATAACGCTTCATTAAAATTCATGTTTGATTATTTCTTTAAAATTATACAGGATCAAAAAAACCCAAAGTATTACTATTGCATTAGTGAGATTAATTAAATAAAGGGTGCCATTAGTGAGGCAAAAAATAATTTGCTAAAGTTTCATCTTCCTACCTAGTCTTATCAAACTATAATATTCATTAAAATATTTTTTTATCTCTACTGAAATCCAAATTGTGACTTAAAAGTGTTCATTCAAAAATATTTTCACAGTTTACTTCAAATATTAATTTACTAAGAACGTAATATACAACCTAGAGATTAATTTCACATAGTGTATTCTAATTTCTCCATATTTAGCAGGAGGCTGCTGTTACCAGCCTGGATTTCTTAAATGTCTTCCCTAGAGATTGTCCCCTGAATTAGGGATTTAATTATCCAAGCTTCCTATGCATAACAGAGGGACAAACAGAAAAGATCTCCATAAAATCTTTTGTTATTAGTGTTGTTAAAGAAAGAGATACAAAAAATGCTTCAAACTTAGGAAAAGAGGAAAAATAAAACATACCAGACATTCTTAGTCAACAAGAAAAATTACTGAATAAAGACTTCCTAAGTATTTCTCCTCAAGTTTCCTTTGCATTACAGTTCAGACAAACTACTCAGAGTAGAATTTATAAAAGCAAAATATAAAATGAAACTCAAACAGAGATAAATTTAAAATGAACAGATACAAAGGAATAGTAACTCCAACAGCTGTATACTAGAACATCTTATGGACTTGAGTGCTTTCTTGATGTTTTATTAAGTTGGATAAAAATATGTGATTAGCATTTGTTTGCTGATAACGTTTATCCTATATTTCTTCTTAAAAACTAGGAGCTTAACTAGTAATATCACTATTCTTCTAATTATTTATATACAGTTCCAGCTTAACTATAAAAAGTAATATATTTCAAATCACAGGAAGAAATGTCTGAGTTTCTGGAATATAATTCAGAATTCCTTAGAAAATCACTAATGGCACTTAACTGATTTACTACCAAGGACATGCTTATTTAAAGATAAAAATTAAGAGTGCAAGGGGAATATTTAATTAAACATTGCCCATGACCCAGTGGGTCTGGAACAACAGTCTCCACTGCTTCACATTCTATGCCCATGGCAGAATACAAAAAAGAACAAAGCAAAAGCTACAAAATTAAACCTCGTCTCACAGCTACTACAAAGAGAATACACAGGTTTAGAGATGGCATCCTAATTTTTTTTTATAGGTAATTGGATTTTAACATCTACTTTAAAAGAATGGAATCATAGTGCTCTCTTTAAGGCAACTATATTTTTTACATCTCCACTTGGGAATGCAAGAAAAAAAAAAGTGTTACTACATATTCCTTGCCCCCCAAAACATTAGACTGCCATATCCACTATTGGCCAAAAGTTTTGAGAAATTCTGGTGAGACAGGCTCTACAGTGACTTTCTTTACATTCTCATATAATAGGGTAGTGCTCATGATATTAGTGCAAAACAACCAATGGATCTTTTAGTATACCACAGGCATTAATGTTTTTTGAAGTTGTTAAATCAGGCTCAATATTACATCAGTTTTTGAGGTAGTATTTGAGTACAGAACACTTGAAAAGAAAGCTTGAATACTCAGATGCATTCCTCCTTCCAAGAGTATAACAACTATGACAATACTTAAACCTGTTCCAGGAACTAAATTAGCAGAATCTTCATCAGATATTAAAAATTTTCTGAAAGTCTCATTCTCAACCTAGAGCATATACAGGACGTTTCCATATTTCCATATGAGAGCAGACATTGCTGCTAAAATAATCACAAATATCTGGAAAAGTGGGATATGTCAAATCAAACTATCTGAAATAGCTTCCGGACTTGTGATAAAGAGGTATGACAGCTAGTTGTGAAGTGACGAGCTCTATTTCTAAGACTTACCTTTGGGTTTCTTGCAGATAAATCCTTTTTCAGAAAAGCAATCAGCATTATCCCAGTAACCAGATGGTGCAATCATTTCCACACAGTGGTGCTCCTCATCAGACTCTTTCTCCTCCCAGTTGACAAAGTCCATTGCAGCATTATCCAACCACAACCACTTGTCTAAAGAGAAATATATATAGTAATAAATTTTAAAATGTACCACACATTTTATATGTTTTAATACCACAGAAAATTACTTCAAAAATGTCACATTTTTCAGTAAGAGACATTGACATTTTTTCTTACTGGAATATCATTGAAGAAAGGTAGAAATGCTACAATAAAACTGCAGAAAATTACTACAGGGATAATTGTATTTCATTAATTGTCATCCAGAATGGCTATAAACAATGAGAAATACCAGAGTAGAAAAGAATTCCTTAAAATTACAATTGGAAAAAAAAAAAATTAAGCATTTGAGTTCTGGAAATTGTTAAAGTTGTCCATATTTCAAAAGTAGTACCACAGAATTAAATATCAAAATAGAGAGACTGCTAGAATTCAAGCACCATCCATTGTGAGTTCATGTTTCCGAAAACAGACTTCATAAAAAGGCAGTATAGATAAAAATGCCTTGCAAATAAATTAAATATTGAAAGTAAGGTATTACCATCCATATTCCTGTAAAGTCCTATCCAGAAGCCTCCTACTTTGTTTCCAAGTAGCTGTATTGTATGGATCAGAAAGTCAGATTCATCCACATTTTCTACTGAAACCAGTGTAGCACCTGAAAGGCATTAACAAGCAAATGACCACAATCTAGGCAAACAACCGCTGGAATGATCTCCTCTACTAAGAATGTAAAAATGATAACTTTTGAAAGTTTTGTGCATGCTGGCTTCACCCATTTCTTCTCCAGAAGTTGTACTTAATCCTTATATGTCCCTTGCAACTTGGGGCAGTCTGTGATACTATGATTTTTATGAGGACAGTACCCCTGTTGGTGGTGGCCATGGTTCCCCATCACTGCCTCGATTTAAATAAATATTTTTAATGGTATTCTAAAATCAATGTTTTTACATTTCTATGTAAAATTTGTATAAGTCCTTTGTAAAAATCAGTTGACAAAGAAGTCTCTCACCTAAATGAGTGCATTTGAGGGAGGCCTGGGCCCATGTTGTTGCTGCTGAAGCCTCAATGTAGTAGCAGTGCCCATGGTAAGGGATCCAAGCTTGCAGGTCAGCTGCTTCAGGGCATTCACCAGAGAGTTGAGCAGGCTCAGTTGGAGCTACAACTAAAGAAGACTGAAATTGGTCAGAAGGTCTGAAATTGGTATTGCATTGTGAGCAACACATGAAGTGGGGTATGTGTATAAATGGAGCACAATTTCTATCAGCAAGCATTAACTACCTCAAACTCTACTCTTGACTATTCCTCTACACCCCAGCTCAGACAACAGGGAGATCTAGGCATTCAGAAATGTGAAACATCTACTTTCCAGCCACATTCCTTGGACATGGAAGCAAATCACATCCTATAATGCCTATCTCGCTTGACAGCACTGTGAGGAAAAGAAACCCTGAGCGATGAGGATTCATATCTTAAATTTGCATTCTCACATTACAGCAAGTTGTTGTAAGATAACAAATTGTCAATATCACAGTCCCATATTTTATGGCTGCCAGCAGTCCATGTGTGGTCACTTTATACAAATGAGTCATCAGTTTATCATGTCACTGCCAAATCAGTGTATTTATCATGTGTATAACTCACTTCTGTTGGTTCTTGCACTGCATATGAAGACCAAATGTATGTCTAGAAAGTTTAACTCAGAAGTCCCTTTCAGGTGTTTAAGCCTGTCTTGAATCTCACATGTGGAAGAGACTATATTATATAGCTTCAAAGTCAAGCCTCCTTAATCAAGGAGAGAAACAACATGTTTCTGCAAAATCTACAAATAAACATAACTCTGGAATACGTCTATCAGGAGTTAAAGTATCATTCACATTTCCAAGGCTCTTACACCTAGATCAGAACTGCTTTAGCTCTAACAATAGCAACTGGAAGTAAAATTCTTGCTAGCATTTTGGCTACCAATGTGACATCAGAGCATGAACTTATCCAGGTGTTACTGTCCCTGCAGGTGGTGCAAGCTCCAGCACTTACTTACATTACACAATCTCAAGTATGATTTATGCCCACATCTCAAAACGAGTAAAATACCTTAAGAACAGAGTTTCATCTTATGCAAACAGTTATGACTACTATAAACGCAGAGCAGTCATATCCATTTATACAAAAGGCTTTCATGTGCCAGACTTGAGCTCATATATCATCTAATAGAAAACTTGCAGATTCTGCATGGAGGTAGACAGTATTTTGAAGTTTACTGTTATGAGGATTTTAACCTAAGCCATAACAAAGCCTCTAGGTTTAGGCAAAGTATGGAATTAGGAATGTGTCGTTTGAATGATTACATTCACTTACTCACCATTTGATTTCTTACAAACTGAGAAGTATGTTTCTTTGCAAGATGCTGTTTTCCAGGTACCATCAAGGTCTAGGTAGACACAAGCATTTTTCTTTTTTGGCTCCTCTGCTGCCCACTTAGTGAATCTGGTTTTCCAGTTATCAGTCCATTTGTAATAGCTCCTAGTCTGAAAACAGTTAAGCTTTAATAATAAAGTTGTGTGGTGTTTATAGCATACAAAGCTCAGGCACACAACGTTCTATTTTTATTTGAGATTTTCAAGAAAAAACAAACAAACAGGTGCTGTTCTGTTGTTTTAAACACTATTCACAGTACCAATGTCACTGGAAGCGGTAGTTACATAAGAAGTAAGAATGAATCATATTCAATGATGCATTACTGTCAAGAGGATTTTTTGAAATTAAAACAAGCTTATAATACATGGTAAGAAACTCTGATAAGTCAATCTTAAATTATTTACCTCATTTCATAATAAGAGAAGCAATTACAATTAACTCACCCCTGGTATTCTGCTTTAAATTTAGACTGAGCAATTTGGTGAGTAAAGATTACTTGATATTTAACAGTCAAGATCATCTAAAAATTCTCTCTGTAATACTTGCTATGAGTATTATGATATAAATAAAAGTTACAAGTAGCCCTACATATGGCAGAGAGCTGCAATGGCTTTCAGAATAGCTAATGTCTTCTGCACGGTAGCTACACTCTGTTTGTGACACTCAGTCTCTAACATTATCTCTGTTATCATTTCTTTTATAATTTCTGGAGCTCTCTCTTTGTATAAGTTACAACCTGCTCAACCTCTTTTGTGATTTCTTTCCAATGGACTTGGTGCATGAAAGCCTGTAATTAATTTTCATGGGGCCATTAGAAATTCATGTATACATGTGGTATAACCACCAACAGGATGTTATTTTGGAATTGCTATAAGCTGAGCATCCAACAGAAACAAAAGAAGCAGAAGAGTTCACTGAGCACCTGAACCCCACATCTGTCCAACACTTACAATATTGCTGTTAAGGCCAATCCATACAGGTTTTCCATATTTCTGTATCTGGATCCAAAGGAATGAATGGATGTAGGCATCTAAAATGCTTGCAAGTTCTGCATGTTGCTCTTGACAGTTTCTTCTGGCCTCTTCCCATTGCATTTCAGATGAGACAATTAGATAGCTGCTATCACCGTAGTGGACAAAGTCAGAGGATGGATTTGTTGCCGATAAGTTAAATTGTGCAGTAACTACTGAACAAAAATAGGATGCATGAATTTAAAACAGACCACTGATAGCCAGTATAGAAGAAATAAAAAAAATACAAGGTTCAAAATAACCATAAGTTAAATTATTCATTTAAGTTCATGAACAACAGGTAAAATAAAACCAAATACACAACAACAACAAAAAACCTAGTAAAACAAAAGCCAAATTTGTTAATGTAAAAAACAGACTAAAAACATGGGTACCATAAAGTAGACAGTATACTTGCTGGATGCCAGGCTTGTGTAGAAATTTCCCTTATAAATTGAATATTTGTATTTCCATAATTCAAAATATTTTGACTACATCTGGATATCTGAATACACACATATTTCAGGTCACTGGCAGGAGAGGGTTTGGGGATGGCTTTTAAGACATTTACTGTTGTTCTCTATTAGCACAACTTGAGATAGTTAATGTTAATAGATCACTGTTGACTAAGTCATTAACCTGTCTATTAGGGCTGTGTGAATGTTGTCTGCACGGCTGACTGAAGCAGTGTTTATTTCTGCCCTGTGAATCAACAGATTGTAGAGAACAGCTGTACCTGAGATAAAATGAGACAAAAATGCCTTTTTCAAACTCTGTTTGCTGTGCTGGGAGATGGGGTTCATGCAAACTTAGCTGTGTTGAGAGCAAACAGGCTGTAGCAGCTGACTGAAGAGTGGACAGCTATTATATTTTTATTCTTTTTTACCAATGGTGTGATAAAGGTGAGGCAAAACCATTATTGTTATCTGTGCTTTTTCTCCATTCCCATTGCATGTCTGGGCTACAGTGATTTGCATAACTACAATTCTATAGCAGGAAAATAAACATACATTTCTTGTTTTGATATAACAATATTCTTTGAAGATGAAGGCACCACCAAGAGACAGTACATTTTATTAGAGTTCCTACAACACTGGGCAGAAGAGTTTCAATAGAAGAGGATTATATCTTCTCAGATACAGCCAGGAGTATCTGGGGATATCACTGCAAGTCCCTCATTTTACTCTGCACTTTAAGAGTATATATAGAAGAGCATCTTCTATTTCACTAAGAAGAAATCTTTTCATGTATTACTCTCTAGCATTATTCATGATTTAGGTACAAAATCCCAATTAAGACAGTGCTTCCTCTCCAATAATTTCTGTGGAACAAATTATACTTTAGAAAAAAGTTTTGTCTTAAGACTGGAAGAGATCTTAAAATCTGAGAGATTCGGAATGACATTCAAAGCTAGAAAAAGTGACAACAGTTTGCAGTGTATTTTATATTGTTCTTATATAACTGAGATACTCAACCTATTTAGGAGACTGGGTTAAGCAGAACTCACGTGAATTCGTTTGGCATATGTAGCCTCTCTCGTTGTCACAGCTATCATCTCTCCATTTGCCATCTAATTTTGTCATGAAAACACAATCTGTCTGAAAAAGAGGGCAATGTAAACAGTCATTGGAAAAGGCAAACAGTATACAGTGAGATGAAAATCCTGTGCTCCTAGTGCAAGCCTTGTGATGGAGAGAAGAGCTTACTGAGCACCTATGTCATTGGATCAGTTTGACAAGATTCCTGACAAATGATCTGTCCTGATTTATATTAGTGACCCATTTGAACCAGACTCTCAGTGATGCCAAAATCTAAAAGAAAGGTCTATAAAAATAAGACTGTCATTACAGTCTTCTCAATTCTGATTATTATTATTTAGATTTACTTTTGAGAATTTACATGTATGAAAAAACATATATGAACTATTATTAAAAGCACTGCTCTGGATTTATCATAAGTTGATTATCTTGCAGAAAGCATGCACTCTATCAGTAGTTTGTAGCCTTTATCAAGATATCACTATCAGATATCTTCGGGAGCAAAAAAAATTTCCCTTTACTTCCTTATTTTTAATTGCTTCAACATTTCCTCCAGATGTCTCCCCTAGTTTCAGGATTGGTCTTGCCCATCTTTTTGCATTTTATCTGAGTTCATTTGCTATGCTGACTTGAACGAGTTTTAATCATAAACAAGCTGACTGATGGCACATATTAAAAGTCTCCAGTGACCACCAGCTTCCAACTATTTCTGCAGAAACTCTTTAGAAAAGAGATTTAACTTCAACAGAATAAATGCCCTTTAGTTGAAAGTATCCTCCTATACCATCAGAAACTAGTAAAACAAGTTGAAATCACATTAACCAGGAAATGGGAAACACACATGGACAAATCAGTTTTGGATCTTAATTTTGTTGGGTTTTTTTTCATAACTTTTCTATATTTTGTGTTGCAACTTTAATGCTAGTGGTAGTGCAGTTTTGGAGGGAACTGATGTATGTCTTTGTTTTTTTGTTTGTTTTTACTTTTTTTAAAAAATGCTATTTTGCAATAGCTCAGACTTTTTGTCCGTCGGTCTTCAGAATCTCTGCCAAATATATTTGGTAAATTTGGAAAGTCTATCATGTACTTTACTAAGCTCCATTCTGCTGGCTAAAGGACCTGTTTCAACATTTTGTTATTGTTTCTATAACTTTCCTTTTAGGGAAATCATCTGGCTGCCTAAGATACAGAGGCTAATTATATTTTCCATACCTCCACAGTGTTATCTTCCAGCAATTCAAACTCATAAAAGTCGAAAAAGCTTTGTTTGGTTTCTGGTGCACCTTCAACCCAATTGGTGTAGGAAACAGTGCTCCCATCTGCCCAAAGAAATGTTGACTCTCTGTTGATATCATTCATCCCAATCCAAACATTGGTTGTAGCATCCTTTAAATGATAGTAGACAAAAGCTAGAGAGAAGCAAAAACTTCTTATTAAGGAAAGTTCATCATGACTCACCCAAAGCAGGAAGAAATGTGGACAAGCCTAGAAGAGCAGCCAAATTAGAAGGATAACATTTCCCAGTACAGAGCACATCATCTTTTTACTAAGTGCTTAGAAAATCTTCTCTGGAACATATGTTAAACAAACATTAAGGCTGGGAAAAGCAGCCAAAGAAAAAATTCTGAAGCAAGTTAGAAAATGTCCCTTTCTTTACACTGTATGCATATGCAGCAAATCAGAAAAATAGTATTGACAGTGAGAGAAAAAAATAGTTGTTTGTTAGTCTCAGGAATTTGGACAACCTCGCTCAAAACAGACTGGAAGTTTCTCAAAAACCAAGTAATGGAAAGAATTAGAAACACGCATTTTATTTCTTATATGTAACATGATTTAGCAAATGTTTCTAGCAAAAAATCAAGCAAAACACTTTAGAATTAAAACCAAACATAGACTGACTTGGTAAATAAGCCATTCTCAGCTGATAATTTCGTAATATGTATTCAAGAGTTTATCACATTCCTTAGTAGGATATTGATATTTTTGAGAGGTAACGTTTCAGGAGAGCCCATATATGTACCTTGCACCTGCTGATTCAGTACGGAAGCCAGGTTTCCTCCCAGATGAATACAAACTTCTCGTGCATCATGCCATGCCAGCTTTCGTGTTGTATTGGAGGCAAATATTTTGAAACACTGGGGGGTGGAGGGCAGGGGAAAGCAATCATTCATTCAAACTAATGGAGATGGAAACTATTGATTGTGAATACTATCAATTAGCTATAGGATGCACAGTTCTCTAGAAAAATAGAGGTGCTAGAATAATTGATACATTTCAATAGTAATAAGTCAGTGATGTGCAAGATCTTTAAGCATGTATGTCCAGTATGGTAGATATTTGGCCCTTTCTTTGCACAAGGTGTAATCCAGGAACTGAGTATCATCTGAATTACTCATAACAATGTGAGGTATATAGTCCTGCTATACATTTCCTTCCACTGCTCCCTGCAGTAAGAGAAAGATCATTTAAGCTCAGTGGCTTTGGGTATTACAGTTGCAGAAAGTGATTTCCACTGCTCTTTGTCAGGCTTCCAGTGACTGTGACAATGACTGCTCATTGTGTGAAACTGAGTGAAATACTATTTGCCATCTTCACCTAACGTTCTTGGGATGCAATTGCAGTGCAGAGTGTGTACATCAAGCAAAACAGCTTTCAACCCCAATTGGTACAACTACTTTTGTCACAGCAATGAGGACTTCCAGACCAAGACTGTATGTAAAATCATGCTCAAAACAATTTCAGTTTGGGATCACATATCTGAACTGAAAGCTTTGGGAAATCTTATACAAGCCAGCAGACTTGCTCAAATGAATTCTTTCTAAATCATTCCTCCTGAAGGGCTTATTTTCCAAGCCCAATCATTAAAAACTTCAGTTCATAACATAAATACATAACACAGGAGAGAAACAGAAGTATTATGCAGTAACAATATACTGTGTTTGTCTATGAAGTTAGATGTCTATTAGTTACCTCCAGAGAAGTCCTGGTATACAGTCAGCATACGTTGACTGGATAATTACTCCTTTGTTTCATAATAACAAAAGCATACTTTTGTGATTACAACTCTTTTTTTTAGTCCTGCTACTATATGGAATTCACTTAAGATGCTTATTGATATACCTTGTTGTTAAAGAAAAGCCAACTGTCTGGACATCCTCCAGGAGGAAATGGAGAAGCAAGAGTTGAATTAATAGAACTGTTATGCCTTTCACATACAAATCTATTGGTGACACCACAGTTTACATCATTCCACAAGCCTAAAAACAGATTGAATAAGATGTTATAGCATTTGCAAAAATCACTTCATATTTTGAACGAGTGTAATCTCTACTTTTCAGACCATCAAAATGAGTAAAAGAGACTCATACTACATGTATGAACTTAAATATTGCTTACAAAAGGAAGATATTTATGTGCTTTAGCTGCTCATCACCATTAGTTTGTGGGCTCCTTGCTTAGCAATTGCAAAAAGAACAAAAGACTGGGAAAAAGAGAACAAATGCCCTGGTTACTGATTAACTTCATTCTGATTTCACATTAAGTTGTCAAAGTAGGAGAATTACAGGAGGCAGAGGATGAGAAAAAATATAAACATCTGATGAACTTTTTTTTTTTTTTTTTAAATCAGAACACAATGTACTCTCTTTATATTTCAGTCTGCAGTTTTATCTGAGAGCAAAGTAACCATGGCAGCTTTGAATGAGCCAGTGGAAGCTCTCACAGTTGCACAGCTGTAGCCCCTTGTGTTTAATTTGAACTGCTTGATTCTGCTGTTCCTCCTCTTCCAGGGCTCTCTACAATGCCCATACCTGTTTATGATTTGTTCAGGTCATGGCATCATTACATTGCAGGGAGCAGAGGTGATACAATATAAAGAAAACATGCAAAATGTATGAGATAGAACATTCCAGATCAATCTGAGAGTATAGCATAGTGTTCAAACATTATAAAATGTTTGTCATCTATCTTCTTATTGCCTTGTACCTTCAACTCCCCTTATTTTGCAGCTAAATCATAAATACTTTAAGTTCACAGGAGTGAAGGTAGGCTCCACTCATCTATCAGTTTTTTACTCGGAGAAGTAGTGCAGAGCACCGTAATATGCAATGCCAATGTCTTGAACCCAGAGAGGTACCTGCTTTAAATTACACATGGAACTAAAGTCTCCCCACACTGAATACATAGACTCTTCTATGGCTGAAGCTTATGTCAGTCATTGTATCTTGTTGGCTTGTACTTCTTAAGGAACTGCAGAAAATAGCAGTAAGATTGTATGGCCACTAACAGCAGAAGTTTGTAAGAATCAATTATAATCCAAAAGGAGAGAATTAAAATCTAACAGTTTAATCTTATTATCTACCTTGCTTTGAAAACATTACCACACAATGTTCCTCATTATTTGCAAAGTTAGGCTCATTAGGAGCCCAGGCCACATACGTTACTGGAGTCCCATCCATCCAGCTTAAAGAAAAGATACACAAATGATTATTAATTAATACTCTTTCAGTTATTAGATAAGAATCTTAATGAACATTTCACAAAGAAGACAAAGTCCATAAGCATGTATAGGAACTGGCAAAAACTGTTACAGATTTTTTCTCTTTGATTTTCAAATCAAATTTAATTACTCAAATTTGAAGAAATTTGTGTAAGCTATTGCTGGTTGCAGTACAGAAAAAGAGAACATCGAGAATATTTTCCATTGGCAGGCAGGAGTAGTCAACCATCATCTAATATCAGAAACTAATATCCAGTTAGCCATAATAAGCAATGCAGAGGATATTAGGAGTTTAATTTATCTTAATTTCTTCACACTGAATCATCTACTTAATATTACATTCTTCAATCTGAGTATTCTTGATGTTTCTGTAGATGCAAAAAATACCTCCAGTTCACAGGGCCAATCTTTGAAATAGAAAGCATAAGTATAGCTGCCAAGTTTTCCTTTCGGCATATACTGACTCAAGAAAAAATGCTCTTTCCATTTTTCTTTTTTGGGGAAAACTACTGGAACTTAGTCTGTTCTAGGATCATTTGCTTCTGCTTTGTACTCGTTAAACATACAACCGCCTTCAGTCCTTGTCTTTGATAAACACCACTTTTAGTACCTCTGACTATATATAATAGTTTGCTTCTGCATATTAACAGACAATGTGACTATCTTAACTTACCTAAATGTTTTATCCAGACTAATTTTTAAACCAATGAAGTATTGTTCTGACTCTGTCCTGTATTTATCCTAAAACAGAAAGAAACTATTTTAAGGACATGGGGGTTCTCATGAACAAAAAGCTGGACATGAGCTAGCAGTGTGCATGTGCAGCCCAAAAGGCCAATAGTATCCTCAGCTGCATCAACAGAGGGATGGGCAGCAGAGCAAGGGAGGTGATCACCCCATGTACTCTGCTCTTGTGAGGCCTCATCTGGAGTACAAGCAGGATGGTGGAGCAGATACAGAGGAGGCCACAGAGATGCTCAGAGGGCTGGAACACCATTCCTATGAAAAAGGTTTAAGCAAGCTGGGCTTGTTTAGCTGGGAGAAGTCTCCAGAGAGACCTCATTGCAGCCTTCCACAGTACTTTAACGGAGCTTATAAGCAGGAGAGAGACTGATATTTTACATGGTCTAGTAGTGATAGGACAAGAGGGGATAGCTTTAAAAGAATAGAATGGAGAGAGCAGTAAGGCACTGGCACAGCTCCCCAGGGAAGCTTTGAATACCCCATTCCTGAAATGTTTGAGGCCAGGGTGGATGAGGTCCTGGGTCTGATCTATGGGTGACAGTTGGGACAAAATGATCTTTAAGATGATTTCCAACTTGAACCATTCTATATTTCTATGATAATTTCAAAAAAATTCTTTGATGTAAAACAAGTAGAAAAGCATGTACCAAGTGGGAGAAAACAAATCACACAGAACAAAAAATAGCATTTTGTTGGGGATTTCATTGGTCTCAGTTACATTTAATTGGTGAAAATACTGTTAGTTCTATTTCTAAGATAATTCAAGGTTGTCAAAATTATTTCTACACTGTATTGGTTCTTACATTTTTTATCAAAGCTCTCTGTATGAACCTCCTTTCACTATTACTACTAATTACAGCAAGGTCTGCAGAATTCATCCTGCAAAACTCTCGGGCTTCTTCCATGGAGACTTGTTCTTTGCTGATGTAGTATAGCTTATCTTCATACATGACCCATCCATCCGCAGTGGTTTTATACTCTGGAAGACAAGTAAGGTAGCTTTAAGTTCTTCATTTGTAGGACATAAAAATTCATTTGAGAGTAACAATTTTGATTTTTAAAAATGATGAAAAAAAAGAATAAAATGCATCCAAAAACCTACCATATGTGACAGTTGGTTCAGGTTTTGGCATCACTCCTGCAAAACAACGGAGCAGAAGCTATAATGTGGCATGCAAGGAACCAAGCAAGAACTAAAGCAGACTTCGGCACTCCTTTGCAGCGACTAGAAAAGAAGCAGGCTTAACCACAGATTTTAGCTATGCATTATGAAAAATAGATGGTCTTATAAGTTTATATCATAAGCCGTGCTTCATTTCAGCTAAGTCATAGATGGATTGCTTACCTGTTGAGATCAACGTTAATTAAAGCAATCTTCCAATCTATGAATCACAGTAAATTTATCTGAAACATTTTAAGCTTTGGTCTTATATTCTCTTTCCTGGCGCCCCAGTAAATATACCATAATTTTCCAGAGGGGTCTTCTCATAAATAGGATGAAAATTAACACTAGATTTACTTCATCTCTATCTAATACTCTTTTAGTCCCAGATATTCATAGGCAAAAGGAAATACTAAGATTGTAAATACTAAGAGTAAGTTTGTTCTGCCTCAGATGGAAAAATAAATGCCACTGCTTTGAAAAATGTTGATGTTCCCTGCGTAATTGTAGAGGAGAACATGAAGCACTTTTCTGGACCTGTTTTATCGATTTTCCTTAACTGTATTGCTATGGATATGATTAGCCTCAGCAGCAAGTGCCAAACATACCAACTGTGATCCTGAACACTTTTCTTTTACTAAGTGACTCCAGCACAAACTTTTCTACTGGAGCTTTCCCTTAGGAAAGCCATCTCCTGTTACCTCTTCTGGAGGCCTATAATTAGCAGTAAATCCAGTCAGATCTCAAGAAAAAATACATTTGTACACCAGACATATTTTAGATTTGTTTCCAGCTTTATCCATGATAGTTAAGGAAGGCGCAACTCCTTATTTCCCACATCAAAAGCACACAAACAAAAAGTAATTATACAAAATGTTTGCAATCTATTAAGCACCATTATTTATACATCATTATTTACATGAAGAAATTAATTTATTTATTCTTATCATCTGTCATGAAAAATCCTGGCCTGTATTATGTTACCTAATTGGCATGCAATTGGAAAAAGTATCGTTTTCAAAATTTTGTATTTTTCTCCAGCAAATTATATTACAAAGCAAATACTTTAAAAAGTTATTTAAGCTTCCTGATTAAAAAGAATAATAAATCTACCTTTTTTAATTTGACAAACCCAGCCATGCTGCTCTTCACAGAGTGAAAGAAGCCATTGCCCAGAAAATGATCTACCATTGATTAAACCACAGAACATGTGTCCTTCTGAACTTCTTGGATGATCACTCCAGTCTGTATACCTAACCTATAAAAAAAATAATCTTTTGATCTGTTTGATCTGAACTGTTTCAGCAGTTATACTATCCATTGGCAAAAAGAAACAAAGATTCTGTGTCTTACTAAGAGTACAAATGTAGAGAAAGAAATAGGCGTAAGTATTTTTACAATGGAGCAATGTCAGTAATTCGGAGATCAGGTTGTCTTGCCATGGTGGACTTTTCTTCTTGTTCATATCTCAAGGGCTAGACGCAGACAGAATAAAAATGGGCAAATGCACTGCTGCTAAGAAGCTTCACCCTGACAACTTCACCCCAACACCCAACTTCACCCCAACTTCACCCTGACAACTTCACCCCAACCCACTCTCACTGTTTCTACATAGGCATTGTAATTTTCACTACGTTGATTGTGACCTGGTTCAAAATGATATTGTGCAACAGCCATCTGGTAACAGTGACCATAACATTTTTCAATTCAGCTCTCACTGCTTCCTCTCTCTCAGTTAATGAGGACAGGAACATGGATTCTGGGAGGGAAGCCATGTCTTACAAATCTGGTGCAGTTAGCTCTGAAGGAACTGTCATCCAAACAGGAAGGAAGAACTGTTTGATAAAAGCTACTTGGGATTTTGAACAAAGTTCTCTTTCCAAAAACTTTTAAACTAAGACATTACAAGAGGAAAGGTTTTTGCATGGATCAAACAGTTGGAAATAGAGTGTAAGAGCATTTGGAGATAATAAAAAAGTGGAATTCTGTAGGAACATCATGTAGGAATACAGATCTCAGCTCTGTTTCTGAAAGACCCTGATCCTCTGCTTACTGGAAAATGCAGGAGGATACTGAGAAATACATCTGTTGCATGCTTAGCTCTTTATATATTTCTGGCCAGAGAATGGATACAAGATCTGGTATGACCAAGTTTTATGTTGTGATGCTATGTGTTCATACTACATTTTTGGAAAACAAAATATATTGGAAGACTGCAGAAAGCTGCAGACCATAGTGAGATGCAGATTATTTCCATGTGTTCAAATGTGTTGCTGTGATTTTAGTGATGGTAATAAAGGTTAACAGCCATATAAACGTTTGTGGGATTAGCATTCTCTTTGAAGAGAAGAACAGTAAAAAGTCAAAAAGCACATGTACAAATCCCAAGACATCTTAACCAAACAAATCTGATGAAAAATTGAAGATTGAAGTACTTACAGGAGAGCCATCACTCCAGGCAAATCCTTCATCTGGATTCAAGGAAAATATACCAAGCCAAACTCTTTCAAAACTACAGTGACTGACTCAAACACAAATTATAAAACAGAACAGTTTGTAAACACTAATGCAAACAACATCTAGGAACACATCATTAAACTTTCTAAAGCATTTTTCAAAGTGCAGTGAAGTAGTATTAATTATCCTATTAGCTTTGGTGCAGGCTATACTTATGTATATGTTCTCCATAGAAATATCTAATATTTTTCTCCCTATTACCTGCCTTACCAGCCTTTATGATACAATTTCCCTGCAGTTTACAAATGCTTATTATACTCACTGGGATTCACAGTTTGAATGTGCTGATGCAACAGATGTAATTGGCAGTGCACTAGCCCTGCGTTCACAACCTATACAAACACTGTTGTATTAACTTAGAAATGTAACTGAAGCCTTTAAAAACGTTAGTAATTGTTACATACTTTAGAAAAGGGATGCTTCTTGAACAAAGCAAGATAATAGAATTGTAAAATCATTTAGGTTGGTAAAGAACTTCAAGAATATCAAGTCCCTGACCATAGCAGTGGAGCTGTAAGAATAGCTGCCATGGTAGCACTGCTAACTGCCATATGAACAGTCACTCTACATTTGCTTAGCATCAGTGGTTGATTTATCAAAATTATTGATAGTAGTGATCTTGTATTTCCTCTCTACTCTGTTTTCTTAGGAAAGGCCTTTGCTGATTTAAAGAGGCTGTTGCTCTTGAAGATGGTCTCAGCTTTGGCTATGTCGAGGTGTGTCAAAAGTAAATATATTGGTAATACTTTCAACCCTGCTGAGAATACCACCTCCTATAATTTCAGGTATTCCTAAATGATATCCATTAGCCATGAAAAAATAGTCTTTTTTAAAAATTAAACAGTTAACGCTCATAAGTAGATAAAATTTCAAAGTTATCACAGTGTTGTTGGATTTTTAGGAATCTCCATTTCAGAAATTATCTGAGTACTTATAATCGTTCATTTTAAGCACCTTTAAAGTCTAATAAGATAAAAATGCACAGATACTCACCTGTTTCCTCTTGATATCATTTTTTTCTCCTCCTCATTGTTGATGGTGGCCAGATCCCCTCCAATTTGTCTACAAAAATCTCGAGCTTCAATCCACGATTTCTCGTTAATATCTGACCTGCAAAAGTACTGTGAAGAAATTGCTTTAAAACATACACTATGTGTAACATAAAATAAGGATATACATGTATATCTTAACACAATATAATACACGTATATGTAATACACATAAAATATAAAATGAAGAAATATGCTCTTGATCAAATATAAATGAAGTTTTATAGAAGCCAAGTAATATAAAGGAGAAATGGATTATACTGCTTATAACATTTTTCCAATAGAATGGTCTGATTATTTAACACAGAGGTGAAAAACAAAGCATTTCAAAGCATTTCTTTTAACTATTTAAGCACTTACTTTATAACAGGAACTAGCATCATCATTTGATATCCAGCCTTCAGGACATGTGGGTTTCAGAGCAGTAGTTGAAATAGGTGGAGCTGTTGCACCAACTGCCCATTGTTTGCAGATATATTTTTGCTTAGACTCACAGTCAAGAATATCCCATAATCCAGCTGCGATTCCAGTTCTCATGGCAACACACCCTGGTTTACTTCCTTTATGAGAAATAAAAAACATGTTGACTATTTCATCATACACTCTAAATTACTTGAATCTTGCTTAAAAACTCCAAGAAGTGCCCATTGCCTTCTTGTCATACAATAGCACTTGAATAGAAGAACTTGAACAGAAGAGAAATATTATAGGTGTTTTCCACAGAGCTGAAGAGGAGGTTTCTGTCTGAGCAGGTCATAATCAGTTTGAAGATTTTCCTTGTTTTTTCTTTCTATTTTGAATGTTCTTCATAATGAATTCTATGGATAGATAATTTTTATTTTTCACAGGGAAAACCTGTGCTTATAATGAGGATCTCATTCTTACTTAAGCCTCAAAGAGATATGATGAAGTTTCATCTGTTCATCTGCTGGCACTGTAGAGTACCTGGCAAGATGTTTTCTCCTGTTGCATTTATAGAAGTTTCATAGCTCTGTGCTGTTTACATTTTATTTAAGATTTCATAACCTCACTGAAAGATTTGAGAAAAAATTTAGACAAATTATCACTAGGAAGGATGTATTCTATCTTGAGGAGAGCAGATTTCTTCATAGCATTTCAAAACCATGCTTTCTATATTTTTGTGCAGTTTCAGTATTATCATATGAATGTAGACTCCTTAACATCATAAGTAAAAAAATATGGCACAATCGGTTTTGATTCTGTCATTTTGCAATTCTAACTTTAAGTCCTTATTACAGTTGCTCTGTTTCACACTCTTCTCTCCAGAAATGAGTGCAGAATAGTCTCAGGAACTGCCTGTAACCTGTTTATCAAAAAGAAGGCAATTTTCAAGATTTTAATTATCTATCATAATAGACATATATAATATATCTTTGTGAAGAAGAGGCATAAAGTCAAACTTATGAGTAAGTATATCAGACACCCTGGTATAAAACTGTAATTCAAATTGTCTCTTTGAAATTAAAAAATAGATTTTAGGAACTGCCTGTTCCTGTAAAACATATTGGAAGGCTAAATGATAACATTCAGAAGATGATGTCAGTAAAAATCTGAATAGGACTATGGGCTCTACCATCCACAGTCACAGCACCTACCGGGCATTGCTGCATCCCAGTGCGTGAAGGAGACATCCTCACCACTGCTCCACCTGAAAGTTCCTTGGTCCTCCATGTCAGAGAGACCCAGCCAGAAATACTTCTCCGGCCTCAGACCAACAAGACTAGTCAAATAAGCTTGTTCGTATCTGCAAGGAAGATCACAGTAACACAAGTGAAAACATTTATCCAAATTTATCTAATTTATCTAATTTCAATGTATCTAATTTATCTAATTAGATTAGACATCTGATGATGAATCCTTTTCTCCTTTTCCATGCTTCATATGCCATATAAATCAACAAATACTGACTTTTTTTTGTGCTACAAACTTAATCTGTAGCTTGGGTAATTTACTAATAGATGTTGTATAACAAGTGAGAAATAGTTCCCTGAGTAATTTGAAACATACAACCTTTACCTTTTCAAAAGACAAAGAAAATTAATTATCATACCTACTTTCAACTGTGGCTAGGTAACCTTTTTCTCCTTCACAAGTGTCATTGGCTTCAGAAAATGTTGCTGCTACATGTCCAATAAAATAGCAGTAGGTCCCGTATCTTCTCCATCCCTGTAACACAATTATAGAACCTCCTTATGAGTTTTAAATAATTGTGGTTTCATGTATTAAATGAGCTATATAATTTTGAAATGAATGAAGGACAATAATTGTAAATACTATGAATTAGCAAACTTTTGCACTGAAATTTCAGATTCCTTCTAAATGGTTTCTGTAAGTAGCTTAATGTAACGTAAGAGAGAGAAACCCCATAATAAATAATAAAGAGTTCTGTAAATAAATAATAATTCAAGTAATTTTAGATTATTCTCAGACAAGGACCTTTTTGTGATCTGAGAAATTAATTTTCCAGTCTTACACACTTACTTTTTTGCAACCTACATCAATATTTTTCTTTTCTCTAGCTATTTGTTGTATAGGTTTTCTTTTACAAATATAGCCAGCTTTCTTCTCGCAGTCGGAGTCTGCAAAATAGCCATCCTATGAGGCAGGAAAAAGAAATAAATAACAATAAGATTAACATGAATAATCTAAAGAAATTGAATAGATCTTCATTTCTCCTTCCATTTTGTAAGAGATGTACACTTTTATATGCAGTTCTCTAAGTTGATAACAAAACTCAACCCGCTCACACTCAGTGAAATGGTAGAGTGGTCTGTGGTAGCACTGCTATGGCTGGTAGTGATGAGTGGCAATGAAGGTGAAAAATTTCCTGTCCACTTTTCAGCTATAACTAGTCCCCAGCCTGTTCAGCAGGGCCCAGAACAGGCAACAATAGGCAAAGGAGCAGGCACAAGTGCAGCAGCAGGGATCCTCATATGGATCGCTGCCACCAGAAAAAAAAAGCAATGGGAGAATGTATCCAAATGACGTTGAAAGACCTGCTTTATTTTAGCGGTTGCTTTGAGATGAACTTGAAGAGAAAATGTCCTAAGTAGCACAATAATTTCATGGCTTGTTTGTTTGTTTGCTTGTTTTTAATGAAAGGTCATATTTGAGTCTCAGCTTTTGTCCTCACATCCCCTTTTCTGGCCCTACACAGTTGTTGAAACAGGAGGCCAGATTATACTTTTGCTAACAATTTAGTTTTTCTATTAAAATCAAATGCATGCTGAATAATGTTACCTGGCCCTTGATCATAACGCAGTCTTCTCGCCTGTTGTTGGTGCTGGATGGCTCTCCCAGATGCCATCTGGTGTATGTCACCGGCGTACCATCACTCCATTCAAAAAACATTTGAAGTTTGTGATCATTCAGGCCAATCCAGAGCTTGTCTGTTGGCTCTAGAACAGAGAAACACAGAACTAGAAAAGACATCTTATAATGCTTCATCATTTTTCCAGCTACCTCAAGCTCCAGGACATGCAATCCCTTAATTTATAAAGCAGAACATTATTTATTGTTGCATAATCATCTTATATGTGAAATGTTTCACACGTATTACAGTATTTACAGTACATGTTCAAAATTAGATTATAATGAAATCATAGAATACCCAAGGTTGGAAGCAACTCAAAGGATTGAGTGTAACTCCCTTCTCCACACAGGACCATCTTAAAATTGTTGTCTAACCTGATCTGAGGCATTCTTAATGAAAGAAAAGCCATTGAAAATGAAAGGTAAACTTAGGCAGCATTTAGAAAAATGAGAAAGGAAAGATCTGGAAGGATACTCACAATGTCTTTAGTAGTCACTAGACTAGGGGATGATAATAGAATCAAAAAGTGAAAGAAAGCAAAATACGTTCCTGTAAGTGCTTCTTGTGATGATGGTTGGACAGTTTTGAAACAGAATGTACTGCACCAATCTATCACTGCTGGACCTTTGGCTCCTTGCATGTCCTTGGCTGCGGTACTTTAATGCTAATATACAATTTCTACTTCTCAGGTCAGCTGCCTAGTAACTCCTTGCACACAGACAAAGGAAAAAAAAAGAAAAAAAGCAAATGGAAACACTCACTGTACCCAAGCCCAGACACTATAAAGCTGTGCTCCTCAAGGTGTTGGATGCTGGCCAGGTGACTCCCTTCATTCTGACAGGAGGTCAAAGCTTCTTGCCATCCTTTGGTTTCCCTGAAGATCTTGTAGCAGTGATCTACATATGATACCCATCCGTCTGGGCAAGCAATAGGCCCTATTGCACCTAGAAATAAATATCAGTATTTTAGGAGAGTTCAAATGCTATGCAGATGACAGGAGGCTGAAAATAACTTCACTCATCCTGTGCAAAGGCTCTAACCTAAGGGATTCTCACTATAATGAAATGACGGCTAGCAAACATTAGATATAAATATGATTCAAAACTTGCTGTTTTAACTAGGAAAACAAAAGCTTTTTAATACGTATATTATTTACCACCAAATCTACAGTTTTTACAATGGTCAAATACCTGTAAAAATCACATTAATGTATAAATAGTAAAACCCTCTGTAATACTTAGAAGCTGTTTTTCAGTTAAGAAAAATCAGAAATCATCTGTACTTAATGAAATACTTATGATTTTTTGAAAGATTAAGTGTATCCATAGATAAAAATCAACTAGACAAATTTCGAACTAGACATATACACAGGAAAACACATGCAGGGAAATATTTACTTAAAATATCTTTTATCTTTGCTATGTGTCAATTTTTCTTCCTTTAATTGTATTTACTAACTTCTCTTTTCTGAAAAATAACTTTTGTTTTGTTCTCCTTTTCCACGCCCAGTACTCTGTGGTTTCAAAAAGAGACCTGGCTGTTCCACCCTGTGTGGTGGGACTTAGAGACCATCCTCGAAAGGGTGCAACGGCTGTAAAATTGTGAATGAGAAAAAATGAAAGTGACAGTTAAAAATGGTTAAAAATAGTTCTTCTTTCTAATAAAATTCTCCTGCTCATCTTTGCCAAAGGGAACACCAAGCAATTCAGACAGTAGCTCCTATTTTTAATTGTCAGCATAGATAAGATACCTGAGGGTATCAAGGTAAAGTTTCTTTTTTTACAGATATAGCCAAGTTTCTGATCACATTCCCAATTTTGCCATTTAGCTTTTGTTTCAGGATTCAAAACCACACAGAGTTTTCCAGATTCTGGAGAGGGACTTCCTTTGGGAAAGATAAAAAAAAAAAAGGAAAGAAAAAAGGTGAATATTTCTGAAGATAAATAGAATTCTAAACTCAAAAATAAGCAGGAGAAATCACTCCTGACTGAGGTAGCAGCTTCAAAGATTGCATCTTTTTCAGACTCAACAAGAACTAAATCATATAATCATAAAGGTTGGAAAAGACCCCCAAGATCACCCAGTCCACAGTATTTCCCAACCAAACCATGCCCCTTAGTACAACATCTAAACATTTCTTGAACTGAGGCAGATCTCCGGTTGTGGGAATGCCTCCATGTAAGCTATATTGCATACTTGCAATATAGCTTAAGTGTACATAAACATGCAACTTGCTCAATCCTCTGACTTTTAATATTATTTTTGCTGCTGGAGACCAGAAATGGAAAACTAAATATTTGTGGGAGAGGTAGTATTGTTTTCAGAAGTAAAATATTTTTTTGCAGTACATAGAAGTTTCTGATTTACATTGCTAAAGAAAAAGAAAACCATGGACCAATAAACAGACGAACAAACAAACAAACAAACTTTTCTAAAGCTAACACAAGAAAGGCTAAAATACATGTTGTTTTGGTAGCTTAACACTAACATACTACTTTTTCTCATGCCCAAATAATCTGAGAATATATTTTAAAGATGAATTTGAAAAATGTATTCTTTGTCTTTGGAAATAAAGAATTCGAGCAAAGCCACAGCTACCTGGAGCCCAGTTTAAATACTGGAAAGGAGTTCCTCCAATCCACTCCCAGCCACTCTTCAAGTCCAGTCTATTGAGGCCAATCCACAGTGCAGAATCTGTACCTTCTGTTAACTCTAAATAACCAAAAAATTTATAAATCACTTTTTATTTAGCAAAAGTCATTAATAATTAATCTATGAAGACATGAAATTCTTAAATATCTATGAAAATCTTTAGATATTGTGATAAATTGAAATATTAAAGTTTTGATCGACAAAAAATGCAGTCAGCAGCAACAAAACACTCTCTTACTATTTGTATCTCCTATTGCAAAATGCCATCTCATAGAGTAAATTCAGAATCAGTGCTTTTGTGGAACAGCCTGTACCTATACAAGATTGGTGATATTCAATTGGAAGTATCAGTATAGTGTAAGAATAAACTCTAAATCTAAAAATCTTGCATGTTAATTTCATCATTAAAAAAAGAGATACTTTCTTCCATCTCAGTCCTGAGATATACTATAGTAGGCAGAGTCTTGATTTTGGATGTGTGAATAATTCATGTTCTTCTAAATGCTAAATGAATGGAAAAAAAAAAAAAAAAAAAAAAAAAAAAAGCCAAACTGCTTTTGACACAAAACATATCTTTCTTTTGGCATAAGTGAATGTCTTCTCTCGCTGTTAATTTTTTTTTAAATATCACTTTTTACTAAAAATGAAATTTTCATTTAGTTTTCAGAAAGATGCTTTTTCTTAAAAAAGAAAAAACAGCCAATTTTTTAAACAATATAACATTTCTAAACAGAAAGTCAAACTGCTACTCTTGCAGCATGCTGAAATACTCTGAATTTCATTTAAACTTCAGTGAGTTTAGTATGAACTTGCAAATTATAAAAGACTCTATTTATTTGGTTTTTTTTTAATATATTTAGGCTCATGAGACCATAGCAGGTAGACCATAGCTACAGTAATAGACTGAAAAGATTCTGAATGTAAGTAGATTAGGATTTTCTTTACTTCCTTACCTTTAAGGTACATTTGTTCATGAATATCTGTGATACTCAGTAATTCTGCATTTTGTTGCTGACAGCTCTTCCTTGCCTGATGCCATGTGAGAGCAGATTCAGAGTTTATTTGGTAGTAGGCATTTCTTAGCACATCTGTAGTCCAAGTGGTATCTCTGTCTGTGGAGAAAATAACTATATAATGGGGGGACAGTAGTTCACTCACAAAAAAATGAGTTGCAGGTTCTCCTTATGCATGACATTCTCATGTCTGTTGGTTCTGTTCTTCCAAAAGCACTGGAAATTTTAGGAGGAGGATAAGGAAGGATGAAGGTAAAGGCCCAACAGGCAGCACTGAAAGATATTCATCACTCTTGCACAAAGATACATAATCCAGGAATTACTACTAAGGAAGTGATTGCATAGAAATATATATTACATGAAGCGCGGTGGCAGAAATCTTAGCTGAAATCTATTAAAAGATATCCAGCTTCTCTTTCTTGGCAGCAGTTTCCACTGAGAGCTCTGAGATACAGCTATAGGACTGAATTTAGCATCAGATAGTTCTTAGAGAAACCTTCCTCTGCTAAAAGCCTCTGGTGGTTCCTGCCACAGTCTGAGGGCTAGGCACTGCCGTGGTACTGAGCCACATGGTGCTCTTCTTCCAATTACCTTTGCCTCTTTGATCTGGTGAGGATCCATTCATGCTTATTAAGATGCAATACAAAATTGGATTAAATGTTTGATTATTCCCGAAAGCCAGTATAAAGCTGAATTAAAAAAAATAATAAAAAATTGAGAACCGGCTTTCAAAGGCTTTGAAAAGTATTCACTGACCCCTGTGTCACATGCCATTTAGGCTCAGTGTTGTAGATATCTTTGTAGTGACCTCAACAGCACATTTGACTGCAGAGCAATGGGGAAAAAGGCAGGGGAGAGTTAAGAGATCGGGAGAATTGCGAAGGCTTACCTGTCAATCATACATCCAGAAAGGGAGATGGAGAGAGAAGTGACCACAGAAATGGAAGTCAATTTTCAGAAAAATTTCATTTTTAAAGAAATATCCAGACTGTATGAGGAGGGCTCGTTAGGATCAATGAAAGAACACTTTCCACTTAAGCAAATATATATATACACATATATATACATAGACATATATATATATATATGCAGATTAAAAACATGTTAGCTTAATCATTATGCTTCCTACAGCACTTATATTTATGCCTATACCCATCACAATGGGGGTCCTCAGAAAAGAGTACAGTGATCACAGAACGTATCCTGCCTGGGAAAGGAGGATCTCAGAGTTATCCTGCTGCTCAGCAACACCATCACAATTAATGGGAACTGCATGCTATTTTACCCTTGAGTCACTTTTCTCCAAATCTTTATGCATCATTGTGTTACTTCCTTGTGTAGGGTGCTGTAGGATGTAGGATACAGTACAATTTGTTGATGTAAACTATGCATCATTATAAAGATACTGACACTCTGCTAGCTCTGATTAGCTAAAGAGAACTGCAGGGAAACAGAAAACTTACCTTTTAATGGGCAAAATCCATATCTCTGGTCTGTGTCGTAGTTTGCGGTCGTTGCACACCAGAGCCAGCCATCTGAGCGGCCAGCAGTCGTGCACTCTGCATACCACTGCTTCTTGTACATGAAAGGGAACACACAAGGTGCCCCAAAAGCATTTCCTAGCAGTGTAAAGGTTTCTGAGAAGACAAAAGGATAACAGTAGTATAGAAAATAATGTAAACTGTCAAAAATGCTATATTAATTGCTAAATTGCATCTCTAAGTAATTTCCATATTGGCTTTCCCATGTATCACTATGTGGAAAAGCAATTTAGAGTAATCAGAGCTGTTGGAACAGGCCCAGGGGAGAGGCATGAAGATGCTCAGAGGGCTGGAGCAACTTTCCTATGAAGAAAGGTTGAGCGAGATGGGTTTGTTCAGCATGGAGTAGAGAAGGCTCTAGGAGAACCTTACTGTGGCCTTTCAGAACTTAAAAGAGGGTTTATAGGGAAGAGATCAGCTTTTTACATAATCTGACAGTGATAGTGAGAATGGCTTTAAACTAATAGAGGGGAGGTGCAAATCAGATGTTAGGAAGAAATTCTTTACTCAGAGGGTGATGAGGCACTGGCACAGGCTGCCCAGAGAAGCTGTGATACCCCAGCCCTGGAGTGTTCATGGCCAGGATGGATGGGGTCCAGGGCAGCCTGATGTAGTTGGGAGAAGCCCTGCCCATGGCAGAGGTTTGGAACTGAGTAAGCTTTAAGATCCTTTCCTATCTAAGCTGTTCAATTATTCTGTGAAGCTAATTATGGACTATAATATACTACAATATTATAATACTATAACACTACTATAATATTACAGTGTATATAGTACATGATGTATGTACTATATAAAACACATATAATACGTTGCAAAAGATATGAAATTAAATTCAAGTATAATTCTCCCAGTACAGTTATTTTCTAAAACGCTGATTGTTACTGAAGGAATCAGAATATTCAGAGCTAAAGATCCAGAATCACAAAGAAATTAGTGCAATGGAGTAATGACCCAATTTTCTGTACCTTCATATCTCTGGGAACATAAAACATCAATGGCCCCATAGATCTTCCAATTATTCTTTGGACTCAACCGCTTCTTTAATACAATATTATCATGTTCTTCCTTGCCAGGGCTGAAAAACAAGTCTTCTCCCTGGATTGCAAGAAGGCTTTCATTTCTACAGTCCCACCACTGCAGCTCACTTGTTTGGTTACACGGGAACAGGGTGATCGCAACTTCATCTTCCTTCAGTGGAACACCCAAGCATAGGTTCAGTCTCACACTCATGAGCTGATGGTCAGTAATCCACGTAAATTTTTGCAATTCATTGTCTTGATGGCAAGTGGCAGTTCTAACTGACTGTGCAATAGAAGCCTGAAGACAGAGTTTGCTGACTTTATTATATATTAAAAATATTTCAGTGTCTGTAAAACAAAACAATGGAAAGCATAGTATAATTAATGTAAGTGGCATATTCTGCTTCCTATCCACAAGAAGTAGGAGTCACTGCTTTCATATCAAATAAAAACATTTTTGAATGAAGCTCAATGCAACATCACTGAGTATCATATATACTACAAAAAAGGTATTAAGAAAAAAGTAAATTAATTTAAAAAGCTTGCAAAAAAATTAAATCAATTTAATTTATAATACACAATACAGTGCAGTTCAGCCCCTGCAGTGATGCCACGTACAATTAAGAACAGGAACTGTGAGGCAATCCATAAGAAACAATTTTACTCAGGAGACATCTGGTTCTGCAAAAGTTCTCTGTTTAACATCTGTGAGAGAAGTGCAACAAAAGAGATGGAAGTTATATTGTCACTGCAAGTCTTCCATAACTTCCCAAATGTAATCCAACAACTATTTCATGTAGATTTTACTTCATTTGTGTTACTAACACTAATGAATTCCCCAAATAAGCCTTTCACACACAGCGATACAGAAGACAAGAGGAAAGCACTTACCTTCCAGCTGCAAAGCACTGTGAATGACAGTAAGAACAAACAAGAACCCGGAGAACCTCATTGCAAGTGTTGCTTTCTTTTCTTCCTTCCACCAAAAGACATACAATGACTGTTGCTGATAATGAAGCCTTGCTAAAGTGAGTACAGTGAGTAGTGCTTCTTGGTTTCTTAGGCTGGAGAGAAAACCCTGAGTGCTAAATGAGGAAATATTCTGTCACATGCTATATTTAAAAAAAAACAACAAAACCACACAGCATTAATTTTGCCTTTGATGGCACACTGTGCTGCCTTGAGAAAGCAGGTGATAGACAGAAGGTTATATCAGTATTTTGCTGTTCTCTCTCCTGGAGAAACATTCATGGAGCTCACGGGATTAAACCAGCAGTGAAATACCATAGAGAAATGCAGCCTCAGCTTTAATTACACAGTGAAGAAACTCCATCAGGAAAATACACCAGTCTTGCATTTTCATGTGTGACAGAACTGAATTTTAAAGGACCAGATTTCAGTGAAATTCACTGTGTATAAAATTATTAGAATTTCTTTCCTTCTGACTCTCCTCATTAACCTACTGACTTAGATTTCTGCAGCCATACAGCTCGGATACCCAAATCTGCCTGAAGAATGTCTCACTTTCTATTCATCCCCTTTTTTCTGTGGAATAGGCAAATATTGTCAGGCGTTGATCCTAGCTAGCCACAGTTTCAAGAAATGCCATGTACCTGATCTTGCTCAGATAACAGAATAAGCACCCAGCAGTTTGGTTTCTGATCATACATAAATCTGGAAGAAGCAGTGCTCCTCTCCAAACCACAGCAGATGTCTCTATAGTAACATCAAGGCCTGACTTTATCGCAGTAGGTTTTTATCAGGTAAATATTTTGTTTTGTTTAGAAAAACTGTTAAATGGAAAAAAAAATCAATCTGTTGTATGAAAATATTATTTGAAGTGTAGTAGCATACTTATTCAGTAACTGTTAGCAGCGCGATAGCAAAGAAATTTGGCATCATCTTTTCTTTGCTGCCAAGATGATTACATTTCCTAAACACAGAGTTGTTTCTACTTGGCTTCTCAGCAGAAAGACAAGAGAGTTAATTCTCTGAGCAGGTTTGCGAGATTAAAATAAAAAGAAGAAATTGAATTACAAAATAAGAAATTACAAGGAAATGGTTCGGATATTAGGAAGTTAAGAGCAAAGTTAACAGAATTTTCTTTTTCAGATGGTAACAAAATATAATACAAATGGCAAAGCCAACACCTTTTTCTGGAAAAGATATTTGACATTACTCTTTTTCCTAAGTCTTTTAATCAGCTGCCAGACATCTTGCCTAGAAAGTAAAAGCTTTCTTTAGCTTGAACTGTTATGTCTCAGACAGACAGTATTTCCTCATGGCCCATTTATATAAAAGATATGTTGTCATTTATTCTATCAGGAGCCTCGTTTTATGCAGGCACTTGTATGGCGCAAAACCAAGAGGCATTTCTCCTTCTTCTCAATTGGACACTATGAAAAAACATAAAAACAAAAAGGGAACTGTCCCTTCACTTAGCTCTGTTGATCCTCAAACCAGCACAGCCAGACACCTGGCAGTACAGCAAATACTGGTTCATGAGCAGAATGAGCACCCTTGAGTCTTTTCCACTATGTCCAGGATTGAGAATTACAGGGCGCTGTGCTGGTTTTTGAGTGAGATTGCAGCTCAGAGTTATCAAAATCCATGAGACTAGACTATGAGGAAGAAGAAAGCCTAAGGAGCCTTGTCACCTTTACCTGATAGCTCTTGCTCATTGTAAGACACCAGAAACGCACCTTGGGGAGTGGCATACAGATGGTGGCACTGTGTTCTTGCCCATGGCACCTATGCAATCTGCCAAAGTCAGTTACCTTCATCTCATGGGACAGTCCCACCACAAGAGCAGTGCTTGGTCTACTAACAAGCTGCTTCTGCCATAGTGCATAGGTTGTCCAGTCCTCATCTAGAAGTTTGTCTATAAAATAAAGCTCGTCATGAATTTAGTCAATTCTCTTTTTCCTCAAATTCAAGGGAGGCTGCCACATTAGTTGTTAGACCTACACACTAAACACCAATCCCATAACAGATTGTTTACTAGTGGTGTAAAAGCCAAGTTGCTAAATGTTCACCTGGAAATCTCAAATAAGTTCATTAAATATTTCATCGTTCAAAAGTTGAGAAAAATAACAGCACAGCATTAACAGCACTCTATATCTCAGCATATCTGTTATACCTAAACAAATAGCTGGAGCAACATAGTGGTTATTTTGCAGACAATGATCTGCTGAACAGAACACTGATGCCAGGTGTTCACTGAAAGCTACAGTGATATAAAATGATCTGTATATTGATCCCATAAAACGCTCTAAGATCTTTCAACAGCAAAGATCCTTAGGATCAAGGTAAGTCTCCCCATCTTCATATAAAGATGAAATTAGCTTTTGTTACTTGTTATTTTTCTGAGTAGAAGATAGCAAGAAAGATAGGTGGCTGTCTGGCATTTCATTCAGCCTGATAAAGGCATCAGTTTAAAGCTGCTGTTTATCAGTAATTCAAACAATAAAATCTATATCGGTCAAAATAAGTACTAACAAAGGGAAAAAAAATCATTGGACTGAAAATACTGTTGCTATTGCATTCATTTTCTTTATTTTTGTACATATCTGGTGAAAGCAACAGCAAAGAAAGAAGAGAAAAGGCAGAAAGGCAACATCAACATGAATGAGAGAATCAGAAGTTTCCCTGGGGAAAAATGAGTTTAAACATTGTTTGAGAAAGAATATTATTGACTTTTTCTAAAGAAGTAGAATCTGTATCCGCTTTTTATGAATAAGAGTCATTATATATATAAGTAGTTACCAAAACGTCTCAGAAGAGAATAACTGAAACATCCTCACATCTTAAGTACATTATGTGCAGCTGGAGACTGCATGTGTGGGTACTACACAGACAACAGACATTTTAAAAATACATTTAGCAACACATAAGTAAAAAATGAAATTTAAAATGGAATTGTGAAATTAATCTTCACTAATTAGAAAGTGAAATCATTAAAGGTTTTTGCTTCATTTTTAGCCAAAGCAGAAAATATTAAATTCACTAGACAAAGATCTGGACAGCAAATTTTTCTGGAGCAATGAAAAATCAGTTATTTTATTGTCATGAAATTGCCTTACATTTTCTACAAAAAAATGCTGTGAAAGTCAGTTTTTAGTTAGATTAATTACTTACTCCATATGACATGGCCTGTGTGATGCTAGCAGCAATACAATGCAGTTAATAATAAAAAAAACCTCAGTCTTTTCAAATCTAGAATTTATTACAAATTAAGGAAAAGTCCTATGTTCCATGAGTATACGAGAACAAGGAAAACAAAATGCAAACAAAATAGAGGTCCATGAAGTACTGCAGTGACATGGAGAAGCCAAAAATACACCAAATTCTCACTATTTTAACCTTCACAAACAAAGTGATTTTTGACAGAATGGTCAGTGGTGTTAACTACTTCAACAACAACAACAACAACAAAATGAACAGAAAAGATGCATACTGAAATTAAATAAGCCTTACCTTCTATGCTTGTATTAAGACTAAAGTGAAATATTTCATGTAGTAACATTAAATCATAACAGTAATATCCAGGATATGACACAAGATGCATAAAGTCTGTGAACTCTGGAGAAGAGTGCCTAAATTGGATTTAACAATAAGTTTAATTTGTTATAAGAGGGAGAAACTTCGTATTACACTAATTTCAGTAGAAGGATAATGAGAAATAGCATAGGATTTTGTCTGATACAAGGAGATATTCCTAAAATATCTGCTTCTCTAGCCTTTGTTATTATGAGTAACAAGAAAGCTGTTAGACATTATACACTGTATGCATCAAAGAAGCAAGATTTAAACGTTACACTTTTGTGTTACATAGCATTTCACTAACATACAAATCCTGAGAATCCCCTTGTTTTTCTTCTAACTTAGATTTGTCAAGCACATGTAACAAATATCAGTGACCTTGTCTTGTGCAGGAAATGTTCCCAAGAATTAAGTTCTCTTAATCTGACAGGAATATCTAAACTTCATATAACTTTTTGAACTCTTTAAGGAGACACACCCCAAAGCACGCTTTGAGTAACTTATTTTACTGACCCAGGTGGCTGATGTTTACAAATTCAACAGTAGTGACCAGACCATTATCAGAGCTTTACTTCTTGAAATGCTTAATATCAGCCTAACCTACTTAAAAAAAAACCTCTGAGGCTAAACCATCTTTGCACCTTGCCTGTGCAAACTCTAAATTAACACCTCAACACTCTGCCTGACCACTTTATTATCCCGTCCATGAAATCAGACATGGCCTCCTGTTTTCAGAAATCCTCCCTTATGTCTGTTATATAAACTAAAATTACTCTTTATCATCTGTGCCTTTTACAAACCTATCTGCTTTCTTTTTGTAATAAGAGAACTTTAATAGAGGGAGAAGAATTTTCAAGCAGAAATAACATTAAACCTATTAATTTTTCTTCTTGAAACAAATCCTATAAGCCCAGAAAGACAGAATAATTACATAGCCTCTGAGGAGATGCAGAAAAAACTTTGTCCAGAGGAGGGAAGACAAGAGCACCAAATAACAATCTTCAAAGATATAAAACATCACTATATGGAGAAAGGTCATAAACTCTCCTACTCAGAAAACGACAGGAAGTACAGGAAAAAGGAACAATGGAAACTGTTTAACAAGGGAGAGTTCAGCATCGGGGAAAAAATAATTGAGAATTTAGTACTTGGACAGATTATTTAGTGAAACACTTTATAAAAACAAAAGAGATAAGCAGTTATCAGAAGCCAGCTAAACTCAGTTGTCTCTCTTTCAGCAAAATTAATCTCCAGGATATTCTGATAAGAGCCAAAACACTATTAATAGCACACTGCTGTTAAGACTGTTGCCGAGTGATGGGACAACTCTGTGGGGGAAGAGACACTGCCTCCATGGTGTGGAATCAAGGGTGGGGTGGGGACAGGACAGGTGCCTGAATTAAGCCCAGGGAATTGGCATTGTACTGTTGCTGTGAACTGGTTGGTAGGCGATGATAATTGCATTTTCTTTTAAATTTTCCTCTTCTGTCTCAGTAAATTCTCTCTCTTTTTTTTTTTTTTAATCTCAATCTATAGGTTGCGTTTTGTTTTGAACTCTTGGAGGGGTGTGTAGGAATGTTCGTATGGCTGAGTGGTGCTGAGCTGCTGCCAGCTTAAACTACAACTGCTGGTTTTCCAGCAGTGGAGCCACAGACACCGTGTTCCAGGGGATGAAGGGCCCATCTGGGAGGCTTGCACCTGAAAGCCACATCACAGCTGCAGACATTCCCTAGGCAAGATAATCCAAGAGCATTTGAACCTCAATATTTTGGCTGAGGTACAACAGGTTGATGTATGCTCTGCGACTGCTGATTTTAAGCTACACTCATCCACATTTTGTACTACCCTTTAGTTGCTCCTCATTAACTGATCCTCAGTAATTGTTGTAAGTAATCAAAATACAAATTTAGACTGTTGTTAACATGCATGACATCTGTAAGATAAAATAACTTTTCCAGTCATACTTCCTTGATATCAGTATGTAGTTATAAAAATAACTGTAAAAAGATCTCTGCTCTTTATGTTATCTCTATGATGGTCATTATTTTCTTCCTTTGCTTTATCGCTTTTTCCTTCCTTATAAAAAAATTAAAAACAAAAAAACAATAAAACAATAAAACCAACAAAAACATATAGCACGTTCCAGAAAAAAAATGCTTCAAAATATTTTCCATGGGATAATAGACCTTAAATCCCTTTCTTCATGTTCTCTACCATAGTCAAGCGTGAGATTTGACTTGAATATGCAAGAGAAACTTGCTGAAGCAGAAAGACTGGCAAAAAATTTCTCCCCACCCCCCACCCTGCAGATAATGAACTCCAAAAACTTTATATTTGATACTTGGGGCCTGACCAGTCTGTCAGTCTGTATGAAGGTGGAAGAGTTCCTTCTGAAGAAACTGAAGTTTTTTCTTTCTTCATCAACGTAGAAGGAAGTCTTTGTCTTCATCCCCTCTTCATACACCTGCCAACTGCAATTGTATCAAATTTATTTTCTGGTAGAGAAAAGAAATTTCATAGAATCAAAGAATCATAGAACTACTCAGGCTGGAAAAGATCTTAAAGATCACCAAGTCCGACCACAACCTAACCATATTACTCTAACTCTAACAACCCACTGCTAAATCATGTCCTTGAGCACCACATCCAAATGGCTTTTAAACACACCCAGGGATGGTGACTCAACCACCTCCCCAGGTGGTCTATTTCAGTGCTTAAAAACCCTTTCTGTAGAGATTTTCCTGATATCCAACCTAAACTTACCCTGGTGCAACTTGAGGCCATTTCCCCTCATCCTGTCACCTGTCACCAGTGAGAAGAGACCAGCCGTGCTCTTCCTGTAAGCACCTTTCAAATATTGGAAGAGAGCAATAAGGTCTCCCCTCAGCCTACTTTTCCCCAGACTAAATAGCCCCAGTTCCTTCAGTCTCTCCTTGTAGGGCATATTTTCCAAGCCCTTCACAAGCCTTGTTGCCCCTCTTTGGACCTGCTCCAGCACCTCAATGTCCTTTGTGTATTGAGCTGCCCAAAACTGAACACAGTACTCGAGGTGGGGCCTAACCTGTGCTAAGTACAGGGGCAGGATTACATCCCTAGCCCTGCTCACCACACCATTCCTGATACAAGGCAGGAAGCCATTGGCCTTCTTGGCTACCTGAGCACCTGCTGGCTCATATTCAGCTGACTGTCCATCCACACACCAAGGTCCCATTCATAATTAACAGCACAGAAGAAGATAGAGCAAATGTTCACATGGACCATAACTAAAGAAATCTCTTAACTGAAAAATGATTAAAAAATCTGTATGCCTAAGTTTTTTCCTGGGCAGTTACACGCAGTAGTTCTCGGACAGTGAAAGGTCCTCTGTGAATTGCTTCAAGAACCAACTTCAATCTGAAATAGTTTCCAGATTTCTTTGTTATGAAGAGCATCTAAATCTATCACAGCTCTTCCAGGCATAGTCTGGGCATTATGCAGGTTTTTCTTCTTTGATTTCTTTTTGGGATTGAACTCGTAATTGTCTGGGAAGAGGAGCTGGTTTTCCTTAGGCTTGGCCATCAATCGTCACAGTTTCCATGCTTTACAAGACTGTTTTCTCCTGAAGATAGCACCTCACTTAACCTAAACTTGTGTTAGGCATGCAACTTTGGGTGCTCCATTTGTACAGAACTATCTGTTTTAGGGAGAAAGAGACTGAACCAAACCTAGAACCCATACCTAAAGCTATCCATATTTAGGCAGCTTGGCATCTGCTCTCCAGTAATGAGCCTGAAAAGAGCTACAGAGGTGACATTTGTATTTAGGATATATGGCTCAGACTTTAAGGGCAAGTTCAGTTCATTTAGTTTGCACAGTGTAGGCTTACTGCTATCCACACAAGCTGTATGGAGCTGGGACCAGGGCCCCAGGGCTAGATTGGCCCCACTGTAACCTACTGATTAAGGCAATCTCTGTCAGGATTTTCTACTTTAAACCTACTCCAGCCTATACCTATATGTTTGAGGAAAAAGTGCCCAACCTAGACTTTTCAGGTGGAAAGACTGTATTACACTTACTAGTGTCAATATCCCACAGAGTTATCTAATACAGAATAATCAGGTGCTCTTTTACATCATTAACCAAACACTAGATAATTCTTCAATAATATATACACATATTAGAGAAAGAGGAAACTTGCAAATTTGCAGAGTTGAACCTTGCCATCCCATCTCTGCAACTAATAAAAGTTAAGAGGATGGAAGAAAAAGTGAGAAATAATGAAGAAGCAGTGTGTAAAACCATCAGTTTGACAGACATCTGTGAAAGGAAATGGCGGTCTCCAGGCAGATTTCTGTGGACTAACCAGAATCTCTGTAGTGAGTTAGAAAATTTTACACTGCACAAAGGTTCTATGATTTCCGGACACAGGAAAAGTGAAAGGTTAGTCTCTCATTCCCAGCTTATGCAATAGGTCAGGCTCTCCTCCCTCCCAGGCAAACCACACATCCTCTAATTCCCACACCAGAACTACATGATGGTGTTATAAAATCTGATACCTGCAAAAATGTTTTCAGCTCTTAATGTCATGACTCACAGGATCGCAAAACTGGTCAATTTATCTGAAACATCTGTAGATAGCTGGAAAGCCTTGGGTAAAAATTTAGATTTGAGTCACAGCCAGTTCCCAACTATGCAAGGCAGCATCCTCTGTAGCCAATGCCTCCAGCTAACATCTCTAAACATTCACATAAGTGGGCACAGTGTCCAGCAGGGCGTACTTCTGTAGTTCCTGTTCTTATCACTGCAGGTAAAGAGTTAACTTCTCTGAATTTCTATATTTATGATGCCATGTGAATTCAAGCTCAGTCTGGGCTCCTGCCCACATTTTTAGTAATCTTGCCCATTTTCTTGGCAGCAACACAGTCTATCAAACTCAAGTCTGTTCTGAAAAGCTTGCGTGAAGATTATGTTTTCTTTGCTATTTTATGTGAGACACTGTCGCCACATTCATTAGCATAATTCATCACATATCATATCCATACTTTCAATCAACCCTTTCTGCCACTTTAGGGCACACTACAGACATTAGTTTGCAGCCGTTTCAGGAAGCCGTTGGCTGTTCATGGAACATACACAGTATATCCAACATAAGTTCCAGGGTGATTCCCTTTCCCAGACTCCAGGTGGATGGAGCTCTGTGCTGCTCACACCACATGCAGAACTGGCTCCTGTTTGTACAATCCTGTATACCTCTGCTGACTGCAGAACTATACAGCAAGGGACCACTGGAAGTTGTTTGGTTGAATGCCCTGCTCAAAGCTAAGTTCCTTCTCAAAGCTTCCTCATGACCTTTTCCAGCTGAGCTTTGAATATTCCCAGAGATGGAGATTCCACTGCCAAGAATGGCATGCCTGTGGCCATTTTACCTACAATGATATCAAATGAGAACACACACAAACTATTTTCAAAATTGACTTTTTATGACGCTTTCATTGCTTGTGGTAGCAATTAAAAGCAGCATATGAATAAATTAGCAGGTCTGGAATTAAATATTAAGCTTTTGGAACTGAAATAATTCAAGTATTCAGTGTAGTTCTAGTCAATATATGAAAGTGCACAAAAAGCAATGGAAAATAAAGGAAGACAATTGTCTTTTGTGACTCTTTAGCTGAATAGAAATAGCTTTCATGCAAAGAGGTCCTTTTTATCTTGTTTCTAGCTTCCTTTATTTAAAACCCCTTCCCTACTTTTCTACTCTGCTACATTTTTTTATAATTAAATTTCACATCTTCAGTAAAGTAATTATAATGCAGATAGCTTTTAGTGGCACAATCAATTCTATTTTAGTTTTAATCCAACTAAGAATGAACAGCTTTAATGTTGTGCAATTTAAATGTAGCTGCTTTGGGAAATAATCAGCCAGAAGCAAGTCAGTCTCTTCTTTCCCAGACATTTGTTATTTTTGCAACGTATGGAGATTGCATATTTCTGTTTTCCCATTTCCTATTAAAAATTTGTTGTAAACAGATTTCACTCTGAATAGATCCTAGATGTTGCTTGTTTTTAAGTGCAACATTAAGTCACAGTACACATAATACTGTGCCATTATCAGACACTTGTTTTCAGACAGGAAGCTAACAACCATCACCATCACATGTTGTAGCATCGCCAGGAGAAAAGGCAGCTGTTCCCACTGCCTGGTAATAAAAAGCAATTTTCTTGCAAGATGGGGTGCAGGAGACATCTTTGGGAGGATGGGAGATATGCAATCAATTCTCATTATTATTCCACTTGCCTCTTTGTGGCTGATTCTTCTCCCCTGTTCTCTCCTCTGATCACAGGAATCATACACCCAATATACCCTCTTTCTTCCTAGTTTGTCATGCTTTCTCCACACCCAGCAGGTAGATCCCAAACTGGCCAGATCCAGCAGGTGGATTTACTGACACCTTTTCCTCAAATCAAGCATGTAACAGGACACCAAAGGGTTTGCTTCATTCTCTACTAGGTTGCCTACAAACAAATCTCTTCACTATCCATGGTATCTGCAGAGAAACTGACTACCTTTAAGCTTTCTCACAGCATGTTCTTGGGTTGCAAGCAGTTTTTTCTATACCTCTTTATGGGAGATTTTTTCCTTCCATCACCCCAGAGGCTTCTCCACAAGAGAAAGCTTGTCAGATAAGGACACAACAAAGGAGAGACAACAGGACTTTAGCTTTTCCTGTGTCCAGATTCAGTGACATCAGGACAACTTCATGTTTATGGAGCAGTTCAAACCTTTCCTGTTGACCACAGAAATTCTGGCTCTTGCCCACTGGAATCTGGCCTGAAGGCATCAGTTCTAACTGAATTTATAGACCAAAATCTCTTGTAAAGTTCATTTCACTGACACAGAATAAATCTGGGAGGAAACGCAGATCATAACCAGCATTTCTTAGAATAAGTTTGATTTATTTTTCACCATGATGTTACGAATAGCAGATTACTGGTGACACAACATATTCACTCCTTCATTTAAGCAATTCACTTACAGTTGGTCCCTCACAGCTACATGGTTGAAGTGAAATTTGGCAACCAATCCCAACCATATCCTCAGCTTCAGAAGCCATACTGGAGCTTCTCAGAAAGTGCCTGGAACATCCTTTAGAAGATTACAGTCTTCATTATCAGGTACCACTCACTGCTGTCTTGGGTGTGGTCCATGTTTTACAATCCACTGCTGGTTCCTGTGTGCACTAGTGGCCTTCTACAGTCACAGCATACTCTTGGTGTCATGAGTTTATCAGTTCTTACAAATGCAACAGGACTATTAGTTTATAAAGCTTATCAACCTTTGTAAATTTTCACAATCTAATTTCTCATTAGATATATTTCCTGGTTTTGGATTATTGATTTCTGGTAACAATATCTCTAGGTAGAAATATCAAAAGAACTGAAGATGAGGAAGACATAGCCAGTGAAGTCAGAAAGGAAAAACAGGTGTTAATATCAAAAAGTATGGAGAGGAGACATGATAAGAGCTATCAAATATGTAAGAAACTTATTCAGAAACTGTTAGGGCAATACACTAAGTGAATAGTCTTAAATTACAAGAATATCAGATATTTATTAGGGTAAACTTTCAGGAATAAAGAATAATGAGACATACTGTTTCATGGGATGGTAGAGACAAATCACTACTGGAGTTTAAGAACATGTTAGACTGGGAAAATTAGATGCTTATTTCAGTAGAACTACAAGAATCCTGCTCCTTTTTTCTGTTACTTAAACTTTTATGATAGATTGCTCTATTTAAGATGACACAAACTTTTACTTACAACCAGCTTTTTAATGATTATTTAGTGAATCAAAGTAGAACAAAAATATTTACATATATTTCATGTACAACTAAAATATTTTAACTTAAACATGATTAAAGTCAGTCAAAAGATTAAAATATCAAAAAAAAAAAAAAAAAAAAAAACAACCATTAAATAAAGACCTTCTTGAAACTAAGAGCTTCAGGTCATTTGATTGTTTACATTTAGCATAAGATCCATGGGAAAAGTTAAAAAAAAAAAAAAAAAAAACCTATATGGGAATATTGTATATTTTTAGACTCTCTGAAAGCAGACAGTACACTTCTACGAAATGTAGGCTTGGTCAGGAAGTCTTGAACAAATCTCCCAGAATTGAAAGACTTTGAGAGGGAGAATTTGGTTTGAAATTATGAAAGCCTACCTAATAACAAGCTTCAGACTTTGAAGAAATGGCCTAAAAAGATATGAAATCTTCACTGGTATTGGCTATTTTAATGAGAAATCTTAAATAATTTTGTCATCTATAAATTTAGTATAATGCATCCTGTCTGTTCTCCTTTCATGGAAACTTTTGAAATTCCTATTATGTTATTTAAAAGAGAAAATGTTTCTATTCACAATATATTCATACTTAGCTGACCTTTCAATCCTCATATTAGTCATATGAAAATGAAAATGTGTTAATTAAAAAAAGACTGACATTTTACAAATGACCAGTAAAATAAGATTAAATAACACTTTTGTGAGGAAATACCCTGAAGTATTGTATCACTCCTGTATTACGGATATGTGCTGTACAAATCCCACTGTGAGAATATGTAATAGCTGCATTTTGGAGGTTTCTGACCTGAATTTACACAATGGTGACTCAAAGGAAAATCAAGTCCAGATGTGGTAATTGAAATGCCAAGGATCCCAGAATAGCTTTTGCATCTTCAAGAAAAACCTCCTTAAAGCTCAAGAACAGCCTGTCCCAATGTGCAAGGCACAAAGTAGGCAGGGAAAGCAAGCAAGCCTGTCTTTATAGAAGATTTCTGATTGAGATGAAAATCAAAGGATAGTGTATGGAAGGTGAAAAAGGCACAAGCTACTCAGCATACAAACAGGGACATGTCCTGGGCACACCAAGACAGGACAAGGAAAGTGAAAGCTCAGCTGGGGTTGAGACTAGCCAGGAAAATGGAGGGCAACACAAAGGGTTTCTGCAGATACTTCAGCAGAAAAAAGAAGACATGATTCCACAGATGAAGGAGGAGTCCTACAAAGTTCATGACTGAGGTATTCAATGCACCAATCACCCCTCACACACTCTACAGGTCTTGAATAGCTAGCAGCAGATGCTAGTGGAGGAAAGTGCTTTGCATGGCACAGAAGGATTGAGTTAGGGACTAATGTTAGCTGCATATATATAAGTCCGTGAGACCTGGAAGGTTATATCTGAGGATATTGAGGGAACTGGCTGTGGTCACTGAGAGTCTACACTATCACCTCTGACAGGGCACAGTGACTGGAGGAGGTGACCTCTGTCCTTAGGAGGGCTATGGAACAATTCTCTTGGAAGCCATTTCCAGAAACAAAATAAGTCAAGAAAAAGAAGCAGCAGTCAGAACACATTTACAACGGGTGAATTGTGCCTGGCCAAACTGATTACTTCATATGAAAAGATAATTGGCTCACAAACCCCAAAGAAGGGGAGAAAAATGAATGTGATTTACCTTGATTTTAGCAGGACTTTGAAAATCCTCTCTCATTCTATAGTGCACGTATTGCGAGGTTGGTGAAAAATTGCTTGGAGTAGGGGGCTGAAAGGGTAACAGTCAATGATTCAAAGACCAGGCTTTGTCTGAGATGGTCTGACTCCATGAATCAGTATGTGCTGGAGCTGGATAGAGAAGACCAGCCAAGGGCCACTGAGAGGAATGGGGGACGTGATATATGATGAGTCTCAGAGCAAAGAGGAGAATAGGCTAATGAGAAACCTGACTGTTATATTCAGTTAGCTAAATGGGTCCTTATACAAAATATGCAGCCAAAGTCTTGACAAAGGTATGCAGACTTCTGCTATACAAAAGTGGGAAGACAAGGAACGTTCAAATGTGATACAAAGAAAGCAATCTTTACCAAGAAGCATGTATAAACATTGGAGCAGGGTACCTGGTTGGGGCAGGGAGCTGGTCCTGCTCAAGCATGAGTGTGTACCAAGCGATCTTGGAGCTGACACCCGATCTATACAATTCTGTCAGTCTGTGCTGGAGATCAGAAGTGGCATCTCCAGGATTCCTACAGATCTCGATGTACTTTTTGGAGAATGCTCAGGCACTTACTCTCACTGTTTCCTGTGATGTTATCCTGGTATCTAAGGGCAATGCAGGACCCATGCATCAACTGGAACATCTTGAGTGTTCCTTTACACAGTGTAGCTCCAGGGTTTTATGTATGTTCAACAGTCCTCCCAAGAACTACTTGTTTGTGAACAGATTTAGAGTGTTGCAAGATTGCTTGTTCCTGATAGTACAAGCAAGAAGTATCCTGTGCAAAATGAACAAGAATTTCCATAGGAGAAAATCAGTTTTACTTCAGAATTCTGGTATTCCAGTACTTCAGTTCCTTTCCAATCAGGCCCAAGTTTACCCTATTTATTAAACCACTGCCTATTCATTTTCTTCAATATTGGTCACAAGACATTTTGATTCATGAGTTCCAGGATCAGGACTACCACAGTATATGGCATTACCAAAACTGGCTGTAACAGTTGTCTGCTCACGTCTCTTCTTGTAGAAAAAATATACTATGAGGCCAGTTCCTGCTAGCAGAAGGAAGATTAGCGTAACAATCATCACACCTCGACTATGTGAGGATGAAACAGCAGCTTCTCTTTTTGATGCTATGAAAAACAAAACAGAACAATTACTACAAATGACCAGAGATTACTATTGCTTACTACAAATATTTCCCTAAGTAAACCAGCCAGGTAAACTAGAAAAGTATTGAACAATTATACTTAAAATTGACACCCGTTCTGGATAGATAGAGCAAAACTGGGCTCAATCTCTCCTACATTTCTTTCAAAAGCAGCATTATAATGTACTATAGTCTATTCAGAAAACAACAAAAATATCAATAAGCCATCCAGTTTGAGATAAAAGTTCTCCTTTTAAACAGGTTTGAAATGAAATCACTAGTGATAGTTAAATAGGTAATTTTGTATGATGAGTAATGAAACTCATTTACTTCTAAATAATGAATATCTATAACTTATTGAAATTTCTTTTTAATGTGCTTATAAAACTTACCTTGATTGACAGATGAATCATGAGTTGGTTCAACTTCAATAACTTTAAAATTAAAAAACAGATATATTATACACAATTTGCAAGTAGTCATTCAGATACAAAATACATAACATATACACAATTACTTTGTGTTCCTATTACATTTTACTTAATGGAGATGAAAAAAGATATGAAAACATTGTCTTCGAAAATTCTTGATTAATTTATCAACTACTTTTGTTAAACATGTTTGTTCTAAAAACTCCAAACTGTTGTCTCACTGCATGTTGCTTTGAACACTTTTATTGTTTCGGAAGGCAGATGTTAAAAGTTTTCATACTTCACAGTCCCCATTCTTCATTCTGAAGAATTCAATTTTTTACTCTTGAATAACTGAAAAGCACATTTTCACTTAAAAGTATTTAAAGCTGGTTTTTTAGGTAATTTCTTTTCCCTTTCTCTCTTGCTTGGGATGCAGTAAATTCTCTGCAGGCCTGGTTGGCTAGCCCTTCAGAGCTCATGGATGACTCTACTGCCAACATGTGGAGATCCAAAAAGAGAAGATTCAATTAGTTTCAAGTTGCGTGAATTATATGTGAAGTGGATCTGCTTGCCTTTTCAAACCACTTCCCAGCTGATGCGAGAAAATGTGGCACACTCCACATATGCATGTGCAGATTTACATCCTTCACACTTTATGAAACACTGCTGTGCATGCCAGGGAGCCTCATCTCAGGCTGTGACATATTCAAAAACCACAAGGCCACCATTAATAATAAAATATATTGTTTTCTATGGCAGTCTTGGCAGGTCTCATTATGCCTGGGTCAGCAGAGAAATGATTCGGGCCCCACTGCCCACCCTCAACTGGCACTTTCTGCTTAGCCACTCAGTTAAACTGAGCACACTTCATTTCTATGAGTCCCATTGTCAATTCTTGCTTTCATCCTCCAGAAGCTCAGTGATTTGCACAGCCACCTCTCAGCTTAGCCATCTATCTGTCTTCTCATCACTAACCTAGTCATCTATTCTTCATCTAATGCCTCCTGCACTCTAGTGTAACTTTCTCCACACTCTCACCAACTGATACGTTCTTGGCACAGCAAATAGAAAAAAAATCAATGCTCTTTAACTGAGAAGATAAAAATGTGACTCAGATTCTTCTCCTGCATTATTTATCATAACAAAAGTTAATCCTGGCTTTGATGCACATGCATCGAGATCCATCCACAAAGAGCATCCAGTGCATGTACAATTAACCCTGATGCAAGATAACAACTACTTACAAAACAAGTCAGTAGATAGAATTTAGAACTCACTCTTTGGGATTTTACAAATGAAATTGCGGTCAACAGAGCAGTAATAGTTCCTCCAGGATCCGCTTGAGATATCCATGTCCACACAGTGTTCATCATAAATCATTGTCGGCTCTCCTTTCTCCCAGTTGACAAATTCTACCACGCTTCTGTCTGTCCACATCCATTCCCCTAAAATTAAAAGTATTAAATAAGAAGAGGATGAATTGGGGGAATATTTCTAATCTACCAGACCCGAGGACATCACATATGGAATTTATTATTTGATTAAATAAATTATCATTACAGAAGATTCTGTTTTCACTCTTCTAACAGATAAGGATGTTTAGATGGGAACTTGTCAAATGTAAATGCTCACAAGCTGTACACAGACGAAGTCAACTCATTATTATGGGTCATTATGAAAGAATTACCTTCAATATTTTTGAACAATCCTATCCAAAATTTTCTGACATCACTTGCAAGTGGAGACAAGTAAAGTAAGAGGAAGTTCATTTCAGCTGGATCTTCTATGGAAACCAGAGAAGCACCTAAAATATCAAATAAACAAAAATTTCAGCAATATTTCTAACTATACATTTTTTACTTGAGTAAACAATCATGAAAAAAAGAAAATGAGGGTGAAGGGAGGGAGAAGGAGTGAAGGAATCCTTTAAAGACCAAGAGTTTCCAATTATTAGATCACAAGTTCTCAACAAAATGTAATGGCAGGAAAGTTCAACCTCTACTGACATACTACCAATATCCACCTCTGACATCATGGGTTGACATGGTAAAATAGAAGGCATTACTTTCAGAACAGCTCTCACAAAAAGACACTTACCCATCTGAATACACATCATAGAAGCATCAGGCCAGCTTACTTCAGAAGTGGTGTGAACATAGTAGCAATGGCCACGAAAGGGAATCCAAGATCTACCATTCTTTGGTTCAGGACACTTTCCAGGAAGCTGTGGCGATTCCGTAGGAATTAACTCTGTTAAGGAGATGTACAACTTTCAGGGGTTTTTAAAAGCCAAGGAAAACACGGTCTGCTGCTGCTGAAATAAAGACAGTACTCGAAATTCCAGCCTTTCTAAATGCATTTCTCCTATTCATAACCTACCATCAGATTGTTTACAGAGAGATAAAAACGTTTCATTGCAAGATGTTGTCTTCCAGAAACCATCCAAATCCAAATAGGCACAGGCTGCATTCTTATTTGGTTCTCCACTGGCCCAGTTATGATATCTGCTCCTCCTTCTATCTGACCACATGTAAACGCCACGAGTCTAAAAGCAAATGACAGAAAGATCGTGTCACATACATGGTTTAGATTAAAAGAAAATTAAGACTGCACTTGAAGAGATGTAAAAGTTAGGACAGGTCAGAATCACAGTTACTTACATGTAATTAATTTTTCCTCTGTCATGACCAAACCTCAGCCCTCTGCAGCAGATAGGACGATAGTCCTACAGACATTCATTCAACACTCAACCTGCATTATTCAGTTCACACTATGCAGTTTCTATGTAAATGAACAAAGAGCCTTGTGGTAGCAAATGCGAGTATATAACTGAAGACCTTATTGAAGGAGTCCAAATAAACACAGAAATCAAACAAAAATTGCACAGAAACTATTCTTAGCATTCCTCTAACACAAGCTTTTCTATATTTTTAGAAATTAAAAAAAAAAAAAAAAAAGCAGAAGTTCAATTGAAACAAGAAATACTGATTATATTTTTCATGGGACACATACACAGACCTCTACCACCCACTGCATGGATCAGCTACTTAACATAAGTATTTTTTTCTCTAAACATGTACTTTTTCCAGTGGATTTCACCACTATTTGCAGACCATGACCAGCAGCAGCTGCAGTTATGGCTCTGTTAACCCCATCAAGTGCAGCCTGATCCCTTCTTCCTGCTGTCTTTGGAGGCAGGCTCCCTTTTAGTTCTCCATTTAGTTCTCCAGTTTCTTTCCTGGCCATTTTCCTTCAATCTCTTTCTTGGCCAAGTTCCATCCCAATCTTGTATCTAATCCTGGTTCCCCGATGCCCCTCTCACCAAAATTTAGCTCCTATTCATCTCACATCAGGAACTGGGCCTTAATGTCCCTTCAAGCTCCAGCTCTAACTCTCTACTCTTGACTTCCTTATAACTCTACTCCCACAGATATCCAGCTGCATCATCTTTTTTCATATTCTTTTTATATGCCCTTAGCAAAAGCTTCTCATTTCAGCCCTTCACACTCTTCGCTGACTTGAAGCTGTTGGCAGCTTTTGGCAGGGCACTGGCTGAAAACCACCCTACAGTATTCCCACATCCAGGGGCCTGATCCTTTCTTTATGCTGCACCTTACCATCTCCCCCTACTGAGACAGAAGTTAATGCTAGGCTTTAACTTGAAACAATAATGCTCAAAATAACCACAGAAAAAACTACTTTTAAGCAAAGCTGCTTCAATGGTATACTCCATAGAATGTTCTCAGAAAGAGCTGTGCCCTCCCACATGCATGTAAGAGCACAGGAAGCAGAAGTTCATAACCTCTTTTACCTCTGAAGCCAATAGCTACTGCAGCTACAGCCTTGGTGGCCTCTGAAATCTAAACTGTGGAACTTCTTGCTTATGTTATGGCCAAAAATGTAGATGTTTAAAACTTCTCAATGGAAGGGAAATCAAGTATCTTGGCAAGACTTTGATGTCTGCCAAGCATTCAAGGATCTGATTGATAGCACACTCTCCAGAGGCCACAGTAGTGGATTCTGCCAACCTCTGAGCAAGAAATACGGTCAATCTATGCTGATCTGGAGTACAGGTGTGTTTGTCACAAGCATTTTATTGACTTACCATATTGCTGTTAAGACCAATCCATACGGGTTCTCCATGCTTTAGTATCTGTAACCACAGGTAAGCTTCAACATAAGGATCTAAAATGCTGGCAAGATCTGCATATTGGTCTTTGCAATTCTTCTGTGCTTCTTCCCAGTTCATTTTATAGTTGATGACTGCATAGCGGTCATCACCATAGTTGTTAAAGCCAAACATTGGAACCACGGCTTGGGAACTTTGCAATGTGGGGTCTGTAACAAACAAATAAACAAAAATGTAAGTTGGAAGCTTTATCTTGGCTAGACGTATTATCACAATGAAAGAGGATCTAGTGTATCAGAATAATCAAGTAACTGAGAGAGACTGCAATAACAAATTAAGATTCCCAGTTAGCACTGCAGTGATGAAGCCATGTTTTCATGTTCTCTGACAAAATTTTCATGTCTGAAGTGGTCTTTATGGTTCCCTCTCTCTCCATCCTAGCTGCTAACAATTGTAAAATACATGATGATCCATAGTTTATTATTATTATTATTATCATTATTTTTAATTTACCGGTCTGGTCCTTAAAACTGGAGGAAGTTTTTCTTGCAGGAAACAGTATGTGTGCTTGTTGAAATGGATCCTAACGCAAGAGATATTTCAAAATTGCAAATTAATTTCAGTTAAAATGACACTGACTATGTGAAAATCACTTTTACCATGGGTTTTACATAGTCATAATACATAAACTATTCTAGAAGGTGCTTAAAAAAAACTCACCAGTATTTTTCTGGCATATGTAGCTTTTGCTTGCTTTACAGTCTTCATCTTTCCATTTCCCTGCTTGTTCAATAGGGTTCTTCTTCATATAGACACAGTCATCCTATGGAGGAAATTAGATTAGTAAGAAAAAGATGCGGATAAATAGGAAGCATTCCTTTTCCTACTGGATATACAGTTCCCTATCATATTCAGCTACGCATGTCTTAATAAAATTATTGGAGGACTACATTCAGTGCACTTATCTTACTAAGCTTAGCATCAAAAAATGTAATGATATACCATTTTTCAAATATTTTCATCACATCTAAATAACACTCTATAACGTTACACAGTTGTTGCTCTGCTATGGTTTATTTGAATCTCACTTGTCTGACATTTTCACAATGCTTCCAACATCTGTCTGGATTCATACAAAATCATGATGAAGCACAGAAGTTGAGAAAAAATGTCTGAAGGTGGACCTTCATGGCTACTTTGCTTTCAAAATCAACAAGGTCATTACAAAAAAAAAAAAAAAAGTAGAAATGTAACTTTACAGCAAAATGCAGCTGAAGTACATTTCATTCATCCACAAAAGCTAAAATAAGCAGCAGAGTGGCGCAGCGGAAGCGTGCTGGGCCCATAACCCAGAGGTCGATGGATCGAAACCATCCTCTGCTAGCAGCATTTTTGACATTAAAAAGCAGTGTTATTTATTTTAACAGTCAGACTCCAAGATGCATTCAGGAAACACGAGAGACCAGAAGGGCATCAGGTAGCTCTCTCTCTGTCTCTGTCTTCTGGGAACAGCATTATTGAAATACACATGGCAACCATTGGCCACAATGGTTGGGCTGAGATGGAAACCCAGATTGGGGGCCAGTGAATTGAGCAGACAGACCTCTCAATGAGTGAATAAAGCTGCCCATATCTTCTGTTGCAGGGATCTCCAGAACCTGGAAGTTCTCTTAGGGCCTGAGGGCAGAGGAGGTGCAAGTGTTCCCAGTTTGACAAACTTTTTGAGCAAGTGGCCAGGTTGCATGAGGAAATCGCCAGGAAATGTAGTATTCAGGAATCAGGGAGAGAAATCGATGAGTGGTATGTGCAGTGATACAGGCAGGCCAACTATCCTGTCTGAAGTCCTTGCAAGAGGAAGAAGTTAAGCTAGCTTCCAAACCTGAGGAGACAGACCACAAACCTGGAGAATGGGTCCTCATCTCTGCTTCAAGAAGGATGAGTCTCCCTCATGCCCCCTAAGTGCCTTTAAAGTCCCTTTCAACCCAATTCTATTCTGTGATTCTATGATTCCATGATAACAATAAATTTTTTACCTTACTATAGTAACTTCGGGAACCTTTTGCCCAGTTTGTGTAGTAAACTGGACTTCCATCTGTCCATAAGTATGTATGCTCATGATTTATGTCATTCAGTCCAATCCAGGCATCGGTTGCAGTATTTTTTAAGAGAGACATGAGGAAAGCTGAAGAAAAGATAAATATTGTACATGGAAGGAAAATGTTATAATCTGTTTCTCCATGATCATTTGATGTCTCATCTATCAAAAGATTTGTACTTTATACCTTGATTTTCCTTTTTTGAGATAGTAGCCAAGTTTCCTCCAAGAGTAATACAACTGTTCCGTGCAGCATGCCATGTCAGTGTGTAATTTTCATTAAGGCCAAATGCTTTGAAACACTGAAAAGAAAGAAGTGTACCAAAGCTGTAGTTGGATGATGTTTTAGAGCTTCCAGTGAGAGCATCTCTGTGTGTAACAAGTGAGATAAGCTAGATATTTTAAACCAAGAGGAGATTTAATTGTCCTTTCTAGCTTGCCTTTAGGTCTTTCTGAAAGAGAAGATGCATACTGGAAAACCTCCATATTTTAGCACCTATTTAGAAGAAGAAATATATCAGTCTAAAAATTTAAGTGGAAATTAAGTTCAAGCAATGGTTCCACAGCATTTCGTAGGCTTGACTTTGATTAAGGAATGCTTAAGACCTCAGAAAAGAATCCACACAGGTCAAAAAAGAGTCCCAGCAGTAAGTGACAGCCAGAGAAGCTTAGCAAAGTAAATACAAATGTACAGTTGTTCTGAAGTTGTTTCTCCCACAGTTGCTCAACTATCTTTGGCAATACTAAATAGTAGTAAAAATACAAAATGAAGATTTCTCCTTGTATGGCACATGATTTCTTTCATAACAGTTGTGGTTCTGATACAGACTATAATTTCTATTTCAGGAATCTTATTTTTAGGGTCATTAAATATACTTGGTCAGAATATATTTTGTGATAAACAAAAACACTGCTTCAACTCAAATACCAAACCAAGGAAGTTTTCAATTCTTTTTAAAATGCAGTATACTGACTTTTCATACTGTACCTTATTATCAAAGAGGAGCCAGTCTTCTGGACACCCACCCTTGGGTGGTGGTACCGTGGGAGCAATACTTGGACGAACAGTACTGTTAAGCCTTTCACAGATGAAAAGCTCAACACTGCCACAGTTGAGGTCATTCCATGTACCTTAAAGCAAATCAGAATAAAAGACAAAACTGAGACTGAAATAAAGAGTGACCTTTCCTTTAGTAAATCTATAATAGGAAGTAGAACTGATTACCATATTTCCCTTCCCATGGAAATAATTACTAATTTTATGTATGTTCTCCTTAGAAATATTCAGGTTTACAGCAAAATTCATGATTGCCAAAGGGTCATTATAGTTTAAATGCTTAATTAACCTCTCTAAAATCTAATGCAGATCTCTAAGACACAGACTTGCACATTCAGCCCTCTCAAGTCTGTACCACACCATGAAGGACTGAATATTGTTACAGCACTCACCTGTTTGGGTATACATGACCACACAGTTTTCATCATTATTTGCAAAGTTGGGTTCATTTGGGGCCCAGGCAACATAGTTTACAGTAGTTCCATCAACCCACCTGAAATAAGCGATTTGGTAGAATAATAATTCTTAGGGTAGCATTTCTTTGCTAGGGACTTATTAGAGCTTGTTTGTTTGTTTGTTTGCTTGTTTTTCTATATCCTAGTTTACAAATGTGTTCTTCTCTGGTAAAAGGAAAACTTTTCATTTGAAATCGTTAAAAAATATCTTCATGTCTAATGTGCATACTGTTGACCTGAACCAGATCTCAGCTAGTCTTCTCAAAGTCACAGCTTTTCTCTGTCTCTGAGCATTAATAACATTAATGTTCATTTAATAGCATTAAACAAAATACACCGGTGTAACACTGGGCCTGGCCTTACCTGGAGCACAGATGCAGAAACATGAGGCTAACTTAGTAATTTCTTGAGGCCAAAGCAGTAATATAATGTCTTGAAGGGTAAGACAGATTCTCGAATTACATACTAGGAACCATTTTGTTAACAAAAGAAATCTGTAATACATATTGCTACTGCTTTCAGTTATGCAAAAAAAAAAAAAAATACTTCCTAGTTCAGTGATTCACAAATTTATTCTCACAAATGCCCTATGAAAAAAAAATAAAAAGCCTCAGAGTGCTGGAGAGAGCACAGTCAAGTGGGAAATGTGCCTTCAGACAGCATGAGCTCCAGGGCTACTCAGTGTTTTTTTTTCCAGTTTGTAAGGCTAATCATCAGTATGCATGATTCTGCCAGTAGACTACAAATAAGGAATGCAAAAGGATGCCTAAATGCTTTCACTTGCAAATCTTCCTGAGTCAAACAGCAAAAAAAAATAACATAGAGTAAACTGGGAGGAATGTCTTAAAGACATGTACATGTGCATGTACAGCCCAAAAAGCCAAGTGTATCCTGGGCTGCATCAAAAGGCGCATGACCAGCAGGTCAAGGGAGATGATTGTCTTCAGCCACTCTTCTCTTGTGAGGCCCTATCTGGAGTATAACATCCAGACCTGCTCCCCAGAACAAGGACATAGACCTGTTGTAATGAGTCCAGAGAAGGGTCATGAGGATGCTCAGAGGGCTGGAGCATCTCTCTTATGAAGACAGGCAGAGGGAACTGGTGTTGTTCAGCCTGGAGAAGGCTCCTGAGAGACCTCATTGTGGCCTTTCAGTACTTAAAAGGGGCCTACAGGAAAGCTGAAGAGGGGCTATCAGAGACTATAGTGACAGGAAAAGGGTAGATGGCTTTACAGTAGATTTAGATTAGACATTGAGAAGAAATCCCTTACTGTGAGAGTGGTGGAGCAGGAGCAGGTTGGTCAGAGAAGCTTGAAAAAGTTCATGGTCAGGTCAGATAGGGCTTTGGGCAAACTGATGTAGTGGAAGTTGTCCCCTCCCATAGCAGGGGGTTGGAACAAGACAGTCTTTCAGGTCCCTTCCAACCCAAACTATGGGTTGGAAACTATATTGTTATTATTCTGAGTCATTCTATGATTCTATGATTTTACAATTCTATGATTCTATGATTTCTGAAAAAAGTTGGACAATCATCCAGAAAAAAGAAGGATTAAATTAGAGGGGCAGTAAAGACAAACAATAAAGTTTTTTTTTTCTAACCACTGGGCAGGGGAGGAGGGGGCAGAAGCTCCAGGAAATCAGGCTGTCTCAGCTCCACAGAGATGAGTGTCTGTGGCTTGTGGACAAGAAAGACATCCTGACAATTCAGAAGAAAGGTTGAAATGAGGCAGAGACTCATCTGACCAAATTTTGAAATCCCTGAAGAAGGCACTAGAAAAAGGCAGAAGATGAAGGCAGAGTACGGTTTTGATCATTTGAATATTTAATACTTTCTTTAAGTACCACCTGGAATATCTCTAGAGGCCTCGATCTTATCTATCTTATCTTATCTTGCATTTAATGAGGAGAGTGAGTGCATGTGTTAACTCAGAGTACACTGACTGTGAGCAAACATGACCTCACAAAACAAAAAACAGGGCCTAGAACTAGAAGAAGAGAAAATAGATAATAAAAATATCATAGGAGAAATGCTACCCTGAAAATGAGAATCGTATTTTAAGATTTTACGTCAAAATATGGCTGTAGGCAAACTCTGTCCACCTTTAAGCCTCAGCAGACTCCTAGAAACAGCCTTGGCAAATATTCACACATCACATATGAGTCTTACATACTTAATGTTTTCACTTACCGGAACGTCTTGTCAAGGCTCACAGTTAAGCCAATAAAAAAATTATTTCCTCGATCTTTATAAAAAGTCTAAAAAAATACACATACACACACAAAAAAAGTAACAATGAAATGTAAGCAAATAGATTTCAAATAAAATGAACAAGCACTCAAAAACACCTTATTTACATTTATACAGTTAGATGGCAAACAATGTACACGGAGTTGCTGGGATTATGTGCCTGAACTTCAAAATGCAAAATTATCATTCAATTATAAAAATAAAAGCATAACGGGATGAAAAAGAAATGGGGCAAAGTGCTGTGTTAAGAAGATTAAAAACAAAACAAAACAAAAAATGTCTTAAAAGGGCTATAAAATAAAAACATATTTTTAGAGTTTTAGGAAAACATAGTGGAAAATCGCCAAAAGGCTGCAAGTAAATAATGGAGCTTACAGTTTAATCACATGGAAAAAAGGGAGGAATCATACTTGTTTTTAATAGCATGGAAACTATTTATAGAAAAATAGAATCACCAAGTTATTCACTTCCTATTGGAAAGCAGCCTGGCTCAAACTATTTCTTGAAAATTTAAAATCTATTTTGACAAAAGGAGATTTTTTTTTTCCTTTATTTTTAAATTCTGTGAAGAGAACGAGGTGGAAAACAAAGTACCCACTCAGTAACTAACTTTCAACTAACCAGAAAAAAAATGTTGAAAGTTGCACTCTGGCAATGGTCTTGTAAATAAACGGAGGACTTTTCTACACATAGCAATTATTTATCAGAATAATGATTATGTTAAAGTTTCTAGGTAGTTAAACTCATGAAAGGTGGCACTCATTTTTTATTCTGCAGGCTACTTTCTAATATTTCTGAAGCCAGCTGAAAAAGAGGCCTCAGTGGAGGATAAAACTTGATTTTTTGAAGTGAAGTGAGTTTCTTACATATTTCCAAAGGAACGTTCTTTCACTTTCGCTGTCAATAATGGCAAGATCACCACCATTTTTCTTGCAGTAGTCTCTTGCTTTTTCCATAGGCATCGCTTCCTTGCTAAAGTAATATTCCTTATGATTATATATTATCCAGTCATCTTCACTAACAACATATTCATAATCTGCAATATGAAACATTAAGTAGAGTGTTCATAACAAACATTAACACCATTGTATGAAAATTTCTTCATGTACTGAATGTACAAGACTTACCAAATGTGGATGTAGGTTCTGGTTTCAGTGATGCTCCTGCAAGGTAAATCAATATCTGAGTACATTAAATATATCAGAAATATCTCGATTAAATATATTTATGCCATTGTTTTTTAACCATTTACCATTGCATTTTAATTTCCAGAGATAAAATGAAACCTGGAAGTTACTCGTAAGATTATTTTTGTCACAAAATTTCTAGGAATATCTGAAAGAAGGTGTTACACTCAGCAAACTACTATGTTAGAGCCAAGCTTACATAAACCACGGACTATGGATTTAGGCTACTTGATTTCATTTCCTCAGCATGCTGCATGTGCATGCTAAACTCACACATGTATCTCATCTACAAACTGTTTTTATTTAAATTGAAATTCATGTAGTGTTTCATGGAACAGCTGGCTCTAATACACATGATGCGATCTGACCTAGAGAGCACGTTCTAAACTGTTTCTAAATACTTTTTTAGAAGAAAAAGGTCTTCGACTTACCTTTTTTTATTTGACAAACATAGTCTTGCATATGTTCACAAAATATATCATTCCATTTCATATCGTTATAGCCATAAAACACTCCACATTTTTCATTTCCATCATAATTGTTTGGTTCTCCATTTGCCCATTTTTGAAAATTTACCTATAGTGAAAACACAGCTTTTTTAGGATTTTCTATGGAAGCAAAACGTTTTTTTTAAAGAAGAAAACACTTCATTTGAATTCATGGTCCACATTATCTGTTTGTTCCAAACTCTGGAAGAAAGACATGACCACAAGACCATTGCATAGCATAGTGATTCTTCTGTGTACCCATTGGCCAACACTAGTAAGCCAAAAATGTTCTTCTCCATTATACGTGAAGAGATTAAGCTGTTCTGTCAAGCTAAGAACTTTCCTCAGATCCCCTCCTCCTGCCCTGATGTTTCAGAGACATCCAAAGCTGCCATTATATGGTCTTGGGCCTTGCAGACATTGAGCTACTTAAGAGGGTGAAGGCAAAAAAGCTTATCTTGACCAAACAAACACAGTTATTTCTCACAGTAAATGACAAATGGGAATACAGAGATTGGTACAACCAGAGTCTTAAACCAAGAGAGAAAATAGAGATTCCATTATCTTTGGTGTTATTTCATTGCTATAACTGTCATACTACTCTGTATGATTGTGAACTATCAGAAGATAAAAACTAATTCCTAAATCAGACTTGGGAAATTGACTTAAAGTCACTTGTGGTTTGTACATGCTTGACAAACCGTACGTGTAGTATAATGTAGTATAAGAAAAGGAGTAGGAAAAAGAAATTGTTTACTCACTGGTGAGCCATCACACCATGTAAATCCTCCATCAGAGTCCAAGGCATTTAAACCCATCCAGTAAGATAAGTGACGATAGTCTTTATTTCTGAATGATTATGTGCAAATATAGACAATAAGAGTGTGAAATAGAAATGGAGAATATATGTCGTATGAAAGTTTTGTCACTTGAATTATCACTTGAGGAATTCATGTAAAGGAATCCCCCCATTTTCATGTGGGGAAAAATATTTGACAGGAATCAGGGAAACAGAACTGCACAGGAATGATCACAGATATCACATTATCAAAATTACTGAATTAAATGAAAATTTTAAGGTCTTGGTCCCACAAAGAAAATTATGCATTCAAACCCAGACTAGCCAGTACTCATTTGCTTCAGTTTAACTTTTATATAGACACATCAGTAGTCAGTCTTTCTTAGACTCCAATTTTTCCCCGCAACTAAAGAAGGAAAATTACATTTCACAGCATAAAATATTCCTTCAATTTTTTTATTATTTCATCTGCTGGTCAACTGGTTTCTCTTTTTCAACTAAACTCAGTTGAAACCAATTTTTATGACCCTTCTTTCATTTTTGTGTGTGTTCAAGCTACTCTCACACATAGATGAATCTACCCAAAGGTCTGCCAACAAGCACATTTGCTCACTTCTTTCCACCTCTTTAACTCTGTTTCTACCTCTTTACACTTTCCAGAGATGCACATTGTCTTTCCAAAAAAGAAACTGATCACTGGAAATTCCTCATGTCCTGCAAAATGTTCATTTTTAAAATGCTTTCTTTCCTATGTTTAAACAATGTATTTTGCAGATACTTACAAACTAGATATTAGTTTTTGCTCTTCTTCACTGTGGACACATGCCAGATCTCCTCCAATAGCTCTGCAAAAATCTCTTGCACCAAACCATGTTTGCATTTTCTCCCTTCCTCTCTGAAAAATCTGTGAAAAGTGGGCAGTTAAATACAGTCTCAGATATTACAGTAATTTAGAATCAGCATTCTGAACATCTGTTTTTCTTCTGTTCTCTCGCCTCTAGTTTAATCATTTGACATTTAGTTGTGCCACCTTGCTTGTGTGGTCACCTAGCAAATTTGATTATTGCAGCCTTGTTTTCATCATCATCTCAGAATCCTGGTAGCTCCAAACTTCAAATCCAGCAGCACACAGCACTTTTCAGCACCTCAGGATGCCCCACCCAGGATATGGTTAGAGATGTGTAAATGCAAATGACCCGTTAGGTAAGCAGGATAAAATCCACCCTCCATGCATAGATGAAGCATATTCTTACTTGAAATGACAGGTGTTTGTTTTCATTTGTTAAACACCTACTTTGAAGCAGAAGCTGCTCTGAGGAATGGATTGCCACTCATCTGGGCAGGACGGGAGCGGAGGAGTCGTCAGAGGGGGTGGTGGGGTCGCTCCCTCCACCAGCTGCTTGCACAGAAACAGGTTTTTTTCTTCACAATTGAGAATATCCCATAATCCAGCTGAAGTTCCTGTTCTCATGGCCACACAGCCTGGCTCCCTTCCTTCATGAAAGGGAAAATTTTAAAACCTTATGGATGTGCACCTACATCTTCTCAAAACATATACCCTCTACTAAAAGCTACCTGTCCCCACTGTGTTTGAATGGTCAAGTAGTTAAAATAAGTTATTAAAAAACTAATTTTATATTATACTGGTGATATATTGTATCACCAAAATATAAAAACCAGCAAGAATTTGAATTTATGGTCCACATTATCTGTTCCAAACTGTGGAAGAACCAAGAGTGGATGACAGCAGCGGCCACATGCAGTCCAAGGCGGCCACTTGGAAAGAGCTACTACAGCTTCAGTACAAACAGAAGTTGCATGGTAATTTCTGCACATTTACAGCAGAATTGTTTTAAAACCATCCTATAGTTTCTAAACCCTGACTTCCTGGTTCCCCAGAGCAGAAACTCTGAACCCCTGTTTCCCACCTGGCATTCCCATGTTCCAGTGAGTGAAGACGACCGGGTCCCCACCAGTCCACCTGAATGTCCCCTGCTCCTCCACGTCTGAGAGTCCAATCCAGAAATATTTCACTGACTTGAATCCAATTATAGAAGTTAAAAAAGCCTGTTCATATCTGTGAAGAACAAGTACTAAAGTAATGTATCAAGCTTTATTGTAATCTTCCTATTTCTTCAAATAGTTTGTTGTAGTAAATCTGGTAAATTTAAGATGATTTGTTAATTATATGGGGAAAAAAATAAGCATAGATTGAAACAAGGATCATGGTCTTAAAGGTATAGATCTCATCATAATACAAAATGTTCACTTTACAATTAGGTAATGTATATCATGCTTATAATTTAAAGTGATTCTGTTCTCCCTTTGTGCTCTACAATGAGCAATATAAGCCAATACTTGGGTTAATGCATTTATTTAAATCAGTGATACAGTGATTTACTGTGCTTTAAAATAAGGTTTAGATCTTTAAATCCTTTTAGTCGGATAAAATAAGTATTCTAAAGAAGAATACATTTCCAGATCTTCCTATTATGAAGAAAAGTCTAAAAACTCAAATCCAGAAGAAGTAAATAGTTTCATATTTATCTGTTTAGTTCATTTCAATGAGTTTTAAAACAGTCTGATGATTCGGGACTGCTGGGGGGCTGACTCAAATCTTTATTACCAGGGACAACAAGGGTGCTGATGAGTAGCAGCCATACCTTCAATGTTAATATTGATGACATAGCACTGCCTGTTTTATTTTGTTATACTTAGTTTTAACATGTGTCTTACACCAAAGAACTGTATCACATTAGACACTATTAATAACTGTAGAGTGGGAAGAGCTGAATTTTTGGCTTGGTCACACGTCTGAAAGGATAAGATTACACTTGTCATACCTGTCTGTCACAGTAGCCAGGTGAGCTTTATTTTCTTCACAGATAAGTTTTGCTTCTGAAAATGTTGCTGGTAGCTGCCCTATGGAATAGCAGTAAAAGCCATGCTTCATCCAGCCCTGCCAAAAATCAGCAGACACACAAGGGGAACTGTAAGATTGCCCAGCACAGAGGTCTTCTAAAAGCCACATTAACACCACATCCCACACCAAAATCAACCTCAGAAGCCATGAAAAGGAATTTAGAGGATAATCAAGCATAGCTTTGCAGCCACAACACTGCTTGTCGCGCCTTGATAGGTGCCTTTGCAGCAATGAACCATGGCTGCGACTTGGAACTGTAAAGCAAGCTGACAGCCACAGCTCAACAAATCCGGTAATGCCAGCTCTGCTTTTGTGTTATGAATATATTACATTATGCTCACACACTCAGATGACATTAGTAAGGAAGCGCTGGAGAAATTAAAAATAAAAGATGGAAAACATTTTTTTTTTCTTTCTCCATAGTATTATGTTATGTCATTTTAAATAGAGCATAAAACAGCATATAATTTTTACGCGCAGATGTTGCAAGAGGCTGTGCTGCAATCGCACTGTAAAACAGCAGGCTCAGATATTTCTGCCTCCTGTGACGGGTGGGTCGAACCTAGATGGCTCAGTGCAATCTGTGGCTCAAAAGCAATGAGATGCTCTGCAGGGAGAGGCCGTTGGGGCAAAGGGAACAGCTCCGCACGAGGAGGCAGCAGATTGAAGTGCATATGTAAGTGAGGAAAAGAGATGCCATTTTGAATCTATTAGTCTAAGAAGTATCAGCACAGACAAAGTAACAGTTTTTTAGGAGTCCACAAATTGCAACAATTGACTTCTATGCCACTTACTATCATGGAAGTGAAAGTGGGATGCAGTGACCTTTCACTGCTTTTGTTTCACACTTACTTTCTGGCAGCCCGGGTAAGTAACTTCGGCTTCCTCTGATTCCTCTGCCAAGGGTTTTCTTTTACAGATGTAACCAAGTTTTGTTTCACAAGCACTGTCAGTCCAGAACCCAGCCTGATCAAGGCAAGAAGAAACCACAAAGAGAAGTGAAATCTAGAGATAATCCAGGTTCTTTAGGAATATTTACTATTCTCAGAGAGACCACTTCTCTCTTCATATGGTGTGAGCTGTTTCAGCGTTTCCACGCCTGGATACTTTTTCCAAACCTCCCGGACAGGGAACACAACCAACTGAGGGCCACATTTCCTCAGAAGTGTGAGAATTAGGGAGGCATGTATTAAAGTTTCAGTGGCTGAGAAAAGGAACAAAACATCTTCTCTTTCACCCTATTCTCAGCACTGTAGCAATATTTATTCATACTTGTATATACAATATTATGCTCATACACCCAGATGACATCAGCAAGGAAGTGCTGGAGGAAAAAAAAAAAAAAAAAAAATATGAAAAGCATACTGTCTCCCTAGTATAATAATTCATCATTTTAAACTGAGTGTAAAACAGAACAAGGATTTTTTTTGTACCTAATTCTTTGTGCTTCCAGTAATAGGAGCTCCCAGAGCAACTGTAATAAAGGTATGTTTACATAGCTTCCTGATGTTTTACAGGAAGGATAAGCAAGTCCCTGTGCCAATAACTGTACTATGCAGCTATGATTGGCTAGGTTGAAGGCAGGTGAAGGGTCAAGTCAGCCAATTTCAGATGGCAGATTTGTTGCAACATTTATAAAGTAGATCAACTCTCAGTAGAGTGCATCACTTCTGATGCTCCATTATATGTCTCCCTAAACCTGGTCTCCAGCTTCTCACCATACTAAAATATTCTGAAGCAAAGCAAGTTCCTAAAACTCTTTAAAAGCGGGTTTTTTCTTTCTTTCTTCTTCTTTTTTTTTTTTTTCCTTTTTTGGTCACAGAATTTTCACAGATTTTTTCCTTGTATAGGGGAGGTATAAAGGGCAAAAGAAAGTTAGAGAGGGATTTTTACCTCTCCATTCATAACAATGCAGTCTGCCTTATTAGGTGTGTGGGTCGGCTGTCTTTGATGCCACTTGGTGTATATCACAGGTGTCCCATCACTCCATTCAAAATACATCTGAAACCTGAAGTCACTTAAACCAATCCACAGCTCATCATCTGGCTCTGGAAAAACAAAGTTAATGATAGGCATTGTCTTAAAATTGAGATATAATGTCTAATATCAACAATTACTGAACAAGGAGTTTCAAAGAGTAAACAAATTAACAGGTAAGCTTCTGGTTATAATGATTACATGAGTAACAGTGAGAGAGTATAGCTCCAGACAAAGAAATTTCTTGTGGGAATACTCACTGTACCCAAGTTGAGACACTATAAAACTGTACTCTTCAACATTGTGAATACTTGTCAGGTCTCCATCTTCTTTTCTACAAGATGATTGGGCTTGTTTCCATATTTTGGGTGTTCTGTAAATTCTATAGCAATGTCCTGCATAGGCTACCCATTCCCTGGGGCACTTAACAGGCTTTGTGTCTCCTAAAAAAAATATTTCAAATAATTAGTGAGTGGTTCTGCTGAGTGTTCTCTGCTAATCACAAAGAAAATTAACTATACTGCAAACTCTGAGATACTGGAGTACAGACTGGTAGAAAAGACAAAAAAAGGGTGGGAGCATCAAAAAGAATGCAAAACAGATATTTCCATCAGAACAATATTGTTCCGGAAGCTACCCAATAGCTCTTTTAGAAATGAAACAAATACTCATCAATTTGGTATGCAAACTTGAAGGGCAATGCTCTATGTCAAATCCCCATCCATGAAGCTCTGGGTACAGCCACGGGGCCTCTTGTCCTACACAGGAACTCTGTCTTGGTGAATTTTGGAGATTTTCTGTGTTTTTTTTTCAGGGAACACCAGGTGCTTGCCAGTCACTTGGAGCTCCTGCACAGCTAATATTATGCACAGGAAGGCCCAGACACATTCATGTACAAGCTTGCATTCCCCTGGTCAACATCCAAGCATGAGTCTGAAGGTAAGCATGGGTCAGAAACCATTCCCAGTGGGCTATCTGGATGCAGACTTAGTATTTAAGATGTGTCATTAAACCCTCAATCCAGTGAATAATGTTATAGACTATCATGCATGTTGCTGGGGGAGTTACAGCAGAGCTAGAGGCATGCTGAGAATTGCCAAGCACTAAATATTTTCTTCCTATAGAAAAGACTACGTTGCCTCCAATGAAAAGAGAACTCCAGTAGGAAAAAGTGCCAAACGCAAGTTCTAGTATTTTCTTTTCAGAACAGAGTAGAAAAGAGAGTGGGGGGGGAGCATGAGCTCTAGCTCACATCTTTTTGCAAGACACATCATACCTGAGGGAACAGTGAAGGAGTCATCCACAATGGAAGAGTTTCTCTTTTGGCAGATATACCCCAGCTTTTGATTACATGCCACATTTTCCCATTTGCCATTCCTGCCTTGGAAGGTTCCACACATTTTTATAAACTCCACAGAGGGATTTCCTTTAGGAAAGAAGCACAACATGCAGAGAATCACTCTGTTAACACTGAATATTTTCATCTCACCACAGGAGGGAATGCGCAGCCACAATGGCCTTAGTGCCTGATTCTTCAGAGTAAGAATTCCCAGGAGCGGTGATGAAGAGACACCAGTGAGCCCACTGGGAGGACCCACGTTTCAAATATGAGGATTTCCCCTTTCCCATAAACAATTCAAGGAGAAAATGAGGGTATTTGAAATACTGCAGCATGCAGAAAAACACTTCATAAAAATTCAGCTAAGGTACAACTCCCAGTGGGTTGGTATTATTGCAAAACACTCAATATCCTTTGCTGTCAAAAAATGGATGTGAAATTTGTATTGAATTCCATATAAGTGCTCACCCTTTGGATTTTCCTGTCATCAGAACTGTTACTATGATATCATGTACTTCAGCAACATGCACTACGGTGAATTAAATCTTGAAAAATATAGTGGAAACTTATTAAGAGTTTATCACTTGGACATTATACACAATACATAAGAAAAGCAATTGAAAAAAATTATACAGTGTTTCTCTCTCTTTTTTTTTTCTCTTTCATAGTTACCTATATAACACTTTTCATGAGGTTTTCATTTGGTTTGAATAATACATGTGATGAGAAAACTGTAAATGGAAATCAAACACTGAATGAGGTGCAAATGCATGTTTTTAATGGTTTTCTTGGATGAGCTATCTGCTTTTCCTGGGAAATTCAGAAATAACAATGAGCCACCTATGATGCGATCCCATTATCGTAATACCCTACCTTTATCATAAGCACTTGTAACCTGCAAAAATTCTGTGAAACAAAAGGAATCAGGTAACAGGACTTCAGGGAAGAGAACATAATTTTGGTCTGAATATTGATCATCATTTCTGAAAAATGCACTCACCTGGAGCCCAATTCAGATATCTGAGAGGACTACCCTCAGTCCATTCCCAGCTGCTATCAAGTCGTCTGACAAGACCAGTCCAGAGCTTGGCATTGAATCCCAGATCACTAGTGAGTCCTACATGTGAAAACAAACAAACAAACAAACAAACAAATAAAATAATTAAATGCATCTGGTTAGTTGTTAAAGAAAACTTGAAATAAATTTTTAAAAATTGGACAATGAAAAAAAAAGTCATCGATATCTTTTTATCTTTTCTATATGGGTTAGATTTTTTTCCACACTATTTTAAGAATTTTTTTTTGTCAGAAAGTGACAAGGTTTTTTTTTTTTTTTTTTTTTTTTTTTTTTTTTTAAGAATGGCAATGGGACTTATTTTCAAAATGTGAATGTAAGTATTCATTTTAAAGCTCGTTTTAACTACATTCATTTACTTGTATGTAATTTTTTGCTTTACCTAATAAAAACATTTCTTCATGAGGGTTTGTAACACTTAATAATTCTGCATTCTGCTGCTGGCAGCTTCTTCTTGCTTGATGCCATGTCAAAAGTGAGTTTGCATTTATCTGATAATGGGTTTCAGTCAAAGGATTTGTTTTCCAAAAGTCTTTGTGGAGAGTATCTATAAAATATGAAAAGAACAACTTGGTAAGATAATCACACTTGTTAATGTATAAAGTAAAGTATTCAGTGAAGACTAAAACAGTGTATCTGTATGATTTTGCCCTTCAACACAAATAACACATTTATAATGTAAAGAGTTATTTCTCCTTACAAATCTCTTTTTTTTTTTTACATTCACTTTCTTCTTTTCCATTTATATCTTATCTATTTCTCTCACAGTTCAGTCCACAGTAACTGCCTTTTCCCCATGCAGAAAATCTTGGTCTCTCCATCCATACTTTTTACTTTGGAACCCTTCTTACTCTATACATTACCTGCCTCAAAATGCGTCAAAGGCACTTCGTTCTGCCTTTTTCCATCAGTTCCACACAACATCCTCACCATATATTCCATAGATACCAGTCTCCTTATCTCTGATGGAGAAACTGAATGAAGAGCAGTTCATTTCAGTTGCATAGCTTACCAGTGAATTAGGTTGCCCAGAATCCAATTTGCTGTCCAGTACTACTTTCACATCCTGAGGAGATTTTGACCGTGAGAGAAGGTGACATTTTACCTGCCTTCCCTGAAATATTTATAAATAAATTACCTTTTGATGGACAATATCCAAAACGTTGGTCTTTATCAAAATCTGAAGTAGTTGCACACCAGAGAGAGCTTGCATCAGTTTGACGGATGCAGTCAGCAAACCATTTACCATTGAACTTGAAAGGGAATACACAAGGTGCACCAAAATTATTTCCTCCTAGTGTATATATATCTATGGAGAGAAACAGTTTAATAGCAGTCACTTGGTATCTGATATTAATCACAGGGTTTGTTCATAGGCATCTCTCCATGGATGTTCCTAATTAACACTCTTAAACAGTCTTGATTTGGCCCCCAGAAAAAAAAAATCTGTCAGATTTATTACTTGTCATGTCTGGACTACGGTTTCGTGACTCAGCTTCTCCCATTGCACAAATTTCTGTCCTCAGATGATGTTTAGGATCTTTTTTTCTTTTCTCTGTATGGCTAAAGAAGCTTGGACAGGAACTGTCAGAGTATTTTTATCAGTCCACACGAGAGGATGTTATATCTTAAATTTTTAACTGCTGGAAAGCAACTCTCCAATGTCTACACAGTCCGTTTGTCTGTATCTGAACAAAATAATGATAAAATTCATTCCAGGTAGAACTCTCTCTTGCTATTTAACCTCTCACCCTAGTAGTGTTACAGTAGAAAGGACATCGAACACTTGACACTGAATGCGAGGTCTGTGTAACCCAAGCAGGATAATAAAGCAGAAAAAGGAGATCCCGCTCTCCAGTGTTGAAATCTCCAGCATTCGTATCTAAGTGCTAGATGTTACTGCATTTCAAAGCATTAAAGCCCTGTCTTTATTTTTGCCTTCTTATGCTTTTTCTTCTTTCTGGACCTGGGAAATACTGGATAAACACTTTTAGCAGTGAATCAAAACAGCGTTATCTAGAAATTAACTTATAAAGACGGCACCTGGTCAAATCAAGTCAGAACAACAACATTTTAATATAATGGAATTCACCACTTCTCCCAGAAATGGATCAAGTTGATTTTGAAACAGTCACAGATTCCACCCACGCCATCTCCCTCCATTGTTGCTGTACAAAGAGAATTCCCATTCTCCTTTTTTTTTTTATCATGAACCTATTTTCTTTCATTTGACAGAATCACACTTTTTGAGATGGGCAGAAAAGTATGCAGACATGTCAGAGTAGGTCCAGAGGAGGGCCACAAAGATGTTGAGAGGGCTGGAGCATCTCCCCTTTGAGGAAATGTTGAGGAAGCTGGGCTTGTTCAGATGGGATAAGAGACTTTCCAGTATTTAAATGGGGCTTATAAAAAAAGACAGAGAAAGACTTCTTACATGGTCTAAGAACGACATAGAAAAAAAAGATTTAAACTAAAAGAGGAGAGATCGGATTAGATATTAGGAGGAAATCCCCTGCTCGGAGGGTGGTGAGGCAATGGATCAGAACAGAGAAGTTGTGGATCCCTGGAGGTGCAAATACATGCTTTGAGAAATCTGGTCTAGTGGGTGGCAACTCTGTCTACAGCAGGCGATTGGAACAGAATGGTCCTTAATGTAACTTCCAACCTGTACTATTCCATGATTCTATGATATTTGTGTTGCATTGCTAAGCCATTTGTAGTGAAGTGTATTACACAAGGACTGCTGCTTGACAAGCAGGCAGTTGAATCCATTTAAATAGGGGCAGTTAATTTACCAATAGATATAGAAATTAATTTTCAATACTCACCCTCATAGGGCCTGGAGCATATGCTGCCTGCAGTTCCACGGATTCTCCACCGGCTCCCTTTTCCTGATTCTTTGGACAACCTGATTTTCTTCCCCTTCCCTTTGCCATAGTTGAGAAACAAATCCTTGCCTTGGATTGAAAGTGCCTCATCCTTACATTCCCACCTCTGAAGCTCGTTTGTCCTGTTGCAGGTTTCCAATGTGATGGCAGCCTCGTCATCCATGGTGAGCACTCCTAAGCACAGCTTCATCCCCATGCTCAGCAGCTGTGTGGCCGAGATCCATCTGAACCTCTGCAACTCATTTTTCTCATTGCACATGGCAGTTATGACTGAGCTGCTGTTTTGAGCTTGGGCACAGAGCTTGCTATCTTCATTATAAATTAAAAATATTCCACCATCTATAAAGCAAAATCAGAATGCAATTTTTTGAGGAGAGCTGCCATAGGAGATAAATCAGTTTCCTGCTATACAACAGTCTGTTACAAAAATTAGATATTCAGTCAATCGAGAAAGAAATCCAGAGAGTTTCATCAACAGTATGAAAAGCATTCATCACAATATTTTTAAGATACATACAGAATAGAATTTTCTTCTTAAAGCACACTGTTCTCAAAGTGCCATTCAAGAATGAGATTAGATTTAATGACTTAAATGATTAATATGATGACTTAATGATTTAATATGAGATTTAATTACTTCTGCCACACAGCATATTAAACAGGTTTTAATTTTGTGAGTAAAAGGCTTTTTGCATTAGAGGCATGAAAAAAGGTTTCCATACTCAACATTCAACCATTTTTACATTTGGCCCAGAATAACATTGTGTTTTGCAACTCAATAAACAAGTGCAATACTTTATGATTTTAGCTAATAATATCTGGAATTTTTGGCAACCGTACAAAAAGTCATTTCTTCACAGAGTCAGAGTTCAGGTTGTGCTTTTCTCAGGAGGAAAACCACAAATCGCAACATGATCACTTCAGTTCTGAGCACAGGATAACTGTCCTCAGTGCCATTAATAGCTACACTTGTAAATAGAAGTGTGAAGCATTGCACGACACCCCAAAGAGGTTTTTTTTCTGAAGACCAATTGTAAAAAAAAGTGGGTAGAATTACAGCCTGCTCCGTATTGGGAATATTTTTGCTGCTGATTTTTTATCCCTCGGCTCTCCTAAACTGACAGCAACATGACCCAGCTTGCTCTGCTGTGCCATTGAGCTTTCCTGCCATCCCAGCTTTCTTACCAGGTGAGAAATAGATGGGGTTCATAACCCCACATTCCAGGACACTGAGGAGCAATCAAACAGCTGTGGTGACATTCCTGTAAAAAGCTAAAGATCCAAACAAGCACATGGCACTCACCCTGCCACAGCTCTGCGACTGCAGTGGTGCTTCATGCTAGCAAGCTAAGCCTTGCCCAAAAACTTGCAGAGAAGAAACTCACACATGGTGGATTAGACTACGGTTGCAGGCAGCAGCTTTTAAGGTCCTTTCTAAAGCTACCAGCCAGGAAATTCCAGTAAACAACAATCGATGTGCAACAGCCACATGAGCTGAGTAGGAAACTCAGTGCAGACATCAGCCAGTGGTTCCATGCATGCTGAGAAAACATTGCCTTGTGCACCTGAGCTGATTTGCCTCCCAAGGGAGTACTTTCAGGTCAGCTACGTCCACACTCAACTGGCTGTTTTTCAGGAATCAGCACTGCCTCACTCACACCTGTTTTTTTTTTGTTTGTTTGTTTGTTCATTTTACTCATTCACATCCTTGAAAACTGGGTTACAAAAGCAATGTCTAACATCACCAGATTTAAGAGTTGAAAGAAACTATTCCAAATTACATGCTGGGCTGCAAATAGATCTATACTCAATCTCCATGAGGAAGGATGACAGAAAAGCAGGAGAAAGATCACTTTCAAAACTCTGAGCTCAGCAGAGGACAAAGACTTACCAGACGCTTGAAGACGTGTACAAAAGGAAAAGAGAAAAATCACAAGAAGGTAAACAACCATTGCCAGATGTTTTGCTCCTTTCTCCTCTGTACCTCTAACTCCTGTTAGAAGAACAAATTGTGTCTTGCAAGAAAACTCTTCTGCATTGATCTAGGTTAACAAATCCTTTTAGGTTTTAAGACTCAGCTGATACAGGGAAGTTCTGGTCTGCAAATGAGGAACCAAATCACGTCACACATGTAATTTTGAAATAATACCTCGATGAATAAGCTTTACTTTTTAAGCTATTTTCACTACTGAATGCAAGAGTTTTCTCTTCCATGGATATGTTAGTTCTAAGAGGCCACATTTTAGTGAAGATGTTTGGAAATGTGCCTTACAACTCGGGATCTTATTTTTAGGGTGAAGTTAACATGAATACCTCTCTAATGGAAATAAAGGAAGTAAAAAAGAAGAGTAAGATTGGTTTGATCCAAAAAACATAACGTAATACGGTACCATGAAAAACAGCTAGGAAAACCAGGCAAATCAAGTAACCATGATCCTAGAATTAGAGAAAAAAAACAGCATTTCAGCTTTTCCATAAAGAAGAGAAAAGCTGCAGAGGAAGAATTTCCTTTCTTCAGGAGGCACTTATCCCTCCTTTTGTTCTGTACTTGACACATACAGAAGCAGTAACAACTGATGAAATTCTGAAAAGAAATGACACAATTAAGGGAAAAATATAATCTGTCACTAGAAAATGATGGATTTTCAATTATCAGTAAAGAGGGAAACTAAACTAATAAGGAATACTGCCACATTTTTCATCCATCTGGTCTGTGAAAGTTTCCACATCCTAAAGTACGCTCTGTTCAGACATTCTGGCAAAATTGTGCTGTCTATTTTAGAAAAACCCTCTGCTTTATAGTATGCAAAATAATTAGAAATATATAGATGTTAAGGAAGAGGAAAGACACTCATACCCGTAGTAAGTTTATAACACTTTTTGAATTCTTAAACTCCTGAATGTGGCCTTTGAAAAATCTCCATCCCCATATCTTCAGGAGAGGCTGGTTTGGGATAAGTTCCCCGATGTTCTATTTGCAGAAAGTCCTTAAGGTCCTTTAAGGTCCTCCAGCGCTACAGAACCTAAAATAAGTCTTACCCTGAAAAATTGCTGCTATTGTATGCAAAGGAAACACTGCATACCTACATGAAGAGCTGGGACCCTGTTTCTGTTGCTCTAACTCAGATGCAAATGAATAACACTGGGCCTAGAAAAGTCCGTAAGGAATTAGGGCAGATCAAGATTTACAATGCTGAGAGAAAACAATGGGACCAGTGGGCAAAAAAAATAGGGACCAAAAAGCAAGAAAGAACAGGAGAATGAAGGATTGTTATCAATTATCTGCTGAGAGAAGCTGAAAAAAGTTACTAAGGTCAGTTTCACCACCATGGTTGTCTGAGAAGAGCCTGTCACAGCCCAAAAAGTGAGAAAGAAGATCAGAAGACAGCAGAGAGACACTCCACTCAGAAAAGCAGCACTGAGTTTTGTGTTGAGTCAGCGTTGTTCCTTTGGCAATCTCTGCTCCCAGGCAGGAAGTTACACTGTGCAGATTCACCATCTTCTCTCTGAAGTCAGAACTCTTCTGCAAAAAAGGGGAAACAGAAACAAAGCACAAGAAATGTAGCAGGATGCAAAGAGGCAAGGCAAACTTTTACACGCTATCAACAATTACCATCAAGTCATTCTCCAGTTACTACCACAGAAATGAATGGGTGAGTCCATGCAGGTTCTACAAGATGTGTCCCTAAAGTTAAACAATTCATTTTCAAAAAGCATCATTATAAATATCTGGAAAAAAAAATAAATAAATAAAATAAAAGGTGATCATTTATCCTGTTTGGTGTAAGATTTCTAATCAGAATCCTCATATATAGAGCAAAATCACAAAGCTTCCAATTCAGAAAAAGGATTTTTTTAATGCCAAAACCGAAAATCTTAGTAGAAATGCTCTATACTAACAAACAGAGGGAACGAGCTTTACATTTCTGTAGATAGGTTCAGAACGTATTGAAAGAGCAACAAAAAGCACCTGGCATTTTCATGCTATATTTTCAAGATACATCATCTTTATTTTTTCATTTATCTCCCTAAACCACCAAGATGAAATGTAAGAAAGCTCAGCAGAATCAGAGGGTTATGGAAATGAATTGTCACTAAAAAGTCTCTTTTGCTTCTCTATCCATTCTTTCTTTTTCATCTTTTCAATCAAGACTTTTGTTTGTTTCTTTTTTTTTTTTTTTTTTTAATAGCAAGAATATTTCAGAAAAGCAAGACCCAAGTAGCAGGATCTACTCAGGACACAAAATAAGAGAGCAAAAAGCAATAAGGGTGCTTAGGAGAGAAGACAGCTTCCATAAGGAATAACCGCCTGTAGCAAAGAACAGCTGAAAGAAATGGTGACATGACAATAAGATGTACTGATTTTACTCATGCATATGGAGCAACACGAACAGTTTACCAAGCCCAATCTTGGAAACTTTTCTAAGCATTTAGTTGCTTGTCAGGAATATGATAGCTTAGCAGCAGGAAAGGAGGACACGTTGCCAGATCACCAAATAATGTTCAATTGAACCACTGCAATCCAGCTCAGTCCTGGTTAGACTGAAATAACAAGGTATTTCTCTTTCCACATTCTCTTGAGAACTACTCTCCTCAACCTTTCTTGAAGATTTATATGACCAAAGAAATTATGATTTTAAAAACTTTGTGCTCTGCATTCAGTCTAACGGGAACTATGTGAAAGGAGGAAAAAAAAAAAAGGAAATTGAAATGGTCACAAGTCCATTTCATCTTATGTTAATTAGATATTGTTTAAAATAATCAAGTTGTTTTCCCTGCTTTCCATTCAAAAATTGAAAAATTGTCAAATTGTCATTACTGTATACATCATATCTAGCGTATCAATGTTCATCTTAAGCTAACTAAATGGAACTTAAGTGATGTTCTGTGCTATAAATGCCACTGCTTTCATGTTTGCTCTTTCTCATGGGAGATTTGCTCCAATCCCATTGTATTGCAATTGGAAGGACAGTAAAGCATGCAGCTTAAATATCATATTCCTCCGAAAATCTTACATGTCTTAGAGTAGAAAGGAAACAGCATTACACAGAAGTAGCTACACCTAATGCTAGCTATTAAGTGGCATTCAGCTAAGAATGAATAAATGAATTCAGAATAAGCCAGGCTCCAGAAGCTGGGTTCTCTCCCAGTCAGACTTCAGCTGCAGAGATGTACCTACAAAGTATGACAGAGTACAAGGAAATGAGACATCTCTTCAATCTTTGTTTTCTTTCCACTAATGCACTGGCATACATACGCATGACAAAATGTTGTCCAGAAGAATCATTCGCTGTGATTTGAGATCTTTAGGATTGTGAAGGGCCTCAGAACAGGACTAAACTTCTTTTCGACAGAGAATGCACTAATTTGTTTTTGCACTGGCTGTTGTGCAAAAACAAAAGCTAGGATTCCAATCACAGCCTCTCAGCATTTCTCTGCCCCTTTCACATATGTTTCTTTCTGTTTCAACAATATTGTTGAAATATCATCATCTTTAACATCACTAATCGAAGTTGAACAGGAAGTTTCTGGTTTGTAAACCACACCAGCTGGGATGAAGAACCATTAGAAGTAATAATCCTCAAAAAGACAAGCTCGAACAAATGTGTGTTAAAAAAGAAAATAGAAGATATATCTGCTATTGTTATTAGAAAAGGAGATGGGCAGAAAGAGAAAAGGGACTCCAGAACAGATTTCCCCGTCTTCACTACAAAAATATAAAATCCAGATCATTAAGCTGGCATTTTTGACTTGGTTTTAAGCATATAATCCGTGCATAGATACAGGAAAATACAGTTGTTATTTGATCACAGTTCAGATTAGAGTATCTCCAGGATTGTCTCTTCTTCTATTTAAGTTTATCCTATTACAGCCTTACACAGGCAAGACTATACAATGCAAAACCATTTAAAAATCAAAGCTAGCCACTGTTTATTTCACAGAACAAATCTGAAACCACAAAATCAAATATCATACACCTTTATGTGTGAATGAAAAATCACATATGATTTGTTTTTTATAAGATTTGGAAAAATTAGAAATATAAACCCCACATTTGGAAATTTAAGAATTATGTAAATGGTAACTGATCTAGCCATTTCTGAAAGGAAACAAAGTCGGTACTAATGGATACATTGGTTAAGACAAAATTTTTCCTGACTTCCAGCAAACACCTCACAAATCTATGTCATTGATTGTGAGGGTATAAAAAAGCAACATGTGATTATCAAAACACATTGCTCCTACAAGCCTTCAGAATGCATACTGGTAATGATCCCCCCCTCCCTCAGTAACTGTTCTGATAAGAAGGAAATTTTGCTGTTAACTTCATTGTCTCTCCCAGAAAAGTCCACTTGTAGCCAGCAAGAACTCCAGCCAACCAAGCTTTTTCCATTTCAAAGGCCTGCCTCCCATTTTTACCCAATCAAATCTTACAAGAGATAAGCAACGAGAGCTAAATACTTGGTTCTCCACATTGTGTGAAATCACAGGAATTGGAATTTTGCTATGAAAGGATTTTTTCAGATTCTTGGTTCAATGAGGATGTCTAAACACAGGTTTGTTACTTAGCAACTATCACTGTAGTTATGCCATTGGGAGTACTTGAGAGCTGGCAGAATTAGAGATGTTTGTTGAATAGCTTGAAGATTCTGTGTATCACTACATGGTCTGAACTGAATTTGGCGCAGAAATTTCAAATCTTGACAGCTTAAATGAATCTACCTAAATTCCACTTTGTTTACTGCATCCATTTCTATTGTTCCATTTAATAATTAGCATTATCTTTTTCCCTAAGATCACGAGATGTGAAATCTTACACAAGATGGTTATGAAATAAACATAATGCTGTACGCAATATTATGCACACACTAAAACTGGCTAATACAGTATTTGCACTGAGAAAATATGCAACTGTAGTTGCATAATTTTATTAAAACAAGGCACATTACATTACGTATTACATTACATATTACATTAATTTTATTATACTATAGTGTTGCATGTTCATTCCGTTCTATGTTGGTCACAAGATCCTTTGTGTCTCCAGTTCCATCACTATTAAAATACAAATTGTTCTCAAAGCTGTCATTTGTTGACAAGCGATTCTTTCTTCTTCTGTAGAAGAGATAGCCAGCAAGGCTGCTTCCAGCAAGGATGATGATGACAACAATAACTACAATTCCTGTTTTACCATGGCTTAGAGAAGGGGCCTCCTCATCCTTCGTCATTGCTAAAAACAAATATAAACAGTAAGTTGATTTTAAAAGGCTAGCTGCATTTCATATCACACATTTTTATTTTTAAGTTTTGTTCAGATACTCAATGGAGTATATCACTTTCTACTAGGAAATAATGTGCTCCTAGGAAACACACAAGTACTCAGAAAATGTAGGAATATGTAGAAAATCCTACAGAAGATGTAGGATACATGATATAGAATATGATTTTTATTATTATTATTATTTTAAATAATCTTCCATTGGATACATTTTTGTTTACCTAAAAGAAAACAAGCAAGTATCCTTACCCTTCGTAGGCATTTCAGCTGGTGGCATTTCAGCTGATGGCAGTATTTCAGTTGCTGGTATTTTGAAATATTGAAAAAGAATTACATTATTATTACTTTTTTCTTTATTTTATATTAAAATGATGTGATTTGAAGAATCATAGTGAAAATCATATTCAGAAAAATATACAGTAATACAAATCTCACACAAAGCTCTACACATATATCAAAAGTCAAAGCACAATGGTCTATGGTGCTGTGGTCTCATGTATGAATTTACATAAACTAGCAGAATAAATATACCAAATTGAACACCAATGAACACTATGGAGGCAGATTCCCACACCAGTGTAAAAGCACAAGAAAAACTATACAGCTTCTTTAGGACAGGCATGCTCAAACATGATCCTGAATACAATTATAAATCCTTGTAGTACTCATCATTCTACATATAAATAGCAAATATATTTGTTTTGCTAAGAGAGAGCTTGCCTTCCCAGACAATAAGTCTATTCCTGAACTCTAAAGTGTCTTAGCATGTACTGTGTTCAGTTCTGGGCTCTGCAGTCCAAGAAAGATAGGAAACTTCTAGAGAGAGAGCACTGAAGAGCTTCAAAGATGACGAGGGTTCTGGAGCTTCTCCCTTATGAGGAAAAGCTGAGAGTTGGGACTGTTCAGCCTGGAGAAGACTACGAGAGTATCTAATCAATGCTTGTAAATCTGAAGGACAAGCATCAAGAGGATGGGGACAGGCTCTTTTCAGTGATAGGGCAAGGGGTAATGGGTACAAACTGGACCACAGCAAGTTCCATGAGGAAAAAGTTCTTTACTTGAGAGTTACAGAACACTGGAGCAGGCTGCCCGGAGAGGCTGTGGAGTTGCCTTCTCTGGAGATATTCAAGACCTGCCTGGACACTTTCCTGTGCAACCTCCTGTAGGAACCTGCCTTTGGCAGAAAGTTGTACTAGATTATCTCCAGAGACCCCTCCCAACTACTACGATTCTGTGATTCTCTGACAAGTTATAGTGAAATGCCATGAACATAGTATTCCTAGCCACTATTTAGAAGTCCAATCCACTAGCACCTGTAGAACTGATGAATTGTTGTTTAGACTACCTACTTATTTACAAAATTAAGTTAGATTATTTATGTAATAGACCAGCTCCAGAATTTCAAGTTACTAAGATAATTTCTACTTTAGCAAGTGGAACAGCAAATAGCATCTATTTTACAGGAAAATTTCAGTCACAGTTTTGCATTTGCAACCTTTTCAGAAAGCAGCAAACATAGCAAGACACTGTAAAAGAAACGAAGTAAAATGATGCTTCTAACACTCCATTTAGCACTACCACAGTTTTGCAAAATTCTGCTGACTTAAGCTACATTACTACAGCAGCGTAAGACTCAAATGAGACCTCTCCCTCAGTGAGCAACTATGTAGTCCTTGCATTGACACTGGCATTGCACTGACTCAATAACATTCCAGCTCAGGAAGCTAGACTGGTTGAAGCTAATCATAACTGTTTTTCACCTGTTTCAACTCTCTGAATTGGTTTAGTATCAGAACAGGTGAATAACAGTGTCAGTAAAAAGATGATACATGAATGGTTGAAAACAAAGGGATGGCCATTAATTGCAACATTTGTTATCTGCCTCTATGACTATTTTAGTTAAAGAATGAAAATAAATTGTCTTTTCATTTTCCAGTCACAATGTAAAAAGACAAATTCTGAATGGATGGCTAAGCCCAACAGTTCTACAGTATTTCCTGTGAAAGATACAGTCACCATTACTGTATCTGAGTAAGTCCTGAAAATACAGCATGAAAGCAAATTCTTAGAAAGGACAGCAGAATTTCTCTCATTTCCAGTATTTTAGGGAAGTGAACAGCTCAGCCACTAAGTGTAATTTGTTCTCCTCAGTAAATATTAGTAAGAGGTTGTAAATATTGCAATTTAAGCTGGAAGAAATGATTGGTATGAGTTTTAGGAAAACATATGCCCTAAATGTGTCAGATTTGCACTTTCTGTTATTTCAGGAACATTATAGTTTATTACATACGAACTATGCTATTTGCCTTAATTTTCATTTACCTTCTCAAAACAGCAAAACATGGAGATAAAATATCAAAATTGATTGTTAATTCACAATTCAAAAATAATCAATTAACAGAAGAACTGCTTTACACTGGGAAATAACACACATATGAGCCTGCCAGATGGAAACGAGCAAAGGGTATCCCCCCTGTGCTAAAAAGGGGATTTTCTGAGGAATATATTTTCAAATAAATTAATTTGTGTGTGCAAAGAACATTAACAACATGATAACTGAACAACTGTCAACACAGGACAGGCAGACTGGTAAAGGGCACACACTAGGAACAGTTGAGATAAAAACAGAATATTTTCAAAACAGTTCAAAGGGATCTAAATGCTAATCAGCCCTTCTACTTTCCAACAAGAGTTATTCTTTCTTTCTGTTGGTATGCAAATGTCATTCTCTCGTTCTCTTCTTATTTATAAAAACACAAAATGCTCAGCTAAAATGCACTGCATGTAAAAGTCATCTACTAATACTAGCACACAACAAGAATACTCCTTATATTAAAAAAATATAAACGTAGCACTTACTTTTTAGCTTTTTACAAACATAGCCTTTGTAGGAAGTGCAATAGATATTATTCCAGTATCCAGAGTTTGCATACATTTCAACGCAGTGCTCATTTTGTTGAGGGGAAGGTTCTCCGGTATTCCAGTTGACAAAATTCACCGCAGTGTTGTCTAGCCACAGCCATTCTCCTAAGTGGGAAAATATTGAACAGATTCAAAAATAAGATAGTATTCATTTTCTGCTCTGCGTTTATTGCCTTCTTGAGAAATCTACTTGATTACTAGCTTTCCCTATTACCTTTCCTAATTTCTCTTGAAATGTATCAGAGAAGTGTAATTTTATATAATATATATATATATATATTAACACCTATATCAAACAGTTTATGGCAATTATTCATAAAAAAATAATGGCAAAAGTAAAGAAATTACCATCTACATTTCTGTACATTCCAGTCCAAAATGTTGATGTCTTGCCTTCAAGTGGTTCAATTATGTATGTGAGAAAGCTGGCTTCAGCTGAGTCTTCAACTGATACCAAAGAGGCACCTGCAAGATCCAAAGAGAACAAAGATCTCGAAGTCTTACAGTGCAAGGCACTCTCATTGTCAATCAGTGCCTCTTGGCACTGATTATCTGTGCCAAGTTACAAGTAGATTTTGAAATTCAGAACAAAAACTAACTTGATAATATCACATGAAGAACTCGTGTATTTTTGTTGATGTATTTCTTATCATTTCCAAGGCATTGCACTAGCACTATTTTCTCATCACTGGGAAAAATACAAGCTAATATGTTATGCAGTAATAATTTCTACTCATGTTTTAATATTAAAACTTCTCTACACAAAAATCGCAAGATTAAAGTAAAAGGTAGCTGTATCTTCAGTCTGTGCACAATTTAAGTTCACATATTGATGATTAAGTATTCTCCAAGCCTTTATATAGATCTACATAGCATACTTGCTGGCTTTCTGAAGCACAATCATCACTGAAACTCTTCAACTAGGTCTTGTTTATTTTCCTATATTCTCGCTGCAGTCATTAGAGAAAGGAAAGTCATGCTGGTTATCTGTTGCCCAGCTAGCATGGTAGATATCCTGTTAGTCATTCACATACAACACTAGGCATTCTGCCATAATGATTCATTCTGTTTGATGCTGTAGCAAAGTCAAGATACCACAGCATGGAGTTTGCAGTGTGCCTGCAGAGAGAATGAACTATGTAACCTTGTTTGGAATGTCATTAAACACTAAATAAAGACCATCTTCAGCTCTCTTCTGTGTGAGCCTACAATCCAGTCAATACTACAACAGTTGCTTTGATTGGGCTATTGAATATTTGAAGGTATTTTTCTCAGGTAAGGAAGGTAGAATTAAAAAGAACGAAAATATGAAAGAAATGGGGAGTACTGTTGAGCTAGAAATAAATTCTACTATGGTTCCAAATTCTATTATGGATGAGATATAATTGGAAAATGTCCAACTGCAAACAAAAAATAGAGTGCAAGTAGGGACAGCAAAATATAGAAGAACATGGAATGTTCCTCTTTTTTCACTGTAGTCTTCATGTTTTTCTACTTCTTCCTCTTTTGCAGAATGATTCAGATATTTTGTTACTGTTACGTTTGTCATGAAAAAACTTCTCTACACATCCTCAACACAGAGAGACATTAGCAGAGGTGGTACCCCAAGCAGTACCATTCGTTGGCTACTTCTGACTAATCAAAGAAGCCATCAGCCCACCAAAGACCACTTTTCCTAAGCCCAGAGGAGCAAGGGGAAGAACCCAAATTATGGACTCAGAGAAAGGTACACCATCCTGTACAGTTCTGTTCTAGGGCCACTACACAACAGCCTCAGCACCAGTGTCCAAGCATGAAAGACATCAAGGCAAGTAAATGGCAAGTTGAATATGAGTCAACTGCATGCCCTGACAGCCAAAAGGGCCAACCACATCGTAGAGCATATCGTGCAGAGAATAGCAAGCTAACCAAGGAAGTGACTATCCCACTCTGCTCTACAATGGTGCAGGCTTAACTTGGGCATTGGGCGTGGGCTTAGGCACCACAATATAAGTAGGAAATTAAACTATCAGGACTTAAAACAGGAATAATCAAAGTGCAAATCATATCAGATATGCAAATGATAAACAATCCCACTAAACCAAGATTTAGCAATTGCTATTTAGTGATGAGGTTGACTATCTCCTAGCAGGGCCAAAGTTTCCTCTTTATTGATCTCCACTCCAGGCTACATAGCTCTTCTCATGCCGGTAGACATAAATGGCAGCATGTACCAGTGGTAGACAGCTATTCTCCATCTCCTCCAAAATCAAGGTAATAATTAGATTTAACTGTCCAAGACTTACATCATCCTTGAAATCACAAAATGTAGATTGCTTGTTCAGCTTTCCACAGAGAGAAAAAAGTCCAAAAGGTGAGCTCTTTAACTGACGATACTTACCCAGTCGAAGACATTCTAATGATGCCTGAGCCCAGTTCCTTGTTGATGAAGATTCTACATAGTAACAGTGACCTCGGAAAGGAATCCAAGAACGGTGTCCTTCTGATTCAGGACACTTTCCTGGAAGCTGAGGTGGCTCAGTAGGAGCTTGAACTGTTAAAAATAAAAAGAAGGAAAGGGAAAGGAAAAAATTTACAAACACACTGTCTTATACATTCTTTTATCATGAACAGACTATTCTAACAGAACATTAGAAAACTTATTCAAGTATTTAACAAAATGTTAACTTGACAGTCTGTACTGCTTACTGCAACACAATGGTAAAACGTCCTTAATCTATGAAAAAAAAAGTACTTCAATCGCAGCCTTGAGAAATCTAATTTATCAAAGAACCCAAGCACACTGTTATGCTTTAACACATTTTTATCTCTACTCTTTACCATCACAGCTAAATTAGGGGCCATATGAGGTTGGTCATATGGATTGTGAACTCTCACTAGACAATCAATACAATTGCAATAGTTAGATTCCAGTTCTTACCATCAGGTTTTTTGCAAACAGAGAAGTAACTTTCATTGCAGGATCCCGTCTTCCAGGATCCAGAAATGTCTAGATAAACACAGCCTATTTTTTGCTTTGGCTCCCCTTCAGCCCACTTAGTATACTTCATTCTCCAGTTATCAATCCACTCATAACGTCCATTCGTCTGAAAATGAAACCCCAGGAATTAAGTATTAACCATTTCTGTCAGTCAAATGTCTGTTATGAAGATGCCTGTGCAAGAAGTTTTCATTTAGGGCAAAAAATGATTTTTAGCAAAAAGAAGTGCAGAGTAAGTGACACTGAATGAATTCTAAGCTTAACAAAACTGTTAACTTGAATGTTCTAATAATTTCACTTAAAATAGTTTTTAGGAGTGAAGTGGGAAGAGTAATTTTTTTTTTCCCCTTGGGCTTCAAGAAGTATAGAATATTTTAAGTTAAAGTACATTTAAAAAACAATTTATCTCCTACCTATGCTTGTGAAAACAATTGAATAATTTAGTTTATTAAGTATGAAGAACATTTTATTATTTAAGAAATGGTATATTATGCCCACTAGTTTTTATTTCCTTTTATTTTCTTGTTAAGCCAAACTGAGGGAATGCAGGATAAGTGCCTTTGCCAAGCAGAAAAGAAGACATATTTTAACATAAGAATGTACCTAAATATCAAAGAAATGGGAGAGGACAGACAAATAAAATAAGATAAACCAGTTATTTAATACTTTGGGTAACTATCATCAAAACGTTGGAAGAGTGACTGTAACAGAACCAATGTTACCTTAGAATAAATGATTTTCACTGTACATCTTAAAATACATGGATTTTATCTCAAAATAAACACTATACACTCTCTACAAAGAGATAATTCAAAATGCTAGCCTGGAATGTATTATTTGGAAATGCATAGAGTTTAATATCACAGAAAAAGTGCTAAAATAATATGCTGTATACAATTTAGGAAGAGTAATGGAAGACTACAGATCTCTACCTGTAGATCTGACAGTATAAAAAGTATCTAGGACCAAGATATAAATTAATAAGTTAAAAATAAAGATATAATACGACTTCGTATTTGCTGATTTTTCCATAAGAAAAGCAACAGCATACTCAATTAATTTGATGCTCTTACCACATTACTGTTAAGACCAATCCATATAGGCACCCCATACTTTAATATCTTTAGCCACAGGAATGAATGACTGTAGGGGTCTAAGATGCTGGAAAGGTCAAACTGATCGCGTTTGCAGTTTTCTCGTGCATCTTCCCAATTCATTTTGGTATGGATGAACAAATAACTACTGTTCCCATAACGGATAATGCTTGTTGGGTCTGTAGTTGTAGAAGGGAGAAACTCAGCATCTGTGTAATAAAGGAAGAAAAAAAGGCTCATATACTAGTTCAACATAGTACCACAATACTAGTGATTATGATTTGATTTCAAATGTAAATAAGATACAGCAACCTGTCTCTTTTCTAGATTTTACATTCGCCAACCAGCATGGATTGAATGTGCTATTCTTTAGGCCAGACTCTGTAGTAAAAATCAATTACAGGGCTGTCAAAAGGAAAAGAGCTGTTTAAAGCAACTCATGACAAAGAGTAAAGGAGCATTCCGTATAATCCTTCAGAATAGTATTACTTAAATTGGGAATAATAACTTAAATGAATTGGGAATAGAGTACAACACAACTTTTCATCAACACAAGTGCTTTGCCTGTTGTCTTCAAGAGATCTTTTTGCCAGAGAAAACGTAAACTATAAAACAGACCAGCACTTACAAATCAATCTGATATTTAAATTCAGGTTTTCACTGTTTTAGTTTCCTTTTGGAATTAAATCAGCTCAAGTTCATTGTGAATGAGTTGCATTCACACTCTAGATAGTTCATGCAGCTTGTAAAATTCAGTATTCCCCAGAATACATTCTAAACATGCTCAGAAAATGACAGACAATAATCACAGAACAATTATCATTCGGATATATTTCTGTTATATCTGTTTCTTGAAATGCATTGTTTTAAGCTGTAATATACACACAGCAAAATTAGAGCTGCTACTGCTGAAAAGCAGACGTTGATCTCCAGGTACCACCCTAAGAGTGAAATTTCATACTAAACACAAATACTTAGATATAAATTCCAGCTCAGGAAGTTAGTAACACAGCATTTACTAGGAGGGGTCAGCTGGGAGTAGTCTTTTAGTGGACCTTCGGTCTGAATGATGTTCTTGACTGAAAAACATTTTGTTGACGTATCTTTATTAAGAGTGAAATCATGTTGAAATCCAGCACTTAACACCCCAGCAAGATCCTGCATACTCATAAGCTCTGATTATACTTTAAAAGAAAACAGCAATACCTGCTTTAATTTGGCATATATATCCTCTGTTGTTATCACAACTCTCATCAGCCCACTTCCCTGCTTCCTTAACAGGATTATTTCTCATGACAACACAATCAGCCTTGGGGCAAGAAGATACAGAATCAGTTACAAACAACTAGAAAATGTAAATAAGAAACTTTGGTCTCTCATTGATGTCTTCATACAGAAATAACATTCTAATTTTATTCTCATATCTTCATAAGTTTTTAATGATGTGGAGTTTCTGTTCCTCTTGCACTTCACGAGTTTCTTAATGTTGCTCTATCTTGAGCAACCTTGTGGTGAATAGGCAGACAAGAAATTTCTGGACCCTCCCATCTCTAGGCATACAGCATGAAGAAAAGGAAAGCCACAGACAATTTAAAGAGAAATTAAATCAACTACTGTAGAAAAGATTAATTTTGTTCAAGAAAAAAAACAAACAAACAAACAAAAAAACCAGGAACTTCAATGGACAATGTAACATTTCTGAAATATCAGTCCCTTCAAATTTCTTATTGCAAGCTATAATACTAGACACAGCAAAACTCAGGACAGCTGCTACTCAAAGGCAGCCATTGGTCTGTAGGTCTCACCTTTACAGTGAAATTTCAAATTCTACTACAGGGACACAATATCTAGAAACTTTGTTAGCACATATTATACAAAGAGTGACCAATACACTATTTTCTTAGTTAATTTTGCTATCCAGCAAAAGCTATGCAGAGAAAAACTTCAGTAGTTAAGTGAAATGCACTAACATTTAAATACCTCCAATTGAAAAGTTGCAAAGTACTTTGTATAAACTATGATATGTTCTTTCTTTTTGCTGAGGTCAAGTAAAAATAAATTTGAAATTTATAAAATAGAGACTAAAATTTTTCACAGGTGACTTCACAGAAATCCTAATACTTCTCATTAAAAGAAAAAAAAATGTATTGCTCATTCCAAAAGTAACATATTATACGTGCTTTCTATTTTGAACTTCATATTCTCAAACGTTTTTCCTAATAAGGATACAAAGCTCAGAGGTGATACTTTCAAAAACAGGAAAAGAACATTATACATAAAACTAAGATTTCTGTGGTGAGAATTTCAATCAAGAGAAATACAGCTAATACTGTAATTGAGAACTATGTAAATCACATAAGATTAGCAAGAGGGATTCTATGACCTATGAAATCAGTTTGTATGACAGCAAAATAGGGGAAGGTTTTTTTTTTTTTTTCTTGAAACTTGAATGCCTAGCTTTTTACAAAGTTATGTCCTTCCTACAAATGTGACTGACAAAATTTGCTTGTATGTACAACAGGGAAAGTTTTTCTGTAACTAAATATTGCAAGCTACACACCAACTGAGAAATCTCCTACACTCCTCCTACATTCAAGGCACTGCAATGGTCAGAGGACAAGGAAGATGTGTTTATTCAGCACGCTATTTGGACAGCGTCACAAGGTGGGAATCTCACTGTCTTTTTTAGCAAAGCCTGAGAAAAGGAGGGCAAATACAGGTGCTCTGGAGCCTTCAAGGACATATAGAAATGAAATCTGGAAGCAATCTTTACATAAGCACTACAGCACTGAGCACCCGTCAACAGCTAACACAGCAACTTACTGGATTTGTATGTGATGTGAAAGGTTTGTAAGTAATCATTTTATCAGTGCAATATGTAACACCATGAATAACATCTAAAGTAATAGTTAAAAATGCCAGGTTTCTGGGAAAAAAAAAGAAAAACAACTATGGTGAGGTCAGTGCTGCTAGAAAATTCTATAGATATGAAACTAGTAGACTGAGCATTAATGTTTCAAATCCCAGCAAATGCCTAAATGCATAATCTAAAAGCACGTATGAGAGGACAGTTTGTGATTGCTATTTACCTGGCCATCGTATGAGTATGATCCCATATGTCCTGATGGGAAGCCTTTGGCCCAATTTGTAAAGTAAACTCCTGTTCCATCTGTCCAGAGGAACTTCAGTTCATGATTTATATCATTTAATCCAATCCATGTGTCAGTAAGAAAATCTTTCACGTGGAAGGTGAGGAAAGCTAGAGGTGAAGAAAACAATAATTAAGAAAAGAAAAAGAGAGAAAGAAAACATGAAATATTTTCCATGAAGGGTGATTGGACCTAAGTGTCAGACCTCATTGTCATTAATGGCATCTGGTGATATTAAGCATTTTAGTGAAATAAAGAACAGTTTATTAATGGCAACACAAATAGATAAGATAAAAAAGGAGGTGACTTTTGAGTTTAACAGATAACCGACATACATACCTGTTGCAACGTACTCCAGCTAAACATCTAACCTTGTAGTGGGATGAATTCCAAAAGCACGATAGGAATAGTTTTATAGGGTCTCAAAATATTTTTGAATCCCAATTCTACAACTGATTTAGAAATATGAAGTGGTGTAGATTATATACATTTTTGATAATCCCACCAGAGTGGTTATGTTATTGTGGCTTCATACAGACAACACAACTGAGCACCAACCACTTGTGCAGCTGCATTTATAATAGCAGAACTGTTTCCCCACTGGAGAAAGTGGGGAAACCTGCTGTAGGGAACCTGCTTTGGCAGGGGGGTTGGACTCGATGATCTCTGGAGGTCCCTTCCAACCCCTACGATTCTGCCTGCACTGCCATAATAAGCAACAGAATGCACAAGAGAGACGCTTTAAAATGAGTCTCAGAAGAGCAATTACCACAGCTTTGCAAATTCCAAGGAGGTGCTTGTTCATCTTAGCTACCATGGATAGATGAAAAACAGAGCAGGCTAGGTCAGCTGGCATTCATCAGCCCACTAGACCACAGTAAACCAGTCTGCTAAAATAAAATTATGATGCCTTTTGCCACTTGCTAGTCAACACTATGAGCTCATTCTTCTCTAAAAATAGGCAAATTTGTCTACTCTATTACCTACACACCTTCTTTCAGCCTTTTAAAATGAATGCAACTCAACATTCCCAAGCGTAAGACCTATAGATTTCTATGCCAAATGTTAGCATTGCTGCTCTGCAAGAAATTGTAACAAGAACTCGAGTCTCTATATCTACACTATCAGCAGTAACAATAGTTTAATGCTTGTAGTTTTATTTATCATTTCATTCTTTCCCTGAATTCAAGCCCTGCATGAGTCATCTGAGAAACTGTAGTTTTATGTTAGATAAGAAATTAGTCATGCTCAATAAGTTTGTGGAAGTTTGACTCATCTCTTCAAGTGTGGAAAAAATTAAGTAGTGCTAAATTCATGTTAGCAATCTAACATTTTAGCTAATTAACTAGTTAAATTAGTTAATTTCTCAAAGTACAACTGTTTTACAAAGTATAATTTTTCAGATCTTTTGAGTTCACAAATAGTACTCGTCGTGCAGTATCTATTTCTCAGTATAGTTTAAAGCAATATTTCTAAAAAGAGATGTTATTAACATCTATCAAAATCTCTCCTAATTTAATGTGTCATTTTTATTCAAGCATGGGACATCTGCCCATTTACCCAGTCAATGATGCGATTCTTGTAACCATTAAAACAAGCTTCTCTAGTGAAAAGAATGATGCAGCTATGAAGTGACTAATGGCTAGGTGTATGATCAGTCAAACCATTGCCCCAAACTGCCCAGAGACAGCAAGTTTTAATCCCAAAGGTGTTCTGCTTAAGTTACTATGGAAAGCCATGCAGTGAGTTAACGCCAACAAGTGAAACTACATCACTTTGAATGAAACTTGCCGGGCCCAGCTGGCATCATGTGCAGGCAGAAAAAGCACTACTTTGGTCACCAAGATAATATGCATGCATTTCTAAGCCAGCAGTAGAATTTGGTAGATTCAGGTGCAAATTTCACTGTAAATTTCTAAGTATTGTATGTTGTGGAACCAAGATCAGATGCAAAGAAATCATTCAAACGTTGTCCATGTTTTACACAAATACAACCATCTGTAAAAATTAAATATCATCTCATCTGGTTGATACAGAACTATTTGCATACCTTGCACTTGTTCATTAGGGATAGCAGCCAGGTTTCCTCCTAAATTCATGCAAGCTGTTCGTGCAGCATGCCAAGTGACACGTTCATCTTCTGTAGATCCAAATATTTTGTAACACTAAAACGTGAACAAATTCTCCATTTATTACCTTTACTCCAACATCACTTACAGATTGAACATCATTGTTTCAAGCAAAGCAGGAAGGAGAAAATATGGTGAAATAACAGATTTAACTGGGACAAAACACGTTCTGCTCAAAAAGAGCTTTTGCATTCGGTCCATTCTCTAAGTAAAATGTAAAGTTTCAAGAAAACATTCTCCTAAACAAGATGCATACTAGATTTCATTTGAAATTGGTAGAAAATAAGCAAAACCTGACTTCTAATGACAGACAACTAATATTGATAAGCTATACAAGACCAATATTAACCCACTAGTTTGTTTGTATTTTTTTTTTTTTTTTTTGACTCTACAAAACTTTTCACAGTTCTAAAGTCAAGAAAGGCAAAATATATTCATGACTGAAAGAACATTACAATTTGGTTAAAATATATAACCAAAGTGTCAATACTTCAAGAACTATATCTAAATTCTTCAAGAAATGCATTAAAAAAGGCTTGAAGAAAAGACTAAAGAATGACTTTCAGAAACTGCAACTAAATATATTTAAATATCACTTCTACTGAAGTGTCAAAAAGCAAAATAGTGGATGGGCAAACAAAGAAAAACATGTAGACATCAACCAGCTCTCTTGAAAAAAAAATAGCAATGTTATTGCAATACAAAACAACATTATTAAATAATTTCTTTCCTTTTATTTAATGCTTGCCAAACAACCAACATGCTCTGCATTTGTTATAGTACCTTATTCTGAAAGGAAAGCCAAGTTGGATTACATCCTCTTGGAGTTGAAAATGTTGTTGGAGGAACTGTGGAATTAATGGAACTGTTGTGCCTTTCACATATGTAGGGATTTGGATAACCACAATTTATATCATTCCAAAATCCTAAATGTGAGATAAAAAGGGGAATTGTATGATGCCATATCCAGAATTAGTTGGATCAAAATAATTTTCACTCATTCTGAAACAAAGTTGAAAGATCAAATCCAAAGTCCCTCAGTTTATTATCATTCTATAACAAAATCTAGGATAAATATGGCACTTTAGACATGCTGTCATCAGCACTGAAAGCAGCATAGAAACAAGTAGTATAGTTTTATAGTGACACAGTAAGCCATTTTCATTTAAAAATATAAAACAGTTGCATAGCAATCATAACCACAAACCTTCTATCTGAGCTTCCCCATGTTATATTTAAGATAAATATAGGAACTGAGAAATGTTAGTAAGTCCAAACTATAACTATAATACTGTGGTCTTTTGCAACAATATACAACAGCAAACAAAGGAAAAAAAAAAAAAAAAAGAATGGGTGCCTCTCAGAAGAAAATATTTGGGACACAAGCACATAAATAAAGAAATTCAAGAGCAAACATACAGAACTCACCTAAATTTTTATACATGACTACACAGTTTTCATCATTATTTGCAAAGTTAGGTTCATGTGGTGCCCATGCCAAATAATTCACTGGTGTGCCATCCATCCAGCTTAAGAAGAATAATCCGACAAAACACTTCTTTAATATAAGTAGGATTGATTTCATATTAAAAAAGTAGTCATTTTGCAGTATCTTTAATACAGCCATTCACAGTCTAATGTGTACAAGGTTTTTTGACTTGTTTGTCTCCCTGCTAATTGCATTAGAACTATTCTCTTTGCATAAACATAGCTTGTGTGCTTACTTTTGATTTACACAATAAGCAGACACTTCTACAGCTGATAGAACAATACCCAAAATATCCATTCAGGCCAACATGAAAGTTGGACATCATTTCAAAATGAGATAATACATATGCTCACCATTTTCCCCAAGTCATACATTCACTTTACCTGTTACACAGGTAAGAGATTTTAGTTGTAACACGAGCAAAATGCTTGATCACTCTACTATGCAGATGAAAAATTGTGACAAATTTAGGACAGAATACACTTTTGCAATTAAAAATAACATTTTCATGCACTTTGACAAGGATACAATTTCATTCAAGCACTTCACAATTTTTTTCTCTGCTCAATAAATGCAACCATGATGGTTCACATTCACCTACCTTGTCCTTTGATCAACACTCAGTTGCAAACCAATGAAATATGCTTCCTCTTTGCCATTTTTCAAGATCTAGAACAATTAATATTGTATACACTTACTTCTTTTATCACAAATTCATTAATAATGAATAATATATTATTTATTCTCAAGGAATGAATTACTATATTTTCCAGCTAAAACAGCAAACTTAAAGCAGCTCACAGCTGACAGTCATCAGTCAAACTTCACCACTTCACCAAAAAGTTTGTTTACTATATTATCACTTTTTAAAGTCTTGAAAGTCAGTGAAATTCTGAACTCTTGAACAGTCTCTATGGCAGACATCATCTACAAACACTGCAAGAAACAAACCCTCCTACAACTTGGATGTCAATATAGGCTCGTGTCAACTCACTGTCATCCTTCAGCAAGATCAGGAAAGGTTTCAAGTAGATCGAATCTGACTTCTAGATTACTGACTTAAAGAAGGTGGTCTGAAAACAGTAATGAGGCAACTAACTTTCAGTCACCAAGGAAACATCATCTAAAACCTCTTTGCTCATAGTCTACCACTCAAGTACTTCACCCCTAATTATGTTTCATAGGAGAAGTTTGCCTTCTGCCTCCTTGACTAAAAAGAGGTTGCTACATCAGACTACATCTCAGACACACTGACAAATTCCAAAGCCAATGTTCAGAGAGTTGTTTGTAAGCCAATACCTATTTTGATTCACTACTTCGAATGTTTCATCCATCATCTTTCAGTTAACTCACTTGCCCTAGCAAATTGTAACTCAAGATTACATTGCTTCTTGCTAAAACAAAGCCAAAAATTAAGTAAAACTAAGCATTAAGATTTACCTTAACACATTAACAGTTGCAGATAGATATAATGGAGTCAATGATCTTTGTTGGACCCTTCCAACTTGGGATATCCTATGATTCTATAATTCTATGATAATGTGGTCTAACTGCCACAGGGTATTATTTAAAAGCAAATAAGAATTTATTTAATGCTTACTGTACTTGCTTCTATACACAAAAGGCCCTGTCTCTGATAAGAGGCAATCTAAAAGAAAAACAAACTCGGATTTATCATACGTTTTCATCTGGCTTAATGTTACTGCAGTTTCACTGACTCCACTGTTATAAAACTTGTAAGGAGAACAACAGACTGAACAGGACTTGTGCACGCGCTCATTTCCTCTGGATGATTATTGCATAGTATTAATTAATTTTTCTTACATATCGCCAGAGGAACTTTCTTTCAGTTTCACTCTCAATGACTGCAAGGTCTCCGAAGTTCTGTTTGCAAAACTCTCGACCTTTTTCCATTGGAACACTCTCTGTGCTGAAATAATAATGTCTGTCTTCATTTATAATCCATCCATCCTCAGTAGTCACATACTCTGCAAGATAAATAGTAAGCTAACTGTACTGTTACTAAGGTACAAGATATTCTCATTAGTATAATTTTAAAAACATGCTTAAACACACATACACTAATAGCAAAAGCAAGAACACTTACTGGGTACAGGAGATTCTGTTGGTTCAGGCTTTAAACTTGCACCTGTAAGAAAAAAGAATTTAATTTGACAGTAAGAAAACGTTTACCATGACCAATAGGCATGCCACTTAACACTGAATTTTATGTTAGCCATGGATTTAATACCAAAAACTAGAAGGAACTAAATGGTCTAAATCTCTTATTTTTGGCCAGTTCTAAATAAAAACTCTTGTACCCTGATGCTCTAAATAGAAGCTATTCCTAATGTGCAAGGCACTTTATAATACCCTGATATTTGCCTAAATTAAGCGATCGTATTTAATATTCCCTACATGCTAAAAACCTTATGTCTCAGGCATTCTTGCTATTAAGACAGTCCTGTTTCTCCCACCTGTTTTAGCAAGAATCATAGAACAGCTTAGGTTTGAAGAGACCTTAAAGATCACCTAGCTTCAAACCCCCTGTTGTGGGTAGTGTTGCCATGAATCAAAAGAGGGGTGGCCAGCAGGGACAGGGAGGTGATTCCCCTCTACTCTGCTCTTGTGAGGCCCCATCTGGAATACTGCGTCCAGGTCTGGAGCCCCCAGTACAAAAAAGACAGGGAACTGTTGGAGAGGGTCCAGAGGAGGGCCACGAAGATGATCAGGGGACTGGAGCACTTCCTCTATGAGGACAGGCTGAGGGAGCTGGGCTTGTTCAGCCTGGAGAAAAGGCGGCTGTGGGGTGACCTCATTGCAGCCTTTCAGTACCTAAAGGGAGCCTACAAACAGGAGGGGAATCAACTCTTTGAAAGGGTTGATAACTGCAGGACGAGGGGAAATGGTTTTAAGTTGAGGGAGGGGAGATTTAGGTTGGATGTCAGGGGGAAATTCTTTACAGAGAGAGTGGTGAGGTACTGGAACAGGCTGCCCAGAGAGGTTGTGGATGCCCCGTCCCTGGAGGTGTTCATGGCCAGATTGGATGGGGCCCTGGGCAGCCTGGTCCAGCATTAGGTAGGAAGGTTGGTGGCCCTGCATGTGGCAGGGGGGTTGGAGATTCATGATCCTTGAGGTCCCTTCCAACCCTGGCCATTCTGTGATTCCGTGTGATTCTGTGAATCAGATCAGGCTGCCCAGAGCCCCAACATTGAACACCTCTCCATGGATGGAGCACACACAATTCCTCTGGGCAGCCTGTTGCAGTGCCTCATCACCTTCTGATTAAAAAATTTCCTCCTAATATCTAATCTAAATATCCCCTCTTTCAGTTTAAAACCATTCATCCTTGTCCTGTCACTGTCAGACTGTGTAAAAGGTCTGTCTCCCTCCTGTTTATAAGCTCCTTTTAAATACTGGAAGGCTGCAATGAGATCTCCCTGGAGCTCTCTCTTCTCCAGGCTGAACAAGCTCAGTTCCCTCAACCTTTCTTCACAGGAGAGGTGCTCCAGCCCCTCTGATCATTTTCTTGACTCTCCTCTTGGCCTGCTCCAACAGTTCTGTCCTCCTTGCAGTGGGGACCCCAGGCCTGGATGCAATACTCCAAATGGGGCCTCACAAGAGCAGAGCAGAGGGGGACAATCAATTCCCTCACTTTGCTGCCACCTCCCTTTCGAAGCAACTCAGGATACAGTTGGCCTTCCAGGCTGCAAAGCTGGCTCATGTCCAGCTTTTCATTGACCAGGTTGTTCTCTCAGAACAGAAAGAGCTTACACTGAGATTTTAAAAAATCTCCACAGAGACAATTTCACTGGAAAATATGCACTCCCAGGAAATTAACTGGTCTAATCTAAAAATAATATTTCAGGCTACAGTATATCCCTGTTTGGTTTGGTTATGGCATAACAGAGATAGATTCATATGACAACATTATTATCACAGAAAAACAATTTCTAAAACAGGACATCTCTCCACAGGTTTATCAATTTTGTTTGTACTATAAATAATCTCATTTATATTGACATTTAGTAAAAAATTCAATGCCCAAGTAATCCTTTTACCAACACACAGTAGATTTGGTAGCTTACTGTCAACAATCTGATAATTACAAATGAGGCATCCTTGTTTTGCTCCTTGCCCTCCCAACATATGGCTGTGGCAAAAAGCTTAACTAAGCACTTGTTTGTGGAACTCAAAATTTCCCAAAATAATTTTGACTTGATATTTTCAGATAACAAACTTAGAATTCAAGAGTAGTTTGTGATAAACAACTAAATGAATGTAAAACCTAGTCAATGCAAAACAAATTATCCCCAAATCAGGTTACATCTTGCAATTATAGATTACATTAGTTTATCAAATAGTATATATATGCCAAACTGAAGAGAGAGTTTTCACACACAAAACTTCAAATATTGTGAACTATTTTCTTACAAGTTGAAGCTCAACTCGGAGAAAAAAAAAGTTGCATTTACTGAAAAAAGCATGAAATAAGAAGTGAATGTGAATACTCAAAGTAACATCTCCTAGTTTTGAGGAATCACGTTTATCTTTCTGAAATCATAGAGAAAGAAGAGCGAGAAACCCCAGCAGGGCACCATTGTCTCTGTATCTTTAAATGCATCAAGGATGGGTAAATTCTTTCACATTTCAGTTTTCACAGAGAACTGTTATGGTAAACGGGTTTTTAATTTTTTTGTTTTTAAAGTTAAGGGAAAAAAAAAACCCAAAGAACTGAGATTCTTTTCTTATTCTCACAAAACAAAGAAGGAAGCAACAGTACCTTTTCTTATCTGACAGATCCATCCATATAGATAATCACAGTGCCTGTCATTCCAAAGCATGCTTGAATCACCACTTATCTCTGCACAGAGTTCAATTCCTTGGTAATTATTGGGTTCCCCAAAGCCCCAGTTCTCATACCTCACCTATGATAGAAAAGGTTTTGTGAGGATCCTGTAATACAGTACAATAATAATGAAGAAAAGGAAGAGACAGTATCAAAACACAGGCATAAGATCTGTTTATACTGTCAGTAGAAAAACTGAGGTAAGAGAAAAACAGCTTCCCCCTGCCAATACAGACATTTCAGATTTGTTATCAGATTGCAATTGGACCACAATTTAATTAACTGTTGTTTCTTATTACACTTGGAAGAATATTGATTTTTTAAGGACATAAATTCTATGAAATTCATCTAATGACAATGATGGTGAATGCCACATGTTGATAAATTAAGTAAATATCCTCTTAGAGTAAAATAATAGGACATTACAGAGAAACAATACAGAGAAATGTTGGCATTTTTTTACTAAATATTACTTCTACTCTAATTTTCCTGTTTCAATTCTAATTTCAGTTTTTTGTACATAGACTTTTATTTATCTATCTATATATTTTACCAACTTCACATTAAATACACCCACACCTGCAGAACCACTTTTGCTTCTACAGTTTAATATCTTAGTCTAAAGTACAGACAAGTCACAATTGCCTTCAGCTCCAGTGAATGTAGGCCACTTCAGATCAAGATCTAATTTGAAAAGAACAGAAATACTAACGATGGATTATTTTATTTTAAAACAAACTTTCATTCATAAGAACATATTTTTTTTAATCTCCATGAATTCAATTTTCTCGTTGATTTAAATACACATTTTCTTATTAAAAAAATCAGTATGATTTAGACATAAAATTCAGCCATGAAATTGCTAGTCATAAGATTCCTAAAGTGAACATGACAGAGCAGAGTGTTACAGTTAAACATAAAATTGTACAGACATTTACACCACGCACTTAAGAAACTCAAGGAATGAAAGATAAGAGCTGTGAAGAATTAAACCACTGACCGGAGATCCATCACTCCAGACAAAGCCATCATCAGGATTCAGGTAATATAAGCCCATCCAGAAATGCTGGTGGTAAAAACCATTGTTTCTAAACAAAACAAAAGACGAAAAGTAATAAATATTCATTTTATAAAGAGCTTAAACATAAAAACAAAACTAGTAAGGGCATTACAGTATTTTTTATAACCTAGCAATCACAGCAATTCATAAGCCTCTATACAAATAATCCTTAAAGCTCTAAGAAATAATAAGTGGAGAGGACAACTATTAAAATTCAACAATTTCTAGCTTTTAGCACTACACATTAACTCAAGTCAGTTTGTAACACTGTCTAACACAGAAAGTGTCCAGATCCAATCCAACTCCTGAAAATCTAATAAGTCTTACTACTTTTCTACAACAGTCCAGTCCTACTCTTTCTGTTTTCTCTTTAAAGGCGTGTAGTATTTCCAAACACAAAATTACTTGCTGCAGCAGAATCACATTAAAAAATAGCATCTTAACTAACTGCTGTCTTCAAGCAGATACGCTTTACTGATTAATCAGAATTCACTGAACCAATACATAGTAATGCAGCATTTGAGACTTCTTCCTTACTTGAAGGTCTGCTGCATTTTGCAAGTCTGCCAGGTTTCAATCTTGCTTTTCAGTTAGACAGGTACATATGTTCATTGAGCTCCACCTACTCATGCCATATTACAAGTGTTATCTTTTTAACAGTATTTGATCACATTCAGAAATCTCTCACTTTCTTATTACAATTCAAGGATCTACTAACTTTATTTACATACCCTGTGTAGGAAAAAAAAAAAAAGAATCTGAAGTTGGCTCTTTTCTGATTAGTTCTTAAAATTATGAACCAAAATACTGACTAGATTTATATCTTGACAGTTTTCCTATTTGTACATTTGCCTATGTTAAACAAATTGTCATCTGTAGTAATTTCAAAATGAAATATTTCAGAAAGATCGAAAGGATAATTAAAGTGAATAAATGACCACACAACAGATACTCACGCAATAGAACGCCAGATCACATACTGCTCTTCTTTACCATTGATGGAGGCCAGATCTCCTCCTATAGTTCGACAAAACTCTTGAGATTCAAGCCATGTTTTCTTTTGCTCTCCTTTTGAAAAAGGCTAAAGAGGCAGCATATTTTACCATCAGGTATAATAGACCATGAATAGATTACATGATCAAGATATTCAAAACCAATTCACTTAAAATTAACTTATTCTATGGATATTATAGAAAATTACATTGTAAGATCAGTTAGTGTTCATCTGTTTGAAAAACAGGTTTCATATGAGCATTTTTGAGGCAAGCTGGCAGACTGCATTGCTGACAGCAATAACTGCTGCAAACTGGCAGGAGAAAGACACTTTTAATAGAACAAGGATTGAAAAATCAAGCTCAGGAAATCAGACCTCAAGATCACACTTTAAAAAAGCAAAGAAAATGACAAATACTTCAATAAAAGGGGACAGGACCTGAACATATAATCCTTGAATAAGCTGATGAAACAGTAAGACTATTGTACACTACTTTTTATTGCATATAGGTGTACCAAATAGAAACTACCTTAATTGAGAACTAAGCAACAAACTTACTTTGAAACAAAAGCTAATACGATTGTTTGAGTCCCAACCCTCTGGACAACTGGGAACAGGAGTTGTTGTAGGAACAGGTGGAGGCGTCACTCCCTCTGCCCACATTTTGCATAGGAATTTTGCCTTTTCATCACATTTTATTACTTCCCATAATCCACCTGCAGTTCCAGTTCTCATGGCAACACAGCCTGGCTTTCTTCCTGGTTGAAAACAGGAACACATAAAAGCAACATTTCAGGGGGTCACTGAGAACTTTAGAAAACTTCATATTCTATCCTGTTAGAAATTGAAATATTTGCTTATACAGAATTTTTCTAACTCATGGAGAAAAATGCAAAAAAAAGTGCTTCACCTATATCTCAGATACTCAATTGTGCCTTACATCAAATCACATCAACTTCCAATGGCTGACTGTAGCACCATTGTGCAATTCAACCAATTCTTCCCTAAAACTGAAGACACGATAAGAGCGGTTTTCCCAAATTTGTCTGATTTGACTATAATTTAATAAAATGAGCTCGCTATATATAGGCCTGCTGCCGTCTTAGTCTACACAGCCTTACCACTCCATGTGACACATATAAATCAGAATTTAAGACACTGTAATTGAAGAGGATCAGACAGTCTCCCAAAAGCCTGATATAACACATCAGAATCTTGAAGGCAGGAGGAGACCATCTTCTTTCTGATGTGACCATGACAGACGTGAAAAGGTTTCCCATATATACACATATACACAATTCATCTAGAAAAGATATTAAGTGAAAAAAACTAAATGCTTCCTCTTAATCTTTCCTACAACCTTGTTTTCTCTAAGACCAGAGATGTTTTACGTATGTTGTGATTTCCCACAACTCAAAACATGCACTTAGGAAATGCACTATGAGATACAGCTGAACAGGCAGGATTTTCGAGCAAGGCACAGTATGTCTGAAGAGAATGATCTAGAAATGATCTAGAACATGCAGAATGATGGTAAATCAGAAATTTTACAGCACTTTACAGTTTCTTTCACACTCAGGTTAAAAACCTCAGTTAAGCACCATGCAGCAAGTTAGCACCAGCACGGCATGCTTGAGAGAGCAGCCAGATATATCTGAGAGCAATTGGTCATTATACCATTAGACAGGGGCTAAGGACTGAAATAAAAAATGCAATTGGTGAGTGATATATTCTGGGCACTGTACTCAGACAGCATAGAGTCATAGCTACCAGGCATTTCAGAATTCCAGTGTGTAAATAAGACATATTCGCCATTAGCCCACTTGAAAGTTCCCTTTTCTTCTACATCTGAAAGTCCAATCCAAAAGTATCTTTCTGTTTTCAGCCCAACCAGGCTAGTCAGATAGGCTTGTTCATATCTGTTCAAAAGAATACAACTGTTAAATTAATACCACTGGATTAATTTTTAAAAGCTATAAATAGTTTTTTTTTTCCTCACAACTACCTTTGTACTTTCTTAAAAGTATGACATGGAGGGATTTACATGAACAAACCAAATAATAAAACATAATATTTAGTTTGTAAGTTTGAATACCGAAGTATTCAGTCTTCTCTTCTGATGTCCAGTATAGGAAGTGGTATAATGGTGAATTGATATGAAATTGGAGAGGATATGGAAATGAAGGAACATGACAGGACTTAATTGTAATATCACTGTATTTCAAAGATTTTTTGGTACCCTTCTACTTTAATGACTTCTTGTTACAGGCAAATCCAAAAACCACAAAAGGCCTCAGCACTACTACAGAAATACACTAAAGTAAAGGCTGAAGTATGATGATGATAATAACCTGTTAAACTAAGGAAAACTGCAAATTAGATCCAGTGATCATACATGAACTTTTATGTTTGGGAAACAAACCTACTCAGAGGTAAAGCTGTCATAGTTCATTACTGTGTTTAAATAAAAAGCCTTTGTAACATCAGAGCTAATGTAAAAAAAAAGTCTCTCTCATAACAAGGTGTAGTCCAAAGACCACATTATTTAACTATTTTTATCACAGCTGCAGTTCTACCTGCATTTCGAGGGTTACTATCCATGAAACAGTTTTCACACTGGAACATACCTATTTAAATTATAATGAAAGAAATCAGAAAAAGTGTAAGGCACTGCAGGCACACCAGCCTTTATTTCTTAACTCTTACATTTTTGGAATATGCTGTATTCAATAATGTGTATCAGCTGCTCAGAAACTTAGTGCACATTGAACCCTCATGGAATTATGATGTTTTAAAGTACCAAGTACTTCTATCCTCATTTAGATTCTTATTTAAACTTTGAGTAAGTAGTTCAATTCTGAAAATAACTGATATTTGACATTGAGCTCCTCTTCCTCATTTCAGCTACCTTTCAAGTGGAGTTGACTTAAATCTCTTCATTTGATAATTAAAATTGAATTCTGTACTCTTATTCCTACACTCAAGTAAACCTATCCTCAAACCACTATAATTAAAGAAAAACAAAACTCTATGTTTTCCTTGGCTTTCAATAGCAAAAAATCATTTCATATCCATTGATTATTTTTACTATGAACTGAATTCATAGATTTGAATATGTACGCAAAATCTTTTACAAGTTTTGTATGTTTATATAGCTGTCCTCCCAAGCAAGATTTTCATCCATATCAAAATCTTTATTTTGACATTCAGATAATATTAGATGCTAAATTCTCATATGGCCCCTAACGCAAGCAGTTTTCACTTACCTGTCTTGAACAGTCGCTAAATACGCTTGATGCCTTTCACAGGTTTGATTTGCTTGAGAAAACGTTACAAATGTATTCCCAATGAAGTAACAATAAAAACCATGCCTTTTCCAGCCCTGTCAAAATAAGCATTAAGTGATCAAATGTGCTACAACGTTCATAAAGTTCCTATAAGAATATATTAAACATAAATGTAAAAGACAAAGAAAGAAAAAGACTCATGACACTGTCAGCTAACCATTAGACAACGGAACAATTGAACTGCAAAAGGCAGAGTGGAAAGAGGCAAGCAGAAAGCTTTTTTAAAGTCCTGATTTATAATGATTTTTTAATCAGTGATTTCCACTTATAAAAAGATACGACAGGTTTTCATTGTGTGCTTTCGGTACTCTGCCTGGCACATAGGTGTGCAAGCATGAGAACTGCTCATGGAAAGCAAATTTAACCTTGTCCTTTTAGACTGGTAGCGACATATCAAACAAGTTCATAGATTATTAAATAACACTAACCCTCTCTTCTAATGTTTTGTCATCCAAATGGAATATGCTTTCAGAGGAATAGTGACTGGGTACAGCAAACAATTTATGCAAATTTTCTCTTAATATTCTTCAGTTTCTCACCAACAAGACTATCCAACAAGGAATAAATTCAGTGGCAGTTCAGACGGAGCACAGTGGATATAGTTTGTTTAGGAACTTGTAACAAATTTTTCAAAGTAGGGAGCATGGCCTAACACCTAAACAAAGCCTTGAGAATATCATGAAGACAAACACATTCTTATTGCCATGAACAGTAACGAAGAAAATTGTAGACAGAGCTGAAGAGCAACTGCTGGTGAAGAAAAATTTCTTATGAAGGTCTAAACTCCAATCAAGGAAAAATAGCCTACTCAAGAGCTACTCATTTGAGATTTGTACACTTTCAAGTATTAGAAAAATAAAGGGAACATCGAGAGTGAGAGTCTGGTTTTATTCATCTGTACCACCCGTCCCATCTGCCATAAAAATGAGAAGACCAGCTGTTTTAATGATGACAATACAGAAACCATTTCTCCTTGCTTTTCAACCCCCTCCTTCCAGATCCATTCAGGAGCCATCTCTTCTTAATCCTACCTAGCAGCCAATTCAACTTCAACAATTTTTTCTTCACTTACTCTCTGGCAGCCCATGCCAATAGTTTCCTCTTCTGTAGGTGCTTCTGACAGGGGCTTCCTTTTACAGATGTAGCCATTTTTCTTTTCACAAGAATGGTCCGCCCAAAATCCATTCTAAATATAAGAACAGAATATCATAGTCAAGTGGGATTTAGGTTTCAAAGATGCACTCTACATTTAAGTATTTAAGGACTTTTTTTTTTTCTAGCTTTTAAGGAAGGAAAACCTACATGTAACTTCAGTACAGAATTTCAACCTCAGTCTGACTTCTCCTGCTGAGAGTGATTCAACATTGCTGTACACCTTTTTGATTACTATGCTGCTGAAAAGTGGACACTTTGAGGTGACAGCAATACATCATCTTTACAAAAACTACTAATTCAGTAATCATACAGGAGGAAAGGGGATCATAGAATGTTTCGGGTTGGAAAGGACATTCAAGACTATTTTCTTCTGATCCCCCTGACCAGGGCCCCATCCAACCAAGCTTCGAGCACTTCCACAGATGGGGCATCCACAGCTTCTCTGGGCAGCCTGTTCCCTGCCTCACCACCCATGTTATAAAGAATTTCCTAATAAATCTAATTTAAATCTAGTCTCTTAGTTTAAAACCATTATACTTTGTCCTGTCACTACAATGCCAAGCTTCTGCAGCCTTGAACTGGTATTTTTGGTTGGTTCTTATTTATAGTATTATGCATGCCAACTTTCCATAAGAAACTTCTGAGCAATGATCAAGGGTTCTCTGGCTGCACTGAATGTTGCCACTTCTAGCACGTCATCATTTTAGCATACATCATCATCATAACCAGCAAAGTCAAATATTAATGCTTTGTGATCCTGGCCATTGAATTTTATTTTAATACCCAACCAGATGTGATATCCCATTTGTAAACTTACTTAATCTTCTACCAGTATCTCTGCATATAAAAAAAAAAAAAAGGAAGAAAAAAAATCACATGCCACAGTACTCATCTGTAACTATATACATAACTATTCTTGCCACCTCACAACTGAACTCTTTGCAGGTTCCAGTGTTGCACTCTGGCACCCTGATGTTTAAGCATCCAGCTACCTTCCCATGCCTGACTTTCTAATTCCATAATACAGACAAAGCATTTACTACAACCTCATCTAGCACTGTCATAGGGGCTGCCCAAAAAGGACATTAAAACACAACAACTTTTTGCCTTTAAAAAACTGCTTACTCAGTAATTATGCACACTATGGCCTGGTTGCCATGGAAAAAATATGTATTTGCACACTTCTCACCAGAACTTGACCACTCCTGCAATGGAGAAAAACTTAAAAAAAAGATTACAATATCATCCATGCTTCTAATCACTGCATTTTTTTTTTCCACTAAAATACATAGCAAACCCTAACATTCCAGACACATCTAACTGCAGGTGTAGTTTCTGTAGCCTTCTGAATTCTTAATGCAGCAGAAAGGGGTAAATGTTCTTTTTCTTCCTGATAAAATAGGTAAATTATCAAGGAGATGGTAAATCCTGTATTTTTACACATTTTATCACAAATAGGAAAAGTATTATTCTGCAACATTACACACTGACTTTTATACCAAGTGAACCATGGAGATGTGGCATTGAGGGACATGGCTTCGTGGGCATAGTGGGGATGGTTTGTTTCTTTGGACCTGATGATATTAGAGGTCTTTTCCAACTTTACTGACCCTACGATTCAGATTATCTCAGTATTGATAGTATATAATTGTTATAATCCAAAAGAAGACTTTTCAAAACAGCCTTGCAATTGTAGGTATCAGCAAGTAGGACCAGCGCACAAAGGCTTACACTAATGCCACTGCTAAACACTTTCCTCACAGCTTTTCATGTGCAGAGCAGACACAAACATAATGTGTAACAGACCTAGACCCAAGACCCAAATTTTATAACTTTGTCTAGAATAAGAAAACAGGGGTTTCTCTCTTCTTCTTTCCCTCTATCATCGATAAAAACTGCTAGTGCAATTTCTTAAGATAGCTATATATCTCATAAAGATTCAAAGCAGAAAGAAAAATTCAAACATATCTAAATCAAAATGTAGATTCCCAAAGAAAAGCATTTAGATGTTCATGTGCTTTGCAGTGTAATTAAAAGTTTCTTCCAAAGTCCACATGTGCATACGGAAATCTCTGGACCTTTGGTGGGGGGAAGGGGATTTAACTTAAAGGAAAGCCATCACTTTTTGTTTCCCAAGGAAGCAGCAAAATAAATAAATAAATAAAATTAAGTCAATAGTAAAACATGACTTTACCTTTCCCTTCATAACAACGCAGTCCTCCTGCCTATTGTTTGCATGAGTGGGTTCTCCACGAAGCCACTTGGCATAGGTGACAGGTGTCCCATCACTCCATTCAAAATACATCTGAACCTTGAGGTCATTCAACCCAATCCAAAGTTCATCATCTGGCTCTAAAACATGATTGATAACAGTCCTTATACATGATGTTATTTATAGGATCTTACTCTCAGGAAGGCTAAAAGGAAGTCACAGAAAATTAAGGCTCCCTATTTCATATAGAGGGCATAGCATTCTCCATGTACCCACTCCAGTCTTCAGAAAAAGCCACTCACTCTAGTGGCAGTACAATAGCAGTGTTTAGCTTCATACAAAAGCACAGACTTGCTCTCTGTATTGAATTATGTTGCAGCATAGTCTGACTTGTTCTCCTTTTCCAGCTTAAAACACTTGCATAAAATAAGTAACAAGATACAACCAACCACCTAAATAAAATCCTAACTCCTCTTTCACCTCTAGGGCAGTAAAGAAAGTAGAAATACCAACTCTTCTAATGCTCAGACACCCAGCATGTCTCTTAAAGCTGACAGTCAGCAAACACACTTGCAAGTTGTCCCATCATCTGTTTCTATACTTTGTTTAATTTTACAGCAATATGCAATTCCTGTTGCTGTTTCACTTTTTGTCAGTCCACTGCGGAGTAAATTTTCTTTTGGAAGGAAAGTGTAGGATTAATCAAGCATTTTACTTCACTGCTGCTGTTTCTTAGAAGTCTATTCACCTGTGCTTAAAAGTCTCCACCATATTGCTACTATAATGTTCCTCTGCAAAAAAACTTCTGAATAAAATCCTATGGGAGATTAAAAATTGGGCATTGATAATAACTGAACTTAGTCATCATCAAAGGGCATTCCTTTGTAGTACTGGTTTTTTACCTTTGTTAACTGCAATTGGAATTTATTACGAGAGTCATAAAATGTATTTAATTCCATCATTAGTGGTGGCATAATAGAACTGTATTTTGAATTAACAATACTCAGACATCTTTCATGTTCACAGTTTGTTCTCACAGTTTTCCCTTCTTGAACAATTTTTCTCTTAACATTCTCTACCCATACTGATCATGGTCAACTTGACAACAGAATTGCTCATGAAATGTAAAAATGGAATCTTGTGTCCACCCAAAAAGACATCAGCTGCTTAAGAGTTCATCAAACAGAAACTGGAACTGTTTCTCTTCTGTTGCTTCCCTGTAAAAAGTCATCTCCTTCTTTTTGATTTACACATTTCAGATTTTAATCGACACCTCAGCAACTTAAAACTCTCCTGTGACATTTCTGCCATTTGCTAGCTACAGAAAGATGGAGGCATCCCATTCTGACAAATCAAGCTCCTAGAAAAATCACTTTCCAGCTTGCCACTTGAATAGTCATCTCTATCCTTCCTTTTTCCCCTCCATTTCCTTTGCCATCTTTATTATATCTGAGTATGAGCCCTTATAGCTCATCCACACTGTCCTTACCAACCCTCCCCTAATACTCAGACTCAGAGGACACAAGATTCCATTTAGCAACCAACACAGCAGAAGCCTCCTCGATGGCAAGAGATCCTAGTGTGGGCTCATACCATGGTAATACAGTATTACAATAAACAGCATTCCATAACACAAAAATACACTGTGCAAATCAGAAAAGGACAAAGATTAGCGGAGCCCCTTCCTAGTTAACATTTTCTCCTCTCTGTAGAAGAAATGCTGGCACAGAGTTTGGTGACCTCGAAATCTGTGCAACTAAACACCGAGTTTTTCCACAACCACTTTATCAACTATTTCCCCCTCTCTCAGACATGCTCTGAGCCATGTTTGTGCAACATCAGATTCTGCATTTTAATGTAAATATGCACAATACATTCCTTTTTTATTCTTCATGTTCTTCTCTGAAGTTCTCCCTTGTCAATTATGCCAAAACTGAAGAAGTTTTGCTACTGTGACCATACTTATCTCATACTTATCCCTTATTGCTCAGTCTTATCACTAGACTGTGAATTGTCTGGCGCAAAGATGGGCTTTTTCTCTGTTTGCACAGCACTTATTGCAGCAGAGTTCTGATCCAGGCAAGATTATTGAGGCACTGCAGTACACAGTGCTCTCATCACAGGGGTGAGAAATGACAATCTGATACTGAGAGACAAATGCTTTAAAAGGCATCTTCAGCAGTTTCAATTTTCCTCCTCTGAAAAGATTACTTTCTAAATAGTCTGTTGCAGTATTTGTGCCATCTGTGAGAAATCTGGTTTCCCTCAGAACTATATGACTTTCAGAAATATTCACTTTAAAAAAAAAAAAAAAAAAAAAAAAAAAACAGTGCAATGTAATCAGTCCAGAAAAGGCCTTTGGAAAAGGTAATAACCTCTGAAACAACCTACTTCCAAGGAACAAGTCAAAAATGCATCTATGCATCTAATCTCCTTCAAATTCTTTCAAATGTCCTAATGCCTCATTCAGAGGTCTCGCCTTTCTTAATCATCCCTTTTCAAAGAATAAAAGTTTTGCATAGTTCACAAAACAATGTATCACTCTTACTGTGCCCTGTGCCATGCTCTACTCTGGCTCGTACTGCCTCACCTTGAGGGCTGTGTGCAGATTGGGGTACCAAAATATAAGAAGGTCATAAAACAAAGGTCCAAACAAAGGATTGGAAAGACAGGGAAGGGTCTATGAGATAAGGCATATAAGGAGCAGCTGAGGTCCCCGGGTTTGGTCAGCCCAGAGCAGAGGAGGCTCAAGGAAAGCTCGGTGGCAGCTGCAGCTCCTCACAGGGGAGTGGAGGGGCAGCACTGAACTCTGCTCCCTGGTAGAAGCAATGTGACTGTGGCATAGAGCTGCATCAGGGGATGGTCAGGATGGAAATGCGGAAAAGGTTTTCCACCAGGGGCTTGTCAGGCACTGGAACAGAATCCAGAGTTCAAGAACAATTTGGACAACACTCTCAGATATATGTCTTAATTTTTAGGTATTTCTATGTGGAGTTGGACTTGATAACACTTGTGGGTTCCTTTCAACCTGGGATATCCTATGATTTTACAATTGTAAGAACAAACGAGTTGCAATGGAGTTGGACAGGATACATAACTAAAGCAGATCTGCTATTTTGAGATTGCTATTCCTGCCATTACACAGCAACTCAAGACAGCTTGCTGCCCTTTCAGCGAAATAAGCTACCTGACAGGGCACTAAAAGCACATACAGAATTAGTTACTGCAATGAAGTAAACATGGCTGTAAACATGTCTCACCCATTGAATAGCAGTATCTGATACTAAATGTAAAATAATTTACATGGAAAGCAGCACAACTACAAAATGGCCTCAGCATCAGCATGGTTGCTTCTCACATAAGGAGCATCTCACCTAAGGCCATCTGTAGCCATTCTTGACATGCAAGAACTTGAGTATGTGAACACTGAAGTACCCCATTTCAGGGGCGCCTCTGAACACACATACTGGGACAGACAGCTTCTTATTTCATGACTTGAAAAACATGGACATGGCAGTAATAGGATCCATAATTTCCACAAGTTTTCTGACCAACAAATATTGTTTCCTCTCAGCTATCTTTGCAGAGCGAAAGTAAAAATTCTTCCAGCTTCTGAAAACATTACAAATGGCCAAAAGAAGTAAAAAGCAGACCCTGAGAAAGGATGCAGTTTGATGCAGTTCACAACATTGATCACAGCTTTTTCATGACAGCATAGTCCATGTAGTTTTAATTCTATTGGCCTTTTTTCCCAACATTTGAAGTTTAGAATTTAACTCCTTCTGCAACTTGTGATGAGGATATTGTTAATTTTATTTGTATTTTTTAAACAGCCTCCTCCTTTTCTCTTAAACTTCATATTTTCTTAGTATAAGTGATATATTACTGCAAAAATACATAAATAAATAAAATACTCACGGTACCCAAGCTGAGAAATAACAAAGCTGTACTCTTCAACATTATGGATGCTAGCCAGATCCCCATCCTCCTTTCTGCAAGATGTTAAGGCATCTTTCCATATTTTGGGGTTCCTGTGAATTATGTAACAGTGACCAGCATATGATATCCATTGGTCAGGACATCTAATAGGCACATCAGTCTCTGAAAAGAAAAACGAAGAACTTCAGAATTCTATTCTTAACAAAAGATTTAAAATTACATAAGCAAAGACTTAACAAACAAATTGTTTGTTTTCACCCTCAAGAGCAGCAGGGTTGAAAAATATCTAAAAAGATCATCATGGGCAAGTATGATTAAAAGTTAAAATCCCCAGATATTTTTAAGAGCAATACAGTTGCAAACAAGTGCTTGCAACTTGTGAAAAGATGGAAAGAATTTAACTGCAAAAACACACTTTTGACCTTTACACACACACGCATATTAAATTGTGAAATCTAAAGAGTTGTGCTCTGTTATTTTTCTGCATTTCATGCCAGCATTCCTTTTCATTCTCAGTGACACTTAGGTACAGGATAAAAAACTGGGCTTACAGAACTTATATATGAAGGCAATTTTTTTCCACTAGACTTTAAGCACTTTATGGACTAGCTGCATTTTCTAGATTAAAAAAAAAAAAAAGTGATTCTACAGGATCATGCAAGAATCCAAAATGCAAATACTGCTTTTAGGAATACTTTTTAAAAGCACAATTGAGAAAATTATTCTATCAAAGTAAATCATTGTGCTTAAAGATTGCTTTTAGGAATTCATCAGAACAGTAACAGAATACTGCCAACAACCACATTGCTGTTCAGCAAACAATTCAGCCTTGGAAGAAGTGTCATCCAACTGTATAATAAAAAGAATTTATAATCATTAGAGAGTTTAGGAAACACCAATATAGAGAGCAGAACAGGAACAGCAAGCTTGCAGAAATTCTGTTGGGAAAATAAACTTACGTATGTCAGAGAACAAGAAGCAATGTGTTTCTGTATGACAGTGGTGCATATTTCATGAAAACATTTAACTAGTCATCCAAAGCCATGATTAGTCAGGGCAAGTTTGCAAATACTTGCCCTGATGCTGACAATTAGTAGTTATTTAGCGTCAGAACACAGAACACCAGTCAAAGCACAGCTATAAACATACTTTTTTTGCCTGCAGACCCACCTCAAAAAAATGCCAGGAGGTTATCAGAAAGTAAAACAGAACTCTGCCATCCCAGGGACGAGGATCCCTATGTATGGTCAGAGCCCTGTCAATCCTACCACAGAAGGAAAGAATAAGGATAGATAGAGATGCTGGAAAGACAAACTAATGGTATGTGGGGCTGTTCAGATAAATGGAACAGATGACAAATGCATGTAGAGGTATCATGCTTTAGGCAGCTACCTGATTCCTACTGTGCCTGGGGTTAGCTCTGAGCATGTTACATCTTACAGTACTTTGCTACAGCAAGCAGTCAGAGAGCAGCTCTGAAAAAAAAAAAGCTAGACTTACATGCATCTTTAACAAACTCACACATCTTTAACAAACTCACACAATGCACCCTTTTGGAAACAGTAAACCAAATAGAACAGATAATATCAGTTCAGACTTCACTACAAAGACAATCACACAGGTCTTTATTCCCCTGTGGCTTTTTAAGAATCTCTCTTTCAGACTGAAGGAGACTGCATGAACATTACTCTCAACACTAAATCAACTACGGCTGGCAGGGAATCTATTTTGGTTGTAAATTCAGTAACATTAAGGAATTTGTTGAAGGCAGAAAAACTGGAGAAGTAGTTGACAGTCTAATTTCTTTGGAGCACATTTTATTGAATGACATAGCTGGGAACTTCTCAGTAGGACAAAGCCTCAAGTTGTTCATTTCTAGCTGTCAGCAAAAATTAACTCTGTGCTTCCCTCTTCTTCTAAAGAAAACACACAACACAGAGCCCTGTGATCTACTTTTCATCCTAAAGAAAACAAGTACTAAATCCTGAACTTCATCTGACTTAAATAAAATAAGCAGGACATATTAAAGCAAGTAATATCTAACAGTGGGAATCACATTAAAGAATAAAAAACATTATCTCAAATGTCAAGTTGATGAATACTGTGGAATAGTTCAACACACAAAAATGAAGCATAGACTTAAAAAGACCAAATAGTTCCACAGACTATAAACTTGGCTTCCTGAAGTCTGAAGGTCTCCCAGTTATTGACTTGGGTGTCTACAAAGGTAAAAATACTAGCTGAATGATTCTCATGATTAGGGAATTAACATTTCTCTCTCACACATTCATTCTTAGTTGCTGATAAGAGAGAGCTTACACAGCCTTTGTAACAGTTAAATTAAGTGTATTTAATTCTCCAATCAGATACAGGAGCTTATGAAATATTCGGAAACTCAATACTTTATGTTGTCAAACTGGGATGAAAACTATTTTGGCAGTCATCTGGTGGAGGTAAGCAGCCAGCCAGCTTTTCCTTAGAAAATTAAGTTTAAAAATAAGCATATTTTGCAAGTGAAATTAATGGATTCTTATTGATTCATTTTGCTGTATCACAAATTAACTGCTTTGAAGCCCTAAAATCTAAATGACTTAAAGACATATAATAATGTGGCCCCCTGCTGGAAAAAAAAAAAATCTCGTGAAGGAAGTCCACACAGCTGCTGAGCTCCTGAAAATCTTCAAATGCTGCAAAAATAAAGAATCTGTAAAGATTTTTCTCTACTTTGTTATAGATACATGATTACATTCTGTTATAAAGTGTTCTCTCTCACAATCCTTATATAGTGCTCTTTTCAACTTAAACTAGAGTTTCTAGAGTTGAAATATTAAAAGATTGCCACTGCATTTAGTAGTGAGTGCACAACTTAATTGCATGCATGAATTTGCAATTAATTTATATTTTGACACTGGAGCCCTGGTCAGGAAAACATCATCTGCCATGAGTTTTCCTTTACATCATTAGAAATTGAGGGCACTTAACACCTTGCATGATCGCATGCTTATTCCTTTTATGACTTCCTCCCTTAGGACACTTTGGAAAATATTTTATGAGGTGAACCACTGCCAATCTCTGTTTAATCTGTCATCACGTTTACTCAGCAATTTCTGTACAATTGAAAACTTATGCCTCATTTCTGTTCTTCCTGCAAATTATGATTCACTTCAGTATGGGAGGGGTGAGGCAGGAAATCAAAAACCTGATGTATAAGAAAGAAATAGCCATTAGCTCCAAATTAAGATTGAATCTAAAACTAAATAAGATAATAGGCAGCACTGAATCAGTGATTTATTTACAAGCATCAGTGTTTAAAGATATGTTTATGAAAAGCTGAGTAGCAGCCCATGGAACAATCTACTTCAACCTAAATAAAGATTTTGGCTGTCAGAAGTATAGAAATACTAACAGCTATTGGCACTTTAATTCAGAAAAGTGTTAAAATAAGAACTAGTGTCATTTCCAACTTGGACAATAAATACACTTAATTTCAAAACTGAAGTATATTTAATAACCAAATATTGAAATCAATGTTAATTAATACACTTGCTCACTTGTTTTTCTTAAAGAGAAACAAGTTAGGCAGAAGACACTGTTTCAAGTTTTTTGATATCACTGAGCTGGCTATATGCTGGCAACAGCAGAAACAACATTAAAAAACATATTTTTCAAGTCAGACTTTCTGGAAACTCATCATTTGACATCTGATCTTTCAATAATGTATATTAAAAAATGGACTGGAAATATGGTAGCAATTTGGATTTCTGCTTCTAAACGCTGTCCAAAATAATGTCAGTGAATTTGGGAGATACCTGTACAAGCTAGAAAGAGGAATAAACTTGGAAACAAGGGATAACAGAAGGAAAGAGTGTTGAAACAAAGGAAAAAGCCACAGTGTAAATTATGGTACGAAGAGATACAATAAGGAAATAAGTCTAAATAAAGCTATGAAAACTTATCCCTGATTTCTCTTTCCTGTGTACCTTAAGTGCCCAAATTATATTTCTTCTAAAAAAGCGTCTGCATGTATTTAATCTAAAGAATTTTGTAATTAAGCCAAATAGTTTAGGTATATAAAAAATACAAATTCATACTTAGTTACATACATAGTTTTTAAACAAATCTTTAAATCTAATTTTTAAAAATTCTTTAAGTTTACTATTAATTTGCACTGTTAAACTTACTTCATTTCATAAGTAGCAAAAAATGACAGCCAGAGAGATAGATTAGTTCCAATGAGAACATGGGCTTTTAATTACACAATTTTTTAAGCATAAAATAATTTAGCTTTTTATTCCACATACAAAAAATGAAAGTTTTGTTTGCTTTTGGAAAGAGAACTCAGTTATATTACACAGGAAGTAAGGAGACCAGAGTAAAGAGGAAGTACACAATGTTCACTTTTACAAGGAATCTTGGTCAAGTCACATTTTGCACAGACATTATCTTTTCTCAATTTGATGCCATTAATAATTTGTTAGGGGATTGCCACCAAGCCTACCAGTGGGAACAACGAAAGATGCTAAAGTAGCATTTCCTCGTTTACAAATATAGCCGAGCTTCTGGTTGCATTCCCAATTCTCCCACTTGGCAACTTTGCCAGGATTTAATGCTGCACAGATTTTTCCAGGTTCTGGAGAAGGATGCCCTTAAATAAATAAATAAACAAACAGACAACATTTTTTAAAAATGACAAACCACTCAACAGCAATAACTAAGAATAAACACCTCATGATTACACTTCCAATTACTTTCAGATTTGAATTTGTTCCATGCCTTAATTACAAGACACATTAACATATAGGCAGCTGTGATTCTCAACAGGCCTTTAACCTGAATGGTGCAGCTCATTCCCTTAGCAGATATTCTACTCAGAAACTGCACGTTGAGATATTTATCCAGTTCACAATTGTTAACACTCTTTTATGGGTTCAAAGATTTTATGTGGTGTATTACAGTGCAAATATGTCATTTGTTTTTTTCCCCTTTCTCAATTCTAGAGTGCAATTTTTTACCTGTTCAGTAAGCTAGTCAAATTCTGCATTTAAATAATTTAAATAAATAGTAAGCAATTATTTTGCTAATTTGACTTCGTTGTTCTTGTTGTATCATTTAGATAAGTGGACAGGATATTTGGCTCTCTTCAATTGAAGATTAGCAATAACACTAACAAAAGTATTAAAAAGAAAGCAGAACTTTTAGAACACAAAAATTCTGCAGTAAACTGCATGAACTTTTCGAGATCTGGTCTAATCTGATTAAATCTAACTTTTTTTTTTCACATCTGAACACATCTCTTTACTACATAACAAGTGTCAGAAATGCAAAACAATATGGCAAAACAACAATTTGTAGAGCATAAGATTGTTCATTGAAAAATTAACTCCCTATTTCCTTAGATTACAGTTCTTCCCTAGGGAAAAAAAATGTTCCTACTTCAAGAACAAAAATTGAAATGATTTTAATGGACAAAAAAGTTCCACCATAGGCAGCTAGCTCTCCCAAATGCATAAACCCCATATTTTAGCTACGGATAACTTAGATCCCTTATAGAACATAAAACAATGAAATGTTCCTGTTATTTGTTTAGAACTAGTGAGATGGAAGAATGTAAAGCTTCCACAAATTCTTTTAAAATTTACTGGTGGAAAGAACAGTTAGGTCTTCAACACACACAGAAATGGGGATGAGATAGACTTACGCTGACAAAAGTGTAACCATGAAGTAGAAAACAAAAATGTAAAACTGGTTATATAGATACCAGCAGAGTGAAAAACAAATGGAGTCCATTTGGTTACTCCAAAACTTGGATAATTCTTTACAGGATAAATGAGAGCTGTCCGCAGTTTTAGCAGTCATGAACAGCTTCCCTTGCTGCTTTGGCTCTAACTCAGCCAGGCTTTCTCCACCCTTTGCTACATGCAGCTCCTCACCTGTGCTTTTGGCAGACAGACCTGTAAACATCCTCTCAGGAACTTGAATTTCAGCCCATCTGTTTGCCTTGTGTGCTCTTGCCATTGGAGAGCTATTTAGACAGTGGTTCAATTCACTCTTCAAAGCTTACAGAGAAGTTCTGTCCACCTAAAATTTGGTTTGGGGCTTACCTCCAAAAATGGAACTACTGAGTGACATGATGGAGTAACTTACAGAGTGTTACTGCAAATTAAATACATAGAACGTGCTCAGTGAAAATGAAGAGCATTCAAACTGTATAACTTCAGACATCCACTTAAATCAGTCTCCAAAGACTTCCTGAATAGTTAGTGCAAGGAAACAAGGGTCCTGATAAAAGGCACCTTAACACAGACACTGAATAATAAATCAGAAAAGCACCTCTTCACTGCTGTCTACAGATGGCATGGAGAATATGTTTTTAATACTGGCACTGGAGTTCAGCATTGCAGCTACAGGTGTGAAGCAGCTGGTTTTGCTTCAGGGGAGACTAGTCTAACATATTTAGTTCTGTATGTATTATCACCAAGGTTGGTTAATCCAAAATGAAAATAGAAATCCTATCATTAAGCAAATAACCAAAACAAACTGGAAAAGAAAGGAATTTAACCCCTTAGAAAAAAAAAAAACAATCTTACCTGGAACCCAATTTAAGTATCTAAATGGAGCACCACCAACCCATTGCCAACCACTGTCAAAATTCAGGCTGTTAAGGCCAAACCACAGAGCAGAACTCAGCTTGCCAGTCAAACCTAGGTAACAGAGACAAAGAAAGATACTAGCAATACAAGGCAAGAGCAAACATTCTCTTGAAACTTGAAAGCTTAATGTTCTTTGGTTCTCCTTTTTCCCAGTACAAGATTTAAAAATTTTAACTTCAGGTGACTACACTAAACTGCACATATGTTTTCACACTGCTCACATTACTTTTACTGTCAGAGTTTTTGCAATTTTAGGTGTGGGGAATTGGGTTAGAATGGAGAAACAATAATATGTATACATTCTTTGTAAGGAGATTATCATATATATGAAGCAAATCAGTTTTTTCCCCAGAATTAAAAAATATAAAACTGATAGCTGACAGAAGAGAAGTAAATAAGTAATCAGTTTTCTAAAACCAAATATGAATCCTTTCTCGTCATGCAAATATTTTCTTTTCCAATAAAATTAACAAATGTGAGTTTCAAATTTACTAAATATTTTAAACTAGTATTGTAAACAGTTTATATTTTATCGTACCACATTTAAATATGATCATTCCAAAAGTCATCTTTTTAACAGCACATCTGGTACATTTTGAAACTCATCCGAATTCACTTCTTTAGCCAAAGTAAGTCAGGATTCCAAAACCTGTTCCAACTTACTGTCCCAGGTCTGAAAAGCACTTAAAAATAATACCATGCCCATGCATGGTCCTATTGAATTCTGTGGGGTTTTTTTACAGTAATTATGACTCGATTGCTTCTCTCTGCTTTATGTCTAAGAATTGTAAGCTTAGCTGGATGAGCACTGACTGCTTTTGAATTGATGCATTTCTGCATAGTTTACAGGAAATCACTGCACAACTTACATTAAGCTTTTCTGCCTTGACTGATAGCTTCATACCAGTATTCAAATTTACTCTATGTATTTAGTTGTTTTTGACACTATGGTTATAGGTAACACTTAAAGCACAGCCAAGTTAAAGGCACAGGTTGTTAAGTACTGAAAAGGACTGGGATGTAAAGCCAGAGTCTGATTTGGCATCAACAGGTTAATGTGTCCCAGTACTACTTCTTCACAAACCAAAGTGACAGTTTATGAGAATCAAGATCTGAGCATGATAGGAAAACCTAATTCTGCAAGAATAGCTGTAGAATGAAAAACTGACTTTGGCAACAATATATTACAACTGGCAATTAAAACATGTCTACTAACAACTCACTCCTAAATGTCAATGCTCTCTTGAGCATTAATTTGAAGATTAACTTAATCACGCTCAGTAAAGAAGACTTGTGTTTTGGCCATATCCTTTAACTGGAAACAAACGTTTCCACAGAACAGATTACATACAATATTAAAGATAGATTCACCGAATAATCAATCATCCTCTGAATTTACGAAGTACAAAAATTCAGTTTACAGCATAGAAAAAAAATAGCTACTTGTAAGTTCTCTTGTTTATTAGTTCCTTTTTCTTTCTGTTCATATTTTAGCATATAAAGATGATATAGCAGCTTTAATGAAATTTGGCAAAAATGCTTATTAGTGCATGCAGCAGATACAGCATAAAAAAAATGCAATCTTTGCATTTGCATTTTTTCTTTGAACACTACTTTGGATCTGCATACATTCCAAAATTGTTTCCTTATTGCTTGAATTACTTAATTGCTGTGGTTTCTATGTCACTATAATTTTCCAGCAATATTAATTCATGAGAAAAATCATCATCATATTTTCAAGTTTCCAGCTGAATTATTCAAGATAACAATTTTAATCCACAATTAACAGAACTGAAGAAGATACCAGCTTTCAAGATAGAACATGCTATGTAAGTGTCTCAGTTAAAACAATTCACTTAAAAAAAGCCCTGATGGTTGTTATTACTCTACCTGCTAGGTATGTTTGTTCGTGCAACTCTGTGATACTTAATAACTCAGACTTCTGTTGTTGACAGCTTTTTCTTGCCTGATGCCACGTTAGCGCTGACTCAGAGTTTATCTGATATTGGACATTTGTGAGAGGATCGGTATTCCACAACGAATCAATACTATTAACTGCCAGGAGAAAAAGAAATGCTGTGACTGATCACAAAGACTGAGACAGATACAATATAGAATAAATCACTGAGCAAAAATACACAAAGCTACGCACTGCAAAAAAGAACAGGTATACAAGGAATGCTTTAATGCGTTAGTAAATCCAGGCCATGACAGCCATGTTGGACAACACATGACAACACATGACAAAACAATATCACATTTTCTCCAGGACAATAAAGCTGCTGTTTAAGATTGAAGATGAACTGCTATAGTTGTTCTAAAGTAACTGATTTGTCACCATGAAGAAAAACACTAAGGTCTTACAGTCTCACAATAACTGAAGTCCATAAAACAGATGTTTTTTTCTGAGCTAAGAAATCCTCATTTATTTTACAATTTCGGGTACTTTAGATTGTCTTACTAAAATAAAGGTAATCAGATCCAAGCATTGGACTGAAAAATGGAAGCTACAGGGGGTCCCCCAGCAGTGAGCCAAATATCACTCCATAGAGAGAATAAAGTTGCATGACAAAAGCAGAACAAAGAGGTCACTAGATGTCGGCCTGCAATGGGGAAAGTCCTGAAATTCCTGAAGCCTGTCTGTATCAGCTCTTTAAGTTGCAAGCTGTGAAGAATTTGAAAGAGGTCTCTTCTGAATTCAGAGAGCTCAGAAAATCTGTGCGTGTAAATAAGAGAAAAGCAGTACAATAAACAAAGCTCAAGACAAAGGGTGGTACATATTAGATGTCAGCAGGTCAGTAACCAGTTCCACTTTTTCCTGTATTAAATCTGATAGTTTATAGACAACATGAAGTGCTTCTTTTCGAATTAGCCTTAGATAACAAAATAAATTCATAGTATACTCTAATATGGACCTTTGAATAAATATGGAAACTTTCATTCCATTATCATTATTCGGAAAGTAACTTCTATCCAAATATTTTATGAATATCGGAAACCAAAATTTCTTCAATATGCTATGTTCTACAAAACCACGTGCACAAGCACATGTCTGGGATAAAAGAGAGACTGCAATATTAAAATCTATAATTCAGTAAAGAAGATTGTCTCTGGCCTCGTAGAAAGGATTTTGCAGATATTGTGCAATCAAGAGAGAGAAAGAGAAAAAGAAGCATTCAACCTTCTTCTCCCTGTCTCTAATTTACAGTTGCATATGAGGCTGTTCGGTAGAACTTCAGTTTTTCATAAAGATAAAGTTCATTTCTTAATCTTTGAATTTTTTGTTTTTTAAATATTTGAGTTCTAGGCAATTAAACACCTTAAGAGAGCAGGATTTGGGAAAATCTATATGGTATTGTTTAAATCTTAACATCCCCAGGGAAACCAAAAGAGGATTCACTTTTCTGGAATGATATATTTTAGAATCTAAATTTAATTCATGTGAAACAAAACCTGTCCTGAGTGCACAATTGAAAAAAACTCAACTTTACTCAGACTAATTCAGTATGTATTTTTGTATACACTGAAATTAGTGAGGATTATTGTTATTAAAAATTATTGTCAAGAAAAAGTGTCCTACCAGTGGAAATACCTATTACAATTGCAATTTTAAGAAGTGTTAACAGGACTACCACATATATTACTTCTACTAAATCTGAAAAAACTGGTAATGGACTTCGGAAATTTTAATTTCAAAACTGCAAGCTGAAATTTGGCCTTTGACTAGCAGTAACCACAGAAGTGTTCTTGTTTGCTTTATTATCCATCCAGAACAAGTGAGAGCCTCAGTCCAATATTCTTCGAAACTAAAAGAGTAGAATCATAGTAAATGAGAACTGAATGTAATTCTTGTTAGATATCCTACAATACAACTGCAATCTCTTCTTCCCTGACCATACAGTCAGGAAGAAATATAGACTATAATTTATATTATTTTACAGTATCATATACAAAGGTATAAAACTAGGTGTTGTTAACAGTAAAAAAGAAAACCTTAAAAATACTGAATTTCTTTCAATGCTTATCTTCATGTAGGTATATTTTGATTCAGTGCTTCTCTCTTTCTTTTTCTTAAATGAAGTTTAGGAAATCAAGTTATGAGTTCAGGGTAAATCAGAAAAAAAACAAGACAAATGACTCTTTGTAACTTAGCTGATTAATTCACAAGACATTCTGAACTAGACATAAAAACCGCAATGGAAAATCCTTGAAAATATCTCAAAACACCAGCACGAGGAAAAGGCCTGTCATAAAATAAAACGAAGTCAATATTTTTGAATGAATGCACAAATGCAGATTTGCCCAGTGAAATTAATATTCGAAGTTAAAATTATTTAAATACTTCCTTATTCCCTGCACTCTTTATTTATTTCCTTCCTAGTCAGCTGCAAGTTTTTTGCACTACTTACAAGTCTTTCAAAATTTTTCAGAAAAATTCTATCCTTTTCAGCTGTCAAGAAAGAGGCCTCAGTGGACTTTTGCCTACTGAATACAGCAGCATGTACATCTCATGACTTATGTTCCTGGTGATATTACCTTGTGCAATCTTCCTCAACACATGCTTTAACACAGCAATGGAAAATGTAGCTCAAAAAGACAGAGTGCACCCTGTACAGAATTTCCTAGGAAATTAACAATTGTCTGAAGTAGCAGCAAAAATTATCAGTTTCTTCTGTTGAGATTGTCACTGTATCAGCATCTTTTTTGAAGCACCATCTAAAGGGCTCAAACTCACAATTTTTTAGCTCTATCAGTCAGATTTCCACATTTCTTTTGGGTACAATTGCGTTTAGTACAATCTTAGACCTCCTCATTCTGGACACTAGAGTTGGTTTTGTTTACGGTAGAAAAGTGATGGATTCAATCTGAATTTCAGTGTTTGAGCTCTAGAAGAAAGAGTTGTAATAGTCTGCATCGCCTACTTTATATCAGCACCTCTGACTCCCCAAATATTAAAAAAACCACACTGCTGACATCTTATTTAATAATGTTTAATATACAAAAACTACAATGTTATATGTTTTAAAAGTGCTCTTGAAGTTTAATAACTTATCATTCTGTAGTACAGTGCAGTGCTCTACTGGAGGGCTAAAACTTTCCTACTCCTGCCTGTCTCTCGTTAAAGCGTATGACCTAAATGTGAATATTTTATAGCCAGTACTGAAGAATCAGGAAGGAAGCATGCAGGCAATCAGCATAAAGCAGCTTTTTCCAAAAACAATCTGAATGGATTTCCTTGAATTATGTCAAAGAACTAAACAATTTTTTAATGACACCTCCTATTTGCTTTCCTCAAAGAATGCTAGACAGGTAACAAACTTATGCTGGACTTGCATGCGTTGTGTTCATGGAATTAATACTGCCAATATGTTTTTAATATCTTGAAAATAATACTGGCAGAGGAAAAAACTTGCTATTTTTATTTCTCTGAAATAACGAATGCAACATTCATGGAAATCGTACTTCATACAATAAAACTTCACCATCGAATCAGTTAAGATCAATGGACTCTGTTTTCTTCACATCAAAGGAAAGAGGAAAGACATTTTTTTTCTTTTGTTCTTAACTGAAGTCAGTTGGAGCTTTACAACAAAACACAATAATAAAGAAGGGAAGGAAAAATGCCACCTCTTCCACCATGACAGAAAAAGCAGCAGTTTGCTGACAAAGTGCTTAGTGCATATTTTACAGAAGTGCAGAGAAAATTTATTCAAATTAAACGTAATTCCAACATGTATTCAAATTTACTTAAAGGAATATCAACATTTCTACATGAAGTTCTGTATTACATAATACTACAGCTCAAACTCTAGGTGCACTTAAACCAGGGAATTAATAATATAAATGCTTCTCACTGTTTTTAATTATTCTACTGCAGAACAGTAAGCAACGTAGTATATACATTAAGGAAATACCACATAAGCTCTTTTATATTCAAATCCAATTCATTTCTGAAGTAGTCTTAATTTTCATTTAAGTTATATTCTAGTTCCCAATTTTGCAGTACAAATTTCTATGCAGCCTATAGGATATACTAATGTAACATCTTTACATCAAATTAACTTTCTGTTCGAGTACATGGTGTAATTACACATTCCAGTGTACAATTCACATGCTTTCACCTGTATTTAGTCATGGCTTTTTTTTATGCTGAGCCATATTTTCACATATGTAAATAGTTCCTAAAAGGATAGCTAGCTGTGTATAGATAGAAAAATACAGTTCTGAATTACACTTTGTAGAGCACATGAAAAGGACAGCAATATTCCCAGGCAGCTGAATAAAAGAGCAAAGAAGAATCTTCAATACATGAAACTTACTTTTCAGCGGGCAAAATCCATATCTCTTGTCAACATCATAGTCTGCAGTGGTTCCACACCAGAACCAGCCATCTGCTCTGCCAGCATCTGTGCAGTCAGCATACCACTTATTACCAAATTTAAAAGGGAATACACAAGGTGCTCCCTCAGCATTTCCTCTCACTGTGTAGGTATCTAAGGAGATACGATAGTTTAAAAAAATGTGTAAGTGGTAATTTGCATGGGATATATATCAATCCAGCTTCACGTTCGTATTAGAGTAAGCACAGTTTGCTAGCTTAGTATACAATATGCATTATCAATGAAATGCTGATAATTTTTAATCTGTAGGTGTAATCTGTTACAGACCAATGTTCATCACTTAAAGCAGGCCACTGGCCAGAAAAGGAGACTACTGACCAGAACTGACTGAGCCAAGACAAATGTATTCCCATACAAAATTTTACATGCATAACAATCAAAAGTATAAAATACATAAAATCAAGCCATTTGCTTTTTAGGCCCACACAATCTGATTCTTGTGTTGATAACTCAAGTGCTGATCATTTTAAACACTATTTCATGTAGCTATAAACCCGAAAGCTACACCACAGAGTATCTTCTTTATGCTGTACTTAAATAAAAGCTTTTGACCCAGAGCCATAATACAGTAGTTTTTCTTTGTATAAACCCTAGAAAATGGATCATTCCCTTTCTCTGCCAAAATGCCATCATAAACATATATACGTCTCTCCCTAGGAGTGACAGAGAAGAGGTGAACATAATCAGCAGAACAGGCATTCACTCATTGGCTTTCTGTACATATTTAAAAAGTCAAAAATATCATTAACTGTTGCATAATAGTTATATGCATGTTCCAAACAACCGAAGACTTCCCTCTCCTTCTAAATGAATCACTGTCCTGTGCCTTGCATGGTTAATTATCTAATTTTTAATTATCATACCTTTGACAAAAAAGCAAAACGAACCCCACAGAAAACATAAAACACACTCAAGTACTATAGGTTTTACCAAAGCCCACACTCACTGATCTCCAAGACGACTACGGTAATTCTCCTACATATCTCCTGTATTGCAATTAGATACACATAGCAGCCAGTTCAAAATACAGAAATTAATTTATAGAACTTTACCTTCATAGCCTCGAGAACACAGATCGTCTGTAGTTCCGTAGACTTTCCACCTACTCCATAAACCAGATCCCTTGTAAAGCATAATATTCCTTTCCTGTCTGTTTCCATAGTTGAAAAACAAATCTTCCCCTTGGATTGCAAAGAGAGTCTCATTTCTGCATTCCCATCGCTGAAGTTCACTAGCCTTGTCACAAGGATACAGAGTGATCGGAACCCAGTCTTTCTTCGAAGGTACTCCCAAGCACAATTTGAATGCTATGCTCATAAGCTGGTGATCTGAGACCCACCTGAATTTTTGAGACTCATTTTCTTGAACACAAGGAGCAGTAGTCACTGAATTAGAACTCTGAGCCAATACACAGCGCTTGTGATCTTCATTATATATTAAAAAGGTGCTAGTATCTGTAAGACAAAGAACAATGGAATCACTTGGCCTGAAACAATTTTACCTACTATCTAAATGAAATACAAGACTAGATGCTACTCTTAGGGCTGAAATCTCATCATCTGTTCAGCAAAAAGAGGAAAGGATTCTCCCATGGCTTACAGCTGTTAAAGTGACTGCAGAATACAACTAGTTCAGATTCCAGGACATTTAAACTATTTTGCATCAAAGAAAGAATATATACTAAAAACAGCAAGGCAGAGACAGATTTAGTACCTCATGCAGCTTTAAACCATGGGATAAACTGAGGAAAAAAGGCCCAATCATAGTTCTTTTCCAAACTGCACCCATGGGACTGAGTGAGAACAGGGCACATGCACACCATGTGCTGCAGGGCTGGAGGCTGAGCGCTCCGGCAGCTCTGCTTCCTTGATCCTGACTCCCTTTGCAAGGACTACAGAGTGAGTTCTTCAGGCTCTGTTTCTCCATGGTGGACAGATCTGCTTTCATAAGTTCTGCTGAAATCCCCGAAGTCTTACTGAAGGGGAAAGATTTTTTTTTTCCCTAATTTACCTTTACACATAAGCTACTTGCAGGGTTACAATAGCATCACCATTTTTCTCTCAGCTGCATTCACTGGTGATTTCCTTCTTTCTTACATTTTTCCACTAAGAATGAAATACCGACAACAGTGTGATTTGCCATCAACAGGTATGCCTCTTAGTGACCAATGAAAATTTATGAGACTGTTTATAGCTCTCAAAGTTATTTCTCCTTCTTAGTACAACGTAGTTAACAACATGCATTTATCCATTTTGTTTCAAACATGAAATCACTAAAGAAGTTCCTAGCATTTCTTTTACGACCTGGATCTACTGCATGGTAAACGTTTGTGAGCTGGTCTCATCCAGAGAGAGAATTTTTCCTTCTCCTTTGGTCCTCTTGAAATACATTTTAGGGTGATAAATTAATCGTTCTCTAACATTCTATCTCATAAATTAACAGGTTGATCAAGGCCTTAAAAATATATTTTAACTGAGCTACAAGCAAGGGAAGATAAATACTTATTTATGTTACTCTGGGATTAAAGCTAATTAAAATATTATTTATTTTAGCGTTAGATTACCAAAGTAAGCAAGTTATACAATGCAAAAGTACCTAAGAGGAGAACAGATACACCACAAAACATTTTCCCTTTTCTGCTGATGTGGAAATGATCATAAATTACTAGAGAAGAAGCTGGGAACAAATAGCTTCCATGTCAGAAAAAGAGCTGATCCAGACTTATCTCACCCACGGGTCAGTTTCCTTCTCCTGTCCTCTGGCTTGTATCTCAGAGGGAAGCAGTATAAAACTGATGAGCACTGGAGGCACAAATTGTTCCCTTTTGCCAATCAGTTTTACTCATAGACAATACAAGGAAATATATAATTGTCGCTGCTGGTGATAACTTTTGATTCTGCTTTTCTACCAGCATTTAGCACAACGATACATGCAATGCTTGCAACTCTCCTTTTCCTGAAATCTTACTTAAAGTTTCCGGTTAAAAGAAAACGTCAGACTTTTTCATAAGTGTAAAAAACACCACTTGATCTTTTAAACTGCTAAAATTGTACTTCTGGCCTAACACAACATTATGTATTTTATGCAACTTACGGTCTTAAAGAGAGGGCGCTAGACAAAAAAATAGGGTGCTAGAAAAACATAGTCCCAAGTCAAAAGTCTGGACTGCTGTAGCCAAGCCAAAAGCAGTGTGGAGGTTTTGTTTGCATAGACAATGCCAGAAAGTTGAATAAAGAGGTGTGGCTAGGGGAAGAAAAGTAAATCTTCGGTCCCCTACATTTTGACTGTACCTTTACAAGGCATTAGCAGTGTGTAAACACAATGCAGCATCTTATACAAGTAGGTATTGAAAATAAGTTGGCACCCAAACAGGACAGAAGAACGAGGCAAAAGGATACAGGAGCAACTGTGACCGAGACTGCAGAATTCCCTTTCCCTCATAGTCACTCCTGTCACATCCATCACCGTGCAGATGACTTCTATCATGGGCCTAGGCTGCTCCAGTTTACAGCTGTACTTCTGTGTCTATTTGAACACCAATATAGATTCCCATATAACACTTTCTTTATGAGATATAAGGGAGATATTAGGGAGACTAGAAGAATATCAAAAAAGTCAGGTATCTGTGCAACACTCATTATACCCTGCCAACACTTCTCTCTAACCACTTGATATCACTTCTTGCTAACAGATTGTGCTACATCTGTCAAATGAGCTGAGCAAAATTATTCAGTTACGTAATTGATAACCAGCAACTAATTCAGAGCCTTAAGCAAACTAACATCCTACCTAGGGAAGGTTGCTTTTCCTAAATAAGCAGGACACTTGGAATCTAAAAGCAGAGTCTCAGTGTTCACAAGTGAAGTAGTACGCTGTACTCCACAAGGGTTGGTAGCATTAGCTACCATAAGGTCAAAACAATAATTACAAACTTAGTCAGCAGCCAATTTCTATAAATAATACCTTGACCAAATAAGGGACCAAGCCTACTAAGCATATGAACTTTTGGCTAGATAGCACCTCCCAGTGGAACCAACCAACCACCAAAGATCCGTTAAAAGAACCCCATAATAACACAGTACATGCATAGCATTGGATTTTAATGAGTATAGCAATTCTCAGAATAAGGAGGTGCTTTGCAGAAAACGTGTGAATATTCACATGCTATATATGCGTGTGTGTGTGTGCATTTTAGCTCCTGCATGTACATGCTAGGAGGAAAGATTCCCCTATGCACTGAGTACTGCAATAAAGTAATGTCAGCTTTCTAACATGTCATTTGTGTTGGAAAGTCTTATTCCCAGATTTCAGTGACATAACCATGTGTTCCATCACTATTCAGTAGAAACGTTTGCTTTAGAACACCCATTCTTCACTACAGATCAGCTACAGGAGGTACATAGGAAGGTCTTCCACAGCATCACCCCAAGTAACACGGTCTCAGTACAGATTTTAAGGGAGTAACCCATAATAAAAGTTTCAAAATTTACTTCTGGAAGGAAGTCCTTTAGAATGCTGCCAGACATAGGAACCAACCACTAGAACAGTACTGGGTCTGGCTGGACTGGAATCAACTTTCCCCTCAGCAGCCCATACAGTGTTGTGCTTTGCACTTGTAGCTAGAATGGTGCTGATATTGCACTAATGATTAGGCAGTTGCTGAGCAGTGGCTGCGCAGCATCAAGGCTGTGTTAACAGCCTGAGCCCCCAAAGGTCAGGTGGCTGGGGGTGGGCACTTGGATGGGAAGCAGGCACAGCCAGGACAGCGACCCTGAACTGACCAAAGGAATATTCCGTACCAGATGAGATCACTCTTAGCAGTAAAAGCTTCAGGAGGAAGCTGCTCTAGGAGTTGGCCAGATATCCCCACACCCAGCTCCCGGAGGACTGGGACAAGAGAGCAGCAGTGCAGTACTTAGGTATCTTTCAGTGTTAAACCAAAACAATAACCAATCCAGAGACATGTAGCATCTTTTCCCTCAGCTGTCCCAAGCAAACCCTGATAGATTTTTTCCCACTGGTTTTTATTTTTCTTTATCCATCACGCTTTGCCTATTTGCCCAATGCCAGTCCCAGAAAGATTGTGCCAAGTATCTTTTGTAGAAATTACATTTTAGGAGTTCCAGTATGCAAAAACAGCTTTAGACTTTGTAGCACTTGCAGGCTATCATAGATTACGAGCGGAGATCAAAAAGTGGCTCATGAAGTCAGAGAAGCATTAACAGCATCAAAGGCCGAGGCAGAACGCCCCAGCAGCACACCAAAAGCCAGAGGAAGGGAGAGGGGAAGCAAGGAGGCAGCCAGCATGTAGGGTGACTTCTCTTAGCAGACAGCCTGCAATGACTGTAGCTAACTACACAAAGCAAGAAAGGTTACAAGCTGGCATTACGAAACTGCTCCAGTAAACCTCAACCTTAACCACGAAGGATGCTGAGGAATGGCAGATGCAAAAGTTTTCCTTGTATGAAAGCAGCGCACTGGAAATCACAGCAATTGTCACGTGCAAGCTCCAGCTTTCAACCAGAGACCCTATGCCAATACGCTGGCTATGCTAACATTCCCAGGACAGCCTGGCTTGGGGCACTCTATATAACCCAAAGGGCCACCGAATAGGGCAACTTCAGCCATGGATCAGCTCAGCTGGGGCAGGGCGGGCTGCCCTCAGGATAACGTGGCTGCGGGCTGCCCACCGACCCCGGGGCTCCTCTCCACCTGCGCGGCAGCTTCCCCCCTCCACGCGTACACACACACACAAACACACAACGCTTCAGGTCAGCCGGGGCTCGGAGACCCCCCCCTCTTCCCGGCGTGCTGCACACAGTCCCTGCGGGCACTTACCCAGCAGAGGAAAAGCGCCGGGGAGAACGGCGAGGAGCAGCAGGAGCGGGGCGGGAGCCATCGCCGCTGCGAGGAGAGGAGCCCGCCGGGCAGCTCCGCCGCACTTGTGAAGGGCCGGTGGATCGGGGGAAAGCTCCGGGCTCGAAACGATAAGGAAATATCCTGTCACATGGGGTGCTTAGAAATAACAGGAATTCGCTGTTCAAACTTTGCTTTCCTAAGCTGATTTTCCTCAGCGGAGGGAAGAGCCTCCTTCCAGGCACACGCAGGTGATAACGTGGTGATAGCTGAGAGGCGCGCCGGGCTGTTTTCCGCTGTTGTTCTTTTTTTATCCCCTTTGCGACCCCGTCAGCGCCGCACGTGGATCGGCGCTCGGTTTTCCAAAAAAAACGAGTCCTGGAGAGGGCGGGGAAGGCCGGCGGGCTCCGACCTGCCCGCACGGGACGGCGCTGCGCCCGCACCGCCACAGCCCCGCTCCTCCGCGCTGCGGGACGAGGGGAGACCTACCGGTTGGAAACCAGGGTTTGTGCCGTGCCCCTCTCGCCGCTCCCCACCAGGAGCAGGTGGCAGGTCCCGGCGGGGAAGGAAGGGAGCAGAGCAAGCATCGCTTCCCCAGACGAGCGTATCGGCTTTCCACGAAGATGTGCCAATTTAAGTCATCCTTCTGAAGCCTTTAAAGGCTGCAGGGAGGTCTTACAGCCCGGGGGGATCTCACCAAATGCCTCGTGTTTTGTGGGGAGCAGCACAGCATTGCTTAGAGGCTGAAATCCGTACGTGGGCTGATGGGTCACAGGTGGATAGAAAGCATCAATCTTACTGCTGTTATATGTACAGAGGCATTTGTAACGTTTACTGAGCACGGTAACACTGCAGAAGCAGCCTGATGGATTTCAGAAGCACTGAGCTTACCCATGTACGTGGTGTGTCCTCTGCAGTCATTCTCATACTGTCAGGCATTTAGAAACTTCTGGTACGTACAAGAAAATTTCAAAAGCCTCCTTGGAGCTTCTGGATGGAAAAATAGAGCAAGCACCCATCTGAGCTTATTATGGAAGGAGACAGGTCAGAGCGAGCAAATACTTTTACAGTGTCATTACAAAAGAAGAAACAACAGAGAAGAAATCCAAGCTCTTTTGAACTCTCTACAAGGCTCCCAGTAACATAAGTAGGGATGCCAGCCAGCCAACTCAGCCTTGCTGAGGCCTCCTGCGGACAACTCACAGGGAGTAAAAGAGGATGTTTTTCACAATTTCTTGTGATATCTGTGGATGCACATAAAGGTCAGGCAGAGCGTGGCCCAAAAACAGGAGGTGGAAAGCAGAGTTCTGTGTCATTATGTCAGTAGGTTCTCACCTGGGAAACTTCAACCTGCAACTGATACGAATTCTCTTGCTACAGTAGATGGCACCTATTTATTATTCTCTAACTGCTTGGAATGACCTTTATACTGAACTAATGAAAAACTCAAGTGCTTCCACTGAGGAGATATAGCTAAGTCAAACAATAGTGATACAACTTGACAATGAAGAGTTGCCCCATATTCTAACATTACTATCTTAGGAACATCCAGGCATTCTAAGTAAGTTTGAAAAATGCTTTTAGAGGGAAAACATATTTTAAGTCACCTTAAGATCTGTTTACAAGCTTACTTTAATAACAGCAATAACTGGAACCCCAGAAAAGCGTATAGTGCCAGAAGGATCAAGTCACAAGATGGAGAGCAAATGTTGCTTTCCTGATAGAATAATGTTATTTGTTAGACCATAACCTGCACTTTGGGGAATCCTTGGTATTCTCTTGGCCAAAGAATCATAGAATTGCTCAGTTTGGAGAAGATCTTAAAGATCACCAAGTCCAACCACAACCTGACCGTACCACCCTAACTCTAACAACTCTCTGCTAAATCACGTCCCCGAGTGTAACATCCAAACAGTTTTTAAACACATCCAGGTGACTCAACCACCTCCCTCGGGAGCCTTTTCCAGTGTTTAACACCCTTTCTGTAAAGAGCTTTTCCTGATATCCAACCTAAACTTCCCCTGGTGCATCTTAAGGCCATTTCCCCTCATCCTGTCACCAGTGAAAAGAGACCAACCTCGTTCTCGCTGTAAGCGCCTTTCAGATGTTGGAAGACAGCAATAAGATCTCCCCTCAGCCTCCTTTTCCCCAGACTAAACAGCCCCAGCAAAGAGCAGTAAACAGCGAAGGGACACAATATGCAAAGTTTAGTCTCAATATAATTGAAGTCTTTAGATCAAAAAACAAAAAGGGGGGGCTGCACATAAGTACCAACACATGTCACGCAAATAGGCAGGAAAATGGTAGAAAGTAGCTATGCATATCTGACAATCAGTGGCCCTGCCAGGAATGAGCTACACGTGGAAGTCAACAGAAGAGACCGCATTGGGTCACTCTTGGAGGTTCCCAGGGCTAAACTGGACAAGTGCTTAACATCATGATGCAGTTTTCAAATTAGTTGTGCTTCAAGGAGGGAGTCATACTAGATGACTTCCTGAGATCCAACCATAACGAGACATTAGAAGAGCTCCTACTAAGTCCGGAATTCCAGTCATTCTTGGGATCTTTGCCTCAGCAAATTACTTCCTTTCCTGATTCTTCAAAAAAGCCTTTTTCTCATTGCCCCTTGCACACACTGGAGCTACCACCACTTCAAAGTCATTCTAAATGGGGTACATGTATATATAAATGCACACATATACATACCCACAATTGTATATATGCCAGGGTTATCTGGATGAGTTTATTCACTCAATCTCTACGTATGATCTGCAGCATACTGCTCAACAATGAAATCTGAGTCTGGCTTGCTCCTTGGGAATCATTGTACAACTGCATATACACATTGTATACTCTCCAAGGAAAAGAATTGCTCTCTTAGGGGACAAAAGGATTCAGCAAAATCTCAGGCTATAGAGAATTGTAGGCAAATAGTCACCAGATTGAATAATTCAATCTGCTAAATAACTAATGACAGGATACTACTTTAACATGCCCTAGCTAGCAATATGTTTTCATCTTTCTCTGCGGGTAACAAGCCAGCTGTCGTTTACATTTGGAACAGAAAGGCCTAGATTTCTCTGAAACAGGTCTGACCCTCTCCAGTTCTGGCACAGCCAGTATTTGCAACTGGTGACTGTTCCTGGCAAAATACCCTGAAAATGTGAAGTCACAGTAGCTCTTGATTTTTGATAGTCAACAGGAAGATGGAAAGTTCTGTCTAAATGAAATCATATCCAAACATGAAATAACCTCTCTTCTGTTTGTTGTTTCACATATGCATCCAAGATTTTTTTTTTTATGTTTCATGTGTGTTTCTGTATCTCTTAGATGGCATTCAGTAGTTTTGTGCATTTCTAACATTTGCGTTGTCATTTATGCTAAAGATATACTTAAGAGCAAAAAGCATATCTGTTTACATGATAACACGTGATACCATCACTTATCACAGTGCCTATCCTATATAAGCTATATAAATAAGATATTGGGCAGTGAAAAAAAACAGGAATTGGCAAAAATAATACTTAATTTTTATACAAATCATATTCCTCTGAGATGTTATTTGGAAATTGATTTTGACATTTATAATTTCTGAAACCAAAACAGAATAAAATGTTTTAGGAAGTGTAAAATAAAAGCTTTAATAACTGTCATCAGACAGCCTTGACCTAGTAAAAGCCCCTTGAGAATACCACTAATATCATGTATAATATTCACTTTAAATACAACTAAATCAAACTTGTATCTGTGTCTTATATACGTACATATCAAAATTTTGAATTCCAGCATTCTGCTTTTAACACAAAGTAAGAACATAAGAATATCACTTTTCCCTGCATATATTATAATAGCTTCATAAACATGCATGACTATTGGGAATGTATACTCTCATGATTACTAACACGTCAAGTTTGGTTTATGCCTCACCCATATTATGAAAATAAAGAGGAATGTCCACACCCTAGCATATCTGGTTCCTTACAGCTGCAAGTAAGTGTTGCCTGTATAGTTAAAAGCCACGGTAAATGCAGCCAAGAAGTTAACAGATGTTTAGGGAAAATAAAGGAGTACCAGATGTTTTTTTTGCTTTCTATCATCATAGTTTCTCAAGAGGCAAAGTACATAAGACCCATAGCTGTAAAATTTCTAGTACGTTTAAACAGATGACTTTCATTGATTCTAATTTCATTTTCCAGGGTATTCTGTTACATCAGAAATACAGCTAGATATTGGATTGCGAGGAGGGGACAGTTTTGTCCAAAATACAGGTGGGAGGCCATTAGTTATAAGGTGATCATATCTTCAAATCTGCCTATTGGGAGTCTGTTGAACACAGCCAAGACAGACTCACTTTGAGAAGAATTCTCTTAAGCAAGACATCACTTCAGCATATATATATATTTTTTTTAAATCTCAAAACCAGGAACTTCATAAGACATACATATTTCATAAAAAGACTGCAAAGAAAGACAGCCTGTTTAGAATCAAGAAGGAACATAGCCATAAATTGGACCATGTTCTATCCACTCATCTCATTTAAACAGAATCCAAACATACCAAAGATTTTTCTGTTGAATTTTTGCACATGCACTCAGAGGCCTTTCAGCATTAAGACACTGATGTCTGGAAGTTCTGCAGTGTAACCTGCTCTCCAACTTATTTCTTTCTGGTGCTTTCACTCAGATGCTTGATAAAGCTACAGACTCCCATTTCTAATTTATTTAAGTGCCAAAAGTCTTTTAGTAAAGCTACTTTTTATAATTAACAAATTGAATACACATTTTTAATCCCTTCTTAACTTTACAAGTACACCAGTGATACTCCACAAGTGTGCATAATACTACATGCAGTTGAAAAGTCAAAGTTCAGTATAATTTGGAACTCAGTAGGAGCTGAACAGAGCACAGCGTGAAGTTAATACAATGCCATAACATTTTGATAATAGTTTCTGCCTTTGTATTGTACACTCCATTCTAGTTATTTACCATGGATGAAAAGAAATGCAGCAGAAATGTGGTAGTTCACACACGGAACAAAGACCTTCAAAAAGGATAAGGAGATTTTTCTTACCAGGAAATTCTCTTTACAAAAATGAAACACAAGTTGAAATATAGTACAAAAAGCTAAAAGAATAAATAGAGCTGCTTTGTTAATCCTTTCTGTTTATCACATCACAGTACAAACACAAGAAAATCCAGTTTAATTCAAAGAAAATAGTCTTCATATCCATCATCATTATTAACTCAAAACATTAACCAAGTCTATTAACCACGGACTTGAGTTACCAGAAGTCTTTCAGGAGCTCTCATTCTCTAGGACAGGAATAAAACTGTATGAGGCTGTATTTAAAAAGAAACATCTTTGAACAGGTTACAGGATCGGTCAGTAACTGTCAGGTGAAGCATCTAGGTTGATTTTTTTCTTTTCTTTTCTTTTTTCTTTTCTTTTTTTTTTTTTTTTTTTTTTTTGCACAGAAGATTATCTGTTTTTTTTTTGTTGTTGTTGTTTTTGTTGTTTTTTTTTTTCCCTTGCTTGCTTTATCTTTGCTTCAGATCATCTAACCCAGAACAAAACCACGCACCGTCACTGATTTGATCTTCTAAGTATTAAGAGGATACCTGACAAGTCTTTAAGTTCTGCAAATCGTTGGGTAGTACTTGAGCAACATGGCAATATTCTTTTTTAGAAATGAAAATGTCAGTAATCAATATACCAATAAGTATCAACTTCACGAATATTCTTCATAAATGTTACAGAAACAAAGTACTGCAGAAGGGTTTTATTTGAAAAAAGGAATCAGATTTCAGTTCTGTTTCCCAAAGAAAATTTGAAATTAAGAAGAGGGAATGACCAGATTTGAGAATGCTTTTAATTGGCATTTTTTCCAATCAATAAATAAAGCAGTATTAATCAGTCCAGAACTGTTTACAAATTCAGGCTCACTTGAGCAATTTTGAGAACTGCTTGTCACGGTGGGTTCACAGGATGAGATGACACACACCACAGCAGGGTGCATCAGATCTGGGCAAGCATAAAGCAATGGGATGCCTCCTACCATAGATTTCATATCATCTGCACACCACGTGTCCTGTCACAGCAGCAGTAGCAGCCCTGACAAACATACAATCTTCCCTAAAATCAGTCTGAGGTGCCTAACTCAGTGACCGTGTTTCACTTCATTCCCACTCTTGCTTCCTTACCCTTAAAATAATGAGGCTGCTACACTTCTTGACTTGCTAGAAGAGCAAACACAGTGATGCATGTACTGAGTAGTAAATACACAAAAATTTATGAGCCAAGAAGTGGGTGAGACACTCTCAAAGCTATCCTACATCCCAGCATATCATATGAAAGAATTTTATAGATTTCAGCCCGAGAAGGTGCACGATGACCTGTGAGATGGGTAGAGGGAAGGAGGCTGCACTGCCTGGCACAAGGAAGCTCTGATGTGAGGAGCAGACCTGCTGGGTTAGAAGGACTGGAATGATGCTAAGTACTGCTGTGAGGAAACACAAACCAGAACAGGAGGATGGAAGTTATCCAGAAGATACTTTGGGGATTGATCCTCACCCAGACCTCAGGAGGCTGCTGAGGTTGCCATGATGGTCCTTCTCCCTTTTTCCCCCCACCTGTCCATCTGCAGCTAGAATTCAGGGCAGTGCCACCCCAAGAGGTAAAGACCTTTCCACATTCTCTTGAGGCAGCATCTCCCACGCTAGGCCTTAGTGGCAGAAAGATATAGAGAAGATAAGAGTTAGAGCTATTCTCCTCTTACAAGGTTTAAGATAGGAGGGGTGAGTCCAAGTCACTGTAAGTCACCCATTCTGGGAAATTCAGCAGCCTTGACTTGAGTTTTGAGAAGTTTGGCAAGAGATCCAAAGTTAGAAATGTAGCAACACATTAAACATATGACCAGAACTGTGGAGCTCTAAAGATCTTGCCTTCTGAGTTTTTCAGTTCTTGACTCAGAAGCATCTTAACATTTATCATCGCTTCACCTCATCACTGAGGAGCATTTCCAACAGAAATGCCCTGCCAAAAAAGCAGAGAGGCTGAATCGCCATTTTCTTTTCTGTCAGGAAGTATTACGAGAAGACAGAAAATCTCATGCCGCACAGCCAGCTTGTACAGGTCACATGCTTAAGGCAAACAGCCAGTTTCATTGTTACTTGTCCAAATGGTATCTCATTAAAAGAGCTATTAAAATAAGCATTAAATATTGAGATTTAAATGAAATGTCTCATACCACCGTGTAACAGACTCAACAGGCATTTCCTTGGGAATATTTATGAATATTGACTTTGCAAAATTTAAAGGGAAGCAGTTCAGATTCCTGGGAGCTATGCCAAGAGATTTCAAATCCAGGAAAACAGCACTCTGTGATGTGAAAACAGGACTAGAATCCACACCTCCTGGAATTTAACCTAAGCTACCAGTTTTCTGCAGGTTCTTTGCATGCAACACAGGCACCATATGCATTTCATCAATTTAAGGTATTCCAACATTATGCACTGAGCAGAATCACAGAATGGCTTGGGCTGCAAGGGACGTTAAACCTCATACAGCCCCAACCCCTTGCCATGGGCTGGGCTGCCACCTACCAGATCAGGCTGCCCAGGTCCCCATCCAACCAGGTCTTGAATGATTCAAGAGAGAGGGCACCCACAGCTTCTCTGTGCAATCTGTAAATCTGTGCTAGATTGATCAAGATTCAGAAGAACATGGCCATATTCAGTGGAGCTCAGCTCTCACCCATATGGACAGTGACAGCACTGAAGGGCTAAAGAGCCTTCCTTTTCTTTCCTGCATAACAGTCCCATACCCAAAAGTAATGATCCTGTTTCCAGGAGTCTTTCCCTCCTGTGTTCATACAGATCCAGGTTGTTTGTGGGTGACTTGTCTGTCCATGAGAATATCTACAGATGTTGGAATACAAGGCATTTCTTTTATAAGTCAAATTAATAAAGAAAAAAAAAAGGGAAAGAACTTCCAGTCAAAGGTAAAAGGTGCCTAGGGGAAAGGGATAATAGTCCAAACAGGAAGGGGTTGGGAGGTTGGGATTATTTGTTTGCCTTTCCTGGTTCCTTGGCTGGAAGCAAGAGATTGCCCACAGTCACGGATGGGTTATTTTCATCTCTCGTTTCAATGGGAGGCATCAAAACAACTCAGAAGTTGTGGAACCTGGCAGCTAGTTCAATCCTAAATGTGAATTCTCAAAATTGAATGTGTCAATTAAATCAGGGAAAAAAAAAACAAATTAAAGCAATTACTACAATGAGTTAAGACTAATTTTGTGTTAGTGAAGAGTTTCTCTCTTCTTGGGTCCCTTTTGTTGTCTAGAGAGTCTTCTATATTTTGCTATCTCCGCCATTTCACAGATGGTGAATGGTGATCAAGCCCAGAGGTTTTAAAAAGAACTTAGTATTTCAATATTTCTCTTTCATTTCAAGTGGTGTCAGAATGTGCAGATAAAACACCCTGGTTTGTCATCAGTCAATCCTTGGCTGTGCTACTGGCCCATAAACCTAACTCAGATTACCTCCACTAACTCTCCATCTGGAATCAGATGGCTGCAATTCCCACCTCGCTATAAGAAATCCTCACAGCCTGTTCCTGACTGTACAACGGGCACAGAGCTGCTTGTTCCTTTAGTCAGCCCAGCATGGGATGGCTCAGGCAGTGGCTGTATGTCAGAGGATGAGGAGCTCTGACACCATAGCTTTGTGCACACACTGTATTTCATACCAACACGGTCATCTTATCTGGTACTTCTGTAGAGCAATGGTCTGAAGTCACGAACATATCTGTATTTTTGGAGAACAGCTTCCTTCTGCAGTATCAAAACATGTCATTTGCTTTTTTTTCCTACAGTAAAAACACTCACTTCAGCTCAGTGCTACAGAGAGGATTTATATGGGCCATTCTTTTTTGGAGTCCTGGCAGCTCTTCCTGCCTGTTATCTATGACCAGAAGTGAGCTGATGTATCTGAGTTTTTACAGGAAACCAAATCAGCAAATGTCACAGTAGCAGTGAAGCAGGATATAGTAAACTGTGCTACACGTACACATTCCGTGCTTCCTCTACTCAGCTCATACAGCTGAAAGCAAAGCAGAAAACAGCAAATGCAGGTATAGGGAAAAGAAAGCTAAAGTGCTCCATAAATCCGAAGAGCTGATTTTTTTCCCTGACAAAGCAGTGAAAACATAAGCAATTGGAGCCCAACACTGAAGTGCTCAGGATATTGCATGCCATAGGAGTCAGAACACCAGCCAAGATTTGCCTATAGCTCCTCTGTGCTTGTTTCAAACTGCTCCCAGGGGAGGTGCCTCACCGCTGCACACGAAGCAGGAGGCTTCTGTAAGGCCCAGGACATGACAGAACACATCACAACTCTGGCTTCACTCAAAGCCCCTCCCGACTTCATATCTCTTTTTAACAACTTTGGAAAAGAGCTGAATTTTTACACAGCCTTAAAACACTGTTTGCTTTATAGACAGTTTCAAGTTGGTGTGGATGAATCCCCTATATACAAAGCATGCACATCCTTCCAGAAACAAGGCCTCGTTACTAAAGGTTGATTTGTTTGCACAAAGCCTTCTCTCCTTTCTTTGTCTCTCCTGACTGAACCCTACCTCAAGCGAAGACTTATTTCTTCCTCTCATTCTCTCCCCCATTCTTCAAACCCTACCCCACATCAGTCCCCATTCCAGCAAAGCCAGCGCCTTGCAGGTCTGGCACTGAACCAATGAAAAGAGAGAAGATTAAATCCTTTCATCAAGCCCTGCCGCACATCACTCCAATTCCAATAGCTGACATTACCAAGAAGGCAGATTACCCTATTCCTTGTTTTTAACACCTATATTCTTTCCAAGGGACAACTTAAAGACATGTGCGTCTGCCAGAAACAGACTAAAGAAACTGATATTTTGGTAAACTCAGTGCACAAGGTGTGCTTAAAAATTCTATGAAAGCATAAACAATGCCCCAGCTGTCCTGTTGAATCCTGTCCTGTGGCTTAAAGGGGAACCATGAAAGAGGTTTTTGCTTGTTTGTTCTGTTTTTTTTTAAAGAAAGACATTAAGCCACTAGGATATATAGCAGTGGAACGTGCAGCAGGGCTGCTGCTAAGAACCAGTCTGCTGGAGAGTAAGGAGTTCTCATTTCTTCATATGGCAGTGAAACAGTTGAAGAATATAACGTGTCAGAGGTCAGCATTGTGTTTCTGACTGTGGGACTGCATTGTACCAGGAGCAGCTCTGCTATTAGATGGGATACAGCAAATTACCCCATGGCCTTCCCAGCACCTCCATCAGCCCAGAGCTCTCTGCCACTCATGCTTGATGCAATCACACCACAACATCAGAAATGATGTTGGTGGTATGGCAGTAGAGGCTGAACCTTCCCACCAGTATTCCATTACATTTTGTTGCCAGATAGCAGCAGAAGAGCAGTCTGACAGAATGGCACCTAACACAGAAGTGTGGATGAAGCAAAAGTGTGGAATTTAATTCCTCTACGCAGAAAAAAACGACACCCATTGACATTCATCAATGCTTGCTGAATATTTATAGAGACCCAGCAGTTGATGCGAGCACAGTGAGGTGGTGGGTAGGACATTTCAGCAGTGGTGACAGCAACATGAAAGACCATGAAAGACAAAACTGTTTTCCTTTTTTGTCTCAAAGCTTGCCTCATGAGGCCTTTCTGGTGATAAGACTCTAACTGACAACTGCAAATTATCTAGGGGGGTGAGTGGTGAGTGTCACCCTGCCACAATACCTCTGCTCATGATTGTAAAGATAAGCAGAAGCAGGACAGGCAGTCTTCTTCGGGGTGCGGCTTGAAGGAGCTGACCACTACAAAAGGCGATAATGCTTGTGCATGGCAACAAAGGCACCACTCCCTGCTGGCTGATCTGTTGGGCCAGGTATGTCACACTAAGAGAGAAAAGAAGAAAAAAAAACACCCAGAGAAATGGGGGATAAAAAGGCACTGACAAAACTAAGGGCTTTGGAGAAGAACTCCCAAAGAAACCTTTGACAGAGAACTCATTGAGGGAAAAACCTCTTTGGAAGAACCCCCCCCTCCAGGGTGTTGGTATGCCAACCACAAGAGCAGGCACTATATCAGGTTGCCCAGGGCTCCAGAATCTTGAAACACAGGAAGCCCAGTTACTGGAGCTGTGTGACTGAACCAGTGAGGATATACTTCACAGACTTCACAAAAGAAAGAGTAGGACTATCCCTATTTCAAAACAACGGCTGCACAGAATACTCATAGTATTATGAAAAGACAATTGACAGAATGGAAGTGTCCAGGTGTATATAAAATGAAATTAACTTATGGTTTAAATTATGATTAGTGTTTGTGGGCATGCTTACCATAACAATCAAGTATGAGAAAATACGTGAAAGAAGAGGATAATCATTAGGAGACACGCATATGTGGAACTGCATTTCCATAAATATAAACATATATATGTGTATATATATATATGTGTGTGTGTATATATATAATATATATATATATAATATATATATAAATATATATATATATAAATATATATATATATATAAATATATATATATAAATATATATATAAAAATATATATATAAATATATATATATAAATATATATATATAAATATATATAAATATATAGATATAAATATATATATATAAATATATATAAATATATATATATACACACACACACACATACACATATATATATATATATACACACACATACAGACAAGCTGGGAATGGACTCTTTCTGATACTGAACCACAGAGTCCCACTGAATGCTGTTCAGCTCAGTATCATTTACAGATTCACAACTGCTTGCTACCTACTATCTAGAAGAAATAAAACACTATAATGCAATGGGAAGCACAGCAATAATAGCAGGGTAGCAAAGTCCAAGGCTGCAGCAAGTGAGGATAAACCCAAATGCAGTGGCTGTGTACACAGAAACAAAGGGAAAAAAGCTGCTTACCCACCTTAGGCCTCAGGTAGGCAGGGATCTCCAGCAAGAAACCCTTGCTTCCACTACCAACGCTTAAATGACATCTGGGAAGGAGTGGATCCTGGCTGCATACACCTGAGCTCCCCTGGGCTGGCCCTGCCTTCCCACCAGGTGCTCAGGGACTTGTACAAGCCATGACTTAACATTTCACTTCAATATATAAACAAGCAACAAATCTGGTGTCAAATTCAGCTCCACTGACAGACAAATTCAAGGCAGCCTGGTTCTTGGAAAAAGCAAATTCAGGAACTGGTTTAAGCAACCAGGGCAAAGAGCTGCCCTCTAAAGTGATCAGCAGAACTCACAGACAGGGTGCATTTATAGAAAGCCTTGATTATCTAGAAGTAGTACTCAAGAGTAGAAAGTGTGGCCATTTAATAGAGAATAAACTTATTAAGATGAATTACTAAATGGAAATAATCTACTTTACAATTAAACGAGCAGAAGTGTTAAAACAAAACTAATGGCAAACTCAATCTAAATGCCAGTATCCACACAATCAAGCAGCACATTATGATTCCACAGAAAGTACAAGAAATTCTACAAACCAAGCTTCATAGACTCTGTTAAAATAAAGTAAAAGAATCCTTACTCTTCCCCCCTCATAGCACCATGAGGAAAGAGAGCCTCCAAACAAGCACACATAGCAAGAGAGCCCAAGGAAAACACATACGTGAATCTTCCCATGTCGTTTCAGATGGCAGCTAACACAGGCTGTATTCTTACAGCTGCACAGAGCCATGACTATATCCTCTTTTTTTTTTGTTCATGTAAAACATCACAACATACATTACTTGTCCTCCTGAGGCCCGTGCCTTTTGCTGCTAAGTTGGCCTAAATGAACTCTGCCACAATGCTGCAGCATCAACTGCAAGAATACATCACCAGGGAACAAAGTAAAGACTCACTTGGAGAAATTTTCACAGCTATAAGAGACATCAGAACAAAGTGATGTAGATGTTCACACTTTGTTGCAAAGCTAAGTAAATTGGGACAGTTTGACACTTTGTTTGCAAAAGCCACGTAATCCTCAAATAGCATAAATACAGGGGTGAGCCATGGCAAGTGGCTAGAAATAAATCCTCATGTGATTTCAGACACAGGACAAATACTTTGCTTATTATTACATCAAGAGGGGAGAACAGCTTAAATAATAATTAAATAAACCAGTCATAAAGCAGTAAATAGAGACAGTGGCTGGGCAGATAACTGACAAGTTCATGATAGTGAATGCCATTTTACTGGTAGCAGGCTTTAGCAACCACAAAACATATTCCTGCTGGATTCAACAGCTCTATTCAGAGGGTCCTAAGCATGACTACTAGCACAGCAGCTGTTAGCAATGCAGGGAACATCGGGCATAAACAACCTCGATTGTAGGAATCAGAGTTGCACATATAAGCACTCAAATCTTATGCTGAAGAGGGCAAAGCAAAGTCAGAGCAAAATAAAAGGTTCTACAAGCGCTAGTGGTTATTTTCTTACATTTTATGTCAGCTCAATAGATTTTACCCTAAATATGTTCAGTCTACAACTAAAAATATATATACTTGCCTTTATTTCCTCCTCCTCCCCCCATAGGAGTTTCTTTGTTATTGCATGCTGCCCATATATACTCTAACATCAATGAGAATGTTAAAAAAAAAAAAAAAAAAAAAACAATACACAACACAAAACAGCCCTACTGCATGGGTTTCTCCACATTCTCTCACAAAGGCTTACGATTTGTTTCTCAGATAAAACGCAGATCACAACAAGCACCGTGAGTGAAAACAGCTTTGTTTTAGAAGAGTCACAGATCAAACACAGATCAAGGAACCCAACACTAGGCTACTCTGTGTTACTATTTGACAATTAATTCAATTCCTGATAATAACTGTTGTAACACTACAATGCAATGGAAAGCACAGCAGGGTAGCAAAGTCCTAGGCTACAGCCAGTGAGGATAAGCCCAAATGCAGCAGCTGCAGACACCAAAAGGAAAAAAAGCTTATCTTTGAAAAGCCTCAGGTTGGGAAACTCCAGGGTAAGCACGGACCTCCAGCAAGATAGCCTCACCTCCACTACCAATCCTTAAATGAGGTCTGGGAAGGGGTGGATCCTGGCTGCATCCCTTCCGGTCACTCAGTTACACCGCATGCACCTGAGCTCCCCTGGGCTGGCCCTGCCTTCCCACAGGTGCTCAATCACTGGTTCAAGCTGTGACTTGCATTTCCACTACAACTGTAAACTAGATGTCAGGCTGTGGTAGTACTTGTTTATCGATCAGTACACAAATATATACATTACACTTCACAGATACAGCTGATTTCATTTGTTTGCTACCAACACTAAAGTATTCATGCTGTATTTCCCACAACAAAAGGGGATATGCAGCACAACTGAAGAAAGAAGCACTGAGTATTACTTGGAGTGTAACTGAAACAAGTTAATCACGAGTGAAGAATTTGACAAGCAAAAATGCCATAATCTACATGCAAGTGCCATACAACAGCAGCAGCAAAACACAGCAGAAAACCAACAGCTGACTCCCCAAGAAATCAGAACGTTTGTCTTCAGAGTACTTTCAACACACTTTGCCCACGGCATCCGAGTCCTTTCTCTTATCGCTCTTCCCTGCAATTTATGAATTGAGTTTGCAACATAATGAACTAAATACTCCAACTTTAATATTTTGCATTCATACCAAAAACAATTAACAGTTTTTACAAATAGTGTTATTTACTAAAACAATTCTTGTACAACAGTGCAGTATATCTAAATATATACATATGCCAACATCAAAGGGAGCATCAAAACAAAACAAACCAAAAATGTACTTTGCTACTGTGTACACTTTATTACAACCAGAAGAGACTTCAGCAGGCTCCTTTTCTTTTTCATGACAAAGACAGAAATTATTTGGATTTCCAGAAGCACATGCAGGTGAGAGGAACAAAAACTCCTACCTTTTGCTAAGGTAGCAGCATGAAAATTGATCTGCAGCTATATATAGTAGCAAATGGAATGTTTTTAAATACAAATATCCTAACTCCAGAAACAAGGCTTCTAAGGGCTTACATAGTGTTTTTACATATTGAAGCAAAAAGTTCAAATTTCAGGGCCTTCCAAAGTTTTACTATGGTGTTGGATAGCATACACATCAAAGTCAATATTCTTCATTGCAGCTGAAAAGGAAAAAGGAGTACCTGTAGTGTGAAGTTGGTTGGCTTTATTAACATGGAATAGAAGAATACAAAATGATTCCGCCTGCCTTCTAACAGTGGACATTTTTGTAGATTTTATTTTGCTTTTTTTTTTTTTTGAAAAAACTCCTCTTGATTTTTAAATGGAAAAATTATGCTCCCTTATTATTCAAAACCAACGTGTGCATCTTCTCCACAGGAAACTGCAGATACGTAATTCAAAATGCCATTGTAGCCACGGTAATTAGAGACATTCTTTTCTATTCAGTCTGTGAAACCCACCAGACAAGGAATAAAGTAAGACCCTCACAAGTGAAGACTGCACAGAAACCTTTGAAATGAGAGTGAAAAAATAAAGGTAAGTGATATTAGAGAAAATACTAAAAAAAATTAATCGGAGAATGAGGTATTAAGCAGTTCTCCAGTGTAAATCTGATGTTCCTGTCATCTAGATGAAATCAGAGAACTATAATAGCAGCCTAGATTTGATCAGCAAAATATGTCCATGCTATTAAAAGCGGATTTATTTCCTCTTATCTAAGCATTAGCAATCTGACAAAATCATATGAAGTTCTGGTTACTCAAATTCATTTCAGGTCCCCCTTCAAAACTTCTGAAGAGTCACTGTAGGAGGGCAATATGCTGCTCCACACCTGCTAAGTAGATACTTCTATCTTGTTCTTCATGGTTGTTTTACTGCTGTACAGGTATTCTGTCTTCTGACATTAAACACACATCTACACAGGTAACAGTTACTAAACATAAGTGGGTAAATATGTGGCAGCTGATGTTTCAACTGCAAACTCCTGAATATACTGCCATAACATCAGTGTAGCAAATCAAATTTTAACACGCTGACCTCAGTATTCTTCCTGGGATGCTTTACAGTAAATCTTTACATCTGTGTTACGTCCACATAAATTGAAATGATACACACAAGTAAACAAATTTTGTTTTTAGCTGAGAAATGCACAGAAGGCACTTTTCAGATTTTGCTCCAGTTCATGAAAACCAAGCCACTACAATACCCCTTCTGACATTAATTAACATTTCTGTATTCCTTAATAAAAACGTTAAACAACAAAGGGTTATACGAAATGCAGTGAAAAGACTTCAGCCTTTCATTGTCAATTTACATTCAAAAATTAGGTGTTCTGTTAGAACAAAAATGATGTGTCATTTCCAGGGATTCTGAACTTTCAGACAGATTAACTTCTTGAAACTTAAGTTCTTTGCTAAGAAGCTTTTCCACACAGCAGCTGTACATGTTCTTTCCCTCTCTCACCCATATTCAGTGTTCAATACCATAGTAAGACAGAATATACATGAAATTCATCAAAACAATGCATAAATAAGGAAACTGAACAGATCACATCAGGGAAAACCAGCAATGACATCTTCAGGCAGATGATACTAAACTGACTGAAAGGTGAATTGAAATATAATTGCTGAATACCAGTTAGAGGATAAGTGAAGGAATTAGTGCAGTGACAGCATGTAGCAAAGTAGGAGGAAGTGTAACTGAAAAGCAGTAAATCAAGGGATGCAACCATGTGAGAAGGCAAAATAATAATTCCTGGTTAATGAAACAAAACAACCATGAAGCAATACAGCTCCAAAATCAGCTTGGTCTGAAAACTGCATCTGAAATGAAAAAATAAATTGGGATGCTAAGACTGAACCTAAAATCAGCACCAATTGTGGTCAAAGAAAACTTTTTTTTTTTTTTTTTTTTTTTTTTTTTTTTTTTAAGTTAACTGATCCATGAAAGACTAGGAATGTGAATTGTTCAAGTCAGCTGGGCTATCTCAATGCTTTATGCTCCTCCTTGAATCAGGGCACAAGGAGTATGGAGTAGGAGGTTATTTACACTTCTGGTAGAAATTGCACACTTCTAAATACTGCTTCTCTGCTTCTCAGTAAGACAGCTAAAGCATGCAGAGAACACTATCTAAATGACACTACATGTCCTTTCTACAAAAAACCACTCTTCAATCTATTAAAAATGATCTATTATACAAATCCTTGGAATTTTATCTCCCCACCCCCCCCTTTTTTTTTTTTGTAGTTCTTAGTGTTACCTTCCAAATTCCACAGACTTTTGTGCTAACACCAAATACAAACAGTCTGTGAGCGTGCTTAAGAATTCTGGAGAAAGAAAAAAACCAAACAAAACATGAACATTCCAGTATTGAAACAACCTGTTCTGGCTAGAAAATCACCAACTGGAACACATCGGGGCCACGTTTTGTAACCACTCTGGCTACAAAGTTAGGCAAATCAGCCATCCAAAAGGATTAAGAGGCAGAACACCAGCTCTACTAAACAGGTGAAACAAAGATTTGTTAAGTAACATACAGAGCAGGAGTATAAGGGATTACCGAGGTTAATTTACATTATAATGAACAATTGCAACATTTAATTCCAGAAGCATCACACTAAAATACAGTACACAAAAGCAAACAATTTCTGGCACATACATTAACGAGACCAGAAACACAGCTTTGATGCTGAAGCCACCTAGTATTGCTCTAACTGGAATGAGAGTCATCAGAAAAGGTAAGAGGAAACCAGAATGCAAAGTAACACCAATTCTTGTACAAGTAAGTCTGATCAGGCATAACAAAATTCCATTTCCATTACCAAAATCCTTTTGCAGCACCACAACTGCAGAAAGGAAATATTATGCCTCAAAAAAAACCACCTGGTTACGTTTCTAAGAAATGCAAGGGTTCCAAATAATGCACGTTGCTGCAGAAGAAAATTCAAAGTAATTTGAAAGTCAACAAAATTAAGAGGCCTTATCTATTCACACTATAGAAGGACTAATAAACTTAACTGGCAGAACAGCTGGAAATTGAAAAATTAACAGATGTTTAAGGCAGAAGTGTTTGTGTAAAAACAGTAAATAGAACAAATTGCTAAGCAAGGCCACAAGAGATCAAATAAAGCCCTGAAGGTTCTTCAGCAAAGTGATTTAAATGTACATAATTCTCCATTAATTCTCTAATTAAGAAGACTTGAATGAAGTTGTGTTATTCATGTTGCACGTTCCAGTTTATAACTCCACCATTTCTCCTCCAATTCAATTTCTCTCTGTCTTTGGTGTACTCTCTACCAACACACATAGAATACAGTTCTCGTTGTCATTATAAAAAAATCGACTTGGAAAAAAATAAATTATGTGCTTTTCATGACAAAATGCAAGATCCTGATCTGTTGCGTGGTCCCATGATATGTTTAGCAGCCTCTGAATAGTAGTTTTAGGTTATTAATTGTATGTGAAGCAGAATCACAACTTGTTGTTATCATCCCCCAGATCATTTACTAGCTGTCTAGTTTGCTTTGGTAGATAAAGCCATCTAATAGTCATGACACACTTGTGTTCAATTCAGGAAGTAATGAAACCTAGACTTGGATAAGTTTGGAATTCATGTATAGACCTTAATCTGTAAGTGTAACCATGATATGCAGAGTTACCACTTGTCCTGTATTGGAAAAAGACATCACATCTGTCATAAAACTAGATAAAACTATGAAACATGGTTGTCAGTTCATGATTAAAATAAAATAGTTATGTAAATTATTTTTTAACATTGTGTTAAATATATTCACATGATCACCATAGCTATACGTAATGGTCACTACTGCAATCACACACTATATGTACATAACATATATGCCACAACAGTTTGCAAGTGTTGAGGTTTTCACAGACTAGCCAATTTTACCATACATAAATAATCTTGTACCAATTTTTAGCCGTTTTAAAAGGAATTAAGTGTTCTAAATATATCCATTCCTCTGCAAAATTAAAAAAAAAAATCCTAAAAAGTCAGTGCAAATTGAACTTGTTCACCAAGATAGATTCTTATTAAGCTGAAGATAAACAAAGTTTAAGAGATTAAAGGAAGAAACTCAAAGCACTGTCAACTGCTTTTAGCAGAGGTTAAAGAAGATTAGGAATCAGAAGTCCCGGATCCTATAGCAGAGCCTTCTGTGAATAGCTATGCTGTGGCTGTTGAGTAGGTGGAGGCTGTGTTTGCTGTGGAGGTGCTTGTTGGCTGCCTGCTGTCTGTGGCAGAGGTGTAGATGCTAAGTTATAGTTTGGCACCTGCGACATATTAGTTCCAGCATTCTGATAAGCAGCAACATCAACAGCAGCAGGTGGTGGACTATACACTGAAGCCTGGTTAGAGTAAGTATTTCCAGCAACAGAGCCAACCATTGCACTGAAAAATAAAAGAAAATGAAAACTTAAATGTCAGTTTAAAAACATTTTACAAACAGAAAGTTATGTTAATAACCTTTATTGCTTTAACTGTGCTATAATAAAAACACATAGAAAAGGCTACCTCCTAGCTCTGGACAGTTGCATATTTAAATTTGTAGACAATGAATATCCCAATTAAAATGCACTCCTCAGACTTAAATACCACTTTTTTGATTAGACTGAATCTATATTATATTTTAAATGTGCAACCTGGAACTCCATCCATTTTCTGTTTCTTGCTGTAACAGCCACTCAGTAGTCTTACTGAGTATTCTAAGCCCATGCACTTCATTCTCAAAAGGAGCAGAATTCTGAAGCTAGTATGATGTGATCTACACCTTCTCAGAAATAACACAAGACAGAGCAGCAGATGATTTTCATCATTAAACATCCATATATATATGATCTTTATACAAATATAGAAATATGTGTGTATATCTATGTATATAAATATCCACCGACACATACCAACACATAGAAATGTTTGAAATTTGTCAGAAATTTTGACAAAACACATGCCACCAGTAGAAAGCACCACTGCAATTAATTGCTACTAATTAAAGTAGACTTCAGTTGTGATTAAAATTACACTTCTAAAAGACAATTTTTCTCCTTAAAATATCATCTGTGGTCTTTTATATTTACACTGATTTAAGCTTAAGTAGGAAAATACTTAAAATTACTTTGTGTATGACGTTTGTGCAGGCTGACCAGGTAGTACTGAACTGGCAGATGGAGTAACCGTGCCTTGGCTGAGAGAAGAGAGTTGTTCAGGAGGAAGATTATAGCCTTGAATGTGGCCCATCTGTGCACTCCCTGCCACCAAATATGCGTTACCTTGAGGTTGCCCTGGATAAACCTAGAAAGTTAAATAAAGGAATAGTAAGGATAAAATAAAGCAAAATTTTGGAAGTTAAAATCTGACTAAAGAACGTAAAGACATTTTCTTGAACCTTTTCCCTACAGATACGTTAATAAAAGCTAGCTGATATTGTCTTCCATTCGGTGATGCAGTATGAAAAAATAACTAGATTTTCAAAGGACTATTTACATTGCTATCCTCACACTCCAGAACTGTCAAAAAAGACAGGCAGTTTACTGGATGGCTTGTATTCCACATTTTATTTCAATGACTATCACTCATGCTAACTACAACTACTATCATTGAATGACAATACTGAGGATGTTGTGTAACAAGCAGCAGTCCAAGGAAGAGTAGTTTTTGATGCCCACAGAACTTCCAGTAAGTTAGAGCCATTAAAACAGACAGTCAAGAGTGTATTATTTTTCTATCCTTAGACAACATACAATTTCAAGCAAGTAAATGTTGAAAGTGCTATTGTGAATTTGTTTGAGGGCAAAATGAGGTCTTGAGGTCTTATTTTCTATTGAGAATATGGTACAGTTTTGTAACTAGTTAGAGTAGACAGAAGATATTTCAGCTATATTCTAAATCACGAGCACATTTTTAAAACCTACACTACTGTTCAGTCCTGAATTATTGGCTGAACAAAAATTACTAGAAGAAACTGTGAGGTCTCATACATAACTGAGTTCACATAAGTCAGTGATAGACAGCCCTTAAGATCCATGAACCTCAGACGACCAAAGATTGATCTTTGGCCAGCAATACAAAGGCCTAATAAGCTTTAATTTTTCTGCTGCTTATTTTTATGTATGACTTTTTCCTTGACCTAAACTATTTGAGCAGAAAAGAACTGGAATCGTTAAAACTGGTAAAAGGAATATCTCTAAAGCTTGCAGCTGAAAACACAGAATATTCTAGTCTTATAATGTGCTGAGAGAAAGAACTTCTTGTTCACTGAGAATATTTCTAAGGGAGCAAGATGATTTTATTAATGCACTGTAGACCATACACAGGTTGCCAGGTCCTGGGGAGGAGGGAGCAGCAGCAGGAGCGCAAAAAGAGAAAATACACACCTCTTGGTAACCAGCACATCTCACCATATTTTATATAGAACTTGCAGTTTCAAAATCAATCAATTTTCAGTATATGTTTATTCCAGTAACATACATAAGTATATTGCAAATAAAATACTTGAGTAAAATTTGAGCAAGTCAAATGCAGCTTAGTATATGCTTGATAATGTCAACAGCTATTAAAGTTTATGTACATACCTGAGAGCCAGAAACACCGGATGACTGCATATAATACTGTTGGTTTTGTAGCTTTGCATACATGGAATACATTGGGTCTTCATTCATCAATTTGTTATACAAAGAAAGAGCCTCCATTGCTTTAACATTGAGCTCTGAAAGTTCCGAATGTTTCCTACAAAATACATAACATGGTTTATTCTACAGTTTGGATATCTTCAATACAGAACAGACAATATAGGGCAACTTTCACAAGGGGAGATAAGCAATATACTCCTGCTACCTGTGAAGTGATGTCTGCTAAGTGTCATAATGTCAAACAACAGAATACTATAACATATGATGCAACCAGGGAAAAGAAATCCTTCAGACCTCCTCACAGCTACTAGTAAATACACCTATTTTCTTTGCAAGTATTCACAGAAACAATTAGAATTATCACTGAGTAGCAACACTCATATTTCTAAGAATGAGTCTTAAGTCAAAACACATATGTACTTTTTTACCTGTCTATATCTTTTAATTTTTCATCTATGAGGGGTCCCATCTGGTGGCACATTGCTAGAAAAGAAGAACATTAAAATATCATCAGAGTAATTAAGATTTCTGTGCACCCAGTAAGAAAATAGCTTTAAGAAAATTATCAGATAAAAATGTGCAAGTGAAAATCAAAAAGAAGAAACAAAAAAAAGAAAAAAGCAAAAAGGAAAGAAAAATTAAGATTAGTGCAATAAGAAGTTGATCTCCACAAGGAGATCAACTATGAAAACAATTAAGGGGAAAACAGATTGCAGTGGTTCAAATCCTGCACATCAAAGACACAGCACATTGCTCTTTCACTGGAATCCTAACTGGATGAGGGAGATCCTGTCGAGTAAGGTTTTTACAAACCACTAAGACATTGCATGTAAAAACCAACACAAAGAAAAATCTACCAGAAGTAGAATGGAAGAACATTAAAACAAAAGCATGCCCTCAACGTCGTGCAAAGCACAATTAGCTAAGCGAAAGACAAATTCTGTCAAATGTAAAGTAAATAGGATAGGTAGCTGAAATGGGATACTACTGCCAAGCTCTGCTTTAGAATGCAAAACTTGCCTTCCTCTCCAAGCAATGAACTATTTAATAACTGGGAGATGTGCTTAATAAGCAATATCTCAGTCTCATTTGGTAAATAAATAAGACTGCAGAAAAACAAACAAAAAAAATTACAAAACATCAGAATCCTGAACATCCAGTAACAAAAACTTTTTCTGGGTTCAAGAGGCAAGTGAGGTTCGTAAGAGGATGTTGAATTTCCCTTATGAAGTTGATAAAATCAGCAATGGCACTTTTGACTTCAGATGGAGGCATCACTTCTGCAATTTTACACTTCATACTGAAAATGCATATAAAAGATCTCCTGATCGGAACAAAGATGTCACATAAATCAGGATCAGCTGGTAAACTTAAGCAGCTAATAAGAACTTAGAGAGTATCCTATTTTATTCATAGCTGAAAAATCTACATGCAAAGTGCACAGTCATGCTCCAGATATCTAGATTCATTCAGAATATGCCATTTTCTTAACAAAGTCTGTTCCCATCTGGATTGTAAATTTAAACCAACATTTTGTTCCGTGGTAAGTTTCTTTACTTCCTTCTCCAAACTTCCCTTTTAAAGCCTTTGTTGCATTTATCAGCCCAGGCAGAATAGTCTGTAATGCCTCTTTGAGAGGTATTCTGAATAAATCTGAGTGTAAAGGACTACTTAAGATATTTGTAGTATTCTATAAGGTATTTCTTAACAACACAATCCAACAGAAACATGAATGCAGGTGAAAAGCAAGTAGGACAACCAGAGGTCTATTCTAAGTCCCAGTAGTATTTTTCTTCCTCTCATGGAAGAACTCAAGCTGCGCCACTCCATGAGGGAAAAAAAACTGAGAATACTGAATCAAGTATTCACAGGTCTTGAAAAGTGAAAAAAGCTCGAATGCAGTTTCATTGAAAGAGCAGACTTTCTTTACATAAAAATTTTGCACTTCGGGAAATAGGAAAGAAGATGACAGTTAAGGCTCAAGGACTTTCTTCAGGCAGGATCGTGTTGTACATATGAAGTAATCTCAGCTAAGTTTCAATTTGTTTTGATTTGGGTATTTACTGAAGATGAAAGTAACAAAACTGAGATTCTCTTACCCTCAAGATGAAGTAATTCTGGGAGGTCTGGCTGGTCATCAGTTGGATCTGCACTCTGCAACATCTGCAGGAGCTGGTCCATTTTATCCTAGAACATAAGTTGTGTAATTAGTGTGGACAGAACAGGGAAGAATTAGCACTTTCAGCTTTAAGGAAACACAAATCACATATGCTATTTTACAGGAAAGAAGATGTTTGAATAAGGAAGAGCAAAATGATTAAAAACAAATGTTAGTAACAAGTGTAATGTGCAGTATACTCCTTAATGTGCAGTATACTCCTTTAATTCTAAAGTCCTTCTAAACAGTATTTTCAGGAGAGTTTCTGGGTCTCCTCTACTTATTACGTATGCAACACTACCACCTAGTGGGATTAGTGCAAATGTTTTGACAGAAAACACTGAGTACTTTAAACAAAGACATGGGTACTTCAACTACATTTACTGGAAAAATGCACACATTTTGTTTGTGCATGCTGTCTATTAGCACATAAACAATGGCATTATTAATACACATGGAAGGGTTTTTTTTTTTTTTAAGATGATATTAAGAGGGGTTGTATGGTTTAATTCAGTATTTTACATTGCTGATTAACCCATTTAAATAGGTTAATACAATTTTTATGTACACCAAGGGGAAAAAAATTAAAATGTATGAACTTTTCAAAAAGTATGTCTTGCTGTAAACTATAGTGCTTAACCAACCATTACTTATAAATAATTAGTAATTACTTCTTAGCTGAGTGTATCAAATAAATAGCCTTTAACAGGGCAGTTACACAGGCAGCATCATAAAGGAAACTAAAAACCAGGCCTTTTTCCTCTGAACTCTGGGAAAGAAGCCAAATTAACTATTTCCTTAAAAGATTATACTATAGCAAGTTTAAATATAAAACAAAATGGAATCAAAGACGACAAAGCTGGAAGGCACCTCAACACCCCAAGGCACAAGATAAGCCATTTCTGCACAGTAAAAACTTACAGATATCTCTTAGGAGGAAAAGTATTTGAGAAAGGGATAGATGAGGCAAGATAAATAGGATGTTAGGGAGGCAGTAACTAAATTTTTATTTCACAAAACAATGACAGAAAAGTTGAGAAAGACATAGAAGGTCATGGGAGAAAAAGGGAAAAATTCTGAACAGATCTCTCTCTCTTGGAAAGAGAAAAAGGTGGGGAAAAACAGCCTGGTCTGAGGGGCTCCTGGGTACTCTGCATGATTTCAGACTGAGCTGAAATCATGTGAATCTTATTAAGTATTACTTAGAATAACAAGTTTTCAGAGGAGGAAAAAGATATTTCAGAGGGGGGGAAAACAGTGGTGTTATATTGGAAACAAATCTAAGACACCACTTCAAATGGGTGTATCTGAGGTATCTCAAAGTACTTAAAGCGCAACTTTAGAGCAAATGCATCACTCCACACCAAGCACCTAGTTTGCATGTAAACACCCATACAGTCCTGAAGCAGGGCCCTGAATTGAACAAAGTCTCCAAATTCAGTTTCATAAATTCCTAAGAACTTCAAGATACATTAGCACATTAGAGCACTGCAGATAATCAACTTTTCCCCTCATTCTTTTTGGCTACATTCTCTTGATAGTCCAAATTGCTTTTGAGATACAGGATGAAAGGGTTAAACATCACAAGTTAAAGTGTAACAGATGTTGAAAAAATCAGTATTTGTTTCACACTTACTTCATCAATATAAACTGGTTCAGGCTCAGGTTCTATTGTTTCTACTTGAACTTCATCACTGAACTGCACTGTTTTCTTCTCAGCTTTCACTGTAAGATAAATAGGCAGCTCTTATTTTATAAAATAAACAAAACAAGGGCAATACTACAGAGCTAGCATGTTACATCTGCAGATCTTTGCATCTGAAACTGTGAAAAACATAAAAATTATTTTGACATTTGAAGGACAAAGTATTTTCATACACAAACCAATTTACAATAAATAAATAAATAAAATCAATTCATATAAGGCCAATGGAAGCACATTTTAGAAAGTAAATGCCTTTGTTGTAGTCTCCGTCTATATAACACTTATTAGTAAGCCATCAAGAAAACACACTAAGAGAGATATTGGAAGAAATAGGGCTTATGAGTTAAACTTAAGACAAAACTGGGAAAATCATCTACAACAAAACTGTTCTCTTTTTCCCAGAGTAAAGTATAGAACTGAAAGTTGTCAAATTTCCTTCTCAGACAAATATCACTAACTGACCAGAGGCCTTCAGTTTTTTCTTATAAATATTTACCATTGCAACCAGGTAAAAAGATAATTAGGGAATAAACTGCTGGTTTGGGGGTTTTTTTTGTTTTTAATTTTTACAAATTTTCTCTGTCAGTAAATTGTTAAATGAGTCTCAAGGAAGCTAATGACTTGTAAACTGTAGGTAGCATCCTGTTTTTCAACAGATACCAGCGTGGGTAGCCATGGACTGGCATACGAAGATAGGACAGTGAGAGCATAGTAAGAACTCTTCAGTTTTACCATGAATATGACATGAACTTGTGACTTTATCATAAAGGAAAGCAAACATGGATCGTGTACAACTACAGATACATTGCATGAGCCAAGGCAAGGCTTAACACACATACATAAACATAAAGTTACTTACTCATTTCTGGCTCAGCAGAAAGATCAGCTGTAACAAAATTAGATGGAAACAGTCCTATACCCTGATGAGTTTCACCTTTCCACCAATTCGGATCACTGCAAGATTTTAAAAAGTAAAAATTAAAAACCCATACTCACAAGGAATTTTCCAACCTGCACCATACAAGGCATTTATACTACTTTTACATAAACACAATTTGCACATATGCAGAAATCTTCATATAATAATATTTATGCAATTACTTTCATAGATCAAAAATCTAGGAGATAACTAAATTAAATATTTAATGTATGAACATATTTTATTGCAGTTGTATTCAAATGTATGTTTCCAACATAGCATACACCATTACTCCTGACTGATTTTAAGTCTTATACACTTCTAATAGGCATTCTATTCAAGTTACCTGTCATCAAGGATAGTTATAAGTTCTCCAGCCTTAAAGGTTAATTCATTGTCTTCAGCAGCCTCAAAATCATAGATCGCACGAACCTTTCGGCCCTCATGTTTGTGATTTGTTAAAAGGCTTGAGGTGCTCGGATACAAACTGGAAAGTGTTGTTTGCTGTTGTCTTTGTTCTTTTAGCGACAGTTCAATTGCTACAAAAGAAGAGTTATCTAGATGAAAATTCCCTATATAAACGCGTAGAATGATTTGAAAACTTAATGCTATGAAAATATTTAGTATAATTCCACTCCTGTTTCACTGTAACCAACTTCTGCCTCTCCTGTAAAAATATGATAACAAATTAAATGACACTTTACAACTGTAGAGCAAAATTCTGCTCCTACAGTGTTTCCGTTTTATTAGATATTTACCTTCAAATTCTTTGAGTCAGCATGGAAATGCACTCACCTTTAGCTAAATCTTCTTCTTCTTTCTTGTTAGCTGCTGCACCAGGATCTTTGGCAACTAGGGCTGGACTTGCTTTTGCCTGCTCAGCAGCCTAGCCAAAAATAAAAGATGTAGAAGTAAAATCATTGAAAAACTGTCACAATGTATTAACATTCACTATTTTGATTTGTATTCATCTATATTTCAGGAGGAAATTCATTACTCAGAGGACAGTGAGAAACTGGCACTGCTGCCCAGAGAGCTATGGGTGCCCCATCCCTGGACGTGTTCAAATTCAGGTTGGATGGGGCCCTGGGCAGCCCGAGCTGGTGGGGAGCAGCTTTGTCCATGGCACAGGGTTGGAACTGGATGGAAGTTTCCAACTCAGGATGTTCTTTGATTCTATGATCTTGTGATCTGTGATACAAAAATCAAAAAAAGCCAGAGCATTTCAGCCCTCAAATGAATGCTTTATTTAGACAAGGAAGATTTCATTTTGTTTCCCAAATGCATAGTATTCAAGACTAGAAATACTAAAATACAGAACTGAGGATAAAAAGAATTTGTGATTTTTTGTATTACTATTTTTGTAGTACTATACCTGAGAACCGATAGCTGGGAAAGTAACTCCTTGCTCCTTCAGATTTTTTATCATGGCAGATATTAAACTAAGCTGTGGATCATTCTTGAATTCATCAGTCCATTCCACCATAAGGGCTTTCAGCTTTTCACAAACTTTTGGATGACCCTATAGAAAAATAAAAATTAAATAATGTAGGAATCTGTTTTTAATTCTTTAATTTCACATACATTCATGCTACTTCCAATATAAGCTATACGTACACTTGAAAACACAGTACATTAATAAGTGATACCTTTTATTAGAAAGGGAGAAGAGTACACCAGCTTTCAGTGCCATGTTTAATGGCCTTTGGGAACAGCATTTCAACAATATGGACTAGCCACAAAACACAGTATACAAAGTTACAGAAAAGCCTTTTATCATCTCCATTTCACTGCACGTCTGTATGTAGTATTTTATTGTTTTAATTGAATGTAAAAATGAATGTAGGTATTCACCAATGAATCTCATTCCACGCATGAACAAAATACACAAGTAACTGTAGTATGAAGTGGCAGTCAGAAAGCTATTTCTCAGTCAGTCTTCCCACTAATCTTTTATGTTTCTCTCAAAATCTCCTCTTTTCCTCGTGTTCTCTTCCCAAAATTTCCAGTCCTACATTCCAACCTCATGTTACTCCAGCTATCAATCTGATTTAGCTTTTATATGAATCATATAAATCAATGCAGTACATTACCTTATTCAACACATTGCTTACTTCACTGGCAAAGTCTCTTGAACAGACTTCTAAATGAAAGATTTTACCACAGTTTGATACACATGCTCCTAGAAGCTAAAGAAAGAAAGATTAAAACTCAGAGAAGAGTTCATGTAATACAGCTTTTTAGGAAAGAAGAGGACTACGTTAAAAGTAACCTACTGTTAAAGCCTGCATAGCAACATGGGGATCCTTATGGTTCACTCTCTTCATAATGGAACGAAGACAATCCTTAGGCCTAAAGCAAGACAAGACAGCTTTAAAGTTAGGTGACAGAATGCACATTCCTCATTGCACACGTGACAATGCATGACAATGCTAGCAAGCAGCAAACTCTGCTGAACACAGTCAGTACATTCTTTAGTGGCTTATAAGGGTAACATCAAATAAAAAATATTATAATAAATAATGAAAATAAATAAAAAAGCAACCATTAGCTGTTCTAGTCACTTCTGTCTGTAGGACTGCTAGCTTCCTTAGTTATCAGACCATCCAAAAGGAATTTTATTTTTTTAGTTTGAGACTACTATCTGCCCCACTCATCAATTACTGGCAAGAGTCACCCCTCAATAAGCCTAGCTTCACATTCAACACGCCCTTCACTATACTTAACAAGTAATAGGAACCCTATTTCTTTTAGTAGATACAGAATCAGCATGTGTAATTAATGGTTAGTTAATGAATTAGGGTGATAATTACCTACACATAAATTTCCTTAAAATCTACAACTCCTCTATATTCCACATACACATCCAAAGAACACCACTATGCTCCTCAGGGTCAGTTTTAATCTATACAACACTCAAAGAAAATATGCAGCAAACCAATAAGTGCTTAGGAAAAAAAAAAAAAAAACAGCATTAGATATTGCACATAAGTGTTTCAAATGAGTAAAATATGGAATTCGAGTTCTACCTATGTTGCCCTACATAGACATAATGGGAAAAGGGAATTCAAGAAACAACTTGAACAGATTTTCAGACACTGTTCAGTGCATTTAAAATTTTGTGTCTTTCAGATATTTAGTTGCGTTTTTGGAGGTGGTTGAAGGCTGAGCAAGGATGAAGCACAATTATCAAGAATATACAAGCATTATCTATTGAACAGCCATGAATGAGGTAAAAGCAGAGGAAGAGGGAAAAGGAATGGTACATTTAAACTAAGGGATTTTATACATTTCTGGAGTACTTATAGTGACTTTTGGAAGCAAAAACAGTTTTCTATGGAACTGATATCCACAAACTAATATGAAACTTAGGTATAAGTTACACTACTGCTTGGATATACTATATTTGGCAGTGTCTACATTTTACAGAAATGTCTCTCTCATGTTTAGTAGTACTAATTATAGAAAATGCTATCATGTAGCAAGGCTACATGTTGTTCAGTGTATATCTTCATATAAGCAATTATTATTACAAATGAAAGCTGTAAGACAAGCACCGTTCATTACCTACTAATTAACCAAGACTTCTCCTGTGTTCACTACACCTGAGAAAGAATACATGACAAAATTTACAAAAATACTGTGGTTTTTTTTGTTCTTTTCTAAGTGAATGCCTTTATATATAAATAACTGCATTAACTTATGAGCACAACCACAGACATTAATTACCAAGCCAGCATTTACAAAAGCAGGCTACAGAATCAAGAACTTAGCAGTCCAGGAATAGGACCACAGCATCATTAGTCTAAGACAATTTTATTATGGAAGCTATTTCTAAAAAGTAGTAAAGTGACAATAAAGTTTCAAAATCAAATGACCTTCCATATTTGTCAAATACAATTTTGAAAAGTGTTAACGAAAAACCCACAACAAACAAAAAAACACCAAACCACAGTCATTCATAAGAACTTCCAAAAATGTGAGCAAATAGATGTTTTTAACAGAAACAATCAATATTTGAATATCACTGCTTTTTCGTAATGCTTTTAAAAAGATCTTTAGATTAATTCCACACCAAAAAAAAAATCATGCTTACTAATGCTCAGGTCACCAATTAAACTTCAAGTATCCCTACTGTAGACAGAACAAATATCCTTACTTTAATTTCAAATTAATTTGTCATGCAATTTAGCTAAGAAATGATGAAAAGCACTAAGCAGAAATTAGAAGAGAGGCATGCATTCCACAAGAATAAAATTCTGTCTATTAAGCACTTTCTCCAGGCCATGCTACACAAATATCAGCCTGCAATTCTGCTCTAATAACTTCATAATCAAAGCTTCAAAGGCAGCACAGCGAGGGAGGGTAACAAATCAGTAGGTGGAAGGTTGGGAAGGATTAAGTAGAAATTTTGATATTACATACTACATAATATATTCAGAAAACATTTGCAATAAAATGCAGTTTTAGAGAGTAAAATAATGCATTTGAATGGTAGGTACATCCACTATATACTTAACAAATACAACATTAACTGCATTTGAAGCTAGAATACTACTGCGCGCAACACATTTCTTACATTTGTCAGCAATTTATCCTCTGTTCATTATCCAAGGTAACTGCCTATCAGACTCAAGGCTACCCAGGTGACTCAGTTGTTCTGCTTGCTCCTCTAGAAACCAGTAAGGCAGAGTATCTTGATCACTCTGCGAGACACACTGTGATGACTACTAACATGTTGCTTACATTGAGTAACTTGGGGGGGGCAAAAAAAGACAGGAAGTAGTTTGGAAGACTGCTTTTGTACAAGAGACATGGAAACAACCAAGGAGAATCAGCTGACCAGAATCAGCCCACAAGGAACCACAACAAAGTTACACAACCAGCAAAACAGACAAACCATTCCTGAGTGACAGCTTTTCAACATCCAAATTTCCCCCCAACAGAATGCTGCAACAGCCATTGCCGTCTTCTCCCATTCACTGACTTCATGTTTTTTTTTCCAGTCCATCATTTTTATTAACTAACATTCCTAGAGAAAAATTGAGGTAGTGATAGTTTCAAACAAACTAGGTTAAAACAAAAGTTACAACCCTGTCAAAGCCAAATGCAGACAATTACTGCATTAGCCTTGAAGCATGACAAATAAGAGTGCAAAATGTGTGCACCTCATACTAGAACATACCATAACTGTTAGGTTTCCCTTTTATCCATTGCAAACATAATTCCACGGTCGTAACATTATCTTACTAAGAGATGATGAAGTATAGATTAAGTTGTGACAGCATTTCTATTCCAAGCCAACAAAATGCAAAATCCATACCTCCCCTGTACTAAGATGACTTAAAACACAAGTAAAACACAATCAAAGGTTTTAAAGTAAACAGGTTTTCAATAACGTTGTCTAAAAAAGCAGAAAAACAAATTGCATCTAATGATAACAATCTTAGCATCTTTTCATGTTGAAAAGGCAGCTTGCTCAGCAGTTTCAGATACTGCCAATGTTCCCAAAACACCTGCAAAAAAATGCACGATGCAACTGCAAAACTGCATTGCTTACTAAAAAACATTCAGAGATTATAAAGCTTTTCCTATTGACTCAGACACATCTTAGATCACTCTCAGAAGCTGATATGCAATACAGTATCCAATTCCACAATGCACGTGGCAATACTTTACATATGCTAATGTAAAAAGGTACATTATTCAAAACATTACTGAATTTACTGTCCTTAGGCTGTTTTCTATGAAAATTCTATCAACTCTAATCAGTGAGTTTTTGAACTTCACTAAAAATTAAGAAAGCAGTCAATTAAAAAGGGAGATTTGGTGGAATTCCAACTTGATAAAACTGTGTTCGTTGGTTGGATCAAAGAAAAGTCAATTAGAAGATGGCTTTCTGTCACCAAGCTACAGCAATATAAAAACTAACAGTAGCACAAGTGTATGTATCCAGCTAGCAATTCCTCTACTAAACTGTAGTTAATTTATCTCAGGAGAAAATAAGTACTTGCAGACAACAGTTTTCCAACAACTACTCTGAAAGCAAACAAACAGATAAATGAGACAATGTGCAACATAACAGTATACAACAAAATGTTACATTTCATAAAGAAAAATAATTCCTTTAGGTGTATGGTGGTTTATGTTTAAAATGTTGAAAGGCATGCTATTCAAAAACTGTACAAAAGAAAATCAATAAAGTGGAAACAATACAGTATAAGCTTCTGCCAAACAGAACAGTTCACATTAGACAAAAATTGGTGAAAAAACTAAAGCAGAAGCCAGTTCCAATGATTAGTATCCTTGCCACAATAACTTAAATTGCAGAAGAGTTATTAAGTGTAGCTTATCTGATTTAAACTTAATGGGAAACATTGTCTTGCTTTACCTTGCTATAACATGACAAAATCCATACAAACAAAGAAAACTCACTATCAGCAAGTTTTTAACAGAATGTGCTTACTATTCAGCAATGAGTCAGCTGGCAGCATATTATAAGCAGGGTAAGTATTAGAAAGGTTAAAGTCACAGCAGGACAAAACCACTGCTGTTTTGTTTTTTTTTGTTTGTTTGTTTTGTTTTTAAAATCATAACAGAAATTCCAGCTGTCATGGAGAAACATAGCTGTATGTCGCCAGAAGATCGCTGGCTTTATCTGCATTTCCAAGCAGCTGTCTCTTGAGCTAATTACATTTAAGCACTGCTTAGGGTAAGCCACTGTGAAGCTGAATCTTGCCTATGCAAAAGTGGTGAAATAGAATACTGAGGTATTCTTCAATAACACTGTTGTTGTTGCAGACACAGCATCAACATACATGGAATAGAAACACATTTCACATATAGAGAATAATACAAAACATTATTAATAACTAACCAGTTTTTATTTTTACTGGAGTTATACACAACAGCACAGAAGTCTCAATATACCACACTATTCATAAATACTCCTCTAGACACCACTCTTAATCCCAAGGAACAAGTTAATTTGTGAACCTGTCCCCTGGAACAGCACCAGTGGCATAGCTCTCTTTTTGAACCTTCTTACCTGAAATGTTACAGGGAATGCTTGAGGAAAATGTATTTAAAAATGTCCAAAGTCTAACACAACACTGAATAAAAACACTACAGATATATCAAAATATCATCTTTATGACATATTTTTCACTTGCTATTTCAAATTATACTTTAACTCCTTATGTATTAAAAAAAAAAAGAAGGCTTGCATAAAGTCTCTTAGAGAGTTCATTACAGGATTGATAATGAAAGCATGAATAGTCTGCATTAAAGGTGCACTTCATTTAATCACATTTTTTTAAATGAACATTTCTTAAAGCCCTGATGCAAGAAAATAGTTTCTCAAAACAAGAGGGAGAAACACACATCCTCATTGTTTACCACACAGAGACACTGGTGGTGAGGATAAGGAGAGGCAGAGGACGCTTTAAACTTCAGTTTCAATAAAGTGCTGGACACAGTCTAGTATAGCTCTCCTTCTCACCAACAGGTGAAATACTGGCTGGATAAAAGGATGATAAGGTGGGTGGAAAACTGGCTGGGCTGCTGAGCTCACAGAGTTGTCAGCAGTGTGCAAATCCCAGCTGGTGGGCAGTAACTCGTGGTGTCCCTCAGGAAATTCCTGGGACTGGTGCTGCTAAATGTCTTCAGTAATGACCTAGATGACAGGAGGCATCTTTCCTGACAACAGCATGCTGGAGGAAGCAGCTGATATACCAGAGAGCGGGGCAGCTAGGGAGGTATGGACAGTAAGGAGAATGGGCAAACCAGAACATCATTAAATTTAACAAGTGAAAGGCAAGGTATTGCATCTGGAGTGGACTGCATCAGTGCAGGCCAGGAGCTGACTGCCCAAAACGCAGCTCCACAGGGAAGGCTTGGCACGACCCAGTGGGTGATAGGAGTGCAGTTTGGCAGCAAAGATGACCAAACACATCACAGGCCATAGTAACAACAGCACAGCCAGTAGAGCCAGAGAAGTGTTCCACTCTATCTATACAGCACTTGTAAGACTGCACTGGGACACTGCCCACTTTTGAGTTCTCCCATACAAGAAGGATGCTGACACACCACAGCAAGTTCAGTGGAGGGCTATCAAGATGACCAGAGGGGAGTCACATAGACATCAGCATGTGAGTTCAATTTTTAGAAGGACAGGGTAAAAGCAAACCTTACTGCTTTATACAACTACTTAAACAGAGGCCATTGATGAAACCAGATTCTTGTTAAAACTGCAGTCATAGGGTAAGACACAACAAGCAAGTTGGAACAAGGGAAACTGCAAACATATAGTAGAATCATTCATTTATTTACTTGCTTACTGTGAGGGTAGTTAAATGCTGAAATGGATTGCAGAGGTTGTGGAAACTCTGTCCTTGGAGGCATTCAAGACTCGGCACAGTCCTGAGCAACCTGATCTAAATAGACCTGTTTCAAGTAAGGGGGGTTGGACCAGATGACTTCTGGAGGTCACTTTGATCCTTGATTATGATTATACAAGAAAAAAATCCTGATGATGTCTGCTGGATTCACAGTGACACTGATAAAACATATCAGCTTGTTTATTCTTTTACACTGTGAAAAAACTGCCGTATGGAATTCCTGATTTTAAGAGACAAGGAAAGAACTGTAAAATATTTGGGCAGAAAATCCATACTTTCCTTTCACTGTAGTAAATCTACTCCAGTAAGTACATAAAGTAAATTAAACTCAGCTGCTTCAAAAGTCTACACGAGACAAAATTTTCATTCCTCTCATCTGAGTATAAGATTGAAATAATGAAGTGAATAATGTTTGTGGGGGACAGTTTCTAAAATCACTTACCCTGTGCGTGACTGTCCAACTTTATCACAGATGTCTAAGATGAGGCCCCAGTCCTCTGCAGTGTTCATCTCACTGGTTGCTTTCTCTAATGAACAAAATACAAATATAATAAATAAGAATATAAATATAATAATCTAACAAAATTGACAATAAAGATGTTGCAATGCTATTTCTGCATACAACTAAATGTATTACATTGTGTACTTAATAAATTCATATAACTGTTGTGACTAAATATTTTTACCTTTCAAATGTTCACTTGCAGCTGCAAAGTTAAACTGGTAAGCAAATATATATTTGTTTTTTTCCACATAATAAATATATATCTAGAAGTATATCAAGTATCAACAGATATATTTTTTTCTTCATTTGGAAATGTTAAGTTTAAGATCATATAAATACTGGAAGCATTAGTTCCCTATTTGCAGCCAGACACAACCAGAATTTACCCCATACTCAGACACTAAGTTGCTGTGTCATACATTTTCTTTCTATGTCTTTCCTCTTCTCTCAGCAAGGGGGTTTCAAGAACTCATTGAAAGGCCAGTGATTATTATCTCCTCATTATTATCTCTGCTTTGGATGACATATTCCACTTTTTAGTCACAAAGCTAATCAGATAAAATCCACTGACCCTTTCTTCCAAATCTTCTGCATACGACAAGAACAGTCCCTCCTGAAGAGTGAAGAAATAAAGATGGGTGGAAAACAAATCAGAAGAAAAAACAGACTCCGTCCCTATTTTTCCCCCAGAAAAGCCTAGGTACACAGAGGATAACAATAAATAAAAGTAATAAAGAAAACTGAGGTTTAAACTGCAGCTGTGTGGAATGGTATCTAAAAATTGATAGTTCAAGTCAGGGCTGGAGATCACAAGGCAATTTCCAAACAGAATCATCAAGGTTGGAAAAGAGGTCCAAGATCATCCAGTCCAACCATCCACCCACCACCAATATTTCCCACTAAACCATGTCCCTTAATAAAATATCTGAAAGCTTCTTGAACACCTCCAGAGACAGTGATTCCACTACCTCCCTGGCAGCCTGTTCCAGTGCCTGATCACTCTTTCAGAGAAGAGACAGAAGGAATGATGGGCAGAGAACTATAACCTATACCTGCTTCACCTAATATTCACCTTAGTCTGCCAAATATGCCTCAGCAATGAGTACAATCCCTCCCAGCGTGCTTAGTTTAAAAAGGAAGGAAAGATTTCCTGTAAAAACTTCACTGTCAGGGAAGATTAATTAATCCAAACTAGCATTTGCAAGACTATGGAGAAGAGGAAAACTCTGAATAGATGCTATGATAACATCTGACACTAAGAAGACAAGCATTTTATTTTACTTTCAGTCTATTATTGTTCGAAATCATGCTTAGGGCCAGCAGTCAGAGAAATGGCTCAGTTTTTAAAGCTTGCTCATAAAGAAAACACAATCCAGTCAGGACACAAACTAAAAATGCCAAAAGCATGAGAATAGAGCCATGAGATTGTAGCCTGCCTACATCAACAAACATTGTTCTGTTACTCCAGAATTTCAATTTTGTGGTCAAAAATACTTTATATAAAACACCGAGCCCAAGCAGAATTGCACCTGAGCTGCTGTGCCTGCACTGCATTCCCTGCAACTGCTGTTCAACACGACCCATACCACGGATCGGCTGCGTAGAGGCAGCTCAGTTCCAGGGCTCCTGTTGCAGCTCACTGCCAACCCTGCTGGAGCTGGACCAGCTCCACTCTGTGCCCACAGAGCACCCTGCAGAGACCCTGGCTCCAGCCTGGCTCAGGGCTTTGTAGCCTCACGCCATGCTATGCTTCAGCAGCCACAGAGCTGAGGAATCCAATGGGATGGAAACTTCAGGCTCCTATGCTGTGCGTAATACTGCCTGTACTTCTGGCAAGAAGCAATTCTTCTCTTTACACAGCGTCACTGTAGAGAAATGCCATGGCAAACCATCAAGTAAAATAACGCATGCTTAGAGTTTAAATGACACCAAGCTGTTGTTTATGTTGATTTAAGCAGTTTGGATAAAACTACAGATACGATGGTATTGATGAAATCCCTAGTTCATACCAACCTCACCAATTACAACCTTCATTCTAAGTCTGAATGAGAATATTTTGCAGGCGTATCCACCAATACAGTTACAAGTTCACTATCACAGCTACATCATTTCTTGAAAGTTGAGCAGGTGGTCAGGTGGTTGGGCTCCCCAGGGCAGCGATCATGGCACCCAGCTGCAGGAGTTCAAGAAGCATTTGGACAACACCCTCAGACATGACACATCGTCTGATTTCTGGGTGGTCCTGTGTGAAGTCAGGAATTGGATTCGATGATCCCTATGGGTTCCTTCCAACTCAGGATATTCTGATCCCATGATTGTCTAAAAACCACCCATTGCCACAATGTCTCCATCACCGGACACTAAAAGGTTCCTTACAACATGCCAGCCTGGAACCCAAAGTCACTGAGTACTTTCTATCTTTAGTAATAAGCATCTATTACTTTCCTTGAATAAAAATTTAATAGTAAGACACTCGCAGTGACCAAGCTGAGCTAGACTGACACAAAAAAAGCCATTCTCTGAGCATTAGTGCATGGCAGTCACCTTTCACCACTCCAGGAAAAGGAGCAGCAGGGATGCTTGGAAATTCCTGTGTTGCGTCAGTGTTTCAGAGACAAAATTACAACTCAGAGCTATTTAAGTTCAATTACTTACACAGTTACCACTTAATGCGCTTCTCTGACACAAGGCACACACCTGCAGCCAAAACTCTCTGCACTCACTCAGCATTTGCACACCCCAGCTAACAGGTGGCACATCACTATCTCAGGGACAGGAAGGCAACACAAAGTTGTACCTGAACTCTCACAGTAGCTTCACACAGGAGATGGAACCTGAACTCAAAATGTTCTTCATCCTCCCTTCTCTGATCAAAAATAATTCTGTCATCGAAATACCAGTGCTTACCTCAGACCCTCCCCCACACACCTCATTGCTAAAACCTTACCCGATGACTGCCTGCCAGGGCAAGATCAGGTAACACTTCAGACTGCACTGAAACAACTCTTAAAGACAGCGCTGGCTCCTTCATGAAATCAGAGTTCTGTAAGACTCACTGACTGCATTTCAAACACAAAGAAAAACAGAACTCCATGACCCATGGCATAGGTTACCATACCCTGCCCCTGCTTTCCCAGAGCAGATCTCCCACAAAGCTGTATCACTAACACACCAGAGCGTAGGTGGCTTTTTATCTAGCATAGGCAAGGCCTATGAATTAACACTGCAACTTTAACCATTGCAACACAAATACAACACATCACATTTTTCAGTCACCAGCCTTCTCCCTTCATATTTCTCCTGTACCCATAGGAACTGGCATGCCAAGTGAGTGCAGTTCCATCTTGCCCTGGATTCAGTCTCTAACATATCATATCTGAAGAAATAGATGTGTAGGAAAACACAGAAAAGACCAAGGTAAGGTAAGCAGTAGTTGCATTCATTTTCCAAATAAATCAAACTTCTGGACAACATCTGCCTTCTAAAGAGAACACCACTCCTGAGTATAAATGCTGTCCAGCCCTTTGAAACACTGTACCAGAACTCAGGTGAGTGTCACACAATGTAGATCAGAAGCGGGGACAGCAAGATACACATCTGTGAGTTACCCTACTTACAACACCAGTTGTGGTGAGAGCGTATTAGCTCTTGCACTGAACTTGAATGGCTGTTTTTCTGATTGAGAAACTGAAAACTTGGAAGCTAAATAAATAAAGGGTGTTTTTTTGTTTGTTTGCTTAAACCATGCCTCCTGAAAGCTGTCTTGAAGTCGATCTTCCTTGCTCCTTATTAAGATATCCTATTTGTGCCTTTCAAAACAACATGCATATATAGTATTTTACTATATTATAGTAATATATATATATTATATATATGTATATATGTATATATATGTAAAATATATATATATACTTATATATGTAAAATACTATATATGCATGTTTATATATACATATATATAAAGGAGAAAACCTGTTCAGTGTTGGTTTTCAATAGAAGACCTAACAGGCCACGCTGGGTAGGGATCTAAATGGCCAAAAAATGCTTGTCGTTTTCAGGTACCCAAAACAACCAGAAGTTTAGCTGCCTATTCAGCATCAACACCATTTGTCTCAGACTTCTTAGTGCTCATTTCCTATACAAACAAAGGTGGGAAGAAATATCAGCCACCAAACTGCAATTCAGAAGAATGTTCCAGTCCTACAGCCTAACCTGCAAAGGTTTACTTACAAAATGACTGTGCTTTGCAGAGTATACTACAATAGCCAAGAGGGTTTGGCTTGGGGTTTTGTTTTTTTCTGGTTTATTTGTTTGTTTTGCTGCTTTTTTTTTTTTTTTTTTTTTTAAGGCATTTTTTGAGCAGTGGACTGACGGTTGTAAGCCACTGATTTAAGAAAAAATACATGAAAGCAATTTCCTTTAACTGTTGTCATCACATCTGGTATAGCTACTGATGGTGCCTGAAGATGGCTGGTAAAACAGAGGTATTTATAAAATGAATGGAAGATGATGAACTTACCATCAGCAGTTCAGGTCTGATGAAATATCACTTCATCAGACATAAAAAAAACTTACATGCAAAAGCTTTAAAAATGGTTAATGTCACATAAATCATCATCAAAGCTGTCAGTTTTGTAAAGTCCAAGGGACAGAGTCACCAGTTCTAGCAGTTCCTTAAAAGTATGGATGCTGATTATGAGGTCATCATTCACTTTTCTGAAGGCAGGAGCCTAAGTCGGGGCAAAATGTTGCAAAGACTTTATGACTTGCAAAGTGAAATCCAGTCCTTTATGGAATTAGAAGGAAAATTTGTGCCAGGACATAAAGACTTAAAATGGCTCACACGTTTAGCATTTTTGGTAGATTTTACCATTCATTTAAATGAGCTAAACATGCATCTTCAAGGTGAAAATCAGCTTATCTGTGCCATGTTTCAAACCATAACAGTGTTTGAAATGCAACATAAATTATGGCAAGCTCAAATCACTGCAAATAATTTCATGCATTTTGACACACTGGCTAAACACAGTCCAATGAACAGTGGAAAATATACAGCCATGCTTTCTGTTTTGATAAAGGAACTTGAGAATAGGTTTCAAGATTTCAAAAAAATATATTTTTTTTACACTGTATATTTTTGACCCCATTTTTAGGTTGACATAAATAAATTACCTGCAAATTTTCAAGTGGAATGCATAGAGCTGCAAACAGGCATTCAACTCAAAGAAAAATTTGGTAATGTCTCTTCACCAAACTTGTACGAATCCTCTCTTGCCAAAGAAAAATATCCCTCACTTTACAGTCATGTCTTATTCACCTCACTGTTTTTTGGCAGTACATACATCTGGGAATAACTATTGTCAAGGATGAAGCACAGGAGGAGTAATATTTCATCAAAAATTTCTGATGAACACCCTGAGAATGCACTTGGAATGGCAACCAATGCCATCAAACCAGCCTGATGCATTAGTTTCACAGAGTCAAATACACTAGTATTACATTTTTGTTCTTTTTTTTTTTTTTTTTAATGTTTCATTAAAAAATACATTTAAAGAAGTTGTTACCTATATACTCCATACTCCAACTTTATTATTTATTTTATATGCAGCCTGTTTGCTCAGTGCAGCCCAGGTAAGCCAAAAGGTTGCCCAACCATGAGATACAGCACACCTTTCTTGTAAAAATCAATAACAATGCTGAGAACATTTAGTCTTTTTTTTTTTTTTTTTCCCCTTTTTTGTTTATATTTAACCATTTCTGCAAGGATAACTGTATAACTATAGGCATGTGAATATATACCAAAAAATAGCAAGTTACTTGTCCAATACTGGACAGAGGTCCTTTTTTACAATAACTGTCTCCCGCAAAAAATAATGCGAATAACAAAAATAAATGCAAAGCTGAAAAGCTTCTTTAACTTTGTGTCAGCCTCAGATCTGCAATTATGTTGCCATATATGCACTCAAAATATAAACAGTCTGGCAAACTTCTGAGCTTCTAGGACACCTAAGCACACCAGCTTCACACCTTGCTCTGTGAAGCTCAGCTACCTCCCCTCTGATTTGCACAAATGCAAAGACTTTTAGCACCTTGAGCTGTTTTCTCCTCTGATTTTGTACATTGTTTAAAAATTGTAAGTAATGCAAAAATATTTATTCTGTGATTCTACCTGAAGTTTCCCTTATGCTCAGGCGCCAGTAAGAGAAACACAGACATTGCCACATCCCACCAGACCTGCCATACAAGTATCAGCAAGTTTCCTGCATTCTCTGACAGTTCTGCACCACGCTGCCCAGCCAGAACTCTGCAAGACTATCCACTGTCAACACCAGATTACACTGCAGGTTTAAGTTATCTGAAGTTCAGATTTCACTCATATTAAAGCATTCCAATATTAGAATTGACCTACTTGTTTTCTGCTACGTACTCTCAAAGATGTTAAAACAAACTAGAATTTTAAGAAACAGCAATAATAGCTCAAAACTTCACATAAACCCAACATTTAAAATCTGCGTAATTTGAAGCAGTTAGAACAAATGAGAGTAAAAACTCAAAGCCTATTCTACTAAACCAGGATGTCGAGCCATTCTAGTTGGTATTTACTTACTCCATCCATGGACATAACTGCCCTCCCCATCACATACCTCTGAAACGAGATAATAAAGTTCTTAGTGAAGGTACAAAGAAAAGAGTGGCTGAAGGCAGCCTTCACTTACACAGGAAAATTACTATCAGCTTCCAGCAGAACAAAAAGTCCTCAATGATCTGTTACACCAATGTAAACGCCATGGGAGCGACACAAAATTCAGCACTCCCATCAGCCTTCTCTCCCACTGTCCCACTCAAAGTCCTGTTTCCTTCTCAAGCCTAAATAAATAATTTCCCCCCTCTCAATATAAATATAAATATAGACATGTGCTTACAATGTTTGGGAATTTTAGTAACTACCAAATCTATTCAATAATTTACATGGTCCCAGAAAAATGAAACTGACTGCATTTTTTGTTGTTGGCAGTCTCTTGCCATGTAATTCTGTCCCCATACCATTCCATGTCACGTGATTAATTTCATTCTTTTTGTCTGTCAAAATGACCAATACATTTGTTCGACCATTCTATACAAACCACCTCTTTATATTAACCACACACACAGAACCACAGAGAAAAATAAGGCCAACTCATTTTGATCTAAGCAACACTGAAAATAAGCCTCCAGCAGAGAGTGCGTTCATAGACACTAGAATTCCCTGTCACACTTTTAACTTCAGTAAAGCCATCTGAGTCAGGGTAATTCCAGATGTGAGTACAGACTGGGAAAAGAACTCATAGAGAACAGCTCTGCAGAGGACTTGGAGGTTCTGGTGGATGAAAAGTTGCACATGAGCCAGCAGCATGCTCTTGCAGCCAAGAAGGCTAACTATATCCTGGGCTGCAAAAACAGAGGTGGCAGCAGACCTTCCAGCACTTGAAGAGCACCTAAAAGCAGGAGAGGGACTGAACTTCTGCACAGTCTGATGGTGACAAGAAGGACTGGCCTTATGGCTTCACACTAAACATCCAACCTAAATCTCCCTACATTAGGAGGATTTTTTTTACTCAGAGAGCAGTGAGGCAATGGACTCGGCTGCCCAGAGAAGCTGCGGATGTCCCATCTCTGGAATGTTCAAGGCTGGATTGGATGAGGCCCTGGCCAACCTCATCTGGTGGGTGGCAGCCCTGTCCATGGCACAGGGGTTGCAATCAGATGATCTTTAAGCTCTCCTCCAAACTAAGCTGTTCTATGATTAGCCGATTTCTTCTACTTAACTGCATTCCCATTTACAGTACTCCCAAAAAGTCCTTCTGGAAGCACTTCTGGGAGGCATCCAATGAAGGCAGCACCAGCTGACCTGAGGCAAACAAGCAGCAATGGCAGAGCAGCTGGGAGGCCATCTTGGCTCATTCCTTCAGAGGACTGTGTATGATTTCTCTGTCGAAGAGGCAGCCCAGCAACAGACATCGCTCAGCAAAATGAGCTGGACAGAACAAAGATAAAGGGATTAGAGATCTGCTAAGAATGCCTAGTGAGCTGGGCAAAAGTGATTTAGTGACTTTGTTGCAAACTGTAACAAATCCACAGAATTTAAAACAACCTTTCACCCAGAGCTATTACAGCAGAGCAGGAAGGTGAGCACATGGGAGATAGACAAGACAGATGATGACAGACTGCACACAAGGTGGATCACAGGCCAGTAACACAAACAAGTGCTGCCAGGATCTATTGCAGTGCCCCACAGATTAAGCCACAGTAGAAGCAGCATTTCAGAAAGATCAGCAAGGGACATCACCATCCACGTCAAAGATATAGTGTTATTTTTATCACAGAGAAACAGATTTTACATTCTGGAGAACTACTTTGATTTCTCCAAATGTTGATGTTACAACACACATTGAAATGAGAGGAAGCACTTTAAAATGACATCTCATCCCTGAGAGGAAAGAAAAAGAATTATCAACAAAGTACAGTCTACAAAACCTCCTTTGCCAAAGGAATGCATGATGTGGGCTTCAAATTTGCCCAGCTGAACTCAAGTCTGGTGATTCTTCTTCAGAATGCGATAAAGAAAAAGAATTTGGGAGAGCTATTATATAGAAGAGGTATTTACTTTATCAGGATCCTGTCTGCATTGCCATTCTTTGTTGAGATCACACAGTGAAGTGAGAAATTCTTGTTTTATGGAAACATTTATGAAGGACTGAAAGGGGGCTGGCTACAGCCCCTTTCCACAAGCTTTCTGCTAAGCTCACAGTTAATATTCTTTCCCCTCAAACAATGCTGAGAAAAGCAGTTGGCCAACTTGGGCAAAAAAAATGCCGGTCTCACGATAAACTGAACCAATCCTTGTAAGTTGTCCTTCCTTGCAGCCAGAGGTAGTTAACTCACAGCTTGCATTCTTCACAGTTCTCCAGGGTCAAGAGCCTCCTCTGTAATAAACTTCCCTCCTTTTGGCAAACCCAAAGCTGTTCTAAACAGTGAGAAGCCCAGCTCACAGAAACACAGAACTGTGTGGTTTTGAAGATGTTGTCTAGCAAAGGGGATAGCGTAATGATGTTGACTAACAAGGGGGATAGACCTATAGAGTAACCAGTTTAAAGAGCAAGAGTATTTTATTACAAGAAATTGCACAATGGGATTTGAAGCCAAAGTATTTCTTACATCCTACTGCATCAAACTCTATGTATACCTTAGCATACTACTCAGCAACATTCATATGTAATCCACGCATGTTATTAAATTTCTAAAAGAGTTATATATTTCTGTAAGAGTTACAAGCATAAAATAGTCACTAAATACCACAGCTGAAAATGTGGGAAAAATCACTGCTATCAAATTGATAGTTTTATTACATTACCGAACTACCTGTTTAATTTCCTGTTACTGTAAATAGAAAGCCTGATTCTTTATGTTATTCCCACTCTTGTGACGCCTCAAACCATTACAACTACAATGAGAACAAGACTAACATGCAAAGCAGATGCAAGAAGTGCCTCCATCTATTGCTGCAAATAAGCAAAAAACATTATCTAAGAGTTACTTCCACTGGCATTCTGGACATTTGCTGAATGATGGATCAACTTCTAAAAATAATAATTCAAAATGGTCTTTCAAAAGTGAATTAAATAATTAATTGACTTTCTAACAACTCAGACCAGACTGTGTGTTTATTGCAGCCCATAAAACTGCAGAAATGCATTAAAACAATAAGCTTGGAGCACAGAGTGAGAAGTTCTTCCAATTGTCAGTAACATAGGTTACTTTCACAATGCTTGATATCAACTCACAGTTAAGTACGCATACATCCAGAGTTACAGATTTTATTCTTGAGACAGCATCTCAGTAACACTTCAGAACTGCTCCAACAGTTACTTCTTCATCAGACACAGCCTACCCACCGCTACTTCACTAATTAGCCTGTCAGGACAGATTAGCAGACAGTCTTTTGGTTCTTAAGGTACACTGCATCATTACCTTGCCTGTCTCAAATTTACAGATAAACTTGCAACCCTATGCAAATGATTTTAAGACTTAAGTTATGAAATATGACTTCCCATCAAACCAATAACAACGTCATTAATTCTAAACCCCTATGCAGACGATTAGAGTCTTTAAACTATATCCTCAGCAGTTCAGTATCTTGCAGCGTTTGTTTTGTTTTGTTCATATTCCGGTGTTATATTCCTTACATGGACACACTGTCAAATGTTCCCACAGCTGATTGTAAAAATCCGCAGCAATTTACGCCACCATTCATTAGCATCCCTTTGTGCAGAAGCATTCCTAAATATGGTAAAAATTCTTTTGTTAACAGAACAGAAGTATTTGGATTTCATGCAGAAATTAGGTCTCCTCAAGAACAACAGTGGTTTATCTCCTCAAATCCATGGGCAGATTAAAATAGTGTTTTAACAGTAGTCTTAACATTCTTCTGCTGATCACTTGTAAAGATGAGATGCACCCCTCAGAATCTCAGCACTAAGCTGACTCCAAGTGGCATGCTATTCTGGATGACCAGGATCTGCACCATGAGCATGCTAACAGGATTAGGCAAATACTGATGGCTGGAGAGAAAAACAGAGAAATCTCTCCTTCTGAGCTTAGAGACACGCTCCTCAGAACAACAGAAGACAATTCAGTCCCAGATGTGTTCACTACAATTCATCATCCAAAGTATTTCCAAAATCATTTCCAACTATTGCACAGTATTGAATAGTAGACAAGAATTCAATTACCCCAGACCAACATCCAACTTCATATGAAACTAAAAATAGCTTCAGACTACCTTTCTGTTCAGGAATCTGATTTTCAAGTGAAAACTTTCTTGCTGAGAAAGAGCAAAAGCAGAGTACTCAACTTTCCTTCTGAGAAAAGAAATGAAAAACAACACTACTGCTTGACAACTTTTGGAAGTTTCCCGAGAACATGAGAACTTGCTCCACAGCTGACGTATCTGATAAAGCCTGCCAAGAAGTTCATCCAGATAATAACACATTCCCCAGAGGCCTTGGGGAAGAAGGCCCTGGGGACGCTTTCCTGGAGACTTCACCGTTCCTGTCCTCTTGGCACAAACCCAGCTACACAAAGGATCAAGGCAGCAGGCCTCTCAAAGCATGCTGCCACCCACCCAACAGCCTGCTGCTCCTTCAGGGCATTGTGAAAGGGGTCCATAAGAATGAGGCTGTATTTAGTACCTGCTGGCAAATCACCCTGCTGCCCACTGCCTGTTCTTCCAACAACAATCTGGAAGTGATTATTTGTGTTCACACCATGCACAGAATACAGCTTCTGAAAACTATCTACTCTGGAGAGTATGTGAGTCAATGACAAGGCACAAGTGTTCTCCACCCCCAGAAAAGAGCAAATAACCCACTGACCTAACATGTGTGTGCTACCACTCCACGCCATGGAACGCGCAGTGCTGACACACAACTGTCGGGCTCAGTTCTCTATAAACCTACTCAGGCAGCTTGATCTTCACCACTGAAAGACAGCAGCCCTAAGAGATAAGAAAATGGGCACTTCGCTGAACCCCAGACATCACCTTTTAATCTTATTAGTTCCAATCATTCTCACAAATATTTCCAATGTTTAATCCCCTAATGGTCCACAGAAAACTGACAAGCAGTGCAAACTCTTCCATATGTTCAGGTGCCAAGTAACATTAGAAGACAGTGAAATTATGAGGAAAAGACATTTACAACTTCTCAAAATAAATAATTGTTGACTTTGCCATCAAGAAAATTAGAAATTAAAGGGAAGTCTTCACCAGAAAAGGTTGTGGCACACTTCATTATTCCAAGTGGCAAGAAATGTGAACTACGCTACACTAAGACACAACACATCCAAAGTTCTTCATAACATACATGAAGAACTTGTGTCACACTCCCTTGTTTATGCACTAATCCTTCCCCCAGGAAAGATTCCTACTTTCCAAATGGCTCTGAGTTGCTTCTTGAAGCACTGTAGTAAGTGAATAGGAGCCCTGACTTCTAAAGTTGGGTAAACATCAAGAAACAAATGGCATATTTGCTGTTGAAAGGTGCAGCAAATACAAGGCGCTAGAGAAATTTGTTCCAAGAAACACAAACAGCATTATGCTGCAGTTACAACGTAAGAAAATGATGGGGGGTGCTCAACCAAAGATGAGAAGTCACCTTACGAGATGCTGTTTCCCAGCCAAAGGATCTCAGCGTAAGGCAGATGTCAGCAGCAGGTAGGCAACAAGCTGCGTTACACAACCAGAAATCACATATGCAAAATGATTTTTTGCCTGCCTACTTGTTATTTTACCTCTGTTTTGGCCTCATAAGCACTAAGCACAATTTTTCTCAGGCAGAAGCCTGATATTCCCTGTCCAAATAGTCTGGCCTTGGAACGAACAAGGTGGGGATGAAACCTGACCACAGGACGTCAAGTTGCACATGAAAGGGGGAAAAATAGCTCTTCCAGAAATTAATCTCAAAGCCCTGTCCGCACAGCAGCTGCGGATGGGCCTTTTACTCCTCACCCCTTCGCCAGGACTCCGGCCCGAGCGCAGCCCCTGCCCGGCGGGCCGGCCCCGAGCGGAGCATCCCCGCCGCCAGGCCGGGCCCGCAGCAGGGCTGCCAGGCCGGAGCCCCGCCGCCAGGAGCCGCCCGGCGCGCCGCCGCCCGCCGCCAGCCGTCCCCGCCGGAGGCGAGGCCGTGCGACGGAGGGAGGGCCGGGCAGAGCGGCCGGCGGGGCCCGGGCACGGGGTTACCCGTACCTCCGGGAGGGCCGGGGCGCGGCGGAGCCACTCACCCACATCCTGGTCGAAGGGGTTGGTGGCGAAGAGCGGCATGGCGGGGCGCGGGAGCGCGGCGCGGCCACCTCTCCGCTCCCGGCAGCGCGGCGACCGAACGACGGGCCCGCGGCGGCTCCCGCTGCTCCTCCCGCTCCTCCCGCCCGGGGTCGCCTCCGCCGCCGCCGCCTCCCAGGGCTCCGGAGCCAGCCCGCCGCGCGCAGCATGCCGGGAAGCCGGGGCCGGCCCCGCCGCCGCCCCCGGGAGCGGCCCGGCCCGCCCCGCCGGGCTCCGACGCGGCGGCCGGGGAGAGACCCGCGCGGGGGACGGCCCCCAGGGTCCCTCTGCTGCTGCCCTACCGGGGCGCCGGCGCCTTCCTCCCCCACGCGCGTCCGGCTCAGTGGAACAGCGGACTCGGGGGAGTTCTATTTGGTTTTATTTTCCTAAGTCGGGTTCGTGCCCTGGCAAGCCTGCTCTCAGTGGAAAACGTTGCGAGCTTCGTCGGGCTGTATTAGTGTTTTCATTGTTAATGCCGTCGTGTTTTGGAAATGAGTGGCACTATTGCACAGGTGTGGGGCGATTGTGACAGTATTTCACAGCATGGCACAGGTCTGTGTGCACAGTGCCTGTGCGGTTCTCCACAGTTACAGAATCAGAATCGTGGGACGTCCCGAGTCTGAAGGGACTCACGAGCATCATCGAGTCCAACCTCCGGCTCCACACAGGGCCACCCAAAATCCAAACCTTATGTCTGAGAGCGCTGTCCAAACGCAGCTTGAACTCCTGCCTTCGAGGCTGCGCCCACCGCCCTGTGGTGCAGACCCTTTCCCTGACCCCAGCTGCCCTCCCCTGACGCAGCTCCATGCCGTTCCCTCGGGCCCTGTCGCTGTCACACAGAGCAGAGCTCAGCGCTGCTCATCCGCTCCCTATGAGGAGCTGCAGCCGCCATGACGCCCCCCCTAAGCGTCTCTGCTCTGGGCTGACCAAACCCAGGGACCTCAGCTGCTCCTTACACATCTTCCCCTCCAGACCCTTTACAACCTTTGTAGCCCTCCCTTGGACACTCTCAAATAGCTTTCTGTCCTTATATCGCAGTGCCCAAAACTGCACACAGTGTTTGAGGTGAGGCTGCTGCAACACAAAGTAGAGCAGGTAAAGTTCTGCTGAAATTAATAGCATTTTCCAGGACTTCTTACGACCGCCACCTCTGTTCTCCAGCCATGTCCTGCTTTTTCACTTCATGTGCTCATTGGCATCAATAACATTTATCCCATGATAAGAATTTGACTCATAGGATGTGACACATTGTGCCTATTCCTGCTGTCACATGAAACTCATTATCCTGAAGGACTTGTTTAATTACTATAGGCTAGTTGAGTAGCAAATTAAGCAAAAAAACTGGGCAAATATTTGTGTGTGAAGAGGGAAGAGTCATAGACATCAGAAAGTAATATTGGCACACCACAAGTCTGCAAATGAAAGCTTAAAAAGGTACTACTAATATTTGCAGTGCAGAAAAATTCAGTGAAATCAATAGCCCTAACCATGCTTAGTATTGAATGTAATTGCATGCATCAGGCAGACTTTTGGCAATTAAAACACACAGCAAGCCTCTTCCCATACAGATTTGCATTCATTAGGCACTTTTTATTTTCCTTAATTTTTTTTCCAGGATCTTAAGCTGTTTATTTCCCTGTGCTGCAGGTCAGAATTGATCTGCTGCTTAGGATAGACTCCTAAAGAATTTTGTATTCTCTTTTTAGATCCTGCCTCAGTTTAATGACATCTGCTAGGTATTCTCAGAGGAGGCTTTACCTCCTCACTGTTCACCATTCCCCATTATGTGCACAGGAGACATATGGTAGATGTTTCAGTGACTGTTTTTTTGTCCCTTCCCCCGACAGTTTTCAAAATGAATTGTAAGATTCCTTTTAAAACAGGCACTGTAGTCCCATAGTAAGAACAAACATGAGAGATGTGAGGAGCTTATGCCTGAAAGAATACTCACCCATCTTTATTTCCAGGCAACACACCATTCAACATTTTGAATAAAGTACTTCGAACTAAGGGAGCATTTTAAAGGCTTTATAGTCACAGCTGTGTTTTAGTTCTGTAACTGTTTTGGCTGTTGTTGTTTTCTTCCTGTTGAACACAACCTTAAGTGCAAAAATCTTTTAAATACTTGATACTATACTGCATCTTCCTCTTTCCTCTGTTCAGTGGCTCTAACATTATTCCCTGCAGTAATGGACAATGTTTAGAACTCTCCTCCATGAAGTATGGGCTTTGCCTTCTCAAACAGAGATGGCCATGGAAACCAGCTTTTCCACTTAATGTATGAGTAGTATAAAGAGCATGCTGTTAAGAAGGGTGTGTTAAGCTTCCTTTATTTCATGTAGTTCAAAATGTTTCTATTATTTTCTACTGTATTTGAAATGGGACTCATACTGCCTAAGTCAACTATCTGAAAGTAACTATCTGAAAGTACAGAACCTAGTCCAAGGGTGCAGTGTCAAATTGCATCTAATTTCAGGGTAACTACAGCTGATACAGACTGTAGCAGTACTGCACTCTCTGTGCCCACAGTGCCCACAAGTATGTGCTGCCACTGTGTTTCTTGTATCAGATTTGGAATTTGATCCATTCATTTGGGGCGCAAAAATCAGCTGATCCAACTGAAAAATACCCTGTTGGATCATGTCACTCATCTTCCTCACCTTGCAATTGGATCCCATGCAAAGGAAGAGCTAGGAAGGAACTGCTGAGGACTGTATACCAGCTTCACCAAACTGGATCAAGAAAAACAAGTATGTCCAGGGGATTACTCATCCATTTCTATTTCAAAACTCCTTCCAAAGTTGCCCTCTGCAAAGGGTTATTAATTTCATAGAGAAACTTATCTGCCAAATAGTTCTCTGACGCAGTACTTGCCTTTAGATGGACTCATAGAAAGAAAAGAAATAATAAACTCCTAAGTATGTATGTGCTACTTTTGTCCAGATAGAGCAGTGTCCAAAAATTGGTGCAAACATCTTCTGTTTTGGCAGCCTTACCCTTTTATATATCACACTACTGCTCAGAAACTGCTATGTCAAAAGGAGTGCATACAGTTAATTGACAATGCAACTCCCTTCCTGAGTTTTAAAGATGTAAAATACTTCTAAAATTAATTCTGCCGTGAGTCACTATCAAGTAATTTGTCCTTGATACATATTCAAGTCATGTCAGTATATATATGTAACATTTTAACAGTACTAGCAATATTAGAAACCGCTGCTTAAGAACGTATGCATGCAAGTATGTTTTATAGGAAAAAGTGATACAATATGTAGACAGTCACAAAGATTACATTTTTTATTTAAAATACAAAAAGAAAACACAAATTGCCATCTCAGTATTTTCTAAATAAGATGGAGAGTATTTAGGAACACAGCATTAGCTTACACAGAATTAGAGTGACTTTGTAATAGATTACTGTAAACACATTAATTCTTTAATTTAACAACTGTGAAGTTTAAAATCTTCTAGTCATCATCACTGACAACATTTTAAAATTGGAAGATCATGCAGCTCAGTGTCTTCATATTCTGTAGCAAAACTGACAACATGCACTGACAGACCACTTGTTGAAGATGGTCAGCTATGCACTAAGAAATTCACCAAAACCAACAATATATTACTTCTAGGCCAATCAATATTCATCTCATACTGATGAAGCAATTGTGAAACTACATACAAATGTTAGTGCAGTGACCAATTTTTTTTTTGTTACTTGTTAAACCATGTAGAACATTGGTGTCCAGGTAACTGTTCATTTTTGTAGCTGTTGTTTGTTTATACAATTTATTATTTGTTATTACATTTTTGACAAGAGTTTATCCTTTTGAAGCACAGTGCCAGATTCTGATGGTTCACTGTGAAACATTTCCCTGTTGTCTTCTGTTAGGAAAAGATACTTAGAAACAGAAGGTTATGAATGAGTCTGCTAGGGAAGTTCTAATATTTTTTAAAAATCTCTCAGTTGATACACATCTACATTAGGCAAGTGTATTTTTTAGAGGAAAACTAAACTATTGTGTCCATTGGAGAGAAGGTTCACTGCAGTTCCTGTTCCCTGGAGGAGTATTGTACTTGCCATCCCCATTTATTTTAGCGCATATTAGTTTGCTAGCTGCTGCACGGTGAAGATAAGGTGTATAAATCCAGGAAAATGTCAGTTAGGTATATTGTTAACAAGGAGACTGATATGAAGACCAATCGTAGTCTCTGGGATCAGCCTCACTGACCTTGATTTTAACAGCATTTTCACTGCAGTGTATTGCATGTATCGCTTTCAGAACTGGAAGCTGAGCAGAAAATAAAATCAAAATGAAAGGAGGATGGTTCAAAACGAAGGAAGTGCCAGCAAACCATTTAATCACAGGTTTTGCCTTTGACAGGGCATACAAGATGTTTTGGATGGCCTAAAAGATGCCGTAGTGCATAAGAATACAACAATAAGACCAAGACAAAATGTATCCCAGTCAGAGGCCACATGTAGATACTCCAAGCTCTAGACTAAAGTAATTTACTTCCCATATATAAGTGTGTTTTGTGTCTTAATATTTTGTCAGGGCCCAAATTGCATGGCTTATGATATTCTTGCATATTTCTTTAAATAAAGACTGTACCAAGATAGTAAGTCTAGTGTCTTCTTGTGTTATACAAGAAGTCAGGCTAGGATTATTTAATTGTCCTTTTTGGCCTTAGTATACATGAAGTACGCAAGTATAATTACGTGAGCATGCAGCAGGAGTTCCCTCAAATACACATAATTTTAGAACTAGACAAGTAATCAAATTATAAGCTTTATATTATTATTTGTCCTGATTGTGATGTGTAAATTTTTTAGTTAATATTTGTATGTGTTGATGCCAGAAAATAGAGTTTATGCCTTCTTATTTTTTTCCCCACATTCAAAGCGCTACTTGCAGCTCATGCAACATAACATTTTGTATGTTTACGTTGCAGTTTTGTTAAATGATAAACAGTTCACTGAAGGTAAACACAAAGTAGTGGCTACACTATTTGCTTTAGTAAGCTTATAATGATACTTTGTGATATTCCTGTAGGAAGCAGATAATGAGTGAGCTGCTGGGTGCCTGAGCTTCCCTGGGATGCTGGCAGCAGCATCACTCTGTGCCAGTTTCCTGATGCTGCCATGGGGAACCATTTGTCCTAATGCTTTTTTTGGCACCAACAGCTGTTCTTAGTGTGGCCAAACCAACTATACCCAATATGGTCACTCTTCTTGGCTGAACACTTGGACCAGATTTCAACCAATGAGAAGGTTAAAATTAATCTCTACCACTCTACTAACAAAGAAAATAGAAATGCTTCCACTGACCATAATGAGAGTTACATTGGAACTCTATGCCCTTGATAAAGAGTCCTCATGAACTCAAGTACTTGAAATAAAGCTAAATGGCAAGCAAAGACTGTGCACGCTTTGAAACTAGCAATGATCACATATTCTCTATAGAGATTGTAGTGGTCACGCAAGCAAGTTACTGTAGAAACATACTGGAAATCAAAAGGTGTTTTTAATGACTGAACTGTGTGCTCTATGTGCCCTGTGACAAAGCTACACGATGTATTGACCACAAAACAAAGCTTCTTCATTTAAGAGGAATATTGCACACTATTCAGAGTTGAATTTGCTTGTAGTAACAGTTCATTTTAAAAATATACTCTGCTTTACCCACAGTATTGTTCAAGTTAATGCTACTCACTTCGAGATTTAAGTATTTTGTATGTCCCTTCATAAAATTAGAACATTAGCAGAGTTAGTTCTTCGATGGAGCCTGCTGGCATGGTGTACAGAAAAGCTGATTGCACAGTCTGTGGCACTTGTCTATACAAGAATCTATCCAAGCCTAACAGTGCAACAAAATGTCAGGATTGTTGAGCAGTGGTAGAGTCCAAAAGATCGCAAAAAGAAAATATTTATTGTACAGTATCCAATTTGTCTATTATAGCTAAAAGCACACTGACTTTGGATAAAGCCATCTCACATAAGGGAGTATTCATCTCCCTTTCACACGTGCATCCTTCAACACTGCAGTTTGAATTATACTTTTGTTTCTGAAGAGGATGAAATAGAACAATACACAATGGCAGCTCAAACCAGTGTGTTTTGAATACATAGAATCAACAGTTTTCATACAATGAGTTCTAAATATTCACACCAGAATTTTTACATTTTTATATTTTATACTAGGAATATAAACTTGTACTTCAGCCAGTGCTCGTGACACTTGTTTTTCTTCCCTCTTCACTGGCTGATAAACTAGTCAGAGGCTTAATGGGAATCACTTGTCTTGTGATAACAATGCAGAACTCTTACTGCTTCAGATGCACCAAACAGAAAGACATCTAGTACTTTCCACAACACATGCAATCCATTCTACACTGTATCTTTTGATAGCATCTCCTATCCTATTCTAATAGCAGTGAAGGATATCATAGGTAGATGCACCTGGGTGAAATGAACAGAAAGTGCATAAATGCTGTATTGTTCAATCTAGACATAGCTAAATTCTGATTACTTGTATTCACCCTTAAATACCTCACTGATTACTACCATAAACCTGAAGTAGTGAGCAAGCACTATATATAAGGCTGCCCTCTCAACGCTTTGTCCTATTAAGGTTTGTTAGCAGCATTCAGTAAAGACAGGGCAGAAGGAGCATGGGAACTACCAATGATGTCAAATAGTTGTGGTCCAAGGAACACAATATCTCTATGAATCAAAACATGGGAGAAAGAAACAAATAGCAAGTAAACAAAAAAAATGCTGGAACAAAAATAATACTTATCCTCACTACTTAAGTTTTTAATTGACAAAATCAGTTCAAGACATATGATTATATTTCAAATAATTTGTGTATCCAGAATCAATGATCTTGAGAAAATAAGTAATGAGAGTGATAGTAATACAGAATTTTAATGAAAATATATCAACCATTGCTCATCAAATTTCATAAGATCTTGTACAAGAGTATGAAAAACATCCAAGGAGGGATTTTAAAACCGGAAAAACCTACTTCAGAAAGCAAATAGGATTTGTTTTATTGAATATGCTGTGGAAAAAACTTCAGAGATAAATGGCTAACTAATAATGTTTCAAAATTCACAATTAACATTAAGAATCTAGATTAAGTAATGTGTTCCTCTTTGTGTTGTAATTTAAGATCAGAAAGCCATTACTGAAGCCCCAAGCTAGCTAATTCAATTCAGGCAAAAACACTTCTCACATAACATATGTTTAATTTGTTGTATCAATTTCAAAACTGCATTGTGAAAACAAAGAAACTAGGAAGGTCTGAAGAAAGAATTGAAAGCTGTGGGGAAAAAAAAGTGCATTAGCTACAGGGACACACAGAATTAGTAAATACAAAAAACATTTTGGAAAGCTACAGAGTTAGAACTAGCTTATAAGTGTTACATTAAGATGAAAGCTAGGCTCATATTAACTACATATTTGCCTGCTACATTGTTTGTTCACTTTCACCTTGTACAATCAATAAATGCACAGATGTTAGAGCTATGAAGTATATCATATCTTGATATCCAAGTATATTTTGGCTACATAGCTATTACACCAAAGCAGAAAAGAGAGGATGCTTACCCATATCCAGGGCTCACTTATAAAACTCCAGCAGAGTGTATCTTCCAAAAGAGATCATTCCCTGCTACTAGTCAGCTCTTAAATGGGTCTAAGGAGAGGTGGAGCCAGGCTCCACCCCTTCCGGCAGCACAGGTGAATTGCCTGCCTCAGGTGATCAATCAGAGGTTCAGGCCATGATTCAGCAGTTCCCATACTCACCTCAAGCACAAAGTTAGCAGAAGATTTTGAATTAGGTTATTTAGTCCTGTGTGTAAATTCCTCTGTCTAGGTTTTCTAACTACAGGATTCTCAATTGATGACTACTTGTATATGAAAAGAGCTTGTGTATACACATAATCCTGGTACTTACTGTGATCTTAGTAGCACATACATAGTGCTGTTTGTTGCAGTACTCGTTGCCTGCACGGTTTGAAGCTGAAAGCTGAACATCTGCTTGTGTGCTTTGGTGAGGATGAGGAGAGATTGAAATTCTGCATGGCACATCTGCTAGCCTTATCTATAGACTGAGATCTGAGTGTTTAAGTAATGAGATCCTTTTCCCTTTATTAAAGGAGGTAGACTTGAATTCTTGAACTCCGTTGCAATTGAAAAGTAGCATTTCAGAATTGGCTCTGAAATGGCTCACTTTTGTATCCGTGTGCCTGTGTTTAAAAGATCTGCCCCACATGGCAGCGGTTGCAGTGCTGTGCTGTGGACAAAAGGAGTGCCAGGCTGTGTGTCCACCATCCAGAGCTGCTGGCTGCTAGCACAAACTGAGACAAGCGTCAGGGGAGTGAACATGGCCTGCGCCTCAGTGGTGCCATGTCTCAGTACCACAGCTCACAGCAATATTTCTCTAGGTCCAGATCTAGCACCGCGCCCTGTCCAGTTGCTGTATCCAGGCACAAAGGTTGCAGATTCACAGTTTAAGACAACATACATATACAAACCTCATCCTTCAGCCCATCAGCTGGGTTCTCTTAGGCCTTACAAAGGATTTTGTGCCTTTGTCAGATGTCTGCCCCAGCCTCTCGCATACCCTCAGGGTGATCCTGGGACATGCCAGGCTGCAGAGCTCCTCCAGCTCCTCCCTCCAGCTGTGTCAGCAGCCGACCTCTGGGCTGACACCCTCAGGGCAAGGCCCATCCACTCATCCTCTCACCAAATAATCTTGTAGCTTAGAGTGTTTTTTAAGACCCCCGGTATTTTCTGTTGCTGCCATTTGGGTGGGTAATTGCTTGACACTGATGAAGCTGCATCTTGAGTACTGTATTCATTTTGGGGTCCTTCACTTCAAGGAAGACATCAAGGCCCTGAAGCGTGTCCAGAGAAGGACAGCGAAGCTGGTGTGGGATCTGGAGCATAAATCTCATGAAGAATGGCTGAGGGAACTGGAATTGCTCAGTCTGGAGAACAGAAGGCTCAGGGGAAACCTCATTGCTGTCTACATTCACCTGAAAGGAGGTAACAGTGATAGGATGAGAGGTAATGACCTTAAGTTGCACCGAGGAGGTTCAAGTTGGATATTAGGAAAAATGTCCGAAGGAGTGTTGAGGTACTGGAACCAGACGCCCAGGGAAGTGGTGGACTCACCGTCCCTAGAAGCGTAGAAGAGCTTGCAGACGCGGTGATGATTGGTTGACAGCCGGCCTAGGTGATCTTAGCCGTCTTTCCCAGCCTTAGCGATGGCTCTATGACAGCTCCCAGCTGGGGGCCCGCACGGAGCTGCCTCGGCGGCGCTCGGCGAGGGGCAGCGGGGCCGCCCCCTCCGAGGCCGTTCCGCCGTCCCGCCCGCGGGCGTGCCCCGGGAGCCCCGCGGGGGCGGAGGGAGGAGCGCGCGGCGCCATGTGAGCGGCGGGCGGCGGGCAGCGGCCCTCGAGGAAGACGGATGGGGTGAGAGACAGCGCGAGGTCCAGCTGTCAGCGCGGCCTCAGCCCCGCCGCGGAGGGAGCCCCTCCTTCCCGCGGCTGTGCGCTCCTTGCCCGCGGGGAACCATGGCGTCCAGCGAGGAGGACGGGAGCGGCAACGGCTCCTTGGAGGAGAAGGAGAACGGCAAGAAGAGGAGCCTGGGCGCCCTGGCCACGGCCTGGCTCATCTTCTACAACATCGCCATGACCGCGGGGTGAGCGGGCGGCGGGCGGGCGGCGGCGCGGCGCCTCGGGCGGGCGCGGAGCGGCGGGGCCGGGGCAGCTCGGCCCGGGGACCGGGCGGCAGCGATCGCGGGGCGGCGGGGACGCGGCCCCGGGGCGGCGGGGAGCCGCGGCGAGCGGGGCGAGCCCTCGCCTGCCCGGCATTGCCTAATACGGTGCAGCGTTACCAGCAGCGAGCGCGTCATCCCGGAGCCCGCGGCGGAGGTTAAGTATAGCCGGGCCAGGAATGCCGGCGGGGGTGCCGCGCGGGCTGCGCCGCGGAGCCTGCTCCTTCCACCGCCAACCGCCCTCGGGCCGCCCCGCGCCCTCTGGGGCGTTCCGAGCTCCCGGCGCTGCTGCCGGGGCTGTCTCGGTGCCGGGGGGGCGCCGGGGCTCGGCCGGGTTGGCGGCGTGCGCGCCGGAGCCGTGCGGGGCAGAAAGCCGACGGCGGGGCCGCTCGTACGGCACGCAGCTCCTGCTGTCATTGCGGCGGTGTGAGGCGATCCGGGTTGGGCTGCGGGCGCCCGTGGGCTCGTGTGGAGTGTTCGGTACTGCCGTGCTGAGAGGAATGGCTGTTTGTATTGGGTGAAGGATGATGCGAGCGTTCGGGTTTGTACCTTTAGTGCCTGAGGCAGGTATTTCCACTTCTGAAACTTTGTTCCACTAACTGTTGCGTGTCACGTGTGTGCCAAAAAACCCTCCGTTGATTTCCGACGGCAAGAGGCAGAGCTCGTGTGGCTTTTATATGTACGTAGAAGATCACTGAACACTTAGCTTTGGGGTGAGCTGCTGATTCTGTCTCTCCTCCTTCATCTTCCCCCCGCTTCCCTCCGTCCCCCCCCAAGGGATTTAGACTTGCTCACCTGCGCAGTTTGTGTGAAAGCAGAGTAGTAAGAGAGAGGAACACATTCTTCTAATTTTTTCAGACAGGTTACAGTTTAAGTGAAAAATAAAATTTTGAAGGAGACAAACGTTTCACCGGGGCACCATCTGTAAATGAGAACAGTGCAGTTCTCCAAAAAGTTTAGAATAGTAAAGTGTTTCTAGAATTGTAACTGCCTGTCTGATATAGAAGCGTGTGTTAACAACCAACCTAGTGCAGGATTGCATTTTATCTTTCTTTCTAATGAAGATTAGAGGAATGCAGAGATAAAAATGATACGTCAGTACCTGGCTCTACTGAAAGTCCCAACTGAAAATTTTACCTTTGTTACATTAATTCTGTTACACCACCTGCTGATTTACAATATTCACTACTATGGCTTTCCTGAAATCCAAAATCAAAGCCACTGAAAGCTAAATGAAATAATTGTCAGAGATTCCAAATCCCCCAATAATTATTTAAGACAAACTTATTTTCAGTCTTTGTATCTGAGTGTAGCCCAAGACTGCTCTCTGCAGACCTTTTGTGACAGAGGAAAGTGAGGAAAGTGTCTGCTTAGATGAGATGTAACGTGACTTCTCAAGCTGGTGCTGTCACCACCCATCCTGCCAGCTGGATAGAAACTCGCTGTCACCTTCCCCTTGTCACACACCTCATCGTAAAATGGCAGCCTGGGCAGTCCCTGGGAAGGACTGGCAGTGAGATTCCAGTAATTCCTCATCTGGCCGTGATGGGAGACAACCTGAAATTAGTACATTCAGATTTAAAATCCGAGTAATTTTTTACGGCATAAATATTGTAGCTCTGGCATATCGGATTAAATGAGATTAAAGCAGAAGTGGTGAAGAAAGGAAATCATTCCTACAGTATGGGGAAGCCTGGCTGTATATAGATTTGGCATGCTGTCATGCACTGTTGGACTGGACAAAGCAAAGGACAGTGCAGTAGTAGGCACTGTGTGCGCCAGCTGTCATGGGACTGATGCTGAAGTGTGTACCATTCAAGGGGAACACAGAGCTGTTACAGCATAATGTGTCCAATCAGATAATCATCTTTCCTGCTACCTGCTTATCGAGTTTAGCCAGTGTCTTATCTATAGGAAGAGTATAAGAGCGTAAGGGAAAGAGTATAAGAGTATAAGGGAAAGAGTTAAAATTTTATCTCAGTGTTTTTGTAAATGTTTTCCTGAATATTTATATGTTCACCAAATCTGCGTCAGAATATTTCTCAGACTCCACTACTGTTTCTCTTGGGCCTTCCTTAGCCACAGTTCATGTTGCTGTACAGCTTTGCTTGCAATTGTTCTATGGAGGATAAGAGAACTGAATGATTGTTCCCGACTATCCTCAGACAAGAAGTTAAATTGATGTTATTGCAATTTATGTATTTTCATTTTTAACCCTGAAAATATCACTTGTAGTTCTGGCTATGCCTTTAAGTCAATTAAAGACTTTTTATCCTTAGCCTTTGTGGATTTAAACCTGAAGTTTCAAGGATCTCTAGTGTGATATTTGTAAGAATGTGTAACTCTGGATTAGTAACAGAACATATGGTACATTGTTTGGAAAAAGTTAATTATATAAACATGGATTAATTATGTGGAAGCAACTGCGCGTACCTTGGGTTGTTGCTCTAGATCTGAGAGGAGAAGTGAGAGTCATAACCACTGTGGTTGTGAAATGGGGTTTTTAAATCCATTTTCATTTGAGATCTCAGTTTGAAATTTATATCACATATTTATTTCACTTTAATTAAAGATACCTTACTGCATTTATACTGGAAGGATGATCCATCAGTTGGTACCTTACTGATTCCTTAAACAAAAATTTGGAAAAATTATCCGACACCTTCAAATGTATTAGTTTAATCATCCCTGGAAGCCAGGAGCACAGAGCATGGGTCTTTCAACACATCAGAATCTGCTTTTCCGAGGTGACTTCTCAGTCAACCTGTGAGTTGTGGGACAGAAGCACGGTGGTCACTTGTCAGTTCTGAAACTGAAGTGGTAAGGGGTAACGAAGAATGTGAAAACAGTGTGCACAGGTGACAGTCTTTTGTGTGTGCAAACTTGAGACCCAAAATCTGAGTTCAAATAACAGTAATCCACAGTAAAGATGTGTGAGGATTTAGTAGTAGAAAATATATAGTCACTTCTAGTAAAAAGTCTGTTGGGCCCCTGGGTTAAGTAATTCAAGTTAATCCTCTGAAGGTAAACAAATCCTTCTCTATCCTTTTCCAGGTTAAGAGATTAAGAAGTTTAATGTTGATATAACATTTCATAATATTTAGGTCTAAGGATATTTTTAATAATCTCCTAAGAACACCAACAAGTGAAGACGCAAAGGTATTCAATAAGGAAATATTGCACTAAATTATTTATATTAGATGGAAAGCTTTAGAATTTTTACTTGAAAGGTATCCATTCTCTTTCTTTTGTAGGTGGTTGGTATTGGGTATTGCCATGGCACGATTTTATATCCAGAGAGGAACACACAGAGGTTTATTCAGAAGCGTGCAAAAGATACTTAAATTTTTCCAGACATTCGCTTTGCTTGAGGTAAATTTCAAACATCAGTTTATTTTACTGGATTCTGCACATCATAGGCAAATACATTATTACTCTGAATTCAATATTGAAATATTATATGAGTCCTAAAAGATGTTTTATCTTTATTATTTGATGGGTTTTTTTTTTTGTTTGTTTGTTTGTTTGTTTTTTTTGTGAGAGCAAGGAGATGTGCTCATTTATTTCAACAACTTTTATGAAAAAGCTTAATTGTAATATTGGTTTTAAATCAGATGTTCCCTGGGAACTTCTTTGCTTCTGCTTATTCCCAGACTGGATTGGCATGTCCTGTGTAACTCCTTACAACAGGGTCTGTACAAGTTGTTCACAGCATTTTTGAAGTAGCTTGACTTGGGCCAATTATGCACTTGTGGTCTCAATTTATGGTACATCTACAGAATTAAGCCACTGGGTATATTGAGCAGTTATGATTCTTTTCCAGGCACAGCAGAGAGCTCTTATCTACATTTTGGCTCTTTTTCTCAATCTGCCCATAACATCTGTCGTTCAAATAGCAATTTAAAACCACACAGCCAGCTGTCATAGGCTTTTATGCTATTAAACTTCAACAATAATAATTCCACTTGAATCCATGACAATAATGAAAAGCACTCTGTTTGCTAAACATCACTGACCAGAAAATAAATCTGAAGATTTGTAGCTATAATCAGTGAAAAGATAATAATTAATTAATCCATAATGAATACAGAAGATTGTAAAATTGCTATGCATTTTGCATGCTTTGTATGACTCCTCCCACACTGTTCTGTAAAATTGTTATTTGGGTGAGGTAATGGGAGTTTACTAGTTGAAAAAATAAACACTTTGTAAGTACCTACTCAACATACAAAACCAGGAGAATAAGTCTCGCATTCACAGTGTTTACACTGAACTTATCACAGCAGTGGTTACTGGTGCTTTTGTGTGAATTTATGTGTAACGTGAAATTTTAGTTGGAGAAAAAAAAAAAAAAAGTAAGAATTAAACTTGAATTTATATAAATATATAAAAGCCCGTGTTTGTAGTACAGATAGTTACACACTGTAAATCAGTAACCTTTAACTTATTTCTGTTTACAGGTAGTCCACTGTGCAGTTGGTGAGTTCTTCCTTTAGTTTCTCCTGAGCCAAATGAAACATCAGTTGTGTAGCAGAGATAACATGTTTCTCTTTTCAAGGAATAGTTCACACATCTGTGCTTGTGACTGGGGTCCAAGTGAGTTCAAGAATCTTCATGGTGTGGTTCATTGCGCATAGTATAAAACAGGTAAGTGCATGAGCAGATTGTTTTGAGTTTTTACTCAGGAGTTATTAATACAGTTCTCTTTTCACCAGGGAGACAAATTACAGAGAATGCTTATAGACTTGAGTACAGTATAGAAGCTGGAGTTACAGGACTCAATTCATGTGTTTCTTCCCAGGAGGGGGGTCTGGGTTTTAGCTGTTAAACAGCCCTGTCTGTAGCATCGTGCCGGCTGCATAAGTGCGATCAATGACCAGTGCTTTTGTTCACCTGCAAACATGCCATTGTGTCACATGTTGTCTTTCAAGAATGTAATTTATCACTTTCTGAATGTATCTAAATGAAAACATGACTTAAATTGAATTAAAGTGAATATACATGGTTGTAGTTTTGCAATTTGTTTTAGGAACCTTCCCAAGATTTTAATGTAATGTAATGTAATATCAGTATTTGATAGCCTGCATACTGCATTGTTTCCATTAAAAATCTATCAAGTTTTTCAGCGTGCCAGAGGCACACTTAAAGTCCTGAATAAATGTCAGTGATTTATTTGCCTGGCTGTAGGTGGTTATTGTAAATCTAGTGATTTGTTAGCAGAGTGAAACAAGCAGACTACATACAGCTAGAAGTAGGATATGCATTCTGCTTTCTGTGAAGGGTATGGAAGAATTCAGAGGGAGATTTTGAGTTTGTACTCCTGTATTTCTTTAAATTTAAAAAGCTGAGCCATTAAACTGTCTCACCAGCAGATGGCACATGCCTGTCTGCCAGTGAGATACTGTAATTACTGCCTCGGTTGTCAAATCCCTTAATTTCAGTTCTCTACACTTCATTTTTTCCTTTACTATTGCTTTTTTTTTTTTTTCCCCAAACACAAAATATACCTTTCTGAGTTGGTTTTTTTTTTGTTGTTGTTTTGTTTTTTGTTTTCTGTTTAAGTTAAGCTTTTTCAGTACTTTCATTTTTTTTCTTAAGGAAAAAGTATCAATTATTAACTATTTTTTTTATATTGATTTCATGAATGCTGGAATACAGTGCTGCTTTTTTCCAATTTTTATCATTTGCAGTGCAGTAGTAATCTTTAGCATATCCTGTCATTTCTCTTGTCTCCTCAGTCTTCAGTACAGTTGGTCAAGCTGTGTCCAAGAAAACTACATCTAAATGTATGTCTGATTGCATTTCACGCTGTTACTGCTTAGCACACATGACTGTTCAGGGTCATGCTAGGTGGTGAGAGGCATGGTAGTGATAATAGCCAGACCCAGACCTCTGTACTTGACTGGAGATTTGCAAGGCAACAAATAGGAATTCTCTGCATATTTATTTAAAGCACTTCTGGTCAGATTCAGTGCTGTGGCATGAATCCAAGTTTGGGTTATCAATGTTTGTTTGTAATCACATGAGGTTAAGAACAACCTAATTCTGTCTTTTCCCTTGCTTATCTGTTTGTGGTTGCTGTTTGTTTGTGAGTTTGGAGATATTCTTTTATCTCCTTTCTATTTTGTGGATGTTTGTGAGATCCTTTTACTGAAGGTGCGTCTTTGACTGACACGTTGAGGTGCAATTTTATGAGATGATCACTTACATCTTTATGATGTATTAAACGCTGTCACCATGTAGTATCTTCATTTTTTTTTTTTTGTCCTTTTAACAAAATTACATTATTTTATTTTATTTCAAGACATCTCGGGAGCTTTTCAACCTTCAGGCATGGAATTGTATTACAAAATTCCCCCTTTTAAAGAAAATTAAACCACATTAACTTGCATGTAATTCTTCTCAGAATGTAGTGCTTCTTCTCCATGTGCCTTCTTTGAATTTGAGGACTTCTGTTTATTTTTTCACTTAGAGTGAAAAATAGTTGCTATTTTGAAGCAGCAGATAAACCTTCTGATGAGGCAGTTTAATGACTCAGAGTATAAACCTTAAACAGAAGAGTGGAACAATTTTACCCCAAACTCCTAATATATGAACCACTCTTCAGTGAGCGGTCATCTTTTCCAACTCCTTGACTGTCTTGCAGCCTGATTTGATCTGCTACTAAGCTCCATTAGTAGACTAAACAATTCCTTTCATCCAAAATTTCATGGTCATTTCGACTACAGAAAAGTAAGAAAAAATCTAGATAAAGACAGATAGTAGTGAAGTGTGGAATGGGTAAAAGCTGATCATGAAAAGAATATACATTAGGAGGTATTTTCATTGTACTATTTTGAGGAGGAATAAACAAGCAAGTCAAGACAAATAAAGTGGAAGCAGCATACTGAAAGGGCAGCTAAAGAGAAGGATTAAGCTCAAATATAAGTTCTGTTTTTCTAAATTTGCACAGTGGATAAAGGCTGCTCAGTTTGCAAAGTGTCTGTAAGTTAGCAAATCACATGATGTAGAACACCTCGTAGCAATTGTTTCAGCATGTCACTTTTATGCCAAAATTGTCTTTCTTTACAAAGTGTTAGTTGTGTTGATATATCTTAAACAGAAGTCTGTTGCAGTTTACTCAGAAAAGAAGCTTAAGGATGAAGAACATGTTGGTTCTTTATACTTCTGCAGATCCAGAATGAGGAGAGCGTTATTCTTTTTCTGGTCGTATGGACTGTGACAGAGATTACTCGATATTCCTTCTACACATTCAACCTGCTCAACCATTTGCCATACTTCATTAAATGGGCCAGGTGGAGATGTCTTGCACTTCAGTTTGTTGTGGTTCTGTGCATGTTAGTTTCACGCATGCTGAGCTAACACACAGGAGAGCAGATGTTTGAGCTTTGGTTATGTGTCAGCAGAGTGCAAGCTGGTTGCTTTCTGTATTTGAGATTATTGTAAGTCTGTTTAAAATGTTAAAAACAATTAGTTGATATTTTTGGATGTGATTTGTTCCTCACTTTCTGTGTCATGTGGTCTAAACTCTGTTTTAATTTACTTTCATATTTCTTCCTTATCTTTGGAGTCACCTTTTAACTTACAGTACGACTCCTTGAGATCCTTCTGAATGCAGTGCCTAAAATTAAGCACATATTAGTCTTTTAGACTTAACATCTTTGAAATAATGGGAGCCGCTGTCACTAATTTTAAATAAATCATTATTACTATATAAGAAGTTGTGCTCTATCAGAGCTTTTGTAATGTTATATTAATGTAGTGAAGCTAAATATTGACACAGTTTAGCCCACGTAAAATGTGTGTTCTGTATCGAAACTGCTTTGGTCTTGAAACACAATTCAGTCCGTCACTATACCAGGTAAATTACAGACACTGCGTGCTTATCAGGAGATTTAACTGGAAGAATAACCATCTATGTAGATAGAGTTCAAGACAGACTTCCACTGTTAGAAAGAAAATACCTTTCCTATATTTGGCATGAGTGATATGTTCATTTAATGAATTCGTTAGCATCTCCTCCTTGCCTATGTTTTGTAGATAATGCGGTACTGATGCTTCTAATGCACTTTTTAATGTGTCCAATGATTATGTCCATTCTTAAAATATATGATTGTTTTTGCTAATACTGAAGGTGGTAGATTTGGTAATGTCTAAGCAACAAATGTCAAACTTACAAAGAATCAGGTCTGGCTTCATTAATGATGTTTTTGTAGGCTTCAGAAGGAGAAATGCATTCAGAAATTACTAAATTAACAGTTACGCTTTTTGTCACCAAGTCAGTGGATCTTGAACGGTTGAATTTTTTTTTTTTTCATTATAATATACAATTCTGGGAGCTGCCATTCTCACAGCAGAGGTGTTTCGTGAAGTTTGGAAACAAAATGTTTGGAAATGTGTATCTTTTCATGGAGTTCAAAGTATCCTATCAAGATTTACAGAGAATCAGACTGCACAACAGAGCATAAATTCAGTATTCCCAAGGAGCTGAACTTTTTAAATCTTTAACTTATTTAATAATTTTAAAACATTTACCTGTCCACAGGCAATGGCAATGGTATGGGTATGATCTAAATGTTAGCTTAGGATATTTACTTTGTTGTTTTTTTTTCACTGTACAGAGACAGTCTGTATGTAAGTCATGGCAGTAGTGCCTGCCTATAACTCACATATCTGCTCTCTGACCTGTGAATCCTCTAAGCCCATTGGCTTCGAAGAGGATTTCATGTTCAGCTACTACCATTTTGGATCACCTCTCTTTTGATCATGTAATGCACACTGGACATTTCTCACACACTCTATATGATGGCTCTCACTGCTGTTCCCCTGTGTGAACTTCAGAGCTGTTGCTTAGAATCTATGTGATGCACTGTGCATAAGGACAAAGAAACCCTGTTGATGACATTTTTTATTATGTCTACACTAATGTGACCTATGGCATTCAAGCCACATTTTCTCTAAAATCAGTGTGTTTGCTCTTTATTTGAACACGTTCTGCCTATTTTGAAATGGATCTGCTAAATTTTTGGCGCTCTCATTTTCCTTCATTTTTAATTTCCATTAATGGTTAATGTTGCTACTACCACTATTAGTGTTTCTACTACTACTTCAGTTTCCCATGTGGCAATTGGTAAAACAGGCTTCTGATATTTCACCATTTCCAGTTTCTTCAAATAAATTACGATACATAGCACTGACACAATGTGTGTGTGCTGTGGCAAGGATGCATAGCACTGACTGGATTTGGGATCCAGTTCTGCTCTTAGTCCTCTCTCTGACAATGGGAGCAAGATCAGTAAATAAAAAAATACATATTAAAAAAAAAAAAAAAAAAAAAAAAAACAAAGAAACAAAAAAGACACCAGTACTGGAGAGTACAAATTTGGAGAATGATTTCTTAGTACAGGACAGACGTGCACAAATTCTGATATTCTCTATTTTTAAATAAAAAGATGTAGGGATGCATTCTTTGTAAACAAAAATAAGTCTATCAAAAGTAACTGAAGTTGTTATTCTGTGCCTTCCCAGGATATGGTTCTTGATTTTAGTGAAGGAATACTCCAACCTATTGCAATTTTTAAATTCATGAGGCATTTCTCACATGGTGTTTTTCTTTTTCTTTTTTTTTAATGCAGATACAACTTTTTTATCATTTTGTATCCTGCTGGAGTTGTGGGTGAATTGCTGACTATATATGCTGCTTTACCTTATGTCAAGAAAACAGGGATGTATTCATTGAGACTCCCCAACAAATACAATGTCTCCTTTGACTACTATTACTTCCTTATTATTGTCATGTTCTCCTATATACCATGTAAGTATTAGCTTTTGTATTAGCTTAAGTAATTAGCTTTAATAACACTAACAATGTAATAATCAATTATCAGCAATGCAGACAACGCAGCCTGCAGTTAAATTTCCTAGATGCTTTCTACTCTAAAAGCCTGCTTTCTGTTGTTCCAAGTGTTGCTGTGCTTTAAGTGTTTAAACCAAAATTTTACTTTCTGTTATCTACTTCAGAACATCTTAAAAGCTTCAGTGAAAAAAAAAAAAAAGTCTAAGGTCATAGATGAGTAAAAATACTTTTTCTTAATTACAGAAGTGTCTGTAGTTGTCTCCAAGGATTTCTAGTGCCTCTGCTGCTTTGAAGCAATGACTTAAAGATTTTCTTGCAAGACTCGGACATTCGCCTTCTTTTTCTTGCTATTAGTATCCATTTATGTGTGAACTTTGAAAATCACCATTTGAGATACTTTGGAAAAACATGAAACAAAATTCTCCAAAATTTCTGCATCAGAGAAATCCACACCTTGCCTCAAAAAACTTCTCTGAATGTACTTCAGTCCCATGTTTAACTAGATCTTCCTCAAACCCTGATACCAGGAGCCACCACAGATCAGTTGCCTAACCTAAAGAGACCGTCTGTTTCTAATTTCTGCTGTTATTCTCTCTGTCAGCCAAACAGTGCAGACAAGGAGAAAGCAACTTAATTTAGATATAGCGCAATGACTGCTAGAATGAAACTAGAACAAACTGGACAAGCAAGTCGAATTATTTTAGTCATTCTGGACTATGAGGCTAGAAATAAAGGAAGAGATAAGGGAGGGGCACTGAGGAGAAGGAAAACTGAAGTTAGAAGGAGCTGTGTTGTGCATCTATAAAATGTATTCCTTCAAGAAACTGACTAAAAATTCTGGACTTTGACTGTATGGATACACAATATGAGGTGTTTTTTTTATTGTTGTTATTTTGGGGTTATTTTTGCAAGAAACCATGGAGGCCAGTGAGAGAGATTTATGTGAGTAAGCAAAAGTTATGATAACTTACTAACAGTTTTACAGTTGTCTGCATAACTTCATGCTTCAGGAATAAGTCCAGTTTTCTATGCATTAAAAATGATCAAATGAATCAGAAGAAAGGTAATACAGTAAGGCCAGGAGAAGGACAGAGCTTTTCATACTTGGACAAGTAGGGTAAATTTGGATCCTCCTCAAAATTTATGTTCAAACATTCTTTCCTTAGAACAGGTTTGAAGACTTCAGGCACTGCTAAAAAATGGTTCAAACAAAGAAAATTTTGAGGGAAGATCCATGAAAACAGTATTCCTTCGGAGGGCTTTGTCTGACTTCTGAGTAATTACTGTTGCAAACTCACTGAGAAATTCATGACTCATTTGCCTTGACCAGCTATGGCACATCGTGCTGTAATTTTTACTTGGTTCTTCATTCTGAAAAAGTGTATTTTTCCATAATGTGATCTGCTGATTTATTTTTTTCATCTAATTTGCTTTCTTTTATGCTTTGATCAAGTATTTCCACAACTCTACTTACACATGCTGCGGCAGAGAAGAAAGGTGCTTCATGGAGAAGTGATTGTAGAAAAGGACGATTGAATCGAGCCATGTAATTATGGTGCTTTTAATGGAAAAACAAGGGTAAAAAAACAAAACTTCCTGTGATTTTTCTGAGTCCAAGTTTTGAAACATGGAACAAGAATAAACAACTGTGTATGAAATAACATGGACTGTATTATTTATGCCATTAATATATCATCAGATTACCTTTTCATTTCTGGTTTAACTTTGATTTTTAATTGTTTATTTCTTCAAACATATTGTTTTCTTATTTTCAATAGGCTGACAAATAGCTTTAACAAATTGAATAGTTGGCTAATGTGCTTTCTATTGTGAAAGGCTTGTTATGACCTGTAATCCTCATCAAGAACAGAAGGAGAGTTGATGAGCTGTACTGAAAGCGTATCTTCTGGAAAACAGAGCATAAACTAGGTAATGATGTGTTTCGTAGACTAGGGGGCTTAAATGTTATTTAAGTTGTACTTTAAATTATACCTTTACAGTTGTAAGTACTGTTAGCGTGTTGCTCAACATTCTTTGAATTACAAGATCACACTATAGAATTCCAGAAGGATTTTTGACAGGAGGTGAATCCTTGACTGTCACTGCAAGTTTGGATCTCTCTGTATTTTCATTTCTAATTGAAAAGAAATGTCAAACAGTAGATACAGTATTATCTGATTGAAAGCTTATGCTGAGGAGTGACCATGACCAGTCTTTCCATGGTCAGTGGCTGGAACAGGAGTCATATGCAGAGGAAGACTCATTGTCAGCATGCTTCCTATTCTACTTTTAATTATATTTGCGGAAAAATGATGGTATGGCATTTAGAACCTGTAGTTATAGTGAGATATTTTTACTTCCCATAATTAGCTAAGAGGCAGAAAATATATTTGAAATAGTACCTTAAAATATAAACTGTGCTTTGAATCATACCATCTTGTAATTTTAATTGCTCCCTCCCCATTAATTGTTTATAATGGAATTATGTAATGCTAATTAACATCCTCAGTAATATGCAAGAGGTTCTACAGCATATTAATAAACGTTACAGATGACGCTGTATGGTACCTGAGTGGGAGAAGTCCAATGAATGGATTGTATATAGGCAGGAATTGGACACCACATAAGAGAACCAAAGCAAACATGATGCATTTGGGGAAATGTGGATACTTAGTGAGAGAGAGAGAAGATTGAAAAGTAATAATGTAATCAGAAGACTTAATGGAACAGGCAACAATATTGCTTCCAGATTCAGTGATGTCAAAAGAAGAGGGCGTTACATGCAGAAGAGGTGCATCAGGCAGCTGGAAATCAGAATACTCCTGAGACTGCTGAGGTCATTTCTAGAGTACTGGTTTATATTTGGAGTAGCTCGGGAGTGAGGACTAGAGTCAATCTTCAAAGAAAAGATCAGAAAATGGAAAAAAAAAAAAAATTAGTTGAAGTATGAAGGAAGGCAGAAAGGTTGAGACATTAAGTATGTATAACTTCTTGTTGTGTGACAAATACAAGTAAAAAGAAGAGACTTTGTTAGTGTGAAAGTGTAACTAGAACTGATTATATATCCAGTGAATATCAGGAGAAAGATCCTACCAGAGAAATCAGTTAGGTTACAGAATGATGTGGTAAAGCTTATCCATGCGTACAGTTTCTTGGAAGATTTTAAGTTACATGTAATCCAGTACTGGAAAATAATGTTTCTTTGGAGGAAGTTTGTATTACATACTTGAATAGGCAGTTTCCATTTTTAAAAGCGTCAATGATTCTACAGTGGTAGAACTTATTTTGAAAACTGAAGATACATGTTTTTTTGATGCATCTGGTAATTTGATGAAAAAGGAAGGATTTACTAAATCCTGAAGTCTCAAATTCCATTTTGTGCCTTAAATTTTTCACACTTACATGTCTTCTTTACATGGAAATTAGATTTCTTTTAAATGATAGTGTGGACTTGAGATGCAATAATTGTATTCCTTAGCATTTTAAAAGGCATAATCTTTATATTTTTAGAACAAAGGTGCTATGAGTTAACTTACTACTTCTCAGTTTTATATGTAACTAAGTATTTAAAGTTTAAAATATAAACCACATTTACAATACTGATTAGCAAAATACTTGTGTTACACGTTCAGACTAGCAGTTGTATTTGTCCCAAGTTCTTAGAATACAGTTTTATAAACTTTACTTGTGTTTTGATCCATGAGGAGCAAACGTTGTGGCACTTTTTAGAAATATTTCTCAGCAAGCAGAAGAGTGTGATGAAATAGGAGTAAATGCAATTAGATTACGTGTCTCTTTTTTTAACTGTCAGGGCAGCTCACTGAAGACCATAGCTATCAATTTCTTGAAAATGCATTGGATACTTTCAGTATGTGATTTTGAAATCTTTTATTGGATGAGATACTCTTTCTGTAATAACAGGAATACCTGAGCTATATTACGTTTGTTTTCATTGTGGTTTAAGGCTCTTATCATATGGCAATCTAAGATCTATTTTTATATCTTTTTGTATATGAAAAAATACAGCACTGTTTGCTAAAATCTTTTTCACAAAGCAACAGTGTAATGATGGAACTTAAAAAGTAATTTACAACTACAGCAACTCTTGCTAAATGATTCTTGAATAAAGCTAAAAATTACTTTTACTGCATTCAGTGTTGCATAGATTGAGAGAGAGATTGTCATGTAGATTAGTTTTCCTGTCATGGACTTCAAAATAAAAAAAATGAATCATCATCTTTTCTTCCTCTTCTCTTTTGATTGAAGTCTGCACTGAAGCCTCAATGTATACCTTTTGCTTAATATGTCCTCCAGTGTAGTGAGAATTCTGAGTACAGTCCTCTTACCATTGACTTACATGGGCCATGATCTTATCCTGTGTAACTTACTTAAACTTCAGTATAACACCATGAAACATTTAATTAGCTTGTTCAGTGGACATAAAAATTTAAGTATGATTTTCATATGGTGCTCTCTTTCCAGCTTATTGTTGCCACCTACCTTTTTTGTATTTCTCTCTGCAATATTCCTTGTTTTCTAAAGCATTGAAATCCTCCTGTGTATGAAAGATTCGTGTGTATTCAAGCATCGGTGTCTATAATGTTTTGATGTATTCTTTAATAAAATGTTTGTGTAAAGGTATTTTCTTACTTGTGCTGTATAAGCCTTCTGGAATGGATTAATAGAAAGTATGTCTTTAAGGATGTTTTTTTGTTTGCTTGTTTGTTTGTTTTCATGACAATACATAGGAACAGGGCTTTGGAAGTGGATTCGTAATTATCAGGTGACATTTCCTATTATTTGGTGGTACCATAGACATAAACTCCAGCTGAAAACTTTTGGATTTCTTCAGGTTCCCTTCAACTTTCACTGGGAAAGGCTGTTCCAAGACAGACTGAGTGAATCACCTCATTTCACAGCTCTGCCCTGCACGTCTGGAAGCCAAGTCCTGACATCAGGATATGGCTGGTACAAAGGGGTATAATGTTGTGAAATTGCATCCTGCACATTAGCTGCCAAGAGGATCAGTGAGGCTGTTGTGAACAGCGGTTAATATGCGTCATTTCTCTCACTTCTGTCTGTGCAGGATTTGAGAAGAGAGGCAGCTAAACATGCTCTCATGCCTTCTGCATAAGGAACTAATGGGATCGGCTGAGGGGATCTCTGTGCACAAAGGGTGTGTTACAGAAAGGTTTTGTGCTTCACTCAGCTGTTCATATCTGCATCTATAACCATGTATTTTTTTGAATTACTGGTATTCCAATACAGTTATATCACACTGCTGTCAATAAAATGGCTCAAAACTAACAATCTTGGGTAAATTGTGCAGTATGCTTCTTCTCAGCCAGGTTCATGATTGCCTAGTTAACAAGGAATTAACAAGGAATGGAGACCTTTTCTGTGAGCAGAAGGAAATTACCTTTTCTTATCCAGAAATAAATATATGCATTTTAAATATGCATTTAAGGTCTAGCTACTGATCTGACTTGCACTCTTCATACCAGCTTACCTTAGTGGATATTTGGATCTTTCACTGATTATTAAATAGATTAAAATGAGAATAAATTAGAGCCATTACAATAAACTGTGGTTTAAAGTAGCTGCTTTATTAGCAGTTTTTGTGAATCAAGTCTTTGCTTCAAGTCTTTGCTTAATCTGTGTTAGAGAAAAAAGGAAGGAAAATTAATACAAGTGTACAGGTAAGTATTCTGCACAATACAGGGAGGCTTCATAAATTGAAATTTCTATGCAGGCAATCTGTCTGCAGTTCCTTATAAATGATTGGTTAAAAGGGAAAATTAAATTTTATTTCAAGACACGTTTTAAAATGTGTTTGAGATAATGTATTACTTGTGAGCAGTTTACAATTCACAGTGAACATACATTTTTATAGGTGATTAACTGTAGCCCATTGCAGTGTTTTAATCTATGTTGTAATGACTATTTTAGAAACAAATACCTTACGTTTCTGCAAAGCCCTTGTGTTCCCTTGCTGAAGTTAACTTCAGTACTAAGCTTTGCAGGGCAATTGAAATGGCAGGTAAGCATCTGCCAAGAATAGTTCCTGGAACTTTCACAGTAGCACACCTTAATAGTGTATGGTACTTTTGGTTCAGTGTCTGGTATTGTAAACCACTGATGGAGGAGCTTTTATGCCTTCAGTAGGACAGAAAGTTTTACAGATCTTAATAAGTGATTCATCCTTATTGCTAGATACTGAAGACTTATCCAGTGAATTCTTAGGTCACAGTAGTGAATAAGTGTAAAAAATGAACTTAAGTCTGTAAGGCAAACTGTAGAGAACTTGAATGTTGGATAACTCTAGCTGTCTTATAGGAACTTGCTGTCAAGATCAAGTCTGCAGCTGCTAGTGCTTTTAGAGTTCTAAAATGAAAATGCATACTACTTTCTCACATTGTATCAGCTGAAACATTGTCTTTTTGTTCACAGTTCTCTTGCTGCTCTGTTCAGTTTTGAATGTATTTTATGTCCTTTCAGTTGATGGCTTTGTAAAAGTGTAAGTACAGAAATATTTATCTAAATGTATCACGTGTGGAATTGTACTTAAAGATTCTTAAAAGTGTAAATGCACTGCAGCTGCTCATTATTGTTATTTTTCCTGCAATATGTTATTGTTAGCAGTTTACACAGACAGGAAAACACACAGTATGATACTTTTAGTAACTTATTTATTTGCAAATATCATAAGATTTGTTGAGCTAGAGATTCAGATATTTGTTTTAGAGATTGTTAACACTATAGCACTGTAGAAATTCATCATCAATTAAAAGATGTTTAAAACTGTGTTCTATTTGTTTGGTACTTTGTGTTTTTTGTGTTTGTTTGTTTTGTTATTGTTGTTGTGATACCATGTAAAATCAGTTCACATAGCAGTGAAGAGTATTATGCCAAACTGATACCTGTTTACGAATACTTTTTTTCCTTTGTATCTGGAATTATTTCACAAATCTTGAGATCTCAAGCCTTCTTTTTATGTTGAATTGTATTCCATTAAAATAGGTAAACGTGGATAGTAGATTGGTTTCACTTCTCTTTATCAAGACAGAACAATGTAGGGCATTAAAAAAGGCATATAGCCTTTTATAGTCAGTGTGTGTGAAGACAATTGCATTGCAAGGGTCCTGAAATAGGTATTACAGTAATGGATATTCTGATGTTTTGGATCAGAGCTTTTTGTGGTATTAACCTTTGAAGGTGGAGGCAGTGAACATCTTCTGTGTGTCCTTTGCTGCATGAATAACAACGACATTGCAGTAAGAAGGATTTTGTTGCCATGACAGTAATATAAAGCAGTATGTGAGCATTCACATCTACCTCTTTTGAGTTAGGAATCAAGTGGTTGTAACCCTGAGGACTTTAACTGCATAGAAGAGCTAAATCCTGTTAGTCAGTTATTGTAATGAAGACTAAGATCTCCTAATCTGAAAGTTGCAGAAGTAGACTCTAATCTTTATACATTTATAAGACAGTTTATTTATTTGTCCTGGCCCATATTGAAGCTAAACCAGTCTGATTTCTGCAGAAGCAAGTGGAGCAGTGTCTGCTGATCTCAACGGGAGCATGATGGGACATAATCATTTGCAAATACTGTATAAATCTAGATTCAACAAGAAATTGTAAGCAGTAGCTTCTTTGTTAGCACCTCCTTGAGAGCATGTGCTGTTGCACGGTGGTTCACCTGCCTACAGCTTTGCAATGTGAACCAGTCACTGGTCCCTGTGGAATGCACCAGAAGACCAGAAAATCTCCAGCAGTACACTGCTGTTGCATTACACCAATCAGTGGAGTCATAGAATCTTCCTTCATATATCTGCAGAAGTATCTTTTATTTCTGAAATTAATTTAGGACCAATGACATATCTAATTAAAAATAGGCAGGGTAGATCAGCCCTCACAGCTGCTTTGACATTCCTGGCTTGGAATGCTGTTACCGAGCAACTTTGATTTTCATATGCAGTCTCTTGGCGGTCTCTGCTCATACTGCACTCATAAAATGGCACTTTGCATGCCCTGAAGTGGCTGTTCCAGGTTCAGTAGAACAAGTTAGAAATAATAAGTTAAAAAAGATTCAGAAGAGAGTATACTACTTCACACCTCAAGCACTCTTCTGCCCTCTCAAGTGGGTACGTAGTCCTGGGTGTGTAGCCAAATGTACCTGCCTCTCAACCTATCGTATTTGAAATTGCAGCATAAAATGGAACAGACCTTCACTTCGTGAAGGGAAGAAACAAATTTGAGCCCCAGAGACAACGATTTACAGTTTATCGTGTAAATTTAGTCTAGGAAAACCATTAATATCGAGATTTCACTCAGTGACAAAGACAAAATTGTAGATCTTGCAGCTGACCCTTGCAGCCAACTCAAAGCAAATACTGCAACATTACTTCTTCTTGTATTCAAAGTGAGGTGATATTGCTAAGAATAATAATCTATAATTCTTTTCAGAAGAGTCTTTTACAGTAGTTATCTGTGAAACTTCAGTTGATTCTACTGTCCAATCTCTACATCACAGCCAGCAAAGTGACGGGTCTCTTTCTCTCTGAGAAAAAAAAAATCAAAAAAAAATCCCTCAAAATGTTCATAAATAGAAATTTCATCTAATCACAAGATAAGAACATCTTTGAACATATTCATACTCTATCAACTCTAAGCATTAGTAGTAAATCAGATTAATTATTAATTTGTTCTCCATGCTTACTACAATAATATTGTGCTTGTAAAGCATTTGGAAATCTTGAGAAGAATGCACAGCTACTAAAAGACAATGGTATTACATCTTTAGAAGGTTGATAATGTTTTAACAGGAATAAGGCAAAGGAACAAGCTATTTTCAAAACAGTAAAAATAGCTCAGATCTTGACTCTGATCCATAGGCAGTGACTGCTGTTGTCTTTTACTCTATGAATTCCACTATGTTCACACTTAGTACTGAGGAGTTTTTGAAAAAATGCGTAGACGTGATTAGTTACTGATAGAAATGTGGTACTGTCACATGTAACTCAGCTTGGAAAAAAAGTGGGAATGATTTCTCTGTTTCTCAACCCTTTAGAATGGAATGATGGAATGATCATCTCAGCTTAAAAACCTATTAGACAGTGTTGCCAAGACATTGTTCATTTGCCATGAAACCAAAATGAAGGTACTTTTTAAATGATTATTTATATTTTCCCACTTTTTTTTTTTTTTTTGTCTCTGTGTGGGAATGAGTGTGTGGTTGAGAAGACTTTCTCAGCGTCCTGCGTTGCAGTAGTGCACAGCTGGAAAAACACTACATTCCAGTATTCCTAAATCGGTGCAATGGCTACATTCTTTAGAAATAACTTCTTCCAGTGTTTGAAGATAAAATATTCAATACTAATATTTTTCTGAGAGTGATTACTTCCTAAATAGTGCCTGTTTTTTATGAAGAAGTTTGGAAGGTTTGTTTGTTTGCTTTATCCACCCGTATAGTTACTTACAACACGATTATGACATTTTCTACTGAATATGAAGCCACTACATTTCTGTGGTTGGCATATATGTGAAATCCTCTAGTCTGTGGCTGTTTCATTCTTGATCATTAGTTTTAGCTGCAAATGTTTGTGGGAAAGATAACCGTGATTTCAACTCCCATCTGAAGTGAGAGTTATACTTCAGGGTATCTTTCTCAATGTATTCTATATTTGAGTGTGTTTTCCTTTTTGTCTTGCATCCTGATCAGTGCAGGATCAGGAGATAGAACAATCACAAGGTCTTCTGGAAATAGCAGCTTTTTTTTTTTTTTTTTTTGGGTCAGTTCAGAGTCCTTTGTATATTTGCTGCAATCCTAGAGCCATTAAAATGCTGATAGAGGTAACTCCTCAGTCACCTCCATGTTGCTTGTAAAGTTTCTTTCTCAACTTTGAGCACAACTATGGCCCATTTAATTTTCACACTGCAAGGTCCGGCGCCGTGTCCTGCTCCACAGCATGTGAACATTAGAGTGGCATTAGAGGGCAGAAGACAGAGTGAGTGAAGAAGAGTGGAGCTGACAATATGTGGGGCAAAGAGTGGCCAGCTGCAAGCATGTGCTGAGGACAGCATGCAGGATGTATGTTTAGGGAACTGAAAAGTAGACGACGTGTTTCTGAGTCAGTCACTCCTGGAGGCTGCTGCGCTTGTGACTGGAACAAGCTTGCTATTAAGCCCTTGGTATTGAGAGGACACATGAGCCGTGCTTCACTGATGAGTGGTATCATTTATACATCTGCTCTGGTTTTCATCTCTGGGCCACACTGTGTGCCTGCAATTGCACTGTTTGCAGGTGCTGGCTTTTACATGTTAAAAAAACTAACACTTTTCCGTAGTGTTTTGGTGATGTTTAATTCTAAGGTGTCAATAATTTCTTGGAAGAAACAGCTTTTTGGACTGATCTGGTTCTGTCTTGAGAGCATGAAATCAAGCAGGAGAAGTAAGACTGCTCAGGGTTTCAGGTGCCATCTGTAAATAGTTCTGGCAGCAAATCTGATCCTGTCTTCCATCTTTATCATACCATCTTTTGCAGCATGGTCTGTATGTTCTAATTTATTCCCTGCTATGAAATCTTATTACATGAAATATGTATGAAAGAGAAATACTAGGTATGCAGGTGGATCGGCATGCTCAAAACATGGAACTTAAACTTCCTCACTGCAGTCTTTTGTGGCAATCATGGGAGGAGTGACAATTCTTAGGACTAGCAGCAAGGTTGGTAGTGTCTTCCTGACAGAAACAGTATGAGGAGAATCTGCTCAGGTATGTTTCTTTTTTAAGTGCTTGCTGAGAAGCTGCTACAGACTCTCTTTGCCAAGACCTTTTGAGTGATCTTTCTGCCTTAAGAAGTAGTACTTCAGCCTTCAAGGCACCTTCTGCTGATACTGAGAGATTTCTACTTTGAAGGTGGCTTTAACTTTATTATTACTTGGATAATCTCCTATCACAGGCCCACAGCATCCTTCACATTATGATCTTTCATTGATGTTTATTTCCTGTTTCCCTGTGTGGCTGTGACTGCTGTGCTCAAAAATGTTTAGACTCAAGTAGCATTTCCTCTAGCTGAGGTAAGATATTACTCATGCTTTAATAATATTAAACAGTTACTTTATCTTAACCAAGGAGCGCTTTGTTTCAAATCTGTGGCATCTATAATAAAACCTGGAAACCTCAAATTGCAAGTTGGGTTGTTTTATTATTTACAAGGAACTCTAAGACCTGTAACAAGTGCATGTTGAATGAGGTAATTGGTCATGCTTTGAAGTCAGCTGCAATCAAGATATTATTTCAGTATTTCTCTTTCAGAAACCACAGGAAGAAAATCAAGTCTCATGATAACAGTAAAAGACCTCAGAGCACTACTCAGGCTAACCAATGTTGTTTCCCATTGCAACTCCTCTTCTGTGGGAAAGTGAGAAATAATTACTGTGTCAATACACAGATCTCTAAATAGCAGTTGTCCTATTGGCGTAGTCTTTACCAAGAGAACGCATCTCATTTTGAGATAATACATTTTGAGATGTTGCATGGAAAGATGTGACAATTTAGAAAAACCTTGAAGAGATCAGGCCTTAAAGTTTCACAACTGGATTTTGCCATAGGTTTTGGAACCACTAATAATGGGACCAGATCTTCTGCTGCCTTGCCTTGGTGGCATGGAGTACAGCATCCAGACATGGAGTCCTCAGCTCAGGAGAGATGGGACCCATTGGAGCACATCCAGGGGAGGGCCACAGAAATGATCCAAGGGATGGAACATCTCTCCTAGAAGACCAGGCTGAGAGAGCTGGGACTGCACAGCCTGGAGAAAAGAAGGCTCTGGGAGAACAGAGAGCGACCTTTCAGTATCTAAGGGGGGGATGCAAGAAAGAAGGGGACAGACTCTTTAGCAGGGTCTATTGTGAGAGGACAAGGAGAAATGGTTTCAAATGAAACCAGGGGAGAGAGAGACGTTTTTACAATAAGGGTGGTAAGGCACTAGAACAGGTTGGCCAGAGAGCTCATTCAGAGTCAGGCTGGATGGAACTCTGAGCACCTGATCTAGCTGTAAGTGTCCCTGTTCATTACAGGGGAGTTGAACCAGATGACCTTTAAAGGATCCTTCCAACTCAAATGATTCTGTGATTCGATGATTCATTACACTGACTTTCACAAGATTGAGAACTTGACTCTTTGAAGGGCTTTCCTAAGAACAACCAGTTCAAAATTAGAATGTGTAGTCAATGAGAAATTGTCTTAGTTCCATGTGAGATGGAGTTGTTTTTCTTCATGGTGCCTGCTGTGATGCTATGTTTTGGTTTTAGGTGAAAAACAATGTTGATAACACACTGATGTGTTTGGTTGTTTTTGCTGAGCAGTGCTGTATAAAACCAAAGACATTTCAGTTTTCTCAGCTTCTCCTTTTGCCCTTCCAGCAAGGGAGCTGGGGGGCCACAAGGAGCTGGGAGGGGCAAAATCATGGAATCACAGAATCATGGAATGGCTTGGGTTGAAAAGTACCATCATGATCATCTAGTTTCAAAGAGGCCAAAGGGATGTTCCATATCACATGACATCATGCAGAAGGAAAGTTTGACAAAGGGGGGAAGTTCATCAGGCAGCCTGCCACTGCTTGGAGAGTAACTGGACATTGGTTGGTGGGTGGTGAGCAATTGCTTGTGCATCACTTGTTAAACATATGTATGTGTGTGTATTTTTACATATAGCACATATTTGTATATATAACTGTCATCTTCCTTTTCTCTACCTTACTTAACATTTGTTATTTTGATCCACAAGTTCTACTTTTTTCCTGATTCTCTTCCCCATCCCACTGGGAAGGAAGGGTGTGAGCAAATGACTGTACAGTTCTTAGCTACCTGCCCGCTTAAACCACAGCAGAAATGTTGGCATTTTTATTTTTGGGTTTATGCAAACACTAGAAATACCAGCATTCCTTTCAGAAAAAGAGTTAGAAAAACAAAGCTGGAAAAGGAGGTTATTTTCTGAACTAGCTCAAGATGAAAACTTTTCTGTCCAAAAATGCATTATTTATGTAGGAGAATCCCAACTACCTCACCTCCACTGTCTGAGACTGAAGGTGTGGGTAAAGACAGCGGAGTGGAAGAGGGTGAGTGAGAGTGATGTCACCTCCCCAGCTGTGTGCAGGCCGGCAGAGCCTCCCATGCAGAGACAGCTGCTGTATGGGACCGCAGCTCTGGCAGAATGGGGTCAGTGGGAGGAGAGGCTGCCGGCTGCCAGGGGGAGGCTTTAGAGAGACCAGCTGAAGGAAGCTGTGGAGGGAGCAGTATGGAGTGAAGCCTGCCAAGTAGAGGAGTAGGAAGCGACTGCAGGGAGCAAGGGACAAAAAACCTCGCAGTTGCTTTAGTGGTCATTAAATATGGAGAAAAGATTTCCTGGCCTTCTGCCTTGTATAAAAAAATAGTAATAAAGGGAATTTTCCTTGGGGGAGAAGAGGCAAACAATTAATTAAGCCCAGGCTTGAGATGGTCCCCAATGTCTCATTCAGTGACATTCCACTGTATTAATTTTGCCCTCCACTGACACTTATAATACCATGCCATCTTTTATCCCAGATTAATTTTTTTTCATCTTAATGTAAGGCATGGAGTGGAAACATCTGACATATTCTGGCAGTGGAGAATGAGAGTCCATCTACATGCTGGTGCCTTTGACTTGGAATTTGGAGCACAGTGGTGGGAGCTTGAGCCAGGCACCAGGCAGCTCTTTGTGATGGCAGTCATGCCTGCATTTGGACTGTGCAAGTCCAAAGGAACATTTGGTTCATTCTGCATAACAGGAGGCGAGCCCTGATTTACCTCAGCTCTGTAGTGTGAACATTCTTTAAGATCCACCCAAAACACCGACACAGCTACTTCCAAGAAGCCTTTGGAAATCGCTTTTGTAGTTGGGGTTTTGCTACCAGTTCAGCAATTTGAGATCCAATTCTGCTGATCTGGAGGAGAGAGGAGACAGGAGGTTTTGCCTTCAAACTCAGTTATCCTCCAGCTCCCCTCAGTTACGGGGACAGAACTTCAAAGGAAACCCAGTTCCTGCCATGAGTCGGGACTCTGGTGTTGGTTCATTGCTCTCAGTCTGAGTATGTAGATGGGGTTAAAGTAATCCCTGTTCTAACTGTTCACCTATCTCATTTTTCAGCACTCTGCCCTCTGGGAAATGTGACTGGCTGAAAGAAATGCACTTGGAAGCTTAGTGTTGTGACAGACAAGAAATTGGATGAGAAAACAGAAACAGTTTAGAGGGTAGGAATGTGGATTTGACAACAGAATACAATAAAAATAAACTAGCTCCAAAGATAAATGCCTATCTTATATCTGAGGTAAACTGAGATTTTCGTGTTTCACAGATTTTTCTGACACTGAAGTGGACCACATGGCCATGTGGTGAGAATTAGCTTAGTGCCTTGAAAGTTGCTGGGTTACACCAACTGCTACATGGCCCTTTATACACATAAAATGTATCGTATGTTATTTTCTTTTCTATATTGAATTAAGTTTTCTATATTACATTTCTCTAGATTGTTGTTTGTTTGGTTTGTTGGTTTTTTGTTTTTGTTTTTGTTTTTTTTTCAAACTGAAAGTGCAGCAACTCTCATTTCACTGTATTCAGCCTTACTTGGTTTCAGGCTATGGCAAAGACAATTCTTTTTTCCTCTGTTATGTGTGAGTCCCTTCTGACACTGAAAACATTACATTGTCTTCATAAAGAATTGGTGCTGTTTATTGAACATAAAGCTAAGGGGTGCACCAAAACAATAATAATAATACAGTATCTGCAGACAAACAACTTTTCTGACACAAAACAACAAAATCAGCTATTGCCATAAGTATCAATTAATGCTTTGAAAATGCTTTAATTGCATGGTATCTATTTCAGAGTATTGAAATGCAGAGTTAATTTGAGCTAAAAGAAGATATGATTCACAGTCAAAACGTAAGCTGCAACTTGACAAGGGGTTTAATAGCTGCCTCAGGCAGATCAGAATGTGTGATAATGAGAATCCAGCAGAAAAACATGTTATGAACTGCAGTGTTTTCCAGGGTAAGCAGTGTCAGTGACCAGACAGCAGTGTCCCTTCTGCGGGGCAAAGGAGCAAAAATGGTCACTCTGGGTAACGGTGACTGCTCCAAGCTTTCAGTGTAGCTACAAAACATCCCTTATTGGAGTAAATATATTCCTTCTTGTACAAATAAATATAGAATCTATTTTTGTGGAGTACAGTTTAATGAAAAGCCTTTCAGTAAGGCAGAGAAGTAGTTTGATTGCCTTCACCAATGTGTTGTGCTTCACTATCTGCTCACATCCCCTGCCAAGTCCTTTCTGGGAAGCTGTAAAAAGAAAATTATTTGCTGGCTTAGGGTTGGACTTGACTGTATCCCTCATTGCTACTGTACTCTTCTCTGCAGGGGATCATTTTACATTTTCTTAATTGCAGAGAGAGCTCATGGTGTTGGCAGTAGTTGTATGGAGAAGTGGATTTTAATGAAGTGCAGTTCTCTTACTCCACTGGAACTTCAGCAATCACAAGCTGAATGATAGCATCCTGTCAAGATAATGCTGACAACGTTGTTACCAAGAGGAAAGATTTATTTTGAATCTGTGCATTTTGTAGCAAAATTACACTTTAAAAAGACTTGTCATGTTTCCTTATTCTTATTTACATTTTTCTGAGAGTATTTTCTCTTGGAAGTAAAATGAAAGGGCAGTTACTGACTGCACTTTAAGGTGAGATTCCTTTCACCTAACCAGGTTTCTATGGTGCAGATGTTTGCAACTGCAGTGGATACCCCAAATTCCCTGTAGAGGGAGAAAGAGATACTTAAGGGGCTCAGATATTTTAACCTATTGCAGATACTGACCTTGGCTGGAGGTGAGGCCCACTCTAGCCTCTGGCTGTAAAGACAGCATGCTGCAGCTGGCTCTGCAAACAGTGCTGCTGCAGGTATGCAGGCAGGGACCTTCTGCATGCACACCATCTGCAGGCTGCCCTGTCAGCAGACAGGTTGAATCTCTGCTGCGTAGCACCATCACCTCCATATCCCCTCCATGATTTCCATGCTCCAAATGGAACAAGTGGAGGAAAACCTTGCAGTGAGCTCTCAAAGTGGAAATCAGCCCCATATTTTCAAAGTTTTTGTCTACCAGAAGGTTCAAAGTCCTGCATCAAAAGCAGCTTCTTAAGGCATGGTGCATGTGTGACTGATTCTGTTTGTGCCTAATCCTGCCCTTTCTCCAGTGGCTTTCAACTCAGCTGTGAATGTCAGCCACATCAAAAAAAGGCAGTAATGTCTCAAAGACATATTTATTTTGAAAATTAGTGCTTGTATACAGAAGCCAAATGAATAAAAGAGGATGGCAGCAGGAACTGGGCATCTCCCTGCCATGCTGGACTCACAGCCAGCTGCCCTGCTGCCAGTGAGCTCTGAGTGGGCCCCTGCCCAAATTCTCCCTCCAGCTGGTACCTACAGAATGTGAGCAAAGTGAGGTTTCAGGAGTGTGAGCAGACACAGATGCTGAGGCAGAAGCCAACAGGGAATACCTGGGTCTGTGGTGGAATGGTGAGTGGGATTCCACAGGAATTCAGGCTGAGAGTGGCTGTTAATCACAACTCATTCCTAAGTGTTGTAAATACCATTAACTTCTAAAAGTCAAAGAAGGACTGAGAGAATCTGAGAGGATAAAATGGGCATGCTGTTCCAAAACCAGAGCGAACAATTGACTTGCCTTCACATGCAGCATCCTTTTCTGCAATCTCCAACCTCCTGCTGTGAAATCCTCTTAGCATCCCTCTGAAACATACATCTAAAGAAAACTGTGCTCTGTCTGCAGTTCTGTTTAGGTAGCAGAATAGAGGTCATCTCTGCTGCCCGGGTATTGTCCAAATGCTATACTTACTAAGTCTACTTAAACATCTTAATGAGACAAAAAGGTACAGAAAGGCTGCTCCTCTAAGCAATTTATCACAGGAGTTTTAAAAGGTCAGCAGTGGAAATGCTGTGAAATGCACGGGAAACAGAGAAACCTATTTGTTGAGGAAACAGTTTTCTGCCATAAGCATGCTTCGATCTGCATGAAACTGCCCAAGGCCCAGGGCATCACACAGCAGATACTGAGTGTATGGCACGGGGAGCTGCATTTTGTGCAGCAACTCATCGTGTAGCTTTTGAGATTGTACCTTGAATTGAAGGAAATCTAATTTAATTTTCTGCTCTATAGTCTGTTTTGGGGGTTGATCCATGGGAGCTCAGGGCTCCAACAGGTAACTGAGACGTGTCTCTGTTGAGAGGGAACTGTAGTGGAGGGGGGAGAACTACATCCCCCACTTGTCAGACTGCAATCTGCTTAAAACCAGGATGTGCTGCAGCCCTGTGGCCAGGAGCCTCCCCACTGCCTCAGTGACTCTTTGGTGGGTATTCAGAGCATCTCATGGTCAGCAGAAGTGCTCCATTCATTTCCTGCACCTCTCTGCTCAGTCCCTGCTCTGTTCTCACCCATCTCCTTCAGTGTCCTTCTGGCAACTTCAGTTTTCAGTGAGGTTTTGCAGCCAGGCTTCAGACTGTAGCTTATACTCATTTTTAAAGGACCTGAAATTATCATAATGCTGTGGGACTGCATTTATCACCACCATATGGTGGTGGATTGGTTATGTGGAGGCCAGCAGATCAATGCGAGATGGGGGTCTCGTGTTGTCACGGTGCTACTCCTAAGCAGTGGGAATAATAGTCCAGATGCGATATATATATATTTAGCACAAATAAGTTCATTTCATGCTGTACTGAGCACTATGCATAAAACATAAGTCTCTTTTCTTTACATTGTTAATGGTAACAGCATTTTTTGTTATTTCTGTCCTTTGTCTGCTTGCTCTGAATTAGACCTTTTGTTTGCTGCTTCTACACCTTCATTTTGTCCGTCATTCTTTTTATCTGTGCGTTTACTTTCTGTCCGCACGGACTCTTGTATTTTTTAATGAGAATGGGTATTTGACCTCTTGTCCACCTTAGAGCACATGTGGTATCCCATTCCACAAAAATGAGTTTTCTAGATGTTATTACCCTTTGCGTAAGCTCTCGCACACTCACTGCAGCACGGCTGTGCCCAGTGCTCTGCAGCACAAGGCTTTCTCTTTGACATCTCAGATTAGCTCAGAAGCCATTAGCAAGCTGATACAAACTTGTACTTAATAGGGATTCCCGCACTCGGGGTAGTATTCTGCTCACATGATTCCCTTTTGAAAAATTCTTTTTCAATCTAGAGACTGAGAGGCTCTGTTTCTTTAAAGATACGTTGTTATAGACCAGATCTGCAAGCTCTCACAAATATAACAATACAAAACACACAGATATAATAGTTTTGTCCAAAGTCTGGATGCTGGCCTGCAAAAATCCTTGCATTCTATGTTTCCCCTGCCCTTGGGTTTGGTAGCACCCTGTATTGTAATACCATCGTCTTTCCCTTCTCACTCTTGCAGTCACATCTGGTTCCGTTTTGCTAATGCCAAATAGTCTCTGCTTTTTCTCAGGTTAAATCAGGACTGCTGATTACTCTTTTCCCCCCTGATTTTGATATCTGATCCCCATTACAATTTATTCTGGCACAGTGAGTGCCAGAACAAAAGCATACACTGCATTTTGAGATGGGATGGGTTACAGTTCTGCTATGCTTGGGTTGGTTTGAGTTTTTTTCCCTCAGATTGGTTCCTCAAAAATCCTCTTTTCCCCCCAGATGTGACATATCCCATCAGTATCTCACTGTGTACTGGTCATTGGCTCAGATGTCAACTCCACAATGCTTACCTGTGCAATCCTGCTTAGATGAGAACCTGCTGTCTCTCTCCTGATAATACTTTAAAAATACACAGCTAGGGGCCATCTTTCTTTTCTGTTGCCTTCCCAAAGAACAGTAACAGTCTCTTGAGTTTTTTCCACTTGTCTGATATATTTCTGGAAAACTGCTCCATGAAACACTCTATTTGCTGCTTCTTTCTTTTTCTAAACTATTCTATTTTGGAGTCTAATTTTGTTTACTCTCCCACTCCTTGCGTCAAGGAGCATTCCCTGGTTTGGGAGCTGATGGAGAATTCTGTGCTACAGCTTTTAAGAGCAATGAGTCATTATTACAACAAAAGGTAAAAATAAAGACACCGCAGTACATGAGGGAGGGAAGAAAGCCATGCAGCCCACTCAGCCCGCCTGCACGTTGTCTGACGCTATGTGACTTCAGTATCGCCCCAAGCCACGTCCTTCAGTGTCGTGGCCCCTTGTCCTGATGTGCATGAGAGGTGATCTGTAACCATCCACATGGTAGGAAAATTGTTCACTTGATCCCGTATGTTGGAAACATCAAGAAGTATTCTGGACACTGAAGAACAGTAATACAGCACACAGTATTAGAAAAAGCAGATGTAATTATTTCAGCTATCGACAGAAGAAGTAATAGCATTGTGGTATTCTTTCTCAGAAGGTGATATTCAGCTGTTGGTTAAAATACTGTTTGGAAGGAGAAACAAAACACATGAGTATGTTGACTGTGGAGAGGATCCGTGCTTCTGGCAATGGATGCCTCTTGGATTCTAGTGAGGAACAGATCTATGCACACAGAGCCCCACAGCTCACGTAGCACAAGAAAAATGGCAGGGCTGCCCTCATAGCTGCTCCCCAAAGGTGTTCTTCTACATTTACAGAGTGAGGCAGACTGGCAACAGGTGTGTTGTTAGCAGCAATAAATAACTGCTGGAAAATCAGTTATTGAAAGCCCTGAGACAACAAAGATGAAAGAGACAACCAGTTATTTTCCCAGTTAAGAATCATAGTTATTTTGACTGGGACCCAGCAGAGGCTCTGCAGGCACAACTGGCAGCAAGAGGTGTGGGAGCAAAGTGAGAGATGACCTCTGTAGAGGAAGTCACATAGGGGATAACATGTCTGCAAGGAGGATGGTGTGCTTTTTTTGTTTTTTTCTCTTCACAATAGGTAACAATAGCAGCAGGAGGTATCTGAGAGTAAATGGGATTGGAGGGGTTAGGGGAAGGGGGCTGGGACCAGCAAATGACAGTAAATAAGAAAATTGACCTGAAAAAGCTCTGGGCCCTGAGTGGCTCTAAGGACAGTGAGTTGGGACAATAAAAGCAAGAGTACACTTTGAAAGAAAACATGCTCTTCCACCTGGCTGCATCTGAACCCTTTCTCTAGATCACTGCACAAAGCAAGGATCTGTTGCACCTTTCAAAGGGCTCTGCTGTTCTATAATAAAACCTGCACTAACAGGTTTGTTTGCCTGCCTTCTCATGAAGCCATGTTTTTTCAGCAGGAGTCTTCTCAGGCCCCCTGCTCCCCACTGCAGCAGCAGAGGGATGGCTCTTACCCAGCACTGACCACTGTGCCAATGAACAGCACGGAATGTTGAGCTTCTCACTTCTGAACTGAACTTTTTCCTGCAAAAAATCTTTAGTTTTTGTGTATGGGAAACAAAAATTGGGTTTGTCAAGCCAAAAGTTCAGAGAAAGCCAGGTGCCAACAACTGCTCGTATTTGAATTCCTGAACTTTGCAGAGAGACCTGAATTTGAGTCATTGCCTCTGGGTAAATAGCCCACACTCCCCTTGGATAAACAGCTTCAAATTCTCTTTTCTTACCTGTTTTTGGCCTTTAAAATTGGGTTTTTATGTGAAAGAAGAATATGTTAAGGGCTCAGGAGAGTGCCTAACAGCTCAGAATCAGGGATGAGTTCCTGCCCTATTTTCTGCTACTGACATTCTCTGAAGGAGCTTGGGACAAATGGATTTGGGATTTTTGTTCAGACTCCATGAACACACATTTAAATTTTTTCTCATTTAGTGAAGTATTTCCCTTTATCTTCATACCGAGTTTTCAGCACTGGATTTTGAGGGGGCAGCAGCAAAACTCCCTTTTCACAGTGACCACAGCTTGCTCAAGTCTGAAAACCTTATCCTCGTGCATGAAAACATAAAACTAGGCATCTCCTCTGTGTGCAGCCCCAGGTGAGATGTGAGTAGTCTTTCTGATGCATCCTTCCTCTGTCTGAACATCGTGGAAAATGAAGTATGACAGTAAAATCTGTCGGTGGCCATGAAGTGTGTAGTGAGTCGTCCCTCTGCTCCCAACACGCTCAGTGTTCACAGCACTGCGTCTGGCAGCGCTGCTTCATTTGCTCATTTCCTTTGCTGCGAGCCAACATTCCCAGTAGTGTCAGGACAATTTTAGAATCAAGATGCACTCAACTGAACTTCATCTATGAAGAGATGAACAGGTGCTTATAGCTGAGTTTTCAAGTCCATATATTACCTTGATGTCTTTTTTTTTTCCTATCTGAAGTGGAGCAATTTTTGAATATGGGCATTTAGCCAATCCTTGGGATTCAAGAAGCAGTCTGCTCCAGAATTTATTTGTTCTTGGAAGAAATGGAAAAGCAGAGAAGATAGTGATAAGAACAGGTCTGCGGTAGGTGGGTAACTGAAATGGGTGAAATAACTGCCTGTCTGCATCCAGAATTCCTTCCGGCATAACAATGCTCTCTCTCAAGCCTGCAAACTCAATAGATTCTAGCTTCCCTATCCTTTGATACAGTGAATGATTTCAGACTATATCTCGGGAAGGAATAGGGCTGAGTGCCACCACAGGTGTAAAGAAGTGATAAGAAAATGTGGGGAATCATGAAGGAAGGAGCTGGGGGTGGTGTGGGCATAGAGCAGGAGCAACGCACGAGCGGCCTGACATATGGCTGTGAGATCAGAGTTTGAAGTTTACAGCTTGCAGGCCTGAAGACGTGTCGGCTGACATGCTCCCAGAGAATCGGAAGCTGCAGGGACCCATACTGCTGAGCAGATCATCAGATGCATAAATCAGCATGAGTCGTGCTGGTGAGGCTGAATGGACGCCCACACTGGCAAGCAGTGCCATGCAACAGGAGCAGGCCCGTAGAGTGAAACAGTTGGCACTGGGATCCGATGTCCACGCTATTTGAGGTGGGGAGAGGGGGCGGAGGAGGTTCAGATTAAATTAAGCACGAAGACATGCTTCTGGACTGTACCTAATGTGCTGCAGCCATCAGGAGCACATTAGGTACAGTCCAGAAGAGTGTCTTCTGGTTTAAATTAATCTGAAAGCAATCAAGCTTGTGCACCCTGAGACCAGACTGCAAAGCAGACGGTGCAAAGCAAAAAATGGAGTTGATAAGGTGACTTATTTAAAAACATATTCTCGGAGTATAAATTGCTGTGTTGATGCAGCTTCTTTTGAATGTGTAAGGAAATAGAAGTATATACATGCCAGCTGGGTGCAAATTTTTCCTATGAGATGGAAAGCTTGTTAATAGGTGAATCAGTACATGTAGAAAAAATAGTAGTTTTTGTTCTAGAATTATCTAATTAGGATGTCGAAGACTTTCTCAGGCAGTTTGTGAAATACTACAGACCCACAGTTCTGTCTGGAAAAACTTTTGTCCGCCTGTGCCGGCATATGTGGCTTCCTGCACAGCAGATCTCTGATCCCCCTGCTGGGTTCTTGGGTGACACTGCACCAGAAGTAAGATAAACCAGTTGCTATTTCCTCTGGTCATTAATCACTCAGGATCTCATCGGTACTTAATTGAGATACCTAAGGCACCCTTATACAGACTATAAGATTTCTCGTACTTGGAGCCCTTCTTCCTTTCTAAGGCACTTACATTTTCTAGGAATAGCCTTGGTAATAAAATGAGTCTCCTAACCCCTTGCCAGCAGGGAACACGATGACTGACACTTATACGGCACCTTTCATCCTAAGCACTAAACCTATGCCTGGAATCCTGCCCTGGCTGCTGGCGGGCTGTCAGTGTGATGCAAGAGCCTCCTCGCCAGCACAGAGCAGGGGGCTCGGTGCAAAGTTTCATGCCCTTTGTTGCTGCTTTGCAAAGGATCGGTGCCCTTGGCTCTCTGATCCATCTGATGTATGCATGTATTAGGCTGGGGTTCTTGTGCTCAGAGGGTGGTTAACCATGCTCTACAAAGAGGACCTGAAAAGGACTTTGCAGGCTGCTGTGTGAGGCTCCTGCATCCATGTCATAGACTTGCTCCATCACGGCAGTGTGCCAGCAGCTCCATCCTGCAGGGCTCAGCAGGGCACTGAAGAGATCCAGGCGGTCAGAATGAGAAGGTGAGTGGCAAAAGCTCTGTGTTTACTCAGCTCCTACTGGCGAAGCACAAGCAAGATTTGACTGTGCATATTATGAGAATTAATTGCTCTCTCAGCCATGTGGTGCCTAGCACTTCATGCGTCTAACCAAGCACAGCAATGCTATAAATAATCAGGCAAAGGAAAGAGTAATTGCTTGATTGCAGACTGTGATGGTGTTTAGACTAACTCTATCCGTTTCCAGTAACATTTTGGGGGTAACTTCTTTCCTGTGTGGTCCAAGAGGACCCTCACTTTATTTCTCTTTTAACTTCCTCACTAATGTGTATTCTAATTGTACTCAGGAGCTGAGTGGAAAAATATTCTGAGTTCAGTTTTCAGCATCATCTTCTGCAGCCATTATTAGTGACTTTTTCACCCAGCAATTAATGAACTCCAGTTCAGTAAGATATGATATGGTAACACTGTGGAAATTGCTGTGGTAGCAATGCAAAATTCCAGAAAAAATAAAGGTAACTTTTTAGATCAAATCAGAAACAAAGTAAAATGTGAACGTCTTTCCTAAATTCTTTAGTCTGATCATGTACTGAGAATCTCTAATAACATAATTCTGAAAAGGATGTTCAAGGGGCAAAAGAACAGGTTTTACAAGGGCTTACAGATTGCTCCATTATGATGAAAAGAAACACGACACTTGCTAAACGTAAATGTCACTGTTCCTAACTTTTTGTGCAAGCAGCTAGGACTGATGCCATGGTTGCTGGCAAGGGAAGCTGTGATACTAAGAGGGAGACTTGAATATTGATGTGTAAAGTACAGTACAAAAGCCAGAGTGTTGATATACATCTGAAATTTTAAAAAAATCTGTACTCTGTGCTTCAGTCATGGGCCATTAATTACTATCTCTGTGCCACTCTAAATTACTAACATGTTGAAAAAGTAGAATGACACATTCTTTCTGGCAGTTCAGCAGGAATTTCAAGAAGAAAAAAACCACTAGCAATTTTTAGATGATAGACTGAAGATAGGCATTATTTAATGCTAATAGGAAAGCCAAGAGTGATTTGCAGAAGTCAGAGAGAAGACTAGGAAGTATTTAATATTAATATTGATAATTTATGGAATACTCTTCATGGACAGAGTCATGATGCAAAATCATCTGAGGAGCAAATGCCACAGCTGGCCCTTCAACCAGCATGCCAGATAGATACACCTTCCGCTCCTACACTACACAATGTCTGAGAAGCCTTAATGGAAAAGAAATTAGAAAAATGAAATTGGATTTCATTTTTTCTTTTATGAAACTTAAACTTCTTCATCACAGATAAGCAAGTTCCTAAATAAAAGCATCAAATGTATCAAATGAAGACATCATTCTGTTATAGAAGAAGTAGGTATTTCTGTGGCGAGAAGCAAGCAATGGGGACAAGAGGGAGGTTTAAATGAATCCTGTCAATCAGTGCTAACAGGAGCTCTGGGCTTTCGAGTGCCTGCACACATCTGCCCAGAGATGTCAGTGGCTTTCTGTTTAAAGTCAAGCACTGGTATACTGAACCCATCTCAAAGATAACCACAGCATGCCTCATAAAACTGAAAAAATAATCGCTGTGAAATGTATTGGAAAACGGTACAGTTATTCATCTGCCTCAGCAGTTTCCTTATTAGGTAAAACAAGCTTATGATTGCTCTCACAGAGCATGCCATACCTCAACGTGCTGTAAAATAGGCTGTTATAAAAGACTCCACATGACCTGCATACTTCAGTGACCATTCCTGCAACAAATTTGAATTAACATTTTGATTCCAAGGTCAAAGTCTTATCACTCAAATAGCAGCAGCTCTGTTGGTGATAAGCAGAGCACATCAGCTGTGTGCTGCTGCCTTGTCCTGGGCTGATGGGCATCCAGTGGGGTTTGTGCAAGCAGAGGGCAGGGACTCAAGTTTCCTTTGTGTTGGGTTCCTTAGAAAGTTACAATGCAAATTCTTCCTACCAGATGCAAAAGTAACCAGCATGTGATCAAAATCTTCTGATGAAAAAGGAAAGCACCACACATCGAAGTAGAAAGATTAGAAACTCATAAAACAAAAGGTTGGCTTAGGGTTCCAGATAGATCATATTGCAAACGGTCTTTCACAGTTGGCTCCTCTCCTTGGAACTACTGAATCATTTCCTACTTGGATATGTTTAGAAATGTCATCTTTTTCCAATTCAGTTCTATCTGGTTGCATCACTGAAAATTTAGAGGAGCTATTGCAGGACGAAACTGTTTCTCTAAATCTGGGTTATGTTTCTTCAAGAAGTCCAGGCTTAAGAAGTTGATATAATGGGAGGGGATGTATTAACACTTGCAATCGCCCATTGCAAAACTCTGAAGCTGGTATCTGAGCCACATCCTTGCTGGGCTCTCAGAATTAAAGCCTGCATCTTTCTTATATAAATATTAAATTGTTCTGAGATATTATTTAAACAGTATTCTGACATTAAGTAGATAAAACAAATCTGGAATATGAGTTACAATGAAGTCTTAGTTGAAGACAAAGTTGTTACATAAAACATGAAAGCTGCCATCATATCTAAACTTAGACTATCAGGCATTAAGAGCTGCATGGTGGAGATTGATAGGGGCAAAACTCCTAAGCTTAAGGAAGCAGATGATCCATCTTTTCTCTGATATTAGTGCCACAGGAAGAACCTGGCACAGCTACTTGTGAATCTCAATAAAAAGGACATCTGAAGAGCAGCAGCTGTGTATACAAGGATGTATGCAAGGATGTGCTATTACAGAAGTTGGAGCTGCTTAGTGTATGCTCTTGTCCAGCTGCAGGTGACACTGGCTGGGGACCTTATGACATCTTATGAAGCTGAAGATTACAACTATTCTTAGTAGTTATGTAAATAACTGGATGCAAACCTGGATGTGCTGTGCCCTTAGCCTTGAGGAATGGGATGATAAGACAAACAAATATGCTGAATGAAGCACCTGTCCAAAACAATTCATTTTGACTCTACAGTCTTGATAAAAGTAGCCGTCTCAGAGTATGATGATGATGTTTCAACACATACTGTTGAATTGCCAGTCACTGATGAATGAACACTTTCTCTCTCAGATCTGAAAGAGGATGAGGACCCTAATTTTATGCATTACCAGCTCAAATGCTGACCAGGGTTAGGAAAAAGAATTATAAACGATGGCGAGACTACTTCCCGTATATCCTTACGTCTGATCTATATGGAGGAGATTTCCTTGCCCAAGATGTGATCTGATAGCGTGAGATCATCAGATAATAAATCCGGGATGACATTAAGACAACACTAGATGGTGTACACCATAGCAAAAGGCCTGTACAAACTGGCAGAGCTCTTCCCACTATGGTGTCCATGGAACCACCACAGCTAGCAGCACCTGTGTGGACATCAGCCCTTCTGAGCCACTGCTTTCAGCTTTGGCATCCACACTGCCTAGGTAATACACAAAACATGGTATAGTGATTAGTAGCTTGGTGATTTTGGAGTGAAGACGACGAGCTTGGAAACTTCCCCGGTACTCCCATGCCTTGTGCCCTCACAGAGACAGCACTGCCCACACTCAGCAGTGTACTCAGTACTCAAGTACTCAGCCTGCCTCTCTGAGTGCCTGTGTTGTCTGTGATGCTGCCACAGCAACTCGTGTTTTGTGTCTGGTTAGTGCTGCTGGTATGGACAAGTGTGAACTCATCTTGCTACTACAGAAATCAGAATTAGTTTCAGGTAATTACTTCTAGTGTTTTGTTTGCCTTTGTTGTTTCAAGCAAAGTTACTCCAGCACCATGTTTCTGGAACAGCTCTAATGGTGAGGGCAGGCCAAGCGGCAGCTGGCCGCCATCTCCAGAGGCGGCAAAAAAACCTTGACCATAAAGCAGTGTCTATGAACACATCATTTCTGAGATGACATTTATTCTCTATCCATATAATATTTGCTGTTTACAGGCATTCTATTATAAAGATTTTCTTTTTCTTTCCCTGAAAAAATTGGAGCTTTATGAGTAAAACAACCTGTGAAGATGGCCACTGTGCCACTAAATCATCAAAACCAAAACATAACCTGAAATTCTATGATTCTCAGATCTTCTCTGTTTGCTATTTATTATTTATATTCATTGTCAATAGTTCATCAGTTCTGGTCTGTTTTTCCACTTCAAAGAGCTTGTTTTTCATGAATGCAGACGTACAGTGGAAAAAACAGCATGATCAATGACCTCACAACAATGAATGTAACCCACTTAAAACAGCTTGTTTGCATACAATCTACAAGCTGAAAAATTCTCATCCCGTTTATGCAAAAAAAAACCATTTCAGTGAAATGAAATTCATTCTCAAATAGAAATGATTTTTTTCTTCCTGTTTTGAGTGAGGTGTACGAATGAATTCTTGCAAATAACAAATAGAGTGGTGGAAAGCAGGCTGGGTCTGTAAACAGCCTGCAAATAGGAAATATTGCATTCTTCTGATAACATAGCCCTCCTCGTAAATATTGTAGGTAGTCCTACCTAACCATGAGCTGTTCATCAGCATTTCTCAAAGTGATGAACGGCGTCTTGCCATTTCCTTCTCATTCTGATGATCTGTTATAATGACAGAGGCTTTTATCATAACTCTGTTTGTGAGAGCCCCTCCCTTTCTTGCTCTCTTCCTTCTCTTACTACAAAAGCTCTCAAAAGAAGCCTTTGTACGTCAGGAGAAACTAAATTAACATAATATGCAGCCCCTATAAATAGTTCCTTCAAATTAGACTCTTCCACAAAACCTTGAAGTGACATTTCTTGCATTTTTTCCCACTGCAAGTAGAGATACAATCCAGAATAACATTTTTTTTCCCCTTTATATGACATTGTTTCTGTTGTTTAGATCGCCTTATCCTGACATTTTCTTTGGCTATTTTTCTGTGTTTCATTCAACTGTAAGGGAAAGATGGTCAGAACCTTGTTATTGAATCTTGAATTTGTTCAAAAAAGAGCTTGTTACAATTGTGGCTTGTAGTATTGGCAAATCAGTTATCAAATACAATGATAAAATGAAAAAGTGTCCTAAAGATAGATTTTGGAAAAATTGGATTTTTTAATATGTTGTGTTTCTAATTTTTTATCTCTTTTTTTTTTTTTTTTTTTTTTTTTTTGAGAATTGCTTCCAGATCTGGAAATATAGAACAGAAAACAGCACATCAGGTTAGAAGCACTAAGACAAAGATATTTAAATCATTGACTGGTATGAAGATGATAAATGAGAAAATGTTAGTCACCGTTTTCACATTGTGAAGATCATGTGGTGACATTATCAGAGATTTAATCCAAACAAAGTTACAGAATATTTTTTTAATTTGTTTTCACACAACTCAAGAGTGAGATTCACCTCCATGTGGCAAAAGGGGTTTTGACAAATCAGTAGAATACAAATCCCTGAGCTGTTTTTTAACAAGACAGCCTGGAGATCACCAGTAACTCAGAGATCTCACAACACTGTCACTGCTTGAAGCTGAGCAGTCACACTAAGGGAAAACCTGTGTACACATTCCTTCTAATTCTGCTCTTGGACATGGTTGGACAGAGGGAATAGGCTACACTAAGCCCTAAGTTGGCCACTGTTAAGACCTTAAATGTCTGTCAGTCCTTGTCCAGCTGTCATTCTGGAGGTAAAAACCTAGCTATCATAGGCCTCTGCCCCATCTTGGTGCCTTGTGGCATTCTTCTATGGACCAGGTGGTGCTAAATGGCTTAAAAATTATCTCCATGAACAGTATCAGTTGTTTAGCACTCTGAAGACAGAGAGGGCTGACACTGTCAAGCACAGATTTTCAAAAATTGTAGGAACACAGCACTTCTTCCAAGACATTTAATCTGTTTTCTCCCGGATTTCTCTAACACTCCAGAGGTTCTTTTTTGTTTGTTTTTTCCTTTGCCTAGAATCTCATGACTCCAGTGACTGTGCAGTGGGAAAAACACTGAGTATCACAAGATGAATAATTAAATCCAAGGCATCCTTCAGTTTCTGGATGTTTTGTCCAGGGAGTATTTTCCTGATCTCAGAAATAGCTATCATTTTAATCCTGCCCAGGAAAAGGCAATTCCCTCCGATCTAATTTAATTTAGGTGTGCAGAGAAGCAACTCACGACCAAACTGTTTGCTTTTTTAATTACATGGCAGCGTAATCTATTGCTACGTCATACGCTATTACTGATTCTAGCTCAGGTATAAAAATAAAATGTACTCCTATAAAACATAGAGTAAGAAGTATCAACAGCGCAACAAAAAGTGACTGTTTTGTTCAGGTGCATTGAAGAAATCCTGTGGTAACCTTAATTTCAAATTATCAGGGCTCCTCAGTAAGTACTTTGAGACAAGGTGGTGGCTGGAGAAGCATGGAACAAATTCCTCCTGCAGCCAAGCTCACCGTTTTCTGAGACGGCATCATCTACACTAATTAATAGTTCCCATTCCACATCAAAGTTACTTAAGAAAGAGGAACTTTAAAGAGCTTTGAATGTTTTCCATTAAGGAAATTCTTTGAACACTTCTGCTTCTTTATATAAATACGAAGACTCAAATGAATTGATAGGAGGGTTTGGGGTTTTAGGAATAGCTCACTTGCAGGGCTTCAATTCAATTGTCAGTTTCTGGTAATCCTAGATCATGCCTTTATTTTACTGCAGCTTAAGACTGTGTCCTTACAGTGTTGCCAACCTTTATTTTGAAGAGCTTAGCTTCTGCCACCGGCCAACCTGAAGTGCTGGCCTGCTCACCAGGCCATGGGGGTCTCTGGGCTCACCAGGCCGCAGGGGTCTCCAGACTCCCCATGCCTGGCTCCATGAGCTCTGTCTGGGAGCTTTATCTGGGAGCACATTCACAGCTCGGCACAATAAAAACTGCTGGCAGTTTGTTTTCTTGAAGGAGCATGCTCAGCCTGACAGAACACAGGATTTCATTGACTTGCTTCTCTCTTAGCTCTCTGGCACATTACCGCATGTAGCCATTCATTAAACATTATCTCTCTCATGGGTATAAATCAAAAATTAAATGCAGTATTCTTTCCAAGCCTTTGATAACTGGGGGAAAAATTAGTTAGAGGACAATGGGCTTTCTGTAGCCCCACTGCCAGAGTGAGCACATTCGGTGTGACCTTAACACAACTGCTGCAAACTCCACTCTCCAGCACCACCTGAATTCAGATGGCCAGGGCCCTTCCAAGCCCTGATAAGTTCCACCAGAGGGGCTTGGACACCCTGAGTACTCCTTCCCCACTATTCTGATGAAGCAAATTTCTCCCCAGAACCAACTACCTATTTTAAATATAACTGAAGCCAGGGTGAAGGATTCAGATGCGGGTATATATATTTTAAATGACTGTACCTGATTACATGAAACCCAGCGATGGCATTCCACTCATGTCACTGGTATTTTTATTTTTTTCAAGATCTTTTAACTAGCTAGATCTAATGAGGCTGATGTTTGCATGAAAAATACATCACTTGAGCTTCCTTCTAGAAGCCGAGGTCCTTACAAGTTTTGTACCTAAAGCTGGCAAAATCAGCTTGTTTGTATACCATTTATTCATCTTAGATTTCATCTGCCTAAAATAAAACAGTATCTGTAGGCTACTCAAAAAGAAAACGTTCATGGTAAGTTAATTTTCAGAGTTTGTGTTTAATAACTTAATTAAAAAAAATTCTGTGCATAAATATCAGAGGTAGCTAAATGTGGAATTAGGAATCTAAGACAAATTGCCAAATATTATACAGTCCTAACCTTATGATTCCAGTATAAATCAGTATAGCCAAACTGGTTCTGTCACTTTTTTGTTAACTATCTTGACCTGTGAGTGCAGATGCCATCATCAGAAAAACATAATGGCAGCTCTCTCTAGCCAGAAAAGACCAAGAGTGCCTTGATTCCAGTGTCCCCATCCTGCAGTTAATTTTGCCATCCCAGAGCTTCTTCATCCAAATGCTGTGTCCCTCCTCTCCCATCCAGCACTTGCTACAGATCAGGATGTTGTAGCACTACCCCTCACTTCACATCAGCCCCAATGCCTCAGCCAGGCAGTGTCCAGGGCACGGATTCTCATCAGTGCCTTGTGAGAGCAGATCTCCACATTCCCAGGCCACTGCTTATTTTCCCCAGTGTCCTGTGGAATCAAGCAGCATCTTTTTATTGCCTGCTGGGAAAGCACTTCTATGGCCACACACTCTTTTGTTTATCTTGAACATTTTTTTACACTTATTAAAAGCTACCTGCATTATCTTTATGAGTCTAGATAAATTATATGCTCAGTAAATGTAAAATTTACATTTTAAAGAGCTGGGTGCTGGCGGAGGTGATTGCTGAACCACTGTCATTTTTGAGAGCTCTTGGAGAATGGGGAGGTGCCTGAAGACTGGAGGATAGCCAGGATAGACCGGAGCCACTCCGGTCTTCAAAAAGGGCAAGAAGGAAGATCCAGGTAATTACAGGCCAGTCAGCCTCACCTCTGTCCCTGGAAAGTTGATGGAATAGCTTGTGCTGGATGCCATCTCCAGACAACTGGAAGAAAAGGAGGTTATCAGGAGTAGTCAGCATGGGTTCACCAGGGGGAGGTCATGCTTGACCAACTTGGTAGCCTTCTACAATGTTGTCACTGGCTGGGTAGATGGGGGGAGAGTAGTGGATGTAGTCTACCTTGATTTCAGCAAGGCATTTGATACTATCTCCCACAACATCCTTATAACAAAGCTGAGGAAGTGTGGGATAGATGAGTGGACAGTGAGGTGGGTTGAGAACTGGCTGACTGGCAGAGCACAGAGGGTCATTGGTGGCAGTGCAGAATCTGGTTGGAGACCTGTAACTAGCAGTGTTCCTCAGGGGTCGGTGCTGGGTCCGGTCTTGTTAAACATCTTCATCAATGACCTTGATGAGGGAATAGTGGCCACCCTCAGCAAGTTTGCTGATGATATGAAGTTGGGAGGATTGGCTGACACGCCTGAAGGCTGTGCTGCCATTCAGCGAGACCTGGACAGGCTGGAGGGCTGGGCAGTAATAAACCAGATGAGGTTTAACAAAAGCAAGTGTAGAGTCTTGCATCTGGGGAGGAATAATTGCATGCACCAATACAGGTTGGGGGATGACCTGCTGGAGAGGAGCTCTGTGGAGAGGGACCTGGGTGTCCTGGTGGATGACAAGTTGGCCATGAGCCAGCAGTGTGCCCTTGTGGCCAAAAAGGCCAATGGCATTCTGGGGTGTATTATGGCCAGCAGGTCGAGGGAGGTGATCCTCCCCCTCTACTCTGCCCTGGTCAGGCCTCATCTGGAGTACTGTGTCCAGTTCTGGGCTCCCCAGTACAAAAAAGACAGGGATCTCTTGGAAAGAGTCCAGCGGAGAGCCACAAAGATGGTGAAGGGCCTGGAGCATCTCCCCTGTGAAGAAAGGCTAAGTGAACTGCGTCTGTTTAGCCTTGAGAAGAGAAGACTGAGAGGGGACCTGAACCAGGTCTATAAATATCTAAGGTGTGGGGGGCAGAGTTGTGAGGCCAGGCTGTTTTCAGCAGTGTGCGGAGACAGGACAAGGGGAAATGTCCAGAAACTGGAGCATAGGAAGTTCCTCACAAATGTGCGCAAGAACTCCTTAATGGTGAGGGTGACAGAGCACTGAACAGGCTGCCCAGGGGGGTTGTGGAGTCTCCTTCTCTGGAGATATTCAAGACCTGCCTGGACACCTACTTGTGCGACCTGGTGTAGGGAACCTGCTTTGGCAGGGAGTTGGACTCGATGATCTCTGGAGGTCCCTTCCAACCCCTACAATTCTGTGATTCTGTGATTCTGTGAAAATGACAGTAAACAAGATAACATTATTTATTATGGGGCTGCTTAGCAATTGTTAAAGAGCAAAACATTGAATTATGGAGCCATGTTACAGCTTTACAAACAATGCAGTATCTGAACAAATAAATAAACATGTCTGTTTTGAATTCCACCTTTTAATTTTCAGAGATCATCCTTCTTTGGATCCCAATGTGCATCACTGGGGCAGACACACAAGGGGACTCACGATGACCAACGGTTCCTGTCCTGCAGGGCTCTGTACACGATACACTCAATGGCTTTTCCAGATCCCTGCCACTATGTGTTCATCATCCTCAGCTAGCAGCTCAATGTGCCACAGAACTGAAAACATGCAATTCAGTGCAGATCATTTTGCTCTCCTGCTCTGAGAAAGGGAGCTAGCTCCATTTCCTCCTATCTAAACTGAATTTGGGGTCTCAATCTGGTGAAATGAACTATTTTGCACACAACTATTACATCGCATGCACTGATGAATGAACCGCAGAAGGAGTAAAGGAGCAGTGCAGGGCTCAAGCAGCCCCTGTTCCCAAGAAAGATGCAGGTGGGTTTGGGGTGGCGTGCAGAGGGGCTGTGTGCTGCCTGCTGTTGCCTGCTCTACCCTGTCTGCTGCCATAGACGAACTCAGGTTTTCATGACTGCACCCAACAGTTATCAACAAAAGCACACACTGCCTGCTTGCTGTTCTCAGTGTGCTCTTAAACACAGCCAAGCTGAGCCTGAGCACATCTGGAAAGCTGGAATAAATTTTCTCCAGCTGCAGGTTTCAAGTGATGATTCCTTGCTTTAGAATTGCCTTTTACACACACTCAGCTATTCGGTCAAATGCACGCTCATGCAATATGCAAACAGAAAATTAAAAGCAAAGGATTTTAAATGTATTTAAAATGCACATCTCCCAGCAGCATGATAATGGTACTTCAAGCATCAGCGTTCTCTCTGATGAAAATGTCTTCATCCTCCTCCCCACTGTTCACCTCACCCTTGAGGCTCGGCATTCCCCTGGGGGCCACTGGGCTCCCCCCACACTGAGCCCCCACATAGCCCCCAGCACCCCCAGCTCTCCTCTTTGGATCCTCCTCCCTAACACCAACATGTTTTAACCAACTGTCTCAGATGTGACAGTCAGTTATGCCAATACCATTGAATAAAAATGACTCAGAAACATGACATGTAAACCATACACTTAATAAACTAATTGCATTAGCTAGAATTGTTAGCTGTGGGGAATTTCAGATGGCACATAAAGCAGTGTGTCTCTAAATGAGTACTGTGGGTGTTACAGCCCTCAAGGTTAAAATGAAGGTGGATCAGAAAATGAGCATGTGCTGCAGAAGTATCACCTAGGAGCGGGGTACTGAATGCCTGTTCTGTAAAATAATGCTAAATGTAAGAGTATTTATTTATTCCTCTGCTCAGATGGCACTCAATTTTCCCAGGCTACGTTCAGTTTTCCCCTCTGCCAGACTTTAATTCTCTCCTGCCAGGACACTGAATACACTGGATAATAATAAGCAACAATGTGCTTTCTCTGGAAGTACAGTAATAGAGAGGGAGACAAATACATAAGTGGATATCTGAGAACCGTAACAGAGATTGTGGCTTACCCAGCATGTGGATTTTGCGAGAACTGCAGTATATTTGCAGAGCCTAATGAAAGCGAGTTGGGAGTGCAACATGATCAGTGAGGTCTGTCGCTGACGCATGGATACCAGCCTATTTACTGAAGTGGGGAAGGTAACATTTAAAATAATTGTTGCTTTTAATTATTGCATGAATCACAGAGGAGATTGTATTTACATACGGCAGGATGTAGTGCTGCATGTAGCACGATGAGTTTTGAGGACACAGAGATGGAGAGTTCAGCACAAAATTGTTTGCTGGGGGATGAAAGAAATCCAAGACCCCATAGCTGCATCTAACACCATCTGCATTCCCTGGCCAGGACTCAGGCCACAGCTTCTCACTTGCTCCCAGTCACAGGCTGGACTCAGTCTCACTCACCCACTCCTAACCAACCCCAGCAGCAATGCTGCTCTGGCCATGCTCCAGTGCCGATGTGAACCCAGTGGGTGCTGGCCCTTTCTAGGCTCTGATCTTCACCCAGTGTCATTCAGGCAGAAAGTTACTTCGGAAAACCTAATAGAGAATAAAAACACTTGAGATAATGCCAGTAGACAGTAAGACTTCTATAGTGGGAATGCTAAGTCACAGCTTGAACCAGCGATTGAGCACCTGGCGGGAAGGCAGGGCCAGCTCAGGGTTGCTCAGGTGCAAGCAATGTATCTGAGTGACTGAAAGGAATGGAGCCAGGATCCACCCTTTCCCAGACTTCATTTAAGGGCTGGCAGGGGAGGTGGGGGTATCTTCTCTGGAGATCTCTGCCTACCTGGAGGCCTTATGGGTCTTTTGAGGGTAAGCAGTTTCTTTCTCTTATTTCTGTATCTACTGTTATTACATCTAAGTAGATCCTCAGTTGCTGTAGCCTGAGACTTTGCTGCTTTGCTATCTTGTTATGCTTTCTATTGTGTTACATCTTCCTATGTGCCTATATATCTTGCTGGCTGTTGAAGTTGCCTGGGCTTATTTCTGTTTGGAGGTAAAAGCTTTCAGTTCTAATTTATAATAGCTCAGGGTATTACTAGACAAATACAAATAAAGAATTGTCTGGTTTTTTTTTTCTTTTTCCCTTCACTTGGTTTTCCTGAGGTTCCTGAACCAGGAGGACTGTCCCACTGGTAAGAGTCATGTTCTTGCATGACCTATTTTCCCATGTCTCTTTTCTTCCCAGGGTGTGTTTTGACAGTGGTTACTGTCTTGCTTTTCCCTATCACAGCATGGATGTGTCCCTGTGCCCTGATGTTTCATGCTGACATTCATTGTGGAGCTGCTTCTAAGCATGATTTTTGCCACGTGCTCAACTAGAAGTATGAGACTGGCCCCAATTTTATTAGTACTAATGAGTCTGAGCTGGATCACAGGCCATTCAGCATCCTCATGACCCACTCCTCCCGCTTGACCTCTGGGGTGTTGGTTCTAAGCTGAGCACCTTGCATCTACAAGCTCCATTCAGAACTCACATCCCTCTGGGTCACAAGCACTGCAGGCACAGGGGCAAGGGTACACTGGCACCTTCCTGCACCACAGCCTTATCAGCATTCACTATGTAACTGCAAATAGCTTCAAAAGGACAGGATATGGGAAATAGAGAATCTGGGATTTGCAGCAGTGATGTTTCTATGAAGCATTCAAACACTTTTTATTGCAGAGTAAAAAAGGGGAGGATCAGTGTTATGTGGAAATAAGTTCAGACTGCAGTCTAGGAGGTCATATTTCTAACTTCCATTAATGAGGTTAATGGCTTTTCCTCAGTTTGGAGGTAGAGGTCCAATCCTCCTGGTTCCAGGTTCCTTTAAACCCATGTGGTTATTTTGCTCTGTATCAGTCTGCTGTTTTCTTTAGCACCAACAAAGTAATCTATCCCCACATATTTACATGTGTCCATATACGTGAGATTCAACAAAAGAAATGTAAGGATTGGGGAAAAAAAAACGTAGCTCCAGATTTACTTTTTTTTTCTTCAGTGCACTACAAGCCCAAAGAGCCAGCCTGGAGAAGGCCATCAGGCCACTGCCTTGGAACAAACTCATAGATAATCCTCCCCTCAGAGAGCTGTCCCTCTCTTTTCTTACAAGTAATTGCCTTTCTTTGCCTAGATACAGTGTTTTTGTTTACTGTGGCTTTCCATAAGCATAAAGAATACTGCCTGATCACTGCATTATTAAGGATGATCTGAGTCCACTCTGGTTTCTCATGGCATTTTACACTCATACTTCAATAAATGTGACTGTAAACTTAGATTTTTGTGCAGATAAGCAGCTGGGCACACTGTCCATATTCACTGCTGGAAAGAAATGTTAAGTTTGATGTAATTAGTTTGATGTAATTGTGCTGACCATACAGCACAATGAGAACCCTTGCATTAGGAGTCACAGCTCTCATCTATTGTGCAGGCACTCTGAAGCAGTATGGGCTGTACCATCAGCTTGCACACTGATCTACAACAAGTGAAAGTTACTTGAACAGTGTTTGCCAAGGTTGATTTACTTGCTTTGTTTGGGCTTTTAATAATAGTATTAGAGGTCTTTGTTCCTGATGGATTTGACATTGTGCCATTGGTTCATTAGGATTTGGTTGACTGTTGTGCATTATTTTTTTAATTTGCACTCACAGTATGCTCTGTAATAACTTGGTCTTCATTCTAGCAATAGATGCTGTGAATATCTATTAAGAACAGTGCTGATTTGTGCAATGTGTAACAGAATTCCTTGCAAAAGAATACTTAGTGCTTTATGTCCTTTAGCACGGGAAACTAAGGTTTCCAAATAACAATAGAAATCTTTCTTAGAAAATTGTTCCTGGGGCAACCATAATGGGAAGGATTTCAAATTGGATGGAAAGGATTGACACAAGCTGCCGTAGATGCCAGAAGTTTACATGGTTTCAAAAAGCAATTAGGCACAATTATAGAAGAAGAAACCATGAAATGGGACTATCTTCTGATTGATAGAAGCTGGGAAAGGGTCTAGGGACAAATTGTTGCATGCCCCTTACCCAGGAGTCTGCTGTTGCCTCAAGAACACACTGTTCTCACCTGAACCCATACCCATAATTTCTTACGGTGTTAAATTAAGAAGTCTCATTAAGTGCATTTAGGAAAAGAACAGAAAAAGTACCTATCTTCAGGTTAACAACTTGCAAGTTGTTGGGAGTTTTGCACTAAAATCATCCTTTGTACTTCATTAGTATTCAGATCCTCTTCTCCCCATTAGCTTCCTTAGGGAGAACATACACATTGGAGTGCACTACAATCATGGGCATTTGAATGCCAGCCATGCCCTTAATTGGATGGTGTCTTGCCTGGTTGCTGGCAATAGAGCACTGATTCTCAGTACAGTTACTAGCTTCAAGTTCGTTTATGCTAGAAGGTGCATTTTAGACAATGGGTGTTTGTCTGCTTTCAGGCAGGATCATGATTGTTGAACAGTGGAAGCTGACTACTCAGTTAAACTAAACAGAAAACTCTAGTGGAGCACAAGCAATAGTTTCCTTTGACACACAAAAAGCATAGTCAAGTATACAATGTGAAAATTCTACTTATTTTATGCACAGGAGACAAGTCCTGCCACCAGTGTGAGATCTTGCAACATGCTGAGCATGTTGCAATTGTTCTGCATGTGCCTGCCCTCTTTTCACCTTGACTATGGAGAAGGAACAGTACCTTACAGAAATTGTCACTGATGCTCCTGATGACTGTCGCAATCCATGTAACTGCTTCTAAACAGCTAAAACTTCATTTGTTCTAGGCAGACCTCAACACAGCTTACCAGCTGGGTTTAGTTATTTCAATAAAGCCTTTTTGATAAGATCCTGAAAAGCAGTAAAGGAAAGACTTCATAAAGGTGTAGTACTAACAAACACACAAGACTTATTAGTTTTGGACTGGGCTTTGAGGTTGTGCTGTTCTTTTGCTAACAGCACCTGCTCCCATTGATACCTCATCTAAGAATGACTAAAGAGTAGTCTCTCATCTACATCCCTTGCATCTTGCTCTGGAGTCTCCCTTGCTTTACTGTGATGTGAGATTCCAGAGAAACTGGAATATCTCTGGTGTCTTTGTCTCCTTCCTGATTGTACCAGTCACCTCCCCTCTTATTTGCAGCCACTAACATTTCTGTGACAGCCATTGCTTGGATGATAAGGCAGCATTAGGAGAGCATTTAATGAACATTAATTACTTAAAGTAATTTAGCTGCTGGAAATGAGAAGGCTAAACTAGCACCCTGTGACCAGGTGGCCCTACGGGCATCACCATTGAACTCCTAAGATGCAATCTGGTTGACCTGGAGGAAGCAGCCTTTCACAGATGATACCCGAGGCCACACTTCAATTTTTCCAAAAAGTCAGGTTGTAGAAACTTGGTGAAGAAGTCATTGTGACACCACCTGGCTGATTAGTGATCTCTTCCTCCTGTGCAAGCCAGCAATTATCTCACTGACTTTGAAGCTAATGGGAATCAGAAGCTGGGGGATGCTGCCAAGATGCGGCAGTTTCCAGCTGTTAGGAAGGGGCAGGACAGCCTCTGTGTACATCTTCTACGTGGCATCTTGCCTTTATCTGTTTCCCTTCTGTGAGATTACCTGATACGGTTGCTCCTGATGTGGCAACATAATGCAAAAGACAAATACAATCATTAAATCAGGATTTGAATTTAGGAAAGCTGGATTCATCATAGATTCTCATCTCACCCCTTAGGTGGGTCACTAAACCTCTTTCCTAAGCTGTTCTGACAGAATTAAAGCTGATAGCATCTATGGATACTGTGACGCTCAATCAATAGATGTCTGTGAAGTTGTTTGTAAACAACAAGCACCAACTGCTAAGTCTAGTTATACAGATAGGTTTGATAATCTTCTTCTTTTTGTGAGGACTTCAGTATTACACAGATTCCCCTTTTGATCCAGAGGGGAAAAAGGGGGGAAAAATAAAGATTTCTGTTAGTATTGTAGACCGATGTTGGCAACAGACCTCTAGCTTAATATGTCATCCCTACTGACATCGCTAAATTTCCCGTGGATTAGCTGACAGTGATAGTTCAGAACTACAGGGAAGTCATATCAACGGGGGGGGAAAACCATTATCTTCTGGATTATAATCTTAGTTGTCCTTCCTGTACAGCTTGTATGGAGTATCATTAGGCCTTTTAAAGTGGAAAAATTACTATTTAATGGAAATTATGAAGTAGCTTGACAAACAGAAACCTTTATGCTTTTCTGGGGTAACTGCAGACCTGAATCCTCTGATATCTGCTAACCAGCAAAGACATTTACCTTGAGAAGCCTGCCTATGTGCCCCTACATGTTCACACACGTATCAACTAAACTTAAAGCACATGCCTGAGAAGGGAAGTTTTTTTTAAAGGAGGTGAAATTTCTTTGAGATGTTTACAATTGCTGACAGACCCAGGACAGCACACTTCTACAGGACTTTGGCAGCCCTACTATAGTGTTTTGTTTCTGGATTGTGACCAAGGACTTCAAAGCCAGGAGGAAAACTGAACCATGCATGCTGTAGGCTTAGAGCACTGAGCCAGGAAGTAGCTGCTGCCCCTCTAGCTCCCTGACAGCATTGACAGCACAGCTCTCCAGTGTCTTCACAAGTGCCCTAAAACAAATAATTGGATATTTCTTGGTGTAGAGGATCACAGCGGGTGCTGCTCAGCTCCTTTGACACACTGCACACTTAGGCACACTGTGGCTCACTGGAATATCCAGCTGCTTACCCAGCATATTACCATGTCCCTCATTTTCTCATTTGTGTAACTGCAACAGGGCTTCGTGTCAGATGATTATGAGGCTTCAGAGCACAGCAAGAAGGGATGTGTTCAGATGCAGGAGGGAGACGGAAGAAGCCACAGATGCGAGTTATCAGCCTGCTGGCTGTGGCTGAGCAGCTGCCTTAAGGTGTGGTACCTCTGTTACCCATTTTCTTAATACAGGGCTCCTCATTAACAAAGCCCTGCTGTTTCACTAGGCTTTGCATAAGACGTCAGCTTCATAAGAGCAATGCTACTCAACTGCTCAAAAAGAGCATGCGAGCTTGCAGGCAGATGTTCATTTACTCAAAGCACTGTAAAGGTGTTCTTTACATAAAGAACGTGCTCGGTGTAATCTGTACGTAACATGAAGAAACAGCACAGCACAGCGACCCGTCCGTGCCGGACGCCGGGGCAGGCCGCCCACTTTCCCCCGGTAAGCCCTCGGCGAACTCCCAGCACGGCCTTCCCCTTCGTCCGGTGGAGGCAGCAGCACCCATGGCGGCCGCCAGCCCCAGCATCCCGCCCGCCCGAGGGGCGGCGGGGCGGAGGGGGCGGTGTGCCCTCAGGGCTCCCGGCCGGGCAGGGCCCGCAGCTCCGGGCGGCGCCGAGGCGGGAGCGGGCCGATAGCGGCGGCGCAGGGCTGCGGGCGAGGGGCGGGGCGGAGAGCACCCGCGGCTGCCATGGCCGCCTCCCCCTCCCCGCCACCTCCCTTAAATACTATGGGGCGGCCGTAGCTGCGGCGGGAGCCGCTGCCGAGCGCACCATGCGGGCTGTCATCGCCTTCGCCACGGCGCTGGGCAGCACGCTGCTCGGCGGCTGCCTCCTGCGGCTGGGCGGCGAGCGGCCCCTCCGAGCCAGGTAGGGGCCGGGGGACCTCGCTCCGGGGCGGGGGAGCCCGGGGGCGGCCGGGGAAGGAGGAGCGGGACGGGGCGAGCCCGCTCCGTCCCGCGCGGTGGGCTCGGCTCGCGGCTCGGCAGCCGGCGGGGCAGCGCCCGGCGGGGAGCGGCTGTCGCCCGGTGGCGGCTCTCGCCGGCTTTGACAACTTTTGTTATCCCGTCTTGTTTGCCAGGGGCTGGGAGGAGGAGGCAGAGGCAGCGACCGTCACTCCGAAGGTGGTGCGAGCCCTCAGGTTTCCTCTAACGTCCCTTCCTCGGGCCGAGAACAGGTAGGGGCTCGGCGCTGCGGCTGCTGGTGGGGCGGTTTGCTCGGGAAGGGGTGCGGGAGCTTGTTTCAGTTCGCGCATCTTTTTTCGAGTAGCTCAATCGGAGGGAGCGTAGGGGTTTAGTTAGATCGAGAGAGTGGAAATTCCCGTTAACTTCTTTATATTATTTGCTAATAGGGCCTCTTAATGACGGCTGTCACTCTGTCTTTGGTTTTGAGCTCGGTGAGATGTTGTGTAGGACAGCTTTGTTGCCACACGATGTAGAAATCCTGGATGCTGTGTGCCAGGTGTCTCTTATTCTCCTCCCCAGGAAGCTGGGGCCGGGTAGCATCACCATCATTTTGGAATGCGTATTTTATTAAAAACGCGGATTTCTCCCAAAGGCCAGGTATACGAAGGCTCTTTCATTTTGTACAGTGTCTTACTTCTCAGGAGTCCTTCCATCTGATCCCACGCCTTGATCGTTTACACCAACTCGGAGCTTTGCTTTGCTGCCTGTTATTTCATACTGTGAAGGTTCATATGAAAATAATCGGTAGAATAAACCGTCAAACAAGTTGCGTGAGCAATTATCAGCATTAACCACAACGTTTTTGTTCTCTTGAGTCTTCGTACACTGTAGGAAAAGTAATAGTGCAGAAGAGGATGGAGTCATTCACACATGAGATGTTGCTGTGTAAGAAGTAGTTTGTAAATATTTTGCTATTCTCTTCTGCACTAAATAGCCTCATTAACATTGTAGTTCCAGTTATAAAAATAGAAGGAAATTGGGAATTGGGTCTTTAACTGAAATTGTGATGTCCTGGCTGTATTGAAGTCAGTGGTGACAGTGCAGTGAGCCTTACTGAGACCAGCATTTCACGCAGCCTCCTGAAATGTGTGGTTGAAATAGCGTATGCTTTCCCTAAGTGAATCCAAGGGACAATAGTATTAATAACCATCGCAGCATGTGGTTTCTCACACGTATCAAGTGAGAGCTCTGGTGCTCCATGCTTCAAAATTTGGAACTACTATAAGTTTAAAATGTCATTCAGAATTAGAGTGAAACAAAAGGAACAGGAGCAGGCTTCTAACTACTGTTATGATCTTCTGGCCTGCTTCTCTTTCCTGTGTTAATTTTTTCCCTTTCTGCTTTTTTTCCTTCTTTTCCACCTCTTGCTATTGGTTTGCTATATATGCTCTGTTCTGCTTTGGGCTCTATAGCTGTCACTCTTTTCTCATTTCTGCTCTGTTTTGTGTTATGTCTATGGTTTCCTTTTGCAACAGTCTTCCCGTACTCAGCCTTTTCCAGTTAGTTTCCAAGCTGCAGCCTCCTGCCATTCATCTCTGTGCTAAACCATGGAGTCAAATTGACTAGAAATTCTGGCAGAGAGCACTTCAGAGAACAGAGCCTAGCCACTTCCCACCTGCTCTTAGTGCACTCACAACAGAAGCAAAGAAAGTGTAAGCAACACATGCTGAAGAGGGATGAAAGATCATGGCATGTATGGGTCAGCTGGTAATCTCTGTAATAAGGCAAGTGAGCATGAGATTTTAAATGAATATTTTTCGTTAAACTGCTTGGAGGATTTTGACACCAATTTGGAGCTAGTTTTCCTCAGCCTGAAATTGTATGTTTAGTGACTGCAGAAGTGCAACAAGTAGATTATTTGCCTGAAAAGTTTCATTTCACTGTATCTCCTATGGCTGTAGTGTCTTTGGAGGGAAGGCTGACTGGTGGAACCAAGGAGGGGATGTTCTTTCTCACGTGGGTGGCTGTGCTCAATAGGTTGTCCTGACAGTAGCATGTGGTGCATTTGGTATCTGAAGGAGAGAGCTGCTAGAGTGACCAGGGGCTGTATCCTAATCCAGAGTGCAGCTGGAGTGGGCAGGGAGCTATGCTGGAGGGATTTGATTCAGACAGCAACTGGACAGGGCCTGGCTGAGGGCCATGCTGGAGAGATGCGATCCGGAGAGCATCTGGACTCATTCAGGAGATTTAGACCACCTCCATGAAGGAGGTGGATGATGTGGGCAAGAGGAATTAGATTCCAGTTTTCAGTGGGATTCTGCTGCAGAATCCATGATTATAGCAAAACAGCAAAGAGCCCGTGACTGAAATGTGCTGTGTAGGTATTAGTGAATTTTTCAAATGAGGCAGTGTTAGTATGGTGATGCTAAAACCTATGAACAATCTATTGATGCATGCTTTCCAAGTGTAGTTCTCCTAAAATACCCTGATGGTTTGAATAGCAGTGCCTTGTTGTTGTGTCCCATCCTGCATAAGAGAGTGTGCATGTGTGTCAGGTTAAACCCTAATCACTTCATCAGTCAGACTCATTTCTCTGGCAAGCAAATATTTTTGTCCCTAGCTTTGATGGGAGGAAATTTAAAAGAAGAAAAAAAAGTCATTTTCCATGTAGAGCTCCAGTCAGTTAGTAGATGATTTTCAAGTATCATAAACAAACCGCTGCTCTTATTGTGATCTCTTTTGCTGTTGGATGCAGATTTGTAATCAAACATCTCTTGAAGAATCTCCAAGCCCCTATTGTACTACTGCCTTGCAATAATGTAAGCTAATCTGCTCTTTCAGTTTGAGTAATTCTTTTACAAGGATGAAATTGAAGGATGAAAGGATGAAAAGTAGGAGATTGGTTCAGAATGCCTTAGATTTCTAGGCAGCTGCCATGCACAGCAGTGTTTAATTAGATGGCGACTAGGCACCTAAAGTTCTCTGAAGATCTGTCTTAGTAACCTTGAAGATGTGGTTTGGCTCTTACAGAACATTTCATACGTCTTTTCCTTGTTAAATGTTAGAAATCTCAATCGATGTGACTGCCTCTACAGTGTGATTGCCAGTTTTTGATTTGGGCTTATTTCACGGTCTGTATCTGTTGTAGAAGGGTTTCTTACTGAAAACACAACCATTGTTAATCAGATTTCTTTAGCAGTCCCCAGATTTCTCCATGTGAGCAGTATCATTTATTTTGCAGAATCGTCGTTCTCTGGCAAATCATCGTGCCTGTGCCTTATACCATCTTCTCGTGTTTTAAGCTGTACCTGCAGGTACGGCTTAAACTTGCATAAGCCAACAGTGCAACCAAAAGCAGTCCTGCGCTTGTCCCACCTTTAGACCCTCGGTTCTCTCTCTCTGCCTGCGTTTGTGATAGTATGCATGTTTGTGTCATCTCAGCATTAACACTAAAACAGAAGGCTCAGGGCTGCTAGTGCTGTTCAGGGGAGGATGTCTGTGATAAGAGGATCTGAGCAGTACTGTCTCTGTCATGAAGCTCAGAGCGCGCTAAGTTAAACCTGAAATTCTAGCTCCTTTCGTGGCATGTGGAGCAGGTAAATAATGCCAGCTGCTACAGGGAAGGTGAAAATAGTCTTCTCAAGCACTATGTGTATGCATTTTATGTACAGATAATAACAAGGCAGCAGTTTGTATCGCTTATTTTAGGGCATTTTGCTTACTATTTTCCTAGCTATCTCTGTCGTTGCAGGTTCAAGGCAAGCGCAGGGTAGAGACTGTTGAGGTAATTGAGCAGTGGGAGGAAGTGATTGAGGAGCTATGAGTAAACAAGTTAGTATTGATACAGTGTTTCACAATTCTCATTTCTCCAATTCCTCCCTCAGCAGCAGATCTTTATGCAGGCCTAGGGAATAAACAACTATTCCTAATTAACTATGCTACAGAGACCTGTACATTCTGTCTGCTGTCAAAATATTGCATTCTGGCAAGCAGAAAGGGAAGAAGAGGCAGACTATTACGGAGATTATAAACAGTAGCATAGTGTGTTGCACAAACAATTTGCTACAGTTTAGATTAGTCAGCATTGGTGGCCCTTTACTAATTTTACTGCTGTCTTAGTATTCATTCCCCTCATTTCCAAGTGATGCATGCAGACATATTTTAAGAGCACATTTCTAATGCGTGCCTCATGTATTAGTTCTGTCTAAATGAATAGGTGTTCAGTTGAAAGCTGCTGCCAGGGCATATTTATGTTCTGACAGTGGTGAAAGGTTTCCCAGCCTTTTTCTGTTCTGTTTACTTGGTCCAAGTGAAGCTGCTCTGTCATTCTGTCTATCACACACTGTTGTAACATCATTTTGGTGTAAGTACCTTATTTTTTTCACTTTACCTGCTATGAGAGTCTGGATATTGCTTGTCATGTTGTATGTTATGCAGTTAATGGATTTTATAAATAAGAAATATCTGATGTTATGTATAATGTTGGTGAATGCACTGAAGGTCTACCAAATAATTTCAGAATGCAGCTTGTCTTAAAGACCTGATTTAGCATTCCTTAGATAAGCAAAACCTCTGGGAACTTGAACAAGGATAGTAGGATAGGTCTCTTTCACAGTTACTGTGATTAATGTTACAAGACAAATTCTTACTCCTATAGCTTGATAGAGCCATTTTTATAGTCCATTTCACCAAAGATTTAAATGGTGTAGTGCCTTATTAATCAAGGTATTGTGAACCTTAAAAGCATTGCTATATTCTTATCATCTGATTCATTTGAAGTGGTGTCAAAGATAGCAACAAAAAGCAACCTTGCTAGGGAAGTGTGGGTTACAGGTTTTTGACGACTAGTATTCAACTAGTTGAGTATGGGATTCAAATATAAATGAATCTTTACAAGGGAGAAAGTAAGTCAGCAGGAATTCACAATCTGTATGGCGTTGTTTGATGCCAGAAGGATATAAATGTACAGCTTTGCATGCAGAAATTGCCCTGTTTAGCTGGAGAAGCTCAACTGGTACACATTTAAGAGTTTCTGCCCTGTTTCAGGGAGAAAAGAATGGGAAGACAGAAGGGTTCTGCTGGGCAAGGAGTAAATAAAGCCAGTTGGTAGGATTTTCCTCTGATGGAAAATCTGGTGGAGTGTGGTCTTATCTCCCTCTGAAATTAGGGGTGAAATTCTTGTTGCTTTTAGTGCTGCCAGTCAGCCTGGTCTTGAAGTCTTCTGAAAGTCTCATCCCACATTCTTTCAATTTTTACAACTGTTTTTGTAGGAATTTAGAGGACTGGCCTGTCAGCCTAGGGCATATCTTTGTTATAGTATAATTCACAGCACTGTGCTTCTGATTTTTTTCCCCTATTTTTTCCTACTGTCTATCTTTTTTTTTTTTTTTTTTTCACCCTTTTACCCTATATCCATTTTCGTACTCTGATTATTGTGGGTTTTTTTTTGTTTGTTTGTTTTGTTTTGTTTGTTTTGTTTTTGTGGGCGGAGGGATGAATTTGTTTTTAAAGGGCTTCCCTTTTCTTTTGCTTTTCTTTTTCTTGCTGTGTCACCACTCCCCTCAGATTCCATGTTAACCTGGTGATTCCCTGCACTACGGCTCCTTCTAGTCTCGGAGCTGAAGGCTCTAGGCACAGCAGAACGGACTCTGCATTTCCCTCATAGTTTCTCAGTTTCTAGGGGTATCCTAGAACAACCTACTTCTCCAGTCCAGTTGGTAGAACATGATTACAAATGGGATGATCGGATGACTGTTTTTCTCCTAATTCCCTATTTTCTTTCTTTTTTTTTTTATCACCATTCTCCCAAGGAAATGCAGGTGCTTTTTGAGCTGGACACACAGGCTTAGAGGTTATTTGCCATGGGCAATTCATTTCCCATTGATTTTTTTTTTGTTAAAACTTCTATTTTGTTTGTGTCAAGTGACTCTCAGGACCTAGGCTCCATCTGAAGTCTGTTACAGCATGGAAGTGGGTGCAATCCATGTCTTGCAGGTTTTTGCGGCTTAAGGAAATGTTGTATGTTGTCTTACTGTGAGTAAAATATAGAATAACAACATGCTGATAAATATGGCATATGATCTTAACGTACTGTGGCTGTATTGAAGTACAGATGGTGTACTTTCTGAGTACCTAGAATTGTCATAGGAAGGATGTGGCTCTCAAGCTGTTAGTATGTGATTTAAAAAAAAAAAAAAAAAAAAAAAGCCTTCCATATTTGGGTCAATAAAGTTGGCTTTGAGAACATCTAGCAATCTAAGGGAATTTTAGCAGAAATGGCCATTTTGTCTTGCTTGTTTAAGCCAACAGAATGTAATGTGGTTTTCACTTTGAGTTCTCATTTAGTTGAAGAGTTTGCAAAATGAGCTGCATGTCACCAACCCACGAGCACGTTATCTCATTGCACTGAAGAAGTTGTAGTGCAGTTCTCAGTGTTGTACTGAGACTGTCATCATCTAGATAAATTCATTTAGTGATAAATGTTGCCTAGCATGACTGTCCAAAATGATGAGAAATCTAATCTGAGTCTGATGTCTGCATAACTCCGCTATGAATAATGCAGGAGAAGTCTGGAATGCCACTTGCACATCCCTTTATGTTTGAATGCAAAAATTTTCCACTCATGTGAAGCAGAAGCCACTCTAATGATGAAATAGGCACTCAGAAATTTCACCTTTACTGGAAGAAGTCATTGTTTGGTGTGTCTTATAAAAATAATTTTATTTATGTATCTTTCTGCACTGTATAAAGACTCTCGAGTAAATTTTATAGGGAAGAATACACAGAAGAAGTATTTTGGTGATTTGTCTTCTGCCTGCATTGTATGGATAAAGAATTTGGGTGAAAAATCATGTTGGAGCCATTTTCACCAATCTTTGTATGGGTTGGGGAAAGGGAAAGCTCCTTGTTGCTTTTCCTCCCACTGACAGTTTTAAAACTGATTTAATGAAAAAAAAAATAAAAGGAACTGTAATTTATTTTGCTCATTCTTTTTTATCTGACTTTTTCCTTCTTGAATTTTTCAAGTCTTATAAATGCATGCATAAAAAACGATTACACGTGAAATAAACAAGACAACTCACTTCAGTTGATCACAATGCCATGAATTTAAAATGTTAGAAGTCTGTTGATTAAAGCTTTTATTTGGTTGAGAGAATGTTATTCACCACCTCCGCTGACCTCAGGACATAAATTACCAGGAAGCTGTAAGGATCTTATAGTGAGTCCCTGCGCAGAGCAGAATCTTGCTTGTGGCAGGCTGGTCGTCCTCCAGCTGTGCCTGCAGGTGCCCCAGCAGTGGTCTGGGTGCAGCTGCCAGCCAGCTTCTGCCTGCCCAGCACTCTGTGCTGGAGGTCTCTCCTCTGCCCAGCTGTGGCCCAGGAGGGCTGTGGCCACTTGTCCAGCCAGCATCTGGTGTCTCAATTCCTCAGCTGCCTTAAAAGACCATTTACATCAGTAACATGCACTTGATTTATTATAATAATCATTCTTTTTTTTCTTTAAGAGACTTTTTGTACAGCTAAGCTTTGCTTATAGCCATTTTGTTTAAACTGTGCCTTCAGAAATGTTGTTTTCAGCTTATTTAGAAGCATGGCAGAGGAAACATGATTTATACTAACTGAAGTTGTTTGGGAACTGGTCCACCTGCTGCTTCTGTCTGCACAGAAACACTTGGGCCAAGCTGCAGTAAACCCATGTACCTGGGTTGTAAGCAGGACATCTGCTGTCACTTACTGTGTCAGGTCTGTGGAGCTGTGCACCTGACCCTCTGAACTGCGTGCTTTGAGAGCCTTCTGCCTTCACATTTGTATGTCAGTTGTTGAGAAATAATTAGATAAGAAAGCTGGATGCGAAATCAGCAGTGGACCTCTCAGCAGGTAGTGCCAGCTGTTACTGTCTGTTACAGCCTCTGTAGAATAGAAAGGACAGGGGTTTACATTGTGTTCTTACCTTCCCCTCAACAAGGGAGTGCAGACTGCATCATTCCCTAGGGGCACTGGATGTGCTGGGAAGAGCTCCTTGGTGGTGGAAAGATGCTGAGAGCTGATCTCTCTCTGCAGCTTTGCTTCATGGCTGAGTTGCCCCGTGTTTATGGAAAATTATGGGCAATGGAATGAGAAGAAAAGGTGTTTTATTATGTTTCCTCCCTTGTCATAGCTATGAAAATGCCAGACAGTTTAGTACCAGAATAAACAAATATTTATTCTGCTCTTTCTTCTTCAGATTGCTTCCCATTTGAATTGTTTAAGATCTTAATTGTTTATGAAGAGTGTGTACAGGAGGAACTCATCAATGTGTATGAATGCCTACAAGGAGGGTGTACATAAGATGAAGCCAGGCTCTTTCTAGAGATGCCCAATGGTGTAACAAAAGGCAGTGGTCGTGAGCTGGAACTCAAATTCCCCCTGAGCCCCAGGAGCAGTCTGTGCTGTGTGGGTGCCAGAGCACTGGCACAGGTGCCCAGGGGCTGTGTGTGGGGTCTCCTTTGGAGATCTTCAGAAGCCACCTGGGCATGGCGTGGGCACCTGATCTGGGCGGCCCTGCTGCAGCAAGGGCTGGGCTCCGTGGGCCCAGAGGGCCCTGTCAGCCTCAATCGTTCTGTGACTTGAAATGGCATCTTTCCCAAGTAAGAGCTGCTCGTCAGAAATCTTGTAGATATGTAGTCTCAGTGTTCTAGGAGGTGAAGGCAATGAGTTTTGATCCTTGTTAGTTAAAGAATGATGATGCAGAAGCAGACTGTGTTGTGTATGAAGCAGGAAGACCCTTGTGCTTCTAGGAACGGGCTCTGTTTGGTGCTGCAGCTCACACTCAGGCGTGAATGAGAGCATCTGTGTCTCCTGCATTTCTAGTTCAGGTTTGGGAAACAGGCCACAGTATCCAAGTGCTCTGTAAGTAGTGAGGCAGATGTGGTGTGGAGGTGGTGAGGAACAATGAAAGTAGAAGTGATGGAGGAAAGAAGTTCATGGTAAGTGGCAATACGCTCAATAGATGTTTGATGGAAGAACAAGGTGATTATACGAGATTAAACCTAGATACTTGGTGAACTGAGTAAAAGCTTGGTATTTCAGTCATTTGCTAATTTATAGCTCAATCTTCTACCAGGACTGCCAGAGCACGAGGACCATGCAGGATTTTGGTGAAAATGAGGCAACGGGAGTTAAAGGTCACTGTCTGGCATATGCATTGGTTCCTTTTACAAACATTTATTCTCTCTGTGTAAATAAAGAATAAACAAGGGAGTAAGTATTAATCTCAAGTCAATTAATTTAAGTCCAAGTAAAAAGATCAACCTCCCCAGAGGTGTTTCCTATGTATATTATATTGGTTTTGAGTATCGCAGTTCAACAACAGCATTAGGAAATCACATCTGCTAGAATATTTCAAATATGAATATTTTTAAAATCTTTGTAATGTTTAAGAGGCTTCCTGTTTCATTTATTTTTTAATTACATTTTTCTAATTATCATGTAAAGCAGAAAATACAATTCATTCTATAAAACAGAGTTTCCTGAAAGAATCATATACACTGTAGTCACTAGCAGCACAGCCTCCCTTTACAAGAGCTTCACAGTAGAAGTGAATAAAATGCCTTTGGAAATGCTCTCAGCTAAATCACCAGTTATTCATCTTATTGTCACAGCAAAGAAAATGCAGCAGCTCTGCCAGAATATATTCTTTTTAAAAGTATGTTGCTTTTTTTTTCCCATTCCATCTTTTTAACAGAACAACTGCTAATAAAGATGGAATTTACCAGTTTGAGCTGGATGCAAAATGTAAGGCAATTCAGGACAACATTTTGTCATCATCGATCAAGAAGAAAAGGTAGGTTCTTGCTATGCTTTCTGCTTTGTTTGTTTTAAATAAAAGACTAACAGGTTGTATGTTTCTTTTACATAATTCTTAATTATAGTAATGTGGAACTGCATGAGAACAAATTGAAGTTGTTCAACCAATGTTTGCTTGCATTTTTTCTTTCACATCTGTTAGATTTATTCTAGTTTAGATTTAAAGAAATAAAAATCATAAGTCAACAAGATTTCTCATTCCCAGTTAGCAACATTTTATTCCGAGATATTTACAAAAAATGTAGACCAGAATTTGTGAGATATAATTTTAGCCTTAAGTGTCCTCTTCCTGACTGGCAAACACTCCTGCTACAAGCAACATTAGTTAATGGTTCTTTTCTTTGTGTTCACTAGAGTAAATATAGAAATGTAGTATAAAAACTTACTGAGTAATTGGACTCATTACTGCAATAACTACTTCACAGGAAACTAATTATTCAATTTTAGATGTATCAAAAATTCTCCACCCCGAATCCATTTCTGTTTTCCACTTGCTGTTCTGCCTTTTCCTGACGTGGAAAAAAAGTATTTGCTAGTGGCTCTGCTCAATTTTCTCCCACTTAGTAAAGCAGAAGTTGTACAAGCAGCCCATTGCTTCTGACATGTAACGTCTTGCCTGTATGGATGCAGCAATATATATAACGTTGTAAGTAAGAAGAGCATCCTGTTAGGACCACTTAACCACTATACTTAAGTGCCACCTTAAAATTAAGTACTATGGTATTTTTAAAATTGGAAGCTATTTTTTACTCCATTTATGAAGAGAAGAGGAATGGAATGAGAAACTAAAACTCTGCTAAAAATATTTACATGCTTTTCTCCATTCAAAGGACTGTAGAAGCCAAAATATCCTTAACGTTAAAGAACTTTTAAATAGTGATTTTAAAGCTTCTCCTCACTTTCTCATTACATTCTAAGATCTTTCATCAGTTAAGTCACTCTATTCCCAGCTTCTATCTTTACTGTTTCATTTTTTTTTCTCCTCTATAAATGTCTCCTCCCACCACTATTCCTTCTTATCAGCAACACTATCATTGAATTTTTAACTTTTGAAAGATGATAGGCCACCATGCTAGTGTTGCACTTCAAGTAAGAGCTGAAACAGAGGTCAAAGGGTATAGCTGGAGTGTATGTTTAATACTAAGAGAAAGACAAGCAGTCATTATGTTGCCTCCAAAATCCAGCTATGGCAGTTAAATGCTGTTATTTATCCTGTGTATTATAAAGTTGTAGAGGTTGCAGGAATGCAGACTTGCTTTTCACATCCGGAACATTCCGAAGCTGCTCGGAGGAGAAACAAGAAAGTGTCAGACCTTTATTTTATGGCTAGTGAAAAAGGAGCTGAGCTATTAAATGAGGCGGAAGATGAACTGGGTAGGTGGGAAAAGAAATTGATATTTGGAATGAAGGAGCAAAGGATTGCTTTGTGCTGTGAATATTGCAGCTCACTGCCCCTCACTGAGAGGAGCTGTTGGGATCTTCGCTGCTTTTTCAATGTGTGACCACAGGCACGGTGTATTTACCGTGTATAATACTTTACATTAAGGGACATTCTGGACGCTCTGGCCTCTTAAATTGGCCAGAACCAGAAAAACTTACTAGTTGTAATCTTGTCAGATGATTTGATAGTAAAAAATGCTATTTAAATATAACAGGTTTGTGCTGGTGGTGATAAAGGGACTGAAATGCTGAGTTCTTTTGGCACCTTTTCATTTTTATTCTAGAGTGAGCTCTATGTATGGTCTCCTGAGGGCTTTAAAAACTGATAGTTGTTTTTGTAGTATTGAAGTGTCCAAAAGCACAGGAGAGCCTCCGTTTCTCTGGCTTTTCCTTCTCCTGTTTTTATGTGTTTCTTCCTTGAACATAAGCCACCGAGGAGGAAGATCTCCCTTTTTCATATTTGCTGCTCAATTTTCCTTCTAATTCAAGTAGCTTTCTTTGAAGTATAGTTCCAGCAATAACCAGTCGGGCTGCATCCTTCTCTGTTCTGACGTTTTACTTATTGTCTCCCTACTATCTCACCACTGCTGTCCCTGTTATGTTGTTGTCCTTTAGTTATCTGCCAGAAATTAGAAGATACTCATCAGTGCCTTAACTATGCATAATAATTGCACTTTACTGACTGCAGTTAACGTTGACAGTCAGTGCATACCTGACAATTACCATAGGCATAAAACCGTCCAGGGGTTATTTGCCACCGAGGCTCATGCAGTATAAGTCAGTTTCCTACAGCAGCAAATTATTTTAATGTTTAGGATGGAGGTGGCAGGCAAAAACAGGACCAAACATGTTTCTTTTCCTATTCTCAACGCTGTCTTGTCCACATATTGTTATAGCTCAATTTACCTGAGTTTTTTTTTTTATCTTAGTAATGAAGTTATTTTAGCATCAATGGATATGTATTGTTAGCTCCTGGGTACCACTGGAAATATATGCATTGTTCCAGCTCTTTAAAATGAAACAGTGGAGAAGAGGATTGTCTAGGTTACAGCAGAGCTGTGGAATGATGTCCTGATGGCCCTTCTGGACTGATTCCATTGGAGTGAGTCTCTGAGGCTCCTTCAGAGGAGAAAATGGTAAAATAGCAGTGGAAGGGCAGCAGTGTTCTTGCATTCTAACATGTGGTGTTGCCATAGATGCAGGTACACAGCTTATGGTACATGTACTAGAAGGCCCTCAGCTTCTGACAGTGAGTGCCTATGCTTTTTGAAGAGCCTTAATACCAGCAGTGTGCAAGACACTTTTATTTTTCTTCTCACCAAATGTTTCTGTGCAACTTGCTAATAACTTGTCAGTCAGTGCTATATCTTTCTGGTAACTTTTCATTTCTGACTCTGATATTCATCTTATCAGTATCTTTAGGCTAGAATTTGCTTTTTTTCTATATTTTTTTTCTCCTAGATAATGATAGTATAAATAACTTTCCATATCCTGTTACCTTTTTTTTTCCCCTCCCTAAATCCCAGCATCTAACATTTATTGTTTAGCCTTAAGGAGTAAATGATGGGTGATTCAACATTAGGCTGACGTACTCCTGTGCTTCTATCCCTCCTTCCCCTGCAGCATTTGCTGCCTGTCCTGTGCTGCTGGCACTTGTCTGACTCCACAGATAGGAGCCCATTTAGGTAGGTGCTTCAGTAAGAAAGTGGTTCCATTTCCCTGGCTGCATCTGCAAGGCTACAAGCAGGTAGTTACCCAAATGGGGAGGTCTTGTTCCCAGTTTCTCCACTCTCATCACCTCTTTATTCTGCCTGTGGAGTTTTATGGAATTTTTCCTGATACAGTGAAACACACCAAAAATATGTATGGTGTGTGCTTTATTTATATATATATGTGTGTGTGTGTGTATATATATATATTTTGTTTGTTTGTTTAAACAAATTCTGGATTTTTTTTTTTTTTTTTTTTTTTTTTTTTTGCCATGGTAGTGAATTAAGTGACCTGTGAAGGCATTTAAGTAGTTCAAAAGCTGATAAAACAGGGCCATGTCATGAGGAGAAGAACAGATGTGTAGCTGAGCTAGAAGGAGAAAGGACACGCTGCACTGGGTCAGAGCAGCTGCAGATACAGTGAAGCCAGTTGTACTCTGCTCCCAGTTTGGCCCATTCCTTTCTGCTGCCTTCAGTGGTACAAGGGCTCAGAAAAATTAGTTTGTTCACAGTGATGTGGTTTCTGTAAGAGTTTTCTATGTCTGGTAATGAATATAAATGCTTCCTGTGTTTGTGCATAGAGTGAAAATTGTCACAGGTACAACTTTGAGCCAAAGACCAATTCTAATGCAGAATTTTTGTGAAAAATTTCTGTTTCTATGTGGAAATGGAAAGTGATTTTACTGTAGGATAGACAAACCAGTTAACTTCAGCAGTAACAAGAGCTTTATGGAGCAAAAAAACAAACAGTAAAAAGGGATCTGTTTTCTCAAACATTTACCATAAAGCTGTGGTACTAAACATGCTGAATACTGAAATAGAAGAAAGCTTTCAAAGTGCTGAATGCCTTTCTGCTGCAATTCACTGTTACCTTTTGGTTTTCCTTTCTATCAGTTCTCACTTCATTTAAAAACAAGTGAGATTTCGTGCCTTCCCAGCCTTTTTTGTTGAGGTAGTTCAAAATATACTCTTCTGAGTTTCAGTTTAGGTAAGGTCATGATCATTTGGTTTGGGGCCAGCACTAAGCTGTTTGTGCTGAAATCCTACAAGGCAGATGTTTATTGGAAACATGACTGCAGTAGAACTTCGAGCAGCTACATCCACACTGTCTCTTATTTCCATCCACCCAATCCTCCCTTTAAATTGGAGCTGTTGTTTTTAAAAAAGCTGTAGTGGGAATCAAGGACAAATGGGGGAACTGTTAACACTGAACCTAACAGGGAGAAAGTGTCTCCATTCTTTTGGCTTGCATGATCTGCAGTATTTCACATGTGGACAAATGTAAATCTCTTGATCCGTTAATAAAGCAGAAAACTCTTTGGTTACATGTACCCTGCTGGTGCTCAGTAGGGTAAAACAGATTGTTTTTAAGATATAGTTTGAAGGAAAACTTATATCTGCAAATATTGGTTTGCAGCGTAAGATGACTGAATTGAGCTTTGGGGACTGTATGAGGTGAGAGAGAAAATTGTAACTTTAGTCTTTATTTGCAAAAACCGCATGTCAAAACATTTTTTGAAGTTAAAAACAACAAATACAAGAAACAGGTTTTGTGTTTTGGGCTTTTGCAGGAGAGATAATATTTGAGGGGTCTAAACCTTCAAGATATGTGTGGCTGAATGCTAAAGTTTGAAACAGCACCACTTGAAAGCGTGTGAAAATTTTGTTAGACATCACATGTTTATGAAATGATGTTTAATAGGTCATGCTAATTAAACAGGGACAGTACTGTTACAAATTACAGGAATAAAATAGGTCATGGAGTTCTAAAAGTAAACTATTATATATGCATCGTGCGCATTATTATTAATACATGCATCATTTGAATGTTTTAGAGACTGTTTCTAAATATACATACATATATATTCTAATGTTTGATGTCGTTGCCTGTTCTAGGTATCCGGAAGATTATTATCTTCACATAGTCAAAAAACTGCAGAACTGCACCTGGATGAGGAGACCGGAAGAATCAGCAGAATTCAGGTAATTTTAATTGCCTCATTTGGAAAACTGTTTACCCTGGATTAGTCTAACAGGTAATATATTTAGATCTTCCATTTTAAAAAGATAATTTGGTACTGCTTTCAGACTGCATTTGCAGTTATAAATTTCTACTATTCTTTTGATGCTAGGGCTCTTCTTTATTTGAATTGAGCTGTGCAAATGGAGTAAGATAAAAGATCTACAAAAATAAAGGAATTTCACTTGTCTCTACTATAATGAATAGTTAACTAACTTATCTAGAGTGGATTAAAAATATTGCTGACTCAAATCCTAAGGTATTAAAGAGAATGAATGTGATGTTATCCATCTGAACTTGCACTTTTTGAAAGACTGTGTAACGAAGCAGCGTGTTTCTTACCCCATGACTATTGCTTCTACTGCGAAAGTGCCCTAAGCACTCATTGGTTTGGCTGTGCATGTTATGGTCCTCGTGCATGTAAGCACATGACTAAATCTGTCCTTGTTCAGGGCGCCACATAAGTACTTGCTCAGTAGGGACAGTGATCTATGAAAAGCTTCCCCGCTCATTTGGAAATGCATCATGCTGTGTTAAGAGAACAGCTTTCCTGTGCCAACTCTATTTTCTCCGGGGAAATACTCTCTTGAATTACATTATCACATGGATTAGAGTTAAGATTCTGTCAAGATCATTAAAAATGAGTAAACTCTCCTACCTTCCAAGTCTTTGGAACCGACTAGCATTGAAAACAAAACCTACATGCTCAGCTTGTGATGCTGCTGGAAGAAGTAGCTTGTTGGCAGGGAGGGGCTCAAGTAAAGCTTTTCATGTACCATAATTTGCTGTCTTTGCTGTGTATCAGTGGTATATTACACAGAGTTAAGGTTTATGAAACTTTCAGTTAACTGAGACAGGCTTCAGCTGAGCACAGAGATATCAGAGCATGATGAAGAGCTGCTGAAGCAGTCTGTAATGTGTCAGAATAGCCAGGTGTTTTGTACAGAGTTGACAAGAAGTGAAATGACTTTTGTCTGCTAAAGTTAGGGTTTTTGTTTTCCTGTTTATTCTTTTTTAACTTCTCTTTCTTCTGAATGGACCAGCTACCACTTAAGAGCAATTTGCTGCTTTGTCTATACATGAGTCAATGTCAGAGCAACCACTCCCTCTTCCAGCTTAGCTTCTTTCTCATTTTTTGCTGCCACAATCTCCCTTCTGCTGAGGCAACTTCTACATCTTCTATGCCTATGAGAATGGAACATGACACTTCCTGTCTAAAACCTTATATAAAACTGCTGGACTTTTAGTTCAAGATGCTTACTATTTCTTTTGGTGTCTTTTCTGCCTTCTGGCAAGGAGTTCGGGTCATAAGTGGCCAAGGTGGCTTATACAACCAGTAATTGGACTGGAATTGTACGTAAGAGCAAACTGTGGGTGCACTAAGCCATCTAGAAAATGGACTGTATTTACACTAAGGTGAGCTTGCTAATTTGAATTTAGCTCTAACACCAACTGAAAAGTGTTTTTTTGCAACTCATGGTTCAGCACAAGGTGGACAAACTCTGTTTCTCCTTTGATGTTCAAAGGCTCTGCTGTTAGGGTTTCAAAGCTATTTTGCATCTAAACTTATTAGAATACTTACCAGTTTATATATTATAACTTATACTGTGTTGGAGTACTGAAGACAATCTCTGTGAAATTTGACCTGCTTTGACATCATTCAAATGTTCTGTCAATATGACCAAGAAGGACTGGTACTTCGATGTTTCAGGTGTTGCTGATGATTATCATTCAAAAGATGTGTACTTTTGCATAAATCCTTTTTTTTGTTGTTGTTCTCTCTGACTCATTTTCTGGAAACAGGATATTAAAGCTTTACAATTGTCCTCACTCCCAGATCATACTGGAGACTTCCAAGGCTTCCAGTCCCCCAGCAGTTGGTCAATACGAGCTTTTAAAGAAGAAAAAAAAATAAAGGAAATTCAGTATAAAGTTTACTGACTAAATCAGTATACACTCCATGCTTACTGCACTCCCAGATGTGTTTATCAGACTTAAGCACAAGAGCCTGGAACTGGCTTTAAAAGGACTCTCTAGCTGAGAAATGATGCATTGACGGAGCTCTATGGGGAACAGAGTTTCTAGAAATGCAGTGAAATTAATGATTTAATAATCCCTTGGCAGTGCATCTCGTCCTTTTTCTAACTTTGTCTAGTATCGGTAATGCATAATAATTGTATAATATAAATATTACTCAATTCTAAAAATCTCATTAAGTGGGTAGATAAACACACACATTTTGCAGAAGAGGAAATTAATCTCAAAGGGGCTGTGCAGCAGGAATTGGGTAATACAGCTAGCCACCTTCAGGAGGAGAGTGTAAAGCTGCCTGTCACATTATTCATCTGCAGTGCCACCAGAAATCTGCCTGCTGACTAGACTACAGAGAAGCTGCTTGACTCCTTTCCCTGTTTGCCCATCTGTTAAATGGAGTGAACACTTGCATGCTTCTCAGGCATGGTGTCAATTGCGGAACGTTTTGGTATTATGCTGAGATTTTAAAGAAGAGATGTGAATATTTATAAGGGACTTAATGTTTTATGCTCCAGGGCATGAACTAACCTCTAATTTATAAGGTTCAAAAGAAGCTTCCCAGGGGTAGTGAATTTCTCGAAGCAGATTTCTTGTGTTTTCCTTTGCAGCTTTTGCTATTGGCTACTATCACAGTAGTAGTGGGGTGAATGAATATGTGATCCAATGCAGAAACTCTTGTGTTCCTAGAAGACAGTGTTGTTTGCCAACGAGTACACATCATTTCTCCTTGTAAACAGAACTTCCAGCTGATCCAAGCCAAAAAACAACAACAAAAAAGGCAACAACAAAAAAAACACAAAACAGAATATGAACTAGAAGTGCAATTCAGGAAGGAAATACTTGCCTTTATTTATTGGCAGAAAGGATGCATCTGAGAGCCCGACTTTGCAGAAGTCACTGTTTGTGCTGTGGCATTATACAAAAAGCAGAGTGCAGGATTCTAGGTTGACCCTCCCTTGCCTAGCTCAGCTCTGCCATGCAGCTGTGCAAACTCTTTCCTTTTGTTGTCAGAGAGCTGTCTTTCTCTCTTTCCAGATTTGTCTAATAAGCTGCTCCAGCATATGTGCTCACATGCACTGGACTGTATTGCTGTCTGGCAGTGCTCAGTGGTTCTTGGCAACTGTGTGTATTTACCCATGCATTTCTGAAAGTGAAAAAGAGTCATAAGGCAAGTACAAACCATGATTTCCTCTTTAATACCTCTCTTCTGTGGTGGATTTTGTCCAGCCTCTCTTGGCTCTCTGACCTACAGTTAATTCAGTATCTGTAATGCTGATATCAGTACTGCTAGATTTGGGTTGCCCTCAGAGAAGCCCATGGGAACACATGGTTTATTGTTTCCAAAATCCAGTTAAGATTCAGAGTGCCCCATAAAATTGTCACCTGCTGTTAAGGAGCTCCTATCTAACCTAACAATAGATGCTAGAAAAGGTGGTGTATTTATATATACCTAGCAATGCTGTTAGCTTACTGGTATAATTGGCATCCTACTAAGTGATTTAGGAAAATTCTTTAGCATTTATATACATGCTACTGACACATAGAGAACATATCTAAATTGCCTAATTACAGATATCCAAGCGTGGTGACAACTAAAACAAGGTATTGGGGAAAAAAAGTTTTCTTCCATTATTAGCAATCTACTGACATCTGTTGCTTGAAACACTTTGTCCTTTATTCAAGTGATATTAAAACCATGGTGTGAAATACCCTTAGCATCAGGCTTTAAATAATTGCCATTCTTACTTTGTGTTTGGTTATCTATTCTATGTGGTCTTTCAATTCCTGACTGAGTACGACTGAAGATCCACAAATAGATATGACTGTGTAAGCATTGCTGGCTTGGATAATGAGCAAATGCTATATAACAGGAGTGACATGCTCGTTTTGCAAACAAGCATTCATTTGCACAGATGTTTGTTGAACACCTACTATTTAGAACATGGGTGGTTAACCTTTTGGCTTGCTTGGGCCACTTTGAGTGAAGAGAAATTGGCTTGGGCTGCATACAAAATATGTAATATAGCTAATGTATGTAAGTAGCAAAAATTATTCTTTTAATTTTTTTTATTAAAACATAAAAAAGACAGCAACAAGAACATAAGACTAGTGGGATGTTTGACCTTGTTTTTGTAAACTGATGCATCAGGCTGTTTTTATGACAGTGATTGCCATTCTCAGTGAGTTCTCAAGGTGTTTGTCAGTGACTTGATAAAATTTTACTCTTTCTGTGCTTCACCCTTGAAAATAGTTGTTTGCAAATACTGCTGGAAAGCAATGACATGAATAAGGTGTGACTGTGACATGAAGGATATCTTTCTCTGTTAAGAGAAGAGTTATAAAATTCTAGTAAAGGGACATGATCAAAAGTTTGAGTTGAATATCTGACTCCAATTCTATACATTCAATTTGAAAAGTCACATGTAATTTATGATTTTTTTGGCAGTCTTGAAACCTAATCACAAATTATTTATCAAAACAAAAAGCATGGCTGCATATTTTTCACTATTCACAGGAATGTTTAGCTGTTCTATCAGTATGCATGCAGTGATTTGCCATAACTCGAGTTAGCACTGTGCTGTTCCCTCCCCTTGTCCTGCTTTCAGCCCAGTGCAATCACACACCAATGTGTGGTCATTGCTGAGTGATGGGCCGCATGCAGCCCGTGGCCCAAGGGTTGGACATGCCTGACTTAGAACAATGTTTTGCATTTTTTAATACTTATGCAGTGTCCCTCTCCATTTTTTCCCTATCATGTTATCTTTTCCAAAGCTCCAAGCAACTCCGTTATCAATGAATTTTCTTCTCTAAATGGTCAATAGTTCTCTCTGTGCCACACCTGTTTAGGTGTATATCCTATCAATTGTTGCATAATGCCTGGTTATGAATATTTCAGCTTTACAATCTGAAAATTTGGTTCAGTAACAGCAGAGAGATCGTTGTTTTCTAAACTGAATGCATTATAGGGTTTTGTGTGTGATTTCAGAGTTCTGATGGGGCTAACCATTGCTTTTCAGTAAATATCCTATCCTGTTAACATACATATATATTTTTATAGGCTTGAAGGCAACAGGACTTGTAAGGTGAATGATAGAGACTCCAACAAAAATGTTTAAGGACTTCTAAAACTGTTCTGGAGCACGGCTGGGCTGTCTGTACCTCAGAGAAGATAGCAGTCCTCTTATTTGGAAGTTGTGATATGATTGATTTTAACACTGCTGATGGAAGAAGAAGAAGAAAACTGTGCTGAACAGTTGCAGAAATGAATTATGGTTTAATGGACTTACAACCACCCATTTGTTCACTAAGTACTATATCCAGTACTTCTCATTGTGATTCCTTTCATCTCCTTAGCTCTTTCTTTCGTCAGTTTCTTACAATCACTTGTTCTGTGTCGATTGAAATCTTTGCTAATTCTTTGGAGGCTGAAGACTCTCGGTGTTTCTGTAATAATCGTAACAATTAATAATGAGGAAAAGGCTGATAATGACTTAGCATGAGAAAGGGAGACTAATAGAGAAAATCTCACAGCTGCCTGGAAGCGCTGTTCTTAAAGCTCCAGACAAAAAGCTGTGTTGGGTGGCTTCCTCTGCAAAGGCTCTCCTAACTGCAGTCCGTAGAGTCTCAGGTTCCCTAGGTAACTTGAATATTAATTATTATATTAGTATTCTTCAAAGGTTTTCCACTTAAAAGAAATGTTTCATTAGTGCAACAAATTAGAGTCCAATTGGGTGCAAGCTGTAACTGTTTTTTATACCTCCACATCCCTTTGCTTTACAGACTTCTAAGCTTGATTTATTCTAATTTGGGCTGTACTCCTAAGTTGACAAATAATCTGCAGTTCTTCCAAATAGTTGCAACTCATGTTTTTGCTGGAAGCTAGCAAATAGCTAAAAAAGCCTTCAAAATAGGAGGGAGAAAGGGAGGGTCAGTGTGAAGAAGGGCTGAGCAGATGCTGTGTTTTGAAGAGCCTCTGGGCATTGTGTTTCTGGGCTATCTTGCATAGCTTGAAGCCTGGCAGAGTGATACAACAGTTCTTCACAAGCAGTCTCACGCTGTGATAGCTGTAGGCTCTGCCCTTCCTCCTTACTGAAAATGAAGAGAAAGGGAAACTCTTGGGTATAAAATGGGTTTTAAAAATCCAGATGTTACACCACAATTTAGCCAGCACAATATTTGAACCCTACCAATATATTTGTAAGTTTTTACTAAAACAAACAAACAAACAAAAACCACTTAAAAGAACCCTAGATTGTGAAAGAAATAGTTGAATTCAACCCATTTTCCTAGTCCTGTAATTTACCCTCCTGCTTTTTATTTCACTCAAAATCTATTAACATTTTCCCGCTTTATTATCTCCTCTAACAAGGGTGTGAAACATTCTTGAAGGTTATGAGATCCCACTCTTACTTGAAAGGAACAATTTTTAGTATGTTACACAAACTTGTGACAGTATTGCTTAACATTGCTTAATCTGTGTACTGCAACAAAACATAGTCCAAACACAAATGTAATACTCTGCAAGGTCAATTTATGCTTACATAAGCTCACGCCACCACATAATCAATAGCTTTCCTAACACTAAACAGATCGATAACTGTGCTCTCTGAAATCTTCCATTCCAGTGCATATGAAAAAACATAGAACTCCAAGATCATTGTGTGATTTAAGAATACATCTGTTAATTGCTTTGCAGATGTCATACTTCCCTAAAGATTGAAGAATTCCTATAAGAGAAAACTAATTTTGGATTAGATTTTGTTATGTTTTTATGGTTGACTTTTTCCAAATGTTTTGTTAGAAAAATCTATTACACTTCCTACATATTCAGCCCTGGTTTCAGGTTCAACCTTGCATTTCATTGTCTCAGACATACATGACATACTACATTTATGAGGAGTTCAAGGGCTCGTCAGTGTGGCATATCCCTTCACCACGTTCTGTTTCAGATATATTTAATTGCTCTTTTCTAAAAGATTGCAGTAACTCTTAATATGCCTTGTTGCACTTTGGTGTTATTGACTCAGATTGTCAGGAGCTTGGAGAAATCCACTGTTCTAGAGCCCTCAGTGCAGTACTGTAAGGTAATTTCTTGCCCATTATAAAGGATTGCATAAGTAAGCATAGATAAAATATCCCCTCACTGTTTATGACTGAATCCTTTAAATTTTACTGGTATATTGCAGGTATTTTGTAGGTTCTTTTTTTTCTGAAAATCTCCTCACTATGAAATTTCACGATCTTTTTTTGTCTTCAGTCCAACAGCTCTTATGAATTGATGATTGCAAATACCCAATGCAGACAACACCTGAGGAACTGTTGGGAAAATAAAGATTTTCTCTGGTCTTTAGTAATCTACAGACATTTGTCGTTTGAAATACTTTGTCCTTTATTCAAATGATGTTAGAAACCATGTTGTGAAATACACTTAGCTTACAGGAATTACAGCTTTAAATAATTGCCATTCAAAAGAAGGTTCTCTTGCATTGATTAGTTTCTGAATATTTGCTGTGAAATTGAGCTTGCAAGTGAAGGGAAATGATATTCCTATAGAGGGCTCATACAGACTTCTGGTGCTTAGTTAGATAGAAGTGGTTTTCATTCATCTAGCTCTCTACTACCTCATTTCTGTTTATTTGCCTGTCTTTGAGCAGGTTTGGTTTGTTTTTTTTCAGGTCAGAGTTAGCTTCCTGCTGTAATGCAGTTCACAATTTTATTGCTTCTCAAAACAACACCCCACTGGGAAGTAACATGAGTTATGAAGTGGACAGTAAAAAGACCATCCTCATTACAGAAGACATTTTTAGAATGCTGCCTGTGGTAAGAACTGTATCCTTGCCTGTTATTATAATTACAGTATTATATATACTTTGGAATAGTAATAGAGCTGCTTTCTTTTATTTCTCTAGAAGAGCCCCTTCGCCCTGTATGCTTTTCCTCTTTCACTTTGTGAGACTTCTTTTTTTGCCTTTCTTTGCCAGTGGTAAAGGCATGACCAGCACATTGTAGATCTGGTTGTAGGTAGAGTTACTATAGAATCCAAGCTGCTGCCTGTTGTGGCAGTCAGCTGAATTCAGGGCTGAAGAATTGAGGAAGGTTGCCTTTTTTTTCATTCCCATCTTTTAAATACCTTTCAGTTTTGAGCTATATTTCATATTCCTGGTATTCCCATGCTATTTCTCCTGAAGGCTAAGGTTTGTCACTTGTGGAGGCTGTTTTGCAGATAAATCTGATGGTGAGATGAAGTCTTTGCAGCCAGAAACACAGAGTGAGCAAAGGAATTAGATTTTGTAGCTAGGGTCTGTTAGCAAAGATATAAGATCTAAAAACCAGACAAAGGTGTCCTGGTTTCAGCTGACACTGTTAATACTGCACTGCTGCTTTGGTTGTTTCTGAATGCTAAGAGGGCTGAGCCCGGCCACTCGGTGGGGAAGAGCCACTGCCTTTATGGTGAAGCAGAGAGGGGTGGGACAGAACCAGAAGAGGTGGCCAGAATTTGGTCTGGGGTTATTCCATAGCATGAGTGCAGAGCTGGCTTTGGGGGTGGTTGCTGCTTGCGGGTTGGCTGTGTGTTGGTTGGCAAATGTTGGTAGTGGAGCATTGGTGGGTAATTGTATATATGTATATTTAGTTATTGTTGTATTTTTGGTTTTTTTTCTGTTTTTCTGAATAATTTTTATCTCTACCCCCTAGCTGTTTCTAGTCCTCATTCTACCTGGTGAGGAATGAACAAATGACTATGTGGTGTTGAGCTATTTGCTGGATTCAATTTCAACAGCCTTTGGCAACCAATGTGAAGCCTGAAGGGTTGAGATGACAACAGATCTGATGAGAGCTTGTTAAAACAAAATTGTAACAAGCATGACAGTAATTTAATAGTTGCTGGTCAGAATGTTATTTTTTTTATTATTTTTGGAGATCTGTCAGAGTTTTTTCATGAAACCATATTACTTGCTATATATGATCCCTGTTTGCCATCTCTGGGGGCTGGACTAAGGTTATCCTTTTTCTGTAACACTGGTTGTGAAACTAATCTGATATTTGTATTTGATATTTCAGTAATCTTCATACTTTGGAAACCATATCTTGGAAACTATTAATAATTTCACTCTTTACTTGGTCTCCTCAGGGAGCCAGGCTATGGTGGAGACAAGTGGTAATGTTCAAATCAGTATGCATCTAATGCTATGCCTACTTAACATACTTCAGGATTTGTTTAAGGTTAAACAACTATTTATGAAAATCCTCCAGAGGTCTGCCCCAAAGCTGGAAAGTTATGAGTGGCAGAGAGTTGGGGTTGATATGGGTGGGTACCTAAAGCAGTGGGCACCCACAGCGTTTTGGAATTTCACCCCTGAACAACTGCGGAATCCTGACGAATTTGGAAGAGGTATGCTGTTGCCTTGGCAATCCTGGAGAGACAAAAATCACTGCAGTGTGCTGGGACCTGGTCCATTTTTACTGAGACCTGTTCAGTGCTTTACAGCACCCCAAAGGGAAAGAGATATCTGGATTTGAACAGGCCCAGCTATTGCTCTGTCCCCTGCAACAGGCCTTGTAGTTCTACTAGAGAACCAACCTGTGCCACTACCAGTTGCCTCTGTATAAAAGGCAAATAAATGGCTACAAAAGCCAACTCATTTAGTAGGGAAAGAAACGAAAACAAGGATGGAAGAAAATGAAGTAGAGCTATCACAAGGACAGGAGGAGAAAGAATCAGCATTCATAAAGGGGACAAAAACAGTCTGACCCCTAGTTGTGGGTGAACTGCGAGACATGCGAAAAGACCTCAGCCATCATCCAGGAGATCATATTGTCACTTGGCTGCTCCAATGTGGAATAATGGGCCCAGTAGCCTGGTTTTAATGGGCATAAATGCCAGACAACTGGGATCCTTTTCTAGGGAAGGAGCCCTTAACAAAGCAATTGGATAAGGGACTCAAACCTTCACCCTAAGGAAAACATGGTCCATTTCCCAGGCAAATGGACCACTGTGGAGAAACATATGTAGTACTTGAGGGAATTAGCTGTGCTGGAGATGATGTATAATATAGACCTAGACAATGATAAGTTATCTCAAGATCCAGATGATGTCAGGTGCTGGCAATCTGTGAGAGAAATTTGTGTGGAGCACACCGTCATCATATGTCAGCGCACTTACAGCAATGTTCTGGAATGATAATGGAAAAAACAATGGAGGAAGTTGCAACTCTACTTCAACAGTATGGAGAAAATCTCTCTTCCTCCCCATGGGCCTGTGTCTCAGCACAGAGAAACTGTTCTGGGAATTCAAAGACAGAATGTCCTCTCTAATTCTGATTTGTGTGATGAGCCTAGTGCTTTCTTATGCTGCTGTGAATCACTAAAGAAATGGAGGAGGTGACAGAGGTTCCAAATGAAAGAAAAAGTGTAATATTTCTTAACGTATGTTTGCTAGGTTAGCCACAGTTCTGTCCTCTGTGTTTTTCTACTGTCTTCAGAATTAAACAGGATACTTGAATATGGTTAATGATACGTTGCCAGGCAACATGACATCTGCCATTTTCCCTGCTCTTTTTACCTTGTTGATAACAGTTCCCCCTTATGCTTTTTTTTTGAGCAAATTGATGAGAATGTGAGGAGGGATAATGCTTCATGTAAGCAAGTTTTGACTCACTTTTACATGTAGATTCAGTTTCTGCAGTTAAGTAGCCCTGTTGCTGGCCTTCTCTGTTGAATGTCTGTGCTCCCATAGCAGGGAGGAGTGAATGAGATGTATGAGGAGTTTCTGGGACCGTGCGATAATAACCAACTAAATTAATATCAACTGAAATAATCAACAATTTACATGAATTTACTAAGTTGTGATCTGTTCTCATTCACAAGTGGATCCACTAAGGTCTCATTCAGGTTCCCCAGGGCAAGACAGCAACCTAGTATTAAAAAAAAAAAACACCAACAACTTATTACAAAATAATAAGCATTTGCAAGGTTACCTTTTATTAGCTGACACAGACGATGACAACGTGACAACTCCCAGTGTGTTTAATTGAAAAGGAAAATGGGAGAATTTAAGCTATCTTCAGTAGGAGCTAGTTCCTTAGCTTTTCACAGACTCAATCCAGTACTACGTTTTTTTCATTACACAAATGTCAATTATATTCATCCTGTTTTAACGGTCTGACACTGTACCATCAAAATACCCAAGACGGAAGTAGCGGTTTCTAGTCTGTTGGTGACTATTTTTGGCTTTTGGCCGTCTGTGCCTGGCAATGCAGTCTGCTAAATGGTGAATGCTTTCACTGGGATTTACGAGATTAGAGCTGCAAGGATAAATGACTGAAGGCACAAAGAAACAATCAAAAAATTTATTAAGCATCCACTGTCTTTTTATTTGTTTGCAGTCCTCTCCTCTTTCAGTTTATCCCTTCAAGAACTGTGCTGTGGTTGGAAATGGAGGCATTCTGAAAAATTCCAGCTGTGGAGCTGAAATAGATCGTTCTGATTTTGTGTTTAGGTAAGAGCTGCTTCATCTTTCTGAAGGCTGTTGGACATTTCTACAAGCTTAGCAAGCTTGCCAATGCCAGTTTGTAGCAATGAAGATCTACCTCTCAAAGAGTACTCCTCCAGCTTTATAGATTTAAGGACTCTGTTTTCTTAGTAAAAAAGGGATTTTATGGATAGATATATAATCCAAAATTACAAGGATACTGTGTCAGTAGTGTAAAACTTGATTATCTGAGAAAGTGATAATTCTTTTCAATCAACACTCTTAAGAGAATTTTTTTTTTTTGTTAAGGAGAAGATAGTAAAAAAAAAAAAAAGTCTCTGGAATTAAAACAAGTCTGTTGTTAAATACTGTGTTTACTTTTGCCAATGGGTTTATCTAGTCACGGGTTGGGTCACTAATGCAGTTACTTAACTGCCCCAGAATTTGTCTTACCATCTGGGAGCATCAGATTTAAATAATATTTCATGGAATCATAGCATCGTTTGAGTTGGAAGGGGTCTGTGATCTTTAAACATCATCTAGTCCAACTGCTTTGCATTGAACAGATATGATCAACATGCAGTGGGATCCAGTGCATTCTCAGTAAGTTTGCTGATGACACCAAGCTGAGTGGTGCAGTTGACAGAACAGGAGGAAGGGATGCCATTCAGAGGAACCTGGAAAGGCTTGCGAAGTGGGCCCAGGCTGGGAACCTAGCAAGGTTCAACAAGGCCAACTACAGGGTGTTGCACTTGCGCCAAGGCAATCCCAGATATGCATGCAGACTGGGAGAACTCGTTGAGACCAGCCCTGTGGAGAAAGACTTGGGGGTTCTGGTGGATGAAAAGCTTGATGTGAGCCAACAGTGTGTGCTGGCAGCCCAGAAGGCCAACTGTATCCTGGGCTGCATCATAAGAGGGATGGCCGGCAAGGAGAGGGAGAGGATTGTCCTCCTTTACTCTGCCCCTTGTCGGACCCCATCTGCCTCCAGGCCTGGAGTCCCTAACACAAGAAGGGCGTGGAGCTGTTGCACTGGGTCCAGAGGAGGCTGTGAAGATGATTAGAGGGCTGTAGCACCTCTCCTATGATGAAAGGTTGAGGGAACTGGGCTTGTTTAGATTGGAGAAGGCTCTGGGGGACCTCATTGTGGTCTTCTGGAAACTGAGGGGAACTAAAAAATAGGAGAGAGACCTCCTTTATATGTGGTCTGATAGTGAGAGGACAAGGGGAAATTACTTTAAACTAAAACAAGAGAGATTTAGGTTAGATATTATGTGGAATTTTTTTACTGGGAGGTTGCTGAGGCACTGGCATGGCTGCTTGGAGTTGTGGATGCCCCATCCCTGTAGGCACTCAAGGCCAGCCTGGATGGAGCCCTGGACAGCCTCATCTGGTGGATGACAATCCTGTCCACAGCAGAGGGTTGGAACTGGATGACATTTTCAGTCTCTTCCAACTTAAGCCTTCCTATGACATCTATGGTTAGATCGAGTTGTTCAGAGACTCATCCTGTTTCTTCCCTCTGTAGAATGTTGAAAAAAAGGCAAGTTTGGAGCAAAATTTGGCCCATTCTTTCAGTGCAAGTGAGAGATTGTTGTTTCTGTAAACACTAACCAAAATACTTCTCTCAACACTGACCAATCATATGGTCTTGTTGACTCTGTTTCTTTTCCTGACTTTAGGTAATATATGGGCTTTTCAAATAATTTTAAAAAATTTTTCCAATTAGATAACTGATTTTAATACGTGAGAATTCTGTATACTAACATGCTAAACCTAAATGTGTGACTTCAAAAGAATACCTCCTTTACCTTATAACCAAAACCATTCTTTCTGCAGTTGAGCAAGTTCTGCTGTTATGTCGTGAAACAGCCATCAGCGTTGCTGTACCAACGGAGGGATTGGCATCAATCAGTCTTTTTAGACAGGAAATGATAGAAAACTTTGCAGATTAAATGCATGGTTTAGGCAAGAGGTGCAGTATTTTCAGGCAGCTAACATAGGGCATTCATAGACTGTCTCCTGACAGGATTTTAACAGTGCCTCTGATTTGTGAGATGGTTTATGAAAATGAGCTCTCTGTGCCCTATTTTAACCATCTGTACAGTAGATTATTATTTTTTTTTTTACCAAAAATGCTAGTGCTGTAAGCCTTATTTAATATTTGTAAAGTACTTACGGGTTCCTGGGAGGTGCATGAAAGTGTCATTGCACAACAGAGGAATTTGCAAATAAATACTATGAAGCATCTGCTTAAATAAATGTTTCTCAATTTCAGGTGTAACCTCCCTCCAACAATGGGAAGCATTAGCAAAGATGTTGGCAATAAAACAAATCTTGTGACGGTTAATCCAAGTATCATAGCTCAGAAGTAAGTAATACTGAAATTCTGTTTCTGTGCAATATTATATAATTGCTTGACGTGATTTAGACTTTGTTAAAAATCCATTGAGATAACAACATAGCAGTGCATGCTGATTACTTCATTAATGAGCTTTAGTTCCCATGTAAAATATGTACTATTCTGAATGGAAATCTACTATGCTTGGTCTTTTTTTTTTTAGCAGAAAGGAGTCAGCAGTACCCAGATTAGCAAGTTACTTGGTTGGCACCAGTCTAAACTTTATAACCAAGTAAAACTGATGGTTGCAAGCCCAAGCTGCTTTCTTTCCTTCCATGACCTTTATGACCCCATAATGTAAGAAAGGAATTTCAATAATAAATTGGGAAAGCTTGGAAATGTGTGTCCAGCTCTATTAGCAGGACTGTAAACACATGTTCCTAGTTAATAAGAAGGGCAACAAAGCTGGTGAGGGGTCTGGAGCACAGGCCTTATGAGGAGCGGCTGAGGGAGCTGGGATTGTTCAGTCTGGAGAAGAGGAGGCTCAGGGGAGACCTTATTGCTCTCTATAACTACCTGAAGGGAGGTTGTAGCGAGCTGGGGGTCGGCCTCTTCTCTCGTGTAACTGGTGATAGGACTAGAGGGAATGGCTTCAAGCTTCGCCAGGGAAGATTCAGGCTGGATATTAGGAAATACTACTTCTCTGAAAGGGTGGTCAGGCACTGGAATGGGCTGCCCAGGGAGGTGGTGGAGTCACCGACCCTGGAGGTGTTCAAAGAACGTTTGGATGTTGTGTTGAGGGATATGGTTTAATGAGAACCATTGGTGACAGGTGGATGGTTGGACTGGATGATCTTATAGGTCTTTTCCAACCTTAGTGATTCTGTGATTCTGTGATTCTGTGATTCTGTGAATATGCTAAAGAGCTGTTCTGATGAAGGATATTTTCTAAATGGATGCCCAACCTTTGCAATCTGTTTTTTCATTCCACACTGGTCACTGTTCTTTTCTCAGTAGTTATTTTTACTTCCTTCATGAAAAGAAAATCTAGTAAGGCCAGCCTGACTAATCCAACATCTTCAGACATCTTCAGCGGTCTGGAGCTGCTTATCTATGAAAAGGACTGCGGTGGCATGTTATTTGCTGCTTACTGATCTTACTGTGTCTCATTGTCTGTTTTATCAGTATATGTCAAATGGACATCAGGCAAAGCTTGTTTTGATTTTTTTTTTTCCTTTGTTAGAAGGCAAAAGGAAAGGTACAATAAGCATAGAAATGACTAATAGGCATTTGCCATTGTTTCAGGAAGTAAACTGAATTTTTGCAATAAGTCTTAACTGCTTTGATGGCTACTCAGCCCTTTTAACTTAAATGAAGATGAACTGTAGCTTGCCCCAAAGCAGATTTAGCTCATTGATGTTAGTGGAGGTGCACGAGAATCTGAGAAGTAAAAGTTGGTCCAGTGACTCCACTTCACTGGTGACTGCTGACCTAGTGCGTGGTGATCTTGTAGATCCTTTCCAACCTCGTGATTCTGTGATTCTATAATATTTCTCTGACCTTGATTATAGCCCCCTGCCACAGGTACACTCTTTTTTAGCCAAATTAAGCAACCTTGAAGTTAACAAATCCTTTAGGATTTGAAAAAAAATGATTATTTAAATTTTCAGAGAAGACTTTTAAAGCTTTAGAAGGAGGAAAGGACAAGGAAGTAACACAGAGCAGAGCTAACTTTGTTTTCTCATCTAGAAGTCCTTACTTAATTCACTTTGATTTCTAATTCTCTGTCTCAGTACTGAGTTTGATGTTTACCTCTTGAACTCCAGGCATGTCCAACCTTTGGCCCCTGGACTGCATGCAGTCCAGCCCAGCCTGCCCTGCAGCCCGCCCTACGCCTTGCTGTGCCATCATGGCAGTGTCTCTTTCATTCAGAGCAACCAGGCCTGGCCTTGAATGCACACCACTCATTCAGAAACAAACAAAACATTGGCCCAAGACAATTCCTCTTCACTCAATGTGGCCCAGGCAAGCCAAAAAGTTAACAGACTTCCTTGCAGGGAACAAGCACGGTTATTGTGTGTCCTAATGAAGCTGGGCTATACCACACCTTATAGCAGAAACATTTGAATAGAAAGTTCCAGCTTTCTAGCTAAGAAGGAAGTGCAGACATCTGAATTCTGACCGAAGGCTTTTTATACATATTACACTAAGTAAAAACAAAGATAATTCTGGGAGGAGAGCCCAGAAGTTCATCCTTAGCAATAAGCTCAGGACTCTTGCTTGCTTTCACTACATGGCTCTTGGATGCACAGGAGGCTAGGTTGAGCAGGAGTCTCTCATTCATTGTGTTTCAGAGTCTGCTGCTAATGGGATTTTTCTGAGAAGCAGAAACTAAGTTTAAATCCCTTCAGACTGAGACTGGTTGTCTCTTCTTTGCGTGAGTTCAATTGTGCAAGAGGCAATTATTAAGTACAGTGAGAGTTTTGATTGGAAATAGCAGTAGCTGCTGTCCTCTGTGTTGAAGTTCTGCATGAGAAGAGAGTTTGAATGTGCTCAAGTTGCAAAGAGAAATGAAAATACTTTTTCCATTTTCTGGAAATAGAGCCATTTGTGAACAGTTGTCTCTGGTAGCCAATAAAAGGTTGAAGTGTGCTGCTCACATGGGTAGCTGCCAAAAAAGGAGGACTCAGGATTTTGAAACCCAAAGGAATTGAAAGTGCCATATGTTCAGATGATTCAGACAACTAAGATCTATAAAGTAAATTAATTGAGAGGTGCCCTTGTGTCTTGTATCACTCTGTAAAGTTCAGTATTTGGGAGCACTGCATTATTTGACAATGAGAAAAATGTCTCTTATGTCTCTTTGCTGACTGTTGAGGAACCAAACCGAGTATAAATCTTCTTCACCTGTGAAATTAGAGCACCATTGTTCCCTTTGTTGTCAAAGGAGATAAATAGACATGCCTATATTTCAGCTGTTTTAAAAGCATGTCAAAAGCAACTAAAACCCTGCAAAACTTGTGCACCCACTCATCTTTAATGCTTCAAGACTGCTCATGTGCATAATAGCATTTCCACACAAGGCAGACACCCAGGGTTTGAAGAGGGCTTATTATGTACATGTTGATGGAAGAAATAGTCCATACCATTAGGGAAGTATTCTTAAGCAGAGGATGTATCATTTTTGTTTTTTGAATTCTCCTTCAAAATTTTTTGAATCAGCCACTTCTGTGAACAGGTCCTTGTCTCCTTAGCTGTGAATTTTTCTTCTCCAGTAACTCCTGTGTTGCCAAATCAATCATATGTGATGTGTTCTTATTATACAAAAGAGCCAGATTTTTCCTTACAGCACATGTGACAAGACGTAACAGATCAGTATAAATTCACAGTGTAGACAGGCTGAACTGGTACAGAAGGGTTTACAAATCCTATATGCAAGTGCAGTTATGCAGTTTTGGTCTGTAGTATATTTATTTCATAGTGTATTCCATTCACTCTTTTCCTAAAATATTGTGCTTGGCAGATATAACAAACTAAATGAAAAGAAGACAGAATTTGTGGAGAATGTTGCGGTCTATGGAGATGCTTTCCTTTTATTGCCAGCGTTTTCCTTCAGAAGCAACACAGCTACGTCTTTTAAAGTCTATCATACTCTGCGAGAGTTCAAAGCAACCCAAAGGGCAATATTTTTTCACCCCACTTATCTGAAAAGTCTTGCCCAGTTCTGGAGAACTAAGGGTGTGAAAGCCTACCGGTTGTCATCTGGTTTTATGATCACTAGTGCTGCTGTTGAGTTGTGTGAGAATGTGAAGCTTTACGGCTTCTGGCCTTTCTCAAAATCCACAGAGAAGATGCCAATCAGCCACCACTATTACGACAACCAGCTGCCCAAACCAGGTTTCCATGCAATGCCCAAAGAATACAACCAGATCCTTCAGCTTCATGGCAAAGGCATTTTGAAGCTGCAGTTTGGTAAATGTGAATCAGACTAAAAAGGTAGGTCACATTCCTATGACATAAAATGTCTTTATTGAAGTCATGTGTCAAAGCAAAACTGGTTTTGCAAACGGTTTTGTACTCCTCCTTAAGGAGACGTTTCTACCTTGCACTCAATAAATGTTGTGTTTGTAAAAAAGAGAAATATTGGATAATATATATAATGTACTGCAGTGCAGAGAAATGCTTTCTACATGTGAACTTAAGATGGGAAGATAGCTAAACACACATTATCACTGCAATTTGCAGTCAGTCAGTGGTGTCTTCTCATTTCAGGTAAACATTTCCACCAACCTGTGTTTGGTTTGAACCAACTTCCTTTGTGAATCACTTTATTTAAGGCAGTCACGCACTGTAATCTACAAGCGATGACAGCTAATCCTGACATAGTATTTCCAGGTGTATACAGTGGCTAAAGTAAGGATTAAGTTGGCCCCGTGTAGAACTAGTGTGTATGCATTCTTATTCCCTCTCACTAGGGAAAAATATGTTTAGAGCAGTATGCTCTGTCAGCCCTGGGCTGGAGAGCAGCTTGTGGATGGCAGTGAAGAAGCTGCCATACACTACAGCAGATCTTGCTGAGCATTTTACCTTGAGGCAGCCCAGAATCTGGAAGTTACAAATACAGGATGAAGTGTCATACCCTCTATGTTCTTTCAAACTGTTCCATCCCCCTTGGTCCTCTGCCTTCTGTGCGCTGCCTTAAAGAAATGCAGCAAACAGTCTGGCCCCTGACCTTGAACCATTTTACCACATACAGATTACAGATGACTAAAAATACTTGTCTGTATATTTTCAATCTTGATTTTTCCCTATTTGTATAGATACTTAGAACAAAACCATAAAATGTCTCAAGGGAAGGGACCCACAGGGATCACTGAATCCAATTCCTGGCTCCACACAGGACCACCAAAAATGCAAACCCAGTGTCTAAGAGCATTGTCCAAAAGCTTTTTGAACTCCAGCAGGCCTGGGGCCACGACCACTGCCCTGGGTGGCTTGTTTCTGTGCCTGTACTTCCTCATGTACTTCCTCATTTTCTAAGCTAATTCAGAAATTCCCCAGCTCAAAATATGTCATCAGATTTGCCTTTCAGCTCTGTTTTCCCAGAGGGTTCAAGTTAATATAATAGTAAGTGAACTGTAAAGTAGAATCACCACATGCAGTGGACTTTAATTGGACTGATGTAATCTTATTACTGTATTTTTATTTAAATAAATTAAGATAACATCAGCTTGCTCAAGCCAGAAAGTTTGAAAGCTAAAGGCTTTTTTTATGGCTCAGTTATGAAATATATTTGAAAGTACCTTTTGATGCTGTTTAGAGGACACGCTGTCAAAGATACATTCACAATTGGTTTGTGGTCAGGGACTGCTAAGTTTTAAACTTGCTGATTGCTAATACCAAAAAGGCACAACCTTTTATGGTGTAAGTTTCTTTGAAGAAATAGAAAAATAAACTGCTTTCATGTATTGTTAGCATAAAATAAAATAGTTTCTAAGTCCCTTCTAGCCTATCTGGTGAATCCGTTCTTGTCTATAGTCCATAGTAGGAGATTATTTCAAAGGAGGTGTGTGTATGCAATTTCACATGGCTAAGGTAAGGTTTTTTGCTTGTAAAAGGTTGCAACATATTGGAAAGGTTATGAAATACATAATGTATTTTTTCTTAGTGGCCAAGCTGTTTATATCCTGCAGTTTCCATTGTATTTATTCTTTCTGCAATATAAATCACTGGAGACATTCCATGCAATTTTAATTGTAGTAACTACACTAAACAGGAAAATGAAAGGCAGCTCCTTATGAATTTTTCATCCAGAGAAGCAGATAGAAGCCACAAAAATGTTTAAGCATCTGTATGGGTTAATTAAATGCTGTCCATGCTTTGCAGACTGAAAATTACTTTTGTGGTCAAATTTACAAAATGAGCTGTGAAGGAAAAAGCAACCAGAAGGATAAGTTGTGCTGCCTCAGATTTTTCTCCACTCTGTTAATCACTTCTATTTACAGAGAGAAAAGTTAGTCTTTTAATAAAAAGAAATTAAATGCGTTCAGCGTGAGATATCATTTTGCTACTATTATCAAATATAAGAGATAATTGAAATCCTATAATGAGTATATTTTGCAGAAGATGACTTTTTCAAAAAATTGAACAATCTCATTTCTCTTTTCAATTTCTCTTTAATGTTATTCTTGTTCCCACTCTTCCCTGTTAGTGGGATAGCTGAAGCTTCTTTATATCACTGGGCATTCACAAAAGTCTCGGGCAGAATTTCCCTCACATGTTACTGGAACACAAGTCTGCTGCTATAAATAAGAAGTGAATGAATAAGAAGTGCTGTACTGCAAGCACCTGTGTTGCACGCAGGTAGCAGATGCTGGAGCACCACAGGGAGAGCATACCTGCATTTCAATGACTATTTTCTGCAGTATTGCTTGCCATTCTTGTCATTGCAGAGGTGTTCTTTGCTTGTTGGATAGAAGGGACTGTCAGGTGTGAGAGTCCTTTAGAACTGGTTTGGAACAATGTGGGAAACTCCATCAACCTTGATATGCACTCCTGCACTGTTAAGATTGTGCTCAGCAGAAATGCGTGTCTTTGCTAAAGTAGATGCATACCTATCACAGATCGTAAGATGGGAAATGGGACATCAGCAAAATCTCAAAATGTAATTAAAATAATGATCTTTATTATTTTGTATTAAATTACAGAATCATTTTGCTATGGCCCTGCAGCTGAAGGAAGAAGTCTTGTTTGTTCATTGCTTTAACCTCATAAGCCTGAAAGGCATGTCATTAGCTTCAAGTAAACATGGGCTCAGGGAGGGGAAATGGCCTGAATCCTGTTTAAAAATAGAGAGAAAAATCTGATTAGAAAAAATGTCAGATGATAAATTAATCAGACTGGCAAAAAATTGATGGCTCAGAAGCCTGGTTAAAATGCAAACGATATCTGACTGAGAAAGCATCGGGTTTTCTGCTTGCTGGAAAGAGACAGTGGGGAAGATGAGTATGTGTTGCTTTGACACACAGCACAGCAGCATTAAGCAGCTGCTCAGAGGAGTCAGTCAGCAGAAAAAAACATGGTGAATAAGAATGGAACTGATACTCCCTGAGCCCGGGGCAGGGAATAGTACTCAATCGTCTGAGCAGAAAGTGCTATAGGAGGAGAGGCTGAGCAGGGACATGCTGGTGGCTGGAGGGTAAGGGCTGCTGAACTTTCAACTGAGTGTGAGTGTGTGTTACCTGAAAAGCAACAACTGGGTCTGGGCTTTTAATAGCAAGCAGATGAAGAAAAGCCATCTATTTGTGACAGAGAGAGAAGCCAAGCAGACTTCCAGCTGGGGTGGAGCTTGCTGGGCAACATCATGCAAAGCAGGTGACTGCCGGCCTCCTTACTCACGATCCTCTCCTCATCAAACTTAGCTGGGCTGTGCCACCCTGCCAGCATGTAGTATTTTCTTAATGTTAAAAGTTCCTGGAGATGCAAATCAGTTATAAATACTGTTATAAAGAATCTATTTATAATTGTTATAAATAGCCTATTTATAACTGTAGGATACCAATATGAGGTTAAATTCTACTGGAATTCTTTCATCCTTGCGGTGTCGCAGTGGGAGATACATGAGCTACATAGCAATTTACTTTTAATGAGAAAAATATCACGTTTTGAAAATAAAGACACATCTGAATCCCTGCCAGGCAGCTAAATTTCAGCCTCCCTAAATATTATCCAGCATCAAATTGTTAGATGTGTGCAGCATTAGAAGAAAGGTCTTCTGCGTTAGTACCTGTGCCATGTCACTTTAAACTATGCACTTTGCTTCTGCGTTCAGCCACTGAGCTAAGTACATTAAGAATAATGTCAGTAACGAAACAAGTGGAGATAAGTTGCTTCTGTTTATTTAAATCCCACCAGATTAGAAGAAAAAATAGATTAAATCAGATTAGAATTTGCATTAGATGTTAAATCAAATGGAAAAAAAATCTGTACAGATTTAGGAAGGTTTTATTTTGTTTTATAGCAGCAGAACTAGGCTGTTGAACAAACAGAATAAATTCATTCTCTAGCTGTTTCAAAATATGATTAAGATAATATAATTTAAAAGTTACCCATGTTCAGATGAGGAGTGGATGTGGTTGCGCCCAGCCCTGTTCAGTTTAGAAGGCTGCAGAGGGTGATGCGGGTGGGGTGCTGAAAAGAAGCACTCCTGCTTTAGGAAAAGAAGATGCTTGAGCTAGATTGGGCATTGGCAGCCCATCTTAGCCAGGAGACTTTTGTGAGCCTGTGTAATAAATGTCAGCAACCTCCAGTCTGTAATAAAGCTGAAAAGCACATGCGGAAGGTGAAATACATGTAAGCTATTGGTTGGTTTGAATATAAAAAGCGATTTTCCTACTGTACTAACAATATCAGTAACATGTTTTATTGTTTTAATTCTAGGGTGATGATCCAAAGGAGACAATTTGTGTATATCTTAGCACCTCGATGTTGGATTTGATCTGATATGATTTTGTGAGCATTAAACTGCATTATTACAATAGATAAATATTTGAAATTTAGGGAGAAAAGGAAGGGATTTTTCACGCATTTACTGCTACATTTCCAATTCTTAAGTATTCTTTTTTTTTAATACAAAATAACATTTATGTGTAAATTCTGAAACTTCTGACTGTGGTTTTAATTGTAGCAAAGCACAATCTCAGGATGGTGGCAATATATGACATTCATAATGTTTTTCTTCTTAAAGTATCATTAAATTATTTTGATGTAAGGTCTCTGGTTTAATCCATATCATGGAACATGGGCAATAGTCACTGTATGGTAGCTGCCCAAGTTGGTAATGAATACTTTCAATTAAGAACTCAGTCCTGTAAACACTAGTGTTTGTCTATATGAGAAAGGTGATGAGAAGAACTACAGTGGAGTTATTAATTCAGAGCTAAGTCATTCTTAGTTTGTCCCAGGGTGCACAAATGAAAAAAAATCCCTCAGGTTAGAGATAGTCAAGTAGTTCACGTGCTTTAATTTTGTGGCCAGTGAGTGATGCTGTGGATGTAATGGGATCAGTCCTGTGAATTATGTTAATTTTGTGAAGAAGTGTTTGATGAACCAGAGCTGTATAATTATTGTAAAAAACCCTCTTCTTGCTTGTATTCCTGTCTAAGGTCCAGTTCAGCTCCAAATGAGGACAATCAACTAGGTTTCATCCTGCATTCCCTGGAGTCCTGGTAGGGCATGACTTTGCACACTTTCCTGCAATCCCAGATCCATATCTGTGCTGACATACGTGAGGGTCTATTCACTAGAAAAAATACTCTATACCAGCCCTAGCGTTTTTTCTGTTTCATTTTCACCTAGCATAACACCTTTCCCAATGTGACTACTGATAAAGAAACTGCACTGGGCATTGTTAGAAGAACATTTCTTTTAGAGCCAACCCCAAACTCTTCTCCTGTACTGGGGCATGTGAGAAACAACTACAGTCACTTAATTAAAACCCCATGCAGTTCTTGTGCTTAAAGTTTCCATATGGTCCAGTGGAGCAACATTCTGCAATAAGCACAAGTGAAATAAAGATTCACATAAACATTAATGGGAGCTACAGGCACTCGTTCCTCTAACTGTGGCTGCTAGTATATTACTGCTTATACATTTTTACTGCAGAAAAAAAGAATTGTAGTAACCAGTTTCTCTTGCAAGAGGCTTTTTTTGAGTTACTGAATGATCAATTCAATGATAGAATGTCCTTCCTATCCTTTTAGTCAGATACTATCAGGTTTTTCCTTACTAAAACTCATCTTACTACAGTAGCACTAAATCCCCAATCAACTGATAGTTTACAGAGCATTCAGTATTCCACTCATTGAGGATTATTTGTGCAAAAATAAAAAACACCCAAAAAATCTACTATAAATCTATTGAACCTTATAAAGTATACTTTTAGACTGATATCTTATAAGAGCATTTCTATATTGCTGTGATATTTGAAAGCTTAACTTGCAACAGTTTTATAACCACATAAATAATCCTAGAAATATTTGAATCATTGCAGTTCTGTGTTCAGCATTTTGATCCATTTCCAAGATGATATCAGAATCTCACTACTCCTACTCCAGAGTGGCCCTAAACTCAGCTACATACATCAGCACCAAGTTCATTTTTTTTGGAAAACAAGGTTTTAAAAAAATAGATAGTGCTTTGGGGTGTTAAATGACACCACTGGTACACAAGTATAGGATTGAATATCAGTAGGGCTTTTAAGAGAAGCAAAGATGTCATAATTGAGCTGATGGGCACAGCTGCCTTACCAGCTGGTGGCTGGAAGAGGCAAGCACAAGTGCTTTATTCACTGGTTCCAACACCACACATCCATGTTTTTGTCCTCACTAGCAGTGGAATTTGTGCCAGTTTCTGGCCACAGGCATCTGCCACTCATACAAAACTAGCTGTTGTAAGACCTTGCATCCACATTACAAGTGTGGTAGATGATTGCCTGCTGCAAGATCCCAATTACAAATAGAAGACAAATTTACTGCAAGAAGAGCTCTTCTATGCCATAAATCACTCATGTAGACTGTACCTGAGTGTAACAAAGCTGTGAAAAGTGGTGTACTCATACTTTGTCATAAAAACAACTGATTGAGAACCACCTCATATTTCATCCAGGAGACAAAATACCTGTACTCAAGCAAAGACTTATTCCTGCCTAGTGTCATGCAATGGGGTGATCTCAGCCATGTAGCAATTCCCCCTTCTTGTTGTGTTGTGTTCTTTACAGCCTATGGATCATTATTTCAGAGGACTCCACAGAATTTTTTCTTTCCTTTCCAAAACTGTTTCTTGTCTTCTGTGCTGGCTAGCTCCATCATCTTGAGCTCAGCCCAGGCAAGTGCCACATGTGCAGTAGAGCATTAAAGAGAGTTTCAGAGTCAAAACTACTGTTCTGTTTGGAGACAAGGAGTGTTTGCTAACTCAGCTGTACAGCTGTCCTCTGTGCTTCAGAATATTTCTTGCCACGTAAATCAGAGTAGACTTTATGTCCAGGCAAGAGCTCCATTTTCTGAAATGCTGTAATTTTCAAGCTGTAATAAGTACCTGCTGGAGCTTTAGTTTAGTTTAGTAACGTGGATATTGTGGTTGCAATTAGGCAGCTGCAGTAGATCCCTGACCAATCTTTATAGCTCTGGTTTTAATGGATTGGTCACAAATGAGAGCAAACAAAGTTCTGTGAGATGGACAGACACCTTGACTTTTTCATGCTTTCAACAAAGCTGAAACTTGCCAGTGACCTGAAGGCGTGCTCCTTTATGCTCTCTGAGCTGCCAGTGATTTATGTGGAGTGTAGAATGTGTTTTTAATATAGCTTTCTCAGGCCTTGCTCCAGACATGAAGCTATTATGTGATGTTCATCTCATCCACTTCCCATCAGAGGAGTGCAGATCTTGCACTTGGTTTTATTACAGCCCTTGCTGCTGTGTGCTTGATGGCTACTTCTTGTTAATTTGTGCACAGGCCAGGCAAGCTAACAGCAGCATCTCTGTGTGACAGGGTCCAGTCAGATTAATGAAGACTTGCTGAATCCAAGGCACTGCAGTCAAAGATGTTTTCTCTGACAGCTGAACAAATTATTTCTCATTTATTTTACATCTGTGCCAGGTTAATGATGAATAAATAGGGTTTGTGCCTGGCTGGGAGTGTTTATGACATTTTTGCAAGAATGAGCCAGGAGCAGTTTTGATTAAGGACTCTTGACCAAAGGTTAGGAAAGGCTTTTCAGCTTCTCTCCTCCATTTGAGGAATAATCATTTCTCAGGTTTGTGGGCCTCCAGTGCTGTCACACGCTGTGGAGTGAATACAGAGATTAACTAGTTTTCTAAAGATAGAAGCACGGACAATGTGCTAATATTTCCACTGTACCTTCACAGAGGCTGACAGTGTCCTTGCACATGACTAGTTCACAGCATCTTTAGATTACAGCCTGCTTGTCTGCTTTTACTCCTTTTTCTCCTTCAAATCAGTAGTGTTGTGTTTTCCTCTACGATCTTGTGCTGCTAAGAGTTGGTTACTTCGTCTCCCTCAGGGGAATATTATGTAGTTCTGTGTGGTGTTTGCAGTGAGTCCATATGGCCAGGAATCAAAAGCTACTATGAACACAGCATAGCGAAATGCACTTAAGATTGCTTGGCTTTCAGTCTCTGAGAAGGCAGCGTGGTGGGCTATTCACCTTGCCTGACCTGAGCTACTAAAATCTGGGCTGTAGCTCCATGGCAACTCAAGCAGTGATGGCTGGCTGTGCGGCCCAGTCCCCTTTTTGCACTTCATCCCTTCCTCCATGTGATCTCTGGCACTGTGTTGTTTTGGCACTTCAAACTGGCAAAACCTAACCTGGCAACAAAGACAACTGGCTCATGCCAACAGAGCCATGGGAATCTCAGAGTCAAAGCAAAGGAGGGGAACACAGCAGGGCCCCTTTGGTGCCAGACGGCTCTTGAGTAGGCCCAGCAGTCCCCTGAAGCCTCAGCTAAGCTGGGAGCTGGCACTGCTGGGGATGTGCACGTCAGCAGTGCAGAGTGGTCACCCACTGTTAGTCTGTTCAGTAACAAAGAACTTTGGCTGGTAATACTGTTTCTCAGTTCATGGGCTGTAAGATTGCACAGTCTTGCACGCAATTTGGCACACCTGTCTTTGCTCATCCCAAGCAACATCTGCAGAGATGAGGACTGAGCAGGTCTGGCAGTTTTGAGAGCAGTTAATCTCACTTTGATTCCCCATCCTTTGGATGATAGTGAAACATTTGACAGATTGTCCCTCTTGACAAAGTTCTCTATCTTGTGTGATTCAGGAAGAGAAGCTTAATAATCCAGGTGGCCCAGCATCTTCTGTAGCGTCCCCAAACTATCAGATTTAAAAAAAAAAGAAATCCTGTTGCTATGTAGTATTTGATTTTATACAGTGCAAATGTTTGAATCTGTTAATTTGTCTGAGTTAATTAAGCACATAGAACTTGATGCAGCGTGGATTCAGTAGTGGAACAGCAGCCAGAAATGGCCACGTTCATAGAATGTTTAATTTGGAGATCTTTCTCTGTTATGTGACAAATCTGTGGAGCAACATCCTGAAGATGAACACAGCTGTGCCTCCAGGGCTCTCAGGTCTGTAAAGCCCATGTCCATTTGTGTACACAGATATGTGCAATATCAAGCCCAAGGACTATCCTGTTAAGTACTTTATTCTGAAACAGCTTTATTTGAAACAGCTGATTAGTCACTTGTGTGCTGTAATCCTTGGAAGCAGTAAACTTCTTACACGTGCACTTGCTGCTTTAATGTGTCTTAGCTGCAAATATTCACAGCCAGGTAATCCTTTATCTCAGGATGCTTCAGCAGCTGGTCTTGTTCTCTCCAAGAATAGCAACAAAGACCTGTTTTTACACCATAAAGTAAAAGATTTCAGATTGTATCATTTTAGGGAGGAAAGTCATTCTTCGAATTTCAGAGTTTCAAAGTTTTAAAGGCTGCTGATCTCTTGGGATACTCTGGAGAAATCATTTGAGGCTTTCAGCTATAGGGCACGGTGAGTGGGAAATTTATACTTATTAAGCTTTGTTCCAGATTTTCATCAGGCTCATGTTAAGTGTTTCTTAATTGGCTCTAAATTATAGTAATGGCCAAGCAGAGCATGAAAAGATCTGTAGCGTACCACTAAACAAAGGCACTATTCCTGTTATTTAGTAGTCTCTTTCATCAAATCACATTGCAGAACACCTTCCTATTCCTGAGCCTTGGCTCACAAAGGAATTACCCCTTGTCACTGGGTGGCCGTTCACCAGTCCAGCTGGGAAGTGGTCTCTGCACATTCTTCATGTCAAGCAAATGTAAGCAGTATGACAAGAACTTAAACCATTCGGATTACATCAGTCTGAATTTGCTATAGACCAAAAACCCATGCATTAATTATATTTATTACTGTGATGTATGACAGTTTACTGAGCTAACATCCCTGTGTGTGTGTGTGAGTAGTAACTGCCCTTCAGTGGCCAGTGTTGGCACATACTGATTTAAGGATGAAAACACTCTGACAGTGCTTCTCTATTGCAGATACCAGAACTGCTAGAGCTTCTTTTATTCCTCGTTGAATACAGGAAGAAATGACATTTTTGCATTGCCATCAAATAATCAATAATTTAGCCTTTTGCTAAATTCTGAGGTAGATTTAGCAGTATAATATGCCACGTAAGTTGCTGCACCTGATACCGTTTTGTCTTGTGGTTTCTTTTTCTTCCAACTTTTTCTTGCTGCTTTCCATGGAGGGAGACAACTCAAAAAACTGAGTGATGGAAGTATTTTAATGATTGCACTGTTAAATCATGGTACCGTGGCAAGAGACCATCAGAATGAATAATGCTAATGGCTGGACAGGATATTCTAGTCTAAGACAAGATTATGGATTTTAGTTCCTTCAGCGTTCAGTCCCTGACAAGGGAAGGTTTTGTCACAGCAAGTCAGCATCCTGCTAGGTTTTTCAGCTCTTGGCTCAGCTGTGAGCTGTTTCCCTAACAAAACCTTTCTACTTTGTATTGTAGTTTTTGGCAGTGTTTATGGTACAGAATCATTCCTAAATTCTTGTGAAATTGAAATGCAGTAGCTGAATTTTCTGTGTGTTTTGTATGCACATTTTATATAGTAGCTGCAGATGTATTCTTTATGTTAATATTTTTAATGTTCTTTTCTTCAAGCATTAAATTAAATTTATTTTAAAATATTCACTGTATTTTATTCCATCAGAGTAAGCTGCAGGGAAAGTTATATAACCACACACACAGAGACACAGAATGGCTGAGGGTGGAAGGGACCTTGGAGATCATCTGGTCCAAGCCCGCTTCTCAAGCAGGGACATCTGGAACACATTGCACATGATCACATCCAGGTGGGTTTTGAATATCTCCAGAGAAGGAGACTACTCAACCTCCCTGGCAGTGTTTTCCAGTGCTCTGTACCCTCACAGTACGGGATTTTTCCTCATATTCATGTGGAACTTGCTGTATTTCAGTTTGTGCCTGTAGCCTCTTGCCCTGTCACTGGGCACCATTGAAGAGTCTGGTCCCATCCTCTTGACACCCTCCCTTAAGATATTTATAAGTTTAGATAAGGCCCAGCTCTCGCAGCTTTTCCTCCTGAGAGGTGCTCATGCTCCAGTCTCCTACTCATCCTTGTAGCTCTCTGCTGGACTCTCTCCTGTAGCTCCAGTACTGGAGGCCCAGCACTGGACACAGCACTCCAGGTGTCCCTCCTCCGGCGCTGAGCAGAGAGGGAAGATCACCTCCCTCAACTTCTTGGCTTTTCCTAATGCACCCCTAAAATAACAATAATGCAACTGAAGTCATTTGTAAGGGTATGTGACTGATTTCTAGGAGGGTATTTCCATTAGTCTTTTGTTTTCTACAGGTTTTCGTAGATTTACCTTTCTAAAGCAGGGCTAACACACTACCTTTGCTGGTTTAGCTCAAGAAATACAAGCAAGGAGACTGGTAAATGGTGAGGTTTTACATGGAACTACTGCTAAGGGATGCAAAGTGCATGTTTTCTTCTTTTTCAGGGGTGTATCAAAATGTAATTTTCACAGTAGCTGCTTTTTCTTTTCTTTTCTTTTTTTCCTTCCCAGAGGTTTCACTGTCTCTCAGAGTTGCACTGTTTGCATTCATTTCTGTTCCGATCTCTTAAATGCCATTGTCCAAGCAGAGCTTATCCAGCTTGGAGCTGGTATCGTTGTGTTCCTCAAGCACCAAACTGTGTGGAGCTGCTAGCACAGGCTCTGCAGCTGCTGTTTCCAAAAAGCTGCTGTCTCTAAAATTCTCAGTGCTGAATTTATTAATGTTTTTAGATGTGAACTTGATATTGTCTGTTTGCACATGAGTAGTGTGCATGCAGCCTAATGTAGAAGTGTCTCTAAGCAGGATTTAGGAGGAGGCATAGAAAGCCCCTCAAACGTGTGTGTGCTTTTATTACAGAAAACCAAGATAAAGTTGTATCGTTGAGATATCTGTTAGCTGTTTTTTGTTATGCTTTGTTTTCATGTTTTAAGTGCCTAATGATTTTTTTTTGTCAAGGAGGCAATGGTTTCACTGGTATAATGCACACTTGGAATTCTGCACTTGTTACTTGCTCTGTAATAGAATATTTTTGCAGTTTCTGTTTGGAAATAAAGACTTATTAGACATAATTGTGATTTTATTTTTCCTTTTTGAATTCCTGAGTCTTAATAATAACTTCAGTCTTTTCTGTTCCTGTATGGCAGTGCAATTAACCATTTTCTTTTGTTACTTCTAATGCCTGGATTTTTTTTTATTTTTTTTTACTTATTTTTTTTAGCAAATGAAGAAAAAATCAAACAAGAAAAAAAAATTACAATTTTTCTATAAAATTAGCTATCAATTTGGAACAATACCCTAAAAGCAACTGAACACTTTGAAATGTGATTAACTGGAAATGTTGAAACCAATCATGTAAAAGATTTTCATAGAAAGTACAGATCACAAATACGCACCTAGTAGACACGTATCTTGTAGACCTCAAGGTTTTGCTTATAGAGTACATACACAGATATCTGTAGCGAGTGAATTTTGAATGTATGAATTTCAGAAGAAAGTCTTTTCCTTCACTGCAGTTATTTTCCCTTCAAGGCATAATAAGGCCATATAGTTTCTGTGCTACTTACTGTGATTTTTCCAAATAGAAGCTGGCTGTCTCATCAACTCAAGGCAAATAGATATATACAGCTGTTTTGTGATGTGGACTATTATCCTTTAGGGCCCTCTAGGGACTGAACTGTAATTGCCAAATTTTATTACAGCCAGAAGAGAGGGTTAGAACTGAAAGGTTTTATTTGACATCACAGACCACCAAAAGGCTTCTGCTCAAAGGTGAAGGTCTAGGTGGTTGTCGCCCCCCCTCCTTCCTGTAGTGTGTCAGTCTTTCATGGATGAACAAAAACAAAGAGCTTTGCTGGAATTGCATATTTGAGTGATATGGATGCAAATATGTCCTCATAAACCAAAGTATTTCTAAAGCAGAAGTGTACTTTCTGTGGTGTAAAGAAATAAAAAATTAAAATGATCTTAACCATCTCAAATATTTAGCTGATTGGCCATTACTTGCCAAAAGAGCAGCACTGGCTGGTGATGAGGGCTGCTTGGTCCAGATACAGAATAAATGAGGACTGCCCTAGACAAGCCATTGCATCTTCCTCATCCTCTGCTCAGACAGGGAGCAGTCAGCAAAAAGCTGACGAGCAAGGGGAGAGCAGGAAGGAAGTGCTGTGCCCTGAAGTCAGATGGCCAGACAGTTTGCTTCTAAATCACAGCGAGCAGAAACCATCCAACCATATTGGATGAAGATAGCAGTCCTGCTATGGGAAACACATGATCATTGGTGTTAAAATGACTTAAGCCTGAATTTTTGTAGCAAGATTGGCCAAAACCAGGCTCGGTTTTCCTCCGCCCTCAAAATGCTGTCAGGTAAAAAGTGTCACATGAAGATGTTGCAACATAAAGACACATTCATTTGGTTAATTCAGGTTAAGAGAATGGGTAACACCCAGTCCACACGATGAAAGTCATGGCAGTGGGCTAGCATACTTAGGGTCGTGGCCGTACCACAGCCCTCAATTGCAAAAATGCACGTATGAGCTGAAGAAGACTATCAGCATCTTAAAAAGAGAGAGAAGAGAGCTTTCTCCTCAGGGACCTTTGATCTAGTGTCTGAATGTGCCTGGGATTTGAGATTCATATACAAGTTTTAGCTTGTATACTCTTGCATACTGCGTGAATCTGTACCATCCTCACTCTGTGGACAGAGTCAATTCATTGCAGGTGGGAGTGGTAGAGTCTCACAGACTGTGGGGACTGATAGATGGAACCATCTGGTAAATGGAGATGCCCTAATGAAAGCCTTATCTCTTAAGTATATAAATGCAGATGAAACTCTTTTATCATGTAAGTGAAGAAAGAGAAAGCCCAGCAAGGACTGTATTTAAGCTGTTGCCTATTTTCTGCAGCACAGAGAATGAAAGCTGAATTAGTCCAGAAGGTCACATCCTGCTGCTGTTATTGGAGGAAGAAATACTGGGCGTGCTGGGAAAAAGATATAAGTATTAGAAATGGAAAAACTTTCATCTTCTAAATTACTTTATTAGGCATTTTGGGAGACTTTAGGGGCAGAAATAATTGGACTGAATTGTAAAAGCAATGCTGCTTCTGTAACTCTAAACCTGCAAGGGCATTAGTTCTTTTGTTCAGCTTTTAATCTTCTTTGTAAGAAAGAAAATTGCTCTTTTTCTGTATATGGAGTTTTACAGAAGAAAAAACACTCAGTAATAGCCCCTCAATGTGAGCTTCACCATGAACAAATAAATATACATTACACAGAATTTGCTGTTTGCCAGGGAGGCAGCCCTGTGCTTTCTCTGCCATCTAACAGGGCTCAGTCTCCAGCCTCTGCCTGAGGACTGTCATCAACTCCTACCTGAAATGGTCAGCAGCTGGGTGCCTAAAGTTCCAGAAAGGCAGAAATTGCAAATGTGAATCAACTGCAGGAGAGGGAGTTGGGCTGGAAGTATGATGCCTTGGTAAACATCCTAAAACTGGGTTATGATATAAAAGAGGAACAAAGGAGTCTCATCCTAGCCGGATTTTAAATGAATCAATTCTAGTCTTCCAAAATCCAGAGTTGTCAGGAAAGGGTTCAGAGCTGATTGCAAAGAAGACAAAAATATTCTCTGAGGTATTGGAACAGAAATAAAAGAGACCAGATTTAATATCTTTTGGATACGTTTATGCTCAACATATCACAGAGAAACGTGATGAAGGAAGGATGAGGGATCATTATTAAGTGACATGGGTAATGACCTATAATGGGAGATTAAGGTACTTCAAAGTTAAACATGCTGTTGTTCATCAAATGCTAAAGTAGAATAACTTCCTTTCAAAGAGCCAAACATTGAAGTTCCAGATGGCAGCTGCAGGAGGCAGATCTAGCAGCTGTGACACTGTCTTTGGGCTGACTGACTGTCTTTGGGCACCTCACTTTGCTATAAAGCTGAGTGAGGAAGTAGAGGGAACAGCCTGATTTGTCTTGCCAACTACAGTCTCCACTTCAAGGTAGGATGACTTGTGTGCTAAACTCTATGGTCCATAATAACCAGATGCTATTTCATAGCCAGAGTAACCACTTGGTATGTAAATTTCTACATCACAAACTCCTACTCTTTTTAGATGAGTCCCATCGTTCCTGTCCAACAGTTCTCATCGCGATGTTGAATGGTTTTTAACAGTGCCTTAATTACAGAGCTCTGAACTCTCTTGGCCCTGCTCGCTGTTCTATAATATGGATAATAATTTCTAGGATGAAATCTCTTTTTCTGAATATATTTAACATCTTTTATAAGAGTCTAAAATAGAAACTCTGAGAACATTAACGTAGAGCACTTTTCAAGTTCATCTTACTTGCAGTGCATTAAAGTGAAGTGACAAGTGAGGTGTGACGTGAAGTAATTATACTGATTGTGTTGTATGTGCTCTGCAGGAGCTGAATGATTTGCTGAGGATATTAATTTCAAAAGCCAGACAGCAAGAGATCAGCTGGGATGAAAGATCACTGCAAAGTGACCTCACACCAGGGGAAAAGAAAAGGAGAAGAGGAGGGTGTGGTTCAGAACAGAAATTCAGTGTTGTATAGTCTAGCAGTGAACCACAGCAGATGCATTTTGACACCAAAGGTGATCTTCATATGACTATGGTCATGGTCTATGGAGAGAAGGGGAGCATAATTCACCTGGCTTACTTTAGATATCGACACTGGGATGTGGTAAATTAATACAATAGACTCACAGGTTTATAAAACTTGGGCAGAATTTCTGCAGTTAGCTTCACTCCCAGGGTCCACAGAGTTGGTGAAGGGTAGGGCTCACCTAAAATGAGCCATGACCTGCCTTATCTGTACGTAGTCATGAGCTTATCTGATCACAACACCTGTGACATCAGATTTCATGACAGTGGAAATTGTAGCTAAGTAGAAACAGCATATAATGAGAACGAGTTGATCAGGGCCGTTGTCAACAACAAACACAATAAACTAAATTTCTTTGATCTTTAAAACAATTTTCAGTCAGAGAAGTTAATAAGAATTTAAAAGCTTTTCTCCATGAAATGTTCACTGTTGAAATCAGTTTTGAATTTGTGTAGCTAAACTGTTATACATCCCTGAACAGATAAATTAAAATTAGTTTAATCCAATTGTACTTTGGCTTTAGCTTAGTTTGGCAGTCTAGCAGTGCAAGTAATACTCCTTTAACTTAGGGATTGTCACTGCTTCACTTTAATAAATTAATTAGCAAGACATAAAGTAAGTGAATCTCAGGGGCTTTGAGAGCCATGTGGGCTAGATCTTCCCCAGAGAACTAAAACCATTGGTAGGTGGGTGCCAGTTCTCAGTGTAACACAGCATTAACAAAGAGGTTGTCATGAAGCTTGTTTGGGTGTCATATTCCTTGAGTCTGCTTATTTATGCTTATCTATGCTCAGAGAAGGAGGTAGGCAGAAGCAAAAGCATGACCCTGTGTTAACAAGGACCTCCATCCTTGATCCGTTCCACACTACTTCATCTATCATCTGCGAGAAGAAAGTAAAAAAAGACTAACTACATTCGTTTGACTGAAATCATTGATTTGGCCAAGAAACAAAGCTTTGTCACATCCAAACAAAATGAAAACAAAAATCTGTAATCAGCATAGCCATCATGGTTACTGACTCAGACTCTACAGGGCTGAACACAGGTGGATGCTTGAGGATCCCTGGACACTTGTATTTTCAGCTCATAAGGCTCAGTCTGTACTGAAGAGGAAACTGGCCAATGGAGCCTATCCTCTGAGTTGCTAGAAGTTTGGTTGCATCTGATCCTCATCAGTTGTCAGTGAACTTTTTGGAAATGGTTCTTTTGTCTCATCCACCATGGTGATGATATACCTCCAATAAAGCCAATTCGGACAAGGGGTTTAGCTTTTTGACAAGTAATATAGAAGAAAGGATCATCTTGCTTACTGATTAAGGTTCAATCCTTTTATGACACCATTAACTGCATCAGTACTCCAACCTCTGCAATACAGGTACCATCTGCAGGCCTGTTGTTGAGAAGTGATGCTAAGCAATTTCTGGCCATCAGAAATCTTTTCTCTCTTTCCATCCCACACAAACCCTTGGAAATGAGGCATGATTTTGCTGTTCAGAGAGAAGGATGCCTTTGTAAGGATCTTATTCCTTGTAATGATAGTAGTAAGCAGTCTCTTGATTTCTCTATGGCCAAACACTTCATCCCATGTTATTCCCTCTTTAAAATGAGAAAAGTGATGTTTGGTCCTCTCCCAGTAATGCCACAGGGGTAAATACATTACATCTTGAGATTTGTTTTTGTTCTATGTGATGAAGTCTATGTATGGACTGCAGATATACAGCTTTCTTTCTCTTTTAAAACTTCAGTTCATTTATTGCTGCTGTTTCACAGCTTGATCTGTTTGGTTGGACCGTAATATAAAGCACAACTGAATGGCTGAATTACAAAGACAGAAAACAAATCAGAAGAACAAGGAGAGAATTAAACACTTTTGATCAGCCTTTCTCCTGCACTTACTATTTAATTTAAACCAGAGCTGTTTCTTTTTGTAGTAGTCATTCATCTCCAAGAAGTGAAAATACACTTACAAAACTAATAAATGTGAATCTATTTGCAAAGATATGTATTTATGCGCCTGGCACTTCAGGGTGTTTAGAGGGTAATCTCAAACTGTGAGCACTGCACTCTGTAAATTTTGAAGCGATTTTTCTAAATGTCAAGTATTTATTACATGAAAAAAACATTTGGAGTGTGGAGCAGGTCCCTGGTGATATATGGTGCATTTGGGGAAGGGCTTCTTGGATGAACGGAAATAATGTTTGAGTGCTGAAAAGCAAATCCTCTGCTTGAAATTTCTTTGTGTACACGGAAAGGAAATTGAACAAAGCTGGAAAGCTAGCCAAGTATTTTGCTTTGTCTCTTGCATAAACTTAATATAAAATAGTGATTTTCCAAGCCTTTTATATGTAAGCTTATTCCAGTCTTTTCTTAGTCTGCGGCATGTCTACCTCCTCAGCTCAGTTTGCTGCTGTCTCCTTCTCATCCCCTTAACAGCTCCAGAGGGCTCAGTTCAGACTGCAGGCAAATAAAGCCTGCAGGATTTATTCATGTTAGCTTTTACCCACATAATACCTCACCTTAATGGCAACATATCTCAAAGTGCAAAGTAGTGAAGTGCATCGCTCTGACTGGAGGCTGATGATGTGAATATCAGGTGGAAGTTTTAGTCACCTCCCTTGAAAGACTGACTTCATGCCTCAGCCTCAAATGTTACTCAAGAGAAAAATAGCCAATATAGTTGGTTCTTTAGGAGTTAGTCAAATGCTTTCTACCAATAGCACTAGAACAGTTTCCTCTCTGCTTTTATGCCTCTTTTTGTGTCCAGATATAGCTTTATATTCCCTATCTACACTGCAGCTAGTGCATATTCTGAAGCTACCATATTACTGTTGTGTACTGTTTGGGTTCAGTCTGCAGATGTCTGTGATGTTTCTGATGGAGCTAAGGAAAGTCTTTCAGTTCCTGGGCAAAGCAATGCAGGCTGAGGTACTGATACACTGCTTGGTGCTCTACTGAGTGCAGTGCATCTCACTATCACTGCAGCGTAGGGCAGCAGCACAGGAAGCTGTGATCACAGAATCATTAAGTTTGGAAAAGACCTCTAAGATCATCTAATTCAATCATCAACACATCACCACCATACCAATAAACCATGTCCCTCAGTGCCACATCTACCCTTTTCTTGAATACCTTCAGGAGTGGTGACTACACAGCCTCCCTGGGCAGCTTGTTCCAGTGCCTCGCCACTCTTTTGGGGAATAAATTTCTCCTTATACCCAACCTGAATCTCTTCTGTTGCATCTTAAGGCCATTACCTCTTTTCCTCTCTCTAGTTACATGGGAGAAGAGACCGAATCTTGATACAATCTCCTTTCAGGTAGTTGTAGAGAGCAACAAGGTCTCCCCTGAGCCTCCTCTTCTCCAGACTGAAAAATTCCAGTTTCCTCAGCTGTTCCACATAAGACTTGTGCTCCTCACCACCTTTGTTGCTGTTCTCTGGGCATCTTTTTTGCACACTCCAGGAAACCTCGATGTCTTTCTTGTAGTGAGAGGCCCAAAAAAGTGCCAGTCCATGCTTCAAACTTGCCATTTTTATGTGGTCCACCTCACTGGGACCTTCAAAGCAATGCAACCTCCTGTAGAGACCCACTTGTGAGAGGAAAAAAGAAATCTTCATACAGTGTGTGTAACTACACAGTCAGCAGGGATATCACTGCACAGTCCTTCAGGAGTTTGCCAGGTAGACAGGTGTGTCTATGGACTTGAGCTAGGTTACATTGACTCAATAGGTCAGTGGTGGCACCAGGTTACCCAACTGCATTGTTGTCAGTGCTGTTTTCCTTGTGCTTAAGGTACCAACCTGTGAAGGTATAAGCAAAGATCTAGGACAGCCCCCTCCCCCAAGAAAGTCAGAGCTCCCACATTCCCCCAGAGAGCTGAGTGCCAGGTAGATGGGGGGCAGGAGGGTCTCTCGTGGGTAGGCCCTGCTGTGCTGGACCCTGAAACAAGGTGTGTGAAAAGAGGCCCTGCATCTTAATAGTTCATCTTATACATCTGGGGAAGAGAATTAACAAGCTTTCATCTGAAAGTCCTTTTTCATGTCTAAAACAGGTGACACAATGTTCAAAGCAGTTGCTTCAAGTTCAATTATATACACTGGAGCTGCACTGCATGAAGGAAAAGGTGGTTAGACACTTACGGATAAAAGGCGAGAAATGCTAAGAATATACCTTGCCAAGGAAAGAGAGAGATATGTAATTTATGCTCTGTGTGAAAAGTGAAAGGTTAGCGGTGATGAGGACAGAGCAGTTGCAGGTACTGATATTAAATATCCAACCAGGAAGGAAAAATGCTCTGGAAGTCCACTTCAATCAAGCTGAACTTTGAAAGGAAGCTTTCATCAAAGATAAGCACCAATTCTTAAAAAAAAAGAAAAAAGAAAAGAAAGAAAAGAAAAAAAAAAGAAACGAAAAGACTGAAAGTTAAGAAGCCACAAGAGACATTTTGATACCATATTAAACACTGAACACTGTCTCTTATCTTGCAGAAAACCCTCTTAAAAACAAATAAACAAGCAAACAAAAACATAGCAAAACAGTTCAATTAATAAAAAAAATGAGACGAACTATTAAATTTGACAAAAATCATGTTCAAGTGAGAAAAACAGAAAATTCTGGAAAGTAAATGAAAAGTAAATCTGCAGATCAAATACCAGCTCAAGAGGCAAGTTGCTAATAAAAAATACTTTCACACACATCCAAAACATTATGCCTTCTTGAAACTTAGTGCAACTTCAAATGAAAAAGTGAAGAGGCAGAAGGATTACTAAACAAAAGTAAGGCCATAGGAAAACTATTGCATGACTACAGCTTGATAATAAGGTCAGGGAGCCCCATGTCACAGATGAAGAACAAACTCAAACTGAAGAGGTTTAGGAACAAATAGGTAAGAAAAATAGGGGATGACAACAATCAAATAAGTCTGAAGTGACTCAACATGAAAGTGCTCATTGCTAGTTCAGTGCTGCATTCAATGCTGGAGCAATAGTCAATGGCCAGTAAAACTTCAGACTCCAATAAGGCTTCGGGGCAATGCTGAAATCTATGGAGCAATAAATCTAACGTTTTTATCTCGTAAAATCAGAAGAAACTTTAAGAGCAACTATACTGCGTAAAATTCCTCATGGATTTTTTTCCTGAGGAAGTCATGCCTCATGAATCTAGTGGAAATGTCTGTAAGGATTTTACAAGTTTGTAGGAGCCATTGAGTCCCTCAAAGGCAGAGAGGCCTTACAGCGAGATCATGACAAACCAGAGGGCTGGGCAACCACCAACTACATGAAGTTTGACAAGAGCAATTGCTGCATTCTGCACTTGGGTCAGAGCAATCCTGGGTACATTCACAGTTTAGGGGATGAGAGACTGGACAGCAACCCCACAGAGAGAGATCTGTCGGTCTGGGTGACAGCAAGGTGAATGTGAGCCAGCAGTGTGCCCTGGCAGCCCGAAGGCTCAGCACTGCCACCGGGCAAGGGAGGGGCTGTTCTGCTCTGCTCTATGTGGCCTCAGCTCCTGCACTGGGTAGAGTTTGGAGTGCCACAGTTCGGAAAGGACATAAAACTATTAGAGAGTGTCCAAAGAAAGCCTATGAAAGTGGTGAAGGGTCTAAAGGTCAAGGGGCAGCTGAGGTCCCTGGGTTTGCTCAGCCCAGAGCAGAGGAGCTGAGGGGAGGCCTGATGGCGGCTGCAGCTCCTCACAGGGAGCGGAGGAGCAGCGCTGAGCTCTGCTCTGTGTGACAGCAACAGGGCCCGAGGGAACGGCATGGAGCTGCATCACAGGGGTCAGGGAAAGGGTCTGCACCACAGGTTGGGCAGGAGCATGGAACAGGCTGCCCAGGGCAGGGGGTGCAGCCCCAACTGCCAGAGTTGAAGGAGTGTCTGGACAGCGCTCTCAGTCACTGGGTTTGAATCTTGGGTGGTCCTGGGTGGAGCCAGGGGTTGGACTTGATGATCCTTGTGCATCCAACCCAGGGATATTCTATGGTTCTGTGATTCTTTATATGTAGGGGTGAGACAAATGGAAAGTTTTGCCAGAAGCTTTTGCAGAATTCTAAGGAATAGCAGGGAAAGATCCTCTCTACTTCAATTCAGAAAGTGGGAAAAAAGACATATTATTGTAGTGGAAATGCTGAGTCCTGGCTTGAAACAGTGATTGAGTACCTGGTGGGAAGGCAGGGCCAGCCCAGAGGAGCTCAGGTGTATGCAATGCAGCTGAGTGACCAGAAGGGGTGCAGCCAGGATCCACCCCTTCCCAGACCTCATTCCTCAAGGATTGGTAGTGGAAGCAAGAGTATCTTGCTGGAGATCCTTGTGTACCTGAGGTTTTCTGAGGGTGAGTAGCTTTTTTTCCTTTGTTTCTGTGTGTATGGCTGTTGTATTTGAGCAAGTCTCCACTTGCTGCAGCCTAGGATTTTGCTGCTCTGCTGTCATTGCTGTGCTTTCCATCACGTTATAGCATTACGATAACAGATGGCTTTCACTGTAGAGGGAAGTTGTCAGTGTGCTCCTGCAAGTATTTGCGATTTAGATTTTAGCATTTGGTGTATTGGTGACCTAGCAAAGAATGAATAGTAAGTTAACAAAGTTTTCTGTTCTTGCAAAGTTATTAAGCACAGTCAGTATTAATGCTAAGCTCAAAGTTGCAGAACGATATTGCAGTTGGCTTGCTGACTGGACGATCAAATAGCAGATGTAAATTTAATGTCAGTAACTGCAAAGCATGGGGAAAAAATAACTCTGGAGTTCTGAATTAGCTATTAGTCCTTAGGAAATAGGACTTCAAGTCAATGCGAATAACTTCCTGAAAATGTCAGCACAGTACTGAGCAATCATCAAATCTCTAGATGAGATATTTTTACTTACCTTGAAATAACTGAGCACGAAGTGGAAGTTCCCTTTATGTCATTCTGTATTGCTCCAGTGCACGTGTCTTAAAGACTGCTTGTTATCTTGGTCACTGTGTTTTAAATAGATTATAGCAAAACTAAAATAAGATGAGTGATGAGGATTTTAGGGCTCTTAAATGAGGGCTCCTAAATGATGAGACAGTGTGAACAGTAGAAGGACATAAAGATGTGTCAGGGATCTGCTGGAGAAGTCTGCCAAGTAAGGGTTGGCATGGAGGGACTGAATGCAAAATTAATTTTTACTATGTGTCATAACACAAGAACTACTGGAAAAGTAAACAAAATAATCACAAAGTGAAAATAAAATGATCAAAAGATTTTTTTTTAGTTCACTGTCATAAAATAAAGGCTGTTGGGGAAAAAAAGAATGGTGAATGTTTCAAAATAGATCAGACAAGTTTATAAATGATTTAGAAAGCTAGTGCTTTCAGCAAGCACTTGAGCAGGCTAGTTGGGTAGTTGGTCTGACCCATTATGCCTGTTCATAAGTTACAGCAGAGCTCCTGCTTTTACTCACCCTCCTGTCTGCCAGGTCATCCCCACCTATGGATCCTTTTCATGACCAGTCAGTGTAATTCCACAGTGAAGCTATGCTTTCTGAGGAGCACAGCCACCTCTACCCAGCCCTAGTGAGGCCCACCTGCAGTGCTTTGTCCAGCTCTGGGCTCCCCACTGCAAGAGAGGCATGGACATACTAGAGCAAGTCTGGTAGAAGGGCCTGAATCATCTGACACAGCAGAAGGGACCATGATAGCTGGGACTGTTCAGCCTAGAAAGGAGAAAGCTCAGAAGTAAAATGGGAGGTGTCACAGCTGGGACAACTGATCCAAATGGGTATCCCTAATATCCTGCATCATGCTAGAAAAGATTACAGAACAGAATCTTGAGGGAGATTACACAGCATGTGTGAATCAGCTGGGGGGTTGGATCTAGCCAACATGGGTTCATGAAAAACAGGTCTGTAGTGGCACTGTATGATTTCCTCTGCTTTGGTCCTAATTTTTTTTCCCTCTCTTCCCTTCACCAATTGAGTTGTCTTTATCTCAACCCACATTCTTCCTCGCTTTTGTTCCTCCTATTTTCTCCCACTGGAGGTGAGGGGAAAAAGCAGCTGGGGGTACATTGCTGCTGGCTGGAGTCAATCCGCCACGATTCTCCATCCTGAAAATTATTTTGTTTGGTGTCTACCAAATCTGAGACATCGTCAGAATCATATCACTTCCATTTGTTACTGTACAATCCTGTACAGCGTACTCGATGTAAGGATCTGTCAGACGGGAGAAACATTTCCACAGGCTGCAGTTCGTGTAACCCACCACAGGGGGACAGCTGATATACGTCTCTGAAAAAGAGCTGGGCAGAGAATGTCAGGCTGAGGAGTTTGTATGGAAACTATTACACGCCATTGAGCAGAGATTGGGCTCCTATGCACTTGCCCTTCTCTGAGACGGTGAGTTTGGCTGCTGTCGACCGAAGCTCAAAACAAGCTTTCACCTGTGGGCTCTTCATGGAGTAGCCAGGACCCCAGGAGTGGCTTTGGTGGTTGTTCCATGTGGTCCCTGTGCAGAACAGGGCTGTAACATCCATCCATGGGACTTGTGAACACTCACTGAAGCAGTTGCTGAAGTGAGGTCTGGTATGTGCACTGCATGAGAAAAGTCTGTGAGTTTGCAGCTGGAATCTGTGGTATTCTGCATGAGCATAAAAGGACCAAATGAAGATTCAAAATGCGATTTTTATTTTTGGCACCTCCGAGTTCTGCATGTGTGACTGCACTCAAGCAAATGTCTGTTAAAGCAGTTAATTATATGCAGGTGACTTCAGAGATTTCAATAATATCCAGGCTTCTCTTCCTTTCCCTTGTAAATTAATTTGAAATTAGGATGTCTGATGTTTACCTGTCATTAGGGCATCAGTGAGCTCCTCTATCCAGCCATTCAGCCACTCATCTCTGAATGTGGGGGTTCACACTCCTGGGCATCTCCCTTCACACCACTTGGCATAAGCAACTCCTATGCTGTGAGACCTTATGTGGAGTACTGCATCTGGATGTGGAGTCTTCAGCACAGGAGAGATGTGGGCCTGTTGGAACGCATCCAGAGGAGGGACACACAAACGATCCAAGGGATGAAGCACCTCCCATATGGGGACAGGCTGAGAGAGCTGGGACTGTGCAGCCTGGAGGAGAGAAGGCTCTGAGGAGATCTGAGAGCGACTGTTTGGTATCTAAAATGGGGCTGTAAGAAAGAAGAGGACAGACTCTAGCACGGTCTGCTGTGAGAGGACAAGGGGAAGTGGTTTCAAATTAAAGGAGGGGAGACTTTGGATATAAGGAATTGTTAATAAGAGTGGTGAGGCACTGGAACAGGTTGCCCAGAAAGGTGATGGGAGCCTTATCCTTGGAGACATTAAAGGTCAGGCTGGATGGGGCTCTGTGTACCTAATCTAGCTGTAGATGTTCCTGCTTATTGCAGAGGAGTTAGACTATGTGGCTTTTAAGGGCCCCTTCCAACTCAATCCTATGGTTTTATTCTATGACTCTTACCTAGGACTCGGAGTATGAGCCCTGTAACTCTCTAATCACAGTCAGAATTGGGTACCATCTCTGAATAGAGACTTTCACAACAGCTGAGGATGAGTGGTCTTCTATAAACAGTTTTATGAAGATCTTGGTTCCTTGGGTGCTTTTGTGGCTTTGCATGAAGAGCCTGGGGCTACAAGTGCCTCACTGCAGGAGATGCCTAGCAGTGTCACTAACCAAACACCACTCCTTTTCACTACTTCTCTGCCATGCTCTCGTGTTACATGCTCCCACAGGTTTAGAATGGGGTCTCTGCTAATGGCAAGGTAAGGGAAGGGGGAAGGCAAAGCAAGAAGCTCTTGGTCACATCAAGCAAAATAAATCAAGTACAAGGACTCAAGATTATCTGGAGGATTAATATCCTCATACCCTCACAGGATGGAGTTAGACACTGTAGGGTTTAATAACGCAACGGAAGTGACAGGCAGAATCAGTTCTGCTTTGGTTAACTGAAAAGGGCACTGTATCAGGAATTCTAGTTAGATATCAACATTTACAAAAAAGAAAAAGCCCTGTAGCCTTTCGCAGTGACTGCTGTTACTTATCACACAATGACCTGGTGACTTGCATTCATAACAGTTCAGTGGGGGAGGAAAATCTGCCTGTCCATGCTGCTGCTTGGCTGTAGGAGCAGCATCCCAAGGCTGGTCACTGGGTCTGTGCACAGCTGCAGCAGGGTGACCCACAGCCATAGTGAGGTCACCAGAATGAGAACACAGGTCTGTTAGCTGCTGGCTCAGCACTAAGATGCTTACAGCAGTTATATATGAGCATAAGCCTGGTGTGCTTCAATCCAATCAAAGTTTATTCAGCCACTGCATGCTCTGCTTTCTGCTGTGAGAACACTGCTTGCACAGACTGCAGGCTTCGGAATAGCCTCCTGCAGCCTTCCTATCCCCTTGGCAACCTAATTTTATTTCTCTATTTATTTACAGGATTGAAAGCTCTATTGCATGTTTCTCTGGGCTGTGAGTAACCCTGAACGCAAGAGAGCCAGGAATAACTCCTTTGGTTTGCTGTCAAGGCTTGACAGTCACTACTTTTATCTTGTTGGTGAGAAAACAAGGGCAACAGAAAGAACTGAGCCAGGCAACTAGTGGCAGAGAGAGAAGCAGCATCTGAAAGGCTCACACAACTCAGGTGATCTCCTGCAGCATGTTCCACAGGTCCCTGCTGTCCCTGGGTAGAGCCTGCTCCTCCTGCCCAGCAGTGCCACTCAGTGCTCCCCAGTGCTTCAGCAGAAATGACCTCTTCAGTGCCCAAAGCTGCTGTAGGCAGGATGGAAGTGCCTTACTGCATTTTTATTCTTAAAGCTTGCAGACACCTATCAGTTAGGTGCTCACAATGAGCTGTTATATGTGCCCAGAGCTACTGCTATCACAAAGGGCACCTCCCAGCTGTAGTTGTATGTAACATAAAAAGCCTCATGTTTTAACCTCTACAGCATGAGATGTTGGGTTTGCTCTCGCTTTTCAATGAGAGTATCCTGCTCACTAGGCTGTCCCTGACTAACTTCCCCTTTAGCATCTTGATTACTTGACAGCTCCTGGCTGCGTGCTGCAGCCAATGGCATAGAAATGTGGACACCTACTGCCTCCTCCCACCAGCACTGCTTCTGTTAATCATGCACTGAAACAAAGGGAAGAACTAATTAATTGCAATGAAAAAGTTGTTATTTTTTTTGCCTGGGTAATCTTTCATAAGATCAGCTCCCACACATTTACAAAAGCATCTGCACAACACTGAACTTTATACCTTCACCTTGAAAAAGGAATGAATGTGATGCATACTTATCAAACAGTTCTAATCTTCATTTACTCATACCACAAATGAAATCTTGTTGAATGCTTACAGAAAGACAGAAGTAGTAATGTGGAATCAAAGTTACTTTGGTACCTTGACTATATTAATTTGAGAAGTATCTTGCTCTGCAAAAGATAGATGGGAGTTGCCCCCATTCTGCTGCACTGAACTGATACTCAGCAGAAAATACAGATCAGTGAGGTTCTTCTCTCTATTAGAAAAAGCTAACATTACAGCACAGCTAGGGAAAGTTGTTTTCCTTGTTTTCCCTTTAAATATCTCTGTAAACTGAGTATCTCCAGCTGAAGCCTTCATTTTAGCTTCTGTAATACAGACAAGCCTTTAGGAACTAATCTTTCCTGGAAAATGAAGTCAATACATCAAGTCAGCTGTTAATTTTGCAAAGGTGCTGTCTCAGATAAGGGCGTGCATGAGCTACATGTCTCACTTATTTATCTACCGCATTTTATACAGCCTAGCTCCAATGTATTTTGAGTACTCTTAGCTCATCAACTGGATAACTGATATATGGAAGCAAGATTAGTTTTTATTAGCTTGAAGTATCATTTTATTCAACTGATAAGAAGTATCAATACATTATGCATCTGCCAGTTATAGTCCATTTTAATTGGTTCCAAAACCTAAGCAGTAAATGGGAAGACAGTTTGTCTAGTTAATCTGAAAACAGTATTCCACACAATCAGTATTGGAGTTGTCAACCGTATAGTAATTCCAGCATTAAGTTATGGCTTTGCAGAAAGTCATGAAGTTAAATTAGAACACATCAAGAGCCATTTTCCAAAGATTTATTGAAGTAGCGACAGGTTGCTCATACTGTGCTGGAAAAAGCAGTTTTATTAATTTCAGATACTTAAAAACAGTATTGCAGCACAAGATATTGCTATTTGTAAACTAGACTCCATTGTAAACTCTAATCCTTCAGGGAGAGTCAGTTTGCAAGATCTAAGACCTATTTCCTAGCATAATAATCTTGCGCTCATGGAAAAACTGGAGAAAGGCACTTGAAAGCTGTTTCTTCCTTTAAGACATGAACTTTTTAAAACCTTGCTGGTAAGAATTTCTCCTGCGTTAAGTTTGCATCTTCACTTCAGCTTTACTCCAAGTCATCATGATGCTGGGAAGTTTCATTAATAACCTGTTGAAAAACAGAGACACTTGCATTAAGCTTAAGACAGTTGTTATAAAGAGTTAGAACTGAACCAAGTAGTAGCACAGATGTGAACAAATATATCAGCATTTGCCTATGAATGAGAAGTTTAGATGGTTAAGCATGTGCAGGTACCATTTAAACTTCAATTTAGTCCAAATACGCTATCCTGCCCCTAGTAAGTGCTTCTCCTCCAACATTTTTCTTATGCGACGGGAGAGATCTTGAGGACTTGCAACTCAGCTGAACCTAAAGTCTCCTCTAAATAGAGGCTGTCAGCCACTCAAGCTATTCTGAGATCTGTTTTGTGGTCTATTCCACAGAAGTACATTTGCTACATCTGCCCGTTCAGACATGCAGCTTGGACTGCCAGATACTGTCTACTGTATACAGGCTGCACCAATCAGTGGCCAAGGCTACAGCACTGGGCAAAGTAACCAGCTGAGATAGAAATAAAAAAAATCAAAGTTACCACCAACCTGTCCATCTCTAGTTTCCACGGTCTTAATTAGAAGTGTCCTCTTCGAGTGAGTGTCAACCATTGGCTGAGACTCAATGTTGGTTTCTGCAGAAGAAAATGTATTGTTATCAAGAGTCTAGATGAAATGCCTCCTCATAGAACCAAGTAATGTCAGTATCTACTTTCAGAATCCCAGTTTAGTATATGAAGAAGTCCTCTTCTCTTTGAATGATAATGAATTATAAACCAGCTTTACTTATTTTCTTCTTATTCCTCTTAAAGCAGCTTCAACAAGTGATCTGGATTTCTGTTATGTATTGATACTTCTTTATGTGTATGCCCAGGAGCAAAGTACCACCTCTCATCCAAAATTAATAATTGCAAATACTGTAGTTGTGTGTAAGAATGACTTCCATATACAGCTGCATTTACACCAGTTCAAATACCAGAGTAAAAGGAACTATCCATGACCTTTTTGCTAAAGATTAAAAGCACAGACCCAAATGAAGCAGCTTACCTCTCAGGTTCAAAGAAGCAAAGGTTGGAATAGGCATGTTAATCCTGAAGGAGAAGAAGAAATGGATGAAGTCAGACAATGGTACAGAATCTCTAAACAGTAACTGCTAGAAGGTAAGCATCTGCATGTGATTTTTACCTGCTCTCTTCTCCCTCCAGCAGTTTTCTGTAGGTAGCAATCTCAATATCAAGAGCCATCTTTACATTCAGCAGGTCCTGGTACTCACGAAGATGGCGAGCCATTTCTTCCTTCATGTTCTGAATCTCATCCTGCAGGCGGCCAATAGTGTCTTGGTAGTTAGCAGCTTCAACAGCAAAATTCTCCTCCATTTCACGCATCTGGCGCTCCAGGGATTCGTTCTGGAAGAGAATAAAGTCAAGTATAACTACAGTTCAGCCACTCTTTCTAATGTCAAGACCCTTTATAACTTAAAATAAGGAAAAAACACAAAGGGAAGTTGAACAATGGTGTCCTTTCTGAAAATGCTCAAACACATCCCCAGTTCATCGTCTCCTTATCCTCCTCTTGCAAAGTCCAGGTGTGTTATTCTGGTGTCTGATGAGACATGTTTCACATTTATTCTATCAGACAGCAAAGCAAACCCCCACAGTAAGTCAAACACAGTACAAGTCAGCATGCAGGCAGTACTTGGTGAGGGAATCTACAGGTGTATTATACAGTTAACTCAATTTCAAGCAGCCTTTCAGGCAACTGGATTCTAGAAAGTGCTAGATCTGCACTTTTCCACTGTTCCCTCAGGCTTTGTATAGCTCATTCCGTATTGTTTATATCTTGAGAAAGACCAGTTCAGTACAGCAATCTGAGCAGTGCACTACACAGTACATGCAGACAAATGGAGCCCTAAGAGTCTTCTTCAGGAAGGATGGGTACACTGCTGTCTTGTATGGGAGATCAACTGCAGCCACACCCATCCACTGAACTACAGCATAGTGCTTAAAAAGCTGCATCAGGAAGAACATCATCTACTTACACTTCCTTTAAGGGCATCAACTTCACAGGTGAGAGACTGAATCTGTCTGCGGTATTCATTAGCTTCTTGTTTGGCCTGGCGCAGGGCATCATTGTTCCTATTAGCAGCTTCGGAGAGATCTGCAAACTGTGGATACAGTTTGTGGTTAGCACTTCACAAAAATGGTGTAACGGACTACTTCTAGACCCAGGATTTGGAGGCAACTGAAGCCATTGCAGGGAAGTTCTAGCACTTGAAATATTTAAACATGAACATTACACTGAACTTTTCCATTCCTGATTATTATGTTTCAAATCCTATCTTAAGTATATACTTAAGAACTGCCTCCAGCTACAAAAATAGCAAAGAACAGGAAATGAGTCCATTAGTTTGATGCTGCACTTAGGGCACAAATGATTTTTCCAACTGTATTCTTCCCAGACCGATAGTTTAAAGACTACTCTACTCTGGCTATGCTAGCATTCTGTACAGAAGGAACACTGAGTGCTGCAGCAAAGCTGTTACCTAAAATTCATTTGAATGCCTGCTGCATCTGTATAATCCTACAATGCATTTTACTTACTTTGGACTTGTACCACTCTTCAGCTTCCTGAAGATTCTTAGCAGCAACGCTTTCATATTGTTGACGGACATCACGCAGGGCAGCAGTAAGATCAGGCTTAGAAACATCCATATCGATTTGGATGTGCTGTTCCTGGAGTTGAGCCTGCAGTTCCCGGATTTCCTTAGAGAGAAGCAGACACTCAGAATTAATAAACAACACTATGCAGAAAATGCACAGGTTAGGACTAGGGACCAGAACCAGAGTTCACTTGTTCACTTAACTGACAGTGCCCAGACATAGACCTCATTACTCAGCTTACCTCATCATGAAGCTTCTTCAAGAAAACAATTTCTTCTTGCAGGGACTCAACTTTGCGCTCAAGATCAAGGCGTGCCAGAGAGGCATTGTCAACATCCTGATCAGAGAAAAAAGAACAATTAGCAATCTTATTTTTGCTACCTCGTACCCCAGCCTCAGAGATCATTACATGCTGCTCTATCACAATTTTGTGAACTGTGCAGCATATGAAAGTGTCATCTTTGCTACAGTATTGCTGACTGTGACCAAGAGCACACATCATGGTGGGTATAAATCCTGCTCAAAGACAAAAGCACATACTTAGTTTACAAGACAGTGCTAAGCTCTTCTAGCTTGACAATACTGAAAACATAGAGTTAACCTTTCAATTTGCAGAATTCTACCTTTTCCAGCGGGGCTTACAAGTGCAACTCATGTACCCACATGAGTGGGCTTAAACTTCTGTTCATCTATGGACTCCTCAGTGACAAACCACAGAGCCCCTTGGCTCCACAGGTCACAACTTGAAAGCACGCTGTTAAATCTAGGGATGTATGCATAAGGACCACAGACTACCACAACCAGTCTGTCAGATGTCCCTGGAGGAAAAGGCATGAACATAAACACAAACAGAGTCAGTCACTGCTGCCTACACCCTCACATTAGCTGGCAAATACTCCACCCTTTGCTGGACAGAGATAGTCTTAATCAACAGCAAAAATTCATTTAAGGCACAAGAGATGACATGCCATGAATGATACAGGGAAGCGGTGTTAATTTGTTCAAAAAATAACTGAAAATTAACTATTGATCAGTAACTTCTTACATTTTAAAGAAGCAAGTAAAGCTCTTTATAAAGGGGAAGACTGATCCTTTCACATTGGCTGTGTGGCTATGTTCTTATGGTATTAACGTAAGCAACATGTTTTCACAACTTGCATTACAGCCATTCTATATTTTGTCCAGAACATAAACGTTCCTAATCAGCAGTGCTCACTATTACAGCACATTTGAAACAGGAAAGATTCTCTTTAGACTACCAGGAAGCCATCCTTTGGATTACTCCTATTCAGGGATTAAGTTTTTTGCACCAGAAGAATTCTCCAGTGTTCTTTATCCAGCAGAATGTCCCTTTGATGTGTTATGAAAGTTTCCTATCAACTCCAGTTGCACACCACGGTTCATCTTGGCTCTGTTTTCCAGTTCAGAGAAAAAAAAAAATTCCTTAATGCATTTGTTCTCCTCCCAAAAAACTCAAAGATCATTCTGGAAGGAAATTACACAACTATGACCTAACATGTTTACATGACTACTGAGAAATCCAAAGACTTTCCAGTGGATTTTACACAAGTCTCAATACTAAAAGGGATTTTTTTTTTCCCAGAACCAATGTGCTACAGAAGTTTTAGCAACTTCTAATATACAGAAAGCATCTTAAACTGGAGGCTTGTTCAGTACATAATGTGTATTTTACTGTATTTTTTGCTAAGTGCACTTATTCTGCACTCTCTAGAGCCATGTAAATGAAAAAGCTATTAGTAGTCCAAGTAAACAAGATTTAAGTCACACATATGAGTAATTGGACTATGTATTGATTTTATCTGAAGAGATTTCTTAATGGCTGAACATCCTCGTTTATTTCAGGAAGCCCCTTGTTAGCCAGGAGCTGACCTGTTTGCTTTGTCATGGGCTCAGATCTGTTCCCTGCTGTCAGAGCATCTGACAAAGCTGTACTACGTAACTTTCTCAGTAATTATGATGCCTCTTTTGTTGCACAAACTAGCCACCAAATCCCTAGGCTTATTTGATGTAGGACACCCCACGGCATACGAGGAAAGTCATCTGGCATCTCTTGTTTAGAGGAAAAAATTCAGTAACTCTGAAAACAAGCATACTTTCTCTTCAAAATCTGCATGTTAAAACTACTCTTTTGTGGCAGGGAAAAATTGGGTATACTCTTGTTCAAACCAGCATGTACTATTTGTGCCACAAGTCAATTTAGACAACGATCTGCAGTTTTTACATGTAAAGCTGAGAGGTTATGTGGGCACAGCGCATAGACAGAGCAGCTGGAGGCTGAGCGACAGGGCAGGAAAGCGGACAATGAATGTGAGGCACGCACAGCACAGCTCACATAATAGCCCACAGCCTTCACAAAGCTTCATGGGTTGGAGGGAGAGGAAGACATGCCTTGAAGTGCACCAGAACAGCATGCACGATTAAACTAGCTTTAAGTCAAAGGAGCTTGTGCTTGAACTCTAGTAATTTAAAACAAAAAAGGGAAATGCCTCTGCACTGACTTGGCAACTACTTGGATTGGCTCAGCCCTAGTAACACAGCAGCCTAGGTTAAAGGCAGTACCTGGAGCTGCTGTTGCAAGCTTCAGCCCCCAGAATCAGTGGACACCTCATTCCCAGACCCTGACAGATGTCTGCTCTCACATTGTCTCCCTGAGACCTTTAGGGAAATTTTAAAAATCAAACGATGATGACGACTGTGTGGTGACACCTTCTATTGCCTATGGAGAGCTCTGGGATGGTCAGCCTGCACCCAGCTGTCTGGAGATAGAGGGCAGCTGCTTCCAGCCTAGAGGAGTTGTTTCACACCAGCAGGTTTCAGGAAGTTATCTTGTTTTGAAAAGGCACATTCCTAAACATCTGCTACTCCAAACAGCCCTCAGTGCAAGCTGAGAGCTGTTTTTGCACAAACCAAAACTTGAGCTCAGAACTTTCCGCAGGCTTCACAGTTGGTTCTGGCTGTCACATTGGCTTTGATTCATCTGTGTGACACCACAACTTCCTACAGACTGAACTCTGGTGCATTGTTTCTTATGTTAACATCTTTGCTTGTATGAGATTAAACTGTACATTCTGAATGCACATCAAGGGGATACAGACAGTTGCTGTGAGCTCATCCCAAGGAACACATAGTCCGCTTCTGATCAGTAAACACTGCTGATAGGAAATACTTCAAATCTGGGACAGTTTGAGAGTGCAGACCGAAGTGGTTCATCCAGAAGGAGTTCAGTATTTCACACAGAGTCTCCCCTAGGAATATGCCCCCACCATTACACATCTGGTAGGAATGCAGCCCACGGCACCCTCCCCTCCAACACAAAGGGATCCATTATTTCAATCTGCTGCCACCACACCGGCCATAATGCCTGGATCTGCATTCCTCGGTGAATCCCATAGAAACCATTAATACCCTTCAGCCCGGCGCGCAGATGGCTGCGCCTTTTCACAACTATTGGATCAGAAAGCGATTCCACGTCGGAGCGCTTTTGTGGAGCCGGCCAGACCGGGATAAAGCGGGACAATAGCCTCACCCTCCCCCCGGACTGCGGCACCCCCCTAAAGAAAACAACGGGGAGAACAAGGGGCTGAGCCGGGCAGCCTTTGTGCGAGCAGAGCCAGCCCCCAGCCCCAGCCCCGACCCTCCGCCCCCACCGCCCCGCGGCGGCCGCGCCCACCTGTCGGAAGGACTGCAGGGTGCTCTCGGCCTCCTCCCGCTGCAGCATCTCCTCCTGCAACCTGCAAGCAGCGACACACGGGTGAGGTGAGGGAGGGGTGGGTGCCCGCCCCGCGCCCGGCCCCAGCCCCGCGCCCGGCCCCGCACTCACTTCTCCCGCAGGCGCATGATGTCGTCGGCCAGGTTGTCGCGCTCCACCTCGACGCGGGCCTTGTCGTTGGTCAGCTGGTCCACCTGCCGCCGCAGCTCCCGCATCTCCTCCTCGTACAGGTCGCCCAGGCGGGACGTGCCCTTGCCCTTGAGCTGCTCCAGCTCGGCCAGCAGGATCTTGTTCTGCTGCTCCAGGAAGCGCACCTTGTCGATGTAGTTGGCGAAGCGGTCGTTGAGCTCCTGCAGCTCTACCTTCTCGTTGGTGCGGTTCGCCTTGAACTCCGTGTTGATGGCGTCCGCCAGGGTGAAGTCCACGGCGTCGTGCATCCGCATGGGCGGCATGCTGCTCCGCAGCCGCACCGACGTCGCCTTGGTGGCGTACACGCCGCCGGGCGAGGCGGACACGTAGCGGGCGCTGCTGGGCCGCAGGGCGCTGCCCAGCGAATAGCGGGTGCTGGACGTGATGTAGCGGGTGCCGGTGCTGGGCCGGCTGCCCCCGCCGAACATGCGGCGGTACGAGGAGTTCTTGCTGCTGGTGAAGCTCATGGCGGCGAGGAACGGAGCGGCTTTGTAATCCGGGAGCGGAGCGGGGCTCGGAGCGCGGCGGGCGAAGAAGAGCGGCGTCCCCACCCTGGGGGCCCTATTATGGGGCGCCGCCGCCCCGCGCCGCCCCGCCCCGGCCCCGTCCGTCGCCAATGGCCGCGTCGGGCCCGGAGAGGGGGGAGAGAGGTGGGAGGGGGGCCCGCGGCGGAGGCGCGGGGACAAAGGCGGCGGGACCCGGGGCGGTTGCCGAGGCTCCTTGGGGCCCTACGCCCCTCCGACAGCGCAGCGATTCCGAGGGCGGGACGGGCTGCGGTGCTCCGCCAGCGCTCCTAGCACGGGTCGAGTGCTTAAAAATGCGTCTGTGCAACTTTGTGCGAGCCCCGTCCCTTCTTTCGTAGCTCGCTGAAAGGCATCGAGATCGGGGGAGTGATGCTCGCTATTCACAAAGGGCTACCGAACGTCCAAAGCGGGCAGACAGAAACATGAACTATCGCTGGGTCTGGGGTTAGCTGCTTCATACGGCACCCCTCAGCCTTCCGTCCAGTGCTGAGGGGTCAGCGCTCTCCCTGCAGCGCCCGGGGACCCGCCCAGCCTCGTCGGTGCCGAAGGAGCTGCGCTCATTGCGGACGGGCGCTGCGGTACTGCCACGGCTGCAGCAGGGGCACCGCTCTGCCTTTGGGCACAGTGCTCCTGGTCGCTGGGGGAGCGGCAGCGGCCCTTAACCAAGGGTCTGTTTGTTTTTAGTTTCTGTAGGCACACGTCGCTGTCTCAGGAAAGAGCTCTTACAAATAGGTCGTTAGAAGTGATCTCCAAAGAACCTCAAAGGCAGGACAGAAATCCTCATTCTTCTACTGCAACTGCGCTATCGAAGTGGGGCTGCCCACTGTGAGACAGAAGGACCAACCGCAATGGCATAACACTAGACAGGGAAAAACTTGAGCAACAGTTAAAAAAGCTCCCCAAGACCATCTTCAGCATGAATGCAGAAGTGGTGGAAGGGAGGTGGTGAGATTCCCATCCCTTAGGGAATGTAAAGCCCAGCTGCCCAAAGACGTATACTCCCAGGGAGCAATCCCACTCTGACACATCGGGTTGGTGACACCATTTTCCACCTTGCTCTAAAAGTGACTGACACGATGCAGAGATATCTGCAATGTATCTTTTAGCACTTATGGCATGTAACATTACGACTGGCTTTTAGTTTTTCTAACTTGCAGTCCTGCAGAAGCAATGTCTGCACTGGGAATTCTCATAAACCTGAACACGAGCAGCAGGCGGGGAGTGAGGTGACGTCCGTACCCAGCTCACACAGGGTTGGCTATTGTCCTTCAGGTGTTGTACCTTATGGGAAGAATTGGAGCCCATATATTTTATTAAGGTTGTAGCAGGAGATTTTTGGTTGGTTGCTCAGTGACTGTGTTCCTTTCTGTGCTGTAGTTTGGTTCTGATGGCAATGAGAAGTAAAGGAACACAGGCAAAAGGCACAGCAGTAGGCAGCAAGTGGCTCTCCAAGGGAAGATGCCACACTCAGCTCAGAGCTGTCACAGATTGCTGGGCTGCTAAAGGTGCACTTGGCTCCATTTGCTTCTCTTAATGGCCCACAGCTTGTTTATGCTCTACAAAACCTTTATGGCACGCACATGCAACTGCCATCCTTCACTCTGACAATGCTTTGCCCCTGAAATTCAGGGATGTGTTTGCTTTGGTAAAAAAAAAAAAACAGGACCTCTTGTTTTGGATATAATTTTCATATGTTTATGTCAGTGCTGCCATATGTGCTCTTGGCCACCTGCCCCATTGCTGTTTCTCTCTGTGAAATTTCCCTAAAAATGCAAAGATATTCATTATAAGGACTACAATAAACCCCACAGTACCTTTTGCTGGTGGGCACTTACTCAGGTGCAGAAATGGAGGAAGTTTATTGTACAGCTGCAATAAATGTAGTCCATATTTGCATCCCAAGCCCAAAGGGAAACAAGAACTGGCCTCTTTGAAGGATCTCCACAGTACTTGTCAGGAAAGACTGCATCTCACCATAGCTGCAGGAATCACAGAGAGCTGAGGAGGGAGGGCGGAGGGGAGTCAATGGCTGCAGCCAAGAGGATGCAGATGTACTGAAAATACTGAAAATCTGTTACAATAAGAATGAAAAAATCCTTGTAATAGTCAGATTTTCTCTGGAAAATCTGTATTTCTGAAAACATGGATGAAAATATTAGCATTTGTAATTTTTTTAAGTTTTCAATTTGATTTAGGCAGCAAGAAATTAAAGGAGTTTAGTCTATCTAGCATGTTTTGGAATGTGCTTTCCAGTTATCCCAGACCTTGACTAAACTGATTTGAATCATTTCATCAATCAAACTTCTGTACTTTTTCCCCCAGAAAGTATATAATGACCTGTAAGCCTAAGACACCCAGCCAAAACATCCTGCAATGCAAATGCAGTTCCCTTTGTTGTCAGTTCCATAAAGCAGCCCGGAATCCTTTTGGGAGCGAGGACTGGAAGGCATTTGCCCACAGAGGCTTTCCTTCACATTTCCCTCAGGTCCATGAATATTGAACATGCTCTATGCAAGAGGGACTGCTTCAACAGGAGAATATGAAAGAGGGTTAATGTCCTGCAGCAGTTGAATAGTGAATCTCCATAATATTCAGACACACAAGTGCTGGGACTGCTGCTTGACTGTACACCGCAACTTCTAGTGAAAAGAGCACTTCCTCCACTTCCTCCTTCAGCTGTGGCTTGAGAAGACTCGGGCTTCTCTGGTTTTGAAAGCAGAAAGGCCCTAGGTTCCTATTTCCAAATAAATAGTTGTAAATTTTGGTGTAACAGTTCTGCGGGGCAGTCCTTCCCTCTGGCTGGGAGCTGGGTGTAGCTGGGCTAGGGGAAGGACGATGCTTCCTGCAGCCTGTTCCAGCACTTTGTATATTGTGCTGAAAACACCTCCTCTGAGCCCAAAGAAAAACTGCTTTTTCTGAATCCCAAAAGCCTTGAGAGAAGCTGATGTGGGTTTGTGAACCCAAAAATTTACTAACAACTAAATGTTCGGGCCCTTAAGCCTCCTTTTCTGAGTAACTTCGACAATTTATGATCTCAGGAAGTAAATTAAAAGTTCTTTTATGAAAGTTATTTTAAAAATTGTATTGCCTGTGGTAGTTGTCATTGTTACAAAACACAGCAAATGTCTGTGAGTATCCACTGATTTTTTCAAGGGAATGACTATGTTACATACTCAAAACTAAACACATCTTTCTGCAGTACAATATTTTAATGTCAGATGAATGATATGAAACTGGCGGGTCTTTCATCACTGGGGAAGTGTTCTGATTATGACTTGTGCATGCTATTATTACTGTTGCACATAAAGTTCCCCTCCGTTATGGTTTCTGGTAGGCAGAGCAGGTTTTTTTCTGTCTCCTTTTGTCTCTCTTTTACCGAATCAGGCAATCATTTCCAAAGCCAGTACACCTCTGTCCAGGTCCTGGGGTTGTCTCAAACAGCATGCACAATTCTAGCAGCGCAGAGCAGAGAATTATATGTTTTTCAGTTCTTTCATAGGTATAACAATTAACGTAATTCATCCCTAAAAGAGAAGAAACCAACTGGAATGCTCTGACTCACTGCATGTAATGGTAATAGCACTAACTGATGACTCTCAGAAGTATCTTTAGCAATGACTGGGTCATAAAGGCCAAGATTTTCCATGCTGACAAAAGGTATGGCATACGCTGAGGCTCAATGCTCACCTTAAACTCTAAGCAAAATTAACTTGCAGAACATGCCAAGTGTTTCAGTCTTAATTTGGATCTCCAAAAAAATGTAATTTGAAATTTCAGCTATTTTTTTTCCTTGTTTATGAAGCTTTCATTTTGCCAAAGTCAAATTAGGCAAAATTCTCACAGAACAAAAGAAGAGAGGTGCATGAGGATTTTAAGTGTAAATGAGAGCAGTTATGCTCATATTTTGATCCAATTATTTTTTATAGACTTGGAAGTCCATTTTACTCAGAAAAACTGGATTTTTAGAAGAGATTAATTGCAGTAGGAATAAGAAAATAGGTGTTTGGATAGCCATGTAGATGCATGTACAGAAGAAAACAAAGCACACGGTGAGAAATTATGGCAACAGAAATCATAGACTGAGGAAGACATCAGAATAAATGAACAGTATAATCAGGGCCGTATCTTCCTATTTCTGTGAGGGAGGAAAAGACACCAAATTCAGTAGCAGAAGGATGTCAATTTCCAAATCACATTGCTGAGTGGAAAAATAAGGAATATGGTAATGAAATCTGCACTGTGGTTAAATTACAGTACAGCAAGATGCAGAAAGTGGGGGGACAAGAGAAGATGTAGGACGTGGTTGAATACTCGTATAATGATTACAAGAGCACAGAAAAGAAGGGCTTGAGAAGAAAACAAATTTCACTTAACATTTCTAGAGCTTGAAGAAACATTAAGACATTTGGGAGAAAATACAGGAAAGACAGACAATAATTATTGTTACTCTTTCTTACTGACTCATTCTTGAGACTGACATAAAACTAGAGGAGCTACAGATTGCTGACAGGAACAGCTGAAAGACCACTCTGTCAGTCCCTGCCACCCAGTGCTTATTAACAGGTCCTGTGGCCTCAAATTCTTTGATTTGACAGAGCTAGCATCTAATTGTTCTTCTACGGTGCACAGCTTGCCTAGCTCATCACAAATTAGTTGAGGAAGGAACAGGGAGAAATTCTTTCTGCACTGTTCACATCACACCCCTATACCTGTATAGGAACTTGTTCATTGCAGCAGAAATGCTAAGTCACAGCTTGAAACAGTAACTGAGCATCTGGGAAGGCAGGGCCACCCAGGGGAGTTCAGGTGCATGCATCTGGATCCTGGCTCCACCCCTTCCCAGACATCATTTAAGGGTTAGCAGGGAAGCAGTATCTTGCTGGTGGTCCCTGCTTACCTGAGGCCTTACGAGGGTAAGTGGATTTTTTTTTGTTTGTTTCTGCGGTTGTTGTATTTGAGCAAATCCTCACTTGATACAGTCTGGGGCTTTGCTACTCTGCTATTGTTGCTGTGCTTTTCATCACACTGTAACATTATATTCATGTTCCTTTAATTATGATTGGGTGCCACAAATGGAATAAAGGGCTGTGGTGAATCTTTATGTAAAGACAATTTTTCTAGAATACCTTATTTTCCATCCATATCCATGTAAACAATCTCAAAGTACATCTTAATGAGTATATAGGTATTTAATTTTACAAGAAATTACTCAAGGGTCACCATAGGCACTTCATAAAGCCTTTTACATTTTGTTTAACTTCAATAGAATATTTGTGTAACACTATGTAATGTGTGGAATTTCTTTCTGTCCCTTGCTATATTGCTGACTTTCTTGTCTTCACGTTGCTATCAATACTGGTGCCCAATTGTTATCCTTGTGGTCAGCTGTTGGCACAGGTAGACTTCAACAGCATGAATGAGCATTCATTTGTCACATTGGGATAGAAAGTGATATCTACAGACTTGTGTGTCTTAAACTTTGAGATTGCAAACATCTTCAAAGATAAATCATCCATCCATTCATCTATCCATTTTCTCGTTTGGAAAAGGCTGAAAAAAGTGATTCTAGTGTGTCATTAATGAACCCTGCCACTTACAGATTTGCTACTTTCTGGCCAAGCTTTTTCAAAAGAAACTGCTTAAAGGACTCCTATCCAAAAAAATAAAATTCCCCATTACATTTGGCAGGGATTTCATTCTTCTCTTTCTCCCAGGTCCATCACTTACAAAAGGCATCAATAGCATAATGTCTTCTTGCCATGATATACCAGGAAATGATGATGTTTTTTTCTGAGGAAGGGGCAGGGCACAGCAATGAAATTATTAATTACATGAAGCAATTGTTCAGATCTTCCTTTGAGATGCCCAGAACAGGCAGAACATTTGTAGCTCAGGGCCAAGTTTTTACTGGATTCCTCAGTCTGAGTTCTTGTGCCAAATCTTTGGTTCCAATGTGTCTCATAAACTGACTGTGCATTGTGTTAGCCACTCTGGGATTAGTTAGCTTTTACAAAAGGGAAGAGGACGTGGCTCACACACCCCAAAACAGAGGAGACCAAGTTTTTAAGAGTTGCTTTTGCATGCCAGTTCTACGTCTAATATTCAAACAGTGTACTCTGGCTGGCTGGGGTTGAGGATGGGATTTTAAGTTGATGGTATGAAAAAAAAAAAAGAAAAAACAAACAAAAAAAACTACAGTATTGTGGACTATAGGAGTAGAAAATTTATTAAACATATAAAGAAGATGCATATAGCTGGAGAAGGAAAAGATAAAGTATCTCAAAGAGTGGTGAAGTCCATTTTGGGGGGGTTGTAAAGGTGTCTTGTTTCCCATTACAAATGTAGACTCCATGTCTATGGGATTTTTTTTGATAATTTGTCTCATATGTATGGTTATTATTATAGAGTTATTATGCCTGTGTAGGATGGTGTATGGGAACTGCTGAGTCACGGCCTGAACCTCTGATTAATCACCTGAGGCAAGCAATGAGTCAGCCCTGGGAGCACAGGTGAAAGCAATTCACCTGTGCTGCAGGAAGGGGTGGAGCCTGGCTGCACCTCTCCTAGGCCCATTTAAGAGCTGACTACCAGTGGGGAAGGATCTCTCTCTCTTCGGAGGATCCACTCCACTGGTCTTTCCTGAGCAAGCCCACAACATGGGTAGCATCCTATTTATTCTCTTTGTCTCACTGTGCCTAACTCTCTTGCTTATTTCATTATTATAACATCTTAATATTATTAAATTATATAATATTCCTTTAGATATAGTTTTCATTGATTATACAGATGGTCTAACAATTATTTTGCTTTGTAGATGTTTTGTGTTGACTCTTAAATTTTACAAATGTTTGTGGCTGCTCATTTGACATGGAATGGACATTTCTCATAAGCCCCATGGAGGTTACTAAGCCTACACCCGAGTCCAAATCACATCATGAGATAAAGATAACTCTGCATAGTGAAGAAGCCTTCTAGATGATGAAACAACATATAGGTAAGATGACAGGCTCTTCCAAAGACTGAGGAATGGATTACTCAGAATATGGTAATGCAGCCAATGGCTGTATTCCAACAGTAATCAACTTCTGTAGTGTCAAGAGATTTATCCTTTAAATGAATTCTCTCAGTAATGCTCTTGTACTGTAATATACATGATGCTTGGACTGGTACTGATAATGGGGTTTATGCGCAGTATAGATTACTGTCTTGAGGGTTTAAATTCATTGCTTTTCTAACTTTTGAACAACTTTGTACTAACCATAGGAGACGAGTGCTATATGTGACTTGGCACTATTAGTGCAATGAAGTCATCCTCAAGAACTTCAGCTGCTGTGCAGGGTCCCTGACAGACAATTCCAACAATATCCCATTGTATTTCTCGTATGAATTATGTAAAACATGTTTGCTGGAGTCTTAAATCAGCCCAGCTCCCTGTAGCTGAAAATTAATTTCTAGTCCATACTGGAGATGTTTTTGTTCAACAAAGATTTCTCTTTGTCAAAAAGAACTAATTCAGACTTGACCCATGTAGGTTAGGCTTACTTGTCTCCAGACTGTCTCAGCAAAATTAACATTTAATCTCACAACACTTTATCTAAAAAAGGTTGTTGATTTTTTTTTTTTTTTCCCTGAACTTTAGGAAAACCCAAAGCTTTTTCTTCTTAGTTGAGGCACTGGAAAAAGAGATACAAAAACCCCACAGCCATAAATGACTCTTCTATAATTCAATTGGAATAACTTTTCAAGTTATCCTTCAATTCGGTTAACCTTTATAGAATCACACAATTTCTTCAAACGTGTTCTTTTTCTGTAGGCTGTTTTCAAAGAGGCTTTCTGTTAGAACAGAACTGTGTCCCAGCTGTTGGTATGCTTGACAGACATTTGTAGACACAGATGTAGTGAGAGAATATTTACAGTGCAATCAGTTCTGTAATTACTTTTAAATAGCTTTGGAGTAACTCACTTGCAAAGTGCCAGTAATGTAACAAGGGTGGAAGACACCTCAGCACTGCAGAGGCACCAATTGCTCAGCTTCTCGAGCAGGTTTTGGAGTCAGTCCTCAGTGAGCACATTGTGGTTTCAAGGTAGCTTTGTAAGTTACAGCTTTGTAAGTTACAGCTCTGCTGCGGCTGCATGAAAGATTTTCTTCCTCTCTAGAGGAAACACCCTCCTATTGAAATCCTACTGCCATGGTGACCAGCATAAGACGCATCATTTCCTGTGCTTCTGCTGGCTACAGGATTAGTCACAGAACTCCTCACATGGGGATGAATGCAAAAATGAAATTGAGGCAGGGGAGAACTCTTTTTTTTCTTTTTTTCTTTTTTTTTTAAAAAAGGCAAGACTGTGGTATACAAAAGTTCTAGTGATATCAGATAGGTTTGAGACCAAAGGCATAACCATCATAGAGCTACAAGTCTTTCTCAGCTTGTCACTCTGTACGCTATATACTATGCACTATATACTATACTATCCATGTGGGGATGCTGGAGATTAAAACTCCTGTTGTAAGCAAAAAGGTAAGAGGCACATCTTCACCCATCTATTTCTCTTTCTCACCAGTTTTTCTCTGAGAGAGCAGTGGGCCATGAGCATGCAGCTGCCATCTCCTCCTGCCCCACAGGCATCCTGAGGGGGTAGCTGAACTGATTTCCCCCTCACCTTTGCCTGGTGTCATGGCTGCCGTGGGCCTGGTAGAGCTCAAAGTCTGTTTTGTTCAGTCCAGCAAAGATTTTTCAATATATATGTCTATATTGCTTACTAGCCTTTTTTATCCTTCTCTTTTGGTAGAGTGCTGGAATGTGCAAGTACAACAAGAAAGTCAACAATGCTATGTTGACATAATGCATCTCATCCAGCCAAGGTTACCACTGCAGGCCAACCATAACAAACAGGCTGGATTTATTTATATTTTTTTTTCACCAGGAAAACAAAGAATTCATTGGAGAAGCAATGACTTTCTTATAGAGTAGGTGTGCATCTCCAAAGCCTGAAAATAAAATCTTGAAGTGTAGACAATAACATATTTGAAAATAGGTTAATATTTGTTTGACTCTTCTAAATAATTTCAGTTGCATAAATTTGCCCTGTATATGGAGTTTTCAGAAGTGGGTTGAGAGAGTCTAACAAATGTAGTTCAATGTGGGTTTCATTTCTAGTCTTGCAGATGTGTGGGATTACAAATGCAAACCGTGGGCTTCACTGTCATATTGGCACAGGGTTCCACCACCGTGGTTGCTGAAACTAACTTTACTGAGTGTCACTTCATTGCAAACCAAGTCTGATAAAGTCCCTCCAGACAGCTCAATTTCAATTAGTTGCAAAAGGTTTCCAGTATGAGTAACATATTGGGCCAATGGTTATGGAAACAGTAATTTATGCTAGACATTCTCCATGAATTTTTTTTTTTCAATTCAGTGATTGCATTGCAAGGGTATGTCATGCCTTGCATTCCTTCCTAGCCACAGTGATTTCTGACCCAGAACATGAGCCTCTCCTATAGACAGCTGAGATGCCTGTATACTTTTCCTGACCCTCATTTAAGTATTTAGTAGGTTATATGAGACACTGGGACATGAGAAGCACTGTTTGTTCAGCCACCAACAATATTTGCTTCAACTACAGCTTTGGATGATGAGTGTAAGTGCAGTTTTAAACATCAGTTGTATCAGCAGAGTGATTTTTCTTGTTCTCTTCATTTTTGCCTGTAGAGGAAATGCTCACAAACACTTTGTAGTATGTATCCACTAGTTTCCACCATGCCTCACATCCATAGGAAACTAAGTAACTTATACAGCTTCAGCATTTTGTCATCAGTAGAACCCTGTGACAAGCACTGTGGAGTGGCAGGCTTCATCCCACAGACCAGTGTGGCCAGACACCTTGCTGGCCTGTTAATCCCTGCTCCATGCAGGTGGGAGGGCAGGGAAGGGTTGCAGGAGCAGAGCTGACTCTAACTGCAGAAGGTCTGAGATGCCATAGTTCCTAACTTCATGTTTCAGTTGCCAGTGCAGTGAAATACAGAATCTCAAGGTAATGGTTTTGGTGGGTTTTCTTTGAATGTTTTCATGATGCTGTTTGGCACCATTGGTAACTGTAACACTTTTAACAATTCTAAAGCATGCAAGAAGAGAAAATAGTGCAGTGGTTTTGCTTGCATGCTCCTCTTACCACATGCATCTGTTTCACTGGATGTGTTTACTAGTTACCAGGACAACAGTTTCAGATCTGACATGATTACCTGTATCATAACAACCATCAGAGATGTGGGCAAACTTCAGGAACTTCTAATCTGAGCAAATGCTGCCAGGAGGCAGGAGCTTTCTAAAGCTGTCTCAATGAAAATCTGGTATCATATGCTGATGTCATTGGCTTTAAAGGAATTTATTTAAATGATCAGTTTACTTAATGTTTTTAACAGTAAAATACACATTCAAGTTAAGAAAATAAATGCTTCATCATTGTACTATCATAGTTCTACAGATGTGCTCATTCAAAATAAATTTTTTTCCAAAAGCCTATTGGCTTTTATTCAAAGCTAGCTATGTTGTTAAGGTGTAACTGATATATGAAATAGACCCTATGCATGTGCTAAAGAAGGCTAAGACACAGCTGCAGAATCTGAAATCCCTTATCAGGAAGCCAAAATCAGTAGGGTCACAGGACAAACTTTGGAACTTTTCTTACTTTGAAATCTTAAAGAATTTAAAAAACCTTTACTGAGAGTAGAATAGGCCCAGTGGTGGATGTTAGACTTGACTGTTATTAATCTCTTCTTCTAGTCAAATTAAATTTTGACTGGGATTTATGGGAGTCCTATCCATGCTATGTGTACAGAAGTAGCTGTCACAACACCCAAATTTCATTAGTCAGACAGATGCAATTGGGAAATTCTGCAGTGATGTGGCTGTTGCCAGGCCACAGGACTGAGTGAGCAACAACTTAGCCTGCTCTGTAGAGATGGCAACGTGTTACTAAGTTTTCCTAAGTTGACAACTTCCACTTCCACAGGGCACGCTTGCTCTGTGGACTCATTTTTCTTTTTTGAGAGAAGGGAGGTGTGGGTGACTGCTGATCTTGGTACTTCTCTGGAATTGGCAGCATACCTTAATTTCTATTATGCAATGTCTGGTCAAAAGATTATTATTATGCTGGCTTTATATTTATAAAGAGAACACTAAAAGTAATTGTTTCCAGATTGTTTCGATTATTGTCTTTTTCATAGCTCTCAATTAATAAGGAGAACCAAGCCAGGGCACAGAATTCTAGAACTGGTTACTGGAAGTTGTTTAAAAAATGAGCACAAGGGAGATGTTGGTGTTTTCCATTCTTAGCAAGATTAAGCCAATAAAATCTTAGCCTAGTCTGTGAATCTCATTGTTGCCAGAGTGGAGGAGGTGTGCTGAGCACAGGATGCCTGGTAGAGGAGGTAGGCAGAGAATTTCCCCTGAGGAAAGAATTTTCCACTGACATGAATACAGCAGTGGTCTCCACTTTCTTCACCAGTCTCCACCTTTACTGTATGTGAATGGCAAGAATACTGTGGAGTTAGGGAAAGGAAAGTAAAAAGCAGGTCTCGACACTCTCTCTCTCCTTCTGATACAAGGAAATGCTTTTCCTCTGTAGTTTTAATTGCTATGGGAATTGGGCAGCTCCAAATAGATGAGCTGCTCCTGACTGCGTATAGCTCATTATGATATTTAGTTTTGCTGTGGAGTATATAGATTGTATATAAATTGTTGCACTAGTGATACAAGGAGATAAAAACCATTCATCAGCTTCGCTAATTTCAGTAGTCTAAAAGCTGTGTTTTTTCTTTACCTTCACCTTATATCTCTATTTTAAAGGGCTCCTATGGAAGTTTATCTTTTTAGCAGACACCAACCTTGTTCATCACAGCCACTTACCCTGAATCCTCACCTTCAGAATTTTCCTCACTATCTTTGTCCAATGACTACTTTCTCTAGCAAATGCATTCCCCACTTTGTTATGCTGTGTGATTCAGCTACCTTCCTCAGTTCTCCATCTGCTGTTTGTGCAAACTACCTGTCTTGCCACTTCCTGCAATGTGTACTGCTCTCCTCTTTGGTATCTCAGCTGCTGCACTTCCCTCCAGACATAGTCAAAGTAGGCCTTGGGTTTCTTTTCTTAGTCATTACTTCCATGGCTGACAGGTAAAGAAACAGCCCCTAACTCTGACGGTGAAGATCCACGGGGAATGACAGAACTTTTTCAAAAGAAGCTGGCAAAAACTAATATTCTTTGAATCGTGTTTCTGATTAGTAGTCCAGAAATGCACCTTATTTTTGATAGGTTTCTAGGAGGTGCCAAAAAAGTGATCAACTTAAGAAGTAACTCAAGAAGCATGTCCAGAGTTTTAAGTTATTTCAGGTTTCATCCTCGCTTTAGACTCTAAATCCATGAACTGGGGCATAGGCAAGTATCTTAGCTTGTAGGAAGAAGGTAATCCACATTTTACCCTGCAGGTTATTTACTCTTTGGGTTTTATGTATACATGTAAATGCATCTGTCTGGCACATTGTTACAAGCTGGCTGCTTTTCAGGGGCAACAATGCTTTTGAGTTTTTTTAATCTAGAGAAAGCGATTTCACAACCTTAAGAAAATTAGAACAGTTTCATGTTATTTCCTTCCTATTCCACCAGCTTTGAAACAGCTTTTCAAACCATCCCTGCATGCTAACTTCGCTCCTGCAGACAAAAAGAATTGCTGAGGCCTGCATAACTGCCACATGCCATCAGCATCAGCTGCCCAGCAGCACAGCAGGCTGGCACCGTCCCAGGCCGGTGAGCACAGCCCTTTCACGGACCCCTCATCCCCTCTCTTCCCGTGCCCACCCTGTGCGGTTTGGGACGAGCTGATGAGGCCCCCCTGGCACCGAAGCCCCACACGGGTGAGGGGACAGGCTGTTCCAGAGGGTGGCTTCGTCCGCAGGGCCTAACCCCTGTACAGGGTTAACGAGCAAGTAGCAGTGCCACAGCGAACCGCGGGCTGGCACGGGGCCGCCGGGCGATCAGGAAGGAAGAGGGCGGGCAGGGGGGAACGAAAGAGCGGCGGAACGGACGGGCGGCACTCGGGGAGGCGGTCGGGAGGGCCATGCAGTGCGCCGAGGCATGGCGGCTCTGCGGGTGCTGGAGCTGTACAGCGGCATCGGGGGGATGCACCAGGCCCTGAAAGGTACCGGGCAGCCCGGCCGTGCGGCCCCTCGCCGCTTCACCCCTCTCTTTGGACGCCATTTTCTCGCTGCGCCCTCGACCCTTGGGGGCTGTGAGGAGCGCCATCTTCTCGAGGGGTCTAAGATGGCCCCTCGCTTCGGCCCCTTCCCCAGCCTGCCTGTCCCCCGCGCCGTCGTGCACGGGCGCGCGGAAGGAAGCTGTGGGGTGGGAGGCGGCCGCGCTCCCCGCGTCCCATAGCTTGGAGGCACGTCCATCTCAGGGGCCGGAATGGAGCGGTGGGGCTCGTGTTGAAGGGGAGGGGGCTGTGCCCATGGAGCAGACACGAGAGATTGGTCAGGGTTCTGGTGAAGTGCTTGTGTTAATGGCCCACAGCTGTAAGCTGGACCCCAAAGCGTCGTGGCTTGCTGGCTATCACCATGCAGCCAGGAGTGCACCAGGATGGAGGGCGGGGATCCATGGTCCTGCCTCTGACCTCGAGAGTGGTGATACTGTGCATTAATACGTGCTGTGTCTTCTGGTGGCTCACCCACGCTGTGTATGGGATGGGCAAGGTGATGCTCAGTCACATTAGCCTGGGTGTCCCGTAGGTGTGCGGGTAGAGCACATGTTCTCATGACACATTGTGTGGTGAATAGCTGATACGTGCTTTGTTGTAAGCCTACCATGTGGGGTTGGTATGACGTTCTCTAAATATGAAAATAAAATACAGAATTTGAGCTGGTATGGTAAGTTTGGGCTAGATCATGTGCCCAGGTGTTTTTGATCTGGTACAAGGAAATCTGGAGCTGGTTTTGGTGGATTATTGAAACTGTGGCTTGGGTACATTTTACTAAGTCCTGTAGGCTGCCCGTGAATTGGCTTCCCCAAATAAAAATGTTGAGTTAGGACTATTGATATGAGCTTTATTACTGTTCTGAGTATGGGTTTACTTGCAAATCTACAGCATTTACAGAAATAACTAATAATTTTAATTGCTACTACAGTCCTTCAAATACTCATGCCCTTCTGCTGCATTATACAGCAGAGATCATTTTCATGAAAACATCAAGTGAAAACTCACCTTATGTTATTTTCCTAGTTAGCTGTGAAATATTAATGTTTATGGTAGAATCTGCTTCTCATCATGCAGTCACGTACTCACAATTATTGGTGTGACACTGAATAATTTCTGCTTGAATGCTTTTGCCTGTCTGTGTATATAGGTGTATACACACACACACACACAATCACATGCAAAGGTTGCTCTGGAAGTAGCGCTTTTACTTATGTCTATGGCTACTACAACAGATACAAAAGCTCAATAACACTGTTTGTAGTTGAGAATTTGCTCTATCAAAACACTATTTTTCAGCATAGACACCACCATTTGTTAATGCATTTTCACCAGTGGTGAACAAAAGCCTGCACACCACACTTGCCTAAATCTTTACCAGGGAAGGTGATCCACTGTTACTCTTGCCGCTGATGAAATGCACCACCCACTACCAAGCACTGATAAATGTCGATGGATGCAACTTTTTCCTGCATTCAGTGACACACTTTTATTTCTTACGCACTTTCATGTCAGGGACCAATTTGTCAGACTGCCTGTCTGTTGCCATTTGCAACCAAGTATAATGGAGTATTGACTGGAGGGTTCAGCTTCTACTGCTGTACCACCAGCATCTGCCTCTGATGTCTTCAGCCCATAATAAAACAGGAGGCATTATTTTTGGAGCACTTGTATAATATGTAAAAATACACAGAATACCAAAATAAGTACCTCTGTTGTTACTGTTAATAATCCTAGTCACTTGGTATAGTAATGCATTTTCATTATTTCCAGACTTATCTTTTGAATATTAAAAGCAAAGTATTTCTTTTTATGGAATTGTAGGTTTTGAAGTCTTTGTGGAGTAAAGAATGTTTTAGCTAATGGTGACACTTTTCCAGTAGTGTTGTTTCTTAAAGTGGTGCGGAACTACCTGTGTGTTATAGACAGTTTCCATGGAAAGTGGATTCCTGAAACTTGGGGTACACTTTGGTCCTTTGGTTTGTCATGCGTTGTGTTTGTCATGTTGGTGTTTGTGTGTATAACAGGTATTTATTGAGTGTTATCTGTTTCTGATCTTAGCATATTAATAGACATTTCATGAATGTTTGGTAATGTTCTGCAGTGATTCATGAATTGTAATGCCGGACATGATACTCTGTGGCCATCTCCATCCCCAGCTAAGAAAAGATCATTTGCAACACAACAAAATACTTAACAAAATGGGGATGTTGGGAATGCAAGCAACCTTTCATGATTACCAGAATACTGGAAGTTTGCATCCAAAAGATACCTTGCTTGAACCATGCACAGAGGACATTTACTCTGTGGGTGAAGGCTTGGGAACATACATAACTTACATCTTATGTAGTTTGGAGAATGAAGGAATTAACTGAAACATTCTTTCCAGTAAGATGAGAATCTTGTAGTTAAAGTCTAATTAAAACTGATGGGCAACTGAATAAAAAGAGTTCTATATAATTTGCACTGAATTTTATATTTAATGACAGGCCATTGTATAAAACTGGTTTTGATGAATTGAATTGCATTCAGGAATACTGATACAGTCGGAAGGTTTGATCTCTTCTGCTGTCTTTTCTTTTTGAGCCTTTTAGACATCTGGATTCAGTTTTCTTAGTATATGGAGGAAGAAAGGAAAGTCAAGGGGGATTTAAGTGTTTGCTTTTATGTGGAAATCAAGCAGAGAAAAGTGAATGTTCCTTTGAAAGTGCTTTCTGTTTGATAATAATAGGATTTCTTACATGTTTTAGGTCTATACATGTACATGAAACCATGCTGTTCTGAAGAGATCTCTGGTGCATTTTTTTGGATGTTCTTTTGCAGTTTTTTTTTTTTTTTTTTTTTTTTTTTTTTGTCTAAATATGAAGCTTGAAAGAAAGCCCTTCATTTTGCCATGCTTTTTTAAGCCCGATACATGAGAGATGAATGTGATGTGTAATGCTTTATTTTCTTGGTGTGGTCTCCAGTGAATCTATAGAGCCAGGAAAAATAACGGAGTCATTTAGAAAAGAGTGAGAACATAGAAGACTTGAGTGCAGCCACTCCAGGAAAGCTACTTGTTCTACAGCAGGGATTGTGCAGTTCTGGCAAGCTTAGCTCAGTGTTGGTTACTGGCTGTGTTACATGGGCAGCTTTTGGGCCAGTTATGTTCAGCAGCACTGGTCCTGCTTGATTTTTTTTTTTCTGCCTATTTGTCAGCATTTTTAATTGGCAAATAGTTATTTTCCAGGAAATCTGATGCTGTCTTTTTTTACTTGGATGTCATTTTTGGCTGTGTTCTTTTATAAACTTTACTTTAGGGTAGCATATAATTGAGTTTGCAGGATGAGGATGTTCGTTGTTTTGGCAGTTGTCACTAAAGTAGAATGTATTTGAAACAAGTAGAACACAATTGGTTTCAAGATTATTCTCACCTACACTAAAAAGTAGCTGACTTTTAATAAATGAGTGAAAGTTTGTATCCCACTTTCCTTCTGTTGCTACATACTGTTGATGTACAAATTATTAATATGTAGTTGGATCAGGTTCTTTTTGCCAATGGAAGGGCTATTCATGAATTTAGATTTTGGTCCAAAAGCGGAGAAGAAAAATCTTGAAGGTTGCCTAGCTCTGTGCTCATACTTTACCTGTAGATAATCCAACATATGCAGAATTCCTAGTTTCAGATTTATAGCAATATCTGAATTTTAACAGTGAAGGCATGCAGAGAGACCAAACTTGGAAAGTTGAGCTTGATTAAGGTCAGAAGTTATTGAGTCAGTTCATATTCTCTCCCTTGGAGATTCAAGGCAGCAAAGAGATGGGAATGTTTTTCTTTTTTTCCATCCTATGCTCCAAGCATTGCAAGGATTGCGAAGGTTGATGTTTAGATTGTGTATGTCTAAACCTATTATATTTTATATGCGTATATATGAGTGCTTTGGCTGTATACAAAGTGCAGGGTTTCTGCAATGAAAAATACAATGTTTTATTTTTAGGAAATCTCTTGCTTCAGCTTATTTCCTTAGCAACTTTCCATCAAACAAACAGTCTGCACTAACTCATTCCCAACCAAAACAAACTTAAAATGGCATATTAATGTAGGCAGTTTTCCCATGAAAAAATGTATTGCAGGTCTCTGCCTCAAGCATTTATAATCTGCCAGGTCATGAAGAAGCTCTTTGAGCATAAAATATGAAGGAGCAATTTTTAAAAAATACTGTCATTTTGCAGCCGTGAAGGTAGCAATAGTTTTTGAGCATAGGAATATTCTTTTGTAGCCTCTCGTCTCTGCTTGATGTTATTCACTGTATTTAATAACTCTTGTGAATTGCACAGCATAGTGAAGTACGTAGCACAGCTATCTCAGGAGGAGGGAAAAAGGAGAACACGCCGACCAGCAGCCACAACATTCAGCACAGTGCAAAAACTTTGCTGTTTTGAGTGCCCTTTAGCACTGATGTTAGTTGCTCCCTAAAATATAGCGCTTTGTAGCACGTGATGGTGCCAGTTGTGCTGCAGTACGAATTTATGTATTTTTTACGGCTGAGCTGAGCAACGCCAGTACAAATGGAGCAGTGGGAAAAAGTTGCTCAGTATCCTGCAGGAAGCGAGTATCGGGTTTGCTGATAATTGTGTTAACTGCAGTCACAGACGGTTCCACCTAATCGTTTAGGCCACGAGCCGACAGCTCAGAAATGAAATCTTTGCTGTCTGTTTGAAAGGGAAACAGAACTGACACAATATGTGACTAATCTTCTTTTTTCCATCTGTTCCCATATACCTGTTAGGGTAGATAATTGTTTTGACTCTGATTTTGCGGCGCAGTGGGATCTGCCAGGCTGTGCCCTTGGTGTAACACCGCACTGTCTGACATTGATGGGTTCAGTACATAAGTAGAAGGATGAATATAAACAGATCCATGCTAATTTTAAGGTCTGCATGACAAAAGGGATCAATACTTCTGCAGTGGAAAAGGACAAATATAGTAATGTCAGAATTTTTATTTTCAGAGTTTGAAGATGACGCCTCTGGGACTGATTTTTTTTTTTCCAAATCAGAAGCTAAAGCAGGCATCCTGCCTGTCTTTGTTTCAGATGCCACACCTTTCAGTCACTGCAGCAGCATCCTTTTCACATTGATGTGGCCTGAAGTTTGGTCATTGCCTCTGTAACTTAATTAAATATCAAGTGACAGAGCTTCTCGTATGCTTATTCAAGAGGTTTTAAAACTCAAGTGTGAAATCAATGTGATAGAACTTTGAGTTCACCTGATTTCAGTCGAGAAGACTAAAAATAGGCTGTGAGACCTCCCTCACTACCTTCCCTGTGGCCTGTGGCTTCCTTTTGAGCTCCGGCATCTCTCTCAGAAACACACCGTTTTGTTTTGAGGGCTTTGTTGAGGAGGAGTGTTGCAAATCAAATATTCCAGCAACTAATCTGTGTCATGTGGAAAATGTGTGTTTTCTTTAGTCTGCCTGAAACTGAATTCTTTTCTGCAGGGGTGCAATTCTCTTAATGGCTATATTTGGAATTTTTCACTTGTTTTGGTGTTTTGTTTTTCTTTTTTAAACATCTAGATCCATTTATGTTTCAATATGAAAGTTCTGCTATACGTTCTGTGGGGCTCATCCAATATCTTGCTAATTGAGCAGTTCGGGGGCTTTTTCATATTTCTGAGTTGATTTTGTACCTTTTGTCAGTGGAGACAGCTCAACACAATCTCGATTATGTTTTTGCAGATTGCTCTCAGTCTTGTTATGGTGTCGTCTTACACTTACTTTCAAATAATATGTAGAATTGTCATAGCAAAATTGAGTATCACAGTTTAACATCAAAATTATTTAAATTTCAGGAGAAGAGTTCTTTAAAATTGTTTCATTTTCACATTGTGTGAAATCTGCACAAGCTTTTCTTTGTTAGGTTTGATGTGTGAGATCTGCTTGTTTGCTTGAAGGTCCTTCATGCGTTTCTAGGGTATTTCCACACACACAAAAAAATACACTTAATCAGCTTTAGAGGGAGTCTGTTTTGTAACAGGAGCTCCAAAGTGAGCCACAATTATTGAGTGGAAAAGAGAAGCTTTGAAAAAGTAATCAGGTATTTCTTTTTTGCGTATATGAAAGAAGAGATTGAGTTGAGGTTAGTAAAAAGGACGAACATCTGAATCATGAGTTGCAAGGGAAAGTACACTGCCTGCTTTCCAACTGTTTTTAAACTGTGTGTGAATTTACATAATAACTTGAAATTCTTGATATTCTTTTTTTCTTCTGGAGTGCCTGGAACACTCAGTAGGGATCTGTTTGTCAGGAGAATGTGTTTTTGAAAACTGAGAGAATAAAAAAGAAAAGCAGTCTCTTAAACAGTGCTTGAAATTTGTTTCCATTGCTTAGGAGTTGTAACTTTGTTTTGGGGAGGGAAAAGTATGAGCTCTTGACTTTGTTTCTTAGTTTTGACCGATGACCTGCAAAGGTGATGCTCTTTTCACACTAGATGTCAGTGTTAACGTACCTGTTATGTAATCTCAGGTGTAGGTGTCCATATGAGTACGCCTGTACTTAAGTTTGGTTACAATTTATGATCACAATATCAACACAGTAACTGCAAATAATAATTTATGTGTTGTCCTTAGTGGGCTGTCCCTAATTCTTTTTCTTGTAGAAACTCTTGCTCATCTTGCCACATACTGCATTCCATAAACTCAGGACAACTACAGTGATCTTTATTAAGGCATCTACTGCAACCTTTGCAATACTCAGATTTCTCTTTCATCTTAGATTTGAATAGCATTGCCTTGAAAACATGCATGGCAAAAGATAGTAGATGGGTGGTAACTGCATCGCTCAAAATTATATAATTGTTCTTTCAAACTGTAAATAATTAGCTGGGTCACAGTAATTTGTTAGATGTCTCATAAGGTCATTTGTTAATGTGTCACTTGAGTATGCTCTGAGACTACCTGAAGGCAAATGGCTTTTTGCCTTGTTTCTTTTGGCTTGCTCAAGCCTTGTTAAAATGGCTCATGTTTCAATGGGGGCTTTGTGATGGTGATCATGATGTAGGTTTCCTGGTGGTTGAAGTTGGTGTTGTGTATCATAATAAGCAGGCTGGCTGTTCTCTGCCTGCAGGTCTAACAGTCACCGCAGCCTATCTTTCCAACAAAAAGCCTCACTGAGGGTATAGTGTTCAAAATAATGAATAGTGTGAAGAGCAGCAGATTAAATACTGTTCTTTTGAGTGTTTATAGTTTCTGTAGGGTTCTTTTATACTAACCATGCTCAGTAGTATACTTCTTAGCTCTCAGTAGGCTTGTTATTGTGTTTTCCTCCAATAATGACTATAAGTGTCCCAGAATGCTTTATCTGATATCAAGAGATCAGGATCTGCCAGATGTCCTTCAAAACGTTTGGTATTTCTGGGGCGTTGGAACCAAAGGAGACAGCAGTTGGGTTTGAGGTCCAAGTTGTTATGGGGAATATGCACACAGAAGTTCTTCAGGTACCTTCTTAAAGTTTTACTGCAGCAGTATGTATATCTCAGACATATTTTAGAGGTACACTAGTTCTCTAGAGCAGAGAAGCACTAAATTACGTATCTTGTAAGCTGTCGTGGCTGGAGAGCTGCAGGCAGCTGCTGTGGGACTCGGCAGGTTGACTTGGACTGCCTTCCTATAGTGAGGAAACCACAGAGGATGCCTGTGGGTGGGAACGTTGTAGGATACAATCTGTTCAGAATTTATGTGCAACTGTATCAACAAATTAAGAAGTGCACAGTTAGCTTCCCTTTTTGGATATATAAGAGAGGGAAGTTTTGGCCATCCGATTAGTAACAGTCTATATTTCATATAATGTTTTAAAGGCAACAAAGCAGAGTTTGATTTTGTCATTTCTCTTTTATTTTTGAGCATAGCTGTAATACAACTGAACAAAATTAATTTTCAAGAGTAAAAAATTGAATCTATGATTTTCAATTTTATTTTAATTTTAGAAAGCTGTGTGTGTGCAGAAGTTGTTGCTGCTGTGGATGTGAACACTCTCGCCAATGAAGTTTATAAACACAACTTTCCCAGCACACCATTATGGGCAAAGACAATTGAGGTGAGTAATGACTTTTTTCATTCTAGCCTGACATTTCTAGAAGTTGATTGACTTCCTATCTGTATTAGTACCAAAGAGAAACAGACAGACTTAATTATTGATGTTAGGGGAACAGCAGTTTTACAATAACTGTCATTTAGTGTGCTGTATTTGCTTGTTGAAGCAGATGGATACTTACTGTGAGATCTTTTCCTGGAAGTCTTGATTGCTGCATTAAGGAAGGTTATGTGTGTGTCATGTGGAATGCTTACCAGCTCTAAAGGAATGACAAAAATCACATTTTTAGATTAAAAAAAATATTTTCAAGTGTTTTAAGAGAATTTCATTAAATCTGTTGGAGTCATGCCATCACTTTGTAATTATAGTTGATCTGAGTAAAACACAGGAAAATATACTAGATGTCTTGCATTTTCTTTGTGGCCGCAGTAGGTCAGATGCTTTAGGAATTCTGTCTCTTTACCAAATTATTAGGAAAGAAATAGGTACAGTTGTCTCTTATTAAAATAGCAGAGGGGCAAACTAGATATGGGATTTTACCTGCAGAAGTTACTGTGTACTTTTTAATCTTCTTTTGCAGTTTTACAACATGACAGTAACATAATGAATTTGTTTTAACATATCAGCTTAAGTAAGGTGGCTAAAGGTTAGCTGCTTATTCAGCACTCAGTAATAGCAGACTAATAACAGTTTACAGTTTTATATGGGAAAAGAAGAGGAAAGATTGCCTGTATCTTCCTGTTGTAGGGGAGAGCAGATCACAGTCAGTAAGACCTTCCTTAAATTTACTGAAAAACAGAGGAAAATTTGTCTAGTTTCTGTGTTATGTTACACTTTATAGATATGCTGCAAAATATTGAAAGCAGTGATTTCATTGTCTCATTTATAGTTATTTCATGGATCCTTCTCTCCTCTTGGCCCCTTAATATACTGACCTGCTGTTAGAATTTAATATAGGAGAACTTACACCCAAGCAATTAGTTTGTGCCACAGTCTTTCCTCTTTGAACAGAAATGCTTTTGCAGACTATTGCTTTCAGCCCTGAAACAGCTCTCAGTGATTTTTACTCAGCAAAAACTAGAATGGAGTAAATTTCATAGGATGTGTTGGAAATGACTTCCTGAGAGTTAGAACACATCTGTCTAAGGTTAACTGAAAGCTATGCCACATACAGCTTTTTATGTTGTATGCATGATGAATTAGAAATTGTGGATTATAATCTAAGCATTTATCGTATCTCAGAAACTGTCATTAAGCAAATATATATATATTTTAACATCTTTTAATCAAGATTACTGAAAGAAAGCGATTAAATAAAAAACTCAGTTTTATGTATAGATGCTGGTATCATTGGTGCCTTGGGTTAATTTTCAAGGCTGTTAATGCATATTTGCTCTGTATGGTTTGCTGAGGTAGAAAAGAATGGAATTATTAGGTTAAGTGGGAAGTTAGGGAGCTTTTTACTTGATGGAACAAATGGTGGATGTAACCGGGTAGTTCTGTCTGAAGGCTGGTTTAATAGTTTTTTACAGTTCTCAGCACTAAACATTATTATATTTCTTTTTCCCTTATTCAGGGCATTACACTGAAAGAATTTGACAGATTATCTTTTGATATGATTTTGATGAGTCCTCCCTGCCAGCCATTTACAAGGTAGATACAGTGCCCTTTGAGTAAAGTGCAGTTTTTACTGTTTATACTGTTAAAGAATAAATGTTTTCAAGCATGTTATGGTGTCTGGCCCATCTGTATAGCTTTATCTTCCTAAGCAACCATTATGTGGCTGTGTTCACCACGAGATTCTACTGAACTGGAAGAAATGCAGGAATTTGAATTTTAATTATTGATGATACTTTGTATATATATTTTAATTCAGTTAAAATTGATTGGACTGCTTAAAGCACCTGTTCTGCACACAATACCATCTGTCTGACAGTGGAATTACTAAGTCTGCATTTAGAACTGCTTCATTTCCCTTAAATTAGCAGTCTGATTTTTCAGTGGGGTGGCTTCAGAGGGAGAACTGAAATTTCTCTCTTCTGCGTGTGATTAAGATTGGAATCTGTTCTTTAATAAGAATTTTGTAAGTACTTTGAAAATTGCACGTGCACACGGTTTATTCTGACAAATGTTCCTATGTTAGCCAAGAGAAGTATATCAGTATTTGCATATAGATACAAATTATGTTTTCAAAATGTTGTGTTGGCTTTGAAATGATTTTGTGGATGACATAGAGAAATATCTTCTAGTAATTTCAGTTTTTAAACAATGGAGTTTATTTGTAAGACTTATTACAAATGCAACTAGTTTGACAGCAGTGGTTGTTGGAGAAGAGGTTCTCTCAACTGTAATATAGTTACATAATTATAGTTAGGAAATGTAGTTCTCTTTGCTATAAATACAACATTTTTTTTTTTGTAATGTAATGAAAAGAATGGACTGTGTTTGACTGATTAATCCTGAGACATGCTAAAATTCTAACAAGGCTTATGTCTTTTAAACAACTAGTACAAGTTATGGAAACCAAGGCCTGCATTCATTATCCAATTATTCTCCTTATTGTAAGGTAAATGAGCCATCCAGTTCAATAGCACTAAATTGGTTACAAAATTATCCACGTTTTGCAGGATCAATCCTGCAAAATGGTGAGCACTGTAATCTTAACTTGTCTGGATAATGTAATATATTCAGTATAAAGTAATTGGCTATTCCCAAATGCTGCTTTTTTTGTTGTTGTTGTTGCTTTTGTTGTTCCTTCAGGAGTTTCTTACTGTCTAGGACCATAATGCTAATGCTGTGCACACTGGGGTATGAGTTTCATTATTGAATGTGTTAACCTTGTGATGGATTTCAGGTCACACTCATTCCTGATAGCATTTCATAGGATACTGCCTCATGTCTGGACATGATGATTTTGCAGAATCTCTTTTCAAAACTTGAAGTAAAAAGTGCCAGCATTCTGTAGAAAAATGTAAGTCGAATAACAGTGTGCTCCAAGTAAAATGCAGTGTTTCCTTATTATTTTGTAGAATTGGCCTACAAGGTGATGTATCTGATCTGCGGACAAAGAGCTTTCTTTATATTCTTGATATTCTCCCAAGGTACAAGTTAACTTCCACCTCAACTCTTAAGCCCTTGGTGTTACTAAGTAGTTATTTTGTGTTGTAAGTAATCTGTGATGTTCTGCAGGGATACTGCTAATATTTTATTGTATTATTTATTTGTTTTCATATGATCAAAAATAATTTATACTTACATTTTACTAATGTCATTAAGTAACATTTTGAAAACTTCGTTAAAGCGTGATATCGGCTGCACAATACAATATGTCCTCTTTCCCATTCCTCTCTTTCTTAAAGTGTCTGTTCTGTCTTTCTGTCTTTCTTCTGTCTTTCTGGTGCTACTTCTAGCTATCTTATAGCAGACTGTATTTTTTGGTTTGTAATACAATCTTTTGTTTTGAGTAGTAACACAGAAAGTTTCAAATAACATTGATCTGTCTGAGCAGTGCTCTTTTTTTGTCTTCACCTATTCTTTTTGTCTGGCATGACTCTGGTTCCTAATAAAAAGCCCTTAATTGTTTGTGGTATTCATATATTAAATTTGAACAGTAAATTCAAACAAAGTATTTATTGCTGACATAAATTGTTCATATTAAGAGTTTTAAATATCAGCTCCAAGTAATGTTTGTAGTCTCTTTTGGGAAGAAGATGCATAGCATTTTAAGCACCTTTTGTAGGTGAATGGAGCAAGCAAGGAGTTGTTCAGAGGGATTTATTTTGCAGAACTCTCTGCCTTTGGATTGAGATGTCTGTTAGGCATCAGCTTGAAAATTTGCATGAGTTACGATCCACCAGACACTTATTCATCATAAACAAGGACAGCTGTTCACTCCGTATTCTCCTGTTGGCTAATCTTACTTCCAGAAGAGGAGAAGGAGGAAAAGAGGACTGTCTGTATTTCTCTTCCCACCACCATACTCCTGTATTCTTTTCTTTCAATTTACTATTAGCACTGGAGTAAGTTTCTTCATTCTTCTTCCAGAACCAGCTTTACAGCTGTCAGCATTAGGGAAAACGCTGTTTTGCCCTTGTCATCAGCAGGTAGAGGACATAGGCACAGAAAGGCTGAGTGGCTTGACTGGGATCACCTGTTGAATCTGTGACACAGAACAACCATTTCACTAGCTTCTGTAGCCCAGTAAGTTAGCTAAATAATAGGTAAAAAGGAAGAATATTATTTCTCCTCCACATCTAGTAGAGGCAAAAAAAAAAAAACAACAGAGAAATATCGTGAGTCTCAGAAAATTATGGAAGACGTGTTTTTTGAAGAAGAAAAAAAAGTAAGTTCTCCTCATGACTGATCTTTCAAAATGACAAATGAAAAACATCAGGTAGTATACATTTGTCAAAATTATAGTGTCTTTATCCTTAAGGAAATCCTGACCTATCTGTTCCTTGTCATTAAACTGAGATGCAGTTAAGAATAGGGTTGCCATTGTGACACTGTTGTGCATTGGCATGGAAGTGTCTCTTCCTGGTTGCTGTGAGTTTAACTGGATAAAGGGCAGAGACTTTTCCTTCCCAAAACCAATGCTTTAGACACTACAGGACATGTTTTTTGTCATGGTGATGCAGAGCTGGGCTTGGCTGTGGCACTTTATCTCAGCAGCCCATGAGACTTCCCTTATCACCCTTACGCAGGTTGTTGCTAGGGCAGTAGTTACTGTAAGCTGTCTGTACTGTGTTCAAGATGCTAACTTCTGCTTAATTTCTTGGTTCCATTAGATTTATGTTTTACTGAGATAGTGTTTGTGTATATTTTGAAGAAGACATGTTTGCCAGACGTTATGTGGGGAGTATTTCAGCCCTAAAAAGGGAAATTCTTAATATAGGAACTATCACTTCGCATTCAAAATTGATACAGCATGCATTCAATTTGTGGAAACTATAGAAAAATTTTTCATTCCTTGGCTGTTCCTACCTTATGTTCTGCCTTTTACAACAAAATGTGGCTGAAACAGGGCTCAAAGATAGCCTAAGGAGGCAAATATTAAAGGCACAGAGAAGGCAATTTCAAGATCTGGAAACACCTGGGAAATCTTTCCAGCCCCCAGCCAGTGAACACAAAGGCTGGTCCAAATGGGCCAGATACTGTCTGTTTATTGTATCCAAACCATAACCCAGGGAAATCTAATACTAAGACTTCAATGTTTGTTAATTTTACAGAGAAGTTAGTGATATTAAAACCTGCCAAGTATTTAACACATGCTCTTTGTGTAGTGATTATTTGCCTTGTGACATGTTGATCCTGTATGAGCTTTTGCGCTTCAGGCTCTGCTGTGGATTCATTACTCCAAAAATAAGTTTCACAGTAGGTGATGGTGATGTTGAGTATGGGTAAACATACCAACAGATACGTTCTCCATTCCTGCCCAGAGGGGTTGGCTGATGCTTTTTTTTTTTTCCACCTCAATGTTATTTTCAGTATTTTCGTATTTGCTGTAGTATTTGTACATTTTCAAATTTCTTGTCAAACATTGGAATTATTCATGTGAATTTCTGTAACTGATGATACTTTGGAATTTGCCAAAACAAATTCTGCTGTGATTTACATCAGTCCAGTCTGAAATCACTTCCCGACTTAAATAAACCTGGAATTACTGTCTGTTGGCATTAATGTTCCATTCCTGTACACTGTTCTGAGGTCTTGTATGTGATAGACGTTGTGTATCTATGTTAGTCTTACTGGAGTATTAGTTCCAATGCATGTTCCTAGTCACTTGTATCTGAATCATTCATGGTTTTAAATTGTTAAAATGGTCCCTGGTACAGTTCTGGTATGTTTCTTTCTCCAGAGATTTAATAAGCTGGTTTTGGAATTTCCAGACCTTTGCACTGATGTTGCTTAATCTCAGCTACTTCTCCTTCCCTTCTCATGAAAATGAAATAAGTACAGCAAATTGAAAGTATATGGAGTTTGAACTCTAAATGTAGTATTTGTTAAAGCAATTAAATGAATACTGACTTTGATGTTTTGCCACTAATGTAGATATGGTATTTTAACATTGATTTAAGATTGAAGTACTTAAAATAAATAAAGTGTTCTATTCCATGGGTAAATTGTAGTATTTTTCATCCCCTTTAATTTTCTTTTCTATTACAGACTTAATCTTTGAGTAGTAATAATGTGCTTTAGGAAATGAACAGTGCTGTTTTTCAAAAAAACATGTGTGGGATGCAGATGGGTACAGCAGTCCATCTGAATGAAAATGGTTTTTGTTGTTGTTTGGAATTACCAACAATTCGTATGGGAATTACTCGATCTATGTGACCTTGAGGTACATCTTTTTATGGACTAGCGTGGTATAGAAATATTTTGATCTTGTAGCTAAACAAGTATGTAGATAAATCTAATGCAGTTTACTTCTTGTAACTGTGATCTATTGATATTTTCTTCTTTCTTTTAGGCTCCAGAAGCTTCCAAAATACCTACTTTTAGAAAATGTTAAAGGGTTTGAATCGTCTTCTGCAAGGTAAAGTCTAACTTATACATGGTTTATTTTTTAATAAAGGAGATTTTCCTCAGGAGAAGGCAGGATTTTTATTTCCTAGAATTTAAGAGAAGAAAATAGTGAGATGGCACAGTTAGCAGCTGTAGGTAAAAGTTACTGTTTTAATTTGGGAATTAAGGTCTTGTAAAAGGAACTTGATAAATAACTATTTCTCTAAGCAGATAAAGCAGACTAGAACTTGACTCTGCTGTTTTTCTTTGATGACTTGGTGTCCTTTACAAAGGAACAATGTTTTTTTTCAAGGAGTGGTTTTGGATTTTACCCATGACAGGAGCTTTTGGTATCTTGTGCTGAGATCACAATAGAATGCAGTAGCTTTCTTCAGTGCTTTTGTTGATAGTATGTTATCACTGATTCACTGTTGCTATAAAATGGTTCACAAAGAGAATATGAAATCTGCATATAATTTTTATCTGAAATATGGAAGAGGAAAGTTGCTGATAAGACTACTTAATGACAGCAGGACCATTTTCCTCACTTGTGGAGAGACAGGGATTTAGTCATCTTTTCTCATTTCTTGCTGGAAATAATGCAAGGAAAAGATCCTACTTTTCTTAAATCAACAGGAGAGCAGCCAGCTTCTTCATGCTTCTTAATGCATGTGGCAGGCAGCTGGGAGACATTTAGCATTAAATGCAGCAGTGCCATTGGAGATTTGGATTGCTCCTGGAGAGCCTGAGATTCCTAAGGCTGCTCCTTGCTGGCCAGTGTTTGAAACAGTTTGTAACTCAGAAAACACTCTGGTCAGAATGCTTGCTTTCTCTTGGGATGCAGTGCCATGTACAGTGCCAGATAGTGGGTCACAGTTTGTGATTTATATATAGCCTGCATATATATAGCCTTCATGGAATAGGAAAGGCAAGTCTTTTCAGGAAAACTCCGATATCAGTGATTTTTTTTATGCTTGCAGAGCACAGTCCAAGCTTGCTTTTATTGTCAAATCCACAAATTTTTGGCTTAACCATTTTATTAAGCTTAGCTGATATCATATGCATGAACAGAGGGAAACAGTGAGCCATTTGTGTTGATTTTAGTGTCAAGTTTTATAATTCACAACGAAGAGGAAGTTTTGCTCTCTTATTATTTTCCTTGCTGGCACACACACCTGGAGATATAAACTTCTAGAGATGGAATATTTTTGAAGGGGTGTTTGCACCAAAGTAGGTGTTAGGTACTTGTGAATTTGTAGTGATCATTTTTAGCTGCAGTAACACTGCATTTTGTATGCTGTCAATATAAGTTCAGAAATGGGTTACATTACATTGTAATTCTCTGTCTGATTCTTTCACTGAATGTGAAATCTCAGTACCTAAGGTGTTACATTTGATGTGTTTTTACTTAGGATAAAAAGAACATAAAATCTTATGAAGGGCGTAATTGCTTCTTGATTCTTCTCACTGCCAGAAATGAACTTCTGCGAACGCTAGAAACATGTGGATTTAAATATCAAGAATTTCTCTTGTCTCCAACCTGTGTGAGTATTAATTTTATTCTAAGATTATTTAACTGTTCAAACAACACTGAGTCCAAGTACATCTGAAAATGATGTGTTAGAAAAGAGGGTGGTGCCCAGAGCTTCTGAATGAGAGCCATCTGATATGACCGATTTCTCATTGGTACATTGGCATAGTCTTACTGATGTTATTATTGTGATCCTAGTCATGCATTTTTTGCTACTGTTTTTTTAAAGTAGGTGTGAACATAAACCATGACCAAGATGATGTTTCCCTGCAGGAGCCTCATTGTTTCAGAACTGCTGATGCCTGTGATTTTCCAGCACAGAAAACATGATTGTCATTTGTGGGGGCAGGGACACTGTTTGCATGTTTCCTTGGCAACCGGAAAAGAATTAAGAGAGGTGCCAGACTGTGCAAGACTAAATGGGATCAGTGAAGTACTATATATATTTGACAGAACATGGTAGAGGGTAACTTGAAAGCCAGTGGTACATTTGTTTCATTGTTGGATGTCCTATAGTTCCTTGTAACAAAAGGAGAAACCTTTTTCCTGGTTTATAAAAAAAAAAAAAAACAAGCAGTACTTGTCCCAGGAAACAGTGGCGTGCCGCATTTTTCTTCTTTCTTCACGTAGCAATTTGCTTATGTTCCTGTTCATTTACAGAGAAAATCAGAATCATGAGAAAAAAATACCTACTTGTTTCTTTGATGTTTCCTAGGCATGGGAATTACGTTTGTGGTTCATTAGAAGTATTTAGGTACTATCAATTAATTTTGATATCTCTTAAGTGGCAAAATGCATTAGTGTGAAATAATTTTATTACTGTAAATAATAGTAGGTAACTTTTACAGTGCTATAGATCATTTCTTCTCCGTTTGTCACATGGACTAAAAACTTGTGGATTTTTGCTTGCAGCTTGGCATTCCCAATTCTAGGTTGCGGTATTTTCTAATTGCAAAGCTTCACCACGAGCCATTTTTCTTTCATGTTCCTGGTCAGGTGAGTCTAATTTCTGTTATTCAATTTTCTTGATTTAATGAAGATTGTAGTTTAAATTTTCAGTTTAGTAGTATGGACAGGAGTGGATTAGATAAGAGATATCAACAGAAAAGTTGAAATCTGTCTCTTTTCCTTTGGCCTGGATGCTGTGTCCTCTAAACACTGAAATGCATATCAATGGCTTAGTTGGCTTTAAGCAGTTGAAGAGGAAATGTCTTTTGGTAAAGGCAACTATTTGCGATTGTTTCCATCATCATTGCTGTTAGGTCAACTGATCTCAATGCTAACTTATTTATTTTTTAATCTTTGTAAAAATAACACCAAATGGTTATTTGCATCTCTGAAGTAATTCTTAATCTCTACAGTTTCTGCTGTCATGTTGTTTATCAAATACACTTACTTAATCTTTCTCACAATTTTATTTCTTAGATATTGACAAGATTCCCAGATCAGAATCTAGAAGAGTTGTCCAAGGATGAAGTTGTTGACAAAGCAAGTTCTTCCTTGCCTTCTGGAGAAAAGAGTCTAGTTTCAAATATTGGTTCTGATTGCAGCAGCAAGAATGGACGCTTGACAAAAGAGGCCTTTCTTTTTAAGCTTGAAACAGCAGAAGAAATGGTAAGGAAGCATAGTCAAGACAATGATCCCTCTATTCAGAGGTTACAAGATTTCCTGGAAGATGAGAATGAAGAGATGAATCAGTATTTTTTAGCACCCAAGTCCTTGGTACGCTACGCTTTCTTGTTAGACATTGTTAAACCCGCTTGCCGAAGATCCACATGCTTTACAAAAGGGTAAGTTGCAAATAAAGTGTATTGCTGAATCATGTCCTGAAACTTTGACTGTGTACTGTGCTTTCCCTTGTGTACTAAAAAACTGAAGAAAAAAAAGCTATTTCATCACCAAAAAAAGATAGGCATCTGAGGGAAAAAAAAAAAAAAACCTCCTTATATAGCATGCTTCCTAATTGAATGGAATGCCAGCATGAGACTGTCTGGCAGAACATCATGTGCCCACTTGAAAAACACATTCACAAAAGACACTGCCATTTGTTATTGACCTTCACAGAAGCTTAATTACCCCTGCGGAAATATGGTTCCAGTAGACTGGTATAGTACTGATTCATTAATGAATTTCTTTATATTGCTCACTGCTGTTACAGAGTGTCATGCATGACAGATCCATTCCTCATTAAAACTGTCTCCACTGTACATTTTATTGATTTCCTGGATGTTTCAGCTGTGTAGGTCAAAATAGCTGTGAATTGGCCATATATCATAAAACCAGTTAGGTTGCAGCATTACAAATCACATTTGATGGAGCAGAACATTAGTGCTTTTCTGTCTAGTAGTTTTCTGATTCATGCTTTGGAATTTTGAGTTTGACTGGCAGATGTTTTTGAGCATTTTGAAATACTACAGGCAACCTGTCAGGAGCCTCCACTGAATGCATTGGTATTGGAAAGTGCCAGTTAGAGCCTGGAGGTTTGTGTTTGAGTTCTCAAGATGTTTCAACAGAATAATGCTCAGTTAATGAATTAAAGCTAATTATAGCAAGGTTTTTTTTATTGTTAGTAGTAGAAATTAGAATGTCAGATGAACTGAATTCCTGCAGATTTTGTGATTTCAGCTTTTTGATAATAAAAATACTGAGAAGAATTTCAAAATTCATGCAACACGAAAGCCTTTCCTCCACCTCTCATTGATATGTCTTTTCTGCCCTCACTGTTTTGATCATGGCAAAGTCAGCATTGTGGGAACTGTTTCATAACTAAAGTTGTCAAAAAATGTAGGCTCTCTTCTATTTGTATTTGTTGCCTTTTTAATGATGTGGGAGGAGTCAGGCCGGATAGTTGTAGTTCTTGGCTCATGATTTACTGGCTTTGGAACGAAGAATTGAAAGATATGACCACATGGAGAACCATATCGGGTATCATTTACAGCTCAGCACTAAGACAATTGTTATAATTACATTTCAGTCTTCATCCAGAGCTCTTTCTGAGGCTTAGAGTACAACACTGCTGTAAGAAGTCTAGGAGTTTTCTGAAGCATCAGATTTGAGGAAGAGAACCCTGAATGAAGCAGAGCAGTACTCAGAGCAGTAGAGAGAATCTCTTTGCTGTGGTACTGGTATGGTGTCTTCCTTACTAGTCACACTGATCATTGCTAATTCAGAGACCTTGAACACATTACATCAGTGCTTTTGTTTGCCTTTCTGCCTTTATCATACCCTGTGTCTTCTGGGCGTGAAAAAGCTCTGATGGGGCTTAGGGCAAAACATAGATGTGATGTTTGAGTGATGGAGCAGAACCTTCCAGCTTAGGCTCCTGGACAATTTGAAGATGACTGCTGAGTTTCTTGAGTGTGCGAATGCCATTGGTTTCTCTAAGGAACGTGTTTGTGAGTGAGGTCTGAAGTTGTGAAAGAGGAAAATTACCATTTTGAAGGACAGAGTAAATGAAAACTATTTGATTCAAATTATTCTGGACTCATAAATTCTTGCTATGCTGACAAGAGCAGCCTTCAGAAATAGTGCAATATTAGTTACAGGAATTCTCTCTAATGACAGAATATACCAGGAAATAACATACGAATGTTTGAAACTGAGCGTTTTATAAAGCGTAGAAAATAAAGATGGGGTGTAAGAAAACAATCGTCAGTCAAGTGAAAATTTAGGACTGCAGTTTCTTAAGCCATCTGCTTCTTTCATTGTAACTGCTAATGAAATATCCAAAAATCAATGCATCATTTTTCACTGTGGCAAAATTTCCCATTTTTAATTATGTTCTGAGTTTAAGGTAGGCATGTTAATTTTTTTGTAGTCAGCAACTGCAGTAATAATCAATGACATTCAAGCTAACATTGCCCATATGTCCACATTTTAAAAAAGGAAAGGTAGGACAATCTTCATTTTAAAATCTAGTTGGCTATACCAACTGGATTTTTTTCTGTGAGTTCTTTAGTCACAGTTATTTAGACTAGGGTGTATTAGATAACATGTATCACATTTAAAAAATCCTCTTTCCCCAATAAAACTCTGAACTACCACTTTGAAATTTATCCTCGTTTATTTATTTTGTCTCAGATACACTCATCCAAAGTAAGATCTAATAGTATTAGATACCATGTAAGATGAGGATTCTTCAGTGCTATGTGTTTTACCTCATTAGATGTGGCATTAGGGAATTTTCAGAGTGCTGCTAACCAATTAAATGTTATGTTTACAGTTCAATTTCATGTGGTGTTAGTGTTTGGGTCACTTTGTCCTGATCTGAGATAAGATTTGCATGTACTTTATTTATTTTATGCTGGTTTCACTGATACTGGTAGAACTACTCATAAGCATTTCCAGATGAAGAAATTCTCAAGATTTGAGTCATATTGAGTCATTATGTCTTTGATGAAGGCAGATCACTCCTTTATTCATTGTGGAGTTAGTAGGCTTAAAACACAGTGGTCTTTACAGTTACACAGAGAAAACTTGAGGATAATATATATTAATGGTTGATGCAGACCACTCGTGTCTGATGCGGGGATCTTCCAAGTTCTTCTACTTTGAATCAAGTCCATCACTGGCTTTCGCAGTCTCTTTCTGTTCAGTAAATTCATTTGCTATCATTGTTAGACCATCAGAGCTTGTTTCTGAAAACCCATGATTATATTTAAATGATAGCCTGGAAAAGAGTACAGAGTAAACATATTGTTATGCAGTCAACCACAAAGTATCCAAAAAAGCTGTCGTATGTTTTTATAGCGTAAGTGTGCTTACTGTTTAGTTGGATGCTGTTTTTCATTTCTTTCTTTCTTTCTTCTGCTTTTCTGCATAGAAGCCCATCCCCCATCCCTTCCCTTTGTGGAAAATCTGCAAGCAAGCAAAAGTTAAATCTGACTGAACTACTTTGTTCCTAATGGATTGATTGAAAGCTGCAGGATCACGCTTAATGGTCCTGCTTTTAATATGGTTGGCCAATTAGAACCCTAGGACCGTTTGGCCTTTGACATATTTTGCCTTAGTGTAAAATCAATGTTTGCAATGTAGATGGGCCTTTCTGATGATGCTGTGCTTGAGTTACTTTCCTTATATAAGGCATTAGCGTGGTTAAACCCTTGTGCATTGATTGCAGACTCATCCCCAGAGGTTATCTTCAGAGGCTACTGCATTTCAGGAGTTAGCATTGTTGATAACAAGGCCTTTTCCTTAGTCAGTCCAGAAGGCTATTTGTTAATTGCAGCAAATGAAGTTCATCCTGTATCCTTGTGATTGTTAGTGCCAAGTTCCAATGAAAATACTCATTTGTTTTTGTTAAGGTATGGGCACTATGTAGAAGGGACAGGCTCAGTTCTGCAGACAGCAGTAGATGTGCAGGTAAGTATGATTAGACTAACATATGAGAAATACTTGTTTTAAAGTTTGTTTTGTCTGTCTTCTGCTTTGTTATTCTGAATATCACAACAAAAATGCTTTTAAGGAAACTAAGTTTCTATCTGAAATACTTAGAGTTTCCAAACAGCAGTTTATTTGAATCAAGATATACCTGTGTCTCTCTCTGTGGAGAACGAATTGGTATTTTATTATTTGTAGTGTCACATAGAGATTCCGCAGTGAAAACATTTCAGTGTGAAAACATTAAAATTGACTAATTCTGTTGACAAATTACAGTGCCAAGTTGTGATTCTAGGGACTTTTTTTGTGTACGTGAGCTGGTAAGCGTTGTCAAATGTTTAATATTAAAATCTTTGAATGTCAAAATTATTATCTGGAAGGATATAACATTTTGGAAAGTTCTGCTGTAGATACTAAATTCACCACAAAGTGATACTTTGACATGGGGAAAAGCAGCAGACAAACATTTCCTCCTGAACTTCTGTGCCATTCACTAATATTGTAAGGTATTTCTAAGCATAAGAGGAATTCAGTTTGGAATTCAGAATAATCCCAAAACAAATGGATTAAAGCAGTTGAGCTGCATCTGTACTACTTAACTTGCATACATGCATGATATTTCTGAGCTATACTAAGTCAATCTTTTGTCATTAACAAATGTTTATAGTCCTTTGATTGCCTCATTAAGTATTGGTATGGCTTGTAAACTTGGGGAAGACGTGATGAATTCCTTCATGGCAACGTTGACTTTGTTCTTGTCAGTGCTCATATTAAGATATTGGCTGCAAAAATAGAACAGTTAATATGCTTTCAAATTGACTTTGGCACTGTGATAATCAAAGAAATGCTCTGTTGTGATGTGTTACAGCGTAATTTCATGTTCTGACTCTGTCATTGATACGTGTTGTTTTGGATATTCTTTGTAGCTTGAATCAGTGTTTAAGCACATTGAGAACTTAACAGAAGAAGAGAAGCTTATGAAACTGTCAACGCTAAAACTGAGGTATTTTACTCCAAGAGAAATAGCAAATCTGCATGGATTCCCTCCAGAATTTGGTATGTGCTCACAAAGGACCCACTTCATGTAGTTTTTTATTGAGAGTAATGTGTGCATTTTATTTTGTAAGTTTTTTCTGACCATTCAGCTTTTCTGATCGGTTTTTACTAATTGGCTGACTTTTCTCTAAATTCCCTTTTGTCATGAAAAGTGCTGTATTACTGAATGACAGTGAAGGAATATCTTTGTTTCACAGTTGAAACTATTTACTCAGCAGCCAACATTACCCATAACTGATAAGTCAACATATCCTGCCAGCTTAGGATGTCTTAGTTCTCACTATTTGAGCTGCTTGCTCCTTTCCATACGTTTGCAGCTGGTAACAGAAAGGGAATAACTTCACAATATACAAATGCTTCTTTGCTCAGGAGTAACAAATCTCTTCAACTAATTTTTTAAGTCCTCTCTAATTTCTAGAATAGGCAGTCTAGCCCTTGGTCAGTTACTTTGTTTTCTGATTTTGTGGAGACGAGGGAGTCAAGGAGCAAGACTGGGCAATACTAGTATGTTGCACACAGGTCAATTGAAATTAAGTCAGCAATAAATGCATCAGAGTTTTCTTTGCTCTTCAGCAAAGAAAGACAAGGAAATGGACCTGTTACTGTCTGCTAAGGAACTTGGTCTGCTGCCACTACATCAGATCAATTTATTGTCTCTTAGCAATACAGACTTCCAGGACACCAGTGACCTTGAGTAACTTGTAATATAGTTCAACTTTCTGAGCAGCTTTGAGGAGTGCTGATAGTTTGCGTATATTTTTTTCTTTCACATGTTTAGTGGGTTTTTTGTATTATTCCCTGCAATTACATAAAAAAAATTACATTAAAACAACATTATCGTGTTTGCATAGTCATTAGAGTTGACACCACTAAGCCTGCTTGTTCCGTACTTTTTTCATGAGTGTGCCATGCTGAGTTAGATGTGAATATGCAGGAGTATTTCATAGCCTCCCTTATTTAATAGATTTGTCTTTTTTCTTAGCATCTCTCAGTTCCATACTGACTTTCATTGTTGTAAAGAAACTTGAGCTAAACATGCCTATGTTGTCATGTATAGGATTATAATAATGTTTAAGCTTCATTTTGAAAACAGAATTATCCATTTTCTCTCTTTTTAAATATAGTGCTTCTTATAACAGCTTGTGTTTTCCAAACATTGGATCAGTCCTTGCAATATCACTAAGAGGTGTATTAGAGTTAATGTTGCTTGTATTTAATGGAGGCAAGAGATTTGTTTGGATGACTCCATGTGTTTGAGTGACCTTTATTGTTTCAGAGCACTTGGAATGATGTTAAGCTTTCTCTGTTCAGAGCTCATCTTCAGGAGCAGCTGATACTTTCCATGTTTCTGCAAACCACAGCTGAACTCTCAAGACAAATCAGGCTTCTGAATTTGAGGAGCATCCAGATAGTCACTATCTATGAAGTGCTCATTTGGCAACTTTGTCTTGTCACCAAAGAAATGCACAGCAGCCAGGGACAGATCACAGCTCTTATACTGCTAGACTCTTCTGTCTTAATGAACCTCCTTTACAGCTCTTGCAGTTCCCTTCTTCACTATAGTACTTTTCCAACTTCCATACCACATGGAACAAGCCTCGTATCCAATGGCTTCCTCTGTCATGTAATCCTGATTCATACGCACAGTAAGGTTTTCCCAGTGCACTGAGTCATAAGTCTGACATTTCTCTCCTTTGTTTTAATCTAGATGTTTCCCACTTTGTACATGTAGAGGGAAAAAAAAAAGTGTTACTCAGCTCTGTGCTGATTGGAATCTGGTGAATTTAGCTACTCTAAGTTTCTTTTGAGGATTTACGTGTTGTATTTTCTTGAAAAGACTTGCAAGTTGCTATATTTAAGGCTACAGTAAGGGGTATGTCACTGATTGCATTTCTTCTATACTAAATTTGCAATCATTCTTGTGAAGTGTGGAATTTTCAGAGGAAAATACACTGTAATTTGACTGCATCTGTGTTCTTTAGCAACAGTTTGGCTGAAATTTTCAATGCCGGAAAGCCTGGAGTTGTACCCACTGCAACTATTTGTTCAAGAAATGAATGAATTAACAAATGAGAAAACTATAAAAGCTGAAATGGAAATGAATGGAATGTCAGGAAGCTTTGTCACAGATATCAGCATATTGCTAGCTGCAGCAGTGTTATAAGAAGCATTATCGTGTCTAAATGCAGCGTAATTGCATCTATATTCTAACTGATTTATGGTCTTTTCAAGTACATGAGAGAGAGAGCTAAAGTCATTGTCTTGTCTTAACGTTAACAGATTTATTTGTGCTTTTAACATCTCAGTGTATATGTTGTAATTGCACTATAGGTCAATGAAAAAATGTGCAATCATTTATCTTAATCATGGGTCCCACAGCAGAGTCATTAAAAGCGATCAGAGCATTCTTGCACCTGTGACCTGCTTTCATGAGGGTGATGTCAGGAGGCCTTTTCCATTTTTCCTCTTAGCGATGTGTGTAAGCTATTAAGAAACAAATGGTGGCAGCACTCTGTGGTAGTGCCTGTTGTCAAGACTTCAGCATTGCAAAGTAACATGCAAGACCTAAATGATATGGTGAGATCTGTGCAACAAGTACGAGCGTTCTGGTATGAGTTGTTAAATGTGTCCTGATGTAGATACTCTTGAGCCAAGAAGACAGAAGATGCAAGATAATGTAAACAGGCAGATGGAGGGAGGTTTGGGATAAAGAAAACAGTCCTGAAAATGAATTATGGCTTTCAGTTGCCAGAAGGCAGGAGAAACTCTGAAATTATCAGCGTTCAGATAAGCTTCTTGAGCTCTAAGTACATGTGCATGTGTGTGCACAAATACACATTTATTTTCATATATTCTTCTGAAATGTGTAGTTTCTGTACCTTATTCAGTGATACAATGGGAAAACTATTTTAGTAAGTCTGTGTGGGGAAATGCAAACGGTTGTTCCAAAGGGGAAAGAATAGGTGCCCAAATTTGAGTGCTTAGAAGCTGTTCAGAATGGCTAGAGCTGGCAGAAAACATGTTTACCAAAGCAGTCCATATTCAAGGCATTAATAACTGGCAGAGAAGGATGGAACAATTCCTTCCAGACACCTCCTCCTCAGCTTCCCACCCTTGGCTCAGCAGCTATCCAGCCATGTTCTCTCCTGAGCTCTCCTTGGACAAGGATTTTTCTGAGGTGCTCTGAAAACTTCAGAATATATATATCACTCCTTCCTCACACCAATTGTTTGTGCATCAAAGCCAAGCTGGGTGCTGATGACCTCAGGGTCAAAGTTACACCTTTCTTCTTGTGGAATGAGCAAATAATTGAACGTGATCGAGTTTCAACAGCTTAGCAAATGACCATAACAGTCAATTCACCACTGCTTTCCATCTTTCAGTCAGTTTGCAGATATGCTTTAGCTTGTAGCTGGAGTAAGCTGAGAGTGCAAACAAGGACGGGTAGAGCAGACCAGCCAGTTGGCAACTTCTTAATTTTCAGAAGCTTGGTCACCTGTGATTGCGCATTCAATACAGAACACAGCCCTTTCACAATAGCTGGAACAGTCTAACATTTTCTGGTTGTCCTTTCTTCTTGCCAGTCAATGCATTTACAGTGTGAAGGACTTTTTGATGGTGTCTGTATTTCTGAGTGCATTCCACAAGGACAGCATTGAATTACATGGAAAATTGTTCAGCTGCTTGATCTCTCCCTGAATAAACCTTCCTCATAGCCTGATCTGTACTGGTAGTATCTTGCAATGTGAGACTAATTTAGTTTTCCATAACTGGTTAGAGGGCCTCAGATTGGAGATAAAATATATAGCCTGTAATGAAATGCATTTTATTGTATCTGTAGAGTCATCTTATTTTCTTTCTCCTGTGGCTACATTACTCTTTTCATTTTCTCTTGAGTAGCAGTTGTGTAGTGTACAATTGTATTTATAAATTTGTGAACTGTAGGGGTGTGTGGTTTTGTATATATGAAATCTATATTTCTGAACTGCTCATTGAAAAAAGGAATAGCCAAAAAGCCAGGGAGAACCCCGGACTAATGACTCTGTGCCATTTTATTTTAGGCTTTCCTGACAAAGTATCAATAAAGCAACGCTACCGTCTTCTGGGAAATAGCCTCAACGTACATGTGGTGGCAAAATTGATCTCCATTCTACTTGGATAATTTAGAACCTGAATTGGATGACTATGGATTGGTGACAGAAAATACTTCAGTCTTTCACGAGCAAGCTGATGGCAGCCTAACAAAAATCAGAACTAAAATATACGTCTAGATATTTTGCTAAACAGTTCTGATATGTTTAAATACCTTTCATTCATGGTGGATTTGCACTCCAGACATCCTCTATTGAAATGGAAGTTTCCAGGAATTAATTGCTCTTTTTAGATATTAGCTTTACTTTGCAAATGAAAAACAGCAGATATAATTACATATGTATCTCAATAAAAATGGAGAAAACAATTTTATCTGAAAGCTATTCTCAGTACCATATAAAAAGGCTGTAAATGTCAAAGCTGCTTTCATTAAGTGCAAAGACAAGTTTCCGCAGGTAAAATGCTTTCATTTGTAAACAACAGCAATCCATTCCGAACAGATTTATTGTATATATGATCTAATTATTTTTTTAAAATCTAATGAAAGTGTTAAACTCAGTATGTTATATAAACTTTTTAAGAAGACTCGTTGTAGTTTAGTTTTGTCTGATCCTGTCTAAATACTTTCATGTTTCTGGAAGTCAAATGTGTCTGTTTTGTATGATTTGTTCAGCTGAATAAAAATATTTCAAGATTATCATAACCCTGACAACAACTTGGCTGTTTCTGTTCTCACTCACATTATTTAGGATGAGATCATTGCTCCTTACCAATGACCTACACATAAAAGACTCAAAAAGTAAAAACTTTGTGTTTTCATGGATTGCTTCTGGTTCCTGCACACCAGTAAGTTGTCAAAGCTGCCGATCCTGAAAAAGACATTATTTGTTTTTATTTCCCTTGTGGGAAAACGTGGCAGTCGTGGTGTACTGCATCTAGGCTTGATAGCGCAGAAGAAACTGGAGACTGTAGAGAACAAAGTCAGTTTAAAGAAGTCTCAGCTTTTCAAATCTACTGTAGTAATCCTGAAAAAATAGAGCATGCAGTTATTGCTTACTGCCAAAGTTTATCTTAAACTGACTTCTTTTTCACTTATTCTCTTGGTGGTTGTGCTGCTTCTGGTGAAAACCTTGGGTGAAGCTACTACAGCCTGCTTTATGTCTGAGAACACTTAGACACCTTGTGGTCTCCAGCTATGAAAGAGAAATGAAAATGGATTATCCTAAAAGAGCTCTGAAGCAGGCTGTAAAGAATAAGAGACCACCTCTGGTTAGGTAATCTCTCATAATAGTACAGCAGTGGCAGAAACTGCTGGGCTGGTATGAGGCTGTGCCTACTACTAAACTATGCAAAAAGCAAGCTGATGATGATACAAACCATAGTTGCCTGTTAAGATGGTTTTTATTGGGTAGATGTATCTAATAGATCAGTAACTAGTTACTACATATTCTGGTTCTTGAGAGATATAATAATAGATCTTCTAACCCTGTAATAGAAGTGAAGCTAAATTAAGTGAGTGCTTCTTTTCCCATCTGTTTGGCATTAATAGACTCCTTTGCTGAGTGCTGTTGGGTTGCAGCTGCTTGGCCTCTCTCAATGATCATGTTGCTTCCTTCTCTGAGCAGCTTTCTACTAAATGCTTTGCAGCCTACATCAGTGCAGTGCTTTGCAGCTTCAGCCTTACTGTTTTCACAGCAGTTAAGTATGATTACCAAAGCTGAAAGGAAAATGGGTGAAACTGGGAAGACAGCTCTGGAAACTTCCAGAATCTGGTTTTTGGTTGCATGACTTGCTTATTCTGCGCGTATGGACTACTTCTCATTATCTCCATGTCATAATGAGCTGAATGTCTTCAGCCTTGCGAAGCTCCACCAAGGAAAAGATCTCATGGTGCTTGGTGCAGTGTTTATGCAGTCGGCTGTAAGGCTTGCACATTGCCTTACAGAGCACCTTACCTGCATTAGCTGGCTGTAGTCTGAGTCAACTTAAATGTCCCCATACAAAGAAACCTGTGTAATGGTGAAATTACTGAAATACCATTCCTATAAATCAGGGGTTTTAATGGTTTTTATACATGGACTCAACGTTTTCCAGATAAGGTGCATCTTCCCATGTGTGTGGCTGTATAATTCTGTGCTAACAGCTGTTGTAAATTTCTAATACAAATAGAACATTTAGCAACTATTCTTAACCTCTCTTGGGTTAACTGTTTGTACACAGCCCATCCTTTGGTTCTTCTGTTCTATTAGCTTGCTGTTCATACTGAAGTTCAACATTTAATGGTCTTACTGTATAAATGATGGACTATACAAGGACTGCTCCAAAAGTAATGCCTCCTATTTTATTATCCTGGCCCACGACATCTGAGGTGATTTTGACATCACATATATATTCTGCATTGTTTAATTTAAATAAAATGAGAATTTGGAGAAAACTAATAATTAGTTAATAACCTGAGGATTATTAACATTTCAGGATGACCTTACATAAATAGTGTATAAAGTAGTAGTCAAGGAAAATGCATGCTATAGTGTAAGAAACTGGGCATGAAGTTCAAAACGAATTCCAGCAAGCATCTTCCTTTTGTCTGGGCAAATGTAAGTATTCCAGTGTAACAGATCTCATTAAGGGCATTAAGTTGATGCTTGTTTAGTAACAACTTGCTTGAAGAGATAACTGGTATCCAAGACCCCATGCAAAATGAAGTACTGAGTAGTGAAAATATTTCAGTTTAAATGTTACTGTGAGGAATGTGGAGAGATCTGTGTTATTTTTATCTGTATTTGATTAGAAGGGCTGGGGAATTGATACAGCTGTCCAAGAAAAGAGGAGCATGGTGTTAGATGCCCCGCCAGCCAGCACAAGGAAACTGGGCTGTCTTCTGCCTTGTTTTCTGACAGTGGGAGGAAGCATGGACAAGAGTCGTTCTGACAACAGTTCTGATGAAACAAGAATCAGAGTTGGAGAGGCTAAAAGTACAACCTGAAATTTGGAAGGAAAATACTTTCATGATGCTAATATGTTTACTTACATCTGGACAGCAATAAATAGTTTTGATTAGTTTAGATGTTTGCCCTATGGATATTTAAAAAAAAAAAAAAAGAAATCATGTTTATAAATATTACACTTAAAATGGGATTCTATCCAGAACTAATGTTTCTGAATGGCGTTTTGACTGTGTATTCATTTTACTTACCATGTGGCATTATTCAGTCTACGTGTGTTACAAGGTAAAGCATAGGAAAAAGTTCTGGAGAAGGCTGGATGAATTCATTAGGAAAAGAATACCAGACTGGTAGACTTCTGGCTGAAGTTCCCAAGTTGCAAAAGATAGAAGCCAAGAGGATACTTAGAGGCACTGTGTGTGCTTGCCCTGTCATGTTCTTTTCCTTTCCTAATTATCTGCTTCTGGCCATTGTTGGAGACAGAGTACTGCCCTCGACGGATCTTTTTCTCAGTCTAACCAGTCTTATTTTCTTATATTTGTGTTGTGACAGCATGCCAATATTTGTGGTGACAACATCAATGCACAGCAAATGATGTATGAATATAGAGTGTGCAGCTCAGGTTTAATCCTCTCAGTAAAGCCAAGAGTACAGAGTAGAATGAATGAGAGAGAGGTTGTACAGCCTGGTCCATTCTTGGCTTCGGGGTTATTGGTGGTGAAGGGTGACTGTGCAAATGGCACTCTCTAAAAATAACTGCAACATACATTAAAGCCATTTGAGTATGATGGAAGGACTGGGATAGTCTATAGAAAATAATAAAACCAATGTAATTGACCTAATTTTAAAAAGACAATGACACAGAAAATAGGAAGCATCAGTGTGGTGGTTTGTAAAAGTAACACGTGCTGTTACACAGTGTGACTCTTGCAACACAGGAAAAAACAGGTATACGTTATCTCTGCCTTCACTGTGATAAAGGAACCAAGGGTGAACTGGGAAAGTAAATAAATTACAGCTGAAGTCAAAACTCTTTGTTATTTACTATTAAAAACCAAAAACCTGGATTCCCCGGTCAGCTGGTTTAACTTCATCAGCAGGTAATTGATTAACTTCATCAGCTGTGTGGAGGGAGCAAAATCTTAAGCAGGTGTCAGAGGGCAGCGTGCTGTAGAAGCAGAAGAAATCTTTAAGGAGTGCTGTGGGAAATGAGTATGGCAGTTGCAGCAGCCCTTGAGGAGTGTGCTGTGTAGAGCTTTGCAGATGTGTATGAAGAGGAGGTGGTGGAGGAAGGGAGTGATGAGGAGAAGGGGCTCCTGAGTTTTGGTGTCTTTGGGCAGTCACCCCTTACCCAGAGAACTAACCCTTCTGATATTGTTCTTCAGCTGCCCCTGTTTCAGTAGATGCCATACTGTGGCTGTTGATCTCCCATATACCTGGTTGGTGCTTTATAACAGTGTTCTTTAGATATTCTGTCACTTTTGAGCATGGGTTATTATTAGAAAGAGAAGGATCAAAGAGTGTTGAGGAATGCGTAGATAAAAGTACTGCGAGGCATCCCTTCAGCTAAAGGGAAACTCAGGTGAATTTGCATTACTTGGGATTAAGGCAGCAACATGGCTAGGTCTGCAATTATTTAAAATACTCGAGTTTTCTTTTTTCTTTAACAATTAGCCAGCTTTGAGATTCTCCTCCATAGTTGCATTTCCCCCCTTAAGAAGGGAGCATTGCCAAGGCTCCTGTCATATCTCTGCGTCTGAGCTGATTTCCTGGGTGCAATTAATTTGTATTGAATTCGGGCTGTGTTCTCTTGTCTTCTACAGAAGAACTTTTGTATTGCAAGCACATGCTACTGGAGAAGTAAGATGGACACCACCATTTCCTTTCACACAGCTACATGCCAGAGCACAAGATGGTGGTAAAGTGTTGCTGCTAGTACAGGATGAACTTCAACCTGAATTAGGTAGAAACAAATGCTCTGTTGCTTCCTGCCAAATCTGTGCACAAACTATTCTCTCTAGAGATGTTTCTTAGCTATAATGTCAGTGAGGTAATGGAATGATCTGTCCCAGAAGGAGGTGTTCATGCCAGCTCTCCTAGTTATAATGAACAGCCCCTATACTTATGCCAGATACTTGCAGGGTTTCCATTCTGTTCCTCCAAAAAATGCTGCCTTAATCCAGTCTATTTTGGTAAAATTGAAAGGATGGACCTATTTTTCTTCTTAAAATGATTTATGGACTTCTCAGCTTGGCTAGCCTAAGGGGCATTCACTGGGAGTAGAGCAATAAGTTAAAATATAATGGAAGTAGTGTGTTATGTGAGGTCTAGATAGATGTCCAGAGCTCTCTTTCCATCCCATGTTTAGAGAGGTGTCCAGAGCTCTCTTTCCATCCTATAATCAGGACACATTGAAAGTCACCTGGTCTTCAGGTCTACCATTTTCTAAGCTGTAAAGCATGCAAGGAGAGATGTTGAAAGGAGTTATTTCTTCTTCCTCATTGGATTAGCAACATCATCCCCATACTCAGTGGTTTATTGCTCGTAGTTGTTATGTTAGAGTTAATTAGTTGAAAATAAAAGCTTGAATCGAAGATTGACAGGCAGCAAATAGTCAATGCATACTCAGTATGCAAAAGCAATCAATGGAGAAAAGAAAATATTTTGTAGGGCAACAGCCGAAGTCTAGGCTGAAAACTGCCAACATATAATGTCCTTTGTGGAGGAAAAAGTCCTTGGTCTACGCATACATTCAACCAGCTTGGTAGGAAAGAAGCACAGGGTTAACTGTCCTATAGTTTCTTCTAGCTGTCACCCAACACAATATTAATACATTCTGCTGTGGAGCAGGTGGGTACCCAGGGCTGCACCAGTGAGTACAGGCTAATTGGATGGGCTATCACAAATGCCCGTGTGTTTGGAGGGAAGCTTCACCACCTCTGTCTGCTCTTCCTAGGCAGTACCAGTAAGTGTAGGGTTGCCTGCACCGAGTTTTCAAAGAAGCAGACAATAAAATGCAATAACAGGCCAGTTTTTATGCAGAGAAAAGAAAAGAACAGAAAAAGAACAGAAAAAGAACAGAAAACAGTGAAGGTGGTGGAATGCAGCTGACAGCCTTGGACATTGTAGTTTTTCATAGAAAGATAAAGTTACTTGCGGCAACACCATCACCCTTAACTGTCCTGCGTTTGTACTCACTTTCACAGTGTGCCTCTGTCTATTTTAGAGGCGACGTTAATATTTATGCTTATCACATCCAACCTAATCCTTAGATGCATGCAGGCTTTGACCTCACATCATTTCTGTCTGTGAAAGCTGAGGAGCTCATTCAGTCCCTTCCATTTAGGGCATGGCCCTCTTATCTGTGGGCACAACATCCCTGTTGGGTGAAAAGTGCAGACTGGAGCAGAAAAGAAGGCTGCATGGGGTCAGGAGGTGCAGGAGCTCCATGGCCTCTGTGAAGGTCTGAGACGGAAAAGACCAGTGAATGGCAGCTGCTGTTATCTCTAGAGATAGCAGCTACAACTGTTGCTGTTTTGCTCTCTTCAGAAGAGATTTGAAGTGGGAGCAACTTGAATGAGTTAACTATTAAGCAAAAGGGAAAAACACATGAATTGTGGAGGGACTGGAGGTACAGGTATCTCCTAGCATAGGGATGGAAAAGATACACAGAGCTGCTCCAAAGAGCGAGAGGAAAGCACAGTAAGCTCTTGTGTGAGGGGAACGGGGAGACTGGCAAAAACAAAGGAGGGAGTAGCAGGGGCTGTCACATAGAAAGCTGTCTGGAGGGACGGAGAGACTGCAGAAACCCTGATAGGTAGTAGAAAGCACAGGGACTGACTAGATAGAGTCCCTGTTACAGTGGGGAAATTGGGAACTGCCGCCTGGGGGAAGAAAGCAAAAGGTCAAGAACTGAGTGCAGGAGTGACAGGGGAGGGTGGGATGTGAGCTCTATCATGGCTTGCAGAGTCATAGGCCCAAGTACCTATGGGGCTGCTCCCAGCTCTTCAAGAATCATCCTCTGATAATGACTGCTGCTGGGGTCACAGCTTGGACCCACTCGCCTCATCATAGACAGAGGTTACATGAGGAATCATGTTGCCAGGCTGGACACTGCAGGGGCCTGAAGAGCAGGGGTGTCCATGGTATGAAGTTAGGCATGATGTTTCTTTTGAGATGGATGCTGCTGAAATGGTAGAGGAAAATGGGCAATGTGCAAATTTTGGCTCTCAGAACAGATGATTTTGCATTGTTCAGTTACTTTTGAGCCTTACCCAAATCCATCCTTGGTCTTTTCCATTGTCTGTGGCTGGCCCTGAATTTGGGAGCCCTGGTGTGTATCATGAATACAGTCTACATGTTCCAAAAAAAAATGCAAGTCCCCTTGTTTGATCATCTCCTCAGTATCTGGGGACTGAGCCATTTTCAACTCAGAGCAACCATATTTGGTTAAAACTGTATTTTGCTGTTGCAATCCATGGGATGCTGTTTGGTACTGCTAACTTGTTTATGTCATCTGCTCAATGAATTACTGGCTGGAAGCTGCTCCTTCAATGCAAATATTCCTTGCCAGCCACTGTGGTTTTAATATGTTATTTTTTGGGAGTAAAGCTCTGGGCCTTTACCAAATTATCTTTGCTTCCTCAATGTGCAGGCTAGTGAGCTGTTCCCACAGTGTTGGGCTGTGCAGTGCTGAGGCACGGAGTGCTTGGCTGTCCAAAGGTCAAAGGCACAATGATCAGACACATGCAGATCTGAATTAATTACCTCTTAAAGCTCCTGCAGGCAAAAGAGAAAAAATGTGCTGGGTGTCTGGATTATTTGTACACTGTCAAACTTTAATTAAGATACCTGAGATAAAGATTACCCTTATAGGACAGGACAGCAGCATGGGCACCTTGTGAATAAGGAGCTGTGTGAGAGCAAAGGGCAGCCTGGCTCCCAAAAGTACTATTCAGCACAAGAGGTTTCACTTCAAACTCAGCACAGCTGGAGGAGAGCAATGCTTTGGGCTGCTCCTGTTCCTGGGCTGTTAGTTTTGTTGTTACTGCTTGCTGGATTGAGCTGTGAATCAAACCACCCTGAAAAAAAGAGGCAGAAAAGAAACGTTTATGATGAACAGTAAGTACCAGTGCTATTAGCAATTGCAAATGGATTTGCTCATAAGATAGGCTTTAAGCATCACTAATGGGAACAGAATGGCTTTACCGCATATCTTTTCAGCCCACATTTTGGCAGCAGATATGTGCAACTAACTTATTCTTATTTTGTCCCTGTAATACAACAGGCCTCGTCTGTCCTCAGAGCAGGGCAACCTGGTGTTCCATGCTGGCTCCAGCAAAAATATTGAATTTAGAACCGGACCACTGGGGAAAATAAAACTTAATGAAGAAGACCTTGCAGAAATGTTTAGTCAGGTGATGTAGTTACTTATCCCTAAGTTGTTTTCATTTCCAGTTTTGCACATTAATAATTGAATTTTCTTCAGAATTTTTCTCAGCAAATGTTTGATTTCTTTGGTACGATTGTCTTTTTTATTATCTCTGTTAGCACTGTAATATTTGAGCTATTGCAGACATGTAAAGTAATAAATTAATTACATAAAGTAATTAAAAGATTAAACTGTGTATGGAACAGAGCTCTCTGTATTCAGAAGGACTTTATGAAAGTAAGGTGATGAAAGTACAAAACTTTCCCAAGCTTTTAGAAAAATGAGGCTTGCTTTCAAGCTTCTGAGGAAGCAAAACTAATTTCACATCACATCTCTTTTTAACAATTTAGATGAGAGAAAATAAAGCAGAGATTCAAGAACTTAAGAAAGCCAATGGAGTCTCTCAGAATGTGTCCCACCAAGTCTCTCTGCTGGCTTCCAAGGTGAGCTATACCCCTGTGTTGTATTCCAGCAGCATTCCAAGTTTTCTGTTCTTCAGAATAAGGTGACTACTGATTCATTTTGGTATTTCTGGGCTTCAATTCAGGGAACTGGTGCAGAGTCCATATTTAACATCAGCTTAGAGTGTATGTTTGACAGCGAAGGTACTGATTCGGTATCTGGAGAATGGAAACATCCCTGTAATTCTCATAATTTTTAGTTACCGGGATTATTCTTTCGTTCGCTGTTGAGATCTTTATGGACTACGTTCTTTGATGTTTATGGAAATCAAATCTTACTAAATTCAGGCTATAGACTATATGTATTCATGTTACATGTCATATGTATACATGTTACATAGGCATGCCACTGCTTGGATGTGAATGTGTTATAGATGTTTGCAGTGGAAAGAAAAGACCCTTGAGGTAGTTTTTCCAGCTAGTAAAGATTCTTCTCCAGAAAAATAGAAGATGGAAATCCTTTATCTTTCTTGGCTTAAATGTTAATTGTGCTGCCATATTTTCCTTATAGGAAAATATTTTATAGCCTACAAGACTGCCCTTACGGGAAATTGTTCTAATATGTATCCATCATATCCCCTAATTCATTTTCTGCTTGCTATTTGTGGCTTTAACCAACTGAGATATGCTGAACTTTTCCTTGGCTTTCAGTGTGCCCACCACCTCAGACCTCAGTCTGTCATACTCTTGTGAGCACCTGAACTTTCCTGTTGGAGTATTTACATTCTTAATGTTTATAGAATCATAGAATATTTTGATTTGGAAGGGGCACTTCAAGGTTATCTGGTTCAAGTCCCCTGCAATGAACAGGGACACCTACAGCTTCTCCCTTAAAGCCCACCTGTAGATACTGAAAGGCCACTCTCAGCTCTCCCCAGAGCCTTCTCTTCTCCAGGCTGCGCAGCCCCAGCTCTCTCAGCCTGTCATCACGGGGAAGGCATTCCATCCTTGACATCATTTTTGTGGCCCTCCTCTGGACAAACTCCAACAGGTCCATGTTAAGCAAGATAAGCACCTTAATGCATCTTCACAGGACAGAGTCTTTTTGTAGGCAAATTTGGATATATCCTCTTGAAAAGCCGTCAGATTTTGAACAGCATAAAACCCTTAAATCCCAGTGAATGGAGCCTGATTTCAACCTGATTGTCACCTGGTTTCACAGTGCAGTTCTTCTCTTGTCTCCAAAGAAAACAGTCAGCCAGCATTCTGGCACCCAGTCACTCTGTGGTGAGCCTCATGCCAAGTGCAATTAATTTGCATTTCTCTTGCAGGTCACAAATCTTGACATGAAACTTCAAAGCTTAGAGCAGGTGAGTACATGGGAAATAAACTGAAGATCAGAAAAGAGTTCTACCCAGGTAAACAAAGTAAGCTTTATTAAGTTAAATTATTTCTTTCCTCTCACATATCACTCAGGAAAAGCTTTTCTGGTAACAGGAGGTTAAAAAAAGCCAAGGTTTGTAAAGGAGGTGAAATGCCTTCTTACAAAACATAAACTGTGTAGGAGCCTGCATTCCTTAAAGGAAAAACAGTTGTAGACTGAAAAATAACAACTGGATACCAAGGAAAAATACACCCTTCACTGTTCGCTGAAGACAAAGACAGAGAACTCAAACTGGATTTTGTATTGCATGGGAAATAGATGATTTTCAGCCATCAGCTGCTTCCCCATGAGCATGTGGCATCCACAGCTACTGCTGCCAGTAAAGCAGTTGTTGGATGAGTCACACATGAAATGAAGATACCCTTCCTGGCCTCACTAACAGCCTGTCATTGAGGAACAGTTTCTGATAGTATTTACATCTCGCAGAGCTTTTCTTACCCCAGTGCTTACACTATGCTGTGTCAGATCTGTAATGTTAAGTCATATTTTAGTCATATTTTCATACAGATATGTTCAAAACAGCTCTAAAGCTTTGCAAATTAATCTTGCTGAAAGAAAAAGTGAGGGGGAACCCCCAAAAGGGATAAAAATAAAGGGTCCATCTTGAAAAGAAATGCTGAAGAATCACTAAATAAGAAGGAAGATAATTCCCTGCTTTGCTCCTGGGTTTCAGACTCTGCAGAGGAAAGCTTGCAGCAGCAACCCCTGTGAGAACTCAGGGACCTGCGTGAACTCACTGGATGGCTTCTTTTGCCTCTGTCCCAGCAACTGGAGGGTGAGTCTTCAGCCTCCTGGAGTGTGTGTTCAATTTGAGTGCATGATGTGTATTTTAACTACAAGGGTAGTTAACTACCTGGCTTATTGCAGTCATGACAAGGTATGTATTAAGATTGTTCAGGATGGGGTGATATACACTGAATAGCAAAATAACCATATCAGAGTCATCATCTGTTTTATATGCAATACATTTGATTCTCAGCAATAATGACATTTAACCCGAAAGATGGAAGCCCGAGCCATGGGGCCAGACAGACCCAGTGCTGTTACACGCAGGTGATGTCCCATTAAGTCAGTAGTCCAATGCAGTATGCCCTCATTTCTTGCTGAGCAGGATGACTGAACTGCTTACCCGTTGCTGGTATGACACATTCATATGGAGGGAATGGGGGAAAGGAATGACGTTTATTGAAGCCCAAAGAAGTAAAACAAATGGGGATGTCAGTAATCAATCACATCCCAAGTTTTCGAAATCCAAAGACCTTGTTGGCAAAGGCTTTTATGGTGCTGTTACATGCATTTGGAGATGGAACGGTTCCATTTTTTCTCAAAGGCACTCAGCCTGAAAGCTGTCCCAGTGAGACTGGGGTCAAAATTGATGTGCTTTCTGTCCTGATGAAACAGCATCTCCTGATAAAAACAGCCTGAAATGAAGTTTTCTCAGCCTTTTGCTATTAAGCTGGGAAGCAGGGGGAGGTGGCAGTACTCAACTGTCCATATGCTGTCTGCAGACATCTGAAATATTTCATCCCTCTTCTGACTGATAGCCAGGATTGCAGAACTCAGCTGAACAATAGAGTTCTGTTATAATGCTTCATAAGGGAAGCTGTGTTGATAGCAGCCTGTGGTTTGTGTATGTTTGGAAACTATATTAAACCTTGGCTCCATGGTTTGCTTCATTTCTGTTACTTGGAAAATAAACTGGTGTTCCATTTCACCTTAGGGCCTCCGCTGCTCAGAGGATGTTAATGAATGCCAGATTTATGCTGGAACAGCGCTGGGCTGCCAGAATGGAGCCACTTGTGTGAACACACCAGGCAGCTACAGGTAATTTTTCAAAACCATACACTAAAATCCTATACAAAACACTGCTAAGCTTGTAACATCTATCCCATCTGCAGCACAAGTTTGGAAAACAAGTCGATGTATTTTCTTTGCACCATAATCCATTTCAGTCCGAGAGACCACAAAATCCCTACAGCCAAGTGAACCATGGACATGTTTATATTACTTGTTTTGACACAAAAAGGGCAGCAAGAACCAGGTTTGTCACACAACCACACTGGGGATGAGGATTATAACCCCTCCTTTATCACCTGCCCACGAGACAGAGGAGAGTGAGGAAACAGATGAGGTGGACAGGAAAGAAGCTCTGCTCCACAAGGCTATGACTTGCTGGAAAGTTCCTGAGCAGGCAGACTCCCATCAGACAAAGGGAGGAGAGGTACTGCCTGTGGCAAGCAGGCCAGGAGGGTGCTTGGACCCCAGAGACATCAGCTGCCTACAGTTCACCTTCCTGCAGCTGTGCCTAGCCAGAGGCAGACCTTGTTCAGCTCCTTGGGAAATCTGCTTCTCTTTGCAGGGCAAGCTGGCCTGAACGCCCCATATCTTGTTTTCCATACTGGCAAATAATAAACAACTTTCAGATAAACAACTTTCAGATGTAATACAAAGCTCTCCCTGTGCAGTGGCTGGGTAGCATGCCACAGCTTTCTGCAAAGCAGTTAGTCTTCAGCTTCAACATGAAAGCTTTAGCACCCACAAAAATTTGCTTGGCATAAGACAGACTTATAAGCCTGGCTTTGTCAGCTCTTGGAGTAACCTCACAAAAGGAAAATTTTCATGCAGTTCCTCACGCTTCACAGTGACACAGAGCCTGCTGAGATGCTACCAAACATGTGTGTCTGCTCTGCTTTGATTTTAAGGGTCTTTGTAGCTTCCTTGCAGCCATCCTCTACACAGATATTTATCAAGGAAACAACACAAAACATCCTGCCTTCACTTAGTGTTCCTTGCTGTGCTCAGCAGTGTACAGGTGTGATTTCATTAAGGTTTGATAGACAAATCCTTTGCTCTTCTCTCAGGTGTTTTCGTTGTGTTTGCACAGTCATGATTTCTGTAAGTTTGTTCCCCAGTGCCATTCCTACAAAAGTTACACTGTTACTTCACACAAATGAGGATCGCTTTGTAAGTCACACAAATTGTGATATTGATTTTTTTGCGTTACACCCTCAGGATTACTGTTCTATCCTTTCTTCACCTCCATTGTTCTGTCTTCCTAGTCTCCAACCACATCTCGCCTTACTCATTTCTGAGTGCTCCTCAGATGCTAAATGCATTCTGACAGTGCACTGTGGCTGATACTTGTGGGGTCCAGCGACCCTACTAACCCTGCTCCTGCACTGCTGCATTCATACACTGTGGGTAAAAAAATGATGATATTTAACTTTCCGCAGCTCCCAGGGGCAACACCAGGTGAAGGGCAGCGCTGTACCATCAGATGGAGGGTAATGCAATCTTCCCTCTTTGCTCAGGTCCTTTAGTTACAGGCCTCAAGCTCTAATACAGGAAAACGCTGAGGTATGAGGAAGAAGTAGGTATCATGGAAATGCTTTCCCCAGTCAGCACTGCAATAGGAATGTTGCATCATTTGGACAAAAGGTGTGAGGATCACCACATCCACCAGACTTTTGTGTGGTAATCAGAACAGTGAGGCCTCCCCAGGATGTGCTGTTAGAGCAGGGACAGGACCAGCACAGTGCCACACAGCTCTGCTCTGATGCTTGGCTGAAGCTCCTTGTGGCCTGACCTGCTTCTCAAAGCTGAGCAGTTTCAAATTGGGAACGGATTAACCTTTGCCAGATCAAGCAGGAGACAGTGCCGTGTTCCTTGTCCTTCAGAGCCTCTGATTGCCTGCTGTGTCCTTTGGAGCTGGCTGTGCGGCTCTGTACTTTGAACATGCAGAACTGCTCTGGTTCCCTGCCTGTCGCCTCTCTGCATGCCCAGGCTGATCTGCTGCACTCACAGTGTGTATCTGCTGACTCTTACAATGCAGTACAGCAGACTGCACACAAGCATTAAGATACTGTGGCATTTTTAAACTGAAGTTCATCAGGGTCACTTGTCCTGAGTGCAGAGTTTAGTTACCTGCAATTGGCTTATCGCACTGCCTTTTCAGCTCAGCACATGATACCCTGACAAGGATAGCACAGTGTATTAATAAATCACTTCAAGGTCCAGATCAGCTGCACTGGAATTCCCTGATTCTGATTCTGTGGGTAAATGCTTGTGCAGAGTGGTTTTCACTGGCCAGCTTAAAAGCAAGTGAGCAAGGGTGTGTAAGGTACTGTGTGAGGAGCAGGCACTTCAGCACACCACTTGCATCCAAATAAGTGTCTTGGTTTCATTTTTTAAAGATGTTAGCTAACTGATTGGAGGTCTTCTGTAGGTTGTGGCTCCATTCTGTGGTATTTTGGATTCTCAGATTTGTTCCATGTGATAATTAAGGGCTGGAGAAAAGGGAACAGTTACCTTAGAAACTCTCAGTTTCATTGTGTCTGTGGAATGCTGTGGCCAAGGTGGGCCCTGCAGGTTGAAAAAGGAAAAGCTGCTGTGTCAGCTGTAGTTGGCACAGCGCTGCTTTTGTGGGTGTGCAAGGAATGACAGCTTGAGAAGGTGAGTAGGGATGCTCCTTAGGCAGGGACTTTGAGCATTGTAGATAGGAGGTAAGCACCAAGGCCTGATGCCAAAGCATGTCTGTGTATTGCTAGAGGTACAGCTTTAGGCAGCTGGCAACACATGAGGGACATAAAGTGAAAAGCAAATTTTAGGTACTCTCTGGCTGAAGTGCAAACTTCCAGGCTCATGTTCTGCTGAAGCCTTGTGTTAGACATCTCTCTTTTCCTGGTCTTGTGCTTGTTACAAGATAGTGTGGACAGTCATGGACATGTACAAGTCCTACATGATTCCTGAGCCCCTACGGGACAGCTTTGCCGCTGTGCAAGGTTATTAATGGGACTGTCAACACTATGAAATACACAGGGATTTTGTGAGGACCATCACACAAAGAGTGCAGACTAATCCCTTACTATTGGAAAAATGTGGTCTTTATGTGCTATACTTGGAATACATTTAGATTTTTCTTCCTGCTTTCACCTTTAGCTGCTCCTGTACACCAGAAACCTATGGACCCCACTGTGCCTCAAAGTTTGATGACTGCCAGGGCGGATCTCAGACGCTTTGTGGGCATGGCACCTGTGTTGATGCAGAACGAGACACCCCCAACAAGGTAAGGAGCAATATAGTTCTCATTATACAGCACAAACAGCACTGAGTGCCACAAACCTATGTAGCATACACTGCTGCTGGAAGACAGTAAGAAATGCCACTGTACAAAATAACCTAATCTCTCTGATGTCCCAAGGACAACAGAAAGAACTGAAAATTTCTTGCATCTTGTTAAAGATACTTGTCAAAGTGTTTTTGGGTAGCCAAAGTGACATTCAAAACGTAATTGCTTTGATAGTGTTCAATATTTGGGGAGTGCAATATGAAGTTAGTGGAATATTTTATTACTGAAATTTTTCGGAAGGACAAGTATGGTTCTTATTTTCCTTGGGAAAAGCAATACCAATGGAACACTGACAGGTGGTCTGGTGGCTGCTGCCTTTGTTTGCTGCTCATTACCATCCATTTGACTTGGTCTCTGACTCTAAGCCTGAGCAGTCCAAGTGTCTGCACTGGGCAAATATAAGCATATACTTGAATGGCCTTCTGCAACAAGCCAGACAATTGTTTGGGGAGAAAATCTGGGTACAAGGCGTTCCCTCTAGAGGGATGGATGGATGATGCCAGCTTTGGCTTTTTCCAATCAGAGCAGCCCTCCAGAACTACTTTGGCAGACTTGGGCTCCTTAGCACTCTTATACACCCATGCACTGTTCCAGACACACCACATATTCTTTGTGCTAACATAATTTTTTCTCAATTTGTAGAAGTTTTCACACCCCATTAGTTGCTTTCTGCCCATTTTTTGTGGAGAAATCTTTTCAAAAGGATTCAGTGTTGGCTTAACAGTGTCTGCTCCTACGTCAGTCAAGAATAAAGCTCCCATTAGGTTTAATTGGACTGAAGCTAGGTAAATGTTGAAATCTGGCCGTTAGCAAAGACTGGAAGAGAGAAAATTGTTGTCATTATAGAAAAAAAATGTATTTGTAAGAAAAAAAATGTATTTGCAGTTTGCTCTGCACATTACAGGTTACTGAAAATTTTGCTTCAAAGAAGGCAGCCAAGCTGATTTCAGGTTGCTTATGCTGATCTCTTTACCCTATATACAAAGCAAGTTGATGAGTTTTAGTTATGTTTACGTACATAAAAGTTACGTTTATGTACAGTTCATAATTACTGTTCATTTTCTCTGGAAGACTTGGGGTAAATTACAGGTTACTTTGATGAACATAATGAATGAGCCTGCTGCTCCTTCCACTATTTAAGTAGTTAAATTCAGAAAGAAGAATAAATGAAGAACACTATCAAAGCAATTCCAGAAACAAAATGTGCAAACCATGCAATGCTCTGAAAGCTTTCTTGCTGTAGTTTAAAAGATGATTTATAAAATGAACTCTTATCCTTTCCTATTCCTCTGAAATACGCACTATGTATTTGCAGCCCAAGTACCACTGCATCTGTGACACTGGCTGGATGTCCCCTCCTGGCAGCCCCACCTGCAGTGCTGATATAGATGAATGCAGTCTTCCTAACCCTCCGTGTTCACAGAATCCACTCGTGCAGTGCCACAACACACTCGGCTCCTACTCATGTGATCCCTGCCCCACAGGTACGGTGTCTTTCCTTGCTCTCATGTTGGGAGGGGTGGCAGCAGGTAGGACTGCTGTCATAAGCAGAAAGAAGATCCGTATAGGAGTAATTTCATGAAGATCTTTGATCTGTATTCTACAGAATAAATGCATGGAGGATATGTCTTATCTGCATAACATGGAAAGTGGATTTTAAAGCATGATTTATCCCATCCTTAAATGGACATCTAAATAACTCAGACAAATTACATTCTTAAAGTACTAAAGTTTCACTGATTTTAACGAGAGTTCAAGTAGTGGAAATGCTAAGTCACAGCTTGAACCAGTGATTGAGCACCTGGTGGGAAGCCAGGGCCAAGTCAGGGGAACTCAGGTGTATGCAATGCAGCTGAGTGACTGGAAGGGGTACAGCCAGGATCCACTCACTCCTTTCCAGACCTCATTTAAGGTTGTCAGTGGAGGCAAGGGTATCTTGCTGGAGATCCCTGCGTGCCTGAGGCCTTCTGAAGGTAAGCAGATTCTTTCCTGGTTTTGTTTTTATTTATTTATTTATTTATTTATTTTGTCCTCATGGCTGTATCTGAGTATGTCTTCACTTACTGCAGCCTAGGACTTTGCTGCTCTGTTGTCATTATTCTGCTTTCTGATGTTTTACAGCATTACAGCTCAGAACAACTAGAGTGGGATAGGTAAGGTGAATCCTACCCACCATGTGCAGGACTAGCTTTGTGTTAATGTGTCTGCTACCCTAAGGAAATCCTAACAGAAATCTAATTATCCCTTCAAGCCATAAAACCTATGGTCTGTTTTCCTGAGTCAGGTATGTTGTACGTACAGGAGGGATGTAGGAGGAGTGTTTGAAGTATTTAACCAGAGCTATAATGAAGCTTTGCTGAAAACATTACATGTATGAGTTGTACCAGAATTTCTACCTCTTTAGATTAAATAAACTGTGTTTGAGTCTGGAACATCCACAATATCATTAAAATAAAGCATTCTTGCACGTGTACCTCCATTTTGTTTTATTTGTAACCTATTTTAAAGACCAGCCTTAATTCACATTGTTTATGTGAGGAACAAGTCTTGTCTTATGCTGTATGTTATGTATGTATGAAGGGAAATTAAAAAGTCATATTTTTCTCTAAGAAAAGATCTGATCAATTAAGAAAGTCACACTTTTTTTTTTTTTAATTATTATTTTAACATCTTTCCTCTGCTTCTTTTTAGGCTGGCAAGGAAATGGCTACAGTTGCCAAGACATTGATGAATGTGAAAGTGATAATGGAGGCTGTTCAATGGCACCGATGGTTCAGTGTATCAACACAATAGGATCCTTCCGCTGTGGACTCTGTCCACCAGGTAAAATACTGGATGCTTTTGTTGAATCTTCATCATTTAAAATCTTTCTGTAGTTTTATCAACATACTTGATCCTATTTTATCATATACTGAAAAATTTGTAGGCCAGTTTTAACGTACACAAAACAATGCTTTAATACTGAATGCACTGAGTCCATGAATCTGCGGACTGCTTCAGCTACTTATTAATATTGTGTTGAGCAGGTGTCTGTTGATGCACCATCTGAAATGTTTCTTTTGTGCAAGGTAGGCAGCGTTAAATCCTTGATTTTACAAGGTTTTTCCTTTGGGGGAAAAAAATAATTAAGGGGAGACAGGCGCTGCATAATTATGATAGCAAATTATGATAGCAATTTAGTTGTCTATACAATAATTGAAAGAGTATCCTGTACAGCATGAATCAGTGGTATTGTCTGTTGTAAGCCTAGATAATTTTTTCTCATGCTCCGAATGCTGTCTAAGAAGGCAGTGTTTCCACCACAGTACAGATCAACCAGTAGAAGTGGTGACAGTTTCCATAACATTTGTAGCTTAAAATGCATTTATGTGATGCATGCAATCAATAAGGTAAATACCATCAGGAAGAATTGTTTCTAATTGGTTTTCTGATTATTTATTTAAATAGCAGCAAAATGTAGATAGTAAAAGCTCTCTGTTAATAGGTACTGAAGAGCTCTATCACCATGCTGGAAACATGGCCTCAGGCTAGTCTTGATATGGTGCAGTGGACCACAGCTGTGCAGTTGTGCCTCAGCATTTTTGTCCTGCTGAGCCTCCCAAGAGGAAGCAGATATTCTGTTTGTAAGGCAAGGGTAGCTCTCACAAGCAGGAGGCCTTGAATTGATTGGAGGTGGCTGGGTGCAGAAGTACAGGTAGGGTAGCTGTAGTAGAAATGCTAATCACAGCTTTGAACAAGTGCTTGAGCACCTGGTGGGAAGGCAGGGCCAAGCCAGGGGAGCTCAGGTGCATGCAGTGCATTTAAGTGACTGAGAGGACTTCCCAGATATCATTTAAGGGTTGGCTGTAGAGGTAAAGGTATCTTGCTGGAGATCCCTGCCTACCAAGGGTAAGCAGATGTTTTTCTTTTTTATTCCTGTGTCCATGGCTGCCACATCCAAACATATACTCACTTGCTGCAGCCTAGGACTTTGCTACTTGGCTGTCGTTTCTGCCCTTTTCATTGTGTTACAGCAGCATGACCTGAGAGAACTGAGCTCCAGTGGCCTCATTCTGACCTCACCTATATTTGGGTAATACTAGAGTTATGTCTTTTTAAAATCGTGTAAGGATTTAGTGAAGTTAGCAATCCATCCTTGTAATGTAGGAATATAATAAACATGCCAGACCTTATCAACTACCTCAGATTTCTCTAACTGCACAGACTGTAATTTTACAACATAATTTAGTGTTTTTTCTTACCAGATGCTTGTTTTGCTGTTGATGCACGGAAAACATAGCTTGTTGCAGACTAAGTTTTACCTCTGTACAGGTTATGAAGGAGATGGACAAACGTGTACCCAGGTTGATATCTGCTCAATAAATAATGGAGGGTGCCATCCACTGGCTACTTGTACCTCTACTTCAGGTATGACATTTGCTTAAGGTCTGTAAGTATTACCAGTGTCCCGACGAACCTGCTTTGTAGCAATGTATTTACCCTAGAACTCATTCTCCACAGTCTGTTTTTCTTGAGAGAGCAAACAGGAGTGTGGGGTAAAGTCAGCAGGCCTTCCTACAAACAATAACAGAAACAGATTGAGGCTTCACAACAAAGAGCAGATTTAGTCATTAAAATGTTGTCACCATTTTCTACTTTCAGCTACCTTTAACTATTTTTCTCCTTCCTGTAAGTATTCTTTGAATACTTCCAATGCTTCCCATGAAATTAAGTTTGGACTCTCAGGTACTAACACCAGGAAACTTTCCATGACCAAACTGGATGCAGACCAGGGCAGGTACCAAAATTAGATAGGAATCAAAATAAGATTGAATCCGATATAATAATCTAGAATGTATGAAGGCTCGGCTTCAAAATGTTGAGGACCTTTACGGTGAGTGTTAGTACTGTCATTGTAACAAGGACTGAATTATATTCTATTTTTTTCCTTATGTCTCAAGGACTAATGCCATTTTGTTCATGCCCATCTGGGTACACTGGAAGTGGATATGGGCCAAATGGGTGCTCTCCTCTTACTGATATCTGTCAGCTGCAAAACCCTTGTGTAAATGGTCAGTGCTTGGTAAGTGCTGGACTTCTCACAGTGACAACATTATGAAATTATCATTGCTAGCAACAAGGAGATTGCTGGGACTGGAATCTGGGTGCAGACATGCTACAGGTAATGAGATGAGGTCAATGGAGAATGAGAGATCAGCAGATACACCTGGAGAAAATTGAGAGGGTTGCAGGATACTCCAATCAGGCTGCCTTAGAGGAGGGAGAGTTAGTACCCCCAGAACAGTGATGGAAATGCTGGTTGGGGAGAGTTGGGTGTTTTTTGTCCTTTACCGATTGATGGTGTGAATTTGTTCCCATGCACAGTGACCATTTAGTTTGTCCACATGGATCTTGTAAAGGTGTTTGATTTTCTGAATGAAGTTGTCTGTGCTATGGATCTGGGAATTTAGATTCTTCTATTGCAGAAGATATTTATGGTGATGATTTTGTGGAAATAAATAGTATACTTGTTGTTCAAGTAATGTCTGATCTTGTTTGTCCATGTTATTTTTTTCCTTTTAATAGTTCTGGAAACAGAATCATTAAATGGGTGGAAACAGACCATGTGATATTATTGCATTTCCCTTTTCTCATTTTCTGTTCTAAAGGAGATAATCACCCCACTTCACCCATTATAATATATTGATTGAGGCATCAAAGATGGCAGTTAGCATGTGCCTTGATATACTGCACTCTGCTTTACCTGTAAAAAGTGTATCTAAAAAGCAAGGAATATGAGGAAAGAGGTCATAAGAAATTAAAACAAATATGTGGAAAAAACTTGTGTATAAGAGCTAGTAAAGGTTGAGACAAAATAAATAGAAAAGAGGTAGGAATAATACAGAGTAGCCAGTGGAAGTGTTCCTATTTAACAGCCCTCAGGGTTAAAAATTAAGTAACAGCCAATTCAACTGCAGTGCAGGCTTCCAAGAAAACAGGCTTGAGAGAAACGATTTATAAACCATTGTCACCATGGTTTGCTGTTTATAAGTTTTAGATAACATGATTAACTTGTTTTCAATGTGATCATTTCGAAGCCAAACAGTTTTCTGAATGAATGCAGATTTTGACTTTCTAAAGAAAGAGCTCTGCAAATAAATAACTTGAGAGAAGAAAAAAGAGCTAGGTAATTGGATTAGGCTGTGGCTTTATGTTGGTTTTTACCACTAACCATCAAAGCCATTACGTTCTAAATGATTTGTTTGTTCTGGTATCTCTACATGAAGTAAGTGTGAACATCAGTCCTTCTACTGACTACATTGATTAGTTTATGTGACCCACGCTCATTAGGTTTATTGCATTTGTTTATATCTGTAGGCAGTGACCTCTGGATATTTCTGCCTGTGCAGCGCAGGCTGGACAGGCTCTAACTGTACAGAGAACATCGACGAATGCGTTAGCAACCCATGCCAGAATGGTGGAAGCTGCACTGATGGGGTCAATGGTTACACCTGTGAGTGTACCAGTGCCTGGACAGGACCACAATGCCAGACTGCCCAGCATGGTATGTCAGCGACCTCCTCCTCAGTTGAGATGAGTGCCAGACTTCAGCTTGTAAATGCTTGCTCTATGCGATTCATTTCTTTTTTAAGAGTAAAGTTATGAGGGGGGGGGAGAAAGAACAACCAACCAACCCTTGTCTCGGTGTACTACGAGTCCTCATCTGAAGTCTCTTGGAGTTAATTTTTCTTTACAGCTGTTTTATGTTAATCCATTGGAGTGTAATAATGGAGTAGCAGGCCTACTTGGAGTTTTACAGCATGACTGCAAGTTCCTGTCTGTACAATTTCTTCTCACTATCTGTTATTCTGCTTTGGGTTTTTTGCCAATAACTTTAACTGAACAAAGTCAGGACAGCATTCCAGTGAGTGTCCCTGTGGCATCCATCTGTCAGATGGCTCATATTTATTGCAAGTTGATGTGAAAGCAGATTAACTTTTCATAGAATGTGGAATGTGAACTTTGCACTCAGCCGCTGTGAAACCTAGGCTATTTTAGAGTTATTTCAAGCTCTTTCTATTTTCCTTATGTAACAGGATTTTTGTTGTTGTTGCTAAGGATATACATATGGAATATTTTTTTAACAATTCATAATGTAAATGATAAAAGATCACTTCATATCCAGTGACAAATAGCAATGTATCAATATTTCTTTTAGTTCTTAATTAATGGAAAAGTGATACATTCTATTATATGATGATCTTGAATCTGTTTGAGAAATTGTGAGATGTTTTTAAATAGAAACTTCAAACAAAAAATTTTTTTACCACTCCTTCATACAAAATATTCCAGTGTACTGTGAATTGAATGTTGCTTTATTGTCAGCTGAATGTTAAAACTACAGTTTCTTCTTGTATGTGGCCGCTCCCTGTATGCTGTATTTGGGTGCTTTGTGGATATATTTTTCCATAGCTGTTGTGGATTTCCCATTCACAGCTCCCACTCATTGAATGGTTCAGTAAAAGTAGACACCCTGGTCTGTAATGAGAGGTGTAGTCAGCAGCAGATATCTGCCCCGAGGTTGTATACAGGACAACGAAGCACCTGAAGGATACCTTCTATGATGCACCACTACTGATATCATGTTAGCTTCAAAACGTTATTTATGTAGATAGGAAACTGAGGATTTCAATTCTGGAGTTAGTGTTCTGGAAACAAAAATTTATTTATGGTTCCTTAAGGCAGAACCAGCATCTTTTGGTAGAACTCATGTGTTCCAGTTGAAAAATCTTTACCATTTTCCAGAAACTACTTTTCTTTCAGGAAGTAACTTCTCTTTTTTTTTGTTTTGTTTTTTTTTTCTTTTGTTATGCCATTTCACTTTGAAGGAAATTCTGAAGAGCCTTTTATAAAAGATCTTTCATTTTTCTTCTAGATATTTAGGAAGCCAAACATATGTTAAGAAGTTTAGTTTTGTTTGAGTCTGTACTGTGACAGTGTGAACTAATCCATTTAATATTTTTGTTTCTGCAGCTTGCGGAGAATATCTTTCAGGCTCCAGGGGGACTTTCAGTTACCCTAACAACCTGAGCAGCCAGCGCTATGATAATGGGGTCAGCTGTGCCTGGGTTATTCAAACTGCTCCCAACAAGGTAAAATAGAATTCAAGTTAAAGAAACCCTAGGCAGGAGCCTCAGCTCATCAGGGCGGACGTGACATATGTGTGAATATGTGACATAAAGATGGTCACAAGTTCTATGTTCTTACAAACCTTCAGGCTCCTTAATGTGGGCTACATTTTCAAGGTTTTTATAGCAAAACAGAGGATCACAATTTATTCTTTCTCACAATAATCTCATTTTTAAAAAAATTAACTGAAGGAAACATCGCATAGAGGGTGGTGACACACTGGAACAGGTTGCCCAAGGAGGTTATGGATGCTCCATCCCTGGAAGCATTCAAGGCCAGGCTGGATGTGGCTTTGGGCCATCCGGTGGTTGGCGACCCTGCACATAGCAGGGGGGTTGAAACTAGATGATAACTGTGGTCCTTTTCAACCCAGGCCATTCTATGATTCTATAATATAAAATGATTGGAGATTTCTGGTAGGTTTGTCAGAACTGGCATCATCCACAACCACCTATGGAAGGTGCCTGTCCTCCTCTCCTTTACACTGGGCTCCATCTGTAGCTATTCAAAAAGCTCTGCTCTGATTGGTTCTGCAGTTCATAAGTTGTGATCCCAAAACAATTTTCTGTTTTTCTGTTTCTCACTTCAGCAATCCACATTTCTGTAGCTCAGAATTCATATGATCAGTAGCTTTATACAATAATTAATTATTTTAAGGATTATTTTTTAAATGTTGTATGCATATTCTGATTTCAATCTGCAACTAAGGATTTAATTTGTGTTATAATTCACAGATATGTTAGCTCTCCCTTCAGCACTGGACTTCTTACTGGGGATTACAATTTTCAATCTACTTTTGACATTGCATGGGATTGAATTACATAGTTTTATAAACTAGTGGTTTCCAGTGATTTATGGAACATTATATGCAGCATAGCAAACCTTCAGTTTTAAGACTCACAGGCACTACTACTATCTTTAACAGAGGTATATCAAAGCACATCTGCAGGGGATCTGAACTTACCTGAAGCTGTATATGTCACTGTTTATATAGAGTGTATTTATAGTGCACCAGTTTGTATGTACAAAACTCCCATGACAATATTTTCAGTCATAGAATAGATCATAAAACTTTCTGATTTTAAGCCTTTTCTAGTATAGTATATGGCAGACCCAGGAAATGATATCAATCACATATTTATAGGAACAGTGCTATTTCCATACCCAAATTCTTTCTGATCTTCTCCCCTTTATTTTGACCTGAAGATTCTGTAGTATCTTCTGTCCTGGAACTCTTCAGGAAATGGCATAATGACTCCAAAGCTGTGTAAATGATTCTCAGAGCTGTGTAAACGATAATATCAGCTCTGTGTAGGATTACAGCACAACCTTAGCAGATGGAAAAATAGACATGACTTACTTTGTTACTTCCTGTTAGATTCTGCATATTACTTTCCCATTCTTCCAACTGGAGGCAAGTACTGACTGTAACTCTGACTTCCTTCAAATCCACGATGGGGCTTCGGCATCAATGCACATGCTGGGAAAATACTGTGGTTCTGACCCTCCTGCAGAGCTTTTCAGTTCCCACAATTCCCTTTATTTTTGGTTTCACTCAAATCACGCCATTACTGCTGGAGGTTTTACTGTTCAGTGGGATTCTCAAGATCCTGGTAAGTTTAAAATGCCAGGTAATGCAATGTGTTTGCAGCTTTGGAGAAAAATGGCTGATTTACTTCTAAATAAGAAATGTAAAGTGCTGTAGTAACATCAATTAAATGGCTCTTCCAGGAAAGCGCATTCCCGGAGAGAAACTCTAAATCATCTTGTGCAGCATCAAGCTCACTTCAGTCTTCTGTGTGTTGTCTAGAAAAAAACATTGACTAGGTTGTGTTCTGAAGGAAACGGGGAGGGACGGGAGGAGAAAAAGGCATGGAAAATTCAGAGGCAAAACTATTTATTTCCAGGAATGTTTACTGAAATGCTCCTTTTAATATTTTCTTGCAATTTACATTATTGGATAGATAATTAGTAATTGACAACTATGGATACAGAAATTGAAAACAGATTTTTTTTAAGAAATAAAAACAAAGAGGAAGAGAGAGATTTGACCTGACTACAAGTTGCCCCTAACATTACCCAGCTGGTATGGGGGGGGAGGGAGATGCTTTTACGATATGTACATAAAACATCTTTCCCTGTAATCTACTCTCTTAAAAATGAAAACAGATGTGTGCTAGGGTAAAACACAGTGACTCTATGTACAACATATAGAAATTCAGATTAATTTTATAGAGCCAATCTAAAACAGTACATTCAATTTTTCTTAGATTAAAAAATTGTTTTAATATTTTCTTCTGGGGATATATCCATTATAATTGTGAAAGAATCTTTCACAGAAAAAAATCATGAAATGTTTGGATTTTATAGCTGAACTGTATAATTAATTATAAAATGTACAGAAAGATGCAGCCAGTTGTTCTATTTGTTTGGGTTTATTTTTTGTTTCTGAATTTTTCTGGGTACCTGCAGTTCAGCTTTTGACCTGATGTGCAGTGTTAAAGACTATATTGTTCTATGTCTCTCTTCTGTTAGAATGTGGTGGTGAGCTAACAGGTACTTATGGCTCAATAAGCTCTCCGGGGTACCCTGGTAACTATCCTGTAAACAGAAACTGTTTCTGGACCGTTTCAACCAATCCTGGCCTCCTCATTACTTTTGCTTTTGGCACACTAAGCCTAGAACACCATGAGAACTGCAGTTATGACTATTTAGAGGTAAGGTTTAATTGTGCATTATGACTTCATTTTATGGCAAAGTTACTACAAAACAAGATATTTCAAAACTTTTTATATGTAGAGAAGTATACTGTTTGATACTAAATCTTGGGTTTAAAATATTCATTTGTACTTACTGCAGCCAGTAAAGCACTCAGGTACTCTTGGTGAAACAAAAAGATGATGAAATTCCATTCCACTGAAGTCAGTGGAAGTCCGGCAACTAAGGAGGATAGGATTCAAGTCAACTGTCTGCTGGGAAGCTTTCACTTCCTTGCAAAGTTCAGTCTCCAACTTGCTAGTTGAATATGAACCTGCTGAGTATTAACCAAAGTAAAAGAACTAGACAAAAGGAACTAAAATTAATGGGTTCATATTATAGTACCATCTATTACTTTTGGGGTGATCTTAGGCCTTATTCTCAAATGCAAAGTAATAGTTTTTACCAATGCCCTCTCACAAAAATGACAGTGCCACGTACTACATAAATGAATATTGCAGAGGGTGGTTTCAGGAAAACAGTTAGATCTCATACTTTTTTCCCATGCTCTCCTAGGAGCACTACCAGCTAAGCTGGTTAGTCTATTTCCTGTGTGTCTCATAGGCTTCCACCATAGGCTTTCCTCCTGCCCCTCCCCATCACAGTTTTAAGAGTGTTTGTACTGTCCACAGTTGACACACATCTGATAATCCTGAACAGTGATTTACATTCTGCCTAGATTCGAGATGGTCTTCTTTCACAAGACACTCTCCTTGGTAAATTCTGTAGCACTGGATCTCCGCCCCCACTCCAAACCACTGGACCATATGCATGGATTCACTTTCACTCTGATGATGTTGTTACTGATAAGGGCTTTCACATTGTCTACACAACATCAGCTGGTAAGTAAAAATCAGTATTAAAGTTTAGTCTGTGACCATTATAAGGCATAGCCAACGGGAGACAGATGTCTGTAATTAACACTTGCAATTTAATAACTCAGAAAGCACCTTGGATTTGTAGCCATTGATCAGGGGAAACCTAAACTAAAAGAATTACCGTAGTTGTGAGTATTTCAACTAATGTGTTGTTTTCTTAATGCAGCAGACCTAAGTTGTGGAGGAAACTACACTGATAGTGAAGGGGCTATTACATCTCCTTTCTGGCCTAATCCTTTTATCAACAGTCGACAATGTATCTACATTATCAGACAACCAGAGGATGAAAAGATACACCTCAACTTCACACATTTGGAGCTGGAGAGCCACGCTGGTTGTTCACTGAGTTATATCGAGGTGACTTTTCTTTCACAGTTAATGTGAAAGGTTGTTTACATGTATTTAAACCCAAGGTAGCAAGATTTCTTTCTCAAGGCTCACTGTAGAAACAGATGGTAATCAAGGGGTTAAGTATATCAATGTATTAGGTTTCCAAACTCAGAGGGACTGAAAGATAAGAGAACAAGGAAATCTTTCTAGCATAGTAGTAATTCTTAGTCTCTTGTACATGATGAAGATAGAGTTTGGACCTTAAGTAAATGCATGTCAAACAAGAAAAACAGAAATAATACAACAGCGTCTATGCAGCATCTCCTGGAGTTGTGGTGTTATGTTGAAAATATGTTTTGTGGAAAAGAGAAAGCACAGTACATATTTTAATACTTGTATATGTGCTCAGAATTGTTGTTACAGAAAAAATAGTATATGCAGAATGCTTCTGTATGGAAAATATAGTATTTTTTGTTACCCAGGATATACTTTAGATAAATTGTATGTGATCTCAAAAGCACTTCTATATGCAACACTTTCTTTGCTGATCTGCATCTTCGTGTTTCATCCAAATCTACTAAGTGCCACCTTTTTAAGTATGTTAGATATAATTTATTCAATTTCTTTCTTACCCCTAAGCCTCTAAATCCAGATCTGCATGTCTTTAATCAACCACAGATGAAGTTTGGTTGTGTAGGGCTGGTACTGGAGAGGATTGCTGGTGGCTCCCACTGGAGGTAGCAGAGCTGAGCATCACAGCCAGGGCTGTCCCACCACCTCAGCCAGAAACAGGGTGACTGGCATCAGCCTCAGGCAATGAATTCCTTTCTCTGGGGGATAGTAACAAGAAAGACTGGGCTAGAACATGTGCTGTAGGTGGGAGGTGGAGCCCTGATGAGGAGGGGCTGATGGTCCTGGGAGCTGAAATACAGCCCTAGGCAGGATGAGAGATCCTTCAGGCCTGGGCAAACTCTGGTGGGTTCAACCAGTCTTTGCTATCTTCTGTCATGCTGTCCCCGGGGTCCTCTGTGTCACAGCCCAGTTCATCTTATCTCAAGGAGTAGCGAATAACCTCATCCTATGTGAAATGGCTGCTTGTTAGTGCTATCTGTACGGAACTGTGGTTGCACTGCATGGAGATAAACAAATGTAAAACAAATTCAATCACAGCCCCTGGTTGATGTAGCTGTCATGGCTAAGCCAGGTGCAGGGAAGAGGGAAGTTGGTGGCCAATGGGGAGGCACTGGGAGAAACAGTCTAAGGGCCAGTAGGGCCAAGCTTACAGGCAGCTACAACCACAGCAGTGTGGCACGGTGGGAGTGTGCAGTTATGAGGTTTTGTGTTTAATCTCTTTCCGAGTAAGTGAGGCACAGGCCTTGGTGAGCTCCCTTTAGTTAATCTGTTTTTGTAAGATTTGTTATTGTGCTAACATTGTTCCTGTTCCTCCTTCTCTAACTCGGAGACTTTGCCTGGAATGAAATGTAATTAATTTTTGTAATGAGAAGAGAAGTGCGTTTAATGAACACAGACAGCTTTTGTTTGTTTGGCCTGGCAGTCCTCATGCTAATTGCTTGCAGAACAGCAGCTAAATTCACCATAGCCAGAGAAACAAAACCAGTTCAGTTGGAAACAATCAGTTTGTATTAATTCAGGAAAGCATTTACCTTGTTTGCTGATCAGTCACAAGCAGTTCAGTTTTCTTGTAGTTGTTTGCTTTGCCACCTCTTTGCCTTCCTTCTCACCTACTCAGCTCAGCCTAGAGCAAAATGCACAAGAATTGTGGTTACAAGTCTTGCTCTTTCAAAGTCTATTTTCCCCATACGCTTTTCTAAAATACTATTTCATTGGGTTTTATGATGAAATTCAACTAGGGAGATGGATTTCAGATTTGGATGTTTAAATTATTTTAAAAATCGCTCTGTGACAATTATTTTGTCACTTTGAGAAGTAGCATATTATTCACGTTCCTGGTGATAACAGGAAATCACAGCAGCCAGGCGCTGCTTGCAGACACTGGCTGAGGGAGGGATGTTTAGTCTTTTCCTAAGGAAGGAGCGGCCAGGGGTCTGCAGTAAGAAACTAGACACAATAAAACTTCTTATTTAAGACTGTGACATAGTGCTGCAGAGGTTAGGTACTAGCCATGCTAGCTGCTGCTCCTTCATCCTTCTAACTGGCAATATGAGACATTATTATTCAAATGGTTTAGAGAACCTGTTATTTTCATCACTTCTATTTGGACTTTATAAACCAAAAATGTAAGGTCAATCAGGTCAAGAAAAAAGTAAACTCATGTAAACTATAGTTCTGTAAACTTCTTTATACAAGTTTTCTGAATACTCCAGCTCAAATTAAGATTTTATTTACTTCCCCATAAATCCCATATAACTCTCTCACCTCGAATCTAGGTCCCAGGGAAATTTAAAGCGCTTTAGTCAGAGAACCATTTCTCCACTGGGAAGTTGCTAAACAAAGCAATCCAACCACTGCCTGCTCACCTGTCTACCCAGCACTTCTAGGTCTTCCTTCCTTCTCTCTCAGCCTGTGAAATGACATAGCTGAGGAAGAGAGAAGAGGTGATGAGAGAGAATCTGGACCACATGTTCTTCACTTGGTCCCTGATAGGCAAATAGCAGGGGACCTGTTTTAGGACTGTTTGTTGACTCTTCTGTTGGAATGGAATGAGTGCTTCAGAGGGCATTCAGAGCTCCTTAACTATACTTCTGCTTGGCCTGATCCTAGGCTTACTCACAGCCTGTGCGTTCAGATCCTGAATGTTGGAGATGCAAATACCTCTTTCTGTTCTAGTCTCCTTGATAACCATGATTCATAAGATAGTGCACAAGATACGGTCTCCTTCGATTAACAAATTGAATAAGGGCAGTGCAGAAGGTAAGCTTTTATAGCTGTATTATTGTGTTCATGCATTGAGCCTTTTAGAGAAATGGAGAGACATCAATATACCTTCTTACTTCTTATAGACTCACAGTTACACCTTTTGTTAGTGAATTTTTCTGGCTGTGCTGATGTATAGGTGTGATGTGATATTTCTGGAGAAGCACCATTAAAAGGTCACTATAAACTTTATAGCCAGAGCAAGGAAACTACAAATCTTCTCCTTTAATTTTCCACAGCAGGATTTTAGTACTGGCCAAAAAAAAAAAAAAAAAAAAAAAAAAATCATAGTCATCACTGGTGAGCAACTTACCTGTCTCTTTCATGTGAAAGATGTCACTTATGGAAGCACATGACCAAACTGTGCTAAAGCTGTGATTCATTGAGACAATCTGTTTCATTCTTGTGATCTGTGATAGTAGTATGTCTTCTGTGATGGTCATCAAGTCTATGGTATTAAATACCAAAACTTTTAGGGTAGAATTATAGAATCCTTAGAGTTAAAAGGAACCTTTAAACATCATCTAGACCAGCTCTACTGCAACTAAGAGGGGTGTGCATGGCTAAATCAGGTTGCCCAGGGCTTGATCCAGCCTCATCTTGAAATTCCCCCTGAAAGTCTCTTTTTTATGATTTGATGTATTTCTTTTTTTCTTATCAATGATTAGGTTCGAGATGGTGACAGTGAGATGTCTTCTCTGATTACCAGACTGTGTCACAGTGCAGTTATATCTCCAATCACTTCTACCAGCAACAGTCTCTGGATCAAGTTCAAGTCTGATGCTTCTGTGCAAAGGGCTAGCTTCAGGGCTGTTTACCAAGTTGGTAAGAACTGTTGACTTGCACAGTGAAGTTGTTTGTAATTTGAATGATTTCAATGATTTTTGCTGCTATATTATCTGCGTACTGGTTCTAAGATAAACTTGAAAGGAAATAAGATCATAGTTTATTTATTCAATGCTGCTTTCGCAAATACAAAGGTGATGTTTGCATTGGATTTGTTGTAGATGCTTCTGCAGTATTTGGAAATTCCCCATTGTTTCTATTAATAATACATTGCTTGCTACTAACGTACTAAGGATAACGTAATTCTGGCTAAATATTTATACTTTCATTATTTCTATTTTTTAGTTCTTAATCTCTAATACATCTGTCTAAGCATGTGAAAGAAAGCTTTACCTAGTTAGGCTTGAGCATGGGGGGCCCAGGTGAGCCTCATGAAGTTTGATAAATTCAAGTGTAAGTTGGGATTGTGGTAACCCCTACTATCGTTGCAAGCTGGGAGGTGTAAGGATGGTAGAACACAGCCCTGATGAAAAGGACTTGAGGGTATTGGTGGATGCTAGCAATGTGCATCCTGGGCTGTATCAAAATAAGTGTGGCTATCAGGTCAGAAGGGTGATCCTGCCCATCTGCTCTGTGCTGGTGAGACTTCACCTGGAGTACTGTATCCAGATGTGGAGTCCTCAGTATAGGAGAGACTTAAAGTTGTTGGAGTTAGTCTAGAGGAGGGCCAGAGAAATTATCCAAAGGATGAAATATCTCTCCTATGAGGACAGGCTGAAGGAGGGAAGAGGGAGATCTGTTAGAGGCCTTTCAGTATCTAAAGGGGGCTGTGAGAAAGAAGGGGACAGGCACTTTAGTGTTGGATCTGTTGTAATGGACAAGAGGAAATGACTTCAAACTAAGAGGGGAGATTAGATTGGATGTTAGGAAGAAATTTTTTACAGTAAGTGTGGTGAGGCACCCTGTGTCCTTGTTCATTGCAGAAGAGTTGCACCAGATGACCTTTAAAGATTCTGTCCAACTCAAAACATTTTATGATTTTATGAAATGAGTCAAATCTCTTAAATATTCATGGTCAACGTTAGATTGATCTTTTGTAAATATATGTTTACGCTACACAGTAATATGTTCTTTTAAGTACGTTCTTAATTCTAGCTGGCTGAACCACAGTAGATGCTATGAGAAGACAGGTTTTTAGGTATGGTTTTCTTCTAATGATGATACAGTGATATTTGATAGATACTGTATTATGGGTTTGTCAAAACCATTCATCGCAACTACTGATTCTTGGTGTCTGTTGGCAGCCTGTGGAGGTTCTCTGTCTGGAGAAGGCATTATCCATTCACCCTACTACCCAAGGATGTCCTCCCAACCAAAGACCTGTGAGTGGATCATCTCCCAGCCAGTGAGCAAAGTGGTGGTTCTTAACTTTATCGACTTTGACATTCGAAATGCAACAACTTGTGACTCAGACTATGTTGAGGTAAAGAATATTGCACGTATAATATGAATAATTCTCAGAAATTCTTAACTGTGTTTTCTTCCTCATACTCACCTCCACAAAAGCAGAACTGTTTGATTTATTGAGGATGTCTCTTATGCTGTTCTTATGAAGTTATTTGCTCTTACAACTTTAAAACAATTGAACTTTTTATGGGTTATTTTGAATATACTGTTTTTCAGGTCAGAGATGGCAATAACACAGAATCTCCTCTTTTGGGGAAATATTGTGGCACAGCTGTACCATCTAGAGTGCAATCTACAAGGAACAATCTCTATATCAAATTCAGAGCTTCCTCTCTTAGCAACCTTGGCTTCAGAGCTCAGTACTGGCCATTAGATACAAGTAAGAATTTCTTGTTTTGTGTATAGGGTGTTGGGATTTTACAGATTTTTCTCGTACACTGAAAACAGTGGTTCATCAAGTATTACAAAGGTATAATGGGAGAAAAAAATCTAAGTGTATCACAGCGTAGTAAGACAAAAATGTTCATGAAATATCAGTAGAGTAACAAATGTTATAAGTGCCTTGTAGTTGAATTAATATGTTATTGTTTAAAATCTCTACAGTATGCGGGGAGTCCCTCACTGAATTAGAAGGAACGATTACAAGTCCTGGTTACCCAGATGTCTACCCACACGGTATTAGTTGTACCTGGACCATCAGCATTCAAACTGGCTACCTTATCCGCCTGACATTCACTTCATTTAACTTGCCATTTGACAGCAGCTGTGGAATGGATTATCTTGAAATATATGACAACAGTACTATGCAAAAGTTGGGGAGGTATGTTTGTTAGCCTATAGAGCTTAATTACTGTAGAGTGTGCTCTGTTCTGTACATCTTTCCAATTTGCTTCCTTAAATTTTGCATGAAGTTTACTCGCTCCATTGAAACATTAACAGCAATTTTTCTGCTAGCATAGTAAAGGCAATTTCCTCTCCTCAACCAGAGAATGAGAACCCCATTTAATAAATGCTATACTAGGAGAGTAGCTGCCACTGTCCAGCTCCATTAATATTTTGGTATATGGGAAATATGGTTACAAGCATTAATATATCTGTTCTAAGGAAAACACATGATTTGGAACACTTGCAGAGATGAAAGAAAGATTACTTAAAAGGATGTGCATTGAATCTCAGCAAGAACTAAACTAAAATGAAGTCATTGTCTTATAGGATTTTATTTTCACTTCCTCCTGATCTAGGCTGTTTTATTAGGGTGGAAAAAGCTGACAAATATTTTCTTCTCTCTCCCTCTTAAGCAGCTCTGTTATACAGGGTTTTCTTGCTAACCTAGAATTCAAGAACACTTTGTCTACTTAAGCACAGAACTCAGCTGCATTTACAGTCTATAAAGTAGTTGCTAGACATGGCAATATTTTTGGAAAATAAGGAGCAAATGACCATCCTATTATAGTGGAGAGCATTTTGCCATCCTGGTCTTTTGTCAGTCACTCAAGCTATGTTGTAGGTATAGCATGGACTAATTTCAGTAAGAATTGCACAACTTGATAAACAGTTTCTCCTCTGACTTTGCTACAAATGTTAGATCTGTATTCTTGTATGTGAAGAGTGTTATTTAGCCTTGTGATACAGGGTTTATGTTTGAGGTCTCTATAGTTCAGAGATGACATCATATATGTGCAGCTATTCAAACTTCTCACAAAAACTGAATCTTCTTCCACTAATACAGATGCTTCATAAAGCACCGCCACTCAATTTGGGTCATTTTTTTGCTGCAGGTACTGTGGAAGATCAATTCCACCATCTCTTACTAGTGGTGGCAATGTGATGATGTTGTACTTTGTGACCAATCGCAGCATTTCTTCTGAGGGCTTCTCAGCTAACTATATCTCCTTGCGTGCATCAGAAGGTAAAATGTCAGTATGTCATTATGCAAATTAAATGTTTTCAGTTGTCAATGTAAATAACCACTATAAGAAACAGAAACTTTATTTTCTGTGTTAATGTAAGACTACTTGGTGCCTCCTCTACCCCCTTCTTGTTTATAGCCACTTCAAAAAGCATTTTCCTCTCTGGAAATATGACCAATGCAGAAAGCAATTTAATGTAAGCAATACTGCTGTTTTCTTTACGATGTCAGTAAGAGCTGACATGGTAGAAATGTATGAATTATTCCGGAAAATTATTTCCTGAATTTGTTCAGTCCACTCCAAGCTGAGTTGGGTGATGTAGGAAAACTCACTTTAATAGAAAGCCACCTGAACATCTCAGGTGCCATACAAATTAGTTTAGCTCCTATTCAGGTACAGTGTTGATTGTGGGCAAAAAAAAAAAGTCACATCAAAATATAACAAAGTAGCAAATTAACCAAAAAGTGCAAACAGTTTTTTCCTCTTTTCTTTAAGACTGAGTTCAAATTGTCAGTCTCCAGAAGAGCTCAAGGCTCCTCTTATGCCTTAAACCTGTTATTTAAGTATCTTTTTAAGAAACAATGATACACGTGTGGGGAAAAGAGACTGCTGAGAATGACTGCTCGTTCTCTTAGTAGTATAAAACGGAGGAAAAACTGAAAAACTACTTGAATTGCAACTGATCTGAAGGTTTTCCAATGTGGGCACATCTGTGTTTTCAAAATACGCCAAACCTGCTAAGCCTCTTTCTGTGTTTGCACAACTCCCTGGCAAACAGTTGTTCTAGCAATGACTGAGCTGCATTTGAAGGAGCAGCTTTGAAAGACTGTCAAGTACTTTCTCATAAATCTAAAAGGCGTGTCTGCTGTTGCTCTCCTTGCTGCTAAACCCAGATCTGTAGTAGAAGGGGATGTATGTGGGTAGAGAGACAGATTCTGTCGAGCAGAAACGAACCACAAAAGATTTTGAGTGGGACAATGAAGAAAAGGAAGAATGAGAATGTGTTTGTAGCTGTTATTCATGTATCTATCACTAACCAGGTTCTAGTTGGTTTGTGCATATGTGAGTGTGGTGTGTACAGGCTAAAAGAATTTTATTAGAGGAATACCAGAAAATCATATTTTTTAAGCTGCCATCATTCACAGTTGAGTTATCTTTCATGGAAGTGAGAGAGGGTCTTTTTCTGCAGCTGTCAACCCTGACTTCTGTAAATGTGATTGTATTGTTCATTAATGTGATAGTTTTTCTTTTTTCCTTCACTTTACCTCAAGTAAATTTTGCATGGTTGGATTTGATTCCTTTCTAATAGCAGCTCTTCTCACAGTTTATCAAGATCAGAGTACTTTCTAGTTACTATTAATCTGTATTTCTGTCTCTGACATCTTATTTCTCTGATTTTCTCTGTCCCCTTTCTTTCATATCCTTCTCCTTTACCGCTGCCATAATGACAAGGTTTTCTCATCCAAAGCACTGTTGTATGCATCATGTGAAGTTCAAACTGTACCAGTGTTGTCTGTGGAATGGTTTCAAACTATATCTTAAAAATGAAATCCGTTTTCTCTTCAATATTATTAACAACTGTAAGTAAAATGATTTTTATGGATGAATCTCTCCCAGTATTTTCCCATATTCTTCCTTTCCACTTAATTAGTACAGGTATGTTTACTACTTTGCAGCTTAGAATCATAGATTCCGTAGAGTTGATAGGGACGCTTAGAGGTCATCTAGTCTAACTCTTCTGCGATGAACAGGGACATGTACAGTTAAATCAGGGACCCAGGGCCTGATCCAGCCTCACCTCAGAAGTCTTCAGGCACAGGGCATCAACTGCATCTCTAGGCAACCTGTTCCAGTGTCTCACCACCCTCACTGTAGACTTTTTCCTTATAACTAACCTTTATCTCCTGCCTTAAGCTTGAAGTCACTTCTCCTTGTTCTCTCCACAGACCCTGCTAAACAGTCTGTCCTTTTCTTTCCTGTAACTCTCCTTTAGATACTGAAAGGCCGCTATCAAGTCTCCCCCAGAATCCCTTCTTCTCCAGGCTGCACAGCCCCAGCTCTCTCAGCCTGTTCTTTTAGGAGAGATGTTCTCTAGACCTCCTCTGGATGTGCTTCAACAGGTCTTAATAGGATCTTTAATGAGAAGTATTGCAAAAATGATAACTCGCTTTCTTCTTGCTCAAAGCCAGAATTATGATCTCTGAAAGAAATGTTTTTTTTTTCACTTTAATCACTGTAATTTCCGTATGTATGGTAAAGTAGTGGATAACTATTGAAACTGAGACTAATAACACTATCAAAAAGTTGAAGCCATAATTTCTCGTCTTCACAGAAATTTCTTTCCTTTGGCCTCAGCACGAGCATAGTAATACTATAACTCAGTTGTCGTAAATAGTGGACCATTAGCATCCATTTTTTATTAAGAATAAAGTGTTGAAGCTGCAATGGCCTGGGACAAGACAAATATGTGTATATGGACTGTCACTGAGAGAAGTAATTTAACACGTTGAGTTAAGTTTTCCCACTGTGAGACTCTTAGGCCTGCTATTTATCTAATGTATATATCAAGTTACACTAGGGTAGCGAATTGCTGAAATAATAATATCTGAGAGAATTACCAAAGCTATGGATTTCTTTAACGTTTGCTGTCTATTTTCATTTTTCTGTTAAGAAAAATATGGTTCTAATAATGTACCTTGTGCAGCAGAAATTCTTCATACTTTTTGAGATATACTGTAGCTTGCTTAAAAAAATAATATAACCAGTATCAGAAATGGCCAAAGCTGTTCTGGTTCATATTAGGATTTTCAATAGGCCTTTGCCTGAAGTTACTTCAGAGAATGAACTATTGGAAAGATGGACAACATTATAAGACAAAAAAAAAAAAAAAAAGGCGGCTACGTATGAGTGGAAAAACATTATTTATGTGAAACAAAACTAAATTTTTTCTCTATGTATCTTACCAAAATATGTTTGGCATCATTTATTTGTGACTTATTAACTATTTGAAGAGTTGCAGAAAATAGCTGCAAAGCTATATTTCCTAGTTAAAAACTTGAATGCAATGAGATATGGGCATGGCTATGATCCATAAGTACAGGCAATTGTTTTAGCAGTCTGGTAGCTGTGAATAGCTCAAAAGGCAGGAATGCTTCAGATAAATTTACCCACGCGATTCTCAGTTGTCTAAAATGTATGTCTCCTACTTACACTGTCTGTACCTCAGATGCTTATTTCTTGGCTATTTGTTTTTTGAGGATAAAGTCATCTGGAACCACAGAATCCATGACTCAAATACCAGATAGATGAATGTCACAACATATAAATCTTGCAATAGTTTTTTGGGTCTTCTGCGTATCCTGGCTGAAAAGCCATAGGGAGGAGAGAGGAGAAAAAAAAAAAAAAAAAAAAAAGCTGGAGATTGGTTTTGAACAGCATTACCCAGTGTTTTTGAGAAGTTTGAGCGTGAAACGTTACAAAGGATCTTTGTGTGTGTTCCTGGTAAAAATTAAGCCTGCTGCAATCTGCCAGCAGCAGTAGCAGAAAACCCTGAGGTGCAGATGTGCTTTTCCATTGCCAATGGTGAGGAACATACTTCATGTGAAAGTTCCTCCCTTTCACTTTTTCTTAAACATGCATTAAGTTGCATAAGAGTCTAATTGTTACGGATATGAGTTTTCCTTCAGCAGAGTGACATCAAAAGAAAACTGCCATTTTAGATATGACACTACAGTTTTATTTTTAATAATTAGAATTGTGGCAACTGATGAATGTCTTTTTATGGGAAGGACATGGATATAATTTTCAGAAATACACGTGACTGCATGAGTGAGTGGTACAAAAGCTGGCATTTTTCTCCACTGATGGCTGTTACAGTGAGTTGCTGCCATTTGTGGCATTTTTATTTATTTATTTATTTATTCAGAAGAGCGAACATTCAGGTCAAAAATCAGAAAGCAGATTGAATAGCTTTCAAAACTTCATATGCTGGCAAAGCAAGAAGTAGAATTGTCCAGGACAATTGCAGCCGCCTTCTGATTTTCATGGGCTGCAATGAACTTTTGAGTTTATATTTATTTCAGGCCTATCGTAATAACAATATGGAGTTGGAATGTGTTCTAAACTTTGGCACAAATTTCCAAGTTCATTTTTCCTGTTAATCTTGCTAACAGTTTTCACTGAAGGACTCTATATGACTGTGCTAGTGAAACGCCAAATGCTGCATTAGTGAAGTGATTGCAAAAAAGGAGTTCCATCTCTCTTGCTGAAAGTGGAATACAGCACATGGATCCACTTACCAGAAAAGAGTTGGCTGACACACAACGTGGGTTCATTTGTATTTCCTAATCCTAGTTTGCATTTAGACTGTAGCCAGAAGTCTGACATCTTGAGGATGTTGCTCTTCACCATCTGTATTTGTCCCCCTTAGATCATAATGAAGATTACTAAAAATAATCTTAAACTTATAAATAATCTTCATTATTCATGCTGTATTTGTGAAAACTGAATACAACGTGCAGCTTAAAGTAGCACACTTTGGATATCATCTTTTGAATGGATGACTGCCAAGAAAGCTAACTTTAGTGAGGGAGGGAACATTGACATTCTCCCCAGTTCTGTGGGGATTGTTCTTAGAAGGGCTGATAAAAATGTTTTGGCTTCCTTGATGCTAATTTTACCCAAAGGACCTTTATCTAGTACATCAATTTTAATATTCTTCAAGCTGAAGGATGGTATTCATGGTCTCAGCCCTCAAGTGAATAAGGAATAGAGATGTTACAACCCCTTTGTGCATTATGTATTCATAAGTCAGGCATCTACCCTTCAAAAATTATAAGGTAATAATTAATTAGAAGTAAGTAACCTAATAAATACCACATCTTTTCAATTTAATTTTAATTGCCTTCTGTCTAACAAGCCTTTAGGAAAAACTTGGGTCACATTTCTAAGTCAGCTTTCTAACCCTGCAGGCAGGATTATCACAAAGTCTTATGACTTTAAGGATCAGGTTGATGATGCATGTCACAAAGCACCAGGGGTGTTAGCGCAGCGTGCGTATTGTAAGCAGGATCTTTTAAAGGGGCCAAGGCTTACATGACTGTTACACTTAATTTATTAAAGCACATTATATTATAACACAAATGACTAAAACTCTAGATAAAAAGTTAAACATTGATTTTAGGTGAAGTAGTGTGCAAAAAACTTTTCACTTGTTAATCACCAAAGTACAGCTCAATGGCAGAAAGTTATTGGTCTATTCCTACATCCTGTTACTTTGTTCATCTCGTGGTAAATTGGGAACGTGAGCTGGGTATCTTGTTTTGAGGGTATTTATCCTAGAGAAAGCATCTCCAACAGAAGCATTCCATGTGACAAAGAGTTCCCCCCCCCAATTTTTTTCATCCCTTCTACTCTTTATTTTCCATATCAGAAAAAGCAAAAGTATTTTACTAGTTAGAATGGATACAGAACAGTTGTGGAAATGACCAACTATAGACATGGAAGGCCTTATCTTCTACTCTAGCCCTTCCCCTTCAACTGCAATGTATACTGAAATATTATTTAAACATATTACTACGCTGCAGCTGTACTATGTTAGAAGACAGGTTTCAGAGATCTGTGATAACTGATTCAAATTAGTATAAAGTGAATCATAATACTCTGCTCACTTTTTTTTGTACTTTATATTCCATCTGAACCTGACTATTTGAAAGAATATCTTATATTTGCAATCTGTAGGGTCTGGAACAGAGGAACCAGAATGACACTGCAGGGTTTTCAAATTCAACCTGTAACTTAAACCCTTCCTTCCCCCCCAGAACTACAGTGTGATTCTATTCTTAATTAATCAAAATATATCATAATAGAAATATTGAACTTCCCCCAGTTTTGCTTGTGTTAGGTTGGTAGAGCAATTGTTCTGAACTCTATTCCTGAGACACACTGCCTCCTAATTTCTGTGTATCTGTATTCATGAACAGTTATTAACTTCGGAGCTTGTGATGCCATTAAGAGAATGTTATGATTCTATGGTTTGTGGGTTTTTTTGTACTTCATGCTTCTCGATGTTTGTCTCTGTTCTCTTTTCCTATCCTTTATTTGCCAGGCTAAATAAGTTAAGCTCTTCTAATCCCTCTTGCCTGCTGATCTGATTTCCACCATCTCCTTAACTTCTCTCTTACCTGTTTTCATTTGATTTCTGGGCTTATTCATGTTTATCCAGGTGACGTGTCAAATCAAGATTCCCTAATGCATGCAATTGTTCTCTTCAAGATAAGTCACGTAAACTATTCTGTAGAAGATAGTTCTATTTGTAATCTTTCCATCTGTGCTTTCAAATAGATATATATATATAATCTGGCTCAGTATTGGTACATTTTATTTTTTTCTTTCCATCTTATGATACTAAGATGCTGATCCAATGGTTACAGGAGAATTGATGTAACTGATTCAAGCTTTAAGTAGAAGTCCTTTGTCCTCCGGTCTAAGGATTGTACTGTTTTCCAGCAGGTTGTCCCTTATGACTTTGAAAATGGGGGAATAAATTAAAAGCCCCATCTCTCAGATCGGATTGTGTGGAATGTCTGAGAATATAGCATCTCCCTGTAGCTAGAGACTGCTTTCACTTTCCTTTTCTGCTTACTTGGGTTTTAGGTCAAATCTAACTTACTCAGCTGGAACCACTCTGATACTGCCTAACTGTAATGGGCCCAGTGTTCTGATTTAAAAGAAAAAAAGAAATTCCATGGAAAATCTGAGTTCTGTTTGAAATTTATTTTGATTACATTCAACAGTGTGATGTATGCAAGATAAATTACAATGGAAATGATGTTGGCTTCTATACCTATCTGTTAGAAATAGAAATTTCCTGTTAATTTAGCACAGGAAACAAGCTCGTTCATACTTGTTTCTGTTCTTTTTGAAGTGTGCTCACACAACTACAATACTGAAACTGGTGTGCTAACATCTCCGAACTACCCGAATAACTACCCTGTCCAGACAGAGTGCATCTACACCATCACAGTGGGAATAAACAGACAGATTGTGCTGCGCTTCACCAACTTCACTCTGGAAGGGAATTTACGCTGTACAGAGGATTATATAGAAATCAGGCAAGCAGAATTGTTTCTGTTGTTCTTATTACTGATAGCCACAACAGTTATCCAATTCCACTTAAGCATGTTTGGATACTATAGCTCTAACTGCATGCTTGTGCTGTCAAAGCGGAAAGAAGGCTTATCAGAGAATTTTAAATGCTACTTCTCTCCCTGTGTTACTCCACTGACCGTTTTCCTACCTAGTAAATTCTAATTCTCAGAGCAAGTACAGTGTGTGGACTGTGCAGCTGTATACTGTGTGTGTTGAGTCCCTCAGAGCAGAAATAGAGTTTCGTTGCCTGTTTTGTAAGATTTTCTGTTTTATGTTTATAGTCTTTAATGAGCATCTTTCTGTAATGTAGCAGTATGAACATGTGCATAATCTATGATATTTGGCTCTACTGGTATCACCATTAAACTTAGGATGCAAGCATGATGATTCCTTTAAAATTTTAGAAGACTGGGCAGGATAAAGTAATACTTGCAGGAAGGCCAGGTGCATGCTTAGAACACAGCTGTACCAAGTGGTAAGCTGCTATATGGGATTTGCACTTTGAAGTGACAGTGCACCTACTTTTCTCCTAAGCCACACTGGTTGTCCACACAGAGTGTGCCATGAATTTTCATGATCTCAGTGAGCACCATTAGTTTAATCTGCACATTACACTAGATTTTCTGTATGGATTTTTCCTCTTTAAGTTCTTCTATTTTTTGGAACAAAACAAAGATCTGTTATCTGAAATTGCAGAATCAGTTGGATTAAGATTTTGAATTCCTGTTAAATTAGTTGGTTGTTTTCAGATGTACATACAAGGTAGAGCAAGTTCTGAAACACTGAAAGAATTTTTCACTATGTTCCAAGTATTTCATTCTTTCATCTTAAAGCCATCAGTAAGAGACTAAATTTAACTTAAACTGTTACAACTTTAATTTGGGGTTGACCCGATTTATGATAGTTGTCTTCTCTGATTTTGAGGAGAAAAACTGAAAAAGATATTCATGTATTGCAGAGAACTAAGTCTGATGTGACTGTGAAGAGCCCAGTAGCATTTATTAGGTTTTCACATATGCCTAGAACATCTCCAAGTGTAGCTCAGAAAATCGCTGCTGTCATAACTGGATTTCCATGAGATGCTTCATCAAACCTGACACCCTTATAGCTAGATCAGTCTTAGTTGAGTGCCACTCTAGTTTCTTGTCCTGAGGTGTCCTCTAACAAACTGCATTCAGTTAACTAAGAAAATGTTCATCTGACCACAGCTATAAGGGCATAGATGCAAGCCAGAGGAGATTCTGGCACAGTTCTTAACTGCTAGCAACCTGAGAAGGCAGCAAGCTGTTTAATCTGGGAGGCGGACAAGAAATCAGGCCTTTGAGAGTGGCAAGATCTAAGTCAAAACTTACCTAAAAGCCAAGATAAACCTTGAAAGCATTACTGTCTAGTTAAAAAACATATCAAGATAACACCAGTATGTAAGTATAAATATACTTATTATTCTAATGACCTACAAGGATATTTGTAACATTATTACTTAATGTGAAATTATATTATCTTGATGCTAAGATTAGAACACAATTGATAAGCAGACTGCTACCATCTTTTTTTTATTTCCATGAGATATGTGCTAGACAACAGAATGTAGGATTTGCATCCCAATTACAGTAAAATATCCCTGTAAACAGTACTTAATTGAAAGACTAGATGGAATTAATTATCTTGTAGAAACAATTATAAATGCATCTTTCAAAATATGCATCATAGGAGGCCTGAGAGATGGATTCCCATTTGTGCAGTGAGAAATAAATATTTTTTCTTAAAGTAAGTAATCCCATATGCTTTTGTACTGGGTTAGGGAGTGAGAAATGAGAACACAATTTTTCCATCAGATTAGAAGTTTACCTTTAGTTAAAGCGATACTTAAGCAGCATTGAACACAACTGAAATATCTGATTCTGTCGGTGTATTGACTGCTGAGTGGACATGCTGGACATACCCAACAAGCAGGTGCTTGTGGTAAGACCTCTTAACACAGGCAACAGTATTTGGTAGGTGTTTTTCTATGGAAGATGGAGAACCAGGATTAGTCTTTCCCAGACCTGAAAGAATCCCAAAATTTTCTGCCTTGTTAGCATTTCTCACTCTTTCTCTCTTTGACACAAAGTTTTTCTTCTCTATCATTCTAGAGATGGAGGCTATGAAACTTCTCCTTACCTTGGAAAATACTGCGGTACAGGGCTGCCTCCAGTTATAATATCTCATGGTAACAAGCTGTGGATCAAGTTTGTCAGTGACATATTTGGCACAAGAAAGGGGTTTTCAGCAGAATGGGACGGTACATCAGCAGGTACAATGAGTATATCAAGCATAAAGCCCTTTTTACATGTCTCATTTTTTAATCTTAATTTCTTTTTTTTTTTTTTGCACGTCTTTTCTATCTCTCATCCTTGTATGTCTCTGCTAATCACTTAACAACATATACTCAGGTTGTTCTGATCAAGAAGATAACTTTGTTCCTCAAAGGGAAGGATATACCATTCCCTACATTTCATATAGCATCAGCTTTCATTTGTGTTTAAGGATGTAACAGGCAGGTTTTTGTTTGAAAAGTAACTTCAAACAAGAGCAGTCTTCACATTAGACAATTAATATTTCTATGTGCTATGTGCTTTTCCACTTTCAACAGTATTAACTTAATGCAGATTTTTAGTTTCACTTAAGATGTGAAAAAAAGTCAGCAGTGTGAATCTCATGTCATGTCTAATTCTCCAGTATTTTCAATGTTAAATGTTGGTTTGGTTTCTTTGCCACTTACAGGTTGTGGTGGGACTTTGATGGCAAGTTCTGGTATCTTCATGTCTCCCAACTACCCTATGCCCTATTATCACAGTTCAGAGTGCTACTGGTTGCTCAGAGGAAGCCAAGGAACCCCATTTGAAATCCACTTTGAACAATTTCATCTAGAATATCACCCAAAATGCAACTATGATTACCTTGCGGTATGTATACCACGACCCTTTGCTCTACAGGAGGCAGCTAAGTATGATGAATGCAAGGGCAAGAAAAAAACACATGGTCTTATATTTCAAATGTTCGTGTGTGAACAGACCCAGAATAGGCAGTGGTGTCTCTGTAGGTGCATAAAGGGAGGAAAAGCATTTGTGTCTAGGTAGGCCACTTAGATGAGAATATGTCTGTAACTGTTAAATTATCTGTATTTTGGACCAAGTACTTGGTGATCTTTCCTAGTAAACTACATAAGACGTAATAATTTCAGTAACTCTATTGTTAATCCCAAATTCCATATTTAAACTGTTAAGTAGATTATTTGAATTATCATTATTGGATTTTTTTTATTTTAATTAGAGTACACTCTTAAAGTTATTCTATCACACAATGAGTAAGTCCCTTCAAACTCACCAGTATCTGATTACTAGCTTCCTGTTTTTTGCACTGATTTTCTTGCTTTTGAAATGCCTGTCAGGCTTCATCTGAGGAAAAGTATTTAACCTCTTGTGAACCTAGAAGCTATTCCCCAAGCAGACACTTGGCAGGAGAAATTACTTGGATTTGTCTTGCTATCAGCTTTATAAAAATTCAATGTTTAGCATAGTGCTATCAAAGCTGAAGCAGTTCTAGTTTCTCGAATTCTGTAACAAACCGCAGAATCATCAAAATTATGTATTATGGGGGAACTAACGCGCTTTTCTGCCTGATTCTACGTTTTATGCTCCTTTCATCTTTCTCTTCCCATGAAGGTATATGATGGCAACAGCAGCAATGCTAAACAACTTGGTAAATTTTGTGGGAATCAGATACCACAGCTCATCAATTCAAGTGGAGACAGTGTGTACATAAAACTGAGGACAGATAGGAGTGTGCATGGTGGAGGTTTTTTAGCTAACTACAAACAAGGTAAGTAAGCAAAAGATGATGAAAAGAATGTGTTTTTATTGTTTAGCTTTTCCCTGAAACATCGTTTTCCAGCCCATGATCTCACTTGCTCATTAGGAGATAACAAAGCATAGAGCATATTATTGACCCAGATTTCTTATTCTGCTCCAGACACAGAACCCAGGAAACTTAAAAACTGCCCATCATAGAGATAATTTCATAGCAGAAGGGTCACCACGTCAACTTGCTTCTATTACTTGCACCAATGGCACCTCTTGCTCCAGAGTCACTCAGAATACCTAGTGTTTAAAGTCCCTAACAGTGTAAATTGGACTGCTCTTGTTCACCTGTTCACTCAGCCTCATGATCTTTCAACTAAAAAGGCAGATAGAGTAGGCTTCTCTGCCCTTTGGGCTGCTGTGAATTAGGATGGCAAAGGATAAGTTACCTTTAGTCCTCAGGGGTCATTAAGGGTGTTTAGGATGATTTAGGTGACTGGAAACACTTCAAAATTTTCATTTTTTTTATTTTATGGGGTAAGGGTCACACTTTTCTTTATAGAAGAGTGAGTATAAGAATAGTTCTACCCCAGAAACATTGGAACAATACCATTTGGCAAAACAAAATAAAAAATACAGAGATACATGAGGAATTAAAGTTATTCTATTTCTAGTCATAGCTCTGGATATTTTCCCAATATTTATTTTCCCTATTATACATTATAGGTTACATAGTTAGATATGCTTTGGAAGGTAAGGAATTTCTTCTCATGCAAAATGAGTTACAGACATCTTTGGGTACTGCTAATATGCTGTGCTCAACTACTAGAAACTGCTGTAGGTTTTTAGACATTGCTGTACTCTATTTGGGCAGTAGTAAATGCATTACAAAAAAACCTTATAGCTGTTCACCCCATGGAATACATAATAATTAGAAGGGTGAAGGAGTGTTGTCTTCTCAAGTCCTTAAAGATAACACAGATTAATCTACCATGTAATTTTCAGACTCCAAAATCAAGATGACGTATTAGAAAAGGGTTCTTTATCTGTTCTATAAATAATTAAACGGAGCACTTACAAAGCATTCAGATACAGAAGTTGAGCTATCAGCTCTGTGAATCCACGCTTTACGTTCTTATTTAATTCCTGATGTGCACTTGAGAAAGCTTTCAATAGCTTGCCCAAAAGCTAAAATTGCGTAGGAAATAATAGTGCAAAAGAAGAATGTTTCTATGCCAGATGCATTTATGTCTACATGAAAGAAAGGCAATGATGAATTGAAAAACATTGCAAAGGAAAACTCTGTATCAAATTAACATACAAAAGCACCTTTGTGCCAGATATATTTCTAATAAAATCACAATGGCAGGGGGTAACAGCTTTTGCTTATCTTACATTCTTCAAAATCCATTTCATGCTTTTCATCCTGTCCTTTCAAATAGTTGTATGTCTCAGTGTAGCTTTGCAGAAAAGCCCCATTCTACCAGGCCCTGACCCCCAGCTGCATTCTGAGTGTTTTGAAATCTTAAAAACACAGACCTTACTGCTCTGTAAATCACTTGGAAAGAATTAAAACAATGTGCAGAAGGTAGGTGTATTATTCTTTTTAACGGACAATAGAAGATTCTTTCAAGTGAATCTCAGCTATTTCTGCTGTTCAAAAACTGCAAATTTGCTGTGCAAGGCAAGCAGCCTATCCTGCTTCCTGCCCACGTCTTCTCTGTGCATCACTCTGGTCTGCACCCAGCACACACTGTATACTGTCTCCAGATGACAGATCACCCATATTGACGTTTTCTGTCTTTAGTGGAAGTTGGGTTAAGGAAAACAAGGCTCACTGACCTTGTGCCATAGCTGTCATTCCACTTTTTGTCTAGCTTAGTTCATTTTTTCTTTTTTCTGCCTTTCAAGGAAAGTTCATTATTCCAGGTGTGTGCCCAGTTTTTCTACTCAGCTGCTATTATATGACTTGAAATTAAAATCACAGCTCCTTTTGAAAGACTTTCATTCCCACTTCAAATTCCTGGGGCTAGCAAATCCAGTATAAGCACTATAGTTTCCATTTGTTGTTTTAGCAATTGCATTCTTAATTTTTTTCTAGTTTGCTAAAATAAACCATTTTAATTCATCAGGCAAACTTTGTTGAGCACCATTCTTCAAAACTCTTTCAAAATGATGAGGCAAGTTTTTATCATTAGTTAAAATAATAATAATGCAAGAAACCATGCACTGGAACCATGCATTTGGAACTTAAGAAAATGGGCCTCCTAAAAATCTTTACAGTACAAAAATTGGTGCATGAGTCTGCAACTATCAGAAAGAAAAAACATAGAGTTAAAAAATTCAAGTTTGGAAAGTCTTTTTTTTTTCAGATCAGATATAGAGTGTCCTTCAATAGGTAACAACTCCCTTTTTGTCTGTTATCTTCTCTTTAATCTCTGAATAAAAATACTTCTCACATTGTAGTGGTATCAGTAATTTCAATTATTTATTTGTTTTCAGATGCTGGGCTAAACAGCTCTGCACAAATATAATTCATCACCTTTTTTTTTCAGTTTGCCATGAAGTGCTCACTGTTAACAGAAGCTATGGCGTATTGGAAAGTTTAAATTATCCAAATAATTACCCATTGAGGGAGCACTGCAGATGGACTATTCAAGCCACGAAGGGGAATACACTCAGCTATAGCTTCACAGCCTTTGATGTAGAAGATGGATCTAACTGTGACCGTGACTACTTGAAGGTATGTACTCAGATTCTAGAAACCAGAACAATCAAAAAAAAAAAACAACAAAAAAGATGCATAAGATTGCAGTAAATCTATCCTACTGAAATTTAGGCATTAAAGCCCAATTGTTTAGTCCAAATGTTTTCTCCCTGTTTCCTCTGAGTAGGCAGGTAAGCACTGCTAGAGATTAATTCATCCTAGCTTGAGACAGATGTCTGCAATAGAGAGGATGCTTCACTATGCAAGTGCCTAGATTTGCTACAGAGGGTCTAAATAGTACCACCTTAGATGAGGTGCACTATTTTGTATGGCTGAAGTAATATGGCATGACTTATGTAAAGAAGTGGAAGAAATTCTCAGATGGGTAGAATGATGACAAAAAGACAATGGGCCTAATTTTTTTTTCTTGGTTTTATCTGAAAAGTAGTGGGGAATGTTCAGAAGTTTTAAACTGTTTTATTTCTATAATAGGTAAGATAATTTCTTTGTCTCCTATATATATGTCTCCTGTATATATTTGTCTTTTTCATATTTAGTGTTCTGCTTTAAAGAGACTGAAAGGAATTGAACTTACAAAAAAAAGTTTTAGCTAAATGAAACAATTCAGTCAAACTAAAGCCAAGTATTTTTATTTTCATTTCCTAATATATTTCTAAGACAACTAAAAAGATATTTCTCTAAGTATTGTACTTCATACAAGAGAAATGGAGTAGTCATTATTACTGAGGGTTATAATCTGCTTACAATTTTGGTGTTTGCTGAAATAATCAGATCCTACCCTTATACAGGACGCCAGCACAATCCCTGTGCTCTACTTAGGTTTTGCACAAGAGGAATTAAAATGTAGAGACGTGTTAGAGAAGGCTACTTACAGGCAAGGACAGGAAAAGGAATAGTGCCCACATCTATGAAGTTACTTAGTACACTGGACTGTTGCAGAAGGCCAGACAACAGGCCTGGTGTTGGGCTGATGTACTCCCTCTAGACTTCTTCCTTCACTCCCCATACCTCCTTATGCCAGCTTTCACAGCTCAAAAATCAATAACAAACTGGCAAAAAAAAAAAAAAAGCGGTGTTCTTCCAGATTTATTCTGGTTCTGGCTAGGAACTGAAAGAAATAATAGACATGCAAAGAAAATAAACAAGGCAGCACTGTATTTGTATTGAGAGCTAGCAGAAGCTAAATTTTGGCTCAATTTTGTGAGTGAAAATGAAAAAGTGGAGCCAAATGGAGAGGGCAGTGCTAGTCTCAAGATGCCTAAGCCCCTGATCCATGAAAGGCAGGAGCCCTGCGCACAGTAGCCTGCCAGTGAAGAGCAGCAGACTTGCCACAAGACACTATTCTAGATGTAAGACAAGGCTGGAGGAATAGTGCCAGAGGCAAGGACCTGATCCAAAGTACTCAACAGAAATAAAACATATCGGAGGGAGGGAGTAGACAGAGAGCAGAAAAGTACTTGTATTCTTTGTTCTAACAATTCTTCACCGTTTCCAATCAAAGAAAATACAGACTGAAAGAGGTATAAAGAGGAAAACGCAAGGGAGAAACAGTCATGGAAGAGTGTTAAGAAGGCTTTAATTTGCAATTCATGCCACATCATTTGCAGAAGTCCTTCTCCAAATGCCATTAAGAAATACTATTTGGAAAAATGTTCTCATTTGATTCTTGCATGCTGGACAAATATGTGCCATAGTGTTTATTAAAAAAAAAAAAAAAAAAGGAGAACAAGGTTGAACCAGCCAGGGGACTGAATAGTATTTGCTCTCATCCTGTGTTGCAAAAAGGGAGTGTATTGGCAAGGCTGTGGAGTGTTCTGTAGTATAGGGGAAAGGGGGAAATCATCTGGAATAAATGTGCAGCTGACTTTCTCAGCAGTCTGCAGATATTTAGAACTTCTCTGTCTGAAATCCATATGGAATCTGACTCCACTGCAAATTAGGGGAAAAAAAGTTAATAAAAAATCTCACTAAACTCATAGCTGTTTGGCTGAGATAAAATTACTTTTCTGCCACATGCTAGTTTTGAAATTTGTTTATTGCAAAGAGGTCTAAGAGGGAAAAGATCTGATTTTCTGACTAGAACACTGGGGAACAGAGGTATAATCTGTTCCCTGCAGTCCAAGTGGGTGGTGTCTGAACCATGTGCCAGAGCCTTTCACCCTTTTCTTGGAGGAAACTTTAAGCTTCTGCTCAGGCAGTTCTCATATTGCTCCACTCACTGAACTGAGTGCTGATCAGGTGCTTTCTTTCTGTGAGGGCTTTTTAGGTACTTCTTTTCTCACCTCCCTTTCCACCCCAGCCCTTCACAGTAGGTAGAAACACCCTACCTGCTTCTTACCCCCAACAGTAACAGCCTGTTGAGCCATGGCTGGTAGCAGTGATGACACTTGCTAATACTTGCAAGGAGGTTGGTGATTGGAAGGACAAGAGCAAGCTGTTCTGTTGGATATGGTGGCAAAGGAATTAAGGGAAATAAATGAGTGATATAAGAAGACAAGTTGAAATGCTGCAGTGGTCTTATGGGAACTGACCTGCCTATACAGAGTATAATCAAGGAACGGCAGTTGCAAAAGAAAACAAAGAGCAAACCTGTTTTTAAGTCGGTGGGAGAAAAAGGTTTAATACATGTGGACATATTTTTACGACATCATTAGTGCATAAACTAGAACTCCAATTTTTTGAAACCCTTCTAAGTTCTGAAGGCAAAAATTATGATCCTTGGTAGGAAAAGCTGTATTCCTGGTTCTCCTGGCCCAGACACTGTGGGTTGGTCCCAATCTCCACCCTGGAAAAGGGCCTGTTCTTCAGCTTTGCATTTAGTTGTGGCTTATGCTTCTGACCCAAACCCGCGTGCACTGTAAGAGAGAGTGTTTTGCCTCGTGACTAGTTCACTCTGATGCACATAGGAGACATTCATACGCTGTTTGCTCCCTGGCTTAGTCCACGTGTGAGTCAGAAATTAAATGTGTAGAATAATGACAAAACCAAAAGTTCTGATACACAGATATTCCTAGTGGCTGGCAGTTACCAAAGATGTTATCGTCATACAGAGCAAATAGCAGCTTCAAGTAAGAGCTGAAGAACAAGATGGACTTCCAAGAGATGTCTGGTATTCCAGACTGAAATGCAGTCTGAGCAGCGCAATGAGAAATCAGAAGTCAGAATGTGTTGCATTACCTATTTCCTATACTCCTTTAATCATGGGATGCTTCTTGTAAGCCAGCCTGCCTTTAGAAGCTGCTGGCCAGCATTACTTGTGGTGAGCAGCATTTCCTCTTGGCAGAAAGCCTTGGTCGAGCCTGGGCCAGGCCTGCATTGCCACTGCCGCAGCACATGTGTGGATGTGTGCCTGCACCAGGTAGGAAGGAGCAAGCTGTGTCCTTCTAATTTCATGACAATTTTCTGCCCTTGTGCTTAGGTGCCAGAAATTGAGGAGAGGGGCTAAACTGCAGACTTTGGTAACGGTTGCTTATAGCGCTTTCTCAACAACTGAGCAGTTGGCAAGTATCATGGCCTGTCAGAGGATGTGGGCTCATGGCTGGTAATGCTCACAGGATGCCTAGCATTTTGCAAAGAGTCTTATAGTGAAATTTCAAGAATAGATGATGAATTGCTTATGATAAAGACTTTGCAGAAGTGGCCAAGATAAGATACAAAACATGTTGAATAGCAGACTGTTTCTTTGTGATGTTGGACTAACTGTAATTAGATTGGATGCTCTTTAAATTATATTGCATGCTGTGGCTTGGCTTAATAACCTAACATTAGTCTTTCTAGTAGAGTCATCAAGCTGAAGTCAGTGAGATATTGCAGACGATGATACAGAAATGTCATTCCTTCCTTTACACTCACCAGGTTATTTACTGAACAAGCATACGTTTAGCCCCTCCATCTTTAATGATGAATTACCTTCTTATTTAATATGGCAGAATATAATCTCTAAAGAAGCAAATGTATTTTATAAAGAAGATGATAGTAATGTTACTGCCTGAAGATCAGAGTTTTGCAGTAGGATTGAAATTTACTCCCTTCTTACTCAAGAAAAATATTATTTCAAAACCACTAATCTTCCTGTTCGTCAGTGACAACTTCCCTCCAAGTTCTTCTGCTCACAACACAAAGCCTTCCCTGGAAATCCAGTCTGTTAGGTATCTGCTTTTATAAGCACAGGGAAGACTTTGCCCGTTCTTTTGTAAGATGCCACCAGCCTGATAAGCAGATGGTAAAATGTTGTGTGGCAAGATGAGTTTCAGAGCTGTCTAATTCTCAGCCCTTTGGCTTGTGCAGCACATTAATATAGTGATGAGGATGGAATTACCATTAACCCAAAGGAATTATTGTTGAACTAATGCAAAAACACATCTTATGGGGTAACTGTCTGCCTGATAACCATAGTGGCCTTTCTTTTGGTGCAGGGCAGGACATTATTCCTCTTTGGAATAAGGTGCTTCCACGCTTGCTTACTGCCAGTCCACTTAGTCGGGAGTGATTAGCCTTGGATGGTTAAAATATCACTGCATCCTTTAGATATAGAAATTATCAAATGAGTACAGTAATTAACATGGCATCTGCTCCTGACAACTACTTCATTTCCTTCTGGTGGTAACAGGATGTATCCTTGTTTGTTTTTTTTTCTTCTTTAAACTACAGCAGCATTCCAAGGATGTGCCATAACATCCTTTTTCTCCATCTGGGAGTAATGTATTAGATAATTGCTGCTTGTGTTCAGTTGGTCATCCTCTTTTTTTATTAACTTATCATGGAGGGGAAAAAAGCTTTCTCTTATCTAGTTTTGCTCTCTTCTTTACTTGTAATTAGTAAATATACTTAAACCATATTAGGAGATGATCATTATTACATTTTATTTATGACTGTGTCTTTTCAAAGTGCTGCAGGAATTCTCCAAGCACAGAGAGAGACTTTGCTTATGGCCGTGCATTGATTTACAAAATGTCACCAGTAGTACATCACCCTGGGGAAGCAGACGATAAATTAAATATACCCATCCTGGCTCTTCATGCAGACATCAAATTACAGCCTCCTGGCCAGCTAGCAGTGATATCCATTAATGCATAACCATGTAAGCTGGCAGCAGGCCAGCCCTTTCCTGAGTTCCTTCAGGGGTCTGCAAGCTTCTGCAAAACATTTTTCAGTATGAGATAATAAGGGTGAAAGTGACAGTTCTCAGGTCTCTGTGGCAGGGCTCACTACTGCTGCACAAGGAAATCCTAGCCCTTGCACTGATTTTCACTGGACAGTCATGAAAAGGAGAAAGCTGGGCTGAAAAGCTGCTTGTCGTGTACAAGACTGGCTCAGGGCTGAGAAGATTTTTGTTTTCATATTTGCCTGCATTGCAAGAATTGGAATACTATTTGGCTTAATGGCTTGAAAGGTTACTGAGAAGCAGATAGGAGAAAAAAAAAAAAAACAACCCAGCAAGGCTGCTAAATTTGTCAGTGGTGAAAGGGTTGCATGATGCCTGCAGGAGCCTCAGATGACAAGAAGCACGAGTGGCACAGGAAGGAGCAGAAACCCTGCTCTGGGCCTCACAAAATGAGTCAGATTCATGGGCTCTGCTTTCCACGCCCTGCCAGCTCAGAGCAATGTGACATGGCCTGTAACTTCAGTAAGAAGTGCTGTACAATAGAGTAACTGTGAAATACTAGCAGATGCAGCTGATGCCCCTTGCTGGGGAACATGGCATCTGGAACTCATTGCTGCTGGATTCTTGTCTCTTCTGTTTGATCCTTGTCCTCCAAATTTTGCTAGAAAACCAGTGAGTAAGGCTATCAGTGCAGTGAAGGGGCTTATCCCAATGAATACAAACATCATGGTACAAAGTGACATGGTGGCAGAAGAAACCCTACCTGGCCTGGTCAAAGCTTTGCCTCACCACTGGAAGCACCTAGACAAGCAAGGAAAAAACCTACCAGACTCTGGGGAAGGTCTTCTCCCTTTTCTTACTGCTGTTCCCATAAGCAGGTGTTTTGTGTTTTGTTGTTGGTGGTTTTTTTTTTTTTTTTTGAAAGTATAATAGGAAGGAGCATTTCTCTTTTTCTGCATCTTCATTTGCAACTTTTCTCCATTGCCAGAGTTACACATGATGCAGATTTTCTGAAATGGGGATTCCCAGAGAGGGTCTCTCCCTCTGGCTGTGTCAGCATGGTGCTGCTGCATGTGCTGGTAGTTTGATTCATGTAGGTTAGCAAAGCATGTGAGGATCATACTGCCCTGACCCACCTGGGCTTTTCAATGTCCCAAGCTCTGTAGCAGTCCCACTCCCTCCACCATGGGTGACTTCTCACTGCAGGGGAACCTTCCTGGCTTCTAAGCCATTGAGGAAAGCAGACATAGTATCAAAATAGCCATAGCCTTGTGACCAGGCGTTTGTAGTCCCATTGCAACATGGGCACTGACCCTCAGCAGCTCAGAGTCAGCAAGGCACTGCCGTGTTTTGGATCATTCTGTGTGCTCACTGAGGCTGCAGGACTGCTCAACTGCAGCTCGCTGGGGCCTCTCCATCCAGCCAACATGGCAGTAGGGATGAGGTGCTTGCCTAGCACAGGCTTTAGGATTTGAAATATCATGCTGAACAAATGAAGTCTAAAGTGCAGGTCTTGGTTTTGGCTGTGGCTGGGTGTTTCCTAGGCATTCTTTTCCCAAACTGCAATTGCTTCCTTCTCTGATCTGTAGAACAAGTTTATAATTTCATCCCAAGAAACACCCTACATTTCTTCCATTCTTATAAGAAACTCAAAGCCTTGTTGTAGATAGTTATTTCTGCAAATGATATAAAAACAGTCTTTCTTAGAAAGATGGAAATAAGCAGATTTACCTGCAGTTAGAAACTTGTTTCCTCTGAGGAGATAAAAAAAACAGTAGTATAAGAGGTGATAATTTCTTTCAAAAAAATGTCACTGCAGTCCAATGTGGAAATTTAACCCTGCCTGAAATTTTCAAAGGGCTCTGTGTATTTCAGCCTCAAGTCACGAGAGAAAACATAGACTCAGATACAACTCTTACTATCAGAAAACTAGATGTTTATATGTTTTCATGTGTTAGTTCAATCCCAAAGAGATTAACCGGTATGCTTATTACATTTGCTGAAGCATAATTTCAAACTATTTTACTATGGAAGAAAATGATTGATGAGTGAAAGAAGGGTGTCTGTTCAGAGGCAAGGAAGTTGCCTGCAGTTGAGCAAGGGGTTTTGTCAAGGGTCATCCAGGACGTAAACGTGCTTAAATAGTCATAGTAAAACATTATTTAGAAAGAGTTCTTCGGAAGGGTTTTTTTTCTACTGGTAATTATGAACACTTTTCATCAATGTTTGCAAATGCAAACATAGCCTTCTGTCATTCTCCTGTTAGTTCAGAAATAAGAAGGCCCCACATATTACATCACTGGAAGTTGTAAGCTGGCTTTGTTTCTGTGAAAACTGTTTCTGTGGTGCCAAGCCAGAGCAATGTGCCACATCTTGTAGCATTAGTTTCCCTTTTTTCTTGGGCTGACAGGCCTGCAGGTTCTCAAGCTTGTACACTGTTTCTTCTCAAAGGGAATGTGCTGCATGGAAATGGATTTTTTTTATCCATGTTGATTCTTGCCTTAACAATTAGCGGTGATCTCTTTCTGGATAATGATTATATCGTCTGTTTTTTGCATGATTTTGTTTTCTGGAAACAGATTTGTTGTGCTGTCATCACAACTTCCTTCTCAAAAACCTACCCATTCACGAATAGCTGCCACCCGTAATTGCTGCCTGTAATATTTAGATCAATTGAAACAGTCCCATGACAGGTTTTCCACTTCTGAGAGGAAAGTGATGTTAGAATGAACATCTCCTTGAGTGTGTGTCTGGGTGCCCCTGTGATCAGTGGGACAGTCATAGTCATGCCAGTCTGATCCCAGATGCAAACCTCTTTCCTGAATTCTGCAAAGTCTTCTCCAGACCTGTTGCAGCTAATTCTTGTACAAAAACTTTTAAGACTACGAGCAGTGTGTATTGAGACTCCAACTGAGAGGATAATTGATGCGATTATTCATAATTATGCAACAAATTAATGACATCTGGCAATAGTAATATTGATAATATATAATAGAATTACCTGTTAGTAATAGAATTATTGACAATAATATTGAGAACTGTTGACATTAACAGGATGGCTTATACCTTCATATGAAACTGAAAGTTTGCCTTTGAGCCCACCATCTCTGGATCAAGACTAGGGCTTGTGCCTAAGAAATGTTACTGAGTAGATTTTTATTACAGTAGAATACGCTGGAAGTTTTCCTTATCCCTTTTGACAGAAATATAATAATCTAAAACAACTTTAAAGTTTTACCCTAAGAAAAGCCAGTATTCTATTAGGAACACTGAGTATATGGAGCCCCACAACCTGCTATGAAGGCTCCAGCCAGTCTCACTTTGCAAGAGGAAACAAGCTTGATGAGGCTTTTGGCTAGCAAAATATCTCCTCTTTGAGTATGCCCGAATGGAAGTCTTCAGAGTTTCTGTCCTTCCATTTGTTTTCTTTTTTCCATGCAGCACAAGCTCAACTTTTCAGTAAGCTCTATTCTTGAGCCCTTATTTCAGTTCTGGCAGTGAACTCCTCTGACGTAGTTCCTGCTGCTTGCTGCTTTGCTTTGCTCCTCCAAAGAGAGGTGAGCAGCTGTAGCCTTAGGGTCATCATTACTGATGTTGATGACGTGCTTCCAGGCTAAAAGTCAGAAAGCCATAATCCACTGGTGACCATGGAGCCTCCTTGGGGAGCTCCCCGCACTGAGCGTTTCCTGCAGCCTAGGCTAGCTGCTCAGCTCCAAAGCACAGCTCAGCTTAGGGATCTTAAGCTCCAAAGCACAGCCCTTAGGGATCTAGTACCTCCCCCACACACTCAGTGTCAGCCTATACGCTGGTTCTTGGGCAGCCTGATAAGGAGCTTCACATAGCAATTGTTGAGCCTATGCCAAACAACGCATCTGAAGGTACCTCAGTGCTGCCTAGACCTGGTGGATGTAGCACTCTGGTGCTGCTGGGTAGCTGTTTGAATGAAGGGAGCAGGGGAAGGGGAGCTTTCATATTTTGCCATGCTAAGGATCTTAAACAGTGCTGCAATTGTTTGCAAATTTTGCTTGCTGTATAATCTGCCAAAATCTTTATGAAGCTCTTGGATTTTGTGATGGATTCTAGAAGGTCTGAGCAAATAAATTACAAAATAGATACCCACACAGAAAGGAAGCAAGCAAATTCTTCCTAGTATCAGCTGGGTGGGAGCCCGTTCCCCAGTTCTTGGAGTCAGTGTGCTGCTGGAGGGGCCAACAAACTGCCTTGAAATGCAACCATCCTGCACAGATTAAGGGAGTGCTGTGCCTCGTGTTGCGTGAGGGAAGAATTGCCCTCAACACGCAGCGGTTCAGTGTGGCACAGCTGACAAGGTAGGCCCTTACATGAGAAACACTACCTCTGAGATGCAGAGAGAAATCATGGCTCATGAGATCTGTGTTCAGCTTTGGTTTCACTTGCTGATATTTCTGTGAGAGCAAAATGTGGTTTTAGAAGTTCAAAATGCTTTGTGAAACCACACAGCTGTTCCCTTCATTTATAAGTGAAAGACAGCCTGAAAAAAGTGCTGTAATTCTAGCAGTGGTGGCTCTGCCCCTCTCAATGAGTTACAGCTGGGCAGGCTCTCATGTTTCCTCTGAAATGCCGCGTTGAACCCAGACCACGGGGCAGCACTGTGTGAAAGGGTTGCCATAGAAACCATTATTTGTAACTTGAAAAAACACTGCCTGTTTTCAGGGGAAATTACATAGAAATGTGACGTTCACTGTCTTATAAAAATAACAGTTCCTTGACAAATCAAAGTTACAGGAGGCTCATAAAGCTCATTTTTCTTTTGATTTGAAAGTTTCTGGGTATGACTTAGTCCATAACTCTTAATCAGTTTGTTGTTTTTTTTTTGTTGTTGTTGTTGGAACCACTAATGCTAACGGCTGATCATTGCATATGTGTCTTTTTGCTTCTCATTTGGAGCTTGGATTCATGATCTCCACATTGATTCATCCCCATTCACGTTTTTCTGGTGTAAGATTTCTATGGCTTGAAGCCACAGAAATATGAGTAGTATATACCACAAGACTGTCAAAGGAAGTTAGTACTATTAGAAAGCTGATTGGATCTGACTATATTTCATTTTGCAGAACTTAAGCCATAAAAGAATGTGCAAAGCTCTGAGTGTGGAAGAAGGTCGTAACTGTAATGCTGGGTGTGGGACAGCTCATCTGTTTGTCAGGCTTTGCATTTGGGAAGAATGCAGATGGATGCAACTTTTTACCATCTAATATTTAAGACAACTTTGTATTTGATCCCTAACACATCCAGTCAGGTCTTTCTGAGAACTACCAGCAGTCAGTCTATAAGTAGAAGCTTTAAAGCTTTTCTGATTTCACCCAGTGACAGTTCTCAAGTTTCAATATATTTCTCATATCATGGGCATATCATGGTATCAGAAGATTGAAAATGAAAAAAAAATTCATGTTCACCAGCCATAAAATAAGCCATGGAATATTACCGTAGAGTTATTCCAGCAACTTGCCCCTAACTTCTGGCTGAACTACAACCAATTTCTTTTATTAAAAAAAGATTTTCAAACTTGACTGTCAGCTCAAGGATTTGAAACCACTTGAGTAGATTTCTGGCTCCCAGCTATGTCTGAACTCAGCAACAAAGTTTCTGTCAGTTCTATGAGCCCAGTGTTGTGAGCAGAAGAGTTGAGGGCTTCATTACTGATTACCATGTGCGAGTGCTAGAAAATGTATAAAATTAGTAGCTAGCATGGTTAATCACTATTCACTGTAGTATCATACTCCTGTGATATCAGTATTCAGTGTAGGAGAGTTGTTAGTTTAATTAGAGATAGGGTTAATTAGAGAAGAGGTTTGAATAACAGAAAACAAAGATAAATGAAGCTTGGCTATCTTCCTTGAGTTCATAGGTTTGATTCTTTGCGTAGGGAGAATTTTATGGTGATGGCTTCAGAACAGAGAAAATTTTTTTGTTGAAATTCATAAAGAAAACATGCAAAAAATCCACAGTGAGAACGTTCAGACATGTTTTCCATGTCAGTAATTTGCTGGGTTGTGTTAGGAAGATGTGCTCTTCTGTGAGACAGAAGATCAGATGAACTGTGGCAAAGTGATAAGAAAGCATGAGAGTTTGTTATTCTAAACTACCAGGATCATTGTAACATAACAAGAAATAGTAAACCTGTAGTAGACTACAACTGGCAACCTGATATCATAAGTCAAATTCAATTTAGTTATGTCTAATTTCTACCAAGTATGTAAACCTTACATATTTTTCTCCCTGAATGATGACACTGAGCATTACAATATTAGGTGAAGAACTAAGATACATATTCAGAGTGATTTACTGAACGTGAAAAAGACACAATAGGATGGTAAAGAGCCATTAAAACCATTTGGAGACAACTGATGAGACACTCAGCACCCACTCCCACTCTATCAAAACATGTTTTAAGTATTTTTGTTCAAGTGTGAGTATATGAGTAACTTCAGATTTCAAGATTTAAATGATATAAATACAGGATTTTTTAAAAAATTATTTTTTTTTAGTGCTAATATTTAAAGAGTAGGATGGAGAGATTCCCATCTATGTGAGGGACAAAGACTTTTATGCTGGCTACATCAGCCAATGCCCTGACTGACAAAATGCTGTCGCATACAACATGACTTGCAGATAAAAAATGTAGTGTTTCTAGGTACAAAAGTTCAGAAATCATGATTCAGTCCACTTCTCCTCCAAAGCAGGACACTAGCATATGATCATAACACAGTAAGCAAGTATGTGTAATGTTTACTTTGAGGTTTTTGAGGATTCACTTTACTTTTTGTTTTCAGTTTTTCATTACTGCTCCAGGAGGCTCTGGTGATGCCAACTGCTTGATATACTCCATCGTTTCCTAGGGAAATCATCTGAGTGCATTAAAGAGATAAAGGCATAATATGAGTTATCACTGAAGGGTTTGGAGGCACTGAGAGTATTAGATGCATAGTCAAATTGGACCCAGGACATCTTCCTTTTTTTAAATGTCAGGTTATTGCCTCTTTTTCTTTTCATTCTTTCCCAGTAACCTCAATACATACCAAAACAGAAGCAGGAAAACCTTCCTACTTTGCTCACTGTGTAGCCAGGTTTTAAAACATATTGTGGTTGTCTTCAGTCACTGTTGCATTCAAATCACTGCTATTGCTGGGTAAGGGTGGCTAGTGTCAGAAGCGTCATTACTTTCTTTGCCATCCTGTACACTAAGAACTGAGAAGCTGCTTTTTACTCACTTGGGTATTCTTTGTTTCATTTTAGCTCTATGATGGGCCTGATGTACAGTCCAACCTGATAGGCACTTTCTGTGGACGGTCTCTTCCACTGGCAGGGAACACCACGGGCACCAGTCTTCATGTGGAGTTTTACTCTGATGGACTGCAAGCTAGAAGTGGGTTCCAGATGCTGTGGCATATTAATGGTAAGTTAACCACGCTTACTCTGCAGAAGTGTTTTCTTCCACTCATGGGCAGGAGAGTTCCAGCTTATGCCACTTCACTGCCAGCTTAGTAGAAACAAACTGTTACAGCATTGAAAACATCCCATTTCCTTATAATTGCTTAAACACTTTTCCTGTGAATGCTTCTGCACATGCACACCTTTGAAGATCACACGATCACAGGCTAGTAGCAGAATACTTTTCATCTGCAGAAAAAGCCACAGAGATAAGGAGCATCTGCAAAAGTGCAGTGCTGAAAAGGAGATATCTCCTTTAATATCTCCTGTTAATAGAGTATATTACTTTATTAATAGGCTACTTGGGCTTTCTAATGGGAAACACTCAATTCTGTTTGCCTGATTTCTGTAGACTTATTTTTCCAGTGCAGACTTCTCTCTGATTTTCTTTATTGGTGCTGTTTTTTTGATCAGGGTGTTCACTTCCAGTCCTCCCTTCACTCTGCTCCCCTCCTTTCTCTGCATGAAATAACATTGGCCAGGATGTGCTTTGGATGTTTTTTTTTCTCTCTTGTGTTTGCGTGTCACAAAGAGTGTCGCAGGCCTTGTTAAATAGCAAGCATGCATGCCAATTAGAAACCAATCTGTTAATGATCGTATGACTGCAAACTATGTTTGCAATTTCTTTGTAAATTAGGCTTCAGATGTTATTTTTCACTCTGCTTATTTAACGGCAATATTGGACTGTAACAAGATTAAATCATATGCCATTGTATATCCCATCAAAGAGGATCCAACCTCTAAAATAATTAAATAGCCACAGTTACCCTGTCTGTCTAATCAGTTCACACCATTCAACTTTGACAGCATTGTAATGCAGCCGAAATCGGCTGCAGAGGCCCCACTGTGGGTTGCTGAGGTGTAGGGCATGTATACATTGCTTGAATAGAAGCTCCTCTGTGCTGCCAGGGAGTATTGGAGCTCCCGGGCTCCCAGAGCACTCTCTGACTAGACAGTGCTGTTTGGCATTCAGTGGGGGTCAGGGAGCATTTCTGGGCAATGGAGGGCCATAAGCAGGAGGAATGTGATGTGTGGCAGGAGCCAGCAGGGGAAGTGCTGCAGCACAAAGGTACGTTCTTGTGCTTCGAGCTGATGTCATCCTGGGACTACACAAAAGAAGAAAAAGTGGGGGCTTTTATGCACAGAGCCAGATGACATCAGCTCCATACAGTAACCATGGTTCTGGGTTAACTTGCTTTTCTAAAGCTCTTAGCGCTTTCCGAAATCTGTCTGCGTAGTAAGCACTCTTTTGCTTTCCCTCCACCTCCCCCACACATCATTTCCCGGACTCTCCCACCTCCCATATTCCCTTTCTGCACTGACACGTTCACTTTTCTGTCAGCCAGCACTGCCCCTCTCTGAGCTCCTGGGCACAAAACCGCATGCTGTGCAGGGCCCAGGCTGCTAATGTGGGGCTGTGCCTGAGCAGCAGAGCAGGATGTGTGGGATCAGATAGCTCTAGCTCCCAGGGAATGTCACTGCTGGCTCTGAACGTCACAGCTGTGACTCCTGACAGCCTGTATTGTAATATGAGTGCAAGTTCCTCCACAGATGACCACAGTCATCCTCTTTCTGTGTGTTGTAGGCACTTCCTTTTTTCTAGATTGGTGCCATGCACAAATATGGGTAGCCCTCTTACCCTTGGTGGCTGTGTTATCAGAGTATATACTGCTGCCTTGAGCTGGATAAAATTAGATATGTTGCTGTGGTCTGGGTGCAGTGCTCACTTCTCCCTTCTGAAAGTCTTTTAAATGTACAAAATCATCAGCAAATAATGTCTCTTAGTGTAGAGGAACTCAGTAGGAGATGCTGCTTTCAGCTGGGAATTTCATAGTGAAGCATTCAGGTTCCTTCTTGGAGGGCAGATTTGCAAGAGAAGCTAAACATGGTCTGCTAACGTCTCACCTGACAATAAGATGCTATATATATATATATATGAAGAGGAGAGTTTTGCTTCTGCTCAAATGACAAATGTATGCTCTAGAGTTCAAGCTCCTGTAAACTATTTCCCAGGCTGTTCATATGCTCCTTAACTGGCAGCTGTGAAGCATCTATGAGAAATATATCAACGACATTCACATTCTTTGGTGATCAAAGAGAGCAGCAGTTGGGTTTGCCACCATGGGTCTAATACAGTTCACTTCAGACATTCCTTCTGGTAGCTTTGCTAGGAGTTATGAAGTGATTTGAGAAAGCTGAAAGACTGCATCAAGAACTGCCATGAGGAGCCCAAGCTGAGATGTATGTCATGAATTTGAAATGTTTTGAACTGAATCATTTGCATCTTTCCAGTTGCTGACTTGGGCTGCTGAAGGAAACCTAGTCTGTAGGCTTTCTCAAAGAGAGAATTTATCTTGTGGGAATGCTGTTACGTATGCTTTAAAGTGTTTTGTATCGTTTTAACTTGCATACAAAGTTATAGTGCAAAGAAATGAATTTAAAAGTGTTTTTGATTCTGTAATAACACTGTTAATCTAAATGCCTTTCAGTGATTAAGCTGCATTTACCAGAGAAAAGTTGAATCTGCTAGGTGCTCATTCCTCTTCTGCTGTTTGTCAGGAAGCTTAATACATGCAAATATATCTGAGGACACATTGGCCCTCTGTGTAAGAACAAACTCTTGGTAACAATTTGGATGTAGCAAAGATGACATACCAGTTGAATTGCTTTCCTTAAAAAAGTTCAGGAGGCCAGAAGGGCAAAGGTCTCTGAGTGCAAAATTACACCAGTGACAACTGTCACTATGTGAGAAGACACATATTTCCTAGACCCGTCACTTACCTTATTAAGCAATGTATGTGTAGGAGGGCTGCTTTATATATGTGTGTTTCATTGGAAGCTTGCTTATTAGGCTGCTTCATTGCTAGTAAAACTTATAAATTTAATTGGCTCTTCTCAGTATAGTCAAAATTTGTTTGCTATTCTGTTTTCTGTGGCACATTAATTCCCTCTCTATAAAAGAAGCAAAGCACACTGCTGAGAGATGAATAATGTAGCTCTAAAGTATTGCTTTCTTCCTCTCGCCATCATCTTCTTTCTGTTGGATTTCCCTTGGGAGCCATGACTGATAGACAGGGTATGGAGAAAGCCCACTTGGTTCATAGAGCAGTTTTTGTTACACTGGGTCCATATTTTTTGGAAGATGAAAACTATTAAAAAGAATACAATAATTAAAGACTGTTTTTTTAGTATATATGGAGGCGAATTGTGAAATAGTTTGTAAGCTCTTCAGGGAGGCGCAACAGAAACAGATATTAGATTAAGATGCAGAAGGCAGACATCCATTAGGATTGTTGGAGAGAATATTGCATTGCTGATGGAGCTGATGCCCAGATTTCCTAAGCATGAATTCTCACTCTGTTTTTGATTCCTTATGCAGCCTTGGAAAATGAGCAATAGTTCAGTTTTCAGAAATGGCTTTTCCTTTTCAGTGTCTTTCCTTTTCAGTGTCTTTTCATATCACTTCAGATCTGAGATTCAAAGGGTCTGATCTTATCATGACTTGAACAGTTGTTTCGAATTATAGGTGTGCTGTGTTCAGCTGGCTTTTTGTGTCACAGTCTGGCTATTAGAAACATTGACATATTCTCTAAAAGACATTGAGGAATTAATTTTTGTTTCTTGAACAAGCTGACCCCACCCCCTCTGACTAATATATAATAATAATAATAAAAGCCATTCTTTTTTCTAAATGCATGTTGCTAAACTGTTCCATCATTGTCTGAAAGCTAGAAAATTGACTTCTTTTTGGAACATTGAGCACTGGCGGCTGCTACAGAAACTGTGACCATTCAGCATCTTGGGAGATTCCAAGCTCCTGTTTAAATGCTTAAAAGTGTATTATAAGTCTCTGGGTCTCCAGATTTTTTCTTTATCCAATATCTTAATGATCTCAGATTGGAACATGTAGAAGAAAATATTAGAATTCAGGAGACTGATTAAAAAAAAAAATACTAGTGAAAATGATATAAATAATTAACAAATTAGGAAGGAGAAAACAAACCAAAACTTTTTCTCATTTGAATTTTTACTTGCCAGCATAAGCCCCCATGAAAAACATTATCCTAGCTGCTCCATTGGATAATATTCTATAAAATAAATCTGCTCAAGAGAGCAAAAGGTTTCAGAATCAAGTGCAAGTTATACTTCATACAAGTATTAGAGTAGAGTGGACTACTGTAATAGTAGTTCGTACTAAATGCTCCTTGCAGCTAGAGTCAGTTAACATTTACTGAAACACTTCAGTATGAGCACAGCAAATGGAACAATCCTGAAACCTTTCATTTCCCTAACTGATTTTAAAGGCACAGTGCCAGTTTACTTTAAGCTTTATGGGAGGGACTGTTCTAGAGTGTGGCTAAAACACAGCCATGAATAAATCAGAAAACCTTGTGAATAATAGAGGTTTCCACAGATTACTACTTCTGTATTCAGCTATAATTATTTATGAGAATTGGGATTCTTCTTTGGTTAATGAACACCATCTGCTAACCAAACAGGCAGTAATACAGAAAGCCATCTATAAATTATCTCTTGCACAATGTTCAACGACTGCTAAGATTTTAGCCAGAGGAAAGCAAAACCAGCAAATACATGTTTCCTGAGCTTTCTGTTTGTTGCCCGATGTCCTAGCAACTAACTACCAGGTTAGGTAGCTGTTTTAAGCATTTTTCAAGGAAATTCCAAGACCTTTCCACTGCTAAAACATTCCCCCACACACTTTTTTAAAGTCTAACTGCGAGGCAGAATTTTCCAAAATGACCACAAGGAAAGCTGCACAAACTGAGCATATGCCACATGCAGTTCAGCTGCAAGAAAGTTTTCCACAGTGCAGCTGTCCATATAGCTGTCCAGACACAGCAAGATCATGCATTTCTGTGCTGTGAAAAACTTTTAAGTATGTTTCACTGAGATCTGAAGTTATGAGGCAATTTAGAGGTTCTGCCTTCTCATTTTTGTTTATCTCTAAGCACCAAATTGTTTATTCCTTTGTTGCCATATACAACAAAAACTCCCTTTATTTGAATAGAAGCAAAATGTAATCTGACGTTTGCAGACAGATATAAATAGTGGGAGAAGGTTCGTGTTCATTCACCGGTGATGCCAATGATGGAATGAGCTCTTAAATGCATAATCCTGGAATATATGCATTTGTATTTATATACGTGTGTAAATGTATGTGCATATGCTTATCCTCACACGTATTTATTTGACCTGAAACCATTCAAATTAATATAATTTGTTTGATATCTTATCTGATAATTTGAGCTGTCAGATTTCAGAGTATAAAATAAGCATCTCAAGGCAGGGAATACACAAATATGTACTGATAGTTTATATTTCCATAGTTGCTTGTATCTTTGATCAAGTCAAAGAAAGAGAGAATGCTATGAGAACTTTGTGACCAATGAAAATGGAAAGAGACTGAATAAAGCAGGTATCGAATTTCAAATACATTTTTTAAAAAAATATCAATCCCTGACATAAAAAAAAAAAATCAGCAAGCATCTATATTTCCAAAAAAAGCACAAGGGAACTGATTCTTATCCAGAAGCACAAGGGAACTGATTCTTATCCATGTAAGAGCAGAAACATAATGTATAGGTTTTTTGCCACTTGACCAGAGAATTCTGGTATTACATTTTTGCTCTGGTGCAGAGGTTTCTGCTGTCATATGCAGGTCAGTCAGCATAGCTTAGGTGTGAAGTTCAGATGTTTGCAAAAAGCAGTGAGTCCTTTTTTTCAGGTGTTATTCAACAAATATTTGGGCATAAGCTCAAGCAATTTCTGATTTGTTTGCAAACAATAAGGTTGGCAACGTGAGTTCTGCATGTTCATTATAAGAAATGACTCAACTGACCTCTGCTTTCCTGGAGCACTTAAAAAGAAAGCCTTTTCTGGGAACGCTAGTAGTTGAAAGAAAAGAAATGGCACATTGACAACAATTTGACATTCTTATTCATGTGCTTCACTTGTTTCATCCATAGAATATCGATTGAGTTCAGAGCGAGTATAAACCCCTCTGGAGAGGGAGCATGACTAATCTGAATGCTACCTGCAAGGTTGCAGAAAAAGAACGGTCTGTGCCTCAAACAGCAGCACACCAGTTTTCACTCCTCTGACATTTTAGGCTTAAATAAAAAACACGTCTTTGTGGCTATCAGGAAACTCTTAGTAGGAGAAGCTGAGTCATAACTGCCTGTTTAGTTCTAAAACATTCCCAGCTTTTTCAGGCTGATAAATAGCAACTGGCTTTGTTCTTGCTCACTGAAAGTCCCCTCCTGCCCATCCCCACCCCTGGGCAGCCCAGCCATCCAGCCTGCTTGCTGGGAAACCCTTCTGCTTCCCAAAGTGGATGGCAGCCTGCTCAGTGCTTTGCAGTTTGCTCCTGCTGCTGAGGGAGGACAGTAGCTCATGCTGCAATTGTAGGACTCTCGCCGTACCCTTTTTTACCCCAGTTGTAAAAGAAAACAACCAGTCAGAGTTATAAACATCGCGTGCAGAAAGATGGGGAAAAAAAGCTATCCTATGGGGTCACCCTCAGCCGTGTACAGGCCTGTAGATAACCATTGCTCAATTGCAGATGTTTAAAAGGCAGTTTTCCCATTTGTACTGGATCTATGTTATGCAGCTGACATGCCTGAAAACATCTTCCACATATCTGTGGTTAGTTAGGTGGCCCTTTTGTTTAAAACAGCCTCCTAATGTGTTCCTTTCTTTCGGAAGTACTGCTTTTTCCTCTCATAGATTGTATTTTGCAGTCCTAGAAAGCATCAGAGCTAACAGTGGAAGAGCCAAACTCGAGTTTTTAGTGAGGAACTAGAAGACTCCCTTGTTAGAGGTGGTAGCAAATGCTGCCAGGGCCACCTTTAACAACTGTGATTTTTATCACAGGAGGTGCTGAGAAACATATTTGTATTTAATTTAAGATCTTCATTTATAGCTTCCTGAAGCGGGAAAAAAAAAAAAAAGTGTTAAGGAGAGCAATCAGGACAATGGACAATGATAACACTTTGTTCAAGCAGCAAATTATTTATGGACTTTGTAGAGATTAGAGGAGTCTTAAAATTCTGCGTGGCTTAATTGAGCTTGATCAGAGGGATATTTTATTGGTTTTATGTTATAAAATGTCTCCTCTAACTAAAAGTTCTGGTATAGATACTAGATACTATCTATCACTTCTTAAATTCCACAATATTTGCTTCTGGGAATATGCAGCTCATGGTTTGTTACTTGGTTTTAGTAAATATTCTGGGGCTTTTTTGCTGTGTGACAGAAACTTCCCTCTGGAGATGAAGCCAAAGAGATTGATGGAGTGTGGGCTTTTTTTACAAAGCTCAAGTGACTGTAAAATCTATGTTAGTAAAAGATTAGTTAGTGCCTAAATGAAGCACTTGGGGCTTATGATGTGAAGATGAACAAAACACTGCTACAAGACAGAGTGACACACAATAAAATCAGACCAAATGCAAAATTACTTTGCTTTCTGCATCTGATGAGTACACAGACACTCCATTGACTTTTTTAAAAATGATGTTTCATGATGAATGTTGCTGCCTTAAATTTGCCCTGAAACTGGAAAGGGCTGTTGTACCTTTCCGCCCCACAGACTCCCTCAGCTGGAGGCTGGGTCAGTGAGAACATCTTCCCAGGAAACCAAACGAAAGGAGCCAAGTGCAACCATTTATATCTGTATAAAGCAATAATAAAACTGCAGCTTCAGGTGTTCAACTACTTTATGCTGTCAAATCAGGGCCTGCATTTGGATTTGGTCCATTTTATTTTTGCATATTATGTATATATATGCTTATTTTAATCTATCTCATAACATGCAATAATTACCCAAGTGGCTGGAGGATGGAATTGGGACAATAATTTCTTATCTGAAAAAAAAAAAACAAAAAACCACCATAATTTTTCAAGTATGACATGTCTTTACAATTGCACGGTTACAATTCAGTAAAAAATAACTTTAAATCCACCAAAAGTCAGAAAGACAATTCCGACAATTCACTGTGACTTGCCAGCTTGTAATCAGGCTCAGTGGGCTAAGGGAAATCACATTGTCTTTAATTTTATTAATTTTAAAGTGGAGGGAAACAGCATTTTTGCAACAATAGGAAGCCCTCTGCCTGTTAACTTACTTGGTGTATTAGCTGAGGTCAGTAACAGCTAGGGATGAAACTGATTCAGCTTTTTAGAACCAATGAAACAATGTTAGAGGTTGATTAAAAAAAAAAAAAAAAGTGTTGGTTTTTTGTTTTTGTTTGTTTTTTAAATCTGTGTCTCAGTTTGTTCAGCTGTCAAAGAAAATACTTAGGTGAGAAGAATGGCAAAACAGAGGGTGAAGCTCTTACTGTACAGGATCTGCCAGCAGGCCCAGCGTGCAGTTCCTCAGTTTCTCCTTTCTGATAGACCTCAGTTCCCTCTGACAGAGATGGTCATCAACCTGGTACACACCCTCATGCATGAAATTGGTGCTAATGTCTCTCCTCATTATAGAGTTGTCAGTGACATTTTCCAGAGCCCCTCACTGACAGGTTGCTTTGCTGTGTTATCAGGTTGTGGAGGAGAACTCTCTGGCCCTTCTGGTTCATTTCACAGTCCTGGCTACCCCAACAGATATCCAAGCAACAGAGAATGCATCTGGTACATTCACACAACGCCTGGTAGCAGCATCCAACTCACCATTCAGGAATTCGACGTTGAATATCACCCAAACTGTGACTATGATGTTTTGGAGGTAAGAGTATTAGATTTAGTTCTCAAAAATACACAGGTAATATACTTTTCTTTCTGGAGCAGATCACTCCAAGGACTGCAGGAACAGAAGAAACAGTCTAATGCAATTTCTCCTTTCTGCTATGGTTAGAGTCCACAGATGTTGTCACAGAAGCTTGTTTTAAAGTGTTTTCTGAAATATTTTATGGAAATAGAAGCCATCATTTTGGACATAATGAAAGAGTTTTTTTTTTTTTTTTTTTTTTTTTTTTTTTAAGGCTTCTATTGAAAATGCATACAGAGAAAAATGACCACTGATCAGATTTTTGAAAGCTTTAACTATATGCTGCCAAAGCAAGAGGTAGCACTGAGCTGAAAATGAGGGAAACCTGTCAACCTACTGCACTTACAGGTCTTTAGTAGTTGCTTTTGTCTTCTCATTAAGCTTAAAGAGCCATCAAGTATTACTGTAAGTCTTGATTCTCTGACAAAGCTGGGGCTCTCTCTTTGCTGGCAGTTATATCTGAGCAGGGATCAGTTTTATTCCCAGAAAATCTGTGTCATGAGGGTGACCAACCACATGAAAACAGCTTTCTGTTGCTCATAACTCTGGAATGCTGACTGTTAACAATAAATGGAGCTAACAGGGCAGAAGCAAATGGCAAGAACAGATTAAAACCATGGGCTTTATGACAATGTCCTGCATCCCTTTTCTGTGCCATCCAGCTTTACTGGATCAGGTGCTCTGATCTGATGAAACGTTTTTATTTTTATCAGTTTGCAGCTGAGATATCCTGTGACTTGTGAGCCACACCCTGGATTTCATTCTTTCCATCAATCCTCCTTTTCCTCTTTTTTTCTTCATGTGGTAACTATTGGTTTTCTACTTTGTAGCCAACAGTAACATTTTATTGTTTTTTGTCATGGAAACACACTAGCTTGTTTTTGTTCCAGCCCTTTTGAAAGCATCTGATTAATTAAACCAGCATAAAGGAGAAAAGAAATACACCCCTAGCTCTAATGAATTGGACTTTGACTAGTGCTTTTTATTTTGAAACTGTGCAGAAAACTGTTGCTGAACAGCTAAGAGTGTAAAGGAAACTCACAAAACTCAGATTCCCATTCATTATTCTTACCCATTCTTAATTGTCTTTTAACCACCCAGCAGAAGTCAGCAGGGTTTATGTCAGAGCTGGGTTTGGTCTCCTTGCCCATGGTGTGCAGATGGCCCCAGGGAGCACCGTGTGAGAGGCCAGTCCATGCTGCAGATTAGATGCATGTTAGAAACTCCTGCTGTTTCCTTGGCCACAGAGCTTCTCCAGGCAGGTTTAGATGATTAAGAACATGTGTTCCTGCTAAGTTCCATGCTGTGGCTCTGACTCAGAGAGATATACCACGAACACATTTTGTGCAGACTTCTGACAAATGCAATAGTCATTGGGCCTTACAAGCAGCCAAGCAGTGACATTTTACTGAAGAGACTGAGTTTCCAGTGGACAAACATGCTTCTTCCCCAGACTATGACTGCTTCCTTACCAAGTCTTAATCTGAGCTGTGATTTCATCCATTCTGACTTCTGAATGCTTTGAGAAGATTGATTAGACAGAGAGACCATTATCCATTCAAACCATGCAGACTCCCTGCAGAAAGCAAAAAAACTGCTAGTCTTAGACAAAATTAATATATTTAAGCTATTAAGCCTGTGTAATCAGCCACTATAACAAGATACAAACTTCTGAACATCTAAGAGACTGTGACAGAATTCATTCCTTGTTTCTTCTGGGGGTTGAAGCTTCAGCTTCTGAAGTGCCACATTACCCTGTGTTTTTTCCTTTAATATTTCTTTGTACCTCTAATGGCAGAGCAGCATCAGGCAGTGTGAGCAGCTGGTGTGCACAGAATCCATGAAATTATGTAGCAATGCACTACACTTATCTCCAGAGGTGGTGGGGCTAGTTCAGCTATTTGTAAGATTTACTCAGATGTTTAACTTGGACAGAACACAAACTTCTGAGGTTAGAAAGTGTCTGGCAGGACTTGTTCAAATACTGAGTTTGCTCTCCTCATCTAGAAGTGATCAGGGGCAAAAGGGCCTTACAGAAGGCTGATTCTTCGGGGGCATTGTCACTTTTTGATAGAGATTCATGGATTGCTCTTTTCAACCTTATTCATGTTTATGAGACTAAGAAAATACTGGATCGGGCTTGGGTTGTTGCTGCTGGGAAAATCTTGATGGGATCTGTTGACCAACCTTCTTATTTTCCACTTTTGTTGTTAGAACTTGCCATTCTCTAGTTCAGGGTTTGAATTTATTATGTAATATCTTCTGATACAGCCAGAATAGCTGTTATTGTTCTATCTACAGCTAGTTCAGTTGTGGAAAGATAATGGCACACTCTTGTTTGATGTCTCCAACAATTTTGACATTTAAGGTTACTGTCAAGCTGTCTTTTTGCAGCTGCTGTCTCATGAGAAACGTCTCCATGGAAGGTGGAGACTGTAGTATCAGACAGTGTTTCATTAACATAAGTGAAGCCACTGGGCACTAAAAATAGCATCTGTTTTTTAAAATTGTGCTGAGAGTGTGTATTTTCTATGGCTGTAAGAGGGAAGACTGAGGAAGATGAGCCAGTTCCACCAGTTAAAAATGGGCTCAAACTAAGATTCCACGTCTCTTTTGGAAAACAAAAAACAGGATTAGCAAGGCTCCAGGACTGCTATTTAATTCACTTGAATTGCAATAAATTTCATTATAAAGTGTACAATACTGATGACGATGTAGTGATGGTTTTCTAGTTTCTAACTGCTTGAGGTACACTTTACCAAATAAGAAACTTCAGCTCTTGAATGTTAATTTCTTTTTTTTTTTTTTTTTTACTGTGGCAAATATGTATGGTATGTAGTTCACTTTGAGAGTAATACCTTCTATTTATTTCCGTGGAAACTACAATAGCTACAAACAACATAATAACACTACTTGATAAAGCAAATTCTCTGCCATAAAGTACTGTTTTTCAGTATAGCCACCACTATTAGCTGATTCACATGGATGAGTAGAACAAGATGTTCTTCATTTCATGATGGGCACCTGGAACATGGTTTGTCTTCCACTTCACTGTTGCCACTGCTGAAAAACACCGTTCACTACCTTACTGTGCTGACATCTACTGTTTAGTCTCCATAAATATTCAGTAAACACCAGTGAATGTCCATGGGTACCATTGTTTTCCACATGGAGGAATTCAGTTCCAGATCATTGCTCCATATGCACATCCATGTCAGACACCATTCTGTCAGACTGCCCCTCTGCTGACATCAGTCACACAGCAACAAAATATAACAGAATATACAAAACCTGTACTGCCATACCACCAACATCAGCCTCAGACTCAGTGGGCCAGTAATCAAATAGAAGGTGTCACTTTTAGAGCAACCCTTGTATATATCCTGTTTCTATAGAGGATTATTATATTGTAGTTTACAGGACCAAAATTCTGTGTTTTGGATTCTGATTCTGCTGTTGAAATTAATAAAATTGCAACTTTTTGTTTCAATAGAAAGTGATGAAATCTAGCCCCAATTAAAATAAAATGAATCAGTCCTACCTGTGCAAAATACCAGCACAAATTCCTGCAAAGATATATGGTTTGTTTTCCCAAGCACATAAAAATGTATTTTTATGTTGCCACAGAAACAAGGTAATAACTGTAGAGAGATCAGTGAAGAAGAATGTAGCAAAGTCCCCAAAGCAGAAAGTTCTTATTTAATACAAGGCTGTTTTGAACTCTCATTCTGTTTTGAATGGTGCATATACAAAATAAACTTGCACAGAAAATAACCTTATTATCCACTTTGCTTTTAAAATGTGGAATCATTTTCCATATTATGAGAGATTTTTCTTCTCTGAAACATTTCTCTCTTTTCTATGTGGCAGATGGGCTCTTTTAAAAAATATTAGCAGTGTTTTCTTCCATTTCTAGGTCTTTGGTGGCCCTGATTTCCTCTCTCCCAGACTGGCCCAGCTGTGTATTTCAAGATCAGCGCAGAACCCCCTCCTGGTCTCTACTACTGGCAATTCGGCTGTTATCCGTTTCAAGACAGATGAAGCAGTGACTGGGAAAGGTTTCAGTGCTTCCTGGCAAGAAAATCTGCATGGTGAGTGTACTGATTAGTTCTATGAGAAATTCAGGAAGTCAGAATTGAGGATTAGCCATGCAAGAATGTAGATAACCAGCATAAGATTAAGAGCTAAGGGTGAATTTGGGTGTTACTGGATGCGGTAACACTAAGAGAGACTGAAGAACACCCAGAGGGGGAAAAGAGAGAAAGAAAACATTTAATTAGCTCAAATCTAGGCCTACCTATATATTTATACAGGCTGCCTTGTTGGGGGTTTCTTCCCTAAAAAATTAATCAGGGCATTTTTGTAATCATAAAAGAACTTCATGGTAGTAAAATACCCTTCTGCCCTTCTCTACCCACCTCATACGAATTATTAGTCCTGTATTAGCTGAATAATGCTTTTGTTTTTAAATCATAAAATGAAAAGATCTGAAAACATGGCTTTACTTGAAGAACTCTGTGACCTCCACAAATACTTGGCATGATTATTAAATACTTGAACTCCATAAGGTTCATCCATCCCACATGTGATTATTTGTTCAAAGCCTTACTGGTAATGAGTAAAAGAAGAGACATGCTTAAAAGATCCAACCACACGTTTCTACATGGGAGTTCTAATGAAAAGGCCAATTATTGGTAACTAATTGCAGTGAAGAATGAAGGGAGGCAGATTTTAATTCTGGCAGTTTTGCTTGATTAAGCACACTGATTCATTCATTTGTCAAGGTTTATACTTTTCCATTCTCTCAAGTTTTGTGAGAAAACCACAAGATTTTTTTTAATAAAGGATCAGTTTACAATAGTTCTTTGAATTAATCCCCTTCCATGATCTGGTGGCTTATTTTTTATTCTTAGACCCCCTGAGGCTTTCTCATCTCTTTATAGCATTTTGCCTGTTGTAATCTCAGCCTCCCTATAGCCTCTGAATACCTTCTCTCCAGAATGAAGTAATGCTATAGTATTTATTCTTTCAGCGGGTTGTCTCTGTCTCCAGCAGAGACAGCATATCTTTCTCTCACCCTCCTCCATCCCTCTACAACATATAAAAATCCATGTGTTTTTTCCCACTGAAAGCCATGGCACTTCTGTCACAGGACCCATCATTCTTTTTGCTCAGATATTCATGAGCACCGGATCAGTTCCGGACAGAAATATCCAAGTGTTGACTGGAGTGCTTAGGGAGTCCTCAGCTGCATGGATAGAGAAGTTTTATTGCTCATGGGGAAAGGGGAACTCCTAGCTTTCTTGATATATTCAGAAATAGTTTTCCATTCTCAGCTAGGCCTAGTAATTGCTTTTTCAGTATGCAAGGTTAGCTATTGTGATCCATGTGTAAAAGGTCTGCAGCATACCATATGAGTGGTATTTTTAATTGCTTTTTTAATACTTAGGGTAGAGGAATACCAGCATTAACGTCAGACTCAAAGACATCTACTATCCAGCCTATGGCTGGAAAGGAACACTGCAATCATTGTTTTTGCATATTCATCAATAATGGAAGGTTATACTTTCCTAGTAGTAATTTCCCATTGATTTTCATTGCAGACAGGGCCATGTATCAGCTGGAACACTCATATCATGAGTTCAATGCAGAAAATGAAGTGATGGAAACGTTCTTCCCTCAGTTTAAAAATAGACATGTATTGTTACTGGAGATAAGACAGGAGTTGTGATGAAAGCTGATGATATCTTTTTCAGGCTGTGGTGGTATTTTTCAAGCTACCAGTGGGGAAATCCATTCTCCAAACTATCCTGAGCCTTATAGTAACAACACAGACTGTTCTTGGCTTATCCAAGTTGACTACAGCCACAGAGTCCTATTGAACTTCACGGATTTTGACATCGAAGATCACCGTTTATGTAACTATGACAACGTTACTGTAAGTAACTATAGAAATTTCAAAAGTTTCCTTAATGAATCTGAAGAAATTCTTGCAAAAGAGGAAGCTTACATTGCAATTTAGGCTACAATTAGTTTCAGGGTGTTAGTTGCATAGTCACGTTCTGTATTTATTCACAGACAAACTAAGGCTTAAATTTTAAGTTAAGTAGTTATGATTTCCTTTTGCTTCACCAATGAAGCAGTCTTTGCATTATTGCAGCTTTCCACTTTATCTGGAAAGGTCTTTTCTTGAAAGCAGTGCACCATGTTTTTCTTTTAGGTGGTATGCTTTATGTAGTTTTAAAAGAATAGCCCTATATATCGATACATGGCTGTTAAGACACCTTTTCCCATTTTAATTATAGTGTAGTTTACCACAGCTTGCATCAAATGGACTGCCCACAATATATATCATATTGACCACACTCTGTTGCAAAACTCAGGTGAGAGGGAGGCCTATATACAGAAGCCAGGGCTTTGTATATGCCCTATGTATTCAGGTTTGCATTAGCTGTCTGTTCAATTGCTTCACTGAGGGCACTGCTCTCTTAAAAGCCTCATGTTGCTGTGGGTTTGTAAGCTTTTGTTGATATCACAGAAATTCAAGTTGCTGCCTACAGTGCACAACAATGAAGAACTCTCCACATCTCCACTTGGCTTCTTAGGAGCAGGGACATGAAATCCTGACCTTCGATGTCAGATTGCACTTCACTCAGTACAAAAGCATGTGTGATCAGCAGCAGTCAGATAAAGCACAGTGGCTGTCACCCAAAATCTAGCTTTCTTCTCCTTGATAAAATGTTATTCTGAGGGGACGAAGTTTGGCAGGAACTGAGAATCTTTTGAAAACAGCATCAGTTTTAACAAGATTGCCTTGTAAAGCTCATTTGTACTGAACCAGAAAAAAAAGAAATGTCTCCATTTCGCTGAGCAGAACTGGAGGCTTCATTTGGCCACAAAGCATCTTTTTAAAATGAAATTTTATTTTTTTTCTGGTTCTGAAGCAAGGTGACTGTTGAAGGGGAAAATCTGTTGGAAGAATATCATAGTCCTCAATGGTATCTCACAGAAGCAGCCCAGGTTGCCTGACAAAAACATGGGCCATCTGAAATGGCAGCACTGGTAAAAGTGAAGGGAAGAAAAAACACCCCAAAACAAACTAAAACAAAACAGAACTAAAAAAAATGAACCCAAATTAAGAATTCTGAAAAGATCTGATATGCATTCTTCTATTTTACACCTGATGCCTGTACCTATCTAAACACATTGTAGACTTACTGCCTTTGTAGGCTGGATGTGGGCACTTGGTTTCTACTCAGTGAAAAGCACACACCCTTCAGCTAGCAAAGGAGAGGTGGTTTCACATGCAAAAGAGTTTGTAGGCCACTGCAGCACACTGACTTTTCTTTTTTTTTTTTACTGCTGGCATATCTGTTATTTGCTTTTGCTTTTTGTTTTTCTGGGAGAATGATAGAGGAAGACGCTGCTGATCAGCCTGTGCTGTGAAAACATGTCTGAAGCAGCAATATGAGCAGGGAGGGAGATGCATCTTTAATGCAGGCGTCAATCACCACCTGCCAAGAAGAGCGTAGTTTGAAAATGGATGAGGGAGCAGGCTCATTTGAAACCAAGAGATAATAAAGGGCTCTGTATAAGGTGGGAAATAGCTCTTTAGCTCCAGTGCAGGGGAATCAGAAGGGAAATGAAGGACTGGATGGGATTTCTTTCTTTCCTAGTAAGCCAATGAGCTGAAAATCACTTTGTGTTCCTCTCATTACAAGGCACAATATAAGAAAGCAGAAATAGGATACAGAGAGTGACTAAAAATGCATGAGTAGATGTATGACTGTGAATGGTTTAGGAAACACATTCCAGAAGAAGCATAAATGGAAAATATGGGCAGCTAAGGAAGCTGGTGGCATGTTTTTTCTCTCTCTAACATAGGAACAATTAATGTGTATGAGTAACACAGTGCTTCCACCCTTTTATATTTCTGATTCTTTTGTTGCTGTTGTTCTGGATATTTGTTTATTTTTACGGGTTTTATTTGCTTTGTGAGTTCTCTTGGGGCTCACCTCCACCCTTAAGCATACCAATGCACTTTTCCTTCATCCCTTCTAGACCCAGTCATTTTTCCTTGTGGTACAACACAAGATGTCATTTGTAGCCATGGTATCATTTGTCTGCCTTTTAATGAGCTTCTTTCTCTGGATTTTGTCCTTATTTATTTTGCTTAAATATTTCTACTATATATCTTTTTCTGTGGGGAAGTCTAAGGTCTATTTTTTCTCTAAAGTTTGCTATTGCACCATTATTGCATGAGCAAAATGGGGGGAAGGCAAACGCTCAAGTCTGCTGCTTCTTGGATATGCTGCATTTCCAAAAAGCCCAGTGCATTTTTCATTTCTGCTCAGTGATTTCATACATGAATTGTATCACAAATCTGGATTCAGATGAATTAATGTTAAGCACAGAACTGTAACCTGTGGTGTAACTGCTCTGATCTCCCTCTGGAGCAAATGGATGAACAGAGCAGTCCCAGCTACCAAAAACACATTCCTGTACTCCCTGAATTTAGGTGGTTCCTGTTTCTGTGCCTAAATTCTGTATTTTATCTGTTCTTGGAAGAGATGAACAGCTCTTCATCTGTTAAATGTGTATATATAGCTTTTACTTCTTCTGGTCTTGTATACAACTTGGTTGTGTTCTGTAAAAAGTATAAGCACAAGGCGCTGAACAGGGTTGGGAAAAATATTGTTTTCAGTGCCTTATTAAATAAATGTTATTTTTCTTTCCTGTTTCAGTATAACAAGTAATACACAGGAATGTAGAAAACCTCTGGAAGCTAGAAAGGAGGTTGTAACTTCTTTTATTCTGTGTGCTGACAGAGAGGATCTTCCAAGAGAGGGCAGTGACATGTGGCATTCTTATAGCTGAGTAGATAAAATTATCATCTTCATTTTCTCATATGCAGGTTACATTTTAGCAAGGAGTTAGTTCATTGTGTAAAGGGAAGAGAAAATTGCAGCTACCCACAATACAAAGGAAAAATTAGCTTTTAAGTCAGCAGAGAGGCATTCTTCATATGTTTTCAAAATAGCTCCAAGAAGTTGCAGAGAGACTTTTCGGAACTGATGTGTGAATATTGTGGTTTCTGATCTAGACTCAAGACTGTAATCCCCCTACAAGCCAATAAATAGGAGTTTGGCAAAAATGTAGCAGCATGTGCAAATTATCCACGTGCAAATACTCCTGCTTAGTTTGTAGTTGCCACAACTCCTAAGAGCTGCTGCGGTATCTCACTAATGCTTATGCTGAGCTGTTGCTGGAATCAGATTTGTAGCAAGTGTAAAGGCTAGGAATCTTTTTTTTCTCCCCCCGCCCCCGAGGATACACTACTATTCTTCAAGCACTCTGCCCAGAAACAGCAAATAGACTTGATTTAGAAAACATTCCTCTAACTTCATGCTCTTCTCTGAGTATTACCACAGAAAGACCTCTTTCTTTCAGAAAGTTCTTGGAATGAAGTATCTACTTAGTCTCTGACATTACTCATCCTTAATGTCCTCCCTTAGCGAGGAAGTTTAACTACTGCAGTCTCATAATAGCTCATGTGTCAATGTTCAGATCTCATGCAGTGGCAGAGAACAACAAAACCAGCAGTTTGCATGAACTATAGTTGGGCCCTCTGTCTGCTCTCTATCAGTGCAATGCTCTGGCATTCAGATAAAAGCTTCTCAGAAATGTCCAGGGAAAAACAGTACCTTCATTCCTAAGGGTTATTTCCTTACTTTTTCTGCATTCCATGGCTTGAGGTTTTAAACAACAGGCAATCTGGTTTACATACAGAAGGTATGTACAGCATACAGAAGAATAAACATTGCGAACTATGTATTAAAGAGCTGACTGTGGCAAAATGCCAAAAAAGGAGAAAGGTTGAATGGATGGATATCATGGTTCTTTTTACAAGGTAATAATTTGTACAGACGTTGCAGTACACTTAATACTCAGTCACAAGGTCTCACACAGCTAACCAGTGTTATTTGCCTGAGGGCAAATGTTTAATTCATGGGCACTGCATGGGCCAAGAAGGATATGCCAGTGGATTAAAGAGGAGTGTTATCCTTTGTTCCTCAACTCTGAGGACTATTAGAGACAGGTCAGCTTTTCCTCAGCTACTGTTTTTGTACATTTGTTTCATTAATGTACTCAGGGGTCCTTGAATAGGGGAGATATAAACATCGTGCCATACAGTCTTGTTGCAAATGTTTGTTTTATCAGTGCTGCGTTGTGCAGCCTCTATGGAATTTGAGGTACCTGGAAGCAAAAGAAGAACATATTAATGAAAAGTAGATTTCTTCTAACAGAATGACATTATTTTGACCTAAGTGGAGATTTATATAGCTTTTTAAAATCCTAGCATCTGAGTATGCATTTCAGTACTCTCACTATCCCGTATTTTTCTCCGTTTTCCTGTCGGAAGCTGAGTAATAGGTTATACTAAATGACATGCTTGCTGCTGTATAGGATATTAATGCTGAAAGAGGAACTGAAGTCAACACTTGATGCTGCCCAGTAGCTCAAAGGCTTTTCCTGATGTCTCTTGTGCTCACCACTGCTGAAACCAGGCACAAGGGCTGTGGGGGTGGCCAATGACTCTAAACACATTTGCAGTGAATCATGTCTACAAACGATTAATGGGACACTCCGAGATTGTGGCTGTTTTTCCCTGTTTTTTTTTTTTTTTTTTAATATAATTTTGATATTGCTTTAGCTAGAATCTCGTGAGTTTTAACTTCACTATCCTTTCCTCCTTATTTTGAAATAAAGAGGAAGAAAACAAAATTATCAGCTGTAAGGGAAAAAAAGAGAAGGAAGGCATTTGTGGCAAAATTAAAAGTGAAGTTTAGAAAACCATCTTTGCTGTCTTCCTCTCTTTTTTAACTCTTCTTTGCCCTCTGCCTAAGTAGTGTCTTATGTGCATGAGTGTAATTCAACACAATAAAGCCATTCTAAAACATAGTTATATGGACTTTGATAACTAATGCTGGGTACAAGTATCTAAAAGCTATAAACCTGGTGTCTACTTTCTTTGCACACAGTCATTGTTCATACTATTGCAGTAGTTGCATGTTAGAGTCAATTTGAATGTCTTTTCTGAGGCAAGATTTAAGATTAACTGAATGAAAACTACATAGGAACTCATGTTAGACATTAACTGGAAAAAAAAGTGTACGGGATTAACTAGATTGTTAATGGAGGATAGCCACCATACTGAATACACACAGAGAAAATGGATATATGATGCATTTTCATTATGAAGATTACAGTAGCTTCAGCCTGAAATACTTGAATTTTTTGGAAACAGCAATAGAATTAAGACAGGCAGCGTGCAAGTGGTTTGCACTGTTCATGCCAGGGCTGTATCAGGGTCAAAGTGTATCAAATATAAAAGAGAGAGTGAAATAAAATAAAACAACCATTCTCAAAATGCCTATTAAAACCTAGTACTTAATTTAACCTTTTCATAACAGGTGTTTGATGGTCCTAGCAATGAAGCACACCTTCTTAGAAAACTCTGTGGGACAGAACATCCTCTTCCTATCACATCCTCCAGGAATCAGATGTATGTCCGGCTGCGCTCTGATGGAACCTTGCAACACAGGGGCTTCAGTGCTCGCTTTAGTGAAGGTAGTTTCTACATTTGCATTAGCACATATTTAACCAGTCACCAATCAGATTGCATTGCAGACAGACTTTTAGCACAGCTGTATACCTTTAACAGGATGGAACTTTTCCAAATTGTGGATTAAAATCTTTAAAGTCTAAGGATCATCTTAGATTCTTTGGGGAAAAGAAATTGCCTTTTATTGAATAAGTATAATTCAATTCTGTCTAGTACTGTTGAATGGTGTCCGTGAGTTCAGGCTTGCAAAATCTAACAAACACCAGCTTCTCTCTTCCTGTGAAACCTTGTAAATCCCATCTCCTGCTGGATTTTTTAGGCAGCACAGCATGATGAATGGATCTCGGTCTTTGGTACCTAACTTTCCATTCTGCACTATAAACTCAGAACTAGGAGGGTTTGCAATGAGTCAGTATGCTTAGAAATTAGGCATGATAGCATTCAGGACTTAGCCAAAGATGCAGTCAGCCACACTCTTGCGTATGTTCAGCATTTCACACAAATGCCATTTTGTTGATGCAGCTCACAAGAGGATAATGCTAATGAAACATGATGCTGTCTTTAGGCATTGGAGATTTCTGGATGTTTTCTTAGGACTTTTTTCCTGCCTAGCTGCCAGTATAGGCAAATGATCAGATAAATGGAGGTATGACTGGACCGCCTTGAAATCAAGTTATTTTGGCCCCAAAGTTGCTCTTCTGGGCTATGAGGAACTGATAAAGATGAGATCTGCTCCCAGGTCATTCTGGTTCCTCAGGAGGTCAACCAGGTGCAACATCATATATGGACTTGTGTCGAAAAGCTACACCAGGTTGTAGGAGCTAGTCCTTAAGTCTCTTTTTCTACAGATTGCTGTCATGAATTTTATCCTTATAAAAATTGCTGTTGAATGTTACCTCTTATTTATTTTTGCTACAAATTCTAATACGTGTGTTTTGTATATACAAATAATTTTGTGTATAAATGTGTATGTATGTGTTTTATTCTAAAGCATGCGGAAGTTTCATAGAGTCAGATTCTGTTGGGGCAGCAATTTCCTCTCCTCTGTATCCTGCCAAATACCCAAACAATCAGAACTGCAGCTGGATTATTCAGGCTCAGGAACCATGTAAGTGAAAACATCTTTTATAGTTAGCTTGGATGACTAATATCCTCATCTTCTTTTCTGTTATAACAATACAAAATTCCTCCTTTATTTCTCTAGGAAGTTCTGCATCCTGATAGTTGGAGAGAGTGTGGCTCTCCTAATTTATCCTAAATTAGATTTTACTGTAAAAAGTTTAGGGCACTGTGAGGTAAACAATTTACAGCTTTGTCATCTTAGCTGATTTACTGTGACCCAAGTTCTGAAAATTATAAATGAGATGTTCAATATTATGTGAAGTTGGATTCCTCTGTGAGAAAATCTAACGGCTTATGTATACTTAAAGCACCTGTATTTATCTGAGATTATTTTGGTCTGGATTTTTCATGCTAGAGAAAAAAAATTATTAAATAATGAGAAAAGTTATGGAGGAATTTCAATTTAAAGTACAAATGAAAAAAAATATAAATAGATTGGTCCTGTGTACATAAATATGCCCTCAGATGTCCCTGTCTATTTTTAAATAAATTTATAGTTGATGCTAAGACACCAAGCATTTTCCAAATACTGTTATTATCTTTAATGTACAGTATTAAATTTACATGGTATAAAATTTCTTAAAAGTAAGTACGACTGTGTTGTAGTGTCCTGGTAACATAATTAAAAAATGAATGTTTATTTTTAATAGCTACTCCTCAATTTCAGTTTTTCATCTGATATCTAGCCATTGTTATTAAAATCATAGAAGGTTCCAACCACATTTATAAGTTTATTTTGCGAAGTTATGAAACAAAGATCGGTTTGCCAAAGAAAACACTAAACAAAAAGTCAGAATATAAGCACTACTTTTTTTAGGCATAGGTTGTTATGCATATCCATGAAGAAGACATGGTCAGGACTGTCCTTTGCCTATATAACATTTATTTATAAAGACAGCCCTTTCTTGGATCTAGGTTGAAAAGTCAAACGTAATTCTTGTCACCTGACTTACATCAGTATGACAATAGTTACATAACAATCCAGGTTAAGTATCTGTGTATGCAGTGACATCCTTCACCAGGACCACTGCATATCACACATGGCGTTGTTACACCAGTCCCAGTGTTACGGGACACAGACATACAGAACAGATTTAGCCAATGGCAAACCAGAGCATAGAGTTCTTGCTCTGCTTTTACTGTGCACACCAAGTCTCCTACTCTTGCCTCCTGCTGTGGTTTTACTTTTTATTTTGTATCCTGAGGACCTACATTGACAGCTGTAATTGATTGACTGGATTGGGACACAAGGGTGTCCAACACATGGATTTTGTAGTTGAATACCAGTCAACGGCACCCTGCTGAATGCAGTGCCTGGGACCATGTCTGTCACCTCAGCTTATTCTAACTAATTATAGCCCAGTGAAAAGCAAAGTATTTGTGTCAAATTCATACTTGGTTGGAGAAAGCTTATTTATCATCTAAATCATGAGCCTCTTTTTCCAACCCACTTGAACTGCATCAGTGCTCTGAGGCCAGGACTGACTCTCCTCACAGAGGGTGAGTGCTGAGGAAAACCACTATTCTTCCATTTGTGACTTCACCTTTGTTCATATCAGAAAAGCCACAGATATATGAGCGTCAAAAATACCCTGAGTCAGAAATCCTCTTTTTCAGGATGTAGCCTGCAGACTGAGGGTGTGGAAAATCCAATTCCATACAAATATAGCTGAGGGTGGTTAATGATCCTTTAACCAGTCCAATTGATGTATGTGGAACGTTACAAAATGATGAAAGGTCCAGCTCTTTCTAAGCCTGGAGCAGGGCAGCGTCAGTTCACATTTTGTCCAAATCTATTGTATAGATCACAAAGGGACAGAAGGTCACAGATGTGTAGAAATAAGTTTTGTTTTTGAGTGTGTGTAAATTTTCCATGCTGTATTTGCAGACTTTTTCAGTACATAACGAAACTGTTCAGCTGTTAGGAAATTTAGTTTGATGTCTGCCTGTTAAATCCCACACTTATCATGTTAATTCTATTAGAAAGTACTGAAATATGAAGAGATTTATTGGGATCTTTGCAGTAAGCACTGATGTACTTCTGAGAAATTCACTTCACCTATCAAAGATTAGTTCAGATGTTATGCTTTATGGAAACTGATTGACTTCAAGGGAGAAAAGAGTACATTTGTCTAGATATAATAGTTTCTCCATGAAATGCCGAACTCCTTTTTAAGTTTTTATTTTCTGCTGTTCCCAGTCAACCACATCACACTGTCCTTCACTGATTTTGATATTGAAAATAATAGACAGAACTGTACAACAGATTTTGTGGAGATTTTGGATGGGAATAACTACGATGCTCCTCTTCAAGGTAATGTGTCTTTTCCTTCTTGATCTCATGTATGGGACTACACTCAAGGCAAGTAGGTTTTCTTGAGTGTCCTGTAGCTTAATGTTTTTTTTCTGATAAAAGAAGTTCTCATTGCCAGTCTAATCAGAGGAGACTGTAGCTGGCAGAATAAGACTTCAGTGTGAAAAATGTGGCCCTCCCAGGCTCTGTTAATGTGCAGTGTGGACCTGACTCCAGCTGCCTTTTCCTTCCTCTTCATCAGAACAATATAGGAAACCAAGCAATTCAGTTTAAAGTGAAATCTAGGTTACAAAAATGTAGTACCACCTCCACTCGTGAGACACACTGAACGCATGTGAAGAAAGTTGCAGATCCTTGGGAACAGAAAATGGATAAATGGGTTTTCTTGAAACCATGGAAAACCTGAATTTCTGCTTGTTCTTGATTTTTCTACAGCTTCTTCCATATATGTTTGTCCAGAGCCATCACTTTCAAGGAGAGGAGCAGCCTGAAGCAATAAAAATCAATGCTTACACTGCTAGGAAGCCATGAGACAGGCCTGGCCATAGATATCCCCAGACTTGTCATGAATTTCCTTCCTGGAAAATTCAGAACAGATGTGACTGATTCTGTTCTCCTTTACACTACTTTTGTATATAATTTCTTGACGGGAGTAGGGTTGCATTCAATATAAATGGCTTGTAACTGAGAGCAGAATTATTTTTCTTGTCTCCTATCTTCAGGCTTCACCTGGGAAGATGAGCAGGGCACTTGCCTGTTACCTTTCTTTTTGCTCTCAGATGCCTTTCTTTCAGATCATGATTCACATTCTTAATCCTCATATTACAGTCTCTTACAGGAGAACTCTTCTGTTATTTGTTGATTCTTTTTTTTTCATTAGAAACTCAGTGAAATGGAAACTACTGACAGATTTATTTGGTTTGGGAAGTATATATTTTTTAATTAGGCTGCAATTTCTGGGAAGAGTGAGTGCAAGACCTCAAGGACAGGATATCCATTGATTAGGGTGCCTGGAGGGCAGGAGGTCCCAGTTCCAATTCTTTCTCAGTTTAAAAAAAATAAGATAGTCCAGTAGAATGTATTCTCTGCTAATACGATATTTCAACTTTATGTGGATGTAACTGACAAATGCAATTATAAGCAAACGATGTTACTCTTAGCTGCTGTCAGGCACTAACCCTAAATGTAAGATTATTAAAAGTAATTGCATGCTGTATGCTGCTTTGTTCACTCTGGCCTGTTCTCTTTCAGGCCGTTACTGTGGTACAACCATGCCACATCCTATCACTTCTTTTGGTAATGCTTTGGTGGTCAACTTCATCTCTAACAACAACATTACTGCCAGGGGCTTCCATGCCACCTATGCTGCATCATCATCATGTAAGTCTATATGACAGATATTGCTAGTTTATACCTCTGATTTTTTAAGAGAAAGACTACATCTTGTATCTCTTTGGCTCTCTGGCATTCAATCTGTTGTAATCCCCTGTTGACTTTCCTCTTGTTGGATAAGGTCTTGGGAAGGATATCAACAAGTCAAAGAACAACAAGACATGATACAATGCGTTCTTGATTAGCAAATGCTCTGGCTCCATCAAGGTATTTGTATACTGTCATCATTCTCAAGCCTCTGCTGTCTCCTTATTGTTGCAGCGTGCGGAGGTACTTTCCACATGGACAGAGGAGCTTTCAACAGCCCTGGCTATCCCGAGCCGTATCCACTCAACACCGAGTGTGTCTGGACAATTCTCAGCTCCCCTGGCAACCGGCTGCAGCTGTCCTTCATGTAAATGCATTGCCAGGGGTTATTATTCAGCCCCTTTAACAGAGCTAAAGGAAGGATGCTCTGTGTTTATTAGGAAATGTAATTACCAGATGATAAAGCTGAAACGTACTTGTACAGTCACTTGGAAAGAGAACACAGCAGTGGCTGGGGGCAGCTTGTATTCAGTGTTCTCTCTTACTCATTGCTTACCATATTAAGGCATATACGGTGTTATATAAATAGGTTTTTTATTGTTTGAGCAGCATGGGATTCTGCAGAAGCCTGTTTTCACTCACATAAAAACAAGAAGAGGAAATTTAGTGCTATTCTACCTTTTCTTTAGGAAGGAAATTCCTACTATTTCCTTACTAGCAGATCCATTGTAGTATTTATTATACAGCTAAGTCATATAAAGAGTCCAAATACTCCACAGATTGTAAAGTAAGAATTTATATTAAAGTCTTCAAAATTTCTCAAACTGTAATACCAATTATAGCAGTGAAAGTGCAACAGGGAGCAAAATAGTATCTCAAAGGAACTTTTTCCTTCAGAAAACTTTCCTTTGAAGACTCGAGACAGGAAAGACATGCGTGGTCCATAGAACAATGTGGAGTCCTTTACCAGGAGAGTCAAGTTGGTTTTTACCCATGGTACGGATTTCTGAGTCTCTGTTTCTTCAGCATCAAAGAGTGGCTGATGCCAAGAAACAGAGCACCGACCTTTTGCAAAGTTTATCAGGGATCAGCAGAAATATAAAGTTTTTTCAAATTTGCATTTACAGTTAACCAGGATAAAAGGAAAAATTTACCCAGTAACCTGCTGATTGCATAAAGTACAATTTGCTAAGCCCATACTGATTCATTAATGCAATGGAAAGGACAGTATATTCCTCTTTTACTCACTGAAGCAGAGAATAAGCACTACTGAAAACATTTTCCAAAATATTTGCTGCAACATAATGAATAACAACTTTTCAGAACAAAAACAGAAATCTAGTGGAAAGTAGAAACTATCAGCAAAGCATATATTCAGATATAAAGTGGTATTTAATGGATACAGACACTTTTTCTGTAGTTACATATAGTTGAAAAACAAGCTTAAAAGACTGTAAAGCATGGAGTCATTGTATTAGAAAGAAGTATTTATTTTATTTAATTGAATATCAGAGTTTTATAAAGTTTTGTTGGCATGAAGTATTCGTTTTCTTCAGCTCAGTCTGAACAGAAATGCCTGTCTTGCAATTTGAGATTTGACATTAAATTTGTCTGAAGCATATCCACATGAATGGTTGGAGCCATTTAACAGTGCCCTGAACACATATGGCTGTATTCAGCACTGGAGGGGAGTTATTGTTACCAGAAAACCAGAAAGCACAAATATTTTAGAGCATGAGCTGTTAAGAGGCGCTTCCTGGAATCTTTACTATAGATTCAAAGCCATATAATGGAAAGTATATTGGATTGAATTGAAGCACTTCACTTAGAATAATAGGTAATGATTTTTAGAATGAGTTCAGCATTTGGTTCAGTGCAATAATTAAGAATTTAGAGTTTAGTTACTAAATTCTATCCCTTTTCTAAGGTAAAAATTGATTAAGAAGAGTTTAGAGTAATTCTTACTCAGAACCAGCTATTTGAAACACAGAGACATCAGAGAAGCAGTAATATTTAATAATTCTGGAGGAAAAGGGACTTTTGAGCTCTGAGATGTGAACAACAAATGAATCTAGGCCTCTGGAAATTATTTTCTCACCAGAGAATATACTGAAATAATGTGCCCATACAGAGGCTACAAACTAATTTTAAGACCAAAGGTATTTTCTGCACTCAATAGATGTTGAAGTCTGACTAGAGATTATAAAATCTTAGAAATCTCTTTTATATGTCAGGGTTTTCTTTGCTTCATGGTGGTTGATGGAGAACCCACTAATACTAAAAAGGTTTGAGAACTCTTAAAATTTTAACTTTGCAAACTGAAGCTCTGTCATAAAAGAAGGGAGCAGAAGGGACCAAGCCCTGGGTCAGCAGCACCACCAGGTAATGAGTGAGCAAGCTCAGGAGGATTACTGTCCACTTCCTATGGTAAGATGACAACTACAGGGGGATTTGTAGGCTGGCAGGGCAAACTCTGAAGTATGTTTCAGTCATATGTCTGCTAATGCTCTTCTGCTGCTATCACAACAGAGAATTTCAAGTGGAATCCAGTAGCGGCTGCACCAAAGATTACCTGGAAATTCGTGAAGGGAATGCTACTGGCACGCTGGCAGGAAAATTCTGTGGAGACTCCTTACCTTCAAATTATATATCTTCTGTTGGTCATATCCTGTGGGTTAAATTTGTCTCAGACAGCTCAGGCACTGGCGTTGGCTTCAGGGCCACATTCTCACACCGTAAGTAAATGCTATTTAATTGAAAATTGTTGTTTCATAACACTTCCAAAATGATTCAAAAAAAGTGCCAATCTTTGGCTCTGCAAAGTCTATTAGAAAACATTCATCGATATCATCAGGGTTGTGAATTCATTTAAAATGTGTTGCAAAATATCTACTAAGCATGTATGTATGTAAATATACTAGATATACCATAATCAGATGAATTAGACATGAAATTCTATCTTTTTTATAACAGAAGATATATATATATATATAATTAATTATATTATCTTTTCAGAAACAAAAACTCCATGGGAAAAAACCCACAACATTTTTGTGTTCAATGTTTCTTGGGAAGAAATGAACATAAAGTAGGCAGGATGAGAAACACAGAATCATAGAATGGCTTAGGTTGGAAGAGACCTTAAACATTATCTAAGTCCAATAATGAGGAGAGAATCTAGCTATGTCACATTCCCATCTTTCCTACAAGTAGAGCCATATGGCTCAAATACGAAGTAGAGGCATTAGTTGTCTCTTGTTTTTCAGTGTATGGAAATGACATTGTGGGAAACAGAGGACAAATAGCTTCACCACAGTGGCCCAGAAGCTACCCTCACAATTCCAATTACCAGTGGAGGATAAGCACCAATGCTTCACAAGTTATCCACGGCCGTATCCTGGAGATGGATATTGAAAATCATTACAGATGCTCTTACGACAAGCTAAAGGTGATTTCATTGTAAAAATTTTTTAAACTTCATTTACTTTTGATGAAAATGATGAATAGAGGATCTTATGAATAAGCAGAATTTCCAAGGATCTGACTGGGACTCATTGGTTTTGGCATGTTATCTTTTCAATAATTATAATAATATCAATAAGATATAGGAAAAGATACTTACTCTTAGATTCTCTAACAGTTATTTCCAACTTATAAGTTTGAAATATATTAAAAATAAGCCCATAATGGACATCTCAATACCTATAAAATTAGGTTATTTTAAAAACCTACCAGGAACAATTCCTTACTCGCACCTCTTTTTGTCTCTGGATCAATAATTTGCTTTTGGCAGTAGGAAGTTACCTCTTCCTGTTTACCTTTTCCTCCTACGATACAGACAGCATCTTTCAGGCTAAAAAGCAAAGTAAGCATAGTGCAAAGCAAAATGGAGCAATTGATTCAGAAAGGATATGGAGCTTTTTCCTTCATCTCATGCCAGATTTTAATGGCACCTTCTTTATTCTAATTTAGCCTGACTTTCTCTGTCCATCCCTCTGAGAGCAAAGTGAGTTTTTTAAATCAGCTCACATCCAGTGAGCTACTCAAGGATCTGAATCAACAATTAGATCTTCAGTCTAATGTTAATATTTGTTTGTATTTCCCACCTTTTCAATTGGGGGAAAGAGGACAAGAATAAAAATAGATTTGAAAAGCAGCAAAAGAGAACCATCTTGTAACTAGCCAAGAATTTAGCTTATAAATACATGGAAATATGTTATTATGGATTTATTTGACAGAATTTGAAATGCAGGCTTTCCTTGGGAAAAAGAACAAAACAACAAACCACCCAAAGAGTAACATTCTTTTCTGGTATATGGTATTGGTTTTTTTTCTTAGCAAGAAACAAAGTTGTACTTATGGACTTTTGTCACACGGGAGTTAAGTCAGCATCCCCAGAGAGAAGCCCTGTGATAGGGAAAGAGTTTAGTTTGATGGGTTCCATTCAGATCTTTCTTCCATGAAAGCTTTATATCTAACATACAAAGGTAGGGGAGATATTGTTCCCTTTCAGTAAGAGGAATTTCTCTCTAACTGTGTTCTGATGAAAGACCATCCAAGTCCTACTTGCTCATTTAAAGAGGGTAATTTTCTCCTCGGAGACTTTCTGGGTAGGAGGAAGATAAAAGTTTTCCCCTGTGAGGAATGACACCATCACTGTCTTTTTCTCACTGTAGGTATATGATGGGCCCACCATTCATTCTCGTCCTATTGCAACATACTGTGGTGCAGATCCAGCTTCTTTTGCATCCTCTGGCAGCACATTGACAATACAGTTCCAGTCAGATTCATCTGTGACCGGAAGAGGCTTTCTTTTAGAGTGGTATGCAATGGAGCCTTCTGCTCCCACACGCACAATTGCTAGAGGTGGGTCTTCAGGGTGCCATGTGGTCAAAAGTGATCTAGTCAGTAATATATTGTGCTTTACTTAAAAATAGAACTGCAGCAACAACAAAATATAAACATCTCTGAACAAATCCTCCCCACAAGAAGAAGCCCTCACTATTAACTGACTGAGAGTTTTCATTTATATTTTAATTAAACACTGTAACAATCATATTAAGCTATTTACAAAGAACTCTCAGGTACACTATTTTATAGTGCTTTATCAATAAGCAAGTAGATAAAAGGTCATTTTTCTTAATACTGCTATTTCATGAAAGCTGAACATGTTACGTGCTTTCATGAAAAAGTACCTCTCTTGAAATACCATTCTTAAATCACTGGCCATTATGGTCTGAAGCCTATGCTAGACTCCATCTCTTGGAGTCTCTTGGTCTGATCATAAATCTTTTTGAGAAATAGCTCCTGACAGGACAGGAGACGTGTCTATTGTACCATTGGTTTTCTCTGAGCAAGTTCAGCAAGAGAAAGTTAAGACTGTCTGGAACATAGTGTAGTGTCCTCTTTCTAAATCCAAAGATAAATTTCTAGGGATCCCTAGAGCTCTACAGCATAGTGGCAGCATGTATTTTTTTATGTTTTGTATTCTGGGAGAGCTCTAAACAACCATACATCCCTGAAGGATCTCCATCTTGCCTGAAACTTAAAGCTGAAACTTTAGGAGTGGAGAAAGAAAAGCATTTCAGCTGAAGAAGGTCTAAATTCCCTTCTGAAGTACAGTCTCTGTTAAATTGTGGTAGATACTTCTATGTACTTTTGTAAATATTCTTCATAGTAAAATATATGTGTGTATAATCCTTATAGTTCTGGATTTCAGGCTTTGTAGTCCAAGTCCTAGTCCAAACTGAAGCAATGTTTGAAGAAATCCTTTCCTCTGACTACACACCCTATCATTGTGCTCCCATTGTTCTTAACACAAGGTCTGTCAAATTAAGTGAAATATTCAGTTTAAAAAGAGGATGCTTACATTTTTGTCTTCTTGCACATCATAGGTGCATGCGGAGGGATTGTGACAAGTGAAGAAACTCCTTCATTCCTCTACTCACCAGGCTGGCCCATGAATTACAGAAATTTTGCTGACTGTGTGTGGCTTATCAGAGCTCCTGGGTCCACTGTGGAGTTTAACGTCCTGGCCCTGGACATTGAATCTCACAGTTCGTGCTACTATGACAGTCTTACTATCCAAGATGGTAAGAAGCCAATCTTGCCCTACCCCAGTAGTATGAAATAGACACTGACTGTCTTAGGACCTGTGTCTGGAACGTAAGTAATCTTGTTAGCAATGGAAACAGCATCCACATCAGTATCATTCCTCTAGACTGAGATGTTCCACTAGTTAAAACAAAACTAGCAAAGCATAGCAAAATGTTTGGTTATCTATGAAAATATTTCTGTGAGGGATTAAAAGTCTTTAAAAGTCCCAGCCTGAAAGTGGGAAAGCCACAGCAAACAAAAAAGGCCAAGTGAACTGATTTTAATTATTAATTATTACATTTTCTTGTTTTGATTTCAGGAGACAATGGTCTTTCCCCATTGCTAGCTACTATATGTGGACGAGAGCCTCCTGGGCCAGTAAGATCAACTGGAGAGACAATGTTCATCCGCTTCGTGTCAGATGCAAGTGTCACTGGAGCTGGATTTAATGCCTCATATCACAAAAGTAAGATCTGTTTCTCTTCTTTCCCAGATAAATTTCTGCCTTGCTGTTAACAACTGAGTAGAAAAAGAAAAGACTGATGGCATTTTTATCATCTGTCTATGCAGTTGATCACAGAAATCGATTATCCAGTTCTCATAAATATACATTAAAAAATCTCTGACTCTGCAAATATAAAATTTGCTATTTGCTCAACAATGTAAGGCAACAAAGCATGATTCAACTATAGTGGTCACTTTCCAGAAGTAAAAAGTGTATATGCATAAGGTTGTAACAGCTTACTTGGAGGGAGAAAGAGAGAGAATATCCAACCAAGAGATGGAAGTAAATGACACAAAGCACAGACAAAAAAAAAAAAAAAAAAAAAAAGAGAGAGAGAGAGAGAGAGACAGATATTGAGAGTACATAAGTTCTTGCAGGAATGTCAGCAGTTTGCAGTGACAGCCTTCCCACGTGCAGCCATAGCTGATAACTGATTTCTGAACAGGCTGAGGCACCAAACGGACAGCTGGGAGAATGTTTTTTTACCATCAGCTTGAGTAGGTGATAGTGGTTTAGTCCATGCTAAAAGCAATAAACTCAGATATCATGAGAGTCATTCCATGAGAGATCCATGGCACAGCTATTTGCTTACTTGCCTGCTAAGTCTGAGAACTGAGTTTCAATGTCAAGATGTTTGGTGTGCGTCATCTTGCAATCTGCTAAATTGTATTTGGGAGATCCTTCATTTTGTGCATTGCTCTATGGCCCTCAACTTGTCAAATATTTGTTTCAACATTTGCTTTTACCTGTAACATCTTCCTTGTAAGTGACAGTTGTTTTCTTCTGAATCAATATTTGAGTAGTTGACACTAATATTTTTCTAATTGCTTCAACTCCTTTTTCTCAGGTTGCGGAGGCTATTTGCATGAAGACCGGGGTGTGATCACATCCCCCAGCTACCCTCAGAACTATGCTCCTAATCTGAATTGTTCCTGGCATGTACTGGCAACCTCTGGATTTATCATAACCGTCCATTTTGAACAACCTTTTCAGGTTAAAAGTGAGGATGCTTCCTGCAGCACTGGTGATTACGTAGAGGTAAGGTTATTAGCAAAGTCCCAAATTCTCAAAAGTATAAAAGCATCTGAATCTTACAGATTTTAGTAGCAGTGAAACAGACCAGATCTTTGAGAAATGGAAATAACAAATTGAAATACCACAGAAATTATTTTTCTCTTTCTGTCTTACTTATCGCTATGCATTAATTAAACACTAGGTTATTGTTTTTCTCCATGGAAGCATTGCGATGGAGTGTGCTCGAAGCTTGTGTGACTTTAGCAACTTTTTTTCTTCTAGCTTAAGAATGGGCTAGATGCTTCTGCCCCACCCTTGGTATCTGGAAGGGGAAATGGACGCTTTTGTGGAAGCAGCCCCATCTCTACCATGTACACCACAGACAATCAGCTATTTGTCCGCTTCATTTCTGACAGCAGGAATGAGGGTCAAGGATTCAAACTGAAATTTGAGGCTAAGAGTTTAGGTAAGTCTAGCAAATGAGCATGAGTTCTGCAACTCAATAGATATAAATTGCAATTTCTCCTCTTAAAGAGGATTTTTGTTATAAATCCCAGCCCAGACAGAATGTAAGTCAATGAAATCAGATGTCTGCAAAAACGTCCTCTTTTTTTCTTTAGTTTGTAACTTTTGATCCTATTCTCAAATTTCTCCTTTGTAAAGACAACCAGATGGAGCTCATCGAAACTGGAGATATTAAAGTAAAATTATCTTGGGGCAGGGAAATGTGTGTAGCCTCTGAAATTAAGGAGAGGTGTTCATATTTATGCAGAAAAGGGAAGAAAAAAAAAAGCCTGGAAACAGAACATTATTTTAAACATTCACTACCCACTGCAACTGCTAAGTTATGTCAGGAATGATGTACTCTAGTATGTCTAGAAAGGTGATAACATTACTCACAAGTTTTTCTCTCAGCTGAGAAAACAACATTTCATGCCAGAGCTAACATTTCTCAAAGAATGAAATAAAATGAAGACTCAGGTTCCAGAAGTAAATCAAGGATTTGACATTTGCAGTTATTCTACTGTATTTCTGACACATGCCACTTGGGACACCAGGAGACCTGCTGTTAATCAGTGTAACTAATCACAACTAAGGCAACCTGTTAATGTACTGAAAGTTTCAGTACTTGTTTTCTTGTTTTCTGTCTACTTTTCCCTGTTGCCACAGAGAATCATTGCTAGCATTTCTGTAGGGGATTCATAAGGAGAATGGATGAAGCTGTACCGTAGTCTTTCAACTGTTTAGAAAGCTTGACTAAAACTCTGTGTTTACCAGCATTGTTAGAATAGCCTTTTTTTCTTTTTTTCTTTTTTCTTTTTTTTTCTTTTTTTTTCTTTTTTTTTCCTTTTTTTTCACAGAGAGCTTCTGATCAAAATGAAGGCATTTTTGTAGGATAAAGGACCAGAATTAATCCTCATGTTTGCTCTGACTGGCATTTCTCATGTATTCATTATTGCATTAAACAGGCATTTCAATCATTTTGACTTCTGGAAAGCAGTTGTAGGAAGTGATTCACAGTAACAATGATGACTCTGATCTGCTGCCTTTCTTGCTTTGAGAACTGAGATGGGAACAAGGCAAGAAGCCTGTTTCATGCTTGGCCAAGAAGCCAAACTAAGGAAGACTTAAGAGCGGTTTAATTTAAGGACCAGAACGTTTGGAGTTGAGGAGAACTAGGTAAACAGTAGCACATAGGGAACACAGGATTCTACTGCATTAATATGATTTTCCATAGCAAGCAGTAAAAAACATTCAGTTTTGATGTAGCTATATGACACTGAAAGAAAACTGTTGGAATATAGTGATGACTCATATTTTCATTGCCTCACCCATTTCCTTAACATGTTGTTGTTTTTTATTGGCAATCTTTTCTTTCCCAGCTTGTGGAGGGAATATTTATATCAATGATTTCAACCCCAGCGGATATACATCTTCCCCCAACTATCCGAACAATTACCCCTCGCACGCTGACTGTGTCTGGACCATAACTGCTCCTAATGGACATGCAGTAGAACTGCAATTTGAAGATCAGTTTTACATTGAACCTTCACCAAAGTATATATTCACATTATTTTGCCTGCATTTCTTCAGAGACTTCATCCTAATTTTTCTTTCCCTGTTACTTTCTCTAATTCCTCCCAGAGCACACTTCCATTTTTACAATCAAAAATGATTGGGAAATATTTAAGAGAGATCACTAAAGCTATTGAGTCACTAGTATACATTGCAGTGCACGATACAGATAAATATTATAGATAGGGAGAGGCATCCATACTTATCAGGTGTGTTCTGTAAAATCTTTGCCCTTAAGTCTTTTCGTTTTCAGATTTTCATTGTGACTATCCACAAGTTTTAAATCCAATTGATTACCACCACCTATCTGCTGATTTTCAATGAGTCAACATGTTTTGCATCCCACTCCCTGAAGCATGAAACAAGGCCTAGTTCCCAGGTGATGTAACTTCACTGATCTGGAGATAGACCGGTATAAGCCAAAAACAACCCTCACCTGTGTGGCCACTGTAAGGAAAAAATGGTGCAGGAAGGAGAATCCCAAAAGTATTCTTTCTTTCTGAGTTCCTAGGATGTCTTCTGCAGGCTGCTGCATCGTTCTGAAGGCAAAGCTGTTAGTTAAGGTGTTTTAGGTCTTTTTATGCCCATCTACGTATATTCCCATATTTTAATTTTTATTCCCTTAGGTAGTATTATATCTTTTCTTTAACTTATCAATCCTTAAAGAGAATTAATAGCTGAATGCTGAAAAAAAAAAAAAAATCATGTTAAAGATGGTCACAACTACTGTCTTCAGTGTTGTTCATAACCTCCCAAGGATACACTTTTGTCAGATCTGATCTGATTACAGCCTGGGTTTGAACGAATCTTTCTCAGTGCTTCTAGCACTTCTTTTGATTCAAATACTGTATGACTATCATTGATCATTAACACATTGCTTCTGTCCTGGTCACAGTGCATGGAAATTTAATTTCCTACAGATTTGTGGCTTTGTACACTTATGTAAATGATTTAAAACAATTACTGCTAAACACTGAACAAAAAATTCTCTCTTATTCTAGCTGCACTTCAAGTTACCTAGAGCTACGTAATGGTGCTGACTCGAGTGCCCCTATCCTTGCCAAGCTTTGTGGGAGTTTGTTGCCAGGCTCACAGAGATCCTCGGGAGCTGTCATGTACCTGAGATTCAGATCTGACAGCAGTGACACTCACGTGGGATTCAATGCTAAATATTCAATTGGTAATGCTTCCATTTATCAATTTCTCTCACTATGGGGAAGATTTTGTTCTCAATTACCTGGCTTTTTAAATGGAACTTAAACCACGCATAAGAGTTAGACTGGCAGACACTTCTTCCAATTAGCGTTAGTGCTATGGCATCAGAGTCATCATACAGATTAACATCAGCATGTTCTAGACCTAGCAAGAGATGGAAATTATGGAAATATTAATAGGAAACTGACTACAGATCTGCAGCAGTGAAAATAAAGACTGGGTAACCCCTCAGCAAAGATAGTTATCGAAGGAGCAGTAGCACAATGGTGAGGTGGGTAAAGTCATGCAGCATAATTTAATTTAAAAATTATTTACTTTCAAGGTGCAAAAATAGTATTAGAATGCACTAACAACTATGTAAAATAAAAAATAGTATTTGATGAGATCAGAAATATGGTACCTTTTATTTTTTTTTATAAGTTTAATGACCTTCAAAGGTCAATGGCTATTATGTTAGTGTTATTCATGTAGGAAAGTCTTGGACTGTTAATTTCTCAAAGGCAAAGTGGTGAACGCTATTGCTTTACACAGGATTTTCCTGATTGTGTTAAATCTCAAACCCTTAAGCCAACATAGCAGACTGTGATATTTCTGAAGCTGAAAAATGAAGCAACTTCAAACTTCAGAAAATGTTGGTATATTAAGCCATTATGCATTTATGTATCCTTAGAAGATTTAAACAGTCATCTCAACTACATGCCAGTCATTCTGGAGCAAAGCACTTCTCTCTCAAAGCAGACAGTACGTACACCGATTTTACTGTCATGAAAAGGTATCTGGCAGACACACAGACTATACTGTAAAATCCAATGTATTCTATCAGGGAATGTTATTTTCTGTGAGCCGTGTTATTATGAGTTTATAACTGCAGGTGCCACAGATAAGTGAGTTTTCAGAGGGCACAAATTGAATGTAAATAGTCACTTCCTGAATTATGCAGTTTTTTCCTCACGAACCACTCCATCACTCCGTTACAAGGAGAGGTATCTAAACAGGAAGGGACTGCAGGAAAGAGAAGAGGAATTTGAATCATAGCTTTAGACACAAACCAGCAATTACTTTTTGCCAGTAACAACTTTTAGCAAACTAAGCTTCTTTATGACTATCTGATACAGATTTCCATACATTGAATGTGAGGTATTTTTTTATCTTTCAGAAGAACTGGGTTTTCTAGTAAAAATGGATATAGTTAGAAATCAGACATGGTCCTTGAAATCTGAGAATTTATTCAAATTAATGAGAGACCGGCAGATGGGAAGGGCTGCTTGCAATGCAAGTGGTGCATATGACAAACAAAACAAATTCAACTGGTTGAATTAAAAAGAAAACGTGGAATTTTGGGTCAGAAAGCAATTCTAAATGTACTACCACAGCTACAGAATAAGTTGCTTGTGCCTTAGTTTTAGGTCTTGAGCTTTCTTCTAAAAAACAGCTCATCTCTCTGAGCTCCTTCAATCAGCTTAGTTCTTGCTTTTGCAGCTCCCTGTGGCGGTACAGTGGCAGGACAAACTGGTGTCATTGAAAGCGTGGGATATCCTGACCTTCACTACCCGGACGACCTGCTGTGTGAATGGTTTCTGCAGGGGCCAAGGGGCCACTATCTTACCATAACACTGGAAGACCTGGATATTCAAAACTCCTCTGAATGTGCAAATGACTTTGTGGAGATACGAGAATACAATGCTTCTGGTATGGAAGTTTTTTCACTGTTTGTCCTCTCTTTCCTAGCAGCACTGAGAAACTTTATCAGAGGTTCCTGAAAGCATTCCCTATTAAGCATATAGTGTCCCTTTTTGAATGTACAGTGTTTGCTCCTGTCTGCCTTGCTTGCTGAAAGAAAGGCAAACAAAACCTTTCCCAGCAATTTCCCAGGAGTAGACTGATTTTACTAGTTTACTTAATGTGGTCCTTCAGTATAAATAGAAATAGAAATAACATATTTGATAAAAAATTGTATTTCTGTATTTGATTTTTACAGGAAATTTGTTGGGCCGATACTGTGGTAACACTCTCCCTGATGCTGTGGATACCTCTGACAGTTTTGCTTATGTCAAGTTTGTCACTGACGGATCAATAAATGCCCGAGGATTCAGACTGCGCTTTGATTCCAGTACTGAAGGTTGGATTTGCAAGGCTGCAAGTTACTTTCAAGGCAGAAACATACTGCCCAGTACTTAGACTAGTATAGCATACATTGTAGATAAGTTATTTTAGGAGTGGTGTATATTTGCTCTTCAAATTCACTGCTAGATAAAGTAAGAATAGAGCTCTCTGGTTACTGCTTAGCCAAAACTTTGAAAGGCAAGCAGACCTTGTAAAGGATGATGCTTTCTGTAATAGGTTTCAAACAGCAAAGCATGCTTCTCTGCACCTTTTCTTTGCAATAGTCACTTCAGGGATGCCCTGCCATACCCTTCTCTTGATGAGGAGGAAGGTAAAGAAATGCTATGATATTCCTTTGTTATTCTTTTCCTTCTTTTAAGGTGAGTGGTATTCTTAGATCTCCCTAAAGCCAGTAGTTTGGAGGTAATACTTTGTTTTGTTTCCCTACTTTAAAAGGTATAATTTATTTGTTCTCAAAATTAGTTAATTTGGGAAATAAGGGAGGAAAAGAGCTGATCATGTAGAAACGGAGAGGTTTATCCTTCTTCTTTGGAGAGTTCTTGTCCAGAAGAAATGAATTAACACCTTGCAGAAGTATGCTCTCATAACATAGTTTAGCATACCAGATTGTTTTCCTTAGAAATTTTGCCTTTCTAAGGAAAATATCTTTCCAGTCTTAACATCAGAGATGATTCGTGATAGCAGCATCACAAAACTGCAGAGGCACTGAGGTTGTAAGGAGTGTTCAACCACTCAAGCACGATCAGATAGAGCAGGCTGATTGAGAATGTGGCCAGTTGAGTTTTGAATGTCCTCAGGAGCAGACTCCAAAACCACTCTGGACAACCTATTCCAACATTCAATAACCCTCAAAGTGAAAAATAAGAAAAAAAATCTGGTGATTTTTAAATAAACTATTTGCAGTAGTTAGCTTGAAAGTATCTCCTGTCAACCCTTTTTTAATTCCTTATAGCTTCATCTGAAAGCTTCCTTATCCTTCATCTTCTGCAGTAAAATAACAGAGTAGGAAGCAGAATCCAAAGGAATGTTATTTCACTCCCAGAACCCTGTTATGCAGAAGAGAAACTGTACTAACAAAAATTAAATGCAGATGGATACAGAGATGAGACTGTATTCTATAGGAGTCTTTGAGGATGAAGAAAGAGACTAACTCTCCCACTGTACTCCATTGAACTATATCTCTGTATTTGAAGAGAAAACCAAGTATAGACTGGCAAGCTTACACCATTAGTCACAGAAGAAAAATGTGTATACCCAAGACTTTTAATATTTTTTCATCAGAGTATTATTTTATATTTGTAGTAAAGATGGGAACAAATAAAATAATTGTACAGAAAAAGAATTGCTTAAGGTCCTTTGTGGCTTTTTCTCTACCTCTCTTAACAAGCAGAGGAAAAACACATCCTTCCATCATTACACTAAGGCCCTGCCTAGTCATCTGAAAGGCAGTAATATCTCAATACAGCCACATTAAGAGGTTTATATTGCTTTGCAACAAAGCCCGAGGGTCACTCAGGCTGCTGAAGTCTGACATAAACCCTTCGGAAAAGGATGTGTTAATAATTAGAGCTGCTATGGCCTATTAACATTCAGCTGCTTTTATGGATGAGTAAGAACTGAGGAACTCAGCTGTTAGACAAATGTATGAACAGACTAGGCAAAACAAATCAAGCTTTCAGGATCTCTTTTTCTTGCATTATTGATGGGAACTTTTTTTTTTCTTTTTCTTTTTTTTTCCTATTAAGTCTATAAATAATGTCCCAAAATTATCTGGGTATTTCAGAATGCGGTGGGGATTTTTCTGCCCCTGCTGGAATGTTTACTTCACCGAACTATCCCAACCCATACCCACATAATCGAGTGTGTGAATGGAGGATCACAGTGGAAGAAGGCCGACGTGTCATCCTAACCATTAATGATATGAGAACTGAAGAACACTGGAGGTGCTCATCAGATTATGTGGCTGTGAGTATTGTGTGTGAAGACAGAATACAGAACTTAATACAGCTGAAAGGCCATTTATGCCTACATCTGATGTTAAGACAAATCATAATTTCATCCAGAGGAAACAGATAAATGAAAGTTAGCTCTGCTGGGTCACATCTGCTAATTTTGAAGTATGGGCATTCTGGAATTCATGAGCCAGGCAGAGGGGTGGACTTGAAGAACCAGGATCCAGTGTCATTAATTTAACAGTGGGTAGAGGTACCTCCAGCTCCCCTAGTCTCTTATGGACATCCAGGTATGTTTGCTGTAGGATCTGCAAGGTTCTCACCATGCAACCCTAACATGGTCACATTATTCTCTGTCAGCATCTATCTCATCCCTAGCCTTTCTTCCCCAGCAAGGCAGAGTTCCCTATGTATTACTTGTACCCTGAGCTCCACCAGTTTATAGTATTCAGTTTCTCGTTTGTTCAGTTTAGCAGTGAAGGGTTCAGTTTTACCATGATCAGAAGCTAGCTCATGTACAAATGTGAGGGAGTGAGGGAGCTTTTCCTGGTGATTTGTGGGTGATCTTCCCTTGTTTTCCTTTATGGGTACTTTAGACAGATCATAAGGAATGGCTTTTTATTGAATAATGAAGTAGGGATCTTTTAAAGGAAAATCTGTCATGCTGCTTCATGTGTCTTCAGCACTTATTCCAAATCTCAGTAGGAAAAGTCTTTTCTACCTTGCTGAGATTGTATTAGAAAGAAAGAAATTAAGTTCTAGACTAAAGTCTATGTGAAAGAAACTGTACTGTGCAAATTACATCTAAATCAGCAAAAAGTGAAATGTTTGTATTAATCAAAAATGCCCATCAACACTGAATATTTTGGAGGACATTTTTTATAATGATCTTTGTTTTAAAAAGAATTCAAATATGATCATTTGCAATGAAACGAACATGATCAGTAGCTTTAGACTGAAACTCTAACTAAAATATTGTTTTCTTTCCTAAACAAACTGTTCAAATTTTGGAACAGTTTGTGTTTGTTATGTTTGAGTTTTGACAAAATAAGCAAGGTATTTTTGATGTTTTACTTCGAAGCCTTATCTATTCAAGTCAGTGGAAGTTTGTTCTGAGGTTTTGAGTAGATGTGGGAGCTAACCTGCTGTGAGAGACATCAATGAACTTTGTGTTAAAGAGGTGAAGCACTGTTGTATGGTACAGGAGATGCTCATGAGAATGTATCTCAGAAGAGTTATTTTGACTCAACAGGTTTACAATGGCCTCAGACAGAACTCTCCCCGTCTGGTCAAGCTGTGTGGTGAGGTAAACCCAGGCACTGAGGTGAAATCCTCTGGAAATACTATGAAAGTTATTTTGGTGACAGATATGTCCCATGCAACCAGAGGCTTCAGTGTCTCATACACATCCACTGAAGATTCAGGTAAGTTGTGTGCTTGAATTAAATGATTCATTTCATAACTAAATTGCTGGTGCTTGACAAAATGAGTGGAGCAGCTAACAGACCTCTGATACCTTTTTTTCTCCCTTACATTTCTGGATGGGTGTATATCATGTCTTTAATTAGTTGAAAGGACTTTGAAAAAATGGGGAATATCTTGGAGTTATTGACTTCAAATCAAAAGAACAACCTCTGCTGGATTACAGTCCTTACTCACACTACTGATTTATTGTTTTGTATTTAGTCCTGTGTTAGAGATGATCTAAAGTGGGCCTATTCCATGAAGAAATCTAAAAGGCATACTGCTATAGTCTACTTGAATAATTCAAGTGTTTCCTTATTACTCATGGGGGTAATTAATTTCCTGTAGCTTGTGAAAGAGTTCTCCTAACCTACTTTTGCAAGTGTAGCCTCCAGGGAGATGACTGGCAAACCTTTAGTACTAGGGCCTTAAGTCTTTCAAACTTTCCCCCACACATGCATCCTACTCTAGCATGGGCGTGCTGCTCTTGAGGGTATATTTCAGAAAAATCTTCTCTTGAATTTAGAATTAGGGATTGGTTAGAAGCTGAACAGTACTGAGTTAGAACTGTAATGAGATTTTTTCACAAAGTTAACTAATGCTTGTTGCACTGATGGTGCTGTTGAAATATGTTCATGCTGTGAGTAACAGTTATTTCTTCACTTTACACACGTATTTTTAAAGATTTGCAAATAACTTCCAAGGTAAGAATCTTCTTATACAGGGCATTATGAACAGGGATGGGTGTTATGTCTGTACAAGAATCACTACTATTTTAAAATAAATTATATTGTTTCTGCAGTTTGTGGTGGAACTCTGATGGGATATACAGGTGGGAATTTCTCTTCTCCTGGTTATGATGGTGTTAAGAATTACACAAGTAAACTGAACTGTGAATGGACCATTGAAAATCCCTCCCGCTACAACTCCTCCATATACATCTCTTTTGAGGATTTCCACTTGGAACATCATCAGGACTGCCAGTACGACTATTTAGAGTTACGCATAGGTTGGTATGTTCAGAAGGAGAATGGATTAAGTTTATCAAGATTCTGGTTGTACAACTATGTTTGTACCAAATCTTGTTCATGTAGTCACAGAGACTGACAGGACCTGCCCATTTGAGAGTGTTCATATGCATGCCTCCCATGTTTCCTTTTAGTACTGAATTCCCGTAGTGGGATTTCAGTATTACTGCAATGGATGTGTGGATCTCATCACTCTTTCAGGACAGAAAATTCAAAAATGGAGTATAAATTATAAATTGTTCTGTGGTGTTTGCAATACATATAATACAAATTTCACCTGATCCCTTGGAAGAATGCAGTCAGGGAGAAGTCATTAAAAGAATTATTTTGTCCATAGCCCATTCTCTCCTTGCTCTTACGATATCCCTGGGGACAGCAGAAGTAGATTAAAGAATGCTTTAATTATTCATAGGCTCTTGGCTGTGTACTCCAGTTTTGTAAACTATAAGGTGATTTTCCAGAAGGAAATTAGTATTTCCTGTGATACTTATCACAAAATACAGACTAAAGCATTTAAAAAGAAAAACAGTAACAAGGTTATTGCACCAGTAATATCTCTGCATCTTTGGGTATGTTTGGCTGTCCACAATAAAAAGCAACTGGAAATGTCATATGAAAATCACTCAGCTAATGCTAAATGTAGTATGAAAGCTCCAGCTGTCCTCTTCACTGAAAGGATAAATCTGTAAGTCCCAGTGAGAGCAGGTTCTAATTTACCAGGAAATTGTTCCTGAAAGGTTGGGGTCTGAGAGCAGAAATCTGTTAAATGCTCATGTGCATTGATTTGAATGAGATCACTTGGCTGCACTGCATCAGTTTATCATGTGCATAGCTAAAGCATGCATTGCTGCAAAGTCTAACAATTCCTTCCCACAATGCACTGGAACTGGGAAGTAATAAAAAGAAAACTCTGAAAAATATGCTTTATTGTGAACCATAGACCTCTAGGCAATAAGAACTAAAGAAAGAGATAAAAAAAAAAAAAAAAAAGTCAGTCTTTTTTTGCACTACAAATTTTCTAATCTAAATAGCAATTACACATTCTATCCATATCCATCCTAGTGGGTCTTCAGTTTCCCAAGAGCAGTCTTTGGGAAACCGCCTAATTCTGCTCTGCATGTTGACAAGTAACTTTTAATAAGCCATGAAAAGCAGGTGGTGCAGGATATCAGTAAATTCAGGTAGATGCTGTTTGAGTCTCCTAACACAGTAGATATGAATTTCTGGAAAATCCAATTCAGCAGGAGGTCATCCAGGGACCCTAATGAAGCTGAGATGTGTAAAATTATTGTGAGTTATTCATACAACACAATTAATAATACTGTATGGAGGAAAAAAAAAAAAAAAAAAAAAAAACAGAGTTTAATCTGTGTAGTTGTCTTAAAAAAAAAAAAAAAAGTCATCTTTTATCCTTGGGGTTCAAGGCATTTCCAATGGTGGGCTATGTCACTGCGTAACAGAAGGATGAAGCTACTCAGCCGTGTTATCTGGAATAACCATGCCTGAGCTTTGAAGAATGCCCCAGATTTCTCCTTTCTGCTCTCTTGCCTGCCATTCTGCGTGGAGCTAGCAGATGCTATTGAACAGACAGTTTTAAGACCAACACACTGCTGTTATTAGAAAAGCAGACTTAGGAATAGCATTACCTGGCTGTCTTGAGGAACACTATTACAATTATTTTCCTTGTCCTGAACATATATCAGTAATAAATAGGAATGGATACTTCTATCACTATGATGGAATAAGAGCTTCCAACAGCATAAGCAGAAGTGCTTCTGTCTCTGTCATGCTTTCCTTTGATGATTTGAGCAAACATTGGTTGTTTTTTTTTGTTTTTGTTTTTTTGCTATACGCAGAAGAGTACATCGGGAAGAGATTCACACTGTCAATATAGCAGTGATGGCTTGCTCTTGGAGCATATCCTTACACTGTAGAAAACTCAAAATCCCCATTGACTTTAATGATGGATGCCATGAGTGCATAGGCTCAATAGCCTTCCATGCAATGAGGTCCTTGGGCCATTTCTTCCCTTCATTCTGCCCAAAAACTTCTGTAGACCTGTTGCTGAATTTTCAGGTCTGATGAGTCATACAAAACAAAAGTGTGCAGGATGTCAGGGAGAGGAGAGAAGGAGCTCAAGATATTAAAAGAATAATTAATATAGCTTTGAAGAGAACACTGTCAAAGAGATTTAGATCGTGTCAATGAGCCATAGCACTCTAAGTATACTTACAACAAATAATCAGATTGAACTGTTGTAATATATACTTTGTTTTCTAGTCAAAATAAAATAAAATACGTGTTTTCCCTATGTACTCCTTTATGTTTCTGTATCTGTTTTAGGATTCAAAAACTGTGTATTTCTTTTCTTTCTTTGCTCAGGGGATGCTGATGGAGATTTAATAGCCAGACTCTGTGGTCAGGCCGCACCATCAGTGCCACTTGTGATAGCTGCACACCAGGTTTGGATACACTTTGTAAGTGATGAAAACACAGAAGATAAAGGATTCTTGGGCCATTACATATTTGAAGGTAAACGACTCGGTAGACCATTGCCTTTGCTAAGGAAAATGTTGCCATTCATGTGATGATACTGAGAATTCATACCATGGGATCAGCTCTCAAAGAGATCCTCAGAAGCTCTGTAATTTCTGCAACTATTTATATCCATCTGAAGCAAACATATGCTAGAAATTAGCTTTCAGATTTATTTTCTGCTTCTTTGATCCCATTCCCTGAACCACATTTGAGTTTTTGCAATGCACTGCAACACTCAGAACAGCTGTCTGCTCTTGGGAATAGGGACATAACAGGTAATACCAGCCAAGTTTGACTCACTACAAATAGGCCTCCAGACTGCTAGCATGGCTCAGATGTGTTCTGCTGCTTGAACCCTTGCACTCATTTTGAAATCGACTTAGAGCCATATCAGTGCAAATTACACCACTTTGCCATTTATGGCCCAGCACGACTATTCTGTCTCTCACAGCTGAATTTAGCCTTGGGGGTTATCTAGACACACAGACAACTTTTTGTTTTGATTGTACTGGCCCAAGTTTTCTTCCTAAGTCTGAGATAAACAAATGGAAGATAAGGCAGAAAAGGCATCTGTAAGTGTTAATTGCCAAAGGTTTTACAGAGCTATACTAAGTGTCAGAATAAATGCAAACTCTCAAGGTCATTCATCTGTTTATTCAGTAATTCAGTGACAAAGGTTTTAAAACGGGCTTTCCCAACAAATTATTCACCCATGCATTTGTCATCCAAAATCACCTGTATCAGTCTAATCATATTTTAGTACTACTTCAGGGTGAATAATATTTCAGTCACTTGCTTATAGTGTTCAGTGTATTGAAATGTTACTTTCTTTTCTTCAGCCTGTGGTGGTATACAGTCAGGTGATAGGGGATTTATCTCAAGTCCTAACTACCCAGAGCCATATGGCAACCTGAATCACTGCTCCTGGCTGTTGGAAGCCCCTGAAGGTGAAACCATCAGTGTGAGTAATAATGCCACGGCTGTGTGCATGATTGGCAGTGTGAAAAAGCACCTTGTGAATCTTGGAGAAGAGATTTGAGATAATTTGGAAAAATCAGAACTGTGGAGGAATTAAAAATTTCCCCCTCTGTTTTATTTAAGGAAGAGTGTGAAACAACTAACTTAGATTGTGCTTTTTGGAAAATAGATTCGTATGTATCTTGACCTCAAAGCCATAATGCTGATTTCCCCTTCAAAATAATGCCTTTCTATCTGTAGGAAAATAACTCCTAGTATTAGATGTGCGTGGATATACTTGCTGTCGTGAGAATAAATGTGCTGTTGCACTTTTGCAGAAACGTTAGAAGACATTGGAAAGTTAGTTCTGTGTCTTAATAGTTACTTAGAAGATAATATGTTTACTGGTCCAAATTATGTCAGTGATGTACCCTAATACCCTAATAACTATAAATAGCCTCCTGAGGCACTACCTCATTCAGCCACACTGCTGAGACACCAATTTAAGTGCCTTTAAAGCAGTGCTAGACTTCATTTACTGAACTATTTGACTGATCCTTTGCAGAAAAGCTCAAAATCACAACATTTGAGGTCTACGTCAGAAAAAAATCTGAAAAACAATTTTGCCAAAACACATTGCAGATTTTCATGTGTAATGGCTTTAACTATTTTCCTGTCATGTTTTCTTTGTTTACAACCACAAAACATTAAAAAAAAATGCAAACCCAGAGTCCTAATAATTTTGTTGCATGATATTTTGATAACTGACTATGTGTTTGCTCATTTACAGCATGATTTTAGTAGAATGAAAAGTTTAAACATCCACGAATTTGCTTAAAGCAGAACTAATCTTAAATTTCAAAGGACAGAGTAGCCTTCTACTCAGTGAAGACAGACAAACCTTTTCTACTATATGCGACCAGTTTCAGTTGCTGGTAAAGTTCTAAATTTGAAAAATTTAAGCTAGATTTGTATTTGGTCTTTGCTTAGGCAGAGCTCTTTTAGAAATGAATAGATGTAAACAGTTACAGAAAGAATTTCTATTTATTTGCTAAACCTTTTCATCACAAAGGTTCCAATTCTGGAAGTGGTAGAGGATCAAAGGTGCACCTTATTGGCCAGGCAGCCATTAGCATACCTCAGTATTGCAACATCAACAAATCAGGAATCTACTAGATCGACAATCTATACCTTTAAACTGGAAATCTCTCCTGTGTGCATATCGATCCAAGGACAAATAGTTATCAGTGGGGGAGGGAGAAAGCAGCAGTAACTGCCTTTCCAGCCTAGTTCATTATGTGATGAGTTCAGACCCATAGGAACCAGCCATGCAACTGTTTCTCTCTCAGATTTAATAGCAACTAGCATTATTTTTAGCAACTGCTAAGTGTTTTGATTCAAAGTAATAGGAGAAAAAAAACCTTATCTTTCTGCTTACGTAACTACTTATACTCCCATAATCAGAAGCTTTGAGAGCAGGAGAGCAGTTCAGTATTTGTATATATTTGAAACTATTCTGAAGGACGTATTCAATTTCAAACATATGATTAAATCCAAATATTCCTTGTTTTGAACTTGTATGTTTCTCTTTCATTTCAGTCTTCACGATAAGTATCTGCTGTTACTTATAGCAGCAAGAGTCCAAGGAAAACTTAGAGGAAAGCATGAAGTCAGTCTCAGACTTCTGAGCATACCCCAGAACTGCTGTACCAGAATGGTCACAGGACCTGATGGGAATTGCCCTAACTCTCCACCAGTGCTAGGATCTGAACTTCGCTTTTGTCTGTTGCAGCTCAATTTTACAGCCTTCCATGTTGAAAATCATTCACTTTGTAAGTGGGACTCTGTTACTATCCTGAATGGTGGCACTCCTGGGTCTCCTGTCATAGGAAGGTACTGTGGAAACGAATCCCCTGGGATCATTCAGTCAGGCTCCAACAAGCTACTGGTTATCTTTAACTCTGACCACTCAATTCAAGGAGGTGGTTTTTATGCAACATGGACAGCAGAATCTCTAGGTAAGAAAAAAATTACTCTTTTTTCTTGGTCTAGCACAGCAATACATCATATCTCCCCAGCACTTTTCAAGTACAAGATGAAACAGGATTCTTCCTTTTTAATTAAGTTTGTATCACAGAACACAATAAATACCTGTCAACATCTTCAGCATTCCTGAGAGAAGCTAGTATTAAAATAGTATTAAGCTAGTGTTTATTAATCTCACGCAACAAAAATAAAATCAATTTTGGAAATATGTACTTTTTAAGCCTCTTTCTGGCAATTTCTTGATGGCTGTAAATTGATCTCATGCTCATTATCCTTCCAGCAGTGGTATCTATTGTCAGCACCTGAGACATTCATTTCTCAAACGTTATTTGTTTCACAATTTGATTTTGTTTAAGCATTTAAAACTGGAAAGAGGTAAGTTTCAAAGCAGAAGCAGGCAGAAATTCTTAAAGAGCACTTATGACTCAGCAGCCTTAAAACTTCTAACTTTAATGGAGATGTTGGTACTCTTTTGAGGGTGGTGTGCATGCAGGACTAAATTGGCACATTTTAAGAAGCTAACTTCCCCCTGTTGAAGCTAACTGTTGAAAATATAATCTCTTTGAATATAAAAAATAATGAAGGTGATTCACCGTCTGCACACTGTCCATTAGGAGGTGACTAACTGCAAGTGTAGATATGACAGTTTGTGGCAGGGAAGAATTCAGTGCATGTTCCTGCCTCAGCACAGAGCACACAATGCTTTCTCCAGCATCACCTCCAACTGCAATCCTGCAATCCTGCTGATTAGCTTTCCATCAGTTAATAATCTAATGGTCCACACATGTAGTTAATATGCCTGAGCTGAATGTTGATGACTGCCTGATAAAGGGAGTGTTTTCTTACATGTACTAATAGTTCATGCTTGCGTGAGTATACACTGTCTAAGCAGGTTTTGACACTTTTCAGTGTTGTCACTGAGATTTCATGCACAAGGAAGGTCGGCCTCCACTGATCCAATAGACACCAGCGCACACATGCTGTGTGCATAGTCAGTATTCTCTCTGTGAAGATTTCTTTTTTCTTTTAGATACCTTCTTTCCCTTCCTCAACTTTCTTCTCCTTTGTTTTCCAAGAAACTCTAGGTTTGCATTCTGGATGTATGAGCAAAACATGCCTTCACATTCCTACCCCTAACACAATTGCCACAATCTAACACAGAAAAATTAGTAATAAATTCTTCCATTTAAAGCTAATATATATCATTTTAATTGCAGAAAAGTAAGAGTCTTGGCAGTGTACCTGCAAGTATGTTTTACATTAACCCAGCTTATTATGTATGAGAACATGAGATGCAGCAGAGCCATGATTAGCTATTCCCTTTTGTAAACGAATCTGTTAACAATTTTTAAAGGCATGGTTTTTAGCCCTCTCCCTAATCCTACAGAGGTACACAGGGCTGCCTGGGCTGGAGGAGATGTTGCTATTCTGCCCTGGGTTAATGGATATAGGCTGAGTAGATTCACATGGGAAACTGGAATATTTGCGTGATATGGGATGAGAAAAACAAAGGATCAGCATAAATTGAGGGTTTTTTCCCCAGAGTACTTCTCTGAATCACTGTCAGTCATTATATGCATGCCATGATGTGCAGGAGGGAACTTGTGCAATCTTGAGAGAAACTCCTTATTAATTTATTTCTGATGTTTACTCTTTATGTAAGCAACATTCGCTTCTCATTGTCAGGAGCACATGGATGGGCCAGAGCAAAAGGATATGAGATGGCAAGGAGAGAGAACTTGTGAAGACAAGAAAGTGAAACACAAGGAGACAGCTTCTTGAGTGAAGTCACCTCCCTGCTGCAGGGCTGGGAGAAGGGAAATTAAGGAAAAGATGAGACTGGATGGGCACTGGGGCTTCTCCTCTCTCAGCCTAGCAGCCACAGAAGCAAGCAGACATTCAGAGTTTTCAGGCAGTATGAACAGGAAATATTTTAACATTTCTCTCACTTGTTTCTCATTTCTCTAGGATGTGGTGGGATCATTCATTCAGACAGTGGTATGATCAAATCTCCTCATTGGCCTCAAAACTTTCCCATGAACACCAGATGCACGTGGACCATCATTACGCATGAAAGCAAACACCTGGAGATGATCTTTCACGATAACTTCCAGATCCCATATAGTGATGGAAGCTGCCAGAGCAGTTTTGTGAAGGTAAAATGATTTCTCAGCTCAGCAGAGCAGAACTTTAAGAAGTCATGATTCCAGAATTCTGTTCTACAGTCATGTTGTGGTTAAAATGTCAAGACAAAAAAAAAAAAAAAAAAAAGAGAGAAAATTTAAAGTGGAGTCCTTGTGCCAATGCAGTCTATTTCCCATAAATTTTGGGAACTGTATATTTCTAATTTCAGCAGCAGTTGAGGTTCCACCTCCAGGAGGGTTCCATCCCCTTGCATACTGCCGCAGAAATGACAAATATGAGAAAAGTACATATGGCTTCAGAACCAGGAAATAAGGAGAAAATTTTGTGAAATGAAAAGACCTTTTGAATTATTCCAATGAGTTATAAAACAGCAATGTGACACAACGCTTCTACAAAACTTGTGAGCCATTTAAACCATACTAATCATTATTTTTCTTATTTCAAACTACAAAGATAGCATTCTTATCTTTCATAGGTTGTCAAGAGCCACTTGTTTTCAAAGCAATAGAATGGAGTGGACATGCTTTGAATTTTTTCTCAGTGTTACTTTTTTTCTCAGGCATTTGGCATATGTTCAGTGTTTTTTGTGCACATTTTCTCTGCAACAGTACAACTCCCACTTACAATAAAGGTCAAACATAATTTGACAACATGTAGAAAGTCTTGAGCAGCTTTACATCTGATCTACATCTAGAAACTTACAAGCTTCACTTGCACTCATTTCTGAAAGTTGGGGAAAAAAAAAATATTTTTTCATAGCCTGTTCCACCAAATGATTACTGTAATATATTATAATACATTTTAACTAATATAAAAAGCTTAATATTACTAAGTAAAGTTGCTTTAAATTTGCATATCCAAACTGTTCCAAATAACATGGGAAGAAACATATCAATTGGAGCTATTCTCCTAAGAGAGAAACCTGAAATATTTGGTGATTGTTCACCTTGAATTATCTGAGTTGAGTTATATGTCTGGATATGAAGAAGTGCTGAGCAGATGTAAGTTTCTCATGTTCATTCTGAGCTGGGCAGCCAAAAGGAGGAATCCAAAATCAATAGTGACTGTGCAAAATCTTGGACAGGCCATGGTTTATTTATATTAATCCTTTGAGCATCCATTGGCTCAAACACCTGGCTAGATGAATGAGGTTATTCATATACCTACACTTATAGGCTAACCCTTGGCTAACCCTTTCTAGAATGATTTCTTAGAGCAAACACAATTCCATGTGTCTGTTCTTTATCCACTCAGATTTATTTCAAATATGTTAATTAAAAACTGATTAATTATTTATTTACCTTATGGTTTCGATATAAAATACAACTAAACTGGAAAATGAATATAATATTACAGTAAATCTGTGTTGCTTTTTTTTTCTTATAGGAGTGTTTGCCAAATAACATCTTGATTCAGGAAATGATTTAAGCACTAAGAAGCTTAAAATATTTATGCCTATGTTTCATTTTATTCATGTGCTGAAATTCAGTGCTTAAAGTGTGAACATCAAGCACACGTTTAAATAATTATTCGATGGAGGTTTCACTTAAATGACTCTTTAAACATGCATATGATGCTTGAGTGCATGGTTTGATCAAACTCAAATTAGCTATAGATACAATTAAAGTAAATAAATTTTTTAAAATGAATGTTTTCCTTTATTACACTTTTGTGAATGGTATTAATTTTAACCCTCTCCGTCATTTAATACTAATCATTGAACAAGTGAATGCAACATAGCAAAAACTGGAAGAATTTTTGATTAGCAAGACTGGATAGTAAGAATCCAGATTTTCCAGATTGGTGCTACTAAAGTACCTTTAGGTTTCTGTTGAATTTTATTATGAATAATATAATTTTTGCATTTAATAATTCGTAGTATATACTGATATTCATACTGATAGAATATATGGAGGTAAGTGAGCCAAGACAAAGTTGAGGTAGATGATGATGTGCATAAAATATTTTTCTCCAGTTCCCAGGACCTGAACTACATCTGCTGTGCTCTTTGTAAAGGGTTAGAGCAGATGACCTCCAGATGCCCCTCAGAAGTCCCTGGAACCAAAATTTTTCTGTGATTCACTCCTTGGATAAGTCTTTTTGTCCCTTCTGACTGCAAAGTGAACAAAGACGTTTAGCTCCAATGTAGACATCTAAGTTTTAGTGTGAGATGAATCCTACCTTAAGTCCACAAGAAGAACAGTTGTATATGTAATTACTGGTAACGTGTTTTCACAAGCTATATGGACTGCAAAAACACTGAACTGTTTCTAATCTGGGCTTGTCAGGTATGGCAAGGAAATCACGAAGAAGAAGAAGCTTTGTTAGCTACAGGATGCGGAACTTCAGCTCCTGACCCTGTTATTGCTCCAAACAATATCATAACTACAGTTTTTCAGTCTCGGGATGCTCCTGGGCAAGGTTTCTCTGCATCTTTCATAAGCAGTAAGTGGCATTTAAGCCAGATGGCTGATCTAAATGTCCACTTTGGGTTAGTTTATATGTGTATATCAAAGCATACCTCAGTCCAATGATGTGTAGAAACTTCTACCCAGCTTTTGAGCACAAGAACTCCCTTACTACATGCAATGGGAGCACTGTATGCTCCAGTCTGGGGACTCACCAATGGCCGTTCTCATAAGCTGCTCTCAGAAGAGATGACTTCTCAAGATCTGCACTGGCTTTTGGTTTGCTTTGTTATATTTGCAGTTCACGTAGTCACAGTTCTTGGGTGGGCCTCTCATTTTTTTTCCCCAGGGAATGTGTTTCGTGGGGGCCAATCTTGCTGGAAGTGTAGAAGTTAGTACTCAACCACCATCAGTTGTTTGCGCTTTTTTGTAGGATGCTGCCAAAGGGAACCATTTTCCTTTCACTGGATTCAGATTAGAACAGTGAGAAATTAAGTGCTGGAAGGAAGACACTATTGAAGCATAAATAATTCTGAAATGAAATGGCTTTTCTTTTGCAATGTCTGACCTAATCTTGTCAGTATCAACTAATAGGGAAGTGCAGCCTCTTAAAGGAGAAAATCACAGATTTCACAGGCCTGTTTCTAGTCTTATACCAGCAATTTGCTGCACATTGTTCTTTTTTTTTTAAGCCTGTAACTACAGGATTAATATAAATAGTGATAATAATAATAAAACATAATAAAACAAAGCTAGAGGCTTAAAATAAAGAGGAGCCCCTAGCGGCATTTCAAAACCATTTTGATCAGAGTGAGCTCCATGAAAATGAACAGTTCTGTGCGCTTAAGAAGTTCTGAGCAGCAAACCTGTGTTGCCTGCGTGTACTGCAAAACCACCCAGAGCTGGCCCTACTGCAGGCTGGGTCCCCCTGTCTGTCAGACATGAAGCATGGATGCACCCACTTGGGCTAACACAGACAGTTCCAGAAGAGGCTACATTGCTAATGTGTTCCAGTAACCATCCCAGCCCCCAGCCAATTCAGCCACACTTGTTTGTACAAAGGGACTTTGTAATGTGCAAGTTCTGTGTCCATAAGAACAGCAGTGCTGTGTTATGGTCACTGGACTGAAGGGCTGCAGCCTGGTCTTATCCACAAGCTGCCAAGAAAGTATGGGAGACTGTAGGCAGGAAGGCCCTGTTTCTCCAAAACACTGCTGTGTGCTTGTGTAAGACTTACTTTTCCCATCATAGTCTATACAACTCCCTGGCTTTTTTATCAGCCTCTTAAGGAGAGACGAGGTCCTTCTATACATTAGTGGTTTTTCTTCTGAAAAAATGAAATGATATTATTACCCAGATTTTAACCATGACTTATTTATTTCTGTTTGCAGGATGCGGAATAAATTTTACCAGTCCTGCAGGCCGTATTGTCTCTCCTAACTACCCTAGTCAGTATGACAACAACTTGAACTGCAGTTATATCGTAGATCGTGGGCCACAGTCACTGGTAATCCTAGAATTTGAGACTTTCCACTTGGAAGGTAATTGGTTCTTTGTTATGTATGTATGTACCATAAAGCATAACTTCTTACTTGAAAACATTCATGGAAAATGGTTGATGGTTTCATTTCCATTCTGAAAACTATTCACAGAGAATGTTTGCATGGGTCCAGTTTTGTGTCAGTGAAGGCATCCAGAAGAGTGAAGATAGAGCTCACGTGTATATATTACAACACTGAAGCAGGGAATTTGCCAGATGGTTAGGGTACAAGAGGGATTGTGGCCAATTTGTATGTTTGTTCCTGTCTTTTTTTTTTTTTTTTTTACCATTCATTTAATGATCTTTTTGATCTTTGGACAGCTGTTTTGCTTTCCAGTGTTTCCGTCTCCCTAACTGATAAAGTATATATAAATATACCTGAGTATAACATGAGGATGTAAGAAATCTAAAAGTGAAATTAGGTGAAAGACAGCAATAACTGAAATGCTATAAAAGTTGTTACTCTATACTTGACCATGAACAGAAGTCCCTCTTGAGATTTTTCAAGTCTGGTACCATTAGTCAAGAAATAATAGGTATAATATCTGGCCTTACTGGTATGAATGGTCAAACTTTCCCAACTTTGACAGGAGCAGGTATTCATGGATGGAAATGTCATGAAAATATAGAGTATGTCCAAATTATTCGAATAGTTATCGCGTATTTTGAGGCAATCTTAATCTGATTCCCTTAAAGTCAACTTGACAGAGAAAATTTTGTGTAATTTGTTACTGAACTGAGATGCATACTTTTTCTTCAAACCAAATCTCAAAGTTAAGAAGTAGATTTATTTAATTTTATTTTTAAGTTTCAAACTGGTTTGGATCTAAAAAATATTAACAATACTTTATTTATTTGACCTTTTATTGTTGTAAGCTTCCTTAGGCCACATAAAATAGAAGTTTTAAGTCACATAAAAGGAAAGAACTTTGGTTATCAGCTAAAGGACAACTGGTTATAACAGGGGAAGTATGGCACTTTCCAGTGTCGTTATGTGTTGCTTATTAATCTTCAGAATCTTTTAAGCAAAGAGAAAAAAAAAAAAAAAACTAAGAAAGAGAAATTGCATGAGTTTAAATGGAAAAGAATATTGAAGATGCCATCTTGCAAACTATCATGCAGAAGTGAATATGTATACAGCAGTCCCACTGAATCTGTTTAGCATGTGCCTCAGGGTTTTCAGCATGAACTCCCTCAGTTCTTTCACAAAGGCAGGACAATGTCTGGCAGCATTTGTTAAAACTGTTTCCAGTTATTCTGTGTGTATGGAATCATTGCACCTGCTGAGATTTTTGCTGAGTGTGGCCTTTAAAATTTTCATTATATTAGCACAGATGTTCTGGATTGGGGTTTTAAAGTTTAGTTGCATTTCCATTTGTTATAATTTACTATCTACTTGACCTTTGATAAGAAATCCAATTTTTTTTTTGTTGGATTTTTTTTTCATGGTTGTTTAGTAATGAAATGGAGTATCTAAAATAATGCCTGTAAGGCATACATATCTCATTGACTTAACTAGTTGAGATATTGTTTCAGACAATTAGAAGGCAGGAGGTAATTAGCCATAGTGCAGTGACAGATTGAATGACTTCATGGTTTAGTCACAGATTTCTGCTGTAGAATGGTTATGTCTTCAGTTACAATGAGAGGTCTGTTCTCATTTAAAAGAATGACTCTAAACGAGGCCACTAATCTACAGCAGTGATACTAAGACAGATCTGGAATCTAATGAACATGACATGCATGTACTTAAGTATATATTAAATACTAAATATAGCAAGTAAGAAATACTTGGAATAAAAGAAAACTGGAGAAAACTGCATTTGCTGATTTTTGTGTTCAAAATGTAATCTAAATTGCCTACTTTTTGGTAGGCAGGAAATATATTTTTTTCTGACCTTGATATTTTGAAAATAGACATCAAGTTTAGATTTATCATTTAGATTTATCTCCTATAGCAAAAAATCATGCTTTAAACTCAAGGACAAATACATACAGGTGAATTGAATTCCCTTCTGAATGACTCTCTTAACCCATTGACTATTCCAGGCAGCTGTAGAGAGTAGCTCACACAAGACACGTAAGATTTATTCATCAAAACGTAAGCAAGATTAACCCTGTGAAATGAGTTTGACTCTCTAATTTCCTTGCAGCCTGAAAATGTCTTTTCGTGTGCCAAACAATCTGGTCACAAAACCCCTCTTTTGATTTGTGTACTCTGTGAAGCTGCACAGGTGGCTGTTTGCTTCTGAAATTCCTACATTTTTGTGGTTGGTTAATTTTACAAAACAGAGACAAAAACAAAACCAAAATGGAGTGAAATTGTTCTCTCAGTATCATTTCTGTAACAGCGATAATAATCTTAAATCTGTCCTTACACCTTGGATCAAAAGTCTACTCAAACCTCATATATTAGAATTAGTCATAAAATCTTATCTATGTTAACTAGTATCTAGGAAATAATTAATCACATTCTTCATCATCTTTATTCAGATGGTCTTCCCTACAAATTCAGCTTCATTACAGGTAGTGTATTATTAAATGGCTGTAGTTCTCTTCTGTTTAAACATCCAGTATGAGTTCCAAATGTTGGAAAGTTAGAGGAAATGGATGTGGGCCTCCTGCTTTCAGAATTGTCATATTTATACACTGTCCTCACAATACAACTGCTTTCTGTTGTTACTACGTCAACATGAAAAATGCTTTAATAACTTATTATTCCCCCCCTTTTTTTAACACGCAGCTGTAATCTTGCAGTCTGAGACAGAGTCACATCTTCATTGCAGTCTTCTCTATCTGCTTTCACAGTTGTTACTAGGCATTTCAGAAAACAGACATTTTGCAATAGGCTATTTTGAAAGAGGATATATATGAAAGACTTGTAACTGCTTGCTTTTCAAATAGTACCTTGTGCTAAGTATCTGGTTAACATATTGCACTGGAATATATACCTGTGTAATCTTTCTCCTACATCATTAAATAGTATTTGTGTTACCACAAATCCCACATGCTACAGTTGTTAGTCACGACCTCATTAGTTTAAGTTTTGTGGATATTAAACAAAAGGTGTATATCCTGTCTTAATGTGAAATGAAGCAGAATTTGTGACTGTAATCAGAAAGATGGGAAAAAAGACATTGTTATTAGTGATAAAAAAAAATTAGGGGCCTACGTGCAGTCAAGGTTTGTGTGCTAGCATTCCATCAAATAGATTATTTTATGGAGTATACTGACACTGGTCTGAGGTTTTTACTGATAAATTCGTGCTAAATAGAAAGGAGAGAACACAAAGCTATATTTCAAAATGTAAGGACAACTGAATTACTTATCATGTGACCTTTGGAAACCAGCATCTGTCAGCGCTGTGAAGTACCAAGAGATGATAAATAGAGGAGAGGTTGACAACAAAAGGCCTTGAAAGCAAATGAGAGCAGAAATTTAAAGAAAGAAACATATTCACATCATACCAAGTAATTGATCTTTAGAGCAGTATTTGGAAGAAATCTTGTCAAGGTTAGTAAACAAATGTAGAGTAACCATGATTGAAAATTACTATTTCTTGGTGAGAGTTAGAGGTATGCTGAAGGATAGGAACAAGTGTGTCTAAAAGATAATAGCTAGGCAAGTAACTTAAATTTATTTATTTAAAAAACTAGACAAGTAACTGAGAGATCCAAATCATTGACATAGACCTAATTAGGGTAGGTAAAATAATAAGGCTGTCCAGAAAGATGTGAGGGAAGACTAGAGGGGAAGAAAGCTCTCCTATTAAATGATTTTGTACAGAGACAAAAATAAGATTTTAGTCTGAGCAGAAAGAGGCCTGGCAGAGGGGAGTAGACGTATGTAGTCATCAGCATAGAAACAGTAGTTGCATCTGCCATTGGAAATGTAATTATACAAAGCTCATGTGGAGATGAAGAGAGGACAGTGGGAGAGGAGATGTCTTACTGAATTCTCACAGATGTATTAGAAGAGGGGAATACAGTAATGCCAGAAGGATGAGCAAAGGCTCTTAGCAGGCAAGTTTCTATGAAGAAGAGCAGAGCTGGCTATGTGAAAAGAGTATGTCATCTCAAAGAGGATGTGGATCTGACATCTGGCTAAGAAAAGATCTCTGGAGACTCATGAAAAAAGTTCCATTGTAGTGCAAGGGACAGAAATTTCTCTAGAAAAGATCTAAGATAGAATTAGAGTAAATGAATCCCAGAGAAGAATTGCTGGTAATGTGCTGAATATGTTTAGAGGCTGGAAGTATGACACAAAGAGATAGGACAGAGGTTAAAGATTATCTGCAGAATAAAGCATTGCAGCATGGTGAGAAATTAGGAAAAAAATGTGAGTAAGCAAATAGAGAAAACAAGATAGAGATCAAACAATCATTGACACTACCAGGAGTCATAAATCATAAGTGATGTTGGCCCAAACAAGGACGATTCAAGTCCAGAAATCAAACCTCTTGCCCTGTGCCCTGTGTGGTATTACCAACTTAGTCTTTCCAGTTCAGAAACTCAAAGCAACCTGTGATGGGCATTGCAGACCTTTGCTTTGCTGAAAAAACATTTATCCTTTATTGCTTCCTCCAAAGTGTTTTCAGAAAGAGGTCTGAGTTGCTTTCTCAAAGCTTTCCCATTCTTAGATTGCAGTTGTCTTAATTTCACTTTTTCCATTTCTTTGTATTTTAAAATTATGGTTTTTTTTTAATTATATCACATTATCAAATCTTTTAATAATAGAATGGGACATGAAGAATGTTTTTACTTTGTATTTAATGATGTAATCAGTTGTTGATGCAGCTAGTTGTTTCCATCTTAGTAGCTCTTATCAGAGTTGAACTAGTGCCATATTTCACTTCTGGCATAATTATAAAGCACGTTAGAATACATCATCTTCATTTGAGAGCAGAAGAGATTTTAAAACTAAATCTCCAGAGAGGATCTAAAATATATCACACTGCCCTCTCTGTCATTTGTGTGAATTAGAATGATCCCTGATCCCTCCATTCCTGTTTGTCATCCTATTCAATACAAGCCATCCTGATTTCCACAACATGAAGTAGTGTGTTTTGGCAGGACAACCTCCATGACAGTAGGCCCAGCACCCAGTATCTCCTGTTAAATTTAAATAATTCCTGATGAATCCTTTGCAATTAAAGTAACTGTCCCATTGCTGCTAATAGATCACAAAATATCACAACTTCAGTAAGCATGTGACACAACAGCTTCTATTATACTCATAGACAATGAAGAAAAAAAGTAATAAAACACCCCATTGTTGTATAAACATACTAACTGATGGAGTTTTATTTTCAGTAGATGCTCTGTGCTTCTCACTAACAGCACTAATCCAGGTCCTTGCATAACTCATGGCTCCTTGTTTGCTCCCATGATACCCAGCTTCTCCAGATCCCACAATACATCCCCTAATCCCTGGGTGCCACCAGCTCCTCCCCATGCCCATGGCTCCCAGCACAGCAGAGAGGTGGTGATATGACCCTGATCTCCCACGATATGAGTGGTTGGTGCTTGGCAGGTCCCTCCCCAAACTCACAGCCCTTACACAGCTTGGCTGTCTTTGGGGGGTGTTCCTGCGGGGCTCTTCCTCAGCCACTGACCTTCATGAAACTTACATTACTAATTACTAACATTACTACTGTTTGAGTTGAATATGAGTGCAAGTGGTGAGGTGGTTAGAAAGTCAGGAAGATGGGGCAAGGAGTTGGACAGAATGGCTCATTCCCCCAGAAAGCTAACTGCAGATGAGAAAATAAACTAGGGAGAAAGATTCCCCGTTTCCATTTTTCTTAGTGCTTCTGAATAGGCAGCTTTTCACACACCTTAATAAATGTACTTGACCTGACCCCTGAAGTAGATTGCCCCTGAAAGTCTAAAAAGTCTTTCTTTTCCTGATGATTGGTCATCTCCAAATCTCCACTGACTGCCACAGTTACAGCATTCAACTGCCAAACTTCCAGATTAAATTTTCTTATTTTTTGATCTTGTGAAGCAAGCTGAAGAATCTGAGTTTGGGTATCCCAAAGTCTGGGGGAATTCAAGAGAGAAAGAAGTCGAAGCTGAAATATGTTAGTATATGGATTATTATTATTATTTCATTTCCACAAATTCTCAATCATATAATACCCTACATTGAGTAATTCTACTTTGGGGAAGATAAAGTGCCAGGTAGTAGGTTGCTTGTACAAAAGGTACATTGTTTTGATCAGTAGAGGAAATCTCTAATTTTATCAGGTCCTCTCATATCTTCCTAGATGGTGTTCACTCAGTTACAAACTCCCAAGAACTAAAAAGGTTTGAAGCATTGTCCAGATGATGTGATGTGCTGGATAAGACCAATTTGATGTTTTATATATATATGATGTCTCTTTGCCTTTTTGTCCTTCAGTTTTTCTGCACCTTAAAAATTGACATTCACTTTCTCAGCAGGCTAATGAGATCTTGGAATGGAAAGTAATAAAAATGTAATTCTTATCCTGTGCGAGGTCTACGTACTTGCAGCGCAATAAATCTCAAGGAAAATATGCTAATACTTTTGTGTTGTATATCCATGTAGCTCCAACGCTCTTGAGCAGAATCTGTCTTTATGATGGAGTAAACATCTTCAGGGGCACCAGGGTTACCCCACACCCTGTCATCACGCTCTGTGGAAGTGAGGTCCCTGAGCCTATCAGTGTCTTTGGGCCTATGCTGCTCAACTTCTACACAGACTCGCACATTGCAGGCTTTGGGTTCCAGGCAAGGTATAGAACAATTGGTAAGTGCCCATGCCCTGTGCTTAGGTAATGGAACTGTTCAGGCTGGATTATGGTTTGGTGTAGAAAATGCTGTGTCTCACTTTGGAAATACCTTAATGGATATAGGTTACTCATGTGGTACAGGACATATGGGGCTGTTTGTCATGGACTGATGTTTTATCTCACTGTCTTCCTTTCAAGACGCTACATAAGGCTAAAAACTGAAATGCTTTGCTGGAAAAAAGTAATGGGTTGTTGGTCTTATTGTTTATGTTTTCTAAGATTATGTTTAAGGAGAAACATCACCAGATATTCAATTGAGGATATTTAAAAGATTCTGTTACATACAGGAGGCTGTTTTTTACTAGAACTACCTTATGCAGTGCAGGAGCTAGAAAAGGACTGTTAAATGGAACCAGCTGTATGCCCCAGTTGATGATCCTCTTGTAGTGCCAGCTGTCAATGTAAATAAAAGTCAGGATCTAGATATATTTTTCTTATGTAAGAAAAATGTTCACCAAACCTTTTTGTCTTTCACACGTGATCTCCTCCTTTTTTTATTAAAGAGGAAATGTGTATTTGAAAAAGAATTTTTCAATTAGTTTAATATTTAGATCTGCAGGAAAATAAATATCACAAGAGATTAAATTTATTTTCAAAACCAATTGTAATATTTTGTAGGTTTAATTTCTAGAGACGCTAGTTTGATTTTTGAAGGTTATTTCATTTTCATGCATAGAAAAGGATGAGCTCTTAGCTTTGGTATTTCCCCTAATATATTTCGCATGTTTAAAGCCTCAACAAGAAGCATTAAGTTAAGTATGTTGTATAAAATGAATGGCGTGATACAGCTAAGAAGGAGAGAATGGCACTGAAAGATGACAATGTGCAGTTATTCATGGAAAAGACCTTCATAATGCACTCAAGTTAATTGCTGCTATCTGACTTGTGACTTCTGACATTTGAGAAATATGACTGCAGCCTTATAAGCATGTTGCTGTATACAAAGCAGATTCTAGTAATTAACATTCCTCTTCCCTCTAGTAGTATTGTTTGCTGGAGGAAAAAAAAAAAAAAGGAAAAGGCTTCCCCCCTCTAGTGTAGAATAATGCTGATTCTTTATCCTCTTGGCTCCTGTCCTTTGTCTGCCAGTACACCAGGACGCCAGGCAACTGTGGCTGAGGAATTGAAGCTCTGCACCCAGCAGTCCTGTAGGGGGCTGCCTTTGTGAAGGTGGTAGTCTGGGCAAAGGCATGTCCTTTGGAACATGAAAACTGTGTATATGTGTGTGTGTGGCTTTAGGCTATTTATCAACAGGATGCAGGAAAGCTTTTTTTTTTTTTCTTTCCCAAGTTAAGATTATAAAATAAAGGCTGAAGCTAACAATAGAGATTAGAATTGGTTTTATAACAGTTTTTGTTCCCTCGAGCACTGAAGCTGGGAACAAACATTAGCCCACATCCTGGTCTCATTAGCATCTGTGGTGTGAGCCCCTGAGCGGCCAAGCAGTGCCCTCCACTCCCAGCTGCAGTTCCATGTGCTCTGAGCACAGCCATCCCTCTCCACTGTGAGCCCCAGCACATACGAGGCAGGGACAGTCCCCAGGGTCAGTGACATCTGGAACTATGAGATTTGGGACCCAGCTGGGATTCAGACACTGATCGCTCCTTTCTGTTTCCCCTGCAGCTTGTGGTGGCACTTTCAATGGCTCTGTTGGCGTTATCAGCAGTCCGGCCCATTCAGTTCTTGATTATCACAACAACATGAACTGTTCATACTACATCACAGTTGGAAGTGGAAAAGCAGTGACCCTCAAGTACGTAATCACAGTTCAGCTTGTCATTAAGGTGACAGGGTGGTGTCTGATTTCAATTAAAAATGGTAATGATTGTCAATTTTCCCTCTGTCTTTCCATTTCTAAAGGAAATGAGAAATGTCTACTGAAGTCACCTTTTATCAGAATCCCTCACATCTTTCTCTGTAACTGATACACAGAACATCACCATAATTTTAGCTTCTCACTTTGGCTAACAAGAGGACAAAGAAATTGTAAAAATACAGCTCAGTTAAATTCTGTCAGCCTTTGGGAGTTACAAACCTGCTGTGAATTGATGTAAGAAAAATTCAATTCTACTAGAAAGCCAATGCCCCTCTTTTAGCCTAAGTAAAGACATCCAGGCCAAAAGAGTATATACCTGAGTGGGTGCTGTCCTGCCTAAAATGGACATAGGGTTGCCACAAATTGTTGACATTAAAAAAATTATGATAGGTACACTCTTCTGTCAGGTATATGCTGACTGTGCATTAGAAGGTAATTTCCCAGCTAAGTGGTAGACCCAGGTGGCCTGCACTCAGCCTTCATTTCACGTGCCTCTCACGTACTCAAGGAAATTGCAGGATAAGCAATTTGCAGAAGTGAGAGAGGGCACGTTTACACAGGGGAGGTCTGCTTCTTCATAGAAAGCTGAAGTGTGCTTGTATTGCAAGGGACACAGTGGGTGAGGGTCACTATTTATTTGGAGGTGTTTTGCCATGCAGTTAATAGTTCTGCTTGCCTTTTTTTTCTGAATAGAAATACCTTGTGGTATCTGTTTATGTCTGGCTTTGGTTGTTGCTATTACTTATGCTTTTCCTCAAGCCCTAAAAACACACAAAACAGGATTAGAAATGAAAATATCATATCTAATGCTCCAAGTGTATTTTATAGATTCAACACGTTCCAGCTTGAAATATCTCCCTCCTGCTACAAAGATTACGTGGCTGTATACGATGGCTCAGATACCCATGCTCCTCTCCTTGGGAAATTCTGTGGATCAGAACTGCCTCCAAATATTAAAAGCTCCGGTAACCAATTGTTCCTGGTATTTAGTACAGACTTCTCTGGATCAGACAGAGGATGGAAAGCATCGTTCAGGGAGACTTTAGGTAAGGATATTATCAGACTCAGATCCCTAACAATCCGCTAAGTGTGACTTCCTTTGGTGAAGAGCTGTTTATGGTCTCACTCACTAAACACTGAATGGTACTGGAAGCAGAAAACTGTTTTTGAGCTTGTCAAAATTGAATTAACTAAGCAAGACTAAGATTATAGCAGCCTGCATTTCATCCCTGTTTCTGAACTGATTCCTTTAATTCTTTGTTAACCTTTTCCTGCCTCTTTGAAGGCACTAGTATTTCTTGAGTGAGTGAAGGTTTAGCAACACCCAAAGTCTGCAAATCTGGCAATGCCTGACCACTTTCATTTTTCAGTGTCGAAAGGTTGATGGTGCCCTAAACCTATTCATTATTTCTATTTCCTTGTAGTTCACCTCATACACTTCTAACAACTAAACTGTTGAGATCAGTTAAAATTAGGGTTTCCCCCATGCACAGCTGTGTTTATCTCAGCTGACTTGGAGGATCAATAGCTGACCCCCACATGAATGGGATCATAATGGGAAGGCACTGGATGTTGAATGTTTTGGTGGACATGAGCCAAAGGCTAGATGCCTACCTATTACGGGGTACCTGCTTTAGCAGGGGGGTTGGACTCAGAAGTCCCCTGTGATTCTGTGATTCTGTTATGGTTGATTAATTCCCTGTAAAAATGCTTAAGCTCAGTGGTCAATTTTTAAGGTCACATTTTAAAAGGATTTTTTTTACCTTCTTAAAACATCTGAATTGTTTAGGGATGATAAGCAGCAAATGATTATTACAAGTAAATTGATGTCATTTCATCACTTCTAGTTTCTTGTGTAATTAACTCAATGTGTTTGTGATTAGAAAGAAGTAATTGTCTGGTTTAGAAAGTTGGCACTTGGACAGTTCATAATGAAAGGCTTTGTGGTAGGACAAACATAGTCTTCTGCTGAGTCATTGAATCCCCTCCCAGCCCCTAGCCAGAGACTTTCTCATTTCATAGAGTCTGAGAATGTATTTACAGATAAGAAAAATAACTGGACCTACAGTCTTTGCCAAAAAAAATATTCCCACAGAACCGCATGGTCACTACCATAATTAACTCTTCTTTTTCATGACTCGCAGTAGTTGCTTCAATAATCTTTAAGACCAGTCTTATGGACTTTTATTTTCAGTAACATAATGTTGTTTCATGTGTTGTTGTCTTTAAACTATCAGGCATCCATTGTCAGAAATCTTCCAAAGCCTGGGCTTGCGCTTCCAGAGTGAAATCATCAGGAACTCCCCAGGCTCTTGCTCTTCCTGTTGGCATATAGTCAATTTCTATAGCCACTGAATTTAGATTTATTTGTATAACTTCTCAGAAATTCTACTTAAGCACACAACAGAATACAAGTCAGGCTCTCCCAGTCAACATCATGTCTGATTATTTCCTTAAGCAAGGAGAAGGCTTTTATGAATATACTTTGACTCCTACTAGTCTGTTTTTCAGAGGGATATTTTTGCAGGCTCCCAAGTAAAGGGAGGTTGCCAGACTTACTCAGGAGCAATGGATTTGCAAGCTGGAAAAAATGGCCATGTGAAGATGTGGGTTGTGTGACGAAGTGCCTGTAGTGGTGAGATGCTTAATGGTAGGTCTTCTTTCTCCTCTGTGGGAAGCAAGCCACACCAACTAAACCACACAGTCTTTAGGAAAGATTCTGACAGTCCCATGCCAGTGTGGGATGGCCAAAAAATAGAAAAGTATGTTATAATAGGAAAAAATGAGTCACAGTCCTACAAACTTTTGCTATTTGATTTGTCTGGGATATAGATCCAGGAAAATTTGTGACACATCTTTGTACTATGAAATCTGAGATTCTGCTTCAAATGAAAGCAAATAAAACCAAAATAATGAGCACAATATTCTGTAGCTACCCTAGGGAAGCACAACAGGATAACATAATTATTGTACTCTGCTTAGTGTTGTGAGTGACCCTGATTATGCACTGGAAAGAAGCAAGCAGAAACAGTAAACCCATTTGTAGCAAAACAAGCTATTTCCTTTCTTCACAAGCTCTTCCAGTTTCTTCCCTGGTGAGGCTTCGCTTCTGTCAAGGATATAGCCAAAATCCAGGGCTAAGCATTGTTCATGCCTTGCAAATTTTATTACTAAGGAGACATTCTTATAGCCATTGGAGAGGGAGAAAGACAGAAGATGAAATAGGAAACTCAAAGAAGTCTAACAAGATCTATAGTAACCAGGTGTTCAAGGAGTTAAACATGAAAATTGCTTTCACCATGCTACTCCATATGCACTGCAGTATATTGCTGAATGCATATTTCACAGCCAGCATGCCAGATGTGCTCTCAAGCTGAGCTGGTAAACTGGGGCTGACTGGAGCATCTCAGCCTGCTCCAAATGTTATAACTGTGGAAAGAAAGACTCACCTTACTGACCTTTTTGCTGCCTTTGTTTGCAGTCTGTAAAATGAGAATTATACTTCCTTTCCACAGTGAGTGTGTGCTCCTCTGGGCAATCAATAAAAGGATAAGAAAAGATAAATCAATACCAGCTTAAGGCATTTGGTTACTTGAGATGTCTCTGTGAAGTAAGAAGAGCTAAGATCTCTTCCCTAAAAGTGAGGTCTGCATGTTCTGAGCCCATGACTTGACCAAAGATCTCCTGATTATCTCTACAGCTCTAAGGGGAGACCTGATGTTCTTAGCTGACCCTAGCTGGAAGGGACAGAGCCTGCACACTCCTCAGTCATGCCTGCTGTGAGTTTGTGCTTTGGTGATAAATAGAGCTTCTGCCTATTCCCACCCAGCAGAGGGATGACCCTCTCACCCCAGTCTGTGATTGCTCTAAGGCATATGATATCAAGGCAAAGAAGAATTCTAAGACTTTGTGTGGGTCTTTGTCTTGGTTTTAATTTAAAGAATCAGCAACCCCTTGGATTGTATTAGTGGCCTTATTAACAGCACATCATTTCATCTTGGCAGCCCTCTGTACTTTTGTACATAGCCCCGTTGTCTCAGTAACAGAAAATATAGCATGTTCTAAACCATCAAAGAAGGGTATAAAAAGTTTCTGAAAGGCAGGTCTGCTCACTAAGGTTGTTTGAGGAAGCCACAAGAATTTGCAAGAAGCAATGTTACACATGGTTAGATATGTGAGTTGGGCCAGAAAGCTCTTCCTGAGCTTTCGTCAAAGAGGCAGAAGGAAAACAGAGCTGGCAATGGTGGGGGAAGGTGGTGTGGAGAGGCTTAGGAAGATTGCCTTCCTTTTCTCTGCAGCCCTAGATCCTGTTTAGCTAAAAGCTATAGTCAGACTCCTCCTCTCCCCTTTTCTATGCTATCTCTTTTAAGCGAACAGGAGGAATTCACATTTAAATTTTGTGAAAAAGCAATAGGTTGTACTTCATTAATGCCAATGCCACAACTTGTTTGCATTACCTTGGAGCTTACCAGATAATGGCCACAACTCCACTGCACTAGACCCTGCACAGACAGAATAAAGCAGCAATCTGCTGTCAGAGTTTGTGATTTAAACACAAGTCAAGGAAAAACAGATGGGTATAGACAGGCAAGAAGAATAAGGTGGCAACAATGAGAAAACTCATGATGTATGCTCTAGGACAAAAGAAATGCCTCCAAACCCCCTGGCAACCATCAGGCTGCTGGAATGCAAGGGAAGTCCTTAAATACCCCATCCTCTGCAAGGGAGACTGGCAGCCTGCTCATAGTCTCATTGTCCTCCTTTGGCCCAGTATTTCCCTCAAGTATCCCTTAGTCCTTTTTATTCAAATGAGCATTTCAGACTATTAATTATTTCACATAGGAAAAAAAAAATCACAAGCCAGTAGAGTGTAGAAGAAAAATATTCTTAAAAAGGAATCTTCTCATTTCATGTACTAGAAAAATGTATTGAATAGGTAACTCACATAAATTATTTAGCGTGCGTATTGTAGAAGATGAACTATATGCTCTTCTTCCTGACCAAGTGTTCTGTAACTTACTTGATAAATTACTCAGAGGTGTCTGCCTTCCTTTATGCTATTAGCTGTGTATTAAATTACTTGTTTCCTGTTTGGAACACAATACACCAAGTGTCTGACACTAATGGGTTTACTCTTATGCTTTCCCCTAATGAAATTAAAGTGTGCTTTTTTAAAAAAATAGACCCAGTAGTTTTTTTCACAGTATTTTTATGCTATTTTATCAACAACAAATTTAGCTTAGTATAAGTCTGAATCCATTTCTGTCTTGCAACCCAAAACCTTGGCTTACTCTGCATTGTGTTTTTGGGTGCAGATTTCCATCAGTGCTCCGCATGCACAGTTCTCACTGATTTCATTTGAATTGTTAAGGATTGCTGGAAAAAAAGATAGAACATTTTTGAATGGGCAGCAAAAAATGTGAAATGTTGGTTGGTCATCGTGATGCTTAGGGAGGGGTTATGTGCTGTTTTGTGGTTTATTTCTAAGTTCTTGAACCAGCAGTGGTAATTTCTTGTACTGATTTATGTAATCGTGGCACCTGCTGCCACTGGCACCAATGACCTGCACTGACAGCAGTAGTAGGTAGGTAGGAAAGAGCTGTGCAGCCAACTCTCAGGCTCATTGGGAATTTTTCTCCCTCCTACAAAAAAAAATCTTAGAAGAATGTGTCCTTGACTGTGGCATGCGAATGATGCTGCTGAATTCAGTGCATTTTCTCATGCCTTTGGAAAAGAAGCAGTGTTTGGCACGGATGTCACAGCCCATTAGGACTGGTTTCCAGAGGTCTATCTGGAGGTACCCAATCTGGCCTGAGAGCGCAGTGCTGGCAGAGGCCAGCTGAGGAGCTGTGTGCAACTCACAGGTCTTCTAGGAAGGCTTTCTTGGGGCATTTGATTCACACTGTTTTACCAGTTATATTACACATATATTACATGTTTCAGGTTCATTACACTGTCATGACTTAACTATGATTAGCTTATTCTATTAAAATAGTGACTCAGTCATGGCTAATAATATCTTCTTTTGATCCTATTATAATCTGTGAAAATATCAACATCCATAAAAAGCTCAGAATATCTGCTTAGAAGACAATCATAATCCCTGGACTGTTTCTAAATGTATTTTGTGGCTCAAATCTCTGTTAAAAATATGCATCACTATGTACCGGGTTGAAATTTGTCTCAATTTAGAAAGTATTTGCAGTCTCTTCAACTGTTCTGCAAAAGGTGCATCTGTTGAACTTAGGGACAGTCTACATATGCCTCTCGGAAATGTCAGTTATTTAGTGTCTGTAACATTTCTTCTCCCAAAGCAAAGTAAGTAGAAGCAGTTCACAGACTCAAACTGGACTGACAAGAAGAAAGGTGGACATTTAAATAGGAAATATCTGAGTGATCTGAAAAATGAGGTGAAAATTTATTTTGGATGCACTGAGCGAATGTAACTGTGTAGCAACTAAAGGTTAAAAGATGATGGGATTCAGATAAAGGTGCTCAGGTGTAAGTCAGTGATTTCTTCAGCTAAAAATGTATACTCCCATGCATACAAACAAAGAAGGAGACATTTCTGGTTCATACTGCAAGAGAGATCTGCTAATGCCTGGGCAGCTGTGATGCCAACAAGTACATTAATGCAATATTAGCAAATGTAAAACTGAGGCCAGACAGCCTGTCTGCATCTGGTCTCCAGGCAAACATTGAGGAAATGGTTAGGGAGGTGCATACATTACTGTGTTGCAGAACTAGGGTGGGCTTGCATGGAGTGTGGCTGGGCTCATGTTTGGGGCGAGCTGAAAAGTCTAAAAACTTGAGAGTATCAATTTAATCTGAGTGCATTTGTGAAAGGTTGTTGAGGCAGGAGGTGGGGGGCTTTGCAGTCTGGCATGTATGTCTCTGCTATCAAATCAGTGAAAAACCTTTCTGTTCAAAGGTGATGCTGAGGTCTGGAAGGATTGAAAGCCTTGTGGTGAGGCTAGCCTTGCCAACAGGCCTGCTGCCTGCACAAAATCATGGGGCCTGTACAGTGGCTGCCAAACACACCAACTGACCTAAAAATCCCAGCTTGTGGAGGTTTACCAACCCATAGTATCAGCTAAGATGCAGAATGGCAGTACAACTCCTCCCTCCAGTCTTACGTAGTTCTTAATGTTTGAAGCCATAATCCTACTGAGCTATGAACTGATTACTACAGCCATAGCCACTCTCTGCACTGAAAATAAAACCTGTTAGGAATGAAACATCAGACTTGAGTTAATCCTTGCTTATTCTGATTTTTCAGAGTTCTCATCCTTTTAGTTGAAATCAAATGTAATTTAGAAATCTAGGAAAGGTTTTCATTACTATTCCAGCAGAACTAGGAGGGCTATTTGAATTTTGCTGTCTTTTGGGGCACGTTTGTGGCATTCATATGGTAAGAAGAGAAGAATAGTGCTAGCTTTTTATGAAATGTCATTGGTTCAGCTGTTTCCAATAGAGGTAAAGCTGTTCAGCAGACTCCCTTTCATTGGATCCATACCTGTACAAACAAGCGTCACCCCTGGCTATGCTTCAAAGGTATGCAGCTTCAAAGATTCATCTTCATCTTGACTCTGTGTCTAAGGCATGTAACTCTTCGAGCAATATGTGCTTGCTCTCTGCTGTAATTATTTTTGTTTGCCATAGGGAACCTTCAGTCCCTTCTTTCCTGAATGGTTCCCCAGCCTTTTAGTTTCATTAACGCTTCCCACCAAAAGCAATTAATGATGACAGTATGTGTCCTAGTTCTGATAATTTGTGTTCTCTGGCAAGCTGTGTTTGAGGAGGACAGGATTCCAATCTGATTTATGATGACCCTAGATTTTTAAATAATAAACCAAAGACTGAAACGAAACAGTTGTCCATCTGGCCCCTCAAAAATTGTTCTGCAAGGTACATTTTTCATTATTTTTATCACATTTAGCTTTTAATGACAAAAAGACTATTCTAAACAATTAACATACTTCTGGCTTTTGCCTAAATTTTAGCTGTGTTTTGTTCTGGCTATGTTAGCCAACAGTGAAAATCATTCCATCAATGATCACGAGGATGCTGGATGGCAATTAGTTGGCCTTCTGTGTGGGAGTGGTAATGATTTTTAAAACACTGAGATGCAACCTCACTAAAAGGAGGTGCAATTGGATTTCTCTTGTAAGAATTGGTTCTCCTTTTACTTGCAAGTGTTCCCCAGATACGTACACATTCACTGTTCTGTAACTCCTAGTGGTTGCAATCTGATGTATAGTTGATTAGTAATGAAAAACACCAAGACAAATTCTCAGCAAGGACTGCCCTTTATTTGGTTGGTTGCAGGGCTACGTGCTATCTAGTCAGCTTTCACTCCAGACATTATTCATAATGTACCATCCTGTAGCCACGTGACTCACTCCTGGCTGAGGAGGATTGTGAAAGCCAATGATGAAACCTCATTTTTATTAACTGTAAATTATACTTTTAGTTATTTGTCTTCCCTGAGATGCTGTTATTGGCTATACCAAATAGAATTAATTTTCTTACAATGAGGTTTTGACTTGTTTCTCTGTCTTGGCTTGTTTCTCTATCAGGTCCTTTATGTGTGCTGTATACATATGATTTACCTCTGTGTTTATTTTTTTGAGATGTCTTTATAGTTGCACAGCTAGCCATGAAGAGCATCACTGAAAAGGTCCAGGTGTTTGGTACTCCAAAAAGGAGCAATCCAGCAGCAATGACAGCTTTCCTGTTGCACTGCTTTGTGGCAATACTCTGATTCCTATTGCAATGTTCTGGCTGGCATGTTTGCAACTCCAACCATGAAAAGGGTGAAGGGCAGCTTTGTAAGACAGTCTGACCCATATGCCACCAAAGATTCAATATTGCAGGGCTGGAAGGACAGAGTACGACCTATGCCAAATGATTGTATGCTTAATGGTATGCTTAGTACATAATGCTGAGCAGGAAGTGGCTCCAACAAGGCTGCTTCGGGAAGACTAAATAAATCATGTGGAAGGGTGAATCCAGAGAAAAATACAATGAAACTGCATTCTTAGGGCCCAGGCACCCTCCTGTCTGACATTTTACTCCTTCCTAAGGATATCTGTGAGAACGTGAACATGATTTATTGGTCATGATTCTCCCACTGCTGCTCTCAGATTCTGCAGCAGCATGGAATTAACACTAACACTTTTCCAAGTTTCCAACTGCACTGCTGGAGCAGCCCACAAAATTGGACTGTCTATTAATTCCTGATTTTTTCATTTTGTAATCAGACTCTTCTGTTCATTTTTAGCTATAGCGAAAGCTTAAATCTCATGTCATCAAGATTTTGGTTTAAGCAATCTTCTTTTTAGGGTGGAGACTTTCCGGCTTTGGTTAATAGAGCAGGACGACATTTATCCTTAGTCACTCTGGTTTAACTATTGCAGTCTTGCAAGACAGGGCTGTCTCCAGCCCACGGTTGCTGATGCAATCCTGATATTTGGATGCTGATTTTGCACCAGAGGGATCTTTTGTAATATTATAGCTTAAGTAGTATGCAGTTTTATGTGACTGGAAATATATCAGTGGGTCAAGGTTAAGTCGCTGCACGTCAGCCAGGCAGGCAGATTTTACACACACAGATGAAATTCTCCAGCAATGTTCATATTGCTTATCCACAGCTGTAGCTTCTTTTGATAATGTAATTCTTCCAAAAGGGATCACTGCAGGAGACATCAGACTGCTTGCAGTTAACCTTCACCCTGTGCAGTTTACAAACACTCTTTCTCAGCCTCACAAGTAAGATTACAAACCATACTTCTTTTGAATTCCTGTGCTAAAAAAATGACCAGGAAACCCCACAGAGACTGGGGAAGGAAGCATACAGTAAACAAACTGATCAGTTACTAACCCAGCTCTGCCTCTGGAAATCAAACTGCAGAAGAAAAAAGTTGTTTAAAAAAAATCCCTTTGGATAGTCTGTATTTTTGCTTGTATGTAATTAGACACAATAAGAGGGTTCTGGTCTTCTGTTAACGGGTTTTGTCCAAAAGTCATTTCTTCCAGTGTGACTGAAATCATTGTAGGGTTCAGCTGTTGGCATTGAGGAGCTCAGGTTAGGGACTTAGCTCTGAATGCAGTATCAAAATGAAAAGAGCCTGCTTTTCTGAGAGGTTCTAGGCTTCCACAAAGTGAAACACTCACAGAAATAACTCACTTTTAGATAGATTCCTGGATATGAGTCTGGGCCCCAGAGTGAGACTGCAAAATTCGATCCCACATCACTGAAGATGTATTAGTTTTTTAACCAGCTATTCAAAGGCAACCAGTCAGTGCCCCCTACTGTACAATTGTTCGTACTAACAGGTAGGAATTACATTAAAAAGTCTTCTAACCACGGTTTTACTTGATTCTGTCCTCTGTCTTCTGCTAGTCCCTTTTTAAAATATGTTGCTATATTTTCAAATGGACACTGGTACCTAATGCTGTTTCTGTTAAAATCGTTTTAATAATTCAACTAGTAATTGTGAGACAGGATAGTAAAATGCTGCAGCACAGAAAAAGCTGTTATCTTGACATGAAATTTCTGAAGATTAGATGAATGCCAGGAGTGGCTTTTAAAAAGCTTCTGCTTCTTCAACAGGGCCTCAAGATGGCTGTGGTGGCTACTTGACATACTCAGCTTATAGTTTTGGCTCTCCAGTCTCCAATGTGAGTGGAAGATATGAAAGAAATCTGGACTGTGTGTGGGTCATAACTGCACCTGAAAACAAGCTGATCAACCTCACCTTCACCTCATTCGTGCTGGAAGCTCCTGTTGCTCAGACCTGCCAATACGATTATGTCAAAGTAAGATAGCTGCGTGTTTTAACAAAAAACTATCAGAGAGATACAGTCTGTTATCCTCTCCATATGACTGAAACTTAATTAATAGAAAATTACCTTATGAAGAAATTAAGTTGCTTGATGTAATTATAGTTCTTCGATAGGTTAGATAATGACTACAGATGACATCCTGCATTTTTGGAAACCGGTAAGTGTTCTAATGTTGTTATGCATACAAGCTTCTGTTCTCACACTACCTGTACTACTGTACTAACTACCTGAGTATTGAATTCACAGAATAGAAGCTGAACAAAACTCTACCACTTTGAAAGTAACGATGAGCACTCATTATGTTCCCAAATTAATTGAAAAGACTTTACTTTATAAAATTTTGAAGCTACTCTTTTTTTTGAGATTAGTTATAAAACATAAGGTAGTTGGAAAAATGCTGCAAAATAAGATGCACCAAGGGGTGTTGAGTATTAGGAATTTTCAATTATGTGAGGAATGAATTCTACATTTTGGTGAATGAAATCAACTTTTATCATAGAAAAGTGCTTAGAGATTACATCTGAAAAAGAACACAGTACTCCAAATTAAAATAGAATACATTTTTGATGAATTTGCTAAGACGGGACCAGAATGTTCCATAATGAGATTTTCACTATCCTGCAGAATGAGTTAATATGGCAGTGAATAATTGTAATCATCAAGAACATCCTGTTAAAGCACAAGAGTGCCTAATGTGCTTTCAAGTAAGAGAAACTGCAATGTCAGGAGAGGTCAGGAAACTTTATTTCTATTTCTTTGTTTTTCCTAAACTATTAGTGAGTTGTGTGCTTTTCTTATTCTAGCTTTATGATGGAGGCAATGAAAATGCCAACTTGGTTGGCACATTCTGTGGATCTACAGTGCCAGCTTCTTTTCTTTCTACCAGTAATTCCTTGACTGTGAAATTTATCACAGACAGTTCTGTGCAAAGAGAGGGTTTCAGTGTTGCCTACACCACAGTGGACCGTAAGTATATATTACTCATATATTTGTGCATCTGAATATTGTTGTGAGTCTTTTGTGAAAATATGTATTATTTAAGTAATAAGTTATTAAGATTTGTTCCAGGTACAAGACCCAAGCAATTGCAGAGATAGTCCCTGGTACAGCCATACACAGCATCTAATAAGCAAGCTGAAAGCAGCACTGCTCGTCCCCTTATGCAACTGTCTTTGGTCTCGGCTGGTTGTGGGGTGGATGTCAAGTCTGGAGCTCAAAGCAGGAACACCCTATCATGAGGTGTTAACACTGATATTACAAATAAACATTTATCTGTTTTTTATAATGCATTGACACAGCATTAGAATGTGTTCTACTTTTTTTTTTTCTTTCTCGAGTGTAATAGGTAAATACAGGAGTATATTGTCCAGAGTTGTTTTGTTTAATAAATAAAACTTCATTCCTCAGTTAGAAACATTTTCAGTCTACGATGCATTCATTATTATTTTTTTAAACAGGATTATGTGGAGGAACATATAATGCAACTTCTACCTCCCTAACTGCAACATCTCCGAACTTCCCTAATGAATATCCACCATTTACTCTCTGTACTTGGGTCATTGATGCCCCTCCACAGCAGCAGGTCAAGGTGGTGGTAGAGACCTTCCACCTCCATTCCAGCCAGGACTGTTCTCAGAACTACCTTCAGCTCCAGGACTTACCAATGGTAAGAAATGTATGGTCCATATCATGCCCCATTTGCATTCAGCTCTCCTCACTTTTTGCAAAGAGGAGAAGAACTCACTGTTTGGTAATAGATTAGTTGATGATTCATGCCAAGGATACATCCACAACATTAAGCATTATGCCCCACTTATGCTGATTTCATGGAAACACACTTACACATACTGAATTTAACCTGGTAATATTTTATAATTATTCACAGTTGCAGCAACTAGCAGAGCTGCTAGGTTTAACACCCAGAACCTACAGACTAACAACAATCTTTCATAGACTAAATATACTTCCTTCCATCCAAAAACCATAATAAAATCACTATTCATGCCAGGAAGAATGTTTGTAGGAAGCACTAGGGGAAAAGGAAAAGGAAAAAAAAAAAAAAAAGCACTTAAGAAACACAACTGTTTATGCCCACTGTATTACATTATTCCACATCTTCTTTGCCTGTTTTTCACTTTGTCGTGAAAATACTTGTTACACTGGATTTGCTTCATATCATAACTGAACATACAGTATTGAGATATTAATAAGTGATTTCCTTGAGAGTTGTCAAATGATTGCCTAACTGATCTATGATCTATAAGTGCTGAAAGAATTGTTTATCTAGAGTTTCATAAGTAGAAAACTGAGTTGTATTACTACTTAGAAGTTTGTGACGTGTTGAATTCTAGCACAGCCGAGGATCAGCCCATAGATTCTGTGGCACTGAAACTTTGCCAGTCCCCGAATTTTATTCTCATGATCGCACTGCCATCGTGACTTTCAAATCAGATGAATACCGGATTAATAATGGAGTCAGATTTACCTATCAAGCTACAGGTAAGCTTGAAGAAATGTCAAGAAAACCTACTATTATAAAAAATCTACAGTTCTTTTTGTTGATTCCATGCAGTGAGAAGCAATACAAGGACCTGCAAGGCCTACATTATTTTAATTTTCTTTCTCTAGGCTGCAGCAGAGAGTATAACCAGCCATTTGGTTACCTGAAGAGCCCTGGCTGGCCTGGTCGTCACCCCAATAATATGGATTGTTCTATCGTTCTGCAAGCTCCCCTGAATCACACGATTTCTCTCTTTTTCCATGCTTTCAGTTTGGAGGACAGCATCCAGTGTTCACATGACTTCCTAGAGGTATTAAGACAGTGTGTATATATATAAATATAAATATATATATAAGAATATATATTTATATTTGTGTGTGTGTGTAAGCCTGAGTCAAAATGTGGTGAAGGACATTAACAGTGTTGACTGAAGTATGATCTGAACTGACATTAAGAACTACCATGCTGTTAAAGTTTTATGGCGAAAGATACTCAAGTACTGTAGTAAGAGGTTAAACACACACTATACAAAGTTTAAGACCAATGAATAAATAGTTTTGTTATCAGAAAACTTATCTTTAATTAACTCATGTTGATGTTACCCAATTACAGAGCAAGCTGGGTAGTTTTTACCTAATATTAACATTTGTGCATGAACACAAAGCCATAAATCTGAGTACTTTCATTCCAGCATCAGATTCTGTCTATTAGATATTTTTCTTAAAGAGAGGTATTATTTCCTTTTTCTTGAGGAAAAAAAAAGAGATCTAGTAACAAGCGCAGGATACTTGCAAAAGTCCTTTTTTGCAGGAAAAAGCACATGCTCTTGCACAGTCTTTACTCTGTCCTTTCATGCTTGTTCAAGTCTTCCCTACATTTTGTCAAATGACAAAAATCCAATGTCTGTGGGAGAATCATTATTAATTCTCCTTTAATATCCTCTTTACTATCTCAAGAAATGGATCTGAACTCCACTATTATTGGAGCTCAAAAAAAGCATCAGATTAAATCTGAGGTAGGTAATATGAGCTGTGTAGGTAATATGACCAGGAAAAAGAGTGATCTATGGAGTAAAGCATTAATCTTTTCATCTGGAATATTAACTTATCTTATGAAAAGTAAAACATGGATTTGAATTTCAAGAGCACATCTTAGCTACTAACCAATTAATTCTTGTAAGTCAGAAGATGCACCACACCATAAAATTTAGCTACCAGTTGCAGATGATACTTGTTCTGTGCAATTGCTCACAAAGCTCAGACAGTCTGATTAATAGTGTCTTTTTTCTTCTCTGCAAGAATATAGTAGGAAAAATAAAAGTATTAAATGATAATTATAGTATGCAAGCAAGTCTCTATATAATTTGCACTGTGCTTGCATCACTGCATAATTGTAGTTGTGTATAACTGGCATGGGGATTTAATGTTGGCAATGGTTTTTTTTGTGTCCCTTGCAGGTCAGAAATGGGAGTAATATGCAATCACCACTGCTTGGCAGGTTCTGTGGAAACATTGTGCCCAGTCCAATCTTCCCCCAAAATCATGTTGTTTTCCTTCGTTTCAAGAGTGATATTTCCAGGGCTCATGATGGATATGAAATTACTTGGACATCATCATCAAGTGGTAAGACTATAGTAACAAAGTGATTTCATTAACTGACGCTGTGCGGAAGGAAAACACAGACAGGTGGAATCCTGCCTGCTCATTTGGTGCCCTGACTCATCAAGACCTAAAGCTTTCCCAAGTACATAGCTGACCCTGTTTTCTAGTGTTGACTTTAGCAGCCTCAGAGGATGCAGGCCACTTAAACTGGTGATGTACATGTTTCACTGAGAGGCCAGAAAACATCAGGAATATCTATCTTGAGATGCTGATGGTGGTAATGGTGGTGGTGGTGACTCAGTCTACTTCATTAATAGCTCAGTTGCGATAGGCCCTAAGATCCAGATGCTGCTGAGCCTGAAGAGGACTGACATTTTCTCCAAGAAAATAACTTAGTTAAAATGCTGTATAGTGACTGTGTAACAGACCTATTCATAAATGGTGTATGAAATGGGGGTGAATAGCTGGATAACAATTTGCTCCTGACATTAAGTTACTGAAGAGAGCTTATGGTCTTCAGAAAAGCACTGCAGAATAATCTTACAGTATTGGATGATTTGGTAAGAAAGGGGGAAATGAAGTTCAGGATAGGAAAGACTGATGAAGCAGATGGAGAAAAAAAAAAAAAAAAAAGACAATCCTAATGTCACCTACAAAAATATGGTTTCTGAGTTGATTTTTAGCATTCAGCAGCATCCAGTGATGTATGATGATTCTTCCATAATGTCAGGCTGCTGAAGCTAGAGTCTTAATTTGTCTTGTTGGAAAAGCATTCTTACCTGTATTCACTGTTCCAGCTCAGTGTCTCTCTGTTTTTCAGTGCTACTAGTAATATTGTACTAACGTACTACACTGTGTAGTATCTTGTGAAACTAAGTCTCCTCAGCTTATTAAGCATCTCCTTTTTCCAGGATGTGGAGGAACATTATACGGCAGCACTGGCACGTTTGCTAGTCCCAGATACCCTGCAACTTACTGGAACAACACTGACTGTGAGTGGGCCATTACTGTGCCCAAGGGACGAACTGTCACAGTGAACTTCGATTTCATCAGCATTGATGACCCAGGGGATTGCAGTAGCAACTACCTGATCCTTTACAGTGGGCCAGATACCAGCTATCCACAGGCTGGGCCATACTGTGGGATGGTATGTATTCCCTTATGCCTATGACCCTGTAATTAGCTAAAATTAGTTTTATTGCACCGTATTTAAGATTGTTTCAATAATTTTGGCATGAATTGTATACAAACGAGCGGAGGTGAATGAATGCGTAAGGCTTCTGTGGCATTTTAGTAGCCTTTCACTACAGACCTTACAGCGACATCTAGCGGGTGGCATCGTCAAGCCTTTTTTTTTCTCTGAATTCAGTTGCTGTATTTGTGGTTAAAATGTTAACACCCTATGGGAGAAACGTGACAGCAGTACCTAGCATAGACATGAGATCCCTTCCAATCAATGACTGAATCTGTACCCCACCTGTAGCGCTGTGATTGGCTTTTTCACAGTATCTTGGTACGTAAAACTTTTCAAATCTTTTCGTCTTTAATTTTAGGATACAAACATTGCTCCATTCACTGCTACATCGCATCAAGTCTATGTAAAATTTCATGCTGAATATGTGACTTTACCATCAGGATTCCGGTTGAGCTGGACAAGCTAGAATGTTCCTTGCTATGCAGAAGAGATTTTAGATTGTAAAATACATTTGAAACCCCGTTATGATAATTGTGACTGAAGTAAGGCCTTTTGAAAATTACTGTAATACAGCTGTTACGAATTTCAAAATTCTGTCAAAAACATGACCTTGTACTGAAAATAAACTAGTTTTGAAACATACTTTATTATATTCTTCTGTATCATTTCAAATGCTTTTGTAAATGTGCAAAAAGAAAATTTATAGTTAATGCTATAAGAAGTTAATTAGCCAGGATAAAATTTAAAATATTCAACGTGAAGTTGTTAAGAGGAACTAAGATACAAAGTTATCTTCACTTAGTTCTGTAGTTCATGTCTTTGTTCCAACCATTTCTCAAAATCACAGAATCTTGGAATCATTTATATTGGAAGAGACCTTTAGGATCACCAGTTCCAACTATGTTAGCTAAATCATAGCTAACATTATTTAAACTAGAATAAAATCAGCCTTTGCTAAAAATGGCCCCTGTCCTATAGCCATTCACACACAACCTGAAGAGTTGAAGAACTTCACATCTCTGTCACTATATTTATCATGTCAGATACTTAGACTTCAAAATCTATGTTACAACTGAATTTATAAAAAACTTGTGAGACTTTTGGCAGAAGTATCACCTTCCTAGACAACCTGTGGGCAATTCTAGACATTTTAAAAATGGATGTAATTTTAGAATAGGGCAGATACCAAGCTATTGATTGGCTTTTTACTGATGCTAGTTTGCTCTCTCCCTAGGCTGACACACATCTCATGTCACAAATGCTGTTGGGATATACAGAGAACACTGGTTCACTCATGGAAATTAATTTCTTTCTCTTCTTAAAGAGATCGTTGCAATAATTGATTATGAGTGACAATGGAATTGTTAATGGCGGTTCTAACAGACTCTGGAAATTCTTAGAAGATGAATGTCAAAAAAAAGCCTAATTCCACAAAAATACCAAACTTTGTAATGGCTAAGGAGCCATCCTAGTTAAAAGATAAAGCAGAAAGCAAAACAAAAAAGGGCAAAAATGTAGATGACGTGATATAAAACTCAAGATACTCAACATTCTGAAATGATTTGGTAACGTAGGAAAGAGTGATATCTGTGAACTCTCACTGGCCAAGTAAATGAGATGTAAGACATGGGTTTAGAGCCTTCTAATCATGAAGAAAAATCTAGCTCAGGTACAGGTGATACACCTGCTAACGTGCCAAAATATAACATGGGAAAATGAGAAATATCTTTATTTGAATCAAACTAGGAAAATGCTGTGTTCTCTTGAGCTGCAGGCAGACCAGAAAGTTCCTCTAATGGGGGAAGACACAAAAAAAGTTTATTAAAAACCTATAAAAGGGCAGTGAAGAAAAATTCATCTGAACTGTCTGGAGATAAAACTACAAAATAAGCTCTAAATATAAGAATTCATTTGACAATGTAAGCACGGCTTCAGCTGGTTGCCTGCAGAGATCAGGAAAGAGTTTATTTTTTCTAGGGGATGACTGTATCATAGGACTTCACGTGCATCCTCATGCTTTTGACCCTCTGATGAGTCATTGTGGATTTGGTGCAGTTGGGACAGGGCAGATGTGGTTGCTGGCTCTTGCTGCTGGATGGATGGTGACACCAGCGTCAGATTTTAGGCAAGAACATTGTGTTTTTGCACTTTGGCAGCCTGCTGCTCTGCTCCTCTGGAAGCTGTCGGTGAAGGAGAAGGGCAGATCTCACTCAGGCAGCCCTCTGCTGCTGCAAGGCTGGCCAAGTTTTGCAGTACATTCCTTTCCCATGTGGACAATGAGTTCTCTGACAGGCTGACCCTTGCTCTTGCCAAGAGTATGACAATCCAACACGCTTAATAGAAATCTGTACCTACTTTTAATTAATTAAGTTCGTTAGTGGCTTTTTGCAGCTGATCTTGGTCACTCGTCACACAGTTTATTGACACACAGTTTGTTCCCCTGAGGAGACCCCGGCCCCATGCAGGCCTGCCAAAGCTTTTGGTTGTTGCACAGTGTTTGGCTATGATTGCTGTGAGGCCATTTTTGGCAGTGCAGCCTTTGGCCCTGAGCTCCATAGGGAGGACTGTAGTTAAACTGAGCAGTGTGTTGAAATCTTTACTTCATAAAAACAGATTTCACTAAGAGAAAAATCATATGTCACTTTCAAGCGGCTGAAATGCTTTCAGATAATTTTTTGATACAGATAAATACTGATCTTGGTATGAATTTTGGTGATAATGCCACGCAAAATTTATGGAATCACTGAATTTCTGCAGAAAGAAGAAAATCTGAAGAACATCACGAAGGAGAGAAGAAGAAATCTGTAAGATCAATATATTTTAAAAATCTAACAATAATAATGCTTGGTGTGTCTTTAAATGTTACAGCTATACTTCTGCATAATTGTACTTACATGTGAATAATATGCATGAGCTTCTGTAAAAAATTGAAAGTCCAGCAGAGAATTAATGCCCATGAAGACTGCTGAATGAAGCTGCTGGTACAAAGTTCAATTGATCTGGCCCAACTGACTCTTGCCAAAAATAGTCAAAGTCTAAAATTAGAGTAAATTATCAAACCCATTCAAAGCAACTCACTGTTGTCCTCTAGCATCTTATGTGAGCAACCACAAGAAAAATACCACTGCAGAGCTATTAAAGTGAAGGTCTTTAAAGGAGAGAGCTGTTGTCGAGCCATGTTTCTGTCTTGGAAGGTAAGGAGTAATTTAAAACACTTTGAAATGATTGCATGGCAAAAGCAAACTGGAACAACTAAACATGTAAACTTCTGAAAAATTTCTGCTATTTGCAGTGTACAGTTCAAAGACAAAATCTTTGTTTAATATGATTATTGCTTTGTTTCACAATACTACCAGGAATATCTTTGCTTTTATGTCTCTGCATGTCACTGACTGGTTTATAGATCATGCTATAGTTGTGAATATTGCATCTCTGTCTTGTAAAACCTGCACAGCTACAAATCTCTCCACTATGAATGGCACAGTACAGATAATCAATGTCCATGCTATCACTTTATAGAGTCAGATTTTTTTTATTTATGTGTAAATTTTCTAGATATTGTTATACCTACTTATTTTAAAAAGTATATTTTAGGTAACAGTTATATATGAATGGTAAGGACTTCAAAGACTAAGGTTTGAAAGTTAAGCACTAAAACATCCGTAACAGCATTTCTGAACTGCCCTTCTTATGTGGTGGGGCTATTCTTTATAAACAATGAGAAGTAATAACAGAATGAGTTCATTTGAACTATAGTTACTTGAACTAAAGGAGAGAGAATATATACAGCTACAATGCTAAAAAAGAACCACAGTGCTGCTCAATTTAAAACATTCACCAATTTTAGTTAAATATTAAAGAATTTTGACTGCGAAACTGTTTTCAGCTGGCTCATAAAGCAAAGGAGATGTCTCAGTTTCCCACAGTAACTCGAGATAAGTGTCCTAGGCACCAGAATTAAGATATTTAGTGTAATTATTTTTCCATCAGCTGCCAAACTAATACCACAGAACTATTTGGCAGTCCTGATTAAAGGAAAATGTGATAAAAATTAGTAGCACTGACTGCCGTTCATAATAAGAACAATAGCAAGAACACAGAGTTGCTAATAAATGATACTTAAAATGATAATAGCTGATAGCAGAAATAGAGGCCAAAGTACAGTAGTTTGCTTTAATAAGGCGAAGATCAGCAAATATACATTGTGTCAGTTATCACACATAATTAGTGTAATTTTGGCAGATAGATTTTTAGCAGCTGTCCTAGCAGTGGACAGCTGTTTTTGCAGATGCATGTTGCTGTTGTAATACACTAACCCCAAATTAGAATGTACTGGTTTTTGGAGGAAAAGAAAATAATAGAATAATAATGCATAATAGGACAAAGAGGAATGACTTGAAACTAAAAGAGGACAGATTTAGGTTAGATTTCAGGTGGAAATTCTTTACTTGGGATGGTGAGGCACTGGCACTGCTGCCCAGAGCTGTGGTGCCCCATCCCTGGAGTCACTCAAGGCTGGGCTGGCTGGAGCACTGGGCAGCCTGAGCTGGTGGGGGGCAGCCCTGCCCATGGCATGTGTCTGGGTGGATTTTAACGTCTTATTCAACACTCAATGATTCTATGATTTCCTTGCTTACAACTACATCAGACAGCCACAGGAAAGGCAGCGTTGGACTCTCCCTCCCTTTGCTGCTTCCCATCACCAGAGCCAGCAGTGACCAGAGCAGCTGGGAGAGACAGCATAACAAGCAGGAGGCAAAGCTCAGTGGTGGGTGCTGGAAAGGAGTGCAGGGAGGGAGCTGCCTACCCTTGCAACAGAGCTCACCTACTTTAACCAGCTGTCCTAAAACATGTACCTATGGGCAATTCATCTGGGTAAGGCTGTGAACGTCTTCTATAAGAGAACAGTGAACACCGAGCTCATTGACTGCTGGCAATATGGCATTTGCTCAGACAGGAGCGTGGCACGGGTTTGTGCTCCTGCAGACGAAGAGGAGCCGTGCGCAGTTTGCAGGTACCCGCGGGACTGCAGTCCTGCCAGGCTGCCCCAAGGCAGCCCTTCAGGAAGCGACTCCGTGCAGCGAGCGCCATCTCGTGATAAATGTGGTACTGCATCTCAGAGATAAAACATCCCATTTCTTAGAAAGGAAAAGCTAAAATTATACCCGTAGCAATGCTAAACCAACATTTCAGGCCGGATGTGAGGAAAACGTTCTCGGAAAGAGCGGTGAGGCGCTGGCACGGGCTGCACGGAGAGGTGCCGGAGTCGCTGTCCCTCGGGGCGTTCAAGAAATGTGAGCTGTGGCACTGAGGGACGTGGTGGGTGGGCACAGTGGGAATATGGCGATGGTTGGACTAAATGATCTCTTTTTCAACCGTGACGATTCTGTGACTTGCTGGTTAAGACACCTTCCCGCTTATCCTTGTTTTTTTTGTGGAAATGCACATTTCCACAAAAATCCACTGGGAAATCCACTGGGAACCATAGCCACTCAAGGCTATGGTTCCCAGTGTGCGTCCAGGCTTCGGGTCATTTTATAGACGGAGTCATTAGTTGCTTTGAGCTTCTCTATGTGAGGAACGACAGAAAGCAGGACATCGCCCCCAGCCCTGCCGCCCGCTCAGGTGCGCGTGCAGCCACCAGACAGCACCATCGCGCATGCGCCACAGCTCAAGGCGCACAACCGGGATTCCAGCGGCTGCAGCCTGAAGTTCCCGCTCTCAGATACGGTTCGCGCTTATTGGTCGGCGAACCACATCCTCTAGCTCTTCCAGCCAATGGACGGCGAGTCGGTACCGAGAAAGCGCACTGATTGGCTCAGCACCTTTGCGGACTGCGATTGGAAACGCCCCCAGAGCGCGGACGGCTCTCCGGAACCGCGGGGACGACTCCGCTTCCTGGGCAGGACGGCGGCGCGCCTGCGCGCGGGAGGGGCTCGGCTCAGGGGAGGGACGGGCTGGAGGCGTGCGGCTGCGGGGCCCCGCCCAGCCGCCACAGCCGACGCCACCGCCTCGACCCAGCGCCGCTGTGCCGTGCCGTGAGTCGGGGCGGGGTCCCGCGGTGGCGGGTCGGGGCAGTGCGCGGGGACGCGGGGCGGGAGGGGGTCCCGGGCGGTATCGCTGTGCCGAGCGGGGAGCGCTCCTGTGACGGTGTGTGTGTGTGTGTCTGTACGTGTCCCGCCCAGGCCATGTCCAAGTCGCTGAAGAAGATCGTGGAGGAGAGCCGGGAGAAGAACCAGCCCGAGGTGGACATGTGCGACCGCGGCATCTCCAACATGCTGGACGTGCCCGGCCTGTGTGCGTAGCGGGGCGGCGCGGGCGGGAGCGGCGGCACTGCCTTATTTGGGCCGGGGCTGCGGGCGGGAGTGGCCGCGGTGCGGGGTGGGTGAGCGCAACCCGTGCCTGCGGTCCCTGCCCAAGCGCGGAGGTCGTGCAGAACCGCGGGGTGTGCCACGGGCCTTCCTTCTCTGCCGGTTCTCTTCCCGCTGCCGAGCTGTGCGGGCACGTCGCGCTGTGGAGCCCGTGGTGTGATCCCTGTTCAGGAAGGAGCTTCCTTGCGCTCTGCTGGATGAGTGGTTGTTTCAGACTAACTAGTGGCTGGCTCACCTCGACCGCAGACCACTCTTTAGATCTGTACTTACCCTTTTGATAGCCTCTGATACATTAAGATGTGGCTAGGAGCTGTTGCTGAGTTCAGGACACACCAAGTCCAATAATCAGCACTGAGGCACGTTGGCAGCTTTGCTCTTTCAGCTGGGAGGAAAGGTAACATTGAAGTGCATCAGTTGGAAGTTCACGTCCTACCCTCAACTGTGCAGGAGTGCTGAGGACTGCAGCAGCTCTAGGAGAAGTTTCACTATCTCTGGACGTTTTCAAGGAAAGGGTAGATGTTAAGCTTAGGGATGTGGTTTAGTGGGCATGGACTTGTGGTGCCCCAGTTACACTGCATCAATTATGTGTGTGCAGATGCGCACACCTGTACGTGCTGCATCATGTGCTTTAGCGTAGTGATTCAGGGCCTTCTCCAAGTTGAGATCATCCTTGTGGGAGATATAAAGGCTCACTGGGCTGGAGAATAGTCTGAAGTCGTGTTTGGTAGCTGCTGATGAGCTTTTTGTCTCCTGAAACAGTGACTGCTCCCTCCTCAGAGGGCCACTAACTCCCACGGGAAGCTGCCCTCTGCAGTTTTGATTGTTTTTCAAGAAGTGTGCCAAGCCTTGTCCAGCTGTAGCTGTGGGTACTCTCTGTGGGTGGCCGATGAGCTTGCCTTTAAACTTTTGTAAATTTATTCATATAAAGTAGATACAGTTGCACTGTCTTGAAAGCAGTGTGCCACGCAACTCTGCTGTTGTGTGCAAATCCCCTTCCTTCAACTACAGCACTATTCTTGTGTGTTTAAAAACAAAGTTGTAAGGGAGTCTAAAAAAGACTCATAACAGGGAGGGAGAAGAAGGGAAAAATACATGCAGCAGCTTTGCTTGGACTGTCTTCTGGCTTCTCTTCCATCCATACAGGACAGATACTTTTTTCTTTTGCCTTGACTTCTGCCATCCAAAGAAGTCTATAGGACAGATAGAACAAACCAAACATTTTCCTGTATCAAATTTTGATGTTGTCTCAAAATTGATCAGAAATGCTTTTCATATCTGAAATGAACACTCATGTCTAAAATTGTCCTAAAGTAGCTTAAACCTAGACATTTGTTGACTTCTCCATCTCTTCCTGCTTTCTCTTTCATTAAAGGGAAGGCTGAGCTGTCAGCTGGTTTGTCAGAGGAGGCCATGGGAGGGCTGGAGCACCTCCTGTGGGGACAGGCTGGAGGAAATGGGCTTGTTCAGACTGGAAAAGAGAAGGCTTCGGGGAGACCTCGTTGTGGCCTTCCAGTACCTAAGTTGCTAAGAGAAAAGCTGGGGAAGGGCACTTTATTAAGGAGTGTAGTGATAGGTCAAGGAGTGATGGCTTTAAACTAGAATAGAAGAGATGTAGGTAAGGTGTTAGGAGGGAATTAGTTAATCAGAGGTCAGAGAGGCACTGGCACTGCTGCCCAGAGCTGTGGGTGCCCCATCTCTGGAGCGCTCAAAGCCGGATTGGATGGGCTCTGGGCAGCCTGAGCTGGTGGGGGGCAGCATTGCCCGTGGCACTGGGTGAAACCAGAGGGGCTTTAAGGTCTCTTCTAATGCAAACCATTTCATTTGAGATTTGAGATGTCCCTTGGTCTCGATATTTTGTAAGTCGGTGCATCACATTAAAATTGTTTCACCTGATCTTTGTGTTAAACTTTAAAATATTTTCTTATTATTCTGATATGCAAAACAAATGTTGTACCTGTGGTCAAAACATTTGTGTGCTATTTATGCTCCCCTATATGAATAGCTTTAATGAGTGTCTTCTGTTGTGGAAATGTTTGAGTTCTGCTTGTTTGCTTTGTTGTTTTGTTTGTTATTAATTCAATATTCTGAAATAAATAATTACATTTGTTTACAAAACACTTAGATATTGACTGGTGGAGGCAAAGAGAATCAGATTTGTCCTGTAGAGTGAATTATCTCATTAAGCAAGTCGGGTGTGATGTCTTTTGCCTGGCTCAGACATTTTTTTGTGGGTATCTAAGCAGAGTTGTTAGAGTAAGGAACAGTTCCTGATCTGTGATTTACTTCACTTGAAGTGATAGGTGTGGAGCTATGGATTATTTTGCCCAAGTAACTCAGGACATCTGCTGCTATGTAGTCTTGTTGTTGGGGAAAGGAATATTGGATGAAATGCTATTTACTTGAAGTGTTAATTTGTTCTCGTTATCATTCCATCTGTGAGCTATTCATATTTTATACAAAGCACATGCTTATGTGGTAGGAATTAATATGCCTAGAATTTTTGTTCATTCCTAGAATAACTGCAGTGCAGAGAACAGAGTGTCAGGCTGCTTGCAGGTTGTGTTGTGTGCTGCTGCAGGGCTCATTCTTTGGGAACTTCCTGCAGTGGGAGTGGCAGTGTCCTATCTTGGTCCAGCAAGAACTCTGGAGTCTTCCTTTTAGGGTGTTTTTAGTTGTTTTTTTTTTTTTTTTTCTTCCTTTTTTTAGAGAAAAGTAAGCCAAGATTTGCCATCCAGATATGTTGTGTAGAGCTAACTGGCAGTGTGTGGAAGCAGCCCTTGCTACTGGGGTGAAAAGAGAAGAGCTTAAATTCTCTTCCCCCACCCACTCTGTTTTGATGCAGCTGTGGGCTTGGGACCATCATGAGAGTTTGTAGTTACCAGGTGAATAAATTGCTCAGGCAGCTGTTGGTATCCTCACCCTCTAACTTCTGTGTGCACATATGGTGCATCCTTGAAATCCAAATAAGTTATCTCCTGTGTATGAATCAGTGTCATGCCAACAGAGGCTCTGAGGTCTGCGGTCCTTACAGCCTCCTTTCTTTGTGTCTACTGTGCTACTGTACAGGGGTTACAGTTATTGCCCTGTGGGAATCCCTGTGCCCTTTGCATCTCAGAGGAGACAAAGGGAGATGGTTCCAGCTGCACCTCCTTCAGCCTTCTGGTGTTACTTGGGGGTATTAATTAGTTGCTGAAGACAGATGTATGCCGATAGAGTTGGTTGTTTAGTTGTGTGAAATGGACTATCAATGTATATTTGTAGGATAAGGAAGACCACAACCAGTTGATCCTACAGCACAGTCCTTTTCATGGAAGAAAGTATGCGAAAACAAAAGACTTGGTGTTTCCAGGGACTTCTCGTTTCACCAAGGTCACCTTTATGTAAGGGAGAAAGTTCACCTCTTTTACAGGATGGCCAAGCACCGCTTTATGCCTCAACTCCTGCTCTTCAAATGCTCGCAGTTTGATCTCTGAGCTGGTAATAGCTTTGGACCTTCTTGTTGTCTGGACATGGCTGCCATGCTGCTGTAGGTAGTCCAGTGCATGTGTCCCTAAAGCTGTTTTCCCCTTCATGGGATGTAGGCATATTTATGGTCAAAGATACAATAGGATTCTTTGTCAAGGCCCAGGATTGACTGGGATGCTGGGGCTTTTCAGGCAAGGTGTCCAGGTTTGGTTGAAAATGGACAGTAAGGTCCAGATTGAGAATTCTTTGGCAGATTGTAATCCTTGATGTTGGGTCTTTGTTCTATTCTGTAGCGATGTGTTAGGAAGAAAATGCTTATGAAAACTGACTTGGTTGAGGAAGACAGAGGCGTAACAAATGGGAGAAAGAGCAGCGAGTAATGGCTATACGCTTGTGTTGTTAAAGGGCCAACAGTAGGTGTGCCTTGAGGAGTTAGTCAGCAGTCTTAGCTTTAAAATCAGAATATGCACAGAACTACTTAAGATGCATCGATTCAGGAGTTTAATGCTCAGAAGATCTGGATCTGCACAATGAGAACTTAATTGACCCTTTACAAGCACATTCACTTTCAATGGGTAAAAATTATGTAGTGGCAGGCATGGAACATCAAATGCATTAGTATGTATTAGTGCAGGGTCTGTCACAGTTCTCTGTTTAAAAACACTTCTTTTCTTACTGCTTTGTTCCTTAGTTCAGTCTTCATCAGCTTTGAGCAGAGGCTTGCTTGTTTGCTGCTGAATGCAGCACAGCTCCTCCTCCTAGTGAGCTATTGCAGCAGCACTTGTGTGCTTGCTCTTTAAGAGAAGTTTGGGGTGGGTGCACTGTTACTTCCTTTCTGCTCCTGGCCTTTCCTTCCTCCCCAGCTTGCAACTGCAGGGGGAGCTGTGGCAAGCCATTTGGATTTTTCCCTGAACTTTCTGTTCTGTTTCTGGCTTTGGGTGACTGCATTTGTTCTGCTGTCAGATTACCTCTGCCTGTGTTACAAGTTTAAGGGTTGCCTGAAGCAGCACAAAGCACATTGCTGGGAAGTGTTTCCTTTACTGTTACAGTGGTCCTCTCAAACTGCAAAGTAGGAAGTATGTGTTAGCATGACCAGTTCTCATACATACTTATCAGGATTCCTTGGTTCCATGAGGCAGCTATATTGCTTCTAGAGCTGTTCTGGAGAGACAGCACTACAAATAAAGGTGTAAAGGAGCTTTGTCTAGTTCAATAAAGTATGTAAAAATGCTTCATGGGTGAAAGGCTGTAAATACAGCTATTGCTGCTTGGGACTAGAAGGTAATGAATAGCGGAGATGGGGAGATGTGATGTGTGCCATGTTGCTGTTTGGGCAAATGTTAATCTATCAGTTCTTTCTTGGGTAGGATTTAAAAGACAAAAATGAAAAAGGCGTTCCAGTACACATCCCATAGGAGTGTTTGTGGAGTCAGGCTTCTTCAGGGAGGCAGGGTACTGCTTGTGTTAACAGTGCTTCATGTAGAAACAGAGACAGAAGTAAAGGAATGGAGAAGGTGCTCAATGCATCCCTAAGTTGTGAGCCTGTCTTGGTTTTTTTATACATGTATATGAACTGGATTTACTTAACTGGGGAGAGTAACTCATGGTTTTTTTTTTTAGCTGAAATGAATGCAAGCTTTCAGTTGTCATGTCTGTTCATAAACTAATTTTTTTCTCTCTTCATTTACAGTTACTTTGTCCCACATCACACAGCTGGTTTTGAGTCACAACAAGCTTACAAGTAAGTATTCTACTTCCTACTTCATTGAGCTGCAGAGCAATATTTAAAAGCTGCTGCTACTAGTTTATTTTTTGTAGAGTGAGTGTCAATATTTAGAGGGTGATCTTGGAGAAACACTTAAAGGAAAAAACATTGAGGGTATAAACTAGCAGTCATATTTAACGTTTCTTTCTGACTTCAAAACAAATTTTCCACATACTAGAGTCAAATTAGTCAACTTGTCATACTAGTGCCATACTAGTGTTAGTAAACATGCAGGTAGTCAAAAATCCTATCTTTAGAATTTTTTTGCACTGTAGGAAAAAAAAAAAGGCTTTTTTTTTTTGCAACAGTGCAAAAAAAAAAAACCCGAAAATACAGTTTGCTTTTTAGGAGATGGATAATTCCTTTGACTGGAGCAAGTGAAAACTACAACTCAGCTTCATTACATCTATAATTACATGTATGTGATGAAGGCCAACTGAATGTGTGGTTTGGGCATGAAAGTCAGCCTGTCTTATTGACAACAACAAATCTTTTGAGTGTAAACTGTCTGTTGATTGTATTGCAGTACATCTTCAGTTATTACCCTCTGGATACTGCTTTCTACTTCCCCTAGCCTCAGTTGAGGTGTTGGTGAAGATCATATCATGAAAACAAACCCACTCTTGCGAGGCAAAATAAATTATTTTTCTGTAAGAGAAAGCTTCTGGCTTATCTGTCTGTGTTTTTTGCAAACATTGATAGTTGGCTTTTGAAAGACAAGCAGTGAGTTTCATCTAGTCCCTGTTATGGTATGTCTTCTAAAGAGAAGAAAAGTCCTGATTTTGTTGACGTTCTGTTTGTCTTTCTCTGTTCTCAGCATGTGTCAGTGGATTTCTGTCTCACTCTTCTCCTTTTGAAACTTTTTAATTTTAATTTTTTAAGAGTGTGGAAATGGAGAGGGGAGTGGAACTACCCAAGTGGGCTTGTATTGGAGAGCAGACTGGGCAGTTGCTGTAGCTCACACCAGGCTATCCCTAGAAAAAGCTTTACAGATTAAGAGTAGGGTGGAGGAAAAAAAAAAAAGCAGCAACCAATCAAAACTATCAAATTCTCAGCAATTTGCTGCATGAGATTAAGATAGTATGTGTGCAGGGGAAATGCTAAGTCATGGCCTGAACCAGTGATTGAGCACCTGGTTGGAAGGCAGGGCCAACCCAGGAGAGCTCAGGTGCATGCAGTGCCCTGACTGATGGAAGTGGTGCAGCCGGGATCCACCCCTTCCCAGACCTCATTTAAGAGCTGGTAGTGGAGACAGTGGTATCTTGCTGGAGATCCCTGTGTACCTGTGGTCTTCTAAGAGTAAGTAGATTTTTTTCCTTTCTGTGTCCACGGCTGTTGTATTTGAGCAAGTCCTTGCTTGCTGCAGCCTCGGACCTTGCTACTCTGCTGTCATTGCTGTGCTGTCTTGTTACCATCTGTTATTTAAAACGTATGTATTAATGTGGAAATCTTGTTTAAGGGTTTGAACATTTGAAGGGGATTAAGCATGAAGAAAGATGAAAATGTTCTTAGATTCTACCATGTGAACACTGATTCTCTAGATGTTGTTTAGTGGATATTAATGAGCAACTTAAATGATCGCACAAAGTAGTGTGAAATATGTAGGAATATGGGCAGTATTTGAGCACCAGTGAGAAATATGAAGTAAGTATTCCAGGCTCTGTTCTCCTAGCTGTATAATGTCCTCTTGACTTCGATTTCTTTATGAATTTGACCAGCGATTTCCTGCTACCTAACTTGCAGATGACAAGTGATGAGGAAATTCATGGGCGATGTCAGGAAAAGCAAATGTTAAGCATTGTTATTAAACATGCAGATCTGCTTCTAGTTTACAAGGTCAGAAAGTTGTAAGTAGCTGGAAGCTGAGAAAATGTTTTGGGAAAATATTATTATAACCTTTGGCTGTGAATCATCTGTTATCAGCCTGTGATGGAGCTTGGGCCATCAAGTCTGGTCACTGTAAGGAGGTGCATGTCTCTGAACTCGAGCTGCGTAAAGTTAGGCAGGTAGCTGTGCTCAGCTCAGCCACTTTAGCTGCAGCTTTTGGAGGGTTGTGGGCACCTTGAGACAGCATTTTGTTCTGCTTTATCTAAAACCTGTGTGAGAGAAGGTCAGATGACTCATCTGAAGTTGGGTTAAGTGAATTACACCTAGTGCTGCTGGGCAGAAATTGGTTCTCATCTGTTGTCTGCTCTGATGTCTTCTGAATGAGCACCACATGGCACAGGGATAAAATGAGTTGTAAGTGTTATTCTTGGTAAACATGACTGTTCTTTCCCTTTTTTTATTTAATTCTAAAACTTCTGAATGCTAATAAACTTATGAGGACTTGATTGTCTCTTCCATATGACACCTTACAAATCTTAATGGTAGTTGATGAGTGAGTTTAGCTGAATGCACAGCTGGTTGGGCTTATAGCAGTTAACTGCAATTCTGAGGAAGAGAAGGCAGGCTGAAACTCTTGCAGTGAGACTCCAGTCAGGGTAAACTTACATGTCTGAGAATTGAGCCAGAAGAGAGTGACATCCCTCAGCTGAAGTGCCAAAACTGCAAGCTATGTAACTAACCTATATCCTACTTAGAAATCTTGGCTGAAGACCTGACTGAAGATATGTTAGTTAGAGGTGTCCAAGAAAATTGCTTTCAGGTTTTTTTCATTCAAGAAAAAGCCAATCTAGACCACTGTTTTGGAATTAGTTTTGATTTTCAAAATACTGGTTTAAGGGCTGCCACATTCTACAACTGCATTATGTTAAATCTCAGTTTTTTTTAATTTCTCCTTTGTTCTAAAGTAGTCCTTAGACCAGCAGGCTGCAAGAAAATATCTGTTCTTTCAGCCTAGAGATACTGTCTGCCTATCTATGTTTATTTCAGGGGATGGTAAAACCACTTCTCCTGAGAAGTAACTCACCATGTCTGAAACTTCCGATTCTTTCACAGAATGATATAGACACTTAAATAGGCAGCACACATTTTAAAAAGGCTAAATTTGAAGTTCATATTTTCATATTTGACACTGTTGACCTAATCTTTTAAGCTACGTAATTAATTGTCTTAGCAGATTGCTCTTAAAGTGTCTAGGAAGCAGGTGGCACTGACACTTGACATGCTACACTAAGGTCATATTAGCATCTTCTACTAGTTTTCTGCCATTTAAATGAGTGTTCTGCTTGCTGTTTTTTCTGCTGTTTAGAGTAAATATGTCTATCTGGAAGAATAAATATATGTAAAAATTGAATATGCATGTTTTATGTAACCACATTTCATATTTTTGCCAGCAAACTATTAAAAGTAAGTAAAGTTTCATTAGCAAGTACGAGAATTATCCTATTAAGTCCATCATGTGTGTTTTTCTTAGTAATATTTTTAGTATGCCATTCATACTGCTGGTGCTTCTGCATTTACCTGTCTGTAAATCACTTCTTATTTGAAGTACTCAAATCCACATGGATTTTTCTGGAGATTATAAGCCTTGGATTTTTGCCTCCTGTTTGGTGCTGTGCTTATGGAGGAGCCTTGAACTGGCTGCCTCTGTTCCAGGTAACCTATGAAAGAGTAAAATTCGTGCTTCTGCTGCTTCATGAGAACCTTTTTTTTGGCAGAACAGCTTCAAAATCAGAAGCAAAATTGTAGGGGAAGCCAAGTAGTGTTTCTGCAGTTGTGTTGGACCAGTTACTGTATAAGTGACAAACCTGGGATGATTCCATTTTGAGGTCTCCTGCAATGAACCAGTTGAAAGCAGAGGGAGAAAGCAAGTACTTTTTTTTTTTTTTAACTTAGACATATGGGCCACTGTACCCATATGCTATAGTAGACTTTTTTGTTTCATCATCTACTGATTTCTAAAGCCAAGCCACTGTACAGATGAAAAGCTGAGAAGCAAAATTAAAGACAGTCATGTTCAGGTACTAGTCTGCATAGATTGTCTGGTCTGACCAGGCATCTCCTGAACCCACTGGCTAACATCAAAATAAAATGGAATAAAGGTTCTGAAAGTGTTACTCACATCTGTGGAAATTGGGGGCTGAGCAACAGCCCTTCAGTGTGATGGATTAATTTGGTTAAATGTGACAAAGTAGTCACAGAATCTGGGAATAAAGTTTGAGTAACTTTGCTTGTAGGGGTAAACTTTTTTAAAAGACTGGATGTTGTGGATCATAGAATTGCTGCGTCTGGGGCATGGAAAGGTGATTGTGCAGTAGGGAGCTGAAGTCAGCAGGACAGATTAGACTTCACTGTTTGTTCTCTTTATGCCAATGGGATTGTAAACAAGAAATAAAGCAATGAAGAAACTTCCTTTTTTAAAGGGAACTTCTTAGACTGCATAGGTACTCTGGCTTAGGCACAACCTGAGTTTGTGTTTCTTGCAGAGCACTGTCTATCAACTACTTAAGCATTAAGTATGAAATGTTACCGAAACTTCTAGACTTCAGACTGCTAGCCCAATGTGAAGAACTGCCTGGTTACTTAGTGTGTACAAAGTTTCACATCCTGGTATAGTCACGTTTATTATCCCTAATCGGAATGCTGGTTAAGGAAAACTGTACTGCATCAAGAATGGGAAATGTGCTTGAAGTGCTTTCAGAAGCTCAGGTTAACTGCAGTCCAAGCCAGCAGAGCACAGAAAAACATGCCTAGAAAGTGCAGTGGGATGTTAAAGGTTATTTTAGCACTGACAGTAGGGGAGTGCTGCCCATCAGTACGTGTACTGCTATTAGGCTGCAGGTCACCATGATGTGGTTTATTTTCACTTATTTTAGGGGTACGCTGTAAGTTGTTTTTTTATGGTAGTAACTAACAATTATTTGACCTACCTACAAAATAGATAAATTGATACTGTGATCGTTTGGAGAATCCATTCAAAGGTTCTAGTATTTTGTTATCTGGATATATACTTGGAGCCTATGAGTATCTGCTCAGTGGAAATACCAGTAATATATGGTTTGTCCATTAGAGGTCACTGTTTAAATATCTTTAGCTTTTTACTTTCCTGAAAAAAGCTTCTGCCCTGCTATCTATTCAGTCTGATTCACAGGTAGCACTGAACAGTAGCTCAGGTCTCAGTCTCCTTAACCTCAGATGATCCTGTGCTTCCCAGTTTTACCATATGCTTCTGCTGCATTTAAACATCCTCAGAAGTTGTCAGCTGTTCATAGCTTTCTCCTGACTATTTTCTGTCCTTTTGCACTCTGATCCTTTGCTCAGTATTATCAAGTGATCAAATTATGAAAGATTGGTAACAACTGCTTCAGAAACCTCCCATACATGTATTACCTGGTGTCACATTTGCTGTCCTACTATCCCTTTCCTCTGAGCTGCTGTCTACTATCATTCTTTGCTATTTCCTAACCACTGCTTCTTTCTTGGTACTCAAGTGTAATGCTCAACTACTACTCATTTCTTTTTTGTGAGATAGTCCATTAGCTTTTTGCTGCTGGTTTCCATTTTCCATACCTGAATTTTGTTCCCGAATCAACTTTCTGATTCTGCCAGAAAAGCTTTTTCTCATTCATCGTGTTCCTTAGACATCCTAATAGTTACCCATCACCATCCTTGTGCATTTTCCCTTCCAGCAGAGCTTGTTTTCTTGCTGCTCATACTGCTTATTGTTGCTTTCCTCTACCATCTCTTTCTAAACTGCTATGTTTTATCAGCACAAAGCTTGTCAACTCATTGCTATTAACCCTCTTGACTGTGTCCTTGATCTAGTTTAAACTGCTGCTGAATTCCCTTTCTGTCACTCGTACAGAAGGCTTTTTCTTGTAGAAGTTACCTTTCTGGCTGTGCTGTGTGCCCAGGTGTGTTGGAGGTGGTATAGAGGCAGGTACCAACTGCACATCTTCTCCAGCTGTTTTGTTCTCCAGACTGCTGAAATGCTCTGTGGTGTCTCCCAGATGCCTGTGTACTCTTTGTCACTTCTTTCCCTGCTCACTTTTGAGACATGCCACGCTGTTGTGCTAACATGACGCACTCCAAATGCAAGTGTGTTATTAATGTAGAGGAAGCAAGGCAGTGTCCAAAGCACAATGTTTCTGCCTGATACAGTGGGCTCTCAGCTCTGTTTAGGAATGTGCTTGAAGTTAATATGCCTCTTGTCCCAGTTGTAGATGCAGTTTGGATATATCTCCTATTTTTGGGACAAAGACCTTTGAAGGACAGTGTCTTTGCGAATGCGGTGCACAGGAGGAGATGAGAAGGAAGGCAAAGGCGATCCCTGTGCATATGCCGAACTGCATTTATGACATCTGAGTTCTGCTCAAATGTTTAGATTAAATACCTTGTTAGCTTTTTGCTTTCCCCTGAAAAAAAGCCTTGCTTCAGAGAAAGTACAGATGGCAGAGTAATTCAGCTTTAAATAATAGAAGCTTGGGTTTTTAAGTAGCTTTGGGGAATGAATCCTTCATAAATTCTTCTGCTTATTGTTCTGTAATGTGGGAATGCCTCATGAAATGCTCCCAGTTTTAGCATAAATAGTTAAATTTTGTGATGTACGGAAATGGCTTTGCATCCTGAGTTAGTGTACATACTACATGCAGCCCTGGGCAAGTATTGTTTACCTCTGAAACTCTTCTGAAACTGTTGTGTGTTCCTCTCTTTAAAAGTCACCTGCAAATATGTTAGCTTATTTTTCATAAGTCTCAATGTTTTATGATGTTTCAGTACAGATTCTTTGTCATCTCCCCTGGTGGCTTAAAATGTCTGTAATGGCTTTTACCATCAATATTTCTCTATGTATTTGTACTAGTTATAATGTAAAATTGTTAGAGATCTTTTGGTCAAAATGAGGTATTTTGAAATTGCCATCTTCAAAGCTAGTGAATTTGGCACAGATGAACTGATTTCATTGAAGAGCTTAATTTTGTACCATCCTAAAGAATTTGCTATCTAAGAAGTTGAATAGATTTTTTTGTTGTTCTTGTTAATACTGAAGGGGGGAGGTGCGGAGAGGTAGTCTGGTTGAGGGCAAACTGGATGTAGTTTTATATACTTGTCTTATGGTTCTTTCTTAGCTGTTCCTTGCTATCAGCATGTAAGTATGATCTGACCTGTAACAAGGTGATGTAGCCTGTATTAGTTTTTGCATGCAGCAGAGCATTTTGTCTGAACTGCTCATGAAACGACTTCTAAAAGCTGGAATGCCATGGTCCTCTGGAGTACTTGCATGTCAAAGTAATTCAAAAAGCTTTGCTAATCTTGCTTTTTTCAAGATAACTTGTAGAATTGAGGGGGCATAGTTAAATCTACGCTTTCATACCTGTGCACACTCAGCTGATAATATCCCTCAGTGCTATAAAATCAGCTAGCAAAAATCAGGTTTTGTGGCTTCAGTTCTCTACTGACAGATGACTTGTTTTCAATTTAGCAATCCCTTCCTAACCTCCCTCCCTGGCTTTAAGTATTTTTCTCAAAACTTTTAAGTGCATCATAGGCATTATTTTCTGACAAGAATGTAGTGGTTTTGCTAGATGTTACTTATTTCCCAGTGTCTTTCCAACCTCTCTTGTGCTCACAGCACTTCTCCTTAGTCTCTGCCTTCTAAATTAAAACCATTTATTGATAAATTGCTTTGTTAGCACATCAGTAGCACATACTCATAAGTGTGTTTTCATAACTGCAGTGCTTCTGCGGTTGATTGCAAACAAGAAGTGTGCTGGTTTCTGGGAAAACTGAAGATTAAGGAGACTAGTCCATTTTTAATGTTTTCGGTGTGTGGAAGGCTGGTATCTGTCTTTGGAGGAGTGTGGAGGAAGGGCAGAAGAGGAAAACTTGAACTACATGATGTGTAAACTAAGTATTGAGTGCTTCACTTGGGATGAGGATTCTCTTTGGTTAACTGCCAAGTATGATATCAGCATGTCCATGAATATTTAAAATGAAAACTGTTGTGTTCTCCCTCTGTTAATTCCCCTTTCATTTTGGTGAAGCTGATTGCTTCTCTCAGTATAACAGAACTCTTGTTAAATTAATCTAAACCTGACTCCAGCTCTATGAGTACAGTTGCACTGGATGCACAGAATGCATTATATATTTCGTATTTGAAATTCTTCCTCCCCCGTGAAATGTGAGTAACATTTCATGTGGCTGTGACCTTTACTCTAAGGGGATCCTTACTCATGCAAAGTTCCTGTTGAGCTAACTGGATTAGCAACAGTCTGCAGAACTGGGTTTGTTACGCTGTGGCCCGAAGGTTTCCTTGTAGGTTTGAGCAAATTCTTGCTTTTTGGCAAGAAAATGCTGCTTGAGATCTACATCAGACTATGGTACTCCCAAAGTTCTGCACTGAGTTCTCTTTACTCTCTATTACTCTTGACCTGCTTATAAATGGAACGGTTTAATGAGAAACTGGCATAGACTCAGTACTACTTGTCAGAAAAGAGATTTATATTTTAATAGCTCTTCTGGATAAATATTCCCTTAGAACCTTTAAAGGTTCTACTTAATGTCATGTTCCTAGGTGCTGCCTAATTAGTTCATTAACTGGAGAAGCATTCTGGAAAAAAAGAGTTTCTGCAGCTTGAAGTTTCTAAGGATGATAGCGTCAAAGAAAATAATCTTAAGTAATTAAAATCCTTATTTCAGTTGATGTCTGATTCAAAACCCATTGGATTAAATGGGAGGTTTTTGTAACCTTTGAATAACATTTATTGAAGAGATTACTTGGTTCACAGTTTTATGAATAGGCAGGTGTTATAGATGCTGCTTTTCCAAGCAGCTGTGGGAAAATGTTTATTTTGAACATTCAGTGTTGAGATATAAATGAATTGAAATGTTTCTCTCAGTTTACATATTGTGTACTCCGCTCCTGAAGGCTTGTATTTTCACTAACTCATTTCCCTCCTCCAATTGGTAGTTTATCAACAGTATGAGCTGTTTTCCTTCATCTCATAGATGAAAAGCAAAGGGAGACTTGATCTTGCAAACACCTGAGTTTGTTTACATCTAAAATTGTGAGGTTTCTTTTTTTTAACTGTTTTCCAGTGTTCCGTAGAATGATCTGGGAGATCATTTGCAGAAATCAAGACTTAACAGAAAGCCGGCTCATTTTCAGCTGTGAAGGGCTCTGCCACCACAGAGGAATTGTATGGAAAGCCAAAGAGAAACCTCTGACTCCCTGCTTTACTGGAAAGGGTTACGTCTGAGATAAATTTTACTGCAGGGTACTTTAACTGATATAAATGTTCCTAGCACAGTAGCTGGCTCAGCTAAAAGATCGATCTAACCCAGTATTTGTTCTCCAACAGAGGGCAACATCAGACTTTCAAGTAATAGTCTTGTGATGGCTCCAGGCTCACTGTGTGGAGAGGAACTGAGATCTGGGTCCAGGACACTTAGATGTGGAGCTATAGAGGTTCTGAACAGTGGTTTAATCTTCTGTATGAATGTTTTGGAACTCATAGCAGAACTAGTGAACAGCTACTCTTACATAGGAATAAAGTTGTGCTTTGAGTGAAAGGCTGCTGTTAAGAGCTATTTTCATTCCTGAAGAATTGTCACTAATGTCAGGGTGAAAAAGAGCCTGTTTGTTCTTAAACCCTTTGAAGTATAACAAGTTGCCAATACTTATTAGCAGGAGCATGAAGAAAGATCTCTTGCTGCTTCACATGCAGCTTGTAGACTCTGCCTCTCAGCCAAGCTCTTGAAATCAAGATGAAGTCTATAGCTGTTGCAGTGAATCTCTGTGTGCAATTCCCAGTGCTGAGCAAGGGGAAGGAAGCTTTGTCTGGACTTGCAATGTGAAGCTTAATATGAATGGGGTTTTGTGATGTGACTGTAGCTTCATGGGAGAATGCAAAGCATTGGGCTGCCAACTTTTACTAGCATTTGCTGGGGAGGAGTTTAGTTGTTAATGGCATTGGGCAGCAGATGGTCTTAGAGGAGTTGCTAAGACTGTGGATTTTACTGTAAATATGTGGGTGAATGGAACCAGGATGCTGACAGTTCATTCTCACAGCTCATCATGAGAAGGTGACTCGAGTGGAATTCAGAATTGCCAGAACTTGAATTTCTTGGTATTTGGCAGTCTGCTGTAAATCTGTGAAGAACTCTGCAACTTAGCAGTGTGTTGATAGTAAGGATATTTAGTCGTGCAAAGCTGAGATGAAAGAACATGATGCCTCATCAACTTTTCTTGAGTGTTGCTCATCTCTTGACATGACAGTACTGAATCTGTGTGGTTTAGTTATGAGAGCAGCACTGGAGTTAATTTCAGTCTTCTGCTTCTTAGAATTCATAGAGCATTCCTTTATATACAAAATGAATCTAAATTGTTGAATCACAAAATAAGCCATGACAGAAAAAAGGTCCTTTCTCCCCTGCCACAAATCTCAAGTAACCTCTCTGTTTTCCCTCTCACAATTTTCCCTTTCACAAATAGCTCTACCCCCTCCACCCAATTAAATAATATATATATATATATACAGATGTGGATGAGGGCTTTATTTTGATTTAAAAGGCTGGCACAAAGTATTTCATCCAAATCCTTTGCTAAAATTATAGTCTTTTCCATAGCCTGCTTAGCCATCATAGCCTGCTTAGCCATGCAGTTTTAGTATAGCTTGAAGGAAATAATAAGAGGAAGTAATATAGTAGTATCCTAAGAGTGATTCACAACAGTATCTGGGAATTATACAGATATATTGGATACCTAGCAGCCACTGGGCTAGGGTACAACTGCTATTGTTCACAAGGGACACTTACTCACACCCATACCCTGACAAAAGAAAACCAAATTAAAAATCTCTGATAAACTAGCCACTGGATGTTAAGTTTTCCCCCGTGTTTGCAAGTGGGATGAGTGGATATAATTTGAAACTCTTCAGTGTGTAACCCACTTAAACTGGTTCCTCCAGAACAAGTGCAGACTTCACGAACAAATCTTGGGAAGCCATTTTCTTCCTGTCTCAGAATCTAGGTGTTGTCTTTTCACACGTAGTTTCATATGGTGGTTTTACTGGTTAAATGAAGACTTCTATTTTTGAGAGCTGTTCACCTTCTTCCTTGAAATGATTCTTCCTCTACACAATATCGTAACCTAAGTCAGAAATGAGAGGCAAGCTCAAATTATTCACAACTATTTTGAAACAAACTATTTTGAACAGGCATTTGAAAAGACAAATCCACTAAATCAGCATAATTAGTTCGAGGTAATCCATAACTCTGCCAGACCACTGGGAGGGTACTTGTCCCTGTGTTTGTAACGATAGTACTGACCTTGGTGCAAAACATGCTTTTAGTTGACTTTTGAGATCGTTTTAATTCCTTGAGTGTTTTGTGATGGTTTTCAGCCTGAATAGTTGAAATGCAGAACTGACTTGACACCAGTGAAGTTAGGTTTGGTAAGGCTCATCTGCTGAATGTGAAGTGGTGGTTCCAGTGTTCCTGCAGCCTAGCTCCGTATTACATTTAGCATAACTTGGGTGTTAGATTGAATAATCTTTTATGCTGTCAAAAAGGTGAAAGTTGTTATTAATTGTATCAACAGTACAACTGAAGGAGAACTGCACTTGATCTCTGAATTGCTTAGGCTTTGTGGCTAAACTTAAAACCTGTATTTGCTAATGCTTCTGTTTCCTAATCTTGCATGAATGTAGCATCTCTTTGAAAAGAGCAGAAACATGGTTTGCCAGTCCATTACGTCTCATCAAAGTCAAATTATAAAGTCTAATTTCTGAAAGGAAAACATTTTAATAGTGGTAATTACTGTTCTGGTGAAATATTGAGGCTGGAAGCAGCTGAATTATGTCAATTAAAATCCTTAGTTAACTTCTGTTAGGGAATAATTTAAAACAATGGTAGCAGTACATTACCCTTGCCTTTCTGAAAATGCTTAATTCTTGCCATTGCTGAGTTATGGATACGCGTGGACCAGTTGAAACATTGGACCAGTTGAAACATACCACAAAGGGAAGGCTTTTAAATATTAAGACTTGCCTTAATGACTTAATAAAAAGTATGTTAAAAAATCTCCTGTGATGAATATGACCCTCAATAGTAATATTTATATAGTATAATTAAAATGTTTGTTAGGGAATCCCGTTATTGTGAACAATGTAATTACACTTATAATCTACTAAATGTGACGTGCTATAATGGTCTGCTTTGTAAACATTATTGATTCCATTTTAAGACAGAGATTGCCTCATGCCACCAGATAAATGCAAATCATGGCCTCATAAAATCTTCCAATTATTTAAATGTGTGTTCTATGGGATCCTGCTGCAGTTTAAATTAAGACTGAGCCAAGGTGAATATTGAACACCAGTGCAATCTTCAGTGCAGGCTGTCAGCCTCCTTTTATGTAAACTTTAGTTAAAGCGGGAGAAGATGCAAATCTGGAGAGTGTTTCAACCTCATCTGCACAGGCACATACATATAGCACTTCTGCCTTACTGTTCATGTTTCTAAATTACCAGGTATTGATTTGTGTGCAATTGAATGTAACCATGTATGTGTATTGATCAGATACTCGTTCATTGAAGGTAGTCAATAACTGACTTGGCTAAACAGTTCATCTTTTAGGGCTGAAGTTAAATTTCTGTAATCGCTGTTGAATATTAGCAGATAGGAACTTGGATGTGAGATTATTTAAGCAATCAGCAGGTCTGTGAGAGAGTTTGTTGTGCTTGTTTCTCTGTTGTGGCTTTCCTGTAAGGTACTCTGGCCAATAAGAATAGCTGTAATTTTCTGAAGAGTACCAAGTGATCAGTATCAGTAAGGAGAGCTGATGCTACATAGGAAGCTTCTTAAATATAGGCATTGCTTTTATCACAAGTAGCTCTTAGCAGCTGAGTAGAAACAACATCTATACAAACAACAAAAGACAGGTGCTAGCGGAGCCTGTAGTCTGTGTAGCTTGCCTTAACTGCAGTCTCTTACTGTGAAAACTTTCTCACAGCTGTGCCAGCAAACATCGCAGACCTGAGAAACATAGAAGTGCTCAACTTTTTCAACAACCAGATTGAGGAGCTGCCTACACAGATTAGCAGCCTTCAGAAGCTCAAACACCTGAATCTTGGGTGCGTATCTTAATGCTAAAACTTGCTGCAATGGAGATGCTGTCAAAGGCTATCGCAACTGAGCTTAAATCTTCTTATTTTTCTTATTTAAGCTTCATTTTGAAAATGTGACTATCTTGTTCAGAGTGCTTAGCTAGTTTTCTGGGTAATTGGATACCGAAGAGTGATCAAGCATTTACTCTGATATACCAATAACTATTTAAGGGCAAAAAGCAACTTTATTCATCTAATGCTGAAGTCAGACCTAACAAGTAATGTATTTTACTTTCTTAACAACTGTCACTTAATTTTGTGGCAAGAGACAGTCTTGATTTTTTTGCTCTGTTTTGTAAAAAGCTAAAATAAATGTTAAATTTTGTATGTTAATTTGGGACTTTAATTCTAAAGACCCAAATTTGTGATTAAAGAAACTAAAATTTTAATTAAATCTGTAAAGGCAACTGTGAGTCCTTCTTGAATACAATAAGCATTTCATTCAATGAGATGGTACTGGCTGAATTAGAATCAGAGAAACTCCTGTTAAGTGTTCAGGTACCATATTCAAGTAGAGTTGGTTACACTCCATTATAACTACAGTAGCAGAAGAGTTTCTTGAATTATTAAAATGAACCTGAAATGAACTTTCTTGAAACTAATTGGATGCATTAAAGTATAGCTACTTAGGAAAGCCTTGTGAGGAGAAGCTTTAATTTTGTAGGCTTCTCGTGGAAAGAATGTTTGTATTATAAATTCAGCTTTTGGAAACCTTAATTTAACTGAGTTTGTTTTACTATTTGAAATATCTAATAACTTTTACTAGGCTCTAAGTATCCAGCTTTAGGTACTTTTGTAAAGTGCAGATAATTGAACTGCTTACTGAACTGTTGGCATGCAAAGAAACGTTTTCAAGATGATGTGTCTTGTCCAGTCTTTATTTGATCACTTTAGATCTCTAGCGGGCCCTAATAGCTGTCTGAACTTGGAAATGATCATGAATTAATATTTGCTCTGAGAATCAGAACTTTGTGCAACTTGGGATTTGGCCCTTTTAGAATGGCATATAGAAGTGCTGCCTTATATGGAGTGGGGAAGTATTTGAGTTCTTTCCATGAATTAGAGAAGTGACAAGTGTTAGTGTAATTCAAATATGGGTCTTCAACACTTTTCCTATTTTTTCTCCATTAATGTCTTTTGCAAATCCTTTTGGGGTTAAGAACAGGAGACATTTGGAAACGATTTGTTACTTAACAACTGGTGGTTTTGGTCTGGAACTGCAACATCTGCAATTGTAGAATCATAAAGTATTCTGAGTTGGAAGGAGCATGCAAGAATTTTGTAATTTAAAAGGTCTTTCTCGAGGTCTGCCATCTTCTAAGCTCAGGATTTACAGCCTGGAGTATAGTTCTGCAAAATGGGTTCAGAAGTGCTTGGAGTCAATTTAAGGACAAACTGTCCTGCTCTACTAGGGTGGGTGGGTGGGAACCCTCTTGTCACCTGCTGAGCACATTATGTTGTGCGTGAGTACACGCAGGGCATCAAAACTGCCTGCTGCAAAAGAGGGATAGCTTGAGTAAGAATATTTCTGGGAGGATTTCAATGGAAAAGGGTCAAGAGATATGGTAGGAAGTTGAAGGTGTACTGCTACACTAAAAATGAAATGGGGAATTTTGTCTGCATGTATGCAATTTGTCCTTGGCAGGGCCTTTCAGCTAACTCTCTTTCCATGCCAAAGAATAGGTCTTATTCTATTACAAACAGGAGGCTCTTTCTCTTCCTGTTCTTTGCCTACAAAGTGAAGACCATCGGGACCGTCTACTCCTTTTACTACTGAAAAAGCAGCTGCTTTTAGTCTTATTTAATAAATACTGTTTCTAAAGCAGAGGCAAATCTCCAGGAGTAACAGTGGAGATTGTTCCTATGTATCTTAGCAGCTACCACTTCAGCAGTAACACGAAGTGCACGTGCTTTGTAGGACAGGGTTGTCTGTTTTCCCACTTAGCGCCTGCTGTACGTTAAGACATCCTACTAGCATGAATATGCAATTAGTATGGGCAAGGTTCTTCACAGGAGATCCATGACAGGAAGATTAGGATTGTAATTCTGCAGAATTCTGCTGGGACTAAGTCCTTTACAAATGTTTGACTCTTGCTACCTGATCCTTTTTAATTACATTAATGAGTCTGTTAAATTGGGGTCTAGCTGATTTGCTAATGGTAAAGTCAGCTGTATCTCTTCTACACATCACATATCAAATGGAGTCTGTCTTGTTGTGTACTATAAATGGTTTATTAAATCTGGGTTTGTTAACAGCATGTGGAATTAACTTCGGCATTTCTTAATATTCATCTCATGACTTTAAGTACTGCTGTGCTCAGTGAGAATGTACTTTTCTACATGTGCAGACAAATGAGTGAGATGATTCCAATCAACTAAACAGTGCCAAAAGCAAAGGCACAGATATATCCTCTATTCATATTTGGGCCATCTGCACTAGGGACTTGAAAGGCATGGACTCAGCGCTGCAGACCTGTTTACTGAAACTAAAAAAAATAGCATAAGGTACATATGTATTCAGTGGTTAAAAGCCTTTATAGAAGCCCAAAGAAATGATTTTCTATTTTTCTTTTATTTTTTAAACAGCTTAATGAAGTGGTCCTCAAGTTACTGTATTTATGACAGTGACTATACAAACTATTCCAGAGCATGCTTGGTCTGCTGCTGTTCCTGCTGTTGCTACCATCCTGAACATACACACCCAGCCCTGTAGCTATCTTCTGAAGCCTGGGTGTCTTCATTTTCAGCTCCATGTGCCCAAGTGTAGAACAAGTAGACTGATCAACCGTCCTTATGATGTCTTTCATAGTATTTGTCACAAAATATAATGAAGTGTTTAACAAGCACTGCATGGAGGAGGGATGGCCTTGGAGATTAGTGTCAAGATCTTCACTAGGTGCTAAAATTTGTCAATACTTTGACCTGAGTTTTCTTAGTTCTTAGTGCTATATTACACTTAATACGGTCATATAACATTTCCTATTGACTTCAGTTGTGGCCGTTGCTATTTATCACTTCCTGCCAGAAGGAGAGTTAAATTAAGTATATGTTTAAAGATAATGTGGAAAGTCATGTTTGTTTCCCCAAATCACATAAAAACAAATTCCTCTTCCTTAAAATAACTACATGTAATCTTACACGTTGTTCCTGAAGATGTCTATCTTTTCTGTTGTTTTCAAACCCTGGTGACAAATGAAGCAAGGTCCAACTTTGTATCTGGTATGCATTCCCTGAAGACAATATAAATAACAAACTGGTAGTTCAGTGGTAATCAGCCAGAGCTCTACTTTATCTACAAACAGTGAGGGTGTTTGAACATCATCTCCAGCTGCTTGCCATCCTTCCTCATTGCAGCCACTCTAGATGTTATCTCAGTCCTTCAATTCCAGCCATTTGAGTTTAGATGGAAGTTATTGTCTTCTGTAGACTGTCTGCTTCAGGTTATCAGACAAATCTTTTCATTCTGTCAGTTTTCCCCTTATAGTTATGGCTGTTGCCAATGGGAATTGCTATCCTGAACCCTGTAAGACTTGTTGAATGAGCTGTGTTTAGACTTGAGCCCTTATCAATCAGTGGGGCAACTTCTTTTTGTGTTGTGTTCCCTGTGCACTTATAGTGAAAGCATAAATGTGATAGTCTTAAGAACAGCAGCTTCCAATGGGTGTAAACGCCATGGAGCTGAAGTATTCCTCCTTGTGTCTGGTAATGTGGTGAAGAAATACCTGATGTGGGGGGTAGCAGATGGTCAAGATGCTGTGAGATACAAAATGGTGATTCATGGTTTAGTTAGCTAGAAGATGGCTCACCTGCCAAGGACCAATTGCAGGCTGCCTGTATAATGAAGACATAAATTTTGGAAATACTTTTTGAAGTGAGAGCTTAGAGAAGTCTGCATCACAGAAGAGTTGCTTGGTACCTTATAGCAAACAAAACAAAAGAAAAATGAAGTCTGGTGTAAGTTAGATTTTTTAGAAATGAAAATGTTGTTCATTATGCCTGCCAGATGAAAAGCATACTGATGTCATGTTTTGTTTTTTTTTCCTCTCACATACAGCATGAACAGATTAAATACCTTGCCAAGGGGGTTTGGATCTTTACCAGCACTGGAGGTTCTTGACTTGACTTACAACAACTTAAATGAAAATTCTCTACCTGGAAACTTCTTCTATCTGAGTAAGGAACTTTTTAAAAAAAAAAACTCTACAAATCTTTGTGATGTGGTGCTTTGCTTTCTGCAGTTGAAATTTATTTGATGGAGACCAAACTCTAACAGACTTTTTCTGTTATTTATGTTTTTCGTCTTTGAATACCTCCTGAATATTTCTATACAATTCAACGATATTTATCACTGATATACAGTTACCTGACATCTTTGGACATGAGAAGACTTACTTATTTTTCTTCTGAGTAATATTTCCCTTGTCCCCATACTCAGTTCAAACACTGTGTAGGCTCACGAGCTCCAGAGGAGAATAACTGTTTTGAAAAGCAACTGTTTTATGTTGACTCTGGAAACAATTGTGTTTGAGATGGTTAATTATGGAAACAGTTTTAACAGCTTGGGGGTGTTAAAGTGATCAATATGTTAAAAACATTCAAAAAACATGCTAAGGTTACAAGGTTTGGCAGACGGATAGCAGAACTGAGCTGATCTTTGCTCATGTTAGAAAATATGCTCACATAGTTAAAGATATTGTAATGCATATGTGCAGAAGAGTTGCATTATGGTTGCCTAAGCAACTTGAATTCTGGCACTTTCTGGCTTTCAGTGTTTCTGCTGCTACCTTACCAGTCATTTCTGGGTACTAAGCTGAAGTAGCTTCAAGATCAGTGCATTAACTAGCACGAGTGATAAATGAGGGGAGAGGAAGGGATGCTGCAGTCTGAAACAGATTTTGTGGTTGTAACCTGACAGAAGGAAATTCATAAGTAAGCTTCATTAAAAATAGTCACATATAATGAAATAAAAGGAGCAGGAATAAAGTGCATGAGAGAATCACAATCTCCTCTCTCTTCATGAGTTTCCATTTTAATTTCTTCTTTTTTTCAAAAACCTGTCAAGTATGCTTATTCAGTATATAAAGTTGTGCTAGGTCATCTCACTTTTTCTCCTGTGTATTTCATGGGCACTGTGTAAATTACAAATTATGTGGTTTGAGCCTGCTGTATTACTCCCTTCTAAGAACTCTTTCCCAGCCTTATTCTGTGCTTTCTATAGAGCTGAATATAGATGTGTATTTGTCCATAAACTCAGCTGATTTTTTTATGTTTGTTTAGGATGCAGATTGGTGTGATAAATAAGAATCAGGGGATAATAAAGAGTAATGACTCCATTCTGACAGCTGAGCATTGAGACTATATGCCAGAACCTGCCACAGTCTACTATTGTAGAAATTGTTAATTGTGTCAGTCCTTTTGAATATAGATGTTTTCCTGAACTCACCAACAATGTAATAAGCCAGTAAATCTAAGTTTGACCTGCTTGTTATTATTGTGAGCCCTGGGTATGTCAAAGGCTTTTCACCAAGTCAGGGTTATTAATCAAACCTGACTCCCTTTTATTGATTAGACCTCAAATGGTTGGGTTATATGCCACCCTGTTTATATATTGCTATTTAATTTGCAGCCACCCTGCGTGCACTCTATCTAAGTGACAACGATTTTGAAATCCTGCCGCCAGATATTGGGAAGCTCACAAAGTTGCAGATAGTAAGTAATTTATCTAAATTCCTGGAAAATCAATTCACTTTTGCAATGCTTGTAGGAATAGAATCTAGTCAATTTGAGAAGTAGTAGAGTGTGTTTTCAGGAATAGACCACTAAACCTGGAACTGTTTCTTGTTCATCAGCAGACACTTGTAAATAAATTGAAAGAATCGAGTGTTCAGAAGTGGGGGGAGGCAAGATAGAGTATAGTTCAGTTTTAGGCTGCTTTAGGCTAACCAAAAATTGTTCTGACTTCTTTATGTTCACTCTTAGCTGAGTCTTAGAGATAATGACCTGATATCACTGCCTAAAGAAATTGGGGAGCTCACTCAGCTTAAGGAACTTCATATCCAGGGAAATCGTCTTACTGTGTTGCCCCCAGAACTAGGTAAGATCGTGAATGATCATTTATTTATTTGAATAATAGCAATAATAATGCACTGTATTTCCTCTGAAACTAAGCCTGTTGTTAAACCCTTAAGAAATTATTGTGCTGAAGTTATAATTGCTGGTAAATACTTGCTTTCCCCCAAAGAAATACTCTTTCACAACTACTGGCTGTTTAGGAAGGGCCAGAAGATGTTGCTTGTTTCATTTTATTAGATTTTTACCTGTTATATATACCTTGTATATTAGTAGACCCGACTGCCAGTTCTGCTTTTTATAATATATCATAAATACAGGATCTGTTAAACTGTTATTTTCTCTGTTTGGATTTTGAAAACACTATTTGGATCAGCCAAAATTATGTTAAACAGTATAAGTGACTTATTTGTGACTGTTCTTGTAAAGTTTGATCGACATGAAGAAAATATTAGCTAAGTCAGAGGGATTTTTCAATTCTCTCTTTCAGTGGCCTGCAGTAGTGAGTTAAGAGCTTTTGAAGCAGTGGAGCTGGTTGATGACGTACTTTGAATTTGCATTATTGGCCATTTGTAGTTCTGATTATTTCATATACAGTAAATCCTTTCAACCTAGAAGGTAGAATTTCTCTTAGAAACTGAAGTATTGATTTTGATGAATTTGCATTGCAGTATTCCCTTTGATGTGAGTGGCAAAGGCAAAATGGACGTTTATTTTGACTAATTTACCTACCATAATTTTGTTGATAGATAGATCATGTAGCAGACATGATCTATCCTTTTTTTTTCCATGGTGTATGAAAGCTGCTTTTTCCTATAGATTCAGATTTTATTCCATGACACTGAGGTATAGCTTTTACTTTTGGTTAGTCATATTTATAATATCTCTTTGAACTGCAGTAATGTTTTAGACATGTACAATATCTGTACATTTCTGTAGATTTCGAAGTTACAGCCTTGCTTTTTTTCTGGAAAGTGGTAACTAAATGCTGAACTGAGTCTAGCCGCCTTCTGTGGCTAATTGAATGCTCTAAACATGCATAACAGCAAATTCATTTTAAATGGTTTTACTGTTGTTGTCCAAACTAAATGGAAACACTTAAAACAAAATTTCTGATGTTTGTTTTGCACTGATCTGCACAATTTCAAATAGATAAGGGAAGCATTTTTCCTTTCTAGTTCGCATTCTATTGCTACTAATTTGGTGGGAAAAGGACTTGTAGTTTTGACCTACCTGATCCAGGCAAGGTGCACTGACACAGCTTGTCATCTCTGTTCTTTATTATGTAACTGCTCTTCTATAGACTATACTTTTCAGCCATGCATGAATTTTTCAGTGTTTCATTTTATGGTCTTGCCCAGGATCCTCATTCGTGATTAGTTGGCCTAATTTGTATTGCAGTTTATACCACATCTATTACTAGAATTATATCAAATACCTAAAATAACTCAAATTTTGTGATATATTTCCAAAGAACGTTGCTCTGAAGTCGAGAAAAAATGTTTTGCTTGTTTATTAGACATTTAAGCAAGCATTTAGGGAATGGGGTTTGATAAATAGGACCCCAAGTGGGCTTCGGAGCTGGTCTTTGAGCTAAGATAGGAGCTAATGAGTCTGTTGAATGGCTGGAAGTAACCTCAGGTCTGCAGCCCTGTTTGCCCTTTTGCAAATAAGGACAATTTAGAGAAGCATTCCTTTGCAGATGGTTTTAAAATATACTGATGAAGGTGGTGTTAAACCCTAATGAATGGACTACTAATTCCGTAGGTGCCATTTGTGGGAAAAATATCTACTTCCTGACTTCTCCCTCCTACATTTCTAAAATTGAATTATAATGTAAGAATTATCCAAATACTTTGTGCAGTGCATGTTGGATAAATAGCTTTTCAATGAGCAGGTCCTATTTCATTAATTGGAGGCATTGCTGGTCCGTTTAAAGTAAACAGTCTTTCCTCTCTCATTATTGCTTTCTTAATTAAAGGTTCTGAAGGCTTGTGACTGCATTATGAGCATTAGTAGCTCGGGCAGTGGTGGACAACAGTGACTCATTAGCTGTTCATTTACCAGGGAGATGGGCACAATATAAACAGCCAAATAAACCAGCTTTTCTGGATGAGAGGGGGAGGGAATACAGTGATCTGAATCTAAAAGGTAATGGAAGTGAGTTCAGAGGAAGACATGGATGGTAAGGCAGGTATGAGAAAAGGCCATACACAGGCAGTGGGGTCAATGTTTTGGAACTGAGATAGCAGTAGATAAACCTGTGTTGTCTGTGCTAATTCCACCTGAGGTGACTGAGTGTGTCATGAATCAGTCAGGGCTGGGGCCTGTCTGAATTGCCCTGGTCTGCACATAGCAGTGCTGCTCCTGTTAGGCTGAGGAAAGGATTCTTGTCTGGGAGGAAGTGAGGAGACTGAATGGTGTATTGGTGCTCGTGGTGAGGATGCTTGTCTGTAAATACAGTATGTGTGGATGATGAATGCAGGAAATGGCCGGGAGTAGGTGGGAGGAATTCACAGCTTGTTTTTATCATTTGTCTCTCAAAACCCCGTTCATGAGGAATGGTGGTGGGCAGTCATATATAAACTTTAAAGAGGCGCTGGCATTTTTTTCCCTAGCATTTAAAAGGTTATGTGCTGCATTGTGAGACAAATCATGATTCAGTGCAACAACAGAGTTGCAGTCAGTTATATAAATTGCCAAGGAAGCACTAAATCTGTCACTTTGTGTATTCTGACCATTTAACAATTGGAATAGTGTTTGGGAAGAAAGCTGAATAGAAAGAAGAACCATATACAGTGGCAGACACAATTAGTAAGATCAATGAGAGCATTTTAAGTTCGTTGTATGGACCTGTATGTGACTCTTAAGAGAGTTTCTTAGCAGATTCAGCAGTGTAAGATTAAGTATGTGATGCACAAGTATTCACAAAGTTGTAGCCAAATGTAAATAGCTGCCCTGTGCGTGCAACTTACCCCTAGGTTTGCGTTTTTGATGTGAAAATAAATGGTGTGATTTTTAAAACACATATTTCAATGTCGGCTGTGTTGATCAGCATGCTGCCAACACGTGTGCAGGGTTCTCCCTTATTTTGGCATAGGGAAAGTATAGTGTTTTCTAAGGATCCATGTTTAATTATCAACTTAATGTTGGAATCAATGGCTTTTAAGTCTTCAATACAATTCTAGTTGATGAAATGATTTCCTGGAGTGGTGGGTTGCAGTGGTAGGAACAGTTAAGTGAAAGGCGTGTTTGAGAAGTAGGAAACTCATCCCTTTAGAACAGCCACATAAACTTGAGGGACAGTAGTCATGTTTCCTTTTATGGAGAATAAAACATTTCTATAAATTAAATCTGTGTCTCAGAGTGGTTAAGTAATTCTTTCATCATTTCTTTAATTTCAAAGGGCTGAATTATCTTCTTTGAATAAAGGACTGGCTTTAAATAGAAAGTTCAAGGAATCCTTAGGCTTTTGAAATGGCTGGAATTTATGAATTACACAAAGTAGTTGCTGCAGTTATTTGCTCAAGTTAATATTAATTGAAATAGCAGTTTACTTAGGTAATTATAACAGGCATGTGCAAGCATAAGAATCACTTATTTCACAAAAGATATTTCTTCTCTAAATATTCTTCAGGTAAGCACCAAACTTTTCTTCTTCCAGTATCGATGACCACTGCACTCTGTGTCGCAGCGCTGTTCACATCTGCACGTGGCAGGTTGTGACACTTGTTGGAAGCTGAGTGTCTCGGGCTCTGGGCACTGGCTTTGAGTGCTGGAACACCAAGTGCATACCTTGCCAATTAAAAAGAAACCAGACCTGCTTCTACTTTGAAGACTAAGGCTAGACTGGTGGGAGATAATAAGAAGCTTTAATAAACTTAGCAGTGGATAAACAAAAGAACTTGTTTTCCAGGATGGTCAATAGGACAGTTATTACTAGTTAAGGAATAATGTACTTAACAAGATAGGTTGTAGTCAAATTATTTATAGAAGGAAAGTGTTTTACAGGATTTGTGAATGCTGTTGTTGTATTTCTCATTTCAGGTTTAGTTTAAGCTTAAAAATAAACATAAATAGATTTTCATGTAGTTGACTGGTTCCATGTCTCACTTGGTGAGTATTGAGGCATATGGGAAGAACTCTGCAAAGCTCCATTATACCCAGAAAGATGTTTGAAAGATATTTTCTGTAGCCCATCTGTTAGGCTTACACCACAGGTATTCATTTCCTCACACTGCTGTAGTTCTTGCCCAACTTCAAAAATCCATTTTCATCTTATATTAGTTTTAAAAATAGGCAAATCCTACTGTTGCTTCTCAGATGACTACAGTGTGTGTGTAGCCTTTTCTCATGTTGATTGCATTGTGATTCCAAGTATCATCAGCATAAAATAATGCTTCTATCAGCAAATAATTGTATCTCTTCTGTGGGAACTGTAGTAAGAGTAGTGTAGCTAGAGCCAGTCACAGCTATGTTTTTTGTTGTTGTTAAACATTCTTTTTATGCTTTTCATAGCACCTAAAGTTGGGTTCATTCTGCTGAATACTGTGCAAGCTATGTTTAAGTGGAAATTTTGAAGGTACAATGAATCCTTTTTGAACTTATATTAACTAGATTTTGATCTGATAGGGACCCTTCAGTGAGAGAATGCTTTGTTGAATTCTTGTGTAATTGAGAATCCCCTGGGAGTCTGAAGTTGGTAAAATATGCAACATATTTCAAAATAAATTGGGATGCTGATCCTCTAAGCCTGTAATTCTTCCTGTTCTATTGAAGCAGCTCTGATGCTTAACTGCTTCGATATCATGTTAATTCTCTTTATTCCAAACCCCATCTGTGGTGCATTGTGTCTCTTGGATTCTCAGCTGACACACTGGGAGCCTGCTGCAGTGACTGCTGGTGTGCTCCTGGAGATCCTCATCAGCACTGTGTGTTTGTTACAAGGAGCAATGAAGTAAATGGTATTTCCAGCAGTTTCACCTTTCAAAGAAGAAAACTAAAACCTCCAAATTCTTATAGGTTGTGTAGCCAGGGGTCTCTCTTACTTGTATTAAGAATGTTGGAGAAATTAATCTAGCCTGGCCAGAAGTCATTTGGAGTGACGCTAGAAAGAATATAGAAAACACTTGGAAATAATTTCTTGGATTTTTGTCAGAATGCTGTTTCTTCTCTGCTTCCCTGTAGCTACCCACACAGTGCCATGAGCCTGGTTGCCTTGGTACCTGTGCTTGCAGGCTGCACACGCTGGGGCTTTGGCTGCCAATGCAGCGAGGTTTGTTGTGTGGCAGTATGAGCTGTTAGTGCAGGCTGAGGGCTGAGGGCAGAACCTCGTGCACTCAGCTGGATGAGGTCCTGCTTGGTGGCTGTCATCTGTGAATGTTACTATTGCTTATTGTTTGTACTTCTCATCCTGCTGATGTCAGATTTATTGTGGGGAGCAGTGGTAGAAATTGCCAGGGGTTCATCCAGGTGAGTTTACCAGTCTTACTCTGATTTGGATATGGAACTGTGGATTTGTCAGATTAGGTCTATATTCCTGCTGTACTTAATACTTGAAATGTTAAGGGAGAAGTTTGATATTTCATACATTCTCTTGTTTTCCTAGGCTTCATCTTCAATTCTAACGCGTTCTTGAGTGAAAGTCTCCTACTGTTACCTTCTCCATTATGCTTTGCTATAATGATTCTGGCTGACCTTTGTTATTTTGTTGGAATTTCATGTAAATATCTCAGAAGACAAAGTGAATTCAGCCCTATGAAAGGTTGAGATGCTTGAGAGTAAAATCCTCTTCCCTTAGCATTATGAAAGCAGTGGCTGAAGCAGTACCATTTGGCCTCGTTTCACCTCACCTTGACTTCAAGGGTAAAGAATTCAAGATATAATGTGTGCTTTTGCTTTGTTTCTCTTGCTCCCTCTCCTCAAAGGAAGAGGAGGAAAAAAGAAAGTATGATGGAAAAGGGATCAAAGATTGGGATAATGACGGGGGATTGCCCACCCATTACTATTACAGGCAAACAGACTAAACTGAGGGGATTTTATATAAATTACTGCCTGCTAATAACAGTACAGGAGTGAGAACTAAAGGCAAACTAAAAACACCTTGCACTCATCCACCCTCTTCTACCTCCTCCACCTTCTTCAGCACAGGAAACAAGGAATGGGGCTGCAGTCAGTCCATACTGCTTTGTCTTTGGTGCTCTTTCATAATCTAGCCCCTGTTCCACGTGGGGTCCTTCCCACAGGATACAGTCTTTCCTGATCCCACATGGGCTTCAAGCACTGCTCCAACACATTTCCATACCACAGGGCCTGTCTTCAGGCACTGCTCCAGCACTGCCCCCACAGGCAGCAGCTCCCCCAGCCCTCTTGCCCCACCACAGGCTGCTCCCCACGATCTGCAACTCTGTCCTGAACCTGTTCCTCCTGCAGGGGCTCTTTGTGGGCTGCAGCTCCTGTAGGCATCATCCACTGCTGCTGCGTGGGCTCCTCCATGGCTGCATGTGGACATCTGCTCCTTTTGGTACCCATGGACTGCAGGGAACTTGTGCTCTGCACCTGGGGCGCCTCCTGCCCTCCTTCTGCACTGACCTTGGTGCCTGAGGAAAAAGCACAGTCTTTCTTACTTGTAGAAGGGAAAGCTGCAGTATTGGGGAACTGAGGCATTCCAGAACAGAAATGAAGAATGTGTTTTAACAAAGTGATGAGCTGTTTGAACAAAACACCAGTGGCAGAATCTCCATCTCCTAATGTTTTTCAGACCGCATGTTTTTCTGTTTGAACTGTCTTTGTTAAACATTTCAGTTCCTGATCTGATGCAGAAATAGTTGGGCAAAGCTCAGCTGTTAGATGTATTCAAGAGAAAATTCAAGACAGGGTCTAATCTCTGAACTCATTATTGGAAATTTTCACTTAAGTCTCAAAACTCAGAATAATGTGATGTGATCATGTCTGTACTCTTGTTTTCTGTTCCTGAAAGTAATTGTAGAACTGAGAATGGGCTTAGGCTTCAGTGTCTGCCTTTCGTATTGTTCATTCAGACTTCTCCTGGGGCTTCCCGTCTTACACTCGCAGGCAAGGCTTCAGCATTCCTATCTGAGTGGTCAGAAATGCAGCCGGAAGAAAGCTTGCATCCTGCTTCTGTCTGACAGATGCTGTGGAGAAGGTTTGGCTTACTAGCATGTACTTGATCTGACTTGTTATTTGAGACTTGAACCTGTTTTCTCTGTTAAGTAAAACAGACAACTTCTGTCAAAACAAAATCAACACCAATACAATTCAGGATTGTCTGATGTACTGATGACTTCACATGATACTGTTAGAGCTTCTTTGGTAAAATAACTTACAGGCCAGAGGACAAAAATGTTGCTGGGATTAATTTTCTGGAGGCTTCAGTCTAGGTTTGGGTTTACTGGTTGTTTTCTTTTAGTCCATGGTATCTCATTAACAAAATGTGTATTCTCAACAATGTCATGGAGCTGTAGATTTGTTATCACACTATTTTCATGATAATTTTATCTGATGCCAGAGACTACTGAGTCACACTTTGCTTATGTACAAGTCCTTCCTTTGCTGTGTCTCCTTACTGCTCCCTTATAAGCACCGTTTAAGCCTCCTCTCTTCTGTTACTCCTTCAAAAGTGATACGTGTCTTCAAAGCAGAGATGATCTTCCCTTTTATAGGGATGATACGAGTTAATGATCCACAGCTTACATGCACTTAAGACTTGTGTAAAAAATCATTTGCTTTTGATAACATTCATTCTATGGCATAGGAATCTATATGTTTTCTTTTTTTTAAACATAGAATTTAAGATGGTATTCACAGTTAATTGCATTGGTATCATTTTTATGATATAATAGTCATGACATTTCTTCCACCCCCACACTTGAACCAATCTCTCTCTCTTCAGTGGGAAAGCACATGCCGCAAAAGTAATAAAAATTATAAGCCCTGTAGTGTAAAGCAAATCTAAAACAATCCAGGACAGACATATTTTTACATACAACTTAAGTTTAAATTTATTATAGTAGACTGATCCCTTGCTTAGCCTTTAATAAAACAGGATTCAAGGGTATTTATATCTAAATAAAGAAATTAATTTTATTTCATTCCTCCTGTCCTATTGTATGACACTGAAAGAGTAAGATCTTTGTGTTGTAAAAGGAAAGAACATTTAAATTGCAATCTTAAGAGGAATAACTGAAATGAATGTGTTTCTGCTTGAGGACTCTCCTGGAGGTTGGTACTGTAAAGTCTAAGCTGGAAGTGAGGCAGGGTATCAGTAGGAACCAGAAGGGAAACGTAGCAGTATACAGGCCCCAAATTATTTCAGCTGGAATTCTATTGATTTTAATGAAGCTCCACTAGGGATGAATTTAAACCACTACAAAGAAGCGTTGATCTGGCATTTTACAGCTAGGATCATGCTTCTTATGCTGAATGCTAATGCTCACTTTTCAAATGTCAGAGTTGTTTAATTACTTTATTTCACCTTTTAATTTTTGAAAATATATAAAATGTTGCCAAGGGGCATTGGAGTGGAAAGGACAAGTCAGTTGCATTCATTCTTTTCCACTTTGTTTGTACTGAAGTAATGCCTATGTATACTAATCATACCTTAGCACACTCAAAATATATATCAATTAGGTAAATAATATACATCTGATATACCATATATCACAAGAGGATGAGGGACTTATAGTTGAATGTAAGGGGTGCTTGCAGGCTAGATCTAATGGACAGGAGGAGCCTGGTAAGTCTGGAGACACCCTTAGAGTGATATGTTGCCTTGTCGCTGGGTCTGACACTTATTTTCTGCAAACAAGACTGGGGGAGGCAACATTTTATCTGCTTTTATGAGCTCTTCTGGCCTTTGCAAGCAGTAGAACAAAATATGAGTGTTCACACAAACTACTTTTATTTCAACAGCTCTGAGGAAAATAACAACAAACATTAACTAACATGCTTGAGATCACATGCAGGGTAGATTTATTGAGAGAAGAGCAGGGGAAGCGTAGCGGCCTTTTCCCTGAAACGTCACCCAGGAGGGCGTGTGCTTGAGTCCATTATAAAGAAATACAGTTGTGGTCTACTACTTACACTAAATCTCATTAATGATTAATTGATTGTTTTTGATAAGGTGATGTGAATGGAAAAAAACACCAATAATGACCAGTGCAGTCTCCAATTCTAAAATACATTGTGATTGAATCTTCAGTGCTGGATTTTTACTAGAAGCAATCCTGTCTTTTGCTTACTGAAAATATCAGAGGGCTTTGATGTGATCTGTGTGGCAGAACAGTATATAAAGTTCCTTAAAGCCTGGAGGCAGAGTGCTGCTGCTGCTGGACACTGTGCATAAAGGCACATCTGCCACATCTCTTTCCCTGGCCCATGGATCTGATGCCACAGGGATAGAATAAGGGTATTTCTTAGCACAGTGCTGCCATAAAACAACAACAAAAAAACATATTTAGACAAGTTTGGAGGGAATGCATCTGTGAGGTGTCCAGCTGCACAGCATGGCTCAGCCATGCCCATGTTGGAGCTGTTGCTGCAGGCAGATTCAGGCCTCTGCCTTGCACTGCCAGGCTTGCATTGGCAGTGGTGCAGCTCACAGGTGATTTGGCTGGATACCCAGAAAGGATGCCAGGACTTGACCTCTTCTGAGATGATGTGACCAGTGGCACGTTCTTATCCTATGTTTCACTATTTAATTGTGAGGCTTCTTTGTACTCCGTTTACTTGACTTGTGGCAGGAGTGGTAGGCTTCGTCCTTCACCCAGTGTTGCTAAGGTGGGACAAGCTCTCTCTACCATACCTAATTTTTTGCTCTTCATTGCCTACAGAGATTTCCAGATAGAAATTTGGTATTGTATGAGGAGAGTTCAAAATATTCAGTGCCTCATTCTTCTTCCTTTCTTATGGACAGCCCTCCTTTACTCCTCCTGTGGAAGAGCACCTGTTCTCTGGTGATGGCTTGCCCCAGAGACAGAAGGGTGGTTACGTTTCACAGTACAATGCTTCATTAAATTATTTGATAAGCCCTTTGGGTGAGGTGCCAGCTACCCCCCACACTGGCTGCCAGCTCCCCAAGCAACTGCTCCTGGTGGAGGTGCAGAACTACCTCCTGAGCTGGGAGAGCTTGGTCTGGGTCCAGTGTTGAGGGTGCTCCAGTATTGTCCATACTATGATTAATGTTATCCTTGTGAAAGGTATAATATCTCTAGCTGCGCCCGCTATCTTCTGGGGCAAACAGAAGGCAGAGAGAAATGAAGAGATTGCTTTGACGTGGAGGTCAACAGTTCATTTTGCTGGAGCAGATCTCTTTTTTCTGTAGGGTTTCTTTGACTTTAGTAGAATAGTATTTATTTCAATTAATTACATTTAAGTGGGCATGTGGTATTTAAGATGAGAAGTGGGCGTGCTTCCCATGGAGATGGGAAACATACGGCAGCATTCCTTGGACTGTACATTTCTGAAACAGCTTGGGGCTTCAGAATTCAGCTAAGAAACTTGCTACTGAGGTTTTGGGAGTGTGTTGCTTGTTCTTGTAGGCTACATTAAATTTGACGCATAACGGGGTCAGATTTTTCTCCATGATTTTAACTACTTTTGTTAGCTGTACACAGATGCATCATTTCATCTTGACGAAGTACTTACTGAGCTCTAATTATAAGCGAGTACTTACAGCATTGATAGTGTTGGAGAGAAGCACATGTAATTTTTTTGCAGGTAATAAAATGGAAAATCCAATTTGCTGTTGCAAAGTACACCTCTGAGTGATGCATGATCTTCATAGCAGTGCTGGCCAGAGGGCTGCTGCTCATTGCGGCGCGGCCGCTCTCCCTGGAGGCCTGTGCCTTACAACTGAGTAGAGAGCATTGAGGCTGTCTTCAGCCAGCCCGAACAGATTCCTGCAGCCCACCTTCTAGCTTATTAGGTCCTCGTTGTCACAGTGCTTAATCCTGCTTCCTGATCCTTGCTACAACACCAGAGTTGCACGTCCCATAATAAAGGAGATGGGTGTGAGGCCCCTAACTGGGTGCACCGGAGCATGAGGCAGTTAGGGCAATTGCTGCTGACTGACAGGGTGAGATGCTTCCTGCGTGTCGTTATTTAAAAAGAACAGGCCTCAGACAGCTGACAGATGAGCTGGGCAAGGTAATGGTAAGTTGTTGATAGGCGATATGAGATGTATGACATCTTTTCACAGAATATAATGGTCTGCCTTTACTCTAATTGCATTAACCCTTTGTATTAAGAAAAGCACAGTAATGATTAGCAGGAATGCAGAACATGGGGAAATGCAAAGGGCTGGCAGGAGCCTGTAGCATACATTAGTCCTCATGCGACTTACACAGGTGCCTTTTGTTTTATAGAATGAACAGATCAGGTTGCTTTTAGAATTCTGTGACAGCTTGGCTTAATTGTTCTTTAAAACCTTGAATTTTTTTTGTTTCATTTCCCATGGTTTTCTGTTGTTTTGTTTTTCTTTTTGTATTTGTGACTTTCCTTTCTAGCAGTAGTGCTGGGACTCAATTAGTCACAAAATTCGCAAAGTAAAGATTTGAGATGGTAGCAAATATATATATATATTTTTAAATTTAATTCAAAGAATACTTATTTCAATGGCTAGGCAAGAAGCCCATTGGGCATCGTGTTGGCGTGGTGTTTGGAGTAGTCATTGAGAAATGCTTTGCAACATTAAGCTTCAGCAGAATTAAATCTTACTGTAATGTCATTCACCGTTCATTCCAGCAGGCCATGGCAGACAGGGATGTCTTGCTGACTTGTCCTGTAGGCCTAAAGGGTATGTTTAATGGTATGGTAATGTGAAACTTCTGGTGCTGCGATAGAGCTGGGAAGTTCAGAGAGAGGCATCAGAAAGCCCCAGGTTCTTAATCACTTGTTCTGGCATTGCTGACTGAATGTATTCCTGTGCAGGACATCCCAAAAGCTATCCAGTAATTAAGCTCTGCTTCAAACTAACGCAGTGAATAAATATTACACATAGCAGTCTGAATTCAATCCTGCCGTGCAATATGTTGTATCACTGAAACGAATATTGTGCAACTGCATCTGTCATGGTGGGATCTGCTCTGTCCTCCTTTTCCACTCCATTAAACCTGAAATGTTTCCTTTGATTATGTTTGTACTCTCCAAAATGAATGGTGTTTTATTCACAGCAAGATGTGTCTTTAAACTTTTTTGTATTTCATTTTTTTTTTTTCCTATGCTATTTCTTCAGGTAATTTGGATTTGACTGGTCAGAAGCAAGTCTTCAAAGCAGAGAACAATCCTTGGGTGACCCCTATAGCTGACCAGTTCCAGTTGGGAGTGTCTCATGTTTTTGAGTACATTCGATCAGAAACATACAAATAGTAAGTATCATGTCACACTGTTCTGTGCTATCAGTGATGGATTTTTTTCCTGTAGTGTGCTTAGCAAAATGTTATCAGCTACACCCTTCTTTCATAATCCACACATTAGCTAGGGATTTGGGTCAAATATGCAAACTGTAAACTTATATTGAAGAGTTTTGCTAAAAGAAGAGTAAATAAATGTGATTTAGGCATGTTAAGGAAGTACAGATATTGCTCAATATTTTCCTACGTTTGTTGTTTCTTTCTAAGAGCTATTAGGTAACATGAGGAAGGTAAAAGAGCAAGAATTACAAGCCTCAGGGATGTTAATTTTAAGTAAGTGCAATAAGGTTTTATAGATTGAAATAAGTGTTCATTGATGGCTTTGGCTGTGAGTTGTTGTGTGTTGAAAAAAATGTCCAGAATTCAGACTTTTTAATCTGGACCGGTTTACTTAAGTCCCTAACTTTGCTAATTCAAATATAGATACTAGAGCTTTCTTCAACAGTGTAATTGGATAAAATAGCCCTTCTGCTGGGCTTCTCATTTTAATTCTAAAGTTTGTACAAATGCAGAATATTTGTTTGGGAAATAATGTCTTTAATAATTCACTGAATTAAAGTATTTATTTGCACTGAAAATATTCGTGTTACCAGTCCACAGTAAAACTTCAGATGGGAAGTTACTTCTGTGTCTGGTAACTACTTCAATGCTATCTTCCTAGAAGCAGTAGGTAATATAACAGACAGTACAACTGCTAGGTTGGAAACTTAATTTTTGGTATTATACCCCTTTACTTAAAAATGTATGTTAGTAATTTAGGGGTATTTATGAGAGTTCTTAAATGGTAGCTGTCAACTCAATTACCAAAAAAGCCTAAGTAGGGGAAGGTTTTGGGGTTCCAATTAAGTAACTGAGATCTGAATTTCTGTATGAAACTATAAATTATCCAGTAGTGGCTTTTGTATGCTGTTCTTCATTAAAAGAATTTAAGTGATAAGAATCATAGCTGAGAATGTGGCTACAAAAACTGTGCCTCAGAAATGTCCTGATCTTTATCTGGTAATGCATAGTTCTCAAGATTATTCATGTAGGCTGTACTACTTTTCTTCTGGTAGTGTTCTGTACAGCAGACATGGTACAAGGTGGCAGCTATCTGTCATCTTAGAGTATCCCCACAGTCCATTGTATACCTGCATCTAAGTTTTCTGATAACTTATGTTGTAATTTCTTATGATCGGTTTTGTATTTATCTTTGAGAAGTATAAATTATGGTCTTTCATGCAGTTCTCATGCAGATAGCAGAGTTTCAAGGACTGAAATAAGTATTTGACACACAGTAAGTTTTTGGGGGAGCTCTTGGTAGGTACTTCTAAAAAAAAAAAGTACTTATAAATAAAAATAAAAAAAGATAGTAAGGAATGACTTTATAGCTGTTGAGTAATAAACCGCTTGAGTAACTCTTTTTTTGCAACCCAAATCTTCTGACGTTCATCAGTTATTGTAACTGTTGCTCTTTGTTTTAAATAAGCCCTGTTATGTTTGCTGTCTCATTGCTGCTGAGGTGTAATGGTGTCTTGTTGTCTAATGGACAGATTTTCATTTTGTCCACAGTAAATATTTGAAGCCTCTGAAGTTAACAATGTAAGCAAAATCAGATTCTAACCGTTAGTAAGTAGGAGGAAAAATAGAATTGAAGAGTCATTCCATGGCTCATTCAGAATTTTACCTAGATATTAGCAGTTAGAATTTTGAGATATATACATATACACACACTTCATTATTGTCTAAGATTAGTGATGAGAAAACAAGTGTGCAGATGTTACTAGTTCAAGACGACATTATTTTCAGCACAACCGTATTACATGTAAATCATTAATTTAAAATATCAATATAGTTAGAATCTCAGTAGCAACATCTTTTGGTTCTGGACTGCAGTTATTTCACATGTGCTATAAAGGGAATTTGTGGATTTCCATAATGAAAAGTTGTCCTTTTTATCTCCAGTTTTCTTTAAATATGTGATCTGAGAATTACTTGCATACCACCTGCTAAACATATTGTTCAATTTGCGGAAAGTCGATTTTAGGTCTTAACAGTCATAAACAATGGCATAATCTGGTTAATGGGTCTAGCAGCATAACTGTGCACAAAAGCAAAAGTACTGTGAATGTGAAAGAAATTAAAACTTCTTTTGAAGTTTTGATCTTTTCCCTCTAACATCTTCAGGTTCCTTTTTCATTCTGAGTCTATGTCCAGGTATTGTATCTTTTTTCTCATTAGACAAATCACTAAGCTGAGGTGTGAATATAGTAATTTTCTCTGTAGAAACTTTATGCAGGTTTGAGCACTTGGATTTCTGCAGATCATTCAGACAAGAAAAAATATTTTAAACTAACCTACATTTGATAGAGCCAGTCAGCTTACTTTTTACTCTGAGACAAAGTAGTATACTTAAACAGATTATTGGGTACTGTTTGGGTTACGTCACTTCCAAAACTGAGAAAAGAGAACAATAACAGCTTACAATCATTCTTTTTGTCTCAGATCAGAAAGTTTACATTCAAATACTGGGAGATGTGGGCTTTCATAAAGTGGGAACTATGCATCTATAAGGTGTAGATGGATTTTGAGCTCCAGGGATGGTAATTGTCTCCCTGTGCCCATTCCTTTTGCTGGCTGATTGGAAATATTGATTTTGCTTTGTTTAGAATCTAACATTGTCTGTACTAGCTCAGACAGAGAGGGTACGCTCACACAATCACAAATGCCAAGTTATGTTTCACTAAATGGTTTACGTTAATATATTTTGTGTTTGCAATGTCTATAACATCATATTTACTCTGTTGCTGGTATCTCAGCCAGAACGTGGTAGCTCAGTGAGTACTGACAATTTGCTCGTTTGCAAGACGTCACTAAACCTTGAGGTTTCTCTTGGTGCCTGGCACAAGCCATCACTGTGCTACAGTCACCATCAGAGTTTTCCATTCAGATTCTGTGAGGCTGCTTTTGTGAAACTGCTAGCAAATAGATCAAAATAGATCTTCTTTCCCTTGTGAAGTAAAATGGCTGTTTCAAGCAACTCGGTGAAAAATTTCACCCCATTTTTAGCTTCATATTAGGATATTCCTGCTCCAGTGATTAATTGGTAAGTAGGGATGACACCCAGAAGGGATGAACATTTCTGAAGATAAAATGTCATTGTCTCACATACTTTTACATTTTCACACTTCTGTTTTACATGGTACTTAAGCACCGAGAATTAAATTGGAATTGCACTTTACTTCAGAAGCGTGTTAGCCACTAGGCCCCTCATATCAGCTGTTCCTACTTGGTAGGCGCTTTCATTTCCTTTAATTTCCTCACCTTTCATGAGAAATGATGCCAAGTGATTTTTCAGCTCTCATTTTTCAAGAAAGACATGTGCTGACAAGAAGATGGGCTATATATTGTGTTAGAAAACGTGTGTGGAGGGGCTTTTAATTCTGAACAGGAAGCTCAGAAGTGCATGGCACTTCACTGGCTTTTGTTGGCTAAAATACACCCGCTGTACATATCATCCTATGACAGCATCATTTGGAAATAGGTCAGTTTGTCAAGAGTATAATGATTCTTAATCTCTGATCGCCATGGTAGGTAGCTGTTCAGGTAGTTAGCTGAATCTTGGCCTTGATTCTGTGTGTCCCCAGGAGATGCCATTAAACGCCCCATGTGGCTCATGGTAGGATTGAGAAGCAGTTGAAAAACTTTTCCAGACAGTAAAGGCTAATGACAACCTCATCTCCTCAAAGGGCTTAACTAAATGTTTTATTTTTTATTCATGTGTCTAGTCAACTTTCCCAGTGACCTTTTTGTTATAACCACATTCTCAGAGGATCTTCACTGTCTAGGATACCAACAAAGAAATGATGCATTGTTTGATTTAGTGGCTATGATGTACTTAGGTGCAAACAGACACAAATGTTTGAACGAAAACAGTGAATTAAACTCCTATGAACAACTGAAACTCTATGGTGCTTATCAGGACTGGTGTAAGATAGTGGTTTAAAGTTCAGATGTGTGATTGCTACCTGGGATGGGGATTGGTTTGGATGCTGACATTCACAGTAAGACTTATCCAGAAAGCTGCCTTCTGGGTGTGCTTCTGAGATTAATCATGTGCTCTTGATCAGTCTTCATGTGGAACTAGCTCTTAGCTTGTTTGTTCTCATAACAGGAAGGGTAGGGGTGTTGCTTTTGTCACAGCAGTCTGGTGGTATAACCTCAGATAAAATGAAATAATGTGCCTGATGCTGGTTGTGTAGAATAGCATTCAGACTTATAGCATGTCTAGGATGCTGTTGAACCTGGCACTTACCTTTTAACACTTTGTTTAGCAATTGTTGTCTTCCTGTTTGACCTCCTTATCTCAGTGAGGCAGAATTATGATAGAACACTCCCCATTAGTTAAATTTCTAGAAAGCAAGCTTTCCCCATGAGACAGTCAGCGTGGCCAGGAATCTCAACAAGATGTTTGGTGAAAAGAAGTAAGCTGCACTTTTCACATTTCCATCAGAAAAGGTGATAGAAGAGCAAGGCATTTCAAAGACTGATACATTAACTCTTAGCAGTGGAAATGGTTTGATAAACTCTATGCTGAGCATATATTGCTTAGCAACATTGAAACAAAGCTCTGAGCTGACCATTGTAATTGAAAACCTCATTTTATTGTCAGTGACAGTCTGCTAGAATCCACCCTTGATCCAGTCCCCTATCTAGCAGCAATCTCCTCTCCAGCTTTGTTGTTCAGAAGAAATTGTTCCACTGAACCCCACTACTATGTGGCAGCAAATCCCTCTGCTTCCAGATCAGCAGTCACAAGTCATGGAAAAAGAGATTCTTCTTCTGGGTTCTAATAATGAAGAATTTTTCTTGATTTGTTTTTTACAGCTAGAAGAGACTGGCAAGATACTAAGAGTAATGCACTAACATACAAGTAGTATCTGAAAATAACTTGTGTATTCTTTGGGAGTTTGTGGAATAGAATGTCTTGTGCTAGTTTTCTCTTAGGTTCAACTCTGCAAATACTTATATTCTAGAGCAGATATTCTTGTTGTTCCTAGAGGGCTTGTTCTTGTCTCTTAGCACTAACCTTTTGTACCTACTTCTTTCCGTTTCTTGTTTTTACATTGTGATTGTTTCAGGTCCTGTGTTTTTTTGTTTTTTTTGTGGGTTTTTGTTTGTTTGTTTGTTTGTTTGTTTTGTTTTTAAAAAGAGGTGTTGTGTAGCCCAGTAGCCTATTCCTATTCCACTTTCATATTTCAGTGACTTTCTAGCCTGACATCTTTACCATTTGTCCCTAACATTGATCTGCACCGGTGGTGGCTGTGATCTCCTGTGTTTTTGTATTATTTCAGTGTAGTATCACTACAATAGTAGTACTGATAACAAGGCATCCTCCATGATTTACCTTAGGTGAGATTCTGAGATGCTACATCTCCTGCACAGATGATGTCCTGGCACATTAAACTTCCTTCCAAAGAAGGCAGGAAGCAAGATCCAATAAAGCTAAGAAGTAAACAAGAGTTTACAAACTTATTTCACACATTTCTGTCACGTACCAGTAAAAAAATTGTAATTAACCAACAAAAAGTATTTTATCAACTTGATGGGGGAAAAAGAATATAAAAATATAATTTATATTTGGTTTTGTTGTATCAAAGGCATGGTACTATATACTTTATATGAAAATACTGATTTGTATTCTAACCAAATATTTTTATTGGCTGTATTTTTAAAATCGATAAATATATTAGTACATTATTTCCAGCAGAGACAGTAGATGACTAAGAGTCCTGACATCTCTGGATAATGTTTACATGCAAATCTGTAACTCTTCCCCAAGGCAAAGAGGAACCCATGTTGAAAGACAAACAAGAAAAACAGTATCCGTATAAATTTTGTTTATATATTGCTAAGATGGATATGTAATAAAAATGAAGCTATCACTGATGTATATGACAGATATAGATACTGCACATATAAATTCTGTTCTAACTACTGATATTACTATTCCCTTTGATGTGAACTTTCATATAAAGTTTAGAATATTGTGCACTAATCCATTAACCATGTCAGAAATGATAACCCAGGGTTTGAGTCACTGGTGCTGATGTCTAGGTAGGGCAGGGTTAGAATCAGAATCTGAATGAAAAACTGAAGGAAGTACATAAACGGGATTTGATGAAACCAAAAGTGGGGAAAGAATGACAGTAGGGTACAGGATTTGAATAAGGACACAAGATAGAGTTGTATCTGATCATTAGGTAAGGCAAGATCAGAAGATGAGTTAAAAATCTCTCGTAATTATAGTAAAATCCAAAATGAGGAACAGGTAGAGATGTCTGAAAGAAACTGCTAAGAAAAAGAATTGAAGACCTAGCCTTGAGGACAAATTGTGGCATAAGCAAGCAAGCAAAGATCATAATGTGCAACTGCAGGTAAATGGCATCTTGAGTTGGAAAAAAAAAAAAAAAAATACAGGTGAAATTAAATGAAATATGTGTGGAGGGAAGAAGGGTCAACCCAGTCTTGGATCTGCTTTGTTAGGCTTTTAGTTGTTGGAGAGACAAACTCTGTCTGTCTGAACTAAAATGTGCCCTTTTCTGAACTGTGATATTCAAATTCTTAATAATGGAAAAGATAATATAAAGGAATATATAAATTCTATAAATTTATATTCCTATATAAAGGAATATAAAGAAAATAAATAAAGAAAATCATATTCTGCTATGCTTCTGTGTTCAATGCAAGCAGGATGATGATTGAATCTTTTAGTGAAAATGAAATATTTTTCAGTCCACTAAGTAGAAGCTTGACCAATATTTTGTTGTGAGAAACTGTTTTAAACCCCCAAGCCCGTGGATGTGCATTCATGAGGTTTAGAAAATGTGACTGAAAGAGTCTGCTAAAAGTGGCAGCAGTGCTGTTATCATTCCAACATCAAGGAAGGCAGATAGTCTAAACCGGATTATTATGAACTAATTTACTTTGACATCAGTTTTTGGTTAGCGAAGCAGACATGGGATTTCAAGATTTAAAGAATATAACTGCAATACAAATCTAGTTATAATACAGTTATAATATGTTATATACAGTTTTGAAAACTGTGTCTTAAAAAGAGATTAGAAATTTGGTTGATTAAGGCAACTCTTTGACTACAGCAGATTCTTGTGAAGGATTTAACTTGTAAAGCTGAACAGCATTCTCATTAAAAAATGAGCTTCAATAAAGCAAATATTTAAGAAGGTATTTAAGAAGAACAACTGCCTGATTGGTCTTGGGCAATAATTGTCAACAAGGGTATTTGTGAGCTCTGCAGAGATCTGACCTAAAACTACTCAATGTTTTCCTCAGTTATTCAGAAGCAAATACACAGTCATTTCTGAGTAAACTTTGTTAGATGACCTGGAAGTTGGTGTGACAGCAGTGAAAACATGGCTGTCCTTGATCTCTTAATAAACTGTGCCCTTGCACAGTGTATCTGACAGCAACTTGAAGCAGAGTTACACATCTGTGAGTAAGGCTTGGCAAATCATAGAATGATTAAGATTGGAAAAGACCTTTAAGATCATCTAGTCCAATCATCTGTCTACCACTAGTATTGCCCATTAAACCATATCCCTGAGTACTACATCTACCCTTACCCTAATGGTTCTAGGGAAAGTGATTCCACCACCTCTCTGAGCATCCTGTTCCTATGCCTAACCGTTCTTTCGGAGAAGAAATTTTTCCTAACTTGAACCTCCCCTGACACAACTCTAGGCCATTCCATCTTGTCCTATCAGTGTTACCTGGGAGAAGAGGCCAACCCCTTCCTCACCACAACCTCCTTTCAGATGGCCATAGAGAACCCCCCTGAGCCTTTTCCATACTGAACCATCCCCGTTCCCTCAGTCACTCCCCATAAGACTTGTGCTCCAGACCCATCACCAGGTAGACACTTCCCACCAAGTTGGTGTTGCCTGCAAGCTTATTGAGGGTGTGCTCAATTCCCACATCCAAATCATCAATGAAGATATTAACCAGGATGGGCTCTTGTGACTGGTTGCCAGCTGGATTTAACTCCATTCACAACCTCTGTCTGGAGTGTACCAATGCTTTGTGGTTAGGGTTATGGTGGAGTATAAAAAGGAGTGAATGTTTTTTTCCCAGAAAGCAATCTGCTCTGAAATATGTCTGACATAATGTAACTGAAGTGCACTGTCAGTTTCAGTGCTATATCTAAAACGCCTAGAAGGAGTCTTGGGCTTATACGTACAAGAATAAGAGCTCACTTTTTAAACTTCATCTGAACGTACTTTGGGGGTTGTTAGTTTTAAAGAGATGCTAAAAATAAGTGTGGATAACACACCTCAAAATGATTTGAGAGCAAAAGTCAGGTAGAATGGGGAAAAGCAAGGTATACTGTTGTAAAAAGAAGCTTATGGGGCAAACTGCCAGAAGAAGTAGCAGATTCATTTTTCTCTTATTGTCCTCTGATTGCAGCTGGATACTTCTTGAGAAAATGTGTTTTAAATCAACACATTGCTGTAAGTTACTGTGTGAAACATCATGGCTTTTAATATGGTATGGCCAGCATATAACAGTGGCAATCTATTGCCTGATTTTAGCCTTCACCAGAACTATTGTAATTTAAGGCCTCTTATCTAACATGGGGTTTGCTCCAGAGCTCCAGGTGCTGTATGTGTGGGGAGTCCGACTTCTCATCCTCAGTGGATTCAGGGACTCTTCTTACCCAGCCCTGCAGCATTTCTGGTTGATCTTGTTAAGCAAAGGCAGCGCATCTGAAATACAGGCTATTAAGAAACTGGGCAGATGTTTTCTGAAGTACCTTACCTAATCTTTTCTGTGAGGATGTTCACGTGTGCACAACTAGGTCTTTAAAATAGGTCGCAAAAGCACTGGAGCAATTTTAAACCAAATCCTGAAGACTGCAACTGGGTGAGAAATAAATAGGAGTCAGCTGACAATGGAATGCTAATTGAGACTTAATGGGGAAAACACATTGGTAGGGGATAAAGAATTTCTGGTAACTTATAGCTAATGGAAAGTGGGGGGTAAGCCAGTTAACCCTTTGTACTCTTCACAGCTCGATTTGTTTGCTTGCTTGCTTTTTTTTTTCTTTAGATTGGTTCTTTACAACCAAACAAGAAGAGTTACTGCATGCATTTGCTGTTTTTATTTGAGAGATAAATTAAAAAGTGACGCTTTTATAATCAAGCAGAACTGTCTGAAATTTCTATTCTCTATGCAGTCATATCTGTTTTATTACATGCTGGCTTTTATTGAACTCCGTTTTTTTATTTCATTCTCACATTACTTATTTTTTTTGTGTGTGATTTTCAGCAATTTTGTTTTTACTTTTCTGGTGAGGGCTATCAGTTAGTTAGAGAAGTTTCCCTAGTTTTATGATTGCTTTTATCAGCTGTTTATCCAGTGGAAGGCTTAAGTGGAAATTATGTTGGTGTAATTTACTGGTGCCTCTGGTAAAACTTTTTAAAAGTCATGACTTTATTTCAGCTGATATTACTACTATCCAGTTTACATGCACTTTTACAGCCCTTTATACCTACCTATGGGGCAGTTTTGAAAAAGGTTGCGATGAGATTTCATTTGAAATTCTTCTCACTAAAATTAACTTTTTCTTGAAAATCAGAATATTCTTCAATATATGACACAAGATTCCTGAGTCCTGCATCTCAACTCTTTTTTTCTATCCATACGAGAAATATTTTGCTGTTAAAGCTGGGGTCAGATTTAAGTCATGATTCTGCAAGTCCTTATGAAAACAGCTTCATGATGGCTTTTTCCTTGTGCCCAGCTACATTAGCATTTTAACTCTGCAAATCTGATGTACTGGAAATCAGTTAGAATCAAATATCCCAGGAAAAAAAAATCCTGTATTTTTGCTTCTTTATTATACATGTTTGGAGAAATGGGGAAAAAAAAAAATTACCATCTAAAGTGAAGAGTGCAGGAGCCTGAACAGTAAATAGAATTACTTAGGATAGTGACCATTTCAGTTGCTACAGTTTCATCTAAGCAGTAATAAAAAAAAACAAGAATATTAACCTTCTTCATAGTTTTGCCAGATGTTTTAAGAAGCTCCACTTCGGTGCTAGATGTAAACAGTAGCATTTATTACATTGAATAGAGAGCAGCTATCCCAGAATCCTTTTTATTATCCATATAGTCCACTTTTGAATTTATAATCAAGTGGGTTTTTCAATCTTACAATCATATGTCTTGCAACAAACTGCTATTCTGTGATGGCAAATAGATGCAGAAGTAAAAAGGGAGCAAATCCTAAACCCAGTGCTATCAGTATGATTTCCCTTGAAATGAAAAAGAGAATATTTGTTGCCTATTCATTTATGTACACCCAGATCTCTTCCTCCATTTTGCTTCAGTGTATAGTTCAGTGAGATTTTTTGCACGTTAAACATGCATTTGGGAATTATTCAGGAAAAGTATCTGGGGCCACAGAGTTCAGGACTCTTCAGAGGCATTAGTTCAGATGTGTTGCAAGAACCTATTACATGTAAGTGCTGAAAGGAGATACCACAGTTGTGGAAGAATATAATTTTTGGCATGGCTGTGCATGCAAATTCTGGCTTCTAAAATATAGGTGAGTTTTAATTACTAAAGCTGAAACTGTGATTTAACACTTTTTAGTTACCTTTCAACTGGATACAATTTCCAAATGGAATTCTGGATTTTAGTTTTGATTATTACATATTGTCTGCTGTTTGTTTCCTAACTGTCCCAACATTAGATTTACTCTAATGTTGACGTTATAAAAGGCAAGGTGTGCAAGGATTGACAGTGATGATCCTGCATATAAATTAAATCAAGCAAATTGATACAAGATAAAATTACCAAATCAACCTTTTTTATTCTATATTTTATGGAATACCTAATGTATGTTTGGCAGTAATTTACTCTTGCACATGAATTTCTGACAGTTTCGATTCTTCTGGCTTATTAATCAATGTAGTCAGCACCAGAGCAATTTTTATGAGACTCACTAGTCATCAAAAATTTATTACCAGATAAATCAAAGAAACAACTAGCATCTTAATAAGGTGAGCAAAGTAGCATGTAAAAAATCATTCACTACATGATTTTGACACTTGTACATAGCATTTACTGCTCAGGTCAAATATTCTGTTTGTATTTTCATTAAAAGAATCATCACAGGGACAAAATTGCTTCCTTTTGTGCTAGGCCTTTCTTTCCTTAATTTTTCATATCTAGATATGTGTATTTCATGTTTGCTCTATTCTGATAAGCATGAACTTCTATGTAAAACATAATGAAGAACATAAACTCTAAAACTTGTGGAATTAGTTGTAACTAATACTTTGCACTTTAGGAGTAAGACAGGATGGAAGGGAAGATTATTGAGAGCAGCATCAGCTTATGGTTGTGTAAGGAATTCTGATATTTGTTCCAGCTCAACCTGTCATATTTGATACAGTAATGTTTCTACTTTATGAAAATATTACACACTTTTCGTTTGGTATTTAGAAAATTTCCTAGTCACTGCTTGTTGTGAATGCCATTGGTAGTCTAGTAAAACCAGAGCTGTGTGCTTTCCAAATCTGCCTCTTGATTAAAGGTAAACAGTCATTTTGCCGAGCAACTTTTACATTTAAAGTTTGTACTGATACAGAGCTGTACTGGTTCAGTATCCTGCTCTGACTTCCCTGGCCCAGCAAGCCTGGCAGATGATGGGCCCAAGGCACCGTGATGCAGTAGACTGTGTTGGTGATGGGACTTGCTGGTGACACCACAGGTCCCTTCCCCTTGCCACTGCTTAAAGTCCTGGGTGTGAATACGTTGGTGGAAAAATCTTGGTGCAAGCTGAAGGCCTGGCTTTCAGAGGAGCATGAATATTCTGGAGAACAATGAAAACAGAAAATTGAGTTGTTTAATGAGGCCTGACTTTGTCTCAGCACACAAACACGGACATATAAAGCAGATGCAAAGTGAACCGAATGTTCACCTGAGGTTGTCCCTGTAGGCAGGGGGGCAATTTGGGGGCCAAAGCAGTTTGCCAAAAAAAAAAAAAAAAGAATCCTCTTCTGGAGACCCAAAGAGGGCCCATGGCCACCACTCCACCAGCAGTAGGTTGCTGGAGTAGTGGAGTGATACCTGTCTGGAGCTCCCGCTCCTGTGCTCTAACCAGCTCTGCTCCTCTTGTAACCATTTAGCAGGGAGCTTTGTGGAGCCAAAATGGCTGAAAACTAACCACTTTTCTTGACAAGTATAGTTTTAATCTGAGTCACCTCCTCGAACCGTCTCAGCGCCTGAGAGCCTTTGCTGGCTGTCTCAGCACCTGAGAGCCTTTGCTAGCACAGTGGGCAGAAATGCACGGCCAAGGAGAAGGCAGCCCCAGCTGGAGTCAGTCTGAGGTGGAGAAGGAGAACCTCGGTTCTCGTGTTCATTTTTAAACTTCTGCACCAAATGAAGCAAATTTCCTCTGAGGAGCAAATGAGTACTTTTAAGAACTTGATGTTTAAAAACTCACCAATACTGACAAACTCATGGGAAGACTGGATTTCTCTGTGTGCTGCAATTACAGGGAAGGAAAAGCCTCATATTGCGCTCAGTACGTTTCACATGAATCTGCTTTTGTTGAAAATACCCAAGACTCATTAGTGGAGTTCTTGCAGCTAGCTTTCACACGTTTTACCTAATAAGAAAATAACTGGAAGGAGATTGAATTTATTCTATGTTAATAACCAGAAAGGATGTTTCTAGAGGGCTACTAAGCAATTCAGAGCAGTGAATAACACAGAAAAGAAACCCAATTGTTCCCTCTTCTACCCAATGCACGCTTTTACAGGAGAAACATATTTAACTTCACAAACGTCTTTTTCTGTGTTTGTAGTCTTAAATAAGACTGCAAATAGGTCTGTGTATGGATTGAACAGCTTACGGAAATGCTGTTGTCTTGTAACTCTTAATGTTTATCTCCCTCATCTGATTCCAATTCAAATGAGTTATGGCTGGAAATGATTGCTGTGGGTTATTGCATAGCAGTTATGTAAAGTGTGAGAGACTACTTTAAGAGACAGTTACCAACCTGTTATATCACAAATAAAAAGCAACTGAGTAAAGTGGGCAGGTTTTTTTGGTACTGTAAAGGTGTGGTAGTTTCAAAACTGATAATAACATCCAGTAATTTATGCTAACATCTGACTGCAGCTGCACATTTTCTTTAATTCTCTTAACTAGTCTACATGGAAGCTAGCTAAGTGTGTGTGAATCTTACTTTCAGGAGTAGATTGTTATCTTCTCTTTGAGACAAGTCATGAATTTTCTAAGGTACATGTAATTAATATGTCAAAGTAACTATCTATCTCTCTGTGTATCTTTTGTATGACTGTAGCCTCGTACCATTTGCATCCTGAGAGGCCTAATCTTCTCTGGTCTTGATTTGAAGTTGAAATGGGATTGGAAATTGTCCATGTTCAGAACAGCTCTGTAGTCAAATAAAACTATTGTTAATGGATTTGTTACTGAGAATATAAAGGCTGTGATTTGGATAGCAGCTCAGGAAGCTTCCATGAAATATATACATACCTCAGAGTACTCCTGAGGTAAATTTGGAAGTATCCACTGGATGAATAGTGAAGAGGGAATTTGAGATCCAAGTCTTTCTGTAAATTGGAGCAGAATCAGTAAGGTGTCAAGGTATAAGCTAGCATCCCGGTTACATCTGACGCACACTTCATATGTGGCTTTATTAACTTCCACACAGTGAGTTCTCAAGTTTCTCAATGCAAGATAACTACAGCTTAAGGGGTTATAGGCTCCCAAAAGTCATACCTGAGTGTATTACTTGACCTAGTGCATCTGAGGTAATGTTTACTGTGATGCTGGAAGAGTTGGTTCAGAAAGGGATTTTGCACAATCATAAAATCACAGAATGGCTTAGGGGGAACTTAAAGCCTGCCCAGTCCAAACCACCTGCCATGGGCAGGGCTGCCCTCCACCAGTTCAGGTAGCACAGGGCTCATCCAATTCAGCCTTGAGCTCTTCCAGAGATGGGGCACCCACAGCTCTGGGCAGCAGTACCCATGCCTCACTGCACTCTCAAAAATGTCTTTGTAACATTTAATCTAAATCTCCCCTCTTTTAGCTTAAAGCCATTCCTTCTTATCCTAACATTATCAGACCATGTAAAAAGTCAAAAGGCCCCAGTGAGGTCTCCCCAGAGCCTTCTCTTCTCCAGCTCCCTTAACCTTTCTTTAAAACAGAGTTGCTCCAACCCTTTGTTCATCTCTGTGGCCCTTCTCTAGACCCATTCCAACAGCTCTATGTCCTTCATGTGCTGAGTGAACCAGGGAGAAAGTGAGGTATGTATTGTTCAGTAGCTGTATCCATTAACTCAGTTTTTTTCTCTTCTAGGAAGAAAGACTTAGAAGACAGCAGGCATTGCAGTGTAGGCTGTATAATTTCATTGGCATGAAAAAATACAAATCGAGTTAATGTTTGTAAAAAATAATATTCATAGTTAAAATACTAATGATCTAAATGAATGATGGGAAGAACTGATGAAAACTGCAGATATCGCAGAGTCCAAAATGCTATATTCCCAAAGATAATAATTAATTATTTCATTCTAGATTTACACGTCTTAGCCTAAAAATGTATTGCAGTTTTACAACAGATAACTATTCAATGTGGCAGAATGTAGTCTTTGCATATTTATTAAAATTATTCATAACTGGTTGCTACCTAGATGAACCACTCTATGCTTATGTCTTGCTTTAATACATTATTGTAAGCATTTTATCACTGCGTTATAATGGAAGTTTGGAAGTTTGTCTAAGTTTTACAATGATCCATGGGGCATTTTCCAAATACCATATCGGCATCTTTTCAAAACATGTATTTACAATTTTCATTTAAGCATACTTTCAGATTATTTAGTAGCAATGCATATTTTATACATATAATTGTTTGTTCCATTTTCTTAAAGAAAATTTTCTGTAGATAAAAAGGACGTACACATTTCAAATGTTTGAATATGCATTTAATTCAATTTTTTGTGCCTGTTTTCCAGCTTCCAACTGTAAACTGCTTCTTTTAAAGGTATCATAGGATGGCAAAAGATATTCTTACTGCAGTTTCATAAACTTCCACATAGATGTCCCAGCAAAGTTATAAAAATCAATTATTTAAATAGTGTGGGAGTGATGCCTCACAGTTGTTCCTCCTGGGTTTTTTCAGGGTTTCAAGACTCTTTTCTGAAGCAAACAAAAAAAAACCACACAGGAATGCTTTCCACCAAGCTGATGTGAAGTTAGTAATTTTAAGATAGCTACAGTTACTTTATCAGGTGACTGTTCTGCAAATCCATTGGCTAGTTTGTGTACACAGGTATGACATCTTCATTTACAGTGGAATTCAAAACAAAAAGTCTGCCTTTATCAATATCCAGGAAAAAAAAACATCTTGTATATTTTATTTTGCTACCTTTTTTTTTTTTTTTTTTTCTCAAGTAATTTTGAGGAGCAGCAAAAGAAAAAACCTGGTTTTCAGAATGCAAATATTTACTATTAAATATTTCCACGTTAGGAATATACAACAGTTACATGGTGGTTGGGGCTTCTTGTGTAAAGTCAAAGGAGTCTAACGTTGTAGTTGAAATGGTTTGCTTTGTGTTGAGTACCTTAGAAATGGACTGTAGTCCTATTTGCATGATAATGCAGCATTACATCCAAAATAAGTGAAAAAGCAGCATCATTTCCAAAATAAGTCAAAAGCTATTAGAGGCCAATGAAATTTTATGAAAAGCATCAAATGGACACTCTCCATTTGATTAAATACATTTTGGTGGGGTAAAAAGGTACAGTCCCTTTTTATACACAGTTACTTCATATTCATACGAAGTGAAAGATATTCACTTCGTATCTTTGCCCTTTAATTTCTCTACTTCAATATTTGTGACTGTTGTACTAAGTTTTTGGGGACTGCCTCCCCTGTATTAACTTTTCAGCATCATAATGTGAGAAGGAATGATACAAGTTCACGTCAGTAGGACATGTAAAAGTGTGTGCTGTTGGACTTAATTTCTTCTTGTGCAGAGCAAAAACTCCTCTTACAAACTATCAATGTGCTTCTTCCCAGCCTAAGATTAGTATCTGATAGTGGTCTATGTGTGCTTCTCTAAAATGGTGTGGTAATACATATAAGTTCCCAGATTGTGTTTTCCATAAGTTTATTGGGAGCATATAGACTAGCTAGTTATCTGAAGTGACTGGATTCCAAAACCTTACAACTTGGTAATAGCGAACGAGAGAGGATCATCAAGCAATGTAGCTGTATGTGGAGAAGTACCTCAAATCCCATGACAGAATGGATTTACACTACCAATAGCAAAGTGGTTTTTCTCTTTATGCAGTCCAATGAGCCTCATTCATCTATTCTGCCAGTACAAGCAGTGTCGATAAAAGATAGACAAGGGACTTTTTGAGAGTTTTGTAATTACAAGGGGGTTCCCTTTGGGAATCCAACACAAGAAGAGGTAGGAGGTAGGTTGACTGCAAGCTACTACAAGACTAATATGGGTTTGTGCTTAAAGGCTAAGAGAGCCAATGCATTAACTGCTTTGTGAAGTCTCTGCAAGCAGTGATGCTTCCTAGTGCCTGTGGGGTTCAGGACTGGAACAGGCTGGAGGCTTTCTGTCAGTACAATTGTTTTGGGGTTGAAAGATGGATCATTTGGAAAGCTTAACCTTTCTTTTCTCCTTTAGAGAGTGCACAGCCCTTTCCCTTCCCCAAACAACAGGACATCAGTTTTACTGGGAGAGCTTGAAAAACTTCCAGCCTTTGCCTTTTTATTTAAAACCAACATAATAGGCAATTTTTGCCAATAACTAGCTCTGGTCAATCCTTCTGTAAACAGCAGCCAATGAGCTACTGTAATCAATTTTATTATAACATTTGCTGTACTGTGAACTCACTCCATTGACAGGAAATGCTTAATGCTATTGCAGCCTGAGAAACTTTTTGAGTCAGTTAAGAATAGCACTTGTTCAAACTTTGGGCCTTGTTCCTGAAGTCTAATTTAATGTAATTGTTATTTATGGCATTACAGAGTGGTAAACAGCTTCATGTGCCTGCTGGAGGTTTTGTGGCTGTTAGTTGGTTGGGTGGTTGGTTTTTGTGTTGCTTTTTTCCCACCTAATGATGCCAACAAAAGTGACCTGGCAATTTTCCTTTAATTAAAATGAACCTATCTGAATTAGTGTATGAAAATCACGGGATACAGCGCTAATTGGAGTTCAGGCAACTGCTTCCCTAACCTCTCACAATGAAACTTCTAAACAAAACATTGCAGCTTTTATGTAGTAGTTTGAAAGATTTTCATAGCTAGATATAAAATAATGATTCTTGACCTTTCAGGACAAATACATAGCTCCTTTTTTTCCTACATAAAACCTTGATAACATCATTCATTTGTGGCTAGTCTTTCCTGTGGTTTGCCTGTTTCCGCTCCTGGTTTTCTGCTACAAGCATCTTACAGACATGAGGTAGAATTAAAGCGAGTATCCATGAAGCCCAGTGTTCCCCCACAGGACGTGACAGGAGAAGGCAGTCAGAGAGAAAAGGTACCAATCTGGTTGTCTACTCTTCTTCTCTCCCAGTATCTAGAGCTGTATGAGGGGTGATGGAAAGCATTTCTCTGGCTGTTTCTTCTGTTTTCTGTGGACCCATTTCCCAAGAATTCATCTCATTCTTTGTAACTTCTAAGACTGGGAACCCATGAGCAGAGGGGATAGCTTTGCAGTATTACAGTCAGTTAATCCTGTGTGACAGTATGCACTAAAGGAATTTGCTCGAATATGATGAATACTTGCTGTACTGAAAACCAGATCAAGAGTAAAGCAACTGATAACATTTACAGTTTTCTTTCTTCACTAGGCTATGATTGTGTATATTCTGGAAGCTCAGAACTCAGATGTTTGTCAGGGATGCACAGGGGTAGCAAAGAATTCTGATAGTGTTAATGGCTTTTAAGTATAAAATTCTGGATGTCCTAATTGCAGTAGAATTGCTGAAGGTTGCCATTTTGGAGGAAAGCACTCCTGCATAGGTTTTGAACACTGATTATCAATCTACACTGCAGTAGACTAGATCAAAATCAATATTTCTGCCAGGAATTCACACAGCCTCTTTGAGAGACGAGATTAATATGGTTACTGTTTGACTCTATGTTCTCAATCAGCTAAGTATGTGCACTTGTCATTCATATTTTGTTTCTAGCTTGTTATTCTGACAGAAAAGTCTCTGAGGAATGAAAAGAGAGCCAGTTTGAAGAGTAAGTGATGTAGCATTTACATATTTTCACACTGTTAGGGAAGCCGGCTGTTAGACTTTGAACATTATTTATTCATTTGATGCTGCTATTTGTTACAGACCTCTGAAATATGTTACTGACAGTAACTAAACCATCCGTCTCGCCTTAGGATTTCTACTGATTGCTAATTTTGTGACTAAGTGGTGCAAGAGGATCAAAATGTGTTACAGCTAAAAAGATGGGTTTCTATTAAGGTTTCTTTCCTCAATACCTTGCTTCCATAGAGAGTGCAAGAGAGGTTTGTGTGGTTTTTTAATGTTGATATATGCAGTGAAAAAAAAAGTCATGTTGTAGGTCTTGCAAATCATGCAGATCACTTAAGTTTGTGCTGGTGTGTTCTAAAATTATGCAAATGAGCTTGCTATCATGGTTGTTTCCCCAGTGAGCAGTAATACAACCATCATATTCAAAGAAGTTGAACCAACCAACTCTAAAAGCAATTATTGGCAACACTGATTTTTCCATTAATTGGCTGGGCCTTTCCTAAGCCAAATCTCTAAAGACAGCATCTGAAATGCATTATTGCTTTTCTTGCTGTTATGATTACTAGATTTTGGAAGCTACCAAAATATCCTGGATGATATTCAAATATAAGACAGTTCTGATCTTAAGAACGAGAAATCTGAAAGACGAAACAATGTCAAAGAGAATAAACTCAATTAGTTTATTTCCCAAGTAGTCTCATGGTTACTGCTTAATAGCTACTTCGATATTTCACAGTATAAATGGGACCCCATTGAAAATGTTGAAGTATAAGGGAGTAGTTGCTTTCCATACCATGACAGAAGAGGTTTGTCCATGGGTTAGTGGAAGAACATCAGGAGTTTGCAGCTTGGTAAATGGGACAATAAAGGTAACATCATTGATAGGACAGATGAAAAGGCATTGGCAGGAAAAGAGATGGTCTTTTTGTGTCAGTTTGGAGTTGGGCAACTGGAGAGACAAAAGGAAACTTGAGCACAATGCAGTGAAGAAAGGTAAGCTATTTTTGGTAGCTTCTGGAATAGATGAGTGAGGAGTTATGTCTTTGAAGCGAAGTGATGCTCTTTGCTGTCTAGGCAGTTGGTAGCGGCCAGATCTTCAGCTCTGTGGAGTAAACAACAGAATTCAACATCATTTGCTCCTAAATTAGTTTGATTTCTCATGGAAGAATCTGTTATTTTCAGGGTTTGCAACAAAACTTAATCCGCCCAAGACTTTATCGCATTAACCAACCTGTGTTTATTTAATTAAGGCTTTCAACCCCCTAGAGCTCTGACTCCCTCTCTGTTATTACTATGCTTATTGCACTGGGCGTTTGAACCAGAGGTGTTATGTAATTTGCTTAATAGCTATATATTCCCTTAAAAATGCCTACACCTGTAGGGCATTAGTTTTATCACTTTACTAGATCAGAGAATTTGTATCTCTGTGTAGGAAATAACCCTTCAGAATGAGTACTAATGCTTGAGAACATTCTTGAGTCCTCAGCCTATTCCTCAATCTGAATCTGAGTAAAGAAAATTTAAAAGTGGCTGTTTTTCCCAGAACAGCTAGTGTTGCTGTGGCATGATCACATCTTTCAGCAGAAGACCAGAGTTTTCTAGCAGTATTCTTCAACCACACCTCATACAGCAAGTCAAATCCTCTTTACTGCTGCTTGTTGCAGAAGTTGTCTCTCTGCTGCATGAAAGGTTAAAGCACATCTCCTTCTACTTGTAAAATAGGACTAGTTGCTAGCTAAGAATTAAGGAAAAACAATAATAATAAATAAATAATAAATAATAAAGTTCCATGATATAGTGAACATTGTGGCAAGGTGTTGTCAGTGTTTGTGTCAGATATTTTTTCTTCTACTTACTGTTCTGCTTGCTTACTTGCTGCTTGATCATATAATTAATTTGTGTAAGGAACAAATTTGAATAATAATACAAAAATACTGAACTCAAATTGACTTCTGTCATTACTGAATTCTTTTTAAAGCCAAACTAGTGCTTGTCAAGTCATGAGGCAGAAGACTGAACCAGATGAGCTCTTACTCTCCACTTAGCCTAAGTTTTCTGACTGTATTTCTTACTGTAATTGTCAAAGTACAGCTTTCCTTCATCCTTCCTGTCCCTTGCCTAGTCCCTTGCCCTCCCCTAAAAAAAAAGAAAGCTTAAAGATGGGAAGTACCTTCTGCTACATATGTGGTAAATAATTAGCAGCTTCCTTGTTGCTAAATAGTATTGGATGAACTACAGATCTGTCCATAGTATTTTAGGTGCATAAATATGACTCAAATATGCAATATTTAAATCAACAAAAAATGAAATGTCTACATCAGATCCCAAAGGAGGAAAAAGAGATCTGTCACTGTATGTATTTTTAGTGAAAAACAATAAGTGTATTCAGCAGAGATATCATTTTGGTGAGTAACTGTTTCTAAAGGCCACATGAAATCTGGAAAACAAGTTCATTTTGCTTCCAGCTTTCTCAGTGGGGAAGATTCACTGTAAATCAGTACTTCCATTATTTTAACCTCTGTCATGAAACCCTAGTCCTCTTATTTCAGACCCATTGTGATGCACTATAGCCTATGTTTTCCTAGACGGGGGATGTGAAGTGCACGTAAGACCTTCTGATTTTCTGATGTTTATCTTGAATAATTTTGTATCCCAACCTTGAAGATTCCCTTACATAGAAAGGGAGAGGGAAGATTATTTAGAATAAAAATTGAGAGCTTTTGTATTATTCTCATATAGCTGAAAACACAAATTTATCAGGGAAGAATGTGAACGGAAAGCTTTCAAGTTTCTTAGCAGGCAGAAAGTATGTATTTGAAGTAGGGAAATGTGCCACAGCATGCCTGCTACCTTACGAGTTGTTTTTCTGCTCTTGTTGAGTGTGACATCCGAAAGATTTTTCCTTTGGTAATTTTTTTTGGAAGTAACAGTGAAGCCTGAAAAGTAGTAGATCAGTAGGGTCACCCTTACAAATTTTAGTGTGAAGAGATTAAATAAATGGCTTTTCCCTGTTTCATTAGCCAGCCTCCACAGTAAAAAGGTATGGTGCTCCTTAGCAAAGCCCCAGAGTTGAGGTAGGTGTATTTAAGAGAACTATATGTTTTATTTTTGCCGCACGTATCTTTGGTCTTTTTGTTCTCTCAAGTGTATGATACCAGTGGGATTTTTGTACAAGCCAAATTTAAAGGGGCTGTTACAAGATCCATAAACCTGATATTGTTTAGATGCACACAAAGGATGTTATGCTGCTTAGAATTGTGTAAAGGACTGTAAGTGTTTTGCTTCTATTTACACCTCTACATTTTGGTTTATGAGCAGCAAAAGCAAACTGTCACTATTTGCTGTAAATTGAAGCTTTTAATAACTATGTCTGTTTTACAACATTTGTCAGCTTTGAATATTCTGTCAGAGGAAAATAAAAATAGCAGGAAATCTCGGCAACAGTGACACTGAAAATTTTTCTGCTTATGCTCTATAAGGTGTAAAATACTGGCTTCAAGAATAGGCATTTGTAGTTTCCTTTAAAAAAGTTAAATTTGCATTTTCTGTGGCTAACAGTAAGCTCTATATATGTTACTGCCAAAATAAATGGCAAATTGTATGTATGTCATGTACTGATCTTAACAAAATACTGCTAAACTCCCTAAGTGGTAAATGTTGCCTGAATAGGTATTGTCTATTGGATTCCCTCATTCAGTGCACTGTTGGATGTGATGATGCAGTAATGGAAGTGCTTTGAAAGGTAGGACTGCTCAGTGATAGAGGTGTTTTAGCATCATGCCAGTTTGTCTTAAAGTTAAAAAAAAAAAAAAAATCAAATGTAAACTGTTTCAAATAGCATTATTTTATTTAACCTAAAGTGTGCTTGAATAACATTATAAGGAAAAAAGTGAAATAAAAGGTTTACGTATACTGTCCTTAGGAAAAATTGCTTATTTTATTGCTCTTCTTCCAGCATTGCTGAAGGAGATATTCTTTTGGAAATCATCTGAAATGTTTTTTTTTTATTTTTATTTTGTGTTTGCTTTACTGCTTAATAACATTTTTATTTTTATTTTTTTCCTTGAGGAAAAAAAGAAAGCTATTTATGAACCTTTCTTCTGTGGTTTTATTTTCTTGTGAAGACTTCCAAATAACAAACTAAACTTGTAAGTGTAAATATTTATCTAGTGGTGGATCTCTTGTTACAGAACAGGCATATTTGGCAGTATCACTGGCAGGATTTATGCCTTTCCATAACTGAAACATTCTGCTTGCAATGGAACCTGTTCAGGTGTAGAATCTGGAGTTTGCTCTGTCAACGTGGCTCAACAGCACCATGACCCTGCGATTCAGTGTGCATTGTATCCAGCCTAAAACATTCTTTTCCACCTAACATAATTTCCCCTTCAAACTCACTTTTCTTTCGTTCTCCTTGTAAAATTTCTAACAAGGTAGAGTTACTATTTTAGTCCTAGCAGGTATTCTGGAAAACATCCATTTCCTTCCTTCTGTTCGGTAGCGGTTAGCTAATGTCTTAATTGTGGTCCCTTTTTGTGGCAATCAGAAATCAAGTCAGAAATCCTTTCTGATAAATCACAGTCGTCTTTTGAAATGTTAAGGCTCATTTTGCTGAAGGATGAAACAGATTAGAAAGAGAAAAACATGATGCCAGGAGAACATGAACAAAAATTTATCCAGTCAGAAAGAAGTCTTACAAGATTGAATTCCTGTCCTCTGCAGATGTAATTTTTGCATGTCAGAGCCTTCAGACTGCTGTCATTGTCTTTCAGGAGTAATACAGACACAAAAGGGGGGGGGGGGAGGGGGGAAGGCTTACGTAGAGAGTGATAAAATTATTCCTCTGGGAGATACTTTTTGTTTGTTTATTTCAAAGCAAAAGATTTAGGCCTGTCCCTGGGTGAAGGGGCATCATGGCCAAGAACAGCCCAACAGAGAGCCTGTGACTATGGGGGATTTATTTAATTTAGAAAAATAAGGAAAAAAAATAAAAACGACTTTGGTATTCTTCCTATATTCTGTTGGATTTCATTGGATAAATAGCATTCTAGGTCAATATCATGACAACAATAGTGCTTTTGTCTTGGTATTTGTTATGCCAATTGAAACCAATAGAAGGTTTTCTCTTACTCTGTAAATTTCAAAATATTTATTAAATTAAGCTCATCCTTGCCTGCATCTAAAGGTGATTTGTGTATTACAGATCTGCAAAACTGTAACATCTTGTAACATCCTCTTCATCCTGGAATCATGTGGAATATGAACAGTGGAAAAGGGGTCCATTTGGTGACAAAAAACAGAACAGTTTTAGATCAGTATTATAGCAGGAACAGCTCTAGATTCAGAGCTTATAGGCTTTGAGTGACCTTGCTTAGTTAGGAAGGAAAAGTGCTTGAGTTCACCAAGATAGCAAATGTTGGAAAACTGTATTCAGCAGAGAAATGGAAGGCAAGGCATATAAAAAAAATTGGACTTGAATGCTCTATCCTGGAAAATAAATGATCGTTTGATGTAAGAGATCTATTAAATAATAAGTAGTGACAGTGATGCAGATGAAAAGGGGACTTAATTCAGTCTTTCTTACTATTCTTGGATTTTGAGAAATAATCTCAGCCAGATTTAGAACAGAAGGAAAATAGAAGATGTGCGTTTGCTTGTTTTTGCATATCATTAAGGTGTAGAGACTCACAGTGTTAGAAGCAGTGGACAAAATGGTAGAAGAAATGTCTGCAAAGGGCTGGAATGCTAAATAAAATACATTAAATGTGATCCTGGTGCAGAAATTCTCTAAAACGGATTGCTGGGACAGAAGATTATAGAGGTAGTACTTGTGCTCTGTCAAAAAAGGCTCCTTTGGTCCTGCAATTCATAGCACTCAGTGTTTCTTCAGGAATACATGAATGAGTGTGTATTAAGAAATGTTTTGCATTACATTCTGTTCCTCACGATTCTCATGATTCTCAGAATCACAGAATGGTTATGTTGTGGTTACCTGGCTGGCCACTATGCACCGAGCAGCTGTTCCCTCTATTTGAGTTGGAAGAGACCCTAAAATTCCAGCTCCTCAGGGTTCTTACTCCCCAGCTGTCAGCAGGGAGAGGTACTCCAGTCCTTAGTCTTCTTGGTAGCCTCCATTGGACTCCTTTTACTATGTCCAGCTGTCTCTTGCATTGAGGATCCTAGAACTAGTTACAGCACTCCAGGTGTGGCCTCACCAATGCTGAGAGGGAAAGCATCACCTCTTCTGACCTGCTGGTGATAACTCTGCGTGAAGCAGCCAAAAGTGGGTGAGGAGCTCTGGCTTCACCACTCCCCCTCAGATATAATTTTTACCTTTGGGAAGAAGCTGTGTTTCTGTCCTCTGGAGGTGCCTTGCATGCAGCCAGAGTGCTCGTGTTCTGTGTAAAGGCATGATATTAATGTTTTTGGATTCACCTCAAGCTCTACAGACAGAAAAACTTTTTATTCATTGATGTAGAGAAAGTGAGAACAGAACTACTGCATGCACTTGCTGCTCACCAGGTGCTTCTCTGAGAAGAGCTGGTTCTTCTGAGGCTGATAGATACTACTGGTAGAAGGAGGGCCCTGTTTTTCTCTGAGATGTAGTGGTACCTTGTAAGTTTGTACTGATTTGGAATTTATACAAGCAGCCTGACATGCCCCTTGTGTAAGGTTGCTGACCCATAGTCTACACAGAGCAACTCTGTAACCACTACATTGCCTGAGAGGGTATGATTAATTCAGGGCTAGTTCACTTTTGATGCTTGAAGCTGTTTTTAAGACCTCAGCTGATTCACGTTTGCTTCTGTGTCCTTAAACTTGAGTAGTAAGGTTCAGAGCAAGGGTGAGACACCATCACATGAACCTGCAGCATGCCAGCTGCTCCACAAGTCCTGCAAAAATGTACCCTTGTATCCAGAGATGCTGTGCCCCTTCAGCAGAAGCCATCTTCCATTTCCCACATGGCTGGAAGACATGCACAGGCACTTCCCAAGGGAGCAGCACATGAGCATTCAGAGCTTAGTTTACCTGTGATGCTATGCTCGTGGAATTGTATACTTTACTACAACTATGTTCTGTATCTTGCATAGAATAGGGGCCTTCATCTGTCTCATTTCTGCACATGTTCAGTATGCTTATGTCTTTTTATGCAAGTTTGGAAACCCCTAGAACTTGAAAAATATTTTTCTTGTATCCATAAAACCACTCTCCATTCTGACAGAATTATAGAAGTTTCAAAGCTGCCATATAAAGGTATGAAATAGTTTACTTTTAACAACACATAGTGGCCCCGGTTCTTATTTACATTTCCCAGTTTGTAACTCCACACTGTATTTTTAAAAGTCAGATAAAGTGCTTTTATCTTCTGGTTATATTTTTTGATGCTGTGGGAGATATGTTTAGTTTTTATGTTCAAAACTGCCAACCTATTTTAGAACCTGCTGAAAAACGTTGTCTGAGCAAAGGAGCAATCGTAAAGCAAGGCTTTGGAAAATCACAGGTTTTAGGCAGAGTTTCTAGTAAATATATTAGACCTGCAGTTAGACTTAAAGACGGTGTTTTTTAGAAGGACGCAATGTTGCAAAAATGATATTTGTCCTTAAGTCTTTCCTCCTAACGTGGCATCCTTTGTTCAGTCCATTGTAAAGTTCCTCATCACCTAAATAAGAGTGGACATATATGTTAGTTGGATAAGGGCTTTGTGTAGGAAAAATGCTTCGTTGGTGTTTGTGCACCTTTGTTCCGTGAAAGTTCTGACTTGACTTGATAAAGGAGTCCCAGCTGATTGTTCTAATTCTTTTAAGAAACCTTTTTTGTCCTCTTCTGTCCCTATGCCTTACACTTCAAACTTCAAGCAAATCTTTCTTTCAGTCCAGTTGTATTGTAGCTGTGGCTGATTTAAGCAGTTCTCCCGTATGAATTGGTTCAGTAACTCCAGTGAATCAGCTCAGTGACAAATGCCTCTCAAAGTTGTCCCTCAGACCTACAGAATAATGTTCTGCTGTGACAGGTAATTCTGGTTCAGGAACTTTCTAAATAGTTATATTTTTTATTTGCATTCAGATAACAGTGATTTTTTAAAATTCTTTTCTTGCCAATACTTATGTAAAAGAATATGTTGTGTATATAATTGTATCACTTAATGAATGGAATCTGTTGTCCATTTTACTTCACTGCTTGACCCAACCCTTAACAAAAAAAAAAAAACACAACAGAACAACCCTACTTGTTAGCAATTTTGATTAATGTATTGCTTCAGAATTCTAGCATCAGGAAATAGAAACATTTTGGATAATTGGATTTTTCTGGAAGATCTGCTTTTAAAATATGACACATTAAAGTGTTTTTATATCTTTGCCTGGGTTAAGCTATATAGCAAATGCTTTTGATATAATACTTGTCTTTCATTTTAAGGCTATAAATATTTTTTTCAGATCAACCTCATCTATTTGGATGTCTAGCAGAAATTCTCACTCTAACTGAAGCATATCCATCATTCTTTAGAGTATCCATCACAGCACATCCTGATTCAATAAGAGATGATATCTTGTTATCCTTTCAGCAAGTCACTGTATTTATGGGTTTAGCTGACACTGTCTAGATATGTCTTTGATGCTGAGTGTTGGGTGTTGTGGGACTAACTCCCCGTACTCCACATACCTTGGGATACTGCTGTGTTGTGCTGGGCCATACGCGAGACCGTTCCTATCTGTGAGTGGTATCAACAGATAACAAAGGAGTTTTTGTCAGTGCTGAGTTGATATATTTGGTTCTATTAAAATAAGGAAGGCTTCAGCTTAGCTTGTAATACTGAAAGGTCTCATCTGAATTACTAGTTACAGATTTTCACATAATTTCTTTCTCTCCCACAGCCATAGATCATAGAAAATCACACGTACATATTTACCCTTGTTTAGTTATTTGGTGTTAAATCTCAAAAAATACTCAAAAATATCTGTGGATATTTCAATTCTTTTTAGAATTAAAAAAACATTAGTCAGATTGAAACTTTTGCCCAAGAAGTCTCCATTTTGTAGGGATATGTGACCATTGATGATGTTTTCACATACAGAAATATACTTTTGGAAAGATGACGTTTCACATAGCTTTGCATGTGGTTTGGACACGTCCGTTTTAATGTGAATGATCAGGTGAAAGTTGTTTTCAGGTTGTAATTATAATAGAACACCTTTAAACTTTGTAAAAATCCTCTTTGAAAAAAAGGCAAGACAACCCAAAGAAAGAACAGAGAACCAAATTTGGGCTTTTGGTGATGAAAAATACAGAACATGTTTCACAAGGTTAAGGGTCAGTAAGGAGATCTTTTCTCATTGGTAAATGTTGAGGATGTAATTTTACAAAATAATTGAGCAGATAGGCTTGCAAATAAAACAGGAGGAAATGGTAGGAGCCATGCTTCTATGGCAGAAGTAGTTGCTAGTAATGCAATAAGGGGAAGAAAATTAATTACAGGTTTGTAGCAGTCCACAGATGTTTGAAAGATGGACGTCCTAGTCAGGGTAATATATTGTAGCTTATTACAGGTGGGATATGAACAGCTTTAGCCTGAATGCTAGGGAAGACCTCCTCATAGCCAGAGTGAATTAACTCTTTAGAACACATTTTTCTCTGAATACTTAAAACACATAGTTAGCAATATTTATTAAGGGCAAAAGTCTTTCATTGTTCAGAGCACAAGCTAGATTCTGTTTCTTGCTGTTACAGTGCTTGAAGCATTTGGGGCCATCCAATTACAGCAATCTGCTAACCTCTTTGTAGGAGAAAGCTGAAACCCGTGTCTGGAGAGATGAATGAGATGGACCTCAGGGCAGACAGCTCACAGAATAGGCTTTTGATTAAAAAATTACCTCATTCTTAAGTACTGATTGGGGAATTTCAGAGAAACAGATGAAATCCTGATACAGAAAAATTCTTGCCTGCAAGAAACTTCTCCAGCAGGAAATGCTAGAAGCTGCCTAAATAGCTGGCTTTTGGGAAGTCCTCTTGGCAGAAAAATGAAGTAATTTCACTGTGTTTTTGAGGGGCAATGGCTAGTTTCCACACAGGTGTTGTCAGTGATTAAAACATGCTGATTGCAGCCAAACAAAAGGGAAGTCATTTTTATGTAAGATAGAATGCATGTTTTCAAGCATTAGAGGCATGATACAGATCATTTTGAAGCTGCACTTTTAAACTTTCCAAGTTCTTTCATGTAACACCACAGCCTTGTCAAATTAGATGAGGTGAGAACTACAGAAGTAATGAAAAGCATCAGAGGAATCTCCTGAGACAATTCCCAAAGAGTGTTGTTGGAGTACAGAGGAGTGGAGAGGTGCTTCACCTGAGGTATTGGGTTGGCAAGCAGGTGTAATGTGGAGGGACCTCTACAGGTTTTTCATCACAGGCTGCTGAAATCTGATAGACCTATTGGTGCTCCACCACACATCTTCATACTGCCCAGGTCAGATCACAAAGGGGCCTCTCCAGTGATGAAACATCTGGCTCAGTATGGCTTTCTGTATCTCAGTTTTATCCTGCTAACAACTGGTAAGGGAGTTCTTGTATTCCGAGGTTGTGCGGTTAAGAAAAATAATTGCCAGTGACATCAGAGTATTAATGGTAGATCTTATGCTCAAGGTCAGCCCCGTGCTCTGAGGTCAGAGCTCATTTTACCATTCTGTCTCAGAAGACACAGTTGCTAATTCTTCCTTGATCTTTGAGGTCCTTTTCAACCCAAGCCATTTATTATTCTTGAATACAGAGATTGGTAAAACCAAGTTCTTCGGTCATTCTCTATTGTGTTATTCTGGCAGGCCTCCCCGCGTTTTCCTTTCTGCAAAGTTGTAATGGGTTTCAAGCTTAGCAAAACAAATTTCTTCTGTTCTGGTGGGATTTATTCAGATCCCATCAAGTCAAAAATTAGTCATCCCAAGAAAAGAGTGAGAAAAACTGTGGGGCAGGTTGTTACTTCCATATTCACTTGTAGATCCCCATCGGCGATCTTGGCCTTTTGACCGTTTATGTTTGCTCTGCTGTTCTGCATGTCATGTCTGCTATGTCAGTCTTCAGTTTCTGAAATGTATTGCCTATCCAATTTGACAGGTGTCATTGTACTATCATCTTGGCTTTTTAGTTCTGGATAAAATTTCTTGCAAACACAATAGTTCCTTAGTCTGTCTTATTTCAAATAGGTGTGAAGTTATGGTGTTCACTGTGAAGATTTTGACAGGAGTTTTCAAATTTGGCACTCCCTGGACTCTTTGGTACCCACTGGTGTCCGACCCTTCCTCAGAGGCAGTTGGTGCCTTTTGCAGTTAGAGTATTCCTTCTTGTCAATGAAATTATCACTGTCAGAAGAGAAAAAAACGTTCCCTCAGGGAAAAGTGAAAGGAATAAGGAAACCATTACTAATACTCATAGCTGCAAAATATCCATGGCTTTTTACGAATCTTTTCTGTGGTAGAAAAGGGAGAGCTTCAGAGCTTTTTTATTTTGTCTAATTTTGTTCATATCTGTACATCTGAACCTTGTACCCTGCTAATTAGAATTAAACTTCGATGTAGACATTTCTGTGAATTTTAATATAATCTTCTGGCATTTTTTGTACAACGTGTATCACTGATGTGACTTGATTCTGCGGGTAATAGTTCTGAATCATCTGTGGACTTGATTGTTTATCACTGTAGCCACTTCATCCATCAAATTATTGACTATAGTCTTGACAGTTGATGTCAAAGGCTAGATCTTTTACCGTGGATTATTAAAAGAAAAAAAGTAAGACGTAAAAATATATGCTGTAAATCCACTGCCTTTTAACCTCTTAACATTCTATAGAGACTGGTCTGAGAGGTCAGAACTCCACCATGCCATTCCAGGTTGCACCCAGCAAGGATGAACTCTATGGCAACTCAACAAAGCTAATTTCAAACTGGCTGTGTCACTGCTTCAGAGAAACGTTTGATCTTCAGCCTGCCAGCATGTTTTTGAGCCAGTTTTAATGAGTAAGAATAACAGTGAAGATACAACAACATAAGGTTCAGCAGTCTTGTGCAGCTGAAACTTGTAACTCAGCTTCTTCACTGCTTGTGAATCACTGTCTGTGCTGCCTTGTTTGGGAATCACACCTTCCCTGCCATGCAGACCTATGGTTAAAGAACAACTCTTCCTTATCTTGTACTGACATTGACCATAGCAGAATTACTCATTTTCTGTGTGAGAACAAATGAGAAGAATCAAGCCTGTAATCCTGAAAAGAAGAATTGCTTAAATTTGAACTCATGAATAAGTACAAAGTTCTAATTTCATACTATTTCTGGTGTTCAGATGGAGACAGCAATATATTCAGGCTTAAGTAATAGTTCTGAAGTAGGATTGAAAATGCAGAGTTTGCATTTGCTGCATTATGACTTTGACTGTGTAAATGCCCCCAGCAATGGGACTCTGGTGAGGAGCTCCTTTTCATCCTCAGGTTCTCAGGTTAGCTGAGGATGCCTTCCAGTGCTCTGGTATTTGCATTCTTTTAAAGCAGATCTAAAAGATAAATTGCTGCTAAGAGATTTTATGCATTCCTGTTGAGTTAATGTAAAGCTGCCTTATTTTAGAACTAAATCAAAGCATTTTAGGTCAATCATTTGTGCCCTATAAACATTTTTTTTAGATAGTAAGTCTGTTGCACCAGTCCTACTGAGGCTTCCTGACATTTTTTGGAGAAGCTGAGTCTCAGCTTCCTGAGGTGGAGCAATGTTACCATTGTTTTGTAAGGTGTCATGTCTTTTCTTTTTGGAGAAGACAAGCTTGAAATAGTGTCAATTCAGTGAAGCTGTACTTGGGACTCATGGTAGTGTCTTGTGTTTGATGTTTAGAAGAAGGTGTTTCCAAAGTCAAGAATTCTGAGCTGTGAAAATGAAGATCCTCAAGAAGTGACTTCCAAATTGTGTGTCCAAAGAACAATACTTTAAAAATAGACATGATTTCTTATTTATGTAGCCTGTGCCTATGATCAAGGTGATGTGAATAATTCACAGCCATTACTTTTGAATAGACCAAGAGGATTGAAACTTACAACTATTAAAGAAAAGGACCACATACATAGTTACTAAAATTATGTTTCAGAAGGTTTGACTGAAAGAGAGACCAAACCCCTTCTCTTCTGCCCCTTTGCTCAATGCCCTTTTGTCTGAAAGGAAGGTGCTCTATGCGCTCTGCAAGGAGTGACTTGTTAGCCAATAGTAACAGCTTAGCTGCGTTTCTTGAGTGTTCTGTTTTGTTCCTGGTTTTTCTTATCAGGTCTTTGTAGTCAAGCTACATGTAGCTATGTTTGTGTTTAAGGGAAAGTAAAAACCAGCAGGTTTTATGTTGTTAATGAATTATTTCAGGTGTGCTTTCTGTGTGAAGTTTGTCAAAACATATTCAGGACAATGCCTTAGATGCCTCCTGCTGCCTCCTGATTGCCAGTGGCAAAGACGCAGGTGAGGTGAGAGCTTTACCAAAAGTTAAGCCTGGTGATGGGAAAGGGATAGCAACAAATCTGGATCATTCAGAAAACTCTCCATGATGATATGAAGGAAAGCTGTACTGCAGTGTGATGTGTGAGGAGCCAGGGATGCCTCCTTTCAGTGTGCTGAATCTAAGGGTTTTGCAAACAGGCTCCTGCCTCCCTCTGCAGCCATTCCTAGTGGAACCATCTGGTTTGGATGCTGCAATGCAAAACTGTGCCCCCTCCTGACCAGCATTCCAGTGAGTCCTGAGGAAAGTCATGCATTGATCTGACAGCAGAGTTGAACAATCATTGCTGCTGAGCAAGGCAAGAAATTATAAACGTGTCACACAAGCACAACAGTGTGTGTAGCAAGCTGGATTTACACATCTTGATAGAGAGAGGAAAATCTTTCCACTTCTAGCAGTGGGACACAGCATCCATTGAGCCTGTCCTTGTGTTCTCTTGAATTCTGGAGTATTGGAATTACTGCACTGCTATCTGAGTTATATTTCTTTGTGTGACATTTGAACTTTCAAGCTGTGGTAACCAGCCAGGTGTCAACAACGACACAGAGCACACAGCAAAGATGCAAGAAAATAATAATGGCCTTCTGGGAGAAGACTGGTAATGTTAGACTGAGGATCCCTGATGGAGAGGAATTATTTCTACCAGTGATGGGGACAGACTGTTCCTCAGTCCTTTGCCCACTGTCAGCCCATAGTATGGCCAGCAGCATCTCCTTTCATGTCAGGTACTTACAGGTGTGTCTTCACCTCAGGTGCAGAAAGGTATTTCACACTTGTGCTGTAGCTGTTGTATCTGGGTGATGCTCCACATAATCCTTGCTCCTTGAGAAGTCTGTTGTGCAGTCCTTGAAGCTTCCTGGTCTCCAGGCTGCCAGGAACCTCTGCTGGTGATCAGCCTGGAGCCCTTCCATCCATGCAGAACTCATGCACACTGGAGAGGACTTGCACATCATTTGTTGGAATGAAGTTTTGAGCACGTTTCTTTAATAGATGGTTTTAGTTGCACGTGTGAAAATAACTGCATTTTCATGTTTGGGGATAATCAGTCAAATTCCCTATGGCAAGCTCATGTGCAGCCAAAAAGGAGGCAAAATTGCTTCGCAGCCATGGCAGGAGTGGAGAGCTGGGGACTTGTCCCCTGCCAGAAGGAGCCCAGCTGTCCTGCAGGAAGGCATGGTGGTCACAGGTGGCAGCGGTAGGCACTTGACTCTGCTCACATTGTTATTTAGCCAAAAGAAAATCCAGACATTTGTTTATATTAAACTCTTTGAGGGATAGAAAGCAAATGTGTTTGTGTTGAGGTTTTTTTCATGTGTGTGTCTTTTCTTTATACAGCTTTTATGAAAAAAAAAAAAAAAAAAGCAAATGAAACAGCAGGTATGATAAGTAGCAATCTTAAAATCTTACCTCAAATCTTTTAGCCTTCATCCCTTCCAAAACATACCTAGAAACAAATGGAATGATTTGTCTGATGTTGGACTTGACCTAAGGATTTCCTGTACACTGGTAGGTGGTCAGGGAAATAAGTCACAAGGAAATGTCTCAGAAGAGCTAACGATTAGCTCTTTAGAGGAGAGCAAAAAACATTACAGAGTTCGTGGTAAACTCTTCAAAGGATATTTCAGTTTTTTATCTTTGCTCAGTGTACATGTGGTATGCACTGCTTTTTATTTTTTAAAACATGCATCTCTGTGCATGTCATATGGACAGCATCAGAAGATGGGCAGCAGCAGGGGTTTGAGTGGATCCTGCAGTGATAGGAATGGTGGCAATGGATGCTTGGGTGCTAGATGAAAGCCTTTTTATTTGCAAGCTGACTGGCAGCTAGTATTAAACAGTTGATCTCCTGTCCCTTATATTAGCCAGTGTAAGGATGCCACTGGCAGATTGCCCAGACAAAAATGGCATCATAGTAGCTAAGGAAATTTCTCTAGGAAAAATTATGTTATTCAGGTTGACCCCTATTTTCAGATTTGCAGTTTTAAGTGAGGCTTAACCCAAGAATCTCAAGAAAAAATTCTCACCCCATTGAATGCAAGGGATGGAGATTTATCTGTAGTTTGAATTGAAGCTGGAAGTTCACCTGTATGCTTCCACATGTACCTGTAAAAAAAAATAGCTACACTTCTTCCTTCCCCTACTCTGTCACATGCCAGGTATTCTTAAACTGTCTTGTTTGGCTATTTCTTTGTTTTCTGATGTTTTCCTGTGAACAAAGAAAACATGCATGATTTATGCATACACCCCTATTTAGGCACCATATTTCTAGATGTTCAGATTCAGCCCATATGCGGGCAGCATAACTGAGGCACTGAGAACACTGAGTGTCTGTTACTTGGCCAGGAAAACTTCTTAGAGGTCACTTTTGCTGCCATCACAATAGAAAATTGTGAAACCTGGGAATTTCATTCAACATAGAAAATAATTAGAAGCTTCAAGACAATCAGCAGGACTCATATTCCTTAGCAATTTCAGGAGCAGACAGAGGATATGAGTTTGGGTATATTAACCCACTGTATCTCAGCAGAAGCTTATCATCTTGCCTAACCTGATGGTATAAAAGTTAGCATCATTTTGTTTGATTCAGTCCCCCTAGGTGCAGAAAAGTGTTTGGGGGGGGAGTACTAAACCATGATTGAGCTCTTGAAAACAAGTAACAATTTGTAGCTCTACAGATGCTCAATGTAAGATCAGTTGTTATTATGACAGTACAGGGATTGGTATTAAACATTGCCAGAAATATATTGGATCGTGTATATATATATGTGTGTGTATAAATAGAGCTTTCAAGTTATCTGTTTTTCAGATATACAAAGAAATGTGAAGCACTATGTTCCCAGGTCTCAAGCTGGACATCTGCATGAATTGTGGTGCTACTGTAAATATTTCTCAGCAAGGGCAGGTAGATGCTATTGGAAAAACCAGAACAAATTCTTAAGTTGCCAATATTGTCACAAAATCTCCCGGCAGAATGAAGTTGTTTGACAAAGTGTTTCCCTGGTGATTTGGCTGCAGATGAAAATGTCTTCAGCAATAAAATTCCGTGCTCGGGTCTCAGCTCTCTGTGCTCATCAATCAGCAAATGACATACCAAGGATCCTTTTTGCTGGATTAGCTAATATGGTGGGGAAAACATGTCAGACATTGATATTCCTTTGAATTTCTGTACGTAGGGATTTTTCCGCTCTTTAAGGCACCTTATTTATTTAAAAATACCTATTTTGTTGTCTGCAGCTTCCTTTAGTAATCAATAATGCTGCAATAGGATTAATGCAAAACTGTTTCTTGTGTAAGCAGATTTTCTTGCCTAGAGATATTTCCTGCTGTCAGAAAGCCACTGTCGGTCTCAGGGAAGAAATAGCCAATGCATGTGATGGCAGTGCTTCTACCCTTAGTGCACTGGAGATGCACATCCTTTGTGCTTAATTTATGAATGTTTTGCCAACAAATGGCATTTTCTGGAATTTTTGTGACCGTGTCTGTATTGTAAACATAATTTAGTTGGGGATAATTATGTCCTGTATCTGCTGATCCTTTCATGAAGTATCACTAATGACTTTAGGAAGTTCAGGTACGCAGCTGAAAAGAAATAAATCACCTTACTGTTTAATTACCTCTGATATAATAGCAGCAAGTACCTTCTGGGAAGCTGCCTCCTGTGTTACTCAATGACTGTCAGTGATGAAGCTGTGTTGCCTAGCGGATGCTCGATTAAGGAGATTGTTTCAGTGTTTTATGCTACATCTGTTGCTGCCGCTACTGAATTTTATAAAGGTATTCGATACCTATAAAAATATGACAGATGTCAGTAATAACTGTTACTCCATACTTACTTTTTAAGGAAAAAATGGGAGCTTACTGCAATTCCCATAAAGATATATACGAAATGTTTAACGTGAAATCCTTTTCAATTCTTAAATTTGATTTTTTGGAACAATTTTATCAGATTCCAGGAAATATCTTAAGATACACTGTAGCAGATCCCCTCTGTGTAAAGTTTGTCCATCTGCCTAGGAAAATATTAAGGGAAGAGTCATTCAGTTTTCTATTAAATGTCTCAAAACTGAGTCCCTCCTATTCAGATCCAACCACCTGTGAGGCAAAAAGAAAGCACAGGTGAAAAGATGAGTATTCTATATTAAAAACAAAAAACAAAAAACAAAAAAAAAATGAAGTGATGAAAAATCTGGAAAGGAAGAAAGCAAGCAGAAAGTAGTAAAGAAAAAAGACCAGTAAGAAAGCAAAGGCTTACAAACTGGAAAGGCAAGAGAAATAGGAACAGCTCCACTTCTCGACAGGGAAGATAAATGAGGAGAATCAGCTGATTAGGCAAAGAGGAGAGGTAGGGAGAAAGTGAAGCAAAAGCAGAAAAGAAAGAATTTAGTAAAAGCACCAAAAAATGAAAAAAATGGGATATAAAAAGCTATTAGCCTCCTGTTCCTTCCATAACCAGTTAGTTTTGGGGAGAGAGGGATGATGGGCAAAAGTCAAATTCACAACCCAAGTTATATTTTCTTATTTGTTCTTTTCTTAGGACTCTGCATATCCTTTATTTGATTTTGCATTCACCAAATCTGTTTTGAGTAAACTGTTCTTCTTTTAATACTGCTGTGTTGCTAAGATGTGTGACTCCTTCAAAACATTTGAAGAATAATTTTTCCAGGATGTAGCATTTGCAGGATCTCACCTTTATGTAGATGCATGAGTGTGCAAACCCTTGCAGCACTGTGGGCTGGCCTTCTATTTGCCACTCAGTAAAGGTGAGCCAGAACAGGATAAAAGCCCAACCTGTTCTGAGCGTTGCAGGAGGCACTTGCACAGCTGTGCTTTCTGGAGCCTTCTCTAGAGGATCACTCTGCATGCCCTGCCCTCTACTTGGGAAAGTTTCCTTACAGCAGCGTTCCATACATTGTTAACTCTTCACAGGTTAATAAGTAGTGTTAACGAATAGCCACTTTCAGCCTCTAATTCATAGGCTATAGCAATAAGAGTACGTTCTATTTCAAAGGATGTTTTCTTTTAAGGAAAAATGATTTTTTTTTTTTTTCTGAATTTAGGAGGTAGGAGTTAGGCAGCACTTAATGTATTGAATGCAGTGAGAGAAAATTTGAGCATAAGGCACAGAGACATGTAGGTTGAGCTTAGATGAACACATTTGTCTGTGGAAAATTATATACTGCCTCAACCAAAAGGACTTTTTTCCTTCTGAAAATAAATGTTTTCTCCCATGTATTGAGAGATGTTACAGATCTCCCACTGTAGCATGTGGAGTTTTCATACATATATGCATAAGTGCAATTAAACTAACGTTTGCAGAAATTAATGGACTCCTTTAAAAAAGTATCTTTTTTCCTTCGAATGTATGGTTTTATTTCTTGTGCCGATTATATTATCGTGGAGCCCATGGCCTCTGCTTCTTTGTTCTGCCCAAATTAAGCAGTGCACTCACAACCGTACTCTCCTCCTTACTAAAAATAATTTCCAAAGAAATCATTGAGAAAAGGTGTGAGAATATCTGATCTAAAATTACCAGTTCTTTCACTGAAATAATATCTGAAAAATATAGTAAAGAAGAGAGTCAAGTTAAATGAAATCTTGTGTCTCTCCCAGACTGGATTAATGTAAGTACAGAATGGATATAATGTAAGAAATAATAAGCTATAGTTGTGGCCCAGTTAAACAAAACGGAAAGTAAGGGAGATGTTTTTTGGAAAAAAATCTATCTTGGAGTAAAGCCTTGCTATTTTGTCCTTGCCTTGCTGCTTTTATTTTGACTGTCTGCAGCTGATCTTCAGCATCTTTACTTGGCAGGGACAGCTTTTAAAAGGGAAAGCTGATCATGGAAACCAACATTTTCCAGCAAAGGGCATTGTCTGTGTCTGGTCTACTTGGAAATACCTATAAAATGTGCTCCATGTTTGTTTGTGATTTTGTCTCTTTTCCATAGCCATGCATGGAACTGCACTGGGGGCGGCCGTGGGTTTGCAACACGAGGTGGAAGAACCGTGCCACAGCTTTGGTGACATCAGCATGGAGTAAAACTCCGTTTTTAGAAACGTACAGGAAAAAGGCAATTCTGAAAATGGCTGAGATTAATAAGTGCACGAGAAGTTGGAAGGTGCTGTTCGCAGGATGGTGGTTGTTGCTATAGTGACCAAGAAAGTGGAGAACGGAGGAATTTTGAAGAGAATATCAGCTCAGGCCTTAGTAATGCTCAGTTAGCATCATCTGATGTCTGTGCAACAGTCCCGCCAGGCAGGAGGGGCTTGTGTAGTGCAGTGCATGCCACGAGGGACAGGCATTGTCGCTCAGGTGGATGGAGAAGTGAAAATGGAAACTGGAAATGACCCACTGTGTGTTTGCCTGTGCAGATCATCCTCAAGCTCTCCCTTGGCACCTCTCCTGGCAGGGCATTTGCTTGTTTCCTCTCCTGTTCTGAAAATGCCAGGGAAACTGTGAGGAGTAACTGTGGTCTGACTTCTTTCTGTCTTGTGTCTGTACTTCAGATTGAAGTCACTATCCATGATTTGCACCAAGAAGCTCATTTTGCTTTAATAAGAATTATTGTCTTTTACTTAATATGTGAAACCCATCAAGTGGGTCCGGTCCAGCACTAAAGATGTCAAGTCAATTAATCATGGAAGGAGAGTCAGGACAGAGTTTGTCTCTATAATGTGGAATCGGAATCAGGAGAGGGCTAAGAACTGCTCGAAACCAAGATATATGGCTGCTCTGATACAAAGTAAAAAGCATTTTTTAAATTAATGTCCTTGGCATGGACTATGCTAATACTTTCCTTTTGCAACATTTATTTTTTCATTAATGGTGCTAATGTGACCGAAAGATGAATGTGTAAAAGTGACAAGCACCATGTATGTTTAAACAGGAAAGGGTCTCCTGGAGTGTTCTTGGTCTTGAAGAAATGGTACTGAAAACCATAGAGTAAGGAGAACTTCCACAGTGTCTGGGGGATTTGTTCCTCTTGCCATTCAGGGGCCCCCGTGTTTTTCTGCCCTGCACTATAAGGGCTCTCTGAATTAATATGATCTGAACTCTCATCTGTTCTTTCACTCACTCCATGCTTCTTTTCTTCACCAAGGTAAGAGTTGCCTGTATGTTTCTTATAGTATACCACCGTCGTCTTCTATTTCCCACACCAAGGTCAACTGCTTTTCACACAGTGCATGAAGCTGTGTGTGTCTCTTCACTCCTCTTTTGTCCTCATTGCTCCTCCTTTCTCTCTTCCATCCTCTGTCCAGCTCTTACTTTCTGCCTCTCCCTGAGGCAATTTCTTCCAAGTATGAGCATTTCTTAAGTGTACTGGGAGCAAGAGCTGCAAGGCTATGGGAGGAAAGATGGGGATTGTTAATGCTGGTAAGAAGGATGGCAGCCGTCCCCTGGCTATTTGATCTATAAACCATTACCGACAGACTTGGATGTCTGAGGCAGCTGCATAACTAAATGCAAGAGGTCACAAACTCACGGGCTCTGTGTATATATACCTTTCCCCTTTCATTTTCTTGTTTTCACCAAAATCAATATGACATTGCCAATTGCCCAGAACATTCCCTGAAATGTGGGAATTCATCAAATAATCCAGCATTCTAAAATTATCTTGTTATAGACAAACACTGAGAAATGCCACTTGGCCAAGAATTGCAACATCCAGGGATGAAAACTAACCTTCCTGTGCTCTTAGGCTGTCAGTCTCTCTGCACAATGTTTTTCGTTTTTTTTTTCCAGGATGCACTGGGGTTTTCTTTCACAGCTGTTACACACTACTCTAACACCTCTTTGGCAAGAAACCCAGGCAGACCATTTTTCTGTAATGTGGCTCTCTTCCATCACGCTGATTTCTCACCGTTCTTTTTGTCAGCTTTGCATGTATTCCTGGGCTTTGAGTGGTAATGCAGAGTTTACTATACAACATGCATGCATGTTCCTCTATGTAACTACACCTTTTGATTCATATCATGTCAATTTGTTGATCTGAAGGAAAGTACACACTCCAGAAAGACAGCTAAAGAAGTGAAGTCAGCGTACTTTTGCTTATAGTGGTTAGGTTTGGGGTAAGTTTATTTTGAAATTGCGATGGCTTCTTTTGTTTTGTTTTATTATGGAGAGCTGATAAAACAATAAGAAAATGGGAAATTTCTTAAATAGGAAAATATGAATGATTCTGGATCTTTTCTTCTGATTTTCAGTGAAGTGTTTCAAAAAGGCTTTAGCTGGAAGGTTGGCATAGATCGTAAGAAAACACTTGCTTGAGTACAGTAGAGTTTAACTTCTGAATTAAGTATCTTACATTAAATTAAAAAAAAAGATGCGATATATATTTCAGCTTGGTGTTCAATCTTGATCCAGTTTACTTGCTGTGATAAAAACTGCAGCCCACTGAAACCCCAGAGAGATTCATAGGGAGCTGTTATTTGCCATAGAACCATTTCTCAAAGATAAATTATGTAGCAGTAAAGACAAGTTCATAAACTTTATTGTACTGCTTTAGTAGCGGTGCTTTAGGTGCTACCAGGAAGGCAAATTTGACACTTAGGCCTTTCCCAAGGTTTATTGAACTGTCTTAGAAGCTGTCTTTGCTATTTTTTTTCCTTTTAGGATCTTTCCTAAGCTCAGTATGGGAGGGGCAGGAAGAGGATGGTCTTTTTTTCTTGATCTTTGCTTAATTTTTCTGACTTCCTAGTTACCATGTAAAAAAGAATCATACTCTAAGGAAAAAATGATACTGTCTGTACGTTATTGACTCAAACCCATGTTACTTTTTATAGTCTTGCCATTTTTCTTCAATAGCATGCATCTTTGTCATAGTTTCAAAATTATCTAGAAATAGTACAGTTACAGTTCTTAAAATTATGTGCAGCTATGAGCAATATGTACTATTCACATTTTCCATATGTTGAGACAATGTTCTAGTTTTTTGTATATAGTAAAAAAAAAAAGTCAGCAATAAACAGTCAATCATGTGGAACTGTATCTTAATAACTGAGTAATTTAAAAAGTTAATATCAAGTTCCTTTACATGTGCATTCCATGGAATTCTGGGATGAAATGTTCTTTGAGGCCTTGTGTACGAGCCCTGAAATAGTAGGTCTTTCTGCATTAGCTGCATTAGCACCAAAGGATTTCTGACTGTTTGCTTTAATTGATTTATTTTTCTTGAGAATTTCCAGTGATCTTCAAGCAGCTATGATTTTCACTGTCTATCTCCAGGTTTCATTTTAGGAAAAATGTAGGAGTGTTGAACTGTTGATATCCTTAAGTGATATTGCAGTTGCTTTTGAGACATAGTTCAAACTGCAAGTTACCAGCCTGGAAGACGTAAAGAAAGATAAAGGCAAGAGTTTATCTTCACTGCCCATGCAGGCATCTCTCTCACAGCGTAACAGCTGTTCTGCTGTCAAATCCAAGGTACAGGTATTTTTTGCCACAATATCTTTGTGTGAGTTCAGTCTGAGGAAACTGCCTGACCACATCATGGTAAATACAGCTTTGTCTTTGTCACTGTGAAGATGTTACAGAGAGGGAGCAACAGAAAGCTGCTTTTCTTGTGACAAAAAATTCTTTTTGACAGTAAAGCATAGCCAGGCAGAGAGCTAAATCATATCCACTGTGTTATATTTTAACCCTCAGCACCCTTAACTGAGACCCAACACATGAACAGCCAGAATTCAAGTGCATTCTAAGGAATGCAAGCACAGAAATTGAAAAGGAATCAGATGTGTCCACCATATATTGCAGTAGCTTGTAGATCATGAACCTCATGAATCCCCTTTCTTGAGGAACCTATTTCCTAGTGCAGGAGCTGCTCAAGTGGGTAAATTGTCTGGCGACATCATTAGGAACCACAGTTTGGTGGTTCAGCAGAGGAGTGTGCTCTGGAAGCATCCTGTGGTCAGCTCAGAGTGCTGAGCAACAAGCTGACAGCAGCCAGGGTGCTTCGGTGAGAGTACAGCAGTATCTCAGAAGTGGGTACTAGGCAATAAATTACACAAGATGAGACTGAAGGAAGCAAGCCATCTTTTTATATGCCCTCTCTTTGGCACCAAACACCTCTGTGACTTTCAGAGACTCAAGTGTTCAATCTCGATGAGCCTCTCGATACTGATGATGCTCATTTTGTTTGTCAGTGAACAGGTGAAAGCTTCCAAAAGCACCAATGCCAAATTCTCTAGTGCCTGAAGAACTGCACAGAACTGTTGTGTCTAGGCAAAGTCAGTATTTATAAGGGCTCTAGAGTGGTGAAGAAATTAGACATCCCATGTAAGAGAGAAGATGTTTTAGGCCATAAAGAGGAATTGATTTGTGGTTATTATTGCTGCCTTTGATCTGCCAACAGGGATCTGAAACTAATCCACCAGAGCAGCACAATTCTGATATATAGTGCCAGATGGAGATGCCAGAATAGGTTATTCCTGCTGCCTTTGATGCTGCCTTATCATGAACTGATAAAACAGGTAGACAAAGCAGAGCAAGTAAAGGTTAGGAAAGTGTGTGCTGATAGAAGGCTGCTGGCTGTGTGAAGTGACTGTCAGTCATCACAGCCACTGCAGGATCAATTAGCCATTTGCAGCGTTACCATAACCTGAACAAGGACTGGGGGACTGGCCATGCCAAGCTACTGGTTGGTGCACAGTGTTTCATATCCTAAGCACCTTCTTACTGCATGGAGGGAGCAGAAAATGCCAGCTCTATTTTGTAAGTAATCCAGTAAGCACGAACAGTTACAGAAGTGGAAAACAGTGTTTTATATAAGGACATATATCCACCATACATTCATACTCCACCTATGAATTGTATAAAAAATGAATCTTACTTTAAAATGTTATGCTGTAAGCAGTGAATATGGTATAGCTGCTGAGATGTTGGTGGAGTTTCACCACTTCTGATTTCGTTTTGTTTAGGAATTAGAGCAATCTGAGGCTTACTAAAGCTATTAGTCCTCTGTAGATCTCACAACCATGTCAGTCAGCATGCTCATTGCAAAAGATGAGCTTTATATAGATGTTGAATCGATTGGCAGTGAGTTGTCAATAAATGTATCTTCTAGACACTGTGCAATTGACAAGCTAATGAAGTACTTTCTCAGTGACAGAGAGATGTTGACAAATCTTTTTTCTGTTTTGCTTTTCCAATTTCTGCATTGGCATTTCTCATAAATCTCCACACCACATGCCAGGATGTTTTCCCAAGTAAGGGAGCACCTGTTTGCTACCTTGCATGCATGGGATGGGATTTTGCAAGCATGTTAGTAGTCTGAATGTTGAGAAACTAAGAGGTAAGGACAGTAGTCAGTCAAAGAATCACATCTGATCTCTCTGCAGTGCACTTTCCAACATGGTTCAAAGAAGATGCAGAGCAGCTGTCCTGCAGTTTGTCACTCAAGATGGCAGCTTGGTGACTGCTTCCTGTTGTTGCACTTTTTCTGCCTTCATTGTTGCTGTAGCACAATACATTCACAGAATCATAGAATGGCTTGAGTTGGAAGGGACCTTAGAGATCATCCAGTTCCAGCCCCCTCTTGTGGGCCAGCCTGCCACCCACCAGATTAGGCCAGCCAGGGCCCCAGCCATCTCTACCTTGTGCATCTCCAGGGATGGGGCATCCATGGCAATCTGTGCCAGTGCCTCACCACCATCTGAGTAATAGTACAAAGTTTCAGCACCATTTTCCTTTTTCTCTTGCCCAGAAGCAGATGGAACCCTTGCTTTATTTTGCATTGCTCTCCTGTGGGTGCCTTTTGCAAATGTCTGAAGACCAAGCAAAGTAGCTCCTGACCTTTTTTAAGTTCTGTATTTGTTTCTTTAACTCATGACCATGTGTAAGCACCAACAATTTAGTATGAGTGCTGCCTACCTACAGCAAAAAGATGTTCAGCAAAACTACATCATACTGGTATGCATAAGCCTACCTTCCTTGTAAGAGAAACTATTTTGGTTATTGCGTGCATTAAGGAATTTACAGAGTGACTCATTGCCCCTAGCTATTACAAACACTTGATGAGAAGACATCGTTTTCATTCCAGTGCTCATAGCTATCGTAGATGTTCTTCATGTACTGCTGTGAAGTCTGGGATTTGTGAGCAGTACTGCAGCTGCTCTATGCCTATTTGCTTGCATTGAAAAGCTTCACAATAATTGCAGATAATTTAAATGATCAAGAATGGGCTGTTTGACTGGCATCACAAGTAAGAGTTTGGCACAGTTTCTAAGATTTTCCAAGTTGCTAGCACTAATTACAATACAGATTATTATGAAATCTCTATCATAATTCCTAGCCAGAAGATCTTTACATTTTCTAAGTTCAGCGGAGTGCTGAAATAGGAAATGTAGGTGATATTCAAGAAGACTGTGATGAGGCTGTCTCACAGAAATCCTGTCCTGTGCAATGTGCACTAGTGGATGCATTAAGAGCCAAACTTTGCACCCACTGACATCAGAAGCAAAATTTATATTGTTTTTCTTGTGGCAAAAATCAGGTTGACAGAATGTTGCCATTTCACTTAAGTGGGCATCAAGGAAGAAGGACTCCTTTCAGAAGCTTCCCTCTGTGGGTCTCGAATCAGCTGGAAAGCATCTCATGAAACCAGATAGGCTTAACGGCATCAGAACTTACTCTTTTATGTCCATTGCTTTTATTTCCAAAAAGATATAACTGTTTCTTTCCAGAGGCATGGCCAGTTTCTTACTTTGCAAGAGAGAAGGAAGCCACTGGAAAAGCCTGAAGTGGAGCAGGGATAGGAATTCATTTCTTGTCTCATCCAGCTCATCCGGCACCATGGAGAACAAATAAATGAAAAATATTGCCATCAGGAAAAAAGATTGTATATAACAATCAGTTTCTGGTAGCCAAGTTGGTTTCAGTTGGTTTCTAGGAAGCCCAATCCTTCTCTCAAGGTGTTGGTGGCATGAAAACATATTATTTGATTTCCCTATTGTTTCAGAATTCCCTCCAACTGCAGGCAAGTTTGTTTCACAGAAGAGATCTTTAAGAAAGAGGACAAGATTAAAAAAGAAAAGGTAAATATTCAAAACAAATGTTACAGTCTTGTGGTACCTCTTGTGGTTCTGTTTGCTGATGGCTCAGTTTCCATATCGTCTGAGTAATGAAAAGCTGACTAGTGCACCTAGTTAGGTGTAATTCCCTGAGTACTTTTGAAACATAACATATCCAGAAAGACTGTAATGAAAAATAATAGAAAGGCAGCTGGGGGCTTAACTTATGATCTCTGCTCATTACACTAAGCGACATTTTCATTGCAGTGTTACCATCAAGATTATTGGCTGCCACATAACATAGGTCCCACCTGAAAAGATTGTGGAATAGCTTTGTCTGCACAATTATAGCCATGGAAAAAACACCATAGAGTTGCATAAGACCTAGTCATTGATTGCCAGATACTAATGGTGTGATGCTTTGTTCAAAATTAGCTGGAAAATTAATTGAATGTTCTCTATCACTTTATTCTTGGGTCTTCTGCAGTAGAAGTATTTAACTGGGAAGCCAACATATTCATAATTTTTGCTTCCATAATGGGAGCATATGATCTCTGGCTTTCCAGCATTTTAACATGAGTAGCAAAAACTGTGTTTAAATTGGCTTTGAATCCTCTTGCTCCTTCGCATGTTTGTGGACCTGTCTGAGCACTTGTCAGAGCATCTGGAAGGTCATTCGTGTGTTTGAGCCAGTGTGGGCCAGGGGCTTGTGAAGGTCTGCATTTTGGAAATAGAGAGATTTCACAAGGAAGGTGGTAAAATTCAATCCATGATGGCCTATTTTCACGTGTTCAAAAACTAAATCTAAGAGGTTTCCCCTGGAACAGCCTTTCTGGAAGGTATATTCAACATGAGTTGAATAAAGCCAGCTGAGGTGACTGAGTGCAATTGAATTGTCTGTGATGTGCAGCACTTCAGATGTGGAAATAAAATGATCTTTTGTAGTTCTACATTTTACTCTTTTCCCTTTATAATAGTCTTAAAAAAAAGTGAGTTTTCGCATTTTTTCACCGTTTTTCTTGTAGTGCTTTTGAACAGCTCAACCCAGTGGACTGGAGGAACCAGGGGCTTCCTGTATCAGTAGCAATGAACAGCTGCTTCTCTTCCATCTTCTCTTGTCCTGCCAGTAACAAGACTAACCTCAAATTTGGAGTATTTATATACACAGATAATGTATAGACATGGCCAACCACAAGCAGACACCCACACAAACTCAGAAAGGGCAAGCAATAGCCTGACACAGGAATAAATAGTCAAGGAAAACCCTATTTCCGGATCTCTTTAGTATCTGCCTCCGTAAATCTTGGTCTTTGAGATTATCAAGTCTCCAGACCCACTGCCTCCAACATCCAGCCCTTCAGTCTCTCTGGAAGCACATCCCAGACCCTTTGTTTCTCCAGTATCCAGCACTGGACTCAACTTAGAGACAGGCTAGTCAAGCCTGGAGTTTGTTGATGGATCATGCATATATACTCTCAAGAATAGAAAATAGAGTTTAGATAGGGCAAAATGGAGGTGGTTTGGCACAGAGTTTGGCTGAGCAGGTGTGCTGACCAGCCTCCTGCTCATGCATGACTGCCCTTATTCCCCACCTGGAACCCTCTTCATTTCCCTGCACTTGTTTTCTACCGTCTACCTTGATTCCTGCCTTCCACCCTCTTGGCTCTTCTCTTAAACATCTCATGAGTCCCATATTATCCTTAAATACTTTTGCTCAATCCCCCAGACTCCCTCTAAGCATCCCATAATCCATGGTTCCCTGGAGCTTAAGTTTCTTGTATTGAATTACCCAAGTGGGTTGTGAAATAGGACCAGGGCCTAATCCTTTGCCTTTGAGGCCCTCAGGAGCAGTGGATGGTTCATGTGGATTAGATTGGTGGAGTTCATCACTGTTCAGACTTTTTGTCTATTTTGAGTAGTAATGAGGCAGCTGACCCTGCAACTAGAAGAGGTGATGAAAGTAGATGCACTAGCCAACCCAGCAGAGCAGGGCAGCAGTATAAACCCTATGTATGGAGAGTTGCAGTCTCCTTAATCTTCTCCCTGCTTCTGCCAATGAAATCAGCCATCCTTAGTGTGCTGCTGAGCGGGCTCAGATTAACTTCAATATTTGCTTAAAAAAGAAAGAAAAAGAAAAAGACCATCTATCAGTATTTCCCCAGAGTGCCTGTTCTCTACATCTTATTGGTACACTTTGTCTAGTTACTAAGAAAAAAAAATACCTGCCAGACAGAGAGTAACTTAAGGAAAGTTCCTTGGTTTGCACTTAACTATTTTTACCCTCTGTTTTCCTTTTCTTTAATGTTAATTAGATGCACAGCAAAATATATGTAGTAAATCAATAATAAAGATTATATAAGGAGATTTAACTGAGCAGCAATCCCCTTAGTGTAGCATTCAAAAAGGAAAATGAGCACTGGTTTGTTTAAGCCCAAAGAATGCCATGTGAACAGCAACATTAAAGTAACAGAAGAGTGAGGGAGACTGTGTTCAGTTGGCTCAAGGAAGGTGACTGCTGCAAGCCAGCAGGTTTCCTGCACCATGTTCAGTGCCTCAATGGGGTTGATTAGCAAGCGGGCAGGTGACCCTGAATATAGACCCAATAACATAGTTTGGTGAAATGGAGAAAACCATTGATTTATCTACTACATGCTCATGATGTTACATAAAGACAAGGGTTGTGATGCTACAGATAACTTTGGTAAGTGGTACATGCTTCTTTCTCACTTGAATAGTCTTCCTCCTTCTTGTTGCATTCTTTTGCCAAAGAGGCTGATCCTGGTCACACAGATTTTGCAGCCCTTAATTCCTTTACATTAGATGGAGGTTGTTGTTTGTTCCAGTGTGTGCCTCAGCTCTCAGTTTGTAGTCAATACCTTTATCTAGCACTAAATTGTTTTTTTTTTTCTGGTCATAAATAGGTGGGGAAAATTCTCCATTGAAGCCTGCAGAAATTCTTAGCCATAGGACTTGGGGTTCTGACCTATGCAGTTTCTCAGTGCCTGGAATGGATCCAGGGACTGGTCTGTATATGCAGGCTGAGCTGCTCACTCATCTGTTTGAAATGGAGTGTGAGAAGGGAGATCAGCCCTCCCAGATCTGTTTAAAGATGTGAATCCGTGGGGAGAAATTCTGTGTAAATGAGTCTGATAGGACTATGTCCAGGTGCAGAAATGAATCATTTTTTTGTTGGTTCTCTCAAGCTGCCCTCTCATTCTATTGGGGCTTGGTGGGGGTGATTTTATAAACTCAATAGAGTCTCTAACTGAAATCTTTGTGTTTCTCTTTATCTCATTTTTTGAAGATATAAACATAAGCATGTCCTCTCCTTTGCATGTGTGACAGTTCCATGGAGGACCCCTAGGTATATCAGTCTGCCTTTGAGCAGTGGCTGAGGTGTTTGTAGCTCAGTTGGTTGTGTCTTGGGATGGTCTGATTATCAGAAGACAGATGCCAGTGATCCATGTGCTTTCAAAAACCACTCTGCCAAAAGCCAGATTTTGTATAAGGTCTTTAAAGTTGTATGTATAAGGTCATTATCCAATTTTGCAAATTTTGGCCTATACATTTTCCTTTAAAAAAGACTTATTTTGTGAGTGAGGTTTCTGTGAGCTTCCAGCTGTGCTCCTGTAACACGTCTCTCATTTAAGTACTTGTTTCAAAAGGCTGCTGGCCTCAGAGTGGATAAGGAAATGCTTTTTTTTTATTATTATTATTACTATATATTAATTAAAGAGATGCCTAACACCTACTTGGAATTCCTTTTTGGGAAAAATAAAGTTCTCCTTAATGTGCAAGAGTTCAAAGAAGTAGGGATTAAATTCACCATTTTAAGAGCTCACATGTCTGGCAGAATTAAGATCATTCTGTAACAGCTAGCCCTATAGGAAAGCAGATGTCTGTTACTTCAGCTCAGATCTCCCTGCACGTACACATCTCTGAAATATCTCCCTAATGTATTTTCTGGATTATGTTCCCTTCACAATTGCAGTTTCGGCTGCTGCAGAGTCACGGCAGAACTGATGGTGTTGTTGTGAGGGGCAACATGGAGCTGAGCTTCTGAGCTAAGCCAGAGGTCCAGGTAGTCAGGGTTCCATCTCTGTCAGTAACCTGTAGGTAAATAGCATCAGAAACATGGCAAGTAGAGACTGATTCTCTTCTGAAGGTATATGGCATAGCAGTTGTAAAGTGGAGAGATGGGGGCTGAGGGATCTGGCAGAAGGTTGTGCTGTGGGATTCAATTGTGAAGTGCAAAGATGTCAGGTCTGGCTGGTGGGAGACATGGGATGGATGGGCTTGTCTCAAGGGTGCACATTCTAGGGTCATTAAGACAGTGAGCCACGGGACAGTTCTGGTGGAGTACTTTGCTTATTGAGCTTTGGAGTGTTTTTTAGGCAGGAATTCACAGTAAGTCAATGTTGAGCTGTATGACTCAGCTGAGTCTATATAGTAATGCAGCTAACAGCTTGTGTGCAAAGTGGGAGCAAAGGAATGGTTTCTCTGGGCGGACTTCATCTAACATTTTAAAATACCTAAATGTGAGCGTTTGTGTGTCAGCTAGCTGCCCACTGTCCACCCTAGTCAGTGGAAATCTGTAGCAGCATATAGCAACTGAGCGTCTCGCAGCAGCCCTTTACATTTGGTAAGCTGGAAAGCTCTTGGCTCCCCTGGTTTTGTCAGCAGGATTTCCACTGAGTATCCCATGAGCTTGGACAGCCAGCTCTGCACCCATCCTGATCTCTTCTTTCTGAATCATGCTTTTAGAAATGAAACTCGCTACAAACAAGAACTGAAGTGGGCTGTTTCAGCAGGGCCTGTGTTTTAGCCTGTGTCATAATGCCATGATTCATATACTGGGAGAGATATGCCCCCACTGAGCACAGGCTGCTTCCTCTCATCATGTTCCCTTCTTCACCTGTGTGGCCCAGGCCAAACTGCAGCCTGGCAGTATCATGAACAGCACTGTGCTCTTCCCTGAAGAGCTGGGACTGCCTGGTGGGACAGAGCAGCCCAACCTGCGGAGAGGTAGCTGGGTACCCTGTGAGATTTCTGTGGTGAACACAGCTGAGGAAGATCTGAGAGCGCTTGGATCCCCAACTCTGGCTGCTGATGCAGAAAGTCTCGTTGAAAGGCACTGTGCAGGATTTGGGGGTGCAGGGAAGGGTGATGCCAGGGTAACCTTTTCAAAGGCTTTGGGTTATAAAGATTACTTGGGGCTCTGGAGGTTTGAGCCAGCTTAAAGTATCGGGGAGCAGAGGAAGGCAAAGCATCACAGGCCTGGCAGTGCTGGAGCATCCGTACAGCATGTTGAGGCTGAATGGCCCAGGTACTCTGAGCAGGCAATGGGAAGCACCAGTGCCTGCCCCGCTCACAGTGAGTGCACCAGAGTGCCTGGGCATGAAGAGCGAGCTGGCACACAAACAGGTGACAGGCCAAATCTGATTTTTGTTTTGAAGGAACTCACAGAAAGCTTCAAATGATGAACATCTCTGACACTGCTGCCATCTGCTCTCAAAGCACTTGCAAACAAGGGGTAAAAAATTAGCTGTATAAAACGAGTCACTCTTGTCTGTGCTTCTTTATGAAGAATCCTAAAACAGCAGCTTGCCATCCAAGTGTTCAAGGTAACCGAGTATTTGTTTCACTTAACCATGAAGAGTTTCTCTTAATTTAAATCGTTTGACTTACATTACAGAATAAAAATAAGTCAGTGGTAAGCTACCAAAATTATACAATACTTACAAAGTAATTTTCACACACACACACACAAAAAAAAAACCCTATTTCCCCTCATGGGTACATCAGTGACACGTTAAACTCCTGCATTTGTCTCCACCCTGGGAGAAGATACTTTTGAGGAGGTGATATGTTAGCAGCTCCTGACGGAGAGAAGGCCAGGCTCAGTCACAGGGGAAGCACACCATGGGAGCAGCAAGCTGTGCAAAGGCTGCCTGGGCAAAGGCCTCTTGCAGTAAGTGCTGGAGAGTTGAAACTAATGCAGGCTAAGCAGCAAAGTGTATCAGTCTTTCAGTACTTTCCGATTTTGGTCTCTTGTGATGCCATGGCTGGTGTAGCCTTTTCCCTCTCCTGGTTCAGCAGGTGAGCTTGGGGTCCATCCTGCTGAGCTCACTGTAAATAACCAAGGTTGAAAAAATACCCAATTTTGAAAAATTGAACAGCACTGGGATCTGTCATTTATGTTTCTCAGCTTGTAGTATGTATGTGAAGATAGTATCCCTCCAAAATCTTATCTACCTGTACCTGCCCTTTTTATTCTTCATACTCACCCTGTAGCTCTCCTACAGACAGAACGAGCAATGTATTTTATGGCTAGCCTTGTGATCCTATTTCAAATTGCTTAAACTCAAGAAAAGCAATGTGTGCATCCAACACTTTACACAGTTTGCTCATCCACACTAGTTCAGTAATCTCTGGGAGTCTGCAGCCTTCAGCTAGTGTGTGTTTTGTACAGGGGAGAAATACTGGAGAAAATTGTATTGAAGGGGGTTTTTGAAAATGACACTTTTGGAACTTTGTGAGTTTTAAATTCAGAGATTTGATAGCAAGGCTGCATGCTTTCGAGTTGCGAGGCTCCATGTCTGAGCTTATACTGTAAATTGCAACATTTAGCAATTTGTAGTTTAATTTAGAAGGATCACCTACTTTCCTAAGTGCTTAAGTAATGTGGCAGGCTGTGGTTATTGATTCTCTCTAAATTTATTACAAGAAAGCTGTATTCACTCTTTCCCCTTGGGAATGCCCCTCCTGAACTGCATGCTTGCTAGTGACAGCTTAGACCCCTGATACATAACCAAAGACCTTGCCTAATATCCTTGCAACTGCTCAGGGAATTTTTATTAAGTGAAAGCGTCATTAAAGTAGACAGAATGATGAAGTTTAATGAGTGTCTTTCCCACTTGATATTGTTAGTTCTGCTGCAGCAGCCTTAGTGCTTGCATTTGTTAGTGGGGCAGACAGAGAATTCAGGGAGATTTTGTTTATATTTGCATACAAAGAAACATTTATGTTCATGAGAGAAGTTTGCTTTGAAAAATGTGGTACAAGGAAAGAAAGCAACCAGAAATCTCTATAGGGGGACTTTCATCATTTTCTGACTTGCATTTAATCTCCCCTTTCACTTCAATACAACGAGAAGACTACATGCAATGCAATGCAGCTGTAGCTGCTAATTGTACAATGGTTCAATAGTTTGCAAGCTGTGGTTATGCTAACTGGCTCCCAACTGCTGCTGCAAACTGCAAATATCTCAAACATTTGCTTGCACTCCACATTTTACTCTTCAGCCCAGGCTTTGGGTAGAGAGGTGTGCACAGTGCACTTCCTGGAGCTGTACCAGCCTCAGCAACCAACGATGTTCCAAAATACCAAGAATGAAGGTAAGTATTGACAGCCTTTACCTCACCAATCTGCCTTAAAACAGTAGGCACAGTCAGCCTCAGCACTGGTCTCTGTTTATTGAGCCCATCTGCCAATGTTGAGGGTCTTACCATGCAAAGAGCCGCATCAAGGTGTCGGCTCTCAGCAGCTTGCTGCCCATCAGCCAGGTTGCGGGGCTGTCAGCAGGCATGTTTGGGGCTGACCTGAGCCAAAGGCAGTGTGCAAGTGTGTCAGCCTGTGTTTGACTCCATGGCAATGGCAGAGCAGCATTATACACCGTTACAGTTCGGCTGACAGGTGGTGACTTATATACGCTGTGGTTTCTGTGTCTGTTCCCTTCCAGAAGGTATCAAAATCATGAAGGAGCAATGTGTGAACTCCACACCTCTTACAGCCAAAGGGTTTTAGGTTCTGATGCAGTTCGGTTAGTTGCTTCTCCACATGGATCAGTTAAATTAGGGCTTTTTGTTGTTGGCTTTTTCTGTTGTTTTTTTCTCCTCGAGAGCTATAAAAGTGGTGTCTGTCATTCTACTAGAAGTTCACTGGAAATCCAGAATTCTCTTTTCCCTAGTGTAACAGAAGGCAAGTTCTGTCCCAGCGGCATTATCACAGTCATTATTGTATTTAAATGTTGTTGTGACACCATATGTCTCCTTGTATTTGATGTGTGCAAACACAAGAGAGAGAGTCCCTGTCTGTGCAGGCTTATATAATCTAAATACGTCTGATCCTTGCTCTTTGCGTAGCAGACTGCTGTGATAGATTGTAAAGCATTTATCTTCAGCTGAGACAGCATCATGCAGCTGAAACTTACTTGAAATTTTGCCAGAGAAACCTAAGTAGACGTCTTTGATTTGTTTATTTCGAACCCAATAATTACTCTCCTGGATGAAGTTTGGGTGCCCACGCCTTGAGAATAAGCAAAAAGAACATTAAAATGCTGCAACTCATGTAGATCTACTATTGTAAATGTACTATTTGCATGGGGATGGAGAGGGAATCACTGGAGCACCCCTAGTGCTAAGCATCATAGGGAGCAAGTGCCAAAGTAAAACTGCAACCAGAAGTACTGACAGGAAAATTGGGGTTTTTATCACTTAACACATGCAGCAGCTGCTGGGCCTCATTTCACAGTCAAAAGATGTTGCCCAAGGAGACTTTACTGGAACTTTATAGTAGATTCAAAATTGTCCATAGTCAGTTCTTCCACTTCAAGAGCCTTCATGAAGTCAGTAGAAGTCCCAACAAACCTTTTATTTTCAGAAATGGTTTGCTAATTTGAGCCCTGCCAGTCCATGAGCTTGAAAATTTGCACTGAAAAACTAGAAAATGAGAGACATAATGCATACCAAAAGGGTTTCTAATTGAGAAATTCATATAAAGTTTCCAAAGGAAAAAAAAAAAAAAAAAGTGGAACCTGAGCGAAAAAAAAGGCATAAAAGCAAAATAAACACTAAAGCCTTTCTGGTCCTTTCTGGATTGGCACTAACAGGACGAAGGATCTGTGGGCAGCAGCAGGCTGAAGATGCAGAACAGCAACAGTGGACTTCTGCTGGGGGAGGAGGTTGTGCTCACATGCAGTGGATGAGTGGATTCTCTGCTAATTCAGTTATTGAAGTCTCTCATGTGGACCTTCTTATTATATGAAAAACCTCACATTACACTCCAATGTGATGTTATTTCTCCAGAGCCAAAAACCAGCTTGAATGTTAATTTAGTGTTTAACTAACTCTTGGTTCACAGATTGGAGCAGTGTCTATTTCCACTTCTCTGTTGCTAACTTCTCACAGTTAGGAAATTATTGCTGACAGCGGCTCAAATGCTGTGCCGCATATTGTTGAGAAAAAGGTGCTTCTTGTCCCTGGACTCTTTCTACCCTGGATCGGCTTCTGACGAGACAGCCTCTCTGAATGACAGCTGAAATATTTCTGTGCTCTTCTACGATAGTATTTCCTGATACCAAAACATCTCCTCCCCTGTCTTCCCTCCCCCAGTTCACTTAACATCTTGCAAAATGGGATGGGTATTTAGGACGGATATTTGATTGGTACATGTGCTGTACTGGAATGAAATACAGCCTTGTGCCATTGGGGCTGTATATCTTACAAAAAAGGAAAATATGTGTATTCTAGCTAACAGACAGCATGTGGTTATCACAGAGGTTCAGGGCTCTCTTTGTGTTCCTCAGGAAATGGGATCTGATTTCTCACTGACAGCAGGTGATGGCAGTTCAGTAAGGTGAAGCAATGTCTTAGTTTACAGCTGTATTTTCCTTGAGCAGGGCTGTTTTGGGCACAGTGTGCCTTGACAGCAGTCTGCTCAGCAGCATGATGTACAGCTGCGGTTGCTGAGGAGGTAAAAAAGAGCACTGCCTCTCCTCAGTGCTCTGCAAGCTCTAATCCCATTTTGCAATCCAGGAACCCCAGGGCTGAAGTATCCTCCAGGTGCTGCACAGTAAAGCTCAGAGCAGGCGCAAGGTTTTAACCTCCCAGCTTCAGCAGTCTTAGCTACAACCTCTCTGCCATAAATAGCTCCACCAGAGCCATGCTGTGCAGCATGGTAACTGAAGGGTATCTCTGTCTCTTTGAATCCTTGTTCAACATCTCTTGCGTGAAGATGGCCACGTAGTCCACCAGGCCCTGTCTAAGAAGCAGGGCAAATCCTCTGCATCTGAAAGTAGTTTCAGCTTGCAAAGTACAAAAGGTGACTTAGGTAAAGAGTTGCTTTATCTCTGAGATACACACTCGGGCCATTATCCACTGCACAACTACGTAGCAGGTCACATTTTCTGGAGAAGCAAAAACAATTGATGGGAAGCTAGCTCTGTCCTGACATGACTTTGCAAAAGGCTCTGCAGCCAGTCCTAGTTTGCAGCAGGGGTGCTCAGATGTGTGAGCTCTGCAGGTGGGCTTCATCAGGACTGAATGATCCATGCTTGGGCACATCAAAAGGCCCCAAGCGTGTCTTGTTTCTTGAAAAATTCCACCAGAAGCTGAATGCCAAAAGCAGTGTGACATGAGAGACCAGCACCTTTACCTTTTTCAGCAGCAGCAATCCTCTCAGGTTGTAGAAGTCGGTGCCCAACCTCATTGGCAACAGCCGAATGTGGGAGCAGAGCAGACACCCACCAGCACAAAGATGAGGTGTTAGCAGGGGACACGTTCCAGAGGGATTTCGGTGTTTGTGTCACCGTTCTGGGTGTTTGGACAGCTGAATGAGCAGAAACAAAGCCTGTTCTTGCTCCCTTCTGCGTACACAGACACCTCCACAAAGTGCGTCTTCAACAAGCACTCTGTGCGAAGAAGGGAAGTTAGGTTTGAGCTGTGTTTATTTTTGGTATGTTTTTAATTTAGTTTCATCAGGTTTACTCATAAATTATCTATTAATTACTATGTGATATTTAGCAAGATCCTCTCAGCCATGTAGTCTATTTAACGTTGCTATGAATGCTTGCCGTCTTAATTGTAGGATACTTTGTCAACATTTAATCAGTGGTACTTACTAATGTGGCAGTGATGTGTTGGTAGCTGTCCCAGTACTATCAATCATGTGTGAGCAGCAAAGAAGGCTGTGACACCATTGCTCTCTGTCACATTATCAAGCCCTTGGGTTTTCTGGTTAGGGATGATGCTCACTTTGCTTTAAGAGGGCACTCTATCTCTCCAGCTCAACCCAATTTTTGTCATTGTCGACTTGAATATGCGTCGTCGCAGTGCTCTGTGCTTCCAATTCCATAACTGCCAAGGAAGGGTTGCTAGTTTCTGAATTCAGAGCTGATTGCTCCAAAGGCCTGCTTTTCCTGGTGTTACTCTGGTAAGTCACAGACAAACTGATAATATGGACTGTAGCATGAGATCTAACAGAAGAATCAGTGTATTGAGACAAAATAAATGTAATGACCTTCCGTGGTTTTTTTTATTTCTAGTAACCATATGTCTCACTGAACACGCTACAGATCAAAAGCCTATATTTAATAGTTTGATAACAAATGCTGTCTCATTTCCTTGCAGTCTTTATGGCAGACACATGCAGGCGAACCCTGAACCTCCGAAGAAGAACAATGACAAGTCAAAGAAGATCAGTCGTAAGCCTCTGGCAGCCAGGAACAAATAAGTCTCCAGCTTGTGCCTCTGGTTTTATATCTTTAACATTTCTTTTGCATGTTAAAGCATTGCCTGTAATATTCCAACACATCTCCTATTACTCATATTGTAAGGAAGCAAAGACTAAAGGTAAAAGCAATTTACTGTGTGTGCTGCTTTAGAGGATACTGCTTAAGGAATACAAAATCACATACTTTCCTAATTACGGTCACATTTATGTAGCCATTTAATATGTCACTGTCAAAAACATTTTAGCTTTTCTATTTATACATATGTTAATGCCCTCTGTTCACATGTATCACATCCTGTTAATATCAGGGTTTTGCACCTATATTATACGATATTAAATTTGATATAATATTCCAAACGATTTTAATAAAGGTCTCAATTTGTACTGTGTTCTGATTTCTTCAGTAGGACTTCCGAACAGCAATGTTTGTGAAGAATGCATGTGTCCTGTTTCCTGCAGTGTGTTCCTTTCTTTCATAAGAATGTAATAACATTTTGTCTGATGTGAGTTAGTTAAAATTTAAAGCCTTCTGTTCAAGGACTTAAAATTTTCAATCAATTTCAATTTTTTTTCCATTGCTGTGCCCTGCATTTTTGCCTTGAAGGTTATTTTGAAACCAGGGAGTAGGGGAAGAGAAAGAGGAAAGGAAAAAAAATTATAAAGAGCTGCCAATTGCCAGCCTCAATTTGGGGAAAGTGAGCTTTCTCATTTGAAGATGGTACTTCTGCCAATTTTTTAAAGCAATTTTTTTAAAACAGAAGACCCAAATAATGTATTTAATCTCTGCCATGAAAACGCTGTACTGAAGAGCTGTTCCAAATGGCTGCTGAAAATGCCACAGGTGCTATATTTATCCGTACAAAGCTTGCACCATAACCAAGCTCAGAGGCTGCAGTTGTGAAGCGATTAAACAACAAATTGTTTAACATCTGAAACAGCTTCAGGTCTTATCAGTGGGAGGAAAAGATAATAATACAGACCGTGATTTCCAAACAGTTTTAGTCTTGCAAGAGCAAAATCTAACCAAGCAACTCAAGGAGCAAGAATAGATACTCATAACTAGATTGCTCCAGTCAAGACCTTCCTGCTCCCCATTTCCATTTCTGTGGATTTCATACTTGAGCAATCCACTGCTGAATTTCTGATGTTGTCTGGCCAGCAAGCCAGGAAACATGCCCAGAATGCTGCTGTATTAAATAAGACTAGAAAAAGTTATAAATATCTCATGCTAGAAGTGATACATTTTGCATCTAAAGACTCTTACCACCACCAGCCTCTTGATGGTGTTCTAGGCTACCCTGGCATTTAAGTAATAAATGGATGTCTTAGGCTGGGAATAAATGTATTGACATATATTTTGCAACAGATTTTTTGAATTGGCAAGCAGGGATAGGAAGTTGGCTTCAAGCTTTAGAGACATTTTAAGTGGTCTTTGATACTTCATAAGAATGAGGCAGCCTTGATAGACAGATGGAAAATGGTGAAAATAATAGACTTGTCAGGAACAGTCAATTTTATCTATTGCAGGCTCTGCAGAGGATTTCCAAACCTCCTAAGTGATCTGTCTAGGAAAACAGTTCCAAGTGAAACAGAGCCATTGAGGGGCTGGGTTGGCCACCTGCTTGAGTGCACACAATGAAATCTTCATGTAGGCATTAAAATATGAGGGTATCTAATGACAGCCTTGAAAAAAGATCAGTGAAATGTCAGAAGATCCCCAAACTACTGTTTCAGATTTCTTTTGGAACAAAACAAATAGCAAGAGCACACCTATTGGGAAGGGCTGAAGCCGCTCTGGATTGTTCCTGCAGTATCCTTTCCTGGCACCGTGCACAATCCCAGCCCTTGGAGTGGTGATGGCCACAGGGCTGAGCCTCTGTTATCTTGGCAGACACCTGCAGCCATGCCTAGATCCCTGCTTTCACAAGGCCGTTTTATGTTTGTTGACTTCAGGTCCCTGAAGACCAACGTGCTCCTGCTGCCTCTGAACCTCTTTGCTGGGATTTAAACTCACCTGTTGGACTCCATCTGAGATGCACTTTGTGTGCTACTGTGGCTGAGGGCAGGGCACTGCACAACAGCTGAGCTCTCAGTAGCTCTGCAGGCCAACCTAAATGGGACCTGTGCTCTGCTGGCATCTCCCTGGGGACACCTGGGCACTGACTGCCATCAGCCTGGTAGCAGAGTGGCTCTTTTCTCACCAGGATGGAGATCCATTGCTGGAGGTCCTGGGGTGTAGAGGGACAAGAGCTGCTTAGAACCTACAGTGGCTTCAGAGCATGGAGTAGGGTCTCTAATATAAAAATGAAAGCTTGTTCAGGAAGGCCTGATAATGTTATTTGTGGGAAGCTATTGCGCCGCTTTAAATACACTTCTGATTTTGAAGGATTAGTCAGACTTTCATTAACTGCTGTTGCAAATTTCGTAAATGTGGAAAGAATCGTGCAGACTCTCCTCTGCAGTATTTCTGAAGTATCGATCGGAACATTCATGGCTTTTCACAGTCAAAAAAATAATCCACCCAGCCTTCCCACTGCTTCCCCCATGAAGGAACGCAGTTTTGACAAGCGAAAGCAAGAATGAGGGGTCTGGGGAAGAGTAAGTGAAAAGCGTAAAGATGAGAAGGATAAAAGAAATCCTAAAGGGAGAAATATTATACGGAAGATGGTGGCAGATGGGGAAAAGAGAAGGTTCTTGAAAAGGAAGATGAAAAAATAAGATAATGATCTGAGTAGAAGATGTAAAACTGAAATGCAGAACGCTTTACAAACAGAAAACAAAATGGGTGTTCTGCAGTGGCTCAGGGCAGAATAAAAGGAGAGGGGAAGAAAAGAAAATCATCTGGGATGTAACATGCTAATGTTTTAGTGTTTTAAAAGATAACCAGCTTCTTAGAGCAAACTACACAACGGTTTTAAGGCGAGTTTGGTGGTGTTATGTATCTGTTCTCTGGAGTTGTTCCTTTTTTAATATTTAAAAACCACTTGTTTCATTTTACTGGGTCACATTTACTTCCCTGCTATACTTTAAGGAAAGGAGACAGAATCATAAAATCATAGAATCGTTAAGGTTGGAAAAGACCTCTAGGATGCTGCAGCCCAGTCATCTGCCTACCACCAATATAGCTCACTAAACCGTGTCCATTAGTACCACATCTACATATTTTTTGAACAACTGCAGAAATAGTGGCTCCACCACCTCCCTGGGCAGCCCACTCCAGTCCCCGACCACTCTTTCGAAGAAGATGCTGTCTCTTATTGCAGTGAGAACCACAGCTCGTGAAGGTCCCTCAGATGGTCCCTGCCAGCACTGCTAGAGAAGTTCCATCACACTGAGGCTTCTGCCCATGAGCCCAGGATGCTGTGAGAAGTCATGTTATGAGCACAGAGCTCTGTAAAGGCAGCTCTTTCCTACTCCGGTCGCTATATTTCAATATGTTATTGGCCTAATTGACAATAGCTGGCTCACGGTCCTTGAAAGGAACTTCTTTTGCCATCCAGTCCTCCATGGGCACTCATTCAGACTGCCTCTGTGGGCAAGCCTCTCCTGCAGCCAAGAACATGCCACTTCGAGGAGAGAAAATCGCTCCTATGAGAAGGAAATTTGCTTTTCATAGCTTTCCAGCACTTGGGAGCTCTTTGGAAACAACAGCACAGGTAATTCTCAATTTAGATTTTGCATGTGGTGAACTGGAAAGAGTTTGGCAATTTTTTTGCATACAGTGCACCCTAACAAACACAGTTTTTACTGGATTACTTAAAGACTGACACACTGTGTCTGTGTAAAGAGTGGCCGGGGGGGGGGAGCTGATTGTTCCTACTAATGACAGGGCAGAACAACACCTGAAACCCTAATGAGCATCTGCATCTGCAGTGCTTATGTGCTCAGGGTGTCTGTTAACCCTGTGCTGCCTTACACAGCCCTCCTGATGGACAGGATTGAAAACAGTCCCAGCTCTGAGAGCCTAGGCACCGCTGCCACTGTGTTTCTTACTTAAAACAGAGGTAGGCAACAACATGATCCTGAAGTATCATCTTTTTGCTGATTGTTAGTTTGGAAGTAAGCTTCCCATGTAGTCACTGAAATAAAAGCATCTTTCTTTTGTCTTTAGCCAGGTCTTTTCTGTTAAGGAAATGACATCGTAGTGTAGCGTCTGTTCATCAATCTGGTCATTAAGTCACCCTGAAACGGGGGGCATTTTCACATGAGATTGCAGCTTGTCTGGAGATGCAATCCAAGCCAGCACTGCTGGATGTCACATCCCTCAGGTTTGTCCCACTGTGCTGGGCCAGGTGCTGGCTGCTGAGGACAGGTACAGGGAGGATCCTTCCCACTGCCTTCTTCTTGCCCCAGAGCAGAGAAGGGCAGAAGCTCTCCCAACTCCAACGGCGGGTGCTCTGCGCTGCTCAGTGCCATTCTGCAGGTGGGAGAGGTTCGTGTCCCTCTGCTGGTGTGAGCAGCAGGTGCCTTGGAGATGGGTAATTTTTCCTGTTCAGAGCGGGTGGTAGCTGTTAATATTCTCATGACAACCAGGAGGAGTGAGACTGTCGTCGCTTATATCAGTTGTTAATTTTGTAAATATTAACAATTTCTAGGATTATGGCACAGGATGTGAGCTGTCAGCTCGCTTTATTTCCCTCCTACTCCTCCTTGCAGTGACACATCCCTTCCATGGCAGGATTGGTGCCATGTGTTTGTTGCCTTTCACTGACACCGGGGCTGGCAGATGTGCTGGGAAGGAGCTATTATAACCTCCCAGAAGTTAGATTTCCTTCCCCTTTTGGGTGCTTTGTTTCCTCCGATCTAAGAAGTCATATGCCTGTGAAACACAATGATGTGTGGATACATGGGCCTGGTTTCTGCCCAAGGCTGCCATCTCCCCTTCCAGCTCCTATCTCTCTGCATCAGGATCTCAATCACCTCTCCAAGGTGCAGTTTCCCTATTGCAGAAAGCCCTTAGAAGTGTCATTTTTATGCTATGTATCAGGAGCAAACTTTTTTCCATGTTTTTAGACCTAGGAGGTGTGGTGTCACCCTTGCAGCTTAATCAGTCTGAAGCCTCCTTTAGCAAACGCCTTGGGACAAGGTTAGAGTTAGGCAAAACACTGGAGACAGCCAGACAATAATGAATGTCCACAGACCACCTCATTTCAATAATGGTTTTAATGGGGTTTTAATGGAAAACAGGCTCCTGCTCTGCCTGAGCAAGAGAGCAGTGTGCGCTGCTCCTCTTGGTTTACTGATCATCGTTTTGCCACTGTAATGGCAAGCTGGTGGCCCTGCAGCATGGAGCTAATTCCCAGGTCAAACACTCACAAAGTCTGAGGAGCAGGAGCATCTCCTGTCCCGCTGATGTCCCCACAGAGCCTCATATGCTAGCAGACTCCACTCCAAGCCCTGGGGCTACTCCAACTCCATCAGCAGTGCTGCTAAGAGCCAAAGTGCAGGGCACAGTTGGACGTGATGTGTGTTGGGATACAGGCAGCTCATCCTCCCAGTGAGAGAGTGGACATTTGATTAATAATGGTCATTGGTTTTCCTTCAGCCCTGTGGATGCAGAGCAGTGGGGACATGGAGACCCAGTGACCTTATCAGTTGGTATTACTGTGAGCATCTGCTGGAGGAAGGGCTTGTTCTTGTTACACATCTGTTTGGACACAGGGGGATCTGTAGAATCATAGAATCATTAAGGTTGGTAAAGACTACCAAGATCATTTACTCCAGCCATGAACCCATCCTAGGTATAATATCCATTTCTATGCATAATTAAACAAATTTAAAAATCAAATGTGTGGACATATTGCTTCATCAACATATCCCCAAGTTTTTGTGGTTGCTCCATCTGAGCTGGGGAAATGCCTTCCCTTCCCGAGGACTTGTTCCACTTGTTGGTCAGATACTGCATTTTGAGAAACCATACAGATGGCTTTCAGCTGATTTGGGCAACCTCAGTCATCTCTTTTTTCTTCTCATATTGATGATATTCTTTAGTTAAGCTGCTCCTCAAGCCTGCCTGGCACACATGGTCACACAGAAATGAGCAGCTGTGTTGGAGCAGAAGTGGGCTCTGATCCAGAGAACAGAGGCACTAGTATTTACTGGGACATGAGTTTACCATCCAGATCATACAAATTGGTTTTTCTGGGTTAATTTCTGGCCAACTTCAGCAATCCAAAGATTTCTGCTCCATGGATGATTTCCATTAAACACCTAGTAGATCAAGAATTCAATACTAATCCATTCTGAGGGCAAACATACAAAGCAGAGCTTTGATTTAAATTCAGGAACTTTGCAGATAACTCTGACAGGCTCAGAGCTTGTCAGAGGTTCCCATCTTCTTGTGCAAATAGGAAGAATGACCAGCAGCATCTACAGATGCAATTTTCAGCCTTTGCCAGCAGTGGGTGCAATAATACAATTAGAACACGAAGGTTAAAAAAAAAAGAAAGAAAGAAAGAAAGGAAGAAAGAAAAAAACAGATGGGGTGGGGAAAAAAAAAAAAAAAAAAAAAAAACACCTGAAAACTAGAAATTAAGCCCTGCAATTCTTTCATTTCCTTGTGTTGGTGGTACAGACACGTGCTCTCACCCGGCCCTGCTGTCACCCCCGACTTGGCAGGATGTCCCCAGGGAGGCCGCTAGTATTTCCTCTCCCCTCATTCTACTTGTGCATCAACGCCTCCAATTAAGAAACCAAATAATTTGAAGGCAGCCATGCAGCACCAAGCTAAAAATAGCCCCCAAGGCTCGAGAAATCAGCCAACTCCTGGGCTCAGGGATAGCAGATCCCCACTGCAGTGAAGGCAAGGGTACCCTGGCCCTGCTCACCTCATGCTGGGGCCTCACTGTGCCCCCAGGCGGGGGGCCTGGGGCCTCACTGCTACTGGGAAATCCCACGAGCAGGAGATGGGGAGGGCAGGAGGCTGCTGGCTTCTCCCTGGTGCTAGATTTGGGGTTGGCCAACTTGCCAAGTGACCAAGACGTTCCCCATGCAGATCCAAGTGACTCAAAGCACCTGCTGCCAGGCTGCAGCTTTGCTTTTTTAACCAAGCAGTGGGAGGAAAGTGTTCTCAGTTTGTTCTTGTAGTTCTCACTGTCCTGTTCTGTAATTAATGGGCAATGAATTAATTTTCCCAAGAAGAGTTTGTTTTGCCTGTGACAGTAATTGGTAAAGAGTCTCCCTGTCCTCACCTCAACCCATGAGCTGTCCCATCCTATCTTCTTGTTAGGTTGTAGAGAGGTGGGGTTGGCCTCTTTTCCCAGGTAACCAAAAGGATGACAGGTAATGGCTATAAATTGTGACAGCGGAGGTTCAAGTTGTGTATTAGGAAAAAATCCTTCTCAGAAAGAGCTGTGAGACAGTGGCACAGGCTGCCTAGGGAGGTGCTGGAGTCACCATCCCTGGAGAAACATGTAGATGTGGCACTGAGGAATATGATCAGTGGGTGTGATGGGGATGGGTTGACAGTTGGACTAAGTGATCCTAGTGGTCTTTTCAACCTTAATGATTCTATGATTCTCTCCCCAATCCTGCTGAGCTGGGGAAAGTGAGAGCAGCTGGGGGCAGCCTCCCTTATGGCCACCTCAGTCCCATGGCCACCATTCTTTGCAAGGCTTGTAACAGCAATATCTACCTTGAGAGATGAAGGTAGAAAAATGATCTCTCCAAAACCCCTGAAGCTTAGGTTTGGGGAGAACACAGAATTTCTGTGTGTAATTACCAAGACAGCTGGGAAGGCTGGGCCACCCAACGCAGCCTCAGAGCCGGAGCCGGAGCGCAGGCTGCTATGAGAAATAATGCAGTGCATCCAGTTCTGCATAGAAGTTTTCTGTTCTTGTAAACCAAATGAAATTAATCATTACAGTTATCTACAGGCTGTTCTATAAAATCAATAAGCTCTAGCACTGCATAGCAATCAAAATATGACAGGCACTTAAACTTTGCCAACTCGATCCAATTAATGATATCTTCGTTAGAAAACAGTCATTTTTATAGAGTTGGTTGACTCTTCAAGGACTATAATATAAGCTAGCTATAAGCTCATTGATTTTTACTTTATGATTTCCAGTTGAAAGCAAACAGAGATCACTCGCTTTATAAAACTGTGAAAATATGTGTGTATTTAACATACTGATATTATTTATAAGCAGCAGATAATATTAAGTGCCTCTTGTACGCCTTGATAAAAGTGGTCCATGAATTCAGCCCTCTCAGATGTTCAGAGGATGTTCTCCTACATTATTACCACCATCGTTTGTCTTGCATCTCTGACATGCAATTTTTTATGCAGTAAAATTCCGGCAACGAGGCTCATCGGTGGAGAGGAGGGCAGTGTGAATACCTATGAGGTGTCAATGGAAAACAAGTGCCTTGTTCATGTTGGCATCTCCATAAATTCCAGTGTGGCTCTCCCATCTTCTCACATGACATCTTGGGAGTTTGTAAGGCAGAAGGGTGACCAGCAGCACCTATGGAAAGACAAACTGGAATCATACGGCAGGAAAAGAAAGATATCAGGGCAGTAGAGGTAGGGAAAATCTTATAGGATGGTAAAGATATCTTGTGGCAGTGGGTAGATTTGTTTTAGGGTAGGGATTGGAGGGAGGAGAAGGACACCAGGGCTCACCAGGTGCTTGTGAAGCTCAAGATGTCTTGGGAAATGAAAAGTAAAAGATGACAAAAACATCAGTCAGAAGGTAAGCATGAAACCCAGCTCCTGTCAAAGATTTCACTTTCCAGAAGCTCCCAGAGATGGATGATGTTTGGGACCTAAAGGGAATTTCAGACTTCCTGAGCTGATGTTGATGGAGTTATAACATGGACTGAGCCACAGTTTCACTGTCAGGGCTCAGTGTCTCCTGCCTTCAGTAAGTGCATGGAACAAATCAATTTAACCACCAGGGTGGTGCCAATCCTGAGTCCTCAGAACAGGACAGTGAGTTTCACACCTGAGTCAAGCTGGAGGCCCTATGTTAGGCCATGCCCTCGTGTCCCCTTGCACTTTTTCCCTTTACTCATGGCCAAATGATTATTTCTAATGCATTCTCTCAGGGGAGATGATGGCCAGGCCTGGTGGGAGCATGCATGGGTTGTGTTTGATGTGCGTGCTGCAAAGCAAACTTCACTCAACCAGGGGGCTTCCTCTTGTCCCAAGTTTCCATGCAAACTCCAAAAGACAAGCCCTTGCAGTTGAATACAGAAAAGCAAATCTATCAGCAGTGGCAGGAACACTGAGGTAAATCACATCAGTACTATACATCTCATAGTAACAATCTTGAGCAAGGCAGCAGTATTAGTGAGTGCAAAATAAGCCAATAATGGCAAGTGCTTGCATTTCAGTAGTTTATTATCATTAATAGGAAGCTCTTGTTAGAAGTCTGAATCTGAGAGGGGAGAACGGGCCATCTTGCTTTGTTCCCATCAACCCCTTAACGTCCCCAGAATTCTGAAAGGTCTCCAGGGAATACAAAGTAATAAAGACCTACAGTTTCAAAGACAAAGATGAAAAATGAAAAGAAGAGAAAGTTTTGTTTCCTTTCCAAAGGTGTGAGTCTGTCTTCAGTCCTGCTACAGAAGAGTTGGGAAAGGCCAGTGGGCAGCCAGGACCACCACCACCAAGAGCACATGTGCCTGAGCTGTGCACATATATGGCTAAGACACTCCACAGCCAGAGGCACTTGCAGGGATTGCAAGACATGAAAGGCTTCGTGCCCAGGAGCTGGGATCTTCAGGGAGGCAAACCGTAAAAATCACAGTAGGAGAGCTCTCCTGGCTACCAGCACCACAGCAGACATTTCTAGCAGAAAGGCAAGCAAAGCTCTTCAACACCTTCCCAAGTGTTACAGCCCATATCTCCAAGGCTTTATGGTATCTTCAGTTAGTGGAGCACAGTATGCCGCTACAGGAGACCAAAGGGGCCAGCAGCCTTCCTCTGCTAATAGGGATCATCCCAAAGTAGGCTAAGGAGCACAGGGTTACTTGTAAGGATAGCAGTAAGAAGTTCAATGAAGCTGTGTACTACAGTGGAAGCATTACCTACGTAACATTACCTAGCAATCCCCTGTACTGAAACACCAGCCTGGCTTTTAAGGAACCCCATGGCCCAGGTACCAGCTTTCTGACCACCCCAGCTGCAGAATTGCCAGAAGCAGGCTTGCTGTGCCTCCTGCCTCGGTTATTATCAGGCAAGGCTTCCATCTGCTCCTTCCTGCCTCAGCTTGTACAGCAGCTGTGCTGGGAGGGTGGAGGCCTTTATATGTGGTCTGCAGCACTATTGCTCAACAAATCTAAGCATGACTGTGAGGGGGGTGTGTTGTGTTTTTCTCAGCTATCTTCTGCATTACTGGGCAGCAGTGGAGGCTCACCTAACTTTGAGGACGTGTTCCTGCAAGATCTCCAGCTTGCTGATGTCCTGTGCAGGGGCAGTTCTGAGAGCTGTGGGACAAGGGCTGGGCTTCAGCCTGGGCGAGCCTCATAGCAGCACTCTCCATCAGGTCTCATCCTGAAGGCTGCCACGTCTCCTCCTCCTTCACCCTGCTGGGATTGCCATGGGCCAGGCTCTTTGAAGTATATCTCCTCTGTACCCAGGCCTGTGTTGAAAAGCAGTATTCTCACATTGCTGAGGGTTAGGCCTCTTCTTGAGGTGTCTGATAACAGCTAAAGGCACGATATTGATGCCTGCTGCTCTTACTTCACAAAGTATGTCCCTCAAGTAAGAGACATTCACCAAAAAGCTGAAGTATTTCCTCTGAAATCCTCTTCTGGATGCAGCATATGAAACCTCTTCTGAATAGTGCAGAGTCTTTAATCCAGTGCTGTGTACTACACTATGAACATCATGTTTCCTTTGATAACAGCTCCTCCCAGGCCCTCTGAGAGGTGATACGGAGTTCACCTCCTTGGCACAGGCGGTTGGGCTGTGCTAATGCAAAGATGCCCAAAGCTCTGGTGTCACCACTATCGTGTATAGGCGTTTTCATTTGGGTTCATACCATCTCTGAGGCAGGCTGTGGTGGCCGAGAGAAGATGAGGAGGAATATGAACAATTATGTAAAGGGGGTCTGATCAATATTTGCCTGAGCTGGGGGCTTGGTCACCTTGAATCACTCACCCAACGCAGCTGCCCCACTGCCTGCGTGGTGTTGGCATCTACACACTAATTCATATAATGCTGCTAAAACTGGGGAGAACAACAGCCAGTTTCATTAGCAAGCTGTTTGAAGTAACTGCTTTGATTATGGGGTAGGGCAAGGAACAGAAGTAATGCAGTTTCCTTGCAGCATTTTTGATATTCTGTTGGTATTTCTAAGATTTCTCATCTCCTGTCATGCTGAAACATCCATCTTCGGATACAGTGAAAACCCACAAGCTGGCAGAGAAGTCAAAAATTTGTCCTCATCTGCTGTCTGTGATCCAGTCAAATGTTTCAGCCCAGCAACTCTGGAGCATCTCTTCCCTTTGGCAGTTTGCTCAAGTGAGTCCACTTGTCCCAAGTTTTCTGCTCCTCTCGTGCTGTTTCTCAGATAATGGCTGTGTTTGAAGAGGGCTTCACCATGTGCTTGCAGCAAATGAACATCAAGAGCTTTCAAGGTGCTCTGTGAAGAGGTTTTTAAAGCACTGTGCAGCTGGAGGGGAAAAAAAAAAAAAAAAAAGTGATATTGAAAGTAAAAGCAGCATGGCAGAGCTGTTATACCTCACAGAAACACAGCAACAAAAACCTGAGGGGTACAGGAGGACCGAGTTAAATGGCACTACAGGATGGTGCCAGTGGGGAGAATGCAGAGCCCGATGCATTTCTCAGAAGGAAAAAGAAGAGAAATATATTGTAATTCTGTGCAAAAATCTGAAGCAGAATATACCTTCCGGCTGTTGATTGTTTTTTCCTGAGCTGGTGAACAGAATAATTCCTATGGAAAAAACAGGGCAAAGATGGGAAGAAAACATATTAGTAAATCAGAATACATTTGTCAATCCAAATCACTGAGCCTTAAAAAAAAGATGGAATACAAATAACATTCATAGTGTAATCCACATCCATCCACACAGTTTCACGGGGTGCTGGGGCATTTATGGGCAGAGGGAGGCTTTTGGAGGGGCTGAGGAATGAGTTTTGGAGCACAGGTGTTGTGCAGCAGCTTCACTCTGGGCAGCAGCCTGGCCCCAGCCATGCACAGCTCACACTGCACGCCTCAGTGCTGGTGTGGGAATGGCAGCACTGAGTGCACTGTGCTGGGGAGGAGCAGGTACCACGTCTGGAGGGGTGCTCACCTATGTGATCTCTGTGGATCAAGAAGTCGTAAATTAGAAGGATTTTTTCAAGTGTGAACAATCACACTTTTTGGCTTTAATAGAGAATATACTTCATTCATATCAAAATTTGGTAACACTGTATGAAACATTGTGTATTCCAGCATACAGTTCATAAGCAAAAAGCTGGTGCCGCGGCTCCCTGAAATCCCCCAGGTAATTGCATGTAATTTTAGAACTGGTGGAACAGTGGATGCCCTGAATTAACTACAGCAATTAGAAACCGATTTTGTGTCGCTGGTACAGCCCTGAATGTGGACACTTCCAGCAGACAGAGTGCTGCGATTTGGCTTGGCTGTAGCTGGGCAGCAGGCTGAATTGATTTGGCTGGGCAAGGTGGTGTTGAGCTGGTGGGTGTGGAGTGCTGGTGTAACTAACTGGGGTACTGGGGTACTGGGGTACTGGTGTAACCAAGGTGCTGGGGCTGTTTAACATTGCACCTGGCACTGCTGCTGGAGGCAGTTCTCTTTGGTGTGAGGGTTTCTTTCAAGGCCAGGCATCCTTAATTCCTGACTAGAAGTTGTAAGAAGCTGCAGTGGATATTTCTCCAGCTATTGCTAGGCCATGCTCTTCTTATCTCTTCTTATGTGACAAAACAACAGTGATACCCTACCCTTTGGTAGGCAAAAATCCCCTTTGCAGTGGGTGAAGGAGCTATCAATCTCTTCTCTTTCCCCTACAGTAGCTATAAAATCGTGTATCTGTATCTCCTGTATTTTTTTTTTTCTTTTAAATACACCTTTCCTTTGGAAAGAGGCTCTTCTGGGACTTTGAATCTGCCTGCCTTCAGAGGGTGATGTTACCAGAGCCCTTGGCTATACAGAGGTTGTGCCTTGCCAAGCAGCAGCCAGTGCTCCCCTTGCAGATGAAACAAAGCCAGTCCCATTTTCGCCGTGGTCCCACATCCCAGTGAGTTGCTGCTTTCCTGGCATAAGTGGGCAGCCCCACCCTTGGCCATTCTGTGAGCCTGAAAGCCTCAGAGCAGCAAAGGGGAGCAGTCAAGGAGAGCTGTGCTAATTGTCTTGAGTAGAGGATCCTTTAGGTCTTTGCCAGTTTTTATCAAAGCATAAAAAGCAATTATTAAAATTAATGCAATTTACCATGTGTTCTACTTCTAGCAAAGCTATTTTTGGCATGGATTGCCATCTGTCCCATTCAGCAAGCTCAGCCGCAGACTTTTGCTCTCTGTTCCACTTCCCACAGCCCTCATGTGGAGTGAGGCAGGCACACGCCTGCTTGCAGAATCAAGTACCTCACCTGCAGTGCTTAACTCACCAGAACATTGTCCATCATCTGGTGGCGAGAGTCCTCTGCATGGAAAACACTTCTTTGTTTTCCTCCTTTGCTCTTAGCTGATGTCCTTCATCCGAGGTGGGTGGGTGGGGGTGATACCCTTTCCCAGACCTTGCAACCATGGAGCTGCATGGACAACACAGGGGAGCAGCTGGAAAGGCTGTGTGTGCACAGCTTGTTTCTCTGCCCAGAGACATGCCCTGGCACTGCCCAATATTTCAGTATTAGCACAGTATTTGAATCCAGCAGCATAGCTGGGACCTGTCCCACCACGTTACTCTTTCCTTCCTTCTTGTTTCAGCTTATGGGAGTCAATTCTATAAAATACAAATGATGCTGTTTTTCTCAGCCGAGAGCTGGAAAGTCAGGTCCTGGCCTTTTGTAACACTTTCTAGTTCTTTAAGGACATGGTTCAGTGGGCATGGTGCTGATGGGATGACAGACTAGATGATCTTAGAAGTTTTTTCCAACTTTAATGATTCTATGACTCACTCTTATAAAAGCAGCAGCAGAGCCAAGCATTAGAACACCTTGTCCCCAGGTGTTCACAAAACACTTTGCTGGGGGCTTCAAACTGAGCCTAAATGTGTTCATTTACTGAGAGAAGACCAACTTTTCAGTCTGTATGGGAACTGTTTAGTCACAGCCTGAACCACTAATTGATCACCTGAGGAAAGGACGGTCAGCCCTGGGAGCACAGGTGAAGGCAATTCAGCTGTGTGACCAGAAGGGGTGGAGCCTGGCTGCACCTCTCCTAGACCCCATTTAAGGGCTGACTGTCACTGGGGAAGGATCTCTGGTTGGAGATCCTGTGAGGTCTTTCCTGTGTCCTTTCTCTTTCTATGAGCCTAGATCTTCAGATATGGATAAGTACCTTTACTTTTCCTCTGAAATGCCATTCTATCTGCACTGGTCTCCTTGCTGCTACATTCCTGCATTGTCCTTCCACTGCATTAATCTGTCCAACTGCTATATGGTCTGACTGGACTCAGTGGAAACCAGCTCACTTAAGTTTTTGTGTTACTGAAGATGAAACAGTGCATAGAGAATAAATGATGTCCGAGAATGTTGGAAGCAAAGCCCTGAGTCCTGGGGTGTTCAGAGTGTTCTTGGAAGGAGACCTGGGGAACTGGTACAAGATTCTGAGCACGTGGGAAAACTATAGCTATGGACAACCAGCAAAGGAAACTTCTGAGTGAGTGTATGTCAGAAACAGAAAAGATGACTGAGTCCATCCTCGTGCCGTTTGTCTGAAGCTGGGCAGATAGATAAATGAGGCTGCTCTAGAGATGTGGAGTTGTGGTGAGCCAGTTAAATCTCTGCTTACTGGATTAAAAAAAAAAAAAAAAAAGTGGTATTTTTAACTGCTTACTGAGCATAGCAAGAGTAAGGGAAGCACAGACATAACAGTGTTGCTGAGATACCCACTTACTGGCTTTAGGCTAGTTACCTATTTGCACTTCACAATGCGCAAAGTTGTAATAAATTGAGTGAGAAGAAACAGTAGCGATGTAATTAAGAACAGAAAGCAATTAACAGATACGTGTTAAATGCAGAATAGAAGCCTAATGACCAAGAAAAGATCTGTGGTATAATCCGTAAGGAGATGACTAAATGCATGAAGGAGGAACTCTGACTCGAGGTATTCAGGTTTGCGCTGCTCTATGGCTGCATCTCACAGCATCCATGCCTGGCAGTGTGACAGCATGTTGCTTTCTGCTTGTCATCCTTCCTGAATGGAGGAGTCTGAGTGACAATTAAGCAGCAAATTAGTTTGTGTAGAAAGCAGTTAGCATTCCTACCTGGTGGGAGACAAATGTTGGCAGAGCAGTTACTGGGCGAGATGTCTAGAGGAAGAACTTGGTTGGGGCCATCTTGGGGTTACTGCTGCATTCATTGAAGCACTAGGACTCCTCCTGCACGTGGGTTCTCTGCTTTGTGCTCTTCCTTCCTTCCTCAAAATTAATTTTCCAAACAGTGCCCAAATGCACTATTATTCCAACGTAACTGCTGGAAATGCTGCTCTCTGGAAGTGATATTTCTTTTGCACTCCTTTCCCACTGCAGCTCCCTGTCTCATTCTGCTCAGAGGCACTGCCCTCTCCTTGTATCCTTTCTCTGATTCCCCTCAGCACCCAGTAAGAAATAGCATTTGCCAGGATACTCCATGCACGTTCTTTGCGTTTCATCCTCTCTCCCAGGCACTAAACTTGATAAAAGATTCTTCCTCTTCTAAATGTTTAAAGACTGACACTGGTGATTTAAAGTTAATTAAACAAAAGATTTCAGGTTAAATTCTATTCTCTCAAAGACTAGCACGTGCTCAATGAGCTGCATAGTAATACAACAGTGAGTGTGCCTTTTAGGCCAATGGAGCTGCCCATGTGTTAAGTGCAAACACAATTTGGCACTCTGTCAATTAGCTCAGTGGAGTAACTCCTTGTGTATGCCAGTGGTTGAGAATATTTTCACAGAATATTGAGTATATCATCCTGCTCTTTTTGGTTATATTTCAGCCATAAAGTACAAAATGGCAGCTTGCTGAGTTGTAGTAACTGCGAGGCTCAGTGTTCTTCTCTGATTGCAGCAAAAACATGCACAGTTTTATCTGTGTGCATACATGTGCACGGGGCCGGAGAGGAGGGGATTGTAAACAGATGTATAATGTCTCACTATATGCAAGGAAAATTCTGGCTGGGATTTTATCGCTCTGGAGAGAGAAATCCTCAGTCCCCAGATGGTAGATGCACTCTTCAGCCAGTCACATGCTTCTTCTCACCTGATGACTTTTGGACTTGTGCAGTAATTGAGCATCCTATCCTAGATTTTTTTTTTTTGCTGCATAGGAGAAATACCAACAGCCTAGCTAAAAATGTATGTATTGCATAAGAACACATACATGTCTCAGAAGGTGATAAAGACTTTGGTTTTTCTCTCTAGTCTGCATTCTTTTAGTTGTTGTTGCTGAATGCACAAACACAGGTTGAATTCACAATTATCAAAACTACAGTTACATCTGTATAGGATAGCCTAATAATAATGACATCAGCAGTGCACAAAGAAACACACACAATGGCTCGTATCTCTACAATGCTGTGAGGAAACATCTGTTCCCCTCTTCACTGTGGAGGTATAACCTGTCTCTTTTAGGGAAGAGTGTATTTGTGGGATCCTTCTGTGCTTTGCAACTCTCCAAAAGCAATATAAACACTGAATTCTGATCCCATGCACGTGTGTCAACTTCTCAGCTGAATCTTTTTCAGTGGGGCTATCCTGGTTTGTGATGGATCAGACCAATACAGCAGCACAGTTTTTATTAGCAGTGCAAGGGCAAATTTTACAAAGTCTCAAGAGCAGTTGCCACTATAATAACTGAGGGCTCAGCATCCTTCAGGATCATGCCAAATTCCACTGTGTGCCATTTTCTTGTAAAGAAGACTGCTTGGGATCAAAGAGCCTTTTACTTTAACAAATGAAACCTACAGAAAGAAAAATGGATTATCAGAAATAATTGCTATTTGCAAAGTAATTATGCCATTAACTACTTCAGAAATCAATAATTGGGCACAATAAGAAGATCAGTTGAGGAGATGGTAGAAGAAAAAATAAATCTCATGGGCAACTTGCCACTCTTGGGATTTTAATTCTGAGTTTTCCACTCCCAGCAATCCATTCTTATTGCCCATCCATCAACCTCCTGATGAATATAAAGGACTATGATATGACACACCAGAAGATTGCTGGGTTGGTATAACAATGGAAGGGGAGTCCTTTGGATCTGGAGGACACAGGGTAAATTGCCAATGACAGTTTAGAAAAGCTGGTCTCTGCTCCTGGATTTTTTTCCCCAATATCTCTTTTTAACCATCTAGTAACCATTTCAAAGGTAACCGAAACTGTACTTGTGGCCAAATAGCCTGGAAATCTCCTTCTGATTGACTCTCACAACTGACATAATTTGTAATAGAAGTGCAACATGATTTATGCCTTTGCTTACTGGTATAGTTTTAAGCAGGCACAAAGTGGTTGTTTAATCTCACTCTCATGTTAGAGGCATTTATCTTCTATCTCTTTGTATTTGCAGTTTATATCTTCATAAGAATTCCGACACCGTACCCTTTGCCATTAGCAATACTCTTTGATTGAACTGCACTTATGAATACCTGTATATTTGGGGGTTATTAATGAACATTGTGAGTTCTTCTGTCTGCCTGCTTATGACAGATTATCTGCAGTGGATTTTGATCAAGAGGGAGCTAAAGGTGGGGGTCAAGCAGAAAGCCTACAAGAAAAACATTTCAACCACCAGCGTGCTTACCAAGATGGTTGCAGAAGCCAAGACCTCTACACCAAAAAAGTGGTGAGTTCCTGAGGCTGCTTTACAGGAGCAGCAGTGGGGAGGGAGAAAGGTCCAGTTGACCCAGCCCGAGTGAGGGCTGGAGCCTGCCACAGGCAGGCACTGTCATGGTCTCTGGGGCACTGGATGCCCAGGCTCCTGTGAAGAAAGCTATGTAAAATAATTAATTGTTTTAAAGCCATTTCCAGAAATGAAGTGCGCTTCCTGCAAATCAAGGCCATTTATGGAGAGCCATTCACCAGCTGGTGCAACCTACTGCTCATTGACAGTTCTGCAGTGCTGCTGCTCTTAGTGATCTCTTCAGAAACCATGAGTGACAACTCCCTTGAGGAGAGCAGGGGCCAATACTATGCAGGGAGGCAGATCAGAGAAGGGGCTCAGCAGGTACCACTCTACCCAGACAACACAACACTGACCTTGGGTAATGAGTACAGATCCTGCGGTTGCATACTGTCACCAATACGAGAACCATCAGCTGCTCAAGGACCACTGGTACTGGAAAAGCTGTACCAGTAATGCTACCAAAAAGTATCTTAGATTTCAAAGTACATCCTGTGTGCATTGCAGCAGCTTTGTGTTTGGCACCTTAGGGGATGGAGTGGGGAGGAAGGGGATGGAAAACAAAGACAAGTGTACAAGGAGAAATCTGCAGGAGCAGCCTTTATGTTTGCAGCTGATGGCTAATCTCTGGAATAAACAAGGGCTCTTGCAATCATGAGTACCTTTTATGCCTAGTTACTATTAATTAGGTTAAAAATTACCAAGTATCATCTGAGACTATTTTATAGCCATAAAATTTGTCAGTTAGCAAGAACTAAAGATTACACATCTGTGTTGAAGGCTTATTTTTACATACATGATCTGCAGTGACTCACCTGTCAGAACATAATCTGGGTACAGATCTTTTCATTTTAATTCCTATTCCCTCCCCTCCCCCCAGTAACCGGTCATGTTTGACTGATCTTTTCAGATTAAAAACTAAAAAGAAAGAGAGATGGAATTTATTTGCAAATTCTCCTTGTTGAGCTGTCACTTTAGTGACAGTCCCCCCTGAATTCTCCCTTCATTTGACTTTGTAAAGTGGTTGTAACCCTTGCAAGGCCAAAGTGATTCTTTGAATTGTACTTTGAATCATTTTCCTCTTTGATTTGAGGGTCAGAGACTGATCTTCATGGAGCTGTTGAAGGGCATTATTAATTATGGGGGGAAAAAAACAACATCATCATTAATCTGGACTACTTTCAGTCACACACAAAGATTTAGATCCTTGAATAGCAGAGAATATCTTGCTGAAGGACTTCTTAAATTTCAAAAGACAGGTAAAACTTCCAAAATATCAACAAAACATCTTTTTGTTGCACAGAAGCTGAACTTCCTTCAATGAGTACAAAAACCTTAATTTTAAAAAAAGGAAGCCAGTGGGCAACTTACATCATTATAAATACAAATGTTCTGCACTACTGATGGAAACAGAGCTCTGGGAGAGCTCAGCTGCTGCTACCTGCACAATCCTCCACCGGAAAGCAGAGCAGGAGCCTCTCTGAAACCCACAGTATGGAATACAGTGAGGTGGGTGAACAGAACTGAAACAGTACTGGAAGTGGCTTAGGATAGCAGCAGCATTTTCACTGCTCATCATGGTGCCTTTGAGCCATTTATACCTATATGATTATTTACACTTAGTTTGTAACTTGACTTTATTCTGTAGCACTGAAGCCAGTTACCTGCTGGGGTGAGTCCTTGTTGCCCTTCAACCACAGCACAGCAGAATTCAGCCACTGGTACCCAGCTGAAACACCAACACTTATCTACGTGGTTCAACCCGTATTTCTAAAGATGAGGTATAGCAATATCTGAGATGACTGGAATTCAAAATGCTTCTCTAAAAGATTTTTTTTTTTTAATTAGATAAAGTATAAGCAAAAACAAAGCTGATGCAGATAGGAGTGAGTGGGACAGCTGGAACTTGGCATGGTTTTGGAGCAGTCCCTTGTTCAGCATTTGCCCTTCTTTGCATTACTGCTGCTTGCTGTAGTACTGAACCCTTCCCACATGCTGTTTTCCCCTGGCTCACCCTCTGGACTGAGCACTCCAGGCTGAAGGAGCCATGTTGTGCATGGGGACTGCAGAATGCCTTTACTTGTCAAGATGTTTGGTTTTCTCCCATTTTCCCCTATCCCAGTGGTGAGACAACAGTACCTGCTCTTCCAGGCACATGAAGAAAAATTAATGTGCGTGTTATGCTTCACGTCCTTAAGGCTCTGTATGAACATTAGCTAATTAGTCAGTAAGAAAAGGAGTTGTGGGCAGGCTGCTTCAAATGGCAGAAGCTGCAGGGGATGCAGCTCACACAGCAGCCCCGAAGAGAAGGGGAGGTAAAGGAAAAGGACAAAGAAATGTAGCAGTGGTCACTGCATTAGGACAAGCAGTGTCTGGCCTTAGTGTGATAAGTTTGTTAGGAATGAACATCCATCTTCATTTTTAGCCTTTTGTGCAGAGAAGAGATAATATTCTAACAGAAGTGATACTTAGGCTGTAACTGAGTGAGTCAATGCTTTGGTAAGTCACTTCAGGGCAACAAATGTCCCATTATAAAAATTCTTTCACCGAAGTACTGACTCCTTCAGTGTGTAACTTTTCAGCCCTTTAATTTTCCACTTGCAGTTTCCTTGGAAAATATGCTTTTATCAAGGATGACCAGGTTCCTGAGGCACTGGTGTCCTAGGTGGCGTTCCCTGCCAGCACACAGTCTTCATGGACAACTCACCACAGGCAAACACAGGGTGCTCCTGCTTGCTCAGGCTGTGACGTTGTGGCTGGCTCAGACCTTCTTGGAGAGAAAGTCTGCAGGAGCAAATGAGCTTCAGAGATGGCTGACAATATGCATGAAGATAAATCTGAGTATTAAGGAGATGAACACGGTAGGTTGGTAGGAGCTTGCTTTAAGATCCAGGATTCCAGAGCTAGAGCGTGGAACTGAGTGCACATGGCACCTGCTGCTGACCTGGCACCAAGAGCACGATGGGTTCGTGTCCATCTGAAGGCTCAAGGGTACTCCTTGAGTGTAAGGTGCAATGGAAGTGTGGGCACATCCTGGTGCCACGAAATCCTGCTGGGCAACAGATGACAGAACGCAGCACCCCGAGGGCCACTCTGCAGTCTGAGGCGGAGCTGTCATTCTACACAACTTTTCTTCTTGCACAGACTAAAGAGCAGTGTTGAAAGCCTTTTCCTGTGGGGCAGAGAGAGCAATGAGATAGAAGAATAATCCTCCCGATGTGTTCTGCTGCCTTCCCGGGCCCTGAGTGGGAGCCCTTTGCTGAGGGAAATGGCTCACTTGTGCCAGAGCCAGATAAAGAATCACTGAAAGATGAAGCGTTAAAGAAAAAAATAGAGAAAGAGAAAGCGGGAGTGGGGGTATTTAAAAGTGTGTGAAATGGAGGCTTTATCGGGAGTTTTCTGGGGAGATAAGGAGCTGGGAGGGCCCATCTCTGCGCGGTGTGGACACATTCACTGCCTTTGAGTCTCCCAGGAAAGAGCAAAAGGAGCCGCTGACATTTCTGCTTAAAAGGAAGAATCAATGAATCTTTGTTTCCCACTGCCTGCTTGTTTGACCTTATTGTGTTGCGAAACAGAAAAGAAAGAAAAGAGTGCGGGGGGAAAGGGAGAGGGGATTCGTGCTAATAAAACCCGAGACAAGATCACAGCTCTCTGATCATCGCTGGAGATGCTATTATTTGGTTGTTGTCCTACTTGCTGCCGCCGCTCATTTCAGATTCTTGCCTTGCCGTAATAAGTCACACTCTTTCCAGCCATCATCCCTGTATTGACAGGCAAATGTCACCGACGTTTGATTGACGTCCATTGCTCCTGAATACAGAAGTATGATTTAGGAATCAATTCCGTTTGTTTATTTAAGCAGCTCTTTGTGTACCTTGTATATTTGTGAGCAAGACAAGTTGCTTAATATTTCCTTGGGAGAAATGCCACCAGGATTGCACATTCACCTTCCTACCGTGGCACAGAGGTGCACACCAACCCTCGGGGGAGGAGAAACCTTTAGCAAAAACGAAACAAAAATACTGAATAAAACGCTTTGCTGCCCTCGAGGTGAGGCAGAGAGCTTCGTCATAGCTCTGGGCATCTGCTGGTCCGTGTATGCCCCGCGCTTTCCTTGGGTTTTTGAGCAATAGGGAACCGTGTTCCTCTGTGTCACCGACAGCAGAGGGGTGGCTGCTTTTAGCGCCGGTGATGAGAACATCGGTTTTAATTCAAGGAAAGGAACGTTCCCCTCTCTGCACTTACGGCCGTAACCGGGGAGAGGTGAAGAGGGAGCTCCGGAGCTGTGAGAGGTGCCGATCTCTGTGCCGGTGCTGAGTGACCAGAGAACTTCCACCTGAGCAATCGGGAACTGCACAGCACCCCTACAATTAAAACGCTATTTCGCAGCAAACAGAGGCTCGGCGGGGCAGCACCGGGCGGGAGGTGGGGTGACCTTCCAGTTCTCCGCCGGTGACCCCGGGGGTGCACAAAGGCCGGGCAGAACTCTGCCTCTCGCTGCGCTCCGAAGGAGCCGTCACCGCGCGGCGCAGCACTGAGCGAGGCGCACGATTTTGCTGTTCATCCGCCTGCGGGGGGGTGGAAGGGGGGGGAGACGTGGGGAGGGCTACGGGGGGGAGACAGGAAAAAAATATATATTTCCCACACTGCCAGAGTAATGCCAAACTCCCTGTGAGTGGGAAGAGCGGAGCAGATGCTGGAATGAGATGCCAAAGCAGCTCCCCTTTCCCCTGCGCTTTTGGGTGCCTATAAATTGCTCCAGCGCGCTCGGCAGCCTCCTCCTCTGCTGGCAGGTGGCACCGGGCGGGATCCCGCTCTCCCTCCGGCTCCGGCGGCAGCGCGGGCTCTGAGCGGCGTCGGGCAGCGGGCAGCGCGTCCCCGCTGAGCGCCGTCACCTCTGCGGGGAAAAAAAAAAAAACAGCGAGCGAGAGAGAGAGAGCGGGGCGATCGCGAGAGGAAAGGCAAGTTGCAGGGAAAGTTGACTCGGACTGGCACGGTGTGCAAAAAAAAAAAGTCGATCGCCGGCGGGAGCATAAAAGTGCGGCGGTCGGGGCGGCGGCGGCGCTCCCTCCACACCCGCCCGCGGCGGCCGCAGCGCAGCGCCGGACCCGCCGGCAGCGGGAGGGCCAAAGCCCCGGGAGCCGGGCTCGCTCGGGCTCGGCGTTTTTTCGGCTCTGAGGAGGTCCCCGCACAGCCATCAAGATTCTGTCCAAAAGCAGGCAGGAGGATCGCCCTGCGCTGAGCCGGCTGGTGGGCAGCAGGCGGCGGCTGATCGCGGCCGGAGCGCTGGGAGTGGTGATGGTGCTGCTGCTCGTCGTCCTCATCCCGGTGCTGGTGAGCTCGGCCGGCACCTCGGCGCACTACGAGATGCTGGGCACCTGCCGCATGGTCTGCGACCCCTACGGCGGCACCAAGGCGCCCAGCACGGCGGCCACGCCCGACCGCGGCCTCATGCAGTCCCTGCCCACCTTCATCCAGGGGCCCAAGGGGGACGCCGGCCGGCCGGGCAAAGCGGGGCCCCGCGGGCCGCCTGGGGAGCCGGGGCCGCCGGGGCCGGTGGGGCCGCCGGGCGAGAAGGGCGAGCCGGGACGGCAGGGGCTGCCGGGGCCGCCCGGGGCGCCGGGGCTGAACGCGGCCGGGGCCATCAGCGCCGCCACCTACAGCACCGTGCCCAAGATCGCCTTCTACGCCGGCCTGAAGCGGCAGCACGAGGGCTACGAGGTGCTCAAGTTCGACGACGTGGTCACCAACCTGGGCAACCACTACGACCCCACCACCGGCAAGTTCACCTGCTCCATCCCCGGCATCTACTTCTTCACCTACCATGTGCTCATGCGGGGCGGCGACGGCACCAGCATGTGGGCCGACCTCTGCAAGAACAACCAGGTGGGCCGGGACGGGGTTGGCAAACCCGCGGGCACGGAGCCGGGACGGGACGGGGAGCCGCGGTCTGAGAGCCCCGAGAGGAGCGGGAGCCGGGAGGGAACGCCCTGCGGTCTCGGCGGCCCCGGGTCCCACCTCGTAGCGGGTCAACGCCGGGGGAAGCGCCGGCGGACGGCGGCTTTGTGCCGAACACCCCTAGAAACACCGTCGTGGCCCCGGCTCGCTGCCGTTCCCCGCGGGGGGATGGCGACGTTCACAAATAATTAAAGATCTTGCGATGCCGCCGCGCGAAAGACGGCCGAACAATCCGTTTTAATTAGGAGAGGCGCTGCCGCCGCGCTGTCCGGGGCTGTGGCGGTACCGCCGTCCCCGGGGCCGCTCGGCGCGCACTCGGCGGGTCCGGGCAACGCCGCTCCCGGCGCCGCGCCTCGAAGTGCCGTCGGGCAGCGGCCGCGTCCCGGGCAGCGCGGGGCCGGGAGGGGCCGTTCGCTCGCTCACCTCCGCCCGCGGCGGCAGCTGGGTCCGACGCGGCGCTTAACCTTTTATTTACGGCTCCTCAGAAGCGCTGTGAAAACGGGATAATGAGGACATCGGCGGCAATTAATTAAATTAGAACATGTCTGCCGTAAATATCATCGCGGCAGATAAACCGGGACCGGGAAAGCAGAGCGCGCTGTAATGCATTCGCTTTGATTTCTCCACGTAAAGTAAGCGCTGCCCGCCGTGGTAATACCATTATGCCGGCAATTAGAACGTACGGCCATTCCCGGCCCCTATTATAACGCGTTTTCAGTGTTTATTTTCTCAGGCCCCTGCGCTGTTTAAAAAAGTAACGGCGATAAATATTAAATGGAGCCCGAAGTCTGTTTCCAAACACGACAACTTCCAGCGTCAGGCACGAGGCACACTGAACTCTCGGTGTCTCAAAGAAAAAAAGGAGGGAGGTGTCTGTGGAGCTGCAGATGTGTGTGCAGATATTCAGGCGAATACCTGCACGCAACTTATGTATCACAGATGCGGTTCCAGCACAGCAGTCCCTCTTTTGGCTCTGCTTTATCCTTGGAGTGCCTGTGGCTGACGGTGTGTGATGGTGGTGAGAAAGTGCAGAAATTCTGCATGTGAGGCGTTGGGGATTCTGACGAAGATGTCACGGTAAACGCAGTGTTTCTAACAATGGAAATGCTGGGTGGAAAATGCACGGCTCGCAGGAAAGCCTTTCATACCCACGCAAAGCCTCCGAGGAACACCGAGGTGTGCAAACTTAATCCATCACAGGGAGGTGCTGAGCGTGGAGCTCAGCGCTGTGTCCCCGTGTGGCTGCAGGTTGAGGTGAGCACCGTGCGGCTCCAGGGCCGTATGGGGCTGAGCGGCTTCGCTCTGAGATACGCTCACACTCACAGCAGTGCTCTGAGCATTCCTCGAGGCTCTTCTCACAGGCTTTACCAGGAAATGATGCTGGCTGACCAGAGGAGCAGGTGTAAGCCTACGGCACGCTGGATGTACAGGATGTTTACCAGCAGGCACAGGGCAGTAATATCTGCACTTTGGGTCTTTTTTCTTTTTTGCCTTCAGGCACGAGGTACTGTCTCAAACCTGAACATGAAATGTCTGTTGCTGTATCCAGTGTTCACACTGGCTGACCTTACGACAGTCTGGAATACAATCTGAGTTTGCTCCTACTATCCACGGTCAATACAAAATTTAGAGAAATACACTATGTAGCATTTAATTGTGAGCTAAATAGAAATTTGGGAAGCATTTTAAGCCATTTTGTTTGCCAGCAGGCAAGATAGTTGTTCTCTGTGAAAGTTTCTCCACCTCATCTGCAGCCATTTCACCCCTTTCCATTTTGCCCTTTCCATTTACGCTACCAACAGTCTCAGCCCGTGCTGTTTTCTTTGGGGGTGTTCCTAGGGTTAATGCCCAGAGCCTTCAGCTCCACCCGCTGGTCATTAACCCAAAGGAAACACCCTGTGCTTAGAATAATGCTTGCTGAGACACCAGCAGAAGAGATGCACTCTGTAAACAATTCGAGGCGGTTTGGGAAGAAGTCCTGAAATAGCTGGGGGTTGTTAACATGCAGTAGTAAATTTGCAGGCTGTCAAAGCACTGGAAGACTTCTCAGCCCTTCACACCCATACAGGAAGAACAAAGAATTCCCACCTACTGTGGTTTTTTAATACTACGCGATCCTCCACGGTAAAGACCCCTCCTCCTTTTTTAACATCTCAGTATTAATGGGAGATCATTTCCCATGAAAGTGTAATTTGGAAATTTGTCATTTAAACTTGAAAGGGATCCGTGGCCATTTGTGACTTACAGCCTATTCCTCTGGTTCAGAACAGACAGAATCCCACACGTAGAACACCAAGTCATGCATTATTACTTAGCGCAGGTTTGCAGCGCCTCTAAATCACTTACTGCTCCGTAACGATGCCAGAACAAAGACAAGCAACAAGCAGATGATGTGTTGCACTGCAATAAATCACACGCAGCCAAGTTTAAATATTTTAACAAACGGGGTCAAATTATATATAAACGATTTGGAGACTTACAGTGTCACAGACGTTGCTGGAAACCAACGTCCGTCCTGAAATTACAGATTACATCCAGTTTGCTGGAATATCACATCTAATCAGAAGTGGCATAGCCAAGGGGAAATGGGACAGAAATGCATGTTCGAGTGGAAGTTGTAAATGGAATTAGGAGTCCTCCATTGCCTGTAAATTCCAAAACCTCTCAAAGTAAACAGCGACGTACCCATCATTTTTCAGTGTGCCTCCTTTACACTGCACAGAATATAACTGCTTGCTCAATGAAATGTGGCACTAACAGCTCTTCCAAATTCTTACCTGCCTGTGTGCACTGGGGCGTGCTGTAAGTGTGTGGGTGTGCCTTTTTTGCTTCTTTCTGCAGCATGATCCTATTAGCTGTACGGCAATAAATCGGCTCTGGAACAACTCCAGCTCGGTATCCACAGGGCCTCGCTGCAGACCTTCACCAATGTCAATCAGTTGTTCCACTGAGATGAAAGTTGCACCAATGTAAAGCTGGCACATGACCAGAACCAGCTGTCCCACCTCCAGCTGTTACTACATATATGCTTTCAAAGGCACAACGCGTTTAGAGGAATGCAAGTGGTGCTGTATTCTCTGGGTGGCTGAGGAATGAGCAGGTCATTGCTTTAGTTTCAGATATTGTTTTGTGTGAGAAGATCAGCAGTGCCCATAAGAAGAATAGGCAGTGTATGTTTTTACACACGTAAAGTGGCAATGTACAGAAGCTTTAAATCTCGGTGTGCAGGAGAAGTTGTCTGTGTTTTCTTAACCACTGACTATGTATTTTACGTAGGTCCGAGCTAGCGCCATTGCTCAGGATGCCGACCAGAATTACGACTATGCCAGTAACAGCGTGGTTCTTCACCTGGAGCCGGGAGATGAAGTTTACATTAAATTAGATGGAGGAAAAGCACATGGAGGGAACAACAACAAATACAGCACATTTTCTGGATTTATTATTTATGCTGACTGATAATGAGTCAAAAGACGCACCCAAGCACTCCGACAATGAAGCTCGCTCTTCTAAGCAATGGATTTGCGTGGCAAAAGTCAGTGAAACAAGCACCCCAGCAGAGATTGACCGCTACACCTCACCAGTGGGGGAATGTCGAATGCTACCTGATTCACATCTGTACGACACAGAGAGACTTTGCGTTAAAAAAAATACAAACCAAGCTAAACAGATGTGCGATCCACTACCGCCAAAGCAAATACTTCCTCATTGTTAGTGTCCATGTGAATGAAGTCTTACATAGATCAAATTTTTATAGGAAACAAACACAAAAAGACGCTGAGTTATTTCTTCAGTGTATATGATACTTTGATGTGTTATGATCTTGCTGCTTTATCCATACTTCAGCTTTGGTTCTTGTGACTTACCTGCTAACAATGATGCTTGGAGTCCACTCATAGTGTGGTGAGGAATGATTTTACAATAAAAGGAAGAGGTAATCAAAATACACTTTCTCTCTCCAAAGGAATTGTTTGCCTTGTACTTTTCTTCTCCTTCCACTTAAAACTAGAAACTAATCAGCTTCAAGCCTTAACTCGATGTTCCTGCTTTGTAGGTTTACATTAGACTTTTAACATAATATCCAACCACTCAAGTTGTTCAATTTTGTCTTTCCCTTAGCTGTGTTCTAAAAGAAAAAGAGAGATAGAAAAAAACCACTTTTTTTCCTGAAAAATTTAACAGTTGTCAAACTACTATATTGGACCAAATCCCCAATTACACTGAAGCCAATGGCAAAACTCCCATTGATGTTAGTGGAAAGAGGATTTGGCTGTTAATTTGTAAACATGTGTAAATATATATTTAGCCAATGTTACAGGCCCATTCCTGATGGTTAGTTATGTAAATATTTAGGCCTAGAATCCACATCTTCAGATCCAGGTCAGATGTTTTCTTTGCAGCAACTAGTCCTCATTAGTCCTTTAGCACTTAGTCTGTACTTGGCTACTATTTTTAATAATACAGTAATGACTTAACATACTGAACATAACTAGAATTTTGTAGGAATGGGCCAACACTTGATTGTCTTCAGTGTCTCATCTCACTGAAGTTGGGGATCTTTCCCACAAAGGAAGAATGGGAGATGAAATACAGGAGAAAGTGTTGGGACGCAGGCCTTCTCCGTGGTACTTAGCTATCAGTTTGTAGTAAGGTGTGCCTATGAGATGGACATAGATAAGTATATTACCAAAAATGAAAACACATATGCAAAGAAAGAAGCAGATACTTACATGCAAGAGAGTGTGTATTAAAACCTATTTTTCTCATTCATATATATATATATATATATAAAGATATATATATCTAAAGTCTCAAAGAAAGAAGTTTAATACATATAAAAGATTAATAGCTTGGAGAATTAAACTAAGCACAGATACTATGAGTTACATAGTTATAAAAATGCTTTAAAATCAGTCATACCAGGAATAGCCACAGAATACTTCTATTCTGAAAATAGATTTATTATTTGCTTTGTTTGGGGGACGGGAGGCTATCTATTTCTCTCCGGTTAAAACTTGCAGATTTCCATCTAAAAATGTTACCAAGATTATTAGCTAGCTCCTTAGCACAGCTGGTTATGTTATTCTTAGAAATTTGGCAAAGTCAAGGTAGAATTTGTAAAAATCATTGAAGAGTAATAGAGGCAATCCCTAGCATTTCAGTTTCATGCCATTTGCCATAAGCAACCTTGTCTAATCTGCTAAGGGTATGAACTCAGATTTCTCTGCAGTAAGACACCCAAAGTGTCTGCCATTGAGACATAAAGCTCTCCAGTGCTGAGTCCTCAGTAAAAGTGATGAAGATTTGAAGAATGTCTCTAAAAAAACTCGTTTGAATGAGTAAAGCTTTTAAACAGAGCACAGTTCTCATTCTGTTTCTGGTTTGAGTTGTCAAAAAATACACTGAGATGGCCCAGGCTAAGAGGATGGCTGGCATCATTCATCTAGGTGTTACAGAGAGACAGTGAGTTGCAGACTGCTTGTGTCTCATCAGATTGGTTATGCTTTTGGGCTACAACACAGCGCTGAGCTGTGTGTACATGGCAGGGATCACTCCTGACTGTATGTGTACATGGCAGGGATCACTCCTGGTTTCCTACTACTACGTCACGCATTGCAGTAGCAGATGTGTAGTTGACTTCTTGTCTGTTCAATCCAGGATTGCTTTTATCACTTTTAGCACACTGCCAGCAGTGCAGTAGAGGTTGTCTGTGTGGTATCAAGCAGTAACGTAACAAGCTAGAAATCATTTGCAACTAGCAATGCATATTTACTGAGGTGTTTATGGGAAAACTTCAGCACTGCAAGACATATTAGGTCAAATCTGAAGAAGCTTTTGAAATCAGGCTACCACTACTACCTTTTTTTTTGGATAAATTGCTTGGTAAAAGATAGACAAGAGGAAAGAACACACTTCATGTGAAAAACACATATAAGGCAAACATTTATTCCTTTTTCATCATATCTTGATATACTGATTTGTAAAGACTTATATCACAACTTTGTTATAACTATTGCAACTCATTAAAACCATATTATGTAATATATTTTGACTTTTGGTGTTGCATCCTTACAAAAAGCCGATGGTCTGTATGCACTTACATGTGATCAGTGAGAGGTTCCATAAATTCAAGATGACAAATTAATGTTTAAAAAAGAAATCCGTGACGCTACTACATACAGGAGTCTACAAATTGCTTTATTAAAAAATAATATTTGTCATGTATTTTTTCTTCCAGTTTCAGTCAGAAATAAGTAAATTGTTCAAGTAGAAAAAAACAGCATCTTTTTAGAATTATTTGAAATTTAGCCCTCTGTTCTCTTTGGAAGTGATTTAAAAGTGGCAGACCTTATATCATTTAAATAGTGCTTAATAAAGGGATAATTAGCAGATTATCAATATTACACGAATTAAAATCACACCCTGGAGAAGGGGAATTTAATTGAAAACTGTAATTTCTTTCAAAGCCCAGATGATGCTTCTTCAAAAATATTTTTGGAGAATGTAATAATAATATGAGATGACTCTTTGGTAACAGTTATTTTAATACACTGAAAAGATTTTGCAGATAGGTGCATATCCAGCAAATCATTCACAAATGGACTTTTAGAAGGGAGGAAATACAGAGAAAATAAGTAATTTTGGTGGTCTAATTAAAAAGTCATAATCAGGTTGTTCATAGCACTAATGCCTTCTGGATTTCTGAGAAGAAGCACGTATTTAAATGGCTGCTCTCCTAAATCACATCTGAATTGTATCAATCTTCCCTATAAGGTAGGGATATTAATTCACTATTCTTACTTAAAAGTCAACCACCGCTTTGGATTTTCTATCAGTATTTTATCAATTTTATCCTGGGATATGCCTCTAATCAGCATTTTAGGAACAATGTTTTTGAGGATATGTGAATATCCATGACCTCCGTATTTCATCAACCTATTCTTCGTGTGCACATCATGAGCCATCAGAATTCTGTCTTCATAGCCTTCATCGATCAGCATACGAATCCTGCAAAAGCAAAAAGCATAGCTCTCACTGACAGGTCCTCAACACAGGACTCATCAGTATTTAAACTTCTTACATCTTTGTACTCCTACATTGCATTATGACTATTTTTAGGTACTGAAAAGACACATTCCTTATATTTATTTCAAACTTAAAACATTTGTTGTATTGAATTGAAAAAACTCCACTCCATCACACATCTCAAAGTGGACAAGGAAAACTCTTCCCAGTTGGCACAGCTTTGGATTTCCAATCTCACTGAGCCTATGAAGGTATTCAAGAATGTCACTATTACAAAGCACAGGGCACGGTTTTTATATGTACAAGTAATAAGTTCTCAGAAAAGCTCCCTTTCAGCATGGTCAGTTCATGGGGTTAGCTGTTGCTGCTGACACAACACCAGCTGTAGTTAACAGCCATTAAGGACCTGACTGGTTGTGCTCAATTACACCAATGCTTTCACACTGTCAGTTAATTCTCATCTAGAACAACCAGGTTGATAAAAATTCTGAATTGTCAACATCATATTCTACATAGACAATTATCAACCAAACGTTTCAATGCTCATTAAATAAATAAATTAAATAAATAAGACAAGCACTGTAAAGTGCTGGCATGTGCCAGCAAGTAAGAGGAGTTAATGCAGCAGCCCAGCTGAACAGACTCGGCAAACTGACAAGCTTGACTCAAAGACTTCTGGTCATTGCCTTGTGGCAAGCCTGCTACAAGGAGGCCTTCTGTTCCTCATTTCACTCTGGGAATCTTAATCCCTTGCTACACTCAGTTTTTAGAACTTATTCTGTAGGAGTCCAAACTTCTGCACTGCATGACTTTACACCCCTAAGCTTCTGTTTTTTGCTTGCATTAGTAGCAGACCACAGCATTAAAGTGGCAGAGGCAGACAGACTGGACCATTTCTCACTGAGCCACCCATTTCCATCATATGCCAGCACTGTGAAATTCTAATTTTCACCTTCTTGACTGTACTTTGATCAGCAAGAAAGCAAACTCTAGTTCTGTAAGTAACCACACCATATCTGGAAACCCTTACTGTCAGTTTTTATTACAATTACTTATGAGGAGATACATCTAGCATGACCTAATTAATATGGGCACAGTACGAAAAAGTCAAGTGTGACAGAGCTTGGTAAGAAAACATCTTTCACAAGAACAATACAAATAGTATGTATATTGTAGGATTACGATGTCACCAGTATTTTCTCGAGCTTGAAACACAGAAACCACAAGTTAATCAGAGAATAAGAGCAACAGCACTGGAGGACTGTGTAAGTTCTTGGATGATTAAACATCCTTTTAAGATCATCTTCTTCCACAGCTGGACTCACTTTGTGGTTTGGGGAAGCATAGGGTCCTTTACATTCCATATTTGAAGCTTGCTCATTCCTCTAAGTTCAGTTGGTACGTGCTGCTGACTCAGGGAAAAGCTGCCCTTGAAAAAATTCAGTTTTCTACTTGCACTGGCAATAGGTTGCAGCATAAATGAGTTAAGTACAAACAAATTAAACTCTGTTTGAGTGGCTATTGTCTGACTACAGAAGTTTACTTATATTTTGAATAGATAACATCTGAACAAACTTTTTTCCATTTAGTTTGGTCAAAATGTGTTCCACTGACACACTTAAAGACCATTTGGATTGCCACCTCTCTGGCACTGCTTGACCAAAAAAAACCAAAACAAAACAAAAACAAAAACTCACAAAAAACCCAGCAACTCAGGAAGATTGCCACTGTCATCAAATGCCCAGTGTGGTTGCACCAAAAGCTTAGTAAAATCCACCTAATGGCACTCCTAAGTAGAGTGCAGGTTTTCACATCATACAAGAGAAAACAAACTTTCAGTATTTTCTGCCTATGAGCAGAGCTGCAACGAACACTCAGCTGTCAGAGAGTTTAAGGAGAGATGTTGGTGGCTAAGCAGGACTCATGGATGGAGTGAAAACTTTGCCATGGCTGAACAAATACTTATTAACCAAGGCATAGTCCATCCTTCTACACATTTTCTTCCCAATACTTCCATGCATGTTGACCAACTGTGGCACAGGAGAGAGGAGCAACACATTCACATTCTCAGTGTGAAAACTGCAGACTCATTCCAACACTTCAGAATACTAAGCACAAGACAGAGAGTTCTGTTAGAGAAAGGACTCCTAGTGTGAAAAGCAGCAGCGAACGCTTGGCAATAAGTGGAACAGTAACTACAACAGTCTTAAAACAGAGATGGTTTGCAGCTAATCTGATGGTGAATGGCAAAAAAGCAAGATCTCAGGTGCAGGTGAAAGCAAGCAAGCTACTTCGCTGGTGATTAAGAGCCTTACAGGCTTTCTCATGAAAGAGAAAGGAAGAATTGCTTCTGGTTCTGGAAGTGGAAAAGACATAAGGTAGGCTGGCATCCCACCCCTCAGAAACCTGCCACTTGACTACACGTGAACACTGAAAATGAACAGCAAAGGAGGATGGCCTACCTGGACAGAGAGAATGGAGCAATGCTTTAGCAATGCTTCGTGTTAGCAGAGCACAGCAGACCTGTCTGCAGCTGAGCTGGGACTGCATGCACTGATGAGAAATGGGGAAGAGAGATCCTGCCAGTAGGGCCAATATTTTAACATTGTGAATATGAAGAGAACGACAGCTCTGAAGAGACAGGAGCCTCATCCTTCCAAAGCAGGAAAGGACAAAGCAAACAGGGAAGATAAACGATAAAAAGTGTGGAAGAACAAGTGTGGTTTTCAGGATGGTAAAAGAGAACCAAATCCATGCAAGAAAACCAATGAGTTTTGCTCACTTGTGAGAAGACATTACAGGCTCGCTTGGTAGTGACACTGAGTTTCCAACAAAAGTCAAATCTTAACACATACCCTGTTTTTCCAGACTTCCCTTTTATAATTTGACAGTCTATATACATCCAGTAAATGATAAAATTAAACAAAATCAGCATGGAATTAGGACAGAGAATGAAGTTAAAGCAGCTTTTGATCTTTTTCTCAAGTTATACTCCACGAGTCTCTGACGCCACGTTTTCCTTTGCAGATAGAAGAAATTATACATGGTGCCCTAAAGAAGTGACAGCAGCAAAAAAAATTATCCATTATTTTAGTATGAGAAAAGACAATTTTGAACTGTAAGCAGAACTGCTCTGTGATGCCCTTTAAGATGTACACCAATAATATTAATTTGTCAATGGCAATGCTATTGCTTAAACCACATTGAAGCAGGTACCTTGCAATTCTGTCATTGTCACTTGGCATGTCAATGTCAGGTTGGAAGTGGTAATAGATAAATTCTGTACCAAATAGGTCATACTCCAAGTAGCATCCAAGTTTAGCAAATTCCAGAAGTTTCTTTGTATCAAATATGCTCCTGCAGAACACACAGAACAAAATGTCAGCACTGTAAAAGGAAAAAAAAAATCTCATGGTAGGATGGTAAGATATTTTGTGACTTCGTACTTGTAAGGAACAAAAACAATAACATAAGATGTTGAAGAACAGAACTCATGTTTGACACATGCAACATAGCCTAATACACAGCACTGTCTTTCTTCCAATCATGCATTAAATGCAAATGAAGCAAAAGCAACTCTTCCCCCATGATAAAATAAGAACATTTACAATCATCTTTAAATGGAAACAGAAAGGTTACTTACTTTTGATATCACTAAACTATTAAATAGACAATCAAACAAGGAAGGACATTTAAGGAGGAGGTTAACTCAGTGACATTTAAAAAAAAAGACAATGGATTGCTTACATAAGACAGATTTACTTTCCCAGAAGAGTTACAGGAGACGGATACATCCAGGGCTTGTTTCATCCATCAAGCACCGTTAATACATAACTTTGTCTTTAGTTTCCATAATGTACAGTGATGTCTCCAGACTGTCACTGGAAATGCAATATATCACAGTCTGCACTGGGATGTGGCCAGAACACCTTAAGGAAATGCTCTTACGAAAATATATAATGGGTCTGCAAGTAGCTGAGGTATGGCTTTTACATCAGATTTAAAAAGTGAAGAAACAAAGCTACTAAAACCCATCACTCATTTGGAAAAGAAGGATAACTCTACAGCTCTGTGATTTTTTTCTCTGAAACATTTTTACCAAGAATATAAACTATGCAAATGAAAAATAGGAGCAACAAGAAAACCCACTATCCAACCCTCAAATGTAAACCTTTTAACCCATGTAAATTTATTCTTATAACCATTACACATTTTTTGCATCTAGGGAGAAAATAGCTTTCCACCAGGGCAACACAGTTAACCAGAATGGCTGTAGTTCTGTTCTTCTCTTATGCTAATATTCACATCATAATTTTATCCTATACAATTACATCACAGTCTGCTACTATGGAAATGGTTGATAACACAAACTCAATATATTATGACTTAACAGGATCAAGGAGGAGGAACAAACGAGAGAGATAACCCTTGTTGACAGAAGCCTGCCATCAGTAAGAGTCTAAGACTTGTCAAGTAAAATTAACTGAAAGTGTTATTTTAAAACAAATGTTACAGTTTACAAAGAATGAAGCCATGTGTGTTTTTTCAAGGTGCAGAGCAAGAACATGGATTATTCTAGATCCAATCACACTCAGCTCGGACAGTAGCCAAGAGTACCTCTGCCTGTGCAGTGACCCTATGTATTTTTGAAAACAAAAACAAAAACTAATCATGCAAATAATAATAATAATAATAATAATAATAATAATAATAATAACAACCAAACAAAACACTCCACCAACAACGTATTTCAAAATCACAGCCAGAACAACAGGTTTTGGAAACTACACATAGCACAGTGGTTTTGCAAGTTCTGTCCCAGCAAAGAGCAGGAGAGTGTGATTTCCCCAGCCCCTGAGTCCTCTTGGAGGCCTCATGGATGCAGCAGCAGCAGCTCCCAGTTCCAGTGGCTGGTCTGTGTACTGGATGTAGGTGTTGGGGCAGCATGGCCTTGAGCTGTCCAGAACGCAAGGAAACTGAGATGGAACGCAGGTCCTGTAGGCTGGTCTTCATCTGTAAGTCACCTAAAGGACACCCACTGAGGCACTTTCAGACCAGCATTCCCAACACTTGCTGTGAGTCTTTGAACAAAAGCTCCCGAAGCAATGGATGCTGATCTCTACCAAGATACCTTTACAACCTTAATCCCCATTAAGGGATTGAATTCAGTAGCCAAGACTCAGGAGCTTTTGCTTCCTAGCCTTCATGTGCACCGTATTTCCAAGATGGACACTTGCTACCTTTTGTTCTAAGATGCTAAATGGCAGAACGGTGGCCTGCATTTTAGTTTTAGCATTTGCCTGTAAATCCACCTGAAAACTGCCCCTCTGCATATGTCAAAAGCTGGCACGAAATATGGAGCTATGTACAAATTCATCTCACGCTGAAGGGGCTAGGATGCTCCCACATGGATTCTTCTCAGTGAAAGAGACTTAAAATGTTAAATGCACATTGCAAAGCCAAACTTCACAGCAGTTTAGAGCCTATGTTACAGCAACTGCCAACCTGAATGTGTGAAAATAACGATGGAAGAAAGACAGAATAAGGAAATGCCATATTGCTTATCAGTGGTTGTAAGAGAAACTGCACCTCTGCCTTGACTGTTTTCCTACTTACGTTGCTTATTTTTTCCACCAATAAATCACTGAATCTAATGACTTACAACAGTGTATAAAGACAAAAAAACAGAACTGGTGTTGATGTTGTAGCAAAAATGGGTCCATAAGTACTGATGCTGCAGCCCGCTCCGTCCTTCCTTTCACAAAAAGATTTAAGCCATCAGTTTTTCCTAAGAACTGAGAAGAAAAAAAAGAGCTATACATACAAAGAAATTCAGGTAAATACATAAGAAAAGGCCATATCGTTTCTATATCATAGAATATAAGTAAAATCTCATGACACTGAATATTATGCTCCTAAAATCCTCATACAAAACACCAAGCTCTGTACAAATACACAAAACCTGAAGCGTGATTTGTAAGCTCATAGAGCCTATAATGATTAGAAATTTGGAGATCAGAGCTCTTGCCTGCATTACAGTCATATTGAGGACAAACAATCCAATTGCTGAGAGTCATATGACCACAAACAGTCTCCATTATTCAACAACTGTCCAAACTAATCAATGCTCAGACTTTTTCCAACTCATCATGAGCCACACGAGATCACACAAAAATAATTTGTTAATAGAGAATGTGCTTCTAAATTGGAGTGAGAAAAGCATCCTGGTTCCTCCACATGTCTGATGTAGGGCTTCAGCTTTTTACCCTCAAGGAAACTGGAAGTTAGCTCTGTGGTCTAAGGTAAGGATCATCCAAAATCCAACAGTTTTCATTTTAAGTAGTATTTCTTCTGCCTGACAGCAGAATTGAAAAGATCCAGCTTTGATCCAGAATGCACCCAAATCAGTGAGTGCTCCATTAGCATCAGTGAGACAGTGGCCAGGCCCATAACAGTGGCCCATTTTCTAAAACGCTGGAATCCCAGCAGCCCCCACCACATCTGGTGAAAGCCACTCAACATCCAGTTCTCGTGACTTGTACAGGAAGGTGAATTCATTGAATCTTCTTTAAGAAATAAAAAAATGCAAAATGCATCTACAGTTATTCCTAATCTTCCATCCAGAGCTTCTGAAGGAGTGTTTAAAATTCGTGGGTGTTTTTATCAGTATGAACCTAAGAGCTGATCCAGATCAAAGTGCTGGAAACTGATCAAGCTTTATATAAGGAGTTACATATTTAAAGTCAGTAAACACAAAAATATACTTCATGTCACGATATCAGAGCACAATAAAAAATAGTTTTTTGCAGAGCTGTTCCCCAGAGAATTCCACGAGTTGTGGAAGCACGGCCAGAAGGTGAGCTGAGCAGCCCGCTTACCTGTCGAGGTGAGACATGACTGTTTTGGAAGTGTCAGCCCCAGCTTCCTGCAGGATGCGAACTATTTGGAAGGGTGCATCGCTGTGCCTGCCAGGGTGGATGATGATGGGGCACCCGATCTGTGCCTGTGCGTGTGCAGCCGCCTGCAGCACCCTGCGCTCGCTTGCAGTCATGGGCCAGGAGCAGCCGATCTCTCCCACCACACCACACCTGATGTCGGTCCCATCTGCTCCGTGGAGGATCTCATCAACAATGATGCCTGTGAGCTGAGGATTGGGGAAATGAGTTTTTTTGTTAGTAATACTGTTTTTATTAAAGAAGCATCAAATGTGTTCTATGGACGCTGTGCAAGCTCTACTACCGAGGTTCTTTTGGACTTATTTAACAGTTGGGTGTGTGAAAATGCTGCAGTTAAAATCTAGTTTCTGCCAACTAACATTAACCTAGCCATTAACTAAGACCAAAATAAACAGAGAAGGAAATCAATATAACAGTATCCACACTTAAGAGCATTTCTCCCTCAATTGTCCAGTTTGTAGGGAAAGCAGGTCCACACACAATTTGAGTACTAATTTAAGCTGGTGGATCCAGAAACAATTCCTGCTAAATCAGGGCTCAGCAAATAAGGAATCCTTGTTATTCAGACAGGAAAGGAAGAAAGTCTGGCAAAGACTCCAGGCCACAGGACCCAAAAGTCAAGTTTAAGGCAAATCCTGCTCTTTGGAATGCAAATGTAAAACTACAATAACTCAACTGACGCCAGAACTACAAGCAAAAATCTCAACTGAGCATATGCCCGACCCTCTATCCTATGATCACACACCTTCTGCTTCATGTATAACCAACCTACTAAACGTTTCTATAGACAACCAGACAGGGAATTCACTTTTTTCACTTCTCTCCTGAGATCAACCCAAAGAGCATTGCTCCTGTATCAATAACACTCTCATTTCACTAAACACCTCTGTGAACTTACAAACACCTACATATCTCCCTCATTCAGCTAAGGCTAGCAAAAAAAAAACTCAAATTATCTTTGCCTAATCAGAAAACATGTCATTAAGTCAAATTAGTCTTACCACAGATCAGTCACTGTCCAATTCTTTGTTAGTAACCATAAGGGCTGCTCTAAAAGTAATGTCTCCTATTTTATGATGCTGACCCAGAACATCAGATGCGGATGTTGGTGGTACAGCAGTAGAGGTGGAACCTTGCCTCCAGCACTCTGTTACATGTTGTTGCCACGTGACAGATGGCAGCAGAGCTGCAGTCTGACAAAACAGTGTGTGACATGAAAGTGTGGATGAAGCAAAGGTGTGTGAATTCTTCCACGCAAAAAAAAATTGCATTCAGTGACATTCATTGATGCTTGCTGAATGTTTATGGAGACCAAACAGTGGATGAGAGCAAAGAGAGCTGATGGGCGGTGCATTTCAGTGGTGACTGTGACACTGGGTCACCCCCGCTAGTGCAGACTGTTGCAAGCATAGCATGCAGGGAAATCCCTGCTAAATACACAGAGCTAATGGTGTTGACTATGCTGGAAAAGTGTTTTGTAGCTGAGGATTTGCCCTATCAAATAGTTTCACTGTGCTCTTTGTATCTGTTGTAGTTTCCATGGAAATAAACAGGAGGCGTTATTTCTGGAGCAAATATATAATGATCTTTTGGACTGGATTAAGTACTGATTAACTGCTGACTACAGGACACCTGTGGATCTGCTGCAGTCCACCAAATACTGAAGGGAAACCTTTGCCCAAAGACATCTATTGGTACCAAATTCTAAATGTTTAGGGAAAGCACTGTCCTACAGCTTGTTCCACTTCTGTCCACTGAGGCTTACAGTACTATATCACATTACATCTGCTGAAGTTTTAAACATTTATTTTTAAAATGAATTTGACTCATTTGTAAACTGTGATAGATTAAAAAAACAACATTTCTCAGCTTTACTCATTCACATTCACTGCCTCCTGCCTTGGAGAGTTCCTTCCCTTCTTCTCCCTATCATCACATTTTCTTAATAAAAAATGAATGAATATTTATTATTGTAGAAATATCTGGGGATCTCAGTCATTATTAACACATTGTCTTGGGCATCGTGCAAACAACAGGATTTAGATTCTGCACTGAAAAGCCTGCAAAACAGTAGAGAAGAGGGAAATAACTGGCAGCTTGAGCACAGTGATGATTTACAACTGTCCTATAAATGCTGCTATTTTTTATGCTTTTTACAAGAATTCTGCGTGACCTAATTGGGAAGTAATTACCAGGGAAATAGACAAACGAGGAAGAAGAGATATGCTTCTTCCCTAAATAATTGTAAAAAGGATAATTGGTGTTGTACCAGATGCCTACACATGAAATATTTTATTTTCCTTTTGCTGTTGCATTACAACTAATCCCTGGGAGAAAACAGAGCTTAAGAACTGGAAATGCTGACAGATAATCCCAGTACACACCAGTAGGGCTGGGCCAGCTATTACACGAAAGCAGGAACACCGCTCTCAAGTTTTGCAAAGTAAGAACTTAAGGATTTCATCCATTTTGTTTGAAGTTCTCTCCATCTTTGACACATCCAGAGATGATTCACAACAGAGAGACCCCCAAGAAATGCTTAAGACTTACCTGCTCCACTGTCATAGCCTGTGTTTGAGAAGAATGTGTGGAATCCACGTAAAACCCAGCCCCAGCAATAATATGAACTCCAGTTTCTTCAGCGAGTTTCTTCAAAGTCTTCATATCCCGACGGATTCCCGTGGTCGTGTTCTCCACAATAGTTCCACCACCTGCTGCTTTAAAATGCAGCAGCTCCTCCCTCACGGCATCCACCTCCTGACACAGAAGAAGGTTGTCTTTATGGCTGTAGGGATTCTGCTTGATCCAAAACAAATTCTTCATCTTGATGGGCCCCTCAGACAAAGGCTCCTGGCCTGGTGAAGGTGGACAGAAGAAGCTGCTGTAGTCCATGGACAAGTGCTCATGTGTCAACGTACAGCCGAGCTGCTCCGGCTCCACCAGGCCCAGCACAGTTTGTGCCTTTCCACTCAAGGAAGACATTTTTCTTCAGCTATTGTAATGAGAAAAAAAATCAGATTTGAAAAACTCTGGGAAGAAGAAAGGAAACAAAATATTTTAGAACATGCAAAAGCATTTCTTAGAAAATTTCTGAATTTTCACTCACACACATACCCACATCCAGTGCGCGCCTGAATGGTTTCAACACGGTTTCAGCAGAACAATCAATACAAAAAACAAAGCACTTATGTTATCCAGTTACAACTGTGCCAGTTCTCTAACAGTATAAAAATATCACATTTCAGTGAATGGAAATCATCATCATCATTTATTGTGCAGTAGCCGGTACCACATTAAGATAAATGTTTCCTATTTAATAACAACCACTGCATGTTCATTTTGGATTCTCTACTCTTTAGCAGCTGTCAAATTTTGTCATCTTGAATTTTGTCAGCTTGAGCCACCAGATGAACACACTTGGCATCCAAACTGAGTGTTCCTGACTGGCACTTTCATTCTGTGTCCTCCAAGACGCGCTTTCCCCTTCCCACATTGAGGATCGTTGTGTGCTCCAGCACAAGGAACACAGGGAGGGGGGCCAAGTTCTCAGTCTCTTACATGGGCCAAGTCCTGCCAGCCCCACTTGCCTAGCCCCAGGGCAGCTCCTCCAAGAGACAACGGACACAGAAAACCCAACCCAACCCCATCCAGCTAGGCAGAAATTCCAGTGTTCTTCCAAAATGCTTTTTCCATCAGCTTCCTTGGCCAAATATTTTACCAGCTGAGAACAGACCTTAGCCTAACATTTAATTTACATGGCTCAGCCTCTATGCTGAGCTTTTTTTCCTTATCTTTAACAGAAATGAAACCATGTTATTTTTCAAAACTTCAAATGAACGGTGACAAAGACACACCTGTAGGCTACCATCTACAATTGGCTCACATCACAGACATCTGCTCGGTGGAATCTTAGCCTGGATCTCTACAGGTTAGAATTAGCTGCTCCATTGGGATTTTGGGTGATTTTTCTTCTTTTGGGGGTGGGGGTGGTCTTTTTAGTTTATGTGCAATATTAACATTAAACACAGCTGACTACTCAGTTCATGTTAGATCTTCCTGATGCTAGCTGCAAAGGCTTGAGGATATGTAGTTACAATCCCTAGTCAACCAAAATCAGCAGTTATAAAACAAAATACATGTTTAATCATGTCCAGAGGACAGGACTAACTAGAGCATGCATTATTGATTAAAGAGAGAGGTCTTTCCCATTTCTGTCTCCCTCTAGTGAATAATATCACAAACATGGATTTGCCACTGGTGAAGCCCTCAGAAGACATTTTCCTTTTAACTGCTAATGTTAATCTACTAGGATGACAGAAAGCTGAAATCTGAAGGGCACTCGAGTCTGCATATCAAAGGGCAGCAGAACACCCATAGCTCTTTGGGGATACTTTCTTTTCATAAGCAAGACTCACTGTCAGAGTACACTTGTCACAGTGACCTGTAGAAGGCAGACGTCACCTGTCGAGTTAAGTTTGCACTGCTGGCAGTTCCTTTATCTGAGAACTCGGCTGTCCATAAGAAAAAGAAACCGACTGACCGTACTTCTCGCTCTCTGTGTAAGGAGACGTGTGTGATAATTCCATTTAGGAAGAACTGTTCTTTTATGAATTTCATTTGTAGACTGGTGCGTTGACTTGTTTGAGAAGGCAGAAGAATAATTATTCTCATAGAACAGACTGCTGGCTGACTAATAGAATGATTTATTTTTTGCCAAACAAATTATGAAGTGCATGATTTCAGAAAATATTATTCTTGAGCAAACACTTAAAAGCAAAATACCTGTCTTAGTCAGAAACTGCTGCTAACTGCAATTCAATTAAGTTACCCAGCCATTAACTGCATTCTGGAATAAAGCGATGCTCTATAGAACAGCCCACTATTCTGGAGAAAGTTCAATGATCTGACTCATTCTTATGCACACAGCAAAGAAACTATATGAGAACTGTACCCTTACTTTTTTTTTTTTTCTTTTCATTAAGCATCAATACTCTGGTGTGCAGAAGGACCCCAGCAACACAAAGAGTGATATCCCAATGCAATAGGAACCCAGCAACACAAAGAGCGATACCCATTCTGTATTGCAGATGTATTTTTTTCACTATGTTCATTCACTGATGATTTTCAAATCAATGTATTAAGTTAGGAAAACAAACCTATATGAATATTTAGGTCTCTAAATATGTAAGTATTGAAGCTCTGTTAAAAATTCAGAAACAAAATAATTACAGTCTCTTTCCTTAACAGGAAAGAGTTATTTTTTCAGTTACTTGACACTTCAGAGACTCCAAATAGCCATTCTATGTGATTCAGAAGTTTTGCTCACTTTCCAATGTGTTTCATTTAAATAAAAACTTAACTTTCAACATCTGCTCCCACCAATTCCTTTCTGATACAGGTAAATTAAATTACCTTCAATTAATTTGGCCTGAAGATTGGGAAGACCCATGGTTGTGTGAAATCTTCACACAGCCCAAGGCTGCTGCCTTCTGATTTACAACAGCGGGAAACATCTAGCATTAGCTGTTACAGTGCCAGGATTCTCTTGTAGTAGGTATTAATCTGTTAATTTTTAAACTCTGGAGTTCAGATTATAGCATATCTAAAATGCTTACAAAAGCACGACCTATTATTGAACCTTTTGATTGAGGCCAAGTATTTTTATGACTGTAAGAAGCATCTCAAAAATGGAAAATGACACAAACAGCATTTAAAGTAGGCCTAATTTTATCTTACTGAAAAATATGATTAACATTAATGTCAGTGCGTGCTTACTAACACAATTTTAGAAAACCAACACTTCTAATAAAAAAAAATATTACGAGAACTAAAGACAGCCAACAATTCGTGACTGGAATTATTTTTAAAAACACTGTCCTGTTATCTTCTCTACCGTCATTTACATAGACAGCATGCCATGAATATGCTGTAATGATACATTATTCTTGATCAGATTCGCCTAATGGAAACATAATTTAATTAGTGACTTTAAAACAGATTTATGTGCAAACAGCTATTAAATTGAATAACGACTGCTGCTTAATTTAAACGTGTATATGTTTCTTCAGAAAGCAACGTCCATAGCCTTTACTAATGACTGGTATGCCATGTTTTACACATAATTTTCCTCCAAAAGTTTGTTCTTCTGTACTCGCGGGGACTGAATTCATACCCTCTCATTTAGCCAACTAAAATGGTGCACATCTTCTACAGTGTAATTGCCTAGACCATTTTCATAGTGGGATAGAAAACATATCCAAAGGCAATTCATGCAGCCTACTCTGAATGTTCGAGACAGGCTGGGACAAGTTATGTTCTGTATCTGCCTCCTTCCATGGGCTATGCAGGGAGTCAAGAAACAACACTGGACAAGCATTTTAGGTGGCCCCGCAGGAGATGTGTAGATTCTGCCTTCTGAACCCTCTCCCTGGTTGAGGGGAGGGGAGAGAATGGGAGGCGAAAAGGGGGAAAGGTGTATTTCCCTATGACAAAGGATAAAGGGGCAGCCTTTGGCCATAATGGTATTTTGGGTTTGGAAATTTCCAATTTACACTGTGGCAGTGCCAAAGCACTCCCCCACAGACCAAGGTTCCTCCAAAAGGGAAATAAATGATATTTCCTGAAAATTACATACTGAGATAAAAGGAAAATAGATGTAATTTTAAGATACAATCAAATGTATTTTTTCACAACAGCCTTCAAACAATGTTCTACATCTCTGTAATAAACCCCAGACAAATCCTTACAACTCATTGTATGGTGCACAAAATACAACTCTCACCATTAGGCTACTGTTAAATAGTGGTGAGGTAAATATTTTTTCTAGCAGCATTATTAAGAGAAAAGAAACTTGCTGCTAAAAAAGTCACAGTACTGCATTCCTTGCTCCAGTAAAAACTCCACTAAATTCAATAGATGGTTTGACTGAATACCGACCGCAAGATCTGTGCTTCTGCTTTTCCCATCTGAAATGTGCACATCAGCCATTGTGTCATTTAATGGTCTTGTAATGGGATGTCTTCCTAGGTTTGGATTAGTTGCTTCTCACAGTAATCTCATATTGCTGAAACATTACAAACGCACAGGCACGGCTCCCACATGCTAACGCTGCACTTGTTTTGATTCGGTAAGCACATTTTAATGCTGCTACCACATATTCTCTCCAGACTTGTATGAGAATCATTTTATTGTCATTACATTACAATGCAAGATTACAGTGACACTAAACCCTGACTGAGGTGACAAAAAAGAATTAAAAAATGCAAAAAAAGAATGGCTGGTGAATAGATATTTATTATATAAGAACAAAATTAAACATGGCTGCCATTTAGTAATACTGGTTGCTCTGGCTGTGTGGGGAACATTGTAAGAAGGTCTTTCCCTGTATAATCAGGTAATCCTAGGAAGTGTGATACAGCAGCACAGGTTTGCTATGTACTTATAGCTGGAGGAAACACTCTGAGCACTCAGTTCTACTGTGAGCAACCTCTACAATGCACAGAAAAGCCCGAATCAGAAATGCAGAGCATAGATGCAGAAAACTACCACAGAAGTTTATAGGGTGAAACTATTCTCTTTTTTCCACAGCACACAAGCAAGTTTTCTAAGTTTTCTGATACATGAAAACCTGAATTTGGAAATGGGGTCAAAGGACAATGAAAAAATGCAGGTTTCTGGGCAAACTCTTGTCTCTTCTGCACAAACAACAGATGTTCTTCTTTGAAGGTGAAGCAGATTATTTCCATTAAACTCCTAACCGTCCTTCCCTGATTGAATGATAAGAAGTGACATTGGTTGTTTTCTTATCCCAGACTGGAGCTATGAGACTAACAGACTTTCTGAATATTATGCTAACTCAGAAAATAAAGCTGCAGCAGGTCATCTTATCCATCCGAGTAGAGGCAGTGCTTTCTTTATTCACTAGCTTTATGTTCTGTTGCTAAAAAAAAAAATAAAAATGTCTCATGACAGCTTTTCATTGTATGGCCCCTTCCTTAGTGCAGAAGTACTAAGGGAAAGGGGATGATGTGCAGTGCTGGCTCCCCCCCTAGCTCCCAGTAAAAATGCATCAGAATGGCCTATTAGTACCACCCTGCAAGTAACACTGGGGCAAGCCTTAGTGTCCTAAGGATCTATGTGTGCTAGGAGTGATTTTCCTTACCTTGATTAAAGCCCTCTGACAGAGGTCAACACTTCCAGCATCTCTCTCTTACAGGAGCTCTCATCTGACCCCATAGAAGCATAAATTGTAGCTCTTCCCTTAATAGGGCACTTGCAGTTTCTCATCTTTGTGTGGCTATACTTTCATGGAAAAGTAAGAATCTCACCATTTCACGTGTCTGTAATCTCCTGACTGAGTAGGAATTGGCCAGTGCATCCAAAAACAAGAGATCCTTGGGGAGAAATAATCAAAAAGCATTGCCCATCCCTTGTATTTTTTTTCCCTTAAACACGTGGTCCCAGAGATATTCAGAATAATGTGTTAACACAGTGGCCTTCAACAACCTAGCTCTGGTCCTACAGCAATGAGAAGCACCGCTTCCTTTAAGAAGCCAAGGTAAATGAAATTTCAAACACTGTTTTTCCTCTTACATATGATTCTTATTACATTTCTTACATATGATTTGAGCAGCCAAAAAGTTTTTAGACAACAGAAGTAGAAACAAGACTTTGCTTTGTTACAATATGTGCCATGAAAAAAAGTTACAAGACTTTTAGTGAGCACAACATAATCCTGCAATGACACAAGTCCCAGCAAAACACACGTGTAAACACATCTCAAGCAGTTACATTGTCCTGCAAATTAAAAGCAAAGACACTTGAGTTGTAAGAGAATTTAAACACTATTTCAACATAGGGGAAAGGCCAATATATTGATTTGTTGCCCTTGGAACCTTTGAAAAATACACCTTTGGGAAAGGAACTGGGCAAGTGAGAGCAAAGCTTTTAGAACATTCACCTGGAAGGATAAGTGAACATTCTCACTGCACACTCCTTGCATTGCTCAGCTACTGGCAGACAGGCTGACCTTCCAGCATCACACAGTCTGAAGGTCACATTCTCACACTACTTTGGTCTTGAGTCAGACAAGCACAGAACTGATTTCTTCCTTACCATTTAATACACACGCTTTTTAAAAATTTGGTTAAAGTTCAGCTGCTGTTAAAATAATAAAGTCAGTCTTTCATTTTACCTTATTTCTAGGCAGATACCAGACTCAGAACTGAGGCTTCTCAGAGCAAAGTCACATGGAAGTTTCTGTTCCTCAGAGATCTGAGATCAACATCCCCATAAATGTTTTTTTCATCAACTTCTCCTTTATAAGAACTCCAGGGGATTCTGCAGTTTGGGCAGCTTCCAAAACTACTACTGATAAAAGGTCATATAAAAATTCTGCCCCGGGATCAAGCATTACATTAATTATATTTTACATGCACGTACAGTGGTTTTAGGCCAAATATCAGGACTGAAGTCACTTTACACTGTATAACGGTCTGTGCAAACACAGGCCAAGGCCTGCATGCTGATACATGTGTTTGTATTCCTAGGGCTAAAAAGAATCTTATTTGCTTCTCATGGTGCTGGGTTACAAGTACATGCTCTCTTGCTATGACAGTGTAATACAGGAAATGAATATGTCTCCAGTCTTCATTCCCTCCAAATTTCAGATCTGAAACTTAAGCATACAGCTAACTACCATTATTCTTATCGATTTGATTGGTTTTCTCTTTACTTAAGGTCACACATATCTCCATAGCATGGATACAAGGTTTAGTGCCTCATCTGAGATGGCAGCCTGTGGCAACTTCTGTTCCAGCAGAATATAGCCCACACAGCAAAACAGGAGGCAACCCAAAGCTGGGGTGCAACTTAGTAACTTAGTCTTGTAAGTCAGAGTCCATCTTTATAGAGTCTGTATGCTTTGTCAGCGGTCAAAGTCAATCACAGAAACACAGAACGGTTTAGGTTGGAAGGGACCTTTAAGATCATCTAGTTCCACACTGCCCTTACTGGCAGGGACATCTCTCACTAGACCAGGTTGCTCAATGAACTTTACTTGTACGCTCACCCTCAGTTGGGTACAACATCAGAACAGCAGGAACAACTGACACACAGAAGCTGGAAAGGTTATCAGCTCTCTTGCACACCCTTTGGCTTTTTCAAAGTACAGTTGAATGGTCGCAGTTAACAAGAACTGTACAGAGAACCGTCTTCTCTTTCTGTGTCACAGAGTAACAAAGTATTTCTGCAAGAAGATACAAACTCAGTATCTTCTTTGTCCTGAAATCTTCATCCTGGAAACTGCTAATTAGTTGCACTGCAAGAAATCTTTGATACCCAGTGTGAAATGAGCAACAAAGAGTGGGATCTCCACATCAAAGTTTACAGCCCCCAAGAGTTCCAGCAGTGAGACCAGAAGAACTTCTCCAGACCCATCTGAAAATGCCCAGTGGCAAGCAAACTGTGGAGAAGGAATCTAGTCTGATGCAAGCAAAAATCCAGCTTTATTAATTTTCATGAAACCTTAAGAAATCTTGGCTTCAGCTTGCTGAAGAATGAATGTTGTTCAATGTTTTAATTTCTGAGAGATGGAAAAAATATTTTAGATCCACATGAAGTGAAATAAGAAATAAAGTACACAGAATGTTCAGAGAAACATTCCTTTAATAAACACTCTCTGGTGCCATATGGCTGACTATACTGATTTTGATATGTGAGGAGCAAGCTGATGTCTTCCTAAGCACAGAGGGAAGTGGTGACACTTGCTCCTGCTCCACCACGCATTAATTTAATAAGTTAACACTGGTCACCTATATGAAATGTAATTAAACATCTGAATGCCATTGTTGCCACCTTTGATTATTACTATGAAAATGAATGTGATGATGGTGACATGAGGGCAAATATTATGTCTGTTAAATTCCAAAACATGAGAAGCACACATAATAATAAATGACACATACGTAGTCTTTCATGTAACAGTCCTGAAGTACCTGACAAAACGATACAAAACCACCTATTACAAGCATCACTTCACCCATCACCAAACCGCAGCCCCCAGCAGGAAAAAGGCAACAACCTTTAAACACTACAGAATGTATTATGGCGGATAATGTTGGATAACAAACACATCCAGCATAAACCGCAGGGCAATTCTACACAGGCAAAACACTATTTTCCAAAAAAGAAGTGACCTCTGGCTAAAAGCCTGTTTCATTCAAGAGCTATCACAGGCTTCCAGCACACAGATGACGGCGTACTCAACAAGAAATACACCTAAAAAAAAAAACAAAAACAGAATATCTTCAGGTTTCCTAGAGGTCATTTGTACTGACGATGACTTGCTCGGCCACAAAAGTTGCTCATTTCAGCTGGTCACCAACGTGACGTACATGTTTCAGCTCAGGACCAGGCCCACCACAGCACAGCGCCTGCTGCAGGGGCTGCCCAGCACTGCTAGCTGGTGCCAAGGGACCCTTGCTGAACATCTGCCCTGGCACAGCGCGCTTCCTAACGGGGCTGCACCTCAGGCCACACAGACACACGGTGCCTGCATGGAGCTCTGCTGCCGAGCCTCGTGCACTTCAAGCAGCTATGGAAGCATCTCAAGAGGACAGCGGGAGCTTCTAGGCAGAGCAGCAGGTAAAGACAGCTCTGACGGTCCGAGCTTGGGACTGAGGCACTTGTTCCCTCACAGAACTTCCTTTTGACTGGCGAGTATTGCAGGAGACGCCGTCCCAATATATAGCTCGCTATGCGCGCACCGACAATAAATACCAGCGCTAATAATAGCGCGTAGCGGCGCACGCAGCGAAGCAGCCTCAGCTCGCCGTGACTAGATAACCGGCACACGGCACGCAGCACGCAGCGCACGGCACGCAGCACACGGGCGATGCTCTCCAGCCCGGCTCCGCCTCCCGCCGCTTCTCCCCGCCCCCACCAGCACCGCCCTCCATCGGGCTGCGGTCGCGCGCGGTCCGGCGGGCCCGCGGTGCCGCTGCCCTCTACCGAGCGCTCAGCTCGGCCCCGCCGCCTCCCGCTCTCGGCCGTAACTTCGGCGAAGTTTCCCGGCTCCGCCGCCGCTCCCGCCGGCCCGACGCCCGCACCCGCCGCTCCTCAGGGCCCGGCCGCGCTCGCTCGCTCGCTCACCCCGCGGCGGGACCCTCCGCCGGCAGCACCTCACCTCCCGCGGCTCCCGCCCCGCTCGGGGCGGGACTTACCCGCCGCCCCGCCGAGGTCCGGCCCCGGGGACCGCAGGGGCGGGGGAGCGGGGTGGGTGCGAGGCTGGCGGGGAGCGGAAGGCACCCCGCGGCGGGCCCTGCCGCTTCTTTCCTTGCCCGCCCCGCTCTCGGCCTGCGCTGTCGTCCCTGTTGCGCTCAGGGCGACCCGCGGGCAGCCCGTGCTGCTGCCCCGCACGCTGAGATACGCAGCACAGAGAGCCGTCCCTGCTCAAATAACGGGAAGGCTGAAGAGGCGCTTCCCAGCGCTGACAAACTGGATGACGAGGACGGTGATTCTGAGTAAAGATGCAGATGTAAAGTATGAAATTAAATCAGTCCTGACACCTGAGGACTTACACTTTCCACCCAGGGTCTCATAAAAGCCTTATTTCCTTCCCCAGGGTCCATGACATCTGCACAGCACTATTCCTTTTTCCAGGAGGGTAAGCAGACACTGGTGACACGAGTGGTGAAAGCATTAAGGACAGCAAACTCCTCCAGCCCTCACACAGCTACAGCACAGCCACCCTGTGTACCGTGCGGCTGAGTTACTACACTCAGGAAGTCCACATCACACTTTTCTAAGAGAAGTGCCCACTGTTCTCCTCACTGTCCGTTCTGCTTTGACCACTTTCCAGTCCCCATTTATACCAGATGGAGCCAGCAATGGCCTTGAATACTGCTGTGTTGAGCCTCAGTCTGTGTTCAGTACTATAGCACTGCACGTGTGAATGGATTCTCATATGCCTGGCTTCAGTATGGCTGTTTGTTGACTGGGGGTGGGATCCTAGCTCTTAGTCAGATCCCAAATATTCCTGTGATGCTTTCAGCATCAAGCAGAAAATGAGTGGGCAAAACTGGGAGTGAAAGCCAATGCATTATGATTTCAGGCCTTTTATCATCTATCTTACAGTGAAAGAGAAAGGTGGAGGTAGTGGATGAAAAATGAGGAGGGCTCTTGAGTAAACAACTTTAGAAAGGTAGGAGGTAAGAGAAAGTTGGACTTTTATAAAAAAAAAAAAAAAGAAATTGAGTTTTAGCTTTAAAAAAAAAAGAGAGAGAGAGGGAGAGGGAGAAAGAAAGAGGAAAAGAGTCATCAAATCATAGAATCATTACAGCTGGAAAAGACCACTAAGATCATCCAGTCCAACCATCAACCCAACCCATCCCCACTGTTCCCACTGAACCATGTCCGTCAGTACCACATCTACATATTTCTTGAAAACCTCCAGGTATGGTGACTCCACTACCTCCCTGGGCAGCCTGTGCCACTGCCTCACCACTCTTTCCGAGAAGGATTTTTTCCTAATACCCAAGCTACCTAATACCCTGTCACAAGTGAAATGCATTACCTCTTTTCTTAGGAAGAAGAGAAAGGAAGAAAGAAGGAAAGAAGGGAGGAAAGAAAAGTAGGAAGAAGAAAAAAGAGAAAGAGAAAAGAGAGAGCACTGTGGAATACTATGTGGAGTGGAATCCATGATGATCAGTGGTATTGAGAAGGTCAGACTGTTAGGATCTGAATTTGAAGAGAAATTTCTGCCCGTTAAAGGGAAGGCAGAGGTGAAATTGAAGCAAATGAGATGTTTGGGATGTTGTGCATGAGCAGTGTACCACCACAGGTATGGAACAGTGATAATACAGATACATGATTGGAGCTCACTGCTGGGACGGTTCCAGCCGTCAGCGTCACTTGTTTTTATTTGCTTTTCATATGGAGTCAAGTGAGCATGAGTCTGCCAAAGATTAAGTGGAGATATGAAAGCATGTCATTTATAATGCCTTGTATTTCACCATGTTCATATTGCTGGACAATCAATGAAGGAGAAATAATGTATGAGAGCTATGTTAAAAACAGTCATGCAGTGCTTTATAGAACATCATTTGTCACTGGCCATAGCAAACCTATTTTGAAGATTTCTGATAAATTTTGCACGGGGCTTGTACTTCTACATCTCTTGTGTTTTAAAATATAAAAGCAATGTGAAATCTGAGATAGCTACAAAGTAAAACTATATTCAATTTGCATTTTTACACATGCAGAATGATATTCTCTTTAAAGTAATCTTCAGTATGTCTAAATCAAAGTAAAGTACTATATATATATATATATATATATATATATATATATGTATATATTTAAGTCTTTGCTTCACCCTCCAACAAAAACAGTCTTGTAAACATAAAGTAAAGAGACTGGCTTGCTTAGAGCAGGTGTGTAGTGAGCAGTGCAAACAGGTCAGCACCTGGCAGTGTATAGGAGCTGTACTGAGACAATGCCCAGAAATGTCAGACCCCAGGTAAAGTTTCCCAGGACAGGGAGGCTGTGACTGGCCCTGCAGCCCAGACAATGATGGGAACAGCTGGACTTGAGCACCAAGACCTGCAGGGACTCGGTCCTGTCCAGCCCAAAATCTCATCAGGGCTCAGTTACTCAGGTGTGGCAGCAGATATAAGAATCATGCCATGTTTTGATTTGCTCAGAAAACAATTTATAATGTCTACACTAGATTAAATGAAATATGTTTCTTCTTTGAAATAAGACCCTTTGTGGGGACTCTGGTAACAGTGCAATATTATAGCATTTGTTAGGCCAACTGATATACTTGGAAAAACAGACAAACTGTCAGATGCAAACTGTCAGCATCAGTACAATGCTGCAGATCAGCTGGATAGTTGGCTGACTGAAGACATTCGTCTTCAATAAAATGTTAGTAGCAAGAGAATTCCAGTTCAACAAAAATTAGTAATTTTCAGATCTCCAGTTCAACTGGAGACCACAGATTGCTGTTATTCTTTCTTCAGAAGGATAGTAAGCAAGGAAAGGAAAAAGAGGCAATGTGTAAATTAAAGCAATGTTTGTATAAGTAAGCTATTGCAAACATTAAATGTTTGCACATACCACTGAAAAATGTGAAGTGAGAGTATGACTTGCACATATATACAATATAATCCATACTTTACAAGTTAGCATGTATAAATGGGAACCCTCGGTACACAAAAAAATGTCAAAGAAAAAAAGTCATCCAGAAAAGTTAAAATTTGCAAAATTAATCCTTCAGGAAAACTTGATCATGAACAAAAGGATTTTTTTTCCCTCTTTTTGAAGTGGTTCAGTGAGTTGAGAGGGTCACAATGTATGATTTGCTTGTCAGTGTGGCATACGCTTGTTTCTCTTAAGTGGCAAGACAACTAACAGGAGTCCTTCAGTAAATGCAGGAGATGAATTATATAATAGGTAGGGTTTGAAATCAACCACAACTGTTTGGAGGGGGCCTTAGGGGTGTCTTTTTGTTTAGAAAGTTTTCTTGTTTGTTCATGTGTTGTTTTGCTTAGCAAAATTATTAACAGATAACAGTGGCTGTTCTTGCATAATTCTGCTGCGTGTCAACTTGCAGGTGCTCCAAGGAGCAAAAAGAATTGGAGGAAATAGGTAATACGCAATATTTAACAGAAAATAATAAAGCTGTTTGTTCATAAACAGCAAAAGTAAAAGGTTGTTTCTGAAGAGTACTAAGTTACAGTTTTCTGGAGGCAAAAAGCAGAACACTATTAATTCTTGACAAAAGAGTTACTCAATATTACATTCTTAGTTTTAATCTGAGATGATGGAGGGTATTTAGAAATAGCCAACTAGGCTGATCATTGTGAATGTTCAGCTTTAATATTGTTTCTGAATGCCTCTTTCTCCTTGCATTTAGAATTAACATCTGCTTAAAATCCATGGAAATAATGCAGAAGAAAATAAATTGTTATAACTGAGGGAGTTTGGAGGATCAAGCATCTGTAGAATAAGCTGTGGCTTTCCAGCCGTTGAATACAATTGTCTCACCACCTTCATCTATTTTCCCTTTGTTTGACGAGGCTAGGCTGTGTATCTCTCTTGTTATCCTGCTGATTAATATTTTAGGAGGATAGGTATTTTCAAGTTTTGGTCTCACCTGAAAAATGTCTTTTTTTTCTTTTTCCCTAGAGAGGAGTATGGAGACAAGTTTTACTGTGAGTCTGTAAACTTCAGAGGTATTCACAGCAAAAAGTACATGTTCACTTTCTGAATGAAGAGGAATTTTCCGATGACATGTATGTAAATTCACTCAATCTAGATGAGAAGTGACTATACAGAGTTTTTTTAGAAGATGACAGGTTTGCCAGTCACATATAATCTTAAGCTGCAGGTACCTTACTGGGATGATTACAGAGTAGAGGAACAGAAGGAGGAGAGAAATGAAATTCCTGGTTGTGCTGGTAGAATGGAAAATGGAATGATGGGGCAACCTGCATGGTTTATTATGGGCTTTCAGTTGAGAGCAAAAAGTTCCCAAATAAAGATTACAGTCTCTTTTCAATAAAGATTTATTTTTACTGTACAGCAGCATAAATAAAAATCAGCGTGACTTTTACTGTTTCACTCACTATTACTGCCTTTAACATCATTTTATAGTACTAGGTAGAGGAATTTTGGAAACTTTCCCTGCTGCGTTTCTATCCCAGTGCTGTAGTGGTTTCATTCAGTAGTACAAGACAGAGGCTTATTTGTGTTAGTGATAAAGCACATAAGTAATCAAATGGTGGTCACTTCAGCCTGTCACTTTGCTTTCATCCTTTTGATAAAACCCAAGAGCTGCTGATAAATGATTTTGATACCATCTGTACTTGCAATTAATACCAAAGTTACAAATATCTTCACAGGGATGTAATTGCAGGCAGAACCTGAGGCCATTACATTTCAATTCACTATACAAACACAATTTCTTCTAGTTAGTTGCCACCTTTTAAACTTCGTGTCTTTAATGAGAGAAACTGAGAATGAGAAAACTCCTTAATGAGAGGAATTGAAATGGAGATGGCTCTACAAGCTCAAACTGAACCATCAAGTGAGGCCAGACTATTTGATTTTCTAACTAACTCACCGGATCAAATCCTATCTCCTTAAATCAGTTCCCAACCTCCCATTACTTTATTACAAACAACATTTGTCCTTTATAGTCTCAAATTATCATATCTTAGGATTAGGCCTCTGAAGGCCATGAGATTGCTTATGTTTAAAAAAAGATAAAGCCCTTGTTTTGCCTAAAGCACATTTCAATTTTGTTTAACTGTGTTTCTCTACTTTGTTCACAGAAAGATGCTGTAAGTCATAGAATCATAGAATTGCTCAGGTTGGAAAAGACCATTAAAGATCATCGAGTTCAGGCACAACCTAACCATACTGCCCTAACTGTAACAACCTTCCTTTATGGGAACTGTTGATCATGGCCTGAACCTCTGATTGACCACTTGAGGCAAGCACTAAGTTAGCCATGGGAGCACAGGTGAAGGCAATTCACCTGTGCTACCTGAAGGGGTGGAGCCTGGCTGCACCTCTCCTAGATCCCATTTAAGAGCTGACTACCACTAAGGAAGGATCCTTCTGGAGATTGTTCCTTGTGGAATTTATTGTGAGCCTATGATACTGGTGAGCATTTCCATTTATTTTGATTATCCTTCTATTGCGATATTCTTATTGAGCCTAACCTTTGTACGTCTCCTTGTGAGCCTATGATACTGGTGAGCATTTCCATTTATTTTGATTATCTTTCTATTGTGATAATCTTATTGAGCATAACCTTTGTATGTCTCCTCTAAATCATGTCCCTGAGCACCATATCCAAATGGTTTTTAAATGCATTCAGGGATGGTGACTCAACAGCCTCCCTGGGGAGCCTATTCCAGTGCTTAACAACCCTTTCTGTATAGAAATGTTTCCTGATATCCAACCTAAACTTCCCCTGGTGCAGCTTAAGGCTATTTCTCCTTCTCCTGTCATCAGTGAAAAGAGACCAACCCTGCTCTCCCTATAAGCACCTTTCAGGTATTAGAAGAGAACAATAAGGTCTTCCCTCAGCCTCCTTTTCCCCTGAATCCATAGCCCCAGTTTTCACATTGTGTTCTTTAAGCCAAGGAGTGAATTTAGGGGCATCGAATTGGGTCTTCTGTACTCCAGTCCCTAAGTAGTGCTGTTGAAATTAGTGAGAACATCACCCTTGTTCTATTTAGATAGAAATTGAATTGTGAACATTATTTAATCGAAGATACAACTGATTGCAGCTTAGAAGCACACAAAGTTAACAGGGAACATCCTGACTGCCATCCTGCCCCCCCCCCACTCTCCCCCCCAAAAAAACAGGTGGACCTGAAACTAGTTAATGCTTAACCAAGTAAAGCTCAAGTGCTTGTATTTATTAATGCTTGGTTAACTTTGGTAAACACAGGGCGCTTGTGCCTGCCATAGCTTGCCTGTACTTTGCACTAAGCTAGCCTGATTCAAAGAACTATACAGATAGCAAAGGAGTCTCACACGGTGTCTTTAACCATTGCCCTACTGAGTAAAACTCGATAGTTTTGTCTCCAACCATCAACATCCTAACAGTTTTACTTGCTATGGATTTTTTTTTAACTTATATTAGCGGTCCGTATTTTTCACAAGTAGAGTTTCTTTATTTTCCGTTCTTACGGTACAACCATCTGCTAACACTTCAACTTTAACAGCATCTTTTTGATGGTTCGTTCTCACTTGTTCACTTGCCCGTTGTTTTCACCTGTCTCTCTAAGCAATGCTAAGCAGACATCTTTCCATGTTTCAGCATCCAGTTTTTGTTCCACTCTATCTTCTCAGTTTTTGCTCTGTCATGGCTCATGAGACACACAGTTCAAAACTTTCTTTCAGAGAAATGAAAGATATTGTATTTTCTCCTGTCTTCCTCCAACTCTTTACTTTAACTTCGATCCTTCTCTCATTTTTTTTAAATTTTGATATAAACCGATTCATAACTAGACCAAAGAGATGCCTCCCAATGTAATGTATTATTATTTCCTTTTTTATTTGAAAAGTAAAATTAGTTTCTGTGCACAGAAAAAAATCATAATTCAGCTTTAGGCATTATAGAATGTTGTTTGGGAGATTATGCAACGACTGTTCTGATCCGTGAAATTAACTACCAAACTCTAATCTTGATGAGATTTAGCTTGTTAAAAGGGGATTCAATTAAATATTTAAATACCTGAGAGTTTTAATTCTAGTTTGTAAAGCTGAGGCTCACTCTTCCCATATAATAATGGGAGTACATCTGACTGTACTCCGTTCCCCTCATAGCTGACATGCATTGAAAAGTGACCTTTTCTTATGGAACCCACTTTTTTAATGCCTTTGTTTTTGGACAACCTCTATGCACTTGCAGGGACAACTCTTCCACTCTTGCTCTGCTGTCATATTTCCAGTCAGTGAAGCTGCCACAGTATCAGGTCTGTAAGTGACCTGGAAGCTCCCCAGGGAGTAAATTGCTATTTAAGAATTGAGCCCTGTCAGTTGGCCTGCACTGAAAGGAACCTGCTTTTATCTATGGTAATTGCTTTTAGAGCTGGATGGCAAAGAGTCTCTTCCTGAGATTCTCATGCTTCATCCTCGCTTGTGGCAGACTGGTATCACAGCTGCTTCAGCCCATTTAAGAGTCATTTTTCTTTCAGCTCGTGGATATAAATCTGCTGCATCCTGCCTACAATTGACTGTCTCTCTGCTTCACTTTAGGACTTGTCCATTCAGAACTGCTTAATGATCCTGATCCTTCAGTCCCTTGGCATTGACCATAAGTTGGGTGGGAAAGGGGTCAGCTTTGAGGCTGATTGATAGAAACAGAAGTGACTGCCCCTTTCAAGTCAAACTATGGTGAGCCCTCTCTGTTGGCTTGCTCAATCTAGAATGCAGCTGCAGTCCATGCTGCTAAAAAGCAAATGTTTACAGGAGAGAACCAGTTTTCACAAGGCAAACAATTTTCTCTGTTTCTTACAGATTTTCTAATTATTGATCAGCACAGCCACTTTTCTGAAAAGGAAGAAAAGAGCTGCTAGGTTGAGGAGAAAAGTAGCAGGATTTATACTGCATTAATTTGTATGATACCAACAGTATACTCAATGGTATTGCTTCTAGCCATATAAGTTAGCCATAGAAATTTCAAGGCTGACTACTTGTTGCTTCCAGGGGCTACTACAGCACCTCGAGACTGTTGGAGTGAGAGTGTCCTGGATTTACCTTCTTTCTGCATAATTCCTCAGTTGCAAATTTACTAACAGGGACAGAAGTACAGATCTGAAAGTTAAAACATTTCCCTTTTGCCTCATGCTTACCACGCAGGAATTGATGTAGCCATGGGGAAAGGGAAAAACTGACAGCTCTTCAAGAATAACCAGCTGGAGACCAGGCACATAAACAAAAGGGATTTTCTCATATTGAATGCTCATGGGGGAAGGACAAGGAAAAATCTGTTTTCTATTTTGTTTTTACAAGGAGTTCCTTGAATTTTTAAATCTATAGTGTTTGCTCTTTAGTCAAGTGGCTGCTTCAGACAATGTTTTGCATTGTGAATTAGCCCTGGATGCAGCAGGAAGCTGTGTGGGAAGCCCTGTGCTCCCACATGGAGCTTCACCATCTTTAGTGGTGTGCTATGTGGGAAAGGCATTGCCCTCAGAGAGAAACTTTCAGTACCAGTCAGTCTCCTGTTGTTTGCTTGCACTGATCTAGGAAAAAAAGGGAGTAAAAGAAGTTAGCAAAGAGCTGAAAATCACACGTTTCCTCATCCACAAGCATGGAAAGACACATGTGCACAAAGACAGATCTGGGCTTCAAAATAAAATATTCTAATTAATTTGTATGTTGCTGAAATTAAGAGCTGGCAGTATCTCCTCATACCCTAAACAGCATTCAGCAACTGCAAAAATCTTACAGGGAGAAATTTCGCATGTTCCTATGTTCTGATTTCAGAGGACATAAAAACATACACTAATGTGAATTACATTTTCATTTCTAATCTATCTTCTGTTGTACCTTTGTCTTATATCCAGATGAATAAAATCAAGGCTAATTCTGTTCAGCTGAAACACTCTTTCCTAAAAAAACTGGCTGCTGTATTCTTTGATTTGTTGCCTGACTTATGTTGGCCAACATACCAAGTCTCAAGTCACAATATTCTCATTACAAATAGCAGTGTTTGCTGTTCTGAATATTATAAGTTATCTCATTCACTGCACTTGAGACTCTGCATCTGCCTGATTAATCACCTTGCAGAAGCTGTAAGGATGAGTTCCTACATAGTCACACAGATTGTATGATCAGTTACCCTTGTGCAAAAAGTATGTGAAGGCTGTCCTTACTGAGACTCCTCTGTACTATCAGCAGCAATCATGTGGAAGTCCATGTTTACGGAGAGATTGTTTTCTGAGCAAAACAGATGGGACAAATTAATCAGAGATAATGGCACATTTTACAGATTTTGCTTTTCTTTCTTATTTGACGAGCTATCAGTTCAGGAATGTTGTTAACATGGGTGCCAGTTTGCTAGAAGTATTCAGAGCCAGATCCAGCTACTTGTTTTTCTCTTGGGTTGTAGCTTCCTCTATCAAATTAGGGGGAGTACTCACAACTAAGCTATAATGTTAAATGCCAGAAGTTTGGGCCCAGCAAGAAGGTCAGTACAGCAATTTTATCTCCAGTGGCCCTCAAAACATATCAAGAAGATGAGAATATTGGGCACAACTTCCTTCCAGCCATGCCACTTACCTCAGTAGCCTGAGAAGGTTATGCCTCCATTATCAAGGAAACCTTCACACTGATGCATTTACATTACAACAGGACATTTGTTGCTAAATTGTTAAGGTTGACTTAAATAGATAGCTATTTATTTATTTATTTTAAGAAAATAAGGTATTCTAAGAGAATCTGCTGCATGGGCAGCAGGGCTCTGCTGCTCTTGTGTTGAGGGCACAATGGAGACAGTACTCAAGAGATCACCTACAAAATATGTCTGCACAGATAATAGAAGGGAGAGCAAGCAGCCATGAAAAACCTGCGAAAAACTTTGTCATTATCTTTATCAAATCCTGATGAACACTTAAAAAAAAAAAAAAGGGTCTACTAACATTTAATAGAATAAAAACTGTGTTATTACATTCGAAACAGACAGAGCAGGTGTACTGAGCAAGTTAAATATCTCTGTGACCGGTAATATGAAAGACAACAATATTATGAAGCACCAAAGAAAGGTGTGAAAAATCCCTGGATTTTGGACTGTTTATACTCCTGGCCATCCCCCCACAGAAAGACCCTATTAAGTCAAGGTAAATTGTACCAACTACCTAAAGTGGTACCTGTCTGTTCTAATTTTATTGATGCAGGGAGCTGAAGCTTGGTGTAATAGTGATTGCACTGACCTATTAAGGCTGAAACAGGAAAATGCAGTTGTCACCTACAGGTTTATTATTGTGATGCAACAGAAATATTTTTTCCTTGCGCTGTTCTTGTGTGAAAAGGAGACAGGTTTTCTTCTTTTGTTTTCCAATTAGATAACATCTGTGACTTTTGCTAAAAGGATGCATTTTAAGTGGTGTTCTTTTTAAAACGTATTTGACAGCCTGAAGATGCTACCTTTTCAAATGCTTTGAAAATAGAGCCACTTCACAGTTGTATCTGTTTATGATGGTTCAGTGTAACTCATGTTGTTGGGTTAAACCAGACTGGTGATTTTTCCTCTCTTAGATTTTTTTATGTGAGTTTAATGTTCATGACAGATGCCAGATTAACAGCCCTGGAGGCTTTCTGTTCCAAGGACATCCAGATGACCAGCAGTGAGAGTCCAGTTTTTGCCATGCTGCCCCTGCAGTGTGACATTGATGTGACTATACTGACCAAAGGAGAAAGTAGCTCAGATTGTTCAGGTCAGAGTGTTCAGGTAGGGTTGCCATGGCAAAGTGTTTTGCTGGGATTGAATAAAAAGTACTGCACAGTGATGGACATGTAGGCATGAGTTCAAAAATTCTAGCAGTTGGCAATCCTGCCTGAGGCAGGTCCCTCCCAACCCAATCCATTCTATGACTCTATGCAACTAAACATGGTCCCACAGAAGATGGGCTACCTGCTCTGGTTTAATTATACACTTAACAGTCCGTGACACCAATTTTATCAACAGCTCTCTACTGATAATCTCTATTGATTAATATTAAAAGTTGTTGGGCAGTAATCAAGTCCTCTTGCAACCCTTTATAAAGTACCTTAAGTCCGAGACGTATCTTCTCCTTTTGGTACAGGATATTTTCCTGTTTGTTCAAGTGACTTGGGAGACAGCATCCTGACTGGTAAGCAAGTGTTGTTCCCAGTGCAGACAGGACTTCAGACTCAGAGAGATATTTTTCAAACCATGATATAGAAAGTGTCAAGCTTTCTTTGCTTCTTGCGCTTAGAATTCAATTGTGTAAAGTTTACACCTGAGTACTTGGACCGTGAACAATTTATTTGGAGGTGCCAATCAAACAGGCAGCAGTACAAATACTCCCAGATGTACCTGCATTTTCTTTTGCAGGTAAAGAAGGAAAACTAGTTTTCAGTGAGTTGAAAACCCCCAAATTTTGTTTCTTGACTAACCCTTTTTATATTTTATTTTATTTTGTTTTGTTGTGTGGAATTGGGCATCAGGAATATTTCTTTGGCTTTTCTTCAAAGATTAGCAGAAGCATTTTTAAAACTGTAGTTTTGGTGAAATAGCCAGAAAAGAATTACGACATTATTATCAGTAGCATCATGATAATTTTCTTCTCAGGATCCGTGTGATAGTGTCACGGAATTAACTAGATCAGTTTATGCCCGTGACAGGGGGCAGTATGCCCCTGCCCTCCCCACCCCCCACCTGGGCCCACAAAATGGGAAGGAAGGGGGAAAAGGAAAGAAACAGCGGCAACAATCTATGGAGGTAAACTTATTTTACTAACTATGATGTCGGAATACAAAATAATACAATATAATACAATATAATTGAAATTGAGACTAATGAATCAAATAAGATATGAAAGAGAGTTCCCGAGACCGAGTCAAACCTGAAAAAGCTTGGAACGGCTAGGAAAGCACCCTCCAGCACCCACTGCCAGGCAGTAAGAGACCGCCCCCCCGGAAGGGTCAGATCCCGTGACTTCCGCAATGTATAGGGATAGGTACGTAGAATTAGAACATTAACACTTCCAGTACATGATGTTTTGATGTTGAATATTGAAAATCAAATAAGCAAAAACCAAAACCATGACATTCCACCCCTTATTCTACATCACTACATCACGCTTAATATATATATATATATATATACACATATGCAAACAAACAAAATGATTACAAATGCATCACACACACACGTCTATATACATATACATGGAATTACTGTCTGCACTCCCCCAGCATCAAATTTCCTTGTGGTACACATTGAACATCATCTTCTTGGCTATTTGGGCTATTTGGCCTATTTGGGCTGCTGAACTGTGGAAAGATATTGCTGCCCGAACAAAGAATATGGTCGTGAAGGTGCGCCATGTAGATGCTCATGTGCCCAAAAGACGGGCTACTGAAGAACAGCAAAATAACCACCAGGTGGACCGAGCTGCCAAAATTGAGGTGGCTCAGATAGACCTGGACTGGCAGAACAAGGGTGAATTATTTCTAGCTCGGTGGGCTCATGAGACCTCGGGCCATCAGGGGAGAGATGCAACATATAAGTGGGCTAGAGACCGAGGGGTGGACTTAACTGTGGATGCTATTGCACAGGTTATTCATGACTGTGAAACATGTGCTATAATCAAACAAGCCAAGAAGATGAAACCACTCTGGGAGGAAGGGCGATGGCAAAAGTATAAATATGGGGAGGCATGGCAGGTTGATTATATCACCTTGCCACGATCCCGCAGTGGTAAGTGTTATGTGCTTACCATGGTAGAGGCGACCACTGGGTGGCTTGAAACATATGCAGTACCCCATGCTACCGCCCGAAACACCATATTAGGTCTTGAGAAACAAGTCCTTTGGCGACATGGCACCCCAGAAAGAATTGAGTCAGATAATGGGACTCATTTCAAAAATTCTCTTGTAAATACTTGGGCCAAAGATCATGGCATTGAGTGGATTTACCATATTCCCTATCATGCACCAGCTTCTGGTAAAATCGAACGATACAATGGGTTGTTAAAAACAATGCTGAAAGCAATGGGTGGCGGAACATTTAAGCACTGGGAGAAGCATTTGGCAGAAGCCACCTGGTTAGTCAATACCAGAGGATCTATCAATCGTGATGGTCCTACCCAATCCAGCTCTCTACATACCGTAGAGGGAGATAAGGTCCCTGTTGTACACGTAAAGAGCATGTTGGGAAAAGCAGTTTGGGTTCTTCCAGCTTCTGGAAAGGGCAAACCTCTCCGCGGTACTGTTTTTGCCCAGGGACGTGGATCCACTTGGTGGGTAATGCAGGAAAATGGGGATGTTCAATGTGTACCACAAGGAAATTTGATGCTGGGGGAGTGCAGACAGTAATTCCATGTATATGTATATAGACGTGTGCGTGTGATGCATTTGTAATCATTTTGTTTGTTTGCATATGTGTATATATATATATATATTAAGCGTGATGTAGTGATGTAGAATATTGAAAATCAAATAAGCAAAAACCAAAACCATGACAGATAGATTCCTGGACTAGTACTACAGTTTCCTCTATACTTAGGGGACACTTTAAAGCCAGATGAGGCTTACAGGGATTTTTTTTGGTACAGAAGTGCTAGTGAAAACACTGCTAACTCTTCTGCCAGCTCACTTGTGAGGCAGTAAACACGTGGGTCGAGAACAGGGAATGGGCAAGGCTCAGTGACATTTAATCTTCCACCACGTTGTTCTATCAAGAGAGACGTAATTTTTCTCAGGCCATCAGTCTGTTAGCATTGAATGCTGGTGTACTGAAGCGTGAGGAACTGAATCTTCCTTTGATAGGAAACCTGTCTGATACAAATCTACAGAATATATCAGACCTATTCGATATCAGCATAAAGTAATTGGTATGGTTTGATATGTTCATGGGAGCTTGTTTTGGTGTAGCTGACTTGAAGACAAGGTCTTAGGTCCATGCTGCACCTGGTCCTACAGATTCTGAGGGTGTAAGTATGTGGTACAAAATGCAGTCAATATGTATGTATTATGCAGTCCCCAAATTCCTTTTCAGAGTAAAAAATTCGCAGCCTTGGAGTATGTTTGAGAATTGACATGAGCTGTAAAATAACTCATGGGTTTCGGATTCAAGCTGCCTGTATTTTGTCGTTAGGCATGTGATGCAAGAGCATGTAAATCAACTTGACATCTCCCTGTAGGAAAGGTACGTTCTTTGGGCTAAACCTATGCCTCCAGGGTCCTTCTTTGGAAAGCTATTTCAACAGGGGTGTTTTCTGTAACTAGGGGAGCAAATACAAGCAAATTCTCTCATTTATGATCTAAAAATGTAGACAGAATAGACTAATTGTTTCTAAATTATTCAGTATCTCATTTTAAGAAAATTCCTGTCCTGAAATTAAATTGACATATTGAGTATCATCCAGCTCATACTCTTGTGATTTTTCATGACAGGTCTGTTCCCTCATCCCCTCAGAATACTCTTGTTTTACATCTCCTTGTACATCGTCTGCATTTCAGAAGCAGTAGATGCTTACGAAGGGGATTTCTGTCCTGCCTTAGATCAAAGGCTTAGTTCCTGCCCTCATTACAGACTGAACTTACCTTTAGACAGTATTTACCTTTTCTAACTCCCTTGTCCTTGAATGTGTCTTTTCTTTGGGTAATCTCTTCTCTTAAATGCACTGCAGTAGGAAAAAAGGTAAAATATCTTCTATTACATAAGATTGCTTAATATAGATCAAGAAAATCGTCTGCTATGCAATATGCATGATACAAAATTAGTTTATATTTCCAAAGTCTTAGACATTGTACTCCCAAATTCATGTTGTAATGAGAACATAGTAAATAATTAGTGATAACTGTATACTGAAATAATGCTATGTGCACATTAACATGAGTCTGTTTAGACCACAGACACACAGACTGTGATTACCTTATGAACAAAGTTAAAGTTAGAGATGATATTGATTTGCAGGTATTGGTTCCAGATTGTTCTGTAACTGTACACTTTGAGTAAGCTTTCAAAAATACATTGAAAAAAAAAAAAGTTAAAGAAGTGCCCTCAAATTAGAGATTCTTGAATTTTTTCCAGTGAAGCATTTTTTCTTCATAAAAATTTGATTTTTTTCATAAATAGAAAAACTTTTTTTTCAGACATGAGATCAAATAGTCAACATTTACACTTTATTACTCCTCATAACAATTTCTAGAAATGCAATTTTAAACTTGAAAAGTACACTGCAGAACATGAGATTGACATTATACACATTATCTGAAACTTGTCTACATAGTAAGACTCACAGAATAATAGCAAATGAGAAAATAATTAACTGGCATGGACAAGACATCTGTTCTTGGTCTAACTAATTATTTTTTGAATAATCAAATTAAAACTTACACATACACAAACTGTAATGAAATAAATTACATAAGATACAGTTACTTGAAGAAAATACTTTTTTTAAGTTTAAGTGAATACAAAGACTTATAATTCAACTCACAGGAAGTACGGATAAGGTGACAATGTGAATTCAATAGACCTGAAAAATCACAGCATATAATCAAAAGAAGTGAGTTCCCAATCTGATGCTTTATGCACAACAGCAGCATAATTTTTCAATGCTTACACCTGCAAATATCAAATAGAAGTGGGAGACAGAATTACCTCAAGTCCATAGTGGCAGTGTCTCAGGTCTAGTTTTATAATTCTTTATCACTTTTGTATGTTCTTTCGCTGAGAAAAACCAAAAAAAAGGGCTGGGGGAAGGGTTGCATGAAGAAATACAGGGTAACAGTACAAAACATATTCATTGTATATTAGCAAGAGATAGCTATTTGTATGTAACTTTTCATTAGGAAAAGTAAAAACACTGAACCTGAAGCTAGGCAAAATGAGATTAGAAGTAACGCCCCATTTTTTTAACAAGAGCAGTCAATCACTTTACAATTTAAAAATTATTTATCTAGGGAAAGAACAAAGTATTCATATCAAAGATTTAAAGTCAGTCAGAGAACCTGGCATTGTAATACTGAAATGTTGAGACAAATTCCCATAGTGCTCACGTTCTTAGAGTCTGTTAATAGCTTCCAGTCCCTCTGCTTAAGTGCCGATTGTCTACAGCACTACCAATGGCTCTCACATGGATGAGAGGCTGAGGGCCTCTCTGAAATGAATCCAATGTCAGGTTCTACACCAGAGCCTTGGAAACCCAGGTCCATGTGCACTGCAAGCTACTGCTTCATCCTTCTGCTCCTTGAGTTCTCAATTCTTTTTCATTCTGCCCTGTTAGGTAATTAGCTTTGAAGACAAGAATACGTTGAAGTACAAACAAACCAACAAAAAAACAGAGTAATGTTATTTTGTTATTTTGATATTTTGTTTCTCTGGTACTAGATTTTCATGTCTAGATGCCTAAAAGTGACCAGCAGGTATTCATGTTTCCAGTAATCAAACCTGAAGTATTTACATTTCCACACATCCTTTCCAGCAGTTCAAACTCTGCAAAGATTTTGCACTCTTAAATATTGAACTTCACTATATTTGCCATTTATTCTTCTATGTGTATATATATATATAAATATATATTTAGGTACACGTAATCTGTTCCTTCTTTATTCTTGAATATCTTTCCTGTATCTCTTCCTGTCATTTTTCTCTAAGAGTCCGAAGCCTCTGACAACGGCTTGACAAATGATGAAAGATCAGCTTGGTGTTTCTGGATGGGGGCTATTTTCCTAATTTCTTCTGTGTTGTTGGTTTTTTTTTGTTGTTTGTTTGTTTTTTAATGAGACACTTTGGTACAGGGCCTTAAAAAGGCTAATTTTAAAATGAGGAAACCTGATAAGAATGTTTCTACCTCCTCTTAGTCTGTGCAATATGATGTCAGGGAAAAAGAGAGGAGAACATTGCTCCTGAAACAATGTTGTCTGCAATCTATGTGCATAGCGCATATAACCAAATGGCTGTATCTTGCCTGTGGCTAAAATTGTTCTTTTTACCAGATCTGCCAGTTCTTGTCACTGCATTTCTAATTTTGTAAGGAGGGCGAAAGTCTTAACAAGGCTTTTCCAAGAAGAGAAAAGTGGAGAAGTTTACACCACACCCCATGCTCTGAGATAGAAGTGAACCCTGATTTGCTGCAGTGAGATTCTTGACACAGAGAGCAGCTGACAGCCCAGAACCATGCTCTCAGTATGCAATGGAGCCACTGTGCCCATCATGTGGCAGAACTGCTGGCAGATGTCCTGGGCTCATGAGAGCCAGCAGGGTTCCAGGTGCTGTACTTCAGAGCCTTTGCAGCAGCTCCTGCTGGACTGGTGCTGGGCTGCCTGAACTGGAGCTGGTTACTTTCTGTTTTGGTTGATAGTTTAAACAAAATGTAACAGGAAGATTTATCACAAAAAAAACCCCATCAGGAACAAATTATTTCAAATACAGGAATGGATTTTTCAAATGAGATTTAAATATGCTTGTTTTGAAAAAAAAAAAAATCAGTATTCAGATTTTCAACAGAATAATTTTATAGGGTTAAACAGTGGGGTTATTTCTTAAAAAGTGTCTTATGACAATTTTATTTTTGACCAGGCTCAGTGTATACATCCATGGACTAAGTAACATTCCTAGAAGGCTTCATTCTGCCTTTTAATTCAGTTCTACTATATCCACTTGTTCAGAGATTCTCAGAAGCAACGGGTGTTCAGATGGACTGATTTCAATGAATACCAAAGCAATTAATAATGATTAAACACTTAGATTAAATGTCATTCTCTGTATTTCAGTTAGAAAAGAATTTCTGGCACCTATTTTTACTTGAAGATAGTTATATTGCCCACAGAAAATTTCAAGTGCATCCTCAAAGTTTAGCAATTAGCTGAGATCAGAAGGCCAGGAGCAGAACAGACAGCGCTGGGCATTTGGAGTTTGGGTTATTTCACGGGAGGCATGTGCCTTCCCAAGCTGTTTCTTTCCTAGAATCAAGATTAGAATAAGCATGCAAAAAATCATTTCCATTTCTTTTTAATAAGAGAGGGATGGGAGAGTTTTCTTTGTTGTTGTCGCATTTGGTTATGAAAATGTGGAGCAGGAACAGATTGCAGGGCAAATGAAGGCTCCATTGCTCGATTTCCTTTGTGACCACACACTTTTATATGCATAGACACTAATGGTGGGGAAAGAAACAGGAGGCAATAAAGCAGTTTCATATTTCTCTGGCCATATAAAATACAATAAGCTCTGTAGTGGGGGTGAAAAGAAGGTGAGGATTTAAGCATCCTCCAGGGATAGTTTGTCATTGAATTATGATTAAATCTTCTCCAAAAGTCAAATTGGACTGGTTTCCAGTTCACATTTGCAGGCCCCACTGTAGTAGCAGCCTTGTTGGCTTCCAAAGGACAAAAGGAAACACAACAGTACAGTGGAATGATGCATACAACCTCAAGGCTATAGAAATTGTTCCCCTTTTCTGCCATCATTGTGGACTAGAAGGACACGCAATTGCTGAACTTGTAACAAGATTCAGTAGCTCTGATAAAAGTAAATTATTTATCAGTTACAGTCACTTTTATAGTCTTGATGGCATTTAGAGCTGCATTACAGAGCAACTTGGCTTTCAATGCATGGGATAGCTTCTCCTTCACTAAAGAAGAAGATAGCTGAGCAAAGGACTAGTGTAGCTTTATCCTGGTCACTTCTTGTGTGGTGGCCTTTGTGAAGAAGAGAACTAGGGTAGGGCAAAATGTCATTAATCCTCCATAATTGAGATATCAGTTTGGTTGGCAGGCATGAGGAAACCTTAAGCAAAATGGCAAAGTCACTCAAGAAATATTGGTTGTTAGTCTCCAGTAGAAGGCTGATGGAGAAACCCTGAGGAGGCTCACATCAGTCTGCTGCTAAGTGGCCTTCAGGGAGGCTGCCTGGCCTCTGATCCTGCAGAGCACAGCACGGCTGGGGATCAGTGTGAGTGCCTTGCTTGGGTATAAGTGCCCCAGCTCTACGCCTGGCTCCTGCTGCATGACAGCTCTGTCCCCAGGGGTGCACAGGATTCTGCTGGGTCTTCAGTAAAGGCTGCTGAAAGGAGGAGAATTGACATTTTGCTGATTATCTTGACTGCTTTGACATCTCACTGGCAGTACAAATGATCACTTATGTAAAGGTTATTTCAATGAAGGTAACATCCCTTGGTGTGACTTAACTGTGAAAGTGTTCCAGTTCCCTTCAGGTGTCCCTGTGGGCTTTCTAGTCTCCTAAATAGTGCATGTATTTCTAATTTGCCTGGGGGCTAAGAAAAAGTTGGAATCTCAAGTCTGCTGAGCTTGTCTGAGCTGGCAGAAAGCACTGAAACTGAGGCTTGCTGCAATAGGCTTTGCAGAGCTACCAATAAGACATGAAAAAGGTGAGGAAAATCTGGCTCAAAGAGCTCTTATGACTAAAGGTATCAAAACAGGGATGAGAGCAGTCAGGAACTGCTGGGATGGATGCTTGTGCCACCAGCATCACTTGGCAAGCAGAGGGCTTGTCCCAGCAGTGCCAGGCTGCTCTGCTAGAGCTCGTTCCCATCCTAGCCTTGGAACTCTCAACCTTCTCAGGATATGCAGAACAAGGAGACATAGTGTAGAACTTGATCTTTTGGTAAACTGGGTTTTGTCAAATTAGTGACACTTTGCTCAGAAATCAGTGCAAGTCCTCCATGGTCACAGCTCAGCTCCTCCCTTCCTGTGAGTGTAGGAGAAGCACACACACAGCTTGCTATATCTTTATTTAGGAGTTATTTTCTTTAGGAGCTCCCAGATCATGTCTGTAGGACTTACTTGGTAGACCCCCTTAAAGGAGGAAAAGATATGTTGGCTTGTTTTGTCTTTGTTGTTTGTTGTTGTTGTTTTTAATAAACACTGAACATTTCTAGGTGAAACTATTTAACTCAAGGAGATGAAGCTTTAAGAACCACCATCAAGGACTGCAAAGGTCTCACGATAACGCAGCAAATGTATGGCTTAGCTGTGGCCTGGACAGACTTCCTCCACTGCTCCTGTTGTGAGTAAGCCCAGGGTGGGGATAAGGCAGAGATATTTGAGCAGAATCCTTCTAAAAGAGGGAAGGCCAACATCCTGGTGCCCTACACCAACTGTGCTGTGCACTCTGCTGTTAGACCTCTCATTTGCATGCCCATACAGGCATTTTTTCAATAACTGTATATTTAACAATTTAACTAATGTACACAGATGTATCTGAAATTTCTTTACATATTTGTCATGGAAAAAATGCAAGTATAATTTCAGATATTGCTTTTCCTCATGTCTGAAAAATGTGCACATACCTCACTGCACTGATACTGTTAGATCATGAGATAACAGGCCAAAACGAAATTACCCCAGGTTACTGAAATGCCTTGCCTCTGTTGGTCAATAAGCAGTTCATTTTCTGAGTGCTTGCTGTGAGCTCTGAATTAGTCTGATGCAAAATCATTTTGAAAAGATCAAACCTGGGGGTTAATCTCAGTGCTATTTCATTGCGCTGTAACGTGGAGATGGTGGTCAGAAGCACTGGAAACTTCCCCATATTGCAGAATTTCCCTCAGTTATCTACCTATGATAAACTAGAGCTAAGGGAAGAGCCCCCAGACACAGTATTTGTAGAAGTGTGTTGACTACCTCTGTAATTATGCCCCGGTCCTACATCCAGGCTGGAGAGGGGTTGTGTAGAAAGGTAGGTGCCTATGGTTGGTTGGTTTACAAAATCTCCTATGAAGTGATATCACTGTAAAATCATATGAAGGTCATGTAGTAGTTACCTGATCTGATTTCACAGTGCTCCTTTCAGAAGAGTTTATGTCATGAAACCGCAATCTCATCAAATACAAAAAAGCCTACATTCATATATTCCCTTCAACATAGCTGAAAATCTTTATATTCGAATAACAGTATTCTTCAGGAATGCACCAGAAATTCCTGATGTACCTCAAAGATATTAAAACTTGAGCCCAGTTTTGTTGCACAGAGAAATTTCCATAGCTCTGCGGCTGGTGGCAACGTTTCTATCAGAGGGGCACAAAACATCTATTACCTTTTACAAAAGATCTGCACTCACGCAGCTGACACAGAAAAGCTGTAATACATTTGAGTCTGACTGTAGAGGAGATAAACAGTGTTGTTTCTCTGTGTATTTTGGTTGTGAAGTTTTGCTAAAGCTCTCTACTTTAAATAAAAATGTGTACCATAAGTACACTAAGAACATTAGCCGATGCCAAGCTATAGCAGGCATCTGGAATTGCCTGTTGGATTCAAAATTGCAATAAATTAGTATATGATGATTTTTATAACAAATTCTGAAATGCCAAGTTAATTATTATTTATTGGACACTTGTTATACAGTATTGCCTGTCAATGAATGACTCCATCTGGTCTGAAACTGTTGCAGATACTCTGAAGCAAGATTCTTTAAGAGAAGAAAGAGCTTCATAACATGTAAAGTGAAAGGATGACAAAATAGGAAAGAACAAATATTTCCAATTTTCAATTTCATTTGCTTTGTATTTAGATTCAGTGAAATTCTTGTTAAGCTTTTCAGAGGCTAACAGTAAGGGACTGTTCCTCCGTGCAAAGATGACTGCATGAAGTTCCCATGAGGTGCAGAATGACTGCTAACACAAGCTCTCACCAACACGTGGGGCTGTCTTCTGTTCTACAAGAGGAGTATACTGGCAGTGAGAGAGGAAAGGATTGCTATTGCCAATTTTAAAATAATTTCTGTGCTGAAGAAAGCTGGGCATCCATATCACCATGAATGAACAGTGCAAGGTGAAGTACATTCAATGTGCTGGAAATCCAAACTAGAGGAGCCATCTTCTCTATAGTCATTCCAGGCAGCGCAGAATGGAGCTGAAGCCACATTTAATGACCCTGCTTTGGTAGGCTGTTGGTAAGAACTAGCCATGCTGGTCAGATTTGTTTCCCCAAAATCAGTATGCTTGATTGTCCCTCACTTTGCTTTTTTCAGCTTTCTTAGTTTTTGTTATATTCTACCATTTGCACTCCAGTAAAAGCAAAATGTTTCCTGTGCTGAATATATCAGTTGACCTCCCACAAGCCATCTTCGTTTCCTTCTAACTAGGCTTTTCAAATGATAAGTTGCAAATTAATTGCTGAAAAGCAATTGAGCATGCTTAGTGATAACAGTATGATACTGGAAATAAGTGACTTCATTGATGTGACTGTTAGTCACTGTAATCCTGCCATGCAAGTGGGATGTGATGAGCTGGCCCAGCTTTGAACAAATATTGCTCAGACCCAAAGCCATGAGTCTTCCCAGGATCTGGCTCTAAATATATTTCTCCTCGACTTGAAAAATAAGACTCTGCGTTTCTGTTGGATCTCTCAAACCTCACAGAGTCAATGAGGATGATTCCATGATTCCTCCGTCTTCTGGGTATCGCTGTGATTTGGTTTTGATGATACATTTGCAGTCTCCCATTAGAAAGGATTTTACTTGAGTACACATCTGCCTATCGACAGCCAGCTAATCACAGCCATTTGAAATCTTTGGGCCAGAAACTCCACTGATGTCATTTCAGTCGACATACGCTGATTTGCTGAAGGCAGCTGAGGATGAAGCAAGACACACAGACTCGTCTCACAACCTCTATTACCTATGGACTGCTTCATCAGTTTCTACTCAATGACCAGTTATTTTCTTCTCTTGGACCACAGTAGATTTGTAGGTTCTTTTCTCCTTGCTTATTTTTCTCTTTTCCTTCTTAAGCAACGGTGGCTTTTGGTGTTATCTTTCTGCTTGTGTGTGATGTGTTTTCTGAAAATTCTTAATTCTCTTTTTGAGTCATTTCTTTTTGCTTCCTGCAAAAAACATTTTGCTTTTATTACTAGGTAACATCTGACAAACTTTCCTGTCCATCTTGGTTGTAACCATACACCCTGGCAGAGTTGACACAATAAGTCACAGGAAAAAACAATGGGGCACTTGCCAATCAGTTTTCTACTTTCCTTCCTGTTGTTCAACCGAAAAGGTTAATTCTCATTCAATCTCCAATTGCAGGCAACTCTAAAGAGGGGTGTCATACTTGCAACGCTATTCTTCCTCTATTAAAACTGTTTTTCAAATAAAATGGTGCAATTTTGGGCCTGACTTTACCCAAGTGAGCACTCTCTAAAGAATTTTCTGGATTATACTCCAGAAGTGCTTTTATTTTGCTCTGAACAAAACAAATTGCTTTCTTGCCAACCTCCAGCTGTCTTAAAACAAAATCACAGCAATTATCAAGTAAGACTGATATTCTGTGACTCAGTTGCCACTTGACTGCAGGATCCCTCCAGCACTGCTGCTTTTTACCTTTCTTTGGTTAGCACTTCTGGCAGTAATCACCTCATCCATCAGTGAGTTCTGCTCACCCAGGACTGAGGTTCTGCCACCTCCCATCACTGCCAATTGTCACGATCTTACTAAGCGTAGATGTTTCTGGAGTTTTATGAGAGTAACAGATGCTTCATTTTGGCCCACAGTATTTTCACTAGCAGAGGAATTCGGAGCAGAAGAACTTATTGGGCAAAAACATGGAGAGGACTCAGGGAAATGTAAAATCTCCTGAGTGCTTGTTGAGCCACAGCCTTTCCCAGAACAAGGCATCCTCTTGCAGCTTTCTGCACAGCTCTCGTGCCACAGGCTGAGCAGGAATCTGGAGGTGCATAGCCAATCTGAGGAAACCTAGTGAAGCAGGTAGTCAAAGAAGCACAAATTGTGCTGTTGCTGGTGATTTCCTGACAACAGGGTTAACATTTCTGTCAGTGTTTCGGTTGCCCATAGCTTCCTGGGCTGCCCTGAGCACCTGTAATCACCTTTACTCCCCAGCAAGCGTGGGACCCAAGGGGGACCCATGGGACCTTATTCTGAGTTATGGCTTGAGGATAGGACAACAGATTCCAGGGAAGGATCCAGACTTTCAGCAGATGCAGTTACTGAGTAATATCTAAAGTGTATCATGCAAGAATCCTGGTTTTCTGCTAGAAGTAACTGTGTGTTTTTTTGCATGTATTTTTTATCTGAATCCTTGGCACCTAGGGACTGACTGACTGGATTCATATTCCAGAGAACTAGCAGCGAAGGCAGAATTTAGCAGTTTGCTCTCAACAAGCAAACTACGCTTGTGTTGATTTCTTGTTTATTTTACTTCTGTGTTAAAATGTGGTGCTTAAGAACAGCATTTTAATTGTAAATGAAAGAAACACAGCCTTCTTGCTTCAGCGGGGTGAACGCCTACCTTCCAGGCTTGGTTCTTAGCGACTGGCTGTGAGGAAGAGGCTCTTTTCCTCTTTTCTCAGAACCCCTCAGGAAGATGGGGAATAGAGGGGAACTCAGAGACAAGCCCAGATCCCTTCAGGAAGATGGGAAGCAGAGCACCAGGTGGCTTGGATGTAGCAAGGGTGGGTGCATTGCACAGTGGTTAGGCCATGAGCTGGCTGTGATGGTGAGGGAGGCTGCCTAGCACTGACAGCTTTGGTGTGTGGATGGAGAGAAGGCTGGAAGGGTTTCCTGCACCACGGGGGATCCTGCAGCAGTTCCTTTAAGCTGTGGAGTGTCAAGGAATCATTAAGCATGAGCTCAGGGTCAGCATCCTGATGTATGATTTTTCAGTAACTTGTTTTCCCTCACAGGTACTCAGGCTCTCAAAACTCCGCATTTGTTGCCATAGCGAGAGGACTCAGCTCAGACAGCAAAGACTCGCTTTTTTTTTGACAGAAGTCCAAATTAAAAATAAGGAGAGTCCTCCTTTGACTTCAGTGTTTGTCTCTTACCCAGGGAAAATTCATGCTCTTGGAAAGAAAAGTGCTCTAGATGGCATGCCCTGGGGAGCTGCTTTCAGGACTGGAGCCACTGAGACATGGCAAAGAAAGAAGGAATGCAGAGGGAAGATGTAGAAATGTGGAAAGCATGGTTAGTGTGTTTACTGGCTGAGAAGAGTAAGCGGTGTGGGAAGGAAGAGAAGCAACCTTGTAGTATTGCCCACAATGTGTGAAGCAGATTTCAAACCAGAAAAAACGTTCAAATATTTTTTGGAGGGAAAGACTAACATGTGGGTACAGGAGACATCTATCATGCTGTGTGGTCAGTTGGAATTTTGCCAATGACTCCAATGAGAATGATTTGGCAGGAAAGGGAATGGGAAATACTGGTGAAGAAGTGAATCAGCTTTACATTCGTTGAAGAAAATGCAGCTGCATTAGCAACTGTCCCATTAAAAGGTGCCCAGGGAAACCAAGATTCATTACTTCTATCTTCTAGGCATTAACTAAGCATTTTTACTCTACCTATTGATTAGAATATTTAATTGAACTAAGACCCATTTTTTTTTTCCCTCCTGTATGCAATGTAATCAACTCAAGCAAGAGTTAAGCTTAAAAGAAATGAGACAAGTGAAGATCTACTGCATAGAAGTAGGAGAAAGTATCGACCCTCAGCCATCTCACTCCTTCACAACTTTGCCACTGTGAAAGCAGAGGACTTACAAATCCAGAGAGTGGGACATTAAATTCAATCTACAAATTTGGAGCCCCCTTCTGAAATTATAATCCCGTGTGGTAAAAAATTAATGTGATTAATGATAAAGGAAGCAGGAATAGGCTGATTTTGTGGACTAGCAAAAGAGCAGAACACGCTCTGGAGGTTACCCTGGCAAGTACCAGCTCTCTAATGCCAACCTAATGCCAGTCACTTGAAAAAGTTTGTCTTGATTATCACAGCTGAAAGCAAGACGTATCAGAACATCAGATACCATGTTAGATTTGAGCTGTCTGGATCAACATATCTCCCATAGCTGACAGAAAGTTTTCTTTATGAAATTGAAGCATATTCCCTGACTTTACTAATCAGCTAAGTTTCCATATGTGGTGTGATTTTTTTCATTAACCAGATTTGTTCCTTCACTCTCAGAAGTTCTGTAAAATACCAATTCTTAGGGCTTTGCCAAACTATTAATTCTTATTTTCCAAAAGTCAATGATAAAAAAAAATTTGGTTTTGAAAATATTGCCTTTCTGTGAGCAATTTCAGCAATCTTATGAAGTGATGATATCCCAAAATACTCCTAAAGAACAATACTTACAATTAATTACAGAAGCGAATGATCCTTTTAGTAGAGAATTGATGGCTACTTACATGGCTCCTTTCTTTATCAGTGATGTATATTAAAAAATTAAGCTGAACTAAAATATGGTTGCAGCAAAGATGAATCTTCCACTATTTAATTTTTCCTTCTTTTGTGTAAACAGCATATTTGCATGTTTTGTATATGAAATACATTATGAATATGGAAAAATGAATTTATTGGTTGGACTTGCATTTTCTCCTAGTAAATGGGTTAATGTTATTAAGCAGGTAATATTCCATGCTTGTACCTTTCCTCGTTATGTATGGCATTGCTGGAATTCTTGTACTGGAATATAGCACAGAACCAAATTCAGAATATCATGAAGAAAGAACTGGGTGATCAGAGGACTAAAATAGATCAGGTCATAGAATATTGAATAAAAGGTAATTGCACTTAAGGGAGAGTAACAAGGCATTCTGAGGTGAATTAGGAATTCTTTGGTTTGAAATGAGAAAGGAGAAGAAAAACTTGGATGTGTTAGTCAATGATAGAGTGGCTGCCAGCAATAATTATGATAAAATTGTGAAAAATTCAGATTTGATACTAATGTAACATCTGAAACATTTCAGAAAATAAGAAATATAAATGTCACTGTACAGTGCAGCTCATTGCATATAGCTCTGGGTATCTATGTGCTAAGAAGATGAATTCAAATTAGAATTGGTGCAGAGTGAGGATGAGCAAGAGGGATGGAGATTAAAACATTTGGTTGATACTGGGAAAGCATGTGATTGTGCTCTATAAATGCATAAAGAACATATGTAGTCAGAATAGGAGAGACCTAATAAGTAAAAGAACCAAGTAAGCACAGAACAAATAAATACATATATTAGGGTGGAAATTAGCAAAAAAGTGTTTCTAACTGTTGAAGTGGTGAGATACTGGAACAGCATCATCAAAGAGGTGGTTTTGGAAGGCAGAGATCAGAATGTAGTATGGCTATCTAAATTTGCAGAATAAGGGACCCATGGGTTTATTTTCTGTTGCAATTCTTAAACTGTTTTCTCACAATTTCCTTTTCAAACAAGCTAAGAGGAGACGTGAAAGATTTACAAATAGATAAGGACCTCGAACTGACAGTCAAATTCTACTCAAGTCATCTGTGTTTTGGCACAACAAATTGCCATGGCCAGTGACCATGTTCATGGCCATTACAACTGCTTTTCTTCGGAGAAAGTACACAGAGTCACTGTCTGACACCAGGAAGTAAACTGTGAATCACTGTCTTCCAGTTAAATGTCACAACGACTCAGTATCTCAGGCGGGGACTTGTATCAGGTATCCTTGGTTGTGGCCCAGCACCAGCAGCCTGTGCAGCAAAAATAGATGCAGGGTCCTCCCTCGGTTATACAGACCAAACTGCTGCAAAGGCAACGTTCTGTTGTTAATGTGACAAATGACAAATTCAGAATGTGCTCAACTGTTAGCCTGTTCCAGAAATTTTCTCATCTAAGCAGCAAGTTTCATCTCTGCAACAATTTCAATTTAAGCAATACAGAGACAGAAGTAATAATCATAGAAAATTATTCTTTTCTAGTAAAATTCTCTATTTAAAATATTTGTGCTGTTGACCCTTCCTCTGCTTCTCTGATATTCCCTCTCTCCCTCAAGATGAGTATTTTTGTTTTCTTCCTGTGCCACGTGAAAAGTAATCTTTCTCATCCTGCACCACAGAGTTTCAATTCTGATTAAGCTTCAGCCCCTATTCCTTCCACTATTACGTGGAAGGAGTTGTATGTTCTCAGAACAAAGCAGTTACTTTACTGTAGAGTGTAACCATATTTTCCATGTCTGAGTAGCAATGTGCTGCAATTCACCCTCAGCATTCTGCTATGTGTAGCATTTGGGGGAAAGCAATGAACTGAAATGACAGACAGGAGAGGCCTCAGATTCCATCTTAATTCACTGAGTATAACACTAAGCATCCTTCGGCATCTTCTGTTTAGTATGAGCTATTTTATGCTCATTTCCTCTTGATGCAATTTTGTTAATAGCTGAATTCAGTCACAAATCCACTTGTAAGTAAACACCTTGTTACAGATTATGGTGATCTTGATCTGCACGGCTGTTTGGCTCAGTCTATCACCCAATAAAATCTGCCAATATTGTGTATTAACTTCTGTCATATGTAAGCGTTTTTATGCACTAATGGAGCAGCTTGTAATTTCACCATATAGGCTACCTTCTCCTGGATATACAGCACATATCAGATAAATAAGCTGTCCAAAAAAGACATTTGTATTGGATGTTCACTGTTGGTTTCCTCTCATACTGGCCTCAGATGCAGAACCTGCCCTGGGAGATGAATGTGCCAGGATAAGTTATCTGGGGCTCATAAAATCTTTTTTAGAAGATTGAAATAAAGTCAGTGCTTGCAGAAGACAAATCAATTGTGACATTTCTGAATAGAGTGCGATGCATTTAATTAGCACAAGACATACTGGCAAATGCTGAATTACCCAATAAATCACTGAATGCTGGAACCCATACAGCGCCAGGAATCAGCTGTCTTTTGAGATGTACAGCAAGTGATAATAGGAAGATCTGGCCATTTCTCCTCCATTTTCTGCTAAATTTCTTCCATTTTGACATTTGCGCACCAGACCATTTTAATTATTTTAAAGTATCAAAGAATTTCTCCAACATAATCTGAGAAATCTGTACCATTATCTGCATTTGCTGAAGACTTAAACTTCTGTCTGATGATGTACTACAGTTTTACCTTTCAGTCTGAGGAAAAGGATGGAAGTTTAGGCTTTGGGAATAAAGGAATTTCTATTTATAAGAAGAAAGTGCAAGGCTGTTCCCAAGGGAAATGTTACAGGACCAGCCTCAGGATCCCCCGAGGCTTCCCTGTGTGATGGGCAGAAGGGACTTCAGCCTCACTGCAGGCAGGCAGAAAGGGAGCAGCTATAATAATAGAATCAAAGAATGGCTTGTGTTGGAATAATAATAAACGTGCTCCTTTGTTTGACACTGCTGGCTATCAGCCCTCTCACCTTAATGAGATCAGCAGCAGGGCTATGGTTACATCTAGGTGGGCACAGGGAGCAGTAGCATCCTTATATGCAATCCCCATATATTAGCCATGCCCTGCTACCACTGTCTTTACTCCAGCTGTATGTCAGAAGTGATTTGGTAGCTGTTCAGCAAAACTTCTATTAACATGTAGAACACTCCAAGTTTTTACATTTGCTCTCACCTCGCTTTTTGAACACCTCAGGAGGAGGCAGGCTCAGGAAGATTTTTGTCAAAACACCATTCACCTGGGAAAGAGTCAATTCATGTACATTTTGGACTAAGAGGTATATCAAGTTGCTTCATTGGGGCAAACCCTGTTGATTTCTTTCAGTACTTTGGGTAGCACTCATGAACATGACAAAGCTAATTAGGTTAATTAGGTAGTTAGGTGTCATTTTCCAAAGTTGGACACTTAAGTTACTTAAGAAAAAAAAAAGAATAAAGAAGCTGTTAGGATCCTGAAGTATGTACATGGTTACTGAACGTTCTGCATGTAGTAAATCTGAATTTACAAAAGCTTCTTGTTTGCTTGTTGCTATACAGCTTAATCTCATTTTTAAAATCTGTTTAATGGGGAAGGATATTACTGTTTCAAAAAACTTGGCCTCAAGCTAAACTGAGCTGTCTTTAAGAATAAGATACAAAAGACATACACAACCGTACTGCTGATTTTGTGCCTGCAGTGATAGAAAACTGCATATGCAACTACAGCCATGGAACAAAGATTTTGCACGCATTATGAGGTCTGTGATTCTTGGGATTTGGTATTTAATGATATTCCACCATTCGGGGTGGCCTACAGCCTCTGCCCAGCATCCTCTATCCGGCAAAATATCACGGCCACTTCTCAAGAACAAATTCAATTGCTTTGGGTGCTGCCAGTATTTGATATTTATTTAAATCTGTATATCACCAGCATGAAAATAAATATAAATTTAGCTTCAGTTCATGCGCCTAATTTCTGTATTTCTTCTGGCTGAATACATTCAGTGCAGTAGTGATGCAGAATATTTAGTAACCCATCCTTCTTCTGTAGAGGCTTTATTCTCCTGTCAGTTATGCATGGTCCAATGCTTGTTTTCAGCCCACAGTTATTACTGCCCTGGAAGAGATGGTCTAAGCCTCCCTACCAGGCATGACAGGTGGAATGTATGTGACTCTTTTGTCTTCTCTCTGTTACTGTAGACTCCTTGTCCTCAAGGGCTCAGTGGTCCACTGGTTGTGGTTGGGATTACCCACAAGTAAAACAGGAATAAAATTGAGTAAAGAGGTTCTACTTTTTGTTTTTGTTCCTACAACATCAGCAGTCTTCACTCTCACCAAAAAAGATCATGTAGCCATACAGTCTCTGATTCCACAGTTATCAGCATGGATAAATTGCAGCTTCTGTCCCCATACCACAGCCTTCTACCTTTGGTGTAAAGCTGCTTGACTTCACTGATAGACACTGCTACAGCTGTTTTTCAAATCAGGTTGCGAACGTGCGGAGTTTTGTGGACTGCTGGCAACACAAGCGTGACCTCCAGCAAGACTGTGCTCTGCATGGCAGCAGGGCTGAGCACTACCCATTGGGGCCAATGCTGAAGGTGCCACCAGCACTGCCCACCCGCCCAAATCTGTCAGTGCCTGCAGTGTAGACCCCGAGGCTTTCAGATCAAAGCCACAGCACTGCTGCAGAGAGGAGACTGGTTTGCCAAAGAGACAGAAAGAGTAAAGTCTGACAAAAAGTAAGCTCACAGCACATTTGTGATGTGTACTAGAAATATCACCTTCCATTTTGGCAGCCCACGCAACCCTGCTGGGGAGCCAGCTTCTGTCCCCCAGCTCCTGGTGCAGGCTGCAGAGGGGCTCCTGCAGCCTGGCCTTAGGGTGGGAGGCCTTCCACAGCCCCAAAATGAGCCAGCCTCTGACCCCGATAAGACTCTGGTCAAGTCTGGGACAAGCAGAGATCTCTGCTAAGCACTCTGCCATGCTTTGACTTATAAATTATGAGCACTGAGATAAACTGGTGTACACCTGGTGTAGGGATCCTGTTACCTGGTGTAGGGATCCTGCTTTGGCAGGGGGGTTGGACTCGATGATCTCTGGAGGTCCCTTCCAACCCCTACGATTCTGTGATTCTGTGATTCTGTGATTCTGTGAAACTGTGGGTGATGATTTCTGCAGCTTCTGCAGAGATGGGACACTATAGAATTAAGATTGTTGGCTTGGAGAAGCCAAAACAGAAGACGTGTTTCCCACTCTTACTAGATCCTTATAAGACTTGAGTGCAATTTGTTATTTGATCCTGAAATTCCTGAAGGCATTTGTCTTTTCTTCTGTGCTGTTTAGAGTCCCCTTCATGATGCTGGTACTTCCCAGTGTGGTGTCAAAAGCACCCAGGCCTTTCGTGCATCCTTATTTTTGTTTCAGTATCATTAGAAAAAAAGTAAGTGTGCTCAATCCTACAACTTGTTCTTTGGAGGTTCCACTAATAACTTTCCTGTTTCTTTTCTTATCACCATCCAGGTCAGTTTTTGAGGGAATTTATGATTCTCACATCAATGCCAATCTCTTCCAGTTCAACAGTGGATGATTTTAAATTGAGATAAGTGAGATCTACAACATTTCATTTGTGCTGAAAATCAGCAGTTACCATACATAAACCCCACTTATCAGGACAATTTGGCATGACCTATTCTGGTAAAGAAGTGCACTTCTATTTCATTTTGTATATATTTCTGTATTTTTCATTTTTCTTCCCTTCAGGATACTTTCTCCAATCTTGGATACTGTTGATGTACCTTGGGGTTTTCATAAGTTCTTCATAATTACAGATATCTAATTAACTGATGTTTGATGTGTGACACATAACTGACTTGAGAATTTCACTGAAAACCCTTAACCTGGAAATTCCAGTCTTTTCTTTTGCATTTGTGGAGCTGTAGAGATTTGCTTTCCACCTTAAATGTGCTGATTTCTATCTTCCTTACTTCCTGGTGTCAACAAGAACCAAATCTGGCCTTTTGTTGGAAGCAGCAAGCGACAGCGTGTACACAAAGCTGGGAATGCAGAGAAGGGCAGATGGGATTTCAGAAGCTGTTTTTGATAATTTGTCCTTACACATTTGTCCTAGTACACGAGGCATAGCAGTAAGTGAAATAAGGGAAAATTAATCCTCTTGCTAACAGAAGAATTTTCTCCTGGATCCCCCCAGTGAAGGGAGCTTGCACAGCCAGTTGTCTTTGTAAAATATAAGACCTAACATGTAGTGGATATACATTGTTCAGTAATATGGAGTTTACCTGCTGCATTTATCTTTATAGAAGTTAATTGTGAGCTTTATTGAGTATTTTCTAGATCATATACCTTTTCATAGTCAACAGAATTCCTTCTTAGTTTATCTTCTGCAATACCTTACAGTAACAAAGAAAAGTGAAGCTTTAACATTTTATATTAAGACTTATGTATTTTATATCTTCTATTTACTGCAGCTATCATAGCATCAAAGTACCTTTTTCCTTATCACTCCAAAAACGGTTTGTCATTTGACAAAATATATATTTTGGCGGAGATAAAATCGAATTAACAGGTTGATGGTATTTTAATTATCTTATTGAGATGGTGTTGGCCCAGGATGCTCGTCAGAATTTACAAATGTGCGTTGATTTGTATTTTATTTTGTAAACCAGGCCCAAGAGGCTGACTAATTAGAAGCATGACTCAAAGCTATAAGGGTACTTATTGATTCAGATCATGAAAAGACCAGAATGATCAAAAGCAAACATCTATCTCCCTCTTCATCTGGGGTTCAGAAGGTTAAGTGCTATTTGTCTCAAATCCCTGGCATTAGCTCTGTCTCTGTAATGGAGAAGACAATTAACATCTATATCTATTCAGTTTTAAAATGCACTATATTATTTACAAGAATGTGTTGTTTTCCATAACTTAATTAATTCATGCACAACAAACTAATATTACAGGTTGTTTCATTATGCAGTATTTTTGCATTTTTCTTCCCATAAATTATATTTTCTCTCAATATTCTGAAAGTTTGGAATGTATGGCTTCCTTTTGGAATAAATAATATGACTGGCTAAGTTTACAGGTTTTGTGCTATAAATCTCATTTACATGCCATGGCAACATATAACTTCATTGGTTACTTGGGACCAATCTTAAGTGATATTAAGATTTCCATGTTGCCATAAAGCAGTAAAAACACTAAAATGTTAATGCATTCATGGAATAGTCACAGAAAAGACAAAGCAGAAGTTTAATACTGTCTGCTCTGCTCCAGATCTCCAGTGGAGACTAGCTTCAGGGCTGGAAAAGAAGGAAACAGGGATGCTGAAAGCAGGCTGAGCATTCAGGCTCCTCCTGAAGGCAGCTGAGGGAGATTTTGTTCTGAGGAAGAGAAAAGACAACTCCTTCTGCCCTGTGTCCTGCCAAGGGCGACCCATTCTGAGTATATCCTTCTGATCCACCAAATAACTGCACAGGGATGTAGTGTTTCTGTGGGTGACCCAGATTTTTAGGCAATGCCTTTTTCAGGCTGAGGAGCCTAATGCAAGGAATATGGGTACTTTTCAGTGTGTAATAACGCACAGATTAATGTCTGGGTCTTCTGACTACTGCTCTGTCACTCACCACGGCAGACACACAAAGCAGAGCTAATTGCTTAGCACTGGGATACAGTGAGAAGCATGTTGGAGCTGGGGCTTGAAAGCAGGGCTGTGCTGCAACTGTCTCTGCCAAAGCATTCATTACTATGAGCAGGAAATATTCACACCCTCCTACACATAAGGACTGGATTGAAAAAGTTTCGTATTGCAGATTTATGGAAATTATTAAATAGAAAAACAAAAGATGTCTCATATGGGAAATGAACAGATTGAGAGTTTAGTGGTGTTAATGGAAGGCAGGACTTTCCATTCCAGATCAATGGGCTTCAGTAACAGCCACCACAAAGTCATTCATCCATTCAGTACCAAAGTAAAAGTGGCTTGATGCTTCCAGCACAGTCCCTGCAGAAGAAAACCTATTTTCTGTAATGGCAACATTCATGGACTCAAGTGCAAGCTGAGTACTCAGCTTTCATTGCTGGGACCTGTAGGTACCCAGCCTCTAGTGCTCTTTGCACTCAATGTTTCTCACATCCCCTGAGTTGAGAATTTCAGGCTGGGGCCGAGGCTTGTTGCAAGCATCAGGCATCACCCCTGTGGATGTTTGCCCATGTTGTTCCTGTTCAGGAGGTAAGAACTTTGAACAGTACAGGGAGCAACAGGGGTGGAAGACATGGTGCTGTGGATTAGTCAAAACATTAGAAAGTTTCTGCCTACCCTAATTACCCCAACCCAGCTTGCAATCTGTTGTGCAAAACACTAAATCAATTCAGCTCGTTTGCCCTTGGTCAGCCTTTAGCATGGCAGGGCTATAAACCAAAAGTATACAGGAGCATATTCACAACCAGATGAAGAAACATATGCCTGGAAACATCTTCTAGAAAACTGGATGCTATAATCAAACCTGATTTAGACTGCAGCCAGTGGGACAGCTGATTTCTTTAAGCTAATTGTGCAATTATCTCCCAGAAAATGTAAATGTAATACATAGGTCACTCTGAAAGTAATGCCTCCTATTTATTTTCATGGAAACTACAACAGCTTCAAAGAGCACACTGGCACTGTTTGGTAGAGCAAATTCTCAGCTACAAAACACTATTTTTTAACATGAATCTCAACATGGAAGACACTTGTTTCTCACCAGAAAGGAAGGTGCAAATGACTAGCTCAGACATGGGTCCTTTCATTATAGATGTGTAAAGTTAACATTACTAGTTAATATTCCTACTCAACATGACAAATATTCTTCCTTTCTTCAACATTCTTATCATTGCCTTTGTTCCATGAAATATTTGAACTGCAATGACCTTGCCTCCTTACTGTTTTGTTCTGTACCTTATTCATTTCTTGCTGCAAATACTACTGAGAGGACATTGTTCTTTGCCCGATGTACCTACTTACTGCAAAACACTGTGTACACTGCTGTATAAATAACATCTCTGAAAAAAAAAATGAATAATTGAAAAGGATGGAAAACTTTGTTCAGTTAGTTGACCGAAATAATCTAGTAGAAGCTGTATGAGAACAGAATCTACTGGGACAAAATTTTCTGAGCTTATCTCTGAAGAATTAATGTTGGCAGTTCTGTCTGGAGTTCTGTACAGATACAAGCAAGTCAACACACAACTTTGGACACAACAGGAGGATGACAGGAGGGAGCCGTGCTCCAGGTGGAGTTCATCTTGCTGATGCCTGTACCTAAAACTCTTTGACAGCTGGAATTACTGTTAAAAGAACTCGTCTGTAGTCCAGTGTGAGGAAGAAGCCACTGTTTCCAAATAGGCCAGATGGTTTCATTTTCTACAGAGGTGATGAAATGTTTGGCAGTTGTGTTTCCACACTGGGTTGTTTTCACTTTTCCAAGTCCAGCTGATGAAGATGCAAGCACTTCTTGTAGGTAGAACTTACTGTCCTTGCTGTCTGCTATGACATGAAGATTGGACTACAAGGATTTTCAAGGAAGACCCTTCAGGGCTGAGTAAAAGACTGGTCAGGTTCAATTTGCATTGCGTTAGATGAGGGATCTGTGGAGAAGCCAATGATCTTAGTGGTGGGTGAGTGACTCTTTCATATTTGTTGTACTAAGGGACATGGTTTAGTCAGGAAATATTGGTAGTAGGGAGATGGTCGGACTAGATGATCCTGGAGGTCTTTTCCAACCTTGGTGACTCTATGATTCTATGGTATTTCTGTAGATTATTTCTTTGGCCGTGGACAAATTCAAATTGTTTTACTTTCTCTCTGTGTCCTGCTAAAGATTTTGTAATGTGTAAAGAGACACATCATGTCTTTTTCCCTATCTAATTTAGAGGAGCACTCTTGGTTGTGCATTTTATTGTGTACTTTTACATTATCTTACACACTGTGTCTCTCCTGGGGATTCTGTATCTTTCAGTAAAACAGGCAAATATTTTATTAGTTAAAATTAATCTACCTTCATGTGGTCTCACTGGCTCTAATGCTTAACAGAGATAGCAACTTTTAATAGTTTCACAAAAATTGTAAATATTTATTTAAAAAAATCAGAAAAAAAAATTATCATTATAGAATCACAGAGTGGTTTGAGTTGGGTTTCATGGGCAAGCGTTACTTCCACAGACCAAGTTATCATCTTACAGTAATTTAGGGGGAATTAATTGTTGTGGAGAGCGTATGTTGCAATTCTTCTTTAGTGTAAACTAAAGTCACATTTAAGGCAAGTTACAAAATGAAACTCTTAAGTTCTTGAATTTTATTGATAAGCAAAAAAAACCAAACACCTTTGTATAGGAACTGTTGAGTCACAGCCTGAATCTCTGATTGACCACCTGAAGCAAGCAGTGAGTCAGCCCTGGGAGCACAGGTGAAGGCAATTCAGCTGTATGACCGGAAGAGGTGGAGCCTGGCTGCAGCTCTCTTAGATCCCATTTAAGAGCTGACTGCCTCTAGGGAAGGTTTTTTTTTCTGGAGTTTCCCCCTTTTTGTAGTTTTCTACTGTGAGCCTAGGCTACAGGTGAGCATTTTATTTTGGATTATTAATCCCCTAATGAAGATTTTGGTCAGTGCATGTGAAGTGTCATATAATGACTTTGTGTTTTGTTGTCATTTAAGATGGCCCTTAGCCTTTGTCTTTCTTGGGATACAATTTGCTCTCAGAGACTTCTTCTTATGAGTCAGATATAAATAAGGAAAAGACATTTCTGGAGCTATTTCTTGTAAGCCTCAATAAGAGCTCATGACCCGAATGTGCTGGTGAGGAGCTTGCTGTGGAGCAGTAAGTTGCATGGAAGGAAGTATGAAAAGTCAGATAAAGAGATTACATTGTGCATCACAAGCTACAGTGAACACCAAATTAACAAATAATATAATGCTGGAGAAAAAAGAGAGATCAGTTTGTGTGGATTCTATATCTTCCTTGCCAGGAGGAGCTCATGGAAACCTGTAACTCTTCATGATAAGGTCTTAATAAAGTAGCAGCTCCAAGAGCTTTGCAAAGAGATGAGTATTAAATATCAATTATTAATGACAAAATTCTCAAGAACTGACCAAGGGAGATGGGACACAACTGGGCCCACTTCACAAATGGGAGATGGCATGTCCACAAGGGGCAGGAGAGACATACATATGTGGGTTAGATGCAGCCAGGCAGTGCTCCAGCAGAAATCAACCACTGCAGTAAGAAGGCGTAGCAAAGATTTTCCATTTAGAGATTGTATAGCAGCATGCTGAGGAACTTGGAAATCCAGACTTTCTGCCTCCTCCTCTTGTGAATGCGCTTACCCCTGTGCATAACCCCATTTTACCATCTTCATATGTTTGTGTAATTTTTCTATCACAGATAGACAGAGTGTTAGTAAGGCAAATGTTTCCCTGAAAAGTAGCATCTTCTGTATGCCTGTATCAGTACTGTCTTTTTTTTTTTTTTCAGCTGAACATTTTATTTTGTTTGAAGTTATCCCTTTGTTTTTTTCATCTTTTTCAGCCTTGAGTTGAATGTAGCCTTTGTGGAAGTAAAAGAATTTTCTTTTGTTCTAGTGACTGATGCTTTCTATAACTATTTTCTGCCTGTTGTTGTTGTATTGTTGGCAGTCAGACTTGGTCCTTCTGTATTTGCTGTAAGCGTGGCCTTAAGATCATATCTCTGATAAAACCCTTAAGCCTTTGCAAACTGTGTCGATTGCCACACTCTGTTAGTCCTTAACTAATACATTTTCCCTTTTTCCCTGGTAATATACTCTTAAGGTGTGAACATATACAAGCTGCATCTTGTATAGACTTGTGAGCTGTTCATAGGGAACTAAGCGTCAATTGACAGATTACTATAAGAATAGTATAGATACTTCCTGCTCATAACAACACATGAATTCCTTCTGCAAGATAAAAATCCACATGCATGCAGCTGATAAGAAAAAATGTTTGGAAAAATATTTGCCCAGGCTTAAATTACCCCAGCCCCCAGCCCACCCTGTTCCCTGCTTCAGGTTCCCCCATGACCCTGATTAAAAGTGCAGAGAGCAGAAGGTCAGATGGTTGCTGTAGCTGGATGGGGGCCTTTTGCAGTGCAGCTCTCACTACATGCCTAGAGTTACAGCTGAGTGCGTATGAGAAAAATAAACACAAAATCTGGCAGCTATGAAAAGCTAGGTGCTTATTGGGTATATTATTGCTGCTACCTTATATAGCTGCTTCATCATGTTGTTTATATTGGCCAGTGATCCCCAAAGGCTTCTTGCACAGCAAGGCACCTCAAGTGTGTTGGAGGTCAGTCTGACCTTGCTGAACTGCCTGCTAGCACTTTTTTTCTTGGCAAGATCAAGGTAATCAGCACCTGGAGTTAACTTTCTCTGCCTCTTCATCTCAGAGAGAGCCTCGAGTGACCAGACTTGCAGCTAGCTACCCATGACTAAGTGCCTAAATTTAGATGTTCATCATGATCGGTGTTGCAAGATATTATAGAAATTGTATAGTAACTATGGCTTGTTGTTAAAGGTGAGAAATAGATCAATCATCCTGATGGATCGCTGAAATAATGTGTTGGTATCTGAGCTTACTTGGAGCTGTGGTGTATTGTACAGGCATAAATACGCTAATCGATGATTATGTATCACAATTACCACATTTAGAACACAGTGTTATGATTCCAGCTCTGCACATGGGTCCATTAGCTTCAGCAGCAGCTTTAATGCATTGTGGGACTCCTGGATTTAAATGCCATATTGCTACTAGTTCCTAGACTGGACAGAGATGGCATTACAGTTCAAGACAGATTCACAGAAAGATGCCTAGTGAAATCTGGACCTCCTCTGGACCGCCTGTAAAAGACTCTGGTTATTGCCTTCTTGAAAGCATGGCATTCATAAATGTAAGAAATTAAAAAATTGTGCAAACAGATGAATTGGGACTGTTAAATGATAAATTACAAAGTGCTTGTGGAAATATGGGAGGATGTTACTAATTGGCTTAAATAGCAAAAGTTTTCATACGTGGTATGATGCCAAAATGAAAGGGTGATAACAGAGGTCCAAATGCCAGCAGGGATTATTAATGTTAATACTGCTTTGAAAAGTACTTACCAATCATTTAAAATCATGTTTTCACATTCCCAACTTAACTTCATTCTCTCCTACTTGGTTTCCATTGCAGCTAAATTTGCAGATAAAATAGATATGTTTCTACAGTGTTGGACATCCATATGTCTTGTTCACACATGCTTTTATTTCCTCTCTGGTCACCTCCATAGTTACAGAGCAGACATCCTTCAAATGCAGTTAATCTACATAAATGCAAGAACGTTATTTTTCAGTGTGAAAGAATGGAGTGGTCTTAGGCTAGGTTGAATGTCTTGTCACTGGCAGTAGGCAATTGCTCGCACAAACATGGCAAGGATCTGAATTGCCTTTTAAAGAGTAATTCAAATCTTGCCAGCTTGGTAGGCAATGTTTTTACAATGAGCTGAAAGCGGAATCAAATATTAGACCAGCCTACAGTTCTCTGCCAGTTGCTGTGGCTTTACAGTCTTTTATTTCTGGGTTGGTTTTTTCTTCAAGTTACGGTTTGCAAGCGTGTATATATGTGTTTCTGCACTTGAAGTGAATGGCAGATGACTGGCTAAATTCCTCTAAGGGAGCACTCCCAGAGACACAGTGTCAATAAACTGAAACATGCAGGATTATAATTATCTGCAATCTGTCTAATATAGTAATAATTTAATATGGGTAGGCACAGGGGTCAGCTCTTTAGTTCAAATTAGTGTGCCTCTGTTGAATTAAATGGATCTCTGCCAGCCTTGAGCAGCTGAAGAGCTAGTTTGGTATTTTCATGCAAATTGTGATTTCAAATCAACAGTTCACCTTAAAAAGCCTGTGTATTGGTGGTACCATCACACTTCACTGCAGAAAAAGAAACACCACTTTCTGTGAAGTGATTTGCCACCTCTTTCTCTATAGCCGTCTGGAGGCATGTGTGAGCTGAGTGGTGTTGAGAGTTATTCAACAACGCCAGGAAGAGAGTGGTGATCTTTCACATAAGCAAGATGCCAAGTGAGGAACAGTTTAATAGAAGAAATTAGTAAAGAAAGACAAAACATCTCTTCCATGAATGCAGAGATGTTTTTCTGATTCCCTGAACACAACCTGTGTTGATTGGATGACATGACATTAAAACTGCTGACATGCTCAGAGATAGGCTGCTTGTTTACAATGAATTGAAATTCAGATCCATACTGTCTGGCAAGGCTGGCCGCACACAGTTTCCTATTTTTTCCTTTCCCTGCACTGCTTCTCCAACAGTGTTTTCTCCCAAGAGATACTGGCTTCTGCTAATCACACAAAGTATGTCCATGCAGCAAATTCTGAAGCATTGGCCAGCTCACGGGCTTTGTGATCTTTATGATGCGTGAAAAGCTTCATGTTATTATATTTCCTATTTTCAGAAGATCAAACCCTGAGAGGCTGACCCCTGAAGGAGCTGGTGGGATACCTGTCAGGCCCAGCTATGTTGAAGCCTCACAACTCCACCTTTTGGTATTGGATGCTGAAGAGATGACCTGTCTCAGAAAAAAGCAGCAAAGGTTTGTGGCCTTTAAAGCACTGCCTCAGCATGCTGTGCAACCCCTTATTGTGATAATAGTTGTCTTTCTTTTGGAATTTGTGTACAGAACACTAAAAACAGGAATGAGGTCTCTGACAACTTACCTGTTTGAGCAGGGCTGCAGAATGCAGTTTGGAAGAACAGTGCTCCTTCATTCAGGACGTGCTGGTTAGAAAGAAAGTTCTGTCTTGAGGTGGGACAGGAAAACTGCTGAAGCATTACATAGCCAGTGCTCATTTTGCTTTTTTGTCTGAAGGCAGTGATGTCCTCTTATCCTAAAGCTAACATCACTTCCAGCTTGCAAGTTAAGTGTATACGTGTATAAAATTCTATATGCTATAAAACATATATGCTATATGTTTCTTAAGAAACAGTACTGTCATGGCATGGGAGGTTTATAAGATAAGGAACAGCTCAGAAAGGGTTAATGTGAAATGTCTGTCTCTGACGCTTGTAGTTAAAAGAGCAAGGAGACATATAATTACATCAGTAGGTGGAAAGTTCAAAACAGTGGAGGTGTTTTTACATACCATGTGGATAATCTGTGTAACCCCTTGAGTCTCGAGGCAGTGAATACTGAGAATTCACATGGCTTTAAAAAACCAGACAAATTCAATGAAGTAGCCATCAGCATCCATTAAATGTGAAGACAACATCCCTCATTCAGAAAGCCTCTGAGCTGCACATTTCTGATGCAGGGAAAGATGACTTCCTGCTTCCCTGTAGTGCTGTTCAGCTGCTGCTGGCAACAATCAGGAATGTGGCACAGCACACAACGAACTCACGGTCTGACTCAGTAAAACTACTCTTGCATTCTTATGTCATGCTACATTATTGAATAGAATCAGAGAACTACTGTAAATACTCACTGCAGCTGAAAAAGACAAGGGGCTGGAGAACCTGCTCCACGACTCATTTCTTTACTTTGGTTGTTCATTGGAGTGGTTTTTAACACCAGAAATGTTGTAGGTCTGGACCATAATGTATTTCTTCAACCTTTGTTGGAATCTTAAGGAATTTTCTAAGGTGTGGTAGTGGTTGAATAGAAACCTCACAGGATTTTTTCACAAAGATCCATGGCATGTACAAGCATTCTGAAATGGAGCATCCCTGTGTTTGATTATGCTCAAACCAACAGAAGAGCCAGATCAAGCTAAAATGATTTGCATTATCTGAAGCTTACATGTATGTAATCTTATCAAATAAAAGCCACAAGAGGCTTTGTAGAACAAAGGACAGAGGGAGCTCCTTATGCTCTTTCTCTAGTGAGAACATCTAAAGCCTCGATCCCTCCTATTAAAGGCAGTATGTTTAAAGAAGCTGGGAAAGATGCCCATGTTCAAGGAAATTTTTAATTGCCTGTAACATAAAGTTATTGTCATCATAAAGAAACAGGCTTTAAAAAGCATAGAAATGTGCATATATGTATATGCATATATTTGTATGTTATGTATACATGTATGTATTATCTCTTACAAGAGGAAAGCATATGATTGCCCACAGTGAGGGGCTGCTGGAGAGCCCATAGCTCTCTGTGTTCTTGAGCTTGCAGAGCTCTCCGCTGCAGCCCATAGGTCCTTCCCACCATATGCTCTTTGCCTTCCTAAATTTAAATCTATTGCTTCAGAAAGCAGTTACTTTGCAAAGCACAAAGATGTATTTTAATAAAATAGTTCTAACCAAATTGCTGACGGCAGGATAATTCTGCAGCTTCGCAATAGGAATTGTAGGGTTCCTGCTGCCTGATAAATGCATGATAAATTGCAAACCTCCTGCTTCTATACCACAAGCTCAGTGTTGTGTGATCACCATTGTTTTCCTGATTTATTTTTCAAGCCTACTGGTGCCCATATAAAATCTCAGTCTATTTATGCTCAGGCTTCCTCCATTTTTTTCATGGATTATGTAGCACAACGATCAGATTGACAATTAATGTAAACATATATCACAGATGTGAATTACATTTTAATTCTCTGCATCCATCACATGTTGTCTCTATTCATGTGATTGCCTTAGCTGTGTGACTATTAACTCCATCAGCAGGGCTCTAGAGAACAGTTTGCTTAGGTTTCCACAGGGCCTGGGCCTGCACAGTTCTTATATTATGTAAATGAAAAATCTTCTGGTTTCACTCAAATTTTGCAGGGTTTATGTCATGCAAAATAAGGGGTTTATATCTGTTACTATTGTTTGAGTATGGCTGGAAGGTAGCGTCAAGCACTGGTAACTTGCTTTCACCCAGACCTCTGTCCCTCAGGTTTTCTGACAGCTCTTTGAACAGATCCTTGGGAGCATTGGTCGTCTGGGCTTTCACCACTGCTTAGGCACAAGGAATTTGTGGAATTTGATTATTTGCATGTCACTTCGGGAATCTTAACTAAAGTCCACCAATAATGGTTGAGATAGGATTTCCAGCTCGAGTGAATTTCTTTTCTTTGCCTTAAGCACTGTGAAATCTTAATTGAACAGTTTAAAAAATGCCTCCATAAGAAAAACAAGGAAGTAGAAATGAGTATGTTCCTACAGACATAGAGGCCTACATGAGACCCTTGCAGTGCTAGCTAGTCTTTGCCTAAACCGCAACCCTGCCAGGACATGGGAATAATTTGATGGCTTCTGTTCCTCAATAAAGAGACTTGAACACCTTTGAACCTAGAAAACAAGAACACATCAATGATTTCTTTCCAAGATCCATCAGTTAACCAGTTTTTAATCTATTTAGTATGTGCTTCAGTGATTCAGTTAAATGTTTTTAATCGGGATGTCATGTTGTATTAAGTAAAAGAACCTGTGGAAATCTGTGTGTGTTATGTCAGCTGTCACCTTTTATTAACTAAGGCTTACCAAAAATGCTAGCAATATTTTTCTGGTAAGTGCTAACATTTAAAAATTTACATTTACCAAGGGTGCTATTGTTCTTATTAAAGAATGTTGATAGTGTTCACTGCATCTGCCTCCCACCTTCATCAGCTCTTTACAGTAACATATATACTATGCTCAATATATGCTATGGTTTTGCTCAGGATCAATGCTAGCCTAACAAGCCTGCTGTTAGCCACATAATACCTTTTAGTCTTTAGAGCCCTTGCTCACCATTAACATTTCAGCTGTTCAAATGCACGCATCGTTGTGCAGCATCAAACACAGTACTTCCATGAAAAGGTGAAGATTGGTCATTTCTACACACAAAAACTTCAGCTCTACCAAAGATTTTGCAGATAGAGTGAATGTAAGTACAGCATATATTCTAAATTCTGATGCAGACTCTGGCTCTTAACACCTGCAGTTCATGCTGGCATTGTTCAATGAAGTTTAAGGCGTGCATACATTGGTTAACATTTACACAATATTTTGAATATACAAATAACACTACATGATTCTGCTGATTTAGTAGAGACATGAGCCTCTTGAGGCATTACAAAACCTTGGTGAGAAGAGGGAAACTGGCTCAAAGCTGACATCCTACTCTGACAGACAGGGTCCTGGTTCATAAAACAAACAAAAACTACAAGAAAAACACCTTATAATTACTCAGACACTTACAAAACACTGTAAAGCCTAAATTGTGGCATGACTACAAGGAAAGGACACATGCAATGACACTGAGTGATTGACTCAAATATGCTATAAAATAACAGTCCCAAAATAGTAAACCTTGCAATGAATTATTAAAGTTGCTTATTTTAACATTTTATTTACTGAATTTTGCATTATTAAAATTACAAATCATCAACTCACATTGTGTTGTCATTGAGTCTGGCCTCCCTGAGATTTACCTTGTTCCCATTCTGTCTACCCAGTTGGTTAACAAGATCTCAGATGCTGACCTTTTTCTCATTATACCCTTGTGATTCATGCCACTGACTCTCTTGCCCATTCCTTCTCATTTGAAATTTCTTGGCTGTGTCTGCAAAGCTTTGCAAGCCTCCATCACAACATGAATCTCTGATCATGTGTTTTCCCTTATGCAGCACCTCTTGTCCTCTCTGTCCCAGGGTGCTACGTTACTGCTTTCTTTTGTTTAATTTTATCCTTGACACTCATCTTTCCTGCAATACTCAAGAAAAAGAAAATTAAAATTGCTTGGTGAAAAGAAATCCCTTATGAAATGCCCAGCATATGCCATCTTTTCTGTGATTCTTTTCATACAGTGTAATTTTTTTAAAAGTATTCCAATAATATCTAGCACCATTTCACATTCAGGTCCATCAGTGGACTCTTTGACATGCTGGCAAGTAGGGATTATTCCTGTGACGTGCTTCAAATAGACCACGGCTTTGAGATGAAACTCCTTATAGTGAGCACCCCAAAAGGGAAACAACCTGTAATTCTAAAACTTGTACACTAAACAGGAAATGTTTTAGATAGAGTGAAAGAACAGAAGAGTAGAAACAGCTCTAGTCTGAGTTCCTGGGAAAAGCTTGGGTCTTAGTACCTCATTGGAGGAAATAGCACCAGCTGCAGGATGGTGTCCTGGTTTGTTCCTTCCTGTGACTCTCTTTCCCCCCAGGTCTTCTTTAATGTCCACCTGCAGCCTTCCTTGCCACTCACTCAGTGGGAAGCTGGGGCAGCAGTTTAGCCACAGGTGGTGGTACTGCCAACATGAGACACAGCCATGGTACTGCTGAGCTCCTGGGCTACCCTGCCTGGAGTCTCCCAGCTTCCTGCCCTTGTGCCTTCAAGGTATGTTGAGAATAGCGTTAACTTCCTTACTAATTACTGAACTGTTTTTAAGAACACATAAAGCAGAATCCATACATTTCTGGCTTATTGTTAAAAATGATTCTGTGTTTGTTATATAGCAAATGTTACTTGATATATTTTTTCCTATTCCTTGAGTTTGAGCTCTCTGTCATTACGAGAAAACCCAGGGCATCAGGTAATCATTCCTAGGCTGTTTTCATTTCAGGCTAAAGATCAAGAACAACCCCTAAGGTAGAAAGCAATTCAATGCTGTTGCCAAATTCTTCAGGTTTCCCTTAAGAAATGGTCTTAGAACAAATGCTCTCTTGTGAATGATTCTGTGGAAGGTTAATCAAAATAATGTCAGCATGCATTTTCTTCTTTGGTTCAGCTATCTGTGCCAAAGCAGCATACTCTACATGGCAAAGCCAGGATACGTTTCCAAATGCAATACCTAGCACCAAGGCCTTCTGCATCTCATGGTATTAGGACAATGACTTGCAGACTCCGGCCTCGGTGATGTTCTCAACTTGGCACAGAATTATCCTGGTAAGATTCCACTCTTGGTGGAATGATTGCAAAATCTGTCAGCCTAGATGGATGCTCATTGCTGAATAAGCTTTGTTTACTATTTGTTTGTGTGCTGGAAATGAATCGAAAGGTTCTTCGATCACCTTCTGGCAAAAGGCAGTGCTAGAGAAGTTTTCTCTCCAAAGACAATTTTGAATTTTACTTAATACTTTCTGAAACTTGGAAAAACAAAATAAATATTGTAATCAGCAGATACTTAAGAGCATGTGAAATAAGGTTCAAGTGTGTGTTCCAAAGTCTTTTGTTCAAGCTGGAACAAGGTGATATCATCTCTGTTTCCAGCATTTATTATTATTTTTTTTAACTATCTCAACCAGACAACTTGAGAGAATGTAAATCCAAGAAAGTTTATAGTATTTGGAATTAAGTACTGCACAGATATTTTGTTAACATCTGGCTGCTTCAGTTGAGAGAACAGAAACTGATTCATCTGAGGAAGCTGCTGGCAAATGACATACAGAAATGCTGAATTACGGCCAGCACCAGAATCATAAAAATGAACTGTTTTGTTCAGAGGAGCGAATTTTGTCATTAGCCATGCCAAAACCTGCCTTCATTGACAGAAATGGATGAGAGCACATTATCTTATCTCAAAATCCAGGTTACCCGGTCATACACTGATGATATCCTCGTCGCATCCCTGATTCTGTAGAGATGACAAAGCCAAGATTGTTCCTAGCTCGGGGGAAGTTTCTCAATGTCTTTATCTTTGAAACTGGGGTGTGTGGCCATCCTGTCTCATGGCAATGGACAGCCCTTGCAAGGAACTCCTCCATGGCACCATTCTGTCCTCCCCTTCATCCCACCTTGGAAGGGCTCTGTTATCAAGGAGGTGCCAATGAACATTGCAAATACAAAAATGAGAAAAAGAGGAGGATTTGTCTTCTAACTTCTTGTGCTTTGTCATCTCAGAAGGTGCCTCAAATGTTTTTTTTTCCTTTTCTCTGCAAGTTGTTTATGTCTCCTGGGAAATAATCTTAATAGATGAAAAACAATTAACTAGCACAGGGAAAGTCTTCAGGAAAACTACTGCCTTCTCTTGGCTCTCTGAGAGCAAATCTAAGACTGAGCTTATTAATGTGGACAGATGCTTGAACATCTTTAGCACACGTGATAAAAAATGAAAGGCTGCAGTGATTCAAAAGCTCAAACTTCTATTCATTTGTTAATTAGAGCACAGTTAAAAGATGAGTAAATACCTTCATCCCAGAATCAATAAACATATAGGCACAAGTGCTATCAAGCTGTGTTAATCCTAGGAGAATATACTCCTCCTGGTTTCAACTAGTTACATCTGCCTTTGTTACTACATTACATGGCTTGCCTATACCCTTACACGTCAAACATACAAATATCAGGAAGACTTGAAAGAAATTGGGACTTTAGGAAACATGTTAGCCTATGAGTCAAGGGTGCGTTTGCATTAACAACACAGATTCAGGAAATAGGATTATGCACCTTTGCTCGTACATTTGGCAGTTCATTAGATTCTAAAACAAAGGGATCTCAAGCTGTTTGCATATTCATTCTCATGCATTCCCAAGAAATCACAAAAAAAAACCTGAGGAAGGACTGCAGTAATTCACTGAGTACTTTCAGATGCTTTGAACTTTATATATATATATATATATATATATAAATGTGTATCGAAATAGTGCTGTAGTGAATGACCATGCACTTCCAGAAACGTTTTGAGGAGACATCTTAGGTCCCTCAGATTTTTTTATGACCTTCAACTGAGTTTCTTAATATGCATTATGTTTGCATTATTACGTTTTCATTTTAAGTTGAAATGATTCTAGAGACACAATGGCTCAAACCAAACCACTTTCCTTCCTGATCTCATTTCAAGTGTCCTGAAATTATTATAGTGGAATAATATTTTTTGTTGAATTATACAACGATTCCCATACACTCCATATTTTCAGATGTAAAGAACCCAGAAAAAAATATCTGTATCAGTACCGTATTCATCCACACTCATTAGAAACTCTTAAAAAAAAATTACAAGAACAAAACTGCAGATTTGTTTTTCTTATTTCCCAAGCATCTTATCTCCCAAGCACTCTTCCCATTTCAGGGAAGTTATAGAACAGATGTCCCATCTAGATGTCCCACAGTGCTAAGATAGCAACATTCTCCAAATATACTACAAAATATGTGCTGGATTCTCCAATAAGTGGGCAAAATCTACTCTGAAAGTACTCAGTCTGACCCAGTAGGGCAAGGTGATGCAGCCTTGTGTGTGCTGGGGGGTGATAGGCAGCACATTGAGGGAAAGGTGGGGGGACATAGTGCAGGTGCTGCTCTGCATCCTGTGGAATGAATCCTTTTGAAATTAACAGACCATCTCTAGATGGTGTCATTTATTTTATCACACGCTTCCCAAATAAACCAGTTCCCAGAGGAGCCTCATGTTATTAAAGAGCTGAGAACAGGTAAGTTTCTGCTCTAATTAAGAAAATATGAATAAATAGAAAGGACACAATGTAAAGTGAGGGGTCAAATGCATGCTGTTTAAAAGTCTGTTACCAAAAAGCAGGGCCAGACTCACAGCTGTTGTAAATCACTGACTTCCCTGTTAATGATCTGAAACTCGTTTGTTGCAAAGTGCCCTGTGACATCCTTCTGAAGGATGCTGTGTGACAGTATTTTTCACTGTGCAGTAACTAAATGCTTTTGTACAATAAGGGTTAAATCCATAGTGCTGCAGAATTGCTCTCCTTTAGAAGAGCAGCATTTGAATGGTAGTTGCATAAATGAGCCATTCTGACCATGAGTGAAGATGTGGAAAATCAGATACAGGTGAGCTGTGGTTTGTAGCCAATAGAATGGTGCTGACCCAAATTCCAGTGGGGAAGTATTGGCTGCAGCTGTCCTGAGAACATGGCAGCCACCAGCAACCTTGTAGAAACTGAAGCACACACGTACCAGTTTGGCCTCTTTGATCAAAACTAAATGTTGTCCTCTGTCTTCCATAATTTTTCATCAGGATTATTTCAGTAAACAGTAACCTATAGGTGGCATTCAAGGACAGCAAATTACTCTGATTTTGCACACATGTGTAGTGCTGCCCCAGCTGGTCATGCAGGAATGCTATGAATGGGATTATTTGTCATAAACGGCGAGCTTTATGGCCACAGCCTGGCTGCGTTCTTGCAGACCGCAGTTTGAGTTCATAAATAAAATCCCAAAATGTTGTTTCCTGACAGGGACAGCAGGAGCAGGAGCATGCGAGGAGCTATTAGGTGTCTCCTCAGTAGATCACGTATGGGTTTGTCCAATGGAGAGGACAATCTGCCTAGAAGAAGCAAAGGAAAGCGTAGAGCATAAAGTGATAGCATTGCTCCTACCCTGTCTTACATCAGTGCAGCAAGGCTTGAGGCTAGATGTGAGGGAGGGAGGAACAAAAACGTGCAGGACAGCCTGAGGGACTGTGCAGGACCACGGGTGGCTTCTGGGATCACGGTGCTGGCTGAAGTGGGGCCACTCATGGCTTCCCCTATTGCATCCTAAGTGGGCCCCGTCTTACCAGTTTGAGCACGGGTTGAAAGGTGGGCTGTGCTGGGAAGAGGACATGCAGACAAGATACAGCGTTACCTCATCTCCTTGCCAAGGTACAAACTCCAAATAAACATCCTGAACTGTGCAGGAACAAGCTGCTCTCCAAAAATCAGCCTTTAATCCATGCATCTGTGCAGGCCAGTCTTTCAGAACATCCTTATGTGTTTGCATAACCCCAACACATTGGATTTCATCCTAGCAGTGCTTGAACTGCTTCTGATGCTGTCCCTATGTCATACCTCATTCTAGCTGGCACCAGGGGATGTTGGTCTGCACCAGTTTCCTTTAATCTTTTGTAGAGTTGGAGAACACAGTAATAACCACCCTCATCCCTTTTACTTCCTTTATCTCCCATTAATCTTCATAAAGGGGAACCTCCCCACCCTTTAACAGCTGCTTCATGCAGGGCATGGGGCAGATGGCGCAGCCTTTCTTATGGAGCAGCGAGGTGCTGCTGCCTGCGTTGCCAGCCTTTGCTATCTTCAGTGCTCTGCGAGGGCGTGCAGTACTCTAATCTTGTGCAATAAAGGTTTCCTTAACAAATCTACGGCTTGGACATTGTTCAGGTATCATCCCGAAGGTCAGACCTTGTTTTGCCAAGGTTGTGACATTCCCCTTTGCATAAGCAACCTGTCCACACAAGGACTTTTTGTCTGCAAATTCGGTAAGGTATTGTATCAGGGGTAATTAAAGCAGTCTGTTTCTACAGCACGTTCTGTCTGTTTCTTCTTTTCATTATTAGATGTGATGACACATTTGCCTGTGTGGCTTCTTGCAGATGGCACGGAAATTTTCTGATCAAATGGTAAGAGTAAACCAACTGCCAGCTCCTATCACAGCTTCCCATATTGCCCACTGGTGTAAGAATACTGCTTTAATAAAGGGCTCTTTCATTTTAAAGTGGCATAGTGTGCAGCAAGGATGAAATCTGAGAGTATGATGTCAAATTTGATTCAAGATTATTAAGAAGACATAAGTTATAGAGTTTATTTGCAAATGTTTTATAAAATATGAATGTAAGAAAAAATCTCATTTCATCTTTTCTTTTCCCTTAAGATAATTGTTCTTCTAAAAGCTTAGGAGTTCCCCTTAAATGTTTAAGAGAACTAAAATACCCAGAAAAATCACTGAACCATTTATATATAGAAATATTTTGAGCATCTTGAAGTATATTTTATTCAGCTTTAAAAATCTGATAAAATCAAAAGATCTAATTTTCTTTGTATTGTTTTTGAAACGTATTCTTGAATATGTATTTATACAATAAGTGCCCATTGTTAGAGAATACACTTTAAATCCGTAAGTAATTTTCCTAGCAAACCAAATAAAATACAAAGGAATCTAGGTGGCAAAAAGCCGAAATGCTTTTAAAATTCTGTCTTCAAAATAATAGTATAAAATAATACCAAAAAGGAAAAAAAAAAAAAAAAAAAAGAAGAATCAGTTATGTTGCCTGCTTTTGTTCAGTTTATAGCAGGAAGGTGGTTTACAGGGAAAACAGCTGTAGGTTAGAGGTGCCCGGAGCAGTGCTAGTACCAAACACACTCGTACCTGGCACTGACCAGCTCCTGTCTGCCTCCTCTGAATGCATCAGACTTGTCATGGGGGCACAGGAATTCTGATCTGGCACTCAGGAATTTAAGGAGGAATTCTAATTGGTAGTTCAGGTGCTGAATGAAGAGCATAAAACATGCAGGAAAATAAAAAACATCTATTTGCAGTTTTAGCCTTTTTTTACTATTCACAAATTAACTGTGAACAGAATTTGATCTTGACAGATTTGCTCAATATTCAAAATAGTCAGAACATATTCCAGGCTATGTTTTGTTTGCAAATTATTTGTATTCAACTGTTTGCCGAGCACCATCCTATGTTGTTGGGTAGAGGAGGAAAAGATTTCATAGCAAATACAGGAGAAAATAAACTGCACACACTCATAAACACCTGCACGCTGAGATCAATTTCTGTTCTTGCACAGAGCTGTTGGGATGGAGACATTTGGTGAGCTTCTCCCCACCTTCCATCATGTAACCTAACCATGAGGATGGAGATGCTCTTGTTTTGGTGTGAGTGTGTATGAGAAACTCTGTGCTGGAAGCAACCAATAGTCTGGGCTTGGCAGAAGGGAGGGGAAATCCTTTGCTGTGAGGAGCTGGTACCCAGCTCAAATCCCTCACAGGCTGCCACTGGCAGAGCAGTCAGACCTCCTGCCAATCCTCCTGCACTCTCAAGAGACTGATTAAGAGAAGAGATCAATGTATGGCTCTGCAGCAATTTCACTCAGAGAAAATTCCTTTGGCTCTTGATATAATTAAAACAACTGACATTTTTCTATGTTAATAAGTTACTTTATTCCTTGGCTGTGCTTTTTGGGGCATAACGAGCTCAAGCATGGGCAGGTTTGATGTTGTGAGAGGTCTGCTCCGAAAGTAATGTCTGTTTTGTTATGTTGGCTCACAACTCCAGAGGTGGATGTTAGTGGTATAGCAGTAGAGGTTGAACCTTTCTGCTACATTTTGTTGCTGTGTGACAGATGGCAGCAGAGGAGCAGTCTGACAAAGTGGTGTCTGACATAGGTGTGTGGATGAAGCAAAGGTGTGTCACTGAATTACTCGATGCAGAAAAAATGGTGCCCATTGACATTCACCAACTCTTGCTGAACGTTTATGAAGACCAAACAGTGGATGTGAGCACAGTGAGGTGGTGGGTGATGCATTTCAATGGTGGTGACAGCAACAGTGGTCACCCAATGGTGCAGATTGTTATGAGCAGAACAAGTAGGCTCTTGTTCATCATTGGTGAAAATGCATAGCTAATGGTGGTGACTGTTGAAAAGCAGTTTTTTGTAGCTGAGAATTTGATCTCTCAAACAGTGTTATTGTGCTCTTTTTATCTGTGTGGATTCCATGGAAATATGTAGGAGGCATTACTTTCAGAGCGACCTGCGGTCATTGTCCTTTTTAATTCTGTAGATACAGATGGTTTCTCAATATTACATGAAAGATCAATTTGACTAAGATACAGTATTTAGAATCATAGTTTCTCATGCGCATATTAAATACTATTTTTAAAGGTCATAGCAATTTAAACAGTGATCTGCTGAACCTTTGCTATTTAGTGCATTATGCATTAGATACAAGTATTTTCAGGTTTTTAAGTCGAAGATGTTAAAAACCATTATTCTTCTATTTTGTTCAGTAATTTCTGCTTTCCCTGCTGTCTCTATTCATGGATATTTTTTGTGTGCTGAGCACTTTGAAAGAAAGGAGCTGCTCTGACCTGAGGGAGAGAACTGTGTGCAGTTGTTGGCCCCTCACTACAAGGACATAGAGAAGACCAGCCAAGCTGGTGAATGGTACAGAAAACAAGAGTTTTGAGGAGTGCTTTGGGGAAAAGAGGGCTGTTTAGTCTGAATAAGAGGATGCTGAAGGGAGACTTTCTCACTTCTACAACCACATGAAAGGAGGTTGTGGCAAGGTAGGGGTTAGTCTCCTTTCTCAGGTGACAAGTGGTAGGATGTCAAGAAATGGCCTCAAGTTGTGCCAGAGGATGGTTAGATTGGAAAGAAGTAAGATTTTCTTTGTGGAAGAGCAGGTTAGGCATTGGGATGGGCTGGCCTGGAAGATAGTGGAGTACCATCCACTGAGGTATTTAAGAGATATGTAGATGAGTTACTTTGGAGCATGGGTTAGTGGTGGACTTGCAGAGTTAGGTGATGGCTGGACTTAAATATCTTATTGGTCTTATCCAACAGAAATGATTCCATGACTGTAATTTCTACCTCCCTCTGCTGCTGTCCCTGTGGTGACTGCCATGCCCATCAGTCCCTGGGGAGCACCTCCCACCACTGCAGGGGATTGGCCTTGGAACCCCCAGCAACACGGTGACAGAAGTGTTTGCAAAACAACCCGTTCCTGAATACACACTGCCTGGTCCTATTTCAGCTACCTTGGAATAAAACATCTGGTCTGGGGAAAAATCACATTGGCTAAGGGTCTTTGTTACATTGCCAAGTGCAAATTACAGTTGGAATTGAGTGTTAAAGATCTGGGTAGAGCAGGTTAAACATCTGCCAGATTTATTACCGTTTTATTTGTACTTCATCTGTAACTGGTACAATTAGGCCAATCAGAGTAAGTGAATCAAATCTAATTTACTCTCTAATGGACCAAAAAGGAATGGATAAACACAATGCTACTCGATACAAATGATTAAACATGTCTCTGAGGTATTTTTTTCTATTTCAGCATAGAAGAATCATGGTGTTTATGCTATAATTAACCACTAAGGAGTGATGTGAAGCACTTTGAGCATTCATTCATTTTTCATATGGTTTCATATAAATGCTGTACAAAACATGTGAATGTAATGAAACAGATTCTATTGAAATTGGGTACATTTATTTATCTATTTACCTTATGCCTAAGATCCTGACAGGGTTGATACAAAGAGAGATACATATTTATCAAACAACTTGAAAATACACTGTATTAATCTTTTTCACAGGCAATTTAAAGACAAAAGGTGCAAACCAGCTGACTAAGATAGACACACACCTTATTCGGCTTTGTCAGTTGACCATAAAAGTTAAAGGAACATAACAAAGACTAATTTGATATTTTACATTTTAGAAGTATTCAAAAAGGAGGTGGGTTCCCACCTACTCCCCGATATGCAGGAGCTGCACTGCTCCCTGGTGACTCCAAACCCTTTCCCTCCTCACCTCCAGCAAGAACACCTTCGCTTGCAGCTGATTGCTCACATCACCAGCTAGGAGGAACATTTAGCCTGAAATGAATTAGCTAAATGAGAAAACCATTTAAAATGTCTATGAGTACACAACATGATTTAGCCATATCATTCAGAAACAACCCTTATTTTGGAACAAATTGCTTTGTAGCCCCAGTGTGACGTCATCGAGTTTTTGTTATTTGAGGAGCACCTATATATAAAATAGTTTCCTTCAGTGCATCTGGAGACCTGTGGTGCTTCTTTGCCCCCTCCTGCTCCTTACTGCAACTTTTACCCCTTCTTTCACAAATGTGCTCTCATGTGATGATTTAACTCCCCACCATAGAACAGAAGGCATACATTGCCATATATTACATGGCTTGAAATAGTAAATGCATTGTAAATGTATTTCATTTTGTGTCGAGACACCTCTGCAAATAAGTGTCTTCTGCAAGGGCTCCTCATTTCTGTAACCTCCCAGAGTTCTTCTTAGACATTTCTTTGTTAGAGCATTGGTCCCTATGCAAGAGACTAGTAATTCCAGGGCAGAGACACAAGGAAAGAGAAATTCTTCAGTCTTTTGTGAGGAAGTATGTTTTCCTGTAACTTCTAAGCGCACATGGAAATTTAGCAAACGGCTGAAGATATTAATAGCAGCATTCATGCTCCGAAAGCAGTACTTTTCACAACTGAGGCTATCATCATCCATCAAATCACTTAAACAGTAAATTCCCAGTGACAGTTTTCAGTCTGGGCTGGTACAAAATCTAGCGTGAAGGAGTCCTGGCCCGCAGCTGAGGCTTCGCAATAACATAACCACCAGACATACTATGTTGCTATAGCAAATTTACCACTGTCTTGGCATAGACTAGAGCGCATATTTTTATCAGTCGTTACCATTCCCAAAATATTTTCTCAAGTGTGGCCACCATGATGAGGAAGCATTTTCACAGCTGGTATCAGAGTGCTCCCTGGTGCTGGGAGCAGCACCCACTGCTCCGTGAGATCTGCAACCTGCCAAGCTGGACTGAGGAGAGCACACTGAGCGTTGCTGCTGACCTTTGGGATGCTGAGAGGGGAGAGATGCCACTCTACGGCAAGTTGGGAAGTTCCTCAGTGCTACATGCCAAAAGCCAGCCCTGTAAGCTCACTGCCTGTGTGCTACCCAGCCATCCCAAGACAAAACCAAGCTGGGCTCCTATAGCAGGCGTGGGAGAGGCTTGGGAATGGGTGATCCTTGTGGGCCCCTTCCATCTTGGGGCAGTTTTATTCTGATTTTGCACTGAGATGGCATGGGAGAACCTACGTGATAAGTGAGAGCTTAGCTGACTGGATGTAAATCTGCAGAATGATTCTGCCTGGGCTAAACACCAAATATAAACAAAACCTCTTGCTTTTTCTAAGGCATAAAATGAATGAAATCAACAGCAGTGTTCAGATGCAGATCCATGTAAACATGCTGTTCACATACCTCCTTTCATTTGCTTGGATTGCAGCTGTGATGTGACACAATCTCAATGCAAAGACACAATCCCAATGCAGAGGCACAATCCCAACAACAAGACCGGTCTCCTCGGGTGTTTGCACTATGCACTTTATTTCAGAAGCAAGATGCATGCCACGAGCCTGCTGGATAATCTGCAGATCTTTTGCAATAGTCTTTTCTTCGTAATGTTTTATTTAAGATATTGAATCAATAAACCTCTTCTTGTAATACTGCCCAGGTACCTGTTGCCTTTGGTGTGTGACTTTCAAGATCAGTGATCCATAGAGTCAGTTCAAAGGACACACGTACCCTGCTTCACTATCTGAGGATAATGGCTGGTGCTGAGTCACTGGTTATGAACTGAATCACTCAAGGAAAGGGAATTCTGCACACAAGGATTTCGGAGCATAGTGTGGAAATAGATGCTGAAATGCAACATCTGCCTACAGATTTCTGTTCCTTTGATTTTCACTTAGGCTTATAGCAGGGTGTTAAGTAATGCAGTTCTGAAAACATACGTAAAGGACAAAACAAGATGTTTATTTTCAAAGTGGCAGACCAATTCAAAATTGCAATGAATAATTTATCAAGCATGATTAATAATTACTTTCTTTTAAAAATATAATGAGTATTGTTTTGATAGGTGGATTTAAGGCACTATACCTAGCAAATATTTCTTATGAAAAGCGCTTCAAAATACTTTAACTAATCACCTGGAAAATAACTGTGTACCAAACAAAAGGGACAGGAGCCACCTGAGACTGCAGATCAGAGCCTTCAGTGAGTTAGCCTTAATTAGCAGCAAGAGAGTGAGGAAATACATAGGTCTCTCAAGTAATGCCTCCTGTTTATTTCTGTGGAAACTAAAACTGATACAAAGAGCACAGTAACGCTATTTGATAGAGCAAATTGTCAGCTACAAAACACTACTTTTCAGCACAGTCACCACCATTAGCTCTGCATTTTCACAGTGATGAACAAGAGCCTTCATGCTGCACTCATGTAGCAAAATGTAATGGAATATGGGTGGGAAGGTACAGCCTCTAATACCATGTCACCAACATCCGTCTCTGATGTCATGGACCAACATAATAACATGGGAGGCATTACTTTGGAGGCAGCCCTTGTATATTTCCAGAGCCAAAGCTAAAATTTGAAGTACTTATTCCTAGAAATGCAAAGGGACAGATATGCACAGGAGTGTAAGTACCTAAAAATGGATTAAGGGTAGGGCAAGGAGAGACACAAAGCCAAGAGCTCCAGCTGGAGTGGAAATGGGCTGCCAAAGGGAAGGCTGCAAAGATGTTTGGATGGGAAGCACAGACAGAGGCAGAAGATGATAGAAAGAGCAGCTAGATTAGGAGAAAAATCTTTGGTGAGAGGCCTTCTGCTCAGAAATGGGATGTAAGGGTTTTGAGTATTTGTAGCATTTACTTTTCATGCACATCCCAGGGTTTTTGTTCTTGATCATCATATCATTTCATATATGCTTTCTCCTGTGGTATCTCCTTCTGACACTAAAATCTCCCCACTGTTACTCAGTGGGATTTCCGTTCCTCCATACCCAGCTCTCCTTGTGTGTTACGCAGATACCTATCCTGTCACAGGAAGGTTTTTGGAGGAGCTATGCTCCTGGTGCAGGGATCGCTGGTGAGCATCTCCAGATGGGAACTCTGCAAACCCACATCTGTAACAAGCTTGGGATGCAGTTGATGTCAGATTCAATCTCAGACTTTTCTTTCCAGGTCCTTATAAGCATGGTTTAAAAAGTAAGGTTGGTATGGAAGTTCACAAAGGGGAGAGTCCTTCGTACCACAGGTTCCTGCAGGAAGCAGATGCATTGGAGAGGGAAAGTTGTCCATGTTTGTGGATGTTACCTCTTAAGAGTCGCACATAAGTTTCTTGGTTGAAATTTCTATTGTGTAGGATTGCCTTTTAGTAGAATAAAGGGCTGTTTGAAGTGCTCTCTTGACTAAGTCAAAACAGATAAGTACTGAAGTGTCACCTTGGTATGATGCATACATTTCACCTCCGTGAAAGTTCTGCATTTCTGAATCTGTATTTCTTCACAGGCAACTGTATTGCTAGCTCTTTTGGCAGAATAAAATAGCAGAAGTGCTGCAATCAGGAGGAGAAGGTGTCAGGCACAAAGAGAAGGAGCCAAGGGGCCCAAGGCTGTGGTAACATTGTGGAGTGATATACTGACAACATGAAAAGCTCACTCTGTGATCAGTATGGTTGTCTTCTATTAGTGAAGCAACATGGCTTTCCAAGCAGGAAGGGGATATTTTTCTTTAGATTACAAAAGATTTACTATTACATTGAAGTTGCTGTAACTTCTGTTTCAATTTTATTTTTAAACTGGGAAATATTAGTCATCTATTCCCAATCTACAGCACCTAAAATACTCATCCTGAATCTGCTTAAGGTTTAATCATGCAATACCATCCTTGCCATGAAACCTGAGGGCTGGCTGCCCGGCTGCAGCAGAGCAATGTCCGGCAGGCAGTCATTTCCCCAGCAAAGCCAGAGCATGCAGGTAAGACTGTGCTTCTCACCCATCTCCACTTCTGCAACCCACAGGAAGAGCTTAGGTCACACACAGCACAAATCCCGATGTTCGGCCACCCGAACAGTAACGCCAGTCCTCTCCCTTGTGGCTCATCTACAAAAGAGTTTGGGCAGAGATACAAGAAAGTAGATTATAAATTCGTGTCTCCTGTGTCAGGAAACATAAAGCATGGAGACAGCAGACAAAAGGTGTCAATGAGACAGCAAGACAATCATGCTGCTGCTGAAAAATGAATTGAAGATACGAACACATTCAAAGTGAGCTTGAGGACGGCAAAAGATGCTTATGTAAATGGAGCAGTTCCTGCGGTTGCAGAGGTATGAGAAGCTTCCAGATGACAGGGCCACTCACTGACCTCAACGTGCAATTAGCCTGGGTTAGCTCTCACAATCTCACAGCAATCTTCTGTCTGCCTTTCTTCTTCTGTACAGCTAAAATTCAGGCCACCCCTTGGTGTAATCTCTGAGGGGACTAATTGTGCATACCTTACTGATTAATTGTAGACTGAATATTAATATTATCGACTGCATGATTCAGAATACCAATTTTCATGATACCGTGTGGATATATTTGGATTACATATGTCTCCTTATGTAAAAGAGATCTTCTTTTAGCAACACATTGTCTGCTGCACTTGCCTAGCACCCCCTACCATATGCTCTTTAAAACAAGCTGTTGCATTTCAAGAACTATCCCTAGTAATTAACAGGAAAAATATTGGGCTTTTTTTTTTTTCAGAATAAACTAGAAGACCTTGCATCAATTATGTCTTATTTATACCTCCGGCTAGTTGTTCCCATGAGCCATAAAATCGCTTCCTTCTGTTCAGTCCCTCAGCCCCTGCCTGTCAGTTCAGCTTCCAGCATCAGTGCTCACAGTAAATACAAAGTAAGATTTTCCCAACCATCTTTTCATCTCTCTTTTCCACTTTGCCTCTAAGCTTGTTGAAATCATTAAAATTAATCTGTTCCAAGATCTCCTTTTCTTCTTATTTTACTCCCTTTATTCCTTTGCACGGGTCTTTCCTCTCTTTCTTCCAGAAACCTGCATTTGAAACAATCTCAGAGCTGCCACTTGCATCCCTTTGGACCTCCTTCTGTTTTTTTGGATCAAGAGGTAGCATTCTTCTTTTATTCCAGAAATGTTTTCCCTCTGTGGCTTTTTCTCTTCCAATAATCTCCCTGACACTCTCGTAATCAATATTTTTGCTGTACAATTTTGTCATTCCTTTCTTATCCTTTTAGTCTCTGCAAGATTCTAGGTCTTCAAATCCTTTCCCTTTCCCTCTTGTACCTCAATTCTGTCCCATCTTGTTTGCTTTTTAATATTTATATAAATATCTACAGATACCTATAGCACATTTACAACTGCAAGAGTCATGATCTTTTAATTCTGACTTTCTTCTTACAGTTCTTTTCCTTTATGCCCTGCCCCATATCCCCTAGACACTCAAAAATCCAAATGCAGATGTAGCAATTACTTTTGCCTGGTTTTCTGTTTGGAAAGAGGGCAAGATTTCCTAGAAAGACAGTGTGAAAAAAAGTGTTCAGAAAAGTTGTTGCTGGTGACCTGCTCATCTGAGCTTCACAGGATCTGACCAAAGCCTGAAGCTGGAGACTGTTATCTCATGAAGATTGAGTGGTGTGGGAGACAAACATAATACTTGGGAAGCACTTGGAATTATTAGCTGTTTTGACCAGCACACATTTGGCCTTACTTGGCTTGAGCAAAACTCAGCAAGAGGTAATGTTCTGTAGGCATTCTGATGTCCAGAAACAGTAGAGGCTTCCTCTGCTTATTGTGGCAGTTTTTCTACTCTTATTTCAAGAAAGCTTTCTTTCAACCTTGACAACACGTTTGCGTGTTCCACATACACAAACAGGTATGAGGTGTCCTCTCTTGGGAGATCTGTCACAATGTCTCCTTCAAGAAAGCTGGAAAATCCCTATTTCCTTTAGACTGAATCACCATTTAATTTTGGCATGCAGGGATTTTGTTCAATTTACAAAGACAGTCAGGTGTCTGGATCAAATACAGCAGCAGTTATATTCCTGCCTCACAGGGAAAAGTTAATCCAACACTTTGACGTATCAAGTGATGATTTGACTCCTCTTGGGAGTCCTAAGTGATGGATTTGCTTCTTCTAAAACAGCAGCTGTTTCAGATACGTGTTACCGATTAGGAAATCATTTTCCCATACATTCAGTCAGCAGAACATATGGTGTGTTGAGGTCCCCATAATCACATTCATGCACCTCCCCACCACTGATCACTCCATAGGGAGCCTAAAACTTTGCTAAATACAGTGTGTAGGCCCTGAAATAGACCCTTGCACAGTCCAGTCATCAGTACTGCGGGATTAAATAACTGCTTCCAACTACCTTTCCAAAATTGCCCTTACAAAACAACTATAAACAGACAAAAATTAAAAAAAAAAAAAAATTAAAAAGATTAAGTTGTAATTACTTTCACCATAAAGATTTATTTCACAATCTGCTCATGGCTTTTCCCTGTGTTCCATTGCAAAACTCCAAATAAGAAGATTTTTCCTTGAACTTTGTTGCTAGGGAAATACACTGCTGCATATCATCCTGCAACAGGGAGCACAGCAAAGGTGGTATTTGCAGTTTCAAGCCAGCTGGTGGGCCTAAAATGGTAATACTGAATGGTTGTATTTTACAATACCATCTTATGCATGTATCATGTTTTGTGGCTTGGAGGTCTTCCTAGAGAAAAGTGTAAGACCACAGTAACATTACACCATGACATAGTAAAAACAAATCAGGAGTAAGATCTTAGCCATAGCCACGTACTACAGGAGGAGCTCGTTTTATCCAAGCCAGGAAAATAAGTTTCTCCCATTCCGTGCTGCAAAGCAATAGTGTTCTCACCCATGTAAGACTTGAAGGCTGCTAGGAGCTGGATGGAAGGAAAGGCTGTTGTGGGAGAACCCCCAAACCAGCTGTTGCAGAATCTGCAAACTGTCACCACCTGAGCCAGGACTGTCCATGGACTCATCAAAGGTCTACCTTCTTTACAAACGAGTGCTCCACCAACTGACTCAAATCTCTCCTCTGAGTGTGCTTTCTAACAGTCAGCCTTCACCACCACTTCCCAATAACATCGTCCTCCTTTGCAGCCTGAAGGATGGTGGTCTGGTTAATTTCCAGTGGAGTAAATGTTAACAGCAGTGGGAGTTCTTTCCCTATTTTGGAATTAATGATAATGAATAAAAAATGAGGTTGCCCAGTAACAAGGTTTTTTTTCATGTATCTTGGAGAATGTAGTGTTCTTAAAGATTCAGTTCCAAATATTATCCCAAGGAAAAGCTACCTTTCATCCCAATGCATATTATTGTATAGAGATATTTGGAAGTGTAAGTTACAATCCGAATTTTTTTAAGTCTCAAATATTTTTTTTAATTTTATGTTCATTTCATTTGAGTACTTCTGCCTAGTAATGACATATCTGACATTTAGCACAGCAGCTGTCAAAGGAGAGAAGGTTATGAAAGATGTAAAGCTAAGTGAAATTTTTGTGAGTTTTCATGTTGCTAGTTTAAGTTTCTCATCCGATATTTTAACTCTAGCTCAGTCCATTTCTAAACTGTAAAGTAGTTTTAAGTTATTTAAATGTTTAAATAGAATTTAGTTTTTTAACATTTTCTATTGATTAATAATAAAATTTTAAGACACTTCTAATAAAATCTTTTAAGACAAGGACAAGCCCTGCACTTTCTGAAAAGTATTGATACTTGAAGATATACTGCAAAACCAATTCTTTTAAAATAAATTATAGTGGAATGGCAGGGAGGACCAGTAGTAATGTCAAGGAACACACTGTGCGGAGAGCAATACCAAAAATTCAGTATTCACAGCTTCATATACTATCAGTATGGAAGTGAGAACTTTCTTACCACTAACTCATCTTTTTCAGTGGAATTTGGAATGGGGGATTTGATTCTTCCAAGCTGAATTACAAAACATATAGTTCCAATTATGTGATTAAAATAAGTGTACTCCTATGGCACATATATCAATCATTCAAAAGACTAGCAAGAAAGATATATTAAGAACTTCTTACCATGCAGTTACCATACAGGACTTTACAGTGTCAATGGTATAACAAACATGGAAGTAAAGCAGGGAGAACTGCCTTTTTGTTATTGTTTTTTTTTTGTTGTTGTTTTTTTTCTCCATACTTGAATGGAGAAGTTCAAAAAAGATGTGACTGTTCCCCAAAAGCAGCCACAGACACCATCAGTTCAGTGCAGTGAAGAACACCGCGCCCTACCAGATAGAAACAAAATTCCTTTCTCTGTGCACCTACTGAAGAATGCCATGATTATTTTTTTTTTCTGTTCTACTGTTCTATCTAGAAATTACCTTTAAGCCTGGGATGAAATATGAACATCTGTAGTTCCTGTCTTTGACAGGTGTATTTAAAAGATTGTTGGTACATGTAGGTGTATGAAATATTACATAAACAAATTCTGATCCTATTCTTCTCACAGATCCTTTGTTTCTTGAACATCCTAGACTTTAGAAATTGTAAGGAAAATATACAGGCTTATAGTATTCTGATTCTGCCTCTCCCATTCCCTCTCTTTCATTAATCTTGAACAAAAGCTCTGAAACCCAGCAATCTTTGGTGTATGTACAGTTCGCTGGGGCACCAACCCAGATTGCTGCATTACAAATTACTATTAATAAATCATTGCAAAAACTCAAAGAGTTTAATTGTGTTGGAATAACAGATCTACTATAGAGAGAATGCACAAGGGGTGAAATTGCACTGCAAGATTGGCAACTGTTTGCCTTTAATATTAATAGATTAATTAGACAGTGCATTTGAGACATGATTGCCTGGAATTTTTTTCTTTGCAAACCAATGCAGTGAACTCAACAGGATGAAACTTCGGTTGTCAATGGTTACTCTGTAGATCCTTGAAGAAAATAGTTATAAAAAATATTTTTATAACTTAGAAAATATCGGCATCATCATTACATGCGCAAATGTAATTAAGAGTCAGTTCAGTGAGTGTGATATTTTAAAATACTCTCAAGATGTATAATGTCAAATCTTCTAACATGCCTTCCAAACTTAAAGATTTGCCTTGGCCTTTCTTAGAATCGTAGAATCATAGAATCACCAAGGTTCGAAAAGGCCACCAAGATCATCCAGTCCAACTGTCCACCTATCACCAATATTTCCCACTAAACCCTCCAGTATAACATCTAAATGTTTCTTGAACACCTCCAGGGTCAGTGACTCCAACATCTCTCTGGGTAGCCTGTTCCAGTGCCTGACCACTCTCTCACAGAAGTATTTCCTAACATCCAACCCAAGTCTCCCGTGGCACAATTTGAGGCCATTTACTCTAGTCCTGTCACTAGTTACACAGGAGAAGAGAACGATCCCCAGCTCGCCACAACCCTCTTCAGGTAGTTGAAGAGAGTGATCTCTGAGCCTTCTCTTCTCCAGACTAAATAATTCCAGTTCACTCAGCCAGTCTTCATAAGACTTGTGCTCCAGAGCCCTCAGTACTTTCACTGTCCTTCTCTGAACACATTCCAGGGCCTTGATGTCTTTCTTGTACTGAGAAGCCCAAAACTGAACACAGTCTTCAAGGTGTGGCCTCGCCAGGGCTGAGTACAGAGGGATGATCACTTCCTTGCTTCTGCTGCAGTACTACTTCTAATACAAGCTAGGATGCCATTGGCCTTCTTGGCCACCTAGGCACACTGCTGAATCATGTTCAGCAGAACTCCAACCAAAACCCTCAAGTTTGTTTCTTCTACAGAATTTTCCATCCACTCTGCCCCAAGCCTGTAGCAGTATCTGGGGCTGTTGAGGCTAAAGTGCAGGACCCGGCACTTGATCTTGTTGAACTTCACCCACTGGCCTCAGCCCAGCTATTCAGCCCGTCCAGATCACTCTGTAGAGCCTTCCTGCCCCATGGCAGATTGACACTTCTTGACAATTTGGTGTCATCTGCAAATTTACTGAGAGTTCACTCAATGCCCTTATCCAGACCAACAATAAAGATATTAAACAGGACTGTCCCCAGTATTGTCCCCTGAGGAACACCACTTATGACCAGTGGCCAGCTGGATTTAACTTCATCCACCACTACTCTCTGGACCCCACCATCCAGCCAGTTCTTTATCCAGGAAAGAGTTCATCTGCCCAAGACGTGGGCTGCCAACTTCTCCAGAAGAATACTATAGGAGACAGTCAAAGGCTTTGCTGAAGTCTAGGCAGACTATGTCAACAGCCTTTTCCTCATCCACCAGGCAGGTCACTTAATCATAGAAGGAGATCATGTTGGTTAAGCAGGACCTGCCTTTCATGAATCCATGCTGGCCAGGCCTGATCCCACAGCTGTCCCACACATGCCATGTGATCTCCCTCATGATGATCTGCTCCATAACATTTCCTGACACTGAGGTCAGGCTGACTGGCCTGTAGTTTTCCAGATCCTCCTTATGACCCTTCCTGTAGATGGGTGTCACGCTGGCAACCCTCCAATCCTCTGAGACCTCTCCAGTTGATCAGGAACACTGATAGATGGTGGAAAACATCTTGGCTATCAGCTCCACCAACTCCCTCCACACCCTTGGGTGCATCCCATCTGACCCCATAGACTTGTGGCGGTCCAGGTGGAGTAATAGGTCTCTAACTGTGATGGGTTTATTCTGCTCCCCATCTGAGACTTCCAGGTCAAAGATAGAGTATGCTGAGGATAACTGTTCTGACTTTTACAGATAGATGTAGAGATGACATTGAGAATCTTAGCCTTTTCCTCATTCTCAATGGTCACGTTTACCCTGCAAGTTTCAAGACTTACATTACCCCACTGGAGACATATGAGCCCAATGGAATCTTTTTAAGCATTTTTTTGTTAGTCATTGGAATTACCAAAATCTGAATGAAACTGTCTACTTCAGTAACTGATCAGTGGAAAACAACCTGCATGAAAATGAATGCAAAGCAAGGGAACCAGAAAAAATATGATTCTAAAATACATACAGTTGTACAGTACTGAGTCAGTGCAGCTGGGCGTTCAAGATGTCATTCAGACTAATTGGTGATGCACCATCAATGTTGGGGTGATGTGTTTGAAAATAATGAGACATGATTGCAAAACACAGCTCCAGTAATGTCTACCAAGTACCAACACTGCAAAAAATGTTTGTTGCATTTGGTCTGTCAAACCTATCAAAAATAATATCCTTAACTATCTTTTCTTCTACATTTTGCTTCAGTTTTGTATGTACATCTTGACTATCAGCTTCATTTAAGCCTAACCAGTGTTCTGTGGGGATCTATATAGTTATTTGCTCCAGTCAACATGAACTGGATTATACAAAGAGGACTCAAGGTTTGATATTGAAAAATGAAACAAAAAACTATAGAAAAACCACAGCACTACACTGATATAAATTTATTTACAAAATGAAGCTGTTAGCCTCTAGCCAAGTTGCTCTCTTCCATCTCAAAAGCTGTCAGACCTATCATACCTTCTAGTTAATTAATAATATGCTGTAACATATCGTGAGGAAATCTGGCAGGATTTGATTTAATCCAGTATGATGCAAGCTTGTCTCAGAAATATTCCTAAGAGGCACAGTATGAAGGCATCATAGTTGAGTAGCAAAATAGACAGAAACATGCTCTATAAGAAGAGTGTTTCATGATCTGCCTTCCCCAGCTGTTAAGCTGCTGTTTTGCTAACAAAGTGTCTGCTAACCTCACTTCCCAGACATTTTATTAAAAATGAAACCAGCTTAAGCAAAAATAGAAAAGCCTATGCAGATGTTTCAAATAACGATGCAAGGATTTCTGAATTCTGATTTTGACTTGAATATTACCAATTTCAATTAACTTAAGGGAAACAGAAGAAAAAATAAGGGGGAACTGTATGGGAACTGCTGAATCACAGCCTGATTGACAACCTGAGGTGAGCAATGAGTCAGCCATGGGAGCACAGGTGAAGGCAATTCACCTGTGCTATTGGAAGGGGTGGAGCGTTGCTCCACCTCTCCTAGACCTCATTTAAGATCTGACTACCACTGGGTAAGGGTCTCTTTTGGAGATTTCTCCTTTTGGAGTATTCTTAGCGAGCCTAGGATAGGGGTAAGCTTTTCATCCATTCTTCTTTAATGTGATAGCCTGTTTAGCCTAACTTTCTTGTGTATTTCTTAATTGTAGTATCTGTTTTCTCACTGATTATACAGGAATAAAATAAAAAGGTACCCAGAGATACTCTGTTTTCAGAGTTATCTGATTGCCTTTATAATTTCAGGAATTACTTGCAGAACTCTCAGCATTTGAGATACAGTGAAGGTCTCAGTTTCAATTGTGTGCAAGCAATTTGTAATCAACAGTGGGATATTCAGTCCAAGCACTTGGGCTAGGGTTACTGAAGTATATTTTGTTCACTTGAATTGTATTAATTCTTGTACTTATTTACCCAAGATTTATGGGTTACAACGATTTCATAATTATGGAAAAATGTAGAATGCCTCTTTAGGTCCGGGCTCTCTCTGTGACCTTGAATGGATATTGTGACTGTGCTGCACCTCGACTATACCTCAAATAAACAGTGTTTTTTCCTAACATGCACAGGTGATCTGTGAGGTTAACATCTGATAGTAAAGTATTGGAAATACCCAATTACCAGCACTTCAGATGCCAAACAAGGTAGTGGGGAACAAAGGTAAAGTTCCCTGTGTACTTCAGGTAGAGCAGGGGAGGAAACTGGCTTTTATGCCTTAGATAACTAATTCTGGGGTAAAAAATGTTATTTTTCCAGTTTAAAAACTCTGCCTAAAAATATCTATCTGAAAGCTATCCCTCAGTGAAACTACACATTTCCTCAAAATGCAGTTTTCTACAATTGTGAGTTTTCAGACCAAACTGCAACACTGAAGAGCTCCACTCAGCTCTAGTGCTTAGCCCGTGCATGATAGAGCCCACCTGGGCAGACCTCTGGAGAGGTGATGGGTGCCAGCCAGGGTACTGTGACAACCAGCAAAGCTCATCACAGGTTCACTGAGTTTGTGTTGTTATGTTGTTCATTTGTTTTACTTCATTGGAAGTTGTGCTTTGGTTTTGGCACTATGAAGTAACACTGAGGAAGTAATTAGAGTAAACTCAGGATCAGAGTGACTGTCTCTGACTGTCCTGATACAAAGAGGTAGAGAGACAATCTTGCTGTTAAAGTCATCAGGTAACTAGTTAACTTTATGTGCTTTGCTGGATTTTTACTATTTAACTGGTAAAGGAGAATTAGCTAGTAATTCTCCACCCATTTCCTGGGGATCCTGAATGATGAGTATGTTACACCCTCTCTAACGTCACGCTTAATGAGAGTCCATCACCATGTAAGTTAGAATCATAGAACTACCAAGGTTGGAAAAGATCTTCAAGATCATCCAGTCCAACTGTCCACTTATACCATTATTTCTCACTAAACCATGCCCTCCAGTATAACATCTAAATGTTTCTTGCATGCGGTCTGTGACTCCATCATCTCACTGGGCAGCCTGTTCCAGTGCCTGACCACTCAGAGAAGAAGCATTTCCTAATGTCCAACCTGAATTTCACCTGGCGCAACTTGAGGCCATTCCCTCTAGTTCTGTTGCTAGTTACACAGAAGAGGCCAATCCCTGACTCCACAACCTCCCCTCAGGTAGTTGAAGAGAGTGATGAGGTCTCTCCTGAGCCTCCTCCAGACTGAACAGTCCCAGTCCCCTCAGCCATTCTGTGTAAGATTTGTGCTCCAGACACCTCTCTTTGCCTTTCTCTGAAAAAACTCCAGGGTCTTGATGTCTTTCTTGTAGTGAGGGGCCCAAAACTGAACGTTGTACCCAAAGTGTGGCCTCATCAGAGCTGAGTGCAGAGGGATGATCAGTTCCCTGCTTCTGTTGGCAATACTGTTCCTGATACAAGCTAGAATGCCATTGACCTGTTTGGCCTCCTGATAAGTTAAACTAAAAGAATGCTGATAATGAAATCTCTGCTTTTTGATCATATAGTGCTCCTGCATGTGTATAGCCAAAAGTAGGCTGACAAGTTTGGGATGAGCCTTCAACTCTTTTGGGAACCACAATGATGACTGTATGACATCAATGACTGGATTGATAAAATGTGAAGTTAACAAACTGCTAAGGTGACTCCTGAAATTCCAGCGTAATAGCCATGGTAATGGGCAATTCCACTTGTAATATACACTGAAATAAGAATGATATTTTTTCTTTATTTTGCCACCTACTGACTTTTGGACTAGGTTGTTGCTTCTTTTTGCCATGGCCCCATCTTTTCCTTTTGTTTGTACATGTATAGGACATCTAAATTGTCCTCTTAGCAATGCAAGATTTCTATCCCATTATTGATGACAGTTGTATATTCAGCCTTTCCAAAGAGGAGGACTGTACTTGTTACCAAACTACATGAGAAGAATAATGAATTTGTGCATGCTTCTCCTGTATGGTGCAAAATGTCAAAATAGCCGTTATTTTCTTTTTTAATGTATGTGTAATGTTACAATACTGAGATCAATCCAAAAGTCATGAGGCTCCGTATTCATTTCATTTGTGATGATAAGATGATAATGCTAGCAACAGTGATTCTTAATCATTTGAATATGTGATTAAGAAAATTGCACAAAACTTCAAACTGGCAACGTATGGGGGAAAAACGTATCTTCGTCCTGGAGGGGCTGAGTTAAGCCTCCTGAAAGCAACAACTTTCAACACTACCCAGGATTTTCTTTCTACATTTCTCTCATTCCTCTTGCTGTGCACCTCACTGTATGGGTTCCACAAGCCTTTTAAAATATCTGGTATGTTCTTCCTGCACACCAGAGGAAAGAAAGTTGTAAAAAGACAAATTATGATGCTACTTCTTTCCTTTTCACAGAACCAAACTCAGGCTTTGGTTTTGCAGTTAAAGCTCTTAGAAATGCTGGAGTAGAACACTGGGTTGTGGTGGATATTTAGATGCCTGTTTCTCTATAATCTTAACACACTAGTGTGCTTTCTTTTATAAGAAAAAAAAATCCTGAAGTTCCTGCCAACCAATAATAATGAATGTCAGTATTTTGATACATGGAGCAGCTGGTATCTCCTACTAATATTTCAGTTAGCAATATGAATGCTGGCTATAAATATTTCTGTGTGCTTTGGGAGTTCACAGTTGGAAGGTTTGACTGCAGAAGAACTGGAAGGGCTAGCATTTTCTGACATTGCCTGAATATCTCTTGAAACAGCAGTTAGACAGGATGACATTTAGATACTACTCATGCATGTGTTCGTATCACAAACGAGATCCCAGCATTGGCTGCAATTGAGATTTGCTATTGCTTCAAATTTTTAGCCCCTCCTTCTGGTTGCTTATAACTTCACAAAACTGTCGTTGTTCATAAGTTTTCTCCCTGCAACTTTCTATTTGGAGAGTAGATTTGTTTTTAAAGATTTCACTGAAAAACTGTTTGCAGCAAAGCTGGATCTCTCACACAACTTAATGTATCTGAAAGGAAACGTCCATCTAGGGAACCAAAGTGCTCTATTTATATGTTCCATCTCTTTGTGCAAATTCCAAAAGAGCATGCAGTTGGCTTAGAAGCAGTAAAGTGTTATTAAAAGTTAGTTTCTAATATCCCTGATAATTTCAATAATAATACGCATGATCTAGTATAGGTGAGGAAACTTGGAGCCTGTGGGTAGATGAAAACTGAGACAAAGGGAAGAGATGCAAGAACACAAAATGGTACTGAGTGAGAAAGAGTGCACTTTGCTGATGGGCTATGAACTAGACTGGGAAATAATCTGGAGTCCAAAGGGATGCATGAAAGTGGACTTGAGTGAGGAAATCAGCAGGGAGACAGATACTGAAACTGGGGAGTAGGATTGAGCAATCACACTTCCTGGAGAAGATTCATCTTTAATTTTGCCATCTCCTGTGATACAAGTTAACTATACAAACACATGCAGATCTTTGGCCAAGACAGAAAAGTAATGACCTTCTAAAACACCCAGAGATTACTTGTTTGGATTTTCCTTTTCCCTTTACTGAGCTGGGTAACTATTTCACTTCATGTTAAAAGCAGAACTGGAAGAAGAGGTTGGTTCTGCCCTTGGCCTGCTCTATGCTGCAGTGCCCCTCTCTGATGGGATGCACTACTCCCTATTTCCTATTTCTGTGTGCTCTTCCCCCTCTTATAGTTTTGCAGTCTGGCCACATAAAGGAGCCTGTGAATATTTAAATCTTGAAAATTAATGCAGAGGTGTTAGAAATACTGTCATACCTGTTTGAAGAAAACGGGTAGCCTCTCCAGAACGAGGGGGGAACAGCAGGAGTGTTTTTTCTTAATGTAAGTTTAATTACAGTAGCCAAGTAGTGCAGCGCTGGCAGATAAGTTGCAGCTTCCTGTTTATGATAAATCTGCCAGGAGAAATTTCAGATTCCTTAAGATATGTATATAATAATTGGTGTCACCCCTCAAAGGCAGAAGTTTTTGCTCTGTATCCCTTTCCACTTCAACTTGCTCAGTTTTTATTGGTCTGTGAAAATACATAGCAACAAATCCTTTAAAATTAATAACTTATACAGTGAAGTTAGATTAATGAAATGCTTTATAAAACAGCTTAATCAATGACAAGGCTAAATGCTGCAGTTCACAAGTTCTGAACTTAGAAATTCACAAAATAAATCATCTCTGTTTACGCACACTGGGTTTATGCAACTCACCCAGTAAGTGTAATGTTCAGTGGATGAGCAGAGATTCAATGGAAGTAGAACAAAAGAGCCAACAGATGGCACTACGTGTAATTCGTTAACAGTGCTCACTATTTTTTTCATTAAATTATGTAATTTTTCAGGGATATTTGTGAATGCATCAACAATACTCAATTTAGTGTGTGACACAGTGTGTTTTTTTCATGCCCATGAGTAGCATGTCTAAAATTTCCAAGGCCAGTTTTAGCACAGCTATAGTAGCTTGAATGGGGGCTCAAAATATTTTATATCTGGAAGCTGCTTTTTTTTTTTTTTCCTCTCTGCTTTTTCACTGACTATCAAGACTATTCCAGGAACACCTCCCAGGCATGCTAGCATAGAACTTCTGGTGGGTGCGTGATAGTCTTCAGCTGCGTTCCTGTAGGAGTGCTGGGCAGCAAGCTGGGGCTGTTTTATTGATTGCATGCCAGTATCCAAATCTGGTGCTAAACTTAGATGCCTGCTGTCAGCAGTACTACTCCTCAGAGTAGCACTTGCAGGATGGGGTGTTACCTGCACAGCATTGCACATACTGCATGGCTGCTGCAAAGCTGACAGTGAGTGCTCTAGAAGTGTATTCAGATATCACGGCTGGCTTCGCTTGATTCTAACCCTATTCTACACCACAAGGACCATCTTCAACCAAGATACCAATGGTGTAATCCACAGCACAAAGGACAAGAAGAAGCAGAATTTGAAAAAAATCTTAAAAACAAATGTCAATTTTATAGTATTTTAACTACAATTCTGGGGGTAGGGAAAGTTGAATGATTCTGCCCAAAGATCCTTTCTGGCAATGCTACCATCTTTTGAACGCTATAACAAAGCCAGTGAGGAGCTGTAAGCTGCTTTTATCTGCTTTTCTTTTCATCAGAACTTACTAGGCTCTCCAGTTTAATTCCTTCTGGTTCTCACTAACTTGTGTTCAAAAATAAAATGTTCTCATCAGATACAGAAATTACATAGTAATTCCAACTGTGGACAAGAAGTGTCTGTCTTCAGAGTAGTCACAGAATCACAGAATTGTAGGGGTTGGAACAAACCTCTAGAGATCATCTAGTCCAACCTCCTGCCGAAGCAGGCTCCTTAGACCAGGTTGCATAGGTAAGTGTCCAGAAGGGTCCTGAACATCTTCAGAGAAGGAGACTCCACAACCCCCCTGGGCAGCCCTGGTCATTGATGGATTAGTGATGTCTCATGAACACTAACAGCATTTATACAAAATTATTTTGCCTTTGGTTTTCTTCTGCCAAACAGGTCAGTTGTCTGCTGCACCATATACTCTCTTAACATGTGTTTTTCTCTTTTAGATAGTGCATCCACATTGGTACATCCCTGAATGCCATTTCTACTTTGAAAAAAATACTCTGGGTTTTAATTCTATGTAGGTTACTATCATTTAGATATTGTAATAGTATTAATACAATTCCATCTATTATCTTAATGAAATTTTCCTGGGACTATGTATTTTAACAAACATTATTATTAAACAACCAAATCAATTTTCAGACATTTAAATGAAATGTTTAATTTCCAGGGGTGCAGAGACAAAATTGAGTGGTTTTGATGTCAATACTTAAGAGTGTACAAATTATGAAGGAGCCTAAATTCCAATGTACCCAGTAGATAGTGCTGGCCCCTGAAGTAAGAGTGATGCCAGAGAGGCAGTAGGCACATTCAAAGGATGGGAAAGAAAAGTATGTATTTTTCTTTATTCTGGTGATATTTCCATTCCAGTCTGTTGTTGTAACTGCTGTACCACGAATATGCTTTGTTGTCTGTTCTCCAGGAAAAGAGACCCATAACAGCAACAGAGAGCCCTTGTGCCAAGTGGCCATGTGAGAGAGAAAGAGTAACCCCAAGAAAAAATACAACTGTTATGCTTAAGTCAGCAGACCTACAGCTGCAAACCTAAGGAGCATTTTGTTATTTTTCCTTAATTGAATAGTATTTAGGGATACTAAATCTGGACTTCTGATGCAAGCAGCCATTTAGGAAAAGAAACAAATGGAAAAATCACAGGACTATCTCCTACCAAGAAAAAGAGTTGTGTAAATCACTGCTTAAAAGACAGATAGAAGCAGAATCCAGAAAAACAATCAAAAACAAAAGGCAACATTGTAGTCTCTTAATTACAATTTTGGAAGGAAAGAAAAAAAAAAATGGTTGGAAAAAGACAAGTTGGAAATGGATGATTCCTCCCACAGACCCTTTCTGGCAGCACTACATCTGTGTTTTGTAACATGGTAAATGTCACAAGAATCCTTAAGTTGTTCTCTGATTGAATTTAGTCACCAAAATCTGAACTTCCACTGCTTAAATATAGAATAACAGCACCGTTAACAGCACTTGAGCCAAGCTGGAGAACACTGCTGCAGCCTGCCATGCCAGCAGCAGAGCCTGGTGCAGGGCTGGGGCCAGGGGCGATGCAAGCTACACACGAGCGTAAGGATCAACAACAGAAATCTGCTGTTTTGCTCATTTAAAGAATTAACCCCAACAGATGACATTGCCATGCCACATTCAGAGATCAAGCAGACAGGAAAATGTCAGATGTGGGAAATGCCAGGGGCTGCAAACCACTTGGTTTGCCCACACTTGTGGCACTTTATTCATTTGGAAAGTGGTAATGAGGAGACATTTAGTTAAAGGCTGATATTTAAAATAACAACCACAATTTTTACAAGCATTGACTTGTACCAGTTAATAACTGTGCCAAGAAAATGGAAGGTATTTTTAACAGCTAGTTCCTCAATCCGAAAGCCTTGACATGTGAACAAGCTACTCTGAGAATAACAAGTTACCAGAAGGCGATGGCTAAATTCAAAATTGCACCAGTGTGGCTCCAGATCAGCTTAAAATATATTTAAATAAATCAAACACAACCTGTATTTCTTCCAGTTTATACAAAGTTTATGCAGAGTTCATCTGAATTGACTCAAATTCACATGAACCTGTTTAAAATACAATTAAGATATGTTGACGCATTGGCCAGGTCCTGAGTCCTGCAAGTGATGGGAGCATTCTGCAGAACCTTTCTAATCTCATGACCATAAGTAAGCCAGAGAGAGAATGTTTCTCCTTGTTAATAAGGTGGCCATCCACATGGTTATTCAGGCTGGAAAGAAGGGTCTCGGGGCCATGGAAATGAAGGGTGGTGGTAGAGACCTGCCCGAGCCCTGGGCTCCTTTCCTACACTGGCAGCTTTAAGCTGGCAGCCATGTTCAAAATAGGCAGACTATTTGCATGGTAAAAAAGCAGTAACAGAGAGCTGCAGAAAATTGTCTGGCTTCTTTTTTCCTTTTTGTTGACTTTTTCACACATAACATTTTCTGTGACTGTTTAAGTCTGTGAGAAAAACCGAACTCTGCTTATTAAAAATATGTGTGTTTCTGAAGGGATACACATATCCAATATAACCTTCATTATGATGCTTCTAATTAACCAATCTGCTTCACAATAACACATCTAGCTGTCACCAAAATCAACACTTTTCAGCTATTAATAGATTAAGGAAAGAATGCTGATTTCTCCAGGCTCCTCTTGGGCTGGTCTCATTACTTTGTGAGCCAGATGGCGGCAGGGCCGGGTCTGTCAGCAGGCACCAGGAGGAAGACGACACTCAAGAAGTGCCAAGACGCAGCCACATCCAACAACCCGTGCTCTGGGGCAGCTGTTTGCCCTTCTTGTGGAGTTAACTCCGTGGAGAACCCAAGAAGCCATCAACTGATCTAACTCCGTTTGATTTTTCTCACCTCTCCCCCTACTCCTCCCAAAATCACCTTTGAAACAGTGCTGGCATTTGCCTCCAGCTGTGAAGGAGGTAGCTATCTCTTCGTTCCAGGTGCCCAACTAATTGCTTTTTTCCTTTACGCTGATGGATTTTACTGTCTCTTCTGAATTGGCAGAGGAGTTGCCAAGTTGGAAGCGATACTGCCATCTCCATCCAATTCGCTAGAGACTTTCTTACTGCAAGAAAAGTCTAAGGAAAGAGACAAGCATGTTTTCACTCTGATCAGTCAGAACTTGTGGCTCAGGCCCAGCCCCACGTGATAGCAAAATCCAGGAGCAGAACGTACCTCCTCATGCCTGGTGTAAAATGGCTCTTGAGCTGAAATTACAAGATTTTTTACAAAATTACAAACTACAATTTTGTAATTCCTCTTGGAAATAAATTCAAGAACTAGAGGGTTTTGAAAGAGAATTGCCATTAAAACATCTGAAAATAAAATGATACCTTCTGCTTTACATAACCATTCTCCCAAATTTTGGCTTTTCATTAGAAATTTAAAAAAAAATTCAATTTGACATGAAAGTAAAATCTAAAATTTTCTCATTCTCCCTTTTCTCCCCTTCAAACTGTGCAGGGAAATGGTTCATAGAGACAAAGGGCTGAGCCAGGTTCTCCCTCCATAGGGATGCAGAACGGAACAGACCGAGGCCATGCTGGAAATCTGTTCTTGAAATTTTCCATTGTGGGGAATCCTGCCATCTCTGCCAGTAGCCTGTAATAGTAATTTACTGTCATTATTATTTGCAAGGTTTTTCTAAAGTCAAACCTAAATCTTCTTTGCTGCAAATTAACCCAGTGTAATCTTATCCTTCCCTCATGCTGAACAATTCATTACTCATTCTCTTTAGCCTCCATTTTGTATATTGTAATATTGTTAATGTGTCCCTCTCCTCACTGCTGTCTGTGCATTCACTGAATATCTTATTTCCAACAAGTGCTGAAGTTCCATTCAATTTTTGTCCTATCCTGGATTTTTTTCAATTATTTTTTGGTTTCTTCCCAGCTTATCAGAGCATTCATAACTGATTTCTTTTTCAGCTTGTTCAGCCCCAATACAGAAATAAAAGTAATTTAATGTAAACTTAAATGATTGTCTTTTCCTTAAAAAAAAAGGAGGGGGGGGGGGGGGAAGGGGGAAATAAAACTATGAACATTTTCCATAGAAAGTCATTTTCCATTCTCATATAGAAAACGCCCTTAAATGGAAGCATTTTACCCAACTCTATTTAAAGAAATTTTCAAGATCAAATGTAGAAACTGTGATGTTTCTGTGAAATATTACAGTAAAATGGTTCTAAGATTAGGGCATAAAGTAACACAGTGTGGGGCGACCTGTGAAGACAAAGTATCTGTTCTAATCCTCCTTTACCTTGCCCTTTACTTTTCTCTGTGGAGGCCAAGTTCATATTTTCTTGCCTACCTGAAGGCAAAGCTGAATGGGGCTGTGGAGCAGGTGAGATCAGGCAGGACCCACAGCCCCATCCCATTGGTGCCATCAGCAGCCATAGCAACAGCCTCACAGATAAAGGTAAAACTGTTGGCACACAGACACAGATAAAAGTCTGAGAGCTCTAGTTACAGACTCAAGTTACAGAGTTTAAATATAAAAGGTTTTCATGCAGACTGATGTGTATGATAGTCTTATGTAATTAAATGCTGTAGAAGACATAGATTAATAGTAATGAAGGCCATTTTAGAGAGCCAGCTAAAATTACCCAGAGAACAAATTGAGAGATGGAGAATGGAGGCACAGATAGGGGAATTTATCTGAAAAAGATATGTATCCTGTCCTTCATCTGAATAATACTGAGGGAGGGGAGGAAAGTAGTAATACCAAAATAGTAATCTGCCAAGATAGACAATAAATCCTATAGTTTTTAAGAAGCAAAACAAGCTTCAGCTGGTAACGTGTTGTGAAAACCAACCAACAAGCAAACAAAAACAACTATGTCACTATAAGGCATAAAGAGTTGGTCCTGCAGTTTATAGGACCTTCAACAAAGCACATTTTCCCATTAAAGCAGGAGACTACCAGTTTAAGATCTAGACTGATACATTTGTTAAGGCTGAACTTATTTCAGTTACTCATATACATTCTTGGTGGAGTCAGTAGACAGAAGGATGGATGAGTAAATGGAAGTAAGCCAGGCATTTGAATTATTTTGACTGAGGGAACCAGCTAAAGAAGTCAGCATAGCTGAAAAGCATCAGGATGGGCATGTGAGAGAGGGTTCAGATTTCTCTGCCTCTTAAATATAAAAATGTCTGAAGCTTGACATCAGCCTAGAGGTGAACTGCTTATAAAAAGCAGCTGCAGACCTGACTGCTGACCTGGAAGGAAATACTAGCGCTAAGCTATAAGACTACAATCAAAGGAGGAAAGAATTGATCGATAAAGAAAACAAATGTGTTGAGAAGTATTAAGATAGAATGAGAATCTTCGAAAGTGAAACTGAGTTGGACCTGACAAAGAAAATGAGAAAAAAAAATAGGCAGAAGAAAAAAGAAGTTGGCCACAATGCACTGAGAGTGGGAGAGAATGATTAAAGATAGACTGGGTACAGCCTGAAATATAGGTCCTAAATTTTCAATAGATACACTAGAATACTTTCCAACATTTTGAAAATATGAATTGTAGAAAAAGACTGTTGACAATCTCATAAAATCAGGGATTATGTCAGAGGACTGGAGAACATCAAATATAGCATCTATTTTTAGGAAGGAGAGGGCAGAAAAGTGATTCCAGCAGCTACACTCCAGTTCATAATCATCCAGGAAAGCTGGATGCCTGAAGAACTATACATGGGAGCAGTGTTATCAAAGGCACAGAAGTAAGAAAAAGAGGATTTATTGAGCTAGGGGAAAGGAATGAAGGGTCCCTGCACTCTCTCCCAGAAGCAGTGGCTGTTGTTACACAGGTGGTGCAGTCAGATGCACAGCAGAAGGGTTCCCACTTTGCTTTATGCATGCAAAGCAGTGCTCTTTCCAGTCCTGTAGATGGGAAGATAGACAAAATTCACCATGAAATCATGAAGAAAGAGCTATTAAATTTAACAGGCAGTATTAGTCTTTGAGGAACACTGAGCTGAAAATAAACTTATGCTGGAAACTAATGAGGTCTCCAACTATCAGAAAAAAACTATGTTCTCAAATTGCCTTCCTACAGAAACAGCAGGAACAAAACCCCAAAAACAGAACCTCTAAGAATTTTGCAATGGAAATAGATAATTTTACAGAAGGGATTGCATGGTGTGACTACTTGAAACAGCAGCAAGACAGACTTTATAATTAAAGAGGGCAATCCCAATTCTTCTCTCATCTTTCTCCTCAGATACATGCGCTTTGTGTGTTAATCAAACATTCCCATTTTCCATGGCAAACAAGATGAGAACAATATAATGCCTAAATATGAGAGTTCTCACAAATAGCACAAGGCCTTTCCATATAAATTTATCAAGAAAAAAATTGTCTTTAGGCTACTGGGTAGCCAAAGAATTTGCACTTTTAATATTTAATGTACTTATGTCAAATGAAGCCCATCTGTGACCTGCAAATTACCAATTAACTGCTGCAGCCTGACATCTCCAAGAGGCAGAGCTGAGTCCCCACAGTTGTGCAAGTGTGCTACAAGCTGTGACCTGCAAACATGCCTTTGGCACCCAGGCCAGAGAGCTGACCAGGGTTCAGTGCAGCTCTCCTCTCTGCTTGTATGAGTGTCCTACTCAGTGTCCTGCCTGGGTGTACATGCTGGAAAGCCTAAGGTGCATCTCCCAGTTTTGAATTTTATGAAGATGGAAGAAAGACCAGAGTGGTCACCCAGCTCTGAAGAGATTTCATTCATTTCCTCCATCATGTACCTTCTCTAAGTCCCTGGTTAACTTTCCTCAGTGGACTGTCTATAAAATGACCAAGAAATTTTTTCCAGCTTATAGGATAAAGGATGGAGAAAACACATCAAAGATCACAAGAAGAGAACATTTTTCAGTGCAAAAGGGTAAGTACTGCACACAGTTGGGTTTCATGTACATAAATGCCACAGCAGGCAGATTTTATTTGTCGATAAATGTCCATTAGTTTAATTTGCTAATGAAATATAATGAAAATGCAATGAAAGATAAAAGCTCCAGAAAAAGTAGCAGGAGTTTGGCTATTCATAGCAATAGGCTAGTGGATTTAACTCTACATTTACACAAGTGAACTTAAAACCTAGACTGATGTAAAGTCCAGATTCCCTCTGTACAGTCACTGAAGTCTGAAGCACTCTGGCTTTGCCCTGGCTAGTCATAATTCTGCACTACCCTCCAGTTGGGCGTCTAACAGTATTAAGTCTGAGACTAAGACGTTCTCAGAAAAGGGATATCCCTCTGATTTTCCATTGGGAAGGTCAAAGCGGGGTGCAGTTCAGAAATTCAGTGTTAAGTCCTTGAACGTCGCTTCTCCTTTCCTGTTGGTTTCACATGCATAAAAGCAGCTGCCACAGTCTGAACCCTGCAGGACCAGAAGCTTTGGAAAGCTGCAAGGCATCACTGAAAATAAGCTTAGGCAGCACTGCGGAGAACGCTGGAGCTGGACAGTGAGGGCTGGTTGCTTTATTCTGGAGCAGTTTTTTTTTTATCCATTTCTTGATCCTAACTTTTCTCCCCAACAGTCCCTCCGGCTGCTGGCTAGTGACTGACAAGTAGGTCCCAACCACTGCCCAGACCACTGCAGCAGCCCAGGGCCCTTCAGCAAGCCCTGCTGTGCTGCTCAGCTGGTTCCTTGCCTGCAGTGATTGACTGTGAATTTTAATGACTTGCCTGAGACTGAGGAGGATTCTCAGCCTTTCTTCCCCAAGTTAATGACAGCATGCCTGCTAATATGGGATAAGCTCCATACAAACCAGCTCTTTTCCCAAGCTAAAACAAACCAAAAGATTTCAAAGACATTTCATGCAGATTTTTAGGGGAAAATCCTGCCTGTACTTAACTCTTAATATTTTAACCTTCATTCCTTCTCTAACCCATCCTCTCTGTGATCTGAGGGAAACAAAAAGCACTGGAGAACCCAGTTTCCTTATCTCTCAATCTCGAATGCCTTTACTTCAACCCACATAAAAACTGCAAGGAACACTGCATAAAAATTATTTTTTGTTTGTTTTGCAATTTTCCTTCAAACATATTATGTGCTCTGCTGAGAGCATGACATCATCTCCAACAGGAATGGTTTGAGATAGAAGTCTTTTCTAACCTTAATGATTATATGATTCTAAGGTCACCTAGTCCTGCCATAAAGTGAGGGAAAGGTGCAGAATGCAGCCTAAAGAATAATGATACAGTCATGTGACTTAATTAGTAACAGATCTAGTAAAGATTTGTCTTTATATCTATTGTAAAAATCAGGTCAATTTCTGTGTTCTTTAATCAGCCTTAGCAGCCACCAGCAGCTCCACACAGTCCTGGTGGGATTCCCACCAAGTTCTACAGGCTTACTCTGAGGTTTTTGGTTTGCTCATACTGTTCTAGTAGGCAGATATTTCAAATGTGCCTACAGAGCCAATAATACAGGAAAAAGAAAAAAAAAAGAAATGTTGATATGTGAAAGTTTTTATTAATACTCTTATAGTAGAGCACTTATTAAATATTTCAGGGAAAGATCTCTGAAAGTACTTGTGTATTGGTTATTTGCAGCAGTGGTTGGGTTGTTCTTCTAGAAGAACTTCCTCATGGATCACTGCTTACTTATTAATTAATTATTACATGTAATTACTATGTCTGTTCTGGCTCTACAACACTTAGCTGGCCAATACTATCCATCTCTTGGTCTGTTGGCCATCCAGGTGGCTTTCATTTCCTGTGGCTGCAAATTTCTTCATCTGTATATTTTACAGGAAGTTCTTGTACTTTCATGGAGTGTCCCATACACTTTACCTTATTCTCACTGGTGTCTGATAGTAGTATAATTTGACACATATATAACACTTGAAAAGTATTGTATGTGTGCCATGGAAGCACAGAGAACATTTTTAGAAAGGAAAGTATGGCCAGTCAGCCTTATATCTGCACACTCCCATCCCTAAATATCTCTTGTGAAGCCTTTTGTCTTTTCTCCTGACACTGTGCTTTTCTTCTTATCCACTTTTCCCACCAAAATGCTTTCAGGAAATATGAGTGTTTGCATCTTGTGGTCCCCTTCAGTTTAGCACAAACTGAATCATGCCGTAGAGTTCAGCTGAGTAATAAAATATAATCTGATTGGCAGGGGGTATTAGAGCGGGCCACATCATTACAGATCCTCTTTTAACCCAGTTTAACAAGTTGCTTCTGAGAAGTTATTTATTTTAGCTGTCAACATCTTGTTTCTGATATGACAGCGATCAAATCTCTGTTAGATCCTAATCTTATTCTTCTTACTCCACTTTCAAATATTTGAGAGCCTCATATAAGCTATATCACTTTTTGTCAGCAAAATTATTTGTTTGATCATTCACTGAAAGACGCTACAATGTATTTTTAAATGCCTACAACAATTATTAGCATGAGATAAGGACAGAATAAATAGCAGACAGTAGTGAAACATGCAGCAGTGAAAGTCTGAACCATTGCTATATTGAGCATGCTGATCTGTGTACAAAACGAGAATGTATTTCACAATTAGAAAAACTCAGCAACACATTCTTAGGTGCATAGATGTCACAGCAACAAGTCATTAGTTAGCGACTGATTTTCTTGTAGTGTCCATTGGAGACCTCACTCACAAGCAGAATGCCAGTCTCACCTCAGTTATGAAGTTATAAGAGCTTTTTTTTATTGTAACTATTGATGCTGGGAACTGGGGAGCGAAAAGCTATTTATTATCTGTCAGCAAGTTTTCACCTCCGCTTGAACAGTCCTTAGACTTCAGAAACTCTCATCCCTGGAGAATGCATTCTCTGAGTTTTGTCCAGCTCCTCAGGCCCAGACATTCGTGTACCTCCAGCACCCAACACTGTTTGCATTACACTTGACAGTGATGTTATTTTTATGCATTTGTAGACTATTCTATAAGGCTGCTATAATAAATAATTAAAGCTTGGAAAATCTTTAATTTTAAAAAAGTCTGGAATTGTGTTGAGCATGAAGTTTAGAGTGTTATTTGGAGTATGCAAATCATTTTTTAATTGTGGGAAGCTTAATACTTTAGGTTTAAGACACATTTGAATTAAAATATACCACCTACTGATTTCAAAATTATTCACTTAGTATGTATCTGTCTCTTGGGCCATTTGTGAATGCTGGGAAATCTCATTCCAGTAAGGGAATGTGAATGCAAGCTCAGTTTTAATGTTGGTACTCATCTCAGACCACTGAGGCATGTTCTTCCATGGACAATAATGGTAAACTCGGTATGCAGTATATTTGTGTTAGAATGGGGCCAGCTGGTGTATTTAAAGGTATCCACAAAAGTGTGAAAATCTTGTCCCCAATGGAGAGACAGCTGTTCTAGTCAGCTTTGCATCTAATTGCCTGTTGCAGACAATCCTGCGCCAGGAGTCAGAGGAACTGTACTTGCCCATCAACAAGCAGCCACTGCCTCTGCTGCCCATCCTCCTCACCGTGTTCTGCTCTTATCGAGCCTTGCAACTGCAAGGTGTAGAAAACACCTTTCATAGTAAAATAAGGTAAAACTTTTCTCTGCTGGCTGCCTCTAAGGCAACCGACAGTGAAGTTCCCGTCATGTCACCTCAAGCATGTTCACGCCTGTATGGGAAGTGGGCAAATCCTTGCTTTACTATTCATGCAGCTCCCTTGCTAGTTGTGCAAATCTAGATCCTCCCCAGCTGTTCAGTGCCATTTTTGCTTTAATGAAAGATGGTGGTTTAAAGAAAAGAGAAAAAAAAGCCATTATGTATCCTTTCTGCTTCTTCTCATGAACAACTGACAACCTATGCAAACGGGTGCCATTTGTAAGATTTTCTTGAACAAAAATGAGTGTGGCAGATACTTCTTCTGGAAATCCTAATTTGTCAGAGCATCTCTTCACCAAAGTTATATGTCTTGTATGTTGAGTGGATTTTGACACTTACCTCTTGGTTTCTTGTTACGCTGATTCATTGCTTTTATTTTGAGATCTCATCTTTCAGAAACTAGCGTTTTGGGGTGCAAATAGAAAATGTGTTGCCTTCTGATTCCCTATTCATGAGTTGGTTTTCTGCAGTGATATACAAAGCCTGTTTCATGCATGTGTATATTATATATATAAACAAATCTATATTGCCCTTTATCTCCTCATTACAGCAAAGAGTTTTGTATCTTTACATTATTTTTCCTTCTTTTAAGGAACATATTTCATATTTTGTTATAGTTTATGAAAGTGAACAGCCTTTGAATTCTTTCTAAAATGCTAATACATTTATTTTGCTGGATTTCTTTGCAATTCTATTGCAACTTTTATTTAATTAAAATAATAATACTTCTACATTTGTTTGTGCACAGAATGGGAAATAAGTCTGATATTTTTTTGGCTGTAGAAATTCTTTTGAGAAATACATGGATTTATCTCATTGTTGGAACTACAGATGTTAAGTTCTTTGGAGCTTTCCATGGTGAATAGCTGGCATTGCTGCAGAATTTTCTGCATTTCAGAGCAACATTTTTCTGCAGAAATGGATGAAGGAGACTTATAGATGGAAAGATGGTTGTAAAACTAAAGAAAAATGTTCTATTAAAATAATTAGTCTAATGAGGTTATTTCCTATCGTTTTGTTTCTTATATTTGCATACTCCAATACTAAGTAACTCTCAAATCTAGATATGCAATTTTGTAGCAGAATGCTTTAAAAGCAAGCTGTGAAGCAAACACAATGGGATCTCCCTTGTTGCTCCCTCCCAGTGGGGTGAGCCACTGTGCTGCAGAAAATGTATGCATGGAGAAAGCATACAACACACTCCCAGCGAAAGAAATTATGGACCCGTGTTCCATGAAAGGTCAGTGCATTTAGGATGGACAAATCATGGGGCAATCCTCTTAGCAGTTTGCACCACGGCAAGAGCTGTGGAATTCAAGTTGTACATTGCTAGTTACCAGTATGAAAATTGAGCTTGTTTTGTAGTTACAGTGGTGATGTTGCTGGATATCAGTGTTGTGCTGGTGTGTGCACATTTCAGACATTAGTGTCCTGAGTAGTCAGGGACCCCAGGCAGATATTTATCTCAGTTTGAAACAGTGGACTGGCCTGAAGTGGATGTTCGATGCCTCCTCCTTTGCAGCAAAGCATTCAACTGACTGTACCAGGAACTGTCAGATGGAATTTCAGGCAGTTCTAGGGATTTCTCCAGGCAACAATTTGTATGCTCCAATATGTTGATTAGCATCCTGGATGGAGTGTCCTAGAGATACTCAGGCTGCTCTTGCTGTAGAACTGATCAAAATGTACATAGATAAAATACTTGGAAATAGTAGAAATTCTTCCTGTAGTTGCAGAAATTGTCATATATATGTATCAATTTATATAATAATTATTATTGTTATTATTTTGTATGCAGTTAGAGTACTTCCCAGCCAGTAGGAGCTCAACAGTGAACAAGTTCTTCTGTAGAAGATAGAAACTTCCCTCTTCTGTGATCAGGTTTCCAAGCAAAAGCAATTCTTAGAAATTTGTGCCCTCGATATTTAAAAATGCCAAATGGGGCTAGATGGAAATAGGTTCTAAGCATTCAGGAAGAGCACACTCCTGAAGACAGATACCCAAAGACAAGAAGTAAGGAAGAAAAGAAGACTGAGCCAGAATCCTCTTGTGGTGCAATGGCAGGACAAAGGGTAATGGACACAAACTGAAATAAATACAAGAAATTCTGCCACAACACAGGAATAAAGCAAATTCTACACGTCAAACACTAGCACAGGCTGGCCAGAGAGGTTGTGGCATCTGCACCCTTGGAGACACGCACAATCCAACTGGACATGGCCCTGAGCAACCTGCTGTAGTTGGCCTTGCTTTAAGCACGTTGGACTGAGCAGTCCTAGGAGATGTCTTCCAACCAGTCTGCGATTCTGTGAATCTGTACACTTAGTCTAGTGGTATTTTTATACACTTTCTGATTTAATATTTTGTCCTTAATTGTAAGGAACATGCCACATCTCAAAAGTAGCATTTCAAGAAGTTGCTCTCATTTAAAGGATTTTTATCTGTATCTTAAAGTGATTTTCTTACATAAATTGTAAATAACATACTTGCATTTTTGTCTAATATTTAAGCAAATTTGCTTCTCAGAAAATACGTGCACAAGAAGCTTGGACTTTTATTTGTAAATCTGAACATACCTAAATATCAGGGAATTTTATCTGAATGATCACACTGTACAAGTTATTCTTATTTAATCTTTTTACAGGGCTTTATTTTGAAATCCCTGCCAGGTAATAGAAAATTTCCCTAAGACTAAGGAAGAACTTTAAAGATATATTGCTATATTGTTTAAATGTGAGATATTCACAATGAATTTGGAGCATGGATTTCATACTCTGACCTGATTCTTACCTAAAGTTAAACTAAGAACATACTGAAAAATGTGAAGTTTATCTTTTGATCTTCAACTGTGCCTAATTAGCACAGGAGTCTTGTTTCCAATAACAAAAAGAAATGCTCCCAATGAGAAATTTTTTTGTTGCTTTTTATTTTATTTTATTTTATTTTATGGTGTTGTTTTTTTCTTGTGTGAAGTTAAGCCTGTAGAATAGTTAAATTAAAATTATATTTTCTATGTCAAGAAACTCTTGAAATAGCATCTTTGTAATGTAGTAAATGGAAGATGAATGAGCAATATTCTTAGTGGTAGGAAAGTGTGGCCCAGAGTTCCTTTCTTTGAACCACATTGAAGTGTTTGGATAAAATGCCAGTGAGGTAAATAATGCATCAATAATGTTAGCAATGTTTCCTTAAGTTCCTTATGCAAAACAAACAAGAAGTTTACTTAACGTAGGCATAACTATTTCCCCTATTAGTTTTGATCAATTGCTTTGTGGTCATGTTCATTAGACAGCCTAATCTGAACCACAATTAGATTTTATCCTTTTAAAAGACAAAGCAGAATCCCAAGGCATTAATTAAAGAGCCTGACTACAGTTGGTTGCAAGATGGATGTTGCATCCCCTTTACTGATGACTCAACTCAGCAAAACAGAGCACTTTAGTTTTAAGTAGCAAATACTCTAGCAGTAATTGAATGCAAACTTTTGCTCTAGTGCAGCTGAAAGAAAGGAAATCATTTAATGTGTGCATTCTTGAAGGCATGAATTCCTCATGAGAACCATGTGAGTAAGCTAGATTTACAAAGGAAAAGCTGCAAATATGATCAAAATGTTTGAAACAGGGGAAAGTGATTGATAAACATTCCTAGGTTACTTATTTCCAGTGTTGTTTCTTTCAGATACAGAAAAAAAAATAATACCTGGTTTTCAGATCCACTGTTTCTAAGGCTGCAATATCCCAATGGCCAAAAACAATTCGTTTCTCGGAAATCGAAAACCTCATTACTTTCTTACTACACCTGAAAACTACTGGTCAGCTAGAACATTAATGCATGTTTCAGGCAGAAGGTTTGCCTCTGCAGATGGAAGGAAGCTGTCTGTGGGTAAATAAATCCAATCTATTACTTACTACATGGTTCACTATCTCAACAAATGCTCCCTGATTGCACTCCAAGGTGTCCCCGAGTCCTCACTTTGTCAGAGGCTACTCCCTCATGCTAGTCAAAAGGTAGGATGCACGTTACCCTTCCACATATGAATAAATCAGTATTCTCCACTGCCCTCCTCCAGAAACCACAAAAAGCCTTAAAAGAGCTGCTGGTCATTAAAAAGCTCTGGTACCACCATGCATGAGACCACGTAATATTGAGTGCTCCAAGTTTAGGACACTCTTCTCCAACAGTTTCCCAAAAATATGAAAGGGAACTCAAATAGCTGACTTTAAAGACGGTTAAAACATGATGCCTTTATATCTGGGTCTTTGTGGATAAGATTATGGCCTTTCTCAAGCTCTAGGGGGCCCTGTGAGGCTCTTAGTTCTTGTGGTAACATGAAGAAGGCTCCAAATGCAAGCTGGAAGTTAAAAGTGAAATATGGGAGTGTTAACAGAAGATTTAAAAAGAATACACATGTGGGTAATACATATATATTATGTATTATTTAAAAAAAATATACAGGACTTGTTCTCTTCTAGTGTTTCTTTGGACTTTCCCTTTCCAGGAGTTTGAAATGATATTACCTAGAAGAAGAGGAAAAGGCTGTTCACTGTCAGTGAGGGAAAACTATATTGCAGACCTTGGCAATAAAGGCCTGCGGCTTGACCAGTCTTCTCAGCATGCAGCCAGAGCTGCTAACTCAGCTATAAGAGAGCCAAAGCACACACAGAGTTGTTTTTTTTTTAAAATTAGCTTATTGTCCATTATTAATAGGAAACTCACAGAAAATAGAAAATACAAATGGTAAACAAACACAAAAGCTTATTTTTGGTCTGTGAGCTACAGAAGAAGGAGGTACATGGCAGCCACAGGAGATTATCTCCCACTTCTCTGAATTTCTCCCCATCAGTTTACGCACAGAGCTCACTGCCCGGTTTATCTGCCAGAAGCACTGGCGATACTACATCATGCCCTTGCACAAGTTGGAGGGAATGGCAAAGAAAAGCCTTGCAATTAGGGTAAGGAAGATTTGTCCTGAACACGTGTCCTGTGGGACAAGAACAAAAATGACAAAAAAAAAAAACCAACAGATTTTTCCCATGATATCCAAGCAAGCAAAAAAGTCAGAAGAGGGGACAACCACAAAGATCATCGCTGGAAGATCATAGCTTGAACAGGCTTTGCTTCAAAGCAAGAGTGCTAGCCCAGGGAGACAGTGTTTAATAATAATAGTATTCTTATAATGATCTTTATACAGAAACTCATAGCCCACTCAACATCCCAGATATCATTCAGCAATAACACCTTTGCTGTGTGTTCTCAGGAAACAACTGGCAAGGAGGACTATGCCCCAGAAGCATATGCTATACATTACTAAAATTAGAGAACTTTAAGGAAATTTGTCTAGGAAAAGGTGGAAAAAAGAGGAAGAACTCTGTCCTGCTGTCCTGCTGGTAGTGATTATGAAGTTTGTTGTTTACTTTTTTAATAAAAGGCTTTCACACTGAAAAATGTTTCAACCAAAACATGGGAAAGCATCTGGTCTTTCAGCTTTGAAAAAGAAAAAAAATGTACACAACGAGCACAGAGCTTTCAATGTTAATATTTAAGGAAAAGGGTTTGTTGGATTTTCAGTTTCTATCCTATTGTAAGGGTGTTTAGCCTGTGATTAAATAAACATCATAGTGGACTTGCTTCCTTCCTTAAAAGTAAGAAAATTTGATTGATAATTCATTGAAATCAACATTTCCATTGATTTTATGGGTTATATATCATTAACACCACAAAGGGCATTGCTTTTCAGAAATGTAGATATATAGTTACATGTTTAAACATGCATAGGTGAGTAATCATAAACTTTTCTACTGATTATGTGTACAGATTTTCCTTCCAGTCTTGCAGCTATTTACACATTTTTGAAGTTGTTATGCATATATGTATGCCTGCCATGCATATACATGAAAGGAACATTAAACATTTATACATTTTAGACTTCATGTTCAGAACAAGTACGCTTTTCTACACTTAAAAGGCAAACCGAAAAGAAAAAGAAAATCCATAGATTGTCAGCAGTCTAGGTTAGGGTTTTTTTGATCTATTGCTGCCTACCTGCTCATTAAGCAACCTTTCTCTTCTAAATTTATCACTTTAACATCAGATGTAGCACAAAGCCTGCAAAAGGTGCAAAATATATGTATTAATTATACTGACCAGTTCACGGTACTATGAGTATTAGCAACACCAAAGTGTTTCTACTTATCATCATTTGCTTTGATGGAGCTCCATTTGTTTCATTTATTGTTCAATTCCTTTCAATTATTTCTTCTTGGAAAGAAGTGCAATCAGCATTATTTAGTTAGGATTGTGTTTGCCCACCAGGTTTTGTAAAGTCCATTAAAGGCAAAAGTTGTTAGATATTTATGCATTGGATTTAGAGTTCTCCTCCAGTGTCTGTCTACTTTGTAATTTAAAAATGCTTTTTTGCTTTTTTTTTTTTTTTCTTACAGGAAGCAAGCAGAGATTTAAGTATTTAAGCTCAAAAGCAATCTAGCAAAAAATCACATGAACGTTTTTTTTTCCAATTTCAGGGTAACACTCTTCTGCATGAAATAAATGTCAATCTGAAAATCTTCTACTAAGCATTGCAATTTACCTTACTGATTTTGGGGGAGGTGTTTTGTTGTTTGGTGGTTACTGTTATTATTATTATTGTTGTTGTTGTTCTTGTCGTTGTTATTGTTATTATTGAAATGTTTGGAATTGTAAACCAAGACATGGGACATATGAATCTAAACATGAAATAAAAATGACAAAATTTATCTCAGGGGTTGCACGCCCTGCTTAAGTCCGCTGAGTCATTATATGTAATAAGTCTGCAAATTGCTTCCACTTATCCTTCCCCATCTTTCCAAAGAAAAGAGACATAGATGCATACATTGAATGGACTACTTAGTTGCATGTTGCTGAGTTCAGAAAAGGCTCTTAGACTGCAATCCTAAAGCAGCTTCTTCAGGGTCTCTGCACCACTCCCTGCAAAACATCTGGATATATTGTGGGTCATGAATTTCATCCTAGAGACTTTAGCTCTGGGAATTGCATTGCTGGATCCTGGCTATTTGGACATAGCAATGGTCTGTTGAACCAGCAGCCAAATCTCAGCCCCTTTTTGAATTTAAACTGTATTCTTAAAGTATCAGAAGATGCAGCATGGTGAATAAATACAGATATGTCACCCCGTAGGATGAGGTAACATATGTAAATTTACAAGTTTGAATTGGTACACACAGTAGTGAGTTCTTACTTTTGGTAATGAGTTCTCCTGTTTCTGCATTCTCATGGAACTTGCTTGGTAACAGGCACCCAGATACTTAAAAATGTCAAAAATGAGATGATCTGACCCTGAAAGTTGGTTTTGACACTAAGGTAGCAATAATTTTGAAAGTCTACAACAAATTCCAGTGAAAACAACAGGGATATATTGCTCATCACTCAGCATATGAGTCATTGCACTTGGAGGAAGAAGGCTCTGACTTCTATGAGACTTTTAATAGTTCTCCTTTAAACTTATTCATTTGACTTTCCTTTGTAGGAATGAACAAGATCTGTCAGGTGCCACTTTCAGGTTGCCAGTTGATCGCTTGGTAATCCTTACAGTTAAAGACTTCTCTGAACTTCAGTTAGCCCCAGCTGAAAATGATGACAAGAACACCGATAAGCTTAGAGGGGAGTTTTGTTAACTGGGGATGAAGGACATTGAACACTACTCTGGGGGATACGTGTCACCCCTTTGCCTTCACAAACCTCTGACATTCTCTCAGTAGAAAAGAGAGATTGGAGAAACATTCGCATTCAGTGGTAAAATAAATAATTTAAAAATAAAAAGGATAGGTTTTTAAAGAATTAGTTCCACAAATGTACCCCTGAATTAAGAAATGCATCACTGTCCCTCCAACAGTTTCTATTCCAGTATGAGAACTGTTGAGTCACAGCCTGAACCACTGATTGATCACCTGAGGCAAGCACTGAGTCAGCCCTGGGAGCTCAGGTGAAGGTGATTCAGCTGTGCGACCAGAAGAGGTGGAGACTGGCTGCAGCTCTCCTAGACCCCATTTAAGGGCTGACTGCCACAGGGGAAGGTTTTCTTTCTGGAGATCCCTCCTCTGGAAGTTTTCTATTGTGAGCCTAGGACATGGGTGAGCATTTCATTTTTGATTGTCTTTCTACTGCAATAATCTTTCTAACTAAAAACCTGTAAAATACTATCCTAACAATGCCACTCTTCTAACTGTACATTTGTTAACTACATGATGTCGCAAAACCCCTTGGCATCCAAGACTTGACTCCAGCACTCAGCACTTGTCTGTGACAGAGCACGAACTTCACTTGTGAGGAACAGCATAAACTGCTTCTTCTTTGCCTCCTTGAATATGAACAGAGATCAGGAACATATCTGCTTCTGTTTCATTCACTTGTGAAATGGACTCTCAGAGGCTCAGCAGGACAGCCAGGCTTCCATCTGTTGTGCAGAGATACTTTTTTTTTTTTTTTTTTTTCTGTAAGGTATACAAGAAATAACTAACACTTCATTTGAAAAGAAGTAATTTGACCTTCACTTTGAAGTATGCCTTAGTCTGGCTACTGCCTTAGAAGCTGTTGCTTGAAGTCCTCACCAGCTAGTAGTACTGAGAAGGGGAAATTGTTAAAGGAGTAACCACAGAATCACAGAATGGCCAGGGTTGGAAGGGACATCAAGGATCATGAATCTCCAACCCCCCTGCCACATGCAGGGCCACCAACCTCCTCATTTAATGCTAGACCAGGCTGCTCAGGGACCCATCCAATCTGGCCTTGAACACCTCCAGGGACAGGACATCCAAAACCTCTCTGGGCAGCCTGTTCCAGCACCTCACCACTCTCTGTAAAGAATTTCCCCCTGACATCCAACCTAAATCTCCCCTCCCTCAACTTAAAACCATTTCCCCTTGTCCTGCAGTTATCAACCCTTTCAAAGAGTTGATTCCCCTCCTGTTTGTAGGCTCCCTTTAGTTATTGAAAGGCTGCAATGAGGTCACCCCACAGCCTTCTTTTCTCCAGGCTGAACAAGCCCAGCTCCTTCAGCCTGTCTTCATAGGGGAGGTGCTCCACTCCCCTGATCGTGGCCCTCCTCTGGACCCAAACCAGAACCTGCCATCGTGCCTCTGTTCCACCACTTACATTCTTAAGGATCACGTGGAATCCGCATTCTCTGTTTTATTCCTATCTCTTAAATGATGCTTCCCTAATTTGTAGGAGCAAGGAGAGCATGAAGACTATTACAGTGTTATGTGCTTTGCAATGTATGGAGTAAGTGGGCAGTTTGTACAAATAGCAGGTTACAAAACAGCAAATTCCCCTTTGAATATTATTTGGAATATTTGGGAGAGGCAGATTTATGTGCCTAAAGTGGTTTATGGATATTCAGTGCCTAGGCATTTCTAAGTCAAAAACATATCTGTACCTTGAAGATATCGTCCCCAGTCCTTATCTGTAAAATCGTGTTAGGATAAGGAGGGGGAGAAAAAAAGAGGTGGATAATCATGGAGAAAAGGTATATGTATTTTTGTTGACAATATCTATTAGGCTTTTTGAGGTACTTGGTCAGGATGGTACAGGCTATGACTGCGTTAGACACGCAGGATCCATCCATCCATAGGCTCTCAGGCATAGGGCTTGGGTTTTAGCTGGCCATGTGTGGGGACCCCCGTGGGTCCCTTTCAACTCAGGGTAGTCTGTGATTCTGTTAAGTCCCAGGTTTGTGAAAGGGCACAATCTGCCAGCTATTCCCCCTCACAAGTAGTGAGCAAGCTTTTGACTAAAGTTTTCTTCATAAATACTTCTCCAAAGGGCAGCATCTGGGCTTTAGAATATTCTCATAAAGGCTTTCTTTTGGGGTACAAGATGTGCAGCATAGGAATAGTTTAGATAGTAAACCTGGAAAGCCATTAGACATCAGAAAAAAATACCAAAGGAAAGAACAAGTGCAATTAATAACACATAAAACATTTGCACCATAAAAAAGCTAGAATATCATCATTACTGCTTCAAATTAGTTGAAGAGTAATTATCCCCAAGATGTTCTGGCACCTTCTACATCTTGCTCACAAAAGTTTGACAAAACAGAAAAGATCTGGTAAATATAAAGCTATCAAAGCTGTGTTGGATTAACAGAGGGAAGAGAATTAGAATTGAACTATTTTAAGTGAAAAAGCAATACGATAAGAATTGGACAGCGTTAGTTCTCTGTGCGTGGTGTGTACACGTGGGCAACTCAACCGCAGCGAAGGTGACCTTGCACGGTCTCCTCTGATGGAAAAGCAGATTAAAATTCCAATCTCAAATATTGTCATTACTTACTTTTAATAAACAATACGATCCTAGTGAAGAGTCCAGGTGATTGTGTAAGTGCTTGGTTTGCTGAAATTGTGCTGCCTTTTGTGCTGAGGTGATTTAGACAGATTTATTAAGCAGTTTTAGGGGCGTAGGAATGGTTTGTGGATCAGGATGGAAAAAGTCTTTATGAAGCTTTAGTTTAAAAAAAGGTCTCCTTATGAGATCTGTAGTGTGGGATTCAGTATCATTAATATTTCCACACTTCATCTGTGATATGGAAAGAACACCTCTACATCCCAGTGGTGTAAAGCCGGCAGAGAACTCAAGGTTAACGCTGTCTTGGAGGCACATTCACACTTCCTGGTCTGGCCAGGCTGGGTGAGACTTTCTGGGGACAAACAGTGCTCTGCCTGGGAAGGGCACGGAGATGCTTTCTGCTGTGCCCCAGCCTGCTATGTATCAGGAGAGCAAAGAATCAGCCACCTCCTCCTCCTCGAACAAGAGGAAAAGGAGCAGGGTGGGAAGAGGCGCTGCAAGAGGGAAAGCAGAGAAAGATGGGCTGCAGGATGCCCTTCTCTCCCACCGATCCAGAGAAGAAGAATGCTTTGCTCTCTACTGTGCTAAAACATGACATTTAGACATAAGCAGTTTAAATACTCCCCTGAGCTATGTTGAGGGTGCAGAACAGCTGTATGTATAATTAAGTAAAGCTAATTACAATAAATTAAGTTAACTAGAAAATGAGTCAGAGTTTTTATTCCTAAAAGTTCTGTTGTTGTTGCCAGAGTTGAGACTGCTGCAGGGCAAGATGCTGGCCCACCACAGGCTGTCGGAGATCTTCCAGTCACCAATTTTGATGTGACGAGATGTGGAAGTAATGGGGAGAGTTCACATTCCTGGCGTTTCAGAAGTTCTTTGAGGAAACAAGTCTCTTTGGGGTAACTATAGAGCCAAGGTGCTGTCTTCTCTCTCTTTTGGCCACAGAAGTCTTGTGGAGTGCTCAAGTTGGCTTTGGAATATGATGTGAATATTTCCTTTGCTCATCTATCCAGACATACCTGTGTAATTCTGCTTTAAAAAAGCAACAGGCACAAAAACTTTTATTTTAGCTCAGCTTTTAAGCATGATGCACAGTCCAGTGAACATCTTGTACAGATCCATGAAAGTCAACCCAAAGTTGCACAAGAATGCTACTAGTGGATCTTGTTGGAGAGGAGGATTTGCCTAACCATTTATTAACATTTTTGTTTAATGCTGTGCCAGTGGAAAAGGGGCAGCATGCCAGGAAAAAGCTTTATTCTGATGTAATTAGTGGAGAACATAAGCCAAAGTAATGCCATAGGATGAACTGTAGATATCTTGGATTTAAAGTAGCAGTGCTACCTTGAGAGTCAACTCCAGGAGGAACAGTGTTCTGTATTGATTGCAAATATTTTAAGGAGGAAAGTGTTGAGCAAGTTTTGGCTCTAGCTGAGAAAGTGCTTTCGGAACAAGCCTTCAGAGTTAAGAACACACTGGGAAGGAGTCATTATAGTTTGGCTTTCTTTTACACACTTCTAACATCTGCTGCTATCAACTGCAGAAACAGGATGCAGCACTAGAAGAATTCTTGATCTTGCCTTATAGAAGTATTATGATGGTTTGCTCCTTCAATTTTGAGATGCATTTAGGAAGGAATAAACTATAGTTCAGCTGGCATACAGGAGAGATGCCAAAGGCTGTGAATTCCTCCTGTGTCTTGCTGCTGGATGCCTGAATTAAAAGACCACAGAGGGAGAGCTATCTGTCTTTGCAGAATAATGACTTTACTTTGTGCAAGGAGGAAGGAATTAGATTGGCAGGAGCTTTAATTTTGCTTTCTCCCTACAACAAATCTGTAGAATATAGGTGGTTCTATGTATCATTGCCACAGAGAGCTTGCTCTTCTAGCATCATCCTGGAAAAAAGAGGCCTCTCCATTGCTCAAAAATTAGAGCAAAATCTCCCAGCAGGAAAAATACCACTGAAAACTACATTTAATTAATCTGCATTTGCCTTATTTGATAAGAATGGACGTCACCACAGTAAAAAAAAAAAAAAAAGTCAGTATCTTTAAATGACTTAGTTTAAGGGTAGGCGTAATGCAATCCACACAGGCTGTGAAATTATTCTCATCAAGAGGCTTTAAGGAAGGTTTCTGGGAACCAAGGTGAATTAAGGTTTGACCTTCTTTTTAGTATTGTCTTTCTTGACACTTTCTCTTATATATAAACTTGTTTTCAGGCTTCAGGAATGAGTTGCATTGATCCTGTTTTTGGAGATCAGTCATAGTGGTAAACAGCAAACCTCTGTGATTTATGACTGGGCTTGCTTGCTGATAGTACCTTGGAGATGTCTGAGCACCTGCAGCTGGAGAGCCGGCTTTAGGAAGCAGGCATTTAAACCTTTCAGGTACAATTTTCTCAACGATTCTCATTTATGAGGTGAAAACAAATGGGATAAGATGGGGATTATGTCCAATGTTACTGGTTACTGCCCAGTGGTTTTTCTCAATTTATAATACTCTTTAATGTCCTCTTCCCTCGTGCCATTTTTTAACAAACTGTTTAACAAATGTTAAACATTCATTATTTCTAGTAACACCAATAATAAGGAAGGGAAAATGTCAGGAACTACTATGCATGCCATAGATTTGAGACAGTTCATGGAAAACTTTTTGGTAATGTTGTTGCATTATTGACTGATAACATGATTTCATGTAATCTACCTGAAGAACACAGCTAACATATGCAAGTGATATTTAGTCATCCAAAATGGCCGGAATACAAAATAAGGTAAAACTTGAGAGTTCTAAGTTTAATTAATTTGTTTACTTGCCATCATATGTAATCAAAACATGAATGCAATTCAATATGCTCATTGTACACACTGTTTTTTCTTTATGCTTGACAATACAGATGTAAAGTCATCTTGTACTAAAGTTAAACCTCTCAGTGAGCAAAGACTTTCCTTAAACACCAAGCCTTAAATTCAGGCATTTTCACTGCGAAATAAGAGATGCAAAGATAAATGTGGCCACACAGTTTTGGATGTTGCCATCATGTTGATAGAAATGGCTGTGCAGCACTACAGCTTCACTTTTGACTGCACAGCAGGGATCAAATTGCTAAGGGGGAAGGCTATCACTTTCTGAGGCACTGCTACATCTGTCTCTTGGTATTGATGGGGCATTTCAGCATATCTAAGATTCATAAGATGATTTGTAATGTTAAATCCTTCGAAACAAATGCAATAGCAGCAGCAAAAAACTGTGGGAAAAGCCCTGCAGGTAAATGGCACATCTGTATTGATCAAGAATCACTTAACAAGGCATAGAAAACATGCCACTATTCATAAGCAGTGTTTGAAGGCACAGATTTTCAAGGGTAAGAGGAATGATGATTCAAGATTCTGACCTTCTTTGCAACATGGACCAGAGGAGTCCTCTGGTGCAAGGCCAACAGCTGCGTTTCAGCTAGGACATATCTTCTAGGAAATTTAGCCTATCCTTGCTTTATAGTAAGCAGTTGAAAGAAAGGTCATCTTGGTCCTTTGTAATGTGTTCCTGTCACAAATAATACTCAGAAGTAATCTACTATTCTACTATTCTCTACTAATAACATCACAGATGTTATGAGTGATTCATCCAACTTCAGGCACCTCCAATAGAGGTCTACAACCGTGAGTCACAACAGGTACCTTTTACAGGCAGTGGAGCAGATAGAAATGTTAAGGGAGTGATTCATCTAACCTGTTTTAGACATCTACTCTAGACTGAGATGAATTGTGCTTTACCATCCGCTGAGAATATTGCTTAGATCTGTATTGACATGCATAGCTTCTAGATGGAGCAGCTCAGATACAGACATCTATATTTATCTAGATGAATCCTATCATCATACAGGTCTTTGTTCTGCTGAAGAGTTTGGCCTTCCCTAGTTGGATACTTTTGGACTGTGAGCAAACTATCCCTTAGCTTTCTCTGCCCTTGTTAAGGGAGACAGGACAGGATCTGTTATTATTTGATCTGTTTCCTAATACTGTAAACAATTTTTACAGACTTCAATTTTTCATTTTCCTCCTGTAAATGTCAGAATTGGACACAATATTAGAGAGATGATCGTATATCAGGATGGTAAATATAGCAGTAGTAAGAACAACAGTATGTGAGTAGCTGTACTAGGTCAGACTCAAGGTCTGTCTAGATTAATGGCTTGTCTTTGACAGTGGTGTGTAGTGGAATGATTTGGGAAAAGTATAAAGGAGGAAAGAAGTGAATGATAGTTTCTGGACTCCTCTACAGGCCTTCAGCTCTATGACAAATTCAGACATCCCTGTGCTGAAGAGTGCTCCACAGAAGGTGCTCACAAGAATTTGTCTCATTAGCATAAGTTTTAGTATCCATAATATTGACTGCCAGTCAGAGTTTAACAGTTCAAATATGGAGCATTAAAATAAAAAAAAAAGCTTTTGTTTTAATCTGCCACATTGTTTTCCTTTCATGTCCTCTATGTTTCTTATCATGAGACATAGTGAAAAAATATTCAGCAGTGTAAGCTGCTTGCTTAGATCCTGTTTATCTACATCAGCTTTTCTTGCCACAGCACTGAGCAGCAGATCGTTTGCTCCAAAACCCAAGACTTTTTCTACAGTGTTGTTTTTTATTGTTAGTTTTTTAATGTAACAGTCTTTGTCCCTGACATATGGGCCTGAATTAAATATATTTGGTTGAATGTCAACAAATTTGCTTGTTGCTTTCTCTCACAAGTTTGGGGGTATTGACAAACTGTACTAGGATCCTCTTTTCCAGATAATTTTCAATATATCCAGTTTTTTTAATATATATTTTTATGTATCCAGATAGCTTACATCTCTCAGTGTATTTGTCAGTGGAGCAGAAAAACTGTTTCTCTTTAGGTGAGGGTAGCACTGAGTCTGCTGCCTTGTTCAGAGGACAATATCACAGCTTGGCTTGACACAGTGACAACTCGTGGTGTTGCTTGTGCCATGGAACATGTCAGAATTGCAGCGCAGGTTTGCTTGATGCTGCAGGAGCCACATCACCCTGAGGAGTCCTGACATTGCAACTGCGGCAGTAACGCTGCCTTTTGTGATTTCACATTTTTCATCAATTGCACTTATGCTGCTGATCTCTGGTCTGTGGCATCTGCAATTGCGGAAATGTCTTGTGTTATTTCCCTGACTTGCCTCAGTCAGATCATACAAAATGAATTTCTGAAGGAGAAAATGGGACTTTCATCCTATGCAACACAGCCAAAAATAGTTAACTCTTAAATGTTATTTACAATTTTATCTCCTTCCTCCTGGAGGTAGAAATGCTGCTGGCATCTCCTATGGTAAGATGCTTGCCAGAAGGTGCAATGCGTGGAAAAAGGATCATTTCCTGAATCATATTCTGAAGGCGGCCTCATTCTAGAAGAGGGAGGGAGTGACCTCTCTACTTCTTCCCTATTGCACTCCATCTGGAGATGGATGCTGAGCACGGAAAGTGGGAGGCAGAGGGAAGGCACACGAGGAGCTCTGTGCCTCCTGCTCGCCATGTTGTAACACGCCAGCCCACTGGCACAGGCTTGCCCTCTCCACTTCAGGCTGTTCTTTCATGTACTAGCAAAGACCAGGGAGCTATCCCAAAACAGGCCTTATACGTTCAACTCAAAACTCATTAGTCTTGAGCCACTCATGCTTAAGCAACAACCAGTATCCCTTACAAAAAGAGATAAGAAAGGCTTAGAGCAATGGAGAAGACATCACACAGTTAAAGAGCAGAATCTGACTGACCAGGCTATGAATAAAATCACTTTCTCAGGGTAACTAGATTACTATAAATCCTTATTATAATATGACCTTTGCTACATTAAATGATGACATTAAAGTGACCTCTGATTATATAAACTTGATATTTTGACTGTAAAGAAAAAACAACTTGTGTTTATATACATGTATAGGAATAAAAGAAGAAGAAATTGATATAATTAAAATGTTTACCATTTAAAGTGATATAGGCAGTCATCAAGACATCTAAATAAAACTGCATATGAGTTACGCCATTTAAGGCTTAGTAAAGAATTTGCAACCTAATTGTGTCAGTGATCTGAGAGATCAGTTTCTGCTGACCCCACTATCCACCAAAGATGCTTTGCAGTGTGGTGCAGGGTGTCTTTTCACCATCTTTAGCTGATAACCATTACAAATAAAATTTAGTCCATTGCCTTTGTATTGCCACAGATATGCATGAGAAACATTTATTTTTCTAAAATTTAACTACTCTTTGTCTGATGAGGACTTTTTATTAGAGCTTCTGCATTAAAAAACAAGAAAAAAAGACCTGTGAAGATGTAGGTCCATGGTACAATTTCTGTCCTCCAACTGGCTGGTTCTAGAGTAGCACAGAATGAAATGCCTAATAATGAAGAGCACTTGTGTTGACCAGTAACTCAATATCCAGTTTGTTTGGTCTTTGTCTCAACACTGAGGAAGCTTTGTCTATCTGTGCAGGTTGAATATAAATTATCATAGTACTCAACTATGTTAGCACTATGCACACACTTCAGTGCAAAGCTGAATAGAGCTTTGTACTCCTCCAAATACGAGGGTATATGGATGGCTGACATAACTGCTTTTGCCTGGTTTGCAATAGTATAAATATGAAAACTGACTTTGGATCAAAACAATCTTATTAAACAAGCATTCATGTCAATGGCATGGACAACAGACTGTTTATTTTATCAGACATATCCTCTTACTCCACTAGTTCAACAAAGCATTGTGTATTGATTTGACCTAGATACTGTCAAATTACGCTGAGTGACTGCAGGATGTACGAATACAGACCTTATTTATATTCTGGAACTGTGCCCTTTCTGCCATCTTGGATCTTCCCATAAAATCTTACAAGATGCAAGAAAAAAAATCTATTCTGCTTTTTCAGATTTATGACTCTCAAATGAAAGAAGGAACAGAAATAATCTTTCCATTTGTCAGCCTGTCATCTACATGAAACAGACACAGCTGCTACTGCTGCAAAAAAAAAATCTATTATAGGTATAAAATGGACATTTTCTTCTCAAATATTTTTGTTAGTAATTTCACTTAAAAAACTATGATATCTTAGGATGGTAGAATTCTCACTTCATCCTATGAATGAAGAGACATCATAATTCACTTCAGGTTTAGTCTGTGTTATTTTGTGCAGTTGAAAATGGCAAATTCTGGGTATTTCTGCTTAGAATTGCACTATCACTTTTCAAAAAGGTAGTATGCAGTGTTGCTCATTCACTTCAGTCTTCCACCACAGAGATAACAATCATGACAATGGGAGTCACCACAAAGTCCCTTGAAAGTGCCAGCCAATGAGGACCATTCAGTCTTATCTCCTCATCCAGTGATGGCTGAGAACTGTCTTTAGACTAGAGAAAACTAAGAATGAATTAAGCTCTTTCTTACAGAAGAGCATGTATGCTTAGGAAATATGTGCAACTGTGAAATTTTATCAGTTTCATCTCAAGAGATTGATAAGAGACTATAGCTTGTCTAGGGTGAGAAAGGTGAAAGTGCTCTTCACCACTGTATGGGAACTGTTAGGTCATGGCCTAAATCAGTGGTTGAGCACCTGGTGAAGAGGGGTGGTGAGCCTTGGGAGCACAGGTGGAAGCAATTCACCTGCATGACTGGAAAGGGGAAACCCTGGGTCCACCCTTTCCTAACCTCATTTAGGGGTTGGCAGCCAAGAGAGAAATGTTTCTCTACTTGGAGAACGTTTCCTTCTGGGAGTTTTCCAGAAAAGCCTTTATCTCTGGAGTGAGGTGAGCTCTTTCTTCTTTATTATCAAATTGTGACTAATACCTTTCTGGGTTATCTGAAAACTGGTTAGAGACAACTATGTAGCTCTATTTCATACCATACAACTGTGTGTTTCTCTTTCAGTTGCGTCAGGCCTGGGAAGAGGCAAATATCTCATTCTTATAGAGCAGATAAGCCCAAAGCCCTGCCTGATAGAGGACTTGACCATTGGTCCTTGCCCAATCTAGCATAGACAGACCCTTCCTTACTTTTTCTTGTTTTGTTTTTTGTTTTGTTTTCTGGAAAATATATTTCTTCTTCAGATTCCTGTAGGTTTTTTTCTCTATTTTTTGTTCTTTTCTTAACATCCCATCTGAAACCTGACAGATCCTCAGAAGGGAGGTTTGCTGGCAAGGGGATGCCTTGCTGTTTCCCACCTTTCTGCTCTCTGTCTCTTCTCCCTCTCCAAAGAATCACATGGGCTGGTTGGAGTGAGTAGTAGAAAATTAGCAACTAATCAGTACCATTTGGAAAGAGAAAGGAAATGCAAAATGTGACTGAGGTAGGAAAACAAGTTGGTTCCTATCATGGAAATTCCTAGGAAAATATACATGAAATAAATGTCAATCACTTGTGCTGGTTTGTTTCAGGTGCAGTGTTATATAAGTGAAAAAAATATATTGTAAAACTAATACTTACTAGTCTCTTACCTTTAACAAAAGGCAGAAGGGTTGAAATCACACAATCAGTTATGTACCACTGAGTGTGATCTGTACGTGCATGACTTCAGCAAGAATTTTTGAATTAAAGAAAAACTAGACTTAACTGTCAATGTGAAATGTTTTAAAATGCAGAGTAGGTATAACAAAGTAGTCTAATCGCATATTTTGAGAATATAACTGTTTCTTCACCTGAAAGAACAGAAGAATGTATAGAAGAACTATTTGCTTAGGATTTCACTAAAAATTTATCATGATAGCAGCTAAACAGTATTTCTGAGTAGTGTAAAACAAGACCGTGAGAGTTGATCTCAGGAAAACTAAGTTTCCATTTTACAATACTACTTCTCAAAGCAGACTAAATTTGAAAATCTGAGATGCTTTAAAGCAAACAGATTCCAGAATGAAAACTTGGTTTATTTTGACAGGTTGTAAACTTCACACAATCATTTGCAACAAATACTTGCCATTATTATGATAATATAAAAACCTGCTGTGTTCAGAATATAGAGAACTTTGATGTTGTATTCAATGTTGTACTGTGGTCCAGATGGACATTTCTTTCAGATTCTTGTTTCATACACAAAAAAATATATCTATTTCTTAGATTTATCAGGATACTGAAAAAAGGAAGAAAGTACTCTTTTACTTCTGAGGTGATGACATGAGTAAAGCTCTGATTTTTGTGGGGGAAAAATGTTATTTTAAAGTTTTCAGCATAAAGCACTAGATAATTCACTATTTTTATTCTGAGACTATTATGTTTATCCTTTGGTTTAGTGGAGTTGGCATGCTCATAAATCCCACCTTTCTCTGGCTGTTATTTCTGTCTGTTAGATTATTTTTTTATTCGCAAGGCAATAAAAGGTCACTGAAAAGAGGAATATAATATTCAGTCTCATAAAATAAAGTTAAAGAGTATTTAGCATTTATATCTTTCCAGGGCGGTAAACAAAATATGGTTTATTTGACTCGATGAAGACCTATGATACTGAAAAATACAAATTTAATGACTTGTTTTAACAGAGTAAGATAAATCTTTCAAGACAAATTTTCACTAATACCATGTTGTTTCTGGGGAATTCCGCTATACAGTTATACATGTGTCCACAGAAAGAGCAGCACTTTGGCTCTTACCTTCCAGAACTCTTTATGAGATGCACAAGTAGACTTCTTAACTACTTCTGGACGAACAGCACATTTCAAAGTTGCTTATCTATTACATAGGGAAAAAAAAAAACAAACATTTCTTAATAAAGTTTAGTACTAAATTAGATCGTAACATTGAAGGAATAATATTTCTTTTTTTTTTTTTTTTTTTTTTTTTACATCAAGCCCCATTTTGACCAAAGGCTGGTTTCTACAGTGCATTTTTGAACCCCCAGAGCTGAAGCCAATGAATTCCTTTTGGAAGTAAAATTTAATTCTGCTTAGTAGGTAAATGTAATTCTGATTGAGAAACTTGTTTAAATATATATATATATGCATATATATATATATATATATATATATATGCATATATATATATATGCATATATGCATATATGCATCTTTTAATGCAACCTGAAAGAATGGGAGTTCTGATAAAATCATACCAGGCCAATAGTTCTCTTTAACAAGGAGAAGAATTTTATATGCATAGCCCAGATTTTTACTGATTGAGCTCATGTATTAAGTGTGATCTTTTCTGCATACTTTGAACAGGGGATAAAAAAAGTTATCTTTCAAATTGAATGCTCTAACCAGGTTATTTTCTGACATGGATTCAGCTTGAGATTTTAGAGTAAATTTAAGCACCCTTCTACATCTAGCCTGTGGCTTCTATCAGTTTTTACTCGGTTTTCTCTCTCACCGGTCTCAGCCTATTCATAGAGAAAGAGATGAAAGGATTCAAAGGCATGCAGGGAAAGAAAATTACACTATCTGAGTTTATGTTCAAAAAAGAACTGGAATTTCAAAAGCACTTGATACCAAAACTTATTATTGGTGAGAGAGAGAGGACATTAAGCATAGGTATGACCATTAGCTTTGCTTAAATGATCCGCATTTTCATGGATTCATAGAATCACAGAATGGCCTGAGTTGGATGGGACCTGAAAGATCATCCTGTTCAACTCCCTACCATGGGCGAGGTTGTTACCCACTATATCAGATTTTCAATGAAACACTGAAACAATCTTGGCTGTGGGAAGATGGATAAAGGAGAAGAACAAACTCTGGTACCTTAAGATAGGTATTTAATGCTGGTGGTTTTCCGTTTGTGTTTAGTTTCTAGCATTCCCACTGAAGTTAGGGAGAGCTTCAAGCACTCAGAATCCATTAAAACCAAGGTTCTTTCTTTGTGTCCAAGTTCAAGCAGGACACTGTGTTTGTGGTTTGTCTTTTAGTAAATAATTCTTAATCCTTTTTTTTTTTTTTTTCCCTATCAAGTGTAATTCAGTAGGCATGCCTGCTTTGTAAAGAGTTAGACTTAATGGAACCGGGATGTACTTTCCTTATAAACACAGAAGACCTCCAGGGGATCTCTGCTGCTCTCCCTATACGTTCCTACTTATACCTAGAGCATGTTTGCTTAAAGAACCTTATGTTAATGACATCTTAAAGAAATTAGGGAAATGGTCCTTATAAACAAACAGAAAATAGGAAAAGTGAATACTCTTTTGCAGAATAATTTTGATAATCAAGTTCTCTGCACAGATCGCTGCCATCCCATTAACTAGGTACCAAAACTGTTTTCAATTCCAGCAGGATGTGGCCAGTATTAGGCCAAATCTCAGAGAGTCCTTTGTCAATCACAATAACACACACTTGAAATCAAGGCACAAATCCTTCCTTTGCTCACTTGATTTTGGTTTTGAAGAATTGTCTTCTTACATCAGGGTCTAAATATCACAATCTTCCAGAATAAAAATCTTCTAATTTATATGCGCATGAAAATCCACATCTTCACTAAGAAGGTAATATTTGTCTGTTATGCTTTTTCAGTAAAGGAGTGGTACTGCCCTGATGCCCCTGTATCTACTAGAAAGAGATTTTCGGCAGAGGATCTCAAAGAGTGATGGAAGCTTGATGGAACTCTTTTTCTTCCTTTCTGTCTCAGTATTGAAAATCAAATATAATCACTATTTATCCTTCCACCTGCAAGAGCTCCCTGCCTTGGGCTTCTCAAGTGGCACCTTGTAACTTCATAACTCCCATAAATCAAGTAATCCTGTATTCAGTCTGAGAGATGCCATGAACTCATTTTTTAACCCAACAAGATTTATTGGGTGGTGATTTTTCATGCCTTCTGGCACCCCAAGACAATGGATATTTATATTTTTTGCTTCTAACTTATTCTCTAACATTTCAAAGCAATGACTGTATATCACAGTTTGTGTGCCAAAAGTATCACCTCATGACGAGCTCCTACGCATTTATACGCACGTGATCTGAGAGTGCATCCATTTTTTCCATAATTTACTGTACCAGAGGCTTTTACAATGAGAGAATGGAAGCATCTGGAACAGTGTTTCGCACTATCGTTCTGAAAGACCTTGTGATGTATTCATATAACAGATTAACCCTCGTTTGTGTTTCTAGAAATTGCCAAGATACAGGTGGTATATTATGCCTTGACTGATAATCTTCTTATCAAGTCTTACCAGCAAGTTGTTTTCAAGAGACCAACAAAAAGAAAAAAAGAAAAAAAAAACCCTAAAATTTCAGTAATAGGGTACAAAATTTCAGTAATAGGGTACAAGATAGAGTTTCTCTCTTGGTAGTGAATTGTCCCAATACTCAAATGACTGAAGAATGATTGTCATCTCACCCTATGAATATTGTAGGAATAGGTAATACAGGACTACTAAGGTTTAGATGAACTTTTCTATTCTCATACTGAAATAGGGTGAGTTGAAGATTCTCTGAAAACCTAAATATTCATGGGAAGAGAAACAGTAGGAAAACTGAGGCATATTGGCACATCTCAGCCAGGCTTAAGGTAGTTCTGGAATGAACTACTGAATTTCAGAAGAATGCTGAATGAAGCATTTTTCTGGAATGAGGCCTGTGTTGCAAAGCCTGGCTAAGAAACACACTGAAATGCAAAATAGTAAAGCTCAAAGATTCCTGGAGAAGTCATGTAATTGTTGTACTGAAGTCATACTCTAGTAAGTGATTGTTCTGGCTTCTGGTGCGTTTGGTTTCCTGATCACTGTGTTGTTTTGGTCAGATCACTAACATGCTGGAGAGCATAGTGCTAATAACAGGTGTGCTCATCCTTTTGCAATCTCATTTTCTCTAATTGACACCTCAATGATCTGCAAAGATAAATCTCCACATTACAAGCATTAGGCTGCAATACTAATGTTATTAGGTGCCATCATTATGAAGTTGATGAAAATATTATATTTTTAACGTTTTGTTTGAATTACTGTATCTACAATCCTACAGTTGTAGCAGGAATTTTACTGTGCCATGATGTGTAATATCATCGGAGATCACTTAAGCATGCCTTGTTTATAAGGACTTGTATTCAGAGCTCTTGAGTACTGTGAAGCAAAATCCCATCAGAGGAGAGCATGTCTGGGCTACTGACCTCAAGTGACAAAACTGTCCCATAACCTTCAAAAAACCCTGAGCTCAGACTAGTCACAGACACTCAAGCATTTTGCAGAGAAGTCATGAATATCTCTCACTATGCAGTATTTGAGAAGTAGGGCCTAGCACTGACTCAAACACCAAAAAAGAAAGGAAATGGTAAAGGTAGAATTGCTCTAATTACTGCTGGGAATGGGTCCATGATTATGGATAGAGAAGCTGAAGGGGTTCCTTCAAGACTCTCAGAACCAGGATGAAGTATTGTACTCAGAGGAAAAAATACCTCATGCTTTGTGCCTGCATCAGGAGAAATCTCCCAGATAGTTTTAAGTTCAGGTTTAGAACTGAGCTGAGATCAGATTACAGAAACTTGCTAAATTTCTGTCTTGATGTTCAAATCAATTGTGGTAGATATACCAAGAAACATATGATTTGTTAATATTTTTGTTTCCATTAACTTTGCCAGGCTAATGGACTGTGATTAGACTTACAGAATAAAGACTATTACTTTTATTGTGTGATCCCAAAAGCAGATGGATTCAGGACAAGGATTTGGGCTGTAAGGTAAGAGTAATTTTTTCATACTTTGCTACTAATAGCTCTATAGCTGGACTTTGTTTACTGCCACAATAAGCAGAAACAGACTTTACTATTATTACAACTTTGTGAAATTTGGAATCTGCAGAAATAATAGGAAAACTGATGTAATATGAAAAAAAGAAAAGGGGGTATCTTTGATTTTTGGCCCGGGAACAGGTGTCCAAAATGCTATTAAGTACTGTTGTTTACAATTGATCGAGTGGCAAAAAGGATTATGGACAGCAGTGGCTGATGCGCTCAGTTTTATCTACTTTTTTTTTTTTTTTTTTTTTTGCCAGAGCCACAGGTTTAGCCAGTGATGTTATTCCAGTTTAGAATTATCTAGTAGTCATTTTCATAGCTCGAAGTGTTTATGGGAAGCATGTAGATCTTTTGGCAATAAGCAAGAAACCTGCCGAACCTCTGCTCTCATGCTGACCAGCCCTACTTGGCTGCTGTTATCAGTCTAGGAACAGAATAGGAACTCAACTGAGATCTGCATGCAATGTCAACATCAATAACAAGCAACATATCTGACGCTCCACAGAAAAATTCTTTTCCACATAAAACCAAACATAAACCCACTCCCAGTGGGTTTCACCTTACATGTGGCCCAATTCAAACCTAGTCCCAGTCTCACCCTAATTCAAATTACAGACTTAATTCTAACTCTTCTTGTCTCTTTCCCATTCTAGTTTTGTTCTAGGCTTCTATGAAGTTCAAACTTCAAACCTAAGTCCGTCACTTCAGCCTTTCCTTTTTGTAACTCCAGAGAAACAAGAGATCATTCACTGACCTTATGTCATAAATCATTAAAAAAAAAAAAAGAGAAGGTCTCAATACATCAGCAAGTTCTTTACTTGATTACACTAATATCAATAAATTAATATATTTCACATACCAAATTTTGAACAGTAAAGTAAGAACAAACTTTGGTCCCCTTGGATTTTAATGAAGGGTAAACTAAGTCTCTAACATAAGTAAAAATAAGGTGGTCTTTTTCAAAAGTTTAACATTTTCCCCAAACTACTTTTACTCTTTTGAATGCACAGTTAGTTTTGGAGCCTTCTAGGAGGAATTCTCTTGAGAGAGACTAGATCCAGAGGAAAAAAGGTAATTGCACTGGTTCTCAGGGATGTGAATGTACTGAAGTTGTCACCCTGAAAAGCAGCAAAACTGAAGCAACCTATAAACTGGAAAGATATTGGAAACAAGACATGGTACACTTTGCAAGACTGCCTGAACCAAAGGACTGCAGTGAGAACTGATGACTGAAAAACTTACCATAGTTCAGTTTGAAGTGTTTTTAACCATGTAGAGCACTCCCTTCAAACAGCACCAGGCAATCTCTAGAGAGGGGCAGCCCACGTTTTGTGGCTGTTAAAGTACAGAACTTCCTAGTAATGGTTTCAGAACATACACATGAAATGTGAAGAAGGAGTCTTGGGAGAGACCTATAAAATGAAACTGGGTAAGATTTATACAATGTGTACTGATTTCACGTGTCCTTAAGGCTGCATAATTTAATAGACAATACTGGCAAATGTAATATGGATTATGTTAATAGGTTATGGATTGTGCTAACAGTGTTTGAGAACCCTACAGAATATGATGGAAAACATTTATTTCTTTTAACCTTTGTGTCTGTAGCAAAGTCATAATGGTTTACTCAATTAATGAATTCAAAAATAATTTAAAAGAGCTTAGCTTGCCTTATGCATTCCAGTATGGATAAAGATGACAAAATCTCAAAACCAACACAGCCTGTTTTGGCTCTGCACCGACACCCACCTTGAGGAAGAACTGTAATGCTCTCCCAGAGATGACATCATGGGCTTAGACTAAATGTTTGGGGGAAAAAAAGTAAAAAATAGAAAGGGACTATGTGTTCACGCCAAGCTGATTGCATATCTGCATCCAGACATCAGCCTTACAGCCTCAGCACTAAAAGCCCCGGAGACACGAGAAGCAGCTGTGCTGCTCTCCAGCTCAGCTCGGCGCTGCTGTGCGCAGGGTCGGGTGAGCTCTGCTCGGTGAGCGGCACCGAGCCGGAGCCCGAGCCCACCGTGCTGAGGAGGTTGCCACGGTTACCGCAGGGATCCCTGTGCTCGGTGCTGAGATTCAGGGCTGTAATAGAGATGCTGTGCTTCACTAAACAGGAAAAAAATAGCAAAATATAGAACGGTGATTAAGTAACTGACAATTGCTGCGGAAGTAAATAAAAATAAACAATAACAATTATGTATAGACAAAATGCAAGAGCTGTAAAACTGTTGCTATTCCCTTTATTATATACAGATGTCTAAAACAAATGTTTTATAAACCCGGGGGAATTTTTGACACAGTATGATTATAAATATAATCTCAATCTCTGTTATACCTTTTGCTGCTCTCTTGTCTCAGCTGTCATGCCTGTGAACACATAGTTACAGTGTGGGACAAGGTGAAGACCCACATTCAGCCTCAGCACAGTTCCTGCTGTATTTAGTCATAATGAGTCTCATCCTGCAGTACGTTAACTGGGCTACAGGTCCAGTCAATGACTGAATGATAGGTACACTTGGAATTAGGGTAGCTGCTGCAACTTGGGGGTACAGACAGTAGGGTAGGCTGGCGATAGGCCTCTTCTCCCAGGTGATAACATGAGAGGTAATGGCTGTAAGTTATGCATGGAAAGATTCAGGTTGGATATCAGGAAAAAAAAACTGTTCCCAGAGCAGTGAGGCACTGGAACAGAAAGTGATGGAGTCACTATCCCTGGAGGTGTTCAAGAAATATGTAGATGTGGCACTGAGGGATGTGCTTAGTGAGCATGGTGGTGGTGGGTCGGTGGTTGGAGTGGATGATACTACTGGTCTTTTCCAAGCTTAATGGTTCTGTGATTCTACACTTTGTCTTTTTTTGGCATAACATGTCTGTGTGAGATGGGGTAACTGGAAATGCATGTCAGAGCACCGACATGACACCATGCTGCTGGGTATGCTGGCTATGAGCAGTCCTGTGTAAGCACAGTGAGTGTGTGACTAATTCTGTTACATATGTCAGGGTAAAGTAGTTTGTATCTGAGTTCAGAATTGAGCCCCTGGCATAAATACAGATTTAAATTATGAATTCAGAAACTACTGATGGTGGCTGTGAAACACACTAACATTTCAAAAGCCTCCTAAAATGCTGAGAAAATTCCATCAATCACAGTCTTAAAACTGTTCATGCCCTTCATCATTTTGGACTTCTTTTCCATAATTTTCAGCTCCTATTTTGTAGTCTGTAGTTGAAGAAGTCCTCTTGCTCTTTCTTGTATTTACTTATTTTTGACATGAAAGTGCACGCATTTTTATGCTTCTCTGGAAAAAAAGCTTATGTGATCAGAATAAGGTCAGGAAAAGGTGGTACATGCAAAAAAAGAGTTTGAATCAAAACTCATTTTAATAGTAATGATATCACTTCTATAATTTTTTGTGATACAATATTATACTGAGAAATTATTTTGACCAAAAAATATTAACTTTTTTTTTTGTGGAATTGTTTAAATACAAATATCTCTGGCTTAACAATTGCTATGAAATACAATTCTCTAGTATAGGCTTTCTTTTTTTTTTTCTTTTTTTTTTTTCTTTCACTGTGAAACATAAGCTTCCTTATATATATAAGTTCCTTATTAGCATTCTTAACAATTTCAATTATTCAGGATATTATTGGCATTTTTTTTCTTTCTAAATCACTTATTTCTGAAGTTACTAGTTTTGAAGATTACTGTAGCCTAAGTCCTGAATGCAGAAACTGTGAAGAAGGAAAGCCAGGAAACCCCTATAGAAAACTGAAATTCAAATGAGAAAGTATAAGTGGTAACTCTAAGGGGGCAGTTTACTTATTGGAAAAGCTTATCCTGCATTTGCCAGCTCTTCACTGCCTCTGCAGTGGGTTTGGGCAATGAGAAAAAGCAGTACTGTTGTTCAGCTGTGCTGAACTGCCAGGAGGCCCAGGATGTTTCCATCTGTGGAAGACAAACCCAGGTAGTTCTTGGTTTGAGCACAAAAATCCTTCCATTTAGAGTGATAAGGTGTTTCCCATTGGGCACTTATAGTGGGTTTGACCTTTGATTGTCATTTAGGCACCTAAGTGTCCACTATTTCTTAACACTCAATTTTCTCGCAGGAAGATCCATGAGGCTTCTGGAGGCTCCCACCTGTAGCTGTAAGGTTTGAATTTCCGGACAGGCTCACCTGTAGCTACACGGCAGCTCAATCAAGGTAAAGTTTTCATGGGAGTATTGTTTTTTTTATGTCAGCTGGCAGCAGCTTAACTCACAGTGACCAGCAACCTCAGGGGACTGTCAAGCAAACACCTGTGTTTGTTTGGATACACTCTTCTCTGCCCTTGTGTGAGCAGGAAAGGCAACCTCAGACCCTGCTTGGCACAGCCAGAAGGTAGAGAGTGAGAGAAGGCAGAGAATCTATTCTAGAAATCAGTACTGCCCCTTAACTTTTGAAACACAATGTTCAATCCCTATGTAAAAAGCAAAGCAGCAGCTTTGGTTCCACCTCCTTACCTCTCTTGTTCCTGAACACTCACTGTCAAACACATGCAGAGAGCTGGTGTGCAATCCCAGTCAGGGAAAGGTGTGCTGGAAAAATGCCTGCTTCCCTTGCTGCCTTTTTTTCCATGAGGTTCTGTTTTCCTTCTTTGCTCTCATCATGCCTCCGACTGCAAGAGACTCAAGAAAATGCAGTCAGGAGACAAAGCACTGCATTTGCTGCATCAGAATCCCATGTGAGCAAACTTTATGTCCCAAGCAGCTCAGTGATTTCATTGAAATGTAAAGCTGAAGAAGAAGCTGACAAAGATGAGAAAAATCTCTCAGCAAGCATAGGAAAAAAATACCAAAAAGTAGCAAAGGAAATTTCTGTTTGTACATGTGATGTGAAAGTTTATCCTCAAAATATTCATGGAAATGCAGATTTATTCAGAATATCTCTGTCTTTCTATCTGTCACAAGTTTTTTGCAACTTTGAATTACTGGACTGGGTAACTGAATTTAAAACCTAATGTGTTTAGCTGTAAGAAGTGGATACAATAATGGTCAGAACTTCAGTGAGACACTTAACATGATTCTAGGGTTTGCACAAAATTAAAGGGTTTAAACGTGTCTCTTAGGATTTACAGTATGATGTCTATGAATAGAAAAGACTGCAATTCAGCTGCCTACCAAATATCTATTTAAAATGCATATCGAGCTTTCAATCTAATTGAAAAAACATGAAGGAAAAATAGTCATGATAAAAATCTGAGGGTACATTGAGGCTGACTTCTTGGATTTTGCATTGTTAAGAGAAGTTTAGAGGCAACTAAAAGGATTTTTCCACCTTATCTAAACTAAATGAGGACAAAGGGGGGACTGTCCTGAGTACAAACGATGACCTATGAGATTAAAACGAAGTCTCTTTGTTGCAATTTTATCATCACTTGTAAGTGACAAAGTACCGATAGACAGGTTTGTGGCAGCAGCAATATATTTTCTTCAGAGCAGGAAAATCATCAACAAGGTGTCTGTATGTGTGTAGCACTGCTTGAATATGAAAGCAATTTTCTGAAGCCCTGTGGCTTAATTCTATTGTTTTCGTCAAGAACAAGTATTCTGGATCACAATCTTCAGCAATGGAATGGGCACTCTGTGAAAAATGGATGAGCAAGTTCTTCAAATGACTACTGGACAAGGCTCCAGTACTATCAACTGCAGTATTTGCAGTTACCTAAAAATAAATTAATTGCTAGCAGGGTTTCAGTACGTTTGCTTCTCTGGATTCTGTATACAATTCCCATTAAACTAAAGGGGAAGTGAAGTATGTAAAGGGAATAAAATGAAGAGAAAGGACAAAAAAGAAAGCATGCTGCATGTAGAGATCAACTACAATCTTCCATTTTATAAATACCTTTGTTCTAGTAAAATATTAGCTAGAAATACAAGTGGCGATGGAACTGCTCAAAGCATAGATAAGATAGGATTATATAAACTATTGCATGATTTACCTTGAAGAAAACCTAAGTATGTGTTCAATATTCATTCTTAGTATCTCCTGAAAAACACTTCAGATTCATGAGAGTCAGTTCTTTTTCCTACAGCAGGATCATATCCTCCAGCATTTGATGGCAACATAAATTATAAGGTTCTTTAATTATTCAGTTCCACCCAAGCTGGCCAGCACCTTCATTATCTTCCCATGCAGAGCACCCTCCGACTTAGAGCAAAGCCTGTCTGTGTAGGAGCAGGTAGTGTAGACAAGCTGGAAGAATTCTGTTTTTATGGGCAAACTGAAATAGTTGCTGACTTCTGCATCTCCACAAAATCAGCCACCCCCTGCTCACTGCTTTTATCCTAGCAATTAACTGAAATTAACCTTTCATATAGAACTATGAAGAATATATGCATTTGGTTCGAAAATCCTTCTGATATCAAAGAAAAAAAATATCTTAGGGACAAGATCAGGCACTGAAAGCTTTTGACTTGAAGTAAAAATTCAAGATGTCAAGCCTGATTTAGGCAAGGCATAGACTTCACTTTGTACATGTAAGCAGCCTCCTTTCAGACACAGCAAAATAAAAGCAAGTTGTGGTAAACAAAAGCAAAACAAAGTCTGCTCAACTATTTGCACTTTTAAACAAAGGCATCTAACCCCCAAATTCCAAAGATATTTAGGTGCCTTAATTCCTCTCAGAAGCTGTGCACTGCTGAGGAACTCTGGAAGTGGGCTTCTCTGATAACAGGAGCTAAAATAAAACGGTATTCTATTGTACTTATGTTTATATACATAAACATTATGAACCTGTTATATTGACTCTTGATTTTAACACTTTGTATTTTATGCTTTAAAATGATTAGTCTTAAATGATTTTTAAGCTAGATTGTCTAGTTAGAGCAAAAATAATGCCATTAAAATAACACAGTTATTGGAAGTACTCATTATTTGTCTATACGCAAACTGAAACATAAGGAAACAAAGGAATGCTCATTAGCTCTCTCTGCCACAGCAGTAGCACCATTCTGCTGAAGACGCACATTATCACTGTTAAAAAGCTCATACAGACAGCACCTTGGGGCCAAAGTATGACTCCCAATATGGGTGTTCTGCCCACAAACAAGGTTCACTGGAAGATCAGTGCACATTCAAAGACATGCTCTGCCCTATTCCTGCTTTTCCCTATTCCTGCTTTCCCTATTCCTGCTTTTCTTGGGCAACAAATGTTTACAGCCATCACTCGTCCAAGACGATAAGCAGCCTGTCAGTAGGCGTATGCTGTTACCTGTTTAGCTGAATTTCCCAAACTGTTACAAAGAGCTGGCAAAGCGAGGGAGACCTGCAGATTGCAAGGTGATGGTGTCTCTCATGCTGGGTCTGTGTTGGTTGTACTGTGAAATATGTCTGCCTAACCTCCATAAAGAATGGAAAACTACAGCAATCTGTCTTCAACTCCCACTCTAATAAGGTGAGAATAATAAATGGCTGAATACAACTATCACAAGTAAGGCTGCTATTTAGGTTAACTATAATAGCAGGCACCAACTACACTAAGGGCCATAAGGACAAATGGAGCTGTAGGTGTTGTTAAACACTGGTTAAAAGCCTAACTGTCAGCTGGAAAAGAGTATTCTTTATAATTCACATTTAAAAGGGAATTGTGGATACATTTCTAATTGCTTTCAATAACAGTAATTTCTGATACCATTTGCTGTAACAATAAATACTAAAAGTTTACATGTGCATTATTCTCCTAAATACAAAAATTATATAAAACCAGTATTACAAATCTTTTTAGCAACTGTTAAAGCCTATTTGAAAACTCCAAGCATTTCTTGAATTGGATTCACGATTGAATAAGTTATATAAGAATAGCTCACGATGCAACAATAACAACTCTTTTTTTAAGGCAAATTATGGAAGTGTTTAGTATTATAGAACAAAAATAATGTAGAAGATGTTTTGCAGTGAACTCCAGCCTCAGATCCTTCATGTAGATTTCTTAAATTTCCTCAAAACTGAATCCCTCCATGAAAAAAATACAGCAAGTCACAGTCTAAGCCTCTTAATGGATCCCGGAGGTCAGACTCATTAGGGATGAGATTCTGGGAGGGGTTCCAGGAAGATCAGACTATAAACAAGAAAAATAAGTTCATTATTTACCAAGATATTGGCGTTCTGTCTCTTCATTCAGCTACTTCTAACACTGCACATGAGAACTACAGTACTGAAAATACACTGTATCAGGAATGGCAAACAAGATCTATGAACAATTTGTCCCTCCTGTCATTGCCAAAATAAGACTCATCAAAGATCAGAAGCGAAGCAAAACAAAAGAAAAAAAAAAGAAAAACCTTATAAAAAAAAAAAACAACCAAACAACGAACACCCAACCAAACCTAATGGAAAACCAACCAACCAACAAGCACCAGATACTCGGTTCAAACAACATGCGTATCAAGGTTCAAGATTTGTGAATTTCAAATTGTGTTACACAATTCTTGTGTGAAAATTGGCAATGCGTACGTACTTCTGTAAGATATTTGGGAATGTATGAGCCTATTTCTCAATTAAGGTGAAGGTATCTGTACTACACTCTGTTTGATAGAGTTAGGCATTGAAAGCACACAAGTATTTTGTGATAAATAATTTAAAGAATGAGAAAGATTTAAGTTCTTACACATTCAAAGAACAGCTAACACAAACAATAATGCTGGAATACTTTGTATGGACAAGAATTCTACAACATTTGGAATAGATAAAATAGATGTTCATACAAAGATTTCTGGACCATCAGCTCTGTGGTGCCTTAAACAATCAAATCATATAATTCCATTCACCCATTCGTCGATACCTGTATGAAAAACTAACTGCCTTGCCTCCACAGTCCCCACCCAAGATTTTCACAGTTACTCTTTCAAAGGCTTTCATTTTTCTTTAAGTTTTATCCTAAGTTTATCAATTCACGTTTACTCATCTAAACTCACTTGTTTTGAGCCAACAATGCCCTTCAGTTCAGCCAACTCTTTTCAGTCCCTCTTGCCCATCTTCCTGACATATCTAAAAATAGCAATTATATCCTCTTCCAGCCTACTATTGGCAAGGCTAAATAAATCCTGTTGTGATCTTCTGTTCCCTGATCATCCAGAGACTTTTCTTTGTAATTGTTTCTCCTTTGTTTCAACTTTATTGTGCATAAGTGAGCAGAATGACATAAGTACAGCAGATGAGATCTCATCAGAGCCTTATAAGATGGCATTCACATTTTTTTCTTTCTTTTAGAAATGTTTCAGCTTATGTATTTTAAGACTGCTTATGTTTCTGGGGTTACATCATGCTGTTGTCTTCTGTATCAGTGAATAATCACAGCCCCTTTTAACTGCCTGTTACAGACTTGGCCAATGTCATTATTCTTTGGTAAAGGTAAACTCAACACTTCAAATTCATTAGAATTATTAAAATCCTTTTCGTTCATTGTTTTTTGTTTTTTTTTTATTTAGATGTATTTTTTTGATTGTGTACAGTGTTTTGATGTTTTGTCAGATCTTTAGGAGGCAAGGCACTGAGTTACAGATTTCTACTTTTGTTTGAATATAATGTACTCTGTATGCTAACATTGCCACTTTCTGATGAAGAGAATCAGTCTCAGCATTCAGACTCCTCTACACTTTGGGCATTTTGCCCAGCATTGCTCCCGGCCTGGAGAAAATGGTATTTTAGTATTACAGCCATTTTTCCTATAACGCTAAAACCACTGGATTCTTGGAAGATATTTTCTGTTCACAGAAAAGTGGGACAATAAAATGAGCATAAACCTGCATAAATGGTCAGAAACTGATCGCACAGAGCTTGTGCATTTTCAGAGGCAAAGCCTTATGGACGGAGGCATGGGAGTCCTAGCTGCTATTGTGCAGAAACATACACATATACATTGACTGCTTATATGCACCACTGACTGCAGTGGGACCGAATGTATGTGTAAAGCTCAGCACAATCAGAGTCTGCCTGCTTCAGACTCTTCTGTGATCCTGACTGGCCCTCTAGGTTCTCAGTAATTAGTAAGAGATCACTGTAGTGAGTTATGCATTCAAAAATATTTTTCCTATACTAAGATATTTCTCTGTTTTCCCAAGTAACATACATTTTGAATTTCTACTAAATGCACTGGAACTGGGTTACTGTTTATACTTGGGCTGCATCTTTGTGTGCTTGTTTTCCCAACTGCTCTCACTAATGCTCAGGAAATGCCCAGGTTGATGTTGTTTGCATTTTTATAGTACTGGTAGCAAAGAGGAAAGGGATAATGAGAAGGAAAGGGGTCATTTATCAAGACGGAGAATTAAAAGCAAGACTTTAACAAAAATATATTTGGGTTAAGATTTTAAATGGCATTTGCCTGAATTGTCTAGGAACCAATTTCCATCTGCTGTATCCTCCTGTGGCCAGAAGGCTTATACAATGCATTTTACACTGTGATTTTCCTTGTATTATGAGGGGGGAGTTATTTCGGATTCTACTGTGCTTCCATAGTTTCAAAGCTGAGTCTTAACCTTTCAATCTGCTTATTAATACTCACGTCATGGCTCCTGTTGAGAAAGAGGTTTAGTGTCACTGTCCTCAATCAGTGTCCTTTCATTCACTTTCATTAAGAACCATGTTTTCCTGACAAAGGATAACAAATGGACACTGTGGGTCCCTAATGTTCTTTCTGACTACAGAGCCTGCACCATTTCTCTGAAGCAATGGCAATTATTTGTCATTTTAATATGACTTGGCAAGGAGATCCAAAAACATATGACCATTATTCATCAATATGTATATCCTGTGCTTGCATTAATATTAGAATATCATTACTATTACCCTGACATTGTATGAGCTAGATAAAATTACATCATGTAAAAAATGTATTACACTATGTTCAGCTATATCTGTACAGCAAGGCGAAAGCAATTTAAGGACCTGTAGCAGCTCTGGGTTGAATGCTGCAATTTATTCTGATTAGTAGTGAAGCCCCTTTGCCTGTGTATTAATGACACATATTTCAGTGTTGCTCCACTGTTGATTGGAAACAGCAGAGTTCTCTGTTACTATTGTTAGCAAACATACATGATGATTCCATCCATTTTCTTTGTTTGTAAAATCCTATAGTATTTAATACTCAGGCATTCCTGGTGCATCATTAAAAATTCAATTTATGCTAGTTTTGGAGAATGACACAGCCACGTTTCATCCATTTTGTCTACTTCTTTTTTGTCACTACTGTTTTTGTGCCAGCTATTGCACACGTATCTATAAGCTGAGCTTAAATGTAATAATAGAGCCCTGTGCTAAGCTCACTATCATTTTTCTTAGAGGAATTAAAGAGTTGTGCTTATGTCAATGACAGCTAGATTCAGATCAAAATTTATTGATAAAGCCAGAGACATACTACTACTGCTACCCGGTACTGCTGAGAATGGTATTAAATGTGGATGGTGAAAACATCCTCATAATATCTAAATATTTTTCTTCTCATTTCTATCCGCCTGAAAAAAGTAGCATTGCTGCATGAAAAAAAGTGAGTTGGAAAAGTTTAGGAGAAAAAGTTCTGTGATAAATTCAGTGGCAATAGGTTCTATTCAAACAGGTTATTAGCCTTCACTGTGGTGTTAATTTGGGTTATTCCTTCCAAGAGAATCTAACTTGAGGGGAAAGACCCCATCATGAAGTAATATTTGGGTAATTACGTTTCCCAAGTGAGATTTTTGCATGACATTAAAAAAGCTTCAGAGCGTATGCTCCCTTGCACTTAGCAATGCAGCAAGTTCAGACACTTAAAGGCACTTCTCTGGCAAATTGTTGGAGAATATAATTAATAACTAAACAGCAACAGCAAAAATGATCAAAGGTGATGGTTAAGGCACATTGCTCTGAAATGCTGAAAATGAGCAAAAAAAAGGTGCACCACGAATCCACACGGCACTCTGGTTTGTTTAGTAGCTGACAAATCACATGAACTCAGTATTTCATCTATTCCCCTCCCAGCTGTGTAAAAATGTGTATGTTAATCTACTTACCAAATTGTATGTGCAAAATTTGTTCAGGTCACTTAACCCAAGTATTTCAGTCTTTCCATTCAATTGGCCTGGACTAATTGGTGATCTCCTAAGGGCACAGAACTCTTCCCTTTGCTTATTCTTCTTGCCTTTTGCTTAGAAACAGAAGCTATATAATTTTACCTCTCTTGTATGATTTGTCCATTAATTTCTATTTGCTCCAAATTTAACATTGGTTTCGTATTGGATAATTCTGATAAAAGTGGGTTAAATTTAAAAATGTAAACCCTTCACACAGTATGTATCCTACCCCTCAGTACGTATCCTACTGTAAACTCAACTGTGTCCTTACATTAATACCTGTTCTACAAAGGGATCCACTGTGATCACTCGAATGCTTTCTTGGTAGTCAGAAGAAGAGAGTTGCTGCTGTTTGAATGTCTTCACCTATGTGACAAGCAGGCAGTCCAGGCAGATGGAGATGAGTAGGCCTGGCCAGCACAGAAACAAATGCCATGTGGGGATGGGCAGCAGGATCAGCAAAGGTGTCAGCACTACGGAGATCACACAGCAGTGCAGAGCAAGCAAATTGCCATCTGGACTGCTCTGTCTGAAACATAGCTTTTGGTGAAGATTATCGGGGATCCCACAGGCATGGGACTCTTCCTGCGCTGTGAAACCAGTACTGTGATTTCCTATTTTTGTTAAGCATAGGAAAGATTTAGATAAATCAGGTTGGAATTTTTTCTTTAGAAGCCACAAAGATTAGCTTAGATTACTCACAACTGAGCTGCTCTAAAACTGTGCCAGGGATTCGATGTATACAGAAGGAGAGAGACCCTATTCCTATCCCAAAACTTGGGGATACCAAGAACCACTTTGTAAAACATGAGAATCAGATGAAAAACAAAAGAATGAAATAGTCTGAAAGAAAAGGGAGAAAAAATGGAAAATATAGCACAATTAAGACTATCGCCCTTACATTAGTACAGCTATACTACAAAGCACAGGAAGAAAACATTCTAATGCATAGATACATTTGATGCTTTACTTACAAATCTTTAAAAATCAAGTTATTTACCTTTTTTGTTGTTGTTTTGTTTTTGTTTTAAACAAAAATACAGAACGAGTTGCAAAAAGTAACTTTCTGGAAAAATGTTCTTGGAGGACCAGAATAGCACCTGAAAGAGCAAGTCCCCTGCTGGCAAATAATATCCCAAAACTAGCCTAGCAAATAAAATAAAATAAAATAAAATAAGTTGTGCAGCCTTGATTAGTACCCCAGCCTGATTCAACTCAACTGTCAGAGCTATTGGTGTGATGGCAGGGAAAGCAAATTGCTTGAAGAGAGCACTGTTGATGGAGAGGCTGGGAGTACTACTGAAAAAAAAAATACATGCAGTGCAGTAAAATAAATCTCATGTAAGGTGGTAATTGCACACGCACACACATATGTGTACACATATAATTCTCATTGCGTTTTTGTTTCCCTTTTCCTCTTCTATCTTAGTAAATACTTTATATCCATGAGTTCTGCTTTGTTTCCAGTTCTCTCCCTCATCCGACTTGGGGGGAGTGAGCAAAAGTTGGGTGGTACTTAGCTGCCTGCCAGGTTAAACCACAACGTCTGTTTAACTGCTAAGAACCCAGCAGCATCTTTTCCTCCTGTTTCACTGGACAGGGCCCAAGAGGAGTACGCTTTCCATGTGCCTGGCAGCTACCAGTAGTAGCCTGAAAAAAACGAACACTGGCCACAAACATTTGAAGGATATTAAGAACTGTTCCTGAAGATAATCTACAATAAATATTTATCTTATGCTTAAAGTCTGGAAAAATATGGAAACAATATAAGAAATCCCTGAATGCATGGAAGAGTTTGGAATAGACACAAGACGACAGTAATAGCTTTGCTGCTAAGGATTGCCTTTAAAATGAGACCAAATAAATCAGTGGAGAATGAGATAGAAGAATTTTGGTATTTGATATTTTAATTTTGGTAATTTGGGTGTTCTGCTTCATCACTTGATTAATTTCTATACTGTTAATTGAGAAAACCAAGATGTAAAATGAATAGGGATATATACAAAGCACTGAGGCTTATATTAAAATACAGATATCATTTAATAATTTTTAGTCTTTTTTTTCATGCTTCTTGGATGTATCACATCCACTGTCATTTGTCACATTTTCCATCGTGTGACTGTCTGTTAAACTGAGACAGTGACTGCCTTCTTTATTTGTGTTAACAACAACAAAAAACAGAAAACTGACACTTTTTTCCCTTTCTCATATTCCCAAGCAGTAGTAGGGAAAGGAGATGGAAGGGAAGGATATTATCTTGCACATTTTAAACCTGCAAATTCTGCCTACTGTATTTTTTATTGCTGCTGTATTCTTTCTGTGAAGTCAAATATGTATCCTGAGAAGTCAACTGACCCTTCACAGAAGCAGGATATCCCACATAGCGCAGTGCTGAATCAAGAAGTTCTTCAAAATCTGTTCTCAAAAGATAGTTACTGTCCTTGACCACTTTTTGGAAAGGACAGAAAAATTGTATTTAGCTTTCCTAACCAATAGCAAAAGATAATCAAACTCACTTTCATTTCCTTTCGCAGCAATCTCTGTTGCTTTCTGATGAGGACTGCTGCCCAGAGGCAGCTTAACCCAATTCTAAGAGATTCCCAACAGGATATCTGGGTACACTGAGACATTGACTTCATGTTAACTAACCACCAGAACTTAGATTGCAGAATCCTAGTCATACTTGTCCTGGGCAGCCCAACATTTTTTGATAAATAGTTTCCATAAAGAAATTTTTAAGAGTGAAGAAATGTATGGAATAGCAAAATCATTTTAACTAAAAGGAGATTTTTCAACAGAAAGATATGTGGGAATTTTATCCCATTCTAGGCTCTCTTCAAATAGAAATATTGTGTATAACAATGTCTATAGCTTGTCAGTGACACACTTACGAATGGAAACATACGGATAATATTTATGCCAGATTACACCTGAATGCAATCTGACCTTGAAGCACAAAGAGCTCTGGAAGATATTCCCAGAGATGGCAGAAAATGTTTTTTTAAGGAGGGATGGGTGGTGTTTGTCATGGGGTATAACTCATTTTCAATTGTATGCAAATAATCATCATCATAATGATAAGTAATAATAATCATAGTAATGCTCAGTACCACTAAATTCTGCCATTAAAATACACTTTCTGAGAACTTATGGCTTCTATTCCATCACTTGGGGAAGAAGATTCCAAGGCCATGTCACAAGCAAGATGTTCTAACAGACTAATCATGCTAGTGACTGGAGAAGAAATATCCAAGCCACATATTTTCAAAAATCTGCTTTGGTAACTCAGCTAAAGAGTGAAGTAAAAGCAGAATGCATAATAAATTAAACTATATTAGCATTAAAATATCATGTTGAGTCCAGCTGATTAAACAAATGACTTAGGAATTTTGGTTAAGTTCAAACTAACCTTGTAATTGCTAACCTAGTAATATTGTTGTGGTCAAAAACTCACAGGTAAAAGTAAATATTTCAGCTGATTGCAGCACCAATGTTAAGTGAGACAGCCCACTCAAGCTAATAGGTGTCAGTTTGTAGTGAACTTTTTCTCTCCTAAAGCAAGACTGTAGTAAAATGTTTTGGGTAATTCAAGATCATATGCAAACTGAATAAAACTTCAGTACAAAACAGTCCATAGAAGACAATTTGCAGGATATCCGTAGGTCATAATTCTTCCTAAGGATGATTATGAGATGGTTGGCAACTGCAGTTCACTCTCTCCTTGCTCCAGTCCAGAACAGTACTTACATCTTCACCCTTACTTGGTGATATTTAAAATTTATTCCATCCATTGAAACTAGTCTAAGCTGCTGACACCAGTTACTTTTTCCAGTGGTTGTTTTGTTGGGTCATGACTACACAGTGCTGTGATGACAGGACCTTGAACTGACTGTAATTATCCATCTTACATTTTACTTGAAAATCTATTTGTCCAGATATTTCTGTTTAGAAAAAATATTTTTTTTTCTCCCAAGTCAATTCTGCTTTCAAACAAATTATACAATTATAAATATATCTATATGCTATCTGTTAGAATTAAAGACATGCAAGGACACTAACATTGAAAAATCCTTCTAGAAATGTAGACTGAGAAACAGCAGATGGTGACTATGAAGCATAATTTTTGCAACTACTGGGGCTTCCTTAACTTCAAGAAATTGAAAAGATTAATCAGTGCTCCCATGCCTCATGAAACTCCTTTTTCTTTTTTGTGTTTTTCTTCAGTTCCGAAGGTGCAGTTAGAAGTTGGCATCTAACAAACAATGGTGATTTTATACAGATGTAATAGCAAGGCTTTTGCCTGCTAGTCAGTTTTTATCATGAGGACCTTGAATAGCTCCTTGGCGCCTGTAACTCAGCTCAAAAATTTCTTTTATCAAGGAGTAAAAGAATGGCTAGTAAAAATCTGGAAGTGAAGCTTCCAGTATTCCCAAAACTGTGGTTTTACTGAAAGATGTTTACAATATTTCCTGTGCAATACCATAAATAAATTCTTCTGCATGTTAGTATGGAACTTCCTATGTTCAAGTTTTAGGCCATGACTCCTTGTTGTATCACTACACACCACTGAAAAGAGCCTGGCCTCATTCGTTTGCCTCCCATCTTCCTTTAGATATTTATAAATATTAATCAGATCCCCCCTCTGTCTTCTTTTCCCCAAGCTGAACAGACTCAGGTTACTCAGTCTTTCCTCATACAGGAGATGCTCCAGACCCCTAACAATCTTTGTGGCTGGACTCCTTCTAGGAATTCCTTGTCTTTTCTGGAACTGGGGAGCCCAGAACTGGACACAGTAGAGGAGGAGGATCGTCTCCCTGATGCTGCTGGCCCTGCTTTTTTTAATGTACCCCAGGACACCACTGGCCTTCTTGGCCATAAGTGCACGCTGCTGGCTCATGGCCAACCTGTTCTCCACCAGGACACCCAGGTCCTTCTCTGCAGAGCTCCTCTCCAGCAGATCAGTCCTTAACCTGTACTGAAGCATGTGGTTATTCCTCCCCAAACTCTATTTAAAAGTTGCATGATGTTTCCAAGTGAAAATCTTTCAGAAAAACATATTTACATGTGACCCATACTCAAAACTATAGTCATAAATATTTTGCAGTTAAGCAAGTTGCAGTTGCTTTAAAAAGGAATGGTCAACATTTTTTTAATAGAAAATAAAAGTAATGAAGGTCTCTTTTTGATCCTTGTGAGTATACTTCATTTGCCCTTGAAAAAAATTTATCCAATGTACCTTTCAAAATGATTTATTATGTGTTATTGTTACAGTGTTCAATATTGTTCAATACTGAACTATTGTACTGATTACTACTCTCCCAGTCTGCTTTAGTTCTATCATGTGCTTTTATTTACCACCTGAGGCAAAAAACATTTTAATTGGTTTAGGGAAGCTTGAACTCTCTTTTATCAATGACACATTTCAGAAAGACGGAAGGAAGCCAGGTGTTATATGTACTCTCCCAGTGTGGAAAAACAATAGTTTGGGGCTTAACTTTGAAATGGATCTCTGCACTGTAAATTACTTAATCTCTTTAAGAGTAATAACAGAATATCTTATTTTGTTCTTCTTCCCTTTTATTAATGGCAGGAAAAATTATATACAGATTTACCTAACTGATAGAAAAGATATAAGGAAAGACCAATAGATTAATTGCACATGTTTTGTTTCCTTTGGAATTCAAGCCGAACAGTGGTTGAGATAAAATACAAAAAAAAACCCACAAATATTTAGTTGTGAATTCCAGAACAGATACTACAGTCAAAAACATTTACAGAATACACAGGCATAATTTACTTACAATTGACCTATCCCAGAAAATGCTCCCTCTACACAGTTAACCTATTTCTCTCCCAACAAGACAACAATCAGACTTTCTAGTTTTGTACATTTCTTTCCCCGTTTTTAGAGGTACTTATCTTACAACTATTTTCTTCTTTGATTAAATTTGTCACTCTCAACCAGTTCAGTTTTATTATCTCCTTCAGTATGAAATGACTCAGCTACCTCCTAACTAACTCATAGTTATGTAAGTGATTTTGTTAAACCTAGTAAGGACTTTACTAAAATGAGGTGCAATAAGGAAAGTACATTACACCAGACCTTACAGTCTATCAGTTTTTGCATTAGAAACATACCTGATACAATTATCAACAGAAGCTCATTACTTATTCCTGTTAGAAACCAGATATAGCAGCTATTAACCAATTCAGGGTTTTGAGTGACTTATCTCCATGTTTTTCCTTATAGGCATAGTATAACAGTATGGCTTCAAAATGCTTTTTAACACTTCAGTCACAGCTGAGTATATTATGCAAGAGATTGTTTCATTAAAGCTTCTCAGTTACTTTCAGGTGCTAAATAAAAGAAGTCCCTCTACCATTATTGGTCTGGGGTTGTTTCTGAGGAAGTATTTCTATCTAAAGCTTCCACAAACAGAGACAGTATTTGATAACGGGAATTGGTACCAAGATATTGAGACTGGGATTTACATTTAAAAGCCCAAGAAGCATTTCTGCTGCCTTCAGGATTCCAGGTGAGCTTTCAGAAGAGCATTTGGCAAACCTCTCCCAAACCTGCAGGTATTTCTTTGAGCTTACACAGGTTTGAAGGTCTGGCACTGGCACTGACTGACACAAGTTTCATATTAACATAAATTTGGGCAGACAGTGAAGATTTTTATTATGTACTTGGTACCCAATATCAGAACACTTACAACACCATCCTGGCCAAGTTTTTTCTATTGATTATTCTGAGGGACTAAAAAGCCCCTCTTCAATCCAGGGAAAAACTGCTGGTATTTGGCTGTTTATTAAAAAAAAAAGTGAACATTCAGCACTCACGTGCCTCATTTAAAAAGTCCTCCTTTGAAAGCTCTTTCACCTTAGTTCTTGCAAAACATTCTGTATCACAACTTGTTGGCAAGTCAGGTAAGTCCAGAAAAAATTCCAGCATCTCAAAAGCATCTGTTGAAAATCCACTGAACTTTGGATTTTGGTGGGCTTGAAATTCTGATTATCGGCATTACTTTATTTGTTGATCGTGTACTGTTTGAGATTAAAGGAGAAGAAATTTTTCATGCTTGTGAAAAGCTTATTGGCAAAAGAGCAGATAAAGTGTTTATTGAAAATACTTTAAGATGTCTCAAAATTATTTCTTGAAAAATATTCCAAAAATAAACGGCAGGAGGTGAAGCTTCCAGATCTGACCCAATTCCCAACAAGTCAATAACAAATTTGGCATTGAATCTGTTCAGTGATCTAAAATATTAATTTTAGGGCTTTTTTTAAAATTAATTTAAATCAGTGAGCATGATAAAATATTGAAGACCATACCTACTAAGAAGTTCAAAGAGATCTAAAGATCCAGCTACAGCAAGATCTATAGACAAACAGCAAGAAAGCTGTAACATCCGGTTGCATGGGGAAATTTGGCACTTTATCACTTCATAGTCTTTACCTTCACAAATCTAGCTCAAAAAAGTGCATATATATATATATATATATATATATTTAAAGGCTCAGTGTTTAAATGTAAGGCTTGGCTAATCTCACATAGAAGAGTAATGCATGCAAACTAAGCCAGAACCTGTGATTTACAATGTTTTCTTCAATGTTATTTATTACACTGAATGGTTTTAGATATATAGCACACAAATCTAACATTCATCCTTGATTGTTTTGAATTAGTACTTTATTTCTTAAATTCTATTCCTTTTCTTTTGTTATGTTTATTGGGCACAATAAATTCTTACTGTTTTCTTTTGTTTGTTTTACAAGGTAAAAACTGTACTTAATGCCTTATCTTCTGGGCATATAAATGGAACTTGATGGAGTACATTGTTATAATTTATACTTCTTCACCCAGAACTGTCTGTGTATTTAATCCCACAGTGAGGATATAATGTTTCTACAACTACCATTTATTTCTGAATAAAATTACTTGATACAAGAAATATATAACTATGGGGGGAAAAAAAACAACATTTCAAGAATAACAACTGAGAAAGGTTAGAAGCAGATCAATTATCAGTGTGCAATGATCAACATACCTGAGACCAGATTTTGGAATCGAACACACATGGCAGACTAGTTTTGTCTTGGTGCTTTTCCTCTCTGGAACATTTTGGGGAACAAAAATGATCCCCTAATTGATTCCTTCCTATATGCAGACTTTTCTTCATGCTAAGTTTTCAAATATTGGACTGTCAGACAGAGAAATTTTAATTCTCTAGCAAATAATAGGATGTGAAGGCACTAAGAAACTTCAACCTAAGTAGGCAGCTGCTAAGCTGTTAATCAAAGTATTTGACATATATCTTATACAATCTCTTCATACAGTTGTGTTTACTCAAGACAGCTAAGTTTCAGTAAAATAATTCCACTCTCCGTTAGGATGAGCCTTCAGAAAATACTAATGAACTTCTTTCAGCAGTAAGAATGCACAGAACTAGAACAATAATAATGAATGTGCAGCAAAGCCTCCCAGTTAGATGGAGGGGAACAGAACATCAAAGCATATGGACCACCACCAGTGTGTGCAAAAAAATGTTGTGATGTGTTTATCTGAAAAAAAGAAAACGTCTAATTCCTGAAAAGATTTTATGAGGCAAGAGATCAAATGAAGTATCAAGAAGACATAGAGAAAGTGGAATAAATATAATACTATTCATACACTTCTAAGACTCTAGAAGTCTTTTTAAGGTACATTGACATGTACCTTATGCTTTAAAAATATGAATGAAGAGTAGAGAAGATAGGTCTTTCTGACTGGAGTTAGCCCAGACACATCCAACAACTACCACTTAATACATCTCTTATATACAATAGCATAGCTTGGAAGGAATAACTACATATTATTTACTCCAACCTCTACTCGCTGTAGGTCCAAATAAATCATACTGGGGGCTGTGGTCAGTTGAGTTTTGAGGAATGGAGATTCCACAACCTATCCAGGCAACTGTTCCATCATCTGACCACTTTCATGGGAATTGGGATGAGGTTCCTGTGTTCCAGCTTCTGGTCCCAGCCTCTTGTCCTTCCACTATGCTTCTCTGAGAAGAGATGGGCTCTGTCTTCTCTACATCCTGCATCAGACAGTCATCAACAGCAATAATATTCCCTGTATCACATTCATCTTCTCTTATTAGGATGAAAAAAGCACATTCTCTCCACTTTTCCTTGTATATCACATGCTCCAGCCTGCTCATCATCTCCGTGGTCCTTCACTGGTGTTGCTTCACTTTGTCAATGTCTCTCCCATACTGGGGAGCCCAAAACTGGACACAAGACTCCAGTGGTGGTCTCACAATTGCCAAATAGAAGAAAGCATAATTTCCCTTTATGTGGCTATTTTGCTCTCCATGCAGCTTAGGATGCAACTGGCCTTCTTTTTTTTGCCATGAGGATACACTGAAGACTCATAATTTTCATGAGGTTCCTGGCAGCCCATTTCTGAAGTCTGACAAAGCCCCTCAAACAGCAGCCCTGCCTTTCGTTACAATGATCATCCTTCCAAATTCATATTTTTTCCAAACTTGCTAAGGATGCTGTCATCCAAGTTGTTGCTGAAGACAAACATGATTATCATCACTATCAGTTCCTGAGCTGTGCAGCTCAGAACCAGCTGCCAAGTGAGCACTGTATCAGTGACCACCACCTTCAGAGCTCCATGGCTGAGCCCATTTTCCCTCCACCTTACTGTATGTTTATCCAGCCTTTAGCTCATCAATCTGTAATAACAATAGACAGACTGTTAGAGGCCTTGCTAAATTCAAGGCATCCACTCCTCTCCCCTTACCCACTCAGCAGTCACCTCAGCACAGTTTTTAAGCAGATGTTTCTGCCAGCCCACAGTGCACAGAGGGCCTGTGGGGAGCCTAAGGAAAGCTTACCACAGATGAGGAGTAGCTGGAGTACACAGAAACCAGTTGCTTGGCAACTGTTGCAAATCAGAAAAAAAAAAATAAAATAAAATCCAGAATCCCAGGAAGCCGCAACCAGTTCCCGTCTGGCCTTGCATTTTATTCTGGAATTTTGTAAGGAAACTTCTTTGTTTCCAAGGGTTCTGCTCATTACAAACACAATGCCCTCTGAAACTCAAAAGAAACAGTCAGGATTTTAATTTGGTTTGTCAGTGTACCAACTTACACGAACATGGTAACACTGAGAAGTACAAGATGTAGCATATACATTCTCATCATTAATTGCTTGAAATGAACATATTTTTTCACTGAAAAATACAAAGCTTGTTGACATTTTTTGCCACATTAAGCTATACATCATTTTTTCTTTTCCGTGTTGTGAAAAAGGAGTCTAACCAAAAATGTGCATCTTTCGTCACGTGCTTCTCTATAGTACAAACTTGCTTTCACAGCTCCTGACAAGCTCTTGGGTTTTGCCTTCAGCTGCACTGCTCCAGAATGAAGCTTTCAAAGGCAGAGTAGAAGAAAGCTGCCCAAAGATTGTTCTGTACATAGCTGGTGCCACTGAAAGAACATAAATGCTAACAATTATAAAATTGGTGAGATTATAATAGAAAGTAAAGGATTATAAAACTTGCACAGACATTCTTCATGTAACACTAAGTTTTGTAAAATGCAGTGCAAGAATGTACCATATATCAAACTACAGAACTGGCTCTGATATTACTAGATTTGTACAAATTAATAACAAGCACCTCAACCATTTCTAGTGACTCAAGATGTTTGAATATCAAATCGTCCACTTTACAGACAACAATTTTAGGAGCAGAGTTGCCACAGCTTTCTTAATTATTCTGCTGATTATTTATTTCTTAACAATGGTGCTAGTAACAGCACTACTGTTGGACTGAAAGAGCAGGCTTTCCTTAGCCTTATTTTTAAATAGTTCACACTTTTTAAAAAGAAAACTGGGCTTAAAATTTCCATACTTTTGGACAGCTCTGCAATAATGATATTTTAAACCTCAGGCAAGTTTTTGCCTTGCTGTAAAGTAGAATAACCAGAATATTTCATAGTTTAAGACAGTTTTGATCCCTTACAAATGTTCTGGACCTACAATCATTAGCAATCAAATAGCAAAAACTACTTAACTGAAACAACAGATTTTTGCTCTGATTAAATATATTTTTCAAAGTGCTTTATCTAATATTCTTTAATAAGAATGCTATTCAACCTAAAATATGCAGTTTAAACTTCACAGAACATCATTCAGAGATATATATGTATCTACATTACATATACATATTTCAAATGTATTACAGTGCACACATAAATATAACCATTAATATAAAGTAACAAACAAACAGAAGTTTGGAACTGGAGATTAAGAATGGAATCTACAGTTGAGAAATGTGGCTTAACATTTAATTCCTTTGAATTTTGCTAGAAGACTGCCAACACACCTAATTATATGAAAAGGACTACATGATTTTAAGCATAAATCTTCACACAAACACACAAAAACGCCTGTAATTGTGTGTCTAATTTGCACAGGCAATTACTCTCCTTTCACACAGTCACCACTACTGTGACTGCTCTGACTACATGTCCAAATTGGAGGAAAAAATGCAAGCACAGTTGCACAGTTTCTGCCTCAGTGACTGCAAGTCATTAGTTTCTTCTCATCTGAAAGGTGGATTTAGCAATACAGAACATACTGGATACAAATGAACGAATGTGGCTGCAGGGATCTAAATCTCCTGAGTATTAAACTCTCTTACATTGTACTGAAAACAAAGTATGCCAAGTATTGAATATTAAGGATGGACAACAGATGTAAACACAAGAGTAGAGAACTACATAATAGCCGTCCTAAGCTATAATAGCTAACATATGATGGGAGGATTACGGCAGTCACATGTTCTGGGAATACAGTAACGATGATGGTAGTTGATAATCATTGCCAAGATGCTAAGGAGTAGTGCTGGATGAAAACATAAGACTACGGAAAGATTAGCAGAAGAGTAAGTACATACGATTTGCAGGGCAAGTGCACGAGGCAGTAAGAATGGCATGAGAAACATCTAAATGAGAAAAGACTGAACAGGTCACTAACGCCTGATGGACAGATAGACACTGAAATGCAGACTGGTTCCATAGCAAATCAAATGTAAGACCACAATAAGAACTTTTCTAAATCTTTTCAAAGGGGCAGAAGGGAAGTTTAAAAAAAAAAAAATATATCATTAAGATGCTCAGATGTTTCTGGAAGTGATTGTTATACAAAACACAAAGAAAACTGATTTCCTACAAAAAGTAGGTTGGTACTTGCAGTTATAGTCCCTAACATATGCACTATGAATCATTCAAAGTATTTTATCTCAAGAATAGATTACATTAAATAACAGACAAATGTAGTTTTGAGGATAAATTCCTGTTCACTATTCAGTTTTTAACTAATAAACAATGTGTCTTTGAGGATACATTCTTAATTCATCTAGACATTTTCAGATCATAACCATCTCACAAAGCTATGATGCCTAGGTAAAGATGCCTATCAATTGCGTCTTAGAATGACAGGAGAGTCTTAATTCTTCCGGTACTAAAGAAAGAAAAGCAGAAGCAAACAAAGATGTCAGCATAATTTTGTACGGACAGAAATGTAAGGAGAAAAAAAGTGTTTTCTGTGTCCGGGAATAAAAGTTGTCAGTAAAAAATGCCAACAGTATGTAAAACAGTGACAAGTCATAGTTGTTGTGGGAAACCATAAATTTGAAATGCTTCACTTTATGTGTTCCAAAGCAGATGTTCAGCTGCTATAAATCAGCAAAGCTCCCTGACCCTTGATTTCTTAACCACAGGACTATGCCATGGGCTTTTTACACTTAATTTATTTAAACTATATAGCCTTATTCTAGCTATTCAAAGAACTACAATACCCTCTAGTGGGCAAAGAATTTTGTTCATAGAAACTAGAGTTAATTGGAACAACTTGAAGCAACCAGTGGTTACAGTCTTTAAAATGTCAACGCTGAGTGCATGATTCACACATATAGAGCCTAAATAATAAGCTAAACAAAGCATATAATGATGAATACAATCCTATGATTTATTTTGGTGTAATAAAATTGTGTAAAGAGGAAATAGGAACTGGTCTCAATAAGTAAGAATACATAGTCTGATGAAAGAACAGATCCATCTTAAATTCATTTTTAAGTTACAGTAAGTTACTCATGAGCTCCCTTTCCCTACAGTTCCTTGTGAGTTGGGTGGTTTTCTCAGCACTGGCCAGCATCTCCACAAATCACTGATGTTCACAAATGATGTTTCCCATAGGGAATTTTGTCATTGCGTTTTTTTCTTTACATTTTCTTAAAATGTGTTGTAAAAGATACACTGAAATAAACCAAAAAGGACTGCACAGATGGAGCGTGTGTGCTCATGTTCTTTATTACCTCCTTTTGTGGAGAAATGTTCTAAGATGCTGCATAATGAAATTAAAAGAACCAAGCTAAAGCAAGTGAGTTTATTACAGTATAGAAGGGTGAGAATGGTAGTTGCTATGTTTCAAAAATAAAGCAAAACAAAAAGCCACAGGAAAACACCGAACAAGCATACAGATCAGCCTAACAGTATCTGACAAAGAAAAAAACAGTGAATATTTAAAAGGCAAAATACGTATCTCGCACCGCAAAATCAACCACAAGGTGGCAGCCCAACTGTTAAAAGGAGAAAAAAAGAAAAAGAAAAAAGAGGAAAACCACTAATAGAAACCATTGGGAAAAAATTAAAAGTAGCTTACAGCTGTGCACTGAGGATGCATGCAAGTAATGCTGTAGAGCAGTTAGTCTAAATCTTTCTTGATGTGCTTACTTCTACACATATTTAAAGTGGTAATACAGAGAAGCTTGCTGTTATCTTCCACAAACTCCTAACTGTACAGTATGGCTGTATGGTTCATCCCAGACTCTACTGAAACAATATTTAAATACAACAGTTTCAGAAGTTTAGAAAATAGGATTTCCATGCATTAGTGTGCTATTCTGCACACTCTCCATTCACATACATTCTGTTTCTGAAATACAGAAGATAGTTTGCCTCTTATTGAAGAAAGTCAACAAACTGAAAAAAGCACAAGTCCTGTTACATTCTAATTCCAAAATATCAGACTTCTGGTTCAATGCTTTTCTCCATATCCCCTTTTTCAGTTTCCTCCTCTTTGAATACTCAAAACATTAAAGATGATCAGTGAGAGATTAAGTCATAATTTATGACAACCGTGGCCCCATTTGCGTGTAGCCAGTGCTGCTTGCAACACCTGACTGTGTGGTTTGCCTTTTACCCTTTGTATTACTGAAGCTAATGACTTCAGTGATATTTCCAAAATAATTTCCTAATGCTTTTTCTAACCACTGTGTGGCAGATTGTTGCCTCGTTCCCAGATTCATTAATTTGTCTACATCAAACCCCATGTGTTGTACTGACAACCAAATCATCAAAATGGGTCAAATTGCTTTCCATCTTGTTTCTCATTACTTTGTTTTCATCTGTATAGTGAGTAACTCTGAACAGAAAATTTCTCATGTAAGTATTCAAACTACATGGAGCAAATTAATAGAATCAGAAATACTCAACAGTGAACAGCTAGTGAGACATTTTAAAAGCGATATCATACTTATATAACATGAAGCACAGGTTAAATGAGGTTATTGTGACTCTACAGAAGTATTAGCTGCTAGCTCACTACTGGTCTATAATAACAGATGTATGATTGGTAAGCAGGCAGAGAAAGTAAACCTGTTGCGTGTAGGGATTTTTTGGTGGCGCTGGGTAGTAGCATCACCTAACTCCTATCCCTACAGCAGTGGCTATCGTCCAGCTATATGCTCAGCAGCCTGCTAAATCTTGCAGTTCTTTCTTCTCATAAAGACTGCCCATCAGTGAACAGTCTATAGTTGGTCGATGCTCCTAATATTGCTCCATTTTGAAACGCTTCTATTAACCTCTTGCTCATGGGATGCTTACATTTTCAAGCCTACCACATCTAGAACTATACTCAAAGTATTAAATTCACAAATAAATTTTTATTTTACTTTAATGCACATCATTGAAGCAAAACCTTTAAATCTAAAGAAACTCTTATTATAATATGTATGGAATCTGATTTTGTTTTGACACTTTTAAATCCAATTAAATTCCACTTGCTTGGAGCTACGCTTTCTTTATGCAAAAAAAAGTCTAAACGTGGACATTTTATTTACATAAAATCCAAAATCAATACTGTTAATCAATACTGAAGGAAAGAGATGGCTTCCCAGTAACTCAGGAAATGCATATTTGTGCATTGTGCACTGAAAGACACTTAACGATCAGAAGTACAATCACACCATCTTCTGATCAATCTGTGGTATTACATGTGAGAAAGCTCACAAACTCTCCAGCACTGGCTGTTCTCACAGTTAATTCAGCATGATTGCATACGTAACAATCTCAATAAACATTCAATCTTTGTAAAGGTAATAATTGTATGATGAATAAAAATAGATGGGCACAATATTCCACATCAATTTCCAGATGGAGAATTTTGAGTGGAACATAATTTACACTTTCATCTAGAAAGACTTCATATTGAAATGTTTTGTTTTCTTTTCCTACAGAAGACTACAGCCTTAATCCAGCTAAAAAAGCAAGCTCTCTCAATATGTTGGTGGTACAACTGAGTTCCTTGACTGTCTTGACGTACTCTGGCCACATTAAAGATGAGAGCTCTGAGTACTGTCTGCATCATACTAAACCTTAAAAGGCTCTGTTATGTAGTGCAACTGTCCTCACTGCTGCTGCTCCACTGCTCACAATTTCAAATAAAGCATCTAGGACAGGTCATATGGAGCAGCAAAAACTAAAAGGGAGCACATGCAGCATCAAGATCAAAGACCAGAGTTACAGAACTGTTGGAGCTGGAAGGGATCTCTGGAGATCACCTAACCCAATGCTTTGCTAAAACAGGTTCCTTACAATTTACACAGGAAAGCATCCAGATGGGTTTTTACTATCTCCAGAGAAGGAAATTCCACAGCTTTTCTGGGCAGTGGAGTGGGGCCCTTGGGAAAATGATGCAGCAGTTTCTTTTCCTCACGTTCATATGGACCTCCCCATGTTTCGGTTCCATGACCGTCGCCCCTTGTTCTGTCACTGGGCACTGCTGAAAAGAGCCTGGCTACACCCACTCAATTCCTGCCCTGAAGATGTTTATATGCCTTGAAAGTCCAGAAGCTGAGAGAGGGCTGAGGTCACTTTTCCCAGGTAGCTGTGACAGGATGAGAGGCAATGGCCTTCTGTCGTGCGAGGGGAGGTTCAGGTTGGAAGTTCTCAGAAAGCGTGGCGAGGCGCTGGCACGGGCTGCCCGGGGAGGTGCTGGAATTACGAACCCTTTGAGAAAAGAGTAGATGTGTCACTACAGGACACGGTGGTGACGGAGTGACGATTGGACTAGGTGACCTCAGAAGCCTTTCCAAGCGTAATGACTGTATGATAGCATTCTGTGGTTCTGTACAGGTACCGCTGCCGCACTGGAGCTGCTTAGGACGCGCAGCACTGGCAGCGGGACACCATGCGGCTTCAACTTTATGTACTCCCCCAAAAAGCCACGCACTGTGCCGTGCCTTCGCAGACCGTCGCCCCGCTGCCGACCGCATCAGGGACCCTCCGTTCCTCGCCCGCCCACCCTCGGCCGACCCCTCCCCAGCCTGCGCGAGCACGGGGCGCCACACGGGAAGCGGAAGCGCCAGCCGTGGAGTGAGACGGGCGGCTGCGGCGCCTGCGCAGCTCCGCCAGGAGCCCGGCGCGGCCCGGCGCGGCCCCTCCCCTGCGCAGGGGCAGCGGCTGCCGTAGCCGCCTCCTCCGCCGGCCCCGCCTCGCCCTCCCGGCCCCGGGGGCCGCCGCCGCCGCCCCGTCATGTCCGAGGTGGGCCAGGAGCTCGTGCACCTGGTGTGGGGCAAGAAAGCCGGGCCCCGCGGGCTGGCCGACACCATATTCTGCCGTTGGGCGCAAGGTAGCTGCGTGCGCGGTGTCCCGCGTTCCCCTCCGCCCGGCCCGGGCCCCGCGGGGCCTCCACCGGGCTCGGCCCGCCTCGCGGTTCCCACCTGTGGGGCGGGGCGGTGCCGCCCTCTGCCCCGGCGTGCGTCCCCGCGTGCGTGCCGGGGGCACTGTGGCAGTGTGGCAGTGTGGCGGTGTTTGGGGGCAGGGGCTGTGTGCGGGCACGGGCTGTGTGCGGGCACCTTCCCGCCTCGCGCGGCGTGGGGCCCTCGGGAAAATGATGCAGCAGTTTCGGTTCTAAGTAATTGGGGTGGTTTGTGGTTTGTTTTTTTTTGTTTTTTTGTTTTTTTTTTCAGCTTGATCGTCTTCTGCCTCGAATTTGAATAGGAAGGGAAACGTATTTCTTGCATGTGTCTCAAGGGTATCTTATTTCGTTATCTTGCATAGCTTGTGAAGCAGGAGTGCCGCGGTGCCTTTCGTTACTCCGAGAACAGGGCGGTCACAGACGGCCTTTTCTAAAGCAGGACAGGCATGGGTCAGAAGATACGGATGTTTGTAAACGGGTTCTTTGGCAGCTGGAGCACGTGCGTGGTGCACCAAGATGGTGAAGGGTCTGGAGGGGAAGACATGAGGAGCGGCTGAGATCCCTGGGCTTGCTCAGCCCAGAGCAGAGGAGCTGAGGGGAGGCCTGATGGCGGCTGCAGCTCCTCACAGGGAGCAGAGGAGCAGCGCTGAGCTCTGCTCTGTGTGACAGCGACGGGGCCCAAGGGAACGGCATGGAGCTGTGTCAGGGATGTCACCTTGGGTGTCAGGGAAAGGTTCTTCAGTGGAGAGTAGTCAGGCACTGGAACAGGCTGCCTAGGGAGTGGTCGTGATGCCAGGCTGGCCAGAGTTGAAGAAGCATCTGAGCAATGCACTCAGGGTATAGGCTGGTAGGCTGGTTCTTGGGTGCTCCTGTGTGGGGCCAAAGAGTTTGACTCAATGATCCTTATGGATCCCTTCTGACTCATGATATTCTATGATCTCTGGGAGGTAGCCAGAAACAAGACAGCCGTAGTGGGCCATGGGGTATTTGTAGTGTGGTTTTCTTATTTTTTTTACATGTAAATTACACGTGAATCCTCTGCATAACTTGATGGGAATTTTCTGGTATATGAAACCTACAGTTATAAGGGATAATAAAGCAACTTTCTGACAGAAATGACACATAAGATGTCAGTTTGTGTCCCTGTAATGTCTTAAACGCATTCTCTGTAACGTATTATGGGAGCAGATTGACTGATGGCTTGGCCAGTTAGCAGAACTGAACTGACTGAAGCGGATATGCAGTCTGAAGTTAGTGGTGGTTCAAGAATTAGAAGTAATTCCCACTCCATGCTGCATTGGCAACTTTAAATACCTTGTTTTGATTCCAGAACTTGCAAACATGAAATTGTGAAATTGTTGATTTGTTTTTTATTTATGAGGTGTTTTTTTCTGTTTTTTAGTGTTGTTGGTTTTTTTTTTTTTTTTTTTTTTTTTTTTTTTTTTTTTCCCTCTAAGAAAAATCCTTCTGCATGATTGCAGCAGAAATTACAGTTTGAACCCAGGGAATTTCATTTATCACAGTCCTCATGGTGTACTCCAAGCAAGGGCTTGCTTGGTCTGCACTTCACTCCTGGTATAGATACAATGACTGGGTGACGGTGGTAGGAGGGCTGAACCCTAAAGAAACATACCTGTGTTGGGAATGCTTTTTTTTTTTCATTGATCCAGGACACAGATTCCATTCATAAAGTTGCACTGCAGATCAGCCCTGAGGTGTACTGCATCTGTGCTGTGCAGCTGTTAATGTCTGGCAGGTTTGAGTGCAGTGTCATTTTGGAGTTACCTAAACTGTTTTCTCACTGGTCTTTGGAAAGAAAGACATGATCAGTCTTTTCAAAACAGTTGTTTAACTTCTAAAGCATAGCATGAATTAATATTACTATTGACATATATATGTGTAACATACAGCGTAGGGAGATCTGTGTCCTTTCAGTTTTCATGTCTCTCCTTTTCTTTCCAGGTTTCCTTTTTTGGATCTTTTTTGTTCGGTCTAGAATATTTAAATACCACAAGATTGGCTTTTATTGCATCCTTGGTTGAGGAGCTACATCCTACAGTATTGCTTATAAGTCTCTGGAACTTTAATATTGTTAGACCATGAGCAAATCAGAGATTCCAGAGAAATGTATTTTTACCAGACAAGCAGATATGTTTTTTAGGAGGAACGATGCACTTGCCTCTCTTTAAGTCTGAAGTGGAGCTGGCAGTTTAAAAAGTGTTCGTTTGAATTTAAGTTAATTTGTAATTCATTTGGGTGATCAGAGAAGAGTAGTGACTATTATTTATGTACTTTTTAATATTTTAATAACGAAGCTTTATGAAATATCAGCATTTTTCTGTTTTTTGTCTCATTGTGTTCCTGTTTTCTGTTCTCCATTGTGTGCTACTCAATGCAAACAGTTAATCAGAAAGAAAAATGTATTTTTCTTATCATTTGCAGTTAAAGTGCAAGACGAATGTTGGCATACAAATAGGTGGAAGAAGTGATTGTAGCTGTTGTCCCACCTCTACTTGTTACTACTGTCTGCCCTAAATACTCTCTCTTTACATCCTTTGGTGAAACTATTTTTGAAGTTACTGTTCTACCAATGCTATCAAACTTAAAGCATGCCTTGGCCCGTGGCTTTTGAGTTATGATCTGTGGAATGCTTCTGAGAACTCTGTGAAATCAGCTAAAGCTCCTGTGTAATTGAGATGGGTCTGTGCTGACAGAAGGTGCACAACTGACTGAACAGTGTGTTCCTGCTTCATAGGAAGTATCTCTCATTTTATTTAGGACCAAATGAATTCATTTTTTTCTTGAAATTTGATGGACTAGGCCTTCCCTCAACCTCCACTATTACATATGCAGCATATATCCAGTGTTATAGACTTTGTTGCTAGTTTCTGTGCTACATTTAGGGAATTTCATTTTGTATCAGAATGGTGAAATCTGCCATACCATGGAGATTGCTGCTTTGAAAAGGAGGCTTTGGGGGGGAAATATTTGTTCATTAGTTTATTTAGAGGAATTGTCATTATCTGTAAATAAGACTCCCTTCAGTGCTGTTAAACTGGAAGAGGAATAGAAGATATCATTCCCGGCCCAAAACGGGGTGTAACATGTAAATGAAGTTAATGAGAAGATTATATACTCTGGCTAACAGGCATGGTGGCTGATGTAGTTGGGATGAAGTAGAGCAGTAAGAATGTGAAATGCCCATAACACAGTTATCTAAACAGTGAAACCTAAATCTCTTTTCTGCTGCCGGGGTCCAAAGAAGATGATTGGATAATATGCTGTCCTTACCTTAAGAAAGGCTGTAGTAGTGTCAAGATACCTCTCCTGATAAGGGTGACAGGCTTAATGAAAGCTCTTAGCAGTGAACACATTTGTTGAGGTTCTGAAGTTTCACAGAGCTATATTTTTGACAGATCTGAACACGGGGAGACAGGTTGGAACCTTACTTTGTTTTCTAGCAGGTGGTTGCCCAGTGTAATCAGCAGCCTGCCATTTAATTGGGGTAATTTCCTCAAATCTTTCCAGGACATCCTAACCTCTTAAGTAGAGTTGTTTGGGTTTTTTATGGTAGCAGGTAATTAAGCTGTACATTTGTTAGGAAAAATGTGTGCAAAAGAATTGAGAACTCGGTAAGAAGTATGAGCATTGGTAAATGTCAGATCTGGAGAAAATGAGAAAAGTAAAATTTTGGTTAATAGTAAACAAAGTACACGAATACAGATTATAAACAGCATAGACATTATATCTGAAAATATCGGTGACAGCGATTAAAAACAGGAATCTGAATGTATTCCACACAGACAAAAGGACAAGGCAGAAGAACAGTGGTGATGGAAAAACAAATGAGGTCAGTAGAGCAGTTGATAAGGTTGTAAATGGCATGCAAAGCAAATGATACTTGTGTGATCGATGTAATATGATAACAGTACTTATGGATATAAGGCAGGTAGATGGTAGGGGAGAAAAGAGGATTAAATCAGCTGCATTATTTTACCTTGGTGTTTTTTTCTTGAGTGAAAGGAGCCATATGATGGAGATAATTTGTTGAGATTGAGAATTAGTAGAGATTAGGACAGATCAGAGACGCTGGTCTTGTAGCTTAGAAGATGGCCAGACCATTCCTGTGGATCATTGCAAGAATGTGGGGGCAGTGAGTTTTTATGGAGATTGCTCAAGATGTGGTTATTTTGGGGGGGGAAGGGGGGTGGGTGGTAGAAAAAGTAAGGAGATGTGATTGCAGGCTGTGGTAGTTTTGAAGCCAGAGACACTTCAGTGCTGGTGTCCGAAATGCTACCTGAGCTGACTTCAGATTTCATAGACATTTCAAGAAGGAAAACAACACCTTTGGTTGGTTTGGTTTCAGTGGGTTGGTTTTGGTTTTTTTCTTGCTACATCGTGACATTTATTGAGCAATAAGCAGTGAAGCTGAAAAGAAAATACTGCTTTAGGTATTGCATGTGATTTTGCTGTGGTTGTGTTCCGTCAAGCTGTGGAAGTATTAGTTTTGTGTCATCTTTCCTGAATTTCACCTTGGTGAATCTCATTGGATTTTCTTTTTTTAGGAGGCAGTTTTAAAAAAACAGGGCAGGGTGAGCTGAGACAGTCCGTGCTTTCTCTAAGAAACTGGAAAAATATGAAACAAGGTCAAGATTTCTAAGTGTGGCTTAGTGGTACCACATCCAAGTATGTTCTTCTACTGCAGTGGCTAAATCATTAAAATAACTAAAAATATGTTGCTGCAGTGTGCTATAGCTGGCATGCAATAATGCTTCAAAGCAGAAATAAACGTTTTAATACAGATAAGTGTGCACAAACTAATACAGATAGTTGAAATGATGGTAATGTTTCTTTTTAGGGCATGTGAACAGTGGAATGAATTCACACTATTGCAGATTTTGAAGTGTGGATTAATACAGTTTCATTGTTAAATTCAGTGATGCTGAATCTCAGGCATGACAGGCATCTGAGGTTTGGATATAAAACACATCATTGTACTGCAGAAAAGCTAGAGCCTTACAGTCAGATACAGGGGAAAGCACACTTTTTAAGAACTACAGCTGTACTGTACACTTTGCAGATTTTTTCACTCTAGTGTTGAACAGGTATCATTTCTGTGATGAAAGCTGCCCTCAAATGTGCACAGTGCTGTTTGGGATGACATGCCTGTTGTGCAGTAGCACAGAAGTCTGCACCAGGAGATACGTTGCCCTCGTTCAGACTCGCACCCAGAAGCTGGGGGAGCTTACATCTGGTATAGCAGGGTGTAATGGTTTCCTCCTGGGGAAAGGAGAAACTGTGGGAAAGGTGTGTTGAATATTCCACTGAGACTGACGCTGCAAGGAAGCATGCATGTATATTTTCCTGTTCCCACTTTCTTGCATTTGCTAGTTGGTTGCTGGCTGTTGTTGCATGGTTTCTAGATTACATGAATATTACTTTAGCACTATCTTACTGGCACTTAAAAAATAGTGTGAAATGCCACTCACTGTAAGTTGTTGTGCATCAGCTTCATCAAGTTAGTTGTCCATGTGCATGCTTTTACCTGAGAAGTGAGAACTATGAATTAGCATGTCTTGAAGAGAAGTTTAAGAGCGAAGTGATAGCAAATAATTATGCAGTATTGGTTCCAGCATTTGCTCTATTACATGACTGTAGAAATAATTCTGCTTTTAAAGATGGAGGAGGGAAAATAGGTGGCCTTGTGTTTTGCTTAGTACAGTGTCTGTACTGTGAAATGCCACTGCTAAGATGCTTGCTTTTGTGATTATAAGTGAATATTTGAGTTACTCATCATATTTCAGCCTTGTTAGGCAGCACTGATACATGATGCTCTTCATAGGGAATGAAAATGTGCTTTGTGTGCTCAATACCGCTCAAAAAATGATTTTAAAAAACAATTTTTTTTACATATTTGAGACAAAATATTTTGAATTATAAACACAATTTAATTGATTTCTAAGAAATACTAAATTAAAAACTATGGTTGAAATATTCAGCTACACATATTCTGATGGTCTTACTGGTTAAAAAAATAACACTCTAGGTGTTAGCTCTTTATGTCCGTTATTTCTTTGCTGAGATAATTAATTTCTCCACTTACTTGTTTCTTTTTGGTTCAGATAGTTTAACCACATTCTGCCGCATGACTGGGGGCAAAGGGAGATCTAGGAAACTCATCTAATCTTTTAAAAACGAACAAAACAAATGTCTTTTCTGTTAGGGGACGATGATATTTAAACACGCTTGTTTATGTATTTCACTAAATACTGTCTGCTTTCCATTTGACAGGATTTGTCTTTAGTGAATCTGAATCAACTGCTTTAGAGCAATTTGAAGGTGGCCCTTGTGCAGTGATTGCACCTGTGCAGGTAAGATGTATTTATTTACAGCAAGGATATAAGATTAACAAGCCCAAGTTTTGTTGTTTTCAGAGCATATGTGGAACTAAAGTACAGAAATCATTGCAATAGATCATTAATTATTGTATCGATTTTCTTTAATCTGTTGCGCAAATTTTAACTTGCAATGGTTAGATCAGCAATTTGTAAATACTGAGGGGGATTTTTGATCTCTCGGTGACTCGGTACTCCTCCTCAGTTATGGATTGCAAAATTTTGTGTCCGTTACTGCAGTCCTGTGAGTCCAGAGGTGATTGTTTAAATACTCTGAAGTGTGCTTTATTCAGTGTTACTGAGATCAAACCTAATATCTTCGGGCATCTTTGTGATTACATTGAATGAGAAAAATCAGTAAACAGTGCAAGCTTAGGGTTAGGCTTAGGGTGCCTTACTGAAGGACAAGAAGCTTGAAACTGTAATAACATGCAGAAGTGCTTTGATATAGATCTTGTAGTAAAATATAAAATCTGGTGGTGTTTCTGTTTTAATCATTGTTTGATGCTTTGATATCAAAGGCATTCCTCTTGAAGAGGCTTTTTACCAGCGAAAAGTCTGCTTGGAGAGACTGTCCAGGTACTGAGACTGATTTTTCTTTTCTTTTATGAAGAAAAAAAAAAAAGACATAGTATGTATACTGTGTAAAATGATGGGATGGTTTGGGTTGAAAGGAGCACAGAGATCACCTAGTACACTCATCTGCCATGGGCAGGGCTACCTTTTGCTTGATCAGGTTGTTCAGAGCCCAGTCCAGTCTTCCAATGATGGGGCATTTGCTGCTTCTCTAGGTTACCTGGTCCAGTGCCTCGCTGTCATCACTGTAAAATGTTTCTTCCTTATATGTCATGTAAATTCACTGTCTTTTAAGTTTAAAAACCACTGTCCCTTTTTCTGTCACTACAGGCCCTGGTTAAAAAAAAAAAAAAGTGTTTCTCTCTCTTACAAGCTCCCTTTATATAACAAAAGGCTGTTATGTTTTCCAAAGCCTTGGTGTCTTTATGCTAAACAACCCGAAGTCTCTCTGAATTCCTGTTTGTGAAGTCCAAGTCAGACCACAGCACTTGTTGTCTTTTAGACATACTAGATTAACTGAAATCTATTACTAAAACAGGGGATAGGTTAGGAATTGTATTAAAACATGTTTCTATAAAGATAGCTTTATGATTCTTTGGCCCAGTATTATCACAGAGTAGTTAGCATTAACAAGTTGAAGTTAACTTACATAATTGTTTAGAGTATAAAAAAATACTGGGAGCATACATAAGATACCGATTAGCAGCAATTGAACTCATGTAGGTTTCTAATCTTTCAGAAGTAGAGCAGAAAAACCTTCTCTGTCACACGTTATGTGATATTTTGGAAATGGCTTGCTCTGATAATTCTGAGTCGTACTCTCTGGCAACATGGATAAGAGGAAAAACAACTGAAGAAACTGCTAGTATTTCTGAAAGTCCTGCAGAATCCAGTCGTCAAGAGGAACAACCTTGTAAGACATATTTCTGTTCTAAATTCTCTATTACTTAGTAAAGTATAATGTTGTTTTTAAGGGTCATTTGCTTTTTATTAGTGTACAGATGAGGTTTTCACCTTTGTAATTCCATTAGCAGTAGTGGATATTTGTCTGTTTTAATTAGACATCCTTTTTGTGAAAGGCATATGATCTCTATCACCAGGGCTATTAGAGATGTTATTCTCTTGAACTTGAGCAATTTGCAGGAACTTTTCAGGTTTGTTTTTGTAATTTGAGGCCTTTTAATTTGGGGGAAAAAGGCATGCTTTTTGACACCAGAAGAATATTTTAACTGGCCATTTGTAGCTGTATTTCAGAAGAGCTTTTACAAGAAACTCTTTAAAGCTGAACTGGTTCTAAAATATTCTGGATTCTGTTAAGGAAAAGTAGCATTCTTCCCTTTGTTTGCTTCCACGTGATACCAGAACAGCTTAATCAAATGAACTTTTAGTAGATCAACAGATTTTTTTGTAGGTTAGAATTTTTCCTTTACCTACTTTATTCAAATGTCTTGATTTCTTCAGTAGTTACTGAACATCTCCTGTTACACTGATATGACATCAAGTCGTATGTAACTATTGTGGTTCCAGTGATTTGGAAATTTTTTTGTGTGCACGTGATCATTGAGATGTATTTATTAATCATTAATAGGGGATATCTAACATGTTAAAAGTTAAGCTTCTTTTTCTTTTAGTTTTTGTTCTCAATGTGCCCTTTGAGAAGTATGAAAAACTCTTCACATGAGAACATGCTTATAAAGGTGCCATCTTTTGACGGAAGGTATCTGTCATTCACCACTTTGTGACATAATTACAAAGTAAGAATTGTACAAGTAGATTTGTATGTGTAAAGCTAGCTACAGCAATTAGTAGTGCTGGAGCTCTTTATGGCACAAGTCATCTTCATCTGCTGTCAAATGCTTCATGTGTTTTAGAGGGCTTAAGTGATAATTTTATTTAATTGGGGAAAAAAAGTCACCACATATAAGTTCCAAAGCGAGCTACTTTTTATAAAGAAGAAATACTACATAGAAAGTTGTATCTGCAACTCTTCTGCATTTAAAAATGAAAAAAAATCTTCCTTTGAAAGTTGAAGTGGATGTAACTTTGAAATTCCTAATTTTGGCTGCTTTTCCACGTGTCTGTGAAGCTCTTGCTCATATTATGACTTTTCATTTGAAGAAAAAGTGAAGCAGAGCCTAGTTTTTTACTTCCTTTTGGGTTAATATATGGCCTTGTTCTGAGGAACTTTATGGAAAGTGTGTTCAGGAGGTCTTTTTAAGCTCTCTTTTTATCCTCAACGTTAACAATTAATGAACTAGTCAGTTCTATCTGCGTTTTTCCTGATTCTGTACAAGTCCTGCCTGACTTTGTCCTTAATACCCTAGAATGCAATCACTATGAGCAGTATGCTTTTGTCATGAATGTTAATCTCCTTGACTGTTCATATTCTACTAGAACTATTCTACATTCCTGCTAGAGTGTGAGTGTCCCTGTTTTATGTACAGTTCAATCAGTATTTTAATTTTACATTATATAATGCTGTACATTCCCTGATTTAAGATGTACTTGTTAGTGCTTTCTTTTTAAAATCCTACTGTTTTAACTAAAAAAAGAATTTCAGCTTCTGCCTGGTTAGCCTAGGGAGAAAGATATGAGTAAGTAGGTATTGTTGATAATGCGGAGTTCTGTTGTTGCTAGTGCAAAGGAAGGAGTTTATTTCTTGCTTAGTTGTTGTAACCAATAAAAATAGAAACTGACGTTGTCATAGTTTTTTGGACTTGAGAGGTGATGTAGGGTGGCAGAGGAGTCTTAGAGATGCAATTCCTCATGGCAGGCTAGTGCTACTTGGGAATTGAATGTGGGAATAAGTTCTCAGTAAAATTGTGATATATGGAAACTTAAAATATAGTTAGATGCAGTGTGATAGAATTACCACACTGTAGAATTCCTGTATTACTGTATTTCTCACACAGCTCGTGCTCTATTGCAGTTCATACTTTCCGTCTCCACTAAGTACTGTCTTTATAGCTTTGTTTGGGTTATGTCTATCTGCACTTCTTTTTAGGATTTCTCCTTTCCCTTTGTTTTGAACGGTACTTCTGTAACCATTTCGATCTGTTCTGTAGTAACAGAATGGAACTGCCTGTAATCTTGGTGTGTGAACAAAACAGGGATTCAAACACACTTACTGAATGCAGTAGCATTTTTCATCTGCTTTTGTGATGTATTCTAGTGATTGTTGTTGGCCATGCGTTGGCTGTAGTAGTGCAAGTTCCCAGGTTCAAAGGTTGCTTTATATGGTTTATTCCCTCTAACTTTCTGCTGAAAAGGCATCAACTCTTTAGAAGGGAATCCTTTAACATTTATAGTCTTCCTTATTAAAATACTTTTGCGTTAATTAAAAAAAAAAAAAGGCTTGGTTTGGAAACTTCCTGCAGTGTAGTCTAATATTTTTTAAGATATTTTTCAAAAATATCTTAATCTTTTTAAGTCTAATTTTGTTCTTGGAAACCTAGTTTTTGTGGGTTTTTTGTAGTTGTAATTGTTCAAAAGATAAAAATAAACCGCTGCCTTATTTCTGGGGTAGGAAATGACATTATTCTGTTGCTGGAGAATCAGAATCAGTTGTATTTGTATATGGGCAAACCAAACACACCTTTCAAAATGCAGTCAGAAAAGGGATAAAAAGCCATTACTACAGTTGTGAGAAGAATTGCTCAGTAGTATTAACTCCAATGGCTTCAGGTCTTCAACAAAAATCCTAGGAATAGCTAAATGATCAGAAATGATTTAAAAAATTAGCAGAGTGGCCTGTATCAGCAAGCTGTTTGTGTTTTACTCCACTCACAGGTAGACAAAGTACTTAAGGGTAAAGGGCACTGAAGACTTCTGCAGTCTTAATATCTGAATGCTTATCAGAATTTGATAACTACAGAACTGGCACATCTTTAAGTTCATTTCATCTTCCTGGCTTGAAAATGTTATGAGGGGGAACAAAGATATAAAGCCTGTGTTGAACTTGGGAAGACACTAAATGCTGTATTTTTTTTTTTTTTTTTTGTCTTAAAAGTAACACTTGGGAGATTATTTAACCATTATTAACAGAAAACAATGGAAAAACCTGTGTAAAAATAGAACATGTAACACTTTAATTCTACTCTTTTTTTTTTGTGATAAATACTGAATTAGTATTAAAAGAGGAAAAACAAGAAACAAATTTCATTAAAAAGAAAAAATACAGCTTTTCTACATTGATAAAATGATCCAAATAATCATGCTTGCTTTTCTAGGAAATAATACTTACTGACCTGCGAAGTTACATTTGTAGCATGCGTATGCTTGATGACTTTGACAGTCGTGATTTGTACAAAATCAACAGCTTAGCATTTGACAAATATTTTAAAAGCTGCACAATCCAGTGGCTCTGTGCTTTTAATAAATTGATTACTCCAAATGGAAATACTCACTGATTTGTATGGTGGAATCTTAATGTTGCACTTGATCAGTTTTACACTAACGAGTTAAAAAGTGAAAATGTCAAGGGAGGATTAAAAATTAAAAATATAGTTAAAGCTTGAAAGTATACTAGCTTGCTGTGTGTATCTTGTGTCATTTTTTGCCATGTGTAGTGCTGAAAAGTGTCTCTTGTGTATAGCTGCCTTGGCTGTGGAAGAGCTTGGCTTTGAGCGATTTCATGCATTAATTCAGTAAGTAATATGTTGTAACATTTAAAATACAATATTTTGAAGTAACACTAATATTCATAGCCCTGGAGGGGCGTTGTTGAAGAACTTCTTGCGTGTTACACATCAGGTTAAATTTGGATTTCAAATTTCAGTTTGGGGGTTTGGATTTTTATGTTGATTTTTTTGTTGTTTATTTTGCATTTTCAGTTTGAAATTGAATGTTATCTTGAACAAAAGAATTTGACTTTAAAACTGGAGCAATGTAATAACGTGGAATTGCTGAATAAACACAACTAGTTAAGATTCATATTGAATTAAGTTTAAGATCTCTAATACTTATAAGAACTGAAATAACTGCTGATTATTGTCTTCAGTAGTAATAATAGGTTGCAGGAACAAACTATAGTTGCATAAAGAAAGAAGAGGAGAACATTACAATTTCTGTAGCTTTATCTAATCCAAACATTTATTCCCCAGTCCCAGTCTATAAATTATTGATACCCATTTTGATCTTTCGCAGTCTATCTTAATGGAAATTAAACCCTTTTCTCTGTCTTTTGAGGAAGTTGAGCAATGGATTTCATGACTTTGCCTTGACAATTTAAATTTTTCAAGCGTTGGCCAAAGAAAACTCGCATATGGGTATACTTGTTCTAATGTACAGATAAGCAGAGAACGTGATCTGGTTTGAGTTACTCAATGAAAGCTAATATTTGTGTTCTGGAAAGCAGTGTTCAGCTGTTAATTTCCCAAGAAATGGCAAGTGTATTACTTCACTGCAATTTGAAGCAACTCTTCCTTTCTCTAATTTTTATTTTACTTTTTATTTTTAAATACAAGATCACTTGGTGTTACATAATCATCCAGGTAGCATCCAGGTATTTTCCCAAATATGGATGTACTACTTTGAATGTTGTTCTTTTTTCTCTATTTTTTCCAAAAGCTGAAATCTAATAATGTCAAATTCTCAAGGGAAATGTAGTAATTACTTCTAAAGGCTGAAATACTTTTTACCTAATGATATTTTTCTCCACCATTTATATCTGAAGATCTGTCAGTACAGTGTGTAATGCAAACTTTATTCTGAGGCACATAGTCTATCATCATTTCAGTAACGTTTAGTAGAATTCCTGGTTCAAGCTATTCAACTTGTTCACAAATATACACGACTTTAACCTTGTTGATTGTGTATAAAATGTACGTTTTTACACCTTGCTCCAGATTTATCATCATCTTGTGGGAAAATACTAACGACTCTTTGGCAGTTATGATAACTACAGAACAGCTGCTTGTATGTATAACACTAGTTGTAGGCTGTTTTACTTGGACATATTCATGTTAGGTTTCTTAGTATGTCTTGTTTGTGCTTCATGACGCTGTTCTATTTCATCTCAATAGGTTCTTTTTTTTTCTGTTGCTTTTTGTCTTTAGCAAACGTGCATTCAAAAGCTTCCCTGAGCTGAAGGATGCAATTTGGGATCAATATTCAGTGTGGACAAACAGATTTGGAGTATTACTCTTTCTGTACTCTGTGATACTGACAAAGGTTTGTGGGTTGTTTGATTATTGTGTGCCTTCATTAACAGAATATTTGGTCATGTAACCCTTTCTCCATAAAACCGTGAACACTGAAGTCAGCTGATAAATCTAAGTGGATAGAATAGTATTTTCACTCATGCTGCAATTCTTATGCAGCATAAAAATATGAAAAGTTCAATCCCCGGTTTGTTTTTTTCCTGTTACTTATCTGGGAGAATTACAGATTTTGGAAACATCCTTCCTTGTATATTCCTGGTAACAGGAGAAATGAGTGTGTTTTGGTTTCATTTCATTACATAAGAACATCAGCCTCTTATAGCATTGTTTCACTACTGCATTATCTTGCTTTATGTTTTATTTGCTGTCATGAGAAATAAATTTGTTCATGTCTCAGTTAATACGATATCAGCCTCCTAATGTTTTGGGATTACATTCTGTTGTTGTAAATGTTGCTGTTCAATCCTGAAAAGAGCAAAAACACTTGTTATGTTTCTGCAGGGTACTGAAAACATAAAAAATGAAATCGAGGATGCAACTGAGCCATTGATAGATCCTGTTTATGGTCATGGAAGGTAAGTTGGAAAAGGTATGGTTGCTGCTACTTAAAACAGATAAATGTGCTCATTTTTTAAGAAATTATTGGCATTATTGGAAGGATTCAATCACAACTTCACAAATAAGTAAAAGCAACAATTATCATAGCATATCTGTTTTCACTGCTTACTCCCTCTTGTGAGTTCTGAGGAAAGACTTATGTTTATGTTAATGCTGAGTTTTAATAGGAAGAATTCTCAAATTCAGGGCTACATTTTTATATCAAATCAATTGATAGAAAGAGTTGGAATCATATTAGTGTTGCTGAATTACAAATACACTATAATTAAAAAAAAAAAAAAGTTAAAGATATCTGCTCAACTTCCTGAATAATAAAATATTTTTTCATTTGTTAAATGTAACTACTTTTTAAGAAGTAATTTATGTCCTTTTTAATGGGCGTTTTCTTTTTATTATGTAGCCAAAGTTTGATTAACCTCCTGTTGACGGGGCATGCTGTTTCTAATGTGTGGGATGGAGACAGAGAATGTTCAGGAATGAGTAAGTTGATTGTACTTGTTCATAATTTTTACGTACTATGAGATGCTCTCCTACACATTTGGAATACTATGTATTTCTGCTTTGATTTCTCCTTGTTTCTGTCCTTCGATTTAAGCAGACGTAATGAAAATAAAGCATACTTGCACAAAATCACTGATGTTGATATCAGTGATTGTCAGCTACAGACTGAGATGGTAAGATACCTGATGACTTGGATCGTGGAATGGCATGCAGTCTCAGCAAGTCATGAAGATATGCCATTGCACTAGAAGCAGGCCGCTATTCAGAGTGACCTCATCAGGCTAGATAAATGGGCTGTTGGGTACCTCATGAAATTCATCCAGGGCAGATGGAATAAGCCTGTGCACCAACGTTAGCGAGCACTGAGCAAGTAGCTTTTTAGAAAATAGTCTGAACATGTGAACAGCAGTTTGCACATGAGTCATCATAGTATGCCCTTCTGAAGAGGTACAGCAGCATCTTAGGCTGCATTAGAAACTTTCCAGCTAGAAGTGATGTTTCCCTCTATTTGACACTAGTGCTTCCTGTCCCATTTTGGGCTCTACAGCTTGAGGGAGATGTTGACAAAGTTGAGCAAATCCAGTGGAGGACCATTAAGATAAGTGGGTCTGAGCACGTGATGTACAAGTAGAGGTGGAGGGAGTGCTTTTCTTTCATTCTAAGAGGTGAATGCAATGCAGGGAGCTTATTGCTGTCTATTACTGTCTTATGGGAGGTGTTGAGAAAACAGAGCCTGACTCTTTTTGGAGGTGTGTAGTGGAAGAACGAGAGTCTATGACCAGAAGCTGTAATACGGAAAATCTATCTCAGTACCAGGGAAATAACTTTTCTCAGGAGAATGGTCAAATGCTGGAACAGCTTGCCTTGATAGGTTGTGGAATCCCCATCCCTGGAGATGCTCAGAACTCAACTGGCCGCAGCTTTCTGCAGTCTCTGATCTAGTTGGGCCTGTGCTGAATAGGTGTTTGGAGTAGTTGTCCTCTAAAGATCACTTTCAACGTGAATTATTCTGTAGTTCTACCATGCCTTGTTACAAGTACTTACTGATTCTTTTACTGATGTGCTGGTACTTGTACAGATCCTCATTTGTTTTGTGTTTTTTCCCTTGACGTTGTCTTCCGAAGTATTGCAGTACTCTGATTTTTTTTTGTTTTATTTCCTTTATTTCATACAAAGAGAAGATGGTCTTAAAGCAGTAAATGCTTTGAATTCTAAAGATGTTCATCTTTTTTCCCATACTGCTATGAAGTACATCTCAGGTTCATCAGCTTGTATTTCACAAGGGTTTTCGGTAATGTAAGTCATTGATGAAAATACTGACTTAGATAGGTTCATATAAGTCTCCACTCAAAATCTGAATTGAAATGCACTGGTTTTACAATGAACAGTTAGTGTAATCTCCTTTGAGACTTTATAGACTTCTACTTGATTATGATTCCATGGAGGCTATACTTTTGCATCAGGCTTGTCAGAATGTCATTTGGGTATTGTAGCACTTTTCGCTAGGCTTCTTTCCAGGGCATTAAGATTGGATTACTGTGGTTTATTATTGATGAGTCTATACTGGCTGTTCTTTGATTTTGATCATTCTCCTGCGTGCATATTGATTACTGTTGCAAGATTATTTGGAGGTTAAAATCCTCCTTTGTTCAGGGTTTTTCTTTTTAGCATTTTTTGTTGTTTCTGTTAAGTACCCTACCTTGTTTTCTCTTTTCTAGTCTCTGGACACCTCCTTTCTCTTTGATACATAAAGTAATAATTAATTTTCCCAGTCATATTTTATCTAGCTACAGGTTGACACGAGGAGTTTCATTAGGATCTGCAACCTTGAATGTGTCTGTCTTAACTATTTTTAGGATCTTGCAGTTCTTTCCCTCCTTTATCTTTCAGAGACCTTATTCATTAGTACTCCAAGATGGAAATTTTTTTCTAAGAATACTAAACTCTTATTCTATTATTTTTTTCTCAGAACTATCTGCATAACTGTAGAAAGGTACGGGGAGTAGTATTTATTTTTAAAAGACAAATATATGACAGTTGTTATTCATTTGTCTGTTCTTCGTTCATCAAGTAATTTTGGACATAGCTAGTTTAAGTCAAATTTTGCATCTGGCATTTTAGGAGAGGTTCTTGTGAGTTTCATGACAAGTGAGAACTACCAGAGACAGACAGGCAACGCATACACACAAAAAAAGGGGGAATTATTGCCTCCCATAGGAGTAACTGTGTGCAAAAATCCTTTGTTGCCTCTTGCTTCATTAGTCAACACATGTACTGGTAAGGCAACTACTCTGCCTATGCAGCCTTCCTAGGCTGGTAGTAAGGGAATAATAGAAATCAAGAGGTGTTATAGGGGGGCAGGGAACAGGAAATATAACAGAGGACTGGAAGTAGAAGTAGTTGAAGTTATTGTTTGAAGAGGTTCTGAATACAGAAATCCTTGAGAAATCTTTTTTTTATTTTTACATTCTGAGTTATGTGGCATCTGTGTCTTTTGCCTCAGCTACCCAGCTTATTTTCAGCTCAGTATTGTAAGTCCAAAACTTTGCTGAGGTTAGCTAGAGTGATCATCCTGTTGTTTTCAAGAACAAGAGGAAACACAGCAATTTAATATGGAAAAAATGAAGTGCTGTGATCATCTTTTTTTTTTTTTTTTTAAATAGTACCAAGAATTTGTGATGTTTTGGTCCATCACTAGGTGGTAGTATTCTGATACTGTTTTTAACTGTCTCATTAAATTTTGAAATCATCATTAGTTTTTGGCTGAACTTCCTTTAAAGGTTCTGATTGTCTTTGTTTTTAGAAATTTGCTTACATTTGCAAAAACTTTAAAAAAGAAAAATCTAACTTTCTGACAGGAGACACATATACTCAATTTTGTAGATGATTTTGGTGTTACCAGAAGGTCTCTTCAAGAGTGCTACTTTCTTCTACATGGAAAGGATATGTGCAAGGTTTAAATTTGAGCTAGTGCTGCTGGTCTCTCTTTGTATGCTCTTATGCAGCCTAACAGGGATTTTTGTTTGTCTTTCTTCACTGTTGCCTGATTGTGAAGTGAGAGTTTCTTCTACGGGCTGAAGTTAACATAATAGCTTTCAGATACATGGTCTGTTTAGCTTGATTACTGGTTACTTAGGATATTCATACTCTGCTGCTACTGTCATGGTTAGAATGGTTGAAGATGTAAGGCACCTCTGCAGGCTGTATGGTCCAATCCCCCTGCTCAAGCAAAGATGCCTAGAGCATATTGCCTGGGACCATGTTCAAACAGCTTTGGAATGTATACAAGAAGGAATACTCTGCCACATTTCTGGACAACCTGTTAGTTACAACTTGAATCATTATTTTCTGAATAGTAAATGTTACTCCCTGGTCCTCTTCCTTGCATTCTGAATTCTTTGTTTATCAGACTGAACTTTACTGATTTTTAACTGATTTTTTCAAAATAAATCTTGTGTTAAAATTATTTTCTTAATATAGTGTTATTTACTTATCATTTGTTTCCCTTCGTATATATATTAATGTATTATTAAAGCTGTTCCCTAGTTTGGAGGATCTTGAGCTCTCTCTTGCCTGTGGCTCAAATGAAGGATCAGTTGTCTAAACATACTGCAATTTATAGCAGCACCGTTTTAAGTCAGTGAGACAATGGAGTTTTGAAAGGTAATATCTATGCAGTCCCACACGTGAAGATTGATCTGAAACTATGCTTTCAAGGATTAAGAATTATAGGCTGCAAAGAGGTCCTTCTACATGTATAACTAGCAGCTCTAAAGGAATGAGTTATGCTTACAGTCCACAAAGGTATTAAATGAGCTAGTATTTGTAAGTTTGGTTTTGTTTTTCTTAACAGTGGAAAAAAAAGTTAAATCATGTCTGTAATGACTGTTATCCACTGCTAGAAAATTCAGTGAGTTAAAGTTCTTGAAGGAAGCATGGCACTGATATTAGTTCACTATTGAGATGGCATATATGTAAGCCCAGAATTCCTTCAAATCCTTACAATTATGAGTGGTTTCTAAGCTTGAATTTGCACTCAAAAAGCTTCCAAAAAGGCTCTGCAAGTGCTCTTTCAATCAGTAGTATGTAAATAGTTCAGCTGTTTTGCCAGCTGTGTGTGCTTGAGGGCTGTATGATAAATGGAAGTTGGTATAGAAAATAAAAGTGAGGGAACATTTTATTTTTGTACTAACAACTACTATTTACAAAATTCTTATTATTCAGAATGTGAAATCATTAGGATAAATAAAGCTGTGGAACTCTCAGAAAAAAGGACTGTTATTATGTGCACGTGCTCGTTCACACATATGTGTGTGGTTTTTTCCCTTTAGAAAGACTGTTTTCCCATTATTTTTCAGTATAATTTTAGTGTAATTTACAGGTGTTTCTTCTAATAAATCCAGCAGCTTTTGAAAAGAGGCTATCAACTGCAATCTTCATCCAAACACACCTATTTGGCTCTTATTCCTTTGTGAGAGTGAAATTATTAAACTCTTGTCTTTTTTATATTACTATAACTTATGTTTTCTGAAACTGTATGACTTCTAAAAACTGTTACTTAACCAATTTTGAGAGCAAGAGAATGTGATTTAAAAAAGCTCTGCAGATTTTTGTTTAAGTTTTGGATTTTGTTTTGAACAGAACTTCTTGGCATACATAAACAAGCAACAGTAGGCTTTCTGACACTGATGGAATCTCTGAGATACTGTAAGGTAAGCTGTTCTCTGTATGATTTAAATTCTTTTTTTTGAGTAGTTTGGGCTTTGACAGTATTACTTAAAGCTCCACTGTGAACGATAAGAGGAGGTATTACAGCACTCTGAAAGGATGTTCAACTTCAAAGTAAAACTGAGAATGATATTATACTAAAGCAGATATATAAGGTAGTTGTTAAATTCATCTTATTAGGTAAATTTTGTTTGATGTTATTTTAAATTAAAATTTTATCGCACCAATTTAAGATAGTCAGAAGCTTATTTTTATTAACTAATACAATGCTTACTGTAGGTTATGTTGATGGTTAAAAAACTTCATACCAAGTCCCAGGTTGACTTGCTAATTATGAGTGTTGCAGTTTTATTGTCCTCTCTTTATGCTGTCACTGTCTTAAAATAAAACAAGCCCTGAGTGGTAAAACTACTATGAAATGTATTCTGAATTGGAAAGATTCAAGATACAGATGTTATTTTGTGTATTTGTTTGTACACATCTGAACGCTACTGAAGTGCAACTTGATCCATGTCATTTCCCATCATGACACAATTTCGTTAATTATTGTGGAAAACTTTGTGCTTTACAAATATTATTTTTGAAACAGCATTAACGCTCTTAATTTTGAGTGGGTTTTTGCTTGAACTTGGCTTATGTTTCAATTGTGTAGTTTGCAGAACATTGTGTATTGACTGACGCTCTCATTTATTAATTAAACAGTGATTCTGAATCAGTATATTCAAAATCAGCTCGTAAGTCAAGTGGACTTCTTGCCTCATTTTTGCGTCTGACTGTATTGTTGTTAGACACAGGAGTAGTTATTCCATTCAAGTGTGTCTGCAAGGTTGAAATATTTGATATTGATAATATCGCTTTCCCAGTGATGTTGTCTTTCAGTTAGTGTAAGTTGCATTGTTTTCCAAGTCAAGCAGGAATCGGAGATGTACACAATAACTATTTTACATTATTCTTTATTTTCCTGACATTTAATATTAGTTCTCAAAGCATTTGGGTCTTCACAAACTGATTTGTTATTAGCTTGATCGTTAACTTAGTGAGATTTCTGGGTTTGCTTTGTGACTCTGATTTCATTGCACATTAGGTTGGCTCCTATTTGAAATCTCCAAAGTTCCCCATCTGGATACTCGGCAGTGAAACACACCTCACGGTCTTTTTTGCCAAGGTATGTTGGATGTGGGTGTTTTTTGTTGTTGTTGTTCTTTTTTTTTCTAACCTCAGGCTTTTTTTATATAACCTCAAACAGATAAATCTACATAAATCCAAAGTTCAGATGTTACTACAGCATGAATTTCATGTGACTATAATATAAAATGTGGTCGCCAAAACTTAATTAAGCCTTCCCTTGAAGGCAGACTTGTTGAAGTGGTTTAATGATATCTGTTAAATTTTAATGAAGTCTTTTGGTGCCAGCTTAATTCACTGGGGGAGGAAAAGAGGTGTGATTTAGAACACCATAATTGTGATATGCACTGTCTTGAATTGTGGTGGTGCAAGAGAGATTATCTATTGATTCCTGTTAGTTTAATCTTTCTGACAGTATTTTCACTGATTTTTAATCTGTAACCATAAATGTATTTGTTCTACCTTAAAATAGATAGAGGTCTGTTACAATAATTCCTTACATCTATTCTAACCTATACTAGTGGCAATCTGTGGAACATATAAAATACATTTGGCCTAAGTCAGTTTAAAATCTTAGACCAGAGCTTCTGAACAGGCAGTTCTGAATTCCAGTTGTCTGATGAATATTCTTTCTCCTCCAGTATAGAATGGCTCATCTTTTCTTGCTGAACTCCACTTAGGCTGTGGAAAACTTCGTCTTGTGATTAGTATCTTGGGAACTAAAAAAACAGGAAAAGGAAGCAACAGGATCTTCCCAGAATTTTTTTTTTTTTCTTATGAAGGAAGGAGGGACCTGAAAGTGTGTTTAAGTTCTAAGAGTATTTCATATATCTTCTGTCACCCTTCCTAAAGTCAAGGACGATCCATTTCAGATGGACATATCAGCTATGCAGTGGAAATATTGAATTATGTTGACAGTCCATTCTTGTATCAGTTGAATAGCTTGCCAAGTGCTTGGTCAGTAAGTTGTATGTGCAGCTGTCTGAATGGTTCTGGTACTAAATGTAACTTCTAGCTTGACAGTGAGTTTGAATACGGGAGAGAGATTTTCAGAATGGAAAGAGAAAGATGGACAGAGGAGCCAAAAGCAATTCAGAGTAAGTTTGGACAAAAACAAATGTGGCTTAATTCTCTGAAGCAAGTCTGATTTATAGACACCTAGATCCTTACACATATATGGAACATAAGCAATTAATAAACAGCTCAGTAGTCACTTTTGCAGTTAAGTGAGTAATTGGGCCAAGAAATGCAGAAAGGCAATTTTTCTGTTCACAATGAACAGTTTCTTCATTGTTTTCTTAGGGGCCTTTATTGAGCATGAAGGTTAAAAAACAAAAAAGTTTTACTCAAGTTCTGCATAGCATCCTACAGTCAAAGAAAAATGACAGTTGTTCTTTAAAACTCAGTTGCTTCCTTAAGATTTTACATTTCATATGAAGTGCAGCAGTAAATACTGTCCTCTTCATTGTGAAATGAAAGATATCCACTCTGGTTTTGTCTCAGAACACTTTGAATACTGAAAACATTATAGACTGCTGTTGCTGTTTGCCAGAATATGTTTGCAGTACTCTAAATCTGAACTCTTCTGCTCTAGCTGTGACTTTCAGAGAAATGTTTGGTCAGACTTTCTAAAATAAATCTGTTCATAGCTATTAATCTTTTTTTTTCATCTGTTACCGGTAGATTTTAATAAATGATGAAAGTGTAGCATAGCATCTTTCTGCTGAAAAATCACATTTATTTGTGTCAAAATAAAAAAAATGAATTGAAATGCATAACTGTGCATAAGTTCTCTTGTAACTGCTGTTGCCTGAAATAGCCTTAAATGATGACAGCTGAGTCAATTCTGAGTTTTAACAAAGTCTACCAGTAGATCAGCAGTTTCCCCCATTTTTAATGGTATTTGAACTAATGAACATTTTATTCTATCTATCTGTTTTTCATCACTTCATCAGGATTGTCAAAATTCATTCTGTGTGTACAGAAATATTATTGGCCTCATTTTATTACGAGGAATTGGAGGTACGAAGAAATGATGGGAAAAATTTAATTTCTTCCTTAACACTGCAATTTTGATTGAAGCATATTTTATGACAGAAAAAAATCAATAGTTTTTTCCTCCTGTGCCTTAGCTGACCTGTCTCCAGGCAAAAAGTTATTTACAGCTATATATTTTTGCAGCCATCCTGCAGTCAGAATAAGTTGCAGTGCAGTAGATGATGTCTTGTACAGATTGTGGAGACGTAAGAATATCCATCGAAATGTCTCCTCCTTCTGTTATTTCTAAAGAAAGTGTTTTTTCTAAATTAAACAGATGAGAACTTCCTTCTATTTCTGACACACTAAGTGTCCCTGTCAGATAGTGCTAATTCAAATAGGTAATAGGCTAAATGCCCTCTAAAAATCAACTTTAATTTAAAAAAATATTAGGTTGTAGGGAAGAGTCTGTAGAAGTGGAGTGGCTCTGACGAGTAGAGATGAGGATGTGATGCTTTCATTGAAATACTGTATGGTCAGTTTTTGGTTATTTTTATGACCTTTGTAACGGGGAGTTATGACAAGCTGAGGCTATTCAGAACCTTTAGGAATGTCGGTGTCATCAGGCACTCTGTAAAATAATGCAAACAAATTGAAATGTTGTATGAGATACACCAAAATGTGCGTCAGAGAAAATATTTTCTCTGGCTTCTAAATATGCCAACTGACAGTCAGCTGTCTATTTTCAGTTGCAGCATTGTAGCATTTCTAGACTTGAGTGATCAGACAAGCAGAGGAAACTCCTGATGAAGAGACATCTGAACATATACACATTAATGCTTTTCAAAGAAAGTGTCCCTGTTCTGCTGTGTTGGGTCTGTTTTTTAGAGTTTTTTCTTTTCCAACTTCGATCACTGTAATCTCCTCTCCATATTTTCAGGGCCTAAATTGGTTTTGGGGCATTTCTGTAGTATCCTCGATAACATCATCTCTCAGGGAAAAAAAGGCATTTACTTCTCTTCCTAAACAATCTTTTTAATCAAAACACTGTAGAACAACTGGGCAAACACTGACATTGCTGTAGTAGAATTCTGAATTAGGATCAATGGTCTTCGCCAGAACTGTGCTTAAGAGGAGCGTTACGGTGTATGGCATTTAGCTTCAAATCATTAGCATAGAATGTTGCTGGCCATGAAAGAAAATAAGATGCGTGTGGAAAAATCCTGTCATTACTTTTATACTGTTCAAAAGTAACCAAATAAATCACCAGAGAAGAAATCAGAATCAGATTTTTGAAGAATTCCGTGTCAGGATGTAGTTGCATAGCTTGTAGTTCCTGAGTCTCCGGTTTCTCTGATTAAGTGGAATTGTACTGAGCAGGATTGTCCAGATATCTGGTAGAAGGAATATAGATGTGTAAGGTAGTGGCAGGAAAAGCTGCTGGACTGTAACAGGATTTTGGTTTTGTGTTTGCTGATTAAGAGCAGAGAGACAGGTGCTGCTCTGTTCTTGACAGTAGCCCTGATCAAATTAGCTGTGACTTTTCAGATGCATCTATCAGCTGTATGCTTCTGAAAGGGAAAAAAAAAAAAAAAAATTTTTTTTTGGAGTGAATTTTAGGGCAGAGTGTTCCCTTTGGTATCTGTGGGCCTATTCTGCTGGTTGAGTTACACTTCATGAGTATAAATGCTGTTGTTGAACAAGTGAATTTAATTTGTTCTAAATAATGCAAAGTTCACAAGGGTTGCTTTGTCCAAATAGTTTCTTAGGATAAAGGCCAAGTTTCTTTAGAATAGTAGTCTCACAGTTGGAAAGAGGCACCTCAAAATAAAATACTTCTGTAAGTTATCTACTCTTCCAGCTTTGCAAGATCACAGAGCATGACTGTGAAACCTTATTCTGCTTTTTGCAGAGCTACTCTGATGAAATTGTTCCTACTACAGATGCGTATTTGTCTGAGAATGTGCACTTCTGATCCATTCCGTTGTTTGTTATTTGGGAGGCTTTCTATGGAGAAATCTGTGCTTCTTTTCATCCATATAAATAATTCACTACTACTTACCAAAGTAAATTCTAGGTGATTTTTTTTGTTTGTTTGTTTTTATTTGGTGGAATGACATTTTCAGGTGAAGTGTTTCCTTGCTGCAGCATTGTATGTAGAGGAAATGTGGAAAAACAGTGAAAGCACTGCTTAATAACCTTTACTCGTGCTGTGTTGGACGACGTTGTTTCAGTTACAGCTTTTATCCTCATTACAGTTAAAGGATGCCTATACTTTTGTATAAAAGTTTAGAGAAACTTAACCTCAAGGCAGTGTTGATTCAAAGGCTTACTTAACTTTGTAGTTAATTATATTGTAGCTCTCTAAATGAGAATGTGAGAACCTGACTTGAAGCACAAAAGGGCAGGGAGGGGAATAGTGTTTAAACTTTGCTGCAGTAAAAGACTGATGCATTTGTGTATATTTGTAGATATATTTTTAATAAAGCTAAGTTCCACAAAGTGACGGTGGCTGTATTTTTCTCTAAATCTGAAGCACTGTCATTTGTGAGGTCTCCATACTTCTAGTTCTCATTTCTTTAGTTAGAAATAAAAATTTTCTTTAACTGGAAATAGTTTTCATAAAAAGCCTTAACAATTACATTGTTTTGGGCACTCTTCAGGAGAACCACTTCCCTTTTCCCTTTTTCCCTCTCTTCCCTTTTTCCCTCTCTTCCCTTTTTCCCTCTCTTCCCTTTTTCCCTCTCTTCCCTTTTTCCCTCTCTTCCCTTTTTCCCTCTCTTCCCTTTTTCCCTCTCTTCCCTTTTTCCCTCTCTTCCCTTTTTCCCTCTCTTCCCTTTTTCCCTCTCTTCCCTTTTTCCCTCTCTTCCCTTTTTCCCTCTCTTCCCGGCTATTGCAATTAGCTGCCAGTTGTCACTGTCTGTCTCCTCTTATTTTTATTAAATCTGGACTTCATCTGTACTAAAAAAATATATACTAAATCGTGGAGAAATAATTGAAGCTCCTCAGAATGGTTATACCAACTTCTTACAGGAAACATTCTTTTTCATGTATCCTGCACGAGATTTGGGAACAAAGAAAAGATTGTGGGGAAGCTGGGCATATCCTCTGCAGTCCTAGAGAAGACATGAAAGGCAATTGTTTTTTCCACCTCTCTGGTAGTGTTTCAGGCATGTGGAGTACAGCAGAAAGGTTGATTGAAAAGTTTAAGGTGTGTACAGGTCTACGATAGGCAGGTGGGTCTGAACAACAGAGATAGGTTAGAGCTAGAGGACATCATTGCACTGTAAGAAATCCCATGAAAGATGTTAGGCTAAATCATATCCTAAAGACTGTGGTTACCACATACACTATCGTGTCCTAAATCAAAAGGCCAAGAGGCTGTGCTAAAATTTTCAGGTAGAGCTGACTTGGATTTTCCAGCTTAGCAATGGTGATTCAAGTCCTCACAAGGTTGGGTAAGACTGTGTTTTTCTGTCTTTGCAAGAATAAAGGAACATAGTACATTGACAAAGGATGTACAGCAAGGAAAGGAAAAGTATAACCATGGACTCAAAAGTGATATGATTGACTTTTATCAAGGCTGGAGTACAGTAATACACTCAGATACATTGAGGAGATTGCTTTAAGCACAATCTGGTGTTCTTACAGCTCCTGAGGTTGAGTAGTAAAAAAGTTGATGTCTTTGAACACTGGAGAAACTCATCTGGGTGCTGTGGTAGGTATTTTGATTGTTTGTGGCAAGAACTGTGTTTAGCAATTAGGTCAAGTTTTTGTAATGCTTTACTGCTCTTGTTGAAAGTACTGTGCATCTCCTGATAATAATAGCATGTAGGAGGACTGACTGGTTAGTTAGATCATAAAGAGGTAACTCAGTCATGGTGTTTGCATTATTTGTTCAGAACAGTTGAAGTACTGAGCTTTACATTATGATTTCTCAATAAATTGAGAGAGAATAAGGCTTCCAATGTTAGTCAAACCAGCTGTTTGGGATTTGCCGACCAAAAGACTTTCCTCTGTTCATCCTGTATCTCTGACTAACGTCAGCCACTTACCATTATAAATAAAAATTTTTCAAGCTTTACAAAACTTAACATTCATCCTATTATGTAGTGCTTGACTGTAATCGTTTAAGGACATTGCTCATGCTTGGCTGATACAAACCATGAAATGTAATTGTATATGCCCCTAAGCAAATGAATTCCTTTCATGAAAAGGCATTTTGTCTGTCTTTCAGAGAGGAAGTTTCAGTTTTTGTACATGAATAGATGATATAGGGCAACTTAGGTGGTGTTGCTTTTCATGTGTTCATTACTCCAGTTTTTGTTTCACAGAATTATTTCTCCTGAAATATTACATGTTCAAATACTTTTTTGTGTGCTGAAGTAAATGAGGGACTGATTTTATACTGCCTCCTTGCACACAGTTTCCAAGCCTTGATGAAAATGTGTAAAATGGGGTGGAAAATAGTTCTAGCACTTCTATTTGGAACTTTTGATTCATTAAAATTTATATCTGGTAATTCAAAATAAAATAGTAGTGCTTGTTGCACGAGGCACAATTTGAAAAAAGAACGAGGGAAAGATGAAATAAGAAATAAAAGCAGCACAATATAAGGAATGTTTTGTAGATCCACAAATGGAAAAATAAAGGAACTTCATGTGACCTGCTAGGCTCTCAGTTTTATTTACTGTATGAGCATTTCCAAATTGGAAAAGTTTTGAAGAAAATATGCTTGAGTAATGACCATGTATATCACACTACCCATTTTGTGTTCCTTAGTCATTTCAAGTCTATTTAAAATACAGTTAAGAAAAGTGGTTCTAACCTAGCAGTTACCTATTTAGTCTATTTTCCAACTTCCTACTTCTCTTTAAATCCTGTGTTCTGTTTCAGTCTTGAGTTTGCATTGTCAGTTGATTAAGAAATGAACTTTTACCTGATCTGTAAAATGAGCAACAGGCTGTAGGAATATATTTTAGACCTGTGTGGAATCACCCCCATGAAACAATTGCTTTGGCCATAACTTACATGATGCATTGTTTCTGAATGCTGTAGCATTTCTAGTGGAATATATTGTAGTGGATGTATAAAGTTACTGTTGCAAAAAACATGAGACCATTACAAAAATCATGATATATTTACTGCCCATTTGTAGGCAAAGAATCCTATGGTATTTTTTTTCTTCATAATACAAAGAATGACTTTCATACATAAACTGAAACTGGGGACTGAAGCATGAAGGATTGGATCCTACCTCATAAAAGTACTTCCTAGCATCTAGAAGAACATGTAGCCTTTAGTTTCAGAAATGAGCAGTGTCTAGTTTGCGTGTCAGTCTGTCTGACTTTTGAGGAAACACATAAGCTTTTCTTTCTTTCTGGTAGAATGTGCAGAATGCCTTGCAAATGTTAAATGCATCAAGGACATTGCTAAATAATAAGATTTATAAATTATAAGTCACTGTATCAAGTAAATTCTGAAAGTCAACACATAGAAACAGGCTGAGAAGATCACTGTATCATTCTGTATCCCTTTTAGGTATGAAACCAATGTTGGTTCCAGCTATATTTGATACAGTAGCGAAGACATGGGGGCCTGAGTCATCACATGACGGGTAGATATTCTGTTTTTCAAATTTGGAGGAATAGGAATCCCAGCTCGTTATTCAAGTTATACAGCTTTTATAGTATTACATTTTTTAAATATCAATCATATTGATATTTACAGAAAAATGTTGTATAAAAATGAAGTCATTGCTAATTCCAATTCAAATGAAGAACAAAATGCTAATGGTTTTTTCTCCATCATTTTCTTCTTCCGCTAGTCCGGTGCCTTGGTGTTCCCAGCTTCAACTTCAACTGAATTCTGCCATAATTACCATTCTATTTCCATTTCAGCTGTATTAAGTAGCAAAGTATTGTTTATGCTATTGCTCAGATGGTAGTACAACAGGATACAGTTGTCCAGCAAATGCTGTTCTGAAGTTTTATTATCTGCACCTTTTTTTAATGTAACGTTTTCTCATGTGTTGCATTACTGTATTTTTTCCCTGGCTGGTCATAAAGCATGTCCACTTTACTCAGTTCATTAATGCTTACCAGTTGCAATCCTATTTCTGCATTTGGCATGTGCTATGTTTGCAGTTGTTCCAGTCTGCAGGTAATGTTTAAAAACTGTTATACGTGTCTTTACGTAACTGCTTTACAGACAGATCTCGTCCTTTTCTTGTGTAGTTATCACTGAATACTACATGAAACAACTTTAGAATCCTTCTAATATCTGACAACTCCTAACTTGTGTATGGTTTTAAGGTTAGCTAACAAAGCTTGAAAATTACGGCTGCTTCAAAAGTCATCTTCTCATTTGGAGTTTAAACCCTAAGTTTTTGATTTTACTCACCCTAAATAATAACATAACTTTTTTTATTTGAACACTTTTGGTAATGGAGCGGAGTACTCAGTATTTGTGAGTTGATGGAGGGGAAAGGCATAAACTTCTATTTTTATTCCGTAAAATCTTTCTAAAGTCTTAGCCCAAAAACTATGACTAATAAACTTGGTGTGTTTTTGTTTCCTGATGGTTTACGAATTACTGTGTAGTATATAATCACATACAAGGAAAATGCGAGCTTTCTTAATAGTTAAGCTGGCGTCAAGTGAAGAATGGAAAAAAGAGATTTAGTTTCATGCTGTAGAGCACTCCTTCCCAGAAAGTGAATAAATACAGTAGTTGTTCCAGTATTCACAGATTTTGGCATAACTGTATACTTAAGAAAGAGATAAGGCAGTGGTAAAGGATACTGTTCTAGTTAAATGATGCCATCTCAGTTATGTGGAAGAGGAAAAATCTGGGTTTGCTTTCCACGCTTTCAACAATATATAGGTATGATTGTCAAAGTTTCTGAATTAATGCAGCTCAGTGAACAAGTGAATGTATGTCAGCGACTGGCTCATTCAGAGTTACTGGTTGTCTTCATGAAATCTTTCAAAAAAGGGAATATTAAGAGATCTTACTGAGTTGTTTCAGCACAGTGTTGGTGGTTGTTTTTTTGTTTTGTTTCCCCAAGGGTCCTGAAGTCTAACATGCTATTCTTGTAGTATCCAGACACAAAAATCTGCACAACACTGGCTTTTGGATAGCTGTCTTTGGGTGAGAACTTTCAAGCTTATTAGTAGAGTTCAGATAACATTTAACATGGTCAAAAAACTGTATTTGAATCTGTTGTGTTAACACTCAATTGCATTGGATTAAAATTAAGAGAAAATAGATACCATTCTGTAAAGGGAATTTATAGAGTAAGGTTGTTATAAATCTTTAAGCACCTGTTCATTGTCTCACTGAGATTGGCTGAAGTTGTAAGGTCAGAATAGTAAAGCTAGAACTTTCTAGAAATATGGAACAAATGAGATTAGAAAGATCTAGTAGAGGTTTGAGGATTAAGACTTTCACTGAAAGCAGTTCCTACCCAGAGCAGGTTGGTCAGGACCTTGTCCTGTTGCATTTTGATTATCTTACAGCTTTGCTGGGCAGCCTTTTCCAATGTGTGTTTTCTTTCATCTCAGAAATTGTGTAAATAATGTCTAGTCAGAATCACCTGTTTTGTGACTTGTACCCATTGACACTGTGCCTTTCCCGGAGGAGTCTGGCTCTGTCATCCTTATGTCCTATACTCTAGTTAGGTTGTTTAAGATTGTAGCAATGATTCTTCTGTTCAGACTTGAGAAATCTAGTCCTCTCAACTCCTTCTCCTATATTACATGCTCCACCACCTCAGTCATTTTGGTTGTCTTCCTCTGGACTGCTCCAGTATGTCAGCATATTGTGCTTGGGAGCTGAAATTTGCATCTGGTGTTTCAGATAAAATCTCACAGGTGCCAAATAGAGGGGAGAACTGCTGATGACATTCCTGCTAATATGGCCTTCCTTGCTACTGACTGATACTCAACTTGTCCGTGAGAACCTCCATATTACCTTTGCAAGAAACGAAGTAGTACACAGTGAATGTTTTGTCGGATTTACATGGTCCCACAGGGTGAAAGTGCTTCCAAGCCTAGGCACATTGTGCAGTAAGAGACCATCCAAAGCCTGTGTTTCAGCATTTCATCTCCTAGACCCTTTCTTAAATTTTTCTTCTTTCTATCTTATATGTCTGTCTTTTCTCCCCATACATATATGCAATAGCATATATGCTACTGTAGTGGTACCTACCACTTAATTACTGTGAAGGCCTATGTGACAAGAGCCAAGCATGCAGTCACCATTTTGAGCTTGTGCCTGTGATGGTTGAGGTTTGTCTGCCTACTGCCAAACACTGTCATTAACAGCAGTGTCTGCCTTCAGTCTGGCTAGGAATGCAAACTTAGGCATTTTTTCTCTTCCGGGCTTCCATTTCAGTGATGGTCCTTGAGATTCCAGTCCCTCTGTTAAATAAAACTGAAGTTGGACAAGGGATTCAGAAGTCAGTTAGAGATACAGGAATTGGTGTCAGATCATCAGTCTTGTTTTCATAGGAAAAAGTTTTGGAAAGGTTACTGTCTTGAAAGCCACAGATTATAGCATTGAAAAACATGTTTATCTACAGTATAAGATCATATTAAATCTTCATTCTTGCGGCTCAAATTAAATTGTAGTGAATTAAATAATTGATAAATTATCAATGTTTCTATACCTTTTTTTGGCAAATTTTTCTGAAGAAAGTACTGTAATATGTAATTCTTCTATGTATCACTCAGCAGTACTATGTGTATAACTACGAAGTAGCCCATATACAAACAGATTTCATTTTCAGGGGCAACAGGTCTTTCCGAGAGGAGTCTGTAAAAATTCATGGCTAGAATGTCAATGTAGCTTAGTCATTATGTTCTGGTTTTGATTTGTAAAATGAAAAACTCTGGAATGTTTTCATTAAAACTTATGAAGAGTAATTTTTGCCTCCAAGGGTAGACGTGGGATCTTAAAATAACTGGTACTACTGATGAGAACTTTTCAAAGTAATATAAAGTGACTTGTTTGCGTATTACAAGAGCCAATGGGTGAAACATGATTTGGGGGAACGTGTTGTACTTACTATTGAAAATAATTATAATAATCAACTGTTGATGGGATTCTCTTATATGGAACTTCCAATGTATGGGATGCATCAAAATACAATTCATAAGTCTTGACGGTGGGTGTATATTTTGGCACATGAAATGAAATATCAGCATTGTCAGCTGAAGTATGTGTTTGTTAGATATTTATCATGTTTTCAACTTTGCTGCCAAGGAGATATGTTTGGAGGGGGGTTATGTTTGGTTTGGTTTCGTTGGTTGGTTTGGGGAGGGGAGAAGTTGATTTCTTCTTTTAATTTTTTTTTTTTTTTTACCCCAGTGGAAATATATGGACTAATTGAACTTTAAGTTTCCAATAGTGGATATGAATGATATACTAAGTAAAAGATACATGGGGTTTGTATGTACACGGTGAAAATCTTGGAGTTTTAAATTATTTATGGAACGGTGGTCTCAGTGAAAGGTGAGAATTATTTCAAAGATGTGAAAGGGTTGGTTTGTTTTTGTCATCCCTCCATGGCAGGTAACTTTTCTAATTTACCCCTTCAAATCACTTGCTTTGAGTATCAATACATCACACTTTGTGGGGGAAAGAAGTTTTAATATAGAATATGTGAGATGCTCTGAAAGTAATGCCTCCTATTTATTTCCATGGAAGCAGCTGCAGATAGAAAAAGTACAGTAACACCATCTGAAAGAGCAAATTCTCTCTCTCTAATAGACTATTTCAATATATTAGCCTATTTGCACTGATAAGTTGATCAAGAGATGCTTTATTTTGTGGTGTGACAGCTGTGTGTGGCCATCTTGAATGTGATTTCTTTCATCTTGCTGTTGCCATTGCTGAAATGCACCAGCCACTGCCTCGCTGTGCTCACGTCCATTATTTGGTCTCCATAAATGTTCAGAAAGCATTGGTAAATGTCACTGGGTATCATTTTTTTTCTGCAGGGAGGAATTTGGTGATGCACCTTTGCTTCAACACGCATTTCATGTCAGACTGCCCCTCTGCTGCCATCTGTCACGTGGCAACAAAATGTAATAGAATATTGGTGGAAAGATTCAACCTCCACTGCTGTACTGCCTATATCTATATATCTGACATCATGGGCCAGTGTAATAAAATAGGAGGCATTAATTTCATCACAGTCCTTGTTCTGTAGGGAGGCTCTACTGCATTTAGGAGTTCATTTGAAAAATGTAAAAAAATATTCAGGTCTGGAATACGTAGTGACTTGTTGTGTAAGGTCTTCCCATGTACGTGTTAAATAAAACAACTAAGGACCTGAAAAACTAAAATGCCAACAAACATACACAGTATCTGCAGTTGGACTGTCAAGCTAAAACCTGTGGGTAGTTGCAGGAGGCTTTAAAAAAAAAAAAAAATGTTTGCATAGCTTGAAATTGTGGAAGGTACTACATTAAACACTGTAGTTTGAGAGCAGGTAGGACCAGAAGCAATAGTTTGTGTTCTTGGTTTATATTAAGTTTTATGGATAGAACTGTGTATTTGTAAGTAGAAGCCAAGTGTAACTTGGTAGCTTATGTTTGAAATAATACATCTTTGCGTTTGAAAGGTACTTTGGTTATATCCTTCCATACCATGGAAACTTTTAAGAGTTCTCACTTGTGAAGTTGTTTCCATGAGCTGCTAACTCTTTCATTAAGAACCTACTATTAAAATATCACCTCTGTAGAGTTAATTCCCAAATATAGAAGTCACTGGTCATTGGCATCTATTTTAAACTGGCAGCTATTTTAAACTATTTTAAATTGCTCTTGTTCACTGTAATTCACTGTATTCCTTAACACTGCCCCCTAAAAATGAAACTTTTCTGATTTTGAGGTATTCCAAATCTCTTATTTAAGAGCGAGTCACACATTATCAAGTTTTACATTGTATGTACTTCAAAGAACCACTTCAGTGTTCCGTGGTGACATAATGTACCCCTTTTGGTGTAGTATCTCCTCAACAGCTGCACAACTTGGTATAGCAACTGCACAACTTGGCATCATGAAAATAATTGTGTTGAACTCTGTATGTTATTAAAACTGTGGTTTCATATGAGGCTTGTTTTCAATTTGAATTTTAGCCCATGTTTAACATGGAAGAGTTGTATCTCTTGTGAAACAGTTACTACCTAATTCTGATGTAACTGTACATCTAACCATGTAGAGTTACTGTATCTTGTAAATAAGCTCTCTGGCTATCTTTCTTTTCCACAAGGAAGACAAAATTAGCCATTACAGTTTTTTTCTCTATTTTAATTTAATCTTCTTCTAGAAAACTTTCAGTACTTGTAAATAAGTGTTTTCTTGGCCAAAAAATAAAAATAAAATAAAAATGCCAGAAGTACAGTATGTCCTGCAAACGAAATAGCTATGACTAAAGGAACGTGATGGAAATATATGGATGGTCTGAATGGCATGAAAGAAGCAGATCATGGACTTCCCACACTTGTATAACAATAAGTACTAAGTAAACTTGAACCACAAGCACTGTCATATGAAAATGTGGGCAGCTTTGGGTTCTGCATTCCGTGGAAATCTTTCATTAACTTTTTCTTTTCTAAAGAGGAATTATTGCATTTTGTAAGGTTTTGCAGACCTAACTTTTTTTTTTCCAAATCCTCACACTTCCTGAGTCCTTTTTATCTATCGAGCATTTCAGAAATGTCTAATTAGTACATAATTATGAAAGTATGCCATTAAATGATTGAGCTTTTTAAGTGCTTTGGTTATCATTCATTTATATAATCACTAGCATATTTTCCATGAAATAGTTTTTTGTTCTAAATTAATAGTATTTACAGAACCTTAAAATCACACGATGATGATACTATAGAAATAGAAAAATGTAGTTTTTATATTTCTGCTAAATTAAGCAAGTAATTTACAGTTTGCTTTCATCAGGAAGCAGTAAAAGATTGTAAGGACTTCTCCCTGACAAGTTGCTTCTGTACGCTTTTTCACTGTAAGATTGCATGGTTCAGTGAGACTTACAGTCCTGGTTTCTCAGCAGGACAGCCTTCTTCCGTTACAAATAAAGATGTCCTGTCACTGTGAGATGTGACACTGTAAGTCTGATATTGCACATGAGGACACCTTTCAGAATGCCTTGCCTGCTGTGTGAAGACAAGCAGCTGGCTCTGTTTCTGCACACTGTGTGTCTGGGGCTGTTTGCTGTTCAGAATGCACAGATGCAATATGGATACCCCTCAACAGATCACAAAAAATGAAACCCTAACCCTTCAGGCACCACGATCCTTAGGAAGGCAGGTTTTTGCACAGTTGTCAAGCAGCACTGGAGTAGCCCATGCAATGGTCTGATGAGCTGGAGCATCAGCAGGCAGGTCAGATACCTCCTCCTAGCTTTCTGTCTAATGCGGTTCTTCGTAGACCAAATACTGATCTGTCCCATAGAGGGCGATAAGGGGAACTTTGTAACCAGTGATGATAGTAACCTGATGCCAGTTACAGCTGTATCTTCCATGTATTCAAAATAAAACTTACCTCTTATTTTTAAAAGTGTGTTATGTTTGTTACCCTTTTTGTATGTCCTAGAACAGCTGGCTTTCGTTCAGGAAGGTTTTTAAGTACAAGCCAGGTACCATGAGATGTATACTTGAAATTCTTGGCTGACTTGGAGTCAGCTATTAAGAGAAACTGGATAAGAGTGGAATTTGGTTCTTTCCCTGGAGCAGATTTCTTATACTGTCCAAAGAACAATAGATTGCTATGTGTTTTTCAATCCTACATTTTCTTTTAATAGGAACTTGCAACAGGGATCTCTGGTTTAACATGTATCACAGGCAGATATTGTTATGATTTTCCCTTTAAGTCATGTTCCAGAAAGCAAAGTTGAGCTGAAACTGGAAATAAAAAGATTTATGTATTTTGATTTGTGAAGAATATATTTACTTTATACAGTTTCTTCACATTGTACATTAAAAATAGCATGTTTTTTGAGGTTTGGTTTTATTCAGAGCTATGCCAACGTGTTGGTCTTTTTCTTGTGTTTCCTGTTTATAGCAGGGTGGGTTACAGTGCATTTCCACTTTGATGGGAAGGAAAACTATAGGAAGGCATTGTGAAATGCAGTTTTCCCTCTGCACAGGTTTTTCATTTCCCTTTTGATGTGAAAAACAAGATAGGTGATCATAACTCTTCAAGAGGAGACATAGCTTTTCAAGAGGAGTACTTCAAGTACTCCTTGTGAGCAGTATTTGGTGTTTCAAGTTCTCTTTGAGTCATGGTTTTGTACCTTTCAAACTGAATGATGATGCTGAGTATGGTGCATTTCTTAGCCTTTTTGCCACAGTAGTATAAATCAAAATCTTTGTAAAATATTTAGCTTCCTAGTAGCTTTTCTATGCCATGATATCTGCATGAAAAAGCTTACATAAAGTTTGTATAGAAATTGGAATAATCTTTAACGTATTTCTTGGTAGTCACTGTCATCGATGTTTTCAAAGTACCCTCAATGGTTCTTCTTATATTTGAATTTATTTCAAGGTCCAAACCTATGTAGTATGGTACAGTATTTCTTTAGTAACATGGATCTGAATTTAAGAATCTTCTGAAATCTTTTTTTTTTCTTTTTTCCTTAAGGACATGGCTCTTGTTGCTCCTGAAGCTCCTTCAGAACAAGCTAGGAGAGTTTTCCAGACATATGACCCTGAGGGTAAGGGCTGTACTCATTCTGTGGATACAAATTTTGAATTGTAATGGATGCAGAATTCTGTGGAGTATCATAAGGTTTAACAAAGCCAAGTGCAAGGTCTTGTACCTGAGTTGAGGCAATCCCCAATACCATTACAATCCATAGAATCATACAAACTGAGGGATGTAAGGATAGAAAAGGGGTTGGGTGAACTGGTGGATGGCAGCTGGACGTGAGGCAGCACTGTGTTCTTGCAGTCCAGAATGGCGACCTTATCCTGGGCTGCATCAAAAGAAGCGTGGTGAGGAGGGTGATCCTGCTAGTCTGTTCTGATGAGGCCTCACCAGCCAATCCAGATGTGGAGTCCTCAGTACAGGGGAGACATTGACCTGTTTGAACGTGTCCAGAGGAGGGTCATCAAAACAAACATCTCCCCTGTGGGGACAGGCTGAGGGATCTGGGGCTGTTTAGCCTAGAGAAGAGAAGACTCCAGGGATAACCTATGAGCAGCCTTTTAGTATCTAAAGGCGGGCTGTAAGAAAGAAGAGTATGTCCTCTGACAGGGTCTATGGTGATAGGATGAGGGGAACTGGTTTCATAAAAGAGGGGAAATTTAGGTTGAATATAAGGAAAAAGTCTTATACAATGAGGGTGGTGAGGCACTGGAGCAAGTTGTCCAGAGAGGTTGTTGTTGCCCCATCCTTGGAGACATTTAAGGTCAGGCTGGGCCTGAGCACCCTAATCTAGCTGTGGGTGTTTCTTTTCATTGCAGAGAAGTTGGACTAGATAACTTTTAAAAATCTCTTCCAACTGTAAAGATTTGACGATTCTATCTCTTCAAAAAGAGAACCATTTTTTATAAGATCTGTTCCAAATAGTGCACTTTCAAATCCATTGTTCTTTCTAATCATGATAATATGCTGTTTATTCCTGTGCTAGTTAAGCTAGAAGACTTAAATACTTATCACAAACAACATTAAGTTTTCAATACAGTAGATTAATTAATCTACAAGTGAAATGAAGGAATTATCTGAGAACTACTTCAATTAAAGGAAACTGAGTACAACATTCTGTGATAGGAAGTAGAGTGTAAACTTTTAAGCCTGGTAATAGTCTTTGTAGTTAATGGAAAGCTTATGTATATTTTGTCGTCTTTTGCATTACTGCCTTCATCATGAAATTTTGTTTTTAAATGTGTATGGCACAAACTGAAAATTAAATTTTGGAAACAGATAATGCCTAACATTCAGGTATTATTTTAACTGTTCAGAAGGGGAAAAATGTACAATTATTACCCCTACGGTATCAACCAGATTGCTGTAGACTGAAGTCTTAACAAGTATTAAGCCTTAAGTGTATGACTGATGAGCTTACAGTTTCTGTATTACATTCCTTTTTTTTCTTTTTCAAGTGTTGTAAAAGCTGTTAAAACTGTGTTCCTTCTAGAGCCCTACCACTGGTTTTTCAGTTTTAAAGATGTGCAGTATTTATATTTAAGTAAAATTTGTTTTCCTGAAAAGCATTTTGTTTCTTTTTCTAATGAGTTTTGTTACTTTTTCAGATAACGGCTTTATACCTGACACTCTCCTAGAAGACGTAATGAAGGCTCTGGACCTTGTTTCAGATCCTGAATAGTAAGTATAATAACATTTCAGTGTATAGAAATATAAGTTAAATTCTCGAATTTTTTTTTTTTTGGCCTGTATTCAGAGCACAGGATGTTATTTTGGAGTTCTTAGGTCAACTTTAAATGAAACAGAATGGAAGAATTAGAATTAAAATGTCTCTAGCTTTGGTAGCAATGACTACAAGATATATCCTTCCGTCATTACTCTGTGTTGAGCAGATTGTTCTTTTGAATATATTCCTGTCTGTTGACAGAGACAAAAAAAAACCAACAAAACAGCAGGGTACTGGAAGGCATACTGAATACAGATTAACATTGGATGTACGTGCAAAGTTTGCAGTGAAGCTGCTTCAGTTACATTCTTGTTTTCAGGCACCCGGTACCTTGTGTTTATAGTTGTAATTTAATTGAAGAAGTGACACCCTGGTTTCTAGAATTAGAGTCAAAGCTGTTGAGAAAAAGGTAATATATTTTTTATATCATGTGAATAACAGGAATAATGTTTAGTAGCAGCAGTTAACTTTCAGTGCCAAAGCTTACCTTCTAATCAAATTTTACCACTAAGTGTTCAACCCAGAAAGGATAGAGATGTGCTTGGACAATTTTTTTTTTTTTTTACATCTCCAAAAGATAGTTTTCCTCTTTTGTAACCATGTGTTCTAGTTTATTGTGATCTAAATAATTTGTTTCTGTAGAATGGCTGTGGAGACTGCAAGCATACTTACCACAGACATGAAATTTGATTGAAGTGGTTTTCTGTCCTTTAAAATGTTACAAACTACAAAAAAGTTCCCTGAGCTGTTCTCTGTGGAGAAGAGGAGTGAAAATTGAAATTAATAGACACCCGTGAAACTAAAACCAAATAAAATGTGACCAAAATGCTAGCATTTGTGTCATGTCAATAAACAGTGAAAATTATCAAAGCTTTTTGTGAAGAGGTCTGAAAAGCTTTTTTGGCCTTTTGTGTTCTCTTGCCTCAGTGATTTCCCTTTCTGCACTGAGCAGTTCTTTCATTTGTCTGTTTGGCCTTCAGGACATCTGTGGCATAACCCTGATGTATTTTGTTGTCCTTACCACATCAAATGTAAATTGACTTAGGAAGAGCCAGTCAGAAGGCCTGCTTATATGGAAAAGACCTCACTGAAGATCAAACCATAGAATATTTGGTCTTGAAACGTCTCTTTTTAAGTAAAAAAATTTTGTCCAACATTACTGTGTTGAGGACCTATTGTATTTTGGTTTTAGTTGTCCCGTCTGTTTAGGGGAATAGAAGTATAAGTAACACAATTCAAATAGCCTACGGACTTTTCTGGTTTTTTTTGGGTTTTTTTTTTGGTTGGTTGGTTTCTTTTAAAGTAAATGAAAAGCATTGCTTCCAAGAGTGCTATTTACACCTTTTAGTTTGGGATTGAAATGGAAACTCTCAGCGATCGAGTTGAATAATGGTCAGACAACCTGCTTGGAGCTTGTGAAGAATAGATGGGAAACTTTGTAGTGCAGATATGAATTAACAAGTGAATCAACCATTTCAGTATTAAACTAGTTTATACAAAACAGTATGTGATATAGTAAAGATTTTTCGATCTTGTAGTAAATGCTTGTGAAGAACCACATCTTACATCTTAAGTAAACATGGGATAAGAAGAAAGGCTTTGTTCTACACTGGTAATTGATTCAATGATAGAAATTAGAAATATCATTTTTTGTAGAGTTGTCATTAGATGAATCCTGTGAGAATTTCCGCTTAATCTGTGTAGTTTGGTATGGCATAAGTGAGATTTTAAAGGTGAAGATTAATATGATGATTTGCTCCTTCACAGCAGTACAAAAGCTTTCAAGACGTTAAAAAAAATAAGCTAATGTGAAAGGGCAACAGCAGTTACTAGAAGATAAGGTGATAGAGGTCTCAGAATAGACATTCTGTGAGTTGGTGGGATAAAACAGTCTTGATTTTTACATGCACGGTGTTGGACTGCAAATTAGATGCCACCACTCAGGAAGGAGTTCTTAGATTTGAATTGCTCCTGAGTCACAGATGACATATGGAATGAAGTATCTGTGAATTATGCCATTGTGTAAATGCATGACATTCATTCTCCATCAAACCAAGTGTTTATTGTTACTCAAGTACAAAAATAAGGTGTTGTCAAATTGGATTACTAGGTGGCAGTTTCAAAATATAGGATGCTTATTCACAGAATCTTATCTAATCTTATCTTGTCATATGGGAGTGGAGTTGATTAAAAGCCACAAGTTCGTGGGTTAAAAGCCAGTTAGGTACATGCATGAAAGAAGAAAATAGGTATCTTTGTGTTTTAGGTACTGCCTCTCATTGAAGATGTCTTTGAGCAGCAGACTGCTGGAAGTGGGGAGGGTAAACTAAGGATATCACTGTATGCTTGCCCTGTTTTACTCTATTATAGGCATCTTCTACTGTCCAGTGTCAGAAACAGGATACTGCACAAGGCAGTCAGTTGGTTTTACCCAGTGAGGGCATTCTTACGTGTGGTACAACTTGTACACAGAAGGATAGGATAGGATAGTCACAAATAAATGTTCAAACAGCTGATGTCTATAGAGATACACTGCTTAAGTAGGAATGTGAAAGTATAATTGGTATTTGTTGTAATGACTGAAAGTCATACCATCTTCATTCAGTAAAGCTTTCAGATTAGTCCAGTGTACTGCTAATTTTATTTTTTTTACTATTTTTATATGAAATATATTGGTTAAACTTTTATTTTGATATAGTTAGTAAATCTTGGAGATTATTCAAGTCTCTGTTTAAAAACATTGTTCAGCAGTTACAGGGCTGTTTAAGAGATGACTGTTTTATGTATCTAAGCACAAGAATGCTTACAAGACAGCAAAATGCCTTTTGGGCCATAAACTGTGTTTTAGACTATATGAGTTTCAAATTACTTTACCAAATATGGTGATCCTTCAGAATAATTGCTTATTTGAATTAAGATAACAGATTACTTTTACTTAAAAATAACTGTTTTGGCAACTTGTGTGCTGTTCTGGTGCATTTGTCACTGATGATTAAAAATAGAATACTATTGATATGCTTGGCAGCCAGTACTGTGGTAGCACAGAATAATTTAGTCATGCAAAAGTAAAAATGTTTTTCTCTTACTTTTATATCCAATGTTTTTCTCTTAGTGTAAACCTCATGAAGACCAAATTAGACCCAGAAGGGCTGGGCATCATATTACTGGGTCCCTTTCTGCAAGAATTCTTCCCTGAGCAGGTAACCAATATAGTTTTATTGCTAGGGAGTAGTGTCTATTTAACTTGTCTTTGAGAGTCATTAAACTCTTCTATCAATATCACAGGTATAGTTTTAAAATGTGTTGTATTTCTTTGGCACAGGTGACCAGCAAATAACATTATTATATTTCAAAATAAACTGTAGGTTCTGTTCTTGCAAAGTGCGCCTGATTCTGAGAGCTTTACATTGGAAAGAAGTTCCATTGTAGTGCCACGTTCAAAAATTAAGCTATGAAAATACATAATTACGTTGCACATGAAGTTTAACTACTTCCCTACTCAGAAAAGGGGGTTTATTTTTTTTCTCAGAATGCAGTGATCAATTTGGCTTTATCAATATTAAAAATGTCTGCTAGAATTGCAGGCAAATAGGTAAAGGTTGCAATATATGTAAAATTATTTGTGTATCTCTAATAATGTAAAAAGTTTAACAAAAAATCATTACAGATTTATGTTTAGCATGAAGTAGATGAGGAGTTCAAAAGTATTTTTCCACATATTCATTAAGAAATCATCACTTCTGAGAAGTATATGTTAAGCTAGCACTGCTATCCTCCCTTTCACCTGGGTCGCATTATCCTACTCTCATACTCCTTCCACCAAGAATATCTTTGTGCAGATATATATTAAACCATAACAGGGAACTGATTTTGATGAGAGCAATCTTAGCAGTTTTGTGGGGGTTTGTTCAAATGCTAGTATTGGCAGAAGATGGTGGGTTTCCCTAGGGACAGAAAGATGGGCTTTTGGAAGCAAGAGAAAGGCTGAGAGGAGTAATCCTTTGGAGGTTTTTGTGGCTTAGCATATAATTGAAACTCTGTGGCTTAATTTTTATAGCCAAGAAGATGTGAAACTAGTGCTGAATACTACACCCAAACAGTACTGCACTATGAAACAGTCTGGTTATTCAGAAGAATGCACTGCCAAAGATGGTAATGAAAGAATACATCATTAAGAGATGATTCAGCATCTGGAGGAGGAAAAAAATAAATAAGTTTTCATTTGCTTGGGATCTACAAAATTAGGTTCACAATGTGTAATTGCCAGCTATTTCTTTTTCCTTTCATTTGTATATCCAGAAATAGAAATACCTTTAGAATGAGTATAACTTAATCTTATTTTTCACAATTATACCACACCTGTAAATTTTGAAGGCTCTGTATGTCTAGAGTGGAGTTTAGAAAGCCACAGTGTGTCTTGAGTACTGTGTTCAAACTTGGGGCCCCCAGCCAGCACAAGAAAGATGCAGAGCTCTTGGAATGGGTCCAGAGGAGGGCCACTAAGATGATCAGAGGGCTGGAGCACCACTCCTATGAGGAAAGGTTGAGGGAACTGGGCTTGTTTAGATTGGAGAAGAAAAGGCTCTGGGGAGACCTCACTGTGGCCTTCCAGTACTTGAAGGGAGCATATAAACAGGAGGAGGAACAACTGTTTACGTGGGTTGATAGTGGTAGGACAAGGGGGAATGGTTTTAAACTAAGGGAAGATTTAGGTTAGATATTCAGAGGAGATTTTTCACTGAGAGCATGGTGATGCACTGGAACAGCTTGCTCAGAGAGGTGGTGGATTCCCCATCCCTGGAGACATTCTAGGCCAGGCTGAATGTGGCTCTGGGCGGCCTGGTCTAGTGGTTGGCAACCCTGCCTGTGCAGGGAGTTTGAAACTAGATTTTTAGGTCTTTTTCAACACAGGCCATTCTGTAATTCTATGATTTTCTGTAGCTGACTGTACCTAAACTGTCCAGTACTGTGGGTCATAGCTGGAGGAAAAAAAAATCCTTTGTTTGGAGCTACTCTTCTGTTGACTGTTGCTGAATAGCATCACTGAATGGGCAAGGGGAGCTGGAGAAAGAAGCTTAGTGTAGTCTTGGGCAGATCTTTCCTCAGTCACTTGAAGACTTGGTGAAGGAACTCTTCATCTGCTGTGAATTTGGAGGCCACAAGTCAGTGATTGTCCATCAAGCACTAATTGCATATTATTCCCTGCCGCTCAGTTTCCCCTGAGCTGTTGCTACCTCTAGTGCAAAACATGGGAAGTATTACTGTTTGAAGAATATAGTCTGAACAGTCAGCATAATTTGGCTTGGGAACTCCTACTATCTGTTATTATTAGGGCATGATGAGGGCGTTAAACCTGCCTGTGGCTCTCTGGATCAGGTAGGAAGAACTCTTCCCCATACTGATACCTAGTTCAGAATTCTTTCCTGTTTCATCTGAAAATATTGTGAGGAAATAGCAGATGCCAGTGATGGTTAGAATTGTTGATATTCGCCCTTACACAGTATTTGAACAATTACCTAGTGGCCAGGGCAACCAGGTTTAATTCCTTTTTGCTGAAAATGTTCAAATTCCCATTTTCTCCTAGAAAGAACTTAAATCTGCCTTGAGCCAGAAGGGGTTTCAGCTTTCCTTTTCAAAGCTGTTGATTACTGAGATGAAAAATTTTCAAAGGTCATTTAGATTGAGAGAACAAGCACGACTCCTTAGTGCTTACGTAACGCTTAGAGAGGGGGAATTCCTGAATTTGTATGTCCTCTTTTGGGGCATACACAAATTTCTTAACATCTGTGGGACAGGAACTGGAAGCCAGCACTTCTGTTCCTTTAAGGTGAGCATATCCTCATCAGGGAAAAGAATACATGCCCTCTTTCCGTCACTGCAAAGCCTAGTTTTATACGTGTCTGTTACTGCTTACCTTTCTCTTCTCCACCTTCCCTCCACTAAGTAGCCTAGCTTGCTGTGTGAAACCTGTAGCTAGATAAGTTTTTTGAGTTCCTCTAGAGGAGAAAAATGAATAGGGGTATTCTGTTAACTGATGAATGTTCTGTAACCAGAGCAGCTGTCTCCTCATTCCAGCATTTACTGCCATGTACTTGAAAGAAGGATAAGCTTTTATTCAGAACCCGAACCAGTTGGTATGAAAGAGATGATATTACACCTAATTTGTTTTTCTGAGTTCAGTTAATTGTGAGGTATTTTAGTCCTTTTAAGACTGAAGCACTTAAACGCCTGGAGTGGCAAAGGTTGACAACTACAGTACATCTACTGTTAGGCATCTTCTGAACAGGGTCCTCAGAATTAGTTTACAATTAGGCAGGCATGGGTGTAAATTACTCTTTGGCTTCAAACGGAGGGTTGGAGGCTGGATTTAATCTTCAGTAAATATTTAAGTTAGTAGCATCCGAACAGTCATAAGTGCACACAACTGTGGATACTACTGAAGGTGTCTAGCTTGAAAAGATGTAGCTGAATACTGAAATGATTTAAAGGATCCAGATGAACACAGAAAATTGTTACTAACTCTTGAAAATTGCGGGAAAGGGGAGTTATCTTTTAATTTACTGACATTTTTGAATTGTTTGTGATGAGAAAGACAAGATGAACAAAATCTTCTGGATGATACGTCTAAAAAATTGTATTCTAGTTCTACAGTTTCACAGTCTTCATGTTGTCTTTGTTTAAATACATTTGTCTAATTGTAAAGGGAAGTCACTGTCAAGGCACAGTATGTATATTACATGACATTAACAGTTTTCTTTCTGCTAGGACTCTAGGGTTTCGGAGTCATTTACTGTTTACCATTACAATGGACTGAAGCAATCTAACTATAATGAAAAGGTAAGATGTAAAAAATGTAAATCTGGCGTTAATAACAGTCAGTCTACAAAACACTGTTTGGAATTATAAAACTGAGCATAGTTACAAGTAAAATACTCTTCAAAGTTTTTTGTTGTTTTTTTCTTTGCCTGTTTTTTGTTTTTTTTTTTTCTCAAAAGTACTCTGGGTAATTTTATTGCAAAATGATATATTTGAAATTGGAAACTGCTGTCTACTTCTGGTAATATTTTAGATATTATACTGGATCTCTTCAGCTATGCTTTTTGAATAGACGAGCTTGCTCATCTTGACAAGTCGTATCTGAACTGTAAAGGACAGTCCAACTGTCCACCTGTCACCAATATTTCCCACTAAACCATGTCTCTCAATACAATATCTAAACATTTCTTGAATACCTCCAGGGATGGTGATGCCACCCTGGGCAGCCTGATCCAGTGCCTGACCACTCTCTCAGAGTGAAAGTACTTCCTAACGTCCAATCTGAATCTCCCCTGGCACAACTTGAGGCCATTCCCTCTAGTCCTATCACCAGTTATGGAGAGAAGAGGCCAACCCCCACCTCACCACAGCCTCTCTTCAGGTAGTTGTAGAGAGTGATAAGTCACTCCTGAGCCTCCTCTTCTCCAGACTGAACAACCCCAGCTCCCTCAGCTGCTTCTCATGAGACTTGTGCTCCAGACATCTCACTAGCTGCGTTGCCCCTCTCTGAATACACCCCAGAGCCTCAATATGTTTCTTGTAGTGAGGTGCCCGAAACTCAAGTGCACAGTACTCAAGATGCAACCTCACCAGTGCTGAGTACAAAGGAACAATCATTTCCCTGCTTCTTCTGGCAACGCAATTTCTGATATAAGCCGGGATGCCATTGGCCTTGTTGGCTACCTGGACATGCTACTGGCTCGCATTCAGCTGAGTGTCAACCAGTATTCCCAGGTCTGTTTCAGTACTCCACATACTTCCAACAGAAGTTAGATTATTTTTTTTAGCTATTTATGTGGGGACAGCAATGACCTGTTTCAGCTTTCTCATAAAGAGAGGGTTGTACATAGCATGTTATGGCTGCTTCTAAGTTTGTTCCTGAATGAGTGTTTAGGTTAGAAGAGTATAATGTGTCATAGATATAAGTAACAAAAGACATAATAGACACAAGTAACAAAGATGACCTCAAGTGAAAAGGCTCTGCCTGAAAATAGATTCACTCAGTCTTCTCATTAACTTGGAATTAAGTCATTATAACATACTACTGTGAAGTCTTCAGCAGTTTTGTAGTCCAAGTGTCAGCGAAAGCATTAAACGGTGCATTTATCTTTGCTATTGAACATATCTATATATATAATAGAGAAAATTTGCACTAAGTTTTGATTTCTGAAAATTCTGCCTGTACCATTTTAAATATTGTTGTATGAATAGAGCTGTTTTTCAACAGAAATTTCACCTTATGGAAAAAGTAATTCTGCAAAGCTAAGTCTAAGGAACACTGTCTCTCATTAAAATAACAGTATCAAATATTGCAACTGTTAACAGTAGTAGTCCTTTTGTCGCTGAATTTTTACATTGCATTTCCTGGATTTTTATTTTACCCCTTTCTTGCCTTCACTGTTTCTTCACATAAACCATCAAATAGATATGGCCTTATGTTATAAAGAAACCTCAGCTGACGTATTTGGATTTATTTTGGCAGGTCATGTATGTAGAAGGCACAGCAGTTGTTATGGGTTTTGAAGAGCCAATGCTGCAGACTGATGACACTCCTGTAAAACGCTGCTTGCAAACCAAATGGCCATACATAGAATTACTGTGGACCACAGATCGATCTCCTTCTTTAAACTGATAGATTTCATGTACGTGACATGCTACTATCGAATGCTTGGAAGGGGATATAGGGATTGGTGTTTGCTTGGAAAGTGGTATGCTTTGACTGTGTGAAGTTATACACTGGTATCATTGAATTGTAAATAATGATTACAAACACTTTTTCAGTGTTAATTGGAATATTTAATTTTTTAATCAGATTGATTTCTATTATAATAGTTTGTCTTTTTTTGGCCACCATAGTACTGTTAATGTGAGTTATGCTTTAAAAAAAAGACTACTTATAAAGTCTTAACATTATCTTGCCATCTCATGAAGATTTGAAAAATGTCTGATATTGCAGAATCTGAATATTAGATGTCAGATCTTTAAAACATATTCAACTGCTTCTGAATCCATATAGGCATGTTTTATTATTTAAATTGGCTGACATTACAGTACCATGATGTGTGGACTAGACTGGCCTTTGCACTCGATATGTTTAAATGAGTTTAAACTTCCTGCAATATTTCCTAAAATCCAGTTTTAACTAAAGAGCTTGCACAGTGTGACAGGAATATGATACATTTCTAGGACTATTAATAAGTATAATTCATAAATACTCTTTCTTGGCAGTTGTATATTACTGTGGCTTAGTTATCGGGCATGTTAAAACCGAACAAAAAATCTGAGGAAAAATAGATGTATTAATATTTATTTGAATTTGTATAAAAATGTAAAAAATAAAACAGTGGAATTTCTTGTTCTATAATCTCTAAACTATTCAAGCTCATAATATTGCCAAATACCTCTTCTCAATTTGTCCAAACAGCAGTGTAAGCCAGCGTTATTGTATGTGTTAAGTGCATGAGAACATCTGTTACTGCATTATTATATTCCTTTATTTATTATCAACTTGTTAGCCCTGAAATAAATTTTTTCCTTGAATCTTAATGTTCTTAAGCTTAAAATTTTACTGCACCACCTCTCTAAGATGATGAAAAGAGACCTTGGGTTTAGAAATGTCAGATTTTGAGATAACTTTGGTGGAGGGAGGGTGGGGATAATTGATTGCATCTTAACTGCAACTGATGAGCCTCTGTTATTGCCACTACAGCTGAAATTCACATTCAGAATTGTTTCTCCCTGTTTAAAATTTCTTTCATGTGTGACTCCAGAATGATCATCGTACAGAAGAAACAAGCTGACATGATCAAAAATAGCATAGTTTCAGGAAGAAACCTTTGTTTCTTAGTTTACACTGTGAAGTAAGTGGTAATGCCAGAAAGAGAATATTTCTTGCATGATATTTGCAGATATGTTCTGTGAAAGACTGTAAAATGTGTCTATTAGTTGTACATCTAGAAATAGTTCAAGTAGGACTTACTTAAAAACACAACTCCTGAAATGAACTTGACTATTATTGAATGCAAAACCAACAGTAGTGTATCTCACCTCTCTGAGATTTGTTCCTCTGAAATGGAGGAGTTCTTATCAAGTTGACTTAATGAGTCTAATCTCACTTACTCAACTCAAACTTACTACGTGGACTGGATGCTATGAGACTTGTGCAACAGTAGGATTGCCACTCAAACATATTAGAACAGATTTCTCTAGTCTCTGTATTTAGCTAGATTGCCTGACAAGTCTGAAGTTTTAGTTTTTCTGGAAGGCTCATGCTTGATGGGTTCTTGATTCAGCTGATTTTGCTACTTTATGGTAAATATCTTCAGACTTTGATTGTAACAGTTCACTTCTCTTGTTCTTTTTCTGAGATTCTAGCATTGTCTTGCCTTCTGATAGAGTGTTTCCCAACACAGCTTATACTGAGTCTGTTAGAATGACGAGCAGCCTTTTTCTAGTCCACTGTCAGACACAATGTATGTTCCATATGAAGGAAAAAAAAAATTAGAAGCCCTGCTGATGTGAGATACAAGCATTTAAAACTTAGTACTCTAGGAAGAAATTAGTGTGCCTTGTGTATTAAAGGAACTCTTATTCCATTCTTTTTTTCCTTCAGACTTCCTATCGTGAGGCTCGCTAGACTTCGGTTACAATGTCAACTAGGTTAATTGCATGAAATCACTTGTAAATCAAGATAAAATTTATTTCCATGAGACCTCTAGAGAAGAAACCTCTTTCTGCTTAGTTTGCTAAAAGTCTTTGTCTGCTCATACTCAAATTAGCCTTGGTGCTCTTCATGTATGAATTACTTTTGCTGAGATTTCTAACTTGGACAGTGTTTGTAGGGGTGAAGTTCAAAACCTAATGCAGAAAATCGTTTGTTGGCACATCGTCCTGAATTCACATTCCAGCAACTAGCACACAGGGGGAAGAGAAAGGGTCTTGTATTAATAAAATTATTAATCTAAGGGAATCTAGCAAACCTTAAGGTACAGCTTAATGAGTTTGCTATTTATTAATTTAATTGGCTACAAGCAATTGTGTGTCAAGCTTTTTGCTCACAGATGTGTTTCTTCACTTAATTGTTCTCACACTCGTGTACTGGCTAAAATTCATCCTTTTTGGTTTGGAGAGACGAGGTGTTCAGATTCAGCAACTGAACAAGGCTGTTAAGTCATGCTTTTTGTAGGACATGGTTGTATTCTCATTTCATCCTCTTACTTTGTGACACTATAATCAATACTCTCTAGGTAACGGCTCTTTTGTAGTTTAGTAGGCTTCTTGCCTACTGAAAGAGTTACTAGGAAATACCTCAGAGGATAGATAATCTTTCCTGTGGGAATTGGACACTGAGGATTCTGTCATGGCCTGTTTTAGGAAAATCTAGCAGTGAAATTGGCATTAATTTTGACATTATTTATGTTAAAATCCTGTACAATTCCTTGAAACACTTCTGCTAGCAGATAGATTACTAAGTAGTAGAATAACATAAGATTAAAGTTTTCATAATACAGGCTTGTATGAAATGTTAAGAGGTTTACTTAGGCAAAACTTTCTGTAGAAGCTTTCGGTGATATATTTTTAAGACCGTATTGATATGTTAACTTCATCAACTGCATATAATGCAAGCTGTAGAAATTCACACCAGGAAGCTCATATAGTCTGTGCAAATCATTTGGTTCTATGTCTGACCTTCGTATAACAGTAAATAGGTTTATAATGACCTTCAGAGCATTTAGCCAAAGAGGCCAATGAAGGCTTGCTCTCTTGGCTCCTGATCAGAGCCCATTAAGACTTTTTTGTGCAGTATTCAAAGCAGTCAGTGTATCAGGCCACCAAACTTCAGTCCAACAACATCTGGGGCAGCTGCATGAACTATGCAGATCGCAAAGTCCAGTGCAGGCAGTTTTAAAATCTGGGGAACCCAAATCTGGAATGTTTCCAATGGTTGGAACAGATCTAGGTTGTTTAGGGTAATGTGCCAGTTATCCAAGTGCAAAGATCTTAGGGCTGATGTCACTGGAGAAATGACTCCTTTCTGGCAACAGTTAAGAATATGTGCATTTAGTGGTTTGTCTGCTTTAGAGATGCAATGCGTAGATCTGTCATTGATCTGTTTGAATCGAGTTGGCTTGTCCTACACTCACATCTATGTTTGAGATTAAAAAAGAAAAAAGAGAGAGATGTTTGCACTAACTAGCTCCAGTGGTATGGGTATGTACTTCACACAAGCAGGACAAGAGGAGCGCATGGGAACTGCAAGGCATTATTATGTAATGCAATGCAACATTTACAATGGCTGAATTTCTATTCACTTGGTTGGTATCATGATACACAACTTTCAGTTGCCTTCAGCTGCTTTGGAAATGTGTGACTTGTAAGGGTAGGTGTTACCCCCCACAAGTCATTCAGGTACTTCTGAGTTTATTGGTGGTGGTTAGGTCTCCGAGTGACCCTTGTCCAATGTAAAATAGCCAAATAATGTCATCTTTTGCTCTAATAGGAGGAGTAAAGTCAGTAAAAGAATTAAGGAGTATTACAGGCATGTGGTCCAGCTGCGGGTCACACGGCTAATGATGGAAATAAACACTGCTCTGTTTTCGTGAGCAGGAATGTCCATCTTATCAGAATAATCTTGCCATAAAGCACTTAAAATAAAATAAACACAAAAGTAAAGAAACCAGAGCCTCAGAACAAAACAAACAACTCTGATTTCATAGGTATGCTCTGCTGATGTGTGTTTATAAATGGGTTTCATTCTGAATGTTCTCAATTTTCCTGAACTTTCTCTGATATTTTTGGACACATCTGTATTATAAATGCTGCAAAACAAACCTTTTAGTTCAAATAGAGTGGATTAAGCAGAAATTAAAATGTTGGCTTTTTTGTTTTGTTTTGTTTTCCTTTTCAGTTTCTTCCTATCTTTGAATAGATCAGAAAAAAATAAGAATTGCATCCCTTCAAGATGCAGTGCCTTGTCTCATTTCTCTTGCTGGGAAAGGGAGTGTTATCAGGCAGACGTGCTTTTACACAGACTCAAAGCATATCCTGTTGTATTGGAAGGGACCCATAAGGATCATCATCTGCAACTCCTGGCTCCACATAGAAGCACCCAAAAATCAGAACATATGTCCTTAATAAAACAGCTACAACACTGCTGTGAGGCTCGCTGAGGCAAGACGATTCAAAATGGGCACTACAGCCTCATTGTTTTTAATTACTTTTATCAAGAACTTGTAAGAGAAGCTTTCTAAAAGCTCAATTCAGTGCAACTTCCAGCAATGTAGCGTTGACAGTTTCTGTGAGTATAGAGGCATGACGTCTGCTCCTGCACAGAGCTTTGGTGTAGGCCCACAGCAGCACAGCCCTGTGTGCCAATACAAGGTCCTCCCTTCAGCTGAGCAAGGTTTTATGGCCAGGTAAGCCAACAGAGACACTTTCAGAGGAAATTCCTAGCTGCTAATGATGAGCACATCCAGAAAGATGAGCTGAACAGCTCAGAGTCCGCTGACCAGTGGTATGCCTCGGGGGTCTTGGTTGGGACTGATGCAGTTTGGCATCTTTATTAATGATATGGACAGTGGGATCAAGGGCACCATCAGGAATTTTGCGGATGACACCACACTGTGCAGTGCAGTCATGAGAGAAGAACACCATCCAGAGGAAGCTGAACAGACTTGAGAGGTAGGCCCCTCCAGCCTCATGAAGTTCAACAAGTTCAAGTACAAGTTGCTGCATCTGAGCTGGGGCAATCCCAAGGACTTGGGAGTTTTGGTGGATGAGAAATTGGACATCAGTCAGCAGTACACACTTGCATCCCAGAAAGTCAACTATGTCCTGCGTTTCTTCAAAAGAAGTGTGACCAGTCATGAGAGGGAGGTGCTTCTCACTGTCCTGCTCCACCTCTGCATACACCATCTGGAGCACTGCAGACAGCTCTGGGGCCCCCAGCACAAGAAAGATGTGGAAATGTTGGAGTGAGTCCAGAGGAAACCATGAGGATGTTCAGAGGGCTGGAGCACTCTCCTATTAAGAAAGGCCGATGGAACTGGGGCTATTCAGCCTCTAGAAGAGAAGGCTCTGGGGAGATCTCACTGCAGCCTTTCAATATTTAAAAGGAGCCTATAAGAAAGATGGACTTTGGTCTATCGATGGCGGAAGGGATGATGGTTTAAAAGAGGGAAGATTTAGGTTAGATGTTAGGTGAAAATTCTTTACTCAGTATGGTGTACTGCTGTCTGGGGAATCTCTGGGAGCCCCATCCCTGGAGTTGCTCAAGGATGTGGCCCTGGGCAGCCTGATCCAGTGGGGGGCAGTCCTGCCAATGGCACAGGGGTCGGACTGGTGGTGTTTGAGATCCCTTCCAAACCAAATTGCTCTATGATTCTACTATTCTATGGTAGAATAGTAACATGAGCCGTTCTGGTATACTAATGTGTTCTGAAGGGTGGGGTTGGATTTACATCTGCCCTGTGGTAAGAGATTTGGGCTTTTTGCACAATTCTTTTTTTTTTTTTTTTAAATATGAATGCCCGCATTCATATGTCTATAATATATAATTGTCTGATTAAAGTCTATGTTTTTTCCATGTATTCAAGCTGCCTAAAAGGCACGGTTCAATTATCGCACCCTTCAGTTCAAACTCCTGACCATACTGGAAGTGGAGGGACGTTCACGTGGAAACCATCAGCCTTAGCTCCGCCACGGAGTGGCTGCGCACGCAGGGTGACGGCTGGGCAGAGCTGAGGGGGAAAGTTACGAGAGCATCGCGGGCCGCAACGCCGCCGTGCAGACGCCGGTCCGCTCCGACGAGGCACCGAGGCACGGCCTCACCTCCGGCTCTCCCTCCCTTGCTCCTCAGGGGCCGCCAGGGGGCGCCGGAGCGCGGCTCTCCGCTCGGCACGGCGGGGTGAGCGGGGCCGAGCCGCCCTCCAGCCGCCCGCCCCGCCGCAGGCAGCTCAGCGCTGCACCGCTCCGCTTCGCCGCTGTTCCCGGCCGAGGCGAGCCGCACAGGGGATGAAGATGCCGCGCCGGCTGCTCCTCCTGTCAGCCCTGCTCTGCGCGCCGGCTTCGGCCTTCAACCTGGACGAGGAGAAGCTGACGGTGTACAGCGGGCCGCCCGGCAGCTACTTCGGGTACTCGGTGGACTTCTACATCCCCGACCCCAGCACGTGAGTGCCGGTGCTGGCGGCGGGCGGGCGGCGGGGGCGAATCCCGGGGCGGGGGCGGCGGGGTGACAGCCCCCGGCCCCGCGTCGGCGCCGAGCCCCCCGCTCCGCCGGTGATTCGCGAGCGTGCTCCGCAGGGTCAGCGTCCTGGTGGGAGCTCCCCGAGCCAACACCACGCAGCCGGACATCGTGGAAGGAGGGGCGGTGTACCACTGCGGCTGGCCGGCCGCGCGCTGCAGGCAGATCCCCTTCGATAACACCAGTAAGTGCTCTGCGGGGCCGCGTGCGGGCATCGCGCGGCCGCTCGGACCGCTGCTCGCGTCGGCAGCGTGTGGCTGGGACGGATGGAGCGACTCGGGAGCCGCTGCTTGCTCAGCTCCTCGCAGACAGCGAGGGTTCTCCTCTAGAGCAGCTCGGGCTGGATGCAAGCCGGTTTAGGCTCGGTGTGGGTAGGTCGTAGCCACTTCCAGAATCCCAAAACAGATGTTTCCTATTTAATTAGGGAGAACGCACGTTTTAAGCAAGTCAGGCTGTTTATGTTTTCTGTTGTCTCTTTGTAGGTCTTGAAAATAATTTAAGCTGAGCATTCCCAGGGAAATAAAAATGGATTGGTTTCATTAAGGCAAAGTTTGACAGTTTAGCTGTTAAACAAAAGTTATGATTCTTTAGGTTATATTTAATCTTAGCATTTATGGTGCACTTAAATGCAAACACAATGCACTTCAGCCTTTTTCTAAGAGCACACATTAAATTAGAAGAGCTTAAGTGCAGCGAGTAAATACAGTCCTTCACCCGTTCCACCCCCAGCCAGCCACACGTCCCAGGGCTGTGTTCATCACTGCAAACCCCACTTAGGGCTCCCCTCACATCTGGACATTCTTCCAAACACACCTTGGGCTCCTGCTCTGGATGCAGTATTTGATGTGCATGTGGCTACTTGGGTGTGTAATATGATGTAGATCATAACTTATGTGTAAATGGGAATGTGTGGACATAGAATGCCTTCCATATCTTTATTGTAATATTAATAAAATTAGTAGAGGAAGTATTTCTTTATTTCCATCTAATGGCTAGATAGTTCATGTACCAGAAGATGAATATATTATCTACACAAATTACTTGTAGATTTGAATAGAAAACTTTCCAAACAGGTGAAAATCCCATTGCTTTTTAAAGGGGAGTTTTGAAAAATGAATGAAAATCTGGTGATGAAAAGCAGAATGACATCTGGCTTTCCTGTGGGAAACTCCAGAAAAGTTCACCGAAGAGGCTTAGGGCAACTCCATCTCTTATTTGCAGATGTTGTATTTGAATAGAAACACTACCAGTTTGAGTTAGCATCTCAGAATCATAGAATGGTTAGAGTTGGAAAGGACCCTTAAAAGTCATCTAGCTCCCCAGGAACAGCTACATGGCTTTGTGCTGTACCACATGATTGTCCAGAGAGGACAGAGAGCTCAGCATCTCCAAAGCGTTGTTCCCTCGGGCTACCTGAGGCATTTTGTATCCCCTGGATAGACACCTGACTTTTTCATCTTCCTCAGTGCCTTAACCAGAAGACAATCCTTTTTGCCAAAGCAACAACTCCAACTAATTGTTAAAAGACTGAGCATTCAGCTCTAGGTCTTTAACTTCACAGATGAGTGCTTCAAGCACTGAAACAGGAAAGGTACATAGGATGCTTCAAGGCTGGAAAGTCTCATTTTGATATATTTTTTTGCAAAGTTTCCTTGTTTAAGTACTGTTTTCTTGAATCTAACCAGTGTCAGCTCTTTCAGTTAGATTCACCAGGCATAGCAAAAGAAATAAAACTTCTGAATCACTGACAGCATTTTTAATTAACATCAGAAGTAAAAATTGAGGAGAGCTGGAAAGAAAGGGCGAGTGTAATGTAACACTTAAAAGGCAGCATGAGCCATTAAAAAAGAACCTATTAAATCAGTATTGTTCACCACAAGAGTTCAATAGAGGACTTCTAAAGAATTTGTTAAAGAAAAGTAGGTTTGTGCAGTCTATAGCCCGACGTAGATACATGAAATTTCTGCAGTCACAGAAACTGTGAAATTTCTGCAATAACCAAAAAATTCAAGAGATCAACAAATGCAGATGGTTGAAAACCCACTAACTTAATATCACAACTCAAATATGAGCATGAAAGCTTTTGATGTCTTCTATTTCTGAGGGCTGGACACACAAATGTAGGAGTGCTCTGCGAAGTTATACTCACCCAGTGAGGGAGCATACAGTGCACTTGGATGTTATTTGGGCTTTTTCCTACCAACAGCAGCCATCAGACTTCAGAAACAGAAATGTTCATTGGATGAATGAGGACACTTCTACCAAAAACATAATAGTGTTTTTGACTGCATCAGGGCTGGAATTACCTCAGAAGCAGAGCATCTCTGCTGCTGACTGCAGGTGCTGGGATGTGCAGACATTGCAAGTCATCCTGTGATGTTGTAGGGCCAATGTTTGTCCTAAGTAAGTGGGCGCCTAACTAACGAAACTCTTATCTAATTGTACAAACTATTTCACAGTTTCCAGAAGGAAAATGGACCTAATTTCAAGATTTCCATCATTTGCAAATGTGTTGATATTATTTGTCTTAGAGCTTCTATTGTCTTGTTCCTCCTAAATTTAAGAAGTGATGGCAGTGACTAATTTTCTGCGGTGACTTCAGTCAAGTTTCCAGCCATTTCCTAGTATCAAGGCGTTACAGGTGTGGGGTTGCTTTGTACTAATTTATATTTCTCCTTATTTTACTGATTCCAACATGTTTATTGAATGAATGTATATATCACTTTAGACAGAAGAAAGATTTTTTTCCAGAGAGTGATTTGAGGGAACCAAGAGTTAATAGACATCTTTGTGGAAAATGGAGGCTACCTTAGGTTAATACTTGGATGGTAAGCACTGAGACAGGATGGGTTCTATAGTCTGTAATGTTTCAACTTTACTTTCTTCTGAATAATATCTTCCTCTTTTGAAGATAACTACAAGGTTTATTTTAAAGAAAGCTATTATTTATGCTCTGTACCACGGAGTCCTGAAGGGAGAATAGAGATGTGAAGCCCCACTGGACCTGCCATCCCAACACTGGTGTAAGGCAACATCAGGTTTTCCCCATGGAGTGGAGATCTGACACTGCAGGAGCTGCACTCAGTCACTGGCAAGGTGCCCCCAGCCTCCCTGTCACCACTCTGGAGACTAAACTTTGTGTTTTGTCTCCTGTAGTCCTTAAATGACAAGAGACAAATCTCTGTGGCTTGTGAAGTTCTCTCACTCCTTTTTATCCCAGAAACTAAGACTGCATGAGGAATTAGGCATTGTGTAGGACACTAATGTATACCTAACAGGAGCACGCAATATTTAGTCAATTACCCATGAGAAGTATGCAAACACTTTTAACACTTTGTCATTACTTTATAGTGCTGTGTTCTAGCAGTCAAACACAAACAAGGTTCTCTACTGCTAGCACTGATACTCAAGACTACTCCTGAAATCATCTCTGTGGCACCACTGGTACGGTAGGATGCACGAGCTGGTCTGAGTGCTATGAGCAGCTGCTTGTGCTAACGTGGATGTGTTTGTGGTCTGAACTACTCTGATGAGAAGATGGCAGATTTAGCAGAGGTTCAGGACCATCTGCAGCTTGTGCCTGAACTGACACTGTTCTACTGGGAATTCACCCAGAGTTTCACTAATCTCCACAGGTTACTGTATTTGTTCTTCAGAGTATTCAGTCCAGACATTTCCAAAGCACTGAGGGTATCTACTTGCAAACTTACATCAGTAATTAGTCCTCTTGATGTAATAGATTGTTTCTGCCAGGGGGCAGAGGAAGAAGGAAGATGAAATTTTGGCATGCATTGGGAATTGAGTCCATCCATCCATATACAAGTCATGTAGCAGGGCATTGCTGTATGTGTGGACCAGTGATGTGGCCTGCAGCAAAGAAGGGGTTTTAACAGAAACTGTGTTTCTTCCTGCTGATGCAGCACTGAGTCTGCAATCTCTCAAAGCTCCCGAAACCTCGGTGCTGGAGCCAAGGCTGGGAGGAAGCTGAAAGCACTGCCCCTTAGAACACAGCTGATGCTTTAACCAATTTCTTTGCAGCAAGGGACTGATGTAAAGTATAATGGAAGGGCTTTTAGTATTCCCTTACTCCAGGAAATACGGACTGAAGGGCAGGGACTCTTTCTTGTTTCTCTGCTCCATAAAACTGTCCTACTGCACTACAGTGGAAGGCAGAGATACTCTTTGAAACTTGATGAGAGGACGGGGCAACAAGCATCGGGATTATAACGAGGAGATATGATCTGGATTTCCTCTCTTATCTGCACAAAGCTAACTTCTCCTTTTCAGTTTCACCATTATGAAAAGAGTTTTACCATGACCATTTCTGCTTAGCACTGAGGTACAACTCCAAAGTCATTGTGTTTAATCTGAATGCTTTTCCTTAAGGCTGCCAGAAGAGGTAGCAGGAGAGCAATATGAAAAAAAGCTCTCCCTGTTTGATTAACTGGGGAACTTAAGCATTCAAAGCATCTTGCAGCCAGGAGCAAACTTCAGTGCCACCAGAAGTACACTGTTGCACTTGAGAGCTGTTAAAAAACTCATACTTCATATTTCAGGAACTCATTTTAAGGGTTATTTTTAATGGTAGTACTAAACAAACTGGAACATGTTTTAAATTAGCTCTAAGGGCAGAATTTTAAACACTTGCCATAAGTCTCCAGGGCTCACTATAGTGCTGCCTTCGCTGCCAGTCATCTTCAACAGTTTTAGAAAAATAAGTTATATTTTTCTAAACTAACAGGAGAGAATTTGGACAGACTCTGAAGAAGAACAGGTAAGGGGAATGTAGGTCAGTCACAGCCAAATGTGCAGTTGATTAAAATCATGAGCTAATTTGGCCAGCAGTTGAGCTGATGGTAACAGAACCCAGGTACTGTATAAGGAAAGGATGTATTGTGGGACTCAAGAGATTTAGTTACATGAGGAAATCATTGGCTATAAAGTTGGTAAGATTCTGAGGAGAACTTAGAATCCTGTTGTAAAAGAAACTTTACATCTCAAGAGAAAATGCTGAGGGAGAATTTTGTTGCACTTTTAAATGCTGACACATTTCAGTGAATATGCCAGAAAGACCTTATCTGGAGCCTCGTGGTTCACTTGTAGCATTCTGATTTATAATGGACCCTTGTCACTTTCTTTTATAAATCTCAGCATTATCTAAAGAAGGGAAAAAATACCCTTTGCTGTGTTAGTTCATGCCCTGAGGTCTTGATTTGTTTTTGATCAGATTGTACTCAGGCAAAAAATCCTGTTGGGTCTGATGATTTTTTTTTTTTTCTTGATTCATGGAATGAAAGTCCAAATAAAGCTCTTTAGATATGATCTATCAAATTAAAATAACTCATATGAGCAGAATCCAAGGCACGATACAAAACCAGAAATAAAATAGATGTTTGCAGAATCAGATAAATATAAAAACGGAGACAGCTCTCCTTGTCGGGTAGGGATTTTGCTTGTCCTTACTGTCTCAAAACACTGTGGAGTCTTTTTTTCCATAGCAATAACATTGAAGGCAACTTGCTTGTCTTTAGTCTTGCTTTTGTATTCTGCCTCTCTGCTAAAGACATCATTTCAGTGACCCTGTGGATATTACTGTGGTTAGCAATGGGTGCTATCATTTGGATTTTTAATAGTGATTGTATGGAAACTGCTGAGTCACAGCCTGACCCACTGATTGACCACCTGAGGCAAGCACTGAGTCAGCCATGGGAGCACAGGTGAAGGCAATTCAGCTGGGTGACCAGAAGAGGTGGAGCCTGGCTGCAGCTCTCCCAGACCCCATTTAAGGGCTGACTGCCACAGGGGAAGGGTCTCTTTCTGGAGATTCCTCCTTTGTGTGGTCTTTCCTGTGAACCTAGATCTTTAGATATAGGTGGGCATTCCTTCCCTGTTGTTTGTTTCTTTTCCCATTTTCACCGCAATCATCTTTCTAACTGTAACACCAACTGTAATGATGATGATATCAAAAGAAATCACTGCCATATCATCTTCTCCCTTGATTCTAGAATACGGGATCCTCTGTGCCTGTACAAACTCCTTTCTCTTGCTTCCTTCCTGCAAGACGTGACCCCATCAGTGCAGCAGGGCTTCAGAGTTCAAAGAAAGTAGGTTACTTGGAGCCTTGTGTAGCCATGTTCTGCCAAAGGATGGAGACATGACAGCCTCTCTGAGTAAACTGTTGTAGTGGCTTATAACTCTTAGATCTTCCTTTGTTTTCTCCTTTAGCTGTAAGTCTTGTACAGGTATTTCAAAGCTGTACATAGTATTCCAAGTGTTGTCCTGTTTTGAGGGAGATACTTGCTTTTCTTGGCCTATACATACTTGTATAAATATTTGTTATGTTTATATACTTTTATTGAAAAATTGCGTAGATTGAGCTGACTTTTCAGCTTCACTCTGCACGTATACGTGAATGTGTGTCATATATGTATATATTAGGTTTTATATTTCATATATTTATGTATACATATGGCTATGCTTAAATACATTTGTATATCAAGACTCATATTGAAAAGGGATTTGCCATCCTGGCTGCAATCTGAGTAGGTACAGGTTAGTCAACAGAGCCTTTAGCAGATGCCTGTTGGGTATTTGTGTTTACCCATTCCAGTACATGCATGCAAACTCGCACACAAGAGCTAGTGAAAATAATACTTTTCTAAGTTCCTCATGCATGAGAAATGACCTGAGAGAGTTACATGTCTATCAAATACCTGGATTAGATTTTGCTTTTGTTCATTTGAGTATTTTCTGATTACGGAGGATGCTTTTTACTTTTAGTTTTCAAAAACTAAGTGAAAAGCAGTGAGCCCCTATCGGTGTCTGCAAATATTTTTTTTTCCTTTATTTTTAATTATCTTCTAGTATCTGATTAATACAACAAGGAAATATTTATGAGAGCAGTGCTTGGGTTGTGCCTGTTAGAAGAGTTTATAATGTTACTTAGTGGCTGAGAGGAGACCAAGCCCCATAGAAAGTGCCAAATTTAGTCATGTACAAATGACAGATAAGCATTTACATTTATTCTGGGTTCAGGCTTCAGTTCCTGGAAATGAATCTCTGTACTGTTGTTCTTACATAGGTTTGCTTTTTTTCTGTCTGAATTCAATTTTTTCTACTTGTCGAGATACTACAGGAGCCTCCTTCCCTTTGGTAGCCCCAGGTAGCTCAAGTCCAAAACAGTAGAGAAAGAAACACTGATTTTGAGAACCATGTTTTACTGCCTGCAGTACTGCTTCTTAAGCTGGACTGCAAGGTAACACTACTGCACGGGAGTTTTGGCTTCTGCAGCAGCAAATGAGGTTATTTAGGGTTACTAAAATGTTGTTTAATTTTGTTTTTGCACCTAAATCTAAATACAGACGTTACTGCTCTTGCGTAGTCTTGATTGTCTGGTCCTTAGCCTGCAGTACTGCCTTAGCCAGTACAACTGAGAGTGACTCCAGGGCTGACTTTTAAGCCAAGTCTGCGAGTCATCCAGACTGCTGACCATCTGGAACAGCTCCTGGGTTGGCTCTGAGGCGATCCAGCTGGGGCTCAGGCACTGCTGGGCAGCCTGCACACAGGTCTGAGCGCCATGTGCCCGACCCAGCTGCTGCCCTATGGCCGAGCTCTCCTTGTGTTGGCATCACGTATCAGGATACTAGATTGCCTGCTCTTGGTTCTTAAAGGGGCCAGACATGTCCCTCCTGAAGAGATGATGACATCTGTGTGCAACCAGGCTGCAAGCCAAGCTTTTGTTGCTCACGGAAGTATAGCTATAGAGACAGCATGCGGGCCTCAGATCCTCATAAATAACACCAGGAGAGGAACTGTAATGTCTTATAATGGTATTGTCAGGATACAGACGTTATTTTTTGAAGCACTTAGGTAGCACTATTCTGAGGGATGCCAAAGACAGAAATAACTTCATTGTTTTCCGAAAACCAGAGTGTGATTTATCTGACAAACAAGTAGCTTTTATTTGAGCCTAGCTGCTCCAGGCCTGTCATCCTTGGCTCTCTGTAGTCAGATAAAAATGCAAGAAGGTTCTTCTTAGGCCATGATTCATCTGGCCTTCCCAGGTGTGTGTTTTTGGATGAAAACTGTGCAGCAGATCATGCCATGAAGGTGTACGTGGAGAGTGGCCTAGGACTTTGATGAGTATCCTCACTCAGACCTTGCTGTCTAATTCAGTGAGCCAGTGCCCAGTAATAGCAGTCCATGTGTAGTCACACAGGCTAATTGTGCTTATAGCTTCATTTTGATAAAGACAGGGAAGCAATATTTGTTTTAGAACAATCTGAAAGAGTTTGTTTCTTATATATAGACTAAACTGTATTTTAAAGCACAACCTCAGGAAGTGGGCAGATGATTTCATAGCTCCAGTGAGAGTCCTGAACAAACGTGATTAAAAAAATTTCTGTGCAAAGACATTTATCTGGGGGGCAGGAGGGAGAAGCTACCTATTTACTAATTTGAGTGTGTAATGTTTTGCTAATTATTTTATAATAAAAATCCTATACTACATGATGAGGGGCTCGTAGTACACCTTTTGCCACTAAGGAGGACTACAGTTCTTGCAGATTTACTGGTAAATTCTGTCATGATTTTTATAAATTCCGCGAACAGTTGCCCCAGTTTTAAACTGTAATCTTTTCTCAAATTTGAGTATATTTTGCCAGTAGGCAGTCAAGGTCTTTGTAAGTTTGAGACTGGTTGTGAGGGTCCTCACTGGGAAAAGTAATGAAAAGTGGTATTGCCAAAAGCCAGGTGAAAGCAGGCAGCTCCCACAGCACAGTGTCGAAGTTGCTGACTGCCACACTCTTCAAGTTTAGATCTAAAGTAAGTGAAATAAATTTTAAAAGTCAGTAGTTCTGGGGTTATTTAAAGTTATTCTTTTTGAATTTTAAAGATCTAAATATTGCTGAAATTTGTCTCTCTCCTATGAGTGCTCTGAGCGTGGATTTTCTTATTAGCTTCCGCAGTTTCATGGTACTGAGACAATTATTTCTATGAAGGGAGGCACTTTCTCAGGCTTTTGAAACTTGTAGAGATCCCTTCTCATTTGACTTTCTTGTTTGCTATAAGAAAAATACAGCAGCGAGATCTCCCTTTTCACCAGAAAAGGGTTTCTCTTAATGTTTATGTCTGTAGCATTTGTGAAGTTGTCAGAGGCTGAGGTAACCAGTGGCCCAACATCCATGAAAAGGATTCAGGTATCTCCTCTGTGCCGGCTGGCCAAATAGCAGGAAGTGTTGGCTTTTTAAAAGAGACACTTATATCAGCTGCGTTTTCCCTCTGTTTGTAAAAGATGCACGTAAATCTATACAATGTAATAACATTACTTTTTTTCCTGTGTTCCGAGGTAGATGGTATATGATTTTATTTTCACTTAGAGAGAATAAAAAGAATTGATTCTTGTGCAATCCTTCTTGATAGGAAACAGAAACAAGCAGAAGGGAACGCAGGGGAAAGGAGTAATGTCCTGCTTATGTATAAATTGAGAAGTTCATTAGGAATGACTGGTAAGGGAAGAGAATAGCTCATGAACATATGGGAAATCAGTTCACTTTGGAGAACTAAGGGTGAAAGGAAGGGATGTCTGCTTTTTATTAAAACCTGAAATGCATTATAATTGGCTTGAGCCTACGCCCAGATGGCTTCTCTTACGCTGACATCTGCAAGAGTGTATATAAAGCAACATTAAGAAGCTGTCTCTTGTGACAGAATGTACACATGTAATTCTGTTAAAAACAAAGTCCTTTGCTGTCTGTCGTGTTGGGTCTTGAATATGAATGCTGAGAAATTTCATTTGCTTGGCAAAAACTAATTACAGAACGTGGACTTTTTTTTCCAGAATTTCTACCACCTATGAGAAGTTCTTAGGGATTTTTCTCATTTTTGTATATTTCTGTTCATCAATCATAAATTCCAGGACAACTTTCCTTTCCTTCTGTCTTTCTTTCTCTCTTTGAGCAGAAGGGGGGAAAATGGGGGGAGAATGCAGAATATGAACTTCCATCTTATGTTGGTTTTCTGAACTTTAAGTATAATTATTTTGAATTTTCACATGTGAATTTCACATGTAAAAATGACTCTTTTCCTCTGACCAATGAGAAGCTTAAATGTTAGTAGAACACTCCTGTATTAAACTGATAGGATCATGACAGTACATATGATGTAATTAATATATCTCTTGGTCTGTTCACTTGTATCTGTAATTCACAGGGTAATACTTCCTAAAATAAGCTGTCAACTTAATTCTCCTTTCTTTGTCAGACAACAGGAAAATTAAGGTCAATGGCACCAGGGAACCAATTGAGTTTAAGACCAATCAGTGGTTTGGGGCAACAGTCAAAGCTCATAAAGAAAAAGTTGTGGTAAGTCTTACGTATTTGGTATTAATTTGGAGATAATGTTTATCTTTTCTCAAACACGTCTCTCTAATACCTCTCTGTGTATAGACTGAAGAAGAAAGTCTATGATTATGCATAATTTATGTATATAACTTGAAAAAAATCAGCCTGTAAAATCAGGTAGAACTGATAACTTGAGAATATTGCTGCCATGTCAAAACAGGAGAATGCCATATTAGCTATGAAAGCAAATGATAATTTTTTTAAAGCAAATAATGGACCTAATTTTGAGACATGGTAATTATATGAAAGCTATATGCTTAAAAATGTTTGAAATTATGAAGCTTTATGAAGGATGTTAAATGTGGAACGTAGAGGAATCCAAGAATCTTTTAATTAAGATCAGTAAGTAAGAGAGCATTGACCTATTTTGTCGTGTTTAAATTGTTTCAAACGACTGTGTCATAGGGTAGAAGAGCTGCAAAAAAATAAGGATATGAAAGCTTCAAGTCGGGATTGCTTTCCAAGTGCAGTGTCTGTATTCCAGTTTTGTTGAGCATTTTCTCTGCTGGTGGAGGAGCCTGGCATGGAGCAAGCAGTTCTGTTGCTTAGTTAGGCAGTGGTGATGTTGCTTACACCCAGACTTTTTTCTGTTTGCAATTTAGTTTACGCTGGGAATGCTGCTGAAATCATTTTGTTATGAAGGAATCGTTTGATAATGTTATGATTTTTACAACTGCATAGCAATAACTTGTGTTGAGATTTGCTTAAAACTTCCAATTCTTAGTTAAAAAGTAGTTACAAGGGAAGAAACATCTAAAGGAAGTGCTTTTCCTTAAGTAGTATACCTTGGGGTTAATCTGGAGACGGATTTTGACATAAACCAGGTAATGAATAAAGCATCACCCTGTTCTGTTACAGAGCTAGCATGTACTGTTACTCCCTGTCATTTGTGTCAGTGTTATCACAGCTCTCAAACTTTGTGTTCCATGCCTTCATGTACCATTCTTTTATATTTGCACTCTCCATTTAAAAGCTAATTACACAGAGTATTTGTAAGAATGTCATCTTTCTAAACTGTCAATGTGAAAGCCTGAGAAGCAGCTGAAGATTTTTCCTTTTGTGTACTCTACTGAAAGTAGTTCACAAACCGAAACAGAGTTCTACTTAGTTACCATGTTGAATCTTTATCACGTGAGCAGAAAACCTCATCACAGTATTGGTACTAATCAACCATTGTTTTGCTTCTCATAACTCTTCTCAGGATAAAGTTTGAACAGAAAAGCTAGATGTTTTTCTTTTTTGTCTACAGTGCTTAAAAGGGGGAGAAAAATAAATTGTTATCAAGGTGGCAGAAGCTTTTTTTTTTTTTTTTAAGCTAAAAATTCAATCATAAACTGCCTTATGTGAACATTTGTTTATATATCATTCTTCAATCCATTTTACTCAGTGCTACAAAACGTGCCTCTGCCTCATAGGATGTGTAATTCCTCTTTGCTGCACTCTGGTTTTTCTCTGTTTTACTCTGTAAGCTGTCCTAGGCGGGGGCATGTCTTAGAGTCCCTGGCCCTAACCCAGTGTTCCAGAAGCTCAGGCTGTTCCAGTAAGCTCTGAGTAAGGCAGTGGTTCATCCAGCTGGAACTGATTGCAGAAGTAAGGCCAATACAGTAATGTAAATAACAATGCCTCGCCAGAGGGCTTCTCATTGCAAAAGAAAGACGGGAGGATTTGGTGGTATCTTACAAGGCTGTAGGGAGAGGTAATACCTCCACCCCACCACCCCTGCCATTGAAAAGTTTTTGGGCACAGGAACTCCTAAAGAATGACTTGCATACCTGACAGCTTGTAATTTTTCTTTTACAAGTACATGAGTTATTTTCAAAAGATTCTCTCCCTACACAACTACTATATCTTCTGTCCTTAGACTGTCATGTTTGTAACCCTACCACTGGAACACAGAAGATGAAATACTGGTTTGCTAACCAAACTAAGTTAGCAAAAAAAGTTTTCGCTGGAGGACTGTCAAATGCATTGCAGCCACACTGCCTCTGTAGAGGTGGCAATTCTGTTGGTTTTTTTAGTTAGGAAGCAGGAGCTCATAAGACAGCAGACAGTCTGATGGCTGTGGCAGGCAATGTGACACAACACTGACAGATCTCCTTCTGTTCAGAAGAGGAAAATCAAATAAATTCTGCTGTAGTGACCATTATTCTGTCCTGATACATCTTAAGGTAGAGATGTCTTCAGCCAAATACATGTAACGCACAGCTTAATCTAAGGGACTGATTCCTGTGCAGTGAGCAGTAATAGAGCAAGCATATTACTTGTGAAGTATGCTTCAGGGGTACTTGTAACATACACTTAAATATGAGTTGTAGTCAGATTTCATCTGCTAAGTGCTATAAGCAAAAGGTCAGATTCTATTTTTTCAGGTTATAATGTTATTCCAACAAGCAGAGGACGTGCATTTTCTTTCATCAATATGTTATGATCATTCCTGCGTGAATGATACAATACCAGAGGGAATCCTGGTAAGTTTGTTAAAAAGTGCATTTGTCAAGTACGTTAGTTTAAGAAAGGTACATGTGATTTCTGTTTTGGTAGGCTTGTGCTCCCTTATATCATTGGAGGACTCTTAAAGACAGTCCAGAGAAGGACCCCGTTGGCACCTGCTATGTAGCAATTCAGAACTTCAGTGCCTATGCTGAATACTCACCTTGTCGCAACAGTAAGTATTAATAGAAACCAGCTTGTGCTGGAGGAATTGATGCTGCACTCAGTGTTCTCTTGCTTTCAGTTTTTGTGCAGTCTTGTTTGAATGAAAGTTACTGCGTGTTATTATTGCATTGGATGAGGCTTAAAAAGAAATCAGCATTAAATTGTGTGATTGAAATTGGAAGCTTTATTGTATAATTGAAAGAGGAGAAATTAAGGAAATTAAGCTCATGCAGTTAGAGTGATGCAATGTAATTGGTTCAACTTAAATGGCTTTAAAATGTAGCAAACAGATCTAGATAAGAACCAGACAGCATTTTAAAACAATTACTCATGCTCATACTGAGTATAAATCTCTCATCACGGGATCACCATCAGAAGACCAGACCCCACACAGGCCTCTATCACTATTCATACCAGTATCATCCACAATAGTTCATTTATGAAGGGCTTCCAGCATGGAAGAAATCTACACACATGATCACTGCTGTTCCACTCCTTTCCCTGTGCTATTCTGAGTACGTGCGCCTCCATTCCACTGCAGTAGCAGTCTATGGGCCTTTCTGCTTGAGGAATAAGAAAAAATAGTGCATGTATGTTTAGAATCAAGCTCTGTTACCTAGAAGTCTACAATAAATTCCACATGTCAGATTAAATCACTTGTTCATCCTTTTTGGCATTCTATGTCTAGACAAATATACTGATTTTTTTTTTAATACTCACTACTTCAGTGCTCCAAATAATTAAAATCAATAAGAGGTATCTAGAGACTTGTCTGGGCTAGGCATGTGGCAGTTTCTGCACTCACAGACCAGAGAACTGTTCGTTCAGTAACATTCCTGAAGACACTGCGTGCATGATATGATGGACATACCTATCCCTTCCTTGGGAAACCCCCAAAGCAGAGCTACAGTGCTGCTCAAGTTAGTGAGGACAGTGTGCTCTTTCAAGTTGTGAGTGGTAGCCAATAGCAGAAGTCTGTACGTCACTTCTTGTCATGACACCCATTGAACAGAGAGCCTGCTATTTCCAGGTGCACATGAACTAATTTCAAAATACACCTCATGACTGCTCCTCTACCGGAAATTGTGCTCCTACTATCAATTCTTTTGTGTATAGTTTTGCCAAGAAAGTACCAGGCATGTTACAGAAAAAGCAGATAAACAACTTCACATAATTAAGAGATCTCTTGCCTGTGAAGATCTACAGTCAGCATCATATAATGTAGTTGGATTTTCCTGACATCTGACAGATGCATGATAATGTAGCCCAGTAATGTTTTCTGTGGTCTACCAGAAAGCCTGCACACATAAATGAACTGAAGTAAAGCCCTAAGCTGAATTGTGCTGCCAAGTGTTTCTTTCATCTGCTAGTCCTTATCTCTGAATGGACAGATACAGAAAGCAGCCGAAGCTGTAAAAGAAATGGTGCCCACAAGATCTACTTCATGTATTTCTGACGTCCTGCTGGACCTGTGCCAGAAGCTGATGCCATTTGGAGAGGAATTTCAAGTGGTCGTTGGCATCGGTCTCCCAATCCTGCAGACTTCCAGCACTCCGGTGCTTGTAGGGAAGCTCTAAAATGGGTGTTAACACACTTCATGCAATTATGAAAGAATTTAGACATAAAAATGGGCAGAAATGGGGAAGATGTTCTTGCATAAACAAACATACATCCAGAATAATATTATGCTTAAGTGTCAGGAGCAAAATTGTATCAATTACAGGAGTGAGCCTTGTGAAGAGCATGTGTACCTTTCCTTTGCTGTGGTACAGGTAACTGGGATGTTGTTTAAATGTTGACCCATGCTGACCTATCATCCACCATCTCAGCATTCTTGAGTACACCTTAGAAAATTCTTATTTTTGTGTTTATGGAAGAGCAGGTTGTGGTGACCATTCTAGGTTTTCTTGTTATGTTGTTTACTTTTCTGTTTCCAGGCAAAAAAAACTCAAATTAAGTCCTTGGTAGTTGTAATAAGGGTCTTTTCTGGACAGTGAAGGGTTGAAGTCCCTAATAACTGGTCCAAGTTTTCAAAACTTTTGTGAAGGGACTGCATGTTCAATGTCCTGCAGAAGACCTTGGTTTGCTTTGCTTCTTTAAAACAAACAAACAAAAAAAGAATAACAACCTTCTTCCTTCTTTCCTCATATTTTAGTAGTTTTGTTTTTGCAGCCATACAGTTCTAGGGGTGTGTATGCTGTCTTCTACAATCAGTATGAAATCAGTAAAATGCTTCTACTTTTGTAATTGCAGGCAATGCAGATCCTGAAGGACAAGGCTTTTGTCAAGCAGGTTTCAGCTTAGATTTTTACAAGGTAAGATTGTGCCACTGAAATATTCTGACAAAATGTATTTCTAGTATATCCCCCATAACCACACACTGTCCCAGTAATCAAAAGTTTATGCTCATGCTGTTGCATATGGAAGATTTTGCAAAGTTATTGCAAGTCTTTCTGCTTTGTAAGCTTCAAAGTTTCTGGTTTCAGCAAAAAGAGATAAAAGATGAAAAAAATATTACTACATGATGAATTACAGTTCATCTGTTAACTGCACTCTAATTTGGCTCTCCTAAGTCTATATTAACAGTCAACTAAGCCAAATATCGTATGTGATTCTGTCTCAGTGTTTCACACTTCTGTTGCTTTCCAGAGGTCTGACTTTCAGGAAATAATGGGAAGGAACCACAATCTTTTTTTGAAGCCAAACTGGATTATATAATGATGCTTTTGGAGCCAGACTAATGATTAAGATCGTTCTCCTGTGGAGGTGGTAGAGGAAATGCTGAAGTGAAATAGCTAGTTGTTCTTAAATGCCAAGACAGTCCAATAAAAATATTGTGGGACAGAGTATATATACTTTGCAGCTATTGTTACTATCTGCACCAGGAGCCTCCATGTCTTTCACATCACTGGAGTTGTTTTCAATGTTATGGAGCAACATTGTTATTCTCACTGTTAATATTCAAGTACTGAAGACCTCACTGTAGACTATACAGAGCTGTATTTCTCTGTAAAGCGTTGCTGTTGCTTCATTGAATGTGAAGGCACTCTCTTATGCTACATTTATTTTGGTACAGATAATCAGAATTAGGATGCCTAGTTAGTACTGAAAAAATACTGGCTTGAATTCAAATGAAGATATGTTGGGCGATGTTAGCTTTATTCAACATGGGTTTTTCTGAACATCCATGTACATACATCCTTTCCTTGAACAGGGCTGTTCTCCCTTCTCATTATTCTGAGATTCTTTTGATCATTTATATTGTTTTTCCATGCATGCTTCATTTTGTGTTCTTTTGTTGTGTAATTTTATTCAATTATGCTTTTTGTAGAATGGAGACCTCATAGTAGGCGGGCCTGGTAGTTTTTATTGGCAAGGTATGTTCATCTGGCTGGTTAACTTGATCTAAGAAATGAAACATAAAGTACTGTGGAAAATGTGGTTCTTGATTTCCAGTATTTTCTCAATTTAAGATAACCAGTCTCTGGTCTATTTTCAATAAATATAAATCAGGAATTCTTTAATAAACCTCTGAGCATAAGGAGAAGTCGGAAATTCGGACTGTAGGCTCCTTAGAGAGAAGTAGAAATAACGGTGTTTGTGTTGCTGTTTTAGTACATTTGCAGTTTAATCAATAAGCCATTTTCCTAGAAATACTCTTATTTTTAAAATAGCTGATTGTTGTACAGTAAATGTGATATTTTCAATGTTTTGTTTCTGAACATAACCTTTTATTGCTATCTGCATATATTTTTAGTGTATTTATGGCATCACTGTAGTTTTCCAGATGTAGCTTCTCATGTAGATGAAACTGAAGTAATTCTGGAAAAGGAAAAAAGGATATCTTAGCTTTAACTGTTTTTGATGTTTGTGACATAGCTGATTCCCAGACTCTGCCTACCAACTTCCCTCTTGTCAGCTTAATCTGTGTGTTTTTTTCATTGCCATTAAAAAAGGAAGATCAAGTTGAATATGATGGTAGGGAATGCATGGCTTTGAATTTTTTGTAAGAAATTACTTCCATTTGTCTATTACATCTGTACTCTACAGCTTCAAAAGGTTGCTATTCTGAAGAAGCTGTGGCTAAAAAGCTTGACTTCGATTTGATTCAGCACTGTGAAATGAATCTGGAGTTGTTTATGTGGTGGTTCAAAAGAGAATCGATGCCTTGTATTGATTTATGTGTAGTCATGAGATTAATGAGAGAAGTAAGACTGGGAGAACATGTGCTATACTCTCGGTTTCTCTTGTGTTCTACTAGCTCTATTTTGTGGCTGTCCTTTGTGTCCCTTTCATTTATGAAGCTGTTTAAATCCAGGTCAGGTAATCACTGCAAGCATTGCGGATATCATCGCAAATTATTCCTTCAAGGATATTCTGAGGAAACTGGCACGAGAGAAGCAAACAGAAGTTGCACCACCCACATATGATGACAACTATATGGGTAAGCTAAGCTCTGTCCCAATTAGCACTATGTCCTAAAAGCATGGGACTTATTTATATAAGAAAACAGTTGTGAATTTGAACACGTAATGTTCAAATACCATTGCACAGCAGCAACGGTAGTAGTTTGCTGGTTACTTCAGTGAGATGAAGAACATTCTTTAAGTTATGCATAACACATTTTGAAAGTTGAGATCTTAAATGTCTCATTAAGGCTTTTATTAAGAATTATTTGAATTTTAAGTTATTGCTTGCTTCAGTTGTAACTTTTAAATAACAGAAGTCTGAATTTACTATTGTGTAGTCGTATTTAAAAAAAAAAAGGGCTCTTTGTGTGCCTTTTACCTTCACAAAGATTTTTCTTGGTTCACGTATCTCTGCATGCAAGACAGATTGTTCCTCACATAATTACAAAGAAAGATGCAGTGGAATTGAAAGGCAAAGATACCTCCTTTCATCTCTGCCCATATATTTGAAATTAGTCACTGATACAACCCAAAAGCCTTCATTTTGTCAGTATCAATTATCATACTGATTTACTAAAACCTCAGGAGGTACTTGACTGTATCTTTGGAAATCTGTCTTCCACGTAGTGCCAACACAAGATACTGCACTGTGCAGGCAATGCTGAGTCATGGTTTGAACCAGTGATTGAGCACCTGGTGGGAAGGCAGGGCCAATGGAGGGAGGGGAGCTCAGGTGTTTGCAATGCATCTGAGTGACTGGAAAGGGTGCAGCCAGGATTCACCCCTTCACAGACCTCATTTAAGGGTTGGTAGTGGAATCAAGGATATCTTGCTGAAGATCCCTGTGTACCTGAGGCCTTCCAAGGGTAGGCAGCTTTTGTCCTTTTTTTTTTCTGTGTCCATTGCTACTGTATTTGGGCTTATCCTCACTTGCTGCAGCCTGGGACTTTGCTACCCTGCTATTATTGCTGTGCTTTCCATTGCCTTATAACTTTATGCATGGTGAGCTAGACAGATACTTGTTTAAGTTGGATTATCTGAAAGAAAATAATAGTGCATTGGATGGTCACCAGGACTCCTAATACACTGAAAGAGGAACTCCTGGGGGAAACCCTGAGATTCCTGGGTTCACCATGGCTGAGTGCTGCTTGGGTTATTGAAGAATGGGAATCTATATGGAGTAGTGGTCTATTATTAAATCCCCTTTGAAAATGGCTGATTTATGAGTAAATTAGAGCAAACTTTTTTGACAAATGAGGAAAGAGTAGTAGCAGTGTCTGCTGTAGCATGGTGTCTGCTACTATTGCCATTAACGTGTATCCTTCGTCTGAGGAAGGATTGAAAGATGAAAAAAAGCTTTAAAAGCCTGCATTAGGCAATTGGAAAATAAAATTACATCTCTGAAAGGGCGAGCTGCCTTACCTTCAAATGGCATTTCCCTTCTGAAATTAAGTTCCATATCCTTAGAAGGGGAAAAGGACTTGGATCAGAAGGATTCATCAATCCAGGCTGAATCTAAGAATAAAAAGAAAGCCAAGCAGACTAAAATTCAACTGGAGGATCTGGGAACCTCAGATCCTCTTGAAATAAGGCCAAAAATAACTCAAAAAGTGAAGAAAGTCTAAAAGAGCCCAGCAGGCTCCCTGCTCACTTCACATTACATTTAATGGTGCACACATATACAGCCACTGAACTCATGGATCTGTTTCAGTGCATAATCATGTGGCCAAACAAAAGTGATGTACCAATAAATATTGGTCTTCAGACTTCAATGGAAGAATGTGAAAGTTGGGAGGCAATTTATGATGATGTTTTTAAAGTCCAGATCTGGTTAATTTTTTGGCAGCAATGAGGGACCTCATATTACAACAATCTCCTACTACCAGTATGGCACAGTAGTGTCCACACTGAACACTTAGGTGGCCCCAGGGGCCACTATCCAGCAAGCTGCCCAATTGGTGGCTCACCTAGGGGAGACAGTGCATCTGATCAGGTGCAATATCTGGATGCTGGAAAGGACAGAGGTTCTCCCCATAAGAAAAACTAGGAAACAGGCCCAATGGACTTCTCAATTGGGTCCCATGTGTGTATCCTGGAAACAGATGTTTAATGACTTAATCTGGGTTGGGGTTCAATTTGCAAAAGTTGATCGCCAACCCAATTGTGTTGATGACCATAGGAGAGTACAGACTGAGAGAGAGATGCACTAGTATCCAGGCAGTGCAGATGATATTAAGAGAGGCTGTGTGAAATGTGAGTGTATGTGCCTACTAGATCTGTTCTGGTTTACTAATGCTAAACAGTATAGACTCCTGGGAAGGCAAGAGGAAGCCTCCAGAGTGGTGCAGGTTCTAGAAAAAGTAGAGTCATAAGACATGCATCTAGCCCATATAGTTCCTACATATGCCCAGTACAAACGTTAGATGGCACATGAAGATTGACAGTGGATTACAGAGTTAAATAAGGTCATGCTGCCCATTCATGCAGCTGTACCCAATATTGCCCCCTGATGGACACATTGAGTAGGGGGACAGATACCTACCATTGTGTTCTAGACTTGGTAAATGCTTTCTTCAGTATTCTCATTCATGAATAATTGCAAGACCAGTTTGTATCTGTGTAGGGAGGCAGGCAGTGGACCTTTCAGGTCCTGCTGCAAGGGCACATGCATTCACCAACATATTGTCATAACTTAGTGGCACTTGACCTAGCGGATTGGAATAATCCTAATATCAAACTGTGCCACTATATGGATGGTCTCGTGTTGACGTCTGACTCACTGGAAGCATTGGGAAAGGCAATAGATTTCTTGACTACTCATTTACAAGAGAAGGGGTAGTCAATAAACCCCAGAAGGTGCAAGGGCGAGACTTGGCAGTGAAATTTCTAGGTGTAATTTGATCAGGAAAGACCCAAGTACTACCCAGCGCAATAATAGACAATATTCAGGCATTCCCAGTCTCTACCATGCCAAGGCAGCTGCAAGAATTTTGGGGGTGTAATGGGATACTGGCATTCCTTTATGCTTACACTTAGTGCAGCTGCTGAGGCCTTTATACCGATACACAAATAAAGGCTAAAAATGGGACTGGAGACCTGCTATTATTGCTGTGCTTTCTGTCACATTATAGCGTTACGCACATAGCAGTTGGAATTGTGTCAATAGCCGTTAGTGCAAACTCTAGTTACCTCCTGATTTTCAGCTCAACTGTTAAGTATTAATGCTTTAACAGCTCATCTGGGGAGAAGGAGGCTAGATCTTTCACTCCTTAGAACTACAGTTAACTGAGTCATGATAACATGGTAATTTTCCACTTCTTCCCACACAGTTTTAGAAAGTGTACATTCTGATGAGCAGATGAGAAGAAAAATCTGTTTGTCTTTACATATTTTTGGAAATAAATGGTTTATTAAGTTTTTTGCTTGTAATTTATTTTTAAACAGGATACTCAGTAGCTGCTGGGGAATTTACTGGAGATTCTGAAGAAGGTAAGAAGCCACGTACTTGAAAGAAAACCGTATGGTTGTGCATCTAAGTTCTTCTCTTTGGGTCTGTATGTAGGAACGTACCCTTTATTCATCTGAAACACTGTACCTAATATTCCTAGAGGCAAATATTCCTTTAGAAAGTGTGTGATGGTGGAGCAGAATTTAAGTAATCCAGAAATCTGAATGTGTTGTTAGTGTCCCTCTGCATGTGCATCTGTTCTGCAGAGCTGTGACAGCATCAGTAGGTGAAGCCAGCAGAATTCACTGAATTTCACCAGTTGTATGGGAACTGCTGAATCACAGCCCGAACCTCTGATTTATCACCTGAGGCAAGCAATGAGTCAGCAACAGGAGCACAGGTGAAGGCAGTTCACCTGTGCTGCTGGAAGGGGTGGAGCCTGGCTCCACCTCTCCTGGACGCATTTAAGAGCTGACTACCAGTGGAAAAAGATCTCTTTTGGAGATCCCTCCTCTGGAGTTTTACAGCAAGCCCAGGACGTGGGTAAGCTTTCTATCTATTCTCTTTTTGTTGTTATAATCTGCTTTGGCAAACTCTCTTGTTTATTTCGTAATTATAACATCTTTATATTCATTGACCAGTGTAGTGATGACTATTTATGACTGAAACCAACAATAGAGTCCTGCACAGTTCTTAGTTCCATACTCAAGCTGCATAGAGGCTGCTTTACCTCAGTGCCTGGGTGACCAGATGCAGTTTTGGAAACATCTGCGTATGTTGAAAGCACACTTCTAAATTCCACATAACTTCACAGCTAAGCAGAAGAGATGGTCAGCCCAGGAGCTGCTGAGGGTTATACCAACATGCTTGCTCTTGTTGGTGAGAGCAGCTCTTGGCTCTGTAAATGTTTCCCTAATTGCAGTTCACGTGTTATACGGATAGGATGCCTGGGGCAGCTCATTAGCTGACCCTTTTCATACAGAATGTTTTTCTCCACAAGTGTAATAGATCAGGTTTCCTATGCTGCTGGTCCTCTCCTGAGCTGTGTATTTCACAATGGGAAATGAAAGAATTGAATTCCTGTTATTAAAATATGGGTTTAGAGCCAGTCAACATTCTACAGTAAGATTAGTGTTCAGTTGGTCCTCTAAATAAGGAAGAGCTGAATGCACATGGATATGTGTCTGAAGAAGAATCACACCTGAGATTTTTTTAAAGGTTCTGGGGGCAAGTAGGTTTGATACAAGACAAAACTAGTAAAAATTTGCAGTTAGCAGCTGTCATTCATGAGGAAACAGACATAGCACAGTAGCAATGCTTGAAGATGTCAGTACTGTTGAATCTGGTGTATGGGGGGAAAAAGCTCCTTTTGCATCTGTCTGTTTCACAGAGTATGTTTAACTGGAGATTTAGCTATTTTCAGAAATTGTACAGTATTTTGAAACATAGTTGAATAAAATCTGCGATCCTTTCTTACATTCAGAGCTATGCATCTCTTGTAATGCTTTCCGACTGATCATCAGCAGCCTTATGTAAAGAGTAACTTTCTTGAGGGGATGAGCAGCTCCTTGGTCCAAACTCACAAAGTCAATACAGGCTGAGTACATTTCTAAAAATGAAGCCAGCTCTCCAGTGCTGCTGCTGCTTATTTTCTGTAAAGTTAGTTTCTTGTCCTGTGCCACTTTGGGATGGAAAAAAATAGACACTGTTTTGAGTCTGATGGTACAGTGTGGGGTAGTTGCTGGCACAAAGAATTGCAGCATTGTCTGACCCAGTAGTCCTTTATTACTGTCTCCATCTCCCTTTGACCAAATGCTTACAACTGCAGGGGAGTATATGAACACAAAGAGGAATTGGTGAAGAGGAATTTGTCAGTCATGGCAGGTGTCTGAGATGCTCTGGTGTATGAAACTCCTGCTCTTCTGTTATGGATATAGATATCCAAATGAGGAAAGGTTTTGTCAGAAAAACTGTTATCTGTGGCTTTGCTCTTTATTTTGCTTTTTTTTTTTTTTTTCCCCACTAGTTGTTTAAGCTTTGGCCTCTGTGCAGGATCACATCCCAGAGGGCAGCTTAGTCCAAAGTTTCATGTTCCAGTGCAATGAGTTCTCAATACCACTCACCAAAACTTGCTTGTAATGCTTTTAGATAGCTATCGTGTGCAGAACTTATCAAATGCTCTGTTACTGGGCTGACTGCCACAAGATGTGAGAAAATGTTAAGCAGCCAGAAGGAAAAGAAAAATTTGTAATGACAATTGTGTTTAGCTTTTCTATGATGGTGTGTGATGCCACAGCTAATTCTGGTTTGTTCAGTCCACAGCTGTCAGGTAGCAAGCTGAATTGTAGGAGCAGATGAACTGCAGGAACAGCTTTGTTGTGCTGTACTGTGCTGAACAGCACTCAGGAGAAAAAGACCTCTGTCTAGGCATGGATGAGTGTATTCAACAGTTCATTGTAATATTTCAAGCAACTAGATGCACTGAATGAATGTTAAAATCTCATGAATGAAGATCTTGAAGTGATGTGCAGGTGTTTCTGATACAGATAACAAGCCAAAATCCTAAAGATTATGTATAAAGAAAGATTTAAGTGGTCTGGAATGCGTGTTGCATGTGCTGCTCAGACAGCCTAACCAGTTCACTGCTGATCATTTGTATTTCAGAGCTGGTTGCTGGAGTCCCAAGGGGTGCGCAGAACTTTGGCTACGTATGTACTGGACCCACATATCCTTTTTTATAGTGAAAATAACATTAGACTACTCTGAAGCTTAAAGGCTACATTGTTTTCTGTCTCTTAGAGCCTAAACTGTCTAATCAGAGAAAAATACCATTGGCTTTCACTCTAGGCTTACCTGGCTGGGTTGACATGACTTATTGGCTTGGGCTTTAAATATTGAGCTCTTACTCAGCTCTGAAGTCTGTTTTCAATACCCAGTTACTGGCACTTTTCAAGTATGAGTAGTATCCCAGTTCTCACTGAGTGCTATCAGACCTTGGCATAAACTATCCCACAGATGGGAGCATTTCACATATTTTCTTTCTAAGTATATATACTGACTTCCAAATGTAAGGAGTGGTGATATACAGTTAGAAAGGAAGTGAAGGGAGATGTGTGGATACACACCTAATTCCCTCCTAGGGGAAAAAAAGAAAAACCAAGTTTCAGGTGTAACTTGATTGGGTAGCAGAAAGATCCCAGCCACAGATGCATTCTGTAGTTTTGTGCAGCCCAAACTCCTTGTCTTTGAAATTTATTTAAACCATTTTTTTCAGAGGCAAGTTGTGTATGTACACATACATATGTACGTGTGTGTATGTATATATTCTATGTATATTATAGACACTTACATATATAAAAAATGTTTAGAATTTATATTTTCATGCCTAATAATGTAATCATTGATTAGCTGATAGTCTATGATTTGCTGCTGTTCACAATGTTTGGTAAGGATGGAAAATATTTTTTTTCCCCTCATTTTCTTCATGGGAGACTTGAGACTCATAAAATTTAGTGATGTATCCAAGATAAGGAAAACTGTGGTGCAGCAGAAAGTAGTTGATGTATTTTTTTTATCTCCTTGGACCATCCTTCAGTGTTTCAAATTGGTTCATGGTGATGTTATGCTGTATCATATCTCTTTGTGATTGAAACTTTTCATATCTTTCTTCTGTTAATAGGTCTCAATCATTAATTCTTCAGATTTGACCTTTATCCAGAATTTCACTGGTGAACAGGTAATGCCAAACAACTATGTGATGAAGTATTATATATCAAGAGGATATAACTTCATCAGTTTCATTTCAAGACTATATAAAATATTTGCCTTTTAAAACTAGTAACCATTGAAACAAAAGAGGTTTGTCAGTAAAACTTTCTAAAAATGATATGTTATATGAAGCCTATCTTTTTTTTATTTCCAGATGGCGTCTTATTTTGGGTACACTGTTGCAGTATCTGATGTTAACAATGATGGGTAGGTTACCAAATATATTCACCTCAGCATTCACAGAAGCAATGCCTGATATTCATTAATAAACACAGGTTTTCAGATACTTCATACCTCAGATGCTTCTCTTGACTTCTTTGCTTTTCTGCTTGTTTGCATAGGTTTATCTTTGTGCACTTACAGTGGCACAGCTGTTTGCAGGCCTAGATTGAGTGAGTTTATCTTCCTGAATATGTATTAAATGCAGTACAGTAGTGCAGGAATGTCTGAAGTCTGAGAAAACATCCAAGTAGAGGTACAGTGAACTAAAAAATGCAAGCTGCTGATGGTAAATGCAAGTCACAACTTCATTCTCCCGTTCTTAGAAGCAATTAAGTCTTTTCACATGTAGATCATTCCAAGCCTCACTTCTCAGTTTTAAGAGTTTTTCAGTATCACTCATTTGAGCACCTGCTGGTTCACAATCCTTTTTCATCATCTAGGGGACCAAAGAAGTGTCTGTGGCCCATCCCTGTTAGGACAGCCATTGTGCTTGTCTCGGAGAATGCTGTGTAACTGTCAACACTGGGATTTCAGGCCCCATTCAACAAATCACTTGCTAATTTTGAATTTATGTAAAATCATATTAAATGCTTTGGAAAGTCGGGAGTTTAGTAAGCAAATATTGATGCAAGCTTTCTAGGAAGCAGATAAAATCAGTGAGGTTCACAACTTTGGAAGTCTGCACACAGATGAGCCAGGATTATATGTAGAACTGTGTACTCCTGTATATTCCAGAATGTCTCAGCTGCACCACCCTCATGTTCTTGTGATTACTTCTTACTAGTGGCTTAAAAACAGTACATTAGTTTTTTTCATGTGTTACTGCTATATCATTGCTTCCCATCAGGAGCTACTAAACCCTTAAAAGGTTAGGGATACAAGTAAAGAGAAAAGTAACAAGGTGATAAAATGTTGTAGTTCCAAAACAAAAACAGGAGAAAAAATCTTCAGCAGTTTCAGTGACAGCTTTGCACTAGTCGAATCTTTCCAGGTTTCTGACATCAGATTTTGCCATGTTATCTTAGCTTTCCAAATTTCCTATTTTCCTGATACAAAAAGTTAGGGTTTGTTTAGTCTTACTCTAAGGCATTGTTGACATGAAAAAGCGGAGGAATACCAATCTTAGTTACAAGCAGCATGCCTTGCACTTTCAGGGATCTTACTAATTAACTTCTAGTTAACTTATTAGTTAACCACGCTATTTCCTATGCGGGTTATTTCCTGTGGATCATAGGGTTACTTTGCAGGTTTTGTATTTTCTGTGTGCCTCTAAGACCACAGTTTATGTGAATAATGCAATCAAATTGCTGTTGAGGCCTGTGTGGTCCCCCAGCCTGTCTTTAAAAACAAACAAACAAAAAAAAAAACCTGACTCCTGAGATCCAAACATTGCATGGAAAGCAAAGCACCACAAGCTCTATGTGATAAGCATGTCTGATCATATGTAGTCCATTGTTGCCAATTTGCACATATACTCAATAAAACATTTTATCTGAAAGGGAGAGTAAAGTGGGAGGGGAAATTTAAAAAAAGAAAAAGAAAAAAGCAAATGGGGAATGGCCACTCCAAATTGTGCTTGTGCGTGTGCATATAAAGACAAAGGAGGTAGTGACAGCTTTACCAGCAGCAGAAGCCTCATCAAGTCTTATGCTGAAAAGATTAATGAGGATGATATTTTGTTGTAATGAGGCTGATGACATGGCTCTAAGATTAGGTTCATCCTAGGAAACAGTGTTATCAACTTTCTCCTCTAGCAGTTCTGCAAGTGTTCCAGGATGACTCTTGCATTTATATCTGCAGTGCATTAGGGCTGTAAGCAGAACAGGGAAATTGAGGGCATTGTTTGAAATACCCTTTAATTATCCAATAATAATGAGAAATTTACTATGAAGCTTAGCAAATCAAGCTGTGCCATCAGCTTGCAGACTGCATTCCTAGTAAAGAAGAAAAAAACATTCTCAATTTGGACCAAAACAGTCCAATAAAATGTGGAATAATTTGTTTACTGGTCTTTTATTTGGCCTATATCAAAGCTTTCCATAGTTATGCTTTGACCTCTTGACAATTCCCATACTCCTGCTCTTTGTTGCACAGCAGGATACAAAGAAACCACATACAGTCCCAGCAGGTAGTCAGCTTGTGCTTTTTAAAGTGTTTTTTTCTATGCTGGTTGGTTGCTTGAGTTTTTTTGTTTGTTTGTTCTTTTAAAAGAAGGGAAGCAATATTGGCTAGTAACCTTTCTGTGCTGGCATGAAAATAAATATACCAATTGATGTTAGCAGCGGCCTCGTAGTGTGGTGATGAAATGAATCTAAAGATGGGGTTCCAAATACCTCTGCACTCTGAACTGCACTTTATGATTTAATGTTACTGTCTATGGGCAGTAATATAAAATTGTCAGAGGGAGAATTCCTACTTGTAGTCTTGTAGAGGAGTTGCTAAAGCAGCTTGTCTTGCCCTGCTGAGCTTGGACTCTGAGAAAGAAGAGAGAAAGAAAGAGAGTGAGAGATGTAAGGCTTTGGTATGGATGGGACATGTCAAGAGCTGGAACAAAGGGAAACTAAGTGCTCTGGCTCTAAGTAGTTCTACTGCCAAAAGCAGTTCACAGATAGGTCACTGTATGCATGCCTAGCTCCCATCCTTCCCTCTAGTAACTTAGCCAATCTTAGCTGGTGAGTTCTGGTCCAGTTCCCTGTACTACTCATGCATTCTATACAATCATTTTAATTTCTTCCAAAAAAAATAGAAATTTTCCTAGAAAAATAACACAGGACCATGCAGTTTGATCTGAGATGCTAAAATCTTTATATATGGACTCTAGATCTGGTCTGTTTGTGTTCCATCTCAGCAGGTGAATCTTGTATTTAAGGTTAGGAATCTGTTTAGGGAACTTTTGTCCATTCTGGGTGTTAGATAGTCTGCCTTTCTCTCCACTTTATGCACTTTAGATATTGCTGTATAGCCCACAGTTTCAACATCTACTTGTTTTGCACTGATGTAGCAGCAGCTTACTGGCTCTGAATCTTTTGGTTCCCTCTCACTTCTAAAAGTCTTACCTTATCCTCACAATCCTTCATTTGTAGAAAGCTAATTGGAGCCAGGCTCATCTTTTACTTCTGGTTTATACAGTGCATAATACCATGGGGTCTCAATCTCAATGGAAACATCTGGACTGTGATGTCATAAAATAATAGATTACAGTACTACCGTGCAATGCTTTTGGTACATGCTGTACATAAAATAACTTGTGGGAAAAAAAAAAAAGAGCATTCATGATCTAAAATAACTTGTGGAAAAAGAACACTGTTTCTGTTGTTGCTGTTGTTTCATGGCAACAGCTTTAGCTGACATTCTGTCCCAGCCTCTAACATCTTCCATTAGTAGAGGGCTTTTGATGTTTAATATGGCAGGAAAACCCCACCTCTGATGTTAAGTCAGCATCTGCTTCCTTTTTTTTTTTTCTTTTTTAGTTATCCTTACCATGGGGTAATATTTGACCTATAAAGAAGAACTGTGCGAAAGTGACCTAACATTTTGAGTTATAGTTTCCTTTATGGAAATCTATTATGAATCTTTATAGAAAAATAATATTTTGAGAAGTACTTTGTCGAAATTTCTGGAATGTGTAAGTCCTACAACATGATTAAAAGGTGTGTAAATGGCATATTCTCTATTAAATTTTATAGTATACATCTTAGAACCACAGTATATATCTATATATCTGTGTTAAAGAAATAGCTGAGCTACTCATGAAATAAACATTTTTTTTTCTATCAGGTTTAGGAAAAATAATGTAGAGCATTTTTCAATAATTGGTTTATTTGTGTCTCTGAATACATCAGTACTGAGAATATGATTAATTAAGAATATAAAGTTTTCCATGAGTTTATAAAGTTAGAACAGAATTTCATGTTAGAGCAAGAGAATATATTATTAAATTTAAAATTCTGGGATCAAGTGGTACAAGTTCTTTGCAACAATAGAGTTCCCTGATATGGATGACCACTGTCACTGAATATAATGGTAATTTTCCCTTTAGCATACGAGGGCTTGAGCAATCTTCAGAAAGACATCTGACGCTGCTGTTTCATATCTCAAAATATTTGTTTGTTACATATCTGTCTTGTTTGATTTTGTTCTTTATTGTCCAGTAAAGGGTCTCTTTTCTGCCAAATAAATGTTGGTGGCATATTTCAAAACAGGCAACATATCCTTTGATCAGTCTATCTTATTTCAGTGATACTTCTTGTAGCAGCAAAACAGATAAAAGAACCTTTCCCTCTGAGCTTCGTATTTCTGTGACTTTATGGACATGGTTAGTGGGCATGGTGGGCTAGGGTTAATGATTGGGCTAGATGATCTCAGTGGTCTTTCCAATCATTAGTGATTCTATGGTTCTATTTTTTCTCTTTAATACTTGATACAGCAAATTACATGTGCTCTTCAGCTACTCATTTACCTAATACTCAGCAGAAGAGCTTTCAGAAATGAAGCTTTAGCTTTATCTCCCAGCTTACACTTGAATTAGTGATGAGGAATTCTCTGTGAATTGTTCAACCTGTTTCATATATGTAACTTCAAAAATCTGGTAGAAAATAGACATTTTTGTTCTTTTGTTCACTTACTGATGTATAGCTTTAGAAGAAATCTGGATTTTATACTGAACTTTGTCTCTCATTAGCACAGTTAGCAAGATAGTTCTACAGAATTTGTTCTACTAATACAACTCAGCTCTGAGTTGAATTTCTGATTTCTGAATTGTTAATTGCAAAATATAGCACTTCTTGTGGGCATGAACTGAAGTACGATAAACTCTATTTAAAGCTAAGAGGAAGTGTTTTCACTGTGAGGTTGCCCAGAGAGGTTGTAGAATCTCCATACTTAGAGATACTGAAAACTGGAGTAGCTATAACCTTGGTAACCTCATCTGCTGACCATGCCTTGACCAGCATCTTGTACTAGAACACCAGAAATGTCTTCCTGCTTCAGCCAGTCTATGACTCTCTGATAATTCTCTGCTTCGTGTTTATTAAATGCATGAACTTTGTTGATTATGCTGTCTCTCGGTGACACTGATTTTTGTTTGACTGTTCCAGTTTAGATGATATCTTAGTGGGGGCCCCTCTGTTTATGGAACGAGAATTTGAGAGCAAGCCTAAGGAAGTTGGGCAAGTCTATCTGTACCTGCAGGAAAGTGCTTTCCTCTTCCGAGATCCACAAATTCTGACAGGAACTGAAGTGTTCGGCAGATTTGGCAGTGCAATCACTCACCTTGGGGATCTCAATCAGGATGGATATAATGGTAATTTTTATACAAAGCAGTAATATATATCTTTTCATTTTTGATTATGTCCTTTTTTTCTTCATTTCATCTCAATTTCTCACCCATCCCACTGGTGAGGAGTGAGCAAACTTCTGTGTGGGGTTTAGCTGCCTGCTGGTTTAAACCACAGCACTGTATATCATTGACATTAGCAATGGCTAGGCAGTGAATATGCCTGAAGAAGGCTTTTTAACTTGTAACCTCTCTTCAAAATCAAGAGAATTCACACTAACCCTAATAAAACTGATACTTGGGGACAAATAATTAAAAGCTTATCTATAGAAGTGCATTCATATTTGCTACACTGTTATTTTTTTCTGAATATTAACATGTTTGAATGAAAATACTATCTGTTGTTTTATAATTAGATTTAAATGATTAAGATTTTGCATTTGTTTGAAAGCAGAGTTCTCTTTCTTTCCTCAAATGTTTGGATGAATTGAAAGAGGCTTAGTAATTGAAGCAGCTTTGTTGCAATAAAAGAATTGGACAAATACACACATACTATTTTGGAATCAGACTTCCACTGGTAATCAAGCTCTGAAAGAAACAGCTTCTAGGTGGGGTTTTTCTCAAATGCCAATACCACACAAACTCAAAAGAAAATATTCGTGAAGTAAACTGGGAGACTAAGTTTAGGAAAATAGTCAAAGTAAACTTGCCTAATTGTGTGAGAGAGCTTGGATGTCCTGAGAAGCTTGAGTTAGTCTTTTACACTCAGTAAGTAACGCTCTCATCTTACGTAGATTTCCTTTCTTCCTGTTTTCAAGTTGTTAGGGATCTGCAATTCAGGTATCTCTGCATCTAAAACCCCAGGAAGTTTTTGCTGGAGGAGTTATTTTGAACAGCAGTCTTAAAGATAGTTTGGCCACTCAGGAAAAAAAACAAACATGAACTTAGCTCCTCCTTAACCTGAGGGCTCTTTTTCACAGCAGTAGACTCTAGAACAAGTGTGGACAATTTGTGACTCTTGTGCAAGGGATGTGTCATCTCAAGAGCCATCGGATTTTATTGGGATTCAGGGTGCACAAAACCAGAATTCGATCCTGTGGGAAGAAGTTGCTGGGTTGTGGCTAGTGAGAGGGACTGCCCTCACTAGGTTGTCCTGGAGTCCCACCATGGGATTCAGCTGGGAAGATTTCCCATTTTCTACCTGTAAGCAATAGTAGATGCCTTCAACTTCTCTGAGCAGGGAAGACTGGTCTCCTTGGCATTCTTGTAGGGAAAGGAGGATATGATTCTGTTTTTCTCTCTCACTGTATGAAGAATTCTAGGAAGAATCTAGAGTCAAGGTCTTCTACTGCACAACTGAGAATTGTTATATGCCAAGTTACAGGGCTTTGTTGCACTACGCCGTTATCATGAGGGTAGGAGTTCCAGGTGCTAAAATCAAATTTAATAAATGAGTCCAGCATCAGCTCCTGGATGAGATGCTAAAAATTACAGCTGTAGATATGTACCCTTGTCTTGTTTCCTATTGGCTAGCTCAGCTAGTAGAGCTGCTGAACCTCAATCTGTGATTCTCTCTGCTTCCTGTGCATTAGAACTATGAAGAGCAATTGAGTTCTACTTTTTGGATATGCAGTGCTTAGTTGCAATGCCCAAAGCATCCTGTTGAATTCTTGACTCGGTACTGTTCCCATTTTTCAATAGCATGTTCTCTTAGGATAGATAAATTATTATATTTCATTTTTCTCTTTTGTGTACAAAAGCAGTGTATGTTTGAGAGGGGTCGTTTTCTGTTGTCTATGTTGTCTTACTGGGAAAATAAATTTTTATAAGAGCTTTTCTTTATCGATTATATAATAGAGGAAATCAGGAAGTTTTTTTATGTTTAAATGAAATTAAGTAGAAACAGAAAATTATTAGCTGTTTATTAAAGTTTATCAAATGCCTCAGAGATAAGGTAGAGGAATTCAATGTTGATTGGTAATTTATTGTAATGTAATAACCTCTTCATAGGATGATTTTGTAAGCATTCGTCATGAAATTTTGACGCATAAGAGATTAGGAACATTTTTAAACATTTGCCTTAAAAGTAGAATTCATAGATAAGTACAGAAACTGATAGTTTTTCAGCATATGTAGAAGCCATTTATGCCTGTTTTCCTTTAGGGACTTAATTCTTGCTTATTTTAATTAAGCATATTCTTTTATTCTTTTACTGCACTACAGACATTGCCATTGGTGCACCATTTGCAGGTGAAGACAGAAGAGGTAAAGTGCTCATTTACAATGGATACAGTAATGGGTTAAAAACTGGCCCTTCCCAAGTTCTCAATGGAGCCTGGGCCTCACAGTCCATGCCTTCAGGATTTGGCTTCACTCTAAGAGGAGACTCAGATGTAGACAAGAACGATTACCCAGGTAAGATTTTTCCATTAGAAAGGGAATTTCATGTTTCTGTTCTCTGGAAAATGCATCATACCTAAACTGCTCCTTTTGGAAGGCAGAGGTCAAATTTAAGAATAGATGTATTTTTGGACAGTTCTAGTTTGCTTTCCAGAGAGTTGAAGAACAGACGAAACAAGTACTCCCTTTCCTCTCAAAAGGCATGATCAGAAATCAAAAAAGGACTCAAACAGTTACATTAACATAAAACATGTGAAGTTTACAATAAAAAGCTTAACCCTTTCCCCCAGTTTCAAAAACTGAATGCTCTCAGCTTATTGAACTTGTGATGTGTCCTCCATCCTGGCATTCTTTCTTAATTCAAAACACGTGTTGTAGAAGAACGGATTGATTTGGTTGTGTTACGAGGTTGTTTTTTGCTGTCTGAAGAGATGCTGTACATAGGTTCTTAGTGGCTTTGATCTAATTACAAAAAACAAGAATGTAATGACACTGCTTTAAGGCAGATATTTCGTTTGGGCCTCTCTACGCTCATTTGTTTGTTTTCATTCTGATATATTGACTCTTCCTTTTCATGTTATCTTTGATTCTTCCTCATTAGCTTACCTGCCATGCATTCAAATTTGTCAATTTGATAGCATCAGTTGAGTTTTGCTAGGAAGGAGGTGTTATTTTTTAAAAGAGCACTGTTCATAGCACCATAAGTAGAGTGGATGTTGAAGATGTTTTACTTGTTTGCATTTACTTTCACTGTCTCTTCTGGAAGCAAATTTATTTTGTTTCTTTACATTATAATTCAGAAACCTTGCAAGAGTGCAACATACTTTGTCATTGTGAAATGTCCTCATCCACAGTGGAATGCTATGTCTTTGTTACCCAACTCAACTGTGAAATCACTTTTGTTAGTTTGGATTGTTTCAAGGCTAATGTTCTAAAAAGTTGTACTGTTTATGAAGGGGAAATTGTGATTTTCAAAGAAATGTACAGCCTTTTGCTTTTTTGTGATAATTGTAAAAAACTTGAAAGAGGTTTTTTTCAAAAGAGAGAAGAAAATTACTGGAAAGGAATGTCTACAATAGCAATTACAGTCTTACCAAACAGAAAAGCTGACTGCAAAGTAATAAAGTGAGGCTATCACAAGATTGAAGAGAGAGGACCTTTAAGCATTTGACAAAAGAAAGGGCTTTTAAACATTGTTCTGACTTTTTGTTTATACGTTGTTGATGGTGCTATTAATAGGCTTTCATTGTCCATGACTAACAAGGCTCTTTTGGACAGAGAACTCTTTATTAAAGTTTCAGCATTTAAACATTTTCTAAAGCCACACACAAGGCCCCCCAGCAAAACCAAAGAAAACAGGATATTACATTCCTGACATTTCTAAGATTGGGAAGATAGAGAGAAGGAAAGGAAAGATTCTTTCAGGTCACGCTGGGAACCAAGAAGTCTACGTAGTGTAAAAATCACAATTTTTGGAGCATCTTTTAAGCTAATTAATGAAAAGTTTGGGTGATGGGCCTCAGTCTTTTAAAATTTATTGGCATAGTTAGTTCAGTTGTGAGATTTAGTGGATTTTTCCTTCTTGTCATCATTGGCTGAGCTATGCATCCTGCTATTTCACATTGTGGTATTAGCTTACTATGTGTTAGATTGTTTGGGTTTATTGCATATATTATTTTTTTTTAGAAAAAAAATTTCCATTGATCGTAACTAGCTTTTCCCTCTGTCCCTCAACTGAGAAGCTGGATGGGCAGTCCAGAGCACTGGTGAGAATCTCTCAGAAAACAATGACCTAAGTAAAAAACCTTACTGTGAGTTGACGACTTCTTCCTTAAATCGCAGATTTGAAGCACCAAAATAGAGCTGTAAAAACAGCAGAACCGTGGCACAATATTAGCACAAGAATAGAATATTTTCCTGTGGGTAAAAGAAAGAAAGAAAGGAAATCATATGGGGAAATGCAAGTCCAGGACAAACACATTAGGCAGTGAAGCAAGTAATCCTTCTTGTGTCAGAGAGCTTTTCTTCTCCACCTCCTGGCGGAAGTCCTGAAGGGCAGCCCTTGTACAAAGAGGAAAAAAGGGATAGAACTTCGAAGGAATAGGAAGGAAGTTTTATTTTAGGTGTCAGCTGAAAGGCAGAGCAATTGCTGACTCTGGAAGGTCTAGGAAACCAGCTTGTAATTCAATGTTTCCCAAGCTAATGACTATGGCTGTGATTCAAGGAGGGTTGTGAAAGATTAGAAAAAGACCTTTTTTTTTTTTTTTCATTTAGGCTTTTTAATAACTATATTGTAAAGACAACCATTTTATAGAAAGAAAAAAGTAATAAAACTTCACTCTCAGAAGTTCATTACTCTGGAGACTGGGAAATGAGAGCCAGCTGTAATGTCTGGCTGCTGGTATAATCATGTACTGCCACAGTCTAAGGTGAGAATCTCCCAGCAATTCTCTCTTCCATGGCTGAGGCCAAAGTGTTGTTGTATGAAGACAAGCTCAAAAAGGCATGCAAACAATTCACGATTTCAGGCACCAGTTTGTGAGGACTTGTAACTATAGCTGTGTTTGTACGGTTTTCTCAAGCCCTTTTACCTAACACTGCAAGGCAGGCACATCCCTACTAAGAAATGAGAGACTGAGAGATGGGCAATGCTTTGCTAGATGATGCAGTTAGAGACTGAATTACAAGTTGGGGAATATTGCTTCTGAAAAGTGAGGATGAATCAAGTCTTTTTTTCTCTTGCACAAAGATTAAATCCAGTTGTTGCTAGAGGTTCAGGTCAGACAGAGATCTACCTATTTGCGGCCCGTCTCATTTGATACAGGATTTATATCTTTTTCTCCCTATCCAAATGCCTGTATAAACTCAGGAGCAAATTAAAAAACAAAGTTTAAGAAAGCTGCCTAATACTCAAGGCAGTTCACATTCTCCAGCTTTTCTGTAAATGGACGTGTGGTTTCTCCTTCCTCCTTTTTCTGCAGCTCCTGGCCAGCACAGGGTGAGACCAACCAGCTCCTGGTCTTACCTAGGAAAGGCAGAGAAAGATCCCCTTGGTCCCCAGGACCTCCAGAGTAAACAGAGTGAAACGGGAAATTGTATAACAAATGTGAGAGAAGACTAATCAGGAACCTACTGGTACAGATCTGTATAGCAGATCTGTCTGGCACTGTAGCCTGCCTCCTGCAGTGGCCGACAGCTAGGATATCCAGGAAATTGTACAGTTGTTGTGATATTTCCCGAATATTCACCCAGCTCTAACCATCTGGAGAAGCAAGGTGTCCAAGCCTGAAGTTCTATGCTCGCATTTAGCCCTTTACAGACTTTTCTATCAGGAATTTGACTACCCAGGGTAATTGCAGCCTGTGGCAAAGGGCCATGCAGACTAACCATGTGTTTTATGAAGAAGTGATTATTTTCACTGCATTGCATTCAAGTCAAACATTGCTCTTGACAGTTTCTTAGGATATGCAATAGTTTTTGTGCTGTAGAGACAGTGAGCAATTCTCCTGTACACCACTTGCGTTTTACAGACCACTGTCATATTCCCTCCCTCAGCTATGTCTTTTTAATCCTGGGAAGGAACCTTCATTTACTTAATTGTTCCTTTTGTGGTGGCAAATGGCCCTCTAGTTCTGCTGTACTAGTGGATGGTTCAGTCTTGCCATTACTGCTGCCTATTTTTCATACATTTTTAAGTAAGAACAACTAATGGCAGTGTGTGAAGTGCAAATTGCATCTGGCTTGAAGCATTGTTTCTGATAAAGATTTTATCATTGATTTGATTTTCCAGCTTTGCTAAGATCAAAAAAGCTTTATTTTTTCTATCAAGAAGAAAATCAAAATTATTACTTGAAAAGAAGTAATCTCAAATTTTTTCCATTTATATCAATGATAATGTTTATGCAAGAAAATAAAGTGAGCCAAAAACTGTTGTCTGGCCTTGAAGATGCGTGGCACAGCTCAGTTCACCCTCACCTGATGAAACCCTGCTGCCCTGAAATAAGGTGTCTGTATTCAGACTGCCTTTTCAGAAGGATCCTTGACCCGGGTTATTCCCAGACCATCTCCTCTTTGTTATTATGTAAAAATTAGGCAAATGTTACAGTCAGTTAATATAACTATTTATCCATTCCTTCCTGTCATTCTTTTAACATTTTTGGGGAGACTTTCATTTGCCCTTTAGATTCCTTTATTCTTTTTCCATTTTTGATTGCATGTTGCACCTAGTAATAAAGCTGAAAGAGAATTAAAAAAAAATAAGGTGTTGCTCTGAGGCGTAGTGCTATACTTCCAGGTGAAGAGATGAAATGCAAATTCAATAGGTGGATTGTTTTGTTGAACAGCAGTTCTTCAAACTTTGCCCAGGATCTTCTGCAGTCCTGTCCTCAGCTCACCCTTCTTGACTGTCCTCTGTGCCAGAACATTTGAACAGCTTAATGATAACTTTCTCCACAGCTTCTACTCTCTTTCCAGCTAAATCTGGGACTTTTAGGGCCTCTTTGCTCCGTCCTGAGCATTGCTTGGGTCATTAAGGCTTGGAGCAGGGAATAAGGTCTCAGCTTAGGCTTTTGTTTTCTAGTTTATTTTACTTATCATTTTTTCTATCTTTTTCTAATAGCATAGTTCAATCTTGATAGGAGCAAAATAAACCCATAAATGTGTTTAATGTGAAAGAAATTTGTTTCTTTTTCCTTCTGGGCATCAGTTCAAAACTGGTCCCACTGAGCACTTGGATCTGTGATTATCTAGGTGCTGGTGCTGTGCTTCCAGCTGGTTCATCTATCTGTGCAGGGCTCAGCATTTGGAGGCTGTAAGGTTTCCACCCTCATATTTCAGCATATGCTCAGTCATTTGGTGGCTGATTATAGCTGAGTAAATTATTTATAATGAGAAACTTACTCAACTCATTACGCTTGCTTTCTTCTTGTGGCATATCCTCCAGCAGACTGTGGTTTCTTCAAACGTGTTTGTGAGCCAGCATTATTTAACTGGTTTCTTTTAACCATGTGGGTGGATTCCGAGCAGTGCTCTTTGTGAATTCGCTATTCAGAAGTTGTTGATAGTTAATTATTTAATTGCTCAGATAAATTCTGCATTTTGTTTCTGCTCCCTGACTGCTTAGACACTTGTATAAAGTCTTCCCTGTTAACTTTGAGATTCTCTTGGGGTAAGTGCTGTATAAACTTCAGCCTCAGGATATCCCAGTTTTATACAAACCCAGTCTAGCCTTTTCTTTTGGTCATTCTTTTTATTCAAGCCTTTGCTGGCCAGGGAAATGAATAAAGGTATCTTCAGGCCTTGCTATTTTGGGCTCACTTATTATCTTAAGAACAGCACATGTTTTATATAAACAAATGACTCCAGAAGCATTTTAAGGAAGAAACAAATGTGATAATAACACAAAATTTCCTAAGAACGTCAGTAATCTTATTTAAATAGGAGTATTTAACAGCTCCATCTGCTGAGTACATTAGCTCATAGTGGGAAGAAAATACTCAAGTTTCTGAGAGGCAAGGTTCTTCAGCATTCATAATTTTTGACAACAATAGGCAGTGTGCCAACAACAGCACAGAATTGTAATCTAGTGATGATTAAATTATGAAACTGGTCCAGGAGATGTGTGGAAGACAAATCAATGAAAAGTTTCATCTGTTCTGGTAAGAGGGGACCGCTGACTGGGAGCCAGAACAAGGGCATGGCTTCTGCCAGTAGATGCAGCTGGTAAAAATACCAGCTAATTTTGTTTGCACGTGAATAAACAATCAAAAATGTCATGACAAGCCAAGAATCTCCTGAAAATACGTAAATTTTACAATTAAAAACTGAACACATTATCAATGTAATTTATAGAGATGTTTTTCTAAAGTTCTTTGATATATTTAATGAAATTAACAATATTATGTACAATAGATTATAAGAATAAAGCAGTTGATCCAGTAAGTGGGCATTTACTGACCTGGTAGAATAGTAACTGCCTCTTTTTGGATTTGCTAGTTGTATGATGGAGTGGATTATGAAGCATCTCCTCCAGACAAAAAGAGGAGCACTGAATTAGCCTTTGAATGGTAGAATCATAGAATCATTTGAGTTGGAGGAGACCTTTAAGGGTCATCTAGTGCAACTTCTTTGCAATGAACAGAGACTCCTAAAGCTAGGTAAGATTACTCAGAACCCCATGCAGCCTGATCTTCAATGTCTCCAGGGATTGAAGCAGGCACCACCTCTCTGGCCAGCCTTTTCCAATGCCTTGGTGTTATCCTTAACAAATCTGCTAACAGAATGGTTGAAAAAGAAGGATCAAGGCAGTTGAAAATCATAGAAGATAGTGATTATGGTTTGAATGATGACTGCATGTAGTATTCAGTTAAAACCCTTGAGTAAGGTTGACTGAATGGATAGCACTGTGTCCTTCATTATGGTCAAGCCTGTAGTAATGGCCACTTAAAGGAAATTTTATTCTGTTCTGCTGAGATTCGGGAGGTCAGTGATTGCTAAAATCCTAGAAAGCAGAAAGAGGAATCTGATGGTGGACCTTCCTGGCCCTAATCAGCTAAGGGAACAAGAAAGGAAAACAAGGCTCACAACAGTATTTAACACGGTTTCCAGTTATACAGATTTCTTGGTCTTTTATGAAACTTCCCGCAGTACCTCTACTCAGATAGGATTCTAATTATTTTCTAGATACTATTTCTACTCCATAATTAAGCACACAAACTGCACAGTGTGCTGTTTAACACTGCCAGCAAACCTTTCAGAGCCCATAAAGTAAACACTTAGGGCTGTATACTGATAGGGTTGTGCTGGAGAGGTGACTCATCTGTCTGTTATTTAGTTTCTGGGTCTCTCACAAATGAATTGTGTGCCGATTCTGTAGTTCTCTGGCTGTTGTTCTTGGCCACTGTCTCCCCACAAGGAGCAATGGCATACCAGGCTGTGGCCATTTCTCCTTGGGCTGCTGGGCTGGATGAGTGAGCGTGAAGTGTCAAGCACACCCCGTGTTCCTCCCTGCCTCAGCTCCCTGGGGCTGCATCTCTCACAGGGAATGCCTTTAAAAATGGCAGGGGATCAAAGAATTTGCTGAAGTGAATAACTGGGGGTAGAACTTCGTTGATCTACTCGTTCCCTTTGGCTGGCTGAAGGTTCAGTTGGAGTCATGCCCTTTATCACGGCCACATAGAAGGTGCAGGTGAAGAGATGAGCTCAGTGTGCCCTTCACTGCCATCTATGAATGTTCTTTCCTTAGTTGTTTATGATGATTTTATTTCAGAAAATGGATTATTTTTCACCAGATAAGATCCTGAAAGCCTGTTCTTTACAGCAAACCAAACTTTGAAATAAATGCTAGGATCACTCAGTGCTCCTAGAGTTCAGTTAAGTGTATGTCAAAGACTCTTGTCTGAGGATTAAGTTCTGCAAACTCTGCCAGTTGGGATTTTAGTAGTATCCACAGGAGATTTTCTTTGCATGCTACCCTCACATTTGTGTCATTGTGTTGCAAGTTGAAAATTGCTTCGGAGTCACTCAATGACCATTTCTTCAGCTATTGGACATATTGGTTGTGGGCCCCACAGCCATTTATTTGAATCTCAAAGGTACCTCATCCTCTTGAAAGCATGACATAGTGAAGGAGATTTTGTGTGTCAGATCCTTCTCTTGCTTTCTCTATTTATATATATTTCATTCAGGACTTGGAAAAAAAAAAAACCCTCGCAAATGCTAAGATGCAGTCAGAGATGTTCATATGCTTTTCTTCAGGCTCTGTTTGGAAGGATTGCAGTTAGTTAAGCTGTTTTTTTTTTTGTTGGTTTTTTTTTTCGTTTTGTTTTTTCTATGTAATTCCAAATTCCTTGTTAAACCCTTATTCTCCAGTTAAAGACCTTTGTATCATTGACCTTGCATGCACAGCATTAGCAGGCAATGAATAAAAACAACTTCCCTCTATTTTTAGGAGGGGAAAGTTGCCAAATTTCAGATAATTTAGACATGCATTTCTTTTCATATAAATGATTTATAACTTTTTTTTTTTGCAGAACACAAATTCATAACTTCTGTGTATGAGTGCCCTAACTTGATGTGCATTCAAATCTCATGGATTCGTATCAATCTTTTGTTTTTTCCCAGTGGTAGTTGTAGGAGTTGACCCCTCAAGGCAAAGAAAGAAGAATAAAACTAGAACAAGTAAAAGCAAAGCATAACCCTAATGGATCTTTCAGTAAATCCTCTGCTTGAGTACACAATGATTTGACCTTTATGTTAGAGCATATATGTCACTACTAGAAATGAGCATGGTTGCAATTGCTCACCAGTGCTGAGCCAGTCCTCAACCAATGGCAGCTCCCTTGGCCAACTCTTCCCAGTGTTGCTGTTGAACATGATGCCATATAATACAGGTTATCCCATTGGTAGGTTTGGGTCAACTGTCCCGACCATGTCTACTCACAGCTCTTTCTGCACTCCAGCCTACTTGCTGGCAGAGCAACATGAGAAGCACTCAGGCACGAGCCTGACTAAGATGGCAGTGCAGGAAAGTGCTCACGGAAAGGCAGGTTTTGGTGGCTGGGGCCTCTCACTGTATCTCTAAACACATGAATTTCTGTTGTTAAATAAGCTGGATTCTATCAATCACAAAGAAGGCAGTCTTACAGGGTCATTCTTTCTATCTTCAGGTTCAAATAGGCTACAGGTTGGTAAATTTGACTCACACAAGGAGTGTTTTCAAGCTTTACCTTGTGCCTGTGGTAAGGACTGCAGTGGTAATGGTGTCACAGTTGGGTTGGAGTGATTTGCGTTTTAATGAAAGATCAGATTATGAAATGATTACAAGTCCCAAATCTAGATAAATCATGGATATCTGCCTGTTTTGTCTCTGCCATAGCACAGCACTGAATCCTTTTGAGTCCATGCTGGACTAGATGTCCTATATTAAGTCTCATTATTAATAAAGATCCAACAGCTGGGAATGATACAGTGTAAAGTCCTTTCTTCTTCCCTTCCTGTTCATAGTACAGTGTTGGATTTTTTTATTTTTTTTTTCCTTTTCTTTTTTCTCTTTTCAAAAACAGTATTAAATAATTTTTGCTTACTCTGCATACTGCTAACATGGAGCTATTGGGGAAATTTCTGCCATTTGCACTGTGTAGCTTTTGTAGTGATAAGTATATCTCAATCAGTTGTTTATTTAAGGGGAAAGTATCTTTAGATTTTGGGACTGTGTGTAAGCTCTCTATAAAAGCTATTAGTGAAGAGGACTCATAAATGTCTCAGAAACAGTGCTGCTATTTTAAACGTTCCTGACCCTGAAGCATATTTTGTAAGGCCAATAAAAGCAGAAAAATGTAAGTGTTGCACAAAAAGAGGATCAGACCCATAAATTGTCCATGCCCTCTCCTCTGAGGACATTAGTCAGTGGATTCTGTTGAAGGACAGGCTGTTGCACATGTGATGTCCTTGTTTAAACTTGTTAAATCCTGACCATCTGAAGGGCAGACAGCCCTGTAGAACATTCAGGCCAGCCCAGATCCACCATGCTAATTAGCATCAGGGCTTTGTAGTTGCTCCATGATTTCAGAGGCTCTTAAGCAAACCAGTGCACAACCTGTGGAAACAGCAAGCAAGCAAGGATTTGTTTTTCGACTCTGACTACTTCTTTAATGGATTCATTCAGATAAGTTTAGATTGCCAATTTGTGCCACTGCAAGATCCATTGTGAGACAGTAGACTGAAAGGGATGCCCAGCTGGACACTTCACTAGTGGGACTGAAAAGGAAACAAAGATCTTTCCCTTCCTTGATTTCAGCTAGAGGCAGCAGAAAAGATGATCCTTTATTCCTCACTGGTTGGCTCTTGCTTTTCTCCAGCAAAAACTGGAGATCTTTCCAGCTAGCCAATCTGGATCATTCTGGAGAGCCCTATATGGGGATTTCCATGGGAGACAGAAAGAGGAAATATTTGGGCCTATAGGATTTCAACCCAGGCACGTACCCAGTTACAAAGATGTGCCCAAGGCCCTGTGTAGTGCTTGTGTTGTTGATCTCATTTGTTCCAAATGGTGACTGTGGAGAAAAAGATCACAATCAACTGATAGCTGTTATGATCCTTAGCAGATCCTCTTACAATGCTGAAAACATTAGTGACTATGAAATCAGCTGTCCTCAAATCTATGCATTATGTTTGTGGTCCCATATATGTAATGCCTAAATTAATGAACAAATGACAAAGGAGGATTGGGAGGATTGTCAAGGAGAAACACCAAAAATTTTAAATGTGAACTGCATGAGGATGAACACAAAGTAGGTTGGCATCTCTTTGTGTCATAGGTAACTTGTGGTTTGGAATAAAATGTATGGGTGCTGATGGCATCCTTTTTCCCCTTTATTACAAGCTGACCTTGTCTTAAACAGACTGATTCTGGATGCAACTAAGATATTTATGTGTTAGTCTCTGCCAATATTGAAACATTTTCTTTGATACAGTGTTGAATAAGAAAGGCTTAGAAAGTAGGAGTTTCACATTTGTTTCATGTTACTGAGTTCTATGATTCTATGAAATGTAAGTAGTCTAATTTAGGCTGGAAAAAATGTGCCTGACCCTTTTATGTAGTTCTTCTGAAGCTGTTTTCTTTTTCCAGATCTAATTGTAGGTGCATTTGGAGCTGGAAAAGCAGTTGTTTACAGGTATGTGATAAATACAAAGCATTTTTAATTTCACAGCTTAGGTCTACCAGTGAACAAACGTCACATTTCTGGGTTTCCCTGGTGCGAAGTATAAAAGATGCTGATTACGTATGATAAATGAAACAGCTTTTGAGCAACAAATGCTGTTGATTTACAAGAGAAAATAGTGTACTTCCTACCTTTAAAGCAACCTCACACAGCCCTATATAGTCAGAAGCCCTCACTGCATGAGAGAGAAATTTGTAAGGGACAACACTGAAAATTAATACCTTTCTTGGAGAATGACAGTAGTAAGCAATCTGGATTTTCTGGTGACTCTTGCCTCTTTAGAGCTTATAAACATTAAGAAAGTTTTAATAAAGATGAAATAAAGAAAAAAAGAAATAAAGAAAAGATGTATGAGATCCCACTGCAAATTTCCAAAGCTGTTGTTGATTTCTGGTTTTCAGTAAATGTACTGTCTGAGCATGAGTATAAAGTACAGCTACCAAATGAAACAATGAAAATTTGCTGCTGCACATGCAGACAGTTCTTTGCATTTAAATATTCACCATCCATTACTGCAGCAGTGTGGTGATATTTCCTGATTCTTCCCTGTCTTCTCTTTGTTCCCAACAGAACCTGTTGTTCTGTTTCCCAGATGAGTATTTGTCAAAGCTGAAGAATTTTGTAAACCAGGAGTGTTAACTTATTTTGACTCAGTACCAACACAGTGAGAAGACCTGGTTTTCCTACTGCAAATGTTTTGCAGTGCATCATTTTGCAGTGGCTTAAGTGACAGCACAGGATTTGAAGTAGATAATTACATCCAGTGTGCACTTTAGACAGCGATAAAAAATGTGTTCTATTTAAGAAAGGCAATAGCAAGCAAGAAGCCCTCAATCTTTGTTTCCTGACAGAATGTATCAAATGCATACCTTGTCATATCGGATAAACAATTTTATTAATGGAAATTTGCTTGAAAAAAAAGCATTTTCCCTTTTGCACCGGAATGCAGGCAGTAATTTTATTTTTGAGTGCCTTGGTAAAGCAGTGCAGAAAAGAGATTTTGAAAACTCAACTGTGAATTAAAATATGAGGAAAGTAACTGTTGTAAGCTATTTTTGCCAAAATTATGTAAGTTACTGTAAAACAGTATTGCTGTCTTAAAAAAAAGAAAGAAAGAAACAGAATTTTGTTTTTATTTCTCTTTTGAATTGCTCTCAGTGGGAGATTAGCTGATTACTCAATAGCAGCTTGTTTTTCAAGGGGTTGTTTTCCATCACCACAACCATCTACTCACATACTCAGCAAAATTTTCTGTGCTGATCATTCGTGGTTTACAAAGTCAGTTGTCTCAAGACATGATTCTGTGTCAGACAGAGTTTACTTCATTATTGGCTTCAGATAATTCTAGAATGACTTCTATTTTAAACACATCATCTTCATTTTTTTGAAGTATCTAAAGCAGAGATAGCAAGTCTGCTTATGTCAGTGTTCATGCAGAAACACAAATCTGGCAGTTTATAAAGTAACGGCCCAAGGACTACTGTAATTCCTACTGGGCAGCTCTGGTCCCTTGTGAAAGCCTGCTGTGATTGAATGTTTCTGATGTGCCCATATCCCAGGACAGGCCTACTGTTAAGAGCAGCATACTGTTTCACTGCTACTGTCTGCTCTTAACCTGCACTTTTTTTGTGAAGAACTGTGAAAATGTCTTGGTAAGGAAATGTCATGGTTTCTGCCAGGGTAGGAGCAGCATTATAGAAGTATTTTTTCCCAAGTAACTCTACATTTAGAGATTCTTTGTGACCATTTCTCTTAAGTGTTTTCTCTGCTGTGATCTAGTACTTATGTGCTCCTACTTTATGCAGCGAACTTTATTTCTGTCCCTCAGAGCCAGACCTGTTGTGACTGTGAATGCTCTGCTCATTCTGAATCCCATGATTGTGAATCCAGACAACAAGACTTGTCAGCCCCCTGGCTCTCAGCTTTTGGTGGCCTGGTAAGTCTGTGATAAGACAAAAAACATCCTCAGCATTCTCTTCTAAAATAACTTTCTACTTTGAGCTTTTCCTGCAACTTTTTATTTAACACACAAATATTTGAACATGCTATGAGTGATACAAAAAGCCCTATTGAGAACAAAGTCATGTTTGATACCTCCCAGTACTTCAGAGATCCTCTAAACAAAGTAGGTAAAAGTTGATTTGTGATACATTGAGTCTCCACCTGCATGGGAGGATTCTTAGTGTCTCGTAGGATCAAGCTGCAGGTTTACATTCAGTCTCTGGATGAATGAAAAGTGAAACAGCTAAGACTGATAACACAGAATCATCCTTCTGACAAAACACACATCTTTGTTGAGGAAGTATAGCACTGAAAGTGATGAAAGAGCTGGTGATCTCACCATTTTCTGCTAGAGAAAGAGAGGTCTCAGTCCTTTGTAGAAAAGATGTCCTGCAGTTCATACTGAGTGTGATTGTTGTTTCTGGCTGTCTTTGGTCAGATCAAAGCTATGGAATGCATCATACCTGTCAATGTGGATGTATTAAAAGAGAATCCCTCTGCCACACATCATTTAACCTTGAAAAGATAAAGTGCATTCAAAATAAGAAACTAATTGAAAAAAATTGTGATGGGTTGCAAATTTAAATGCTTGTAATACAGTTGGATCTCTCTAGTAGCATTAATGCCATACAGGTGTTTTTACACTAGAAGAAAGGACCCCAAAGAACATCTGATAAAATAGGCTATTAGAAATATATAGGATACAGTTTAAAAGGAGAAATAGTAACAAGAGAAGAAACTAAATGCAGAACAGAGGATAAACACTTGCAAGTTCCATATAAAATCCAAGTAAATCCTTCTGGAGACACTGTAAGAAGCAGATTTCTAAGGTACGAAAAATAGTCATATCATTTTATTTAAACATGTTAGAGTGAGAAAGCCTGATCTTTGGTCTGGATGAAAGGATGTGAAGGTGTGAAGAAGAATTCAGAAGATAAGGTGACTGCACAGATTTTGGACTGCTTTTAAACCAGAGGTGGTCAGAAGGATTCTCTGTGCTGGTGATGTTCTTCATGGGAGATGAGTTCTGGAAGTAGTCTCAAATGTTAGAGAGAGCAAAAGAGGTTTTGAAATAAATTTATAAATTTAAAAATTAAAAAATAATCATGACCAGAGGCAGTTTTAAATGCAGTGGGTGCAATTAGTGTGAGGAAGCGCTGGATCTGTTATGTATCAAAACCTGGGACAGCACTTGCAAGAGATTTTCATTTTTACTCTATTCTTTTCCCTCACATTCGGCATTGCATTCTTCTTTTCTCTATTTTGTGCAGAAGAGTAAGGTAGAATGCACTGAGCAGAATGATATGGCTCCAGATCATTGAAAGTTTTGGCCCTTATGGAGAATCCAGATAAAGATCTAATACAAATTTAAAATATCAGCATTGGGCTGCAGCGTATTCATTGATCCAATATGTTAGGGCTTTTTTCTGAACTTCAGTTCTTGAGGCTTTTTAATAACTCTTTCCTCCATCTGGGATAGGATTTCAAAATAAAATGTACTGACAGTTTACTTGGAGAAAAATTAATCCTTTTTTTTTTTTTTTCATGAGATAAGTGAATAAAAGCATCCCAATTAAAAATGTATTCTTTCCATAAGATATTGCTTAAAAAGGGGGGGAGAAAGGCAAGTCATGCTCCATTAACTTGTAGTTTTTTTCATTAGTTTTCACTTTTGTTTTACAATAAGTCAGAAGGTGTTTGGTACGTATCTACAAGACTTTTAGTAGGAGCATAATTTAATTTGTCTGCTTCATTCTAAAATATTTTTCCCTGAAGATTTGGTTTGTATTACAAAATGACCAAAGACCAGCTGCTATTTTCCGTGCTGTAATTTTTCTCTTTAGTTGATGCAAGCTTGTATTCTACATATGAAAATAATTAATAGGGAAACTCCAACAGGCAAAGAATTCCTCAGTCCCATGGGATAGATTTCTGTATCTCTTAGCCAGCTGTGCAACTTGTTTAAAGTGTCTACTGACCGACACTGCAAAATTAGAATGAAAGGGAACCTCCCACCAGAACAGTTTCAGGAAGTGTAAAATATGAAGAACGTGGATTATTGTACCTTTTCTCGTATTAGGAAAATATTATTTTTGCCATTATATAATTTGGAAAACTGAGGTATGGAGGAAGCATACACAAAAAAAGTCGTTTTTATACACAGTCATAAGGGAATTGTCCCAAACTTCTGGAAACAGATATAATTCTTTCTCTGCTGAGTTTTAAACATGGCTATTTCTGAGTTACCAAAAAGAACAAAGTTGGAACAAATTCTGCATATCTGAAACTATCATTAAGCCATTTTTGAGTGTCACAACAGAAGTTGAAAATCAGGAACATGTTTCCAGGGATTCATTATGGCTGATGTGATGCTTGTGTAATACATTTATCATTGTGTCACACACATTAGTAGGCTCAGAAAAAACTTGCTATAGACTGTGAACAAGCAAATGAAAAACAAACTTATAAACCTTACATTTGAATTATTGTACTAAATAATGAACCTGAATAACTGGTTTCTCTGTGCTTCATTGTAGCTCAGCAAAACTTAGGAGAATTGAATTCAATATGAGAAGCAAAAATTGAACAAGTCAGTTGATGTATTTGAATTGAACTGCACCCGCTTGAAATCACATAAGTCTTGACTATGATGAAACAGAAAGGACTTCTGCAGACAGTTTCATGCAAAGGTAGTTCAGTGAAGCTCAGGCTACAGAACCCAACCTTGCCAGTGGTATTAGAAGGGCTAGATAGGCTGTTTCCAGAATTTGTGGAAATGTTCTTCATATCTTTCCTGTTAAGCCACTCAGAGTATTAGAGGAGAGACATTCTGTCTTAGGGTGTAGATTAGGTGCCTTAGCACAGATCGTAGTGAGCATCATTTTAAGAAAAGGAAAGGAGAACTGAGAGGTATGATTTTGGAACTGCTGGTTCCCATGTCAGCTCCCTTTTTACTAACTCCTCCTTTTTTATATCTAGTTTTACTGTAAGAGTCTGTGCAGCATTTGAAGGCCAAAGTATTTCAGATGAGATAGGTAAGAAATTTTTTATATATTCCTATGATTTTCTCTGGCTCACTTAATTTCAGAACTTTTCTCTTATGCCTTGAAAAGTGATACGAGTGCAATCCTCCTATGGTAAGAAAAAAACAAAAACACACACACACACAAGCACAAAGCTTTTACAATTCACTTGAAGTATTTCTATTCCATTTAAACCATTTTACAGATAAAACTAAGATCATATCCAGTTGGAGAATATTCTATTTTGGAAAAAAAAAAAAAAGGCAGAAAAAGAAAAAAAAAAAAGCAAAGAACCAGAATTCCTGTACAGTGCATATATGGCATGTAAATAAAGTACAGTTTTATTGAAGTTATACCTGTTCTATTCTTTGAAGCAAAAACTAGTGTGCTTCTAAACAGACAGATACCTTGGGCATGGACTAGTTTTGCTTGGGAGCCTTTGTTTGTCATTTGCAATATTAATGTTGATTATTAACAATATATATAATGAATTGTTTGCTGTTTTTCTTTCCATGTTAAATAAATAATCATTCAATTTACTTGTATCCTGTAGTGCTGAAAGGCGAATTGCAATTAGATTCATTGAAACAGAAAGGAGCTGTTAAAAGGACTCTCTTCTTTGATTACCATCAGTCGCATCATTATTTCTCCACTGTGATGGAAAAACAGAAGAAGCTCTATTGCCAGGACTTTCTTGTTTATCTCAGAGTAAGTTTAAAATATTTTGGACTGTCATCATAGTTTGAGTAATATCAGGGATTAAAGAAGATTAATAAAAAAAGGGGAGCCATTTGAATAGCAAGAATATTTTACACTGGTACTAGATCACAAAATTACACAAATGAGAGGTAAGAATGGTCTGGACATTTAGGCCAGTCCTTCCTTCTACCTCAACAAGAGTTCTCATGAAAATATTTGGTTCACCTTCACTCAGTGAAAGTAAAAAAGAAAGGCTTCCTCTGATGAATTGTGCAGTTTTTCTGCGTATATTAATTTTATGCTCTTCCGGGAATTTTGATTAAATATGTGTCTCCTGATACAAAAATACAAGGCTGTTCTCTCTTATGGTATTCACAGTGGAATAATCAACTAAACTCATTAAATGCCATGACAGTTCTGTTCCAACAAATATATTAAAGGAATGCATTGGCCCAAAATTCATATATTTTTAATATTTTAAAATATTTACAAAAAAAAAAAAAAAAACACCCTAAAAACTTGTGGCACTTTAGTAATGAAGAAGAAAGGGTCATTGGTTACTCACTTGCAGCTGGTATTACCTCATGCACATTCCAAGGCTTGTTCTAGAAATATAGTGGGAGGTGGAATGGAGAAGACTCAAGCCACGTGTAAGGCAGAATCTAGACAATAGAGGTGGTGGAGTTTTATCATCACTAATTCATTGGTTGTGGAATAAACCAACAATATTACAATATTACCTCCACATACCTTCCCTCCATTCTGAATGAAAGGAGTAGCTGATAGGAATTTATTCTGCGTGTCTCTTTCAAATAGCTTCATGTTAGACAAATGGTAAGAAAAAAAATATTGAGTCTGCTCAGCTCAGCCAGCTTCTTCCAGATGTGGAGCTATGGAGACAATGTGTTCTGGGCATTCCAGTCGCTGGTAGGTCATTATGCTTTCATGATGAAATTATAAATAGCCACATTTTGGCCAGCACCTCTCAAAGAAGAGTATTTTTACCTTCAATAAATAAGACCATAATCTTCTAAATTAGATCATACTCATCTGAAATAATTATTCTTTTTGTATTATGTGATTGTCACTCACAGGATGAAACAGAATTTAGAGACAAATTATCTCCTATCAATATAAACTTTAATTATAGCTTGGATGAATCCCATTTCAAAGATAGCATGACGGTGAAGCCAATACTGAATTATTACCAGAGAAGCTCAGTAACAGAACAGGTATGATTTTTTCATGCAGCATATTCTGTATATAAGCATGGAAATATTTAGGAATATTATGTGTGTCATCTTCCTTTAAAAAGTATCAGGACCTGAAATTTCACAACAAGGATTTAATTAATTCAAAATGTAAATTGAAGACAAATATGGAACCAGGCAATGCTTTAAAGCATTTCCAAAATTTTGGTGTGTTCATAGTTTTGATTGCATTTTACAATATGTGAGCTGAGTTACTGTGGGAAAGGACCTGAAAGATATTATTCTGCTAAAGATGCAGTTTGAAGTCCAGATATTCTTGAGCAGTACTCATGTTGAAAGGAACTTTTAGAAGGGAGAAGAAGTTTAAATCATGAGGAAAATAGTAGTAATATTTAAGACATAAATTAGGGATACTTAATGAAGTTATTTGAAACTTGTACTATCTGTATTATATCTTTGTGTTTGCTTGTGTCTTATTAAATGACATACAGGCTTACATTCTGGTAGACTGTGGGGAGGACAACTTGTGCATTCCTGACTTGCACCTTTCTGCTGTGCCGTAAGTTAAACAAAATAAGTGAAGCTATATATAAAAATCCAGAATCTTCTAACTGCTTCAGCAGAATGAAACACAGTTTTGTTGTATGCTGTATCTGCTCATTCTTACCTAATTTCCAAATTTTAATTTGTGCATCTAATTCACTTAGAAAACCAACACTGTGGAAATACACAGTTACACAATAAGTGTTAGGAGTGGTACTATTTTTTTTTTTTTTGAATGCTAGGAGATAATACCTACTGCTGTTCAAAATAGCTTTTAAATGTACTGATTTCAATATGTCAGTGAGTTTGAAATAGAGACACAATTCTCTTGAACTCTCTGTGCAGTAAATGACATAAATGAATCTCAGAATAAAAAATGAAAATAAAAACATGGCAACAATTCCTCTTACAGAAAGAGAAATAAGCCAAGCAGGAGAGGTGGGAGACCTCTGGCAATTATCTGTCTGCCATCAAAGTCAGTGGGCAGCTGTGAAAGGAAAGGTCATAGTGCCATTGCTGGTCTTGAGATCTTCTGTTTGCTTATTGTACAACAAGCATGAGGGGAGAATGGAAATTACACCACTTTTGTGCCCTCCACAAAGAAATGCTGATGGGACTTACTAGCAAGTAGTTTCTTCCACTTGATACTTGTCTCTAGTTAGAAAGTAGTCAGGCTCTGAAATTGTGTATGACTAACTTCCAAGTTCTCCTGTAGTTTACTCTGTCCATGTGTGTTTCCCTTTGAACTCTTTCACTCCCAGGTGCTTGCATACTTTTCAAAGGGGTCACTTTTTATGAAAAAGTTTTCTCTGTTCTCATGGAATGTTTTCCAGAAGAGATGCTCTGAGAGCAAATTGGCTTTCTGCTGTAAATCATAATTGTCTGTGTTTTAACTTCTGACAAGTCATATGTTCTGTATAGAGATAAAGATCAGCTAATAATTGGAGAAGAAAACTGTGTCATGCTCATAATAAATCCAAGGAATGATGGGGAAGGAGCCTATGAAGCTGAGCTGCATATAAAGATTCCACCTGAAGCAGATTACACTGGGGTTGAACGCAACAGCAAGGTAAATGAAAATCAGTTATGTATATGCTAAAAAAAAAAGCAGTTATAATGTTAAATGTGGCAATGTTCGTAGAAGGTCTGATGTAGACTCACGTCCTGCTGAGCTGTGCTGAACACACTGTTTCCTTATGGGATCTGTTTAAGTGCAAAGATGAAACACTATCCTGCAAACAAGCAGCGTGTCCGTGTATTCTCTGTTGGACAGCCAGTCTGCGTCACCTCATCTGCACATAAATCTCCCAGGCTGTTGCAACATGAACTTTCTTTTTTCTGTCAGTGCCTGGAATGCACAGCAGGGCCTCAAAGGTGAGAGTGGGAGAAAGCAAGTTAATTTCCTTTCTGAAGGCAAATGTTTTTAAGGAAGTTGACAGTAGCTTACAAGGTATTTCCTTATTCTCCTTTTGTCAGAGTCTCTATTATAGGACTTTGAACCCAGTTAGATGAAAATGAGATCTAATGATGTCACTGAAGATGATGATACAAAACAATAATACAGAAATTCTCTGAAATTTCATTTTTGAATAGCATATTTTTGAGCACAAATAAGCAAAGACACTGGCCTCTTGCTGTATTGCCTTTATTCTCTTAGAATCCTCTCTTTTCATACTGTGATCTACAAGGCATAAAGAAAACTAAGATTCTCTTTGACATACTGCACCTGGTTGTATTTTTCTTTTGTTAACTTTAGGAATCTGGCTGTTCTTTTGGCCATTAGCAAGGATGTCAGGGGAGGCAATTTCTCCAAAGCCAGACATATTAGCATGTATCTATCTTTTCGACTGGACAGAAATCACTCAGGACTTCTTCTTATTTTACGAAAAATCGAATTCTGAAGTGCCAGAAAGGTAGACTTGGGGGAACACTAGAGGGAAAGGAAGGAAAAAAAAGTTGAGAGAGTCTGGTGTTTTGGAAGAATGAGGACAAGCTAGAAATGGGTTGGCAAAAGATGTAACTATTCTTCTTCTTTTAAAAATAAATTTTTAAAAGCTCAGGAAACATGATCAAACTCTTCCGTTTTCCTCAGTTTTTACTGAAAGTAAAATACACCTTTGACAAGTCCAATTCTGAATCCTCCTGCACTCAAGGGAGAATTGCCTCGGTTTTCCCCACGTTTAGTTAGTTCACTACAGCACAGAATTTATTTCATGATCTCCTAAAGTGCACGCTTATTCCATCCAAAGATTTGCATTATATTCTTTCTGATGTATCAGAAAATAATCCTACTATCTATATCATTCTTATCACCATGGGGGTTCAACTTAATGATCTGTAGAGATGCCTTCCAGTCCCTACAATTCTGTGATTCTGTGATCTTGCCTTCTACACTTCAGCTTACACAAAGTATTGAAATCAGATTTGTTCTACTGATTTTGAACTATAATGGTATATTTTAGAAAAGCATAGTCTTTGTGTTGTTATGGTTCAATCAACTCATAACTTTTAAAAGTTCATTTGGGAGAGAAATTTCTATTGTAATTTTCTTAAAAACTCAGCTAAAATGTATTGGCATTTCGCTGGAGGGAGTTGGCTCTGTATGTATTCAGTTGATTTTCTGTACTGCCATGTCACTTAAAACTTCTATGAACACAACAAAAAAGAGCATATAATCTTCATATATAATCAGTCTTTCAGTTACAATAATGCCCCTAAAGCCCTGTATCTGAGAACTTCATTGACTATTCACTGTATCAGTGTTTCTCTGTAGTTGTTTTTGTCCATGCTTAAGACTTTGTTGCATTAAGGCAGAGATAATAATCAGCAAAACAAGTAGACTGAGGGCTGAACAAATGAAATGTAATGAGCCAAACAAGTCACTTGGTACATTTCTGATAGATCTTCATAATTATTCTCTTACACTGCATTCATTTCAAAGTAGATTCATTCATGTAGGGTGTTAGACTAATATGGGTCTTTACCTAGCTAATCAAGAGACAAATTTATCTCCTTAAATGTTTCCCATTGATTTTTTGGGAACAATTTCTTGGGTTATTCTATATCACCTGAATTACATGTTAAAGGTAATAACGTAACTGAAATTCTCTTGGCTTTATGGAAAGCAATGTTTGATGTTCCTCAGTTTTATTATCTTGTCTTTGGCCTGATTCTGTAACATATTATACCTAGAAAGGGCAGCTGCATCAGAAGAGTAGCATTTGGCAGAGATGTCCATGAGCACATGCAAGTGAAGAGCCAAGTGAGAGTGATCTTAAAGTTTGAGGTCAAGAATATGTCTTGTTAGTCTTGCACATACTGATACTTCTTTCAGTCAAAAACTGGTAAATGAAATACAATGATTTACAATGAAATCAAATATGTTATTCATTACTTGTATTGCGGAAATGCTTAAAAGCTCCAGATACCAGGTAAATGAGAAAATTACCACAGCTTTACAAGTTACTGGAACCCTGTTGGCTTGTAATAACTGGCCATGTGCTGGAAGTGTAGAATTACTGGAATTAACAGCAATGAAAAATATATAACCACATTATATTACCTGACATTTCCATGACCATCAGTGGGCTAGAGACAGCATATGCTTGCTGTATGGTAAGTCCTTATGCTACAATAGCATAATTGTGTGCTTGAACCTGAAGCCATTGTCTGCATACTGTACACTAATTCTTTGCCCAGCAAAAGTTTCCCATGCTGAACAGCTCAGACCTCCCTTAGATCCCTTAGTAGCAACAATTGGAGCCCAAACCCTCGTGAAATATTTAGTAAATCAGGCAAATACAAAGCCCTGTTAGGTATTTCTTCCATACCAAAAACATTATATGTTTTGGCACAACTGTCTCTGTTCAGGCTGGGAACTGCAGGGGTGTTTCAGATCACAGCCAGATTAAATTTGCATTGAATAAGCTCTGAGCTAAAGCCCTATGTATTTCTATATTATAGTATCATGCTCTTTTAAAATAGGAAAAATGTGTGCAACTTGCTTATATTACCTGAAAAATCTTACTGTAAGAATTAGTAGAAGGTGACTGGCTAGATAAGACGTAATTTGAGCCTTTTAAGAACGAACACTAGTTCTCCTACAGTAGTTAGAAGAGAAGCTAAACTCTGACACCTGGTACCTAATCCATTCGCTTCTGCTCACATGAGATTGGAAAGTGTTGATCCAGAAAGGAGAGGAGGTGTTTTACTCCACAGCCTGTTGTGCTTAACTACTCTGGCATCAATTAGGAATTCATCACTAAGACCACCAGGAAGAGTTTCAAGTTTGTAGGCTGCCCGGATGACTTAGAGCAGCCAATCATTTTTTTAGTTAACATGCTCCCTGGGAGCACGCGTGTTAATTGCTGGGATTTTGCTTCTGCTCAAGACTGCCAAAAAGACCATGTGTAGCTATAAAGTTATAATTTGCTACCAGTGACAGGTACAAGGTCTTTGTGGCAAAACCTTCCATCTGGATGAGTTACGTATGAGATCACTGATATTAACAGTACTGGATTACTTGCTTCCTGCCTGTTTCCTTTTCCTGTTGTGCATTTAACCACCTCAAAAAGTTGATCAGTGGAAAACCAAAGGCAGTTAATGTCCGTCTTGAAGAAATTCTCACTCACTCTGTCACATCTTCATGCTGCACAGATTAGTTTTTGTAATGCTGTTCATCATAGCATAGCCTCGAAATTGCAGAAAGCCTACTTGCAAAACTCTTCTAATTGGTTAGTTTTAAAGAGACAACGAATGTGTGATAAGGGCTGATGCAGTCTGTACTTGTGTATGATATGGTATTAATGAAAAAACTGCAAAGTATAAAATGTAAATGAATATCTAACAGTTAAATGTTAAACATTTAAACTTTAATGAAAAAAAAATTAAAAGGTCAAAACTAAAATTATAAACCCACAAATCAATTTAAAATGAACAATTTTCCAACCATTTGTAATTACTGATCTCTAATTAGCTGGAAGACTACCTCCCTCCTGTAGAGAGGCTTGGAATGGTTAGCAGTTCACTGAAGGTGCTGTGTAAAAACTTTGTTTCCTTCTAACAAATAGAAAAAGTGTCGATATAAACAAGGTATGAACTGAAGCTGTGATTCACATAGATTCCTTTTAGGACATGCCCTATCTTTTCTTTCAGCCTCAGGAAGCGATAAGATCAGCATGCCCACACTGGCATTTACAGATTAGGAATGAATTAGTAGTCAGTGTCTAGAGATTTCCCAGGTCTTTGTATATAGAGCATGACCCTGCATGTACTGCTTAATCTGCGAGAATCACAAATGAAAGGAAAGAGAAAGTATTATAGCAGTAACTCTAGCTGCATTCTGCTTTTACAAAGCTAGTTTATTCTATCCATGAATGTAAGTATTTTCTCTTGTCTTACTCTGTATCTCCTTTCACTGTCCTATTCCTCCTTCAGTACAGTTTTCTATAAAGATGGAACAACCAGCAATAAACACTATCAAGGGTTGAAAGACAAAAGCAAACCCACAGGACATATTTTGTATTAAGAGCTTTAGAGGGAAGTAACTTGAGTAGAAATCCATCTCCTTTGTTGCTAAATTATAATCACAAGTAACGGTTTATGTTGTTAGAGAAGTATTTAATCTGAGCACTTCACCATAATAAAATACTTTACCAAATAAAATTCTAGACTCAGTGGCTAACAAAGTTCTCCCAATTCCAAACATTCATTGCAGAGATTTCTAGTGAGAGATAATACATGTATTACAATTAGTGCAAAACCTGCTCCTTTCACTGTTTTTTTTTTTTTTTTACCTACTCTTGTTTTCTCTGTTGAGTCACTGTGGCTTTAAGAGTGATTCATAGCAACAAAGTGGTGTGTTAGAATTAGAAATACAGTGGTCGCATCGTGGTCTTAAAGGTACTGGGAAACTTCCCAGTTTGTTTTTCCCTGGCATCAGTTTTCACCATTGTCTGACAATAACCAATTAAATGTTTTCATAGCGCACTGAGCAGGGATCTGAAATCAAAAGAAATGTCACAGTCAGAAAGGCATCACTTTCCCAACTGGATGCATTTCACTGTGATCTCTGACCTCCTTATTGGTGTCCTTTTGTTACAGGCACTGCGTGTGTTGAGCTGTGATTACAAGATGGAAAATGAAACTAGAATGGTGGTTTGTGATCTTGGGAACCCCATGGTGGCTGGCGCAAATGTAAGGGAAAACCAGATGCATGTCCTGATTTTTAGCTAATTGAATTTTAAAGAAGAGCAAATGGAAAACTATTCAATTAGCAGTGTGTGTCCAAATAAGCAATGCCAAACCAAATTATTTGCTTGGACAGGAAATTGTTCGTGCAATAAAAAGCAGCACTGTGCTTCTGAAAAATTATGCTATTCTAAAAGATTAATCATGTTAGAGCTCATGTTATAGGATTGCCTTATATTGCCATTTTACATACTCTTAAGAATATCAGTGTCACTGATTTAAGTCACATAAGTTACACCATTATGAAGTGAAGGGAATCATAATCTGTAATGTATGTAATGTTTATTTCTGCCTTTTGGTATTCTTTCTGTATAAGATGTGTATAGTAAGTGGCAGCTTCTTTAGGCCGATTCTAATCTTGAGTGCATGAGCATTCTCTTATCAGTTTATATCATGTTCCACATCCGTGAAGAGAAGGTTGGAGTAAGTTTTCCTTCAAGTTAAAAATGTCATGCCAAACATTTTCCTAAGATCTACTTATAAATTGTACTGCACATTTTTAGATTATACCTTGGTAGCATTGTTTCTAGACAAAATTAGAAATATATAATGACTGAAGATGGAGAGCAGAAGAGGATTAGACATATATGTTGAGATAAAAAAGTACTGTCTGTTCCATGATTGTCATCGCTTCTTCCTGCTTCATGACAAACAGTTCAGAGCAGGATATGGACAAGAGTGGTCAAGAACATTGTGGATGATGGTTGAGAAAGTAATTAAAAACCGATGGGTTTTAAAGATGAAAGGGAGTCAGAACACAGGAGGTACCCCCATTGTTTATCAGTGTAGGAGCAGATCTTTTTTGGTTTTTATTTTGTCTTAGACAAAAAAAAGCAATGGTCTGAGTGGGGAGATGTTAAACTACAGCTCCTCTGCTCTTCCCTGTGAGTCCAAAGCCCTGTTAGTACATCATACTGGACCCAAACTGCTGGTAGTATGAAGACTTCAGGAATATTGTTTGGTGGCCACTGAAGCAGTTCTACTCTCACCTGTCCCCTTATAATTTCTTACGGTGTAACTAATTTTGTTTTACATCAGATTCAGTACTTTGAAGGCCATAAATGCACTATTACTATTCCTAAACAAAATATATCATAAAGAGAGAAAATAAAATAGCAGAATAAAACAGCAGGGTTCATAACATTTTTTTTTCCAAATGTTTAAGAATATTCTGTTTTATGAAAAAGGACTTTTACCAAAATGAGAAAAAAATATTAGGCATATGAAGATAGAGCATCACAAAGCCAGATGGCAAAAATGTTTGACTATAGTTGGTGAAAACTTAAAACCTGACTTTGTCTTTGAAACCAGCTCTCCTGGAAACTTAGTAAAGGTGAAAGGACTTGAGATTTTTCAGCCAAACATATTTATGATGGCAAACGTACTTCCAACAGCAAAATACTAACCCTTCATACAAATTGCATAAATCATGAAAGGCTGCTCTGATCCATTTCCAATTTCACAAAGCAATTCTACTTTGGCAGCAGATCAGTTATTCTGAAAATACTCAGTCAAAAGGGGACTCTGGAAATTGTGAGGGAGTGGGAAGGGAGGATTAGGTCAAAATCAAACATTCCTAAAACTCTTAACTGTTGACTCACTGTAATGACTTTTTAGCACCCTGGAATTCTTCAACACTTTAAGATCAATTTCTTATTATGGGTATTATGTCAGAATTTTGTGATGAAACCCATAGGATATTACTGTGGCAGGCTATAGAACACCTCTTCAACATTGTCATCAGAATTGCTGTATCTCTGACTATTTGATATTCCATGACATTAAGATCGTTTACTGCCCACAAAAAGTAATTATCCTTTCAGTATTATCTGCATGGCTAAGAAAGATGTTAAAAAGAAACAAGAAAGCAAATCACACCATCATGTGACCCAGACTGCAAACAAAATGTCTGAGATACCATCTCACAGGCAGAGAGGAAAGATGCTCAAAACATTTAATTTATGGCAGTGAAATGAATCAGACTGACAAGCTTACTATTATCTCTTGAATGACCTTAGCAAGTGAATTGTAGGCTTTATTAAAAATTTTGGTAGAATTTGGAACTGAGTAGAAATGAATGAAAATTAGGTTAGAAGACTGGAATGCTTGGAAGATCTTGCTTATTTCTTGGTACATACCAACCTGTTTCTTCAAGAGCACGGAGGCTTTATCCTTAATATGCACTGTAAGATACTTGAAGAAAAGCTAGCTATCTGTCTCTCAGTGTGCTCCTGGGTGCTGCTAGGCATAACAAGCTGAACATTATCAGTAGTAGCAGAAATGTCATGTATTTCATGATGGTTTTAACATGGCAAATTGGTTTTATGGTTTTAATGAAACCAACTTCACATGAAAAATGTAAATAAGTTTAAACTATTCCAATAAAACTAATATTCTTCTAAAATAAGGAGCCCCTGTGACACTAGGGTACATGCTCGAGCAAATGGCCTCAGTGAGGTTTGAGTCAGGACATGTGAACATCTTATTCATTGCAGTGTCAAGGACTACTTGACATCGACAGTCATACTACTGTGCAAAGGCAACATCTGTAGCTTGTTAGACTCATACATTCATACAGTAGGACTGTGTTTCAGTATTAAATAAGGGATTAAACCTGGTATGTTGGAGGTATAATAGGTCATCAAAACTGCAGTTCATGCCTGCTTTCCTAGGTCAGGAAGATTGAATATTTAGTTCATCAAATATTTTTTCTGCCAAAAATAGAACCAAATTTATGCAGACTGATCAGTAAAAATGGTAAGACAAAAGCTGAAGTCAATATTTGACATTTTTTATCTCAGGGATTAAAAAGATCATAATGTATTCTTAAAGTTGAATGGAACATAAAATTGTTGTTGAAATAATCTCAAAAAATTGTCATAAAAAGTATCTTACCTCTGTATTCCAAGTCAGCTGTTCATCTCCTGCTAAATTTAATCAGCACAATATTTTCATCTTAAAGAATTTTAAAAAAAGAGAGATTAGCTCTTACTATGATATTAAAATTACAAGAATTCAAAGATTTGAATTTGCCATTTTTTCAATGATAACAAATTGCTTCCAGCATTGGGCAATTGAAGGAAGTAAGTCTCATTTAGCAGATGGATTCATATTCAGTGATCCACTGCTGCAAGTGATTTAACACAAGATTTAACACAAAATAATGCTTGGAAAAAAAGAAATTTCTTAAAAATATGAAATAACACCCACAGAGAAAAATCCCTCCTCTTCTTCAGTGATGTTGAATATTGGTCCAAAACAGAAGTCTGTACCCTGTGCTGTGTCCTGTTGCTTACAGTGCTGCCCCACATATGCTAAGGAAGCACGCCATGCAAACGGTTCTTTTTTTTCCTCTGTAATCTAGTCAGATATTGGCAGGGATGAAGAACTGATGTCCTCACTCCTGGTACCTTTTTATGACTTTCTCAGAAAGACTGTTTCTCCCCATGGAGAACAGGATTATAAGTAATCATCTTTTTTGAAAAAGAAAGTATGTCTGCAAGTTATCTGGCAGGAAATTTCACTGTCAGGCAGTGCGGGAGGCAAGAGGGAGGGGAAGTTGTACAAGATTACAGACTGTGTACATTGCTGTCAGCCTCAATGCAGAATTCACATTTCAAAAATGAACAGATTCAAAACATATGCAGTTGAAATGAGGCAATTAAAAAGATTAATTTAAACATTGCAGTACAATTTTATTAATTTAATGTGGAGGACAGATGGCATCTCCCCCTCCTTCTCTGCCACTTGCATACCAAGGCTGTAACCGTGTCTGACAAGCAGGCTGCAGAGACCCCACCATATGCTGATATATATATTCCTTCGATGTCTAGCCCTGTAATTCCATTTGCCCATGAATTAGCTTGTTACTCTGTGACTGTTTTGCAAAGCAAATGGAAATTATCAGCAAGAGGAAGAAGTGGATCTGTAGGCTTGAGGTCTATGTAAACACAGGGGAGCACGGATGGAAGCCCTTACACCCTTCAGTTTGGGGAGCTGTGTGTTTTACACTCTGCCTTCTGTGGTCACAAGCTGCAATTTGTGGTAAGCTCAAGTGCAAGGATAACTTTGAAGTGTTGTTCATCTTAACGGAACTATGGCTGCTAGAAGCTGCAATGTAAAAACCCAAATCAAATCAAAACATCGTGATTCTGCTACTTCAACCTCTAAAAGAAAAAGGTGATCCATCAGTCCTGCAGCACCTAAAGCATGCGGCTCCTGCCACAGTACAGAGACAACAGAGGAAAGACCCGGAGAGCAGGACGAAGGCGTGCATAGATGGAGGCAGAGTAGAGGTGCCAAACAGCTGTTAGTTCTTCTGTCTTGGCAACGTACAGCAAAGACTCTGGGAGAAGGGCCCACTGCTGTGCTCTCAGGAGTCTGCTGCTGTCTTCCACTTGGTCTTTCCTCTGTACAAGTTTTCCATCTGGCGATGTACACAGGCAGGATGGTATTTTTCTCCTGAAAATAACAAAATAACATTCTTTCATAGTAATTAAGAAAAATAACAGTACCCTACATAAGTGTGTGAAACTCAACATTAAACAATAATGTTTTCTCAAAGTGAAAAGATCAACTAACCCTTAATTTTGTTTCTTTCCCAGTTCTCTACAGGTATCCGGTTTTCTGTTCAGCATTTTGAGAATTCAGATTTCAGCATCAATTTTGAGCTGCAAATAAAAAGGTTAGAAGTTTTATCAAGAGTATGGGTACTTAAATTCTGTTGATGTCTGAAGTTCAACATATAAGAAATTTAACTCTTCAGCATCAGTAGGTATTTCATGGGCCTACCTTTGGTAGCTTTTTTTCAGGAGGATATGTAGAGCTGGAGTGTTGTTGGCTTTTAATTTATTAGTTACAGAAGTCTTAGAGCTGTTCTGAGGACTTTATGTTGTTAAATATTAGGTTAACTGATTTTGGTCAGCAGTCGAAGGGTCTTCAGCAGATTCGCAAAATTTGCACTTGTTTTTCCACTTGACAATTAATGAATAATGATCACTTTTTAACAAAGTTCTGTATTTAATAAAAACATGCCGTCCTGTGGAAAAAAAAATGCCCCTACTTTACAACGAGAAAGGAAAGAGTGGTTAAAATCTGCTCAGCACTTTTTCTTTTTTTTTCTTTAAAGATGAATTTTAAAATATTTCTGGTTCTTAAAAATGTTTTCAGGTTTTTTTTATATCTATATTTTTAGATTTACTCTTTATCTTTTTTAAATGAAATTGCCCGATTTTTGCTGCCTCGGCGTATGTGAAGATGTCTCTTCATAGTCAAATGCTTCATATTTTATAGACTATCTAGTTGAAGTTAATGTCCTTAGGAGAAAAATTTATTTTAGTTCAGTTCATGTGAATCTGTCATTTTCCATTAGTTTCCTCCCCATTTTTGAGGACGAAATATTACTGCTTGAAAACTTTCTGCTTTTTGCTGAGCAATCCTTTCCCATTAGGGGCCAAAAAGCACAGGTCAGGCTGGTTAGGATCACAGCAAACACAAAACCTGGGAGTTTTTCAGTAGGGCACCGTGGTTCTGCTACCCCTGTCCTCATCAAATACACTCCGGAGTTCCTGGTGGGGCCCTTGCTGCCCCACACTCAGAGACTTAATTACTAATGTCTGGCCTTTAATGAGGGCCTTGATCATGCTGCCTTTGTTAAATAACTGAGGCATTTAAAACGTTGGAGTCATGTTTTCAGTATGTAACCCTTGAGGGAAAAGACGTGCAGAAACTTGGGAAGTGCACAGCAATGCCACAGAAGACAAAGGGGTCCCTGGACAGGACTCAGTGCTCTGTGGGGAGCATGGCTGCTAACCCAGGTGTGGGCACCTCTAGAGAGAGAGAGAAAATATATATAATATCTATACTGTGGGTCCTCACTCCATACACTGTTCATCATCAGGTCATTAATGCAAGTAATGCAGTTATTGATGTGAAACGTGTATCAGAGGCTCTCAACACTCCCCTTTTAATGGAACCCAATAGGCTCAGAGCTTTGGGAAAACTAGATCTTTCCAGCTAGTGAAAACTGAGAGCAGGTCACTTTGGTAGAAAAAGTGATGAGCAAAAAGTATGAGCTTCAAGAGACAGCAGTGTCTCATACATCCTCCATGATATTTACTGACTGAAATGTAGGAGGAGAAAGCCTTTTGGACTACCAAAAAGGCAGGACAGCTTCCACACATTGATATCAAAATGCTAAGTAGCACCCAGCTGCTTAAGAAAAAATAAGTTTCTTGCATAGGGAATGTTCCCTACAGTGAAAGTACACTCCTTTGTGCATTGCTTCCCAAGCAGCACTGCTGTTCATGCGTTCTTTCTCCTCAGAGAGCAGAAAAAGCAAACGTTAAAAAAAAAAAGGAAATGAAATGACCTAAAATGAATTCATTTTCTGATGTGGATTTTGGTAGCAAGAGAGATGTCCTGGCACCTTTATTTAAACTTTTTTGTTCTCTACAAAATACCATAATACACAAACAGAATTTGAATATCAAATATATGTGATCAAAATCTGTATTTTAACACTATGGAAAGTAGTATCGTAATAGAAACTGGAGAAAAATTATACTAACAAATTAATGGTACAGTCATTTTTTTACCTAAAAGCAAATTTTAAATGTTGACTGTAGCTCAAAAAATAGCTGTAAGAGGATTACATCAAAAGTTCAACTGATGTTTGAGGGGAATCTGCATTAGTTTACAAACAAATTAGAGCTGCTCCTAATTTTAGCAATCTGTAACCAGAAAGCCTGGATCAAAGCACTGTTGCCCTTTCCTCCTCAGGAGTCAGTTGCTGGGAATGCTGGCCTCCTCTGAGTGTTTCCATTTGACTGATGCTACCCAGATGTGATAACAGTAAACTGTGACAGCAATAGACACTTAGTCTCCATGAAATAAGGAAGTGCTTCCATGCTTGCTTGAGTAAAACCTCCTAACTTAGTGTCATTGATCCTATAATTAAATATACTCTCAATCTCTAAGTTTTTGGTTTTTTTTTTTTCTGTCTTCATGAATTTGACCGTGCAAACTGTTCTTTACATGAATGGCCAATACTCACGTAAGTGGCCATGTGAAGTGAAACTACCTTTGCTAATAAGGATTGGTAGAAAGAAAAGACAATGAAAGGAGTGGGAGCACCATGCTTTAAATGTAGAGATCTGTGGGAATTATAGTGTAAGCAATGTGGACTGAAGAGGGGAGAGAATAAAAAAAGGAAAGAAACCATTTATTTTACTTTTGTTTTTTCTTTCTTTAAAGACTCTGTTATGCAGAAGTCACAAGTTCGGAGAGTCACAGAAGCAAATTTAATTATAACAAAGCCCATCTTGTTCATTAACATTGCCTCCTCCAGTGCATGAAACAGCCTCGTATTCTGTTAGAATATTCCTATTCATACAGATAGCCAAGTTGAATAAGGAAACTTAAATGATATTCTGAATAAAATAAATTTGTATAATTTTATCCATGCATATGATTCTTTAAAAGTAGTTTGAGTTGACTATATTATGAAATGTGCAATGAACTCAGATGATATCAAACTAAAATACAAATCTCCCAAAGAAAGCCTGAGGAATGGCAGTAACAAGCCCTATGTTGTATAATGTCCAGTGGCATCACTTCCTAACTGTGGGCCTTGTGGGTGTTCAGTTCTGTATCTATAACAGTCTAAAGTTCTGCTCCAAAAAAAATATTTCTTAACCTTTGTACAAATCTTTTCCAGTTCTAACAAGGTTAATTCCACCAGCAATTTAGTTAACCTTCATATCAACATCACTGCTGCGGCTCAGGTGCAGGTCAGAGGGTAAGTGTTCCACCATTTCAATTCAGAAACAGAACTATTTTATGTCAAGAGCAGAGATGACAGTGATTGCTGTGGAGTCAGTAGTGATGATAGAGAAATGAGTTGGATGGAAAGATGAATGCCATATTAATAAGTCAAGAACACAAAATGAGTGGCAGTGAGTACCAGAAAGCTAGAAGCTGAGGAAGTAAGAAGCACAGAGGTTAGTTGGTGGGCTGCCGATGTGAGAGAAAATGTTGGAAGAGAACAAGTGCTGGGTGCTGCCGTGGTGGACAACCAAGTTAAGGAATGGCCAGAGTTTCAGTGCTGTAATGAAAAGGTTATGAATGCCTAATGAGACTTTTCTGTAAGGGCTGCTTTCTTCACTGCAGATTCTGATTTTTTCAGTGATATTGCTCATCATATTAACATAAATACTTTAAAAATATTTTATATTCTTTGCACACTTTTTGTATGTATTATTTCTGTGCCATTGTGTATTCTTTGTAATGAGAAGCTCTGTAGTAAATAGATAGGTTGACACCAAAAATGGCATAAACAACCTCAGCTGTTAAAAGGAGCGTGTCTCTGAGTGGAAAAAGAGGCTGGAGTTGCTCCCTGCACAGCTAGGGAACAGGTTGTTAAATACAGAGGAGTTATTTAATTGAATGAGTTCCAGTTTCTTTACTCATAAGTCTTTTGGTTTTCATTTTAGCTGTAATATGCATGTACAAGGGAACATTCCAAATGCTTTGTTGACAGATTTTGCTTATTACTCAGAGATATTGAAGCATACAGCTCCACAGGAATTATTTGCTCATTATTTCCTAGATGAAAATAAAAGAAAGTCTGAGTCCACATTTGGACTGGAAAATGTCTTACACTGGTTCACCTACTGCTCTGCAGAGGGTTGGATGAAGTGAGACTACAATCACTATACACTGCACTAAGACTACAGTTACCAAATTGCATCAGCATGTATGCATATATACTTACACAGTAAATGCAGAAATGCTATCTCTATGAGAAAGAAAACAATCTCCAATATTCTCCTTAAAGGCAATTTGGGATAACTCCTTAGTTCATTCAATGAGTAGTTGCTCAGATAACTAAGATTTTATTATGCTGCTCACTTCTTCTTTTCTATAAAAATCGTGTTTTATAGCTGTAACCATGATATTCCACTGCTGAAAGAGTTGTAGAGTTATGAGGGATGCAGGAAGGAAGGAATTTGGACTGCAAGGACCTGCACCAGGCAGAGTTTTTATTGCATATCGCACGTAACAATTTTTTTGTAGAACTTATTTCTTTCATCTTATTTTTCAGTGGTCACGTTTGCCTGATTATTAGCACCTAGAAGTCTAGGAAAAAAATCTAGATTTCTGTTTAATTTGACCCGCTTTTACTACTTCAATGTTCATAAAATCTATTAAAACAAAAGTGCACATTTTTATACACTTTTTGATTATTTTAATAGCACGTCTACAGTTGCACTTTGTAATTCTGTAAATGAGAAAAACACTATGCTGGGATAGCATTAGAAATAGAAAGCATTGACTTTTGAAACCTTATGCCTACTTCTTTTTATCTGTGTACACATTGTGTTTTGCAAAGTTTTGTGGTAGCTAAAGGTCATGGGTTTTCTAACTACACAGGAAAGGTCTCGCTCTCCAAAGACAATCTGTAATTAAATTCTTACTGGAAGTGAAGCCATTTGTGAAAGATTAGGCTAAGTACCTCATCTGTGAACAAGTTGGACTTAGTACCTCATCTGAAATGACATACTTTGAGTAGAGAATACAGGAATCATGGAATCACCAAAATTGGAAAACACCTCCAAGATCATCCAGTCCAACTGTAAACCTACCACCAATATTTCCCTACTACATGTTTTATTTTCTTTATTGTTTGGTTTTGATTGTAAATTTGTCTTCTGACATTTTTGTTGGTAGGAGTTAATTAGAATTTTGAATTCTGGGGAACATTTAGATCTAGCAGGATATACCAGAATGCCTAACATTTCATGAAGCTTTGTACTTTGGCTGGGTGGCATTAAGTTGTCCTTCTCTCTGATCCCACGTGGTTTGAGAAGCTATATTCTGTAGAAAATGTTATCGGACATTTATTTCATTGTATATGACATGAGAGCTGAAAGTGGGAACGCTTTTTCCTCCTAAACTATTATAGAAATGTCAGCATTTGTAACAAAAGAATTAATTCCTCTGTTCTCTTCCTTAAGGAACAAACTTGACTCAAGCAAAAGGGAATTAACATCAGTGAACAGAAGTGCATCGTTTTACTCAAATATTGTACTGTGGGGAAAAAAAGTTTTTTGACAATTTTTTTGTCAGCAAGCTCCCAGCCTTTCCTCTAAGCTAAAGAATCTGAAAGCCAGCAAACCTAAGAGAGAGCTGACTATTGTAAAAAAAAAAAAAAAAAAAAAAAAATTAATTAAAAAGGGTAATGCCTACTGCTTTTGCACCTAGGATGCTTCTATTACCAGCAGATGGCAGATGCCAGGGCCAGAACTCACCTCCCTTGCTGAAAGAAACTCTTGGGATCTGATTTCCCAAGCTCTCAACAACTTAGCAAGGTTAAAGTTAGCATCTGAATGAAGCCCCTCTGGGGAGCTTCCATTTGTTATGGGAAATAATGCTTCTGATTCAAATGGAAATGTTAACGGGAGACTATTTAGTCCTTTATTGAAATCAGACACAGAAGGGAAAGGTAAAATAGGAGAAATAAATAAAGGTGTTGAATTCTAAACTACTATTTTTTTGGCTTTTTTTCTTTTTTTCATTTATGTTCGAATTTCATTGTGAATATTTTAACGATGTTTCAGGCAATGCCCTATCTGTCACTTTGTTTGCAAATAGGAACAAATAGGAAAGCCTGGAGTAAGGTTCCATGCTGTAGCTCTAAATTCAGTTTCTTGATAAGCTAATTTCCACTGCAACTTTATGGAAGTCATTTGCCCTACCTGTTCTTCATTTCTTCAACCTATAAAATGGGGTATATTACTGCCTTTTAGTTTTTTTAAAGGAACAGTATAAGGCAAATTCACGATCAGAGGAATTTTATATATATTTATGTATATATATATTTATATATATATATTTATATATATAAATATATTTAAAAAAAAGATTTTGTAGGGAAGGACAATGCATAGCATTGAGTATATGCAGGCTTTAAGTGTGAAAATATATTATTCACGTATCATTACTCTAGTTTTGTAAGTGAAGTATTTATATGCCTCATCAGTGAGAGTGATGTGAATGCCAGGAGACTGCATTCCTCTTTGCCAGTAGAGAAAGTCATTTGGTTGTCTGGAAGGAATTACCTCTCCATAGAAGTATGGAACTAAATGGTCACCCTCAGTAGCTGTGAGGATGGGGCAGTACTTTATGAAGCATTGTGTTGCTTCCATAGCAATAGGCAAACCTCTCCTAATGGCAATGAATGTGCCCTTTCATAGTGGTCTTAGGTTTGTGGTTGTTTTTTTGTTGTTTTTTTTTTAACGTAATGCAGCTGACCACTGTTCTCACTCATTTTATGTATTACAGAGTCTCTCACCCACCACAAATTGTTCTGCCTCTTCACAACTGGGAGCCCAAAGATGAACCTACAAAAGAAGAAGAAATTGGTCCATTAGTTGAACATATCTATGAGGTAATAATGAGATATGATTACATAGTACCTTACACTGCTCCCAGTGAAATCCTGATAAATTTGAATTATTGTCTTTATCAGCATCTAGATAAAGCCATATATGTAAATATTCCCACTTCAGAACATGACCCATACTTAATCTGGGAACACACAACCCTTTTCACATTAGCAAAGGAGACACTAGTTTATGTTTGAAATCTGCCTTTGCCATTTAAGAGATCTATAAATATTTAGGATGCTTGGCAAGAATTAAAAGTAGTGCTTAAAAGCTCACTACAGCCAACATCAAATATTTTCACTGACTTGGCTGTTTTTTCATTAAAAGCTATGAGGAGAAGAGTTCGGGTTAGAAACAAGTGTCCTGAAAGAACTGTATGGATTACAAAGCATCTTTGGAATCTGATGGATGACCTTTATTCAAGGGTGTAAAGCAGAATGCCTCACATGTGGTTACAATTCACAAATCAGTGCTCAAGAGCTTAACCGACAGTGTAAGATTAAAATTTGCTTGATGTAATGAAATGTAGTGGATCAGACTACAAAATATAAAGTCTTACTTGTTTTATCCTCATCTTAACATATTTCCCTAAACTGAAAAATCTAACAAGTCTTCCTACCTCACACACCTGTTTGTGGAGCAAAATATGTGATTTCAAACATATTTTAATAGTCATTCAATATTTGTGGTGATTCAGGAAGCCTCTTTCGTGGTTTACGGATAACAGCAAGGCATAATGAATACCAAACACAAGCACAAAACCTCCTTGTTGAAGAAGGTGTAAGATTGAAAGTGGGTTTTGTTTTTGTTTGGTTAAAAATAAAGCACAGCAGTAATAAAATTCTGCACATTAAAAAAGAAAAATAAAAGGAGGGGAGGGGAACTATTTCAATTCTCCAGAAACTTTGAGTTAAGCTTCGTGGTATTCTGCTTCTGTAGCTCTCGAATCCAGTGCTAGCACATACTCAAACCTCTTGCAGTCATCAGACATTTTCAAGTTGTAGACTGTTAAAAGAAAACTTTTAACATCCCATGTTTTAATTTCTATGGTTGTTTTGTTTTGTTTTCCTCAGAAAATAATGCTCTTTTGTGATGTTACTTCAGGAAAAGTAGTTCCTTTTTCTCTTGGGAAATTTAACTAAGAAATGCTGAAAATAGAGTTCTTAATCACAAAAATTACTTTAGGCCCCACTGTACCTGAAATGTGATTCTTTTGTGTCATGAAGTTTCGCCTGTTTTCGGTATTTTTTGTTCTGGGTGTTGTATATATTTTTACAGTGCTAATCTGTTTTGGTTTGGGTCTTGTTGGGTATTTTTTTTTAGGTCATTTCAGGTCTTTCATACACAGGAAAAAATGTGAAAGATGATGGCTTTTTTCAAAACAATCTTAGACAAAAAAGATCTTCTCCCAGATTTGCTTTCTAACTAATAGGAGAAGGTTCTTTTTCACTGCCTGCCACAGATTTTCCATCAATAAAATGATGATAATAATCTATACCTCTTTCCAAAAGTACTTCAGGATTATAGATGTAAGAATTTGGAAATATCAAACTGATGACTGATGCGTTTTTTGTTATTATTTTCTGCCTTTGACAGCACTGATAATGTTTGTTTCCCAGCTTCACAATATAGGACCAAGTGCCATCAACAACACAGTTCTTCATGTCGGTTGGCCTGTGTCCAGTCGAGAAGAGTTTCTTCTTTACATTCTACATATTCAGACGCATGGACCACTGCACTGTCAAACAAGCTCTCCTATTAATATAATGCAAATCAATGTAAGTCACCCACTGTTATTTTTATTTCCATCCCTGTCTACATTTGCTTGCATTTTCTCTGCCTACAACTTCACAGTGGGATGGAGTTTTTTGGAAATTTTTTGCAATAGCCCTGAGATCATTTTCATGGGTAAAAAGCAAACTAGAGATAGTCCAGAATGTGACTAGTGTGGCAACTGCGTTATGTGATATGTGCTGTGGAACGAACTCTTATCAGCAGAAGGTTGTATGTTTGATTAAGTGTCATAGCTTGAGAGTGCAGCACGGGGTGCTTTTGGCCGTATCTGCTACCAGGCTTTCACTGCTGGTTCCTCCATGGATAAACAGGGTTTCTGCAGGACTGCAGTCTGTTGCAGCATGTGTTGTGGACAGGGACTAATTCCTTGCACTAAGTATATGATGCATATATTTATCATCATATACTATATTTTGTAGTGTGGTTAAGTTCAACATTGTTTGAGACAGTATACTCTATACAAGAGTCACTTTAAAAGCCTATATATCTTTTTACCTATCTTAAAGTGATCATGATTTTGATATATCAAATAACATTATTTGAATATCAAATAAAACAAACTAGCAACTGGAATTCTGCATCAAGTATACTCCAGAAATGGTTTCATGTATTGCTACCTGATAAAAGGATTCCTACAGACTACAATTATTTTTATGCCTTAATATTAACTCATAAAATTTGCAACCTTGTGGCAACATGACAGGCTTTTTGTTTTCTTTTCTACTTGGTAATGGTTCTGTAATTATTGTAATTGTTCCATCAAAAGGGAAAAAAAATCCTCCACTTGTTTTTTCTTGATACTCCTACGCATTTTCTGTTGTCCAAATTGTTTCTCCTTCCATGGACGTGGTTCTTGTTTTGTAGCACAACTGCAGATCTCAGAGTTTGGAGGTGGCAGGACCAAGGAACAGCCTGGTCACAGCCTCCTCAGCACAGTGCTGATAGGCAGTGGGTCTCAAAGCCTGTTTTAAGGTCTGTGTTTGTGATGGCAGATCCCGCAGAAAGAACTGGGTTTGGCTCAAAGTCAGAAGATTTAGCAAAGCACAGCTTTACTTATTATCCCATCAAAAACAAGGTATCCAGTTTATTAAGCATAACTGATTCCAGACACTTCTGGAATAAGCGCCACTTCTCAAGTGTAACCAGTAGTCTGTTAAACATCTTGTGGAGAGAGCTACATTCCAAATGCTTAAACTGTTCTACATCTTCTGCTAACCAGGGCTGAGCTGAGTACAGTGGAGAGAAGTGGAGACAGCTTTCTAGCCAACAGGATTGCTCTCCATTTGAGGAGCTACATGACAAGTCTTTTGCTTACAGAAACAGAAATACACCATATAATCACAAAAATATAGAAAAAAAATCATGTATAACAAACACGTTATGCCTAAACTTTCATTCAAGGAAGGCAGAAAAGAGTTAGGATTCTCCCTTTCCATTTAGTTTTACTACAGGATGGAAATGGAAATGAGGAGAAACTCAAGATGTTTTCATTTTGTATGCAAAACACAACAAGTTTGGAAATAATATTTTTTTTCTATGATCTTTTGCACCTCATTTGCACTTATTTTTTAGAAGCAGTGAGGAACAGGAAGCCAACCTGCCCAATTTATATTTGCAACCCTAGGATCTCAAAGCCACTGCTCAGATCAGGTTGCAAGTAATGTAAAGGAGTTCAGCATCCTTCCCACTGACTACTGAATGCTGCTTTGAGTTTCACTTTAGAAGCCAGGATGGGAACACTACTGTCAGGAAGGCAGAGCCTGTCAGTGGAATAGTGCCAAAGTTCTGAATAACATTTTCAGGGCAATGTATTTTTTGATTATTATTTTTATGTTTCTTGAGTTTGCTTTTCCTCTCCTATTTGATAATAGTTACATCTGTTACCTAAACAAGAATTGTGAGGCTTGTGTGAAATTTCTTGTTGAAATCACAGTCTGTTTGTCATAGCAGAAGATAACTTCAGTCATTACTGCAAGAATTAAACATCCTCTCCTTGTTTTAGCTTTCAGAGCTTTCAGAGCACTGAACATCATGAATACACAATTGGTTTTGAATACTTCATGCTTATGTACTGCTTCAGATGGGAAGAGGATAGGGGGGGTTTGTATAAACATCAGGCTGTCTGGCTTCGATTTCCAAATAAGGCTAAGGACATGACATGCCTGGCTCCTCTTGGATTTCAGAACCTTGCATTCTTAGGGTGCTTGGGTGTTTCCCCTTAAAAATTACTTAGATTGTTCACTTTCAATTAAAGTGGTGTATTGCTTCCCATTGTTGAATTTATTGTCTTGTAGAAAGCTTTCCATCAAGTTTCATTGTTTCATTCCCAAAGATAAATTTTGATCGTAAACCTATACACACATGGGAAGAGTCCTATTTAGGGGCTTTTCTGTAACTTCTCTTTCTGTAACTTCTCTTTCTCTCATAGTAGTGATAATAAAATTACTGATCTTGCAAATGAAATGGTGTGAAGAGAAGGAAGAGGGCTGATTGAATATATGGAACAAATTCACTGCACAAAGGAGCTCAGTATGCTAGGATGCTTCAGTCTGTGCACAGATATAATCTACAAGATGGGAAGTGGCGGGGACAGCGTGGTGGGGGACTGACTGCCCTCAGCCTGCTCCTGCACAGGAATGCCATGTGTGCACAGCACAGGAACTGGAGCATCAAGTGAAGCTTGCAGTCAGATTCAAAGCAAGCTGAAGGAAGTGGTGGTTCGTGCAACAGGCATTGGATGTCTGGAACTTGTTGCCAGAGGAAGCAGCTGGGGTTAAAAGTTTATGTGAAGAGAAATGGACACATTTGCAAAAGAGAAGGCCAGTGAAGATTTTTAAATGAACAGAAAGTTCATCTGCATCAGGAAGTCCCTAAGTTGGAAGCTGAAAGTTATTAGAAGAGGGTATGGCAAATGCATGCCTTGTTCCTGCTCTTCCTTCCACATCTGTTTGAAGGCAGGGCTGTTGAGAAAGGGCTCAGCAAGCTGGACCTTTGGCCTGATCCAGTATTTATGAGGTTTTTTTGTGCCTGTAAATACTAGAGGAACAGACAGTGGTTTCTGACTGCAGTGGACAGCACAGAACACATGGAGTAAAGCCACCATGTAGGTAAGGAGCACTTGCTGACAGGCTCTGACATAGTCCCAAGGCTGTGTCCTCTGTGCTGCAGAGCTCTCAGCAGTGTGTGCCACTTCTGATGTGGGGACACAAAAAGTCCTCTTCCTGAACATTCCTGATAGAATGCTGCACATTGCAGCAGAGGTTAGAAAAGGAGGAAGGCTAAACTGGGTTTTGAATGACAAATTGAGGAGATACCTGGAAATCTGCTCAAGATGATGAGGCTCACAGTACAGTTTTCCCTGTGGGGAAACCAAGAAAGGCCACTATAGGCCTTGCAGAGAAGGAGAATCTATTTCAAGTAAGGCATCATGTGCGAAATATGTGCCATATAGAATGGCTGTGGAGACAGAGTTGTCCTGTGCTATTGGCTCAAGACAGTTAAAATAAGATTTTTAACCTGCTATCTTTTACCTGATATCTTTAATCTGAATATTTAGGCTATTAGAGGAACTCTGCTTTTAAACTATTGCAGAAGACTTTAATGTTTTTCATAGTCCCTCTGGGCTGTTTTCAAGCTTAACTGTAAATAATTCACTACCAAAGATGCTGACACACTATGACCTATTAAAAAAAAAAAAAAAGTAAATGTAAAAATGATCAAGTATTTTAATGGATCTACATATGTATCAGTTGTCTTTGAATATAATTGAGGGCTTCTTCAAAGGCATGTCATTATATTGTGGGTTTTTTTGTCATCATTATAGAAGTCTATGTATCCTGGTGAAAGAATCCTGGAAAGAAAATTCCAACGTTATCACATGGAGAGGCTAGCTACTCAACTGTTCCCTTATTGCAAACGATGCTTCTCACTGAAGATCTCAGACAATGTTAAAACTGTTCCCTCTTTGCCGTAGAATTTTAATCAAATATTCTGAACCCAGCGCAGCACAGCGTTAGTCTCTGGAAGGTTTTGTGGGATTTTAGCTGTAGCTTCACTTCTGTGCTACAACATGGCTAACATGTTCTTTAGGAACTTGTGTTCAGAGGTTAAAGTTGAAGGAACTTTAAAGAAAGGCTGAGAGAGCTGACTGAGAGTTTTAGTGCTCATCAGCCTGGAGGAGAGGCTCCTGGCCTTCCGTATAGTTGCCTTCCAGTACCTGAAGGGGGCCTGCAGGAAAGCTGGGGAGGGATAGGGCGGATAGGGACAGGATGAGGTGAAATGGCTTTAAACTGGAAGGAGGTAGATTTAGACTAATTACTAGGAAGAAATTCTTTACTGTGAAGGTGGTGAGACACTGGAACAGGTTTCCCAATGAGGTTGTGGATGCCTTCCCTAGAAGCATTCAAGGCCAGGCTGAATGGAGGAGCTTTGAGCAACCTGGTCTTGTGAGAGGTATCCCTGCCTATAGCAGGGGGTTGGAACTGTATGATATTAAAGGTCTCTTCCAACCCAAACCATTCTATGATTCTAAAGATAGATCTGATGTAGCTGTTTCTAATCTGAGGCGCCCACTGAATAGTTGCTATGCATAGGTGAGTTCCTTTGAGATCTTATTACAAACTTCAACCTATATTTTATTCAGATTTGACACAATCAGATTCTCATAAACTAGAATTTACCTTTTCCTCCACAGAGATTGAATTTCCAGTCATTCTGAGGCTTCTTGAAAGAAGCTTTAGATGCTCTGTGTACAGATTAAAGGCAAACTGGCGACAATAAAACCAGCTTTCATTCAGAGATCAAAAATCCTTGAAGATAAAGCAAAGTAGGATGCATTTTAATATGAGATTAAAAATGAACAAACTGTTACATTATACAAACTTGTTATTAAAAAAATAACAATGATGAAAAGCTGTGCTGCTAGAATTCAGATTTATATTCATTCCTGTTACTTTCTGGTAATGCTGGTAAAATCATTATCTTGCAATAGGCAGATTCTGATGTGAGCTAATGACCAGATTTTGAATTTATCCCATTTTTAGACAACAGAATCCGGCCCCAAGAGTCAAGTACGGTGTGAAAAAATGTCATCTACTGTAATCCCTATAGCCAAGCAATGTGTTGCTGTGCTACTGCTAATCATACTCTGAATGAAGACAGTATGTTTTCACACTGGTATTGTTAAAATGAAAAAACAATGTTAATGCAAAATTGAAAACCTCTGAGAAGGGAACCAGTCTGTTAGATTCATTGTATGGATATATCATTAATGTTCACTTTTTTTTTTCTCTTTGTAGTTTGCTATTCCACAGGACACTCCTGAACTTGCTGCTTTTTTATATAATTCCACAATTTCTCATTACATCAGAAGAAGGGAGGTAGCCATGGCAGAACCGTACAGGAGGAACTCTGCAAAAATACTGGTGAGCTGACTAAAATCTGTACACTGGGACTATAAATGCATTGCAGCCTCGGTGGCTGTCGGTTTCACTGCAGTTTATTTATAGACTCATAAAAAGTACCTCATGCTTAAAATGAAAGTTTTCATGTGAAGTAACAGCTCTGACATACAAATACTTTGGAGCATGTTTGGTCCTGCCAGTAAGAACTTACATACAATGGAAAGATAAGAGTCCTTCCCCCTCCAGCACCACGAGCAAGGCAGATGGGACAAGCCACCACATTTTTAATGTTCCAACCAGCAGCAGAGGTGTTTAAAATTATGAGCAGTTAGTGCTTTCCTTTTACTTTTATGAACCTCTGGCAAAGTTTATTTCATGTCATGCAGTCTCTTATTAAGCTATTTACTACAGGCTCATATTTGGATTCCTTGACATCACTAGAATTTGGTAGGAAGAAAAGAACCTCATAGATGTGGGTGTTCTGGAGTAATGCAATAATTACACTGCTTCTGACAGTTAATTTGGCAATTTTTATAACAGGAAAAAGAATATGAAAGTAATGAACACCATAATGTAATTAAGAGCAAAAAGCATTGATGAACCCATTTGAAATAGTAATCACTGTTGATGCCTATGTAATTCTTTCATCAATCTAATGCCCAGGAAAGCATCATTCCTCTGAGGCTGAAGGAAAAATGCCTGGGCTTTCAGACATACCAGTCAATACCACAAAACACTTAATCCATTCTTCAGTAATACCTTAATTATCAGTTATCTTCCTCAATGATTAAGCTCATATGCTGCCAACATAGAAATCACTGTAGCAACTGTGAATGGTTAACCAACATTGTAAGTATGCACTGTGTCTGCACCTTATTACTCAATTTAAAATACGAGGCAGAGATTTTTCAGCTGCTTGATGCAGGCTGAGAGTATGCAGGAATATAAAACTGGCACATGTGATGAGCAATCCTCCTGTACAATGTGCTTTTGATAAGCACAGATCAGAATGGGATTGGGTACAGTGCCTACCATGAATATATAGCAAGGCTTTTTCAGGATTGACATAAAAAATAAGTTAATGTATCATTTATTCTGTTAGAAACTGGTCCCAATTCTTTCTGCCCTCAGCACTGGCTACTAAAGATTAAAAAATATGTATTTTTAAAAATTTTGACTCATGGAGGATATGTATGGAAAGTGAATGCTGCTGTTGAAAATGACTGATTGGCGAAAGGCAATTTTTTGTTCAAAATTTTATATTTCTTCAGAAATTATAAGTAATTCTAATTTTCATTAAAACATTTTCACAGAAATGAAAAATGTTCTGAGAACTTCTTATGCTGTTTGTACAGTTTGTTAAACATTAGGTTATTCTTCCATTAGTTCTACTGTTACAGTGTTCTGAAAAATCACTATGGACTAAATGCATTACTACATAGAAATATGTGTTCTGGCCCTAGGATGTCAGCCAAAAGTAGACTTTTTGCATACTAATAATTTATTTTGCTAATATGTTGTTTTGGCCACTATGATTAATGAATACATCTCTCCTCCTTCCTGCAAGATAAATAAATCTGGATGGAGGATGTTTATGAAAAGCCAAATAAACAGATACTCTGAACTCCTCATTAAAAAAAAAAAAAAAAAAAAAAAAAAAAAAGTTAATAGTTGCAAGTTCCAGTTTCATTTTCAGGCAGATTTTGAGAACAGTGCATAAGTATTTAGCTTCTACTTAACTTGTAATAAGGTAGAATTTGTGGGGAAAGCTGTCTATAAAGATACAGGATTCCTTAAAGATGTTTTCAAACCTATTATGTCTGCCATCATCTCAGTTTCTGAAGTATGGGCTCTGGTAGTGCAGCCATTCTTCCTCCCCCAGAGGAACACGCTTGTGAGAAATAACCTTTGCCTTTTGAGGTCACAAGATCTCCTGCCAGGAGAGTTGATAAAAAACATCCATAAGAAAAGGAATCTCTGCTTTGTCATAAAAATATGAGTCAGATAAAACCATAGCCTTCCTCTGGAATGAAATTAAAACTTTTCAGGTAAAACTCATTTGTATATGTACAATAATACTTTTTTTTTCAAACCTTAACACACTTATAATTGTCTTTCTATGAGATCTGCCTTCCTTCATACTCCAAGCAACCCTATCATTTCTGGGGTTTCCCATGGGACTTTGCTCATTCTCTTCCATGACTTCCGGTCAGCTTTTAGCAATTTTTGTGACATTCTTCTGGCAGACTATAACAGGGTACATGCTTTTGAGCTACTTGACTTTACTTTTGTCTTCATGTCTATGTATAAGCCAGAATTACTGCTCATCAGCAGCATTTCACAGGCCATGAGTTTTAAATAAAGCAACAAATGGATCTTAGCAAACATTCTGGCTGCTATAATGTAAATATCAGTAGGAAAACTGGAAGACTTGGAAGAGGGAAAAGATTTAAGAACATAAATGTAGGCTTCAGACAGAGAGGACAGAAAAAATACACATTGAAATGACAAAATGATCAATAGAGATAGAATGCATGCTTCAAAGGATTGATGAGTACCTGGACATTTAAGAGTTCTGCAGACTAGACTGGTGAAAGCTATTACTTTTATTTTCATTACTACAGTAGTTGATTCTATTCACTGAAGGAACAAACACAATCTCCCTCTTGGTTTATATTCTCACAGTGGCTCATGATATATCTCATTTATATTAGTTTACCTCACTGGTTTCAGACTGCTTAACTTTTAAAAAAAAAGTCCATTTGTTTTGATAATTTAGAGCATTTGAAAGTGATTTCATTCATCTTGAAAACAAAAGTATGTCTTCCCTTTGTTTTATACCCAGAACTGTACAAATGTGAAGTGTATCCTCATTTCCTGCAATGTGGGACAACTGGAAAGAGGGAAGAGCGCAGCACTGAAAATCAGGTCCCGACTATGGGCTGAAACTTTCCTGCAGGTAATGCAAACAAAAAGCATTCTATAGACACAGCTCCCTACATATTTTATTTGTTTAGTGTTTGAGAACTGTTGAGTCACAGCCTGAACCACTGATTGACCACCTGAGGCAAGCACTGAGTCAGCCCTGGGAGCACAGGTGAAGGCAATTCAGCTGTGTGACCAGAAGGGGTGGAGCCTGGCTGAACCTCTCCTAGACCCCATTTAAGGGCTGACTGCCAGCAGGGAAGGATTTTTTATGGAGATCCCTCCTTTTGGAGTTTTCCACTGTGAGCCTAGGACGTGGGTGAGCATTTTGTTTTTGATTGTCTCTTTCCACCACAATAATCTTTCTAACTATAAACTGTAAAATACCATCTTAGCCAGGCTGCTCTTACATTTGTTCATTGTATAATTAGTTATTTAGGAATTTAAACTATGAAATTAAGTGAGCTAAGTGCAAAACCTTGTGAGTTTGACCTTCCTTTGAAGGTGATATCTGACTAGCTCCTGTTCAGGTCATGTGCGTGCTCCTTACTTTCCCTTCACCTATCAGCCCCTTTCAAACTCATTTCCTGGATCTTCCCCGATGATTTTTAAGCATCTTTACTGCTTTTCTTTCTGCTTTCCTGGACTGGCCCAAGTCAATCATCTCTTAGGATTCTTTGGGGTGCTCTGCATTCTTCACATCTTTCCAGGTGGAAGATCTCTCTAGGAGCTGAACTGTAGATGGTATACACTGTGCCCAGTTTATAAATAAATTTTTATTCGTTATCTGTTAAAGTGGGGAAGAGGAAAATGTACCAAGTTCTTATCGTATAATCATATAATGGTTTAGGTTGGAAAGGACCTTAAAGATCATCTACTTTTGTCTCCCATATGACATATAGTATTCAAGTAGAGACTACCTGTGACCTACCACTAAAAAACTGGCAGTGTAGAGCATAGTAAAAATGAACTTCTCCTTCCAAATTCTTCCAGTTCCAACTTCACCTGCTCTCAGAACTGCATTTATGTTATGTAAGGCAGAGGGATTGCGCTGTGAGCTGTAAACTTGTAGCTGGCCACATGACTTTAGTACAGTGTGGTTGTCATGGATTTGTCTTTTTACGAGGTCCTTCAGAGGGAATTCTCTCTATGCAATGGAGGAGATAAAGTTATTATGTCTTGTTTTTTGAAAATAAAAAAATCCCATGATATATATCACAATCTGAAATGTGAAATTTTTCAGATCTTCATTGCTGTAGTGCTTCTCTGAAAGTTTTGTTTTTCTTTAGAGATAAGACCTTTAAGCACTGTGCTAAGAGAACAATAAGAATATCAGCGCTTTGGGTTTGAGTAAATATCTTTAGCTCTGGACAGTACACTGAGAAATTTTTATTTCAGTTTGTTGTTACTGGGAAATAACAGTGATCCTATTGTGATGGAACTGGTAGATTATTGCTTTCCTTCTTCAAGGAATTTAGAATCCTAGACTTTCCACCAAGAGGGCAGTAGCCTTCCTGTGTTCTCTGTAGCTGTGGGAGAGGAACGGTTTATCCCCACAGCGCCTCTTACCCTAGCAGGCGAACAGAATGCTCAGCTTCCAACAGGAGGTTTAAGTGGAGGTCTTCACACCACTGAAGTTAATTTTTCATTTTCTGGAAATGTGAAAAAAGAGAAATTTTTCCTCGTTTAACTTGCTTCCCTGGAGAAACCAGAGAGCAGGTGGGCCCTTTGCACACTGGCTAGCCCCTGTTAAATTCATTTAAGAGCTTAGCCCAACTACTTCACTGTCCCTAACACTTCGAGATAGCCAGATAGGCAGAGATTATCTTTGGCTAGAACAACTTATGATAAATTTGATCACCGCTGTATCCAAGTAATATTACAAGTGAACCTTCTTCATCTTACCAAACAAAAGATAAAGCTTAACTCCCTTTGTGAGCCACAGTACTGGGACCTGGACCTGTCACATTTAGGATATAATCAGGTATTTCTGTCCGTCATTCTGCAGGTGAAATCTAAGTAAATTTGTAAGGGCAGAAAACTTTGTCCTGTTAAAAACAAAACATGTAAATAAACATCCCTTGCATAGATCTTAGACCCTGGTTTTCTAGGCCACTTACAGCTATTGCATAGGAATTAGTCTCCTGAGTGTTCTGAGTCCAGTTTTGTATGTAGCAGGAAATAACTATAAGAGATTAAACAAATTTAATGAGAAACAGAGAGTGGTTCTCTAAGCTTTTTGTTGTGACAGAGGATGTATAACATTAGAAGAAACTGGCTACAATAGACACAAAGTCTCCTTTTCTTAGTATCTCCTAATGGACAGAATATATTTCTAGAATGTACACTGAAGGAAGAGTTAATATTTTAAAAGTTTAAATATGAGCTTTTCTAGACAGTAGACCTAACTTTGTCTCAGGCAGAGGATAACTGTATGAAACTTAGTGGTGTGGTTTTACGGGGGCAGTGAGACTCACTTTATTTTAGTCATCTGAAAGTTTTATGCCAGAGCTACTGTTCTAACAGTGCAGGGACAGGGGCAAGGAAGAGAAGTGTCTGAAGAGGATTTTTTATGGACCTGATTCAGAACACCCTTCTCTACTGACTTGATCTGAGTGGTGAAGAAGGGTCACAGCTGCGCTTTGGGACACAGTTGTGTACAAACACAGAGGCAGTGCCAGGGAGGATGCTGCAATCCCTTTAGCATCATCTTCTCCCTTACAGAGCCTGCTTGCTATGACAATCTCCCATCAAACAGTGAGCTTGAGACAGAGGTGGATCCCCATCCTCATGGGAATGAGCCTGCCTGTAGTGAGTGCTGAGACCCCCTGACACACACCCATACAGGTACATCTTTTGGTGCTGCACTGTCCTTGTATACCCTTGCTATCAAACAAGTTTTGGTTTGTTTTGTTTTTTTAATGGGCTGTGAGGATTTTACATTTTATCTATATCCTCAGGAAGCATTGCTGTTTCCTTCAGATAGTAGCTTACAGGCCTTATAAAGGCCCAGAAAGCTCCACTTAACAGCAACAGGATTTTTTTCCATATAAAAACCGGCAGTCCCCTGAGAACTGTTGCATCCTTCCATTTATGTCTAAAAGCTGCCAGAATAACATGACCCCTGCTTCACATGCAAACACATATATTGAGGAGAGAGAGAGGGCAAATAGTGTGGTGGGATCTGATTGCCTTCCTCCCACTCACCTCAAAACAGTTGCCTTTTTCAAAGCCCCTTTTAAAATTAACACTTAGTCAGCCATCGCCATAAAAGACGATAGAACACAATTAGTTTCCTAAAAAGGGCATTCTTTGCTGTTGGTAAGTCTGTAAACTTTTAGTTCCCAAAGTTATGCCAGTTGGAAAGTAAAGTAAAGTACCTCTCAGAAAACTGCTGCTGTGAGAATGTCTGAAATCTGCAGATTCAAAATGAGGATTAAGATACAGACAAAGTAGTCAGGATGTGGTGGTGCTGAGCCAGGACACAATGACCCCACACTAATGCTTTTGTGCAGAGGCTCAGAAGAGAAGTTACTCTCTCCACAGCAACATCCCAAATGCTTTTGTACATGCACTTAATGCACAATATTTTCATATGCCAAAGATGGCAGGATGGTGGTGCCATGCAGCGTTCCACATCTGTGTTATAATCCAGGTGAATGTATGCTGGTCTGTGGAAAAACTGTTGTGCTCATTAAAGCTGAGTACAAACTGTCAGTATGCATTTTCTTCTCACAGACATGCTAATGTCTCCTTATAGATACGTTACTGCAAACCTGGTAAGAATTTGAATTGATTAATGCTCAGATGAAATAATCCGTGTTTCTCATTGAAGTTCTGTGGATGAGCCTGTGTATTTTGTTGCCACAGAAGATCCATCTTGTAGTGAGTGATTCCTTCCTGTTCCACTTAGATTATTTGGCAACAGCTGACCCCTTTGCCTCTTGACAGTTGCAATTTCTCACCCTAAAGCCCAAACTCCCATAGCAAATAACAGCTAAATGATATGCTATGAGTAGACACGTTTGAGTAAATAAAGCAGCCCAAACTTCCCAAGCAGCCAACAAAGATAGAGGCAGACATTGTGCAAAGGCCAAGAAGAATCGCAGACCTTTATTGGATTAACTTCAAAGCCTGCCTGTAAATGTGAACCCTCCACTAAAGCTGACTTTTGGATTCAGACTTGCTGATCTAGCAAATAGTGGCCTGATTCATGCAAAAGAGAAACAGTTATGTTGTGTGGTGTTAGGGCACTATGATGTCCCCACTTGTCTAATTGTGGCATTCCTGACTCATCAGAAGGAGATCCAAGGGGATCCTGACCAGTGTTCTTTGAACTTCAGTGGATACTTTTTAATGTAATGCTCAGGAGTTTGGAAAATGAATTTTTAAATGGTGAATCTGCACCATGTGTCTGATTTAAGGACATGCTTCCAGGCTCCAAGCACTTCAGACATTTACAGCCTTGTGGGCAATGGAAATCAGTTCATCCTTAGCTGCTGTTTTAGCCCGTATTGAAAATTCTTCACAAGTGATAACAATCTTCTGGGGCTCTTGGGGAAGCAGCAATGTGAAAAAAAATAGAGGGTCAGCAAGTTTCCCAAGAGGCTTTGAGTTTATTTTCTTTTTGCTGTTGTTAATTGTATTGTTTCACTCTTGGCTTTTACAGAGACCCAGATATTTGAGTTTGGCACCCCCAACTGCATGAGCTTTAATTGGTATTAGAGAGAAAAATCCGGTTATAATCAGAGAAAGCTCAAAAGCTACAGAAAGATGGCAGCCACTGTGTAAGCTGGTGCTCCCTTAGAAGCCAAAGCACAGTTTGGTATTTTCTGTAAAACACTTCTCTTTTCAGTGTTCTGAACATGCACTGCTCCCATTTCTTTTCGGAGGCCTAAATATGGAAGTATAGGCTTCACATTATAAAGGCTGTGAGTGCAGCATCATTCATGCTGTTAAGTGCCTGGCTTCAGACTGGAATCCAAAACCTGGGCTCGGTGTTGAGCATACAGAGACAGTGGGGCACCTCAGAAAGACAAACTGAGCTGCACTAACCAGCAGAGTGCTACCTGAAGGCTCTCCTTTCTCTGGAGGGTACATACCCAAATCAGGATTTAAGCAGCACTCCTTCTGCCCTCTCAGAATGCAGAATCCAAAAATCACTCCCAAGGGGATATACTTACAGCGTTACCTGAAAGACTTAAGGAGGACTTTGTTTATTCAGAATCCAGTGGCAAGGTTTAGAGTTGGCAATCTAGTATTTGGAGAATTCATGAAAATATAAATTATAAATAAATATAAATTCATGAAAATATAAACTCAATTGCCTCCTTAGCTCAAGAAGCCTCACATCCCATCATTATAGGAACAACCCCTTCTGTTCAAGCTGTACCTGTACAAGGACACAAAAGGGAATCCAGTGGGCATAGGAAATGAGAGAGAGCCACGGCATTTGAGACCTTCAGCTAGAAGTCCTCCAGTACTCTCATCTGCTTTGCCTTCACTGCCTAGCACGTGGAGCTATTGTTGCTGTTAGAGTGCATGCAGTAATTACATCACTTCCTTGATGAGAATTTTGTTGAGGTTCTCCATATTTTATTTCTGGTGAATTCAGAAGCTCTTCCTAGCATGGTAGGAATTTTCTTTTCCAGTCAGTGTCTTTCTGTCAAGGAGTCGATGTAACACAGATGCAGAAGACGGTGAAGTGGGGCCATGCGAACTGTCTGGTGTTGCACAGGTGGTGTTTGTAGAGGGCTGGAAAACAGAGCAAAGGTGAACTGACAGAGGTTGTATGTCCCTATCACCATAGACAGGCCATGGCCATATATAGAAGTAGAATAGATTAATTCAAATTTATGACTTTTAGTCCTCAGTCTGATGCAATGTCCTTCAGGACACATGCAATAATAACAAAAGGAGGAAGTAGTCAGAGAAATCTGCCTTTATGTCAAACAATTGTTGTTATTTGAGAAAACAAAATAAGTAAAAAAGAAAACGGTGTGTGGCCAAAAATACCATATTATGCTGGATTTGGTTGTTTATTTGGGGTGAAGGCTAGAAAGAGAGACTTTGGCATTGGGCTGAGCCAGCTGGATGTTCTTTTGGGTGTGGACTAGTTTTGTTTTCATTTATTGTTATCCAAAATAATGTCAAAATGTTAACAAGAGGAGAACATAAGGATCTTGCTAGATGTGCTAGGGTATACATTAGGTTAAGTTTATGGAAAAATAAATATCTTAAACTGATAACCATTAAAATCACTTTAAAGTGATCTGAAATCACAAGAAGTAGCTGCTTCTATTATAATTTAAAATACTCCATTTAAATGATATATGTCCTTTAAAAGATACGGTATGTCAAGTTTAAAGGATTAAAGATAGAGATGAGGTGTTGGTTTTCAAGGGAGTGTTATATTTTTCAAAAGCGCAGGCTTGCCATCTTAGTACAAATAGCACTTTTTCACCATGCACGCAGTAATAGAAGTTTTTTTTAAATATTCTAGAAGAGCAAATAGTTGCATGACCTCTACTCTCAGCATTTATGTAAGCTACTCCTTGTTGGCAGATTTTTGAAGGTATGGGTCAAAGAAAGCAAACTAATGAGCTCCCTAAGCATACATTTAAAAGGTAACACCATATTGCTTACTGTCTCCTCTCTAAAATGTGCCAGACTGTGGTGGATGCAAGGGGAAACAAGAATTAATGAAGAAGGCCAATATTGCTGCAGTGGCACTGAACTCTATCTGCAGGCGATAGCAGCTCTGGGGGGAAAATTCCACTGCAACTGCAACTTGCTGTAGAGACAGTGCCTGCTCTTCAGGTAGGGCAGCTTCACTGGACTGCATCTAACCAGAAAACCATATTTCAGAGGAGCTGAATGGTGCTCCACAGAGACAGTGGAACAAGGTCATTCTGGGGAGTATCTCTGGTAGTTAAACTCTTCAAACTTGCAGAAAAGCAATCGGCTGTCAGACTTCCTCATGCTGCTGCAAGTTCTATTCCTCCTGCTCTCAGTCTAGCTACCCTTCACCCTTTGCATGTCAATCTGCTCTGTGACAAGGATGCCTCAGTGTTCCTTAAAGATGTCAGGAGAGCTCAGGTCTTTGCTTGAGCTTTCTGCTAGACCCGGGAGAACTTTCTTCTGAGTTGTCCAAGTGTTTACAGCACTCCCCGTGTTATTTCTGTTCATCTCAATAGTATCTAGGGAAATACTTCACTCAATATTTTTGAGGAATGCTTTCCTTCATTTCTGGCTGCTTCTTGTGTCTCACAACTATTAAAGAAAACAAAGGCTTCAGTTGAAACTGTTTGTAAAACAGAAGTGTGTGGAAAGAGGGAAGTGTTAGCAAATGCACCAGCAGGGATCTGCCACCCAGGCAGCACAGGGAATGGCTGTGTTCCACCACCTAGCCAGAGTTTGGACAAATAACTGTCTCAGCGGCATGCACAGGGGCTGATCTGTTGTTTGGCCACTATGGGAACTTCAGAAGACTGATGTAGCCAGGGCTGGGCTCCCTCCTGTTGATCATTAGGCACTGATACACTCTAAGACCAAATTCCTTCTTTTCTCTGAGCCATAATGGAGCCCTCAGTTGAACTGCCAACCACAAGTCCTGCTCCTTCCAGTAAACACTGAATATTTAAATATACACTGTTTAAAAAATTATATGCTAAAATTATATGCTCAATTATATGCGTAAAGAAATGCTGTTTCTCCCAAATGACTTGAGAATTATAAACACAACTGCAAGCTGCCTGTCTCCAAGGTGTTGGTACAAGTAAAATCCTATTCCCAGCTGATGCTGACCACAGTCATCATTTTAAAGCTCTTTGCCACAAGTGCAGAATTCTGCAAATACAGGAAAATACTCTTATATTCCCCATTCCTATAAAGTAATGGAGATGTGCAGCATTTCCAAGAGCCTAATGATGGGTTGAGAACACTTGATAGAAGTGGGCACAACCCATGGTTGTTAACCCCAGCCAAGCACTAAATCACAAAGTGTCCTCCTCTGTCTCTGATGTTCTTACTGCTGATATAAGCAGAAAATGAAATAAGCCATGTGTAGTAGGTGAAAGGATTTGTTTTCTTATGGGTTTTGCCTTTCTTTGTAGGATATTTCAAAAGTTAATGCCTTCTCTGTACCTTAGCCAATCAGCCTGTCTGCCTAATATATGCTGCTTCTTTAGTACTCTAATATTTCCTGCCCTCTCCACTACAGATTATTTTTATAAATCATAGCCATAATCCTGCTTAATATGAATTGCTTAGAACTGAAAACATGAGGCTTTTTTCAGGCAGAAGGAGTTCTGAATTTACGAATGCAAATTATTGTACATCTACAGAAACACGCCGGGGTTTTGTGAAAGAGTTTTGGAATCTCATATAGAAGTTGAAGAATGCCTTGAGTCTGAAAGTGGAAAATAAGGAATGTAGTAAAGAAAACATTTGAAGAGCATTATTTCATATATTTTAAGCACCATGAAAATGTACAATAATTGTTTATTTTTTAAGTCTAATATTATGTCAATTTATTTTTTATTTCAAGCATTGATGATAGGAAAACGTAGTTCCTTCCATTAGGTGCCATCTGTATTAAGGAGCTGATTTTGGCTTCTCCTATGTAGTCTCTTCAGGCAATTTTCTTCCTATTGCTCGTTCCTAATATAAGCTCAAAGGAGATGTTGAATGTTCTGATAATATATGTTCACCTGCTCTCAAAACTTTGAACTAACAAAATTAATGTATAGGCAAATGAATTCCAGAAGATAATAAATATGCTGGCTTAATGTCACTAAAAAACATTCACATTCTTGAACACAAGGTTTATTGTCTAGAAACAAAACAGAAAAGACAAGACAAATACCAGAACTGCAGCTCTGGACCTCAGGAGTACAGGCTTCAGCCTTTTCAGGTATCTGCTTGGAAGAACTGCAAGGGGGAATGATCCTGGGGAAAAGTTTGCCAGGAGAGTGAGTTGATTCTCAAGCATTATCTCCTTCAAGCTCATGAATAGTCTATCCTAACATGCAAGAAATCAAGCAAAGGTAGCAGTAGCTCTGTATGGGAGAACAAGGAGTTCCTGGTAAAACTGAGAGGTAAAAAGGAAATGCAAGAAGTGGAAGCAGAGGCAGTTGACCTGGGGTAGAGGCTGAGTTGGGAACACCAAAGCACTCTCTGAGTGCGCAGGGACAGTTTGGAAAGCAAAAATCCATAGGAGCTGAGCCCAGCAAGGGGTTTAAAGGGCAAGAATACAGCTCCTATAAATGTATCAAAAGAAAAGGAAGGCTGAGAACAACATAGACCTTCTGTTCAATGGGACAAAGAAAAGGGAAAAAAAAAAACTGAAACAAAAAAAAACTGAAACAAAAAAAAACCACTGAAACAGGTTGCTTTTAGTTTTTGGAGTTTCCATTCTTGGAGATATTCAAAACCCAGCTAACATGGCCATGGGCATCCTGTTCATTGACCCAGCTCTGAGCGTGTTCTTGGACTAGATGATCTCCAGACGTGTCTTCCAACATCAGCAATTCTGGCACAACCATCCAGCTTCACCCAAGCCATCTCCCAGATGTAGGTTATTTCTTGTCATGTTTACAAAGAAATCATTCTTATTCAGTGAAGAAAAGAGTAGCCTGCAGAATCTTTGCTTCATAGAACAGCTGAAAAGGGAGAAACCTTTCTTGAACTGAAAGGTTTTAAATCTTTTTATGCAACAGGAAATTTCAGAGGAAAACAACACTTAAGAGGGAGGAAAAGATTTTGGATAATCAGGAAGGAGCTAAGTCTTGTCAGTGGATCAGAGCTCCTAAATGTGCCAAAAATATAAGGTGGGAGAAAGAGTTTTGCAGAAGGTGATTTAGGAAATGACAGGGTCATTCCAAATACATTGGATATGAATACAGTCAATAAAAAAACTAGTAAGTGTGATGGTTAGAATGAATTTAATGATTTATAAAGCAATAAAGCACTTTACAGTGCAGTGTACAGAAAAAAAAATCACAGGAAATATTATAAAAATGGGAAGTACTGCAGGTTTCATTAGATATTGAATAACAAATCTGACTTGAGAAGGTGAGAAATGGCTTTCAGTATTTCCACATTAGTCTGCCTTGAAGATGGGAGAAATTTCCTAAGTGCACAGAGATTTTGAGGGGCACAAGAGGCAACTGAACTTTGCAAAATGAATAAGGTAGAATTTACACTTGGCTCAGGTTACTGGGATAATTTAAAATTCATCCCATTACTCAATGTACACTGTAAGCAGCTGCTGCCAAAACATGGGATTACTTTACTTACAGGGCTCTGTCCATAAATCAGTATCGGAATACTGTGTTTAATTATGATATTTCAGAGCGGATTGAGATAGGTAGCAAGAATGATTAAGTACTTCCAAAATATTCTTATATATAAGATTAATTTTTTATCTCAAGGAATCCAATGTAAAGGAATATAATGATAACTCCAAGGCCTTATTTAATTCAGAGCAAAATGGAGCACTTATACTGGAAATTCTTATCATTACCCCAACTTCACATGTGATATGAAAGATGTCACCCATGCATGCAGTGTCACCCAGAACAATCAGCTGCAGAGATGGAATGTGAAACAGGTTTCTTGGCTGCCAGAAGAGCATGGTAACCCATCAGGCATCCTTCCTTGGGATAAAAACAAGAAAGAAAGGAGGTGCAAGTGCAAGATCTTTGCTTTATAACAACATGACATTCAGTGAAAATGAAAGACTTCAAAGAGTTCTGGAAGATTTACTTGATAGGAGGTATACCTAGCCTTCAAAATCAATTCTGATGGTGCCAAGAGCTCAAAAGGATTCAAAATATGCATGTGGAAAATATTTGTATTCCTTAGAGTAAATGTTGCAATCATTTTCTCATTTACAACAATGCAAGATTCTTCTAAGGCACAAGAGCCTTCAAGTGTCAGAATTTACACCAGTTCCTAACAGTGGTGATTTTTGCACTTAGCTACCACGTTGAGAAGTTTGCACAGGGTGGGAAGTCGTTGTCAAGGGCAGAACTGCACTGTGAGGCAAGCAGTTGGGTGGAGGGTGTCAGTGCCCACCCTGCTTGCAGATGAGGTGACAGGACTAATTAAAAGTCTCAGCATGGGCTGTATAATAACAACCTTCAGTCATTCTAAGCAACAGAAGATACTGCCTAATCTAATCTAGCCTCGCCTACTCTAATATGTATTTATTATATATTAGATTACAGGCAAATTTAAATGAAATACAAAGATCAGACAGCTACGGTTTGTTTAGTCTGAGCATCTTTGGCTATGCTGAAGTACTTAATGAGAGCTATGTAAAAATTTTATTAGGCAGCCTGTTGAGCAGTAACAACTAAACATTGATGTTGCAGTTGCATGGTGTAGTAAAAAAGCAAGGTGAGTTGTTCTGGTGTTTTTGAACTGTACTGCAATAGGAAATCAATCACACTGTAAGTGAAATGCAAAGATGTTGGTCCCTGTTGTTGTTCTGTGATGGGAGTGCAGAGCCGTTCCTTTGATGCCAACAAGGAGCCCTTCCAGCCTGGTTTCAGTGTGGGCCTGGAAATCTTTTCAAGATACCTCTGGTCCTAGATGGCCTTCTTGAGCAGAGGAAAGGTTTTAAAACGTAGGCACCCCATAAACCTCCCCCTGCTTCAAGCTCCCCAGTCCCCTGTTGCAGGGAGAAATATGAGGAACAACTGCATGTGCCATTCTGCATGTCTAGCCCTTTGTACCCACACAGAACATGCATTTTGTATTTCAGCGTTATCCTGAAGCTTGTGGATACACACAGGAACCTGGGACCCTTTACCAAAAGAAACTATCTTTGCTTTAGGAAATCATTTATCTCTATTTCTTATCTGCTTATTTCTCATCGTGCTTTAAGGTACAGATATGTTTTTAATAATTTCTTCTATTTATTTAATTTCAGAGGAAAAATGATCCCTATACTCTTTCTTCCAATGTGTCCTTCAAAGTTAAGAACATGCCCTATAAAGTGCAGCCAGCGAAGCTCCCCGAGGGAAGCATAGCAGTAAGTAACTGAAAATGATACCTTTGTGTGAAGCACATTTATTTGGTCATTCTGATCTCAGCTGTGACAGTTTTTATAGGTAAAAATATTGAGATCAGTCTTTCCTGTGTTTCTAGTGTAAATTCCTGAAATAATACCTAAAGAAAATATGTTTATTGCTTGCTGTGGAAGTTGCTGGTATGTGATACTGATTCCACATTAAAATAATTGCCTGCTGCATTTGTGTGTGGACTGTGTTATCACGATCTGGATGGATTTTTCACTCAGGAGAAAACAACAAAACTGTGAAAGCAAGTATCTAATTACCTCGTCTGGAGTAAAACAATTCTGGAGGAAATTTTTTGTGAAAGGTACAAAATGTTCTTTCTCCCACAGTGAGAGATCTCCTTCTTCTAGTCAGCAGCCCCCTTACACAAGCTTATGGGTTATCTCTGGCAACACTTATCTATATTGAACTTCCTTGAGATCCTTATTTTCAGAAGGGTCTGCTTGCCACGCTATGTTTTGCCACCTCACAGAGCATCACGTACAGGGTATGAAATTACCTGGTAATCCCTACAGACCTTTTCGTTGAATATCAACTAAGCTTGCCTTCTTTGCAGAGTGAAATTAGTATGGCTATGGGTTGTTATATGAACAATGAATGCTGGAAGTATACATTTGATTTGTTTCCCATTGCCTATGCGTTGAACATGGGGAGCAACTTAAAAGGAGTTCTGGTGTCTAATATCATGGATAAAATTTACCTCTTTTTTTCATTACTGATGGAAGTGAGTAAAATACGAGTGCAAAATTTGATTCTAGTATGAGTCATGTGAAATTTGAAGGCTTATTGCTCTCATTTTTATAAGGATTTATTGTTCACAGTTCTTTATGTGGTGATCTCAGCCCAAACTTCTCCAGGTTCCATCCTGATACATATACATCATATTGGTCTGTTGAGATATAGTAGAAAGGAACAGAATGTTTTCTCATCTTTAAAACCAGCGTAATACACTTTAAAGTTTACACTGAATATATTGTAGAGGATGCAGGCTGTAAGGTTTAGAGTTGAACATGTATGGATTTAATGGCTGATTGATATTTGCAGTGGGAAGACACAAGATTAAGTCTTTGTCATATAGACTCAGTGACAGAACTTCAGCCTCTCACCATGAGAGCTGTGATTTCATCAGAGAGACTGCATACCTAATGCAATATTCACCCAAAAAGGTTCAAAGGCGCCAAGCTGACAGATATATTCAGGGTTTTTTATTTTCTTGAAGCATGTGTTCCATAACAGAAACACATGTTGTGCAGAGCTCTCTTGATAGTGGTGCCTTCATCTGGACTGAAGTGCTATACCCCAGGTGATAGCCTGCTGTTCTCAGCAAGTGTCAAATCTACCAATGATCAGATAAGCATTTTATTCTCTTACTCCAGTAGAATAATGCTTGCTATTTGATGCAGATGATTTACAGCAAAATGCCTGTAATGGCAACTGTAAAATGTTGAAAAATGATAGTGCTTTTATGTTGTTTCATATCTGGACATGGCAGTTGATTTTTGCCAGCTCTACAGCTCGATGTGTTATATGCACAAACTCTTTTGATGTTCCACTTCCAAGAAGTTGGGCAATGCTCTGTATTTTTGCTTCTTCTGGAAAAGGTCAGCGGCTGTGTTTTAAAAGTTTCCAACTATTTCTTTGGAAGTTCATGGGTTGTTTTTATTTTCAGACAATGCAAGGCAGGAAATGGAATAAAGATTTTAATATTTTAAAATCAATTGTCAACAGTATGTACTTAAGAACCAGCTAACACTTTGTGGTTTATGTAGTTAAGATAATATATTGTATAAGAACAGAGCACACGTCCTTCATTTAGCTCATACAGTACCGAGTTCCATGATACGGGATGATAATGTACATGCACTTGCATATTTGTAGCCCTGAGGCCTTTATTTTTGTCACCATGGAATCTTTTACAGTAAAAAATTTAGAGTGAAAATGACATTGACCAGAAAATAGCTGGAAACTTAGTGGAGCTTAAATCAAAATTCAGTAGAGTCAATAAAAGTATTTATGTTGATTTTGATAGGCTTAGAATTACAATTATTTATTGTGCAACCCATTGGATTTCCTTGCTAGCTGATGTATCAATCAAGATAAAATGTCACTTTTCCTTAGAGATATTATTATGGTAATAAAACTGTAATATAATACTTGATTAATTTCTTGTGGAAGGTGAAATAATATTTTTCATTATTCAAAGTACAGAGTTAGAATAAACAATTTTAATTTCCATTTTCATTTCTGATTCTTGAGCCAGTTTTGGAATTTAATAAGATACTGTCGTTTATCTCAGATGTTTGGTAGGATCTTCAGAGGGAAAGCCTTTAGTATAAATTGTTTGACCAGAATCCTACTGTGCACAAAAATTGGTTTCACTCAGGCTTACAACTCTTTTTTAGCTGTTCTACACTTATGAGTACTTTTGTTTTAAATGTGCTTTTGTGCCCTACAAAATGTATGTGTACAAATATTTGTAAAGAGTCAACATCAATTTCTATAGTAATTATAACTCCGAGCTCAAAGAAGCTTTTTACATTCTGTTTTTCAGCATTTTTTCAGAGCATGCAGGAACATAATTCTGCTAAAGTTGTATGGGAGCACATAGGAGTAGTAAAGAGTTACTGTTCCTTAGTCTCTAAGCAAAATGACTAAAGATTAGAGAAAGGTCAACATCTGCAGTAAAAATCCTGGTATTAGAGTAATTAATTTACTTACTGTTTCTTTTACTATTTTTCTGTAGCAGACAAAAATACAGATACAATATTATTTTTAAAGTGCATCTTTCAAAGGACAGGAGGGCAGAAAGCTTTGTGCAGAGCTCACAGACAGGCACTGTACTGGTGCTGGGTGTTCCCAGCAATAGAACCCAGCTCCCACCTGTGCAGGAGGACCTGCCTATGGGCCATACCACATCCCTTCCCTGCTGTCCACTGGAGACAATCTTGGAACTATGTTAAATAGCACCAAAATCAGGGGCAATGTCAAAACTATATAAAAACCAATGGAAAAAATATATATATATTATTAGTTAGAATGTGGTAAACGTGGCACATTTAATTTAAAAAAGGATTTAAAAAAAAAAAAAAAAAAAGGCAACATGAAGAAGTCTTCTTGCTCTGAACTGAGAAAGAAGCTAAAATGAATCTGAAGGGCAGTGCCAACATGCAGCACGTGCAAGAATTCTACTTCTTCATGTTGGCCACCTTAGATGAAAACAGATAAATCCTCCCCAAAACATTCCTTGGCTCTGGTCCTGCAGCACTAAACCTACCACATGGAGAACAACAGAAATCCCAGCTGAACAATGCAGACTGGTCTTAAATCAAAATCATATGGAAGAGCATTGTGGACAGCATCTGTTTGAGGAAGGTCTTCTTGGATACGGTGAACCAGGGCAGGCAAAACTGATGAATGCTTTGTTTCTATCTTCCCCTCTGCTTCTGCTTCAGTCCTGTGGGTGTTCAGGACTTGTGGTGTCAAGCTGTTGACCAGGAGCTCTGTCCACAGCTCCACAAGTCTTTGTACAAGTCTAAAAGGAGGCAGCCCAGGGCGTTAATCCTGCTGTCAGTGCACACATTGGTGCTGTATACAATCCTCTACTCACCAAATAAATCTCAAGTGCTTCACACAGCCATTTGCTGGCTCTCAGGAACCTCAGGCAGGGGTAGGGGAGAGGGCTATGAGCACATGCAGAGCAGGCAAGGCCGTGTACTGCCACATCACTGTACAGTGCATCTTCAGAAAGGCCTTGATGTCCCTATCTGGCTCTGTGCTGACATGTACTCTAAGAGGCATCACGAGCAGAGCCAGGTTGCCTTCTTATTTCCACAATCTGAAAAGAAAACGCAGCAGGCAAGTGCAGCAAATGTTTGGGAAATAGTGCCCAAGAGGAGTTGCAGAACAGCTACGTTGGTTTCTGTAGTTCCACGCACTGCCCATCATCTTTAGGCAAAGCCTAATGAGATCCACTGCCCTTGTGCTGTATGTGACCAGGTCTTCAAGGTTTGCCTCAGGACAGTGTGCATGAGGATCTTCAAGCAGCAAAAGGGAGATGCTTTCTTTGTTGGACATCTGAGCTCACTGCTTGCTACGGGCTTCATGCAGCCCACCACATCTGCATCCTTCTGATGTCCCTGGCCAGATGAGCCTTTTACTTAAATTCATTTTTTTCCTTAACATGCTTTTCTCTGGAAGGAATCTCTGCAGACAGTTCCGATGACCTTTTTCTCATTTTCTCTGCCCTTGCATTTTAACACCAGATACAGTTCCACTCTGAGACACAAGGAAAGCCATTGAGAAGTACTTTGTCCATTTGAAATAAGTATTGCTATTGCTGAACACAGTGATACAGAGAGCCCACAGAGCTCTGCAGCGCTTAGGAAGCTTCCCAAAGTGGTATCCTTGCAGTGACATGGTGACTCATACAAGATATCTGCCGGAACCCAGGGGTGGCTTTTCATATTCTTTGTTTGCCTTGAAATGAATTGCTTTAATTGGAGAACTAATACTTATTCTTTGCATATTCTTTCTTTTTTGCTTGGCTAAAAATTAAGTGTTGTAGAGTAATAACTATTTGCAACTGCTCTAATAGAAGTGGTTTATGTGAATGTATTTGTTAGGATTGTATGACCGGCACACCAAACACTTCATGCTACCAGTCAGGGTGGGAGTGCTGTCACTGTGAGGGCTGGGCAGTCTCTCAGGAATTCCGGTGTAACCCTCAGTGTAAGCTTTGGTAGAAGGTAATTGCTATCCCACAGAAATTTTGTTCTTAATTTCAACTATGTGTCCCATAACAGTGAGGGATGCTATAAAAAATAAATGTGTCGGGAGAACTTAACAGACTGCCATCTTTGCAAGCGCTGTGTCAGAGAGGGGATAGCTGGCAGCACAGATAAACTATGTGGAAGCATCTTCCAGTTAAGCATGATGGTAGTTAGGAGAAAGATCAGCTGATTCTTGCAGAAAGGGAAGTCTAGGGCAGATCGTGAGGAAGAATGAGAGAGTTGCAGAAATGCTGGAATTTGCCATCTTTGAGGAGAAAAAATTATAGAGATACAGAAATTGAATTAATTGTGAACTGGAATACAGAGTTCAGTTTTTGGACTTAGCATACTGTTCCATGGATCAGCCAGTTGGAGTTCTGCTAAATTTAAGGTGTATTAGCTCATGAGTTAACAGCCAAAAAACAAGTAGAATTTGCAATGAGAGCAGATCAGGGAGTAGACAATGGTCAAGAAACTTATTAAGAGGATCAGATTTCCTATCTGTACCTCCAGCATTAAAGAGGAAGATAGTTTGAGAGTTTGTGTAATCAGTTTGCAAAGGAAACTTGTCATTTTGTCATGGAGAACAAAATAACTTCCATCTGCCACATACTTACTCTGTTTTAAAAGTAAATGAGAGAGGTCCAGCTGAAAGCCCCAGAGAGAAATAACTTCCTCGCCTAGCAATTAAGGAGACATTTTGACACACACACACACAAAAAAGACAAACCTTAAGGGACATAACTGCAGCTGAAGGAGATAAGGAAAGCTCAGATTCATTCCTTCCCACTTAAGAACAGTGGAGAGAGAGTAAATATTAAATGAGATTGATGAGGAGCCTTTCCAGCAGTCTGAGAGCATAGAATACGTTTGGTACAACATATAGAGGCAAGAGCAAGGAGGAGGTTACTTATATGAATGACACAGAAAGAGAAATACAGAAGGGTTATTGTTGTTCTTTGTCAAGATGAAGCTCTGGAGAGAGAAGCTGACTCAACTAAAACCTTCCATAAGTCGTGTTATACACATCTGCTGCTTTCTAGAGCCTCAGACAATGGAACAGTGTGTTTTACGCTTATCTCCTTTGTATGTAACTGAGTCTCACCTTCATTTAAGGGGTATAGCATCACACTGGGCATTAGGCTGTATCACAAGCCTTCTGTTTGGGTTTCATTTTTGGACTGCTTAGCTAAAATGCAAATCACAGAAAATGTATTCTGAACTGTCAGCAGAAATTTTAAAAAGCTGGTATCTGTTGTGGTTTAAATAAAGAGTTTGGGCTGTAGTCAACCATTGTTTCTGAATATTTTTCTATATAAGTAAGTTATACTACTGTAGGCTATACCAGCATGAACATGAATAGAATTTTGCTGCTTGAACTGTAAGGAAAGGTGTTGGGTTTTTTTCCTACATTGTACAAAGGAAACATGATTCTTACATCTGAGATGGCAAGTACTTTTGTATACGTGCAAATCCCGTTTCTAGTAATTATCATGAACAAGGGAAAAGAAACTTGCAGTAAATGAAGCCACTAAATTGGGAAAATTCCAAGCAGTGTGTGTTTCTAATCTGAAAAACGCTATTGAAGTGAATGCTTATAATCTCTGTATTCTACTATCAGATTTGCTTTCCTTATTTTTTATTCACTTAATGTATTCTTTTCGTTCCAGATCAGAACATCAGTCATTTGGTCCACTCCAAATGTCTCCTTTGTCATCCCTTTGTGGGTTATAATACTAGCAATAATGCTTGGTCTACTGGTACTAGCAGTGTTGACCCTTGCTTTATGGAAGGTATGTTGCATTATTACTATTACTGTTGTCTTAAAAAAAATACTGGAAGATACTAACAGATGAGGAAAAAAAGAAGCTGGAAGTTTGGAGGAAAAGCAACAATAGACATGTGTCTTCTTTGTTTTGGCATTTCTGACATGCTAGTGTCACTGACCTTTGTGTAGGGAACTTATTTTCGAAGTCCTCCCTTATTATTACAGTGTGGTTATAAATGGGTATACTAAAGAGTTTGGCTCTGTTTCCCAAGACCTATGAGCCTCTTTTTCAGGATGTTTAGGTTCAGAAAGAAGTGACTCTAACTTTGTTCTCTCTGAATACTACAGGAATTTCCAGTTTTTGTTAGCGTGTAACAACACTCCCTGTTTTGACAATTAATTTTTAGATCATTTTATAATAGTGTGTTGGTTGTTACGCTCTCTTCGCAAGTTTAAAGACAAGTTATTGGAAACTGCTACATTACACGAATGAGTGTGGCTTTTTGCTGTCCTTACAGTTCCTCTTTAAAGAAGAAAATAATTTTGTATGGTAGGATATGGCTCTTCTGTTTTTAGCCATCTAAAAGTGGGTTAGGTGGTCAGCCAATTCTAACTATCTCAGTTCCCTTTGTAGTTCAACAACAAAATCTCTAAACCATGGGAGGATGATGAGAGGTGTTAGCTCTTGCTAGTATTTTGCTTTGAACTTTTGTGAGGTCTATGTAACTACTTTCAACCAAAAAGGTAACTTTTAGGCGTTTAAAGTTAGTTGACAGAAATCTCATCTTTACTGATCTTTAGTCTTAGTCATGACACTGTCCTGAACACATTTCCCAACACATATTCCATTCTTATAATTTTGTCATCCTAATCTTTTCTAAATGAATGTCTTACTGAAGAGAAATGGATAGTTTCCTCATTGGAGACAGTATCAGCATTCAAGCAAGCCCTCACATCATTTGCAAAGATAGCTTTCATATCATTTGAATTTTTAAAGCTATACTTTGGAACCTTGCACCTAAAACTTTGATTTTTTTCATAGGCAATGATTTGAATAGAGAAAAACAAACAAACAAAAAAAACCCACTTCACAGTCTATCAGGCCATTATAAACTGTACCCCACCTTTCAGATCAAGTGAGTGAAGTATGAAACCACAGCTGAGACATCCTGTGGCTGTCTTATCATGACGCCTTTTTTTCTGTTGATTGTTTTCTACAGTGCGGCTTCTTTGATAGAGCAAGACCCCCTCAAGATGACATGGCAGACAGAGAACAGCTGACAAATAACAAGACTACTGATGCATAGAGGAAGAGAGTGACAGATCCAGTCAGAATCCTGCCTGACACTAGAACACGAGGATTAACAGAAGGTTTCCTTCCACCAGTCTTCTTTTGTACCTGCAAGTGAAATGGCATCATAACCTGATCTATGCTATGTTCTGAGAATATGCCACGTGATGGCCATCCTTGCCAAAGAAAGAAACTTTATACTGTCTTAAGAACATGCTCACCATTGAACAGAATGTTTATTCTATATTTTGGTCCGTCTACATTTTAGCAGATGCTTTTGAACACGTGGTATACTGAGGTGCTTCCAGAACAAGCCCAAAACTCCCAAGGAGAAAATGCCTGCATTGCTGTACTGTCTAGAAGATGGAGCAGGATGGAGTTTCTGAACACTACTGTATCATGCAGAATACCTTTGACACCTCCCTAAGTACTTTTATGACATTGTGACTCAGAGAGACAAGCAATAAATCAGTACTGTGGAAGTACTTCTGAAAAACAAAGGTAGTCTATGAAGAATTTTATAGATGGAGCACAATTATTTATTTTTCCACCTTTTCAGAATAAGTATCTGATATAATCATCAACTTACACTTTAAGAGAAATAAAGTCAATATACGGAAGTCATGTACTTACTTTACATGTAAATAGAAAAGCAAACCAATTGTACACACTGAGCATATCTTTCTTGGCTACAAGGTGTTTGGCAAAACAGAGGATTTATGCAATATTTTGCAAGATAAGTCATATGATAAGCATGTATTGTATCTCAGTCCAGAGCTGGGAGTATAAGACCCCAGATAACAAAATCCAAAGGCATTATAATGCAGTAGATGAGTTACCTTCTCACCCCATTGCTGATGGCTGCCCATGCAGCTCTTAGTGATTTAAATTACTGATTTAAGTTACTACATACATGTCTGTGGTGATACGAAGAGGATTTGGGAATTTGAAGCTAGGATGAGTTTCACTTTTTGCCACTGCCCTGTTACTTGGTGAAGTGCTCTCTTAAAATGGCTACAGCTGTTGTATCGTCTGTTGAATTTATGTCACAGACCCTAATATTTCATTCATCTGAAGAAATCTTTGCCTTTTGTTTTCATTTTATGAACAAGAATCCAGCAGTGTATTTAAAGAGCTAAAGATATTTCTCCAAAGTTTATGGCAGAATTTAATGGTCCCTTAAGCAGAGTCTTGTAAGGAAAGTAAGCAAGGTTTCTATTTATGCAGAAAGTAGGATGCCAGCCAGCCAAGCATGAACAAAAAGGAGGAAAGATATTTTGAGATAAAGAGTAACAATGCACACATTTGATTTGAGTGCTTTTTAGTGTGGGTTTTGTATGGTGTTTTTTTTTGTTTTTTTTTTTTTGGTTGGTCTTCCTGACAATTCTGAAGAGGAGAGGCTTCACTTATTCTCCTCTATGAGCAAAAATAGCTTGGTTCTTATCTCAGCTGAGGATCTAAGCTCTGGATCTGTGCAAATTTTTGCCTGAAAACCCAAGTCTTCCAGTGCTTCTTAGTGAAGAATTTGCTGTCTTGTGTAAACTTCAGGTGGGGTTGTTCATTTTCTGAAACAAACAATGCATCTTCTGTTTCTTGAACTCCTTTCCCATCCAATAGTAGTTAGATGGCCTCATCCATTCTGTGTGGCTTTAGGGTAACTGCCCCCCCTGCTTCTAAAGAATTTAGGAAAGAAGTTGCCATAAAACATGGTCGCTTCTGTCAGTCTGACAGATATTTCACCATTTCTGGCAAGCAGGCTGACCTGTGAAATCTAAGCAAGGAGGGCATCTATGCAATGTAAGGAAGCCTGAGCAGGTGTGTTCCATCTTGATGTCCAAGGGAAATTGCAGGACTTTTATGGAGCCTTCAGCTGATCGTTCACAGTGTGCCCACAAGACCGACTGAGAGGATGCGCAGGCGGAGGAGGTACCTGAGGACCTGACCACATCCCAGTCCCCAGCATGCTACCAACAGCAGCATTCCTCAAAGGGGCAGAGGAGATCAGCTGGTAAATGCCACCATGAGGCCAGCCCAGCCCACATGTGCACACTTTTGTATGCCAAACATCCCAGGTAGAATCATCCTCCTATGAAAAGAACAGGGAGCTTGCAGCCTTTGTAAATATTGAACAGTTGCATGAAGCAGCTTCCAAAATAAGATCTTCTCGCTCCTGAAATTTGCGTCATTGGCACAGCTCTGATGAAACAGCACCATAAGGAGATACCAAACATAGGACTTTCATATGTGCAATACTTTATATTACTTATATACGTGAAGCATGTTTACACTGGCATTTGTGGTTGTTTTTTGAACTTTTGAATATACTGATTAATAATTACAATAAAGAAAAAAAAAAAAGAATAGGAAAAAGAACAAACACAGCTCTGCTTGGTATTTGTTCCAATGTGTTTTCAATTCTGCATTGCCCCGAGGATAGGGCTAGGTGACCTAATAAGTTCTTTGCAGTTGTAACATCCATGGTTCAGTTTTGAGCAATTACTCTCCATTTTAATGATGGGCAAAACATGTTCAGATACTAAATTTAAACCAAAAAGAACTTCAGTAACTGCTAGGCCTGGCAGGAGTCCATTGGCTGCAGCTGTGTAATGTCACTGGAAACCAAATTAGAGGCACATGATCTGACAAACAGTTACTTTGAGCAAAACTTTGTTTTAGATTTCTACATCCTCGTAGATTAAACTTCCCCCATAGAAATGTCTGGAGCCGTATGCTGTCAAGGACTGCAGTCCTGGATCCCAGCATTTGCAGACAGTTTTGGCTGCAGATTGCAAAGAGCTCTGGAAAGAAGATTTCTGGGTTTCAGTTCTTGCCAAGATTGTTTATCCCCCAGGGAGGTTGCATCCTAGAGGTGGACGCCAACAGGCAATAGACATAATCTTCCCCCGGTATATTTGTAATGTGTGACACAATAACCTCTGCCACATCCCCACAGGGGTGAACTTGTGTTTCAGTTATGTCAGCTTTGTAATGAGTTCCTAGAGGCAGCTTTCTGCAAAGGTAATTCAGCCTTAGGCATCCAAGCAGACGTGGTGAGCTGCTAATTGAGAGCACAGTGATAGTCGGGAGGGAAGAAAAAGGAGGTTACCTTAAAGTCTTTTAAAGCTCTTTGCTGCTGTGACCACCGCAGTGGTCTGTTAAACAGAGAGACATCATCTTTTGTTTCACATATTTCCTGCAGATTGAGCTGTGCAGCAAGTTCCCTAAGATATCCATTTCTTAAGAGAGTCAAGTAATGTTCTCTGTTTTATGAAAATTTCAGAACTTGCCTAACAGGGACTGGCACACTTGAATATGTCATCACTTGCAGGTCTAATCTTTATGTAGCAAACACAATTTCCATGTAATGATCCGATTACTAATAAGAACATTCTTGTCACCACTCTGTCACTCATTTACAACTTTATTCAACTTCCTAGCACCAAAGGCCATGACAGGTTCCCCATCTCTTGAAAATGGCACTGATTTTCTGTACTTATAGCTATGTTTTTGTCACCCATCTGCAGGAAGGATCTTCTAAATAAATTAGCTAAAAAGCCTTTTGGGAGCTGACGAAGCATCAAGAGAGGTGCATTGGTGAGAAAGTCCCGACTGCTCGAGGACTGAGGTATTCCACTGCTTTGCAGCAAACTTCTTTTTAATGAAATACCATCTGACAAACTGCCTTTAGGAATTGTTTATGAGTGAGTGTTTTATTTATGATTGTTGGCAAAGATCCATATTAAAATATAGTGTAATGGTAGTACCTCTTGACAATAAAGAGTCTCGAATTCAGCTTAGGCAGGCGCCATGATGTGACACAGCAGGAATGCTTTTAATATTGAAGGACTGTTCTTGTTTTGACTCCTGGATTGGAGGGGCACTTAACAGTTCAAGATGCTACCCTACCTACCTATGGGGATTTCAGATGAGAATGGAAACAATTGTTGAGCTTGCTTTTCAGCTGGTTTCGTTTGTTTTCACTGTGTTGCACCTCCTTGACTGGTGCACTGCATTTCATTTGGCTGTGTACTGTTCCTTTGTTTCAGGAGGCTTCATGTGGCGAACTGCAGCAGCTCACATTGGGTTGTGGCAGGCAGTATTGCTTTTCCAGAAGCAAGCTTGGGATAACAGCAGCAGAGCAGAACTCAGGATGCGGTGAGAGCTGGTCAGTGCAGTGCAGGGCATAATTGATTTTCCAACAGCTCTATAGAAATTCACCCAGAGTCATATTAACAAAACATCAACCTTAGATTCCCCATTTCTCCTCTAAATGGGGCTGGAGTGGGCCCTCTTTTATTATTACTGTAAAGACCAAATACCAAGAAATCTTCACAGCAAGGCTGGGGAGGAGTGGGAACATTTTAGATCTGAGTAGGAGAAATAAAAGGCAATCAAATTAAGTGCATGGCAAGAATGCAAACATCTGTCTTCTGATGCACTCTCCTGGTCATGAAGGTTTACAATAAATTTTTCCCAGCAAATGCAATCTGCCCATCACTGATCAGAAGGAACAGAAAATCATCCCTGAAGTTGCAAAACTACTCCAGGAATCTTGTAGCCTTTGAAGAAATCTTACATTTTTGAAGTATGTATGTGATAGCTTTTGGCCCTTCAGACAATTTATCATTTTCTTTTTTCTTAGCTTTTAAAATTTTAATAGCATTTAGGAAAAGTTAGGTCAGCATAGTAAAAGCTGAAAAAATATATTTAAACTGACAGCAAAGTCTCAGAGGAGGCCCAGGCTCAGAGCTGGATTTCTCCATTTTTAGGCACAGAAGAGACACTGGGAAATATCCCAGGTGCCTGCTGAGACTTCCAAGAGTGTTATGGCTGTATTGCAACAAACATTCCTGTGCCAACTAACCTGCAAACAGAAAACATTATTTTTAAAGATCCAGCACTGTGTCATCCCCTACTACATGCCCTGGTATTATCAGAAAAGGCAGAGCATGGGTGAACATAAGCATCAGAGCAGGCAGCAGGACAAGAAATCTGAGATGTGACTCAGTACACCAGAACAAACTTTTCCTGCGGAGAAGGACAAAGAGTGAATTTTCTCAGTGTTTAAAAGAAGGAGACATTTGTTTTTCTAGAGAAAAACATGAAACTGTGACAGCACTGTCCTCCAACCATAACTGGCCCAAGTATACGTGCAAGGTGGCTGGGCACTGAGGGTTTAAGCAGTAAAGAAGGCTGCAGGGTGTAGTATTAACTACAAATGACAGAGATAAAGAAATAGAAGGCAAGGATAGGAGGCTCTTGAGGAGAAATCAGACCTTTAAACACACAAGTATGTGATAACACAGGAACAAGAAGAAGGTTGGTTAGTAAGATGGATGGGTTGGAAATGAGGCTCAGCTGTCACAGATGAGAAGTTGTGACCCCCAGCAGATAACGAGACTAATGATCTACTACAGTGATTTTTTTTTCCACAACGACCAATTGATTCATTGGTCATACAAAGTTTGAGGAAGAGCATTTCCCTAGTAATGAGATAATGACAGGAAAAAATATCTCTGCAGCTGTGACAGGATTATTGAGTTACTTGTGAATCCCTCTCATTCTTACAAGAAGGGCTGTATTCACTTCATTGGCTTTTAGAGAGGAAAGGAGGTGGTGAAGACATAAGACTTGAATTTGTTCCAATGCCTGCTAAAAGATTCTGGATTAGCTGCTGTTTCAGGGTAACTGGTTTAGTATTCATTAACACTGTACAACATCTTCCACTGGTATAGTACAGACTGTGCTATCCAAAGGTAATATAGTTTTTTCAAACCAGTAAAAAAGTAGATCTTTCATGGAAAACCTTCCTTCTATGGCTAACCCAAGAGACCTGAGGACTAGAGTGGTTTTTAAGTGGGATTTTTTTTTTCTTTTTCTGAGTCTCAATGTAGGGATTTTCATGCAGAAAGAAGTCTTGATGTCTCATTTTTTTGTTCCTATGTTGAAACAAATGGAAGAAGAAAATAAGATTGAAATACCAGTCATCTGTAGCAAAGGGACTGGTGTGGTGTTACTGTCTCTACCCTTCTTCTCCTGTACCCAGTGCCTTTTAAAGTTTAAGAACAAGCAGGACTTGGAAAACTCTCCAGATTACTTTCCTCTTCTCCACTTCATCATTTCCTTCTTATGCGGGTATCAGAATTATGAGACTGTGACATTGATAGCATTATCCACCTATCTCATGATAAATTTGGGCTCTCTTGCTGTCCCCCATTACAGGCATTCCATGAAAACCTGAGGGGATTCAGGTACCAATTAGTGAGGGACTGGTGGCAGGGTAAGGGGCTGGCAGAGGCCAAGCTCCCCAGCTGGGACTGATGAGAGTATGTTCTGGATACAGGCAAAAAGATTTAGTCTCCACCCCCACTCTTCTAATGCCCAAATATACACAAAAAGGCAGTCAGTCCTGTGATGTCTATTACACATTATTTCACTAAGCATCCAGCCAAGTCTTTGTTTGGTAATTTAGTGAAACAAAGACCACAGATTTGACCCTCCAGCCATTTCAAGCTAAAAACAGTGCGTGAAACCACTGGGTTTCCAATACTTTGACTCAGTGCAATGTCTTCAAGCACAAACCTTCTTGCAAAACATGTTGCGGACCCTCCAACATCACTGCTCTCTGCCTGAGTCCTCGCTTTCTTGCTCCTTCTTGCAGCTCCTTGCTGTGTTTCCAGCTGAAATCTCCCAGTGTTCCCACGCAGCAGCAGCAGCTTCCCAGTTCTACACCAGCTGTTGCCTAGCACCATGATGTGATGAGGCCCCAGATGGACACCATAGGTCTCCTGAGGGCTAATTTCACACTATGGCTGCCTTGTTCTTCTTCCAAAGGAGGCCTGGGCAGAATCCAGCCATGTCTGGGAGCAGGTACAGTAATAGCATAATCTCTGCAGGGCTGCTGAGGTGTTACACAAGAAGTGACATCTGAACAGGTATCTCCCAGATAGCTCGTACCCTGTTGTCCCCACACACACAACCCTACCTTCTCATCTATAACATTTCTGTGGTTCTTCTCTTTTTGCTCCTTGTAATGTCTCTTGCCCCATTTTTCCTCCAAGTTCATCCCCTGTATCTCAGAACAACATGCTGGTTTGTTCCTTGCAAACTGCCCCTCAAAATCACCCCTTCCAGCATCCTGCCATAGATGAGCTCTGTTCCTCTCAGCTGCTAACACAGTCTGGTCTCTGGAGCTGTCTGCATAACGTGTACCCTAGAGCTTTATTAGAAGCTTGTCTGCCTCCACTCCAGGCTCTGCATCTTCCTCTACAGTGTCTGCTTGTTAGTGTACATGGAGGAAAAGAAGGAGAAGGGATGGCTTTGTGCTTGTGTTTGAGGCTGAACTTGAGCAAACATGGTCTGCACATCAACTGCGCTGTAAACTTTATGTAATATTGGGCAAAGCACGTCATAGCTTGTGTCTTCATTAGGGGTAGGAAACGCCAATAAATAGCTTGGATAACAATCACTTCTGGTGGAAACCAGGTCCCACCTGGTAGAAATGGTGAAATAAATTAAAACCAAACTAATAAAGAAAGTAATTACATGTCTTGTGATTTCATCTATTTATTCATCTCAGGCCAGCTGAAAAAGTCTGCTTATTCCATTACTGTTAATCCAGACACATACAAAGCTAATAAAATGTCATACAAATAATAGTTTTCCAAGCTGTTGTGTAGATAAATTCAGGTGGGGAGAAATATCAAATACTTTTCTTTTCATCTTTGGATCTATGGATATCCAAGGGATCAGTCTTGTTTTTCTTTTGAACATAGAATTATGCAGAAGCTACGTGATTTCTAGAGCTTCTTAACAAAATACTCTGCAGCTTTTCAGCAGTAAGTTAGAAATATATAGCTTTCTTTGTCTTTACTCTACTCTGTGCCAGAGTATTGCCTCTGTCTCCAGCTGAAGGGATGCTGAATGGCAGTACAGATACACAAACAGCCATGAATCAGATCATCACAGGGGTTTCACAAGGAGGAAAATATGGTCCCTGACCATATTTTGCCTGGAATGCTGACTTGATCAAGTGCTGGTTAACAGTGAAGTGATCAGAGCTTTGAATCCTTGGTTGCCCTCTGATAATTCAGAACTGCTTTATGCTTAGTGCCCAGAAATGTGATAACTCTTAAAAAATTTGGCCCACGCATGGCCTTTTATTAAAGCTAGCAGGAATGCTTCATGCATCCAAAGCCTCTGTGAAGCAACAGTGAGTACAAGAGGGTGGCAGTAGAGCCTGTATGCTAATGACATAGTTCCTTGTTGGGGCTGGCTTGCCATAAATGCCAAGATAGCCTATAAAGCTTCTATGAAAGCTGTCTTTTCTTGCTGGTATGTTGACAGTGATGTTTACAGCCTAAAGACTGGAAACTCAGGAAAATCAATCCCTTTGCCATCCGCATTCTGAATTTTTGCTCCCTTAAGTGGCAGGTATCAGCACACAAACAACGCAAATGTTGGTGGTCAAAGTAGAAATTAAGCATATTTCTGATCTACTCTCTGAACTGTTCCATTTAAGTGTCAAGTGCTTCTATCACGGACTGGGGGGAAATGCAGGATTTGAGTGTTGGCATGCTTCTACTATGTGCTAGGCACTAAGCAAAGCCATGGCACAGAAAGCCTGCACTTCAAATGTAATATACGGAGCAGCAGATGGATGTAATAAAGCAGGAAGCATACGGAAACAATGACACAATTATGAACAGCATAATACGCAATGGTTATAGCACACCAAAGCAATAAGCAGGCTTCCTATTATGAATGCCTAAATTGGTCATTTTAATATCTAAATAGCAGTCATCTGGCCCAGCAAGGCCATACAGAGCATCTCTCCCTGTTACTCCAATGCCTTATACAGCCAGTGGAAGTGTCAGTCATGAGACAGCAACTCCCTTGTGCCCCTGAGAAATAAATGGTTATTCAGGTCCTGATGGGTTATTCAGGTCCTGAATACAGCCAAGTATTCACTTTCTCTGCTCTGTGCCTAAGTGCTGAAGCCAAGAGGCTGTTCAACACGCAGCGTCCCTTTCTCTGTTGGTCCTTTCTTAAGCTGCACCAGTTGCAAAACCTCTGGCAGTGAAGTGCTCAGGCTGAGCCAACTCCAAGTGTGTGCAGCAAAGCGTGAGTGTGTACGGAGAACTGCAGTGCAAAAAGCACTGCTGAGGCCCAGTTCCCCCAGGGGCTGGCAGCCCAGCCAATACATGGTACCAATTGTACTCTTGAACTAAGGCTCCTAAATTTCTCTTAAATCAACCCTAGGTTTGCTAGTAGTTGGTCTAAAATTGGTCCCTTGGCAATAACAAATGAACTTAGAGGAACGTGGAATTCCAACTATTTAATTTGAGATTCCCAGTAAATGTCTTGGAAAGTTTACAACCTTGCCATAATCTGCTAATGATTTAAGAGTTTAGCTCGTCAGATCTCCAATATTTGTCATTTTAAATTTTCCTTCCTGAATACAGTGGCCAAAATATTTCCTATCTGATTGCTCGAAACAAGCACCTGAAGATATATGTTTTTTATACCTAAATCACTAGCTTGCTTGCCACTCTGAGCCCTGCATCTCTGAAAGTCAGGCACTTTAGATACCTACACATGGTTTCAGGGACCTAACTTTTGGCAGTCAAATTCATGTTTGTGAAACTATCACATGTTTCTAATAAGAATCTAAACATAAAACAGACCAAAGAAAAAAAGCAAGGGGGAATAAAAAGAAAGAAAAACAATACTCTGTAGGATATCTATGTGTTGACATAAAATATGGAATTATTCTACACCTATTGCATCTGTATACGTAGATACCTTTTTCCAAAGATGAACTATTGAATCAGTTGCTCAGAGCATCCTTGGAAGATAACTTCTGTACCTGACACCCACCAAGCCAACAGGCTCCACACCAGTGTGCTGTGTAGTAGTGATGCAGGCATCCAATGCACCTCAGCAGGAAGCCTTCACTCACTCCCATTTTGTTATTTCTATCTCTGGGCATTCTCAAAAATATAGCTTGGTGCTGGTGCCTGAAGGTTTTTATGTTTTCTGTTCTGCTGTTATCTTAGTAGCAACTATTCCTGGACAAGAGGATTAAACTTAGTGTGTCCACATCTTGTAAGCCTGCTTTGGGGATTCACTTACCAGAAGGGTGAGGTCTGGGCAAACAGAAAGCCCCAGCAGTACTTATGGGTAAGAAAAAGCCAAAGGTATGACATCACATTTGTGTTTGTGCCCTGCTTTACTTCTGGGTTCAGATGAAATAAACCCACAGTTTTTCTTTCATTAATGGGGTAAAAACATAAGCATTTATCAGCAGGGTATCATGGTGAAGTCATAAAACATCACAACTGTTTTGAGATTGTTGCTTCAGTTTCTCTGTCTGGTGGACTAAAGCACTCCTAGAAAGGTCTTCTGGGGACTATGGGCATCATTGCTGTTGGGTCTCTGGGGAATGGAATTGCCAAGAGCACATGGCAGACTTGTCCCCAGCTCTCCTGTGGGTGGAGGAATGAGGTTGAGGTCCGGGTTAAAAAAGAGCACAACTCAGCACTTCAGCTATCACCATCATGCTGCTACTCTCCACAAGGCCTAGGCAGGGGCTTAGAGGCAGTCACCCTCCAGCCTCAGAAAGCAGGAAGGACTGCTGTCCTCCACACAAAGACAATAAGAGTGCATGTCAACCAGTACAGTGCCTAAGCCCAGACCTTAGGCTGAAATTGAGCATGTTCACCACACTGCCTTTGGGAGAATACTTAAGTATGAAAACGGAGGGTTGTCCTCCTCTAGAGAGCATTGACAGAGAAGCATGAGAGCTGTGGATCTGCCCCAGGCTTGCAAATATGTCTGCTGTGATCAGCCTTCCAAGGGGGTTGTCTGCAGCACCTTCAGGCTCTGATCAGCCCCAGAGGCTACACCAGGAGCTACAGAGAGCCACTCAACCCCCTGCTCAGGCTGTAAATTGAGGCTCAGATTTCTTTCCGTGTGTGCGTACAAACATGCACATAGACCTCTCCCAAGTACTGTTAGGCAAGAAGATGGATTTCACCTAGACAGGGGCATCTGAAAGGGTTTAGCACTTCAGGGCTTTGTGTGTGACTAAGCTCAGTGGCAGTAGTCGGATGTTGTACAAAACCTTCTTCATTCTTTACATTCAGTACTTCTCAGTTCAGTCTACACCCACCAAAAATCTTTCCCATGTTTTTCTTCCTTACAAGGAAAATAAACTTGTAAAGAGGGAGAAGTGAAGGGTTACATCTGGAGGGAGTTATGGCTGTGGCTCAAAGGATCAACTGGAATGTGTGCAATGCGGAAGCTCCTTCCATGCAGCCATTTTGCTTTTGGGGAACGCAGATACATGTTACTTCTGTTTGCAGAACAGAGCCCCCAGTTCAAATTCCAGTGGGGGGAATGCAACAGCATCTCTGGAGAGAGCATGATGGTGATTTATGTTGGTGCTACCCATACGGCCTCATGTCAGAAGCATCTCAGCAAGAGAAATTTTACCTGACTTGAAGCCACAGCCTTGACTGTAGCAGCAAATATTATCATTGTCTAATTTTGATACTTTCTGGTGTTTGCAGATCCCACTGAACTCTTCTGGATTCAAGGTGTTTGGAAGAGAAAGAAATCACTTGCATTGTACATTGACACGAGGATCGGCAAGCAGTACTGCATCTGCTACAGCCCACAGCTACTTTCACCTGTTATAACTATTGGGTTGAAGGCAACATCATCCACCTTCGAGCTCACCCCTGAATTTTGAACAGTATATGGGATGAAGAAGCAGAAAAGCAAAGTGTTTTTCTCTGGTGTTAATTAGTGGTGTGGAGATGGGGGAAATCTAGGTATTGCAACTCCAGCATGTCTGATGTATCTGACTTTCCAAGAGCTGGGGCTTTTCTAGTTTACGAATGTGAATGATACACAGTTCAAAACCACTCTCCGATGATTTCTCAAGCTGATGTAGTTTGTGATTAAACAATTTTTATACAAAAGCTTGATTTCTGATCCTGAAATTCAAATGTTTATCTGCATCTGTTCTTATTTTTGAACCCTTCTCGAAAAGAAAGAATCTTGCCCAAATACTTCACTGCTTAAAACCAAGACAGCTTCTGAAAAGAAGGGTCAGTATTTGAAGCCCTTAATATTTGTCTGTGCAAAAGTCACAAAGTCATTTTAAAGTGATGTGGTATCTGTAAAACAATTATCATTAAGGACTGTTTTTTTTACACACAGCCTTACCGTTTGGAGACATTTATAAACAAACTACTTTGGGAATAATGAAAGCCAGAGAAGAGAAAAAATAATCTATGAGGCAACAACATTGTCAGTGATAGGTATTTGATTTTCCATTCATAATGCCTGAAGTACTTGTAATATACAATATCCTGCATACTGTTCTTGTTTTCCTTTTCCCAAAAGCATGCCCATACTCGGGACAAAGTTCTGTGAAGAAATATTGACTTTATTTGTTTTTAAAAATGCCATAGATTGGAGAACTACCCTTCCCCTTTGTGGATCTTCTGTTTTTTGTCTGAGAAATTCTATCTTCTATTTGCAGTGACTTTTTCTATTCTTTCTAAATTGCCAAACATTGGGGGGAAAAGAAGTATTTTAAAGTGAAAGTATTGATTAAACAAAGAATTTGCTATTCGCTTCAGTGCTGAGTGTATTTTTGGAAATAATTTTGAGCGGAATAGCTACCAGTGTTTGAAAGGAACATCTGCAGTTCATCTAGCAACCGGCTTTCAAAACACTCCCATGTGTGCCTGTCTTGTTCCTGATCCATTTTCAGTAACTATTCCTGATAGTTACATGTGTCATCAGAAAGGATATGGATGAGCAATGGTGTTTAAAAATTGTGAAAAGCACTGTACAAAAAGTAGGACAGAAACAAAGAAGTCTCCTTGGTTGATCTTGTAACAAAACCACTGCTTCCAACAAGACAGGTATGAAAGAAACAACCTGGCAGACCATCACCATGAAATCAAAGACTGTAGTGGACATCCCACAGCTCTGGCCATTCGTCATATTTGAGTGTGTATCTGCATCACCTGAGCCCCTAACTATATAGGAATTAGTTACACATTACATTAAATTCATCAGTCAGCTACACTCTTGAAAGTTTCATTTGCAGTCCAAATTTCTTGAACTTCAGCATGCAATTGCTACATATTCTCACACTTCTCTGTTAGAGAGAGAAGTGTGTTATTGTAGTGGAAATGCTAAGTCATGGATTGAACCACTGATTGAGCACCTGGTGGGAAGGCAGGGCCAACCGAGGGAGGGGAGCTCAGGTGTATGCAATGCATCTGAATGACTGGAAGCAGCCAGGATTCACCCCTTCCCAGAACTCACATAAGGGTTGGCAGTATGGAGGCAGGGCTATCTTGCTGGAGATCCCTGCATACTTGAGGCCTTCTGAAGGTAAGCAGAGTCTTTCCTTTGTTTCTGTGTCTGAAGTTGTTGCATTTGAGCAAGACCTCGCTTGCCACTGCCTGGGACTTTGCTGCTCTGCTATTATTGCTGTGCTTTCCATTGTGTTACAGTTATCAATGTGTTATATTGATATAATTTTTATTTTTATTAAAATATCCTATCTATCTGTCAGCTGTACCTGGAACCTGACTGAGTAGGTGGTGGGGAGCAGGAGGAGAATTGTGTCCTTGTGATCATCTCAGCCAGGTGAAGGGGGTTGCAGCTGCGTTCTCTCTTAATGAAAGAGAAAAGGGAAATTAAAACGTGGAAGTTGATGAGCAGCCTACCTTACCCCATTTACAGCTTCCTCTTGTCAGAAATACACAATGTATAGTAGCAGTCATGATGTCTCTGTGACATGTGTTGTAAATTTGTGAAGAGTTATAACTATGCATGCAGATATACTGAAATTTAAAATGGGTGCAATTGTACTTAAACAGTTTGGCTTTTACTCCTAAAATGTAAAGTAGTCATAGAATGATTTGCTGTGATAAGAAAAAAATAAATCTTGAATGTAGCATGGGTTTGAGGGGAGATGATGAGGACTTGTTACATCATCATGCATGAAGAGACTTGATTTGGCATGGCTTTCATTGTTTTTCTTTAAGAAATGTTTGTTATCAAAATGATTGAAATCTTCTTTTGTTCTTTAGGCTTTCTTTCTTAAAGGAAACATGTAAAAATCTTAGTTACAAACACCATGTTTACACTTCACCTTTTCAGACACAGAGCTGGAAGAAAAACTTCTCCCTTACAAATCAAAGCACTTGTTTCATTCTTTCTTCAAGACTTTATTACACTTCCTCAGGCCAGAGAACATTTATTTTTAAAGCAAAATCTCTGTAAGTAACACTTTAGTTTTGATTAAGTGAATGCACAGCAGAAGCTGAATTGAGCCCTTTCCACCTGAACAGCCTGCAGCTTGTGGGATGGCCGCAGCACTGGGGCACGCAGCTGTGGAATGTCTATGGGATGGTTTCTCAGGTGCAATGCACAAATGCACAGGTTGGTTGCCTGTGAACCTCTTGCAGACCCTGCCAATCCCTTCTGCCTGTGGCTGAGGACATGTAGCGGTTAAGAAACAGGCCCACCAGCTGCAAGGGGCACCTTAGCTTCAGACCTCCGTGCCCCAGCAGCCCATGGCACAGCCACTCCTGCTTCACTCCCACCTCCAAGCATTACACCAAGCACTGACAAATGTGTTGAGGGGAATGAGGAATGAGATTAGATAAGGAATAAGGAATAAGAAGGAGGCAGAATAATACACTTTCTGCTGACATGTCATTGTTGGAACATCTGTATTATGACTATATGTGCTAACGATTGCTTCTTTGAAAATACTGCAAGACAATTAGAGCTGATAAATCATAAGATTTTTCTGGTTTTAAGATCCCAAATGCCATGGGAGAAGAAAAGATGGGGGGGGAAGAAAAGAATGGATGCTCACTTAAAATCTGTTGAGTGCTGGCACAAAAACCCTAGCTTTAGGATGATAGTAAAATACTGTAAAACACAATAAGGGTAGTTGTCTTTCCAGTTTTGCTTGGAATCCAACTCACACTCAAGGCGTTCTTCATGGTTCTATCCTTTTCTGTGGAGGAGGAAAAAAAAAGATTTTAAATGGAGCCTAGTCTTTAGGAGTTGTGTATATATGTTCTTGACTAATGAGCTCTTATATATGCATGTGATCCAATAGAGAGTCATTTTAAAAAATCAAACCATAAATTATAGGATGAATTCATAGCAAAGATTAGGGAAAAGTCAGGATGGTTTGATAAAGTTTATTCTCTCCCTTTCTATGACCTACTGGATGACAGTATATAGCAGGGGCTTTTCCAGTTGTTTGTACACAGACTCCCACACCCTAACACAGAGGTAGGAAGTGGAGAAGTATTGTTTATAAAACTAAAGCTGGATAAACTATCTGTACAGAGCTTCTGCAGCAGAGAATTTGCTTTGCATACTTCTATACCTCAGTGAATTTCAGTGGAAGCTGCACTTCCACTTACACTACATGGGCTACTGAGGGCCTTTGACCCAATCTATTTGCAATAGCTGATCTCCCCTCTAAATGGAGCCAGACAGTCATTGTTCTGGCTGATACTAAGAGCTGGTGCGCCTCAGCCTTGTGAAAACAAAAGGCAAGAAAATCTGAAAAGAGCTACTGTGATTTCCCTTCAAACACAAAATATGTTTGAGCAGAATAGAGTTAAAGTAAATGATATGGGGCATTCTAGGGCAAAAACTTTTGACATCTTGTTATGCTCACACAAACTATTTGCTACCAAAGTAACTCCTGGAGGCTGAAATGGCCTGATGACAGCATAGGAAGAGGATGAAGGAAGAATGGTCTTTGACTCACTCATAGAAATCACCACGGCCAGAAAGTTGGCTAAAGATCTTCCTGGTCAAGTACCAGCCTTGATGAGGGATTCTCAAATGCTTCTTGTGCAGGAGCTGAAGGCTATGAATAAGTGAGACGGCTGCCCAGAAGAGAAGGCAAATAGAGGATGAGGAGCAACTCTGAGGATGATGTTTGCCAGCAGCCTGTAACATTGCTCTGCAGCTTCTTGCCTTTTTCAATAGTCAGAAGTGGATAAATAAATAAAAACACATGTTAAATTTGTAAATAAATAAATAAAACCAGAACAAACAACAGCAGTTAAAAAGCACGATGCTGGCTACACCCAGCATCACTCACTCTTAGCTGGGTTCCTGTATGCATCTATCTAGCTCCAGCCAGCACTTCAGCAATAATTGAGCCAAAGCTGTCAGTGTGTACAAAAATCTGGCCTAATTAATCTAAATATAGATCATAGTGGGACACTACTGAAAGCAAGGGTTTATCATTTTAGTCAGTACTCCTTGGTTTAATTCAATGCTACATGATGTTCCTGTGACTAGCTGGCTGTTCCCTTAGCAATTCCCTTCAACACTTCCATGGGTCAGTATCCAGGACTGATATTTTCTTCTCCTTTTTCCCCAGAGAGCCAGGACATCCAGAGCAGTCCGGTTCTAACTGCATGCAAAGAAATGACCCCATAAGGGCCAAATGCAGGCTGGATGCATGCCAGCATGTGAACAGGGTGGCTTCTTTGTGGGCTAACTGCATATCAGCACAGTTAAATATCCTGGTTAGTCTCAGCAGCAATCTAGGAAAGCAGCTGGAAAAACATCAAAATAATTCACAACACAGATATCATTGAATTGTAAAGGGAGAAAAGCTGCACCTCTGTTTATTGCTAGTATTTTAAAGATATGATTTGATGAAACTCAGAGTTGCGTCTTGGTAATTCTAAAATTTTATGATTACAGAGAAGCTGTGGAAAAAGCTGACTCTTCAGCTGGACAAATTTGCTGAAGTTGGTCATAAATATGATATCTTAAATATCCGCTACCAAGACCCAGAGGACTTCCTAAAAAGTCAAACAAGCATGAGATAGAGAAGATCTGCAAGGTCATCTGCTCCATCTCCTTGTCAGCGTTTGTTGTTTTGTTTCTCCCTGGTTTTCCATGTCTTAATTTAAATTTGTTCTTATTTCCTTCCTCCTTATCAACCATATGTATCTCCTTTAAAATAACTGCTCTCCTCCTCAGTATAAGATCAGATAATAGAGTACAGATTTAATTCCTTTCTCTTGTAGAACCTGAAATTAATCTGTCTCCATTAAGAGCTCAATTGTGGTTAATCACTATTGTCCCTATCTCTTCGTTTCAGCTTGTTCTGCGCACATTGCTTTTTGTCAGATGTTGTCAATAATCCTCCCTTCCCTTGCTCACTCATGTGTGAAATTTCTCTTGCATTTAGTCACAGGCCTCTTCTTAATCCTCTCTTTAATGATTACTGAGTACTAGGATCTGCATCTGATAAATCCAATGGCTAATTTTTTTTTCCAAGGACAGAACTTCGCATTTTAACCTCACTGCAGACTCCCATTTACAGCGCCGATTTCCTGTCTGCTCTACAACCTTCCATAAGATTTTGTGGCTAAAGCTTTCTGCTCCTCTCTTCAGTAGATCAACTGATTAGACGTGTATCTGATCCTTGGTAATCAAAGGCTCCAAAGCTTAAAAAATAAAAAGTAAATAAAAAAATGATATTCTCTGTCCTTTATTTTTATTTTCTCAAGGGAGCGCAAAGGAGTGTAGAAAAAGCAAATGTGAACTCCATACACTTTTTGGTTTTCAGAGGCCATATGCACAAATCTCCCCCCTCCTTGGAGCTGTAACCCCTTTCCCCACAGCTCTCTGTGATATCTCATATATCCTTCCTTTTGTTATTTGTTATGCATCTTCCAAAACAAACACAACTGTAGAAACACAGGATATCTCCAGATTGCAAGGCTTAGGATCAAAAACTGTACTGGCTTTAGGCCGGAGGCAGCGCCGCTGCACATGGGGATTTGAGTTAAATCTCTTTCAAAACCTGCTATTTTTTCCATTCCCCTACAAATATTAGAGCAATGTTCACAACAACACCTTCATGATTTTCAAGAGGCAACCACTTAGTTTCATGCTTTGATGAACAGAGAAGGCTATTGCAGTTATTTTTTGTTGGAAAACTTTATCCCATAAATGCACTATGGAACTGGAACTGTAGTTCAGAATGTTTCAGTGCAAATTAATAGATGGTTGTACATTGCACAAGACAGTTCAACTCATGCCTCTTTGCCCAATCATGCAGCATGAAAGGAACAAATGTGGCATCAGCATAGCACTGTTGCCCCGTTCCTAAGTGACCTCTTCAATCAACTTAAGGATTAGTTTCCCATACTCCGCAGAAATTGCATGTGAACATTTGCATGTCAGCAAGACAAATTATGTTATTAGGTATTAGTTTTAGCTAGTACACTCTGAAAAATATTTGTTGTTCTAAAGATGAATCAGGAACATAGGGAAATTGGTACTATTTGTATAGCTGTGAACTAGGTCCGATAGGGAAATCTATATGCTCTGTGTGATAAGGCATTTTCCTACCTTCCAGGAAAGCTGAGGGCCTGAAGGCGGTTATACAGATGGGTGCATGCAGACACATGTTCGTCCTGCCTGCTCTCTGAGCTGGTGTGGCAGGAGCCAGCGCCCATCTGGAAGCTGTACCATTACAGTAGCGCTGTGCCAACCCTGACATATACAACTTTTCAGCACTTGGCCCTTGTTATGAGCTTGCTATTCGGGTAAATGTGGGAAATACGACTTTTTTGAGAGGTCATCACAAAAATGATCTTCTCATGCTGAGGGGTTAATTTTATGCTTTCTTCATATTCCATCAGTGAGACTCACTTCAGCTCTAAGACTATCATTACATACTGAGGAGCCAGGACACACTTCAGTACGACTGCCAGCAGTTGTCTTTCCTCCTCCTCCTTTTTTTCTCTTTTTCTTTCTCCTTTTCTGCCTTTTTCCTAAAATTCAGAGAAATCTGGCAAAGAATAACAAAATCTCAAATGAAAGTGACACAGAGTGCAAGTGGAGGCTTTCAGCAGACGTGAACACAGTTGTTACAAAGGACATTTGAAGAATGGAATAAAAGTAAGCTGGGGTCTTTACATACAGATGATCCATATCTAGAGAACTTTGCTAGAACAAAGACGAGTTGTGGGCTCTATGAATCAGGTGTCCTCCTAAAACCAGCTCAGGTCCTTGAAAAGCAAATAGAGGTGAATATATCCAAACTCCACTGCCATCCATGTGCACAGCTGGGGCTCCCCAGGCAGTGCAACAACAGGAGGAAGAAAATGAACAGCCAGCAGAGGTGTCTGGATTAGAAATATCAGCAATATAAAGTCTCATTTCTATTTGTATGTGATATTTCAAGAAGCCTCTAAAAATAATAATAATAATAATAAAATAAAGAAAAATCGTTAAATGCATATGTGTATGTATGTATATATTTGTTTAAATACAAAGCTACTCAACAGCTTTGTCAAAAGGTCAGCCTGGCTGCTGTAGCCCACTGGCTATGCCTTGTTTTCCACTGCACCATCAGAGATGAGAGTTCCACACTTTAACATTTTCAAGTGTAATTTATTTATAACCCAAAATACAGCAGCCATTAGGAAATATTGATGTGTTTTTAATTTACATATGTGGCAGCAGAGGGAGATGTAAGATACTTAGCAACACAGCTCACGCTGAGTTCTCAACTACACGTGTCTGCTGAGCTTCTGTGGGACGAAATGACCTCAGGTAATTCTCTCACCTCACGGCCTCGAGGACATTTTGGGTAGTGCTGGCTGGTCACGTTCAACCAGCCAAGCTAGAAGGGCTGTCATACTGCTCAAGCGTTTGTTTCCGTTATGAAGACAGAGATGAAATATGGACCAAAACAAAACAAAAGTAAAAGATATGTTGAGAACAGTATCTACACGGTGCTTGTGCTCATATATCCTAAAAAGATAAACGCCCAGTATCCGTAGGGCCCCAAAGAAGCGGGCACTGAGCTCCACACGCAGCGCCCGAAGGCAGCGAGGCGGAGAGCCCGCGCAGCACGAGGGCAGCTCTGCGGAGCAGGGCTCTCCCCTGGGCAGGTGCGCTTCTCCACAGCGCATCCTCGCGCCCAACGGTCCAGCGCGGCCCCGGAGCGGGACGAGCCCGTGGCGCGGCACGTTCCTCCCCCGCGGCGCTCGGGCGAGCGGAGGCGCCGTGGCCGATGGCGCAGCGCCCCCCCGCGGCCGAATGCGGCTCTGCGGCACGGCTGCTGGGCACGGCGCGGGCGGCCCCGGCGGGGAGAAGCCGCGCGCTGAGGCCGGCGGCGGTGCCGCCCGTGTGCCGCTGCTGCCGCGCGGAGCGGCCGCGGCTCCTCAGCGCCTCACTGTGCCTACGGGCATGGCTCGCTTCGGGAATGTAGAGCAGAAAAATGAAACAGCAAGAAACTCGGGGACAGCTTCCATTAAAATCTGTTGTCTTCTTTCTGTCTATTCTCTTTAAACCTTTTAAACCTTTTTGGCAGCAGTTCTGTAATTACTGTGCAAATCCAGCATAAGAGCACTTCTAGGAATAACCATGCAGGAAAAAGGCAAGGTAAGGCAAGGCAAAGGCAAAGAAGAAGGAAAGGAAAGAGGAAAGGAAAAAAAAAAGGGGGGGGGGGGGAGGGGGGGGGGGTTGGGAGAGGAAGGAGAAAAGTTAAAAGAAAAAGAAAGAAAAAAAGGGGAAAAAAGAAAGAAAAAAGGAAAAGGAAAAAGAAGAAAAAAGGAAAAAGGGGAAAAGAAGTGATTAAGTCTCACCAGGCACCTGTTGGAAATTTAAAGGCTAGATTCTCCTGAATCTTCCAAAATCTCCTGATTTCAGAATAGCTTTACCAATGTGCCTTAGTACTTACTATTTAGCTACACAGGAACTGTGTCAATTGTTCCATTTCACACCAGCAATACTTAATTACTGAACAAAGCCATTGCTGAAAGTATGACAAGAGGCGTGTATTCATTGCATCTACTTAAATCAAAGGTGTTTGATACTTATGCTTACCTGAAAATAATGAATAGTGGTTCTACTGGGAGGGATTTTTTTCTCTGGTGCTCTTTCTTACAAATATGGTAAAATGAATGATTTTACTTGATGGTCATAATTTTGTAAGTATTTCCTATAACACCTCCTAAAAACACTTAATATATTTCAAGATACTTTTAAAAATAAACAAAACTGTAGGTAGCTTTTAGCATATGTGAAATGTTAAGCAACATATGGAACATCTTACATGGCAATAGTTATACTGATTGCCCTTTCTGTTCTCTGTCTTCCTTGAACATCAAACATTATTGGAGTTATGGAGAGGGCAAGATGCTGGGAATATGCAAGAAAAGATGATGGTAAATACAAAATACACTGTATTTTATGTAGAAACGCTGCCTGTGGAATTCCAGAAAACTGTTGAGGAAAGTAGAGCATGTCAGGCCTTTTCAAAAGCACTAAAGTCTTGCCACAAATATTGCTGGAGTCGCCTATTGAGCAGTGAGCACATTGTCAGCTCTTTCAGAGTGCTCCAGGAACACATGGGGAACCACGGTGGGAAGTACCAATGTGGTCATCAGTGGAAGCTCCTCAAACCCTCAAAATATTTCTTAGTATAGTTATCCAAGAACGTGCATTAATTCCTTTGTCTTTCCTAAAGACATCAAAAGTAGGTGTTTGTGTTTGCTTCACCCAAATAGCCTTTTGCCCTCTTGGTGTGTTATTGTTGTAGCACCTAGGAGTTGAGGCTGAGACTCACTGTAACACTGTCAGTGGTGGTTGTTCTCCAGACCCGAGGAAGGCTGTTGGTCACAGTGCACTTTTCCATTACTGCACTCACAGGTGGCTCCGAGATCACACCTACAAATCATTCAAGCAAGTGACTTTGATTTCACATAAGAAACCTACAACTGTCCAGTTCTGGAGTTTATATGTGGTTAGTGTGATAAATGTTAAATGATCTTATATATATACACAACAGACAGGGGATAATCACAGGGTCAGTGAAAAATGATGGTGAGGAAAAGATGTCGAGTGATAGGAAACAGTGCATTTGTTAAACAGCTCGCTTGTAGCTGTCTTTAGAAAGCAATGAAAGGTTGAGACTGTTCATGAGTTAGAGATAACAGCAGTATCATCACTAGAAATACAAGATGCACTAAAAGCAGACAGAGCCTGAAGTGCAGATAATGTATATCCGTAAGTCTGTAGGAGAGACACAGCTGCAGTGCTTTCTCTGACATTTCCTAGAAGTTCACAAGGGTCAGGAAGAGATTACTAAAGATTTAGAAGTAGCATATTTGAATCCCACATTTTAAAGAGGGCAAAGGACAGGAAACTATAAGTCAGCAAATGGAACGTTGTTTGTAGAGAAACCTAGACACTGCTTAAGTGATTTGGCTAAAGAACACCTGGAAATGTTCATTCTGATTAAGGAAAACAAGAATGGTTTATAATACATTACATTATTTGAGTTCTTCAGAAATACTTCCACCATTGGAGTTCTCTATAGAAATGATGACTGCACTGAACCAGATACGTTACTGTATATCACAGCAATGTGAGCATGGCTAGTGTGAAGCAACACATGTTCAGTTTCTCTATGCTCCAGCTGAAGTTTCTGTGGAGGTGTGGGGAAGGTTATATGCTAGACAGAGACCTCTATTGTCAGTGCTAAGAAGGAGGCTAAGATCAAAGGATATTAGAATACCTTTTATTTTTCCACTGAATTCTTTTTTTTTTTTATCTGTATGGGAACTGTTGATCACAGCCTGAGCCACTGATGGATCATCTGAGACAAGCACTGAGTCAGCCCTGGGAGCACAGGTGAAGGCAATTCAGCTGTGTGACCAGAAGGGGTGGAGCCTGGCTGCACCTCTCCTAATCCCACTTAAGGGCTGACTGCCACTGAGGAAGGATCTCTTTCTGGAGGTTACTCCTTGTGGAATTTATTGTGAGCCTATGACACTGGTGAGCATTCTCCAATTATTACCTTTCCACCATGTTAATCCTACTTAGCCTACTCTGCACACCTATTACATTATCCTTGCTTGTTTGTGTAATTCTGCTTCCATTAACATTTTGAAATGTTATATGAAACTATATTTAAAACAAGTTATTCATCTTGTATTTTTTGAAGGAACGCAACAAATCCTGGTATCTTGCAGTTAGAACAAAAATAATTCTAGTGTTGAAGTCTGCTGACAAGGCCATGCATCCCTTTTCAGCTCAAACTGAGAATTCAGGAGAGGGTGATAAATGTGTGGGAATACACCTATACTCCACGTAGACTTCCTGTTAAGCTGGTTCTGCATTTTCTATTACTTCCAGAAGCCTCATAACGTTGAAGAAGAGAAATGTAAGGGTTGTTTCTATTGCTCTCAGCAGCAATAGGGTTGAAATGGAGCTATACCAGGAGCAGTTGTTCCTGCAAAGAGAAACAAAGGCAGTTCCTTAGCCTGGAGGTTCTCCTGCTGACCTTTTGCAGTGCAGACAGGATGATGGAATGCTTGTTGTCTTTCTTTCAGTGTCCCAGACACCTTGTGTCTCCTGACGCTGAGCAGGACTGACTCTTCACTTTTTTGATAAGAATTTGATAAACTGTAAGTTACCAGTTCTGAGTCAGAGGTCTGAAATCAGAGTTTAACTCTGAAATGAGCATCCCCAACCTGTACCCTCCTTCCCTTTGCCTTCACAAAAGCCTGAACATCTACTCTCTCCCTTTGGGAGGGTGGTGATATCTCAGCAAGATTCTCTTCTTCTGGACTTTTCCATTCTCTACTATCTTGAGAGTCATCCTCCAGTCGTATCTCATTCAATACTTATTGCATTAGGGAGCTAGTCTTATCCACTCTTCTGCCAACATGTCAGTTTTACTCCTCCACCACCCTCAGCCCTTTGGGGACAGCAGAGGCAGTGACTGACTGCTTCTGTGTAGACCAATGCTGCCATGGGAGGCTGTTCTGGCACATCATGGATACATGCTGTCAGATGCTTCATTTGAAGAGCAAAGAGCAAGTAGGATTTCTGGACAATTCCCACCTTCAAGCAGACTGATTAAATGAAGCTGGCTGCCAGTAAAGAAGGAAAACAATTTTCTCATTGAAATGTATTACCACTGTGTATTGGAACCTATTGGAAAATTACTTACTGCTCAATGTTGTCATTAACATTGCGATAGGTTTTCATGAGGTTTCTACTTCTGCAGGCTAGGGGCCAAATACATTCCAGATGTAACTTCATTAGTGCCAGTACCTCAATACTGAGAATAGGTTTGGCCCCACAACTTTAGGATCTCTGTGTGCTGGTGCTTCTCTGTGCTACATGTCAGTGTTTGTATCGCACCATGAAAAGGACATTCCCTTGGAGTCACAGAACTAATCCAAAGTACAATTTTTATTTAAAACAAAACAACTTGAGTTCACGTATGTCTCCAATGATCAGGAGCTCCACAGCCAAGAGCAGCTGTCCCAGCATGGTGTAAGCCAGGGAAAGACAAAGCTGGGAGGAGGTTGCACAGCCTCATAGCTCTATCTTACTCATCCTTCCTCCAGGACTAACATAAAGCTGGAACACTGTTAGATTGTGAAATAAATCCACTGCATTATTTATCAACTATACATGTGATAATGATGATAATCTAGAAGGCATAGGGAGAAATAGATGATCTTAAGGGAGGGATTAAGAACCTGGACAGACTGAAGAGTTGGGCAGGGAGGAACCTATGAGGTTCAACAAAAGCAAGTGTGGAGTCTTGCACCTAGAGAAGAATAACTGCATGCATCAGTACAGGTTAGGGGCTGACCTGCTAGAGAGGAGCTCCATGGAGAAGGACTTGGGTGTCCTGATGGACAACAGTTTGGCTATGAGCCAGCAGTGTGCTCTTGTGGCCATGAAGGCCAGTGGTATCGTGGGGTGTATCAGAAAAGATTGTGGTTAGAGGGCGAGGGAGGTAATCCTCCCCCTCTACTGTCCAATTCTGGGCTCCCCGGTTACAGAAAAGACAGGGATCTCCTAGAAGGAACCCAGCGAAGGGCCACAAAGATGATTAGGGGCCTGGAGCATCTCCTGTACTAGGAAAGGCTGAGTAACCTGGGCTTGTTCAGCCTGGGGAAAAGAAGTCTGAGGGGGATCTGATAAATGTTTATAAACTTCTAAAGGGAGGTGGGTGGCAAATGGATAAGACAGGCTCTTAGTGATGTGTAGCAATAGGACAAGAAGTAATAGCCTAAAAACTTGAACGTAGGAAGTCTGTACTAACATGCTTAAGAACTTCTTTATGGTGAAAGTGACAGAGCACTGGAACAGGCTGCCCAGAGAGGTTTTGGAGTCTCCCTCTACAGAGATATTCAAGACCCATCTGGACATCTACCTGTGTGACCTATTGTGGGGCACCTGCTGTAGCAGGGGGCTTGAATTTGATGGTCTTTTGAGGTCCCTTTCAACCCCTGCAATTCTGTGGTTCTGTGAAGATGTAGAAAAGGATTTTGAAGAAGAGCTATCATGAGGGCACTTAAGAATGTAGAACAACAAGAATTCCCACAATTCTTCTTCCTGATATTTACTTTGTTAACTTTAAATAACTTATCACTTGGGCACTGCATAAATAGAAGAAAACCTATGTTATGTTTCCAGACTGGATAGACTTTCTAAAAGCACAACACTGTTTCTATCACTGCACTGTATCTTCAGACTCTCAGGCTGCCTAGGGTTTCATTCCGGGATTTGCCAACGAACAGGGCATAGTTAACTTTTTATTTAAGAGGTGCATTCTGAAGCCAGAAGTGCTGTGCTCAGTACAGTCCTCAGTACATTTAATACCCTGCGTTCCCCTGATGAGAGCTCAAAGGGCTTCTATAAAAATATAATTGATCAGGCTTTTTTATCCACAGCTCAGACGTGTCATTCAACACCCTATTCTGCTTTGGTATTACCACCAACAAGGACAACTTTATTTAGCCAATGCTCACATAGGGAAAGGCAGAAAACTCAGTTTCTGTTCTGAGAAAGTTAAACAATCTCCATGTAGTCCTCTGATTTCAGTGTTATGCTCTCATTAATTAGATTTATTACGTATCTGAGTGCAGAATCAAGTTCTGATTTGGATTTAATTTAGTTTCAAAATATTTCTTTATTTTCCAATTAAAAATGTTCTTTGGTGGAGTTTCTACCAAAATAATATATTGGTTTTATCTATTGCACAAAAGGATTGAATTACATTGTTCTCTAGGCTTCAACTGAGTTTAAATGCTTAAAATTAATTAAGTGCTGAAATGTTTTGTGAGATGGGGCCCTCAGGTCTCACAGAACTGAATAGGAGACACATAGGGGTTGCTTCTGTTTTCAGAAAAGGTGACTGTTAGGGTGTTAAATGTCATTAAAGTGCTTAGAGCTTATTCCTGACCAGGAACTCTTTCTAGTTAGTTTTGAAGACTTAAAGTTACAAAGGGAAAAGCAAAGACTTATGCAAGCAGAGGAGTGCATTTTTTAACGTTTCTCTTTTCAAGTCTGATTTCAAAAGTTAGAAATGAATAACTGGTTTGTAGGCACTTGCATGAGAATTTCAGAGGTAGCTCCTGTGCATCATCATACTGGGGCTATATCCGTGGCACCAGGAGCTCTGTTATAGGAAGCTTTCAGCATGCTGTTTGCCATGCTAAGCAGGTTGGTAGGTTATCTTTGCCTTAGGAGCCTCAGCAGTGTTAGGAGCTGCATGGACTTAGTACCTGATGACTACACTGTGATCTGTTGTTACCTGTTATCACCAGTTTCTTGTAGTCTTGAATTCCTATGGGATATTTTCTGGTTCAGGCTATGCCCTTTCCTATGACCCTTTGCAGGTAAGAAATTAAGGCGGGAAAAGGAATAGAGAGTTCATGAGGCTAAGGGACCACACAGTCCCCCTCGGGTGGAGACACTTTTCTTGAGGTGAGTCTTTCCTTTGGAGGCTGAGCCACAGAAGATGCTGGTTTGTCCCATGAAGGCTGCGTTTTCATCTGCTATGGCACCAGCACATCCTTTAACTGCAGGCTAGTGGGCCAGGTCTTATTTGCAGGGGAGAAAGCTTTCATCTTTTCTCCTTGCCTTTTTTTTTTTTTTTTTTTCTCTCCTCGGAATGAGGGAGATGCAGCTTGCCATGCAGACATTTGTGGTGTTTCTTCCTCATGAGTTCTAGTGCTGGATGGCATCTGCCTTGGCCTCAGTCACTGCTTTCCCCTCCTACACTTTGTCATAAGTCACAGAGTCACAGAATCACAGAATTGCCAGGGTTGGAAGGGACCTCAAGGATCATGAATCTCCAACCCCCCTGCCACACGCAGGGCCACCAACCATTCCACCTAATGCTAGACCAGGCTGCCCAGGGCCCCATCCAATCTGGCCTTGAACACTTCCAGGGACGGGGCATCCACAACCTCCCTGGGCAGCCTGTTCCAGTACCTCACCACTCTCTCCGTAAAGAATTTCCCCCTGACGTCCAACCTAAATCTCCCTTCCCTCAGCTTAAAACCATTTCCCCTTGTCCTGCTGTCACTCACCCTTTACCTTAGATGACATTTCTGGCTTTCCTCACATTCTGCTTCAGAGATATTTTACTTACATCACATTTGAGCAACGATTTATCATTTCAACTCTATCCTCTGTCTTCTTCCCTTTTCTATTTTTTTTTTAATTTGGCATTTTTCTCAAATGACTCTTGTTTAAATGTGAAGAGGTTGTTTTCATATTTCTGTGTTTATATTTTCACTATATGTTTATTTTGCTGCAGAATACTCCAAATGACTTGGCAAAAGAAGTGGCAGCTTTTACAAATAAAGCCATTACTGTGATTTTTCCAATTTTTAACTGTCAGTGTATTTTTATGTGACTCGAGATGCAAACAGGAAAAAAAATCCAAGCCACACTTGTTCAAATAAGTATTACCTTGTTTACCCTCATTATCAGCAAGGAAGTCTGGTCTTAGCTCCATGCAAGATGACTTTTATATCTAACACCATAAGCGTTCCAAATTTATCCTGCTTTTTTCAGGTAACTGCACTCAAATATTCTGACTTTCTTTAAGAATACAGTCCATCATTATTTTTCCCTTTTGAACTTAAGTGATTTTAACAACGAGAGTTTTTACTGGGAAGGTAGATTCTGCACTATTTGAATGGCTTGTATTTCTCCCTCCCTGTATCCTCTATCTACCGTGTCTCTCACCTCCCACCTAAGGCTGTTCTGGTGCAGCAAACACTCTGCAATGACATGTTTCCAATGAATTTTCCCCCCTATCCAACACACTCGACCCAGCCATATTTTTGCAACTGATCTCAATGAGCAAAAAAAAATAATCATCTTCTAAGTTTATGAGATTATAAAGGTACAGAATTCCTTTAAGACTCTACTCTAGCATTCTCTAACTAATGCTGGAAAAGTGTGCAGTGGTACAGTAGTAGGCATCATACACACTGCAATTCATTTCAGTGGTATAACTTCTCAATGTAGCCACACTGTTGTAACAGTGGAAAAATAGAGAAATAGAGCTAGGAAAGAGCAGCCAAATCCTGTGTAGATTCTGCAATGAGCATTGTATTCTGTATCCATCAGATTTATGCTCATAAAAGCCCAGTGCTATGTTAGATATGAAAAGTACCTTAAGTAGTGTGTCAGTATGAATACTCACTGTTTAAGCAGAAAAGTTCTTTCTGTTGACATTTTGTTCTCAAATACTTTCATAGGTTTTGAGTCCCTATGGGAATATAAAGTTCTTTGCAATGATGCTCCCAAAAACCTTCAAAAAGGAAATTCAGCACAAATATTTGCCATTGTGAGTTTACTACTGTGTGACTTTGAATCTCCAATTGCAATACCTGTGTGCTTCTGGTGGTGGCCCAATCTGCAAACTCACTCTTTTACTTTCTGCCTGAAGCTTTCCATTTGGTTTTAGAGCTGCTCCCTGGGAGAGGCTTTTGTAATAATGAAAGGCTGTTGTCTTGTAAGAAAGATTTTTGTTGTCTTGACCTCTTGCAGTGATTTATTTGAGGTGTCTGAGGAGGACAAAAATGAGACAGTAATAATTATACCTTTTCTTTGGAATTATTCTATAAAAAGCTACAAAGCTTAAAACAAACTTACCTATGGCTACTCTCGTGCAGCTGAACACAGTTTTCCACTCAGTGAGGGACAGCTGGCCACATCTGAGTCTGTCTTAAGAGCCAGACCCAAATAAAATTACTTGTTGAGCTGGAACCAGGGCTGGAATTGTTCTGCAAACAGCCAAAGAAACTGTAGGTGCTGGTAAGCCAGTGGGAACAATACCAGCGACAGTATGCCAATGTAGTTTCAACTCCATAAATTATTTTACAGTGGCAGGAGGCCTGTGGGAGTGTTTATGTTTGCTGTCTGATGTCCCTCTATTTCATTTTTATCATGTGTGATGGATGGAATGTTGTTATTAAGCAGAGAGCTTTTGGGACAGCTTCCCTCTAGATAAGGACTTGGTAAGCCAAGGAACAGTGGTTGTTCTTTGTGAGCAGCAGCCAGAAGGGCTTGGGGTGAAAAATGCCTTGTTCTGTTCTCAAGGACTGATTGAAACTTGTTGATGCAGGAGAAAATGAGAAATTTGAAGGAAAATTCCTACCAGTCCTTTTTCTTGCTATATAGCTTGTTTGTTTTCTGAGAAGGAAAACTGGAGCACTCCAATCTATTCCACAGTAAGGGTTCAATATCCTTCATATATCCATCTCTTCTGATCTAGCTTTAGATTATATAATAGATACCAACCCCAAGCTCTTCTACTGCTAGCAGACTTGCTATGTCAAAAAGCCATTCATAGACTTGGCAGTGCTGCTAGCTGTGACCCAGCTGGGAGCAACATCCATCTAAGCAATTCAAAAGACATTGCTCAAAAGTAAGATGACTCTGTGGTCCCAATAGCCCATGGTTATGACCTCAGATGGATTTTCCCATTCTGCAGCCTTCAACAGAGACCCTAAAGCATAATGCAGACATGAAGGGCTTTAGTAGAAATGTTGTAGAAATGCTGAGTCATGGCCAGAAACAGCAATTGAGCATCTGATGGGAAGGCAGGGCCAACCCAAAGGAGCTCAGGTACATGCAATGCACCTGAGTGACTGGAAGGGGTGCAGCCAGGATCCACCTCACCCCAGACCTCATTTAAGGGTTGGCAGTGGAGATGAGGGCATCTCTTGCCAGAGATCCCTGTCTACCTGAGGCCTTCCAAAGGTAAGTAGCTCTTTTTTCCTTCATTTCTGTATCAGGGCTGCTGCATTTGGGCTCACTCTCATTTGCCCCTCTGCTGTTATCATCCCATTATAGCATTACAAGGTCTTACTATAGGCCTTCCAAAATGGCTATACAGTTGTCTATGAGATACATTTAACACGTTTTTAGTAATAAAAATAATTATTTATTGAAGAAAAAACTTAATCACATGACTGCAAAAAGTTATGTCCAATTATATACACCATTTGTGTAGTTGTATAGATCATAATGGGAAGTTCTGAACTGGTTTGCTAGAGAAATATCTAATAAAGTATTCAGTTACTAAAACAATGCATTCCTTTGGAGCTATATTAGGTAACCAAAAAGGTCTCAGGAAAAGAAAAACTACATGGGGAATTAGTTTTTTATTTTATAGTCACTTTATATGCTGAGGATTCTTAGTTTATTCTATAAGACAAGAATAAATAAGTGACAGGCTTTAAAGTGTCATGCTTTTTAATGAATGTTTTAATAATGAACCATTTTCTGCAAAAATTGTATTTCATTTTATGATGTTCATTTGATAGTTTTCAATTCTCAAGTTCTAGGAGGTCTCTTTTTCTGTAGTAAAAATGCAGGTCCCAACACTGAGTGACCCCAAGCCCCACACTTGAAAAATCACACCCATGATCTCTCCAAGCTCTGGAAACCCTTAGGATCTGAAAATGAAACAACTCCGAAGCCATGAAAGTGAAATTCCCCCCACCTGTACGAAATCATAGTAATCAATTTTTTTATGGGTGAAGTATGGCAGGAGAGAGGGAGAAACAATCTGGGCTACAGAAGTGTGAGGTCAGTCAGGAAGTCCTACCCAGTCCTTCTCCCTCCCTCTCTTGCAGCTGCTACTTTTTCTGGACTATTGACAGTATCCGCAGCTGCAATTCTTCAAAAAGTGCAAAAAGCCAGAGCTCCTGGTGCTGCAGATAGCTCACAGCTAGGAGCTCCTCCTCTGTCCCAGTGTGGTCTCTGCTGCAACCTTCCTCTTTGACTTTAATTTTCCTGTACAGCTGTCCCCCAAGATCTTTTTCATTCATCCTTGTCTTTAGGCTTGCTTGGTATTAGCTGCCTGATTAATTGAGCCACATGGGTCCTAATACAGGGTTGCTGAGGGTAACAGGAACTTGGCCAATGAATTTGTGATTTGAAGTGGTTTCAAACAAGTTTATATACAGAAGTGGCAAAATACAGCTAGCTAACATGGAAAATCTGTGATTGTTTCACAATTCTGGGGAGATTAACCGGCAGTAAGGCATACTGGGCTCACTCTCATTTGCTGTCTAAATTAGCCTCCAGTTACCATAATGCATCGGTAGCATAAAAACTGAACATCAGCAGCACATAAGCCAGAGGTGCTAGCAGAAATTACTCAAACTAATAGAGATTGGTTTATGGGTAAAACAACTTAATGTCTTTACCAAAAGGTATCATTAGCTGTAACTGACTATTGACATTGCCAACTCTGACTGCTGCGCTACGAACACTCTAATTAAAACACTGAGATTATTTTTATCCATCTGCAAGCGCATGGCTTTCAAGTTATGTATAAACTTTTGAAAGCTGTCAGAAGTACAAATGTTATCTCTGCTTTTAGACAGAGATTACACCAGAGCCAAGCAAAAAATGAATAAATACAGGTATGTAAATCAGATTTTGGAATGCAGATTGGATGAGATAGTGTTAGATGAGATTTGGAAGGCTACATCCAGTGGTGAAACCCTACAGAAAGAAAAATCAGAGTTTTGGGATGGGGTGGGTTGTATGGGATGGTCAATCTCCATCAGCAGGATGGCTGCTCCTGAAGTGTTCATAACTGTGCTGTGTAGAATATGTGAGTGTAATCAGAGGATGAAACAAGCTGGGAGAAGTATGCTTTATACTTGCCCCAGATTAATAGAAACCTTAGGGAAGCTGTATTAAAAATTGGCCAGCATTTATGCTAAATTAACTAACAATGTGGTACATAATGAAATTGGCCCCTTGGAACAAAGTAACTTGGTTTGTGTATGTTGGCAGGAAAAATGTCTCTAAAACTTTTCCTAGACTATTATTCTTGCACCTCTGAGGTGGCCTTGTCTGAAGAAACTACAGGTGACTGTGTGTGCCCAGTTTGGTTTTGCCATGTCTATTCTACTTGATGTGGAAATATTTGAAAGTATCTAGGGGGAACAGGATGAGATTTCTATGACCCCCATGCTACAGATTCCTGGGGGGACCATGTCTGAACTGTAAGATGGCCATGAAAAGAGTTGTCAAATTCTGATCATTGTTTAGTCCCTTGAATATGGAACGAAGCTTAAAAGCCATGTCCAGAGTGATGTGGGAGAGTTGCTTCACTCTGATCATCAGTGCCAGTTATTGAAAGGTTTGATCTGGACAAAGGAATCCTGGCTGTGTGGTGGAAAGATCAGGTCAGAGCCATCCCTAGGGCTACTGCCATTTAATGGACTCATCTGTTACAGCCAATGGTGATCTTTATAGATTTGCATTACAGATTTAAGTAAGAAAAGGTTAGTAGTATGAGAGATGAATTAAATGAAAGGTGTTACACTTAAATTATAAACCTTAACAAGGGAAATACAAATATAGATATCCTGTGATAGTAAAGGAAAGGTTATTAATCATTAATAAAAATACTTCGCATGCTAAAAAATTATTGAAATCAATAGATTTTTTTTCTATTTTATGTTATCAGAAAGACTTAAATTGAAGCTTTTCCAGCTTCAGGCTATGAAATAAATAGATGCATGAAAGCAGAGCCCTGCTGCCTACTCCAGAGTTTGTCAGTACTGTCTGTTCAGTCCTGGACCAAAGGCCATTCCTCAATTCTTCTCTAACAGCAGTGTTTCAAAGTGCAGGGACCTGCCTCTCAGCTGCACCATCTTCTCAGCTGTACCCTGTTGGACAAAAGAGGCTCCAGCTCTAGAGGGCAACTTTTTGAGATATGTAGCAGAGGGCATTATCTGAGGGCATTCCATCTGAGGGCATATTTCCTGCTCTGCTGTCTCTGATGTGGACTGTGCTTCAGAGAGCCCAGATGAAGGCTGTGTTTAGAATATTTTCTAGCTGTGTTCTCAGTGTTTCAACTTTCACACACAGCCTCTGACTGAGATGGAACAATCTGTTATTCAGGCAATAATTTAATTTGAATTCTTTTCACGGATAAATGTTTTGGATGATTGGGTTTTTGGTTGTGGCAGAGTTGGAGGGTTTTTTCTGTTTTTTTTTCAGAAAAAAAAGACTCAAAGCCATTACTCTTCTCCCAGTATCTTCTTTTCTGTTTAGTCTTGCTGCATGCCCATTATGCTGCAGATCAGGATTGTCTTGCCTCTAAGCCCAACCCAAAGGATGAGGCCAGTCTCTTTGGCAGTGTGGCCATGCATCCACTCTTCCATGTGTGCATCTATCCATGCACTGTGCTTGCAGCCATTGCCCTCACCCTGACATCTTATAGCAGCTTGTCCCAACTGCTCTGGACTCTCCTTAACACAGGCTCCCTAAAACAGTGTCTGAATATTGCTCTGAGTGCCTTCAAACAGCACATCTGCTTTTAAGAAACAACTCTTTTCTCTCATACTGCTTTTGAGAGATTAAAAAAGTGTGAAATAGGCATTTACATGGTTCCTGTCTATAATAGATTTTATCTACCTTCTAAGTTTCCCTCCCCTGTTTGCTAATGGAAGTCAAATCATCAAATCCATGGTGCTAAATTTAATGTAATTAATTATATCTCTGTTCCAAAGCTTTCTTCGTAATGAGTAATAATTTGTGCTGTATAGATAGACATTCCCGTAGTACTGTCACAAAATTGTGGGGATATAGAATAGCTCACAGAGGTTACTGAAGGCTTAACTTCCAACTCTGTATTGTAGCAAGAAATCAAACTACTGATTTGTATTATTTACTCCTTTTTATGAGCTTAAATCTTTTTTTCTTTAAAGTTTTTCATGGGGTAATTAACTAAAATTGCATCAAAGGACAGTTCCACAGGTGATGCATCACTTTATGACATGTACAATGTTAATGCCCAGTAGACATTGCACAGGAATATTTCACAAAGCTGATACCACCAGAGGTGTTCAGGGGAAGGATAATGGTGGTTGCTTTTGTTCTCTGTTTTGTTCTCAGGGGGATCATAGGGAACTGAATTTCTGTACTTCATGAAACTATAGGCTAAATATCCAGGTACCTACAGTTTTTGCAATTGTCCTAAATATGTACTTTAACCTGTTAATTAGAATACCATAACTGTACAGTAATTGTCTGTCACAGAAAAAAAATCCAGCCTGGCATAATTTGAAGGCTTTTAGTGCATGCATCCCTTCCTTTGCCTTTCTCCTGGCTTTGCTCCTAGTCTGGTAGATCAGCTGATATGTCACTTACACCTACTGCTAAATAGGTCTACACAGATATAAGCATTCATCTAGTAAACACTGCTCATCCAGTCTGCATAAATAAAACTATTCATACTCTATGGTTTATGAAGATTCCCACTTCGATAGAACTCAAGTGTTGTGGAAAAAAAATGCAGCAAATATATGTAAAGGATTTTTTTTCCCTTAATTTGAACCATACTTTGTGAAATGGTAGAAGAGTTTCTGGGCTGAATTTTGTACACCAAAGAGAAGTCTGGAAAACAGTTGTTAACATTTTACAGCTGAGTTATGCACTCTTGAAATGTGTGGGTTTTCCACAAGTTCATGAGGAGAGCATGCCCTCCTTCTAATTTGCTGTGCGTGTGATGCTGGCTTTACTAAGCTCAAACACTTTTTTTAAAGCTGTAAATGGTGCAAGGTCTGTGCCTGTTTCCCTGTAGTTGTACTTCTCAAGATTTATTTATTCACTGAGATTTCTTTTTCAGTTCTGAAAACATAATGTAGCTTCCAGTTTTAAACTTGCTAAAAGTAGAATTTCAGCATGGTATTTAGGGGGGCAAAATAACACCTTAAAGGAGATCTACATGGGACTTACAAGTTTAAATTCCTTTAGCCTCTCAAGGGATGCTCTGGAGGGTTTATATATTTGCCAAATATATTTCTACACAGAAAACTACTCTCACATCTTTTAATAGTGTTCTGGGGAGACTGAGACTAAGCCTGATGCAGAATGGGAATTGAGTGCTTTGGATGTGAATACTGTTGTCCAACATCTAATGAAATCTTCAACTTCTCCATGTGGGCATAACCTAAGTTGTTTGGTTATACATTTTCCCATTGGCCAATAGTCATTAAGAAAGAAGTAAAATAGCATGACTTCTTTGATAAGCTTATGGTATATGGTGTCTTCAGGGAACTGACAAATGGTTGGTTTTTTTTTTAGGTCTTGTATCAAAACATTTGGGAGATATTTGGATTTAAGTTGTGGTCTAGTGATGTAGGAGTTGAGGAACCAGGCCAGCATGAAGATGGATTTCTAGTGTCAGTCTTCAGCAGTGATTCACAGAGCACTGATGAACTTCGGAGTCCTGTGGCCCCTCAAGCAGGTGTGTTGTGAAGGCTGGGAAAAATGGTGAAACAAGACATAATAAGGCCTAACTGAAATGTAATGTGTTAATGGAATCAATGAAACATAACAGTGTTGGTTAATTCTTAAGAAAGGGATGCACTCTCTACAGATAGCACTACAGAATTGGTTTCACCTACCCTCTTAGTGCCTTTTCTGCCCATGTTACTGTTCTACTTTGCTGCGTTTTTTGTTTTAATTGGGAATTTTTGGCTCATCTCAATAAGCTGTTTAAGCTCTGTGGCAACGAGAGAGGTAGAGAGGTGGCAAACTCATAAGAAAATCAAGTGATCAAGAGGAAAGAGCAATTTCAGTCATGCTGCTTAGCAATCTCTGCGGAGCATGATTTAACTTTGCTTAACACTTAATAAGAGCTTCATTTACGTAAAAATGATGCAACTGAGGTGCCAGAGCCCCTAATAAAAATCCCTGAGGCTTCTTACAAGGCTTGTGGCAAAATCAAGGAACATTAATTTCAGCTTCCTTGGTATTTCTGAGAGAAGTGTTTTTGACTCTAGGAAAAATTGAAATTTACTATTGAGAAGAAAATACCTCATTTTATTGAAAATAATTTCTGTGAACGTTTCTATGCTTCTTTTGAAAATATGAAGATTTCCATTAAAAATGTGTAAAGTGAAATAAATTTATCCAGTTTTCAAGGAGTTCAACTAGAAAAATTCTGGCATCCTCAAGAAAAGCACTGTTTTGCTTTAATCTTTTCATCAGTTGAATTAAGAACTAAAAATGAAATGCATGTACACAGGAATCAGAAGTGCTAACACAGAGGTACATAAGTGATGGAATGCTGAGTGCATGTGTAAGTACCCATGGCAGAGGTACTTCAAAGCAGAGTGGGATGCTGTAGCAAGGAGCCCGGGGCTCACCCAGATGTGGGTTTACCATCTCTGTGAGAACAGGCTGCCATTTAGATGGGGCTGCCCAAACATCTCTGCCAAAGAAATGAAAAGCTGGAAGAGACCTTGGAGAGTAAAACAGAAAGTAGAAAATCTCTAAGTGCACAGACAGTCATATGTGTTTGCCTCAGATTGGAATAAGGCATGCTAATGAACATTGCATCCTTTCCTTTTGGTGTAACCTTTCACAAGCTCCTTGCAACACAGAATGTCTTTAATTTCTCAGAAAACATCAGTGATAGTGTTGAACTGCAAATGAGTGTGAACAACTATTCCTATATCAACAGATAATTAAGTACTGATCTGTTCTTAAAAATATAACAGCATTTGGCACTGGGTTGGACTAGATAATTTTAGTAGTCTTTTCCAACCTTCATGAGTGTATAAATCTATGATTTCTCTCTGACTTGTTCTTTTTTAGAAACCATTATGGACAGGATTTTTTTTAAACTATGAGCAAGGGCAAGATACTAAAAAAAAAAAAAACAAAAAAAAACCATGTTAATCTTATGTTGAATCATAGAATGTCTTGGGTTGGAAGGGACCTCAAGTATCATCAAGCTCCAATCCTCTGCTGCATGCAGAGCCACCAAACTCCATATCTAATACTAAACTAGGCTGCCCAGGGCCCCACCCAACCTGGCCTTGAACACCTCAGGGATGGGGGCATCCACAGCCTCTTTGGGCAGCCTGTTTCAGCACCTCACCGCTCTCTTGGTAGAGAACTTCCTCCTGACATCCAACCTAAATTTTCACCCCTTCAACTTAAAACTATTTTCCCTTATCCTGCCATTATCTACCCTTTCAAAGAGTTGACTCTCCTTCTGTTTATAGGCTCCTTTTAGGTACTGGTAGGCTTCAATGAGGTCACCCCATAGCTCTCTTTTCTCCAGGCAAACCCAGTAATGGCATAGCAATCATGTAGTTCTCAGTCTGAAAACAGTGTAATTGCACTTCTTTAATAGCCTTCTAAATATTTCAGGGAAACAAAGCTGTGATGGCTGATAAACTTGGAGGTGGGGAGGAGAAAAGATAAAGATGTCTAATTCTCAGAAACATATCATAATAATCTCAGAAACAACATGGATTGCAGTATCTCCACCTTGTTCCACTAATAAAATAGTTTGAGGGCGAATGATCCTGTCATGCAGATCCATCAAAGTGCAGCTAAGGATTGCAATAAATGTCCTTTGTCTTGTTGAGTGATTGGTCATGGTAAAAACTCCTGGGTGCCACTGGCTGTCTCCACGGTTCAGCCCCTTGTAGCCAAAAGGCGATAAAGCTAGTTTGTGCACCGAGCCAATAGCCGTCATCCTACAATGCAATTACAGTGATTAAACTTTTTTCCCTGTCAACAAGAGGCAGAGAAAAGGAGGCTCTAAGCAGATGGGAATTTCCTTAATCCCATTATGTGAAGCTCCCTCTTTTCCTCAAAAGCCATGGTATCCCAAGTGGGATTTTATAAGCATCTCAAAGCTTGTTAGTGGATTTTTTTTTGCCGAATTCGTTCCTGCAAAATAAAGCTGAAGAGTCGCACACAGAGACAGGCAGGGCAGCTGGACAGGAGGCACGGCAGGAAGCCTCGTAAATGCTTCCAAACTGAGCTAAGGCGGTAATCCTCCCTTTCGTTCAGAAATCCTCACAGGATAAGCATTGCTGCCTTGAGGGGAAAAGAAGGAAAACTTTTTCTTCCTGTGAATACTTAAGCAGAAGGGAAATTTCACAGAGGAAAATGATTGTCATAAAGGTCATAAATCTTCAAGGAGCTTAGTAACACAGAGCGTCTGGAGTTAAACAATCTTTAAATATCACCTTAGAGAAACTGGAGGTCCCAATCCCCAGCCTTCCTGCTCTTCAGGATAACTTCCCTTTGACACCAAGAGAAAAATGTGGGAATTATTACCTTCTTGCATCACTGAAAAGCAGAACTACTCCATGACATTCAGAGGTCTGGCCACACAAGCACAGAGCAATCCCATGGGTAGTTCTGGGCACGTATAAATCCTGTGAGCCCATGCTCTATCAGCACAGGCTGTACAGGCTAGAGCTTTCCAATCACCTCTGTTCCCACTACTGGGTGATGGAGTCTTTAAACTGCTTTCTCATTTTTGACAAACTTATTTTTTAATGATCTAGTTGATGATGGCAATTTGTTCAATAGTTAGAAATTAAGTTAGGAATAGCATGAAGTAAACAAATGGAACTTGAAAACTTACTTTGGGTTGCGTTTCTTTCCTCCCTCCTGCCCGCTTCTGTCATCCAAAGCTTTACACTGCAACTGAATTACCAGGAAAGGTATTAGTGGTTCTGCAAGGACATCCTGACTCCATATGGATGAATTTGCCACTGCTTGCAAGATCTCCATGAAAAGAAGAGAAAGAACAGTCAACACCAGCTCAAAGCCTCCTTTTATGCTGAAATATCATCAGTTCTGAGCCACAGGAAAAGGATCGAGTGAGTTGATCTCAAATCTCTTCCAACTGCCAGATCCTGCTCTTGATGGAACCTGGGTTGGAAAGATTCACAGATGGTCATACAAAATTGGGAAAAGAAGGCATCTAACATGATTTGTGAAGTGAGATATCCCAGGCCTTTGGTGATGCTGAAAGAAACACCTCTCGTGCAGTTGGGATGTGCCAGTAGGAGAAAAAAAAGTTTTCATTTTCAGGAGTTATGGATGTCGCTGCAATTGGCTGTCACAAATCTTACAGGCTGCAAAAGGCAATGATAATTTCTCTCTTATATTTCCAAGTTGCATGGGAACTCCCAGACAAACCACTGCTGCCTTTTGTGGTAGATATTTTGCATTCTCAGGACTGAGATTGTTCCTCCTTTGGGTTGATCTTCTGCTCCAGCTAGATCTGCATGTGTCTGCGGAACAGTGATACTGTCACGGAGGGGAAGGATGAGGACAGTTGGGCTGCCTTCCAGACTTTACTTCCAGAGACAAGAGCTGATGCTGTGAGCAACACAGTAATTCCACACATCTGGAAGCAGAGGAAGCAAGCTTAGACCTCTGTGTTATGTAGTATCCATGGAAATTTCCTGTGGGAATCTCTTCCGCTCCTGAATTGCTCTAAATAACAGAGTCGATGCTTCTCTTAGGAAATTAAAGATACATCACATATAGTTCAAAGGTCTGTCCAAGGTCTGGTTCTAGTTTTTAATTTAACAGTTTGTATGCTTTAAAAGCAAGTAGCCTTATTAAATGCACAGATGACACCAGGCTTGGAGAAATGGCAAGAGCAATGGAGGCAAGACTTGAAGTCAGAATGATCTTGACAAATTGAATAGTGTTCTGGTGAGAAAAAAAGGTCAACTTCAGTAAAGATGAGGTGACAAGGTACTTGGTGAGAACAAGTAGCCAAATGCAGGACAAAGCATGACTAGCTGGCTAGTATCTTTTAGAGGAGACATCATAGAGAATCTCAAGCCATACCTAAGTTATTGACCTGGAGTGCTATCTCCTGAGCTGTATAAGCAAAAGTCTTGCGTACAAAACAAAAATATTTATTTTCTTATCACATTAATGAGTCCGTGGCAGGAGGATCGATTACACCTGGGACAGCAGAGGGGAGTTGCTGCATTCTGAACTTTAGTACACCAATGTGTGTTCCTGGTGCCTCAGTGTGCTCATTGCCCCGCTGCCCTCCTCAGCTCCTTAGGGCTGCTCCAGTTCTCACTCCTGTCACAGCCACCAACTGGATCGTGCCTCTGTGCTCCCACAGGAGGCTCTAGGAACCGGGCAGGAAAGCAGCTGCAGAGTTTTCTGTGCTTCAACCTCACAATGTGTGTCCCCTATTAAAATATAGAGGAAATACAAGAGCAGGCAATATATCACATGTTTTTAATACAGCATTTGAGATTTGAGGCTTAAATATGGGAAGTCCCATATTATAAAGCCTATCTGGCAAACCCAGTTGCTTTGAGAAAAATGTGGATGACCTGGAAAAGTTCCAAAGGAAAGCAATAAGAATGATGAGCTGTCTTGGAGGATTGACAGAAAGGGGGTTGCTGAGCTGAAAGAAGAGAGCACTGAGGAGGGAGATGGCAATAACCCTCAAATGTAAAAATGCACTGCTGCAAAGAAGAAGGGAGTAATCTGCTCGCCACACTTATGTTGGATGCAACAAAAATAGGAGGTTTTTATGTCACTGAGGGAAATTGAGTAGATGTTAGAAAGTGCTTCTGGACAGGCAGGGCACTGAAATCAGACTGCCAGGGGAAGGAGCTTGGATGTGAAGATATTTGATATTTTTTGCTGTGATGTTGACAATGATGGGTTTTTTAGGTACTGCCTTTCCCTGAATCCTTTGTGACACACCTGCCAAAGGAAACTAGGGAGATTACATGGATAGGTGTGAGAGCTGATGGTCACACTATATCAATTACATGCCTTCTGCAGAATTTATGAACTTCATAGTCCTTATAGGAGTATTTGCTCAATCAAGTTACCAGAGATGTTTAAATTTTGGAAGGTAAATTTTCTTCAGTCTTTGAAGGGTTAGAAATTCCATTTCCACTGAAAATCTTGTTCCTCCATACAGAGGTTCCAAGCTCAATTTGCCAAGAGTTCAATGACACTGCAATGGAAAACCACCAGCTTGTAAGAACAGTACACATTAATCAAGGAAGAACTGTCAAAACTGTGATTAACTTATCATTTTAATTATAATACATGATGAAACATCTATATTAAATAATTTTACTAATGACTGAGCCCTGCAGTACAAGCTGTAATATGATTTTTCTGTAAGATACTAATTTGTCTTAAGACTTGATTTTTGTCTTACACAGGTAATGTTTTTACACTGATATCTTCATAGCACAAAATGAATTATTTCTGGACAGAGATTTGTTTCTGAAATATGCCTTTGTATTTTATTGCATTCCTTTTTTAGTATTTGAAGTTATCATTAAAAAGTTATTGAAATTTCTCACTGTTTCCTCGCTTTTTTCTTTTTGAAGCTATACAGATTTTTGCAGGACATAATAAAGGAGAAACTGTTCATAAAATATCTTTTTATGGTTTTCCATTCTTTTTATTCAGTCAAAAAGGCGAAATCATTGCCCTTGGGGACAGTTTTTTGTTTGCAGCAGCACCCCAGAGACAGTATAAGGATGCATTTAGATAGCCATTGCCCTCAGAAATGTCAAATTATCAAGTTTAACATAAATTCCAACTAGCTTTCAAATCCGAAAGGAGCAGCGTGGGAATTACTCTTCTATACTACATCTTTAAGCAAGCATTTCCTGTATTTCCTAGGTGATAGAAAAATATAGTGAAGTAGAGAGGAGGGAAAAGGGAAAAAGTGATAATCAGATGTAGTGGGAAAATTCTAAAAGGTCATTTCTTGTTTCTGCTCTGTTAGCCTCCGGGCACATTTTTCTCCTTTTCACTGCCCAGCCTTTGCTAGTGTTTTTGAGATAAGGAAAAGTCTCATCCCCTCCGTAATGCAGTTCTGTTCCTGGGTGAAGAGAGCACCCAAATCAAACGCCCAAAAACCTGTTTTTACCTCCATAATAGGCTTTACACTCAGCCCAAATTAAATTACTATTTTAGCTTTGGTTGTTTGTGCACATGATCTGTCACTTAGTCAGCATCTTTATCTTTTTTTCTCTTTTTGTCAGTGTGACCAAGTGACTGAAAAAGTATTGCCCCATGTCCAAGCCATTTTAGATATTTCTTTCAGCATACTTCTCCCATCAAAGTTCCTGCTATAAAGTTTCATCACCAGTACTGCTCAGAGGCACACTCATCGTCCTGGAACAGGATCCACTTCTTCCGCTCTCAGTGGAGGTCCCAGCTCAATATGGTTCATCATAGAATCACAGAATGGCTTGGGTTGGAAGAGGATTTAAAGAGCACCAAGTTCCAACCCCCTGTCATGGGCAGGGTTACCACCCACCAGATCAGGTTGTGGGCTCAAACACCTCCATCATCATGATGAATACACCAGCTCCAGATGAATTATGCTACATATATCTCTAGGAAGGAGTGCTACAATCCTGTGGCAGTGAAAACAGATCAAGCCTCTGAGATGCAGGCATGGCAGTATTCTGTGCAAGAACAAACTACTATAAGATAGCATGCGTCACCTCTGTCCTACCTGCCTGGGAGATGGAGGCTGAGACCTGCTCCGTCACTCCTTTCTTCACCTTGAAACACATGCTACTGTGCCAGCAGCAACATGAAAGGGGGAGTAAAGTGGGAAACAGCAGTGCTGCCATTGCATTATGTATCCTTTATAATATCTCTTCTTGCTTCTTTCATTTTGATTTGCATATGGAGAGAGAGAGAGGAAGGAAGGAAGGAAGGAAGGAAGGAAGGAAGGAAGGAAGGAAGGAAGGAAGGAAGGAAGGAAGGAAGGAAGGAAGGAAGGAAGGAAGGAAGGAAGGAAGGAAGGAAGGAAGGAAGGAAGGAAGGAAGGAAGGAAGGAAGGAAGGAAGGAAGGAAGGAAGGAAGGAAGGAAGGAAGGAAGGAAGGAAGGAAGGAAGGAAGGAAGGAAGGAAGGAAGGAAGGGAAAAGAAAAGAAAAGAAAAGAAAAGAAAAGAAAAGAAAAGAAAAGAAAAGAAAAGAAAAGAAAAGAAAAGAAAAGAAAAGAAAAGAAAAGAAAAGAAAAGAAAAGAAAATTTCTTCACAATTCAAAAGAGGCAGACCTGTAGCATTTCTCATTTCTTAATGATGAGATAAAACCCTAATCATCTCCATTCAAGGCCGTTACGGGCCTCCAAAGCGCCAGCGATCCAACAGCTGGGTGCTGCCCTCGGGGTGATGCAGCACCACCACCTGCCGGCCGCCGGCTGCACTGCCGAGCCGCTTCGAGCTCATCGCGGTTGCGGAGGTTGTCATTCTCACGAAGAGCTGAACTGTAGGGAGTGCGGAGTCAGAGCTTGTCACATGTGGAATATGCCTGGAAAGAACAGAAAAATATAGGAAAATTGAGAAATACAAGAGTCTAAAATCTAGTATAATCATGGGGGACACAAATGAAAAATAACAAGGTATTTTCATAGCCACTATAAGGCTGAATTGATGACAAATTTCTTAATTTAAAAGGGATTGTTGTTGTTGTTGTTGTTGTTGTTCATATTCTTTGTATGAGCAGTCATTCTATTTCTAGCTTTTTCTAGCTGCTGTGTGCTCAGATCAGTGGCTCCCTTTCTGAATAGACTGCAAACAATTCCTTTGCCTGCATTTGTAGCAAACAGAACTTTTATACTGGAAGTCTTGTAGACCTGAAAGTGAACACTGTGACATGCCAGCTCTGCTTGTGTTACTGAATCCTTTTGGTCTGATACTGCTTTTAACCAAGTAGATGAGGATTAGTTGAGTGAACTGGAGTTGAGTGGAAGTGGTAGACAGGATTAACAGGAATCCTGCTGGGTGTGATTATTGGTCACTCAGTAATTAGTGCAGCATCCGCACTTCTGTCAAGGGGTCCATAAAACTATCTGGTCAGACCACAGAGTTCCACACCTGCCCAGCGTTGGAGTGTGTGCACTGCAAGTGGCACCACATCCAGAGCTCAGAACCATCCTTTCCACAAGCCTTGCACAAAGTGCTCCATAGGGCCACCTCTTCAGTGCACCCACCGTATCTTGCCAGTGTTGATGGAGCAATGTAAGATAAGAAGTCGCTGTGTTCTTTACAAGCCTTTGTTACTGCAGTGTTTCACTTTGCTATATTTCTGCACTAAGACAATAGATGTTTTTCAGCCACTCATCTTTTACTTACTTCTCAGAGTGCCAGGAACACCTCTGATATTGTAGATAGAATCATAGAATCATAGAATTACTCAGGTTGGAGATACAATAAATAACATGGTAATAACAACTTACTTCCATTAAACAAGAAAGCAGACCCATCACTCGGTTGGCTGCTTTGTCTTTGACTGCAATCAGGAAGTTTACAGGTGTCTGCTGGCCATGGGAGAGCTCTCATATTTTTCCCTAAGCTCCAGGAGGAATACAGTGAATAAACACCACATAGCTCATATCAGACAAATGCTCTGCCTTCTAGATGACACTCACAACCTATGAAAAATGAAGTTTTTCATAGTTCTTAAAAAAAACTTTTCCATTAGGTTTCATCTGGGACCACAGATTGCTTTTTCTGACATTTCCATAGTCAGAACTCCCTACAGCCACCTTCTCAACTTTCCCAGCCCCTAGAATGCACCTTTGTCAGTTTCACCCTTTCCTCCAGTCCCTACTGATTTCCTCCTTGTGCCCTCTCAGTTGTCTCAAGAGCAATAGCAGGGAGGTGATGCTGATAATCCCAGCAGGGTTCATCAGCTGTACTCCAATCATCCTCATGCTTTGCCTCTAAGGTCATGACACTGTTCTGAAGCATTCCACAGTGATTGAAATGTAAGAACATGAGCTATAAAATTTTACCAATGTACTTTTATTTTTGCTGAAAACATAATGTTTATGCACCATTATACAATACAGCCATTCTTTTTAAAATGTTCTCAGCTTTGCAGATGTTAAAGTGAAAAATGAATGAAAGCTTCTTACTCAGTTAACACTTCTCTTATGTGAATATGTAAATACATATGTAGATAAGCCTACCAGTGGCATTCATAGATACATTTCTATTTACATAAATATGTTTTTGCATCTTGATAACATTACATTGTTATTAACATTACACACATAAGAATTACAAAAGGCCAGTACTCTGCTTTTTGTGCAAAGGAAATATAAGAAAAGCATACTTTAACTGTACAAATTCCATGTTGGTACTATAGGATTTCCATTTTCAGTAACTATTACGTATCCACATGTGTGTGCATGATGCAACACTGAAACAGTTCCAACTTTCTATGGTTAACATTCAGTAGTATTTACATAGGTTATGATCATCCCAAGTCCTTCATTTTAATGGGGATGGTTTGTAGAAACTTTCCTGAGAGCACTGCATGGCAGTCAGAGGTACAGAGGTCCTTTGTACTCTGAATGTAGGCAGTCATGTTGGTGGCTATACCATTTCTGTCAAAGAATGAGTTTATTGCAATGTCTCAGTTCCCATCTCCCATCTTTTTCCTTTGCAGTGTGTGGAGATTGTAAAAGAAGCAGAGTACTTTGTCTTTGAGATACCATATGAGTATTCTTATTTATGGAGATTATTCCATACTCCCATGTTTCTTCCCTCTGGGGGAAAAAAAAGAAAAAAAGTAATATTTCTCTTCAGTCTCTACCCTGTCTTCTCAACACACGGGCACACACTATTTGCCTTTGATAGATTTACTCTGTGTTGGATGCAGAGACTGATAACAACACTTTTTATCCCCCTTTACTGAAAGCATACTTCAAGCTGGAGGAAGTTCATGGAGTGGCCAGGTGTGTAGGAGTGCTCAGCGAGGGGCTGTGAATGCTCCTCAGGAAGCAGCACAGGATTTGGTGCAAGATTAAGATGAGTAAACCCCAACCAGAGCAGGCATATGATGTGTCGGTGTGTCAGGCTGCAAGAAAAGCTGAGAGGAAGGGTCTGGGAAAGCCATGAGTTTGTTGTTCCCAGGACTCTCCTTCCATAGGCAGCTGTGTGCTTCTCCTTTTGTAGAACCAGCCCTGCCCAGGGCAGTGTCCAAAGGGTTCCGAATCCCCAGCACAAAAACAGTCTAGCAGTGCTTCAGCCCCACCATCTGACATTTGCACATCTTGCAAAGACTCAATATTTTTCCACATAATCATGAAACAGGTCTCTCCCAGCTAGTCTTCTTTAGGAAGAATTAAGACAGACTTGTCTTATTTATCCATGAGACAAATTAAATAGAGTCTTGCCCATCATTTCAGTGTTTCTCATTTACTCTGTTATCATGCATGCTGCTTAAGCTCAGTCTTTTCCAGATGAGTAATTCAGGTGGAATCACCTGCAGATGCTCCATCTCTCAGTCACGCTTTCCTTCTCGGAAATCTGTGGTGGCATCTGCTTCGGACAGAGCTCTCGGAAAGAAGAATGGGAAGAGGTCATTCTCAGACAGCAACTGAAACAGTAGCTGTTCTCCTACCTATTCAATGTCATATAATACAGGTATCAGCAAATGTTCAACTCTGGTACGTTTGTAATCAACAGGACAGATGCCAGGTGTAATTAGCAGTCAGTGATGGGTTCTGTAGTTACGCTTCAGTCAGTACATCAAGTATACCTCCAGCTTACTGTGAAAAGTATTGCAGTTCAAATGAGCGGACCACTCAGCCACATCTACATTCTCTGGGCAAATGCAGGAATAAAATGGAAAAGAGAGAAGAGTATGGAATTTTGTACATTTCTAATAGGCATGCAGGGAAATACAGGGGAAGATATGAAAAACCTGACTTGAAAAAGTCTTGGCTGCACCTAGCTTACAAAAGATGTTAAGCTTCAGTGCACTCAGAAAAGAAGAGCAGGGAACCGCATTTAAATTCTCTTTTTTTTTTTTTTTCCCAATATAACAGCTAATAGTCTTTTAATTTTCTTAGTCTTCAGATGAAACCCCCTCATTTTCTCGTCATTTGTATTTTAAACACACAGGTAAAGACCTGCTCTCTCCTTTTCACTAAGGTGAGAATTAAATTCTCTCCTGAAGTCTAGCGCAGAGAGCACTGCCATCTCACCAAAGAGAATGCTTACATAGCTTATCAATCCCTCAGTCATCCTCTTCCAGCAGATTTCTGACATTGCCTTCCCACACCTTTACTTTGCTTCGTGCCTTTTCTCTCCTTTTGCTGTTTCCCCCCGCTGTGCCATGTGCTGAGAATGGGTGCAGTCGGAGTCTCAGCAGGACTGTGTCAGCTTCTATTTCCATAGGTTGTGGAAAGCAGCAAATGGGTGATGGGTTTGGCTCTGATTTATTACTTCTGAAATAATGAGAGATGGCAGAACAAGGAAAGGGCACAGTTATACAAAGGTGCTTCCTAGGACATTAAGCTCTAGGACAGCCACAATTGTGAGAATTAGAATAGAAGCAAATAAACCACTGAGATCACAAATAAGAAAAAACACATGTAAAAATGAAGCAGCTTCCATATACTAATATTGTAGAATTTAATCCACGTACATCACATAAGACAACTTAGAAGCAAACCATGCATGAGTTTGACATTTATAAAAAAAGCATGAGTGTAGTGACAGAAGGGAAAAAAAAACCCTACAATGCACATCACATTAATTGCAGTGGGAGGAGCACTGCTTAGCAGCAGCTAATTTAAAGCTGAGCCCTGGGGAGCTAAGGAACTAGGTGCATTTGCTGGCACAGCTGTGGTTGTCTCAGAAATTGTTAGGCCTTGAAGGGATGTGTGGCAATCAGCTGCAGCAGAGCGGTCAGCTGAGAAAAATATTACCAATAACTGCCTCAATATTTTAACAGGTTGGTAAAAGCGAGATATTCCAAAAACTAATTTTAGTAAGGGCTGATGGTAATAGTGGTATGATATGGTGAAATGAAAAGCTGAAATATTTTTAACATCAGGCTCAGATAAACCCTGGAAGGGAATATGTTTTGGAGGTTCTGTTATTGTAGCATAATTCTCCACCTCTGTAAATTACTGATAACTGTCAGTTACTTTTAAGCTGCTGCTGCTACATAATTACATTTAAAATAAAACCTGAGCTGTAGCTTTAAAAACTGTAAGTCTCCATTACTTATGTAGAAAAAAATAATCAGATGGATGTAGGGTTGGCTGTTTGAGTCAGCAGGTGTACTGGCACAAAGTAGAGATAAGCAGTGAAGTCGGCTCTGTCAGAAGGAACATTCCTCAGCTTTGATTCCCTTCTTTGAAGAAGGGAAGAAGCTGAAGCAGGAAGGTAGGAGTTATTGGGGAAAATTGTAATTGAGATTGGGTTTGGCTGCTAGAATAGGAGTACGGCAGTAAGCATGGCTAGTAAGGGTGATGTTTAGAAAGATGTCCTGGGATACATGCATAGGATAAAACTGATAGAAAGAAAGAAAAGGAAAGAAAAAAAGAAGTATTCTGGGTGAGGGAGCAGTAAGCAGGTTTTAAATATGATAAAGGAAAGGAGAAGTTTATAACTTCCAACTGCAAAACTTACATACTTTAAAATACAGAGTTAAAATAAGAAGAAAAAAAAAACTAACAGAAGAAAAATGAATGGTAATGTAGCTGAATCTGTGAGGAAAAAGTAAGTGTCCCAAGAAAGAGGAGGGCTGAAAGCAGAGCTGACAGGCAGATGGGAGGGGAAGGGCAGCCACAGAAAGGAGGTGACTGATAGAATTTCTGGATTACTTCTGTGAAAATCAGGGTTATTATTTTTTTTTGAATGTTTCTCAAAATTATGACTTTTGCAAGCAATGTTTGTCAGGTTCTTTTACTGATTTATAAAATCAATTAAAAAAAAAAAAGTTTTCATTACTTTTCCAAAGACTAAGAACTATACAAAACATCTTAATGACAGCTCAGGGTCATTAGGTAAGATCCTTGCACTTCATTTTTGTTGAACTGCATGGAGGGAACACAAGGAACTTCCATTGGGAAGGACAAAGCAGCTGAGTGGCTCCAGGGCAGAGCTGCACCTGGTGTGAGCACCCCCTCATCTTCTTGTGGAGCTGCACCACCAGCCTTACACGGGGAGATGGCTGGGAGCAACACGTGGCTAGATCTAAGCTCCTTTGGGATACTTCATCAGATGGTTTGCACAGAAAGTCAGGCCCTTACAATTGTCAAAAGCCACTGAGAGTTTTAGGAAAGATGTTGAGTTGTAGTAAGGCATTACATGAAAATGTTGCTTCAGAAAGATCCTGTTTTGCTTGTTTGCTTTTGGCATCCCTCGCTGTAGCACAATGACAGATTGGCTTGTTTACATCTGACATCGTTTCTGTTGCGTTGTAACTGCTTTTGGCAGCTCAATCCCATAAGCAGTGCCCAACAGTGCTTAAATCGAACTTTCCCTGGAGAAACTTTTAAGATCTTCGAGCCCATATCAGAAGGATGGCATCATCCCTTCAGCTAAATAGAGCTACAAATAGCACTAAAGGGAAAAAGGATTTTAGAGATGAACACTTCTTCTTCTTCATAGCCATGTTATAACAACTTAGTGTCGGTGTTATTACCTTTTCTTATCATATCAGAAATTTTATTTTGAAGGTGGACTTACTAAATCCTTAGCTCTCAGTGGCAGGGGTATGGGACTCTCCACTATCTGTTGTTTGTTTCAAGTTAATCTTTATGAAAGGCAGAAAAAACAGCTTGGAGAGTAATAATAATAATAAAAAAAAATCCTGACAAACAATGTGCTAAGTAATTCCAATCAAGAGTGAATGGATGTGAGGTGTCTTGGCTTTTTTGGACATTTAGGATCAGTGATACTGAACATGAGAAATTAATGCAATTCTGTGTATGCATCTATGCATTTGGTGTGTTATATGTGGTGCTAAGTTTTCAGGTTTATAAGAACTAGTCTTGAGATCAGGATATACTTAGTCTCTCAGCATTAAGCAAGACCAAAGACCTGTATGTTGGTATGAGAGCTGAGATGAGAGAGAGCAGATATTGAAATGAATCATAACCACAATTCTGCTGTAGAGTATCTGTAGTCAGATAAAGAGACCTTCATTTCTTTGTTAGTGTTCTGATTTTAAGTTATCTCAATAGTGTTCTGATTTTAAATTATCTCAATCATTTTTCTTTTAATTAAATGAAATCCTTTCAACCTAGCACTAATGGATTCTGGCTTGTTTGCTGTTAGTAAGCTGCCCATAAGGCAATACGCTCTCTATGGCCTATTTCCTTCATGAATGTCTTAGACAAGTATATAATGGTTTGGTCATATCTCCATATGCTGATTTTAGCATATCTCCACATTTTCAGAGATACTTCAGCTGCTGCACATTTGAATATGTTCTAATATGTTCTGCTCTAATTCAATAGCAGCAAATGAAAGTATTCATACATGGCTTTCTTTAGACAAACACCAAGACTGGCATTTCTGTGCTGGACTGGCAGACTAATGCCTGAATACCTTTCTTATCATATGCTTCCACCAAATGTTTTTCCAGCAGATGTATGAATTACTTCAGAAAAATGAAAGGCACAGTACTATTGAAATTGCACTTTCCTCTGTGAAACCATGACCTGTAGTGTACTAGCCTTTTTTGAAAACCTGTGCCCTAGGCTCCTTACAGTGTTGAGGGTCAGTCCAGGCTCTTTTTACTTCCAAGTCAACTTATTTCATTAGCTGTTTCAGTCCATTTGTCTACATGCAAGACAATCTACAGGTTATGTTTTTTTCCCCCAGTGAAAGACAGATGTTTCCCCATGTATGGGAACTGCTGAATCAAGGCCTGAACCTCTGATTGACCACCTGAGGCAAGCAATGAGTCAGCCATGGGAGCACAGGTGAAGGCAATTCACTTGTGCTGCTGGAAGGGGTGGAGCCTGGCTCCACATCTCCTAGATCCCATTTAAGTGCTGACTGCCACTGAGGAAGGATCTCTTCCTGGAGATTGCTCCTTGTGGAGAATATTGCAAGCCTCCAACATCGGTAAGCATTTTCCATTTATTATCTTCCTGTTGCAATAATCTTACTTAGCCTAATAAGTTTCCTGTATATTTCTTAATTATTACATCTGTATATTCATTGATTATACATCCCGTAACCCACCTGCCAAGAGGGCAGTGGATTGTTCACTACTCCTAGAAGTGGACTTCAGCTTCTGTAGTAATGCACAGGGCCAGACTTGCTATTGTTCCTGCATAGAGAAGGAAAATGGTGAAAGGAAAATTCTCCATTTCAGAGGGGAGTCTACGATCTTTTAGCAGTGGCAATTATTACTCTCCCATCTCTTGCCCCAGTTCTGCTCTTCCCTGCCACTGCTCTTGACCCTGAGCCTGCTTTGTACCTTCACGCCTCACCCTGAATTCTTTCTGCTAAGAAAGGGAAGGAATCTAAGAAGGAATACAACAGCAATCAGCTCATCTTCTGAGCATACTATGCTAGGAGGAGAGGCACAAGCTCACAGATTCTGGGGTCCCCTGTAGTTACCACAAACTTCACAGACCTGCCCCCTCCCCCCAACTTTCCTTCACCTTTCCATTCTCTTTCCAAAAGACTCCCTGTCCATCCTTTCACCTCTGCTTCAGATCTACTTTTGCCTCGCAGACCTTTTGCAGTTGCTGCAGCCCAGCCTTCTAAAACTCTCACTTTGATTTCTAGACACCCCAATTCCTAGACACTCTCCATTCTGCAATCTATAGACAATGCTTATAGGTTTTTTTTTTTCTAATCCCAGCCTTGTCCTATTCTGGTAGTTGCCACAAAACAAGTATTCATTTATTTATTTGGGCAACAAAATCTACTTTGGTTTTAATGCTTACTGAAGATTTGAGCTGAACTGTATCCTGTTGACTATTGAGGAATTTACTGTGCAGTTAGTGCAAAATATATCCCCATACCTGACTTCCCTATGTAAACAAACACTCAGGTCTTGCTTCAGCAAACATTTCTTCACCTTAGTAGCACATATAGGTACTTGTTGACTTTCATATAAATAGCACAGCATGTGTATGTCAGTATTGAAATGGTCTGAGGTCCTTGGGTAGAAGATATTCATGCCAAAGATAGCATTATGTTTTTTTTATCCACACTCAGCATGGGTGCAGCTAAAACAACGATTGTATCCAAACATTCCCATATTTTCAGTAAAGGTAAGAAGCTGTTCTTGTCCAGGCTGGGAAATTTTGTTTTTCTCTCTGAAAGATCCAAGACTAGGTATATCCTAAAGGGTCCATGTGAAAATGATGAGTAATCAGTAGTTAGCTTCACTTATCAGGAGCATTGTAAAATACTTTTCAGGGCTTTGTATTCAGACATTCACTTTATTTTTTTTAAGATTAGTTTTGTGAGATCTTGCATATGTAAGGTAATTTGCACACTGGTAAACAACAACAACTCTGATAGAAATGATAAAAGTATTACAAAGCCATTCTCAAATGCACAGACTGGTACTACCAATAAGAAAGGCTGGGTAGCCTTTCTTGCATTTGCACCTTTTGGATCATTGAACTTACTTGATATAGGGAAAATATTTAACTGTTAATACATTATGGATTTGTCGTTGGCTGTCTGAGCATTGCTCAGACATTGCCACCTGGAAAAAAAAAAAGTGCTAGAAGATGTGGGAGAGGAATTAACTAATCACCTTGTTTTTTGTATAAGCATATTCAACATGCCATTCCAAAGCACCTCTGAGACTACTCCCCATAGGATACTGAAAGTGTTAACTCTAAGCCTAAACTCAAAGTGAAGCACATACTCCAGGGTGCTCTTTGAGTACCTCTGTCTTCTGATGCCTGGCACTTACAGCCTCAGCAGTAGCTAATCATGTGAGTATGTTAGTACACAAGACTTGAATGGTCAACTATTTAAAATGTTTGTTCATACAATATGAAAATGTATAACGTGTAGCCTCAGCTTGGACTGGAGAAATACACAATGCTGTAGAAAGGGGAAATTTTCCTTCCCAGCATGGGATAGGAATAGATCTAGCCATCCCACCCCACTGCACCACCAGTGCTAGAGCTCAAATATCCTTTCTGAATAGAAACAGTCAGAAGTAGAGCTGAGATCTCAGTGAAACCTGTCTCCGGGAATTTTATTGCATTCTAATGTTATTTACATCTGTCCTGCATTATTTATTTAAGCTGCAGTTAATTGGTTCCTTTTTTTCTTTTGAAGGCATCTAGCCAATAGGTACAGGGGGGAAAGGCGTAAAGACAAGGCTGGAGCATAACAGATACTTGCTTAAGTATGAAGAGGAGTTGAATTGAGCACTTACACATGAGCTACCTCATGTCACAGAGAGAATTCATTCAGAAATCAATGGCATTACCAATATGTCAGTATTAGACACTTCAGTGCTCGCTGAAACAAGGCTGGAAGGACAGTCTCAAGATTTGGAAGACTAGGTCTATTTCATGACATGAATGGGTGCATTTATGAGAGTGCTACTATGTAATTATATATATGTAAATATAACTTACTTGAGAAAGAGACAAGTCCTGTGTGCACAGCATAGTCTATAAGTATATTTGGGATCCAATAAAGAGAGCTAACATAGGCAGTATGTGGTATTGAATAGGCAGGTTGAGTTTTTAAAATCCTCATAGTCTAATTAGGATCAGGTATCGGCATCTCATCTCAGTAGGTCAAATTACTTATGAGAATACGATGAAAAACACCAGTTTTCTTTTCATCCTCTGATACGTTATCATTAAATCAAATATTGTAATATCAATATCTAGGAATTAACTTGTATGTTGTTTAAGCATAATAGATTGCTGAATAAACACTTGCTGAAAAGCTTTTGTCCTTTCTTCATACCTAATTGGCTCCTGCAAAGTGGTAGCATAGAGTGGCATTCCTTAGCCATGTAATTCACACAGGCAAGCTGTATTCCCAGGCTAAATAAAACCTCAAAGCTATGAGACCACTGATCTAGTGAAGCTGACTTCATAGAATCATAGAATCATTAAGGCTGGAAAAGACCACTAAGATCATGTAGTCCAACCATCAACCTGCTACCACTAGATGTTCCACATCTATGACTTTCTTGAAAACTTGCATGGATGGTGACTCCACCACCCCCCTGGGAAGCCTGTTCCAATGCATTTTCACTCTTTCTGGTAGAAATTTTTCTTAATATCCAACCTGAAACTCCTCTGGTCCAACTCTTGTAACTTTAAAGTAGCTTAATCAAGTCAGGCAAAAAATTGCAACACAGTAAGGCAAAAGCAGTCTAGAATTCCAATGAGTTCTCCAATTCCAACAAGTGGTAGTTCTCAACTTACAGCCACAAGAGAGGGGAAAGTGCTTTGGTAAGTGGCTTCAAGTTGTGTTTCTTCTTTGCAGGAAGTCAGCAAGGACTGAAAGACAAAGTTAACCTTTCATTATACTTGTAACTTTTACTACGAAACAGGGAACTTCTATTCTTGAAATGTAAATTCACTGCATAATGGGCCAAGTGAACAAATGCAGCCAAAGATGAATCCTGAAACAGACTACTTGTTTTCTAGCGAAAAAGTGAATATTTCTATTTTTGAAAAAGACCATCAAGCCCCATGTAAAGAGCTTTTTGTTTTCGTAAATGTAAATTCTGGACAAAACTCAGTGTAATATGCTGTTTCTCGGTGAAATATCCCATCTCTTCCAACCCCAATCATTATGAAGTATTCAATGCCAGCATTTGACTGCAAAATTATTAGCAAAATATGAATGAACCCTAATAATAAACATCCAGTTTCATAGAATACTTCGTGGAAGTACTTTCCACCCTCCTTCAACTTTCTCTTGCTAAGACTTGAATGTTGCTAAGTTCTGCTCTGCAGAAAGTGAAACATTTTTAATGTAATACTTAAAAGCTGTTTTCATTACTACAACTAAGCAGATGTGCTGGTCAGAGCTGGAAAAGCACTCCTATCCTGTTTATTTTCAATGCGCAGCTGTAGTAATTTATTGAAATGGCTAACTTGCAGACAAAGGATGGTAGTTTTTTGGTGGAATAACGCCTTCTTTGAGATGATTTTGGGTTTACTTAAAATTTAAACCACCATTATTTTCATATAGCAATCATAGTCAGTTTTGTTTGGAATAGTCAACTACTGATGTTGCACTGTGGCTGTACTGTCAGTTTACTACGAAAGTAATAGAACAGTAGGTCATTGTAACAAATTGGTCTAGCTTTCCTCAGGGACAGAGAAATCTTATGCATAACTCTCAAGATACAAGCTCATCTTATTTTTGCTAATTTAACTCCATGGGTGTCCAAAGATGGTAGATCAGGTGTGATTTTTTTTTTTTTTTTTACCAAGTTTGTTCTTTATGAAGGAATGTGTTACAGTAACTAATAGTCCCCAGGCTTTCATCCAGTTTCTGCTATAAATCCTTTGGACTATTGAGACCATGCTTGTAACTGTTCAGTCCGGATGTGATATTATGATAGTCAAGTCTTTGTTATATAAATTGGAATTAGGTCAGATGACCTGTATGCAGTCATTTGTTCTTTTCTTTGAATGGAATTGCCCTTCTGTACCTACTTTTCTCATAGGACCAAGTTTTACAAAGAAATCTTTCAAATTATTGGAAAGAAAGAAGGAAAAAAACAGCAAAAAAAGGATTGCAATGTCTACAAAATATTTCTCAAATCTAAGATGATGTATTTGAACAGCTTAACAATAAAATTAGAGTAAAATAGAATATGATCACATGGAATTTCTCTTTAACAAAATGGAATATATCTGAGCACTGCAAAGTCAGCTGTATCACATCTGAGAAATGAGTTCCACAAAATTCAGAAAAGGAGCAGCCTTCAGCTTGTGGTGTAGCTACTCTGGTTAAACACTGAAGTAGTATATGACTGCATTGCTTTCTACAAATAAGTACATACCATATTTTTATGGTAGATTTTATTTAAAATTAGAATTATGTTACAAGTAAAACCTGAAGCCACAAGATGCTCCTATGAGGGTGCGCACATTTCAGTCATACAGGCAAACCAAAGCGTTGGCAGCACAGGGACCAGATCACGGGAAAGCCTCGAGCCAGGGGGCCAAGGCTTTGCTTTGCACAGCTGTGTAAAGCCCTTCCATAATAGCTGTCCGTGACAGCAGTGAGGAAACATGAGGAGCTCTGCCCTGGCTCCCCAAGGAAGCACAATGCTCAGCAGAGCCAGGGAGAGAGAAGCGAGTGCTGCGGCACTGTATTCTGTCTCCTGGAGAAGAAGTGCACCAAAGGATGCTTTGAGGATGGAGTAATGCAAACCGGTGAGGGAGGCTCGGAGGGACAGCCGCGTCCCCGGGGCTCTGTGAGGCCGTGGCCCAGCGCGAGCAGAACTGCGACCTCGGCCTTTGGCATCTGCTCTGCAGCCACTCGCCATTCCCTTCTCGCCCCCCTTTGTAATAGCCTTTTTTTTTTTTTTTTTTAAATCAATTTTGAGAGCAGAAACAGTAGATACATTCATTTTCGGTGGGTCTTCGACTGCTGTTGCGTTTGTTTGTTTTAGAAAGCGCTTCTCCATCTGCAACAGGCGGGCAGGCCGCGGGTCCCGCGAGCCCCCGTGAGCCGTCACGCCCGCCTCGTCCCCTGCCGGGCTGCGGCGGGGGGCAGTGCCGCCGAGGAGGCCATTTTGCAGCTGCTGAGGGAACGCGGCGGCGCCGCGCGGCCAGGCAGGAGCCGCCCCCCCTCTCCCCCGGGCAGGTAAGCACGCAGCACCTGGCGGGAGGGAGGGCTGCCCCGCGGGGGGTGCCGGGCTGTAGAGCCGCAGGGTCCGGAGTTGGGGGGGGGTACAGCTGGCGGCGGGGCGGGGAGCGCGGTCCTCGGCGGGAGGTGCGGGGAGCGGCCGGCAGGGGGCGCTGCGGTGCCGGGCCGCGCGGCGGGGCGCGGGGCTGCGCGAAGGGTTAAGAAGCAGGCGGCGGAGCCCGGCTGCCCCGGCGGGAGGGAGGGGGGCGGAAAAAAGGAGGAGGAAAAAATAAAATGAAATAATCGCGCCCGGCACGGAGCGGGGCCCTCCCACCTCTCCTCCCTCCTGCCCGGCCTGCGGGGACAGCGCGGGCCGCGGAGCCGCGGCGGGGCGACAATGCGGCGGGCGGAGAAAGCAGGAGGGGCAGCGCGCGGCAACATGGAGGGAGGCGCGGAGCGGGCCGGCCCCTGATGCGGCTCTTTCTCCTCCTCCTCCTCCTCCTCCGGGCAGCGGCTCCGGCGGCGCTTCCCTCCCTGGCGGCGGCTGGCGGCGGCGGCGGGTGGAAATGAGCAGGTCGGCGGCGCTTCTCCTCTGCCTGCTGGGCTGCAACGTGTGGAAGGCGGTGACCAAAACCTTAGGGGCGCCCGAGGCGGCTCAAGGTCGGTGCGGGGAGGGGGGCGGCGGCGGGACCGGCCCGCTTTGTGCCGCGGCCCCGGGGGGCTGCGTCGTGCGGGCGGCCGGTTCGGGGGGCCGGGATGGGGGGGCGGGGGAGGCGGCGGCGGCGGGAGAGCCCTCTGGGCCCCTTCGGACGTGGGGCGCGGCCGCCCCCGCCCGCAGCCCCGGCCCCGCCGGGATGGCAGCCCCGCAGCGGGGGCGGCGCGACCCCCGGGCCGGGAGCTTTGTTAGCGGCGGGGCAGGGGCTGCCGCCGGCCCCTTTGTGCCGCCCCCTCCCCCGGCGCTGCCGGAGCTGTTGCGCCGCGTCCGTCTCCCCCGGCGGCCATCCCGCCGCGGCGGCGAGGGGCAGCGGCGGCGGCAGGCCCGGGGCTGCGGGCTCGCCCCCCGGGCTGGCGGGACGTCCCCGAGCCTCGGCCGGGCCTTTTGTTCGGTGCGGTGGGCTGCCCGCGGGCCCTGGCGGCGGGCAGGGCGAGCCCCGGCGCTCGCAGCCGCTCCGGCCTCGCTGGGGCGCGAGCAGAACCTCGGCGGCGGCCCCCGAGCCCCCCAGGCGCGGCTTCTGCGGCCCCGAGCAACTTGCGGCCCTCCTCGGCCCGGCCGGAGCCCCGGCGCGCTGCTCTGCCCCGATGCGCACAGGTACGTTGGGCACGGCGTGCCCTCGCGGCGAGGTGCACCTGCCCTGTGCCCCGCTGCCCGGCTTGGGATGGGGAGATGCTGCTCCGTGCCCGCCTCCCCTCGCCTCACCTCTTGTGGTGGGAGGTCTCAATCGGGGGCCCGGTGCCAGCACCGTGCCTCCGGGACCGCAGTTGTGACAGAAGGCAGAAAACGTGTCTGTTTAATGGTACCCAGCAGTGCTGAGGGAAACATCTCAAGCATGGTCAGCGTGAGCCTCATAGCTCCCGTTGTCCGGTAGCTACGGCTGTCATCTGAGGTGGAAGCTTAGCCTTTGTGGTGGGTTAGCAGCTTTCTTCTCACTGTTTTGGGAGGGAAGGACGCCGTATGAAGAGTGTGCTCGTGTCCTGTGTCCTCTAAGCTTGCCTGTCTGATGTGTCATTAAGAACCGGTAAGCAACGTCTGCAACAAGAAAAAGGAGTATGTTTAGAACCTTCTTCGATTCTTACACAGCTGTATTTGTGGTATGTGAGGTAAGATGTAGGACCAGTGTTCTTATATAGAGTATTCAGAAGGTATTGATATCTTATAGCAAAACCTACCACTCTTGGCAGTCTGATATCCTGTTCAGCCATCTTTAAGGACACTGGCACTTATAGAAAAAGAACTACTGAACTATGATTCAAGGGCTGTTAGACTCAGGGCAGTGTTTTAGTGATAGATATGCCAGGGAGTAACACAACTGTGTGCATCCCTTGGCGCTTGCTCTTTAGATATCAAGCTGTACAGCAATTTCTGTATCATATGGGAAGTCTTTTGTATTTGTGGTCAGAATGGTAAAGTATAAGCAAAATTAGTGCTTTTCAGCTGCCCTGCTGATCCTGTCATCTACTGTCAAGCTCAATTCATTGTATCCGGAAAGGTTTGTCTTTATAGCTGCTACATCCCCATCAGAACTGATAGCTGATTATTTAAATAATAGCAGCTATGTCAGTGAGTTGGGAACATTTATATCTAGATGGAATGGTCTAATTTTATCTTCGGTGTAAGAACATGTGGGTTTTTCATAAGTAGGATTATTTTCCAAATTCCCATTGTGAGCTTTGGAAGTGCACGTTGATAGTGGTTACATAGAACTGATCCAGTGCTGAAGTGAATTCTGTTCAGCTGTGATAATTAGTTGCCAGCTTCTTATTGTGGGTCTTTAAAAGAAAAAAAAAAAAAAAAGGAGTGAGATGAGGAGCTGTAGTTTGCGTAGTCATAAGGTGTGAATGTCTGGGGGATGGGGTTGTAGTGCCAGTCACATTCCTTGTTTGTATGCTGAGCACAGTAAGTGATAAATGCTTATACAGCTTAAACCAACTGTTTTTCTGCCCTGCTCTTTTAGCACTGTGGTGATAATTACTGCTACAGGTGAAGGGCACCATTGCCAAAGCTTAGGGATGTATGCAGAGGGTGTTCTTTTCTACCCCTTGTGTCTGAGAAGAGACTAGAATATTGAGGGATCAGAGTAAAGGCGGAGGTGAGAAAACCAGAGGATGCCACTGTGCAATAATTGCTTCAACCGAAACATTTAATATTAGGCAGATTACAAGAGATCAGGGTACAGCCCTACAGTGATGGAGTCGGTTAGATGAGACCCACTCAAGATTTTCTATGCCTGTGTCAACAGGCCACATAATGTGCTGGACTTGGAGCTGTTTGAGCGTGGATGCTGTTCTGGTTAAGGATGGAAGGTGAGCTGCCACTCTTTGCATCATTTCTCTTTTTCTTGCTGCTCTCAGCCTTGCATTCAGGCAATTCCAGCCTGAAAATCTGCTTGGGCAGGCCTATTACATAATTTGTGAATATGGAAATTACTGGTAATTAAGCTCTGCACTTAGTACCTATTTAGAAAATTGAATGACTTTGGCAGGCTGTTACCTTATTTAGTTCATTATGCAGATAGATTGTGACCTCTGAAGGTCACGGAGGTAACCTGTAAGTTTCTGCAAGTGAAAGAACTCTTTTTTTTTTTTTCTTAATGTATACAGTAAAGTACATGCAGATAAGTTATTCGTTATTGTCATTGTTGAAATTTAGCGCCTTGAGAGTGAAGTTGTTAGAATTCCAGAAAGACACATTTAAGGAGTGATAAGACCTCTAACTTTTCTCAGATGCCTATGTCTGATCAGAGTTTCAAGTGAGGTCTAAATTGTGTTTGTCTCAGTTGTTCTATTGCATGTTCCAAAGCTGAAAGTGGTTTGAACATATGCTAAAATGGATATATAGAAATCTTTATTTTAAATGAAAACAACAACAAAAAAAGAACCTGTGGACAAACAAAAAAATAAAAGAACCCCATGCCGCTCTTTAAGCTGCATTATGATGAATTGGTCATTTGCTTGAGTGCAGACAAACTGCTCAATTTGTTCTCTTCATATGAACAGATGCTTTCCAACTTTGGGAGCCCCGGCAAGGCGGGAATCCGAGAGTTGTATGAGAGGGTAATGCTGAACTGAAGCAAAACCAGTGTGATTGGAGAAGGGCTTAAATTTCTTTGTTGTTTTTCAACTTCACTTTGCAGTAGATGATGATGTATCATTCATATATTCTAGGAAAGATCTTTTTAAAAGAATACTGGCATACAATGCAGAAGTAAGGTTTTTGACTGATGCAGAAAGTATTGGTTTTAATTTGTCTTCGTTGGTCTTTGTTTTATTAGTTATTCTAACCTAAGAAGTTTTGAAATAAAGCATTTGAGTAATAGATAGCATCCAGTTCAAGGACTGCTCTACTGGTGGATGCATAGGCCTGGGCTGTCCCGCCTTTGTAACCATGGGATAAGGTAGAGCAGATGTTTTTTTTCTAGTGTGCTGATGAATAGAGGTTCATCTGTCACTGCTTAGAATGTGCTACCTTCTCCCTCTGTGTGTCTGGACAATGGGGAAATTGATGCTTGAGTGCTACTGTTTAGTTTTGCCTGCCTGCAGTCGCCATTACATGACTTGATGTTGTGAAAGCTGATTTCACAATGCTTCAGCTGGACATTTTATGAAGGCTGCTTTTCTGGACAGCTCAGTAACAGCTGCAAGGAGACCCTCGGGCTCTTGGCTTCTTTCTAAGATGGTTATGCTGAGCTTCCAGTTTTGGCCACAGCAATAAAGTTTTGGTGATGTGGGAACAGTAATCTTTTTCACCTTGCACTGCTGTGCCATCTCTTCTTGATCAGCTGTAAATTACTAATGTCCTTCACATGCAAACATCTATTTCATCGAGACCACAAGTGGACTCGTCTGAGTGGAAAGTAAATTGCTCTAAAGCAGTGCAGAAGATGTTGCTTTCTTTTAGTGGAGAAGCAAAATGTTTGCTTAGTGCTAGATAGTATTGTGAAATGTTGACGAAGGGGATGTATTGTTTGGTTTTATCAGTTATCAGATCAGGAGAAATAGTAGATTTTTTCATGCTTAAACTACTAGTGCCAGTAAATGGCATGTCTAGAGCTGGGACAAACAAACAGTCACCTCTGTGAGTGAATGGTGTAAAACTGCAGCCTTTCCAGGGGATGTTCATACTCACCTTTGCAGTCTGCAGTACCTTGCAGTAAGTGGTTCAGCTCACCTTGTATATGGCTCAGAGCACCATGGATGTGCTTGTCAGGGGATGGCAAACTCACACGCTGCTTCCCTGTGGTCCCTTGTCTGCTTGTGCCTTGAGATGAGCTAATCGCCAGGTGTTACCTAACACACAGCCTAAAGCAACCTGCTCCCTCCTTCCCTCTCTCCCTCTCTGTGTTTTTGGTTCTCTTTTCTTGAACTTCGTACTGACTCCTCTTATTGTATGTGACCAGAAACTTGGTCCACTGCATTTTTAGGGACTGCTGCAGTGCCAACTTCTGGCAAGTGAATGGTCTCAAATAGCAGTCCCTGCTCTACAGAAGCAATGAAATGCAGCTTGACTATACGCCTGGTTATTTATATCTGCATATATGTGTGGTGATGGAACACCAACTGAGCTTTTAGGTTTGTTGGAAAACTTGAGAAACCTTCAGTGGCTTTGGTGTGTTGCAGGGTAAGAGTGTCACTGCCCACTGCCCGTGCAAACTTTAGGTGCATTCTTTGCTCCCGTGAATGGGCAATGACTACCGACAGTGTTAGTGCCTGCAGAGAGCTGAGAGCAAAATGCATGGCAGGGAGACTTGGTGCATGGTTCGGGGCTGCAGAGACCATTGCTACAAGCTGCTTCTCGTGCCTTCGTTTCCTTGGGTATTACCTTGGTGTGAAAGCATACTCTAAGAAGTTGTTTACAAAGGCACTTGCAAAAGAGAAGATGAAATACATTGTAATGAAAATAACCATTAGAGGTTCCTTAAAGGCAAAATTAAACTTCCTGACAAAGTAATGGATATGCTTCCTTAAACACAGCAGTCATAAACAGCTATTGGATCACCTGGGAGACTTGGAGGGCACTCATTGTTTATCTGTAATGTTGCTACTCAGGCGTACCTTCCACTGTCAATGTGGATGCAGCCTTCCTAATGCCCATGGAGCCCCTGCTATTGGTGACGATGTGGGTACTTCTTTTTCATGATGCTGATGATTCCCTTGTACTGCACTTTTTGCAGGACGGATTTCCCTTTGTGCCAGTATAGATTGGTTCTGCCCTTGGATATGAAGAGCAGCAGCTTTTGTCAGAACTGAGTGTTGCTGGTCTGCCCACAGCTCTTGGTGGTTTTACCATATACCCGTCAGGCAGCACAAATAAGGAAGATGAGAAGCCTGCATAAAGAGAGTTATATTTTCTAGAACAAACAAGTAATGCTAAATATTTTATATTAATGTACTTTTTGGGGGGCTAGTTTTTTGTCTGTTCTGACAAGTTTCTGCAAGGGAAAGGGTGAAACCAACCTACCTGTAACAATGCTTTTTTGGAACTACCGTACATACCTAAAAGATTTTGGTTTAGGAAATACCAAAGAGAGGAAAATACTGAGTGAGTTTTCTGCTTCAGAAATTCCAGAAACATTTTCCTATGAGCTGGTTTACATTAAGTTTTCAGCTAATGTAGTATCTGGCTTGTTGTGAATGGGTAATAAGCCTAATACACATGCTTTCTGTGAACACATCTTTAGTTTTACTGGAAACTGGAAAGATATATGTGAACATACTGTCATTTCTTGTTGCTTTTAGTAAAGGCACTGAATCTTTCACTTTAAAATATTAACACAGAATCCTATTTGACATACAGCAAGTCTGTGACTTTGAAAGTAGTATTTAAATATATTCTGCATAAAGCTCTATTTCTCATTTCATGTGAAGTGCCAGTGTTTTGAGTCAAATAATGTTAAATGTTCTGGTTCAGATGCACCCATTTCACCATTTTGTTTATTTGAAGAGCAGTGAATTTGGAGATGATCTGAAGTAAAATTTCAATTATGTAAAGTATAGTCTGTAAATTTGGTCCCTGTGCTTAACTGCATGGGGGATTGGGTATGTTTAAACAGAACTGCTGTTAATATAAAGTGTGTTTTAAGTAGAAGCAGTCTCTGTGCAGGCAAGGCACAAATCTCCCTCTGGAAATCCAACACTGAAGATCTTTTAATTGTTCCTACTCTGAGTTTCTGCAGCTTCACAGGCCATCACTGTATCATGCCATGGAAGTGTAGCAGAGTGAAATCCTGTCTTTACCCACTGTGCGCCTTGTGCGCCGGGGGGAAAGGCTTCCTGTCACTGTCAGTAGGAGTCTAGATGTGCACCAGTGGAAAACTGCTCTGCTGTTGCACTGGATGTTTTCAGAGAGGGTGGCGTGAGCATTTAACATCTGGGAGGGATCCCCTAAGCCCTGTTGGACATGGGATGATTCCATAGGGGCCACCCTCAGCATGTTCCCTCTGGGAACCTGGCTCTGAGGAGCCACAGAGCAGCCACAGGGAGGAAGGCATGGGGAAGCCGAGGGGAGGAAGGAAGTAGCAGGATCCTTTTGGCAGGGGGTAATGATGGGACTGAGTCCCATGAAGTGCCAAATACTTGGAGTTTTCTCAAGGAAGTCCTAGCTGCAATTGTGCTGAGAACTGTTGTACTGCGTGATAGTTGTGAGTGAGATTGCACAGCAAAAAGGCATTTATTTTGACAGCATGTACAAGCTGAGGTAAATAAGAGAGTTGTAAGGTATTCATGCTTTGCTTAAAACAAAGCAAAAAGAAAACAGGCAGTCGAAAAACACAAAAAACGGAGGCCTTTCTTTTTGGAGCAGTTTCTAGAGATGACAGCAGTGTTGGGTACTCTGTCTTATTTCATCCTACCTTTGTGATTGTCATTACCGGAAAAAACTGTTATCTTTCATCCTTTGGAAACATGGATATGTACCAGTATGGCAACAAGAATTTCTCAAGTAAAGTTGTACTGCTTCCTTGATTTATAAAATAATAATAACAATTAAGATAGTTGCTGTATTTAGGCTGCTGTTGCTGGATGGAAATCTATCAGCAGTTTTGTCCAGCCCTTTTGTTCTGCACGATATGGGTTGGACAGTTGTGCAAAGTCAAAGGTAAAGATCCAAGCATCTCACCTCTAAGTCTGTGCTTACATGTTACTTGAGTGTAACTCTTCCCATGCAGAGGATGTGCGGTTGTCACCTAAGGTAGAGTGCATCCTGCATTGTTTAGATGTCTTTATCTCAGCTGGTCATTTGTGTTGCTCACAGAGACACACATCTGATCTGTTTGTCTAATGGAGCTGAGCATAGTTCCTGTTACCAAGAGTGAGCACATCTAGTCAGATGAATCATGCTGCAGCATCCTTTGGCTGTGTGTCCAGGCAGCACTGTTTACACTGCCATTTAGCCCAATGGATCCTCCCCTAGATACCATCACTGGAAGTTTCATCAGGACAGTGTTACTGTCAGCCTCAGAGTTACTGATTGCATACCATGTAGCTTCTGCTAAATGAGTGCACACCCTTAGGTGACCTGGTTGGGTTATCATGCATTTCTCAGACAACAACTCATTCAAGTCTTAATACTCTATTTAAATTTCTAAAGCATTTGTCTTTGTGGTGTTACATTTATGAGTCTAAGTGTTTTCCTCCCAGGGGTAAATAAGCTAAAAGAAGGGTTTGGAAACAGGGAGAGTTACAGAGTTGTTTGGGCTTGTCTACGTGTTGGTTTTCCCACAGATTTAATTAGTTTTGTGTTCCCAAGAGTTGATTTATTCTGGGTTGGGCTGTATTGTTGCTCTCACCTTTGTCTCTTTTCTCTTTTACTGGCATTTGTGTAGCTGTGTGGTAAATCACATGGAGGAAGTGACCCACTGAAGACTTGTGTACTTACCAGCTCTGCTTTCACCTGGATTGCTTCCCAAGCTGGATTCACAGGGAGTTGCACAAACATTGCTGGCTTCATTGTTGGGTTCAGAGGAACTGGTGAATGAAAATGAAGGCTTTGTGGCAACAGTGCCAGTTGATGCAGGATTAAATGGATTGTAGATCTCCACATGAAATGTAGGGCACCACATGCAGCAAGTGAGCTGTTTTAGAAGTTACTGCTTGAAGGAGATGGTTGTTGAAAATGTTGTACTGCCTCATTGCTCAGAGAAAAGGTATAAATAATTTCTTAAACTAATCTGCCCAAAATAGAATGAAAAAAACTGCCTTAGAGCTCTGAACAACAAATGCTGGCAGCCCTGGACCTGTACTTGCAGATGCCCTGAGGTGCTCTCAGCCACAACCATCTCCTTCTCTGGCCAGACAGGTGGTTGGCTGCCTCAGCTGCTCTGATTTGTACCTGACATGGGATCTGAACAGCTTCTCCCACAGTGTGAGACAGCATGCACCATGATGTGTAGCTCCCAATGGTTTTTCTGCTGTTTGCAGTGTAACGTACGGATTAGTGCCCGAGTCATCTCTGCTCTGTTCTCAGCCTGTCCCTAATGGCTTGGGAAGCAGTGATGCACATTGGTCAATTTATAGGCTGAAGAAATGCAGAGGGCAGTACTGGGCACCTAACATCGCATTCTGTTAGTTTTTATCAGCATGCTATAAGTACACAATACCCAGTGCCTGATGCCTGGTGCTGCCACTCAGCTGTCAGTCAGCTAGAGCAGTTCCCACCTTCCTGCAGACAATGACCCTGCTTTCCTTAGTTATTACACTCTTGCACTGATGTCTCCTAGTTTAGGGCGTCTGCTGAAAGATAAGGTAGCTTCATTTCTTATCCCACCCTACTTCTGTCCCTGCATGGCCCTCTGCTATCTTGAAAGGCCGGAGAGCCGTGGCTGCGGGGTGACAGGAAGGTCTGAGTGTTGTGGCAGTTCCTTGTTTGTGTTTGAACTGGACAGGCAATACTAGGGAAATGAATGGGTTTGGGAGCCCTGGGGACAGGGCTGCTGGGCTACAGGGCGAGGCAGGAAGGTGGGAACATGCTGCTGGGCAGCCGGGCAATGGACACGTCTGGCCCCATGTTGTGTTTGCAGAATGGCTGGCATCGGCTCCAGACAGCAGGAGTTGCTCTCTTTGCTGTGCTGTAAATTGTGCTCCTGGCAAGTTTGGAAACCTGCTGAGTGGCATGCTGACCTGGACAAATATTACAGTAGTTTAAAAAGCTACTTGTGGTAATAATGTTGACAGACACTGTGAAGCACAGCAATATACTTGCTCTTGTAGCTTTTCTGTGAGTACCCAGAGTATTCTTGCAGCTCTGCTCATTTCAGTGTCTGGTGCTGCAGTCAAGCTTGTGGTAAATAACTTAAGTTTCAGGCAGTCTCTGGGTTCATGATGTATGATTTACAGGAGCCAGAAACACAGATGTTTGAAACCAGAGCTGTATTTTTGTTGTTTTGAGGGATGCCTGTGTGGGGGAAGTGTTACTTCTTCCCCCACCACCCCCCGGTATTAAACCTTTAATATGGAGAAGCTCATTTTCTTCAAAAGATAAGATTTCCTTTGTTCTTACCAGAATAGTTATTTCATTCTTGAGTGTATTGCTAGTTAAAACTTTTTAGAGGGGAATTATGGCACTAGACTCACTCGATGTAAATATTGTTGTTAGCAATCTGTGTGAAAATTAAAAAATACACTTGCTTCAAGCAGCCCAAAGCAGTGGGAGCAAGAGCTTTTAATGCGATGCATTTCAAATTTTTGTATTGCTGCAAGCTATTTTGTTATAATTGCAGCCAGCTTTGGAATATTAAGTCGGTAAAAGCACTTTTAAAAATCAGTTGTTGAAGGAAGAAAACCTGATGCACTGAAGATTGTGTTGAACACTCTTTGCTTTTCCAGACATTTGACTAGATAAGGACTTCCTTCTTTAGATCAGATAATGAATAGTTATCTACTCTTGGCACTCCTTAGCTGCAGTCAGAATCTTGCTGGAGATCTTGTTTTAATTAGTAATTTTACCTGTATGTAGTTAATCTTTCATTAATTCTACTCTTTTAAAGCACATTTTACTGTTGTTGGGGAGAGATTCCTTCAGTCCCTTTTCTGAAGATGTCTGCTAAGTGGATTTACTTAACTGTGTCATGTCACACGTTAACCTTGTGCACAGAAACATCTTTGGGCCACGAGAGTTGAGGGCTGAGTAACAGAGCAGAGCTGTTGTTTTGGTGATGTTCTAGGAAGGTAATGGTTTTTCCTTGTGCAAGGGAATATGTTTGTACTCCCTTAATGCATAATTTAAGTGGGCAGTCTAAACTTTGAGAAATTTTTCTGTGGTGAAGAAAAAACAAAGAGTATAAATAAGCTCTCAAGATCGAACTTATTTATAAGTAATAGCTCAGTAGATTTGGTCAGAGCAATGGAGAATCTGTTTACCATGGATGATTGCACATAAAGAAAGATGCTTTTTAATATGTGATGCATTCAAGTCTTAGGAGTCCCGAATCGGTTGGCTGCTCAGAATGATCACGTACTATCTTCTTCCCTTATCTCCAGCCTAGCTGCATGGTGGGAAATATCAAAGCTCAAATTTTTACAGCTAATGTCATGCTGAACTCCTCCTCAGATGATATTTCTTCAGCTCATGCATGCCTTAGAAAACTGTGGTGAATGAATTGCATACTGAATTGGTGGAAGAGTGAATGCACAGCAGTATTTCTGGCCACGATGCTGGTAGGCAGAAATTTCATTGCTTCTTTTACTTTATGCCATTCTGTCTACTGTTACACAGGTCAGCAGTTAATAAGGTTGTATTCTAAATAATCCATTGGGGAAGAACTGTTGTAGATCTGGGGGCTGACCATAAATAGTATATGGCAGCATCAGTTTGAAGGCTTACCTTCTGGTATGTCATTTTGGCCTTTGTTAGTCCAAATCTTCTTAAAATTCAGAACAACTTTGGGCAGCCCAAGGGCTTTGAAGGAGATGTGTGTGTTTGTCAAAAGGAGTAGCACTTTCTATTGCTCAGCTGTATCTCTAAGTTTCTCTTACTGCATCTTGAGTGAAGGAAAAAAAAAAGATTCCATTAATAAAAGAGCATATCTTTGAAACAGAAGGAACACTTGTTGCTTTGAGAGCTTACTCTCTATCCACAGGATAGGGAAGATACTTCTGTTGAGCAGAGGATTAGTTAGAGAAAGCACAGGGTCCAAGATGGCATACTGTCCAGGTGAAGACTGGGTAGTAAACCCACACTATGTGAGAGTCTGACTCTAAGGTCTTAGTTCCTGCCTCATGTATTTCAGTCATTAGGGACCTTGTAAAACCATCATGAAGTTGTTTTCAGATTTAATCACCCTTTTCTTGCCATTTCATACTTTCTTTCTTAAACTTGTGTGAATGTATGAACAAATGCTGAAGATGGAGTATGTCCTGGGATCTGTGGGGCTGTGCTCCTGCAACTGGGACTGCCTTTCAACCTGCTGGGGAAGCAGACATCAGCCACTTCAGTGACCATTTCTGTTTGAATTTGAGGCTATTTTTTGTACATATAAACAAAGTCACTTGTCCCCCAAGTGGATGGCAAGCTTGGCTTCTGAATCTATGTAATAAACATAAGAAAAAAAAATAGTGCAAAGATTATAGATGGGTATGTAAAACTTTCTGTATAGGAAATGAAATTTGAATGGTTCCAGGTATGAGTACTAAGGAACGTTCTTCCTTTGCCTTGTGCTCCTTCCCTTGCCTTTCTCTTCCTATTGAGTCGAGCTTTGTTTTTAATTTTACTTCAATCTGCCAGAAAACAACCTACATTTTTAGAAGTAGTCATGTAAACAAATCTCTGTTTCAAACATACCTGCAAGCTTGATGTTGTTGTTAACATCAGTCTCATTTCGTATTCTTAAGCAGCAGGGGGATAAAACACCTCAAATTCAGGGTGTTGTAACTACAAACAAGCACTGACTTTTTAACAGTGCAGAAACTACTGTAAGAAGCAGTTGTTTTGTCTCAGAAGGAGGCAAGTCAAAGGAACATTGATTTCAGAGAAGTATGCCAGTAACTAATTGAACTTGTAAGTAATGTTGTCTGTGGTCCTTGTATAATATTTGGTTTCAGCTTCTTTATTTTAAACTCAGACTGATGGCTTTAGATACAATTTTATGGGGCAGCCATACATTGTGTTAACTGGGCCTTTTTGCCCAAGGGGCAAATATAATGCTGTGTGTTTAACATGGTATGAATAGTGGAGAGGAAAAGAACGATATGTCCATTGATCCTTTTCTTATCATGAATTATACAGACACCAGTATAATAGGATGTTGTTAGGCTTTACTTTTTTTTAAGAATTGTAGAGGGGAGAAGGACTATAAACATAGCTTTGTATTACATTCATGCTTTAATTTATATCAGTTTGTATTAGTTCTCAGACTTCTGAGACTAACTCAGTGAATCATTATGATTAGCTTTCCTCTGCAGGTCTGAAAAGTGTGAATTTTGTGTTTGTTCAAATCCTCCTGTCTTCTCGCTGCTGCTAGAGTACTGGAATGGGTACAATTGTGGATTGGAGACCTTGGCTTTTGTGCACACACATGGAGACGTGCACACATGCCTGTATTGCAAGGCCATATGGTACAAATCAAACCTTACCTCATGGTAGTAAAAATGTAATGCATTTTCCACCATTTTCAGTTATGTTTGTGGTGATATGCTGTACTTTGAACAACTTTAGTGGTTGTCTTTTGTAAATGATCATTGTTCTATGAAATTAATGTGTTGTCCAGGATACTTGGCTTAAATTTGGTCCTTGGGTTGCTGTGACTATTTTATAATGCCAGGTGTAGTCATCAGGAGTTGTCTTCTTCCTTTTCTGCTCCCTTGCTTTGCTTGAAGCAGCTTTGGCTTGCAAACACGTGCAGATGTGTTTGTTCTCTCCTTATTCATGAAATAAATTTGAAATAATTCCTTGCTAGCAGATAGAAGGCATGTGAGTTGTGTGTATGAGGATGTGTACTTCCGTGTTCTAGCATTTTAAACAATCTGTTGAGGCCTCTAATCAAGCAGTACTGGCTTCTTGTCATCTAATCCTGCAGTTTTTGTGCTATTTGCATATTGTCAAGTCTTACAAATTTCCAGCTTTCTTAGGAATAGTGGAGATATTAATGTTAGGCTTTTTAATGTTTTTAGTGTGCTGTTGTTCAATTGTTATCTTTTTATAAGCCTATACTGCTTAGAATTTTTTCCCTGTTCTCTCTAATAGCTCAAGAAAATTCATCCTTTACTGTGCAAGTAGTGCTTTCAATACCACGTATAAATTATACTTTCTGAAAAACAGATTTGCTTAACAGTAAAAAAAAAAAAAAAAAAAAAAAAGGAACATGACCTGCTTTGTATCTTTTTGTCTAAAGTAAACAGGATCCAAGAGGGAGATAAGGTGTCCTAAAAACTGACTACATCTTGAATTGGATATTTGCACAGAGCCAGTGAATTCTGAATTCCCAGCTTTGTGCTAGGTGGTGAGTGACTTTAGTGTGGGTGCATAGTGACCAAAGGAAAAAAGATACTGTATTTCCAACCTTATATGGGCCTGATGACTATGTAAGACATTCACTTAAAGCCACAATACCTTGTAACAAGAGAATGGGAGTTCTATGGTTCTCTCTGATATCCATGGTGAGAGTGACAGAATCATGTCTTATTCTGCAAATTACACCACTGAAAATTGATACTTGTGGAACTGCAGCAGGTCCTTGATTCCGAGCTCTTTCAGTATGGGCAATGTACCTCCCTGCAATGCAGAGCCTGTCACCCACTTGTTTCCTGCTGCTCATTGCTGGAGGCAGTCCATCCTCATGGTAACTCCAGAGATAGTTCATGCTTTGTCAGATTCACTTGAGCTTCTCCAAGCAGCATTTCAAACTGTGTTGCTGCAGTTACACTACCTGTGTGTTTGCCCATCTGCGTGCTGTCCTTGGCAGCATTTCAGCCTATGGCTTGGGCTGCTCTGAGCACAGCTGTTCCAACTTCTGCCCTGCTCCATGCTCTGCCCCAGGTTTCCATCCCCATCTGAAGAGACTGAGCAGGTTTTGTTGCTCAGTGGTTTCTGCAGGGAGATTCTGAGCATATAGGTGGAATGAGACCCTTTGGAGGGGTCTTTACTGGAACCCAGGGATCTGCATAGATGACAGAATAGCTGGGGCAATGTCTCGTGTCACTCCAGTTTAAGGGAAGCCAGGGTAAATGACAATCATGGCAACATCTCGTGGCTGCTACCTGTTGTGCCTTTGGCCGGACCTTAGTGTTCTTTTGGACATGCTGCAGCCAGACGTGGGCCTGTTGTGCTGGCCTCCTGCCCATGGAGGATCCCATGCTGCAGCTCCTGCAGGCACGCTGGGCTGGCAAGGCAGGGCAGCAGGAGGCTGTGCTGATGGATTGTCCTGCTTACCGCAGCCCTGTGGCTGCTTTCTTGGGGGCTCTGCTGCCATGTTACGTGGAGCTATGCAGTAATAAAAGTGAAAGAATGACTCTTTGGAGAATTTTCTGAACTCTTTGGAGAAATTAAAAATAAAAATAATTTTAAAAGTCGTCTTACTGGCTTCTGTTCAGAAGAATAGTGGCTGCTGTGTAGTTGTTTTTGCCTTGCCGTGTGAGCTGGGAACAAATGTCTCATTGTTGTGCTCTGTGCATGCAGCTGGCAGATGCTGGAATAGCACTGCCTACTGCCACTGTAACTTCTTGCTTGGGTCCTGTGTTAGCTGCAAACAGCTGTAGTGTGTGAAGGTCCCAGCTTGTGCCTGGGCTTCTGCTGAGCTGTAACCTGTCATGTTGTTGAATTTGTCTTCCTCTTTCTGTTGCACAGGGAGATAAACAGCAGAAACTGTGCTTTGCAGTCCCTCTTAATGCTGCAAGCTGTGCACTATGGCAGAGAAAGTAAGGTAGAAATAAGAGAGAAAAAGTTCATATGAGAATGGGAGTAGCTGAAAGAGATAAACAGATGAGGATATGTGAAAGGTACGTGTGTGTCTTGCTGACTTTGAATGCTTCTTCTAAACGAGGAAGACATGAATGTATCCATCCTTACTGTGAAATGGATGGAATGTATCCATCCTTGTATGTGAAATGGATGTGTCTGTCCTCACTTGCCAAAGGCTGACATTGTGTGAGAGGTTCAGTTATAGGTGATCTCTTCAAACTCAGTTTGCCACATGTCCTTCAGTTTCGGTAACTGATCAGAGATGAGATCAGTGTTTTCTGCGTGCTTTCCTTTTACTGTGGCTGGGTTTTAGTACCACACATTGGTCCTTTTCTTCTGAACAAGAAATAGGAGCACTCTAGATGTTATACTCGTTTGTCTGCTCACTGTGGAAAACTGGTCGGCTCCGTCCCTGTCCCTCCTCTCCACATATCTTCTCCCTGTAGGAAGTCATGCTGCTCTGCTCACCCTTATTCACCGCTTCTATATAGGTCATGTCCAATTCTACACACTCCTTTAGCTTTGAGTTCTCTGTTTGTTCAGTCTGTGTCATCTTCTGGCTATGCCATCATTTATTACAATTGACAGATTGGAGGCGAGGTCCCCTGCTACATCCTATCTCTGCTGTACTCACGGCAGATGAGCACGTTGTGACATTCCTCTGCTTGGGTGCTTTCAAAAAAAAAAAAAAAAAAAGTTCCAAGATGGAGGAACTGACATGCTCTGCAAATTATAAAGCCCAAAGTGTTTAAAGTAACAGCTGCCAAACAGCTTTAACTCTTTACTTTCTGTCTTTTTTTATACTGAGTGGCCAACACTGATAATATTTTTATGAAAAAAATTGAACTACATCATGAACTCTGATGAGAATCAGATGTAAAGTTTTTATTGTGTCATTCTTTAAAGAGTTAAAATATGATAGCAAGGGTGTTAATCTAGCAAATGTCTTCTGTTCATGTTTTAAACCCAGCATGAACAGACATGGATGTTTTTAATAAAAAGAAAGATACTTAATTCCAAGAAATATACAGGTCATATGCCAGAACAAATGCAATTTGTGATTTCTGGTTAATTTTTTTTTATTATTATTATTTTAGAATTATTTCCTTGGGGACCATTTGTAGTCTTTGGAGCACTCCATAACTTTCAGTAACAGTCTCAAGATTTTGTGTATTACATAAACTTGAGATTTCCTTGCTAGTCATCTGTGTTTATTTGACTTTCTGAAAGCTGTTGCAGGCACCAGCAATAGCCTGTACTTGATTTTTTGGATCACGATTGTGTTTTTTTCCCTTTTTTTCTGTTTTTCCTCCCTCTTACTTTTAATAGTACAGACTCTCCTTTGCTCTCAGCCTGGTGCAGAGTGGTTATTACCTGCAGAATATGGGAAGCAAACATCTGTGATTGGTTTCTCCTCTTGGGTGCTGGCATGCCAAACAACTGGGAGCTGAGTGAGACACTTCAGTTCATGAGTGGCCCAACAGCTTGTTCCTGCTGGCTGAAATTAGCACTTGAACAAAGAAAGAAATGAAAGAATGCTTTACAAACCAAAAATTGAACTTGCAGGGTTGTTGCCAGAAGAGATGCAGAAAATGCAAGTAGAGAGTATTTGGAAGATAAAGTGCTTAATTCCTATCTGGTTGGTATTCAGGAGAACTTAAGTAACGGCACTGCAGTATTAAGCTAGTATAAATCTGGTGATACCTCATGCTTTCCTTCTCTAGACTTATTTGTGCAGGCTACATTCAGTTGGATGTTTTCTGGTTTGTGCATACCTCAGTACAGTTGCTCTGGCTTTAATTTAGTTACTATTGAGACATGCTGAAAGGGAAAAAAAGGATAGTCTACATCCATCAGATTGAGGAAAGCGAGGCAGTAACACTGGGGAAGGCAGTGACAGAGTGGTTGGGTTTGAAGGGGCCCACAGGGCCCAGCTCCTGCTGCAGCAGGGCCACCTATAGCAGGTGCCCAGGCCATGTCAAGGCAGCATCTGAAGATCTCCAAAGCAGATCCCACACACAGCCCCTGGGTACCTGTGCCAGTGCTTCGGCACCCACACAGCACAGACTGCTCCTGGGCTTCAAGGGGAACTTCCTGTGCTCTGGTCTGTGCCTGCTGCCTCTTGTCCCGGCGCTGGGCACCACTGAAAGGAACCTGGCCTTGTCTTTACAGTGAAGGAGAATATGAGGAAAAACTGTGACTCGTAATTATGCCACATTCAAAGCAGCTTTTTCCAAGTTAAACTTAGTTGGAAGGTGCTGATACTGATAAGACCTGAAAGGGTGAAAATACTTCTATGTTGGAAAAATTACCAAGCTTTTACTAATTATTCATCCATTAAAAGATATCTATCTCGGAAATCATGCCTTGCTAGTTTCCACAAGATTATTAATTCCATGCCAGAGCCAGGAAGTGGTGAGTAGTCTGCCAGGTTGTTTTGAGTGAAGTTTTACTACTTTCATAGCACTTGTCATTAATTAAGATACAAAGTGGGCTGGTAGAAACTTTGGGTGTTTAATAGTTGTCTGTGATCTAAACTGTCTCATTCACAGTGTTTTAACACTGCATCTCTCCATCTGTACCTTTGGCTATATGTAGTTTAAGATGCAGGGAATTGTGGTAGTACTGCTCAGAGGGTCATGTGTGTGAGCATCCAATCCTTAACTGATAAGCAGTTTTATAGCATTGTCCTTATTCTGTTTCTTCCTCACAGTCAAGTGATCATACTTTCCTTCCAGATGTAACATCCTAAACTGATTTTTCTGCAGCGTTTACTGAGTGATTACTATTATACAGTTCAGATAACTTTAATTTGTATTTCTTTTCCTCTTCAATCATTAGTAGTGGTAGCTTGAGTCACCAGCTGGCCACCTCTGCACTGGATTGGATGTGCCCAAATAATTCTCTGCAATTCTTGAAGCGTAAGAGCAATAATACTCTGGTGAGAGATGGTGCAAGGCAGCTTGGGTATGAGCAGCTTCAGCTGCCACTGATGTTTGTGATTACATTGTGTCATGCACCTGCACTTCTGTATCCAGGATAAGTAGATATATTAACAGTATCTTGTCCCTTTCAGAGGTTGCCTTACTCTTTTGGATAATATGAAGCTGATGCTATTTACCTGTAGAGAAAAGTTGCTGTAGCTTGCCTGAGCTCAGCGCCTCCCAGAGCCACTTGTTGCTGTGTTTATTCTCTTCAGGTCTGTTTGTGTCACCTGGCACTGCTCCATCACATTCAGGCTTTTTTCTCCTTTCCCAGAAAGGAGGAAACAGGCGCTTCAGGCCCTGAGTAATCATCTAAACATCAGTGTGTGATGACTGGAGATAATAAATGGATTATTAAACTTTGTTTCCAGCTTCTGCCATGTTTGTTGATACCTAGCTTGTGAACTGCAGATGAACTCTCTGTCACCCATTTTTTTTTCTTTCTAACATAATTAACTAATTTCCATTTAATTCAGATTGCTTCTGTCAATCACTGTATATATATCAGCATCTCAGAGTATAGCAGTGTGTGATTTTTGACTTTAAGCTTCTTGTGACCTGATGCTGTGTCCTAGTACCCACCACAAACAAACAAAAAAAACCCCCAAAATGGGGAAAAGGTGAAGGGTGTGTGGAAGAGAAAGTCTTCATGTTTTCTTGTTTGGACTGATTTTCTGCAGGCCTCACCATGCTGTCCACAGGTTATTCCCACTTGACCTGCTCCCTGTCCTCAAAAATTTTGAAAAAGGTTTTGGACTGTGGGAGGTGCTCAAGTACCCAAGTGTGGTAGGCAATGCTTACCTTACTGCCCTTGCCACTCTATGGATTTAACTGTGTTTAGAAACAGTTGTGCTTCTCTTGGAGTTGAAATTGTCTTCTCAAAGTTGATTATCAGAAGAGTATAAGCTTGCTTTGTTGTTGCTTTGTTAGTGGCAATCAAAAAATGATCATAACAATGTTAATATTAAACAGAGTAGATATACACAGTCATATCCTTATTCTTACCTTATTGGCCTTGAAATAAGCTGTTCCATGGTGCAGTAACCCATGAGTGTGAACAAGCATCATATTTGTCAGGATTGCTAGCAGTCTGAATCTTAAATTTTTTACCTGTAGCCTAACTCTTTCAGCCTGATAGTGTTTCAGCATGTCTGCAGATTGTCTTTAGACTTCCAGAAATTGTCCCTTCTTCTTTTATTTTTTTAGGTACGAAAAACATCTTACGTTTCTTTTGTCATCTCACTGATGGCTGTAACATTGAACATTTCTGAAAGTTTTCCACCTATTTTCAGTAAGGCTGAAATCTTGACCGACAGACTCTAGTGAAAGATATTTTGATTTTTTAACATGTTAAAATTGCAAATAAACTTAATATGAGCAGTGCTATTATCCTATTCAATGTTAGGCTGATAAAGACCAAGCCTTACTGTACCTGTTGTAACAAAGCTGGTAGCAGTGTTTCATAAGGATTCTGCTTTACATTTGGCATTGTAAAAGCGTTCCTGTGTGACCTAGCACACTGGCCTTTTGAAGAGATATTGAATATTTTATTCATATTCATAGTTCTTACAATAACATACATAAAGTTTTAATTTTACTGCCTTCTTTACGGTGTGAGGCAATATATATTACAGTATGGAGTTGTGTATTTAGAGACCAATATGTATAAGTTGGAGTCTCATCAGTTGTTAGTTGCAGAGGAAGTAGAAGACACAGGAACATTGGTCGATCGCAGTGTTTTATGGGCCTTGTGGTGATTCTGCAATGGAAAAAGCAGATGTTGTTGCAGAATGTATTGGGTGAGTTGTTCACAGAAGAAATGGTGATATTAATACTGCTGTAAAGACATTGGCAGCACCTTCGCTGAAGTTTTGGCTTCAGATATTTTTTCCTATTTGGAAAAGATGAGTTTAAACATTTGGAAATACTTGCTAAGTTGATAAATCAGTCGAGGATGTGTCTTACTTAGAGGAGAACAAAAAGATGAACCAAGAAATTTGTCTCAGCAAAATGAAGACGAAGACGAGACCTGTGTAAGACAAGGGTAACACCTAGGAATTTGACTATAAGAAAGCTCTGCAGGTAACAGAAATAGCCACTGAGGAATGGGGTTCTGGCACAGCATCCTATTGCGTGGGGACAGGAGATGTGTAATTACCTTTGAGATGGAACTTGAAAGGCTTGAGCCTTTTTATTATGTATTTTTCTTCTATTATTATGTATGTTTCTTGTGGTGGCAAAGGCCTAGATTTGGCTACCCACAGAATTCCTATGTGTCCTTTATTTTTATTTAAAATATTCCTTCTAAGAATAAAATGGTAGAAAAAATATAAACACAAAACATGTGGTACTATAGTGAATGTCCAGCAAAGATGTTTTTGCCTTTCCATTTATGCTGCTTTCTTAAAATGGAATACTGGAAAAATCCTTTTCTAAAAATGGCCTGAGGTTACCCAACCTTTAAGTAAAAAAGCAAAAAACAAAACCAGTAAAAGAAGTTAAAAAAAAAATTGACTGTAACGTCTTAAGGCTTATACTTTCTCTTGTATTTATATTCCAGTGTATTAAAGGTTGAATGTTAGCATACCTGCATAATTTCTGTACAGTTCACTCTCTTCTTAAGCAAAATTATTTTTTGTCCCCATTTACTGAATGAGAACTCAGATTCCATTGAAAATAGTCGCTGTTCTATTCTCAGTACACATGTAAAATTATTAATCTGTGGATAAGAGACTGAGGAAAAATGCTTCTACCCGAATTTCAGTGTTGGTTTGAATGAATATTAAATATTAGAGAATTTTCATTTGTGGTGGTTTTGGTTATTGTTAGTCATTAATACAAAACCCACCTTTGGATAGCAAAAGGAATGTGCAAACCAGACCAAAGTTGTAAATGCAGCCCCTAATTTTGGGAAAAGTTAAGTGGCTGTTAAATGCCCTTATTCTGGCCATTACCCCGCCAAGGTGTGACTGCTACAGATGTTGACCTAACTGAGCTGGTGGAACAAGTTGTAAGGAAGGGAGGTTGTTCCTTAGCACATACTGTGGTGTGGTGTTATATGAAACATCTGAGGTAATAATTGTAGGAAAAAATAGACTTTGATGCAAAATGTTCAGTGCTTTGATAATGATCAGTTCTTTTGGTATACAAGTCACATTGCTTTTGAGGGATAGTAGTCAGGCTTCTTTCAAGAAGCTTTCTATAGTCATTTGCTCACTGATGTCCAAGATGCCAAAGCTGGGTATTGCACTTGGGAAGACTGCATTGCTGCATTTCACGGGAGAGCAACTGCAGTCTCGAGTTTCTATCTATAGAAAACCATGACATCATGAATAGCTAATGTCAGCCTTTCCTTGTGAAATGTGCTTTCTTCTGGGAAATCTCATCTATTCTGCACGATCCTTTGCCTTTATTTCACTTCCACATTTCCAAATCAATCAGGTTTTTTTGGCTCAGTTTTTTCTACATGGTTCTTGATGGGAACTGTTTTTTTGCAAGAATGCTTTGGGTTGTGGAATATCCTTCTCCAGGAAGTACCTCACACAGCTAAAATTCTCCAAGTTTACTGCTAGTAACTATCCATTTTCACTATTTTAATTATTATTCATCCAAAGAATGTTCTGTTTCAACATTTGGTTTGCCAGAATTGATTGTTAGTTGGGAAGTGATCCCAAGTGAAATTGCAGAAGTGGATCCCAGGTTCTTTTTTTGCTCTCTTGCCTCATTTTGTGTCTTGCTTACTGCTCCAGTGTGGTACTTAGAGCCTGCTGAAGTTTTCCTGCAAGTTGATCTTTGCCTGGATAGTTTTGTTGAGCAATTTCTCATTTTTATCCTTTTTCTTGAAGTGGGTTTCTTCCTTTTTTTCCTCATTGTTTGCTTTAGGCTTTGGTTGGAGCACAGCAGAACATACAGTGCAGTCCCACAGTTGCTGTGTCTACAGGGGTGGGGGTTTGATCCGAATCAGTCTAGACTGAGCAGTTCTTTGCCTGGGAAAATCATGTTTAGTTGAAATGAAATAGATGGGGGATTATTTCCTGAATATCAACATAGCTCCCTCATGGGCAGTTTCTTGTTAAACGTAAAACGTCTTAAATGATATATGTTGTGAGCAACTTCTCTCATCTCCAAAAATGCAAAATCAAGCAAGAAAAGTGAATGTACTGACATTCCTGCGAATGTGAAAATCAGGGTACAGCTGAATGTTCAGAACCCCAACCCCACCGCCTCCCAGCTGCGCTGACAGCACTGCCGCCCACTGCCCCAAGTCAGTGATTTGATCTGGGTAGAAATCAACCATCCTTTTTTAGGTATCTTTTTAGCTAGGGTCTGTGCAGCAGCCTGTGCAGGTGCAGAAGTGAAGGGAATTGAAGGCCTGCAGAGGTTGCCCTGGAATTCCCTTCTGGACTTGCTTCTGCAAAACATCTTGTGCCCACTGGAAGCTTCTCCCCATCAATTCTTATGAGAGCTTGACAGACAGAGTCCTCTTTGTAGAAATACCATTTTCTGTTGTATTTCCAGATCTGTTCTCACTTGCAATGCTTGTGAGGAATATTTTGGCATTGTTCTTAATTATTCCTTGGACTGCTTGCAGAACTATGACCTTGAACAGTGAACTAACCCTTGGGAAATGGCATAATTTATTATCTGAGTTAGTGTTAAGACAATGTTCTCTCCCTTATGCTGTGCTCTTTCATACATGTGTTATGCAATTCTATTTTTTATTTTTACATTTTGTTTTTTTAGGCCATCTTAAATCTTCTTCCCCCTGATCTGCAGTATCAAGGCAGTGCCAGAGGCAAATACCATGTTAGATTCACCAGTGGTCTGATCTGCTGTGGAAAATCCTATTTCCATTTTTTTTTCCTGAATGTTTTGTGGAAATGTGTCTGATTCATCTAAATACAAACCAGAGTGAAAGATTGTTAATTACTTTATAATAATTGTGTATTTGGAGGCTGAGCATGGATTAAGCTGTGTCCAAATGCATAAAGCACAGCCTTTGGGAGTGCCAATATAATGGTTTAATCGGGTGAACAAGTGTAATTATTTGAGTTGTTGCACTGGTACATTGCAGTAACTGACAGCCTAACAAAAGATAATGCAACAGGATCACTCCCATATATATCATTCGGTAGTCCCTGATCTGTTAAGAAAGATTTGCTGTTACTTAAAAACTAAGCAAATGAAAACCAACAACAACAAACAAAAACCTGCCAGAAGGCACGCTGTGGTGGTTCAGCATCATTTCTTGACATTGATATTTGTTTTCAGTCAAAGCAGTGACTGAATTCTCTCATCAAGGTCTGTCAGGTGAGCTGTACCTACCCGCTGGCTCTGGATAACCCTGAATGGATATGGCTAAAAGCCATCTCAAACATACAAACAGAAATCAATGGAATAGTTAATTCTCTATCCTGTATTGTAGCAGGGGAAGAGCTGGACAATGTTTGTTTTGAGTGCAGTACAGCCCTATTTTTTGTAAATAAAATAAATAATTCAGTATCAGTTAATTCATTTTTAATATTTTCCATCATTTTTGTTAAATATTTACAAATATGAGATGGCTGGCCAATTAAGACTATATCTGTTAGTTGAGAAGGCTGATGATAGCTCATACTCCATTATGATGTTACATTTGCTGTCAAGATAACAATTTATTGAAGCTGACTTCAGACACTTCTGGAACTGCATGATGTTTTATCTTATAGGCTGTCATCTTAGTTACTGTTGTTTTATCTTGAGTAAAAGCCCCTTTTCAGGTTACAACCTTTCTGAGGTTCAGCGGCTGTGGCTGGGATCTCCAGATCTTTCATACCTCAGCAGTTGTGTTCATTTTGGTCTTGTTCTAAAATGATGAACACATGTTCACTGGTAAAATAACTAGAACGTGTGTGGGATATGGAAAAGTTGATATTTAAAGTCACTGAAGCAACCATCAGGATTCGTAACGTGGACATGAACCTAAAGAAGAGACATGAAGAACGCTGCTAAGTTTTTGTTTAGCAAAGGTTTCTTCCATCAGATACTTTTTCAGACATTTCTGTCTTATAAACGAGGAAGTGAGATAAAAGTTATTGTAGTATTATTTGTAACGACCATGCATCTATTCATCTTTGCAACTGTACAGCCTTATTGTAGGTGGATGTACTGTATGTACTGAAGTGATGCTAATCATCATATTGTCTGTTTGTAATACACGTGTGACTAAATGACAAAATTTGGACTTTCGTTTTAGAATTCAAGCCAGAAAGGAAGGAGTGATCAAAACTAAGGAATAGCTTGTCTGTTTGTTGCTTCTTGCATGAATTGTATTGCTAATGGTGGAAAAAAATTATTTGCTTATAGGTAGACATAAGAAGGGAGAGAAGAAATAGATCTTTGTGGAAAAAAATTAAAGGATCCTTAGACTGATGCAGAATCTCATCCAGAGCCTCATGAAAAGTCATCATGCATCGTGATTCATAGCAGTTTTCTCTCCTCCTTTACATCTTTCCCCCTTATGTGCATACTTTTTAGTACAAGCCAGGGCTTGGAAGAAGTAATAGTCGGCAGCAATCCCAAATCCAAGATGTAAAGCTCTCCTTTTAATAACACTTCCTATAAGGTTGGAGAACTATTTAATAGGATCACAAGAGTGCTACAAGGAGAAATCTCTGTGATGTAGCGATGAATGTTCACGATCTTAACAAAGTTATTGTCTTCTGATCCAGGTGGTATAGCTGTATTCACATAGCATGGATGAAGTTACAAAGCAAGACAGATGCTGGACTGAGACCTGCAGACTTGCTAGATTGAATCAAACCTCCATTAGAAAGGCTTCCTTAATGCTTTTCTCAATGTTCGTCCTTTCTGTGTGGTGGGTTGCAATGATCTGGGGTACCAAATTGCATGGCATCTGTGTACTATTGCAGAAGGAACGTGAAATAATTCTAATACAGTGAAATATGTGTTTCTGTCCTTTGAGAGAGTTAAAGGGCTTAAAATGCCAATTGGATTTGTACTTAATTGTCAGTATTTGGGGGTTGGGGGGGGGGGGGGGGTAGAACCCAACCAACCAACCAAAAAAAAACCAACAACAACAACAATAAAAAAAACAAACAAACAAACAAAAAAAAAAAAACAAAAAAAAACCCACGAGCTGATTAAAAAATGGAACAGTAATGGAATTCTACCTCAAGATACTATATGGTTTTCTACCATGTCATTAATTGTATCAAAGCTGTTTTCCAGTGATGCACGCAAAGAGGAGGTTTCTGTCCTCAAGAGAAGGAAGCTGTGCACATCCTTTCCTTTTGTCCCTTTCCCTTTTCTCTGCTCAGACGTACAGGGTTTGGGTCATCTTGTGCGTTGTATACCTGGGGAAAAAAGCCCGTCCCTTCAGGCAAACACTGATGCAGATCATTGAAGACAGTAACGTCATCGGAGAGCCTTCTCTGAGTTGAGAAAGTCTAATTAAGGGCGACCATCCAATAACTTTCCTGAATATTTACCAAAATTGTGGAAGTTTCAGTCATCACAATACTGAAGTCACCTAACAGCTTTAAAAAATAATAATCATTTTTTAAAAGGCACTTATAAAACAAGGGAGAGACCTGAGCCAATTTAAGTAGACTAAATGTGAAAGATTATATGCAGTATTTGGAAAAAAAATACAATTAAACGGTGTGGGTTTGATTATTATGTTATTCTTGGCAGGTAAATGGTGTTCCTTTTGCATCCCCACTTTGCCTTTTTGCTTGGCTATATCATGTTGACTTGTGAGCAGCCATATTAACTTGACTTGAAAGTGCACGTTTCACTGCTCTTTAAGCCCTGTTTGTGCAAAACATGCTTCTAATGAGCGCGCACATTTAACTGTAACAGATTGAAAACAGGAGAGCTCTCACAGCAAAAGAATTTGTATTTTGAAAGCTTGCCCACTACTATGCTTTGTTTCTGACACTATGGTAAACGAACGCAGTGTTACAGCTCTGGCTTCTGCGAGTGGTTGGGCTTTTGCGGGGAGCGGGTGTGGGGAGGCTTAGCTGTAATTAAGGGGATACATCCATTATATTCACATCTATAGGAACTGCTAAGTGAGGCGCTTCTACGTGCAGCTACCATTTAATGTTTAAGGTAATTCAAATGTCAACTGAAATCCAGGTGCAAATGCAGTCATTGTTAGGAAGATCTTGAGGAGACATCAGGAGTGAAAGTGCACCAAGGAGAAAATGGAAACCGATTGATTTTTAAAAGTGGTTTGTTGATGATAATTCTCTCTGTTGAGCATGGAAGGGAAAACAGATTGCTTTTTAAACTAGTTTCCAGCCTGCTGGAGTGTTACGTCTTTTCCATAATATTCTCTTGTATTTTCTCAAAGGACATCTTTCAGTAAGATCGCTCTTTCAAGACGATTTAGAATGAGATAATTTACTGCAGTACAGTTTGTGTGAGGAGTGGTTCTTGCTGTATAAAATCATACAGCATCTTCTTTGTGTTCTCTTGTAAACATAACAGACAGCAGGCAAAGAACATACAGTTGCAAGGCTGTATATGTCTCAAGTAAAATCTTAATGCTGTTCTTTTGCTGTAACTAAGATAGATCATGTAAAATGCAGGAATCTTACTTCTGCAAGCAGACTTGTTTGCATCAGTATGCTTGTGAAGTGACCTAGTGAACATTTTAGGCAAGCTGGAATTGGAACATCTGAAAACTAGAATACAACTTAATTTCATTGTCTCAGCATGTCCCCTTAATTAGGAGATTATTTTTGTGGGAAACAGTATTGGTTGTATGCATAGTTTTCACCCTTACAGTCCTATCAGTATTGATAGCAGGCCAATTAACCACATTTTTAGCAGCTTCATAGTGGTCAGAGAGAAAAAGGAGATAATACCACTGGGGGTTAAATGTTGTGTTGTGAAATTATTCAGAACTGACAAATAATGGTCTGCTATCTATGCATCTGTTAAATAAATGAATACAGCTGAATTCAAGTCAACTAAAGGGAATTCTGCTCTCTTGATCAGTTTCTCTTTTCCCTTTGCTTACCAAGTACTTCACAGAGAGAGATTTTGACTATTAAACTCTGTTTTTTTAATTGCTACCTGATTTTGCGGCATGCAATATGAGGAGCGTTTTTCTGTATTGATGTTAAGGTAGCGTGGGCATTTAACTGGCTTGCAATAGTGCATTCTGTGCATTGTCACTAGAGAGAATGGTGACCTTCCCTGGAGATATTGGATTTAAATGCTTCTGGCAGCCTAAAATAGGTGATGTAAAAACCCCTCATTACATTTCCAGTAACAGGATTTTTATGCTTTTAGAGCTTTATCTGGTAATTGCAGATCTGCAAAGAAAAGAAGTCAGCACAAAGCAGAAGACCTGAAAGGTAAGCCAAATGCCAGTGAGACCAAGTAAAAGAGCATTGTTGGACCATTGTCCTGCTTATGGCACTCAGTCAACCACTGGCATGCAGCATGTGGTTGACAAGGAAGATGTGGATCTCTGCAGAGTTCTGCTAGCTGCAGAGTGCTGCTGGAGGGTTTTACATCATTCTTTACCCTTGGCCATGCTGTGCAGAAATGGGATGGTTCAGGCAGCTTTACTGTGTAGCTGAATCCGTTCTGAGGTCTGATATTGTTACTCTCAGATATGTCATGGTTGTATGGCACTGAAAAATATTCTAAGCTTTTTGAGCTAAGCTACCAAGAACCTTTCAATCCAAAAAATGTTAGACACAGTTAGATTTTGCGTGCCATTGGTAATAAAGCAACCACCAGACTGAATGGTGCTGAACTAAAGTTTGTCAAAAATCGTAGGCCTTTCTTGTTGGATTTCTTAGCTGTATATTAATACCATATGATCAAGTGTTCTAGCCCTGGAACAAAGCTCACGTGAAGTGGAAACTGCGGTTTCTTGATTTAACTGCAGGAAAGTTGGTCCTCTCTGTCCTATAGGCATCTGAGCCAACACTTCTATTAGGGCTGGAATGAATAGGGGATATAATGCATAAAACAAAGTTTTGTAGGAGGCAGTGAAATTAGGTGATATTCTGATTTTCAGATTTTTCAATTCCACCTTGTCTGGAATCTTTATTAAGCTGAAGACATGATAAACTTCCCAGGTAATTCTTTTTTTGCTTTTAATAAGTGACTCCTTTTTAAACATTCTTTCCTTCTGCTGCACAGGAAAATACAATTTTAAGACATGACGTGTGGCAGTCTCACCAACAGCAGTATGGGGCTGTACATAAATGAAGTGCAGCGAATTCCTGTGGTGTCCGGGTGTTGCTCTGCCTCTGGCACAGAGCATGACAAAAGCAGTCAGCATGTCGCAGCAGGCTGTCAGTCCTGCCTGCTATGGCAAACTGCTTCCTTGTCCTCCCTGTAACCAAGAGGTGCAACAGCCACCTCTCAGAAGGGTGACTGCAGCCCTTGAAAATACCACCCACAGACCGAATTGTATAAGTTGAGAAATCTCTGCAACCCATCGTCTGTTTTGCTAACTGTCAGGGTATTGACTGTGAAAATTTCTAGTGCTAAGTTAAAAACTTTGTGTCCTTGTAGACTTGTCAGAAAGCTGCAAATCTACTGCAAGTGAAAAAGCAAAGCATAATTAGATGTCTCGGTGATCTGCACAGCTTTTTTTTGCCCTTCACAAATGCTTCTATTTGAAAAGCAAAAAGAGGCAGCATCTCCCCTGTACAAAGCTGGCCCAAAGCCTTGATTCCCATTGAGGCTCTGTTTAAGTTTGTGGATATTCTGGTCAGTCTAAAGCCATGCTGAGGAAGAAGTGATCTCCAAGGAGCAGAGAAGTCAAAAATATTTTCCTTGTCTGTCTTGGCCTTGGCTTCAAGATGGCTGTTTCCTTTGGTTCTGCGGTGTGCTGCTGAGGCTGACCCACCAAACACATCTGCATAAGGAAACGTTTCTTTCTGTTTGAGAGACCCAGACAAACTCCTTTATTACTCTCTTAATATATATACCTAATTATTATTTTTTGAATAGCAGCTCACCCTTGCCCACAAATTAGATAACCAACCACTGATCGAAATGAATTGAAACATTACTGTAGAAATGAAGTTAACTGAGGTGTGTTTGGTAGATGTTTTGTGTTTGGGCTGGGTACAGGGAAGGCCTCAGACTGCTTCTCGACCTTGTGGTGAGCACAGAAGGTGGCAGAGGAGGAGAGATACTTGGCTCCTGCTCTGCTGCTGAGTCTCTGCATTTCAGTCATGGAAGAGCCCACTGTCAGCACTCCCACATGATGTTTTCCTGGGTTGCTGTAGCAGCACACCAGGCTGAGAGCTGGCTTCTGAAATAGGCCTAGGATGGGCTGTGTAGTGTCAATCAAAGCAGCGATTAGTGCGTCTCCAGAGCCCTGCTTGTTCTCACAGGGAGGTTGTCATCTCAGCCCACTCGCCTGGCTGCTGGCTCAAAGTTAAAGAAAGAGCCATTGTGAGTGTACTTGCTGGGGAGGCAGTGTCCCCTTCAGTACAATGGACAAATGTGGTCACCACGCAGTTCACAAAATGTCGTGTCCTTTTTCAAAAAGAGTGCAGAAAAAAAGGTGTGGGAGGAGGAGGCTAATAGGTCTGTTCCTTTGCAACCACCTGGCTCTCCATTGGTCCCACGTGTAACACCACAGCATCTCTGTGAGGCTTCCCCAGCAGGAGCAGTGTGTGGGCCTGTAGGACAGGCAGGCTCCACAGCAGGAAGAGTGTCTAGAGCTGAGCAACCTCCTCCACTTCTGCTGGTGGGCTGTTCCCTCAGCCCCGGAGTATTCATAATCTCTTCTTCCTTATAAAACTTGGCCACTCCCATTCTAACCTCACTGTTGCTGTGTCTGAGCAGAACACGGGTTGGAAATCGAAGGGGTCTGGTGAGCTGGTGGACTCTACAGCTCTGCTATTAAAGTAATGCTTTTGGAATTAGGTTTCATTGCAGATCAGGTGGTTGTGGTTTGTCTTTTGGTTGTTGCTGTTGATGGAGTTTTTTTTTTTAAGACTAAGTTCTTTAATGGAAGAAGTCTTGTTTTTAGTAGACCTGAATTATAAATGTTAGCGTAGGATTCTTCAGATCAGGTATAAAGAAGAGTATATTTAGATACCCTATTTTGTGTGTTTTTTTGTAAAACTATTTTGTAAACTGTGAATTTATCAGGTGTGCTTTGCTTATAAGCACAGGTTGATTAAGTCTTCATAGTATAGCAACTGCAAGACTTATATTGTCTCTCCATTTTTTTTATTAGCTATTCTCACTAGTGTGTTTGAATCTCAAAAATTCCATTAAAACAAATGCAAAAATACTTGAAAATGATGTCTACAAGTCTACAAGAATTTGGGTATAATATGCAATTCTTCTCATGCATCTAATGCTACTGGCCTTGCTATTATTGTCCATATGCTTGTACCTTAGAAGTGTGCCTTCCTGAGTCCTCATTTAAAGCAGTCTGGCAGTCGACAACAGAGCAGAACCAAACAACTGTCTCATAAAAACTTTTTGTATTCCATATGGTCTCTGATGCTTTGAAGGAAAATTGGATTTGTATTAAAAATTGTTTTCTTCATGTCCTAACCATAAGAACAATTGAGAACTAGCTTGCTAGATGTACACAGAACTGAGCATTCAAAAATAGGGACCTAGCCTTTGGACCAAATGTTGCTTGACTTTTTCTCAAAAGTGTATGCTGGTGACATTGGAGTATGAATCCCTTCAGCTTCTGGAATCATGAAGACTGAAAAAATTTCATTCTTAGGACTGCCTATGCTTGCAGTTCTGGAAGTAGCTTAGTCTGGAAGTGACAGTGTCCAACAGCCTTCTGCAGCAACCGTAAGCACTTCAAATAAACCTCTTTAGCAAAATATTTCAGTGTAAAGCAAGTATTTAATGGCTAATGAAGAAATCAATGTAAACAAATTTGTCTGTAATCTATAGTCATTTATCATTATAAAAACATGAAGATTTTTACATTTAAGGACAGAGCAGATATGACGTAAACGTTGTGTATTTAAGTGTATTAATTTTTTTACTAGGTTTCATTTTAGGTTTTGCTTTATATCCAATTGCCAAAGTTTTATGATGTCCTCTACTACTATTCCGCTAGATTATTTATTTTCCCCAGAAAGCAATGTGAAGATCATCTTCTAGCACTTAGCTGCAGAATGCATGGCTTACTCCAGTGTTTGCAGGAGTCATGTTAATGCTAGATGTCTTTCTCATTGGAACTTGCTTGCAATCTGCAGCAAATGCCCCAGATGCTGAGTGCTGTCAAACAAGCTATGCCAAAGCTTCAGAGGGAGAGGTGCCTGGCTTTTAGTTCTGGCTAGGGCAGGATCCAGAGGGGTTACAGCTATTGCAAAATGTGATCATGTGGGAAGCAAGTTGCAGGGTTTAGAGGGGACATGTGCTACAGGGTCTCCTCCCAATACGGGACTGGGATCTGTTGCAGAGTCCAGATCTAAGAGCCAAGGAGTTTCTGTAGATGCTGCAGCAGAAGACTGGAGGTTGTACTGTTGCAGAGCTTGGGTGATGTTCGTGTTCCTGCCCCCACCCCAGTACCCTGCTGCTGCTTTTGGTGCCTGCGTGAGCTGGAGTCAGCACTTCTGTGAGTCACTCTGGGCCTCTGGGGATGGGAGGAGAGGCTGTAACATTCCCGCAGCCCCCGAGCAGCACTGCATTGCTATGTGTGGGCAGGGAAGCATTTGTGTCTCTTACAGCCTGTCTTGACTAGTGAGAAGGAAGAAGGCAGAGTGTTAACTTATTCCTTAATTTTTTCATATATCTCTGCCTCAGCTATGCACCCCCTAGCTGACATCTGTATGGTGGCAGGGTGAGGATGACACTCTGGGAGGTAAGAGACCAAAGGATGGAGCAGGACAACAGATGCATTCCTGCTGCCCAGCAGAGCTGCCTGTTGTGTGGCCTGGTCTGTGACAGCACCACTGTATGTGACCCCACACTTGGGCAGCTCGGACATATCAACTTGGTCTTGTCTGCAGGACAAGGGGAAATGGTTTTAAGTTGAGGGGGAAGTTCTCTACTGTGAGAGCGGTAAGGTGCTGGAACAGGCTGCCCAGAGAGATTGTGGATGCCCCGTCCCTGAAGGTGTTCGAGGCCAGATTGGATAGGGTCCTGGCAGCCTGGTCTAGTATTAAATGGGGAGGTTGGTAGCCTGGGTTGGAGAGTCATGATCCTTGAGGTCCCTTCCAACCTGGGCCATTCTGTGAATCACAGGCAGCAGCCTGAAGTGCTTAGCTGTGGGTTTTGTCCTCCCATATTCAGGGAGAGATAATATTTTGCATGTACAAACTGTACATGTGTAGGAGGATCTTAAACCACCAGCTGTGGTAATAAATAAAATGTAGCAAATGATCCCAACGAGAAGAGAAAAGGGAAGTCAGAAGGCCAAGGTGTTCTGGCCCAGAGCAGATACTGCACGGTCTGAGGTGAATGTGGTCTTCAAGGAGTGATTCTGGCTGAGGCTGGTGGAGTGGGAGGACTGGGCTCACGAGATGGGGCAGCCCCCAGCAAGACCCCAACTGCTTTTCTCTCTGCTCAGACCACAGTGATAAACTGCCTGGGCCTGGAGAGCTTCCTAAGGAGCTTCCCTGGGAAGTGACTGGTGTTTCTGCAGAGAGTGTCTACCTTCTCCCTTGTCTCCTTGTCCCCTTTCACTTCACCCAAGCTGGCAGACTCAGCAGTCTGGCAGCAGGAAGGCTCCTAGCTGTGTTAACTGTGTCTCTGCCTCTGCCGTTGACGTCCCCCATCCCAACTCTGCCCAGAGGTCTTTCAATACACAGGGATACTTATGTTTTCATCTAATAGGAGATTAAAGTCCCGGTGACTGCTAAACATTGATCCTCATTGACTGCTGAACAGAGATTCTCTGCGAGCTACCAAACTGCTAGAATAAACAGTTTCATAGGCTTTAATTTAACTTATAACTTATGTGAAAGCTAAATGCTGGCCTGCCTGTATAACATTTTCACTCTCTGATATTATACTGTTCTTTCCAGTTTGGAGCTTCTTTTCCTAAGTAGAGTTTATATTTACTTCTTAAGAATCCCAAACCAAGTAGACTTCAATTATCATTCAGTAATCATTTTCACTCTTTTTGCTTTTAAGAATCCTATTAAACTATATAAAAAAATTCTAGTAATGATAAAATTGTTATTATAACACTGGTAAGTTTGATGGCTTACCTTTTTAAGGCTTGCTCTTTTTTAGATGTCATGTGTGAATTTCCCGGTTTAATTTGTAGTTTCTGGAGCTGGCGCAAAGCTGAACAACACTGCCTTGAAAATCTAACCAGGTCCATGGATGGGTGATTGCTTTCCTTCAAAGAGAGTAGGTCAAGTTACCCATCTGTTAACTGTTGCAAATGAATGATATGCAAGGGTAATTAGGGCTGCCTACACAAAATGAGAGGAAGATGCTGCTTTTGTAGTGAGTGTTCTAGACCCTGTGTTTCCTTGCCCTTGACGTAGGAGCTCCAGGGCTTGGGGCTCAGCACTGGTGTACAAAGTGCCGTCCCCACTGCTCTGAACGCTTCATGGTCACAGCACTTCCCAAATATTCAGAATACTGTGCTGTGTGATTTTGAGGGCTTCTTTTAACTTTGGCTTTTATTGATTTGGGAGAATGTTTGATAACCATAGAATTGAGCTACCACTGAAGTAAGCAAGCTAAAAAGGATGTATATTTTTGATAGGACTGTTTGGAAGCATTTATAAATATACAAAGAGCACAGACATTTCTATATATGATGGTCTTCTGAAACCTGTTTTTTCTCTCCTATTTGACACAACCTCGTGTGAAATTTGGAAAGGGTTGTCTCAAGCTATTACAGAGGGAGACAAATGTGAAATGTCCCCATCATATAACTGTAGCAGAGCTGCTGTTTAAACATGTTTGCTGTAATTGGTTTTAATAGTTTTAAGCCAGGTGAGACCACAGCACAAGAAGAATAACCCAGGCCATGATCCCTGCCTGGGTGAGGGCCCAGCTTTGTGCTTCTTGCCCTGTGCCAGGAGGCTGGGCTGGGGAAGACTCCCTGCAGCAGGTCTGTCTGCTAGAGAGCATCTGCCTCTTGCACACCCTCTACTCATGTTCTCCAGCAAGGCCTGGGCAGCAGACATGGGATAATGTCAAGGCCAGAGCCACGTGTCTTCAGTGTAGGTGTTGTAATGGGTGATGCAGGAGACGATCCCCAGGGAATTCTGCCAGGAAACCCCTCTAATTTACAGAAGAATATAGACATGGTACAGAAATAGCTTATGGCCTGCAAAGCCATCTGTTCCAATTGCAAGTTTAGCACTGCATCCCTAAGAAGTGAATCATGAAATCTCGCCCCCTATGCTCCGCAGGTACTTATTTGATTTTGTAAAAGTCCTTTCTTGCAAAGGAATTGGGGGCTGGCTCTACAAAATGTGTTCACTGAGATGCCTTGTTGAAAAGAGACTTTAAGAAATTCCACCCCCTCACTGCAGTCTGAACATGACAGCTACAAAAATGAATTTCAAAACCAACCTCCAAAGGAGACAGCAGTGTTTTATATAAAAGCATACCCATAAAAAATACAAAATGTATTTTGCTGCTGCTTTGGTACTGCAGGTAACATAAGAATTGCCGTGTTTTAAATGAGCATAGCAACAGTGTCTATACTTAGCTGAGTGTTATCTTGCATATTACATGCTATTTAAGATCTCAGGGATTTTGTGGTCCACATGGACATAATCACAAAAAAAAAAAAAAAAAACTGCCAAATCTTTATATTAATTGCCAGAAATATGAACTTAAGTTCAAGTATTAAAGCTTTTCTTTAATAATATTAGCGATTAATGATTGTTACTTACCAGCCTTTATTTCACTGCTCACTCAGATGGGCCAAATGATTGAATGGCTCAAAGTTGAAAATCCCTCATGGTCACATTGAGCATCTCACTGTTAGCATAACCCAGGCCTTTCTGGGAAAAACTTGTGTCTATGGAAGTGCTGTTTTGCGTTGCCATTTAAGGCAATTTGAAATAGGTTTTTAGTAATTTTGTCTCTGATGTATTCCACCCACACCTGCGGAAGGGAATGTTAGTGTGCCTACTGTAGTTTTGTTGCACCTTAGTAGAAACAGTGCCACTGTTTTGCTCTTCTGCATTGGCAGGTAACTAGCTACAGCCATGGGCGCAGAGTCCTGCGTTTGTAACATCTGAGGCAGCTCAGGTGGTTGGCAGCATCCTGGCAGTAGCCCTCAGGATGAATGTTGCTAGATTTCCTAGCATCTTTCCCTTTTAAGTCCTTTAAAATGCAGCACATCGTGCTCTGCCAACTGATGGCTGGAAATCCCACAGTGCTGGTACAGCAGTGTGAGGCTGCCTGGGAATTCTGTCTGGCTCTGAATAATAATAGCAATCCCCTGGTATTTTACTGCTCCCTTAAGTAATTCTGTAACCTCAAGAGAGCAACTGGCCACTGAGGTTCTTAGAGCAGTTGCTGAAATAAATACATCAGATTTCCTGTAAATAAAGTTACTTGCTCTGGGACATGAGTATGTGTATGTACAGACGTGCACTGGTTGTGTGTGCAGTGCTTTTCCCAGGGCCGAGTGTGAAGGGGGGGGGAGGAGGAAGGAAGAGTAATTTTGATGTAGAACATATGTTCAGTGAAACAGAAAAAATACCTTATTTTTGTACTGTGGAATGTTAGTTTTCCAAATCCCAGCACATGTAGAAATTAACTGAACTTTAAAATAAAACACTGTAGTTCAGGGAAGGAGATGTCAAATTAAGTAATATGTAGTATGAAATTATAATAAATTTATTGCTAAAAATTGTATTTGTAGATTTCCTAAAACTGTTAATTTCAGAAGGAAAGATGAGGGTTCTGCATGTATATTTTCCACATTTATAAAGTGGTTAGCACTCCTCTAGTCCTTACTACGTTTGTTTTTAAGACTAAATGTACTGGTTCTCTTAAAATAATGGATAACTGTTGCACACTTATTTTTCTTAGCAGTTACTTTATAAGTGTGAGAACAGAATTAGTTGCAAACAAAAAAAACCCAGAGTATATACCAGTGTGAAATACGTATTTCCTTAGCTTCAAGAACCTGTCAGCTTCATCTCTGTGCAGGGGAAGATCATGGAGCAGATCCTCCTGAAAGCTACACTAAGGCACATGCAAGAGAGGAAGGAGATATGGGATAACCAGCATGGCTTCACTAAGGGCAGGTCCTGCCTGACCAACTTAGTGGCTTTTTATGATGGTGTAACTGCATCAGTGGACAAGGGAAGAGCCACTGATATCATCTGTCTGGACTTTTAGCAAGGCCTTTGACATGGTCCCCCATAATGTCCATCTCTCCAAATTGGAAAGATGTGTATTTAATAAGTGGACTGTTTGATGAATGAGGAACTGGTTATGAGACCATATGCAGAGAGTGGTGGTCAATGGCTGCATGTCTGGATGGAGATCAGTGATGAGTGGTGTCCCCCAGGGGTCATACTGAGTGAAACCTGTGCTCTTTAACATCTTCATTACTGATGTTGACAGTGGGATCGAGTGCACCCTCAGCAAGTTTGTAGATGACACAAAGCTGTGTGGTTTGGCTGGCAGGCCTAAGGGATGGGATGCCATTCAGAGGGACCCAGACAGGCTTGAGCAGTGGGCCCAGGTGAATCTCACAAGGTTCAACAAATCCAAGTGCAAGGTCTTATGCCTGGGTCATGGCAACCCCCACTATCAGTACAAGCCGAGGGATGTAAGGAGGGAGCACAGCCGTGCTGGAAAGGACTTGAGGTACTGGTGGATGGCAGCTGGACATGAGCCAGCACTGTGCCCTCACAGCCCAGAAAGCCAACTGCGTCCTGGACTGCATCAAAGGAAGCACGGCCAGCATGGCAAGGGGGGTGATCCTGGCCCTCTACGCTGCATTGATGAGGCCTCATCTGGAGTACTGTGTTCAGATTTGGAGTCTTCAGTACCAGAGGGACTGGAACTGTTGGAGAGCATTGTCCAGAAGAGGTCCTCAGAAATGACCCAAAGGTTGGGAAACCTGCCCTATGAGGACGGACTGAGAGCTGAGGCTGTTCAGCCTGGAGAAGAGAAGGCTCTGAGGAGACCTGAGAGTGGCCTTTCAGTATGTATAGGGGGACTGTAAGAAGGAAGGGGAGAGACACTTTAGCAGAGTCTGTTGTGCTAGGACAAGGGGAAATAAAAGAGGAGAGTTTTAGATAGGATATAAGGAAGAAGTTTTTAACAGTAAGGGTGGTGTGGCACTGGCACTGGTTACTCAGAGAAGTGGTGGATGCCCCATCTGGGAGACAGTCAAGGTCAGGCTGGATGGGACTGTGAGCAACTGATGTAGCTGTATGTATCCCTGTTCACTATAGGGGAGTTGGACTAGATGACCCATAGTGTCATCAAACATATGTGAACCTGTCATCTTTATATTCATCTTAGGCATAATATAATAAAACGTTTAGCCTTTTCAGAAGTCAGTTATTGCTCTTTTATTTGTATTCTTTCATTTGCTTATTAGTTCCCCCAGTACATCCTGTTAATAGAACTTCTGTATGCCTATTTAGTGTCATATTATTTGGCTATTTAGAAATTCTTTCCTTCTGCTTCCCCTTTAAATATTGCTTGTGCACAGTAGAACTGTTTCCTACTCTACAGCTCTTTGTTTAAACCAGAATAATACTTTAAAATGCTAGCTTAATGCATAGTCTAAATGGCCTACAAAACATTTATGTTGATGTCTGTGCCAAGGAAGCAGAGAGCCACTGGAATGTTTTCAGTTACACGTATCTGCTTGTTAATGGGAAAGTGAATGTATTTGTCAAACTGCAAATGCCAGCAGCCCGTAGTGATAGTGTTACTTTTAAACAGATGTGTGTTTTGCAACATGATCATAAGAAGCAGAAGACACAAAGTGAAGGAATCTGAGGGAAGCTGTGTTGTGGGAGAGTGCTTAAGCAGAGCGATGTTTACAGCTATCAGTATCTGAAGTGGGTTTATGCTGAAGTATGAGCAGTAACCCCTTCCTCTTGTTAAAATGGATAAACTAGCACATACTCCAAGCATTCGTCAGACTCCTGTCCTCTGACCAGGTTCTTTTAGATACTCCACCTGGAGAGAGCATGATGTTTCATAATGCGTGTATTTATTTGCAGAGATTTATGGCTATTTGGAATTCTTGAAATAACAATGATATGAAATATACTGAAATCATAGTACAATTGTAAGCTACTGGTAGCAAATAAAATAGAGCAGTGGTAGTAGATAGGTCAGTCACCAACCCAGTGTGACCCCAGGTACTGGTCTGTGTGCATCGTGGCACAATGCTGGGTGTCCCCATTCTCTGGAGAGTAAAGCATGGGTTAAAACCAGCTCAAGCCCAGTGCTGTGTTCAGATTTCTTTTGTTAGTTCTTCAGCTTTTAGACATTGGGCTCGTGAATTGTGACAGACATTTGTATACTTTAAAATGAACTCAAGAAGAAACATTTCATCTACTCAACCATGATGTAGTCAGTTGATCCACTCCACTGACACAGCTGTCTATCTGAAACAGAGGCTGCCCTCCAGTCCTGTTTGTGTTGACATAAATTCAGCTTTGTTTGCAGCAGCTGTGGTCAGGCACACCCTGCATTATTCCCTGAGCTTCATGAGTGCATCATCCTTGTCCATCTCCTCTTGAGCCTTATTCTGTTGTATATGTGTAATGGTCACAATGGTGTTTTGTGTTGAGATTATCTCTCAAGAGAAATTGGAATTCATAGATTTGTTTAATCAGTCACTTACATTGTGGTTCATTGTTTTTCAGTATTTTGGTTTGTGAACACCAAGAACTTACAGGGCAATACCAACTCCTTCAGGTCCATTGCAGGCAGACAGTTTCTCAGAGGACTTTGCTCCTCCTAGTCACTTCCCCAAAACCTGAACTGTGCACCCCCAGCACGTCAGACTCTGTCTCCCAGATGCAGTTGTAGCTGTGGGACTGTTATGAGCACTGCAGTGTTGCAAGGTAAGCAAGAAATACAAGGATGTGCTTCTAGTAGTCTTTTTGGATATAGGAAGCTATGTAGGAAAGCATATCAAAATCTTGTATGGTTTTGCTTTGTATTTTCCATAGAAAATGAGCTCATAAGAAAGATGAATGATGCAAGTGTAACTATGCCTGTACTTAGATTGTGGGCTTACAGAAGAGCCAATAACTGCTGATTTACATAATTGACTTCAGGCATAGGGGAATGGAAAGTAATGTTTAAAAATTCTCAGTTTTAGTCTGATTAGTAATTTTTTTCTCATGAAATAGTAACAGCCATAAAATTAATCCCCTGCCAAGAATTGAGATCAATATTACAATAATTTAAATTGAAATGAGGTTTGATTGCTGAGTCAGTTGTTGCGTTCTGTATATGCAGCCATCACAGCTAAAATATAGACAGTACAGCAGCTCAGTTCAAAAACATTAATTGAAAAATTTATTGACTTGGATTAGGAGATTTCTTCTGCGTGACTGAGATTGGATGAAGGAGTAAACAAAAGGCAATGACAAACGACTGTGTGTCAAGCTGAGAGGACTTTGTGGTACTAGGAGGAAGGGAACTGTAGGGGTCTTGTTTTATTCGATGTCATAGAATCATAGAATCATTGAATTTGACAAAGACGCCTAAGTCCAACCATCTACCTGCCATCAATATTGCACCGTTAAACCACGCCCCTTAGTACATCATCTGCCTTTTCCTTAAAGACTCCAAGGATGTGACTCCACCACTTCCCTGGGAAACCTTGTCCAGTGTCTAAGCATTCTTTATGAGAAGAAAAGTCATTATTAATTATCTAGAAGACTTGGGTCACAAGTTAGTTTTTTTGATTGTTCCAAGTGAAGATATGTAAACATTGTGTGGATCAGAAAAATCTCAAGAACTTGGAGTTATAATAAATATTTTTGGAAGATACAAAAGCTGCATTATAGACAAAGTGGGGTGATTAATCCTGGTTGCCATGATGAGAAAACCAAAAGAAGCTATGGCAGCTGGCACATAGACATAGAGTGCAAGTGTACTTCTGGGGGTTAGGAGGAATCACCAGCAACCTCCTTCCTCCAAATGCCAGCTGTGGCTGTAGAGGCTTTTGGGTGTTCAGGGGAGATTGTAAGTTTTGCATGGAGCCCTTAGGAAAGGCTTTACTGCTCCATTTCAAGACCTTTCCTATCACTGTCATGAGTCCTTGTCCTTATGGGGGCCTGGAGTTACTGTTGTAGTACGGGTACTTTACCCTTGAAGTAAGAAACCATCGATTATCTGGGATTAATGCAGATACAGATCTGCTGAATCTGTTCACGCCAAGTATTCACCCAAGGGATGTGTAAATAAGGACAGTGACAGGTGTCCTTCCAAGGTGTTTGTGTAGGTACAGTTTGAGGAGGGCTCTGGAAGTACAGTTGGTGGTACAGCTGAGGTGACCTCGTTGTAGAGAAGCCAGGAGGGGTGGTCCCCTTCCTTTCTGCCCCACTGTTACACTTGGCCAGGAGACCTGGTGCCTTTCCACCCCCGCATCTGCGCAGTCTGTTGACTTTGGCACTTGCGGATGCTTTACTTCAGCAGTTTGGTTTGATAACCTGGCAGCAAGCAATTCATTTTGTTAGGCTGGTGCTGTGCTGTGTTAGTAAATGAGATTGGCACAGTGACGGATTCAAGGGACAGCAGGGTAGCTCAACAGAAAGAGGAAGAGCATGCCATAGAGGCAGGAGAGTTTGCTTTGCAGTACATTGGCCCTCAACTGCGGGGCCCTTTGGGCTCAGAGCCGCTAGGCTGGAGCAATAGGTTGTTAGCATGTGTGGTTTCACCTCTGTTTCATCTGCCTGTGCCAGCTGGGGATAACCTCTTCAAGGAGTGAAGTGCATATAAATTGACTGTTTAGTTACTTGAAAAAAAGAGAATGTGCGAGTGCCTAGATAAAACTGTAATAAAATTTTAACACAGGAATTTGCCCCTGTATGTTTATTAGCTGACATCAGTGAAGCGCTCTGGTAGAACTGGAACACAGCTTACTCTGCTGGTAGGTGGAGAGTCCCTTCAGCTGGGTTTGTCAGAGCTGGTAATGCTTTGTTAAAAACTAACCAGCAAAAAACTAAAATATGCTTTTCCAAAATGACATCTAGCTTTGCATTCACAAATTTAGGAAATAAGTAGATTAAGATTGAAAATAAAAATGTGCTTGTCCTCTCCCTGCCCCATTACACATACACAGGTTTAATTAAACATGAAATACATCTGCTTTAAATTGTTTTCATCAGTTGTTATGTATAGAATTAGGAAGAAGCTGTTCCAAGAAAACATAACAAATCCATTCAGTAAAGCCACATACAAACCTGCCCTTTCAGCCCCCCTCCCCAGACTGCTGATAATACAGTAGGTAGAACTGTGGCTTAAAATCCCTGGGAGCTGTGCAGCAGTTGGGCTTAATGTGTTGTTATCCTTAAAATGTCTCAGAGCTGATGTTGCAAAATCAGCTGCAGGCTTGTTTGAATCAGGGGAAAATTCTAATGCTGAGCAAATGAAAAAAATCAGTGCGTGAACTTTTCATTCCATGTTGATCTCCAAACAGTTTCAAAGTACTCTATTAGAAAAAAAAGAGAGGTTTTTATGCTGGGATTACTTTTTCAGGTCTTGTAAAGAATGCATTATGCGTGTGGCAAGATAAAGCTTTGAAACTCAACTTCCATCTGCGCTGCATGACAGTATCTTTATATAATTCCATGTTTGAAATAGATGGTTTTGGAAATGAAATTAGTTTGTGTCATGCATGGTTCCTGTAGAGATCAAAGGCAGACCTGTTAATGCAACTATTGCTATTCATGAGTTTCATAGCCGTGTGAGTTTCAAGTTAATTATAAATGCTTTTTTTAATCACTTAACAATAGGGTATCAGAGTCTCATCTGGGCATTATGCGTATAGCCCTCACTTTTTTTTTTTTAATTAAAGCAAATTCCTACCTTTTTTTTTTTTGCCAAGAAATTAATTTTGGTGGGTAATACTCTTGGATCTAGCAGGTCAGGATATGCAAATCCTCTTTCAAATGCTGAACACTTGTGTGATGAATGTCTTTATTTTATTATCCTTTAGCTGCCCCTCCCTCCCCCTTGAGTATGTGGTTGTGTAGCAGCCTGGTTGTCATGGGAGATTGTGTAAAGTGCTCTAGTTCTTATACCAGAGTTCCTTTTGTGACAATCCTATGTAAATGTGTGCATTAGCACTAGTAGATAATGTATTTTGAGAAAAATGAATGTATTTCTCAATTTTAATTTTTGAATCCTTTATTTAATAGATTTTTAAACCTGAAGAGACAGTAGGGCACCTGCCTGACCTTCCCATAAGACTACTGTGCTTTATTTGAATATTGAGTATCACATTCAGTTATTTTAATTAGGCTAAACCATTTCAGTCCTCTGGAAATTAAATTCCTGTGCACTGTGGAATAAGCAGCAGTGCCAGCGATGCCCGAGGCACTTGTAGTGGCACGGAATGTTAGATGAAAATACAGATGAATCATCCTGTGCTGCAGAGGCGGGCAAGAATGCCTTAAGTGGGACCTGGGAGCAAGTGGTCACCAAAGCTCCTGATTGTCTGCTGAGATGGGGCGAGCAAGGTGCGTCTGTCAGGCATCTCATGGACGTAAAGGATAATGGGTGTCTGCTCCTGCTGTGAGAATGGGCTCTGCAGCTCTCTGTACAGCAGATCTCTGCTATTTCTGAAGAAGAGCAATGGAAGGGAAAAAAAAATGTGGTCAGTCAGTTGTGTATCTGGGGGAAAAAAAATCTTCCTTTTGAGGTGCGATGACTATAATTAAATCTTGCACTACAAGTGCTCAGAGCTTGCAGTGGTCTGTACTGATAGTCTTCTGATAGTCTGATAGTCTTCTTTCCCATGTAAAGCACAACAGTATTAAATTCAGATTGCAGTGCTAAAAAGAATCACCACAGACAAGCTTTTGATCTAGCTTTATGAACATTCTGGAATTAACATTAATTTGATTAATTCTAGAGTTAAATATCAATTACAATCCTTAAAGATCTACAACTAAAAGTGTTTTGTTTTGTTTTTTAAAGAAGAAAATTAACCTTCCCGTAGTCTCTCAGCACTGGCGAATCTGCTATCTAGTAAGCTGTTCTCTTTTCAAATTTTCTTCCCACTAAGCAATTATGCTTGAATTTTGCTTACACTCAGTGTACAGCTGCTGGGTTATACAGCATCTCAATTGGCAAGCCTGGAAGTTCCTTGTATGTCGTTTTTTGTAGTTTCCATGTTGCACTCAGTGATCCAGCCTTCTCTCACAGTGCATGAAGAGGTTGGGTTCTTCAGATGGCCAGTCTCAAAACTGCTTTTCTTCTTCTGGATTTTTAAATAGTTCTTCTCTGAACTCCTCTGTTTCCTAGATTAGTAAAGTTAGGACCTAAGAACAGAGCCTTGTCATGTGGTCCTTACTAGACCAGTGTTGTGGACAGAGGGAAATAGAGATCTTTCTACTTGATGTTGCTCTTCTTCAATTAGAGAGAATCACATTAATTCTGTCTAATAATTGTGATAATTTTGTTTAATAGCTCTTCATCTTGAGAAATTAGCTGTCAGGAGTTTCTAAGCAGGTAACCAGTGGAAGCAGACCTTCGCATCCCTCCTTGACATGGTCTGGCTTCATAGAGGTCAGTGGCAGACACTGACCCCTGATGAAAGCTTGGTTACTTGTACAGTGGGGAAAGCTCTGCTGTGCCATGTTCTGTAAGTTCTCTGCAGGACCAGGCTCTGTTCTGAATACATGGTGACTATCCCACAAGTGTGCCTACCTTACTGTGTGAGGGGGTACACATCAACATGCTTTCAGGGGTCCACATCAGTTAAGACCAGTGTTTCTTTTTCTGGAGGGATGTTATACACGTATTTCTTTTTTCTCATATGAATGTACTTTGCTACTATTTTGATGTTCATTTTTCAGTAGAGACTTCTTGATGAAATACATTAAAAAGATAAGATATGTAAATGCTTGAGTTGGCATCTATGGCTAGGGGATGTGAACACTTCTTTTTCTAGGAAAATGGTTTCCTTTACATAAATTAAAATCCTATTGTTTGGCTGAGGGGGTGACCTTGCACATGGACAAGAGGTTAGGAGGCAGAAAGGCTTATCCGTTTGGCTTGTAGGATTCAAAAACAGGCATGCTGCCAGAAAACTCAAACTGAGAGGAGAACACAATTTAAAATAAAGTTTGTAGTATTGTTTTTTGTGGGCTTTTTTGTTGTTTTTTTTTTAAATGAGCAGGAAGTTTTTTTTCTCTAATCAAAACTAGATAACTTAAATATTTTTCTTTGGTAATATCCTGACATTGTCCGTGGATAGGGACCTCCAGAGGAAAAGATAAGTGCTAACGGCTGCTTATGTCAGCCTGTTCCCAAAAGAGAGATCATCTGTCCAGCAGACATCAGAGGGAGTCTGCCTGACAGAGGAGCGTGTGCGCAGAAACCAGATTGCGAGATTGGGACCTAAATAAGATGGTAATCTTTGATTCTCAGTCGTTGTCATCACTTATTCTGTTTATTTCAGTGTTTGAGATTTGACAGTGTGCCATCACTGGGAGTTTTTCTTCCTGTAGAATCTTATTGGCTTATTTGAAAAACAACAAGAAAAAGCAGTGTGTTTTTTTTCACTTCTTAGGAGTTTTGATATCAGTTCTTAAGTAAGTCATCCCCAAACTGTGTTCACAGTGGTATAAAGAGGGTTGGGAATCCAAGAAGTGGGGTTTTGACTATGGAAGCAGTTGTCTTAAGGTTACTTGTGTTTCAGGGGAGGCAGCATGGTTCATAAAGCAGATGGCACGGGGGGGATTGCTCAGGGAAAGTTTAGACTTAGTAAAATCTCAGAAATCAGATTAAGTGGACAGATGGAATTCTGCATTAATATGCTAACATAGAAGGGGTTTTTTTTGTCTTTTATTTCATTTTCCCAAATGATAACCTTGGAGATGCTGTTTTTTCTTTATATAGCTGACAATAAATGTAGTACTAGGAAATTGGTGTTATACTTAAACAGCTGTTTTCACTGTAACTGGTAGTTTTGGTTTGCTCTCATTTGAAAAACAAGCTGTGATTGTTTTTCAGTTTTTTCAGTGATTGCTGAGGGAAGACAGAAATACAAGGAGTTTAGGCTAGAGTTACTTGCTTGTCCATGTACAAACGGCAACCTTGATCTTCATGGGATTTAACCCTGTATTTGCTGCATTCCCACTTACCTGCTTTTCCCACTTTGTTTAGGAATTCCCAAAGATAGGGTTGCACGGTTTTCCAGGCTGCTCAATTTATGTAATGGCTGCAGGTGGCCCATTTCTGCCTGCAGTGCTAAGCAGGGACACATGTTCTTTTTGCCCATTCAGGCAAGGTACATTCACTAGTGGAAATGAGCAGTGAACGTAACCAGCTCTTGCCCTGGACATGAAACACTGCTGTAAGAATATAGTGGCAGGACATGTGTGTGCTGGTGGTGGCAGATGATTGCTGGCTCTGCTTGTGCATGCCCAAGTGGTACTGGGAGCCAATAGGGCACCACAGGCATGACAGCTCAGGTCCAAAAAAGTCCCATTCACACCATATTGGTCAGGAGCCAGGTGTATTAGAGCTATAGGCATAGCCTGCTGTGAATGTGGTTGGCGTGTCTGGGGCACAAGAGTGGTCAGAGTTGTGAATTCACCAGCCTGGAATCTGTTACCTCGGCCATCTCTGCTTGGCAGCGTAGCAAAGAAGCACCAGCACTGGCCATAGGCCTCCAACTTCCAGGACCTTCCTCATCACACTTCTGAAATTTATTGCAGAGGTTTGTTTTCATGGTAATCTTTCTTTGTAGATAGTTCTTAGCACTGTCAATGTGTTAGAGAAAATTTTCTTCAACAATTTCAGTTTAAAGCTTGTGGTCATTCTATTGCTGTGGGAATCGAAGTGATGATGCAGGTTCAGTGTTCAGACTTCACTGCTGCATTAGATAAGGAAAAGAAGCTGCTGTGCGAGAGCAAACCTTAATTTCAGCAAATGATGTACATTTTGTGTGTATGTCAGTGAAGATAATGCATGAAAAGAAAGCAGGGCTGTTCAAGCTGCTAGGATTTTATCTTCTCTCAAGGAAAAAAAAAATCTAAATAAAAGAGGAGAAGTAGCCCCAGTGATTTAGTAGCAGGACATCAGGACATCTTCAGGCCTTCATCACTGTCATTTGTAAACAGCATTTTGGAGACTCCTGTCTTTCCTTATCAGAAAGAGATGGTTGCAGGCTGAAGCTTGCATATAGGGAACTAGAACATGAAAGAGAAATGAATTTCCTTCTGGAGATACTCATGGCTGGCTACCACTCTTTATCACTTAATCAATTTTAGTCATAGTTCCTATTCTAGAATTTTGTCTATAGGGAATCAAATAGGTTTGAAATTTGAGCTATTTCTAATCTTTTTCCTTGATTACTATTTAACAGAGAGAGCAGTATAGCTCCATTGTTCCTTATTATGTATGGTTGTTTTAGGAAAGGCTTACTTACATGTTACTGAGACTGCTTATGTATGGTGTTCAGCTTGTCTTACTCCCTTGCTTTTTTTTTAATACATGATCCACTACTCTTAGCCACATCTGTTCTGAGGAATATTATCACAGTAGCTATCTGACTTTAGGTCTAAGAGTTCCTGCAGGTTCTGAAAATAAAAACTTGTATTGCTTTTTCTCTTCATGTTTGTAAATACATATAGAATTCATAAATACATAGATACACATGAATGCCTCCTTTTATTATTGTGGTTTTCATATGCATGAAATTCCACAGGTTTTTTAGTCATCAAGCAAGTTTTCTAAGGGGGCATTCTGGTATATATTCACCAGTGTATGTACACTGTTTTTTCAATATATGTTGTTTTCTTTGACTATTAAATGTGAAACTGGGAACAAGTCCAGAATCTTTAATAGCTAAAATGTATTTCATGCTGATCTCCACCAAATTGGCATCATCCATTGCCAAGTTCTAAGGCGAGGACTGTGATGATGATGAATTTCTCTAATGGGGTTTTTGTTCTGGGCTGCCTGATATTAATACTTTTGTATTCTAGGATTTAGACAGAAGGTCTCTGCTTATTAAAGGACCCAATATCTTTATAGCTAAAATGCCCTTAGGATAGAGGTACTGATATTTTGAAGGATTGTATTAGATCACAATGTCCTTTTTTAAATTTTATATTGCTGTGTTATGTTTCTCAGCTTACTCAGCTGTGTCATTTCACTACTGAAATTCACAACCTAGCTTTTGTTGAGCTCTTCATTGTTCTTCTTGATGTGATGTCTTGCTGTTTTATATGAAAATAATTTCTTAATATCCTAATATGCAGTATTGGTATAATAGAACATTATCCCCAGTACTGTTCCATGGAAATTAATGGGTTTCTGAATATATATGAAAATGAAGTCCTGTTCTCATTTCTGAGCAGAACATGAAGAAATGAGTTGTGCTTGGAGTGTGAACATCTTGCTTGCTAGTGGCTGCATTTCCATGACACAAGAGGAATTTCACAAAATACTGTCCAGCACCTTATGAGATGAAGTAAGCTGAGGGAGGAAAGTTCACGCAAGAACAATATAATTTCCAAAGGTGAATGCAAAGTCAAGAATGTTGGGAGAAAGGGGGACAAGAGAAGAGAAATAGGTACTCATTTAGGAGAATGGGGCAACCATAAAGGAAACAATCCAAGGACTGGTCTGGTTGAGGCCATTAAAGCATTGCTGGGTCTTTTCAATGCAGCATTTCATTTAAGTCATAGCTATTGGAGAGGCAACAGCTGCTACTTAACAGCATAACACAGAGGAACTATTGAAGGCAGGGAAAAATATCGATATAGAGGGTCCCTTTCTGAGGGACCATCTTGCACTAGCCACTTTGCTTTGTGCAGCAAAAGCTTTGTGACACAATGTATGGTTTAATCACAGGAGTGTCTTAAAGTGGACAAATAATGCGCATCTGGAAACATTTAAACAAGCAATTAGTTCCTGGGAAAAGGGTACATTATTCAAGTAAAATGAAGTTCACTGTGTTGGCTTCTGACTGTATGTCTGCAATATGTATGATACTCCTGACTGGCTTAACAGTCACTTTTCCACCACTTACACTCTCCAGTTGTGCGTGGGGATGGGTCTTGTGATATCTGCTTGCCACTTCTGACACTATGCTGAGAGGCAAGTGAACAGAGAGGCAGGCAAGGTGTTTCTCTCTTGCCCATTGCTAGCACTCTGCATCCAACCTGTATGTGCCCTGTTTTGAGGATAAGGGCCAGATGCTTTGGGGTTTCATTGCCCCAGTTCGGCATCAGCAGAGAAGACCAGTACCAGCTGGAAGGTTCAAAATCTCTGTCTGTATTACAGCCTGCATTCCCCTGGGCTCTGCTCACTCCTCATGACTGCCTGGGTTAGGATGGCCTGGGTTGAAAAGGACCACAATGATCATCCAGTTCAACCCCCTGCTATGTGCAGGGTTGCCAACCACCAGACCAGGCTGCCCAGAGCCATATCCAGCCTAGCCTTGAATGCCTCCAGGGATGGGGCATCCACAACCTCCTGAATTGGAGAGTTGCTGGCCAGGAAGAGAGGAGGCCATACTGTCACCAAAGTTTTAGAGGTTAGCAGTTAACTCCATGTCTTGGTGGCTGTTGCTGTGATAGCATGTTCTAAGTTTTGCTTCCTGCAGAAGCTGCTCTGATTATGATCACTATGATTGTTTGTCATTACAGAAGTAACGCTGAAAGTCCACGTGAGCGATGCCAGCACACATCAGCCAGTAACAGAAGCCTTCATTGAGATTTTTACCAACCAGATCTCCATTGCATCTGGAACCTCAGGAGCAGATGGCACTGCCTTCCTCAAGTTTCAGTATAAATTGGGCAATCAGCTGATAGTGACTGCTAGTAAACATGCCTATGTGCCAAATTCTGCACCATGGAAACCTGTAAGATTGCCTGGTAAGAGATCTTTATTTTTGTTCTGAGGTAAGAGTTTGCATCTAAAGGAAGTTATAATTTTGTATGATGTATTTTAATGCTTGCAGTCCGGGTGGTAGGAAGAATATCTGTTAGCTGCAGAAATGTGAGGTTCCTTTCTCAGCTAAGCTGTGGCATCAGGGCTGTGCAGAGATCCACACTCCTCCTACCTGTCCTTGATATGTCAGTTTTCAAACAACTGTTGATGCTCTTACAGCTCCACAGAGCATATAAATCTTCTCCAGATCGTTTTCTTTATAGGAATTCTGTTTTTAAGTGTTCTGTTTCAACATCTGTGATGTACTAGTTCTTTTATCTCCCAAGGTGTAGCAACAACTGTTGTACTGTAGGCTGTAGTTTACAAAACAGCCCTGGACTTTCAGCTCTTGGCCATGTCCCATAGGACAGTTTAAATCTGCAGTTGTGTTATCTAGATGTAAAGATTCTTTCTAACGTAATTAACATGATTAATTTCATCAGCAGACAAATATAATAATAATACTTAAATGATATTTCTTGTCCAAATGGCTCAAAATTTTGTCCATCTTTAAGGATATTAAGGACTCAGCTGGACAACCCCAAGCATGGTTAAAGCAGGTGACTTCCAGAGATCCATTCCAACCTTATTCTATTCAGAAACTTTCTTAATGTGATTTCTTTCTTTTTTTTTGCCTGTTTAAATAAGATGAAGTGCAGCTTCCTGGTGTATTTAACATACTCCTTAACACACGATCATATATAGTTAGAGCATGCCGTAACTTTTTCTTGTCTCTCACCTCATATCTTTCCCACTCACACCACAGATCTTTTGAACACAGCGTATTCTTCCTGGGCCTGGAATTTGTTGGTTAGGTTTTTTCGCTTATTGCTTTTTCTTAAATATTTATTTTGCGGGAAGGGATTCAAGCATGGTATTGTTTTGGTAAGTCATTGAAGATTAAAGAGCTGTAGTTATATACAGTTTCCACAAAATCTTTATTTCTACAGCTGAAATCTGAGCTTTACTCAGAAAATAGATTCCTTTCACCTTTAACTTCCCCCATTGAAATTGGCAGATCGTTTGCCATTGATTTAATTGGGAGTAGAATCCTTTCTGTACCCTAAACTTAATCCTTCCTTTGATTAAAGAAACAACAAGTTACAACTTGATACCACCTCATGTTGATTTAATGGGTTTGTTCTTGGAAATGTGACATAGAAGTTCAAACCCTAAATACTTAGGCTATTATTTTTTATACTGTAAAGCTTCAATGTCTGTGGTGTTTAACAAACTTACTATTTATATTTAAATGCTCCCCTATTATGCTTGTAAGTAGCGTAGTTTTGAAAATGGAAAACTTTGTTTTTAGTGGTTTTAATCTGGGGTCAATGATGGGGAACAGTCAGCATATTTAAATCTTGATTCTGCAGCGTACTGGGTACACACTTACAGCAGGATCTTCATTCCCTGAAAAAAACAGTACTTGTAGTCACCATCCCACAGACCAGATATGCCATTCTTAGCAGTGTTCCACCCACACCAGTGGTTTAAGCTCACATGCCATCCTGTATGCTGTGGTGAATTAAATATATAGGGATTTATTTCCACCACTTCATTTTGGAAATGATAACCACAAGCTGGGAGTAGCTTTGAAAGCTGTAGGGTGGTAATATTTAAAGCACTATAATAGGACTTTTTTTGAGGGGTCGCAGTTCTTCCATCATAGGCAATATACATTAATTATGATCTTATGCTGAAAGACTGTGCAGCCACTGATCTCATGGCAGCTTTAAGAACCTAGCGTCAAGGATTGTCCTAATAGTTTAGCAGGAATAAACTTTTCTCATATTAACCAAAATAATTACTAGCTCTTTACCTCTTAAGAAGGAGGATTATTTATTTACGTAATAATAAATGGTAGGAAGAAAAGATTAAGATCTCTTTTTCTATTAAACTATTTATCAGCAGAGCCATGACACCGCTTATTAACAGCTCATTAATTTAACATCACTTGAGTTGTTGAAGTGTTCATGATGGAAGATGTGCTCCCCTATCTCTTCTTGCCTACACACAGATTTTTCTTTATAAATAATTTGAAAGAAAATAAAATTGCAACTATTAGTCCATATTTAAGCAAATTATGGGGGGAGAGGGAAATTACTGAGCTATCCCAATTCAGACTAGTGGTAGTGTCAGCCAACACATACCATGGGAAAAAGTAGTCCTAGGATCAGAGAATGCTTGTCATGTTTCTGAGGGAGAAGACCTCATCTGAAAAGTGGTAGCTGTGCAGAAGACATGTAAGATGTAGTAGATGTATGGTTGACAATAAGCTTCTGGTATAGCACTAGAAGAAGAGGGAATAATCTGTAAAATAAGGGGGAAAAAAAGACTAAGAAGATGGAGCATACTATTTCAGTATTTTCTCTTGGTGGAGTCACTCTAGTAAATGCGCGTCTAATTCTGGATCCACAATTCAAGAGGAATGTTTAAAACTGCAGAGGTATATCAAGAATGATTTAGGATTGAAAAATATGGCATATAGGGAAAGACTTATACAGGCTTGATTTATTTGGTTCAGGATAGGAAAAGTCCTGGGGTGGTTTCTCTGAGTCCGTCAGCACCTGCACAGAGAAAAGGAGGTGTGTAAGAAAAGTCTTTTGTCCAGCAGGACTTGATTGAGAAGATGCTCAACACATTTTAGTAGGTAAAAAGACGCACAGTTGAACAGCCATTGTAATTAGTTGCTAACATGCTGGTGCTGTGGTGTATTCTTCACCACTTGACAGTTTAGGAAAAAACTGATAAACTGAAAAACATATTGTAAAACAGGTAAGTGCAGCTATTGGATCTGAAGCATTAATTAATTCAGGAAAGGCTGCTATTACATGGGAGTGAGAGTGAATCATCACAGTGGTCCTTCTGGCCTTAAAAACGATGATTTCCTGTCTTTGTCATGCTGGAAAAAGATTGTGTAGAAGAACCCATGGGAAGTTTAGGAATTATCTATGCATTATAATGGGGTGTATACAGAAAGCGTTAGTGTGGTTTATTGTATTGAGCTCCCCAGGGTGTCTAAGTTTTATTAGCTTTCTTCATACAAATTAAGCTACTGAAGTAAAGACAAACAAATTTTGTACTTGTGACCATGGTGCTACTTACAGTAGGCATCCTTACTTACGTTGCATAGATGTTTCACATGCAGAGCATTTGAAAGAAAATTCTCAGTTGTAATTGCAGTAGCAGTGTGGCCTCTCTTTTGTTTCTAACATCTATGCTAGAATAGTTCAGGTAGAAGGGCCCTACATATACCAGAGTCCATCTGCCTGGTAACTTTAGGGCTAACCAAAAGGTATTAATGAGGGCATTGTCCGAATGCCTCTTGAGCACTGACAGACAAGGGGCACCAGCTACCATGCTCGGAAGCCTGTTCCAGTGCTTGAGCACCCTAACGATGAAGAAATTCTTCCCAGTGTCCAGTTTGAACCTCCTGTGGCACAGCTTTGTGCCAGAGCTGCAGATAGTGATGAGGTCATCTCAGCCTGGTCAACCCAAGTGCCCTGAGCCCCTCCTCGCAGCCCAGGCCTTCCGGCCCTGTTACCCACTTTGTTGCCCTCCTCTGGACACTTTTAAGAGCTTTAACATCCCTTTTATATTATATTGCGGAGCCTAGAACTGCACGCAGAATTCAAGATGAGGCCACACCAATGCTAAATGCAGTAGGATGATCACCTCTTTTGACCAGCTGGCCGTGCTATGTTCAGTGCAACTCAAGATGTGATTTGCCTGGCTGTCAGGGCACACTGCTGGCTCATGCTGAGCTGCTCTCCCGCCACTCAGCTCCTATCTGTGCCTGTGTCCAGCATTGCTCCATCCTGTGCAGCACCTGGCATTTACCCTTGCTGAATTTCATGCCATTGGTGATTGCCTGCATGGTCTCTGGTATGAAGGAAGGCATGTTCACTGAGGGAAAATTTTAAAACCACATTACAGTCTGAAGAACTTGTGCTGTTCTTCTGTCATCAGTTCTGGAAATGTTTTCGTGAGCTTGTGGTCATCTCGGCATGGAACAAGCACTTCCTAGATGCAAGTATGGGATAGTGCCAGGTATCAAAAATGATTAGTCTGTATTCATTTCCTCCTGTCTTTCTATCTTTGAAAGCCAAGCATGAAGCACAGGGCGTTCTAATTCTTAGTGTGCTCATGGGTACATGTTTTTATGGGTGCAGGAATCAGACGTTGTCAGTGGCGAAGTCCGTGTGTAATTATGGTCTTCTGGGTTTGGAAAGTTTGGAATGAATTTGTTTCTTAATTTTCACTCTCTGGGCATGTCTGCATATATACCCTCCCAACACACCAGCACCCACCCACCCACCCACCTTCTAAGGAATGTCTGCATCCAATGGCATGCAGATTTCTTGCAGCATGTGCCATTTAGCTATCCCTTTTCATACCACGTGATAGAATGACACTGATTCTGCTATATGTAGAGGTTCCGTACTGTAGGTAATGACTCAATATGGACATGCTGTATTTTAGACCCAGTTATTCAGACTTAATCACCATACATTGCATTTCCTTATGACTTTTTATGTAAGCGTCTCAAAGTATTTATAAGTTAAGTTTCCTTAAAATTCTTCTTATGTAAGATGTATACAATTTCACAGAAAAATTAATTCAGTCAGACTCAGTTAGTGTTTCACTCATGTTTATGTAATGACAAGTGTTTTTGTGGAGCTGGAAATATAACCTGAAACCGTGCTTTCCACTGTACCCATCTGTACTTTGAGCTGCCATGCATGACTTTATTTGGATTGGTAAATGCATATGGTTTCTCTCAGGTATATAATATTTTAGTTTCGGTGTCTGTTTTTGCAAAATAAAATTGTGTGTTCTGTTGTTCTCAAGTTTTGTTTGTGAGATATATCTCACTTAAACGACTTCTCTTCCGCAGTCTTCTCTTCACTGAGTCTTGGCCTTCTTCCTGAACGCTCAGCTACTCTAATGGTCTATGATGATGTAGTCCAGATAGTCTCAGGATTTCAAGGTATGCTGATTTTTGGAAGATGTAATTGAAATTTAAATGATATTTCAAACAAAAAAAATGCCAGTCTGGTACTTTTAGAACTATAGTGTGGGTGAGACTAGTATTTTATGTGGAATTGTTATGAGTTCCCTGAGGAGTGTTTCTCTCTGGGGTGATTTTACTGAATCGATTAATAGCAAAATTCATCCCTAATTGCTGTGACTAGGGAATTCAAGATAGCTGGTAATAAACAGGCTTGAACTTCAGTGTGCCATTTGAGAACTAGAGATTAAATTTCTTTTGTTATCTACTAGATGTTAGATCATCTAACTTCATCTAATCATCCTTGCAGTAAACATTTTCTGGTGTTCCTATTGTCTAAGAATTTTCTCTGATTTTAATTTTTCTTATCTCCTGCTGTGAGTGCTAGAGGCATAGAGAAATTGGAAATACCTCACATGTGTATTGCTAATATATAAACTTGCTTTCCTTAATTACTTCCTGTGAATCCTTAGCAGACTGACTGCAGTCCCATATATTACAGTGAAATCCAGTGGATTAGTAGAATAAAATCTGGATCCCCTTTCCATAAGGCCAAACACAGAAGTAAAAGAAACTGTAGGTACTATCAGTCAGATGAGCACAGTGCAACTTCTGAATTACACAGTAGGTCATCAGCATGTTCACCTAATCCATCAGGAATCCACCTCCCTTAGCACAACTGACCTGATATACTGAGTTAAGTCTGTTAATAAAAGAACAGAACTTTTTAAAGGTATCTTAATGAGACAAAACAAAGGGACATCCTTCCTGTGAGCACTCCTAATTGGGCATAAACTGTCTTATTCACATGCATTAAGAGTACTTAAATGTTAAACTCTAGCAGATAGTTAATAAACAGAGGAATAGTACTTTTAGTAATACTAAGAGATAACCTTATTTTATATCTAAGGCAGTATAATACAGTTATGACTTCCTAATATCTATTTTTAGGATAGAAGCCATCCAGATAGAGTGGACTTTTCATTAATGAGAGCACTAAATATGACTGAAGTTTAAAGAGCAGCAAACAAATTACATAGCTGCTGGAATGCTCAGGAAGGGCTAGAGAGCAATACAGCTGTGGTGCATAGATTCTGCTGCTTGAGCAGTGACATTATATAATGGAATAAATCAGATGGACAGTGGGCCATGTTAAATCATAAGGGATTCCACTGGGCAAACCATAAAACATTGTTTGCTGACAGTATTCTAACAGGATTAAGTAAATACTCAATTCTCGTGCACATGTGCTAATATTACACAGCATACTTAAAAGAAAAATACTCATTTTTACAATCTCCTTTCTTAAACAGAACAAAAAATTAGGCACAAACACCAAGCAGGGACATGTAAAGGCTAAGGGGACATTTACCAGCCAAGTGAGGCTCTTAAATATTTTCCTTGTAATCTTGCTTCCTTCCGTGAGTTGATTTAAGACTCATAACTGATTATGATGGTGTAACAGGGAAAGAAAATAAAAAAAGAAAATGTTACCCAGAGTATTCTAAGAATTTGAATTTGAACTCCCCTTTTTACAGAGTAAAAACTATTTCATGGTACCAACCCACACTCCTTTTTTTTGGAATTGTCTTATGATGAAACCTAAATGAAAGGCAGATTGGACTTTGTACCAGCGTTTGAATGAAGCCTCTCTAATCTTGATCCAAAATCCTTGTGACCTAGTTTTTCTCTATAACTTCTCCAATTTATTTCCCAGTTATTTCAAGCTGCTGCAAAAGAGTTGATCAGGAGTCACCTTAGTGCAGAAAAGAGAGCAAAGCAGAACTTATTATACTAGGAACAGACTGGGAACACTGGTGTTTGAAGCACCAATCAAAGGAAAAGAAAGGCATGTCTAGTACAGTAAGTTACTGGTTGTTTTTGAATAATTAATCAAGTAAGCAACTTATTATGCAATTGAGAAGCTTGTGTTGATGCAGCCAACCTCATTTTCATGATGGCCTTACAATCCTCTGCAGCATCCTGTCTGTAATTGCAGGAGATAGAGCTCGCCAGCCCTGGGTCATTTAAGTTATTTAATACCAGCAGAGTGAAGAGCTGAACTTTTGCATTCAGTGCATGGGAACTATATTGGTACCCTCTATCTGTCTCTGACATATGAGCAATCAGGGCATTAATTGATTGTATTTTAGATATTACTTCACGTAGACTGAAGCTCAGCTGCCAGTGTGGTGCCACATGTCACACATCCTGCATGGCAGGGGATGCCTTATAGGAGCTCCTTGAGATGTGCACTGGAAAATGGGAAATGACAGCTTTAAAATCATGGTTAACGTGTTGACAAGTAGATGTCTAAAGCAGATATGATCAGTGCTCAGAGTCCTATTTCTTATGGCACTCACTGAGTGGAGGGATCTCATGTGCCATTTATATAGTGAAGTCTATTTGGGTGCAATTTTGTTTTTGTAAGTCAAAACCAGACATCTTTAATAATAAAAGCTGTAATATTGACCTGTTCCCCCTAGTAAGTGCTGACTTGCTGAAAAATACTGTTAAAGAATCTGGTTGGCATAAATGTGTTTTGCCATTTCTGATTCCTTCAACAAGTCTATTCCCAGTCATAAGCCCTAATGTGCCCTATGACCTCTGCTAAAGAGTGCATTGGTGTGTCTTCTAGCAGTGTAGAAAGAAATGGCAGCTGGGGGGCTGGGGCAGTGTGCTGGTGGCATAGCAGTATGCTGGAGGGGAAGGAGTGTTCCTGGTGTAAAGAAAGCCCTGCTTGGGTAGTCTTCGCTGTAGTACCTAGATCTCTAAACACCTACTAATGCATTAACCATCTGGGAGGCACTGAGAAGTGAATATCTTTGTTCCTAGTTTTAGAGAAAGGAAGAGCATGATGCAAAGGATGAGCAGCTTGTCTGATATCCCAGACTTGGCCTCATAGAAGGGAACCAGATTCCTTGGAGCATTTCAATATCAAAGAGCTTGTTAATCTAGGATGTGAATTAAGTAGTTATTCTGCACTAATTCTTTGTATCTATAAGCACAGACTATCTACACAGGAAGCTGTTTCTGAGTAGCTTACACCTTAGAATTTACATCCAAATTCAGTGTTATGCAAGTTTCCTGTAGGGTTTGGGACTTAGCCATGAACATTTTGCATTGTCTGTAGAATTCAAGAAATAGAGGTTTGCTTCGCCCTGGGAGCTCTTTGCTGTCCCAGTGCTACAAAATAATCATTTTTAAGTAGAAAACTCCAAAGCCTGCCTGTTAATTACTCCATCTGTAGATTGAACAACAGTTATTTTCTTTTTAATGCTTAATTACTTGTATCTTCAGAAATACAATGCCAGTTTTTGGCAACTCAATTTTTCTTAATCAGATATTTACACAGCAGAAAATCCTAAAATTTTGCATGGAACAGATCACAATGTTATTCTTTTCTTTGTTGTATTTTCTTTTTCTCTTTTGTTACTATGGATGCTTATTAGTATGGGACTTATGAACCTGCACAGCAGTACGGTCAGTGATCTCTGAGTTTGAACAGTTATGTCCCTAGGTACAGCAAACTGTATGATATTATGAGGCAGGAGGGAGATGAGTCTTCCCTGAGTTCACTTCAGTCAATTCATTTAGAGTGTTGTCATTTTCCATTTAAACCTAGACATTGACTAAGAGAGATTTCTTCCCACTTCACTGGTGTGTTTTTCAATGACTATCTTAAACATTTAAGAATACTGCTAGTCTTAAAATCCTTCTGTAAATACTTCCAAGTTTCAGATTTTTTTTTTTAATATTTTACAGCTTATTGTTGCAGAATTACCAAAGAAATGACAGCTAAATAATGATCACCTGTTTGGAGATAGTTGCCTGCCAACTAGACTTTTTTTTGCTGGTAATGCAAAGTTTGGTCTCTTTCTTATAGCTGGAGCTCCTGCTGGAAAACAGTTCAAGAAAAGATGCCAGTCACTTGGCTAATACATTGGTAATTGTAAATTTCTGGAGTCGAGTCAAGCTCTTTAATCTTTGTCTCAGTGAAGTTATACACAGCTCAAAGCTGCAATCTCAGACTAATAGAGGAAAAGAAGCAAAACTGTTTTGAGTTGACATATTTGAACCACATTGTCAAATGCAAAGAAAGGGGGAAAAACCTGTTAGCCTTTTGATTTTGTTCTTTGGGGAAGTGTTCTTTGATTGTTCAAAGTGAGCTCTGGAGAACACAATAGCTTCTGATTTAAAAACTAATTTGCATGAAGCACACAGAAATTTGCAGATGGAGTCTTGCTGTGTGTTGCTGAACAGTATTAATGGTAAGCATCCATTGGAAACGTCCATTGACTTTGTAACCCAGGATTCAAATGAGACTTAAATAGTACACGAAACAGTCCTAAATTCTGTTGCAGTAAAGACCCCCCAGTAAATATTTAGCAACCTTGGAAAAACTGCTAAAACTGTACCAGAAGAAGGAAAAATGAGGAATTACATGCTAAGTAATCTGTTTCTGTTTATATGTGTTCTTTGCAAGGGAAAGTATGGAAACTGTTTTCACCCACGCTTTGTCAAGAGAATGTTTTTATCCAGTGGTTAAATAAAAAGTGACTGTTATCTAGTACATAGCCAAAGCTATGCAAAACCAAAGTGCAGAAGTTATGCAGGTTAATTGGGACTGCAAGTAGGATTGTCGTTTCATAGAACATCACTTCAAAGAGCATAAATTTATCTTGCTATTTCAAAAGAGACAAAATGTAAACACAAATGGTGAACTGGATACTTTTCTGAGCTTTCACACGCGTCACCTCAAATTTTGTTTTCGTTTCAGTGACATTCATTAAAAGAGGCATGAAATTTGAGGTGATCCGAGGAAATAGCATAGTTAGAAAAGCTTCTGACATTATCTGCCTGAACAGTTTTACTCAGAGATGCTTCTAGGAAAACAATGGCAATTGCAAAATAAACACAAAAGTACTGGTTTTCCTTCATGTGCTGCTATAACTTTCAGATGTCTGTCCTTCTCAAGCTATTTCTACTTGTAATATTAAAAAAAACAACCTCTTAATGTGCTTCCATAAATATGAACTTCTAAATATTCTGCCCACCTTGGATATAATGTCATTTTTAACTTTTTTTTAGGTGCACGCACTCAGCCACAAGTTCACTTTCAGAGAAGATCAGTGAAATTACCAGAGAACACGAGCTATAGTGATTTGACAGCGTATCTGACCGCAGCCAGTTCACCCTGGGAAGTGGACAGTTTCCCTTACTTGCAGGGACTGGATGGAAATGGAACAGGTAAGCCATCACTTCGGTTTTGCTCTGATTTCATATCAGTCCAGGACCAACTAACTTTTGACCATGTAATTTTTTCCATCTTATTACAATAAACATTCTTTAAAATTCAGATGGCATTATTGGTTCAACTGCTCTGTCAAAATGCTGTTCTAATGAGATTTAATGTACCAGAATTCATGTGGTATTGACATCAACTATTTTTTGTGCTGATAATCATAGTTGTAGGAATCAGTGTTTAAATTAACACAGAGAGCAAGGTCCCTCCTAAATGGAAGGACTGAATAACACAGAGCAAGATTCCTGATCTTGGAAGGACAGAGAAGTTTGCTACACTTGAGCTAAGTCTCTGAATTTGTCATTTTGCATTTGCATATATGAAAATAGATTAATATGAAGGAGAAAAAGAGAATATTTATATTGAGGATGTGATAACATTTCTTGTTCAATCTCTATATAAAAAGAGCTAAAAATCCTAAATATCAAGGATCTCATAATTTTGTTTCAGCTGAGAGTTGTTTCATTGTCTTTTAAATTACCTTTAAATCTAGCTTTGGCCAAAAACTGCTAATTCTTGTAGCACCAAAGGAAAAGTACAAACTGTATTAAATTCAGAGCCACAATACATTTTTGTGATTGCAACTGCTTGTAATTCTTCTTGCACTTCTCGTTTAGTTTTGGCTGTAATAATTGGTGTTGTGTAGGCTAAAGAAAAATGCATGAATTGGGCATAGAAGGCTTGAAATGCTTCAACTGCTGTGAAAGGAAGAACTGTGTGTTCTCTGTGGCTGTACTGGGGTTAGAAAGAAATTAATGGACTTCCAGTGCAGCAAAAGCAATTGAGATGAGGAAAACCTTGCTGTGGTGTGGGTTGTTTAAACTATAGAATCAAATGCTTGAGGCTGTTGGACTGAGTTAGACAATCACCTGTCAGGATGGCATAGGCATAGCTGAGCCTGCTTTGAAGCAGGCTAAATAGCCCCTTGAGGTCCCTCCCTGCTGTTTCTCAGGATACGTTTACTTGTGATGTTTTGATCTAGGTGACTTTGAATGCTAGGTCATGCAAGTAAAGGGTATGTGGCTGAGCTTTCTGGTTTTCCCTCAGGGTGGAAAAAAAAAAAACCAACAAGCAAAATAAACTTCCTCTTCCCTTTGTACATATCTGAATATCTCATTTTCTATTACAATTAGAAATGTTTCTGCTACCTTATTCCAATCCTTCTGTCTGCTTCAGTGAGTACATCTCATCCTATCCCTTCACCTGTCATTTCCTCATTTTCATCTTCAACCTTCTGTTTTCTCTGGCTGTATTCAGACATCTTCTAATATCTCTTATCTCTTTCTAAAAGGAGGGGACATACTTATCATGTTCATCTCTCTGTCTACTTCCTCACCTCCTTTCCTTTTATCTCTAAACCCACTGAGCAAACTGTTGGATAATGTGTGGAGAATTCCTCTCTCCCAATTCTTTTCTCAGTGCTATGTAGACCACCTTCCCACGCATTTATTTAGTGACATTTTGGCATGACCAATTTTCACAGGAGCTGCACTATCAGGGCATCATCTTCCTCCTGTTTTAACCACTTGGCCTCCTACAAAACAGCTACAAAATGCACCCCTACGTTTTTAGTGTCTGTATATACAGACTATGAAGGGATCTTCTCTTTTTGAGCGTGGATGCCTTTAATTTGACTTTTATTAACCTTCACTTAAAATTATGTGCCAAAAGACGAGAATGAGTGGCAAATAAATGGGTTCCAATAAATTCTTAAGAGCCTTGTCTTCTGAATGCTGTAGCATCTACTATGGAATAGTATAAACTGTGAATATATTCAGTATAGATAGTCTATTTTTAGTAGGAATTTCTCTATCTGTGGAACATTAAACTGTAAAGTCCTCACCTTGGGTTGACTTCCTTTTCTTCATCTCTGAGTGACATGGTGAAGATGTCACCTGAAAAAACTTTTGAAGGAATAAAAAATGAGATAATCTGTTGAGGATTTAAAATTTTCTGTTCCAAAGAAAGAAGAACAATGGGAAAAAATTGTAGAATTCCTAACCAACTTTGCTGAATGCTGCCCCTCTACCTAATTGTTCGTTATTCTGTTCTTTCACGGTTTCTTTGTAGGTCTGTAGACTTTGAGAGAGGTCCTCTCATTTGTTTAAATCAGCTCAGTTCTCTGGCTGGTATCTATCCAGAGTGACTTTACAGTTGTTTTAACTAAAATATATTCTCTATGAATTCAGCAGTTTTTTACAAAATCCTAAATGGATACCAAAATAGTAACATGGGCCAGTAAAAATTCATTGCATGATCAAGCATGTTCCAAACATTATGTTCAAACATTTTGCTGAAAGTAGTGATCAGCCTATATAGTGTTAGCTTGTTTTCTGTAGTAGTCACTGGCTGGAAAACTGTAGGATGGTTTCACAAAATATCCTTTTGACCAGGCTGGGTGAAACCTTCCAAGCAACAGTGGACAAAGCTGGCTAATTATCATTACTCCTGCTGGGTTTGTAGGGTGTCACGTCTGAGTCACAGTGGATTTTCCTCTGATGTTTTTTAGAGCTCTTTACAGGTCACCAGAAGTCAAAAATGGCAACAAATAAATGAAAGCTGACATTTATTGAAGTCCATTCCCATTTAATCTGTGCATGTCCTCATCAGTTTTACAACATGTGAGAGTTTCATAAGCATTGATTTTAATTTACCTTCACAATTGAAGGGGAGTAAATTTATCTTTTTAATGGACATTTACGTAGTGTACCAGATGGCAAACTGAAGGATTTTTTTTCTACTTGCCAAAGATTTCAGAAACTTCATCTCCTAATGTAACTTCGGCCCAGCACAGAGCAAAGAGTCAGTGCTTCTTATGTAAAAAAGATGCAAGCAATGTTTCACCATCCGGATACATTTTGGGGGCTGGATATTCATTTTTATGGATATTAGGCAGGTATGCTTTATCAAGAGAGGAATGAAAGCAAAATTCATAGCTTGCCTTATCTGAAAATAAGTACAATATAAAATATAACCTAGTTTTAGATATTTATCTAAAAGTTTCTAAATCTAAAGTTACCCTTTTGTCACTAGGAATCTGTAAGCTAGAAAGTGACCAGGAATTAGCAAGAGGAATTTATTTCTTTAACACTGCCTGAGGAGCTCAGTGACCCAAGAGCAGTGACTTGGGGACAGGCATCAATGGGACAGCAGTTACAGGTACACAGGGAGGCAGTGGATTAAATAACTGTGAATAAATGAACGACTTTTCACACCAATTCCCTCTTCTCTGCTTCATGTTGTATGGCTGTAGAGGTGTGATACCATGCACTGTTGGAGCTCATAATATCCATGCTTGGGTAGGCTGGCATCTTTCCCCTGTTCTGTATTTAAATTCTCAGACCTTATTTTCTATTTTTTTCTGTTACCTCTCTGGCTTTCTTAGATGGCCATCTTCATGCTCCTGTTTTCTCAGCAGTTCAGGCCTTCTGGAAGCAGTCCTTCTGCCCCTCAGTTTATAGGAGATCAAAGCAGACCTGTGCACTTGGGTGTGTTCCAAACCTCCTTGGCCTGTTGGCTGTGGAACACTGTCCTTGGAATGTGGGAAAGACGTGTCAGAGTAGTTGCTGTAGTAAATAAGCCACATGCGGAGTTACTTGTGGTTATTTCCCATGTCTTTAGCTTGGTATCTCTAGAAGAATTCAAAGAATTTAAAATTTGGGGGAGTTTTGAGGAGTTCTGTCTTTTTTTCTTTTTGCCACCTCCACTCCTTCTGCCCTTTGCAGGTGGTGTCCTAACTTCAGTGAGCTGGCTGCCACTGGGGGACATCCAGTTTGGTAAGGGCCATTTCTACAAGCTGTCTGTTATGAGGTCTTGTAAAGGTCCTAGTGCTTTCCCACTGGTTTGTAGAACGTGTTTGACCTGATGAGGACTGGCACTGAGATGCTGTATGTTCCTGAGGACCCCTTGTTGTGACTTGGTGTAGCTGATGGACAGATGAGTGTTGGGCAAAAATGTGCTTTTACAGGGAGTTTACTGGCATAAAATGACAGGATTACAGGCAGGGTGTAATCTCTCACTATCGACCAAACGCCCCCATTCCTTTCCTTACCTGCAAAGATTAGCCCTGTGGCAGGATCAGCAGCTGCACAACCACTGCATGCAGCGCTTGTGAGCAGGCTTTAGCAGCAGTGTGAGCTCAGATGGGCTCAAACCCTTGCAGAACGGAACGATCTGTGTCTTCACTTCGCTTTGAGCTTCAGATCTTGGTTTTAAACAGTACCAGAAAACTTTTTTCCCCTGAATACGTACATACATTTTCCTTATTTTTTTCCTGTCATCTATTCATTCGGTTACATAGCTGCAGGGTTATAATATTTCTTTAAATCATGTGTGGGGAAGTAATTGCCACTGGCATACAGTTGAAACATAAAGAATGAGTATTATCTTGTATACATAAAGTGATGTCCTAATAATCCATTTATCTTGGTTTATCTCAGTGGAAGCCCAAACAAAATATATTGTGGCATTCTTAAACATGAGCAATCATGTTTGCAGCGTCCTTGCATATATGAGTGTCATAATGTAGGTTTATACAAATATGGTGCTGAGATATTTTTTTTTCCTGTAATTGTGGCTGTGATGCTTGTATTTATTATTTTACAGCAAATGAAGATTCAAAAGTATATTCAGGAGATTTTGAGTTGTGATTTTTTAATCTTATGTATTTTTCACTTTATTTTGGAGAATTCTGAAGTATATGCATCTTGTTGGTTGTGAGTTTTGTAATGTGGGGAAGATTAATGCTACTTTCCCTTGAGAAATATATCAATTTGGTGCTGTGGCGCTGAACCAAATGGGTATGTCTTAAACTTTGGGAAAGTCTGTAATCATAATTTTCATTCATTCTCTTGGTACAGGAAACAGCACTAGGTATGACCTCACCCCTGTTGCTGCAGTCAGTGTCCATCTTCTCAACAGTGATGGTACTCCAGTCCCAGTGAATGGCCCCATCTACGTAACAGTGCCTCTGCCAACAAACAGCAACTTGAAGCACAATGCACACGTTCCAGCATGGAGGTTTGACCAAAAATTTGGTAGGTCACATTTAATTATGATTCCCTAGATGGCTTCGTTTATCTGAAACTAATGTATCACTAGCATTTATTGTCTTACGTTATGTTACATATTAAAGTCTTCACTGGAGTGTACAGAAAGTATGCTTTCTGTCTAAAAGAAGAGAAGATGGAGTTGTTTTATTCAAGCAATATGTAGTATTTGTGCAAATATATTTGAGTAGCATTCTGTGCCACTTCTTGACAAAAAACTTCATAAATGTAGCATTTTGAAATTATTGAATGTTTTACCTAAAACTATCCTGAGAGAACTTGATTTCAGGCAGAGACTGAGAAACAGAGCTGTATCAGCTGCAGTATTGAACTGGAAGTCTGGAGAAATGGAAACTACTCTTATCTTTGCCACCAGTCAGCTATTTGACCTTTGGTCCATCTCTTGTCTTTGTCACTCAGTTTCCTGTCTGACATAGGAAATATAACAGTGACTTCTTTTCTAAATCCCTTTGAGATTGACTAATACCATCAAGGAAGTACATTGTAGGTGTGTTAAAATACTTTGATATGACAAAATATCTAATTGGTATAATCTGTAAAATGCTGTCCAGTTTTTACACTGCAGAATAACTTGCTATTGCGAGCAGGATTTCTCCTGAAATCTGTGTTTTAGTCTTTCTCTCTCTTTTTTTTTTTTTAATAAGGATTGTTTTTTCCATTGCTAGCTAGTATCCTGTGCTGGCCTTCTTTATACCTTTAAAGTGTAAAGGACCAAGCATTTAAGTCTTGTCCTGATAATTCCACTTCCACAATTATTTCACTGTGTCCTCTGAAGTATAGACCAGATGATTGTTACGAAAAATAAGTCAAGAAAGAAGAATGGAAGATGAGAAAGGCAGAGGATGTGAGGCAGAGAGGAAGAAAAAGGAAACAGATATGTGGGGTTGTGCAGATAATCAATGGGGCTTTGTCCCTGCAGGGCACAGGTTTTGAGCCAGTTTGTGATCATGTCCAGAAGTGGAACAACCAGCCTGAAACCATTGTGCTGGAGGAAGGGGAGGGGAGGGGGGAAGAGAGAGGTGAAAGGGGAAATAACGTTTTTGTTTCCTTCCTGCCTCTGTTTGCTGAAATAGGTGACTTTTTTTCAAATAGCATGCCTGATAAATCACTTGTCGGGAATCGGTTGTATTAGAGAGTAAAGCAGTAGGATTTAATAAAGAGTAGTTTTGAATACAGTGCAAAATTGAGTAGTAGAAAAAGTGCGCGATAAGTGGATTGAGAGTTTCCCTTAACAGCGGAAATGTTGGTTTTCTTGTGGTGCCCTAGCAGTGCATTTCACTTACCTTCTGCTTGACACTGATTTTGAGTTGTGATTCTAGAAAACATTCTGTTTTCCCTTGTTAAAGGCAAGGCTGGTAAGACTGGCTCATGTTTACTTTCTCCACAAGAAACAGTCCATCCCTAATCCTTCCTGCCAGCTGTGTTACATCTGAAGCTTGCCTCACTGCAAGTTACTCACTGCTGGTCAAAACACTCTGATTTTGATTATGGAGCTTTCTCATTTACAGCCAAATTTCCATGCCCCTGCAGTGGGCCACAAAAGTTCTCTCTTACTATGGAGGATGTATTTTACTGTTACATATAAAGAGCTAGTTACCCTACTGTGTTCAGTGTGTATTATGTAGTACAGATCAATATGGGTTAATTAATTACTGCTGCAGCTTGAGGCTCCTAGTCTGGACACAAGTTCATGATAAACTAATAGATCACTTGTGTTGTAGGGAGGAGAAGGCATGAGGACTACTGAACAAAACAAGTTTTTTGTCAGGCCACTTAACTTCGCAAACTCATGGAGAGGAAGGTACTGAAGACATTATCCTTAGGCTCCAGCTCACACTTCAGCTGAAGTAAGCATCTTTCCATGCAGCCAAAGATGATGAACAAAGACTTATTTAAGCCCTGATTGCAGCATGCCAGTTCTAGCAGAATTTTGGCCACATCCCAACCAATTTAAATTAGAACAGACTAATTTAATAAGTGGAGCAGCTACTCTATCTTGTATGGGCTGCATTAGCACCCTAAGGGCTGTCAAACTAGCCGTATGTAGCACTGGCAGGGGGGTACCCTGTCATTCTCTGTGCCTGTTGTGCTTGGAATCTGAAGGGAGGAGGCTGGATTGTGACTGGGATGGCCTCATACTGGAGAAATGCTTACCAGGCAAGTAAGTTGTTGTAACCCTTTTGCACTGCCAGCTCTGTGCCTTGTCAGGATAGGCCCTCTAACCTCATTATTCTGATTTTTGTCTTTCATTTCAGGAGCTGTTTTTTTCAGAGCTAATTACATTGTGGTCTATCCTTAATAGCTTTTCAGTGGCTTAAATTTTCACACTTGTATCTGAAAATTGAGTAAATGCCAGAGATGGAAAACCATGAATGTATTGCCAGGCAATAATGCAGTGCTTCTCTCTGGTGTATTTACAGTACAGTGGGCGTTTGTTCGTGCAAGCCATTGTTTTTGTTCAGAATCCATGTGGTTGTCATCATTACTGTATCAAATATAATTTCTGCTCTAGAAAGCAGATTTTTTTTCACTTTTAGGAGAAGGGAGTGGAAAAGGGACAGAAGTAATAGAAATGTGTCTAAATTCTTATAATCACATACATTATGCTGAGCTCATGGTGCACCTGATATAAATGCAGTGGTGTCTGACTGGAAGCGCAGAGGTTTTCATGGTTTCTACAGAAACTATGCTTATTTTCATATTACAGCAGCTAAATATAATTGATAGCTTCTTAGGATATTTGCCTTAAACAAAAAATAAACAGTTGTCATTCCCAGTTTTTCACTTTGAGAAAGAGCTATAGAGAGAAGGGCTCAAGGCTGAGGGTGTCTACAGTGGCACTGGTGAAACAGCCAGAAAAAGCAGGCTGACATCAAAATAAGACAAGCTGCTGCATCTACTTTACGCTGTTCCAAATGAGATGTTTCATTACAAAACAAACTTATTGCCTAGCAATGCCTTGTGTGCATAGCGGGAATTAAAGCAATAGTACTTTTTGAATAATTAATGACATAAATAGCATCTAAGTATGCTATGGAGAAGTTTTAGGATAAATAAGTGTTATTCACCTTAACAACCTTGTTCTTGTGTTGGAAGTACTCTGCCACTTTTCTCTGCTGCAAGTGTTAGTGTTGGTAATGCCGGGCGTAGGTGCACTGATGTGAAGACCTACAGCTTCATCTTTCTGCACTGTGATATACCCCTTCTCTCTCGTACTCCATGCAGCTCTGAAAGAGTGCTTTTATTTCATCATTCACACAAAGTTTTGAACGGAAGAGATGCAGATTCTCATTTTTATCATCAGAGTTGCTCAATGAGGCTTTTGTTTTTCATTTTCTTAATGCTGTTTTATGTCTCTCAAAATCTGAAGAGGATGAAGATAGCTGGAATTGTGACTTTGTCCCTGTACGTTTGCCTTGACGTCAGTAGGATTTATCTTTTTGTTCCTGGACACAAGATTGTTGTCCAGAACTTCTTTCTAGCGTTGTCCATTTGTGAGTACTGGAATGAGTGCCACAGATCTGAGTAGGAATGAAAGTTGGTACCTCCTGCATGTTTTCCAGCTCCCACCAGCTGGGCTGGGTAACACAGCAATTGTTCAGCTGTGTTCTCCTCTGTCACCATTTGAATGGTTTTTGTTTTATGCTAAGATGCCACTTTTTCATGTGAAACAGTGAGCAACACTATAAGACTCTTCATATTAAGTTCTCAGTTTCATGCTATGTGGTACGGAGGCATTATGTTGCCTGTAGACTACTAGATGCATGTCTGGAGCTGTAGGAAGGACTTCTAAATATTACCAAATATTGCAGAGTGTGTAATACAGAAATAGAGTTCATTAGCTATTCAGTGACAATACCGATGCATTTGGTTGTTTCTTAATCCTACCAAGGAACAGGACAATATTTTCAACATTGTTTCCAACAGTGGATGCAAAGGACTCTTGGTGTGAAGGGGTTAAACCTCCATCCTTTGTCTCCTCCCTCCTTAAAATGTGTTCCTTTTTGTGTACTAATGTGTAAGGGAAGTTCAGAATACTACTACTCTGCTCCTGCTCCTCCCTTAACTCTTGGTGTAAGTCTTTGACATGACCTTGTTGTGTTTAAGTTGTTAGCTTCTTCACAGCAGAGGAGGTTTTCTCCAGTGCCTGAAAGCTCAACCATGTTTTATGTAAAGTGATTACGGAACATGGAAAAGAGTATCTTGGGGAGCTCTTACTATAGCTTTATAAAGAATAATACTTTATGTACTCTTGCTGTGCTTTGTCAGTGGTTTCTGACTGCATTTGATGATGTAATAGATGTCTAAATACACTGGAAAGTCTAATACTTATGTTTTGTGGGTGACGTACTGCTTTCGGTGGTAAAATTTCCATTGATTTTTGTAGAGTCAAAGTTTCCTGCTTGTTCCTTAGCAAAATGAAGATAATGTTTTCTGTGCTCAAAAGAAGTTGTGTGAATGTATAAACACTGTCAGAACCTTTTGACTGGAATATGATTTTGCTGCATATCATGTAGGTGAAGTGATGCTTGCTTTTTGTTCATAGCACTCATAGGGAAGAGGAGCAACTACAGTCAGAGAGAAAATGTAAGCATCTGTACATCTACTGTCTGTTATTTCTAAATAAGATGACTCGTACATGATTTAAATTTCCCATTGGTGGAATCCTCCCAAAGAACAGAATGACTTGCATTTTCATAAAAATAAAATGTATTCCTTTTTGAGTTAGCTTCTCATTGCCACCACATTCATACACTGCACAACAGACATAGGATAATTTAACAAAAATATGTGCAGCCGTCTTGTTTGGTGGGATACCTGGTGCTGGGTATGAGAGCAGACTCTGAACTAGGCTCGGATGGACTGCATTAGTACTACATACAGCTGCTTGTGCCATCTGGGATTTCATGTGCTCTGAGTGGGTACTGCTGGGTTTGCTACATGAGAAATGTGCATAACTCCATTACTATAATTGTCATTTGTGTTGTCCTGAGCCCCACCAAAAAAATGCATTATTGTATGAAACAGTGAATGTGTTCCTCCCCCCAACAGTCAGGATTTAATACAAGCAGTAGAATCAGATCCAGAACGTTTGGTTCTAGATCATATTCACTGATAACAGAGATCCATTTGCAAACTGTATGAAAAAAACTAAGCCTCCTCCACAAAGTAGGTATTTATACTGTTTGCATAGTGTACAAGTTCCCTGACAATATGATTTTGAATTCCTTTCTATCTCAACTGTCAAGGTTTGATTATTCTTAAAAACTAAATCCACTGAGGAATACAGATTTTTAACTACTGCTTTCAAAGAACTTTGTATCTCGTGTTGCCATAGAAATGGCAGCTACCAAACCCAGCTTTACACCATATACAGTGCCTACATAATAGGTGCAGATATAATTACAGAGTGGTAGAGAGAGCTCAGCAGCGAAAGGAAAAGAAGCTTTTCCCCCATTGCTTCACAGCATTGCTCACTGAGGTATGTTCTCACTGTCCTGGGCCTTTTGGAGAGGTGCAGCACATCAGAGGAGGCAGTTGAGTTTGTTTGTTGATGCATACATTGTTTTTAAATGAATGTTGTGTTTTTAAATGTACAAGTGATGTGAATGGATTATTTGATCCTCTTCCCACCTTTGTGCAGTCTGAGTTGTGTGAGTGGTGGCAAATAGGAACTGGTGGCAAAGCAGACATGGTATTTGTGGTGATGAAGCAGACAGTGGTGCCAAAATTCAGTATGCACAAATAATCAACCTCTGTGTTGTCAAGTGAATAAAACTTGAAGCACTGCTTCTGGGAACAGGTTTTAATAGTGGATGTTGTATCATATAGATGGCCCTGTAGCTCCACCTATAGAAGTCATGCAGTAGAAGGTGGGACAAGATAGACATCAGAATTCATTTAGTGGAGAACAGCAATTGCACAAGTAAGCAATTTTGAGCTGGAGAGGAATTGAAATAGTGGCAGGAGCGCATAGAGCAGGAGGGAACATCAGGAGAGAAGTATCTCAGTGGGACTGGAAGAAGCTGAGGAAGACGTGGGACAGCCCTCCTCTGCAGCCTAGGGATGGCCAATCAACTCTTAAGGTGCTTCTGCTTCCACTGCCAGCCTGAAAACGTGAGTGTGGTGTGTGGCTGAGTGAAAGAAAAGGCATGTACTGTTTTGAATTGACTCATCCTTAGATATTGCTTTAGTAATTTTGTCAGTAGCTGACTGAAAGTGATTAATAATGTGAGAAAGTGAGAATTAAAGGCAGTGTCTTTCAGGTACTGTATTGGCCTAGGATGGTGGTCTGGCAAACATGACCAAGTTTTCCCTTTTGGAATACAATTATTAAGCAATAATAATGTATAGAAGTATTTTATTTAAGAAGTCACTTCTGTTCTGGCATTCTGGAAGGAAATACCGAGGAGACCAAAGCACTTCAAGTGTACCCTGCCTTCTGCCCAGACAAAATTAAAATTATTAAATAATGAAAACTGTGTTCTTTTGTTAAACACTTGACAGGTGATTTAATGGAAAAATGAGTAGAAGTTGCAAAAACTACAAAGCTTCTCAGCCATTAGTTAACAAATTGAACTGTTAGGCTTTGCAAAAACCTTCCAGATATGTTGCAGGTGTGTTTTCTTTACACCAAATAAAGATGGTGCTGCTAAATCAACAGCAAAGGACTGAGCCATGGAAAGCTTGAGTTACAAATTCTGTAGCAGTGGAAGAATAACGAAAGCATGAGCTTAGAGCAGGGACATTTATTTTTGATGTTGCCTAGCAACTCCAGAAACAAAATTGCAATATTAACTGAAATACTAAGAATTTTTAAGCTCATGTGTATTGGGGGGAGGGAGAGGAGGAGAGTAATCTGCCGATAGTCAAGAATGAAATTTTCAGCCCATTTCCTTGATTTTTAGCTTCTTAGAAGAACAAAAGTAAAACCAAAAAACTCCATCCTTTTGTAGTTAAACTCGCTATGCAGATGCAGACTAGAGGTGATCTTCTGCCAGAAAAAGAAACACAACAAGGAGCTTTCAAGTGGTAGAATGAAAAGCTACAATTTATGAATGTCAGAACATACTTCAAGAATTTGTTTTCACAAACTTGACCTTGATTAACTCTCCATAATAACATTGCCATTGGAAGTGTCTAAATCAATTACTTCTAGAAACACTGGTGGTGTGTTCTGAATATCCTTTGCAGTCCCACAGACAGTCTGATAATAACCTGGTTCATTCCTTTTGACACATACACCTCCCTTTCACCATGAATCTTTGCTTCAGGAGGGCGTTTCTACCAGACAGCACAGACATCACAGAGGGGATCCGTGCTGAAAGAAAACCACTTCTCATTAGAAAATGTTTAAAACATCTATACTATTAAATAGGACTGTTAAAAGCATCTGTGTTTTTTTTTCCAAAAATCTTTTATCCGTGGAAGATAATCTTTGAGTAAAAATAAATTTATATAATGGGATTATACTTAATTTGCTCTCCTAATTAAATGCTCTGATTTTTCAAACCTCTTGGAAGGAAATAATTTGTGCTGTAAGTGGCGTGGTTTTGGTTCCCTGCTTGATACCTTTTGGTGTGATTGGCTGATCCTATCACCAAGCTTGTTTAAAAGCAACAAAATAAAAAGCTAGCAGTATTCTGTCAGTGGAAGAGCCTCCTAGCAAATGCTCACAAGAAAAAGTAATTTATGGAAAAGAAACCATAGCTACCGTAAATTTAAAGACTGGTGTTATTCAGACTTTATGACTGTCCTTAGGAGGAACTGCTGACTACAGCACTCTGTCATTTGCCAGAATCGTTTTGATCACTGATAGGAAGAGTACACAATCAAAGTAAGGAGAAGTCAGCAGTAATGATCTGGAAGGCTCTGAGTCGGTCAGCTCAGTAAGTTTAATACGAAGCAAGCAGTGCTACACATTCCCCCAGAGGGCTGAGTTCTGTGCTCAGATGCCAGTGTGCAAACTCCCATTGAAGTCAGCACACAGGGCTAAGAGGGGCATTTGTCTCCTTTATTCTTGACTTTAATGGGAGTCACATGTGTCTCTCTAGAGCAGATGGCCTTGTGTGGCAGCTCTGTGCCTGCATTAAGCACAGTCCTGCCTCACGTAAGCCATTAGGAAGTTTGCCATTTACTTGAGATGGAGCAGTGTGTGATTATCTGCGTGCGCGGTCACACACATGGAAGCCAGAGTTTCCATGGATTTCACTACAGATTAATGTAAAATAATAGGGTCGAGCTTTAAATCTATGAAAGTAGTGTCTTGTTCGGAGGCATCATGCATCTAGACTACAAAAGCAGACCCATTCGTGCTGTCAGGAGCCAGCAAGCTGTCACATTGAATAGAGCCTTTGAAGACAATAGGACATCTCTTTTCTGGGCAGACTGGCCATACGTGCAGTGACCTGCTTGTGTAAAGAAATAGTCCAGAAGAGCTTTTTTGTAAAGGGTTTTCTGCAATAGCTGCCTGTCTGGGGCAGGCTGTGCTGTTTTTCAATTTTATTTGGAAGTAAGCTAAATCAAATTACGAAAAGACATTTTTTAGTGCAGAATGTTTGTTAAAATGTAGATCTAATATAAAACCTTTCGATGTTGAAGTTACTCTGGATAGGAATCTCTTGCTCTTATTGGAAAGTGGTCTGAGCCAAACAGAAGAATCAAAGTTGCTGCAAAATAATACTTCTCTCTGGCAGAACCTATTTCTCCTGCTCTGCTGAAATCTTCAACCTGTCTCTGATATTTGGGTATTTTTTCAGCCAGAAGAATATCAGCTTTTTTTTTTTTTAATTTGTATTTCTCTTAAAGTCCTCTCATTTTTTATATTCTTGGTAGTGTTGATGATGGTTAATGATGCTTGGAGAAGAAAAGGCTCTGGAGAGACTTCATTGTGGCCTTCCAGTACTTGAAGAGAGCATATAAACAGGAGATGGAACAACTGTTTATGAGGGTGGATAGCGATGGGACAAGCGGGAATGGTTTTAAACTGAGACAGGGGAAGGTTTTCACTCAGAGAGTGGTGAAGAACTGGAACAGGTTGTACAAGGAGGCTGTGGATGCCCCATCCCTGGAGGCATTCAAGGCCAAGGCTGGATGTGGCTCTGGGCAGCCTGGTCTGCTGGTTGGCAACCCTGCACATCGCAGGGGGTTGAAACGAGCTGATCATTGTGGTCATTCTCAGCCCAGCCCATTCTATGATAAAGGAATTATGCTATGGTAGTAGTTTTCTTGCCTTCCTTTTAAGTTAAATGTAGGAAGGAGTGCTGGCATCTGTTTTAAAAGGTTTTTAAGAACAAATTTGTTAAATGATAACATTAATTCCAAAGTGTCAGTAACACTAAATGTAATTTATATGTATATGTATATATTGTGTGTGTGTGTGAGGAAAGAGTTAAAATCAAAAAACTAACTTCTCTGTTCTCCCCCTACCATTAGTTTGAGCCAGTAGACAGCTCCCCTGACTTGAATCCTGGATCAGCATGTTGGCTATGCTAAGCAGTAATAGAGGAAAAAGTGGAAGAGAAATGTAAAAATGATCTATAAGGAGGAATGTGTCTATATATAGAAATTTTCCATGAAGCACCAGACACTCTTTAAGAATTGATGGCAAATTTGCCCAAGGCATGCAGCACTGGCAAACCATACTAAAGTTGCTCTTTCTGCTCCAAAGATACATTGGTATGTTTTCTTTGGAACTACAGAATCAATCTTGAACAAAGATGATCAGTTCCAGTACATCCAGTGATTGTACTGTTTTTTGTTTATGATTACATGTTGCTTACTACTTAACAACTGCTACAAATTGTATTTAACTGAGCAAACTGTGGAGCTAATCTGTTGTTCTGACTTGTGGGGGAAAAGGAAAATGGTATAGAATGTTTGGAGAATAATGAATTAAAATATCCTAACACTTAGCCATGCAGGGAGATAAGACCTCTCTTCCCTCCTAAATGTTTCTGCTTAGCTCTTTGGCAACTGTAGTCCTACCTGTGCAGAAGAGATGAATACAGCTCTCTTTGCAAACCAGTGGGTAGGGGAGGACAAAATGGAAGTTCTTTATTCTCTGCCTCTCAGTTTTCGCTCTTGCATACCAGAAAGTACAGGAAGACATAGAGGACAATTAGTTGTGCTTTTGGAGAAGGAGAACATTGTGTTTCCTACTGCAAGGAGGAATCCAGGATACAGTAAAAAACTGATTCTTGTCACTGCAAAGCAGTGAACAGTTGCTTCCTCAAAGCAGCTTGAAATGCTACAAGCATAGCTAGTACATGTGATTGCGTTTGCCTTGGTAGAAGGTACCAGGTTAGCCATTATGATGAGGTGTTGCACATGCAGAGTTACAAGAACACTGCTTGGTGTTTACCGATAGCCGAAAAGTGACCAGGATATTAGAAACCTATGAAGGATGAAATGTGAGAGAGACCTGGAAATGCCCTGAGGGACCTGCAGAATACTACAGAATACTGAAAGTCATTTCCCTCCAATAATACCGTGTTGGCTTCAGCTATTTGATCATATAAGAAACGATACAGAACAGCATATACAGAAACAATACAGTGTTTCAGCTGCTTCCATTCAAACTTATTCTGCTACTGCCATTGTGAAGGATGGAGTTCCTCATTTTCCTCATCCTACCACGTGAGAGGATGCTTTTCTATTAGTGAACTGTAGGTGAAAGATGGCAGAAGCATGAGGTGAGCTTATCAGCAAACCATTATACAAGGAAAGTATTAAGAAAGGCAGATGATGAAATTGTTTACGAGTGTCCCCCACAAGCCCATCCTTGGCATTGCCCTGGTGAAGGAACTTGTGTCAGTGCCATTTAAAAAATAAATCTCTTCTGGCTGTCCTCACATACTAATCTGTAAGGTATGATCAACAGAAACCTCGTATCTCTTGTCTGGGGATGTCCAATATTGGATGCATCTCTTAGGATTTTAAACTTAGTTGTGTGCAGCAGAGGGAAGCAACTAGTTTTCTCTCAACTGTTATAACAGCCATTACATTTCCTTGAGTGTATCCAGTGGTTAACAAAAACAAGTGATCTAAGTGAGCAGGAGACAAACATGAAACCCAGCTGACCTTGCACAGTTGACTTTGTTGTTTGTTTCCATTGCAAAAACTGGGATTCCTTTTGTTTCTAAAATATGAGCAATCCGAGCTGCTGCTGTTAGGCAGGATGGCAGCTGAGCTCTGCTCCCTGCGATAAGAGCGATAAGAGCGCAGCCTGTGATAGCTTCTTGATCCCTGCATTATGCAGGCTGGGAATTACTGAGCAAAAGACTTTTAAAGAGGCATTACAGGGATTCTGTTTGTTGGAACGCTGCGTGATGAAAGTAAGGCAAGCTGGACACCAGTTCCCCCTAGTGAAGAAATCGGTAACAGCTTCTGCTGAAAGAGGTAACTGTAAAAATGGACTACAAAGATAGTGAACTTTGCAGTGCTACATATGTATGTGTTTTGTTTGTATGTTAATCGGAAGGGTTTGGAGGCTGTAAAAGAAGTGGAGGTAGCACGATGAGCATCAGCTGGGTCCTTCCATTCTTCTTTTCAGTCAGCACTTTTGAATCTCTTAATGCTTCTTCCGCATAGCTGTGCATTTGAATAGTTGGTGCCTATTCTGTGTCTGGAGTAGCAGTTTTCTCACAATTTCAGTCTGGATTATTTGGTCCACAGAATTTATAGGGGAAAAAAAAAGTTGAAGTTCTTAGAGGCATTTTCTTCCCAAATGGCATTTAAGCACGAGATAGAAGTGACCCTATGGGCTATTTTTCAGCTGTGGTTCAGGACTGTTGATATGACATTCTGTAAAACTGCATTGGTAGAAGATCTGCAGGGAAAGTGGCCATCCAGGGGAAGAACATGAATCTCATGTTCCTAGTTTTTCCATAAAAACCCACAAACAACTGTGGATAGTTCAGTTCTGTTTTGGTGAAATAACAGCTGCGTCAGGGTGTTCTCATACAATGCTTATGGATGCCATATAAGCAAAACTGCATACAGAGTTTGGTCTCTCTGTGAATCAGCGTGACATGTCTTGCATGACTTTTTGGATGAAGTAACAAGTCATTACTACTGTGTACAGACTGAAAATGATACTTGTAAAACAGAAGATGCTCAGTAGTTTCTTTGTCCTGCTGGCCACAGATTCAGCTTGGTTTCAAATGCAGAATCAGTATGTGGCAATGATAGTCATATAGATCTAGAAATCCTCTTAAATGCATATTTTTCTAGCAGCCTTTCACTGTATTCAGATGGGTTTATTATTAGCCAAAGATGGCTGTCTTTAAAGGTATACTTATATAGGACAAATCAGTAGTGAAGAAGAAATAATCAGAAAAGTCATTCTCACATGTACAGGGTTTGCACAGATGGTAGTCCAGGAAACATGGAGGAAATAATCAAGATCTCAGTGGTATTAAAAAAAATATAATTCCTCCATGTGTTTGCATTCACTGCTAGATGTAGAAATGATGCACGCCTAATGCTTGTGCTCAGCCCTGAGTGACACTTGATTAAAAAAACTCAGGAGTTCTAGGCAGGAGACTATTTAAAAGAAAGTTGATTGTGAGTGCAAGATGCAGCTCATCTTTACAGAGAGCATTTGAAGCTGAGTAAGGTAAAGGCACCGCCTTCCCTTCAGACAGCAGTACAGAGCTGATCCTACAGAAGTGCTGAGGCATTGGTTCCCTGCATGCAGATTAGCTGTAGTGGTAGTGGCCACCAAAGCATGCAAAGAACCTCCTTATCTCACTTGCATTAATAGCATGAGTGCAGTGCTCACTGGTGATGCCAAGCCAGGACTGCAACTTTAGGAAATGCCTCAGATCTTTCCTACACTCAGTCCTGTTTTCTTGCAGCTGGGGTAACTTGTCACACATACCCACGTGGATAGCTTGTCTGTTATCTGCAGTCTGATTCTTTAACTCTCAGCAGTGCACAGCCATAATGGATGTTTAATAGCATAGAACTATAGAGTGTCCAAAGTCAGAAAGGACCAAGAAGGATTGAGTCCAACCCCTGGCTCCACACAGAACCACCCAAAACTCCAGCCTAATGACTGAGAGCAGTGTCCAAACACTCCTTCAACTCTGGCACTTTGGGCAGTGCCCACTGTCCTGGGCAGCCTGTGCCAGTGCCCAAAGTGATTCTTTCTCTCATTGCCCCAGAATCAGAAGTCTTAATTAAAAAAAGAGATTAACGGCTCATTTGGTCATAAAGTTTTTTGTAGCTTAATTATTGGAACATAATTTATCTTAACTAGTACAGGTCTTCAGTCTGGATTATTTAAGAGTTTTGTTAACTTGAACAAGCTGCTTTAAAGCTGTCTGCTATATTAATCATGATGTTTAGTCATTTGCTAATTCTAAAAAATCTATTGTATTTCCTTTGAGAAACATATTTTAGAAAACTCATCATCCGTTACCAAGCAAACAGTATTCTCCAATGTATACACACTTGAAATGACTAACGTCACCGAATCAAAGCAATGAAACCTAGTTTTACATATACTGCGAGTGCCATGCATAAGCCTGTTTTCAGTATAAGAAAACTGGCATTTTGGGGAGGAATTTTCTTTTGTCTTTCCATCTCTTGACCTCTTGGCAGTGCACAAGACAGAAAGGTGGTGTGCAGAACTCATGTGTGATTGAAGAGTTGTGCTGTCTCTTGGCATAGTTTTTAAATGTGCTGTTTACATATAATCAGCTCCAGGAATATAATTCTTCACAGAAGTGGAATCTAATAATAATAATATTCCATAACTCCTTTTGGAAACTTTGAATTTTATTTAATTTCAAGTGCTTTTTTGTGTACAGACCTTCTGAAAAGGCCACAGGGAGTCTTCAAGTACCAGTGACAGAAAGCTGTGATCTCCAACTAGACAGCAATGTATGCAATTCCTCAAGCACATCCATAGGTTACTATTTGCTTTTCCACTTGTTTGCAGAGGAAGGTATGGATATATGTGCAATGCTTTTCTACAACCTTTATATTTACAGGGACATGGCTGAAGAGTAGTTTGGGACTTGTGCAACAAGAAGGAAATCAGTTGACTTGGACTTACATTGCCCCTCAGCTGGGCTACTGGGTTGCAGCCATGTCACCTACTATCCCAGGTAAGATGGCATTGAATTTCACTGGTATGTCCAACGTTGAGTAATTATTTATTTATATATAACGTTTATATTTTTCAGAATGACCTCATCTGAGATGCCACAGCTTGATCAATAATGGATTATTAGAAAACAGAAATCTGAAAGTAAAGGGCTAAAATCTTTTGGGGAATGTGGGGGGCAAACGTGCTCCAGAATTGTTTTGAGTATGCTAATCTCTGAACCATTTCAGTGGGAAGCTTTTTAAAGTGTTCCTGCTTTGATGTGTTTGTCACCACTGCCTGGTAGAGCCATTGCTAGAAAACAAGGGGATGCAACATCAGTGCATTGGTGCATCCAGCAGACAGAAGAATAATTGTTATGAAGTTTCTGTACAGAAATTCCCAAATTAATGTGTTCACCCAAAACCAACATCATCCTGGGTCAGAAGTTTACTCATTAAGTGACTGTAGTTTTTTTTTTTAATATACTGAAGATGCCGGTTGCCATGACTTAGGTTTTGCATCACCTTGGTAACGACTTAATTTATACCATGAATAATATAGGGTAGAAGCTGCAGAAAGTGTATTAGCAGAGTGACACTGGTAGATGGGCTTACCAGTTGCCATCTGCAGGCCTCTTTGCATAATGTTAGAACTTTTGAACTGTGTTTTACATGTATTCCTGTGCCCACGGAGATGATTAATGTTGCAGTTTGCTCTTCCCTTTTCCTGTCTGTGGCAGCCTTATGTTTCTTGCCTTCAGTCATGACGAGTCAGAGATAACTTCTCTATAAATCAATCCAACAAAAAATCTTCTTAGAGATTTTCTGCGTTAGGTTTTCTGAATAAAAGCCAAACAGTAGAAATGAAAACGTTCTTGTCTTGGCTGTGCAAACCTAAATAAACTGTGCCTAACCAACAAAACAAACTGTTTTTAAAGTCTGCTTGTAAATTCCGTGTAGTCAGTTCATGCTATGTAGAGGATTTGGGACTTTTGCTGTGTTATTTAAGATTATATTAAATGAAACTGATGGAATATCAGCTGATATAGTGTAAATCAGAGGTTAGATAGCTTATCCTGATCTGCACTGCACTATCGCATTGAATGTAATGGAATTTTACAAAATAACTGTACATAAAGAAAAGGTAGCTGCTCTGAGCAAATGCCACAGCCTGTAAGGAAGTTACCAGTCATGAAATTTGCCCCCTGATTCTTTAGTTAGAAGGCAGCCTGTAACTCATGACGGGAGAAGGCCAATTTGTCCTTGCAGTTTATCTTGTATGGCAGAATTTCTGCTTGTATTCTACATTTTCTTCTTTCTGACGACTAGATCAGAGTTGCTAACACTTTGTTCCAATGAAACCAACCTTTTCATGAAAAATTCAAATGATTTTTCTCTTCTCCCTTGTACTTACTCTCCTGAAGCCACGTTATCAATCAATTATGTAACGGTAGTAGTGGGACAGCATCTACAAATATTTAGATTTTCCAACTGTGATCTAGTTGATGCTCTTTTAATTAGGCTAATGTATTTTCACTTGTTTCGTCTCCTTGTTGAATCTATTTGGATTTCTTATCTGAAAAAATGGACAAAAATGAGCTTTGTGTTCCTAGCAGTGGCTCTGCAGACCACTCAAGATCCACAAATGAGGTTTTAGAAACCTCATGATCTAGAACCTTAATGTTTTTCAGTTTTGCTGTCTTTCACAGTACATGCATGTTACTCTGTCAGCTGGTGCTGTACCTCCTTACCTACAGATGGAAATTTGGGCCTTTATTTCAAAATCATGAGGAGGATTTTACAAACCAACAGAGTTACACATGCATAATTGTGAAAAGATGCTATCCACGCATGTGCATTTCTTTGTATACTAGAACATTTGCTAAGCATTATTGAAACCTGGAGTACAACACTGGTTTGCAAGTGGCTTGCTTTTTTTAAGCTACTGAAGATCCACTTGGCTGGCTTGATCTAGACTAAAGAGCACTAACACATCTTCCAGTGAATCCTGTACTGCAATGTACATACTCATTAGTGCAAAGCAACACAAATGTCGTTGGAGAGAAGTTGTTAGCTACAGTGCTGCTATGTGCATTACAGTGCTGGAAGATGCTGTGATGACTTCTCTCCAGCGATGAGAGTTTTAGTGCACTGTGTCAGCATCAGGACCTGGAAGGCAGCATTCACTGATGCATGCTTCCATTTAAACTAACTGCTTTTCCACAGAATGGTCTATTTGGACTTGCAGTCATGAAAACCAGCACATGCTTTCTCCACAACTTGCTCCCTTCTTCAGAGGTGGTCTGCTCAATAGGCACCAGGGCTATGAGCGGCGGTGTTGCTCGCTTACCATCCCAATAACCAGGGAAGATGTCCCTCTCTGTTTATATTTCTTGTACCATTTCTTGTTTGCAGGCTGTTGCGCATCTAAATTCTCTTTTCTGGCCCTCCAGGTCCCGTTGTAACGCACGACATTACCAGCTATCACACAATGTTTCTTTTGGCAATTTTAGGAGGGATGGCTCTCATACTTCTAGTCTTGCTGTGTCTCCTTTTGTATTATTGCAGGTAAGATTCACGTCCTGGTTACTTAAGTCATGTTAAGCTCTTTTTGTGCTCATTAAATTAAAAGCTTAAATTTTTGTACTTAGAATAAAAAAGAAAGAAAGCATTTCTGAAAAGGAAAGAAATATTGAAATCAAATGTCATGTGTTCCTGGCTACTTGCAGTACGTACAGTCCCTGTCTCTGGTAGCATGGTAGCTAAAGGAATCTGAAAGCTGAATGTGCACTTCTATACCTGTGTTTTCTAAAACTTCCTATCAAAAAACAGGTGTTGGTCCAAGATCTCTGTAATTATACCTGTTTTGCACTTGCCAATTGACCTTGTAAAATCAGTCCTGTATTAAAAAGAATGCTAAACTTTTATCAGCAAATCTATGTTACCAACTGATTTTGTATATGCCTCCTGCAGGCATTTGCTCCAATTTGTAATTGGTGCTTGAGATGTTTGCAACTGACATAAGTTGCTCTGTAATTTTATCCTTGCTGCTCAGATAAGATTTTAATTGGTAGGTTAAGTAATAAAAGCTCAATTCCCCCCATCGTTAATAACTGCCTAAAAGCTTCCCCTTAACACACACCTGCTGGACTTGTTCCTGCATACAGTAGTCCTAACTGTGTAATTCTTTTGTTACTGGCTTTTATAGAAGAAAATGTTTAAGACCACGTCAGCATCATAAGAAACTGCAACTTCCCACAGCACTGGATACTTCTAAGAAGGATCAAGCAACCTCTATGTCCCATATAAATTTAATATTTTCACGCCGTGAGTCAGAATTTCCTGGCGGGCTCTCCGTGGCTAGCAATGGACACACTGAAAACTCAGGTGCGAAGGAATTAATCAGTGCTGTCCACATGGAGATGGTCTCACCTAGTGGAGAAGCAGATATGCATACACCTATGCTCAAACATTCCTTCAGTACTTCCCAGGAGTTCAGCTCCCGAGAGGAACTGCTCTCTGACAAGGAGAAAGACAAGAGCAGAATTTCCTTGGATGACCTGACTCCCAGCGGGTCTCTGAGAAAAGACTACCATAAATCAGCAGATAGTTTTCCTTTAAAGACAAGAAAATCTACTGAAACAGCTGAAGGCTATGAGTCCCCTGTCAAAGATGAATATAGGAGAAGTTACAATGCTATGCTATCTCAGCCTTTATTTGAAAAGCAAGAGAGAGAAATTCAAGTATCTATGAACCATATTGCTACTGGAAGTAAATACAATATTCAGGAACAAATATACCCCACACCTTCAGCTCCTGAAAAAGAGCTGCTGGACTGCAGACCTACTGAATGTATGATGTCTCGTTCGGTCGATCACCTTGAAAGACCTACATCTTTCCCTCGACCAGGTCAGTTAATCTGCTGCAATTCTGTTGACCAAGTTAATGACAGTGTTTACAGAAAAGTTTTGCCTGCACTGGTGATCCCAGGTCATTACATGAAATTACCAGAGCACTCTTTCGTTAGCCAGCCGCTGGTTGTCCCAGCTGACCAGCCCATTGATCTAGAAAGACTTCAGGCTGAGCTTCCCAATCCTCACGCACGGCTTTTTCCACACCCCCCACAACAGTTGCAGCCCCAGCAGTTGACATCACAAGCAATATCTCAACAACATTTGCAAGATGCAGGTGCAGCTGAGTGGAGTCAACAAAATGCTTCCATGTCCGAATCTATTTCCATCCCCGCCTCACTTAATGACGCGTCCCTGGCTCAAATGAACAGCGAAGTGCAGCTTCTTACAGAAAAGGCGTTGATGGAATTAGGAGGAGGAAAGCCATTGCCTCATCCTCGAGCGTGGTTCGTTTCTCTAGATGGACGCTCAAATGCTCATGTTAGACATTCGTACATCGATCTCCAAAGAGCTGGGAGGAATGGCAGTAACGATGCCAGTTTGGACTCTGGCGTTGACATGAACGAACCAAAATCTGCACGAAAGGGAAGAGGAGATCATCTGTCTGCGCCACAGAGTCACCCACCAGTGCAAGAGCACCAGCAGAGAGAGCGGAAGGTTTCGGACAGCACAGCTTACACGCAACTTGTGTATTTGGATGATATGGACCAAAGTGGCAGCGAGTGCGGAACAGCGGTTTGTAGCCCTGAGGACAATGCTCTGCGATGCCTACTGGAAGGCACGAGTAAGAGAAGTGGTGTGCAGCTGCCCAGCCTGCAGGAGGAAACGAGAACTGTGGATACCAAACCAGAGCCATTAACTAGTCCTGAGCATGGAACGTCAGGTCAAGATGAGGAGGAGGATGAGGAGGATGAGGAAGATGACCAAGGTGAAGATAAGAAGAGTCCTTGGCAGAAACGAGAGGAAAGACCACTAATGACTTTCAACCTAAAGTAAGCTATTGTGAAAATCCACCATTCAGTGGAGTATAAAATTGCCAAATATTCTTTCTGTGGAAGTGCTTGATTTTTTTTTTCCCTTTTCTTTTTCTTTTTTTTTTTTTTTTTTTGTTGTGGAGAGAAAAGAGAAAAATAAACTGGTGAGCAACATTTGAAAGAACTTAAACGCATTACTGTGTAAATGTTAGAAAAAGAATTAAAATCATTCCTCTGATTTAGCAGCTGCCTCCAGTGAGATAGCTGAACAAAGAGTGTGATTGTTATTTCATATACTTGATATTGGTCATCCAGGATGTTGAAAATACTGACAAATCGTTTTGGTTGGTTTATGACCTCAATCTCCTTAAGAATGGGAGCTGGTAAAGCTTTTGTTTTGTAGGCTAATTTTATGTTGATAATGCTACTGAAAGTATCTTAAAAACAAGAGTTTGACACATGGTGTCCAAAATTGTGCATTATCTCAATGAAAGGCTATGCATTGCTGCTTTTAGTAATATTTTGCTTATACTATGCTTTTCTTAATTTTACAAGTTGGTTGTAAACATTTTATGTCCTTTATTATAAACTACTCAGCAATTTATTTTAATGTAAAACTGCAGGAAACTTGAGTAGCATCCCTTAGCATTGAAGCCTTTTTATGAAACCAAACTGAACTTTGTGTCGACTAAGATTCCTCCAATTCTGGTCCCATTTACTCAAAGTGCCTTTTTTACAGTAACAATGAACAGTCCCTTCTTTTGCTAACTCCTTTAATTGACCCTGTTTGGGATTTTATAAACTTCTGAACTTCTACCTTTTATTTTAAGCTGCATGCCAAGAGTCCCCTTTTGTGCTGAGCATTTCTCATTTCAGTACAGTGTATTCTGTAGCTATCATGTATATTGTGGATTCTGTTTAGCCAGGGTAGACTTAGAAGACATTTTAAAGGGCCCAGAGTAGCCAAGAAGATAGTTTCATTGACTGTATATATTGTTAGCTTCCTCTGGAATCATATGAGCTAATCATGCTCATTAAATGGACTATAGGCCGAGCAAGTGGACTGAATGTGTCTAGAAAACTTTTTGGGAAAAGAAAAAAATGTACTATCCTAAAGTGCCAGAATTACTCTTCTGTGCTTTCTCCATACAGAGCTGCTTGGTTATCCAAAAATTATAATTGAAAATAAACTGCAAAAAAAAATCTTTGTGTTTTTTTTTCCTCTGTTTATGTTTATCACATTATTTTGTATTATTTAATGAGCAAAAGGCTTTGGTTTCTCTTATGCTTATGTGACTTACTAACACTTAAACTTCCTTAAGCAGCTCTAATGAGCTTCAGGCAATACTGAAATGTAGAACTCTTTTCAGAAAAGCACCACCCTCCGTCTTGATAAATACTTCACTATTGCCTAAGTATCAGGGCAGACTTTGGAAATGAAATCCCGGTATCACCAGACTTCTGTGTAGGATCTGCTTCCCGTGGGGCTGGTTTTCATTCTGAGATTCCTGTGGGTACCTGCATTTATTGGGCACTGCTGACTTTGGCATGAATCAGGTTCAAAGAAGAGAAAGTATGTGTGACTTCTACTCATGTGGAGTCCTTCATTTACATTCAGTCATGTTTCATTCCATTATTTTTACTCAGTGTTACCAGCAGCCACACTTAACTAAGGTGATTAGAGAAAGTGTTGTACAGTTCCGATTAAATTTTTAATAATAAGCCTTCACTCTTTTTTTTTTTTTTTTTTCTGTAGATGTCAAAACCAGTGTTGTAATTTCCATCTTACTGAATGTATTTATCTGCGAGTCTGGGCTCAACCCAGGAGCTGAATCCAAATTTCATAGGTCCCAGACCAGCACTCCTTTCCATCCACAAAACTACATCACCTCTGCTTTGTTTTGGTCTTTGTTCATGTTTGACAGTGGTATATGTCTGGAGGAAATTTAAATATTTGTATTTGTGGAGTGCGTTAAATATTGAAATCTCCGTAGTAGCAGTAAGTTACCTTCTGGTGGCTATGTGCATTCCAGGTCTTCCTGTTCTGTTCAGGAGCTTTGCTACTGACCACATGTGAACTGGCTCTGTGCTATGGGTAACTTCTGTCCATCTGTGCAAGGTCATCGAACAGCCAAATCCTGCCTGCTTCAGAGGGATGGTATTTATCGGATTTCAGTCAGTGCTGGTAATACAGTGTCACTTACTAATCAGAATGCTGTATCAAATGAACATTTGGTTACAATTCCAACCTACTCCAATTACTGTGATATTTAATTTCCAACTTTCTGTTCTCTTAAATCTGTAATTTTTAATTACATTCTCTTTTTACAGATTCCTTTGCAAAAGTTTCCATCTTTATTATGTTGTAAAATGAAATTGTTGCTATTAAATTGCAGTGGTTTCTTTCTTTAATCGTGTCAGTTGTATGTTCAAAAATGTATTTTGATGGTTTGATCATTTGTGGTCCTACTACGGCAAATGTGTTTGAACAAACTCAATGTGAATATCTGGCAAGTCTTAAAAATAACATTTTCTTATTGCTGTATTATCACTGGCTGTGTAACAGTTTGAATTTGATTCTGCAGAACAGAAAGCATGGGAAATGTGAGCCTCGATGTGGCCACACATCTGAGCCACGTGTTAAATCAGAGGAGTGACATCAGTCAGGTTATGGGGTGAGATCAGTGCATCCTTTGTATACACTTTGTCTAATCTTGAAGTGCAGTGACAATTTGATTTTCAAACACATATTGAGACATGCTTTGGAAATATATGAAGACTTTTTTTGTTTGTATTTCGCAGTTGCCCAATGAAGAAAGTATCAATACAGGTTCTAAAACATATGGGACAAAGTACAATTTGATATATCTCAGCATCAGCAGTTCCAGGTGATCTCAGTCCAAGCAGAAGCTAATCTAAAACAGCAGTTAAGTTGTCTTCATATACATATATATGTATTATTTTTTTTTCATGGCAGGTATTAACAGGGGGAAATGCAAAGAATTGTAATGACAAAGCTTACAAAAATAAACATATTGGACTCCAAAAACTATTAGGGACAGGTCTTCAATGACTTTGACAGCCTTGAGGGTTTTTGAAGCAGCAGTGAGTGACAGAATAATTTCTAAATCTTAGATTATATTATCCAAAGGATATTTATGTCACAGGACCTATGAAAAGTTATGACAGTTGGGACTTAATACACATACTAAGAGCCCACTGACTTAATGGTTTCCCCTGCACCTACTTGGTTCCTGCTGGCACGCTTCTCAAAGCTCATTACACTGTAAGGCACCTTGACTTAATGTCATAAAGACCTTTTATTATTCGAATGCCAGCATACAAACATGCTAAAGTCTGTACAGATGGAGAAAAAGCAATGATTCCTGCCTCAAAGCATTTTGCAATCTAACCCTTTATTACAAGTGTACAGAAGTGTGGTGCTGAGCTTGCAGACAAACCCCCCCATGTAGAAATTGCTCCCAGCACTTTGCTCTTCTGCAGTTTGTACTGTAACTTCAGTGGATTGAGCACTCCTGGAATACCTGGATGGTGGTTTCATTTTCTGCCTTTCACTCTACCCATGAGTGCTTTGGAAGACCAATTGCACACTGATAACTCTAAACCAAAATGATTGGAGTGGTAAGAAACAACACATCCCATGCAGGTTTTAGCCTGTAGAACATTAGAGGTGTAAATGAGCAAGTGTTCAATTAGTGTTTATTCTTTTTCTAGGAAGGTTTCCAGTTACCCAAAAAAGACATTTTTTTCTTAACCAATGGGAATTCACCTGAGGATTAAGACTTGTGACAACACTGTGCCTTTTGAACTGTCAGTGCAGTGTAAGCTGGGCTGTGTGGCATGGTGGCATCCACCCATAGGTACTTGGCAGCATAAAACAGAAGCTATCAGTTCGGTTTTCTGAAACGCATGGACAGCAGATTACTTCATGAATCCATGCTGTCATTTGTCTCAAATGCTTGTCTCTACGCATTTGAGATCCTTACAGTCAGAGTACCTATCTGCCACCTGGTGGTAAGCTGCTTAGCTGCTGGAGCCAGAGCTGAAAGGCATTTTTGGAAGTAATTCAGGAGATAAATACATACGGTATTTTTATGACTGTGTATAAAGCACAGTTTATGGCTTAAATATAAACACAGTTATAACTTCAATAGCAGCAGCAGGCAGCTGGCACAGGACCATCAGTCGTTGCTTGGACCTGTTGGTCCAAGTGCAGAGGTTCAGTCTGCTTGACAGCCCTTGCCCACACCGTACCTGCAGTGCTTCTCTGCTTATAACAGCTCCGTTTAGAATGTGCAAGTGAAAATGTGTCAGCACTTCTGTAGTGTGTTAAAGTGTATACGTGCTTGTTTTTTCTCAGCTCATTAATGCCAAAGCAGATTTACATTACAGATAAAACAATTGTAACTGCTAATTGTTTCAGAAGCTGAGGAAAGTAAGGGCACTTATTATTCTTTCCTAATTCCCCTGTTAGAACCAGTGGTGATCTGGTGGGTCCCACACCACCCTTACTGGTGTCTGGTATGCTCATGGCCTGGTGCACACCAGTTGGAACTGAACCTTTGGGTAGGACAGTAGGCAGCAGCCAAATGCTACTATTAGACTAGAGGAGCATTTTTTCCTTACTCATGTACTTCCATCTGATAAACTGACACCTGGTACTGTCTTCTGTTTGACAGTGAGAACAGAGCATCTTGTTCTTTTTAGCAGTAATCCTCTAGTACCCACAGGCGATCCGCTTGCAAAGTGTGGCACCTGGTCTCTTATCACTTAACTGAAGTATTTTGTGTTGATGTGCATTTCTTCTAGGAATAAGCAGTGCCAGTTAGTCTGTTTGATCATTAAATTGCTCTTCTGCCTTGGAAACTTACAGACACTAGAGGGGAAAGTGTGATGACAGTAGGGAGCTACAGAGGAGATACATATTTACAGTTTATTTTTGTAATTATGGGGTTCAAATAATGGGAGATGCAGACTGCTAAATTAACCCAATTGAGGAATAGTTATGCCAGTTTTACATTAGAAAGGAGAGGTGTTGCTCAAAATACTGCTGTGGGATGAGAAATCCCACTTTAAAAGACTTGCCTGGTCCTGCTGCAAGAGATGTCAAGCATCAAAGCTGGGAGAAATAATTCCAATGAACTCCTTTTTTAAGCACTGTTTTTAAAGGCTTTTGGTGATTGAGCAATTGTAAGGAGTCTGTAAAAGCCATACTGTTATTGCTTCAGGACTGTCTTCTTCCCAGCCTGCACAGTTTTCTCAAGCATGTTCCCAGAAGTGTTGCCTTCTGAGCTTCTCTTCCTGGGTACAAGCCCATCATCGTCCTACTTTTGTGCCAGGGGCTTTGGGTCTGGCAGCAGCGTGTATGCACCAAGAGCACATCACAAACTCTTCAACAGGAAAATCTCCATGAAAAGAAAGCAACACAGTAGATTGCCCATGTATTGCCCTTGCACACACGACTGGGGCAGGTCCTCCCAGCCGGCATCTCCTGCCTCTGCAGGTGAGAGATGCTCTGTGTCTGGACTTCTCTGTCTTCAGCCCATTTTATGAACTCAGCCCCTGCCTCCACTTTTTAGCTTTATGCTATGCTGTGAGGCTGACTCAAACTGTGACACCATAATGACATTTCAGTAAAGTTATTTTTAGGTGTTGGTGAGGGTGAGATTGAGAAAGCTCTCTGCCTCTCTCTGTGCCACTAGCTTTACCTTGATTGTAATGCCTCCTAATCTTCTGTCCTCCACAATGTGGCAGCCAGGTTCCCACATGAGTGTTAATTGCCTTGTGAGAGCTGGATTGGTGCTTCAGCCCTTGAAATCAGCAAACTCAGCCTATATAAACATGTGTGTGTGCATGCACATGCATGTGTACATACATAAATGTATTTAATATAAAAGTTGGCTTAAATGCAAGCTTAAGCATTTGGAGATCGAGCAATGCCAAAGTAAATGTTGTTCATCTAGGCTGACTGGAAAAACCAGCAGAAGAGCTCATCAAGGTTTGTATTAATTAGCTTAATTGTTCTTGTGGTCTGAGATTGCAGTTAAAGCCATACTTGATGCTGAGCTGTGCTTATGCCTCCGACTTCAGTGAGATTTATTCACATTTGCCTACTAGTCTAGACACGATGCTTAAATTCTCTTTGTTATTAAAGCTTCTCTAATGTCTTTAAGCAATTTACTCCACAATTGTTAGAACATTAGGTGGAAAATTTTCTTTTTGTTATAAAAGCTGTAGAATTCTCAAGGGGAAATTCTCACTGAAAAATCTCCAAAAATTTTGCATAGAAATTGAAGAATTGTAATAGAGCCTGATTTCTTAGTTTCTTCACAGAGAAAATTCTGTGTCCATGAGGCACCTCTTAATTCAGTGCAATTCTCCAAGCAGTGGATACACATCCTGAACTACACTGTTAATCTGCTTCTGACCACCCAGGAGGTACGAGGAACCTTTGTTACCATTATCTGATTATCTGATTTGTACGTTAATGGGATGCTTCTAGTCTGGGCAACCTAAGGGATACTGAAAGTGAAGCTGTTATGGAAATGTGGGAAATACCCAGAAGTGTCAACGCCCTGAGCAAGGTGTCACCCAGGAGCATTCTGCTTGTCATCATGTACAGTTCTCACCCAAGGTCCACTTGTCTTTGAGCTGTGGTATCCCAAGACTGGAAGAGCTCCTTTCCAAACAGAAGTGTCTGACGCTTTATGGTAAAGCAAATAGGTAACAACACCAAAGCACTTGATAGAAACAGCCTGAGGGTTGGGGATAGCGAGACATCTAGATCTTCACTGGCCCTGAACTTCAAAAACTATTCCAATCTATTCATCAAGGTTTCCCTTCCATTTTCTAATCCCTGTTACAAGGTGTCTAAAACTGTTGAATACCCCAGGGCAAACCAGCTATGTAGGAGAATCCCAATAATTCTAGACTTTCACAAGTGCTCTGACCTTAGAGTTATAGTGAGACTGTCGCCTCTTTGCTCTATCAGGAAAAAATTTCATCTATCTTAAGAAAGAGTCCCATTCTGCTTTAGGATGAAGAACTAGCGGAATGACAGAAAATTCTGAAAACTTTCATTTTTGAAAACTTACGCTGGAATGGTCAGGAAATGAAGAGTCGTTTGTGTTTCTGTCACTCCCACTGTTCAGAGCCAGGGAAAGCATCTCAGCTGTACCTGCAGCGTCCCAGCAAAGAGGAGGAAGAGCAGGTGTCTGAATGAGGGGAAACTGCGAGAGGCTGACAGAAGGACTGATTTGGGAGTGGATGGGAGTAAATTGGATTGATTTGGAGATGGATGTGCAGAAGTAATTGCTGAGCAGTGGTCAGAGCTCCTGAAGCTCCGGATCATCGTCAACTCCATCCTTATCGATACATCTGTCACCACTAATTCTCATTCATAGTTTGAGAAGAGCCTGAAAGGGTTAGAAAAAAAAAAAGATTAGATGCAAAAATGCAAAAGATAGATGTATAAATCTGTAATAATCATTAAGAGCCAATTGCAGTTGTTGAGTATTTTTGTATGTAAACCATTATTTGTTTGGTTTGTTGTGTTGTTTTTTTTTAAATCTTTTAAGGATAGAGAGCAGAGCAACAGAGGAATTGCAGCTCTGGAACCGGTCTAAACCTGTGTTTGATCTGAGCCTTGTATTCTGCTCCCACCATCATCAGAAACAGATGTGTCAGAAACCTGGGGAAGAGATCTCTACCAGTGATAATAACCCCTACGGGATAAAAATCTTTCTATCCTTATCACTTATGCCCTTCAGCATGAGGTTTTCTATTTATTGTACACATTTTAAATGCTATAACTCGTTTTCACTATGCATGTAAATGTCTAACCTCTAGTTAATGCTGTGTAGGCAGCAACCCTTGCTAATAAGGCACCAGTAGCTTCTTCATTGCAAAAGGAAATGGGTAACATGGAAGAGGTGTGGTATGAGCTGTGTTATAGAACATGGGTGAATTTGCAGGAGGAAGATGGGCCATTCTGGCAGCACTTGTTCCCCACAGCATAGGGAAACAAGCAGGGCTGCAGCTCGCCATGTATGCCATATGGGCAGGCCAAACAGGTGCAGAGTGGGAGAGGCAAAACACAATCATCAGGGACATGAGTTCACATGGATACAAGCATGCAGCACGCTGGATCACACGCTCATTCCCCAGCCATTTCATTCTATTCTCATGTTTGCTTTTACAAGACTACAGATGTGCTTTTAATGCATTTGGTAAGTGCAGTTTGACTCTGATCTTCCACCCTCACATCTCATTCAGGACTGAAGAAGGTGGTATGTAAGTTCTCAGCATAAAGAGCAGACAATAAAAAGTAGTCATAAGGTAGTACCATAGCCATTCATGTGAAGCAAAGTCTAAACATTTGTTTGCTCTCTTAAAAAAAAAATGTAAAAAACTTAGAACAATAGAAGAAACATGCAATTACTAACAAATTTTCAAAATTGGTAAGTTTCCAATTTACAAGATTATTTTCATTATCAAATTCATTTTAAATTATAAAGGCAGTGAATATTTCAGTGTGATAGAGGTAGAAGCAACCCTACAACTGCATGAAAATTTCAGATACTTCTGCAATGTTTAATACTCAGAACACCAAGTGATCAGATGATGCCACTACTCTGAACACTGAGCATATGCTATACATATATCATTTGTTCACTGGGTTGTAGTTTATCACAGAACCACAGAATGGCTTGGGTCAGAGGGAACCTTTAAAGCCCACCCAGCCCCAACCTGTGCCGTGGGCAGGGCTGCCCCCACCAGCTCAGCTGCCCAAGGCCCATCCAACCCGGCCTTGAGAGCCTCCAGAAATGGGGCACCCACAGCTCTGGGCAGCAGTGCCAGTGTCTCACTGCCCTCTGAGTATAAAGAATTTCTTCACATTATCTAATCGAAATCTCCCCTCTTTTGTTTTAAAGCTGTTATCTCTTGTCCTATCACTACACTTCTGTTAAAGAATTCCTTGCCATCTTTCCATTCAAGCTACGTTGAAACTGAACTGTTTGCTACTTCTGAGTAAAACCTTGCAGCTGGCTGGGCTGGGACTTCTATTGGAACAGCAATCTCGTTCTAATGCTTTTATCTGTAGCTGGGTGAAACGTCTAAACATGAGTTCCCAGTGCCACACGTACAATAGGAATACCTAATGCTCGCCTGAAAATAAATAAAGATCAATGACAGACAATTTTATTTCCACAGACACCAATGCCACTATGCTACCTATTGCTCTAACAGCATATTGAAAAAAACAAACAAACACACAATAACAAAAAAAAAAAAACCAAAAAAGATGATGAAATGCATAGAAGAGACTTGAGGTCTGGAGTGTATGCCTTCCACTAGTCTAACATCCAAGTTGTACCACAAACCGCATCCTAGGCAGTCTGACCTGATGTTAAATCCTACAGGCAAGATCTGACAAAGCCCTGTACAGCTGCTGGAGTCCGGACTTCCCAAACTTCAGTCCTTCTTGCGGGTAAATTGTGGTGGCTCGTCACTCGGTAGCCCAGCAAGGCTTTGAACTTCTGTCAGCCACTGCAGTGCTCCACGTATTTGGGTGTTTGTAAAGCCTCGTTCTCAGAGCTGGATTTTGCCGTGGGAGTCACATGCTGCATCACCCCCCAGTCTATTTGTGGATCTGAGCCTATATTCATACGCTCACATTTAAGCTGGCTGAAAGCCTCTCAGAATTGTAGGCAAAGGTAAATTTTGCACACTCAAGACAAGCTCATGGCTGCATCTGCAACAGAGAGAAGCTGGAAAGGGAGCAAAGGTGGGGAAAACTGGTGGTGCAGAGGGTCCCCTACACAGTGCTGTTACCGGGCAGCAATGAGAGCAGTCAGGCAGGGCCACAGCTGTGGTGTTGGTATCAACTTTTCTCTCTTCCTTCCTTCCAATTTGCTGCCATAAGCAACTGGATATTTTGGCTGTGTATAGAAGCAAACCAAGACTACTAATGTTCTAAGGAAAACTGTGAAAACATCCATCCCACCAAAGAATTATTCATCCAACAAAGGAATTATTTGGTGACATGCTCTTTAGCATCTCCTGATTAGGAAGTCTATTTTCCTTTGTTACAAATTTTTTCACTTTTGTGCAGAGTAACCATGGCTATTTGATTCTTTGTGGGTTTTTTTAAGTCTTCCTAAACTAAAAGGATCTTACCTCTCTCTACCTTTAGGGAGAGGTCTTTTTATCAACAAGAAACAGTAAATTCAGATCTTAACAACACTTTACCTGGTACACTTAAGATGAAACACGATTGCAAGCCTTTGAAAGTCTGCTTTGTCTGGTGCAAGTGTATCACTACGCCCCCATACAGCTACCTGGGGACATACAAACCTGCAAAATCAGTGCTCTTGCAGGGAAGTTAGGAGACAACTCACGTACGAAGCACAGTGGACAGCCTTTGATTTTTTATCATGACATTTTCTGCCTCTGAGTCTTTGAGAACGTTATGGATTTGAATTACAAGTTCCTGTGGCAGCCTGCATATTTAAGGACCAACCGCAGTGGGACAGAGCCGCCCTCAACCAGTGCTCAACACGTGCAGATCTGCAGTTTCACAGAGAGAACAGCTGCACGGCTATGTAGCAGTCCTCTGCCAGGCCAGCGAGCTGCGTTACATGACACGGCATCTGCGATATCTTCTTCACATTAAACGACTTTCAAGAGGGCGGCAGAGATAAGGAGAAAGTTCAACTGGTGCGTATTATTCTTAGGTTTTAATGCACCCCCTGGCAGCCAGCCAAAGCAAGCTCTCAGAAATTCTGAACTCCATCCAGAAATCTGCAACCCTGGAAATCATGACAGTTCAAACAATTAATGCAAGGTTCTCTTTATTTGTTTTCCTGGTTTTGAATTGTTAAGATTCTGACTCCAATTTTTCCAGCATGGGATTTGTGGAAAAGAAGAGCCCTGGAAGCAGCGTGATTTCCTCTAACGGCCCCAGACTGGAAGCAGCCTCCCGTGCCTTCCCAAACCAGTGCTGCTCCGTGATGACATCAGGGCTGTGGCCTCCGCAGCTCTGCCGTGAAGCCGTTCCCAGGGCTGAGTGCCGCTGGCGGTGTGAAACCTCTCAACACCAGCTGGAACGACTCGTGCCGGGTGTCCTTCAGCGTCACACAGATCCCACTTCAGGAAAGCACGGCGTGCTGCGAGGGCCGGCGACAAGGCCCTCTCGTACCTCCCGGCAGCAACTCTGTGTCAAAACATCACCAGCAGAACAAACAGCACGGCGCCGGCAGAACGCGCTCCGCGCCGCCGAGGCCCGCCGTTCCTCCGCAGAGGGGCAGGACCCCCCCGGGGGAGGCCCAGCACGGCTGCGGGGCGGCCCGAGGGACCTCCCCGCTCCGGGAAGGCGGTGGGCGCGGGATCGATGCCGCCCGCGGGGCGCCGAACGGCGGCGGAGGGGAGGCGGCGCCCGGCGGGTGCGAGGCGCCGGGGGGAGCGGGGCACCGCCGCCGGGCCTCGGACACCCGCGGGCGGCGGGGAGCGGCCCCCAGGCCCCGCGGCCTCCGCCTCCTCCGCCGGCACGGGGGAGGACAGCAGCTAGAGGGAGCTCCTCCGGACTGCATCTGCCCGTGCGCCCCGGCTCCTTTCATAGGCTCCCCCGCCTCCTCCCCTCCCTCCTTCCCCCGTGATGGCGGAGGACAGCGAGTCTGCGGCCAGCCAGCAGAGCCTGGAGCTGGATGACCAGGACACCTGCGGCATAGACGGCGACAATGAGGAGGAGGCCGAGCACGCCAAGGGGTAGGGGCGCGCTGCGGGCGCGGCGCTGCCTTTCTTCTTCCTCGCTCCCTCCCTCGGGTGGCGGCGGGGCCGCGGCGGCCGTTCGCGGTGCGGGGCGAGCCGGGCTCCGGCGCGGGGCTCGCGGGAACGGGCGGCTGTCAGCCGGCGGGCGGCCTCCGTGGCGCGGCCCGCGCTCCGCCCGAGCCCCCGCCGGCCGCGGGCAGCCCTCGCCCTCCTCCCGGGCCGCCCTGTGCCGCAGCGGGCGGGTGGGAGGACGCCGCCGGCCCGGGCCGCGCCGCCTCGCTCCGCTGCGTGCGGGGAGGCCTCCGCCGAAGGAGGAAGCGTGGGGGCGGCGGGCCTGGGGAGCGGAGGGGCCTCGGCCGGGGAGGGTTGGGCGGCTGCCCCGGCGCGCCGGCCGGACGGCGGAGTTAGAAGCCGGTCCGCGAGCGTTCCCCGCCTAGGGAAGGGGAACCGTGTTCTGTTGTGTCTGCGCACAGCGGCTTTCCGGCACGGAGCGGCTCCGTCTCGGGGTCTGGGCCGTAGAAGCTCCCCGGCCGTGCCGCTCCCGGCTGCCCCGCGTGTCCCGGCGCGGAGCGGGCACGGCTCTCCCCGGGCTGCGGGGCGGCACCGCGTCCCTGTCACGCGCTCCCTCCTCCTACTCGGCGTCCTCTATTGTCCGGATCGAAACGGCAGCTCTAAATCCACATGTCGTGTGGAGCGGAGCGGGTGCTTCAGCCAGCGGAGCGATGCCGTGCTGCCTGTGGTGGCTTTTCTCCCCTCGGACCGCCTGCAGCAGCCCAGGGACGCGGGCCCTGCACCGCGGGCACCCCTCGGTCTGCGGCGTGCTTCCATCTGGACACCCGCTGCCGCGGGCCTGGCTCAGCTGCAGCTTCTGGGAGGAGATGCGTTTAAAAACTGGCTTCGTTTAGACATGCCTTCTTGCTGTTTTGGGAGCTGGAAAACTGATGGCAAAGAAAATGCTTCTTTGTCACAACCACGAGTAGCCCAAAATAGAAATAGGTTAATTTATATACTGCTACACGAATACCTTCCTCATGAATTTCTGATTCATTTGGTTGAGAGCGTTCCTGGGGGTGATTGATGCTTGGAGATGTAAGCTGTTTGTCATCTCCTGCCCGAGGTTTGCTTGGCAACAAGCAGCTCTGCGTCTTACGTGCGGTGAGAGGAGCCTGGGAACCCTGGAGGGGAGGAGGGCTGGCTGCTTGAAAAGGCAGCAAGGGGAAAACTTCCTCTGCGTGCTGCTGGGTCTGCGCGTTCGCAGTGTGGATGCAGGGTGCTGCTGTACCCCAGCCTGGCCTCCGTTGAGCTCGCTGGGACACCTCGTGCAGCTGCGGATTGTGCAGCGTTCTTTCCAAAACTTGTTTTTGTTGAACATCCCAGAGGTGTTTTAAGGAATATTTTGAAGAAGCTCCTTAATTCGTCTTTATGTGGAAGATTTTGCTTCCTATTTCAGTATGAAATGTAATGAACTCAGAGGGAGACCACTGCCATAGAGAAAAGCCTCTAAGTACTAGTATCAGTTTTCTGTGGTGTTTTCGATGCATGGAGTCTAATACTGACTCCTGAATGAGTGTATTTTGTTTTCATTCAGTCTTTTAGAACCTTGTTTGCCACAGCTTTCTGCAGGCTGAAGAATTCAAACAAGTTCCATCAAATGCAAAGAAATACGTTACATTACAGCTACAACTATGTCTTAAGATCTGCCCTCCAGCAGGGAAGTTAACCCATGGCTATAGGAGCCTGCATTGTTCCCTGTTTTTTCCCCATTGCAGTGTTTTCATTTTGGAAGTAGCTTTGAAGTTTACTTGTAGTTTATAGGTTTGGCTTTGTATAGGTAAGCAACCTATAGTGGTGAATGGTTTCCACTGATGCTGATCAGTATTTAATCTCATACTATCTTTACCTGTACATTTTTTAATAAGGTCAGTATATGTTGCATGCCAATCTCCAGTAGGATCACTTTATAAATGAAATTACTTTCAAGCTATCTCTTAATGTGTCCTGATAGTACTGCCCACAAATAGATATTGTGCATATATATATGTGTGTGTGTATATATATATATATATATATATATATATATATAAACATGTAAGTGTGACTTTGCAGCAGAAAATACCCGTTTTGACTCTCAACTGTGCAGATATCTTTGTCCTTTGTTTCTGGTCTTGTTTTTTAGCTGCAGGATTATGTATGTTGTGTGACTCATATTGCTGTTCTGTCTGCAGTTTGCTCCTGCTTGATGCATTATGCTGTACTTGTTCTGCTTTGTAATAAAATGTTGTTTACAAGGCAGCTTTGTTTGTGCGTATGTAGAGAAATACTTTTTACTGCACCTGACTCCCCTGCTAAGCCTGGTTGGTGAGGTCTTTCTCTTCATTCTAAGCACCTCCTTCTGCTCCATGACAGAAAAGAAGATCTTGTAAACAGATGAGGAAAAATATGACCTTTAGACCCCACCCGCTCTCAACAAATGATTTACTTTGGATGTTTCAGTAGTATACTCCTTCAATTATCATTAAAGGGCAACTTTCTAAACAGCTCTACTTTTAGATATAGATGTGGTTTAGTATATTTTTAAGGTCTGGAGGCAGTACTTGGTTTAAACATGTGAGACTGAAATCATAGCATTACAGACCGGAGTGAGCAGGGGAAGCCCACAGAGCTGTGGGGAGTGTCTGTGGGTTCTGTTCTAAGGCACTGCTGCTGGGTTTTCATGCTGAAGAAGCTTGCATTTCCAAACACTGAAATGTGTGCAAATGAAGTGTTAGTCCAGGAGGGCTGTCAGGAATGGGAGAGCTAACTGGAATTTGAAGGATGTGTAATAACTTTCTTAGGTCTTACGCTGTTGATATGGTGGTGGGAAATACAGGAGGGGGAAAGCTCTTTGCTTCTAGGCCTCCATTTTCTGTATGAACCAAGGACAGCCCTAGTATCAATAATGCTACTTTGAAATGTGTCGGAATCTTGCCTGAAAACATAAGATCTGATTTTTATGATCAGAAAGATCTACATAGCGCCTTCAGAAACACAGTTCTGTGACCTCGCTTACACACAGGGAGACAAAAAATATGGTGAAGGAGAGGAAAAACCCCAATTATACAGTCCTGGGCCTTCACAGCTTAAAAATAAGCAGCTGAAATAGACGTTTAGTTTTAGATTTGAGAAACTGTTAGTTTGAAATTGCCACTCCGTGTAACTCAAAGCAGATGTTGATATTAGAGTGAGCCAAAGCAGGATTCAATGTCCAAAAAGACAAAACAACACTGAAGAATATTCGGTGGGATGATCTCGAATGAAACCAAGGGGACAGAGCGGTGTGAGCACCTGGCTGCTGAGGCTCTGCTGGCCCTGCATCTGAGTGCATCTGAGTGCTGCCTGCTCTGCTCGGAGCTCCGCACAGTGCTCCCTGCCTCACCCCACAGGGGTTCAGTAAAAAACCCACACGCTGAGAGAGGCACAATTCTTTCTTCACATCTATATGAAACACCAGATGTGTGTACATAAGTGGAAAGGTATGTGGGTGGGATCATGGGCTTATACGTGTAACAAAATGATGAAAATGCGGGCCTGAGTAACTTTCCTGTAGCCTGCTCCTGTAGCAAGGCCAAACCTTTAGTGCTTTTGGGGCAGAAAGGGGTCTCTTGACTCCTCTTATGCCTAGGCTGCAGTTGGATCACACATTACTTGGCCTCTCTCTCTGCTTCCTTTTTTGTCAGACCAACGTGGTGGGTGCAGTTGAAGTACCACAGAGCAGGTGGCCCACCCTCCTGTCAGCAGAGTGCTTGTGATGTGGGCACACCTCTGCCAGGCCCTGGGCTGACAGAGCAGCGTTCCCACTGGAGTCGAGCTGCTTGGGGCAGCATCACAATTAGCTGCAGGTCCTCATCCTCCTGCCTGTGCTGGTTAACAGCGCTGATTCACATGTGAAGGTCAGCTTCCGTTGAGCTCTGGGAGTCATTTTTTCCAGCTAATAAGAGTGAGATATGTTTCACACCATACAGGTATGTCTGAGCAGACAAGAACTCAGATCTTAGCACATAAGAATGTTTAATAGCTTTTAATAGGAGTCTTCACTAATAATCTTGCTACCTTTGCATCTCCTTTGTGCCATTATGCCCAGTGTAATTACTGAATATTGAGCAACAAGGCTCCTCCCTTCTCAGACCTTCTTCCTCCCAGCTTTGAGACCTTTCAGCTCTTTCCAGGGCTGAGACTGAGTAAGACCACCAATATGGAGGTGCTCTGCTTTTGCCCCAGTTCGCGGTGTCTCTGGCTGCAGCTCATGCTGGATGAGCCTGTTGGTTTGACCCAGGTTTCTGTGCACTGTCTGCTGCCAGACCTCAACTGCATGCGTGCCCAGGGAGGTGAAGGACACAGGGATTTTGCTTTGCATTCACTTTTAACTTTCTGTTGGCTGTGACAGCAATAAGACTAACCCTAAGCAGCAGACTGTGTAAAAATAATTGCTCTGAACGGCTCCAGTAACCTGTCAAACATGGGGTGCAAATGTTTATGTTGTGAGAGGCAAAATGAAAGTTCTGTAGCCAAAAGCCAGAAGCTGAGGACAGGGATTTGTGAAGGTGCAGAGATGGTAGGAGAAAGAAGAGGGGGAGATTATTCAAGGAGGTTTTGAACACTTCTCCCTGCTCAGTCTCCCCAGCTTCAAGCAGAGTTAAGAAATGAGTAGTTTTAAATACTGTCCAGCCTCCGGAGCAGCTTGGTTCTGTCTTCTCTCTTTCACAGCTAAAAAAAAATGTATGCATTTCTATATAGAAAAAAACCTTGAGCTGGTCAAAGAACAAACTGCGATTATCCTGGTAAAAGTGAAGTTGAGCTGGGGTAACGTTAATTAAGCTTGGCAAAGCTGCTTTTTTTGTACACTGCTGCCAAACCTTTTTTTTTTTTTTTTTTTTTCCTAGCAGTCACTAGTTTTTTCACCAAACTAAATAGCATATTGACCCTGGAGTGAGCAGGAGCCCTGTGCTGTAAGTGGGCAGCTCCTGCTGCAGGACGAGCTGCTGGAGAGCAAAGATTGGGGCAGCGCCTTGGTGTGAAGTGGGGTCAGCTCAGGGACACTGGGTGGCATCTTCTGGTGTTTGTCATGCTACAAGAAAAGGTGTAAGTTTAGGAAAAGTTTAAGGTCAAGAAAATAAAGCAGAACCTTGTTAAATGCATCTTAGCAAAGGTGAAAATCTCACTTTCTCTGCCATTGATGTTTCAACATTGCCAGAGACGGGGAAGTCCTGGATAAGTCTTGTCTGGGTTTTTGTTATTGTTGTTTATTTGTTTGTTTTTCCATTGTCTCATATTTATAACCTCTTGCCAGACATCTAAAGGGAATTTATAAACATGAGGGAAATCAGCTTTTTACATGGGTAGATAGTGATAGGGCAAGGGGGAATGGAAGAGGGATTTAGATTCGATATCAGGAGGAAGTTGTTTTTACTGTGTGGAGTGATGCTGGGACGTTGCCCACAGGGGCTGTGGATGCCCCATCCCTGGAGGTGTTTAAGGCCAGGTTGGATGAGGCCTGGGCAGTCTGATCTGGTACTTACCTAGTGGCTGGCAGCCCTGTCTGTGGCAGGGGGTGGGAACTTGGTGCTCCTAAAGGTGCCTTGTAATCCAAGCCATTCTATGATTTCATGATCTGGGTCTGTTCTTTGTTTAGATTCTGCACAAATGTTAGCTTAGTATACAGGCCTTCAAAAAGATTTAAATATGTTTATTTAGAAGTGAGAGTTTAGGAACTGCTAATAGAATCACATAAGTGATCCAGCAGTACTGTCACTGTGTACAGAAAGCTCTCTGCCTGCCCGACTTTACAGCTCAATCTTTTGTTTCGGCAGAGCTCTGATGAATACTTCAGGTTCTCCCTTCTGTGTTGATCTGTTACACTGCTGTCCTCTGTGCAACTTCTGGGGGTTGATCCCAAATCTTGAATTTCCAGTTCTAACCTCACTGGGAGTGTGACTTAGTCTGGTGTAACTGGGAATGGTAAGCTCTTGTCAGGGTTGATTTTTCTTAGAGAAAAGCAATGATGCCACAGAGTGAGTCTCTGTTTAGTTAAATGCTTGATTAATAGCAGGTTTTTGGCTTCCAAATTGAAAATTTGGTACTTTCACACTGACATGAATTCTGGAAGGGTTTTTTGCTGTTGAGGCAGGGCAGTATGGTCTTAGAGCAAAAACCATGGCCCTTGCAAATGTATTGGCCTGAATAACTGTTAATGTTCTTCTGAGTTGGTTTGCCAGTGTAGCAAGTTTCATTTTCCTTTTTTTCCCCCAAAATTGTTTCCTTGACTTTTTTCTTTACCACTGAAAAATGCCCAAGCCCCCCAAACCCTAACATCTGTATTGGACACCATGATATGTTCATGGCTTTGCTGGGAGATAAACCTCCTGAAGAGGCTTCATGCTAACTGACTCATTCCCTCCTTTGCTTTCCGTCTGAGAGTTGCCAACACCTCCCACACTTTGCAAATTCTAATCTGATCTTGATTCCACATCTCGATTAGTTGCTAAATTAAAATCTCCTTTAAGAAAATAGGAGTTGTGTTATTGATAGTTGAAATATGTCAGAATCTGCAAGCACATTGCACACTTTGTTGTACTGATCGTTTTAATGCACAAATATTTGGGTCGTTTTGTGGTGATTCTTAATGAGATTTCACTGAGGTTTTCATCACTGCTTCAATTAGAAATAAAATTTCCTGAAAACAGAATTAGAAGAATCCAGTCAAAACCAATTCAGCTGTCCCTGATGGCTGAACATCATGGAGGATAACTATTGGGCCATCACTAGTTAGCCAGTTTTGGAGGGGGATGCCTTTCTTGCTTCCTGCACTTTCCTGTATTCCTCCAAGCTCAGTTGAATTTGTGTTTCTAAATGTCTTCATCTCCCCAGGAAATTCCATCCCAACCCAGAGTTAATTGTCCTTGGAACAGGGCAGATGGAATTTATGGTTACAGGGTCGTGGGATTTTTATCTGTCCCTCCAGCAACCACTTGTAGAAGCGTCGGAGAACTCTTGCTCTGCTGTATACAATACCTTAACGCACCTTTCTTGCTTGAAGTCTTTGGCCCAGTTTTCTGTGTGAGTCGCTTCTTTCTGAGAAAACAGTTCATTAGGCTGGTGAGTCTCCTGCCTACATGTGGGAATGGTCGTTTTGTGTTTGAGCTGAGGCTTTTGCAGTGTATCACAGTTTCACACACTGTGTCAAAATGCCTGCTTGTGCTGGGCTCTGAGTGTCAAACAAATGAGGAGGCGCATGCAGGAAGCTTTTTGTGAATGCACTCTCAGTTCCCCCCACTTCCTTTCCCCTGCCTTGGCTGCAGATTCAAACTGCTGTTAGATTTTTCTTATAACACTGCTGATTTTTCCATATTTAATCTTTATGAATTTTAAGTTTGGTGGTATTGATTTTTTTCTCACTGCACATTCTCTGAATTTCTGGCAGAAGTCCTGGAGGGGATTTGGGAGCGAAGAAGAAGAAAAAGAAACAGAAGAGAAAAAAGGAGAAGCCAAATTCTGGAGGCACCAAATCAGATTCTGCATCTGACTCTCAAGAGATTAAAATTCAGCAGCCTTCAAAAGTGAGAACCTTGTCCTGTTTCAGTTTGTGTATGCTTTCTGTTTCAACTTTTTAATTTATGTGTTGATTTTGGTAAAAGAGGGCTGGTGTTACTGCCTTAGTGCACCTGAATTAGGCAAATCTCTTCAGAAAGGAGGTGTAAGTCTTGGTGTTGGCTAACTGCATGAAGTTAGCCAGAAAGTTATAACCACAGCAGTTTTTAACCACAGTGTTGTTTAACAGCAGTCAGAATTCAGGCTTTGTAGCAGAGAGCCTTAATCTGCACTGGTAATGCCTTTAAGAACATTTTGCATTTGATGAGTTGTCTTTAGTTTTGTTGCAACCTAACAAGGCTTAGTGCAGCTGCAATTACACGGACATCTCATGGCAAGCATCAGAAGGAGGGACACACAAGTAAGCTCATGCTGACTGTATGCTTCCTGTGCTGTTTTATAGCATTTTACACTAACAGATACACACAAATAGATAAAATTCTATGCTCAGCCAGGCCAGTCCAGTCTTCAGCAAAATCTTATTGAAGTGAACATGCTTTGTTAACCAGCCTCATTTGGGCAAAGTAGCAACGTACCATCTCACACAAAATGCAATAATCTCTAACATGGAGATACAGACTGAAAAAACTTTTTCTGAAAGTCCTGCACTGTAAGTAAGTTTGCAAAATTACTTGAGGGGATATGCAACCTTTGTGGGCTTTGTCTGCATGCTTTTGACTGCCAGGTTCTAGTTAAAGTGAGTGAGTAATACGCATTGGTGGCTTTTTATCATATCTCCAGAGAAATCTGAGCCTGAGAACTGAGGTTTATAACATGGTGATATGAAAGTTCATGGGCTACTGAGCATGTTGATATATTTAGGTTTGCTTTGTCAGATTAATGTGAAAGAAGTTACGCTAACTGTACCAGTAAGATTTGTCACGTACGTTGATATTTTACCAACTAATTTTTGGGAAGAAGTTGTGCTCTGGTTTGTTAACTAACACGTGGATTTTGTGTTGTCCTCTGGATCTCCTCTGTGTCACACCCATTGCTTTGAGTGGATACATGGGATAATTATGTATATGTAGAGTGATCTTACATAGTTTCTTGTCTCACTGCATGTTTTGATGTTGTTTTTGTATGAAGTGGCGTGGAGTTTTGTATTCACGTGGCGTGAATTGCTCATGCAAGAAGACTGCAAGCAACAACCAAGTAATCTTACACTCTTTCCTAGCGGGAGTGGGGTCAGTTTTAATATTAATATATGATTCATTGTTGTGGTATTGTGAGAGTTCCTAGATCTCCTGCTGACCAGATTTATTGTTGCATTAAAAGGAATCTGCTTCATTTCATCTGCAGGGCACTAGTCCTCAGCACCTTGCAGTTTTTGCACATTGTTTCTGTAACATGCACTGTATTTTGCAAACGTGGGAACTTTTCCTTGTTACAGTGATGCATGTAGTGATATTTCACTAACACAACAAGTTTAGTAAGTTTGTTAAAATTATTAAAGCTTTGTTTTGTAGGTACACAAGGGACACCTTTATTTAAGTTATTCTCTCATGCTGTAACATAACTAAGCCATATTACTGCCCTTACCGAGTTGCCTCATTTCTGTTCTTACAGATGTGCCAGTGTTGGTTTGTTCCCCTTTCTGTTCATTGTTTCAGGTGTACAACTTCATAAGCAGACAGGTTTCTCTGTCTTGGACAGCTTTGGTGTTTTAGATTTTTTTTCAAGAGCATCTTAGGCTGCTGGTCTGTCAGGGCAAAGAAATACATTTTTTCAAGTACTCTAGTGATACTTAGATTTTATGTTCCTTGTACTATGTGAAGTATGAAAAAAGCATGTTTAGCATTTGCTTGCTGTTTGTTGAAAGAAGCTCTGCAAAATATTTCAGAGGAAAGTATGTCTTATACTTAGTCTCTAGGAGAATATGCACAGGATCCTCAGGTAATATTCAGCAGGGCTTCTGAACTCACTGACAGTTATTTTGAAAAAGAATTTTGAGGTGAGCTGAGTTTGTAAACTGGTGTATCAATCAGCAGATGACAAAAGCAGAACAGTGAGAGAGGCCTCTCATTTGTGATGCTGGACCTCTTGAGAACCGGCAGGAGTGTAACCACAGCAATAAATGCACATTAGCTGTGTGCTTAAGTTGACCTTTAGGACGCTTTGCTTTGCTGCCCATCTCATGAGACTTTGCGGAATCTGTTCTCAGTACTAGCCCCGGGGATGTAGAATTCCCACACTGGCACAAGTGAACTGGCCAGATCTCTGATACTGTCAGTGATCATTGTAGTCGCCAGTGACCTGCACAGCATTCAGTCATAAAATAACTTAGCTTGAAAGGGACTTCTGGAGATCTTTAGCCCAGCCTCCTGCTTAGTGCAAATCCAATTAGGTGAGGTTGTTCAGGCATAGATGGGTTTGTATGGACTCCAACGATGGAGATTCTACAGCCTCTGTGGGCACCCTCCTCCAGTGTTTGACCATCCATGTGGTTAGAATATTATTATTATTAATAAATCCGTATATCTAAAATGGAACTTGATCTTTTTCAACTGTGTCCATTATTTCTTGTTCTGTCCTTAAGCCATCTGCAAAGGCTTGACTCTGTCTTCTTTACATCCTCCAATTAGGCAGCAATAAGATTTCCCACTCTCTTAGCCTTTGTTCAGCCGCCTTCTTGAGGGTTACATCTCATGTGCTTCAGCCCCCTCTTGGTGGCCCTCTGTTGAACTCACCGTGCTATGTCAGTGGTTTCTCTGTAATGGCAAACCCTAAACTGTCTCAAGGGTGGGAGATAAAGGGGAAGGCTCTTGCTGGTACAACCCAGTATGCAGTTGGCTTTTTTGCTGTGAAAGCAGACTGTTCGTTCACATTCGGTTCTGCCCACCAGGGCCTCCCAGGTCTGCAAAGCTTCATCCTAGCCAGTCAGTGCTGGCCTCTGCCATTGCATGGGCTTTGCTGCATTTGCTGTAATCTTTCAAGCTTAATAGAGAATGATCTTACAATAACACCAGCAAGCTGCTGAAGCATCCTCAGGTGCTAAAGCATCCTGCTTATTGTCACAGGCTTGTGCTAAGTGACTCGTGCCAAAGGGTCCCTAACTCACTCTTGTGCTCTAGGCAGGGAGAGACTTGGGCTCTGCCACAAGGCCAAGACACTGAAGATCTCAGGTTAGGTCCTGTCACCAAAACTGGGGCAAAAACTGCATTGCGTACCTCAACTCCATTGCACTACACCACCTTACAGTGCTTTCTTGTGCTGTGAAGAGATGTTTTCCTCACAATGGAATTAAAATTACTCTTCTTTCTCATTTATGTTGATGTGCTGCATATGCTTTTCTTGCTTTCCATTAAAGGAAACCAAAAGGATTTCCTCTCAACTTCTTGAGAGGAAAGGAGATTTCTCCAGTTGTCTCAACCCATGTTGTGCTTAGTACCAAACACAAACTTTTACTTCCCATGTGCTAGTTAACATCCTGGAGTACTGCATCCAGGTCTGGGGCCCCCAGTACGGGAAGGATGTGGAGCTGTTGGAGAGAGTCCAGAGGAGAGTCCAGAGGAGAGATACAGAGGTGCTCAGAGGGCTGGAGCACCTTTCCTAGGAAGACAGGCTGGGGGAGCTGGGCTTGTTCAGCCTGGAGAAGAGAAGGCTGAGAGGGGACCTCATTGCAGCCTTCCAGTATTTAAAAGGGGATTATAAAAAAGGAGGAGAATCACCTTTTACAAGGGTAGACAGTGATAGGACAAGGAAGGATGGTTTTAAGCTTAAGGGGGGAAGGTTTAAATTGGATGTCAGGGGGAAGTTCTTCACAGAGAGGGTGGTGAGGTGCTGGAACAGGCTGCCCAGAGAGGTTGTGGATGTCCCATCCCTGAGGTGTTCAAAGCCAGGTTGGATGGGGCCCTAGGCAGCCTGGTCTAGTGCCAGATCTGGGGGGTTGGAACTTGATCCTTTGGGTGCTTTCCAACCCAAGTCATTCTATGATCCTTTCAGAACTTAGTAACTTTTTTAGATCATTTTCTTCTTAATCTTGAAAAAATATTAGACTTAAAATATCTAAAACATACTGAATAATTCTTATATGCCAACATTGATGTATGATTACTTAATCTACTGATAAGAGTTTTGAATTTATCTAGCAGAGTTAGAAGTGTTTCTATCAGGCCAGCAGGTAATTGTCAAATTGATTTTTAGTTAATAAAAGAACTCTACATCACTGCAACTTGGGTTGAAGAATGGAGTAAGATTTTTATGCTTCAGTGGCATTGATTTAGTTTGTTGAACTACATGGAAATGTGTAAATACGCTAGTTCACAATTACTCAGATGATGGGTGTTAAAGTGTGCTCACAGGCCAAATTTAGCCATGCTTAAATTAGTGAAAGAAATTGCGTAATATTTAGAGAGCACACGTATTTATTATAAGTAGAAAATGATGGCCTGCATGAGTTGCAGGCTGGTTTTTCAACACACAAATCCTAGTCAGAAAACGAAATACTGAAATAGTATTGTTGTTCAGTAAGAAAACATCAGGCTTGAAATCTCTATCCAGAAATATGTAACATTTTCCAATCTATTTGAGACTATTCCATCAGGTATATTTATTCCACTGCAGAGTCTGGGAAAACGTGAGCATGAGCGTGCTGCTAGTGTGTTCAACTTGTCGCATGGGAGATGGTTCTAAAAAGAGAGAGAGAAGGAAGGAGAAAGGGAAGGAAGGAGGGATAAGTTCCTTTACATTTAGAAGTCTGTTAGCATTATTCCTCTGCAATTTCATGTGCAGGTAGAATTCTCATTTTAGTTACACTTAATCAGAATGCTCAGAAGTCAGGGTTTAGGAGCTCAGTTCAGAAATGCCGAGCCTTAGGCTTTTGTTTTTCAGATAACTGTCAGTAAGATTTTTCCACTTCTAAGTGGAAGATTAATTTATTTTACATCTGCTTCTATAACATAAATTTTCCTTAAGTTATGAGTGTTGGCACTAGTGGTAAAATGGTGAACTTCTATATGTTATACAATGCAGTAAGCTGCCTACTATAAAATTTGGTACCTAAAAGAAGGTAGATCCAATATAACTAAGGTTGTAAAGTGGATATTTACAACAACAGCACAACTGAAATATTGAGCCATGCTGATCTTAAGTAATGTTTAATAGTATATATATGAGGCATAACTTCAAATATCACTGTGTAGTGTCTTTAGATTGTTAAATATCAAAGCTGATCTGCTTTTTGCTGTTTATTGTATTTATTATTGGGAGAGGAATATAATAAGATTTTATTGTGGTACTGGTATCATGACCTAACACTGCAGCTATATGTGGTACCAACACTGAATTTTCACTGCTAAATGCAAACAGTACTCAAAATTGCTAAGTATTTTGTGAAGCTGCTTGTCTCCTTCCCACCTCTTCTTCCCTCCTTCTGCTGCTGAAGGTAATACTGAAAGTGACTATGGTAAGAAGAGCTTATGAAAGAATACAAAAGAATAAAGCAAATGCCCGCATTTGTACAGTGGTCTGAAGTGAACAGCATGTCCAAAGTAATCATACCCTATTCTGTTTGTCTCCATGTGCAGAATCCAGCCATTCCAATGCAGAAGCTTCAAGATATCCAGCGAGCAATGGAGCTGCTCTCTGCATGCCAAGGTCCAGCAAAGAACATTGATGAGGCTACCAAACGTAAATACCAGTTTTGGGATACACAACCTGTACCAAAACTTAGTAAGTTGAATTGGGCATGTGATCTTGAAAGAACGTATACCAGTTCTGTGTTTTTTTAAAATTGGGTGTTAAGTTGGACCGCATGTGAGTTCCTTAATCTTTTGTGTTGTTTATATGGAATTATTGATATTCTTCAGGTAAGTCATTGCCCTTCAAAATAATATGCAACGAAACACAGTGTTAATAAATCTCATTCTGGTGTTCTCTACAAAAATGCTACTGCAGTAACATTCCTTTGTATATTTTAGGTCTGAACTTTTAAACAATAGAACACAAAGAGAGCACTTCAGGGCAAATTAAAAAGTTTGTCAAGTGGTGATGGGAATGAACTTTTGTTCTATTTATTTTCTCTGTTGTTTGTTTTTTTTTTGGGGGGGGGGGGGGTGAGGGAGGAGGGGAGGTAAAGAAGGCTAGCGTAGATCAATTTGCAGTTAGAGTGATGGAGACTCTCCTGGTGTTTCCATGCAGCTTTAAGTGGTTAATAATGCCTCCCTTGCGCATATACTCTTCCACTGCTCTTTGTTCACCTGTTTCTTCCGCAGTGTACACTACCTTGGAAACATATTTTCTGAGTCCCTTTTGGAGAAGGCAGCTGCTGACTCTTGTTTTTTGTTGTTGTTTGTTTTGTTTTTTTTCTGACTTATTTCTGTATCGTCTTCTACTTTCACTTTTTTTCAAGTCAAGCTGTTCTATCTCTGTTGCCCCAAAGAAACCTGGGGGCCCCACAAGTAAAGCAGGAGCTGTCATTCTGTTCTGAAAGTTGGTCTCCATGGCATTGGAGGCAGGTGTAGAATAGACAAAAATCAGTTGAGTGTAAAGCACAGGAACACTTTTCTCCATCTGTCCAAAGGGCAGTGTTTCACATTAATCCAGGTCTGTAGCTCAGTCCTCAGTGATTGTGTTTTCCCTGACTTCCTTGCGTGGAGAAGTCCAGAGCAGAGTGCACTCTAAAGATGGTTTGTTAGGGCTGTTGAGTAGAAATACACTTTGCTGAATTAGGCTGGCAGAAGTTCTGTTTATCAGTTCTTCTGAATTGCTTCTTGATTCTGTTGTTGAATTTTATTATCTTTTTTAGCTTAATCTGCTGAATGAATGTAATGGGAAGTCTTCGCTGTTTGATACACAGGTTATGTTCAGATGGAAAAAGAATCTGTTGATTCAAGAAGCAGCTGTAGGAATCTTTGCATTAAATTAACTTCAGAATCCACATGCCTTATAATTAAAGCTGTTAGCAAGAGATCTCTTACTGTATAATATTAGTTTGTCTGCTATATAGTGAGACAGCTGATACTTCCAAAATTTATGTAAAGATGCTGGTAGTTCTGACCTTCCAAATGGGACAGTGAGCCATAACTATTTGTCAGGATTGGGTATTATTTGGGAAAAGTATGTACCATGTTTGGCAGGTGCCACTCCATAGGAGAGGAGCAATTTCTGTTTATAGCCAATTGTTATATACTGATGAACTAGAGTTGTACATTAAGGTAAGAGAAATACTCTTTCATGTAGGATTTTAAGACACGTTTCCTATTCTTCTGGCATTCCTTACAAGCCCTGGCTTTGCAGTACTGCTGGTCCTTAGTAGTACTGCTGAGCTCAGACCTGTTCAAGGCAGTTGTAAACAGGATCCGTCGCTCATTAGCTGTCAGTACATATTTCTCATGATGAAACCATGGATTTCAAAGCTGGCCAAGCACCATGCATGTGCTGACAAACTGGTGTCCTGTATTATGAAATACTGGATGGAGTAGTTCTGTGGTGGCTGTAGATACTGTGATGAAGTAGTAGTTAGTCTGAATGCAGTTTATAAGAACTGAGAAGTTCTTGAGAATTAATGGGGAAGCTAGCAGTGTAACTGTTCTCTTTTTTTCTTCTTCTCCCTTGCTTTTTCCTCCTTCAAAAGACGAAGTCATAACTTCTCATGGTGCAATTGAGCCAGATAAGGACAATGTCCGCCTAGAGCCATATTCTTTGCCACAAGGTTTTATGTGGGACACATTGGATCTTAGCAATGCTGAAGTTGTAAGTAAAACATTTATTATATGTACTTAAAATCACTGAAATATATTCCGCTTGATGTGTGTGGATAAGTCTTCTTTTTTCTTTTTTTTTTCTGTTTTCAGCTGAAGGAGTTATACACACTGTTAAATGAGAATTATGTAGAAGATGATGATAATATGTTTAGGTTCGATTATTCCCCTGAATTTCTTCTGTGGTGAGTGGCAAGTGCTACATTCTGTTCTGGCTGGAGTGCAAAGAAGGGTGTTTTTATTGCATCTTCTTAGGCAGTAATTTGTAATTATTTCTGTCATCACTTCTAGGGCTCTGCGTCCTCCAGGCTGGTTACCGCAGTGGCACTGTGGGGTTAGAGTGTCTTCAAACAAAAAGCTGGTAGGATTCATAAGTGCCATCCCTGCAAATATTCGTATTTATGACAGGTAAAACACACCATTACTTTTATATTTGTAAAAAATAAAATTTGTAAGTGGCATGTCACAAATCTTAAAGCTGGCATCCACTACTATGGAGAACTTACAAAGAGGCTCATTAACAGTAGGGAATGGAGTACTGCAAACAGCTTAGATGCTGCTTTACACATCATACAGTTTTCCACTCGTGTCATGATATCAGATTAACATTTGTTGCAGACGTAATTTGACACGGGCTCATTTATCTTTACATCAAATTCTTCTGTTACAACATGAAAAACTAATATTATGTAACTGAGAATATGCAGCATGCTGTTTGTTTTTGTCAATAGTATGGTTTTTTTAATTTATTTTCTCTCTATAATGTCCTTTTAGTGTGAAGAAGATGGTAGAAATCAATTTTCTGTGTGTTCATAAGAAACTGAGATCTAAGCGGGTGGCACCTGTACTGATTCGGGAAATAACCAGAAGAGTAAACCTGGAAGGGATTTTTCAGGCTGTTTACACTGCTGGAGTGGTGCTCCCCAAACCTGTGGCCACTTGCAGGTAACCTAGGTGATGTTCACAATAAGATTGGTTCCTATAGTAGTCATTTTAAGTGCATGCTGTGTAATTGGCTACTGTGATAATTTTGCACTGGTAGGTAGCTCTGCATTGCCGTGCTGCTTTCCCACTCTCCCTTCCCAAAAAGACAGGGAGAGGAAATATGATGTAAAAAAACACATGGGTTGAAATAAAAACAGGGAGATCCCTCATCAATTACTGTCATAGACAAAATGGACTCAGCGTAAGGAGATTAATATAATTATTGCCTACTGATAGCAAACTAGAGCAGTGAAAACTGCAGGCCAACTACGGACACTCCCCCATCCATCCATCCATCCATCCTCCTCTACTTCTTCCCCCTGAGAAATGCAAGGGAACATTGAATGGGGACTGCGGTCACTTCTCTGACCTTGTTGGCTGCAGGGCTTTTCTCTCTTGTTTTCCCACTCCTCTCTCCCAGCTGCTGTTCTGTAGTTTTTCTCTTCCTTAAATCTGCTCTCCCAGAGGCACAACCAGTGTCACTCATGTCTCAGCTGTGGCAGCTGTGGGTCTGACATGGGACAGCTACTGGGCTCTGCTCAGCCACACCTGCAGCCCCCTCACTACCAAAACCTTGCCACGTAAACCCAATATGGGTATATTCAATATATATAAAAAATTCAAAGAAATTAGATGCTGTGGATTTGATTCTAACCTAAAAGCACAAGTATGTGTATGTGGTTTTCTGCTTGGTTTCTTTTTCCTTTTTTTTTTCCCCCTTTGGAGCCTTGGATAAAATATCTTTTCAGACTGAAATCTAATACTGATTGTGTTTATTGTACCATGAATAGATTAATAATGTTTCTGGTGACCTTCTGGTGAAAGCCATGCTAGCAATGGCAGCATTGTATACCTGTGTTTTTCAAGTGGCCTGTTTCCCTGCTGAGACACTTCCCTGTTGATCTGGTTGCTTGCCAAAGATGGCAGAGCATTTCTGGGAATTGTGTGATCTGCTTTTCTCAATGCTTTCATCTTTCCTGGAGAAAGGAATTTGATAAAGATGGGAAAACTATCACATGAAAATAGTTGTGTGTTGTAAAGTATGATTTCATTTGCTTGGAGTAGATCTTATTTCTGCTGGGAAAAGTTCTGTTTCAGCGTTATCCTTCTGAGGACAGAATATTCATGTATGAACCTTTTGGTTTAAATTTTTTTTGTACATATCAACACCAAAGATTCTGTAACCTTTTGTAGGTAAGGATGGAAAAAAAGCTGTGCTGTGTTAGAGTAACCAGGGATGTTCTGTTGCACTGTGGTCTGCAGGGAAGAGTCCCTTCACCAAACTGCTCAGTGACTGAGTAAAGAGGGACCTCTGTTTTTAAGCTTTGAAAACTAATCAGTAAAATACATGTTACCTTGTAAGCATGAAAAGATTGGCGGGGATATGTCAGGTACTAGAATGTTTAACCCTGGGGTTATTCATTCCTTAAGTAGATTAGATCCAAAATGTGGGCAGGTTTGTTTAACAGCTATTGCTTAGGTCTAGCTTTCCTTTTTTGTTGATCTTTTGTTTGTTTGTTGTTCAAGCCTCTTACAGACATCAGGTCAGTAAAGGCTGGCTAGGAAATAAATTTGTAGAGGAAGAGAAGAGCAAGAAATTAGAGAAATGGATGCAGGTAAAGCTGACACTTAAAACACTATCTAATCTCATGAATTTTATTTCCAGGTATTGGCATCGATCACTGAATCCCAGAAAATTGGTGGAGGTGAAATTTTCACACTTGAGTAGAAACATGACTTTACAAAGAACAATGAAGCTCTACAGACTTCCTGATGTAAGCAGTATGTCTTCTAGAGAATCCCCACAGTTATTGGGAGGCCCAAAATAACCTTCCATCTGTCTCTGACAGCTCAGGCTTTTGTGCGTGCAGAGCATGGAAAAACAGAATCTTTTCTACCAAGCAGAAATAAGGGTCTATACTAAACAGAAGAGACTATGCCTAGAAGTGTAGGTTTATGTGTGGAGAAAATACAAACGTGGACTCAAAAGTTTTCAAAAAAGCCCCACAACAAAACAAGTAAATACACACAGAAACTTGACTTCATAAACACATGGGATTGAGTTGAAGATGCATAAGATTATTCTAGGTGTAATTAATCTGATAAAAATTAACAGCTAACATTTTAAAAGTCTTAGAAAAGTCCTCTAGAAAGTTGGTTGAGTACAGTGGGATTGGTTGGTTCTACTCCAAGTCACAGCTGTTTCTTGTCTGTCAGAGAAAGTTGTTCCTCTGCAATGAGCAGGCTCAGCAAAAGCTGCCTTGAATATTGTGTTATTTGCATGATGTGGCCAAAAAAAAAGTGTTCTGGCATAGCTAGGTTAGTTAAAAATATTTTTTCCATATTTCTGCTAATAGCTAGTCTGGCAAAAAGCCTTCACATGCATTTCCTTGACAGGGGAAGTCACTGTAAGTAGTCTGAGATGAACTATTAAAAAATCTCATTGCTGTAATAACCTATAGAAGCCAGCCTAAGCTATATGATTGAAAGCAATTTCTTTGCTTGTAGAAGTTACCTTTCTATTTGGAGGGATTTGCAGACTATCATTTGGACCAGTGCCATATCAAGTAAAACTTTTTGATGTAAACAAACCCTCCCTTTAGGCTTTAAAAAAAAAAAAAAAAGTACTTTTTTGTACTTACAGTGTACTTTGTAATGATTTATCTGCCTTTGGAGAATTGTTTCAGTTTATATTTAGCTTGATGCTGCAGCTCTGTTGTTACTGGCCCATGTGAGTAATACTAAGCACTCCTCAGTATGAAGCACGTGCCATGGCTTGATCTCAACTCCTGCTGCTGTCAGTAGGACTCATTTCCTGTGTTGCCCACGTGCTACCTCTGCCTGCACATGTGGGTTCTCCCTTGTGTGCAGGGCAGCAGTTTTCAGAGCTTGCGAATTAATAACTGTATTAATTAGGTTTTAATCTTGGAGAACTAAATATAGCTTTCATCAAATCTGAAGATGTTTTTAAAAAGTCTAAGAAGTCCCATAGACAATTTCAAATATAGGTTTCAGTAGCAACACTAGTACTGTTTCTCATGGAAACAATACAGGGTAAGAAAAGCTTAAAGAATAAGATAAGGATCATACAACGGTCAGCCATAATCCAAGGGCCTTAGGACTCCTTATACCTCAGTTATTCATTTACTTTTATATAGAACTTGGGAGATTCTTCTATGGAAAATAAAGATGTAATCTTTTTTATAGAATCACAGAATGAGTTGGAAGGAACCTTAAAGTTACAGCCCCCCTGCTGTGGGCAGGCTTGACAACCACTAAATCAGGCATTAGATCAAGTTGCCCGGGGCCCTCTCCAAGCTAGCCTTGACATTTTTGCTAATATTTATTGCTTAATTTTTGTGCTTTGGGTTCTATAGAGTTTCTTTTCCTGTGGAAAGGTCTAAGTGCTTTTGCTAATCTGTATCTTCAGTCTAAGGCTGTTATTATAAACAGTTATGTCAGAAAAATTGGTTCATTCTGGCCAAACTGTCCTAAAATAAAAGCTTTCTGAATTTCTAACCACCATTTTAATGTCCCTCAGCACCAGTGTTTCTTGCATTCTGACCTCTTTCCTAGAGTCCTTGAAATATCATTGCCACTGGGAGCTTATCTCCCTTTAATAGGAATTAATCCTAATCACAAAAAGTGTGAACTGAAAAGGTTTCCTGAAATAATAGAGGAAATACAGTAATTACATCATTGAAGTATCACCCTAATTGAAGACCGTTTGTGCATAAACCTATAGGTACATTAAAAAAGTAGGTGGGGGTGGTGTTCAGTCTCTTAAGCAAAGAGTTTTCTGAAAGGGAGAAAATTTGGCTTGAATAAGGATGGGAGTGTGTTTGTATATCTCTTTCTGACTGAGCTCCTGAGCTAGAATACTCATGTGGGAATATGCCCAAGGCAGATCAATTTTTGGAGCAGAGAAATACAATTTAGCCCTATTCTGGAAGTTCTTCTCCATTTCTGCAGCTGTAAATAATCACTTAAGCTGGCCATTCTAAGTGCTTCTAAAGATGTTCCGGCCCAACTGCTTTTTGTCCCTTCATGCTCCAGCATATAGCTTTAGAAAACAAAGGCTTGGGGGGAGCAGAGATTAATCTTTCATGTTGTTCATAAGGTTGTGAACAAAATACAGTATATGAAGGGTAATTCTCCTTACAGATTCAGAGCACTTAAAATTCTTCAAAAGGTGCTGTGCTGTCACAACACCATCTCAGGAAAGCAGTTAGACTAAACCCAATGTGGGACTGTGGCAAAACGTGCCTTAATTTTTTATCTAGCTGAATCCCAGAGCATGCGAATAAAAACCTCCCTCAGAATAACTCCTTTTTAAGTGGGATGTAATCAGCTGCACTAATTTCAGGCTTCCGGTAATCAAGTCACTACCTGGCTGCTCTTGCAGTTGACTTTGCTATGATTAATGTGGTACAGGCTGAACTATGTGGCTCTGACAGATGAAGCAGGAGAAACGAGCTCTGAAGGAGAATAAGCCTTTCTCTTCCTGAAAGGAAATAGTCAAGAAAGCTAATAAAAACTGGGAAGAAAACTTCAGCCATCTTTGCTCGTTTAAAAGTTAATCACATAGTACCAGAAAACAGTTTTTCCTCTTCCAATGTTTACATTCAAGTAAACTGCAATATTTGTTAAAATACTGTAACTTTTTAATTTCAGAAAGCTTGAAGTTATGAGCAGCTTTCCTGGTAAATTGTGATTGGGTGTATATAAAAATTTGAGTTGGCAAAAGCAAGTTTACAAGCATTAAGAAAAGGTGGAATTTTGTGTTAAAAGATTTCTAATTAAACATTATCATCTGACTTCAGTTTATAGCTTGACTAATATTTTTAAATTTGAATCACAGGGGTTCTTATCTTCAGATTAGCTTCTGATGTGTAAGTTATTTCATGTTTTATTTCTGTACCTGGGCTCTGTGTAGTTTAGAAGAAGATAAATACTGATTGACCTGCAAAAAAAAAAAAAAAACATTGGAATTCAAATGTGTGAAACCTGGGCTGCTGGCAGTAGTATCTCCTTCTCTGGAGAAATAAAGTTGCTTCAGTATTGGAATATTAAGATTGAAGTGCCCCAGACTGTCTCAATAATTAGAATAGGGGGAATTCTGATTGAAAGCAGTTTGTGAAGTAGCATAATGAATTAGGTGGCTAGGGTAAAGTAGGCTAATAATGAATGCATTAGAGCAAGTGGAATGATTGTGCAGCCTATTTCTAGACCTTGCTGTGTATGCAGTCTTCCTTTCGACATCTTAACGTTAACTTTTCTTTCTTACATAAGGCTACAAAAACTTCAGGTTTGAGACCAATGGAACAAAAAGATACTAAAGCAGTACAAGAATTAATCAACACTTACTTGAAGCAGTTTAATCTTGCTCCTGTGATGGATGAAGAAGAGGTGGCCCATTGGTTCCTGCCTCGGGAACATATTATTGACACTTTTGTTGTAGAGGTAAAACATTCCCTAACTACCTCAAGAACATGCACGTGAATGCTGCTTGTGAAAAATTATTATCAGCATCAAGTTTTTTGAAATGCAGTTGAGATTTGTATCATGACTCCAAGTTTTGTTCTTCATATTGCATTCTTATAGTTAGGAAATGCTTGTTTGAATGTCATAAACTGCAGTGCTCTTACAGTTTTTTAAAGAAGAATTTTGAAATCTCAAAATATTATTTGAAAGTTTTGGAAGTTTTATGTCAAAGAACCTTACACATCTTCAAAAGCAACCTTCCCACACTCTGTGTGCCTCCCTGATCCCTGTTACTTCTCTAGAGAAGTGACAGTAATTGTCCAATACTAAGTAATGGTCTTCAGATCTGCTTTTCTAGAAAAATGAGTCAATGACTGATAAAAGGATCTGGTTTGAATTCAGTTTCATTCGCACGGATGATGGATATGTTTCTGCAATATGTCAATTCAACATTTTTTACTTCATTAAAACCAATTTTTAGCAACACCTGCTATGTGGGAATTGTATGCATTTTTTTGTAGTCTGCTTAAGTAAAATATATATTTTAAAAATAATGTCTGTATTAATATTTATGATTTTGTGTGTGTTTGTTTGTGTGTTGGTGCTTTGGTGAATTGCTGTCAACTAGAAGTTCAGTTCTTTTTGGTTCCTAAATGATTATGTGCTGCTTCCTCCCCTCAGCCTAAATTGTGGTGACAACACCTGTGACAGAATAAGCAGTACAGGAGTAGGGTAGTGTCTGGATTGGAAATCCTCAAGGAGTGGTTGGAGGTAGCTGTGATTAAGCTAGTGGAGGAAGATGCACTTTTCCCCTTGGCTCCATGCTGTATCAGGTGTGACCATCATTTTCAGGTAGTGAAGTGCTTTGTTTGAAGTGATAAGGTTACTTCAAATGACCAGCACTGAAATTATTAAACTTAGGACATCTTCAAAGAAACTTCAAGTAGCAGCTGTCAGCATTTCCACACTGCAGTGTGAATTCATTCAGGAGTCTCAGCTGAATTTAGAAACTTGCTGCAGCTGGAGATAAGAGGTGCTGCTCATCAGTCATGTTTGTCCAGAGTTACTTTTCTCCTTATTGTGCAGTGGATCTAGTGCTCCATGGTCTAATTTGATTTACTGCTCCTCTTTCGTTCTCTTCACCACCTTTTCATCCTCTGGGTTGTTTTTTTTAATCTGTGTTGGTGAATTCAAGTCCAGAAATTAAAGAAGGCAAAGGAGACACAATTCTGGTGCTTGTGAACTCTTATCTTCTTGGAGGAATCATGAAACATGATCAGAAAGGGAACAGTGGAAGTCTGAGTAGTATTCTTTGTGCTGAGCGTGTCAGTTATAACCCATGTGTTAATTATTTCCTATTGCATGCACTCTTGCAAATAGTTAAACTTCATTATGTTCATTAAATATTAGGCAAGTTTCTGTAGGATATTTTGGATTTTTGTCTGATTACCTTTTTTTAATGACTACTAGTTTTATTAGAATTTCAGTGTAATTTAGCACTGTTGTCTAGCAAATGGATTGGACTTGCTGATTAACAGTCACAAGAGCTGATCTGAATATGCTTTGTATACATGCAAAGTAATTATTTTCTATTTTTAGAAAGTTGAGAAAATGGTTTCTCCATGTGAACTTCATCAGGTTAAAAAAAATCTTAAGAAAAATATGTTCAGTTGGGAGAACTTTTCTATATGTATATTTTTGGGAGGAAAGTGTGTTTTGTTATCTTTGTTTATAGTAAGACAAGCTTGGGAAACAAACGCTTTGACCGTTGGTTGCCAAAATGTTATTGGTGTAATAGAGTAGAAGAATCTAAATATTTGTGTCCTTTTCTGAAGTGACCATTTCTGACTGCAGTCTCACTTTGATGTATCAATACATCCTTGTCAGTGATTCCGTTTCTTCCATTCTTAGCCAATCCTGTCTCTTACAGAATGTATGGTGTACAAAACTGTGCTGCGTTGCATACTCATCAACTGAGTGGTTATTTATTAGTTGACTATTTTTTTTGTTTTGTTGACTATGTTTTTGTTGTACTTTTTAGGGCTCAAATGGTGTTTTAACAGACTTCCTGAGTTTCTACACATTACCTTCAACAGTGATGCACCATCCTGTTCATAAAAGCCTGAAAGCTGCCTATTCCTTTTACAATATTCATACAGAGACCCCCCTCTTGGACTTAATGAATGATGCACTCATCATAGCTAAGTTGGTAAGTATTTTTTTTTCTGCTATTTTCATGAAAGTATTCTCAGGAGTAATGGCAAGGTAAAAACTGTCAGTAATTTATGCATTCCATTGCATTCTGTTGTCTTTTAATATCCACAGATCAGAATGCATGTGATGAGACTAGTAGACATTGAAATATGAAACACTATGTTTGCTTTTCCTTTTTACTTTGAGTAATGTTAGCAAGTGATAAGTGCATAAGATCAGAGCATTTGCAATAGCTTTAACTATGTAAGTATCCAAGAGCACACTGGTGACCATATTCATTCAGTACCAGAAGAATGAAAAGTATCACTAAAATCTTTTCCCTTGGATGTGTTAACAAGTTCTATTAAATAATTAAATGAAGTGTTTTTTTTTTTCATTTCTACAAAATGAAAAAGTCTGTGCTCCAACTTTTATCTTGTTAAGATCTGCTGCCTGTAAACTAATGTAGATAATGTCATGTAATTCTTAAGCACTGTTTTGTACATGGAATAACTGGTATGTGATTTAGTTAAATGGAAGGGAAGAGACTAGAAGAGCTTTTAAACATAAGGGTTTAGTGCTGTCTGATGAAACCTTTAATCATCGGGGTTCCACAGCAGTATGGCACAAACATCATGGTGCTGTAGTCTGTGGACAGAGCTGTGTAGGTCCCAGCACTCTGGGTTCTCAGAGACCTATTTAGAGCTGGCAGTTAACAGCACTGCACGTCCAGTCCATGGTATCCATTGCAGCAGCAGTTCCTAGCGCAGTGCAGAGCACAGCATGTTTTGTACTCCTCCTGCTGGAAGCTTGCTTCTGCCAGCTGAGGTGCTGTGATGTTACAGCTAGCAGATGACTGCTCAATTCAGGGAGATGTTAAGTGCGTTCCATCTGACCCTGTTCAGAGCCATTGCCTGTCTGTGCTCCAGATGAGGCATAGGAATTTCTGCACCGATCCTTTATAAAGCCTGTGGACTGCAAAAGCTGTATCTGTTCAGACTTCAGCATGAAAGCAACTCCATAGTCTTCATCTTCTGTCTCTCAGCTATGCAGCACTGCAGCTGAGCTAATGTCTATGACATGAACTACTTGCTGAGGTTTGTTTGAGCTATAAACAGTATTGAGTCAGGTAACTATTTGGCAAAGAGATCTCCTGGGTAGTCACAGGCAATACAGAACCCCATTGCTCAGGCTCCACTGTAAAACCAAAGGAAGTTTAAAGACAGGCTTTCAAAGGTATTGAAAAATATGAAGATACAGGTATTAGTATAGTTTTCAGAAGTGCCTACGCATACTACATATTTCTAAAAGTCAAGTGAAAGATATAAAGGTTGGTCTCCAGTGGTAGTGTAGCATGGGGCGTTGAGTGGCTGGCCATACAGCAGGCTACTGAATGGGTCATGAGCCATGGAATGGTCTAACTGTAAGGCCATCCTATCATCCCACATCTATGTTTCTCTTAGCATGTGTCGCATGATGCTTTTTTTAAAAAGTGTCATCATGCAGTGAAAATACTGAGATTAAGCTGCTTGTGGATTTTCAAAGTACCTGTTGAGTCTGTCTACAATCATTAAGTGCCTAAGTACATTTGCAGGTCTGGCACTGGGACTTTCAGATGAGGAGAGAAGAGGCAGGAGAAGAGAAATGATAAGTGCACTCCTAACCACAGCTTTTTGTTTATATATACCTCACATCACTACCTTTGTACTGGGTCTGGCTGGGATGGAGTTTCCTTTCATCATAGCAGCCCATCTGGAGCTGTGCTTTGTATTTGCAGCCAAAACAGTGTTGATAACACACCAGTGCTTTGGTTATTGCTAACTACCCTTTTGGAAATAATCTTAAAGCAAAGCTGTGTATTACTTTCCACTGGGAAAATTTGTGTATGTATCTAATTAAAAGATTTATTCCCATATCTTTTTTTTTCCCAACTTAATTTGATTAGTCTCTTGGATGTGCCAACTATGGAAACTGTCATTTCTGTGCCATTTGAAACATTAAAACTTTTAAAATGTTTTGCTATTGCCAGAAAGGATTTGATGTGTTCAATGCACTAGACTTGATGGAAAACAAAACGTTCCTGGAAAAACTTAAGTTTGGGATTGGAGATGGAAATTTGCAGTATTATTTGTACAACTGGAGGTGTCCTGGCATGGAATCTGAAAAGGTAAGGGATTTAAAAAAGAGCTTCTGAAATCTGCTAGGATAGTAATACTTTAATCTACTGGCCAAAATGAGAAGAGTTTTAAAATAGCTGTTTTAATTGGGGATATTTAAGATCCATAATTCCAGCGCGGAAAACGAAGAACGCCTAGATTTATTGCTGTACATAAACTAAAATGCCACGTTTCTATTCTTCCTTTAGGTTGGTCTTGTATTACAATGAGGACACATGTTTCTAGAACTCTGAGGTCATCATTTGAATTAATTTGATCTCCATAACTCTTGGAATGATATTGTTCAAGAGGAGTAAAAGCACAACGTCAGTGATACTGAAATAGTCCATTAAACCTGAACGATGAAGAAATCCACATGTGACCAAATTTATGCATTTTCAGATAAATCAGAAGGTCCTTGAAACTTTTATTGTCCCTGAAAAGAATAAAAGCACATTCATTTAAGTTTCAAAGCTTAGCTTGCACCTTGATGAGAAGAAGGTATTTTTTTTTCCACTCTGTAGAAAAGACTGTTTTGTATAAACTGAACTTCAGTGGTGGATTAGGGTACAAAAATATTTGCTATTATGTGGATGAACTGCTGCATTTCTATTTATTAAGTGGTGGTGTATGTTTGTCAGTGTAACAGAATGAAGGATACAAACTCGAGTATCTTTGCTATATTTACTTCACGTGGATATCATCATTTGGGGAAAAATCATGAAGTATGATACGTTTGTAGCTCTATGAAAGTCCTGGATGTTTTTTGTAACTGGAGCAGTATGACAATGTACTGGTTTAACTAGTGCATTTGTTTCTCCATAAGCAACGCTGCCAAATCAATAAAAATACAGATTTGTATTTTGATCTTCAATAGATCAGTGGATTGATTTAACAGTATTGCACTGTTCAGTGCAGGTGTTACCTATGTTGCCGGAATGATAATACGTTACTGTACTTAATTTACAGTTGTGGCACAAAACCTTAGTTTTTCCTCAGTAGAGTAACATCAGCCTGTGTGTAAAACTAAGAATTTAAGTAGTGCTATCAGGATATTTATAGTTTGAATGTTTTCAATGCTTCTGCAAAATTGCACATATTCCTTTGTCTACTTTGATTTCCTATGAAGTCTGTAATTCTAATGAAAAGTATCTTGTGTAAATACGTATTCATAAATTGTTCCTGGTAGTGTTTTTATCCTGACTGTGGAACAAGAAGTTTTGCTTTCTATGTGGCTGGTAAGCAGAAGAGAAAAGCTCTACCCTCAGTCCTTGGAAGCTTGTGTGCTCTGCTTCCTGAAATGTAAGAGGGCTGATGTTTGTTGTTGGGTAAGCTGTTGTAACTCCCTCTCCAATGCTCGGCAACCAGAATGGCTTCTGAAGCACTTTATATGCATTCCAGCATAGCATCGTAGTTAGATTTGATAGCAGTCCTTTCCGTTCATGGATGCTGCAGTAATGTAAGCACCAAGAAAATCTGCAGTAAGAAACTGTTCTAGCTGAAAGTGCCAAACTGTGGTAGTGAAGCCTCTGTGCTGTGAGCATATTTTGAATGTGACTCAAATATCTCATGAAATGCAAATGTCTGAACTTTCCTTTTAAACATGCCTGTAATTCTTACAGCAAGTTCTGCTGAAAGCTGAATTCTGTACCTGAAAACATCAATTTAGATGAAGATAAATTTGTCTGTTCTTCATAACTGCTAGCCCTAGCCACCTCCAAATAGCAGTGGGGATTTCCCTCTCCCCTCCATTTTCCCTGTGTGAATGGTTTGTGCTTTGGAATTCTTTTTATTGTTGAACAGTGAGAAAATTCTGCCCTGGGAACAGAGATAGTTTCCCTTCCTGTGTTATAGCTCTGTGCTTAAAGCATTTGCTTCCTTCACACAAAGGAAGGGATTGATGGTTTGTCTGCTCCCTTTGTGCTCATCAGCTCGGGCCTGGTGAATAGAAAGGCTCGGAAGGGGATTTTTGGGACTTGTAGCAGTGGAGTCAGGCTTTGCAACTTTGCCCTTCTCTACCTGTCTGCTAATAGCAGTCACAGGAGACCCTGCAGGTGAAGTTTTGACTCCCTATGTGCAGCTTGAGCAGAATTAAGTGCCTGAAAATGTAATTGTTGGTATAGATAACCGATCCCAACTTCATCAAAGACTAAGTTCTTTACTCCCAGAAGGTGAGCAGCATGCCGGGATGTGCAGGAAGCTGACAGCAGGATGTGGTGTTCCTGCCTCATGCTAAGGGCAGGGCCTCCCTGCTCTTCGCCCCGCTCAGCGTGGCCCTGCGCCCTGGTAAGGAACAGCCATGGCCTGGCAGGCTGCTGCTCCGTGAGTGGATGGCATGCAGGCAGGATGATGCACTCATTTTACAAGTGGAAGAGATGGTAGATGATTGTTTTTCTTTACTCCTCTCTTCTCTGAAATCAAGAGACAAATGCCCACAGTCCTATTGTTTGGAAAAGCTGTTAGGCCGTGGTGGGACCAAGTATGCCTAGGCCAAAGACAGAACTGAACCTGGTTTTCTGGCAGCCTGGCTTTCTGCCCTGATCTCAGGCTGCCTGCCTATGATGAAGGTGTGTGGCCATTCCTCCCTTTTGCCATATTATCCAAAAAACAATGAATCTGAGGGGTGCAAATTTGTCCTCTGGCTCCAGCTGCATGCTGACTGTGGGAAAGGAGGCAGAGCTGTGCTCCTGCTGAAGCTTTGCGGTGCTGTAGCTACGACTGAAAAACTGCAGGCCCAGAGAGGGTGAGGAAACGGGGCAGCTGAGCTGAAGCTGGGGCAGTTCCTGGAGAAGCCTCTTCACAAAACTGTTGCTTAACAGCTGTTTAGTCCAAAAAGGTCTGTCCCTGCCAAGTGCTCAACTAATGGCTAGCCATGCTTCTTACCTCAAGTGCTTTGTTGAAGTATCATAGCTTCAAGAGAATGTGAGTCTCAAAAGGTGTCCTGGCAATTACTCAGGAGTGGAAATTGTGACAACCCACCTTCACTTCCTAAGCAGGGTGTTGGTGTGGGTGCTGCTGTCAGCTCTGACAGTGGCTCTTGTTTTGTTTCAGGTGTTGAACATGCATGTGCAGTAGGCTTGATAGGAATGGTGAACAGGTAAAAATGCAAAAAACTAACAAACAGGTGGTTTCACAAAAATTGGCAAAGTTGATGAAGGCAATGGAAAGGCTCACTCTACCACATTTCCCACAAGTCTTTAGAAACATCTGCAAATAAGTAACTGCATCTGTGGAGGGGACCCAAATCCCTTGGGAGAGCTGTAGACCTGGACAGGCAGCAAGGTGCTTGATAAGTGATTGTTGTGCTTATGTTCTTTACCAAAGCCTAATCCTCGGTCTTTACAGAAAGCATAAGAGCTAAATGTTACAATTAGCCAGCACAGGAATTAATTACACTAGGTTCTAGCATGCCTTCACAATTTTATGCATCTAAAAAGCCAAAGTAAATGACCTCTGTGAAGGACTATGAAGAAGGCAAAATAATCATCTCCTTGCCACTCAGCAAGGAGGGCAAAATTTTGGCATTAAATGTTTGCTTTGTTTACATGGAGCATCATGACAATAGAATCATTGCTACTTCCTCCCTTCATAGTCAGAACTGTGAATTTAAGTCACTTCTCAATAAACCCAAAATGCTGATTAACTAGCTGATAGCACCAGAAGACTGCATTAGCAGAACCCTGAAACATACAGAGTGTAAATTCTATCTCTGAGGAACAACAAAGTAACTCAGCTCTTTTACAGTACCACAGTATTGATTATTAGTTACAGAGTGCCAAATAAATTCCTGCACTATCCATTTTGCTTGCAGTTTGAATTGCAGCACTATTTATTTCCTTCCTACAAAACAGTTTCATTAAGAAACTGTTCATAGTCATCAGCAAAACTAAAGGAAACTGAAGATTTTTAGTCTGTTATAGTGACTATAGCTGTCATCTGCTACTTTACATTCAACGGTACATGGCATATCTGAACTTCCTGGATGATAATTTTAGACTCCATCTAGAAACCATCTAGAAACTGAGTGTAGATTAGTTTGTTTTCTCATGGGATATGTGCGTTAATAGTTTGCATATAGAAGTTTGTTTTTCAAAAATGCAGCAGTATTTTGTTCCGTGTATGAAAATAATATTTTTCCTTCAGCATATCAGGCAACAGGTAGAGTTGGAGTCCAAACCTGCATACGTTCTTGACCAAAACAAGCTTATTGTTCAGCAGAGAAAAGAACAAAAGCTCAGAAAGGAAGTCTGCCTGTGCTGTTACAGCTGTTTACTTGAAACAAGCATTGAACCAGCTTTAAAAGTTATACTGGCATGGACCTTGTTTAAATAAACTTTCAATTTTGGTATTGATTTTTTTTTATGCGTAATGACATTAATTTGAATCAGTTCTGTCTGAAGCATGTTCATGTAAAAAAAAAAAATACAAAGTTTGCTTAGCACTTTATATTTATTCTAAAGATGTGCTTGTTATCCTCAAATTACTTCAAGATGCTCATTAATGGTTTCAACTTTGTGATCTCCAGCTGCAAATGAAATGTTTATCTCCAGATAGGGGCTCACACACAAGTTTGAGCCATATTCTTTATTAAAGCAAGGAGAACCTCGCCTGGATGCATCATACATGAGTTAACCCTGAGTTCAACTGCTTTACACTGTTAAAGCTTAACAGAGTAGTTCAGTTACAGCTGTATTGCATAGGCAGTAAAAAAAAATCACTGTAATCTGAAGGACTGAACTAAAATCAGTTATGCTGAAAAAGCTTTTTTCTTTCTGCGAGGTGGCTTCTTTATCTTATTTGGATTTGGAACAACTTTCTTGATTTTCAAAGGCTGCAAAATTACATGTGAAAGATCGAGCTGATTGCTTTCTGTACGCTTCCGCTTCTGGCTTGAGAGCTCCTCCTCCGGCGTCTCCGCAAGCTGCTCAGCTTCATCAGTTTCTGACAACTCCGCACACAGTGCGGATCCTTCAGTTTGGTACTGAAACCATGGCACTTCCAAAGGGGGTATCTTTGGAATTATTGCTTCTACTACGTCAGTAAATTTATCAGACTGCCTTTTGAAGCCTAGTGCTAAAATGGATGTTAAGCCAAGAAGTGGTGCTACCGTTTCACTGAGGCGGGGAACCTGGCCTGCTGGAGTGGCTCGACTTGCGCTCAGCTGAATAAGATGGGATGTGATCATGGCAGGTTTTGCAGATTTGCACACCAGCAAGAGAAGCAGTTCATTTTTCTCCAATGCTTTTGTAACTTCATTAATTCCAATAGCAAGCTGTCTTCTGATGCCCGTGTCAGTCCATCCTGGTGCTTGCCGATGGCCTTCTGTTTCTCCTTTGGCAGGGAGTTCACTGTTGCTAGCATCAAGCTTGCTTTCCATTTGGTTTTTTGTAACTGAACGTTTTTTCTTTCTTGGAGTCTCTATCTTTTTAAGTCCAATACATTTAATCTTTTCTTCTAAGGTCTGTAATATGAAATGCATACCATCTCCATCTATGGCTTTCCACTGAATAACAAAGGGGTTATCTAGACATGTTTTTACAGTGGCTTTCTTTGCTTTACGAAGCGACGCCGTCCCCTGTGGAATTACAGGCGTCCTCAGGTTCTGTTCTATTTCGCCACCTAGCTGTGGAGGGAAGGAAGAAAAAGGCAAAGAGTCGTTCAAATCCTGCGCTATTTGCTGTGGGCTTCATTACTAGAGGCTCATCTTGGGAACAGGGAAGAGAAGCATCTCAGCTCAAAGTGATACTGGCAGCAATCATCTTCATGCCAGCTCAGTACTAATCCTTAATAATCCTTCGGCAAGGCACAAGTTGCTTGCTTTTTTCCAGCAAGTCAACACCTTCTGAAGCTGAAACTGAATGAAAGTAGCAGGAGGTTCCACAGATTAAAAAAAAAACAAAACAAAAAACAAACAAACAAAAACAAAACAAAAAAAACAAAAAACAACCAACCAAACAAAAAAACCCTCAAATTCTGAAAGACCAGTTTTCACTGCTGCACTGCTGCATTTTAGAACTATCCTGATGTGAAAAAGCTGCAGAATCACAAGATGAAACAAGCTCCAAGTTTCTGAATTCATTTAGGATAAAGTTTTGTTTTTTTTTTTAATTTTCATTTGCCTTGTCATATTTAGCTATGTCTTACATTTGTCTGCATTTAGAAGATATGATAGAAGGCTGCAGAGCCCATTTCCTTGAAGGAAGGCAATCTCTGCAGGCCATGCAAAATTTAAAAGGGTTCTTTTACTCTTGCATCAACTGGGCCGTGCCTTTAAGGTTATGAAAAAAATCAAACTGGAGCAAAGAAAGGATAACTGTTCTAGTTCTGATCTACCCAGTCCAAGTGAAGGCATGCTCTGATTACCAGCCCTGCTAACTCACTAAGTCCCCATACTCGTGCTTGGGTTACTGTTCAGCATCTCTTTGCCAAACTGCTTTACTGCAGCACAGCCAACAGAACTCAGTGCCAACTCAGGAGAAACAGACATGGCTCCCCTTAGATTCCCTCCTTCCATAAGTAGAAATATTATGTACATTACTTCAGCGGCAACCTTTTTAGATATTTACAAGAAACCATTTTCTTGGTCATATCAATTCCCTGCATACTGATAGTAGGCTACTTGCTTTTAAAAAAGGAAACATCTCTGTTGAAATTCCCCCCACCGTATGCACTGCCACAAAGCAACGTCTGCCCGAGGGATTTTCCTTCAGCTAAACCACATCCAGGGCACTGAGCAGAGCTCATCAGCGCACTGCGACCTGTGCAGCTGCTACCAGAAATCTCACAGGCATCGTACATGTAGCAGTGTTAAGAGAAGGTTACGGTGAAGAAGCCTGCGTTTGTCTTTTCAAAATGGACGCTCCCGAGGAAAACAAGCGTGTAGGCACAGGAATTAAACTGCCGAGGCAAAAAAGCAAAAAACAATTTCTTCCACGCGTATCAGCTGCAGGACCCACTGCTGCCAGCAGAGGAGACGAGCAACGCGAACACTTCCAACATTTACCTCCATTCGAAAACTCCGGTTTCCAAAGTCTTCGTGAAAGCCTCCCGCCAGCTCCTGACGAGAAGAAAGAGATCGCAGTTAAGGCGCGGCGCCACCACAGCGTCCTGAAAACGCGTCGTGCGGACGGGAAGGGAGCGCCCCCGGGCTCCGCTCAGCGCTGCCGCCACACCGCGCTCCCACTCGGCCTAGCGCTCCGCCGCGGCCCGGGCCGACCCGAGCACGCCGGCAGCCCGAACCCGCCCGGCGCTGAGCCCGCCCCGCCCCTGCGGCGCACGCCCGCCCCGTCCGCCGCCGTGCTCCAGGGCCGCCGGGCGGGGGCAGCCGCGGTGCTACGGAGCTGCTTGCGGAGCGCTGCCGCCTACCGGGTTTGGTAGCCGGCGTTTGTTAATTCTAACGATGCCGCAAGTTCTTTTGCAGGGTACTCTTCGCGGGTAAGGAATAGGCGTGCCTCGTCGCACGCGAGGTAATGAGCTGACGGTGCGTTGGCCGGTCGGCGATTCACGGTGACTTCGGTGCGGAGCGGGTCTCGCGCTGTAACGGCGCCGTGACGCCGGCGGCTGCGGAATGCTTTCGGTTGGAGGAGACCTCAAAGCCCATCCAGCCCTACGGGCAGGGCTGCCCCCCGCCGCCTGGGCTGGCCCAGGGCCCGTCCAACCCGGCCCCGAGCGCCTCCTGGGACGAGGCACCGCAGCTCCCGGCGGCCGTGCCAGCGCCCCGCCGCCCCGTGACGGCAGCGCGGCCCCGCGGGGAGGTCGCCGCCCGCTCGCCATCTCGTGCGGCCTCGAGGGGCGGGCGGCGGCAGCACCGCGTCGCGCTGCAGGAGAGGCCGGACTTCGCGTGTTCGCCGCGCCATGGCCCTGCAGGTGAGCCGGGGGGGCGGCGGCTCTTCGGCCTTCGCGGCCGCGACCTCCCGGCACGGAACTCAGCTTCGGGCTCGGAACAGCGCGTTACTGCGCGCAGCCCGGCGGGCGCTCTCCCCGGGCGCCGTAACGGCGGCGGGAGGAGACGCGCTGCTCGGCGCGCTCCATCTGTTAGGATGGGTTCGTCGTTAGGAGGTGGCACGGGGCGGGGAAGCGCTGAGCCCAGGTGTGCGTGTGCTTGTGGGAAGCGTGCAGATTTTAAGGGAGTTTTTAGGGTGTGCGCATCTTTGGAGTGCTACGCTTTAAGCGGCGTTTCGGCAGGAAAGCTGCTGCCTCCACGTGTCAGCGGCTCCTGAAGGAACCGCCTTCGTTGCTGCCTTCCAGCGCTGCGGCACGTGTCGCTGCCCGCCTCGCCCGTGCCAGGACGGGTTTGGCCGTTATTCTCTATGGGGTTTTCCGTTCTCCCTTTCGCTTTAAGATCCTCCGGCCCTTTACCCTGCCTTCGTTGCCATGCCTGCCTCAGCTCGGTCCGTTTGTGAGGCCCCGGCGCGGGGCGGTTGGCAGAGCTCAGCGCTTTGAGCTGCGGCTGCGGGGGGCGGCACAAAGGGTTCGTTGTTCCTTCTGAGCCGCTCCTTCCGTGGGCCGGGGCTGCCAAGTCCCGAGCGGAACGCCAGCTTTTTTTCATCGGCGGACGTTGTAGTTTGCTGTATTCTGCCTTGAATTCCGCGTTAGCCCCGATATTTAAGAACTGAGCCGCGCATCGCTGTTAGAAGGACCTTATAGATGCTTACCACCCTTTACCGCTTTGGTAAACAGCTGCCACCCGCATCCCTTACAGTCACTGACTCGGTCTGTGTGGAAGTGAGGGCGGAGTGAGCAGAGCAGTGTTTTAGCAGGAAGACTCTGAAACATCTCTGAGTTTTGCAAACTGAGGATGAAGAGTTCATTCCGGCTTCTTTCTTTGCTTTCATTATCACTATATGTGATAACAGTCCAATAATTTCTGCGTTTATCTTTAATGCGTGTGTGTAAATCTATATCTGCATATGTATATATAATCTATAGATGCACTTCTGCTTTTGATTTGAGGAGTGAGAGGGAAATTCTATCAGCTCGTGATTAAAGGATATTATATTTTACAGGCTAAGCGTGTTGTATAAGCAAGCAAATCCTAAGCAAAATCCGTGCACAATGATTGGATTGAGGGAGATGAAGAGAAGCATGTTTGACATTGAAATTTCATTTCCATGCACTTATTGCTGACAAAGATTTGCGTTGCGTATTTTTTAAACACTGGCTTGTGATATTTCATACAGATTCAAATAGAATAAAAGTATAGAAAAATAAGTAGCTAGTAATGGCATCCCTATTGTGGGTTGTTTTTTTGTTTAGTTTTTTGTCTGTACAAGTCTAATGCTTCCAGGTCATTCTTGTTGTGCCGTTAGTTTGGAAAACAACTCTGCATAAAGGAGGTTTCCACCAACTTGAATAGTCCTTCTATCTCTGCCCTGGCAGGGCTTTACACACAGCAGTGGCCACAGTGTAAAGATGAAGATAAAACTTATGTAATCTTCAGTCAGTTGTGGCAACTTGATTGTGTATTGATACTGATGCCCATTCTTCCTCTTGCTGGTGACCGAGCGTGAGTGCTGCTGTTGTTTGTGTGTACGGGTAATACAAAGAGGTGCTGGTGGTGTAAGTTGCTGATCCGTGGGGTCAGGTATGTTGAGTCTACTGGTGTTGGGATTAAGAATGAAATACTTGTTTTACAATGGAGTGGTTCACTTGGAAGGGACCTACAAGACCAACGAGTCCCCCTGCCTGACCTCTGCAGGGCTAACCAAAATCTTAGGCCTTGAATGCCTGAGTTCTGACCCTGTGCTGCCATTGGTTTATTAAAGGCTTTATTAAACCTTTTTCATGGGAAAATCCTAGACTTGCTGCTAAACATATGAGTAATAGAAACCATCTAATGAACTAGTGTGCTTGCTATAATAAATATTTTAAACACACACTTTCAGAGGCAGACTAATACTTTATGTATTCCTTTTGCATTAGGCTGACTTTGATGGGGCTGCAGAAGATGTTAAAAAATTGAAAACAAGACCAACTGATGAAGAACTGAAGGAACTCTATGGATTATACAAACAAGCTACTGTTGGAGATATTAATATTGGTATTTCTGTTCCCATATATACATCCAATTTACCCCATATCTTGAAACAAGAAAATGTTTTATAAATCTGCATGATAATTAATGAAGGTATGCATTTATTTTGGCAGAATGTCCAGGAACGTTAGATATGAAAGGCAAAGCCAAATGGGAGGCATGGAACCTGAAAAGAGGTATTACAGCAATTAAATTTACCTCATGTAATAACTTCAACAGGATGGCAAATAAGAAAAGATAATGACTCCTCCTTTTCTTTGCAGGTATATCGAAGGAGGATGCCATGAATGCCTATATTTCTAAAGCAAAAGCAATGATAGAAAAATACGGGATTTAAAATACTCAGACATTACACTCTGAGTCTTCTCAGTGGTTAATGAAGTAACTCTGCAGAAGAAAACGCAGTACTAACTGGTTATTGTGTAATCTAACAGTAACATCATTTACGCATGAGCCACCACAGTGCTAAAGGTGTTCACATGCATACTATGTTTTTAGACTGTATCTTACTCTAATTAAATCTGAGCCTATGAAATAAATACTTCTGTAAGAGTTGTTTTTTTGGTTTTTTTTTTTTGTATAAAATCATATTTAGCATTTTTACAGTACACAGAGAAGTTCTTAAGGTAAAATAACTTATAATAGCTATCACTTTTTGCAGCTAATGTTGAATAAAGTGAAGGGTTTATGCACGTGCCGAATGACAAGAGAGGGAAAAGATGAAAAGTGTTTTATTTTTAAGACACAAAGCTAGAGTTTATTTTCAAAAATCAGAACAACTCTTTAAACGCTTTTAAAGAATCACAGTGAAGATCTGGAGGAACAGAGTAACTTTTAGGCATAACAATGCAATTCAGCAGAAAGAATGACTTAATAATTAAGTGCTGTAGACTAATCTTACACCTGCTATTAAAATAGAGGGAAATACTCATAGAGCAGCATTTTCTATACACTTGGTTATGTGTTTTATCAAGAAAATTTCATTAGAAGGTTCCAGCAGATAAAAGTGACCTCCAGGAAGACTGTAAATGGAAGTATCTCCTCTGGTTATATTGAGCCAGGCTGAAAAAGATATTTAAAGTGTCAGAAATGTCAACTATTCTGGTCATCTTATGTAACCACTTCAAAATTATTTAGTAATTGCTTTAAATCCCTCATCAACGGCTTTCTGTGCATTTCATTGTGTCTCTGTTTTATTTAAGAAGGTGATAAAAGACCCTAGAGAACTCTGTTCATGAAATGATTTGCTACAGCAGGGAAATGCCTACCCAGAAAAGGAAAACTTTAAGCGAAGTACCTTCTGCATCATGCACTGTTTCTTCAGAGCCATCAAAGCAGGTGACATCACAGGAGAAGATGGTTTTCCTTTCTGCCTTCTCAAAACTGTGAACATAGCAAAGTTTTATTACCATAACTTTCCCTGTCTTAAGATACCTTTGGGTTTTGGGTTTTGCCTCTATACACAGAATAGCTATTTTTTTCTACTCAAAACCAACAAAACTTTATGGGTTAAATTGTGCAGAACATCAAGAAGTGGAATTACTTTGTTTGTAAGAGTCCTAAGTCCTTACGCTACTGCGCTTATGTCTCAAGTTTTAAAGAAAAAATGACTCAACAGTTAAGAAAAAAGAGCTTTAGCCTGCAATGAAAATTCTCCCTGACAATAAAATGTATGCTTTCTACTTATATTAAAGTTCTGATATTTCAGGTTCCTAAGGCCAAAGCTGGTCCTTCTTTTTGCCACCCACAACTAGCTGAGCTAGCTGTAGAATAGTAGGTGGCATGGAAGTTTCCTCTCTGTTCCTAGAAGAAAGAGATTCTTTGCTTCTGGTTAGGTTAGTGGTCTTTGGATCAGAAGGCTGAACAATGTGATCCTGAAGCATGACTAGCTTCAAGTTTTACCATGACGTATTCAGTACTGTAATAATAGTAGTGGCAGTTTCATAAGCAGTATTTTCATTTATGGCAGAAAAAGTAGACATAAAGACACACTAAGGAGAAAACTACGTTTACTGTTTCGTATTTTTAATAGCAGAAACCAGAGCAAATTGCAGAGGAATAAAAAAAAAAACTACCTGAAATGATCAGGCAGAATTAAAGCTTTAAAATATAAACGTCATACAAAATTGTAAAACTTACGAATATGTCTGAAGAATGCTAACATCTTCTCTTACAGTAAGTATCAAGTGTTTCTTGATGTCCTCATTTTTCAGAAACTCTGAAGGAGTTCCTCCTAAGAATTTGACGTGTTCAAGAATGTCTTCATCTTTTGCTTCATTTACTTTTCCCATCAGAAGAAATGCTTCAGACTGTGAGCACCAGACAAAAGATCAGGTGTTGTGTTTAATACCACAGTATTAAATAGTACACCATACTATACACCACTTTAAATAATATTTTCACTAAGAATTGTTTTAGTAAAAAACTTGGAAGACACTCTATCACCAGTAATCAGTGGCTGATAAGTTTAACATTTGCAGAGAATGCTTCTTCACCTGGTGTAGGGATCCTGCTTTGGCAGGGGGGTTGGACTCGATGATCTCTGGAGGTCCCTTCCAACCCCTACGATTCTGTGATTCTGTGATTCTTAGAGAGGGTTAGGAGACAGTGTTTGCTAACTGAGGGTAAGTGAGAAAAACACTGAGAATTTCAGACACATAACAATGAATTTGATTTTGACTCTCACTATTGAAATATAAGGAATAAAACAGTGAAGAAAAGCCTAACTAGTGGGCACAGTGCCCACTGATGTACTGCTGGAGTGACCTAGAAGTTATGGCAATTTTCAGGACTCGTAATTACTTCTATGAAGCACTAGCTCGTGCTCAAGCATGCTTGTTAACAAGTCCCAGAAAGAGAAGAATGGAAACAGCGGATGGCAGCTGAACACAGGAGGGCTGGGGAAAAGCCCAGTCGCTGTTATTTTACTGTGAAAGACCAAGAGAACCAGCAGAACAACCAGAAAATCAGAAGCAGAGGGTACTGAGGGCAGATTAAGAAAGTAAAAAAGGATTAAAAGGAGAAAAAATAACTGGCAAATGCATTGAGGGCTGGTGTGGGAGGCTGATAAAAGACTCAGGTAAGACAGTTTTTTCATGTTACAAAGGAGTTTATGTTTTGTTTTTGTTGTTTGTTTTTTTTTTAATATGAAGCCAAAGGCCATCGAGTATACTCAATAGAGTATTGAGAAGATCAAGGAGATTGTTCTGTCTAGGTTAAGGTTAGCTGTGGTAAATATTCCACTGAAATTCTCCATCCATCTCAGAATTAACATCCTCAAAGAAATCAGAACATTTTTCTGATGTGGCCTGAAGCTTGCTTTGTTTTAAAGCACTTGACGTATACAATACTGTAAAAGGATACCACAGGTGTTTTACTTGTGCTAGCTAATCTACTGTTCTCTTTTGCACTGGTAACTTACATGTGGGGCATATACCCCTGATAAAAAAAGATGGATCGGCTCTAGTCCATGCTTTTCTTTCAAGTGTACCGCAACTGCATAGCTAATGTAAGCTCCAAAACTGCAGCAAAAAGAGAAAGTAATAAAAGTATAAGTAAAATCTGGAAAACATTAACATAATTTGAACATTAGTGCTTAACTGGCTATCTTTAACAATGGCAGAAATTGTAAATACAGTGAATTTTATGGTTCTGTAATTATGACATAAATTATAGTGAAAGTAACTAATTCACACAAGATACAATACAGGCTAGTTTTACAAATCAGGCCTTTGTTGCCTGCATTTATTGTAGTAGTCTCCCAGATTTACAGTAAAGAGAGTTATGTTGAATAATTGAAACTAAGTGATTTTCAGAACATGTTCGTTTAATGATTGGTTCACCTCATGCATTCATTAAGAAGTAAACGTTGACACAAATATTAACACTAAACAATTGTAATGTATTAGTGTAAAAATAAATCACAGCACTGCCATTTTCAGAAGACATTGTACCTGAAGTCATTTAAAAGTAATCTCAAATAAATACAGATAGCCTTTGTAATCAGCAGCATCTTTTAGTATAGCTTGCCAAAACCTTTGCAGAAGTGTATTTGCCAATGGTTTTTGCCAAGAGGGTCGAATAACTATACAGAGCTTCAGGGTATCTGAAAATGTATGTATGTATGTAACGTCACCTGTGACCAAAGAACGCAAATGGTTTTTCTTGCAGATCTTTCAGCAAAGCACTGGTTATTTCATTAATGACAGCTGTCATGTCTTTTGCAAAAGGCTCCTTAGCGCGACTTTCTCTTCCAGGAAGCCTTACAACAGACACTACAGAAGAGACGGAGGAAGAGACAGAAAAGAATTGCAGTCATTTCAAGTGCAAACAGTAAAGCCATTTTCATTCAGTTTTCTCATCAGTTCTGAAAATATCCAGGTTATGTAAATTAATCCCTTTATGGTTGGTATATTGTGTTTGCTATTCCTACTGTTATCATTTAATCCTGTCATTAAAGACAGATCAAGTCTCCATCCCTTCCTTTTCTTGCAAATGTTCCCTCTCCCACTGGAGTAATCTATAAATGCCTTGAGACAGAAATTCACTTAAAATGATAACAAGCTTATGATCTCAGCAGAGGTTTTAAAGCAATTTTATTGCTGTTAGTACTAATAACAATCAAAAATCCACCAATTTCACTAAAAGTAAATCAATAAGGAATATCCTTTCAAGGGCAGCATTACAAAGCTAACCAACTATTAGAATCATACAGTCCCTGTGTTCCCCTTGGAAGGCTCTTTGGGGCTGTGCACAGTAAAAATGCAGAATTATCACATAAATCAATGAGCGTAGTATGTCTTTATTACATTCCTTTCAAAAATTTGGAGTTGTCTCTCACTGCTTAAAGAAAATAAGAAATAAATAGATCGGTAAGAATGTTGGCTTCCTGAAATTTCTGAAAGTAGTGGGTAACACACAAAGTATTTTACAAGAGATAGAATAAGCCACTGCATAGTACCATAGATAGTGGTACAAAAATGTTCATGTTTTTAATCTTTTTTTTTAAGACAACTAAAGCATCTGAAAGAGTGTGCCTCTATCTCCCTCTATCCATCAGGGTCTACAGTTGTTCCTAGGCTATCTCCTTAGTAACTTCGTTGAAAGCATTTCCTTCTGAACAAAAGTTCAGTTTAAGTTTTTACTACTTTTAATTTCTAGGAAAGGTAGATGTGACTTATGCAACAATTTGCAGGAAGCATGCAAGCAATTCGAGGACCAGTACAACTGCAATGGCAATGGCCACCATAAATGCTAAATACTTCCTCTTTTCTTTTGGAAGGTCTGGGATGAGGCCTTGGCTCCTCTTCAAATAGTTCAGCATTGGATCATTTTAGCACTGATACAGCCTGGCAGCAATGACAATTGCTTCACGCTGTATCTAAATGTAATGTCACTGTTATAAATCCATTGTTTAAACTTCAAATTTGATAACAAGGAGTGCAGAATGATGCAAATGCTCTGGATAAATTAATTCTGTGCAGCTTCCCAGTGATAAAAAGTACTTCTTAGATCTTCATAAGGCTTCTGCTTCAGAAGGCACCGCTGATGTCTTGTTTTCACACAGTTAACAATATGCCACTGTGTTGCTGCTTCTGAATCCTATCAACAGTTTCTGAGGCAGCAAGCATACTACATGGTCTCCAGAAATATAGCTCCAAGGATATAACTTTTTAACTTAGTCAAGTATAAGGTACAAGGTGGTACAGAAGCTTAGTAAATCCAGAATCCTAATGGAAATGTGAATTCCTAGTGGAATTCCTTTCTAGATATAAGGTCCATTGGAAAAAAGATTGCAGTGCTCTCAAGAACGTGATATTCTGTTTAAAAAAATGTGGTAACTGCAATTCAGACTGCCCAGCTTTCTTAACTTCTGCTTGAACTACACAAATGACAAACCTTCAATTGAGCTGCTGAAGAGTTTGCCCCATTGAGCAAAGTGAGAAGTTCCACCTCCAGCCCAGGGAAAGCAAATCAGCCTGCAGAGAGCATTTGGCCTTTTATATGGACGAACAATTGCCTTCTCCATGCCTGGGAAAAAATAAGAGTAACCAATATGAAAACATCCCATCATTCTAAAGCAAATCTCTTTAGTTAAAGGAAAATTAAACTGCATTAAGTTTAATTTATAACAGAGGACTAATATTTTCAATCATCAGAGCTGCTTGTGCTGTGACAACAGTCAGTTAGATACGAGATAATCTTCATGCAACAATGAAAACCAGTTTTATAGAACCAGTTTTATAGAATGCTTTTATAGAGGTGATGGAATAGCATTGGGCAACACCTTTGGCAGTATTTTCTTCTATTTGAGTCATTGGCCACAAGGAATATCGCAAGCAGCAAAAGAAATTGATCTGGGGTTTCGAGCTGGCTCTTCAAAAACACAGGCTTTTAGAAGATATCCCAAAATATAAGGTCCATCTGGAGACATAGAAAACACAATGATCACATATTCAGTATTCTGTCTATAAAAGTAGTAAAAATGGATCTCCAAGGAACAGCTGGATGCAGTTTCTTTTTCTGCTTACAGAAAGCATCTATGAAATTTCTCATTCATGTATTTATCCAGTCTCCCCTTACATTCACATAGTCAGCATCCACAACATCCTCTTGCAATGAGTTGTATTGTCCATTGCATGAAGAATGACTCCTACAACTTCTTTTGGTGCCCTCAAGTAGCCACATAAGGAATGCAAATGGGAATCCCTCTGAATCTGCCGCTAAGCATTTCTGAAATCTTCTGTCACATTCTCTCAACCCTCATTCAGCTTCCAGAATGAAAAAGAGTGGCTTGCTTTAATATTCTTCATATGGCAGTGCTTCTGCATTCATGACTATGATCATTGCCCCTGTCTGTTTTCTCATTTTGTTGTATCCTTTTTGAGATGATGGAATTACCAGAACCACGCACCCATTTAGCATAGCCACTCTAGTGCTTTTGGTCACTGACAGACAGAAGTAACACTGAAGCAAGATCTGTAACTACTCTGTTCTTTTTACTGAGATGAGAAATAGGATTAAAGATGCCAGCTGCATTGTTCTTAATAACTCTTCTATTAGAATAGTTATTCTCAACCATTCTTCTTCTTTCTTGACTTTCCTTTATTATTGCAGATTAGGTTGGTGGACATGAGCACTGAGGTGACATCCACTGCTTACTGCATACCAGGCTCTGTTCCCCCAAACAGAAATAACCGGGCACAGATAAATTACTTAGAAGTGACAGTGAAACAGAATTTGTAAAAAATCTGCTACCATTAAAATAAACTCACAGCTACCTGTTAAAAAGACTGTAAAACTAATAGGAGATAAATATAAGCAGCTTAAAAAAGAGCAACATTTCCAAGATGATTAAAGTCATCACAGGTATTACTTCTCACTGTGAATACAGCTTGGTACATGCAAGAGCTTATATGTAGCCTTTTTACTTGCTCACAAAAGTATGAGAAGTACAACCAGATCAGAGTAGGCAGCAATTCTCACTAATTTTAATGCAGACAAGAAAGAAGAAAATCTATTGTGATGTTGCTGTAGCTAAAATTTTGTAGATTTTTGGGCATGTTTAAATTAACATTAACATCAACATTTGTCAGGAATCATTTAAATAAACTCCAAGGAAAGCAAGCCAAGCAAGCTTAGATCAAAAGTTAACTGGCAAAAGATGTGTCTCATAGTCAGTGAGGTATGGTGGAACCAGCACAGCAGAAACCATAATTCCTTAGGTAGATTCATTCAGCATCAGTACCACCAGTTCCATTTACATGGCCACTTCTTCCTCACAAAGACAGAAACAAACATTTTGGAAGCCTTTAACTTGACAGACAAGTAAGAATACAAAAATCTTTTTTCAAGCCAATTCTAAAGATGACAGAAAAATTGCAGGCACGAGAAAGAAGCACATTTAGCCAAGTCTTTAAACTATTTCATGATACGTTACCAGTCACTGGGAATCTTTCACGCTTTCTACTCATACAGGTTTATCCCGTTATTGTCCAACTCACCTTAGAAGTAAAGTACCTGAAAAATCACCAGTGCAAGTGCCAAGAAATGACAGCCCAAGGGCTGAATCAGTGCTCTGTAACGAGAAGAGAGAATCAGACTTTATGTATCAGCAGATGTGAGGTGAAGCCAGTCATGCAGGTGAGGAAGGAATATGATCCAGGTGGAAGAGTCACTTGCTTTATGTCTTTTCTGAAGGGGAGGAGTTTATGCACAGAAAAAAGGCAGGGACTGAAGCACAGAACATCCCAAAAAGAGACTGGAACATCTGGGCGTGACATCCAGCAGTGTAAGAAGGGAGTCCACATGGATCCCAGCAATTTAAGCAGCATAGGTTAGCACACCAATGGCAGCATGGAAGTTGTAGCAATTTTACTACTGGCAGTCCACAACCTAACTGAAAAAATAGCCTTTACAAAGCAATAAAGAAAAGCCAGCCATTTAGGAAAACTATGTTCAGATTTACAGCACTCACACCACCGCTGGGCAGTTTTGTAAGGGGCTGAAGGTGTGAACCTCATTGCCTGATTTAAATAAAACCCTACATTTGATTACTGGGCCAGTTATAATTTCAACAAGCTGGAAACATGAACACACTGGTTACATGTGATGGTTTTGTGTCATCTCCCAAGATGTGCTTCTGAAGATGCTATCAGCAACCTAAAAATCCCAGTGTATTTTGTAACTGCATTTGCAGCACTAGGAATATTGCCATCTTCTTCCTTTTTTTTTAGTGTTGCCCTAACAAAAATAACAGTAATAAAGTAATAATAGTAATAAAGTAAGGATATTCCAAAGCATTGGCCAAAACTAACAGACCAGAGTGCCAAAGTGTGTTGTGATCCTTAACTTAAGATGCATCAGCTGGATTACTCTGTAGTTTTCACATGATTGCTGGTACTGCTACCCAGAGAGCAGTGGGTGCCCCAACCCTGGAGCTGCTCAAGGCCGGGTGGGATGGGCCCTGGGCAGCCTGACCTAGTGGGGGGCAACCCTGCCCATGGCAAGGCAGTGGGACTGGGTGGGCTTTAGGGTCCCTTCCAACCCAAGCCCTTCTGTGATGCTGTCACTATGATTATTCTCCTTTTCTCCATATCTCTCTAGGAGACTGAGAAATGTGTGGTGTTGGTTGAAAAGTGCACTTGCTGGCCCAGCCAGTCAGCTGGGCTTCCCCAGATGAGGTCTGCAGCCTTCCATTCACTGCTGATTTCCTGCTGTCCTGGGAACCCTCAATCAGGACAAAAGACCTCATGCAAACGATAACAAGAAAGCCTTCCCCATCCCTTCTCTCCCAGCTGCAACCGTTTCCATGGGAACAGGCACGGGGAAGGCGAGGGCTTGGCAGTGAATGCTGATCACAGCTCTGCAAAACTTCCAGATGGCCGAAGTCAAAATGCCAGCAGCCACTAAGGTTCTTTCATAGCACGTCTGTGTTGCAATTAATATGAAGTAAGATGCGGCACACCTATGTTTGGAAGGTGCACAATTTAAAGCAGCTTATATTGGCTGACTAGTCCTGACCTGTGCTGTTATGCCCAACAGGGCTTCTCCGCATGATGCTAACAGACGCATCTGCTTATAACTTACAATTTATAATAAAGCTCCTAATGTGCTATATTTACTCCAACCTCACATGGTGGCAATTATCAAATCAGACACATAATGTTGATGTCCTGAAAGTCGGCTGTTAAAAACATCAGGTCCACCAATGATGCTCATAGAGTAATAGAATATTACTGGAAACGACTGTTTTCTAACTAAGGTTGAAAATAAAATATGTTAAGAATTAGATTCTGAAAGTACATCATTAAATCATTAAAGTAGCATGACATTTCCTTAAGAATAGTGAATTACAAATTGTACGTTCTGGTTGGTTTTGTTTACCTTCTAACTTTTTTTCTCAGTCTCAAAGAATTTTCATTTTTCAAACAAAAATTAACGTTTTCACAAATGAAGTATTTCCAAGAGATGCTACTCTCAACCAAAATTATTTTTCACTTTCATCTTCATCCCTGAAAACAAAGTCTTTACACAACCAAATTTGCCAACTGCAGAAGTCCAGAATTTCCTCCTCCTTTAAGATTTCTTTGCTGCTGCTCTATTGGCAATTTTCAGTCTCTTTTGGGCAACAACAGTAATACAAAGAGACCTAGCAGTAGGTCACAAAGACTGTAAGTGAGTGAAGCACTTACCAGACAATGGTAAGTATGATTCTATCAGAAATAATGATGAAAGTGAGCATGATTTTTATGCACTAGTTACAATCCTGGGGACCAAACAATGTGATCTTTGTCTAGGCGTAAAACCATTGCTGGAGCTGTTGTAATTCACTAAAATTTAACGTGTCTTGTTTTGAAAGCTAAAATCAGCACATACAGATCCCTGCAGTAAAGCAACAAAGGAGCACTGTTTCTTGGTTGCACACATAAGATATGAAGAACTAAGTCATGTATGTTGCTTGATAAAGGTTGGCTCTTATTATAGCCCATTGTAAAATACATTGGATTATATGTACTGCAAGCCATTTAATTTGCTTTCTCCTCTGTAAATCATCGCTTACTGTCAATAATTATTATTTTAACAAACCTTTGCTATTTTAGCATCTTTACTGCAACTGTACATTACTTCGTGGTCACTCTTCTTCAAAAGATAAACTTAAATCTCTCCCTTTTAGAAGTATTCATGGAGAGACATGCAATTAAGCAGTTCTCATTATACCTGAAGGAAGAGCTGCAGTAAGCCTCCTCTCTAGGACAGTCTTGAGACAATCTTAAATAAATGAAAAGTGTCACTTTATTGCTCTTAAGTATGCAGAAGTAAATGTGGACTGAAAAGCAGAATCTGCAAAATGGAAGACTTCAGAGATGTATTAGCAGGATGTCCTGGAGAGACTGGGAAAGATGAGTACCACCAGATAGAGTACTGAATAATCTCACCTGGAATTCTGCCTGTCATACCGGTCAGCCTCTTCAATAAAGGTAACGTCAAGCTGGATCAGATGTAGGGCATAGCTAGAATACAGAGCTTATGGAAGAGAAGTGAGGGCACTTTGAATAAAAGTACAGACTGTCCATGAACTAACCATAACTAGAAATAGGATTTTAACCCATCACATTCTGAAATAGCTTTTCAGACAAGAGCAGAAAAACTAGCTGTGCTAAGATGGCAATTCAGGTTATTAAAGTGGTTGTGTAATACATAGGTGAACCCTTCTGGTACCACACTGCTATTAGCTTGATGAAGGAATGCATCTGCAGACAAGGAGAGAAAGCCAGCTAGCTGCAATGCTGAAAGAATAGTTCTGCTAACAGAGGGCCAGTTTAGTTTAACAAATACAAAGCCCTTTTCATTACTGTACTCAGTATGTAGTATATGCAATAAAGTCAGACCATTAAGGCCTGGTAACTAAGAAAGAAAATAAAATAAAGGCGTACTAAAAATAGAGAAAACAGGAAATCTGGAGGGACTAGGACTCATAGGAAAGCTGACTTTCCAGCTTTGCACAGGAATATTATGTGTAGAAGTTACATAAAAAATGTTCTGTCTGTATACAGGACTGGCCATGGAAAATATAAAGAAATTAAAAAGATGCATCTGGGCACACACTGGGTACAGTGACAGTGATGGAAATATGGGTAGGTGATGACGGCAGCAACTGATGATGTGTTGATGGTTGTACTAGATGATCTTACTGGTCTTTTCCAACCTTAATGATTCTGTGACTCTATGTTATTGTTGTTAGCTCAGGAGGAGATGAATGTGTGGGCACCTACCACTATCTGAAGCATCAAGGTAACTGGTAGAAGTGTAGAAGCGTGTCAGTGGTGCTATGAACAAAATTCAGAGTGGTGCTTCTGAGAAAAAACAAAATTCCACTGGAACTGATTTCCCCTCCCTCTCCTTGCTCTGTGCTCAGTCACAGACACAGAAAGGTATTGTGGCAGGACCCCAGCTGCCTGGAGGAGACCTGCCTGCACATCCTCTTAGCAGTGAACCCTAAAACTGGGAAAACAGTGCCTGAGTTCAAAAAAACAGATCTTGTAAGATCCAAATTTAAACAATGAAGGTTCATGTAAAGAAATATGGGCAGGGGGTGCACTCTCACTCTCCACCTTTCTGCCCACAATCTTTAAACTTCTACACAAAAGTGCTCTGATGCTCCCAGCCCAGGCTCAATCTTACATTCCTCCTGGGAAGTCCATCTGGTCTAGAGCGCTGCAAAGGCAGACCACCCACAACCTCCTAGAGTAACATATGGGGTATGTGTAAGATAAGCTTAAAAGCTCCACATACTGTTGTCTCAGATACATCACACATCTTCAAAAGCAAATTTGGGTCTTCAGTGTTGGAAAACTCGTTAACAGCTTGGGGACAAACCTTATTCTATAGAAATGCTTTCAATCAGTAAAGAAAACTAAAATGTTCAAGGCAGGGATCCAAACATTACTCAGTTCTATGACTGTAGATCAAGACACAAAAACTGATTGCAGCACTTCCAGGCAGCAGTAACAAATGAGAGAAAATTTATCAAGTACTACAAGCTAATAAGACAATGCAAACTGTCAGTAAGAAAGCTACTCTTAATGTTCTGCTCCTTGTAAATAAAAATAAATAGTAGCCCTATAAACAGCACAGTTATCCTCAGTGGAAAAAAAAAAAAAAGAAAGAAAGAAAGAAAAGAAAAAAGAAAGAAAGAGTCAGAATTGGCACTGTGGACTCCATTCCATTCATAAGAAAAGATAGACATTTTTCAAGAACTCGACACCAACCTGAAGTCAGAAAAGAGTATCTCCTTCAGGTACAACCTGTGACACTCCTGAAATTTTTTTTCAAATCCTTCAGTTGATACCTCAGGGTTTGAGTGATCTACACACCAGTTTGAGGGCTGAAGTGCTCCACTGTAAACTGAGTAACATTTTAGAGAGAAGGAGACTGAATGAGAAATACAGCTGACTGCCAAGAATCCAGAAACTCCTAAAAAGCATCAAAGGCAACATTTTAGGCTGGACAGAAATAAACTGAAGCAGAATAAACCTACAAACATCTAAGCCAGGCATTTGCTGAGCTCTATGGGATTACAACTGTACCCTGAAAACTTCCCCCAAAGGGCAATCAAAGAAATGCACAAATGAAGGAAATCACTGACAGAGATGACCTAAGAATGAAAAAGAAGTCAGACCTGATGTGAATCCTTAAAAAATCATAACATACAGTAAACAAATGAAGCAACTAAAGTTACATGGAAGGACTTACAGAAGATACCCAGAAGTTGTGCCACAAGTCTCTGATAAAATAGCCCTTCCAGACATGCAAAGCTGAGCCTCATACAGAAAAAGAACCTACTGCACACCCCAGAAGGTAGTAATCCCATCACTACATGGAGCAAATATGCAATCTGATAACAAATCATTAGGAAATGGCATGAGGAAAGCATTGCTGAATGCTCTCAGGCATATTAATAGCATGAAAGTTCTTCTATAAGAGGATAAAAAATTTCTGATAGAAGTGTATTTATCAGGACCTTAAACTTGTCTTAGCAAAGTGTACAGATGTAGGCTGCTAATCTTCCACAGCATAGCATCACAGGCTCTGTAGAACTGGTGTTAACAAACATTTGCAGCATATTCATGTTTACTTCTGGAGGTTCGAAGAAAGCCAGGAAACTCCATAGTGCTACAGCAGCAAAACTATTCGTATTGCACGTATAATCAAGGAACTGCCTATTGCTCTTTCCTAAGAAATAATTGATAAATTGTGAAGGATGGGATTTTGTCTAAAGTGGACACAGCAGTGACAGTAGTAGATAAAAGAATAAACATAAAACAGTAGATACGTGCAGTGAAATCAGGAATATCTCAGCTGGTCAGGAAAAGATGCATAGTTGAGAGCACAGACTACATTTATTGCCAACAAAAATCACAACCAAGAGCCTGGGAAAAGGTCATGAGATACACATTCACTTTTAATGCAGCAGCTACCTCACCACAGCAGATTACAGCTTCAGCTTCTGCACACTGGAATACAGAATCAAATCACAGAATTGTTTGAGTTGGAAGGGACTTTCAAAGGTCATCTGGTCCAACTCCCCTGCAATGAACAGGGACACCTACAGCTAGATCAGGGTGCTCAGAGCCCCATCCAGCCTGACCTTGAATGTCACTTTGGGCAACCTGTACCAATGCCTCACCACCATTATTGTAAAAAACTTTTTTCTTATACCCAAATCTAAATCCCCCCTATTAATTTGAAACCATTCCCATTTGTCCTATCACAGCAGACCATGCTAAAGAGTCTCTCTCCTTCTTTCTTACAGACCCCCTTTAGATACTGAAAGATCGCTCTAAGGGTCTCCCCAGAGCCTTCTCTTCTCCAGGCTGAACAGCTCCACCTCTCTCAGCCTGTCCTCGCAGGGGAGGTATTCCATCCCTAGGATCATTTTTGTGGCCCTGCTCTGGACACACTCCAACAGGTACACATCTCTCCACATCTAGATACAGTACCCCAGGTGAGATCTCACAGCACAGAGAGGCAGGAACCACCCTGATCTGCTGCCAAGATCATAGACATTTGGTGCATAGGCACAACAAACAACAAATTCTGCAGTGTATCAAATTGTAATACATCAGCTAACTTCAAGAAACTATTCATTGTCGGCCAACAGACTTGATAAAGTTTAAATAAATCATAATAATTGCTTTTATTATAGCCTAAGGATATATACTCTAGGTAAGGATTATCAAGGAAAAAATCATTGATGACAAATTGACATTCCTTGATAATTTGTTGATAGAGGAGAAAAGACACATAATTATCAACATATATAATCAGAACAACAAATATTCATTTGGCAAGGAAAGCATCGTGCCTGGACTGGACTGAAAATGAATGCAAGACCAGGGTGGAAACAAGACCTTGCATGGAAAGCAGTAAAAAAGCAGAATTTGAAATGAAATGGGATGGTGGTAAGAGCCATGGCACCAGTACAGCCTCAGTTCATTTCCAGCCTTTTGGTCCAGGAGTTCAGCAAAGTCTTGCATTACAGATAAGGACGAAATACAGGCATTTCATTGGAAATTGAAAGAAGAAATATGAATTTGAAGAAAGTGCTTAAAAAAAACCCTCAGCAAAACAATAAACAAGTATGTACATGGCTTGAATACTAGCTGCACCCACTTACTTAAGAAAATTAATTTTCTCCTAATGTCAGCATATATAGTGCATGAGCAATCTCATAACAAATAAAAAATCAATATTGACTGAGCAGCACAATTACCATCTGCAGGGGTTGCCACTAGAGTTAACTGAGCACAATTTTCCCCTTTACTGGGCTCTGCTCAGGGTTTTAGACAGTGATAGCTTACGACTGTCTCCACCTTCCTTTAGGCAGAGCTGTTGCACCTATCACCTACAACCATGAATGAGAGCATATGTGCTGAGCGGCTTGTGCTAAGAACTTTGGATATTTTTTCCTTGATATCTGATGCATTTTTCTTTGAAAAAGGGTTGTTTATTCAGGTGTTACCTTCATTTCCAGTTGCTGTTAGGATTACTGCTCCATGGCACCACCTACAGCTTTCCCAGTATCACAAAAAAGTCCCCATCGCCCACTTACCTCCTAGCTCTGATATATGTCAACCAGCCATAAGGGTCAAAAGGAGAATTGGGTAAAAAATATTTACGAAAAGTAATGAATGCTGTAGGCATGAATTCACAGATGTTTCCTCCTCAAATTTAACTTGATCTTGATGACAGCAGAAGTAATCCTGCCCTTCCCAGCTTCTCAAAGCATAGTTTTCTATTCCAATCTTTTTGTCAACACTAAAAAGTATGTAGCAAAGTAGTAAGAGCAGTTTATCAAGCTGAGAACTAGTACTTACTTTGTAGGTTAGTTTTCAGATAAATCAGTCAGCAGATCCCATACAATTTCATCATCTCCTGCTGATAAGAGGAAAGGGACAAGAATTCAAAACATTTTTTGCAAACTGATCTACTTAAGCCAGCTGGAAAGATGCATGCTGAGATTACATATACATTCCCAAAATTTGGATGTAAAAGACAGATCTGTGTGGTAACCTAATGGAGTAATTATTTTACAACTCTTAATTAAAAAAAAAAAAAAAAGACAACAACAACAACAAAACAACCCTGCAGAGTCTGTATTACTGGTTATAATACACCTTCAGTTGATTTCACTGTAATTCAGGAAAAAAAAATAGCCACACATAATAAAGAACTATTGCATGAACAGATGATCTTTTGGGGCATACATTCAACTGAATCTGAATTTAGGTGAAATCTAGGCAGTTCTAGTTAGGGAAGGCAGGAGTTCTAAAAAAAATAATAGTTTATTTCTAAATTGTCTTTATCTTTCAAGTGCTCCCATCTTTCGGTCTTTTATCTAAGATCCGATTTAGACTGTTGCACTGAAGACAGAATCATAGAATTGTTTGAGCTGGAAGGAATCTTTAAGATCGTCCAGTTCCAATCTTCCTGCTACAGACAGGGACACCTCCCTCTAGATCATGCTGCTCACAGCCCCATCCAGCCTGGCCTTGAATGCCTCCAGGGACAGGGCACCCACAACCTTGCTGAGCATCCTGCTCCAGTGTCTCACCACCCTCACAGTAAAGAATTTCTTCCTAATACCTAGTCTAAATCTACCCTCTTCCAGTTTAAAACCATTTCCCCTCATCCTGTCACTACCTGCCCTTATAAAAAGTCCCTCCCCAGCTTTCCCATAGGCTCCCTTCAGGTACTGGAAGGCCACTGTAAGGTCCCCATGGAGCCTTCTCTTCTCCTCACAAAGGAGGCTCAGAGTGCTCCAGCCCTCTGATGATCTTTGTGGCCCTCCTCTGGACCCTCTCCAACAGCTCCATGTTCCTTCTTGTGCTGGAGGCCCCAGAACTGGACACAGTACTTCAGGTGGGGGTCTCACGAGAGCAGAGTAGAGGGGCAGAATCACCTCCTCTGATCTGCTGGTCATTCTTCTCTTGAGGTAACCCAGGTTACGTCTGTTTTTTTGGGCTGCAAGCACAGACTGCTGACTCATGCTGAGTTCTTTCATAAACTGACACCCCCAAATCCTTCTCCTCAGGGCTGCTCTCAAGCCATTCTCCACCCAGCCTGTATTTATTGCCCCATCCCAGGTGCAGACCTTGCATTTGGAAAGGTTGAACTTCAGGAGGTTGGCATGGGCCCACCTCTCAGTCCTTCCAGGTACTTCTGGATGGCATCCCTTCTCTCTACAGAGTCAACTGCACCACGATATAATGATATATAAGAATTCCTCTGCACAATCAAGACTTTCCTGGATTGTAACTTTTCTTAACCACACATTTTAAGTTTGGTATATGATCTGATCAATTAAAGGCAGCCAAAATATGGTTGAGATAGTTCACAGTCAAAAAATATATTTATTATTTTTATATATTTATTTATTTACTTATTATGAAGCTATTGGCAAAGAAATGGTTCGGTGTAAAAAAAGTCTGAATTTTATTTTAAGAAAATATTCCTGGAGAAGTGTATATTCTATGACTCTCCCCACATTTAGAATACGTTAAAAATCCTAGTTGTATAAAAAGCAGTATAAAAGACTAAAAGAGCAGGCAGATAAATTAGAGAATAATTTAGGCTGGAAGAAATCTCTAGAAAAATCATTTCAGGATGTCAATAGCTTTCTTGTACAGAGGACTCCAAAATGGATACAGACATAGTCTTGCAGCACATAGACATTTTACATTTTACATTATTTTTTAATCACACTTCTGAGACACAGGCTTTTCAGATCATGATGATGTTTTACATTTGCTCTACTCATCATCTTATAGCAAGTGGACAAATACCAACTAAAAAATACAGTGGAAAGCATGAACCAACAAAACACTTGCTAAAACGAAGACAAACATAGAAATAGATCCAACAGTCTCACAGCTTTATACATAACTACATTAGACATAGGTTTGTTCACATACATAATTCACATCATCTTTAATAAAATTTAAAACATGCATTTTCCAAGGCACTTAGGCTTTTTAGACAACAACAGTCATGGAAAGAGATGCCCAATTAGAGAGAATGCACTCTGTAACATGCATAATAATATCCATTACAGGATTTGTAGGACTATCCTAGAAGTTTTTCCACTCAGGCAAAACCAGTGGTATGCTGCTGCACACAGGAGATGGCAAAATGATTAAACTTCAGGACAAAATCTGTAGGAAACCACATCTCAGTAGCTCCTGAGCTCAGGACTCCACCAATCAAAATCCTTCTCTGATTCCCTGAAGCTCCTCAGCCTGCCCACCTTCTCCAGAAGCTCTGCAACCAGGTTGAGCAGTTCTTCAACCTGAACAGATCTTCCACAGGTGTACTGTCATATTTTTATACTGCTGCTGCTGTCAGGCACTGACTAAAAACTCAGGCACATCCTTCATCTCAAAACTTGGATGGCTGCGTGTTCCCTCAGGAACACCCATCTGGGTGGCTGCATCACTTCGTGTGGCTGGAGAGGCCACATGGGATTCAGAGGACAAGGCTTTTTGCCCACTGGATACCATGGCAGATCTCCTTGTGAACAGGTCACAATCACTGCTGGAAACCACAGAGACTGTGCCCAGTAATGCTAAAGTCATGAAGAAAGCAAAGAAAGGGGATGTGGTTCCTTTTATGACATTTTCTGTCTTTAAATATTCCTGCTCTAGATATGTACAGTTTTAGATTATGATCTTCTTCTGAGGCATAGCAGAATAGTAGGATTAAGCAGCAATTTAGCAGATGAACAATTCATTTTTTCCCACTTTGTCCATGCTAGGTGTACTCCTCTCTAAGTACAATGTTGAAGAACAACACAGAAAACAAAATTCTCCTTGTTTCCATCCCTACAGTCTGAACAGAATATTAGCATATCTCGGTGTTATCTAAAATGTGTGGATGGAAATTTTTTGGCTAGGCCCCAACTCAAATAACAGCATAGCAATACCCATTGCTACAACTAAAGGCTTTAAGGCAGCATTTCAAAAATTTGCCATTTGGGATTCAGTTTATGAAACAGTGGTCTCTCTCATTTCACAATTACTAATGCTTCAGTGGCAAGAATGATCAAGAGATAGTATAATTACCAAGGATTGCAAAAATCACACGCAATGTTTTCTATCACATGCCGACTTTATTATGTTCCAAGCTCAATTCTCAACTGTGAAGTGAAATCTTAACCAAGCCTTAAGTTTGCTTAAAAATAACTGTTGCATACTGCAAAGCCTCTTCTTAAAATGTTGTGAAGAACGAGATTACATCTCCTGCCTCTTGAACGATGCAGACAGCCTAACACGCACCTCAGCCTCCTGTCCCCAGTGGCAATGTCATGTCCAACAGCTTTTCATAAATTGCTGAGAGGCATTCCTTGAGGCCTCAACGTCTCAGCAGCTCTTCCAGGCAGTGATGTCCCCCAAGGACAGAGGCGTGGTACACCTGTGTTGAACCATGGCTACCTATTGCACATGGCTCACTTCTACATATGGGTAGCAGCAGCACTTCTGGTGGTGTCAAAGGGCAGTCCTGCAGGTGACTTAAGGCAGAAAGCTCATTAACCATAGCCAAGTAGGACTGGGAGGCCTTGCGTTGCTTGCTGAGCCATAATGTGGCGCAGCACTTGTTCCCAGGAGCAAGGGCTGCTCTTACTTCCACTCTTAGCCTTGCTGCCTGCTCACATTCACCCTCCACTTCTGCAGAGCTGCTCATCGCACCGCTACCCCAAAGGCTTCTCCGCACTCTCCCTGGCTGACCGCTCACCAACGGCAGCGGAACCCCTGAGGACAGGCCTGAGCTCCTTACAGGTCCCACAGCTCCACTGGAACCCCAAGCGTAGCCCACGGGGGATCTCAGGAGAGGACCACACACGGCCCCCCGAGGCACGCTGTCGCGACCCCACACGCAGGGCGCACGCAGCCCGCGCCAAGCAGAAGCCGGTTACCTCCTTTCCCCCCCTTCCCCGAGCCCAGCAGCGCCCCCCGAGCCGCTACGCTCCGCGAAGCCGCTTCCCCTGCAGCCCCGCAGGGCCCCCAGCCCCGGCCGCTTGCGCACGGCCATCCCGCCCCGCCCCGCCCCGCCCGGTTTCCGGGCCCGCTTGGAAGTGGGGCAGAGGTGAGGGCGGTAGTCGGGAAGCGATCGGCCGCAGACGGCGGCGGCGGCGGCTCGGGGAGGTGAGCGGTGCTCGAGAGGGAGCAGTGCGGGGCCGGACGGCGCCGCGGCTGGGCTGGTTCCGTGCTTCCCCGGACAAGGCCCCGAGCCGACGTGTAAACATCGCCGTGGTGCGGTGGCAGCGGCCTCGGGCCTCGCCTGGGTTCATCTCGCTCGGGGGCTCGGGGGCTCGGTCGGGTAACGGCCGCTCAGCGGCTGCTCGGCAGCGCGGGTGGGTAGGCGGCCGGGCTGGAGGTGTGCGAGGGGTTTGGGGGATCCCCGCGGGCCCCGCAGGCGTAGCTCGGTGGGTCAGGGGCGAGCTGCTTGCATTTTGGGAAGGAAAAGGCGTAGTTTTGAGTTTATTAACTAGAATTAACCAAGAAGGAAGCGGTTGGGAGCCCTTTGGTCAGCGTTCCCCTGTTGTGTGTATGCTTCTGAGGCTGCTGGCCTCAGAACAGAATCCTGGTGTTTGGGTGTTGTCCGTAGAGATTCCTATGATGTATGCCTTACGCTGTGTAAATGGAATAAAGAAAGGAAAATAAAAAAGGAATAGTGAGGCAGTGTATAATTTATCTGCAGCATCACTAATAGATCTAATACTGTGCTGCAGGTCTACAACATGGAAAAGCAAGTGCTCGAGTCCTCTGAAGAGCGAACGTTTCAGTACCAAGATTCCCTGCCTCCACTGCCCGTACCTCCTCTGGATGAATCTTTAAGTAAATACCTTGACTCAGGTAATGACTTAACAGTGGAGTGGTGTGTGCACCTGGAACCAGGCTGGTATTTGCCAAGTAGCGTTCATATGCAGCTTGTACCAGCTGCTGTGACTCTGGAGGTTGAGGAGGGGGATGGAATTTCCTTGCATTTGGGGCACAATAATCACTTTCAAATTGGGAAACTAAGTGCCCAGAGCAACTTGCATAAAAGCTCCCACCCTAACTACTGTGCCCTTTTTCTTCAGCAAGAGGGGAATTGGGTATATAAGATGGTTGCCTTCTGTTGTTTTTTATTTTGGTGGGTTTTTTTTTCCCTCCAGAGGGCTTTTTTTTTTCTACAGCTATGTCTAATTAAAAATATTCTGCCCTCTACAAGTCTTGTTTTGTGTAATGACTACTTGGCCTGGTCATAACTGTGTTTGCACAGAATCTTTGTGTAAAAAAAAAAAAAAAAAAAAAAGTGATTTCAAACTTTTTTTTGTAATTAAATGGTGTTTTTCTCATTAATACTATTAAGTACAGAGCAGTAGAAAAAAGCATCAACGGGCATTTTTTGATAATTTAACTTAAGGAGATTTCTGCTTTGACAAGTCTAAAGAAAATAGAAGTTTTGAAAACATCAGTGGAAATGTATCTAGCTTTGTTTGTAAAACTAAGCTGACTTGTCAGAGCAACTTTTGATATACTGGGGAGGGCAAAGGTAGCCATTATCTTCAGATTTCTTTCCTATACTCCTTTAACCATTTTCAGAACTCAGAGACATTGAGCTTTTCTCTTGAATGTCTGCCACGTCTTACCATCCTACCTGTAATAGAGGAATGGTACAGTAAAACCTGAAGTTCTGTCCCTAGCATGGTCCTTTGTTACATCATAGTCTCTTTTTCCCAAAACACAAATCCCTGAATTCAGAGTTCTCTTTTATCCTGGGCATAGTAGAAGCCACCCCATCAGTGGAATAATTGATAGGTTTTCTTTGTTGTTCCTAATGATATAACTGCTTGATGCAGTGTGATGAAATGGTGTTTTTAGTGGGGTACAAGTTGATGTCACAACAAAATGCTTTTGTTCTGTTGTACTGTAGGTTAACTTAAATTGTGTTGTAATAGAACTGAATGTGCAATAACAATTACCCTTCAGAGCTTAATTTTGTAAATCTATCTGGCTTTCCAAGTTAATAAATAACTCTCTCCTGGAATGATGATACCTGACTGAATTTGTTTGCTCTTGTTTTCTGCTTCTCATCAGTTTTTTCATAAATAGCTTATCACATTTTTCCTCAATTTAATTTTTTTTTTTCCATGCTGAAGTTGTTTTCTGATTTCTGGTCCTTGTACATAAGCCATTCAGTAATTTTGATCGCTGTTATTGATCTTCTTTAGTCTGTCTTCAAGTTGAAGGAAAGTTATTTCAGTGCTCTTTCAATGCTGTCTCCCATTACATCCTCATAGGTAAGCTCAGGATGTGTGGGGTTATGAGTGGACAGTGAGGTGGATTGAGAACTGGCTAACTGACAGAGCTCAGAGGGCTGTGATCAGTAGTGCAAAGTCCAGTGTAAGGCCTGTAGCTAGTGGTGTTCCCCAGGGGTTGTTGCTGGTTCCAGTCATGTTCAATATCTTCATCTGTGATCTCAATGAAGGAATAGTAGAGTGCACTCACAACAAGCTTGTTAATGATACAGAGCTGGCAGGAGTGGCTGACACGCCAGAATACTGTGCTGCCATTCAGCAGGAGCTGGACAGGCTGGAGAGTTGGGTGGAGGGAAACCTCATTGATTTCAACAAAGGGGGTGTAGGCTTCTTCAGAAGGATTTGAATGTCCAAATGACCCTTTACAGTGCTCTGAATCATTCCTTGAGAACTCTTGTCCTCTCTTGGTCGGAGGAGAACCCTGGGCACTTAATATGAGTCAGTGTGCCTGATGGTAAAGCACTTACCTGTTTAAAGCCAGTCATCTGGAAAATCTGGATCTCAGATGATAGCCTGTTCAAAGCTTTACAGTAGCTGCTTGCTCTGGATTCAGAATGATTAACTTTGTGTTGAAGAAAGAAGTTGGATGTAACCACATTATTTAGCCTTTCAGTTCAGGTGAAGTTTAGACTCAGAAACTTCGACTCAGTTCAAGAGTTTGAAAACTCTTGGCCTTGTAGAAAGGTTCCTTAACTACGCAACTGAAGCTGTCTTTCATGGGATACTTACTGTTCATGAATAGAGCTGATCTCTATGCAGAAGTCAAGACAAGATATATAGGTCCAGAGAAAGTGATGACAGATATTTCACTGAAGTCTAGTGAGTGAGGGCCTGAATTTTGCTCCTTCCTTCTATTCCTTTCCTTTCTACATCCAATTGAGTTGTTTTTACATGGAAAGGGTTCACATGATCATAGAATTGTTTAAGTCTGAATGGTTAATCTAGATCAAATTCCTGTTCAAAGGTCTTCAGTTAAGTTTGCTCCGGTGTTGCTTAGCTGTGTTTTGAATTCCTGCAATGCTGCAGACTCCACAATCTCCTTGTGCAGTCTATTTGATCACCCTCAATTAGTGGGGCAGGAGGATGAATAAAAACAAACAAACAAACCCCACCATTAACAAATAAACCCTCATATTTTTCTTGTCAGAGACTTCCTGTATTGCAGCTTGAGTCCATTTTTCTCTTGTCCTAATCCTGTGCACGTGGGAGGAGTCATGTTTTACTTTGTGTTGCCATTTGCATTCTCTTTGTAAGCTGAACAGAGTTGGTTCTCAGCTTCATCTGATCATCATGTCCACGCAGTCCTCTAGACATCTTCACCTAGACATCTACACCTCAAATAAATAGCACCTGTGCTGTCTGTTTTGTTTCATTTTGTTTTGTTTTCCATGAAATCTGTAAAATACCAATAAGACTTGCATTGTACTGTTCTGGATGTAAGGGAGCTAGGATATAGCTGAAATGGGTCTTTGCTTTTCTCCTTAAGATAGGTAATTCAAAATACTGGAATTCTTTCTAAGATCACCATAAAAATGAAATCATTTTGAAAAGAAGAAAGGAAGACCTGGCCTTGGTGGAGGAGGATCAGCAGAGGGGGTGCTTAAAGCATGAATGACTTTGAAGAATTGAATGGGGTGGATGTGCCTGTGATTGCTGAGGGAGCTGGGCTTTGTCACTGAGATACCACTTTTGATCATCTTTGAAAGATCATTTTAACTGGAGAGTGTTCTTGGGGACCGGAAAAAAAGCAAGTGCCACCACTGCTTAAGAGGAAGGATCTGGGGAACTACAGATCAGTCACCCTCACCTTGATCCCTGGGATGATGATGTAGCAAATAATCCTGAAAACAACCTCCAAACAAGGAGAATAAGAAAGTGACTGGGTCAGCATGGATTAATGAAGAGGAAATCATGCTTACCAACCTGATAACCTTTTATGATAAGATGACTGTTGTGCAATTTGCTATTCTACTTGAATATAGGAATCTTGCATAGAGCTTCTTAGCACAAGAAGCTAAATTTGCCGAAGCCTAAGGGTGCATGCAGGCCATTGGACTTCTACCCACTTAGGAGCAGGAGCAAACTGAAATGTAAGAAAGACTCCATTGTGCAGATTCAGCAGCCCTGAAGATGAGAGAAAACAGCATGCTGAGAGACATTGATGAGAGCCAACAGAGAGCAGAAAGACCTCCAGCCCTAGTATGGCTACTAGTCTGGACCCCCAGATGAGGGGCTGGGGGATATAAAGTATAAAGACATAACTGCCTAGGGATTTCTGTATTTGTGGCCTCTCCTCAGAGGAGCTTGAATTGTTGCTGTAAATTAAACTCTGCAGAAGAGATAGATATATGGCTTATGTCTCATTTACATTGCAGAAACCTAGTGCTAAACAGAGTACATTGTTTATAGATGAATTGGTAATATATGGCCTAGATAGTGAACAGTCAGGTGGACTGAAAACACTCTCAGCTCCTGGGCTCAAAGGTTTATGATCAGCAGCACACATTCCAGATATAGGCGAGTCCCGTGTCCTTAGAAGCATTAAAAGCCAGATGGGATGGGACTTTGAGCCACCTGATAAGGTGTCCCCATTGCTGGCATGGGATTTGGGCTAGATTGTCTTTAGAGATACCTTCCAATCCAAGCCATTCTATGTTGGAACAGAATGTTGTGTTCATCTCTGGGCTCACTAGGACAAATGAGACGTGCACGTGAAGGAGCAAGGGTAGTGTAGGGCCATGAAGGTGATTAAGGGTTTGGTTTATCTGAGATGATTGTTCAACCTGAAGAAGGTGCCTGGAAGAACTCTGCAAAGTGCATAAATACCTGCTGGGGGTGGGTAAAGAAGACAGAGGCAGTCTCCTTGCAGTGGTATTAAGTGAGAGAGGAAGAGGCGATGGACACAAACTGAAATTCAAGGCATTCCATTTATATGTAAGAAAACTTACTGAACTATGAGGATGGTTGAGCACTGGAGTAGATTGCTACTGGGGAGGTTGGACATCTGAAGGTTTTCAAAGCCCATTAAAGCCCTGAGCAGCCTGCTGTAGCTGACCCTGCTGAGCTGGGGTGTTGGACTAGATGGTCCCATGAGCTCCCTTCCAACTTTAGCCTCCCAGTTCTGTGCAGAAGAAAAAAGTGGTTGCAGTCAAGCAGCCATAATTCCAGTGAGATGTAGCAGGAAGACCTTGCCCTGCTGAAATTGCTTTGGTTCTCCCCAAAGGTAGATTAGAGATAATACAGATACTTGTTTAGTTTTTAGTAACTGCATATCTTTCCTCATTTCTTTCCATTGGTAAGCTAATCACAAGTTTATCACTAGGGTGACAGACAAGAAGATGACTGACATCAGTGTTCAGCAGCCTCAAATATGAATCAGACCTTGTTGTGTAGGCATCGAGTGAGCAGAGCTGCCACACCCCCATTCTGTTGGCCTGTGATATGCCAATCTATTTATAGAAATAATAGAAAATATGTTATACACAAGATTATTTGTAAAAAAAACACTGAGATGCACCCATGTACTAACTGGCAGTGTTTCCTGCTGACCATAAATATCATTATTTTCATCAAAAAGCCTCCTAAAACCCTTTTTATCATGACATATTCTGCAAATGATTACAGCCTGTATTGTGGATGATCTGAGAAAAATCCAGAAGTATTTTAACACATAAAAGTTGGGTAGCACTAACTGCCATTGTCATTGAAGTAAGGGTAACATAGGAGAATTGATGAGTAAAGTGCTTGTAGTCCATGAATGGGCTTGAATATAAGAGCAAGTGGCTTATAGATGGTGCAGTAAGGTAACAGACATGTATGGCTCAATGTATTAATTTATATGCAAAGTTCTCGTGAACCTAATTGTTCATTGAATTCAGCTGGTGGAAGTGCAGGACTGCATAATATTTCCAGCTGGAGTTCAAAATATATTGGATGTAGTTATCTGGTAAATATTTCATCTACCGATCCCTGAATTTATTTAAAAGTATGCACATATGTCTTTATTAGAACACACTGTGATTTATTTACAGCTTTTAAAAGGTGCCGTGTCCTCTCCCTCCCCCCCAAAAAATGTATGTTTTAGACAAGTAAATCTTGAATGTTTTCATGTACTCCCCTGCCTGTGAACATCTGAATCCTGGAATAAATCTCAGCATGCAGTTGTTTTTAAATACATCTTCTTTTTGCAGTGAAGCCATTTCTAAATCAAGAAGAGTATCAAAGAACCGAGAATATTGTTAAAAAATTTGAAAATGGGATTGGCAAAGAGCTGCATCAGAAATTACTGGAAAGAGCTAAAACCAGAAGGAATTGGGTACGTATGTAGATATGTAAATATCATAATTCAGCTTATTCCTTAGTTTTGTATGTGTGTTTCTCTGTCTGCTTTGCTAGAAGCAGATAGTGGAAGATACCAGTATCTTTTTGGAGAACACATGATTAGTTGGTGGTTAGCATATAATTTTGAGAGGCACTTAGCTATAACTTTTTTTTATCTTACAGTCTTCCTTATGTCTGCCACTTGTCCTATGGATATGAACGTGCTTATCTATGTGTGATTTTTTTCAAAACTGGGGGGAGAAGAGTTCCCTTTCTAAAATGTTGAGTTGCTTACATTCTATTACTTTAATCTACTTAAGCAGTATTGAATTTTAAGTGCTTGAAAATAAGAGCTAGATGTGACATTAGCATCAACGATTACTTTGTGAACTACTGTCCTGCCTCCTATTATTTAGGAGCTACTGCTCCAAATATTAAAAAATAATGAAAAATTGCATATGTCATGCAGTGATTATTAGAAACTTAATGGCTGAAAATTATTCTGATGCTGAACATTTTTCATTTCCAGCTGGAGGACTGGTGGCTGAATGTGGCTTATCTTGATCTTCGCATATCAACGCAAATAAATTGTAACATGGGAGGCCCTGGTCCCTATATTGAACACTGCTGGCCTCCCAAAGAAGGCACTCAGATAGAGAGAGCATGTGTAAATATATGGCACACCCTGAAGTACTGGGAGCTGTTACGAGCGTAAGACTTTTAAGAAGAAATAATTGTTTCTAAATATTAACAATCTATGTGTACTTCAGTAGTGGAAATATGCTTTTTGCAATGAAATATAGGCTTGTCTTACCTTGATTTACTTGGATAATTATCACCCCTTATGCTTAATTTTGGTATATTTCTTTTAGAGAGAAAGTGCCTATAGAGAGATCTGGGAATGCTGTTCTGGACATGAGCCAATTTCGAATGCTCTTTAACACTTGCAAGGTTCCTGGAATTACCAGAGACTCACTCTGCAACTATTTTAAGACTAGTAAGTAAATGCAGATTCTGGGTTAATACAAGCAAATGATTTCATATTGTGGGGCTAACGGAGTGGTCATTTTAACCATCAAAGTTGTCTTCAAAAACTAAATCAGATACTGGATGTTGTGTCCTTATATAAGGAAGCAATCTAATCCACTGATTACTTTTTTTTTTTTGGTGCAATATTTAGTCCTTTCTAAATAAAGTTAAAAGAAGACTCTGCCTCAATTTGTATGTTACCAAGCTGATGCCTATTAGAAGTGTGATTGCATTACGAAAGGGAAGAAGAAAAATTCTGTATGTTACAAATGCGAGCATATTAGATGCATTATTTGGACAGAACATCAGCATCATTTGTAATTGTCTTTTTCCCTGGGTTGCTTTTCTGGAGTGTGTTCCTGTACATTCTGTTGGGACAGTTCTTACGTATTTTTCTATCACTGAGTTTTTTTTTGCTTAGTCAGTTCTTATTTTCAGCACTCCATGGTAATTCTTGAAGCCATTCTCTTAAATTTCTTGCAGTTTCTTTGGATGCATGGTCAAGAGATGGTGTGTAAGTGTAATGTTCTTATTTGTCCTTCTTTGATATGTATTGTAGTATTGGCAACCAGCAAATTTAAGTCTTAACACCCCTCTGACACTTATTCTGATGCCTCTAGAGGTGTTCAGGCATGCTACTCTAGTTAATTGTGGGAGATATGAATTCCTACAAGACTCAGGAATTCGAGAGGATAGAGGCTCTGCAGGCCTTGCTCCACAGAAAATGTGTAAGGAAATCTCTGTGCCACGGGAAGCGTAGCAAAAATGCAAAGCAGAAGGCAAGTTTTGTGGGCTTTTCTTAGGGTTAAATTGAAGAGTCAAATACCAAAAGTAGAAGAAACATTCGAGCAGTGGAAATTCAATGTTATGATCACACTTAATGAACAAGGGTGGGATTTTGTGGATACACCAGTAATTCACATCCTTTTTTTCCCTTAAAATATTACAAGAGCTTTATTAAACAGTCGTGCTTATGTTGTTTTTCATGTCATACACAGCACATGAAATCCATTTCTAGGTAGATTGTCTTCCTCCAGGGGAAATGCTTAGCCCAGTTAGTTACTTTTGCTCTGTGTGATTCATGGAGTAATATGAGTACCTCTAGGAAAGGATTTGGGTTTTCTAAATATGCAGATATGTAAGAGTAGCAGAAGAAATTGCTATCTGCAGAGAGATCTGTTTCTCTCCATTGGCTGTAAACACAGTCTCTACACAGTCTATGAACACTTGAAGTAAGATTTTGGACACCTAAGGTTTGACAGGTAATGTCAGGCTGCAGTTAAAGACCACACTAAAATGATCCCAGGTGATTTTGATCAATGGAGCCTGGAGAGCTGTTTGGTTTACCCTGCATCAGTCACCTTAATGAGAACAGAGAGCTCATAAATTTCAGTGTGTTGAGTAGATGTCCCTCAAGTGCGGTGTTAGGTCAGACACACAATTCTAGGTATCTTAACTTCCAAACTTAATTCTGCACCTTGCTTCAGGCAACTGCATTTAGGAGAATGCTATCAAAAATACCCCCAAATTGATGTAATCCCTTCTGATTTTTGTTACCTTAGATTTCACGTTTGTGATTTGTGAAAATGAGGTTTATTTAAAATGGTAAATTCCATGTTCTATAATGTCCTTGATCAGGTGCATACTGAGTTATATTACATTCTTCATAACGTAGAGCCACAAAGATAGATGTATAAGGGCCTTATGGTTAAGATTAAGGCTTTTGAGGGGCATGTGATGAGTTACATATTTGTGGATAAAGTAGCGTATGTTTCTTCTTTGTCTCATGGCAGAGTGCAGTGGCTCAGTTTCAGAAAAAAGCGTTATTGCATTTTTCCTGCCTACCTTTCACACTGCATGTTTTTTAAACAAAACAAAACTTCATGCAAGAGAAAAATGCTTTCATTACTTCAGTAATGAACAACTTTCAGTAACTAACACTGGTTTCGGCAGAGGATGTTTCTGCCTACAAAATGCATGAGTTACTTAAATTTACTGCTAAGTAATGATAGTGACTTGAACTAGTTAATAACGGTGAAAGTTATGTGCTTATGTAGATTAGAGTCCTCTTAAAACTTTAGAATTGTAGTAAGATTATACAATCAGTCTTGAACTTTCTAATGCATTCCTTTTTAACTCTATGGAGTCTTCCTCATTTTGAAAATAAAATGGATTTGTAGGACTTGCTGAATACTTTTCCTTTATCTGTTTCTCACTTTCTCCCTAGTGTTGGATTTTCATGTTTTACTTTGCTTTGTTTCAGTGACTGAAGGTGAATGCCCATCTCACTTAGTAGTCCTGTGTCGAGGCCGAGTGTTTGCATTTGATGCTATACATGAAGGCAACATGCTGACTGCTCCAGAGATTTCCAGGTTTTCAGACTACCTTGCTTCAAATACTCTGTTCTATTTGAGCACATACTAAAGACAGTTTCTGTTTCTTTTCCTCCCACCCTGAAGAAGTAGGGGTGAGAGAGCCTGCAACTGAAGAGTAAGATTCTGGTAGATTTTGGTTTAGGAGGTAGCATCTTCTTGCCATGTATCATGGTGGTATACTTCTGTAGTATACCCATAGAATATCACGCGAAAGGGCTTAATGAAGGTGTTTCAGTAGGAAAGATCATGTACATGTGAAGCTTCTTGAGCAAGGAATTATCAGTCCTGTAACTTCATTTGTTTAAGGACCAGTCCTCACTGGTCACACTACAGTATCCTTTTGACTACACTGCATTCCTAACAGAGTGGAGGGACTGGATTTCCTATTGTTGAGTTCAGCAGCATCAAAAATCTTAGTATACATTGGCTTAGTATACGTACTACAGAGCAGTGCAGCTATATTTTGCTTGCATTTCTTATCTTTTCACCAGAGGTTCACCAGAGGAGGAGTGACTGTATGTGGCTCTTTTATAGTCCTAACCTGCTGCTGAGGAATAGAGAGAGAGAATCTTGCTCATTAAATAATAAATTTCAGTAGTGACATTTAATAGGAAAGAGTGCCAGAACAAAGGACGAGCCAAATTAGTGTCTTCAGTCTTAAACATCTGTAACTTGCTTACTTTCCTTACCTGGAACAGTATGAGGGGGGAAAAACAGATTTGCAAACTATAAGTTAACTCCCTGTTGACACATGCATGTGATGATTCCTACTGAAACAACTTCATTTAGCCCTTTTGCATTATGTTCCAAGGATGTACTACTGAAGTACAAGATCATGATGATTCTGAGGATGGGTTAATGGCTGGGCTGCATGATCTTAGTTTTTCAAATGGACAGTGCAAAGAGAAGGTAGGCATTCTTGTGTATCTTGAATGGAAAGACACAGTTACATGCTAACTACTGCTCTGCTATAAGCTGAGTTTCTGTTCAGTGAAAGTTTTGCTATTGTATCCAGTTAGTTTTATAAAGGCTGCAAAGCTGCAGTATTGCTGATTTTTGCTGCCCAGGAAAGTTTGATCTACGCTGTTGAAGTCTTAAATTTAATTTTAAGTACATTCATTGCACTTTAAGGTTGTGATTGTTAAATAATGATAAAATGTGTAGGTCTGTACTGAGCTGGTAGTTGCAATTGAAGTTAACTTTAGCAACTGAAAACAAAGCAGACTTCCAGTTGCCTTTAGCATCTGACTTGTATTCCTTACATTTCACATTAGCTTGTGAATGTGGAAACAAAAAGAAAAAGAGAGAGAAAGTGTGATTTTGATGCAGTCTCTATGTTCTTTGTTAACTTTAGTTTTTGAAATCTTGTTAAAGGCAACTTACATACATCCAGAAAAGATGCCATAGTGAACCAGATGGACCAGGACTGTCAGCCTTAACAAGCAATGAAAGAACAAAATGGGCAGAGGTTAGAATACTTCAACAGTATTTTTCCTCATTAAAGTATTGTGACCTCTGGAAAGATGTGATTTCACTTAGCTCTGTCACTTCTTGTTTTCTAGATACGTGACTATTTAATTAGTCTGGACCCAAAGAACTTAGCTCATCTTGAAAAAATTCAGCAAAGTTTGTTTGTAGTCAGCCTGGATGATTCTAGTCCCCACGCAACTCCTGAGGACTACACAGAGGTAGCTAAGGATTTTTGATAATTCTTATCTGTTCTTTATATATTCTGTTCTGTGTGTATATAGATACTCTGCATCTGCTCTTTCTGTGATAAAAATTAGCACTTCTTGCTCCTTCATAACAGAAAATGAAGCAGGAAAATGTTCAGGTCACATTTCATGTTGATCCATAGAAACAAATAGTTTGAATTGTTTGGACTTTGGAAGAGAGAACAGCTAAAATACACCTTTGTGATCTTTTAGCTCACAGTGCTTCGAGGTCCTCAGAAATACAGTCAGCAACTTGTTCGGACACTTGATTTAAACTTTTAGGCTTATAATCATGTTTCTTCTTCATCTGGATGAAAATGTCTCAGGCACGCCTTACCATGTTAGTGTAGATTTGGTTCAGCTGACAGAGGCTGGCAATGTGTTTGGTGTTTCTGGAAACCCACAGTGTGTAATTTTTGCTTTAGATAACGAGGCTGGGCCTAGGAGGTGATCCAACTGTGCGCTGGGGAGATAAGTCCTACAATAGCATATTCTTCTCCAATGGAACCTCCAGTGCATTCTGTGATGTAAGTATGAAAAAAAAAAAATCCACTTATAAACTTTTCAAGTATTTATTTAATAAGCTCTTTCTTTCAGAGCGTTAAATACTTAATGTGTTCCCTTTAGGTTTAGACTGGCACCTTGCCTGGCAAGTTTCCCAAGCCACTCTGTTTTTGCAGTGTTGGATATTACATCATACTTGAATTAAGGTCTTCAGTTCTGAAATCATAATCTTATTTCTGAAACTACTTAATAAGGGAGTTTCTAAGTAAATAATAATAATAATAATAATTGCAGACAAAGGCTTAAAACGAGCCCTTTCTGTTGAACAGAATTATTTTTATACTGAAGTGGAAGGGAAAGTCTGCATCATACTTAAAATCTGCTTCTCCATAGCAGTGCTGTAGTGCCTGTCTAGCTGCAGAGCAGTCAAAGCAGCAAGAGAACTGGCATTAGTTGTTGCAGAAGCGTTGCAGAAGAACTAGAAAAACAAGTCCAACGCTGTGCAGTAATACTGTTAGTCTCAGGGGGAATAAGTAGGCCAGGGATTAAAAAAAAAATTAGATCCTCTTGCAGTCATGCAAATAATGCACTGTCTTGTCCTGTATGGTTACAGCATTCTCCTTTTGATGCCATGGCTTTAATCACCATGTTATCTTCTACTGAACAAAAGATTATTGAAAATGAGGGAAAATGGAAGGTATGTGTTCTTTAAGCTTCTAGATGTATTGGTTAATGGGTTTGTGTTGGGTTTCTTTTTGTTTGTTTGTTTTTAATGGATAACAGTTTCTCTTTTCTCTCTTTGCTTGTCTACTCCCAGGGATCAGATAAAGTGAGGGATATTCCATGGCCAGAGGAACTTATATTCACACTAGACCAAAAAATTATAAATGAAATTGAACGTACTAAAGAAATATATTATGAAAAGGTGGGATTTCTTGCTGTTCTTCCTGATCGTCACTGAATTTTTCACTGCATTTGTGCATTCTTTACTGACAGTCTTCATGCCAGAAAACAAATTAATATGTTTTTCGGTTTGTGAATTGTGATTTGACCGTGGTTAAATTTGTACCATTGTTTTGTTACATTGATTGTGTTGTAGTTGGAGTGAACCAAGCTGTGATATTTCAAGTTACTTGACTTCTGTGTTGTTTTTTTTTTTTTCCTTCTGTGATTTGCCAGGTATCTGACCTGCAACTGGCGTGTTATGCCTTCACATCCTTTGGTAAAGCCTTGATTAAGAAGAGGAAGCTTCATCCAGATACATTTGTGCAGCTTGCCCTTCAGCTGGCTTATTACAAATGTCATGGCCGGTAAGAAAAGCTCATTACCCAGATCAGGAATGAAAAAATAAATTATTGAAAAACAGCATAGATCTGGAGACATAATTCAGTGGCTTTGCAGTGTCTCTTTGTAACCTGCTATACTGATAAAACAATGAAGAAGTAAGGTTTTGTTTACTTTGAACGTTGTATACTTTTTTGCCACTGAAATTCAAGGGGCTTTTGCTCTTGACTTCCAAATAATTGTCTTTGTGCCCCATGGGGATAATGTGTGTACATAACGTGGAACGGAGGGCAGACAACAATCCATGAAAACATAGATTTGGGCTGCACAAAGTTAATAATAGGTTGAATACCAAACTTGTAGTGGATCAGGACTCTGTAATGCTAAGTAGTTGTTCAGGTGGAGAAGAAACTTTACCTGTAGCAAATGATTAAAAATGATCCGTCTTCCAAACCTGTGAAAAGCCTCATGTCTCACTTCCTTCCAGCACAATTAGATGTGAAAGTCAGGGCAAAATAATAGAGAAAGTGACTTTCCAGAAGCTTGGCTCAGTATTTTTGTGATATTTTAATTTGTATTTTTGGGAAGGGACAGCATTGTTCCTGGTATTGGGGTTCCCAAAGTCCTCTTTGCTAACTCCTCGTGCCTCATATGAGTCACTACTGGCAAGTACTGTTTGCTTCAGAGGGGAGAGTTTCTTCACAGTCATATGATGCTTTAATCACTGGAAGTGCCAGTATCTCAGGATGCTAGATCTCATTTGCTAGACATTGGGAGTAAATGATTTGACTTAGAAAAAAACCCTCTTAAATTTGTTTTAAGTACACTGCTATGTTGCAGTTAAATTGTGTATTAAATATTAGAGTGGAATAAGACTGAGGACACTCCAGAGAAAAAGCTGTCTGGGTATCAGTATGCAACAGATTCAGCCTTGTCTGTATAAACATAAGAGCATTGGGATACACTGCTTATTTCAAGTATCACTTAATCTTTGAGGGTTTGCATGGTGTAGATGATTCCTTCGATGGCAGTATGTGGTGAGAATGAATCTTGCATAGATTTACCTTAATTATATTAGAGCTGGTACATCTGCAGTTAGCAGAAAATAGCCACATTGACCCAAACTTCTCAAGATGGAATTACAGCACTGGCACTTCTTCAGTCATCTGTCACATACAAAATCTTGCAGAGCTCCTGTGGTTCCTTTTCAGACACGTAATTAAAATAAATAAATAAATTAGGGCCTTACTGATGCTTGTAACTGAGCTGGATGGATAGGATACTCCACAGAACATGGGGTTTGTTTGTTTGTTTTTCCCTGGACAGAGCACGTAGTTAAGTTAATGAGATTCTCTTCCTTAATTTTTCCTCATAGCCCGGGCTGCTGCTACGAAACTGCAATGACCAGGCGTTTCTATCACGGCCGCACAGAGACCATCAGACCGTGTACCATGGAAGCAGTAGAGTGGTGCAAATCCATGTTGGATCATTCTGCCACTGTAAATATGGAAACCCTATTTTAATTGCAGTGTTTTAGAAGGCCTGTCATTTTAATTGCTAACCCTTTGTTTTACTACTGTCCCATTAATGAGAGCTGGCTTGTTTCCAGCGAGACAAACCTGAAAGACTGAGGTTGCTTGAGGTCTGGCTGTGGTCATTGTGACAGAGGTGAGCTGTCACATGTGGGCTTGTTCTGATAATTTTTTTTTCTGTTCTGTTCTACTTCGGTTTCAAGTCTGTCTTGAGGAATATTGTTACAATTGGAAAGATTAATGCGGTGGAAGGGCGATACAGGAATGCAGTAGCAAAGGGACCATCGTGGATAGGATGGTATTTCACAGGAAAAGTAAAGGTGCTCATCCATTTCCGAAGATCTAGGCTCACAGAAAGGACTCCACAAGAGAGGGATCTCCAGCCAGAGATCCTTCCCCAGTGTTAGTCAGCCCTTAAATGGAATCTAGGAGAGGTGCAGCAAGGTTCCACCCCTTCTGGTCATGCAGCTGAATTGCCTTCACTTGTGCTCCCAGGGCTGACCTGGTCCTTTCCCAGATGATCTGTCAGTGGTTCAAGCCACGTCTGAACAGTTCCCATACAGATATTCAATCTGATTTTCACACCTTAGAAAATAACTAGCTAAGAACTACTGTATTCTGCTGTGGAGTCATTCTGTTGTTTCAGTATTTAAGTGAAATGAAGAAATGTTAATCTAATCGTTGAGCTTGAGATCAAGATTAAAATCTGCTTGTTGTCCTGAGGGCAACAGGGATGTATTCCGGAGTTTGCCTGAGAGCAGCTCTGCCAAAGACCTTTTCCCAGCAACTGACCTGCAGTCCCTGGCTGGCAAAGGATTTCATGCTGTTCTTGCCAAGTGAAAGCTCTACAAAAACTCTGTTGTACTCATTGCGTTTCTTAGAGTTCTTAGAAATGAAACAAGGAAAATATTTTGAAACAAAGAGCTCTACATATTTTGAAGGAAATTCAGAGGTTCTATATTGTTCTGTTATTTTTTACTGGGAAACATGCGGGAATATAACAGAAATAACGTATGTGTGACCAAAAATTTGTCTTAGGTTTTTCAGGCTGGTTATTAGGAAAAATTTCTCAGAAGAGTGGTGAAACAGGCTTCCCTGGGGTGGTGGCATTGAAGAAATGCATAGTTGTTGCACTGAGGGACATTATTCAGTGGGCATGGTGATGATGGGTTGCCGGTTAGACTTGATCTTAGAGGACTTTTCCTACCTTAATTGTTCTGTGATGATTCTGTTTCCTAGTGTGTTGTGGTTTTTTTGTGTCTGAATGAAATGTTGGGGTCTTTAAAAAGCATTGGATTTCTTCAATGGTATTACAGTTAAGAGGATCAGAAGTCCAGTTTTAAAGTGCACAGCCCCCCCTGAATTTAGGTACTTTGGATGAAAACCCACTTATACCATGTTTTCTACTACCTGCAGTGAGCTCAGTAGCTAGGCTTTTGTCCAAATTGAGTGACTGCTGGCTGTGGTTCACATTCAGTTCTGCTGCCACTCATGAGGACAAAGGAGTTGTTCAAGTACTAGCAATCGAAGTACAAGCCAAGTTCTTGGGTGTCTAGACGTGTTTCCCTAGGCCTCTTTTACCAAAACATACATCTGTATTCTGTTCTCTTTCTTTTTAATGTGTAAGTTTCAATTTAATATATTCATAAAAATCACACAATGATGGGCAGAATTACTGTCGTGGAAGTGAAGTTTCAATCAGTAGAGAATAGTGGGGAATGCAGTTGGCTTCTCTGTGTGTTTCAATTAGAGAGGTAAGATGCACTTCACATTGGGTTTTTTTTGTTTGCTTTCCCATGCAAAATGACAAGCAAACCTGCAAACAGCTACTGTGTTGCATTGTTTCAGCTTGTATGGGGAAGAGCATGAGGTTAGAATATTGTTCAGTACAGAAGTGACCCAGATAGCAGAACAGAGATTCAGGGAACAAATGAGTAAGTTGTCATGAGAAAGGAATTTGGATGTGAGAGAAAAGAGTTAGAGAAATTTAAGAAAATGGATGAGTCAGAAGGTTCTTATGTACCTTTCAATTCCTCTGTTTTCTTCTATTGCTAAAAATTGTGAAAGGAAGAACTTGTTGATCTGTGTCTGCTGATGTGTTACTCATCTGGAATGTTTTCTTCTCCTGTTTCTTAACCTGTTTCCCCTTACTTTGTACAGAATCATGAACGCCTACAGCTGATGCATGCAGCATTTGCAAAGCACAATAGAATGAGGAAAGACTGTGAGAATGGAAGAGGTACTCAGGGATCAGAAATTATTTGTTTCCTTGTGGGTAAAAAGGGAACGTATGCTAATGTGTTTTGTCTTGTTTTCAACTGCAGTAAAAACTACCCATCAACACTTCATATTTAAACAATTTTGCAGAGAAACTAAAGGCTAGTCCTTGCATCTTCCTTCAGCCCTAAAGACCTGTTCACTTTAAATATTTACTTTTTTTCTGCCAGTGAGCCAATTTCATGTGAAACTCCTCCTCCTTGCAGAAAGAGTTTTCTTGGGTTTTGTTTTCTGCAGGATATGTGCTCAGTTTGTACCACTTTGCTCATTTGATTTGGGCTCAGAGGTGCAAGCTTAACGTGATGATGGCATCTTTGACCAGCATTTGGGAAGTGTTTTTATATGCTGCAGTATGAATCTTTTTTTTTTTTTCAACTGGACTCTCTTGAATTTTATCTGTCCTTCAGCTGCTTTTCAAGCTTCCAGAACTGAAACAGCAGAAAACCAAGAAATGCTGCTGTTAATGATGCAGAACTTGCATTTCTTTTGACAGGATTTGACCGTCATCTCCTGGGTCTCCTTCTCATAGCACAGGAGCAGAGACTGCCAGTGCCAGAACTCTTTGTGGACCCTGCCTTCACAGCCAGGTAACTGGTGGCCTTGTACTGTGGAGAAATTGGATCTCTTGATCTGCATGACAAAATTCACTTTTGTTTTGTGATGTTTTACAGTGGAGGAGGTGGGAACTTTGTTCTTTCAACTAGTTTGACCGGCTACACCAGATTTAGTGGATGTGCGCTCCCTATGGTACATCACGGCTATGGCTTTTTTTATGCAATCAGAGATGACAGGTAAGGATGTTGTTTCATTTTGGATGTGGTTCTGACTGCATCATGATGGGAAAGGCAGCAAACAACTAGGATGAGGAAAGGAAAAGATGAACATGGCTGAACATGTCAGAAAAGGTTGAAAAGTGAGATAAAGGAGAACAGAGGCATTAATATTCTGAAAAACACAAGTAGGCAGACGGACATGTGGTGGTGGTGAAGTGACAAGATACTGACAAGGAGCAGAAAGCAAAGAGTGGGAAAATTGAGAAGAGGAACAACCTTTAAAAATAAGCGTTGTTCTTAGACATCATTAACTGCAAAGGTGTTAGTAAAAAAAAAAAGGTAGCTATTGCCTGGGATAGACCAGCTGGAGTACAGGAGAGCATGGAGTAAGGAGGAGAAGTTAACGCATTTGGCTTCACTTCTCATAAAAGGATATGTAGGGAAAAATGCAACTTTGGCTTCCTCACCTTCTGGACAAAAATTACTGCTTGTTCAGCAAATGAATTAAATGGAGTGCATTGAGATGACCTGCTTTTTTATGATTTAGTTTATTTTGGATGGCTTGTGTCTAAAGCTGACTGCAGATTTCATTGCGGATTGGGTTCAGTTTCAGCGTACAAACCAATATGCTTTCACTGTTGCTCTGTTAAAATAAATAGATAAAGGTTGAGATGTAATAGGTAAATAGAAAGAAAAAAGTACTTTAACCTTAAACTAGTTGCAGAGAATAATTGAAGTATTTTCAAATGTAAGCAAAGTGATGTCACTGTGTGTGTAGAAATCAAAATACCCTGTTTCAGTATCCGTAAACATTGTCATTACTGAAGGCACCAGGCCCCTATATTTTCTGGATGTTGAGATAACTTGTTTATTTGCCAGTTTTTGATTCAGAGCTTGTTGATAATTTGATATTTCAGAACAATTTGTGTAATGTGTCCAAGACTGTGACAATTCAGAGTCTCCATTGTTTTCTGTATTGACAGGATCGTCGTTTTATGTTCTTCCTGGAAGTCGTGCCCAGAGACCAGTGCAGAAGTGCTGTGCAGAACTTTATTCCAATGTTTCCAGGACATACTTCAGTTAACAGTTACATCTCAATTATAAAATTGATGATGATAAGAGCCTTTGCAAGTTCACCAGTTATTTGTAGTACTTACTTATAAGTGAAACGCGGTGTAAGAGAACTGTTTTTTTAAGCTAAGACTTCTGATAATTTGCATGAAGTCTTCCTCTTTTGGTGGGATCTACACTAAGTAATGTGGCCATTTGCAACAGCAATGCAAGCAGTAGAACTATGCAATATGACATGCCTCAACAATGCAAACACTTTTGAGAAACATGGTGTTGGAAATGGAGAACTTTTGGGAGATTTGTATTTATGATCTTAGTAGTAGCGTGTAGTCTAATGGTACTGTTTTTGCCAGTGGAGCACTTAAAACTGTGTACTTTGGAATAACCACACAATTGTCTTAAGTAAGTGATTGTGCTGCCTATTTGTAGTGGTTTATGAAGTAGCCTGATGGGGGCAGCCCTTCTATATGCTATTTTCTAAATTCTTTCGTTTTTGCTACCTGGATTGCATAAAATAAATGCATCTCCGTATAGAGATGTTCCCACGGCATTTATAATATACGAGCGCAACAATGTGAAGTATTTTGAATCTCAGTAATACAGAAAGTAGCATATTAATTCAGAATGCATTGGAGTTTACATCATCTAGTGAGCTGTGAATTTCTCTGCTGCTTACACTAGTAATACTCAGTAACAGAAAGCACTGAATCCAGTTTGAGATTCTCGGGATTCTAAGACTTGATTCCTCTGTTTGAGCAGCTTTTAATCTTACTTAAAAAATAAAATTATTCAAAAAATCAGTGTTGTACTGTTGGGGAACTGATGCTGAACTTGAAACTGGGATTCTAAAGTACCCCTTGCTTTCTTCTCAATTTTTGGAAGAGATTAAGGATGATTATGTTATTTACAGCAACAGCTGCATCCTCAGCTAGCACTGATCCCCTCTCCTTGCCCCTCAGAAGCTCTGGTTGGTACAGGGACAAGGTTATTTTATACTGCCTGAAATCTGATGAAGGGTAGAAAAACCTAATGAAGGATGGAAGTTTGTACAAGGAATATGTTGGTGCCTTCTGCCTGTGAGTGCTAGTGCATTCTGTGTGACCAAGAGTTATTCCTTTTCTTTGTGGAATTTGCTTTCACAAATTCTTTTGGCTGCCTATTGGCATTTGTCTCTCTGCCATAGTTCTCTCTCTGGAGGACAGAGAGAGTAGAAAGCTGTAACACGTAGTTACCATGATCCTCTAGAGGCAGCTCCTGAATCCTGAACAGTAATAACTGGTTTTCATCCCTTTGTTAGATGCAGCCTATTTAAGAGCCTCCTGCCATGGACCTGGACACTGTATCTATCTTTGCTCTGGAGGGCATCTGTGCTCTGTACATACCTCTGTCCTCAGCCCTTCTCCCTATTTTTATATAGCAGAGCTGAGTGGCAGCAGTGCTCTGCTCAGAGCCCTGTGCGACAGAATGGGCTGTCTGCACCCTGAGAGCTGTACTGGCAGTCTGGCAAGTCAGCTGGACTTTTCGTAATCACTGTGTACCTTTAATTGGAGCAGCTGTAAAGTTTTGCACTGACAGAAGAACAGTCAAAAATGTAAAGTTCTTAAATAACTGAGGTATGCTTTTTTTATTAGTTGTGGGATTTAAGGAAGCTATTTACAGAATTTTAACAAACTAGAAGTACTGAAATACCCTAAATAATTTCATACAAAATAATGAACCAGCTGTACAGCTGCATTTCAGCAACAGATGCTGCCTGTTGTCATACAGTGCGAGGCCCACTTTGAACATTGACCAGTGAATAGTAGAAGCCTTTTTCAGCCAGGAGCTGCTGATGAGTCCCTTGCTCTATGACCTTGCCATTCTGGATCACAGCAATCTTGTCAGCATTCTGGATGGTGGACAGGCGGTGAGCTATCACGATGCAGGTGCGGCCTTCTCTGGCTTTATCCAGTGCTTCCTGCACAATCTGTGCAATGAACAAACCAAAAGGAAGATCAGCCATGCCACAGTTCAGGTCTTAGGCTGCAGAGAATGCCTGGCTCTGTCACTGCTATTGGAGGGCAGCCAGGATACCACCTGTGTGCAGAGTGAGCTGGTGGATGATCTGCTCATCCTGGTGGTAGAGCTAGAGGAAATAAATAGAAAGGCTGAGGAGCCTTTGGTAGACTGGTAGAGTCACACTCTGCCATCCCTATAGGAAGGGTGTGGGGGAGATGGGAGTGGGGGATTATCTATCTGCTGTCTCCCAGTCAGGGCTTAGGGAAGACTTCTAGAGGGATCCAGGAGCACAAGCTGTATTCTCCTCTGGCCTCTCAGTGACTGGGATCAGCAGAAAAGGAGGAGGATGGACACGCTGAACTGTGTGAAGCACTGAATGGCTTTGTGAATGGTGTCATACTCAGAGCTTTGAGTACTATAGCTTGAAGCCTTGAGAAAGGGGGAATGCTGACAGCAGACAGGAGCCCACTGACTAGAAGGGCCACAAATATTCTTGAAAACAAGCTGGCTGGGATGGTTAGCAGGGCTTTAAACTACTTATGATGGCGGAAAGAGTGACAGAGAAACATGGGAATGCTGTCAGCTTGGGAGGCAGTAAGGGAAGACCTCAGACTTGGCCTAGAGGTGCTAGGGAGGGCTCCACTGAGAAGGCAATTAGGCCAATAGCTAAGCTGAAGTGCCTCTACCAATGCACGCAGCATAGGAAATAAATAGGAGGAGTTAGGAACTGTGGTGCAATTGGGGAAGTATGACCTAATTGCTATCATGGAAACACAGTAGGATAAATCCCATGACTGGAATACCCTGTTTGAGGACTACAGGCTTTTCAGAAGGGATAGACTGGGTAGAGGGCAACTCTGCCACCCCTCCTCTGTTAGGAAACGGATAGAGCAAACTCTCAGCTGCTCAAGGAACGGGAACTGGGAAACTGTCCTTAAGGGCACGGACATAGAACAAAGCTGGCAGCTCTTTAAGGACACCCTTCTGAGAGGGCAACAGCTCTCCAGCCCCAGCAGAAGAAGTTGAGGAGGGGAGGCAGCCGACCATTGTAGCTGTTCAAGGACCTGCAGCTTAAACTGAGAGAAAAGAGGGAAATAAAAAGAAAGTGGAAGCAGGCATGTGTAGTCTGGGAGGAATACAGGGCTGCTGTCATATGTCCATGTGCTTAGAGACAGGAGTAGGAAAGCCAAGGCGCAGATGGAGCTGAACTTGACAATGGATGTGAAAGATAACAAGGGGTTCTACAGGTACATAAGCAGGAGGTGATAGGAAAAATCACAAACAAAATTCTTCTATATACCAGTTGGAGCTTTAACATATGGGTGACAACATCCCAGCCACAAGTCACCCAGCCAACTTGCAAATCACAGTTCCAGTTTGCAGAGCCAAAGTACCTTTTCGCTTTCTGTATCCAGCGCAGAGGTGGCTTCATCCAGCAGCAGGATGCGGGGCTGCCGTACAAGAGCTCTGGCAATAGCAATGCGCTGCTTCTGACCACCAGAGAGCTGTGTTCCTTTGTCCCCCACACATGTATTGTATTTCTAAATAAAGAAACTAAGCATCAGTGTGGATTTGGATTTGATCCTGTTAGTATGACACTTCAGCTGTGTTTCCACATAGAGACAATTCTAGGCAATCCCAAGTAACAGAGCAGGTGAGTGTGAGCAGCCCACATGCAGAACATCTCTCTGTGTACTCAGCTGCAGAGCACACCCTGTGGTGCTGAGCAGGAGCAGTGCTATTTAGCTTTGGTGAGGGATTAGGATGAGAGCAGGACTGAGTCACTGCAAACCCAACAGCCTTGGTAGCCTGGCCCATCTGCTTACCTTTCACCATTCCTCTGTAAGAAAAAAAACAGCCTGAGAGACATTGTAAGTAATTGAGGATGAACTGGAAGCCACTCAAATTCAAAACCTAATTCCTATTTAAAGTAAATACAAAGTTACTCAAGAAATTTGATTCCAGCTCTGCACTCCCTTCTTTGTTGGAGTTCTTGACTGTCCACTATGTAAATAAATGTACCTCTTGTGTCTGAGAGATTAGATCATGTCTCCTAAGCACGTTGGAATTCACTGCTTCAGAAATGTCTCTGTGTTTTCTACAGGAGTAAGGAGACAGACAGGCTTCAGCCTATTGAGCAGCAGCTGGGAGGCTCTCTGCTTGCGCTGACTGCAGCAGCTGCTCAATAGGACACCAGCAGGTCTGGGATCTTTCCCCAGCATAACTGTTCACAACAAAAACTGCTTTTCCCTTCAAGGTGCTGCTTAATTTATAGCAAGAAGTCCCACCATACACAAGAATCAACTTATCAGAGCAAGAAAAGCAAGAAAAAGTGGTAACAAGATGATGCCTTTCTGCCTGTTTTCACAACCCAGCTCCTGAGTGATTTCCTACACTTGGCCAGTGAGGTGACTGTTGGAAAAAGGAGGGTTGAAGCAGAGCTCTGGGTCTGCCTTAGCATTTTCCTGTTGCTTTCACTTAACTGGAGGAAAGCACTTATCTCCTTTTCCAGCACTTCTTTTTATGTCTTCTGCTCTTCCATGCAGCACATCTATAACTTGCCAGAGTGCCAATACCAATTAGGCTATTATTTAACAGACACTACTCCTGGAGAGATGAACACCCCTCCAATTCAGACATGAGCAGCACTGGAATTGAGTAATGCCTACAGTCACTAGCACCTCTTAGATCTCAGATCTTCTAGGTGATTAAAAAAAAACAAACAAACACACAAACAAAACAAATACGAATGTCAAATTCAGCAAACTTGGGAAAAACAAAATATTTTTCCTGGTATTTCCTTAGAAAAACATGAATATAGGCACTATACTTTTCCCCCATTTGCAAGGTAATTACCTTTGGTAATGATTCAATGAAGGAATGAATATTGGCTGCTTTTGCTGCACTAACGATTTCCTCATGGGGCACCTCCCGACTGTTGTCCCCATATGCAATATTTTCAGCAATGGTGCAGTCAAACAGGATTGGTTCTTGTGAGACGATACCAATCTGAGCTCTCAGCCATTGGATATTTAGTGTCTTTGTATTTCGGCCATCCAGAAGCTAAAAGACCAGAAAGAAGATAATATGATCACAGTACTTTATCTTTGGCTTTATTACTGTTAATCATATATTTCAATGTTTTTTATCTAGCAACATTGCAGCCTTTAGCAGCCAGGGCATTTCATGCCCTCAGTGTTGGCTTATGCAGTTTCGTGCAGCAGTAGAGGCAGGCAGATGAGTGTTAAAGCTTTTCTATGTTTACAATCAGTAGAATATGGGGCCCTGGCAGCCTGGTCTAGCATTAGGTGGGATGGTTGGTGGTCCTGCGTGTGGCAGGGGGGTTGCAGATTCATGATCCTTGAGGTCCCTTCCAACCCTGGCAATTCTGTGATTCTGTGAATATGATCAGAAATCTCTATAAACCTAGACAAACTCCAGCTATACGAAGCCATTTCACTGCCCCCTACTTGTTTATCACTCCATCTAGAAGAGCTGATACAGATCTACTTTAGCTGCCAACATAGTATTACTACTACAGACATTTGGTACTACAGTGGTGACAGAAATACCTAATTCAGAAACCAAAAGAAAATCCATACCACATAGTGCTTTTACTCCTTTTATTAGCAGCTTTATCCCATCTCTGTTTTCCTAATCCACATGTCCTGGCTTCTCAAATGACTTTAATGGGGGACTGTAATGGGCACAGAGTCCTAACCCCATAACTGAATATCCTCTTTGCACCCCAGGGAGAAGTCTTCTACCACCATTTGCTTGTGTAAAATGAGATATGTGTGAAAGAGTATCTGCACTGGAGCTCCTTCTCTTCTTGTATTGCACTTATCTGGACATCAGTATCCACAGTTCTATGTTTAGCTGTCTATGCTACGAGGATGACTTATTTTGTCAAAAATATGGATCCGTATTTCTGCTTTATCCTGATGACTTCCATCTAAAGCAGAACTAATGAGTCAGATTCTTCAAGATCCAAGAAGAAACCTTTCAGATTTTCTCCCTCCCCCCCCCCCCATTTTCTCCTTACTCAGTTTGTATCCAACAGATGAAAAAGGACTCAATTCACAAAGTGCTGCTGTTAGAAGAATTGCTGGTGCAGGAAAAACCCAAATGCAGCTCTCCAGCAATGAACTAATTAGTCCTGAGCTGAAAGCAGAACTTCTCTTAAAACACTCTTCTTCCTGTAGCCAGAGCTACCCAAATCTGACATAAGCATCTCTGTCTTACGTTCTGGACTAGAAGGGCTCTGTATGCGAGCAGCTTTGCAGCCACAGCTTCCTGGACTGTAAGAAATCATGGTGCATTGAGGTGACTTATGTACTACTAATAGCAGTAGATGGATGCGAATATAATTACTGTGTAGCTATAGCACCAATTAAATCAGAAATTCTTAACAACTCTCTTAGGACCCGTGTGTCTTAATGATTTTTTTTTTTTTTTTAAATCATAATTACCAGGCAGGTAAGAATTGGAGAAGTTTAAGATCTGCTCTTACAGACATCTGACATCTCACTGATGCCATGTGCATCTGTGCAGCCTCTCTCTGAGGTTGGAGATGGATAAGTAAATGACCCAGAGTACGTTTGAGATGGCTTCATGGATTTTGAAAACAAGCAGTCAGTCACAGATAAAACTGCTTTTTATCAGTTGTGCTACTTTCAGAATGGATCAGCTGTCAATACCTTTGCTACATGCGTACCTTGGTAAGGGTGGTGATCATAGAAATGAACAGAAATAAGGTGAGAGAGTCTGCTTATGCCCTTTAAACTTAGAACAGGCCTCAGCCCTTACAAATTTGCCATGGTATCCTTTTCTGTTTGTTACAACACACATTCAGCACTAAAAGAAATACAAAGATCTCTTCAGAAAATAGCTCTAGGGTACAATATAAAGAAGGGGCTGCTATTACAACTTGTAACCTGCACTCATCTTACTGAAAACAGCAATTTCTAACAATTAGTCTGGACTGAGCCTCCATGATACTGCTTCTGTCTCTGGTCAGGCCAATGTAACAATTTCTCTCCACTGGACCTTGTTCTAGTAACTCGAAACAGCACAGGAAATCTAGAAATTTTACTTTACTTTCACCATGATTGTATAGAGAATATTGAAAATCCATGTGTTCTTGCCTTTAATTAAAAAAAAAAAATCAAAAATGATATTAGAAACACCAACAAAAGTGAGTCATTATACAAGCAAATACTTAGGAACTTTTTCTTTTAAATCATCAAATAAACTACATGAGTAGAATTTATTAAACACGTGTCACGTACACAGCCTACATCTCTACAGGGAACACTTACCACCTCTCCATTGAGCGGATCATAGAATCTCTCAAGCAACTGAACAACAGTGCTCTTTCCACAGCCACTGCTACCAACAAGGGCCAGAGTTTGTCCTTTTTCTACTGCAGTGTTCAAACCTTGGAGCACTTTGACCTCTGGGCGGGTTGGGTATTTAAATGCCACATCTTTGAATGTGATGTTTCCTTCAAATATTTTCTAATTGAAATGGTAGAAATAGATGAGATGTTTTTAGGATAATCTAACATAAAAAACCTATAGTATAACAGATAATAAGAGTCTAAGAAAAACATTCCTAGAAGAGATCAGTGGGAATTTTTCAAGTGAATCATACCTTTCTTTACTCCATAGAAATTAACATGCAGTGAGAAGCTGCTACAAAAATACAAGTTCTCTCCTAAATATTCTACTCTGCAAGTATATTTTAATAAAGGTTTACGGAATCAAATTTTAAAGTAGAATGATTGCGCTTATTTCAAGTTAACTTACTATAAAATAGGTATTTGTGATATGGATATTGCCCACACAAGAAGCAATTTAGTTCATATAAATAATTATATATAAAAAGAAAGCATGCAAGTGAACAATTAACACTTAGCTTAAATTTATATTTCATGAGACATCATTGCTAGTCTCCTCTAAAACACATATGTATATAAAGGCAAGTGCCTATATATGGATATATATGCATGTATGTGCACAAAGGCTGCTCCAAAAGTAATGCCTTCTATTCCATTATGTTGGCCAGTGATGTCAGAGGCAGATGTTGACAGTGTATTGCAGTAGAAGTTGAACCTTTCCACCCATATCCCATTACATTTTATTGCCGTGTAACACACGGCAGCAGAGGGGCAGGCTGACAAAACGGTGTCTGACATATAAAGCAAAGATGTGGAACTGAATTCCTCCATGCAGAAAAAATTTCACCCATTGACATTCATCAATGCTTGCTGAACATTTATGGAAGTGAAACAGTGGATGTGAGCACAGTGAGGCAGTGAGTGGTGCGTTTCAGCACAACTACGTGAAAGACAAGCCACCCTCTGGTCACGCACAATTTCCACACCACAAAATGAAGAGTCTCAATCCACACAAATCAGCAGATTATGAGCAGCAAAATGCATACAGGGCTGATATCAGCTTCAACGTGATGGAAACGATGGTGACAATGTTGGAACATCACAGTTTGTGCCAGGTGGGTCCCACAAATGTTCACACAGGAACAAAATGAACACCGTATGCAAGTATGTCAGGACCTATTGAACCATTACAAGGCTGAAGATGACAGTTTCCTGGATCATGTATTACCAGTGATGAGACACAGTTATCACCACTATGAGGCAGAGTCAAAACTGCAGTCCATGGAGTGGCAACATGTGAATTCCCCACTGAAGAAAAAGTTCAATATGTGAGTAAAGTGATATGCACTGCCTTTTGGAATAGGAAAGGACAGATTCTACTGGATTTCCTTGAGCCAGAACAGAGCATCAGCTCTGACCACTACAATGTGATGATGACTAAACTGAAGGCTTGAAGTCCCAGAATCAGGCCAGAGGAGACGACAGCCTCTCTCCTACAACACAGTAACTTCAGGCCCCATACCCATTTGAAGACAGCAGAACACATTGCCAATCTTGGCTGGACTGTCTGACAACACCCACCATATACTTGGATTTGGTGCCTACTGACTTCCATCTGTTTGAGAAAATGGACAGCACAGGGAGCATTTTCTCAGCAACAATGCCGTCATAGCAGCTGTGAAACAGTGGATCACTTCTACTGGTGCAGATTTTTAAGAATGCAGCATACAGATTCTTCCTTATTGCAATTTTGCTATTGCAAAAATGCCTAGATAATAGTGGTGACTATATTGAAAAATAGCTTTTTATATGTGCACGTATATATATAGGTGTAACATGATGAAAAGTGCAGCAGAGCAGCAAGATCCCAGATTGCAGCAATGAGAGTTTACTCAAATGCAACATCCATGGGCACAGAAACGAAGAAAAGAAGCTGCTTACCTTCAGAAGGCCTCAGGTATGCAGGGATCTCCAAAGAAATACCTTTCCCTCCACTGCCAACCCTTAAATGAGGTCTGGGAAGGGGTGGATCCTGGCTGCATCTCTTATGGTTGATCACTCAGGTACATTGCATACACCTGAGCTCCCCTGGGTTGGCCCTGCCTTCCCACCAGGTGCTCAATCACTAGTTCAAGCTGTGACTTAGCATTTCCACTACAAGAGAAAACTCCAAAAGTAACAGAGAATCACAGAATCACCAAGGTTGGAAAAGACCTACAAGATCATCCAGTCCAACCATCCACCCAATTATCACCAATAGTTCTCACTAAACCATGTCCCTCAACACAAAATCCAAATGTTCCTTGAACACCTCCAGGGTCAGTGACTCCACCACTTCCCTGGGCAGCCCATCCCAGTGTTTGACCACTCTTTCAGAAAAGTAGTATTTCCTAACGTCCAGCCTAAATCTCCCCTAGTGCAGCTTGAAGCCATTCCCTCTAGTTCTATCACCAGTTACATGAGAGAAGAGGCCGACCCCCAGCTCACTACAACCTCCCTTCAGGTAGTTATAGAGAGCAGTAAGGTCTCCCCTGAGCCTCCTCTTCTCCAGACTGAACAATCCCAGCTCCTTCAGCCGCTCCTCATAAGGCCTGTGCTCCAGACCCCTCACCAGCTTTGTTGCCCTTCTCTGAACCTGCTCCAGGGCCTCAATACCTTTCTTGCAGTGAGGGGCCCAAAACTGGACACAGTACTCGAGGTGCAGCCTCACCAGAGCTGAGTACAGGGGGACAATCACTTCCCTGTTCCTGATGGCAACGTCGTTATGATGCAAGCCAGGATGCCATTGGCCTTCTTGGCCACCCGGGCACCCGGGCACATTGCTGGCTCATGCTCAGCTAAGCATCAATCAATACCCCCAGGTCCATTTCCTCTACTCAGACTTGTAGCCACTCTGCCCCAAGCCTGTAGTGTTGCCTGGGGTTGTTGTGGCCAAAGTGCAGGACCCGGCATTTGGCCTTGTTGAATTTCATCCCATTAGCTTCAGCCCAGCTATCCAGCCTGTCCAGATCCCACTGCAGGGCCTTGCTACCCCCAGGCAGCTTGGTGTCATCCGCAAATTTACTGAGGGTGCACTCCTCCTATTTATTTTATTTACATAGAAACTACAAGAGATACAAAGAGCACAATAATATTATTTGATTGAACAAATTCTCAGCTAAAAAATACTATTTTTCAGAAGTCATCACCATTTTCTATGCATTTTCACCAGTGATGCAGTGATGCAGTTGCACCATCCACCACCTCACTGTGCTCACATCAACTGTTTGATTTACATAAACATCCAACAAGAATCAAGGAATGTCAATGGGTGAATTTTTTTTTTTCTGCATGGAGGAACTCAGTTCCACACGTTTGCTTAATATTCGCTTCTGTGTTACACTCCATTTTGTCAGACTGCCTGCTACTATGCTGCCATCTGTCACACAGCAACAAAATGGTAGGTAATGATATAGGAAAACTTAAACCTCAGTTTGGTTGAATGACTCAGATGTGAATGAGTTCACAGTGTACTTGTCTCAATGGCTTTGATGTGAATGACAGGAAGAAAAAGCAGGCTTGAAATAAAGTAGTGGTGCATGACATACTGTGCATAACACCATGTTTACTTACAGGTTTCTCCCCTTCCTCACTGTAGCTATCTATTAATGGTACTCTTTCAAACAGCAGAAACAAGTGAGCAGCTGACATCTTGGCTTTAGCATAGTCTGGAGTGAAAGAAGTGCTTTGTCCTAATGCCATTGCACCAAATACAATAGCTGAAAACACTCTGTAAAAATAAACAGGAGAAAACTTGTTACTTTTACAGCTCAGGCACAAAAAGCTTCTATGGCCAGAAGAGGGTCTTCAGACAAATAACTACTCCTTAGTAAGGTTGAGAGAGGGTAAAAACTTCAGAATTTTTCCTTCACTGAGAAAATCTGTAATGTCTTTTTAGGGAGGACAGTAGCTTCCCATTCTTGTGGGAAGCTGGATTTATTAGAAGTTGATGTTTTGCTTTCTCTTTCTATTCTCAATGCATGAGGTGCGGTAGGATGTGTTGTTCGTTGCAGTACAGTTTCCTCATCTATAAAGCTGCAGTTATTAGTTTTGGAGATTTATGGAGAAATTTGTCACTCAACATTTCCTTTGAAAGGCCCAGTCTTCCTCACACAGTCCAGTCCTTGAGTTCAGGAACAAAAGGCAAAGGGGCAAAGGATGCAAGCATGAAATTGGAGTCAGCAATGAGCAGTACAAGAATAGGTACACAAGAAAGGATTCACATGATTGCATAACGAAAGGGATGCTAATGCTTGTACATGAGAAAGTGTTGCTGTAATCAGCGTGAGATGAATGTTTAGCTTCAGTAGTAATTTTTGCCAGGCAAGAGTGTGGCAAGTGCTAAAACAAAGCATGGGGTGTGCATGGAAGACAACGTGACTATTGACAAATATAGATTGGAATTTCATCTGCAGGGAGTTGAAGGAAGACTTGGTTAGATGTTGGAGATGAGGGAGGTAAAAGGGTGGAAAGGTGCCAGCTGATAGAAGCAATAGCATCCGTTCATTGCTAGCACTTGAAGAAGCTTTTCCAACTCTACCTGGGAATCTTTTAGAATGGGCATTTGTTGAATCTTTCTCCTGCTCTCTACCTCTCTTGCCCCAGGGCTCATAATTTCCTCACTTTTGTTTCACTCATTACTTGCTCCACTTATCTTTTAATCTTCCCCACCTATGCTCCCTACAGCTAGGCCATGTGATTCTGTTGTTAAAGAAAACTTGTTGGTCATGAAAACAAGGGATGGCTTGGCCTTGCCTAACGTTGTTTTGCCTTCCTGTGTAACCTGATCATGAGAAAATGCAGTCTAAAAGTGACACATTTTGGATTTGTTGCAATGTGAGAAAGGAGGGGGAGTGTAAGGATGGAAGTATTTAGGTGGTTTTCTTTCAGTTGTATTTCACGATTCCTACAGGAAAATCAAACATTTTCCCAGATGGACCCAAAAGAATCTAAAGAGGAAATACTTACAAAAGCACATCTTTAAACCGCATATGTCCATTTTTTACTAGATATGCACCAAATCTAAAACATCCAGCATAAGTGAAGTACATAATAGCTTGTGTAAAGGCAAAAGTAAATCCGAAGATATGTGCCTTTTTTACAGAATTTCTGTAATGGAAAAAATATATTATCAGAATTCTATTGTGCACTCAGTTGTAGCAACCAAGAATGTGATCAGTGTTGTATAACTCAAAGGAATCCACAAGTCTTTATTAGCTTAAAGTAAAATATCTCCAGTTCTCAGTCCTAACCTAAAACATTATAATTTCTGTTTTCTTTCTGCTTGCAGAAACTCGTGACAATATTGGTACAGAAGAAAAAAATACTCAATATTTTGAGCATGCACAATTGGTATTGTTTTCACTGCATGCATTCAATAAAACAATGTAAAAAATAATAATACAGGTGCAATTTAAAGATTCACCTAACAGATGAGAATAATCATCAAGAACTTCAGAATTTCTACTGAGCAGACACTACTTCAACAGAACAAATCTTTGTGCTTTTTCTTATGTTGAACCAAAAATCTTAAAATAGGTTGTGACATTCATGAGGTTTCACATCATCTACAACAGTACTTTGATAAAATATCAGAGTGTGCAAATAATTGAACTGCTGTGCAGCTCTGACATTCTGGTTCCCTCCTGGGAAAACCCCATTGATTTTAACAGGGATCTTACCTAAGCCTATAGGCAAAACATGATTTTTGGCTTGTTATGCAATGTATTTACTCAGAATGAAGGCCTCATTATAATTAGAAATATTAAAAGTTTGCATTTCAAGAATTATGGCAGCTAATAACCCTATTATCATGGTTCAAGAAAACTGTTATTTAATCAGAGTGCTAACTTGAACAGGAAGATAATCTGTACTTTCCACGTTCAAGCTGAGTCTGGAATTAAAAACTTCATGATGCGTTGACAGAAAATAAATGTGATTCAGCTGATTGTGATTTGTGCTAATTTTAAAAAGAAATATTGTAACATCTTTCCAAGAAGCTTTTTATTACCTGTATGACACTTGCAAATTTTGTCCATACATGTACTCAAATTTTCTTTCCCGAGTCAAAGCAACAACAGTTCGAATATTTTCTATGGCTTCAGAAGCAATCTGTAATATCAGAAAAACAAGATTATATGGAAATTTTTAAGCCTAATCTGCAAAACAGAATTTAGAATGACTATGATAGAAGTGACAGAACATAACTACAATACTGTTGAAAGTGCATGATTGCAATATTTGTAGATATGCTTCTGATAAATAAAATCCAATAAGCATGTATTATAGCAGTGAAGTTGAGACAGCATGCATTTTAGTACAGGCCAGCAATGGGAGCTTACTCTGCAGCAGGCCTTTGCAACTGCTATCCAGCTTTAATTGCTAGTACCTGGTCTGGCTAAACTGAACAAGCCTTCATCACCTTCAAATGGATTTGGCCACAAATTTGATCTCACCCTAAAAGAAACAACCTTTCCCAGTTGCCTTCCCAACATTTTTGCAATACTAGAAGTCTTTAAAAACTCTGACAGGAGAAAATCAAATCTACTGCAGATTCATAAAAATATGTATTTTCCTGGCCCATAGGACAGCTTGGCAGCTAATTCCTATTAATTTTATATCTGCACATCTTCCCATTTTGCGATAGAAAAGATAAATAATAAGGTTAGAAGTTTCCAAAATGATTAATGATGTTATGTACTTGAACTTGACTGAAAACAAGTGAAAGTTCAGATCTTCATTTTCTTAATACTCCCCTAGTATAAAGGGGAATTACTTGCAGTTAACTAATATCATCAGCAAATGTTTTCTTATAGACAATTTATTCAGGCTTAGACAACAATTCAGCAAATAAAAAATCAAAATGTAAAACACATTGAAATGTGTTTTTTTTTTTAAGTAAATTCATAAAGCACTAGCTCCAGCTAGTAATTTTGTTCCAATGTACTGATTTCACAAGAAAGAAAAAAAAAACAACAAAAACAATCCTTATCTTTTCTCTAGAGAGTCATCTAGGACTTAAGCTCGTCTTTTTATGTACTATCTCCAGTATGAGATTTATATGCTGTAAAATCCCACTGCCTCTGCAGAAGCTCTCTGCCCTAACCCTAAGACTAACTCAATCATAATCTTAAATCAACCCTAATTCAACCCTAGCCTTAAACCAACCCTAACTCTATACCTAAACTATCTCTAAGCCTAATCATAACCCCAACCCTAACTCCATGTCATATGCTCTTCTTTTGTATAAATGGAGATAATTGGTTCCATTATATGTGTATGAATAACTCTCATGCTGATGAGGAAAGAATGAATATTGATTCTTTACTACCTATCAATAAAAGTAGTTTATTTCGGTCCCTGATGTGTGAAGATGCCACTTCTTCCTTGATGTTTTTCCAGGAAGAAACTCTCTTCTAAAGAGAAGATTTTTACCTAGAGCTAAAATAGATGTGTGGTACTTCTTTTCCTTCTCGTTTGCTTGATAGATTGAAAGTGAAACATTTTGCTGATTTGCTGTGGGAATAAATATGCTTTAAATTTTGCCATAAACTGTGGAGCTGAAAAAAAATATTTAAATTTATAGTCTGTCAAAGGCAGGTATTCAGGTCATCGCCTAACAATCATGTAACAGTTCTTACAAATAGTCTCTAAGGCAGTTGGCATGCAACAATGATAAGCAGCTGTAATCAACTTGACTATGAAATAACTTTAAAATATTCCAGTGCATAAGAAAGCATAAGGTTACTTGTTTGGCAAGACTGTATGAGTAATTAGTGACATCATTTTGAATTTCTTCTTGATTGTCCTACCAAGTAAAGAAGAATTTGCTGTTGTTGTTGTTGTTGTTTTCCTCAATGTATATATTGTTTTAAAAATAAATACCTTTTAACTTTATATTTTAATGTCTAACAGAATATCTCTGTACTTGTGAATTATCAGCCCTTACCGCAAAGGAAGCAAATATGACTTTCAGTCTTCAATCAACATTCTCTGTTTCTTTCCAAATCACAGAATCATAGAACAGCTTAAGTTGGAAGGGACCCCAAAGATCATCATGTTCCATTCTCCCTGCCACATGCAGGGCCACCAATCTCCAGAACTGGAAGTAGACCAAGTTGTTCAGAGCTCCATCCAACCTTGTTTTGAACACCTCCAGGGATGGGGCATCCACAGCCTCTCTGGGCAGCCTGTTCCAGCAAATCACCACCCTCTCGGTGAAGAACTTCCCCCTGACATCCAATCCAAACCTTCACTCCGAGAGCTTAAAACCATTGTCCCTTGTCCTATCACTGTCTATCCTTGTAAAAGGTGATTCCCCTCCTTTTTTATAATCCCCTTTTAAATATTGTAAGGCTGCAAAGAGGTCTCTCGCAGTCTTCTTGTATTGCCAAAATTGCACTGGATTCAAAGGAATACTCCTTTGTGAGACCTTGCTTGTTAAATTCGAGTTGCACTTAACGTTTAACTCATGTTTTCAATTTTCAGCTTTGTATTTTCTGTATCACCATTTCATCAGTACAACAATGCAGACTGACTTTGAGAAAAAGTATGTTACTCATCCAACCAATGTCCCTATAATTATCACTATGTAGCACAATATAAAAATAGATATTAAAAAAAAAACAGCACTGAACCCACCTCTCCTAAGGTTTCTAGTTCCTTTTTATCTTTTTTTGCATGTCCAGCAAGCATCTTCATTTGAATCATTCCTGTAATAGCAATAATTGGCACAATGGCTAAAAGCAGAAGGGTCAACTGCCAGCCATAGATCAATGACAAAACAATCCCAGTCCCAAGATTAGCTATGTTTTGGGCAACTAATGCCAGTCTGGAACCTGTAGCCTGAAAAAGAACAAAATCATTATTGCAATGGCTTTATTTTGAAACTATACAAAATATTTGTCAATTAGGTAGTTGTGATTTATTTAACAGAAGACATCTGAAAATCCTTGTTTTTAAATAGTTTGCAAACTTGAATGATTTATCTTAACTGTTTGAAAACTATTTAAGTACCTTTTGTACATGGAGTCTGAAATGATAATTTTTAAAACTTTTAAACTTTCAACTTGAAAAACACACAGTGATGCAATGACAACAATCCTCATTTAGAGACGTATTTTTATGCATTTTGTTGAGCTGGGCGTTTAGTATGGAAATGTGATGCTGTTTAGACATCTAAACAAGTTGGACAAATAAATAAATGAATGCGTTGGATGGCTCATTTATACTGGTGTTAACAGGATTGAACACTAGTATGAACTAAATCTTTACCACATTATCATACTGCAAAGATATCTATCCATCCACCTTAACTACTGCTATGATATTAAATTTTTGTGTGACACCAAACATAGAATCATCGGATTCTTAGAGTGGGAAGGGACCTCTGAGTGCCATCCAATCCAACTCTCCTGCAATGAACATGAACACCACAGCTAGATGGTTGCCCAAAATATCCTGAACAATTTTTAAAAAATAAGAGTTTCCAGAGAATAGTGAGCAGGATTTCTACCACTTGTATCCCCTCTGTAACTTACTCCATGCTAAATGAGGTCTGAAAAACGCCAGTGCATGTTACTTACTCCTTTCACTTGTGAGGCATCATTAGCAAGTCTTGTAATTAATTCTCCAGTGCTATTTTTAGGCTCATCAAACCAGCTGATCTCCTATGATATGAAATACACTTATTATGATCTCAAAAAATTAAGTCTCTACATACCTAATTAGGCGACTTAAGATAACTTAATCACTTTGGCTTATGACTGGATGACACATGATTCTAGTACTTTCTGTGCAGCTATAAATTCAGTAGACCTAAAGGCTCAGTAAAGTCATAGGATCTCCAAACTCAAAGCTAAGCTAACAATATGTATATGCTTTTTGTAAGAACATAAACATTACCACATTATTTCATAATAAACACAGTTTTACAAGATATCTTTGTTCGAATTTAACGTATTTTTTTTATGATCAGATGTTCACTAAAGAGGAATACCAAGGAAATAGCCATTTGAAGGAAAAATATTTGGATGTGTAACAGACATCTGCAAAGACTACTAACAAAAAACGTATTTTTTCCTGTTACATAGCCTGAAGGGCTGCAGCCTGTGGGAAGCACATGCAGGATCAGTTTGGGAAGGGCAGCACTGCATGGGAGTAACCCCAGGTGGAAAAGGGGCAGAGGGTGACCCTGAGGGAGTGGCAGAGATGAAGCACTAGACTGACCACAGGCCCATTTCCCTGCACTGCCTGGAAGCAGGAGATAGAAAAGAGTGGATGGAGAGAAGGGAATTTCAGTTTGTGTTTAGTTTCTCAGTGCTCTGTTCTGTTAGAAATAGGCAATAAATTACATTAATCTCCTTATAAAATGGTTTGAATCATAGAATGGTTTGGGTAGGAAGGGACCTTTAAGATCATCTAGTTCCAACCCCTCCTACAGGCAGGGACACTTCACTCTAGACCAGGTTGCTCACAGCCAGCCTGGCCGTGAGTGCTTCCACGGTGGGGGCACCCACAGCCTTGCTGGGCAACCTGTTCCAGTATCCTTTCATAGAACCATCATCACAGAATCTTATGCCAAGTCTGTTTTCCCTATGACAGTAACTAATGAGGCCTTCCTGTCCTTATCTCAGTCCATGAGCTTTTATCATTGTATTTTCTCTCCCTGTCTTTTTGGGGAAGAGGAGTGAGAGAGCCATGTGGTGCCAAACTGCCCATCAGCACAAAGCCACACACCTTGCCACCACACTGACTGCTTAGCTACTAGAGACTACTGTGTTTGAATTTCAGCCTGGTTATCTTAAAGAGTTTCATTCTGCTACTGAATCTATTTCCACTGACAGCAGAGACCTCTTTCTGCCTCTGCCCACTGCTTTGACCATCAGTGGCTCTTTGACTGCTGTGCAGGAGAAGCTACCAGTGCAGTGAGTGCAGCTAGTGAGATATCCAGGTCTTATGGCCTTCAGTAGTATTATTTGTGATCCTGCCTGGTAGCAGATCTGAAGGCAGATCTGAATTTCAAATTTGGCCTCTTAAAGTACATCCTACTTTCTCTGGGCCTCAATCTAAGGTGGCTTTGATTATATTAAATATGCTAAATAAACAGTACCATCAAATTGAGCTTTCTTACACTGGTTTTAAATGGCCTTCCCTAGTCAGTCACATCAATTAAATATTTTAAAAATATCTATTTAGACCTGTTATGAAATGTTTTAAAAATATCTATTTAGACCTGTTATGAAGATAAAATCCAGTTTCTAAACTGAATTTAAAAAAAATCATTGTGAAATCTTTATAGATATGATCTCTGCATGTCTACTTAAATACCCAGTTTTGGCATGAAAACATACAAGCTTTTCTAAAGCTTTAGAAAGCTAACTATATCATGCCTAGTAATGTACATTTACCTGTCTCAGAATTGCTCTAAATGCCATGGATCGAAGCCTCATTGTGAGGATTTCTCCAGCTTTACCAAATGTGAAACCCTGCATGAGAGAAAGAGTCTTTTAAAAAAAATTACCTAATTACAGTTTCTGTCTTTTTCAGGCAGTAAATCAATTACCTGCATACAGTATGAAGAAGAATATCACTACATAAAATATATTCTAATTACAACTGAGGTAATCAAAGAATTTTAGAGCTAAATTTGGAACCTGAAAGGGTACGGAATATAATTACACTTTTCTTTTAAGAAACAAGTATGTATCACATAACAGTTTTCAAGCCCCAGGAAGCAATGATTTAATTGCTGGAATACTTAATTGCACCTGATCTCAAACCAAAGCTAGTCACAGGCTCGGTGGTATAAGCAGTAAACCCCTACGGTTATTTTAGGCAATGCACAAATACCAGGGATTTTGCTGCTCTCTTAAGAGCTTACAGTAAAAAAGTGTAGTGCTACTGGGAGCATTATTTTCTAGGGGAGAGCTCTGAGCCTGCAGAGACACTCACTGACCTCAGCACAATTCGATATGCAAGGAGTAGTGTTGGTAAATCTGTCCATTCTGGGCCAGGGCCATGCAGGATCAGACCACATAGGAGTGAGATGGGAGACATGGGAAGACACGTTTTAGTGTGGAAATAACCCTAACAGCTACTCCAACAATTCTTTTTTCTTTTTCCAGTGGAACACAGAAGTAGGAATTTTGAGTTTGGTTCTGCTTGAGGGGAGGAGAGGTGCCTCAAGGGCATTGGGGTAGAAAGTGGAAAGATTGTGTTCAGACTTGTACAGATCTTAAAGCAAGATTGACACAAGTAGTTGAGCAACAGCTAAAGGGATTTGTGCATGTAAATTGAGATATCCATCAATTCACATGACAGATGACTTGATTTATCTATGGACATGGCAGTTTTCCCACAACACATGTAGTTCCAGGCACTGGTAAGCACACATACCCATGGAAAAATGGTGTGCAAATGTGAATTTAGAGTCTGTTTCAGAAAATACAGTCAAAAGGATTTGATCCTGTACAATGGAAGGATGAACTTCTAAACAGTGAACATGAAATATTATTTAACTTTCATGGTACAGAGCTGTAAATAATCTTACACTAAATATATGGTGTGTTTTTTTCCAGAGACTTTTGGTGCAAGTTTTCTCAGAAATGGAAGGGGCTGAGTGCAGTTCACGTGGGTACACGTTGGGCACAACCAGCACAGATGCTTACAGCACTGCTGCACAGAATGCAGGGCAGGTGATGAAGTATACATTTACCCAAGACAGAAATGCTACCCTACATCTGATCTGGGCCTGTGCTGCCAAATTGCTACCTGTATTACTTTCTGTATTATTCTGTCTATTTTTCTCCAAAGGCTGTGCTAGAGGTAGGCCTCACAGCCAAAATTTCCTTCGCTGGGGAGACAGAGATCAGGCTACACCACAGAATACATTTCAAACCTCTTACAACCTTTTGAACACCTGATAGTCAAAGATCATCAACACTTTTCTCATGTACTGCTCGATACCAAGGCACAGAGAGCTTAACTCACAATTGTGATACAGTGTATGAAATATTGTGAGCACTTATGGTATCAAAAACTTACCTGAAGAAAAGATGTGACAAAAGAAATGAGTCCAAAACCTAAAAAGAGTAATGCGTATGTGCTATTTGTCTCTCTCATAGCAGCCTTTCCTTTTTCCACAAACATCTATAGGAGAAAATTTTGAAAATTAAATTTCATTAAGTTCACACACAATAGTTTCCCTTGTTGTTTTCACATACCTGCTGTATTCTTAACAGAGACTTAAAGGAAAAACAAGTCTATTTATTGATGAGTTAAGATGTTTTTCCTTTGAAGACCATGAATCTGAAGTGATTATACATGTTCTTGTGAATGAAAGCTTCATTTGTATTTTTGACAAGATAAATCAGTAACATGTCAGTGAATAAACCCACATCTGTAAATTATTATTGGAATTTACACCTGCAAAAAGCTGAGGCATGTCTTAAGACATTAAAAGAGCATTTCTCTGTGATCAGTGGCTGAAGATTACTATGTATTAGTGACTAATTAGTGAGAGAGAAGAATGGTTTTTACAAAACCATTATTTTTTCTATATAGATAAAGAGATTTCTATTGTTTGCTTTATATTTGATAAAAGAATTAAAAAAAAAAATAGAAATATGCATTGTATGGACAGTTTTCTTGATCAGAGAAATAGTTTTCCATTTACAGCTTCCATGTGCTTATTTATCTCACCAGTGAGTAAATGAATATTAAAGCTGTAATATGCTCAAACTATTCTTACACCTTTATATATGATAAAATATTCACAGTTTGTGATGCAAGATCATACAGTTTTGTTTTACCATGTTTGCAGAGCAATAAAGATAATACCCCCAGGTTTGGATAAAACAAATAGGTTTTATAAAATTGAGGTAATGAGGATGAAGCAGTTTCAGAGAGATCACAGGAGAACCTCTCCTTCACCAAAGTTTTGTGAGCTGATCTGCTCAAAGACAACAGAGATGTCTCATTGTTCTGTGAGACTCTGAGCAGAAATTCAGCATTCTCATAGCATGGACCTTCAGCCACTCTTCACCTTTTCAGGCAAATTGAAAAAATGCAGCATTTAATTCGATTGTGCTAAACCAATTCAAGGTTTATAAAAACAATAAACAACAATGAAAGATACAGCAGATAAAGTTCTTCTTGATTTTATACTTACCCCTATAACATCTGAAATCATGACTGAAAATATAGGTTGTAAGGCCCCATTGATAATTGCACATAAAGTTCCAACAACAAAGTAAGGCCATTCAGTTTTATTCAGTTTCATAATTTTAAAAAATGAAGACGAAGGTATATTTTTATCCTAGAATAAAAAGATTCCATCAGAATAAATATAATACATCAACGGAGAGAAATGAGAGTTGTGTGTAATACTTCTGATCTGCTCTCTATCTCATATTCTATGTAGGGAAAATCCAAACTGTTCATCTTTAAAAATACTTTAACTACAGAAATTCTGTTACTCAGTAACCAACATTAATAACATAAAAAATAGAAAAAGATCAATGAATGAATATGTTCTCTCAAAGGCTTAGTCACAAGCTCCACCTACCCTTTTTGAGACCATCCTGACAAAGAAATTGTGGGAATTTAGACCACTTTTTCCATTTGATGGTATTGAATGTTGTATAAATTGCTCCTTACTGCTGAAAATAATGTATTGTTTTAGCTCATTCGTTAAAATGATAACTGTACCTTCATTGTCAATAACTATTTGTTAATGCATATTCATTTTAGACAAAAATAATAAGTATTCTCTATTTTTTTATGACCGATTCCCCGTTTCTGGTTTGGTTCCACAAGTAAATAAATTAACTTGACAGTTAAGCTATTCCCACACTAAAGTAAATTTGTTTCATAATATTGTTCAATTAAACTGTTTTAGTATCACAATAGAATAGATTTTAGTTTCAGGGGAAAAGAGTGTTTCCATAGAACCCTTCCTCCATGATTCTGTCATTTCATCCGTCCTTAGCCGGATAGGTAGGTTGGAGGTTGTGGTTTTTAAAAGATTTTGTTAAAAGTCACTCCCTGTTGAGTGGGATCATGCTTCTTTCTTGTCCCATTAGTTATGGAAAACATATGCAGGTAAGAATACATGGACACTCACAAGCTGATCAGCTTTTTCATCAAGTTCATCATTCTGTATTCTGAACCTTTTAATGCTTTTCCGAGTGGACTTTCTTTTCTGTCCAGTCAGTACTGATCCATTCAGTGCCTCTTCTGAGACACTTGATGTATTATCATCTTCTTCCTGTAACTGACCTTCAGTTTCTGATGTCTGAAATGAAACACAGTATGACGCTAAAAATCATTTATGGCTATATTGTCCTGTACATTCAAATGTTGATCAGTTCTAAATAAAAACAACAGTCTTCTGTTAAATAAATGGAAGATTAGTAAGAACTGTGCAATTTTACAAAACCACAAGCAAATATTGAAGTTTTATCAAGTCCTCTCTATACTCAGTGGAAAAAACGTCATTGTGCTAACACTTAAAAGGAAAAAAAAAATTAGCCAGAATATTTTTCTCATTTGTTATCATGTTAAACTGTTCTGACAACACACAGCTGGTGCACTCCCTAGTACTTAAATAAACTGGGGGACGAACTCCTTGAGAGCAGCCCTGCGGAGAAGGACTTGGGGGTCCTGGTGGAAGAGAAACTGGACATGAGCCAGCAGTGTGTACTTGCAGCCTGGAAGACCAACTGTGTTCTGGGCTGCATTAAAAAAGGGGTGGCCAGCAGGGAGAGGGAGGTGGTTGTTCCCCTCTACTTGGCTCTTGTGAGGCCTCATCTGCAGTACTGCGTCCAGGCCTGGGGCTCCCAGTACAGGAAGGACATGGAGCTCTTGGAGCAGGTCCAGAGGAAGACCACTAAGATAATCAGAGGGCTGGGGCACCTCTTTTATGAAGAGGTTGAAGGAACTGGGCTTGCTTAGCTTGGAGAAGAGAAGGTCCAGGGAGACCTCATTGTGGCCTTCCAATACTTGAAGAGAGCATAAAAACAGGAGGGGGAACAAATGTTTACATGGGTTGATAGTGATAGGACAAAGGGGAATGGTTTTAAGCTGAGACAGGGAGGTTTAGGTTAGATCTTAGGAGGAAGTTTTTCACACAGAGGGTGGTGACACACTGGAACAGGTTGCCCAAGGAGGTTGTGGATGCCCCATCCCTGGAGGCATTCAAGGCCAGGCTGGATGTGGCTCTGGGCAGCCTGGTCTGCTGGTTGGTGACCCTGCACATAGCAGGGGTGTTGAACTAGATGATCATTGTGGTCCTTTTCAACCCAGGCTATTCTATAATTCTATGATTCATAAGGTCCATAAGAGAAGTCTTCAGCATGATGAAAGAGACATGAAGACTACAAGCTATTTCAAAGTTAAAACCTCGTAGAAACAGATGTTCAGAAGACAGTTTGAAAGAGAAAAAAAATATTCTAGATAGACTTGTCTGAATGACAAAACTGCAGGAGCCTGTGTCAATATAATTCTGGTGATTTGGAAAAGTACTTGTGTAAGAGTTTGCATTATCACAATGAGGGTGATGAAGCACTGGAGCAGTGACTTGCAGAGGGTGTGGAGTCTCCATCCTTGGAGGCATTCCAAATCCAACAGAACATGGCCCTGGCAACCTTGGACCTCAGATTCTTCCCTGTGTTGGACTAGAAGGAGTTGGGCTAGAGAAGATACCAAGATCCATTAACCTGAGTTATTTGATGATTCTATAGGTTGGAAAAGGAATCTGAGAAGTTATCAGTTCCAGAACTTTGTTTTTGTTAGCACAATCTTCATTTTAATTTTCTCACATACTTTGCTTTTAATGTCATACTTCGCTTTTAATGTCATACTTCTTAAAAACTTTTATGTTCATAATTACTGTAATTCAGAGCTTTGAATCAAACTTGCACATTTTACCTTTATTTCTTTTTCTTCTTATGAAGTTCAGTACTCCTCAGGAAAGGTTTTTTCCCTAGAGTTTTTCTACTGAGAAAACAATGCAATGTTGGAGGTACAATTCAGCACCACACAACATAATGAAAGTTACGGAAAAAAAATAATGAAAAAGCTACCTGCATATTAACAAGTTTGTAGTAAACTCCCTTCTGTTCCATCAGTTCATCATGAGTCCCCTGTTCTGTGATGACACCGTTTTCAAATGCAGCTATAAGATCTGCGTTTCGAACTGTTGACAAACGATGAGCGATAACAAGAATAGTGCGGCCCTTCCTGATCTGCAGACATTATAACGATGGCTCCACATTAGCATTGTCAGGTACATTTAATATTTCCTCACTTCATACTAAGGTTAAACAAAATATTTTAACTGAAAAGAATTTGCCATGGAAATGGTGTTCTAATTAAGATCAGAATTTTCAATTAAGAAATATTGAATTTCAGACTACCTCTCAGTTCTGAGGTAATCAAAAACAAAAAGGTAACAAATAAAATATTGCAAATATTTTATTTTAAATTGCAAAAAAAAAAAAATTATATAAAATTTAAAAAAATTGCAAAAATTTAATATAAAATACTGCAATATTTAATACAAAAACATATTTAATATGAATTAAAGTACTCTGGTTTTCCCTGCTGGACTATTACTTTTTAATCCTCTAAACATTAATATCAAAAGGGTTTTTTTTATTTGCTTGTTTTTTAATTGCTCATTCAGTATTATTCCAGGTTAGGTATCCAATTTTACTGAAAAAAAAAAAAAAAAAAAAGACAACCACTTAGTATGTTAGTAACAATTATATTTCAGAGCATTTCACACGTATTACAAATTTGTCACTTACAAAGTAATTTTAATTGCTCTTGGAACTGGTTGCCCAGAGAGGTGGTGGATGCCCCATCCCTGGACACAGTCGAGGTCAGGCTAGACAGGGCTCTGATCTAGCTGTAGGAGACCCTGCTCAATGCAGAGGAGTTGGACTAGATGACCTTTAAGGGTCCCTTTAACACAAACAATTCTGTGATTCTGTAAATTACACATTTGCTTTTTTGGAAATGCTAATCTGTCATTGTGCTTAAAATCATACTTCTATTACCATTCATTAATAATGAAAATAAATCCCATAAATATCTAGTTTGACATGGCAAAGATAGTTTTCCAGCACATTTTGACAGTGCGCTCTGAAATAAATTGGTATTAGTATCAGATAACTCAGCGAGTTAATCCAACCTTTATACAGTTCAGTGAAAACTGTTATGGATGGAATATTCTTGACAGAATTTCAACCTAAATCTGACATCTTGATAGTGTTACATGATTTAAGAACTGGAAATTACACCCATTTAAACCATCCTATAACAAATGGTATGCCTTTTCTTGGTAGTCTGAAGGCTTTGTTTCTTAAAAGGGTAAGAATCACATCAAAATGTAGAAGAAAATCAAGCTATTGACCTTAATCATTAAAAGCAGAATGCTCCATCCATGTAAATGGTAAATGAAGATGCAGTAGAGGCTGGGTAGAGTCTGTAGGGAAAAGTAGTCTATGTAGTAGTCTGATGTAAACCTTTTATAGAGGTATGTGTTCAGCACAGAAAGAGAGAAAAAAAGTAGGTAACAGGAGGACAAGTACATACTGGGCACACAACAGCTTGGCTTCCTCTTGCTTAACATTAGCAATTTCAGAGCTAGTCTAGTCGGAGCAAGCTTTTCCGGTATGTTCTGCCAGACACATCAACAGGGAGCGTCATCTCATCATATGACATTTTAAAGATAGGTTGGTGAGGTTAGAGGCTATGTAACTTGTTTAAACTAGCTGTATAAGTCTTACATTGCAGCAATCAGTTGGGATCCCATCAAATGTGTCTTAATCAGCAGTTCTCTGCCCTACTGTCCCTGGGATTCACTTTATAGAGCATGGTTTGGGGGAAAGATCGCTGAGCATGCCACATAGCTTCACAGAGCAGTGTGAATTATCAGATACTAGGACCAGTAGAAGAGCCTCAGTCACTGCAGCTAATGGCAGTTTGGTGTTCAAGCAGAAATTATCAGACTAAAAGATTTTTATAGATGAGAACTTGGATTCTGTTTTCTGATTCTCCCAGTCATGACCATGTAAAGCGAGGTACTGCTACAGAGGCAAAAGAGTATATGGAGAGGAAATACTTTCTGAAGATACTGCCCACAGATAAACTGTAGTCAGTACTGGAAATATTTATGCAATGTTGATAACTTGTGTTTGCTCAAAGGATGATAAGCAGAGATGTATAATGAGAGAGAAATGGAGTTTAAAAAAAAAAGTGATTGATATGTGATTAATTCAGCTTGAGGAATAGGTGGAACTACTTTGTAAACAGTTCACATGATTGTTTAGAACAGACAAGGATTGGCTATTTTTTTCAGTTCTCTAGGTATTTTAAAAGGTATGTTTAGACAGCCGTCAACAAAAACTACCACTCTTGAAAACCCAACTAACCAATTACTTTGCTATTAATAAGAACACAGCCCTTACGGATTCCTGGTTGGGAATACTAGTCTGCATTGAGCACTTCCAATGACTGAAGTTTTTTGGGGGAAAGCCTGCTGAAGTTCAGTCTGGCTCTTAACAGCATTGACTTAATTCCATGGGCACATACAAAGTGCTTCCAATTCCTTGAATGAGCAGATAATAGTTGCAAGTTCAGGTTTGTTTTAAACTTTTTAGGAATTACAATTTCTTGCAGCTCTTTAAATAAAAAAGCAATACAGACCTTGTCCAGCGCTGCCTGCACAATGGATTCACTCTCAGTATCCAAAGCTGATGTTGCCTCATCAAGCAGAAGAATTTTAGGATTGCGAACCAGAGCACGGGCAATTGCTATTCGCTGCTTCTGCCCTCCACTCATCTGTGCCCCTCTTTCTCCAACCACAGTTTCAAACTTCTGCAAGACAACCACGCACATTTCCACCAACACTCAGCGGCACGGTCCTTTCACAAGGAAAGGCAGTGTACAGAAAAGGCACATCAGTGTTAGTAGCCCCAGCAGCATCTTCTCCTTCCTCTAAAATACGGCATGTTAAGCACACGCTTAAATATACCTTCCTGTTTGTGTCCCTAGAACTCCCACAGTTTCCTAAATGCTCGTCCAGCCATCGTTTAATAATTTAAAATTTACATTATTCTCAAAAGTCGTGAGGAAGCTCTGCACAGCTCTGCATATTCACAGCTCCGGGAATAGGCTCCTCTGTTCAGGAGATGCCCTTCTGAGAAACTCTTTGCTAAGTGAGTAGGATGAAAAGCAATTGTTTCAGCAGGACAGCTGGCTTGCTTACCTTGGGGAGCTTCATGATGAAATCATAAGCATTAGCTTCCTTGGTAGCTTTTTCAATTTCTTCCATGGTGACATCCTCACGGCCATAACGAATATTTTCTGCAATAGTTGTAGCAAACAGCACGGGCTCCTGGTTCACCACACCAATAATCTCCCGCAGATATCTTACGTTCAGGCTCTTAAGATCCTGCCCGTCGATGGTAATCTAAAGCAGGGGAAGCAGACAAACACCATTTACTAGGTGTTTTTGTCAAGAACTCTCCCCAGCCCAAAGCCCATCTCTTTTAGGGGAGACTGGACCATGTCCTTTGAACAAGGGCAGCGAGACCAGAAGCTGACTTCTGCAGCTGTGCCGTTAGAACACAGAGCAGTCTGCTCTCTTGAAGAGTCTTACCGTGCCTTCCTTGGGGTCGTAAAATCTCTGGATGAGCTGAACAGTTGTACTTTTTCCACAGCCACTGCTACCAACCAGGGCCACTGTCTGGCCACATTTAATCTTGAGATTCAAGCCTTTCAGTATCTGTGCATGTAAGAAAGGTTGCCAGAAGCAAAAGAAGATGTAAAAACATCAGTATAAATTTGCAGAAACTTTAAAGACTCCAGTGAAACATCCTTCACATTTACAGAACTGAGCAGAGACATCCCTGTATTCTTCATTTTGAATCAGGCTCTATTCCCCTGATACATTATTAAACATATTTTTTGTGATTTTTCTCTCATTGTGGCATGTTTCTGTTCTATCAGTGACTATAATGCTGATACAGTTCTTATATGTCTGCAGTCATAACACTTGCCGTAATGTGGTGATTGCCTAGGTTTGAACAGGCTCACTCAACATTTAAAAATGGCAGCAGCCTCCCCCAGTAGAATTCTTAACTTTCCTACTATCAAGATATTAGAGCTAGCATTGGAGATGTTGAATTGTTTTGTAAAAGATCTGTGAAGTAGATAATGCCATGGAGTTAGAATGCTGATTATCTGGGAAATTTTGTAGGAGAGCTCTAGCAAGGAAAGGGAAAAACTGCATGTGAAACTGTGAAGGGAGGGACTTTGTAGTTTCACTGCAGATTGTGAAGATATTGTTCCTTATGCTGCTAACTTCAAAATGCAGTATTTCACATGTGTTATAAAAGTGAAGGCCTGCTTTCCATGCAGATGTACTTTCTCCCCCTTCACTACTCAGCCTCAGGGAGGTGATGAAGATGCCAACAGTCACAAAGAAAGAACTTTTCTTTCCCACTTACACTGCTGTTGGCCTATAGGAGCTTTTCTCTGTAGCTTTCTCTAAAAGAAGATTCTCTAAAAGAAGAAAGGTTTGTAAACTTCTGTGCAATGAGACAAAAGGAGACATTTTCTTGGATATTTCTGTTTCAGTTGTGAATGAAAAACAAGGATTTGTTTTTGTATATTTGCATTAAACTTCACATTATTTCATTACTAGTAACCCAGAAGGAAGCCAGTGTGAGGAAGTTCTAAACTTAAAAGGGAGCACTGATATTCCATGTAACACACTTGCCAAGATTCTTCCTGGCACATTACAGCAAAGCAAGCACTCTTCTATTTCAGTAATACTAAAATTTCTGAAAAGTTTCCATTTTGGTCAAGAATATTTTGAATTTTGAGATTCTAGTGACATGAAAATGAGTAAGTATGAATGGAGACAACCTCTTTTAAACCCTCAAGATATCTGAGAAATCAGTCTTTGTTTTAAAAGTTTTTACATGGAAATAAACTCATTACAGAGTGGGACATTTACAGGGAAGCTTGCTCTGGGAGTAAGATAAAAGTTAAGAGCCTGGTGCAAAACCTGAAGATGCAAATGGAAACACCTCAGCAATTTCAGCTTTGGGCCAAATGCTGTTCTCCACTGAAGTGAGAAGGATAAATTCTCTTCATGATATTTACTTGCATATAAGCTCGCAAGAAAAAAAGCGAATGTAAATTCTTTCTTACTAGAGGCAATTATCTTAAAGGAAATCTGTATAAATTCCATGCATTATACCTTAATATCTGGCCTAGCAGGATAACTGAAGTAAACATTTTGGAATTCCAAATTCCCCTTAATATTGTCCGGTTTATAGCCAGCATTGGACGAACTGTCAATTTGAGGTTCCTGTGCAGATAACACAGCAAGAGAAGAAAAAAAAGAAAGGAAAACACACATTTGATTCCTAACAACATTTTAGCATGATGCAAGGCTGTGGAATCTCTGAAGTTAATGTTACCATACATAAAGGCATACACAGAAAGCCTCACTGCAAACAGCAGACTGAAAATAACCACTTAATCAACTCATGAAGTTACCAGTCCAGGTGAATCTGCCAGTGACTTGGCAAATTACTTGTAAAATAGCACTGCTGTCAGTGTGGTTTGTTTGTACCAAAATGTCTGCAGTCCTTGCCGGCCACTCCAGTATGGACCAGAAGCCCTATAAATAACTGTTGTAGTTCAAAGTAATTATTTTCAGTCATGGGGCTCTTGTCACTGTTATCTCAGGTAGTTAATCGAGCATGAGTTAGCATGAATATAATTACTATTTCTTCTTTGAGTTTCTGAACCACCAAGTAAAACAGTAACAGGTAATAGTTCTCATCTTGCTCATTTACAAGCTCACATCCAAGTATTTAGACCCTTGTCCCACATACATAACTCTGTTAGGTAGAATTTTTAAATGTTATGACATTGTATGCACAGTTCTTTGGACTTGCTAATTTTTTATTCAAAAGCGAAGTCTGATGTTCGATCATTTTCAAATGGCAGTGTCATCCATGGCAAGGATACTTACATTGTCTATAATACTAAATATTGCATAGGCAGCTCCTCTTGCATTGGCAAATGCTTCCATACTTGGTGCAGCCTGTCCAACACTAAAAGCTCCAACTAATATAGAAAAAAAGACCTAAAAATAAAAATAAAAGCAAAAAAAAATAGACTTAATACACTATGCATCTGGTATTCATAGCTCTATTTAGACAGCTTAATTTATCTGAGAAGCTCTCTTCCAGCTGCTTTCTGCAGGATGTTAGTGCTCCTCAAAGTACCTGGTACCTGACTGTGATGGAGCTGATGAAATAACACAGATGTAAACTTGTTAGCAAACAGGCTGTGACAGAGGTTAGAACTTTAGCCATATTGTTGCATTCCAGCCTTTCCAAAAAAGGTCCACTCTGGTGTCAGTGAAGATAATGACTTCAGGTCAGTGAGCTGCAACTGAGCATTGAATTAGTTACAAAAGAAACAGTACTTGAAGCCTGCCTGGTCTTTCTCTCATGCTTGCCACCTCCTGGCACGGTCCTAGACTCCTGAATGTCAAACCTCAGTCCCCTAGCAAAGATCCGGTGAATACAAAAACAACAACTACTTGTTATTGATCCAGGCTGGCTTTTAACAAGGCACTTTGTGGTGAGTGATTTTTATGTTGCTATCAACTTGGGGAAATATATCCATTACATGTAGAGCTGTATTTTTATCCATTTTGTTAGCAGGGCTGAGAAACTGAAAAATGCAGTTTGGATAGCTAACATCAACCAGACTCAAAATTTAAGCACTTTTACACAGGATCAGCTCAGTGCTTTTCATAAACACTGTCCAGCTACCGGTAAATACTTACTGTAAAGACTTTTCCAATTGTATAGTCATCTGAGAGTACCAAGATGGTTCCATACCAGAAGGCCAGTGCATAGGATCCATATATCAAAAAGAAAGAAATACCCATGGAAATATTGGCTGAAATAGCTTTCTGGATACCAATACGTTTGGCATCTTCCAAATTTTTTTGATATCTGAAAGATAAAGCAGGAAAAAAGCAGAACATGCATGGAATTACTCTTCTTTCTTTCATTGTGTATACTCATAAAATCCCCAAAGTATACATCAAAGCTAAATGAAGTATTTTAGTAAACAGAAATCAAATCCTGAAAAGATCATGTTGTGAGTAGAGGAAAATGTACTGACTGCCCTTCACGCTATGGCAGATTGAGCTGATCAGCTAAAGCTGGACCAAGTCCTGGATGAGTGAAAATGGCTGGTAAGATGCTGAACAGTTGTCAACTTGTAAATTTGGAGTTTTCCAAATGCCAGAGAACATTTTTGATTTTACAAGGAAAATTGTTGTGTAAGCGTTGAAATATATCATAAAGAAAAGAGAGCTGGTGATATGAAGAAAATGGGATAATTTTCTGACAGTATCACTTTGGAGAATGTAAAGGAGATTATTGGGTTGGTGGTTGGATTTTTAAATGGACAGAGGGAATATACACAGTTTCACGTGTTTAACTGTGAAAGACTAACGTAAATACAGACAAAAGAATCAAATGGTAGCAGTAGCTGCATGACCCATATGCTCTTGGAGGTGATAGCTGGCAAGTCCATTTTAGAAATAATCACTGAAAAAATAAAAGGTGTTCTAATTTTTTATTTAGTTCAAGCTTATTCACTTTTTTTTTTTTTTTTTTTCATTTTGTTCTAATTAGTAAGCTGCAAAGATAAAGCTGGCTATAGATGAAAATGAAGAATTCCTGGTTGAATCAGTTACAATAATTACAACTGAACACACACACAAAATTGTCTGCAACAAAGGTTTTTCATCTCATGAGTCCTGGAAATTTAAAAGTATTGAGATTATAATTGCACAAGCAATAGACTCAAAATTGTAGTTCAGTCCCAACCTTCAGTAGAAACAAACACACAAACAAATCTACAAAATGCGAATGATGCCAAAAGCAGGATGACAGTGTGAGTCAGTGTGTTTCCATTATCACACTTGACCTTAAGGTGAAAACGGTAAGAAAGAAATGATGAAGAGGGAGTCTTGAGTCCAGAGTAATGAAAATACTGGCAAACCTAACAATGGCCCAGTTGTGAAGACTTCTCATTATGTTCAAATTGTGGACAAAGCCACAGGATTGAAGTACTGTTAGACAAATAGTGACCTGAGAAATTACAGGCTTGTGTATGGGCAAAAAAATATATATTAAGTGAGAAAAAAATAACTGCCAGAAAAAAGAATAAAATCATAAATAAATGAAAAATAAAGTAAAATTACAAAAAAATGGAATTTGTCATAGGCTTTGAAAGTGAAGAGTTAACCCAATTGCTTTTCTTTAAGACTGTCTTTCCCAGAGAGGGAAGACACAGTAAAACGAATCCATTGGGGCTTCATTAATGCCATCTAATGCCAATTTATTCTGGAGGCACTGGATAAATTATTCATTTAACAGTAGTTCTAAAACTGTGAAAGAATTGTAAGGTAAGGAATCGTTTGAAGGAAAACAGCAGTGTTCAGTGAGGAGATATTGTAGCCAAGGGAGTTAACAGCATGAACTCTTCTGTCAGACTTGGGATCTGTTGTTTCCATACTTTTTAATGACTTGGGCACGTAAGTAATGTTTATGATAAATGAAATTTCCTGTTGGTAGAAAAATGAGAGGGTGAGATCAATACAGATGATGAGTGAGAGGACAAAGGAATATCAGAATATCTTACAGAACTAGACACATGATGTTAGAAGAAAAGGTGACACATTTAAAGAATAGAGATGATCAGTGAAATGGAAAGCCTATATTGTGTGAGAAAATTAAAAGAAATTAATTCAGATGGGCTACTATAATGACACCTAAGAGTCTTTGTGATTTATTTCTACAAATAATACAGGAAAATAAAACTATGGGAAGCAACTACTAAAGCAAAAGTTCGGTGCTGGTACAGGAACAAACTAGTAGACAGGGGCTCTGTGGATGCTCTGATGGAAAGAGATGCCCAATCTTTGTTTAAGCAGTAGCATAGCCTCCCTGCAGCAACATAGCTAAGACTACTTGATTTCAGGGGGACCTCTTGTGCTTACTAGCAGGGGGAATAGATGGTGCAATTGTTTACTAAAGAAACAGACCCTGATCTCAGTAACTTGGGAGGTCCTTCCCACTTCTGGAAATACATACATCACATTCAGTGCCTCTCAGTATATTTTGTTTTCTTCTTGAATGCCACAGTTAATAGAAATGACCCTTTTTTCCCCAGCTGGTATGTTGTATATAAGATTTGCAGGACATGAAAAGGCCTACTCTCAGCTCTCTTAACAAGCTTTACAGAAGCATTAATGAAGACATACAGCACCATCAAGGTATTATTTTTTTTATTCCTCTTATTATTCTTCTCATTAGCAGCCATCATCCCAGGGATGAGATGAGTTTGAGATGTAGAATCTCAAGAACAAGATGGTCTGATTCGACAGAGCTAATTTCCAATTTATAAAGATCTTTCTCACTGCCATAGTTTCAGAATGCTTTGCAGTAATTTAGCATTTCACCATCACAACCTCTAGTATAGTGTTACGCTGATGGAAATGAGGGATGGAAATGAAGGATGCATGGCAGAAAGTACTTTAAGGACAAGTAGGAAAAAGATGAGAGGTGTAAGGGTGTGAACTGGGTGAAATGCTGAGGTGAACTGGAAAACAAGGCATAGACACCCAAAGGGCTTCCTTTTTGCTGACCAGGGAGCAGTGATAGAAGAACAAAGGGGATAAGCAAGCCAGGGAAGGGATGGTGTATGTTTTCAGTGGATGACACAAATGTTACTGAACTTTGCATTTGAAAAACTTCTGCCAACTGTGACAGTCACGATGGTTATCTTTAGATAAAAGATCAAAAAGAAGGCAAGCACGATGTTCCATGGTACAATATAAATAAATACACCTGCATGTCTTTGGTTTGTGCCCTTGGTTTGTGACCTTTGCATTATACTTGCCTTTTCATGTCACATATCTGTCCTTTTTTGCTTACAACTCTCGCTATAAGTATATGAAGCCTGAATAGCATATATTTTTAGGGAAAGGGAGTCCATCTCTGCATTATCTTATGAGGTTCTTTAAAAATGATGAAAAAGAAAACAAAAATTTCAGCAGCAAAGACAAAACCTTTTTAGATACCATTATAAACCAGCCAAATAAAGGGAATTTTTTCTCACCTTTCAGTTTCTTTTCTCTGTCCTCCAAATGCTACCACAGTTCGAACTGCTGCCAGAACTTCCTCTGCCACAGCTCCTGCTTTTGCATATGCAGTTAGCTCTTTGTTAGTGAATGTGGAAATCATCTGTGTAGAAGTAAAAAAGAACTAACTCTCCTGCTCAAAGAAAAACAGAATGTGCTCAAACTTTGTTCTGACATCCACGGATACTTAATTGTTTTGTACTGAATTTCCTTTCTACTTTATTATATTTATATAGACTTTTAAAAGATTGCCCATTTTAAATTTTCATTGAAGCTCTTAAGGGCAAGGCTGCCCAGTGTCACAGCAATTCAATTGCCAGGTCGACTACTAAACACACTGATGTCTCTTTGAAAGTTCTAGCCAAAAGCAGAAGCAGTTCTGTAGAATCCACTTCTCTCTCAGAGGGTTTTGCATTTACTTCTTGTGTACTATTTTCACTAAGTTATTGCAAGCTGAGCAGAAGGTAAAGAGAGGACTGGAGCAGGGTTCATGGTGTGCTGGCTGCCTGGCTGTGTCTGCCTGTGCCCATATGCTGACCCCAAAACCAATGTCCTCCTCACCTTAGCATCAGAGCCCACAGACAGCCGTTATCACAGAAACCTAATTTACTGCAGTTTCATACCAGAATTTACCTGAACTAACCTCAGTTGTGCAATCTTATCTCATCTGTATACTTGTTTATATTAGTTGCCATTACTTTGTTATTTTGGTGTAGTTGTCATGGAAATCCAGTGAAGAAGGGGAAGGTACAGATTATTTACCCTTTCATATGAGAATACATTATATTTATATAACTTTTATGGCAACAAATGCCCATGGCAGATGAACTGCACTTCCTCAGCTATACCATTATGTGAACCCATACAGCTTTCTGCATGTAGACAAGGTCACAGTTCCTTAGGAGCCAGATTACATTTATTCTTACAAATTCCAAGCAGGGCTATAGGAATTACAGCCTTGATTTTTTTAGTAAAATTCCCACTTTTTGCCTACCTTTGCCCAGAGAGCTGAGGAGAATCCCAAAACAGGGCTGAGTGCCAGGATCACAAGTGTTAATTTCCAGCCTTTTGTAAAACCAACTATAAATCCAGTGAAAAAAGTAGCCACTGCCTGAAAGAACATTGCTATTTTTTCTCCTATTCCTTCATTAATCTTGGAGATGTCACTGAAAAAACAAATGATATTCAAACAAATAAGGAAGTGTGGACACCATATAAATGAATTCTCTGGATACAGCACACTCTGGCAGTATTTCAGTATTTCTTAATGTTTCTAACATCTTCAGTTCAACATAGTTCCAATTTTGCAGCCACAGAGAGCATGGAGCAGCATTCTCCAACATCTCTGTTTCTCAGGATCTACCTAAACGAGTCCAGGATCTATCTACATGACAGTATGGCTTACAGAGGTGTTTCATAAGATAAAATAACATTGTTTGGAAGGAGATATTACAACTGATTTGCAATAGTTCAATACTCAGCAATTAACTGATATTTAATACTTACTCTACAATTCTTGTGTTCAGTTCACACACATCATTTACATCAAACCATCCAATCTCCTGTCTCATTACAGCATGAAAAAATTCTTGTCTGATTCTTTTTATTTGCCTGCCAGCAGCTAGTGTCCAAAAAGAAACCTGAATGTAGGCAGCAAAAAGAACACCAGCTCCTATTCCAGAATAATAATAAGCATATCTGAAAGAAAACAAAAAGATTTACATCTGAATTAACTCTGCTTCAAACAGGGCTCCAAGAGATAGCTTATATATTTATGTGTGCATTCAAAAAAAAAAAATGAAGACCATTACAAGTATCTGCCATTTTTCTTTCTTCAGCACAAGGAATATTTTTTAAGATCTTTCAAAATCAAATTTCAGCCTTTGTATTTTGCTACTTATCATACAAATTTCACAAACCAATACAAAGTTTTTAATTTAAAAATTAGTGGCTGGAAGTCCACGAAGACAGAGATTGTATAAAATAAGAAAATAAAGAATGTTTAAGTGATGTAAAACATAAACTGTTTGTGCAAGTAAAACAAAATAAGGCTCCATGCTTACCAAAAAAAAAAGATAAAAAAGAGGAAACAACTTCTATGCTTCTGTGTTAGAAACAACTGCCAAAGACATTCTAATCATTATTGCAATTAAACAAAATATATTTGAACTGAAAAATATTAGTGCATTAATGAGTGGCTTAAATATAAACGAGTGCTGAACATTGCTCTTAATTCTTGCTGCATAGTAGAGAAGCCACAAAAACCAGCAAACCTGGGAGAAAAAAGTTTGTTTGAGCATGTAATTAATGCCAAAACACAAGGAAATGGATTCTGGTTCAGAAACTCTATGATTTATGGTTATTTTATAATATCTTTGGTAAAAATTAATTGGAAAATAAAAATATATTATATTGTGAACTACTTATTCAAAGACAACTCAGAGAAAATTATGCCTTCAGTGTTGCCACCTTTTCTGCATGACAAATATGCACAATATTTATATTTAGATTCCAGTTACAGAATGCAGTCATATAATTTTGGGATCAGCAGTTCCTAATTCTTATCCTGCATTCTGACATTTGTGCAGAGTAGCATTTGCCATCTGTCGTTCTAGACAAGGAGCAGGCTGCCATGGCTTATTTTTCAAAACAAACATTATTCCCTGAAGTTGAATAAAAAGACTAAGTTTCTTTTTCCTCCTTTATAAAGAAGCATGAATTAAGTTTAACAATATATATATATTTTTTTAAGTAATATAAACAGTATTAAAAAGAAAAAAGAAAGGACAACTGAAGTGGAAACTAGAGAAAAACCTGAAAAGTACAAAGAATGAAAATAAAAAGAGATAAGGCAAAGGGGAAGAAAGAAAGCAATGACTCCATCCAAGTGTAAGCCTCAGAGTTGCCCAGATGATGAAAGCACATACTCTGACAGCCTGACTTTGAAAATTAATGGTGCTTACTACCTTATAAGACTGTGAAAAATACTGTTAGATTAACATGAAATAACTTCACAAGAAGACAGTTTTATCAGATCACATATTGAATCTCAATCCCTACTTCAAATTTATCCACTCAAAAAATGTGAAGAATACACAATCATTGCAAGTGCTTGACCCAGTTTATATTTCTGAGTTATGAACTCTGCATATTTACTGGGAACTATATTAAAATATTTACTATATCTATTTCAAATTTATTCTCTCTGACCTTCGTTATTTATTCTTTTTCCTAATAGAAGGGTTCAAAAGGATATTTGGTTACCCTTTCAAGAGGCACTCATTGTTTGACCTTAAGATGGACAGACCCGTGTGCTTGTGGTGGCATAGATTAAATGGGAACTGAAAAATGGTAATTTAATGGAAATTCCATCATGCATGACTCCCTAATGATCTCATTTAGTTTTCATTTCTGGTAGAAAATCAAGGTACTTAAGAGATGTCTCCGAATTTCATGTCATTACAAAAACTGCCAATTCATTTATTATGTAATGCACAATATTTTGTATTCTTACAGTGCAGGAACATGGAGCCAAAAAATGACTTGCCTAAGTCATTGCCTTAACTTTTGATGATGAGGGGGGAAGAAAGGGAGCAGGTTCTTTGAGTTACAAGAAATTTGTTTTTCCTTTCTTTCATACAACTGGTTCTGAACTTCATTAGCTAATGATGTTATGTAAAAGCAGGATCTACAGTTTCCATGGATGAGGGACCTGTGAGCAGGAGTGCACACTGAGAGAAGTCATGAGAACTGGCATGGGAGAACAAGCAATCTCAACATTTGAAAAAGGAAGAATAAGCCTCTCTGTAATCTTAAAAGCTGTAGGTTTGCAGGAGCCATCTGGAACAGATTTGGATTAGCGAGAAACTGCAAGATCCTCCTGACTTGTGCAATGATGCTGGCCTAAAGACATAAAAAAAAATGAATTTCTTCAGTTGCACAAAGTATTTACAGTGAGATTAAGTAGTATAATCTTTAGAGGACAATTGCTCAAGATCTTCGGTACAAGGAAAGTTCAGCCACAAAGTGAATGAAAACTTTCCCATTACCTGGTCATCTCTTCTTCCAACTCTCCCAGAATAAGAGAAGAAAAAAATTCCATGGAAAAATTCACCAATGTGCTGTTCAATAAAGAAAAATTTGCTAAAGAAAAAATAGAGAAAAACTTGTTAGTTATTTTTATTGAAAGAGATAATAATTTCCTTCTCTGTAATCCTATCCACACAATGCTGAATGACGATTAAGAACTGCCAGCTGTCTAGTGCCTGAACACGATTAGGGGAGTTTAAGATATGCTCTACAGTACTAAGAGTTTTCTGAAGCCAGCAGTGAAAACGTTACCACAAATATAATCAGCAGTAAAAACACTAACTAAATTCAACTACTTTACAACCACTAACCACAGTGGAAACATCATTTTTACCTGGATAAGTGATGTTTTCTGAAGCAATAAAAGAATCTGTCATGTCACCAAAGACAATCATCATAAGGGGCAGGCTTGCTCCATGGAGCACTGCCATGGTAGTGCCCAGCGCCATCAGGAGTCTATCCTGCCGGTCAGAGTATCGAAACTGAAAATGGAAATAAACTGTGCTGAAAACTTCTCTCATTACAACAAATGCATCTGAGTGACAACGCCGTGTTAACAACGCTCCAAGAATGTGTCAAAATAAATGAATACATTTTTAATATATAAAATAATAAAATTATAGCATAAACCGGAAACTTAATAATGGTTTTAAGAACAAAATAATGGTTTTCATGAGAAATTGTTCCATTACAAAACAAATCTTTTTTCCTAAATCTATCTCAGGTTCTGCTAGATGCAGATTTGAGTTAAATCTGCATCAAACCCAAGTCTACCAACAGTTACATTTAACTGTTAAATCGAATTAACTTGTTAAATCTTATTGCAGTTATCATTGAGAGTGCAGCTAAAGTTGCCCAATCCTCTCCTTTCCGAGCTAATTCAGATAGCTCATGCACTTTTAATTCCCCAGAAAGGGGGGAATATTGTTCTAAGCAAAGCTATAATGTTAGAAATTGTTATGGTATGTAATGAAAACCTCTTCAAATGATTGTTAAGCCCCAGGACTTAATTTTGGAATTGTCACTGCTGGGGATTTTCTAGACTTGCCTGGACAAGGCCTGGAGCAGCCTGCTCTCACTGTGATGGTTAGCCTGGCTTGGGGAAGGGCACTGGGCCAGGCAATCTCCTGAGCACATAAAATGCAAAAATACTGTGGCCTGTATATAAACAAAGAGATCACAGAAATTAAAATAGTGTGCTTCTGAGTCATCTGCTTAAAAATGAATGCAATTATACTGTAAATTCTGCTGTGACTCTCCTGTTTCTTGCTGGATGTAATTTTGGATTTGAGTGAGGGAGTGGCTGAGATATGACTAGCAGTTAATTAATATAATAATGATAAATTAGAATCAATGGAGAAAGAGTGACTAGAACATTGAAGCTCAAATTTCCTTGTTTTTGAAAGCCTTTTAAAGGCATTCCATTGAGCAGCTATACCAGGTTCCTACAGAAGCACATCTAGTTTTGGAGACATTTTGTCTGGCACATGTTATGCTTACTCCTCATTTGGAGCTTTCATTTTCCTTCTCTCTGTGCTTCCAACCAATCACGTTTCAAGTATATGTTACAACCCCTCCCTGCCTATCTGCAAATACTGCTCTGTTGGGTCATCTGTTGGGTGCAGCTGTGATAGTAAAATTTTCCAACACTGAGAGGACCGGCATTGCTAAATACACAAATAGCATTTAACTTACCACTGTTAATGGACTGACCATATTCATTTTTTCAGGTTTCCTCTTGTCCTCACTGCTAAAAAATCATGATTGTATTTTAAGAAGGAGGAGCACTGCAAATATCAAAGCAAGCCTCATGCATTGTTAATACAACTACTGTCTCTCAGTTGTGTTCAGATGTAGGGAGGAGCTAGAGGAATATAAAATCAGGATTTTCAGTGTTCTTTTAGTGCGTGTCTCTGAACATTGTCAAGAACGTTCACAAGAAGCCTTCAGGTTTCATATCAGACTAACGCAGTGTCTATCTGGGTAGATATCCAATGGTTATGCCTCTGTGAGACTTCGGTTTAAAATCACCACTTAAAAAAAAATATATATTAAGAATGTCTGTAGCTAAATCTGCAGTAGGATTCTGATAATGTAGCAAAAGTTCCACTGCAGACTCTGCGAGTTCACTCCTATCTACAACACTCCTTTCCTGAAGAGGAGAATGGGAAGATCTATGATTATTAAACGCTGCCATTTGAGTCTTTCTGGCCTAGGCTAGAGCCTAATGGTAGCTACTAGCCGTATTTTTAAGTAGCTTTTGAAAACAAACCTAACGTTTCTCCTGATTGACAAAGGCCACTCATATGTAACTTATTACTTTGATTTCAGACTACAAGATTGCAGTATAACAGACTGGTCCCTCTCATCATAAGACTCAATGTACAGAATTGATCTTGGAAGAAACTGCTCTATTAAAATGAGCAGTGACTGCCAAGAGGGGAGAAGGAAACAAACTTGGAGAAGGTGGAGATGATGTCAGAGTGAATCCAATGCTTTGTAGTGATCAGATTACTTGTACTAGAAGAAACAACGAATAGATGGAATTTCAGAGAAATCACTGTGAGTTTGCAGGGTAGTATCCTGTCCTATCACAAGATACTCTGTGAGTTATTAATGTGTCTCACTGAGCTGCAAGGTCAATATAAACCAAAGAGTTAAAATTATGCAGAAATTTTACTTCCACTTGAAAAAGTTAAAGGCTATTTAAAGCACTAATCTTCTCCTAAGCCTATTAAAGGGAAAATTATGGGTCGATTGGCTTGTTTGTTTGCATTAATTTGTTTGTTTGTTGTTTGTTCTTACTTTTTTTTAATAGTAAGCCTATATTTACTGGATTGCCGTTATGGGTGGCATTGGTTTTAGATCAAAAGATGAAAATAATTAGTATTTACCTATATGTGGACAAAGCAAACTGCTCCACTCATAGTTGACACTTTTGAATTAAATTGTATACCTCAAACTAGGATATTCCCAATAACTGGAAGGCTCAGTAAAATGGGCAGTGTAATTGTCAGTAAAAAAAGGCATTTTGTTCAAATAGTAATGCTTAAGACTTTCATTAGATACTCTTAAAATACACTCTTAAAATTAATTTTGTGGTTGTATTTACCTGACATTTTTACAGAATTTGGTACAGTATAGCCAGCAGTGATAACAGTAAGCTTTATTCTGACATTGCAAAGAATGCAAGTTGATGATCACTAAAATGTCAGAATACTGTACTTCCATCCAACGGCAAATTCAGGACAATTCATTGAAGTTTTAAAACTCCTTAAGTTCAGTCTAAACTGAACTTAAATATCTCCCCTTCAGCAAAAGAAAAGAGGAAGATGAGCTTCAAAATGTGTCTTTGACTTAGAAACCATCAGAACAGAGTCATGAGAATGCTCTTATCTGAATAACCTAAGTTTCCCTTTCAAACAGTCCAGATACAACTAAGCTCATGCAGTTCATTTCAAAGATGTAGGTAAAATGTCACTCTTCCCCTATTTTGCAATGGGGATTCTCTTGACTTACAAAGTTCAATGTTCGATCAAATACTAATCAATTTCTACTGTAATGGGTGCAAGTTATTTTAAAGGACATGAAAAGGACAGTGCCAGTCAACAGTTTCATAAACTCTCATCAGTCCTAACTAGGAGGAGACACTTTTTCAAGTGACCACATTCAAAGACATGTTTCTGATGATTGGAAGTCCTACTCAAACCATCTTAAATCCTGTCCTATAAGCCATGTGGGAATTAAGTGATTTCTACTTCATATGATGGCAAACAGTAAATTACAATATCATGCAGTTCTTTAAATCATGGAATCCCTTTTCTACTATGACCCCTTTTTTGTTTCTTGAAAGGGATGAATAGGGTAGAGAGGAGAGCATGCAGGACATCTGACCTGATTTGGCCTTTGATTCTAGTAAAAAAAAGTTACACTATTTTCAGAGAATTAGCTACTCTCACTTCAGTTTTCTCAGTATTTTTGGCTCAACTTTTTAGCAAAGCAGGGCAGATATGGCTGCCACTGCCTTTCTGTGAAAGAATGACTGTAGCAACCAACTTTTCAATAACCCCAACAGAAAATCATAGCATCAAGGTAAAAGCAAAGCTTCTACCAAAGCAAAGCATCTCAGACAGACTTCTCCTGACCTGGATGTGTCAACTGTATGTATCTGTTAACAATTCATCTATGTTTAGATATTGTGAGATATATTTACCTATATTTAGATATAGATATTTGTACACTTCTACATCTATACTTATCTGCACTCTCTAAAGAGAGTAATGGAAATCAAAGGTTTCTCCGAAGAAAGAAAACATTGATTATTTTTGTGTTCTTTAACAACAAAATTTAAGCCTGTGCATTTAAAGGTAAAACATTAATAGAACATTTAAAAATCAATGACTGTACTTACCATTTGCCTTCAGATCCATAATTCTGATATGGTACAGAAATATTATCATCCCTTCCATTTACGTAATGTTTTATTTCTTCTTCAGAACCCATTTTAATCTGCACAAGAAACAAAGTACCTCAGGAAAAACTATCAGTAATATTTATTTAAGAGGATGTAAAGAAAACAAATTGAAAATGTTTGCCCTGATTTGCTGTTTGAAACTAGCCTGTCTTCAGATTTGAAGCAGGAACCCAATGGCATCCTCTGCATAATCCTTGGAAGTATCTCATTTCAAAGCACGTACATTTCTGCAAGTTAGCATAATAATACAAAAGAAACATTATAATGCATTTTAAAGTAGAATGAAATTTCACTGGAATTTTTTGCTCATTTTTTAAATATTCGGTATCCGACACTGATCATTTATCTCAAACAAAGTAAATGTACTGACTTACCAGGAGGGCAGATTTTAATGTTTTCACCTGTTCTGGAAGGTTATTCACCAGTCAGAAGGTCTAGCTTGGCTGGAACTGTGCAGGGAGGTTGGACTTTGTTCATTTTGTGTGAAACTAGTGAGTTTTGGGTGCTTGCAGGATAATGGGTGTGTGCCAGGATTTCCCCTGGAGCCAGTTAGGGTTGTGAGGGAGTATGTGCACTGAAATCCTCCCAAAGGAAGCCTCTGTGTTAATGTATTCTTCACTCCTTCTATGGTTAGTGAGCCAGGCTGGCTGTGGAGCAGCACCTAGGGCATGCCAGCACACTGGGCACTGAACCCCACCTTCTCTCCAAGGCTGAAGCCATCAAACCAATGTGGTGATTGAGAAGGGATAGAAAAGCTTAAAAAAGGCTCCTCCCTGCCTGTATAGCGTGTTGTCCTTTCCCACAGGCTCTAGCTTAGCTGAGGGGTTCAGCTGTGTCCTTCAGCACAGCTGTTGGAGCTGCCTGGAATTGGCTGGGTCTGGTATGGGGCCTCTCCTCACAGAGGCTGCCTCCACTTCCAGAACTGTGCTACGTAAACCCGCTACACCATGACTACCCATTCCTGTAGCTGTTTATTACTTGTATTGTTTTTTCTTCCACTGTGGAGCAGGGTTAACCTCCACAGTGTTACTCTCTGTGTTGCCATCTGGATATATCCCATCATGGGATATACACAGCTGCTGCCCCTCCCTCCAAGTCCCATCGCTATCCTGGCTCTCCAGGAGCACTCTCTTCATTACCCTTCTGCTTGAGAAACATGTGGTCCTTTCATGGCACCAACTCACTAGGAATGCAATTTCTGCATGGTTCTGGATTGTTCCTCCCTAAATTTTTTGAGAAATGGAAGGGAAAATACACTCCAAATAACAAATAAGTAAAACAAATAACAATAAAACAAAGCAACCAGTGGTTGGGACAAAGGGAAAAGGCAATAGAAGATGGACAGGTAAAGAAAAGGACTTCAAACCAGAAGACATTTGAAGGAATGAAGAGTAGCTTGGTGTCAGGCGAGGACTAGCTGTGAACAGCAAGTGGTAAGGGGAATTTAACACCAAGCCCTGCACACAGTGCAGTAACTTCTCAGGCATTATGAGAGAATTCTGCTTAAGATACTGTTACTGGCAGATCTGGTAGACCCTGCTGTAGCACTGATCTGAAACCCAGTATCTACATTAAAAGGTGGGGTAATTCATGTATGGAATCTCTTTTTTTCCTTTGATAGGAACCAACTTCACATATGGCACAAGGTTTCGGAGTGGAACTAATACACAGTACATGGAGATGACCAAAGAATGCACTCACAACCATATCACTGATTCAAACCAAACCAATTAAGTAGAAAATTGTAGATTAGTCTCTGCATTTTTGAGCATTTTTTGAGCAGCACAGATTTATTGCTTTGAACTGAAGCTGTTAGTCCTACCAAATGAAGAAAACGGAACAATCTTTGGGATGAATAAACACTATTATTTTATTACATATGAAATAATTATATATAATTATTATATATATAGTATATATATTAGAGCACAGTTAAGCAATATATTTGTATGCTATTTATTATATTGTTATCGCAAATGGAGTAATAATTAAAAGTGGATCAATTAACTTCATCTTAAATGAAGCACAAAGGTTAAACACAATCTGTTGATGCTACTTTGATCTGAGAGGTGAGGTGGTAAAGTATTTCTAACTCCTTTTGTTGTATTTAAGGTTAAGGATATTTTTTGGAAAAAAGCTGAGATAGTAATTTTCTAGCATTATTCTTGTAACTGTTTTCCTCTTGTGATGAATTGATTTGTTTTGATATCCTGGAAACTACCATAGGGAATGGATCTATTAATTGATTGGATGGTTCACTCTAACTTTTCCTGCAGTCGGAGAATGGCACAGGTTGGGAGGTTTTTTAATGCCACATGTAGTCTGGTTTTGAATACCTAAAGGGAGGGAGCACACCCTTTCTGAGAGATCTGTTCTAGTGCTGAACTGCCCTCACAATAAAGAAGTATTTTCTCATGTTAAAATGCCTGTAATGCTTATTATTTTGGAAGGGAAAAGTTATTCTTTAATGTAACTGTAGCATTTTATTAATAACCTATTTTATACATTTTTATAGCTGTTCTTTAAAGATAATAGGCTGTCTGAAATAGTTGTATGTTGGATGAGAGTATTGTTGAATATAAAGCTTTTTAAAGAAATAATTCAATCAGGAAAATGGTTCCTAAATTCTATATCTCAAATCACATTACTGGGGCTAAAAATACTGAAGAGGACAAGATTCACATTTTGTTTATTTGATACTTCTCAGTCAACTTTTGTAGTGGAGAAACTATGACAGAAGTAGGCTGAGGCATGATACTTGATGGTATTCATATGCTGTAAGTCAATTTATGAGCCTACTGTGTCATCACTTGAAGTGATGTAAGATATTGTGATTGTCATCACAATATCTTACAGGCCATTGTTACTCTTGCCTGACAGACTTGCCCGATATCATGAAGGAAATTAATGGCAAAATACTGATGGCTGCCCCAGCAGTACCCAACTGTGGATCAGCAGCATACATCTAACCATTTCACACACAAAAACATTTTAATCTCCTTTAAAAGCTAAGATAAACATCCTCTGTCATCACTGCTCCCCTTCAGTAGGAATGCTTAACATAGTACAAGCTTGGAAGAGCAGTTAATGTCTATAGTCTCAGTTTAACATTATCCCAGGTCTTATAAACTCCAACTTCAGTAATAAAACTTCCAGGACTGTAAATTGATAGAAAAGAGGAAAAAAGAGAGTGGGAATAGAATAGGGTGGGAATCCTGTCCATGACTAAGAGATCATAAGAATATTGCTCTTTAAGTTCAATACAAGCAATGTCTGCATAGAGTTGAACAAAACATGAAGAAAAGAAAATCTAAAAGATGCAGTTTAAAATAGTTGTGTCTGAGTAAATGAGGCCATCATGTGGCAGATGTAAGTACAGAATATATAAGACTATAAAAGCTACAGAGAGAAAAAAATAATTAATAGTTTCGATGACAGTTGGGAAAACACCTTCCTTCATGAACACAAAGGAATGACATAGGGAACAACAAATACAAAACAAATGCTGTAAAAGATGTCATATATGTACAATCAAAGGTCAGAAAAAGATCATATTGGAGAAAGTCAAGAGAAAAAATCATGTTGTTTTTGACCAAACTAGCCACTAGCAGTAAATAGAGAGCAGAGAAAGCTGACCTGTTAGTCTTCTTACACCTCTCAGTTCTACCTTGAGTTGATTTTTTAAATATTTGCTGTTAACAAAACTGACTTAATTATGGGCATTTGAAAAGTAGGAGAGAACAAGAGGAAACTGTCAGACAGATCTCTATTACTTCTCCCTCAGCATTGCTTCATTTTATTGTCTTATATATTCTGTACTTAGTTTTCTTTTTTTTGTAGATTACACATTAATCTTGTTATTCAGTTGTCCTGTTTTCATTAGTAATTTGTCTGAGAACCAATTCAGTCACATGGAAATAAAACTTCCCTACTGTTTGAGGTGAACTTAAGAACCATGAACTTAAAACAACTCTTTGCTGTATTCAAAGCTTTGTTAACATAATGGTCTCCATTATTAAGCAAATGAATGATGATATAATTTCTACCTATGAACACTTGAAGTGAAACTATGAAGAAACAGATTATATGCACATTGTATATGGACAGAGAGCCTTTGCTTTTAAGTTACCTAAAATATCGATTACCTTAAATATTTGGGCATTTTAAAGCCCACACATTTTCTAGTATTTTTGTAGGAAAAGTCTCTATCTTTGGAGAATACTAAGCTACAGTCAAGGTTAACAGATTTTTTTTTTTTTATGAAACATGATGTAGTCCAGGACATAAGAAGCCTGTTTTAATGCCCTAGTCATTCAACATATGACTCATTTTCTCTCAGCTATGGCATTTGACAATGTAGGTAGTCATGGTAATCAACCTCATGAAGAGAAGAGATTTTAGTTTATTGCTAATCTGACTTGCTAGTGACAGTGAGTCTAAATGGAATGAGCTGAGCTTCATTGATCAGACCTTTGTTAAACATGCAGAAAGGATGCTTGCTTAGAGAAATAAGCTCAGGCATAAGCATTTACTTTTAGTTGTTTGCATTCCTGTCCCAGCAGCAGTATTAGAGTACTACCTGCTTAACTAACAGTGTCCAGCTCACAGATGGAATGAAACAGAAATAGGAATGAGCATGCAAAGACAAAAGGAAGTATACTCACTCTACAATATAGGGACTTATAGACAGTTGTACTTGTGTGATCTTTTTCTTACTGTTCTCTGCTGTTGATATCTCTACAGTCCATGCAATTCACTGCAAATTATTTGAAGTGGATGCTCATTCTGTTTCTCATTTTCTGATTTTGGTTTGCTGCATTAGAGTAACTACAATAAAGGAAACCATCCTGCATTAGAAATATCTAATGAATGAGGAATTAAATAATTCTAGACTATGTATCCAGAAAAAAAAAAAAATAAAAAGCCTGGCCACTTGCCAATAGCAGTTATTTAGACTCTCTTTTTGTACATTTTTAATGTGGATTTTTCTGTACAAGAACTGCTAGAGTCGGCAGTATTCATGGGCAGTGTGGCATGTTTTTCCCCTCCTGAAAGTTGTCTTCCTTTCAGTGACAAAATCTGCACATTAGATTGCATTTTCAGGGTGAGGAATAGGAGGATGTTTTATAAATGTAGACTACAGATCTTGAGGAAAAGATTGGCTATATGTCTATTTGTACTTTGAATAATCACAAGAAATACTCATTAACAAATCTTTCAAGATCTATGGAATTTTGCAGATATAAATGTTCTGTTAGACAAGTATAGTAGCAAGAAACAGATGAGAATGTTAAAAGGATTTGCTTATAAGGTAAGGGAATGGTTTCCATTAAAGCTAGATTGTCTGAGAGTCAACATCAGGATCATTGATCCCAACATGAGATATCTAGGGAAGGAATATCTGATGAAGAGATGGTGGAGATCCATAACTGTTCTACAGTCATTGTTTGAAATTGAGACAGTCCATGATCTTTGGAACTGGTGAATAATGCTTCTTCAGAGTTCTGTGAGGAAAGAACACTGGATATTGTTGGTGTTCTTTCTATTATCTCAGAAATGAGAGAAGGGCTTGTTAGTAAGGTACTTACTGCATGAAGAACAGCGAATTGCCATTGTAGGGGCAAGTATGCTGGTCAGTGTTGGGCAATAGGATGTTAGTATTCAACATACTGACAAGAATTTGCAGTTGGAAAAAGCTTGTGTACCTAAGACACCTTTTTCTTTTGAGAGCCTCTTTGGAGGATTAACAGGAGGCCCATCATCAGGAGACCCATCAAACTGGTGAACTTAAATGCTTCTTTCTTGTTTTTCCCACAGTCAGTCACATATGCTTTGAAAGTCATTAGGATTGCTGAGGAGATGTCAATGCTTAAAACCCTCTGAGAGCTTGTTCCAAAGCTAATGGAGTAAGAGGCAGAAATCTGACATGAGAAATGTGTATAAGAAGAATTCCAGAATATCTTCTTCCAGAAGGGTAATTTGTCTAGGTGTGTAAGTACTCAGCACAAGACAGGGAAGAAGGGCATCTTACTCCATAATAAGAAGACGTATGTATATCAAGTGTCTTTGATTATTTCAGTGGGTATCGTACCAATGTGTATGAATATCTGAAGAGAAGGTGCAAAGAAGATGGGGCCAGGCTCTTTTCAGTAGTTCCCAGTGCCAGGAAAAGAGACAGTGGGCAAAACTGGAACACAGGAGGTTCCCCCCAAGCCCCAGACAGTACTTCTGTGCCATGCAGGTTCTGAAGCACTGGCACAGACTGCCAAAAAAGGCTGTGGAGTTTCCTCCTTGGAGGTCTTCAAAAACCATTGGACATGGTGCTGAGCAAACTGTTCAGGGTGACCCTGCTTGAGCAAGGGGAGATTAGGCAAAGTAACATTCAGAGGTGCCTGCCTCTGCACTCTGATTCTGTAAACACTAATCCAAACATCAGAAGTCCTATCATTACAAAAATAAAAAGCCTACTTTTAAAAATAAAATATTGAAATTAAAAATTTATTCTAAAAAACAGCAATCTAAGTATGTTACCACTTGAATCCTCAAAGAGTAATGTTAAGAAATATCAGTACCCTTCTTTGCAGATTTATGATGTGCTTATATTACAATGCAGACTAATAGCCTTTCTCATGGACAAGGAGTTATTTTTTCAGGTTGCAGGAAACAAACAAGTTTGGTACTCAAACTGGTGTCCAGTCAAACAGGCACAGAAGAAAAGAGATTAGGGATTGAAGAATGATGACATTAATCAGTATTCTGGAGAGCGTTATTAATACAACGACCAACTTATCCATCAGCACATTCATAATGTGTGTGTAAGAGTAACTATCTATGTGTAGATAGGCAGGTTATACATATAAATCTTAGGGAATTAGAAACTGCTGACAGAAATATAGAAGACTGATTAAACAGGCCAGTTTTAAACTTTAAAATAGAACTTTACTTCAGAGATATTCATTAACAATACACGTTGCTAATGGTAAAAATCTTAATTGCTATTATAACATATTCAAAGCAGTTAACTCTTAAAATTCATATAATAAATTAGCAATTGATATACAAAACCACAGAGCTGATGCTGTGTAATTATAATTTCTTTTCTGCTGCTTCTTTTCTGTAATATATTTAAAGCAGTTTTTCCCAGCATTTACAGTCACATTTCTTCCACATTGAGTAAGTGACCATGAGTGAGATACTTCTTAATAGTTCTGGGGCCTTGGTTTTCAACCTGTACCCATGTTTCCAAGACCATATTTGCAGTAATCCCAAGCTAAAGCTCCACAAGAGATATCTGGCATCAAGGTCCAGTTGGCCTGCAAGTTCTCATAAGTTGATAACAAGCCTAATAGGCCATAATTGGGTCCCTACACAGTCAGCATAAGGCACTGTTAAGATAAGGCTTAAGGCCTGTTCCTAGCAATAGCAACAGTGGTTTTAATGTGTACAGTCATGTTTACATACTGTTTACCAGATGTGCCTGGATAGCATGATTTTGCTAGAATTCAAAGCCAGCTAACATGAATTAAATTTGGCTTAGCAAGTTTCTACTTTTATGGGTGTAATAAGCTTCTACTTTGGGTACGCAGTAAAGTAGTTTGAATAATGAAAACTAGTAGTGAGAAACTGGTAAATTGTTATTTCTTGTTTTCATAGCATTTATAAAAAGTCTTTAGTTTTGGAGAAAAAAAAAATATCAAGACTGACCAGTAATATTATGTAGTATTGAAATAATTAGAGTGACACTTTGGAGAGAAGTACTGCCTTTAATTTACATGTTGCAAGACCCACTTTGAACATTGACCAGTGAATAGTAGAAGCCTTTTTCAGCCAGGAGCTGCTGATGAGTCCCTTGCTCTATGACCTTGCCGTTCTGGATCACAGCAATCTTGTCAGCATTCTGGATGGTGGACAGGCGGTGAGCTATCACGATGCAGGTGCGGCCTTCTCTGGCTTTATCCAGTGCTTCCTGCACAATCTGTGCAATGAACAAACCAAAAGGCAAATTGGAATCAGCTACTCTTTTCTCCTGTGGTGCAGTCTGGGGACACCTGTTGAGCTACGTGTAGTGCAGCAAAGGGTAAGGTGACAATTCTATGGCCTAGGAGGCAGTGATGGGACAACTATTCAGGAAGTTGTATTACTTCAATTGCTGTCTGGAATAAACTATATTATAGTAGTGAGAGAAAGGGAATAGCTATTACTTTAGATTCTTGATTTAAATTTAGCCTGTGTTGGCAAGGAGTGAAAACTGTTGTAATGGATGATTTCTTCAAACAGTTCAATTTCTGAAGTTTGTTCCTCCTAATTCAATTTTGGCAAACAGTTTCCAATTGAAACCTGAAAAATTCCAGGCAGAGAAAAGCCTTCTTCACTGCTGCTTCAATCTGCCTACTGCCATATGGATACAAAGAGAATGGTGTTTTGGGGGCAAAGGAGGACCTTAATATTTGTCTTTGACTAGTACAAATACATAATTTGCACAAAACACCACATTTCCAGCTTTAGGCTTTAATCTGTGGGGACAAAATTAATAATATGAATGCAAACAAATGTGTTTAGATTCCACTGCAGGCTCACAACCAAGTTACCTTTTCGCTTTCTGTGTCTAAGGCAGATGTAGCTTCATCCAGCAGCAGAATCTGGGGCTTACGTACAAGAGCTCGAGCAATAGCAATACGTTGTTTCTGACCACCAGAAAGCTGTGTTCCCTTGTCTCCTACACGAGTATTGTATTTCTGAAAAATACATTAATTTCAGTATATGAATGCAAATCCATCCTGAATTTAAGGTTATTGGCCCTGGCACCAGTGATCTATAAGCTGTTTATGCCAATATATTTCTTAAAAAAGATGACCAGAAGTCCTATTCACCACAGATCTGTAGATCTTTCAATCCAAGACTTCTTAAAGCAACAGCCCTTTATTGTTGAAAAGAAACAGTGTTCTTAATCCAGAGATTGAGAGCTATTGTAAGTCAGTGAAAGTCTATGACTGGGGATAAATCCCTGACCTTAAACACCAAGCAATCCTCCTAACCAATGCAGTTAATCTAACCAACATTTATTCATCCTAAAGAAAAAACCAGCAATGCCTAATATGTTTCAGGCCAAATTATATGCTGTTAATACACATAGATATTTATATGCTGTCTCTCTATATGTATACTATGGATTTGGGCAGTTCTGTTGTTAATTTAGGTATCTCAGTTAGGGAATATCAATCAGGCCTCTGGACAAATTAATGTGTTGATCACAGTAGCCTGCAATGTAATATATATTTTGTTGCATTAAAGTTTATGAGACATCAGTATATACTGCGACATTTCTTTACACAGGTTAGGAAACAGCATATTTTGATAAGAGTCATTAGAAACCAAAAGTGATCTGTACAAAATTGACACTCTACACAGTTGCATTTTTTCTGTCAACGCAAAAAGCAGCTAGATGACGTGAAGTCAACTTCCAACAGCACTGTAGGTTTCATGCAGCTCTGAACAGGAGAGAAAAAAATATAACTTACTTCTGGCAGAGAGTCAATGAAGGAATGAATATTGGCTGCTTTTGCTGCACTAACGATTTCCTCATGAGACACCTCCCGAGTGTTGTCCCCGTATGCGATGTTTTCAGCGATGGTGAAGTCAAACAGGATTGGCTCTTGTGAGACGATACCAATGTGAGATCTCAGCCACTGGATATTCAGTGTTTTGGCATCTTTGTCATCAAACTCCTGGAAGTTAAACATTTTAAATTTAAAAAACATGAATATATGTGTATTTGAGACTCACTGCAAATTTACAAAAATGATACAGTTGGAGCTTTCCCTAGAGATACCAGACTGAAAACTCACACAATCCCTTCCCCTTCTCTCTTCTCTCCCAGGTTTCAAAATTTCTAATGACTATTATATACAAGTGAGGTGACTAGCCCCTTCTGTTTTCTCCATTCTTTTCTTTGCTTCCATCAACATTTTGAAGACTGCAGAAGATACTGGAGCTACTTCAAAGAACTTCAAGTTAAATTCTTTCATTTTTTTCTTCTATTTTGCATATATATTCCCACTGAAGGGACAGATGGACAGTAATATTCCATTACAAATAAAAAGGGGATTTGGATTCATTCCTTCATACATTTTTGAACTGTGGAAGCAATAATAAATTTAATGGTAATATAATGCCTGACAATGGATAAATTTACTACTGGATTCCTGAAGATGTCATTTGTTGACAGTTGAGAACTGGCAACCTTGGCACTTCTGCTAAATTTTGCTATGGGTTGATATCATTTTCTGTTAGATGAATGACAACAGATTTTTTCTACTGAGTAGATGAATTCCAAAGCTATATCATTCTTTTCAATCTGAATAAAAATATACCAGGAAGTCTGGTATCTCTGAGCACATAAACATCAAAGAGAAAATGGCAATAAATGATACTGTTAAATGAAAAAAAGAATAATTAAAATTTGCTGAATAAGAAGTGTCATAAATTCTAGACAAATTTTAAATCCAAATTATTGAAAGCATTGCTACATCATACAGTAGCATATACAGTTACTAAACAACCCCTATTAAGCAATCTTTTAAGTGTTTTTTATCATAATGTTTTAAAACATTACATAATTTCCTCTGAATTGAAAGCGGTCTTCCCACTGCCATCATTAGGCTGTGGATCAAGCATACTTTTAACATACAGATTTTGTTGCATTAATTCAATATAGAGTGAGTAATCAGGACTTTTCTTATAACACTTCACTGCATTTATGCATCGAACTCAGAAAATCCACTTCTTGTCCATAATAAAATGCTTTCAAAAGTTTTTAATCATCTGTTATGCTTTATCACACATCACATGAAATAAAATGAACATATCTTCACTTAAAATATTGGTATAATCTCACAAAAATACTTACAATTTCTCCACTGAGCGGATCATAAAATCTCTCAAGTAGCTGAACAACAGTGCTCTTTCCACATCCACTGCTACCAACAAGGGCCAATGTTTGTCCTTTTTCTACTTTTAGATTCAAGCCTTGGAGGATTTTGACCTCCGGTCGGTTTGGATAGTTAAATTTCACATCTTTGATCCTTGTGTTTCCCCCAAATGTTACCTGTAATTGAAATCATATCACTGTTACTTTTTTAAGACAGTTTTACAGATGACAAATATTTCAAATAGAATTTTTTGTCCACTGAAATTAGTAGTTTTACACTTTCTGCAATGCTGGCTTCAGCTCTGTGGTCTGAATCTTTGTGAAGATATAAAACCAAAGTGAAGCACTGAAATAATTTGAATATGCTTGTAATTTTGACAGTTGAATTCCACACAAATTCTAGTGTAAGACCAGATTTTCAAAACAAATAACCTCTAACAGTGTGGGCAATAACTGGGCTCAAAATAAAAAGCTTACTCCATGTTGTGTTTGGATAAAGTATCAAGAATATATCAAGACAGGGAGGTAATCAGAAGGAGAGGAGAAATCAGCTTGGAGTAAGAAGAGTACTGCTCATATTGCCAAGAAATAATATTGACTTTTATACATTGCTTACTTACAGGTTTCTCTCCATCCTCACAGTAACTGTCTATTGAAGGTACTCTATCAAACAGCACAAACAAGTGGGCTGCTGATATCTTGGCTTTGGCATAGTCTGGTGCAAAAGAGCTGGTTTGTCCTAATGCCATAGCACCAAATACAACAGCTGAAAACACTCTATAAAAGAAATTAGAAACAAAAATCAACAGAGAATTGAGAAAGGAAATGGGGCTGCGTCAACTTTTACTTAAAGAAAAAAGGAAACTACAATTAAAAAAGAATAAAGCAGTAACCACATATTTTTGCTTTAATTACTCATTTAGTTCCTGAAATTTGTTTTTGTTCTCTTCTAATGAAATGAGAGAAGCGGACCTTGATTCAAAATTTGATGTTTTCATTACTTATTAACATAAATTTATTTAATTATTAATACTGGTTAGCTATTAAATTTCAAATGAGGCAAGGAGAAAAGTGGTCAATGAACAGCAAAAGTGATACAATTCTACTATTTCTGTGATTTCCCCTCTATAGTTCAGTGACTCCTCGTAGTTAGTGATTTATTTTTAAACTATTAAAGAAAAGAAGTAAGCAAGCCTGTAACAAGGTGGCAATATCCTCTGTAGTATGTTTTCATTATCTTTAAGTAAAGAATAAATAAAATCTGCATATATTCTCATAGCATGGATTCACAATATCTCTGTGCATTAAACAAAGGTCTTGAAAAATGATTGCAAGAAAATACTTACAAGAACACACTTTTGTACTCCATGTGTCCGTTAACCACAAGATAGGCTCCAAAGCGGAAACAGCCAGCATAGGTAAAAAACATCATTGCTTGTGAAAGGGAAAAACAAAACCCAAATATATGTGCCTTCTTCACAGAATTTCTGTAAGAAAGAATGCATGTTTTCATAAAAGTGTGCTATCATACTAAAGAATGCAAAAAAACCGCCAGCAATTAATTGACTTCAGATGCTGCTGCTAGGAATGCAAGTGTACTCATGCTTAAGCAGTGTAAACCTTTATCTCCTATTAGACTGTGTCCAAGATTGTTTTGTTTCTGTAATTTTATTTCCAAGTATGGCTGGGAATACGGGTGCAGAAAAAGGTGACATTTTAGCTACTATGTCTATTTATTGTCTTACGATCTCATAGTTTGAGTTTTAAAACACTTTACAGTTTAGTCCATGTACCACTGCATCACATAAGAAGGAAAAAAAGAGGAGAATTTTTAGCTTGTGGTCTCTAAATTTCAATTAACCAAATAACAGATTTTACAGTATTACACACTTGGGAATTTGCTTCTTTTCAATGTAAGCAGTCAAAATTCTTCTCTCAAATAAGATTAAGCCTGCACTTCTGATGCAGAAATTTGATGTTGGATAATAAAACCATAGGTATAACTAAAAGTAAGGCAGAGAGAAAAATTCTGGTTAGTATTTTATCAGGAAATAGAATTTATAAAAAGAAATAAAAATATTTTAATTATATTGACACCATCCATGAGTCATAACTGTATGTTTCCTTTTGACACAAAGAACAGGAGCCAAACTCACAAGTGTGCTCTTTCGATCTTTTCATTAATTTCATTAATTAAACACAACATGCTAACAAAAAGTTGCTAGCACAAGTAAAAACGCGTATTTTATTCTGTACTTAAACTACCGATTTTACTTTTAGTTCTTCAGTTACTTTTAACATACCTGTATGGTACATGCAAATGCTCTCCATACATGAGCTCAAACCTTTTTTCCCGTGTCAAACTAGCAACAGTTCGAATATTTTCTATAGCTTCTGTTGCAATCTGCAACAAAAACAAAATGTTTCAGTTGGAAGTTAAGTTCATGTTGCATTTCCTTACCATATCTTCACAAGTATCTACTGGAATATAGTTCTATTTTTTTTATAATTGTTTTTAAAATTTTGGACCTTTGATATGAAAGAAAGACTTCTAAGTTTTTTCTTTTTAGTTGATGAGATTTTCAGATGATGCTCAGAATTTTCTGATGTGACTTCTCTAGTGTCTTCCAAACAGAATGGGAAAAACTTCTGGACAGTGACAATTAAGGCAAAGATATTGGATTAAAAAAAATGGTGATGTAGCATTCAACTTCCAATCTACTCAATCTGGGCTATATTTGGACTGTCTCATTTATACATCGAAGGCCTAACTCAGATCACAGCAGTAAATGTTTGATCTGATCTGACCTTCTTTAAGCTTGCAGGTTCCTCACACTTGGGTCATTTGTGCACACAAAGGTATCTAGGATCGCTTCAAGTCAATAGATACAAGGCTTTCATATAATCTATTACATCTTTGTTAGTGCCCATGAAGTCTTCTTCAAAGAACACACAGTGAGGCTATGAGTCTGCATGCATAAGAGGACAAAGGAACAACAGAAAACACCTGAAATAACATTTCCTTCAACACTGTAGCCAGTGTTATATCTCTGTTTACCCCTGCTTGAAACACTGAACTTGAATCCACGACCCACACATTGCATCCAGTACAGCACATGGTGTGCTGGGCATTCCAGTTTGGCCTCAGCTGCTGTTGCTGGGAGAGCAGTAATTCCTCACTATTTTTATCTAGCTTTTCAAAAACACAGATCTGAAAGCATTTTTTTTTTTTTCCGTAAACTACTATCAAAGATTTTTAAATTGTGGTCTTCTTATCTTTGTCCCTTCTGAAATGGCAGCAGAAGGCTTCAAATACCATGACATCTCCTACAGGGGAACTTTAAACTGCCAACACATCTGCAGACACACAGATTTAAATACCAAATCTGAAGACTCTTACGTGCACATCTGTACATAAAAAACTCTGCTCAACAGCTTTTGAAAACAGTAAGATACAGAAAGGAGTTTTGCTTTGAAGAAAGTAAAATCTGGGAAGTGACAAAATAGTTGTTCTGTCTCAAAAGTATTTTTGGAATGAAGTAACATTAAATACCTTCCTTTAATTTCCTTAACAAGAGTCTAGCCTTCAACTGTCATCCTTCTCGTCCATTCAAGAAATAAATGAATGGCTGACAGACCCAGGAACTGGTGGATATACATGTATTATCCCTAGCATCATTAAGATGAAAAGGAACAAAGAAAAAAAAGCAGTAAGACAGATGGCATGACAAAGAATACCAGAAAAGAAAAAATATCAAAATGAAGAGGGTTGCAAAATAAGGAAAATAGAAATTATTAGAATAGACAGGAAAAAGAATGTGCCCGAGCAACGCTTAAGCATATTCTGCTGTTCATCAGTTATGAAAATAGGTACTGGTTGATAACTTTTACTGAAGAGCTGTTGTGTCCTATAGGCCTACTAGTGTAATTACAGTCTGGCTATCTCTTGAAGTTATATATCTGGTTATTATCTCTATTTATAAGTAATATGTCCATTATCAATGGGTTTAGAAACATGACTTGTATTACATAGAAATAGATGAAATTCACTGGACCCACCTTTCCTGCAGCTTCCAGCTCTATTTTATCTTTTTTTGCATGCCCAGCCAACATCTTCATTTCAATCATTCCTGCAACTGCGATGATTGGTACAACAGCTAAAAGTAACAGGGTCAGCTGCCAGCCATAAACTAAAGATATAATAATACCAGTTCCCAGGTTAGCTATGTTTTGGGCAATTAATGCCAATCTGACGCCAGTTGCCTGGGGATAGAAAAAAGACTTTTTTTTTTTTTTGCCAAAAGAACAGCATTTTAGATCAGAAAAGCATTTTTACCTATTTTCTGACTCTCCAAAGATATTTAGAACCTCCAACTGCAGGTTTACAACAAAATGGGAGATTCTTAAATTATTTTGTAACAAATTATCTGGTTCACAATTCTTCTCTTCCCATATTCTGAGCACTTAAATTTGCACTGTAAGTTTTGTTTTGGCTTATGAAGCTAAACACACATTAAGCATTTCAAGTATTTACATTTACAACTAAACATTAAAATCTGTCACACTTTTTAGATCATGCATATTTATATATATATATATATGTATGTGCATATCTATCTATATATACAGCTTATATATCATCACACAGAGCCCAGTGAAGTAGGAAATTTAATGTTGGGAAGCACAATAGTAAACCTAAAAGGTTTGCTCAAATTTGTAAGCATATATTACCATTACTGTTGGGAAATGCATCAGTGCACTCTATCATAGAATCAGAGAATCATAGAATGGCCTGGGTTGAAAATGACCACAGTGATCATCTAGTTTCAACCCCCCTGCCATGGACAGGGTTGCCAATCAGTAGACCAGGCTGCCCAGAGACACATCCAGCCTATACAAAATGTCATTTTACCACTATGAAAATATTTGATGCTGTCAAAGTGCAGACTGTTAATCGACCAGTCAAATTCCTGCTGTGACTTTACTATGCATTAAATCAAGTATGAAAAATTCCCAAACCAAATTTTACTTACTCCTTTCACTTGTGAGGCATCATTAGCAAGTCTTGTTGTCAGTGCTCCAGTGCTGTTTTTAGGATCATCAAACCAGGCCATGTCCTATGATAAACATTTTTCTTAGGACCAGTTTTTGTGTGTTTAATATAAACATGAAAGTAAAAGTGAAATCTTTGTAATACAACTGAACACAGTGTTAGAAGAGTTTGCATCTGGCATTATGTAATTTCTGTATAATTAAGTCTAATTCCTTCATTGGACAATGGATATCTTAGGAAGAAGTGCGTGTGGATGTGCTGTGGATGACCTGATGTGTATGCTGCCACTAGGGAGGAGGATGGAAAGCAACCTGTGGGATTCTCAAAACTAAAATATACTCTCCCCCACAGCTGTTGAAACTGCATCTTCTTGAGTCATATGACTCTTCAGTCACATTCCTTCCAAATTGCAAAGCTGTTTGGGGATGGATTAAATGTTAAGCATTTTAAAGGTAAAAACTTCTGATTCATTGCTTTGTTTCCCTCAGATTGGAAAGGCTTATTTGGAAGCCATGAAACAAAACAAATAAAAACAAAACAAAGAAACGAAACACTACAACCAACCCTGGTCTATCTGATCAAAGTCATTTGTTACATGGTTTATAACTTTTTCACCATGAGATCAAATATCTAATTTCAACATCAATGTGTAATACTTATCATATGAAGACCTGGTGATGCAGCACATGCCTCTGTAAACAGCAAGACCCAATTGTAATATTGCATTTTCTTTAGATTTTCAGTGAAGCTGACCAAAAATTCATAGTTATTCAAATACAACAGCTTTCTGTCCACACTGCAAATAGTGACATTTCACATGAATGAAGTTCTGTCTGCATGTAGCTTTTTGTGCCAGACATGAAAATCAGACAGATATTCTATATTTTAAAATCTAAAATAGTGATCCTGACATCATGCAAAATAAAGGCCAGTTTGGTTAACCTTGGGAATTACTTAAAATCATTAAGGAAATATATATTCCTTAGTGCTCTGAAAGTGGCTTTCGATTTCATTGTTATTGTATTAATAAACAATAAATATACATTTAAAACTCTTTGAAACAGACCTTCAAAACATAAATAAAAAGATATCTGTATGTATCACAATTTAAATTAGACATTTGAAGGAACAATTTCATAGTAAGATGCACAGGGGACAAAGAGCACCAAGAAAGCAAAGCACGCATGTGAAAATATAATAGGATTTGGCTGGTGGTAACATTAAGCAATAGTAACTTGACTGTGAGTCTAAGGCTTTGCATGGAGTACACAGAAAGTTCTTACATTGACTTAAAGCATTTTCTCTGCAGATAATTTACTTAATCTCATATAACTAAACACATTGTGTTTCTAAACTAGTTGAAAGAATTTACTCTGTAGATAAGTCATAATATGGTAGAGTAAAACAGAATATGGGTAGGCTACAGTACTAACACAATCAACTATCTTTAAAAAAAAAGGCAATTAAAATATTTGTTTTCTTTACCTGTCTTAGCATTGCTTTAAATGCCATGAATCGAAGCCTCATTGTAAGAATTTCTCCAGCTTTGCCAAACGCAAAACCCTATTTGAGAAGAATTACAGTGCTTAATGTACATCAGATTGTTTACTCAGTAAATGTTTTAGGTATATTATCTCTACAATATCAAAATACAAAATATTGCTGTTGTGGTCTCACAAAATATGTAAAAGTACATTTCATATTCATAAATTCTAGTAGGTTCACAGAATAAACATTCCATTCCATTCCATTCCATTCCATTCCATTCCATTCCATTCCAGCATCCTCTGAACACTTTTAAGTTGAGCAACTTGTCATATCTATCTACAATTCAGTCCTCTACTCTCAAGGTGTTTTTGCATGCATGTACGGCAAGATGATTCCATAAACAAAATGAAGTTTTTACAAAAAAAATGTTTGTGCTGCTCTTCTAAGTACACTTTGCCATTTAACTGTGTAGGCTCATTTAATGGATAAAACTATACAAATATATTCAGAAATCAACACAACATATTATGATAAATCTAAAAATTATATCAATTTTTATGATAACTATAATGAGGTCAGAAAAATTATAATGAATCTATAATAATAATACATACCTGAACAAAGAAAGTAAAAAAGGAAATGATCCCAAGTGCTAAAAACAGCAGTGAATATAAGTTGCTCTTTTCTCTCAAAACTTTTTCGTCTTTTTCTGAAAAAATCTATAAAATAATATAAAGTAATATTTGAAACACCAACTGTTTGAACAAGAAATAATCTAAAATACTCCCATGCCTCTAAATAACTATTTTTGACAGTCATTTACATTAACAGAAAACTTGAGTAAATGCTACATTTGCTTGCGGATAGAAGAAGAAAATTTCAGATTATAACAAGATTTTTAGTATTTTGTAAATTTCATGGAGTTGTTAAGTTTTCTGCAACAGTGCTTCATCCCTCCTCAGTTTCATAATCCAGTGATTAAGACCTTATTGAAGATAAATTTTATGAGCTGTATAGATTTTTGCATATTTTATTTGAACTTACCCCTATAATTTCTGAAAATATGACTGAAAATGCAGGTTGTAAAGCTCCATTGATAACTGCACAGAGAGTTCCAGCTACAAAGTACGGCCATTCCTTTTTGTTCAACTTCATCACTTTCAGAAATGAAACTGGAGGTAATTCTTCAGCCTTAAAGAATGAGAAATTTGGTAGGAAATACATATATTCATTTGGGGAAATATGGAGAAAAAAGTAGGAATTAGCATTCAAATTCCTACTCCCATGGTCAATTAAGGGGAATTGTATACTTTTTAATAGCATAAATAATTAAATATTTTTATTTTTATGATGTTAGTACAAGAAAGAAAGAGCTGTTAGAATATATCTGTGATTTTTTTATAATATTTTAGGTTAATTATTTCATGTTCATTGATCAGTTGGTATCGTTAAGTGGAGGCTGAATGCACTGCTCACAGTGTATACTCTATAAATACATTAATTAAATATGTATAATATAAACACAGTGTATAATATAAATACATTAATCTGGTAACGAGTGGCGTCCCCCAGGGGTCTGTCTTGGGACCGGTGCTCTTTAACATCTTTATCAATGACATCGATGATGGAATCGAGTGCACCCTCAGCAAGTTTGCTGACGACACCAAGCTGAGTGGTGTGGTTGACACGGTTGAAGAAAGGGATGCCATTCAGAGGGACCTCGAGAGGCTAGAAAGGTGGGCCCGGGTGAACCTGATGAGGTTCAACATGGCAAAGTGCAGAGTTTTGCACTTGGGCCGGAGGAATCCCAGGCATCCATACAGACTGGAAGGAGAGGTCCTTGAAAGCAGCCCTGTGGAGAAGGACCTGGGGGTCCTGATGGATGAAAAACTTAACATGAGCCAGCAGTGTGCCCTTGCGGCTTGGAAAGCTCCATCAGAAGAGGAGTGGCCAGCAGGGACAGGGAGGTGATTGTTCCCCTCTACTCTGCTCTTGTGAGGCCCCATCTGGAGTACTGCGTCCAGGTCTGGAGCCCCCAGTACAAGAAAGACAGTGAGCTGTTGGAGAGGGTCCAGAGGAGGGCCACGAAGATGATCAGGGGACTGGAGCACCTCCCCTATGAGGACAGGCTGAAGGAGCTGGGCTTGTTCAGCCTGGAGAAAAGAAGGCTGTGGGGTGACCTCATTGCAGCCTTTCAGTACCTAAAGGGAGCCTAACAGGAGGGGAATCAACTCTTTGAAAGGGTGAGTGACAGCAGGACAAGGTGAAATGGTTTTAAGCTGAGGGAAGGGAGATTTAGGTTGGACGTCAGGGGGAAGTTCTTTACAGAGAGAGTGGTGAGGTACTGGAACAGGCTGCCCAGAGAGGTTGTGGATGCCCCGTCCCTGGAAGTGTTCAAGGCTGGGTTGGATGGGGCCCTGGGCAGCCTGGTCTAGCATTAGGTGGAATGGTTGGTGGCCCTGCGTGTGGCAGGGGGATTGGAGCTTCATGATCCTTGAGGTCCCTTCCAACCCTGGCAATTCTGTGATTCTGTGATTCTGTGATTCTGTGATTAATTCAAGTTGTTCTCCACTGAGTAGTTTATAGCAGATGGCAAAGCATTTGCGGATGTTCATCTGATAGTCATCTGATATTCCAGACTTCTGAAAGACTTACTGGCCCAAAAGTATTGTTTCTAACCCAAAAATGAATTTTTAACTCATACTGACAAAGTCTGTATGCTGTACAAATATATCTATTTGTTTTATAGCAAATCGTTAATGGTGAAGATAAAAAACTGGTTAGGAATATCACTAATTAAAGGGTATTTAGAATTAGAATAATTAGAATAATTTAGAAGATTTCTATTTTGTTTCACTAGAGGCTATCAAATGCTTGTTTCTTCTTGCATCTTTCTAGGGCAGAAGTATGAATTAAGTTGTAATACACTGTTGGAAGGAATTCACTAGCAGTTCTGCAAAGACACTTACAGGTGAACTACCTTTCCCATCAGTATCATTAGGTTCTCCTGGCTTTTTCATGCTTCTTCGAGTCGATCCTCTTCTCAGTCCTTTCTTTAAGGATTCATCCAAATTTGATTGAGATCCACTTCTTTTGACACTGACTGCATTCTCATCTTTTTCTGATGATGCATCTTCAGTTTCTATTGCCTAAAACAGGGAAGAATATAATGCTAAGATTAATAATGCATATAGAGTTTTGAACTTTCAAAATTATGAGAAAATAAAATTAATTGAAGTCACAATTCAGAGGAAAGAGATAAGGGCAGAGTAATGCGTAATGTTACAAGCAGATATGAAATATTGCATTATATTTGAGTAGATCTCCATATTCAGATTCATTTATGAGTACATAACCTCTCAAGAAAATATTTACAGTAAGTGGAGGTAAGGAAAGTATGAAATCCTAACAATGTTTTGAATTCTATGAACCATTTGCATTTATCTTGGGATTTTAGGGACACACTGTTCATCCATGAAGTGAGAAAATTGCCTACCTGTCCATACAGAACACTGTGAATGATTCTTGACTTTAATTTAAATGGAGAAGTCCAACAAGAAACAAGTCAAAAAGAGACTTTGACTGAAAAATGTGAATAAACTGAAAAAGTTTCAGTGGTATTTTATGCAGTGTCTTTGGCAGAAGGAGTAAGTATCTATCTATTCTTATTGGTTCTTGTGCTATTAATAAAAACTATTTTTTTTCTTTTGTTCCATATTTTTCTAATGTATTTCAAGTTATAGAAATTGTTTTTATTTTCAGTCCAATTTACATTTCCTACCTTTTTCTCATTATCACATCGATCTGAACACAAAATTACTTTGAATCTAAGATGACCAAATGCCTTCTCATAGGCAAATATCTTATGGATATTTTATGAAGAAATGTTTTAATTGGCCTTGTTTAACCTTTTTAGTCTGACAACGTGAGATATTTATTTCAGTTTCTTCAGTGCGTGTGATGGTTATGCATTAAGATACCATGTCACAGAAAGCTATGGAAAAGCTCAGATATAACCTAATTATAACATGACACTGGATTGTTTTCCTTTTATTCCTGTTTGTTTATTTTGTTAAAAAGAACTTCAGCATAAAGGGTTATAATCAAACACTTTAAATATGCATGCCCTATCCCTCCAGTAATCCACTACCATATTTTACTTTTTATCATAGGCTATTGATATTAGCTGTTTAGTAGGTGAATATAGAATAACCTTGTAATTTTCAATCCCTGAACGGTTTTAAAATGTACTATCCTGGGTTTAAATACCTCTGATGTGAAATCCAGTGGTTTCATCTATGAAATATTTTTGCTCTTGAAAAGCAGACTGCAGAATTCCTACAGAATACTGCTGAGAGCACACAGTAATTATGGGCACAGAACACAAAAAAAATAAATGAGGCAAAAGCAGGGAAAAATGTACCTGCATGTTCACAAGTTTGTAGTAGATTCCCTTTTTTTCAATCAGTTGAGAATGATTCCCTTGTTCTGTGATAACTCCGCTTTCAAACACAGCGATAAGATCTGCATTTCGAACTGTTGACAGACGATGAGCGACTACAACTGTGGTCCGTCCTTCTCTTGCCTAGATAGAATAATAGTTAAAATAAATATTTCCAAGTATGTTCAAAAGAGTTGATCTTTACGTTAAGGTTGAATAAGACCTAATGGAACATTAAAAATAATACAGAAAAAAAAAAGTAAGTTTTAAAACAGTTTGAAAAAACAGATTTCAAGAAGTATCTTACAACCCTAGGTCTTCTGCAAGGGCGTAGAAGGAGCCATTTTTGTAAGGTAATCTGACCAAGAAAAGCTAAGTAATTAACTTTTACGTTAACTGTATTTCCATCAATATTTTTCCAGAAATTGTCTTTCTCTGCCCAGAACTATTATTCCAAATGGCACCAGCAGACAGCATTACAGTACGGCAGCTGAAATAGAATCTGTCTGGGTAAATTAGAACATTTGGTGGTCTGGCCCTAGAATAAATGTAGAGATTCTTGCGTTACATGAGGGATCAGCTATCGCTTAATGAGATAGCTTACCATGAGAACAGAATGAGAATCTAGAGGTATTCATATTAACAGAAGGAAATGTTTCCTTGGAGTGTTTCTTGATGGATCACTGCTACAAACATGTTACAACATGCTGGTAGCTCTTATTCTCTCTGTCAGGCTTCAAAACAAATTAAGTAGGTCACTGACAATTACATGCATATCGATAGGACTGATGATGGCAGGAGATGTTATTTACACTGAGAATTTTTTTAATGTAAGATTAATAATGCAGAATATATAACTCCAAATCCTCACTCGAAACAAGATTCTTCTCTGCAATACACGTAGAAAACAAAAAAATTATCTGTACAGAGAATATTTGCTAAATCATTGTTCACCTTCTGCATTTTAAAGGTCTCCTTGTGATTCTTTCAATAAAATTTGGAAGAAAAGTACATCTTAGGCTCCTTCTTACCTGCTTTATATCACAGCAATACTGACCTTGTCCAGCGCTGCCTGCACAACGGATTCACTCTCAGTATCCAAAGCTGATGTTGCCTCATCAAGCAGAAGAATTTTAGGATTGCGAACCAGAGCACGGGCAATTGCTATTCGCTGCTTCTGCCCTCCACTCATCTGTGCCCCTCTTTCTCCAACCACAGTTTCAAACTTCTGCAAGACAACCACGCACATTTCCACCAACACTCAGCGGCACGGTCCTTTCACAAGGAAAGGCAGCGTACAGAAAAGGCACATCAGTGTTAGTAGCCCCAGCAGCATCTTCTCCTTCCTCTAAAATACGCTTAAATATACCTTCCTGTTTGTGTCCCTAGAACTCCCACAGTTTCCTAAATGCTCGTCCAGCCATCGTTTAATAATTTAAAATTTACATTATTCTCAAAAGTCGTGAGGAAGCTCTGCACAGCTCTGCATATTCACAGCTCCGGGAATAGGCTCCTCTGTTCAGGAGATGCCCTTCTGAGAAACTCTTTGCTAAGTGAGTAGGATGAAAAGCAATTGTTTCAGCAGGACAGCTGGCTTGCTTACCTTGGGGAGCTTCATGATGAAATCATAAGCATTAGCTTCCTTGGTAGCTTTTTCAATTTCTTCCATGGTGACATCCTCACGGCCATAACGAATATTTTCTGCAATAGTTGTAGCAAACAGCACGGGCTCCTGGTTCACCACACCAATAATCTCCCGCAGATATCTTACGTTCAGGCTCTTAAGATCCTGCCCGTCAATGGTAATCTAAAGCAGGGGAAGCAGACAAACACCATTTACTAGGTGTTTTTGTCAAGAACTCTCCCCAGCCCAAAGCCCATCTCTTTTAGGGGAGACTGGACCATGTCCTTTGAACAAGGGCAGCGAGACCAGAAGCTGACTTCTACAGCTGTGCCGTTAGAACACAGAGCAGTCTGCTCTCTTGAAGAGTCTTACCGTGCCTTCCTTGGGGTCGTAAAATCTCTGGATGAGCTGAACAGTTGTACTTTTTCCACAGCCACTGCTACCAACCAGGGCCACTGTCTGGCCACATTGAATCTTGAGATTCAAGCCTTTCAGTATCTGTGCATGTAAGAAAGGTTGCCAGAAGCAAAATATCAGTGTAAACTTGCAGAAACTTTAAAAACTTCAGGAAAACGTCCTTCATATTTACAGAAGTATACAGTACAATATAAAATTTAAAATCATGTGACTTTAAATTTTTTATCACTGATAAGTCATCCTAAATTTTCTTCACGATTACAACACATCTGATCCCATATAAATACATTGCACAACACACTTCACAGTCAACCACATAAAGAACCAATTTATATGACAGAATAACAATAATATGATTACCACCTTTACCTAAAATATAGCAATATGAAACAGTATTCTCATATTATGTTGCTTCAACTTTTCATTCAGTGCACCATGTAACCTATAGGTATGGTAACATTGCACAGTAAAAGTCACAGCTTAAAACTAATAGAATACACTCCATATTGTTCTGGAGGGAAAGTCATTTTGCTAAATTTGAAGTATTTTTAGTTTTTCCCCTGTGGATTGTAATTTCTGGAAGGGCTTCTCTACAATTGTAAAATTTTGTTGCATAGTGTATAGCTTTTGTGTACCATAAAATATTCATTTTACAGGCATGGAAGATACAATATTGACCTGCTTACCTGAGTAGTGTGAATATCTAACAGTGAAAAATAAAAGAATATATTGTTTTAATTTCTACTTTTACTTTATTCAGATAACAGCTGTAAAGGAGTCAGCACAGCTTTCACTACTTCATATAACTAATGTGGTTGGAAATATTTATTGAAATGGAGAAAAGAGTATTTTTTGCTAGTTTTATGGAAGGACTAATCTGCAATGCACTATTCAAATCTGATAGATAGCATCCACATTAGGGCTAAGTGCATTTTTCCATTCAGAATGTACAAACATGCATTGACACATTCCAATCCTCCCCAGTACACTGCAGCCCTGTGTCCTCATCAGCATCTCTTCCTAATTTTCTCTCCCAAACACTACCACTGCCTCTTCACCCTTGGTACCAATATCTGTGCTTCTCAACTGAAATATATCTCATTCTTTGAGGACAAGAAAACAGATAAATAATTTCTAGTATGTCTTACTTTGCTATAATCATTCTAGATCAAAAGAAGAGGTTCTTCATAAGTAATAATGGTTAAAAATGCATGAAACTGTCTTATTTAACCTTCTGACAATAATGCTATAAAAGATTTAGTCTACAGACCTTACCTAGAACTCAAACAAACCTAATGTAGGTAAAGTGGCAATAGAAGTTGCTCTAAAATGTTCGTATTACAACTGATTTCAGTATATGATTGATAAGATCTTTTTTCCTATATTAAAATAAAATCAATGTAAGCTGTTTCTAAGAAAAAACATAGAAGAGAGAGTAAGGGATGGTTGAAAAATCTGTCTAATAAGGTAGGAAGTATCTTGCAGTCTTCATGCCTGACAGTTATTTTGCTGTATTTAATCCTGTTGCAAAGAAGAATTAACTTTACCATCTGGTAGCTTAAACTTAAGCAGAAATGAACACCTCAGAATTATCTGAAGCCCCTTTTCTTCTTTACAATAATTAATTTATATGGCACTTTTTAATTGCTTGCTGTAGCCTTTACTTTCTATAATTTTGTCTGATACCAGAGGGGAGAAATTTCTCTGTTCATATCATACTTGTATAAACTTAGAAATGAGATCAATAGATGTCTGTTCAATTATATTTATATATGATGAACAATCAAGCACTTAATTCACCTTCTTGACAGAAGGAAAAGCCAAAGTCTTTTTATTTTTGTTTTAGCCTACCAAAAGTAAGAAAGATCACATTCCCTAAATCAGTGATTTTCCTTTGAGGTAGGGAAGGAAATCGTTACGTAGTGCAAATACACTTGTTAGTCAGGTATTTTCAGAGTTCATTCTAAGTCTCTGAGTTTATGACAGCACTTGCTAAGATGCAAAAAATTCTAAGTTAAGTCATTATGATGACAATATTTTTACATGATTTAGAAAATCAACCTGGAATTGTTACATTTTCAAGAAAATTTTACTTATTTCACTTTTTATTTCTTAGCTTATTATCTACATTTCAACTTTCATTTACAGTACCTCAATATCTGGTCTGGATGGGTAATTGAAGAAAACATTTTGGAATTCCAAGTTCCCTTTAATGTGGTCTGGTTTGTGGCCTGCATCTGAATAACTGTCAATTTGAGGTTCCTGTGAGAAATAAATCAAGCAGAGGAAAAGCTTATTTCCTAATGACTTTTTTTTTTTTTTGTTCATAGGGACGTCCTGGAATGTATCTTTGTTCTGTAGAGATATTAAATAGAATTTTAAACTGATTTAGAGGAGACCTGTGAAGCATGTAAATTGCATTGTTGGCTGCCTCATTACTACACTGCTGAGTTGTTAATGCAAAAATAATTTTTATAATTTTTCCTTTTAAAATTTTATATGAATTTAATACATAATCTTTAAGAGTATATCCATTGCTACCTGTACTTTGAGACTCATTCCACTGTCTGATTAACCTGAACAGATCACCTCCGATGAGCTGCTCATACTCTGTTCATTGAGAACTTCGCTCTTTCTGCTGAAATCATCTTTGTGGGAAAGAATTGATCCACTGACTATTAAGTAGAAATCATTCAACGAAGTTCTTAATTGCTACCATTTTCATTATTATCAAGGGATAGGTCTACAACTTGAAGTATGTCTTAAGAACAGTTCCAAACCTGTAACTGCATGTTACATAACTTCATTAGCTTGTAAAATCACAGCATTCCAGATTTCAGACTCTGAAAGCACATATCCAGGTTAGCAGGTAGTTTTATAGATTTGCAGACACTCATGCTGTTGTTGGTTCCACTACTGTCCTTCAAGCTTATGCTCATATACCTGCACTGGTTGTACTCACATCTCTATCACTATAGTTATAGGAACTTTCCTGATAAAAACATTACAGGGTATCTACAACACTAACTGATCCTGTGATCCAGTAGTGTGTGTTTGAAACAAGAACTCTAAAAGGCAAAGTGGAAATGACTAATAAATTTACATTCTATGCATATTTCTACCTTGAGGAAATAAATGATTATTTTTGTACTGTCATAATTGGGTAGAATTAGAAGTTAACTGTTGCAGTATAATACTAAAGATGCAACAGCAACAGAATTAGCCTTTTTAGTAATTAAAAATTTACCATAAGTATTCACAATAATTTGAATACAGAAAAGATTCATTATCTACTCTTTTTTTGCACAGAATCTAAATAAAAATACGTTGATTATCCTTCTTTAAATAAGCCTCCCATATGGAGCTGAGGTTAGAATTAATGTCAGATTTTTTTATACCACAAATAGTGCCTGCACTTTAAAAAGAATGGTCTCTGAAAAGTCTTTAAAAAAGGTTTCAGAACAATGATGGGATACTCACATTGTCAATGATATTAAAGATTGCATAGGCTGCTCCTCTTGCATTAGCAAATGCCTCTATGCTTGGAGCAGTTTGTCCAATACTGAAAGCTCCAATCAGTACAGAGAAAAAGACCTGAAAGAAATGTTCATGGTGACATATAGCAAGACTTATTTAAGCAGAGAATTTCATTTATTTATATTAGATAACTCTGGGTCAGTTTAAGTAATTGACAATTAAAGAAAAAATGAAAGGCTCTCTCTTAAATAGAGAATAACATTTAAAAAAGGCCTTTTTAAGAGTCCGATGAAAACAACAATTCTGCCCAGTGTGAATATTGCAAACAAACTGATGACTGAGAATAAAACTTTCAAAATTTATGCCAAAAAAAATATATGTACACTTGATGCTTCAGGATTTGTTGCACTAATAACTTTGGCAAAAGATATCCCAAACACCTAAAAGTATATTTCCACTTCAAGATGAATACAGCTTTTGATGGATCAAAACTGATCTGCAATGCACATCCTGCTTTCACAGTGATAGGGTTTAATTCTCCTTTCCCACCACAAACAAACATTCGTCCTTTTGGAATTAAACAGAGTGAATGCAAGCAACCAAGAAAAAGAAAACAAAGCAAACAAACAAACAGAACAGATAAAGTAAAAGCATATTATCTGCTTGGAGGAACATACTAGCTTTTAGCTAGTTTCAAAAGACACACCTCTAAGAGAGGTCATACCAGTGCCCATGTTAGTATGTTAAACCAGAGGTCCATCACATCAATCATTTTTCCCCAATAGCGGCCATTCACAGATGTGATACCTAAAATAAGGTATGTAAGAACAGAGCAGGGTCCTGTTCTACTTCTCCCTGCTATTCTGATAGACTCTAACTGTATTCAAATCAAAGGATTTCCTAAGGCAGTTTGCTTGTCTATATTTAATATCTTCAATGAATTTTACTGCATATATTTTGTCCAGCCATTCCTTGAACACATGTAAACTAGCATTCAAACATTCTTCGGCAAAGACTTCAACAAAGCTCTACTACTTACTGCATGAGGTTACAAAAAACAACATGAGTAATTGTCTGAGCATGACTGAAATGTTTTGTATGCCAGCCTGCCTTTACAAAAAATTGGCCTTGCTTGGCAAAGATTCCAAAGAGCCACTATCTCTTATCAGATATGTGTTGTTTTTTGTTTTTTGTTTTTGTTTTTGTTTTTTTCAAATCAGACTGATTCATAAGCAAAACAAACTAACAATAAACAATAAAGCAGGTAGCTTTTAAGAGATATCCTGGCTGGGCTTCCTCATGGTTGAAGAAATTGTATTTTTCGCCACATTTCTTTGATAGCTCATACAAAAATAGAATGGTTGCCTCATCAAGAGATGAACTGAAGTTATGATGAGTAAGTTATGCTTTTCTTCCTTTGGTTGTAAGATGGTGACATATTTTCTAGTCTTATAATACTTCCTCTTGCATTTTATGAATATTAAGAGATACCAAAGGTTTATGGAGCAAAATATAAGAATAGTATCAATAAACAGATCTATTTAGATCACACCACACTTCAAAAAAATCTTTTCTTTCTGCATCTTGAAAACACATTTAGTCCCACGAATGTGAAAACAGCAACTAGGAAGGGTACCATACTTCAGATTCTGGTTGAGCTGTTTCTATATCAGCGTGAGCTTATGGAAGTCAGAGAAGATGTAACAAATGAAAATAATATATGTTTAATTTGGTTTGATGTAGATTTTGAAATACTATCAAAAAAACATGTAGACATATTTATGAGAATCTTTTTTGTTAAGAAGAAAGGAAACTATTTTTCCAATTTGAAATATCATTCTGAATAAACTCAATTAAGTTCCCAAAATACACTTCAGGGTAATATTTCTGAATATAATTGAGAAGTTACTGATAAATACTTACTGTAAGAACTTTGCCAATACTGTAATCATCAGTTAAGATCAAGGTAGTTCCATACCAGAAGGCCAGTGCATATGATGCATATATCAGTAAGAAAGCAGCACCCATAGAAATATTAGATGTAATAGACTTTCTTATTCCAATGCGTTTAGCATCTTCTAAATTTTTATGGTATCTGAAAAAAAAAAACAGAAGTTTGAAATAACTCAGACACGTACCATGGTACATAGCACCCAAAACTGTAAATGAATTATTGTAGGTATTATAAGGCATACAGTGTATAATGTAATACCCTAAGGAGATACAAAGGCAAGCCTGGTAGTCAGGGATAGAGATAACTCTATCCCTGGTAATAAAAAAAAATGCCAACATCAGTAGATCTGGCAGACCAAAAAAAAAAAAAAAAAAAAAGGATATTGCACCCAGAAAGGGCATGTGAGTTCCTTAAATAACCCGGAGTTGAGTGAACTCTGTGAACCATTTGTGACAGGTTTTGAGATTATTGTTGTTAGCTTAAGATAAAAGGTTAAGACACATCACAACAATGTTTTTCTGCAGTAAAGTGGAAATAGAAATAATGTTTAAAAGACGCCTACGGTGTAACCAGATGACCAAAGACACCATCATTGTTTCTCACGGCAGGACTGTTTTTGTTTAAAGCTGTCACTTACTGTTTGAAGTAGGATACGCAGTTTCCAGAGTAGAGAAAATACCTCAACTTAATTTGTCAGTTTCTTAATTTGTCAGTGTCATTCGACACATAAAGTCAGTAACAGACAATTTCCAGCCCCAGCACCCTACTGCAGGAAGTGCACTGTTTATTTATGTGGGCAGACTTTCAGCAGTGAAGATGCACAAAAATTTGAAACTATTTGAAATGAACAGGTTCACAATAACTGATGAAAGTAAGCATTGCTCTTACCTTTTAATTTCTTTTTCTTGTCCTCCAAAAGCTATTACAGTACGGACTGCACCCAGAACTTCCTCTGCAACAGCTCCAGCTTTTGCATATGCAGCTTGCTCTTTGTCAGTGAATGCAGTGAGAATCTAACACAAGATCAAATATTCTGACTTTAAGAAAAGCAGAATGATCTCAAGCACTTAACTAATAAAAGCCACTGTGAAGCCTTTTGATTATATTATGTACAAGTGCAGGAGTGTTCAATATCAACAGTCTTAATTACATTATGAATTCAGTCAGATAATTCAACATCTGCGGGCTGGATTTTCCAGACTGCTTTCACCCAGTGCAAAAGAGGAGATGACTGAGCTGGTGGGGCTCTTCTCATGCAGATCTCCTCAGCCCATTCTTATCATTGGCTACCTTAGCCAGAGGGCTCAAGACTTACATTAACTGGCCATACTCTGCAAAGACTCACAGCTAGAAGATATATGTGGCAAATGCCTCTCTACTCTGACATCTTCCCTAACACACACACCTGGAAAAAATAAAGCTTGTATCATCTTTAAAATTTAAGGGAAGTACCATACAAACTGAAGGCACTCCAATCCCATTTTACTTCTCTAATTTAAGTGATCACAGCTTGGCCTAATTTATTTGGGTATTATCCAGGAAGTGCAATTATTCCTTTATATACAAGGAATGAATTTTTAACTGTAAGATCTGTGTTTTACTGGTATGAGTTGTCTCATTCTCTGTATAAGATATGCTTCAAATTAAAGCCAGTGCGTCCAATCCACCAGAAGTATAAAATTCAAACTACCAAGGGCATTTATACACAGTCCAGCTTATGTTCATAGATGTTCTCTAAAGCCATTGTAATTGTTCCAAACAATACATTCCAAATGTAAGAATACACCTATGTGGATTCATGTAATTATCTACCCTGCATAAGAACCTAACATTGAACATATATCAACCTACCTTTGCCCAGAGGGCTGCTGAAAGTCCTAGGACAGGACTGACTGCAAGTATTACAAGGGTTAATTTCCATCCTCTTACAAGACCAACAATAAATCCTGTTATAAATGTTGTTTCTGACTGAATAAGCAATCCAATTTTATCACCTATTCCTTCATTAATCTTGCTGACATCACTGAAAAACAAATTACATTTAGACACAAAGTTAAATGTATAAACCACAGAAAAGTTTTCAGTTTTGTTACATGGGCACCTGTGTAGAGAAAAGCCTTTATTGTTCAGTGAGTTACCAACTGTTTGCTTAAAGATAGAGCAGTATGTAATGTAGTCATAGGAAATTTCTTATTTCATGTGAGAATGCAATACTATAAGACTGCTTGCCTCCGAGAAGTTTGAAAATTGCTCACAGTGCAATGTTACTGTCACTTTTTTAATCCTAAAATTTGGATCTATTTGGAAACTGTGAGGTATCTGGGAGGAGCAGCTGAAGCCATTCATGTAAGCAAGGAGAGAAGAATAGCTTGTCAAGCAATTAAACTGTTCATACTAACTACTGGTGTCAGTCATTACCTTGCTCAGTTCCCAATGTGCACAGAACTTTGTACCTTTTTTCATGATGTTAATCGCAAACTATGCAGTTCTCACCATGAGATAAGTTGTATGAGATTCACAAATAAATAAATTTTAAAAATCAAAAATAGAAAATTCTTACAAGCCATACACACATATTAAGGTGAAATAACACTGCAGAAGATATAGTATACTTACTCTATGAGACGAGTGTTAAGTTCTCCTGCATCATTTACATCAAACCATCCAATATCCTGTCTCATAATTGCGTGAAAAAAATTTTCTCTAATTTTTTTAACTTGTCGGCCTGCTGCCAGTGTCCAGAATGAGGTCTGGACATAAGCAGCAACAAGAACAGCAGCTGCTATTGCAGAATAGTAGTATGCATATCTGCAAGAAGAAAAAAATAATTACCTTGCTAGTCTGTATTTAGGTTGGTGACCACTGCTGCTGGTTTAGATCTGAATTAGAATTTATGCATTTATATTTTTCTTTAAAATTTCCTAGATTTCTATGAGTAGTAATTGATAATGTTTTTCAGAGATGTAATAAAATAAATCATGCTGCTATTAGACAAGAATTGCCTTTTCTTCAGCATAGTATAAAAAAACTAAAATAATCTCAGATGATTATTTTAGAACCCTATTTCAGACACAATATCCTTCTCGCTTAAATGTGTCATGACATTTCCATAAATATCATAGCATTTTTTATTTAATACATGCAGGCCTATTCCTATATCCTGTGTGTTATATTCTCACGCATTTACGTAATACAACATGCTTGTCTATAAGAAAATATATGTGCATGTATGCTATGAATTTTTCCCCATTTGAGAATGCATCTATTTCAAGTAAATGCCACTAAAACATCATAACAGATATTTTACTTCTAAGTGAATTCAGTTCTCTGCCACGTATGAGCAAGGTATCATAAGAAAACTAAGGAACATGTGAACCAATGTATTTGTCAAGCTGAAGGTGATTTTGATCTACAGTTTTCAAATGTTCAAACAGAATCAAATCAGATCTGATTTGAATCAGAAGTGGTATCAGAACCAGTTCCTGGTGTACTTAAACCAGAACAAAACCAGAAAAGTCACGGAATCATAAAATCATAGAATTGTTTGAGTTGGAAGGGACCCTTAAAGGTCATCTGGTCCAACCTTTCTGCAATGAACAGGAACACCTACAGCTAGATCAGATGCTCAGAACCCGTCCAGCCTTACCTTGATTGTCTCCTGGGATGGAGCATCTACCACCTCTCTGGGCAACCTGTGCCAGTGCCTCATAACCCTTATTGTAAAAATCTTCTCCCTTATATCCAATCTAAATTTCCCCTCTTTTACTTTGAAACCATCTCCTGTTGCCCTGTCACAGCAGACTCTGCTAAAGATTCTGTCCCCTTCTTTCTTACAGCCCCCCTTTAGGTACTGAAAGGCCACTCTTGAGTCTCCCTGGGGTCTTCTCCAGGCTGCACAGCCCCAGCTCTCTAAACCTCATAGTGGAGGTGTACCATCCTTGCGTTATTTTTGTGGCCTTCTCCTGGACACACTCCAACATGTCCACATCTCTCCTATACTGAGGACACCAAATCAGAACACAGTACTTCAGGTGAGGCCTCACCAGTACAGAGTAGAGGGGCAGGATCACCTCCCTGACCTGCTGACTGTGCTTCTTTTGATGCAGCCCAGGATATGGTTGGCTCTCTGGCTCTCTGAACGTAGCTGAATGTAATTGAACTGACTCCCGAACATATGACCAAAGATCACCGCTAAATATTCATGGTGTACATTACATATGTTTATAAAAACTACATCTATATATAAGAGAATAATGAGGGGGGAAAAAAAGCTTTAAAACCTTTGGAATTTCACTCACAAGTAGTAACTCAGCCATACTGGTTCTCTAGATCTGTAGCATGAAACTTGGCAGCAGCTAGTTGCAGAAGTCTGTGTGTGAATGCTGTGCTCAGAGAAGAACAAGGGTTTATAACTGAAGCTTTTCAAATTTTAGTCCAGCATTTCCAGTGGCTAAAATATTATACATTTTAGTCAGGGACTTTGGAACAACAATCATGAAATGAACTGGATCTAAACTGATTAATAAAATGGGTTAATATCTAACCCATCTGAAGATTGATTAGCTGAATATTGACCTTGATCTTCTTCATAGAAACTACCTAAATAATGATATCAAGGATACTGCAGGAAGACTCAGCAGTAATTACTTCAGATAATTACTTTATGATGTTATATCACATCACAGGATGGTTTTATGCTTAGACTTTGTTTCATGATAAACTGTTAGAAAAGGGATTGGTATCTTTACAACACTCACGCTAATGAAAGACATTCTGTAACTTCACTGCTGAAACTCATTAGACAATATGTGCTCACTGCATTGTACATTGATTGTTCATTTTCTTCTGAGAAACAGGTGAACTATTATCTGAGTAAAAGCCATAATCAAATATGCACATACAGTTGAATACATGTGTGTATGAACTTTGTTCATGTAAACAGTGTTTATTGTGACTTTACTGGCTGGCAGGCATACTGAGAGACACGGCTGGTGGGTACAGCTTCTTCTTCAAACTAACGTACATAATTCAAAGCTCTATTCAGAAAACTTGGGGACCTCAAAAAAGTGAACTTATACCTATGCTGTTATAAAGCCATACAGGGGCAAGTGCAGAGTCCTACACCTGGGGAGGAATAACTGCATGAACCAGGACAGATTAGGGGCTGACCTGCTGGAGAGGAGCTCTGTGGAGAAGTACCTGGCTGTTCTGGTGGATAATAGGTTGGCCATGAGCCAGCAGTGTTCCCCTGTGGCCAAGGCAGCCAATGGTATCCTGGGGTGCATGAAAAAGAGCATGGCCAGCAGCACAAGGGAGGTGATCAGCATGGAGAAAACCAATGGCGAGTCTTGTCAATAATTACAAATATCTAAAGGGCAGGAGTCAAATGGATGAGGCCAGGCTCTTTTTGGTGGTGTAAACCACCACCAAAGGAGCAATGGGCACAAGGGGCCCATGAGGAAAAACTTAAAAACTTCTCATTGTGAGCACTAGAACAGGCTGCCCAGAGAGTCTGTGGAGTCTCCTTCTCTGGAGATACCCAAAACCTACCTGGTCACTTTCCTATGTGACCTGCTGTAAGAAACCTGCTTTAGCAGAGGGTTGAGCTGGATGATCTCCAAAGGTCCCTTCCAACCCTTACAATTCTGTGATTCTATGAGCCCTTGTTCCACAATTACTTTCTGATGAGAAGTCCAAGCTGCTCTGGGAACACTCATACCTGTTTTCAGACTTACTGCTTAAAAGACAAAGTGACATGCAAGATGCTAACAGATAATTCCCTCATACAGACCATTTCTTAGGGCCATGAGAACAGGTACTTCTCAACATTTAGTTACTGAACTCTATACTCACACTTTCTTTTTGTCAGTTTTTCTGCTTTCCTGTACTCTGTTCTTTAATATGTTTTGACTCCTAGATAATAGCTTGCTGAAGATGAAGGGAGGGTTCCTATTCCTTTCAAGTGAGACATGATATGAGTTGAGAAATTAAGATTTTTTCACTGGAAAAAACAATTGCCTTGAAGGCCACATTAGACTTCCTGAAATCTCCGATGTTTTTCATTATCTAATGAGGAGCAAATTTCAATCAGAAGAAAAGAAGTTGAAGTGGTACAAGAAAATGCATATAAACTTCAGACATCCTTCATAAACCAAGTCCTCCAAGAACAGTCAGTAAGGACCCTGAACAAAATGCACCTATTAGCAGCTGACGTTTCTGCTTGTTTTCCATTTTCTCTATGAACCTCTAATATTACTCTTCTGCAGCAGAAGTGCTAACTGATTATTGTCTTCTGCTATTGACATGTCTCAAATGCTAGGTTTAAAGTTGCATTTAATCCAAGCCTGTGTTTTCTTAGTCCAGACATTTTAGCTGAACTTTGTGCTTTGGCAGGAAACTATCTGGCAATTTTAATTCTGCTTTTTATCTATGAAACAACATAGCTGAAGGAATTGATGAATGACATTCAGTTAATTTTTCAGCATAAAAAACACTGCTTATAAATTCAGAGGAAGGGAAAGAGAAAGGAAGAAAACGATGAAGCATCAAAACACAGAGCACCACTGAAAAGGGGACTGGATGGAGGAGAGTAAAAGATCACAGAATTTTTTAGGAATGGTTGTGGATGTTCACAAACCTCCCAGTGTCTTCAGTAATCTCATATGCAAATCTTTAGTTGCATACATTATTCTGAACAACCATTGACTTTATGCTGTTTCAAGTATGCAATACATATGCGGAAGAAGAACATCTTAGCGAGAAATGCTATGACAAAAAAAAAAAAAAAAAAGAAAAGAAAAAAAAGAGGAAACGACAATTTCTAATTACCTTGTCATCTCTTCTTCCAGCTTGTGAAGAATCTCTGAAGAGGAATTCATTAGAGAAGGATTTCCTTAGAAAGGAAAAAAGAGTAAATAATTTTGATAGAACAAGTTTAAACAAATTCATTTCCCTGCATGATTTTCAGCAATATTCATTATCTTCTTATTTTATTTCTTTTCTTTCTGCAAATAGAGGGCATTTGTATAATGCAAAAAAAAAAAAAAAAAAAAAAAAAAAGAGCATGCCATATTTCTGTCTTACAGAATAATAATAAAAATAAAAATTGATGCAGGACAGACAATAGTCACGTGTGATTATTCTGTATCACCATAGAGATATATTTAAATGGTTAATATATATGTTTTTAATGGAATATTCCAGGCAACAAGACTGTTCACAAGTTTAACATCTAACATTTGATTTCAGAGGACAACCAAATTTGATCCAGGAGTGAGTTGATACCAAAGTGGAAGTATCACTCCTCACTTTGGTATCATTCAGTGCACGCCTACCACTCTCTCTTTTATTTTGTACTTCTGATTTAGCAAAGAAGGCTATTGAGCAAATGAGTCTTATTTTCTTGAAAAAAGAAAAAATGAATATTTTCATTTATGATAGTATTTTTTCTGTTGGATCAAACAGAACAGTTACTAATTTACAACGTAGTATGTTAGCAAGTTGGTTTTGCTGACATCAATATTACAAGTCAAGATGCTCAATTTCCCCCAGCTGTTTTCTAAATATGAGTCATTGTTCTTTGCACAAGATGTATTTTTACCTGTAAAATTTCTGTCATCAAAAGTAACAAAACTATCAGTCATGTCACCAAAAATTATCATTGCTATAGGGAGACTGCTTCCATGGGCTATTGCCAAGAGAGAGCCAAATATCATTAATAATTTGTCTGTGCAGCTGGAGTATCGAAACTGTGAACAAGAAGAGAAATTCATTTTCATTGAGGTACTAGAACATTAACACAATGTTATGACTACAATATCATGAAAGTCAAGAAAAAGCTATGAATTGTATACCTAGTTTTCACGGAGCTACAACTTTATCCACTTTTACAAATTTACAAAACAACTTACATGTATAGAAATAAATTATTGTAATATAAGAACTTCTATATAATGAACTTTCCAATCCAGAGGTCTGTACTATTTAAATTTATCAATATAACAAAACATCAACAAAGGGCATAGACGCCACATAAAATCAATGCCATTTGTTCTCTTGAATTTTGTCATTTGAAATTCAGAATATAGAAAATTTTAACAGCATTGTGATAATTAAGGCAGCAATTATTTTTATCATAAATTCATTATTATAGAGTTGGAAAAATTATTCCTAATGTACCATACATATTATCAAAGCTGACTGAATTCCTAAATACCTCTTGCTATTTAACTCAACAGCTCTTCTTTTATAGAATGATGGTTTGGGTTGGAAGGGACCTGGAAGATCATCTAGTTCCAACCGCCCTGCTACAGGAGGGGACATCTTCCTCTAGACTAGGCTGCTCATGGCCCCATCCAGCCAGGCCTGGAATGCTTCCAGGAAGGGGGCACCTACAGTCTCTCTGGGCATCCTGCTCCTGTGCCTCACCACCCTCGCATTAAAGAGCTTCCTTCTGATATCCAGTCTAAATCTACCTTCTTCTAGTTTAAAGCCATTTCCTCTCATCCTGTCACTACCTGCCCTTATAAAAAGTCCCTCCCCAGCTTTTCTAGAGGCCCCTTTCAGCGACTGGATGGTCGCTATCAGGTCTCCTTGCAGCCTTCTCCTCTCCAGGCTGAAGAGTTCCAGGCTTTCTCAGCCTGTCCTCATAGGGAGGCGCCATCTTCATGGCCCTCCTCTGGACCTGCTCAACAGCTCCATGTCCTTCCTTCTTGTGCTGCGAGCTCCAGAACTGGACACAGTACTCCAGGTGGGGTCTCATGAGAGCAGAGTAGAGGGGCAGAATCACCTCCCTCGACCTGCTGGTCACACTTCTCTTGTTGTGACCCAGGATATGATTGGCCCTCTGGGCTACAAGCACACACGGCCATGAGAGATTCAACAGCTCATGTTGAATCTCTCATCAACTGACACTTCTCCTCAGGGCTGCTCTCAAGCCATTCTCCACCCAACCTGTATCTGTGCTTGAGGTTGCCCTGACCCAGATGCAGGACCCTGCACTTGGCCTTGTTGAACTTCATGAGGTTGGCATGGGCCCATGTCTCAGAGCCTGTCCAGGTACCTCTGGATAGCAGAAAAAGGTCCCTCCCAGAACGCTCTAGGCAGCATCTAGAAGGCCATTGAATGGATTCTTCATTATTCTAGCTGTATTGATTTAAATTACATTGTTATTGCAATTGTACAAGCGCAAACTGGTCCAGCAAAGCAGAACTGGGTCACTGGCCAAAACGTTGGGCTATAGCTTTATAATTAGTAATTTCTATATGATTCTTGCTTTGTATACACACCACATCCACAAAATATAGAATATTTCAGTTTACTAATAGAGTATCTGGGATTTACTTCGATTAAACATTAACAAGTTATTTTGAAATATAAAGAAAATTTAAGTTTTCTGGAACTTTAAGAACTTTTATTGTCCAATTTTTAATTTTAAGTTTAATGTGAGCCACGGTTGTACCCTTTATTGCCAACTCCTGTGACAGCCTAATGAGTAATGGGTCAGATATATGTGATTGGAATATAACTCAGGTAATTTAGAGGACAGGATGACATTTGTAGTCTTAGATGTAAGGACTCCATTTTCATTTTGTTGGAAGAAACAAAAGAACATGGAAATCATAACTTATTATAAAAACAAACTGAGCACAAATTTAGCATGATAACTTCCTATGGGAAAGCTAAGCATGCATAACAGAAGTAAGATCATTTCTGTAATACAATCACTTCCACCAGAGAACTGCTTGGTTGCCACAGTATATTCAATTCTGTATGTTCTGTAATATCATAGTGCTTGGTAGAGACAAGACCATATGTGTAGTACTCATAACATTATTTTAAGCATTTAAAATATTAAACTTTAAAATGTGCATGCATGTAAAAATATGTACACATATATATGTATAGCACAAATCTTACCAGTGCTAACGGGCTGACCATTTTAGGCTTTTCCCCTTTCTTCTTCTTTTCCTTCCTTAAGAGATGTGATAGTTTTAGTGCATTTAAAACCCAAGAATATTTCACAAAAATAATAATGCAATGTATTAATACTATTCAGTTAAAATATAATTAAGAAATGATTTTATGGGAAACAAACCTGTGTAAAACAAATGTGATTTATTAGGAATTCTTGGATGTTTGTATTTAAGCCTCCAGGTATGTAAATAGCATCAGCTCCTGACTACTATAAATTCAAATCAAGGCCTTCACAGTTCTCCTATCTCAAGGCTACAACACCCCCAAGAGGGGCTCATGGTTCTCCTTTCCAATCAGGGAAGTTGTGAACTGAAGTGTTATATAGATTTCAAATCAGGAAAAAGGAAGACAACTTATAGAATTAGATGTTCTCATGCAGGGGGAATAGAATAAATTAAAAGTATGAAAAACATCAATTCCCTGACATACTTTTACTTTTAACACATTTTTTGTCTGATGATATCATATCCAAATGCCTGTTATAACTTCACTCTATTTTTGGAATTGCTTTTCAATAAATGATAGTCAATACTGTGTTTAATAGAAAAAGAGCTTCCATCATCCTTCTGCACCAAATGAAAGTGTCAATGAATGCTAATGATAAGCTGTGCTTTCTGCTCTTAGGCTACCTCATTAAAATAAATTAAAATATGAAATTCAAAAAAATATAAACTAAGATAATGTAATCTTATATGCTTCCATAAAGAACATGTTTACAGTGTCTAAGAATATATACTTTTTGTCTTCTGGATCTTGATCCTGGATGGAGGTAGCGATCTCATATGCATTTCCATCGACAGTACGCTTCTGCTTTTCATCTTCAGGATGCATTTTAAATTGATTTAGGATAGTTCTCTGTAAAATAATACTGAAAGACATACAATTCTTAAGCAAAGGACAGGAATTTCAATGACCGCTTGTTTGACAGAAAAATATACTTATTGAAATCAATAAAATTATTAATGTCACACTTTTCAAGTGAATCCTAGCAAAGGGCAAGTATAAACCTGTTGAAAGAAGCAGAAACGTTTTGAATTTGCTTACAAATGCCTACATTTTTTTTGTTTTAACTACTTGATAGCTGTGGATCTTTCAGTTAATCTCATTTGAATGATAGAAGCATAGTGCCTGTACTTCAGTATAAATTAAAAAAAAAAAAAAAAAAGAGAGAGAAAGTATATGCTTATTTAGAAAAGAATGAAGCTATCTAGAGTTTTAGATGTTAGTGAGTTTAATAAAATATCTTAGGTTTAAAAAGAAGTGCACTGACTCACCGTGCAAGTCGTTCTCAGTTTGCTTCTAGTTTGCTGCTCTGAAAGATCACTCAAAAATCAACAGATTAATATGACTAGGACAAGCAGTATGGGTGGACTTTGTTCTTCTTATGCAAAACAGAGATGATGAACAGCTTTGACTCTTTTTTTTTTTTCTCTCTCGTTGCCTCATCTACACTGGGAGTAAAGTGTATGCACTTTGGACCCTGCCTCCCTTTCCTAAAGGGAATATTTAACAACTGGTCACCTGTGAAAATAAGTCTGAATAGTCACTTCTTCACAACTCTGCCTAATTATGCCTCTTAAACCTCCCAGAAATCCCTGCTTACCTTCTCACATATGGTGCCAAATGTTCCAGGTAACAGTGACACTTGAAGGTAAATCCATTCTTGAGCACCCAGAGAGAATGAAACTGAGTAACGCAAAAGGAGCGAGCTAATCTTTTTTTTTCCCCGTTCTTCTAATCCTAAACCAGGGAGTAATATAACCTGCAAGGAAAATGTAGATTAACAGAATTACAGAGTCACAGCGTGGCTGATGTTGGTAGAGACCTTCAAGTTCGTATGGCCCAGCTCCTGCTGCAGCAGGACCACCCAGAGCTGGTGCCCAGGCCATGTCAAAGCAGCATCTCAATATCTCCAAAGCAGATCCCACACGCAGCCCCCGGGTACCTGTGCCAGTGCTCCACCACCCACACAGCACAGACTGCTCCTGGGCTTCAAGGGGAACTTCCTGTGCTCTGGTCTGTGTCTGCTGCCTCTTGTCCCCCCGGGGCACCACTGAAAGGAACCTGGCCCCATCCTCTTTGCACCCACCCTTCAGATATTCATACACCTTGATAGGATAACTCCTAAAGTGATCAAGGGCACTTGACAATATATGTCCTGTTAGCAACTAGGCTAGCGTGTACTCTTTCTGATTTCAGTAATTGCAGAACAGCAAGATGAGTTACAGATACAATTTTAAAAATAGCTTTGAAATAGTTCTGGTCAGCAGAAATTTTCTCAGGTAGAATTCTTCTGATTTTTGAATGCACATCTATGAAAATAGATATGTTAAACACTTATACATGGGTGAAATGTATAAAAAGTCAAATAAAAAACTCTGTCCTAGAAAACAAGTACATTTTTAAGAATTTCTCTGTAAGTTTCACACCAGTTTGTTCAAACAAAACTTACATAATCTGATAATATCAGTTTTGTCCCTTTTATTCATGCATTATCTGTAACCTCAACATGAAAAAAAAAAAGTTCTTTTTAAAATGTTTTGGAATGCAAAGACTTATCAGACTGAGGATTACATTAGAAAATGTAATTTGCAACTATAAGTCAAAAAAATGCCAAAGGTTAGCAAATAAAAGTATTGCCTGAGGTGACTGGTCATCCTGAGATATCTGTATAGACTACTATCCACAACAATTAATGGGAATATTTCTAGGTTTTAACTCATGTGTCGACGTGCTTTGTGCAATACCATAATTTACATCTACTTAGCTTATTTCTCTAGAGCTTCCATACTTTGACTTTTCAGTGATATAGCATCATTATTGCACAAAATTTGAGGTTAGAAAAAGATCACCAGATCTCTTTTCTGCTGTAAAACCTTACCTAACTACCAAGGGAAGCCAGTAGATGTAACCTTTTTGGATTTCATCCAAGGTTTTGATACTGTTTCTCACAATATCTTTCCGGGCAAAATGTCCAGCATACAGCTCGATAAAAACATAACGAGATGAGGGAGCAATTGGCTCAGGGGTTGTACTGAAAGGTTTGTAGTAATGGGGTTACACCAGTTACTAGTGGGGTTTTGCAGGGCTCCATTTTAGGCCCAGTTCTGTTCAGTGTTTTTATCAATGATTTGGATGCAGGACTTGTGTACTAAGTAGACAACACTAAATTGGGAGTTTGAATTATCTGTTTCAGTAGCAGTGTGCCCTGGCAGCCCAAAGGGCCAACTCTACCCCGGGGTATACCAGGCCCAGCACTGCCAGCGGGCAAGGGAAGGGAAGCTCAGTTGGCTACCTGCTTCTGTGCTCCATTTCCTTTCATGGAAGTTGTTTCATTCAAGACAGAGCAATACTTCTTGGATATTACTTTTTTTTCAGAACCTTCATTGTCAAATATTTTTTCTATGTGAAAATACTTATAAATATTATCAAGGTTTACACAACTCTCTATTTACTAAGGCAGTAGTCAATTTCCATTTACAAGTTTTCCATTTTACAGAATTTCCACTTTGATTTTACAAGTTCTGGATGATATTTATGAACCATTATCTAGAATTTTGAGCAGAAGAACTTTTGGGGTTTTTGAAAGATGACTATTCAGATCTCGAAATATCCTGGAGAGACCCATAATGGTTAAATTAAGGCTGTGATTCTATTTTCAAACATGATATAAATGCAGGATTTCAGTCATCTTGGACACACTACTGCAATGACAGAATGTACTGTAACAATAATCTGATAAGCGTTAAATCCTTCTTTAAGTGATCATTTTCCCAGATTGTTCACAAGTCTTGTCAGTAACATTCTTCTTGTTATAGCAATTTTTTGACTGCAGATATTTGGGAAACCCAGATTAGCCTGTATTGAAGCTCACTATTAGTTATCTCAGGTTATTTTCACACATTAACTTACCTAAATTTATTTATTTAAACCTCTTTTATGCATTAAAATGTCTAATATTTTATGAATAAATTGATAGTCAATTTACTTCTAGAATAGCAAAAATAATAATAATAATAATAAAAATAAAAAATTATAAGTCTTATGATTTCTGGTGAAGTTTCAACTGCTTATGCTTCCAGAAGAGAAGTTGTGTTGAGAGATTCCCATCTCAGAGATTTTGCATTGGTGCAGTGTATCCTCGTATCTGGGGCAGGCCAGCAAAGGGAAAACCCAATTAACATATGATTTGGAGCAGACAACTGACACAGAAAGTTAATCTAAATTTGAAACCAGATTCAAAACACTATCACGTGATGGCCTATTATCTTTTCTTGGAGAAATTTATCTTTTAAAGATCATTTTAAAAAATTTTCTTCTGTAAAGATTTTGTAATAATATCAAGAAATACTAACCTTTTTAAATGTTTATCAATAAAAATAGGGGAGAAAAGAAAAGAAACTGAAACAAATAATTCAAAGCCTTTGTGCATTATCATCAGAAAAAAAGGACATATTATTTTTTCTTTTATTTTCCTTTAAAGATGGAGATTTGGATTTTCCAATATACTGCAGGTAGATGGAATGGTGGAGGTGTCCCAGAAATTCTATAAAAATTCTAGGGCATTGAGCCCTAGAATAGGTTAGAACAGCTGTGAATGAGCTCTGAATTACGATACTCAGGAAAGTCATGTTCCATTTTAGCATCCTCTCTCCTGATAATCACTGCTGGAGAAGATTACTATTTTATACAGGAACTGTACAGGAATTCTGCCAACTTGGCCACTGCTCTATCAATCAGAATTGTCCTATAAGAAGAAAACTGTCGCACAATCAGGAAATAATAATTTCATGTTTCTGAAACTGTTTCATATGCTCAACCACAAGATAATTCCTATTTTCCCAGCCATTGATGTGCCTGGTAAAATCATAACAGTATAATTAATTAATCAAGGACTTTGAATTTTCATGCCTTCCTCAATGAATCTCTTTGCATGGATCCCTTTTCCCACACACAAAGAACAGCATACACACAACTTCAAAATGTACAGCAGTTACTGATTAGTTACTGCACACAAAAGTTAACTACTATGTGTTAGCACAATCAACGCCCTGAATAAAAAACAAAAGAACTCTTTACTGTCAGGAAGTTCTTGGTGAGGTGGGGTAGGACTAGTTTTCATTGTTCTAGAATGGATCTGTGGCGTGGCTGAATTGCCATCTTCCAAATCCCTGTTTTTCCCTTCATATTTTATCCCTTTTCATGATAAGTTTTTCCCCCTCGAATCCTTGAATTGCTGCCTATCTCCATCTCAACAATTTCACCTTTGTCTGTGATTTTGCTGTTCTTATCTCGAAGGATTCCACTCTAATAACTCTATTAACTTCTTTTGCAGCTCTTCCACAAATTCTGGTGATTTCATCAGAAATCTGAGAGGCTTATGTAGCATTATCTTGGGTCATGGATAGCTGGACTTCCATGGAGGAGGGAAAGGAGGCTACAAAATCAAGTCATTACACACGAAATGTATAATACTATTAATATCATATCCTATACAGAACCCAAAGCTATTCATATTGACTATTCCCTTCTACATCCCTATTTAAATTGCATTTGATAAACATTTTCACTCAATTCCATGCAATTTGTGAAAAGTTTAGATTACATAGGATATGATGAGAATAAAAAATTTTGTTGTTCAGCATCCCCTATGAGCACTGAACTCCAAAAATCCATTTCTTTGTCCATTCCACAGTCACAGTTCCTCTTTCCATCCTCTTTCCATCTGTCATCCTTGACAGATGCTTGAGTTTTGTCACTTCATTGGTTATTTCTAAAAGCAAACATGCAGACTTTCAGACTATCTAACTTAAACTGCCCTTGAGACACATTAGACCTGTCACCCCTTTCCTAATCACAGCAAATAGGAAGAACAATTTCTTCCATTCCACTTTATAATACTTCTGAAATTTTAATGCTGCTTTTGTAAGTGCTGTCTGTCCACTCTAGACAGCAAACAAAGAAACCAACAAATAAACAAAAATTTCCTACAACTTTTCTTGACTGAGTTTGTCTTATTGATTTTCTGACATTGCTATTCTCTGGACTTCACAGTTTTATTGGGGAAGTGTGAAGCTTCCATATTTCTCACGAGCCTTCACTAAATGCCTATCAAAATGATGAGAAGTGTTCATTTGATCCAGAAGCAATGAATCAGACTTCAATTCATATTAAAAAGAGCCCTTTTTTTCTACAGATATTCTCTTTCTATAAATGTTCAGAGTCTCCTTCATTTCTCCAGGAATAATATTTGCAAACAGAAAAGCTTTTGTTTCAAAAATAGGCAGATATTTTTAATTTCCATCACTTATTTGACTTCCCCATGCTACACAGAATTATTCTCACTTATTTTACTTTATCTTATATATAGAACTTTGTTACTTTAGTGAAATAACTAAAAGTAATTGCTTCATTTAATTAGTCTCATGTAGGATTGATTATGGTACTATGTCCATGTTTTACATATCTCCCTTTGACCAGGCTCAGATTGTTTTGTCCCATTTTGCTGTATACTATGCAGGAAATTAACTTATACTGTAACTGTATTTTTTTACTGTATTTTTTACTGTAATTGTAATAAAATGTGGTTCTATGGGCAGTTGTCCAGTTATACCAGATACACACCCATTTACAAGCTGCAAACCCTTTACAGAATCACAGAATCACAGAATGGCCAGGGTTGGAAGGGACCTCAAGGATCATGAATCTCCAACCCCCCTGCCACACGCAGGGCCACCTACTTCCCCATTTAATACTAGACCAGGCTGCCCAGGGCCCCATCCAATCTGGCCTTGAACACCTCCAGGGACGGGGCATCCACAACCTCTCTGGGCAGCCTGTTCCAGTACCTCACCACTCCGTCTGTAAAGGACTTCCCCCTGACATCCAAACTAAATTTCCCCTCCCTCAACTTAAAACCATTTCCCCTCGTCCTGCAGTTATCTACCCTTTCAAAGAGTTGATTCCCCTCCTGTTTGTAGGCTCCCTTTAGGTACTGAAAGGCTGCAATGAGGTCACCCCACAGCCTTCTTTTCCCCAGGCTGAACAAGCCCAGCTCCCTCAGCCTTTTCCTTATAGGGGAGGTGCTGCAGCCCCTGATCATCTTTGTGGCCCTCCTCTGGACCCTCTCCAACAGTTCCCTGTCTTTCTTGTACTGGGGGCTCCAGACCTGGACACAGTACTCCAGATGGGGCCTCACAAGAGCAGAGTAGAGGGGATCAATCACCTCCCTGTCCCTGCTGGCCACTCCTCTTCTGATGGAGCCCAGGATCCCATTTGCTTTCCAAGCCGCAAGGGCACACTGCTGGCTCATGTTAAGTTTTTCATCTATCAAGACCCCCAGGTCCTTCTCCACAGGGCTGCTCTCAAGGACCACTCCTTCCAGTCTGTAGGGATGCCTGGGATTCCTCCAGCCCAAGTGCAAAACTCTGCACTTTGCCGTGTTAAACCTCATCAGGTTCACCTGGGCCCACCTTTCTCTCTCGAGGCCCGTGAATGGCATCCTTCTGCTGTGTCAACTGCACCACTCAGCTTGGTGTTGTCAGCCAAGCTAGCAAAGCTGCTGAGGATGCACTCGATTCCGTCATCGATGTCACTGATAAAGACATTAAAGAGCACCGGTCCCAAGACAGAGCCCTGGGGGACGCTGCTCATTACCGGCCTCCACCTGGACATAGAGCCATTGATGACCACCCTCTGTCTGTGGCCTTTCAACCAGTTTCTTATCCACCGAGTGGTCCACCCATCAAATCCACATCCCTTCAATCTGGAGATAAGGATGTGGTGGGGGACCATGTCAAAGGCCTTGCTCAAGTCCAGATAAATGACATTGGTCACCTTTCCCTTGTCTACCAGTGGACAAATAAATAGCTTTAAATAGCCTTATCTACAGACACTAGGGTTAATGCTTCCTCTTATCAATACTATCACTTCTAGAAGCATACTGCCAAGTGCCACAGTTCTTTACACTTCACATGCCATGACAGTCATACAGCCCTGACAGTGAATCCTTCTATATCCTTCAGGAAGATGCCAGTTATACTATCAGATGTGCCTGCATGTGATCACTTTGCAGTAAACAATGATAAATTATTAACTATAATGGTGCTAAATTATTAACGCTACCACCAAAGAGGAATTAACTCATCATGCAGATCTCTATCCATTAGAACAGAAGATTTCTGCATATGATGGCCAGACACATTATGGCTACAATCAGTGAAGAAGCAATTACCCATAGTCATTCTATTGACCCAGACTAGGTGCTCCGGTCTCTCTCATTCCATAAAGGTTCATTAATCTTAACTACCATGAATTCATTTTCTAAAGTCAATCAGAGCTCCTTATCTTCCCCAACGCTCTGAGGCACAAGCTCCTTGTCCACCTGCAGCTTTAAGCCATCTTTAGCCCAAGGGCTGTCAACAGCTATAGCTGGTGGCAGAGAGGATGGAAAAAGGAGGTCAGGAAGAGGAAAACATATTGACATTGATCCTAAGGAAGATGTATTTTTCTAATCTTATTCACTACAGTCTCCCTGTGGACTGGTTCTTTACCAGCTATCATTTTCATTTTCTGCTGCTAGCTCCCGAGTACCTGAAAGTTACTGCAGTGTTGATCACTTATTTATAAATTAATATATAATAGAAAATGTTTCTTATGCATAAGAGAATTTACCCTCTGCTAGAATGATTTGTGAGCGTGCTCTTAGAGAAAAATTGTGAAGTGTAGCTCATCTTTGATACCAAAAAATGCTTTCTTCATGGAGATACCAAAATGCCCAAGACTCATAACTTACTCTGGTTTCTAGTCTGAATGAAGTGTGATAAATTCCCATGCTACCAGACAGGTCATCTCCTCTGCAAGCCACAGTTTCTCAAGTCACTAATGAGCACAATTCAAGTTACATCTTCACTGGCCAAACACGACACAGAGAGGGATAGCTGTATAGCATTTAGATGTCAGTTCTTGATTGCTGATCTGCCTTATCCTATATGCTTCATGTTTTAAATAACGAAAAAGTTCCCTTTGCTAAATAATATCAGACTTTTGCTAATTAAAAACTAAAATGAGTGGCAGTCCTAGGAAAAAAACCTAAGCACCATTTTAATAACTCTATCTCAAATATTTTTTAACAGTCTCCATAGAGAACATATAGACGTTAAGACAATTTCATTAATATCTATACTACAATAACTTAATTGTTTTTCTTAAACATTTCAGTGTTCTAAGACAATTTCTCACTGATTGAAAATACCATTTTTCTGCTCTTTTATTTTTTTTTCAGTTGAATCTCATTCAACTTCTAATAAGATGGCACACTGTAAGTTCAATAAAATGTATTCAAATTCCAACAAAGTTTATTGTTTTATTCCCAAACATTATCTATGGATCAAGGACAAATTATCTTTTTCCCACGTGTTTATCATTGAAACTTCAATTCATTAGACTTCTGCCTTACAAATTTAATTTTTACCTTTTTTCTTGTTCATTTAATACTCATTTCTCAGCAAAAAAAAAAAATTAAAATAAATAAATTTTAAAATAAAATTTTAAAATAAATATAAAAGCAACATTTCATATTAAACAGGAAAAAGATCAATGAAATTTAAGAAGTGATAAGCACAGTCAAACTCAGAGAGTAAGAGCAGTAAACAGAGACCATCCTGCCTAATAAACAGTGGAAAGAAGCAATGCAAAGAGCTGCTACAAAGGATTTATCTAATCAGTATGTCTCACGAGTCTCCCTTAATGCTTTATCCCTTTCCCTGTGTGGACTGTGAAACCACAAGATGATTTCTTGCCTAATTCCCAGGCAGAATGTGAGACAGATCCTACAGCATAGAGCAAGAAGCACTGGGGGATGTCTCCACAAAAAGTCAGTGTTCACAGGGACCCTCAAACCATGAGGCTTTGGACAGTGCCGTAGTTCCATCAGCAGTACCTGAAAGAATGCTGTCATCTGCTCGTAGCCAGTTACTTCACCCTTTGCTCCCTAGGCTTCCTGCTCTGACTCAACTCTGAGTCACTTGCATGCACCCCAGTTCACATTCTGCTTGCACACAATGACATATGACACTGTAAAGTTCATGACCTGAGAAAGATCCTTCAACTTCCTTTTATAGACAGCAGCAAATAATGAATGATTAACAGCTCATCTTGTCTAAATAAGGTGTTCTGTGCAGCCCTGGTTCCATGTCACACAGTTCATTCACTATGCAACAATGCTTCAAGCAGCAGTTCTTCACTCATTTGAGTACTTAGGTCAAATAGTGCTACCTGGTCAAATACCTGCTACTGTAAAAGAGGTCTCTATTCTACCTTCAGTGCGTCTGTGCCATGCACACTAGGAATGCTGTTCCAGTAGAAATCAGAGATCCTAGGGCTCATGACCACAGAATCATAGACTCCTTGAAGTTGGAAAAGATCACTAAGATCACCTCCTCCAACCGTCAACCCATTCCCACCATGCTCACTGAGTCATGTCCCACTACACCTACACATTTATTGAACACCACCAGAGCCGGTGACCCCACCAACTCCCTGGGCAGCTTGTCCCAGTGTATCATCATTCTTTCTGAAAATAATTTTTTTCCTAATATTCAACTTGAAACTCCCATGGCACACTCATGGCTTATAATCTGTTCACAAAAAAGTCCATTGCATTGGCAGTGGACTACGGCAGGGCTGGGTCCTATACCTAACACTCATTCCATGGTGTTTTGTGCATGATGGAAGAGAACACATCTGACTGGGTCAGTCCTGAAACACCTTGCCAACAGATTAGCAGATCTGCCTATTACTGTGTGTGACAGGACCAGGAGGAGCTTCTCACACACCTACTCAATAGGCCAATTCTAACATACGCGTATGTAAAATCATACATTTACAAGGAAAAAAAAAAAAAAAGAATTGGTTACTGTGGTATTTCATCTTGTTCCAAATGCACCTGCAACTAATATTGCTTCTGAACACTGTCATGGTGGGTCACTTCACAGGACATGTTTTCATATTTCAGATAGATTTCACTGTTTAAGAGTAGTAGGTCTCTCAGGGAAGGTATACATACATGCTTATGTAAGTTCTAAAAGCGAAGATAACTGTACAGTATCATTACTGCCTGAATGGTCTTATCGTATACTGGAGGTTAATTTAGGCAAAAATACTTAACGTATTACAGATTTCACTTTTCATTGACCTCTGGCAGCCACGTAGTTCATTTTTTCTGGGTTCACGCAAGTGTAAAGGTAGGAAAGGAGAGTAATGCCTACTCCAAGATTTCAAAGTAAGATGTTCTCTATAAACATTTTAACCCCAAGAGTGAGTCAAATTTATTATTCTGTTTTTCTTGATGGATTAAAGCTATGGCAGTGATCAAAACATATTTGTACTAGTATGGCAATAAAAACAGTGTCTTATTTTGACAATGGTTAACGAGGTATGATGATCTCCTTCCAATGGATTGCATGGGTAAAGATAAGAACTTGGTTATCATGCCATAATATATGAGTCATAGATGTGCTAAAGATGATAGGAGAGAGGGAAAGCAATAACAATGCTTTTCACTGAGGAAAATTCCCTTTCTTCTTCATATATACTCATAGGAACAATATACATATATACATGTAAAAATAGCAATGGACCAAAAAAAAAAAAAAAAAAAAAAAGAAAGAAAAATGATAGCAAAAAATGAGTAGAAATAATAGCAAGTAATGTTATGAAAACCCTCTCTTGTACATCAACTTTGATCTAGACACTGCTAAAGATGGACCTGTTTCCCTCTTTTGATCTGTGTACAAAATACTATCCTAACAATGTTTAAGAGTGAGTCCTCAGTTTCTACTAGCTAGGTTTAACTTACAGTTTGTGCAGTGAGCCACTTACTAACTTGAGAAGAGCTGCTGAAAGCTGTTCTCAGCACGTGGATTCCTGCACACTCCAGGAGCTCTTTTACTTCAGTAACATTCAGCCAGGACACAACTGTCAATTATTCAGAGCAATACACATAATGAATATGTTAACATTTCTCTTTCCAGAACAAAACAGGAAAACTCAGACCCCAACTCTCTTAAAAACTATGTTACTGTTGTTACTATAAGAGCAAAATAGGCTTCTGTGAATGAGTGACACAATTGCAAAAAAAGCAATGGTAAAAATAGACTCCCGGTACTGCCTACTCCTTGATTGCTCCTAAAACTTGGGATAGGATAATAATAACAACTGACCTGACTGCAGCACAAACAAGAATCACTGTTTAAACCTTGGGCCAGCAAATTCAGAAACTTGCATAATGTAGCTTGAAGACACTAAGAATTAGCTGGCCTTATCTAGGAAAGATTGCATACTCTTAAACGTGCGGCATCAGAATGAGGTATGATTATCCGCTACATGGTAGGAAGAACCTGCTGTATGAAATTTACTAAGTATCATCTCCAAGCAGTTACTGAGCCCTGCAAGGAGACTTAGCTAGCATTTTATCCCATCTTGAAGAACACTACAAGAATGTAAAATTACACACATCCTTGAAAAATTGTTGGGATTGGCATACAGACATTGATCCAAGCATGCCATGGAGTTAACAGAATCACAATAGTATTTGTTCAAGGGATAAGTCAGCAAGAATATTCCTGGAACATGTGAACTGAGAAGAAGGTACAAATGAGAGAAGCTGCAAGCTCAGTCTCAAGAAATGGGCAAGGTAATGGAGGAAAGAAGGAATGTAAGGAAAGCTCAATCCTGAGAGTCTGGCAGCAGCTCTCTCCACACTGTAATTTTCAGAAATAGGTAGTAGGGACACACAGCCTCCATTTAAGAGTAAAGATCAAAAGAAAAACAAAAAGGAAACTAGTCCCCAGTGTGGCTTTATCTCTGTGTAAAAAAGATGTGGAACAGTAATTGCAAAACAGGACACCAGAATAATAGCCTTTAGGGAGCACCACTGGAAGTGCAGGAGAGCAACAAGGTAAAATTTGAGAAAAAGAAGACTAAGATATGAGAAAACGGGATAGAATCCATAAATTCTTTCCTGGTTTGCTTTGTCTGTTTATACAAGAAAGGTAAGGAGGAAGAATGTAGAAAACTACAGAATATGACAGGCTCCTTTCAGTGAAACCCACAGGCATAACCTCAACCTCTCAGTGACAAAGACTAAGGACAAAGACTGCACTAGTGGTAACATTACATACGTGACCAATGGGAATGGCTAGTAACAATATTAGTGTTGTGATCAGGGAGAGAATGTTAACTACCTCTTTTGCTGTGATGTTCACTGAGACTATAACGTCAATAAATAGTCTCCAAAGAAAATATTTCCATTTGGAACTCAGGGAAGCAGGAAAATTATAAATGTTGTTTCATACACATAAAAGAATGTTCAAGCACCTGTAATTCAGGTCTCTGTCTGCAGTAACATAGCTGCCAAGTTCTGGAGTACAGGAGTTCCTTTGAGCCTAGGAGTGGGAGGACTCCTCTTGTAAATAGCAGAGAAATACTGGCACTGTACTGATGAAACAAAATGCATTAGCTACAGATTTTGCTACAGATGTTTCTGGAATTGGTACTGACCAGTGGGAGGTGAGGGTGGAGCAATTCCTGCAGGTCATTGATGCATTGTTATTAGGAATCCGGAGGAAGTAAAAACACTAGATATTTGGGTAACAGAATTTCCTTAAGTTTTGTATGCCTGTAAGTTAAAATGTGGAAAAATAGAAGCTGTGTATTAATTGAAGGTCCAGATCCTTCTTCACACTGAAAAAAATATCAACTTCCTCAAGAAACAGAGGAAAGACACCAGCTCAACATCTACAGCTTACAGAAAGCCAAGGTGCAAGTGCAAAGATCTATATTTTTAAATCTCATTTTTTCTCTGTATTGAACACTTGACAAAAAGTCTACCAGTGGATTTTTAACATTTAAATGAATAGTCATCTCTCAGGTTGTTTGTGACAAAAAAGGCACGTGAAAATTTTGTAGCACTCAGCAGAATATCTCACTGATACTGATATCTCACTTACAGACTTAACCAATGTTCTCTTTGTAATTCTGCTATCTGAACAAAGACAGTACCAGTGAGGAAAGCAACAGTGATTTGTTCAAATATCATAAGACTTTTTAGATCAAATAGTAGGGCTACTCCAAAAGTAATGCCTCCTATTTCATTATATTGGATCAGTGTCAAAGGTGGATGTTGGCTCTACAGTTGAACCTTCCCACCAATATCCCTTTACATTTTGTTGCTGTGCACTCCGACAAAATGGCGTCTGACACAGGAGCATCTATGAAGCAAAGGAATGGAACTGAATTCCTCCATGCAGAAAAAATAAACCCGCTGACATTCACCAATGCTTGCTGAATGTTAACGGAGGGCAAACAGTGCACATGAACACAGTGAAACAGAGGATGGTATGTTTCAGCAGTGGTGACAGTGGGCCACTTCTGCTACTGCAGATGTTTACAAGTGAGGCATGACGGTTCTTGTTCATTACTAGTGAAAATGCAGAGCTAGTGGTGGTGACTGTGTTGAAAAGAAGCATTTTGTAGCTGAAAATTTGCTCTATCAAACAATGTTATTGTGCTCTTTGTATCTGTTGCAGTTACCATGGAAATAAACAGGAGATGTCACTTTCAAAATGACCTATGTAAATCAAATGTGGATGAAATTATTATTAATAAGTGTCACACCACATCATATGTGGATGATATGTTGGTACAAGGAAAAAAATTGATGTGAAAATATGGGAAAATACCAAAGAAGTCATTAGCGTTATACAAAACCCAGGTTTTAAAAGATAATCATGATAAAATTTAGTTGGAACAATCTGAAGTGAAGTATTCAGGAACAATATTAGATGGAGAAGGGAGAGCAACACTGGTATCATTGAAGAGAAGAACTTAGCCAACAGTTTAACGCCCACAGGAATAAGTGTATAATAATCACTTTTGCAAATTCTTAAGTTCTCGTGAGAACATCCTTTTACTTGCATAAATCAGTAAACCGCTAATCAACTCAGTGAAGAAATCTCATGACAAAGCACAGAAAGAAGAACAGAAAGAAGGAAAACCTCAAGTTCAAACCCTGTCTGTGGCTACCTGAACTATTTTAAGATGTTTCTTGTTCAGCTAGACACTGATGATCTAGATCTCAGGACTTCACTGTTTCAAAAACACACTAAAATAAGAAGCACGTTACAATCTTTGGCATTAGAGTCTTAAGATAAATGGGAAAGAAATTTACTGCACGTGAAAAGACAAATTTAACACTGAGATAGGCATTTGATCTTACAGGATGTATCACTAGAGGTGGTTTTGCAGTAATATGTATCACACAACATACTCTGCTAAGCTACATAATCTGCTGAAAAGTAAAAGCCAGACATGTATCAAACCCTAGGTTAGACGGATAAACATTGGCTTCTATAAACTAAGAAATTTCTGTAGAAGACAACAAGGTTTTAGAACCAGTCCTATACAGCCTGTTAACTAGGAAAAGAACAAAAGTGCAATTTATCTGATTACATATCTCTTACCTGTCAACTGTTATCAGATAAAAGCTCTGTTGCTGATTTTGTGCCACAGAATGTTCAGCATGGTTCACATATAGGTCCAGTTTTTATGGGGAAGATGCAAAATCCTCTATTAGACATGCAGCAACTCTTGTGAAATGTAAGGTGTTTTCTTCTTTCCGCAGAGTAGCTCTGCAGAAGCAGCAGAGCTAAAAAGCTCCACTAACAACATTAAAAGAGGAATCTAAAGGAAATGACTTGGCTTTGTACGTAATTTCAGATAGCGCATGACAAGCTTTAACTATTTGGCTACCAATTCAGAGTAATAAAGACCTGCAAACACAGTATCTTAATCTAAGAGGCTACAGATCATGAAAAGGAAGTCCTAACAATAGTTCCAAAATAAAAACAGGAAAAAAACCCTAACAACTCAGTGAGGAAGAAGAATATGCATCTCGTGTGAAAACATTACCAAAAGAAAAAACACAAATGCAGTGTAATTGAAATAGTCTCAAGCAGATACCCTTGCTAAGATTGCAGTCATTCCAACAGTCATAAAATTTGAATACCCATATTGAAAACAAAACAAAATAGTACAAAGTAAGTTATCAAAGATCTAAGTGCTTTACAGCACACAAATGAGGGAACTGAGGGGTGATTACTAAAGAAGCTAATAAATGGGCAAAGCACAGGGTCCTAACTTCTATAGACTATCAGATTTGTGTAGCCAGATAACAAACACTTGGAATCATAGAATCGCAGAATCATTAAGATCAGAAAAGAACTCACCAGTGCTGAGTATAGAGGGATGATCATCTCTCTGGTACTGCTGACTATACCATTTCTGAGTCAAGCCAGGATGCCATTGGCCTTCTTGGCCACCTGGCACTCAGCTAGCTCACATTCAGCCAGCTATCAACTAACACCCCCAGGTCCTTTTCCTCAGTGCAGCCTTCTGGCCACTCTGCCCCAAGCCTGTAGCATTGCGTGCTGTTGTTGTGACCAAAGTGCAGGACCTGGCAGCTTGTAGATAAAGAGCACTACATACACAGCAAGCAGATCTGTTACAGTAGATGCAACAGACATACGAACAAAATAATCCAGGGACTGCTTAAATGCAAAAGGGGGTATTAGAAGATGGCTGATTGGCCCAATATTAAGACAGATGAGTACATAATTACTTAACTTTTGCAATTGTGAATAACCCCATCTGGAGAATAAAGAAAAATGCTATTAAAATATTTGAGAATTCAAGAACTACAAGCTGGGATACAAATGCACTACACTAGAGTACAAGTAGTCTCAGTTTATCACACCCACTACCACGTGAAATGGGGCTAAATACTGCTCTAATACTATATTCACTGACAAAACAGATTGAGACAGTGCCAGTCCAGAAATCTACGGCAAAGTCTCCCAAAATGTAAGTATTTACTATTCTATTTTCCAGATACAATTTAAACCAATAAATTGATTTGGAGCAAGGAACGTATTTTCCAGGGTAATCATGAAATTGGAGGTCTGGAAATAAAAGAAAGATTTCACATTGCTGGTAAGGCCTAATTCATAGTAAACTGAATCAACAAATGGACCTACTGAATGAGTGCTAAGTAAAATGTTGAAAAATTATGGAAAAGTTTGGGATACCACATCACCGTGGCATTTTAATGCTCTGTGGGCCAAAACAGCTTCTTATAAGTTCATGTGATTTAGAGATATGCTTTGGAGAAAATAATAATTCAGCCTAATGTTTTAAGTGAGGAGCAGATACAGACCCTGAACAAACACTGGGAAGAGATTAATGTTGTTACAGTAAATCAACTGGGAAGGAACACTCAATGCATGGATAAACAAAAAGGAACAAACCACTATTCTGCAGAATGGCAAGTAGGGTAGAAAGTAATGTTCCATATTTTCCATGCAAGAATTCAACTTCAGGAGTAAACTGGATGGATGGACCAGCTCCAATTACAGATAAAGCAGGACCTTAATTCTATCAAGTAAAATTCCAAAACAGAAAAGTGCCTGAACAGTTTTAATGAAATTACAAAAAGGTAAATGAATTAAGAAAAAGCGAAGATATTTTAAATGTTGCTATTTTAATAATTAATCATTACTTATGTTATGTAACTGCCCTTTTTTTTTTTTTTTTTAATATACGTATATATAGAGGTCCAGAAGATCATGACGCTATGCAATTGCAAAAACCAATAAAGTATTTGCACAAAAACCATGAGACAAGATTGGAGGAGAATGACACTTTGGCTTCTTGCTCAGAGCCTTAAATCAGCAGAGTAGGACACTGTGGACTGAGTATTAAGGCACTGTGAACTGAGTTTCCATCCCATCATTGACAGGAACATTTTCCAAAGCGACAGAGATCTGGGATATGGTTTCATAAGAAAGATGAAAAATATACATATTTGCAAGTAACAAAGTCAGGAAAATACAAATAAAGGATGCAAAATACGTGGGAAAGATGTGTGGCAAAAACAGAACAAGTTATAGTCTTAAAAATACATTAAACAATGCTGGAAGTAGATTAGATCTTGTTTTGAGGGAGAAAGGACTAAGGAATATAAAAACATCAGAGAATTGCAAGGAAGAAAGTGGAGAAAAGTCATCCAGTTCAGTTCTGTCCCTAATTGAAGAGCTTTCAGGTCTGATCATCTCAACATCAGCAATTCAGGCCTTCAAGAACCACAGCAATCAACACAGCATACACAACAAGTGATGCGCTGTTCTTGGATATAGAGGAAGAAAAACAAGATTTGAATTGCACACCATGGGAAAAAGAAGGGATCTTAACTGAGATTTTTATTGTTTATTGCCTTATCAAATGAGGCCACCAAGTGGCAACGTAAATATTTGAAGACAAAGGAAAAGTGCAATATCTTATAGTAACTGTGGAACATGTAAAAAAAAAAATCATGCGAAGTAAACATTAAAATTGATTTTATGTGCCATGACATAAAGAAGTGATCTCATTTATGATCTGTAAGTGCAGCTTTCAAAAGCTGTCTTCCAGTATTCAAATCATGATACCTTCAAATATTGCTTTCCTATTAATTTCAGGCAAGCAATCTCCAACTGAATTTCATATTTCAGTGTCTGAAGTGACTATTTTTCTTGGCTAATTCTAGTTTGGTTATGTTGTTTGGTAAAATTTAGGTCTTGGTCTTATTCTCCATCTGTTCCTGACTGTCACCCAAGCATGCACTAAAAAGGCATATGGCATTCTCCCCCAATTTCTTCTACCTCTTCCACAGAATTAAATATAGTGGTATGCTAGAAAAAGAAAGCAGGTAGGAGTCCATCTTCTAAAACAACCCCAAGCATTAATTTTAAAGGAACTTGTAGAAATGTTTTGTAAGACATAAGAATAAGCAATAATGATGAAAAGCAAGATCTACAAATCATCTGACAAATTTACTGATTCTGTGAATTCATGAAGGAAACTGATTTGCAAAAGCGTGACAAACTCCAAATGATACCTACCAGGTTTCTGCACAGATATCAGTTGATCAAATACACCTAGATTTCCCCAGGATGATGACAGCAAAACAGCACAGAAACAAAACACAACAACAACAAAACCCACAAAACTTCAGAGTTCAGACTTCAGATTGTAACAAAACAAGCACAAATGCCTCTCCTATCTATACACTGAACAAAATACACTGAACAAAATACCAAGCTATCGGTAAACTCAAAACTTCCCAGCAGTACAAGTGTACAACATATCACACCTTATAGCAACTGCTTTACAAGCAGTTTTTATTTTGCTCCAAAATGAACAAGTCTGATTTGTGGTCTTGGTAACAACTTCATTTTCTCTTACTGCAATTCTACTTGTGGGTTAATCCCAATAGGCAGCTAAGTTCTGCTTGCTCAGTCTCCCCTATGGTAATGTAGGTGAAGAGAATTGCACAGGCAAAAGCCAGAACAAAAATTAAATACATTGCATTGAGTTAAAGACGGCTTAATGAGCGAAGCAAAGCAGCACATGCGAACAAAGAGAGCAAAATAAGAAATGTATTCACTACTTCCTGTTGGCAGGCAGATGTTCAGTCATTTCCAGGAAAACTGAGCTTCATTACCTAACAGTTACTTTAGAAGACAAACACCAAAGCCCCAAATACCTCTTGTTGCTCCTCCTCTTCTGAGCTTTTACTGCTGGGCGTGTCACACAGTGCGGAGCATCCCTTTGGTTGTTTCGGGTCAGCTGGGACAGCCATGTCCCCTCCCTCCTTCGTGCTCATCCCCAACCAAATTGCTGGAGGGCAGTGTGAGAAATCCTAACGCTGTGTAAACACTGTCAGCAGCAATAGCTAAAACATTGGTTTGGTCATAAACACTGCTTTGGTCACAAATCCAAACTGCAGTACACAGGATGCTCTGAAGAAAATTAACTCCATTCTAGCCAGACTCAGTAAACAACTCCATAGTATGCTTGTTCAAACAGAACGGAAACTTGTAAATATTTAATTTGTTTAGAACCAAAATTCCAGAGTCACAGACTGTTAAAACACAAACTCAGAGAGAATGAAGTCTAGTTTTTATTTTTCAGCATATTTATGCCTTCAGAAAATAATTCCAGTGAATGAATTCTGTCAAGTTTGAATGGAGATCACATCATTGCCTTTTTGATTAAGAAATATCCTTAATAATCTACTTAAAAGGTATCCTTTCATTGACTGAACTCATTTAATCCTGAGAAATATTTCTGAGTCTTTTACTTTAAGATGTAGTGTCATGCTGTTCATGAATCTAAATTGATTTTAACCAATTAATATGCCTCTTTGTTTTTACACCAGTCATAGCTGTTGTATTTATTCATGGTAACACTTCAGTAATATTTTCTGAATGATTTAAATAATGCATTCCAGTTTCACATTGTTAAAATGAATGAGGAGTTAGTTCCCATTATGTCTTAATATGCTTTTCAGAATCATTCTTTACTCATTCCCATGCTTTACAGAGACTCTAAGCAAAGCCATATACTCTGGACTCACACACTCTTTGTATGTTGCTAATGTTTTAAAGCTAACATCATTAGAAGCAACCACTTGAACTCTGTGCATCACCTCACAAGAGGCAGTGTTGTCATTAATATTATGCATTTTGCTTTCAGAAACTTTAGCACTGTACGTATTTTTTGTTACAAAATTATAGGAATTATTCTATGACAATTGTCAAATGTGGAACAAAACAATTTAGGATAGAAGTGACTGACAGAAATCATTTTACCTGTTCAGAGCAGGGCCAAGTTTGAAATCAGATGGGGGTATTCAAACTGGTCATTCAGTTAAGCTTTGAGTATCTTCAAGCCAAAATTCTACCACCTTTTTGAACAATTTGTTCCAATGTTTGAATATCTTAGCTGTTAAGATTATTTCCAAGTATTAACGCCTTGCTGCAGTTTGTGACAGTAGCTCCTCAGCCATTTGCTATACACTCTTCAGAAGATCCCAACTCAGATTCCTCTATCCTCCCTATAGGCAGCTGACAGATTTTTCTCTTAGCCTATTTTCTTAAGGAAAAAAAACAACAGCTACAAAGCAAAACAACAAAGAAACCACAACAGCTCTCAGCCTTTCCTAACACAGCTTGTGCTTCAGTTATTTTAGAGGACCCTGCTATGTTAAAGTCTTCCTTACACAGAGCAGCCCAGCTAGATGCTATTTTGGAGGTTCTTCCCAACACACTTTCCCTGTGTACTCCAGGGCAAGATGCTCCGAATGTCTCTTCTTGAGCAGCAGGCTGGACAAGAAGACCTCCAGAGGTCCCTTGCAACCACAGACATTCTGTGATTTTGTGATACCAGAGGGCACTAATTGCTATATATCTATTAATATCAGCTCACTATATGTTTAACCTTCATCACCAAAGATGCCCCCACTGACTTACATTCAGCTTGCTCAATAGGATCCCCTGGTTCTTTTCTACAGAGTCAGCACCATGCATTGTGGTATTTCACCCAAGACAAAGTCCTTGCTAACAACCATGGCCTGTGATTATAAGGCTTCACTTACTTAGCCTCAATCTGCCAGTTTGTAGTAGACACCTGCCTGTTCTTACCTCAATCCACAAGTTTTTCCATTGTATTTTCTCCCTCCATCCTACTGGAGAGAAGGAGTGAGAGCAGCTTGGGAGCACTGGTGACTAGCCAAGATTAATATAAGTAAATAATAATTAAAAGAAAGCAATGATGCTTGAGAAAGTTTGTTTACTTGAGGCCTTTGAATACTGAACCTAAATCTTGGTCCAACAGGTAAACCTTAGTTCACCTTAAGTCTCTTTCAAGTACAAAAATAAAAATTTGCAGTTTGTGGAAAGAAGGCAAAGGGAAAGAATGGAGAGGATACTTTTGCTTGTGACGTATATACAGAAGCACTCCCATTTCTTTTTTTGGTAAACTATTTGTAAATATCCTGTATGTTTATCATAAGGTCAAGAATAACAGGCCTTGTGGCTCAGGTCCCTCATCTGCAGAGATAAAATCTTCAGCTTTAGCCTCAGCCTGAACTTAATCAAAAGATTTCTCAAGCTGAGTGAATCTTTTAATAGAAGCTGCAGAGGCAGTGAGCTTCAGCAAAGACTCTGAGAAGCAGAAAGAAACCTGAAGGCAAGTTGAGAGTCAACAAGCAATGCATTCAGCATTTTTCTTTGATTTTCTGCAAGGGAATGAGTAAAGAACAATAACTTATTTCAATCTTGTTTATTACACCAATTTCATCTACAATATTTGCTACTCTTGGTCCCAAGGTAGAAAGAATATCCTCCTTCAGGCTCCCCTGTGACTCCCCCTTCTTTTATGCTGTTTCTACAGGAAGAAGGAAGAGAGGCATGAAACACAAAAATGAACTACTTCATGGTGTATTTGAGTTATAATATTAGTGACAAAAACTACCCAAGCAAAGAAGAAGTTTTACCTCGGGGAATGTGGAAAGATTTACCTATCATTGAAAATAAAGTTGAATAAAGATTAGCTCAAACTAATTTAGCATATCAAGTAATATCTGATGATCTTTTGTTGACTGAACTGGAAATTTTTATAAATGTCAACAATTTATTAAGCTCTTCTAATGAAAAAGAAAAAAAGGCATTTTTGTATTACACGCGAAAACATGGCCATCTACATGGAAATTTATTTCTTAAAGTTTTAACCTCAACACAGCTTTGCTTCAGATGACTTAATCATTAGCCAAGCACTGAACAGAGCTCTGTCTGATAGCATAGACAAGAAACAGCTTCATCTATTGATGTGTTATATTCTCTGAGGAAACCACAGTCCAAAGTGGATTTGTATCCCAGAAAGTCAAAGTTCTTTATACTTCATGAATAGGAATGGATACTTAGACCTGAACAGAAAGATTTATGCATAATTGAGAGGAACTGAAAGTACTATGGTTTATATAACCACTCAACCTTACCATGCACAATTCCTTTATCATTAAGTAGGAAGGAGAGAAAACACATACAGTGTCACATCCCCCCGACTGACTTGCATCCCATCCTTCACACCCACAGCAGATCACTGCATGGTTGTCCTTCGGAGGAGCTGTGTTACCTCGGAGGAGCTGTGTTACCTCGTACCTCAGTGCCCAGAGCTTTGTTTTGTTCTGTCTCTCTCACACAATTCAACACAAAGGCAAAGCTCCATACATAGAGCTCTTCGGAGCCAGGCTAGCAGCAACACCTTTGTTCAGGGCAGGGACAAGTACCTGCACTTTGGCTGCAGAGCGCATTGCAATTTCATTCATGTTACCACAGCTGTGGCTTTTAAAGTTGCATATGCCATAAAGCGTCCAGGGGAGGATCAGCTTGGATATTAGAAAAATTTTATTCTCTGAAAGAGCAGTGAGGCAGTGACGCAGCTGCTCAGGGAGGTGCTGCAGCCACTGTCCCTGGAGGAGCTCGAGAAACGTGTAGCTGTGGTACTGAGGGACTGGGTCAGCGGACTCGGTAGGGATGCGTTGATGACTGGACTAGGTGATCTCAGAGGGTTTTTTTCAGCCTTCATGATTGTGCGATTCCATGAAAGCAACACCCGGCAGCTCCAAGCAGTTCAAAGCCCGACACCACCTCTGGTAATGGAAGCAGCTCTCATACGCTCGGCAGCGCCTCGCTAGGAAACAGATTGGTGACTAGCGGGAGAGGCGCGCAGACCCCCACTGTAGGGCCCGGGATTCACTCGAGGACCCGAGCGTCACGGACACGTGCCGAACGAGAGGGCACAAAGGAGAAAAGACACGGAAGGAGAGGCGGAAGGCCGCGCGCGCAGCCCGCCGCCCCTCGCCCCAGGTGCCGGCGACTCACGCGCCGCGCCCGGCTCCGGCCGCTTCCGTTAGCGGCGCGCGCCCCTTTGAAGCAGCGGCCGCTGGCGGCGCCGCGCCGCGCCCTTCCCGCGCGCCCATTGGCTGGCGGCGCCGGCGCTCTGCGGCGCTGGGGCTGCGAGCGCTGTGGCTGCCCGGCTGCCGGCAGGGGGGGGGGCCGAGCCGCCCCCGCCGCGGGGACCCCGGCGCCTCCTCGCCCGGCCTGCCGTCTGCCTCGGGGCGCTGCTCCCGCGCGGAGCGGCCGGCGGGCGGAGCGGGGGCGGCGCGGGGGCCTCCTCTTCCTCCGCGGGCGGCGGCGAGCGCGGCATCCCCCAGCCCGGGAGGCCGCGAACAAAGGCTCCGCGCCGGCTGCGGCGGCTCCGGCTGCCCCCGCTCGAGATGGCGTCCCTCGGCCTGGGGGGGCTCGGCGCCTCCGCCCGCAGGAAGAGCGTTCCGTCCCGCAACGCCGCGGTAGAGAGGCGGAACTTGATCACGGTCTGCAGGTGAACCCCGGGCCCTGCCCTCCGGCCGCGCCTCCCCTCCGCGCCTCCCGCCCCTCCCGCCCGCGGCGTCTTCCTCCTCCTCCTCCTCCTCCTCCTCCTCCCCCGCACGAGGCCTCGGGGCCGCCTTCGGATGGGCGTCCGCGCCAGGGCTGCCGTCGCCGGCGACGGAACCTCCGTTCTGACTCAGCGCCTCCAGCGCTGGTCGCCGGGGCCGGGGGCTGCGGGCTCCCGGCGGGGCCGCAGCTGCCGCGCAGGGCCGAGCCGTGCCGTGCCTCGGGGGGAGGCTGGGCCGGGCCGTCCGGGAGGTGAAGGCCGGGCGTCCCGCCGGCCGGCCGGGCTCCGAACCCTCGAAACGGGAGCGGGGATTCCCGCCTCGGGGCGAGCGGCCGTCGCGCGGCGGGGATTTCTCGTGCCGGAGTCACGCAGCGGCTCCGCCGAGGAGCGCCGTGCCGCAGAGGCTGCCCCTGGGGTTTCTGTCCCCGAAATCTGCCTCGGGAGATCCGCGGGACGCGCGAGACCGACTGCGTTAAGCAGTTTCTTTTAGCCTCGTAGCGCTGAGCTCATCCGCGCTTAGCGGCGCGTCCTGTAAGCGCTCCGCTGCTGCTGGCGGTGCCGAAACTCACGGCGTTTCCGAGCGCGCGGTGCTGCCCCGTTACATCACTGCAAACTTTGAAACGCACAAACGCGCTGATAGCAATGATGCCGTTCCGTTTGTTGCAGTTGGTAGATTTTTAATGCATCGAGCAAACCTGGAGAAGGTTTTCTGTAGTCTTACGTGAGCTACAATGAAAGTTCTCACAATTTTTAAGCGTACCCAGGAGGCCGACTTTTTAACGTGGGCAGATAGTGACAGGACAGGGGGGAACGGTTTTGAACTAAAAGAGGGGAGATGTAGGTTAGTTGTTAAGGAGGAATTTTTCACTCAGAAGACGGTGAGGCATTGGCACTGCTGCCCAGAGCTGTGGGTGCCCCATCCCTGGAGCGCTCGGGGCTGGCTGGATGGGCTCTGGCAGCTGAGCTGGTGGGGACAGCCCTGCCCATGGCACTGGGTAAGCTTTGAGGTCCCTCTCAGTCCAAGCCATTCTGTGGTTCTGTGAACCAGCAGATCGTTGTGTGTCTTCACAACTGAACGCTGCAACTTTTGCTGTTCCTTTACAGACATTGTCAACCCATGGGCTTGGGAAAACAAGTAGTAGTGCAGTTGTGCAGGATATACTCAATTGTTTTTAAGGGAGTATCCTGTATTCTATACATCTTGTCATTTTGTGCTCCCTCCTTGTTTAAGAGACTCTTGCGGGCTGTGCTGTTACATTTCATTATTCAGTTTATTTCTTCTATGTACTTGTCATGGTGTGACATACTTAAAGAAGTTTAGAAAACAGAGTTCACTCAAGTACATGAAGTGGTGAGGTACTGCAGAAAACATAATTGACATACTTACTATTATCAGTAAAACAGTGTAATTTTGCTATATCTTCTCAAATCCTGAAGATGATTGTTTGTCAAGACAGCTTAAGGATTTGAATAACATGATGAGAAGGAAGTATTTTTTATTATGAAATGCATACATTTGTTTCTTTTCTTCCGTCAGTTTAAATGAAAATGTTTCCAATATTTCTTGTCTTCCTGTAGTTATTACACATTTGCTGTTACTGAAAAGTGCTATTTCTTTTAGGTATATTCAAATCAATATTGAGAGTGCCTATAGTCCTTTCCAGTCCAAAACTTCTGGCAATGAGATGGTCCTGGTAAAAACTGCTCTGATGAATTGTTCAGTTATATTGAATTATATTATATACTTGCTACCTGAAGAAAGTGTGAGGTTAGAAGGAAGACGTTCATTTGAATTACCGTCTGGGAACAGTCTCTAATAATTTAATGAGCTCTTTTGTCAAAGCCTCAATTTAGCAGATTTCTATTTAATTTATTAAATATTAAATTATTTATTAATTTATTAAAGCAGGTTTTAAAGCTTTTAGTCTTTTTGTACAGCAATGGTATCTGACTCTTCATGCCATTGTGGGTAGTTTCTTACATATACAGTTTTGGAAGGAACAGATGGTTTTTAGTAAAGTGTTGAGTGGCAATGTAGCCACAGGAAGTAATGATAGCTTCCCCAAACTAATTGTATGAGAAAATAGGTGGTTGTGCTTGTGTAACTGCACGGAGGTGATTTAAATTGCAATGATTTCTATCTTTTTTTGTTTGTTTGAATAAGCAATATATGGTTCTAAAATCTGTCCCTCTCCCTACCTTTTGTCTCTAAACTTTGATGCCTTACACGTTCCAAAGTAGACCTGAAATTTGGAGGTCGCTCATTTTGTTTTCATCTGTTCCTCCTTCAGATCCACAGATCAAAGTTTCATATAAAAGCAGAATCACCAGAAAATCAGAGAGAGGCCTTGGAAGCGAGGCTTTTAGCATAAATACAGAATCCTGATGCAGAATTGAACAACTGGCAGGAAAAATGGTGATTTTGCCAATACGTATAGGAGTGTTGCATCTCAGTGACGCTGACCCATAAACGAACTGTCAGACTTTACATACAATCAGTATTCTACAAGATAAGGAATATTCATTTCTCATCCTGGGGACTTTCCTACTTTAGTAGTTTATGTTCTTATAAATATTTTACACTGACATATTTTACACTGATTCCCAGATTACAAACGAATTAAATTTGAAGACATCCATCCATTCATCTGAAAACTGAAAGTATCAGAATCCTCCAACGAAAAGTAACATTCATGCAGCAGTTAAATTTTTACTCTCCTTCCTTTTCTGACCAGAAACCTCTTTCTGCTTCATATGTCTTTAATATGAATATAGTCAGAGTTTGAATATAGTCAGAAAAGATTTGGCTTTAGTTTGGAGTTGTCCAAAGAATTTGACAAGTGGTGGAGGAACCTACTCCCCAAACATTTCTGTAAATTGTTTCTAATCAAGAATGCTTCAGAAGCTCTGCTTAAGGCTGGAGAATGCTGCTGTTTCTGTATGTTTCTTTGGCTCAAACAGGACTGCCTTTGTGACAGAAACGAATATGGAGGGATCTGAAAGCATCATAGAGATAATCTAGAAGTAATGGTATTGGAATCTCTCTAATGGTAATTACTGAATGGAATGAGAGGGAGGGGAGAGAGAATACAAAACTAAATGAAAAGCAGCAGAAGTCAAAACCCTGTTGTTGCAGGGGAGCAATAGTTTTGGGGAATAAATCATTCCTCTGCCACTGCAGCTCACCGAAGTAGTTCAACCTAGAGCACTGTAAGTTTGTTTTCAAGTCTCTTTAGCTTTTCACATGTTTGGAACAGTTTCTGTTGCCCTCTGCAGTGTGTGTAGCCTGTTGTTCCAGAGTGCAGTGCCATTGTAGGAGCCCAGTAGAAGATAACGTGGAGTAGGGAGCAACAAAGGAAAACAAGAACACTGCTCATCCTGAACCTTCGATTCTGTTGTGTTTACTTGCACGTGGTTTCTTAATAGCTCATGTGTATCTCATATTTGACCTTTTCTTTCTTGCCCATTGCTCCCCTAGTAGTTCTAGGTAACAGAGCAAAAAAGTGTGGGCTTTCTTTTGAGGGGCTGTACACTGGAAATAACATGTGAGACTTTAATGACTGAGTTAAATTACCCCCAGAACGTTTCCAGCTGCTTGGTTTTTGCCTACTTGCACTGTTGTCGCCCCGATCTGTAGAAGTGAGGTGTCCACACTTACACTCCCTGGCAACTCTCTCAAAAGCCAATTTCAGCCATGCTCGCTCTAGCTGTAAAGCTTGTTTAAGGTTTTAATGAATGTGTAGAACGGAGAGATGAAAACTAATACTTCTAAAGAGAGGGGGTGGCAGTAATACAAGCATTTTAAAAGATAGCCATTAATGATGATGAGCTGTTGGACCCTTGTTTCTAATCAGTCCCTAGTTGTTGTATGGCTTTGGGAAAGCAATCATTACTGCCCTTCAAGTAATGAATAGCAGTGGCACTTACTAGGTATAGATTTTCTCATGGGAGTACTTGTCTCTCACCTACTTAAAACTGGTTGAAGAAGTGGAGGAGTTCAAAACTGAGTCATAACATGGCACAGCAGAAGGAGCTTCCTCCCCCAAGCTCTTCCCTCCTGATTCCTGCCCTGCCAAAACCACTGCAGCTACAGCAGAAGCCTGCAGGAAGGGTAGGATGAAGGGTCTTTATTCACAAGTTTATGTATTATAGTGTAACAGAATCAAAACTCTTGGATTATGTGCATGCCAATTCAGTTTGAGCAAAATTAGGGACAGTTTCATGTTGTAAATAGGCATCAGGAAGCTGTGCTCTCTGCACTAGGGTTGCAGGGAAGTTGCTTTTACAGTAGAAAGCATTTGAAGACAGTACAGCTGGCTGAGAGAGCCTCGTTCCTGCTGTGTGTGCTGCTTCTGTGCCTGTGCCATAGTCAGTGCTGAGGTGCTGTGAACCATGTCTGTGATGAGTGTATCCGTAGTTTAGAGTTACTCCACTGCTCTCAAGTGTTAAAAGTGCAGTCTAGAGTAGCCGTGCAAAGTTGTAGGCATGGTACAGCCATCAGGTGTGCTCAGGCGCAGGATTGGGGATGAGCAGAGCAAGAACTTCCTGAGCTGGTACCATCAAAATCCAGGTGTGATGAAATGATGTCCTTGGGCTCCAGTATGGCTCTATTAATACAGATACGTGTTGTTGCAGAAAGCAACGATGGACAACTCAAAAATGTATTACTTTCAAAGTTAAGGACATGTGAAACTTGCCTTGAAACTGAAAACTGAAGAACAAGGAGCAGAATGCAAAAACCGATTATAATAAAGTGGAGATGGCAAGAGAAAAGCATGTTGTTGTCATGTTTTTAGGGGCTTAAGTTGTCCTCTTTTCAAAAGGAATTAAGATGTGTAAGTGTGGATGTAACTATTAGTGAATGTTAGCTGTATTTAGTTGCTTCTTGTTTTCTTTTGACAGTGGCTTGATACAGCCTTTTCAGTTTCAAATATTACATCATTTAAATTGATAGCTTTTCTGATTTAACAATGGATTAATGTGATGCTGAGTAGAGATTACCAGCGTTCTCAAGGAAATCAACCTGTCCAAGTTAATGCACAGAGACAGCTGCAGAACAATGCATTGTTTTATAATACCTTTGGATTATTCTTGCTTAGGATAAAATTAAAGTGTTCTCAGAATAAAGCTTATACTTCTGATTCTTGTGCATGCATTTTAGGAATGAAAGGGCTATTGAGGGAAGTGTCAAGTAAATTGGTATTGAATGCTTTTAATTGCTGCTTTTTCTCCAGCTTCTCTAAAATATTTCAGCTAGTTATTTTCTTGTCCTCTCACATTTACCTACAAAGTATTTTGTGTTTTCTTGTCATTTTTAAGACTTTATGCCAAAGACAGGTGGTGATGATTGTATTTCCATGCTATTTCTTGCTGTGTTGCTTTAACTGAACTTTGAAACCAAGGTAGTTTTCTGGGTTTTTGTTCATTTGTCTTGTACAAACTACTGTCCTAGCAGTTATAAACATTGTTTGTGATTGTACTTTGCTTTTGCTCTAGGTTTTCAGTCAAGACCTTGATTGACCGTTCCTGCTTTGAGACAATAGATGACTCTTCTCCTGAATTTAATAATTTTGCAGCCATTCTGGAACAGATTTTAAGTCATCGACTGAAAGGTAGGTTAATAAAGTATTACTTTGGTGATGTTTTTGCTGTGAGAGTTCTTTAATCATTTCATGGAAGCTCCTCGCTGCTGAATGGAATTGTTGGCTTTGTGTGCCTGTCCCATTGCTGTTGTCTTTCTTACGGTCTGCATTGCTGTGGAGAAGTCAAGAAACAGTTTTTGTCATATGTGTTTCCATTGTTTGTGTTGGAAGCCTTCTTGGCTGGTAATTAAGGAACTAGATGTTGCCATGGTACTGAGCTCTGCTTACTTTCCTGGTTTATGATAAGGCAGTGTTCTGGGACTGACAGACAACTGAAGTGTTTTTTGCTTTTAGCTATAGCGGGCTGGTCTGTGGTGCTGCTTCCTTGTCTTTCTCCCTTCCTTCCTTTTGTTCTCTGCTTTTCCATACTCTATGTTTAGGTCATTTCCCCTTCCCCCTGCAGCAAAGCTGTTTTTTTACTACTGAGATGTAAATGTAATGGATCTGGATTAAATTGCATTTGAGAAAGGTCAGTTGTTGATTCTCCTCCGGTATCAGAGTCAAATGTTCCAATTCAAGAAAATGTCTGTTTGCGTTTTCTGAGTGTTCTAGAGGAAGCTGCTTCGCAGAAAGGACAAAGTGTTCCTTAGCAATAGCAGCTACTAGGAAAAGACTTCAGAAGCTTCTCTGCATTTCTCAGTTCTGTGTACAGTTCCTGAAATTATGTGAGGATTATAAAGGACATCATCTAAATATAGATGAGTAATATGACAATCCACTCCTTTTCATTCTTCTGTTTTTTTAATATTCCTAAGTAAGTTTTGTGAACAATGTTGTGTGTAGGCTGACATTTGAGTAGCACAATTACTACCTGCTGTCATTCTGTCAGAGGAGGAAAGAAATCACACGGTGGGGTAGGAACATAGTGTTTGTCACACGGTGGCAAAGATTATTGGAGTGATTATGGATATTTAACAACTTGACACTTGACTGCCCCCTCCTACCAACTTGAGTGGTATTTGAGTGAAAATCATTACACAATTTGTTTATATATTTATTTATCCCAATACTTGTTTGCTTCACGGCTTATTATTCAGGCAGTACAGAGAAGCCTTGACAACTGGCACATGGATTACAGGCAAATGGAATTTGCAAATAAAACAATATTTCAAATAACAAATGAAGAAAATCAAAAAACAGCATTGTTGTTTCAGTCTTCCCCTTGTGATTGCGAGGGAAGTTTACAAAGTTAAATAAGTATAGGGAAAGAGGCAGCAACTCATGCATCATGTTGCAAGTGGGGAATATTTTGTTATTCAGCTAAATACTGCCAGTAATTATTTTACTCTTTAAAAACTTGAAGGGAAAATTGAGATAAATGTACCATGACATTTCAAGTGTTAAGTGTGTTTAATATTATACAACACAGGGCTTGAAGGAAATTGCACTTTATTGATGGAAATGACTAATATGTTTTGCATGCATGCTTTGTGTCAGTGGGAGCACACGAAAAGCAGGCTGATGATTGCAATGGGTTGTATAAAATGTTTTAAGGCAGGCAGAACATACATGATATGTTTGTCTACGGTAACGTAAATGGCTCCATTCTGTCAGGGTTGTTAGGGTAATCCCGTGGCAGTATCATTACATAAATGGTCCAGATTTGAGAGTTCATAGACATTAACTTCCATAAAGCCATGGTAAATAATAATTCTTATTTTCCATCAGAAGTACTGGGTGAGGAAGGAGAAATTTAAATTAATATGAAAATAAAGTGATTTACTTTGTGTTGTAAAGGACTAACTTCTATTAGAAACTTTTGCTAGTGGTTGTCTTTTCTGACATAAAAAATAATGTTTTTAAGGAGCAAAGCATAATCTTGATGGATGTAGTGATGGTTGCCACTTGTTTGTTTTGTTTTCCAATAGGATACAGCAAAACAGAATTGAACAAAGTCACTTTAAGGGGAAAAAAAATTGTTCAACTACATGAGTTGGAATTTCTGCTTTTCCTGAATCCATTGCAATTAATAATACTGAAATAGTAATCACAGAATTGCTCAGGTTGGAAAAGGCCTTCAAGATCATCAAGACCAACCGCAACCTGACCATATTGCCCTAACTCTAACAGCCCTCTGCTAAATCGTTTCCCAATCCTCAGCCTTCTGGCTTTTCTGCTAAAAGTGCTAACTGAAGCAACATGAGCACCATATTCAAACAGGCAGAAAAGCAATGACTTTCCCCATAAACACTCTTTTTTAACCTAAGTGACTTAGATGTGGGTGTTTATTTAGTAATAAAATGATATTGGCATAACTACAACAGCTCGCCCAGCAGAGATGTGAATGCTGATTGAATGCAGCTATCTGTTCATGAGGTATAGAGGACTTGGGGCATATGACACCAAAATAATTCCATAGAAGGTCACATAGTGAGTAATGCTCAAAAAGTTGGCCACCTCTGTTCTACCTTGTGGTTATATGTGCACAAAGGATGAAAGTAGCAGTCAGGAATAGGCAGCTATTAGAAAAAGCAGTCTGAGCTCTCAGCCTGTTTTTGAATTGCCCCAAGGAACAGAAGAAGGTGTTTAGGTAAGCATTAATTGTCTTTGTAGGGATTGAAAGCCATTGACTGCCTTCTGCTCATTAAAGTGCAGATGTAATTATCCCTGTGCTGTGTAGTGTTGTGTACCTGGTGCTCCCTAGATGTGCTGGTTTTACTATGAATGCAGAGCAGATCCAACATCATACAGAGGTGTAAAGCGTGAGTACTTCCTGTCTTTAAAATAAGCTTTGTGGAATGCCTTCTGGTGAGGTATGATGCTAATTACTGGGCAGAGCAATTGGAGATCTTCAAAGGGCAAGAGAGAAAGAGTAACAGAAAGAAGATGAGTGACTAATTACTCTTCTATTCCTTCTCAGGATTAAGAATTCACATAGTTTCATAATACAGCAGAGTAGTGGGTGGATGCACAGCGTGTTTTAATGTCTGTGGTCCAAACAAGAGCTATAGTTCTGAATGGAGATCTCACAAATTTGTATGCAACTGTGTATGTATCTGATCATCTCTAAAGCAAGGCAGGTGATTTCAGGAATCACTTTTGCCCTAGGCAATTGTTCAGAAATTTTTCTTTCCTAATCTGGTATTGTGGAGATTTTGCCTATCTTTTAGCTGTCTTGGTGGATTCTTCTATTCACTGCTGCCACAGATTGAATTTTCAGGTATTTTTGTTGGGGTCCTTTTTGTCAGGTCAGTTGAGTAAATATAGTTAGTGCAGATGTGATAGGAGCATAAAAAAAATAGTGCAGTAGCACTACCTGGGATTTGATCACAGATGTATCCTAGCTGATTGAAAACCTGAATCCAATTCAAAGTGATATGTTGGCTTTGCTAAATCAAAATGCTGTATGTTTTTCTGTGTTTTTCTACCACTTCAGTTTTCAACTGAGCTAGCAAAGAACTACCAACACAATTGCAGGTTTTTACAGCCATCCTCTCTGACATATTTCTGAAAACTATTGTCATGTGTATATATTTGTTGACTCCCTGTGTTTTTATTTAAATATCCTTTCAACAAATGTGTTTATATCCTAATTTCTAGTATGCATGCCTAGAAGTAGTTTTAGTATATAACCAAGATTCTGTTGCTGACATGAAATACAGTGCATCATGCTTGTCTCGTCATTTTTTACAAGTCGTAGCTACTGTGAGCTTGTCATCTGTACACTTATATTGCATTAATACCACAATGTCACAAAATGGTGGGTTCTACTGTGCTGTTTTGACTCTTGCACAACTCCACGTGTCTTTTATCCTGTACATACATTGAGAAGATAAATACATCACAAATTTCTGCCAGAATTATCCATAGAAGCTGTTTATTTCTGTCTCTTTGGTCTATGCTATTCCTAGCATGTAGTGACTGGATTTTATTGTGGTGTTTTTTTGTTTTTTTTTTTTTACTTTTAGAAAACTCCCAGTGACTGGTAAGTCCCTAGAGTGGTCAGTGCTGATTGAGTGGAAAGAAAGATGTGTTAGTTCTTTCTTTTCCCATTATACAAAACATTTGACAAAACATGTTATATGTAGTCTGATGCCAATAATGATAATCAGTCATACACAGTGATGTCGTTGGTCAACGTTATTTAGTTTTGACATTATCTTCTTCACAGTAAGGTGTGGACTATGGAAAAAGTATTACTGAAAGTGACAGACTTTTCTAAGTCTTCAGTGCAATCTTATCCCTTCCTACATGTTTTTTTAATTTTTTTTTTTTTTAGTTTTAGGTCAAAAAAGTCACTAATTGCCAACTGCTATTTCACAGGGTCTTTTTTAAGTAATGAATATTAATATAATCTGTATTAAAATTCAATGAATTCTAGTAATATCTTAAAAGCATAAGCAGAAATTTCAAATAGGAAGGGTATGACTTAGGTCTGTAAAAGAGAACTTATGCTTATAGGCCCAGGTATCAGGAGAGGAAGCATGATTCTATAAGATGCATCTTGCAGTGCTACCCATCCTGAGAGAGACAGATCTCTAGACAGAAGAGGTAAGAAGGTGGTAATATAACAGGGGTGAAAAGGTTATGTTAAGGAAGTACTGAAGTCACTACTGTTACGAAAAAGATGAATTCCAAGCTGTGATGGCCCTTTATTTGATAATGTTATCCTGACATGTTCTGAGAATAATAGCTTTTGTTACTAGTTTAGTATTTATATGCACGTAGTGACCCTGTTACTGCTTTTGGCTAGAAAAAAATAGGAAGTTCTTTGGGCATTTTGTGGTTCAGCTAATTCTACTTTCTCCTGAGTAGAGAAGAATCTTAAGTGGTATGTATTTGTCTTGGTGGACTGGGTATATAAACTACTGTAAATTCTTAACGATTCATTCCGGAGGCCTAAAACAAGAGTACGTACCATGACAATTCTTCAAAGGAGCAACAAGCCATATTATTACTAATAAATTGTATTAAGACTATTTACAGAATGGGCACATTTTCTGCAAACTAAACAAAGTTTGGAGAAAATCTACCTGTAGCTTAGAGCATCCTAATCATTACTGCTTTGCAACTGCGGAACTTTGTTTTCCAGGTCTGAAGTTGGACTGTGAATGAGTAGAAACAGCTTTGGACTCTGCAGGAAACTTACTGTTCCCTTACAAACTTCAGCAGAAATCAGACTGTGCAGTAAAAACTTGCTTTTCTTTAAGATGGTGTTGATTGCTAGAGTGTAGGCAAGTTGTGAACTAACAGGGATAAACTAGAAGTCCTTGGTTAATGAAAGGTCCTGCTCCTGCTGTGAGTTTCAAGTGAAGGCTATTCCTTCTGAAGTCAAAAAGAGTCACACTCTTGTGTAAAGCTGCTTCTGATACCACAGCCCTCTGTTACGCCAGAGTATATTGTTATTGTGACCAGCTTGCTTTGCTAATCAGTGTAGGCCAAATAAATGGCATGCACTGGTACGTATTTCTATTGTGGAGGAATTTGTTTTTTTCACCTCAGAAAACTATAGGGCAAAACTGTCTTTTTTTGCAGAATATATTCTGTCCTCAGTGCATGTGGAAAAGATCACAGAAGTTATTGTGTGATATGCTTGCCTTTATTAGCTGGGACTGGAACTACTGTCATAAAGACACCTTCACACTGAAGTTGCATTCAGTTTTGCAGGTACAATCCTCAGGGCAGAAATGTTTCTAATATGATAAAGAATACAAAAAAATCACTAGCTTTTGGTGATGTTAAAATGATGTTGAATTCTTGTTGCTGTCCACAGCACATGACGCTTCAGCAAAAATAGTAAGTTCATAGAAGCAGTTACCTTGTGAATACTGTCTTATTTTAGTCCTTAGAGCTGATAAAATCTGAATATGCTGTAGCTGGAGCACATTGGGATTTTGTTTTTCTTTTAGCATATTGAGTTTCTCTATACGAGTTTTTTCTTGTTTTTTTTTATGTCCTTTATCAAGCTTTGTACTTAATAAACGTGGCAAAGTGAACAGATGGGTCACACAGACAAGTTGTACGTATCCTCTAGTGGGGAAAAAAAGCAAAACCTTGAATTTCTTAGGATTGCTGAGGTCAGATCTTTGACACTTCTCTGGCTGTGCTTGGAGCTGAGCTACATTGTACTAGGTACAAATATCCTTGGCATTGTATTTTGGCATTTTATTTTTAGTATGTATGATTTGCAGTGTCAGTTTAGTATTGTGCAAAGAAGTGTACTATTCTTTCTTGAAGTTTGAACTTTGTGACAAGCAAAAGAATTAAAAGTCTTTCTGAGAAATCAGTAAAGCTTCAGGAAAATACAACTCAAGATGTGAAATGTAATTAGCCTAAAAATAAGAGCTTATTTCACACAAATAAAAGTTTTTGCATGTATCACAGAATGGCCTGAGTTGAAAAGGACCACGATGATCATTTAGTTTCAACCTCCCTGCTATGTGCAGGGTCACCAACCACTAGACCAGGCTGCCCAGAGCCACTTCCAAATGCCAATATGCAATAATGCCAGTCACTGGAGGGCAACATTCCTCTTACTGTTTTACATTTTTGTTTGCAGTTATGTGCTGTTAAGTTTCAGTGTTCCCTCTGAAATGTATTTTGCATGCAGCAGATTTCTAATGGTAACACTTTCCAAGCGGTAAATAATAATAGCAGTAATAATAATAAAGAGCTTTGGTTACCACTCCAAAAGTGATATTGACTTGCTCAATTCATTTTTGTCAGCTTCCCAAGGTGTACTGTGTGTGTACTCTAAGTAAAGGAAATTGTGACTGCTAAACTTTTTTGATTGTTCATCTTTTCTCCTCCACTGAAAGCACGTTATGAAACAATTCCAAATTGACTCCTAAGATAAGGGTAACACTACCACAGCAAAGGCTGCTCTTTTTGCATGCATGTCTATGCATGTATATGAAGAACAAAACTCACTTTTCTTTTTCATCATGGTTTTGAATCACAATGGTGTGTGCTTTGTTGCGAGTAAGCTGTCCCATGTAGAACTCTGAGTATTACCATAGAGTCCTGACAAGGAAGAAGAGGACCAAATACAGGCACATGGGCAAAAGCCCCATGCTTACCTCTCACACTGGTTTTCATTGAGAGTGAGCTGCATGATGCAAGTTCCTTTTGCCACCTGTGCAGCCAAAATTAGTGGAGTTGGTAGCATAAAATGCTGTCTTTGTAGGGTGTGTATAGCAAACACAGGAAAGTATCTGAATTATGCTTCTCTTAAGCAAGCAGGGAAGAAGGTTCATAAATCTTCACATATTTTTGTATTTCTTGTATTTTGATTTAAGGTCAGATCACCTGGTTTGGCTATGAAAGTACTCGTAGTTTTTGGGACTATATTCGGGTGGCTTGCCGAAAAGTCTCTCACAATTCCATCTGCAGTATTGAGAACATGGAGAATGTCGGTTCTTCTAGAGCTAAGGTAGGGAAGAAAAAAGTCAGTTTTACTGCAGCATTTCTCTTTCTTCTGTGAAAAATGTAGCTCACACTTCTATACCAAGGAAAAAACCCAGCAGCATATGATTAAACTTGCCCTGTGATATTTTTCTTTATTTGAAATAAATACTTCTTTTGTTTTTAAAGCAAAAACAATAAAAAAACTTACCGCAAAAACTTAGATCTGTGTTATTCATTAGGATAAATCTCAAATTCTCCATTCGTTAGGTATGCTGCATCATAAAGTGATTGCCTTTGTGTTTTCTAGCTTATTTAATTTTTGGAAAATGCGTTAGGTTGAGAGAAATTAAATTCATGTGGACATGCCTTCCAAAGATAGGTTAAAATTGTAGGAATGTCATTTTTTTTTCCTAACCTTATTACCTTTTCATTTTGTTTATAGTTCATGCACTCATTTCCAGATACTTTCTAGAGAGATTCACATCCTAAAATGCAGCAATTGTATTGCTTGCATTTGAGCCTTATTTTAAGGATATTTCTGAATTCCAAAATCTTTGCAGTGTGGAGTACTCAGGGATATTTAAATTCAGTAAGCAATAAGATGCAAAGCTACTTTTTCAATTATGCTTATACATTAATTTAACTTTCATTTATTCTCTGGAAAACTCCATGACACATAATAATAGTAATAAAAAGCCAATTAGTGCAACTAGTACAGATAGGAGTGTTGCATTTTTAAAGATGCACATGGGAAGAATTTTGGATGTCCATATTGAAAAAGCTGGAGATGTGTTGACACAAATTTTAAGTCCAAATTTTGGAAAACTTTATTTCACAAAGTTTACTTGTAAGAATTTATGTTTTGTTTTCATTATTGCAGTAATAAAGTACAACAAATTTTGTTTAGTGGTAATTTTGATAATCAAGTCATCCATGTAATTCAATTTTATTCAGTTTCAGATGTAAAATTAAGCGTTTCAGTCTGTAATGTTTAAATATTTGATATCTGCTTTTTCTTGCAGGGTCGAGCCTGGATCAGAGTAGCACTTATGGAAAAACATTTGTCTGAATATATTTCCACAGCTCTGAGAGACTTCAAAACAACCAGGTCTCTAAGACTTTTATTTCTGCAATATTTTAGTGATTATTGCTGAAGTATGAGACTCAAATTTGGAAGTGAATGCTGCACTTAATTTGTATGGGTTGAAGAGATGTTACCTAGTGAAAGACATCTGGAGTTAGTATCAATTTCTAAGATTTTTAGTGTGGGTAAAACTGCAAAATTGCTATTGCAAAAATCCCTTAGTGACTGTAAAATGTGGAAGTTTTTTGTAATTCTTGAAAGGTTAAAGAGAAGAAAACCTCTCAAAAGAAGGAACTTGTTTTGAAATTGTAACCTGATAGTGATAGATCATCAACCCCCCCCTCCCCCTTCCGTGGGCTGGGTCACCCAGATCAGGGTTCTCAAAAGTCCTATCCAGCCTGGTCTTGAACACCTCCAGGGATGGGGAAGCACAGCTTTTGCAGGCAACCTGTCCAGTACTAACCACCTTTGTAGTAAAGAATTTCTTTCTTACCTACTCTCTTTACTCTCTTTAAGTTTAAAACCATTACCCCTTTTCTTACTGCCCATTGTCTGTACACTGTGGTAGAGTACCTTCCCATCTTTCATTGGCCCCCCTTCATGCATTGGAAGGTGTTAGTATGATCTCTGCAGGGCCTTCTTTCATTTAGACTAAGCAACATAGCAGTATTCCTGCACATGTGTGGGTGCACTTCTGGACCCGTTCTAACAGGTTTCTCCTGTGCTGGAGGTCTCGCTGCTGGATGCCATACTGAGTGCCTGGTGGGGTCTCACAGAAGTGAAAGAGAGGGGAGGAATCACTTCTCTCACCCTGCTAGTCACTCTTCTTTTGATGCAGCCCAGGGTACGGTTGGATTTCTGGATTTCAGGTGCATGTTGCTAGCTCATGTTAAGTTTTTCATCTATTCATCTCTCTCAGTCCACTTCCCCCAGTCAGTACAGATGTTTGGGATTGCCCTGACCCAGGTGCAGGTCCTTGCACTTGAAGGTATATAAAATGAATATAATTAATTTCAAAATTAAGTATTGATGTCAGAAAGACTCAGTATATTAAAAATATATTTTTTAGACTTCCGGGAATTTCTCTTGGAGAAAGAAGGAAGGGAATTCAGGAAGCTTTTGAGAAGTACAGAACAGAATAATGGTCAGACATAGCTAGAATTCTTGATGTAATATGAAAAACATATAACAGGTTTTTGTTGTACCACTTGATAATAAAAACTGTTACAAGAATATGCTTTGTGACGGAAATTATTTTCACCATTCTGAACTGGTTCTAGGTAGTGTAACTATTTATTACATAATGTTTCATCCTGTAACAGTGACATCTTATTGATTTGTGATGAAAACATGTAAGTATGAGTCTTTGCGAGTTGTGGAACCTTATGTTGAACTCACAAAGTTTTAGAAATAGTAAAAAGAATAAGTTCTCTGTAAGAACTTCTGTTCATTTGGAATATTATTTCTGTTTAAAACATTTTTCCACGGATCTCAGTTTATTTTCCCAATATTAAGATGACCTTGAAACACAGTTTGGTAAACACACCGTTTTACTGAAATTTCCAGTCCTATCATCTTTATTTTATCCATATTTGGTTGTGTTTGCAGTAGACAAAAAGCTGATAAAGCAAAGATTTCTGGTTAAAAAAAAACCTTACCTTACATTGCATCAAACAGAAGAGTCATTTGGGTTTTTGAAAGGTAGATGAGGAGGAAGAGGGGGGTCAGAATCTATATAGTTAAGTAGTACGTTTGTACCTGCTTGATAATGCAGTTTGTTTGCTAGGAGATAACAGCAGTCTTATTTTATTAGCCATTTTATTAGTTTCAAATTAATGTATTTGGTGTTTTATTGAGTTAGGAATCAATATCCTTGTGCTGCAAACATAATATATGCAGTTTTTGTTTTGAAATGGTATTTAAAATATGTTTATTAGAATTAATAGTTACACTTTGAAATCTTGGTGCTGTGGACTTTAGATCCACCAACAGTAATGGATGCATTCTCTTTCCCATGTGGTATTTTGGATACCTGTTAAGTGGCTTGATTTTTTTGGTGGTGCTTTGCCAACTTATTTACATTTTTAAATGATGCATTGTGCTTGTGCTATGTATTTAGTGATTATATATATAAACTCTGCATGTATCTCACGTATGTATATGGAATCTGTCATATTGCCAGCTCTTAAATCTTGCTGTTTTGTTTAGGTGGGTGACTTTAGGCCTAGTACTTCAATGAAACAGTTCATTATTAATGCTGGATCTGTATGTTACACTTGATAGGGGGTTGGATTAAGCATGAGTGCATAATTATTCTTCTAAAATGTTGGTCAGCGCAGTCTTATGTTAAAGCACACAGTCTTTCCTGTTGTATTATGTCAGTTACAGCACTGAGCAAGGATCTGTGAGTTTTCCAAGGAGACTTCAGCTTTGGCTAGATAACTGTAGCTGATTTCAGAACATCTTACTGTTTTAATTATGCTATGTCTCTTTCTGCTTGAATGCTTCCCAGCACCATTTTACAAGCTACTTACGTACTTACAGTACAGATTGTTACCTGGCAGTGATTTTAGAAGTAACAGTTAAAAGGTTTACTTGTACTGGGAGTGTTGTTTCTAGTTTGCAAATAGACTTATTTTGAAGTCCATCTAGCTCAGTATTCTGCTTTGATAGGCTGCTGCTTTAGCCTTCTGTTATCTTGCCTGAAGTCAAGGGTTAGGAAGCAGAATCTGTACATCATAGGGATGCTAGTTCCAAGACTAAGGTTATCATCCCAGAGGATGTCTCTCAGATGTCTTGCTTCCACTGTGGAGCATCCAGAGTCTTGAATATCTCCTTTCCATACTACAAAGGAATGTTAGAAGTGCATACTTACTGCAGTATTCATTTACTATGGAGTCCAAACAGACTTAGGTGCTGAGATCCAAAATATCTTTTCTGGTTGTCTGCCATACAGCCAACTTGAGATCTCTCTGAATTATCTGAATGCTTCTACTTTGCTGAACAGACTGCATTTCATCTTTTTAGCGTTTACAAATTCTTATCACAAAACCATACATGGCAACGGTGGGCCCTATTAGCTGTCCTTTGGAACATTTCAGTCTGGAAGTAGCTTCTTTGGTAGCTGGGAGAAGAAAGATAGTGTAACTAGAACTTTTATTTTTTTGTTACCATGGAATAATTTGTTTTTTGAATGTACACAAAGCGATTTCATCCTTTCAACAGAAAAATACAAGGTATTGTCATTTTCTTTGCATTTTGTCCATCCTCTTCTACTGTTTACTAGGGGTGATGTTATAAATTCATCTTCTGTCTGAAGTTTTAGATTACAGTGTTCTGCATTGTGCAGTCTATTGGTTTGTTTTATTTGAAATGAAGTATGAGTGCCCCTGGGGTTCACATGGATTGTTTTTATTTAAACTGCATTTCTCAATTTTCTGTTAACCATGAAAAAAATCATTATTTGAAACAAAGTAGTGTTAATGGAGGTAATTTTTTTCTTTTCTTGAAGGAGATTTTATGAGGATGGAGCAATTGTTCTTGGTGAAGAAGCAAATATGCTTGCTGGTATGCTGCTGGGACTCAATGCAATTGATTTCAGGTATTGTATTTGCATGCTTCTTAATAGAATGCTCCCTGAAAGCGATTACACGTTATGGAAAACATTGTTAAGGTCAGCTGATAAGTATGAGAGACAAAGCTGAGGAGGAGGGAGAGAGAGATCTGAATGGCTCTTCTGGATAACAACAGTTATGCCATAATTAATACAGAATGATTATGCGGTATTTCTTTAAAAATCCTGAAAGCAATCAGAAGTGTAATTGCAGAAGATATAAGTGGCCATAAAGCTTGATGTAGAGAAGGAAAAAAAAAAGGGGGGGAGGTTAAATAAGGGCTTTCTTTTCTTGTGGCAGTGAGCCTTTACTTCAGCTGTCTACGGACTAGAAAGTGCATGCAAGGCGTGAGGGACAAAGAGGGGGAAGGTAAAGATCTTACTGGCTGAGCTAACTCATACTGGAGTCAGATAAGTGGCAATACCACTGTGAGGAGGGGAAAGGGATTGTCTGGTTGTGGTTTAAAAAAACAACAGCAAAAACCCACAAAACAAAACTAAAATGGGGTGTGCATTTTAAAAAGCAGGGTAGTTTCTCTTGCCAGCATTTAGTCATTGGTTTGGATTAGCTGTATGATCACCATATGTTGTGGAGGAGCAGAAGTATGCTGCAGTATGATAAGGGAGCTAGCTTTGCATACAGCAAATTGAAATCTTACCAGATTTCATTCATTCAGTTTTACACTATAATAAAAATGCTTCTACTTATACTACACTTGGAAGGAGGATAGCGATATATGAATAAGAAGTGTGGCAAGAGGAGATCAGCAGCGTGTAAATCTTGCCATAAATTATAATGAATTGACTTTGTTTGTCTCCCATGAGCCTTGGTGGTTTGTAGTGTCTGTAGTATCTGATCTTAGTTGTATGAGTGCACGCACTCTTCCTTTATCCTCTGATTTCTAGTACGAACACATTTTGTATGCATCTCTTAATAGCATTCAGAGTAATGACTTATTTCCATTGGAGGCATTAAAATTTTTGTCACTGCAGCTCTTAAGAACCAAGAAATTTTCTGGGAAAAAAAGGAATGTGGACCTACAGGAGCATGTACTATACCACATTATTCATAATATTGTGACTTAAATGGCTGGGAGTGTGTAGCCATTCTTTGCATATTGTATTTGATTTACTTTTTTCAGTTCAAACACTCTTATAAATGTTATCTGACTTATCTCTGTGGAACTGGGTTGTGAGGCATAGGAAGAGGTTGCCTGGAGAAGATGCAGTTGCAACCAGCTTGAATGGGGCTTTGGGCAGCCTGATCCGGTGAAACCACCTACCTACGCATGGCAGAAGGGTTGGAACTAGCTGATAGCTAAGTTCACTTCCAACCCAAACCATTCTGTGGTTCTGTGAATTGTAAAAAACGCTTTGAGAGTAGAGCTGGGGAAACCCAGATGATGACAGTATTGTTATTTTTTTTTCCCCACAGCAGTGTGGAATTGTGGGTATACTTCAAATAAGTATGAGTTTAGGGGCTGTTTTTTGTTTTGTATTTGTTTGTCTTTTTATTTTCTGATGTTCTCCCTAGATACCAATGAAGTGACTGCACTGTTGAAAATGGCACTTTTGAATTAAATTAAAAAAAGCTGGGAGGAGGGAGGAATTTGTTCTTTGTGAAAGCGTAATTAATTTTGTCACTTCTGTGATAATAAAATGTGATTCAAATGCTGTCTTAGATCCAGTACGAAAAGAATACAGTGTATATGAGATCTTTATAAAGCTACTGCTGCTCTAGAACATTTTGTGAATGTTAGTTTCATTAGCGTTCATCATTTAGAGCAGCCCAACACCAGAAAGTAATCAAAAGGAAATGGTCTGAACTATTTTTGAGAACTGATTTTTTTTTTTTACTTAAAAATAGCAGAATGGTTATGTAAGCATTCTGCAGAGACTTTGAGTTTAAATAGTGGCAATTTCAAACACATCTACAGCTCTTCTGATGTTGTAGTTTCAGCTAATTTTACTTATATTGTTATTCCCTCACAATCCACCTGTATTTTTAGAATGAAAGCAAAGATTTAAAAATCAGTGTCTGCATTGTTTGCCCTGATCTGTATCCTTATTCTGAGGGATTTCTTTTTGTCTTTTTTTTTTTTTTTTTTTTTTGCTATCCTATAGTATTAAACAATCTTTTTTGGCTGGGTAAGTTTTCTTTGTTGAATGCTATAGGCCTTAAGAAGAAAAAAATCAGATTACGCATTGGTAAGATTCATCTTTCATTATCATATAATTTTGTTGATATAATCTTACCATTGTTTCTGTGTTTTATCAGTTTTTGTCTGAAGGGTAAGGGATTGGATGGCACCTTTCCAGCTGTCATAGATTACACACCCTACCTGAAGTTCATCGAAAGGTACTCTTTATCTCTACATTGTTTTTTAATTAACAAAGTGAAAGTTTTATGTCATGTTGGTCCTCATGATTTTCATTTTGCGTTCAAAATCCTATTCCTATCTAAATATAAACTTGTATACTCATTTACTTTGGGGCAAAAAAAATCCAAAATGCATGTAAAGAATGAATGACTTCTACGTTTTTATAGGATAAATAATTTGATAAAATATTGTAATCCTATGCAGTCTTAAGATTTTGGGGTAGAAGGAATTAGACTGCTAAAAAAACCTAGTAAATACTGTTAATGTACTGAAAAGCATAGTTATGATGGAAGGTTTCAAATGGATATTGGGATAAACTAAAATGCTCGTCTTTGAGACAGATGTCTGAATTCTGTGGCACATGTTGATTCTGGATGATGGGGAGATATTTTAACACTGCATCTGCATGCTATCTAGGGACATACTTACGCTCTGTGAAATAAGTGGCACGTGGTTTTCACAGTAAGCACAACTCTCATTTAAATTAATCATTTTAAACATAACCACTTTTTTATTTTCTGCATTTTTACTTTTAGTACAGTTTGTGTTCAGATACTACTGTTTGCCCTGAAATCATGAAGGAAAGGTTAAGTCATCACTTTCTTAGATAGCATATTGTATTACATTAATCCTTTATATTCCAGGAGAATATCCTGCATACATTTGTCTGACTTACCTAAGACACCAGTCTGAGACTCAACTAAGATGATAGTACATTTTTGTAAAGCGTACAGGTGACTTTACAAATAAAGATCAAAACAGAAGTTGTGCTTGATTTATCCCCATTATTAGTGGTTTACAGAGCTTCAGATCTTTAGCAACAATGGTGCTTCGATTTCAAGTTGAATTTGCATTTTAATATAGGTATTCACTTGGCTAATAAGCATGATTCTTCAGTTCTGACAGTATCAGCAGTGATGAAGAAGAGCTAAGAACGCTGGGCAGTAGTGGCAGTGAAGGCAGTACTCCAGAGAACATTGGTCCTGTCATCGTGGATGAACACAGTTGGTACAACAAATGCAAAAGGGTAGAACAGAAGTACCGCCTCGCATTGGAACAGAAGGTAAGAGATCAGTTTTCTGTGGGGGAGATGGAGCCAAATCTGATCACAAGACAACTGGTAACATTGCCGTTTAAGTAAGACTGAAAAATAATATTATTTAGCTCCTTGTAAGTGGTCTTAAGTGTAATGTCATTGCTCAACAGTTTGAGGGAATAGAAGCCTCAGGAGAGGGAGGAAAAGTAATAATTCAGGGACCAGCTTCTAATGTAGAAGCTTTGGAGCTGCTTTTTCCAGTCTTACAAGTAGTCTATCTCAGAAGCCGTTGTGAGTTTGAATTGAACTTGACTGTCCACATGGTTTCCTTCTTCTTTAGAAGTTCACCCTATATGTTTATTAATGCTCATCATATCCCAGCTGAAAGCTTTCATTATGGTAGTAACATTAAACAATTAATTCAACAGTAAATAAAATGATTGGCAAAGTAATCTGTCCAGGAATTAAATGCATAATTATCTTCTAAGTAATACTGAGATAAATTTTCAAAATGTTTGTAGTTTTAAGACCTGCTTCAAGCTGCAATGAGAAAGGAAAGAATGTGTTCTGTATTTGATTTGAGTAGCTTATGTGACATATGGAGTGTTGCGACAGAAAGCAAAGTTAGGGTCTCCCTCCATCCTTCAGAAAACTCTTAAGTTATAGGTGAAGTGGAATTGCAATGTGTAGACACACTTTCTCAGTGTATTTAGCATTTCAGTACATTTAAAAAGCAAAATGTTTGTCGGTGGATTATAGTAGCGTATTAAAATTACAGATACAAATGGTGTATTAGCTAACAGCATAAAGGAGAATAATTCATAGTCAACAAAGAAATAGTGGAAAGGAAAAGAAAAGGAAAAGTAAAATAAAAATTGGAAGAGAAGATAGTGTTATACAAATGGTTAATGTTTTTAAGTAACTTTGTGGTTTTAGTACTTTTTTCTCCTTAGTGTCACAACTTGGTTTTCTTGAAACACTCAACACAGTTAACATACGAAAGGCTGAAACTACATAAAGATGCGTGGAGGTGTAATTATTTCCATTAGTTTAGGGAGTTACAAAATTACCTCTCTGCCCTCCTATTTCCTATTGTACTGGAGAGGAAAAAAAAAAAAAAAAGAAAAAGAGGATCAGAAGATATCTAGAATGAATCTTCTAGCAATTGAGAACTGTTAACTGTGGTAAACTCTGATCAATGTCAGAGAATATTCATGGCTAATGTGCTAATAAAGTAACTATTTCAAAGGCCCAGATCCCAGTACCATCTCAATCACATACGTATTTAAGTTATAAGAATGTTTGGCCATGGTCTTGGCCTGGGGCAGCTAGTATTCTCACCCATAACCTCAGGTCACCACTTGTGAACTACTGTTTGCCAGTGATCATTCCCAACAGACAGTCTGACTTCAGACTGGTCATTTGGAACTTGAGTTTTAGTGTAGTTATACCCATACTGAGACAGTGTGCCTGAGAAGGAATTCTGAACATGTTCAGATTATTAGGATAAATGTAGCTATGGACTGCTTAAAGTTTCTGCTAATACGAAATGAGCAGAATTATAATTGGGTTACTATAATGCATGTGAGAGAACCTAGTTAAAGTTTTTCTAAGTAAAAGCGAACAAGTCAGACTTACTGTGAGATGGTAGATGTGGGCAGTACCTTTTAAAACATGTTTACAATTATTTCTTTTCTATTTCTGATTCCTTGTTATTAAATGTTGGCATTCAACTTGCTGTGATACCATCTTCTCACGCAGTCCAGTACCACTTCCAGTGTGGAAGGAGCTGTATTCCTTGTGGTGCTCTCTGGTACAGAAGATGTTTTCCTTGCTTTTGTAAACCAGAACGTGCCGTTCTAAGGAATTGCTTCAAACAAATAAACAAAATTGAAAACCTTTCTCTTCCCACCCCAACAGTCCATGAGGCTCAGGAATGTATTTAAGACAGCATTTTGTCTGCATTTCCAGACTAAAACATCAGATTGATTTGAATCTGTATCTTCTGAGTTGTATGAAAAGTAGGATAGGACCAGGTGCTATTTTATCGAGGTAAATCATAGTGTTGCTTTATTGGGTCAAAACACTGTGCTGGTTTAGACCAAGGATCTGTCTGCCCTACTGTCCTATCTTGGATAATTGCCCAAAGTAGATGCAGAGGGAAGAATAAAAGCAAATTAAAACACATATGCACTTATACTTCTGTAATACTCTCTTGGCCAGCCCGTATCAGCTGAAGAACTTTCTGAAGCTGATATGGTTTGTTTAATATCCCCTTGATCGCATGCAAGGTTTTAGCATTAAAACTTCCTTTCTTTTGGCAAGGTGCTCTGCATGTCTACCATCTGTTGTGTGAAAAGCCACCTCCTTTTCCATCTACTGATTTTGGCTCTTAGTGGCTTCATTTGATGGCGTGTAGCTCTTGTATTTCAAAAATGAACAGTCAGTTCCTTCCTGCCCTCTCCATGCCACCCTGGAAATAGGATGAGTTTGTCTTTTCCAAGTTGTCTTTTGTCCATATTAATGAGTCATAGTTTACACATTTGTTAATTATGTGGAAATTATCCCTCCCTTATTTTGGAATGGTATAAGCTGTTCCCATTTGTGTAGTAAGCTCATAAATTCTTTGTGTACTGTTTATACTGGAGTTTTATATGCTTTCACTGGTGGGATGACACATCCCATGTCATTATTGATGCAGATATTTACTGTTAATGTTATTGTGTTACTGATGCTTCACATCTAAAATCTTCATTAAATGTTTGTTAGGCATTTCTGCGAGGCAGGGACTTAAGTACGTCCTAATGTACCTTTAAATACATTCAGAGCACTACTTAGTTGGAGTGTGACTAGAACTGCCCCAATATTACCAGCTGGAAAACTGATATAAATGCATGTTGCACCATTATATATCCAATGTTCCTAGAAGTGACCTTCGCCAGTTTTCCTACCTTATGCTTTCAGTAGATGAGTCTTCACTTTTGTTATACTTCTGTTATTTTAACATACAGTGTGATATTGCAGCTTTCTATCCCAAGAAAGAGGCTTTCAGAGCAACTGGATTTTCTATAATAATTCGGGATCCCTTTCATTAACTGTGCAGATACACAGATAAAGTGTAGATACATTCTTTTTCTTTTTTTTTTTGTTGAGTCCTGATTTTTTTTTCTTGTGCTAGTGATCGCTCTATCCATTTTTCATGCATATGGAAGTTTCATGCTTGTGGCATTACTGTCTTACTGATTCACCCACCATTCTTGAAACATGGGTAAGAGCTTGATTCTCTCAGTATTGATTAAGAAACTTCTTATTAATTTTGGGTCAACTTAGTGATCAGAGTAAAATTTATACAGTTCTATTTAAAATAAACAAGAAAAACATGAACATACATAAGGAAAACTTCTCTGTTTGAATGTTCTTTAAAACTTTCTAACACTTTTATTTCCAGGGTTACCTTGAGGAGTTGGTACGACTCAGAGAAAACCAGCTATCTGAATCTGTCTCACAGAATAAACTGCTTCTACAAAGAATTGAAGATATGGATCTAGCCCATAAAATGGAGAAGGAACAGCTGGAATATATCATTATGGAACTGCAAGACCAGTTGTAAGTTAGTATAATGGAGAAACATTGTGAAAGCAGAATTAGTAAATTTATTTAATTCAAATTTAAGTATGCACTATGAAGAACTTCTGATCTGTGGAAATGAGTCAAACTTAAAGAAATTAATATATCTCAGCTTTTGTTTTTTTTTCTGACAATTCTTATACTCAGAAATGCCTCCCTTGGAAAAAGTGTGTTTGTGTAAGTCTGAATAACTGAACTTTTTTCTGCAAATCTAAAACTGATTAGACTAAACTTTCTTACATTTTTGACACATTTTTGTGAAATGTTGCTCATATTTCATTAATTCCAGCTTTAAGGCTACTCTTTTAAAAAAAAAAAAAAAAAGACATTATTAGAAATAACTTCCTTTTGAATATTGGTTTTAAAAAGTAAAGCAGGGAACAGGGAGGCAGGAGAGGGCAGAGAACTACTTATTTTCTTTCTTTATGTGGGTTCTATTTTATCCGAGTAGGTCTTGCACACAATAGAAGTTCATCTGGTAATCCTAAAAATACTCTAACTTGCATTTAATGCAATGCAAAAGACTCAAATAACAAAACAAGTCTTAATTTTTTTAATAGTAACGGTGACTCTTAATATGTTAAGTGTTCAAGTGTCTTGCAACCCTTAGGTAGTACATCCTCACAGCCCTATCTTGTTCCTGATAGTTTACAACTCATGATATACTTCTTTGACCTGCCTGAGTATGTCTGAGCGTCAGGCAGAAGTGTTATTGGGAGGGAGCAGTGAGCTCATTTAAACCCACTCTGTTTGGAAGTTTTGAATGCTTCTTTTTAGCTGGGCTGTATGCAATTGGATTGTTGTATAGATATCAATCTTTGGGCTTTAATTTTGGTTGCTGGCTTTTGTATGTAAAGGCTTAAGTTGTGGAGCAGCTTCTATTGTATCTTGACAGTGTGTTCTTGTATAGTTGTTTTGAGATGCTGTAGTCAGGAGCCTGGACTACACTGGATATCTGGGGGGGAGGTTTTTTGCATTGTTATGACCTTAAGTGTTGAGTGCCTGTCAGATGAACCCTTCTTAAACCGTGTTAAGAGCCGATAGCTCCTCATGTGGGAGAGGAAAGGGGGAAGGAACACTAACTGGTTTCTAATGATGAACAACAGTCCTAATTAACGTCTTGTAATTGTTCTTCTATACTTGTATTTTGTTTGCTTTATGTTTATTTTATTCTATTCTTGACCAAGGATGAAGTGCTGACCTTGCAGCAGAGTATCTTCTATCGCTAATGTATCTGGACTGATGCATGAGTTTTAGCCAATTGCTTTTTATGGTCTGGCTGTTTTAGAACAGCACTGATGGAATTTCATTCCTAGTCTTTTGCTCTCCTACCATTTGTAGCCTTTTGAAGTCATGAATGTATTCTGTATTCTCTAGATTCCTTACCAGCAGCTAAGAGCAAGTTTGGGATTGTGATTCTATCAGAGTTATTAATATTTGTAAAACACTGGGGATCTGATTTAGGATCATTTTCTGTGTAATGGAATTTATTATAAATAAACATTCAATATTTTCTTTTTAATGTTGCTATTCTATCCCAACTGGCTGTTGTTGTTAAGGTAGAAAGTTCTACTATGGGTTTTTTTTGAGCATTTATTGATATTTTCAAACTGGTATTTTAAAGGCATGCAAGTCAAAGTGTTTTCCATACATTTTCAACAAACTAATGGATTTGGGCAGCATCTGAGTTTCTGTTTGTCTGCTTCTGAAAAATAAAAGGAAAGGGGGACTTTCTTGGCAATGTGGGTTCTTATTGTTGCTGACCTGGAAATGAGATGATGCTGGTGGTCAATAAGGCCTTAGCTTATCAATTGAATTACCTACAGAAAAACTTTTCCATATTTATGCTTAATAAGGGAAAGTAAAATACATGTGGGAAGGGGAGACTGAAGCAACTTAGAAATCATTTCTGTCTTAACAGCCGCTATGAGTAAATTAAGAATACTGAAAACTGTAGAACATTAACATTGACTCAGAAGTTTGAGGATTCAAACTACGATAAACAAATTTTCATCTAGTTAAAAGCCACTTTATGATAATTTTTGGAAAACAGTGAAGCTGAAAATTTGTCTTGTTATTCATGGGAGGAAAAAAAAAGTGTCTCAGTTTATCCGGATTTCTTAACAAAATGCCCAGCCATTGACTATCTCCCTTTGCTGGCAGTTGTTTGATGGCAAATCAGGTTAGAACAGTGGAGCTGCATTAGGCCAACTGACTGTCAGTCAGACCTGTTTAAACAGAAGCGTAGCTGATCAAGAACAGTTTCATCTTTTACCACACTCTGCAGATTAAGAGATTGCCAAGTGATTGTCAGTTGTAATAAGGGCAGTGAGGTATATAATGGCTTTCACTTGCTTTCTTGAGAAATGCTTGCTGTTGCAGTAAGGAGGATTAATTTTATGATTCTGTCACTTCTAAAAGTTTCCAAAGCATAGGACAAATGTGATTTTGAAGATATCAACCATCAAATGTAAATACTACTTGGAGCATTTCTAGCTGTGGTTTGGGATTCATTAGAGCTTAATTTGGTTGTACCTGTGACCCAACTGATTCTTAGTGCCCAAGTTGCAATCTGTACTTCTGCATCACACTGTTGGGTTGTTTTGTTGTTCATTTAATGGCCCAGTAAACAGTACACTGTTTGCACATGGTGATTGCTTATACCAATTTGAAACAACCCCAGTCTGCCACTACCCGGGACTCTTGCAGTTCAGCATTAGAGAACAGTGCTTTTGGCTCTGGTCTTCTATAAAAATACTGTCTTTTTTTACAATTGAGGTGGAGCAGTTCTTAAAGCCAGTGCTTAAAAGTAACAACTCACAGGAAGACAGCCAAGAGAAGCCTCTGAGCAATGGAGTGTCGAACTGAAGAAAACATTTTTATTTTCCTAACATTCAAAATGCAGCGGGGGAGAGATTGATTCATCAGAAATTAGATTCTGGAATAATCAAAATTGCAAAGGAGACCATTTCTTCATCCTCTGATGTCCTGTGAAGAAGTCTTGGATGCACCTTGGAGCAGTGATCTCCAGACTTGTTTGGATTGCACACCCCATCAGTCACAGGACTGACCGGGCAATCCTGGGACTGTTTGCAGACAGGCACCTTTCTTTTAGCTTACATGCTACCTTTATCTGCAGCAAAATTTCCCAGCTGATCTGTGCTATTTTATAGGTTTAAGTGGAGATTCTGTATCTGAAGTTGATATTTATATGTTAAGCATTGATATGCAATTACAAAAGGGATTCCATCAATTTACTGAACAGTGACTCATCTCCTGGATAGTGACTCATCAATGTTATAAAAGCTAATCACTTTAACAAAGAAAATCTTTTAAAATAGAATCCTAAGGAAAACAGAAAGCATTATATATGAAGGTAAAAACTCAACTTAAAGGATGTATTAATTTTTCTTCTACAGTGATTTTTGTTGAGATGACAAGAGAGATTTGTGAAATGTTTACTAACATGGATTTCCTCATAATATGTTTATCCTGTGTTCAAGCTGCTGTGCCTGGTGTAAGACCCCTTTTCAATATTTATGTTAATTTACACATATTGAAAACATATTTCTCAGTTTGCACTGTTACTCTTTTTTTTTTTATAGCTCTGTTTCTTCTAATACCACTGTCTTGTTCAAGTGCTTTGTAGAGGGAAGGGCGCTCAAGGAAACTCTTTTGTGGTGATTGGAGTTCTGTCTTTGATTATGGCACAAATAAGAAATTAAATTGTAGGGTCGCTCACATTTCATATTATACAATTATACAGACAATATGTTTTAGCAGATCTTAAAGTTAGGTGTCTTTAATTTTTCTAGCTGTTACTTGGGAATTATTCAGTCTTACAGGGCCCTGATAATGTCTGTACTCCATTTGTAATATTTCAATATACTATACTATAATATAGATTCAGCAATGCAGTTTCTACCTGGATGATAATATATGTATCTATGTAAGATAGTAAACCACAGTTTAGTTGCAATCCTGAAAGGCTGTTTGCAACAGTGAAAGCCTTTAATTACAGCAAATGCTCTGTACCCTTCTGTGGTACACAGCCTACCACATTGCTGTTTTCCAGGCATTAACTTGTAGAGTACTCTGAACCATTTCCAAAGACAATTATTGCCCCATTTAGTTAAAAACTTGCTTATGACAGTTGTGTCTGTGCTTTTCATTAGTTGGTCAACATTGTTTGTGCTGGAGAGCATCAGGAGAGCTGCCACAAGTGTTTGGCCAAGGGCAGGGATGAGAGGGTCACAGGTGAAGGCATGAGGCTGTAGAGATGTGGGCTCTACCTCTGCTGTCAAGAACAAAGCAGATGGAAGCTTGTCCAAGGAAATAGAAGCAGAAGAGTCTGAGCAAAGGTTTGGAAATTTAACCTGTGGCTTGTGTCCCCTTGTGAGTAGAACTGAAAACATGCCTTGCCTGGCTCTGTAATCCTTCCTCAAAAACTAAATCTTCTTGAGAAATAGGAAAACCTGACTTCTTTAGGACTCTTACCTTCGTTTTCAGATAGTCCTCTTGTAAAGCTTTTCTGCTTTATGAGAAACTGATTTCCTCAACTTCATAAGTACAGTAAATCCAATTTGTTATAGCTACTTTATTTTCTCACTGAAAGGAGCTGGGAGGTTAGAATTTAATGTTTGATCTCCTTGCCGAATTTCTTTCCTAGAATATCAAAGTTGAGTGCTAATCCTTTGCTTTTAAAGCTTCCACAAGTCCTTACTGTCAAACCATAGTTCATGTTATCTGCTTCTATTTGTTGTATGTTGTCTGTCTCCCACTGCTTTGCAGCATCACTTCTCAAACCTCAGTATTGCAGTCTGCTGTGTTTTCAGATCCTCATTTACTCGACTTGTACTCTTTTTTTTTAATAACTTTTTTGAGACATAGCTTATAAAAAAAAATATTTTGTATTTCAACAGATAATATAACTCTTATTTTTGCAGTGTGCTTTATTTTGGTTTTGTGGAATTCTTTGTTTTAAAGCTTGGTGCATTATTGTATGCCTGCTCTGTTTCACAAAGGTGCGGGTAGGGAGCAGGTCCTGTTTGGAGTGAGGTGGGAACCAGAAGACAGGGAGTTTCCTTTTGGCTTGAAAGTGTAGGTGGGAAAAGGTCAGCGGGGTGTGGTGCACGGGCAGACTCCTGCAATTCACAGCATAGAGAGGAGACAGTGCAAAGAACAAAGTCACAGCCAAGCCTCAGAGGACAGAGGATGTGCTATTCTTAGCACCCAAAGGGATTGTGTGGGACTCTTGCGCAGCAGGAAGCCAGAAGTTTCTGGGTTGATAGCAACTCTGCAAGATACAGAAGATAGAGAGGGCTTTATTTTTAAATCTCCATATTTTAATATCTGATTCTGAAGTTTTAGATTTGAAAAGATTTATACTAAAATACTTAAAAAGCTGAAGGTTTTCTATGTTATTGGCATCATTAAGCTTTGTTGGTTTATCTTTAGCAAATGCTGACTGATTCCAAAGTGAGAAATAACCTTTTAGTAAGGATAGCCTCCCATGGCTCTCAAGTAAAGGCGTTGTAATTAAAGTGGCATGGCAGGAAAGGTTTAAGTTAGCAGGGCATTTGCACTTCACACATTCCAAATTCCAGAATTTTTATCCAGTGTAGAATTCCAAGTTTGTGAGCAGGGGGAAGTAAGGCCTTCCAAATTAATAATAAATAATGTTGAACCTCTCAGGGTCTCAGGGCAATTCTTTTGCTACAGATCCATATTCCTGATAGGAGAGCATATTGTGTGGATTGTGGATTTTTTTTTTCCTTTGTTAATGTTACCTGAATTGTAGCAGCTAATGCTACAGATGAACCTGTACAAGAAATATCAGTATTTTCATGTTTTAATTCCCTTCCAAATATAACTCCAAAGAGTTATCCGAGCTCTTGTCTAGAGTAAGTGAATGTGAGACTTTGATTTTATAAAAGGCTTCAAATAATTTGATACTCGCAGTGTGCACAAACAGGATAGACAGCATCAGCTAAATATGGGCTAAACCAATTGTAATGCGTAACCATTAGTCCTTAAGCATGATAACAGAGATTGAATTTGATCTCTGTGTGCTTCACCCATTTAGATAAATAATCTTGCATTACTTACATCTTGCTTCTGAGATTCCAATTTTTCTTGCTTCATTTCTTAGCCCTCATTCATTTCCTAGAGGTTTGCTTCTAAGTACTGATAGGAAAAGTTAGTATTTTATAGTGCTTGTGCATGAATTAGAACACTTTTATGTTACTCTAATGTATAAAATGCATTACATGAAGTTTGATACACTATTTAAAAAGACTTTAAAGACAAACTGTAGAAGTATACAGTTTTTATGTGCATTGAAGAATAGTGTCTGATTAGAATGTGAGAATTGAAGAGGTTACTTTCTGAGATTCTTTAGACAGGAGAAAATAATTTAAATTACTTTAAGTTTTGGTTTCTTTGGGCTATATTTATTAATTCAAATTAATGAGTTGAACAATAAAGCATAATCTGGTAAAAAGAAATAGAAAAATGCACAGTGAGCTATGAGAGTGATGTTTGTAAATTTAGGATTCAATATTTTTCATTCACTGAAATTCCAATTTAAGACAATAAGTAACTTTGCGTTGGGTGTGGGTTTTCTTTTTTTTTTTTTGTTTTGTCAAATTAAAACCCAATTTAAGTGATTTTTCAAAAGTCTTGACATCGGGGAAAAAAAAACACACAAAAATCTGAAGTCATAATGAAGAAACTACAGTGGCATTTGTTGCCTGATCACTCTTTCTGGATGGCAGGTGGTTGTGCTTAAGTGTGTTTGTCAGTGAGACTTTCTTGTGCAAACACTACATGATAAAGTTTGTGTTATTTTGTTATTTAAATTATAAACCGAGTAGTACCTGGAGAAGATTATTTACCATCTTTTTTTTTTCCTTCTCATTTCTCCATTTCTGCTGCTCTGTGTGTGGCAGTGTTTTTGGTTGGTTATTCTTGCATTTTTACCTGTAATTGCCTTGGACTTTGAAACTCCATCATGCTGTTGTTTTGGTTGTGGGTTTTTTTTGTAGCCATTCGAGTACCTACCAGGAAGATCATGCTGGATTTGTGTTAATGTTATTTAATTTTATTTTGTTTAAAAATATATATACATTGAAAGTAAGTCAATATCCATATATTTGCTTGTTTCCTTTTCAAAGGAATTCATCTGTGGATACATAGTTTGTCTTTATGTAACTGATGTGGAAAAATACATCCATACAGTTCACTGAACAGCAAATTTCATTTGAGAGGTTATTTACTAAAGGCAAATCTTATAATCTGTCAAAAAAAAAAAAGCTGTTTTCTAGGAGTCCTCCATTTCACAAAAGAGAGACGAGCTGGTAAGTTGAAGAATGGAATTAAAAGCTTCCCTGCACTTTTTCAATAGTTTGGTTGCTAATCAAGTTCAGTACTTTGTTTTGCTTTCTGTCAGTACCTAAAATATGGGACAATTGTTTGGGTTGTGCCTGTACTCCTCCTCCAATGGAGTCAAGCTTGGTTATTTGTGCAAGGACAGGAAGAGGTGGCCGCCATGTGCAGCTGTGGTATTTCTATGAGCACACTCAAACTGAGGCACTGTTGTGTGTTTTGATCCATTCCGGATGATGTCTGGACTCTGAAATAACATTTCTGCTGTAATTAGATTAGAGGTGAAGAGCCAAGCTGCAGGTAGTTCTGTCAGTGTAAGTTTGTCAGAGGTACTCCAAGGATCAAGGAGATCAAAAGCTCTATAAAATCGCTGATAGTAATTTTATTACTGGAGGACATATTTCAAGATCTCAAGGAGATGAGAAAGGAATAAAAAGATTGGTGAAGAAGCATCGAGGGCATCTCTTCTGTGGCACAACTAGTACCGCTGCTGTTAACACACAAAGATCTGTTGGCCAGTCAGAAGCAGGAGGAGAACTGGTGTGGTAGGACATGCCTGCTTTTTTTCCACTGCAGCGGCTGCCATTAGAAAGTCTGCTGGGAACTAGCTGCTCTGGAAGCAGATTTGGGGAGTACTGTGTCTGTGCACAGGGCACACACCTAAGAGAGTTGATATTTTGCAGCATCAAAATCCACTGGTAAGTAACTCATTTTCATACCTGCTGATCTAATTTCTCAAAGTCCAACGATATACCAGTCCAGACATCTCGCTGTCATGCTGCAGTACTGACAGTTTGAGAGTTCCCTTTTATTTTAGAGTTGCTCTTACAGATTTTGGTTATGTTCATGTATGCTATCAATTTGAGTTTGCATTCCATGTTTCCTGTCCTAAATAAAAGTTTTAAAGCTTGTTCTTTCTTATTCAAATGCTTTTATTTTTTAAGCTTTTATTTTCACTTTTACTTTTCACTACTCAGGTAGTTCTTGAACTGGAGCATTCATCTGATATAATTCCCTTTCTTAGGGAATTAGTCTGTTTCGTTTATTTCCTGTCTTCATCTGCTGGTAGGAGGGCAAATTGCCAACTGGACTGGCATTTTCTGGATTTGGAGAAATTAAACTTGCAGGTAAGAAATTACTGGTTTTTCTTAGGTATAACTGGAAACAGAACTGGCTTGTTTATTAAACAAAAAAAATTCTATTTAATAAATAAATCTATTTAATAAATTTCCAGTGAGGTGAACCTGAATTTGATGATCCAGGGAAAATCTTGCTGAAATGAGTCAAGAATTTTAGTTGGTGACCACAATGAGGCTTTTCTATATGACCTTGATTTACCCTTGAGATTATTTCTTATTTTATTTATGTTTAAATTACCAGGGGTAATATTGGTATGGATAGAAAGAAATCAAAGGTAAAAACCTTTTTGTATCATTCCCATTTTGCATTTAGTCCTCTTCTTCCTACTATGAATAAATGAATCAAATCAGGTTTTGTTTTAAGCTGCAGAGGTGTTACATGTGTTAAGTCAGGGGAGTCATTTCATATCTTCTGGAGAAGGAGCTGCCAAAAGCAATGTTAGTGCAGGCAGAACTGTTTGTGGCTTTAGCTGATGAATTAAATATATTTTAAATGTTTCTTTCAAAAACAAACCCAGAAAGCACCACCAACAAAATCAAATCTGACCATAGTGAGTGATCCATTTTCTCAGCTTCTATGTGATTTTATCAGAACAGCAGAACAGGTGTCATACTGTGGAGCACGGGTGTAGATGAACTGTAATTTGTTGACTGCATTTTATTATTGCATGTGTACCATAGATAATGATATTCTGCACATCCTTAGTAAATCATTTTAGAACTGTAAGTTATGAAATAAACATATCAGGATAATCAAAGTTGAGTAAATCAGAGAGTAAATATTCTGGAGAGCACCTTACTAAGGCACAACACATGAATGCTATTGGAGGAGATGTTCATCTGGAGATTTCACTGATCACTTTTCCCTACTCCTTAAATAAGTCAAAAGTCAAAAGCACATAGAGCTGTTTCCTCTGTCCTTTAATAAGTACCTATAAGAGTTTCGCTGACTATTTTATTATTATTGATTTTCAGTGTATCAATTAATTCCAAAAGAATTGGGAACACTCTCTCTCTACCTTCTTGTTTGTTTGTTTTGATGGTTTTCAGAAATGTAAACACAATATCAAGTTGTCTTATAAAAATTTTTGTTGAGAAGAAGATTGCTTAGAGCAAAGATGTTGTGAGCAGGAGAAAAATAATCATTTCATTTCTGGAGATAACCAAGGAGATCTTCTCCTGTTTTTTGCAAATATGATTGTGAAGGGTTGAAAATGCTTGCAGGTAAAGATGCCAATTAGTGGATGGAGGAAAATAAGTTCACAAGCATTCACAGACAAGAATTTTTTCATGACCAAACTAGCTGATGAACCATAAATTAGTTTAAGCCCTTTGCTCTCCCAATAAATTCTCACACATTCCCTCCCTACTCTTCACAAAACTTTCTGCACTCCATGATCTCACCATGTCAATCCAGGATACTCTGTTCAGCCATATCTCCCGTGCTGCCTTTCATTCATTCAAACAAAATCATACAATCTGTTATTAATATGCACTGGACCAACTTCCTGGCTGAGGTGATTATATTTAGAAGCCATTGTTCACAACTTCTTTTTGGCTTTCAATTTTTCAATTTCCAGACTGATGAAAAGGGGCTTAACAGCTTGTTATAGATGCTTGTTTGTTTGTTTTCTCTAAAAATTGGTTATATTTCCTTCTTTTTTAATGTCTTTAAAACCCTTTTGTTTCCTTGTTCTTTTTCTCTTGCCTTTTTTTGAATGTACCTACTTGTACTCTTCTGTTTAAATATCTTATCCAAGCCATATCTTAAATCATCAGAGCTACAAAGTCACTAATAATAGAAGAGTATTTTATTGAATTTTGTTTAAGATTGAATTTTGTTTAAAATCAGAACTGTATAGTTCAATCTTCACTATTATTCTTGCAGTATTTTATGGATTTTGTTCCATGTAAGTGATGCTTATGAATTATGACATAATATTTCTTATAAAACCTCTGCTTGGAAACTTGCTTTCTTAGTCTACAGGCATTCAAGCCACTCTGGTTTTCAGCTGGTGCTTCTTGCCAGCGGTTCATTCTGTGCAGCAGAGGTGGTAGGATAAAAGTTGCTGTACATAGACAGTCCCGGTTCAATGTCTTTTACTGCATACCTACTTTCACTAGCATTCAAATAGAATATCAGATATTGTATCGTTGTGTTTGTGAACTTTTGTTGCCTGTTTGCCACAGATTTGAAGTATTTCCCTGTCAAGGTCCAAAGAGTTCCTTTTTGTGCGTGTGTAAATTACAGAAAATACTGTCTGCACTTTATTCTTGAATGTTTTGTGAAATATATAAATTTCACTGATATTCCTATGAAGTCTTTATTCTGATTTTTCCTCAGAAGTCTTTTATACACCAAACTTAGGTTGCTGTACGTCAGATATATAAGTTTCAGTAACAGTATCCTTTTTACTGCCCAGCTGTTGAATCAGCATGCAGAGGAAAGCTCCCAGTCTTCATTGCATCATGGTGATTATTAAGAAAAGCTATACTTCAGCCACCGAAGTATTGCAGCCCAGAGCTGATCAGTACTAGTTACAGTGCTTGTGTTTGAGGAACAGTGCTGCTGTAGACATTCATTCTGCATTGCATAAATTGTCTTTTAAGGCCTCTTCCAGAATGGCTCATCTGACCAGTATATAGGGTAGGGCAGTGCTCAGTACTATTGTGTCATTTTTCACTTCGAGCATTTTGGCATTTGCATGCTTGTTTCCACTAAAACTTGATTGGATTTCCTTCCTTTTTAACTTGTGTGGTAAACACTTTTGTGTCCATTACTTCTCCTTTTTGAAAGCCTGTGTGATATCTTGTGATGACTGAGCTTTAAGATGATGTAAGCTGTGCAGTTTAATGCTTTGACTCTTAGAAGCCTGGTTAATATGTGTAAATTTTAGGTGCTTTTCTTTATCTTTGGAGAAAAACTGTTTGCAGGCTGTGCTATTAACAAGGCTTTGCTGCAGCTAAATCTTACCGTGCTTTAAAAACAACTGTGAGAAAACACAAGGCTGAAAGAATGGATGGGCTCTACTGGCACCTGCTATGAATACTTTCTCTTACTACTTATTGCCTGTATTGCTTTTTTGTAAAAGGTACATACTGTGGTGAGGCTGATTTTGTATATTCAAAATTATTTTTACATGTAAAATAATATAACAAGAGAAGAGAGAGTTCTGTGTCCAACTTGCTGCCTGTTTCCCTGCCATGCAGAAAGGATGAAATTACTGTAGCATGAAGGTTTGTGGGACAAGCCCCAGTATAGAAGCCCATGTAAAATACAGATGCCCCACCATTACCAACTTGCCTGCACGTGTGTTTTGTTCTCCTTTCTCAGCACATTTATTTATTCAGAACTTACTGCTGCTGCTGAGTTGTGTGGTAGTAACATAGAGGAGTTGCCCAGATGGGAATTCACAAGTACATGTTGCATGTGTATGAGTTTTGTTAGTTACTGTGTGTGTAGTTGTTAATATAAACAGGGTGTCTTCCACTGAAAAGCATGCAAGTCCTTCTGGGTGAGGAGGTACAGAGATAGCTAGCAAACCTCATCATCACTTGGTTTGCTTTCCTCAAACCTTTAACAGTCCCATGTAGCTCCAGGTACCCTGTGGGATTTGAGTAGCACACAGGATATTTGAAAGTTTGGAGAGCTGCAGGCCCTGGAAGTGGTTCTTCTATATACGCTTTAGACAGCAGAATGTGAGGGATGTCCCAGGGAGGAAAATTTATTGTTTACTTGAGTGAAAGCTGAGGGAATTCATCATCTTGAGAAAAATTTCCTGAATATAGTGTTGTTGTTTGCTCTGTTCCTTGAACAACTTCTCTTGCAAAATTGCTGTCTATCTGCCTCCTTTTTCAAATTCAGTTACTAAAGATTGCTTGGTGAACTTACTGTTTTACCTTGTTTTTAGCTCTTTGGGTAGGATTATGTCTCCTTACTAAATGAGGTTCATGTCTATAAACAGTTCAAATACCACAAAAATAAAAACTCCATTGTAAAAATAAATATACTGATAGCAATACTCATTAATCCATTAACTGTACACGTATCAGCAACAGATCTTCAACTTGCTGTGCAGCTTGGTATTTCAGATACAGCATTATATTTGGCTTTCAACTGAGTGCATTCAGTATGGAGATACTGTAATATGGGTTGTGTACTTTGGGCCATGGATACTCAAAGGTTGTTAAGCAGCATTGTACTGTTGCCTGGTAATTTCACAGTTTGGTGATTTATGGGTAAATAAGCAATATTACTTTTGTTTCTGAAGTTACGTTACTATACAAGCATAGCTTGGAGGTTGCCTTATGCTACTGGAAAAAGGCTGGCATTGTCTTGAAGCCTGAAGAACTGTGTACTTTCCTTATTTCTGTATGATTTTTAGCAGGTGATTTCTGATGTTAGTGTACTAGCTTCCTCATTTCCAAAACTTCAGGAAACTGATCTGCTTCATGAGAATAAGAGGCCAGACTAATTTGAATTGTAAGGTACTTCTGTTAACGCCTTTTCAGTAATTTAGAAACAAAGTTCACTAAAAGCTGTAAGGTGGTACAAAGCAGAATAACTACATGTTGTATTTTACCTGGAAGCTTGTAATGAAGTCAACATGTCTGGTGTTCATTCTGCAGAAATATTTATTTGGGAGTGGGGAGAAGGTGAAAACTGGGGTAAAGGACATGAAGTTCTGATCATTGGTCTGCAAAATAGTCATAGAATGGCTAGGGATGGAGGGACCCTACAGATCATGTAGTTCCAGCCATCCTGCCGTGAGGGGAAAATAGTTGGTCTGTTAATTACCATCTTCCTGGCAGAAAGCATTTTAAAAATGCTACTGTTTTTTTTAATACATTTGCAGAAAGAATATTATTTAATCTTTTTCTGTTACTAAGTTGCTTCTGAAAACTGCAGTCTGTCTTTTTTTTTTTTTTTTTTTAAGTAGAACATTGACTTGGGCATTTAGTAGGTATGTGGAGATTTACTGTTTTCTATGTTTGCAGGACTGTGCTGAAGAATAATGACTTGAGATCAAGACAAGAATTAACTACTCACCTCACCAATCAGTGGCCTTCCCCAGGAGCTCTGGATGTCAATGCTGTTGCCTTGGACACTCTACTCTACAGAAAGCACAATCAACAGTGGGATGAGTAAGCTGAATATTTGACTTACCTTCAAAGGAACAGAGAAACTTAAATTTATCTGTTTCCCTTAGCATACTCTTAAGCATATCCTATAGGAGTAGCAAGTTACGATGCACAAGGATCAGCTGGCATAAAAATCATTTCTCTCACCATAAAAATTTCCTTCCTTTGAACTAATTTAAAAAAAAAACAAAACCCTTGCTTCAGAAAATAAGTGTTTTAGAAAACACAGAATAGTTATTAAGAAAAGAATGATTTTTTTTTGTTATTTATTAAAAAAAACTTCTAAAGAAATATTTCTATTGAGATCATTAGATGTGTTGATATTAAAAATTATTATTTATTTTTACAGGAAAAGTTTTCAAAGTTTGGATCAACTTTCAGCAGACGTCAGCCTTTCTCAAACCTCTCTGGATCCAGGCCACTCACAGGATGGAAAGCAGGATGGAATAAACTTGTTAAATGAAGGTACGAGATGCATCTTCAGTCTGAGACATTGTACTGCATATTTTCTCCATTGTTATGCAATTTCTTTTCAGTTTCTCTAAGGGCCATTGTTAACTGCCAAATAAGTTTGCATTTATCAAGTCTGTTCCTTGGCTCCAAATAATTGTAGGACTTTGCACTGTATTGAAGGCCAGGCTTCAAATGTGTTCCGTCTCCATCACAGAATCTGAGACATCTTCCTCCTATAACTAAATGAAATAATTCCCTTTTTCCTTTTCTGGATTATCCCAGTGGTGATCCCATTCTGCTCCTCTTTCAAGAAAGAAAACTTAAAGGAACATGCTGTGAGCAGTGCTAATATAGAAATGCAATACACTGTCCCCTTTGAAATCTGTGTGCATACAAAGTTTACCTGCTCCATCTAGTGGGCAATTGTGAAAAGCAGAGAAATGCTTGGAGAAGTTGTGAAACAGCAGTATTTGGGACACAGAAGTGAAATTGCTATAAGCAATTTCCTGTATCTCACAAGATACCAAATTCAAGCAGACATTTACTCGTTCATAATTTCAAAATTCTTTACTTTAAAAATACTATGAATGTAAACTTTAGAGCTTTTTAAAAACAGTGAACAGTATTAAAATCTAAATGTTTCAAGCTAGTGTAGAGAAATGGAAATAGCATGAAGAGTTATGAAGTGTTCTTCTGTTGATTTACCTTCAACAGCTGAGTGTGGGGTTTTTGTTTTTTTGTTTTGTTTTCAGTGTTAATCTTTTGAAGTTTGTACTATCTTTTCCATCAAGATGCAGCAAAAACACAAGTATTATCTTAAGTTTTGATTTCAGGATTCTGTCTGACATGTGGCATGACGACCTACTTCTAAATGAGTGAGATCCATCAGTACCAAAGCTTTAATATGGTTCTATAAGACATGATATTTTACCAGCAGGATCGCGTGCCCCCTGCATACATCTCAGAGTGGCAATCTTTCACGTTATTGTTGAATAAATTGTGTAGTCAGGTTTTATTTTCACACAGTGAGTTAAAGAACCATACCCAGAAAGTGTGAGGCTGTTCTTGGTTTATGTCCTCAAATTAATTAGAGTTCTTAAAATGTAATTTTAATGGAGATTTTTCTAAAAATGAAGACTTCCTAAGGGAGGTATCTAGTTCATTCTTGAGGAAGGCTATTTGGTCACTTGAGAAAAGCTCAGTAGAATAGAGATCTAAAATCTGTTGGAAATTGCTAGTGAGAACTGTATGTGATGCAAGAGAACCATGTCTGTTTTCCATAATTGCTTGAGGCAAGGTATTCTTTGTTATTTTTCTTCCATCCTTCTTCACAAAAAATAAAGCATTTCTGCATTTCTGTCAGGAAAAAGTTGCACAGTTTTAGCAAGTGCTGCTTTTTAGATGTGATTTAAAAAGATTGGCCAGATGAAGTCTTATGCCTCTGACCCTTTTAAGCTGCTTTTAAACTTAGTTTATAGTGATCTATTTTATTCTGCAGGTGATCCAGAAAGATGATATATTTGGTAATCAATTTCTTTATAATGTAATTTATTAGCTGAGTTGGCACAAAATAACATGCCTCAAGTTACCAAGAGTTTAAATAAATAAATAAAACCAAGCATGTTTACTTTCAAAGCAATGCGTTCTGATTCCAGTTAGTTCTAATCCTTTCCAGGGATTCAGAATTAGCACTGGGGTATTGATGATGCATTAGTAAAATCATTTCCATTTACAGTGTACTCAACTAAAGCCAGTGTTTGAATTAGTGTCTTCTGTTCGCCATGCAGTCAGTGGAGCCCCTGAGCCTCTCTCTGTGGGAGGCTGACTACAGTCCAGTCAGTGATGCAGACGTAGGAATCTCTATTCCACATGAGTGGGGAAGGTTGGAATTAATGATGTCTTTGTAAATGCATTTGTGAGGTATGTATGTGCTGAAGCAGTAACATATAATTCACACTAACTTAAATGAAACATTTTCTTTTATTCCTTCACTTTTTTGTGTTCAGATCATCTTGTGCTGTGCTGATTAGCTTAACTCTTGTTTTTCTTAACAGGAAAGGAGGATACTCCGTCACTGCTTGGTCTTTGTGGTTCTCTTACTTCAGTGGCAAGCTACAAATCTCTCACAAGTCTGAAATCAAGTGAATATCTTGCAAGTCCCACAACAGAGATGACAAGTCCAGGCTTAACACCATCTTGAGATGAGCGCAAGCAGGAAGAACTTTGTGTTGTATGCATTTGGTTTGTGTTCCACAATATGACTTCCAGTGAAGACTGCTAGTTCAAAGGCAAAAATAAGCTGCTTTATTTTTTTCTTCTTGTGGTTACCTGTTTAATTCTCCAGATTTTCATTCCAGCTTTTCTTCCCCCCGTGGGCTTTTTCAAATTTTCTGCTTTAGTCCTGAATTATTTAACTCTTAGTCAGGTACAGGACACACATTCTGATGCTTCTGACTGATTTTTAAAATCAAGCAGTTGGAAATCAGTCTCCTACTTAACTGCCACAACTTTGTTTCTCCTTGCAGTGGTTAACAGCCTGGCTCTACTACAGCCGTGGTGCTTCTCTTCAGTGCTCTAAATATCAACTCTTGCAAAAGAGACAGGAAAACTTAAAGCCAGTATTTGTAGGCAAATAAATATTTTACTTACCAATATTTTCATCTGTGTGTGTTGCATAGGACCGCAGCGTATTTAACCTGTCAAGAGCTCTTCTCAAGTTTATTCAGTGTTAGATTTTGCATTCCTATTAGCATCATGGCACTAATGAGATGGCTGAATCACACTGAAGAATCACACCGAAGCACTCCTAGTAATTCTTAAAATTGCATGACAGTAACAAATGTAAGTTGATCATCTAAGTCAAGCATACTTAGCAATTTGTAAATATTGAGGAAGCTTGCCAAATTTCAAGCTTTTGAGTGACCTGGCTTACAGATAATTTAATATTATATGAGAAATTTCTTGGCTTATTGGTCTTACTGGAAAAAGAGGGACTAAGGAAGATGGGGTTATCTCCTTGCGAAGTTTGGGTCATATATTTATTGGCAGGATTACAGTTACAGTTGATTTGCCTCTTGTAATGGTACCTTGGGACTACTACAACAGTCTGGTCATTGTAAGGTGGGCTTGAAAGAAAGAGAATTCACTCTCACCTTTACAAAAACCACTGAAAACATTCAGCCAAGGAGAGTGAAAAAGGGGAAACAAAGGCAATGTAATGGCAGTATTCTCATGCTAAAGGTTGTTCTTATTTCTGTAGTAGTGCAGTAGATATTTTCCTTGATTAGGTAATACAGTAGAACTAATTTAGGTCAGTTTTCTTAAATTATTTGCCATTGATTTAAATTACTGATGCAAACAGCCTGTAACATTTTTTAAATGAAACTAACTTTCCAGATTAGTCTACAGTTTCAAAGTTTGCAAACTAATTTTCAAATTGCAAACTATATTCTTAATTCTTTGTAAGATATAATGGATCCTTTATCTAAGAATTTTGCTAATCAAGGTAATGCTTCTCAATATGATTAGTAACTTTTTAAACAAATCTTAAGTGCATGTAAGTATGTTGTATTTATAAGTGCTAGGGAAAATGCTTTTTTTGTGCCAAAGAAGTTTCATAAATTGTTTACATGATAGTTGCAATACAAGACAGATTTTCAATTGCTTACTCTCAGATGTTTACAGTATGTCACTACACTGTATGGTTTTAGTTGGTTTGCCTCTTGTAATGTACCTTGGCACTACCACAATAATCTTCTTGTAGGGTGGGCTTGAAAGAAAAAGGAATTCACTCTCACCTTTACTAAAACCACTGACAGTATTCAGCCTCTCTAAGTGTGAGGCTCAGTCTCTGTAACTTGAGGCACTGCTGGATTTTGCTGCATGTAGTTCAAGATGCATCTCCTGAGTTCTAGCCCATGGTGCTGGAGGTTACTGTATCCATGGAGTAAACAAAGGTGGAGGCCATTCCTACAGAAAATTTTACAGCAGCTTAGCAAAATCCTACAGGCCTTATTTTTTGATCCCTCATGAAACCATTCAATTAATTTCTCTATTACAAACTCAGAATATCACATCCTTTCACACACTGTCAGAATGTCCATTCCTTCTTGTAACTGTTTTTGGTTGTAACAATTAAGTACTTGTTCTCTCATGGTAGTTGAGTAACATTATTAAATACTGATTTATAAGTTAGAGAGTGCATGTCTACTGTGAATACAATACAAGGGAATCCAGATTCCACAAGTTAACATCCTCCATTGAGGTGTAGTGATTTAATCAGTCTTGTTTGCTGTTAAATGCTTCTCCCACTTCATCAGTGTTTTGGAGGGGACTATGATCATGATCTTCAGTCATGTTAGCTGATGGCTCTTTTCTTGGAGCTACTGGTGTGAAATTCATGTGTCATTTAACTGAAGTCTTTTATGTAGTCTGACACCGCTGTGAGTTTCTGGGTGTCATTTTGTGCATGGGAAATCAGTTGTGTGTCTTTCTCAGTTTTAAACATTAATCATTTTTCAGAAAAAAAAAACCCACACTGAAAAAATGCCCAAACTGTACGTTTTGTTGCCTTGATGTTCCATGAACGTTGCATGTAAATTAAACATTTTGTATCATCACTCATTACTAGTTTTTGTCTCTGTTTTAATCAAACAAGGTAAAATAAGAGCATTCAGCAAGTTACAGTATTAGTGGATTTGCAGCAAATTCTCTTCTCAGACAACAGAGAGATGTTGTTGTTGCTGTATTCCATATGTAGCCCAAAATCTGCTGTTATGGCTTTTTGTCTTTTGGCTCTCTTGGCTCTTTTGACTATAGAAGCTTAAAATAAGGTGTAAACTTACTTCTATAATCACAATGGGGGGAACAGTGTCAAATGTCTACCATGGCAAGAGGTCTTGCCTGCACCATATGCTGTAAACTTCTTGCCTAATGTCTTTCCCCACAACTAAGGCATTTTCAGTGTGTGCTGAATTTTTACCAAGGCGACACACACACTGGGATACCTTCTTCAGATAGAATAAGACTGCTGTCTATGCAAACTATGCATGGGGAATGCTCCCTGGAAGGGAGCCTGGCTCTGTCTTGAAGCTTTTCTGGGACCTTCAAGGTGTTATGGGGAGTCACAAATGTGTGAATGTTCTGGAATGTTGTGCTTCCCAGTAAAAGCGTGCATTAGGAATATTGTCTTGAACTAAAAAGCCACTGCAGCACCTGGCAATGTATTCACGATGTTCTCTGGGATTCTAATAGCCGCTATGTGTTTTTTCCAGCTTGACCTGAAACACTTCTTGTTATAAATAAACCTGAAAATCAAAAGTATCCATTTGCACAAATTATGGAGCTGCAAATAAACATTCACACAATTGAAAAGGTATTAAGCAAGCTTAAACATCCTTATTGAATTTACTCTCTATCAGCCTCCTTATGGAGATGTCCCTTCCTTGGTCTACCTACAGTATTGTCTAAACATTATTTTAAACATCCAACAAAATATTTAGTCAGACTGAAGATTAAGACTGGCAGTTGTTATTCTTCATCATTCTGGCCAGGCTTATTTTTTTCCTTTTTAATCATCATTGAGGAACAGTCCAAGTGCCTCTTTTTTTTTTCTTCTCTCTGTAGCAGCAAGAGAGAACTCACAAAATTTTCAGTAACAATTTCAAGGCCATGTATTTTTCTTAAGGGAGAAAAAAAAATCCAATTTATGCTTTGTGAAACAGTGAAAAAATGAAGTTTCTCCATGTATTTTGACTTCATGCAATTGGATGAAGGAGACTTAAGGGTGCTGGTTTGTCTCTTCATTTAAATGTTTGAAGAAAGCCTTCCCATATTCATATGTGCTGATCATTACGGCGCAAGAAGGAGCAACTTTAAACAGCCGTGGAGTAATACCTGCCCAGAAAAGAAAGGAAAGTATTCATTCTCATCTGTTTTCAGATGGAACCACGCTAATGCCATTAAATAGTCATATTATATTGATTCCAGAATATAACACTGTAGGATTGAGATGTTCTTTGTGCCCACGTTTCTCAAAATACCAGTGTTACTGATGAGAGACGTTACCGCTGTAAGGACATTATGCCCTCACCTCTGTCATCTGTGCAGCCTGCCTGACTGAAGCACCTCCTATTTCTTCCTGCTTCGTCCCCCCACAGAGGTGGAGCAGCCTGACCTGCAGGCTGTTATACTGTAGGCCAGCTGAGGTGGCTATGGGAGCAGGCTGGGCCCTCCCTGCAGTATCAGTGCAGAGCTGCTGGCATAGGAGGAGCAGAGGCTGGTGGCCTCAGCTGGGACGAGACATTCAAGACGACAGGGACACGATTCTCTTTGCATGTGTGCATGTCTGTTACTTTACAATCTGTTCCATAACTGACAGTGTTCACAAAGATGGAAATACATAATTTATGCATGCTAATATCTAACAATGCCTTGTTAATAATCAAAAAACTTTAGTGTGATTTTTTAGAAAGATGTCAAAAGATTTACCAGCAAATAATCCAGCAATCCCTTTTTTAGCAACAATTTTCCTCATAACTGCCCAGGTAGATGCACAGTCCCTCTGTGGATCTCAATGTAGTACAACAGAACAGTGAATTAAACAGTACAGACAATGTACAGAAAAAAAAAAAAAAGATTTTTAAAAATCAAATGTTGCTTTGGATGCAATGATAAACTTCAATTTATCTTAACTTATAATTTATGTATGTATATATGAAGTTATTTATATAGAATGTTAAATTCACACAGTATGTAAATTAATATTGAAGTTAAAATAGCATGACATAGAAAAAGATCACAGTAATGCTTAGAGTAAATTCTACAAACAGAGACAATATTTACTACTGGAGTAACTGACATAACTGAAAATATTACATAGCTTTCAGATGAGCTTATTTCACTACAGGTCACTTTATACTTGCAGCTAAAAGATCATTTTCAAAAGTGAACTTGTGTTTTATGGTAAGCTGGATCTAAAGGTAAGTTTTGAGAACTGATATAATGAGTCATAAGAATGAGTGCAACCAGTACCAGTTAAAGATAACCATACTGAAATGTAAAACATATCTTATTCGTATCAGCCAAATAAATATTAGGCAGCTAGCTGTGATTCAAAGAGCTGTTAGCAATGAATTCTCACATTCATCAGTATGTATGATGGGAAGAATTGAAAGACAGTAACAATTTATATTTGACTTTACAAATCTTAAGCAGTTCTGCAAAAGAAACATAAATGTCTTTCAAAAATTACACCAGAAAAAAAGATATTTTACCTAAGAGAATGAAACCTTATGCCAAAATGCAATCAGTGTATTTTCATATCTTTCTGAACGAGTGCCTTTAAATGAATTTCTAAACAGAACCTCATGTTTGGTTACTCTGTCTTTCTACTCTTATTTAATCTTAAAGCCGTGATCTAACTTGTGTTCAGGTTAATAGAAGTCCCTCACTGATTCAGGTCCCAGGTAATGGAAAGCTATATTTTTACATACAACTTGAATTGCTCGAAAAACGTGGTACTGAACGTAACTCTACTGAACAGAGAACAAAAAGAAGAAATCCCTTTGTCCTTTAAAATTGATGGAGTAATTACTGACATGTCCTCAAAAATAATTTCTTTGAAATCACACACACACAAAATGGTTAAAAATACATAACCTGAGCAAAGCACTTTTTCTGTAGCCTAAACTCTAGCAAAAAAACAGTATTGTTATTAAATAAGATGTGTTAAGAGTTACATTGCTGTTTTTATTTTCTAGTATCAACTGGTAGTGAATGTGCAAACATTTTTTCACGTTATTTTCATCAACTGAAAAGACTTTTTCAGTAGACATTATAAAACACATGGGTGTTTTATAAGAGCTGAAATATTTCTCCATTCACATAGGGAATGTCTGTAGGTTGGCAGTCAGTCTGCCTTACTGTAATTTGGATTTTCTGTTTGTAATTTATATCACACATTATTACGAGTTGTACTCCTTTTCCCTCTGTGTCATTTATGAGATACTGTTTTTATCCTAGGAGATAAATATAATTGTACGAAGTGTTTCAATGTGGAAAAGACAAAAATGCTTAGTGATATCACTCTTAGGGAAACTGAAGAGATGAATGTTTAAGGTGCCTACCGAAAATCCATATACCCAAGCGTTATGTCTTTTGGTTTTTGTCTTTTTAATTGTGGCTAGAAGAACCAGCTTCATTGCACATATTAAACACATGGATTATTATTAAACAATTCTGCAGGAATTGCTGAGCAATCCAATCTAAAGGGAATTCTGAGTTTCAACAGCAAACGTGGTTAGCAGACAGGTTAAAAACAGCTGTTTAGCAATGTCATGACCTGCAACTTACTTTGTAAAGTCTCACTCTCCCAAAGTTCAGTCTGCCTATGTGTTTTCACTACGTCAAATGGCAGAGTTACGACAGCTGCGATCTATTAGGAAAAATCAAGCCACAGTTCTAATGTTAGATTACCAACAAGTAAAAAGTAATTTTCTTTTATGTTAAGCTGCACACAATTTAAAATTAGTTTAGTTATTCCAAGCACGTGATATTATTGAAGTCTTGTGCTTCAGAACACTTTAAACTGTTCAGACACAACTAATCAGCTTGAATACCAAACCATGCGTGACTGAGGTAGATGCTCCTCTTTTCACAAGCAACAAACAGGACCCAAGGAAATGGCCACGAGTTGTGCCAGAGGAGATTTAGATTAGACATAAGGAAAAACTTTTTCTCTCAGGGAGTGGCCAGGCACTGGAATGGCTGCCCAGGGAGGTGGTGGAGTTGCCGTCCCTGCCAGTGTTCAAGAGGCGTCTGGATGAGGAGCTACAAGACATGGTTTAGTGCTTGTGGTAGCAGGAGTGATGGGAGGACAGTTGGACGCAATGATCTTGTAGGTCCTTTCCAACCTTGTGATTCTATGATTCTATGATCATTTTTGAGAGAATCATGTAAAGCCACTTCACTTATAAGTAGATAAATAGTTGATTAGGGACCATAATAAAGAGTAGTAGTAGAAACAAAAATGTATACTTACAGAGCCCGATGCTGCTCCTGCAGTAAAAGCAATAAAAAAGGTTGGTTCACGTGCACCAGCACTCTTGCACATCATCTTCTTGAAACGTTCATAATTATACCAGTACACTGCTATGGTCATAAAAAGCAAAACCAAAAGAAACAAACCTTGTACTACAACAGATTTGTATTTCAGTTCAACTTTTGTATTAATGACAGATGTAAGAATTCTACAGCAGTAACAGGATCCAAGAGAAACCAAACTTGAAAGGAAACCAGAAGTGTTCTCTTACTCTGACAGCCCATCCAGTTCACCTTATCTCCATACATGTATTCCAGATTTCATATGATACAAATTAGCCAAATCATTTTGTCATTCCCATGAAGTATCTCCTATCTTAAGACAATCTAACATAAGCATTACAAAACGCATAGAACAGATTATTTTAATGTGATATTCTATAAATCAAAATGTAAGTTTCTAATTATTTTTCATGTTTTCAGGGATATTTCATATATTTCATAAATCTTGGTAACTCCACAAAAACGTGTATCATAGAAGATGAGAAGTTCCTCAAGGCTGTCTCATATTCTTTTGGACCATAGCATATATAACATTTAATTCTGACACAACCAAGAAATATGGCTTTGCTCTCTTGAATTACTAAGGAGAGACTTGCCTTCCACAGTCCTCACAGAGGCTTTCTGAGGAAAAACTTTCAGAAGTAACATCTGTTTTTGTTCACTTCTGCTGCAATAAACTGCACTCTTTCTACTTTGATGAGTTTTAGTTAGAATGCAGAAGTTACTGAGCTGAGTTATGGAGTGCTTCCCCGTGCAGTTGGTCGAATACATACTGCAAGTGAGAGGTGTGCACCCTAGAACACAGCTGTGACTCATTCAGCACTGAGTTCCACATCTTGCGGCAGTGGAGAAATATCAAAGTATTTTCTTGCTGTGGAAACCAAGCTTCCAGTATTTTGCAAAAGTAAATTAGGCTGCACCTCAAAGATTGGGAAAACTTACTATTGAAATATATGTAACCCTAATTAAGTATAGATTATCTAAATCCAAACTTAGAGCATGTGCAAGACTCCCTTCCCTCCATACATTTCATATGTTCTCTGCAACATTGCTTGATAACTCAACTGCTTTTGTTAATCCAGTTCTTGTGCTTCTATCAGGCACTCACACCTTGAGTTTTATGCAAGTCAGCTTGCTGTCCAAGGAACATTGTGGAAGCATATCATTCACACTTGGGTTAACACAGTGGGACTCTATGCTGTGCTGCTAACATTGTCATTCTGTGCTACTTGAGAGTTCTCACAGAGCAGCTGCTTTCTTAATACAAACTGTTGCACTGACTTGAATTCCTCTACAGAAGGCGAACTGCAGCGAAGGTGGGGATTGCTGTAAAAATACCAAAACCTACGATGCTGTTGGTGTATCATTCAAAGAGAAGGTAATAAAGGAACACATCTTAACTGCAGAGAGAGTATTTATAAGGAAAAATATTCAGAAAACACATTCTGAAACATTAATCAAGATTAAATACCCACCATTTATATCATCAGCTTTGAGGCTTGGATACCAGAATGTGAAAAGAGTAGAGAGCACACTCATCACCTTGGTTCCCTCCCCTTTGTGCACTCTCACACCAAACTGATCTTTCCACTCTGTTAAAAGCAGCAGAGGGAAAGACAACTGGCTCCTGCTATGTCACTACAGACATAGTGTAGTACAGACTCAGTAGTAGAGCAAGAGTTTCTACTTGTAATCAGACCATAAGAATGAGAAGAAGAATTTTAGAATCCCTTTTGAAGCTCTAAGAGAACAATGCATTTGGCAGACGGAGAAAATGAGTGAACTGCAAATAAACATTGGACAGGAAGCCCTTTAAGCAAAAGATGATTTTGAATACTGTTCTTTTAGCCTTAAAGAAAGTGATTGTTCACATACTTCAGAAGCCTTCCCTAGCATGTAAAGTGAAATTAAGTCTCATCAAGGAACAGCATATCCTTAAGAAGGAAGTGCAGCATAAGTATTTTCTTTAAGCATCTACCAGTAGCAAAGCAAAAGAGTATTATTCATACTGAAAATAAAACACCTGAAATAGCAGTTATGTGAATCAACAGAATTAAATGCAGCTCTAAGCTAAATATCTGAAAATGGGTTTGAAGCATTTCTCTGGGCCAACACAAGGTGTTTAAAGGTGTAATTCCCAATACCATCCAAAGGACAGACAGCTTTGAGAACAACTGCTGCCTGATTATTCCCAAGTGCTCTGACAATAAAGGGCCTCAAAGAGACATGGGTATTAATCACTGGCATTAGTAAGTTGGAACACTGTCCTTCAGCACTCTTGTCCAATTATTTCCATAGCACAGGAGACAGCAGAGCTTTAACAAAATGAGAGAACAAATGATCTTCTTTGTCCCAGTTATCTTAAAGTATAGCACTGGTCAGACTTTTCTTGTAGACTTTCAGCTTTGAAGCTGCACTGCCAAGTGGTGCTCTAGTTCCATCTTTTCTGGAACAGTTAATTCATCTTGCTAGCAAAAATGCCTGAAGACACTAACTACTGTGTCACCTGTCTTTGTACATTTTTTCAAGATCAAACATCAGAACACATATACAGAATGTCCCTCTATAAGGAAATAACCAGTATACCTATCGTAGAGAACATTTCCTACAAAAGCCTTAAAAAACAGACATTATGTAAGATGAAACAGTCTAAACATAGGGAAAGGGAAAAGTAACACTGAACACAATCTGCCATCCATAAACAAAATCACAAACACTCAAAAGAGAACATGTAAATCTATTCTTAAAGCTAATCATTTTTGTGTAATAACATAAAAATACAAAAAATATGCAAAAGAATCATGAAAAAACATATCTTACATAAGGTAGACTTTCATCTGAAATAAACCCCACCTGAGAAAGGTACATCTCTCAGAACAGTAGTGCTCCAGCCTCTCCACAAGGAAAGCCACCCATCTCTGGCCACTTTACTCCTGATGCTCAAGTGCAGTTGCTTGTAGGACAACGTGTGATACTGCATTCTAGTTCTGATCAGCTCCAAAGGACTCACTACAGTAACTGAACCAACTGAAAACGAGAAAAATGTGTGGTTTTTAAAAAAATCAAGATTTACAAATAACATTTCCTGAACATTAGAAGTCTCACATTGCCTTATATATTTGATGAAAAGAACCATAGAATGTCTTGGGTTGGAAGGGACCTTAAGGACATGTAGTTTCACCTCCCCGGCCATGAACGTGGACAGCTTTCACTATATCAGGCTGCCCAGGATCCCATCCAACCTGGCTTTGAATGCTTCCAGGGATGGGGCATCCACAGCCTCTCTAGACAACTTGTTCCAGTGCTTCCCCATTCTCACATGAAGATTTTCTTCCTAATATCTAACCTAAATCTACCTTCTTTTAGTTTAAAGCCATTACTCCCTGTCATACCACTACACTCCTTGATAAAGAGTCCCCCACCATCTTTCTTGCTGGCCCCTTTTAAGTACTGAAATGCCATTATGAAGTCTCCTCAGACCCTTTTCTTCTTTTTCAGATTGAACAAGCTCATCTCCCTCAGCTTTTCTTCATAAGAGAGGTGCTCCAACCTTCTGATCAGCTCCATGGCCGCCTCTGGACCCACTCAACAGCTCAACATCTTTCTTGTGCTGGGGATCTCAGGCCTGGACACAGTACTCCAGGTGGGACTCCACAAGGGCAGAGTTGAGGTGGACAATCATCTCCTTCAATCCACTGGCCACACTTCTCTTGATGTAGCCCAGGATAACGTGACAGCCAAAATAAATTGCATCAGTCCAAGTAAGAGGGTTATATTACTGAAGAAATGGTGGGAAAATGTATTATTCCTTCCTATGCCCAGCTCCATGTAATATTACCCATTTTTAAAGTCACAACAAATTTGCTGAAAAGAGAGAAGAATGAGGGGAGAGAGAGAGGAGAGGAAAAGCAGAAGAAATGAAAATAGCATACAGATGTTGTATTTCATTTTTCTCTCTAACCATGAGACAACTTACATCTGCTTAAGGAACCTGCAACAAGTGGAATGTGGTCATTATCCTCTCCTAGTCTAGACCTCAGAGCTTCACTCAGTTTTTCATAGCAGGTAAAATAGATTACTGTGGTAGGAAGGGCCATTATTCTAAAATATAAGAGAGGGAATCTGAATTAGTACAAGGAAAGCAGGAGAATAAAGTCAGCCATCTTGTATGGATATTTTGCTTAGGTAAGGAAACTGTTTTGCATATTCCAGGTTATTAGTAACAATCTAGACTAGCAAATAGCACAGACTAACATTCTCAAACAATCAGCATAGATCCTGTGATTTGATGATGCTACCAATGGGGAAGTTACAGTACACAGGATACATCATCTAAAGGCAAAATGGAAACTCTGATGTCCCTGCTTAAATAGTGAGAATATACCAAAGAGGTTGCAAGAAGAAATAGCAAGTTCTGGTAGGAAAGATACCATCTCCAAATGTTTCTGATCAAACTGATGACACCATTATCTGTAATTTCAGATGTAGCAAATTTTTTAAAATGACTTATTTGCCTAAAAATGAAATTACTTACAGTGTCGGGGAAAGTCCACTCCAGAGAGACTTAATTCCCTCTATTTGAATAATTTTCACAAAAGCATCCTAAAAATACAACCAGGCAAAGAGCAATAATTAGCTGCAAAGCTTTTCTTTAGAAGTGTGTTTCTAAAACAGCTTATGATTCTAAGATTGCAATTTTGTAATTTCTTATGATAGCCATCAAATTCAATTATACAAGTAGTTCCTCTGAGATAAGCAGGAATATTTGTGCTTGAAATTAACTATTTTCTTCCATCTTTACAGGGCCAAAGTAGTAAGTTTTTATTGGTAACTGACAGCCTTGTGAGTAAATTATCTTCAGAACAAATACAGCAGCCACAGCAGCCAATCTTCCCCAAAACTAATGACTAAAATATTTTTTTAGTAAAGAACAAAGTTTCTAGGCACAAAATAGCAATTCATTCTTGATACTTTGATACATTCTTTTCCTGAAAAGTGGCAAGATATCTGCAAATGGTATATGATATATGGTTTATTTGGAAGCTTACAACTTATCACAGCTGTCCATACATTTCCCAGGCCACTGACAGCAGAGGAACACTGAACCTTGATGGCCATTGAATTGAAAACATCTTCAAGAGATAAATTCCCTAATATCAGGGAACTTATTTTTCTTAAACTTTTGGGAGGAAGAGGCTGAAATTTGACAGATTAGAATATGGTCAAGATCAGGCTTTACTACAGGGCCTCAGAAGATACTGAACCTGATAGGCTACAAAAAGGGCTGGTACTACTATTTTTGTTTTCTTCAAGCTTCTTTTGTATTTGTTAGTTCTAGACATACGTGTTCATAATGCTGAACCAAGAAATTTACAGTCCAGGAAGGTACAGATAAATGACAGGAGAAAGGATGCCACAAAATCCAGTGTCTGAGCAGCAAATGTATGTATCTTACTAATGGTATGGACAAACATATCAGAACATTTGAATGGTTCCAGCATGGGCAAACTACCATGTCTACTACATTTTTCTCTGCTGCATTGTTTTATGAAAGGAAATCTGATGATATGATAGTTATTCTTCTTCATGAATTATCTTGTTATTGCAAAAATGGGCACATCATAATGTCAGTTGGAAAACTAAGTGATTTTCTAAAAATTATATGGTAAAGTTAATTGAAATATTCAGACAAGTTATTAATTTCAATAAAATTTGGTCATGGTAGAACCATTCAAGGAGCTATTTCATGAACACTTCATTCTTCTCAAATATTAAATTCTGAAAAATCCTTGATCATGTGTGTAATATAATAGTAGTTCAACAAGAAGCTGTGCAGCTGCTCTCTTACTCATTTTACCAAAGGAATTTGCATTTTCAGCTAGAAAAAAAGCATCATTAATCACTACCTAAACTACACTGTGTAACCACGTGAATACCCTCTCAAACAACAGCAAAAACTTAAATAAATAGATAAATTTAAAAAATGTATAGGATGCCATTTAAAAATGTTTAAAATGTACACTTTCATATAAATATGAAATGTCCTTACCAATGTCCCTTTGAAATGCCCATTTCTTTTATAGCATGCCTTACCATCTCCATTCTCACAAACACACGTATGATCCATCTGGCCACTGGAGTACACAAAACATTTTCCTAATAAAACAGTGTATAGAAGTATAATGAATGCATGTTCTTACTCTGCAGCAATTCCATATTGGATATAGTGGTGAGACAGATTTATCTCTGGTTAGAAAAATAGAGACAAAGTAGCTTTGAAAAGTCAATATCAACAGACCAGGTAGAAGGAAAGAGAAAACAAAGGTACAGGGAAAAAGAAAACAAAGGCATCCCTCACAGTGCCAGGAAGGGAAATTGCCCCCACAGGCTCAGGGAGACATGCTGTGTGGCAGTGCCACCTGCTGAAGGATAAAAGACAACGACACAAATCCTGAGTGTCACCTTTGTGCTTTCTGAACATCTTTCTGACTTTCAAATCTCTTACTGAGCTTTCCCTGCATCCATGTTATGGATGGAAGTATTACATCTTAGGCAAATCTATATTTGCACTTGATCATCCTCTCTAATTTTTATTTCTTCTACATCATGTACCTTGAATCTGCTAAATAAAATACTCCTGCCATTACAAAAACATACTGAGTCCCACATTACATTTTCACACTTTCAAAGAGTTTACAATTTACTAAAGTACCAGCCACAAGCATTTTACTTTTTTTTTTTTTTTTTAAATTTATGGCAACTGTTAATGCAAATACTTACCTCAACATACAAGAAACTTCTACAGCAGTCATCTCTTTTTCTGTTAAATCTCATTTATTAATGGCAACTAAATAGTCAAGTCTTTGAGCTCAGAATGTATTAACCTATTTAGAACCCAGGTGACAAGACTCATCTAAGAATTTTACTACTCTTTTTCAAAAGTTTTTTGATTCTGGAGGAGAGGGACTCTGACATAACACAGTGATCACATAAGCCCCTTATCAAAATATTTAGTCATGTATTAATAGCTTTTTATTTTTAACTCAATTGATTAATATTTGTACATTCTTCCATACTGAGAAAGAGATCATATAGCCTACTTTACATGAAATTGATTCACAAGATTTTTTTCCATTGTATCTATTCAGTAGCACATCTTTCCTTTAGCAATTTTATTGTGTGTGTGTGTTTGTTTGTTTGTTTGTTTGTTTAATTTCCCAGCTCACTGACTGAGGAAACAAACGTAGCTACTGAGAAACAAAGAAAGCCATTGTGCTACTCAGCTCCGTGACAATTACCCGCTAAGTGTGACAGCAAAGAGCAAAGTGCGCCCTCAACTGCAGAGCACTGCTTACCTTTGGGGAACGGATTGCTTTGGGCTTGCAGTCGAGTTTTGACAACATCAAGAGGAGTTACTAAAATGAAGCAAAGTAATCATTTAGAAACACTTTATAACCTGAAAATGTAGAAGTGTGCACATAACTCATCAGGAACTTTTACAACTTTTGTTCTTCAGGGATGGGGGATAGGGAAGAAGAGTGAGAACTATTTTACAGTGTAATCAGCCAGAGGGGGAAAGAAAACAATCATCACCATCAAAAGCAGCCCAACCTATATATCCCCTATATGTCATTTCTAACTTACTAACAGTTGCACATAGAACTGCTTGAAATAAACAAAGCTCACAAAAAAACACATTGTGCCAACTTGTATGAAATTGTTAAAAGTTGTGCTACTCTTCTCTGGCTGCTAACTTTTTATAAATGGCATAGCAGAGAGCTTCAGATTTTGTCTCAAGCATGTAAAAAACCACAGCATTTTCTATGCATTTATTCTTTTTCATTAAACTAATCTTAATAGTGATGCACAAAAGAAAACAAACAAACAAACAAAAACTTTAAACTTGTGATGTACTTCCCTTCTTTCCTTTGTGTGGAGCAGATCTAAAACTTTTGAAAAGTAAATGTAGGCTTAGGGAACTTTTTTTTTTTTTTTGCTTCCCGTTCATTACTTGAGATTACAACAGTCCTAGCCATGCTGAACCCTGCAGTTGTTTGTCAGCTGGACCACTCTCCAACCTCTGCTGATTGCATTGACTCAGGGCTTCAATCAGTTACGTACACACAGCAGCTAGTGCCATGTGAGACTCCAAGGTATCCAAAATATCTACACAATGGACAGATATGACACAGAACCTACAATTTCATTAAGCAGCAGCTGGTGACTAGGTCAAATAACCCAGCATGTGTATATGATATGCTTGTGCCCAGGCAAATATTTACTCCTCAGCTCTCCGTTGATGTCCATCTGCTGACCAGTACACTCTGCTCACATTTCTTTGTCTAAATGCAGGGATCTCGATGTGACTCTTGCAGCTCATTTCAGTTATATAAAATTTGGCTTTTATTATCATTTAGCCAATCACACATAACTCTTCCTAGTCTCCCAGATACCACTTCAGAAAGGAAAAGGTCTCCTTATACCTGCTAAGCCCTTGAATACCAATATCTTAAACTAGAACCTTATGCACAAAGAGTTGAAATACATTTTGTGAATTCTAGAGGTTCGATCTAGCTTTGCCTACTACTTTAACTAATATCACAGGACACATTGTGTAATGACAGAATGAATAGACTGAATTTGGCAAGGTCCTGGTAAGATCCTAATTTATAAAAGTCTGGAAGGTTTTTGCGGGAGGAGTCATGCTTAGAAAATTGTACATTTCTCTGCAGCTTAGTCAGTGTTAAAAGTCAGAACCAAAGGCTAGCTTAAGGCAAAAAAAGTAACAGAATAAGCTTGACAAGCTACAAGGGACATGAAGCATTGAACCTAACCAACCAGTGCCTCCTTAGGTTTACATGGGAAAGGACGTCATAAGCCAGAGGACTGAATAAAAGTAAAAGCTCAATTTCACAGATTATCTGCACGTTTAAAAGACCTTACAAAAAAACCTATCCTTAAAACTGCTGAAGGAAACAAACGATAAAATGCTCTGACAGCGTACAACAGCAGAGCAAGTGAATTGATGTTACTACTGCAGTGGTAACGTGAAGAGGACATCTCATGTTGTCCAGTCTTGCACGGTTTGTATCTAGAACTGTAAATTTTTATTTAAAAACTATTTTTAAGTGGCAGAAAGGATAGAAAGTCATTTTCATTGTTTTTTTTGTTGTTGTTGTTGCTTTTTGTTTGTTTGTTTTTCCAGAAAGCAAGCAGTGAGAAAAGATAAAGGAAGAGAAAGTTTAAAATTACTCTTATTTTCAGAAATAGTTAAAGGTTATCAGGGAGGGTAAAGATTTCAATTAACCACCATATTTGATATAATTAAAAAAAATTAAAAAATAAACATTAGCAGAAGTTTACAAACCACATATATGCAGTCAGCAAGCTCCATCAAACCAAAGAGCAATCACTTTGTAAAGATTTTCTCTGTAGCAAGTTTGCCTTACCAAACAATGATGTAATTATAGCTCCGCAGCAAGAGGACACTGCCTGCTGAATAGTGGTTGTTTTGCTGAAATTACTATTACTCATCTCAGCCATCACTTTATCCTCAGAGAAGAAAAATCTGTTAAGGAACAGAAGAAGTATATTGCAAGACTTGCTTACAACTTGCAGAAAAATCAAGTAAAAAATTATTTTTAATTTTTACTAATGCATTACATATAAGCAGGAGTAATGTAAGAAAATGTAATATACAACTTGCATATAGGGAACTCAGGTTTTTTGTTTTGTGGGGTTTTGTTTGTTTGTTTGAAATTAAGTTTTCTACATAACAGGAAAACTTCCTAAACTTTTAAACATAAATTACCTGACACTTTACAAACCACATTAAATATGTAACATACCTTACTTTTTGCTGCAACAAAGGGCTTAGGAGCATGTCAGTGGTCTGTACAAAGGTAAGTGCTCTGCCTGTGCAACCCGTGCACTGCAGCAGAGCAGAGCACTTCATCCAGACCCCCCTCTTGCTTCTGTCATTCCTATGAGAAAATCCAGAGAGGTCTCCTGGTGAATGCTGCCAGTAAATATTAATTCCTTCAACAAATCCTGCTGTATATTTTCATAGGCAAGGACTCAATACCTTAGAAATGTAAGCACAGAATCTAGAAATAAGGAGCTAATATAAATCTAGGCAGAAAAAGAAAACAAAAAGAAAAACAATCAAAGAGCAAAACGAGCCCATTTTCAGGACACAAAATCCCCAAATGACAGAACATCCTGAGTTGAAGGGGATCCACAAGGATCATTGAGCCCAGCTTCTGGCTCCATACAGGACCACCTAAAAAGACAAATGGCTGAGGGACATACCTTTGAAAACGCACACAGATTTAGTAAGTGCAATTGTGACTTTATTAATATGTATTGATCTAAGCTTTGTATTTGATCCATAGGACAGGCTGGAAAGTTGGATGAAGAGGAACCTAATGAGGTTCAACGATGGTATGTGCAGAGTCCTACAGCTGGGAGGAATAACCTTATGCTTCTGTACAAGTTAGGGGCTGACCTGCTGGAGAGGAGCTCTGCAGAGAAAGACCTGGGTGTCCTGGTGGACAACAGGTTGGCCACGAGCCAGCAGTGTGCCTTTGTGGCCAAGAAGGCCAATGGTATGCTAGGATGCATTAAAAAGACTGCAGCCAGCACAGTGATCCTCCTCCTCTACTGTGCCCTGGTGAGGCCACGCCTGGAGTACTGTGTCCTGTGCTGAGTTCCTCAGTCCAGGGAACTTCTGGGGAGAGTCCAGCAGTGGGCTGCAAAGATGACTGGGAGCATCTCCCTGATGAGGAAAGGCTGAGAGACATGGGAGTGTTCAGCACGGAGAAGAGAAGGCTGAGGGGGATCTCATCACTGTTTATAAATACCTAAAGTGAGGGAATCGAACGGATGGGGCCGGGCTCTTTCTAGCGGTGCCCAGTGTCAGGACAATGACAGTGGGCCGGATGATCTCCAAAAGTCCCGTGATTTACACAACTCTGTGATTCTGTGAATGTTTTGCTACGTTCCCCGAGTTTAAAACGAAAGACTCCGCCCCCAGACGCCGCCATACCGACGCCTCCCTCCGCACATTTAGGACCCTGCGGGACTGAGGCGCTCCCCGTGCCGCCGCCACGCCCTCAGTACCGTGCGGAGAGCCGCGGCGCGTCTTCCCGTGTGAGGGCGGCGCTGAGGTGAGGCGGTACCCCTACGCGGCCTTCCCGCCCTCGCGGCGGCCTCTTTTCCCCTCCCGTCCCTCCGCGCCCCCCTCACCCCGCCGGGCGGCGCCTTCCCGCCCTCCCTCTCGCCGGGGCGGGGCTCGCACGCGGCGGACCGTTGGTAGCGCGCGGGCCGCGGCGGGCGCCCGTGGGCCGCGGAGCGGCGAGGCACGGCCTCGTCCTGCCGGGAGGTGAAGGGAGGGGGCGGCCGGGCGGTGCTGCGCCCGCAGGGCTCCCGGCGGGAGGATGTGAGGCCGCGGGAAGATGAAACCCAGCGCCGCGGAGGTCAGCAACAAAGGAGCGCGTCCCCGTAAGTGGCGGGGCCGGGGCTGCTGCCGGCGGGTAGGCCTGCGGCCGGCTTCGTTACTACGGCGGGGTAGCGCGCCGGCATTCCCTCTCGGCGGTTTTGCCCTTTCGCTTCGCCCGGTGTCGGGAATCGGTCGTTAAAAGCCTAACTGGGGAGGGACGCGAGCCGGCTGCCCGCAGGCCCTGCCCCGCGCGGCCCCTCCGTGGCCAGCGCCGTGCCGCCATCCGCAGGGCGCGCGAAGCGCTGGGCGGCTGAGCGCTGTTACCGGCTGCGGGCCTTGCGTTACGCCGAGCAAGTTCGGTCCGCGTTTTTCAGCGGTGATCGCAGTAATTTTTGAGGTGCTCTGGCCGTCGCTTGTGTGACGCGGTGTTTGATCCCTTCAAAGCTTCTCCTGCCCGTCTGCTTATCTGTGGCTCGAGACTTCATCCTTCTCTCTTCAGCTTCCAAATGAGTTACGCTGTCCAAAGCCTCCGCGTTTCCTGTTTGTCTGCTTCTCCTGGTTTCTCAGATTCTACCGAATTAACTGCTCTTCCTGCTTTGCTTCTACATATTCATAACCACTGCTGGGAGAATACAGCAGCGGTGGTGGCTTTGCTCCCTCCTGTTAAGGCAGTTTCAGGGAAGGAGAGAATGCGTGGCTGAGGGACCGTTTTGACTCTAGAAGATGCCTGCTCGCTTCCTGTAGCAGCTCTCTGTCCTTTCTGAACTTCTCCACAGGAGAAGTAACCAGAGGTTGACCCGCAGTCACTGAGGAGAAAAGCAGTGTAAAACCACCAAAATGCCGGGCTTGGATGATTGAGCCTCCATCATAGGTTGTAAACCATCATAGGTTGTAAAAGGACTCCTGGAATGGATGCAAGTAGGAATGGTCGCTCACACTTGAGTGCATTTAGGATCTCTCAAAGTATTCCTCTTCTGTGCCTCTTCTCTTCCTCTTCTTCAGATTCACACCCCTCTATTGCTTGTGTCCTCTGGTACATACAGTATCACTTTCTTTTTATTTTCTACCTAACTGCTGGTTTGGGGTTTATGCCCCATAGTTCTTGTACTGGAATGAGCTATTCGGCCATTATCTCTGCTCTTTTTAATTTTGTTTATCGTATTTCCCCTAAATCACTTATTTTGCCCACTGAGCACCTATATGTGAGATGATTCCAAATGCTTTTGATCATCTTTTTTTTGCACTTTTTTCTCGGTTGTAGAGTACATGCTCTACTCCTCATGCACCTTTTTTTCCCTCTTAAAGCTGCACATGTTATTTAAGTGTGGCAATTCATGAGTTTATATAGTGGTATAATAAAATTGCCCAATTTATTTTCTGTTTTTTAGCAATTTCTGGAGGATTTCTTGTTTTTACTTTTTTTTTTGTTTGATACTCAGTGTACATACAAGGTTTCTCTTCTGAAATGAGAATTAATTCTTACTCAGACTGATTTATTTTAATTCTTTAAATTTCCTTATTTGTCTATTCTGATGGACTTGAGTGGATGGTTCTGAGTTGATCATCAGGCTTTTAATTCCAGTACCTGAAGGGGGCCTTCAGGAAAGCTGCAGAGGGATTATTTATAAGGGGAGATAGCAATAGAACGAGGGAAAATGGCTTTAAACTGGAAGAGTGTGGATTTAGACTCGATATCAAGAAAATTCTTTACTGTGAGGGTGGTGAGACACTGGAACACAGGATGCTCAGCGAGGCTGTGGATGCCCTCAGCCTGGAGGCATTCAAGGCCAGGCTGGATGGGGCTGTGAGGAGTGTTGTCATCAAGAGGGAGGTGTCCCTGCCTATAGTGGGGAGTTGGAACTGAATGATCTTTGAGGTCCCTTCCAACTCAAACCATTCTGTGATTCATTCTATGATTCAGTTGCTGTAAGTTGTCTCTTAGTTTAAGAGGGAAAATTAACAGAGGACAGAAAGAGTGGTTGTAACTACAATGATTCTGGAACTTTAAGCAGACTTCCTTAGTCTCAGATGGATGCTGAAAAGTTAGATAACTAGTATGATCTTCCTCTTATTTTTTGTTTCATTGGCTTTTGACTTGTTTTTGTTCTTTTGCTTCTATATGAATCTCCTTTTTTTCTTAGATGAAAAAGTGAGAGGCTGGTCTTTTTCCTTTAAAATAGTGCTCTTGTGATAATCCGTGACTGTACCAATAGTGTATGTACTGTGCTATGAAGATGGAAAATGCTTAACAAAGTGGATGAGAAAATTGATGACGTATGGCAACTGAAATAAAAAATCCATTTTAGGACATGATTTTAAAAAGAAAAAAAAAAGCAACTTTTAAGGGCTCTTTGTTATTTATGTCTCGTTTTGGATATGTTTAACATGTAGGTCTTTATTAAATGTGTTGTATTATATGGAAGCTTGCCTTCTTTCATTTTAAACAGAGAACCCACATTTCATACAATATAATTCTTTCTTGGCAGCAGATGAAATGCAAGCAAAAACAGAAAAGATAAAATTTTCTCTGAAGAGCGTCAAAAAAGAAGTAGGAAAACCAGAGAAACTGAAATATAAACCACTTACTGGGAAAGTGTTTTACCTCGATATTCCATCAAATGTGATCTCTGAAAAAATAGGGAAGGATCTTAAAGAACTAGGAGGGGTAAGTTAATGTTCAAATGAAACTGAAAGAAAATCTGCGTCTGGGATGGCTATTCCGTGTACTGTGCTACTGTGTTTTAATGTTACATTTATTTGAGAAGTGAAGGAGTTTTATTTTTTAATGTTATTTTAATGTTTAGTATAGCTAATCAGCTTATCAAGAAGTTGTTTTCATGGGGTTTTTGCTTGTTTTTACTAGGAGCTGTTTTGCTATCTGTAGCAGAAGTTTTTATCATAGAGGTTTGTTTTCAGCTGATGTTTCATTTACTTAGATTTTTATCCAAGTGCCCTAAGTTTCAGTGTTTGAGGCGAAGTGTTTTCTGCAACCTCTGAGTATTTTTGACACAAGTAAATGTGCTAAAACTGAAGTTCTTCTGATGAACCCGAAAGAGGTTAGAGGAAGTATTTTGCATGTTTATGGAAAGTCTCATTCTTTTAGCTTGGTATGGGTTATTTGTTAAGATTGTCTTTTACTTGAATGATTTGATAGAGTTTGCATGCATTTAATCGAATCATATATAAGATAATTTCCCAGATTTTCTAATACATTTTATGTTTAGAGGCTATTTAACTAGAAGTATAATGGGAGAGTGGTTTGACTTTTTTTTTTTTCCCCTCAACTAAGTACAGGCTGAGGCTTATAAAGGCTGAGCTGGAATATTATCACCTAGCAGAGGGAGGAGGTATGCATCCCTCTTGGCATTCAGGGCAGGTTGTGGAGAAAGAACTGAAGAAAGAGTTTTTGTGTGGTTGATGGGCCCAAAGGGATGTAGAGAGGAACAAAAGGTTTTGAGAGATTGCTGTGGAACATCAGCTCCTCAATATCATGGTTGAAATGTGAGCTAAATTAGAGGAGCAGAGTTAGGAAGCAAGACCAAAGTGGCATGAGATGAGGTTTCAAAAACAAACAAAACCCAACAACCCCACATTGACTTCTTGCTGGTTTTCTTTTTTTTTTTTCTTAAAGGCATTTATTCTTTAAAAGGTACTCTGGGGCTCTTTAAACAAAAAGATTTGCATAGCTAATTCCACTTACATTCTGAGTTTTAACCTGAATGTTTTCAAGTACTCATCCTCCTACTATGAGCAAACAGCTGTGAAAGCCACATTTTTAAGAGCGATACTTCCACCCATTCTGGTGGCATTATCACAAGAATGGCTGATAAGGCTTGGGTGTGGTGAGGAGCAGCAGCAGGAAATTGAAATGCTCTATAATGTCAGCAGTCAGCTGAGATGATCAGCTCCAGCACTGGACCTGGCTGCCCGGAGAGAGGTGCTGAAGTTTCCTCTGGAGATACTCAAAGCCAGCAAGAAATTTTGGTGGTTAAAGTTGTGTACTACTTTCATAGTCAGGTTTTTACACTTTCAGCCTTGCCATTTGACCTCAGTAAGGCATTTCAGTAAATGCTTTCTGCAGAGTATGTTAATGAAAATTAAGTATTTGTATTGAAATCATGAATTCTGATGGGGGAAATATACACTTTGTTTTAGTGAGTATAAAAATGCTATTACTCTATTCAAGCATCTATGCTTTTGAGAAGCATTATGAACACTTTAGGTGTGAAATGGGGTAACTATTGTTTCACAGTTTCATTTTTCTGTGGGTTCTGAAATTCATTGTTGTATCTCCTTGCAAACTGTAAATTACGTTTGCTTTGTGAGCTAAGTTTAGCTGAACACTTCATGACTTCTGTTAAGTTACCTAAAATGTGGTTTCCTTTGAATTATTCTGTAATTTCTCAGCACACTTGTTCTGTTTGGAAAGTATTAGAGCTCAATACATCAAGAAACGGTAATAAGCAAAATCAATCAAAAAAACAACTTTGCTTTGGGTTAGAAAATCGGAAGTGAAACTATAAAGCTTCTGATTGGTAAGATCTTGCTGCAGTTCAGTTGTCGTTATGTATAGATTTTAAATGTCTTCCTCATAATTCTTTTTTGTAATAGTAGATTTGTTTAGAAGTTTTGTCTCTTCTTCAGTGCACACAAAGCAAGAAGGGAATTACTAATCCATTGTCCTGAAATAATAATTTGCTTTATTTCTTTTTATTAGAGAGTGGAGAGTTTTCTTAGCAAAGATATCAGCTATCTGGTGTCCAGTAAAAAGGAGGCAAAATTTGCACCAACTCTTAGTCAGATCTCTCCAGTTCCTAGCCCAGAATCTGTATCTAATGGAGGAAATGGTACATCTTATCCCAGGAACCAAAAAGATCGACAGGACGGAAGTTCATTTAAGGCAGCAGATGCAGTAAGTTTCTATAATAATAATGCTGCAAAACAACTACAACCTGGGAGATGCACTATCAGAATTTTTTTCGTGTCTTGTTTTCTAATGTTGTTAATGCAGATACCCACAGAAGTAGTCTTTGATGGTAGTTCAATGAAATAATTACAATTGAACATTGTATTATCAGAGTTTTTTTAATTCTTAGATGATTGTGTTAATTTCAGTTAGTTTCTGAGTTTCTGCAGATTTACCTGAAGTCTGTTTCATTGGCAAGTTTAGTGCCCTCTCTATCCTAACGTGATACTTACTCAGAAACATAGGTGTGGGACAGTCTATGTATTGGTTTTTGTTGGACTGGGTGGCTGAGGTCACCTCTTCTTGACAATAACCTGGATAGGTGAAGGCATGTTCATTATGAATGCGCAGAATATAGTACAAAGGGAGCTACTGATGATAGAAAAGTCAGAGATAATTATGCCTGAGCCTGTAGTTACATTCATGGCTGGTAGCTAAATTTAGCATAAGTTCAGTTGATGAAACCTCATCTTTTGGTATATCCCACAGGCTCTTGTTCACACCATCTGTCTTGATCCAGCACTTGACGTTGCTTCAGCCATTCATTGACCTGCTTTGGTTGAAAACTACTTTTTCTTTTTTCCCCTCAGAATGTATGAACCCCAACCTTCTATGAAAAATGAAAATTTATGAAAAATAACTACGAAACAAAAAAAAGACTATTGTAGACTTTTGCTAGTAACAATTTTTTAATTTGCCTTATCTTTGACTTTCTGAAATGAAATCTAACTTGCTATGAATGTATTTCTGTTCTAATATAGGTACGTTTGAGCAGAGGAAAATCCTTAGCTGAAAAAGCAATCAGAGAGCAGGTAAGCTGGGTAATTTGTACATTTGTACTAGAGGAATTTTGGTCCTGAGGTTCTGGAAAACAAGCACTAGTAAGAATGATGGTGGTCTAAGACAGAGGTGTCTCATGGGATGTTCAGGCAGAAATTAGAGGATTGTTCTAAGCAAAGCACGAGTCAGACTGTGCTTTCTGGATACTTCCTGAAGAACTGAAATCCTTATGGTCTTATAATCAGTATTATATTTTATCAAGATTGTAATTGTAGGTAGCATTTGAAAAGTGCTTGTGAAATTGAAGTAAATGTACAAATTCATTGTCTTCAAGTATTAGATACTATAAAATACGACAGTAGAGAATGCTCTTGGCTTTGTAAAACGTTAACTGTAATCCTTTGATAGCAAAGTGTGACATGGAGATGGAGAAGTCAGTTGAGGATAGTTGTAATATTTTGGCAGGAAGTAAATAAACATTCTACAGTTGGATCTCAGCTTTCATAACATAGTTCTTATAATAAGATGAAGTATATTTATTACACTTTACTTGATCTTCTGCTCAAAATGAGAATTTCTTTTTTTTTTTAACAGGAATTAATCCCCTCTGGTAGCATACTGTCCAATGCTTTGAGTTGGGGAGTGAAAGTACTTCATATTGATGGTAAATATCTTTGGTGAAGCATAACTTGAACTAATAACATTGATTTCTTTGAACTTTTGTGTTTGAAATATTAAAAATGATAAATAACTTCAAACATACAAAAATAAATTCAGCTGAAATATAATTTTGTCTTTGCTAGATGTTAAGCATTATATTGAACAAAAGAAGAGAGAGCTCTACCTAATTAAAAGCACAGGCAATTCTTTTAAAGATGTGGTAAGTGTGTTTTTGCCATTTGTGAAAGTTAATTTGTTGTTAATTTGATTAAATGAAAAGGATAGGCATATTAAATACGGCCTACTGTGATGCATACAGATTTTATTTTAATCAGGTCTTGCTACTGTTCTGTTTTTCACTAACTAGTGTGTTTTATAAATGTTAAGACCATAACCTCAATGACAACATTTGTTTTTGCGGTCTATGAATAAGAGCTGCTTTAGGAAAGAGGACTGTATTTCCTGGTGAGCTTGATTTCTACAAAATTTATCACAATTGTGTATCACAAGTTATGATTGTCATAGGGAGACTCTCATAAGTTAAAATCAAGTCTTAAGATAAAGTGTGAAATAAAATTCCTATGAATGTTACACTTTTCCTCCTTTATTTTTTCAACAGGGAAAACAAGTTACCACTCAAAAGTCAAAAAGTAAGTATTTCAATGTGTAGAGGTTTTGCTGAACTTTTTGAATGCTTATAAGCAAATCAAGTATAAAACTGTCTTCTAACTTGTAAGCCTAAGAAAGTTTCTTGAAAATCAGGAGTTTGTCAAAGCAAGTACATAATGAGTTCTAAAATAATGCCTGTCTGTCCAAGAACTTGTAAACTTGCTAAAGTAAGCAAAGTATTTCTCTTTTAATTTCCTTTTTTCCTCCTGTGAGCAGGTAGGCTGAAAAACCCATTTGTGAAGGTGGAAGATAGAAGTCGGTGAGTGTTTTGTGTGCTTTCAGTGTAGTTCTCAAACTGAGAAATTCAGAAACGTGTCTTGTTGGGCTTGCTGACTTTAAAGACCAGATGTTTCCATCTATGTGTGGTTTGGGTAGGAATCTGTGTTGAGTCTTCGGATGAAATGAAAGAGGTATTAGTATGGTGGGAAATGTTTGGGATGGGTAGTAGTAGTAAAAAGTTAATGTGTAGCAATTTGTAGATCAGGACAGGGTTTGGTTTAATCTGTTCTTTGAGCCAGATGAATTAAAAGGAGGAAGACTTGAAACTTTAAACCTTGACATCTTGCCTGTTTTTTCTTAGATCCAGTTCATGTAGCCCAAAAGGCTAATAAAGCTTTCTATATTAAATCTTTCTATATTAAATATTGGTAGTTCTAACTCTTAATGTTCATCTTGGGAGACTGTAAGAAAAGTCATTATACCATAAAACATTCCTCAAAATCAGGCTAAATTTACAGTTCAGTGATTTATTACTTAAAAAAAACAGCACAGCTGTTAATCTAACTTCATTACTGTCATAGCGTAAGATCTGATACTTTCAGACTTCACAATTTTTGCATTTTTCTGAACTCGTAATCAATAGGATCTGGTTGTGTAACTCCTCAATAAGGAAAGAGGTTGCCAGAAGTTGGGAGAAAAATGAATTATAACAACATGAGTGGGAATCTTGAATCTAGTCTTATACTGTGAGCTGGTAAGAGTAGGTGTGATGGATATGAGAGTATTGGGGAGAGTGGGATAAATATGTTTTCAAGCACAAAATATATAAATGTGTGAATTTTATATTGGACTCTGAACATTGCAGCTAAGTGATTATGTGAATTTTGTCATTACCTTTTTCAAACACTTTTAATACATGCAAGTGCTGGTGTACTTGCTAGTTCTGTTGTCTTTCTATGTATGTTTTGTTTCTGTGCAGGAAAACTACTTCCATGGAAACTTAATGTTCAGTTTTAAAAATATTTTCAATGATAAATTGGAAACCTTTCAAAAAGGGGAAATTGATTTAAAAAAAAAAAAAACAAAACAAACATTTGAGGTAGGAATGCTATTTCTCAGGAACACGGATCTACTTTCATCGAAATTGTTAATTGTGTTGGTTGTGCAGATCTCCTACACGTTACAGCCAGACGTAGCCATGGAGTGTGCTTGGCAGCTCTGAAAAGTCAAGGCAAACTTTATTTTGAGGAGGCATTGAGGAAGAAAGGAATTACTTTTCCTTGGTTATTTATCTGTTTAACATTTTTTTTGTACATTACATGTGAAAGAGAAGCTTGTTTTCAAAGACCTTTTAACCTATTTATAGTTTTTAATATAAACTGCTTGGTTGTTTTGCTGCTTCTAATGCACCTGTTTTGTCTTAATGCAGCTCCTACCGACCATTTTATCTGCAGTTACCGAGTTTTCCAGCTCTCAACTACTGTGTTCCAAAACCTTGTAGTCCATTTGAGGTGGATAAGAAGCATCCTTCTGGTCAAAAACAAACTCAGTCTAAGCAAAGGTTTGTTGATTACTCATTATTGAGTTATATACAGAGGAGAGAGAGATCCTCCAAAATAATTTTAAAAGTAATTATTTTCTAAAAGAATTCTTCTGCTTCTTATTTCTGTGATACTTAATACTAATTTCCACATCTTGACTGTTGCATTTGCTACACTGTAACTATTGCTGTCTGTCTTTCTGTACCCTCTTTATCCTGTCTTTAGTCCTTATTTTGGACACACGGATGCATACATCCGGAAATGCAGCGTTCTCCTATCATAAGATGGGGTCAACATAAGATATTTTTTTCTTTTCTACCACTGGTTTCTTCTTTGTCCACCTCTTGGATGCCATCCAGTAAGTATTTTATAGGCAGTAAATTTCTTAAGACTTCCTGTGATGTTTGTCAGTAAAAAGCTGAAAAGAAGGCACCTAATTGTTAAGTGATATTCAGTTATAGTTCAAAATCATTATTGCTAAGGAGCACATCTGCCTTGCATGCACAATTAAATTTATAGAAATTAGACATTGCAAATGTTGCTTCATTGCTTCAGAGATGAAAAATGGATACTTTCTGTAGTTAGTTTATCTTTCAGCAAGTGTTTATGTGATATGGGTTGATGTTCAGACTCTGAGTATTCCAGAGGTTTCAAATCAATTTTATGATTTGAAACAACTTTCAGATGTTGATTTTTCTTTTACTGGGGGAAATTGGTGTCCTTAATTTCTTCTTCTTGCATACACGGAGACTATAAATGTTTGACTTCAAGAACTGATTCATAGCAGAGACTAAAATATTTAGGTGAAAAGCAGCTTTGATTTACTTGAAACTTTCTGTGTCTGGTAACTTTTGCTGCTGTTCTGTTCTTTAGATCTAAAACTTATTCATAGAGAAAACAAGTGTCAAACCTAAATAGCTTCTGCGTTGTCCATATTTTGTCCAGTCTAAACTATTATTAGACTTCTGGAGGTTTTCAGGTGATGTTGCAACGATAAATGAGCACAGCAACATAGTGCAGTAACCTTTGCAGTAAGTAGGGTATTTCTGATGCTGTCTCTTCAAAGGGGCCTTAGGATAGCCTGTTCTCTTTAAACCACTTTCTAAAATGAAAAGTACAATAGTCTTTTTTTATGTATAGATTAAGAAATACGAGGCGTTAGTTTTAAATTTCAGGAATTGGGTTCCAGGTAATATTTCTTATTAATCTGTCAATCTGGCACATGCCAGAGATGTTTAGGTGGAGTTTTATTTATTCCATAGCTAGCAGGTAAAGGTGATGACTGTCATTTCTTTTTTTAAGAAGGGTCACACTTCAGATAATAAATTCTGTCTCTTTTATCTTGTGGCTTGCAAGCCTTAGTGGTTCTTCGTGATTTTTACATTTCTAAGGGAAGAGGTGAAAACGCTACTGCAGTTTTGAAAGTGGACTCTGGAATCTGAACAAATGCTTGGTTGGTCTTTATATAAACGTCTATGCAGATTCTTGGTGGAGTCTGACAGCATGATTTTTTTTTGTCTAGACAGGGAGGTGGCACTATTCTCTTGAAGTAAAATGAAAGTAGGAACTGATGATTTTGTTTTACTGTAGGGTAGCTTAGTAGTGAATTGCAACAAGCTGTAGCTCTGTCCAGATGAGGACTCTGAAGGTCATGGAACAGATATTGAAAATCTCTTTGTGGTTTTATCTTCTGGAAGAACTTCTGGTTCATTTCCTCGTATTTCCACTTAACGTGTACCTTGAAGAAGACGATGGAATCATACTTGATCAACATGTTCAAAAGCTGCATGTAACCAACAAATAGGACTATTCTTTACCTTTTATCAAAGAAGGAAAGATCATCTATTATACCAAATGTTTTTCTGCATCAAAAATATTGACAGGAGATGAGATGCTGGAAGACTTCCTAGTTTTGATTCTATCAAACTTCCTTTTATTAGCTGTGCAAAGAAATTTCAACAAATCCTTTGATTTGACAAGTGAGATTTGTTTTATAAGTTCAGCATTGCTTAATCTGAGTCAGTGAAAGTAGGAAATCTGTATGAATCTGAATGTTTTATTCTCATGTATAGTTCCATTGGGTTCCATTGGGTATGCCTGTTTTGTTGCACTAATTTATTGATTGATTTTTTTTTTGAGTGCATCAATTTCTATTCTGTTTTTCCTAAGCATTTACTAGGGTGGTTTAAGTAGTCTGAGAAGGAATGAAGGTGTTCTCTTTCTTAAATGATGTGAATGAAAATGAACATTTTTGTAGGAGGCATGTATAGAACTCACCTCCGTATGTAACAGTCATTAATTTATTTTGTTTCTGCTAACAGAAAAGATATAAACAGTGACAAGGACTGCAGAACTCCTGCTCAGCTTCATCAGAAGGACAAAAAAAGGAGAGGATATTGTGAATGCTGTGGGAAGAAATATGAAGATCTACAAACTGTATGTGTGGAATATGAAATACATTGTTTTCAAACAGTCTTAAAACAGTAGAACAACGATTTCTATTTGCTGTTTTAATTTTTTTTTAATTTAAAAGGTCTGAGTGTATTTTCTTAATAGCAGCAAGTTTTTTTTCTTTGTCTATTTCAATTCTTTGCTGTTTCTGGGTATGGTGGCTGAAAGCATTAATGGCTCTTGTCTCAGAGGCACTGATTGTAAGATCACCTATTTAGTGGACGAAGGGAATGTGTTGAATGTAGTTTTTCTGGATATTAGCAAGACTGCTTATACTGTTCTTCATAATATTTTTGAATATTTTGTCCAGTTATGAGACAAACAAGTATGCATTGCACTGGGTGAAGAACAGGCTCAAAGAATTGTAGTGAATGGGACTGCACCTGGCTGGCAGGTGAGGTGCTGGTTGGCATTTGGCTCATTGTGCACCAGCATTGTGCCCCAGCAGCAGAGAGAGTAAACTGCACATAGCATAGCCAGATGTCAAAAGAAGTGATTATTCTCATATATTTAATATTAATGTGGCCTCATCTGGAAAACTTCATGCAGTTCTAGGCCCCACTGTTTAAAAAGGATATTAAGACCCAAAGAGGGGCAACAAAGCTGGTTAAAAGGGCTAGATGCAATGAGGAGGATGCTAGGTTTGTGAAGCTTGGAGAAAAGGAGGTTGAGGAATGACCTTATTACTGCCTTCAGCTTCCTGGAGATGGGAGGTGGAGACAGAGGTGCTCATTTTTTCTCTCTGGTATCTAGTGACAGAATGTGTAGCAGTGACTCAAAGGTGTCATGGGGAGTGTTCAGAGCTGACGCTAGAGGGGAAAAAAAAACATTTTCTATTTTTTTACCAAAAGTGCAATTGGGCACTTGAACAGGCTTCTCATGGATGTAATTGATGCCTGATGTCTGTTTGTGTGGCGTTTGGCTCCTAATGATATTTTTTAACTTTGAATAGCCAATCTGACAGTTGGACTCAGTGATCTTTGCAAGTCCCTTCAAAATGGGACTATTTTATTCTAGCAACAATAAATTATCAATATTGCTCCATATCAGAGTATTGATTTGTATATTCATATTTGTAGCATTACTTTTATTTCATGATAACCTTTTAATTCCAGCATCTTGAAAGTGAACAGCACCAGAAATTTGCACAAAGCGCACAGTATCAAGTTGTTGATGATATAATCTCCAAGTTTGTTTATGAGTTTGTTGAATACAGGGATGATGAAAAAAACATGAAAAGGTAAGTTGCATGTCCTTAATTTTCAAACATCTGTGAGTTAAGGCATTAAATATAAAGACACTTTAGTTATAAAATTCTGAACCTAGTATGGAACAAGTTCATGTTTTTGAGTCTGATAAACATCACTGGAACTTGCAATGCAGTAGTTTCAGAAATTAAAAGGAAGAAATGATACATATGGTATCATGGGAATATGAAGCTAGAGAGACTTTCCAGGAGCTGTTCCATCTATCCATAACCTTCAGAAAAGAAGTTGTCAACTATTCTAAAATATAACTGGTGGAAGGACAGCAGTGTCTGGATGTCTTGCTCTAAAAGCTTTTTGATGTTCTTAGTAGCCTAAGATGAACAAGTAATAACTTCCTCATTCAATCTCATCTCTTTAACAAGAAGATCCAGATTTGTCTACAATCTATAATATTATCTTGAGGGGAAAAAACATAATTCTGCTAAGCTTGTGTCTGTATGCAATAGGATATTCACAGGTATTTATCATTGCATTGTATTCATTAACTTTTGTTCTCAGTAGCATCATGACTGAGACTTACTGAAATGGTAGACTGCTTACCTATATTCATGAGCTGTAGAAATCAATAGTAAAAGATTAAATTCAAATACAAAGTACTGCGTTGCAGCAGAAATAATGTTTCTACTCTTACTTTGGAAAAAATTTGCTTTGTCAGTTTAGTTGCTCTTCTAGATGTTTGCATAATGAATTATGTTACTTTCTTTCAACTGTTTGATTGTTAATCATCCTGAACAATTTAATTGTAGGATAAAATGTAGTACAGGATATTTTTCTCCTATTATTGGGAAGATAACACGACCTGATGAGCTGAAAGAACGACTGAAAAAGCAACGCATTTCATTGAAAACTTACTCGTGGAAAGATACTACAATGCAGGCACTCAAACTGGATCGTCAGCCTGCAGAAGTACAGCCAAATTCCGTGTTGGTGCCTACCCCTATTTCTGCATCTCTGTGTTCAGTTCTTTACTGTCATCTGTCTCAACCTCCAGAAGTAAAAAGTAAATTCAGAAATAATGGTGAAAACACAAGAACTGATTGCTTCTGTGCCACAAACCTAGGACAGTCTGTAATGTCACCAAATTTCATACAGCCACTTCCTCAGAAAGATGGTAAATCATATATGGAGAACTTGTGTCAAGATTATGAGCCATTCAGTAAAGAAATACTTGAACCAGAAGTAAATAAAAAGAATTTACAGCCTTTTCAGGAAGGTGTGTGTACCTTCTGTTCTCATACTCAAGTTACAGATTTTAGTGAAAAAGACAAAAACTTAGCACAGCCTAAAAGAAAATTAAATCCTGCAATAGTTCTACCCGCAAAATGTTTGAAAAAAACAGATGCCAATCCTACGTTTGTCGAGAAACATCGTGATTTATGTGATAATCATCAACAGATGCAGCACAATGTAGTTCTGGAGGCTGAGGTATTTGAGTCTGCTATAAACAAAGAACTTAATGAATTGGCTGCCAACACTGCACACTGTTCACCATCTGGAAAGCTGCACAGGAAAGTAAAGCTTTGCTTAGGAAGAAATAAAAGAGAAAACCGGAAACAGAATATAGAGTTATGTGTGAAGTATGCAGATAGACTGTCTGTCCCCAGAGAGAAAAGGGATTGCAGCTCACCAGTGCAGGCCCTACTGGAGTTGTTTCAGACAAGTGAAATAAAATCTGAATTTAGAGGTTTTTCGGTTTACACTGATCATGAAGATTTGACTGGCACAGAAGATGTATGGGAAGGGCAGAACACAAATGTTGTTAGTTCGTTATTTTCCTCTTCATCCTCATCCCCATTTGTTGGATTTTAATGCTGCTTTATTTAATACAATGTTTTTCAAATAAATTTGCAGATTTAAGATTTTATTCATGGAAATATTAATTCTTTCGTTATGTACAGATGAATTAATTTTCAAGGTTTTCTAATGCAAAAACTTCTATATGTGTATATGTGAATAAAACCTGCTAAGAGTTTTCTTTTTCTTAAAAGCTGCTGCTTTATTACAGCTAGTAAAGGTGACCACTGGATTTTGGGTTATATTAATTGCTAGCCAAAATCAGTGAGCATTATGTAGCTGCTTTTGGATGGTGTATTTTTCTAAAATCATTAACTGGGCACACTGAACACAGTACACTCTACATAACCACATTATAAATTACTGGATGGTTCACTGTAAATAAGACAGTCCGTTACTTATGGGCCTCTGATGATTTGTGGAGGTTTGTTTGCTTCTCATATTCTTCTGTTGCTACTTTACAAGGGAATGAAAAAAAAAAGGGGGGGGGAGAGGGAGTTGCTTGCTTTTCAAAAATCTCTTCTGCTAATGTTTTAGGTAGGGAGTTTTTGCAGTCACAAAGAAATAACATCAGAAAAGCATGCACTGTATTCTTCAGCTGCTCTGCCGTAATTTATTCTTAAACTAAAACTAGATGTAGTGTGTATTTCAGTGGATGGAAAGCAGTAGATGTAGGACTTAAAAAAAAAAAAAAAAAAAAAAAAAAAAAAGGCAGCAGTAACAACCTCAAAACAGCCAATAGGTTTCTGAACAGCTTGGGCCCTTGGTTTGATTTTGCTTTCTGAGTAGCCAGCCTATCTGACCAGCCTGGTTGGAGGCAGAATGAAGGAGTGGGAACTGGGCGGACTTTTTTTATTTTTAATACTCTGGATCTTTACCAAAGCTGATCTCTTTCAGGAGTTCCATGTTTGTAAATCTGTGCAAGGCATGAGTATTGAATTAGAGTGGGGGTAACTGTGAAACTTCATTAATAAATGTAGATGCCTCAAGGTGTTACAAGCTAAGAGCTAAACTAGCAGAAATTACTCATTATTTTTTGCATGTGAGTGTAAACAAATAATTAATCTCCTACCCATTTAACAATGTTTAAACCATTCTATGGTTGTTTACAGTAGTTTGCCCTTTGGTGTAGATGTTTGCAGTGAGGGGTAGGTAAAGATTCTTGGTGTGCAGGGAGGAGTGCAGTTGTGTGTAATTTCCCATATGTTTGTCTTTCCAAGTATTTCCCCCCCCAAATTTAAAAAGTATTAATGTAGCTTGAAAGAACTGAAGAGGGGCAGCTAGTTATTAGAATGTTTGTTTGTCTCTGACTTCCGAGTTTGTAGAAAAACGCATATTTACAGGATGTGTGGCAGGGATTCTGAGAAGTGTCAAACTGCCACAAGTACAGTAAGTTGCTAGAGTAAAGGTTTAGTATTAGAAATACACTTTATCTGGAAGTAAATCTTTGTAGTAATTGCACATATTATGGTTTGAATTCCTTCTTAATAACTAAACAAATGTCTAATGATTTCATTTTTGGATTATCTGTTGTGCTTGTCAGTGAATCTGATGGGCTGCTATTGGTAGCTTTTGTATTCCATGCAAAAACAACTGCCAATATTCTAATTCCTTCTCTTTTTTTGTGATGATTACAGAAACTCAATACAATATTCCCATACTGTCTGCAGCGTACACCTACATACAGAGTGCAGGAATAAAAATTTTTGCAAAGTACACATCTTTACAGTTGCAAAGAAGTGAAACCTTTAACATTTGGATAGAACAGATGCTGCTTCATTTTAAAGTCTGACTGAAATAAAGCCCCTGAATTTTTACTTTAGAAAAGTACTCTTGCTTAAGTAGTGGCCTTGTGGCCCAGTGACCTTACTGTTTTGTCTTCATAGCACTATTTTAGCAGAAATTGTTAGGATAATCTTTGATATGCTAAAATAGAAGGTGTGTACACATGTAGAACTACTAAAAGCCCGTACATACAATGTATTGGATTCAGCATAAGGACGTGTTGTAACTGATCTGTTCATACCCACTTTTTCACTTCATTACTGTAGGACAGAGAAAAATCTTTAATTGAAGACTTAAAATAGAAACAGTAGCTGCAGATGGCAAACTTGGGCTAAAAATTCACATGAAAAGAAATACAAGTGATGACACTTCTAGAAATAAGGCACTGGAGGAGGTACGTTGTTTTACTTTGGTTATGTACACTAGGTCTGGTTTGGTGTCTCTGCAGTGGGTGCCCAACCACAGCCTGTGACTTTTCTCCCTGCTATGCATTTATTTGGAACAGAAATGTTTCTTTTCGGGTAAATCTGTTGTGTGGCTGAGAGGACAGAGTTCCCAAGGACCTGAATTGCATCTGTGTGTGCTTGCATATGTGTGTGCATACAGTCAATGATGTAGGGATTAACAAGTAAAACCATACACCTATGTAGCATTCTGCAGTAATTTTTGAGTTTCATACTCCCAGGCAAGCCCTTAGAAGGCCACGTCCTTAAAAGATGGTGAGAAACATGTTGTAATGATTCTGTTTCTTCCTGATTTTCTTGGTATTACTTTGTTGTTCTTTCTGTTCAAAATAACCAGTTTTTTCTTCAGTACTACTTTAACATCTTAAACCAGGTGTGGGGCTTTCTGCCTGCCCTAACAGTTGATGAAGCATCTCGCTGCTCTTGACCATGCATGACAAAGGCATTTCCCCCAAGTTCTTGCTGTTCTTTGGATGTGCTGATGAAACTTCTGGCTACAGTGCAGCAGAATTTGCAGAAGAAGGCCCTACCTGAAGGCCATTCTTTTGCAGGTCTGCATTCCATCTTGTTACTGTGCTTCTAAAGGTAGCAGCAGGATCTTCAAGGAGTAACATCTCTTGCTCGGCAAAACTGCAGAGTGCTTGGAACAAGCAGGTGACTGGTAAACTGGTCTTCATTTTCAAGACTTCCTTTAAGTTGCAAACTATGCTGCTGGGAGAACAGAAAGCACCAGCTTACTTTCCCTACGCCACCTAAGTGTCACTTTGTTATGCTCCTGTTCATTTACCATTCTGAGCAATCCTGACTGGTATCTGCCACCATCTTTCTTTGATTTCAGTTGCAATCTCTTCATTTCAGAACACAAAAGTTGTCTGTGGGAGGAGGAATGTTAAACTTTTCATAGCATTATGCAGCTGTAATGTTCTCTAGTTGGAGTCCATGTTGTTTTTTCATCATGTCTACTCATAAACTGTTGGATAATGCTCCATTGTGTATTCCTCAAAGCCAGAAATTTAGATTTTATCAGAATTCTAAAAATACAAAGCAATTTCTGTAGGGTTTTTTGTAACTCAAATTGCTGATAAAGTAGTTCAGAAGTTAATGTAGTTTCCTCAAAACTTTAGGCAGTTTAAGTCATGACTGCAAAGTCACTAATTCTTACCGCAGTCATTACAGCAAAGCTTAAGCTTTACTACTGAGAGGTAATTTTCAAAAACACACCAAATAAATTACAAACTTGGTGTCAGCAGGGCTGTTTAGTCATGTATCATTCTTATTTGCTGTGGTAATAACACTTAGATGTTTCATTTAATTATTAAATTATGGCATAGAATTAATTATGGCTCACAAACAGTCTTTGCATTATCTGTGGCAAACCAGAAGCTGAATTTCTACTCATAAATCACTTTTTTTGCTTTTTTTTTTTTTCCCCTGTGATCCTTTGAAATATTGGTGTACATTTTTCAAGCCTCATTCTTCTTCAGCTGTGGTTTAGAGTCCCATTGAACGTGCTCCTTGTGTTTGGCAAATGGGGAAGACATTGCAACATAGGGGTAGAGCTATTACTGCTTGTTTTAAAATGGCCTGAGTTTTCACTGTAATAGAATTATACGGAATGTTAACTGGCAAGGCAGTGACAGCTGGAAAGTTGGCTTTGGTTTGCAGGTGGCCGCTTCTGTGCTGAGAGGACAAGTGTATGCATCCAGCCTGAGCTTGCAGTGTGAAGGTGGATGTGCAAGCTGTGCAAGCCCAGGGAGATCCCAGTGTGATAGGAAGAGGTAATCAGCAGTGTTCTCTGCCTGATTTCCCAAATTCCAGGGAGTTACTTCAGATCAATAAACAATGGTTTTAACCAGAGAAGCTGTGGGGGCCCCATCCAAGGGAGGTGTTCAGGGCTGCGTTGGATGGGGCTCTGGCAGCCGTATCTGGTGGGTAGTGGCACCAGCCCAGGGCAGGGGGTAGGGAGTGTGTGGGCTTTTACTCAACCCCAGCCTGGCTAAAGCTCCCCGGGCACTGCTAGTGCAGCCAGAGCTGGTGCTGCCCTGGGCACCTCCTGTGTATATCTGCAGTGGTTCTCTGCATAAAGGTAATATCAAGATAAAAATGATGTATGTGATGTGGCAATCCAGGAACGGAGTCTGACTGCTCCATGGATCTGTGTGCCTGCAGATATAAGGTAGGTGTAAGGTATAAGGCAGGGAAGACCTTATTGCTCTGTACACTGGCCTAAAGGAGGTTGTAGTGAGGTGGGGGTTGGCCTCTATCAGGTAGCAGTGACAGGACAAGAGGTAGCAGCCTTAAGTTATGACAGGGGAGGTTCAGGTTGGATGTCAAGAAGAAATCTCTCAGAAAGACTGGAACTGGATGCCCAGAGAGGTGGTGGAGTCACTGTTCCTAGAAGTGTTTAGAAGCGTAGATGTACTTTCGAACACAGGCAATATTGGTGGTAGGTGAACAGTTGGGCTAGATGATCTTAGAGGTTTTCTCCAACCTTAATGATTCTGTGATTCTGTGCTTGCTGCATATGTGATACATACCCCACGTCGTGAGTCCTCACAAAGCTACCACCTAAGGGCTGTTGTATAGGTACTGGTGGGGACTGTTTTGATCTTATAAGCAACTAGAGAGTGATTGGCTGCAGCCCCAGATGTAAGGATTTGTAACTTCTGAAAAAAAAAGATAGAAACACTGTATCATAACACTGCTTTTTATCTCTACAAATAGTTCTCATTTTCTTGTCCCACCTTACCCTCCGTCCTCTAGGTGCCTTGCAGGAGGAATGTGTGCCCATTGTGTGCTGTTTGAGCAGTGAGGACCTAATGGACACGTTGAGGTGACACAGTCTTGCCTGCACAGTCCAGATGCAGTTAAAATGCCCTGAAAATGCCTTGCTCCCATCTTCGGTTTGGTGGGCCCTTGCTTTATCTGCTTGTTTGTAGGAGGAAAACACAGTGGAGGTGGATTTCTTTCTTCCACGCGGTAATTGCTTCCCTTAAAGCGACGAGCTGTAGCAGTAAGCAGCCGGGCCCGGGATGCTGACGTTCCACGGGTGCCTCAGCGCTGCGCGGGCCGAGAGCCGAGGGAGGAGCGGGTGCGGCGGGGGTGCGGGGCGCTGCGCTGCCCTGCGGCGCGGGAGAGCGCGGTGCGCTCAAACTCTGACAGGGGAGACAGCGGGGAGGGAACGGGAATTTAAGAAGGGAGGAAAAAAGGTCATGGAGGGGGTGAGAGGTTTGCTCTGGAAAGGTGCAGCTGCGGACTGAGCCGGGCTGGAGGCAGCGGCCGATGAGGGAGAGAGGAGGCGCGGGACGGGGAGCGGCGGGCGCGTAACGCCGGGGGGCTTCCACTGCCGGCCGCGCAGCTCCCCCCGCGCGCTCTGCCGCCGCCGCCTACATTTCCCAGCACTTCCCTCTGCCGAGCGGGCTGCGGGAGCCGCGCCGGCTGTCGCCATCCTCGCGGGGGGCTCGGCGCGGAGCGGGGCGGAGCTCGGCAGCTCCGGCCCCGCGGCAGCCGCGGCCCCGCAGCCCCCCCCCCCTCACCCCCCCCCCACCCCTCCGCCCGCTCCGGTGCAGGCGCGGAGCCGGCGGCGCAGGGCGGCGGCAGACGTCGCGGAGCGAGCAGCGCCATGCGGGCTGCCGCCTGCCTCCTCTCGCTGGCGCTCTGCGCCCTGCCCGCCGCCTCAGGTGAGCGCCGGGGCCGGGGGGATGCGGGCCGAGGGCCGCCGCGGGGGCTCCGCGGCGGCCTCGCGCTGACGGGTGCCTCTCCCCTGCCCTGCAGGCGCCGGGCCGGCGGCGGGGCGGCGGGGCGAGAACCGCTTCGCGGAGCGGGAGAGCATCAGGCCGCTGCGGTTGGTGTCCGGAGAGGGCGGCGGCGGGGCGCGGCGGCCGGCGCTGAGCACGCGGGTGCGGAGCGGAGCGGCGCGGAGTCAGGTAGGCGCCGGGAGGGCCGGTCGGCACCGCTCGGTTCCCCCGAGGCGCGTTCCGTCTGCGGGGAAGGACGCGCGTCGCCGGGCGCTGCTCGGGGCGCGCTTTCCCGCGGACCGCTCATCCTTACCGCAGCGGCGCCCGAACGGGTTAAGACGGTCCCCGAGCCTCCGGTTTCCATCCCCCGGCCGTCAGCCGCGGCTCGAGGCGGCAGAGCCCAGCGGGCTCCTCGGCACGGCTGCGGCGCGGGGCCGGGGGGCGCGGGGCGCTGTGCGGGCAGCGGCCGGAGCTGCGAGGGGGCGGCTGGGATCGGCGGCCAGAACTTAACGGGGGGATTCGGCCTGCGCGTCCGATCGCTACGGCTTTTATTAATACTAATACGGTGATTTTAGTCTCAGCGTCGGGCTGGAGGTGGTACGTGAATGTTACATCTAACGGGAAAAGATGCTGTGTGCGCTGGCGCTGAGAGCGTGACAAACCTGTGCGCTTGGGGCGGTTGCTGAGATCCAAGTGAGCCGCAGGCCTCCGCCTGCCATGTGCCAATGGGCTGCTGGGTTGCTGTCGATTTCAGACATCAGGTAGCTGAAAATGGTCTCAGATTTTTTTTTTTTTTTGGTAGTCCTTAATGTATAATAAGCACTGACAACTTTTTTTTTTTTCCTTTTTTTTTTTCCTTTGCGTACATGTAGTTGAATAATAAATGTTCTCTTTATAGCATATCTATTTGCCTTTGAATGTCACTGAATCTGTGTAATGATCCTTCAGATACAAAGGCCGTATTTACATTATAATAAAATATGCTTTTATAACTTCCAAGCTGCATGCTTTGTTTAAAAAAAAAAATCTGGCATGTCAGAGCTCTTTGAAGGCATTCACCTGCTTGGTGCCGTGTGGCACTGCTGGTTGAGGTGGCTGTGCTGCATTTGGACCAACCATTAGGAGTCACTCACAGAACCAAACGGTTGATTTAAGGGCTTTGTTTTCAAGGGTGTCTCGAACTTCATTCACCAAACCTTCTACTCTTAACAGTTTTTTTAGGTCATCCACGTTTTGTTGTCAGTAGTCAGTGTCAGCTCTACTCCTTCCAGCAGAAAGTAGATCTGGTAGAATAGAAAGGGTTAAACACATTCATTTCACTGCAGTCTTCTCACTAAATTGAAGCTGTATGCGTGTAACTGCACACAACCACAACTTTTCCTCCTGATGAAGAAATTTTCCTTTACTGCTGAGAATACTGTCTGCCTCTCCGTGGCTTCTGGTGATTGTGACCCGCCACCCCCTCTTCCCTCCCCCAAAGGATGCAGCTGGCAGGGATTTGGGGGAAGAAAATACCAATGAGGAATCTGGCCAAGCTGAGTGGAGCCGGACTGCTCTTCTGTGCCTCTTGCATAGGGCACAGTTACATCTTAATTACAGGATGTGCATCCCTTGCCCGGAGATCTGAGTCAGCTTGGCAGCACGGGCAGCAGCACGGCTGCATTCACCTAACACGGCTCCATAGGAGCTGCCTTTGGGATTGTGTATGTGTGCAGCTGCAGCACTCACCATAGTAGTTAATATCTTGACTCTAAAAATCTGGCGTTGCGTAAAAACCAGCTTACCTCTGCCAGAGTGCATCTCAAAGCTACAGACTGTTAACTTCTGCTTTTGGGAGGCTGGTACAAGCCACAGAAAGTGAAAAGGTATGGGTTCTGCTGGCATGTGAACAGATACCCGAGTGCACTCTGCTGTGTCAGCAGCTCAGATCAGCGACACAGAGGTGCTCTCAATCAATAACGTTTTATTATATCTTAGTTGTTTTGTGTTTAAATAGGCTTTGACTGCCTCCAAACCCTGTTCTATCCATTGCTAGTTGTCTTTGGACAGATGTGTATCACAGTTAGAACATTTGATCTCAAACTAAAGCTTAAAGCATAAGCTAATGACCTTGTGGGTTGGTTTAGGAACTGTGTGTCTTGGAGGGGGCCAAAACATTCAGGAAGAACCTGGGATGGCAAAGGATAAGCGGCCATGTGTATACCTGATACCTGAATGGGATGGTGCAGAGCACTGGGCAACAAGGCTGTGGCTGGGGACTTAATGTAAAACAATGTAATTGTGTTATGAATTGGATAAAGATAAAAGGAAAGAGAGAGATTAGTGAAGCTGGAGAGAAGGAAGTTGCATTAAATCGGATTGGATCCCTTTAATTCCTGGATGAAAGCTTTAGCATAAGAAAGGGCAGAAGTTGTACAAGAGGGCTGCCAGCCTGAGTCCAGGATTGCACAAAGGGAAATTAAGATGGAAGCTCAGGGGCAAGCAGCAGCACAGGGGTGAGAGGAAAGAATGGAAGGCAAAAATGACAGAGAAGTAATGGATTTCTAGTAATCTGTGGGTTTTTTTTCAAGATTTGTTGAGAATTTTCTCTAGCAACTTCCTTTGTTTTGTTTGTTTGGGGTTTTCTGATCCATTGCCATCACTATAACTATGGAGTGACTTCTCAACACACATGCTTTACTGTTATTCAGAAAAATGGCATGTGTGTGTACTCAACCTAGAAACCCAGAATGAAATTGCTTAAGAAAAAAATCAGCATACTCAGTCTGAGCTGGACTTCATAGCACAGCACAGGGGAAGCTGCTACATATTCATATCATTAACATTTTAATGCTTGGTGAGCATTAAAGCATTCACCTGCTTTTGGGTTTTTGCTTTTAATTCTACCATGGAATAGAGTCAGTACAGTATCCATTACTTTCCCTTTTCCTCAAAAGGGGGCTTATTAGCAGCTGCACAGCATTTAATCTGAAGAGTAATCAAGATAAGATATATCTGAGAGTGTGTGAATATTGATATTATCATTACTGCTCTCCAGGATCATAGCAATGGACACTTAATTCACTGTTGTGTAAATAAACCTATTAGAAAATGAACATCTTGTTCATTTGGGCATTCTGTAAAGGATTCTTAACTAGGATTCTTGTCTTTTAAGGCCAAGAATGTTATTGAGAGTATAAGGAGCCTTTTGACTGCATATTTTCTGCCATATTTTGGTAGAATTTAGGTGTACAAGTTTCTTAATACTCTCATTTAGTCCATACCATGCAGGCATATTCTTCATAAGTTGTGGGAGTAAGCAAGCATTTCTTCCCAGTGCCTGCATTTCTTCTTCCACCAGTAAAGAAGAGAAAAAAGAGCACGAAGTCTGCTGTTATAAACACAAGTTTATACTCTACACCAGTACTATACTTAGAGGACTATTCTCTGTGGATCAAATGGTTGTGAAGATGAGATTCATTTGAGCTTACTGTCAGAACTCTGCAGGTTCTTCAGCCAACAGATGCCTTTCCTCAACCATTAGATGTTAGCAGTTATCTGGCTAAATTCTGGAGATCACAGCCTCCCTGATAGTGCCTGAGTGGTGCTGTGGTTGCAACGAGCGGTACATCAATGAACTCCAACTGAGTTTAACTGGGTCACTGGTTTTGTGACTGATCCTTGTCTCCTGCTGTCCTGACCTGGTATTTCCGAGGTAATACTGACCCCTTCACAGAGAATAAGGTTGTTTCCAGCATTTGGAGAAGAGAGTGAGATTGACCAGCAACTTGCTCAATGGCAGTGGGGAAGGGTCTGGTTCTCCTTGTGGACAACTTTGTGGTCATGGCAATGGGTCTGCGCACACAGTCTGAGGGACTGCATTGCTCATCTCTGGGCTGTCATTGCAGGTATCTGTTCTTGAGGAAATCTGGGAGATTTGCAATTATTTTTGATGAGAATAAAGTCCTGATGCTCTGACCCACTATGGGCAAAGATTAACTCATCTGCTGGCTAGACAAAACATTCGCAGTATGACAACTTCTGTTTCTCAACCAGTTTTTCACTTGCTTGTAACCAGTTGCCATTATGGTACACTGAATTCCTTAGGAATGAGTAAAAGTGCTGATGTGGTTGTGGAGAGCCTGGCGTGAGGGCCCCGGGATGTGTTTGTGCTCCAGAGTGATTGGGTAGTTTGCAGCAAGGTGTTTATTTGTATTATGCTGTCTGTGTTCCTGGATTGTTTGAGACCAAGTACACAATTCCACAAATTGATCAGGAAGCACGACTAACAGATTTCTTAAATAACTTCTTACTGCACATAATCAATTGCAGAGAAGCTCTGCTGTGACATGCTGAGCTTGCGTGATTTTGCTTGCTCTTTGAATTTAAATCATCCATCCAGTTACTCAGGGGCTGCCCAGTTTTCGCTTTTGCATTCTCTGACTTGTTGGACTTTCCTCAGACCAGCATATCCCTATTCTTTGCAGGTGCTCTGTAATTGCTAGTTCTATTTGAAACATTTTGCTTTCTGTTCTGGTGCTGTCAACTTCTGATAATATTAAAATTTCCTGTGTTTAGTAGCTCAAACAATTAGTAATCCATGGTTAAAAATGTGTTCTGACTGCTGAGGGGTTTATAAAACAGCTCTGGATTTTGGGACTGCTGGATTGATGACCGATGAAAAAAGAAGCGTCATGAGAAATTGCTCAATTCTGAGAATTATTTTCTGCCCACTTAGTCAAGTGATTGCTGTCTCTTGGAGAAACTTTGGCACAATTTTCAGTCAACCTATCACAAAATCAAAGGGGGAGGAGGATAAACTGGGATGGAGGCTGTAGTGAGCAAAAAGAACATGCATTTGGTTCACCGCCAGATCTGGTTTTCTTCCTGCCCCTTTGCTTCTTCTCTCTCTTTCTTTAAGGTTTATAAGGCGTTTGGCAAAATGCACGAAATATTTTCTAGTATTTAACATGTGCAGTTCTGCAATATTTGTGTAAGGATAAGATTCTCCATCAACCTGACAATAATCTGTGTCCATGAATATGTGAATGGCAGTTAAAAGACTAATCCTCATGATGCAGGTCCTGCCTTTGTGAAGAAGAAATGCTGTAGGCATAGACTGTCGCATGCTGCAAGGACATTCAGAATGCCCTTTGGTTTCTGTGGTAGGAGGGGCTTTCAGTTCTGACTTTTTATAAAATATATCTGCTCATAGCATGTGTGTTGATGATTTATAGGCAAAGAATATTACGGATTTCTAATTCATCCTTCTTTACAAGCTCATTTCAGGAAAATCCTTACTTGATAATGAGATTTGTTTTTGACATTGAATAAATATGCCCAAAAAAGCATCCAGAAAGATACTTCTTTTAGCTACTACTTCTGTGTTCATTTTGTAGAAATATTGTATTAAGACTCAGATTTTGAAGGGTGATTGAAAAACACAGGTGCCCTCATTTTGGAAAAAAGGCTGCATGGGAAATAGCTGTTCTGTGTGTCTTCTTTCTCATACAATAGCAGAGCTGAGAAGACACATTCCAAAAGCTATTTCTTAATCTCATGAAACAGCTTATATATAGTCTTTAAGGATCCTAAAGGCTCAGATATAGCGATGCTTATAGAAATCCTTATAGAAACCATCTTTCTCACCATTAGCTTGTTGCCATGATCAATGTAATAGCTACACATTTAAGATCTGAGTCTGATAGAGCAGCTCTTTCCAGCTCTGCTAATCAGTCTCTGTATCTACTCCCGATCTGTGCTGATGCACCTGAGTGCAGGACCAGATTGAATATTCTCTATTCTACAGTTTCATTTGAAGATACCTGTTTTGGAATTCTCATGGCTAGTGATCAGCTATAGCATAGTCACAATGCTGAAGCACGTGTTGCATACCAAACAGTGTCAGGATAAATACTGCTAAGGTTTACCCAAACTATGGAGGAAGTATGAGGGCTGCTCCAGAAGTAATGCCTCCTATTTTATTACACCAGCCCACAATGTCAAAGGGGGATGTTGGTGGGTGGTATGAAAGTAGAGGTTGAACCTTCCTGTAATATTCTGTTATATTTTATTGCTGTGTGACAGATGACAGCAGAGAGGCAGTCTGACAAATTGGCGTCTGTCATGGTGTGTATGAAGCAAAGGGGTGTCATTAAATTCCTACATGTGGAAAAAAAATGTATATTCATGGACAGTTGCTGAACATTTATGGAGACCAAACAGTGGATGTCAGCACAGTGAAACAGTGGGTGATGTGTTTTACCAGTGGTGACAGTGACATGAAAGACAAGCCAAGTCCCAGATGGCCATGAACAGCTGTCATACCATGAAATGAAGAATGTCTTGATCAGCTCATCTGTGTGAATCAGCTAATGGTGGTTACTATATTGAAAAACAGTGTTTTGTAGCTGAGCATTTTCTCTATCGAATAGTGTTATTGTGCACTTTGTAGCTGCTGTAGTTCCCGTGGAAATAAATAGGAGGCATTATTTTTGGAGCAACCTATGTACAGATGAAGTTAGCATTTACTCTAAAATTTTTGCCACAAGCACATTAAGGATATATATAGTAGGTGTCATATTATATTTGCTACTTTAGATCTCAGTAACTCTCTACCAGCCTTTAAGTCACTCAAGACCAAGAGCTTTCCTTAGGATTCTGCCTGTTAAAACATTGTTGCAGTTCCCCTGTTAAACACTGTGTAAGGTTCAGCTAAACTCCGTAAAACCCTCAAAAGCTTTATAAGGTTAATCTTTCTCAAATGTATGTCCCTCTGGCTAGTTCTTCCATCTCAGATCTGATGGGGTTTGCAGTCCTTCCACTCCCTGCAGCCCATTCCTGCCCGATTTCTCTCTTTGGAGTGTGGGAACCTTCATCCTTGACTCTCATGGATTTGAACTGAAGCTGCTTCTCCTTCTTGGTGGGCTGCTGTCCTCCTCAGGGGAAGGAGCTCACAGGACTGTTAGGTGATCTGGCTGCCCAGGCCTGTGTTTGCTCCCTGGGCCTGGATGTGAAGAGTGAAGCCTATTAGTAGAAGGCGGCCAAGCCCACCTCTCTTATACACAAGCCTGTGGGATCTTCCTACTCCAAATCACACAGACAGAATCAAGAATTGTAGGCATTCAGAGAAATCAACTGGCCTCTCATTTTTCTACTGACGTGGTTCAGGCTTTTGGTCCATAAATATCCTCTTCCAGTGTTGCATTTCCTAGTAACCATTTAGTTTTATGTGTGCCAGATGTTAATCAAAGCAGCTGCATTTTGCTTTTCCAGAAATGACCATGTAAGGGAAGGTTAATGTTTCTTCCCAAAATATTATTGAGTGAGCACTGAGTAGTGAAGGTTGCTGAAGGGCTGCATGGGAGTATTGACTGAGAATGTGGATGGGGTGGGCTCTGCCAACCTGTGCACCTCCATGAGAGGGGTGGTTGGTTGGGTATGTTCAGATGGAAAAGCAGTGTCACGTGAGGTTAAAGACTTGACAAATAGTATGTAGAAAAGAAAATAAGTGACAAATGATGCAAAGACACTTTACCATTGGGTCAGTAAGAGTCCAACTTGAAACCTGGACTCAGTTAAAGTTCAGAGCACAGCATTGCTGCTGGCTATTTGCCATTAGGCAGTGAAAATTTGACCTGCTGTCATTTCTCTACCCATACATGGGGATGAGGCTCACTACAAGGGAGGCAGTCGGGATTTGTCTGTAAAGCTGGTTTGTTGGTTGCTGTCATCTTCACAGAATTTGTATAATAAATTTACTCTATTCTCCTTCTTTCTCTCTTTCTCTCTTTTTTTTTTTTTAATAACTTTTGTAATTGAAATGAATGTGCCCAGAGCAGAAAACTGTAGCAAGTCAACACGCTTTAGAAAAATTGTGTTCCAAAGTGTAATATTAATACAAGATTTAGAAAAAGAATTGTGTGGCTTTTAATGTTGCCTTGATGCTGTAAGTAGAATATATGTGAAGGTGGAGGTTAGAGCCCTCTGACATTGAGCTCAAAATTTCCCAGAAGAATTGTAGTATATAGAAACATGTTATGTTACAGAAAGGTTTCCTCAGAATATTCTGGTCTCTGAAATTCTGTGGGAATGAAAAAATCCATTGACTCTTTCAGAAAATGTATACAGTAAAAATGTTAATTCATTGTGACCTCTTAGGCTTTATCAAGAAGAAAATGAGTTTTAAATGATGTACTTTTCTTGCACTTTGCAACTCTAAACAGGACTTTGATACTTGAATGTAGAGTGTGAGTCATATTGAAAAAGAATTATCTGTGGAGTTGAGCAATATATTGGCATGCCTGGGGTCTGCAAGTTTAATCAAGCCCGTTGTGCTGACAGAATGTTAGTAAACTTTCTGCTGTTGCTGGAGAACTGTTTATGGGAAAAGTTTGTTAGCTGTGTTGGTAAGCATGAGGTGTCAAACACTGCTTGTTATGCACAGTGGAAAGAGATAATCCTCTGGTAATCTTTCCTCAGTTTACACACTAAGTGTAAGACAGTTGACAGTGTTTGGAATATGTGACTGTATTGCTGAATAAAGTGTTACTTGCTGATACTTGGTGTACAAAGGAGCAAAGTAGCCTGCACTCTTTTATTATTTTTGAATGCTTTTTTTTGTGTAAAGCATAAGCAGCATTAATTTTTGCAGATTTCTCTGGTGGGGGAACTCTGTTCCTTCATTTCTGAAGTCTACGAGAATTGCTAAAAATGGTATATTTCTCTAAACATCATTGATTCATTCTAGAATTTGGAAAATGTACAGCTAGGATTGATCTCAAAGCACCAACTGCTCCAGTGAAGGAAAAGTCCAAATTCCTTCACTCTTCAGGATTTGTATATTCATTGAACTTGCCTTCTTGCCTAAATGGTGACCTTGAGACAATAAAGTCCTTTCTATAGCTGAATGACACAGTGACCAGATGGTTCATCCTCAAGTGCTGCCTTCAGTGCCTGCGTTGCCTTCCCTGTCATGTATTCCCTCTCCCTGCAGATTCATTGTGCTTTATTTGTTTGCTGCAGCTGTGCATGAGGAGCTGCTCATCTGAGGTCTTTCCATTTGAAACTGCCAGATGTCCTCAAGGGTTGGATCTTGTTAGGACAGTTTCGTGTAAGAAAGATTTTCCATGTCTGAGTCCTTTCCCTCATATTTCTTCATAAGGACGTAGGTTCACCATGTAGTTACACAATCGGGTCCTGAAGCATCTTCCTCTCTTGCTCTTCACTGTATATCTGACTCTGAAACCTACAATTGCTGCAGAAAGCAATGAACACTGTGGAGTCCATATATCACAGATTAGTCTGTTTTCTCTCCTTCTTAGTCTGGGTTTAAAAATGTGGTCTTTCATGGTCATCAAAGTTTTTGTACGAATTGTGACAGGAGAACATTTTGATCTTTATTAGTTTTTGTTGGTGACTTTACTTTGTTTCCTACTTGCAATCCATCACTTTATTAGTCACCCTTATAACAATCTATTTTACCATACTTTTCCTAGCCATTAATCTTTCATGAAGGACCTTGTCAAATGTGTTTTAAAAACAAGAGGTTGAGCAGTCACTGGTTTTATGCTCTTCCCCAGCATTGCACATTGTTTGTGACTTTTATACATGCATCTTTGTTGTTTCCCTTTAAGAAAAAGAAAAATAAAAGAGTACCATTTCCCAAATGTTATTCCTTTCACTGGGTTATGGACTTTCACAGCAACAGAAATTACAGTAATTAGTCTCATAGGAAATCCAAAGTCATAACTAAAGTTTTCTTAAAGTCAAAGGAGCGTAATCAACAAACATAGTGGATATATGATCCAGTTGCATGTGGTTTTTTTTTTTCCTCTGGGGCTAGAAACAAATGTTAGATTGCTTCTTGGGAAGCAGCATCTTGCCCACTTAGTTCCTTAAACTTGTCCTTTCGGATCTGTGACATCAAATGGCAGTTCATGCTAAATTTGCTCACAGTGACAGCCTGATAGTTTTCCTGTCTTCATTCCTCCATTGTTTAACCTTGGATGAATTTCTGAGGAAGATGAAATGGGGACTAGGAAGGACAGCAAGGAGGAGAAGTTTTCAGGGGAAAATAAAGAGTTTTTTTGGTAAGTCAGCTTGTTTGTAACTGTTCAGAGATGCCCATAGTCCTGGTGTACCGTGCAGAGGTGTAGGGTGAGATGGTAGAGCTGAGTCCAGCAGGCTCAGCACTGCACATCTGTAGGACTTCTGATGGTCGCTGCTGCTGCTGCTGCCCAGATGTTGGATGTGTAGCAGTGATATCTACGTGATAGATTGCATAGCTATTTGTTCAAGTCTGATTCTTCCTGCTGCTGCTCCCCTCATGTCTCGCTGGGGACTCTTATTTTACCGCTCTGAGTACATGCAGACAGCCTCTGGTTTCAAAGCTGCAAGTAAATAATAAAAGAGATTTTTTTTTTTACTACCGAGAAGAATCACTACTGGCGTTTTAGAGGCACAAGTAGTCCGTGCTTCTTATTTCATTGATACTAAGGTGTTTATGTGGAGAAAAGCTATTTTAGGTCATGTTTACGGCTTCGTCAGGACCTTCATCTGACAGGGGCTGGCAAAGCTCCACTGCAGTGAATGGGACGATACCTCCGCGCTCCGGCTGCCCGCGTTAATCCCACTCTGCCTCTCCCGTGTTTGGCATGGACACCAAATGTGTGATCAACAATGAACATGGACCTCCAAAAGCCTTTTCTTATTTCTGGCTTTTCCTCAGAAATGTATCAGTTGTACCCCAAGGAGGCAGCTGTAAGAGGCGTTTGATCAAATCATGCATAAAATAACTTCATTTTTTTTAAAGAAAGCCTCATAGATATCTAGATTTATGTTATGGAGAAAAGAGAGAGCTTGCATAAAGAATGACAGTGATTAAGACAATAAATAAGTGCCTGTAAATACTCTGAGAATGCTGAAGAAAGTAAACTAGAAATTTTGCACTTTTTAATATGCTGTGATGTGTGAGTTTTTGATAAAAATTACATTTTGAAATGGTAGTAGGGAAAGTCTGAGGAAGTAATGTTGCATTTGTTTTTGCTGTGTGTTTTTCCAAAGTGATTCCTTGGGTCTGAGATTTCTTTTCTTTAGTTAGACCTGGGCTTCTACCTCAGCTTTGTCCCTTAGTAAAGTTTTCTTTTTTTTGCCTCCTGGGACAAACAGAAAAGTAAGTTTTAGAACAAACTACTAATTTTACATGCACCTGCAATATACTACGTAACACAACACGGCTGAGGCTGAAACGTATCTATTCAATGTGTGTGTGTGCTAATTAGCCCCAGATGGCATAAATTTGATGGTTGTTTTCAAAATCATTATTATTTATTTTTAGATAAATTTACAAGGAAACATTAGTATGTTTTTTGCCAAATGTCATTAACGTATTTCTTTTGATTTCTCATGGGCTTACCTCTGTACTTGCTGAATTTAAGAGGCAGATGTTTCATGCAAATTTAAAGGATTGGTAACAAGCTGAGATTTTTGTCCTCCTACTAAATAGAGGGGGCAAATTAGATGAATATCTAGGGAAGCCATTATTTTGTAAATAGTGTCTGCTGCAAAGCCTCATTGTTCTTACAGGCTCTGAAGTACAGGTTTCAAGTTCTCTCTTTCTGTAACATTCTGTATAGCTTTCTTGATTCTCTTGATGCTTTTGAGTGTACAAATTTGATCACAATCTTTTAATTACAAACCACAATGCTATATCAATAATAGTGAATACAAAATTCCTTACATCAAAAAGCGAGCATACAAATTGGATTGGGTTTTCTTGTACATATATTTTTTTTAAATAGAGAAGACATTCTTCTCTCTTGGTGGAAATTCTTGTTATCTCTTCCAGCAAAGCTTAGGAAAAGCATCTAAGAGTTTTATGCAGTATAATTCAGAAGGAAGAAAGATGCATTATTAGAAAGTTCACACTTCAGTCACAGTATATTTTTAATTCTCTTTTTCCTTATTTTAATGAGGAAAAATGTTAGTCATTATGTTGGCATGCCAATTCCAAAATCCAACTAATTATAATGAACATGAGAACATTTCTAAAACGTCTCCTTTCAAAATTCTTGTTAATGTGATTGTTAAGAAAGCGTGTAGCTTGTAAACCTTTCACTGCTGATTGAAACATTTGCTCAATTTGAAATCAGTCTTCTGAATGCTTTGTATTGAGGGTTACCTTCAGAATAATGCAACGAATCTCACCAGTGACCTGCAGTCCTGTGCTTTGGCTGCTGTTTATGTCCATGTATTCCCCCTGGAGGTGCTCAGGGGGGTTTTCTGCAGAAGGCTGATTCTACAGGGTTTGTGTTGGGAATTGTCATTATTTTGTTGTGTTTCTTTAGAATGCTCATGCACAGTACTGATTGCCCAACTCCTTTATTACTGTTGTGCTCCCTAAAGCATGGATCATGAGATTTAGTATAATCACATCCCTCTTGGTTTGGCAGTAAGATTTGTGTATCACTTTTGTTTTTCTAGAGGTCAAGCCTTCATATTTGTTTTAGATAAAATATCTTTGCACTTAATGGTTTGGAATAGTCCTTTCCGCTCCATTGACTTTTGATTCCTTTCAGACTTTCATTGAAATGCTTAAACTTCGTGATCTTTGACAAAGCCAGCTCCCACGTAGTTGCATTAGATGCATCAGATGCTTAGTATTTTTTATAAGGGGAGCTTGTGGAGTAGTGCACCTTATGTAGCACTTCAAATTACGTCTGAAGATACTGTTTTGGAAGTCATTTTTGATATTTTCTTTCTTTGGTTGCATGACATTAACATTTCAGAACTTTTTGGTTGTTTTAGGGGCACAGGCACTGTGCTCTCCCATTACACTACTGGAGCCTTCTCCCCTGGCTCTTGTTCGTGTTCTGCACTGAGTGCATCTCTCCTGGTCTCCAAGAACACCCTTTTAATGACTCGGTTTTCAGGCACTGATGTGTCATACCCATGGCTGCTAAAAAAGCCTCACAGTTTTCTGAGAAAGTTCTGTGGTTTGAGAACAGAATGATGTAATTGATTGTCTTGCTTCAGTGGTTCAGAAGAGCCTTTGAAGGTGTCTTTCTTGTTACTTCTGCTCAAACGAGATGTCAGAGATGCAGCCTGATTTTCTTTCTTTGGATTCTTTTACAGATGTATGTCTATGAACCTGGCGTCCCTTCCAGCTGGCCATTTTACCATTTGCTGAGCAGGCATATTGATGTACTTAAAAATACTGTAGAGCCAAGACTAAAAAATCCATTTATATTTTTCGTGGCTCTTTACCAGATATTCGGAAGAACGATTATCCTAAAAAGCATACTGGCTATTACTCTTAAGGTGCAGATTTTTGTTATGCTGGATGAGATCTGTTAGCTGTCGTTGAAGGGGGGGATCTGTCCTCCTCTGTGCTTGCTGGCTGCATATCCCCTCCAGCTCCTTTCCATCGCATCTGGGCATGCTGTGGCTTTATATTTTATTTGGATCAGCTTATTTGTCCGGCAGAAAACTGATCCAGTCCAAGTAACAATTAATTTTCTGACACTGATCTGAATTCAGGCAGTCACACAGCCAGCAAGGGGGAGCAGGGAGGAGGCAGGACTGCATACAGAACTGCAGCTGGGATTGAAGGATTCTTTGCATCTGTAAAGACTGCCATTTCTGGAAAGGGCTGAATTTGTTTGGAGATCAAAAATGTGCATCTTTGCATCTCAGTTGGTATGAAATACACTTGAGATACACTTGATTGTATGTGAGTGTAAACTTAATGGTGAATTTCATGGGTTTGCACCACTTGCTTTGGGGATAGCAACATCTGTTTAAAGTTTTTCATTCTAATTTATTAATAGGCACTTTCTACCATAAATCTGCATTAAGAGCTTCTATCAGGCAGTAAGTGTGGTCCAGGGTCACCTCAGAAATACATTAGGCTTGCAATTGCATGTCCTATAGACCTGTCCAGGGGAAGAAACTTCCCAGAACAAATCAATATGATGCAATATACCTAGCAGTGTAAAAACAAAGAAGGAAACAAACCTCAAACAATAATAAAAAATCAACAAACACCCCAAATCCCCAGGCATCTTTGCTCTTAAAGTTATATTCTTATATGAAATTAGCATAGATGAGTATGATTTTTTTCACAATGGTTACATTTGCTATATACAGATTTAAATTATGCTTTTTATATTCTTCAGTATAAGCATTTGGTGATATAGAAGATTTAGTTATAGTGCATACATATATCAGAATGATGGCAAATGTAGCTAACAAATAATAAAGTTAGCAAATAATAAAGTTCTTTACATTTAATAAAGTAGCAATGAATTGTGAGCAGCTGTGCTGGTGTTATTCCTCTGATCACGAGGTGGTTGTTACTGAGCAAGTAGCTAAATGAAGGTTATCTAGGGTTAGCAAACATGCTGCAGTGGAACATTTGAATGACTAAACCAGCATTGGCCCATGCTGTGTTTTGCAGTCCTTGGCTTGTCATGTCCTGTTTTGTGAGCAGCAGCCTCATCATTCAAATCTAGTAAGAGGTGGAGTTTCAAAACCATATTCAAAGCAAACTCTGCTGCCTGCAAGTTGGAAGAGAAATGCCAATGCTTACAAGATAATTTGCTGACAGTTCTTTTAGTTGTGGCTGTGGTTGAGCTAACCCTGGGCTAGCTGCCTCTGGGTGGGATCAGCAAAGCAGTGGTCCTGGTGTGGTGCCTCTACATGGGAGGGTGTCCATGTTGCCTCATGGATACTGTGCCTCACAATCATTTGGGACTAGCTTGATCTCCTTAATTCCAATTAAGGGATTCAGAAACTGGTGATATGAAGAAATTTCCTTCTTTTCCTTCTTTCCTTTTTATTTTTTACTATATATATAGAAAGTAGGTTTTTAATATTGCTGGTAATTCATCACTGAAATCATTTACTTGGATAAGATAAAGTGTATGACACATTCACTTACTTGGTCAAAGATTATACATTTTTTCAAAAGAGGTGCTCTTAGGTCATTCAGGAGTTACAAGAACTGCTCAGTGAAGTTCCATGGCATGTGATACAAAGAAGCTTAGATAAAATGGGGATAGCTGAAATTATATGTGACTGAATTGTATCTACTACGAGGTCTCCTAAGATGCTTTATAGTTTAATACTGCATCCTTCTAAACCACAGTTTAAATACCTGAAATTTTTCATGTATGCACATTCACTACAGTGGCACAGTGAGGTGTTTTTGTAGAGCATTTACAGCCTAGGCATCCTCTATTGAGAAAAACTTTTGGTGATTTTTTTTTTTAAAGAAATCAACTGTTTGCAAATACTTATTCACTGTTGTTACTTTTTTTTTTTTTTAATTGCTAAAACTCATGCTTCTACAATGACAAGAAAATTTGGCTATAGGCTATAGGGCAACTCAAAAATATCATTAAAAAATAATTCCCTCAATTTCCCATGTCTTTATTACTGTTCTTTTCCAGACAAACTGGTATTCTCAACTCTTCTGGATTTAATGCCTATTGAAAGCCTGCCAGTAGTTTTAGAGAGAGTGAATTTGATGATTCATATTATCCCATCCTGTCCTGTGTTTCCCAGACTTTTCAATAAATCATTTGTTACAGTTGTACTGTCCTGTATTGTACTTCTTTGAGAAGTGTGGTATACAGTTGTAAGTGGTTGCTCAGTGCTTCTTTTAGATCCTTCTGTCTACATGCTTCAAATCTTAATGGGTAGATTTCAATGGAAAGAAAGTAAAGAACAAATTGAAACTGCTCCAACATGTCTGAAAGTAGCTTTTCTTACTAATTAGTTAAATAACATCGCTGTTCAGTTTCTTGGGAGTTTTAAAGTCTGGAAACAAGTGTTGCATTTCCATCAGATTACTCAGTGTTTTCTTTCACTGCTACTGGAATAAATATATATCTTGAAGATAGTGATTTACAAAGTATTCCTGTATTTGTTTGGTATGGGAGTGAATGGAAGCAATTAATTCAGGGAAATGCATTGCAAAGAGAGAGAGGAATAAAGGAAGAGATGTTTCCCTAGCACCAAGTTTTGTTTGGTTGGAGTTTTGGGAACGTTTTGGTTGAGATGGGTTTCAGGGGAGTGAGTCACAGCTTTACAAAAAATAGTTAATCAGAGTTTATCCCACTGCTATCACCTCACTACATGAGCTTTAGTGGGAACTTATCTGAAATACCAGCTTCTTCTGGATAACATTGGCGAGGCTGGTGCACACAGCCTGGCCTGAACGAACTGGGCACATCTCAGCTCATCTCTATGGGTCAGAGCCAAACTGATCAATGAGGAGGAAATTTGTATTTGTTCAGGGTTTTGCCTGAGGTGGAAGTTGGAAGGGAAGAGTTATTTCCTACAGTGTTGGTGTATTAATGTGGAGGGTGCATAATTATGGCAAATCTGGTTGTATTGTTGGAAATTCTTGAACAAACCTCAAAGTTCAGCCAAAAAGAAGTCATTCACTCTGATAAATACTGTGTCTATTTCAGTGTAGTTTTATTTGGTTAGTATTGTTGCTTTGTAAATATAATTACTTTCCGTGTTCAGAAACTTGTATGGTATATTGTGTTGTAGCTGAATACCAATTCTTCTCTTTTCTATTTTGCAGTCTACCCACATTGCTCGAGCCAGCTTCCAGGTTGATGCTTTTGGGTCATCCTTCATCCTGGATGTAACGCTAAACCAGTAAGTAACGATGTATCTTTCTCTGTGGTCACTGAGGACCTGGTTCCAGTGAAATATGAGTGTTCTACAGAAGCTTTTGAGGCACAAATGCTATATTTAGGTATTGAGTTAATTTATAGCAATATACTTTAAGTTTTTCTACTATTTCCTCAAGTACCATTGTAGAGTTTGTGTTTCTACTGTTACTACATACTATTGCAGTGTAACTAACGTTTGGGTTGTGTAATTTCATTTAAAATCTTTCAGTTTATTATAAAGGCCAATTACTGTACTCATACAGAACCTCGATGGGTATTAAAACACAGAGTTGCTGAAAACTGTTAGCATTTTAATAACCAAGTGTAAAGTATTGGAGACACAGCAATAATGCTCAGAAAAGAACAGGACGGGTGGTGGTGAAGGAAGTTTCCTCAGATGTGTTTACAGTCTTTTGGGAACAGAGAGGCATTATAAGACAGTGACACACTGTGAACTTCAGATGACGAGGAAAGATTGGACAATAGTAAGCTTAAAAAGAAATCTGGTATTTAGCTCTGGATAACAAATTTTCAAAGTAGCCTTTTAGCACAGCTGTTTTAAAATTGCTTTACTTTTCTCCTCCAAAATGAAAAGAGAATAAATGATATATTAAATGAAAATGCTTGGTTAAGTCATTCAGCTATTAGTAATTGCACATAAAGTTGTGTGGTTCAGTGTTAGAGGCAAACTGCTTAGTTTCTACAAGTCCCTCTACTAAAGAGATGAACGATTCATGTTGCAATGGGAACAACTTTCTATCTTCTTTTTTTTTTCTTCTTAATTTTTTTTTTCATTTGTAAACACATTTTAAACAGTGGCAGTCACTTTACATGTGCTAACAAGTTAAAATCCACATGTGAATCCCTGCTGGCTGCAGAGGGAAGAGATGTTGCACTGCTACAAGGGAAGGGAAAGAGGCTGATTTAGAAGGATGATTTTTACAACAAATACATTTTAACAGGACATTCTTCCTCTAGAAATCCTTTGAGAAGAACTGAGTCCACGACACTGAAGTGTTTGTTTGAAATTTTTAATAATTTTTAATGCAATATTTGGTGTTCTCTGTTATACATTGCTGACAGTAGGTTGCACAAACTTGTTTTTATTTTGGGTGGCAGGTTAGTGCTGTGTTCATAGTTCCTAAAAGCTCAGAATTCTCCTTGCTATATGAATATGAGGTCATTGTAATAAGAATAAATACATTTTCTAGTGGTATATGAAAAAACCAGTTTGGGATGTGATTTTTATAAACTTCAGTAGTTCCCTTTGGGTGGATTTTTAGTTTTCACACATGTAAGTATGCACATACATAAGCAACAAGTCACAGAATGCAGCTTTATAAAAATACGAACTTTGCGTGAGAAACAAGGCTTTTCTTAATGTGAGAAAAGTCCTTTCACAAAATGAAAACAAGAAGGCTATAAGGCAGTTAGGATGTTTTGCTTCTATCATGATATTAAATCAACTTTTAAACTGCTTCTGAAATAGCATTTGCAGATCATCAAATAAACAGAAGGCCAAGAATACCAGAGCAACATTGAAATGTATTCTTAATTAATATTCCTGTGGACAAATCTATTTTATTCAGAAGGCTGTATATATATGTATTTTCTCTTGTAATTCTTACTCTTTCTATTATATTCTGTGTGTATTTTCTAAGGGCCCTCAGAGAAAGATATGATTTTTTTTAGGAATGTCTTTTACGTTTGGCCCATGATAGCTTTATAACCGAGAAGTAGTTGAGTGCTCAGAAGGACCTAGGGTCAAGATTTCAGTTTTTCTCTTGAAAAATTATTGTCTTAACTAAACCTCTGCTGATATCAAAACCACCTGAAGCTGTCCTCTGTGGTAAAATTCTCTCATATGCTTAATATACATTTGAGAAATAGAAAAAAAAAAAGAGGATGAAAGTGTTTGGCCAGTCCTGGATGCAAATAAGAGGAAGGAAAAACAATTTTCCAGTGGGCATTACCATAGTATGGCAGTCTAATGTAACACTGACATCTGCATGCTTTCTTCTTGCTCATTTTGGATCTCAACCTGTTCATATTGCACTGAAATGTGTATTTGGTCACACTGCATTGAAACGTTACCTTCATTAGTAATGAAATATGCTACTACTATTACTGTTGAAAGATGGTAATTACAGTATATTGTCAATTTTTTCACTGATGGTATTTTTTCCGCGTGTACCGTCACACTTTCTCTCTTTTTTCCCCGAGTTGTTATAGTATCTCTATAATAAGCTTTTTTCAAGATTGTGTTTCTTTTTCAACTTTTTTGCCTTTTCAGTGAGCTGAAGTATTTACAAAGAAGCTTTCAGATTGGATCAGTTTAAGAGGTTCAATCCCTTAGGCAAAGGTTAGGAACGCATTAGTTGCACCATGTTTTTATGAATCCATTGTATCGGTATCTTTGTGTTCAGAATTGCATCTAATGGAGCTGTTTTCTGTGACTATCTTTGTTAGCATGTTCAGTTTCCACCTGTGTTGGCCAGTGCTGCTTTCAGGCTTCCCTCCTTTCATACATGGCTGCATCTCAACTGAATTATGCATGGCCTGCATAACAATTGAGTGGGCTTATTTATTTTTTTATTAATTCCTTCCTCCTGAAGTTTTTAATGTCCCAATAGTATCTGTGGCTCAACAAATGGCCATTTCTTTTTTTGTGCAGAATTCTTCTTCTTGTTAATGTAGCCATGTGAGCATTTCACTCTTGTCTTGGAATGTAATTATGCAATTACAGAGCAGAGCTCGCCAGGAAATGGGATGTTTCTGAGAGCCTCTTTGAGGTGCCTGGTGCTGTATGACTCTTGATTCTGCCTGAAGAGACCTGAACAGGGGCATGGCCACCTAAGTACGGGGTGGCAGAGAGCAAACGGCAGAACAGCCCAAGGCAAGCTGTAATCATGGGGTTCGACTGAGAAGGAGCATGCTGCAGGTTTGCTAATCAGAAGAGCCACAGTATGTCTGCTTGTCAGGATTGTGGACAGTTCCTGCCTGGCAGAGGGTGACCACCTCAGGTCTGCTTTGTGGTGACCACATCATGCAAAAAAAGAAGGCTGTAGTCCATCCCTGCTACAGCATACTCCTTCATCTGAAGGCCGCTGTGTCTTCTGCACCTCTGCAAGTTTGCCGATGACACCAAGCTGAGTGGTGTGGCTGACACATTAGAAGGAAGAGATGCCATCCACAGGGACTTCAGCAAGCTCCAAAGGTGAGCCTGTGTGAACCTAATGAGGTTCAGCAAAGCAAAGTGCAAGGTTTTGTACTTGAGTCAAAGTAATCCCAGATGTATATACAGACTGGGGAAGGACCTGGGGGTCCTGGATGAAAAATTGAACGTGAGCCAGCAGTGTGGTCTTGCAGCTTGGAAGGCCAGTGGTATCCTGGGCTCCATCAGAAGAAGGGTGGCCAGGGAGGATTGTCCTTCTGTGCTCTGTCGCCCTTGTGAGGCCCTATCTGGAGTACTGCATTCAGATCTGGAGCCCCCAATGCAGGAAAGATGTGGAGCTGTTGGAGAGGGTTCAGAGGAGGGCCACAAAGATGATCAGAGGGCTGGAGCACTGTTCCTTTGAAGACAGGCTGAGGGAGCAGGGCTTGTTCAGCCTGGAGAAGAGAAGACTGTGAGGAGACCTCATTACAGCCTACCAGTATTTAAAAGGGGTTTATAAAAAAGGAGGGGAATCAACTTTTTGCAAAGGTAGACAGTGATGTGACAAGAGGGAATGGTTTTAAGCTCAAGGAGAGAAGGTTTAGATTGGATGTCAGGGGGAAGTTCTTCACAGAAAGCGTGGTGAGGTGCTGGAACAGGGCTGCCCAGAGAGGCTGTGGATGCCCCATCTCTGGAGGTGTTCAAGACCAGGTTGGATGGGGCCCTGGGGAGCCTGGTATAGTGCCATATCTGGAGATTGGTGGCCCTGCCTGTGGCAGGGAGGATGGAACTTTCTTGGGATCCTTTCCAACCCAAGCCATTCTATGATTCTGTCATAGGGATGGACAGAGCTCATTTTCCTGAGCCTGAGTTGTGGTCACTTAGGAGGCTCAGGATGAACACCAGGTGTTCTGCGGGAACCTGTGGCTTTCAGAATGTGGCCTTGAGCTTCCAGCTGCCCACACATGCCCCTGCTTGTTGTGCTACAAGGAGAGGAGCCCTTCTGAGATCGTGCCTTTTTTTTTTGTGTGAGAGTGAACACACTGAGAGTGTGAGGTTCTCAGGTTAATGGTGATCCATGTGCTAGTGGAAATTAATCCATGAAGAAGTACACTTGGCAAGATGGGCCTGGTGACATCACCCTCTGTAGGGAGTGAATGTGCTTTTGTTTGTCCTGGCATTCCAGAGAGGTACCAACTGTGTAGGTAAGTCCATAGTCATGATAATCAGTGACATCCATAAGGCTTACAGATCTCAAATGAGGTGAATTTTCCAGAACCTGCAATCATTCTTTTTATATGGGGAAAATAAATGCCTTTTTCTTCTGGCTTATCAAAATGTAGGAAAAATCAAAGGTCCTTCACAAAATGCTGATCTTCAGTTATTTCTGGTTAATGATACTGGAAGATTCCTGGCACTCTAGGAATATTTTGCTTTGCCACTGAGTGGTTTTAGGGGCTTCTGCTGAGAAGGATACAGACATTCTTCATTCCTTCTGGGGAATTTTTATTAGAAATGTCTCTTAACTGGAGTTTTGTAAACCTTACAGAATCAGATCATAAACTTCATCAAAAAATCCCCCAAACAGAAGCAAAGTAAAAGGCAGCTTGATAGACAACTGCCAGCTTTTTCATAAGACAAAATGCTGAAACCTTGCTTGTAAGTTCTCTTGGCAAATGGTCATTAACACTAATATCAATGTGTCATGTAAGCTCTAAATGAAAAGCATATTCCTAAATTTGCTGTAAATCATAAACATTGGCTGTGTGGCATTCAAAAGGATTAACTTCCTGACATGATTTAAAAATGCAGTTGCACCATTTCTGGTTCTTACGTTTCTGGTTTTCCCACAAGTCCTGTGCTTCTCTGATCACCTGTAGTTCTTGGCATGAATGCAGGTGACTGTTGGGATAAGTGGATGTGATAGGTGGTGGCCAGATCAAACATCAGGAAGAGCAGATCTTCCTTTAAGCTGTTTTGGATCTCCCTAAAGTCTAGCCCAAACTTGTTAGTTATTTTAATGAATGCCTTTGCTGCACAGTTCCAGCTGTGCTCACTGTCCGCTGGAATTTATTGGGATCTAGAGAATTTAAACTATCTTCACTTCATTTATTTGTGCCCTATGCGTGCCAGCTGAGGAGTCTCACTTCGGTATGATTCCATTCTGCTAATTGACTCGTATTTAAAATGATTCCCTTTTGCACCATACAAAAGTGCCCTGAAAATGTAATGTCCAGTGCCAGTTTATAGGCAGCACAATGTAGACCAGGCTCAAGTCTGAATGAGGCTTTGGCTGATATTCTGCAGTATTTTTGGATTTTGTTTGACTTGTAATTCAAGTGAATTTTATCATGTGCTGTATGATCAGAACCCCAGCTGTCCAAGTGGGACTGTTCTTTCACAATCCCATTTTGAAAAGTCATTTGTCTTTCCCTCAGTTTGTGGTGGGAAAATTAGTACGGTCATAATTACAAGCCAGACTAAGGAACGCTTCCTCCCTGACCTTGTTGCTTAATTCCAAATGTTGACTTTGTTCCTTGTGAAGCAGTTATTCTGCACTTCCATTTGTGTTAGTGTGTTTTACTAATGCATGTTTTGTATAAATTGTTTCTCAATGGTTTATAATTTTTTTCCTTATCTTTAATGAGAAATGTCATTTCTACAGCAAGTCTAATTTTGTTTGGGCTAAAAGATGAGGAAAGATAAGACAAAACTCAAAGCATATTCTCGGGCTAGAGAGAACACAGTTAAATGATCTGTATATTATCTTACTTTAGGATTTCTGCCTTTGTGGTTTTTGTTTTTTTGTTTTACCCTAAGTTTGCTTCAAAGTATTGTAGGAGTGAGGAATTTGTCAAAATAGTTGTTTTAATAGTTCATTACCCTCAATGATAAAAGTTTTAACATTATGTCTAAACTGAAAAAGCCCTGTAGCATTGAATTTTCCTCCTGCCTTGGTACCTATAGCATATCAGCCTTTTTTTTTTGTTACAGTTGAGTATAATCTGGGCTTCTGGATCTTTGAGAGAAGAGTATCTTTTAAGTCAGTTTTTGTGACTCTTGATTCTGACCTCTCCAATTTATCAGTGTCTTTACTGAAACTCAGTACTATATTTCATCAGTGTCACATACAAAGGTAGCACAACCTTCTCATTTCTAATTGATATACCTTTATTTTCATATAGTATACACACAAATTGTTTTTAGTTCTACATCAGAGTGGGAAAATTGCACAGATTTTTCCAATTCTTTTTCTTTCCCTTTTTCTTTTTTTCTTTTCCGACTTCCTACTTCAAAACTTAGACTACATTGTTTAGTAGATATGGGTTCTATTCTTTCATGTTACTATATCAGCATTTCTACTATTATTGAATTCATAATCCTGTATAAGAAAATGAGTTCTTTACCACTGACAAATTCTCAGGTTACATTGATGAGAAAAAATTTCCACAAACCTAGGTTGAATATCAGTAATTTTACTGCCTTCCTTTAATTTGTTCTGTGTAATGTTCCATGATGCTTAAGAGTTCTTTTGGAAAAGGTAAATTTCTTCTGATAACTCTCTTACTTTTAATGTGATAAAATAGTTTAACAAATTTCAATTATAATTATTTCCCCTATTACTGCCAAAACATTTAATTTTTTCCCTCAGCCTCTGCCCCTGGATGCTTTGAGGTATATATAGAGCATGTGAGTCCACTACTAATTTGCTTCTTCAGAGCTACCCCAAAAGAGACTGTGGGACAAAATGAGTTTTTCCTTGGGTGGATCTGGGATAGTCAGAGTCTCTGACAATGACATAAGGTGCCATTGTGTCAAGCACCCACAGTTTAAATTTTGTTTTTTGTATTTTTTTTATTTCTTTCTGTTGGAGGAGCAGTACGGTAACCATTTCATTTTAGAGTCAGGCTTCGAATGTTTTCTTGGATGTTAATGCAAAACCACAATGCAACTCTCAGGGAATGGAGGAAGGGAGAGAATAGTGTACGTACATACCAAGATGTGTATACATACAGAGCATTTTTATGTTTGTCGTGTTGATGAGATGCAGTACCTCTAGTTCAGTGATTTACTCAGTCAGCATGATGCTGCTGACAGTAGTATGTCTCCATTGGCCTTGGGGAAGTGTAGACATGTCCCCAGTATTTTTTGCAGCTAGTGAACATTATTCTTGAAAACCTAGCTTTCTACAGAGAAAAATTTTTGAGGTGATGATTTTAACGGACCGTGGATTCAGTCAATGAGATGCATCCATCTTTTAGAGCAATTTAGATTTAGTACCAACAGTTGGTGAAGGCTGCTGGAACCAACACCGATTTGTTGCTGCTTTCAGTTGGATAGGGAGTTGGAAAGTTTAACTGATGACTGTAAAACGCTTGCAAGTGCTTACCTGGCATCCTGGATAATATGAAAATACATAAATGTAATTTGTTTCATTCCTCTATTGCTTCCAAGTGCATCACTGTAACGCAGTTTTGAGCACCTGCAAGAGAACTCCCCTGATGCTTCTGAAATATCACTTAAAGCTCAATGATCTGTGACTTATAAGAAAAACAACATTTAAAAACATTTCTATGTGTACACAAAATCTATGCATCTCCTCTTAGATACTTTCCTAACTCATTAAGGAAGTTTTTGAAGAGGTTATTTCTTTTCCTCTCTGTTGATGTGATAAAGAGTATTTTACTGCTTTAAAGTAATTACATATACTGAAAGAGATATTTATTGGTTTATAGTGGAGTCATTAAAGCATATGGGATTATCAGCACTGAGTAAGCTATCTTTCTATGGTGTGAATGTTTTTTACACAAAAAATAATTACAGAAAATATATAGTCTCTATTAGTGTGTATTTGTAAGTGCATGTGTGTAGGAAGAAAGTGATTAATTATTCTGAAAAGCAATTACAATATTACTATAATGTTTTTCTTTCTTCATGCTTCTTGGATTGCCAGATAATTTAGGAGCTGTGTACTTCTCACACTCTAGTACACAGATAGCTCATATGGACAGATCAGTTGTAATATCTTCTTTAAAGTAAAATGGCTTAAGCTACAGAAAGAATCAGTTAAGCTTATGGATTTATCTTCTAAATGTTGGGTTTATCTCCAAGTGACAGTAATTTTATCAGTTAAACAACCTCTTGCTGTTATGAAATCTTGTAAAGGAAAAGATATTTTTATTTTGGATTTAGCCCTTACAAAGTGACTTTGATTTTCGAAGTATTTCTGGATGTAGTGTTGAAATGGAATCATGCTTGTATTAGTTTGGACACCAATTTTTTTACTTAAGTGTTTGGATTACTTATACATTACTATCACTACTATAAATATTAAAGCCCCAAACATTGACCTTGCCAGCTGTTCTTACTTTTTTGCTCCTGGATTAACAGCTGGAATAAGATCTGTGTTTACAGGAGCAAATCTTTTATTCCCACAGCCACAAATTGGTCTCATAAATGCTATTATCTTTTATTTATGTCATTTAGATTCTCAAACCACTGTGGTTCCAGTGCTAGTCCTGTCCTATGAATTGTTACGTATGCCTTACTAGTCAGAGTAAGACATACTGAGGTGATAGTAGGTGCAAAAATGCAGGAATTACAATGTGAGTAGCAGATACTGTCTGTGCTGTCATTTATGGCATATCCTCTGTGAGTCAGCAGCCTTCCTGCTGATACAGTTCCCTTCATATGCCTCTGCTTGTGTTGTCCAGCCCTCTGTCCTGCTTTTTTCTTTCTCCTTGAGAACTGCTTTGGCATTGTGACCTTTCGTGTGTGCATTAAAAATAGCTCCAGTAGAAACAGTGAGAGTGCTGCAGACCTTTTAGCTTGGGGCTCCAATAGTAGCCTCAGCTAAGCAGTGAAATGCATTGAAATCCCCTTTTCTAGAAAAGGAATCAAGTGATGCAGAGAGCCAGGAATAAAGATAAGGAGAATGAAGTAAAAATCATTAGGCTTTCCAGGGTGAACTGGAGGACCTAAGGGGTGACTGAACATCTGTCAGTGTACGAAAGCACAGTGTTCAGTTCTTCAAGATCCTTATGCAAGGGATAAGAAATTCAGCCCTCTTCCACTCAGGACAGTGGTTCTACTTAAGGAATGTGTTTTAATTCATGGGCTGAATCAATTGGCAGTATTGGTGAGGTATTTTATCATATGCTATGTCTTACCTGGCCAATAATAAGGCTGGATTGGTGCACACAAGCAATACTGGCTGTCAGTACAATAGTATTCTGTGGCTTTCTTTGCAGTTCTTGTTGCAGAGGTGAAGCACTACCCATGATGCCTATGGGCATTTTTTTCTGTGTGAGATTTGTTTCATGTTTTTTGGTGTGTTTTGCTAGTAAGATTCAAGAGCACATGGTTGGGTTGACTTGCACCATGGCTGCCAGTGGGCTCATTTTGACATACTTAACTGGGCAGTTAGTTTTTAATGTAATTGTTTTGATTTAGCTGGGATCTGTTTGTGAGTAAAACCTCACACAGGGTTATGCTCTCTCAGTTAACATAGGAAGTTTGTTTCCTTGAAGAAAATGAACTGGACAAATTCAGCACTTTCGTTTGAAAAGCTTTGTGAGCATCCCGGCAGGGGGACTGCATGTGAGCTGCCGATGGGCATGCTAGAAATTGTTTTGGATAGGTGAGAAGCTGACTCGTAAAGCTTTCGCTCCTTGCAGATAACCCAGCAGTGTCCCTGCTCTGTTGATTGAGATAGGGGTTGACTTGACCATAGTCTGGTCTTCACTCATCTCAAACAATGCAATCTTCTGATACTGTCCAGGCGTTTGAACTGCACAGTCTGGGATTCTCTGTTACTGCCATGCTTTTGTAATGCCCCATCTAATGCCCTTACCTTTTTCAGTTTTATGGTAATCAAATGTTCCGTTTAAATAATCTTCTGATTTGAAGAGAACTCAGCATGTCTCTAAAATTCTTCAAACACTTAATTGCGTTCTATTTAGTTTTACTAAGTTCCATTATGGAATAGTAGCAGATGAATCAAGCAATGAAATATACCATATTTATAATGTTCATTAAGTAGGGCATTACAATTTTGGTTTTACAGGAATACAGAGCAATTTGCATTGCATGAATATATTAAGAAGTTATTTAATGAAATGTACCATCAGACAAACCCGACAGAAACACTGAGCCTTTGTACTGTTTTACATTACATTATTGGAAAAGTGTTATTTTTTTAAATACATTTTCAACTTCTTATCAAATGCTTTAACCAACGAGTATGGAATTGGTTGTAGTGCTGTATAACACAAATATTACAGAAAAGATCACTTTATTAATTGGCTGAAGGACTGGTTGCATGATAATAGTTGTATTTCTTTTTTTTTTTTTTAAGTCAAAATTTTAGACAGTATTTATCATGTGTCCTCATTCTGTTCCATTTACTTTATTTCTTCCATCCCAAAGGAAATAAAATGCTGTCATTTGGTGTGATAAACAGTGAGATGAAGGAAGAGAATCAGTCTTTACTTTTATTAAAGATGACCTACAAAGAGATATTTCTTCTAAATTGGGCTTCTACCCTTTTTTGAGATATAAAAGGTGAATTGAAAGATTTATTTTGCTCTTTTCTCCTTTCTCTAAAGAAATAAAAGCACTTAAAATCCAGCATTTTAATAACCAAATTAATTTTTATTCAGTGATGCCAGTGTCATATCAGCTCTCCTTTCTGAAGACTACTGAGGAGGGGATAGAAATATGTAACTGGTTTGGGGTAAGTGGAGAACCTGGAGGAGAGTGTCTCATGGGATTCCTTAGGTTCTTCAGCCAGTTCTAAAGTGTCTTTGGTGTGACTTGCCAGATTCAGTGGAAATTGTTTTTGGGAATGAATATGAAGTGTTCCACAATAGGTGTTTTGTATGTCTGGTCTCTAGCTCATGTACGCATACATATATCTATATGGCATAGGGAGGACTGGTCATTTTTAGGCAAAGATAATATTCTTTGCTGTATTTAAAATGTGCGTATTTGAAAGCTAGGTTCCTTTTGGCTGAAGAAGGGATTGCAGTTTTTTTTTTTTTTATTTTATGCTGTAAAAAAACATTTACAGAACCTATAGCAAAGAGGTTTCTGTACCTTTCTCACCTCTTGACATAACTTCACGTGAAACTTCTTTTTAATAACACTCTTGATCCTTCTTAGATCATTTATATAATTCATATCCACTCATCCCTTAAAATGAGAGCCCTCCCGAGGACATACTGAAAACTGGCTTGAATATCAAGGTTGTGAGATTTCCTTCAGAAGAGCAAAATGAAAATATTCATGTCTGAAGGGCATAACAGATACTAAGCCCCTGGTTATGTGTTAGCAAATGTACCGTAGTGACAGTTCTGAGACTCTAAATTATTGTAAAGATTACTTAATATATTATTTCAAAAGAAAAAAATAATAACCTCCCTTTTGAAGATTTTGATTTTTGAAGGTCTTTCTGAAGATTGTGTATTTTTGGTATCTGCTCTTCTGTCTAAGCCAGACAGCCAAAAAAGCGCATCTCAAGCATTGTCCCTCTACAAAGCATCTCAGTTACAGCAGACGTGATGCTCTTCATGGCACCATTCAGCTTTCTGCTCACAGAGCCAGCCTTGATGGCGGCAGGAAATTATAATTGTCTCTCTGCTTATTGTTGCACCTGTAATGAATCACACTTTCCATTTGGTCTGTCAAATTCGGATAGTCAGTGAAGTTACATTGAGAGAAAAGAAAAAACTGAGCTTGATGTGATGTTACTGTGGTGGGAGTTACTCATATTTTCAGAGCGAAGAAGAAAGAAAATTCAGATGTATTTTCAGATGCATTTTCTCCTCCTAAAGAGAGAGCTATTTCTAAATGGCATTGAGGGGACAAGGAGCTTTCTATTATGTTGTCATGTGCTTTAGCATCATCTCCGTTTTTACTTAATTGTAAGAAACAGATCTCACTTCGGAGAAAGGAATCCAGCTGAAGGCATCAGGTTGTCAATGCATTTCTGCCCATGCAGAAATTCTGGCCACGTCAGTCACAAGGGAGGTTTCATAGAAATTAGCCAAGAAATAAATTAGATTTATTGTAGTTCATTCTGGTAAATCGCATGTCAGTAAGTAGAAATTGTGAGCCAAGAAATTGCAGAAAAACTGCAAAAACAATCTGAATATAATACTGGAAAGAAGCTGCCAAAACTAGCTAGAGAGATTAATAGAAATAGATTTCCAGTGTTAATGAAATATGGTGGCTGGAGTTTTTAATTCATATATTCATAGCCTTTGCTTTGATACAAAGTGAGAAGGTTTCTTTTGTCTTTCTCATTTTGCTAGAGTGTTAAACCTTATATTACAATGTATTTTCTGGATGAGCTTGCTGATCCTTAGCCTGTACTTATCCATAATCATTCTTTGATCTTTTGGTATAAGAGGATGTATTGCTCTTTGGTGCTTTGCCGAAAAATCACTGCTAATGGATTTCTGGTCTGCTAGAAATTTTGCAGTAAGAACAGATATAACAGTGTTCTGATGGCCTGCAAGTTTGTGATGTGTGGCTGCTGGAATTAAGCAGCTACACTGCGCTTCTGCTTTGTTCTTCCCTTTGCCTCTCTCTTTAAATAGAATGTAGAAACACAAAAGAATGCGGTTCATCACTTCTTATTGAATGTGCTTATTTTCCATATTTAGTAGCATGACCAAGGTTATTTTACAGCTGTGAATCTGACATACCAGGGGCAGAAACTAATGACTTTCTGCCATTCCCTTGTTGTCCAGGTTCTTGCATGTGTTTTTGGAAGATCTGAGCTGTGAAACTAACTCCAGTTCACCTGCAAAAATTCATCCAAACAGCAGAAACAAATCACTTCAGGCCCAAACATACAGATCTGGTGCCTGTTGCTATTACTTTTGTATAGTTGGGCCAGAAAGGAGTGGATTAGATCTCAGGGGGGTTGCAAAGAGCATATCACTAATGTCCTGGAGACCTCCTTTGTACTGACTACCAGTGGGTGACTTGTACACTGGGAATTGAGATATTGCCTGTAACAGAGGTGGAAACAGTGAGGAGTAAAGCATATGTTCTTGTAACTTTATTTAATCATTAAACTGCTTAATCTTTCTGAGATTTACATTTCAAAATTTAATTTACATTTTCAGAATGTGTTTCAAAAATTGTAGTTCTATTACATGTATATACTGGAATCACAGAATCATAGAATGGCTTGAATTGGAAGGGATTAATAATAAATTTTCCGAGAAGCTGGAGCACAAATATCCCAATTCCTGTGCAGGTCTGAATGGTATGTAATAGCTCAAGAACATTAAAAACAGATTTCACTGAGACACTATTGTTATTTTTTTCTAAGTGATCTGTTAATTTTTTAAATATAACTTTTTTTGTTATTGTTGTTTTTTCTCTGTAAATGTGCTCAGTCTCTTATTCCTGGATGGATTCATTGTTAAAACATAATAACAAGAATTTGTCGTCAACTCTGAGAAGTGTTCACCGTCTTTTTCCTTCTTTAAAATCTCATATAAACAATCATTGAAACAGATATCATGTAAGGATGAGCAAGGGTGAAAACTTACAATGCACATCTCCTTAAGCTGTAATGCAAGTTAATTTTGAAGGACTCAAGCACTCTGAGTTTTTGGACTTTGTATAGAAAATGTCTCCAATCAAAGAAAAAAAAATAGGGCAATCTTTAGATAGTTTATTGACATATTTATCTCTGAATAATTGAGATAGTCTTCACATTGGTCCATTCTGTAGAACTGATGCATTAGACCAGAATTGTTCCACTACTAGCTAACTGTGTAATTCAGCTGGAAATAGGTAGAGAATGTCAGAGAATTGAAACAAACATATATTTTCTGAAAGCTCTTCACAAATAGCACAGGTATTAGTAACTTCAGTAACTTCTCTATCCTTTTCTTTCTTTAATTAGACATACACCCATACACGTATGCATACAGAGGTTTATTTCTGCTTTTTCTCTCTCCTTATAGATATCTCTGCATTTAAGACTGAGTAATTTTTGTGTTGCTCCTGCTCCTAGCAGTGGTATGGTATGACTGTTTACAACAGAATTGTCTAGACGTTGTCTGAGTGTGCAGACTTCAGAGTAATATAGGTGATGCATATTTTGGACTTGGCTTCTCATATGGGGGATGTACTGAAATACTTACAGCCTAGCAGATTTCTTTTAAGTTTTCTTCTTAACACTTCTGTCCCATCTTCCTCTCCAGATAAACAGATTATGTTAAGGAGGCACTCTGGCACTTTAAGAGTGAGATCTTAATTACTATTTCTTTTGCAGATAAATTCTAAAGGGTGGCTTTTTTTTTTTTTTTAAGCTGATACTCTGCTTTTATTTTGGTTTCAGTTCTTGTACCTTGATAATCATGCAGATAATTCCCAAGAGCAACTAACATTTCTCTTGAAAACAAACATGAGAAAAACAAGGCAATTACTGCTTGGCCCTTGCCAAGCCTATCATAAGAAAATATTTGGCTTTAACTACTCTGGTTTAATATAATATGACTGAGATTTATTTATTTATTTATTTTTAGTTCTTTCTGCACCTCTTTCTGTCATGGAGAAATTAAAGCATACAACAACATGCTGATACTTGACAGTACCAGCAGGAACAAGAAAAGTATTCAAACTGACCATCAACAATGTGGATGTTTTAATATAATTTTTTTTGGTCATATTGAAAACAGCCTTAAACTGTTTTCAGAACCATTTGTGTGTCATGTAAATCAGTGAGTGGATCTAATCCCTTCATGTCTTCTTGCTGATGATATAAATTTCTTCCTACATACACAGAGCGATGGAGGACCACCATGGTGCTGCCTAACTGACAGCATGAGACACGGGAGAATGATTGGGGAATGGGCAAGTCATGCGTAGTTGCCATTTACCCACAAGTCCTTCAGTATTTCTACACACAAATCTACTTGTGATTTCAGACAGCTTGCATGGAGGTATTAATACTTGTGTTGCGTCAGCTGTGTCACTCCAGCATTTAAAAGATGCTAATGGGATTGCACATGGGGATTGAGTGTACCTCAACAAGTTTGCTCATGACACCAAGCTGGATGATGCAGTTGACACAATAGAAAGAAGAGATGCCATCCAGACAGACCTGGACAAACTTGAAAAGTGGGCACGTGAGAGCCTAATGAGGTTTAACAAGGCCAATTGCAAGTTGTTGCTTTTGGGTCAAGGCAATCCCACATACAAGTACACACTGGTAGAAGAACTCATTGAGAGCAGCTCTGTAGAGAAAGGTCTTGATGGACAAAAAGCTGGACATGAGCCAGCAGTGTGCTCTTGCATCCCAGAAGGCCACTTGTATCCTGGGCTGCAGTAAAAGAGGGGTGGCAGCAGGGTGAGGGAGGTGGTTGTCTCCATCTACTCTACCCTTGTAAGGCTGCATCTGGAGTGTTGTGTCAACGCCTGGGGCCCCCAGTACAGTAAGGATGCAGAGTGGTCTGGAAGAGGTACAAGAAGATGATCAGAGGGCTGGAGCACCTCTCCTTTGAAGAAAGGTTGTGTGAGTTGGGCTTGTTTAGCTTTGAGAAGATTCCAACGAAACCTCATTGTGGCCTTCCAGTATTTGAAGAGAGCTTACAGGCAGGAGGGTGACCAACTTCTTGCATGGTCTGATAGTGACAGGACAAGGGGGGTTGGCTTTAAACTAAAAGAGAAAAGATTTAGGTTAGATGTTAAGAAGTTTTTTATTCAGAGGGCCTGGGCACTGGCAATGCTGCCCAGATTGCTTTGGATGCCCTGTTCCTGGAGGCATTCAAGGCTGGGTTGGCTGGGGACCTGGGCAGCCTGAGTTATTGAGAGGCAACCCTGCCCATGCCAGGGGGTTGGAACTGGATGGACTTTAAGGTCCTCTCCAATCTAAGCCATTCTACGATTCTGTGAAATTATGCTTCTGCACTTGGAGAACTGCTGGCTTTCAGTTTTGCTTTATCCAGACCTAATAACTGATTTTTATTTAGTTAGTTTGTATTTTCCTTGTTTAGATTTGTGTGTAGCATAAAATAAATGTTAGATGTCAAATTTTGCCCTTGGATGAACATTAGTAGTTCTGGTTCACTTCAGTAAGAGCTGCAGGCATAGATCCTAAAAAAAGAACTTGGCCTTGTATCTAAAATCCTTTTTTGCTGCATCCTATATTCCAGGAATGTGTACCTCCCTCTTTTCAAAGTGCAGCAGTAACCAGCTTTGCTAACCAGTCTCTTTCAGTTGTCCTTGGAAAACCAAACAGGAGAAGCTCAATATTGTATGGGGCTGAGAGGCCAGTGTTTGAGACCTCAGTCCGTGCTTTCTCAGCTACCACCTAACCAAAGCATTTCTGATTTTGTAAGAGTGCATGGAAAATTAACACCCTCACTAGCAATAGAGTGATCTTAAACACAAGCCATCTGTAGGAACTGTTACATCTATGCTTACTGGAGTAGTGTTAATAGTATGATAGTTCAAATGCTCTCTGTAATTTTTAAGCAGCATTTTTATGCATTGTTAACGCATTGAAAATGTGTAGCCATATTTTCCCTGGAGTTCTGAATGTCACTAATGATCACTGCTGTAGATCACCACTTTTATGGAAAGGAGGAGGCAGAATACTGAGATGGGAGAGGCAATTCCCAGCTCTTCATAGCAGAGCAGAAATGAAGAATCCTTTCCCCTCCTTAGACCATATGGCAAACTTTTCCAACCCACTACAAAGAGCCATGAGACAAGGGAATTTAAATCAAGCAGCCAAGGAGTAGGCCTGAGAAGGGAAAATCAATATACAGGGAGACCACCTGGGGAAGCTGAAAGCTGCATTAGGTATTTCCCAGCAGATTCTGATAATGATTTCATGCTGCTGTAGAGTGGGATTTCCTGCTTGCTGGTAAACTGGGTACTCTACTGTCATTAAACTGAAACTGGAGAAAGAAATGTTTCTGTGTTTTCAAAGTTACATTTCTCCAGTTAATGTGAAGGAGAATTCCCAGTGCCTTATCAGGACTTGGACCAAATTCTCTACCCCAGCTGGAGACTCTGCAGTTGGCTGCAGAATTTGCCTTTCAGTCATGGAGGTTGTTTAATACACATAGCAAATAAAAAGCTTTCCAAAAACCCAGTGTTTGGAACACTGTACTGGGATGGAAGAAACCTGATTTGATGTTCCTTCTGCAAATCATCCTTTGTAAGGATTTTTAAAATGGGTGTATTAGCTGTCTTGTTTTCTTAGGTGTCCATCAGTGATTTTAGGTTTACTGTGAGTGATGTAGATGTGAACATAATATGAAGAAATGTTTCAGTGGTCCGTGATAGCTCTTCAGGGATAAGGCTACTGGCAATGTCAGTCTGAAGAACAAGGAGAGACTAAGAAAAGTTGCATGAAATTAGTGAACAGACAAACTTTTGTTTATGAATTTTTTTTTTCTTCCCTTTTCATTACAGATACCACAGCTAAGCACTGAGATATAGTTTTCAATATTCAAACTCTCACCTTGATATAGTAGTTTGCAAATAAGTGGCCACATTCACAATTTATATAATTGATGGATAATAATGAGATTATTTTAATGTAATATCAGAGCTGGTTTTAGTGGTATTTGTGAATGTCACAGTTTTACTTCAATTGACCCTTGGTATAATCTTCAGTGAGATGTTAAGGATTACCTAATGACAATTTTTCATGACAATATTGGTATATTACAAAGTGTTTTCAAATAGATGATTTTTTGGGGTTAAGGATCCACAGAAGCCCTGCTTATTTCATGCAGGATGGAAAAGAATTGTCCATTTACCTTTGTGTAAAGCAAATTTTCTCCCTTAATACTAATTTAATGTCATTTTTATAAACAAAAGTATATTTAGAATTAAAAAAAAAAAAGTTTAATAAGTTTTTAAATGAAAAAACCCACAGAATTTAAATACGAAAAATATCATTAAAATAATGGCTAACATTTATTTGCAGTGCTACTTTAGTGTGTTTTATAGGAATATTCTATTTCTATTGTCTCTAAACAAGAATGTTGTTTCTCAGAACTCAGAACAAAGTAACTTTTAATGTTCCTTTTTAGTGTCTTCACTGCAGGGATTATTATCAACAGTACCTTTTTCAACTTCAGGAATCTAAAACTCAATCTGCAAGTAACATGTGGTATCTGCTGCACTAAAGGGTTATGGTACTCTGTAGAGACATTACTCCCGAACCAATCTGCTAAACTGCTGCAGATCATATTTCTGTACTAAAAAGTGGAGATTTCAAGGTGACCCTAAAGGTATATTTGTACATAAACATTCCTTTTTTTTCTACTCTCCTGTGTCCTTAGCCACTGTTAAGTTTAGAAACCCCAACACTCCTTCCTTGCATACTCTTGCATTAGCTTCTGCTGCCTCCCACAACTTGGGGGCTGCTTTTGTACCAAAGGGGATGATGCTATAACAAGGCAATGATTTAAATAACGAATCACCCATCACTACAGGCAATAGCCTCTATGCTTGAAAGCTGGTGTTAGTCTCTTCTCAGTACATAAACATCATCATTATGTTAGCAGCAGCCCCAGCAGTGCGATCCTCACCATTCTCTCAAATTATTATTTGACAGTCATTTGTTATATATCTTTGTTTTTGCTGGTGTTTCTGAGTTACCCATTAGGATGAAATTGAATCTAAGTTTTGGAATCCCCAGATGAGCTGCCCTTTCCTTTCATGACATTTGCCAACCTTTTCCCTCTTCAGCTCCTTTCCCTCTTGTGTATTAGGAGCTACCACTGCCAATGTAAACATGGCTGGTCCTACCCAAAATGGGCTGCTTTGGAGTTCTCCTCCAACTCAGGATCTGGCATATGAATTCACTGGCTTGTAAAATGTTCCTATATTCTGGGTTTCAACTTTGTAGCTGTGTTTGGCATCAGACATGGACAACATCATTGTTTGTTGGGACCTCACTTGTGTGGATGCATTTCTAACACTGGGTTATGTAGCTTATCCAGCTTTATGACGCTGAGTGGGTAAGCTTTGTACTCAACATATTTTATGTAAGATAATTTTCAGTCCTTTTTTTTTTTTCCTGATGGACACTCAGACACAGATTGACACAGGGAAAATGAAACTGCATGGACATATCCAGCCTCTTTGCCTTTCTGTTTCATATCAGCAAAACCACTAGCACCAAGTTATGCAAAACCCAACTTGCTTGTCCCAGACTGATATGTTGGTATTGCATCTCCACTATCCTCTTTTAACTTTCAGAAATGCATCCCAGATTTAGGTCTCTGTGGTAGGTCTTTTCTGTGGCACCAAACCCTTAGTACTTTTATATGAGTTACAGCTACAAATGTAGAGCTGAGAATTTATTGATTCTTAACAGTCAAATTATCTTTTAACATCCAGTCCTTTAACAGCTCATTCCAAATAATAGCATGGCTAAAAGTGATATACAGAAATGATGTCACATCTACCACTCTGAGTTAATGTTGACTTATCCACAGTTACCACATGTCCTCATTAAGTGTCTGAGGTTCTTTGTCAGGAATTTGATATTAGTAGTGATGGTTTCTTTCTCAACGGTTAGATCCATTTGAAGTTAATATTATTCACCACCTGGTCACTGGTCAGCTTGCTGTTACAGCTAAAACCAGTTAAAACGAGCTCGAGGCCAGGCACAGCTGGACATGCAGGGAGGCTTTGCAGGCTGCTGGCTATACAGGGTGTGTGGTCTCTTGCTATCAATCTATGTGTTGGTCTGTCCCTGGGAGAAGGACTACCTGTCTCATGTTGAATTTTGAGGTAGGTAGAACACTGGCTGTGTTTTTAACTGAGTAACCCCCCTCTTCTTTTTTTTTTTTCTCTCCCTTTCTTCCTTGGGAGCAAACATTTACAGATGTTATGTAATGCAGTGCCTAAAATCAGTACCTAGCTAAAGTCTGGAAATATGGTTAGGACTAGAATCAACATATGCCAGTGCTAGCTTTTCTTGCAGGGTGAAACAGAGCCTTCTAGGTCTGATGTGTATGATCTTTACATGAGGATTTGCTTTTTCCTTGTGTTTGAGGTTAGTGCTGCTGCTGTCACAAGCAGGAGGTTGTTAGGTCCTTCCAGATCTGTGCTTTCCTGGACTTCAAGTTACAGATGAAATAAGGAGTTAGGTTCGCTGCTGATTCTAGATTGGCCTTAGACATTTCTAATTTCTTCCTGATGTTGTGGCATTTAATATATTAAAGAGTGTAAGGTACTCACCTATGTGGAATGTGAATGCAAATTATGGTGGCTGAATACAGAATCTCCAAAAGCAAATCCTTTAGCTGTGTGTATCTCAGGACCTATAGCAGCAGTAATTTGCTGTTTGAGAGACTAGTAATGTGCATCCTCAGGAATGAGCTATCTGCAGGCACTTTGATGGTGAAAATGGGTGGGCATATGTCAAAGGCAGCTACTAAATTGAAATGAAAACGGGAGAAAGCTGTAACGTCTTGCATGCTGAAACAATCTGTGAGGGAAGCACTGTGGCTTTCAGCTTACTGCTTTTCCCATTTTCCCTTGGTGGGTTAGAGCTATTTTTAAACTCAGTATCTTTTAAATAATGCATAAGTTAACAATAGAGACTTATAGTACTGGAAAAAAACCACAAATGAGTTTAAAACAACCCAGAAAATCCTACCCTGACTGCTTCCAGGAGGGTCTCTGAGACAGAGTACATGTGTCTGTTCAGTTTCCAGGCATCTTTTGCAAAATTCCATTTTTAGAGCAAATCTCCCGTCTTTGAACTCAGATCTTTCATTTACAAAGCGCCTTCCCAATCAAAACAACTGAATAAATACTATGATGAGAGAAATACACCAATCTGTGGGCCGTGTGTTTTGACACAGCACAGCCCAGTCTGGTTGTACTTTAGCATCTTTTTGTGTTGGGAGTATCAGGAAAGCCCTTCTCTGAGAACTGTATGCATGAATGGTTTGACTGAACAGTGCAAGTGTTGCTTGCTGTGCATTTTCAAGCAGCATCAGATAAACAGTCTATGTTCTCAATGGCTATCGTACGTATGGGGAGCTTAGGTACCATGGTTGATGTAGGCATATGAAAATAAATAAGACTTGAAGCACTGAACAGTTGCCCCAGGAAAGATGGTAGCAGGGTAGTTAAGCCTGTTTGCAGTGGCTACGCTTTGTCTGCATGGATGGCATGCATCCATGGTGTAGGAAGAAGGGAAAACAGTGCCTGGGAATGTCGTCACTGCCAGAGCAATTTATCTGGCCCTGGTTGTTCTGAGAAAAAGGATTGCAGGGACTGAGCTGCTGGGCAGATTAATTATCCTGGCAGCTCACAGAATTTGTAACCTCTGTGGTCATGAGGACACTGTAAGTAACAGAAGCCTCCGCTTTTGTGTGAACCATGCCAGGAGGCAGAGAAGAGCAGAACTGATTTCAGTTCCTCTTACTTGTTTACCTCAAGTGGTCCTGCATCTGCACTGGAGGGGCCAGCCTGGTGTGCCCAGCGGGGGCACGCACAGGGAGCTTACAGATACTGAAATTAAAGACATTGAAATTAAGAATGTAGCAGGCGCTCTAGGTCAGCTGCTTTTCTCATATCATCTGTCTAGATCTACTTTTGCTAATGAGATCTCTATCTGAAGCAAAGGGATAACATCTGCTTTCAGTGATCGTTTTGCCTTTATTTCCTAAAATGTGAACTGTAATGATTTTAAGGGGGAAAGGAGAGAGAAGCACAGTGTATTTAGGGAGCCGGTATCAATCATGTAATTTAATTCCTTTTCACTTGTGTCAAATGCTTTTATACCATCATGTAGGCAGTAATAAATATTCATGTGGGTGGAAAGATGGCACTTTTTTTTTTTTTTTTTATGTGCATTTGGAAATAATTTTCACTTTGGTTGTCTGAAAAATTTCAGTTCTTTGCTGGTTTTCAGATGCATTATTTTAACACTGTCCAAGTTATTTTGGGTGAAATAGGTAATTGGAACTGTTTTACAATTGTAAGATTTCTCTCTCTTTTTTTTTTTTCTTTTTTTCCTATCTTTCTTTTAATTTCAGGAATCTGTAATATAGCAGATGTTTGCTGTTGATTGTCTTTGGAAGAGACAAGTTATTAATGTATGTCTGTCATTGAGGCATTAATGAGTTATAGGGGTTAGAGAAATAGAAGGTCTACCAGTATGTTAGTCATAGCCCAATAATTGATAAAAGTGAAAAAAGAAAACCCATCGACCTGATTACCGCCATTGGAAGTACTTTTCAGAATAATATTTGTAATACCTTCTTACGTGAACGCGTTGAATTTTTAACTGGATTTTTGGATGGATGAGAGACAGCAGTGAAAATTTGTGATATCTGGTGAATTTATGATGTGATGTGTGTAGCATGTGAATTTTTACAGGGTTACTGGTCATGGTGTTGAGGGGAGAGCTCTGACTTTTAGGATGAATCTGGGGAGAGTTGCAGAACGTAGTATTTGATGAATAAGGGCTGTAGTCAAGAGTATGTGAGCCAGGTACAGTGCCCTTTGTAGATGTGAAGATTCCTTCTGGAGAAGGGATCGATCTGACTTCATCCTACAAACTATATTTTTGTAGGACTGCATGCGTGCATCTCCTTTGAGTATTTGTCTGCATATACTACTGTGTGTACACTTCAAATAGTGAGCGTAGATGTGTTGTGTATTTTATAATCCCACAGGGTGCACATGTGTCTTGTGTTTCGATCTGTTGCAAGCCTGAGGACATAAAAGGTGGTGCATGCTTCCTGCTGTGCCTCTCATTCAGCTTTGGCAGATGACCATGGTTTTGGATTCCCATATGGTCTGCAGCTGCTTCTAGTCTCTCTTCTTTTCCTCCCCTCCACTCTCCCTCTTCTTGTGTTGGAGTCTTTTTCCATCTTCCAGCTTTTTGCTGCTGATGAGGTGATGCACGGTGTTATGCTGGTCTCCATCATGTAGCCTGCATGCAAAAGTGACACTGCACTTCAGCTTTTCCAGGTTGCCTGGCTTCAAGTGGAGCACTAATGGTTGTTTAGGTGAACTGCATCTCAAGGTCAAACATAATTTGTAAGATTTTATTCACTTTCTGACCCACGAAGATGCTTTAGACCAGACTTTAAGTTAACTCCGAGAACAAATCCATGACCTCACTGTCTAGTTCCGGAGTGCAGGACCGTGCATTAAAGCTCTGAAGGAGTGCATCCCTTCAGGCTCAGAGAGTGCATCTGTGGGGACGTTTCCTAAGAAAGAAGACAGTCCCCAGGATCATCAGTAAGGCTTTCTTCCCTTTTTGTTGCTTCCCATTCTCTGTGATCTTTGCGGATCATGGCAGCAGTGTCTATTTTCAGGAAGCTTCTCTCTCAGGGCATGGTCTGAAGTTGATGTAGATGGAAAATGTGCATTTCAGCAGACAGCACTGTGGATGACTTTGTGACCATGCTTGAACCGTTGCCTCAGCCTTAATTAATCTGCTAGCATGGCATCTTGTACCTACTGAGTCTGGCTTCTTCAGTGGTATTGCCTTGCTTTGATTAACAAGTTGGGAGAATTTATTTCAACAGCCTTCCTACTTTAAAAAGTTATTTTTCTAATGTAGATTAAAATAAAACCTGCTGTTGGTGTGTTTATTGTTTTAAATGGAAAGGCACTCTAGTCCTTGAAGATCTCGGAGGTGCAAATCCGCTTCAGAGCCCCAGCCAGCTCTGGTCTGGTCATGCAGCTTCTATCTGTAAGACAAATGTTTAGAAGTCTCAGCAGTTTCCGTTGAAATTCTATCATCTCATTGGTTTTGGAGCTTGTGAACTGTGCTGTGAACTTCTAAAGTGGGCTTGCCTAGTGACAACCTGAGTTCTCATCAAAACATAAATAATAATGCAATGTTAGGATGGTTTCCCAAAATCTTACCCAACTTATCAGCTTTTCTGGAAAAAAAAACAAACAAAACCAAAACAAAACAAAAACAAAAAACAAACCAACAAAGACGTTTGGGATTTGTTTTGGCCATAGTTTCATTTTTCCTGGATAATAACAGAAAGGAAAACAAAAACATGTTCTAAAGTACTGTAAGAGTTTTTGAAGTCTTGCCTTAAAAATAACAAATCATGATTTAGAACATTTTAATCACTTTTAATGTAGCAAATTAACATACCTGTGTGCTCCTTATTCTTTTGGTTATATTCTTTTCCTGAAAAACATTACGTTCTGCGTTTCATTCGTTATCTGGCGTGCTCTTGCTACGCAGTCGCTGACTTTTCTTCAGTCATAACATAGGGTTCTTCCCTGCACATCTCTGAAAAACTTTAATTTGAAACAACAGTGTTATTGTACTTTTGGAAGTGATATTTTACAAGTCTGGGATAGTAACTTATAAGTTTTTTCCATGTCCTTTTATAAACCCCTATCAATAGTTCTGCTAAAATACGCATTTGTATCCTGGGTAAATCACTTGGGCTCAGCTGGCCAAGTAGCAAAGAATAATTGCTTATTTTCAATTGTTTTCCTATTCTTTATAACAAGTTGCTCATTCAGGCAAGATGAATAAGATTCTATTTTGGTGTGTTTCTCTTATTTAAGTATCTTTGAAGATTAAAAAAGGAATTGCTTGGGGAAGAAAACCCATTTGGAAAAAAATGTTAATATGCTTACTTATTTAACTAAGAGATCTGGTATTTTTACGTTGAATTACTGCTAGTGAACAGAAACTGTAGTGAGAAAGGGTAAAGCATGTGTGCATGTTATGGTCTGTGTATGGCATGACAAGGATGGTAACAAAGCATTCATCCTATGGTCCTTTTTATGTTTAAAATACATTGGGAAAATAAATGAAAGGATTTCAGGGATACAAATTACTACACTTAGAAATGCATAATCACAGAAACATAGCGCAGGCAAATGCCTTTAGATACTTGAACTGTGTTAAGGTAGCAGAGAGGAAGTGTGGTGACCAGACAGCCTAGGAAGTTTCCTTTGGCTTCGAGGCACACATGGTTTGGAGTGGTGATGGGAAGAGGAGGAGGGAGAGTGCCAAGTGCAAACCACTGCTCCTAGCTTTTGAAACTTTGTCTGCATCTCATCACCATTCTGAGGTGACAGTGTGATAGTGTAAACAATACCTAGTCTTCCCCTGTTGTTTCTGTTGAGTGCCTGACTGGGGTTCTGCCTTGCTACTGAAAGAGCAGCTCCCGTGCTCTTCTGCACAACAATCCTTTCAAGTAGCAAATCCCAGTCTACATTTTCATAATAAATGTCACCTTCTGTTTCATCTTCTGTGAATGAGAATAAAGCACACATGAGTTAGGTGTGCACACCCATCAATGCACATTCTCGTAATCTGAAATTAGACTGACATGCATGGTTGTCTCATCTCAGAGGGTTTGCTTCATTCAGGGGCTGAGTGCCCTCAACTACTGCTCATTTAAATGGGAACTGCGAGCCTTCATTTAGTGCAAGTTAAGATTTCAAGAACTGAAGTATCAACTTTATAAGTCAGAACACTGCCATAGTCCCATTTATAAGAAGTGTGTTTTCTAGCAGCTTGCAGTCCCTAGAATAGCATTTCTTCAGTTTCTGCTATTCAGTTACCTTATTCTAAGTTGAAAACATTTCCTCTCTTCACCTTGCCCTTAGTGTGTGCTTTCTGCTGATATTATGTATTAATTCTGCAAATGCATTATTTAACTACTGAGCATTTTAGGCTGCAAGCTGTTAAAAAGCAAAGTGATGTATCAAAGGCTGCTTGAGTTATGGGAAAATGCATTTAATCTTATTTTCATTTTGCTGAAGTATATATTATTTTTCTACTATCTCGAGATATGGATTAAGTCTTTACAGATAATGCATCATTGCATTTCAGGAGTTTTCTAGTGCTGGTGATGCTAAATTGAGTTGTGTTTAATGTGGTTTAAAACCAAGTGTTCCAATACAAAATATAAAAACATTTGGATGGTTTCTGTTATTCCGTGCTATTCCTGACTTCCACAGTGAAAAGCTGTAGGGTGTATTGTATCTACATGAAATGAGCTTTGCATATGCTCCAACTCTCTGTGAGAAATTTCTATTTACCCCAGAGACTGTACCTCCATGAAGAGAAAGTCAGTTGTGCTCAGAAAAGGGCTATGCTCTGTTAAACTTTGTTTCCCTTTAAAATATTTCATAAGAAAGTGTAAGATAGTCAGCAGGTTTTAATGATGACAGATACTTCTTCTAATGCAGAAGTGCTCTTTTCTCTGCTCTTATAACCCCAAATACTCAGCTGTTGTGCAAAGCCTGAACTTCCTTTAGGAAAACGATACAGATGTTAGAAGAGCTGGAATCCATCCGTTCTGCAGTGTCACCCATCTGCTGTTTGGGTGTAACCATGTATTCCCACAATGTGAGCTCCTGTGAAACTTGGGTGTCTTTCTAGGGTTCCCATCCACATAGTTATTCTCTTGTTTTCAATGTTTTCATGGTTATGTATTTTTCTCCTGAACTCCCTATCTCAAATGCTTGATCTGTATTCTGTTGTTTAAACAGGAACAGACTGATTTTTTAAAAGTGCTACATATTAATACCCTCTGCTTTTTTAATAAATTTTGGCTTCAAATTTGTCATGCGTAGGTTCTGGGGAGAAAATGTCAATCTGGGAGGAAAGAGAAAAGTTAACTGACAGTTGGTCCAGGAGACCTGCTTTAATTTAAAGCGAGGCCTGTTGTATCTCAGATAAACAGACATTTTCCAGTTAGTCTCTTCCTTGCTTCCTTTGGTCCAATGAATCCATTGTACAGCAGAGTGGAAATGATGGAATTGTTGATGCCAACCCCAGAATAGTCTGAAGAGCAGTGATGAGTGCACACTTATTATAGTAACAAGCACATAGGGGCTGTGAATTGGAATATGCAGGGCTATGTGAGTCTTTCACTACGTGTTTTGAAAATAAGTGCTTCATCCGTTACATTTCTGATCAAAGTTTCAATTTGGAAGTTATGGGACTTTTAAAAATAATATATTTGTTGAAAAATTCATGTCCAGCATTAAGAAAGATCAAATTTGTAAGACATCTGAGATGTCTTAGACACCTCGTTATCTGTTCTTGTGATCTACTTCTCAGGATACTGTGGAGCAGAGTTATATGCATATCCACACAACACTGGTCTGTAAGGAAAACAAATGTAAAGGAAAAAATTCTAGCTAAGGCTTTCCTTAAATTCAGGCACTTTACTTTTGTATTTTGCTTTTTATAAAGCAATAAATGTTTCTTTTTATGCCAGTCAGTGTTGAGATTGCATCACCTCTCCCCAAACACTGTCAGCTGTGTGCAGAACCAATTAGCCTTAAGGAAAGCATCACTGTATGTGTCTGTGATTTAAGAAACAGCTGTATTTATTGTGCTAACTTTCATTTTAATACTCCAAATATTAAGATAGAATGCTGCAGATTTCAGTCATCTCAGCAATCCTTAGCAGATGCACTAATACTATTCCTGTGAAGAAAACATTACAGGATTGATTCATTGCTAGTATCTCTGTAAATATGGCCGTCTGTTTTTGTGAGAGAAAGAGAAGTTCATGATAGATATGCATATAACCCTGTAACTCTTATAACTTAATAGCCATGAGTATCTTTGGAGGTTGACTTGCTGTAAATTTAGCTCAGTGTTAAATTCTACAATAGGATATGGAGCTTTTGGAAAGCTTTTCTTGTCCTGCAAACCACATGAGCCTCCCTGATGCTTGTACATCAATGCATTGCACTGTGGAACTTGTGTCTTCAATTCAGATTTCATTGTAAGTAACACATGACATGTTAGAAGGCTTATTTTTAGAAACATAAATTATTTAAAGAATTGAGCAAGATTCTAGAAATATGTAGTAAGGAGGATAATAATGATATCCTTATACATTCCTGTGCTGAAGAGAAGAATGCAATATTGAATGTATACTCATCAGTGTGATAAGTATTACAGCCAGTACTGCTGTTTACTTTAATTAGTGTTTGCAAAACTGTGCATGCAGTTGCTTAAAAACTGATGAGCATTGTTGTAAGAGGTTCTTGAGGCTCTGGTTTGCCCTCTCAGGGGTGTTCCACACCTGGCTGTGGGCATGGTCAACACAAGTGCTGAACCAGGAAAATGATCTCCCAGGACCTCTGCAGTTTTGGGCTTCTGCAGAGGTGATTGGGGTGGGAGGCTACAGGGTCATGCTTTGCCCAGAGGATCAACCCTCTCTCTCCACACATTGTGCAAAGGAAGTGCTGCAGGGACCAGACTCCCTGTCCTGTTCACAATTTCCATGTGGCTCAGCAGAGTGGATTTCTTTGTCTCTTTAAAATGTCCAGCCACTCTCTTGCTCAGCTGCAGAGGTTCCTCTAGGACACCAGGTTAGCTCAGGCTGAGGAGCTGGGGTGGATCTCTTGTTAAAACAATGTCAGCACATTGCTGAGATGCCAAGCAAAGGTGACAGGAGATATGAAAGTAGTTTTCTTGTAGAAATGCTTGGTCACATTCAAACTCATCATTCGCTGGAGCAGAACTTTAATTACAAGCAGCTCCACGCTCAGATGCAGACCACAGCTCGAGCCACCTGCGTGTGACCATAGCCTTGGCTGGCCAAGTGGCTTTACAGTCACTGGGCTTTGCGGGCCCCATTGGCCTGCTGTGCTTTGCTTCTAATTTGTGGATGCACGACTTAACCTTGTGTATGCAACCTGTGCTGGATGAAAGGAAAGAAGTGCAAAAGGGACAGTGGCACCTGGACTGCTGATGAGCTCCCTATTCCCTGTCCCTTTGCCACTTTTTACAGCCAGAGGCCTTGCGGTGAGATGCTGTAGAAGGAGGAGCCACTGGTAGGGGGGGGTCTTAGTCGAAAGCTGTGACAGAATACATTGCTCTTTAGGGCAGGTTTTTTGTTCATTCATGGCTCTTTACTTCCCTACATTTAAATTGCTGGCTTGCATCTTTAGACATTCATTTTTTTAATGACAGAGATCTGACTTTGTGAAAATTAACTCTTTCTTACTTCTTGATCTCAGTTATATCCAGCTTTTCAGATAAACACTGACTTGGAACTTTGAAGAAAAACAAGGTGTATGGCAGAACTGCCAAATATATTCTTGCTCACTTACATGCCTGGTAGAATTGCTTTCATAGTTGTCTTTTAATTCTTCCTGCAAGATGTGCTTTGCTGCACCACATTCCAAACTGTTTGATGCTATAGTTGCCATATTCAAGAGAACATCATTTTCTGAGTCTTCTAGAGCTGAGATAGTAGGTGCTCAGCCTGACCTGCAGAAAACAAGATAGTCCTGGAAAAAAATCCTAGAAGGTAAGTAACCTTTCAATGAGGAAGTAATAACTTTCAGAAGTGATAACTGGAGTTGGTGGGCTCAAGTATGAATCATACCTTAAGAAAATACTTGCCGCTGTCTTAGAAAGCTATCCTGGTTTTATAAATGGATATTTAAGTCATATATGAGAGGCTACAGGAAAAGACAGAATGGTCATAAGGATTTGTATTCTGACAAAAGGAAGATTTTGAATTTTTGGCAGCATGAAGCCCACTAGAAGTTAGTAGCAAGCACTCTGGAGGTGTAAGGGTGGTGGTGGTTTCGGTTTAAGACTGCTTGGGAAGAATGCTTCTTGGGCCAAAGAACAGTATGCACTGACTGCAGCCTTCCAGCTAAGGCTACGTTCCTTCTGCTGCTCAGGTGGCAGAATGAAATGTTGCAGGTGGTTTATTGTTGAGCATGGCTGAATAATATATGTCCAATTCTGAAAATGTCTGGTAAAACATTAGATGCGTCAGTGAGCATGATGGAGAAAGCAATTTGGTTTGTGTTCTGAGTCAAGAGAGGTAGCATGCAGTCTGCTATTTTCTAATTGTAAGAATCTCCAAGCAGAGTATTCTGCAAAAGGCAGTGGATTGATTTTGATTTAGGACAGGATAGAAATGGATGGAGGAGCAAGAGTTGACAAATAAGTGAAGTTGGATGTGTAATGCATAGTGTATTGCTGACAGATGCCTCCCAGGCGTGTAAAATATGTACCGTATACATTTATGTGGATATGTATCTTATAGAGGATCTCTCTCCATATATGTATATGTACATGAGAAATGCACTGTAGAAGCAGAGCATTAGTCAAATGAGAATTTCATTTCGTATGAATAAACCAGCTGCAAAGCTTAAGATTTTGTTCATAACTTTTTAACCAATCCATGCATCAGAGGAGGCAGCTAGCAGAGAGCTGCTGATTGCTGTTGCTCTGTGCAGCTGTTGTGGGGTATGCAACGAGAATATGACCATCTATTTAAAAGCAATCTTGCGCTGATATATGGAAAATAGTTTGCATCAAATAAGCACAAATGTATTTTTCTGAGTTTCAATAAATGTCCTTGGATAGAAAGGTAATTTTAAAATACCAAATAATGGATTCATTTTATCTTAAGGGATCAGTGACAGCAGTTAAGCACAGAAGAAATGAAACTGCGTCATACTAATGCCCATCTGTCCCAGTATTGGCGATGAAAGATGCTGTGAGAGAGCACATGGGCTCTGCTACATTCTGGGTCCATTCCACTGCCGCCTCCCAACATCCATGGCATTAAGGATGCCAGGAGGCACATTGCTGCCTCTTAGTATCTGTTTATGAGCTTGTTATTGGTGACTGTCTTGATTCCCTTTTCTGTTTCTGAAGTACCTTTGGATACTGTCTGCCTGAACAACATCCTGCAGAAACATGTTGCAAAGCTTGGCACAGTACTACCTCCGTTTTGAATTAAACTACTAATTTCTTCAGGTGTTTCCTAGTGATGCAAAATTAGGTGAATAACAGCTTGAAGTTAATTTTCTCTACGATTCACATTATATTACCTACCTCTGTCTTATCTCCCCCTCCTCAATTTATTTTCTCTCATCCAAACTGAAGTGCCTTTTGAGCTTGGAGAGAATGATTTACCAGTAGGTAACACGCAGAGAGGCCAAGTATCCTGCTGGGTCATCAGCAATACCAGAGATGTCTGGCAAACCAGACAGATCTTACTTGGAACAGTATTAGCAAATGGTTTTTTGTCTCTCTGAAGCTAGCTGTCCTCCTGCATTGTACATGGCAAATGAAGATTGATGACTGTAAGTTTGGGCAGCTGTGATAATTCCTTGGGCAGTGGTTAAGTGATTGGTGTTGTCTCAGCATCTGGCTCCTGTGGATTCTATGGTGAAGGGTCTCTCATCTTAGCAGTCTTCATTCATTTTTACTATGAGTGATGAATTTTATTTCACAAAGCTCTGTGTCATTTGTCATCTGTGCATGTTCTGTGAGATCTTCCTGGTAATGCAGACTGCTTCTTCAGGAGACTGCTTTCACAACCTCTCCTAACTGTGCATTTTGGATTTGTTTTGCATTATTTCAGACTGCAGCTCTGGGTCACCCACAAATGTGGCTGAGACCTTTGACTTCTAATCCAGAATGTGCTATTAAAACACACTTTCTTTATTAAAGGAGAGTAGTTATGGTGGTAGAGAAGGTACCTTTAACTTTAGTTTCTCGCTCTGAAATTTGGCTACAATTCTAGATATTTTTCACTTCATGACTCATTTTTCCTTAGCCCTTATATCAATAACAAGCTTTTTTAAATTGTCTTTATAGTTTCAAACCTGTTTCCACCTTCCTGAAGTTTTAGCGGATTGTCTTCATCAGAATAATTTTTTGAAGCTAATTAATTCCTAGACTTAAGATTTATAGTCTTTTCAATTAAAGCTGTTTTTAGGAAAACCCTCTTCTAAGGTTCACTCAGGTTTGTTCTGTGAACAAAAGTAGAAGTAGTGGTAACCATTTTTTTCTTCTGGGCTCCTTTCTGAAGCATTTCAGATACCTGCACAGTTGATGCTTTTATTTAACAATAAAAAGAAGCATCTCAATAATTTTTCAATTACTGTGTGCTAATACTCTCTAATTATATGAAAAAACACACAGCTCAGAAGATAATGTTCTTGCTACTTACTACCTAAACATTTCTTGGGGCATGAGTGACATTTTAAATTTCAGGATAAAATGCAAATTATAAGAGCAAGAGCAGGTAATCACAAGCTTAAGGGGGCAGTTTTCCCAAGTGCTCATGGAAAAAATGACAGCACAGCAGGGGCACATTTTGCTGTCAAGAAGGATGCAGATTTTAGGATGGATGTGTTCAGTGTTAGTGCCAAGCTATAAATGCAGCCTCAAGAGATGCTGACTCCTATGCTGGTCTTCTTCGGCATCATGCAGAAGTGGGAAGCAGCAGCATAGAAATGCTGCTGGGCAGCACAGGGTGATGGGCTGCGGATTAGGAGCGTGGCCAGGGAGAAGGGGACCTGAGGACAGAGGAGGTGGGTATGATGGTGGGGAATATGGAAGGAAATGATAGAAATGGGCGGGACCATCAGCATCATTTGCCCACTTTGTACTTCTGTTTTATGGAGCTGAAGGTGGTTTTGTTGGTGGGGGTGGGGTTTAAAAAATTTTTTTTATTAATGATATTAACATTAGTAATTTGATTGCATTTAAATTGCAATTAAAACTTTGAAACTGTTAGTGAATTCAGAGCAGCTTTGGGTGTGTGTTATTGTTCTTCTTCTGTTTGGATACAGAGCTCTATTCAGATTTCACTAAAGTATAGTGAAAAGAAATACGTGGTAAGATATTGTGGGTCAAGAAAAGATTACTCTCTTCCTAACTGCAGAAATTAAAGTATAAACTCTTTTTCCTCTGGAAAGTATAAGCAGTATCTGTTCATTATCATGTACCACATCTTACAGTAAGAAAGTTCTGATCTTAGAATTATAGAATGATTTGGGTTGGAAGGGACATTTAAGATCATCTAGTTCCGACCCCCTGCTACAGGCAGGGACACCTCCCTCTAGATCATGCTGCTCACAGCCCGTCCAGCCTGGCCTTGAATGCTTCCAGGGAGGGAGCACCCACAACCTCACTGGGTATCCTGTGTTCCAGTGTCTCACCACTCTCACAGTAAAGATTTTTTTTCCTAATTACTAGTCTAAATCTACCCTCTTCCAGCTTAAAGCCATTTCCCCTTGTCCTGTTTCTACCTGCCCTTATACAAAGTCTCTCCCCAGCTTTCCTGCAGGCCTCCTTCAGGTACTGGAAAGGAGATCAGACTTAGAACTGCAAAGATTGAAAAGGACAGACCAAAAAGTCCACGGTGTGTTATCTGTAAATGGATGGTGGCCCACAGAGTGTGTGCTGGCAATGGCAGCTGGATGCAGTAACAGCCCATGTGCACATCAGGGTAAAGATGCATGTGCTATTTGGCTGTAGAGCGTCATGTCTGATGCTGGTGATAGAGGCTCAGGGCTGGAGACTTGCTCTGCAATTTGGTGTTTCCAGTAGGATTAGGGCAGTCGCCGTAGTATCCCACTGGCAAATTGGATAAAGGCATTAAGTGTATTTAAAGTCAATTGGAATTAGAGATCTTAGAAGTCCTGGAGAGAAAAAATTTGAGCAAACATTATTTGGAAGAAACTTCATCAGATGTTCATGCTTTGTATCATTGTTACTGAAATGTGAAATTAAGCTCCAGGAAAGGACTGAGATTGGCTACAACTCAGCATTTGTGTAAATCCCTTGAGGACTCAACCCATTTTTAAGTCTGTAATTTCTTTTTGGATAAAGTCTTTAATAGTCCGTAGGAGTAGAAGCATTACAAAATAATTGCTTTCTTTTTTCTCCCATTCTTGTTAGCAGTAGCAAGGGCAGAAAAGCACAGTGAGAATATTTAAAAAAAAAAAAAAAGAGAAGCTTCAACAACCAGCAGTGATTTTCTCCATTGTTTTTTTCCTTTCACCACATAGGTTGTGGGATACAATGCTATATCATTGTGTGAGATACAATGCTATATCAAAGAGAAACTAACACATTTTGAAGTGCATTTGGTTAAATTAACAGATACAGTGATGAAATTAACTGTCCATATGAAAAGAAATTCAGCAATTCTTTCGAAGGGAAAGATAGGACAAAAGTTTTAAAGCCTTGGCTATTAAAGCAGATACATTCATGGAGTAAGGAGGTAGCCAGTACCTCTCGAAGTGCAAGGAGAGGTTGTGTACAAGCAGAGAAAAGGTGTCTGGATAATCATGAGGATAAAGAAGAATTAACATTAGACACAGGAATCTGCTGGCTAAGTGGCCTTCTGGAATTTATTATGCTGTATTGTATTTGATAGCTTGCTCATGGCTGATAGTGAATCTGTATTAGGAATATAGTGTAATGCAAGGTAATACAAATAAGTCCCTTTTACTAAGTGGCAGAGAGAAACATCCCTTCTGCTCCCTCATTTGATTTTCTTCTTCCTTGATCCTTGTTTCATGATAATCAACCTGTCTTTTCTTCCTGACATACAAGTTAGGCTGTTCTAGAGAATTACTTCGCATAGCCATTCCCTACATACCTATGAGTCTTGTTAAGAAACTTTTTTGAAAGCAACATTCTGGCATCTTTTTCTGCATGATTCCCTCTGTTCCCTCTCTTTTCCCTTTTTTTTCTTTTTTTTTTTTTTTTTCTCTTTTTGGTTGTATAAATTCCTCTTATAAACTGATTTATAATTTGGACTTTTCCAATTTACTTAATAAAGAATCTACACCATCAAGGAAAAAATATTTCATTTGAGAAATTTCCATATCCTCGACTTCAGTACTCAGCAGCACCCATTGTTTTTATGACAGCCTTCTTGAGCAGCAGGCTCCCTTCTCACAACTTGCAGCTGCAACTGGGAGCTTTAATTGCGGAGTTGATACACTATCTTATTAATGTCTCCATCATTTCCCTGAACCCATCGTTTTCTCCTGAATGTCTTTATATACTTGTCAACACTTTCCTACTGGAATTTGACCCGCCCAGGCCTTTGTGCTGATTTCAGCTAGAACTCTATCTTCCTTTACAGTGATGCATCTTACTTGAGATCTTTCGTTTGATGTCTGTGTGTCTGGCAGCAAATTTAATCGGAAGTTTCAGGTGTTTGTAATAGAGATTTGTGGAGACAGAAATCAGAGTGAGCACACAGAAAAAGTGGTAAAGAATTCCCACAATATCCAAGGAAGTACAGCAACATTATCAGATATCATGAAAGCAGTCATTTCTAACAATGATGTGCCAACAAAGATACATTTTAGTACTATGATTTTGAACTCCCTTTATTTCTACCATTCTTAAGCTTGTAATTCTTCCTGTGGTCTCTAAAGAGGTCCCTATCATTTCTGTTCTGCCCCCCCCCCCCAAAAAAAAACTTTTAGACTTTCCGTCTTCACAGTCTCTTCAATCTGGACAGTTACTTTTTGTTAAAAAGCTGGCAATTTTCCACTTTTTCATTCTTCTCCCCTTGAAAATGAAAGTTTGTTTCATTTCCAGGGATATAATCAATTCCACATTCAAATACAAACTTGTTGCATTTTCCAAAGTACTTTATGGCCTCTTCTTTTCTGTCAGAGTACTTTGTATTATCCTGTTTTTTCTTTCTATTTCTTTAAATACATGGCTTGTTCTGTCTTCTTTTCTCTTGCCACTGCAGATTTTTCCTCTTTTCCTTCCTGGAACAGCCTTTTTTTTTGTGGGGTAGTGCATCTATTTCCAAAGTTCATCTGTTTTCCTGGGATTCCAATCCTGTCTTCAGTTTGATAAACCTTGTATCCAAATGTTGTAGTTAATTCAAAGTAGAATTTAAACACAAACTTATATATATATATGTCGTATTGGATAAAGGTACTTTCCTTACTTGAGCTCATTTTCTGTAAGAAAATTCCCTGATTGCCTCCTCCTGTGTGCTTTTGTTGTGACAATTTGGGAGAATTGGAAGAGCAGAGAGGAGCTTGCGAAGAGGATTTTTGTTGTTATTCTCTTCTTTTGTGTATGAGGTAAAGTGATAAAGTTGGACTTGGGCTTCAAAAAGGGCTACTGCTGTAAGCAAAACCAGCTACACTACCTTTCTTGTGTATGTTTTAAAAATAATTGAATTGTAAAGGCAGAGTTGCTATTACTATCATAACTTTTTTTTCCCTTTTAAAAGGCATAATTCACACACGCTTTTTTTTTTTTCCTGTGAAATGTTTTATTTTTATGTCTTAATATATTCAGCTTTTGCCATTCATTTTCAAAGAATTTGTCTCAGTGTTTCAGCAAATACTTCTGAAAGTCTAATTCCATGTAATTTCTTTTGTAAATGTTTTTTTTTCCTCAATATTCTACATCCTTGGTATTTGTAAGATTTTTTTTCACAGTCTGTAGCTTTCTTGCATGTAGTTTTTTTTTTTACAACTAATACTTAAATTGACAGAGGTGGCTTTTAGGATAGATGGGCAGCCAAGTGGAACTATTCTAATTTCATCTCTACCATAGGAAGGAGTTGGATGATCATATTGAAACACGTGTTATTTTACTGCTGAATGCTCGATGTCTTATGTTGATAGATGATTAAGCGTTTCACTGGAGCTTTTTTTTTTGTTGTTTATTTTGAAGTAGTGGATTTTACTAAAATTATGCAGTTAAATGCTTCTCTGTAAGAAAGACAAATCATTACTGCACATTTGAGGTGATTTCATGAAAGAAGCATATCTTTTGGTCTAAGTTTCTGAGATTGTGTATAATTATTAGATTGTATCTTAGTTTGCAATAGGAAAGATTGCAGTACTGAATCTGAGAGTATTGTGTTCTTTCATGATAATTTCAGTGTGGTGAGTCATAATAATAATAATGTGGTTTTTTTATTATTATTAATAATATATTTCTGGATGTATTCTTCATGCCATGTTTTTTAGGGTATGCTTTAAAAACTTCAGACCTGTTTGTAGGCTCTGGGCTTGGTCCCTGGAGCTGTGTAGGCTGAAATGATGGCATTTCCCTCCCAGCCTGGCTCATTTCAGGAACCGAGACACCCATCATGAACCTTGAGAAGGAGGAGGCTGCCAGCAGGTCTCCAGCCATTCACAGCCCTTTTGTCTCTCCTTTTACTTCTGTTCCAATATAGATAAGCAGATGGATGAAACGAATAGACCCTTCTAGGAGTCATGCTCCTAAACATAACTTAAGGGACCTAGGAACATCCATCCAAGATGTGGTGGCTGGGAGAAGAACTCTGACTGCTGGTGACTCTGGTGCTGGGCACTGAGGGACCCTGCACAGCCCTGAGGAGAAACTGGGCCCTGCTAGGGCAGGGTGGCACAGCTCAGGATGGGAGAGCACTTGGCACAGGCCTCAGGCAAATGCTGAGGGGGAAGCATAAATGAACAGCGTGTGTAAAGCTTCCCCAGAAAACTTTTCCCAGACTCAAAGTCTCCCATTCAGAAATTTGTTAGCATCCTTCTTCTTACTGCCTGTGTTGCTTGTGTTCAGATACAAATACAAAGCCTTTATTTTAGCAGCCAGTCTCCATTTACTCACTGTCAGTCAGTGTCTATTTGAGGTCACAGCAGCATTTTCTACAGCTTAAATGGCTATCTTCATGCACTGGTGTACAAATCCTGATGCATTTGAATCCCCTTACAATTCACGTTTTAGAAGACTCCTGGAGCTCTCCATTCCCTGTTACCTCATGGGCCTATATTTGCTTTCAGGTAATGGAACTTTCTGACAAGTATCTGCCCAGAGCTTTTGAGAAGAGATCTCACTTGGTCAGTGTTATTAATCTTACCTCAATTTGGCTAGAAATAAGTCGGCTTTCATGCATTCTGGAATGACAGGTGTGTTTTTCAGGAAGACACCCTATTGATCTGGCAAATCTCTTTGCCAAGACAAGTGCAGTCAGGGCTCTTCTCCTTTAGAAACCGAGTCCTCCAAAATAATGTTAGAGAAATTCCCTTTAGCCCTTAAGTGCATGAATTTGATGTTTATGCAATTGAATTTTATCCCACTTGCAATATCCAGTCTTGACCATCATCCAGCTCTTTCCTGTGGGAATTTTTTTCAGTTGTCTTCTTTCCAACTTAGCATTATCATCATATTTCCTTAGTGTGCTCCTGGTTTTTGTGCCTGGGCTGTTAATGAAAATGTTGGGTTGGCATTTTGCAGGGCTGATATGGAAGGATCCATACTTCAACCTTCTGCCACTTGGGACTTGATCTGGGCAGTCACCAGTGCCAATGTGAGCAAAATGTCCATGACCTGGCTGCCTGCTTTGCCAGGCTGAGGTTCTGGGAAGCTGAGTGGCTGCTGGGCAATGCAAAGTCCCAGCAGCACCCACCACCCTCTGCCCTCACCTCTCCTATATCCTTACTGTCCTTCAGCAACAGCACCTTGCAAAACCAAAGGGCTGTCAGGCTTTCCCACCTGCTCAAGTCTCAGCTCTGCTGCTCTGTACCACTTCCTGCCATCCTTTCCCTCTCACACCCCTGGTGTTTTTTTGTTGGAAGGAACAACATGCAAATTAGCCTCTTCTGCAGAGGGGGTGGTTTGTGCTCATTATCTCGTGTCCCTGCGTCTGCAGGCCTTTTGATGTGCTTTCTTCACCAGGACCTCATCTTCATCAGTTCAGTCACCTCTTATGTAGAACAATATCAAATCTTCATGCAAACTTTATCCAGGTGGAATTCTGAAATTTCTGAAAGTATTCAATGAATTTTCTGGTGGATAAGGTATTATTTTGCCTAGAAAATAATTTATGAGGGCCTAACTGGTTTAGCATGAAATTCTTAGTGTGCATTTTTCTTATATGTGTTTGCCTCAAATCAAAGTACTTTTTCTCTTTAGTGTTTGTTTGAAAACTGTCTATTTTTAAGATTGGATTTGTTGTTGCCCAACTCATTTTCCTCTGATGCCATGAGAACCTTGGGGTTTGCAGAGAGGGCACACAGGACTGGTTCCTGCATGGGCCTGCCTGTGGCCAAAGGATGGCTTGGCTCCAGCCATCCACCTTCACACTTGCAGTGGAGCAGACCTGCTGTGAGCCTGCTCTTGTGGCTGGTGGCTTCATCTGCCCATTAAGCACAATGTTGTGAGTACACTTGTAGGATGCATTTTGGTATTACAGGGACATTTCATTACTATGCTGTTGTGTCCAGCTGCTGGAGGCAGCTGCTATGTTTGCTCCAGTGCAGCCTGCTGTAGTAGTGCCTCCGACTGCTTTCTCACTCTTCTGTGTTTTTTTGTTTTTTTTTTTCCCCACTTACTTTCCTTACTGTTCTCTTCAAACAGCAAGCAGAAAAGTCTCTTCAATTAAAACTGTTATCAGTAGATGGCTTTGAACATTCCATAAAGAAAAAGCCTGTTTTCTTGCCTTCTGATATTAAAAGCCAGTGTATCCCATGTACTGTGCAGCTCCATTGGAGGTGGCTGTTTCTGTGATTTTTATGAACGTTTTAGGAGTATCCTGCAGTTTTTGCCCTTTTCAAATGTAAATGTTTAATCATTGCTTGCTGAGAGAGCATGCAAGAACACATGCATAAGGTTTATGGCTCTTTTTTCTTATTCTTGCAGTGATCTGCTGTCTTCTGAATACCTTGAGAGGCATATCGAGCAAGGTGGAAAGGCAGTGGAAGTTAAAGTAAGAGTCTCCTTTTTATACTTTGCCTTTTTCAATTTGCTTTGCTTTTGATGTTAATGTAAACTCATTTTCTTAAAGGGAGAGAGATCTGATTTTTGAGGCAGTTTACTCTTCTGAAGCAAGCATGTTTTATGTCTTCTAAATTTTCAGCTTTCTTATACATGAAAAATCTGGTACATTAATGTTTATATCAGAATGGTATTCATGAAAAATGTGTACTTCGTTGTTTCTGCTAGTAAATGTAGCAAGATTTACTGTATAGTATTTTCAAATACTTAGTCACTGTCTGAAGTCCTGGGCTTCTTTCTGTGGACGTTTGTAGGCACAATGGTTACAAGGTCCTCTTTAATGCAGTACTCATGTAAAGGAGGTTCCACTGCCTTTGCAGGAGTGCTTCTGTTGTTTGTGCATGGCATGGGAAAATTTTCCTGAAGACCTTCTGGTTGTTACGATGGTATTGTGTAGGAGAAAGATATAAAATTACTGTAGATTACATAAAATGTACATGAAAGTAATATGCTATGCATAATTGAAGCTCTTTAAATTTGCCTATTAAGTCAAATTTTGCTCTTAGTTTACATTTAATTTAAAAGGCTTTTTTCATTTTTACTCAATCCAAGATCATCTAACTACTCTGAAATGAATAAATAAGCTTATAATGTGAAAGCAAAAATGAAAGTGGACAAAGGAATAGTTTAGGCTCTGAGCACCTGAAGATTTATTTCCTTTGATTTGTCCCTTTCTGGAGTTTGTAAGCTTGAAATCTACTTTCACTTTGCACCCTGATAATAGTCTGAATACATTTTCAGACTGGAGCACGTGCATGTGTGTTCCATTAATTCATAAAGCTAATTTCTCGACTGTGCTCAGCAATCAAGAAGCCTCGACTCAAATTCAGAGTATGAGTCAAAACAGAAATAAATGTAATAGCTGATGCTAATAGGACCCATTTGTCTCATCAAGGTATATGTAGAAGTTAGCCAAACTAAACTTTCAGAGTCTTATCACTGAATCAGGACAAATTAGAAAGGAAATATTTGTGAATCAGTGGCTCTTCTCATGCAAATACTTAGTTGCATGGGGAAGAAACAGCTGAGTCAGGCCTTTCTGAGAAAGGTCATGAAAGTTTTCTGGGCAAATCACTTCTCAGCCTCCAGAGTCCCAGAGTTCATCTCCCCTTCAGTTAACCTCAGGGCAGGATCACTGCATAGCATCAGCAAAGGCTCTCCACTGCTTCACTCAGTGCTATCAAACCTTTAGAGAACTGACCTCGTTGGCACCTTGGTCTTGGCATCTGAGTTGGTGTGAACTGTGAAAAAGAAAAAGGCTTACAGAGTTGTTTCACCTCTCTCTGCAATGGAGGGTCATTTCCTCTGGGGTGACATTCCCCCTCTGCTCTGTGGTAAGGGAAGGGCGAGGGGGCTGTTCTGTGCTTTGCCCACCACCAGCAGCCAGCAGCAGTCCAAGAAGGGGGGTTTTTTTCATTTATTTTGCTCATTTTGATACAATTGAGCATCCAGTATCGGAAGAGAGGAAAGCAGTTGTTGTGCCAAAACGTCCCAAAGAATCTTCTGGCCATGATGGTGGCCAAACATTCAGAAAAATTCAGGTATCAGAAGGATTTTGGAAGAAGGATTTTGGAAGTACATTTTGATGCCAGACACTGAGTGAGGCTGGGTTCAGTGCCCAGTCGCTGCTTTAAAACAAATCTTCCTGCTCCTGAGCAGCTGGTTCTTTTTAGAGTACTTGTAAGTGCCCTGGAGAGCCCTACTGGTCATTCAAATAAATTTGAAAATCCCAGCAGTTTCTGCTTGGCATTTGAGAAACTGAGCTGTCATTTTAGGTCAAATGTTTTGAAAATCTTCCTGCAAATATAGGGATTTTTCATGATCATGGTTTAGTACCCTCAGTTTCTTTGGCAACTATTTACAGTACCTGTAAAACAACCTTTATATTGGTGCTTTTAATACATACGAGGCAAAACATAAATAATTACAATGTTCATACTTCATGCAGAGCTGATAACGCCTTCTACTGCTCTTTTTCCTCTCCATTCCCCCTGGTAAAAGTCCCTGTGCTACAGAACACGTCCAGATCTTTTGCTTCTCCTTAGGATGCTTCAGAGAGATGAAGGTACAGGGAAGGGAAGAAATATTCATAGAATTTAAAAGACCACTTCGAATGAGAAAGGGAGGAGAGCCCTCAGCTTAACACTCCCTTTTGCTTATAAGAGAAGGTTGAATTAGATTCGTTTCCTGCATAATTCATTAATAAATCAGACCACTGTGAAGGTGGAACATGTGCATGTTTTTGCACAGTGCCGTTATTTAGCAGCTGCAGAGGGAAGGCTTCTCTGTGAGATGTCCTTGTTGACTTGACACAGTTTAGCAGCACCCGAGACACTCTTATTAAACCAGCAGCAAGATGTGATGCTTAAGAAAAACAAAAGGAGGTAGATCTTTGAATTATTTTCAGTGTTTCCCCCCATTTTATTTTATGTCTCTAGTTTCTTAGGAAAGCAGCAGTATTGTCCTAAATTCCCTCTGGTAGCAAAGAGAATAATCAATTAAGGAGAGAAAGCCCTTCATGCCTTACCTTTTTCCTGTTTTTGTCAGCCCAGATCATCCTATGCTCACAGCACATAAACACTCAACTTGTGTCTACTTTATGTTGCTGCAGTATATCTCTGTGTCCTTTTATCTCTCTCTCTCTCTTTTTGGGTTATCATTCTGTCACTGATGCTGTCAGTGAGATGAAAGGCAAAAAACCAGCCAGAGTGCTGAGTAATTCACACTGCTGGATTTTCCCCTAAGAAGGAAAAACTGGTATCTCTTCAGTGACATTTTCTCTTACGAAATGTTTCACTTTTCCACTTTAGATATTATAGAAGTAATTCTTTTAGCCTGTCAAGAACATTGGACACAGATCCCAGTAAAAGAACTTGCACAGGTAAAGTCGTAATAGATTAATTCTGGGCATTTTTGATGGCATGCTTCAGTATAACCACATGGGCTGAACCATGACACAACACAGCTGTGTTTCATAGATAATTCTGAAATTAGTAAGTGTACTAGTGTAAATACAATCTGCATCCTGGGCACAAAATTATAGTAAAAGTGCTTAAAGCATGAAACAACATTACCTTTTGCTCTCCAGAAGGGAGCAAAATATTCAAGTCTCAAAAGGCCAGAGATAGCTGAGAGGCTTTGATATGACAGGCACTGCTTTTTGTTTATTTGTCCTGCTGACCTGCTCTTCTCCAGAAGGTGTTGAGATGCAATCCATTGGCCAAGGGCAACAGCTGTATCTGTCACACATTAATCCTTGAGCATAGGGAGACCATGTCCTAACCATGGGATCATAGAATCACATAGAATCACAGTCAGAAGGACTTGTGTTGGAATGGACTTTCAGTTGTAAACTGCCTGCTGTGGGCCTCCCACCATATCAGGCTGCCCAGGGCCCCATCAACCTGGCCTCAAATGCCTCCAGGGATGGACATAAATTCCATTCAAACGTTTTACTGTACCATCACAGGTACTGACAGATCATAAGGTTACACTAACAAATTATTGCAAGTGTTGCAACCAGAATATACTGCCTGTCTGTGGGCAGGGTATTTTTTTATCACTGACTGCTGTGTTTCCAGCTTTATAGCAAAGGGCTTCCACCAGCATCTTCCAGATTTACAGTCACCCGCTGTCTGAGCTGTGCAGAGAAATCCAGTCATTTTTCTTCAGCTTTTGATGCCTCACCATTTCATAGCCAGAGAGGAAGGAGTTTCAGCTTGGCAGAAAAGCGTGTGTGCTAAGCAGGTTTCCCTGGCAGGGATTACATTCTGTTCCTGAAAAATTCAGCTCACATGAGTGGTGGTGGCACTGGAGGCTCTGCCCTGTGCAGTGTGTGCACATACCCGTGCCTGTACAACCTGGTGCTGCAGCCCTAGGGGAGAAAGAAACCTAAAAAGGAACAAAGCATAAATAATGCAGGAATTATATCTGCCTATTTCTGGCAGGTCTTTTTTGGGTGGTGTCCAGAGACTAGGGAAGCTGTTAGTAGCAGAAAACTCATTTGATAGAAGATTTTGTCCAAGGCTTCCCGTAACATTGTCAGAGCTTCTCTATCCCATTCCCTCTACAGAGCTTTGCTTGCCTCATGGCTAATGATTAATAAATCTAGACCATAATTTACTTTCTAGTTTAACAGTAAACTAGCCAAAGATAGCTGACAGAGAATCTAGAAGTCTGACACAGTTTAATAGGTGGCTCCTAAGGCTGATCTGCAGACTTCTGTCATTGAAAATTTTCTTTAATAACTTATGTGAAAAAAAGTTTGTGTGTGTTAATGAAAATAGAAGTACAAAATTGGGAATTACTGTAATCCACAGAAGGAGCATCTGGAGAACTGTCTGTCTTTGACCAGTAGAGTAAATGAAAGTGGGATGAAATTTGATAGAATAAAATGGCAACTTCCTTCACTTAGGGACTAGTTATAGGGCTTTTGCTGCAAGACAGGAGTGCATAAGTAATGGAACAGAGGATGACTGCATGGTTCATGTCTAACCAGGTGCTGCCATGGCATCAGAATGGTCAAATTAGTTCCAATAAATAAGGGATAGTATTAATGTTATTATGTGTCCTGTTGAAGAGCTGACAACATTTTAAAATTTCTGTGCATTTTTGTTTGCTCTGGGTATCTTTTTTTCTAACAGCATCAAGCTGCTGCTCTGAATTAAGAAGCATTGAGGAGTATCTCACTTTCTTGTTTTAGCATTATTTGAATTATGGAGGCAATTCCTCCGGGTTTCAGTAAAACACAGTATCCCCTGTGGGATACCAAGGCTGAATAATCAGTCATCTTATATAATGCATTTGCCTGACCTAATGGTCCTGCGAGCTGGTGCTGGAAGTGTACATTTGCATTAACTTTCCTAAATCTACCCGTTTATCTCCTTGCTATTACTAGCTTACTTTCTGTTAGCCATATATTCTGCTGCTGTGAAGGAGGAAATTAAAAGTAGCAGCATTCAGTATAGGAGCCTTTCCCAGGCCTTGTTTTAAATATCCTGCACTAGAAGGAATCCCAGCTCATGATTCATCTACAATCTTGCAGCTTTTATATTGTCTTTCTTCTCTTTATGGCATAAAGAAAAATCCATTGTTTTAAGGTAGTCCTGGAGGAGAAAAAATGCCAGAAAGTCAAAGCCTTCAAGAGCTCCAAGTGTTCATCCTGCTGTGGATGTGGGCCCCAGCATTGTAGTCCTGGTTCTGCTGAGATGAACTAGGGTGGCTTTGTGACTGCAAGGGGACACCTCCTGAGTGCTGTTCTCTGTGATTTTCTGTGGCCCAGCATCTGAATTCATAGACAAATCCTGCCAACCTTTGTGTACCTCAGGAGATATTTTTCCGTGTGCTATAATGTACAGCATACATAGAGAATGAAATGCACCAAAGTTCTGTAAACTGAATGCACATGAAGCCTGAGCATAGCTCATTAAAGAACATTAAATCCTTTTGTAGAGGCTCTTATGAAAAAATTAAAGTATCTTACTGTGTTTAACTTAATCCCCTTGAGGAGGAATTAAGCAAAGCAAACTGAAGCTGCTGTACTTCTGAAGGAGCTTTTCCGTGCAAAGTTCCAGCTTGATATCTTTACTTACTTGATCTTGAGTTCTGTAAACAGTCTTTGTCTCAACTCATATTTTTCATAGAGATACTGAACTGGCACTGTGTTATATACGCTGGGTTAATGTTTCCAGGCTGTCTTCAGCTCTGTCAATTCTCACTTCAAGATAAGCTGTCATTCAGAAATAATGAAGAATCAGGAAGGAAATCTGATTAATACTTTTCTCCTTTCTATTCAGGTGTTTACCACATTCTGACTAATAGGTATCCATGTAGATACATGCCAACATTTCATCTTATCTTCTGTGTTGTGTTTATAGTAATCTTGCACATCACATGCTTATAATTTGGCTGCAGACTCAGTAGTGGCTACTGGACTATTGTGAAAGATTAGTATGGGTAGATTACAAAGACTTCAGTGTCCCTTTCAAGGTTTGCTCCCTTTTTCCTAGAATGCAGAACAGGGGCAAAGTGGCTGTCATTAACAGGCTTGAATACCTTGACTCAGAAAAACTATGCACTGCTATGCTTGCTGATTTAAACTTAACAGAGTAAGGAGGAAGAGGTAACCAGCCCTATTCTCTTCTGACCCATCTGCATTCAGCAGGTGATAATTAAAGTCATTTTTCCTAGCACTCAGGCAAGGCAAGAGGCTGCTTCCAAGCAGGTGCCAGGGCAGCTCCTGACCCAGATGGTGTTGTGCTGACACAAGCTGTGTCCACACCCTGCAGCTGCACTTGAGGAGCATCTTCTTTTGTAGCTGTTGGGCAGTGTATGCAAGCCTCATTTAGCCTCAGAGCGGGAAGCCGGGCTGATGGCAAGTGCTATCTGCTGAAAGCACTGCTGCGAGTCACCCGTGGCAGCTGGAGCGAGTTGCTGTGTGCAGGACCCCACTGTGTACACATGTGTGATTTTGATAGCGCTGCCAACAGCCCTGAAACACGGGCATTGGAAAAAGCCTAGGAAGCGGGGATGCTTTATCTCTAATTTTTGAATTCATATTTCTGATTTCGAAACCTGAAATAGAGTTATAGCCAAATGATTCTATCACACTTTGATTCTTTGTTTTATGGTTCATGTGATAGCTGTCTTCCTAAGAAGAGAGGGCACTTTTACGTTTTCAAACCAGTTGACTTTCTGGAGTCTGCGCTGCCGTGTAGCTAGATGCAGAGACCTGTTCTGTGAGGGAGCAGTGACACATTCCTGAGGTGCTTCCTGGGCAGCTGCAGGAGATGGTGCAGCCACACCAGTGGGCTATCCCCGCTGCATCAGCACTTGGCAATTAAAATGGGTATTAGTCTCTCCATGCAGTTCCAGTGTCCATAGTTACAACACAGGACAATGTGCAATTTTGACTTTTCATTGCACATTTCATTTTCATTGTACGAACTGAAACTTATCAGTAATGAGTCATTTTTGGCTGTAGAGGTCAGCTATAGAGAATTTTTTCTATTGCAGTTTCCCATGCACTGTGTTACTTATTAATGGGTTAAAACTTGAGCAAGCATCAATAATTTGTAAATAGATCTAAGTGATTACTAAGGAAGCAGTTTTAAAACTCATGCCTAGCAATGGGTAGCTCCTTAAAGAGCTAATCATTATCTGGCACTTCTCTGAAAAGAAGCACAGAGGTTAGCTGGCCTTTGAGAGCTTTCTGCTGCAAAGGAAAAGGGAGCTGTGTTAGTAGGATCTGAGCTAGACCAGCAATCTCCTTTCCTTTGGATTAATGGATATTAAAACAGGAATATGTAATGCTGGAAGAAGGAAGTTATTAATTTTAGGGTCAGTGTCTTGAGCGTAGCATGAGTTTTAATGGCAAGTACCTCTCCTAATTGCAGGAAAACTGCTTACTTTGAAGATCTGATGTCAGGTGTTATTTGAAGGCAAATGAATGAGCATCCTTAATTTTCCTCCCCTGGGAAGGTCATAGTGTCTCTGCAGTGAATAATAAGCATTGGCAGTGTCTGGTCAGCAAATACTTTCGTAACTGAAACTGCAGAGAAGAGTGAACCTCCACCACCAGTGACTGCAATGGCTGTTCTTTATTTCCATCCTTCAGTAGTGGTTAATGTGTTCTTCATGCCTTTTTGGTGATTACTCAACAGCTAGTGCTTCTTTGGGAGGGGACAGGCTATATTAACAGAAAGAAATAGGAGCACACTTTATCTGCATTACCAGCATCTCTGCCATCTCATGTTTTCAGTATCTTTGCCATTCCAACTAACCAAATATAACCAAAGGTAAACTCAGGCTGACATGAGTATAATGGCTACGAGGTGGTCAGCAGGGAGCTGTCGAAGTTCATAGAACAATATAAATTAGGATTTGTCTAGTTATTCAATTTAAGCATGAAGACCAAGGTTGAATCATGAATTCACCACCACTGTCATAATGGTTCATTTATTTTAATGGATCCTACTATGAGTTCATTTGAGTTTTTTTTTTGTTTTTTTTTTTTTTAAGTATAATATTATTCCATTTTTAGCTGCCCAGACTTATTAAGTATCCACATCTTCCATATTGCTCTTGAAACTCACCAACAGATAACCAAGCGCCATGAATGCTGGCAGAGAACTTGTCTTGCCTTGTGCTAACTGCAGCATGGAGAATGGCTGTGCACCTTGTGCAGGCAAAATAATCAAACTTCTCTTTTCTTCTGGACCCTGTCTGGCTGCTTTCAGTTTTAGAGCAGAAAGGAATAAGTGTGAATCTCTCTTAGTGACATGTGTCAGGAGAACAGCATTATTTCCTCTTTATCTGTAGCCTGAGCCATTTTCAGTAGCTGACAAAGGCCAGCCTGGTGGTTTGATTTGCGGAGATGGACAATTACTCGCTGCTTTTCAGAGGGCAGAAAAGCATGTAGTGGCTATGGGAAGCTTATAGCTCTTTCTTCATAAAAAGACCTTGATTCTGTTGATTGGACTGTTTTTGGCAATGCTGCTAATTTCATCTATTGAGGGAGGTCTTAATTCTCATATAATACCAGAGTATTTTTAGGAAAAACTGAAATGGCAAGATTTTTTTTTCAGTTTCTGTCATTCAGCTACAGGCACCAATAGAGAAGAGGGACAACCCTGGTCCTTCAGTGCATGTTTCCAATAATAGAGCAAAAGTGGATTTATGTGGTGATTGTGCTTAATCTTTCAGAGGTGTTACATCTTACTGCCATTCTTCTGCAGCACGGTGTTCTCTATTACAGCACCTGCTGTAAAGAAGCATTAGTACATGTCAGGAGCAAGAAGATGTCAGCCTACAGAGAAGCAAGGTCAGGAAACTTCTTGTCCAGACCTACACATGTTCTAGGAAAAACATTAATCTATATCAATCCTTGCAGTTGTGTGAACTCTCATTGCAGAGCCAGTCCCAAACTTCATAGCTTTAAGTGCTTCTCTTTTCATGTTTTGTGGACTGTTGAAATGAAATCTGCTAAACTTAGGATGCACCCACTCCACCAAATGCCATGTTACAGGCATGATTTACCTGCATGAGATGCTGTTATTGCACTAAGCAATCACTTTTCCGAGCGCTTGTGCCACCTGCTTTCACTGCATCACCTCCTTATTTCTTTGCTGAGATTGTGACAGGTGGTGGTACAAAACCTCAAAACTTCATCTAGAGTATTCTGTTAGAAGGATTTCGTATAATAAAGTTAGCTTTTTTTTTTATTATTTTTATTTTTTAATACTGCAACTTAATAGGGAAATATAAGTCCGTGTATAAAAGTATCCCCCAAATCTTGGTGCAAAGAAATCATTTTTTTGCAGTGGTAAGAATGGGTCTGTGAGACTGAGGAGATCAGAGTTATATTTCTATCTCTGTCAGAATTAGCGTGAGCCTCAAGAGATCAACAAATTCAATTGATTTGACTTGGTTTAATTAAATAGAATAGAATGTGTCTAAATCACATTTTTCCTAGGTAAAAATTTAAACCTGTTTTTCTTGTATTTTTCTTTTCTAGATTTGTATGCATAGAATATTGTTCATGGATTTATTATAAAATAAATTAATTTGGAGGTATTATCTTGGAACATTTATTTGATTCTCATTAAGAAGATCAAAACCCGCTTTTCAGCCACAGACTTGGATCTTTTGGATTCTTAGCATGAGTAAATGTTTCTTCTGGTTATAAGGACACAATTTTGCAAATTGAAATTTGACTTCTGATTCATACTAACTGTATTTTCTGAGAACAAACCAATTTGTCTTGTTTCTCCAAACTCCTTCCACAGCTACAAGTCTGTACAACTCCCTGTTGATATTTTTTTCAATATATTCCTATTTTCATGTGCTGACATCAGTTAAACCTTTTACAGGAATATTACTGCAAAAGTAATTTTTGGAGAGAGCGTTTTGTTCCTCATACATTTTCAGCTCATTCATATGGTTTGACTGTTAATTTTGTTACTAATCTACTGTTTCTTTGTGTGGTTTTTATTCACCTGTTCTTTTTACAGTGCAGTGCTGAATACATTCAGTGCACATGCAGTAAGCCTTACTCTACAATCAGTGCAACTTCTGTGAAACTAAGGGTAGGGGGATAGTTGAATAATGTTGGCTGGATTTGATTTGAGAAGTGTATTTTCCATTCACAGTATTTATAGAAGAGGCAAATATAAACTAAAGTTTCTTTTAGCTTTGGAGTCTAGGGAGCGTTTTTGATTTGTTTGCTTCTTAATCAAATCTTATTATTTGATAAGCATATTTTTCTCGTTAGAAGTAGGAAATTGCCTGGCCCTCAGGGCAAAACTCATCTTCTGATGTAGCCATGTGCAGAACACGTGGCAAGTCTAAGCCCCTTGTTTCCAGCTCTCTTCAGTGAAGAAACATGGATGCTTCTGGAGCTATTTGTATCTGAAATTTTCTTGAGATGCCAGAGATTTCACACTGAAGATTTTCATCTCCATTCAGCATAGAGAAAGTCCAAAAGATGATGTTTGACTCTGTACTGAACTTGTAGAGGAGATGGGGTGAACCTCTGCTATGTTCTTGGTGCCATGTCCCTGGGTTTGCAATTAGAATATAAAAGCGGTGTTGGACAGGTTAGAGCATTATACTGTGGGACATCCCGTGGATTCATGCTCTCAATTTCCAATTTCAGGGTGGAGAACACTGCTATTATCAGGGAAAAATTCGAGGAAATCCGGTATCATTTGTTGCCTTGTCAACATGCCATGGACTACAGTAAGTCTGCTGTTTGTTTTTACTGAACTTCACTTAGTCTTTTAAACAAAGCTGTTTAAAGAAAAGTAAGTGCCATTTATTCATTAATTGGTTTGCAACCACTATTATTATCTTGATAACCTTTACATAAAATTAATTTAATTTGAACCTTGTAAAAGTGTTTTGTTTTTTTTTCAGGACCCACTGCAAAAACACCCAAGTTTTTTCTTTCTCTCTCTTTTTTTTTTTTTTTAACTAAAGATATATGATAACAGCTTTGACCAGATATTTTTTAAAGATAGTTTATAATAGAGATATGAAAGTAGCTAAAAATGCTCCATTTTACAGGAAGAAAAAATGATACCAAGATTGATATATGAACCATCCAAAATTTGCTTGTGTTCTCTTCTTATTGTTAGAATGCTATATTTATTCTTTCTTTCCTACTTTGTTTAGGAAAGGAAAGTGTAAGTGTTGAGTGTTTCTAGTCCTATCCATGTTCTTCACAGAAGTGCTTGTCTTAAACTGTATGCACAGGTTAATACCTCTGAGATAGTCAAACCTTTGAAAATCTGAAATAAAGGATGAAAAATTGTGCAAATTTGTTTCAAAGTACATTGTTTTAGTGATAATGTAGTTAAAGCACCTGTCACTTGAAGGTTACACAGAGCTGAGTGCTGATTCTCAGCTTTTGGACCTGTCTCCTTTTGGCACTATTGAAAGATACTTGTCAGGTTTACAGAGGAACCAAGTCACTTCAGTGTCTGTTGACTCTGGGAATTACGGAACCTCAGCACTTTCGATGCTCAGATCAGCTGGAAAGGTCAGGGTAGCAGGAGAGCCTGAGCGTGGAGATTGCTTTCCCTGTGGAAGCAGGACTCAGCTCATAGAAATCTTCATTGTTATCCAACTGTTCTGTAGTTTTAGTATCAGACACACACACACACATATTCAAGTAACTTTTATATTTGTACTTTCTTTATGAGGAAGGGGGAGAATGTATGCACTAGACCCATCATTCCTGCACTCATTGTCTGACTTAGAGATGTGCTTCTCTCATTTATTGTCAAGGTTGAGCAGCACAATTAAACTGACCTCAGGTTTGGTGGTGTCAGTGATTCTAAAAATAGCAGCATCCTGCTGCATCTTGAGGGGATTTAGCTTCATGGCTTCCATTAGCAGTGATCCATTAGGTCTAAGCCCCTGCTAACTCCTAGGACAGATTGCAGAAAAAGAAGGAGGTGCAGCACATGTCCAATCCTGGCCTCCTTTTGCTGGTTGCCTCTTAAGACTGATCTGCTGCTCAGTATTCTTAAACTGACTAATGTTCAGATAGAGTTCTTCTAACGCAGTAATGTGAAGAAGGATGCTTTCTTTCCTGTACGATTCAGCTCTCTCGAGTGTTATCTTTTTTTTTTCCTTTTGTGAAATGTTTCAGCAGTTATCCTTCACACAGGATGAAATATGAAGCTTACTGTAATTCCAGCATCTGGTATAAGAAAGTATTGTTTTCCTGTGCTGTATTAACCTTACCTTCTCTGGCATTGCATCTCCAGTATTACAGCTAGTTTCTCCATAATCTGTTTCAAATGCTAATTAAATACTACAGACTCGCACCAGCAGTTCAGTGTCTCACTGGAATATGGAAAACTGGGGAGAGTGATCTTCTAGCAAGGTCTGCAGGGCAGAAACTCCACTTTCATGAATTTTAGGAAATGCATGAGACAGAACAGATGCCTTTAATAGAATAACGAGCTTCATATTCCCAAAGTTCGTGCTAATCTCTCTCACTTATACTATCCCTAATTCTTGGCCAGCTAGAGCAGACATTTTTTCAGACATGCCTGCAGAGATAATGTTGTATTTCTAATCATAAATTGTGAGTTCTTCTGTTGGTAATGTCTATGTTGTAGTCTTCTTTTCATTAATTAAATTAACAGAGTGACTGGCTGATGGAGTCCTCAAATTATGAATTTCTTCTTAATGACTTTGCTAATGAAATAAGTTTCTCTACAACTTTAACTCCAAGCTCGCTGGAATTTTTTCTTTCTGTGGGATATGTAGTAACCACAGCTCCCTGTGAGTTAATGCAAAGCACTCTGAATGCAAAACACTTTGGTTGCTGGGATATAAATGATCTGCGCTCAGTTCTGAGCTGTGCTCGGTTCTGTGTTTGGAGGCCAGGCACACAGAAACCAGTTGTGCTGTGATTTTGCTGCCCACTGGTGGCAAATACATAAACTGCTGTTGTAACTGCGAGTTAGACTTTCATGACTGCAAATGTGTTTTTCTGAAGACTTTACATAAACCAAATATGGATTTTTTAGATAGCCTGTGTTTTGCTACTGCTTTCTCTCTAGCACAGTGTGATACCTTGACAGAGCCTAAAACTATTGAAGTCATTGGAAAAGTGCCATGGGGGGCAAGTCAGATCTGAGGGTCAGCTGTGATTATTTTTTTTATGAAGTGACTTGATCAGAAGTCAGTGCTGCTGAGTACAGCGTTCACACAAGAAGTCATTTGTTAACAGTGCTTGGTCTTGCAGACTGTGCTTAAAACTGTAATGAGAAGGAAGGAGGTTTAGCATGATGAAGTACTGTTCCAGACCTTCCAAATGTCCCCAAATCTTACATTTTTTCTGAGGCAAAAAACTTCAGCAGGTGCTAGAATATTTATTTTAGGAGCACAGACAGTGTTTGTTCCTGGAGAATAAGCACAGAATTGTGGGTGTGCTCATGGCAAAGTATGTTATAGACTCAGCAACCCAAGCTACTTCTGTGAATGCTGAATGGTTAACCTTGTAAATAAGTGATGCTAAGAAAAAAATGCTCACCAGGAGATGTCATAGTCTACAAGCTTAATATACACTTACATTTCTAAATAGTCAGAAATGAAATGGCAATATTTCACTGACTGCATTAGGCCCTGAGCAAAATCAACATTTTGCTGATTAAAAATTAAGTTGCATTAAAAAAAAAGTGTCAGGGTTTGTCATTTATAATTCTGATATTTTTTTTAATGTATAGGAGGTTGCTAAAGAGTAAGCTAAATAAATAAATGATCTCGCTTTTATGCTGCTGTAATGCGTGCCAAGTTTTAACTTGCAGATCAGATTTATAGCCAGGCTCAAAGTCCTGTTAGGAGCGTTTTGAAAGGCACATGCTGATACAGCCTAATTCCAATCATGCATGTATGTCACTGCAATAAAGGGAAAATTTTTAAAAATTGCTGGTTTGTTTGAAGATCAAAATAGTGATATAAGAAATGCCTCCCTAAACTCCTTACCCAAATAAACTTAAGGTAGCTCGTAATAGAAAGCATAATTGTAGGAATGGACTGTGTTTTTACTGTGTATTCAAGTTTTAGTACCAGAATATTTGGTGTCACTGTCTTCATTGATCTGGGATGCCTTCACACTTCAGTACTTCATTTAGAGCTGAACTGTACTTTGCAATAGAACTTAGAAAAATGGTGGTTGTTTGTGAGCAAAGTGCCAGATTTTCAAGATACATGACACAGTGCATATTATGAGTGACCTTCAGATTTTATGATTATGAAGATTTTATGCCACTAAGGAAGAGCTCTTGGTTCACCAGAACCAAGGATATGGCACAAGGCTTTGTCTTCAATATCTGTATTTTTCACCACAGCTCATTAGAAACCTACATGATGAGGTTTTAATTTCCTTATCGTGAAAATCATATAATGTCTGTACTGATACAGTGCTATATATAGCATTGACGTTTTCTAGAAAGATGAATTAATTCAAGAAGAAGAGACCATCTATCATAATTGTTATTACTGGAGCATCTCAAACGCCCTGTTATGCCCCTTGTTCTTGGTACTATGCAATATTACTTTGGAAAAAGTAAATCAAAACCATGAAAATCTAAGGTTAGTTCAATTTAATAATATTTTTATTTGTGGGAAAGCTGTAGGCAAGTTTGAAAACCTCTGTATGAGTATTTCTGAAAGCAGAGCCCTTATTACAAGTAGATCTGTGTGAGATTGGCTCTAAGCTGGATTTTGTGGTGTTTTTGCATGCTGTAGGGAAGATTTGTGGGAGAAAGTAGAGTCTATCTAGATCATCATGGGAATGAGCATCTTTCTAAAGCAAAAAAACAAAAAAATGATTCAGAATTATGTTCAGTTCCTGAAGACATTTTTAACTGCTTCTCTTCTGAAATATTTGTTTTTAAATATGTGAACTTCTTAAACTTACTTCAATACTGTACTAATGTTTGTTTTAAATTTACTTCTCTTGCTCATGACAGTGGGATGTTCTATGATGGAAATCATACTTACCTTATTGAACCAGATGAAAACTACAATTCAGATGTAAGTAGAACTTCTGATAGTCCTGTATTTTTTTCATGGAATACAGACATTCATAGGTACAAATTAGGTATAAGACTCATTCCCCTCATTAGCAACTCATTAACTCAGCTTCTGAGTCCTCCTAATCACGGACAGAAGTAATCCTCCAAAAATCAGGTAGTGATACATGTGTATGTTCCATAACACTTGGAAGTAGAGCAGTGCAGCACTCCTGGAGGCTGTGACACTTGGAGCCAGCAGGAGATGTCTGTGAGCATTCTGTCCCCTCCTTTGGCACTGCCTACCCTGTGTTTGTTATATCCCTCTCCTCCTGCTTTGCTCTCTGCTCCAATGCAGCAGCTCCCATGATTCTCACAGTGTTCCCTGGGAAGCTCTCCTAAGTCCAGCTCTAAGTGTGCTCAGTGACTTCCTTGCTGTACTCACATACTTCAAATAAAAGATGTAACTGTAGTGTTAGCAATCCCATCACAGCTGGGAAAAGAGTAAAGAAATGGTGCCTTGCAAGTTGCACTTTTCCTAATGTAGGTTTTGAATAGCAAGGGACCCTTTAGAACTGTCTTTTTAAAGCTCACAAGATGGATTTATTATTGATTTTTAATACATGCAATTATTTACTATTTCAGGATGACTTCCGTTTCCACTCTGTTTACAAATCCAAGTTGTTTGAGTTTCCTTTGGATGACCTGCCATCTGGTATGATTTTTTAATATTCATGGCTATTGATTTGTTTTAGTCTAAGATCAGATTTGTTAATCATCTTTGAATAATCTTCTGACAGTGCATTGTTTATTTGCATATCTCTTTCCTATTAATTTTAAAAAAAAAAAGAAAGGATCTGAAAAAAAAGGATCTGAAACACTGAAGGCTCTGGAAAAGAACATGAAGGGCTGAAAAAACTCGAATCCAATGAATCAGACCCCTCCCAGACCTTCACATTATTGTGTATGTTTCACTTAACAAGTCTTGCAGTCTACAGACTGCATTATCTGCTAAGAGTTACAGAAAAGAAAGGAATAGGGTAGCCTAAAAGTGATGAAAATAAACCTCACATTGCTAACAGCTCATAACTTTTCATGGAATTTTCCCATTTTGAGATACAGGGAGTATCATGGTGTGAATGTAAGTCTGACGGGTATGTTATTGTTGTTCTTGGACCCTCTAATTTCCAGTTCATTCAGCATCTCTTCTGATGCTGACTGTTGTGCAGGTATTCATTTAAATACAAATGACTTTAGAAGTGATTTCAAGTTCTTGTAGTAATTAATTCCCCAAAACATTATGGAGTAAGAATAAGTAAGATCCATAAGTAATGGATCTTACTCCATCCATTTGTGTATGGAGTAAGAAGAGATTTTTAAAAATCAGTTTTCATCTGAGAAGTTGGCTTGTTAATTGAAGAAAAATGGCACTATTTATGACTTATTCTGTCAAGGATTTGCAATATTTACAGATGCATTTTCTTACACTACAAAATAAATGCTAGATAAATGAAACTATCCTTCGTAGATGCTCATTTTAGTAGAAATCAACTCTAGACTAATTTCTTCTTAGATAGAAGTTACAGTTGTCCAGTGCTATTGCCACAAGTATCATTTGTTCTATGATAACAGTGGGATCTGGTTTCCTACCATGCTGGGCACTGCCCAAAAGATGAATCATCCTGTTCTGAAGCATGGCGTATGCAGCTTTGTTAACTGTTAAGCAAAGCAGAGCTGTTCAGAGAATTAATGAGAAAACAGAACAAAAACCTAAACAACCAAGGGAATTGCTACAATTGGGTCACCTTGATTTCACTTCTGGAGAAGCAATCTTTCTGCCTTTAAACACAACATTTTCCCAGCTTGGTGCCTTATGTCCCTTCTTCTTATGGCTAGGCAAGGCAGAGGATGGAATGGGGTGGAAGGGCAGCACAAAGTGCTTGTGCACAGCAAGCTGTCCATGTGCTATCTGGAAGCTTACTATGTATGTGCACCTCACACATGATCTGTGGTTACTCCTTGTGCTTGAGGAGATGACAGAGTAATGAGAACAATGTATTGAACATGAGGCTGACTAATCAAGTGCATCTTGTATCAAAGTTTCTTAAGGATGTCATTTGAAAGTCTGGAAATAATGCAATCACAGCTGAGTGATTGAGAGAAGTCTTCTGTTTCAGATTGTTAAAACAGGAGACTGCCAGAGCTGGTACTTACAGATATCTGTCAGCAGTCTCCTAAGATTTCCTAATAGTTCAATTTTATGTTTTCAAGATTCTGGAGTAAAACAATTATTTTCTGCTTTAAAAATTATGAAAAGGAATTCACTGCAAGCAGAACCCACCTGTTTCACCTCCACCAAAGCTTCTTGATTCTCAAAAGATCTGTCAAAATAAGGCTTCAGATTTTTTCACAGAAATCCAGATACACGTGCATAGTTCTGATTTTACCATAGATAACAAGTAAATAGTTGTTGGCTTTTCAAATGGAAGATGCTTCCCTTGATTGAATTAAAATCATGAGCTCATAGAATTACTTTGTTTAAAATGTTGGAAAGGAGATTTAATTATGGAATGCTAATGGTCTGAGTTATAGAAATGTTTGTAACGTGGAGAAAAGGTGATATCTCTTTGTGCTTACTATCTCATATGTGGCGAAATAAAATTTAACTTACTGTTTGCTCTTCTACATGCCCGTATTTGCTTTTGTGATGCTGTTTGGAAACATTATTCTGAGGCTCGTTGTAAAAGTTTTAGTAGTTGTAACAAATCATGCTCTGGCTGAAAATCCCATCATTTTTATTTATCTTTGGTTATTCAGTTTAAGGCTGTTTTTAAGTCATGTTTCATGGACAGCCACAGCTCCAGAGGATGAGAGCTGTTCCCACTACCATCTGCTTGTCCACCCTTTCCCCAACATGAGCTTTGGTGTTCCTTCCCAGCCCCTCAGCACACCATACCCCACCTCTTCCTTCACTCCCAGCCTGTGCTGCCCCACCAGCACTGCTGCCTGCACCGAGTCTTCCCTGCAGTCTGCGTGGTGTGATCTATTGCCATAACTTTCCTTTTTTGTTCTTTTCTTTAAGAAATACTTGCAAGTAATTGCTTGTATTATAGATTCACTTTTTTTTTTTTTTTGGAAGTACTGCCACAGAGTCATTATTGTTAACAGCATGCACTGTGTTAGATTATAGCATCAGTATTTCTTATGTTCCTTAATACTTTCCTAATTTATCAATTTGCCCAGCGTAAGCAGCTGTTCCTTGATGTCAGGATTTTCTTCTTATCTTTTGAAGAGTCAGTGCATAAGCTCAGATTTCCACTCAGCTCTGCATTAGGAATGGACTGGATGTATCATGAGCTTTTATATTGATGTTAGAAAGGAAAAAAATCAAATAGTAGGGATTACTCAATATCAGTAGTTGTTAAAGTCCACTATTTTACCACAGTTCAATAGCAATGTACTTTTTACATTCTTTTGCCCTTTGGGATTTTAAAGAAAGAGACAAACAAAAAAGAAAATAGCTGTTGCAGAAAAGAATAAATTGTATTGTACTCTTCGATAGCACGTAGAGGCAATGACTTTAAATAAAGAAAGCTCATCCAAAAATTTAGCATGTTTAGAGCCTTTGACTTCGTAATTTAGTAGACTGTACATTTTCTCACAGTCTGTCTTCAGACATTTAGTGCCCTGGCATTGTCTTAGACAACAGTATTTATTGAAGGTGTTGTTTTTCAAGTAGTGTATAACAGATGTCCCTTCCTTTTGGGGTCACGTGAGTTGTCCTTACATTTTTTCAAGGTAATATCTTCCTGTCAAAATATCCGCTAGGCTTTTTCAGCTCTGCATTTCCTGGGTGATTTTGCTGGTCGTGTTATTTAGCCTGAGGGTCTCTGGCTGGAAATGGACCCTGTGTGAATTCATCCAGCTTGTGAGTTATGGCGCAGTGTTAATGTGTGCTAATGTGTCAGTGCTAATGGCTGCATCATTCCCCTTGGAGATGGCTGACTTCCGATGGTAGGGAAAAGGTTCACATTTGCTGGTCAAGTTATCTGGGATCCCGTACACATGTTGTAAATTACTATTTCATCGATTTAGAAGTTATATTTTTACTAGTTTCATTAATGATAATACAGAACCTCAAATGAAAAGTTGACAGGCACAAACATAGACTGAATTAATCAACACACCCAAAGAACAATCAAATATAAATTTATTTTTAAAAATGTGAAGATTTGATTATTCATCATTCTGAGCTCTGGAGGTTCCTGGCCTTTAAGCAATAGATAGAAATCCTTGGATATTATTTAATCTATTATGGATCTTTTTTTTGTACAGAACATCTTTAAGTGCACTGGTGTATCCATGAAAATGTTCCTAAGCCTAGGATTGCACAGGCCCCTTCATAGAAGGATATCTGCAAATTTCAAGCACCAAAATGAGAGCATAATTCTCGAGATACAGCCAAGACAATGCCAGTTATCCAAGCTTGTTTGATGGTTTCCATTATAAGTGAATAGCCACTCCAGGTTAACGTTAGCTCTTATCCCTGGTGAAACTTCATCAGATGGGTAATTCAACTTCTCATTTTAAGCCTTTGTTGGCATAACAGCTCTATCAAGTTCCAAATATTATTGTATTTGAGTGTATTTGAACCTCAAATAGAAATTGCAGGTATTTTACTACAGTATGAGAGGTAAGATTAATAATTGGCTTGTTTGAAATATTCACATTTACCATAATTTAATAGCTCTTTATATACATAGCTAGCATGTTAAAAAAATATATCACTGTATATTGATTTAACAGTATAAAAACAATCTGCAGCACTCATGAACAGCAAATCTGTCAACAGGGGGGTAACATACATTGCATGACACAGGCAGCACTACACACATATATCACATACAACATCAGAAGTGAGTGAGAAACTGTAGTGCTGTAAAAACCTGTACACCAGCAAAAGTTAACAATTGAGGGCTTTTAACACAATCAAAACTTGTCTATAAAGGTGTGTGAACTGGAGTCCCTTAACTTACACATCTTCCATAGTGCTGTCTACTTCTCTATAGGACTGGTAAAATTGCCATGGAATTATTGCAGTCTTCAGTTCCTGGGGAATTAAAGGGTGTCCAAAGTTGGAGAAAATACAAAGGAGGGAAACTAGGCAAAGGAAAAAGGTTACAGAATGCACAATTGCAAGCACTTAATTTACTCAGGAAAAAGTCTTTGTGGGGATATGTAAATAGTAAGCATGTTTATACAAGATAAGGAAGGAGTTTGCTATTGTACAGGGAAAGGTGACGGAGATGCTTTGAATCCAGAAGATGGAAAAGTAGAATTGTCATAAAATCATTGAATGGTAGAATCATTTGAATTGGAAGGAACCTTTAAAGGTCATCTAGTCCAACTCTCCTGCAATGAGCAGGGACAGCTATATTTGGTGCTCAGAGCCCAGTAAAGCCTGGCCTTAAGTATCTCCAGGGATGGAGCATCTGCCATCTCTCTGGGCAGCCTGTTTCAGTGCTTCACTGCTCTTGTCATAGAAAACTTTATCCAATATAAATCTTCCCTCTTTTAGTTTGAAATCATTTCCCCTTGTCCTATCACAACAGACCCTGCCAAAAAGTCTGGCCCCTTTTTTCTTATAGCCCCCCATGGAGTTGTGAGGGAGAGGGTGAGAACAAGCGTTGTCTTCTATTTAGTTTATGTTATGTTCCTTTCCATCAGTGGCTAGTAGTAGATTTGGCAAAAGAATAAACTATTTGGAGCTTACTATTAGAGGTTTATCACATTAAAGAAACAGTGGGATTAACAGGGAAGAATATCGTATTGACAGGGAGCACTGCCAAAATCCCATAACATTTCTCCCAACTCAAACATGTTTTACTTTGTGAATATAATCTTCTTAAAGTGTTAATTCTGCCTTTCATGCTCTTATTAATTTAGGTAGCTACTGCGAGAGCTCTGTGAATGCCTGCTGAATTTCCAAAAATATGATTTGTTCTGTGGAAGCTCTGTGCTAATATTACATCCCCAGTAGTGGTGAAGTTTTGGCATAGAACATCTGCTGTGCTTTCTGAAGCATGACTCCTCCAGATCATCTGTTTCAGCAGGCCAGATTATCACTAGTAGAGTTTTTAATAAGAACCCTGTTACAGGGAAGCATCTGTAACATTGCCTTCTTTCTAACTGGAACACTAAAACAAGGAGTTGCTTTTGCATCTGATGCATGGAAGAATGCCATACTACTGTCATGAAGCATTGGGGTCAGTAATTGTTGGGCTGTATTTTTGTAAACACTCAACGGGTTTGCCTGTGTTTTCTGCTTAGAGTTCTGGCACATGAATGCTACATCACAGAAGTTTATTGTAAAGCCAAGACACAAAAGAAGGAGAAGGCAGGTAGGCGTCAATGTGCTTGTTTATAAATAATATGCTATCAAGTTTGTTCTGTGTCTGCTGAACTGTTTCATCCAGATGGAGTCCTGTTGCTGCTCCTGGACTGGCATGAGGTCTCTATGTATGATACAGCTATAACAGAAAGTGGTATCTAATGTTGACAAGGGATTGCTGGACTCTCTTGTACAGTGCGTACCTGAAGAGTTAAGTGCTGATGTTGTCACCTTTAATTAAGGTGTCACCACAATGTCAATTTCAAGAGAACTTTTGGGTACCCTATGATGTGTGTGTGCATTGCCAAAGCATGGCAGACCCTCTCCATTACATTTGTAAAAGCATAAAGCATTTCCTCACATAGGCTCCATTTAATCTGTTGCTGAATCTCAAGAATAACATTTCTCCCAATATTGTAAAAATTTTAAACACCGCTACATTGCACATGGAAAAAATAATAGAATATTTTATCCTATTTTGGGTACGTATTTTTTCAGAAACTCCTAATTAATGAAACATTAACAAATCACTTTTATGTTGCAATGGTGACAAGTACCTACTTTATCTTACTTTGTTTTAAAATAAATATTCTAAAGTGATATTTCAGTCTCCGTTTTTTAAAGGGGAGAAGAAATTAACTTATATTTGTGCCTTGGAAAGACAAACAATTCTTTGCTTCAGGAATGGAGCTGAAATGATGGTACAGGTCAAATAGAGCTGGCTCAAGGGCCTGAACAGTGCTGGCAACATTAAACAGAGAGCAGTGAGAGGAGAAGATTACTTTCTCTCTGACTAATGTAAGCATCTCAGATTGAGAAAAGAAGTTAGAACGACACTGGAAAAAATCCAAAAATAATTCATGAGGATCGTATTTTACATCAGGTGGTTTGCTGTCTTTCTTTAAACTAGCCATTACTTTGCATTTTCAAATCATAATGATGTAATAAGTCTCCTGGAAAAAAAACCAGAAAAACAAGAACACCATGAAGAAGCACTGCCATAGATGTTTCTAAATGCAAAGTAAATGTGTGAGATGGAGGTGGGTACTCCATTTGCTGTGTGAATCAGGCAGTGTGCAAATAAAAAATACAGAGATTTTTTTGTAAAAAGCTTAGAAAGGATTACTTTCTCAGTGAAAAAGAAAGTTTATATATTTGGGCCTCACTGAGAATTGTCTTTTAGAAAACCTAAATTTGGAATTAGTTGGATTAAAATGCTTGATTTCATTGTTTAAGCTCAAACAAGTGTTCTAGAGGAGGTGAAATATGAGGACTATATATATGAAAAAAAATCCAGTCCATTCCTTTTCACCCTCCACAAAATATCCCAACCAGTTACAGAGTAAATATGTTTACTCATTTTTACTGCAAATCCAGACAAAATTGACAAACGTGTAAACCTACAGTTGTCTTCATAGGGTACAGCTAAGAATTTTTTTTACTGTGGCATAATTAATCACAAGAAGTATCGTCAAAATCTAAAAGCAAAATTAAGATGTGTGAGAAAAAATATGTGTGAGAAGCTTGTTTGCCGAAACTGTTTCTAGTTATCAGTTATACTTTCTCTGTACTCTGTCATCATTAGTCTCTCTTATGGTGATGTTCTCTCTGTAGGTTCGTCAGATTCCACGTAAAATAGAAGAAGAAACAAAATACATTGAGTTAATGATTGTAAATGATCATCTAATGGTAAGACTGGCATACTTCAATATCTTATGTTTATCAGTAGAATAAAATTGTCTTAATCTTCCTTTAAGTGATAAATGATAAAGAATAACATATGGCCAGAATAAATTGTCCTTAAGAAAAAAGATTGTCATTGATGAAGATGTGTCTGAAGTTAGCAAGGTGATTTCACCAAGAATGCAAGCAGTCCTGCATATCAGAGAAAGCATCATAAATTAAAGCTTTGCATCAAAAGGTGGTTAATGAAAATGGGGCTTAAGTTGATGGCTTTCTTTCAGACTTTCCTCAGCACTTGTCTTCAGTGCAGCAGCTCAGCAATCAGTAATGTAATCATTGACTTTGTGCAGCTGCTGCCAACAATGGGAAGATTAATATTGACTAGATTTTTTTTGATACATCCAAATAAATTTAGAGAAATGTGTTTTGTTAAGCTTGAGTACTTTCTTAGGGAAAAACATAAATGGGTTCTCTAATGTAGTGGAAAGAAGCATGAGAAAGATTAGTGCATTGAAGAAAAACAAGGCTTAGTGAAGCACAGATTTATGTCAGTGAAGTTCAGTATTAATTAATAAAAGGCATAGCAAAAGAAATGATGAACTCTTCATCTCCCACAGTCTTCAAACACGAACAGGGTATTTCTTGAAGATGTGTTTGTTTCAAACACAAATGGTAGGATTTGATCCTGAAGCAACTGGGTAAAGCTCAGAGACCAATGATGCCTTTCAAACTGCTGATTTTATTATTAGGTGATTTTATGATTCTTTATGGCTTTGAAATCAGTGTATCTATACATTTTGCCAGTCCTTTTTGTAAGGTGCAACTTCTTTCTTTCACTCAAACTGGCAAAATCAGACAATAGGAGTCTAAAAGGAATTTTTCGTTCTGATTAGACAATTTTAGTGATACCAACATACTCTCGTCAGCTCAGTTTGATGAGAGTAGCAATAAATTCTTAGATTAAAACGAACAATAAGAGATGCTGAATTTTCTGAAGTACTATGTTTGTCATGAAGCTGCAGCATTTCCATTGGGACCTCATGTGTCTCGGGACAGTGCTTCCTAATTTTTGATTAATTATTGGCAATGCAAGAGTCAGCCAACTTAGAAGTTTGTTCTCTGAAGCAAATATCTTTGAACATCTGTAATAAGCCACATAATTTCATTCCATGAAGAGGAGGCATGCTCTCGGCTCATTCCTTACCCAATGACACATAGGTGTGTTTTGCACATTCTTTATGTGTGCAGTAGACGTGGCACTCCAGGTGGACTCAGCCAGCAGCTTCTAGCTCCAGGGACACCTCCATTTATTTCGTGCCATATCCATCTCATCTTTTATACCATTTTTAGCTTTGCAGTCTTGTTCCTCTGTTATTCTAGTAAGTGAAAAACTTCCTCATTTTTTGGTGTTTTTTTCCTCCATTCCTGCTCATAAGCCTTCCTTTCCCACCAGCCAGCTGCCTGACACTTCTTATGCACTAAAATATCCCAACTTCCAGAAAACGTTCCCTCCAAAATTGAGCATGTTGGGACACAAGATGGTCAAACATTTTTGAAAATCTGTGCCTGAATTCTTCTAGGATACTTGTGACCTTCATACTCATGGTACTCATTTATGTCTGTGTTTCTGCAGACAAGATTATCTGAAAAAGTAACTTCAGTGTTAAAAGGTCATCTTTGTCACACTGCGGTACAGATTTCAGTGAAGATGCCCTTGCAATCTGATTGCTAAAGTGATTTGAGCCATTATGCAGTGTGATATTATAAATGAAGAAACCCAGAATCTAGTCTAAGGGAGAGAAGTACTGGAAAAACGTAGGAAATCTATTAGATTGAAGCACAAATACAAGCACAAATGCGGTAACACCTCTAAAGAAATCTCAGTTATAGAGGTTTTGTTGCTAATTTCTGTATTGGCATTTGGAAATTTCCTTTAATATTGCGGATAATAAAGCTAATGAAGAGATAACAATGGATTCCTGTTTCTATAGCATTTTTTTTTCCACTGAAGATCTTAGAATGCTTTCCTTACAGCAGTTGTTGTGAAATGTATCAATAATGTGCATTTCTGAGCAGTTTTCTACTATCATTTATTATGTTCAGCACAAGAGACCAAGCCATACACAGAGGTTCTCCTGTTGGCATAGTTACTTAGTGGGTTTTTTGGAAAAGGAGCTTGTTTTTCTATATCTATACTTGTAATTTATCTGTGTTTGTTTTGCAGTGTAAAAAGCACCGCTTATCGGTTGGCCACACAAACAGCTATGCTAAGTCAGTTGTGAACATGGCAGATTTAGTAAGTATCACTTGACTGAATGTTCTTTTATGTGTAAGATCATCATATGATTCTCCTTCCGATAAATCAGGAGCTGTTATTTCATGGTGTACCTAATAACAACAAATGCAAAGACCACCAATTTTCATCTAGAACTGAAGTCAGCCATATCAGCCTTTGTCTAAAATAAAGCATTAGAGAATTTTTTGTGGCTGCAAGCATTTAAGTATCCTTTAATCAGATAGATCTCTGGAGTTTGAGGTTTAAAGAGAATCTTAGATATGATAGTTTTTAACATAAGCTTATAAGTTGTCTACCTGAAACCTGAAAAATTATCTTAATTTGAATATACTAAAATATCTCTAAAAAAGAGAGAAAAATGAAAACCATTTGAGTAATGAGTTAGAATAGGGACATACAAATGGATTATGTGGATTATATTTTTGATACTAAGTAGGATAAGCTGCTGGCTCTTACATCGCATTCTGGAAAAGCATTACTAGAAAAAAGAAGAATGTAGTTCCCGCTCTTGAAATGTGAAGTATTAACCCCCAATATTAAATGTATGGCTGCTGGTGAGAGGTTAAATACTCTTGTAGAGGTGAATAACAGTGAAAACAAAGGGGTTTTTGATCTAAGAGATATCTGTTGTGTCCCTGAAGTGAGCTGGACAATATAAGAGGCCCATTAACTCCAAATCTTGGAAGAGTTTGAAAAGCTTCTGTAGCATTTTGTCAAAAACCTCAACTTTGTTCTATGAGCCTCTGCCTGAGCAGGACATCCAGGGGGATTCTTCTGTGGAATAAGAGAGGGCATAGAAGAATTAGGCCTAAAATCTTAGTTTCTTTTCATGTTTATGTGTGCTTTTAAGGGAGACAAAAGCACCTGGGGGAACCTAAAGTGTGTTAGAACATGCTAAATATTTTGTCACGTAAGAATGAAACCTGTTACAAAGAAGGGGTAAACCTCACCTTCATTCTCCTTGACTTAATCTATTTGTTCGTTCTGTTAATGTACTAGATATATAAAGAACAGCTTAACACCAGGATAGTATTGGTTGCCATGGAAACCTGGGCTACTGATAACAAGTTCACCATATCTGAAAACCCCTTGGTGACCCTGCGTGAGTTTATGAAATATAGGAGGGATTTTATCAGAGAGAAAAGTGATGCAGTTCACCTTTTTTCGTACGTAATCTTGTGTGACGTTTTCTTACTGTTTTTTTTTTCCTTTCCTTGGGGGTTGCTTTTCACGAGTCTCCTTTCTGTTGCGTATATAACCCACAATAATTCAGAAAATAACATTTCTGAGGGGAGGTGGGAAGAAGTTAAAACAGCGCACAATCTGCCTGCCAGTGCAGCCAGAGGTTCTGCTCCCCTTTTAGTTTTAACATATTAAGCTTGAGCTGCATGCACTGTAATTAATTGCTGGCTGTCCTTTGCAATTACCTGCTCTGTGAGTGCAGCCGCCTGGAGGGTGATGCATGGTTCCACCTTGTACAATCACTTTAGTAGTAGAGCACAGACAGCAGTGTTGTACCGTGTAAAAGCAGAACATTGGCTTTAAAACCCATGAGTTTTCCTGCTTAAGAAACACTCTGGTCTGCCTTGCTCTGTTGAATGACTTGCATGCTCTAGGATTGCTGAAAGGAGCATTGGATCCTCAGAACAGTTTGTCCTTCAGGAAAACATACGATGCAAGAATAATAAGCTGGAAGGAATTTTATTATCTCTAAACCTCTAAATTACTTTGATAATAGGATTGATATAACAAAATATATCTAAAAAATAACAGAGACACTCTTGATAGGATTTTTATCCCCAGGAGACAGGCCAGGTAGATTGTTCTGCTGGAGCCCTTATCCCTCTCTGCTAAGAGATAGGAAGCTATATGAACAAATTTAGCTTTAACTCCTCACTTTCACATGACACCAGTAGTAAGCCAGGATGCGCAGCCCCAGTATCCAGCCTCTCAGAATTTTTTGCACATGCTTAATTACTGTCATTGCTTTCCTATGTGAAGTTAGATCCCTAAGTGTTGATTGTACATTTTAGTTTGTCAGTGTCTCAGTTCTTCACCTGTAAAATGGGAATAATTATTTTTCCCCACATCTTTCTTATTTCTTTTCTGTGAAATTGTAAGGTCTTTAGGGGAGATGTTCTCTTGAATGTTTCTCGATTGGCTAGGTCCTCTTTCTCCCTGTGACTGGGACATGGGGTAATACTGTAATACAATTTCCAGTGCTACCTGTAACACCATTTTCATTGGTGTTCAAGATATTGTATTCGTAGATTACTTAGGAATACAGTTCTAAAATTGTATCCTTGAGTAAAATATGGCTGAGTGGGGAGGGCAAGTGGCTGCTCTGGCAGCATACCAGTTAAAAGTCAACTTCCACTTGCAGCACAGTTAGTCCATTTTGTTTTATTCCATGTTGTTTTTCTGTTTTCCTTTAAGAAAACCAATGTGCATTGCCTTGGCTGGATCAGTACTTCTAAAGTGGTGCAGAGCATCTTTTGTCTCCAGTAACTGGCAATCATTCATACTGATTTGGTCAACATCAAAGGCATCATTAAATTTAGGCCTACAGTGCAGCTGCCACCTGGATGAGATCAGCTGCAGTTCTGGGGAGTTCTGACCCATTGGGGAGCCACAAGGCATCTCCCTTTCGTTTTTGCCACACCTGCGTAGCTTAACTGGACATATGTCTTTTCCCCAGGGCCCCAGGCACTGGAAGCATAGTGGCCTCTCTTGCACTCTGTAGCATGTACTAAAGCAGTGTCAAAGTGTTGACTTTGAAAAGTATGACTGGTCATAGAATGGTTTGGGATGGAAGAGACCTCAAAGTCCACCCAGTTCCCACCCCCTGCCATGGGCAGGGCTGCTCCTCCCTAGCTCAGGCTGCCCAGGATCCCATCCAACCCGACTTTGAGCACCTCCAGGGATGGAGCACCCACAGCTTCTGTGGGCAGCTGTGCCAGTGCCTCACTGCCTTCTACATATGAACAAAAGTATGGTGAGATAGGAAGTCTTGTCTTATATGCTTTCTTATATTAGGTAATCTGAGAATGAGGAGGGAAGATGGTAAAACTTTTCTGGGGACTGTCTGTCATGTGAGATTTGTGAGTGTTATCTGTTATTCCCATTTTATTTTTGCATACCTTTTCAACATAGTGATGGGACCTGCCATTTGCTAGTTTCTCATTTGAAAATAAGATAAATACTAGGATGGGTAAGTGCAGAACTTGTGGGATGAGCAGGGTAAACTTTCTTTTCCTTTTTGTCAAAGGGGGAGTCGATTTCAGAGCAGTCGAAGTGGTGTAGCTCACACTGGTGGAATCTGCTCCTTGCTTAAAGGCGGAGGTGTGAATGAGGTAGGTGTGGGGACTGGGATGGATGAAAAGTGGTGGAAATTTGTCTGCAGAGAATTTATCAGTGCAGTTCCTCAAAATATCTTGCTGCTGCTTTGCTGATGCAGAGCCTTAGCACTGCTCTGTGGAAGGGATGTCTTAATGAAGAACAGTACATGAATAAAGTTGGACATGGGCTGAAATACACTTTCCAGCAGTTTTTGCAATATTCTGTCAGTCATATTTGTGACTACAGTGACAAAAAAGAAGCAGACTTTCTTAACTTCTTTGTAAGCAGCATTTAGTCTTTCTCACATGTTCATTTTCTATTTCCTCTGAAGTAATTACTTTAACATTATGAATCTCATTTTGCCTTTTATTGCCTTTAAATGAAAAAAGCTTTGGCTGTGCCTGAGATTATAGAATCATAGAATCATTAAGGTTGAAAATGACCAGTGAGATCACCTAGTCCAATTGTCAACCCATCACCACCAGGCTCACTAAACCATGTCCCTCAGTGCCAAATCTGCACATTTCTTGAACACCTCTAGGGACAGTGATTCCACCACTTCCCTGGGTAATCTGCTCCAATGCATTACCATTCTTTCTGGGAAGAAATTTTTCCTAACATCAATCCTGAGCCTCCCCTGGAGCAACCTAAGGCCATTACCTCTTGTCCTAATGCTAGTTATCTAGGAGAAGAGGCCAATTCCAACCTTGCCACAGCCTCCTTTCAGTTGTAGAGAGCAATAAGGTCACCCCTGAACCTCCTCTTCTCCAGACTGAACAATCCCAGCTCCCTCAGTTGCTCCACATAAGACTTGTGCTCCAGACCCCTCACCAGCTTTCTTGCCGTTCTCTGTCTGGGCACTGTTCAGGGCCTCAATTTCTTTGTTGTAGTGAGGAGCCCAAAACTGAACACAGTGCTTGAAGTGCAGCCTCAACAGTGCTGAGTATGGAGGGGGATATGTGTACCTACCTGATTACTCTTCCTACCTTACTTATTTCCTTCAGTTTGGAAAGCCTGACTTAATGGCAGTTACCCTGGCACAGACACTGGCACAAAATATTGGCATTTTCTCAGACAGAAGAAAACTAATAAGTGGTAAGTTTGTATGCTTTTTCACCTCCTCTCAAGAGAAAATCTTAACAAGTGGAGAATCTTACCAGTGTCTCTCTGATATGTTCTTTTGTAACATTTCTTACAATTTTGGAATACTATTACTTGTAATAAAATGAGGAGACACTACCATTGGTTTACCTCTATTTAAATGCCATGATTTCCCCCTGCCCTAATTGTTGGTAGCACTGGTGCCATCATTTTGTTAAAAAATAAATTGTAAAGGTGTCTATCACCATTCATTTCAGGGAGATTGATGTAACACCCACAAACTGAATGGCTGCTATGCTGCAGTGTGGAGGTAGAGAGACAGACATTATCAGACCCAGGGATGATGATTAGCCCCCTCAGTCCTGTTAAGAAGGATGGATTTGACAACATATCTCTTCCCCTGTTTGCCTTAAATGAATTCCTCTTCTATATTACTCAAATCTCCTGTATTTATCACTCTGCTGCTGCCATTTGTCTACTATTTGTAACCTTACGTTTCAACTTCTAATAGCCCTTGTTAATCTGCAATGTTTTAATTCATCAATCCTCGATCCCCACAAGCACCTCTTCCTCCTTGCTTTCACTAAACAATATTAGTACTGTGCTTTTTTAAATGGCATATGACAACTCATTGCACTGAAAGCCTTACATTTAAAAACATAATTACTATATTGACTAACATAAATGTTTTCACAGATTTTGTTTTCAGACATTGTAGAGACAGTACATAATGCAGAGATACATCTGCAAGCAAAGGTTTTTGCAGTACACATAAATTTATTTTGAAAAATACTCTAACATATAGGATGCTCTGTGCTACTTACATATTCAGTATTCATTTTCTAGCTGCATATTATTAAACTGCTGTAAGGAAAGGGAGAAAATAGGAAAGCTGCTGGATCCTCCTGATTCTGTTATTTACACTGGAAATTTGGGAATCAAATATAATGACATGGGAAAAGGCAGCAGAGCTGCCTTGTGATATACAAGTGCTGGAGGCTGACACTGCAGTTTCCTCTGACTTAAGGGAAGGAAAAAAATGCAGAGCGTCTTTTCAAGGTGCAGGATTAAAAAGAATCATGCATAGATTTTGAATGAAGGCTCAGTGTGCACTGACACACTTAAATTAAGGTGTGCAATAAAAGAGCAAATGATTCTTTTCAATTTATATTTAAAACTGCAATAGAATTTATTCCAATGTGATTTTTGTGATAAGAAATGTACTTTGGACTCTCAAGATTCAAGATATAAATTTTACTTTGTTGTCAGGTGAGTGTAAGTGTGAGGACACCTGGTCTGGATGCATAATGGGAGACACAGGGTAAGACGTTCGCTGGAGGGAGGTCACGTCCTGCATACAATGCCATAAAGAAAAAGCATGAAAATGTTTGTCTTTTACATTTCAGTGGAATATTTTCTGTGAATTGTTATTTTTTCAGAAAGCAAACTATTACCTACAAAATATACTTAGAATAGACACTTATAAATATGTGAATAAGTAACTTAATGAGAGGATATAAGGATTTTTAGTAACCACTTGTTTCATTTGCAGTGCTCAGAAGCTCAACAGCCAAGCCAGGTTCTGCAAAGAAGCAGAACTATGTTTCACTTCTTTTCTTCCATGAGTTTGCTGCTGAGTTGTGGAAACAAAGACACATAAAAATTCCTAAAATACCATGCTCAAATTCCTTGCCCATGTCTCATTTTTATTACTTCTACTGCAGTCTTTCATTTTTCATCCTACAATTTGTATGGTAATGCTAGAAAAAATGCTCCCGTGTGAGGTTTGATATTCTCATGCTCACATAAAATAATCACTGAAGAGATTTTATGTGAGGACTACTGAATTTGTAAATTTCTGCTGTTAGCTGAAATTGATGATGCTTCCTAGTGTGTGTATTCAGAACTTAATTCTCCGTATTACAGACCTGTCTTCTTGCATATAAATTAAACAAGAGTCTATTATGAGATACAGATAGTACTCCAAATTTTTAAAGGAATTTTGATCTCACTTGCAAATTTCACGGTTGCTTTGTGGCAAGAACTATTTCCAACAATATAAAGCATATTTCATTCAAAACACTGGAAATATCAATGTGTGCCTTTTTTTCACTTTGTGTACCTAAAAGCAAACTATGTAAGATTTTTCTGATTTTCAATATGACAAAAAGCCAATATGGGGAGACATTCTTGATTCTTCTAAAAAAAAAGCTTCCTTATCTAATGGTCTTTACATTCTTTATTTGAAGTCTGAACCTTTAAAATAATTAGGCATATGACAAATATATGCACTCATAGCTTATTATTGAGCAATGCGAATTCCACATTCTCTGCAGTCTTTAGATCTAAATCATAAACACTAGAGACTGTAAAGAACAATTATGTTTTGCAGATTATCATTCCTGGCAATGCAGGATTATTTTATGAAGTACTTCTGCTCATATTTTTTTTTAGCTAGTGGTGAACTGATACTAAAAAGCCTTTGAGACTCCAAAATCTGTTTGAAGCATAGGTACTTTTGTGACTAAGGACTTAAACATAAAGATCGCTTAAGTCACTTTGGGAAGAACTCTTTCCCTGTGGAAAGGAGACATTCAGAGTCTTTTTGCATTGGTTAAAGCTCATACTACTATTAAGTGCAACTCAAATTGGCAGTCGGTACTCAAATGAAATCTATTCCATGGGGCACAAGAGAGAAGGAAGCTGAAATGTTAGCTGATGTTTGCTAGAAGCACATTTAAAAATGGCATGCCTGTATTATATAGAAATTCAGTGGGCCAAGAGAGCAATTTCAACTAAGAGAGGAGTGAACTTCAGGCGATCTTTAAAAGGGCCGTGTGTGAGAAGGGCAGCTGTTATCCACTGCAGAATGTACAGGAAGAAATAATTGTATTTCTGAAATAGGGCCTTTAGTGGAACTGGTCATATCTGTGAGAATCACACATTGACTGTTAGGATTTATGGTATTTGGCATAAAATAATTTAGTGGAAACTTTTTGTCTTCTCAGTTTACGTGAGCTCTTTGTAATTGTTGAAAGATGTTTGTCATTTACTAAAATTATTTAAAATTTAAAGAATGTTGCAAGCAAATATCTTCCCTCTGATTCTGAACAGTGTATTTTTAGCAGCTTTTCTAAAATATATTATACTTGTCCTCCTCTTATTTTGAAGTAAGAAAATGTACTATAAAAAGCACCTTATTTCTTTGTAGGTATTATCTACCAAGCAAGTTCTCCAAGTGTGATATTGAAGAGTATCACGAATTTTTAAACAACGGAGGTGGAGCCTGCCTTTTCAATAAGCCAACCAAGGTAAGAATTACCTTATTATTGAGTATTTTTTCTATTGTAGTTCTAACTTAGATGAAATCAAGAAGAGTGAAAGACTGATGTCTTTGGGTGAGAATCCCTGGAAGATGAAGTAAGAACAGTTTTATTTCACATCTGTTCCAAGATCTAGACAGTCTGCAGCAGGGGGAGCACAGCTGTGCAGCCATCATTGGTTACAGGTGGCTGTGGTAGTCTTCCTCTTGGGAAGAGGGAACAGTTTTCATAGTGACTTTTGGAAAAGATTTTGAAAACTGGGACTAATTTTTTTTATGCTGGAAGAGGCAGAGCAACAGAGAAAGCCCTGAGGAGCAGGGAGAAGATGCAATGGAGCTGCTGGGAGGGAGCTGCACAAGCATCAGGGCTGCCTGAATGGCTGATACATCCCCTCCATATTTGCCTATTAAGAATGAAACTGGAGGTCATGCTGCATGAGTATTGGAAACTGGAGGTCTTGCTGCATGAGTATTGGAAATCAAGTGGGGAATATCTCCTTTTCTTTGCCTCTTGTGTCTGAATTTTTTATCAGCTAATCAGCTTTATTCACAGGAAGCATGCAAAGACTATGAAATGATGAACTGAGACATTTCAGGGAAATAAATGCAAAGCAGGGCTAAGGAAACTCCAGCCAAGATGTAAGCAGTTCTACAATGTAGGATTTGCAGCAGAGTTTCAGTATAGATCTGTTCCATTTACTGAAGTGCATGTTAATGTGTAAAATAATTAGAATAATGATCTTGAGTCTTTTCTACGTATAATTAATATTATCCCCTATTTAATGGATATCTTTAGAAAAGCAGATGAAAAAGGCTAAGGCAGAAAGACAGTACCACTTTGAAAAAATGACTTAGTGGCTGAGGTGGCCACAATGCAAAAAGAAAGTCAGTTCTGGGGTGCATCTAGATAAACTGTGTGCTTATCTCTGAAATGTTATCTCCTTTTCATGGAAAACATAGTAAAGTAGAGAGAAAGCACTATAATTGAGAAAGAAGTTGCAAGGTTTCTCATTCTTTAAAATGTTCCTGCATTTCAAAAGTTTGTTTTTTCCAATTTTATTACAGACAGAGAGAGATGCTGATCATTTTATTACTTTGCTGAGTGGATTGTTTCCATAGTGTAATGCTTTCTTACTTGGGCTTGCTGTAGTGATTATGTTCATTTACCCATCTGTCACTCTGAAAAACACAATTACTCTGATCTTAATTTAGATTACTGGCATTTGCAATTTTTTCTAGTGGCATATGAAAATGTGAAAGTCAGATGCAGAAGCCAGGGTGATTTACACTCTTTCTGTATTGCTGTTCAGGTTGTGTTGAGGTTATTAACAGCGGATGTCTGTCTAATTCACAAGGCTACCAAACACACATGCTTCCTAGCAAGGGTGGTGAAACACCAGGTTCTGGTTTTCAAGAAACATGAGATGTGTCAAAATGCATTATTCGACAGTGCTCCACTGTGATTGCCAAAATCAACTCCAGGAGCAGATTGATCATAAGCTCTCTTCAAGCAATTAGATGAATTATATAGTGTCTTTTGGGGATATGTTATGCAATTTGCTTCCAGTTTTTGTTCTTTTATTTTACATTTAGGTTGTGCCAGTGTACTGCAGGAAACTGGCAAATGTCTTAAGTCGGGGTCCTCTCTTTGTGCCATCTACTTGCCTGTATTGAGCAGCGCAGTTAGAGGCACTGAAGAAGTTAAGATATCTGGAAAAATAAGAAACGAGCAGTTTAAAACAACTCTTTAATAATCGTAACAGATAATTTCTTGCTTGAATGTAATGTAATTGCATATTGCAGTCAAACTTCTATTTCAGAAAGGGATCTAATAATAGCTGCCAGCATGTGCCACAAGTGGTGGGCTGGTTTGTGGCACCAGGCGGCTGCAGGGTGATGCTCCATCCTGTGGGCTGCAGTGAAGCAGCAGCCAGAGAACCACTGTGCACCACCAGCAACATGTTTGTGCAGGTGGCTCACGAGCAGGGTGGTTTCTAGAATGATCCTTGTTTAAGAGATGAACTCTAATTTAAACTAACTTGGTAATGCACTTCTATACCTTCTCCTTCATGTAATAAAAGCCGCAATTATGTTTTCTTATGCTCAAAAGGAAAAATTTCTTTCTTTTTTTGGGGGGGAGAGGTCGGGGTAGGAAAGGACAGTGCTACTACAAAGGTGCAGATTTTTACATTTTAAGTTTTAGTTTAGTGGGGAGACTGAATGGAAAAGGAAGGGAAGAAGTCTTACCAGCTTCACTTATCTGCCTGTGTCACATGTTGCAAATTCCCAACTGTGATCGTTGAAAAGAGAAGGAAATAACAACCAACTGTTGCAAAAACTGGTGAAAAATCCCAGCCTCTCCCCTGCATTTCTGAGCCATCTGGCCCCCAAAAACTTCTTCATGGTTATTCTTTCTGAAGGTATATTGCAGGATTCAAGCCGGGGCATATGAATTACAGAACAATTGAGTTACTACTCCTGTTATGTTAATGTGGAGTTGTTTCACAAGTTGTCCTTTACTGTCACACCTTTTGTTTTTAATTATGGCTTCTGCTCAGACTGAATCTGCTGTGAAAACTGTGCTCTGACACAGAACACACCATGTAACTCAATGTAACTTCTGAGTTAGATGTTGTTTGGTCTCTGCATATTTCATTTGTATTGTTTATAGTCTGCTTCTCTCTCAGTTTGGCACCATGTTTTGGTTAACACATTTGGAATGTTAGCTGAAGAAACAACAATTATGGAATAAATGTGACAACGATTCTCTTTAATTTCTGATTATGCCCTGCAGCTTCTGGATCCTCCAGAATGTGGCAATGGCTTTGTGGAAGATGGAGAAGAGTGTGACTGTGGGACGACAGCAGTAAGTGCAACGTGCTTTAAATTAGCAGCTAGATCTTTCAGCTGCCCATCACTGCTCTTAGTTAAGTGGAGGAAGATATGCAGTGCTAAGGTCCTGAGGCAAAAAATTCATCATTTTTCACCTTTTTCCATCATGTTTGGCACAATATGGGCTGGCTATAAAACATAAATGTTTTATCACCACTTCAATTCTGAAGAGTAATAACAATAGCTACCTATGCAAAGTCAGTCCTTAAAAATGATAAAGTATACCCCAGTCAGTGCTACAATGTCAGTTGCTCATTTAATGAGCAACTTTGTGGAATTAGGAAAATGATTTCCTATATTGCATAGCAACAAGCTGTGCAGTAATTTCATACTCCACAGTGCAAGCTCTCTTCTGCCTCCAGGTGCCTAGCTGCCTGAAGAATCTGTCCAGGTAGCATGCTAAGAAAGAATGTGAGACATATGGGGCTCATCTGTTTTTCTTGTATGTTCTGCTACAAATGTCTGTGTTCTTCAGGAGTGTGCCAGCGAAGGAGGAGAGTGCTGCAATACCTGCACGCTGACGGCAGGCTCCCAGTGCAGCAACGGGCTCTGCTGTCGGAAGTGCCGGGTAAGGGCATCATCCTGGCAGTGATGTAGGCACCGCAGCATCTGTACTTCTTGTCTCTTTTCTTAAAACAGGCTGGAAAATGATTTGTCCAGGGCTTTTTGCTGTGTTTTAGGCTTGGCTTCTTCAGTTTGAGAGTATGATTAGAAGTGGAGGAGTATCAAAGTCTTCTGGTTTCAGAATCAGGCTGAAATAATACATGCACAGGCTTACTCAGGGGCCACTCCCATAATGCCTGCTGTGTTGTACTGTATTTGTCTCTGTGAGGCTGAATGGGAAAATCGTACCACAAATGGCCTGAGAGAAGGATGTGATTTAAAAAGTCAAAGCAGCTAGCAGCAGTGTTCAGAAATGTTCATTTAAAAGACACCTGATTTCAACTTCAGTTAGGTCTGTCTGTGTCTCCTTATGTTTGTGCTGACTGAAATCCCACTGAGTAAATCAAATTGAGTCCTATGTCAACTGTAAGATATTCTTCCTGATATATCAGTAAATAGTAAAAGAGATCTGGCCAGATCTTGGCTGTAAGGGAGCCCAGACAAATATGACTTCAAATAGTTGTTGATGCTCATTTAATAATAATGACAATTATTATTAATGGTGCTAACACCATAATGGTGTACTATGTGTGATATTTTTATCTTCATCATTTGAGGGTTTCATTTCCTCAGGAGGATCATTATTAACTGCAGACCACATTCTTGATTGTGCTCATCCTAATGGTAAAAAGAAAAAGCGCAGATTAGAGATCACATTTGCCTAAGGACATTTCTTCTTTTTTAATATAATTAAAAAAAAAAAAAATCAGCAGATTGCCAGCGTGGGTGAATTTTGTTCAAGTCACATGGGCACCACATTAAAGAATCTCAGAAAAAGAATTAAGCTTCTGTGTACTTACATTATTTCTGCAAATGAGATAAAGGCTTGTCTACGTAAAGTGCAGGGAGCATGAGCAGAAAGGAAGAATTTTATAAAACATACATACCTAGGAACTGTTAATCATGACAGCTCAATGGACTTTTTACTGGCAGTTCCCAAACTTGAGATTACCTTTTCCTGCTGAACTCTACCTGAAAGAAGAAGCAGAAAAGGGATTGCAAACAAAACATGGCGGGTGTACATTCCAGCATCTCATAGTATCTCTGACAGCATTGCTGTCTGCAAGTGGGAAAACATAAAGTTGAGAAAGTGCTAGAGCCTTGTCCTTGCACTATGTCATATACTTGTTCACAACAGCCATAGAGTTAGCAGTTGTCCCAAACAAAATGTGTGTGCACATGCAGCAGAAAGTCATGCAGCTGTAGAATGAACTGTTAGCTCAGGCTTAAGAAGTCTTCCAGGCAGAAATACGTCCATGACCAGAGGCACCAATGGTTGCCCCTAAGGGATGCCTTCCTGGTTTTACAGGTCAGTAGCACAATCTTTAATCAGACTGTAAATGTGTATGTTAGGTCACTTGTTTGTTTTTCATTCTTAAATCCCCATTCAAATAGAAATTGGTGTCAAATCATACCTAATCCTGTATATTTATGAATAGTTTCTGTTCTACAACAGAAATTGGGCTTTGTAATAACCATGATGATAATTTCTAGATCATTATAGTCTTCTAGGTCTTAAAGGAATTCACAAATATCAGGATCTTTCTCTTTGTGTTTTATTAAGAGGAAAAAGTCACAGAAATGTGGAGGCCCTGGCCAGAATAATGCCCCTGCAGTGTTGGTGTGATAGGCCCCTGGGGCCCATGGCAGCTCTCATCACCTGGGGGTGAGATGATGGCTCAGGGAGCAGTGCCACTCACACCAGCAAACAGCCTACGGCTCAGATGGTGCAATGCCTGCCAGGGGAAGGAAAGCCTTCCCCCCTCATTCAGAACCTTACTATTTCCTATTCTTTATTTTAGTTAAAATGTGAAGAAAGTATTGCATTTAAGGCATGACAGAGAGAAACCAAGATTACTGATTTTTCTGTCCTTTTTTTTCAGTTTGAACCTAAGGGTGTTTTGTGCCGAGAAGCAGTGAATGATTGTGATATTGCAGAGAACTGCACAGGAAACTCCAGTCAGGTGACTTATAGATCTTATACCTCGGAAATGAAAAAAATGCCTGTTGTATCTTGATCACTATGAGTATTACTGTTTTGTATGATACGATGTATAAAAATTGTTATTAAACCTGGTGTAAGCTCAGAAGGAAAATATGAAAATGAGATAATATTCTGTGTGCCACCTGTACACTTTGTTTCCAAGCATTTCTGAATGATCTACTAGTTGTTTTCTCTCTCTATAGTGTTCTCCCAATATTCATAAAATGGATGGATATTCATGTGATAACAGGCAGGTAATTATCATTTCAATTTCTTTTATGTTCTTAATGCTTTTATGGATTATATCTTATAGAGTTTGGTTTAAGAACTTTGGAAGTCACCTTGGACAGTGTCATCAAATTCCTCCTTTTTGGGTGCTGGTCATATTTTGGAGCTAAGCATTTAAGTAGAATCATATTACTTGACTTGCTAGAAAATATAGCAAGTCTGTATATTTTGCAAACGCTTTTTTTTTGTTTGTTTGTTTGATAAAACAAATTATTTGAAGTTGTTTGTATATATTTTCTTTCTTTTTAGGGCATTTGCTTTGGAGGAAGATGTAAAACCAGGGACCGACAGTGTAAATATATCTGGGGTGAAAGTGAGTATATAATAATGTTTCTAAGTTGCTTATCATTCACGTGGCTTGAAAAATAATCTTTCCTGGGAAAAAATTATGGGAAAATGAACGCTCAGAACCATTGAAAACAACCAGGACTGCATGCTGTGATCCAGAACTCTGCTCCATTTTGATTTTTGTCCCTGAATTTTAGTTTTTCTTTTGAGCAATTTTGGTACTCCTCAAACTTTAAACTCAGTTTTTTAACTTTATGCTTGTTTTTAACTTTGTTTGTTTCTTTCTTAGTTCCATGGTTTTTTGTTGATGTTCTAGTGCTGACTACATCACCTAGTTCACCAGATAACGCATCCCTTGCTCCTTTTTGTGGCATAAGCTATTCATCAGGCAGACCTGTGGCCTATTCTGAAATGTAGAAAAGATCAAAGAAATTGTAGTGGACACTCAATAAGAAGAGCACAGTCCAGCATGTAGACTGCATGTCTCTCTTTGAAGACAAGGCTTCCTGAAATGATGCCTGCTGGCTGCGGAGATTACTTTTGTCAGGCAAAATGTGTATTTAGCTATCATTCAGTTAAAGCTTTGGTAGTTCAAACAAACCTGTGTGTGTACAAGAACCACACGTGCAAGAAGGGAAAAATGAGTGATTCTTTTGGTCTGGATGATAATGTATATCATCTCATCAAGCGCAGCATATCTGTAGTTATTTTTCTATTGCTATTGTAGATATTTTCTACTGCCTTACGTTTGATTGGCAGTGTTCTAACTGTAAGAGAGGTTTGATCATTTTATTGGAATTAGGTTGCATTGCAGTACAAAAAGGTGCTGTTTACATACTCAACTGTGTTGAAAGCATAAGTAATTTCTATGTGGTCACATGTAATACCTCTCTTGGACATCAGACATGTTACTTATTTATATTAATAGCATGCAGACTACAGCAGTTTCAGTGGTATGTTTATAAAGAAGCTTTGGTAGGATAAACGCACTTTGAACGGCTTCATTATGTTGAGAGATTATAGGAAGGCAGGAAATGCTGAAGATGAGTTCTTTATGCAAGGCACAGAAAGTTGAGTTTAAATTTGTTTTAGAGTTTGACTCAAAAGTATTGATAGCTTTGGAAAGCCTCTGCTAAACAGCAGGATTACTTGAATAGTAACAATTTACCTGGAGGTTTCATGTGAGCATCTCCCTTCTAAACCTCTGGCATGTGCTATAAGGATATTAAACCTTTGGTATTAGTGTTGAATGTGGTGCTTCCTAAGCAAGCTTTGCTGCTTAGCTTTGATGAAAAGAGACATAGAACACCTCCTCTCTCCACCTCACTCCTCTTCTCTCTTCCCCTCATTTTGTTTTTTCCTTCTCTTTTTCAGTTCTTGATCTAGTATTGATTATCTTACTTGTATGAGACTGAAGTCTTACATTTAACTTCTTATTAACAACCTAGGGAGCCTATAATGACATTTATTGATTAATTTCAGTGGGTCAACAATTAATTTCAATTTTGGGCCAACAAAATTGGTCAATCATAACAAAAATCTTAAATGAATCCTGTCAACAATTTTCAGTTCTCATTAAGAATTTCTTGCATAGTTCCACAGCGCGCCTGCAGATCATGATACTGCATTTGACAGATTGGGAAGCTCTGTTTACTATCATGGTGCATCCCTGTTTCCCAGGGCTTGGCTTTTCAAAGTCTTTATCACCTGAGAAGAGATTTGTTTCTATTTCAGAAGTGTCAGCTGCTGACAGGTACTGCTATGAGAAGTTGAATATTGAAGGGACTGAGAAAGGAAACTGTGGAAGAGACAAGGACTCTTGGATACAGTGCAATAAACAGTAAGTTGATCCATTTAAAAACAGCTGGTGTGGGATTTTTATCCCTTCTTCAGTTCCCAAGGTTGCATGAAGAGGCCTCTGTACAGAAGGATGTTCTGTTTTTTCATTCTAATTCTGCTTACAGATCCTTTCTGAGCTCTCTGTGCAGATGTGGTAACCTTACTTTTGTTCCTTTACAAACTCCTAAGTGAAAAATATGCATTAACATGAGAAAGGCCTTACCCTCCTGCATACAAGTTTAAAGTCGCTTTGAAAGTTGTGTCTCTATTTCCTTAACATATGTCAGAGACCGCTTCTACTGCTTCTCCATGGGACAGCTGTTGTACCTTAATAGGATATTAAATCAATTTGATGTGGTTTGTTCTTGACAGTTCTTCATTTGCAGGGTATTGTTGATAATACATCACAAAAAAGCCTCATTCTCGGGAGAATAATTTTTGTGGGAAATAGGACATTATTTATGGCAGTTCTGTCAGTGAGAAAAAAGCAAAGAATAACAAATATGTTGCAAAGCAAGTGAAGAAAAACACATTTTTGATCATGCATTTTTCTTGAATTTTCTTTTTTGTGAGTATCTATTTATTCTCTCAATGCAGGGATGTGCTTTGTGGATACCTTCTGTGCTCGAATATATCTAGTGTGCCCAGACTTGGAGAACTTGATGGTGAAATCACTTCATCGGTCTTGCAGTTTGGCAAAGTCTACACTTGCAGGTAATTGGAAATCCTGAAAATAAGACTGTCAATATACATCTTGCATGCAAAAAGGATCTTTCTCATTCTGAAGTGGAGAACTGTTTCCATTAAAAAATAAATAAATAAATGTGTCCCATTAAGAAGTCATCATTATTCCAGCTCAAACTTTTCAATCTTCTAAAACTTTACTGTGTATGGAGAGCACAGCTGTTTTGCAGACCCCTTTGTGTAACTGTCAGTTTTGCCAATAGAGAGATAATGCTCTTTGGCCTCTTGAAACTACATTCTTTAATGTTTGTAGCATGTTTAATTTGCTGAAAATACTTAGATGTTTGCTGCACTGCTAAAGCTAACTGGCAGCTTAATGCATTGCCACATGTTAGTTTAATACCAGTTACAGACCTGGTATGTTCTCACAGCAAGATGAAATAAAGTCCTGCATAACTAAGTTCAGTGTTCTTTACAACACAAGCTCTTGTGTGAGAAAAATGTTGTTTTCATCATTATATTCTTTGATGTAGATATACTCCTTTTTGCTTTGCTTCACATTAGGGCTGGTGAGACAAATTAGCTAGTGCTTACTCTTCCCTGGTCCTGTGCATTACATAATACAGACAGAAATGAAGGTAGCAGCCCAGAACAGTTTCTCAGGTGTCTGATAAGTCTCCTGGGGTCTTCCTGCTTGTCTTATAGTGGTGGACATGTGAAGCTTGATGAGGAGACGGACCTGGGCTATGTGGAGAATGGGACACCATGTGGGCCAAATATGGTGTGCCTTGACCATCGCTGCCTCCCCATCGAATCCTTCAACTTCAGCACCTGCCCAGGCACCACAGACACCCAAATCTGTTCAGGACATGGTGTATGTTTTTATACTCTTCATTCCTTTCGTCCGTTCTGACTGAGTATATGGTATTGTTTAGTAGAGTAGCTAGACCTTGCATGAAGCCAGCAGCATGACTCTTGAAGTCTTTATACTGAAGGAGACTTATCAGTGAACGTAATGCATTGCAGTCAAAGCATCCTAAACTATGAGTCACAGTGTGTAGGTATTAATTTTACAAAAATCTTACCAGCCATCACTTCAGCTAACTTGCTTGGTATTTCCTCAGGCAATATTCAGAAGGATATGAAAGTTTTATTGCCCATTTCTTAGAAAGGAGGGGCTCTGTTCTTCCAAATGCTCTTTTTAATTACTTCTGTTGTGTCAACAGCCAAGAAAATTCATAAAGTCATTTGATTTTGTTGGCTGAGAGTTAATACCCTCCAGAAAATGGAGCAGTGAGCTGGCTCCCACCTCTCATGGTCAGTGTCTTTGGTCAGTGCAGAGCCTATGGCTTTGCTGTGGCCCTGGAAAGTCTCTTTGTCCCTCACACAGTTTGAAAGAGTCCAGGTCCCTGTGGCTTGGCTGAGATCAAAGAAACTGTTCTCTCTTATTGCCTTTTGTCTCCTGCAGTGTATGAGAACTCCCTTTTTTATCTGAAATTAACCACTTCTTCATATTAAAAAAATAATTGAGTCTCCTAAAGCAATTTTAGATGGCTCTATTAAATATACATTGAATTAAAAATGTATTAATGTACTCGGTATATCCCACTATGTGATATATTACATAATATATTACAGTATAATACATATATTAAGTGTAATGATGCATTTAATATATTTATATCTAATACATAAATTAAAAATTGCTGTATATTAAAAACGTTATGCAAAATTTTGCAGGCAATTAAAGTTGGTACTATCTAACTGTACCTATTCTGTAGTTTAATTATAAGAATAGATTAATTCTACTATTTTATTCTGAACGGCACTTTTGGCTACAGGTTTGTAGCAATGAAATAAAGTGTGTCTGTGACCGATTTTGGGGAGGAGATGACTGCAGTTCTCGAATCAAAGATGATGTATTTTTTTATAAAGACGCCATCAACAGAGGTATGTAGTATAATTTTTTTTACCAATTATTAGTAAAGCTTGGATTTGAGGAAGTTTCATTAAGCAAAAATAGCTGACTCTTCCAGCCAGCATGCAACACGACGCACCGGTAGGAACCTCATTCCCTTTCTTGTTCAGCAGAAGCACTCACTGTCAGTGCCACTCAGAAGTATTTGGTGCAGCACTTGTGACTGTCACCAGTGCATCTAGTTGTACCTTGCTTGCCCCAGACATTTCAGCGGCCTGATTAAGTGATTGATAGGTTAGGTCAAACAAAAATTTACTTGTTTTTTATCCTGGTGGAAAGATATAGTTTCTTTCATGTTTCATTTTTTTTTTGTAGAGTCAGTTTTTTATTACGTGGCAAATACGCAGATTGTTGACACAAAATTTTAGTCTTTTACATTTTTTTGAGTGAGTTTTGTTCCTCTTGACGCTTGCATACAAGAGGAAGATAAATTGGAGAAAAATGAGGGTGTAAATGTTTTATATAGTCATTAGAAATTTCTCTGTGGGGCATTTTTACTGTCTTCCAGAATGTCATTTCTGGTCTTTTTAGTTTATTCAGCAATGGAGAAGTTTTAAACAAAGACATAAAGTCCCTTTTATTCCAATGTAAGCATTTGTTTACTGGACAGGTAATACGGTTGCAATATAGTAGCTTAATATTGATGACATTATATTGGTATACCTGGCACAACTTTTCCAAGTAGCAAGCATTCAGTTATATGAAACAGATAGAAGTCAAATTTGATGTACAAAAGAGCTTTTTATGTCCATGTTATACTTCAAGATGGTATTGCTGGTTACAATTACTCATCCTACTGCAAGTTGTTCAAGCAGATTTTTGAAAGATGGTGAATTTACTGTTCTTGTATATTTTATCCTGAAACTGCATATTTGCCTTTCTTGTGTTTCTAGGTGTTGTTAGCACAAACATAATAATAGGGGCTATTGCTGGCACCATTTTAGTATTGGCTCTCGTTTTAGGGATAACTGCGTGGGGTTACAAGTAAGTCAATTGTATTCTTCTTAATTTAGTTAAAATATGCTTATTTAAGCTGATAATTGGCTACATTATGATAGAAACAATTCAAACATCATCTAAAGAAATCCAGATTTGATTGTATTTGTACAGTATCATTTTTTGTAGTGTTAGCATTTCTCAAAGAATTCTTATATGTATGTGTGATTTTGCTTTTGGAGGGCTTGGTCCAGGTTTTTTTTTATTCTTTTGTTTGCTATTTCTTTTATTATTGGAAATGGCCAGATTGTAATTTTACTGCATCTAACTAAGGAAATGCCAGATAACAGTCTGATTCATTTACTAGTCTTTCCTAATGACAGAATAAATTTAGAAAGATTTGCCTTCAGACAGTAAAGTATCTAACCATAGGTTTCCTTAAATGAATATTTGTCTTCAGTCAGCTTAACTCTGAATCAATACAAACATATTTTTTTTGTGAGAAAGACCTGCAATGTGTAAGTAAGTTGTGAGTTCTTTCCTGATGTAGAACTGTAAGTGTTCTGCTCACTGAAGGTCAAAGTGGGTTGTTTTAATCTGACTGCTCTTTTTCAGTATTTCTCCTTCTGTGAATTTCTTCTAAAACCAGAAAAGTGTAGTTCTTTTGCATATATTACAAAAAGTCAGGTGCCTATTTGGCCACCGGTGTTTGCAGCTAGGAATACATAAAGAAAGAGGCCTTTGGAAAAAAAAGCTCAGAGGATTAGGATAGTAAAAAGACAGGTTACGCTATCGTGATAATTCAACGTTAGCTGCTGGAGGTATTTGAAAATCTGAGCTTCTGTGTTGAGTACCAAAAGTTGAGCTCCAAAAGTTAAGGGCTAGTTTGGAGGTTAGCCAGAGAGATCCACTTTTGGAAGTGGAGGGCAAAAGTGCCATTCATCAGCAGCACCACAGTAAATAGACTTAAAATTGCCATGAAGGGGACTTCCAGCTCAGCGCTGACTTCATCCATCAACATGAGTGTTTTTCCTTGTTTATTCTTGTTTATGATGATTTTTATTTCAGAATTAGATTTTGTTGAAAAATTTTGAGCAAAAATTTCACTCTGTATATGTTTTACTGTCTTTGTGTACCTGCATACTGATAATGTAAACATATTTCTTTCTCTTCTCTTTTTATGGAAAGAAACTACAGAAGACAGAGGTATGTGATAAAAGTAATGGAATGTATTTTCTAGAAAATTCTGAAAATATCTTTTCTTGCTCATTTATATGCTGCAAAGAAAATATAGGGGTGATAAATTATCATATTTTTTAAAATATTTACTTGAATATATTAAATTGATATTGATTCTGTGCACATTGCTTGAAATCTCAATTTCACTGGACTCATTAGCAAAAGTAATGTTTACTTCTTAGAGCATTTTAGGAAAACAGGAGAGTATTTCCAGTAAAAGGCTGAAAATCTGCTATTAGGGATGAAATTGTCCTTGAGAGGCAGAGGATTGAATAATTAATATTCACATGATATTCAGGAGCCTTCTGAGACAAATTCATTTCCAGAGCTTCTTTGCAGTTAATGCAAAGTACTGTGCAATTAAATTGGTGTGCAAAAGGAGAGCCCATTCCCTACAGCCATCCTGCTGATGTATTTGTAGCCAAATCATGGCACCAGCTTCAGCAGAGGCCTCAGCTTTCACACTTCAAGCTGGTGGCCAAAACCCAAACAGTGATTTGGGGTTCAGCTCCCAGAAGATCACCATCATCTGCTTTGCAAACCAATCTGGGAAGGAGATCTGCTGCTTCTCACAGACCTCTGCAGATGGAACATTTCCTCAAATTCTCCTGTTTTCTGCCTGTGTTACCAGGCCCTGATCCAAGCTGTTGCTTTGTGTGTTGCTGGTACCTGTTGTGCTTGTTCTTCTCATCCTCTGCCTGTGTAGTGCTTTCTCTGCCAGGCTTAAAATACAAAAAGCAGAAAAACTCTGCCAAGTGCTGGTAGATTTATGTTATTTGTGCACAACAAGGTCAGAGAGGAGACAGAAACAGTGACTAGAAGAAGTCAAAGCAGGCATTATGGTTGGACTGGCAGGTAGGAAATGTCACCAGGCACAAGGAAGGAAAAATTTGGGAGTTTGGTGGTGCTGAGTAGTGAATGTTGCATCCACAAACACATGCATAGCCTTTGAGTTACTCTGTGTGTTGGCAGAGGACAGAGGGGACCTCAAAGTATGGGAAGAGACTAACTTCTGTGCAATAGCACTGGAATGCTAGAGAGTGTAATGTTTTTCATATTTCCTAAGGATGTGGTCAGTTTGCAGTTGTGTCTGTGGGCAAGAACGGAGAGAAACCAGCATAGGTTGCAGCTTTTGGAGATGATGGAGGGGTGGAGATATTTCATGAAGAAAATGAAGTTTGTAGAACTATTCTGTAGAACTAGCTATTCTAAATAGAATTATTTTGGCTATGTACACAGAGTGCTCCACAAGTGTTAAAAACAGGCATCCACCTCAGTGTCTTTTTTTTTTTTTAAATTGTTGTTAGTCCTTAAATAAAAATGAAAACAAGCCATTGAGATATTACTTAAGGAAGCATTACTAAAGGAATAGTATTTGATAGTGCCAAGTGAAACAATGAACTGGAAAGTCACAAAAGGAGTGAATTAGCAAGGATTCTGTCAGGTGGGATAAGGTGGCAGTATGGGAGCAGCTATTTCTGACCAGGCAGTGAGAGAGCACTTTGCTAGAGGAGCCCTGGGGAGCAGAACTGTGCATACTCTGTCAGTACTGAAAAGATGTAGTAGCTGAGGAATGGGAACTCAAGAACTGTTAGAGAAATAACATGCAAGTACTGTGCTACGTTAGTGATTACATATTTCAAATACTTCAGGACCATTATAAATTCAAATCTGGGATGATGAGAGATCAGTTCCAGTCTGGAGTTGGACATAACCTAAGTATGAATCAATCTTCTGAAAAATGTGCATCTTGATAGGGGAAAACTGAAGCCAAGAATCCTTGGACAGTGCAGGGATAATTAAACTGCTGGTATTATGATGTAGCCAGCTTTCAGATGAGCAATTTGTATTTTCTGGCTTGGTGGAACAGTAACTGGAATATTTAGATTGGAGTTTTTCAGCTGGCAATGAATTTACTGCCTGAACAAGAGTGGCATAACTTGATTGAGACTTCCTAATGTATTGTTTTGTGCACCAAAACCACACATCTGGCACTAGAAAAGGCTGAACTGTTCTGAAATTTGTATGGCATTACTTTTATATGTCTTGGCAGACTGAATCTGTTGCGGTGATCAGTAGCAGCTGAGAAGCTCTGATGCTGGCGTAAATTCCTCCACACATGAGGATAATTAGCGAACGGAGATCTTTTTCCTCCTGAAGTTTACACAACTCATTATTGTTATTTTTGAATTCAGTAGCAGTCACAAAAACTGAAAAGAAGGCATCTATCTCAGTAATCATGCAGAGGGAAAAACACTTTCACTTTTCCTGAACTCCTCTTTGACTCAGGCGTGCGTTCTGCCTGGAGTGCCTTTCACAACCCGCACAATGAGACCTTGAAATGTCTGAGCTTAGGTATCCACCATCCCAAGAACCACCAACTTTAAAAACGGTGATCAGAGTTTATCAGTGAAGTGCTCCTTGCTTTTCCCTCCTAAAACCACATCATTGCCTTTCCTGAACTATCAGAAATATGCAGAAGTTTTCTCTTGGGCAGTTGAATTATTTCTTATAGATGAATGTATGTGTTTAACAGGTTTCCTCAGGGATCATGATCTTTGTCTCTTTCCTTAAAACTGATATTTGTGTGCATTTGTCTGTGTACTCATGCCTGCCACGTTCTCTGACTCTCTGATGTTTGTTATGCTTCAGACAAATACCCCAGGGAGATTATGTAAAAAAGCCCGGAGAGGCCGACTCTTTCTATAGCGACATGCCTCCTGGAGTCAGCACAAACTCTGCATCTAGTTCTAAGAAGAGGTCTGCTTTTCTGTCGCATTTTCAGATTTCTACCTGTTCCATCACCCATTATTCCATTAGTCAGAACATTTCATTGTTTTGCAGCAGGTTTGATTCTTTCTTCTTTCTTTGTGGAATGTTACGGTTAGCATCCTTTGTGCTTTGATTACTGATTTTTCTCACACACCTGAGCTACTAATTATTACAATTAGACCAGAATAAACATGTTTTCCAATGGAAACCAAATTTGGGCAGTCCAATTTTCATCATTTTCCTGCTTGAAAATTGCTTTCAAGTAGCCAACAGTAATAATTGCTGAATAACAAATATTTAAATTAAAAAAAACCCACACTTTTTATCATCTTTGTCATGTAATCAAAGAAAAGGAACGCTGTCTTGCTTCAATAATAAATGTAAATTGTTTTTATACCTTTATTTACTGGTGTGATTAATTCACTAAGTTGACCTAGATTTCTGAATACTATCCTTGCTGTCTCATAGTAAGGATGATGGTCCTTACGTTTTATCCCACTTTCACTTATTGAACTAATGTACTAAACGGCTGCCAAGAGTTATCTTAAAAAATGATTCCGCAAAGACTCTCTGTAGTTTCTTGCTGCTATGAGTAACCAAAGAGGGCATTAGATTTTTCCACTGTTCAGATTTCACTTATTCTGCTATTGCTCTGATTATTTACAAAAGAAAATAAGTATTTAAAAATGGAAAATTGATTAAAAAACATTGTGAGTCCTCTGTAATTGCTGAGGTCCCGAGGTTATGATGTTTCAAGTCCCTTTGTAGTCAGAGATGCTTTAATTAAGAAAATCTTCGGCCAGCACTTTAAAACAATTAAAAAAAAGCTGTGAATGTCCTTTCAGGGATAGACACTCTTGAGCTGCTTCATAAGTAAACTGCAATCTCAGTTCTCGACTCAGTGAGCAGTCAGTAGCTCACTGTGCAGTTGACAAAGCCATTCTCTTTGTGGTATTTTTGAAGAAAGTAAAGAGAAATATATGGAAGGGGTACATTTGCAGTGCCATTGGGTATACCAGCTTGAAACTATATGCAACTTAATTCCATCTGGTCTAATAAATATGTTATTAAGAAAACAGTGGTAGTATGTAATTAATTATTTCCAATTTTTAAAATCAGCTTTTTAGATTTATGAGTTGTTACTTGTTTCCAGGAGCAAAAATTAATTTTAAATGATACAGTGTTTGTGTTGGAGAATCTTTTCTCGTGTGGGTATTTTGAAATTTTGAAAAAAAGTCTTGGAGAAGCAGATTTTTGTATAGGTTTGTGTAAGCAGGCTTGCATTCCAGTTAAGAAAAATACTTGTTTTTAAATGAATGTCATTCAAGGTGTTTCTTCTTTTGTCCTGCATCTTTGTTTCATACTCCATTTCTTTCATGTGTTTTGTTTATTATTTGTTCTGAAAAGCTAATGATTTCTAAGGTCTGTCTGTACTAGAGAGGTTTTTTGTTGCCTGCCACCAGTTCAGATACATTGTGCCACTGTCAAGTCCAAAAAAGCAAGCCTGAAAAATATTCCATTAACATTGTGCTGGACCTGTCATAGTGCTACCATTTCAATGCCTAGGGACTATTTCCTACATTTCAAGTGGGCTGTGATTTGCTCTGGGTGGAAACATCGATGGCATCTCTTCACAGGTGTTCACATGACTGAGATATCAGCCTCCTGGGCTTTTCCTTTCTGGAAAAACCTGTGAAGCATTAGTTAGTATTTACAGGCATTCAAAGATTTAAACATATAAATTTATAATAATTCTTGTTGTTGTGAAATAGCAAACACCAAAGGCAGTACATAGCAAGCCACTCCTGGACCTGAAGATGCTTAGGAGGAGAAAATGATTACCAAATCTCTCAGTGGATCTGTCAGTTCTCAGATCTTTCATGTTTCATGTAAGTTTGAATTAATAAAGCCCTGGGCTTATTTCACTGTGCCTGTGATTAGCCTTATCTTCTGGAAACTGAAGAGCATCTGTCAGATGCTTGCACTGCAAGGAGAGCAGAGATGGAAAAACACAAGAGTGTTCAGAGTTTTACAAAGCACAGAAATACATCTTTTAAGCAAAGCTTCTTCTTAAGAAATAAGCCATCTATTCTGACCTGTTTTGCTAGTGCAGACAGACCTTAGGCTGTGTTATGACACTGACTTTGGCAATGTGGCTGTCTCTGAACAGCTAAGCTACCATTTGTGTTGAGGCAACACCCGTAACAGTAACTGCATCTGAGCCCTCCTATTCCAGGTCAAATGGATTATCTCATTCCTGGAGTGAAAGGATCCCAGACACAAAGCATATTTCAGACATTTGTGAAAATGGGAGGCCTAGGAGTAATTCTTGGCAAGGTAAGTGTGAACCTTTGTACTGGTCACAGTGGAAGCCATTGCTTCTCTCTGAATGCTTAGGTAATCTTAGGAGAGCAGCATGACTCCTTAAAATTATTCTGCCTATTGTTAACTTGGAGTTAGGATTTAGCAGTGCCCCACACAAGCTTTATCACATAGAAATTGGATCTAATTTCTGCTATTTCTCCAATGTGAGTCAACATGAAAGAGATCAAGAGGTCCATTCATTTTTGCCAACTTTCATGATTTTTATCTTGATTTTTTTTCAAGTGAATGCTGAAACTAAATAGTTTTCAGCTCTGTACAGTTGCAACAGAAAGTAGTGGAAGATCACCTAAATGTCAAGTTTTCCCAGTCTGACATAATTCAAAAGAGTCTGACGTATGGCTTTTAAATGGTCATAGCTAGTGACTTGTTGGGGATGCAAAGAGAATATACAGTTTGGAATGGAATGTAGTTTGTTTCAAGATATTTTACCATCTGTGTTTATCCTTTGATTTCTTTCAGGTAATATAGGAGGAAACAGAAAGAAAGTCAGAGGCAAAAGATTTAGGCCACGGTCTAATTCAACTGAGTAAGTCTGAATTTACAACAGCAAAGCCCAAAAGTACAGTTTTCATACTTCTGTTTTGTAGACCAAGTCAAAGAATACTGAAAAGTAGACAGAAGCATTTTTGCCCTGTGGCCCATTCTGATTGCTGACTGATAATGGCTGATCTGGTAATGGTTTGGCTAATGTATTTCAACCTCTTTTTATGTATTCTTTAAAAAGTTAACTATCAATTTTCTTTTTTATGCAGGCATCCTCACAGTCATACCCATAGCAATTCCCAGTGATGGTGGCAGCCTGCACCATCACTACAGCCCTTAATCTACAGTAAACTGCCATTGCTGAGTGTATCCTGGTTCAATACTGAATTTCTGATAACTCATCTCCTACCCTTGTCTTCACCTTGGGTTGGACCATTGCAGAGTTAGCGATTCATATCTCTGCAAACCTGCCTGCAGTCTTTAGGGGAGGTATCTTCTTTAAGAGTATCCTGTAGTTCATTGTTGTAAGCTAGCAAAAACTGAAAGAACCAGTCTTGAGTAAGCCGTGGCAGTCCTTACCATATGTCTAATCCACAGACCCCTACAGCATGACTTACATTGTGTTCTATATTGATGTGTTAGTTACATTTACTGAAGAGCCCATGAATTCAGTGCTTCCCACGGGGAAAGAGCCTTTTACTTAATCCTACTGGTTCAGGCTTCTTTCATGACTGAATGGGGAACGGCTGGAAATATCATCTCTAGGCGTGTGAAGCACTGGCTGGCTTTTACAGCACTTAGACCCCACAGGAATGACCCCTCTGTGGCCTTGATGGCAATGACAGTGCCCTTTCTCATACCATTGGTACTAACTTTGCACCTGTATGGGCAAGCGGGCTCGATACCAACCCTGCTGGAACTAATACTGCTATCACCTCTCTGAGCCCTATTTTCTGCAATCTGGGAAGTTAAGTTTGTTCTGAAATTTTTCTTCCACCCGCAGTGAACTTTCTTGAATCAAGTAGGCTTAGAAACGTTCATGCAGAAGATTCTGTCTTCCAAATTACAGAAATAATAGTTTGATGCGCAAAGTAATTATCACATTACATGGCCAAAATGGTCACATGGAACCAGAAATATTAGCCCCAGGCCCTTTGGAGAAGTTTATCAAGTGCCCCTGTGCTCTTGGTTTTAGTGCTGATAAGCCCTTAAAGGAGTGTTGTTTTCCTCGTTTTCTTTTCTCCTTGCATGAGACAGTTTGATAAAAGTGAAATTAATCTGGCCAAAATGAGATTGCAAGTTCTTCTTTAGAAGCCTGTCCTGTGCTTTTCTTCATTTTCTAATTGAATTCTCAAACGAGATTTATAAAAACAATATGGTTAAATTAATTATGTTATTATTCTATTGCTTGGCAGAGGTGCAAACCAGAGCTGGATTTGATTCATAAAAAATAAGATCAGAGCAGCTCTTTTTATCCCAGAGTGAACAAAATTGTGTGGGAAGAATATAGTTTTCAGTAAAAGCAAAAAAAACCCACAACCTCTAATGGGCATATTTTTTCCTCTGTGCTGCTCACCTGCTATACATTTGCTCCAAGATCTTTAGCACACAAAATAATTGAGTAGACAGTGTGTGTTAGAAATCTTTTTCCCAATGCCATTGTTTTTTGTTTCTTTTTTCAAAGGTGCTTCTAAATTCCCACCTAATTCTCAGCTGTTCTTCCTCTTCTCTCTGTTCCTCTCACCTCAGCAGCAGCCCCTGGTGCTACCCCAGCTAGAGATGTAGCACTGCATGTTCTGTCTTGCAGAGACATGAGGCCCCTTCTGATGGGGCCTGTCTTGGATTGCATGAGACTGTCTGAGTCTCCTTGGCAAACCTGTCACTTGCAGAGTTCTCACTGTGCCAACGATGTGCTGTGAGATTCAGTGGGGAACAGAGAGAGAGAACTGCCCAAGGCACACAGCAGTCTGGTCAGTGAGATAGCGTGCTCTGAGAGAAGGGAAAATTGACAGAGAAAAGTCTAACTGTGGCCAACATATTCATAAATAAATAAATAAACACATCAGCTGCTTTGAGGATGCCTCAGAATATGTGGTGGTTTTCCCCAAATTTACCTTCTTACCTTTTCTGGGAAACACAGAGTAATCTTAAAATCTGTTTTGAAACAGAAAGCCCACCTATGTGACCCCTGCAGGTCCAAAGAATACTTACTGATACAGAAAATAGGGGGGAATGCTGCTGGTCTTTTGTTAGTATCAGAGAAAAATAGATCTCCCATTAGAAGACTGCATTCATCCATACCTTGTGCCGATTTTTTTTTTTATGTTCAGATGCGGACTAATACACTTGCTTACAAAAGTATCTGACATATTCATCGGTCTGCAGCAATTGCACATACTGTGCACAAAGGTTTTTTGTATACAGCATCAGATAACAGAGAAATGTGCCATTGGTCATTTAAATGACATTTTTTAAGCACTGAGTAAGGCCTGGGCTGTGCAGCCCTCATGAACAGCACTGACAGAGGAGCTGCAAGCGACTGTTCCTGAAACATGTCCTGATGACACCTCTGTGCATTCCTTTGTGCACAGCAGATCCATGGCACAGGGCGTCTGCTTTGGGAGTATCTCTCTGCAGACTGCTAAAGCTCTTTTGGGATGTGTTAGTTTGTTTCTAGATGTTTTAAAAGCAGAATTCTTCAGTAAAGGCAAGTGGTTCAGTTCACACAGAAGCAATGCCAAAAGGCTAAATGTTTCTGCAGCTTTTTCATAAATGGCCTGATAAAACCAATTAGAGATATCCAAGAAAGACAGTGGAAGTTTTCTGAATAAGCTGAATTTTAACTGGGAGCATGTGTTAAAACAGTCCCAGGAAATGTGTGCTTTGCCAAATAGCAGTTCTGCTCTCTCTTAGTTTGCACTGCTTTTCCTATAAGCGTTTATCTTCCTCGTTGTTATAACTGATGCAAACATTTTTGGCTTAGACTCTCTATTATATATTGTGTTTTTGCAGCAGGGTAACCCATGCATCTGAGCCTGGGCTTTCTCTCGCCCACCCAACCCCGTCCCAAGGCATAAGCCCAGAGGGCTCTGACCCCCCCCAAACAGGGAGCCAGAATCACAGGTCAGTCTCACCTGCCCTTGCGCTCTGGGCTGCCATTCTACCCCCTGACAGTCCCTTTCCCTCAGTATCCCCCAGTGCCACTGTGGCTAGACGCGGTGACTGCTTAGAGGTGCTCCTGCTGCCGCTACCTGGCCTTCCTCCTCCCAGCCTGAGGGTACCAGTATCCCCAGCCCAGGTCTTTGCACTGATGCATGTTGTGCTGCAAGCCAAATGGAGCTGTTGGTTGAGCTGTAGGCTTATGTGTAAGAACACCTTGGTTTTCAAGGGGAACTTCTCACTCAAAGGAATTGCGGATTTTGGCCCTCACAATGATGTGGCCAGGAAGATCAGCCTGAGAGCTTACTAATGGGATCTCTCAGGCTCCCACTTAGTGGTCTGTGAGTTACCTGAGTTCAACACTTCTGTAACAGACAGATTGGGGTGGTGAGCGATAGCCTGTGGTACAGCTGGAACAGGGAACCCTGCCACACGGCGGTGCGACCGCTGCATGCTTTGATACCACCCTACACTTGGTTTTCTAATGCAGGGAGCCAGACTTGGAGTGTTTCATGGTTACCAGAAGAAACCTTTCAAATGAAAAAATCAAGTCAAAAGTACTGCCATGATGTTGTTTTCCAAGAACATAAGTAGTCACACATAGTTAATGCTAAAACCCAAACCTTTTAGTTCCTGATGATGCTGGTATCAGCCTGTGGCTCCACTTGCAGTTCTTGTGCTCTGCTACCTTTTTTTTGACATTTTCTTTCCCTAAAAGGCAGAGCTGGAAAGCATGAAGCACTCCTGATTCCTTATCAGTAAGCGAGCTGAGGAAGCTACTTAGAAGCGAGCACTTGTGGCTGAGGGCGAGAACGTTTGGAAAGCTGTGGCTGCGCTTGTGCGGGGTGGGGAGAAGTTCCAGAGCCAAAAAGGAGGCCTAAGCAGTCAAAAAGTGCCGCTGCTTTTGTCTCTGACGTGGTCTGAAATATGGGCAGGTTTAAAGGGCACGGTGTGGCCCCACCAAACCCCACCTGAGCAGTCCCTTGTCAGGCCTGTTCCCATGTGCGAGGTCAATGGAATCCCTTTCATAAGGATGGTGAGAACTGACCCCAGGTACCACAACTAACTCAAAAAGATTCTTTTTTCCCCCTTACCCTTGGTTACAAGTTATTTCCTGTTTCAGAGTGTGCTAATCTCCATTAAATGAAGGTGGTGGTTACAGATAACTGTGAAACTGTTGCCATTCTTATACAGCAAAACCAGATTTAAATTGGACCAGAAAGGTTGCTGCTCCTATGCTGCCCTTCTTTTCTTAATGTTATGAAGGGGGAGAAATTCCCTTAACTTGGTACTGGGGGTTAAGAAAAACCAGTCAAAAAAGTTATCTTCTTTGCTAGTAACATTATTGTCAACTAATTAAACACCATCTTTATTTCTAGTATTCATGTAGCTAATATGAGTATGTAGCTCAGGCATGTTTTACTAAAAAGGGTGGTTTTGGTATCAAGGTTGCTTCTGTAAAATGGGAGATAGCCCTGCAGCCCACCTCCTTGAAAGCTTTCCTATCACAGGAAACAATAGTAAAATCAAATGTTTATTTGCACTTAAATGCAAAAACTGCCACCGCATTGGCAAGCAAGTCAAGCCTTTCAACATACTGAGGCTGAAATTCATTCCTGTTGAAGGGCCAAGCCAAGTTTCTGTACTCATTTTGCCACTGTCTTGCAATTTGCTCTAGATGGGTACAAACCTGTGTCTGCAACTGGGCAGAACTGTAGGACTGGAGTTCAAATGCCCCTTCAGCCTTATTTTGAGATCATGAGTGGAGTTGAAAACATGAGCTTAATGCTGGCCCTCTGTCTAGGAGTGAATTTTGCCCTTAGGAGAGAAAATGAGTGATGTATCCTTTCATAGAATTTCCAGATAAACCAAACATGCCAGTCTTGTTGTAGTTCAGATTTTCTCATGCAGTTGTACACATTACCTAGTCCTCACCCTACATCCATACTGATTGATTTGCCATATTCACTTGCATTTTGGGGATGAAGACATCCTTGCTAAGCTTGTGCTGTGTGTTCTCAGATTTTCTATTCTTGTTCTTCTGCTTTCTCTGTTCCTTCCATTGCTTTCTGCAGGTATTTAAACCCATGGTTCAAAAGAGAATATAATGTAGCTAAGTGGGTAGAAGATGTGAATAAAAACACTGAAGGACCATACTTTAGGTATTTTGTAAATTAATTCTATATCTTTTTTAAGAGCTGTTCCAGCATATACAAATATCTTGGGACTCCTACCTTGTATAAATCAATACAAGTTACTGTAGGTGCAAAGGGCCCCTCTTCTTTTGCTGCATTTTGATGTCTGTTTTTGGCTTCATGTGCAATTTACAATTCTTTTACTGAATGTTTTAATGAAGCCATTGAAAAGGGTGTGTGTAGTGCATGCATTCCCACCATCATCTGTAGCTTGTAGTAGCTTTCTCATCATTTTATGCCAAGTAGTGTTTATGGGCATGAGATGTATTTATCACTAATAATGTAGTATTAACTTAAATAGAATTTAATTTACTGAAGCAAACGTAACACATTCACTCTACCCACTGTCTTATATAGTGCATACTAAAATTTAAATGAAAAAAAAAAAATAGTGGTATTTTACCCTCACCATACAATGAAATAATTAGTGTTGTGATTGGATAAATAAACGTATGAGAATATACTCTGTGCTCTGCTTATCAAACAACTAATGAATCTGTTACAAGTGAGTGTAGGGTTCTATTCCCAAAATCCCTTGTTTTGGAAAGGAAAATGCATATTCAATGCCTTCCAAGTTAAAGAGAAGAATTGTGCATGAGGCTAGCCTTCCTGCTCTACACAATCACAAGTCTGTGTTCCCAAAGATGTAATCCTGCCACTGAGTGAGCAGTCTATGTCAGCTGAAAAAAAACCAGCTAGCACAGGGAAGACAATTTGTGACAAAGGATGTAAAACACTGTAAGCTATCAAACAGGAGGCTCAAGCAAGAATTATAGAGATGCAAAGAATAGGGAGTGCAATTTTTAGCCAAAATGGTGAAGGATGGTAAGAATGAATAAATAGAAATTTAAGGGTAATTATGACACAGGAGTGGACCTACTAATAGTGCAAAAGGGCAGAAACATTCATTATGTCTGGTGTTTATTTGGGGAAAATCGTGATGTGGTTGTAGTGCAAGATGTTAATGAAACACTTTTATTCTGATAGTTACACTGGAAGGTATTAAATAGCAACTTGGGAGTTTAGTCACTTTTAGAACTGATAATCCCTTGAAGTCTACAAGAGCTTAGAATAGTCATTTTTATATACCATTTACATTTGCTTTCAAGAGGTTGTTAAACTGCAGAGGAAGTTGCAGAGAAGTGTTCCAAAAAGCCATCAGGTCAAGTGAGGTGAATTTAACCCTGCCAGCCCTGAGTAGCAATCCGTGATGCAGGAGTTCCAGGTTTCAGGGAGGATTTTGTGGTTTTGCTCATCAGCATCGATCAGGTCAGGTGCTCGGACACTTGAGCAGGTGATTCTGAGCCCAGTGGTTTAATCATTGGTGGTGTTAGCAGTGAGGTCCGGTTCCGGTGCCTGCAGTTCATGAAGCTTGTTCAAGAGTGAAGGAAATTTAGGCACGTAACCCAGATAAACCTTAGAAGAGCCTTCAGGACCTCAAGCTGTTTGGTTTTATGGAGCAGTTAAGTGCTTAGTTGATCATAAAATCCACGTATCTGCACATGGACCAAAACCTTGATGGGCAGTTAGATCAGTACTGATAATGATCAGCATTCACTGGAAGGTGAAATTAGGCAAGCTCACGCTAGGAATGAAGTCTGTGTTTATGAGCAAGAAGGAAACCTTTTTCTGAGAATGCCCTCTGGATCTGTGCTATTGAGGCAAGGCAGTCAGCCTTCCACCGTGACCTCACCTCCCTGCTGCCTCTTGGGGTGTTCATAGCTGAAGCCCTCTGGCTGCAATAGGCAAAGATGGTGCTGGAATATAAAGACAGGAAGCTTAAAATATGTTACTTTAATCAATTTAGCTAAACAGGTTCAAATTCCTGGGTGCATACTCCTAATTCGGTTTTCATTTTTTAGCATCAGTATTTTTTGATTTAGTAACCAGGTTAAACTGATGGGAGCATACCCTAGCCCTGAGGGTTTTCCCAGTTGCAGTGAATCATTCACATTTCTAATTGCATTTGAGATAAAACAAACATTTTTGTGTGTGTAGATGAGGATTAAGCTGACCCATGTGAGTTCTTAGGGCTCTGTATCAGCGGAGATGAAACCTAAATTAACAATTTTGCTCCACAGAAACTTACTAATGACTGCCTGCAGCATTAACTTCAGAAATGGGAGAGAAGCTAGAGTAAATTTAGAAACCTGTGTCCTAATTAACTGAGGGTAACCGTAGAGAATTGTTCTGCAGGGATATTATAGAAGGCAAAGGGTCAAATCTCCTGAGATGAGTTGCCATGGGCTTTTGAGAGATTACACCGCATGGTGCTCCCAGAACTCAGGCATGATCTTGGTTAAACTGTTGTTGGTAGGAATTTACTGTTCCTTAGAGCTGCGTGTCAGCACGTCACACAGTTGGGTTTTGATCTTAGAAATAATTCACAAAAAAAAAACCAACGAATCTTGTTTAGAAAACCAGAAAGTCAGGCTGAAGTCAAGCTGTCCAGCTGATCTTCATTTTAGGAATCACAGCCTAAGGCTCTCACATCAGGTCATCAGCCTGGAGGTATTTTTTGTTCTGAATCTTTGATTCATCTTTTCCTTTAAGGAGGTCTGAAAGGAATACTGCTCTTTTGCTTGTTTCCTGTAATTTTGTGAATATCTTGATGACTGGTGCTGTTGTAGGTGAACCTGAAGTAGACTCAGGAAAAACCAAAAGCAGTTCCTACAATTCCGAGAAAATTTGCACATTTTCAGAAAATAGAGACAGAAGGTACCAAAAAAACTTTCTCAATCAGCTTAAAAAAAACAATAAGTATCCATATAAATCTAAAATTGCTTCCCTGACATCTGGTGCCCTAGTTATTAAATTTAAAGAGTTATTAAATTTTTTTGGTCTAATGGGAATATTCATATAATTACTTTTTATTAATAATAACAATAGTAGCTCTGTTGCTAGAAAGCTCCCAACTGTGAGAGTCTCTTCTATAAGAAAGGAAGAGCTCAAAAACTCTCATTTTCCTGCACAAAGTCTCAGCTAGATGTTGATTTTACATGCCAGACCTTAGCTGTGTAATCCCAGTGATAATCCTGGGTGGGAAACCGCTTCCTACTTTCAGCATTGTTCAAGGGGCAGCTGTTGCTGGCAATCTGGGGCATCTTAAAAGACTCAGGAACTACAGCAGTCTCAGAAAATGAACTATCAGAATCCCCAAATGCAGTGCTCGTATATACAATTATAGACCAAAGAGATGAGAAGGTGTCCTCTCATCTCTTTGTAGGCACTGCCTACTTTTGAATTCTTGCAAATATTTATGGGTAAGTTAAAATCTTCAGGAATATTTAAAAATAAAAAAGTTGCAATGAAAACATTTATTTAGATGGATTATCTATAAGAAAAATGGTCATCTCAGATCAAAAAGGTTTTGGCAGTGGGATGTGCAGCTGGAGCTGAGCCTTGCTCCTCTGCTGTTGGTCGGAGACCCTTTCTCTTAGGATTTCATTTCAGTAATTAGGCAGAAGAGTCCATTAAAGCATATACACGCTAACTTAGGGAGCACAGCTGGGCAGTGTTTGGGATGAGGGCTCCAGGCAAAGCCTCTAGCTCTCCTGCAGCTACCCTAGGGCTGAGCCTCTCCTTACCCCTTACTGTGCTTCTTCCATTGAAGAAACCTGACATGTGGCTGTTTCCCAGAAGGAACTGCATTAAAATGCTGAAATGCTTCACCACATCAGTGGTTTTAGGAGACTGCAACTTCCTAACGTAGGCTAATTTATGTTGCTAACATTCTACACAGAGCTGCCCTGTGTAAGCAGATGTCAGGTCAGGCTGATGTATACAATTTTGAAATGCTTTCACTGAGCTGACTTTTAAGTGAATTTCATTAACTTATTTTAGACTATGAAACAGAATGAAACACAGCTTATCAACAGTTTGGATCTGTCAGAGCCACTGCGTTGAGTTTGGCTGAAATGACACTTGTGGGTTACAAGACATCTTATTGTGTGACCAGGGGACAGCGTACAGTGCCAGGATTTCCCCCATTTAGGATAAGTGAAGGCAGAGCAGGCAGATGTCTGTCTGCCAAGGAGCATGTGCAGGCATCCTGCAGCTCCATAGCATCTTCTGGACCCCAGCAATCTCCCCACGTGTTTAGTTTCAGCTTGTACAACAGGAAGACAACAAGATGACACTGTAGGCATCTTGCTTCCTGATCAGTAATGAGGTCCTTACAACGTGTTAGGTGCATGGCTTCATTCAAGGTTGGTGGTAAAACCTCCAAAACTCTGCTGGAGGTTGGGCTGCTTTCATAGTTTCTTGTATAGGGTCAGCTGGAAGCAGTGTTTGGCATGAAAGCTAATGGATGTGATAGCAAGAGAACTAAAACCCCAATGAAAGCTGAATGGACCCCTCCCTTGACCAAAACCATCTAGTTTTGCCTTCCTTTTAACCCTGGCATTACCCTCAAGTGTCCCTGAATGCTGTTTCTTCCACCCCATAAATGAGAAAGGTCATTTCTGGCTCTTTCTCATTTAAAGTACATGTAAATCTGGGATACACAGCACATACACAATTGCAGGGCAGAACCTGAAGGGTGATCAAGAAACCCGAACTACATTTGTTACGCAAGATGCATCCTCAGATCTGTGGGCATGCACTTGATGACTTCTGATGATACTCACAGTCTCCATAGATGAGACAAAAGATGACAAAACCCAGCACCTAACTCTATAGGAGAAATAAGTGTCAGGAGCCTTTGTGGAGAGGGCAAGGTCATTTCTTTAAGTGTGCAACTGCATTCCTTGTTGTGTTTGTCCTGAAAAGTTTCCGAGGAGGATGCACGCACTGCGCATGCAGGCAAGCAGTGATGTGCACATTGATTACGTGTGCAGACTGTAGGTGAGTGGGCAGCACGGAGCGGGGCTGAGAGGAAGGAATGGAGGCAGCTACATTGGAGCTTCCAAACATTCCAAAATGGCAGCATCATGTTTGTAAGGAGTTTCAGATAATTTTTTAAAAGCACTTCCATTTTGGGCAATTTGTTCTCTTTCCTCCAAATCTTTAAAATATTAGTTCCCTACAGTATAGGATAAAATTCCACTACTGCATCAAGAAGGAGAATTCTCCTCTCTTACCACTGGCATATTGCTCTAAAAGCTGCCAGTTTAGGCGGTCACCTGGGAGGCCTCTGCTGACTGCAGCGGAAAACTTTATGTAGCACACATGGGTGAACTGTAGAATCGCAGAATGGCTTGAATTGGAAGGGACCTTAAAACCCACCCAGTCCCAGCCTCCTGCTGTGGGCAGGGCTTCCTCCCACCAGCTCAGGCTGCCTCAGCCCCATCCAAACCGGCCTTGAATGCTTTCAAGGATGGAGCACTTTAAGTACTGGAAGGCTGCAATGGGATCTTCACAGAGCATTCTCTTCTCCAGTCTGAACAAACACAGCTCCCTCAGCCTGTCATCATAGGAGAGGTGCTCCAGGTTTCTTAACATCTCCATGGTTCTCCTCTGGCCCACACAGTGACTCCAACAGTATGAATCCAGCTGGGCTCTCTGCAGGTGCTCACTTGAGGACTCTTTCCCAGTAGCTCTGCACACCTTGTGTTCAGTGAGTGAGCAGGCAGCTAGTATCTGGTTAGCTAATCATAGGTGTATCACAGCTGATTTGTCTGCTTCTACAGACATTCATTCCAATTTCCTTCTCTTTTCTAAGAAATCAAGGCTAGAAGTTGCTGCCCAGGTTTTGAGTTACAGTCACCTGGATGCTGGGGTCTCACTCAGATGACCTGCTCTGAAGGGAAAGGTTCCAGATGCCCCATTCCTGGGAGGAAGTTGCTCCTTCCAGGGTCTCCTATTAGTGTTAATGTAGGGGTAGATTGGCTGTGGCTTTCCTTGTTGCCACAGCCTATTCTTGTGATGCCAAAATTACCCATAGGAAGAGCCTATGGTAATGCAAGAGACAGTCATAATATCTGCACAGATAAACAGCTTTCTCATAGGAATTACCAAGTGAGATCTAACATGCTTGGTTCTTTGCTTCTAATCTCCAGGTGCATCATTAGAACTTTACCCATCAAGATTTTAAATCCTGCTGAAGCTGTTAGGCAAAATCCACAAATGAAGAGATTACTAATAATCTGTAGAATCAGCTTGCCTTGTCTTTCCACCTTCTTTCTCTCCTTATTTTTTTTGAATTTATATCCATTAATATTATTTTTAGCAATCTTTTTCTGTCCAGATTTGGCACAGATGGAGAACTTGTAGGTCAGTGAGCAGCAGAGCACTGGGCAGGTTACCACTGAGAACCTTTCCCTGGATTTCTTTGAGAAATAACCTGTTCTGTTGCTTTGCAGTTTGGTGCCCAGATCTGTGATGCTGGACAGATGAATTTCCTGTTTTACAGAGCAGTAGTTATTTAATTTTTTTTTCCTGAAAATGTCCAGTTCATCTTAATGGATGATCAAAGTGCACATGTTAAGGATATGTTTTTCAATGTTTGAATAATTGTACTGACTCCAAATTTCTAATTGCTGTTTAGAGGCTATGGCGTGAGGCATTAGAGCATCATGAGCCAAACTGGAGAGCTGTCACCATGTAACTTCCATTGACACGTCGTTGCCCATGGCATCAATCATTATTTGTATGGCAGACAAGAGAATGTGCTGTTGTAGGGAGTTACAGACACAAGAAAACAACGTGATAGTCCAAATAAAAAGAATTATTTAAAGGTACAAGAGAGTTCCAAACACAAAAGATCCTCTGGCTTGCCTATAGCCCTCTCTAGACAGAAGGACCTAGTCCTACAGATTCCAGAGGCAAGACCATCAGCTGTCAGCCAGGGCTGCTCCCTGGGGCTCCTTGCTATCCATGATGTTGGTAGTAATGCTCAGCACCGGGGCTTACAGCTGCTCAGCCCCTGCTGTGTGTGTGGGGATTGGAAGTCTGTTTGAGGGGACTGAGGGAGTGCTTCCATCTCAGAGACACACAGAAAATAGTAGGCAGCAGTGCTCAGGGAGGCTCTGGGAGATGTACCTGCACTCATGGGAGACCTCCTTAGAAAAATGCCCTCAGTTTGCAGAACAGAGCAAAAGGCTAAGGGGGGCTCTCATTTTATACTTTGAGCTTTGGCTGTTGTTGGTTTTTTTTCCCCTTTTATTCTGCCCAGATTTTGAGCCTAATAGGAACCTCTCAAGTGGGAAAAGTGCAGATTCTCAAATGAGAAGCATTAGAGTTTTTTCTTGGGTATAAAATTTCAGTCAATAATGTGCTGCTACCTTATTGACTCGAAACGAATGCCTTTCATGTGATTCAAACATTTCCTTGCTCTTGCTTACTCTACTCACCTTGTACAGAAATGCTGATTGCCATTGACTAATCAGTCCATTTTTGTATATTCTCATCAGACTCTTTCTTTGGCTGGAACAATATGCACTGTATGATGCTTGCATGTCCAATAATTTGTTATTAGCACTTTGTATATGCCTTTGTTCCTTCACAACTAACAGTTTGGCCTCCAAGTGCATGCGTATGTGTAAATTAATGCATTTGTTGTAAGATAATAGATTTATTTGCTATGTTTGTATCAACATAGAAGGTGTGTAAGATAAGTTTAATATCTAATAATTGCCATTTAGTCATCCACTGGCAGAAAACATTGTTCAGTTTGTATTTATACTATGACTGCTTCACTTTAGGATTCATAACACTATGTCTTTTAGTTCTGTTAATTTTAAAATGATTAATTACATTAGCATGTAAATCAGTTTAAAATCATTTGCAATACGATTCTAATAAGTAGGATATCTTATTTTTTCCTCCAGTGTTCCTGAGAGCTATAAATACCTTTGTTTATAGTCATGAAATGATTAGACTACTGATCAAAGAACTCTGTTCCCCCAATATCAAAGTAATAATAGACAACATACTTGGTTCTGAATCAAGCCTCAGAGTAATGGCAGTTGCTGTTGCAGTGCTGGAACCCGAAGCCGTGACATTTATTTTGTGTTTCAACATCTCAGGACACTGTCGCCTGCAAAGTCTCCATCTTCATCCACTGGATCTATTGCGTCCAGCAGAAAATACCCTTACCCAATGCCTCCACTTCCTGACGAGGAGAAGAAAGCAAACAGGCAAAGTGCCAGGGTATGTGTTCCTCTTCACTGCATTTTTGTTGCTGGTGTAATTTACTGGTAGCTCTGCAAAAGGGAAGTGAGACAGATCTTTGAGAAACAGTGAGAGCAGAACTAGTGTTTCCCCAGATCTGTAGCTCAAGCAGCTGCTGAAGGGTGAGCCTCTGGCACAGATTAGAGCAGTCTTGGAGGCTGTGTTTATAGACACTTATTTAGGTGGCATTCACACCTCAAGCCCAGATTTCAGTACTTCTATTTCAAGCTAGAAGCTTGCCTGGGGCAGCCTCTGGGCTGAGAAGAGCAGTCTGGCTCCCCTCCTTGAAACAGCCAGAGATGTTCATCTGGGTTGGGAGATGGCTTCCTTCCAGCATGATGGAAAGGTGAATAAGCTGCAGCTGAGCGGGATGCAAGGGGCATGCATCATGCCCTGGTAGACCTGGAAGGGCTTTTTCTGCTCCTCAAGGTGGGTTGAAACTTCTGGAATAAGATTTCCAGCTGCGACCAAGAGGCAGTGCAAATTCTCAGTCAGCCCAGACAGCGGATATTTGAATGAGCTAAACTCCTCTAAAATTTACTTTGGGTGTGTTGCCTGTGATAGCTTGTGATGTGATTTCCACCACTGCTCTCCGTCCTTTTATTTGAGAAAGAACTGAGTGGAATGCTGCAGGTGGGTGCTGCAGGCTCTGCCTATGCCCTGTGCTGGGCAGGGAGTGGCCTGGGGCAGCACGGTGATGCTCAATGTGTGGGGAGCACCAGGCCTGCTGACGTGTGTGTGAACATACCCAATGTGTGGAATGAGCAAAGGGTCTGCCTGGGCCAATGGACAGCTCCAGGCAGTCAGTGTGGGGGCTTTCCGGTCTTTGGGGCTGCCTTGCCCAATCACACCGCTTGGGTGTGTGTCTTTGTGTATAATGTGTGTTTGTGTCCCTTTTTTGCCTCTCCAGCTATGGGAGACTTCCATTTAGCTGCACCATTTTCCTGGGATGACGCAAGAACTTTTTACTTTAAATTCTGTACAAACTCAGCACCACTGAGTCGTTGCACATTCATCTGCTCTTCAGACAGTTCAAAAGATCAACACAGATGCCCGTGACCACAGTGAGAACCTCCTCTCATCTGGAAGGGAAAAAGCAGTCTCTTTTTTTCTTTTTTTTTTTTTCCCTTCTTGTTTTTTGATCAAGCAGAATTTTACAGACTTAATGTAAAGAACAACCCAAACCATCCCACCTACCAGGGGACCATTAGATGGATGTGACGAGGCTGTTCCGCACGGTACCAGACACGCTCACCCCACATCCCGCCTGGGAGAGGGTTGGGGTTTTCCCTTGGCTTAGTGCAGCTCCAGGTCACGCTGACCGGCCTTGGGAACGCGCACTCAGGAGAAGCTGGCCGATGTAAACTTGTACGCTGTGTGCATGAACCTTGTGTTCTTTACTTTCCACATGTAAGGGATAAACAACATACTGTAGTAGAAATTAGCATGCAGGAGTAAGAAATATAGGATTTTTTTTTTTACAGGATTTCAAGCTTTGAAAAGCAACTCTTTGAATCTAAACATCAAACAAACAAGGATTATATCTTTTTTTTTTTTTTTAACCTTAAGTGTTTATAATCTCAGTATACAGATTGTATATATGTAAACATTTGATAATGTCAAAAATAGCTATTATACATAAGTGTATTTTGCCAAATGCCTAAAGAAACATGACTAACATCATCACACTTCAAATTTTCTAATATCTGAGCAGACAACTTTGGAAATACAGAAAGTACAGTACTGTAAAACCATGTCACAGAAACTGGTTTTTGACCAAAATCTGTACTATCTTCTAAGTAACCGACAATCTCAATTGTATGGTGGAATGCAGGAACCGGTACGGTGGCACTTTGTCTTAAATCATCGTAAGGGGAAGCAGCCAAAAAGCGCTGTTCAGTGAGATGACCCAACCCAACACTGGGGCGATCAGGAACGATCCTGTAGACAACAGAGACAGAGCCTCGAACTAACATGCAGTACAAACTTCCTGGAAATCTGGGAATAACTTCTACAAACTCAATTCAGGATGTGGTGATGTGAAGTCCTCTGGCAAGATTTGCTGTGTATTTCTGATAGAGCACTTCAGATGCTGGTTTGGATGAGACAGTGTAACTTATGAGAAACCTAACAATTTCACTGCACTAGATAATACCAATGCTGGGCAAGTGGCCAGTGTCATTGCTGTCTTTTCATTTGTTTGTGGAGTCTCCTTTATCATGTGCTCGATTGCTCTGCTTGCTGCCTCTGATGTCCCCTTGAAATGTTTGAGTGGCCATAAACTGAGTACCAGTGAGTTTAGCCAGAAAAAATGGAAAAAAATTCCAACACTTTTACCATGGAGATGTTGGTCTCCCGAATCAATGGATAGTTAGCTTTTGAATACTGAGACTTCTAAAGGGTGTCTGTTATAATACAACAGTGGACATTTCCATTCGGTAAGAAAACTGGACTGTGTTAAATCAATCTATAATTCTCCAGCTCTCCAAAAATGATCAATTCCTAGCTTCAAACAGTACCATTACAGAACAACACACCTGATTCTGTATGGTGCAATTGAATACCTTGCCCAACAGCTGAATTATCAATTAGATATTATCCTGATGGGAACATCCGCAGTGTTTCTGAATCTTCTACCTCTTTCATGCATTTCCTTTAAGAAGTAAAGCCAACACTTTCAGCCTCTTAATATATTTTTTTAACTTTTAAGTAAGTGAATAAAGTTGGATATATGTAAGATTAAATTAAGAAATGTTTTAAGATGTCAGCAACTATAAAATATATAAGATTTTTAGAAGCACTATATTTTATGATCAGGCTGTGTGTTGGATTGTAACAAAATGTTGACCTTGGAGTTCCAGTGATTACCTTCACAGTCAACAGGTTCTGGTAAGTATTTTATAAAAAGGCAAATATGAGTGAGTACAAAGTACAAGACAGAATGTGTTGAATGAGCCAGCCACTAGTAATTGCTTTAGGAAAAGATTCTGCACTTTTGTGAAGAGTGAATAGCTATCAGCACAGAAGAATATTTTTTGCAAAGATTTACTTTGAGTGTAGGTAACTGGATTAAAAGTAGTTGATAGTGCATAGCTCATGAAGTTGGGGCCTGAGCCATAATCACCTGAAATCGATAGAAGTCTGTTATCGATTCCACTGGAAACCGAGCAGAACCCTCAAGGAGTTCACCTCAATTAGGAAATTATGCTAACCCAATAGCCTCTCTGTTATTCTGTTGCCTCTAAGCTGCTTTCCCCTTTTGTCTTAGTATTTTGTCTCTAATAACTGGACTGTTCATCACGTGCCTTTTACAATATTTTGTTTGGTTACAAACTAGCATGTGATTTTGAATAATGTTGTTAGATTTCTGTGCATATTTCATACTCACCACCCTTTACTCTTCCCTTTACATTCTGCCTTATCAAGAAGCAGCAAGATTTGGCAAACAGAACTGGATGTAACATATTGGCTGTTTGTGTAATGTTCATAGCTTCTTGTTTTAAAAACAAATGGCTCTCCTGACTGTATTTTCAGCATACTATGTACTTACTGCTTCTTACGTGTTTTGGTATAATACATTCGTAGCATATCATGATCCAGTTGTGTCACATTTGGAGATATGTAGTAACTGGAAGTCTAGTTATGACTTCTGAGTTTAATAAACATTGACTTTCACTTTGATTGTCTAGAGTGAGAACATCACAAAACGTTCATTTTTTTTTTTTAGAATTCTTCTGCAGAAAATCACGCATTAAGTTGGCAGCCTGGAGATTTTGTCACGTCACAAAACCTGAACGTGTATGACTCTGAAAGCCTCCAATGCCAATGGAGGCCAAAGAGGAAGTTGTTTGCTTTCATTCTGTGCTTTCCTACTTTTAAAATGTGTTGAAAGCTGCCAGATTAGTAACCTTGAAGATGACTGCAAATATGTTTACCCACAGTAATTAGTTACACTGGCAATAGCAATATAAATAGCTGCATAATCTCTCATGTAGTCTGTAACAGAGTACTTGTACAGTTAGTAAGATAGCTCAGTCATTTTGACTCTTTCAGACTCAGGCTTGTTTTTGCCAGCTGTGCTGAATATCCAGATACATTGAAATGGGGAGGTTATCAGTTCTTCTCAGATACCTTATAATTACCTGTCCAAACGAGCATACAAACAGCGAGATGAGCTAAACTAATCCTAGTCTTGTATTTCAACATGTGGGAGAAGTGTGTGATATTTAAAATAAAATTAATATCACTAACGGATGGAGACTGAAAAATACAGGCTCTATTCAAATAATTCAAATAATAAGACTAAAAATCTACCTGCTAATTTTGGATTTGTTGAGGTGAGAACTTCATTAATCCATGCTATTGTCATTTGGTGAATGCGCTCAGGCAATTTGCCAATAATGGTTGGGACTGAAAATTTACATATAATTTTGTTACCTGATAAGAAGTGTGAGATGCATCTTTGAAGACAGTGACTTCCAAATGTTTTAAGAGTTTTGTTCCTGATTAATGATATGTTGACCCAGCTAAGCTGATGTACTCATTAGTTAATTTTGATTATGCTAATGAACAAATGGGCCTTTGGGCTATAGCCCAAATTAAAGAGAAAGAAATTGTGTCAAGCTAGTGTACTGAAGTCCTCTTACCTGAATCACTTGCTGGTTTTAAATGGACCGAGTGGTCTTGTCAACATAATTGAAACAATTGTTTTCAAAACCAGGGCTAAGAGTAAGTCTGTACATTAATACAGGCATGCATATATTATAAATGCAGACCAACTTTTCAGTCATTGTATCATGGACATCCTCAATGTGCTAAAGGATCTGTTGGAATGAGAGAATACATGAAGTTAGATTTTGCCAACAGGATATAACATGAAACAATTATGAGATTCCATAAGCCTAAGTGATAATAGATGGGCTCTTAGCAATTGCTCTGTTATTAAATCCCATATCTAGCCATCGTAGGCAAACTTACCAAATTCCAGTGTAAAACTCAGCATGCAGAAATTCTCCACCATTCCTCTCTTCCATTCCCTTTCCACTCCTACTGAAAAGCACTCCCAAATCCACTAGCAGCCTCTTGTTGGTTAGCTACGATACAAAAGCTGCAAGATAGCTGTCCTTCCACCCGACATCCTAGGGAAGGTCTTTCCAGTGCTTTTGCTCATGTTACAGTATGGGTGAAAGAGCCTCGTGTCTCATTTGCACTGGTAGAACCATTTGGTGGTTTTCATCCAGGTTTTCATCTCATCCTCTAGTGTTTTGGATGGAGAAGTCTCTTTCTTTGATCACTGTAACCTAAAAGTTGTGCTGTCTCCCATTTCTCTTGCTCCAAGTCTCAAGGCTATCTAATTCTTCCTGTGAGCTATCTGAATATCTGCATCATTATCGATGTTTGAGCCAATTTTATCAGCCACAATGTAAGGTTAATTTACCTCATTTTTTTAGAACTTAAGCATTCTGGTCTCCAAAGTTAGGGTTTTTTTGCTCCAAATGCATCAGCCATCAGACTGCTGATGATCCACTGTTTGCATGGCTTCCAAACCATGTGATATTCAGCAGCAGTATGGGATTTGTCTTCTGTCAGATTTCCTGGAGACAAATATGAGCAAACTGCACGTTTGTATAGCCTGCCATCCCATGTCTGCAGGGTGGGGTGAAGTTTCCATGTGCACATAGCTGTTACACTATGACAGAGCAGGAAAAACGGAAAACAGTGAAGCTGACTGTGCAGATATAGCTGCAGCACAAATAGGATTCTCCCAGAGACACTAAAACATTCCTCTGACCCAAATATTTTCCAAGTTAACTTACAAAAAGTATTTCTGGTGCCTCAGATATGAACGCTGATAAAACTTAAGCCTTGGAAACATTAACTCTTCCAGCCAGCAGGTGGTACCGTGTCATCCCAGAGCAGTTTGCTGCAACTAGTTAGAAACACACTACAACCATCAACATAAATGTGTTATCTCAGGCAAGTAATCAAAACGATGTTCAGAATACGAGAAATGTTGTACCTGACTTTTAAGTTGGCTCACCTTGCTGTGTCTGCTGTTTTTAGTTCTTTTTAAAAAGTACTTCAGCTAAAGCACCTTTAAGCTCTTTGAAAACTTTGGTTACACAGGCTGCAATGGCTGTAATGGCAATAGAGCGCAGCAGAAAGATAATGAAATGCAGAGCAGCCTTCTGAAGGAAGAAGTCTAGGTGTCATGCTATTTTTCATTACTGGAGCAGAAAGTGTCAAAGCAACAAGCTATTTTTTTTCTGTTTCTCTACTCCTGTAACTAAGAAAAAACAGAAGTTTTGGTTATGAAAAAAGTCTCGGGGCCTTAACACCTTATATATTCTAATTTCAGCACGGAGAGTCTATTTTTACAGTCAAATTAGAAATTCTGTACATAGGCCTGACTGACCATGTAAGTATAGTGGTGCTAGCAGCTAATCATACAAGGCTCTGTATAACAGTAAATTCTGGCTTATTTTGGTGATTGGTACAAGGATTCTTGCTCACTGCCTGTGTAAAGAATCTGCCTATTTTATGCTTGGAAATACAGCCCAGAACATATTCAAACTGTGGATATAACCTGATTTTTCCCTTCTTAAGGGTAAAGATGTATTCCAATAGGTAGTGTTTTATATAGAATACAGTACTTATTTTTATTGTCGCATAAATGCAAAATATTTTTTTTCAGAATAGCAAAGCATTACAGAATTTTTAATCCGCTGGAGAAAACAGTCTTTACAACATGATCACTTCCTTCTGCAAAGCTTTTGGGGTGCTGTCTCCCAGTTGGCTTCATTTTGTGTTGATCTTAATCCTGGACATCGCTGTAAGAGAAAGCTATCTATTTTTCCACTCCTGCTAGCCCTGACAGCTAAAACATTCAGAAAGGCAAGAATTGTTTCACCGTTGGGGTTGGGCTGAGGTTGGCAGAAACAACCAATCTACATCATATTGTTGTCTTTGCTAGTTAAAATCCTTTAAAAATTGTAAGTGATGTAATAGAAACATAAGATTTTGACAAACACCAAAATGAAGCACTGCAATTCACAACTTCCATCTTTGAGCGTGATATTTTTATCATCAGCGTTACAGGCATTGGGCTGTTGAATGAATCTGGCTTTCATGTAGCTGAACAAAACGTCGCTTTTTATAAAATAAGATCATTGTAATCTGGGGTTCTAAATTCCTGCTCACTTTTAATAACAGCATCACATATCTACTTCTATGAGAGTATTTAATACAAATGCCTGTGGTTTTCAATGTTACTAACATATTGTAACATCAGTAAAGTGACTTTCAATGACAAAGAGCATGTGTGTATTTTCCTTCACTGTTCAAATGATTGTATTTAGCACATTTACATCCTGTTTTAAAGATCTCTTTGGAAAAAAAAATGTGTTGAATGTATGGGGAGAAAAAAAAAAGGCTGTTGCCTAAAATGCAGATGCTGTTCTTCAAATTACACGTTTGAAAATAATCCTATAAGCTCCCCAGTCTTGGTCTTACTGTCCTGCTGTTCCTTAGGCATGCATGCCTGAAAACCTGGAAAAACTATGTCCATTTTAAACCATTCCCAGTTGTTTCTATGAAGATCAAGAATAATCATCCCACGAAGAATCCTTATATGAGTAACATCATATAAGGATTCTTTCACTGTCTTCTGAGAAAGAGAAAACCTCAATTCTGAGTTATTGTTTAATCTACCATAATGGGAAACAATTTTCAAAGGTTTTTTTTTTTTTTTTTCTTTTTAAAGATGAAAACACTGTAGTACTCACTCCTTGGTAACCTTACTGATTATGTTTAAAAGCAAAAAGTAATGTATTCTGCCAGGGTTTTTTTTAAGTGCGAAGGCAATGGAAGGCAGTGCTTTCTTTGGTAAACTAGAATTTGTTCCTGGTTCTTGAACACTTTGCTTTACAGTTTTGTCTGTTTTGTGTTTACAAGATCCATGAAGGTAACCCTGTTGGTTCCCATTCTTCTTTCAGCACTTTGCAGCCCAGTAGGTGATTGATTCAAGTGAGGAAGAAGACTTGGGGTCTTGGTTTTGGTCTTCTTTCCTTGCACCAGAGAGCATGGAAAAAAAAGCTGAACAAAAATCAAATCATCATAGAATCATCAATGGCCTGGGTTGAAAAGGACCACAGTGATCATCTAGTTTCAACCCCCCTGCTATGTGCAGGGTCGCCAACCACCAGACCGGACTGCCCAGAGCCACATCCAGCCTGGCCTTGAATGCCTCCAGGGATGGGGCATCCACAACCTCCTTGGGCAACCTGTTCCAGTGCATCACCACCCTCTGTGTGAAAAACTTCCTCCTAATATCTAACCTAAACCTCTCCTGTATAACATATAAATAATATATAAATAACACCTCCCACCTTTCTCTCAAAAGCAACAAATAAACCACAAAAACAATACCCACCTTGGTACTTTTCAAAGTAAAGAAATTCCTTGTTTCCACAGTAAGTGGGTAAGCTGAACCATTTCTGCATGGTACAGATCAGCTAAGTGCATTCTTCAAGCCAAGCTTTGATTTGCATGTGCAATTTTACTCCCAGGTATGGTTTCATCATCAATTCTCATGATTTATGGCATAACTTCATACCTATAACACAACTTCTAGGGTCTCAGACCAATCAGTAAGTTACACTTATCTACAAGAATGCTGTATTCATTATTGCCTAATGTTTTCTTTCATGAACATACCAGGCCTGTGCTGGGCTGACACAAGCCAGCAGCTAAGCACTCACCAGCTTCCAGCTTCCTGCCTGCCCTACCCCAACAGCTATGCTGTATGCTAGTTAACATATGAAGACAGGAAGGTACTTGCTAGGGTTTAAAGAGAAGGACAGAAAAACACCAACTGACACGTGACTGCAGTCTGGCAACTTAAATTTCATAGATAAAGGTAATGTATAAACTGACATGGCACACTTATTTGTTTTAAAATGTTTTATGTAGTGACACAAAGAGAGCAAGAATCTTACTAAAACAAATGCCCCTATACAAAGGCACACTGTCAGAAGAGTTCTCTGCTATGTTTTATTTTATTCCTGTTTAAGAGGAGCTGTAACAGGCAGTCTTACACTCAGTGCATGGTGTCACTGATCTCATCTTAAAAATGGCCAGCTGCCAAAAGAAGCACCTTAAATTTTACTGATGCTCTAACAGTCAAGAGACAATCCTTCCAAAGCTAACTCTTTCAGTTTTTACATATCTTGCATTGCCAAAGACAAAAGAATATTCTCTTATGCCACCTACATGATACTGTTGAAGACAGAGGGTGGTAGCTTTCACCAGGAAACAATTTTCAGTGAATCATAGGAAAAAAATAAACACAGAAAAACATAATATGTCTGTAATCTTTGTTACACATTGTGTCTTAGAAGTTCATGAAAATAAAAAATCTTTAATAGTCACAGGTTGAAAGTTACACATAACAGTGCATGATTAGTTTATATTCATTATCAAAACTGAATAAGTATGTCAAGCAATATCTTCAGAAAGTACGTAATTTCCAATATTGAGGCACACAGTCATGCAGTAATTTGGCAAAGCAAAGCATGAACTGGAATGATAATTGTGATCCACACCTTCCCTTTTGATTTAGATGCTCATAACACACTGTATGAACTGAAAAAAAAAATAAATCACTTATTAGACAAACTCAGTTCATGAGCAATAAAGCTTTGTAATTAGATATGAAAACTATCTAATAGTCAATTAAAGTTATCTCCTTAACAACAACAACACAGAACTACTTGAAAGTACTGTTCTGATTATCTTGCATAGAGACAAACAGCCAGGAAGCCAAGACCTGCAAGGCTGACAGAGTACCATTTGTTGTGTCCACACCACCACCTCCCCCAGCCTTTCCCAGGAAAAATGCCTACCAAGCCTTAAAACAAAGAAACAAAGTCAAGTGATGCTAGCAAGTGTTACATCTTTTTAAACTGTACTGGTAAAGGAACCCACAGAAAACTCATAATGAATTTGGAAACATCTCTATAAATGTGTGTGAACTTTGTAATAGAATACTCAGTTCCAACCCTTTCGCCTAGCTGAACTCCAACAGAGTGGAATGAAATGAAACCCCAAAACTCTTTCTTCTCAGGTAATATTATTATCATAGGCAAGAGGCACTAGCTGAACTTATTCATGTTTGATTTCAGTTTTAATTTTTCGCTTAGTTTTATCCCGTAAGTTTAACTGATTCCTTAAAGTTGACTTACATCATCGTACTGGAAATTCACAAAACCCTGCTGAGATGCGTCCCTTCTTCTAAAACATTCTGCAAAGATATTAAAACAAAACAAAAGATAGGTAAGAACTTCTCAATTTTTAAGAATGTGTTGTACTTTCACTGTATTTTAGCTACATGACTATTGCAAGAGCTTGACTGTAATAGTCAACCATTTGTATTAATCCTCATACTACAATTTTTTGTGGTAGCAAGGGTAACGGGAGGACGGTTGGACTAGATGATCCTGTAGGTCCTTTCCAACCTTGTGGTTCTATGATTAGATTCTATAAAGCAAAACATAAGGCTCAAGACTGAACAAAATGAGAAAGTAAAGCAGAGCAAAGCAAAGGGAAGAAAAAAAATATGCTGAAGTCACAAGAATGAAAACTCAAGAACAAATAAATTCATTTCAAAACTTAACTGATCCCTATGTTTGCCATCCACAGCACCTTCTGTTCCATTAATAAATACAGTTTCCCAGTTTTGATAACACAACATTACCAGTCTCTGGAACAAACCCTATATTAGTCCATTTTTTCAACATGGACTTCAATAATCATCATCTATAATTGTTATGGTTCTGCCTGTAAAATCCACTGAAAGAAACTTATTATGTGTTACATAAAAGTTGAACACGAGAAACCCGAGTAATTAGATTTTATTAAACAAAAACGTATTACAGAGATGATGGTAACAAGGCTATAATCTGACATACCAGTGAGAGCTCTGAGTTTCACACAGCAGGCGATGTAATCATCAAAAGTAATCTTTCCACGAGTGCTGTATCGCCTGGTGATGGCAGACACTGCCTGCGGGCTCAATCTAAATCCTATTTGGCAACAGAAAGACAGGTACGTTAACACAGCTGAACATTTTTATTGGAAATATTATGCATCAGTTTCTATAGTAAGACAATAGTTATGGGGGAATGCTGGAACTCAGCACCAGCAGTGAGGAAATTTCACAACTTACCCATATTTGTCAAGGCTTTCTCCAGTTCTTGGCGATCTACTGTCCCACTTCTATCACTGTCAAAACTTACAAAGTGTTGCTTCCAGCCATTGACCACAGCCCACAGTTCCTTAAACTCATTAAATCCCAGTGTGCCAGACATATCCCTCTGATTTTAAAGCTAAGAAAAAAGTTCCTTAACTTCCTAAATTAAAAAAAGACGGCCCTCTGTCAAATGGAAATCAGCTTTCTTATCATCTGTAGATGAAAACTCTTTCTTTGAAGGTCACTGGTAACAGTATTTTGTGATTACTTCCTCTGTGATGGCAAACTAACTGAAGCACACGTCAGCACCGCCAGAGGTAACGCCACTGACCAAAACCAAACGTCAGAGGACTCACCATCCACACTTCTCACTTACACCTTATGAATGTGACTCACTTAACAAACTCCTCCTCTACCTGCTGCAGTGAAATTCCTACTAATACATATGTGAAGTAAAATTAGATGCCAAATCAAAAAAATAAGTTGGAATAATATTAGAATATTATCAGATCTCTGGTATCACAAGCAGTTTGTCCAAGTTACTGGACATCTCAGTCTCATTCCCGCTTTCTTATTAAATAGCAAAACATTTGAACATTACAGACTAAGTTTAAACTACAAAACTCCAAATACTTCGACCCTGCACAGTATATCTACATCTTCCATAGGCTGTACTGCTGAATGCCATATACTCTAGTGTTAGATACCTGAATGAATTCATTCAAGGAACAGGATTTAGGAGGCCCTTAGATGATATCCAGCCTGTATAGGACAGATGCTTAATTCATCAGGACATTACCATGTTGTCCAGTTTCAAAAGAACAATGAGCTATTTGCACAAGGCTCTGTTCTGGGCTGTCAGACCTGACTCTTCATACATTCAATGGATAAACAGCCCCCTGGTCTTAGAGGGATGTCACTTGTCAGAAAACTGCTGACAGACTAATTTATTAGAATTCTGATTTATATAAATCATTCTGATAATGATTTATTAGAATTGTAAAAATGTACATGCGTAAGAACAGAATGTTGCAGTCCTCAGTCACAACACATATCAAGTGAAGGCTGAATACAAAACATTTCCAAAACATCAGGTACTCTCTTATCTTCGCTTACATAATGCTAAATGTTTATGCTCCATAACAAAGGATACGTCCAGCATTGAGATCATGAGTCTGCATGTCTCCAAGTTGAAAGCTGTTTAAATTACAAGAAGGAAAATAATTATTATTTTGACAATTTTAGTTTTATTCATCTATCTTTAAGTTCCTTGTTATAAGATAAAGTAGTGTATACAATATAAATGAGCTCTTACACTGTACAAAGCCGTCCCATGTTTCGATCCAAATAAGAGCTTTTAATCATTACTTGTTAGACACACTGACAGCAATCTGGAGACACTTTAAATTCTATCGAAAATTAATTTGCTCTTAGCTCAATCCATAAAGGTTTTGGGTTTCAATCGAAGTGATCCTTCATATTTTAGCACAGAAGTGATTTTAACAAGGTGCTTTACTCACTGCACTCAATTTTGTAAATGGAATGCTATGCCCCAGGACAGAATGTTTGGGTCAGTATCAAAGCTCAACTTCCATTGCAAACCAAAACTGCACAGCTCAGCAGTGGAGAAAACGAAGGCAGCTGAAGAGAAGCCCTAAGTGCACATAACTAAATAGAGAATTTACATTTTAAAGCAGTCCATATGGAAAGGAAGCCTCTTCACCATGCAAATAAAAGAAATTGAAGAAAGCACAACTGCAAGCACTCTCTGGTAGATGAGATAAGAATTAGTGCATTAGTTAGCATTGTTGCTTTGTTTGTTTAAATTGTTAACTTACGTTTATAGGCTCCTGCAATCCCTGACTGGGTGAGACATCTCTGTAGCTCATCAGCATCTATTTGTCCATCCTTTCGATAACAGAAGATGTATCAGCTATTGCTTTAAATCACTCTCCCAGTTTGGTTACTCCCAGTACCCACTCCCTTTTCCATAGGCATTGATTTATTTATCTTTCTGTGAAACAACTGATTACCTGTCTCTATTTCTGCTATAAGTCAAAATGCTATTAATGACCCCTAATGATGTTTCTTCAGCTGATACTTTTGCAACATGCACTACCTTTCACATTTAGTGTTCTCAAAAAATGAACAGGATTGGCAGGTTTCCTCAAAGTTCAATGGATATTTCTTTCACTTCAGAGATTTATGATTTCATTGCTACAGTAGAAAACCTGGAACCCAGATCGTATACATCCTCTTGTTGTGACTGCCTCGAGACTTAGAAATTTAAAGAAGAAAAGAGAAAGAGAAAGAGAAAGAGAAAGAGAAAGAGAAAGAGAAAGAGAAAGAGAAAGAGAAAGAGAAAGAGAAAGAGAAAGAGAAAGAGAAAGAAAGAAAAAAGGCTGTTGGAGAATACTAAGCTGTTAGCAGAACAAACACAAGCAGAAAGCAAACTATTTTGAAAGAAAAAAAAAAAAGAGAACAATCAAGTACCAAAAAAGATGTATCCAAACAATCTGGAAAACAATGTCCTTCCAAAGTACGCCTCTTGGGGCCAAACAGAGAAAACAACTACTAAGGCATGGACAGCACGACTGATCACGTTATCTGACCAAAGCAGAACTGCAATTCTACGCTATGCTCCCTACAAACCAACATGAAGCTCAATTCACAGACAGTGTGAGTGTAATTTAATTTCATTCAAGGACAGAACATTTGCAGTGGAATTGCCAGATCATGGCCAGAACCAATGGCTGAGCAGAAGGTGAGAAGGCATGGCTAACACAGGGAGCTCAGGTGCAAGAATTGCATCTGTGTGACTGGCAGGGGAGGAGCCTGCATCCATCCCTCCTCACCCTCATTTAAGGGTTAGCAGCCAAGGGAGCAGCATCTCTTTGGATAGAGGCTGCACTTCTCTTGAGCTGTTACTGCAGGAGGGTGAGTTGTGGTTTGTGTTGTGTTTTTTTTTTTTTTTTTTAACCTGCTATTGCTCTGTAGGCTTTCTATCCTACTAAAAGGCAATGTCATCACCTCCTTCTGCCCTACAACATTGTATCTGCAGACACCAAAATCAATGTTAAGTCAACTCTTTATTCGTTATTTAATGCTTTACACTTCTTTATACTTAAAACAAATTTTTTTCAATTTCTTTTTTCTTTAGGTATAGAGGTATAGCATGGCATGGTCAAAATGATGCAGCCAGCTGACTGTCAGAAATCGTAGAATCATACAATGGCTTGGGTTGGAAGGGACTCAAAGGATCATCAAGTTTCAACCTCCCTAACGCAGGCAGGGTCACCAACCTCCAGGTAGGAAAGTAAATGAAGTATCATTTATTTGCAAAAGAATAGTTAATATATTAAATGACATTTGACATGGTCTAGAAAAGGAAGGTAACATTTTGATTCTATGCAACACTAATGGCAGCAGGAAAAGAGGACTGCATCCAATGTATTCCATCACCCAAGCTGTACAACTGTATCAGAAACATTACACTCACAAGAAAATTAAAGCATGAAACAATGATTTCAATTAGCCATGCATATTAAGAAGCAAGTATCCTTAAAGCCCTTGTGTATTCTGAAACAAAAGCCAGATCTGGATAACTTCAGAGTAGAAAGTAAGACAGAAAAGCATGATCTTTTGATCGTGTTTACATTACCATGAAAAGGCCTGGCCTTTATCTTTCAAAGTAGAATTTAAAGAGCTAGACTGTAGAAGGCACAGAGGCTTTGGAAACATTAAAAATTATTAGTTCTTAGGGAGTCAATAATAAGGATTTGACTTCTTTCCATAAACAAAGGCAATTCATCAAATCAAGACAAGATTTCTGTTGTAAACTACTAGAAGCAGTTTAGAAGAAAGCTCAGGCAACATTCTGTATTAGGCATAAAAACAACACAGTGGCAAACCATTACAAAAGATGTTACTAGTTCTAGAGCAAGGACTACTGGAGAATTTTGATACGTGGCTTTGTGCAGACTTTTGTATTAGCCTGTGAAAACAACTGATAATTTGTTTGATTTCACTGATTCCCTAACAGAATTTTTGCTTCTGGACAACTACTGGTCCCTGGAACAGACTGTTCTGATTCTAAGGATCAAACAATTTAAAAGCTACTCTATTTATTTCCGTAAAGAATGGTTTCTACAAATAAAGGGTATTTAGAGTACTAACATAAATACTTGAGGTAATAACTTGATTGTACCCACTGGCTTTCTAGTTTTCAGTAACCAGGCCCCAGCTGTCTGGAAGTGGTCTATACTGTACTTAAGTCCAGCTCTTGCCATAGCGCTGCATTCTGTGTGCTGATACCTCTCTCTTCTTCTTTTCATCAGGACCTTACTCATTTTCTCAGCATCAGTTACAGGCTCTAATGCTGATTCCTGACACACAATCTGGTGGCATCTGAATACAGAAGCACCTAAGCTGGCAGGAAATTATCATTCAGCCCAGACTCTGTCTTACTGTAGAGCCTTTACACATTAACAGTTTAGTTAATCCAATGTTTACCTTTACTACAAAAATATAGGGTCTACATATTTGCACATGCAGTGTTAGAGAAATAGTGTATAGACTGAAAGAAGCATTATTAATTGAAAAGAATAACAATGTGAACAAAAAGCCATAACCCAAGTTACAGTCTTAATCTGATAACTTAAACATGAGCAAGTCTGCTGAATTTAAACCCCATGTTGTCATTACGTGTACCTGTGGATATGAGATTCAGGAGCAGAGTTCTACATTTCCACACACTCTATAAGTGTGCAGTAAAAAGCTTTGTTATAGACGGAACTTCTGGCTCAATAAATCTGATTTGCTCCTAACTTTATCTCCAGGAACAACCATAAATATATGAAAATAACATATATCATGAAACCACAAATTAAAGATGCAGTGTACAGTTACAAAGGGAAGACAGTTGTGAATGCCCTTTGCTCTGAAAGAGTAGCCATGCTGTCCTACAAGCAAACCTAGATGTTGGCTCAAGTACAGACTGCCATTACAGTTATGACCCTATTAAGCTATTTCATCATATTCTTTCTTACTGGCACTTCCTGCTTTTAGTAACAGCATCTCCACAGCTGATGTCCCCATTGTTTCTGGCTTCCTTTTCCAAAAACAGCATTTCCCAACCAATGGCTGAGCCACAATTCAGCTGCAACATTTCAAGTAATATGCAATCATCACATATACAGGAACTATACACAGGCTGTTCATATGCACAGCTGTATCTCATACAGTACAGATATGTAGCTATACAGTAACTATGCAGATTGAATAATGCTAACCAGCTCTTCAACTGTGCTATTGCATTTCAGCAGACAGAGTAAGTAAGAACAGTCAACTATTTATCAACAACTTGAAATCATGGAGCTCTCCCTGCTGCACTAATTAGGCATTTCTGAAACACAATGTAGAAATAACTGCCTCCCAAAATAAGAAATAAATAACACTTTGTAAGTTTACCTGTCCAGCTACTGCAGCAAAATAACCATACAGAGGATCCTGAGCCTGTCCAGGGAATACTGGGCCTCCTGGAGCAGCTCCATACTTTAGAAATCAAGAAGAAAATGTATTAATTTTAAAGTAATGATTCAGCTAGGTGTATGAAATAATAACATCTGTACTTAAGAATCAACTTGTGCTTTTATATATGGAGGTCTCTCTGGAAGTAATGCCTCCTCTTTGTTTCCATGGAAACTACAACAGAAAGAAAGAGCACAATAACACCCTTTGATGGAGCAAATTTCTCAGCTATGAAATACTATTTTTCAATGCAGTCACTGCCATTAACTGTGTATTTTTTTACTAGGGATGAACAAGAGCCTGTGTGCTGCTGCAGAACCGGTGTGTGGCAGATGTGCCCCAGTGCTGCTGTCACCACGGCTGAAATGCACAACTCACTGCGCTCACACCCACTGTTTCATCTCCACAAACGTCCAGCAAGTGTCAGTGAATGTCACTGGGTGCCATTTTCCCCTGCATGAAGGAATTCAGTTGCACACCTTCGCTACAACCCGCACTTCACGTCTGATGCCATTCTGTCAGCCTTGCCCCCCTGCTGCCATCTGTCACACGGCAACAAAACGCAATGGAATATTGGTGGGAAGGTTCAACCTCTGTGTCACGCCACCAACATCCGCCTCTGACGCCGTGGGCCAGCACAATAAAACGGGCGGCGTTACTTTCGGAGCAGCTCTCGTCCATACCCCGAAAGCACGCGTGTCACACACGCTCGGCTCTGACGTACTCTTGGTACAATTTCAGCCCCTCCGCGCCCCGACAGGCGCTGGTGTGGCCCCTTCCTTCTCCGCGGGGCCGGGATCGCGCCTTGCCGCACCGCACCAGGGCCCGCCGCCCCTCACCGAGAGCCCCGCGGCTCCGCGCCCCTCATCCCGCCCGCCGCCTGGGCTCAGCCCCGCTCACCCCGCCCTGATAGTAACCGCCGCCGGGCGCCGGCTGCCCGGGGAACGCCATCTTCGGCTCGCACCTGCCCCTCCCTCCCGGCCTCGCCCGGCGCAAACACTCGGCCGCGTCGGGGCGGGGGGGAACGAGGGGAGGGCCGCCGGCTCCGCAGAGAGTCGCCTGGAGGTTCTTCAACGCCGCGACGCAACCGACAGCTCCCTGTCGACGGGCCGGCCGAGCAAGGCGAGGCGAGGCCGCAAGGCGCTGAGGGAACGGAGGGCGATTCCCGCCCCCCCCAGCGCCCCTCCGCTCGGGGTGGTACGGCCCCGGCCCCGGCCCCGCGGCGGCTTTTCCTCCTTAGAGCGACTGGGCGGCGCGCTGCCGCCGGGAGCGGCGCTTTTCGCGTCAGCGCCGAGCTGTGGCGCGGCCGGCGGTCAGGGCGGGTCGGGTGGTGTCGGCGGAGCGACCGCCAAGGTCGTGGAGTCAGTGATTCGTTATTTCACGGAATCGCGGCATCATTACGGCATCGTTAGTGCCACGAGTCCATGGGACCGGACGGCCTACACCCTCGGGTGCTGAGGGAGCTGGCGGGGGTGATTGCCGAGCCGCTCTCGGCCATCTGTCAGCGCTCCTGGTTCACTGGAGAGGTCCCAGAGGATTGGAGGCTTGCTGATGCGACTCCCATCTTCAAGAAGGGCCGTAAGGAGGATCCGGGGAGCTACAGGCCTGTCAGCCTGACCTCGGTACCGGGGAAAGTAATGGAGCAAATCATCTTGGGTGAGATCGCACGGCATGTGCGTGGTGTCCAAGGGATCAGGCCCAGCCAGCACGGGTTCATGAAAGGCAGGTCATGCTTGACCAACCTCATCTCCTTCTATGACTGGGTTTCCAGACTGGTAGATGAGGGAAGGGCTGTTGATGTAGTCTGCCTAGACTTCAGCAAAGCCTTTGACATGGTCTCTCACAGGCTTCTTCTGGAGAAACTGGCTGCCCATGGCCTGGACAGGTACACACTACTTTGGGTAAGAAACTGGCTGGAGGACCATGCCCAACGGGTGGCGGTTAATGGAGTGAAGTCCAGCTGGCGACCTGTTTCAAGTGGTGTCCCCCACGGGTCGGTACTGGGGCCCATCTTGTTTAATATCTTTATTGATGACCTAGACAAGGGGATTGAGTGTACCCTCAGTAAGTTTGCAGATTACACCAAGCTGGGAGGCGGTGTTGATCTGCCTGAGGGTAGGCAGGTCCTTCAGAGGGATCTAGATAAGCTGGATCGCTGGGCTGAGGTAAATGGGATGGGGTTCAACAAAGCCAAGTGCCGGGTCCTGCACTTTGGCCACAACAACCCCATACAGCGCTATAGGCTTGGGGACGAGTGGCTGGATGACTGTGAAGAGGAAAAGGACCTGGGGGTGTTGATGCTCGGCTGAACATGAGCTGACAGTGTGCCCAGGTGGCCAAGAGGGCCAACGGCATCCTGGCCTGCATTAGAAATAGTGTGGCCAGCCAGAGCAGGGAGCTCTGTACTCAGCACTGGTGAGGACGCACCTTGAGTACTGTGTTCAGTTTTGGGCCCCTCACTACAGGAAAGACATTGAGGGCCTGGAATGTGTCCAGAGAAGAGCAATGAAACTGGTGAGGGATCTGGAGCACAAGTCCTATGAGGAGCAGCTGAGGGAGCTGGGATTGTTTAGTCTGGAGAAGAGGAGGCTCAGGGGAGACCTCATTGCACTCTACAACTTCCTGAAGGGAGGTTGTGGTGAAGAGCGGTTTGGCCTCTTCTCCCGGGCAACAAACAGGACCTGGGGAAATGGCCGCAAGTTGTACCAGAGGAGGTTTAGGTTAGACTTAAGGAAGAACTTTTTCTCTGAGAGAGTGGTTAGGCACTGGAATGGCCTGCCAAGGGAGGTGGTGGAGTCGCCGTCTCTGGCAGTGTTCAAGAGGTGTCTGGATGAGGAGCTGTGAGATCTGGTTTAGTAGCTTGTGGTAGCAGTGGTAGTGTGAAGACGATTGGACTAGATGATCTTGTAGGTTGTTTCCAACCTTATGATTCTATGATTCTATGATTACGGTTGGAAAAACTCTCTGAGATCACCTGGTCCAGCCATCAGCCCATCCCCACTGTGCCCACCAACCGTGTCCCTCAGTGCCACATCTACTCGTTTCTTGAACGCCTCCCGGGATGGTGGCTGCAGCACCTTTCTGAGCAGCTGTGCCACTGCATCACCGCTCTTTCTGAGAAGAAATTTTACCTTAATATCCAACCTGATGGTAGAGGGAGCATGTTTGAAGCCCATCTTTTCAGGGTGGCTGAGAAGTGAAGGAGTGACTGACGAGCTTTTGGGCTTCAGAGGTAGGCTGTGTAGTAGCATATGTTGGTATCAAACTGCAGCAGCCAAGCGGTTTTATTTACCAGAGTCAATCTGTGCGTAGTACAGGTTATAAGAGGCGTGGTGCTAAACTTGTTCCAGCATACATTCCTAATTAAATAAGACCTGGGTACAGTGATAAAAAAGAATTAAAGGCTGGAAAAATTGCAAGGAAGTGATAGAGCATGTAAGTGATAAGATTTGAAGAGACATATGCTTATAAGCAAAATGTCAGATGTATACGATATGCAGATCATTTTGAATGCAGTGCCTCCTCTTTATTTCCATGGAAACTACAACTGCTACAAAGAGCACAATAACAGTACTTGATGGAGCAAATTCATAGCTACAAAACAGTATTTTTCAGCATAGTCACCACAATTAGCCAATCTGTGTGGATGAGCTGATCAAGACATTCTTCATTCAGTGGTATGACAGCAGTGTGCAGTCATTCAGAATGTGGCTTGTTTTTACGCAACCACCCTCTGTCTCACTGTGTTCATATCCACTCTTTGGTCTCCATAAACATTCAGCAAGAGTCAAGAAAGGTAATTTTTTCCACATGGAGAAATTTAGTGGCACGCCTTTGTGTCATACAAACTTCATGTCAGACACCACTTTGTCATGTGGTGCCCCTCTGTTGCCATCTGTCACATGGCAACAAAATGGAACGGGACACAAGCATCCAGTCATCCTCCATTTGCAGTGCTTCTAAGACTACTGGCATTGAGCTCCGCACTCCCTGGTTAATGTTTGCAAGATTGTCTAAATTCAACCACACATATCCAAAAGAGCTAGGGAGATGAATATCACAAAGCAGTGTACTTTATGTGGTTTGTTGGTAGGTGCTTTATTTGCGCTGGTGCATTTGGGTTTTGTTCAGTTTTCATCCAAGGCAAAAAGGAAGGCAGTGCGAGGAAGCTAACTTCTTCGTATCTGCCTGAAGGGCTCCCGTCCTCTTGGTAACTGTTGAATGTACAAAAAGATAGCATTAGTAATGCACCACTAAGAAATATGTGTGGAGTATATGCTACTGGTTTTGCAGATCTCAGAGAATATGTAAGCGGGAAGACTGAAGAAAAGAAACACAGGATGCTAATTCTATTGCCTTTGAGATAATTTAGAATATTTGTCTAAGAAAAGGCCTAAGTAAAATAATTTTGTCCAGAAAATGAAAATTTTGTGTACAGATTGTGTTCCATAGGTTTTTCTGGATTCTGCATGATAGGATTTTAAGAGGGAATTCAAAAGTGAGCTACGGTAATAGCATTAATACCTTACAACCTGATCACTAGCCACATTCACTGCATTTACCGTGCTTCCTTAAGGTAAATGAAGGCCAGCATAAGTCTGCCTCTAGTCACAGACCTGCTGGCCTCCCTGCTGCTGCCCCGCCAGGGAAGTGAGCTCCTGCGTTCCAGGCTGAGGTCAACTCACTGTGGCACTGGAGTTGCTCCAAGGAACCAAGAGCCTTAAGACTCACAGTGCTGCTGCTTTGTTCCCAAGTGGGGCTGTGTGCTGAGGTTTCAGGCTTTCCTGCAGCTGGATATGGAGTTTGGCCTTTCCAGAACTGCAGTAGAAGAAGCTAGGGAGGAGAAAGGGAATTAAAGGGTAAAGTTCAAATTTTCTGAAATGTTTACTTAGTAAATCAGAAGCACTGAAAACTTGAGAATAAGTTTATATTACTTAATGAGGGACAAGGAACCCACTTCGTTACTCTTTTAGTGTCTGTAAGTTGGCAAGAGATGTAAATTCAGGCAGTGGAGAGGTAAATATAGTACAGACCAGAAGGCCTTACTATAATGCATTGCTCAGCACCCAGAATGAACAGACATCCATTGTTCAGCTGTTAGTTTTGTTTTTATGACACCAGCCTTTCTTTTTCTATTTCCTGCATATTGTTTATGCTCAGTTCTACAACCAGTTATTCTGTACAAGGATTTTCTGTTGCACTGATACCTACAATAGCCAGCTATTTTGCTAGAAATGTCAAAAAATGTGGTTGCAGGGGTTGGGTTGGGGGAGGGTATTTCTGACACTTTATGAGTAAAGATTGTTACAGAGGTTAAAAGTTTTTATAAAGTTTGATTGCCTGTTTCAAGCTACCTGAATTTTTACCCTGAATTTTTACCAACTTGACATGACTTCAAGTCTCAGTTTGCCCTTCCAGATCCAACCCCTTTAACAGATGGCTCAGTGATGAACTTCCTTACTCTTTCCCTTCTGTTGTTGCTCTGTACTGTGGGACTTTTTCATCACTCGCTGAGCATGAGCAAGATCAGCAAGTATCACTGAGAGCGTAAAGCAAGATAATCCTAACTGTGGATGGTACAGTTAATGAGATTTTGATATTGAGTTTTTATTTGAGGTTAACAATCAGCTTTTATTCAGTACTGTACAATAGCACAACTTAACACATTAATTTCCTTGTAAATATAGAAGTTAGTACATTCCCAAGATGAGATCTTTACAGAATTAAAGCTAAAATGTAGTTTTGCAGTAACAACATTATTTCTGTTGCCTTGCAGCTTGCAGTTGGATGGTTCCCAAGATGGTCTTTAGCTAAAGTTGTAATTAAGGTATTAAAATATCTGAGTAAACATGTCTATGACTTGAAAAGACATCTGAAGTTCTGCTTACTTTGCATATTACTTAACAATTGAACTGTGCAGCACAACCAAGCACAGCAATAAGACATCTGATTCCCTTGTATTATTGTTACAATCACAAGTATCAGCATCTATGTTCTGATATATATCAGAATATATATTCTCATATCTTACCTTTGTACGGGGTAAAACTCAGATGTAATGACTGAAATATAAACTCCAAGGCCAGATGAACTTGTGAAGCGATGTCCTGAATATCCACCTACAAGAGGGTATTCCTGGCACCACTCCCTCCTTTCTGAAGAATTTCTTAAAAAAAAATAACCACAAAACACTGGGATCTCTAATGAAAACTGGACAAATCGTTCAGGAGGCAAAGCCTGAAATGCACAGTCTGTGGGCTAAAAACGAATCCAACCTTTTTTTTTAATTTTCTTTTCATTACATTTTCTGTTTTGGCTGCACTGTGGCTTGGTTTTAATACGGGAGCTGAAGCATTATTTAGTTTTGTAAAATTTCCAGCAGCTAGGACTTGAAAGCACTGGCTTGCTCTCAGGTAGCCTGAACTCATTTCTGCCACTTTATGGATATAAACCTTCGCATCAGGGCTTAGCTGTGTATCAGTTATGCAAAAAATCAGTAAAATGCTGTTCTCCCTGCCATGTTGCACACTGAGCTCCGTTTTTAAAAGTGTTCACATATGAGGATATAGAAATCTTGAGTTCTAAAATGTTGTCAGAGGTTAAAAAAAGCTCACAGCTGGTTAGTCAACCATGGAGAAGTACTTTGGGACACAACCAGCACGCGGAACATCAAAGTGGTGTTTCAGATGTCTAAATTCATGGTTGTGATCCAATAGGTCCCTAGTGTTCATTTGTGCTCTCATTCTGAACTCTTAGTAGCTTTCTTGACAATCTGTGCAGATAATGTTTATTCTCTCCATGTCTACTGCTTGAAAAGAGTTGACATCACTGTAGCATTACCAGAACTCAGCTTCATCTGCTGATCTGTGATTTCCATAATCGATGAGACTGGCTGAATTACTGGGGGAATGCCTTGGGCTGGTTTGCTGCAGCACTAATGCATGTCTGACTCACACAGGAGAAATGCCATGCAAATAACAAATTCTGGGAAAGCAGAGCTTATTATTTATTTATCTGTTTACTTAATTTAAGGCCAAAGCATGGATGCGGTGCCCCACTACTATGAATGATGCAACAGACTTGGGGAAATCACCAGTTTCAGCATGCCTAGCATGAAAATGTGGAAAAAAAGTCGCATTTCTGATCTTTGATGTCTCTTTGTGCTGCATGTTTTGGTTACTGTTGCTGTTACTGCACAGGGTGTATGTCAAAAATTCCTCAAGTATTGCAAAACAGATCCCCAAGTGGCCAACAAAATATGTATTTTCTGTTCCAGTCACAAAAATTTGTCTTTTGAGTATACTTGTAAAGCACAAATGTTTTTCCTCCTGCTGTGGTTTCTTTAAGATTTTTTTTCTCAAAAATTTAATTTCATATATATATATATATATATATATATGAAAAAAATATATATATATGAAAAAAACCAAACCAAAACAAAAAAACACCCAGGACTTTTTAATTTAAGGAATTGGTTCATTTAAGGAATCAGACTATTGCTGTCCCAGAGGATGCCCACCAGATGTCAGACTGGTACTACCGTACTACCAACACGGGTTCATCAGCCCATGATCGAGCTTGGTAGCTTTTTAACCTGTAACAGTTTTTCACCATACACAAATGTAAGCTCGGCAAAGAAACGGAGCCCTCCTGGTCTGGTAGTCAGGTACTTTCTACTTGGGTCTCAGTGCTGATCCACAGTATTCCTGGTAGTTTTCTGAGCCATTCTTTGTGCCAAACTCTCTATGTAAATTATCTAACACTGGTTTAGGAGTTTATATGTAGGCTGATATGTTTATTTCTGGAGAAAAAAAAATAAACACAAAAAAACCTTATACGGTTTTATGCATATTTAAAAAAAAATTGATCTGAAGCTTTCGGCCAGTACCTAAATATTTGAGTATGACTATTTTAAATAACCAGTTGGGTTAAGCAGCACGATTTCTAAAATTAGTTGTAGCTTTTGAGATTTTATCTTTATGAAGAATGTTTTGATGTCCACAGAAGAGGGGAGAGTCCACCACTTAAAAAAAAAAAAAAATTGTTTTGCTATCTTTTAGATAAACTACATCACAGGGAACTTTTGTCCTCTGGAAGTAAGAACATGTGATAAATAACATTATAAATAGTATATATAAAGACATCAGTATTTGATTCACTGAGCTTGAGGACTTGGTACTATGAGTATCAGGATAGCTGATACCATACAGAATATTCTTGAATTTGTCAGATGTCTTTCACACTTTTCTTCCTTGTCATATTGATGCTTCTTTCTTGTCCAGTTCTTCTGTAGCTGAGGCCTTTTATACTTTGTTAATATACACATTAGAGATGATTGTTTCTTTTCCTTTTACATGCTAGATGTACAGAAGTAAAATGATCTGAATTTTCAGAGAAATGAAACCATAGTGCTGCATCTTAAAAATAATCTACTTATCTTGTTTGAAAGTATGCATGGGACTTATGAGACAGCAAAGAGAATGGGTTGGCTTCACAAAGTTTAGGCTTCTTTCACGACAGACCTTCAAGATTTTATATCTTATTTGCTTTTTTTTGACAGCTGTCTATCGTCATTAACAATAATCCATATCTTTATACAATCAGCCGGATCCAGGAACCTTTACAGATGCTCTTTTGTATTTGTGTTGTGCATCGATGTGTGACAGTCAGGAATGAATTGGCCTTGACCCATCCAAGAGCACTGCTTGCCAGGTTTGCAGCAAAGCTTTCTGATTCCTTTCTATTTTCTCTAAGTAAAAGAGCAATCAGTTGATGGCAGTGGACACTAAAAAAAAAAAAGAATCTTTGAAGTTTATAGCTACTCTCAGATGTAGCAATGCAGTCTGGGCAATATTTACAGATGGGCTCCCTGGCTGGCTAAAGCTCTGGTGATGTCAGCAGAACTGTTGCTCACCACAATCATCTCCACACTCCTCTGGATGAGGCTATTTGTCGAACTCCATGGGGATGTCCCCTCTTCTCTATCTGCTTTTATCCACAGGGTTTGTGTCTGTGCTCATTTCTTTCTTTCTTTTTTTCTCACCAACTTTTATAATAGCTAGTACCCAGTATGGTTTTTTGAGGATTTAGCTTAATATAAATACCTCTAAATCTAACAAGGCAAAGCATTGTCAGCCCTTCACATACAAGCTTGATTCAATCAAAATGAGTGTCTTCACCATGATCTACAGTGGAAGAAAATGGAAAAATTGAATAGTGGGGAAAAAAAACAAACCTAAAAGCTACAGTCTAATAAATACAAAAAATATTCAGGGCAGAGCCAATGCCATAGTAGTTCTGACATGTAGGATGGTTACAGGACAGCTTGTGACCATCGTTACCTTGAGTTTAAGGGGCCCCAGATAGAGGGAAATGTGAATTGTCTCTGCAGAGTCCTGTGTTTCTCAGGAGCTTGTGATGATTCAAAGTTTGAAGCAGAAATAGTCTTGTGAAGCTCTGCTGAGAACCTGCTTGGGACAGTACGTCACAGATAGCTAACTTCATGCTTGTAGAAATGCCCAAGGTGTTTCTAGCTGAGAAGTAAATAAGTCTGCTTCCTCTGGAGGTTTGCACTCCTTAAGAAGTGAGCAGGGAGGGAGGGAAGAAGTATGGGTTAAGTGCTTTATTTAATCTCTCAAGGATTCTGTCAGTAAAACCATTCAGAGAGCAGTTCTCTGTAAATTCTGCCTTCTGCCTCTCTGGAATAAAACATAGGGGCATGTTAAGGGGCATCTTTGTCCTGGGTGAAATATGTGGTTTTAAAAATTGTCTTCAAGGTAGATATACAATGAGTACTCTGTACTCAGAGGGAACTGATTTTCTTCTGATGCAGAAAGGAGAGCTCGGGATGTCAGCAGTGACCTGATGCCTCTGATTTTGTCTTGCTTTGAACATTTCTTACCTCTTTACTTCCTTGTAAACAGAGATATCAAGATGTTTTAAGCCCCCTGGCTATTTCTACTTATTTAATTTGTAAATTCTTTGGGTAGAACTTCCATAGCTTGACTAATTGCAACATGAATATTCAGTAGAAGTAATCTTATGTGAGCATTTATTGCATCCGGTGTTGGGATTTAAGGCACATAACACACTGTGTTAGTGTGACACTCAGCTCTTGCACTGTGATCCTTGTAGCTTGCTGCTTCTGCCACAGATAGGAGATTAAATTCGTTTTTTTCTTACAATGTATTTATTAAAAACTAAACATCTCTACTTCAGAAGTTGTCACTGTGTTTTCTACTGGAAAATATTTTTACTGTTTGGAATGACACATTTCTGACAGAAACAGTGTTTGGACGGATCACTGGAACTTCTTTCCAGATAGCTAAAGGGAAAATCCCAGACTCTATTTACTCATACTCTGTGCTTGTGCCAGAGTGACCTACTTAAGAAACTCTTCCTTTTTTTTTTTTTTTTTTTTTTCCTTCTCGTAACTGTGTAGAGAAAGAAACAGGTGATGAAACAGCGTGATCATTTTTTTTGTTTATCTGTTTTCAGGAACTCTCAGAAGAATAAACAAATGGTATGTAAGTAGTGCTGCTCATTTGCTCATTCTGACATTTTAAAAAGAAACAAGCATTAGATGGTGCAGTGAAAGGTTCTGTGGAAATGCTAAGTCACAGCTTGAACCAGTGATTGAGCACCTGGTGGGAAGGCAGGGCCAACGCAGAGGAGCTCAGGTGTATGCAATGCACCTAAATGACTGGAAGGGGGTGCAGCCAGGATCCACCCCTTCCCAGACTTCATTTAGGGATTGGCAGTGGAGGTAAGGGTACCTCGCTGGAGATCTCTGCCTGCTGGAGGCCTCCTGAGGGTAAGTAGGTGGTTTTTTTTTTTTTTTTTTTTTGGTTGGTTGGTTGGTTTGTTTGTTTGTTTTTTTCCCCTCTTTTGTTTCAGTGGCTGTGGCTGCTGCATTTGGGCTCACCTGACTTTGCTGTCCCACTGTAGTGATTGTACTTTGCATTACATTGTAGCATTACAATAGGGAATTGTATTTCATACAGTGCTGGTGCCCCCATGCTAAACTTAGTGATTTAGGCTTGACTGAAGCATCCACGCTAGCATTCACTTTTGATCTAATGTTTGCAAGAGACACTGAATCCACTCATGCTAAAGAATACTTATCTGATAACATAAGCGTAATTATCTTCACTGTTTCTTATTTTCAAGGCACAACCAGAAGGTTTTTAAATCTCAGTTCATGGGGTTTTAACTCCGAGACTTTTTTGTTGTGTCTTTCTCATGCTGGGATAATGATATTTGATACTGGTACTTTTTTTCTCTAATGGTCCTAATGCTTCTCCTAACCTGAACTTTTAAAGCTTATTAGTCTTTATGTTCTTTTCTTTGAAAAGCAAAAAATAATATCATAGAATTTTCTAGTGCAATGATTGGGTATAAGGAATATAATGAACCGTGCATATTGTTAAGCTAAAAGCTGTGGTCTTATTGTTGATGATCTCAAATTAAAACTGACTAAATACCACTGGGTTTGGAATGCCTCTTCAAATTTAGTTGCCTTAATACCAAATTACCTTTTGAATTTCAGTCAGCGAGGTGTCCCCTTCACCTTCTTTTATAACCGTTGTTACCGTGGATTGCATCCATAATCGAACTTGGATACAACTAAGAGCCATGGAAACATCATCTTGCACTACACCAAGTGCATCTGCGATCAACTGGTGGTCCCTTTTATTAATTCTTCCCCTCTGAAGCAGTATAGATAAGAGCCGTTGTTTAGATCCCAATGCTAGTAGAGAATACTGCAGTGAATGTTACAACGTATGTAAATCATTTGTGACTGCACTTAACTTATTTAGGAGTGTTTCCGCATCTCTGCTAGTTAAGACTCCCAGTCGTGTTCCTATGATACTGATCACATCTCTCCTTCTTTGCCTCAGGGAGGCAAAGGTTCACACAAGTAATGTTGTTAATCAGACTGTGCAGTACAAACTTAGGAAAGACAAGCAGGGTTGGTTTGATCACAAAGATACTAGTTTACATCAATTACTTATTTAAGAGATTGTGATGGATTAAATAATGCTCACTGTTGGCCTGTATTTCTGATTGCATATGGTCCAGTTTCACTAATTTGTGGAGATAGGGTAGGAACAGGTGAACTGCTTTTTTCTTCCCTGGAGTATTAGCAGAAGCTTCTTGTCCAGCTAGGTCAGTCCTCTTCCCTGCTGGCTCATCTTACAGCACAGGAGCACAGTCTGTTCCTGTACTTTTATGATTTCCTTCTTAAGGAATGTCCAGCCTTTCTGGATACCTTTGCCCTTCAGGACTTGCTCACAACTCTCAACCATTGTACCAAACTGTTAGAAGGAAATCCAAGGTAGCAGTTTAGCTGACCTCCCTTCTGACTCATTTGCAGCATTGAGCTCTACAGCACTGAAACACTCCCTAACAGAGAGCAACCCCATAGCTCCTCCTTCCTTGCCCATCCCTTCTAAAGAGCTTATAGCTCTCCATTTCACTACTCTAGTCATGTGAATGATCCCTCCATGTTTTGGTAATAGTGACTAATTCATAGTTCTGCTAACAATGGCTTGTATCTCCTCCTATTTGTTGCCCATGCTGCATGCATTGGTGTAGATGGCTATTGGTCTCACCCTTCATCCTGGCATACTGCTGCTAGATTCAGCTGTAGTGAGCCTGGTTTTATCACTTTCCCTCTTCAAACCTAGTTTAAACCTTCTTGATGAGCCCTGCCAGTTCCTGGACTAGGATCCTTCTTCTTTTAGAGGCAGAGCCTGAATAAAGCATCCCATGATGGGAGGGAGGGGGGAGGACAGGATGATTTCCTCTGGCATTAGCCTATTAGCCATGTGTTAGTCAGGTGGTTTCCTACTTTTCTCAGCATTTTTCCCTTCTGCTGAAGTGCTTGAGGGGAAAAAGCTTCCTGAGTTTTACTCCTTCAACTAGCTGCTGCAATGCCCTGTAGTCCCTTTTGATAGCCCTTGGGTTTCTCCCCGTGACCTCATGGTTGCTGATTTGAACTACCAGAAGTGGGTAGTAACCAGGGGGCTGTGGTAGACTTAAGAGCTTCCTAGTAATGATGCCTCTGACCTGGGCCCCAGGGAGGCAGCAGACTTCCTTGTGCATAGGGTCTGGTCAGCATACAAGGCCCTCTTCCCTCAGAAGAGGGAACCTATGATAATCACCCTTCTTTTATTCTTGATGGAGACGGTCTTGAGATGTGAGGGTAGCTGACTTACCACAATGGAGTCACATTTCCTTATGTGTTTTTTGGAAATAAGTGCAGCAGTATCAAATGTCAGATACCAAACCTGGGAAGAATCGAACAAGCTTCTTTACTTTCAGCCTCTGGGTAGAGTGCTTTAAATTGAGTTGCAGCTTCAAACCAAGTCAAAGCTGCGTAGTGTGCTTGTTGTCTGAAGCTTATGTGATACTCCTGTATGTTTCTCTCACCTGCTGCTCTGTTAAACAATGCCGGAGTTGCATATGTTTGTATAGTTTATGGGTTTTTTTTAGTTTCATAAAAGAGACAAGCTGCTTCCCACTTCACTGGTTACTGGATTATGAAATTTGTTGGAAAAGTGACCTGGGAATATTGAATTGCATCCACCCTTAACACTTTCTTTTGTTGAATGAATTCATTTCCTGTGGTCGTGAACTTAAAGGATTTTTCCACATTCTTACTTCCTTTTAGTTGTAGAGGAATTTGCTCCTTAGTTTTCAGTGTTGTTTTCAGTGTGAAACATCCCGCAACACTGCAGATGTTGAGTAACTTACCTTCTTGGTACCTCTTAAAACAACAAGATCATGTTAGATTGTACCCCTCTACTCCCATCCCTGGTTCCCTGTGAATTTGGACATAGTTCATACCTGTTTCTAACACCCCCCCCTCTGTGAACTGTTTTCATGGAGTGGTTTCCTTGTGTTTAGGGTGATGGCATGCCATTGTTGTTACTTTACAGTGGCCTTCTGCAGATCTGGATTCACTGGCACAATGGCTAGAGTGCACAGTTTATCAAATATCTTCTGCCCTCATTGCTTGTAAGGGTATCTGGGGTAATATAACTTGTGCCTCTCCTCAGCAGTGATTTTGCTTGGTTTGACTTTTTCTAAATAAACATAGAGCTGCAACTAATTCCTGAGAATCCAGCTTATCTGATATCAGTTCTCCATCTGAATTTATCAGCAGAGGCTACAAGAAATATAGTCTTGCAAGTAATCTGCAACTGTTTCCATGGAGTTATTAACAATCGTTTAGTTGCCATTTGTTGGCTTTTGTGAAATTTTATTCAAGCTTAGGTTATCCCTAGTGGCTGCTAATACTTGTAATTTTTTAATTTTTAGTCTTTAAAATTTTTTTTACAAATCAAAATTCAGTAGTTGGGAATATGTTGAAACTTTGTCCTTATGAAGACAACTAAGTATGTGGTTATGCTTCCACACATGCTGTAGGACCAAATATGATTTACATTTCTCCATATTTATATATGAAGACACTTTTTTCTTACACCTGAATTTCTTCTCAGGTAAAACATGTTTTACACATGCACTATTCTGGATACTTCAGGAAAATTACAAATTGTGATGCCTGAATACTACTAAAATTCAGGCTGTGGATGTTCATGTATAATCTATGTTGAAGTGAGAGTAGGCAGCTGTCAAAATGATTTGCCAAAGGTTTTGGTGAATTTTATAATATTTAAATCAAGTTCAGTGGTTGTTTTAGAGATATCTTTAATTCAGGAGTTTTCAGCTGGTTTTAGTGGATTACCTGCCAACAGTCACAAATGGTAACTGGGATAAAAATGTGTGCTGTCAGGAAGCTTAAACTCTGCAGGAATCTGCATTACTAATGGAAATTTTGTAGGGGTCTGTGAACTGAAAAATATGACAACTCCTGATAATCCAGAAAGGAATTAGTTCAGACAGTGTCTATAGCCTATGTTCTGCAGAAAGAAAGAATAGCTGATCACAAGGTTGCCTTCTGGCTCTCTGTTATGTAAAGCTCCTTGTAATTAGAGAACTATCCTCAGCTTCAGGAAACCTTTGTCCAATTCCTTTCCTTGCCTCTGACTTCCTGTGTGAATGTGTGTGTCAGTGACAGAATTAAAGAAACTTGTGAGGTGTCTGTGAAGACAGTTAAGTATGAATCTGAGGATCAACTTCTCTGTAAAAGGCAGGGAAGTCTTGAGTTTGCCAAGAAACGCGGGTATTTGTGTTCAAACAGAAGATGCTAGAGGGCATACAGTGGGGCTTTCAGTGATGCTCAGGCATTCAGCACTGTCCTCAAAGACAGTATAGAGCTGCACAAGCACCTTGATCTTTCTCAGGATTTTGTAATTGGGCAAGAAGTATCTCTCAGGCCTGCGCACAACTGAGATCACAACAACTTAAGGTACTCAACGACTCTAAGCAGACTTGATAGTGAAACAACACCAAAGCTTCTATAGTGGGACTAAAGGTTTGACCTTTATTTAGACTTATCCAAGTATGGGTGGGGTTTGTTTTTTCACTCTTTGTTTATGGTTGGGAAATAAAAGCTATCAGCAAAACAAATTGTAATCCTGTATATGTTTATTGTAATTCCTTCAATTCTGCAGCCATCTGCTCCAGTTGCCTCAGCCAGGGATAGGAATGCAAGGTTTGTCGTGTCCTTGAGATTCTGCAGCTCTGGATCATTGTTAGCCAGTCAGGGAGGGAGACACTGCCATGTCCTCTCCTATCCTGCCAGCTGCTTTCTCAGGTTCTGCTCATCCTGTCCAGCTCTCACATGTTCCAAGAGTATCAGGTTTCCTTCGGTTCAGATTTTAATGCCAAATTAATGATTTACCCTTTTTGTTCTCAGTGAGATACTGTATTTGTTTAATCTTATAATTGAAGAACTGAAGGAAAGCCAAAGATGATGGCATCTTGCATTGAAACAGAATAGCCCTTTGGGCTGTCTAGTAGTTGGATTTTGGCATCTGTCCTGGTGCTATTCCTCTGGGGAAGCTGTTTTACAAACCTTATTCACTACTAAGCAATAGAAATCTGATGGGCATCTGGGTTTGCTGCTGCTCAACAGTGAGTGCTATGGTGTGGTAGCTACTTTTGGAAAGGTTGGTGAACAGGAAGAGTAAATGGCTGATTTGTATCTTGTAGTGGGGGAAGAAGGTGATGGTGAGCTCCCACAACTGAGTTGGACTCTGTATCTGATTAAACTACCTTGGGCCAGGCAGCTGAAAATGTTACATTTTTCTTGAAAATACTTCTCTTCCTCTGTGCTGGCACTTGGTTGCAGATAAAGTGCCCTAAACATACTTGTTTGGGGATATTCTGTTTTGATTTGGGAGTATTGAATCATTTGTCTTAAATTTTTCCTAGAAGTGTGAGCGTGTGTGAGGAACAAAAAGCAGTGAAGATACTGTGCTTGAATGAATCAAGGAATATGAGCCAGTGTGGATATGGAAACCAAAGCAGATACAGGACTAAAGCATGTGTCTAAAGACACAGGAATTAAAAATAGCTAATTCTATTTTGCTGCATTTGGAGAAATCAGCCAAGTTTCATCCAATTCTCTGGGCTTTGTGTGAGTTCTCTCAAGCTTCTTCAGTGTATGTTTTTGTAGCACTGATGTTCCTTACAGAAATCAATGTCAAGGGGGTCATCTTATTAGTCAGAGCTAATACTTATGTCAGTTCTGAATTCCTATATTCCAGAATGGCAGCAATAAGAGATGTCTTGTTTTTCTTTTCCTATCACAATGATATCTAAAAAATCTTGAGAAATGTCAGCTTCATCCAGCAAGCCAACCATTCAGATTAATATCAAGAAGTAGAGATCTATGGCAGAAGAATGTATAATGCAGAAGAAAAGTTTGTGTATGAAGGAAAAACTTCCACAGTGTGTGGAAGAGAAACCATATTTAACCTATTACTAAATAATAAACATTGAAGATTTTATAAATACATAATTGTAGCATGGGAGAGCAGCATAGCATAGGTTACATGGTTCCTGCTGACATTCATACTTTTCACCAGTTTCTTATTTGGAGTGGACCAAAAAGGCTCACTAGTGTTTGAGACAAGATAATCTTCTAAAATTTGTGTTAGGAGGTAACGAGCAAAGCCCCCAAACCTGACATGCAGGAGGAAAGTGGCTTTCTGAACAATCAAATCTTGAATCTTGAGTAAGAGGTAATTTAGATGAAGTTGCACAGGCTGAAAAAAGATCACACTGCAGTGCAAAAATAGATTGCAGACCACAGGATTCATGGTGTGGTGCAATGGAACTAAAGGGAAGTGGTTGGATCCCGGTGCTTCAATATCCAGCAATATCTGTGGTGTTAGCTATGTCCCTTGGGGCTACTGTGTATTTGACATCACATTATTTCAGGCATAAGTAAACCTGATTAATTAGTGAGAAGACGGTATTTTAATAAGTCCATCTGTGGGTTTGAAATGGATATTGAAATCAGGAAGTTAAATTAGTAGCATTATATGTTATGTAGAGGTCTAAAAGTCATACAATACCTACACACTCTGCATCAAAATAAAACTTTCTTGTGCAGTGAAATCCAAATTTAGCTATCAGGACCATATCCATGTGACTTCTTGCTTAAAAAGCTGCAGTTTATATTTTCTAAGTGTTGACTTTGATTTAGAAGCAGAGTTGAGAGTCACTGTTTTATTCCTGCAGAATTTCTTACAACTGTGTTATGTACTTACACGCAAAGGCTCTTCTTTGTGTATGAAAACCATATAGAAAATATATTTTCCAAAGTGTATTTCATAACCCTTCCAATGTCCTTTTTAACCAGCCTTGTCAGTATGTTAAAAATATATGTGCATGAAGAATCAGACTAGAAAAATGTATATAGGAGATAAACATTTTTCATAACATTTACTGTTTTCAAAATATTGTCACTGAATTATCTTAAAGTATCCTGTAAAAAATGCTGAAGAATTGTTCTCTACAATATTTAAAGAATAAATATTTAAGTTTCTGTAACAAATACTTTCTAGCTGCCTAACAACATGGAGTTCATCACTTAAGCTGGAATAACAAGTGCTGCTGTAGATCTGACTTGCTATTTACTGAAATCAACACAGAGCCCAGTGCTGCCTTCAAATGAGAGAGCTTTGGATGAGTTCGTGAGAGCTGTTTCATGCACCTATGCAAACAAATAGCATTGTCTGCTTGGTTTGTACACAACAGGTATTGGCATTTTATTCTTGGAGTAAACAGCAAATTGTACCTCTCTGCTTGACATTTTCAGTAAGCTTGGGCCTGTCTTTCAGCCATATAAAACAACCTGCTCCTTGAAGAATTCTTTTTGTCTTTCTTGCATGAGCTGCAGCCCTGTGCCCAGAAGCTAGAATTTAGTAGTGAATGAGTGTACAGATTGTATTCAGTCAAGCCACAGTTACCTTGTACTGGTTTTCAGTGGGAGTAGAGCAGACCTCACTCAGCCTCTTAATGCAGGGCACTCAGAAATACAAAGAATCATATTCTTTGTCAGAGAAGTTGGCAGAGCATTGGCAATGTTTGTGTTTCGTAAAGCATGACTTTTCATTGTGTTACTTGCCATGGCTGTTGCAAATTAAATTCTAACTCACAAGCTCAGCTGTGGGAGCGAGAAAAAAGTTTAAGATCTGTATCTGCATAGTCAGAAACCCACGTCCTATAACAGGTAATCATAAAAGCAAACTATGCATCTTGAAGCAGTTACTGTTCTTAATACAAGTCTGGACTATGTCACTGGAAGTAGAATATAGCTCCCAGTGTCAAGTCTAGATATTCAGGCTGCTACTATGTATTTTATTTTTTCTTTTTCATCTACTTGCACACAATCACTGTCTCCTTTTGTCTTTTTTTTATTATTCTCTCTGCTTCTGCCTCTGTCTTCTCTTTCTGAGGGAGTTTAAGGTGGTGTTATAGGTATCCCTGTATTGAGGCCCTCTGAGCCCACAACTGTTTTTCGCTCCTCTTCAGTAACTAAGCAAATATCTATATATGTAAGCATCCAAGGAGCAAAAATAGGAGAAAATAAGCCCTGGCAGCTATCTGAGGACAGGATCCCATTTTATTTCTTCCCCCAAGGCCTTCCAATACTAACGTGCAACTAAGCATACCAGCAGCTGCATCACAGCAAAAGAGGTTCCAGGAATAATAACAGAATGCAGAACTATGAAGAATTGTCTTTATTGAGATTAGAATATATGCATTTTCATGGAACATCTATAACATTGCATCCAAAGAATTTTAGAAAAATCAACAATCTATTCCTTGTGATATATATAAGTATGACATGCAGTATAAACTCCTAATAAAACAGTGTTTTCCATCAGCTCCTTTCCATACAGATCACTGCTTACACAAAAATTCACCAACCACTGTGTGCATGTACTTGCAGAGAAGCTTAGGCTGGTGAGCATGTCTCATGTCTTTTTGACATTTTGGTCTCTCCTCTATCCCCTTGCCACCTGACTTTCTGCAGTATAGCAAGGGTTCAGCAATCCTCAGTAGATACACTTTGAACATTAGAGTGCCTGTACACAAACCAAGCAAATCTTATTCAACTATTTCTAAGGCATGAATATAGATTTCTTTGAGCAGATGTTAATGGAGGACAAACTAATGTTGGGAAGATGAGAACTTTCCCTCAGCTAACGCCTGTCCTGTGCTCGCTCTACAGTCTGGTGGCTTCAGAGGTGGAAGCAGGGTGTTTATATATGTATGCATGTGCGTGCAGGAGCATGCAGATCTGAGCCCCAGTGGACAGGATAGTGAAGAGGAGCAGACGCTATCTAATATGAGAGGTTGCTCTGGTTCTGGCCAGCACTGGAGATTTCGAGTGACTGATGCATTGAACATTTCTCTCACCCTCCTGTCAGGAATGGAGGGTGAACAGGAGGAGTACAGGGAGAAAAAGGAAAAGGCCTGTGTGAAAGCATGTCTGGGATGCAGGATCTCAGGAGGCTCATTTGATTTCAATTTTAAGTTTGTCACTGGGATTGCTTTATTTCAGTCAGAGCCTGCCCAGGCTTCTCACTTTTTCTCTCTTTTCTCTCTCCAGGTAAGGGAGGATAGGGACTTCATTTTGCCTTCAATTTTTTGTTTCTTTTTAACAATACAGGTTAGTCTAATTACACAGCAGACTTGTTGATAATGTAGTTTGACTGTTCTGAGTACTGGGGATTCCTTTCCCAGCCCTGTCGAATTCGTGTTAGTTGTTTGTCTAGACAAGGAAGTATGAGCACAAATTTGACAACCAGTACAACACATGGAATAATGAGAGAGAGCATATAGGCATTTGGAAGATACCATCTGTATGATGATGGACTTAGGAACCGCTTTCCACCATAAACCAGTGTGTGTGCGGTGCATAAAATCAATGTCAGGTATCCCAGTTTGGACTAGAGGAGAACAAAGAAGAGAGAGAAGTAGAGGTTAGAATACTAAATTGAACCAGAACAAATGCAAATTACAGTGCACAGCAAACTTCAGGGAGTGTGCCAAATTTGGGACTGAGTCTACTGAAATGAAAATGGTTTATATAATATAAGATTTCTTATTGTTTTTATTAAAAATTCAAATGGATCTCCAGGATGTGATTTTTTTTTTTTTTTTTCCCATCAACAACCTTGATAATTTTTTCCACACATTGCCTAATGTTGCCATCTTTGTAAAAATGCAGAGAAAAGGCTATGGATCATTTGAGAGGTCCAACCCTTTTATATGCTTTAGTGATAATCCACCCAGAACTACTGTTTAAGTTTTTCACCTAAGTAAAACATTAATTGATAATAGTTTCCATGCTAGCCCTGTTCCTGCAGAGGCACTGCAGCACCAAACTTCTTCCTAATGCGGGGTCAAGATGACAGTGTTAACAGAGGTGGCTTTATTAAAGGCACAGCAAACGTTAGAGCCTGCAGAAACTGGAGACTCTCTTTAGATGCTTGCTGTTGAAAGGACTGGAGCGATAAAGTCAGTTTTCAGAATCATATTAACTGAATTATCTTGTGAACCAACAAAATTTTTAGCCTAATAAATGGCTAAAATATTTTGTGACTGCGTAATTTGGCAGTCATTAACTCCACAGTGTCATTTTTCCATTTGTCAATTAGAAGTTTAGACCTTCCCAATTTTATGTTGGTGTAATAATACCAGTTGTTCCATAGGTAGGCGTCAGGGAAGTTGTGTTTTTTATATGTGGGCTGTATAGCCATGTAGATAGATAAATATATATTAATCAGGTGATGGTGAATAATACAGATGTGACATTTAGAGTTAATAATGGAGGAAATACCTAAGTCACTACTAAATCCTTTTGTGGTCATAGGTCATAAAAGAATAGGAAAGTTTCCAACTGAGAAGAAAAAAGGTTTTTTTAGAGAAAATCTTTTTCTTACCTGTACAAATCGAAATTCTCTCCAGTTGACATTGTTGCTGACAGAAGGCAAGGAAGTTATTCCAAGAAGAACAAATAAAAAGAATCCTAAAATCCCCAAAGCCAAATAAGAGTCACTAAGCCAGCCATTTGTGTTGTCAAATGGAGTAGTTTTATTGTTCAGTGCCTGAAGAGAAGAATACCAGATATATTTTAGTGTTAGCAGTTTTAGGATCAATATGAAGAAAAAAGTATCCTTTAACTAAGAGATAAATACTACACATTATCTGAAAAGGATTGGGTATTTACTTTGGCTACTGAAAATAAGAGAGTGGCATTATGTAGGTGTACCTATAATTGTGGTACTTACCGATTGTAGACCTACTGTGAGGGCAGGTATTCAATTGTTTGTTGTTGAGTAAGGTCAGGAACTCAAAATATATGCTAATCCCTGTTCATGGCAGGGGGTTTGGATTAGATGACCTGTAAAAATTCTTTCCAATTCAAACTATTTTTTGATTCTATGATTCACAAATTTATATGGAGAAATAGCGAAATAAGTTTCTTTAAATTATTCTTTATGTATTTCTTGATTATTTCATTAATATGTAGACTACCTAGGAGGAAGGTATTTACCCACAACTCAACATCAGAAACCTTTGGATTTATCCATGGTTAAAAGGAGCACAGAAACTAGGAAAATAACCTCATTAAAAAGAACATTAGACTGTCCATGTGAACTTCTAAAGTTTAGCATCCCTGGTAATATTAGTAACAGGGCTAGAGGAAGAGAAGACATAGAGCAAGGAAAAAAATTACCTGTGAGATGGTTCTGTCCTCAACTGTCCATCTTACATAGTAGCGAATTGGGATAACGAGAGTATAAATAGCGTGCAGAGAAGCAAATGCCAAGGCTACTAGTCCAAGTTGTTTCCTACACAGCATCCATCTGTCCAGCCAGTCTGGGAAACGGCTGTATTTGGTACCTCTGTATAACTGAATAATTGCAGCAAGTACACCAGGGAGATAAACCAAGGCAAGAAGGACAAGTGCCATTATAGGGCAGATCCGATTTGGAATGGAAATTGCAAGATAAAATGAATAATCCTTATTTTCATAAACACAAGGATAAATTACATCACGAACCAAACAGTAGAAGAAGAAGAATGCGGTTAGACCAAGGGACAAAAAGATGGGAAGCTTCCACATTGGAAAGAGCTGTAGAGGGTAATTTTCTATTTCCCGTGCAGCCAAGAGAGATCCTTGATCTAATGGTGTGAGTCCCAGTGCACGAACAATATCCATTACCATTTGTTTAGCTTCTGTGTCATCTCCACAGACAAACACCTGCAGCCAAAAACAAGCAGGGGTTTTATTTTGACAGACTTTTGTGACATTTTCAACTGCATTTCTGTCTGGGTATGGACAATATGAGCTTCTAGGCTCCTTATTACCTTCCTTGTTAGCCATAATTTATATAGATAAAATTGTGTTATAGATAACTTCTTGATCAACAGTCCCAAGAATTAAGAATATCAATCTTTGATGAAATAACATTGCTTCAAGTGGCAAAATTTTGTATATGACAAGAACAAAATATAAGATTACAGTCTTTGCTTAGAGCGCTTGAATTTCAGCATGCTCTTTTGAAGATCCTGCCACAGTTTATAAGCACAAGGTTTTGTAATAGTAAGTAGGAACAATATTTTCTATTGCTACTACAACGGTCTATAAGGGCTTCAGGGACCTGGGGGTAGAGACGATTCAAATATCATTTCTCTGTCATGAAATTTAATATTATTTCTTCCCATATCTAGTAAAAGTGTGAAGAAATTCTTTTTTTCTGAGTATGAATATTAATACTCCTTTTAGAATAGGCAGAAAGGGGGCAACTTCTGCTATCATTTATCTAAGTATAATGAAGATTTCAGATGCCTAGGCTTATAAATCTTTGGTTTTTAGTTTAGGCAAAACCACTTCTATCAGCACAAAGCAAAGTTAACAATATTTTCAATAGTTGCATGTTCAGAGTAGCTGAAAACAGTGCAGTAATAAATTCTTTCTCTTCCACGAAGATGCTTGATTGTTTCCTACGACCAGCTTGCCTGTGACTGAGGAGCTCATTAACATGGTTTGCACACATTGTTTTTGTGTTAGACTTCCATGGTGATGGATTCCAATATAGAAAACTATTAATTTATTTACCATCCATCTAATTTATCCCATTGCTTATACTTCTATTGCCCCATTATATCCCTTACATCCCTTTTTTTGCTTCTTAGGTGAACAAGTGACACAGCCCTCATTTCCTTCTGATTTACTGTTTCTCTGTTTGTAGCTGTGTTTTCTTTTTTTCCTTGCTTCTCTAATGTCTCTTAACAGCTTCCTGCATTCTGAGGCAAGCTATCAATATTCCTTGTTGTGTCATATTTGAATCCCAAAGTAAATTTTAGCTCACATTTAATTTGAGATTTGCAGTTACAGTGAAAATTCCATTTCAGCCTTGTCTGAGTCATATGTCCCAAGTGTGCGTTTTGTCTAACTGTTAAAAGCCCATATGATACTTCATAACTCTATGAAACATCAAACTCCTGAAGTTCAGTCTTACCTGCCGGCTTGCATCCAGAGTGCCTGACTGCAGAGCCCAGGCCGACACGGTGTTGAAGGCTTTCACAACCCTAGCGCTGGGCACCAGCTGAGCCAAGTACTTTGCATTGGATTCAGGATACTGGTTTATTTTTAAGTTGTTGCTTATGTCCACCAATACTTTTCCATGGAGTGTTTCCTCTAGTGATGCAAGGAAGTCATAATGTTGCCTCTGGATTGCTATAATAATGATGGCAGCTTTCTGTGCTGCCTCAGCATGGCTCAGCACCTCTGCATCCTTGGGAATCAGGCTGGATGGCCATGGGCTCCGGCTTCCAAATATGACAGGGTAGCCAGACTGAATCAGTTTATGGCCCAGAGCTCTTCCAAAATCTCCTGTTCCAAATATACACACAGTCTCTCTTTTGTTAGATGTTTTGGGAACCAAAGCCATTATGTTGGAAGAATTTTTACTCATCTATTTAAAAAAAAGAAAAAGAACAAACTAAGTAAAACATTGATCTCTTGAAAATGAAAGGTTAATTTTTGTTCTGGCTGTACAAAATAAATATCTGAGAGTTTTCTTGATTCTTAATCTGTAAAGTTTTTAAAAAATGAATTCTGGATATTCAGCTCTCCATCTCTGACAAAGCCCTCCTTTCTGTTCATCTTTGAGATTTTAACATTCAGCTGAATTATTGCAGTTTTCCTTTCTCAAAGGGAAAGAGGAGGAAAGGGTACAGGATCACCATGAGCAAGGAATGCACATGTTTCAGGACCATTTCTGTTTCTTTATGCTATGGGAAAGCATTAAAGATGAGGATGACTCTAATCAGATTAGAACCTGGAAGGTCTATCTGTAAAACAATTGAAGTGGTGTACAAGGTAGCTACAAACCTATGTTGTCTCAGTACTTTCTTAATATGCCCATTCAATGCCAGTTTGGTTTATTATTGTTCAGTTTCTTGAAGAATGTCCCATGAAGTGTTTGGACAGTGGAATGGGCATATTTTGCATTGAACATGTGTTACTCTTAATGAAATTTTCTATGAGATTTTTCTGTCCTCCTTTATCACAGTACCTGGAAGCTTCAAAGACTCTAATGTATTATCCATGCCATAGCAGTATGTACGCTCCGTACTTACAGAGTGAGACCCATGACCCACATGCACAATCAGACAGGGCTGCTCCAGAGGTCTTCTGATAGACCCATATGCTCTTGCCCTCACTTTACAAAAAGTGACCCAAGGACAGAAAACCTGAAGCCTTAAGGAAGATCTCTAACAGGAGATCTTGTGAGACCCTTCTCTCCAAACAGCCACTAATTTAGTACTTGGAGCAGCCATGTTTTTTTGCAGGAGCCCTAATTCAAGGCTTTCAGAGCATCTCAGGTAAGTGGCTTAATTAAAGCTGTGGGAATAACTGATTTTCCACTTTGCAGGACAGAGTTGCATAGAATAGTTAGCTAGATCCAAAACAATTGCTCTGCTATGGCTGCTTATTAACACTTTGCTTACATTCCTATATGAAGCCCTGCTCAGAATGAAACTAAACTGCCGCTTAAAATATAGAGATCATACTCTTTTCTTTCTTTTTTTTTCCCAGTGTTCTTTTACACATTTAAAACTCATTCTTTGAGGGCTCTTTTACTTTCCCATGTGGCTCCATGGGAGGAAAGCTGTACAATCCTTTCTGTGGATAGTCTGTATTTCAAAATTGAACGGATGAGTTACATCTGTAATATTAATAAATGGTTCAACTCAGTACCTAATGGTACTCAACTTTTTTTCTCAAATTTTCCTTTGAAGAAAGTGGGTCCCTATCCAAAATGAAAGATAAAGCTTCTTTGTAATATGTGGTTGTCCAGCTGGGAACTTTTGTATTTGCCCCCAAGAAATCATTAAGTTCTTGCTGAATGAACTATGCAAACCATTTTCTTCACCAGAGTAAGACTGTAAGTAAGACAAGAGAAATTCAACAAACCAACCATCTCAAATGGGTTCTATCAAGTAATATATTTGGTGTATTTACCGCCAAGAAACAAATATATGAAGCATTTCTGTTGTTCAGTATTACTGAACATCTCATTTGCTAGTGAACACTGAATTTATCTTGCTGGGAAAGAGAAGAAAAAAAGAGGGAGATGAAAAGTAAAACTAATGTAAAGAACAATTTTTTTCTTTTCTGACTGTGTGTCTGTATAGTTTCTTGGAGCCCTATCTAAGATATGAAGGGACTTGTGCAAGGCATTGAATATTATTCCATAAAGAGCTGAAGAGAGTTAAAGTTGCTTTATTGCTAGTGGCCTAATTTAATTTAATACCACTTTTAACAGGAAAGACAGTTTGCTTGAATCAACTAAGCAGAATTTATTTCTTTCCTTACTAAGAATTAGTTGTTATAGCGATGCCCATTTCTGTTGTGATAGTGCACATTATATATTAGAAATAAACTGGTCATGAGCAATTTTCTTAACAAATAAGTTATATTGTAAAACAGATGTTAATTGAATTGTGTATCTGCTATATCAGAAAATGACATGCAAGACAAAGGAATTTTGCTTTTAAATCCTAGCTTTTTGGATTATGCCTCCTTCTAACAAATAAGGATTTTAAGACAATTTTCTCAATTGAATTGTTTTAAATTCAACATGTCTTCAAACATGTCTTTGTGCCAGCTGACTGTTGTTAAACTAAAAAGGCTGTGGGCACTGTAGTTGACTTCTGGAGATTAATTCAGGCAGTAGACTGCACAGGTAAATTTGGGCTTTGCTGTGTGTATTTGAACAAAATGAACAAAATGTACCTTTGCTCTGATGGCAACTCGGTGGGTGTAAAGTTGAAACAAGGAAAATGGCCTTATAGAGTCCGTTACAGTGATAGCTGCAATGAGAGAAGATATTCATTTGCTGTAGAAAAAGGCTTTCTATTGTCCTACATCAGTGTGAAAGATGTGATGAAGTACATCATAAAGGATGTAGGACCAGCCTGGTGTCAGAGCTCAGCCCGAAAGCTGACACTGTGTCTTATTAAGCAGCTGATGGCAGCAGGGTTTGCTTTGTGCCCACATGCTGGGCACTCTCAAAGCACTGGAGGAAACAGAAACACTAGCAAAGAAACAAATGACCATCCTTTTTTCTTTCACATATGTACCCAAATATTATCTGAGAAAAATTAGAGCTTTGTGGAACTCTGTATTCACATATAATACTTTTGTTTATGTCCATCCTCCTAACATTGGTAAGCTAGTGATGCTTGTTATTTCAAAGATAATCCATGTAAGCTTCTTACTGATAACTGTGTCCTTTTTTTTCCACATAGTTGTATTTTTATACAGTGAATTATCCTATTTTTAGGGAAAATGGTGATAACCTCTGATCTGATTGTCACTTAGTCAGTAATGACAGAAGGAGGCACTGGAAGAACAGAAGAAGCAAAACCATCATTAAATACTGCATAAACACTTGGGGAACTGAATCAAGATGCAATTATATATAAATACCTACGCAGGAATTTGAATGAATACAGGAATGTTGCTTTGTACATGGGGGAAAAACAAGGGATTTCCTAGCAGAATCATTCTGCAGATGATACAGTGCCAAAAGTGGAAAAGCAGATGTGGGACTGAGGGATGGAGAATGGAAAGATCAGACAGATGTAACATGGAATGGCAGACAGGAGATCAATGGAATGATTCAAAAGGTTGAATGACAAGATGAAAGGAGCAGGGAAGAGAAATTTTACTATTTACATTTTAAAAAGAAGCAAACTAAATAGCTATGGCAGTGATTTTGAGATTATCTAGCCCATCTCCTTCCCTAAGGCAGGATGAACTACATTTAAACCAAGCCTGACAGTTGCTTGTCTAACCTGTTTGTGGATCTGGCAGTCTCCCTTGCTTTCTGCTGTCTCACTAGTCATAATACAAGGCAGATTTTCTTCTGTCCAATCTGTATTGGGCTGTATTGCCGCCTCCATTGTACACACAGGTGTCAATCTGTCCCCCTTCTCTTTTTCAGAAGCCTTTGTTGGACATGAAAGCTGTTACCATTTCACCCTTCTCTAGATGAAACAACATCAGATCCTTCCCTGCACTTCATGCTTCTGAGAGTGGGAATCTTCCTAGGCTAAACTCATTCAACTGATAATTAGAAGTATGGTGCTAAAACTGAATGCAATACTCTCGCCGAGATCTCACCGGCTGGGAAGGATTACTTCGCTTGCCTCATAGACAACACATCGTCCCACTGACACATCTGTATTATTCACAGTACAGCTGATTCAAAGTCAGCTTGGGATGGCTCTATGTACTTTAGCAAGCAGTGTGTGGCAACAGGAAGGAAGACGCAGAGTGAAACAGCTGGTGCTGAGCACATGGTCATGCTGTCTGAATGCAGGATCTCCACCTTGGAGCAGCCTTGGTCTAGCATTGCAGCCTGAATGCCCGTTAACAGCTGCAGTGTGCTGGGGTGCACCCAAAGCATATCATCTGGCTCAGTCTTTCTGGGAAGGAATCATTTTCTTCCATATGCTCCAAGAAAACCAAGCTTGATAATTAGTGATTTGCTTCAAAAATGCACTTCTGATCAGAACTGAAATACTAGTGTACTGCATCCTGTTTTTCAATGCAGAACTGTTCCAAAGCCAATAGCTCCATCTTCAACATGTACAGTTCTTTTCTGACTCTTGCTGTATTGTGCTCTAGTCCCTGTTAAATAGCACCGTATTTTTTAGTCTATAACTTCAATTTGTCAAGATCATTTTGATTTCTACGGCTGTCCTCTAACGTGCTTGCAGGCTTTTTCAACTTTGTCAGATTGTCAGCTTTAATAAGCATACTGTCTATTCCAGCATCCATGCCATTTAATAAAGTTCCAGAAGAGGACTTTAGCCAGGAGAGACCCCCAGTATATCTGCAGTAAATTAAGCCTTCCATTTTGACAGTGATTAACAGAGAGACTGAGAACGCCTCTTTCACTCATTCTGCAGAATCCTACCTTATATTAGTTCAGTCAGGCTGCATTTCCCTCATATGCTTATGAAAATATTCTCTAACATACTGTACTAAAATCTTCACTCATCTCAAGCTGCTCAGCCTTTGTGATTCACCAGACCTGGTATGATCTTATAAAAGGAGATTAGCTGGGTTTGGAATGCTTTCTTCTTGATTAATACATGAGTCTATAATCTATTTTTTATTTATTATTATCTTCTATTTTTATTATCTTCTCTTCTTAAATGGATTGAGCCAGAATTCTGCCCCTCCTCTTTCTACTTACTTTTCAGGATAGCTGTTATTCCTGTGTTCCCAGTCTTTGAAAACTTTGCCTCTTCCATGCAGTTCTTAAAGGTAGTTATTAATGGCTGTGGAAATGCTTCAGTTATTCCCTGAACAATTTAAGGCAAATTCCATCAGCCTCACTGATCCCAAATCATTTAACTCACCTAAGCATGATCTAATCTGTTACTTCTGTCACCCTGCCTGAATTCTCATCTCTTTATTACTGGTGTCGAGTGAAAGAGGCATTGCAGAGATGGCTTTCCTGGCATCATTAGTCAGTAGCTTTCTCTCAGTTGAATACTGGGTAAATCCCTTTCTTGATTTTCCTTTGACAGTTTGTGCTTTTATAGTATTCTGGATGTACTGTTGCATGTACTGTTTAATTACTACTTTTTTGTACAGTGGCTTTTCAAATTTTAGCAACATCTGTACTGTTCAATGTTTGTCCATACATTTTTATTTCTGTATGATTTTATTGTTTGAAGTTTCTGAAGAATTCACAGCTGAGCTAAATGGCTGTCTTCCTGCAGTCCTTCCTCTGCCTTGCAAATGTTTTCTCTCTCTGCTTTTAATGCCATTTCTATAAGCAGCTGTCAAATCCTCAGATCTCATTTTTCCTCTCAGATTCTACTTCTCATGGAACATCACCTGCCCACCTTCTGAGTTTAGTATTGTCTTCTTATTATTCTGCTAGGTGAACAACTCTGTTTTTGAACAATTGATCTTGTCTAGTGGCCCATAGTATCTCTCAGCTATGACTGAACATCTGCATTTTCTCCTATATAACGTTCCAAAATCTTCTAGAACTATATCCTTTTACCTTTTGATTCAGGGAAAAAGTTTAGGTAATCATGTGGAACATAAGGACTTTGAGAAGATAAATGGCCCAGGCATCATCAGGAGTTTGATCCATAGCTGTATAAAAGAAAGGTTAGCAAGTAAGAAGAAAGTTAATGGCCAGCACAGCTGTGACTGAGGTAGGTTATGGTGTAGTCCATCAGAGGATCTAGTCTCTGAGGATTTGTCTATTTCTGTTTTCTCCGAATCTCATTAGAGCAAGGAGTAGAGCTGAACTTTCTCACACAGTATCCATATATGTAAGCTTTCAAGTCTCTCCAGAAGGTCTTTTCAGGCAAATTTTTGTAACTCCCTGGTCAGGAAGAACTGGAAAACACTGAGTTCACTACATGGATTCAAGAATTAGCTTACATATCTTGCATCACACAGACAACGTTGAACTCATTTCACCAATTCAGAGATTGTCTCAAGCAGACTCTCAACAGCGATATTGAGAGAAAGCCCAACACACCACCAGACTTGGTGGGATTACACTTCATCAACTTGTTGTGCAACTATGACATGATCTTGAGTTGATGAATTGCATTTATGGCAGGAGCAGTGAAAATAAACCCTTTGCAGGTGCCCTATGCCCTCTTTGAACAGACAAAACAGTATCAATGACATCTACCTCTGCAATGCCTCTATGCACACCTGATCTTTTCCTACTACTGGTAAATGTACATCCTCCTTAAACAAGGGCAGACTGCACTACGGCTTACCACCAGTGCTTTCACACCATGCTAATGTCATGTATTCGTGCTGGTGGCAATGAAGTATAGTGCCTACAACCAAGAGTAGAAAGATAGTAGATTGGCCATTTTTTACATTTAGTCTTTTCATTCAAATCCTTGTATACCTATATACAGGCATGGTGAACTTCAAACAAAGAAATACATTAGTATATATTTCTGTTTGGAATGGTTGGTCCTTTCAGGTCTTTTCTTTCCCATACTGTCAAGTTCTACAAAGTTAAACAATTTCTGTGTGAAACTGATTTAGTTAATTTTCATTATTGTCTTAGCAGTTTACTGCATGTACTGACATGTAGAAATAATTCCCTTTTGATTTTTTTTTTTTGGAGTTTTGTCTCAGAAAGTTTGAGATGTGAGTCATCTATGATCAAAAGTGTCCTATCTGTTAAAATTAAATAGAGTGGCCTATTAAATACAGCAGAAAATGAGGATGGTTAATACTTCATTTCTTGCATATTCGGTATTGCAGCTTTGAATGTATCTTTCTGAAATGTTTTACGCATGCATAATATTCAGTAGTCCTGGAGTAACTTGGAAAACAAGTGAAATGTGATTTAAAAATTCTCATTGGGAAGACATATACACTATTCTGAGGCAATCTCATTTTCTTAAAATTTCATGTTACTATCTCCACAGAGAGAGACTGCACTCTCTAAAAAACAGCCCTTCTTATAAGCTCACAGTTGTAGAACCAAATCTGCCCTAAATTACAAACTGTATTTTCTGTTGTTTGCTACACCAGAAACTGAAAGGCATGTGGCTAAACTACTCTCCCTTGATTAATCTAGTACTTACACACATAAAGAAAATAGCAGAGTAGCTCCTAACAAACATATCACAGCAAATTATTCATGAATTTTCTTTCAAGCAAATGAGTATCTTCTATTCTCCTCAGCAGAAAGTCCTGAGCTCCAAGTTTTGACAAAGCTTATAAAGAATAATTGTTTGAGACAATAAATCCTCCCACAGAGGACACTGCATTTCCCACATCTTCGCTTTTTATCAGGAGAACACTAAAGCTGCCTGGAGGCTCTTCAAACAGATGAAGTATAGGCCTAAACAGATGTGTTTAATGTTGTCTAAATCATAGTAAAGTACTGAGAGCTGGAAATCTCATCACCTCTAACTTTCCTGTAAACACGTAAGACTCAGCTATAACTGGTATAATTTCCTTGGCCTGTTTAGGGTTGTTGTGCTTTTTGGAGAGATATAGATATCAAGATTTAATCCAACTGCAAGAGTGATAAGATTTCAGAAAGCACCCAAAGCTGAGTGATGGTGAGAAGAGGCAGGTCTGTCTGGAGTGCAGTGGGGGCACTGGATTTATCCGCACTATAATGCTCAGGAGATGTCCTGAGACCTTGAAAGATATGTTTTGAGACCCACACTGCACATGACAAGCGCCTTTTGGATTCCTGCTGTGTCCTCCAAGGCTGTCTTCTCTCAGTGAAGCTATTCTTCTGTGCATCTTTTGCCTGCTATTTAGAGACATTAACAAATAGCTCTGTCTCACAGAGAAGTAACACTAGAAATAATGAAGCCTGGCTTCCCAGGGATTTGTGTTTCTTGGCTGATTACAAGCACTGATTGAAACTGTTTCCAATCACAGGAGATCACTCCTTCAAGATTTCTTCTCATGTGGATTTTCAGATCTTTAAATGTGTATTGTCACAGTACAGTCTTTCATTTCTTAGGACTCTTACGTGGAGTCTTCAACTGCCTATTTTATGACTGAAGAAAAACAAAACCCTCACTTCTCCTGTATATTTGTTTGAAAGCATCACTAAAACAGTGGTTGAGGGACACACAAAATACGTACACTCACATCCCTCAATATGATCAGAGAAACCTCACTTTCTATAGAAATCGAGGTAAAATAACATCAAGACTGGAATTAGGTAGCACGGCACTAGCAACTGACCAAGATCATGCCTTTGGCCCATTAAAAATGTAAGAGTTCAAAACACTGTATTTATTTTGAGCTCTAACAATATGCGATAAGCCCAACTGTCTTCCCATTTACATTAATGGAATTGCTGATTTTCAGTTAACTTGCTTTTGGTCGGATTGGTGTAAACAGGAAGATAACAGAGCCCAAGTGCTCCGTGACACCTGTGATAAAACAAAAAGTGAGGTGGCTGCTGAAGCATAGAAGCCTCTGTGATGATGGACTTGGCTGCCTTGTGTTCTTAGCAATCTGAGGAATGGGTGGGAGTATATGAAAGATTTAAGCAAAAGTGGCATGAATGTGAAGCTTTCTTGCCAAAACAAATATATGTGGATTTGCAGCATGTCTGGAATGGGGCCAAGCCATATTTTCTTACAGAAAGTTCATTAATCTGCATTCTTGCTTACATAAGCCCATACACTAAAATGCTGTTATAAAAAAATGTTTAAAGATACTCCATTTAACAGTGGATAGCTTCATCAGCACTCTTACTCACTCAATATGAAGTAATTAAATGTATTATTTGCTTCTTTTGTTTTCCTTTCTTTCGTTTACATGGAATTGAAATTTTTTGTGTCCTACTTGACTGCAGTCAAGTGGCATCTGCAGAGCCATGCCTACATTTAGGAAAAATGAGCATTGATATTTTCAGAAAGAAAGAAAAAGTGTTCCTCACAAAAAAAAAAAAAGTGACAGTTTTAAATGCTGTTGCATTTTGCAGTAAGGAAAAATTATCAGGCTTTTATTTTTAAAAACTAACTCCCAATATAGAAATTCCTCTTCTTAATGAGGCAATAATTTCAGGAGTGTTCAAACAACGGCCCTAAGCTCCAGGCTTTGAAAATTAGCAGCTGAGAAGCCTGAATTTAAAAACATGCTTTGAAAATACTGACAAAGAAACACCAGCGGAGGTGATATTTGTCAAAAATTTGCAGAACTGTTGAGAGCAGCCTCCTCTACTGAGAAATGGAGAGATCTAATTTTTTGTAGAGTTCTTTTGTCTGAAATTCCCTTTGAGTTCAGCTCAGGTTTTGCACATGGTTGAGCCGTTAACTCCCTCTCCTGGAAAGCGGGAAGGTGTTTTAAGTTGTGGATCATTGCCTCAGCTCCTCACCTTGGCACTGGCAGGAATGAAACGTCTCTGCCAGAGTACTGCACATCAGCTGCTGATCTGGGAGCACAGCAGTGTCACCTAATTGCTCACAGTGCTGCACAGGGCAGCCCGTGCTATCCCACTCCATGCTGGGGCACAGCAGACCTCACACGGGATCTCTAACACATCTCTGCTGCCATCTTCACAGGGAAGGCACCTGAGTTTCTGGTGACCCTGAGTCTCAATCAGATTTTCTGGGCATCTCATTCCCATCTCTGTGAAATATGTAGGGTCAAGGCAGAAGTTATGCTTTTGGTTCTGCACCCCAAGACCATTCAATATACAGTTAAGTAGCACCAGGCCATATTGCAGTGAAGGCAAAGGTGGATATCTGGAACATGACGTGGAGCAGAGGCCAATGAAAACTTTAAGTATTCTTATTAAACTTGAGGTAATAAAGAGGGCACTCATGGGTACCAAAATTCCTTCATTTTGCAAACTAATAATGAAAAAAAGCAAAGGCCAGGCTGGAGAAAGTAACTTTTTTTTTTTTTTTTTTTTTTTTTGCTAGTAGGGAATTTTGCTCAAAACCCTTCAATCTTAAGTTTACAATGACTTATTTAAACAAATAATTCCTTAAGTAAACACTTTTCTCACTGCTTACCATCAATCAAATAGCAACTGGTAGAGTTAACTTCTCATAAAAAGCTACTGCTTTTGGTAGTGATGCAGGTTGGTGATCCAGAGGTTTAGATACATTTTCCAATCTAGTTATCAAAGAAGCACAGGGGAAGCACTGACCTCTTGCTCTGCTTGTATAAATCTTCCACAGATGCTTTTTATGATCACTCCCCCCTCCCCCCCCCCAAATATCTGTGCAGTCAGATGATTTGAGATCAACAAATGCACCCTGACCCTAACACTGCCAGAGTTGCTTAGTTCTGGAAGTCACTGAGATCTGTTCAGTATAATTTGAGGAAAAAATGAGCTGAATGTCTGTGCCTTGAGGTACAAAAGAAAGTGTCATGCTGATTTTGTAATTGCCTAATTGGACTAAATAATTTCCTCCCACAGGGTGACCCTCTCTTGCAGCTCCACCAAGGATCTCCAATACAAAATGAGGAACTGAGTTTTCTGAATAAACCCATTGTCTTTATTGTATTACCATTTTATGCTATTACGGTTATTGCATAATTACCCACTTGTGGTGAGTACTCATGTCTTCTTTTACACATTCCCTGCTCTCACACTCCTTGTAGCATGGGACCACCCCAGAGACATCCTTTGTCAAACACTCTTGGTGCTCTAATGATGCCAGAAAGTGTTTTTTGCTCTTTGGCAATCAACCTCTCCACTAAATTTCCTAACACTTCAGGCTTGTTTATCTGGAGGCCTACAGAAGCTTGCTTACATAATTGGTATCACTAATGGATTGGTGACAGGCATCAGTGAAACACTTTGATCCCCATCCTCAGGTGCTGTAAGTTGTCTGGAGTGGACAGCTGAGCTGCTTTCACCATTGATCAAGCAGTTTGTAGCAGATTATTATAATTAAGCACCTTTGAAGTGCCAAGTTTTATGAAGCTCTGGCACGGTTCAGGTTGTAGAATTCAAATGAGATTTATTAGTATGAGATTTATTAATATTCTCATTTTTTATAGGATATTGTGCAGCTTATGAAAATGGTTTCTCTGCATTCAGATTTGTCTTGGTGAGGTTGCTCCACCTGGGGAAGGCACATCACCCAGAGCTAAGAACAATCCTCACTCCTTATTTCATCTTAACCTCACACATACCAAAGTAAGTTATAGGATATGCATCTCCCAGTGGAGTTCTATACCTCACTGAGCCATGGAATCCGTGCCAGCAGTGCTGGAGTTGTCTCCACCAAAGCTATGGCATTCTTTAAGTCCCAGAGAGGATCACATCAACATTTCAGCCAAGTAAAAAGACAGTTTGAAGCCACCTTAGTGATTCTGCCTCCAGGTCTATACTCAGCAGTCACTGCAAGCTCAGGAAGCAGCTTTGTCAGACCCTTAATTAGCACTTCTGTTGGCAGCTGTTCCCGCTCCTCCTGTTTCCCAGCACCACTGCTGCAACCAGTGCTCAACCCAGCAGCCACCCACAGCTGCTCAGCCCATCTCAGCACTGTGCCCAGGCTGCCACCACAGCTGGCTGCTCAGCAAATCTCTACAGGGAAAAGAGCCGAGGCCACAAAACAAAAAGGAAGGAAACTGGACATCCAGATGGAATTACATGAACCAGTCTGCCAAGAGCACTTCCGGCCAGGCCAAGAAACCAGGCTGCATGCTGGGGGACTTCGATGGGAGGAGTCCTGGGAGGAGATAAGAGAGAAAGTGCTGGAAATCTGAATTTACCCACTTCTAATCTGAAACATGACTTCAATTAAGTGAACTTACTATATTATTGTCCCTGCTCTCACTTGGGAGGAATACGTGTTGAAGAAATTTTGATGAAGAAGAGACTAGGTGGGTCTAAATAGCAAGGTCAAATGAGGAAAACCACCTCTTTTCTATTTTTGAGCATGCAGATATGCATTAAGTGAAACATTTGATCTGCAATATGCACATGTACATGTGACTTTCAAATATCTCTTCCCACCTTTTCTTCCCCCCAAAAGCAGCTTTCAGAAACCAGAATAAATATACATTAAAACCCCAACAGGAAAAAAAAAAAAAGCCAAAAAGCCAGCATCTATAAATTGTAGTGTGGAGCATAAAAAATGTTGCAGTTGCACTCTGCTAGCCCTGTCACTGAGAACAGAATGGGAGAAATGGTTGGCTCAAAGCTTGAAGTTACCACATAAACAGATTTTAATAGAAACAGACCAGGAAGCAGCAAGAGAGGTCTTAAAACACGCTGATGTGAAGTACTCTCCCTGAAGGCCTTGGTTGCTGTCCCTGCATTCTTGAGGCACAACAGGAATGGATATGTAGGGAGGAAAAGTTGTTTCTGAGTGCCTCACACCCATGCCAAGCACACTGCCGGGCGCTGTCCTTGAAGTAGCTGTGGTCTGATCCTGAGAGCTGAACTGCTGTGAGTGGTGGGATTGCTGATCTAACCCAAGAGCAGCTGAAAGCATCCCCAGGCTGCACTGTGATGTGGATGAGGCACAGTTCAGAAGGCAGGACAGTCACTTCTGAAGTGAGCTCTTGCTCTCAAACAAAACACTAATGTAAGTAACATGCTTTGTTAACAATTTTGCAACACAAAGTAGACTGCTTATCCAGTTATGTTTTCTGCTTTTAACAAAAAGAAATAATTTAAAAAATGCCATCTGCCTAGAAGTGTATAAATATGAAAAGTGCTTGATAGGTTTGAATAAGCAAATTCCTGTATGGATGAAGAAAGTAGAGGCATACTTGATTTTTCAATGACTATTGTAATATTTTGGTATGTAGTCATGGTGTTTCACCTCAGTTATTACAACTTCATGCTTGCCAAAATCATTGCTATTAACAAAACCAGGAGCTTTGGAAAGCCACATCTAAAAAAGAATTTACATCTTTCACTAATTTAATCGTTTCAGAATGTCTGAAAAATCTGAAAAAAACTGCTCTGTGCTGTGAGTGACAGTTCATATTTGTAGATTTAGGGGGGATAGGAAATCTTCCTGTATCAAAGCTGACTAACAGTTCTGGCAGCTGCAAATGTTCTCCGAATTAATAACATGGTGCTGGCATAAAACAATGCTCAAGAAAAATCCATTTCTTTCTGCAGCACTGAAACCTCTCACTTCTAAAATACTGAACAGTTTTAAAATTGGTATGCTACTTGAAAAGGAAGAGAAAACAGGAAATACACATGTGAGTCCAGAAGTGAAAAGAATCCTTAGTTCCAACTATTAGTACTTTATGATTGGTGGTAAATCAACTGCCCTTGGAGTACTTCCACTTATTATTAAAATTCAAACCAGAATTTTAGCTCTCTCTTAGGAAGGAATATCCTATTTCCACATTAAAAACCCACTGACCAACACTTATTTGCAGAAGATTTCTCCACTTCCTTAACTCTAGCAAACACCTCTGAAAGATTAAATAAACTTGTTGCCAGTTATGTAAGCTCTCTGAATACCAATGGGCTGATTCAAAGTTTGGTTGCCCTAACTTTACAGATAAAACTATGTCCCTGTATTTCAGTGCTTCCTTAGATCATCTCTCAATGATGAAAATATTATGTAATGTCAATACAAAGCCGTGGCTTTGTATTTTATGTCTAGCAGGGAGAAAAGCTAAGGTCAAATTTCAGTGCACATTTTAGTTCAGTTCAAACCCACCTAAACCTCCTGAGATGTCAGCCTTGCCATTCTAGGCATTCCCTAATCCCACCTGCAGAAATGAGAGAAACCTGCAGATCGGATGGCCTCTGTAAAACTCACCTGTGCACTCCACCTCCTCCTCTCCCCCTGGGCAAACCAGAGCCTTCCAGCCGGTGAGGTGTTGTTAGCACTAGGGCAAGATCTGCTCTTAGATGCTGCAGAGAGGTCCTATGCCTGGAGAAGAATGCAGAAACCTGACAGCCTCACTGGCATTTATCTAGTAGAAGCTAGGGTGCACGTGGGAGGGAGAGATGAGGAGGTGTTGCAGGCCCTGTCTGTCCATGCTGGGCGAAAGAACTTCCCGTCTAAGTTGTTGGGGAAAGTCCCAGCCCATGTATTTACAGCTGAGATGAAGCTGTGGTTGTTTTTTTTTAAAGCAGGCACTGGCTTGCCCGTTGGCTATTGGCCAGCAAAAAGGTTTGGCTGTGTTTCCTGCTCTTGGAGGACTAACTTGAGAACTGCAGAAGTCAAGAATGTTTAAGAAGCAAAACAGGAACTATTTGCCTGGAAGGAGAGCTCTCTTTGTGTTGTTCCTGGGTCGTTCCAGCTGTGGGTAGGGACAGTAAGAATGTCACCTTGGGATGAAAGGAATTTGACATGAGGGTGGTTGAAAGTACCAGATCTCTGAGATTTTCTATGTGTTCTTGGCAGTGGAGTCAGAAACAGTCATGCATTTGTACTGAGAAATGCACCTTTAAGGCAGAAGTCTGGGAGTATGCAAAATTCTGGATGTTACACATCTGTTTGGAATGGGGTATAATTCAAAACAGATGCCTTAAGCATCAAGAGATCACAGGAGTGGATTGTCATCTAAATAGGAGAAAGCAGCTTAGAGTGTCCCAGTAACACTGAGTTTTTATAAGAAGTTTGGGAAATAAACTGAAGGGAATTTAAATATGATTGCACTCAAGATCTGAAAGAAATGTTTGCCAGAAAAGAGAAATTAAAATTAAAAATTATTTTTTATATCATCTTGACTTTGAAAGATGTGCAGGAAACTGACTAGGAAAACATAGGAAAGACACAGGACATAAAAGTAATCTGGAAAAAAAAAGAAAGGGCAAAAAATTGAGGTCAGAAGAATCTGTGAACTAGGGATAAAGAAACTATGTATGTGAGAGTTCGAGTTCTAAAGAGACTGAATTATGTTTGAGATTTAGGACAGGAACAGCCCATGTCTGTTGTACACTGACAGAAAGCGCAAGCCAGTGCAATGCCTGGACCACAATAAAAGATCCAGGATGTCCAAAAGATGATATCACTTTGGAAGAACTTGCGAGAATCAGCAAGGTGTACGAGACATGGAGAGAGAGAATGACCTGGCTGTGGTTTTCTTCTAGGAGCAAAGGGCACTGAGAAAGTGCAAATGTCAGGTTAATCAGAATAGTATTCATTTCCAGCACAACCATCAACTAACATGCTGCCAAAAATAGTATTATTACACCTAAAAGAAAATCTTAAGAGAGTGCAAAGGGAGACAGTTAATTCACAAAGCTGTGAATAAAATAACAAGGTTAACTCCATAGGGAATATAAAAGAAATGAATGAATACGTAATAGATGGAAAAAGAGGAAAAATGCTATGCCTTTGAGACCATCAAAGCGATCTAAGCATTTAAAGTCCACATAGTAATATGAATATAAAAAGCTGAGAAAGAATTTGAAGCCATTTCTCAGTAGACCAAGACCTCAAGAATATTAAGTAGTGTAGGAAAAGATTGAATTGTCCAACAGTTTTCACACCTATGCAAGTCCTTTACTTAGGAAGGGCATACTTTAAGAAGGAGCTGGATCCACTCATTGGGATGGGTAGTGGAACTAAACGAAGTAGTTCTTGTAGCTGCAGAGGAATCAGATGAAACCTCTTGTTTGTCCATCGTTGTACTCAAAGGAACAAAACAGGTTTGTTACGCTGCCGAGAGGAGATACGGTAAGTGACACATTCTTTCCTTTCTGTCCTTAGTACTTCACTGGGCTGCTGGCATGTGTTCATATTAGGAAAAAGAAAAGAGCAGGTTTTTTGAACTTTCATAAAACCTTTGTGAGTTGCACTGTTTTCTCAGATGTCTATTTAGGCTGCATATGGCACCTGAGGAAAAAAAGGTGATAAATTTTTCATGCCATTCAGGTTAGTGAGATTTATACAGATGACATTTAGATTTGATGAAAAACGCCAGCTCAGAGCAGCCACGGAAAGAAACTGTGCTGCTGGGCTGAAGCTGGACAAACAACACTGTAAATGCCATGTAACACAAATAATAATATACTTGAAGAAAAATTAGAACAAAAAAACAAGTCAATCATCAGAAAATATTTGGCTTGTCTATTCCAGCAATATTTGGGTGCTGAAATGTATAGAGAATATGTACCTAATGCTGTTTCTTCAGAATGCCATCAGGCAGAGATTCCCAATGATCTAGGATGTAATTATTGAAAAATTTGAAAAACAGAAGGAGTTGCTTAGACATTTCAGACCTCAGAGGATATCATCCTTGATGGCTTTGGGTATATGTTGATGTAGTCTTTTTAAACACTGTGGTTTAAAAAAAATCGCAGTAATTTACAAGTTAACAAAATGTAGGCATGAATATATTGAGAGGAAAAAAATGTATTTAATCTTAGATGTGGAAATAAACAAAACCATACATTTTTATTAACTGAAGGCCAGTGATATTTGAAATAGATTATAAATCAGAAGAAATTACCAAATAGAGTTTGGCCAGTGGTTATTTTTCATTATTTTTTTCAGTTATAAAATGTGACTCACAACTTCAGTATAACCTTGAAATTGAAGGCAGGATTTGCAGAGCATTTGACAATGGAGCCAAATCCAGGGATAAATTTGTTCATGTCACTCTTACTGCAACAACAGTTACCAGGGATAAGATGCTTCAGAAAATAAATTTGTGTCATTAATGAAAGATTAAATTTAACCTGAAAGCATGAGAGTGGTGAACTCAACAGTGCTACTTAGAAAGATCTTCCAAAGCATGTGTAGATAATTTCAGGATTCAAAAGTATAAGGAAAAAGCCAGGGACATCTTGTAAGTGAATTTCAGCTCAGCAATTGTGTTTAGTAATAGAATAAGAAGTATCTTATATAGTGTGACCATGAAGACTGTATCTAGTGAGTTTACAGAAAACAGAAAAACAGGAAAAAAACTGAATCACAAGAGGCTGTGTTGATTTGCACTTACTGTGTCTGTGTTTCAAGCCACTGTTCTCCTTTTCCTGAGATAGCCTTACAATCTCTTACTATTTGCCCCTGACAAGAATACCGCAGAAAAATGCAGTGTGTCAAATTTATTTTTGTTAACATTACATACCTGACAATAGGCAAAAGCTCAGCAAGCACAAGTTTGTGCAGGGATTTATGCTTTTAGAGAGGTTTTGTCCAGTTCCTCAGTCCAATAAAGCAATGGAAAAAGTCATCAAGATACCAAGAAGATTTACTGCAGAGTCCAAATCTGACTCAGGAGTGGATGCACCACATCTCAGTTGATGCTTTATGGGAATTGCTGGTGCTTTATGGTCTGCACTGAGGCAGGAGAAATGGCCTCACACTGGAATACGCTCCAGGCCAGGGTGTTGGAGCAGTTGCAGAGCCAGGCAGGGCTGCTCTGTCCTGTCCTGTCAGGAAATGGTGCTGGTAATCAACCTGTTAGCCCTGTCCCTGACATGGGCCTACTTCAGCACACTGCATTCCTTAACTCTGCCCAGGCTAGTGGTGGGGAGCACTGGGATGCTTCTGGCTGGGCTGTGTTGGTTCTTGCTAGCACTGGAGGAGAGACCTCTTTGCTACCTCCACCTCCATGTGCAGGTGGCAGGTCCCTCTCAGCTTGAGTGACAGCTGGTCCACCCACAAAAAGTGCTGTGTTCAGCTTGCCTCTACTCTATTCCTCACTCTTGTATCCTTCCTGGGAACCAGCTGGTGGGACGTCTCTATCCTGTGAGAAAGCCTAAGGGACAGCCTTTACCTGCACCTTGTCCCTGTGCTGAAGCAGAGGGTTACACATGTCCATGTTGCAATTTGGGCTGCTTTTTGGGTGACCTGTGGGTGGCAAGCATTGAATCTGGGTGCATAGGTACACATAAGCGCTGGGCTGCTTTCCCTCCTCTCAGTCCCCCAGTGCCTCTCAGCTTCTGTTTCCACTTCTCCCTTCACCTCTCCACCTAAAAGCCCCAGTGCCATCAGGAAGAAGGTGCACAAGAGAAGGGAGGCTGTGACTGTGGGGCTTGCCTTTGTTCCTAAGGGCACCCTACTTGAGGCAACAGCCTCCATCAGTGAGGAGTGTGCCCTGCTTTGTGCCCCCTTCTGTGGTTCTTCTGATATATTTTTGAGTTCTCTAGCCTCTATTCCATTTTCTTCTTCTTTTTTTTTTTTTCCTACCCATTTGTTATTTTCTATCATCAGTTGACTGTGCTCCTTTTTCTAGGAAAAAAAAGAGCAGTTGTGTTACAAAGCTACATGTTGTTTGTAGGAGGTTGTTTCCCCAGGCTCAGAGACATTGTGGAAGAAGAGATGACAACCTTCTAAAAAAACCCAGAAGGGAAATAGAAGAAAAGAGGCACAGAGCCTGTCACTTCGTGCTGCAAAATCTCCATCAGACAATAAACACACACTATGCATGTCCCAGGATATGCAATCAGGTTTGCTGCCCCTGGGAGAAGCAGCCCAGGTGCCCTAGGGGAGGCAACATGCTTGTGGGACACTGCAGGGCACCTCGAAGGCTGATGGAAATTTACTGATAAATGCAATCTCCAAGTTGGTGATAAACATTTGCAAGTCTCTGATATATCACTGTTTGAAATACGGTTGTTTTTATGTTTTCCTTGGCAAAGAAGGTATAGTCTTGGGATTGTACCTTAAAGTTTTAGCATCTGAAACAAAAGTTCTGGCTACAGCATTTTAAAGCCTTTCTTTGTTATACACAGCCTTCACGGATCAGAAGACATAGTAAAGCAGATCTGTTGCCAGGTGCTTATTCTGAGGTCCAAAATTGCAAAAATATTCAGACATCTGCCTCTTCTGGAAGTCAGCATGGCTTTCAGGATTTATATATTAGAAATCTCACTGATGCTGGAATAACATGGATTTCTACCTGAAAATAGGGCATGCAGTAGCATGCTTTAAAAATGAGCTTTGTCCCGTATTCTCTGCTCTGTATAATGGCATTTCTGAGCAAAACATATTTGCTGGAGTGAAATATTGGGACCATAGTGTTTAGGAGTAGCTGACTTAAAATCAGCTTCATGAATAAAAATATGATTCTTGTACCCTTCACGAAGTCACAGGTGCAGGTCTTGCTGTTAAATCCATGAGGTATTTGCTCAAAGGCATTATCAATGGCTAGAAATAACTTAGAATAACTTCAGGTTCCTTTACTCTGAAGCTGTTCTATGAAAATTGATTAAAAAAGCGTTTAGGAGTCAAATTAGATTGCATTTCCCTTTCAAAAAAGTCAACAAACTTTCTTGTACTCTGCATAACACTACTGTAATGGCTAGCTTTCTACATGTGCTCTGGCTGAAGCTGTCAACTGCAAATATTTGCAATCAATTTCTACAGAGTGGGAATTTCCAGGCTATTGCTAAACATTAGCTTTAGTACATTTGACAGTTTTAGTTTTCTTTCTTGCATAATGATTTATCTGTGAGACTGTGTGAGAAGCACTGGGCATGCAAGCAGCTGAGCAGCACAAGTCTTTTAAAATTACAGATTAAAATCAACAGCATTTGCTAAGGTGCTCAACAAGTGAAAGCACAACTCAAAAATAGTCAAACAGAGATGAAGTGTGGTGTAGTCAGATGTTCAAAGCTAGGGAGCAGGTGAATTTTTGGAGGAGAAATCAATTTAGAGCTCTCTATTTCCATAAAAATCACTAACCACATTCAGCCTGTCCACATAACCAAAACATGCTTCATTTTGATCATCGTCTGACAAAAAGTGTTTAAGAAGGTGAGGAGAATGAGGAAGAGAATCCTTTTTCATGTTGTCAGAAGTGGGCCTGACACGTGGAAGGGCTGGAAGCTGGTAATGACTGAAGATTTTTTCATTTGCTGTTTCCTGCCTGGCAAAAGCTTTCTTGGATTCCTGCCTATAAAGATAATCTCTGGAAAGGAACTACATTTACATACATGTGTGTGAGGTGTCTCAAACATGTGTATGTGATTTCTCAAGAGACATGCCCCTAGAGTATCATGTCTTTTTATTCTAAGTAAAAGGAATTTTGTTCAGGTGGCATTTGTCATTTACTCTCCGAATGACATTTCCATTTCTGAATAACACTTTCAATACCATTTGGTTTCACTTTCCTTGCTGTTTCTGCAGACAAAGCTACCTTATGTCCAAAGATAGCTCCTGTGCAAGCTTGTGAAGGCTGCCTAGGGTTCCTGTTGCATTTAAGCTTGTTGCTTCATTTCTAATTAGTTTTTTCTAAAATTAAGATAAACGCATGACACTATTGTTCACTGGGAATATACTCCACTTAAAGCAGTGTCTACTAGGAAGCTGTAACGTCTCTGATGTATTAGGTACAGTCATTGGCTGATATGGAGAAATATGCAGGATTTAAAATTCCCAGCATTTCACAGATAAACTACAATGAATTTGTGTGAGATAGAAAGCAAAGTAGCTGCAACTGAAATATTCTGAGAATAACATCCCGGTACAGTTTAAGAAAGAGTTTCATGAAAGAATATTGACAAATTTCAGTCCATGGCCCAAAGCAATATCCCCTGCTTAATACTTCTATCTGGACTTTATTCCATTCCTTGAAGCAGAACTGTCATATTCAGAGGAGGTAAATAAGAGGTGCTTGATGTATTCTGGGAAGCTGAATATGCATTCAAAATAGTAGAAATCCTTCATCTTAAATTGTTTTATTTTAACTTTAATTTTGAAAAAGTCAGCATTTCATCTCATTTCCCATGCTTGGGATGCAATTGTATTCTGAAATTTGAAATTGCTTGTGAGAGAGGAAATAAGCTTTTTAATTTCTGCCCATAACTATGCCAGACTATTTTTTTACAATTTATGTAATGTCTTTTCAGCTATACTCTAGCTAATGTAAAAATGAGCTGCAAGGAAAAGTAACCCTATTAATGACTGCATAGAATATGTAAAAGATCACTGTGCTGGAAAAGAACTCAAAAGCCCCAGCTGCATTTTCAGCATCTCGTTCTAGCAGCTATGTAACACCACTGGAATAGCCAGAGATTTTGCAGTCCGGTTACTGACGAAGTCACACCCACAGCCAAACTACTCAAACATCTGACCAGGTTGCAGATCATCTGAGCTATACTATCTCTTCCTGTCCATGCTCTTCACTTATTCTGATGAATAATACCACATTAGGTTAAATCTCTTCCTGTGAACTGTGCAGTGCGTAAATCCCCCATCAAGGTAGCTATGTGCACAGTATTTGTGCCCTGCTTTAATCCTTCCTGACAACTTGTAAAAATAGATTTTCCAGTCACAAACTTCTTAATAGATATTTCTCAGTATCATTCAGCACAGGAAGAGCTTGAAAAGCATAGTTTTTCTTCTAGACTAGTTATACATACAGAATACATTTTTGTTGCCCTGCTTTTCTGCTTTCCTTTTGAAAACAGGGACTTTATTATCATGTGGGCAATGAAAAGCAGACACAGACAAAAATAAAAGTTAACATTTAGCCTGGGAGGAATTCTTTTGATACATTTGGAGCAGTGCTAGCTTAAGAAAGTTAAAACTTCATGTCCAATGATACGTTTATGGTATTACAATTAATCAGAGGAAAAGGATTTGTACTGCATTATTACAGAGACCAATAAGAAGGGGACATGAAGATAGATAGGTTGCATAAGTTGGTAAATGATATCTGGTGCTAGCCTGGCACTGACAAAGAGAAGTGTCTATACTGAACATCTGTAGTGTTGTCAGATCTCTGAGACTTTTCAGTAGGTTCAAGTGCTTATCATACCACTGGCCATCATTGCTATGCATGGCCACTGGGCAGAAGATAGAAGAAAAAGTCATTTGAGCAACGCAAGGTGCTAACTGAACTAAGTAAAACCATTGCTTGGATGACTTCTCTCATTCAGCGAGCAGGATGGATCAAGTTAAATGCAAGTAAGGTCATTAATCAGCTCTTTAATAAAACTGAGGCTGTATGGTGAGGCGTACAGAACAAATTCAGACAGTGCTGGTAGTACCACCAGGAGAGAAGGTGCAAAGCTGAGTGTGTTCCAAGGGGTGACTATCCCAACATCCCTTTCCTCTCTCATAGCCCAGACTACTTTGGCTGTCTGCAAGGCTGGTGCTCGACTATCTTCATCTCAATTGAGAATGCAAAGCCCTCTGACCTGTCTTTTATATATATATATATTCTTTTTTTTTTTTTTTTCTGGAGAAAGAATAACATGTAAACCAATGGAAAGAATGAGTTCTTCAGAAGTGATTGTGTACTGTTATTATGGGCCACACTGACAAAAAAAAATAAAAATTGCTTTTCTTTGCAGAATAATAATTATTCTGTCCTCAAATTCTCTTCCCTTCGCACTTACTGACCTCAAAGCACTGACCATGCCCCTCTCCTCTCCTCTCCTCTCCTCTCCTCTCCTCTCCTCTCCTCTCCTCTCCTCTCCTCTCCTCTCCTCTCCTCTCCTCTCCTCTCCTCTCCTCTCCTCTCCTCTCCTCTCCTCTCCTCTCCTCTCCTCTCCTCTCCTCTCCTCTCCTCTCCTCTCCTCTCCTCTCCTCTCCTCTCCTCTCCTCTCCTCTCCTCTCCTCTCCTCTCCTCTCCTTTTTCTCGCTTCTTTCAATTTTTTAAAAGTACTTTTATTACTAACAGTGAACTTTTCTCTCTTAGAACATATCCCAGACACATTAAGATTATTTTTCTGCTGGTAATGTTTACAGCTAACTTAATGAGGAGGGAATTGGAGATCTACTTAAAAAAGTAAAGATTCAGACTTTTAGGTTTCACAAGTGGTATTTCACAGGCAGCTGTGTCCTGGAAATTTGATGACAGCAACCTTAGGAGACTGTGTTTGAAAAAGGACAATTTCTTCCCAGTTTTATTGGGCTTTCTGTCCTCCAGACCCCCAATCTATTTCTTCGTTATTTAGAAAAATCAAAAGGTAAAAATGCAGAAAGCTCAGAGATGTATGAGATGCTTGTAATAGAGCTGAATATATTGGCATGTATTATAGTACAGCTATTGTCTTCTTCACCATTCTCTCTCATCTTGTTATTTTTATATGAAATTATTTAAATGTGTGCATATTCCTCAGAGGAGTACTGTTTTGCTTTCTATTTTTTAAGAATGTCCTGACAAGAAAGTTACAATAAATATCTCCATGAAATTTGCTTAATAAGAATTTTCAGAAGCATTTGTCATATTTCTGCTAGCAAAGTCAACTGAAAGACTAATTTTAGCAATGTGAAAAGCTGCTTCGATTGTGACAAAAATTATGGCCTAAGGGACAGAGCCACCCCCTCAAGAAATTAATACTTACAAAACCACATTTCTGTCAACAGTCTGATGGCAATGCCATGGGATGCTACTAATGGGAAAACAGAGCTGTCAGAATAAAAAGTGTTCATCTTCTCTAAACCAAGGAGGCTTTATTTATTCTTGCAAGCAATAGGCGCAACTGAACTGTCTCTCTGAAATCTCTGTCTCCTGTAGATAATATGGTTGGTTTAGTACTAAATCATACTTCAACCTCTGTCTCATGCACTTGGTTTGTTTTGTCATCATGTGGACCATATTCTCTTGAGAATAACAATTTTCTTAGTATGTTTTTATGTTGCATCCACAATTATAGCTAACTGTACTTTCAGGGTTCCAAACAAAACACAATGTGCAATTACATGAGCTAAAAACACAAACCTTATATACATTAATAATTAATTAAAGTATTAGCAATCTAATAAAATATTTGTGGGTTTTTTTTAAATTTTGTTTTGATTAAATCAACACTCCCAATTCCCCAATTATTATAGCTCATTCCCAGCTATGTGGCCATTGAAACTGGTACACACCAATCTTCTTGTTTCTACTCCTTGCTCTGCTGCTCACCCTTCTGATATCCCTCCAGAAGCAGGAGAAAGGATTATGGTGAATTCATAGTATCTGGAACCCTTCACTGGAAGAAGAATGATGTTGCTGAGGACTTCTTCCTCCCTACTATTGGATCTGCTTGGGGCTATTTTTATATGTTTCCTAGCACGCACTGCACTTGCTCTTTCTTCATTGGTCCAGAGTTTCACCTTATATCTAAATATACTATAAATAGTACATTTTGCGTATGTTGAATATTTGTTCTTTGTTCTCTTTCTTATCTCTAAAGCCAGTTTTACTGGTCTCCCAAGGGCTTAATGACCAATAATTGACCACTAGTAATTTGTTTATAGCCTGGGAGCTTCTGGTTTCATCCTATCTCCACATTCTCTAAACCTCTGCTATCATTCATTACTTGTACTCCTCCACATTCGTTTTATTCTAGGCTCACAGTGAACTCTGTACAAAATAACTGCTGCACCTCTACTATCTGTTACGTAAATAAATCTCAAAAGTATTATAACAATAGGTATGTTAATGCACAACCCTACAAAACTAAGATAAAACTTAAACAAATTAGGTAATATTTAAAGCTGAGTAACCTGGATCTGTTCAGCCTGGGGAAAAGAAGACTGGGAGGGGATCTGAAAAATGTTTATAAACATCTAAAGGTAGGTGAGAGGCAAATGGAGGAGGCAGGCTTTTCTCAATATTGTGTAGTGATAGGGCAAGGAGTAATGGCCTAAAACTTGAACATAGGAAGTTCCGTAGTGACATGCGGAAGAACTTATTTAGATTAAGGGTGACGGAGCACTGGAACAGGCTACCCAGAGAGGTTGTGTAGTGTCCTTCTATAGAGATATTCAAGACCCATCTTGATGTCTGCCCATGCTACCTATTGTAGGGTATCTGCTTTAGTAAGGGGGTTAGACTCGATGATATCTTGAGGTCCCTTCTAACCCCTGTGATTCTGTGATTCACCTGGCAGGTAAATAATTGCTGTTACACCTCATCTAGCTAAAACAAAGTTCCAAGCAGGTGAAGACGATCCAAACACAGCCAGCCTGATATGTCCTAGCTCTGAGGCTTTGCAGACAAAGGAAAATTATGACCCATTACTAGCAAAGCTAATGCCACACTTAGTGGGCTGTGGGATTCTGCCCAGTGGATCTTCATGCCTTAGCTACCACTTCTAGGCAGCAGGATACAATTGTGGTTGTGTGAATATGGGCTGAAAACTTTCCCAGTGGCAGTGAACACTCTGCTCTTTGTTATAGTGAAGTGAGAGCTAAGAGCACTGTCAGGGAATCCTCAGACAGATCTATTCCCTCCGGATATGTATCATGGTCTTTTCTGCAGCACCCATGAGCACTGAATGGGTAACAATAGCACTACGCAGTAAAACTCGGATGTAATAAATGACATGAACAATAAAACATCTGCCAGTGAGGAGAGAACCTGTTCTAGATAAATGTTGCAGACACAGTGGAATATCCTACTGGTTTATTATAGCCAACTGTAGGATTTATTTTTCCTCTGACACTAGGAAAAATGAAATTCTCAAACCCTCTCTAAAACAGAAGAAAACAATTAAATATTAAATTACTTCTACAGTGATGTTTAATGAAAGATTATCACATAAAAAAAAAAAAAGAGGTTAGATTTAACCTGTTTTTTAAATTCCATCTCAAATCATTAGGAGAGCATATACTGAATATGCTTTTTACTAAATAAATGATATCTGCTATGGAAAGTATGTACTAAAAATACAATCCCCATGTGGGTTTATATGAGAGTCAGAATGTAAGAGCTGAGCTTTGTTTATAAGATCTGGGACAATAAAATTCTCAAGGAAAAAGTAATGAAATAATTAGGAGAATACATGTGCTTCTTTAAAAAGACCCAGTGCTTGGATTTCCAATGGCTTGCGTGCCATGTAATCAGTTACCTCATATAACTTCCTGATAACCACAAAAGTGCTACAATCTTGGTCTTGTAGAATGTAATTTTTAACTTTTATTGGCAAATCTATGGTTGTTTAAAATTAAATGTATAATGGCTCCTTGGAAAATCTTATTTGTTATTTCAGTTTAGTCATATACTCTTACCTGATGCCCTGTTATCTCACATTGATATGAAACCATATTAAGTGAACTTATTTCAGAAGTGCCACAAGGAAATAATATTGCAAATATTTTTTTCCTGAAAGATTTTTTCCTGTCTATTTCAATAATAAATGGGAAAATTCAGAGTAATAATTAAAATAGTCTAAGCAGAAATTGTCCGGTTACAGTAGTTCATGTAAAAACATGCATTATTCACAAGAATTTGTTACCGTTGATCATCACAAAAGTATCATTCATTTGAAGTGTGGTCAGAAATAGAACAGAGGAGAGATCTAACTTTTAATTGACAATGAATTGGATATTAAAAAAATTGTATTATATATTATTAACTAATTAATTTATAATTAATTTATAATTAACTAATTAAATAATAAATTATAATAAAGACATAAGCATAATTTGTTAACATGGACAACCCATGAAACTGGTACATGGTCTTGCAAGAAGTGCATTGGAACACATCTTGAGAAGGTTTGCATAGGTGTAAGTAACACTGTTAAATTTGTAGTAGGAAAGACAAAAGCTGTCAGATGGGCAATTTTCTGTAAAGATGAAAAAAAGAATGAATTTTCTTTGTTTACAGAGGTTTTATGCTGATTATATACCATTTCATGCTGTAGACAACTGCTGTAAAAAACTCCTGGGAAAACTCTTTCAAGAGGAGTCATTGGTTCTGGATCACCTCAGGAAACAGGATGAAGTACTTTGGAAATCATACAAACAAACTGAAAAGGCAGATGAAAGATCACTTTGGTCTTATAACACTGCTGTAAGAGAGTATTCTTCTCCCAAGAGCTTCACAGTGGCTGGGAAAAAAAGAGGTTAGAACTTTAGGTCCTAACTTTCTGAACTTGTTTGGAAACTTCAGTGCTAATTAGAAATTCAGAGTTACTCATAAACCTTTCTGAAACCATAGGAATTTTTGCAGCTCTTTCCTGCTGGATATTTCTCTGATGACTGTGACCATATAGTCAGAAGTGTAGGAAGAAAATCTCAAAGTTGTGTTTCAAATGGGGTCAACCAATACAGACCACCTCAGTGCAGTAGAACATATATAAACAAATATCTGTGGTGTTTTTGAAGCTTTATGTCATTGTGTTGAAGATGTGAAAAACACTTGATCCCAGTCAAGTCAAACAGTTAAACCTGTGTTATCAATAAATGTTTTGATATGTTTTATAGTTGAAGCAATGTCTTGATAATACCTGAATTTTCTTTGCATTATCTATGCAATCTTAGAACACTTATTTAAGGAACGGAATTTTGGTATGGCTTAGCAAACCACTCACTCTGGCCTTATATTGCTGTAGGAGCATAATGGCACTCATTAGCACAGAAGGTGGGAAGAGTTAATTTCCTTCCTAAAAAGACTTTTGGTGAGAGGACAGATGTGGAATCAAACACAATATACATTTTGTGATAAACAAAAGGTCTAAATGCTAAAAAAATAAATAAATAGCATTTTCCATGACCATAGAAAGGTAATCCTCTTGGCTGTTGGTGTTCAGGGTTGGACTAGATGATCTCTAGAGGTCCCTTCCAGCCCCAACAATTCCGTGATTCTGTGATTCTAGTTGCACCTGTTGGCTCTGATGACTTAGAGATGGTGTTGTTAATAGATAAAAGCTTTGGTGTAAGATAGTATAGTTAAAATGACATAAGTCAGAACCTGTCAGTGCAAATTAGTTCTCCCCTTAATCTGTGTCCTGAAATATTATAAAAATTACTGTAAAAATTGTTTTTAATTTTAATCATATGGATATGAGATATTAGCATTAATATTATATTCGAATACCTACTGTTTAATTTTGGCCAAGGATGGAGATTACCAAGAGGCCTAGTAATTGTACCATGAAAGTTCCCATTGACTTTAGCTGTGTAAATCTGGAAATACTGGCTGTTATTTTTTTTTTTTTCCTTTGAGTTACAGAGTATTTCCTTAGAATTTTACATGCTCATGGGCGTAAGTAGGGCTGCAAGATCTGTCCGTAGGTAATTGCATTATCCCAGCTTTAAACTGGCAGGTTAATGTTACTCAGGAGGCAGTTTCACACAAGCAGATAAAATCCTAGAGGATTTTGTTAGGTCTCTGCCAGCATTCCAAATAAGGATAAAGGATATTTTCTTAAGTCATACAGCTGTGTGAACAATTGAAATCAATTGGAGCTGTTGTTGAGCTCTCTTGGGTCCCTAGTCACATAGATATTTTTGGAAGTGATTACACAGCTAAAGTAGAAAATAAAGCATTAAGAAGGATTATGCTGATATTCTAATTTCACTATCTAGGGGTGAAACCACATCTCTTATCTACTCAACAGCAATAAAAACTGCTCTTTTGAGGAAAAGAAGTGTGATGATTTCATTGTGTAATACATTTAGGTAACCCAGAGATTTGGCATGAAAAAGGAAACCCTCAATGGGAGCCTTATAACTATTTCAGTAGGAAATGAGGCAGATATTTATTTGGGGATGTTGACCAATTTTGTTCCTTCCATTTTAAAATAAAGAATGTTTTCTCTTTGCTCATGCTATTCCATTATCCCTCCTCATCTCCTTGCAGGCTCCTGCCCGTTTTCCTACTGCCCACCTCATGATGCCATGCAGCCTCCCCGTACTGACGTTGGCAGCACTGCTTGTGTTGATAGTAACTAGGTTTGGCAGCTGTTGTACAAAGAGTGCAAAGATTTGACAACACCCCTTGTTAGAAGATAAAGCCATCATCAAATATAGACTCTGCCAAGTTTCTGTAATCTATTTGAAATACCACTCTGCCGACTTAAGAGACTCTTATTACCTGCAGCTTAATCAAGTTAATGTGAAAGCATTTGACTTCCATTTATGGCACCGCGATATCTGGATCCAACTTCAGCTGGCATTACTGGCTATCAGCAATGATGTTACTAATTATGGCTATTTGCAGATAACTCCTGGCTGCTCCAAAGAGCAGCCCGCTGCCAGCAGGACTGCCCACGGAGCGGCGGCCATCAGGTCACCTCACTGCCAGCACTGCCAGCACGGCGGGTGGTGGCTGGGTGTGTGCATGGGCATGGTGACATGAAGGCTGCCCTGAAGGCAGCGAGTGCCGCTGCTTTCAGTAAAGGTTTGCATGCAGAGCAGCACGTCCACACCATCAGAATTCCTCCACGTGGGAGAAGTGTGTTAGGGAGCCTTGAGGAGGAAGGTAGTGCAAGGTGCTATTTGCAACCTTGTTCAGAGATACATAGAGAAGGTCTCTTGCACTACTGTGACCCGCTGCATGGTGGACAATGCTACATTAAATGCCTTTTAAACTTTTCAGTCTCCATCTTCACCTGCCTTTGGATTTCTTTTTGTAATTCTCTGTTTAGGAAGATGTTCCATGGCCTCATTGTCTGATGGTTTGAAAATTTTTGTTCTAATTTCTGGCCTAGATGGGCCAGAGTAGTTTCTAATACTGTATACTAACAGTTGTTAAGATGTAACACCAGCAGCTGCTGTATGTGAGAAGAAGCATCAAAAGAGAAAAGAATAATAAGGACATGTGTGTACTGTTTTTCTTTTGAGAAGAAAAATGCTGATACCAGTGCTGTGATTGATAGCAACACGTAATACATAAATATCTGTGCTTCCAAGAGCTGCTGCCAGCCATGACAACCTTGCCTCGACTGAATAATGTTCAATTTCTATAGAGATAATATAATAACATATTAGAAACATCCTTTAAAATAATAATGACTGACTCCATTTGAATGATCTGAAAGCCTTAAAGAGGGAACAAATGTGTACTGAAAACACTACAATGCTTCTCTACTTGACAGTCATAAATATATTTTAAAAATCTCATCTAGGTCGTTGGCTGACAATTCAATTATTCAACTTGGTGCTGGAGAACATCATAACAAAATTTGTCTCCTTAGTGATGTGGTAGTAAATCTGAAGTAAAAGTTGTCTTTGGAATGAATAAAGAATCTACTTGTTAATTTTATTTATGTAATATGAAAGCCAGTTCACCTGCTCCTGTGGCACTTCTCATTCAATGTAGCATACAAAAAAGCAGGAACTTCTTCCTTATTCTCCCACCTCTTTGCAAATTGAACCTTCACTCTTTGTATTAGTTTTGTTCTGGATGAAAAATTGGAAGCCCCAAAATGATGTGCATAGAGATAAGAGGTTCCTGTGGTACCATGCGGTGCTAAGCTGACATCAGCCCAGCCCAGGAGCCACATGGCTGCAGTGCTGTGGATATAGTCAGATAAATGGCAAACCTGTCTGGATGTCCTGCTGTAGACTATGAATAGACTACTGACCCATGTTTATGGAGCCCTGTATATCATGCACCTAGGCCCTAAAGAGTCTTGCCGTGCTACCAGCTCACTCCTTACTAATCATGGTCAGAGATCAGATGCCCAAAGTCACATCAGTAGCTGAAATTGAAAGCTAGAAGAAAGCAAACAGGAGGGGCTATATTGGCTGTAAGTGACAGACAGGTGTCCTTTGCTGCTCATGGAAGAGCTTGTTTTGCAGGATGCAACTTGGCACTTCCCAAGGGGACAGATTTGCATGACAGAGTAAATGTCCAAGTGTCTTTGTAAAATCTGGCCAAATCTATAGATGTTCTTGAAGACTTTTGGCTTTATATACAAGTACTCAGCACTCACATTTAGCACACATAGCACGCAAAGTTGTTCTTTCTTTCTGAAGCTCAGTCATGCATCAGGGTTGCAAGAAGTTATAGACCTGACAGATTAGAAGGGTCACATTTCATGAGCTTAGCAGCTTCTGACACCAAAATATGGCAGCATTTCTTGTGCTCTAGCATTATTTCAGATTCTCTGATAACTATTCTTTCACTTGCATCACTCCCTGCAAAGAGGTTTTGTTAGTTTTCTGAATATAATTCTTAAAGAAAGCATTGTACTGTCAAGGTTTGTAAGATTACAATGTAGATAAGACAGGAGAAAGGAGTAAAAGTTGTTTTTCCAGAAAAATGCAATAGTTTGGTGGAGTGCAACATGCTTTCAGTGGCTATCCTATTTGTACAGATAATTTATGTTTCTTGCATGCATAGAAATGAATAATACAAACATATGTTTTGAATGGCACTCTCAATAAATAAAAGTTGGACTTTAATATGTCACCATATCAGCAATAAAAAGAGAAGCTGAACGCTGTTTGTATTGTATTGATTACCTTCTGAGACTGGCAAGAGTGCTCCCAGCTATCATGCAATCAGCCTGGACCAGCAGAGCTCCAGCATACTGCCTGTGATAGCCACTCAGGAGGATGGCATGCAGAAAAGCAGGAATGAGTCAAAAAAAAATCCTTGCTTGGCTCAACAGGTGACGTTTTGACAGGCACGTAGCTCTCAGTTCACCTTTGTAAGTGCTGGTGAACTTTGTGAGTGTGTTGAGCTGGGGTGAGGTGTGGCAAGCCGAGGGGGTCCAAGTGCTGCTTGATGTTGCTGCTGTGCAGTGGTGCAGGATACAGACTCACAGCAGTCACTTTGGCAAAAGTAGACAAGTGCTGAGGGCCTTGTTATTGCGTTGTTTTTAAGGAGTAGAAGAGACTGTCCTTTATCAGCTCTGCACAATTAGCACTGTTCAGGACAACAGGTCAGGCCAGAACAAGCAGCAAGGAGCAGAGGTCATAGGCCTGCAAGCCTCTGGGCTGTGTTTCCATTGGAACCCTCTACTTGCAAGTCTCTTTGTGATGGTGAATGTGAATGACATGCACAGGGAGGTGAATCACAAAGAATAAAAGATTAGCACATTGAGTGGAAAGAGAGGTAGTGTGCATGAAAACATGCAGGTTTTTCACTGGCTTTCTTGCTCTGTGAATGCAAATTGTTTTCATAAATACTTTGCTGAAGCCTGTAAGGACTAATGTAGTTTTCTTACTATTTACCCTTCAACTGATTGCTCAATATTGTAGGAAAAAAAAAAAAAAAAAAAAAAAAAAGAGGTTGATTTCTTAGGAGGAAATACAGTCTTGTTAATTCTTTCCATGGTTTTATTAGTATGGTCTTTATTTAGGCTTTTGCCAGAAACACAGTTTTAATACTGCAAATACTGCTACATCTCTCAGTATTCCCATTTTTGAGCTTTATGACATTATCTTTTTTTGATGATGGCTGTCATGATATATCAATTCAAACAGGTCCTCCAGGAGTACTGTGCTCAGGTTGTATTCTCTCATCACAGTGGTCAGCTGCTTTTCTTTTCTTTTCTATTTTCTTCTAAGGTGCCATTTCTTTCAGTCACAAGGGTATATTTTTGCTGGTGTAAACAATGAGTGCAAGATTAACTTACAAGGCAGGCATTTGCTAGGAAGATTAGCATTAGCTCATGGAATAGAAAACCTCATACTGTAACTATTATCCCATAAAAACTGAAATTAAATGAGCTTCTATTGTGATGATTCAAAAGAACCACATACTGTCTTGAGAAATGCATATTTCCTTTCTAATAGATACATCATTTCTCTAATTGTAATACAGCATGATTCATAATTACCTGAATCATCTCACATTTATATATATCAAAATAAGTATATCGGAACTCTCTAAAATTTTACTGACAGTTCTGAGCTGTCAGCACTTGTGACCTTTTAGTGTTATTCAGAAGCAGCAGCTGATTTTTAGGAAAGAAAGCAAACTGAACAGACCTGTGTCTATTTTTTGAGACATTCACCTTTCTTTTGGGAACTGAGCATATGATAGTATTGACAGATAGTAAATCAAGAGTATTCTGTGATTCTGAAATACATATATACTGATTAAAGCCTGAACTTCTCTTTTTAAAGCAGCTAGACCCAAGCTACAATACTTTACAGCAGATTTCCATGGCTTTTAGAAGCATTTATGAATAAGAATATTATCTTTAGTTGTACAAAAAAAGATGAAATAATTATTGTTATTACAGCTCTAAAGCATCTGGTTTTGTAATTCTAAAAGCCTGGAAATTTCAGGGAGTGGAAGGATCAGATTGGCATCAGATTTGGCACTGTTTTGATGCCTTTCCTGAAGAGAAAGAAAAAGGCAGAAGGAATGTTTAATTCTCCTATTTAGCTGAATCTAACAGGGTGCTGGCGTAGAGTCAAAAGCTCACAGGCCCATAAAGGAAAACCAGAATGGGATATGGATACTAAATCCTCAGACTAGTGGACACAGCATGAGGAAAGGCAGCTAGAGGTTCTGCAGCCATGGTCACCCTGCTCTGCTCACAGATATGCTTCCCACTATCATGGAATTGCTCTCTACAGACCAGATAGACCCGACAAAGGCCCCCACAGCTGCACTGGTTCCTACTGTAGTTGAGGTGAGTGCTTAGCACTTCAGCCAATGTAACACAAAGCATTGTGGAAATAAGTGTTTTTATTAAAAGACTTATCTGTCAATGGAGTGGCTCTTGCTTCCAAAACGGCTTATGTATTTTACTTTGGAGAAACTGTTGAATAAAGTATGCAGATGGTGCTGGGAGCTTGGTAAAAGCATTAGTGTCTTATGCAGCACTGTCCAAGTGAAAGCAGACTCAGATAGCATGGTATTTCCCATGTCATGTATTTGTGTCAACTGAAGTCATGCTGACCTGTTTTCTTGAGGCTTAAATGCTTATACAAGCCAGATGCTGAGCCTGTAGGGTGATTACAGTACTAATTACTAATTTTGACATATATTTCTAGTGATGAGAGTTGTTTCCAGAATGCCTTTGATGCTAGTTTGCAAGGACGCTGAGTTGAGACTTTCCGTTCTGTATTATCTTTCAATGCTGACGTTTGCTTGTTCTGTACTTTTAGATGCAGGAATATAGCGGTAGGCAGTAAGGCAAATTCAACCATTGGTTTTGTACATAATAGGGGGCATAAAGTAAACCAAGCAATGGATTTTTTCTATGAGAAAAGCTATATCTGCTTTTCTCAGTTGTTTTTCTATCTTATTTTATTTACTGTTCTCGTATCCTTGAAAACAGGACAAGAATCACCTGAAGGTAAAAGAAGTTGAAAATCATAACTAAACATAATCATGACTCTCTTGCCAGTTTCCAGCCTTTTCCTTTCTCCCACATTTTTGCTCCCGTTAAGACAAGGAGACATTGCATATGAGTATGAAATACATTTGTCTCCTGCTCTACAGTGAAATTGAAATCATGAAATAATAAAAGGAACATGCAAACAAATTTAGCAAGTTCATAACAAATGCTGAGGTTTGCTTATCAGCTAAACAAGTACTGTGGGTAGCTGTAAAGAGGAAAATTACAGGAACAGGAAGGGTAGACATTTCCTTTTAAAAGACATGGTTATAAAAAGCTCACTTATAAAAGATATGTAGAGAGGTAGAAGCTATGAATCTTCAAGGAAGAGGAAGAGGATGAAGGAATTTATATATCTTGAAAGTAGCAATGAGGTGCAAAGGGCTGGCAGTGCCATAGACTGGAGACAATGGCCAGGGCTGCTCTGCAGCAGTGGCCCTGAGAGTCCCCATCAGCAGCGCAGTGTCAGGGCCGACTTCTGATGAGCAGGAGCATCAGCAGAGGTGATCACATCCTCTGCTCAGTGCTTGCTAGGTACAGATTACCTGGTGGTTTTGGAGCCCCAGTAGTAGAAATACATCAATAAATAGGAAGAATCCCCTGGGATGGATGGGGATGGAGCATTTGGCCTGTGGGTTGAGGAACTGGTGGTTACTCAGCCAGAGGATGAGGTGACTTCAGGAGCATCCCCCTACTGACAAGAAGATCATATGAAAACAGAGGCCACTTCTTCACAGAGTTGCCTGTTACTGCAGGGAAGTAGGAAAAGCACTGGTGAATCAACAGGCCAAGGCAGATGGGGAGCATGTGATGAATGGGAGGCTGGCTGGTTCTTTGTTTTTTTTTCTCTTTGAAGTGGACCTGACTCATGGCTTCAAGCAGCATTGATCCGTAAAGTGTTTATTCTTCTGTAGGACATCATAGGCAGGTAGATAAGGAGCACCAGATGCAGCACAGTTTCAAGTGGAGCTGGATAGAAAAGCAACAGATTGACCAGGACTTACTTTTTTTTCTGTGAACAAACAGGTTTTTTTGTTTTTAATTCCTATTTGTTTTCTAATGAGGCTCATGCAATAGTATTTCCTCTCCTTTATTAATAGTGCCAGAACCCATGGCCTAATTGAAACGAAATCTGATAGAGTACCCTTAAATACTAAGTTCCCGGGTGGTTAACAAAAGGAAGAAGCTAATTAATGGAGAAGGACACTGTCAAAGTCTGCCATCAGCTTAGACACTAGCTGGGATGAAGGTCTGAGCAGGGAGAGTGAAGGCAAGCACAGTAAGGTATAAGCCCTGTGTGACAGCACAGGCAGAGATCATGCATTTCTGGGTGCATTTCCAGACAAAAAAACAATAGGAAATGGGCCCACAGTACTTCTGCAGCTGGTGGAGTGTTTGAAGATAGAAGGACTATACTCTGTGCCACAGATAGGCAGTTCACAGAATCACAGAATGGCCAGGGTTGGAAGGGACCTCAAGGATCATGAAGCTCCAACCCGCCTGCCACATGCAGGGCCACCAACCTCCACATTTAATACTAGACCAGGCTGCCCAGGGCCCCATCCAACCCGGCCTTGAACACTTCCAGGGATGGGGCATCCACAACCTCTCTGGGCAGCCTGTTCCAGCACCTCACCACTCTCTCTGTACAGAATTTCCCCCTGACATCCAACCTACATCTCCCCTCCCTCAACTTAAAACCATTCCCCCTTGTCCTGCAGTTATCTACCCTTTCAAAGAGTTGATTCCCCTCCTGTTTGTAGGCTCCCTTTACGTATTGAAAGGCTGCAATGAGGTCACCCCACAGCCTTCTTTTCTCCAGGCTGAATAAGCCCAGCTCCTTCAGCCTGTCCTCATAGGGGAGGTGCTCCAGTCCCCTGATCATCTTTGTGGCCCTCCTCTGGACCCTTTCCAACAGCTCCCTGTCTTTCCTGTACTGGGGGCTCCACACTTGGATGCAGTATTCCAGATGGGGCCTCACAAGAGCAGAATAGAGGGGGACAATCACCTCTCTGTCCCTGCTGGCCACCCCTCTTTTGATGGAGCCCAGGATACCATTTGCCTTCCGAGCCGCAAGGGCACACTGCTGGCTCATGTTAAGTTTTTCATCTATCAAGACCCCCAGGTTCTTCTCCACAGGGCTGCTCTCAAGGACCGCTCCTTACAGTCTGTATGGATGCCTTGGAAAAAACTCTGCACTTTGCCGTGTTGAACCTCATCAGGTTCACCCGGGCCCACCTTTCTAGCCTCTCGAGGTCCCCCTGAATGGCATCCCTTCCTTCTACTGTGTCTACCGCACCACTCAGCTTGATGTCATCAGCAAACTTGCTGAGGGTGCACTCGATTCCATGATCGATGTCATTGATAAAGATGTTAAAGAGCACCGGTCCCAAGACAGACCCCTGGGGGATTGCACTCGTCACCAGCTTCCACCTGGACTTAGAGCTATTGATGACCACCCTCTGTCTGCAGCCTTTCAACCAGTTTCTTATCCATCAAGTGGTCCACCCATCAAATCCATACTTGAAAACTGTCTTTAAAATTGCTGAGCTTTCCATTTCTCCTGACCCTTCTCTGTCTATGGGCTCTTTAACTCAAGAGATGTGAGCTGGTTGGCTGAAATTAGGTGTTCTCAATAATCACAAGCACAATTACCACTCTTCAGTCACATGCCTTGGTACTGAGGCTCTGAAACAGACTTCATCTCCTTGACCCTATACAGGGCATATGAGCAGCACAACCAGATACATCTGAGCAGCCTGATTTCTGATCATTTGAGTGACTTAATTTGGGATATGAGTGAGAAAGAATTTGGTGCTATTGTGTTAGGAGTCAGAAGTTACATAGTACAGTCATAGACCATCCAAAACAGGACCTAACTCACCAGATATGCTATCATAGGACCCATGTCATATACCATTGTCTCCACCCTAATGAAAGGCTATCTTAAAAGGCTTCCATCCCACTATAACTCTCACTGTGTTTCTGCCATGAAGAGAAGTGGAAGCCTCAGTGATATCCCACCTCTAGATGGCATGGTGATACTATAAAATGTTCAAGACATCCAATATATTAAGCAATTATTAAACCATTGTCATGGTAAGATTATACTCCAGTGACTAACGTGCGTATTGGATAATCCTGTTTCCTAGCATGCCTGGATTGATCACAATGACAGTACTGGAATAAGAGTTTAAAAAGCCAGAGGAAAATTACTGGACAGGTAGGGTAGCGACATTTTCAAATATTGGTAACTTAAGCATTCATTTTGCAAATGCTGTAGCTCACAGTTTGTAAAAGCATCAGTTCATGATTCTGTCTTTATAGCAGTCGTGTTTGGGTTGCAAGAATGCAAAATTAGAATACTGTTGATGAATTTCTGTCACCAATTTCATTCTCCAAATCTACTTGCATTTAAAGGAAAATAAAATGTGATGGTCTGCACATACTGTTCATACAGATTAGAGCACATCTGCAAATAAAACATTCAGAGGCTTAGAGAAAATTATTTACCCTTCACTAAGCATATGAATCTTAGCAGCTTCATTGGGAGTTGTGCACATGTGTTTGACTGCATTCCTGAATTTTTCTTGTGGGCATGGAAAAAGTCCAAATGATAATTTTCAAAAGAGAAAAAAGTCCCTGGGTATTTTTTTTTCTATTGTGTCATTTTTTATTTGGTGCCTTCTCTGAGCTCTCCAGTCCATAGAATGTCAAAGAATGCCCCAAATGCCAAATCTTAAGTAGTCTTCACTTTTCAGCCATCACTGAAACGAGTTCCATAACAAAATAGGAATTTACAGTAGCTCAGGAGATCCCCTGAGGTTCCTTTCTCTGAAAAACAACACAAATGGGGCCTAGTTGACATAGTGTATTATTTGATGGATCAAACACCATGCTGGTGAGAAATTGTTCATGAAAGGACTTAAAGAAAGGAAAAGTATTTATTTGTTGCACATGAAATATTCCCCAAAATAGCTTTCTGCTCCATGGTCTCTGTGACACCAGACAGCCTCTTTGGGCCCTGTCAAGTTCTGCAAAAGCCACGCTGTGTCTGCTCCAGCATTTAGATTGGTGCTTTTCAAGCAAGACCTGCCAAGCTGGAGATGAGGTGCCTGGCTTTGCAGACAACTTAGGTTTTGTGCCTCAGGAGCATTTGCTCCTTGGTAGCTCCCTAGGGGAGGAAGGAAGCATTTCCCAAGGAAACATAAAGCTTTGGTGTACTGTCTGAGAATAACCTTATAACTTCCCCCAGTTAATTAGGTGAGGTGATGAGATAGTCCCAGTGCCTTGTGCACCACAATTTGCACAGCTCCTTTATACCACCACAGAGTAAGGAAATACTAAAATACAAGTCAAACTTGCAAAAGTTGGGAAAAGCTTGAAGATATTTTTTTGCAAAATAATTTCAACAGTTTTGGATTTATGCAGCTTGTTACTCCTGTGAACTACATGCTCCTTTCTCCCACAGGAGCCCTGGATCATTCCATACGTGGATAACTACCAAATATTTCTTTTCTGCTTTTCTTTCCGCAGAGGGAGGTTCTTAATGCCTGACCAGTTAAACTAACTAAACCAAACCAACAAAACAACATGAAAACACAGAAATCCGGTTGTAAACACTATATGGACTTATTCCGAAGGACTGCCAATGCCTGCATCCTCATTTGTCCTCTAGCAGTTGTAAAATCTATTAATATTCTGTGTGTGTCAGTGATGGCAGCCCCTCACAAAGCATGACGCAGCCCAGCCGCTTGCTCAGCTCCTGCTTACGTGATGGATTCCAAATGACTGGCCCTCAGGATAGGCCCATATGGTGCGGTACGACAGGCTCTGCTTTTGCAGCCTGAAGTACAGAGACGAAGAGTAATGCAGAAATTCAGAACAACTGCCTCTGGTCCTGGCTTTTGGAGGTGAATCTGGTGCAGATGTCCCCAACCATTCTCTGTTCCCTTCTCCTCCCATCATGTCCTACTCGCATCTCCCATCACCCTGCAAACTCCCTTCTGCACCTGAAGCCAGCCCCTGCCCTCTCTCCTGTCCATATCCACTCACTCCAGCTCTCTTTCACTCTGCTAACAACATTTTTTCAGCTACTTTCTTAATTTTCACAGGCATTTTCAGTGCCCGTGGTGTTGGTTATCCCTTCTTCTGTCAGGAATGCTGTCTGGGGGACTGCAGAGTGTGGCCCACTTCACATTGGATCTGTGAAGATGGCAGTTTTATTGCCTATCAGTGTCTGTGTGAGCTTTCCCAGTAGTAGCTGAAAGCCTGAAAGCGCTTTGGCTGCACCAGCAGTCTCTGGAACATGTTGGTGGGGTGACTTCTTCATGGAACAGAATTCAATCCAACCATCTACCTAGTACCAATATTGCTTAATAAACCATGTCCCTAACTGCCACATCTCCACCTTTCTTAAACAACTCCAGGGATGGTGAGCTCTCTCTCACCAACTCACTGACCAGCCTGATGCAGTGCCTGACCACTCTTTTGGAGAAGAATTTTTTCCTAATATTTTCAACCACTCGGTGCCAATGGCACTCATCTCACTGGCAATATCCTCATTGTAGGAATAGTGGGAAAAAACTTGAGCTGCAACTTTAACTTGAAATAGGCATCTGGGGCAGAAAACTTTCAAGTTGATGACTAAATTAAAATTAAAAGCAGCTGAAGCCAGCACCTGGGAAAGTAAAGTGTGAGATAACCTTCTTTGCATGTGTTGCTTCCAATTGAGCATATAATATCTTTGCATCTCTAAGTAGCCCTGCATCGTTATTGGGTATGTTCTTCAGTATTTGGTGCTCATAACCACAGTATGGTGCTGCTGTGAAAAGCTGCTTTGTTGAACTGCAGTGACATTAAAAATTTCTGTGGTGCTACATATGAAGATGTTTGTGGGATTTTAGGTCCCCAGCTTGGACAGAGGAAGAGGTACTATTATATGTAAGATACTATCAGAAACTGATGCATATATCTTTTGTATTATTAACAGGTTTGGGTTTTTTTTTTAATATATATATAGCCATGTAAATTTTGAAAAAATGCTATTTCATTTTCTCTATTTTTACTACAAATAATTCTTTGAAGTTCTCTGAACATAAAGAATAAAAACAAAACTCTCCAGAAAAGGATGACAAAATTCAGAATGGGAATGGAAAACATTACCAAAGCAGCCAAAGAAACAACAATATTGTGTTGCTCACTATGAATAACACGTAAATTAAAATAGTGATTTTTTCATTCAGGAAGTCAAATCTTAGCATGTTGTCAATAGTAATACATTGGGTTTGCATAGTAATCTGGGCAAATGCAGCACTAATACCAGGGAGGGCAGGAAACTGTGCAGAGGAAGAATGTAACTCTCTACTTCCCTTCCCTTTCATTTATAAGGGCATGTAATAAGAGTCCCCTATACAAACCTGAGTGTATGAACGTTTGTCTTTCTAGAATAACTGCAAATGCACTGCTGTGCCTACTTCTTTTTGCCTTGTATTAAAAAATGGTATTTTTTCAGGAAGATTCAATTTTTAAAAAAATATATTTCATACTTAACAGGAGAGTTTTGTAAGTGCTGCTGTCTTTTGAACACATGGATTCCTGCTCCTTCCATGGAGAGCCTTCTTGCACCAGAGGTAGTGCAGGGCTGATGGTGACCATCCAAATGATGATCCAGTCCAGACCAGAAACTGGGAATTTCTTTACTTGCAGACCTATTCTCATTATCCAGTGTATCAAACATTTATAAGGTTCCAATCTTGTGATATCTAATTCAATTACAAAACATTTTTTTTTTCAGGTATGAGGAAAAATTATATGTTCTGGAATAGATTCTAAGTCTCATTCAGAATAATTAGCTGAAATAAATTATTGGTTTCAACCCAGATTTTCACCAAGGTAGATTATTTCTGATACTGGTTGTATTTCTTTCAAGCAGAGGTTGCTGGAGTCCGGAAATAAAGATATCTTTCCCTTTAATTTTCTTTAGTTGAGTGGCATCTGTTATCTTCCCACTGCATTAGTGATTTCTGTAGGAACCTTTAAATCAAAGGGAGTTTGAGAGGAGGATGTTGCTTTGAGTGCATCCACCAATGTCTTATTTCCTTAAAGAAATTCTATCATATCCTCATTTTAATTTACTATGATAGTCTTTAGTATGGCAGATCTAAACCTCTTTTTTTCCTTCAAGTTTTCATCTCACACTATTTACTTTCATTAAAAAGAAAAAAAAGAAAAAGAGAAAAATAAAGTGATGATTTGATCATTTTCTTCACAGCTGTCTTCATTAAATCCCTAAGGCAGCTCTCTCACCCCCTTTGGAGAGCAACGCCCCATCCTGATATTTCAAACAAATCTACTGCAGAATAGCAATCTTGGTGCTGTCTTTTTCTCTCTTTCAACCTGAAATGGCTGTACAGGGTGGGAGCTTGTTAATTTGGATGGAGATGTTATATCTTAGCTTAATTTTATCCCACTGGATATCAAGGCATTAAATGGACGTTCAACAACGTCATCTCATATGATGGAAGAAAATTTACTGGTACCAATGGGAGTCCTTAAGTGTACTACCTATTGTGTGTGCAGATTTCTCTAGTCCTCATAATCCCCAGCACAGTCAGGTAATACCACCTGTGCCTATGTTTTGCCACTTATTCCATGAGGAGCTTTGAACATACAGTTTAACCTACCTGAGAGCCAGAGTCCTCTGTTAGCTACTCTCATGGATACCATGCTCACTCAGAAAAACACTGCTCTTGCTATTTATTATTCGTGCTTAATTAAAATGGTCTAATACACTCCATAATAACTTGAAAGCTCTGTTTGTGGTTTTTTTTTTGTTTTTGTTTTTTTGTTTGTTTTATGAATGATAAGGAAAACTGTTAAAGAACTGAAATTAGGAAAAAGTTGAAAATGCACAGCTTCAGATCCAGCTTTTGATTTTATTTCTGTAGTAATAAAACTGCACTAGTTTTGCCCCTGTAGTGTTGATTGTTGTCTAGGACTTTAAATTTCTGTCATTAGGAAAATGCAGGAGGCAACGTACTTGTGCAGTTATGAGAAATATAAAAAGAAGGGATCCAACTGTGAGTGCATCTCCCACTGAGCCAAAATTTACTGTGTTCTTTCTTTTTCAAATTGGTCTTTTTGCAAAATCAAGGAGAAGTGGCAAAGGAAATGAAAGTAGCTATATTTAATATAATCTTCATTGAAATCCAAAGAACAAAAACGGTTCCTGCTTAAATTAATGCAGGACAGATAAATAATGCCAGCAGAGCAATTAACACAAACAAAACAGCTTGCAATTTAGCTCCCGTGTAGTACCCTCAGTGTCAGTGTTAATTAGTTGGAACAAAACTGCATCTTTGTCACAACTGTCACAGGATGGTAGACAAAGTTTTCATGTTTTTAAAATTCTGTCCTTGCCTGTTAATTACAGGGTTCTCCATATTGGCAGTCCCATGGATGGTGAAGTATTAATGGACTTCAAGTAATGTGTTGAAGTTTGGAGAGCTGCAAAATATAGGGCTTCAATTAGATGGAAAGCTAGTAAGTGCAAATCAACCTGAGGCTCTCATGAATTTTGGATTGGAGAAAAAGATTAAGGAGGCATTTCTTAGTTTCATACTGGGATGTAGGACCTAGCTGGAGATTTCTTTCCCAGAGAAGCTGGAATTTCCTGCAGTGAATACAGGTCCACTGTGATGTCATTGGTTTTACATATATTAAAAAGACTCATCAGTGGAAATTTACATATTTCACACTGTTTGCCAAGAAGTTAGAGATTGCAAGGTTCTTTCCTAAAAGAGAACTGATCAGGGGACAAATGTCAGTTCAAGAGGGACAATTATTAAAAAATGTGGAGAGTTATCACAATGTGAGTTCTTGTTGCTTGATTAAAATGATTGAAGAAATTACTTGTGATTGAAGTAATCCCTTAGAATTTTATGTAATGCATTTCTGCAATACTTTTTTTAATACTCTATCCCTCCTCCCTTAAAACTAAAAGGTTTTCCATATGTTTAGAAAGAAAATTCAAACAGGAGGCAAAGGAACCTGAAGCAGAGGGAGCAAATACAAACTGCAATAAACTTTGCTGCATTTTCAGTGGGTGACTTGAGTAAGAGAACTTAATAAACTATTGCATGGCCCAAAATACTGCTTATCCATAATTGGCCAATATATAGCTGACCACACATTTAAGCAATCTGGCAATCACATGCAGTTGCATAATGTTAAAAACAGTTGGATAATGTAAAACGGTTAGAGATAAATAGTTGCTGCAGCATAAGAAGTTTCTCAGCTGGTGAACATAACACAAGTGGTGTTTTCATCAACTCCCTTATCTAACATACTGACTTCCCCACTCTGTCAAAGTTAAACCTTGACATTATGGGCAGCACAGGGACTAGCAAAGAAAGGAGGAGGCTGCTGTGTCATTTTAAGTTTCAGAAAATGTGACTTCAGATCTTGCTTAACATACCGAACTTGCGCCCCAGTTTTGCAAAAGATTTACAGCACAGGCCTGTACTGTCTGATGTAATGTTTGATTTTTTGCTAAATGGAATCAGAAGCTTGTGATAAATCCTGAACTAATTATTGTGTGTCACTACACCATTGTAGATCACAAGAAATGAAACAGTTTTGTCATATCTTGTACTTGTCACCTAGAAATATTGTACAGTCATCTTTGCTAGGATTATGGAATGCACCAAGGTTGTGAAGTGATCAGGTCACCACAGATTGAGTCCTGTGTTTTTTACAGATCCTTCTCAAACCAGCCTTGTTTTCTCTAGCTACAGCTAGAGAAATTATTTCCAGCCATTTGTTTACCATATAGTCTGAACAGATTTTGAAGCTTTTTCTGAGCTACTTCTTCTGGCTGTTTTCTGTTTGCTAACATCTATGTGCTCCCATAAGTCATAAGTGTATACAGGCATTTCTCCAATTAGATGGTTTATTAACAAAAAAATGTGATTTCCAGTGGATGGATATGTACGATCTCCAAATATAGTAAAATGTATGAAAATGCTATGAATTCGTTTTGATCTAAAAACTTTAAAACCATAAAGACAGAGAGCAACAATACCTCATGGATTAAATTATGATCCTTCTTAAATAAATCTGCATCCTTTTTATTCTGTTAGCTGTCTGAAAAAAAGAAAGATTCATCCTGAGCAGTAACAGCAGTCTGGGCTCTGCCTTTTCAATATCATCTACTGTTCAAAGTTACCTGCTTATTTAAATCAGTTTCAAGAGGAGATTTCTACTTGCCATACCTTTGTGGCTTAGGACTGCCACATTATGCAAAGTTTTCTCTACCTTTGTGGCTTTGCTTTTTTTTGCTTTTTCTTTATGTTTCACCTGGATGACTTCATGGTTACATAAACACTCTTGTAAAATCATTTAGTCACACTTTTATCATCTTTTCCCTGACAGGTATGTAGAGCAGCACTGATTTTTCGGCAGCTGTGTGGCTTCTCTCTGTGCTTCCTTTTGCTTTAATTTTCTCTGCTGCATTCATTCTTCCTATCCTAATATCACATTTTCTAAAGCTGGACAGTCAAAGAAATTACATTTCCAGAAGTTGATAGGATCAAACTCATCACTCCAGGAAATCATGTTTACTAAGATTATGTGTTCAGGTTATAGGGGAGAGTAGGAACAGCAGCTGTAGTCAGTCTATATTTTATGCTGTTCCAAGCAATTGATTCTTAGGATCTGCTCTGCCCACTAAGAAGTAGCAAATGCCTAGTGTCCATCTCTCTGTGTACAACAGGAAAACTCAAAGCACTGAATTCATTGTAAAGCAGGATTAAACCATGCTGCAGAAAAATGGGTTAGAAGTTGTTAGTGAAGCGTTTTAATTACTGTGATTGATTGGTATTTTGCAGAAACAGCTATGGTTGGATTCAATCGTTGTTTTCTAACCAAAGTTTGCTGTGACATTTTCCTTTGGCCTTTTCCTTGAGTGGGTAGGTCTGGTGTAAGTCTATCATCATCAGCTGCCCCTTGGTCTGTGTCAGTCACAGAGAAGTCTTTATTCTTTCCTCCTTTTTGGAAAAATCTTCTGCCATGAAAGTCATGAACATCCTGAAACACTTGTAAGCAGAGGCAGGAAATGTTGGCCTGAAGGTGGTGGGAGGAAAGTGCTGCTGGAGGTCAGGGCTAGGATTTGGCTGGTTTGGCTAAGCAAGACTCGATGAGCAGGAGGAGCGAGCAGGCTGGGGGCTTCCCTGCTCCTGGGGCTGAACAGAAGCATATCAACCTGAGGAGAAAATGTTCTCCAACAGTGCAGGTATCTTTCTTTACACATTTGGATTCTTTTGAGTGATTATTCACTTAAAGAGCAGGAATTGCAAGGAACACACAGGCCTTAGGGTACCGTAACTTCAGAGCACTGATCTACCATATGGTTACTACAACAAGCCTTCCCTAGGCAGCAAAAAAAAAACAACAAGAATAAGATATTTACAAATTGAACTTGTAAAAGCCATTGGGAGGCTTACACAGTCTCTGCTTTTACTATGCAGGTTAAATAATCCCTATTTGTCTGTTGCTTTCATAAGCACCAGATTCAGAGCTCGTTCTACAGCAAAACTTCCTGAGGGAGAGCAAATTGCACTAATAAAATCAGTGGTATAAGGATAATGTGATATTACTATGAATTCACTGAATAATTAAGTCAGAAGGGATCTCTGGAGGCCATCTAGTCCAAGCTCCTGCTCAGTGCAGGGCCACCTTCAAAAGCAGATCATGATGCTGATTGACTTATTCTGCTTTCTGATACCTCTAAGGATAGAGATTCATTACACTTCCATTACTAGGAGTGCAGGAGTATGTCTTTTTATTGGATGAAGTTGTGTCCTTTCAGTGCAAACATTTGCCTCTCTATTAACTAGCAAATTTTGTGAATAGTATATTTGGATACAAACTCCAGGCCTGAGTAAACATAAATGGGAAAATCTGAAGCCAGGTCACCAAGTAAAGGAAATGACCCACTACAACTTGAACCTTATGAGTACTGAAGATAATTTTGCTATCTGTATGATAGAATAAAAATCCTAAAAAGATCTATGACAGGAAAGTAGGCTCAATTCAAAGGCTGAGATCAGAAGAACTCATCACATCTGTCACCTTCCACTCCATACAGTGACTGGCATAATAAGCAAGAACCAAAATGCATCAGTTTCTTCGCCCGTGCACAGTCTGGTCAAAGAAGAGAGCAGTGATGATATTACCTCAGAAGATATAAGGATCATTGTTAATATTGCAACAAAAGCTGCCAGCATGAAAGAAAATGGGACATTTATCAATTTCAAGCTGGATACAGATATAGTGTCAGCAGCAGAGACATTACTTCTGAAAGAAAATCCACAAACAATAGAAAGTGAAAAGGTAAAATTCATATTTGCTGTGGTGACCTAACCCCCTCAACAGCACATATGAATCAAATTTAATGGTAAATAAGCTGGAACAAATGCAATTTTTAATAATACCAGAGAATAAAATACCCATTATTGGTTTTTAAAAAATAACACAAAGTCATTGCTTTTATTTTGATGTGTGCTTATTGGAATGGGAGCTAAGTTGACAAGGAAAAAGTTTAAAACACTTTCCTTATATACAAAAACTTTCAACAGAATTTGGAATAATACAGAAGAAATATGATACCTTTTTGATGTTTTTAGGAAGTTCACCTTGGGGTTAATACACATAGAACTCAGTAAGTTGCTTTCTCTGGAACTCAGAGAGTCAGAGGAAAAAATGATATGGTGGTGCTGTCATTGATCTCTGTAGTAGGAAAGTGGATCCCTCCTTCACTTCTTTCTGCCCAGTGGGCATGATGAAGCTGTCCCCTCATTGTACTATTTATTTAAACTGGAGCCTGGTTTGGTCAGTGCTTTCTGAGAGTCTGTGGGATTCCTTTCTGTGGAACCTGCAGGTGGGAAAGGTACTGCTTTTGAACTCCTAGAGAAGAGTGGGGGATGCAGAGCTGCTCAAGTGCACAGATACTGGTGTGCTGATAGCATGCAGGCTGCAGGCACCGCTCAGCTCTAACAAGGGAGCGCAGGTGCTTCCATAATTAGCTCAACATTTGAGCCGGTGAAAAACTCCGGATGAACTACCTATGTTTTTTTTCTGAGTCTGAACCAGAGTGTCATTGTTTCCTCCAAGTAGGAAGATGTTAGATGGGCAGGAGGAGGTTAATCTGAGATGGATTAGACAGGGAGTAAATGTATGTACTTCCTATCAGTATTTTAGGCTCACAGGAGGTTTTTCAGAATGTTCAAACTTAATTTAAACTCAGGATGAAAAACTGCCGCTTCTCTTATTTATAGAGCAGGCTTGTCAGCTCTGGGATTTGAGTGATTTGTAAATTCCTCTTGGCCTACAAATTGTAGCCAGGAACTGCACCCACAGCTCTTCACAGGCTTGGGGAACTGGTGCTGAGAAGAACAGAGCTGGAGAAGCCATACAAAAGAACCTCTGTCTCATTCAGTATAAACTGCTGCAGTGGAAGACTGCTTGGTTTGCTTGGGCAGCCTCATGGATAGTGGTTAAAACAACTAGCTTCATCTGCAGCCATCCCTGATGGGTTGATGTGTCTGAAGCTTACTGCTTGTATTGCAAGAGGTTGGTCCCCAGCTGAACAGTAAGTTTGAAGTGTGTGGTGGCCCACATGAACGTGTGGATCTGCTCTGTGTGGCTGGGCAGCATGTGCAGAGAAATTCATAGAGGCTCCGTTTGGGTGGGATTTGTCTAGCAATGGCAAGTATTAACTGTGTAAAGCAAGATATGAAGTGAAATGGCATTCTCGTTAAGCTGTGAGTTAGTCTTGCTGTTAACATCCCTTTCGTTTGTGGTAAAGACATAGCATGAAATAGAGCTCACATATTATTGAGTGTCCTTGGGCTCCACAGTGCAAAAGATGCAGAGCTGGTCTGGAGAGGTGGGATGTGGCACTCTTGGTTAAACACTTTTACAATGCTTAGAATTCCTGTCTGTTCTCCTGCAGTGTCAGTGCCTTCCTGACTTCACTCTGTCAAGGTTTATCTTAAGGGAGTTGCAGTTTTAGAGATTGTGCAAGACAAAACTCTTGAGAGACTTGAGATTGTGTGCTTTGTGTGTAGAAGGCTTGGAAAACTGGTGCCAGGTGGGACAAAGGGTTGTGGTGATCTATCATCCTTCCTTGCTATTTTAACTGTATCCAGTAATGAACTTGTAGTTTGGCCAGTGTACAGCATAGCTTACAATTTGTTTGTGCTTAAAGAATGAGGCTTGGACTATAGTTCATTGAATATTTTTCATTAATTAAATGCACAGTATATGGATAGCTGATGTCCAATTCTATGAACTTTCACTATCTCATCAGGAAAATTGCAGCATCGAAACTGCCAATCAGATCTTAAAAGGAGAATAAAACTTTTTTTTACAAAGCCTTAGAGAGGAGAAGCTATGTATACCTAAGCTGTCTCTTAATTTGTCATGTTAATTTATGAGTAGTAAAATGATTTTGTTAATGTCTGCAATTTCAACTGTCAATAAGTAAACTGAATACAAATATCATCCTTAATACTTTCAGGGAGTTGTAATGAAAAACATATTCGTTTAGAAAAAAGGCATGTTTGTTCCAAGATCTCAGAAGTTAATGTCTGAAGCTTTTCATGAGGTTAATGCTGAAGCTGGACACACTTTATATTCAGTCAGGCTGGCATTGATTCACATATTGTGTGACAGTAATGGCTGAAGGTCCTCAATGTCTTCTATTTTTCTTTTTGAATGATCTCATGACAATGCAGCTGCATATTCGGTGTGCTTGCTGCTGGGGGTGACATAGCAAAGGAAAGACGGTAGGGCTATTATTTTACCCTTTGGTTCTCTTGTGATATTAAATAAGTCCTTAAAAGCCCATCTTCCTGGAAAAGAATGGGAACTTGCCTCATTCCTCATATTCTAATGAAGGAGGCATTCATTTAGAAAAAGGAGTCCCTGCATATACAGTCAGTACTTAGAGAAAAGTAGAAATGACTGTCATTAAGTCTTGCCTCTGGCTTTATATTAATGTATTTTTAAAAGTCAGTTTAAAACTGCAAAGAGCTCTCTTTCCTATCAATGGTTGGTGAGGGAATGGGTACCTCAAGTTTAAAAGAAAGTCTCGCTCTGAGTAAAGTAATCTGTGCGGTTGTTGAATTGTTGATTGTTAATGGAACTTGCAAAGAATCACAGTGAAACAACTGGAAAATGAGGAAAAAAAGATTAGATAAAAATTGCTGATATCACATATGTCTATCTTGTTCATGACTATGATTAGATCTGGCATATGTTTAGGAAGAGGATGAGTAGTTTGCTGTCAATTATGCATTCATCTTAGTCATCAGTGAACATCTTTTGTAACATTAATGAACAATAACCTATTCAAATACTGATTTACCTATCTTGGTGTTTTGTAAGAGGAGGTACTAGATGTATTCAGACATAGAAAGTAAGCAGTTATTTTATATTTTGAATATATAGAAAGTTTCTTTTATTTCTCTTTGTGTGAGAAGTTGTTTTGTACCTTGAAGGGAGATTGAGAAGACAAATTTCTGCCAAAGCTTTTGGTTTTGTGGTACCTCTGGGCATTTTCCTCAGCAGTACAAATGCATAATCATTTGGGGGATCTAGGAAAGATGTTGACGTAGCAGAATACTGAGGAAGAGGCTGGCCACAGGCTAGCTGTGCCTTGTTTGGGGAACATGTTCTTTATCTGCCTTTCAGTATTAGGGAATTGACTTTTATATTAGGAAAGAGGACAACAGAAGCATAAGGAATCATTTTGTGTAAGAGAGGAACACAAATAGAAATCAGTAGAAAACATCAGAATGGATCATAATCTACACTGAAGTGCTGCCACTGCAAATCCCAGGCTGAAGCCTCTGTTCATGTGACTTTCCACGAAACATCATGATTTTCAAGGGGAAAACAAAGATGTGAGTCGAGGTGGAGAGCAGAAGGGAGAGCTGTGCCACTTGTGACAATACATTAGCCGATTTGGCTGTATGATTGGTATGTTGAGCCTAGCACCAATCTGGTCCTTCTCATCTTCCCTGTTTTCTTTTGCTGACTTTCACAGAATAGTAGAAAAACACAAGGACTGTGAGACAGACAGTATGCAGCAAGAATGTCATCATTGAAACCCTGAAGGAATATAATAATTCAGGCTATAAATGAAGCCAATGACTTTTAGGACTATACTAATGGTTTTTATGAAGAACTGAATACCGATATGCCCAAATTTGCATGGTTTCTCCTGTCCCTCTCCTATCCCTCTCCCCTTTTTTTTCTATTTTCTAATCTAGACAAAAGGTCTATAAGAAATAATGATGATTTCTGGACATTGTTTGTATTCAGAATCTAGCTATGGCTTACAACCAAACTTGGGATGGGTGACACACACGGTCAACTATTCATATGAGAAATGGGATTTGAATCCCAATGACAAGCAAATCTAAACACGGCTTGGCTGCTCCAGTCAGGCACAATTACTGTTCTCTGTAGTGCTGTTCAGAGACAAACCTGTATTTCTGATCCAGACATACAGGACAGCACTCATGATGGATGTTGTTTCTGCAGTTACTTCCTGATAAGTCTTTGGTAACGGGAAGATTGTCATTCCCAAGGCATACACATACACACTAGGAGCACAGTGATGCTGCATGCTGTGTGGATTTTCAGGCTCTTGGTCCCAGCATCAGATTTCAAAACACTTTGTACACAGAGAAACAAATGACCCAACTTCTGGTGTTACCATGGGAGAAGGACACCAAAAATATATGTAGCAACAGAAAAGAAGCAAAAAAGCATTCCCCTCACAAAATGGTCTCCAATACAGCAAAAAAGAGATGGGGGAGCAATTTTAATTGCTAACAGTGCTTCTCCGGGGATACTTGCCTTAAGAAAAAAGTATGAGCTGCTCTGGTGCTGTAAGAGGTTGCTAAGAGCTTGCAGAGGCCCCAGACCTTTCAGCTCAGGGTAGCTGCAAAGTGAAAACCACCAAGCTAATTTCAGGTTTAATGGCTGTGATGCTCATTAGGTGAACACCAGAAAAAAAAAGAAAAAAGACCTTGAACAAAACTATCTTATTTCAAAAGTGTGTAATGTACTTTAATTACAGGGAGGAGATAAAGGAGATAAAAAAGCGGTCAGCCTGAACTTGGGCAGCTCTAACACCTGAAAGGGAGACTGAAACAGAAATGGTGCTGAATCTATACATAAGAGCCTCAAAGCCAATATTTTTGTCTCATATTGCACGTTGTCAGCATCCCAAAATTGCAAATTATCTTCCCCCTCTCAATCTGCTGCTAGTCTAGCTGTGCAGATAAACTTACACTGAACTCACTATTTACCAGCATCTCCACCAAGCTTTTCTATGTGCTGTCTTGGGCATGTGGTGAAGTGGCTAGGGCAGTATTTCAGATGCTCTCTGAGACTTTTTCAGAGCTTATTGAGTGTGAAGCAGGGCTTAAAAAGATGTTTCCGCCAGGTCACTATGGTGCACTGGAGAGGCAGTGTATTCAGTATTGCCCTCAGAGGAAGCCTTTTCTCATAGAGACCCTATGGGCATCACTAAGTCTAATCATCTGCTTGCTATCAGAAATCCCTCCCGTGCTTTACATTTTGAGGAGGAGAAGAAAACATTTGCAGGATGGCATTTCTTCTTCTAGTCTTGCTGAAGATCTCTCACATAAGTCCAGAAAGATGGATACATCAAAGTCAGCCTGGTGGAATTTGGGAACTTTTGTGTGCATCAGGTGTGTATGGATGGGAAGGAATGAATGTTTTCTCTTTCAGCATTGTCTTGGAAGGGCAGTTCCCATCACCCACAGCAAAGCTGGAAAGGTGGGTTTGTGCATGTGCTTGTGAAGACACCAGGACAGCTGAGGAAGCACTGTTGGAGGGACACTGAGCCCAGAGGGCATCCAGGCTCAGCACTATTCTCCAGCATACAGTGGACGCCTGCCAAATTCATAAAATATGAGAATTGTATATAAAATTGTTGAACTCAAATGGTCCTTTCTTGCTGACTAATTGGGGTCAAACCTCACTACTAAATCTCTTTTACACCAGTGTGCACACAAACACAATTGGGTGTCTTCTGTAGTGGGTCTGGCCCTCAATGTCCTCTGGTGTCTACTGCCCAGACCTCTTCTATTCACCAGCTGCTCTGTCCTGCAGTTCTCTTGTAGATTTACACAGAGAGCACCCTCAGCCATGGTAACCTCTGGGAATGAAGTGTACCTGCAGCAGCCTGCAGTGGTCAGGCACATGCCTTGGCTGCTTCCATCCACCCTCCATCCTTTCTCAAGTTTTTGCTCCTCCCTGATTTACTCTGATACCTGGCCTTTCCTTAAACATCACACAATAAGTTTATCAATTCTCCATAATTCCCCTCAAATATCCCATAATTTTTCTCTTGTCCTTAAGGCCCACTATAGTCTTATTTTCCCCTTCTTATCATTCACAAAGTTTTGGTTGAAGATCCTCAGAGCTTTGTGTAGTTCCTGCAACATCTCATCAACCAGGAGTGTGAGAAATCTGGTCTTTGGTAGAGACTCTTCTTCCTTCTTTTCATTTGGGCTCCTGTTCCTGCATTTTTAATTTATTGCTTCTATTTCTGTCTCTTGTCCCAGTCTTCTATGCTCAACATCCCATAATCCAATAGTCTCATGAACCAAATAGCCTTTCAGTCCTCACAAGGGTACTTTGCAGTCTTCTCCAACAGAAGTTCAGAGGATCTTACTGGATCTGGGGCAGGAAATGGTTCTGTGTAATTTTACTCTTGTGTGAATTTTGGATTAAAAATACATACAAACTCTCTAGAACAGCCCAGCAACTTTAAATACTAAGAACTCAAGTTAATGGATAGGAAGAAAACTAAGCATAAGATTTGTATGAAGGCTCATTAAATTACAAATCACTGAATGACTTGAAATGAGATTAAAATGTGAGTTCTCTAGTCTATTTTAAGATGTTTTACTATTATGTTTTTTTATTATGTAAAAGTTAAGCTAGTCATTTATAAAATCATCTAAATGCACCTTTTTCACCTTCTGTTCTCAGATTTGGCAGTGAAAAATTGTTCTGATTGCGGTTTCTTGAAGTGTAATTACTTTGTCAAAGGAAAATATAATTAGAACTGATATTTAAAATGCACTATAATTGTATTTAAGCCATTTGATAATTTGGTCACGTACTGGATGTTTTGTTAATTTAGCAACAGCTAACAATACTAAAGTTGGAAAATTGTCTGACACTTTCTCTTTCCTGTGTTTTTTTTTCCTTTAAAAAAAAAAAAAAAAAAAGGAAACAGCTCATAATATGCTCCAGCCTTCCCTCTATTCACAGAAAGAAGCTGTAGACACTCGCTTTCACTATTTCCCTCAAGAGCTTCACTGACTGCAGAGCAAATTGTACATTCTCGCATTGATTTGACACTCTGACTACATCAGGTTCTGTTTGAGGAACAACTGGAACATAATGCTTTGTCATCCTAAGATTTTCTGTCTTAGAAGTGTGATATGGACAACCAGTTGGGGGCTAGGAGTTGGGCTTTAGCAGCAGATTCGTCACTCAGGGGCATTGACGTTTCTCAGCTTTACTTTCCTGTAACATAGGGTTGGTAGGTGCTTATGAGCTTCTCTGGGAGTGGAAGGAATTCAGCACGTTTAGCTTTGGAGCTTAAAACAGTAATTCTGGTATTAGTTACTGTCTCTGTTTGAAATGATCTCTTAATAGTACAAAGTAAGGAATTCCCATGACTCATCTGTAAGATGTCAAAATTATCCAAGCAGCACTCGCCTCCCCTTGCTGCTAATGGACAACATTCATCACAGGTTCACAACATCATAAAATAGAATCGCTTGAGTTGGAAGTGACACTTAAAGGTCATCTAATCCAGCTCCTCTGCAAAGAGCAGAGACATCCTACCACAGAGAGCAGCTGCCTTTCCACATGAAGTCAGCAATGTGTCCATAGTGGTGAGCACAGCCCTGGGACAGAGGATGGGGGCATGGCCTTACATGGCAACCGTGGCAGTCAACACACGGTGGCTCTGTATTTTTGGTCTGGGAAATCCAGAGCTTTGAATCCCTTGATGCCTGTACTGTGACAGAAGCATATCAGATGTGTCAGATACGAGGAATGACTGTGACACACACCAGATGGGTCACACTTGGTGGTAAGGACTGGGCATGGGCATATCAGGCCATTTGGCTGCTGCTACAGCCAGCCTGCAAATAGCACAGTGCTGTGCTAGACAGTGCTGATGGTGGAGTCCAGATGCAGTACCATTACTGAATCTAAATCCAACTCTGTTCAGAAGCAGGAATCACATTGTCACCTCAGGAAGCAACAGAAGGCAGGCAATCCAGCAACAGCTGCTGCATTAGTGATTGCAAGCAGGGCTGGGAAGGGCTTGGGAGGGACCTGTGCAGAAGCTCCTGGAGTGGCTGTGGCAAATGGCAGGGGAAGGATATTGTCCTGCTTTTGTCTGGGATAGATTTAATTTCCATTGTAGAGTATCACAGAATATTGTGGTTTGGATTTTTGATGGAATCAGTGGTAATAACGACACACTGATGTTATATTGTTGCAGAGCAGATCTGCATAGAGAAGCTTTTTCTGCTCCTCATGCTACCCTGCCAGCAAGGGACTGGGGCTGCACAAGTTGCTGGGAGGGGACACAGCCAGGACAGCTGACCAGCCAAGTGTCCCATAACCATCAGGTATCATGCCCAGCAATAAAAACTGGAAGAAGAAAGGAGGAAGGGAGAATGTTTGGCGTGATGGCAGTTGTCTTCCTGAGAAATAGTTACTGCACAACAGGCGAACACATTCATTTCTGCTGTATCATGTAAGAAGGTCTGTTGTACAGCTCAAGGCATATATACACATATTTGCAGGGCTTCCTAGGGATGGTATTTAATGCAGTAGAGAGAAGGAACACCACTTGAATGCTACTATAGGTAGAACTGTAGGAGAAGTCCTGAAGAGGCAGCATGAAGCAAAGAGGAATGTGTGTGAGTGTAAATGCATCTCCAAGAGAAAGGAACAGGCAGAGAGTGGTGCTTCTGCACAGATCCAGTATGTTAGGCTTCTGACCTTGAAGTATTTTCTACGAGAGAGAGAAAATAAATATTTACTCACTTTTTCTAAAAGCTCTCTTGAAAACACTTGTGGAGTGCACATAATTCAGTGGTGGGAGCTGATGCAGATCTCATTTTCAGGGAAGGTCTTTGCTTTCTGGATGCATCCTTCCATTAGGGTTGCAGGCAGAGAACTTCAACAGGCACATGAAGAGGCAACACAGTGGATTATGGGGTTCTCAGTAGTGATCTCTCCCATGCTCTCTTACTAGCTGATAGGACTTGGAATACATTGTAACAACCAATGGAGACTGGGCATGGTTGTGAACAGAGAGATTTATTTATTTACTTTTATAGTGGAAAATCCAGGTGTCCAGGTGTCTCTATGCAGTAAGATTTTCAGGGGGGGAGGAGGGAGAGAGAAGGAGATGGAGTGGGAAACAATGTGCAACTCCCTCAGGATAACCTTTCTGCTTCTATGTAGTATTTTGCTCTTAGAATTTTTTTCAGAAGACTTTTGATGGACCCCATTAAAGTCATCTTTGATTTGTTTGAGTCTCAGGGCATTTCAGCCTGGTATCACTCAGTCTAGTTTTCATTGCAGGCAGCCAAACAAAATTTAGTAATATTACGAAGATGTTTGCCTTTTTTTTTTTTTTTTTTTTTTTGGCTTATAAGGAGCCCTTGTGACACATTTTGTTTACCTTGAACAACATTGAATGTCAGTAGTGGAAGATCACTGACCTGAACACTATATCCAGGGTAAGGCATCTCCATCAGCAGAAGGACAGATGTGGATCTGGCTTTATGGTGCTGAAGTGTGAGGGCCAACAAAGTTCTGATGTATCTATGGGCAAAACTGCCCCCCAGCAAAGAACCATTCCTGTGAATGTTGGGCCTGCTCTGCATCTTGCTGTCAGCCCAAACTGCCTGCTGATCCCCGGGGAAGTTTAAAAGGGGAAAGTTTTTCCTGCAGCCCAGTAAGTTTATAGTGTTTTTCTGCACCGATCAGAATTGTGGTTATTTCATCCCTTCTTCCATGTTTTACTGCTTTTTCCTCCTCTTTTTTTTTTTTTTTTTTTATTATTATTATTATTTTTCCCCAACTGCCTTTCACCCAAATCCCTCTTTTCCATTTATGTGCCTCACTTCCATCTTTTCAGATCTGCTCCTGCTGCATGCTGAGCTGTTTTCTTTTAACTGGTGGCAGCAAGACCTCCCCAGTTCCTAGAGCCCACTGGGATCAGACAGATGCCTCTGACCTTAGCTAAAATCCACCACTCTCCTCTCATAAAACAAGAAGAGAGGAGGCAGAGAGGAGTCCCCCAGGCTGGTGGGCTTTCTGACCACTGCTGTTCTTTGGGAAAACCTTCCTCAAAAACAGTGCAACCACCTCTCTGCTCCCACAGCTCCCATTGCTCTTGCTTTAAACCAAGATTGCCGTGCTTTTTTTTACTAGAGATTACAAGATTAGGTTCCAATAAGTTTGGAGAAATGAGGTTTCAGCTAGAACAGAGAGACCCTATTAATAACTAGAGAAAAGTAAAAATGTAAGATCCATGACTTGAATAGTTGCCGTGGCATTTTATAATACCCAGAGCACAGGGAAAGAGGCACTGAGAATAGTTGAGATCAAAAACCACAGGAACAGACAAGCAAGCTGGCATCAGCACTGCACTGAGTACAGTGTCATCAGCATCTCTTCATGGTCCAGCTTTTAAAAATAATTGTTTGTTACTAAAAAGTCATTAAATTTAAATATTTTTTAAAATATTATTTCATTTTATTTTGTTTTATTTTATTTTATTTTATTTTATTTTATTTTATTTTATTTTATTCTTCTTTTACTGTATAATGGTGGTTACTGTTTTAGTCATTAAGATGATCTTTATATTCTCTGAACAGTTGATAGTTATGCAGCTGTACATGGACGTAGCTTGTACAAAGCAGAATAAATTCCTGGGCAGCACTCTGTATTGCTGTTTTTCACACCTGGGGAGTTACTCTGCCATACACAAGATAACTGTAGTGTAGAATAATGCATACAAATGTATCAGTTTCCCAGCCTATGCACTGAATTTCCTGTGACCATGAGAATAACTCTCATGCATCTCCAGGCAACATTTTCCATGGACATATTCAGGTTAGGATTGTAGGACTGAGGAGTTATGGTTTATTTGTAGTCAAAGACATAATATTTGAGTGGTGTTATTTTGGTTGCAATAATGATGATTTCGCGAATCATGCAGAAGGAACTCTGCATTCATAAGCTGATTTTACTACATGATCTGAAAGATTCTTTTTTTTTTTTTTTACTGTAGTGGAAAATTTAAAATGTTGAGATTCATATAATACTGTTTTATTTTATTTCCATTAAAAGGCTACTTTGGGTTACTTAGTCTTTGGGTAGTTCATGCTGTGGTAATAATCACGTGCATCAGTACAAGTTAGAGGATGACCTGCTGAAAAGGAGCTCTGCAGAGAAGGACATGGGTGTCCTGGTGGATGACAGGTTGGCCATGAGCCAGCAGTGTGCCCTTGTGGCCAAGAAGGCTAATGGTGTCCTGGGGTGCATTAAAAATAGCATGAGCAACAGGGCAAGGAAGGTGATCCTCCCCATCTACTCTGCCCTGGTGAGGCCACATTTAGAATACTGTGTCCAGCTCTGTGCTCCCCAGTTCAAAATAGGCTGGGATCTCCTAGAAGGAATCCAGCGAAGGGCCACAAAGATGATTAGGGGCCTGGAGCATTTCCCATATGAGGAAAGGCTGAGTAACCTGGGTCTGTTCCTAGGTTAGAAAAGAAGACTGAGTGGGTATCTGATCAATGTTTATAAATTTCTAAAGGGAGGTGGGAGGAAAATGGATGAAGCCAGGCTCTTCTCAGTGGTGTTTAGCAAAAGGACAAACTGAACATAGGAAATTCCATACTAACATGCAGAAGAACTTCTTTATGTTAAGGATGGTGAAGCAGTGGAACTGTTTGCCTAGAGAGATTGTGGAGCCTCCTACTATGAAGGTATTCAAGACCCATCTGGATGCCTACCTGTGTGATGTACTTTGGGGTAACTGCTTTAGCAGGGGCTTGGACTTGAGGTCACTTCCAAACCCTGTGATTCTATATGATTCTGTAGTGATGTTTTCTTATTTCAGTGCACAATTTTTATAATTGCTGCACTATATGATGATCAAAACCTGGGAAAAAAAAGTTTGTTTGTTTGTTTGTTTTTTAAAGTGACATTATAGATTCTCAATCGTTTTTAAGGAGACAGAACTGTGATAATCTATCATAATTTTCTGCGATGTTTAGAATTATTTAAAAATTAAAAGATGCAGAGTTCACATCAGATTTTCTATGTATCTAGGCTTCATTAGGGACTTCAGCAAACATTTTGCAGGAAAGAGATGAGCCAAGTGCAGCTTTTCTACTACAACTGACTTTAGCCAACTGAATTAATGTTATGCCCTGCTTTTCCTATCCCACCATCTTTCCTTTTTCTCTTTATCTCCTATATCTCTCTTTTCTCACACATGCTTTTCTACTTTTCCAGCATTGTTTCCCTTATCTTACTTTTTCTGTAATTTCTATCTTTCTTCTCTTTAAGATTTATTCCCTTCATTCTGTTCTTTTCTCTCTCTATTTTAGATAGTTATTTAAGCTCCATAAAGATAAAAATTTAATATTTATATCTATTTTTTTCTCTAAACTTTCTACCACGTTTCCAGTTTTCAGTCTGACTCAAAACCCCAGGACAGGTGGCTGGCCTTTAGTTCTCCAGTTCTGATATTTGTCTATTTCTGGGCATGGAGAATAGCTTCTCTGCTTAGGACTGCAAAATTGTGTGAATAAATTGCTAAATTAAAATGTTGCTGAATCACCTGTCTATTCACACAGAAAACAGTGTGGCTGAGTAAAACTGCCTCATGTTACAGCCATACCCAAATCAGTGCAGGCATAGCTAAGACAGCTTTCTTCTCATTGTCCTAGTCTCCCCCAAAGTTACACTTGTTAATTGGTATTACACACAAGTCTAAAATGGGCATCTTCCACCTCCAAAATAACTCTTAGGAATAATCTGAGATTATTTGATGAACAGATACAAATGATGAGCTAGAGCAAGTGTTGCAAAGCAAGAAGATATTTCTGTAAAGGAAAGGAGTGGTGGAGTGGCTGTCAGAAAGAAGTGATCTCTCTTGCAAGAGAGGTTGAAGTCTTCTCCAGATTTGGACTTCAGCTGTGGTTTTGTTTCTCAGCCCTGGCAAAGAAAACAAGTGGCTTTTGTTGAGATTTTGGCCCATGAACTTGGAAAACTGGCTTTTGTTTCTGGTGGTGCTGTAGACATTTACCCTGTTCTTGGATCACATTTATCTAACTGAATTTCCTGTCTATAAAAAAAATACCACAAAATAGCAAGTTGTCTCCAGATTAATAAAAATTCCTGGTGCTTAGATGGAGGACTCATGATGAATGTTTGAAGGTCTTGACAAAATAAAACTAAAAATCCTCTTTGTATCAGTGCAGACAGAAGTACTGTAGTAACATTTGTTTTACAAGATTTGGAGAAAATATACCAGATAGGTTGTCATTTGAAACTCTATGGGAATCATTAGGTCATGGCCTGAGCCAGTGATTGAGCACCTGGTGAAGGGGCATGGCCAGCCTCCATAGCACAGCTGGAAGCAATGCACTTGTGTGATCAGAAGAGGAGGATCCAGGGTCCAGGCTCCCAAACTTCATTTAAGGGCTGGCAACCAGAAGGGAGGAATCACTTCTTAGAAGTCATCTCCTTGGGAGTTTTTGATGAGCCTTGACACTCAGAAATAGATAAGTAGTTCCTTCTTTGTTACTGGAATGTGACCGTTTGCCTTTCTTGGGTGATCCAGAAGTAGTTTACAACATCTTTATCTGCTGCCTCCTATCTGTTCAAAGAAAACAAACAAACAAAACCAGGTAAGTACAATAGTTGTATTTTAAATAGACCTGTTCTTTATTTTTTGTTGTAAAATATATATTTGAAAAGTTTGTGTTTAATGCAGTTGAGGATTATTTATGTGAGGGGGGATTAGAATGAAAAGGTGTCTGAATATTTCTTCTATTAATAGCTTAACTCTCTCCTTAATGACTTAATTAAGAAAAGGTGTTCTAGGAAGAGCTGGTTTTGATTTGTCTTCCTCAGTTCTATCTCTGATCAGGGAAAAGAGAGTTGGCAAAACAATCACTGTGAGGCAGTGAAATAGAGAAAACCATAAGGTAACTTTTGATGGTTTCTATGTTTGAAATCTTACTGGATTATCTTATAATGATAGAAATTACAGAAATCTGTTTCAGGAAGTATTTCTCCAATGGTTTATTACTAACATGACTGAACACTCAGAACTGGATTACCTTAATAACAAGGTGTTTAACATAGGGTTTAACAAGTGTTCACAGAAATTTAAAGCTTCTGATTTGTCACATTGAGTAAGGTGACTATCAAGAATTAAAGCAATCAGTATTTGTTTTTCTGTCTACATCCATGTTAACTGGCACTTCAGTGCGCTATGAACAGCCTTGTAGAGGGCCTGTTGATGTCAAGATTTCAGCTGCTCTGGTATATGTATTTTGTAGGTTTTAGTTTGGACTAGCTCTCATTCAGCTCATTCAGTTGTGTGGACTGAACACCCATTAGCAGCTGGAATACATCAGGTGAAATTGTGGAGTTCAGCTTCTCATATTGGTTTATACTAAGAAAAGGAGTTTGTATGTTCGTAGGTAACTCTGAGGTGTGAACTGAACTGTGGTAGATGGGAATGCTTGGGAGATGCAATTCAGAAATGTGTTCCTGCTTCAGTTAATGTTAATGTAGGCATGCAGATAACCTATTATTAAGAAGTAATGTATCAAATGGACTGATAGAACAGAGAACATATCATGACTATAATGAATTATCCTATATTATGTGAAGTATTTCATAGTATTTTTTCTTATCATTGTACAGCACTTAGTTTCTGGTACAGTCTTAATTGTGTAAAACTGAATGCAACAGGGAAATATCATCCACCTGTATTTTGTAAGCTGCTTTTGATTTTTCAGTAAGATTTTCTTTCACATCTAAGGACAGCATCAGTACTCTTTGTAACCTCTCCTTAATGTATCTTTATCAGCTCTTAAAATATCACAAGTGAATGGTCCAGAAAGTAAATTAGCAGTCATAAATATCTTCTGATCACCCATCATCTTAATTGAAGTGGATCAGACTGACTTCAAAATGAACTAGATGCTTTGAAACTATCATTTCTGCCATTTCTCAAGTCCCCCTGATATTTCCTACTCTTTTCTTTCTCCTATAGTTTGTTTGAGTCATGGAGTTATTTGGATCTACTGGAGAATTCCCCACAGTCTGTATTTACTTTCCAGAGGGAGAATACTATAAGGCTGTAACCAGATCAGCTGTGTGTACTTTTATGCTTTTCAGAACTCAGAGGCTGTAGTTTTTGATGGTATTCTCTGTGTCTTCACCATGCAGTTGACTGAGCCATACTGAGTACCAAAGGCACGTTACTTTGCATGGGAGACTTGGGACTGTACATCTGAACTGGGGTTATTCCCTTGGGTAAACTTCAATATAACCACAGAAAAGCACAAAACTGAAGCATCCTTGTGAAAGGAGTATATTAGTGCTTTCAAAGCCTTTAATTCTGTATTTGTGTAATAAATTTGAAAGAAACAACATATATATGGAATATAATGAACTTAAGGGAAGCAGAGTAAGCTGTTAAAATCCAGGTGTGTGCTTACCAGGAAGACAGTGGCTTTTTAAGGTTCTGCATTCTCCCTTGTTGTATTTCTGGTAGCATTCCTGGAGTTGTCCCCACGCAAAAGCTGTAACAGCCTGCAGGACTACCTTGTTCAGGGCAGCAGAGAAGATGTGCTGAGCAGCACTCAGGGACTTCTTTGTGGTTGGACCCTTTCAGTTTTCTTTTGTTATGCCAGGAAAACTTTTTTCAAATTCTAACTGTTTTTAAATTCATTAAACACCACTGAGAATGTTGTCAGCACGACAGGAGCACTGTCAGTCATGTCCTCACGGGCTCTTATGCCTATACGTTTTGCCACACTCTTTAATTTCTTTTTTTTTCAATTGAAAAAAAAAAAATCTGGTACATTGGTCTGGATTCATCATGATCCACGTAAGTTTACTTCTGTGCCCAGCCATGTGGACATGCAGAGTTTTACCAAACTGCAAAGGAATTCTGCAAATTAGATTCACTATCCTATCTCCAGGGAAGACTACAATTGTCAGTTCTGTCAGCTAATTGAAAATAATGAAATGTAAGTTACAAACAGCAGCAAAATTGTATGAGTCATTCTATTTATACTTGTAATTATGTCTAAAGGTCTTGAAATTGAAAGAAGATTGGTTCTGTCAGGTGCTTAACAAGGTTTTCTTGGAAAGGGTCTTCCTGGAGAAAGCATTGTAGAAACCATCTTTGTCAGCAAAGCGTAAACAGCTTGACACCGTATGCCAAAATTCAAGTTAGATAATGCTGCAGTGCACTTGTGCACATTGTTTCAACAAGCAAATCTATGTGTCCAAGATAGGGAATGACTGCCTCATGATGCTAATTCCCTCTACTTCTGTTACTGTGTGTTAGCTCAAAGTGGAGATGGAAAATTCTGTGGGCGGATGGGATCTTCTCTTTTCTCCTTTCTCTGAATCTCTCAGAAGGCCTCAGGGCTCTGGAAGCTTGTAAGTGGGATGCATTACATATCAATAATGCATAAAGCACAATTAGCACATGTGGTTCTTTGTAAGCATGTATCTCATTCTCAGCTCCACATTTCAGCGCAGTGCTATGCAAGGGACAGGGAGGAACTGCATCATAAACACAAAGAAATGTATTGATGCATAATTAAACAACTTAGTTCAATAGCAAGTCTACTCAGTACAGACTTGAAAATAAAAAATGTTCTGTGAATATTCATCCAAATTAAGTAATGGCACTATGAGAATGGAAACAGCAGCTAAAGAACTTGGTTTTGGTTTTGTTGAGTGATTATTTAAAGTTAAGAGTTATAGGAAAGAGATTGTGTATTGTTGGATAAACAAATCTGTTAAGACCAGTGCTAAAGCAGAGCTAAGACACTGTTAGCTCTTGGCGGAGACAGGCAGGATCTCTGCCCCTAAGTACATATATTGTCCTTCTTTCTCTATTCTGTGAAGCTTCTCAATGTGCCACTCTTCTATGCAGTAAGCTGTTGATTGCATATTCTGGAAATAGTGCAGATAATAGTTGCAGTGAACCCAGAAGGGAAAAATCGAAAAAGAAACAAACAAAAAAAAAAAACCCATAAAAACAGAAAAAAATAGAAAGAAATACAAAGATGGAAAGAATGCTATGGTGGCTATAATGTCAAGTACAAAAACAGTATAAATTGACCCTTCCACATGAAGGAGCATAACACTGAATAACCTGTATTATGAGACTGGAACTCATTACTTCCCAGAAGTCCTGAGTTTTACAGACACATGGTAATAGTGAGTGTCAGGAGGCTGATGTATGACTTATTTTGGGTGTCCATTATATTATGGTGATTTTACTAACATCCAAACTGCTTTAAAGCTCTGCTAGTTGGCAATGTAATTCATGGTGCATCTTAAATATTCATTTGTGGAGGTCTAGTATTGGATGTTCCTGTTCATATAACATGAATTCTTAATGCTTTTCAAATAGCTGAAATGTGGTACTTTATTATGGCAGTTTATATAATAGATGTAATAGATATGTTGTGGAGCATGCTTTTAATGTCCATTATTGTGCTTAGGAGTATATATGTTACATTACCAGTGTAATTTGTCAGCTGTAGCACAGTGTTGCTCTAAAAAGGTGCTGAAGGAGTGTCAAGACCACAGTTACCAACTGTAGCTCTTATCTATCTGTTCAACAGAAATAATATAAGCAAATTCATTAGTAAAAAGTAGCACAGTGACAGGCTGTCATATGAATACTTGCACTATTCTGTTAACTAGACTTTATTTTTTTATTTTTTATTTTTTGCTGAGAGAGCATCCAGCTGCTTAAATGTCTGTTTGGAATGTGGATTTTTTTCAGTGTGAGAAATATTATGTATGTTACTTTTCACCTATGAAATATGGACTAGCTACCATTACCTTACACACTATAAGGATATCTGTGCAAGGTCACTTGTGCATTGGTCATTATTTTACCCATAAGATTTTGAAGCAAAATCTCATTTCCCTTACTGTGTAGTCTGCCAGACTGACTCCAGATTTCTAAGACTTTTACTTATTTATTGGTGATGGAAAAGAATTGCATTTGAAAGGTCACAGTGTCCTTGCAATGCTGAGTAGAATTCAGCAGGTTAATTCACTTGAGGGAGTGCTATGACCTTGGTTGGATGTAGATGGTCAATATCAGGAACACTATTCCCAAATGTACCTGCAGATCCTGTCACGTGAATAATTCTAGGCCTAGCTGATTATTTCAGAAATTTGCTTTATTTCTGTGTGATTCCTAAACTTTGGTTGTAAAAACTTTACTTTTTTTCTGAACTGATTATGGTTGGTCTACCTGTAAAAAAAAAAAACAAACAAATAAATAAAAAATAAATAAATAAAAAATCCCAAAGCCTCAGAAAACAGTCAACATGTATTTGCTATCAATTGTAATTAAGCGTATAGTGAATGTTCTGTCAGAATTTTAGAATGCTTCTTTTAGAGCCAAATTCCCACCATCTAAGTTGGGGCCTCACTTTTGGGCTTTGATGCAACAAAAGCAGTACAAATTTCAAACCTTTTTTTTTTTCCCCCCCCACTGGGATTATGAAATACCATGATTGGGGGTCTCCATTACATATCAGGTGCTTTTACATTTCTTTGTAATTCAATTTGCTTTTGCCTTGCTGAATAAATGAGATATTTATATGTAGTTTTATATTCAAAATATAAATACTGGGGAAGATTAAAGTTATTTTTGAAGGATTAGAAAATTTTCTGGCTGTTGAAATTATTTTGGCAATAATAAATGTGACATTAGAGCAAGCATTTATGTAGAAGCTTTCGGTTAATATACAGGTGAAGTTTATCTCCCTGCTTAGGGTTTTTCTCACCGTTGGACCTACTTGCTCTGAGAAACCACACAAAAATAAATTAGTGCTTACACTGTGGGATTGCTGCACAAGGTTTATGTTAGAAGCAATCTCGGGAATGACAGAAAATCATATCTAACAAGGTTCAGTACCTAAAGGGATCTGAGCTTCTGAATTAATTCAGTACCTATCTTTAACATACTTTAAAGCTTACCATTGGATTGTATCAAGCAGGCCAAGTGCCCCTTTATGTTTTAGACAGGTAGATATCTGCAGCACTTGGCAGCCTCAGCAAAGCCAAGCTGTTGCAGATTTGGACAGCAACATTTTGCAATCTGATGTTGAAAGCTTTCTATAAAAGAAAAATCTTCTCCACGTTTTTCTCTTCAATCAAAACTCTGGGAGCCCACTCTGCAGGATAAGTGCAGGTGTTTAACACAGGCTGTCTATAGGTGAAAGGTTTTCACTTCAGCAACGTGTACATAGGTTACACAATTTTCTATCATACTGGAATATTACAAACTCAATCACAGAATGGCTGAGGTTAGAAATAAACTCTGGAGGTCTTGTCAAACTTCTCTGCTCAGTCAGGGCAACCTAGATCTGGTTGTCCATGACTGTGTCCAGGTGACTTTTGTGTATGTCCAAGGAGGGGGAAAACTCAGAGGAAACCTGCAATATTGTCACTATCCCTTGCTGGGGAAAGGGGAAGTTATCACCTTCAAACCTATGTGACAAGGTGCTACACTGGCTGCTGTAGTTTACTGAAAATTCCTAGTCATATGGGAGTATACTAATCTCTGTATACAGATCTATATTCCTGGTGAATGGTAATGCCATGTGCTGCCAGCCATCCTGAAATCCATTTCAGCATAAACATCTTTTAAGATAAAAGAACAAATGCTTATATAACAGTACAAGTACTACTAATAAAGCTATTTTCTGTGTATAGTGTTGTATGATCTTTAATTTGTATGCATGTTAGAAAATACTACATTGCAGGTAAGACACAAGTTTTTTTCCCTGAGTGAGTAGCTGCAAGGATCTTAGACATGTATTCTGAGATCCAACTAGCTGCTCCTCCTTTGTACCACTTTCACTGTGTTCTTGGACAAAAGCAGCAATGTGTGCTCATATTCTCACTGTGAATCTACTCAAATTCAGAGTACTTTACCTTTGGGACTTGATAGGCTTTTTACTTAGTTCTTAAAATCTTGCAGTTAATCGAGACTTCAAGTAGGCTGCAGGTAATTTGGAAGTGAAAGGAAACAATGTAAACTGCTTTTGAAGAATAGATATAATAGAATAAATCCCTATTGATGGATACCATTGTACAGAGGTAGTATTAAAGGTACTTTCACACTTACTGGAAACTTATCACTTTGGGTGTCTGTATTTTTTTGTAGAAATAAACTGATTAAAAGCATATATAGTGGAAGAAGTTGACAGATGAGTAACAAGTATGTGTGCTTATGTAGGAAATGTGCAAAGCTATAAATATTCAGATAATACAAGTTGCCAGAGTACAAATGTATATAAGGAAAGTCGTACAGATTTCTTCCTGTCAAATTTTTATCTTGGTGGCTATGGTATTCTTCTACTGCATATTCAAACACATAGCATCAAGCAATATGATAAATAAAGGAAGAATTCTAGTATTTCTGTTCATATAGGCGTTTTCCTTTGCGATTTCTCAGCAAATCCTGTAAGTGCATTTCAGTAAGCTGAACAGACTCTATAACAGTGTAAGTGAGATGCTGCAGGTTGCCTGAAATTCAAAATACTGTTTCCTGGGTTTTGTTCTTCCCAAGGTGTATCAAGAAAAGAGTTTTCAGATACTTATTCCATCCATCAAGAGATCCTTGAGCTGAGTCCTATTTTGAAGTGCTCCTAGCCTCACTCAAAGTAATTGCAAAATGCCATTGACTTCAAAGCAACAATGTCACTTGAAGTGTTGCCCAAAAGTTTGAATCTCCAAGTCCAGAAGTATCACCCAAGTGAACCATAGAAGGACTGAAAAAAGTATCCTCTACATCAGCCAGACTGGTAAGACCTGTGCTGTACTTTCTCAGTTGGTTGTTAATGGATGCATATTTTGAGAGCTCGATTCTGATTTAAAGGAAGTTCCATCTCAAAGTTGTATGCTAGAATCACTAAAACTATTATTTTGGTTCAGTTACTGGGGATTTGCTGCATAAATGAAGCATCTCAAGGACTATTTACAGCATTGCGTAATAACCCTGTGCATGTGCACCACAAACATGCTTGTACATCTCAGATAAGAGTCCAGCAGTTGATTTTTACAGCTAACAGCTTTTTCCTACTTCAGCCTCTGGTCTCCTGAGTCTGAGATATCTAGATAGTCCTTATGAAGTAGTTGTCTTGTTTTGACAAATGCGTTATGTACGCCCACGCCTTTTGGTATTCTTTCTAAAGGATATGTTTCCATCAACAACTTCAAGTGGACGCTTGATAGCAACAAATTCTGATACAACTGTGAGAAGAGAACTCACAAGAGTTCTTCTAAAATTGGTTGTACCCTAACTGGTTTTCTTACTTTTATCTGTTCCTGAGGCTTTATGTCATTTTATCCCACTGCTTTTATCCTTTAGAGTAGTTTGACTATTTCTCTGCTCAGGAAATGCTCAATATTCAAGGCTGCCAGTTCTTTCAGATGACAAGTGCATGGCATTTGCCTGTTATGGATTTAGACAAATACGACTAATAAGAATAAATAGTCCTGGGACTTTCAGGATGACCTACAGCTGGAGGGTAATTTCATATGCTTTCAGATATTTGTCTGTCCCTGGCTGATTTCCCAGATATACATTGTGACACAGATTAATTTTTGTGCTAAAGATTCTGTGCATTTTCTGATTATCAGTATGTCCATGTAGGCTACAGCTGCTGAAAAATGATGAAAAGTGTTTATATGGTTTACATAGCCAGCCAATGGTTTCCTTCATATATATGCATCTTTTCTGTAGGAAAAAGTAAACCTGGGTATTGAGAAGCATTTATGGGGCATTACAGCATGTGACATTCAACTTAACCAGTTTTAGAAAAAACAATTTGAGTAAAAAAAGTGAACCAGCACAATAGCCTTGCATGAGCACCATGGTATATCTCACAGGAGAGACTTTCAAGAACAGACTTGATACACGTTTACTGGGGAAATAAAACTGTAGTAGGTTCCACCAGGTAGTCAAGGAAAAGACAAGGTGATTTCCTGAGATCCTTTACAGCCATATAATCTGATGTGTGGGATTTCAGTCCATGCAAATTAATTCCTCATTTAAAAGTTTTAATACGGATACAGTTAATAAATCTGTGACTTTCTTAAAAAAAAAAAAAACTGAAAGGATATATTCCGTTGAATGGAATCGAGACATTGAAAATATACTTTAAAAATAACAACATCAGTGATTTTGGTCATATAAAGTGATTGTTGTCAGAAGAGCTACAGAGCTTTGCAAATCTGTGATTTGCTGAAGTGACTACTCTTCAAGGAATGTAATCTTGTCTATGTTTAAATAATATACTAAAAATACATATAGAACTCCTGGATAAAGAAACAGCAAGCAATTAAAAATATCTATAAAGTTTCTTTTTAAGTGGAAAAATTAACAATGGATTTTTGTCAGTTTCAGGCTCTGAACATAGAATCATAGTGATTCTACAATACTGTTTTAGTTGGAAGGGATCCATAAAGGTCATCTGGTCCAGCCTGCCTGCAGTGAGCAGAGACACTTGTTGCTAGATCAGGTTGCCTACAGCCCAGTCCAGACTGACCTTGAATATTGACAGAGATGGGGCATCCACCACATCAACGAGCAACTTATTTCAATTCCTCACCACCATTATTGTTTTAAAAACAACAACAACAAAAACCACAACCAAACTTCCTTATATCCAATCTAAATCTTTCCTTTTCTAGTTTGAATCTATTTCCCCTTCTCTTGTTGCAGCAAACCTTGCTGAAGAGTCTGTCCCCTTCTTTCTTACAGCCCCCCTTTAAACACGGAAAGGCTGCTCTCAAGTCTCCCTGGAGCCTTCTCTTCACCAGGCTGAAAAACTCCCTCAGCCTGTCCTTGTATGGCAGGCAGCAGGTGTTCTGTCCCTTGGATTTTTTTTTTTAGTCCTCCTCTGGATGTATTCCAACAGGTTGCTGTCTCTCCTGTACGGAGGACTCCACATTTGGACACAGTACTCCAGATGAAGTCTCACAGTGTAGAGCAGAGGGGCAAGTTTGCCTTGCCCTGCTGGTTGTGCTGCTTCTAATGCAGCCCAGGGTACAGTTTTGGCTTTCTGGGTTGTGAGGGCACAGTTCTGGCTCATGTCCAGCTGCCATCTGCTAGTACCCTCAAGTTGTTCTCTGTGGGGCTGTGCTCTGTCCTTGCATCCCTCAGCTTGTACTGATAGTTGAGTTTACCATGACCCAGCTGCAAGATCTTGCACTTGGGTTTGTTGAACCTCACGAAGTTCATCTAGGATCACTTCTCAAGCTTGTTTGGGTCTCTCTGAATGGCATCTCATCTGTCAGGCATTTTTACAGCATCACTCAGCTTGATGTTTTCTGCAAAGTTGCTGAGGATACGCTTGATCCCACTGTCAGTGTCTCTGATGAAGATATTGAAGAGCACAAGTCCCTGTACTGACCCCTGAGGGATACCACTCATCACTGATCTCCATCTGGATGCTGAGCCATTGGCTGTTACTCTCTGGATATTATCTCATAACCAGTTCCTTATCAACTGAACAGTCAAATCCACATCTCTTCAATTTGGAGAGAAGGATGTTATAGGATGCTGTGTGAAAGGTCTCACTGAAGGCCAAATGATGGCATCAGTGATTCTTCCTCTGTCCATTGATGCAGTTATGCCATCTTAAAAAGTTGCTAGGTTGGTCAAGGAGGACCTGCCCTTGGTGAAGCTACAAAAGCTGCAGAATAGCATGCTCCAATAGTGTGAGGCTATCCAATATCACTTCTTTAAAAGAAGATAAGGGGGCTAAAAAATCTGCAGGACTGGAGTTGACATTGAGAAACAAACAAAACTGAAACAGTGCAGTTATTTCAAAGCTCACCTCTCAAACTCAGAGTATGACTTTAACAATTTCACTGAAGTATTTGGTCTGGTGTTTCCATAGGAACCATACCTGAATTGGTTTGATCTTCTACACCTTATATTTGTTTTTTGTTTTGATTTTTATATGGTTCCTCTATTGGTCAAAAAAATAGTAGATAGTGGCATGTAGGGAGCAATTTAAGCAGTTAGTGATCACTTTTCTGTTTAACTAAACTGAAGCTATAATCATATGCAGTGAGTGAAAACTCTTCTCGCACTTGTAAAAGTGATTAACTGGCTGGGAGTCACAACTTACAGACTGAACTTGCTTTTAACTGTGTCAGCACGTTTAAGCATATACAACAGCTTCTTGAAGTTTTCCTCGTGCTTGTATGTGATCCTACCAAGTGAATATAAAGGATGATCCTCAGTTGTAAATCTGAATGGAAAGTAAAGACAAGAACAAAGCTTTGAAAGAAATCACATTAAATAAAATATCAGAAGATTCTCTGTTTCTAGGGGACCTCCAATTTTGGGTGTCAACTACTTCAACTCATGCATGCTAATGCTCAGCAGCCAGAGATCTTCCATAGTCCAGAAGTCAGTTGAAAACATTAAGCTGACAGGGAGTAGGCTGCTGTAAATACAAGCCTATTTGTATTTCTTTATAGTGTTTTAGAGGCTGTTGCTGATAAAGTGGTCACATTTCTTGTCTTCTCTGTATTTGTATTATCTCTGGATAGTTATGCCAGTGACATCAGTGAACTGAATTTAGCTCTGAATTCATCTCACTGATCAGAACATGACCCACATTGTACACAGGTATTTTGAAAAATTACACTGTCATATATTTGATTTTCCCAGCATTCAGAGATTTGTTCAGTAACCCTTACATAAATGATACAACAGCCCTAGAAAAGCTTGTAGTAAATCAGTTCTGACATACTGAAAACTGGCTTAGGCTTAAAACAGGCTTTATAGCTCCTTCTCTGTTGTCAAAATGGGAGGTGGCTTGCTAAGCAACAACAGCTCCAATATTCAGAATGCAGAAGTAGCTGTAAATGAGTGAAATGCTTTCTGCAGGGCTGACAGAGAGTGAGGCTGTGACGGGGACGATTCTGCACCCCCTCCCTTGGTACAGCTTCCACCTCTCAGTTCTTTCCTTTCCTACATGTGCTCTGATAGAGCACTCCTTACGGGGATCCATGGGATGTTAACAAGAACTCAATGGGATTTACATTTAAAGCAGTCCCTTTTTTTTTTTTTAAGCATTTAAAGACACATTTACTTTCTCAAAGACACACACACAAAAAAAAAACTATATCCAAAGAGAATGTAGTGGAATATTATTACTATTATTATTTATGGTCAGTATACTAGTTTTAAGTAGAAATGATGCATCCAGGAGATTTCTTTAATGACAACTCAGCCTCTCCTGCAGTCATCCCTGTTCCTTGTGGCTGTGAGGCTGTTTCTCTGGATAAGATTCCAGAGGGTGTGCACTGCTGCCATTTAATGTGTTGTGAGCAAAGAGTCTGAGTGCTATGACTGGATGCCACACACAGTCCTTACCCCCAAAAACTTTCAGGGTGTATTGCTGCTCTTCAGTATACACACTGTAAGTACACTAACAGCACAGAGGAAAAGTAAAACTGCTCTATGTACCCAAATTACCTTGTGGGTAATCTTTCTTTTAGTTGCTTAAAGTCTGGGGGAACAATTGGAATCCTAACTAACATGAAGGGAAAAGAAGTTAGAAAAGTTTAAGAATGCCTTCTTTGAGGGCTTAGAAGATGTACAAAAATATTACTTGGACTTCTTGTTAAGATTTCTGCAATGTTATTTTTTTTTTTTTTAAAAGGCATTTCATAATTACGCTGAAAGTGTCAAAATGATCTTGGTTTTCTGGAGAGATGCGAAGAGGAAAAAAGTCTTTATGTGATTCAGAAATAAGTGTAATAGCCTCCTTAGGTCACAAAGTCATTATTGTGTCTTAACTGGAGAGACTTTGTGACTCCTGTTGAAGTGATCACTTTGATAAGGGGAATGAAGAGGAACAAAGAACACTCGCTTGTTTTTATCAGTGGTCACAACAGGTCTGGGAGGTCCTCTGCCATGTTTCTCTGTCTGTAATACAGGCACAGACCTGGCTAAGCTAGCTAAAAGGTTACGTGTCTATTCAGAAGGGCCAATTGCTGCCCTGAATGCATGCTGGATGTGCAACTATATACCATAATCAATATTCCTGCTTGCAATGCAACTATTCACACCTGGCTGCTGTCCACAGCCCATGCTGAGAGATCTTTTGATGCAAAATAAGAGGAGATGTGTGTAGAAGAGAAGGAAAGAGAGTCCAAAACATACGGATGTAAAAGAAATAAAAGAAACTTACAGTATGGATTTGTCTTTTCTTCTGTGGGAGAAAAAGAGGCAGAGGGGTCTAAAGAGTGCTATAGCTGTCTGTTGCTGTAGCTAAATGTGGGACTCTCAGACAAAATCTCAGACAAACCTCCTACACGTTGCCCTGCTCTTATTCCTCTTATTTGCTGAAAACCATAGAGATGCCTTCAGAAGGACGGCAGGTTCTCTGCTGCTGCTCTCCCTGCAATGACCATTGACACAAGCTGCATTTTTCTGGTAGAATTGAGGCAAGGAAGTAATATTGTCCCTCAAGGCCAAGAGAAGTAGAAGTGTGTGTGCATGTGTGCTTCCCAAATGCTGCTGATCTTGGGATGCTTGTATCCTCCGTAAGAAGGATGACAAATATCTGCAAAATAAAAGGTTCAGCTTAGTTTTCACTGTAATACTTTATAGGTTGTGGAATTCTCTAGGGCTTCTAAGAAAACTTATTTAGTATTTTGCTATTTTCTTTTGTCTTTCTTCTGTCCCATTAACCTTACCAGAAAAGTGGCTGTTACTAGGATTTTCTGGATGCCAAGAGGTGGTTGATCAATGTATTTTATTATTTTTTTTTTTTAAGGTAGTGTTGTCTCAGTCTGCTCCTTAGAAAGAAACAGTCTATTTTTCTTCATCTGCTTTTAAACATCTATTGTCTGAAATTTACTCCAACTTCTTTATCAGGTATTATCTTGTTCTGTTAATTGCTTTATACATGTACATATACACCGCTACAAATTAGGTTTTGTCATTTAACACAACATATGAAGTAATGACCTGAAAAATGACTCATTTTTTACAATATACTTCATATACTTGATTCACTTTCTCTCAATATAGGATTTATCAGAAGATTTAACCTCTAGGATGGGATGTAACTTTGTTCTTCCCATCAGTTCACCTCTTCTTCCTCTTTTACGTGCTGTCACTCTCAATTCCTCTCTTACAGATGTATTTCATTCATGCTTTTGACTCTTCTGCTTTTTTCACTGCCCTATTTATTCTGTTTCTTGTGCTTTGATTTTTCTCTTAAATTGTCTTTCTCCTATGGCTTTTTGCCCCTGCATCTTGCTTTACCCATCTACACTGTTTAGACCTTTCCATATGCTTCTCTTTCTCTACTGCAACAAAACGCTCCTTTTTTATTTTCCTCAAAAACTTTGACAGCGGACCCTGCTACCTCACCCTATATATAGACACTTTCTTCATTCTGACTCTCACACTTTGGAAGAATAATGCAGCATGCACAATTGCTAAGCTACTACACTATTCTGTTTGAGTTCTTATTGGAAAAAATATTTTTTTATTCTCCCCCCCACATTTTATTAATGGATGGGCTAATCATCTACTGATTCTTGCCAACATACTGATCAGTGCTGATTACCTTGTCCTTTCTGATGCTACTCCATCAGATTTTGTTCCTTGCTTATTTGTGGTCTTATGCTGATGATTTATCTGAGTAGCATGTTGCAGTGGAAAGGCGTTCAAGCAAGCTGTAAATAAGCTTCCTTGGCTACAAGAAAATGGAGAGTCCTGACAGAGCAGTGATTTCCCTCTCATTTTCCTTCCTGTGAAGTTTATATATGTGAGAAAAAGGTTATATTAGGTAGGGTGGTGCTCTTGGCATATGGAGCTAGGCCAGTACTTAGGTTAGTTAGCATGGATATACCTGCAAGGGAAAGCACTGTGCAGTGCTATTACACCTGTAGGTGATATGCTTTGGGGATAAGTTATTATGCACTCATCACCACATACTACTGGTCCAGACCTACAAGAAATTTGCAGACATGAAGCAAAAAATAATTGGATATTGCTTTGGGGAGAGAGTAATGTTCTTATTTCAAATTGGAGTTAAAGTGTTTAATTTCTGGCTTAAATATTGAAACTTTTCTCAGTATATATTTTTTTTTCTATCAAGGGCATTTAAAAAAAAAACCACAAATGGAGGGCTTTTGGAGATATCTTGTTTGTAGTAATTTGTGATTATTTCTAGAGGTGTGTGTGTGTATATATATATGTATATGTGCATATCTGGGGATAGCAATTTGTGCTCTCTTAAAAGAGTATCAATCTTCAAAAAGAAAGAAATCTTCATTGGAATTCTCTGCCCCAAATAGCTTATTATTTTTTTTTTTTTGAGTTTGAGGGAACAGCAATCTGAAAGTTCTCTTTCTTCTGAGATCTTCTTTGATTTAAAAAAATAAATAAATAAAAATAACCCTCACTCTATTAGTGGTTGAGCTCACAAGCAAATTGAAGTGGCTGTTTTATCTCTGTTGCCATGGTATTTTTGGCTCAGAAACCTTGCAGTCCAGTGTAACTAATGTGGATACCACCATGGTGATAAATTTTGGTCTTACCTCAGTGAATGTCAGCAATACAGTCATTTCTGTATTACTCATTGAGGTTTTTGTTGTTCATTACTTGAAAGTTTTAAAACACCCATGACAATGAAATAAAAAGAGAGTTCATATACTTAAACTCTTGGAAACTGAGCAAATATGTGAATCTCATACACATAGCTGCACTCAAAATAACTTTTATAACTTTTTTATTTTTATTTTTTGAAGTAGATTCTTCTGATACTTGAAGGGAGCTCGTGAACAGGAGGAAGAGTGAGGTTTTTATATGATCTCATCGTGAGAATACAAGGGAGAATGGCTTAAAAAGAGGGGAGATTTAGCTTAGATGTTAGGTAGAAATTCTTTACTCAGAGGTGGTGAAGCACTGATGATGCTGAAATACCCAGAAGATTATACCAGGATAAGTACCTGTGAGGTTGCGGGTTGATTTGCCTTATTCTAACGCATCATTTCCAGGCTGGTAATTTTCTAAGAGATGAAAAACTGGGACATGGAGTTAAGCAATGTCAACACATTTTTTGGGTGGATAATAAAGGAAGTTTAGGAGAAGGGAGAAGAAAAATGCCATCTATCTTCTCAGGCAGAAAAAAAACACTTCAGCCTTGTGGCAAACTACCCAACAGTAACAATACCTTTGTGACCTCTTTGCTTTTTTGTAGTGTTTTTTATAGCTTTCTTATACTTTCTCACGAGCTGTCTAGGAGACGTGTGCATTCCCAGGTAGCTGTCTTCATTCCACACTGTCAAACTGATCATTCTTGAATCTCAGAGCCACATCTAGATCCTGTGGCTTTTCTTAATTTGTGTAGCACTGGGATGCCCACATGGTAGGATGTGACACCCCTACATCTCATACACTCTTTTCAGGTCCAAAGTGATCCCCTTTAGCACCCAACACTGTGGAAGGTCCTCCTGTTCTCAGTCATGTAAATACATGTCTGAAATGAAAAATCCATATTCTAAAGCACAGAGCTCATTCTTTTTCCTTTGCCACTCTCCATTGCACCTCTAGATGTGTGATAGAGTAAGCAGAAACAAATGCAGTATTCTTCTGTTCCTTTCAGCTTGTTGGTGTTTTAGAAAAACAAAACAGATTTAAGGAGGAGTTAGGGAGCAGGGACTTGTAGTGGACAAGTCTGTCTGCAAACATCACTCCATGTGTTGTCTGACAGATGATGTGCTTATGTGCTTGCTTTGAAATTTCTTCTGGATTATGGTGTCAGTACTTCTTGGCTGGTGGAAAGGGAGAGAAGGACAATGAATAAGATTTACATTAAGACATACTGGAGAACATGCTTTTCTTAAGTAAAACATGCATTTCTCTTTGGCTGGACTTGCAGCCGCTCTCCAGTATGCAATTCTGTCATTCTCAGTTCAAATGCATTATTACAAATGGTATTTATGAGCAGCTTAACTACATACCAATGCTTCCAAAAAAAAATTATACATATATTTTTGCAAATGTAATTCAGAATTGTTATTTCATAGCTCACTTCTCTATTTTTTATTCCATCTGTCAACATATTTACACAGAAAACAAATCTTTCCACTGCTGCATTTGAGTTAGCAGTAGGCATAATGCGTTCTGCAAGCATTAAGAAAGCAAGAGATGCAGGATTTGAAAATGGAAAGAAGGATACGTCCTCATCTTCTTTTCCAAACGCTGGATTGCTAAAGCACAAACACAAGGTAATGACTCTTAAATACACGTATTCACTAAAAGAGATGTATCCAGTCTTTTGTTAAGCCTTAATTGCTTAGCATCGCTTATTATTTCTTTATGATACTTTGTAGGCAAAGTGGCAAAATCAAGCTAAGGACATTTTATTTGCTGAAATAAAAAATGTGAGAGCTAAAGTACCAAACCTCATTTTGTTTTATTCTCTGAAACCATCTTTTAGATAACGCTCTGGATAACTCTAAAAGATCATTTTGAAAGTGCCTCTGCAGTTACCTTTCTTCTTTCTGTATTTTTTTTTTTTTGTGCTTAAAAATCCTAAAAATGGGATTAAGAGTTTTTTTACTGAAATGTTTGCTATTTTCTACACCTGTTTCATTCACCTGTCATATAATATGTGACAGTCCATCATAGGCAGTTTTCTCAGTGCATTATGAGTGTGCTGAATGGCTTTTTGCACATGTGCAGTACATAATTCTATGGACAGTGTCAGACAGCATGGCCATGGGGCTCTTGTTGCCATCTTCACTGATCCATGTGAAGTCACTCCTGGTCTAAACAGCATGAAGGTTCCTCTTTTATCTTGGGTGGTAATGGAGAAAACAATGGTAAATGTAACAGCTAACTATAGAAGCTGTGATCTGTGTAGGGCTATAACTCCACTGACAAAAAAAAAAAAAAAAAAAAAACACAAATAAAAATATTTTTAATATTGAATTCTGAATCACAATAATCTTGCATGTGCTTTGTTGTTCAGCACTGAAATAAAGGTCAGGTAGGAATAAAATGAAGAAAATGTTGCCCTGTATTTCATGCATTTGCTGTCACATACTGAGAGCAGAGGAGTAGAGATTACTCTATAGCAAGCAATATTTGTGGTAGGTGGATGGTTGGTCTTAATGATCTTGGAGGTCTTTTCCAACCTTAATCATTATGTGATTCTATAAGGAGAGAGATCACATCATTTTTAGTAAGAGAGTTTACTACACACTCAGCGCTGCTGCTTTCATGCTAACAATATCCCAGAGATAACACAGGGACCTATATCCTGTAGCATATTTAAATTATACAAAATAACTGATAAGGCCCTGATCCTTTAGAGTAGCTGCCTCAGCAGAACCTACAAACAACCACAGCTAGACCTTCTATCATCCTTCTCAACTTTTCTCTCAGCAGAAGGGCTTCTTAACCAGCCAATTTACCTCTAGAAATTCTTTTTCAGATTTCCTAGTTCAGGGCCAGAAAGAAAAGATCTGATCTCTTCTAGGGCCCTGTGACAATATATTGAGAAAGTTTCTCTGCGATGCATTGATGTCAGTTCTACAAAACTTTCTGTCCATAGAAAGCTTTTCCTTTAACAAAATTATTCTGATTTCTTAGTTGTATCACAGGAAGTTTGACATTTGAAATTTTCAATTTATAGATAAAGAATAGTACATTCTTTATTTAATAATCTTGGCTAATAGTTGCATGAATTCCATGTGCATGGTCCGCATTGGCAAATTGTTGACACATTAATTAACCATGACTATTACAGAGTAACAAGGAAGAGCACAAACAAGAATAATCTTAATTGGGCTTGATGTCACTAGGAATGAAATACTGGCTGTGTGTTTGAAAATAGTTTGTACTGTGCCAATTTTAATAAATAGGAAACATGCAAGAGGCCCACTGTAACACCTTAAATGCAAAGAACTAAGGAAATATAGGAAGGCATATATTCCTCTATATTACATAAAAGCAGGGCGATTATTTACTGCTTCTTCAATGTATATATAATATATTAGACATGATTTGATGATCCTTGTGGGTCTCTGCCAACTTGGGTTGTTGTATGAATAAGTTGTTCTCATGCTAAACATGAGAGAAGTATGGATTTGCTTTTGAAAATAATTGTTTCTTGGGTGAACTGTAGGATGAATAGATTTAGCTGAAAATGAATAGAAATGTTCCAGAATGTAGACAACTGAAATCCTATTAATTTTCTACTAAATGGGAAAAATGACTAGCTAATCTTCCACTTAATATTTATATTAGAACATAATTTCTTCTTAGAAATAAGCTGATACGTTTCACTAAGTGCAGCTTCTACTAAGCATTGGGGTGCTTGCAGAAGAACAAAATTATTTGTGATGGAAGAGATTCTTTTTGGGTCATCTCAGTCCATCAGCCTGAATCATTGGCAGATAGATTTCATTGTTCTTAAAATAGCCTTGATATTATCAAATGGAAATTCTGTAACCTCCACTAGCAGGTTGTTCCCTTACACAACTGTTCCTCTTGTCATAAATTTTCCCTGCTGCATTTTAATTTGTTTATTATCATTTCTTGATCAAACTCATTGACTGATGAGAATAATTTATACTTATTCTCTTTATAGTGCTCTGCTAAGTACTTGTGTATTCTTTGGTCTCTTCAACCTACTTTTCCTTAATTTTGCATACTCACTTCTATTAATCTTTCTCAAATATCTGATTATTCATCTTTTCTCATATATAGATGTATATTCTTTTAATCCTTTAAAAAAAAAAAAAACCAAACTAAAAACAGAAAAAGATCTCCTGTGGAGACTGTAATAGTCTGTATAACAGTACCACATTTCAAGTATTTTAGTCTATATATGGTATATTTTACAAAAACAACTCAATTAATGGAACTGGAGAGATTCCAAGGAGCCAGTGAAACAAAAGTTCTCTTTTCTGGCACGGGATATGTAATCTCATTCATAAATTTATCAAGAACTGTCTTAAAATCACATATGTTTCTTACACCTTTTACTCCTACTGAAAAAGATGTTTAATCATTTCTAAAACAGAAAACTTTAAAAAATTTCTTTTTTGGGAGCTGTTTATATATTTATATTCTCCTACAAAACTTAACCCTGATTTTAAATATTTTTTTCATTCCCTTAATCCTCCTTTTCTTCCTTCATCCCTTCAAATTCTTTAAATTTTCACCTGCTTATTTTTCTCAGATACATACAGGAAAAATTACAGCAAATCCCTGTTTTAAACCTACTTTCATGAAGGTCTTTCAGCCTTGTGCTGTAGGACGGCCTGCCTATTCATCTGGTCCTCCTAGCAGCCTTCCTTTGTGTGTATTGCAACTGAATTCAATTTCCCTTGAGCAGAAGCAATGAGAGTTGTGTTCCACATTCCTGATGAGACCAAGCTGGGTCTTGTGCCGAGGCAGTAATAAGTCTCTCTCTCAGAAGAAAGATCTTGTTTAGTGCTTCTTGGAATCACTGCTTTTATGTCACAGCCCCACTGTATTGAGGGCTCACTGTGACCCTGACTCAGCCTATCACAGTTCTCTCACCTCCACTGTTATTGCTGGAGGATGAGCGTCCCCTTAATTTCAGAAATTCTTTTTCCTTGCTCTTGGTGCATGACCTTGTGCTGCATGCTGTTAAATTTCTCGTCAATCCACATATTTCAGCTCTTGAGGTCTCTTCGTGTGTCAGGCACAAGTTTGGGTACGAGATAGCTGGTCTGAAGTCTGGAACCTGCTTGCAGAACAATTAAGTAATTTTTCCTGGGGGATGTGCTCTGCATCAGCAGCCATGTGTGGAGCTCTCCTATCTCTAGACATTGGTCTGTTTACAGCCTTGAGTTAAGGCCACCTGAGCAAGCTGACCTAACAGCCCTTTTTCCTCCTCTAATTCTCATGATTCAGGTACACACTGGATATCACAATTTACATAATTTCAGCGTGGTAAATACAGAGCATAGCAGGCCTTCTGAGCAGTCTGAATACTCTGTTGTGCTTGCTGGGCTCTAAGAGTTTACAAGGGCTACTCTGAAAGTAATGTTTCTCATTTTATTATGTAGGCTTATGATTCCAGAGATGGATGTTGGTGGTGTGGCAGCAGAGGTTGAACCTTCCCGCCAATATTTTGTTACTTTTTGTTGCTGTGTGGCAGATGCCATTTTTTCACAGAAGTATGAATGGAACTAAGGGATGTACTTTATGTGGAAAAAATGGCACCCACTGACATTCATTGCATTTCAGCAGTGTGGCTATGGTGGCACCTCTGCTGGTGCAAATTTTTACAAGCAGAGCTGGTGAAAATGTGCAACAATTGTCTTGACTGTGTCAGGAGATACTGTTTTGTATCTGAGAATTTATCAAGTAGTGCTAAACTGCTCTTTGTATGTGTTGTAGTTCCCACGGAAATAAATAGGAGGCATTACTTTTGGAGCAACCTACATGTTATGTCAAAATTATTCTTGAGAGCTTTGAGAGCAAAAAGATGAGTAATCCAAAAGTAAAATACTGAGCAAAATCTTTGGGTTTTATTGATGCCAACAAATGACAGTGGCTCAACAGAAAACTAAAACTAAATCAGGACTGCAGGATCAGGCTTTTAGGATCTCATCTTTTCTCAAGCACCTTTGCTCTCTAGGAAAGGATTAAATAGTTTTAGAACAGTAGACAATATAATCAGTGCATTTAAGTATAATAAACATATCAGAAACATGACATACTTTATCCTTTTCTTGTATGAACTCTTTGTAAAGAATTAGGTACAATCTGATTTCAGGCAATTAGATGGTTCTTTTCCCCAAATGATAGCTATTACAGGGTCCAATTAATAAAACTAAAACTGGAGAGGAAGAAAAAGAAAAATCCCACCCATAGGTACATACAGAGATTTGATGGACTAAAAGATCTGCTGAAAACCCATGTGTTACTATGGATTCAAGACTAAACAGGAGTCAGCGTTGTGCTCTCCTTGTGAATAAGACAGACCATATGCTTGGATGCATAAGGAGGAGCATGGCCATCAGGCCCATAAGTTATCAGCCTTCCCTTCTTGATGCTGGTGAGACTGCTCCTGCACATCTGTGTCCTATTTTGGGACCTACCACTATAGAATGGCTGCTAGAACCTACTGTGGATCCAGCAGAGATCTGACGGGGTAACAGCACATGGGGAGAGGGAAGGCACTGGGCTGGTTTAGTCCAACAAAGAGGAGGTTGAGGGGTATTTTCAGCATCCACAGCTGCTGCTGGTGAGCTAAACAACAGAGAAGCCAGCAATGTAATATGGGATAGCCCAAGAGCCCAACAGCTCCAAATGGAGACTTGGCAGTTTCAGACTGGGTATTAGGAAGAGTGTTTTACTAGGAATTTGGCACAGCATGGGATCCTGCTAATTGGATGTAGTGAAATCTCCATTCTTGCAGGATTTAATGTCATGGCAACAAAAAGCCACTGCTGACTTGACTGTTTGTTGGCAGTAGGCACACTTAAGGAGGAGACTGGACTAGATGGTGTCCAGAGGTCCCCTCCCACCAGCTCATCTGCTGTTCTGCACCAATCATTCATATTTCTGGTCAAATTAAAGGTGAAGAATTCTTTATTGTTACATATGCAAAGCTTTGCAAAGCCAATTGAAAGTTTGGTGTAAATGCTTCTGACTACCACCCAGGAAGGTACTGTCATTAACTTAAACCACAAAGTTTTGCTTTAGTTATGCATTTGTCTTGACAAATGCTAACTTCTGTTTCCAGTTCAAGCATCTCTATTTATTAACCACTTAATTTTTAGAGGAAGTAAAATACTGTGAGTTCTATGATTCTGCAGAACTACCTTTTCTACAGCTCTTCATTATTTTCTTGATTATGTGTATGTAAAATATCCCCACCATGTACCAGGTGTTGATGAGGCAGGACAAAGGGAGAAATGTGGTCTGTGAAGTTCTGTGGTTGGCTCATTGGGCTGGAAATGAGAGCAGTGTGTCCTGCTCCAGGGTATATTCCTTTGTAGGGGAGACAAGGGAACACAGGAGTCTATATGCAAACTAAAGTTTTAAGAAAAGAGACAATTACTGTCTGTCTTTTTAAAAAGCCTTGGAAAGAAAATTGTTAACTGGGGCAGGAGGCACAAGAGGGTGCCTGTTTGGAGGCTCAAAAGGAGATGCAAGTGACACACAGACTTGGCAAAAGAAGGAGATGTGGGAAGGAATACAGAAGACACACAAAAAGGAAACACGTGAGGATAAATGTGAGGATGCACATTTAGAGAAATTATATGGAAGAGATGTGGAAAGGAACATTTTTAGGGGCACGACTGGAGATGTACTTATGAAAGGTGGTGCTCCATGTTGGAGGAGATATGGCTCTGAGAGGACTCTGGCTGTTTTGCCAACCCACACTGAGACAAGGACACCCCTGGAGGACTATGGTCCGTGGATGACACACTAGGTCTGAAAGCAGTAACAAGTGAGGAGCAGCTGAGGAGAAAAGCAGTAAACAGGGATTGGCATAAAGAAACCATGACATGCTGACACCCCCTGCATCGCACATCACCTCAACAGAAGGATTGAAAAAGATGGAGCACAACGTGGTGAAAATAAAACAAGAGGAGTATGGGAAAGGGGAGGAGAAGAGTTGGGTTGAAGTTAAACCTGCAGAATGGAGAAAAGGGGTTTCCCTAAGTGTTATATAATTGCCTATGTCTTTGTTTCTCAATACTGGAACCAGTATGGAAAAGTTGATTTTAAGTGGTAATAAATTAAATTAATTGAACTTCCCTGAGTCAAGATTAATTTGCCTGAAAAGCAGGTCAGAGTATCAAGGTCTGGCAGAATGTAACATATCTTGTGCATTCTGTCATATAAAAGGATGTTACTATTCTTCAGTATCCTGTGAGGGACAACTCTGTGCAGTTTTTTTGTTTCCAGTTTGTAAGGGCATGAAGATAGCATCAGTAAGTACTGTAGGAGTTACTCATTTGCCTTGGTTTATTATTTAATCTTTCCATTTCTGCTGATAGTGCTGTGCTTATTTTAATTAAATGTTTCCTAGAAAGAGCTCATTGCTAAAAGAGCGTCTATTTAGAAAAGGCCACATGGAGCTTCTACTGTGGCTACAGGAGGTCCTCTATTATGTCATCAGAGAAGAGAGAGGCTTGGGGGCATCTCAGAAGCAGCAGAACTCTGAGATCCTCCACATGGATTTGCACAGGGCAAGGGGCAGCCAGAGCATCTGCTGAGACAAAGTTTTTCTGACACACTACAGCAATAAAAGGATACCCTGGAGCAGTATGCAGATGTGGTAGTGTCAACACTGTTGAGGAGAGCCCAAAGCTGCTTTTGAGCATAGAAATACAGTAAGGTGGATTCCTTCTGCTCATTTCCAGCTGTATACTAGTTCTTCCTGAAGGAGCTGCTTCAGAATGTAGGTAGCAAAAATATCCCCAAGTTTACCTTTCAACTTATACAATTTAGCAGTGCTTGATGTGATTTTGATTTTGTTCATCCTATTCTATAATTGACAGGAAGGTATTTTGAATGATGAAAAGCTGTTTGGATGTCTGGAAGAAGACTGGTCCTCTTTATTTCAGAACGAATGCTCCCCAAATAACTGCTGAAATCATACTGTGGTGTTCAAAATACTTTTAAGGTCTAGCATTTTTTTTTCTAAAATACTTGCATTAGCAGGTGAACTGCATAGGGTGCATTTTAAATTACTTGTTAACTTCCCTAAAGTGGTTGTGAGTGCTAGCTATTGTACAAGTGGATAAAACACAGATCAAATGTCAAGTCTTCTCTATTCTTTCCTTTTAAAAAAGAATATCTCAGTGCTCATTCTTTTGTAAAGAAATAACTTTCTCCTGTGGCTGGGAGATGATTTGGTGGAGCACCACATTAGCAGAATTCATCCTGACCAGCTGTGCTGGAACTTAACAAAAGGCAAGTCAGTTACAGAATAGCTGTGCAGCATTTTGGGTACTCAGCTCACAGTTTGGAAGGGCCTCTTTAAAATAACATGCATGCTGGCTTTGGCCTCCTGCTTCATAAAGTTGTGAGGTTTATTTCTCTCCTGTTTTGAAATACCCCTAGGGATCAACTGTGCTGCTCTCAGTCCAGATGTGTCCCTACAACACATATAAGAAGTGGACAAACTACTGAAGAAGACTGAGATAACTGCAAAAAAGGTTTCACATGGAAATAGAGATGAGCTACAAATATTTTTTCTTTGCATTTTAGAAACATTCGTGTTAAAATATTGCATCAAGAAAAAACATACTGAATGTCATATGTTATTTTAGCAATACAAATAAGTGGGAGAATCAAAAGAAACACAATTTGCAACCTAATTTTTGAGTTTTGCATATTCTCTTTTTCATGGAATCATGGAAGGGCTTGGGTAGGGAAAGACCTCAAAGATCATCTAGTTCCAGCCCTCTGCCATGGGCAGGGCTGCCAAGCAGTAGATCAAGCATCAGATTGGGCTGCCCAGGGCCCCATCCAACCTGGCCTTGAAAGCTTCTATGGCTGGGGCATCCACAATTTTTCTGGGCATCTTGTGCCAGTGCCTCACCACTGTCTCAGTGCAAAACTTACCCCAACATCAAATCTAAATTTCTTTTCCTTCCATACAAAACCACTCCTCCTGTTTATATATTGGAAAGCTGTAATGTGGTCTCCCCAGAGCCTTCCCTTCTCCAAGCTGGATATCCCCAGTTCTGTCAACCTTTCTTGATAGGAGAGATGCTACAGCCCTCTGAGCATACTCGTACCACCCTCTGGACACACTCCAAGAGCTCCACATCTTTCTTGTGCTTGGGGGCCCCAGAGCTGTCTGCAGTACTCCAGCTGTGGCCTTAAGAGGGCAGAGCAGAGGGGGACAATCAGCTCCATCTCCCTGCTGCCAATCATCTGTTGATGAAGCCCAGGGTACTGTTGGCCTTCCAGGCTGCGTGTTTTCTGTCCTTATAAGTGCTGTAAACTTGTTCTGACGACCTGGAGACTCAACTAATTTGTATAACTGGATATCTTGTTGGGCTTTGGCCTCGTTGTAGCACTCAGCCAGCAGTGCTTGCCGTGAAGCTCTCATGCAAGTAACATATCCAAATCACTAAGCAAGCAGCTGAGTTCATGAGAAGTTCACAATTTATGCGTGCTGTGGGAAGAAGGATATTGAATGTTGGTTTATGTTAGTTATAAAAAAAATTCTGGGGTCTTGTAAATGAAATGTGTTTGAGGAATCTGTTTTATTATTACTGAGAGAAACCCTATCCTCATTATTAGTCTGCAAATCATTGTAGAAAAGTAGCCTGGCAAAACTGGCTGAATGAGCTTATCCAATTAACCCCAGAATATTTTATTCCTTCGTTGTACTCTGCTATTGCATCTGACAGTTTTGCTTCTCCTCTGATCTAATTAAGGAATTTTGGCAAGTATCACAGTGTTATAAATTCTGAAAATATGAACCAAATCTGGCTCACAGCACTTGCTTCAAATCAAGTGGAGAGCTGAACTTTCATTTACTTCTTGAACTGACAGATGAGTTTTCATGACAAATGTTGACTTTGCTTTAGCTTCATATAAATATATATTTATGTCTTTATATATATGTACATTTTTCTCTTCCATGATCATCTTCTAATTTTTTTTTCTTACAGAATTTTTAAACTGTTTTTATTAATAGAGCAAATAATTTTTGTTGAAAATAAAAACAGCTGATAGATCTAGCTTTTAAGTTTGCATGTGTCTGGGCAAGATACTTCAGTCTTCCACTTGGCAAACTGCGGATTTATGACTGGGTAGAGTGAAGCTGATCAATTTCTCTGGGTCAGAGGATGGCAGGCATGGAAATTGGAAGTGCGGTGTTTATCCATTTGCTGAGAAAATCAGGTAGAACTGAAAGCTGTAACCTGTTGTGGGGCTGCCTGTCTGCGCTCACTCACTTTTGCTTGTTTGGTGACAATATGGATCTAGAGGTTTCCCTATGTTGTAAGGATCCAATCCATGCTCTCTAGAATGAAAGAAGAGATCAGTAGGCTAGATTGCATCCCAAATGCTGTGAGATCCCCTATATGCTTCTTCTACAGCCCATTCCTTCTTTGACTCCTACCGCTCATCCAGAACAGGATGAAAATGAAGGGTTGCTTAAAATACCTCCTGTGGCAAGGTGGATTCCTGCCCCAAACCAGATGCCACCCCAGACAGAAGCCTCTGCCCCTGCTCAGGTCTGACCTGTGCTGTAGCAGGGTCAGCCCAATCCATTCCATCCCCACACAGCCCTTTCACCTGCATGAGTGTGCCTTGGCGCTGCCTGGCCAGCATTGGGAAGATAACTTCTAGCAAGTCTTTACTTCATGAACCCCGCAATTCAATGGTAGTTTTGAGCAGAAGGAAATTCTTGCCTCAGAGGGCAGTGAGGCACTGGCACTGCTGCCCAGAGCTGTGGGTGCCCCACGTGCCCCATCTCTGGAGGTGCTCAAGGTTAAGCTGGATGGGTCCTGGGCAGCTGAGCTGGTGGGGGACAGCCCTACCCACAGCACGGGGATGGAACTGAATGGGCTTTTAGGTCCCTTCCAACCTGTGCCATTCTATGAGACAAAAGCATCAATTTGCATAGATATATATAGCCAGGTCTTTAACATGTGTGCTGGCCCCAGCTGCAGTTTGCGATGAGCTGGCATAGAGCAAATGTTTGATAGCTGGCTTTGGCAGAAAACCATGCTACTTCCATTTATCCTGAAATTCTTTGGAGACAGAGAAAATTATTGTGTATGATACAGCACTGTTAAGGTTGTAAGTCTACTTACATCGTAAGTATTTGTTAATACCTCTAGAAATTTGTTAACAAGCTGCTGACTGATGCTGTTAGTAACTGCTATTGTAAAATAATGACTGAATGTTTTTAGGCTCCATCTCCACTTCTTTTATTTCAGTGAGTACACAGAAACTTGAGTTACTCCACTTCTCATGTCTATTTGTATAAATCAGCACCTATGATGAAGAATTAACTACAAAGTAAAGCTACATGGGAATCATATTTTCTGTTGTTTTTCTGAGTTGCAGACCCTTGGACACCACAAGGCTAAGGCTGCACTGTGTTTAGGAAAGCAGCTCTGGCTGGTGAGCCATGGAGTTGGCTAATCCCTGTATTAAGCCTCCTCAAGTAGCTTTACAGACATCTTTCACTAAATGAAAGCCTGTGATCCTTGTAGTAACTACATCAACCAAACTACTGCTTCTCTGTGATAATCCATCAGTTACCTTGGTACAAAGAAGAACCTTCCCTAAGAAACTCTGTGCTGCAGTGGCAGACATACAGCTTTTATTAAGCCTTCTAAAACAAGGAAGAAGCTGGTGAAAAGTCTCATCTGCCACAGGAGGAAAGTTATAGGGAAGTGGACAAATGCTTTCGTAAGGTGACACCAAGTACTGGTAGTGTCTGTGAATATGGATTGTGTTAATACACAATAATGTACAATATTTTTCATATTGTCTGCATTGTGGGAGAAACTTCACATGATTTTTCAGAGTGATGCTGTCTTCCTATTAGTAGTTACCTCAGAAAAAAGCTCTAAAAATTTGTCACTAAGAAAGATAAAAATTGTAAGTTGACATTTTAAAGGATTTAGTAGTGCTTCAGTACTACTCTCTTATGAAGCTTATGGGAGTTTTGCAAATGATTTCAGTGAAGGAGGTTAAGGTCTGAAGCAAATGATAAAATAATACAATTATAAGTTAGTTTTCAAGAAAAAAAAATCTGTATTTCTAAACAAAAAATGAGAATAACTTCATGCCTATGTACCTGCTGCCTCTTCTAATCAGTACGTTCTTTTAGAAGGATCTTTATTAAAAATAATCCACTCAGTCATTAGGAGCCACTCACTTTTTAATAATTGTATTTTGTAGAATGCCTCCAATTATCTATTTTCTGAACAAGCAAAAATAAATTGCTATTAGAGCTGAGATGTTCTCACTGTTGATATGAAAACACACACCTCATGTGTAGTGTTTCTTGGAATACCTACATCTATAATCAGTGTTTGGGATGCTTGGTCCCAGTGCTTTGAAAACAACTTATTTTCATATCTGAAAAAATAATCAGATATTTAGTTGGAAGTGAAAAATATAGAGAGCAAAGGTTATGGCAATCTTTTCTTTTGCTTTCTTCTAAAGTTTACTATAGCTATCTGTGAACTTTCCTGCATTTTAAAAATGGTTGCTAACTTAAAAACCACGGATTCTCTGCCATGATTGGAAGAAACAGTTAAAATTTGTTTTTATGAAGTGATTGTGTGAGATGAAGAAGAGGATGTTTCTTTACAAGCTGGATGTTAAGTAACTCTGCTCTTTGACAACAATTTAATTACAAATGCAAAGGCTAGGAATAGGTTAACAGAAATCACTAGACTTTGCTGTTTCATATGGAGGGAGACTGAGCCAGAGAACAAAAAACATGGTCTGACTAGCAACACTGTTCTCCTCATCAGTCAGAACTATGTGCCAGTGTCAGACTCTGTGCTGTGTATTGGTGGACAGTGAAATACAGAATCAAAACAGTGGTGAAAGTTTTCATATAGCACATGTCAGCCTTAGGCCCAGGGGATTGGGAAGAGGCAATGGAAAGCCTCAGACATCCTATGCAAGTAATAATGCTTCGTGAGTCCCAGCACCTGGGGAAAGACTGGCCATGTCAGGCATTTCAAAGCAGTTGTGTCCAGGCATGAGAACAGATTGCACAGTTTGAGATCTGTACTCAAAGCTTAATGAGAGGAGCTAAGAGAAAAAGCTCCTTTCTTTGGGACTTGAGAGGGAGATATCATACCTATCTAGTGCTCTTGCAGGCAGGATTAATCTTTTCTAATGTCAGTCACCTCTAAGCACTACCTTCAAGCCATACATCAAGTCTTCTCCTATAACCAGCAGAAGGAGGTAAGCTCCCCCAGAAAGCCCTTCATCTGTCCTGAAAGGGATTGATGATTGCCTGGAACTGCCTATCCTACTAGCTGTTTAAGGCAAGTAAGCTAGATGATGCTCAAAGTTTCCAGTCAGGAAAACCTGTCCTTACTTCACAACTGAGCCACTGCTGCTGTGGTTTGGGAGCTGAACATTCACCTCCCACTGATTACTTTTGCTTCAGTACTGCTTAGCATTTTAAGGTACACTTTAAGAGATTTGCCATTATTTTTTTCAAAACTTTCTTTCCAAACAGAACTCATGATTATGGAGCAAAACATTTATAGCTGGATAAATACACAAACTGTTCAATTTAAAGCTGTGTAAATTATCTTGGCTTCATTTGAGTTTATTCCATCTGCTTTTATCATCTGTTGTTACAATAATTTATAATTCCTTCACAATATTAAATTGTTGGTGAATCCAAAAAAGGAATGCATCTATGGTCCTCTAGTAGCTAACGGCATTGCATTCAGCAAGTAATATAATTAATCATATTTCATTACCATAGATGCCTGTAATTGTGTAATTAATGTGTATCTGCATAATCACATAATGAGATCTGTATGATTCATACTTTACGATAATATGAATGCACAAAATTTCCATCTCTGAATCATAACCACGTGCAGAGCTGTTATTGTCACTTCTTTTTTTTTTCTGACTGAAGGAAAATGGAGATGCATTGAACAACCTGGTCTTGAGATTTCTACTCTCTGATGTGACTTTTCCATAGAAATAGCTTTCCATGTTTAGTAGTTCTTTAAAAAGGAATTTCTAATGAAAAAAAAATAATTATCAAGTATTTGAGAGAACAAGTCTGTTTTTAGACTGGGAAAACATGCCATGCAATATCAGTTTCCTGATTTTTATTATCCGTTTTCAATCTTTTTCAATCATTGAGAAAAGAAATTCATTTTCAGTGGAGCTTATGGAAAAAGAATGTATGTGTTTTCAGTCTATAGATTTCTGTTCCGATAGGTTAAAAATGATTTTTCATTAACCTAATGAGAGATTTTTATTGAATTTAACATTCAATTCACAGAGTTTAATTACATGTAATTCCAGACAAGATGAGCCAATCTGAGCATCTGAGTCAGATTTAGGTTAATATAATTGCCCTAAAATATATATTTTTTTCAAGATTTTTTTTTTTTTTGTCAGGACTTAACCTGAAAAATATATTTTTAAAGAAGCGTTTAGAAGAGACCAAACATAGTAAGATTTTGAGACATTCTGTCTATTGTAAACATATGTTTATAAATACTCCAAGATAGTAAGTAGAATAATAATAAAAAAGTGATCTAAATCTCTATTACACTACTACTACTTTATTCCTCAACAATTTAGACCAGGCAAAGCTCTATAGAGACCTGTGTGTCAGCTGAATGAGAACTTGCATTTGCAGTCAGGAGCAATGAAGATGACAGTGTCTGCATTTATGAAGGACTGAAAGCACATAGCAGTGACAGACCTCTTCTAAATTGCAAAGGGAAGTACACAAAGTCAGAGCTGGGCTGGGTTGTTAGCACTGGCCTCTCTGTGCCTCCCTCTGCAACTGGCTGCAATGTCCATGCACTGCATCACATTTATGATGGCAGCTGGGATCCACACAGGTTGGCCCTGCTACCTTATGGTTTTGAGCATCGATTTAATTCTTGCCTACTCTGCTTGTGTAGGTCTTCTGAGATTTCTTTCAAAAGCTGTCCTTGGTTTTTGGGTTCTTTGAATTCTGAGGCTTTATTTTCAGTCTCACAAATGTCCCAAGCCAAGAGGAACAGTACACTGCCAGTGCAACAACAGTGGGGTGTCCTTGCCTTTTGGCTGTGCTTAACATCAACAAGAAACAAAAGCAAGAAGCTGCACAAAGCTATAGTAGTAATTCAAGAGATTTAGATTCTAATAGCAAAGTATTAAAACTCTTTGCTCATTCACAATGAATATTTTTCATCTCCTCACAGGGGAACTGTCCATACAGAATGCATATCTGAAACACTCTCCTTGAGTATTTCCAATATAATGAAGGATAATTAAAAGTACTGCAGAATCACATCTTACTGATCTCACATACACAGCCCAATTATTATTCATGTTCAGTTTGAGTCCTGCCAACCACTGCAGACAGATTCTCTTTTGTTTACTCTGTCTCCATCCCAATCCTCTGCCATTTGTGCAATATTTCAGAAATATGTTATAAAATACATTTCTGCTCATTAGGATTCTGAAGACTCCTCTTAAAATCGGTGGAATATTAGCTGACATCAGGAGCAGCTGGTTCAGATCCTAAATTCTGTCAAGCCAAAACCTGATTTATGGTGTTAGGCATAATTTGAATAGTAGCATTTTGACCTGGTTTTTTCATTTTTATTCCAATGTTATGTTACATAGCTAAAAAAAAAATACTTTGGAAAAGCTGTATGACTTTTATTAAAGATAAACTTTAAGAATGCAAAGCTCAAAATTACTTGGGAATAAAATAGAGTTAAATTTGTGTGCCAAAATTTTTTTTGTCTGTATCACAGATGTACTGTTCCATTCTTTTTCTTTTTCTGGCTGTTCTATCTCCAGGCTGTTAGTGGGTCATTTCCTAGCAAAGTAAAGAAACAGCAGACATCAAATCCCTCAACAAAAAGTCATATGACTGAACCACTAAAAATTCTGGGGACTTAATACACAAATCTGTCAAGACCTGTACTCAGAGCCTAGCAAAAATTCATCTTTCTTTGGCACCTTTTCTGATAAGCTACCAGACCTACATTTATTTAACCCTGACACAGTCACAGTTGGAAGCCCATTTTACACATGGAGAAATTAGTCAAACAATAACTCTGCTAAAACTCAGAAAGCCTTTGGGCTCAGATGGCATGAGTCAGATTTTTATAGAACATCCAGTGCACCGATGGCTGTGTGTGGGGGGGGGGGCTGTTCCAGGTGGCCTCTGTTCACATAGTTTCTTCCAGCTGGTCTTAAGTCCTCCGTCACTCCCCTCAGTGTGGGGCTTTTGTTACTCGTAGGAGGCAAAGCTGTAGCTCTGCAGCTCCTCATGGGTTCAAAGTGTGGGCTCTGAGGTTAGATGGAGAGGTTGGGTGTGAGGTGTGATGGTGGGACATCTGAGTGTGAGACCTGTGCAGACGTGTGTCTGAGGCACACGTCCTAAAGGCAGTGGGTGAAAGGACTGGGATGGGTCAATCTGTAGAAGAGGAGGCTCAAGGGAGACCTCATCACTACATCTCCCTGGCAGGAGGTTGTGGTGAGATGGGGATCAGGCTCTGCTCCCAGGTAACAGCAATAGGATGAGAGATGATGGCCTCAAGTTGCACCAGGGGAGGGTTGGGTTGGATGTCAGGAAAAATTTCTTCTTCCATAGGGTTGTGATGCAGAGGCACAGCTGCCCATGGAGATGGTGGAGTCACCATCCCTGGAGGTGATGGGATTGGATGTCAGGGGGAAATTCTTTACAGAGAGAGTGGTGAGATACTGGAACGGGCTGCCCAGAGAGATTGTGGATGCCCCATCCCTGGAGATGTTCAAGGCCAGGTTGGATGGGGCCCTGGGCAGCCTGGTCTAGTATTAAATGTGGAGGTTGGTGGCCCTGAATGTGGCAGGGGGTTGGAGCTTCATGATCCTTGAGGTCCCTTCCAAACCCTGGCCATTCTATGATTCTGTGATTCTGTGATTCTCTCAAATCCCATGCAATCTTCACACTCGTATTCCTTCAGTTACATCTTTCATAACATCTTTTATCTAAGGCAATGCAATACAGATTTTGTAACAAATTTTAATATCTAGTATTTCTCATCTGTAGATTTGAAAGCAATTTATAAAGTGGATAAGTATCATATTCTATGACTCAGCGATAAATCTGGGGGCAGCTGGCACCACAAGCTCTTAAAGAAATTAAGTTGCCTCTGAGAGAGAAGTAAATCATATTATAGATTAACAAGTTATCAGGTAAGAAACAAAACGAAGAAATAAACCTTCAGGCTTTACATTGGAGAGAAGTCATAGATCACAGGATCCCTTGCTGGGTTCTTTATGTTCAGTTTATAGAGAAATGAAAAAAGATAAGAGAATGAGGAGACTAATGATGATGCCAAATTATTCAGGGTAATAAAAATGAAACCTGATTGCAAAGAGTATGGGAGAAAAGTTATTGTCCCATGCTGGCAATAGAATGACAGATGAAATTGTGTGTAATAAATGTGAAGTGAGGCACAGGGGGAAAACAGTCCATGACAGTAGGTTCTAAACTACATATTTCCTTAGGAAAGAGAATTTTTGTTATGGTATAAGATCTGCTCAAGCGTCAGGACAATTCTCAATAGTTGGCATGAAACTCAATGAAATCATAGGAATTACTGAGAAAGAAATAGAAAAAAAAGAGTAAGTATGAAACCACGATAAAAATTCTTATGCAATTGCACAGTGTTGGGATTGCATTTTTCAATGTGTTGAAGAACTGGTCCTGTTAATCTTGAATAAAACATAGTGATACTAGGAAAAGTTCAGAGAGGAGAAAGAAAGTCAAAGCATTGAAAGATTCTTTATGAGCAGTGAAACAAAACTGTGAGCTCTGACAGGAATTTACGAAGTTACGGATGATGTATCTAAGTGGAGAAGGAGCAGTTTCACATTGCTTCTTGTTATCTCAGAGCTGTGGCTGCCCCATCCTTGGAGCGCTCAAGGTCAGATTGGATAGGCCTTGTGCAGCTGAGCTGGTGAGGGGCAGCCCTGCCTATGGCAGGGGGTGGAAACTGAGTGGGCTTTCAGTTCCATTCCAACCCGAGCCATGAGACATGGGTTGTAATTCTCCTGTCTTCTGCCACCATTTTAGCATCCCATTTGGCTGAAGCTTACATTTTATACATCTTACTCGCAATTTTATGAGGCCTCATTTTCCACTTAAGAAAACAAAGGCAACAAAAAAAGAGCCTGTAGTTTAAAGAAACAGGCTCAGACTTTTTTCTTTGATTGTACTTGCACAATCAGGCTGGGTGTAACTGTAGCTGCTTTTGTCCATGAGAAATGCAGGGATAATAAATAGTAGTATTTGTAACACAGTAATGCATACTGTATGTCAGCATTTGAGTACTTCACTATCCAAATGACCTAAACTTTAAAGTGTTTGTGGAACAAAATGATCCCAGCATTTAATGGTACCTAGAGTGATTGTAGTACAATGAAGCAAGGCACACTGAAAACATGACTGTGAAAACAAAACTTCTATACTTTTGTTCAGAAAAATATTATTTTTCTTTTATATTTTTAATTCTTCTGTGTAATTCTAAGCGTTTTTAACTTTACTGCAAATACTGTAGTAATAACTTCTTTTAGCTGTTCTCACATCCAAGCACTCAAGATTGGGATCAAGATCTGGTCTGTATTCAAGGCCTTTGTAATCTCCCCATCTCTATTTTGTCCATCTATCTCTCCCAGAAATTTCTCACTTTTATAAGGAGTTCAGTGTCTCACACAGCAAATATGCTTTGTAGAAAGGATTTTTCAGGATGAACTCCTTCAACTGGAAAGTTCTTAATCTATGGGTTGTGCCCAGCTGCTTTAGGAAACAGCAAATATATTTCTGATTCAATATATTGCAGTCTTTGTTGAAATCAGTAAGAATTACAGCACACTAGGAAACATATGAAAATGATGGAATTTCCCCTACCATTTAAAAATTATATATATATATTCATTGTACTGTTCTGGAAAGATACATATTCCTTTTGCTGATAGAAAAAGGCCTTTCATATTTTCCCTTAGTGTAATGCACATTGGGTGAGTGAGATAGATAGGAAAGAATCATGAATTATTACAAATAAAGAGATCTATGGGACATTATTTAATGAATTAAAAGTGTCAGGCTGCAACAACATCCAGAATATTTTGGAAGTAGTTGATATACAAGGTACTCATAGCCAGCTGACATCAGCTTCTTTCTCTCCTTAGTTACATCACTGTGGTCTAGACTTCAGTTGGAGCTGCTGAAGTTAAAAATGCATCAGAGAAAAATGGGAAAATAGGGTTTGTGAAATTAGACTTTAGACACAGTCACAATTAAACAGGGAGACGAAAACAAAGTTTTGACTGAACTTTCAAATTGACTGCAGGATTATAACCAAACAACATCTGTTCAAGCGGACACAAATCGCAAGGTGTGAATCATGCAATGTTTTCTGAGGGCTGGACTCAAGCCTGTGCTGAGGTCCAATCAACTGAGGAACATAAAGGGACCTTAAAGCAGCCTTTAATGTGCAGCAAAGGATTGCCCAAGAATGGAGAAATCTGCAGCTGGCATAAAACTGATGTTGTTATCTCTTCATCAGTCCCTCCGGCCCACAGCATATAAGACACATATCAAGGACAAAAGGGAGAGCAGCCAGAATATATTCAGCACTGCAGAGCGTTGCCAGAGTAATGGGACTTTTAGATACCAGGCACTAGAGAAGGACAGATGGGTGTTATGATGGAAATTCTCTCCTTCCTCGTATTTCTCCTCTTAAAGAAATAGCTCAGCTTCCAAAGTGCTCCCTGCCTTTTGCTCCGTAGGACTGGCTGAAGGGTTTGCAGTAGGAGAAGAACTAAGCTAGAGCATCTCTGGAAATCTCACGTGCTAAATAACGGAGATCTATTGCTGCTGAAAATCAACAACTTGTAACCTTGCAGAGATCTTTCACTACATAAAAGTCAGTCTCAATTTTGTTTCTGTTATGGCTATAATCCAGTTGATTGTTCAGATAAATCAATGAGTCTCTGCCAGCCAAAACACAGGTTCCTGGTGAAGTCAGTTTGGCTCCAGCTGGCCTGGCAGTTGAGCTGGCTGATTTGCTGAGTAGAGTCAGGTGAGAGCTCATTTTTCATTCCCATGAGGATGCGTTGAGGTTAGATGGCAGCACATAGGCCTTGGGTTTTTAACACTGGGCTCATTTGCTTGCAGATCTCCTGGCAAAACAGACTGGGTTCTGATCAAGTGTGAGCCTCTGATTGTATTTCTGTCAAATTAACCATAACCCATAACATATGGTTTTTATGTCAGTTTTTTTGCATAAAGATGGGTAATGCCTGATACGGCATGGAATTTGATATATTTGAATAAATATTGGCCTACTATAAGCTTTATAGGTATTTTCCAAAAATTTTTGAGCTCACTTAAAGTGGGAGAAGATTATATCACTCTTTTGACTCTAGTAACTGTGATTGTAGGCATCATTAAACTAGACATATTATCTCTAGAAACCACAGGATGGGCTCAACAGAGGCTGATTGATGGCACCTTGGATAAAACGGCCCACTTAGGCCAATTGTGTAGGGTAATGGTTTACATAACATTAATCTTCTTCCAACAACAAAGCCAATTAACATGTCCTTTTGGTGCCTGATTTCTGAACACCATTCCCAAGCCACTCTGCTCCCTCAGTTCTACTGGTGCCACAGTTGAGTGTAGTTCTGTAACCATGACTGCTGAAATGACTTGGATTAAAAAAAACATTTTGTCACTGAAGTAGCCCAAACATTGACATCATCACCCACAGGAGGCAGCAAAATCTGAGCTGGAACAAGAATAATTAAATAGGCTACATGTGCCTTTGACTAGGTTTGCCACGAATGTAAACATATTTTTGAACCGTTCTCTAAGGTAATCAAGTGTTGCCAAGCTTGCTGTGTCTCACAGCCCTTTAAAAATAGCTATGCTGTTTTGAAAGCCTTGCAGAAAATTGGAAGGTGAGTAACCAAAATCACAGATTCTGTTGACATGGTTAGATTGTAGGGTAGTACACCCAGATATTGCTACATGAGGGCTTTGGTTACTCCAAGAAGAGTGGATAGACATGGACAGTTGAATGGATTGACACGTGCATGAGTAAGTAAATGATAAGCCTATGATAAACTTTGATTTGCTTGGTCCGAAATTTCTATTGTCGTACGTGTTTTGTTTGTTTTGTTTGTTTGTTGTTGCTTTTACCCCCAAGGCTCTAACTCTATTTCTGTGAATAATTTAGAGGGAAGTTAGAATAGAGTATAATATTTGAGTAAAAATTGTTATAATAAATCTTATCAAGGGCTCATTACAGCCAGAATTGATTGTAAAGTAATATATCCCCAAAAGGAGCTTGTTATAAAAACTCAGTCTTGATGCAGCAGAGAGAAAGGCACACCTAGTACATGAGTCAGCCCATCCTGAGACACTTCTAAGAGAGGTGAGAAGAATCTGCACTGCTGATTCCTCCACCCCTTCATCCACTGTAGAGGGAGGCGAAACAAACAGCTTAGATGCGTAACTTGTAAATGGTGAAAGTAAAGGTAAGTTCTACTCTTCACGCCGTCTTCCTTTTGGTATACAACAGTTTAGCTGTCTCTCTTTTTGGTGAAAATTTGAGAACTGGAACTTGTATGCACTATGCATTTTAACTCAACTGATCCAAAAGGGAAGTTCTGACTGGTGTTACTGCTAGCGTTCAGAAGTTAAAGCCAGCTTTTAATGTGCAGACTTATACAGTAAGTAATGATTGTTTTTGCTGTGCACCATCTGAGGCCTGTAACACAGTAAGTAGTGCTGCACTGACCAGCATTGATGCTGAAGCCACCTCTTCACAGCAGTTAATTTCTCATTAAAAATTTCTTTCTAATGGACATTCACTAGAGTGGTTCCCAGTTTATTGCTTTTGAGTAGATTCCTTAAAATTTGGAGGTTAAAATGCTTTTTTCTTACTTATAAAATGTTGTCACATGTACTTGATACGTATTGCTTCTTGTATTTCTTGAATTTCTTACCGAAGTTTCTTTTCTAGGTAAAACATATTTTGTATGCAGAAAATGTTTTCAAGAAATGAAGAAGGTAGGGACAAAAAAAAAATTCCTTTTTTATGTGAATTGCTGCAAACAGTGAGGGTAGATATCTATTTAAGCTGGTTTTAAGTTATACAATTAATAAAAAGAATGGAGAAATAGATAACGAAATCATATTTTCACATTTAGGATTCTAATATGTCATAATTTTTTTTCCAACGATTTATAAAAAATAATAAATTTTACTTATTATAATCGTTATCACTTGAGATAATTCATGTATTGGCTATAGGAAAGGTAAATATTCACATCCTCAGTTCACAAAGTGGTAGGAAAATCTTCTTCCTGCTGCTGCCAGCAGAACACCTTCTGATAATTGGAATTCTGCTGCTCTTCTCAAGATAACAAAGATCAAGTGGGAAAGGAAGTTCCATACATCAGAAAAAAATATGACTTCTTCAGAAATCTGAATAAATAACCCTTTCAGATTGTGTACACTAGAGCTTTCTCTTCTGCTGTAATGTATCACTGGCACTGTCTGGATAAGGTTATGATTTTCTTTTTTTTTTTTTTTTTTCAGAACTGTGACAACTTTTGCTCCCCCCTGATGTCAATCAATCAACTGAAACTCACTTCAGATTCCTTTAGATAATCAATACTGTTAATGAATCAATCAAAAGAGGTCATGATTTCAGTATTTTTCCTCTTTAGTGAATACATGAGCAACAAATTCTTTCTGTCCAGCACACATGGGAGATAAAAATAAAAAAACAAAGCTACACATTGATATACAGGTAGAACGAGCACGTGTATTAAGATGCCACTACCAGTTGTCAGGTACTCTGCTGTCACAAAATTTCACCCAGTGCAGATGAGATACAGGGATGTGTTCATAGTGTTACACAGGTGCACTTGTGGAGTATCTTCAAATCTGTCTTTTGCTATTGCATTTATAGAATGCCTGTCACTGCAGCACTGCAAGCAGAATTTTAGTGCATTTAATGAAACATGTAAATCAATACAAAGAACTTCAGTGAGAATTTTTATCTGTCAGTAGATTTTTTACTGATTCCTGCAATGGGTGACGTGGTTTGCACTTCTAATGGCTTATTTTGGAAAGTTAAGAGTTACTGAGCACATTAAATTCCCAGTCTTATCTGCACTGAAATTATTTCCAAGATGTCATTGATTCTCATCTGTTTTGCTTAATTGGAAGTTCTGAAGTAATTTTCTCCCTCTCTTCCCCAGTACATATTCAGAAAACACGGTTATTTGCATGATAAAGTATGATATGCAATTAAATTTGACTAGTTAAAGAATTAGTGTAGTTTTAATGTAAATTCAAAGAGTTCTTGTTATATTGCCTACTGTTGCAGAAGTCCAGCACATTTATTTGCAGAGGCATTTGATTAATTCTTTTCCTAGAGACTAATTCTACTCTCAGCATTTCCTTACATTGCCTGTCTAGCAGCATCTATGGACCAAAGCAGATACTTTCTAATTTGCACAAGGTTGATCCTTTCCTAGCTTGAGAATTGGTTCCGATTTCACAGCAACCTGAAGCAATCCAGGGAACAAACTGAGACCGCTGCTTGCACAGGAGGATTTGTATTTGTTAAAGCTACCTTTGGGGCAAGTTGCAGTCTAGTCAAGACCTTAACAAAGTGTCTCTTGGTCAACCTAAAGCTTCTGGATACACCCAGAAATTCCTTGTGATTTAACCCCAAATTCCCACAGAAGCTGTTTATCCCTGTATAACATACTCTTTCTCTTCTACTCCCTGAAATCCTCCTCGTTTTTAAATTATCCTCCTAGATTTCAGTGTGAACTAGGATGTCCTGATCTGAAACCATGACAAAGATTTTACTGCTGCTATTGAAAACATGACATCTTTAAACACAGACTTCAGCTCCTTTTCCCGCCAGCTGAGCACTCACCAACTGGTTTCTTGAGTCCAAGCATGCAAAATTTTTCTCCCTTTCCCATTGCAGTCAGAAGAATGAAAAAGCTGCAGCTCTTAGTGAAGAACTGCAGCCAGGAAAGCCTGGCCTATGTCAGGCAGTGAGAGAAGAGGTCCTTTTGCTCAAAAAAATTCTGCCCAATTGTCCTTCACAGAAAGATGGAAAAGGCAACACAGGCTGGACCATTTTCCTTGTGGAGACACCTGAAATCCTCCATTCAAGACAGAGTGCTACCTGCACTCTGTCTCCCATCAGTCTGAGTAAAATACACTCATGTATCTAAGAAATGAATTGATGTCCCTTGGAAGACTTGCAGATAGCAGGGTAGCATATGCTTTGTCTTAGCAATGGTGTACTACAAACATGATATAAAACTAAATACAAAATCTGTATCCATAAAGCATACAAAGGCAAAAAATCTACTCCTGCTAACAGGAGATTTGAATGAGTGGCCATTATTACTTGTACATGCAGAGAAATGTTAACACTTTCTTTGTTCTTTTATAACATTAGAACTTATATGGCAAATCATATACTTTTACAGGAAGAAATTCAGATGATGTTCATTAATTTCCTACCCTTAAAATCTCCTTTCTGTGGATTACTATGTGTGAAGAATGGTTACTTCTGCCTCTACTTGTGCTAGGGTTACCTGACAAGCTTCATTACCTACAAGGAGAAAGGTATGAGATAATGTGGTTATATGTATGAGGCTCAATTAATAATTTAGTGGCATTGCTAATTGATCTCATTATTCAATTAATGCTGGAAGGCTTGTGAAATCCAGTTTAATTTCCCTGTTCACTGAAGTCAAATTGATAGGAATGGGTTTTTATTGCAAAGAACCATCAATATTTACAGACCTGTATATTCACAAACACATCTGAAAGGTTTTAGCCTCAGTATCCTTCTGCACTGCTGTTTGCTCTTTCCTCTCCTCTCAAATGCAGACAAAAAAAATTGATATTTGGTCTGCACGGGCAAAAAATAAAATACATTTCACATTCAAGTCTCATTCTGGAAGTTAAATATCATTTTGGCTGCTAAAGTGCCCTTCAATAAAACAAGAAAATTCAGTTCCTATCCTTGTGTGAAACCAAAATTCCATTACAAACAGGCATTGTCTTTGTTGTCTTTCCCCTGTGTCCCAAGCTCTCTCTGTTTTAAGTAGTACCCATGTGCACACAACATAGCATTTTCAGTAGTTTCCTTTGTTTTGTCCTTGTGGTTTGTATACAGTATATATTTTGGACTTTTTTGAACGCTCAGCTGTTAAACCTCAAAGTGTACTTGACAAGCAGATCATAAAATAATATCATCTGCACTAAAAGACAAAAGATATGAAGCGTGTTATAAGTAGGTTAGGGTAATAAAGATGAATTATAGGAATAGTTGTGTAAATTCTAGATGAGGGAAAAATTGTTAAGGTGTGGCCCTGATTATTGCTATGTTATTATATTCTTTCATTCTTATTTCAGCCCTGGCAAAACTCTGAGAGACTGCTTGAACACAAGAAACTAGTGTCTTTATATATATACCCTACACGAGAAGAATCATTCTCATCAACTGGATGAGCAAACTAGTACAGTTTGTTAGTCTTTTCACATCTGTTTGTCTTTTCACATAAGGCATTGACAGTTGCATTTCTGAAGGATTGTTGCTGACAAATGGGAGGAAATTCCTTGCAAAGGGGTAAGAAAAGCAGACAGAAGTCAAACTGGTTTTTTTTTTGAAAGAATAGAAGGGATGAGAGTTACATATTTCTTGAAGAGATGATGAATAATCTTTTCACTTTTTAAACACAGTGGAAAGAATGGTTTCTGTGACATGGAAAGCAATGCGTATGTATGAAAAAAAATACACTGCATTTATTGAAATCCAAACAGTCTAAATTTAGATTAAGGCAGTTAGGAAGATATTTTTAGAACAATCTGTTTTAGAGGTAAGTGGGTATGAGTATAATAGGTCAGCTCCAATAACCTTGCAGTTACCCCAAGTAAGAATATGAGCAAGTACTGTGAAATAGCTGATGCAGACTACTGACTGACAAAAATTTTTCACTATACAGTGTACGCAAGGTAATTCAGGGAAGACTTAATGGAACTGGGATGGTTAGTGGATGGAGCAGGGGTACAGGTGGTGCTTTCTTCTGACTCTTTAGTGGTAGGGAGGAATACTGAGAGGACCAGGAAAAAACATGTGATAAATGCATGGCTAACAGGCCAGTGCCATGGCAAGAATTTTGGCTTTTTCAACCATGGGGTGGTTTACTCAGCTCCTGGCCTGATGGTTGCTAATGGAATCCATCTAGGACATAGGGGGAAATGAATTCTAGTCCAGGAGCTGTCTGGGCTTATTGACATGGCTTTAAGCTATGGCTTCTGCACTTTAGCTATTTATAAACAATTATGAGATCCCCTCTCAGCCTTATCTTCTCCAGAATGAAAAATTCCAGGTTTCCCAGCCTTTCCTTGTATGGGAGATGCTCCACGGCTCTCAGCATCTTTGTAGCTCTCCACTGGTCTCTTCCTAGGAGATCCCCATCTTTTTTGAATTGGGGAGCCCAGAACTGAGCAGAGTATTACAGATCATCCATCTTTCTAGTCCATACCTCACCAATATACCAAATGGGTATTATGTGAGATCTGATAAAATGACCTTGCTAAAGCCTGGTTTCATGTTGGCTCTTTGTCTAGAATGGTTTGCTCATTTTCTCAGTCCATCAACACACCTACTGCGTGAATCTCACGTTGATGACAGCACAGGCTGAGCTAGCTTTGGACTGGCTTATTAAGGAACTAATGAGGGTGCAGTGGGACAGGAGAGAACTTGGGGCAGACTCTAAGATCCTAGACATGGTTTGCAGCCTTTTAGCACTGCTAGAGTGCACACTGCTTATTCCTTTCATGCAGTTTAATATAGATATAATGATTGTAGAGTTTCTTAAAGATCCCATTGAGTACACGCTTTGTGGAGCTAATGTATCTGGTTGGTTAGTAGAAAATGCAGAGATGACTGTACGCATTCTCCCTTTCAGATTCCCTTCTTCTGTGTTTACACGGTTAGACAATAAAAAGACACTCATCAGATGTCAGAAGTTAAGCAGTGAAGAAGTGGAAAGGCTGTGCTGAACCTCATAACACCAGGAACCAGACATCCTGAACTTCCACTGATGTGAAGCTGAAGCTCACAAAAAAACAAAAAACAAAAAACAAAAAAACAAAAAACAAAGCTGAAGCTTTACACTTTCATAGATGCTTTTACTGTCTCCTTTTATCAGGTCACATATTTTGAGACAATGGATTTCCTAATTAAAGTTGACAGCTAAATTTAAAATAGTTAATTAGTGGAGGCACCAGCCTCACAGCCTGGGCACAGGTTCAAGGTTTGGAGGATGCTGTTGTAGTTTGATTACAACATTCTCATCAAGCAATAATGCCTGCTGCTATGGACAGAAATACGAGCAAAAGATTGATTGTGGGGTGGGCTGTGTACTCTGAGCTGAAAGAGAAGGTGAGTGATGTCAATAAGGTCAATAACCTCCCATAATGTAGCAATCAGGGAACTAATTCTTGGAGCTGCCCAGAATTTCCTTGGTAGAAAGCAGGAGTAGGAATATAAGGTGCTTCTGAAAATCAGCCCATTTCAGTTATGTTTCTCAACAGAAAAAAATCCAGTCAAACAGCCATATTATACAATTGACTGTATAATTTATACGTATTACATATACAGCAATATTTTTTTCTTCCTATTAACAAGCTCAATGTTAAAGAAATGAATTTTCCTAGGAGAATAAATTAAAACAAAAACATCCAGAGAAGACAAAACCCATAAAAAGCAGATGGTATCACATATAAAATGCCATCAATTTTTATGCTTCTATGTAGAAATGCTGAGATGTTCCCTGCTTTGACATAAATTCTACCTATCAGCCCCATCAGGATACCGCAACAGTATTAATGACTGCAACAGATGATTTTCTACTTGCTAATCCAAAAACACTGCACACACCTCAGCAAAGAATCTACGAGGATCTGTGCATGCTCATATATAGTACTGAGACTTCTAGTAGGATTAGTGGACCCTATCCCTCTCTGTATCAAAAGTAAACTTTTAAATTTCTGAATTTGCTCAAGTTTTCTGCCTCTACTGTCAATGAATGCTCTTTATAATTATATTCTATATAAATAGAATACATATAGAATATATATTTTTATTTATATTCTACCTTATTTATATTTGGGAACCAGAAGTTTAAGCATGTTGAGAAAGAAAAACACCAATCAAAGAGGAGGAACCTTTAGAGATTACCAACTAATCTTTAAGAAATTTTGCCTTTCAACTTTCAATTCATTTTTTCAAGAGCCATCTGTCACAGCATGGATATTTCTCAGTTCAGCATTCTGATCACAGAAAACCTGAACCTAACTGTCCAGGGCAGAAGAATCTATTATCACAGTAAATATGTGGCCAAAACCAGGTGCACATAGCCCCAGATCAGCATTAGTACTAGAGGCCAAATCTCAGCGTACTCAGAACAGTTCCAGTGTTCAAAATCCCATTTCAGTATTTCAAAACCAGGTGCTGGTATACCTTGCCAAATATCCAGCTCAAAATTAACACTGCTAGGCTATATCATAGTTTGACTTTAAAAGAATTTAAAACTGAAGCCTGTAGTAAATGCTCAAGAGAAGGATGCTCATGGGTTTGGAATTAACAGTTAATGACAGCTTGCTTCCAGAGGTAGAGCTTGTTAAAGAAAATGGACTACAGCAATTACAGTTAACAGTATGGAAAATAAAGTATGCATATATATTCTGCAAAAGCAGAGAGATTTTTAGGTGTGAACTCCAAAATCTGACTGGGGGATAAATTTCAAGTAGCTGGACACAAGGGGGATTACACTAACCTTTTTCATCTGTAATTTAAGTCAGTATTATTTTTATAACTGTTGGAAAGACATTGTGGCTCGATGTGATTTGTGGGCACCATTAACTTAAAAACACTGAAAAGTAAACTTCTATTATTTCCATCTCCCCTGCTGCATCACTGTTCATATAGTCAGCTTCAATTGTCCCCTCTAAAATAGAGTGTTTCTGTTACTACTGCAATTCAGAGTACAGTGATATAGAGTATGGCCTAATACAACTGGAGCTGTAGACATACGCAGTGCAGATAATGCATTCCATTTAGGCCTTTAGAGCCCTGGGAAGGTCCTCCTGTGCCATGAAACTTTTTAAAACTTCTTATAGTAATGATGCCATCAACTCCATGAATAATCTCATCCAATTAGTTCTGCTGCACACGCGTATTGTCCAAAATCACTAGACATTTTTCTTTCTGCAAATAAATACAAACTTGAAGCATATTAAAAAAAATAATAGGATAATAATCAGATACTCAAATATTTTCAACAGAAGGATGAACTGAGGAGTACTTAACTAGGAAAGCTCCATGAAAAACTGGAAATCTTTGGAATGAAAGTTGACCGTAGGTATTTAATATTATAGTCTGTCCAACTGACTGCAATTTTTTTCTGCAATCTATTTGCGTGCCAAATCCTGGACTTTTACTCAGTTTTGATTCAAGTGAACTCACAATGAATTCAGGCAAAAAGCTGGTTATCTGTCTGTGGCAATTTTCTCCCCGCCATGTATTACATGTGAAAACAGGAGTACATTTTTACATGCCTTGTCACAAGTCTGACCTTTTGAAAATTATTCCTTAAAAAATTTGCTCAAGGACACAAAATGAATCAGTCAATCGTGTAAATTATAATTTACTGCCTTGTTGATTTTGGTCATTTCAGCTTTTTTGTATGCAATACTCTAATCATAGTACAACAGCAGCAACCTAACATCATGTTAGATTAGCATAAACCTCATTTTATTTTATGTCATCTGTCATCCATCTGCGAGGTTTTAATGTCTTATTCTCATCACTTTTAAAGCAGAAAACTTACATCTCTTTCTATAATGTAATTATAGTTCCCTTATCATTCCCTACAGTATAATGTTACAGGGAATTTTGTTCTGCTTCATGTATAATTTCATTTCCTTTTTGATTGGCATTGTGTAGTATTGTGTTTGTCAGAAATCTCCACATTTACATTTTTATACCTGCATGTATTTTCAGTTCAAGAAAATTAAAAATCAGCAAAGTGATTAATGCAAATATTATTTGACTGGGAGATCTTTAGGTCTCTGATTCTTTCTATATGTGACTACTGTATCTATCTGACCCCAGCAAACAAATGAAAAAGCCCATGACCCCACTCATCTCTTGGTCAGGTAGATGGTGAATTAAACTTAGCTCACTTTATGAGTGAACCAGAAACTTTGATCTCACCTCAGATAGATTTGGTAAGTTATCCTAGCATTAAGCATTTGGAATTCGTCCATACATAGTAGACCAGGTTAGGTGTAAAGTTTTTAAATGTTCCATAACAACAGTAAGGATCAATTTGTAAGCCCACTGAAATAAGTGAAAAGACACAACTGCAGTTAAATGACCTTTGAAGTATTAGAATAACTGAAAACTCTAGCCTTGTCAGTAGCTTTGACCTGTCATGTGGGGTGATATGTGGTGATCCCAAAATGCTGTTTCCAGTGATGCACTGTTTTATCAAGACGGTGATTACCCATATTGACATTTACCATAGCTCAGACATCAAGCTTCTGATGTAGAACAAGGCAGTGTCTCATGCTGACATGCTTACAACATCGCAACATGATTTCTAAGATAAGCGATTAAAAATAGTAGTGGCTTAAATTCTGTCTCACTAATGTTCAGTTGAGGCCTAGGCCTGGTTCCATGGGCAGAAAAGTTGATGGGAGCACACATGGTGTCATGACGGAGTATTTAATGCCCAGTACATGATACTTTGTTCATTAATAGTACAATTTCAGTTGAAGTCATTATGTACCATGGGGATCATATCTTGAGACAGTCAAGAAACTGTACAGAAACATAGATAACCTCACACAGTTACAGTAAATGCAACAGGAATCAGCAGAGTCAGTATTTTAAGAATCTGCCTTTTGACTAAGAGGACCTCATTTGACAGTAAGATAACCAAGTCTTTGGCTGGAACAAAGTCAAAAGGACTTCAGAAAAAGCCTCTTTCTATAACACCCTTAAGATGCTATCTGCAACACCATATGCTCTTTCATGATCCCATGGTTATTATTCGTATTTATCTTTTCCTTTACTCCTCTGGTTTCTGAGCACTGATTTTCTGCATGTGATTTCAAATGCAAGAATAGAAGAAAAGCAGTGGAATGCTAACGACAGGAACAATCTTGTATCAACAGATTCTAGCTGAAGCAAGACTAGTGCTTCATTCTATCTCAATACTAATACTAATACTGAATTTTAATTTTAGAGTCCATCTGTTTTTAACCCTGAGAAAGTAGAAGGCAGTGGTGTTATCGCTGTCTACAGCTTCATAAAATTTGATGTATTTAAGGTAAGTTCATTTTCATTAATGTATCTGCTGGGTTTTTGATTTTTGATTGTTTGCTACTTAGGGGAGACACTAGATTTAAGTAAAGTACCTAGAGCTGGTAAGAGAGAGGAAAGAGGCAGAACCTATTTTTACTAATGAAAATGGAAACTATTGAACTAAATAATTAATGCAGTGCAGTCTAATTTCTTAGTCCAGAACATCAGCTTTCTTCTGCAAAATCTAAAACACATCCAACTTTCATTTAATAAATAGATACATGTGCTAATTGCAGGTTGCAGATTTTATTATATCCAGAGAAAATTTTGGTACAGATGTATGGACAAACGAAATATTGATAATCTGTAATTAAAATTTTAATTTGTTTTCTAAAACTTAATTAAAAGCTTACTTGCTAAGTAATGGAAGAATTTGACTTCCATGAGGTCAAATTTATAATGTGGTAGGTGTGGACATTTGCATACAGCTATTAATTAAAAATTTGCCTTATTTAGGATAAGAGGGTTTCAGGGCTAGACAGGTTCTTCTCCTTATGGTTCTTTTGCATTCACTCTTCACTTCTTCTTGAGTTTAGCATGGGTACAGACAGCATAAGAGAGCAGGGGGACAATGCCTTAATGTCCATCCCTTTCAGGGATATATAGGAATTTCTCTTCCTATTTCCTCATCATTCTCAAAGTCCTGCTTTCCTCAAACTGCAAAGTTCCTATACCTGATTAAGTGAGGACAAATCCTTGTAGTTTTGTGGCCCTTGTCACTCTCCTCCTACGGCTGTGCTGCCTATGATCCAAGGCCAGGTCTGATTCAGCACACCTGCATAAACTTGGCTCATACTCCTAAGTAGTCTGCAAGGTGGAGAGAGAGCTGAGAGAAAGCACGTACCCTGGAGCCATATGAGATAAGAAAGATAAATCTGCAGACAGAGGTAAGATTGTTGGGATGGAGGCAGACAGCAGTTCAAAAGGAAAAATATTGACAAGAAAAGATATAACATTGGAAGAAAGAAAAGAAGAACTAGGAAGCTGCCAGCTCAGCTACTTCAAGGCTCAGCCCACTCCAAGGAGCAATAGAGATCAGCCTTTCTCCATTTGGCTGACAATTGCTCATCCAGCAAAGACTGTCTAGATGTGGTAAGCCAATTAATGCCTAACCTGATATTTCTCATCAGTGCTAGCTATTTATTTTATGTAACAGGGAACAAGTAACTATGGAGTCTCTTCTCATGTGGTAAAAGTTGCCTGATCAAACCTCAGAGGACAAAGGAGTAGTTTTACCCCTACTTTTATTTTCATATGACCCACACAGCTCCCTTGCCATGGCTATCTACTGTCAAAAGCCTGCTTTCCTTCTTTAAGCATGGACTATCCACTCAGGTCTGATTAGTAGATTCTGAGTAAGTGTCATTCCATCTTCCTAGTCTCTTGACGAAATGTACCTTGTTTTCATTAAGTAATGGATGATTATGATTTAAAGACTTCTATTTGATTCCTTAATTACAATGCTACTGGAAAATACTCCAGATTTAACCAGGCTAATAATACCAAAGCTGAGATGAACGAAACAAAATAATGTTTTCTATTCTGAACCATATATAAAGATTTCCCAATCTATGTTTTCCACTAGTATTTTTAAACAACACATCTACATAAAAATTGCAAAATATAATCAATCTATTTTCTAAATTTTGATTTAGATAGATTGATAGATTGAACTTAACACTGCCAGACTCAATACATTCTACTTATTTTTATTTTTGTTTTTTCACAGAACAAATTATCATTTTGTTAATGTGAAGTTTGCAGTGAATGTCATCGAAGCTGTATTCCAGTGATGAAGAGAGATCAGAGATGTCAGGCTGTTGATGCAGATAAACATGAATATTATATTCATTTTAAATACCTAAAGCAATTGAATCCCTTTTTTGGTTAATGTAATACTTCCACTCAATCTTTATTGGTGTAGGAAAAATGTGAAGAAGGGAACCTTTCTGATGTCAATCTTACCACTTATCAGAGACTAAAATGAGTACACATTTTTTACTTTACTTGATAGGAAATGGCATAATCCTTTCTGGCTAGTGGATTATCAGAGTGCCCCTTCTACTACGTAGCCTCAATGCTTTATTCATTTGTCAAAATGAGAATGCTAAGGAGCACAGCTTAAACATTTGCTCTCATCCATCTTATTTTTTAATGAATGAGCAACAAAATATACATCCAAGATGTGTACAGTATTGTGTCCAAAACACAGAATTATTTACAAAAGCTCACCTGATAAGACACAAGGTATTATAAATGACTTCAGAAGTTGGTGAGGAAGTGCTTTGGGCATGTGAATAAATAGGCCTGCAGAGATTTGAAATAGCTTTTCTCTTCCACTTCTCATTGTGGTAAGTAATATGTATAATCTGAATCCTAAGAATACCTTCTTTGCAGACCATTGTCAGCAGCCCCAAAGAATCTGTCTATTTGAAGACTGACTGTGTAAGGTACCTTTGGAAGGCACACCATAACACGTGTGCAAAAGGCTGTTCATGCAATACATGTTCTCATCATTCAAGTCAGTATTAGCCTTCATTGAATGGCATTGAATGGCTTATGTGGATATGGAATTAAGAATTTAAATTTTATTGTATACATTCAGCCACAGGAAGGTTGCCAGTAGTATTTAAGGAAATATATGTAGAACAATTATTTGGTAAAAGAGGAGAATTTCTATTGTAAAGAATACTCAGTCAAAAAGTTAGAAATACTAAACTAGGTTTTATGTCAGGTTTTCTTAGACGCTGGTATCCTCAGTGAAAATACTAACACAACCAAAACCACGATTACAATAATAAATAACAAAGCAAAATCTCAATATACATAGTGTGAAACTTCTAAATGAAGTTGTTTCTCAGTAACACTTGAAAGTTTTAACTACATGCTCATATTAGGTTGGGGATATGATATAATTTTCTACCAACCCAGCTAATCAGTGATATCTACTTTTCTTTTGCTTAGGCATCTTTTCCTTTCATATCTGAATACAGCTCTACCAATATAAACTTCCTTATACCATGTAAATAATTGGTTGTACTTCTATAACTGTTTGTACCAGAAGAAAGAAAACAATAAAATTTTTAGTAGCTTTAAAGTGAAATTTAACAATTTTTTTCAAACAGGTTTATGGTTTGAAAAAAAGTTGTCTAAGAGAAGGACAAGTAGAAAGGTTCTTGACAATTTGGCCATCAAGTTTTGGAGTGTGGATGTTTAAAGATGGTTTGGAGGAATGTTTTTATTTTTATTTTCTCTAACCTTTATGGGGGAAAAGAATAGTGTCCCACAGGTATTTCACAGCATGTAGAAACGTCTAGGAAAATCCAATACAACTACATTGATCAAAGTTGCTGAAGCAAGACCTTAGATAAACTTATGGCTTTAAAACAGACAAGGACCTCTGGGTCAAGAAAGCTGTGTTCACCTGTAGGAATTTATAGCTCTAATCTAAGTCTAAAAAAAATGTTATGGCCACAGTCTAAAATGGGCATCTTCATTTCATTTTGACATTATACTATTAAAATGAATAATTCAGATCACACTTTTGATTGAGTCAGAGCATTCAGAAAGTCAACAATAATTATAGAACTGTCGTTATACTGTGAACATCAGTGCTATGTTTTGAAACAAACTTATTGTAAAGTATGATTTAAAAGTCTTTAACCTGATGCTATTAATTAACAAGCAGCCCAGCTATAGCTGAGTTTCCGGTGGGATGATTTTCTTACAGTGAGTACATTGCAAACCTCCATCTTAAAGGCTGGTTGGTGAAAATGCAGAATGGGAATGTGAGCTAGCAGAAATGAGACATCACAGATACAGGGAAGAGAAAGGATGAGGTTCCTGATAAGTTCTGTGCATGCTGAACCTGAAAAAAATCAGATAATCTGAAGTGCTGACGCTCTGAAGAGCTGTGTGATCATGCTGGCAATAGAGTAGTCAGTTCTAGAGCATGTGACTGCTAGATAAACTAGTAGTCTGCTAGAATTTAGAATTAGGAATGAGAAGAACTGTCTTAACAAACCAGTAGGTGGCAGTAATTGACGTCTTGAAGAGCAGGGGGGAAGGCTCTGCTGTGGTCATTACGTTCTTCCTCAAGTACGCCGTTTGATGATCATCTCTCCTACAACACAGGGTGCAGAAAAGGCAGTGCTGCAGTCTCTAAGGTATTTCTCGCCTGTCTTTGCACGCAGCTGTGACATACTGGTTCTCCATTCCCTTTCTTGGCTACAGTTCCAGTTTATCTTGATGACATAACCTGTTTGGAGCCAGTTTCAAGCTTATTAAATAAGATCAGTCCAGACAGGAGTGTATGTGGTGCTGTTCTCACTCCTTTTGGAGATGGTACAGCTCTTGGTGGAGGTGGAAGCTGAATAGATATGGCTCAGCATTGTCTCCTTTCTCCAGGATTGGATGTCTAGAGGGCATGTACACTCTTCTGATTTATAAATGTACTATCAACTCTAAATTACTCAGTTGCATCCTTCAGTTCAAATTACACTGGTTTACGTCTTAAAAATTCTAAATGCAACCTCCATGCATAATTTAACTGATTGTTGTTATATGTTTCAATCCAGAAATCCTCCTTGTACATTTTATGTCCTGCTACATGCCTGAAATTCTTGCTTTCTGTGCCAGTTTTGAGTCACTAAACTGGGAAACTTAGGCAAATTTTTAACTTCCACTCTTTGAGTTTTTTTAAAACCTTTTAAACCTTCGTGTTGCCCTTACGAAAGCACAAGATGTACACAAAGCAGAGCACTACTATAGTGTGTATCACCAGCATTTTCACTTACAAGTTCTTTGTTTCAAAAAGGGTTTAAAAAAATTTCCAGTAGCATTTCAGCTCTGTTCAGAATTATTAGTTTCTATTTCTCTATCAATATATTATCTCCCTGTTTGTGTATTATCACCTTATAAAAGATCTCACTGTGATGCATTTAGCACTTGAAATGGTGACTGAAGAGTGGAAGTTGGTGACAAGTTGGTGACATCTTTCAGGATCTATACCAGAGCAAAAGGAACAAGAGAAGAATGACTTATGACTTGAAGCAGTTATTCTTGGGATGACATTATGTATAGAGAGCGTAGGTATAGAGAGAGATAAATTATATATATATATATATTTAATATGTTTACATTGTCATATGAGGAATAATTGGTTAGATATATGTATATCAGTGTGTGTTAAACATACCAAAAAGCACAATTCCATGTTTTGGAGCCACCTGTGCACCTACTTCATGTACTGTTCAGCTCCAAGAATTTAGTATAACACTAAAGTCTGTGATAATTTGAGTGCTTGATGGGCTGATGATGTAGTATGAATTTAATCAAGCAGCAGTATAAAGAGGGTTGGGTAACTTGGCTCTCAACTCATGTAGGCTATCTGAATTGAGTTACTAATATCATTTTTTTTATTTCTTTCCTCTCTGTGCCAATTGCACCAACAATTTGGCATGCATAGTAAGAAGTTATTATCGATTCTGCAGCAGCTTTCCTGTTGTATGGTGCAGATAGCACAAATCTTGTTAACAGTCTGACAAAATATAAATGGTTTCATAATAAACTGCCACCCCTTTAATATCTCAACAACTTCAGAAACGTTATCTGGCAAGTGCAGGGGATTAAAGTTATGTTTTCAGAAGGCCAACATTTAGCACCATGCTTGCATAAATCCCTCTCCCCCACCCTGTCGCTGCAAAGTAGTTTTTTGGTTTTTTTGGTCGTTTTTTTTTTTTTTTTTTTTTTTTTTTCCAAAGCACAAAGCAGTAATTAAATTTAATCTTCCGTTTCAAATACAGGTGTGTCTATTCATTTAATTAGGTGGGGAATGTGGTAAAGCATAGCTTTTAAAAGTGATGATATTTTACAAGTTTTAAGGAAATTGGTAAAACCAAATCTAGTACTAATTCTTTGTGACTACTGATGTTAAAATTATCTCACATATCTCACAACCTTATGCATACCTTGCCCATGTATGTCCTGGTGTAAGGGAGCAGCATCAGATACACCTGGTTCACCTGGGCAGCTGTATGGCATAGGAGAGCCATGGGCTGGAGAGCACAGGTGTTCTTAGACAGGACAAAGAGCAGAGTGAAATGGTTCCAGTGAGTATTGCAAAAGGCTCCAGCGAGGAAATCTCTATGGAAGAGTTAACAAAACAGATGCCAGATGTGGTGCATAAATGTAGGCTCATTGTGTGCCATGACAGTTAGCTTCAAACCATTAAATGAAAAATATTCCCAAAGTGTGAAGCTGACTTTTCCTTTTTGTGTGGAAACTATTTCATCCTTAGGAAGAAGGACACCTGAGTCCTTACAGTGAGGTTGTTGTGTATTGTATTAATGCTGAAATATGAATGTGGTTGTAGATGCCCTACTCCTTTGCAGCTTCAGGCCTTGACTATCTTTCACCTCATAAAGAGATACTCAGTATGTTACAACCCAAATTTGTCATGTTCCTCACTTGCATTCTTTAATATTTTTATTATACAGACTTTAATGGCAGGAGGTGACATTGGTGCTTTAAGAATTCTTGTCCCTTGGGAAAAGGAAGAGGGATAGAAGAGCCTGTGATGTTATTTATGGCAGACGAGTGCTCTGTGAGTGTGCATTGCTTTGCCACTGCAGAGGGACTGCTTACAATATGAGATTGACACTCTGCAAAAAAAAAAAAAAAAGAAAACAAACAAAAACAAACAAACAAACAAAAAACCTTCTTTATGTTTGAATATCTGCTTTTTGCAGGTAGTCTACAGGTTTTTCTGTTTTGAGCTGATTTTGTGGCTTTAACTTGTAGAATGGTTCTTTATTTTGAATTTTCACACTGAGATCAATGGAGCTGTTTAGGGAGTGTAACTCATCTTAAACAGGAGTGCCAGAATCTGCTGACACTTTTGGCATGTAACTGACCATCTAATTTCCAGGCACTGTTTTATAAAATACATGATGGCAACTTTTAGAACATGAGAACAGGAATGAGCAAATAGCAAGAAGTAGCAATTTTTCTTACTCAGTGTGAACGCCCTTGTTTCCATCTGAGAGCAGGTATTCATATGAAAAAAAAAGCCCTTCAGCAAACATTTGTGTGAACAAAAGGCCTGTTTGTATGAATGCTTATAAATAACAAATTGTAAGAATTATAAACACTGTTGAACTGAATCATCACTAAGCATTCAAATGAGTGTTAGCAAACATTAAGCAAAGAGAAAGCTGCCTTTAGGATTTTCTAGCACAAGGAATTTCTTAGCAAGCAAAGAAGACATTTCAGGTAGATTGTAAGGACAGAATAGTCAGTCATTGAGAAATGTGTAAAATGCTGTTGACTTCTGACCTTGAATAATTGGGAGACTCCTCCTCTCCTCCCCTTCCCTCTCCCTCCCCCTTTTTTTTTTCTTTGGAGACTCCTATTTCTTCCACACACTAGTAGAAAATCCATGCTCTCATTTGAAATCATCAGTGCTGCCTAAGGCGCCTCCAAGAACCAGACAATGGTTAAAGGGTTTTTACAATCCTAAATACATGGTTTTTTTAAGCTAGTAGATGACTGACTTGCATCTGCTTCTGTGCAACTGCACTGCAGTTTACGAGCAGAAATGGAGGAAATGCAATGATAATTATGTCATTTGAAGAGGTACCTCCAATCCAAAGGTAATATGTTCCGTTTCTTCTCTAAGAATATAACATCTCTGGTCATTGTGTTACCTTTAGGTCAAAAGTAAGCTAGAATATTTCTGACTTGGTTTCCAAGGGGACAAAAATATTTCAGACTAGAAGGATGACCAGTTCTGTTCTGGAACTAAATCATGTTTTTGACTTCTAACAAAGAAACTTTTTTTACTTAGCAAGCCCTGCTAGATGTGAAAACCCATGCACTGAGATTCTAACATGAGCTTGACAGATTTCTCAAAATTCCTTTTGTTTCAGTAGGCCTCAGTTCTGCCCTGTTCTCCTGGTCTACATTGATGCTAATGAACTACAAAACCAAACAACAAAATGGTGATACAGTAACCCATACAATTCATTGTTGGCACATTCTTTACCACAGTTCTGATCTAGGCCAATGAGAACTTACCCATCAACTGAAACCTGAACCTTATTTCAAGTGCATTGGTACAGTCTCGGCTCAATTCCAATAGGAAAATGTGAACAAATCAGACTAATGGAAACATCAGCAAAGTCTGTTCCATGCCATATTCTCAAAGCTAAAGAATTAGTAGATCTTAGATTTCTTTTTTAATATAAGAAAGTCTCGAGACATCTTTCTCTGCTACTTCAGCTCTCAAGTTCTCCATAGGGGTTTACACAACTGGTATGTGGGCAACAGCTGTCACAGCAAGACTACAGGTGATTTTAAGATAAGCATGAACTAATGGACTCTGTTCCCCAGCAGCATCCCCTGAGAGAACAGCCAGACTATAACACTCTGCCTACATACATAGTGAAGATTGTGTAGTTCTGTTGTACAATTTCATTCAACAAAATTTCTGTATTGAAATGAAAACAGTTTAGAGAAGAAATAAACTTGTAATTTTTAAGTTGCTAGATAGGGTTTATTCATCTTTGGATTAATTCCTGTATACGCAGAAGAAAGATAAAATATCAGGAGTGGTTGAATTTATATTAGAAAAAACTGCAGAAGTTTTATTTGTAAGAAAAGAAATTTGATTAACTATATTTGTTGATGTTTTGCAAAAGGAAACAACTCTCCTTTATTTTAATTCATTTCTGCACAGATGGACAATTAGTTTCATTGACAAGATCTCCTACTTCCAGCAGAAGCCCCTGTGTATATGCAAAATAACTATGTGGTGATGGTTTTGAACCATCACATAGAATACGTGCATCTTGCAAATTCTGCAGAATGTTAGATTAAATTGTCAGTTGTATTGTGAGTGAGCAAGTAATGATGTTACTTTGCTTATATCAATAAATTTAAACAGTCTTGGAAATTGACCTGTTTACTCAAGGTGTTGAGAGAAAATATTACTCAAGGGTTTTCCTCTATCTCTTCCAGCTATGGTTACATATTAACTACTTCATAGTCAGCAAAGAGAAATGAAAGAACATTTCCTGAAAATTAATCTCTTCATATGGCTTTAACAGAGCTGACTGATCCTGGGAGTAGTTAGAGGAGTCTCAGGAACAGTCTGTAAACACATCAGCTTTTGCAGTGCAGATGCATAATTTATGGACATCGGTGGGAGTTTTTTTAGAAAGGTGCTCCAGTGATTCACTTTAGCAGAGCTTGTCCACAAGAGAGCAGATTGTAGAATCATAGAATGGTTTAGGTTGAAGGGGAACTCCAACCTAATCGTGTAGTCCAACCCCCTTGCCATGGGTAGAGTTGTCAGCCACCATATCAGGCTGCCCAGGGTCCAAAACAGCCAGGCCTTGTGCCATCAGAATATGATTCATCAGAGTCTGATTCATCAGAGTCTGATGATTCATCACCTGTCTGCAGCCAAAATGAGATGTTTATGGGCTTGTCCACTTGAGGGAGGAAAAGCAGTGTCCATAACATTCTATATGCTAATGAGAAAAACGTATTATCCGTTTACCAGGGATATTCTATTACAAAATTACCAATTATGTGTATAGATGTTTTTGTAGACAGACAGACTAAATTTTTAGGTAAATTGAAGTTGTGACTAAATAATTCCAGTTTTGTCTATCTGCTTATTAGTGAGATGACTTCAATCCAAATTCAGTATTAGTGAGATGACTCCAATCCAAATTCAGAGCCCTGAAATCTAGGTTCCCTCTAAAAATGCAAAAGGAAAAAATCTCCTTCTGATGGTGCAAATGCCTCTCCATTTTAAGAATCCTAAGTGATTTAATTTATACAGCTAATGCACATAAGATGAATCTCATTCTGTCCTATATTAGCCTTTTGGACTGGAAAGATAGTCAGACTTACTTATTTTTCTTACTGTTGAGTAGTGTTTTACTCTAACATTTTTTACGAATTAGAGTCTTACATAATTAACCTTCTGATTCAGAGATTATAAAAAAGAGATTTATGCATATAAAACCAGATGAGATCCTTGAAATAATGAAAACTAGCCTAAAATACTTAGTACAAGTTGTTGCTACTTCTGAAGATATCCCAAGAATGAGAATGCTACAATTGGAGAGCTGATGCCTGTTATAAGGCACTTTTGCTATTTAAATAGCTGCTATAACAACAAGGGAAAACAGACCCTTGCAAAAGAGGTTCTTCCAAAGTAGTGCATTGCATTTGGTTCACATCATGGTGAAGCAAAGCCAAGAAGCTAGGTTATGAGAGCTACCAAATGAGCAAACACTTTATTCTCCTATAAAGATGCTTCTTATTCTGCATTGTTAGACTCTAGGCAAAACTCTGATACGTTGGTCAATCTGCAGAGGTCTGTTTTCTGATTAAGCTTGCAAAGTAAGCAAAGGCTGTTTGGATACTTTGTAATATGCAAAGATAACTTGTTTAAAAACTATGTATTGATTTACGGTATTTAATATTACATAATCTGTAATTCAAATTACTGATATCAAAGTTTTATTTAAAGCACGAGGAAAAAAAAAAACCACACCAACCTGGTGTTATCTTTTGGTCAAGTTATGTATTCACAGTAATAAAAAGGGATCCTGCTTTCCCAATGTGAAATTGTACTGCATCGTGAATCATTCAGCATTAAAACAAATCAGGCATTGGATAAAAGTTAAGTTTCATGCTGGGCTCTAATGGAGGAGGAGTACTCAAGACCAATTCCCCTTAAATTGCCCTTCTGTTAGACACATTAAAGTAATTCCCACACTTGTGCAGACTTGATAGATCATGTTGCCTGCAAATGTTTGATTTTTTTTTTTTTAGTAGAATGTATGAGGTTTAAAGCTTTTCATCCTTGGTTCTCAATATGATATAACACTTTTTAGAAAGTTAAGAAACATGTTATTTTATTTTTAATCTAATCAGGTGCAGAACTCTATAGAAAACTGTCAGTATTATTCCAAAAGTTTTATGGTATTCAACCTTCAAGCAAGTATAATTTAAGCAAATATTTATTGGTAGCGATTTATCTTTGTTGTGATAACACTCAGGAGGCCTTGCCTGAAGGCATTTCCTGAAATCTCTGCCCTGTGAGCTCACAGTCTTTAAATGCTACAGGAAAGAGTGAATACATAGTCAAGTTGGAGGATGGTTTGAGCACATTAAATGTGTCTACTGTAGGTAAACTTGTAAAAATACTGGTCTCAATGGTCACAAGCTTATTCTGTAGAAGAAACCAAATAGGATTTTGTCAGGAAAAATTTGCTGGAAGAGTTGCTACTAAATTGTTGAAAAACTTCAGGGGAAAAATAAGCTCCAAGGCAACGTGATTTATTTTTAAGTCACTTTTGGCTGCAGAGAAACAAAAGGCAAAGATTGCAACCATGAGAGTTAACAAATTTCTTTCTCCTTCCACTGAAGCTAGTAGCAAACTCCCTTGATCTAGTAGGAAAGTGACTCAGTTCTTGGGTACTGGATTTGTTTTTTTTATGCCTAAATTTGGTTTGCTTCACAAAACACTGCTAGTGATCAGATAAATACACAGGTTGTCTGTGGATCTGAAGCCAAGCTAATTGCTGGCAGTCATACTGACAACATGATTTTCTTCAGCAGAGTTTATGGACGAAGCCTTCTGATCACATATTTCCCTTTTTCTAGTGATTTAAGTGCAGACTGTAGCCAAGTGAGGTCTTTGTATAAAGCGATCTCCCATGTGCCACACTTGGAGGGAATTGGCAATGCCTCTTACTGCTGCTTGGTGAGCTGTATCATTGGCACATTCTTCCATGTAATAGTCACAAGAAAGAACAAAGCTTTATTAGCAAAATATAATTGCAGCTCACTGTATCTTAGGCTCTGGCTCAGATTCTTGGCTATATCTCAGAAATACAGAGGAAGCTGAGGAAGTGGCTCTGGCCTGTTTTAATTTGCTCCTGGGCAGGCAAGCACTAGCCTTGCCCATTTTATCTGGCCACGGGTAATACTCTTCCCATATGCAGCTTCCTGGTTAAATTATCTTCTTGGATACCAGCACACAGAGGAGCAAATATGGCTCCAGGCTTCCAAGTCTTCTTTCTTTGTGGAAAAATACAGCAGAATATATGATATTCACCAGTATGTGCATGTGCAAAGTCAGGGTCAAGAAGCAGTGCTCCAGCTGAGCCTTGGTATGACAAAGAAATACAGCAGGAGAGGTTGGAGTTTCTCCTTTGGACTAGTGATTGTCAGCTGCCTGGTGTAATCAAAGTTTACAAGCAGTAATCTGGGCTGCAGCCACTCAGTAGGTCTTTTGAAGAGCTAAGGGTGAGATAAACCTGGCTCGCTGGCCAGCTGGGTGGGTTCTCCCATCTTGGTTGCTCACTGTGCTGCTGCTCTGGGGCTTGCTGTTGCCTTGTCCTGTTCCAGATCTCATTTCTTCCTTCTGGTGACTCTGCTTGGCATCATTCCTAATGCCACGGTATGGACTAGGGTGAGCATCAGGCATCAGAAACAATCCGCCTCCTGTTGTTGGTCTCATCTGTAACATTATGAGCGCTGAGATAGCATTAGTGACTTGATACCTGAACAGAAATGGGAAAATAGCTTTATAGAAACTCAAGATTACTCAGATTAAGAAAATAATAATATTGTTCTCATTAATACACCAGAGAGATATTTTAGCTTTTCACTGACCTGATAATTTCTCAAATCTCCAAATGGTATTGTCAACAATTTTGAGGGTAAATGAAAAAAATCTATGCTTTTATATATGAATTTTCTTACATGTGCATTATTGCACTAAAATATGCTTTCTTCCCATTTAAAATATATCAGTAAAAATTCTTGTGTTTTGATAAACCTTAATATTCACTCAAATGGAAATTAGGGACTGTAAAAGGAGTGTTTTCAATACGTTTTAATTTGAAGGGTTGACTCTACTAGAGACAGAAAGTCATCTCAGAATGGGTAAGCAAGTGCTTATAGAGATGTGTCATTTTTCTTCACTTATCTATTATATTAACATGCGTCATTAAAATTCTCCTGGCATTCCATAGCAAAGGAATCGAATAAATGTAGCACTATTAGCATGGTTGTATTAAATTACAATCATTTCCCCTTTTGGTTTTATTTAATGTTTTATTAATTACAATGATATCATTAATATTTTGTGTTGAGACCAGTCTATGCAGCATGTTTTTCTCCATCAGCTGAATTTGGCAATGCTGTTCTATATTGTCTGACATGAGCAAAGCTGTAAAAGCATAAATGTTTGATATTGCTCTGCTGGGAAATATATTTCTACTTAACTGTTTTTTCCAAGTTATAATGGAAGAGCAATTCCCTGTTAAGTTATTCTTTTTTTTTCTTTTGTTTCTTTCTTTCTTTTTTTTTTTTTTTTTGTAACAAATGACAAACATAAGCTTGCCTTACTATTCCATTAGTGGCTTAGTTAAAATAGTTAGCCAAGTTGCTCTTCCTTTTTCTAATATAACCTATTCTCCTGCTTGGCCAACCTGATCTTTGACATATGCACTGATCAATGGGTAAAAAACTGGCCAGAGGACTGGGCCCAGAGGGTAGTGGTGAATGAAGTTAAACCAAGCTGGTGACTGGTCACAAGTGGTGTTCTCCAGGGTTTGGTACTGGGGCCCAGCCTGTTTAATATCTTCGTTGATTATCTGGGAGAGGGAATTGATTGCACCCTCAGTAAGTTTGCAGATAATACCAAGTTGAGGGGAAATATTTACCTGTCTGAGGGTAGGAAAGCCCTATAGGGGGATCTGTACAGGCTGAATCAATGGGCTGAGGCCAGTGGGATGAAGTTCAAGAAGACCAAATGCTGGCTCTTGCATTTTGGTCACAATGACCCCATGCAGTGCTACAGGTTTGGAAGGTGTTGGAATATGGAGGTGTTGGTCAGTGCTTGGTGACCGAGAAGGCCAACAGCATCCTAACTTGTATCAGAAATAGTGTAGCCACAGAGCAGAGAGGCAATTGTCCCCCTGTATTCAGCACTAGTGAGATCACACCTTGTGTACAGTGTTCAGTTTTGGGCCCCTCAGTACAAGAATGATATTGAAGCCCTGGAGGATGTTCAGAGAAGGGCAACAAAACTGGTGAAGGATCTGAAACACAAGACTTATAAGGAGTGGCTGAAGGAGCTGGGATTGTATTGTCTGGAGAAGAGCAGACTCAGGGGAGACCATATTGCTCTGTATAAGTACCTGAAAGGAGGTTGCGGTGAGGTGGGGTTCAGCCTCTTCCTCCCAGGCAGGGAGATAGGATGAAAATAATTCAAGTTGCACCAGGGTAAATTCAGGTTGGATATAAGGAAAAAAAAATTATTCTCTGAAAGAATGGCGAGACACTAGAGCAGGCTGCCCGGGGAGGTGGTAGAGTCACCATCCCTGGAGATGTTCAAGAACCATGTAGATGTGGTATTTAGGGACATGGTTTACAGACAGTGTTGGAGGTAGGTGAACGGTTAGACTAGGTGATATTAGAATTCTTTTCCAATCTTAAATGATTCTATGATTCTTGGGGTCCAAAGGTCCAACTTAGAGCCCAAAGACCCCCTTGCCAGGTTCTAAAACCAAACTTTTGTGGCCACTCTCTTGATTCTAGGTTCCAAACCCCTTTTCCAGGGCATAGGGCCTCAGTTTGGGGTTCAGAAAATTATTCTCAGGATCCAAATGCTCTCTGTAGGGTCCAGACTCTCATTTTATGGAGCAGGCCTTCCTTTTCAGGGCACAAATATTTCCTAAATCTCTAAACTCTCTTGACAGCTAGAAAGTGTAAAAATAGGCTTCATTTTACACGTCACAGTCTAGTTATTAAGCACTAAGCCCTTATTTTCAGAGCCTGGAGCCTATGTTTGGCTCCAAATCCTCCGTTTTTATCAACATTTGTCACATGGCACAGTGGCACCATTGCCATGGCAATAGACAGGCCATACACATTAGTTGCAACATGTGCTAGCTTGGCAGTGGGGCCAAAGAAACCCTGTCCTTTCCATTCAATGGGCCTGGAAAGAAGAACAACCACATAAAATAGCATGCAAGATGATGATGCTGAAAGTGGACCAGTCAGTATGAAGAAGCACTGCAACATATAAAGAGTCAAAACTACTAAGTAGGTGGTTTTGTCCCTTTGCCATGACTTTCTGGCCAGCAAATTAACTGGTGCAGTATTTTTCTAGTGGATAACGTGATTAAAACACATTCAAAATTTTCCAGAAATGTTGACAGTGGAAGATATCCTTCTTATTTTTTAATGGTGAACATTGCAGTAAAGCATTTGATTTGTGGTAGACTGCGTTCAAATTGGAAGGTACTGATGAACTGATCTTAGGTTTTAAATTGGATGTATTGCTCTCCAAAGATGCATTACTCTCTGAAAACTTTATTGTACAACTCTATTATCCCTCATCAGGAAGGTTCCTCAAACAATTAAATTTCCCAAAAGCTCTACAAGCTTCCTTCTGCTCAGGATCCAGATTTGGCCATGGTGATGCTACTGAGCATACAGAGCCTTGGGCTCCTAGACACAAAACAGTGCCATTTGGGAAGTGACTTGAAATGGCACATTGGGATGAATTCAGAGCATGCCAAATCATCTAATCTGGGATTTCCAGAGGACACCTCACTTTTCCATGAACAGTTCCCAAAAATCTAAGCTCACAGACCAACATGGGATGACAGAAAATTTGAAGTTCCTGATGTGCTGTGAGCAGGGTAAGCTTTGAAGGCCTTAGAAGGTGGGATCACAGGCTGAAGGTTTTTCGGTAGGGAAGAAAACAAACTGATCTCACCACCTCATTGAGAAGAGCATCAGAGGAAAACAAAGCACCCTCCTTCTAAGCAGGGAATTGGACAGCCAAAAATCAGCAGCTTGTGTGACAGCTGGTGCTACTAGTTGACCTGGAGGGCAACGCTGGTCTCCTTCCCACTGCTCTGGACTGAGCTCCAATTAACCGCACAATAAAATGCTCTGAGCAACAGTCTGGAAAACATCCCAAGATCCAAGTGTTAAGGCAATTTTATTATAAGTGGTTAAACTAAAATTGAAGCAGAGGGGCAATATTATTACAGTTTGGGATCTCTGATTCCAATTGGCCTTTGCTGGAAGCAACGATGATGTATTTTCTGTGAACTTGAAATAAGAAACAGTAATGTTGTTCTCCTTGTCACTCTTCATGGTTAACTTACTTGTTTGCTTTCACTTTTTTTCCACTAGGGAGTTCAGCAGATCTTGATATAATTTTTGTTTTTTTTCCCAGTTGATCTAACTGCCCATGTAAAACTAAAACTGCAAGTAAAAACAAAAATTTTAGCTACAAAAATGGAAAAAGAATAAAATACTGTCACTGTTTGATATTCTCAATTTAACAGTATATACTATTTTCTCAAAAAGTAATCAGTCAAAGTAAAAAAAGGACTTGTGATTATAACTATCACTTTTGCTCCTTTAATAGGTCCAGCATATTCCTAAAAGTCATCTTTTTAAAATATAAAATACCAAGGCTTATACTTCACCTGATTGTGTTCATAGCTCAAATAGGGCACAAATGTGGGGTAAAAAAGCAGTAGATTGAATACATTGTTGATGTTGTAAAAATATGGGAAAAAAATCTCTTCTACTGAGGGATAAAATGATTTGCTTTACAATGACTTACTCTTCCCAAGGGGAAACACAGAACTGCAGATGTTAAAACTAAAGGAAATAGAGTGCTCTTGACTCTATTAAACTCAAGTTGGTTGTGGTTTCATCATTATGACAAACGCTTCCCACATACACAAAGGAGACAAAGTGAGACAAAGCATCTTGCCTGCTGCTGAATCGGTTAATTGGGGCCCATAATAATCACAGAATTGTAGGAGTTGGAAGGGATCTCTGGAGATATGCAGTCCAGTCCCTCTGCTGAGGCAGGTTCTCTAGAGTAGTTTGGACAGGAAATTGTCCAGGTGGGTCTTGAATATCTTCAGAGAAGGAGACTCCACAGTAGCTCCAGGAAGCCTGTTTCAGTGCTCTGTTACTCTCAATGTAATAATATTTTTTTATGCTGGGCTTTAAAATTATGCCTGGAATTTTACTCTAATCTCTCCTACTTTCTTCTCCTACCCCAGGCAAAACAATACAAAACAAAACAATGAAAAATGAAAGACACTTACTTCATCATCACTGAAAGAATCTATTTGCTAGGACAGGAGAACATACCTTCAAGACTCAGTGAAGGGTTCAGAGGGCTTTTGAAGAAATCCTGCTGTTAGTCGGATGACCTGGCTATCTGCAGGCTTATCAGCCTGACCTCAGTATTAGATAAGGTCATTGAGCAGATAATCTTGGATGAGATAATACTGCATGTGTTGGACAACCAGGGCATCAGGCTTAGCCAGCATGGGTTCATGAAAAGTTTGAGTTCAGCAAGCCAATGTGCTAGGACATACACTTTCACAGAATCACAGAATGGCCAGGGTTGGAAAGGACCTCAAGGATCATGAATCTCCAACCCCCCTGCCACATGCAGGGCCACCAACCTCCCCATTTAATACTAGACCAGGCTGCCCAGGGCCCCATCCAATCTGGCCTTCAACACCTCTAGGGATGGGGCATCCACAGCCTCTCTGGGCAGTACTTATTTTTATTTTTTTTCCCCAAAGAATGGAAGTAGAAATATTAGCCCACTATTCCATTATGTTCAGCAACATTTTTTTACTGTTTTTGCTGTTAGTCAAGCATTTGTCATCCCTTGTAGTTCTGGTGCATCTACAAACTATAAAACAGAATGACTTTGTTTCCCTTGGCTCAAATGAGAACAGCTTTTGTGATGGCTCTTAGAGGTGAATCTGCTGATCATACATATTTGTCAGTATGAGGCTACATGGTGGGTTTAGTCATACGCAGTTTACAGGCTTGTGTATGCAATCACCACAAGAAGCTGCAACTGCTTTTACGGAGCTGTTCTTGCAAATTGTCAGCTAACTTTATAGTTAGCCTTTATAGGTGATCATGATGGAGACATTTTGAGTTTTTTGTTTGCTTATTCTGTTTGTTAAAAGCAAAACTCACTGTCTTCCTCATTTTGTCTGGCTTGGATAGATTTGCATTTAAAAACAGTGAATGTCTCAAGTTTAACATTTTGATCAAAACAAATGGAAAGTCAGAACTATTTTGTGTTGGAAAAAATCATTCCAAACTTAATTTGGAATGATTTTTTCAAAGAACCCCCAGCTGTGGAAAAAAGAACTAGCCAACAAAATGTGGTGATTCAAAAGTTCTTCAGACAGACTGATGATCTCTAATGTGGGAGAGCCCTGAGCAGTTTAGTTCTGTCCGCCTGAGAGGATCCAGTGTATCCCCTACTGTATTGTAGTTAAGTGCTTTAACCACTAGCTAAGTAGTGTCAGGTTGAAGGAATTCTTAAATGTTTCTTAAGTGGAATGTAAATAATTGATTCTTGCTGACGTGTATGTATATCTCCATCAGTGTGATTTAAGCCTTGTTCCTTGTTTATTTCCAGTCTCCTTCATTGTAGGAACGGTAGGATGCAAGACAGACTTGTATTTGTTCCATATTATTGATAAATAATTAATTATAAATAAAATAATGTGGCTAAATATTAAACTTAAATATGGATTTATCTCATCAAGACTCTCAGCAGGACTTAGAAAGAAACTTCATGAAAAGTTACAGCTTCAGTCTGAGAGGAAAGAAGGATCTCAGTTATTAGAAAGAGTGTGTAGAGAGCAAATTGGCACTTGAAGAAGCAAGGGTGAAAAAAGGATGAAAAAAATTAAAAAGGAACTCTGAACACTTCTACATGCAAAACAAATTCACTTGACACAGATGCGTGAAATTCAGGCTTAAAGTCTTGCTCTGTGAGTCTTGCCACTGCTTGCTGTTGCTTATAAGCTGTTTACAGGAGTGAGGTTTTATTTGTTATTAAAAAAAAAAAAAAAAAAAAAAAAATCCCATAAATTCTTATTTAAAAAGCGCAAAGCCAAAAAATCTCTATAAATCTGTAGAGCCAAATAATCACCCCTGTTGTTAACTCCAGGCTGACTGATCATTTTGATTGCAGTCTTAGAACTACTTCTCTTAACTTCATGAGATTGCATGAAATTTAGGTGTGCCTTGGAAATACTTGTTTTGTAGTCTTTGCTATCTTACATGAAACAACAACATCCAGAAACTGTTTTATTATTTTTCTAAAAGGCAGCATGGAGTCTCACACTCTTCTGAAGATATTTTAAAAGAAACTTTTGCATACAAATAATGTATTACTTATATTATCTACTATCACTTGTAATAAAGGTCAATTCATTCTTGATGGATTTTTCTACCTTTAATACTATACTAGGACTTTACTAAGGAAGTAGTGTTGATTTTTTTTTTCCTAAAAAACTCAGTGTAAAACTAAATAAATATAGAAAGCTTTTGCTGTTTTTTTGAATTAATTTACTTCATTCTGAGTCAGCTACCAATCGTTAATCTCTGCTGGTGTCTGGATCATAGGCTGGAACTGAATAACCTGTTGAGTGTCTAATTTCTTTGTGAAACTTCAAATACAGCAAGCTTCTGAGAGGTTTAATTTGGCAGATTTTGACTTTATAATTTGCAGCACTGCTAATAGCAAAAGATTCCAAATTAAATCAGAGCAGTTCTGAATGTCATTCAAAGATTACCTTTATAAAATATTTTTAGAATAACACCCTCCCCAGACCAAACACACACACACACAACCTTGTATAAACTTTGTATAGTTACTTCAAAACCAGTCACTTGATCTATTAAAGCAGGAGGCCTTAGGTTTTCAGAGGTGTTTTGATCCTCCCCCCTGCCATTTTTTTTCCTTTTATAATCTCCCAAGAAACATTATAAGGAATTTTGAAATAGCTTCTATAGAGTAATTACTTTTTTGAGGGACTCAACAGGTCTCTTCCATTTCGAACACATCAGTTCTACACATGTAAATACATATATACGTGTTTGTACTAAAATCTGTGATATACAAAATAACACATAAGGTCAGTTAGAATAATCAGAATATTTGTATAATATTTATTTCTTTTTAATGTTCATTAACATTTAATTTTTTATCATGTACATCATCAGTAATAGTTATTTCTGTCTTTATTAAAACACATATGTTAAATAAATGTTAGTCTTTACAAAGACCTCATAATGGTAGTAACAGTTTTTAACTTCCTATAGGTAACAAGCAATAAATAGTGCCTTAAAATACAACCTGACATTTTCACTGACTTTCTTCCCCTCTGAGATCTATAGAAAATTAAATGTCATTTTCATTCTTTCAGATGATTTCCCAATACATGCACAGCACTATGTTTCTTTTAAATTATACTAACAAAGTTCTCACTGGAAACTCGAAAAATTATATCTGTTGTTATATGCAAAACACAATTCAGATTAATGATTGAAACACTCTAATTTCTTAAAGATTTTGACTGTAATATCTGCCTTCAGCAAGAAGAGTATTAAGTAGGCTTAATCTTAGACTTGACAAAGTCTAATCCCTCTGGCTGTTATAATCTGATGATTTATTCAGCTGGCTGAGTGATGGTCCATTGAAACCCATTGCCATTCACATCATTGCCCTGGCTTTTGCTCTTCAGCTATGGTCAGGTCAGACGTTTCCCAGATCATACTTCCCAGTGGTAAATTTGTATTTCTTCTGCATATAAAGAGAAAAATGCCCATCTTGTAACAGCATTATTACCTGAATGTTTATTCAACTGAAAGTGTTGGTACTGTGTTGATGTCAGTTGTTAATTGAGGTGTAGATACTACAGAGATATCACTTTAACACCATTTTTGTCTCAGTCCTGATTTAGTGTTTCAGCTTGACTCAGACACCAACCTGTTACTGAAAGAGCTCAGTCTTAAAATATAAACTGACAAATTTTGAGAAAAAGTGACAATCTAATGAAGCATGCCGTTGTGTATATGTTCATACATATGTATGTGTTCAGGCATTTATGTATATACATACAAATACTACATCATTTCTGCATATACTGTACATGAAAAGGAGTTTTTTTTCTTTTTTTTTTTTTTTCACTTTTGACAAAGTAATATAATTGTTAATATATTTTTGACAAACTGCTCTTTTGGAAGAGAGTAGAAGTCCAAGAAGTCTGTGTATAAGACACTGTAATTGCAAATAGCGTAATGTTTTTTGATTATGTTCTCTTAAACAGCAAATCCAGTGCAGAAAAGTGTTTTACAAGCCATGCAAATTTTTTTGGTCATAATAAATAAGATGTGTTAATTATATGCATACTTACGCTTTGTCACAGTAAGTATCAGTAGAAGGAAATAAATAATTTATTTATTTAATATATTTAACAAATTTAAACAAAAAACATTATTTTTAGTAGGACTGCCCTGTCAATTTCCATCCTTCACTTACATAACATGATGAACATGTTAGCAAAGAGGCTGATCAACCACAGGGCCATCAAATCTGCTGGGAAGTATAAGTATGTTTTAGCTTGTGGCTACTTCTACTGGTACTGCTGGATTGCTGCCGGTACCTTAGCTATTTGAATATTTCCCTGCTGTCCTCTAATAGATGTATCTGAACTCTTTTGCACAGAGAATAGTATACACATTTTCAGGGATTCCCAATTAAAGCTGACTCAGAACAGTCCCTATTAGCTTCCAAATATCCCAAAGGCTGGCAAAAGGAAGCATCAAGCTCTACAAGAAGAAGGAACTCTCCTTCTCCGCATAGAAATTAGTCCTTGTTGACAGTGACAGTAGGAAGAGACAAATTATAGCTTGTCAGAGAATGGTGCAAATGATATGTTGCTGTCTGGTTTTTGTTTGCATAATGAGTTTCTTTCCCAGCTGACTTTTTCTCCATCAGCTTGAGAAAGGAAAGGAAGGTTTTGATATATGGTCTGGTTTTCCACAGCCCTATTAAAGGACTAAATGTCAAAGCAGCAAAACAGTAGGGAACTGGAAACAATTAACAATGGTACCAATGCATTTTAATTAAGAATATATTTTGGGTTTCTGCGCTGTATTTATTTTCTTCCTGAAGCAATTAGTTGACCAGCATTCACCTAACACATGATATGTTCCTTAAGCTTAATAATTCATTCTAGTGTGTATGATAAATAGCTCATCTGATCACTCACGTTGTTTCTTACCGAAGAACAGAAGTAGTGTGCTGCCCTAGGTTAATAGGCAACAACCAGTCCCGCTGGTTTAGACAGCGAATGCTGCTTAACAAATGCTTTAGACTGGTGGCATTAGCATGTGGTCTGCATTTCTCTGAACATTCACGTATGTATTTAGAATTCATAATGCTAGTGAAGTAAAGACTATAAATCTTAAAACAGGAGAAATATGAATGTCTTACAAATGTTGGGCAAGTACTGGAATTGTATTTCAACATATGTTCACAGAGCCACAGTGTTTAATATGTTTAATCAACTGAATTTAATTTGAAGTGTATTCTCTTGTTTTCACAATGATACGCATAATTGCTTAGACAAAATCTCTAAGAGGGTGGAGAGGGAAGACCCGATAAAAAGATCTCCCTTTCCCACAAGTAACAGATTTTGTCCCCTAGACTCCTGCAGCTATAGAGGCAACTTTGCTGTTGGCTAAGGTCCTACTTAGGTTGAGATTTGGTTAGCAGAAGAGCTTGGCAAGTGGAAGTGTCTTCCAGAAATTCTTCACGTGGGCTCTATAGATGCACAAGCTCTATAGATGCACAACAGCCTTCCAAGTCTTGATAATACCAGCTTGCAGGAGTCTACATTCTTTCACTATCAGCAGTGGTAGAAACATCTACAACAAACAGCTTCACTGCACTTTTCACTTGTCCTTTTTTTCATGATTAACTTTTGGGTAAGATTGTGTGAAAATGTAGTAACTTGTTATTCATTACATTGATCATTACTGAACTGCTGTTGAAAAGTCACATACAGACCCTGTCTCCTAGTGCTGCCTTTGGAAAAGTAATGCTTTTATTCCTCATCAAGAGAAACGTTGTAATTCAACGTACAAGTGCTCTACTTCAGTCTTTCTTTTCCACTGCCAACAAGAGATAAAGGGTTGCAGCAGAGTAGTGAAGACTGCTAACATGGTTAATCTTATCTTCAGTTTGGGGAGTGTAATTATCACAGCTAGTCTTACTTCCACTACTTTTAAATACAATTTAGTAGTGCAGCTGAATTTTCATTACTTTACATTAGCCATATAGCAAACTTGCCTTGTATTTTCTGTTCAAATCAAACATCTTTTTCTTCATCACATAGGTCCTTCCCTTCAAATGTTTCACCTTTTAGTGGTTCTACCTGGGATAGTTTTCTCCATAGCATACTGAGTTTGGGATTTATGACTAAGAATTACTGAAACACAGCAGTATTCTGGGGGACAGCGCTGGCACTGCATTGAGGCTTTCTTTAAGACTTCCACTCCCAGCAAGTTTGGTACTGTATACACAAATTTGGGAAGGGACAAAGCCAGGAGTGTTGGCCTGAGCTCACCAAGGGGATCTGAAATGAACATCCCATATGTACTCAGCAAGAAAAGCTCAAAGCAAAGAGGAAGAACAAAGGGACATTTGCTGTTAAAGCATTTTCTTCCCAGGCAACCCTTGTAAGTGTTGATCTGCTTTCCATGAAGTAACTGGACATCCGCCTGCTGATGCGAAGTAATAAATAAATTCCTCCTTCCAATTTCTTGTAGAAGCAGCTGTTGCTTCAGCTATTAAGCTGACTTTATGTCAATTTCTGAACCTTCCTTCTGTTTTCTCCCTGTCCCATAGGAGGGTGAAGTGAGTGAGCATCTGGGTGAGTGCCTGGATGCTGCCCAGCATCAACCAACCCCCAACCCTCCTACAACCAACCATGGCTTTCCAGACCCCTATTCCTTTCTGTGTATCATCCTCCCTGCTGTCAGCAGAGTTCTAGTCTCTCTTACCCATCACCATATGCTAAGGTCAAGATCTTTGCTCATAAAAAACAGATAAGGACCACTTGAGTTTTTTAAAGCTACTTCTAGATAGTGGAAAGTGAAAGTTTACTCTTTAAGAGATTGTTTATCTCACTATCAATGAGACTTTGGCATGTACTCAAGTGCTTTTCTGAGCCAAGGCTCGTATTCATAATTAAGTTTGAAGATATCTGTTGTTTCAAGTTGTTTTAACTTTGAGATCACCTTGACACTTAGGGACAAGCCTAAGCGTCTAGCCTTCAGAAGAATATATCAAAGCACACACTTAATGTAATTAAGCTAAAAGAGCCTTTATATTTGCAAGTAGACAAAGGGCATTTTAGGTCACCTAATTGCACTTCTGCATGAGCAGAATGAGGTTGCCTGTTGTAATGTGGGCAGGTAGATTGAATGATCTTAATGAAAACAGTCATTGAAAGGGAGATATCTTTGAGACTGTTACAAATAATTTTACTGACTGTCTACAGCAGTTAAGCTGCGGTTTGATGACACTTTCAATTTATGTTTAGAAACATGCATTTCACTGACTGAAACAACATGACCTTGTGGCTTTCAGGATTCAGTGGGAATATATTGAGGAATGTGTCTTTTACTTCAGGCCAAGCAGCAGCAGCTGCAATCAGCAAGGCCACTGCAGCTGTATCCCTCTGGATATATGTCTTTAAAATGACTTGTAGGGCACTCCATGAGCTGGCTTTAGACCCCCCACAGCTTGCTCCAAATTTGGTGCAAAGAACATCTGTTTGACATGGCTTTCAGAGGATGTTTGGGGTGAAGGCAGTGGAAAGACTTTTCTGGATGTGGCTGAGTGGATTCATGATGAATTGATCACTTAATTCTGCTGAGATTCCATTTCACTGTTACAGCACTTCAAGGTAAGCATTTTTGGATTTCTTTTCCTTCTTTCTTTTCCTTCCTTTTTTTTTTTTTTTTTTTTTTAATATAAAATGACTGGGATTAACTTGAGTATTTTGATGAATCTGAGTGAAGATAAACACTGTATCATCTATTACTGTAATGTTATTTTGGTCCTAAATAGAAGAAATTACAGAATTAATTCGGCTCCCTTTTTGACATGCCCCAGAAAACCTGGTTGTTTTGCAAACTTTGAACTTTGAACAAAGGAACGTGAAAGGAACTTTGTTGTTTATAAAATGTTGAAGAAATAGGAAAACTTAAAATTCAAAGCAGAGACATTCAAGACATTTGCAATTCAGATGAAAGAAAACAATCAGTACATCATTAAAATGAGAAAAATTAAGAAAGAGAAATCAATACTTTAGGCTTATTAAAAAGGCAGAATACTTGTACCTCGTCTTTATAGCTAAATATCTATTAATATAAAAACACTGGGGCAATAAATTTTTCTGTTTTTAATTAATGTTCTGCAGTTTTTCTGTGTATTGTAATATCAGTTCTCATAGACTGTCCTTGACTCAGAGCTCACGTTGCGTCGTAATTATATAGAGCTCTGCACATTCATGATTTAACAATGTCAATTACAACTTTATTTTTTAAAATGTATTATATTAGCTTTCTGGATAAAAGCTGAAAACATTGTAAATACTGCAAGAGTTTGTTCCCATCCAAGAGATATCTTGAGGAGCGTTTGGAGCAGTTGCAAGTTAAAGCTCTACATCCCATCATATTTTGGAGGCTTTGGCATTGGAATCCACACTGTGACACCAAGACTGCAAATCCCAGTTTGTAATACACTTCAAAAGATCATGTTCTGACCAAAAACTTGGTCTTTTTTGGTTGTTTTTCACTCTTGTCTTTATAAAGTGTATAAACAAGGTAAAAGTGGTGAAGAAAGAGCTATGAGACAGTGGAAGTTCAGGAGCTGTGAAGTGCTGCTGGTTTAAGAAATCCTTATAACGCTTGTATGTGGGACTGGAAGGCTGCAGGGGAAGTGTTGTTATATCCTACCTATCTTTTTATTTTGTGGTCGTTCTCTATCAGCCATTGCCAGAGATAGGATACGATGAGATGAATCTCTGATGGGACAAGGTATTGCCCTTTTTATTCAGTGGCATTGTGCAGACGGGTGCTGGGTATTGCTCTAATACCAGTGAAAACAGAAGCATCTGTGTAGATTCTGGTCCAGTAACCTTGTTTTGTCATTCCCTATATTGTCATAAACTTTTATGTGTTGCTTGAGTATGCAGTTGAGCTCATCATATCACTGGGCGTATATTTTTCTTCTCTATAGGCTGTGACAGTTCCAGGCAAGAATAGTATTTTTACTGTATGCTTTCCTTTAACCTGTATTGTAATGTACCAAGGTCATCTTTATGACAAACACCACATAATGTTCCTACGAGAGAGTCTGTGTACATTTGTGCACTCACCTAGATTTATTTATTTATTTACTTTGTAGAAAGATTGCTTTATATAAGTCTGAAAAGCATCAGCAAGCAACAGTTTTTTACTAGAGAAATTGCCTTTCCCTTTGCTAGTCATTCCTTTGACACATAAATGATCATTTTAGATTTTTTAATAATTGTGCTGCACCATTTACTTCAACTCAAACTATTTCACCAAATAACAGTCAAGTTTTACCAGTCTTCAAAAAGAATTTATGAAATAGCAGTTTGAACGTTCTTTGCATTTTACAATTTACCCTTTAATTCAGAGTACTTACTTTTTCATTTGTCATATTTTTATTTTATTTAGTTTTGATGCTTTAATCCACCCTTCTTCCATCTTAGTACACAACAAGCTCTTGTTCTTTGTCAAGAAAGTCACTATGAGCTCCAGATTTTCTAAATGAGTACCAGGTCCTAGAAACACACATGTGGCCACCGCTTACTGCTAAGGTCATGTGTCTGGGAGAGCTGCCTCAGCATCATGTTCACAGAGAAGAAGATCTTGCAACTTTGCAAGGGTGTAAAGAAGACCTCTGAAGTTAGTAAATGCCAAAAAGACAGAATATGAATTTACTCACACTTGGAAAAGTGTGGTCCAAATTCTGGCCTCACATTGTCCTAAGTTATGTTGTAAACTGTAAAACAATCACCTTTCTTTTAGCTATTAATGCTTTCAAATTCAAACTTCCATGATGGAAGTGAACACCATGGCTAGGCTCACAGCTCAGGTTCTGAGTAAAGTGAACATCTATCTTACCTAGTACTTCAGAATTAACAAACAAACAAAAAATATCTAAACAACCCCTTGTTTTTGAAAAATAGTGGAAAGGTGGGTAGAATTGTGTTAATCAGTGTTTCACTGAAATTTCACTCAGAGGATGGTGATGCACTGGAACAGGCTGTCCAGAGAGGCTGTGGATGCCCCGTCCCTGGAGGCATTCAAGGCTAGGCTGGATGTGGCTCTAGGCAGCCTGGTCTAGTTGTTGGCAACCCTGCCCATGCAGAGGGGTTGAAACTACATGATGTTTGAGGGCCTTTTCAACCCAGGCCATTCTATGATTCTATGATTCACTGAAAGCCTGAATGTTCTCATGGGTGAGAAGGCAGTCCTCAGACCTCCTCTTGTCTTTGGATTTCTTTGCATGGTTTTCTCTGTGATGACGCAACCTGCTTTGAGACGGAAAGAGAATATGTGACAGGAACATACATCTTGCTTCACAGTGCTTAGTCACAGTGCTGTATTGCCTTTGAGACTTTCATTGCTTTTATTATTATTTTTTTTTCATCTGTAGCAGTTTTCATGAATAAATTACTTATTAAAAAAAAAAGTGAATTTGTGGAAAGGTCTTTTTGTGCCCTGTAATTATCTCAGAATTTGATCTGAGAAGATGCTGACTAAAATGCTTAATGCAATGGAGTAGAAAATATTTAACTTCTACTCATTTTTAAAACAATCTGTTTTCTGATACGATAATGATGAGGGGAAGTTTTAATATATCAAACTTGAATATCCTTTCTCTGACAAGACCATTATTCTAGCCCAAATCAGCAGAATGTGTTTTTTTCACTTGGGGAAAAAAAAAAAGAAAAGAAAAAAAAAAGACAATTGTTACTTCTGGCTCCTATACCAAAAAAAAAAAAAAAAAGTCTGAGAATTTATCATTGTCAAACAATAGACTTCTGTCTGAATTGAAATTAAAAATAAACAAACCACCTATGTGAATGTCTGTCAGCATTTGAAAAAGCTGGCTACATAACTTTTATACTATGAAAATTGCCTAATTAAAATATATCTACTTGTACTATAATTAAACAAAGTATTTTCAGACAGTTTTAAAATGCTTTCTGTATCTTTGAGTTTCTGTATGCAAACTGTGACTCATAATTAATGTATTTTAAAAACTCAAATCTTTTCCTCCCTTCCTACTTTCCTTCCTTCTCAAGAATAATCACTGAAATCTTCTTCAGGTGCTGTTATGTCATACCTTCATACTGAATTTTACCATGTAACTCTGGAACGTGACATCATCCATCAACATTTTTTGGAAGATAAATCTGTTGTCGTGGTGATGGTTGATTTCTTTTTCCCTCCAGACAAAAATGATTACAACTACTTTCTCTAAGCTCCTTCATTCCAGGAAGGCTTTTGCATTGATCAAGAATCCATAGAAAGCTGTAATTACGTTACTGCTTCTATAATCACATGATTACATGCTGTTTCATGTGATGTTTAACTGGCAGTATCAGAAGGCAGTCCAACTTAGAGTTGGGCTCACTTGGGATTTAGTCCACCCAATCTACTTTTATTTATTTATTTATTTATCTATTTTAACAGTAGTCTAATTCTGAAGATTGAAAGCTGAAAGCAGGATAAGACAAACAGGAAAAAATTTCCTATCATATAGACAGCACTTGTGTGACCTGAGGATGAAAAGTGAGAGTTGTTCAACTTCTTCAAAGTTTGATTATGTAAGAAGGGATTTCACTGTCTCATTCACTTTTTTGACGACCGATTCACTGAATATCTTGAAAGAAGAGGACATTGGACATTAATATCCAAAGAGCATTAAACAAGAAAGCTTTATGGGATCAGTGGTAGAACTTCACGCGCGCATGCACAGTTCTGTCCATTAAATCACCACTGTGCAGTTGTTATCTCTAGTCTGTTTTTATGCAAGCAGTGCAAAACTGTGTACAAAGCTTGCATGCACCACTAACTGCATCAGCCACAGACTGAGTGGTAAAGTTGTGGAAGTCAAAGACATGAAATGACTGCTTCAGCCTCATTTTAAGTGATAACTACACAAAGATTGGGTTAGTGTTGTCACCAAATATTAGCAATTATATTTGAACTTTAATAAAGCTACAATACAGTTCACAGAATAGTTGCACTTTTTTTTTTTTTTTTTTTTGTAGATAGGTGTAATGTACAATGATTGAATATCACCTGTCAGACTTGTTATAGTTGATTATTCCACTATTGCCTAGTTCTAAGCGTGTCTACACAAGGTGAGATGATGTAAAGGTACAGAATAAATACAACTCTCATTCATCTATCTGTATAACAGCCAGAGAAAGTGCAAGGGAACAAGGCCATGATCTGGGTACACAAGCAATCCAATCTAAATGAATTATTTTCCAATGCTTTGTGACTGGTTTTAGACAAAAGACTGAGACATACTCAGCTGAAAATCTCCATAAATTTATATGTGTTGCTCAGAACCAAGAAATTTAAATAGGCATAATTTTGATTCCAGTAACATCGAAAGAAAAACTCCTGTTGACCTCAGCTGAAGCAGGTTCAGGACATACCTATATTAAATACATGTACTAGAAAGCTATTTTTCCAATATGTGTATGTCATAGTTTTCTACTTATATTCTACTTTATAATATTGTACAATTGTAGATGTGGCAAATTCCATGTAGAAAGTCTTCAACTTAGTGGTAAGACAAAAGCACAAATGTCTTTTCTGGAAGTGCAGGTCAACATGGTGATTTTTCTTTGGATGCAAAGTTTATTGATTTAAAAAGATAAGACTTCATTATATATTAAACACAGAAAGAAAAAAGAGAAAGAGATTAAAGGTTAGATTCCATTATACAATCTTTCCTCTATTCACATTGTAGGTAAATATGCAAGGAGTCATTGCTTTTTTTTTTTTTTTTTCCTCCTCTGTCTAAAAGAGCATTTAATTCTTCCATCAAAATGCAACTGATGAACTGGAAGACCTCACACTCTGAATATTGCATAGACTAATAATAGTAAAGTCTTGTTTCAGCACTGTATTATGGAAAGATGAAAACGATTTTCTGCATGCAGTGGCATAGCAGAAATGCTAAATTACAGCTTGAACGAGTGATTAAGCACCTGGTGGGAAGGCAGGGCCAACCCAGGGGAGCTCAGGTGTATGCAATGCAGCTGAATGACCACAAGGGGTGCAGCCAGGATCCACCCCTTCCCAGACCTCATTTAAGAGTTGGCAGTGGAGATAAGGCTGTCTTGTTTGAGATTCCTGTGTACTTGAGGCATTCTGAAGGTATTTGCTTTCCTTTGTGTTTAAGGTTGTTGGATTTGAGTAAATGCTCACTTGCTGTAGCTTAGAACCTTGCTGCTCTGCTGTTATTGTTGCGCTTTCTATTGTGTTACATGTGGATTCTTGTATGATGGTGAGAATTCATAATTGTGGATATGCAGAACCTGCTTTCACTCTAAACACTGCTTAAATTGGCTTGTCAGCTCAGTCTTTTGCTTTATTAAAAGGCTTAGATGAGCATGTTTTCTTCAATTCAAAGTAATTTCCCTCAACTTAAATGTGTGGGCTTTATTTCAGCTGCTTTATGTTAACCTTAAACTGAAACTGGTAGCCTTCTTTTTGTTTCTCTCCATGAACAGAACAAGCAGCTCTTCTTAGGAGTCAACATGTATAGACCTCTCAAGTTTCTCAACTGTATGAGAAATGAGGTAGTGACAACTTGAATGCATTCAAAAAAACAGATTTAACCTACTTTTGTATGAGCAAGGAGGGGGAGCAGTGGAGGGAAACCAAAAGCTAAAGCTTGGCAAGAGAAGTGGCCTTAGTACACAGTATCCCTCTGAGGACATAAGTAAGGCAAATGAAAAGCCAGAGGAAAGAAGTAGTAGAAACATGTGAAACGTGAGCTTTATGGGTGAATAAGAAAGGTTGAGTTTAGTGATTATAGCTTTCCCTTTTCCATGTTTGTAGGCTGCCCTTGCATGTTCCATAGTTCAACTGTACAGAAAGGTATCAATGAGTGGGGATTTACAGAAGCTGCTCTGACAGTTTCTGGCCCCACACAGTTTTTCTGTGAGGTTGTGAGTGGCTTTGTTTAGAGTCGTGAGAGATGCTTAAATGTTCAAAGCTCTGCAAAGTAAACATATATAGCTGGTAGCAGCATTTGTAAATTAAAGATTACTCTAATCTTCAGTGACAGATTTATAAAATATTGCTTTAAATTCTGCTTCATGCTGTTAAGTCAGCTGAGTTTATTTTGGAGACAAAAGCAATTTAAGAAAACCCGTAGATTGCTTTGGCCACCAAAGGGTATAAATTATCCCTAACTAATTTCTGTCAGTAGAGTATGTTGAGCTACTTAGATAAAGCATGCTTTTTGACATTTATCACAGAATGATACTTCTTATGGACTGTTAGTCACAGAAGGGGGACATGGGATGAATCACTGAGGGGCTGGTAATCTTTTTGCTGACATAAATGATATTGGTTATGGATGAAGAAATTAGCACACTTTTTTCCTCCTCTAGTGTGGTATAGAAGTATGTAATCAAACAGAAACGCATTCAAATTCTAATGGTAAAAATACTGTAAACACATAAAAATGTATCTGGATGTGGCAGATGCTGTTACTAAATATATATATTTACTAGGATACAGAAAAAATCCTTCTGAGGTAGAAGAAACAAGAAATCTGTTGCTTAACTTAAATGCTTACCAAATTCTTAACAACGCCCCAAATTCTTAACAAGTCAACAGTTTTTGAACCTACATCCTCAGCATAATGCATTTGATGCATTTTTTGGGGGGGTAGAATTGCAATTTACACAATTATATTTTTCTTTCTCATATGGATACCATTATTGTAAAGTCTAACTACATGAATACAGGGAATGAAGTATATATATCACTAAGTAATATACTGATACCTGCCAGAGCTGTGTGTAGTGCTGTGCATGTGCCAAGAAATCTGTGAGTGAACCTGTCCTGGAGATGTGCACTGTGGGCTTTCCACGAACCCTCACATTTCACACTCCACTGCTGGGACTGCCTACTGGTGAACATGCCCCTTGCCCTAGCTGCAGGAGAGAACCTGCTTACAGATTCGTTCCTCTCACCTCAGATCATCTGGAACAGCTTTCTGGAACAGGTGCGTGCCATCAGCATCCAATGGGCCCATCTGTATCTGTCCAAATGTTCTGGATGAAGACAATAGCCAACGTTTATTTGCTGCTGTGTGGGCTGAGGAAAGAAAACTGATGCGGTTAGCAAATTATTAACAAGCTGTTAGCAAACTGATCTTTTTTTCCTTTATTAAATGTAATCATACACCATATTCTTTCTTTTAAACTGCATTCTTTTAGGTTTGAAATGGAAAAGGGAGAAAAGTAAAAACTCACTAAAAATTATATGTTCCCTTGAGATTGCTCTCAACAGACATCTGTGCAAATTGCCAGACATGAGCAAGTAGGTGCTGTTTATGAACCTTACCTTAGTTTTTTTTTTGTGGAAATGGATAGATAAGATGATCTGCAAGTGCGAAAGGAGGACAGTCATCCAAAGCCCATCTAGTTCTCTAAAGTAAATCTGAATCCATATCTTCTCTTACAGTGAGAACTGAACTGCTCAGCCTACTCAGCTGTAACTTTCAGTTTTCCTATTTTGAAAGCACAGATTGGGTACGCTACTTCTTCTCCAGTTAGAAGAGCATTTTCATAGTTTCATTCAAGAGTGCCCTCTTGCTTTCTAATTCAACAGCTTTCTTTATTCTTACCATGAGTATTTGAGAACTGCTGTTCTCTTTGGTTGCTGTCATAGAGCTTTCTTGATTGCAGGCCTCTGTTCTTCATAATGGCAATTACCTGAGTATGTACTCCTGTCTCTGTGCTTGCCATTACATATCCACTACTTGAAGCAAATATAGCCTAGGGTGCCAGTAATGCCTCGTGTATGGGAGAGATGAGGGTGCTAGTATCTTGGACACTAGTGTTAGACATCAAATTACTTTTTGTTCCATTATGTTGCTATAATTTTCTTTTTTGCTTTGTCACTGGGACAGATGCTTTCTGCCTGGGGTTAAACAGGATATAGGTGACAGACACATCAGAATTTGTCCCTCTAGGATGCCCTCCAAACCCTTTATCTAAGTCCTAGCAGGATTCATATGAGAAGCTGCAGAATGAATGGAAAGTTATAACTGACCACATTTACTATAGAGTATTATCTAGTAATCTTCATATTACTAACAAAAAAAAATACCACCAATTACCTAACACAGTGCTTCAGGACAACCCATTTGGGGGCTGATCTGGGCAATTTTAATGCAGTGTTCACTGGGAATTTCAGTCCTTTTCTACTGCAGACTGTTCTGCTAAATTTATTTAATCATTCTATAACTTTTATCTTTAATGTCACTCTTTGCCCTTGATTTTTCCAGATTTGCATACAAAAGCCATATTAATCCTATTAATATTCATGTTTGTATTTTATACCTGACAGAATTCAAGAAAACAGGCTAAAGAGTTACTTGGTTAGCTCTGAGGTTTCTTATTCTTCAGTTTATAAAAATGTTTCCAGTTACTGAGTATGTGGAGAAAGTTGTCATAATTACAGGATTAAAAAAGTAATACTGTAATACTATTAGATTTGTGTGATTTCTTCATGCAGGAGAGTTCCTGAGATCGTTCCTTAACTTAAACAAAGATGATGTTTCACCATTCAATAAGGCAGAACTACTTTTGCAGCAGAACTCGTTCCGTTTCAGTAAAACAAAACAAAAAACAACAACAAAAAAAAAACGGAAACCATCAACCTTCTACTCTCTCATGTTTATTAGTGTATTCTTTGAAATCCCCCAAATGCTCCTGCATGCTGTAAAAACCACTGAATTTTAGAAGATCATTTTAAAGTGTAAATAAATCCATATCCACTGCATAATGATACTTTATTACCAATTTGAGCAAAGTGTAAGTCCTAATCTTAACAATCAAACTGTTGTTGGGCTTCCTATCACAATGGCATCTGGTTCTTGGCAAGGGATTTGGTCATCGCGGTAGTAAAACAAACAAACAAAAAAAAAACAAAAAACCCAATAAAATTAAGGCTTAGCATGTGTGCCAAGAAAAAGCTGTGTTAATACACAGTTGCTTTGGTGCAAAAATATTTCTTCAATGAATAGTGAAATTACATAAGCTTTTTAAACAATTTTTCCCTATGTTCTTGGGTTGGTATTTAACATATTTTTTGTCAAAATTTGTTCATGAACTCTAATAATAAGACTTTCAAGAATCCTAGGAGACCCTCTGAAAACAGATTTGTTTTCTTGCAGTACTTGAGCTGGAGAGGCCCTTGACACTTCTCTTAGAAGTGTATGTGCCATTATCAGCACTGCCATCCACATGTAATGTATTTGCATGGTGGCAGTATCTGGGAGAATGTGTGCTACTCTTCTAGCTACTGCCAGAAGGAGAGCTGAAGCACAGAAGTCTTTAAACAGGTTCAACATTTTTCCTGTCTAGCCTTATGCTCTTAGGGTGTTTTGTGCCATGTGTTCATCTTGCACAATAAATAATTTTTAGTGTGAGGCTTTAGATTTCAGACCTAGAATTCTAAGTAACAAACTTTCGTAGAATTTACTGAATCAAAGCCCTTCCTAAACTACCTCCCAACCTGACTTCACACTGAATTAGTTCCCAACTTCAATTCAAAACTCTCTGAAGATGAAGACAGAAATCTCTTGACCTTTAAAAACAGATGAAAGCACCACTGACACAGTGTTGTTGGTTGTCGCAACTTCATACGAATGTATAATTATAAAATCTACAGAATCTATACTTCAGTCTTGGGTTACAGCTGGTGAAAAAACTTGAGCTGCCCAACAGTGCAAATGTTTTTGTACTGAACATTACTAGTGTTTTTCATTTAAAATGTATTTTTTTCAAAGTTAAACTGTTTCATTTTGACCATTTCCAAACTAAGTGGCTTGCTTTTTTCTTTGGACAGCACTTAGTTTAAAAAGATAATGTCCTCAAAGAAATGAAATCTTTGGTTCAGTTCACAATTAATGGTTCAGTATCACATCAAAAATCACTTTATATATAGGTTGCTGCTGTAGTTTGCTACCATCACATGCATTACTGAAAGTGGGCCATATTTATTCCTGTGCCTCGCTCTTCCTCAGGCCCTTTTAGGATAAAACTTTTGAGAACTTCTGCTGAGAACTGCATAAAAATGAGAGAGAGCATTAGGACTGATCTTACTTTTCAATTGTCAAAAGTAGTGTTGTGTAACTTTTGCTATTTGATGCTCACTTGTAGTTGCCAGGAGGTGTGGGTTTTCTTGGTGGTGGAGGGGAAGCTGGGTATTGTTTTTCAGATATGATCAATCTGTGTAACTCACTGTTATGAGAAACTGCTGATGCACAGTTTAGCAAGTTTCAAGGAAGTAACTGCATATTTATGTGGCATAGAAGAACATTCACATTTGCATTAGGTAGGATATAAATAAACCTGTAGGGCTTGTCTTCCTCTAATTGTGTGGCATTTTAACTTTATCAGTAGAAGTTAAGTAATATAACCCTCACTTTAAAAAGCGTGAAATTCTTAATGTAAGAAATAGAGTGTTTATTACATGGAGTAATCTGATCCATAGTATTCTTCTCAGCTATATAACTTTATTCAGGCATATGTTTATATAATTTATAATTCCCACGTGACTGTGGCTTAAAAAGGTACTTGCCATCACTGTAACTGATTACAGCACAAAACATGTCCCACATCACCGCTATTAATTCAGTTCCTTTGCCATCAGTTTCAGGTGAGCAATCATCACAAGCATCTGCACATCAAACACCAATTTTGTGTTGTGCTTTTTTCTAAGCAACATAAAAAGTGTTTTACCAATTATCTTCTGAAATACAAGCATCACATTGAAAATGTGTAAAGTGAAAGTGTGTAAAAAACCATTTATGATGAATGATGGCCTGTTCTTAATTAGACAATTTTATAGCCTACAATGTTCATCTATTTTTAGTATATATTATCTTTTCTCTAACTGTAGCTTGTAATTTTAAATAGATTAAAAGCAGTAGGATGTAAACTTTTCTGACTTAATTGCAGTTGGTTATTATTTGGAAATATTTTAAAAATCAGTAAGTGCAGATTCAGCCTCACTGAGTTGAGTATTTCTAGATTGTAAACCTAATCAACTAAATATTTGAGTGATAAGTCAGAATCCATTTTAATGTGAAATGTTTTGCCATGAAAGCAACGAAGTCTAAAAAGATTTTGTTTAGAAACTCATGCAAGATAAAAATCTGTGCTGGTTTTGTATCTTTTGTAGGATTTTGTGGGATTACGAGGAGGGATTAAACCAAATTACTGATGGTATTTGGTATGTTCCAAGTGTGCAAGTAAAGCCTGTGATTGTGAATACCAGGTGCATTACAGCTGAGATCTCTGATACATCTTACTTCTTTATTCCCTATCCATGTGGATTTTGTCTGCTATACATCTCTAGCAACTTACCACACACAGTTAAGAATGAGCTGAAAATGAAAGATAACGTAGAAAATATAGAAACTTCATAATAAAATCAGATACGGTTTCAATCTATAATACATTCTTGTTTTCTAGGTGTCTTCAAGATCCGCTCAAATGTACAATGAGAATTATTTTAAGAGCTTCACATTTAATTAATTGTCGTGAAGACACATAGTAACTCTTCTGCCTTCAGTTATTGTATGCCATTGTTATAGAGCCCTTACTCACATTCTTACTGTTCTTTTGGCTTTTCTTGCCATGCAAATGTAATTTATCCTAGTGGAATATCTATGTGATTTTAGAGCTTGAATTTTAATCTGCTTAAATTAATCTGCCTAAAACCAACTATACTGTTCTATTCAACTAGTAGACGATAGATTATGGCTGCTCCTTCAAGAGCAGTGAGGGGGTGATGTGCAGGTGGAGGCAGTATTTGTGCAGTAGGGCCTAAATAGAGTGTTTGTCCATGGCTTCAGAGCGTATGCACAAAGGTTCACTTCCCAGTATTGTTGTAGTCTTTTAAGGTAAACATAGCATCAGTGAAAACCAAAAATTTCCAAGTGCTATGAAACTATAAAGATGTAAAGGTTGCTCCAAAAGTAATGTCTTCTATTTATTCCTATGAAAACCACAGCAGGTATGTAGAGCACAATAACACTATTTGATAGAGAAAATTCTCAGCTACAAATCACTATTGTTCAGCATAGTCACCACAATTATTTCTGCATTTTTACCAGTGATGAACAAGAGCCTATGTGTTCTGCGTGTAAATATCTGTAACAGAGGTTGTGAATTACTGTTACTGTTGTCACTGCTGAAAAGTACCACCCACCATCTCCCTGTGCTCACATCCAGTTTGATATCCAGAAATATTCAGCAAGCATTAATGAAAGTCAATGGGGTGCAATTGTATTCCACACCTTTGTTTTATCTGCACTCCCATGTCCGATCCCATTCTGTCAGATTGCCCCACTGCTGCCATTTGTCACGTGGCAAAAAAATTTGAACAGAATATTTGCAGGAGGGTTCAACTTCTATGCTGTACTGCCAAAGTCTGGCTCTGACATCTTGGGCCAGCATAATAAAGTAGGAGGCATTACTTTTGGAAACTGTTGGAAATCTTCATGGAACTCCCTTCTCTGATGGTTTCAATTTCTGTGTTGTGTAATGTAACCAGGACCAACTAATTTTGCTTATCACCTTAAAATGGCTGAATAATTGCTGGAGGTAACTGGAGGTAAACAAGATATGAAAAAAAATGGAACAGTAGAGAAAATGTTTAATGTTTTTCCTTAGAAGAAAGCTCAGAAGACGACCCTATCTCTGAAGACTAAGAAGCAAGAGCTTTTGGGGAAAGAGAGTTTGTCTCCACTGTCTTTTGGGCTTGCACAGGAACTCTGAATGAGGACTGCCTTACTTATCTCTGCTCCAGCAGCATTTATCATCAGCAACTGTATCATACTATATCTATGACATAAGAAGCAGTTTCAAAGCTTTCTGATGGCAGACACCATCCTGGATCTTCTGGGTAAGATCAGAGCCAACGCTTGTGAGAACAATTAGACCTACAAATTTTATAGACAAAAACATCCTTTATTGTGTCCTTTGGCTGGCACTAGGCATTGTTCAAGAAAAAAAGGATCTTGATTTTGGGTTGATATGTCCAAGAAAATGGTATGCATCTGACTCTGGCAACCACTTTGGATGCTTTTGAGAATTTACATTATCAGACATCTCCACCTCCAGTGGATATGTGATTCAGAATAGTATCTGCGGCATTCAGTAATTCAAATGCAAATAGAAAGCTGCTGCATCTTGAAATAATGCTGGCTCAGAGATAGTTTGCTAGTCATTATACAGTTTGCTTAAAATAATTTAGTGAAATAATATCTCACGGTTGCATACAATTATTTTTGATTGCTTTCTTAAATGTGTTCATAAAATTTTATAGTGCCCTTTCTACAACACCTACCATTTTCCTGACCGGTTAATGAATGATTCTGAGTTACAGCACCTCCATCTTGTGGTAAACTTGAGAAATAAATCTTTCTTACTGCTATCTGCCAAAAAGTCCCTCTTTAAAAAATATGATGATATAGATTTGTCCAGGTTTTAACTTGGCTCCAGGTGCTCCAGGGAGTTTACATTAGTGTGACTTTTCTCCCCGCCTCCATCTCGCAGCAGTCTGCTGGGACAGTTGTCTTAGGCCATGCTGAAACCCTCATCCTTCCAGACTGGCAGCAGGAGGACCTTGTCTTCCCCCAAGGAGTGAGGGAGGTACTGTGCTTCTTGAGAAGCGCTATCGGTTACTAACAGTGTTTGGGTACTGAGAATTTTAAAGGTGTATAAATACCTGCTGCAGCAGAAGCTTTCAATTATCATAATTCTATTGCAATTATAAAGATGTTTTTCAAAGGTTAAACATCAGTTTTCCATTGCTGCTGTTGACTAGGAGCATCTGTATTTTGAGTTTAAAATAAAATTTTGTAATATAAAGACAATTAATCTGAAAAGTGAAGCTGTTTCAAGCTCTAGAAAAGGCCCTTCAAGAATGGTAGTCTGAATGCTTGGCAGCTGGGACCCATATACTGGGCCTTCTGGTCTTCTGTCATTCAGATGCTGTGTGCTGTGAATGCAAAAAGTTAAGTATTTAGCAGAGGAGCCAGCTAGATGTTAAGTATGAAGTTGCTTCCAATTTCTACCCTGATAGTTTACCAAGATTTTGCTTATTCTGAAGAGTTCAAAGAGGCTTGCTACTCAAATGTGGTCTTGCAAGTGAAGAGGAGGGGGAATAGATCCCATCCACTGATCTCTTGGCTGCAGTTCTGCTGGGGGAAAAGTATGCTGTTAGCCTTTGCTGTCACAGGGGTATACTACTGGTTCAGCTCAGCTTTCTCAGCTAGGATCTCCCGGTCTTTTTTGGAGTTACAGTTTCCTTGCTGCAGGAAGTTGATTTTGTCACTGTTGAACTTCACAGAACTCCTGTCACCTGATTTCTCTAGTCTATCAAAGCCACTATGAATGGCAGCTCTATCCAGGGCTTAAATAAGAAGTTGCACTTCATCTGGAAGAAAAATTATAACTGCACACAGTTTAAGTATATAAAAAGTTCTGTAACAAGCTGTCCAACATCCTTTCTCTGACAATGGTCAGCAGAGAAAGTTAATGTAAACCAAGCACATTCTCACTTATTTTTGCTCTCTTATGAGCAACTAACTCTGTGAAACCTGTTGTGGAGACTCTTAACGTTGAATGTGTGTTTGGACTTCTCAGTAGCAGGAAGGGAAGCCAGCCCATTTGTATTTCCCTGACAATCCTCCCATAGCAATAAAGTCACAATCCAATGATGGATTATACAGAGGAACTGTTTGTTTATTTGATTTAAGCTTGCATCCTCACAGTGTTTTTGTTATACTTAACTCATATTGGGAAGAATATGAAAATGGGAAGAATAATTCCCTTCTCAGCTTGCAAGCCATTCCGTTTCTCTAGTACCAGTTGATTTCACCTTTGCTTTTAGAGCAGAGGTGGTGTATGATTTTCTGTTTTGCTCTTCAGTGCTTTCTAGTGCTAATATTTGACAGGAGTTTTTGGCTGTTGCTGTGCAATACATTGGCATTTTTAGATAATCCTGCCCAGGAACTTCAAAATGTCTTCTGTGAGTGGCAAGAGGTAATTAACCATCATCGAGGATTTATAGTTTGAGTTATTTTTCTCAAATGTGGTATTTTGTGTTTATTGACATTGAGTTTCTTCTGTCACTTTACTGCCATGTCACCTACAAGATCATTCTGCAGTGTTATGCAGTCTGCCTGACTTTAGACTACTCTGAGTAATCCTGTATGGGGAATGGTATGTCATAATAAAGCCTTTATTGGCAGCAATGGATTTGGCTAAAAATCCCTTCCTTCAAAATCATGGGCTTGAAAGATGCTATCCTTAAACATAGCCTCTTACCTATAGCTGTATACCACGGTCTTATTTCTGCAGTTCCTTCTGACTCTAGGGACCTGGGCTTTTTAGAAAGCAAATCACAGTATTAAAGTTGGCATGAACACTGTATTTCTGACAGCTGGGACATTCTTGCTTACCTGAATTCAGCATAACTCCGACTATGGCTGCTGGCTTTGAGCTGCTCCTGTGTCAGCTCTCTTGATGTGGCAGCAACTTCCAAAACTACTCTGAAGGGCGCAGACTTGTGGTTAATGTAATGTACATCCATGTACCCATGGCTGCTCCCACATCCACAGGTGGTGGCTGCCCACTTCCCCTTCCACAGTTCTACATTCTCTGTGTTGCAGCACTGTTATGCTAAGTCCTGGTCAATTGAACTGACCTGAAATCCAAACTGTGCTCCTGGAGTGACCCCTAAAGAACCATCAGAGTATCTCAAGAAGGCTGGTAATGTATATGAAGAATGAAGTGATGTGAGATTCAGAAAAAGAAGAATATTCCACAAGGAGTTTCAAATTCCTAGAGTATTCCAAGATGCAAGGGTTTTCATGGATTAACAATAGAAACTGATAATACACTTAATGTACGTCTTGCTGTCAGTGGGTGTCTTGTATGTCAGCCATGCCAATGGCTTTTTATAGATTTTCATATTCAGGCTCTGTGGAAAATGGATTCAGTATTGTAGCTGGATCAGGATTTTCTGTCTTTCTAAACTCTTGGCAGCAAGAGGACCCTTTGGACAGAGACTCTCCTCGAGCACGTAGAGACGTGAAAAGATGAGAAGGAATTGTTTGTTTATTTTTGAAATTAATATTTACAGGTTTGTAGAGTGTATTGACACAGCTTTTAGAATACACGTTAGCTCTATGCAGAAAGCAAAAGGGAATCATTGTATAAACCTACTGCTTACTGCGGATTGTCTACCAGCTGCAGAGCTGCTTTCCTCTAGGAACTCCAGTTCTGTAAATAGCTATATATACACATATATGTAAAATGTCTTGTATATATAAAATGTTGTAGGTACATGTGTATATGTGAACAATCCTTCTCAAAAAATAAAAACAGTTCAAAGCAAAGGAAATATGAAAATGTATGTTTGTGGAATTAGACACAAGGACTTAATTTATCCTTTCATTTCAGCAAGGTGCACAGAAAAACAGAAAGTATGAAACATTGACCATAAAAGTTGATGGTGATACTGTGATGCATTCATTGTATATTCTATAAGGATCCTTTTTGCATTAATACTTCAGATTAGCATTTAAAGGATGAAATATAAAGTGCTAATATCTGTAGCTCATTTTATGCCTGTGTTAGTTTTGAAAATAATTTGATGAATGAAAATCATAATAAAGAAAATTGTGTATTTGCCTGTGGACTCCAATTACTGGATCCTAATCTCTGTCCATCTGCTTTTACCTATACATTAGGTGTGAAAAAGCTCTGCCAATGTTGGGGCAAAACAGAGACTTTAATAGTAAGAAAAGCAATAATTTCCTTGTCATGTTTGCCCTCTTTTTAAAAGTTAATTTCCCTAAAATCAATTTGTTGTATACCTGAATCCTTACAGAATTTTGCAGTATTTCAATAAATGATAACAATTAAAAAAAAGTATATTTCATTCATAAATTGTTGCCCATCTGCATGAGTTTGACAAAATGTTTGTTTCCCTTGCTTTGTCACCTCAAGTTCAATGCTTTCTGCATGTTTAATTAAAAAAAAATAAATACCAATATCAGCATTTTAAGAATTACTTAATCTAACACTCTGCATATAAATCGTTTTCTCTTAGGGAAGTTAGATTTTACCATGAGGCATTAAAACTAGCACACAATTTCATGTCTTGAATTAATTCATGCTTAAGCTCTGGGTTTGCATAAATTAAATATAGAAATGATACAACATCAAATCTTGTGAGTGTTAAATATCTGGAATTTATCTGGAGATCAATTAATGTTCTAACATTTCTATCTCCCCAAGAGAAGCATCAGGCGATCAGTCTGGAAAACTATTATCTGTTTCTACCCTTTAAGTCATATTTCATATTTTAATTCTAGATTTACATATGTATTTGTATCATACTTTGCTCTTTAAATCATAAGATATAAAGGGAAGTATACTGGTGGGGATTTAGGGAGGAAAAGCAGAAATATTGATTGTTTACTCTTAATCTTTTCTTAAACAATTTTGTCTCCTAATAGGCAATGCTTTCGGTATTATTCAGCAGTCTTTGGCTCACTTTCCCCTTATAATTATATCTGTTTCCCATTTTAAAAGAATTCCTCATCCCAAGCCAGTCCATTATTTCTAGAATTTGTAGAAAGGTTAGTGAGTCTCTAGAGTTGTGATTACTTTTTCTAGCTGACATTTATTGATCTCATTACCTTCGTGCTCATATTTCAAAAACTTTTTTTTTACATTTTGTTACCATTTCAAAGATGACAGAAATGCTGCAGTGCTCACTGTATTAGAACTGCATGTAATTAAAATTTGTACTGTGTTTCATCAGAACTTCACTGTCAAAACCTCAGCATGTGTTGTTTACAAATTAGATTGTTATAATTAGAACATAAAATGACTGCAAAAATAGAGGCTAAATTTAAATTTGAAACAAACATCTATTTTATTTCTGCACAGAAAACAGTGACATTTTTGGCCATAAGCAAGTTGTTAAAATGACATACCTCAGATGAAATCAGATGAAATATACACCTATGCACATGTCAGTAAGCCTGTGAACAACTTCAGCACACTTTAGGAGATAGCGTGGAGGGCAGGGGCTATGCAGTTCTGTGCTAATGTGTTTTTTGAGAGCAAATTTCACCTTTTTCTTTTATTACGTTTCCTTTTTCTGTTGTTAATTACAGGAAGTAATTTAAGTAATTAAAATGGCATTCACATTTTTTTCTTATGGTTTAAATATATTTTGCAAACATTTGTAACACAAAAAAAAGATGCTGTATGGTGCAGTTGATACAAGTAGGAGATGGCATCCACAGAGACCTTCATAAACTTGAAGAGTGGCCCGTGTAAACCTAATGAGGTTCAGCAAAGCCAAATGCATGGTGTTGGACTTGAGCTGGGGCAATCCTAAATATGTATTCAGACTGGGAGAACTCCTTGAGAGCAGCCCTGCAGAGAAAGACTTAGGAGTCCTGGTAGATGAACAACTTAACATAAGCCAGCTGTGTGCACTTGCGGCCCAGAAGGTCAACGGTATCCTGGGATCCATCAGAAGAGGGGAGACCAGCAGGAAGAGGGAGTGATTGTCCCTCTCTACCTTACCCGTATGAAGCCCCATTTAGAGTAGAGGCTCCAGGCCTGGGGCCCCTAGCACAAAGAAAGATGTGGAAGTGTTGGAACAGGTGCAGAGGAAGGCCATGACAATACTTGGAGAGCTGGAGCACCTCTCCTATGAAGACAGGCTGAGGGATCTGGGCTTTTTCAGTCTGGAAAACAGAATGTTCTGGAGAGACCTCCAACAGGGATTGGAACAAGATGATCTTTGAGGCCCCTTCCAACCCATTCTATGACTCTGTGATTCTATGATACTATGATTCTATAATACACTGAAAAAACTGTCAGCATGCTTGTCTGCAGTAGAGAAAGTATGTTGGTTCTTGTCTTAAAAAGCACTATTATTTCATTATTATTTCATAGACAACTAATAATGGAAAGGAGTGTTTGCTCAGTAAACAGCTGAACTCCAAAGGATATCAGCTGACAAGTGCTGCTGTCGGTTTGAATTTTTTCCTGTGCCTCTCATACTTTTCTTTGTAAAATCTTTTTAAAGGTTTTCTGCTGAAGCATTACCATGGACAGATGATGAAATGTTGGCAACAGCATACATACAGAGCTAACAGGGTGATCTTGTTGTGGTGCATAATAAATACTTCCATGGAAACATGTAGATCTGAGATAGTACAGTGGTTTAATGGATGTGAATGTCTCAGACTTGAGTTCTATACTACTTTGCTGAAGACTGCAAAATTACCTCCCTCTCATTGTTTCCTAACAAAAAATAAAAATTGTCACTGCGGTGGGAAAAACAGAGAACAAGAGGGACAGGAAATAAATCAGGTGCTAACATTTTAAGCATATATATATGTACACACATATATATTTCTACATCATTCATGTATCTACTCTAATATGTAGACAACAGATACATATTTATGCATACTTTTAAAAATAGTATCTATATAATAGGTTTATGTGTATATAGATAATATACACAAAACAAATGCCGTTTTATCCCCCAGCATTTCAGCAGGCTTTACATTCATTTCTTTTTCTGTTCATTCTGAAGGGTTATTTTCTCCTAGCCATTCTGTATCTAGAAGGGCTCAGTGAACTGCCATCCTAAGTGGTTCTCTCCATCAGAAAACGTCTGTAGTTATTTGCTGCTTCCTTGTGACCCACATGCGTGAAGTTCCCAGCTCAGTGATCTTTATCCAACTTGTATGACATCTCAAGCATTCCTCAGCCCTCTCTTTTCCCAAGCTGAAGTCTCTTTACTTTTTATTTCTCTTTACTACTTTTTACAAAGTAGTGTGAAATCTTCTATTACTAACTTGGCTTGAGAGTCCATTAGCTAGAGAAAAAATGATAATAATGTGCTGATGATATATGGATGTCTTATGGAAAAGCTAGAGCAAGACAAAGAGTGTGATACTGACTTGTCAAACTGAATTTGTCTGTGGAATTCCTGTAGGTGTTACATGTATTGGTACACAACTAGTACAGACATGTGTGTTTCTCGAGGCAATCCAAATAAATGACCTTTGGAGATCACACCAAGGGGAAGGAAACACCTTATACTGCCAATGGTTAAATATATGCAATGAAAGTTGGTTTTGCTCTTCCTTTGCAAGAGGGATCCTGTCCTGTTGCCAGCCTGTTTCACTATAGCCTTTGGATCACTTCTCAAGGAAAACAAGTATTAGTAGGAAAAATGATTCACAGATGTGGTTATGTTGGTTATTGAAGTTAGTGATTCTGTGGATGAAATATACTCCCACAGCCTCACTGTCTGTCTGTAGATAACATGGCTATTGATGGAGAGATTAAACAATATTTTCCTTCTCTTTACATCCTTTTAAAGTCATTTGGGAATAGCAGTTCTCTATTTAACATTCAGCTCTAGTTCCTAATAATAAAAAGCAATAACTTTATTCAACTTCTGGATATTAAGGCCACTAGCACATACAGTGCTCAGCCCAGGAGATCAGCCTGATGACCATCAATGAGCAATGGAAAATGTGTGTAAACACTCCAGTGAATGCCCATCAAGTAATTAAAATTTTGGTGAGATTTATCAAGTAAATGTAATAAAATGATATAACTTGGAATGCGAATCATGTTCTTCCTTTAGAAAGAGATTGATGTATTAAATATTTATGTAAGCATAATAAATTGGCAAGTGTATGAAAACACTGTAACACCTTCATCTCTTTCAAGTATCACCTTTCTTGAAAAAAGGATTTGCTACAAAAATAGATTTGAAGTTCTGCTATATTATTTTCATATCAGTGGCTACTTGACATCATTCTTTCTAAGTCCATCCTTAATTATGTAGAGAATGCAGTTAACAGTAGGGAGAAACCACGTAATAATATTTTTGAATAGAAAATGAAAGATGTCTTTACATTATTGTTCACACTCTGAAACTATTGAGCCTCAGTTAATACAGAATTAAAGTCTTATTAATTCAATTAATTTATTACCTTAAGTGAGTGACCTGTCCAGAAACCTCCTGAAAACAAAGATTGCTAGCATATTTTTAACTGATTATGAAATCATCAATCTTCCTCAACATCTCCTAGTAGGAATTAACATTCATCAAGTAGCTCTCCCAATAACTTTGAGGAAAACATTATATTGCCTCTTTTTAGCAATAGAGAAAGTAATGCAGAGAGGTTGCCGAATATCATATGAGAGATATACCAAAGAAATGTTAGAGTAAAGATGAATTATTTGAATGAGATTCTTGTTCAACGATTTGACTTTCTTAAAGTCAGTGGAGCGTGGGCTCATACAAAAAAATAGGGCATGATTTACCACTCTTCACTGATGATACACACGCACTTTGGTTTGCTCATCATGAAGACTGCTTTATTTGCTGGCTATTCAGTTATCAGCAAGATGCAATATATAAAGTGATTATTCAGCACTGAGACATTCCAAAAAGCTCCATCCAAAATAAAACGATGCCATTGATTCTACATGAACTAGAGAGTAGAGTAACTTAGCCATCAGTGCTTCAAGCATATAAAACTCGACAGATTCAAGTTTCGTGTAATAGAAAGCTGCTTACATAAGTGATTCATAAGAGGAATGTAACTACTATTTAGATAAAAAGAGGCAGACTAGGGCTAAAAATGTCGGGATAAGTACTTCAAGTCAAATAAAATAAGGAGGGACTAAATTAATTCAAGAAATAAAGACAGATATAATGAAGAATTTAGCAAACCTTACTTCAGGAAAAGTGCAATTGGTACCACTAATGATGCAGGAAGAAAAAACAACAAAAGCAGACACTTGAAGATGCCATTTCACTGAAAGCAAAACAGAAGTTTTACACAAGACAGCTCACCTTTTGTTTTTGTATTTGCCCGGAACTCTAAATAAGTATCAAACTTTACAAAATGTTCCCCAAACATGAGCTGCAGTGAGAAAAAGAAATCAAACTTTCAACAGTGATGAGCATCATTCTAATTACAAAGAATTAAGACATACTATATTAGATTATGTCTTTAGGTGGAATAATAAGACATTTAATGTAACAGTGTTCTCTAGGTTTTTGTAAGAGTTTATGGCTGTATTCAGACAATTTAACTAAGTGTTTCTAGAGAAACTGATTTTTGACTTCAAGAACTGTCATCAGTCAGCAAGGCAGGAGTTTGTTTCTCACCTGAAGGAATCAGATGTAGTTTTGGACCACGAGAATGGAGATAATAGAATCACAGAATCATAGTATACATAGAATCATAGAGTCATAGAATGGTTTGGTTTGGAAGAGACCTTAAAGTTCACCCAGTCTCAACCCCTGCTATAAACAAAGCTGCCACCCACCTGATCAGGCCCCAACCAGCCTGGTGTTGAGCACCTCTGGATCTATCTGAAGACTGACCACTGCAGCTCTACTTCTGGCATGCTGTGTTCACATTGCAGCATGGGATAGATGAACTGGAGACAGACAATTATGTAGTTTAAGCAATTATACTCCAAAGATCTTCCTATATTGCCAGGAATTGATTTATAGCTTTAAAATCTCCATTACATCTGAAGAGAATATATGCTGTAAAGCTATGCTAAGACATCGCTGCTAAATGTCAGGAACCTCATTGTGTATTCTTATATCCAGACTGTCTTGCCAAGAAGTTCTCACTTACTCAGGAAGTCAGCTTGAAAAAAACACATCAGTATCAGGGGGTGTTCTTCCTTTAGGTTCATTTGGGTTCTTCTGTTAAACTACCTCTGCAAGAACAACCAGACTGTGAAGCAGCATTCAAGCTGTGCGTCTACACACCCTCTGTTCGTGTTTGATTGCTATAGTACAATTTGCAGAGGTGTGGTGCCAAGAGATATTCTTTGTGCTCTTTGAGTTTTTTCATGTTTGGAGGCATGAGGAAGGATGTCTTTCTTCTTTCTAAGCACAATTAGGGATTGAGAAAAAATGTTTTAGGACTGGGGCTCTCAGGCCTGAGGAGCAATCATGTTGGCATTCTAGCAAATCATGATAACTGCAGGCTTTACCTGTACAGGAGATAATATCAGAATGATGGAATTTGTGCACAAATAGTACTTGTTTCAGGAGCAATCTTTGAAATAAAATTTAAATGAAATCCACAGTGTAGACAGAGTTTTAAGTCTGTATCTACAGTGTGCTGTCTAAAGCCAAAAAGAAACACATGAATTAGCTCAACCACTAAAAGTAATGTGATTATATTAATATCATTCTCTGCTGCCTGATTTTCAGATTATATTTGTATGTCAGACGCAGTGGCTCTAGAGCTAGACTGGGTATTTCAATTTGACACCACATTGTGCAATGAGGACAATCCCTACAGAGAATAATAAGAAAAAGCTTACAGACTTTTTTTGGGCAATAAATGCTAAGTAATCTTCATTAATGGCAAAAACGTGTGTAAACTGAGGGGATAGATGAACTGGAGAACATTTAATTAATCTAATCATCATTTGTAAGTGACAGCTGACCTGCTTCTCTACTTACTGGCATCTTGAAAAGTCACTAACACTTCTGCAAAGATATCATCATTTTCTAAATGGTAGTATTTTACATCCACTGTGCTCAGATGAAAATTGCCTTATGAGATCTGAAGCAGTGGAGGATTGAATCCAGCTGAAACTACAAACAGTTCATTCATATTTCCACATGACCTATAGTGAGAGAGAAGAAGGTGCAGCATCTCCAGAGACTTGGGGAGATACTCAGGGAGTGTTATAATTATTTCATTGTTCCATTTGACAAGTCTTAATCTCATTTTCTGAGGCTTGTGTTCTACAGATTGTTTATAAATTAGATTGGTGGTCATAGTAGCTATTCCCCTGAGTTGGCAAAATGACATGAGCCTAAAATAACTTCTACTTTTCACAGCAGAGTCAATTGAGCACATCATCCTCCTCAGCAGGATAAAATGGGTACTGTGCAGTTTATTCTGGGGCAAATCATTTCCCTTTCATACAGTCTTAGTAAATGAACTATGTAAGACTCCATGAGTTTAAGGAGTAAAGTACTATCCTTAGACTACAATGAAGCTCTTGCAGAGTTTTGGCTTTTGTTGCAGCTTCTCTGCAGGTGATGCATGCTGGCCAGCCACACTGGATGCTCTGTAGAAGATGTAGGACAAAAGAAGCTCCATGGAATAGAGGAATTTCCATGTCTCTTCACAACAGAAGAAGAATTGAGGCCTCTCTGCATGTTGTTTGGGTGGGATGTAAACTCTCTTTCTGTTCTGCAGCATATGAAAGCAAAGTCAGAAAGTTTGTGGTGCTGTCAGAGAGTAAAGATGCTGGTGTTCATTTCAAGAACTGCATGTTCACCATGGAGTCAGAAACCAAGTTGCAGGCCCAAAGCAATCTGAAGTTAATACTATAATCTTTAACAGGATCATGGAGGAGGAATTTCAGAAAGAAACTCATAGTTAACAAAATTTGTAAATTATATGCCAACAAAGCTAAATTTCAAGCCATTCCCTTGCAGGACTTGTGGGAGGAAATAATCATAACAGCTCATCTCTGCCCCCAAATTAACAGCTGTGAACTTTTTTTCAGTATGGTGGTGTAATTTCTAAGAAGTCACTTTTCATCATGACTTACTTGAGAAAAGCCCTACACATATCTGCTATGGGCAGGGCAATGTCTCTGTGCCACAGAGCCTGACTACGCTGAGCCATGTGACTGTTCTGTCTTCTACCCTCTACCATGGCCTTCAGCAATGAGTCCACAGCACAGCTACACATTACCTCCTGTTTATTTTGCACCTATTTTCTCAATTTAACCCCTTCATACAGTTGTGGGTCCTCTCCTCTCCTCTCCTCTCCTCTCCTCTCCTCTCCTCTCCTCTCCTCTCCTCTCCTCTCCTCTCCTCTCCTCTCCTCTCCTCTCCTCTCCTCTCCTCTCCTCTCCTCTCCTCTCCTCTCCTCTCCTCTCCTCTCCTCTCCTCTCCTCTCCTCTCCTCTCCTCTCCTCTCCTCTCCTCTCCTCTCCCCCTTTTTTTTCTTTTTTAAATGTTGGAAATCTGTCATATATGGTTAATAAAGGATATTCTCAATATGCTACTCCCACCTTGGGTTATTCTAACTTCATACGCATTTTCTTTTCTCTGTAACATCATACAGTTATTAATTAAGTATGTAATAATAGATTTGATTATTGGCATTCGTGTACGTACACATACGCATCATGAAATTTTATATAGTATGTGAAGCATTCTATACTAAGGCTGTACAGTACTATGTTACATATACGGCCAAAAGCTGACATTTGATTTGTCATGACCTTTTTATCTATACAGTTCAGAGGCTTGTGTGAGATTTTCTTTTTAATTTAAATTTATGTTATGTTTATAGGAAGACTGCTCTTTTGAGGCTAAAATTAGCTGCATTCACTAAGTAGCTGAAAACACAGGCTTTCCAGGGTTGAAACGAAAGATCTGAAATGCTTGTTATCTGCAGCTTCGAGTAATCTACTTGGAAGAAATAAAAGATCTGCAGGTGACTCTGAATGCCGGGTGATTTATCGACTTACTTTTATCGACTTAGTAAGTAACCGAGTAGAGACAATACCTGTGACCTGCTGAAAAGGAGCTGAGCTTGCACTGCCAGCCCTGAGCGCACAGCGCTGCGCCGCCTGCAGAAGGAGGAACAACCTGTTTCAGCGCTGAGCGCTCGAGGCATGTCCTACTCGCAGTTCCCCGCACATCACTTAGGTCACAGGCAACATCGTATACCCGAGTGCTGCGGGGGTGGGCAAAGTCAGAAGTTGGGGTGCAGCACAATGACCAGCCGCGGGCTGCCCGGCCGGCCGGCTTCATGCTGCGGGGCGGCGGGGCTCACGTGGGGGCCGGGAGAGAGGTGGCCGAGGGGATGAGAAGGGCATCAGGGAACAGGACGTGGTGCTCCCGGCAGCGGGAAAGTTGGGCGAGGAGAGGGAGAAGGAGGAGGGTCCCCTATCCGTCGGATCGCGGGGCTCGGGCGCAGCTCCCCGGACCCGCCAGCCCCCGGCCGGCTCGACCCCTCCTCCGCCCCCGCCCCGCGCCGCCCCCGCCCGCCGCCGGCGGAGGTGAGTGAGGCGCGGCGCCGGCTGCGGCACGGCACGGCAAGACGCGGGGTTGCAGGCAGCGGGCGGCCGGAGGGAAGAGCCATGGGCAGCTGCCGCCGAGAAACTCCCCTCCCGGTCGCGCCTGCCAGCGGCCTGCTCTGAGGAGGAGGAAAAGGAAGAGGGAGGGAAGGGGCCGTAGCAGCGGCGGACTGTGCAAGTTGCGCGCTGCCCTTCTCCGCGGGGCTGCCTGCCGCCAGCGGAGCAGCATGCGGACTGGCCTCCGCGCTCCCTCGGATGTGCTGTGGCTGCTGCCGCCCTCCGCGCATCGCCCTGCTGCTGGCAGCGCTCGGCCGGCCGCTGGATGAGCCGGCGGCGGAGAGATCGCTGCCGCGGTTCCGCCCGCTCCTTCATGCGGGCTCCCGCTCCGCCGGGAGTAGCGCCGCCGCCGCCGCCGAGGAGCGGGCGGCCCGCCCGGGGCCCCGCATGGCGTGCTACCTGGTCATCAGCTCCCGGCACCTCAGCAACGGGCACTACCGCGGCATCAAAGGCGTCTTCAGGGGACCGCTCTGCAAGAAGGGCGCTCGCTCGCCGGTAACTGCCGCCTCCGCGCTCCCTCCCTCACTTGTCCCCCGCACGGTAGGAGCGGGGCGGGGGCCCACGGCCACGCGGGCGGTGGGAGCGCGGCGCGGGGTGGGTGGGTGGGCGGCGTGGAAAAGTTTCTCGAGCTGGGAAGTGGCCGCGGGTCCCCGCGGAGGGGCGGGCGTGGGGCTGCGGCGCCGCACGGAGGGAGGGAGGTAGGGATGAAAGGAAAGAGGAAAGGTCGCTGCCGGTGCTCTGCGGGGAAGTTGGGGGCGGCCGCTGAGGGAGGCTTCGAGTGTGTCGGTTCAGTGCCTGTTCCCAGGTTTTGATGCTGCGTTCTTACGCGGGCTGGCTGTGTGCCGGGGAGCCCGAAGCCTGGGCATGGTGTGCGGGAAGTTTGGGGACGTCCAAGAGCGGTGAGCCGCCGGGCTATGGTGTGTTGTCCCTGCGGGTCGCGATAGGCGTTCGGGGCCGAGGGGGGTGGGGGGGAGCGGTGCGTCGCATCCTGTCCTCCGGACGCTGAGCATCCCAAGCGCTCCCCGGCTGGGACCGAACGTGCTCCGTCCCTGTGGAGCACTCCTGGGTCCGGGCAGCCTCGTTCACACAATCCGAAGGTGCCGGGGATGCCCCCATCCCACTACTTAGTCCTTTGGCTTTGGCAGTGCCCCACAACGCACCCGCACCGTAAATGCTTTCAGGAAACCGCCCGTGATGATGAAGTCTGTGCTTTCTGTTTCTTGACTTTCGGTGATGGGATGAAGCAAAGCGACCACTGTTTCCTTCTCCGTCTGAAATCCCCCCGGTGTCCTACAGCAGCCCGCTGACACAGCGCCCGCGGGTTCCTCCCTCCCTGCTGCTCCTCGCTGTGCGGTACGGCACAGCATCGCAGTACCGCCGGACGGCTCCGGCTGAGTTGTGTCCGCTCCCTCACCTCACCCCGTGCGTGGAACCCCCCGAAACGCGGAGGGGTCGCGGTCAGAGCGGGAGAGAGGTTTCTCCCCTCAGTTCGAGAGGTGAAAAACCTCAAAGGTCTAAAGCGGGAGGAAGTGTGATTGTAAATGCTTTGCGCTGAGTACTGTGTGCTGTACGCAATAGAACTTAAGCCCTGTTCAAGTGTCGGGAAATATTATCCCTCAAGTATCGTTGTGTCTTCACATCCTTCACTTTCCAACTTCTTTGCCTTTCTTCCTACCTACATAGTGAGTGTGTGCACAGCTCTCCTCAGCCTAAATGCTTCAGGAGATGAATGTAATTATTTGACTTTGTTAACAAATCATCATTCTTGAGACAGTTCTTTTAACTGGTGGGAGAATATATATATTTTTAAATGCAAGTACAAGATTAGGAAATAGTTTTGATTGTTCTTATCAAGGAACAATATTTACTTCAGTGTTGAGCAAGATCTATTTTTTTTTTTTTAATGAAGTATTTTAGTCTGAAGTCAATTAGAGAGTTTAGTGGAAAAGGAGGAAAAAAAAAAAAAAAAAGGTTGAAAATAAGCTCAAGTCTCTTTCCCTCCTTAGGAACATTCTTTCCTGTGAGCTTTCCTGAGCCTGATGCTAGGAGCAAAACTGCTTGGTTTTGAGATTAACATGACCAGAATTTGGGATGTTTTTACATGATTTTTGACCGTTTATATAGAAAAGAAACCCTGAATTTTAGCACTCCTTAGCTTTCATTCTAAAGTACTGAGGGGAAACTTTCACTTTTTCATACCTCTTTTTATTTTTTTGGCCCTTTGTTTTAGTGCGGACTCTTCGCAGCCAGTCAGCCTTTTGGGTTGCTGGGCTGAGCTCCGTGTAGTGGTGGGAGTGCAGGTGTGTGGTACATCAGCGTTTTATTGGCACTGGGTAATTGGAGATCTGGAGCTCTTACTTATAAGTGTTTAGTATCTAGCTTTTACTACTGCTTTTATGTACGCTATTTTCATATTTTCGTAGGGGAGTCCAGGTTTCAGGTGAAAAATAAGGAATGCTTTCTTGGCAAGTTAGATAATTGTATACTTTACATACAGAAAACAGTGATTTTTCTGGAGTTATCTCTATGTGCTTACAAACTTTCAACTTTCCAGACCATATACTTCTTGCTCATCAATGTGTTCAGGACTGGGAACAGTGAACACAACACCTGGGTATGTCCTTATATTATAGAGGTGGGAGTCATCTGTATTGGAATTTAGTAATAATTGAGGTAATAAAACTGTTTTCAGCATAAGAAAAAAAATAAAAAGAAATAAAAACAACCAACAAGTAGCACCATACAAACACACCTTTAAGGTTTTTATATTTTCTTTAACAGTAAGCTGTGACTTAAACTTCAGACCACTTCTGTGTCTAAGTAGGTCCCAGACAAGTGGCATTTATTTGTATACCCTGTACTTTTTTGTTTAATTATTTCATTTAATAACTCCTGATTGTAACTTTGGAAGATAAAGGTTATGTCTCACAGCCATTTTTGATATGCTAGCCTTGGAAGTAACCTTGAAGATTATAAGTTATATTTCCTACCATTAAACAATCCTTTACTTGTATACTATGAACTATCTTATTCATGAGTCTACAAAATTTTTAATGTATAATGTGTACCTTTCTATATTTAAAGTGTTGTATTAACAGACCATGAAATGTCAGTAGACTTAAGGCTATGCTTTCCAAAATGAGAGCAGTGGTGAATATTTTAAATACCTTTATCAAATTTCATGGCTATGTGAACAAGGATTTTTTCAGTCTAGATGCTTCCATAGTATTTATTTAGCATTCTTTGCTATTATTGCATCGGAAACAAATGTGATCCATCTTTCTGGTATAGAGAGACCATGTGCTGTAGCAGTACCAAAACCAAAGATACATAGAATCGTAAAGGTTGGGAAAGGCAAGATCACCAAGTCCATATGTCAGCCCACCACTGCAATAGCACTAAACCACCTCCATCAGTGCCATTCGAAGACTACAAAGATAATGTACTTCATCTGCACATGTTGACCTGGGGCAACATTGTTATAAGGTCTCTAAAACTCCACATTTCCTCTGATCATTTCTCTGTGTGGGAAAGAAGTGGTTAGGAAGTTGGGTTCTGAAGTACATGGTGATGAGTTTAGGAAGAGTGGAATGAGAAACAGTTCCCAGTAAGTTGAGTGTCAGGAAAGAGAGCACTGGGTTTGGGCAGTGCCAGCACTGCTGAGGGGAAAGGTAGTAAGTGGGAGGGGGGAAATGCTTGTTGCAGAGAGCTGATTCACCGTGCTTTAGCATTTTGCTTTTGTCTGAAAAGTTCTGTTCGTGACCATATTACGAGCAAGCAGTAGGAAGTTTTCTCACTCTGAAAATCTCTACTTAGTGAAATGCACTTTGACGCAGAGCTCCTGCGTGCATTTCAGACTGGGATACTGTCTGTGGGATTTTTGAGCCTGATGTGGATTGCTGTGCTCACTTGTTGGCTGTGGTTTTGGAGCCATGGCAGATGTGCTGCAGTGCTCACCTGCAGCCAGGCCTGCCTGGAGGCGTGCTGTCACCTCACAGCCTGGCAGTGCCGGCACTGGAGGGGACGCGGCTGTGCAACTTCCAGGTAAAACCTTGCAGGATACAACAGAAAGCAGTGCTGGGAATTCAGCAGATGGCCCCCTTGCCTATGAATCACGTCAGAGCCAACGATGCTATTAGGGTGCACAGCTCTGCTTGTAGCTTTTTAAGGTGAGATATAAACAAAGCCTCGTTTACTACCAGTTATTTAAAGATCCCTCTGTACGATGAAGGAAATAGAAGGCTCAGAAGACGCAGTGCCTTGGCCAATATCTGACTTGGCTAATTATTTTCCTTCCGTTGTTCCCTGCAGCTTCAGCTGAATACAGTATTTTTCACACTTTTTTACACCGTTTTCTAATCAGTCTGTCAGGCAGCTGCTCTGCTGCACTTACGGTTTGCCTAATTTCTGTGGGATGTTGGGGGTGGGAAGTGCTGCTGTGTTGCACAGAGCTGGCTTTTCAAAAGCGCAGCCCTCACCCTGAGCTCAGAGGTTCCAATAGCAATAAATAAGCCCCTTGCAGCTACTTGGAAACAATGACTGTTTAGTTGATACCAAGCCACAAACATGCTGTTCCAGCACTAAAGCAAGTGTAACCAGAGCTGAGCAGCACCTCATTACTCTCCACAGCAGATAACAGCACTGGGTATTTGAAACCTTAGAAAATGAAGGGGTGGCGAAGGAATTAGGGACCATAACCAGAGAATAGCAGAGCTATAGCACAAGCATCTGTCTAAGTTAAAGGGGAAACACCAGTATGGATGAGTCTGGAGCAGATAATAGGAGTTTGGTGTTTGCCCCCAGCAAGAGACTTGTGCCAGGCAGAGCTGTGAGAAAGCATTTGAGAAGTTACTAGACATGGTGTATGTTGTGAAATGTGATTTGGGTGGCCACACATTGAAAGGAGGGAGCCTCTGTGTGATCAGCTGGAAGACCTCGGAACCTAGGAGTCACTGATGTCAGTCCTCTTGTTTCTCAGTGCTGTGTGTGTGCCACCAACAGTTCCAAAGACAGAGGAAGGTTGTGCTGCGCTGGAAGAGTTGCATGGAGAAGAAAGCAAAGCCTTAAGATATATTAAGATATATAGTATGAAGTGACCGGTAGTAAACCAGAGGCTCCAACAAGCAATGGGATTTGGGTAGTTCCTATGGAAAGAAAGGGAAACAAAACAAAGCAAACCAACTGAAACAACAATTTTACTAAAAATAATGTAGAAAAAAAAAGAAAAAGAGGAATAAATAGGAAAGGAAACAGAAACTGTTGCTTTCACTGTTATGTCTGGGAACTGCCAGGTGCAGAGGGAACCCTTGCATGGTGCTGAGAGTGGGGCAGGTTCTGCTCCCTATTTAAAATGCCACTGGAAATGCTGTCGTGTGCCCTGCATTGCATACACAGGGAGAGTCACAGGTGAGGAAAGTTGCCTTGTTTCAGAGCAGTTTCTGATCTCACTGCTTCTGGGCACTTCATATCTCAGAGCTAAATGTATTTCCTGCTCATCCTAGTGTGTCCAGCATGCTGGAGAACATAAGTGTTCACGGTGCCTACACTAAACTTTGAGGTGAACTTATTTTCTGAATTTTATGGTCTTTATTCTGTGAATTTCTGCAATGCAAGAGGACAAAAATAAACCTTCAAAAAATACTTCTAGCATCTAGCATTGCTGCTTATGCCTTCTATTAAACCTTTTTTGTTTTATCTATGACTTTTGAGCATATTTTATTTCCAATTCAGTCAGTGGGCCTCAAATTTTGTATATAACGTTACAATCAAATTTAATCACCTTCAACCAATTTCTTCTGGGGCCATTTCCTACACTCACAATTAGCTGTAATGTTAAACAGGTGCTTTATGTTTTACTGTGCCCTGCCAGCAGCCTAATATTTTTACTTGTCCCTCAACTGAGTTCTTAAAACTAGATTGGTTCCTTTCTGATTTTGCATGTGGCAATGTTTGTTTGCCCATTACTTCCAATCTGAGACATTGCTGTCACATCCATTTGCACCCTCACTCGAGGCTCAACCATGTTTTACTTACCCAGGGTGTAGCAATATGTTAATGCAGATACCTTCATTTGAGATAAGATCCTCTGCATAAAAAACATCATTGAAAGAATGAATTTCTTGTGAAAGGTTGCTAAATGGAGAAGGAAGAGAGTTTTCAAAGAATGGCCAAGAAGTTGGTGTCTTTTCCTATTTGGCTTTCCCTGATAGAGCCTCTGGCTACAACGTGGGTTTCTTTTTTTTTTTTTTTTTTCCCCTTGGCATGTAACACTTTTCAGGAACATTTGTTAAGGCTTTTTATTACATCTCAACTGATTATTTTAAAAGACTAAAGTCCTTGTTACCTGCAAATGTCATTTTTCTCACTAGTATTAGGAAACCTGTAGGATGCATTAAGAAGAGTGTGGAAAACTGTTCCCTGAGGAAAAATGTTGATTTTTCTGAGGGAAAAATAGAAATGCAAAATATTTTTAACTACCTGCTGAGATAGTTCTATTTGAAATGCCACTGGAAATACACTGTAAGAGATTTAGTTTTGCTGCTTTATTTTTCTACCCACCTGTATAAGCCTTGCTCCTTGGAAGGACACATTGTTTGGGATGCACTGTGGGTCTTCACTCTTGAAGCCATGGCATCATGTTTGTTACAACATACAACAGAAGCTGTAATCCTTTTAGAGCTGCAGATCTAGGATATTACTGTGAAAGGTTTGTTCACAGGTACAAGAGTGAAAAAAAATCATGTGTCGGGGCAGTTTATTTAAAAGGTCAAATGAAGTTCATCACAGGTACAACCCAATGGCAAAGATAAGTACAGATGCATAAATGGGCCTGCAGAAGCTGAAATTCCCAACCTAATACTCGAGGATACCATTAAGATTCCAGTTTGATTACCCAAGGAATCACATGGTCTTCACTGGGGAAAAACATTTTGCAAGCATATGTGCATGCAGAACTCCATGCATCCAAACATTTCTGAATAGCAATAAATGCATCCTTTAAAACAACTATTTCACATTCATTTCATGTTCTTATCAAGAGTTGGAGACACGGTTTTTCAAAGTTCAACCAGCTCTGCTGTTATTTTTCATCCCTTCTAAACACTGAATGAACAGTATTAAAACAACTTGGTTTGTGATGACAGTATGCTCAGGTGATGCTGTAGGTAGGCACTGTAATATTGGATGTAGGTATTCAGAGTTCTGCATTTCTGTATCTTTTGTGAGCATGTATGACTGCTTGCCTTGTGCAGTTAGCTACTGTGGATGGGTAACAAGATTTGTCCTGGGGAATGTTTGCATGCCTGAAAATGCTGTGGACTGCTCAGAGCACAGTGTTATGTACCCAGTTGTAAGATGCCTTAATGACAGCTTTTTGTTTGCGGTGTGTTTTGTTTTTTTTTTTAATTGTTAATACTAGACTAAATTTATGTGCATACTGGATAAGATGTAAACATCATCATCATAATTTTGTCCCAGTTTCGTAGTTACACATAATGATAATTGGCAAGCTGGTTCAAGTAAAGAAACAGAACTATTGCTGGGAGATTGCATGCAGCTCTGAAACAATTCATACATTAATCAGCTCTAGTTGATACCAATTTTTCAATTGATGTTTTCCCTGGAACACATTCTAAAACAGATTTAATGCATTTGTGTCAACAGAAATATTCCATCTATATTCTGCTCAGACTGAACTGGAGAGATGTATTTGATATTGTTGAGAAAATTCTCAGTTGTAATCGGCTGTATATCTGTAGCTTGCACTTGCAGCTTAAATTGTAATGTGTTAGGAAGGCAGGCATGTGAAACTAGATTGGAAAGCAAAGGCCTCAACTTCCTAAAACACCCTTTGATAGTAAAATAATCTGTAGATTTTGATAGAATTTGAGGGTTAAAAATTCCATCTGTAGGATAGGTGTAAACTGAAATTACAAATAAGGACTGTATGACTGCTATGATCTGTGGTTTGCTAGAAATGCAAACTCTTATAGTTGTCATATGTAGCTGTTCTATGCATTTTTAATGCTATTTTCAAAGAAAAGTTTTCATATTCAGTTTCTCATACTTTTATTTTTTGCAGTTTTTGTAGGTTTCAGCAGTGATCAGTACAAATGATTTGTCTATGCTAATTTTCTTGTTTTCTGTGCTCATCATCAGATCTGCAGAGAAAGAATGACTTTGTGTTGTGTGAAAAGCTCAGACCATTGATGTGTTCTGGGGGAGTTGTTCTGAGTAGGAGAAGATGTGCAATCATGCTCTTCTATATTTAACCAGGAACACCAGGTTCAAATATTGATATTTTGTGCCCTTGTCTATGGTCACAAGAAGCTTCTAGTGATGTATTACAGATCGACAGGGACAGAATTTGCAGTGATCGCACACTGGTTGCTTGATGAATACAGTGGCCCAAATGGCAGGTGGATAATTAAAAGGATTTCTCCATGTGGGAAAAGCACTGCTTATTTCCAGATACTGCTCTGACTGCCCTGCAGTGCTGGAAGCTGTTATGGCACAGGAGCAGAACCTGCTGGGTGGCCACAAATCATGTGGCCAACAGGTCTGTGCCAGAGAGCACCTTGAGACACAGCCATCACGGCAGGGAGGGCACTGCACACCTAGTTCCATGTCTCATGAGCACAGAAATCATCACATGGTTACTGAGGATTGTTTGGAAAATAAAACAAAATGCACAGTCGTGCAGGTCCCCATACAACAAAAGACAAGAGCACACAATGTGATGCGTATGCAAGTAGTTTGTTCTTATAAAATAATAATTAGGCACCCTGTAAATGCCATTGAATACAGCTATTCCTAGCTCTCTGAATGTTTAACTGCAGTCCTTACAAAGCTGTACTTCTGTTCTTCCTTGACAGAGACCTAATGATATTGTATTGCATTCATCTATTAAATGGACATTGGCATGTGACTTCTTCAGTGTTAGACATACACTTAGGTTGCTGTAAAGAAAAGATAGCAAAACCTATGTGGAAAAATAGTTTAGCTAGCCAAGTCAAGAAAGACTGGTAGTCAGTAGTAGTTCAAAGATTTTAGCACAAAGGTTTTGAATTTTCATTGGAATGATACATACACACTTGGTTATTCAGTATGGCTGAGAGGCAACATGAGGAAGGCTGAGCAGTGACTGAGACAGCACAAAATAAATAACATACAGACAGTTCTGTTTCTGGGAGTGAGCGATAAATGTTTGTTGTTACTAATAATCAATAGAAAAATCACAGATGTGTGTTCTCTGATGCAGAAATTGTATTCATATCTTATGAAACAAAAATGACATTGAAATGAGCCTTGAATATACAAGTGTATTGTTTATGTCTTTTGTTATATCTTCTGCTGAAGATCTGTTTAACACCATCATGTATTATACACCACGTACAAGAGTTTTGTAGGAGGCACATGTTGTGCAATATGCATAGGTTGCTCCTAAAGTAATGCCTCATTTTTATTTCTCTAGAATGTACAATCAAAACAAAGAATACAATAACAGTATTTGATAGTGCAAATTCTCAGCTACAAATCACAATTTTTTGATGTAGTCACCTCCATTAGCTATGCATTTTTACCAGCAATGAAAAAGAGTCTGCATGCCGTGCTTGTCAAAATCTGCGTCAGTGGAGGTGACCCACTGTTGCTGTCACCACTGCTGAAATGCACCACCCACCGTCTCACTGCGCTCACATTTACTATTTGGTCTCCGTAAATGTTCAGCACGCGTCACTGAATGTCAGTGGGTGCCATTTTTTCTGCACAGAGGAATTCAATTCCACACCTTTGCTTCATCTGCACTCCTGCGTCAGATGCCATTTTGTCAGACTGCTCCTATGCTGCCATCAGTCCCACAGCAACAAAATATGAAATATTGGCTGGAAGGCTCAACCTCTACTGCCGTATAACCAACATGATAAAATAGGGGGCATTACTTTCAGGGCAGCCCTTGTATTTATTCTATTCCTTAGCATTACAGTAAGCGTGTTTTAGAAGTTAAACTACAAAAAATACATATCCCTAGAGGATATGTCTTATTTGAAAATTGTGACTCTTGGAGGAAGAAAGATATACTTCCCATTTTTGCTAGGTTAATAAATCTGTGCAGCACTGGTGTAGAGCTCTCTTCTAACTACTGAGGAACAAGTTCTCATTTTGCGAAGTTTTTGAAAAAAAGGATTATTGACAGAATTGGGTTTTCCATTCTATAAAGTAGATTAAGTGATGGCTGAAAGAAAGTGTCCTATCCAAGTGTTGTCTTATGACTTCTAGTGGAGAAAGGTTTACCAGCCTGGGTATCTATTTGTTCACAGTATTATTTTATCACCTTAAATAGTTGCTGATTGTGCAGGTGACTGAATTTGATATCTGCAGGTTGTGGGATCAGCCTTTAACAGCAAATCACTGGAAGTTAAAAAAATTGTTTCCTTGAAAAGAGTTTAACCAAGTTTACAGAATGACTTAACAGCGCTCACATAATCTTAAGAGTCAACAAAACCAAGGGATGAGATCCGTAGAAAAAATATTTTGTTTCCATTATCTATTCTTGAAGACCCATTCTTTAAACCTCAGTAAAGGAGTCTTATGAGGTATTTACAAATAGGGTAAGAGTCTACAGATAATATTACAGCAGAAAAACTGCTTCTAGTTTTTCTTTTTCAAACTGGAGTTCATCTATTAGCCTTAGTAATAAGGACCTCAAGCTTTTCCCTTCTATCCAAATACTGTTGCTTACCCTGATTTTTTGATTTTTAGAGTATGTCTAATTGCAGTACTGTTGTCTTTCTGATACTCCAAAGAGCACTGTCTGAAGAATACAATAATTATTTAAAAAGTACTCAAAATGCGTATTTTAGAAGCTTCTGCAATTAATCATTGCACCAAGTATACTGTAATCTTGAGTAATCATTAAAAAAATACCCAAACTCATCAAACCCACCAAAAGCCCCATGTCCACAATTCTCAGCAGAATAATCAGTTAGAATAGTGGTGAGACCACCACTGCTGTGACGCGTTGCTGACAGCTTTTCTTCCCACGTCCATACAGAGTTCAGCTCCTGCCCTTTCATTTGCCTGAGAGCAGTTAGATAGTTCCTAATTAGCTTCCTGATTGCAGGCAAAGAATAATAACTGATTAAGTGATTGCAGTACCTTACCCTCAAGAGTTTTAAATATGTAAAGCTCCTTTGAACTGTCTCCTTAAAAAAAGGTATGGCTGCTCATCTTATATGTCATAAAATAAATTATATTTTTTGCTCTTACTGTTATGTACTTAGTTTATGTTTATATTCTAACCTCTGGTTAATAAGGATGGTGAATGAGGCATTAGGCATTCAACAGCCTTAAAAAGATTGATGTTTTTGATTATAGCATACTGTATGATAAATTGTAGGGTGCAGAACTCTTACAGAGTTATAAAGGGTATGTGCTATCTGAAGAAACATAGAGATATCAATTTTCTACTTGATGGTACTAATATATTTTGATAAGATCTGCATATTAAGAACAGAATGAGCCCTCAAGTACAGTGATTTAGTGCTGCAGTTGTACGCCGTACTTCACAGCGAGGAGAAGAAACAATAGGAATGTGAATCCTTGCCTCTGCTCTGAAGGACAATGAACAAAGGCAGCAGGTACTTCTGCTGGCAGGTATGGAGGTGGCTTGGTTTTCAGAAGTGACTGGAAAGAGGAAAGCAAGCAGGTATAATAAATAGGAATGGAGAGGTTAATTGCAAAGTAAATGAGTTCACCACAGAAAGAACGGAGGCTCAAAGCCTCAAAGGCTGCATCTATATTAGTAAACAACACCAGAGCTGTGCCAAGCCCTGGAGCTTAATCAGGTAGGCTATAAAATTGTAAGCACTGTTTCCAGTGTTCTTGTGTCACAGACCTAGCAGCCCTCTTCCAAACCTGGGGAAGGTTTGGGAATTAGCATAGGGCAGGGCCATTACCAGCACACAGTTTACATGTGAATACTTGCTTCTGGAAGCTGAAAGACTTTCACTACACTGACACAGGCTGCCATTACCCCATTGCCAAAGAACTGTCCTAAGAACTTTTGTAGAGATAGAGAGATGTATAGGCATCTATCTTACCTCAAGGTGAACATCAAATTGATGCTCCTGGTGTTTTGCCTTGTATGGCCAGTCCTGTATCCTGTGAATCCCTCACAGCACCTGAAATCAGGCCCAAACATACATCATTTCTGCGATGTAAATCTGGAGAAACTCCCTGCAAACTAAGCACCTCAAAACATTGCATCCTCAGTGTGTGAGGTTTGACTTTGTATTTCTTTTAGAAACTATAAATTTACTGTTTCTATTTTTTGAGGGGCAGCAGAAGTCACTGACTCTTGGCATATTTGCTCTATCTAACTCTTTCATCTTGACTGCTTCTTGGTCTTGAACCTTGCTCAGGTTTTACACATGCTAGAGTCACCTCCCAGTTAGCAGTTTAGTCTGTGCAACATATTTGGCCAGAAGTTTTAGTTTCACAGAATCACAGAATTGCAGGGAGTGGAGGGGACCTCAAGAGATCATCAAGTCCAACCCCCTGCTAAAGCAGGTACCCCACAATAGGTCACACAGGTAGGCGTCCAACTGGGTCTTGAACATCTCCCCAACCTCTCTGGGCAGCCTGTTCTGGTGTTCCATCTCTCTTACCATATAGAAGTTCTTCTGCATGTTAGTACAGAACTTCTTGTATTCAAGTTTTATGTCATTTTTCCTTGTCCTGTCACTACACACCAAGAAGAACCTGCCTCATCCATTTGCCTCCCACCTCCGTTTAGATATTTAATAGAAACTTCAGATCTTCTTTTCTCTCTGATATAACATCAGATAGAGCAGAAGAAAACTTATATCTGTCTACAGAAGGAAACAAACCCACAGATGTGTCAGAATGGTTCTGCAGGTGTCTTTGAAAGGCACAAAGGTGTTAAATGTATACTGGAATTTGGAATTGCTCAGCAATGGTGTTTACATATTATCAAACAGAGGAAGGTACTCTTTAAAGGGAAAACAACATAAAATATTTTTCATGCCTAAGTGTCTTCACTAACCCAAGCCTTTGTGATAGGAACAAATATCTATTTGAGCACTAAGTGGAAAACCTGTTATGGATTCTCCTTGAAGCTGTAATTTTTCTGTGTGTCAGTCATTGTGGGACTGTCCTCTGCTTTCCCACTCTGCACTCTATCATGGGCTTACAGTTTTTAGAAGAAGTTGAGGCCTCATAACGCTTCTGCATTTACCACTAATTGTAACTTCTCTATAGAATAAAACAGGGTGGACACTGAGACCAGAATCCTGTCAGAGGAACTCTGCCACCATGCCTGCGCAGCAAAGATGGAAGCAACGGAGCCATGCAGGCTGGTGCAGACACTGACAATGTTTTCCCACATGGCCACACTCTTTCTTCCACCTTGAAACAAGGGAGCCTTTTCCTAAACTGCCCATATTCTGTTGATCCCCAAACTATAACGGGGTTTTGAGACAATGGCAGGGACCACAACCCAAAACTGCGCTGGGAAGCACTGTAAAAACAAAACTGTAAAAACAATTGACAGTTTCATACAAGTGCTTGAGTCATGTCATGGCTCTACTTGGTTACCAGCCTTGGTTCCAGTTCCCGTAAGGGTGTGCTGAGGATAGGGCTGTACCTTGGATTGTGTTGTGATATTCAAAGACTGATGAGAAGCAGGCTGCTGAGTGGACAAGATGGAGAGGCTACATGTGTTACAAACAGAATTATAAGTCTGTCTTGAGCCTTCAATAGATGGAGTACTTGTATGTGTGTACTGGCATGTGCTAACTGAATAGAACACAGCTCAGCTTCACTACTTGGACGATAAGTTTCAAAGATAAAGAGCGGGTTAGAGAACATTTATGAATCATAATGAGTTTATTGGAGTGCTTTACACAGTTCCTTCAAGCATTCTTTAAATGCACAAGCAACAGAAGCACCCAGAGGCCATTGACTCAGGGGAAGATTTTAGCTTGTGTAAATCAGTGTGGTTAATTGATTGCAGTTTGCAAGGTTTATTTATGCCAGTGTAGCTCTGGTCCTCAGATTTTGTTTAAACCTCATGTTAGTTGATATTAATAAATATATTAGTATTAGCTCAGTATCTGCATATTGAACTAGTAACTTGCTCTGTGCTGTTATATTTTTGTGTACAGGTTGGTGACGAGGCTAGCTAATAGCAGCTGTTGACAGAGTGATTATTTTCCTATGTGTGACTTTTAGGTTTATTTTGGAATCTAATGCACAATATTTTATTAACAATGTAAAATTGAGTTTTCTGGGCTTATATATTTAACTGCCCCATGAGGGATTTCTGTTTGTTTATTTTCCTCTTGGACTGCAGTGTTACTATGCTGGTACTTTCCTCTAACATAATATGTACCAGATACTTGCCAACAGCCATTATCCATTGGGCTGTTTGAGGAGGAATTGTGCTCTAAATGACTTCAATGAGACTTTGTGCTTCGGTAAAGTAGAAGACAATAAGCTATGGTCTCTTCACAAGAGTGTAAATTTACCTTGGTTTTTCAGTCATGTAGATGAGCGCAGAGCAGGCTGCTGTCACAGCTGGGGTACCTGGAAGCTTCCGGCATTGCAGTTCAGCAGTAGGAAGCAGTTGAGCACAGTGCTTGTGCTAGGCAAGAGGGGCTCACCTTTATGTAATCTCATTCCTTCACGTTATTGATGATACCATTAGACAAGTGGGAGATGGAGGTGTCTTGTTTTCTTAACCATTGTTAGTAACTACTTCCACTATTATACTAAGGGATGATCTGGTAAGTCCGGAAAGTTGCTGCTAGAAAACTACATCTGGAAAATTGCATCTAAATGGATACCAGAGGTTTTGTGAGACTGCTTCGGTTTTTCTAACTGAGGTGCATACATACAAACAGTCTGCTTGTCCTGTTGGCATGTCCGACGGCAGCGCTACACCTACACCAGGTTCACTGTGATAGCTTAATAGTCACTTCTCTCTGTATCCATCAGAGCATTCAGGAGGTAAGCTGCAGGAGAACATGAAAGCCAGAGCTGTGAAGAATCCTGCCATTTTGAGATGCACTGGGTGTCACTGCTAGTTGCATAGGCTGGGGGTGCTGTGGAGGAAGGCAAAAGTGACAGGGAAATGGGGGAAACTAAATATGCAAAAATAGAAACATTTTTAGCCATTGGTTTTGTTCTTTTACTGATAGCATACTAGATAAAAAGCATTCAGCTGTGACCAAGGCTCTGCAGCATGACAGTAGATCTAAAATAATTGACACAAAAAAGTAGAAGGTTTGGAAAATGGAATTTTGGCAGTTGTGTGTGAGGATATTTTTGCTCACTCTGTAGCTGGTTAATGAACTGGGCTACAACTGCAGCTGGAAACAGACTGCAGCCTCATTGTGATATTTATCCTGCAGACACTGGTCTGCTTCTACCCTCAAACACTTGAGAGACACAGATATGTGTTATACAGGATTTTGAATATTTTGTGTGCTGTTAGTCTGTGTATGGTGAATTTCAGGCAACGTGATGAAAGAAAAACTGCTTTCAGTATGTGTATGTGATTTGTTTTAGTGCTAGAAACATCTCCTTGATTGTTTGTAATTCCAGCTTTTTTTTTTAAAGGTGTGTGAACTATAAACTGTTGCTCTGTTAGCACAATGCTTACTGTATCACAGACTAAAATTCTAACGAAGTGCAGCTTTTGTCAGGAGCAAGAGAAGGGCTCCCTTCTTCAGATATGGTGCTGGGAATGATTTTGTGCAAAGGAGGGGATGAATCAATAGCTTTTTCAGTTGCAGGAGCACAAATTTGATGGTAGATATGTCCCTAGGAAGTGTAGTTTTTAGCCAGATGTGCAATAATTTATGTCTGAACCATTTGTTAGTATTGGCAAAGTGTCACAGGTGCTCTGAGTGCTTGTGGCAGGCTGGGGACAAGCATTCAGCAGCAGGTTGCTTCTTCACCCCTGCACAGAGGGTTGGCATTTGTACGCAACAAGAGATTGTAAAGGCACATTATTTTCCCCTGTAACTAGTACAAGAATTAATCTGTGCTACTTGTAGTAGTTTCAAGGAATTTTACTGAGCTCGGTTCTTACGGTTTTCAGCAAAATCTCTCGTAAAAATGTTTATGAGGAATTTCCCATGCAATTAATCTGCCACGCAGAGTGACACATGTCACCTCCTTGAACATTTTCGTGTTCCCAGAGGGATTTAAGAATAAGCACTAATATAAAGTATAAAATTAATGCATCAAATTAATTTTATGCTGTGCACGCATGGTGATGTATAATGTGAATTAAGGGCTTGATCTTGCACGTGCTGAAATGGAGAAGATTTCTCAATGTTATTTTGGTTTATGAATGGCACATAGGAGGTCTTGATTTTTTGTTGATGACATACAAAATCATCCTATTAAGTAATTATAGACACAGTGAATTAACAATGATGTCAAAGAGGATTCATTAGATAATACCAGTTATCTACCAACATTTTTTTGTTTTTCATGAAGAAGAAATACATTTCCAGTCCTGTAACTATTTTCTGAAGCAAAAAGATAGATTACATTCAGATCACTGTATATGGTAATTGGGGATTTGCTTGCTACCATAATTGGCTTAGGTTAATGCTAAGTAGTTGTATAGCTGTGTTCATTTTAACTGATCTCTAAGGCTGAGATGCTTAAAGGTCTTTAAAGTAAGTTAATTCTGCAGGTGTGGTGATCTGTTATATGATCAGATCTCTCCTACAAAAACATTAGAAATTGTAATCCACTATTTGGAATCATTATCAGGAATATATGTTTCTAAACTTTAAACAAGATATACAGTCAGTACTATTATATATTGAAAATAAACATGTAGTGAAATGTATTAGTGCACAGGACTGTGCCTAAGATGTGGGATACCCAACAGTATTCCTTTAAAAACTGTCATACCTCCATTAAGATTTTGCCTTTTCTTAAAATTAGACACATGTAACACATTGTAGAAGTTGGCTGATTAATTTTTTTAGAATTTTTGTGACAGGAGAGTTTCCCATTAATAACGAGATCATGTCATTATTTTTTTTTTTCCATATTCTCAGAAGAAGAAAGTATCAAAATGATGGTAATGTCAGATTGTTCAAAATTTAGGCCAGCAACTTCTGTTGGTTTTGGAAATACAGAGTTGCTGTGCTCTTTCTTGAAGGGAAAACAATGTGTTTTACACATGCACAATGACTTCCCATGCTAAATCAGCTTGGATTAAAGGCACTGAACGTTCTCTGGCAGAAAGCTTTGAACCTAAATTCGACTGAAGCCCTCCTCGCTGCAGCCTGAGGATAGCAGGAGGAACACAGCAGTGTTTTCACAGAATACTGGAAATTTTGTAGACATCTGACTGCCTCTCTTTGCCTCTGTTTTATGCATTAATTTGGTAAAAATACATCCAGTAAGCCTGGAGAAGAAAAAGATAAGAGAAAAGCAAGGCAGTAACTCTGTATGAAGGAACGCTTGCTTGCTTCCATTATATCCCCCTAGTTGTTCCTAGAAAGATGTGTGCTTTGCTCTTAATACTGCGTGATGGCTCAATGCAGAATGCACATACACTGAGCTGCTAAATGGGGAAGGGCAGAGAGCAGGAGGAGACATGGAGGCCAAGGCACTGCAGCCCCCTCCTGCATGGAGTGGCCTGTGTGGTAGGGCCTTCAGATGGCACTGGTGGGGGAGGTTCCAATGGATTGAGGTTAAGCAGAGAATCCAATCATAGAATCATAGAATGGTTTAGGTTGGAAGGGACCTTTAAAATCATCTAGTTCAACGCCCCTGCTATAGGCAGGGACACCTCCCTCTAGACCATGTTGGTCACAACCCCATCTAGCCTGGCCTCAAATGCCTCCAGGGACAGGGCACCCACAGCCTCGCTGGGCAGCCTGTTCCATAGTCTCACCACCCTCACAATAATGAATTTCTTCCTGATATCTAGTCTAAACCTATGCTCTTCAGTTTAAAGCCATTTCCCCTCGTCTTGTAGCTGCGTGCCCTATAAAAAGTCCCTCTCCAACTTTGCTGTTGGCCCCCTTCAGGTACTGGAAGGCTGTGGTAAGGTCTGGTTGGAGTCTTCTTTTCTCCAGACTGAAGAGCCTTAGCTCTCTCAGCCTGTCCTTCGGGGAGCTGCTCCAGCCCTCTGATCATCTTCATGGCCCTCCTCTGGACCCACTCCAGGAAGCACTCTGTAATGTACAATATGTAAATGTTGCTACCAATTTTATAAGACATATGGGAAAAGGAAATGATGTTTTCACTAAAGCTGAGGAAGAAGGGATCTGACATTTTGGTAAAATGTGGTATTCCTATTGGAAAGGGAAGAAGTATGTGTGGGGAAATTAATATATAACCTCAATATATATATTATGTTGCTCTAAATTCATTTTATATTAATATTAATGTGTAGATATATGGCTAACATTTTCTCACTTCACATTGTGAGAACAGTGTTAGCAATATTCACCTGGGTCCAGTAGCAACACACCTATCTGCTTCACTTGACATCTCTTGGCTGTGATAATTTTAATGAGATTTTAGTATTTCCCAATATGTGAAACTCTGAGTGCACCTAAATGTTATCTAGCTAGTAGCTGACTTTATGAAAAAAATTACAGTGACCTTGCTAATGAAGGAGAAAATTCTAGCAGAAGTGAGGCGGTATAATCTGTATCAGCTCAGGGTAGTCTAGTAGGGCACTGATATCTTGTGTGCTATTTAAAAACAAATATGCCTGGAAAATCAGTGTGGGCAGTCAGTGCCACATCAGATGCTTTGAGTTTACAAAGTGAGATGTGGTTCCAGGCTGGTGCCATGTCACCTCCTTCTGCTGGAATTTGTTCATGCAGGTGACATGAACTTAATGCTAGAGTTCTTGAGCAGCTGGGAGTGCAGAGAGGTGGCATGTGGTTGTTCCTCGCCATATGGGCATATTCCCATAATTTCCATAATTCCCCTACGCAATAGTTTCTAAAAGCAGTTTTTTTTTTGCATAAGAATATTTATAAAGGAAATTTCTCCTAAATAGAAGCGCTTCTTTCAAGAAGAAGCTTTAGTAAATATGGGTAAGAATAATAAAATGTAAGTGTTGGTTTCTGGGACCACAAAAAATACAGAAGATTTTATTTATAGTTTTGTAAAACTTACCCAAATATTTTTTTGATGTGATACAGTCCATTTGTTCACCAAACTTTAAAAAATAATAAGGAGAATAAATGTTAATAGGTATTACTACATGTAAATGAATTATTCAGTAGATGACACCTATCCTAGAAATGAAGGGACAGTGTGTGGTGTCCTTAATTCTGTCATTTTTAATGAAAAGAAACGTGAAGGCAAATGGAAAGAAAATGAAAACTGCTTGTTGAAGACAGCTCATAAAAATTATGTGAAAGCTCACTGGAAAGAATTCCTACTGGTTGGGGATGACAGAGGATCTCTTATGTGCACAGTCTATTGTGACTCTGCCTGCCTCTCTTGGCTAACTTTAGGCAATTCAATTAACTGATGTGAGCCTCTGTTTCACCATCTCTGAAAGGCAGATAATGTTTACCCACCTCTATAGCATCTGAATATTTGATTTTAGTAAAATGCATTGTGATTCTCAGATGGAAGGCACTATACAAGTGTCAAGTGTGATTACTGTTGCTACTAGTAGTAGTAACAGAACTTGGCATTTATACTGCACTTGCCTGTTCACAATGTTTTAACGTTAACTGATGCATTCCTGCAGAGCCTCTGTATCTATATATTTTTAGAGATGAAAAAATTGAGCAACTGTTTAGCTTGTCCTGTCTCACAGTGGCACTATGATTAAAAAAAAAAATAAATCCTAAAGTACAGTGTTCTCTGTGAAGATTAAAGCATTCACAGGAGACTGTAGACTGGGTTTGGAGTTTGATCAGGCTTAGAGGGGCACAGAACATGGCTCTCAAGTTCTGGACAAGGTCATTAAGTGCTGAATTGAGTAAAAGCCTTCCTCCTCTTGGGTTTCTGAATGCAAAATTTAACAATGTCAGTGAGTGTTTATCTGGCCGAGTGCTCTGACGAAGCCTGCTCTCCTTGGCACTGCAGTGCCTGGCACTGGCAAATGAAGAAGCTTATCCAGCAGGGAGGAGGTGCTGGCTTACAGGTACGTCTAGGCAGGGTTAGTACTCTTGGTACTGCTCTAGGACAATCTTTCCTTTCAAACAGTTTTGGTACCTCCAGATGGATCAGTAAAGGAGGTGTGGAATCTTGTTTTGGCCGGAGGCTTTAAAATCTTTAAAATCTAAGTAAGGTACCTGTGTGTGGGTTTTGTTTTGTGCCTTTGTTTTTAACTTCACTAAATCTGTCTTTCAAAGATAATTCAAAGTTTTTGATTTGTTTTTTTTTCCTCACTCCACACATTCCTTAAATATGTGATATCTCGGAAAATAGGAACTCTTAAGTTACCCACTGTAGCAGAAATGCTAAGTCAGGGTTTGAAACAGTGATTAAGCACCTGGTGGGAAGGCAGGGCCAGCCCAGGGGAGTTCAGATGCAAGCACTGCACCTTCCCAGACCTCATGTAAGTGGAGGCAGGGGTATCTTGATGGAGATCCCTGTGTACCTGAGGCATTTGGAAGGTAAGTGGCTTCTTTCCTTTGTTTCTGTGCCCATGGCTGTTGGTGTGGCCTAGAACTTTGCTGTTCTGCTGTCATTGCTGTGCTTACCATCGTGTTACACCCACTCATCTTTTTCTGAGCAAAATGCACAATAATGAATAGTTATTTACCTGTTGGTACGTTGCTGCCTTTGGAGTGGGCTCAAGAGCTACAGATCAGTGGAAATGGTGGGGCATCTCTTCCTTCACATGTAGGCAGAGATAATGTGAATGCATTCTATGGACTCAAACAGAGAATCACAATTTTAGTGCACAGAAGCTATAACCAGACATAATCAGATAAACTGGAGCCAGCTTATGTGGATGTATCATGATTGTACTAATGCTCTGTACCAGGTGCTGAAGTATTCTGGTTTATGCAGAGACCCCTTACAGGCACAAATTAGGGTATGTGATATGCTATACAGAAGCCTTTCCCTAATGCTTCACAGGAAGAGTGATGCAGTGTGACCATGAGCTCTAGGTCTTCCTTAAGGGTGTCCTATGGTTTTCCACTGGGGGCTGCACTGAACAACTCCCTTTACCCCTACAGGCACCCTCCAGTCATCAGGACTTCTACTGGCAACTGGATAAAATATAAATTAGTTCTCATCACACTCCACTTTCAATATTTTTTCTTCTGTGCAATCAAAAGCTGAAATCATTGGGAAAATTCCTTATAGGCTGCAGTGAACAAGGAGTCCAGGTGCAGCTTGTAATGAAGGCTATCCCATGTGCTTGGGATTTGTGTGGTTTGGGGAGTAGGCTTGGCTTTGAAAACAGCAATTTAGCATACATTTGTATGCAGATTGTGTACTATTTATGTAGTACACATATAAACAACAGCAAAGTGTGACTCAGCATTTTGCAATGAAAAGCAGCTATCCAGTATCACCTCATTCACCCTGCATGTGGCAGGGGGGTTGGAGCTTCATGATCCTTGAGGTTCCTTCCAACCTGGGTCATTCTGTGATTCGGTGATTTTGTTAATTGTTGTATTCCTGGGCCGTCAATAATAAGAACCTACAAAAAAAATTGAATGTTTCTTCCCTGTGCCCAAGACATTAATGGTTATCAATAACATCGGGCTGCTGAAGTCAGCTTAAATGGTAAGAATACTTTTCATGAAAACAGTGATGGGTAAAAACAGAGTGAGTTTGAAATTCAGTGCAGGCATATGCTTCAGGCTAGGCTGAGAAGTTAGCTGTCTAGGGACCTATGTGTTGCTCCTGATGGTGAAAGACTGGAAAATGACTAATCACAGAGCTGGCTAAATGTGCAACAGGCAGACTTGCATTAGATATTAAGACATTCCCTTTGTTTCTGCAGACTGGAAGTTACAAGGTGCTGCTGTACTCCTCAGAAAAAAAGAGGACTCTGAGGATTAATAGTTCCTCGTAAAAATTGCAGTATAAGCATAAACCAAGGCCATTGTTCTAAAAATTGCACATTAACTATAGCATGTTAACAGTTTTTCATCTGTATTTGATTTGGGGGATGGACCCTTTAAAATGAACAGTCAAATTAGCAGAATTTTGGCCTGTCAAGCTCACAGGTATCGAAGTTAAAGACAGGAAAAGAAGACAGAAAGTCTCATGCTCTATGTATACTCGCATCTTGCTGCTTCCTTACTTTAGCACCCCCAGAAGAAAGCTCTGTTAACTTGTACTGATGCGGAATTTGACTTTCTGCTTCAGAAAAAAATATTTCTGCAGGTGGTAGGACGGGTGATTCTCATACCCTGTCTATCTCTACTCTTAGGGATACTATCTCAACATCTTACTCTACTTTTTGAAAAAAAGATTAAATCTCACAAGCATTAATTGAATGAATAGGATTACTGCATGAATAAAAGTCAAAGCATTACTTACAAACATACAGTCAAAAAAAAAAAAAGCATACAGAAGCTATTAGTATTGATCTAATCCCCACTTTTTCTTCAAATATTCACCCTTTTTCTTTTTTTGACAAATTATTTCTTATTGTTAAATCAGCTATGTATACAAATGCCTTTTTTCTTTAAAGAAACTTCAAAACATCTTTTTGCATTCAGATAAAAATTGCCTGAGTTATACAAGTGTTACAGTGAGTTAAAATTCTCTTTCAAGCTTTTTCAAGGAGAGATTTTTACAAATGCTGTATATATGGGTATACAATTTTCAGAGTGTATCATTAAACTACAGAACACTATGTCTAATATTCCCCTGATACCACAAAAGAGAGTTTAAAGCTTTTCAAATGGTCTTTAATGAGTTTTAACTTTAAACTTTTGAAGGTAGTTTGATGCAATAAAGGATCCCCGTTTTATGGGATTAAGTAAAACATAGCTGCTCCAGGACATGTTTCTACGGCTATATTTTTGTGATGAGTTTTACTTATTTATTTTTTTAATATGATCCTTCCTCCATGTTATCCAGTGAACTCAAGTCATGTATTTTGGGGTAATTACTTCAGAAGTTTACACCTTGAAGGAGATTTCACGCAGCCAAGAATTTAACATATGAGTTTTGCTAATCATCTGAATGTTGATCAAGCTATTTCGAACTCTTGATTTTTATGTTGCTTAAGATTTCAGCATGAATAAAAATAATTCAACTTTTTCTTGTAGCTAACTTTTTATCTCATCAGCCTTCTTCAGCTTCACTGGTAATGTTTTTGCCTTGTTTTGATAATATTTGAGTGCTTCCTAGGAGAAAAGATTTGGCTGTGATGTTTGTACCTTTCCAGCAAGATTTAGAAACAAGAACTCACTTTTCACTTAAAGTAATTGCTAAATGTAGAGAATATTGAACATTATGACTAAAGAAAGTTCTTTGTGCCAAATGGCCTAGATCATGAAATATAGGATATTTAATGATTACTGAGTTTATTAGAAATGAACAGACTAGATAGGAAATACATATCCACAATTTCATCTTGAATCATCCAGGTTTATACCCATACAGTCCTGTTGATGTCACTGCTGTTTTTCAATAATATAATGACTATCTCTTCTGTTTGGAGGGAGTGCCTTGTACTGTGCTAATATGACTTGCAGCAGGTCTTTTAATCTGACATATTTATGCCTGTGTTGCATGTGAAGTATAAGGGGTTGTGATGCAGTACCATTATAGGAGGGTTTTTCTATTTTTCTATTTTTATGTATTTTTAATTTCAGCATCTGAAATTCGAAGTGTGGTGATCCATTAATGAGGCGTTGTTACAGTGTTGCATCTTTGTGCAAGAGGGTTGGTATTTAAAATGTGAACTTTCAATAATTCTAGTGCATGGTGTAACTGTGTAAAGTAGATGATTTCTGGGGAGCTGTTCTTGGCTTCCCTGAGGTTCAGCCCATATGCTGTTTCCATTTTCTGGCCTCTGCCCGTTCTACAGTTGTGGTTATACCTCCAGTGACAACTAGAAATTCTATCAGGAAGCTTAATTTTTTTCACCCATGACAAAGAATACATAGAAACCTGAAAACAGAGCTTCCCAGAACCTGCGTCTCACAGAATGATTTTGTCAACTGCTGCATTGCACTGTACTCCTGGCTTTAAATACATTTCCTTTGGATGAGTGTAAATCACTTGTAAACTGTCTTGTAACTGTTAACAAGCAAGTGCCAGGCAGGAGAAGAGTAGTAAGGAGTAACTCCAAGTGGTTTGAATTGCTCTGGAGCTTAGAAAGAAGCCCGCTTCTGCCTGCGGACATCATTCTAGCTCTGTACAACGTCCTTTTATTGACTTCAAGTAAGACATGAGACAGAGGGGAAAAAAATCCAACCTTTTAAGACAAAGTAACATACCAAGAATCTTTTCAAGTGATTCAGTCAGACTGTTTTGCCTGGGAGAGGTGAGAGCTGCTCCTCACACTGTTTATTGTAAAGGAATAACAACAGACACAACGTATTGGTATTTTCAAGGTGCTGCTTCTGCTATTTGGAAAACAAACAAACAAAAAAGCCCCACCCAAACACTAGAAGGAATAAAGTTGTGCATGAAATTAAAATTAGGTTTTAATTTTGCATTACAGGAAGCAGTTTCAGCTAAGTTTGTCATCATCTGCTAGATGCTGGGAGTTTACATGAAATGGATTACTAGTTGCAGGTTGATTCTTTTGGACAAATGCTTAAAACTCTGAATCACAGTGCAGCACTAATGGGTCCCTTGGCTCAGAGACTGCTGGGAAGAAAATAAATGGGAAAGCAGAGTGAAATGATCCCTCTTCTCTATAGGTGGTTCCCAACATTCACATCTTTATAGCTGTCTTTCCTGTGATTGGGTAGGCAAACTTCTAGGCTTTTCACAGGAATCTTACATCTGCTTTAAATAATGTGTTAAATAAAAATATTGGAGTTTATTAGCCATAGGAGTTCTTAAAACAGTGAGCAATGTAATGTTAAAACAGACATAGCTCTTTTTTTTCTTTTCATCCAACTCAAGGAGTGCTTATCTGACTTATTGCATACTGACTGGTATTAAAAGCTTTAGAAGTTGCTCCAATAGAAGGTCAGTCTGATTTTTTTTTTTCTATGATTAATCTCTAATTGTTCTAAATCTTTCCATGGTTAAATGCTTGAGAACAAGGTTATTAACTAGAGCTTACATAAGTCTACTTTAAGACATGCTTAGGGTTAAAAGAGAAAAAATAATCCCATGGAGCTGTTTGTTTTACACAGATGACAGGTGCTAGCTCAGAATAATGCTATTCCTAAACCTAACACATACAGTATGACTACTCAGAACATACTCTCCCTTCGTAAACAAAAAAACAGATCAGGTAACTTTATTCCTTCTCTTCCTTGCCAACTCCCCCCACTGTTGTTACTGCTGTGCCTTGTAAATACTCTGTAAATATAATTTCTTGATAAAATGGAAGAACTGCTTTTGATGAATTATCTTCTTGTGAAAACATCTTAAGAACCACTGGAAAGGATCAGAGCTGTGGATTAGCCAGTACAAACTGATTTTAGCTTTCATTTGTCTCATGTTTGAATTCTAGTAATGACTCCTGCTCTCGTACACTACTGCGATCAGTGTAATGTGGGTGGGTTATTCCCAACCCCAAACTCACAATTCCATAACTCGTTTGCTGAGAAAAGTGCTGCAGCCCCTACCTACCTCTAGCCTCCTTGTCCTCTGCTTAGGTGCACAGGTGCTTTCTAATTTTGGAAAAAAAAAAAAAAAAAAAAGAAGACAGACTTTATTAATGTATATTTCTTTAAAACTTTATCTACAACACTAAATTCCAGCATTTTTCTTTTTTTTTGGTTTGTTCACAAATGCAAATGTAGATTTAAGGATCTGAACTACTGACGCCATTGATAGAATTTGACTGTCTTCCTACCAGAAATCAAATATCAAAGTGTTCTAAAAATAATTAGTAATCTTTTGATTTGTTTCAAGATGTCCTCCTCTAAGAAGTAAACAAATAATAAAAATGATTCAAAGATACAGGAAGTCAGTCCCTCTCATTCTTGATGGATTTTAACAGAATGGCCATATGCCCACCTGCTGGTGCTGTGGGCTGCTCACTGGAGGTAGCTGCTTCAATACTTGTTCCTCCATGTCAGTAAGAATTTTCCTGTCTCATATGAAGAGGGATATTGTTTGGTACAGCCCAGGGGAAGTTTTTCCTCACTTCATCCACAGAGATAATCATGAGAAGATGAGACATAAAAGAAAACATGCATTTTTAAATGGAAGCATATCCAGTGCAATAAGAGGAAGATTGGCAAACTCTCAAGCTGATTTGCAAGGCACTTTTTTCTTCCCAAATGAAATGTTAAGTTTTTCCTGTAGAAAAAAATCCTTACAAGTTGGGAAATAGTGATGCATAAAGAGGCAAAACACTGCTTGTCAGAAAGGGTATGTTATTCCTTAAAGAAGTGAGAAGTTATCATTGACTTTGAGAGGGCTCTCACTTTTTCAAGTGATCCAGAGGCTTCCTCGAGATATTGTGGCTTCTGGCCCCATGCTGTTAAAATTCTGACTTCTGGCTTAGCTCATCACCATAACAGATACTTCTGTACTGATATCTAGACCTTAACTTGCACTATTCCACTTGCCTCCAGTTTGCTTGATCTCAATTTTGTTTGTGAAATAGTTTTGCCTGATCCTATCTTCCTCCCCTCTCCTCTCTTTCTCTTCTACCCTGACTTCCTGAATGTTTAATATTTTATGGTGAGTTTTCCTACAGACAGAAGAATACAGATATAAAACCAATCTAGGATGCTTAGTTGTGAAGTGGAGAAGTGCTGCTCCAAACTCAGGAGGATAGGGTTTTCAAAGATGTGCAATATAACGTGACTCCAAAACATTAGGTTTTCTAGAAGGCATGTATTTAAAAGCTATATTTTACCATGGAACAATTCATAATGTCACCTTGTGGCAACAACAACAAAAAAGCAAAACAAAAATTCTTCTTTCCATGACTTTATATATTTTTCATGCTGTTAAGTCTTACAATCACTAAGAATTCACACATGTTTTTGGTTAGGTATGTTGTAATTTCTTAAGTTTTTAACAAATTCTTTAAATTGATCCTGTTACGTACTTGTAGACAGAGTTAAGCTCTGTTATTTGTGATTAAACCAAGAAATTGAAGTGGGTTGAAATCAGAATAACATGAGTTCAAAGTTTGTGTTAAAATAAATAGGAAACATTTTTTGTCTGTTAGGCTTGTGGAAGAAGTAAAATTAAATTCAGCCACAGAGTACAGAAGAGCAAGATTAAATCTGTGATGCACTGTGGTTTGTGAGTGGAAAAGAATGATTCCTGCATATGTTTTACAACATCTGAGTGAAAACACTGATTCTGCAGCATTGGGATAGGAAATACAATCAGTGCAGCTGAAGCCAGCATCTATTTATCTTAAATTAATCATTTTCCAAGTAGGCAGTTGATAGCCCAGTGCCGGGTGCCATCTTTTTTTACATTCATACAGCAAGCATTAAAGCAGAGCATTGCAGGAGCTGAAATATATTGCAGCACGCAGATCGCAAATGCTTAAAAATACACCAACTCTTTTCCTGTGTTGTTGACAGTGAAGCTGTAAAGATAATTTACATTTTAAAATTCATAATTTTAAAACATTTATTGATTTTAAGATCCTTAAATATCCGGGAAGAAAAAGAAAATACATATGGATTTCAAATTAAAATACGTTGCTTATTTGAGGTTTTAAATTCAATGAAATTTATTTCAAATTTTCTCAGTATGGAGACAAGCAAAAATTGGAGAGGTATTTCCTTTTGAATTTATTTAGGAAATAAGATAGGTCAGGCATAAATCTCTCACTCTGTGCAGAATAACAGGTGAAAAGCTATTATTTTTGTGTTTCGGTTTGGATACATAGAGTTTAATTTAAGAACAGAGGAATCTGGGAGACAGTAATCCTCAAGAGACAGCTGCTTTTGAAACACAGATTCTCCTCAGCATTTGGTGTCTCATTTTCTTCTGGGGCTTAGGCTGAGGTTTTGTTGGATTTGACCTTAGATGTCATCACAGAAAATTAAATAAAAATATAATTTACTGTTTTCTACTGCAGGTGTAGTAATCAGAGGGAACTAAAGGCAAGAGGACAGTTGTTTCTTAAAAGAAAGAAAGACATGACACAGGCAAAATTTTCTCTTAAAGCCATTTTTTTTTTCACCCAAATACTGAAGATAAGTGATAGTAATTGCCCACCAATGAAAGTACTTCTGGTAGTGGAGCTTTGTCTTATTAATTTTAGCTGATTCTCAGATTATCACTTTTTTTTTTTCCTCTTCCAGTTATTCATTACTTATGGTTTTAAATAAAAGTTACTTAAAGTAAATGCAAAAACAAAACAGTGGAATTTAGAAGTCCTAAGTGACAGCTTTTATAGCTTTTAAACATTCGACATTTCAGCACTTTATCTGTAGAGTAGGATACACAGAATGTGCTCAGACAAATACTAATTTTACAGCAAAGCTTTCATTTTGCAAACTGTCACAGTCTGTTTGCTCTTTTCATATGCAAGCTATGCAGCAGTTTTGATGGGCTTGTCATCCTGAAAGGAGAGTGTGAAGAGGTGAGGGTCGGCCTCTTCTGCATAACTAGCAGGACTAGAGTGAATGGCTTTAAGTTGCATCAGGGAGATTCAGGTTGGGTATTAGGAAAGAAGTTCTTCCCTGAAAGAGTGGTCAGGTGCTGGAATGGGTTGCCCAGGGTGACGATTGAATCACCATCCCTGAAGGTGTTTGAGAAACGTTTAGATGATGTACTCAGGGACATGGTTTAGTGGGCAGTATTGGTAGTAGGTGGATGGCTTGACTGGATGATCTTAGGTGTCCTGTCCAGCCTTAATGGTTCTATGATTCTATACACACCTCTAAGCTGGGCTACGAAGCCACTTCTTGTCTGTGATATGGTGATTTAAACTAAACTATCTGTACCTGAAGCTTTGAAGGGTGGTAACATATACACAGTGGCCAATAACTCTTAAATTGCCATTCCTGAGCAAATTATTTGACCCTAATGCTCCCTGGGACAAGTGCTACGTGTCAGTAGAGAGCCATAAGGAATTTATTTAAGTTTAAAAGGAGTATTAAAAAGAAATAATCACCTAGAGTCCCCATATGGTATTCTAGGTGCCAGTTTAGCCTCTGGCATACATTTGAAGAAGCTTGCTGTCACACACCGTGTGTCTGAGGATGTTGTGCGGTCATTCTGGTTGCTTTGAGCTACACATGGCTTTGTGTCTGCAGAGAAGCCCTCATGGTCAAAACTGTAGTTCTGACATCTTCACAGTGAAGCAGGGTCCCCTCTAGCAGGGCAGGATTTGAAGCTGAGAATTTTGTTTAGAAAAATCTCTACTCAGAACTCAGCGCAATGCAAATGTGTATTTCCAAAACATATGGTGAATTGGCAGCTAACTAAACAATGGCAAAAACAATACTAAACACAGAAAACAATGCCATTATTTTAAATTAATTATTGCAGTGGTTAATTTTTTTTTTTTTTTTTTTAAATTTCTTCTTTACTTTCTTAAGTCAAGGGACAGGCCTTAATTCAATGACCCGATTTTTAAATTGTTTGGAAGTATCTACAGTTTGGAAGTAAGTGCAACTACTCTATCTTCAAACTACTTGAAAAATGCAGTTTATGGGTAATGAAGACCTTTATGAAGCTAATGGAGTGGGTGTCTGTATTTTGACTGCTACATTTGCATCACAATGATGTTGTTGAAGGAACGGAATATACATAAAATGAGCACCCACCATTTATAAGATTAGGTTTCAAGGAAGCCATCCTTTGGAGCTATGTAAGTCTTACAGGGAAGACAAGTAGGACTAAATGCATGAAGCCACCTAAAACTTGTCATTTCTGTACTTGCTCACTGTGGTATTCCTTTTGTGTTGGAGGCCACTGACAGAATGATAGCGAACTGCATCTACCATTAAGCTGGTCTGCTCTGATCCTGTTAGCTATATGAACATTCCATACAGCTGACTGAGTCAGAGCAGAAAATGTTGATATACTGAAGTTAGTATTGCAATGGCTAAGTACATTTATAGGGAGATTATGATATACGAGGTCTGATTTATAGAGATCTACGTGCTCATCAGAGAGCAATAATGGAAACACTTTTACTGGACTTGAGACTTAAACAGAAATGCTGACAGTCTTAACTTTAGCAGTCTGAAAAGACTTACTAATATATTATGTGTTTCTGATTTCTTCAGAGGGTTGATACTAACTCTGAAAAACCAATCTTTAATTCTTCATCTCAAGGAAATTCCTTATCATATCAATTGGAATCAAAATCATTTTTCATGTTCCTAGAAGCAGTCTTTGCTTTTGTGATGAAAACATGGGTTAAATGTGGCTTGCTTACCATTAACACTTAAAAAGGTAAATGTTTAGGAGTAGTTTTTTGGGGGGAGAAAATAAGTTTGACTCTGTGCATATTTATACTACATATGATGAAAGATTTACACCTAGGTACTGCTCAGTGCATAGTGCATGTAATGTACACAGATGACAGCACTATGTTGAAGACAAGGTTCCATAATAACAGGTTACTCAGACACCTTGAGTTAGAGTAACTGCATGGCTATAGGCAATTCAGATTTCTAGGGCAGCTGCTTATAAAGTTGTAGTGAAATCATATATATTTTAATTGAAGACTTTCTCCTTGCAAGTAACTAAGTATAAGTGAAGGCCTGTTTCGTCAATAGATGGAAGTGAAATATCACACAAATTTATTTCCTCTAGTGTTCATTTTGACTGTGACACATATTTGTAATTTTAGACCTGAAGGGGAGGCAAGACAAGGATTATTTTGAAAGTACCCTATTTACTTTTTGCCCTCTATTATGTGCCTTTTAAACAAGTGCAAGGTAAGGCTTTATACATGCAGCCCAATTTTCAGAACCAGTGAGCACTGTAGATTCCTGAGATAACATCTGGAGCTATATCTCTTAACATCTCTGAAAAATCAGGCCTTCAGACATTATTGCTTCATTTCCCCAAGCAAATTGTCTCAATACCTGACAAAATGAATGAGACATGTAGAGTGCTGCAGTTCAATTTGTACTAACATTTATATCTTCTGAATGTCAGGATGGCTTTTTAAATGTTTCCTCATAAAACTAAGTCCACTGTCAGCACTATTCCTTGCTCTGATTAGAGGAAGTATCCTACAGCTTAATAAAATTCCAAACCAAGAAGGTAGCTGCCGACATTGCAAAAGAGAATATGTGAAACCAGTTCAGTCTTCCTCTGACTGAAAGAAAAGGCATGGAGTCTCTATCTCTGTAGGTAAGAGCTCTTTTCCCTTTCATCTTGATATGCCAAATAGTGTTTCACAACATACATAGGTCTTCCCTCTAACAACTTGTGGACAGCTAAGAGTAGATGGAGATTCCCTTGCTAAATCTTTCTGATGCTTGAGTGGGCCATTTTCCTAATTTCTACAATATATCTTTTTTCTTCTTCATATCATGTCTTCTGACTTATATACCATGGTGGTTTTTGTTTGTCTTGAGAAAGAGGTAGTGTTGTTTATGTAACTTCTTATAAGAGTTGGGGTTTTTCAGGAGATCAGATTCTTTCCTCAGTGTAAAATACTACAGATGATGTCAGGCTCTCTTTGTGTCTAAAGGCTGTGATTCCCTGAAACAGTATGAAAAGAGCTGAATTCTGCATTCTGCTGAAGTCAATGCCGCCCATGCAGCTATGTGTTTACCTATGTATACCTTATGACTTAAGTTGAGAGGATAAGAAAATTAATGTAAAATATCTTTTTGTGAAAGATCAGCATTTACTTGTTTCTTACTTGTGCTTGCTTTGACAGTGACTTTACTGCACAGAAAAATGATTCCAGGGTGACATAACCTTTTATCTGTCTGGTGGCTTAACTTTACTTGGAACTTGATGGGAAAGATGGTTTTGTGTTGGCAGCTCTAAGTATGGGTATTATCCCAAGTATTCAGAGCTTTTGGTACAGATACTTGAATGCCATGATTTAACTATGCCCCTAGCCTGGGATGGTCTCATGCTGAAACACTGTGTGCTGTGTGTTGCTGTCATTCTGCAATGCCCAACTGCAGCCTGGAAAACAGGTTTCCTTCTTTCATTAAGCAATCAGTGTTATAGCTGTTTCCACTCTCTCTCATTCTTTCAGGTGTGTATTTTCTTTCATGGTACCCTTACCTGTCGAAAGTCTCTGGCTTCTCATTCACCAAGTTACCTCCTCTGTCAGCTCTGAGGCCCTCTTGAGAATATTTCCAGTGCTCCTATAAGTACCAGTAATATTGTCATTGCTTCTGATGTTGCTTTCGCACTGTACTACATTTTTCAAATAGCTCCAGGGTATTCAGAGTATTACATTTAAACGATTTGCAAAGAATCAGGCACACTTTGGTGCTGCACAAATTATCATTCCAGTGGTAAACGCCACCTTGTTCTGCTAAGCTGCTCTGTTCCTTTATTCCTTTCCATGAATGATATATTAACTATATGCTAAGCATTGTAAAATAACTCCTGTAATTTGTGACTTTCAGTTTGTAATATACACACTGTCAGGCTTGTATCTAGAAATAGACACATATGTTTTTATATGCACGTATATGAAGATTTATCCTTTTTGAAAGTATAATTTTAAATTAGAGCTGCTCAGTTATCTGAGAGCCCTATAAATACAAAATTTTTAACTTGGAGGATAAAGAAGTAAAATTGAGGTACCTGTCTGTCACGTCTCATGAGGCATAATGTTTATTGATATTGGCTTCAGAATGAGTGGCTGCACAAAAAGATTTGGTCCTATAAAATGGGATTATATTTGAAAGTACCAATAATATTCCTCTATGCAGATGGTCAAAAGTTTTACTTGTAGTTTTTTTCTTCAGGTACCATTTGTGGAATTGAAATGTGTGCTGCAAACAGCAACATACTGGAAGTAGGAAAAGGACAGATTGCAAAAGAGGAATTCAGAAACACTGTCCAACTATACTGGGAGATTTTAGGAAAGTTGAAGCTCAGCTGGAATGGAACTTGTCAAGGTCAGCAAGTAGACCTAACACTGTGTTGCTAGTAAGAGAGTCAATGAGGACAACTACTGGCAGATCTTGAGAATGTCCAAATGCTGGCACACCTGCCAAGGAAGTTTATACAAAAAAGCTTTGAATTTTGAAATCTACCATAATGGACCATGCAGAATGTTAGCATTCAAAATATCTTTAGCTTAAGTATTTATTATAACATTGACAAAATGGAAGGGTCACAGGAAGAGAGACAGTTGAACATTCACTCACTATGTGCTATGTATTTCTGAATTGTCCAACCAGACAGCAAAAGGGACTTCCTTCTGCATAAACACCTTTTTCCCATTTTGAGCTAGGTTCACAGTATGATCCTTAACATATTTTCCTACTTTGTGTTCAATCGAACGAGCTGCTCAGTAAACGTGTGTTCCTGTTATCTCTGGTGCTTAGCAATGTCCTTGATGTTTTAAGGAGTATTCGAATGCTTAGCATCTAGGTAGGTCTTCCACATGCCTGAGTAAATCCACTCAGGACAAAGGATGGGAATTTGTGATAGGCATAGCTGTGGAGTTTAGAGAGTTGTGACTTTTGTTCTTCATTGGAGGTCACTGATTCAATCCCAGGTTTTCTGATAAAGACTTGTAGCTGCAAATACATAGGAGAATAACTAGAGCCTACAATGTAAATCAGATACAGATAATTCAGCTTAGACACATATAATGGAAATAGAGGGTTAAAATTCACTTCACAGGAGTAGTGAGCTCAGAAAAGATTGTGTTGAAAAGACATCATTGCAACACAAAAGAAAGAAAAGTTTTTCAAATATAAGAGAGAGTGCTGGGAAAAAAGCGTTAAAATCATAGCTTAAGGAAGAAACAAGAAAAAAAAGATGTTAGGAATACATGAAAACGTAAAAATAGCAGGAGAAAAGTGATTTTGGGAGGAGGAGAGTTGCTGCAGGAAGTGCTGCAATTAAGAAATTCACTTCATATATGTATCCGTAGTGTTTTCTAATTTGGATGAAGATCTCACTAAGCTTGCTGTTAGGTGTGAGTTTTCTATTGAGTTTTCAATAGTAAAGGATATTTTTTTTTCTGTTTGTATGGATAAGACTTTGAGGATCAGTCATTCAGAAAGTCCTCTGAAAGATTTTTTTTACAAGATTTGTGACAATATTTGCTTTAAAACTTGAAACTGAAATCCAGCATGGCAAATCTTAGGAAAAAATATCACCTCTTGGGTTGTTTTTTTTTTTTTTGTTTAGTTTAGTTTAGTTTAGTTTTGTTTTGTTTTTGTAATGTCCCCCATTAAAAAATAAATAAATTTTGGTGGACTGCATGTTTTTAAAAGTTAAAAGAGCCTATTCTTGTGATAGCGTTGTAGTTTGCATAGGAGTCATAAATAACTTATACACCTTATAGCCTAGCTTCTTTGTCTGACACCTATTCAGTGGTAAGTATGAAAAATTACTTACACACAAAGGCTTTCTGATCCCTGGGAGTACAGGCTGAAGAAGCCATTCATTTTTCAGAAATTTTAAATTGACTACTTGGTTATTACCAGTGGTGCTTTGTCAGGAAGGCTTTTTGCATGACAAGTCTCACCATGTTTGTTACTTCTCTGCTTCTAGAGAGCTTTTTAGCACCTGCATTTTTGAGTTGATGCTGGAAACTAACAAAATAAAGTATTTGGAAAAAAAAATCTTTCTGATCTTGCTTCATCTTTGCTTCTTATTTGGCAGAGAAAGATACTTCTGTGGTCTAAACATTAGTCTTCTCTTCAGGTGTGACCTAAACTATTACAAAACTGAAATAGTACGAAGTTGAGCAGCATAAGGAGATGTAATACTTAGTATGTTCAATTCTTTAGCTCTCTGGCAAAGAGTTGTATAATTTCAAAACCTATTGACCATGGATGATACCTTAAGAAGCAAAGAGGATATCTTTTAGGCTCCTTTCATTGAGGCCTTATAAGGGCCTCCAGAAAACGTACATTGCTCTGCAGCTCAGAAAGCATATTAAAAATATATTCTTTCTAATAACAAAGTTTGTATTACCTAGTTTACTTTTTCTCCACTCTTTAAAATATTACCTTCCATTTGATTGGTTTTCCCACTTTGTAATTAGTCTTAGAATAAAAAAGAAAGAGCCAAATATTAGTTTTACAGAATTACTTTTCTTACTATTTTAATTGTGGCATTGATCCCGTCGAAAAGTGATTATTTAGCAATAATTTCTGATAAGCTTTACTTATCAAATACTTTATGTGGCATAATTTCCCTTGATTTCAAAAACAATATTTAAGTTGAATCCATTTTAAAACAGTGCTGATGGTCTGTGGTACTCTATTGACTAGTGCTGCACATTTTGTATTGATAGTTTGGTTCAGAAGAGGTTAGAAATGAAATATGTCAGTAATCTGTTAACTTAAGTAACTGCTGGATGACAATTTAATTTGAGTTTTGTTTGAGGAAGTGTTGAAAAACAAGTGACCCAGTGTGTCTTAGTGTTGTTCCTCATCATGGTCTGATGAAAAAATATTAGCTTTCTTTTTTTTATTTTAATATTTCTCCCCCAGTTTTGGCTATTTGAATAAGATGTCTTATCCCAGTTTTGATAGATTTGATATCCCAAGTTTTGATTGATTGTTGGTAGTAAAATTGTCAATTCAAAATTTGAAATGCTATATTATTTGTTTATTCAAGGACAAGCAGGTAGTGATGGGCTTTTTGTGTTATGTTTTTTTTTGTTCGCTTGCTTTTTTTTCCCGTTTTTCAACTTTTACAACTAAGTGTAATACTGTAGACCACTGGTCTTCACCAAGAGTTTTCTTAACCTTGTACTTTTGTAATGCCACCCATGGCACACGCTCGATGGTACCATAGTCAGAGAAATGTGCCAGCTGAGGAGCTACTGTCCCTTTTAAAGATTTCTCAAATATGTTAAACCAGAAGAGCAGTCTGTGGAAGAAATTGCCTGAAAGCACACCAACTAACAGCAACATATTCTTTAAAAAAAAACAAAACAAAAAACAAAACAAAACAAAAAAACAAAGGAAAGAAAAAAACAAGTACTATTGAAATACTCTTCTGTCCTGATGAGATCTGAAAATCTCATGGGCAAGCCATTTGAAGCAATAGAGTGTTCTGATAAAGCTTCTGCATTACTTAATGTTGGTTCCCTGCAAAAGGGAGCCATGATCCAAGAGGCTCTGAATGGTTTTTAAACACAGGGGAGAAATCAGATCAATGAAATCTTAAAATTGTTGCACTCTCCCTCTAAAAGAAGGAGAAAAAAGTGAGAATTCCATAGAGGTATTTCTGAAGTGCTAGCAAAATACCAAAGTAGATGTTTTCAGCCTAACTACATCACTGCTAGATTTTTTTCTGTAAGAATGACTGTCATAGCTTTTTTCTTTTTATGTAGAAAGTACACAACAAAATAAAGTAAATACATATAACATACCAAAGTATGAGTTCTATTTAAGATGTGGAGGAAGGTACACAAAATAATAACTTTTTAAAAAAATATCTCTTCCAGTGCACACAATTTTTTTTTTTTTTTTTGTGTCACCATAATTATTGAGCAATACCAAAGATTTCTATTTCACTGAAGAGCAAGTAAGTTGTGATTCCAGCAATTCTGAGGAAAATGATGAAGACAAATTAGACAACTCTGAAAATTGTTTTTCATTCATTTACCGATCCTGCAATTCATTCTTTAAAGTTTATTCTATCACATGAACACTTTCATATCTCGGTTTGGCTCCATCTTCTTAATCTTTTTAAATATTATTCCAGTGGCAATATATGGAAGAAACAATTACATGAGAACAGATTCTGCAGTAGTATTATAAAATGCCATGTTAAAATTTTATTAATACAAAGCAATACAGCGTGGCTAAGAAATAAAAAACACTGGACATACATAAAAAGATATATTTTTGAGAGGTAAGAATATTAACATATCTTTAAAAGTCATTTAGTTTCTTCACATTCTGGCCAGTGCTAACTTGGTAATTTTTAGGACTGGATAGCGAAGAAATTCAGTGCTTTCCATCACTTTTCATGCAGATCTTTCTAAATATTAGGTGGGTACTTAATGTAGGGATTTTTAATATAAAAAAAATGAAACAGTTTCTAAGTAGAAAACTAAGGGTGAAAAATTAATGGTCTTAACTGTTTAGAATTAATTATTTTTTAGAACGGCTGTAATTTTTTCTTAGTACAAGAAGAAATAAGGGACCCATTTAAGCTTCTAAGATGCGAGGCTAAACAAAAACCTCAGTAAGTTTAAACAAATTTCGCTTTAAAAATCATGACAAAATCTAAATGATACCAAAGCTATAGTTCATGAAAACATACTTGAGATCTCTGTCTTCGTTTTACTGATTTCCTTTCGAGATATTCCAACTCTGAAAACAGCGTCATGGTTAGGATTTTTACCTGCAACTACAATGTGATGGAACAAGTTGCCCAAGGAGGTTGTGGATGCCCCATCCCTGCAGGCATTCAAGGCCAGGCTGGATGTGGTTCTGGGCAGCCTGGTCTGGTGGTTGGTGACCCTGCACATAGCAGGGGGGTTGAAACTAGATGATCACTGTGGTCTTTTTTAACCCAGGCCATTTTATGATACTATGAAAAAAATATTAAACAAAAAGCTTTTGAGCACATAGGAAAAGACATATGCTTATAAACACACATTTACTTGTATTCAGGTACCGCATGTGCCAAAAGCAAAAGTGATTTCAGTAAGTCTGAAGGACAATTCTTGTAGCATGATAGAGGAACCAGCTCAATTTGATTTAATGCTTTTACTTTTTATGGCTGTAGGGACACTTGCCTTTTCTGTGTAGTTCTCAGTGTAGTGTTTGGTTAAAAATAAAATAAAATAAATCCTTGAGGGCAGAGTTGTACACAGCATTGTGCAGAGGAGAATTTCAAAGGCAGATCCAGGTTTTGTGACTGTCGTTTCTGTATCCTTTGGTGGCAACATCACATCTCTGGTGGCAAGTTAATCCTATTTTTGGCTTGTAGATTCTTCTTGCACGACATCTATATGTGCATGGCGGTGAGCATTGTGATCCTGTTAGTAATTCTGTGGGTAATATGGCTTCTTTAATGGCAGCACCTGTGTACCCTCACCGTGGGTCCTGTCTGTACTAGATATGATATAAACGCTGCTCTCATTTAGCCATTAGTTTGACACCATTGCTAATGCTCATGTAAGTTGAAGTATATAAGGTAGAAATTAGAAGAAAGATAAGAATATTGTACTTCTCTTGTTAAATTGGGGCAATTAAAGACAAAGAATATAACCTTTGTGGGTTTTTTTACTCCATCCTTTAAGAGATAAGAATGAAAAAAAACATGTGCCTTGTTGTTTTGTGCCTGTTGTGCATAGGTATAGTTGTAGGTACTTCAGTGATATTTTTTCCAGTACAATGTAAGTAAGTGGAATTTTGACTTTTTTGGACTTAGCTCTGTCAGCACGGCTGTACTTGATATTATGTAAATTCAACACCAGATCTCTAAATGATTTTTTTTTTTTTTTTTGCATTAATGCAATCAAATTATATGAGCACTCTTAGGGAAAAAATGAAACAAGAAGCTCAGTGCTAAAAGGCCAAATGAATAGGATAAAACATTGGCCTCTGGCAAATGTAGAATTATTTAGTATACTCTGCTGCATAAGAAATTTGTCAAAGACTATAATTTTTATCACTGGAAAAACATGCAAAATCTTAAATCCTTACCAGTGAGTCAGAATTACACTACTAGTCAAAATCTTTGAAGCAAAACAAATAATCTGGAAGTTCAAGCTATATAAAAAGCTAAAATTTGTTACTAAACATCTCAAAATGGTGATACAGTTCATTGGAATACAGACATATTGGAATAAAAGTCTGCAGAAAACCTTTTCCTTTGAACACTTAGGTATTAATAATTTTTTCACAGCTACTTGGCCACTGGTTCAAGACATGTAGACACTAACATTTATTCTCTTTAGAAAAAGTACCAGCATAAAATCTGGACTCCTGCTGACTTCATTCAGCAGAACTTCAATAATTGTTTTTGGTTTCCAATTTATAAGGAGCAGGTAGTAGGAAGTTCTCCTGTGTATTTTATCTTGTTCATAGTATAGAATCATTCACTTGAAATTTGTATCAATACAATGTCTGTAAAATATGGAGAAAGCATAAAAAACAATGTTTCTTTGCTTCTACCTTATTATTAAGCTTGTGAGGTCATGTGCACTTTCTGTTCAAATTTCAGTGTAAATATGATAACAGGTTTCTCTTCAGAGATGTTGAAATAGCACTGTCTTCGTTTTTAATTTTTTTTGTCATCATTAATTGTGCTTAAACTCTGAATGATACTTCTCCTGTTCCTTACTCCTTCTCTGTTAGATGTTGTCCTTGATTTACTTTGTCCCTCTGTCCATACGTGGTTAAAAAAAAAAAAAAAGGTCAACAATCAGTTGAAGAATTTGAAAGCATTAACCTCCTTCAGATTTGTTTTTGTGTGGGTGGGATAAAAACTTTTCATGCTTTCCTGATTACCCTCATCCTTAGTCTAATTACAATGCTGCTGGTGAAACCCACTGGCTACGTTCATTCCGATGTCTGAATATCATTTATTCATGTTATACCTTCTCATACAGTGTAATGCCAATAGATTGTGATGCCATTTTATAGAATAATATTTCTCTCTCTCATGGCAGAAATTCATATTTCATTAGCAGCCTTTCCACAGTGATTTCTGTTCCAGACAGGCTTTTTATTTCAGTTATGTTTATATAAGCTGCCTTTGGTTCTGTATCAGTAATTTTTATACCTCCATGTTGTTGCCTTGACATTTCAGTAGTTCAGTTACTTCCTTTAGGAACTTGTGGATTTAGCCTTCTCTTAAACTATGCAGGCTAGATTGACATATTCCTTTCATTATCGGTGTTGATTGCATACTTAACAGTTTTCATTAACGTTAATATTTTCATTCTCCTTATTGTACTTTCAAATTTCCTCTGCTAACCATTCTTCTATTGTCAGTCTTACCTACTTATTTTCCTCTTCCTGTGTGCTATAGCCATGTTCAACCAGTCATATGTTTCAAGACCTTCATCTGTTTTCATTTTTTATCCTCATACTGATGAATCAAGTTAGTTTTTATTTCTTCCAAATGGAATAGATGAACAAATAGTAAATGTCTTTTTTTTTTTTTTTCTGTAGCTAATTCTTTAGTAAATTACAGAAATCTAAGCCCTTTCTTGGCATTTACCAAACAAAATGGATCTTAGTTTAATGGGAGATGTTCTTACATCGCACTCATAGGAAAACTGGGATCACAGAGTGAAGAATTGTTAAAACTCAGTAAGAAACTAAAGATATTTCAATTATTAATCCTAACATCTTTAATCAGTTTATTTGTAGCAATGTGGCAGACAGTGCAAAAATGTAAAGAGAGAATAGTATTTATAATCTAATACTGCTGTCAGTAAAAAATGTGGAAGGTGAACTTTTAATTTTTTTTTTTTTTTGATAGGAAGAAGTCATTGACTTTCAGATTTTTTTTTTTTTTTCTTTTCTTTTAATTTGGTTGCTTGGTGTATTTATATGGAACTTGTGGCTATAGTACCTAAGAATATAGTATACTTAAGAATTAGCTACAGGAAAAAAAAAAAAAGATTAAAAAAAAAGACGACCATGTACCACAGGCAACAAATTCATTATGTTGTTGGCTGAGGCTTTTAAATTTCACTTCTCAAGAAAAATCTTACATTTGATGACCAATTTGAGGTGCTGATTTAGAGGAACTACAGCTAATGTAGTATGAGTATGAGGAAGACATTTTGGAGGAAGATTTTAAGGTGGTTGGCCAAGTTAAGTGAAATGGATTGCAAGAAGGCTGCTCCCTGATTCCCAATTGTCAGGAAAATTTGCTTCCTTTAAGGTACAGAGAATCTGCCATTTCATGCTTGAAATGTTGCTTTGGGCTTGTTCTTCTGAAGTGTAATTTTTTTGGTCATTTTTATTTGGTTGTCTAGGCAGATAGTGTAACAATCCAATTTTAGATGGATAAGAATAATGCCTTTTGAGCGGAAAGTTCCATCTGTTTCATTAGCAGAGTAAGAACTAAAACTGTTATTTTCATCCTTTGGGAGTCACACAGTGTGACTATTTCTTGTTTCGGGTCCTGTTCTTGTTCAAGGTTCCATCCATACTCCATGGAGAGAGATGTCATTCAGGATGAACGGAATGACTGTTTCTGCAGATATGACTGTCTGCTTTCAGCAATACTTAAACTTCTCAAGATCTAGACTTCAGAGAGATGAATCTCAGGGTCATTGCTCAACTTAATGATTATCCATAAACACCCAATTACTCTAGAGCATGACAGTTCTGTGTTTTCTGCTGTAGGCTTCAAAAGGACTTTTGGTGTCTGGATATTACTGGAAATGTGAAGTTGATTAATACAATTTAATGCAAACATTCCAAGGTGAAGGAGCCAAAGAAATGGAATGATACATAGATAGATACATAGATGGTAGGGTGGGTTTTATTCACTTATACATCAAGCAAGAGCATAGTAGAAACACAGTTATGTTTATCATTTACTTACCTCATCTACATTATTAGCAAGCCATCAAATTTGCTAAGAATTGGCAAAACATTTTTCTCACCCCACAAAAAGTGATTGTCATCTGGTTAGAGAAGGTATCAGACCCTGAAGCTGGGATCTTCTATAATACAGTGGTGAGAAAACTGTTGGAATGTATTTGAGTTCCTCATTATCAGCAAATTAGTATTTTTGGAGTGGTGGACAGGCAGAGCTGAAAGAAAAAAAAACCTACAAGTATATGGCTAATGAATGAGTAATGGCAATTTGACAGCTTTTTGAAGAGATTGGAATGATGTGAGTACTTGGGAGATAGATAGCAAAAGCATGGTTAGATTCTTCTCATTGACTTGGTTGAGACTGTCTTTGGATAAGACTGTATTTAAAATATGTGAATAAGAATGTAAGTGGATGTAATGGGATATAATTAAATAAAGAGACAGTTTAGGTCAGTAACAAGAGCAACTAGTTGCCTGACACTAAGATTTGTACAGTTGCAGAAGAGCTTTCTTACAGAAATTTTAGAAGCACCATTCTTGAATTTAAAATTAGAGTAGGAAACATCAGGGAAAAAATCTGTTTTGACAGATGATGCCTCTCTTTTGCTTTCTTTTATAAAGCACCCACATGTATTCCTATAATATTTAGGTGTTCAAGATGGACTAATGGGATTTTTATCTGTAATTCATATGATTTTCTAATATTTTCAGACCTCGGAGTAGTCTGAAGGCTTTTGTGATATGGCCCCTTGATAAGGGTTTTTTTTCACCTGGATAAACATCTCCTGAAAGAACTCTGTCTTGAAAACTGTAACAGTACGTTCTCATCAGTGTATTTTCTTGATAAAATCTATAGTTTGTCTGTTTTAATTTGTTGTCAAATTTATTTTTGTAGACATGTCAATTCTGCACTTAAAAGTCCTGTCAAAAACAGTTCATCTTCCCTTTTTTTTTTTTTTTTTTCTTCCCTGTGTGTGTCTAGCACATGTAAGTTAGAAATGTTTACGTTACTGTGAACTACCAGTTACTGAATGGTAATCATTAACAGAAGGTCTACTACTGTAGTTCTATCTTGGGAAGAAAAGAAACATTCTAAAAAATGGAATAGTATGAAGAGAAACAAGATTCTGCTTATTTCTACTGGGTTTATGAAAATGAATGAACCAGTTTATATCCTGAGACTAATTGGTGTTACCTTGTTTTCATTCACCTCAGACACCTTACCTTTCTTTGAGAGTACTGACAATTGAAATAAAATTTGAAAATTATCTCCAGAAAACATGAAGAAAACCATCAGCAAATGTAAGGAGGACTTAGATGTAAAGGAATTGATGATACAGAGGAGGACAATAGCAACATGAAATGAGGGACTGAGAGAGGAATTAATGAAGCTTTTCGGCAAATTTCCCTTCTATTAATGATGCATGTTCGCAATCCAGACTGTTTAACCCAAGGATGTTTTTATTGCAAATGAAAATGTGGTGATGTGATTTCTTTAAACACTGGAAACTTTAGAATATTTAAGCTTAGGTTGGACTACTCCATCTCAGAAAATAAGTGTCCACCCCTGGGCCAGCTCTACCGCTGAGTGTCAGTATGTGATGGAGTAAGCTCCTCCTTCCTGGCCCTGAGCTGGCTGCCAGAGCCACCTGCTTGCCCCCCAGCCACGCTCATAGCCTCCTCATGCTGTTCATGAGTTGAGAAATGTTTCCTTCAAGCCACTCCTGCTCCTTGACCAAGTGGTTTATAAATTGCCTCTGTATTTGGTCACTATCTGGCCTGTCTGTTCAATCCCTTGAGCCTGCTGAAAGGGTGATAGAAGTTTTGATCTCCTTTTCTAAGACACATAATGGCACTCCTCCAATGTTTCTTAAATCTCACCTGAATATTATTGCAAGAATTATTTATATGATAGTGAGCCAGTATGTTCTTTCAAATGTTCCTTGGAAGATTAGATTTCATTATTTAAAATTTTAATACCTTTTATTAAATCTCTGAGGAAAGGTGGAGGTAGCTTACCAGTTCATGTACTGATTATAACAAACACACAGTTTAGAAAAATGGAGATTAACAACATTCAATTTATTAGTTTCACTTTCTGCCTTTGTTGTCAATTTTGATTCTTCTTTCTCTCTCTCTTGTTTTTTCTCTTTTCCCCAAAGAATATTGATTTTAACTCTTTATTTCCTTTGTTTCCTATCTTTCAAAGTTTTTCTTCCAGCATAGATTTCTAGTTTACTGCTATCTAAGGAGTAAAAGAGAAAAATCTGTAATTTCTGAGTCTTGACCTTGAGTCCTAATATTGTTTTGCCTGCTCTGAGCAGCATTATTTCTAATGTTGCAATAATCTTGCTATGATTAGGTAATCAAAGGAATGGAGTATACTTGACATACTGTGTTATTACTTTACGCACTAACACTGCTGTATCTTCTGATTCAGTCCTGCTTGTAGAATCCTATTCTACATTATTTATTTTTTGATTTTGTGTGATGATCTGAATGTCCTAAAATGTTCTTGTAGCTTTGTTTCTGTGCATCTTCTTGCACTTACCATACTTAATTTTCTACTGTGTGTTTGTTGTGTTTCATTTACTTGACTTAGGTTTTGTGTTCTGTCCTCCTTCATTAAGCTCTCTGCTATGGATGCCTTGTAGGTTGCTGTGGATATGAATGTATTTTTGTGCCATACTTTTCATTTTGATGCTACTGAAATTTACTGTGGATTTTTTCTTCAGAGTGTTTAATATGCTGGCCAGGAGGCTAATCTTTGGTCTGGAGGCTTCATTGCATCCCAGAGTGGGATGTATAGAGAAAATCAGGATTTCTTAATTGCTAGCTTTAGCACTATTAAGGCAGATTGTTTATCTGGTGTTAATATGGCATGTTTATTTTCTGATTGATAATAAAGTATTGATCAAATTAGAAGCACAAACTGAAAGAACAAAGTTGAAACTTTAAGACCTTTAATTACAGTTCAGCAAATATTGGCACTATAATTAGATATGAACAGGTTTCTAACTCATGGTTATATATATATATCAGACCCTGGGGTTGCATGTTAGCTCTATATGCTTGTACAAAAGTTGTGTCTAAGAGTACTTTGTTAACTCCCAATTTTCCCTTCATTTAAAACCAACCCCCCAAGGGAGGTTGGTATATACTGATGTTTCACTATTTTCACCTATTAATGAAATTTAAGCTCATCGATGTTTAATCATAAGGAGATCTTTTTTGCTTGTTTGCTTTTTTGTTTTCCTGGTTTATTGTTTTTCTGAAAAGTAACCTTAGTAAATTGCCACTGTAACTGGGCACCACTGCTCTTGATTGTAAAACTTTTCACAGCATTGTCAAGGTTGGAGATGTCTATTGGTTTTACAAGTTTCAGAGTTTGTTTTGTTAGTAAAAATGTTTAAAAAATTTTTGTTTAGATCTTTTCACATCCATTTGTTTTAAAGACTAAGACATTTTAAAGTTCAGATCTTCAAAACTATGTAAAATAATTTATAACTGTTCTTCAGTTTTTTAATTGGAAGATGCAGGACTACTAGATGTGGTTCTCTGTGTTGTCACAGTGTATAGTTACTTCAGCACTAGCACCTGGGAGGATTAAACAGTAGATTGAGGTTTTTAAAACAGAGGTACTATGTGCATGTGGGTAACCATAGAAGTACATTTTCTATGTATATGATCTAGCCTGTAGTTAACAGGTGCCAGAAAGCAGAGAGAAGTTTTATAGATAAGCTGACAACCCAATGACTTGGACAGGTATGCTCTTTGCTGGGTAAAGAACTAAATGGAGGGCCAGGCCCAGAGAGCTGTGATGAATGGAGTTAAACGCAGCTGGTGACTGGTTGTGAGTTACCTTCTCCAGGCATCGGTGCTGAAGCCTGTCCTGTTCCAGATGATGACCTGAATAAGGGGATTGAGTGCACCATCAGTAAGTTTGCAGATGGCACGAGGTTGGGCGGAAGCCTGGAGGTAGGAAGGCCCTTCAGAATGTTCTGGACAGGCTAGATTGCTGGGCTAAGGCCAGTAGGATGAAGTTCAACAAGACCAAGTGCGGGGTCCTGCATTTTGGCCACAATAACCCCAGGCAACACTACAAACTTGGGGCAGAGTGGTTGGATGACTATGGAAGAAATGGACCTGGGGTTTTTGGTCAGCACTCAGCTGAACATGAGCCAGCAGTGTGCCCGGGGGGGTCCAAAAAGGCCAATGGCATCCTGGCTTTTATCAGAAACAGTGAACCCAGCAGGAGCAAGGAAGTAATCGTCCCTCTATGCTCAGCACTGGTGAGACTGCACCTTGAGCACTGCGTTCAGTTTTGGGCCCCTCGCTACAAGAAGGACATCAAGGCCCTGGAGTGTGTCAAGAGAAGAGCAATGAAGCTGGTGAGGGGTTTGGAGAACAAGTCTCATAAGGAATGGCTGAGGGAACTAGGTTTGTTTAGTCTCGTGATGAGGAGGCTCAGGGGAGAACTTACTGCTCTCTATAACTAGCTGAAAGGGGGTTGTGGCAAGGTGGGAATCTACCTCTTGTCCCATGTAACTAATGAAAGAACTAGAGGGAAGTGCCTCAAGTTATGTGAGGGGAGATTCAGGCTGCATGTTAGGAAAAATTTATTCTCTGAAAGAGTGCCTAAACAATGGAGTAGACTGGCCAGAGAAGTGGTTGCATCACAGTCCCTGGAGGTGTCCAAGAAATGCTTAATGTTGTACTGAGGGATATGGTTTAGTGGGGAAATGCTGTAGTAGGTGAAAGTTTAGATGAAGATCTTAGAGGTCTTTCCAACCTTGATGATTCTATGATAGTCATGTAGTCACATGAAGATAAAACAGATATTCATTACTAAATCTTCTCTGAGTAGATGTAAAGTCAGACTTAAAAATCGCTTGAGTTTTTTATTGGTACATGAAAGCTGGAACCTACAGTATGGGGAAGATCTGATCATCATATAGATGCTATCCCTTTTGTTCATCCAAAAAGAGCAAACCATGTTGTAAACTTCATAGAGCTGAATGACAGAATACACACAGGAAAATTGGGATTTCCAGTGAGCTATCTTTTCCTATGTGGATTCAAGTGTAAAAGTTTTACAAGTTTGAATGCAGTGATTTCCAAAATTTTATTTCTCTTATAATCTTTTCCTGCATAATTCTTGGCTATATTTCAAAGAGCCTTCATCTGTGTTGTGTACATAGATTCTATAATTGCACTGGTATACAAATAGAGCTTCACTTCTTTTTTTCACCAAAGCTGGACCTGTAAATATTTCTGAAAAATGATCCAAACTTCAGTGGCTGTATTTTACTACAGATAGAAAACGTATAATGTGGGCTAAAACAACAATTGGATTTGAAATATAAAAAACATTTTACTGCAGTGAAATAGAAAGGATGTCCCAGTGGCTTTTTCTTTTATAAATTTGCATGAAAGCACTTCAAAAATATAAATGCAGGTAACTCAAATAAAAGTACTTAATTTTTTACAATATAAACTTTTTAATTGTAAAATTCATCTTGCTGTAAAATTCTAAAAAGGATTATAGAAATAAACTTTCTAGAAGTATCCACAACTGAGGAAAAAAAAGACTAAAACAATTCAAAATGTGATATAGGGTTCAGTGCAGCTTATCACTGATGTAGATATTTACTAGTTGAGCTTGTCATCTTGGGTCGTCTTTTAGGCTGGTGAGAAAAAAGAACAGCTTGAAGGGCCTAAATCCACCTAATTTGTTTAAACTCTTACACAAAACGAACTTCCTCAAGATTGTATCTATTAGGTCTTTGATGATTGCAAAGGATTCCTTGAGGTCACAGTATACAACAGATATCTGGGTTGTATATGCCTACTCTTGGATGGATTCCACCACAATCTTTCTGTGTCTCAAATCTATTTAATGCTTCTCCAGGCTGTCTCATTACTTGTCATAGTTCTGAGAGCCTGGGCTCACAGAATCCTGATTTTTCACTGACCCCCTGTGCTTTACATATTATTTATAGGATTTGTTCAAGCCAATGTAAAGTGCTACTGTTATTACTTGGGCACAGTCTTACCAACTCTAAATTTGAGCAATATTTGTCTGGGATCTTTGAAAGCTGGCTGAGGGAGTTGTAAGGTATATTTGAACTGTTTATCTAGTATCTCTATTCAGAAGGTATACTTATAAAACAGAAAAACATAATAGCCCACATTTATAGGAACATTTTTCCCTCAAGCCAATAATCTCCTGTCTTGAGTTCAGATCTTTTTGATAGCTCAGGACTTCAATCCCTGGACTAACCCTTACTTCTACTTACTATTTCTCTATCAATATGTTTTTTGGTGGTTTTTTGTTTTTTTTTCCCTACAACTGCTTTTCTGCCAACATACCTTGCTCTACGAGGAGAAACCATTTGAAGACCTTAGAAAAAAAGCTTTCTTTGAGAATTAGTTTAATGAAATGAAAGGGAACAGAAATCACATTTCTGTAATTTTGTAGTAAGAAAATATATTAACAGTACTATGCATATATATTATTTATTAGTCTTGTATTAAGCTTCTAAGTCATTTGTTTCATATATGGCAATTTCTATGCAAAATATAAACACTTAATTCAGCATGTTTTTAATATTTTCCCAGAAAATTGTCTTGCCTTAGAATTAACAATTATAATTTGCGTGTGCTTTTTCATTTGTGAGAAACTACCTACTTTGTCATGCTGAAAACTTTAGAAATTACATCTCCATGCAATTCCAGTTAGTGATCTGCTTTTCCTTCTAGAAACAAAATATTTTGAAATACTGATATTTAATATAAGCAGCACACTGTGATGGATCCAAAACAGGTTTCCATCAATCTGATTTATCACTCACCTGTGAAAAGTTACTGTTAAAGTGCAAAGGGAAACAGGCATGTAGAAGAAGAATTCTTAGACAGAGACTCGTGCATCAATGAAATCACATCATTTTGAGTTTTTGTGGATGAAGGTGTAGCTTTTTGATCATACATTTCCTGAAAAAAGTCAGCCAAGTCAAATGTGAACACAATAAGAAGTACCTCAAATAGTTAACAGTTCACACAGTCAATGATAAAGATTGAAAGCTTATATTTGGGCTGTTAATTTGTCATTAATATTATCATACTGAAACCTCTCATTTCTCCTGCAGCATGTTTCTAGTACTGTTAATAAGGACAGTATAAATGTTGCCTTTCATCTATTTTTTTGTCATGTTACATGGTACAACACTGAAATAGAATTAAAAGGTAGACATTTGTTTGCAGCTGTAATTGCTCTCTAGCGTTAGTGATACCATAGCCATTTCCTGTACTAAACTGTTGAAAAGAACATGATTTCTTTTAGAGTCACCATTTCACTTAAAAAGCTTGTGTTTTCATTTTCTTTATGTTTGAAAATCTACACATATATGTGTGTGAAATTGTTTAAATATGCTTTTAAAGTCCTTTTAATAGAGCTTACTAGGTTCCCAGTTTAAGAAGTGCTTTATATATATTTTTTTCCTTTTTAATTATTATTATTTTTAATAAGTCCTTGAATACCATGTTTCAGCTGAAGGCAGGTCTTTATGGTTAGGTTATAATCTGCTGAAATAGATAATTGTAATGGAAATGCATATACATGCTTATCAGTTGTGGCCAGAAGATGTGCACACAGTTAGAAATGAACTAAGAGAAAAAAGATAACTAAGTAAACTACGTCTGATTTGTCTGAATCCTGCTGTGTATTGCTATTTGATGGTCATTTGCTAAACTGACTATCTTGTTCCTTTGGTGGTAAATTGTATATATCTGCTGGGGTTGTTGGTCAAAGAATATGTCTGAAAATGTTGTCTTGTGGAAAGCACAGTGCAGGTCTGTCTAGGTCAGGAATGTTAATCCTGAATGTTTCAAAGAGGGCTGGAATGTAATGAATTATACAGAACAAGTACTCTTACGAAAAAACAAACAAAAGATCTGTGTAAGAATTGCAAATCCACATCAAATTTGAAGTGCTATAAGAGGGAAGATGACAAGATGCCTTTCCTTGTGATGTCTTTCCCAGTAGGCAGAATTCCTTCCCTCCATTTCTGTCCTTCCTTTGTCCCACCGCCCCTTCACTGCATACTTATCCTGGATATGAAGTGTGCAAATCAACAGATCCTACAAAAAGGCAAGAACCCATGAGTAGTAGTTCTGCTTGCTGTTTCTTTTTTCCAAGTAATTTCCCTCTTGAGCTTTCAGAAGTAATGCCTTGAAGACAGGAGTTAGTCTACATGTGACATTCTGATTCCTGTGGTCTTGCTTTAGATCACTCTACACCAACATCTATTATACTTGCTAGTACTGCATCTTGAGTGCATTCAGAGGTATTTCCTAAAAGACATGCTAGTCATTACAGTCCCTTCTTTAAGACTGTATGTTTTGAGGTCATGTATCAGAATGAAATGATGCAGGAAAGGTATTGTGGACAGCATTTTTTCTTGAAATAGACCGTCTGTTTATATCTTTGAGGAAGTGCTGCATGTAAGAGGCAAGCAAAAAAATCTAGATATATACCACATTTTGTATTCCCAATTCTTGCAATATTATACATATTAATATTCAGTGTTTCTCCTACAGATACAGCTATGAGGAAAGTTATACAGTTGAACTTCGTAGGAAAAAAAAAATCTAATGCTTGCTGTTGTGGAAAAAGCTTGGAATTAGGAGCTGTAAACTCTTTCTTTAGAAGGTAAAGTTGATTATTATCTTCAGATCATGTGGTTTCAGGTCCATTTTTTTTTTTTTTAACAGCCAGCAGAACTTCATAGTTTTGTTGTATATTGTTGTGTTGTTGTACAAGAGTTATTCTGCGAAGCCCACTTTACTCTTGTCTAATACATTGTACAAAATACAGTTAATTTGAATGGCAAAACTTATATGTAGGTGGGCTAAGAGTGTTCAAATCATACAATATTATTTATTTATTAATCACAGGATAAATAAGAAACACTGCTTTCTAAAGTAACTGAGTCTTTGAAGAGAGCTAGACTGCTGTCAGTGGTGGTTTTAGTGATGAGATTTTTCTCTGAGGTTATTGTTTTATCAGCTGTAGAGAAATAAGAAAGAAAGTTTAGTGTTTTTCCTTTCAAGTGTTTGTAATCCTTTTTTTATTGTTTTCTGTCAGTATTGGCAGAAGAAAAAGTACTTTCCACTAAAGGCTAATGCACCAGAAAAGAAATGGTCTGACTGTTTTTTTGAACAGTTCAGATGTCACAGAAGAGCCAACTCTTCTGTGTGCTCTAGGTAGATACAGATTGTGAAATATACAGTTCATGTCTTTTTACTCTGGGATAAAAATAGCCTTAAAGTCAACTTAATTGTACTTAGAAAAAGATGAAACACTGAGCAGTTTTATGTTTTCTGATGAAATTGCTAATAGTGTTGATAACACGAGGTGCAGATTAGGCGTAAATTAGCAAATTATATAATTAGCAAATTAGTAAATTAGCAAATTGTATATAATTGTTAATTTCTTTCTGTGCTAACAAATCTTAAATTTACTTGTATTACCCAAAGAAGGAGATGTGGGAATAGAGTTGGACAGGAAGTTTCATTAAAACAGTGCTGAAACTTAAATCATCATGATATTGACTTTTTACACCAGTCTCCCTGAAGAGTCTGCAGTAGGCACTAACAGCTTTTTCAAATGGAATGTCTCATCTTTGTATTATAGCTAAATATATTTATCTTCACAACATATATACAGATAGGCTGCAGTGATTTGCTGTTTAGGATTTACTGTAACATATTTCAGTGTCTCGCTTGACCTAGATCTACAACAGAAGAATTCTTGGACATGTTCATAAGACTTTATTTGGACTTCCTATGTTATTTCTCTCATGCTGGAAGGGGAATGTAATTTTCTTGAAGGAGTTGTGGAGTTTTGTCTGAGTCTGTAAGCAGAGTTTCAGTGATAGCTTTCTCTCTCCCCCATCTGTTCTAGACTTATGTTGCTTGCCTGCCCTAAACTCAGATCCACCAGTTTTCTTTTTGTGGGCTGAAACTTTCACCGCTCTTAATTTTTTTTCTTTCCTCATCCCTTTGATCTCCTTCAACTCTTCTGAGGGATTTATACAAGCTTCATGCTTAGGTTGTGGGAGAGGCAGAGAAACTTATTCTACCTTGAGAGCGCTCTTGTATCTTAAAGAGTAGTCATTGCAGTGCTATGGCCATTTCCAAGTTGAGGTTTTTCATTCTGTTCAATGTGCGCTATGGCAAAAAGGCCAACATATCTCCCTAATGTTTTTGACTGCTGTTGAAGTAAAATTTGTGTTTCTAGAAACCTTGTGACTAACTTCCACAGACTTACTCAATTTTTATGCTGCTGCTTCCCAGGCAAGGTTGCACAGTCCCTAAAATATTGATTTTTTTCAAGGTCCTTACACCTTCCTAGAAAACAGGAGTGGAATGAAGATCATATTGGTCCTAGCTCTGAGTACCTCTTATAGCAGTGTCAGATGTCTGTGTATTAGTTTTCCTTCCTACATAGATTTGAACTCAGCTGTATGTTTTGGAAATTATTCCAAGATTATTACTGTGGTTTTCTGGATATTTGAATGTGTATGGTTCATGTGCAGTTCTGTAGCTTATTGAATCCCTTTGCCCCGATCCTTTTCTGAATCTGTCAAAATGTGCATCTGTTTGGGCAAAATCCTTCTCAGGTGAGCAGCTAATGCATATAAACTAGCCTGTAGCAAGCTTCGGTCTTTGAGATTCTGCCCCAGTACAAAATGGTCATCTACATGATATGTAAATCACTGTAAAAATAGAGTGTGAGGTCAGGCATTAAAATATACATGCAAAGTTGTATGTGAATTTGCATTTGTAACTTCATGATAATCTGCTGTGGATCTGCTGCATGAATGATCCATTTGATAAATTAATGATCCTGCAATCATAGTCATTTTCTATGCAAAGTAAGTTGTAAATATGTGTATAATTTGTCCATACGTTTTCTGCCAAACCTCATGGAAACTAGCGTATTTTATTTCTCTCAGATTCAGATTTCTCTTTTTGGCCTTCAACCATTTTTTCCCTTGCAATTCAAGACACTTACAAAAGTGGTTATAAAATTTTAAAGAGCATAAAAAAGACTATTAGAATGGCATGAAATAGAACAGTTGATTGAGAAAGTTATTTTCTTATGTCTTCTACTTCACAATTAACAGCATTGATTGTATGATCTGTTAAAAGTGGACAAAGTTTCTTACACATCTTTATACAGTGGAAAAGAGGTTCTGCATCTTTCTTGTTTTTCCTTTCAAGAAGTTAAAGTTTGACTTCAAATCCATGTGTGGGTTTCAGTTAACTAGCATTCTTCCTCTCCTGTCAGAATGCAGGTAAGTAAATAAAAGAAGGCTCTAAGAGACGAGAAGCATTTTGTATTCTTCAGGATGTAATAGGCTTCTCTATACTTAAAAGTTATATTTAAAAGTGCCAAGTAAAATTGAACCATCAGCAATGGAATTTAGACTACAAGTTTTTCTTATTTCTCCCATTCTGTATTTTGTTATCAGTTGGATATTACTTGTATCAGATGCAAATTGTCTTTTTTAGAGTCACTTAGAATGAACTCTAGACACTTTGTTCTGATATTTCTTTTGGAGAACAAATCGGATCTGCATATTAACTCAATTATTGTTTCCAGTAGTTACATTTAAATGCATTTGTGTACTGCCAAGGCACATTGTGGCACGCAGTCTGGCATGATCATTTGTTTACAGCAGTGTAAGCTGACATTGGTAAGAAGAAAAGGGCATAGTCTTTGCTTCCTATGTGTGTGCTTTTGTTTTGTTTTTTAAAGTGTGATTAGAATTTTAGAGGTTTTTTTTCTCAGTGACTATATAAAATTTAAAGAAACAGTAGTTACATAGTAAATTAGATTGGAATTAAATAATCTAAAGGTTAAGTAAACCAGTTTATTCACATGATAGATTAATGATAGATTGATGATAGATTAATTCAGTTTTGTGGGGTGTACAGTTTTGTAGTTGAAAACATTGAGAAATGTATTTTGATTCAAAAGAAACTACATTTTTTTCCCATTTGTTTTCTTGATTTCAAATGTGAACCAGAAAAAGCATTGTTTGCCAAGTTCTAATCTGATCCTCTTCTGCTTATTGCAGATAACGCAGACTTGAAATCCCTCTACAACTACTTAATTAGCTACATTTTATAAACTGGAATCTTTTTTCACTTTTTTGTTTTGTCAAGATATGCCGCTCTACATGAATGGACCTATGCTAGCTTTATGATTTTTTACATTGCAACAGTGACCGGATGTAATTTAAATAAATAGACCTGTAAGAGTCAGGTGTGTGAAAAATGTCAATGGTCCACAACACAAAAATTTGGATAATTTACTACAGAAATATCACACGAATCATGTTCATGTTTTGTATGTCCATCCAGAACAAGCCAACTAATATAAATTTGTGTATTCAAATGCATAATTTAAGTTGGATACGATTTATATGAAACTATGAACTGATTCTGAGAACCATTCATTAATTCTAAGGAAAGAAAATAAAATAGACATGGTTTATTTCAGACCTCTTAAGTTACTGAATTTCATTAGTCTACTTACAACTGTCTGTTTTATTTTATTGGTAAATATGACTTGTATTGTGCTGCTTGTCTTAACTATATTCTTAACTGTATTCTATATTTGTGACTGCCCTTAAATGAAACCCTTAGGAAATATCAAAACAAATCTAGTAAATGCCTTCTTGGTTTTACAGCGTGCTTGCGGGTTGCTCAGTAAGCAAATTTCAGATAAGTAAAGTTACACATTTTAAGTAGAATAAGATTGCCAAAGTAAGTAGCTGGCTTGTGTTCAGATATCTGTGTTCACTCATGACTTAAAACTAATCTCCTGCTGTAATCAATTGCTTTATCAAGCTGTAAATCCTGTAATTACACACTCTAATCTAGGTTTAATTTTCTAGGACACTTTCTCCTCTTTAATTTGTTGTTTGTTCCTCTGTTCAGATATTCCTCTGTTTTGTTTCTCTAAATCTTTTTTACTTTGTCCACTTTGTCAGCACCTTTATTCTTTTGCCAAGTCTTCATGAGTATCTTTATCTAGGAGGCCTAGTTCTTGCTATTCATTCATCCAATCCTTTTTTATTTATGTTGTATATATTAAATGCAAAAGTAAATGCAGTATTGTCACCTGTTCTTTGTTAAAGTTTCTGGATGATTTAGGCTATATTTCTTACCTGTTTGATACTCAGCAGATTAGCTGGTTGCAGACATGAATATTCAAGTGTATTTTCTCACCCTTTGCAGACCACTGTAGTATTTTTCCTACATCACTTCTTATTACCAACCAAAATTTTGGTTTATTGAAAAAATATATATAAAACAGTAGTCACAATTAAAATATTCTCACCAAGTCCACCAAAGAAGAACTATATATATTAGAATTTTGTCAAAGTTTTCTATTACTGCAAAATGTGTGAAAGAAAGTTATTATCCTTGCCAAGTGATAGCATAAATATTAGAGAATTATCCTTTCAGAGTTAAGGAAAAGGATTTGTCAGTTCATAAGCTGTGAAATGCTAAGTGTTCCTTCTTCAATGTGAGTGAATAAAGAAAGCTATCAACTGTCAGGGCTGAGTCTACCTTCTTTGCTTTCAAGTTTTAGTATCTTGTGAAAGAATGCTTTCAGTCCTTGGGTCTGAAAGCCAGCTATGAAGGGACAGAGCAACCCTTTCACCTTGTGTTTCAATTCCTTCAAATTAAAGTAGCTCAAAATGTCAATGTCTCCAAAACAAGCCAGTCTTTTCCTGCTTTTTGAAGTAGCATCCCATCCAAGGCATGATCAGTTCACCTGAATCCAGAAGATAAGAAAATGTTTCAGCAATGTTTTAAATTTAGCATTTAAGGTTTGCACAAAAGCTGGCCTTAACAAGCCCCAGAAAATCATTAGAAATTTATGCAATAACCAAATATGTTTGTTTAAGATGTTTTAATTCCAGATTACATAAAGTAAACTATTACATACTTGCATTAGCTCTAGACTGAGTTATGATTGTTTGCTATCTGAATGACAGTTTTTTCGTTCAAAATATTTGATTTTTATTTGTTTATTTATTTTGTATGTGTGTATGTATTAGATTTCCCTGAGTGTATAGTACCTGAGCCTGAAATGATTTGTTCTACTGCCCCTCCTGAATGGCAGAACAATTTCTGAAAGAAAACTTACATTAACACAGAGTTAGGAAAGTGATTCAGATATACAATATACTAAAACTGAAAGCAGAATGATATTTTGTGTGATGTCAAGAGAGTTGATGGAGGAAAGCCAGTCTTTAACTCCAGATGCCTCAATCCTCTGAGGGCTGCTTTTACAATTTGTGATGTGGGCTGTGCCAGTGAGGATGGTTCAGAGGGAGCAGAATCCTGCTCCTGCTCTTTTCCCAGACTCTTGCAGCTAGAAAGTACCCACAGGGCAGCAGCACTTGTGCCTCAAATCTTCATGAAAAACTTTTCACATGCAATATAAGACATTTTCAAATTGTTTATGTAGTAAAACTGAGTGTCACTGTAGGAACACTTTACTAGGAGAGAAGTGGTGAGTTCACTTCTTACGAGATGTGTTTGTACTTTGTTTACTTGAACTATTGACTTGAATTTCTGCAGTGCATCTGGTCAAGGCAGACACAGTCATTTTGAATAGCTTCATTGAAATGAGGTCTAATTTGTTCATATCCAGTCTCCAAGATTTCAGTGTGCAGCTATATACTTATAGCTGCTTTAGGATGATAATTAGGCTCTGCTGATATATGCTGTTTTGAAATGTATGCACAATGTATGCACTTCAATGCATTACCTTTACCCAGTTTTTATCTGTTTTTTTTTTTTTAAAAAAAAACTCTTTGTCTCTTTTCATGACACTTAAAGGAAGTTAATAGCTTTGGCAACTCTACTACTGAATCAATTTTGTTGAAAATGGCCACTCTTTTAAAATTAGTTTTTAACAAACCAAAGGTGATATTGAATATCACAATGTAAGTCTGCCTTCTATAGGAAGCCAAGGTAAAAACCTGTACTGAAAGAACATTCCAGTTGTAAAAAGAGGCTCTCAGAGTGTGTCTGAGATACCTGTGCACTGAATAGAGTGGTATTGAGGTTGATCTGGAGCCCAGAGGAGGAGCTAGATATTTCTCCAGACATCCAAGTCTAATCTCTGTATAGGAAGAAGAGACATGGTTGATAATAATCCAAAGCAAGATTTTCAGAAGGTTAAAATTATGAGGAAACCCTTTTCAAACATAGTGCTGGGTCATTTCTGTTGATACCTTTTAATAAATTTTTCAAATGTGTAGAAATATGATTTTTTTTCCTTTAATTATTATCTTCCTTACTGATATTAATATTTTAATAAAACACACTCTTATTTGAGGAAGAAAACATACATGCAGTGTGTTTGTAGTATATATTTTTTGTACTTTGTTGTATTATTTCCATGTACATTTTAACAAAGTACAAAACATCGACTGTAAGTCAGAGATCACGTATTTGGTCTTTGATATTCAGTCTCTGCCCCGCTAGGCACGGAACTGGGCCAAACCAGCCCGTAAAACGTTGACAATTTGTGCTGCTCATCTGGTACTAATCTTCTGAGTTTTGTGGCCTTGATAATGAGAGAAACTCAAAATTGTGGGGGTTGATATAGATGAGTAGCCAGAGATGTCTTATCCAGAATTTGAAGATTTCTCCAATATTGACCTTCATTCTCTAGTGTTCCCAACTCCATTGACTGACTTTGGACCTGATTTTTTTTTTCCCTCCCTTTTTCCAGAAAGTTTCTTACCTTCCTCCAGGAGCTTTGATCATCTGATCACAGAATAGGTCCCTGCCTCTCCTGGAGGCAAGATGCTCAGGGATCTCTTTTTTTCCCTCCGGAGAAAACTTCACAGGGTAGTTGTTCTGCAATAACCAGAGGTGACAGTTAACCTGATGGTACCCTGTAACCATGACAGCCAGCTGCCACAATGCAGCTTCTAATCATACTTTATTTATTTATATCCTTGTTTTGTTAGTCTTTGAGTCCATATGATTTTGGAAAGACTGAATCTTGTCATCCTAAGAAGGTGAGGAATGTCTTACTCGGCAAAGGGTTGGTCTAATTTTAGGTTGGATATTTTTAGAAACAAATTCAGGCTGGATACTGTGGCTTGTAGCATGAAGGACAGCAGACAAGATGATTCAATATCCTGTGTTATTCATTTGGTGTCCTTTATTAATGAGAAAATCAACCTAGAATATCTAAGAATTCATTCTGTATTTAAGGAGAAAGACAGGAGTAACCTGAAGTCATACAGGAAATATAAACTATTTTGGACACACTAGACCATTCTGTTTTTGTTCATGCTTCTGCAGTGCCACTGCAGTGAAAGGTGGTGTAGTCCAAGAGGAAAGTTTCACCTTCCATTCGTTGCTTTCTAATTCAATTGTAATTCAGTCTCCACCCTCTGTATATGATCTCTGTCAAGTTTAATGCATGAATGCCTCATGCACTACATTGGTATTCTAGAAATTAAACAGTCCTTGTTAGGTTTTTAAGCTAGGCTCTCGCCGTAGTGCTCTTTTTATGTCAACGGGGCAGTAGATTTAATATGAAATTCTGGCACTTTGACTAATTTGGGTTTTTATTATTTCTTTCTGCTAGTTTAATGAAGACAACCATCACAGCCTTCTAGGAAGCATGGTCAGCTTTAGTTGACCTTAAAGGTATGAATGCATTACCAAATATAAAACCAGAAAGAGAGAAAGACTTTGTATGCTTGACTTGCAAATCTTAAAGGCTGGATAGTGACAGTGCTTTGAATAAGTATCCAGAATATCTGCACAACAAAGAAATGGGTGGGCAGGAAAAAAGGTAAGCATCTGCTCAAAGTTGTGTCCATCCTTTCATGGTTGAAAGCAGAAGACAGCTAGGATAGCAAAGATGTCAAACACAGCTGGAGAAGATTTCCTTTTGAGGCAGGCAGGGAAGAGCCCAGTTTCCTACTAGCGCCTGCAGTAATGGGTGTTGATTACAGTTCATCTGGTTCCTTTGAATCTCAAAAACCCTTTTTCTGCATGTGACCTGTTTTCCACCAAAAATCTGTTCACAAGGACATAGGGTAAGGGTAGGATTACACTGCCATTTAGAAGAAAAACATGCTGTAGAGCAGAGCACCATCTCAGAATGGAGAGCTGTGCTAATGGCCATGCAGTGGTGAATAATATTTTACCTATTCTGGAATTAATATTAAATTACAAGCCTTTTTTGTTTGTTTGTTTTAAGAAGTCCATATTCCTCTCAAGTTGTGGCCTGTATGGTGAGACAATAGTTTCTCATTTTGCTATGAGAGGAAAATCATAGAGAAATATAATTACTAAACTAAACAGCTTAAAATAGATTCCAAATAGCAAAGGAATTTGTTATCTTGATATCACTTCTAACATTGGCTGCCTGCTGTGTGTTAGTATGTTCTATATGAAAGCATACCCTTTTTCTTTCTAATAAGTAGACTGTTGCTCAGAGAAAATGCTGCCTTCTGGGGCTACTGTTGAATCACTCACTCTTTAATAATGTAGTTCCAGGAACTTGTCCATACACTGTAGCCTGCAATTACTATCTGTCCTCTACTTCCAGCTCATGTCTGTCCATTTCTTTGTGTGCGTACAAATGTTCGTGTATCCAAGGGATCAAGATGCTGGTTCATGTTAAAAGTAACAGTTTTTTGGCCAGATCAAACTTGACCAAGATTTGCTCCTAGATCCTATTTGCAGCATAACTTCACAAACAATTGCACCAACAGAAAAGAAAAGATCTAATATGTGAGAGCCTTGGGAGAGCTATTGCTGCCATGTCCCTTGTGGAGATACTGCAGCCCTTGTGCCCTCTCAACATCTCTTGTAACTCTTAAGCCATAAATTACTGCAGCAACTGCTTACTTGCTGTCTTATGACTATGACCATAGATTTGTCCAGGTCTTACATAGGAATAGAAATGTTTTTTCTGCCATTTCAAGGGATTTCTTAGACATTCATGAAGGTGGTCCATATTCTCTTGTTTTGTGAAATCAGTTGACTGAATTCATACTGCCCAGCTCTGAAAGCTCTGAATACCACCTGACTTCAGCCTAGAGAGTATGATGTGTTATCTCTCAAAGCATCATTCACAGAGGGCCAACAGCATTGCAAACATCATAAAACAAGTGGTCACAAAATTATTGTTACTGTAATGCATCCATACATCAGAACAGAATTAAGAATGTATTAAACTTTAAGCATTTTTCTGACTATGGTATTTAACTATTTATTCAGTGGTGGAATGGTCTGCAATACTTGGTATGTTCTCATAGAATAATAGAATAATACTGAGCAGAAAGAATCAAGCTTGCTTTTGTTTTAATGTCTATTCAAATTTTTCTGAAATGGAAGTGAGTACATGAGGCTTCATGGTTAATAAACCATTTTTCAATACAATTTATACTGTGAAGAAATTAGTGTTATTGATTCCTGGGTATTTTTTCCAACACCAGGTAATATGAAATGTGTTTAGAATAATAGGTTTTCCATTATTTATCTCTGGAAAAGTAAAGCTAATATTCAACATGCTATATGCATGCAATAACATGCAATATGCTAAGTCGTGTCATTAAATTCTTTCCTTTTTTAATTCTACAACTGTAGAGTAGAAATGGAGAAACAGTCAATATAAAACTTTTTTTTTTGGAGCTCCTGTTATGCAATAACAGTATGGTAGCTCTTATACTGAATTATTGCTTATACCTTTCAGATAACTGGGTTTGTGTCAGTAGTATTTATTTGTAATTTGGCTTCTTATATTGCTCTGAAGTTCTGACTTCATAAAAATTATTTTCATAGAATCATTAAAATTGGAAAAGTACACTAAGATCACAATCAGTCCATCCCCACCACGACCACTAACCATGTGGTCCTCAGTACCACATCTGCATGACTCTTATATACACTTTTTCCTTCCTGATTAAAATATCTGTTTAAAGGAAACTGATCTTAATTGATAGGTCATCCTAGGTAGGTTAATTTGATTATCTAAGATATTTTAAAATACTGCTACAGCCAGAAATCCTTAGTAGAACTTAAATTTTGCAGCACAGAAATGCATAAGCTATTCTTGAAGTATCAAAAGGAAAAAAAAAAAAAAAAAAAAAAGTGGTGTTGTATGGAGTAATTTATAATTGATTAAACTTTTCAAACATACATATGCAAGAAGAATGAGGAAGCTTCCCATGTAATGAATATATATGTATAAGGGGAGATTTAGGCTGGATGTTAGGAAATACTATTCTGAAAGAGTGGTCAGGCATTGGAATGGGCTGCCCAGAGAGGTGATGGAGTCACCGACCTTGGAGGAGTTCAAGGAATGTTTGGATTTTGTGTTGAGGGACATGGTTTAGTGAGAACTATTGGTGATAATTGGGTGGATGGTTGGACTGGATGATCTTGAAGGTCTTTTCCAACCTTGGTGATTCTGTGAATTTGTATGCTACCTCGCATGAAGAAAATGTATGCAATTAACAAAACTCACTCTAGTTCAGAAACTTATGTAGGTCCATGTTTATCTTTTATAGGTACTTAAATTCCTAGTTTAGCAGAGCGTGTAAGTGCTTTAAGGTATGTTTGTGTATAACATTTCCTGTGAAAACTGAAATGCAATCCTGAAGTACAGCTTCTACTAGAGTAGCAGTAGATATATAGAAGCAAAATAAGACTGCAAAAAATGTCATTGTGTGAAATTATAATTACAAATTTAACTTGAAAAAGTCATGTTAAAAATTTCTTACTGAAATTCATTTTAGGGCTCTCAGTTAGAAGAAAGTGATATCTCACTATTCCATATTTTAGCAAAAGAAATGGAACAAACTGTGCCATCTCCTCCTCCATGCTTCCCAGTACTGCTTTGTGTGCACACTCACTGTCAAACCAAGGTGTGTGCTTCCAAGTAATTTGGGGTGTGTGCAGGCCAGGATGCTGGGCAGGATCCACTGGGGATGGAATGGGGATTAGGCACTACATAGTCATAGCTGTCACTAGAATAAGGCTAGAGGTGAAATGCTGAGCTGCACTATTAAGACTGGGGAAATGAGGACATCCTCATAGTCTCCTGGAGCTGTGCTTCCCATGCAGTATTGCCTGAACTTGCCAGATGACCACACCTCTCTTGCTAGTTTGCTTACTTCCCCGTCAGGCTAGTCTTTAAACAGGATTCTGTAGGCATGATTAAAATGGGTTAAATTCAAACTAGGAAAAAATATACATATTTTAGCACAAAATGTTTTCATAATAAGATCTATACATATAGGTACTACGTATTGTGTCATGGAATAGAAAAATTTTCAAGTTTCCAGTTAGCACTGGAAACTACAAAATATTAAACAAAAATAGTTCCAGATCCCTAGTATTTGTATCTGTTGATATCTTAAGTGTTTCAGCAGTCATTATTTCAGGCAGCTGATGGGCTCTGTATCATGGCTCTCTGGCTGTTAAACTGCTTGTGGGAATGCAGCAATACTGTATATATAATTGTGTGTATGTACATTTGTAACTGTGTTTCTGGTAGCTGAAAGGGAAAAACACTTTTTGAAGAAAACAGAAAATAGAGTAAAAGGAGAGCATGAGGTGGAATAATCTGAAACAGAATGAAAAGAAGTGGACGTATTGGTTAGTACTTAAAACACTACAAATTTTACTTGGATGTGAATTTTATTTGATACTGATAGTTTGGTGCAAATCAATTCACCTTGTGCCTATTTGATATTATTTGACAGTTTGGACATTGGAAATACTTAGTGACTTCCTTGGTACAGTCCTCTGAGATATAATGATTTAGAAAAAAATAAGTCCATAATGACTTTTTAATAATAAATAAATAGACTTTTTTTTTTTTTTTTTTTTTTTTTTTTTTTTTAAATTGCATCATGAATATAAAGTAAATGGCAAGGCATAGAGCCTATAGGAGGAAGAAGGGTAGGAATAGAGAATTGATGTGTGATATACATGGAGAGCAGAATCATAAAGGAGGCAAAAGAAGGGGAAATATGATGAAAATAAAGTGAAATAAGAAAACTAGGAAAGTATAAACAGGTGAAAGATGCAGAAGAGGCTGAACAGGGATAACAAAAAAATAAGAATAGGGAAAGGGCAAACTGCATTTTCCTGCTTGGTGCATGTTGCATAGGCTACTCACAGTTGTTTCAATATCTTCCTAGGCTGCTTCCAGGGAGTGACTTCTTGTAGCCTAGTTTTTCCAGCAGCTTTTCCTCTCATTCTTTCAGTAGAAAAGTGTCTAAAAATGTCTCACCTCTAAAGATCAAGTGCCCTGAGAGCTGGCCTTGTCCTCTGAAACATGCTGTGAGATCACGATTGAGTAATGCTTTAGAGATCAATGCTCACCCCTGTGGACAGCTTAAGGTGTTTTAGCCTGTAAAATTTGCATATAACACTGAATCTGTAAGAATTTAATGTTTTTTCTATCACAGAAGGATCTTGTAGAAGAAAAAGAATCATTAGATTATGTGAAAATCACAGTGTTTTCTCCAAGGACATTAGTAAGTCTGTCAAAAAATATTCCCCAGTAATAAAAATGTCTCCTCCTGTTTTCACTAATTGAAGCTTCATATCTGTTGATGGGTTTCACCAACTTTACCCTGTGGCATTTACACTTTTAAATATGTAGAGATGTCTCACCCTCTGCAACCTCCCACTGATGCTGTTGCTTACCCTTTGTACAGTCAGCACTTTCAGTCTGTCTTTGTAAATAAATCCTGCCAGCTCTGTCAGGTCTTCTGTATGTCCATGTTTATCAACAGCTTTCTTGTAAAGTTATGTTAGTTCCCAGTCCCATAGCCTCATCTTCTCTGTTTTCATATTTTATCCTCTAAGTTTAATGTATTTTGTATTTAAATCTGAATCAGCTGAATACATTTTGATCTGAGTATTGCATAATTGCCTTTGTCACTGTCCCCTGTACTTGTCACTTTTCATTTCCTTCAAGACTTTCTCTAATCTCTACATTTGTTTTGTTGTTCTTGGTGGTGTTTTCTTTTTTTTTTCCTGCTGTTGTTGTTTGTTTGTTTTTCCAGTAGTACTGCTCTTTTGCTTCTCCTGTTCAGCCTCTCTGGATGTTTTTTTCCCTGAATCATAATTTTTGTTTGTCAGTCACGAGGCTAACAAGGCTACCCTCTTTGTGTCACATATATCATGCACCTTTTATCTGGGCACTGAAATTTCAGTAAACTGCAATCTTGTATTTAGTTCAGTCTATTGCTTTTAATTTGTGTGTTGGAAGACATGCTAGCATACAGTGAGTTCGGTAATGTTTCATCCACTGTGTAATTCATTAAGGCTCTCACCATGTCTTTTAAATATACTATTGCCAGAGCTTTTCATTGGGCACAAATATAAAATATTTCTCCCTCTTGAATCCTCAGTGTGTGTCTTCATTGTAGTTTTCAAATCCAAGGAGTTTCTTTTATGTTTTAAGCAGCCAGGCCAATCAGCTATCAGCTGCAAGTCTTACAACAGGTTTAATTCTGTAAAGGAACTGAACACAATTACACTGTACTGCAGTTACTGGGAACTGTGGTTCTTAGGACCTCTGGGCATAAATTCAACATCCTGCAAGAACATCTGAATATTTCTAGATGAGAGGGATGATAAAATGTCAGCTTTAGCTTTATTGAGGTATAATTTTTAGCAAGGCATTTGGAAAGAAGTGCCAGGGATAGATGAAGACTAGTGTGGTATAGAAAGACAGCTCAGTGACTTTTCCCACATATGATTGGGCTGGTATTAAAACCCCACGGTACACACCCCCTGCACAATGTCATGCCTCATGGAGGAGGACAGCAGCCCTCAAGGAACTGAGTGCTGCAAAAATCTCACTGCTGTATGTGGTTAGTGCTGTTCTTCTCAGCACTCAGGTGATGTGCATCTCCAGAGCATTGTATTGCTGCCACCCCACTGAACTGTGCATGTATGAATATAGAAGTCGACCAAGGAGTAGCTCAAAAGAAGAAAAGCAGACTAATCACCATTGCCTTCTACTGTACATGTGTCCAAGTAAACAATCACACATGAACCTCTCAGGCAAGTGAAAACAACCTGGACAACTTTATTCTTCTTCATAAAGGCTGAAACTGGGAAAAAAACAAACTTGTTTTCTTATACGTAATCAACATCTATCTGTAAAGCTGCAGTCACTCACAGTTGCATGCATAGGATGAAAATCCTACAGGAAGGACGGAATTCAAATACACAAAAGAGAAATTGTTTCAAGTAAACTGCTGAATTTTCTTCAGGGAAAGTGCTTTTGAAAGATTGCCACACATGTAAAAATATGTGCCTGATGTTCTTACATACCAAGGTCTTGGCCATTGATTGAATATTACCCAATTATATAAACACAACAGGCCTTCATAAATGCTTCAGAAAATTGCATCTTTGTTCTCTGATTCATCTACAAATTTAATTTTGTGCCTGAAACCTATAATCAGTTATGGTTCTCTATTAACAAATATTTCAGATTTGGAGGGGAAGGGGGGGAGTATTAAGATCTGAAATTTGTATTGTTAAGAGCACTTTTTTTGTTCTATATATGTAATTGTTCATCATTCCTAATTACAGGTTGTAAGTTATATGAATAACTGCCTATTTTATTCACAAAACCACATGTTCTGTTCAACTAAAGTGAATATTTTTGGGAGAATAACCTCACATCTATAATTGAATGTTAGTTTTCTATACTAAATAAGCTAGTTTTCTTGCTGGACTTTTGGTTCTCCTCACAAAATACTTAGGTAGTATATGCTGAAGCTTTTAGTGGAGTGCGAGACATCTTTCTTTAACTGTAGAAGATTTGGAAAATATTTTCCTTGAAAGAAGAGCTGTACTTTAAATTTCTACATTTTGTTTTACAAATAGGAGCTAGAAAAGATTTTTTCCTAATGTTTCATCTAATGTTGTTGCAGCTTTCTGATATTTTCATTGGCTCTTCAGATCAACAAGGTCCAGGTTTGTAAAAAATTATTTCAGAGCAACAAGATTAGCCTGAAAATTTGCTTTACTGCTCTAAAGCTAGTTTTCTCTTTGATCTTCTGTAAGTATCTGAGACTCAGTATATGAGGGAACACAGACACTTCTTGCATATTTTTGAAGTGAAATACCTACTGGATTAGAAACCAAGTTGCAGCATCAAAATTAACAATCTAATATACATTTAAGTAAATTGTGAGCTAGATTCAACAAAGAGAGGCAACATTTATCAAGTTACTTTTTTCTTAAATTAGGCTAGTTTAGAAAAATGAAACATCACACATTTTTCATGAAAAAGCAGTCAAGGAAAGAGCACTTGTATTTCTCAGGAAAATAGCTGCTAGTTATTCCATTTGTTTGTGATATTTTTATAACACTCTGGACAAATTCAGGCTCTCTTTGATTTGATGTGAAGTTGTACAGTTGTCAAGATCATTCAGTAACTAACATCAGAAGAGTTTATCACAGTTTATTAGATTGGGTTTGGGGTTGCACCATACTATTTGCTCTAAGTTTTCATCTTTTTTAAAATTAGGACAAACTCATAAATGGTAGTGACCCCCACAGTAAATAATGATGTCAGGTGTTCAGGCTTGACAGTGCACATTTGCATCAAGAAACATTTTAAATTTTTATCATATTCACATGTTCTGCAGGAAAACAGGGTAAACTTTCATTATTGCCATGCCTGAATTCTGTATTTATGTGACCCTGACATTAAAGTATGTACAATCAGGTGAACATATATCATAAAATAACCTGATCATAAATCATAGAATCAGAGAATTACTCAGGTTGGAAAAGACCTTAAAGATCATCTAGTCCAACCAACAACCTGACCATCTTGCCCTAATTCTAACAACCCTCTGCTAAATCATGTCCCTGTGTACCACATCCATCACACCATGTGTTTTTGAACACATTCAGGCATGGTGACTCATCCACCTCCCTGGGGAGCCCATTCCAGTGCTTAAAAACCCTTTATGTAAAGAAGTTTTAGTTTGGATATCAGGAAAACTTCCCCTAATGCAACTTGAGGCCATTTCCCCTCATCCTGTCACCTGTAAGAAGAGACCAACCCCACTCTCGCTGTAAGCACTGTCCGATATTGGAAGAGAGCAGCAAGGTCTCCCCTCAGCCTCCTTTTTCCTAGACTAAATAGCCCCAGTTCTTTCAGTCTCCCCTCATAAGGCATATTCTTCAAGTCCTTCACAAGCCTTGTTGCCCTTCTTTGGGCCTGCAACAGAACCTCCTTTCTGTACTGAGGTGCCCAAAACTGAACACAGTATTTGAGGTGAATAAATAAATACAATCTCCCTTCCTTTTTCAGAGATGTTAGATATCACTACAGGCCTCTGCTTGAGCCCCGGATCTTTGTCAGTCCAGAACATAGCACTGCCTTTGTGGCAACAGTAGAGATACCTACTTTGTGAAGTATAGCAATACCTTTGTATTAATTATTATTGTATCTCTCTAATTTGTAAACGTATTGTTAAAATTATGTTTTGATTAAATATTATAAACCTCAGCTTTTAAGAAGTACTGATCAGAAAAGGCTTAGTTTAAAGTTTTGTCAAGGTCATAAGGAAAAGCATCACAATTCTCCAAATGACAACTGACAAATAAGAATTTCTGATTTTGCCATATTTAATATTGCTTATCAGGTTGATAGAATAGGTTCGGGTAATAAATGTTATAAAATATTACACTAATTGTACTAGCAATTAGTGCTTATTTAGTTATTAAATAAATGCTGCAATATAATAGGAAAAAATGAAAAATAATTATGATAGTTTTCATTCATGCGATCTCTTTTTTTTCCATGCTGGGCACTTGAGACAAAGATAGTGAGGTGCACAATAAACCCAAGTCAGAAATTTTGTTATGATTTTCTCTGCTTCTAATTTACTTTAGTTAGGCCCTTTTTTAAGACTTGAGGCCACCACCGCGGGTATAATATAATGTGTCACATTGCATTCTGCCATTGTTTGTTATGGTTTTTATCTCAGCCAGAGTTTCAAGTTCATGTGTCTGCAATGCTGACATGTCAGGTTAGATGTATTTTTCTTCTACATTATGTGATATGAATAAAAAAAAGTATTCATACTAATGTACTGCCCTCACTAATTGTCTCTTTCTGCAGACTAAAATGAGTCACTAACTTTTATATACTGGACATCGTATAGCTGTAGAAGTCAGTTGGTATGATAAATTAGCTGTCTTTCAAGTAAAAATCAATCTTGCCAGAAGTACAGTCCATGCTTTTATCCATATTGACAAATATGACAAATGGCAAATAACCTGGGTTCCTATTAGATTTTGATGATGTAGTTGTATCTTACCTTTAGACTTTCTTGCATAATTTTTATCTTGTATTCAAATCAAGTTTTACTGTCTACTTAATATTTTCACCTGCCTCTCTTCAGTCCCTAAAGTCCAAGAGTAAATGCCAGAATTACAGACAAATTAAACAAAATCCTGAAGTTTATGGTAAAATTGCTCCTGCCTTTTCCAAGGCATAGAATATCAGCTCCTGTGGGTGGAAGTGCTATCTAGCACATGAAGATTGCAAATGAATGGTACTGCTCTTTATAAAAGAAATGCTGAGGTGTGCCTACAGCTGCCCTGAAGATTCAAGGTTTTGTCCAAGCTTTGCTTGCCATCCTGGTCCAGGTTATATTTCCTATAGCAAATTTCACTCAACAGTGTCTCAGGGTGAGAACACAGAAAATAGATGTGTGCTTTAGCATTCAGAAATCTGTGGTCAGATGGTGAGATACCCTCCCTGTCACAGTGGTATAGAAGCAGCAGGGAACAGACCTGCATTTAGCAGTGGTGGAAAAAACTAATGTCAGGTGTTATTTTATGATAACATAATTGGTGTATAGACAGGGATCCCCTAAGCCTGACTTCAATCTACCTATTTTACCTTGATTGTAGGGTGGATGGCCAGCACTCAATTCCAAGTTTAAGTAGTTGTCTAGAGATAAGGAGGAACTGAACATCAATAGCAACAACTGTTTACCCTTAAGACAGAGGAATAAAAAAAGTAAACCTTGTAAGATAAAGGCCAAAAGAAGTAGTTAAAGTACTGGAACAAACAATGATGTGGACAGTCTGAAAGTTTTTCAATGAGATTAATACAGAAAGGTGGAAAGGATTCATAGAAGTAAATCATGTCAAGCTATCTTGGTTTCTACCTTTGATGAGATAACAAGCTTCATAGAGAAAGGAAATAAAGGGGACATATCTCTTGACTTCAGCAAAGCATTTGACAATACATCAGAAAAAAAAGTGGTGCAGTTAATGCTTTTGAAATTGTTAGACAGATGGCTGACTAACTACAATTGAAGAGTAATTATTAATGCAGCTCAGGCAAACTGCAAAGTGCACTCACATCATAGAAGGAATGGTGCTTTATCTAGCATTAAACAGACAAAGATATTCACCATAATCCCACAAAAATCCCTGTAGAGATTTTGTTATGTTTTATGTCCACTCCACTCTGTACCACACCAAGCTGTGTGACATGACTGAATATAGCAGAGGCAGTGAAGGGAAGGTTAGTGAAAAAGAACTAATTAATCGCTAACATAATTAGTGATTAAACCTTCATAAATTGCAAGAGATTCTGGCACAATTACTATAGGTTCCCTTAGAAACAGTCATAAATCAGCCTTCCAATTGCCTATCAACATCCTTTAGTCTACTCTTCTGCTGTATCCTTTATCTCAAATGAACAATGAGTTCCTATGAGTTCCCCTCATTTTTCTTGCTGTGCCATTATATATTGTGTGTTCTTTCCTAGTCTTTCCATATCCATAACCTACCATTTTATTCTGTGCTGACGTAGCACTTTGTCCACCCAAAGTTCTCCTGTCCCATGAATTCACGCCAACAGCAGGTCACAAGGCTTCCTGCTGCTCCAGCTTGCCCTTATGCTTGTATCTTCCCTTTCACTTCATCATCTTTAGCACTCATTAAGCTCATTCAGGGAGTCCATAAGTCTTTTTGTAAAGCTCCAGGAAGAACTAGGAGACAGCTCTACCATCATACTCTGCTGTGCTTCAAGTTAGACAGGCAGTTGCCAGAATGTGCTATTCTGCTTGTCTTCTTGCATCTCCTCCAAAACTGGTCCATGGCTTTGAGAATGTTTTTGCCAAGTAAAGCAAATGGAAAAACAATGGATACTTTGTTTATAATACTACCTTATACTTAAGAATATGTCAATAGTTACAAGCATTCTTTCAGTATGACTAAAATATGGGTCAGTGCCTTACACTTCCCAGTAGTGTTTCTTACACCTGTCTATTTAATCACTTTAGAAGATGATCCTCAAGTTGTAAGTTTCAGGAACAAGTCAGCTGTTCCTATTGTAGCCCCTGGATTTGTTACATGCTCTTTAAACTACAACCTCCCTGCAAGAATAGGTTCTCTGGAATAAGTTACACAGGAGCATGTCCAGACAGGTTTTGAATATCTCCAGAGCAGGAGAATCCAAAACCTCTCTGGGCATCTTCTTTCAGTGCTCTGTCACCCTCAGAGTAAAGTTGTTTTCCTGTGTGTACCTGTGACCACATACATACCTCTAATTCTTCATGTTTATTCCCCGTGCTGCATGCATTGATATACAGGCTTCAGAGAAGAAAAAGCAGCAAAGAATGCAGTTTTCCCTAGGGAGGATACAGGAGGATTCCCCATAGGTACAGAAACCATTGAGGTAGCTGGTTTTCTGGCTCATATCACAGGAGGCAGATAAGGAACATTTGTCACTGTTCTAGTTGGCCTGCCTTATTCCCCATTCAGTTGCAATGGTGTGAGCATTGCCATCTGGGACTCCACTCCCCTTGTCCTTTAATTGAAATCCCGCCTCATCAGGTTGGCTGGTCTGCTCTCTGTCCTTCATCCATTCCTAACAGGCAGTCTTTGTAGAAAGATGTGGTAAAAACCAAAGCCTTCACACCAGCCACATAGCCAGGAATTTGTATTCATTATACACCTATTTCTGGCATCCCACTTTTATCCAACTGGCAAAATTATAATTAAATATATTTTCCTTATTAATAAAGCACTACAATAATGTTATACTTTTTTATATTGCCCCTCACCCCTTGGCATTTCCTTCATTAAAATGACTGGGTATACAGTGATAAATTTTTGCTTTTTTCCCCTTAAGAAATCTTTCATCTCATCACCCTCCTGAAGTTCTAATTTACATACTCATGCTACAGAATTTGATTTTGATTGAAATGATTGATTCACATGTATTCCAAGATAGCAAAAAGTGTAAGAGTTGAAGGGAAAGACACTGAAGAAGTCAACTTTAATTAAATTCTCTGTACCTTTGTAACATATGCAGATAATAGAAAAATGAGATGTGTGCAGAAACAATGTGATGTTCACCAGATACAGCTCTTCTGCAGCCAAGAACGGAGGCAAATAGTTCCTATGTGTCTATGAAAAAAACTCATTGGAAATTAAGAGAAAATGTAATCTATGCATTTTCCCAATAGTTCTATGCTATACTACCAATGTTACATTCCTATAATACTTTGAGTACAGACCCCGTATTCCTGGTACCATCGAAAGCTGACTACATTTATCTCTTACATTCTACCTGAATCTGATATATTTTTATATATTTTCAAAGTAAAAGCCTGTCTGCTTTCTGTTCATACGTTATCCCATCATCATCAAGATGAAGAAATTTAAAGAATTCTTTAATGGCTTTTGTTTAATGATTGTTTGTAAGTATTCCCAGTATCCTGTTTGCAATGTATTTAAGGTTTCAATGTGATTTATCTATATCCTTCAGTTTTTTTAACTCAATTTGTTGACCCTTCTACCTAAAATACCTTTGAGATTTAGCCATCTGAAAAGGATTTATGATATTATATGGAAATTATATGATATAAATTATAGAACTTGGTCTGCTTTAGCTAGTTTAACCTAGTTTAGGATGAACTGCAGGATTAGGAAGGGACTAAAGTTTCATGGAATATTACATCAATTCTATTCTTACTCATTTTTCCACAACTGATGAGCCTGTATTCTCTTGTCTGAAGTATGCTTATTCTTTCTGATCTATCTTAAATATCAGGCATTTAGTGTATCACATTTTATGGAATACTCTTAAATTCTTAGAGAAGAGCACTTCATAGAGCTGCTAACAGTTTTTGTCTTCAGTGAAGAAGTTTCCCCCAAATAAGGGAATTGTTTTACAGGTGAGTGCATAATATTCAACCAACTGTGTTCAAGAAGGGCTTTTGCTGTCCGAACAAAATTCAGCTTTCTAGATAAAGTACTGTAGTAAATTATTACTACTTGGTATATTAATTGATTGCCACTTTGAGGATTTGTTACTTGTCATCTATCTTGTATCTTGATTGACAGACCAAATATTTGAACAGCCCTTTCATATCCCACATCCAAAGTTGCATAATGCTCACATATCCAGCTGTCATATCCCAAAGTAAAGATTTGTTTTCACTTTGTACTTAGGATCATATTGATTTATGTTCAACATCTCTGACCATCTAGCTGAAAATGAAATATGGGAATCTCATAGAATCGTAGACTTAGAATAACCAAGGCTAGAAAAGACCTCCAAGATGATCCAGTCCAACCATCCGTTGACCACCAATACTTCCCCACTAAATCACGTCACTTAGTACCATATGTACACCTTTCATGAACACCTCCAGGGATAGTGTCTCAACCATTTCTCTGGGTAGCCTATTCTAGTGCCTGACCACTCTTTTAGAGAAGAATTTTTTCCTAACATTTAACCTGAATCTCCTCTGGCACAATATGAGTCTATTCTCTCTAGTCCTATTGCTAGTTACATGGGATAAGAGGCTCACCTTTCCACAACCTCTTTTCAGGTATTTGCAGCAAATGGTAAGAGCTCTCCTGAGCCTTCTCATCTCCAGAAGGAACAAACCCAGTTCCCTCAGCAGCTCCTCATAAGACTTGTGCTACAGACCCCTCACCAGCTTCATTGTTGTTCTCTGGACATGCTCCAGGGCCTCAGTGTTTTTCGCGTAGTGAGAGAACCATTTCAGTGTAATAAAAATCTGCATTTTAAAGCTCTCCGAATTCACCTAAACTCAAAAACACTATGGAAATTCTGAAAATGCTCAGATCTTTTAAATAGATTGAACTGCCATTCAGTCAATGCCATGTGATGCTATGTGTCTCCAAACAAATTTCTTATTTTCTGCCCTGAAACAAGTGAAACAAGCAGCCACTGCCGTGAACAACATTATTTTGTGAGAAAACCATCATTACAGAATTATCAAGGCAAGTAAAATACATTTCTTAAGTTGTAATATATAATTTCAAATATGCAGGACAGAAGTAACAGTAAAAGTTATTCTCTTTTCCCATAGCTATAAACTACACTCTGTATCATCCAGTCAGTACTGTTCAATGCTGGCAAGCGACTGCTGCTTTTTCAATTTAGTCCCAGTACCTGTACTATCATTGGTTTTTGCACTTACTATTTTTTTTATAGAACAGTGTATGCGGATGATCTTGTTTTTATATGGAGTCAGAACACTGCACTCCCTGTTCAACCAACAAGCAGGTTATTCACCTTTATTTGAAGAAATGTAAGAGACTTAACGCAGACAGAAATGTTTAATAACATATTTTCAGTTTGTACAAACCATTAAAAAAAACTCATCTTTACAATCATTGGTTCTATTAATATAAGTTTAGCTATTCATTTCTAGAAGCATGTATTGTGATCACGGCCACAGATGGACTCATTTTCCTTTAATCTTTCTTTTAACCATACATTGTCTTAGGCAGGAAAAGATTAGATTAATACAGTTCTTCATAAATCCATGCAGAAATGAGACACTTATTTTCTGCTTTTGGGTTCTGCACTTGCTTTATAGCATAGGGAGAAGAGTGTTACAGTTATAACTGTAGTCAGAACTATGAAAATAAGGAATTAGAGGCAAGTGGCTTTTTTCCTCCTTTTTTTCTGTAACATATGGTTAAGTATATATATATATATACACACACATATATATATACATATACATACACACACACACGTATATGGCATATTTTGGGAAAGAAGCTAAAAATACATTAACTTATAACTTACATCCCAGTCTGAATATCTCCTTCCACAGAAACACTGAATTCTAGTTTCCAGAAGTGTCTGTTGTTATGGCCATTTATACTCCTCATAGATTGCAGCTACCATTGGAGAAAAAGCACAGAAATTGAGAATATTACACCTTGGAGGTTTGAGAGCTAAGTCAAACCACCCAAGGGCAGATCTTGCTTGAGGATACCTTTATTTTTATACGTGAAGATGAAACCTGTTTTCCAACAGCTCCTCAGTTTTATTTGGGGGTGTATAATCAATGAATACACAGATGTTATAATTATGAAATAAACAAGAGAGCTTGGCTAAGTAGTTATTATACCAAAAGAGAATAGATAGAATGCTTACCCATATCCTAGGCTCACTATGAAACTCCAGAGGAGGGATCTCCAGAAGAGATCCTCCTCCACTGGTAGTCAGCTCTTAAATGGGGTCTAGGAGAGGTGGAGCCAGGCTCCACCCCTTCTGGTAGCACAGAAGAATTGCCTTCACCTGTGCTCCCAGGGCTGACTCATTGCTCGCCTCAGGTGGTCAATCAGAAGTTCAGGCTGTGATTCAGCAGTTCCCATACAGGGCGTTAAGGGCCTAAACTAATCTTTGCATAACTATAGCTGTGTCCATGTTAGCACATAGTAAAACCCGGTGAGAGTGGAATCATAGAGTAAAATTGTTGGTACCAAGGACACAATCACCAAGTTTTACGTATTTCAGGTATTTCACTGAAAACAAGTTTTCTAGTCTTGTCCAGTAGACTGTTTATCCACTGAAGGCTTGAGTACTATAGAGGCATTCCAGGAGAATATCTTCAGGTCCATTTGCTCTGAGGCTAAAACCAAATCTCATTAAGTAACCAGGAGATTTGTTTGAAAAGTACACTCCTGATCAGAATAAAAATACTAATGCAAATGCACAGTATGAATGATTCTACCAGTTCTGAGCCTCCTAAGGCTGGAGGACAAGTTAAATCTCAGGATTTGGTGTTGCAAGTTTCTTTCTACAATGTAGAAGAAACTGAGAATATACCTTAAATGAAGCCACCTCTTGGGTTTCAAGAGAACTTTAAAAGCTGTACAGTTCATAAAATGTATTTTGTATTGTGCTATATTTCAAGGCCTCATCCATTTCTCCATGGGCAGCTTCGTATGCAGGCAGGGTAATTATGCTAAAGTGCTACTAGTATTTGAATCACACAGTTGACATTCTCATATTTTTATGCAAATACAGATCACTGCTTATCTCTATAATTTAGAAAACTGTTTTCTTTGCCAAAGCAGTTTGGAAATCTGTGACTCCTAATGGTACATTTTGTTAGTAATTTGCACTAGGTGTACGTTACATTTTTGACATGAAGAAAGAAGTGAGCACAATACTGAGGGCCATCTGAAAACCAGCTTATTTGTGCATTTATTCACATCAGAAGCATGCCCACCTCCTTTTTCCTCGTAGGTGAAGGCATACAGCTAATTCCTCTAATATGTGAACTAACACCTTTATGGCTCTCAGACTTTGTTGCTTAGAGTATAAATGCTCTATATTTAGAGAAAATCTTTCCCCAGCAGTTTGAACCAGTTTCTGTTTCTAATGTCCTCTGGGCCAACTGGCAGGCAGCTACTTCTCCTTCCCTTACACTCTCACAGTCAGCATTTGGATTTTTTCTTATCCATGGGATAGGGACTGTGGGAGCTCTATCATCACGGTCTGTCATAGTATGATCTGTGAAATTCATACTGAAAGGCAGGAACAAGATGTGGGGGCTCATTGGCTTTCCAAATCTATAAGATATATAGAGAGGATGCATTGGTTCACACTTTTAGGAGCTACAGTTTTGCAATTAGTTTCAGTGTTGGATGGGATTAGGAGAGTTGGTAGCATTATTCTCTATTTCCTCTTCTCTTAGTCCAAAGCTCTTTAGCCCCTGTTTGAGCAGGATAAGAGGGGGAGGGCATGTTATAGCCCATTCCACATTTCATATTTGATTTTGGGCATTTGCACTTAGGATGAAATTTGTGGTATGATCCCTTATATTTAAGCCTCTATGTCTTTGATGAAAATGCATTCTGCCTTACAGTTAGGATTCTTGTCTATCCTGGCACTCCTACACAATGCTGTGCTAATTTTCTTGCCTTGCCTTGCCTTGCTTTGCCTTGCTTTGCCATTTTCCATGCTTTGCCTCATCTCTCCTCCCCACCTTTTCCCACCTTTTCTTTCCCCTTTCCTCCCCAACTCCTTCCCTTCTCTTCCCACCTTCTTCTGCTCTTTTCCCTCCCCCACTTCCTTTGTTCTTTCCTTCTTTAAAATAATAAAAATAAAAAATAATAATAAAACGAGGGTTTTTTTTAGAAATATTACTACTGTACAATTCAATCCAGTAACATTAAACTAGACATCATGGATTCTTGGCACTTCGATAACTTGATTGCTTTAAAAAATCAGATTCTCAGACCTCCAAAGTTATGTTTTATTTTGTTTTGTTCTGTTTTGTTCTGTTTTTCTTTCCAACTATGACTTTGAGGTTCTAAAGGATGTTGTATTTTTTCTTGCAGTTAAAAGAAGGTTATTTGGAAAGTATCGGTTTGAAGTTTTTCTTGCCCTACTACTATCTTGTATTTGAAATACTGTCCACATTGATCAGTGTGGCAGTTTATTTCCAGTGTTGCTTTGTTACAGTAGTGGATGCAAGCTTGTTTGGTACATTTTTTTCTTGCTTTGTGTATGTGTGAGCTGTCATGTGAGTTTCTCATATAGCTTTAATTTCTTATTTTCCAACTGGTGTCTCTGTCTCCTGTATTATATTGGTTGATTTCACGTATTTTGACTAGTATAAAGCTTTTCAAACCACTTCAGGAACAGAACAAATGAAACTAGACTTGGTAATTTTTCACGTCTTTACTGAAATTATTTTGATTTTCTATGGTGGTACTCTCTGGATTGTGTGCACTAATTTTTATGTTGCTCAACTATGGCAAGCAAATTAAGGCTTCAAAAGATGTATATAAACATGTCACACACTTCTAAATTCCTGGGATAATGCCTTTGGTCTTCAAGGCAAAACTTTGGTTCTAAAAGTGGCTGCTGAAGTAATGCCATGTTCTTTTCCAATGTGGTATTGCCAAACATGATTTTCAGCTTCTAAGGTTATTAAAAACTGTTGTTCATAAGAAAATTTTCTCAGAATTTCCTCTTCTATGGCCACATTATGCAATGAAGAGATAACACTGCAATATATTTGGGGGAAATAATAATGATATTTGATGGTATTTAATTGTGGTCACTTTACTCTGCAGTGTAGCTTGGAAAAAAACAAAATCACTTTTATGGCTCACTTGATTTAAAGCCTTTTAACGTTCAACCCTGAAGAAAAGGACAACACAGTGAACTGGACTATATAGAGTGAGCATAGCTAGACTATTTCTTTTTTGAGTATTCAGATTAAAGATGGGTCAAGTATTTTGGAAAAGTATGCTTTGGAAAATTGTTTAGATTTAAACAGCCCAAACATTTGGTTAAGTATTTTTCTAAATGAAATGCTTGAATTTGACTGTTTAAAAAAAGTTTAATTCCTGAATAACCCTGATGTAAATAAAAGAGTAAAAACAAAAATGTGTTGTATGGGTTAAATTAAAATGTTTCCTTTGACTCGCTTGGGTTTTAAAATTGTCACCTAATCAAAATAGTATTAATTGCTCAACCAGAAACATATTTTTTGGTTGCATCCTAATTCCTGGTTAAAAAACAGAAAGGAAAGGCTTTCATTTTTTTTTTCCCCAAAATAGATTTTTAAGGACTTTCTTTCCTAGCCAGTACAGGACTTGATTTTACTCTTATTTGAACTAGTTTTATTAGAGAAGGTTGATAAGACACAGATAATTGAGAAAATCTTGAGTTGTTGTCTGTTGTTTGTCATTCTTTCATGGTTACACTGCCATCTCCCTGGCCCTTTCTCTCCCTTACCAGGTGGAATCACTAAAAAGGTGACAGAAATAATAATCATGGTGAGAATCATCCTGGAGTTTGCCACGCATCCATAGTTACATCTACGTTCACAGATACTTCAGCACCATGCCCAAAGATTTTCTTTGCCTACTGTATAAAATTGGTGTAGTTCCAAAGACCCTCTTTTACCCACAAATGCACATGACAGATCTTCCTTGAAGAGGATTTTTCTTTTGCTTTTAGTTGTGTCAAACATTAAAATCAACTTATTGCTACCAAAATCAATGAATGCTGGCCCTCGTGCTTTGTGAAATCCCAGTGTGAGTGCTGGTATTGCTGCTCTTATGAGCTCTTCCAACAATCTATTGACTGCCCCAAGAGAATGGCAGAACTTTCTAACTAGAACTGGAAACTTGTTCTGTTCCATTTATTTAAAACACACACACACACATATATTTTTACTGGAAACTTCTGCAAATACTTTCATCACTCCCTCCCTCTAGAATTTTCCATTGGAAGTAACATTATTACCTTTAAAGCTTTCATTAAATAAAGCAGAATTCATATATTTGAAGTAGAGATTTCAGTTTCATAATCACTTCTTTTTATGTTCGTTCTTCGTTCTTCTCCTTTGTTTAAACAAATTTTATTTTACATGCTATTATTCCTGAAATTCTCAAAAAAAAAATTCTCAAAGAGGTACTTTTAAGAGTACCTCTTAAAAGTTGATAATACAGCACAGGAGGGAATTATCTGGTCGGTAAGTCCATTCCCTGTCAATCATAGGCAACTAACTGTGCAAGAAGAATCTGCAGGGCATCACATGACACCACCTACACTGTAATTCCTGCACACTATAATGACAGGAAAAGGAAGGAATGATTGTGAAATTATCCTGTAAGCCCTGGACTGTCAAACTTTTTAGGGCAGTCACTAACAGGGAATGTTAGGAAAGAGCAGGGTTTCAATGAAAGAAAGGAAAAATGAATTTGAGATATATTTTGAGTAAATGTAAAAGACTGTTTGTTTTGCTTTGTTTTGTTTTCCCTTTGTTTTAAACTTAAAAGTTAGAAAGAAGTTCAACATTTGCCACGATTTCTTTCAGCTTGGTGTTCCTTCCCATCTGGCTCTAGTGCAAGAGAGCTGTGCAATATGGGCATGGTTAAAGCACTTTGAGACTCAGGTATGGGGCTTTTCCATGTTTATCATAGTGACATGAGGTCTGGATAACGGATTAATTGGACAGTGAGGACTGCAGAGCACTTCCAATCCTCCCAGGCTGAGTAATAATAGCAGGAAAGAAAATAAGGATCCTGTCCCATTAGTCAGAAGGCAGAAGTCTTGAGGTGAACTAAGACTGCAAAGAAAAAGCGTATACTTGTAATGTGGAGTGTGAAGCTTGTAACCCACTGGGAGATGTGAATGCTATTACAATGTTACCCTCTGTACATAATACATAAATTAATGGATTAGGTTAATAATTTATCTTTCAACTTTTTTTTTTTTTTTTCACCTGGCAGAATGGAAATGTGATCAAAGAGTTGAGAAGCACAACAAAATCTGTGCTAAGCTTTTTTCATTAAATATTTTTGGTCACTGATAAACTTCAGAACATTGAATATACAAATTTCTCTTAATAGCAATCAACAGAAAAACAAATGATAAATGATGTTTATCCATTTCTTGACTTAGTCCAATAGTCTCATACGAAATTACTGCTAACACCCATTTCTTTTTGATCTTTCTGGGACTGTTGCTATGATTTCTCCACTATCTTGGTAAAGGTACAAGGTGTAAGATGCAGTCAGTAACAGAATAAAAAAATAAAAATACTTGTTTCTTGTTCATTTACTGAAGATTTTGATTGCTCTTTTTCATTTGCCCATTTTCCCTCTGCATAGACCAAATTACTCAGTCAGTCCTTTGTTGACTTCCAGTAAGACAGTTGGGAACATAAAATTTTTGGACCCAAACTAACAGATGGTGATCTGTAGCATATGTGGTCACGTTGTGTCAAATTAATAATGGCTCTGCTATTTAATATGAAGGTTTCAACCAGAGTTAAAATCTAGAGGGTATTTTTTGTTCATTTCTTCTTCATGATCATGACTTAGCTAATATACACTGTGGTTTGCAATATCCTATAACTGTCTTGGATTGTATAAATAATGGAAGGCATTTGCATGCTGACCTGCAGTTACGTCTGTTTAGAGCAGACAGTGAACTTGCTTGCTTGGTTTGTTAATATTCTATCTCCTTAGCAATCAATCTGCTTTGATATTTATGTGACTCGGTGATGTGTATTTTTCTTGAGTTTTAAATTATGTTGTTTCATCTCCCTTTATATATCTAAAAGTCAGTCTGGCTTGATTGCCATTTGCATCATAAGTGGACAGCATTCACCAAGCCTCGCTAGTGGCTTGACTGTACAGGCAGGGAGGGTTACCCTGCTCTCCCAGGCACTGCAGAGCTGCCTAGTTATTCAAAAAAGCATTCTATGGTCCTCTGTGCATCCTTTGGAAATCTTAATCTCAGGACACTTTTCTCTTACTGGTATTTATATAATTTAAAGCTGAGTTCCTACATACAGAAATTAATGTTATGATGTAAAAATGCTGCTGTTGTATACAAATGTCATAGCCACTATAAAAACAAAGAAATAAAAAGAATAAACATACTGAGTCAATGGAAGCTGATGAAGTGCAGACACCGCCTTGGGCCATCTGTGCAGAGTACAGACTTAACATACACATCAGCTTTATCTCCCTTTTCTTTCCTTTTGTTTTGTTTTAACGAGGTCACTAAAAACATTCTCTATTTCTAAAAGCAATTTTTGGTCAACAGTGATAAGCAGAGTAATCTTTTCCAGTATTTGTGGTAGCCTGGGACTTGAACTTCCAAGTTGAGTGCTGTGGTAGTGTGAAGGGAATAGACTACTGCTAATGAACAGCCATCTGCATAAAAAGGAGCCGAGGAGGATCCTTTTCCAGAGTCTGTACTTTTAATAGTTCTGGGAGATGCTTGAAAAAATGTCTTCCTATCTTTAGATGAGATAAACACTATGTTTATCTCACTGTAATGTCAGATTATAATAAATATTTAAATGTGTCAACAGCTCCAAAGAATAGTCGGAGATATGTACTGCTGTGATGTAAAAAGCATTTCTGTCAGGCACCAGAGTATCCTATTAGGTGTTTCAGAACAAGACGATGGGTTGTACAGCCTCCCTTTGGCCAGTCTGAGACCTGTATAATGCTTCTGCTGCACTTCCTCTGTGGTCATGATCCCAGAAATTCCTGGGATGCTGAGCATCATTCCTGGGCTTTGAATGGAATCCTGGGATTGATCCAGTTTCAGCCTTTACACCTTTCCTCACTTCAGTGTCCTCCCAGTCTCTGCTGTGCCACCCTCTGTCAGTCCAGCTGCATATCTTCAGCAGGAAAACAATTCACATCAGACTTTCAGGGTCTCACTTTTCACTTTCCTAGGTTTGTAATATGGATAGTAGAAAAGACATTGGTGGAGTATGTTATTGACTTAATTTGTAAACCAGAATTTTCTAAATATTATTCTGAGCTCCTTGGTACAACTTCAGGAGGATTTATTTTTCCTTTCATACACATCCAGTCATAGTTTTTCAAAGAATTTCTGCTTCCCATTTTTTTTTAAAATACTTCTTCTAGCTCTTAACTGCTTGAATTTCAGTTTGCTGGAGCAGAGTACAGTCCTTAGTGTATATTCAAAGACAGAAACCACTGAAGTCAGTAAGAAGTCTCCTACTGGTGAACTTTTGCAGAGGAGTGACAGGACTCAGTTAATGTGTGTATGTACATAGCCTGTGAGGAAAGAAAATGCCACTGTATTACAGTTTCCCTCTTTTTTATGCAGACTCATTAATTTGCTAAACCAGATGTTTCTGAGCTTGTCAGATATATTAATCTGTATATTTTCCAGTTTGCCAAACAGTAAATTAGCAGAAAAGTAAATGAAAACTCTCATTTAGTTCTGGTGCTTACAATCTCCTAACCAATCTAAAAGTGCTTCAAGCAAGACAGAAAAGGAAATAACCAAAGCATACATCATCTCTGCGTTTCTGTTCATCTTCCCATATGGGAACAGCCTTTCTCTTCTGGAGAAGCCTCGTGCACACACATTAGAGTAATTTCCTCTGACAATTCTCCTGATAGAGTGTACCTCCAGTTGTTGTAACTACAGATGCAGCCCTGACTAGAAGAATCATGTTAATGAGCTTAAAATATTTCAGTCGAGGAACTGAAAAATGTAGTGAGAATATTACAGTGCAGAATTTTTTCATTGCTGGGATGTGTCCTCTTGTGGACTATTGACTCATGAGTATTTAACTTCTCGCAGCCTTTGACTTGACCTTTCACTTGACTCCCTCCCTTGTCATTTTTCTGCTATGAAGAATTTTAGCCTTTCATTTGACCTGTGTGAACTCATACATTCTAGTTGTTCACATGTAGTCACAGAGCAAACAAAGCAGCTGAGAAAAGCTCCTGCCAAAGGAAACTAAGCAAGGGTGTTATGATGCAGCCAGAGGAGACCTAGCAGTATCCTGCTCCTCTGAGGCCAACTGCTGCTTCTTTCCCCAAAATCATTCAGTGCGTAGCTTCAAGTAGGCATTAGTTCCAAGTCAATATGTACATCCTCGTTTAGTCATTTTAGACTGAAGTATCTCTGAAGAACTGCTGGGAATTCAGTCATTCTTGTGGGTCCTGATCGACACCCATAACCCAGAAAGACCCAGGAACGTCAATATTTAAGAAGATATTAATGTGCTTAGTTCTGTCTTAATACTAAAAATAGTAGGCTATCCTGTTATTCTGAAGTCATGATTTCTTCCTAGTGACATGTTATACATCAGTAGTATTATTTTTACATCAAGGGTTCCCAAAGCTTCGTATACCACTGTTAGAAAAGCTGTTTGGAGCTTTTCTGGTCAGAAAATTCAGTTTGGCTATAGTGGAAAGTGCTGTTTCAGTAATGTTGGCAGGAAAGTATTTCTATGTTCCAAATAGAGATTTATAGAGAAATGTGTCATTCTCACAGTATAATACACTCCTAAGTACCATTTTATGTTGTAAGTAGCCTTACTACTGATATTTCCTCTAAAATAAACTGGTAGCTTCTCAGTCTTCCAGATTCTTCAGCTATGTCTCAAAATAATCCCTGCAATTAACATTTTTAAATATCAGCAGAAGATTGCTTTCTCCTCTTAAAAGTGACATATTCTTCTCATAGTGATAATGTACCCTATTTCTTTATTGCATTTCTACATTGCTTTTATGTAGGCATTGCACATCTTCAAACATGTAGGGAGGTCTAAAAGTCAAGACTGTCACTGCAATACTTTTATGACCACTGAATTTATTGGAAATGTACAGGTGAAAAGAGGTTTGAAGAAGTATTTGTGGCTATCTGTTTAACTTATAGCATTTTTATGACCCCTTAGTTGACAGTGTGAAACTTTTGTTATTTCTGCACCTACGAAATTGATTTTCCTTGAAAGTATTACTTCAGATGTATAAATGGAAGGGTTGGTATATTCAGCCCATAAAAAATTCCTTATCGTAAATTAAAAGTCTCTTCTGTTAAAACAGAAATGGAAAAAACTTGCTGACTGAAGTACTCTTCATTCTTGTATTCCCTCTGCCCAAAGTAATGACTAAAATTAAACCAAGCTTTGTGTATTGTTTATCCTGGACACGGTTGATAAAGATGAAAACTTTGGACTCGTGTAACAAGAAAACTGAATCTCAGTCTATCTTTTGAATTATGTAGTTGATGTTCATTCTATAAAATCACCAGGCTCATGAACAGTGTGATGTTGGTCTGAAAAATTATGGCTGGACTGCCTTGACCACCTAGTGGAAGTGAAGTGAAGATACTGAGAAATTGAGTTCAGTGTACACCATGCTCCTTTTTTGAATTAGACTACTAGTAAGGACAAGAACATTAATTTTTCAACTGTTGCTCTACGAAGTATATGGATGCAAAAGCCTAAATTTCTGATATGCTTTACTGGTTAATTAAGGTGTTTCATTGATTTGTTCTTAGCAAAGGATGGTTAGCCAATGCTCAGTGCTAAGGAATTATTGAATTCAGATAGAGTATAGAATAGCTGAGAAGAAATATTTTTGTTCCTTGGAATAAGTTTCCTGCCTGATTCTCAAAATAGAAGTTATATCTCTTCCACTTTTAAATTATTATAATTACTAAATTACTGTAATCTTTAAATAAGTGGCTGCAATTTTATAGCAAAAATATTAATTAACTTCTTTAATAAAGTATGTATCGTTACATAAAGTATTACTGAAATTTGGAACTGGAAGTGAGAAGTTCAAAGATGAGAGTTTGATAGATTTGGATCTTGCCTGAGGAATTATTTTTAAAGCAAATCTTGGCACATATTTGATATTACCATTAAATTTATGCTTACGAATGAGCTACTGGTGGCTCAGATTTTCACTTCTCATTGTAAGAGTGCAAATCTTGGAACCCTAATCCCCACAATGTAATTTTCAAAAATAGAAACTGTGCTATTTATACTACCTATTTGGATATGCATGAAAAGACATTGAACAAAAGGCTTGTGTAGAAATCTCCTTCACATTTTCTTTGCAAATAATGAGCATACATTAAGAACAAATTACATGTATCTGAACTTAATGAGTGAGGTGTCCCAGGCTTCTGCAAATGAATACTAATGCAATGAAGCTCTAATATATATTGAGCATTTAATTAACTTTTGGAGCAAGACTGCCAGTGCATTACATGGAGGCAGCACATGTAAGGAAAGAAAACAAACAAGGAAACCTCCAACCTGTATTAACAAGTACCATTGCAGAATGGAAGTACTTAAGCAGTAATTTTCCTGTTGAAGAATCCTAATGCTTCCATGTTGTAAGTACTGGTACTTTCAAAGTCTTTTCTCTCTCTTGAAAAAAATCCAAATGGGAGAGATCAAATTCAGCTATCAAAGAGTCTGTTTTTGGTCCCGGCTTGTCTGTGGCTCTCTGTTTTATTGTTCTTTTTGAGTGGACTGTGATTGAAGTGCCCATGCATGGTGTTGTCAGGAACAAGAGCGAAGCATCTGTGATGTGCCAGAGGATTTACCTTCATTTGGTTATCTGTGTGCATGCATGTATGAGTACATGTAGGACTGAAGTAAACCTTCTCACAGTGGTCTGAAGCTGTATAAATCTACACTGACTGTTGATACGTGGCTGGTATTTTCATCCTGCACAAGATAGTATCCTTGTTACAGTAGAGAACAGGAATTCTGTACTTTTACTTCTTTAAAACTCTAAATCACCCTGAATACATTATATCATCATTTATAATACATACTAAATTCAACTCTACAAGAAACATATATTTGTATCTAAAAGAAAGCAGAGTAACAGCAGGAAGTAATCAGCAAGTGTATTTCTCATCAGCTAGGGTATTTCCTCATCATGGAGGCAGTTCCTAGCAATATAAACTATAACAGCCTATGACAATTCAATATAATAAATATCATTGTCCTGTCAACAGCACGTGAAGATTTAGCATATAAGTAGTGACACTAGTAAGCCTTGTAGTCTCCACTAGGATGCTGATAAAACAGTAAACTGCTAATGTGTTTTTATTAACAGGATATCTGTAACGCTCCATGCTGTGTTTGTCTTAACTACCACTTTTAGGGTTCATTGGTGCTGACCTGAAATAATATCATGTGTTTCTAAGGAAATATGAAGAGATGAAACTGCTTGAAGACTCTAAAGGCTGATTACTATCTGTTTTAAAGATAAGTTAATCCTCTGATATTTAGTGGCTTAGAGCTGTGAGCTGATCAACTGTGGAACTGCAAACACATGATAAATAGCAGCATTTCTGGGAGTTACATTTCCTCTCTACAGTCCTTGTGAAGAAGACTGCCATGAGTGGCTGTCAATCCCATCTTGGTTCATTTTGTAACATTTGGGAACTCTGATTCCTGTTTTGGGAGAGCAGTTCCATTTTGTCAAGCAGTTCTGAGTGTATGGATTTCTGATATGCAGTTTGACCTTTGAATGTAGGACAGAGTTCCATTGAACTGTTAATGCAGTGTTTGCCCATAATATACATTTTTGCTCAAAGAGATTTTTGGCAAAGATTTAGTTCCATCATGTTTGTTCAGAATAACACACTGTGGTGACTCTGATTCACTGCTAATTCATCAGGAAGCCTACATCTTGTCCAGCCACATCCAGCTCCATGCCTCGCCACCTGGCCCCACTCAGTGCTGTGAAATAACTGTGGTGTTGTCTAACAGGAAGGCATAGCAAAGCTTCCTGGCCTCAGGGATACTGTGTGCTCTGATGTCCTTCAGCATTTCAAGTAGCTGCAGATTTAGGGTGTCCATCCCTTTTCTCTGCTTGGGCTGAGGAGAGGCAATTCCAGCTTTCTGCACTACTCCCACTTTGCAAACAAAAGCACAAAAGCAGATAAGCTTGATCAGACACCACTGCTATTTCCAGTTGCTGCATAAGGAATAATTTCATAAAGGAAAAATTGCTTATAACAATCAACTTTTGAATCTCTATATAACATACGTAGCCTTCTTTCTTGCCCAGAGTGCAGTTATCTGGATTCATTTTGTTGTATCTGGAGCTCAGGCAATGTTCATATTTGCCATTTCCATACTCCAGATGTAGTAGGTACTACACTGTAGGAAGCAAGCGTCTCAACTAGATTCAGAGAAAGCAAAGGGAATGTTGCAGTCAAAGATGATTATAGCCTCACCACCCAGAATGCAAATTTAATCTCATCAAACTGGCAGACAAGACAGCAGGTAATAAGTTGCATCCCATTTTGTTTAGCTGGCAGGCAATAAACAGTGGTCAACCTGCTGCTTCTTATCACTCACATTCTGCAGGATCTGTAGCTTGACTACCTTTTATTACCTGCTGGCTTTTCTGGTGATTTCATAAAATGTGATTTTAAAAGCTTGCACGACCTCCTTAATTCATCTGTGTGTTTCAGGGACTTCACTATGTATATGTGATCTAACTTGATCAAATACAATGAGCTGTAGATGCTGTGGCACTTGTGAAGTGTGTAGAAAAACAAATATTGAATGGAAAAAAGAAAGTAAATCAAGAAGTCTCTGCTAAAGTGACAAGTGAGTGCAGAAAGAATAAAGTAGAAAAACAGTAAAAGGTCACTTAAAGTTCAAAACCAGCATTTATAATATCACGGAGGCCAAGAGGGTGATCATATTGATGTACTAAAATACATACAAAATTATAGTAGATGACAGAATGACAGAATGGTTTGACCCATAGGCAGGGACACCTTCCACTATTCAGTTTTTTCCATTCAATCTGGCCTTGGAAACTTCTAGGGAGATGACATCAACAACTATATATCTTAGATGACCTCATAAGTGTTCCGTTGGCCATATACTGTTGGAAGATGCTTTCTCTAATAGTGAATCTTTCACAGTACCTGGGAGAACCTAGAAGCTGGGAGAGGCTGGATCTGCCAAGCTGCTGAAAATGCCTCTGAAAATGCTGAAGAGTGGAGGCTAAAAATAAAGAGAGATTGAAATAAGCCCAAGGTTACATTGAAGCTACTCTCATTGTCTTCACTGTGAATTAAGTTTTGCTTCTAGATTTGATTTAGTAAAGGCTGGATTTTTTCTCTCAAAAAAATTAATATTTTCCACCTTGCAGATGTGCAAGATATTGAATTACAAATGTTTTCACTCAGAAAAAACACAGAATAGATTAGTGGAGAAAGCATAACAGTACTGAAAGAGAAGAAAGATGAAATAAGTAGGTTTTTTTCTGTGTTTCAAAAGCTATTTTTTCCTCCAATTTAACTGTTATACTATGATTGTGTGCTTTTGGTTTTCTCACTCTGAATGTAGAATTCAGTCATTTTTCTTGTTCAGGCAAAAAGCATCCATTCATATAAATTTCACTGTGGCTTGTGACTATCGTGGGACATCCTTAATTACATTAATGTCATCAAGAATTTTTTTTCACAAAGCATTTGCCTAAACATTTATACCAGAAATATTAAGAAATTTTCTTATCATTACAGTTGAAATACAAAAACAAAACTGATAATATAAAATCCAGCTTCTTCTTGTGTCAAATCATTTGATGCAATATAATCTTTGTTGATTTCCCATAATCAGTACATGCTGATAGCTAAACTATGTATGAACAAAAAGGAACACACACAGACTACTCTTTGTCCTCTCAATTAGTCCCTAAATTCTCATCAATTTGTTTTTGCTAAGTGTTATTTTAATTTGTGAAAGTTTGGCCTCAAATGACTGGAAATCATAATATTGGTCAGGTTTCATTTTACATATTTGAAGCCTATTTTCAACTGTGCTAATAAAATGTCATAGCCACTCAGAGCTCTGTTGTGTAATGAACAGTCTCAGGAAACGAGTATCTATTTCCAGACATAGATTGGGGTAGAAGCCTGGCTAAAAGAAAGCTTTTCCATCCAGAGCAGTCAGGAGGAAACCATTGCTCTCTCTGACGAGATCCTGTCCATGGCATAGAGTTTTTAATAGCACACTACTCGTGCTGCTGACAGTCACTTATAAATCACAGAAATAATGATTGATGGGGCATCACTGAAACGGGCTCCACAACAGTGAACCACAGGTTGGAAGTTATGAGCATTACTCAGGAGGGCTGCAAATCACCAGCAGTGGGGTGGCTTTGTACTCTGGACCTAAGGGGTCCCATAGGGTCCAAAACACTGCCCTTTCAGTGGCTCACAGTCCACCTAAGTTTATAAGAGCAGTCATCTGCCTTTTGGTGCATGTACACCTCATCCTGTGTACAATCTGTAAGTTTCTGATAGTCGATTTGAAAATAAGTTGTGTATTTCCAACTTTAGCATTTCTGGAAGAAGTTTTATTCTCTGTTTCAATATTGTAAATAGTATAAGAGTTGAAGTCTATAATCAATGAAAACAGGGTTCTCAGAAGTGAAGTGAACACCAAGTGCTGGTGATAGGAGTATACTACAGGCCACCTGATCAAGGGGAGACTGTTGACGAGGCTTTCTTGCTTCAGATGCGAGAGGCTTTGTGCTAATGGGCTCTTGTCCTGATGGGAAACTTCAACCATCTGGATATCTGTTGGAAAGACCACACGGCGAGTTGCAGGAGGTCCAGGAGGCTCCTGAAATGTGTTGATGATAACTTTCTGGTCCAGGTGTTGGACAGACCGACCAGAGGTGAAGCGTTGCTGGACCTGCTGCTCACCAATGCGGAGGAAATCATTAATGGTGTTAAGGTTGGAGGCAGCCTGGGTTGCAGTGACCACACCCTGGTCGAGTTCTTGATCTCAAGGGATGTGGACCTGGTGAAGAGTGGCATCAGGACCCTGAACTTTGGAAGAGCGAACTTTAAGCTGTTCAATGGACTGTTGGCTGAGATACCCTGGGAGGCTGTCTTTAAAAACAAAGATGTTGAGGAGAGCTGGCTACTCTTCAAGGATGCCTTCCTGAGAGCACAAGAGCTCTCCGTCTCTCTGAATAAGAAAGCGGGCAGAGGAGGTAGGAAGCCAGTGTGGCTCGGTAAGGACCTGCTGGGCATGCTGAGGGCGAAGATGGGTGCTTACAAGCTCTGGAAACAAGGGCGTGCCACCTAGGAAGAATACAGGGAAGCCATCCAGACTTGCAGACGTGAGATCAGGAAAGCCAAGGCGCAGGTGGAACTGAACTTGGCGAGGGATGTGAAAAACAATAGGAAGACTTTCTACAGGTACATTGGCCAGAAGAGACAGGACAAAGTGAGTGTACCTCCTTTGGTAAATGTAAAAGGAGAACTGGCTTCAACGGACGAAGAGAAGGCTGAGGTACTGAATGAGTTCTTTGTCTCGGTCTTCACTGGCAGCCAGGATTCCAGTACTTCTCATGTCTCTGAGCCCTGCATCCCTAAACCTCTGGGTGGGGACTGGAGTGGTAAATCCCTCCCCCGCTGTGAGGACAGAGCAGGTCTGAGACCGCCTCATGAGACTGAATGTGTACAAGTCTATGGGGCCGGATGGCGTGCATCCCAGGGTTCTGAAGGAGCTGGCTGAGGTGGTGGCTGAGCCGCTCTCCATCATATTTGAAAAGTCGTGGCTGTCAGGTGAGGTCCCGGATGACTGGAGGAAGGGTCACGTCACTCCCATTTACAAGAAAGGGAGCAAGGAGGACCCTGGGAACTACAGGCTGGTGAATCTCACCTCTGTGCCTGGGAAGATCATGGAACAGATCATCCTGGATGACATGCTTGATCACATGAGGAATGGGCGTGTGATCTGAGACAGCCAGCACAGCTTCACCAGGGGAAGGTCATGCTTGACCAATCTGGTGGCCTTCTATGATGGAGTGATGGTATCGGTGGACAAGGGAAAGACGACCGATGTCATTTGCCTGGACTTGAGCAAAGCCTTTGACATGGTCCCCCACCACATCCTTATCTCCAAACTGAAGGGATGTGGATTTGATGGGTGGACCACTCGATGGATAAGAAACTGGTTGAAAGGCTGCAGACAGAAGGTGGTCATCAATGGCTCTAAGTCCAGGTGGAGGCCGGTAATGAGCAGCGTCCCCCAGGGGTCTGTCTTGGGACCGGTGCTCTTTAACATCTTTATCAATGACATCGATGACGGAATCGAGTGCACCCTGAGCAAGTTTGCTGACGACACCAAGCTGAGTGGTGCGGTGGACATGGTTGAAGGAAGGGATGCCATTCAGAGGGACCTCGAGAGGCTAGAAAGGTGGACCTGGGTGAACCTGATGAGGTTCAACACAGCAAAGTGCAGAGTTTTGCACTTGGGCCAGAGGAATCCCAGGCATCCATACAGACTGTAAGGAGCGGTCCTTGAGAGCAGCCCTGTGGAGAAGGACCCGGGGGTGTTGATGGATGAAAAACTTAACATGAGCCAGCAGTGTGCCCTTGCGGCTTGGAAGGCAAATGGTATCCTGGGCTCCATCAAAAGAGGGGTGGCCAGCAGGGACAGAGAGGTGATTGCCCCCTACTACTCTGCTCTTGTGAGGCCCCATCTGGAATACTGCATCCAAGTGTGGAGCCCCCAAGTACAAAAAAGACAGGGAGCTGTTGGAAAGGGTCCAGGGGAGGGCCACGAAGATCAGGGGACTGGAGCACCTCCCCTATGAGGACAGGCTGAGGGAGCTGGGCTTGTTCAGCCTGGGGAAAAGAAGGCTGCGGGGTGATCTAATTGCAGCCTTTCAATACGTAAAGGGAGCCTACAGACAGGAGGGGAATCAACTCTTTGAAAGGGTTGATAACTGCAGGACTAGGGGAAATGGTTTTAAGTTGAGAGAGGGGAGATTTAGGTTGGACGTCAGGGGGAAGTCCTTTACAGACGGAGTGGTGAGGTACTGGAACAGGCTGCCCAGAGAGGTTGTGGATGCCCCATCCCTGGAAGTGTTCAAGGCCAGATTGGATGGGGCCCTGGGCAGCCTGGTCTAGTATTAAATGGGGAGGTTGGTGGCCCTGCATGTGGCAGGGGGTTGGAGATTCATGATCCTTGAGGTCCCTTCCAACCCTGGCCATTCTGTGATTCTGTGAAGTGCTTGTTTCTCTGTAACTGTAGAAATCAATGTGCATTTAATGTTTTCAGTAAACTCTGGGTGTAGAGTTAAGCTAAATCTGATCACTTTTGACAGTCTTAGGCATGTTTTGTGAGGCCATATATCCAGAACTTATACCTGTGGTTAGACTCAGGAGTAACTATTGGAAAACTAAACAATTCTTGCTTGACTTTTCTGAGGCATTTCAAACCCATTATGTTTATGCATTGTAAGGGTTTTGGACCCCTAGAAGGCAGAGGTATGTAAAAATAGAACCCTGATTTTATACAACTAAGTCTCAAGACTTTTGTGTCATATTTGTGCAATAAAACAAAAAGTTTTCTACCAATAATCTCTGACAAACGGCAGTTTTGATATAGAACAGACAATCTTTCAAGAATATGGCAATAATATAATGGCAAATAACTTTGTCCTATAGGTTAAATTCTATATACTACATAAAACTGAATGGACTATAATTCAATATAATGGTGCAGAAGGGAGAGAATTTCTTCTTTCTGAATTAGTGGAGGCTATAATTTGGAAAGAGAGGCTAATTTTCTGGCTATGTAAATATAATGTCCAAATCTTTCTGCAGATCGTGTCTTTTCTGTGCTGCATTTTTAACAGAGCAAGTTGATACTGGACAATTAATGAAATAGGAAGGAGCACACAAGATACTGTATGGTACCGCTAAGGTTTTCATTTGTTCAGAAAATCATTCTTACATTCGAAATGCTGATCTGTAATGTTATACATCTGTCACAGTGTATCAAATTTGGAGTCTTCTGCATGAAAAACACTCAGCTCTTTAACAAACATTCCCTTGTTTTGACGAATGCACTTGTACTTGCTTCTATTTCTATGTGAAGAGGAAGGTGCCAAAATACATCAAGTTAAACAGCAAAAATATCTTTCCTACTGCTCAGTAACTTCCATTCACTTGGTCTCCATGATACTGTAGGATGCAGAGGCCAAGAGGCAGGAAACTTTAGTTATTTTTTTCAGCATGCTTCTCTGTGTGGAGATGGGACAGGCAGAGGTTAACAAGAAAAATTTTTCCTGTAAACTAACATTGTTTCCTCTAATATGACCATATGCTCAGGTAGAACTGAAGAAAAATAGGGAAAAAAAAACCACCAGCAAAAACTCCAGAGCCTTGCTGTTCACTTGCAAAGAAGGGAAAAGAATCTGTGCATTTCACTTCATAAAACTTCCATTAAAATAATCAAGTCTTAGAAATTTCCTCTGTTTTTGTAGATTAACTGGAGGAAAAAGAACAGAGGAGGTTCCTGGGTATTTTTCTCATATTGCATATAACACACAGAGTGCACTGCACATAACATGTTGAGTGCATGCTCCTGCATCACATATTGTGGTCACAGAGCCTTTCCCCTCATACACATCTCTTTTGTCTCGGGGTCCAATGCAGTATTTCAGGAGCTGCTGGAAGAGCAAGTGAAGCCAGTACACCCCTTGGAGGAATTTATCTCTACGAGTTGTGTTACATGGCAGTAAACACTCAAAACATAGTTGTCATCTTGCCATACATCAGACATCCCCTACTCACAGTGTCCACGTGAAGGTAAGGCTTGCAGGAGGTCTCCTTCAACGAGTAGAAAACTTTCCATGGGTCAGGGCCAGTGCTGGTCCCACCCTCAACATTGCTGCGTTCAACAGCTGGTTTCCTTAATGGCTTGCTCATGTGACTGAAGCTTGGACATGACATTTGTTTGTCTCCCAGCCTACTCTTACTTTATTCAATTGTATTTCTTTCTTCGGCTCAGATTTTTTTTTTTTTTTTTTTTTTTTTTAAGAGCCTATTAACCTGTTGTCAATCAAAAACGAAAAGGCTAGTATTTACAGTTCTAGGGGGGAGCAGCCAGGGGATCATGGAAGTCATTTTTATCCAGAGACACTGGTGTTGGTGCCTTATGCTGTATTCCTGGTTCTCTAGCACCTTGGGGCAGACGGTGCTGCAGAAACATCTGTCCTGCACTGTGGCTATCTCCACATTCCTCCTTCAGACTTTCCCCAGCTGCTGAGAAGACATTCTGGGTTGAGTGAAATATGTATTTTCTTCTCAAAGCATTTAAGTTTAGGGCATTTTAATAAAAGTTCGGGAAGTGCCAACACATTCTTTAAAGTTATGAGAAAAAGGCTGATGAATTTTAAAGTGGCAGTACTTTGTTTTAGGTGGATGTTGATTGTTTTTCAAATGAGAAGCAGCCTTGTTCCTGTCATGAACTTAACACATGAGAAGACATCAGCAGACATAATTCAAATCTGCTGTCAGCGCATGACTGTATTTCTATGCCCTGAAAAGAAAAAAAAAAAAGCCAAAACTCACTAGATTTCTTCTCTCAAAAAAGGGCTAAGGAGTTGTTGAGAGATATGCAGAGAAATATACTGATGATTGTGTCAACATTATCTCCAGTGCAGAACTGCAGGAACTAAAGAAGTGGCCCTGAAGTAGGATGCGGGGCAGTGAAGAACATTCCTGCTCTCCATGGAAGAAAATCTGATCTCTGCCTGTGCAGATGGTTTTTATACACAGTGTCCCAACTGCCAGCAGGACATTTACCACAACATGTTATTGCTGCAGGTTAAAGCATTGCTTGTTTTGCATCCACATTCTGTCTTTTGTTGTATTTGCACAAATCTCAAACCACCAGGGTAACTAAGGGAAAAATACAGGATGAGTTCATTAACCCACGTGCTAACCACTGATTTACTTCCCAAATATGGTCAGTGGTTGAGAACTCAACTGTTATATTCGTAATTCAGTAAAGTCTCTACTCTTGCCTGATGAGCCAGGACATAAGCCAGATTTAACTTGCGTGGTTTTAGTAAATCAGCCACTTTTATTCTTTAAACTACATGTACAGTATAAAGAATTCCCAACTGAAACTGTTTTACACAGATTATGCTTCAAAGTTATTTCTGTCTTCTCAAACAGTAGGGTTGTATGGCCTTTTAAAGAAGAGCAGAACAAACATAATTCAGTTTTGGGTGGGTGAATTTCCACAGAAGTCAATTAACTCTGCATCGACCTGTGTTTGGCAGCATGTCAAAGTCTGTGTGGAGAAATTGGCATATATTACCTTTTTATTCACCGGATTTCATTTATAAAAGAAAAAGACAAGTCAAAAACGTCCCTGAAAATATCAGTAGACTGGAGTGTAGACACAGTGTGTTTTATTTTAGACAAGATTTTGCTAGAAACTCACATTCCAGTTTGGGTTGACATAATATTGTTATATGTTTGTACCATATGTTCTCATGTTAAGCAGCTTAGGGGAAAACAAACAACAACTTTGCATCCAGCTAAGAGGAAACTATTGACAATACATTCCTGGGCCAAAAATTCAGATGGTGAATTGTGTCTCTCAAATCATCAAGCAAGCCTCATCAGCAAATAAAAAAAAGAGAAAATAATTTTTGTATTAACCTGAATATAGCTACAGATACAGACTGTTTCTAAAGGAGAATAACCCATTTGAAGAGCAGGCTGACAGATAAATTACTTTTTTTATCCCCATCTAATAGTGCACATTGAAATTGTGCTTTACAGCTTTATTAAGGGCTTTTTTGTTTTTTGTTTTTTTTTGAACGCATCATATTACAGATAATCAAAAATAGAGAAGAAGAACGCAGGTATATCTCACCTGCCCAAAGTAAATAATTTGCATCAATATTCAGTAATGGAACTATAATGACAAAAAGAAGATTTATTCAATCCTACTGTTGTAATAAATTTCAATGATTTATGAGAAAAGTAATGCTTTTGGCTTGACTTCTGCCCCTCCTTCCACCGTACAAGACTGTCATTGCTTCCACAGGGAAAGATTATCTGAGAACACAGAGTCATGAAAATGCGAGAATGTTTCTTATTGCCATTTTCATCCGGCTTTTACAAGGCTGCAAAATCACTCCTGGGCTTTTACTTAGATGCAGGCAAAGGAGCAGGAAACATAATCTTTCTGCTGATCCTCAGGCTACTTTGTGCAGAAAGCACTGCCATCAAGTGCTGCTTCTCCCCCTGTGCAATCCACACCTGGCAGAGCTGCCAGCAGTGCAGCGAAGAACAGGGAAGGCATGGTCCAAGCCCCCTGCCTGGACAAGATCCCACTGCATGGTTAATTGAATAATTTACTTCTAAAACTTTAAATCCTTGGGATTTGCCTTCATTCCTGTCTGACTTTTACTCCTTTTCTGGTCAGCAGGAAGACATAGGAGGAAACCTGCACATCTTGAGCAAGCCATAGAGTTGTAGAATCACAGAATGGCTTAGGTTGGAGGGGACATTAAAGCCCACCCAGTTCTGCCCCTGACCAGCTCAGGTGCCCAGGAACCATCCAACCCAGCGCTGAGTACCTCCAGGGATGGGACACCCACAGCTCTGGGCAGCAGTGCCAGGGCCTCATTGCCCTCTGAGTAAATAATTTCTTCCTAGCATCTAATCTATATCTTCCCTCTTTTAGTTTAAGCCATTCCCCCTTGTTCTGTCATTATCAGACCATATAAAATGTTGGTCCAATGGGAGACTGCATTGCATTTCCTTGCCATGCACCGGCTCTGGAAATCAGTCAGTGGAGGAAGCTGATCTCTTTACGTTGATACTTGTACTCATGTCAACTTACGAATGGTACACTTGACAAATCTGAGGGAAAACATCAATTAATTTTCTTCAGAAATAAGAAAGAAGAAAAGATTTCACCTGCAAACTGTAAACTTTCTTGAGAAAACATTCAGTTGAAAAATGTCCTGAGAAACACGGCGATTTTGCCACTACACCCAACTTTTATCTGCAGGCGGGGCTCTTGAACGTACCATCATATCCCATCCCATGTGTCATGCTCTTTTGCTTGGTGAGCTGCTGAGGCTGTTCCTTGCAGAAGTCATTCTGCTAGCCCACAGCAGGATCACAAGGCAGCTAAACATGTCTTTGTTAGAGCAAAGCTACATATCCAACATGAAGCCTTTGCATTTTGTGTTTGATACTTTCCATGAAAAACAGTTGAATAACACACCTTTTTTTTCCATCAGCTCAGACCAATCCTGATGACTTGCACTTACCTACAGAATCCATCCTTGTGAAGATGTGCAGTGCTATCAAGGACACTGTGAACAAAAAAAAAAAAAAAACACAAGAGTTTTTGGACTTTTTTTTTTTAATGTCACTTAGATCTTGCCTTGCTATTGAGGAAGTGATGGAAATAGCATCTCACTTTGCTAGTCAGGCTGCTGACAGATGTTTTTTGAGAGCAGGAAAATAGAGCAGTGTTGGTGCAGTGGGATTTGAGGCTGTGGAAACAGAGGACAGCTTCTTTCAGAAGGACTTCTGCTGAACTCAGATTAGCTTTTCAGTCAGAGCAGTTTTACCACCAACTTCTCAGCATCCCACTTTAACATTATTCACATTGCATTAGCATCAAGAAGCCGCATCTGTAGAAATACAGAGAATTAGGTTTTAGCTAGAAAAACACCAGACTTCAAAGCAGGTGCTTAAATGCTTTGCAGAATTGGATCCACGAAGGGAAACCTATACATATATATCTGTATATATATATAGGTGGAATATATATATGTGTATATTTATATGGAATGCGTATACATATTTATGGACTGTTTTTTATATTTATATGGAATATATATATATATTTAGAGCTGAAAGCTTGGTCTGGATTGTTCTTGGCGCTCTCACTAATTAACTACAATTACATACACCTTTATTTCAGAAACACATACAAATATAAGCCACAAAAAATTAGATGATCTACCTACTCTCTTGTCAGACTGGTTCAAGTAATATTAGCTGTTCATATTAATGGAAAACAAATATAATAATTAGTGACTCAGAGAAAATCATGAGAAAAAATCAGTTACTCAGAACATTAGTAGGGAAAGAATAAAGCTGTATGATGGGCAAATTGGATTTGATGAATGTGACAGGTGCAGTACTTTTCAATACACCATCACTGGGCTAATAGCCATAAATGAGGCTCTAAGCTCAGTGAGGGGTGTCAGGCTCTCTTCTAATAACAGTAATTCCTAAGTAGAAGGCGAGTATGAGCTTAGAAATGAAAAAGGAAAATCAAAATACTGTCTCAGTCGTTGAAAGAAGCTTTCAACTTCTCGTAATTTCTAAAAAAATACCATCTTGAATTATACAGCTTTTTGCTGTTTAATTTTTCCATCCTAGAAATGTACTGTATTTAGAAACAAGTTTTGGAGGACCGTTACCTTTGACCAAAATACAAAAGAGGTGTCATGTATTACCAAAAGAGGCCAAAAGTATGGGAGACAGATGAAGATCTACGGTTCCTTAGTGAGAAGTAAACAGGCTTTGGTTGTTTGTGTCCCTGTAACATGTCTATCATCTCCTCAAACCTGCTTCCAACTTTCCATTTGCATGAGCCAGCAGAAGTGTTTTGGTGGGGAGGCTGGGATAATGACCAAGGCACCACCCCCATGAGTGGTGGAAGTGATTAAAAGCATCAGCATTTAACAGTCATCAGCAGTGATCTGCCTCTTGGGAGTGCTTACCCAGCTAGCTATATGGCATGTGCTATCTACACAGTTTCTTAAGTAGTTTTTGAGGGAGTGGCGACCATACATAGGGGGAATTGCAACCACATTCTTGCAATTTCATCATTTCTTTGATTTTTACGTTACATTTCTGCCATTACACCACAGCTAATTTATTGGAATCTGTTGCAAGTGTGATACAGATATATGGAGGACAAATTTTACCTAGCAATATGGTAAATAGCTTGGCTGCTTTTAAATACTGTGCAGGAACACATTTCTTGTTAAAATGCATAGTTATTTAAATTGATGAGTTTCGAATCTATTCTACTAGTGAAGATAAACTTTCATCTAGCTGAATATTCTTGGCATTGTCACAGTTATGAAATAGAAAACATGATTAATAGCTGGGGGTTGATGCAGTGGGAACTATTTACAAGTGCAACACAAGGCTGCCCAGACTCAACTTGCCAGAAAACAAGAGGGAGTTGTTACTTAGATCATCTGCTCTGACTTTCTGACTACTCCAGATTAGAATCATTAAATCATAGAAGTAGCTAGGGTAAGAATGGACCTTTAAGATAATCTAGTTCCAACTCTACCTGCCATGGGCAGTATTGCCAACCACTAAATCAGGCACTAGATCAGAATGCCCAGGGCCTTATGAACACTTCCTGCAATATTTCTGAGCATCCTGTTCCAACACCTAACAAGCCTCAGAATAAAAATTCCCCTTAACATCTAATCTAAATCTCTTCTAGTTTAAAACCATTCCCCCTTACCTTGTAACTATCTACCCTAGTAAAAAAGTTTATTTCCCTCCTGCTTATAAGTTTCCTTTAAGTATTGGAAGGCCACAATGATGTGTCCCTAGAGCTTTCTTTTCTCCAAGCTGAACAATCATAGAATCATAGAACCATAAGGTTGGAAAGGACCTACAAGATAATCTAATCCAACCATCCTCCCATCACCATTGCTATCACAAGCTACTAAACCAGATCTCACAGCTCCTGATCCAGACGCCTCTTGAACACTGGGAGACTCCACCACCTCCCTGGGCAGCCATTCCAGTGCCTGACCACTCTCTGAGAGAAAACGTTTTTTTCCAACTCCCTCAACCTTTCTTTGTAAGAGAGATGCTCCAGCCTTCTGTGCATCTTTGTGGTCCTCCTCTGGACCTATTTGAAAAACTTGAAAAACACAACTTTTCTGAGCTTGGGACCCCAGGTCTGGATGCAGTAATCCAGACGGGGCCTCATGAGGGCAGAGTAGATAGGGACGATCACCTTCATCTTCCTGCTTTTCATATCTCTTTTGATGCAGCCCAGGATACCATTGGCCTTCCAGGCTCCAAGCACAGAGTGCTGGCTCATTTCCAGCTTTTCATTTACTAGGAGCTCCAGGTCCTTCTCCACAGGGCAGCTCTCAATGAGTTCTCCCTGTCTGTACACATATCTGGAACTGCCCTAACCCAGCACCTTACACATGGCTTTTTTGAACCTCATCAATTTCACTTGAGCCCACCTTTTGAGCTTGTCTGGTCCCTTTGGGAAGCATCCCTTCTGTTGGATCTATTGCACTGCTCAGCTTAGTATCATCCACAGACCTGCTGAGAGCGCACTTAATCCCATCATCTGTGTCATTTATGAAGATATTGAAGAGTAACACCCCCAAGGTGGAACCCTGAGGGACATCACTCATAACCAGCCTCTACCTGGACCACAATCCTCTGTCTGTGACCTTTCAACCTATTCTTATCCACTGATGAGCCCAGTCTTTGAACACATATCTCTCCAATTTAAAAATAAAGTTGTGATGTGGTACCAAGTCAAAGACCTTGCACAAGTCTAGCTTCTTAAGTTCCATATGATTGCTCTTCCAGCAAACCCACCAATTTCCAAGAGGCTAGAGCATTTCTCCAGTTCTAAGCTCCAGACTCACCTGGGATTTATTTCCTGGTTCTGCTGATGCTGCTCACCTGGGGGGGAGTGCTGGTGTTCCCATTCTGTGCCATTTGTACTAACAGGTTTTCTACTGTCTAGGTGCCTACAGGGGTGTATGTGCCCCTCACTTACTTTACTTTAATTTTTTAAAGCATATTGCTATTGTCTTTGTCAGAATGAACTTGTTTCTTTGGAAAACTAATTGCACTGTATTCAGAAGACACTTTTAAAGTGCTTTATTTCTCCAAATGTTTGAAAATAATGAGTTATATAGCCATAGTGGAACAGCAAACGTAGATAAGGTAAAAAGTCTGCAGGCACTTGCCATCTGCATTTACTGTAATACAAATGCCAATTAATGCAAATGTTGATGATTAGTTAGATCTTTAATACCTGCATGAACAACAACCCTAAAAGTCAGGTGGAACTTTATTAAAACTCTTTGTCAAGCTAAAATATAATAGTTCAGCTCCTTGGGTTCATCTCTTCAGATGGGAAGGACTTCCCTTCAACAACTTGGCTGTCCTCCAGGTTACAGTTGAATGGCCTTTGCAATTCCATCTGGGGAGAAGAGGTGGCTGTAAAGGACTGACAGCAGGCACCAAATGCAGAATTGTCACAGGTGAGAAATATTGGCAGATGTTCCCAACTTGTCCCACCTGAGGTGCAACATACTTTTGCAAATATGTGGCTGGTGTTGGGAGGAAATTGAACATGAGACTCCGGAACTGATCTTTTTGGTTGGAGTAAATAGTGTTTCTGGCTCTCTCTCTGCAGTCACTTAATTCATTGCTACAGAAAATCAGTGCTGACACTGCAATGAAAATGACACAGGATATCTTGGACTGGGCTGCTGCAAACTCCCTAGGAAAAGTATCTTTGTTTGGCGCCTATGTAGCTCAGCGCTTCCTGGCAATGTCATCTGGTGTTGCCCCAACTGGGAGCTGCTGTCACCTGGAAGCATGGGCATGTGCAGCAAGCTGAGAGTGGTCTGTCTGCCATGGTATGTCTGGTCCTGTTTGCATCGCCACTTTGGTTAAGCAGGTAATTTAGGAAAATGGCAAAAAAAAAGAGAAATCTAGGTTTTAGTCCTCTGTGTTCTCAAAGATGTTTTATGTGTAATCTGGAGGCTCTGGATATACAACTTTGTCTCAGATGCAGAGGAGGAAGAGGTAATTGAAATTACCTGAAAGAACAGTAAGTGTATTGAATTCATTTGTTTGGACCACATAGGTCATATAGACACCACCACAGCTGAGTTTCACCTCTAGGCTCTTAGCCCCTGGCTCCATGTTTGAGCACAACTATCCTCGTCTGCTGTCAGATTCTCTGCTTAAACACTCACTCACTCACTTCAAATCTGAAGTAGAGCGTCAGTCACAAGCATCTCATGCTGGCTGTGTTTGGGGCACACCCTCCACTCTTGTTGTCAGACATGGCATGAAGCTGAGCCTTGGGTTTCAGCTCAAAGAAGAAAAAAAGGCAGATTTTTTTTCCTGTAAAATAGCGGTTTTTTTGTTCTTTTTTTTTTCTTGTCTTTTGAGAACTGTGGCCATTACTGACAACTGTACACACTGTAGAAATAGTTTTCAGCTTATTAACTCCAAAAGTATCAGAACTTACTAATTCAGGGATCTGGCTTTAATTACATCCCAAGTGCGTTCAGAAGTGTGTGCTGTCAGCAGCCCATGCTGCGGTGCCATGCTGGGAGTGATTGCTCTGCGAGGTGGTCTGGTAGCATCGGGCAGAGCTCCTCAGCTCCCCAGTGCTCACCTGCTCACGGTGGGATGAAAAGCACATTCCATTGTTTTATCTGGAGTCTGGGGAGAGGATGTGCGAGATCAAAATATCACCTTGAAGTTGCACTTTCCTTGAAGTTTTCCCTCCCTTGCAGCTGAAGTTACTCTTTTCCTAGAGGGGAGTCTTAGAAAGGGGGACTGACATCTACCTGCCTTTGCAATACTGAGACAGTGTGCTAATGACATCCACGTGTTCTTGGGGCCCAGGCATAGGAAGATGCCCTTCCTGTGCTGGTTTTTCTGAGAGCTGGCCATGAGGACTACTAACACCAGGGATGGGAATAGCCCCTCTCTCACTGTGGTTAGAAGTGCCATTGCTGCTCCAAAGCTGGTTTTGAAAACAGTGACACGTTTCATGACAAAGGCACTGAATTTGGGCATTTGCTTTACCTACCTAGGTGTGGCAGAGACAATTAGAAATCAAAACCTTGTGTCCAGTCTCTGAGGAGTTTTACAACCCAGTTCACTAAGTTAGGTTCTGAAAGAAATTAATGTACAGAAAATGATGCGATAAAATTATTACAATAAAAACTGAGCAATGAGTTTCTACAGAATACTTTTTAGCAGGTGCTGCATACTATGCGCACGTGTCTGTTTACTTATTTTGTTCTGTAAGTAATGTTTTGGAGACAGCATGTATAATGTGTCTTCCTATTGCCTCAATACAATAATGAGATTTATTTTTTGCAAAACTTGGCTGCAAAAGATTAAAACACTAATCACTAAGATTTGCATGTTGCTTTTCTGAAGTTTGTATTTGATATCACACCTTGACACCAAAGCAAAAATTGTCAGCATTATGCATTAATAAATGTTTCATATATTTGTATGGAAGAAATCTGTGAGTTAACAGTACTGACATAGGTTTACTTATGAGAATGTGGTCCTTAATTAGTGTAAACCAAAGGTAGGATAAAGAGGGGGAGTATTTTCATGAGTTGTACCTCAGATAGGAGCATCTTTATTTGTTCTGTATTGTCAGGAGAAAACACAACTAATAATTTGGATAATGTATATGCAAAAAAGCTATGTTTTCCACAGTGATTCTGTATTGAGCCCATGAAAAACAGTTACCAATTATTTATAAAGGTAATCCTGAAGAAAAGCTCTGAATATATTTTTCTGTTTTTTTTTTTTTTTTTTTTTTTTTTTTATATATATACTACCTGTATTTTGTTAAATAGCACAATTGTCTTGGTTTAAAGATAAAACCAGTCCCTCCTTCTCTATCACGCAAACATGCAGAGAGGTCGATTTACCTTTACAGTGGATAATTGAAACTTTTTAAATCTAGCAAACAGCACAAAATGAAACAATAACTGGAATCTATGGTTGGTGAAATTCAAACTTTAAATAAGTATTTTTAGCACTTTTAAAGAACAAGGATAAATACTATGCAGCTTGCTCAGAGAAGTGCTAGATTTTCCATTGAAGATATGCTCCCAATACAAAGAAATGTAATTACCAGTGTTGTACATTTTGTAGGAATTATGGAGGAATTGGCAAGATTCTCTATTATTACAGTGTTATGCCTCGTGCATAAGGTTATGCAAACAGAGCAGGTGACAAATTACAGAGGCTACTTCTTTTGCATTCAAATCTGTTAATCTATTCTGAGTACCCAACGTGCCACAGAATCCTTCTGTTCTTCAGTTCTGCTTTGTATTCTTCTTTTGTTCCAGCTATTTCAAATTGTTACTTGGGCTTCTTGAATTTTCCGGGATGTAGTGGACTATACAGTATCCCCAGCAGAGTAATAGTCAGCCTGGGGAATAGTGCAAGGCAGATGTTCTTCAACAGTCAGTTGGTGTTCTTTTTGGTTTACAACTTAATGTTCCTGTTTTATATTCCATAGGAGTAGTTTTACTCAAAGTTAAAGAACAGTTAGTTGTTTTTCTTCAAAGAAGTAAAAATACGATTCTCTGGTGTGAGCAGTGATGGTCCAGTCGTCTCTGAAGCGCTGCATTGGTATTAGTGAGGCAAGAGAGCTGTGTTAGCTTCTTGGCCACTTTGGACTTCAGAAAAGAAATACAAGGGAAAACCAACAAGTGCTGGTTGAGCAACTAGGAAATTTAATGTCTGGTTTGAAATACTTCAGTTCATTAAACTTCTCAGAGTCTAATGGTGTGAGATGGTAAATGGTATACTCTCTCATTTTTTTTCCCCCAGAAATTGAAAGTTCTATCACATACATTATAACAAGAAAGAATAGGAGTCATTAATAAGTAACCACTAACTACAAATGGGGAAAAAGGAGTCACAAATATAACATAATATTAAAAATAAAAGTCACAAAATAAATGCAGAATTTTTGTCCCTTCATTAGCCACTGAAGTTGCTTACTTATGTGATCCCAAGAATAGCTGATTGTTGTTGTGGAGTATGAGAACTCCTAAATGTTGTCTTGCTTGAGAGATAAAGCACACTGATTATATGAACAAAAGCTAAGGTCAAACATTCTGAATTGAATCTTTCATCTACTGTAAATCTAGTTCCTCTGGTTAGTAGAAAATGTGGAAACAATGGGAAACTATGTAAGTTGTTGACACTGTAGGATGCCCCAGATGTGACAGTGTTACCCCAGGAAGAGGCAGATTCACTGACCTGACACTGTGTCTCTTACAGCTGAGTTATGTGCTTCTGTCTTTTTGTATGTTGAGAGATAGATGAAAAGTGGAATGGTTTCTCTGCCATCTCATCTTTGTTCAGTTACACAAAAGTAAGCAGGTCCAAAGCGTTTTCTCCTGATATTATTATTCAATATTTTAAGGCATCCCACTGTAAGCAGCCCTGGATGTAGCAGTGACTCTTTTATTGCTTTCAAAATGAAACATCTCTCAAGCTGAAGGGTTTTTTTTTGAAAGAAATACAGAGCTGAAATGAATTTCCCTAAACGCAGGCAGAGTCTCCTGTGTTCCATTGCGCTCTTTTCCATTTTAGGCACAAAATAAAAAGTATATCTTAGTTGTGTATAATTAATGTCATGGAACTGTGATCCTGGCATGACACAAGCTGTATCACTGAGAGCAGAAGGTAAGAAGAAATCGTGAGTGCTCAGCAATTTGCACGGGAGGATGAAGGGGAAAGGCATTTTAAATTAATGGTTCTAAGGCCTTGATGTTGCCCTGCCACATTTCATAAATCTCTTCTGAGCAGTATCTCCTGTGAAAGGGTACTTTGCTGTTGCCTAGGGAATACCAAGCAGGTACCTTTTCTCAGGAGGAAACTGTTTTTACATTTTGCTTCAGAGTGCTCCCCATGGAAGGAAGTAGCCTTTCAGTTTATAGGGCAGCACTTAATGTCTACTGACTGCAACGAAGAGACCTTCTTCTCAAAGCCATTTATCTTCAGAAAACACCTGTCCCCTTTGATCAAAAGGCTGAGCTCTCCTCACCCACCTCAGTGCTGCAGTGCAGGGCTGCCTGCGGGCAGTCAGTGAGGTAGAGATGTTCCACACCACCATCATGCAGCCATAGGGTAGCCTCTGCTCCCCATGGCCATCAGCTCAGAGGTGAGCTTGATCTGCAAAGAGCTCCGCAGCCCAGTGTGGCCTGTGAAAGCAAGCTGTGCTTTAAAGCAGCTGAGGAGTGGGCCTAGGCACCTCTAAAGCTTTGGGAATATAGCAGAGGTGGGATGGGAAAGCTCAGTGCATATGGTATTTGCAGCACCTAGCTTGATTTAGAGTGTTTCAGCAAAATGGCTGTAAATTTGTAAATTTCTGCAGCATTTTCCCCTCAGAAAGCCCTCTGCACCTTTTGGCAGAGCTGACAGCACCTCCAACACCTGCTGCAGGCAGTGGTAACCTTGCATGTGGTGTGTGTGCCTCACACACTGGGGGAGCAGTTCAGTCTTCATGTGAGCTGATTGCATTGATTGACATTTATAACGGAATTTTTAGTATATAATGAGAAAAGAACAAATGACCTGCCTTAATATATTCAGTAGCAGTTTATGTTCCTCATAGTGCCACTTCCAAAACACAAAAAGCTTTTACCTTACATTGCCTGCTCCTAGGTACTAAAAACACTTGAGTAATAGTGCAGGTGACTCCCTTACGACAGTTATTTCCCCAAAATAATTCCTTATGCCTCCCTCATGACTCACATTTGCTACAAAATCATTTCTGCAGAACCATTAATGCATTTTGTGACTAGAAGCAACCATTGCTTAGCACTGGAATCCTAAACAGATTGCAGTGGAAAAACAAACAGGGAAATACTGTACCTTATGTCTGCAGGAAAAGAGATAGGGAAGGGATTGGTGGTGATGAGTTTTGCCTTGAACTAGCAGGAATCAGAGGGCCATGGTGCAAGGACCAGGCATCTCTGTGCTCTTTAGTGGCACTCAGGGGCACAGTATAGTGATGGGACTTGGTAGGTCAGGTTAACAGTTGGACGTGATGAACCTGAAGATCATTTCCAACCTAAGTAATTCTCTGAGTTGATGGAGAAATGATTCTATGAGTCTATGATGGCCACACCCAGACACAGTGGCTGCAGCTCATCAAGGTCACATGCATGAGGAACAAGAGGGTGCCCAAGGAGGAAAGGGAGGGGGATGCTGAGAGATCTGATTCACGTTGTCCAGTTAAGTTATGCAGCCAGATATTCCATTTTGTGGAAGCATTGTTTGTCTGAGTTTGACTGATTGGCTTGATTGAGCTTGATTGATTGGCTTTATTTTTTAATGAATAGACAAAATTTTCTAGAGCACACCAAGAAGCTCCCAAATTCAAACATTTACATGGGCACAGACACAACGATCACTTGGGAAATTGCCAATTAAGCCAAATACTGAAAAAAAACAAAAAACAAAAACAAACAAAAAAAAAAAACCCACTTGCTGCTTGCTCAACACAATCCTAGAGTCTGTCACATTATAGGAAATTATCATGTCAGTACAGACAGAAATGTAGTCTGCTGTACATATGACAGACTCTTTCTGTCCTTGAGAACTTAACAGTGTGACTTGGGAAGAAAGAAAAAAAAATGGATTTTAGCCTAAAAAAGAGAAGAGACACAAAACCTCTCAAAAATAGTTACAGAAAAAGCCCTAAAATTGCACTGTGACTAGAAAAATGGTAAATATACAGTGAAGATTGAAAATCTTCGTCTCTGTCACTGACAAACTGTCTTTAGTAACATTTTATGAGGATGCACTGGACCGATGTAAGTGGGATTGATCCTGCCCGGAGACAGATGATAGATCATACAGAATCTCTAAGTCTCTTCCATCTATAGGACTCTAAAGGTAATTGCAGATACAGTAGATTGTTATTAATTCTCACTTTATTTAATTGTGGATAAATAAAGCATTTTTGAATTGTAGTCAATTTGCTCAGTGAATGTTCAGTGTTTTATATTTGATTGAGTCTACTTAGTATTTAATACCCCCCTATTTCTGTTCTTGCCAGATAGCTTTCAGCAATGGTTAGCAATCTTTCTGCATTTCAGCAGACCTCATAATAACAGTTTTATGTAGAGTGATTCATTACTTAATAATGTACTCATTATGGGTGGAAAATAGGAAGCTTTTTTGAGAAATTTGAATTACATTAAAATAGAATTAATTCTAAATGAGATTTGATCTAAATGTTAAGAAAATATTTTCATTAAAAAGTCAGAATTTAAAACAACGTAGAGATGGTAAAAGTTTGGAATGGGAAGTATGACTTTTACAAATATAAGACAACAAACAGTATTGCTAATTTGAGTTGACTGTCTGGGAAGGCACTTATATCTGGAGAAAAATAATGCAAAAAAAAAAAAAAAAACCACCCACAAAAAAAAAAAACATAAATGCAGGGAATCCCAGGAAACCTTTTATTATTTTGCTTAAGTGCAAGGGACATTTGAGCTTATACTGTCTCTAGCAATAATTTCAATGACAGCAGCTAAATATAAGCACGATGCACACACAATGGAATTCACTGGTGTGAGAAGGCATTTGACTACAGCATGGTCTTTGTAAATTGAGATTCTGATCTGCTACCAAAATAATCCTGCTCTGCTTTTAAAAGTGCTGTCCCATGATGTAAAATTCAAATAGTACCAGGGGGCCAGTCACTGCCTCTTCCTGAGCCTTAATAAAAATGGCCTTAACAATAAAAGGTGTACAAGGCTGTATCATAAAATTGTAAGACCTTGCTCTGAATACAGGAGACACTTCCATCAGTGCAGAGTTAAAACTTTAAAATAACCATTTTTTAAAGGAGTTGAAATTGAACATGATTTGGGGATAGTACAAATGTGGAACAAGAAACATCTTATGGGAAATACTGTCCAAAATCATAAGCATCTAGCTGAGAAAAGGTGAATGTGCTAAGACTATCAAGTGATGTTGTTTTTTTCTATTGTAACGGAATTTTTGCAAAGGGAAATCTCTTACAGAAACAGTGGATCTGCTGAAGAGCCAATATGGATGTTACTGCAGAAGTTATTTGTGGGGACTAAATCCACATGAGAGAATAGACTTGGCTTCACACATAGATGGCTTTAGAGCCACTCACATTCCACCATCTAGTTTTGGTATTCTGTATCACTCTTCTGACACCTCTTTGTGTTAGTTTGGGCTTCTCATGAAGCAGGATGTTTCAGGTGTGTCTGCTTTATCTGGATACAGGAGTGTTTCCGGCTGCAAGTCTAACCAGCAGGGCTTGCAAAGCCATGCAGCCACAGCCCCAAAAGATGCCTGCCTCTGCATGTAGATCACTGGTAACCAGCTCTGAAACCCCAGCTGGGTGTACAGGGTCTGGATGGGTGCTGAGAGCAAATACTCCTCATAGGTACTGAAATGGAATGAAGGGGTTGTTCTACAAAGCATGACCTCCAGAGGACGCAGAAGCATTTTGAGGACTTTTTTTTTCCTATATTTTGACTTCAAGAAGGCATTTTATTTGTTGGTAACTTCAGCTTCTGTGGAAAAAGATTAAAAGGATCTTAGAAAATTGTTATAAAACATGAATATGGCGAAATGGAAAATATAAAGTCTGACAAAGGCACTTTGTTAACAATTAGTGGAGTTAGCTTGAGTCTTTAGATCTACAATCATGTTACATAAGAAGCTGAAAATGGTCAATATTTAAAAGTTTTTCTTTGGTCTTCAGTTTACTCTCAGAAAAATGGAGACAATAATGGGTCTGCCCACTAATTCTTAGCTGGCTTTATTACCTCTGTAGAGAAACTATGCTTCTTAACTATTTCCTAGTAAAAAAAGAACAGAGGCTCTTAGTACACTGATAAAATCATTTATAATAATTATATGTTAGCTGCTTAGTAGCTTGAATAAATTTAGTATATTGTGAAATGAAAATAATGCTGAAAGCAAGTCTGCCAAAAGAGCAGGATGAATAATTCATACCTAAATTGAACATGATAAATCTTACTCCTTTTCTCCATTGACAGAAAGCCTATATACAGATGACTGTTTCTGCAGATTTGTGCTGTTATTCTATGATTTATACACTCTACAGATCTCTTCTAGAGTATTGTCTGTATTGCTTAACAGTGATGGGTTGCACGAGGCATGCAGTGTTGTTTCTGCTTCCTGATGGCATAGTGCTAATGCTACAACCAGGCATCTGATACTGATGTTTATGGAAAACAAATATCAAATTCACTTTCTATAAATTTTTGAGTATAAAAACTTAGCCCTTGCTCTACATAAATATTGATAATCATAGAACATGGTGCTAGGAATTTTCCAAATGTTCATGGAAAGTTAAACAAGGTTAAAGTCAGACAGCTTGAAAATACAGCTGAATACTCATGCTGCTTTTTCCTGGTTTCAGAACTCTGGCACAATTCTAAACTGTACACTTGCCAAAAACAACCTTCTCTTCCTATCCTGGCATTATTATTCACGTTTCTTGTGTGAGAATCCTGTCATGGGTTTACAGAAGGGTAGCTCCACCTGATAGCACTATCAGAGGTACATTCTCTGCTGCCATACAGTATAGATGTGAAGGCAATACCTGTAATTTGACATCATCACTGTGGGTGCATTTGTCACTATGTCCTGTGATCCCTATCACTCAACTGTTCTGAATTTCATATATCATTGTTGTATTAGATTCTATCTAAAGAGCTCAAATCAGAGCTTAGTTTAAGGAGATGTGTGGAGTCCCTGATAGCAAGCATGCATGATCTCAACATGGAGGTCCGCCTGGTGCTGGGTCAGCTGCAAGGATACAGCCCCATGACCTTATTTGTTTCATAGGCCAACAAACAGAATACCTGCAGTGAGTCACTAGAAAGCAAGCAAATATGTGTCTGAGTTCACTCTGTCTGTCACAGTGCCAGGAAGCCCAGATAAGTTGTTTTTAAAACGCCACCATAGAACCAGATTTTTCTAAGTCCCCAAGAAGCAAAGCAATTTCAAGAATACAGCAAGATAAACAAGGAGAAAAAATATGAAAGCAAAGCAGTAACTGCAGGCTGAGTATTCTCTTGAAATATCAAGTGTTAATCACAGACTGCAGCAAGGAAAGGGGAACATGGGAAAAATATTGACTAGTGACATTTTGTAGTCACAAATGGTGCAGTGAGTGCTAATAACCTCCATCATATTCAGAAATCTTAGAAACAGTGTGAGTGATGCTTGAGAAAAAGGAAGCATAGCTTTTCCTTGTCAAAGACTGTTCCTCTTGGAACACAGCTTCTGCGTGAAGAGGTTGATGGAAGAGCAGGCAACACCACTCGTGATTGTGTTTTAGCTCCTGTATTGCCAATATCATGGAGCAGCACAGTCCAGCCTTACCTTATAAAACATATTTTATATTTATTTTTAACATGTTTATGTATCAAGTTGCCTTTACTTTGCTATACATGAGAAACTACTGAATATGCAGGAGAAGGGTAATGCAACGGGCAAAATAAATCAATTTCAAATTTCAACTAAGAGCTTTAATAGTTGGGCAAATCTCAAAGTTTTCTGTTTGAGACTAATTTGATAGAAAGCCTAACATTAAGAAACAATTACTTAAAGTGGCACTTGTCTTTATCTCCCATGTTAAGACATACCAAATGAAAATTAGAAGAAGCAAGATGAAATGTTATAGTTAACATTAAATTCCTGAGTATGTGAGTTAAGTCCATTTTATTCACATAGCTTGAGAGGCCAATGAAATGCAAGGGCAAGAACTTGACTTCTTTGCATTGTAATTTTGTGATTACAGTTTATGGGAACTAATGTGATTGTTTAGAGCAAGGATGCTGCTTTTGGATGCCTGTGAGGTGGTTTTTTTGTTTGTTTGTTTGTTTTTTTTAACATTTGTTCTAATGTTTTTCACTAAAGCCTACCTGGGGACTCAAGATGAGCTTATTGTCTACAACAAGACAATTAAGTCACAGTTCTGGCTCCATCAAGCAGCTTGCAAGTCATTGGTGCTCCCTCCTGATGAGCATGGTCACCTGTCAGACCACTGTCTGTGGATGCAGAGAAAATGAATTAATCCAGAAACGAAAATGGCAAAGGTGCAGGAGGTATTGATTTTATCCTGAGACCTGTCCTTTTACACACCAAGGCAAGTGAAGGTCTCTGGCCCAAGTATTAAGTGTCCTCTCTTTAATGGCTGTGACTTAGTCTTAATTTTCCTACCAAACAGCTTTTGAAAGCTGAATAATGCATGAACAGAAACATACACAGAGCTATTTCAGGATCCCCAAGCTGGCATGCCTTCACTCAGATGATAAGCATCTAGCTGTGTCTATGAAGCTAGGCACGTCAAAGTGTCCTTGTGCTGTTGTAAATTCTTAACTTCAGACTAAGAGAATTCAAACATTTTATTCCAGAATTCAAAAGCCTGGCCTTAGTTTATTGACTACTTGTGTGCCGTATCATATCATTTTCCATACTTTGCATAGGCAGCAAATTTGTTGCAGATATACAAAATAATTTATGTCTACAGGCTAGAACTTTCCTTTAATCTTGATATTTGGATGAATAACCTATACAGAACTGCTCTTAGCACATATGTATTTCCTGGCATCAATGAAGGACTTAAATTTCTTACAAGAAATTTAATTTGATATGTACCAAATGTTGAAACTTACTACTTCTGGACAAAGTCATGGTATTTTTTTTTTGACTTGAAGTGTTCCATAATTGAGATGATGACCAATGACATTCTTCGGGAGATTTTACAAAGCATTTTATTCTTACTATCATAACCTAGTTTTCCATCAGAATATCGTTATAGTCTGAAGCCAAACTGGACAGCTACTAATTTAGACCCTAGAAGAAGCTGGAGGGATACAAACAAACAAAAATAAAGGAGTATAACTACTGATCTTGAAAACACAGAAGAATAGCATTCCAAGTAGAAGCATCAAAATAAAAATAAGATTAATACAAGGCATAGATCAAAGTTGGCCCAGAATTGACAATGTCCTGGTGAAATGCATATCTCTGCTGCCACCGACATTTTTCCCACAGTAGGAAAATATTATTTACAGTTCTGATAGGAAAAGGATAGAATGAGGAACTACTTTAAGAAATTTGCACACTATCTTAAACAATGAAGTGGTAAATATTAAGGAATTCATAATCTATATATTTAGTATCTGCACAACCTCAGTAAGATGCTGCCATTTTAAGCATCTTGGCCTGTGTGGACTGAAGAAATATTAGGAAAAAATAGTATAATTTATGGGTTAAAGTAGCATTTTAATAAGGTAAAAATAGCTGACTTTCATCATTGATGGATAGAGCATGGTATTTGAACTTGATCAGAGGAAAACTGCATTTTTATAAAATTGCTCATGTAAGATAGTTAATAACTTGTCAGAACCATCCAACAAATTAGGCTGTTTTATTATTCCCACTCTTTTTTTTTTTTTTTGCTAAAGTACTAGTCACCCTAGTTCCAAATGGCACTCACACATGCAGCATTATCATCTCTCAGACTGGCCTTTCAGATTTTACAGTTAAACAAACAAACCAAAGCTCTTTTATTAATCATGAACCATCCTGGCTACAGAACGTAAAGATGATGGAACTCTCAAGAAACGGAAACTTCAATTTTCTGGTGCTGCCTGCTTACCACCGTGATGTCCCAGCTCTTGCCCTCTCCCTACACTCCTTCCTTGACACATATAGTCATTGGGAGTTTCAGGATCAGGTATGATGGAGGCTGAGGGATCAGGATTCCACTTTGTTTGAAATTACAGTAGAGAAGAAAGTTCCTATGGCTTCATGTCAGAAGCAGAAGTTCTTCTTAAGATAGATGTGTTGCAAAATTGAACTGATTTCTGGTCCTTTCCCTGGTTTCATTAATGCTTAAAGCTGATACAGAAGATGAATAGTTGTAATGCAATGCTTGTCTTTGGTGAGATTATTGGAATAAAGCATTATGGTTTGATGTCTATGCTTCATGGAAAATGTTAAAGCTTCTGGAAAAAAAAAAAAATCAGAGATAAGTTGCAAGATTTATCTGAAATCCAGAAACTACTACTGCGTGGGAGAAAATTAAAGAACTGCATCAGCATTATCACAGCCATAGTCCTTTCTCATGCCACTGCAAGCAACAGAAACCGAGACTTTGCTCAGACCACAAGTATAAATTTAAAGTGTTTTGGTCTCTTGCTGGTTCCTTTGTCCTGTCGGGTAGATGTGTTAAGAGCTCCTCTTTCTCAGAGGTTTCCAGAGCTCCTTCCTCTCCTCAGTCAGCTGCCCCCAGTGGCCACAGGCAAGCTCTCACTCTTGTTGTTTTTATGCTCAAAATCTTGTTTGTAAGCAAAAAAACCCCAAACATATCATTTTATATAGCCAATAATTTAATGTTATTACCACTGAAATCTGAAGGGTCTAATCATTATAAGTTGAGATCCAATTCTTACAAAGAATAATTAGCTAGAATGCTTCCATACAGAAAAAAAGCCTCAATAGTAACAGCACTTCAGTTAAAATGCTTTACACACCTTTCTTATTTCCTACCCTTTTCCCTGGAGCTACACTCACCCCTGTGCTCCTCTGTGTCCTGGAGTTGCTAGTTGCATTCTGGTAGTGTTGAGCAGCTGCTGTGAGTCATCAGAATCTGGAGTCCTTAATCAGGATGAGTATTAGGTTCATGTTCATGGGTTTTTCTTCCTGTCTATAGCCTGGATACATTTCTGTCTTTATGGCTTGTTGCTATCTATGGCAATAACGTACCATGGTACCACAGAGGATATGCAGCCACAGCTTGAGTCCATACACAGAAGGTATTTGGCAGCCCTGGCAGCAATTACTTTGACACAGACAAATTATTGTGTCCAGCATTATGCAGCACTGAAGAAAGCCAAAAATGCAATCCAAAGGTCTGAAAGTGCCTTATAAAATAAGCCATGGTGATGCAGGGCAGTATTTGTAATCCAGTAAACAAAATCATAAAGTGCTCCAAAGGTGTGAGAGTAGTGTGAGATATTTCATTACAGTGCATTTTTAAAAGCAAAGTTATTTAACTGTGGAGAATGGTTGCCAAGAAGGGATTTGCACTCTTCCTCATCAGCTCTCTACCTATAACGCTCTACGTAATTCATGGCAACAGAACTTAAGTAGGAGTTACTGACTGGGCTTCTGTGGCACAGGCTAAGCAGCAGAACATGTTAGGTGATGATCATATCGCTTTTCTGACCTTAAAATCGTAAAAAGATCAAGAAAATGTAGTTAAAAAATACATTGAAGTAGTATGTCTGGAATGGTACTAATATGTAGCTTTAATGATTGCAATTTCGTTCCACATGCATTTCTTCCATTTAATTTTGAATAGGCTCTACCACAGCTACATAACTACACTTCTAGGAGTATAAGTCCAATATTTAGATCATTAAAATTCTTACCACCTAACCTCACAATTGGCTAAAATGGGTAGCGTTCTATAAGTCTTCACACGAACATGACACAGTAAAGCACTGCATTGAAGGCAATTGCATCCATATGAAGGTTGCAGTGCACTTGAACTAAATGCACTGCAGGAGTTTAAGAGCTGACTTTGTCAGAGTCTTACCTCAAGGATTTGTGGATTGTTTCTGCCACAGATACTCATTAAATAAGATTTACCTGTCACTGATTTGACCCTGCAGATATGTCTGACTAAAACTGAAAAAGTTTAGAAGTGACTTAGAGTATTGGTTGTTTCTACTGTTATCTTTCAGTTACTGCTATTTCTGTTTTTAATGTCAGCATTTGTGATAAACATCATCCAGACCCATTTGTAAACTCTCAGCTTTACTTTATGTTGGGTTTTCAAAAGAAAGGTTTGAGCAATACATGAAAAAATGTAATGACAACGGAAAGTACTTTTTCCATTTAGCCCAAGTGAAAAGCTGAGAACTATTTAAAATATGGTTACATATTCACAGATATTCTGGTTTTGGGTAAACAGAAATGCAGTGCCTGTAAGTTTGGAAGTTCAGTAATTATCGCTAGAAGCCACCATTAAACCTCCAGACAAACAATGGAAAGTTACTTAGTTTGACAAGGCTGTAAGATTAATTTCTACTAATTATTCCTGTGATTAATTTGGCTCATTAACTTTCACTGGAGGAAAAGGAAACTGAAAAAAAAAAAAAATCAATATTTCAGTTCTCTCTTTTTTTTTTTTTGAATCATCTGGGAATGTCATATAGAATCTATTCTATATATTTTGCATAGTGATCAAGGGAACCAAAAGGAGCCCAAGGATTATTAAACTAAGAAATAGTGATTAACACTAAACACAGCTATTGTCAGAAGTCAAGGGACTACTGATTTACAGGAAACTTCTGTATTTAATAGTTTTTCTTTAGATAGTTGATGTTTTCCTTTTTTTTCCTCAAAAGGATCATACTAATGGCTCATTTGGATAAGTTACCTAGATTGATTTCTGGGCTGATTCTGTATCATTGCTGTATTCTTTACATTGATTGCAAGGGATCCACCTTTGGGAATATTTGCTTCCTTCCATTATTCAGAGTGTCTAGATTGAATTTCTATGTAAGATTTTTTAGACAGAAAATCTGAAACACAAGAATACTTCCTAGAAGAGCATAAACATATATATGTTCATAGTTATACTTACACGTTGCAATTACATGTACCCACACAATCAACAGATATACAATTAGCAGAGTAATGTAGTTAGGCTGACAATTTACAGGTCACATAACTAGAAGGATTATCATGGCAGAAACGGAAAATGTGAAATAAAAGAAAATACTCACCTGTGTCCTAGGCTCACAGTAGAAAACTCCAAAAGGAAGGACCTCCAGAAAGAAAACCTTCCCCCATGGCATTCAGCCCTTAAATGGGGTCTAGGAGAGGTTCAGCCAGGCTCCACCCCTTCTGGTCACACAGCTGAATTGCCTTCACCTGTGCTTCCATGGCTGACTCAGTGCTTGTGTCAGGTGATCAATCAGTGGTTCAGGCTGTGACTCAACAGTTCCCATACAGTATGTGCTTGCAGATATGTGTGTATATATAAGTACATATATATATACACATATACGTTCCTTCAAAATTTGCGAATTTTACTTATTGATTTTGTATTCTTTTTATTTGCTTGTTTTTGGAAGGATTTAGTTTGGAAATCTGGGAATTTTTTGAGAATAGCAGTTCTAATATTCCACTTTTCATAGAGTTCTGCATATATCTTGCTTTGGCTTTTCTGTAGATGATGAAAACTGAAGTCTGCTAGCCACAGATGTGAATGATGTAACATTCTAATAGAGTTTCAAGAAAATAGAGCATGAAAATCAGTTTTCCAGCTGTTCCAATAGGAAAACAAAAACATATTTTTCCAGTGCAAAACTTTTATATTTTTAGTGGCCAGACACAAATGGGTACACTCAGACTTCTTTTTATTAGAAGAGTGAATACACAGTATAAAATGATCAGAGTGCAAGACACATTTTTCAATCTCTTCATACAGCTGTTGTATCATGAAAGGATAAATATTCTGATTTACCATTGCTGGCTGAACTGTTTCAGTGTGTCAGTGAGTAATGTTTCTAGAGCAGATATAAAGTGGCAGAGCAAAGTTTCTAAGTTTACTTTCTTAGTTCCCAGGATAAAGGGTTTGGGGCTGTGTAATCCAATGTAACTAAATGCACCCTCAGCAAGTTTGCAGGTGAGACCAAGCTGTGTGCTGTGGTCAGCATGCCTGAGGGACAGGATGCCATTCAGAGAGATCCAGAAAGACTGAAGCAGTGGTCCCAGTTGAACCTCATTAGGTTCAACAATCCCAAGTGCAAGGTCTTGCATCTGGGTTGTAACAGCCCCCACTATCAGTACAAGCTGGGGGATGTAATGATGGAATACAGTGCTGCCAAAAATGGCTTGGGGCACTGGTGGATGGCAGCTAGACGTGAGCCAGCAGTGCACCCTCACAGCCCAGAAAGCCAACCATAATTTGGGCTGCATCGGCCAGCAGGTCAAGAGGTGATCCTGCCCCTCTGCTCTGTGCTGTGAGACCTCACCAGGAGTACTCCATGCACTTATGGAGTGCTCAGTATAGGACTGTTGGTGCATGTCCAGAAGAGGGCCACAAAAATAATGGAAGGATGGAACACCTCTCATGAGGACAAGCTGAGAGAGCTGGAGCTGTGCAGCCTGGAGAAGACCCCAGGGAGACTCAAGAGTGGCCTTTCAGTACCTAAAGGGGGGCTGTAAGAAAGAAGGGGACAGATTCTTTAGCAGAGTCTGCTGTGACAGGGCAACGGGAGATGGTTTCAAAGTAAAAGAGGGGAAATTTAGATTGGATATAAGGGAGAAGATTTTTACAATAAGGGTTATGAGGCACTGGCACAGGTTGCCCAGAGAGGTGGTAGATGCCCCATCCCTGGAGACAATCAAGGTCAGGCTGGATGGGGTTCTGAGCACCTGATCTTGCTATAGATGTCCCTGCTCATTGCAGAGGAGTTTGACCAGATGACCTTTGAAAGACCCTTCCAACTCAAACTATTTTATGATTCTATGATATAGAAATTAAACTATGATGTTTAGATGTCACTTTTACTGTACCGTTTTAGTGTCTCAGAAATTTTACAGTAGCTTCACTTATATGTAAGAAATTGAGAACCCCTTAAATGACTTGTCCAAACTCATGAGTGACTTATCATCTGTGACAAAGTAGTGCTGGACAATCAGGACTCCCACTTTTGTGTTAATTGTCTAACTAAAATCTCCTATGTCTTTTCTTCCAGTGGAAAAGATTACAGCTGCATGCAACCTAAAATTGTAAAGTAACTTGACAGAGAATACTGTAGTGGAGAGAAAAGAATCAGTAAATTCAAAAATCAAGGTTGTATCTGAGCTGAAAATCTTTATGACAGAAGAGAAAATAACTAGTTGCAAGAGGTTAAAGGACATTCTGCAGTTTCAAGTACATGTACTGCTCCCATCCCTATTTCTAAGATTGTTTACTCTTATGACACCATGGTTTGTGATATCAAGTCATCTCATATAATGTTACTGACATTTCAGTGCATGTCAGATATGTTTTAGTGTTGCATGAAAACATGAGATTTTTAAAGAATGTGTGCCTCAGTATATTCTACTGCATTTCAAACATCCAGCAAGAGCAGCACTGCAAATATGTCTTTGATGGCTTTTCAGAAACAGAAGGCTGAATTCCATCGTTACATCTCAGCATCTGCAGAATTTTCTCTGTGACTGAGCAAAACTGGGAACAAAGCATTTTAAAGCATTTCTTCATAATTGGAATATCGTAAGAGTTTGGTCTTATTACAGGAGTGTATAGAATCTTGAATGTCCATAACTGACTTTGAATTCAGCCTCTATCTATTTCTCTGAAAGGAAAAAAATATGCCTGGATAGCAAAAAAGTATATATGTAGCTAGTATTATTAGTTTTTTACTTTTCTTGAGTGTTCATTTACCTGGTTACAATTTGTGTAATACATAACAATAGAGCATGTACAAATGGCCCATAGTCCATCTAACTTTAGATTTTGATAATCAGGTAAAATTAATTGTATTTTCAAATATTCTCCTAGAATCTTTGAAATAAAAACCTGGGTAAGGAGGATGATCTTTCCTTATTTTAAAACTGATATCTTAAATAATAATTTTAGACAAAAATGTCATCTATTGTTGTAATAGTTCTGGAAAACCTTTTGTTTTCAAGTGTCTAAATCATTCCCAATAGCAGCATTCAGGAAAATATGCAGAATGCAAAATAACATTAAGTCCCAAAGTACATGTAGTACATACTTTATTTCAGAACATCAACTATGCTTCTGAAGTAGGATACTGAAATTGCCAGCTTATCAGACAATTATGCATAATTCAGAATTTCTGGTGAATTTAGGAGTCTCAGGCTCTCTAGTTCGTTGTTTGACGACCACATTTTTAGATCACTGCCCTAACTTTGATTCCTGGTTTTGTTATAAGGTCTCAAGAGGCATAAATGTTTACTAAAGATTTGCAAAATGTGCTGAGCTGCTCAAATTAGCCGCTATGAGCTGTTACAGGCAAAGGTAGTCTGAAGCTGTCCTTCAGTACTTACAACTTTAGTCCCAGTGGGACTCATTGCACCGAGGCTCTGCTCTAAGAGGTGCTATTATTCATTTCTCACAAAATGCATCTGGAGAAGACAATGATGATCCTTCCATAACCTTTTATCCAATAACTCATGATTAAAGTACTCACCCAGGCTGCAGGAGAGGCAGATTCAATTGTCTCCTCTATGTAATGGGATTCAAACCCCCTACATGTCCCAGAAGAGCATCATAATGACCAGACTATAGGCTATTCTGAGTAAAGGCTTTCTTGGTCCCATGAAAGCTGTTTCATGCTGTCTGAAATAATTGAAACTAGTGGTAGTGCTCTTGTAGCTGTGATGGTCTAAGAATAATAAGAGAAGAAAAACTTGGTGGGAAAAGGTAGTGTCTTCTATAAGAACATCTGATGTAGCTGAAAGAAAAGGACAAGCTCAGGGTCATCTAAGACATTCTCCAGATCTACAGTGGAAATTTAATTCGGCAATAATACATTTAATGTAAAAGATGTAGGGCCAAAGAGAGAACGATGATGGCACTTGGGAATGCAGACTTCATCCCTACTCGGATGAGTACTTAATATATATTACTTATTCATAAGATGAGGAAATGGCATTTAAGTAACTAAGTTAGATAGCTCTCACTCTCTTGTTGTTTCAACCATGTACCATGTAAGAATACAGGATATGCAACTGGAAGTTGTAAACCACTGTATTTTTAATAGAACAGTTTTTAAATGCTATTCGTCCTTGTCAGTGCACATCACTTAATGGGCTGCTACCTTAGGAAATATGTCCTTGTCAAAGGCAATATCTAATGTTTTGCACATATGTATAATGAATTACAAGATCATTCCACCTCATTTTTATGTGAAACTGATTCTTTCATGAAATTTCTCACATCAAGTGCCCACTTCCCACAGAAAGACGATTTTTTTTCATCACAGCTGCAAGAAAATTTTCTTCTTCTCTGGCAAGTGTCTATAAATCCTCCTCCCTTCTGCATTGGGTGTCCACAGGGCTCTGCACAGGGATGCACACAGGCTGGGAACGTGCAGGGTCTGCCAACACACCACAGGTGGTGCTCACAGCCCCATCCAACAGTTTGGCTCTGACCTCAAAGTGGCAGCTCTTACCTTGCCTCATCTTACCCTTTTTGTCCATTATTTGTTTTCACATGAATATTAATAACCTTTCCTTTAAAGTCAGGTACCTTATACAGTTTTCAAGAAAGAAAAAGCCAGGAGATACTCAGTGCAGTTTGGAAAATGAATTTTTGTTGTTTTCCATAGTTACATACAGAATGCCTGTTGGAAGTTGTCCACCAGCCAGGATAGTGTCCCAGTGGTCTAAGAATACAGCTGTACTATTTTCCAGACTACCAATCCCTCAGTTACTGTTAACAGTATTGTCAACCTTTGTTTTAAAAGTATGCACATTTTCTTTTTATTTATCTTTCAGAACTGAGTACTGGCAGCTGTACTTAAATGATAGGGTAAAACATAAAACCAGAGAGATAATTCAGTTCTTATTTATTTTTTCTAGGATTCTTTTTCATTTCAACCCTCAGTTTTAATTTGATAATTTGAGTTACAGTTGAATAATAATTTTCCTTCCATTTCTGACCTTTTTTCCTGGCTAGAACAGCCATAGTGTAGGAAAAACATGAGATGGAGGGAATAAAACAGGATAAAGGAACAAGACAAAAAATAAAGTTACTAATTCAGACTCTTGGGGTTAATCAGGCACAAAAAATCAAATATTAGTTTCATATACTGAGTTTTTGACAGGAACTTTCATATTGTAAACCTTTAATAATACATAGTAAGTATAATAATCACTTCATAACTTTAATCTAATTTGAAGAAGTGTAAACCTTGACAATTTTTCATTATTTGTGAAATAATATTTATTAATCAAATATTTGTCATCAGTGGGAAGCATTAAAATCAGAAGAGAATCTCCATAAGGTCAGGTTAGATAAGATGTGGTCACATCAAGTTGAAAAAGAGCAGAGAATGCATTTCTTCTTGCACTTCCAATGTCATTAACAAAGTTAAAATTTTGCAGAGCCCTGTTACTGCTTCTACAGGACAGCTGTAAAGAAAGGACTTGAACGGCATTTACCACTCTATTTCTCAAATTAGAAACACTTAGAGCACTGGGAGACTTGTACCCCCTTCTCAAAATAATAATGTTTCATATGCAGAATGTGATCTTCTTACAGGGATGGCAGATACTAATGTACTGGAGCAGCTTGTGGAAGTTGGTAGAGTTGAAACAAACACCAAGTCAGAGTTTCATTGAGATAGCATCATTCCCAAAGTCTAGGTGGGAAGATAGGACAACAGCTGCAACCCACGTAACAAAGGGGCCATCTCTGAGCAGTAACAAGAAGGAAAACAAAGAAGCCTTGAATGTAAAAATACAGTTTGTTTTGAGGATTTTTTTTTTTTTCCATAAAATTTTCAAGGAAGTGTTGAAATAATATTCTCTGCTCTTCTTTAGAACATATAATAATGAAAAACATTTTGCTATGACAAGATTCTTTTACTTAACTTAGTATTGTTCTAGTTGCTACATCAGGAATGCTACTTACTTCTGTGGAACTGTATTCACATTGTCATATTATATTGTTCATGACTAATAATTTGTATTATTTCAGTATTTTAAATTTTAAAAAATGTATAGAAATGAAGTGCTTTAACTTCCTGAGACAACATATTTTGACATTAGCAAACCATAAATATTTGACATTATCCAAACAAACGATTCAATATTTCTGAATCTATGTTTATTGGAGCTTCCATTCTGAAGGAACTGATGACATTTTGACATTTCTTTCTGATTTAGAACGAAAACACATTTTGATTTGCAATATTTTTTCATTGAAAGGAATCTCTACTTGCTGACTAAATTCTGTTGCAAATCTCATACTATAGGAAGGCAGTTAGCATAATATAGGAGCAACAAACAACCCTGGATTCACCCAGTTCTATAACAGGTGCTTCAGAGAGCTGCAATAAACCATCCTCTACAGATGTCCATTTCCCTGCACTGTGTGTGAAATGTGCTTAGGCATCCAGTTTAGACTTAGGCAGACATTTTAGATGTCTGATGTGGGACAGGAGTGTCATCTAGAAGGGACCCAATTCTAGAGATTCTAGAGATAATTTACCTTTCAGTGCTACAAGTGAAAAACTAAATAATTACAAATAAAGCAATACCAGGGGATAAATTTAGGAATGAGTGAATGGTGGGTTGGAAAGGCTATTTTAATTTATACTGTCTCACCGCTTCTCACTAGTTATGTTTGTGTTTGTGCTTCTTTTTTTTTTTTTCCTTGCTATATTCTTCTGCTGATTTCATGTTGGCCTGAAGAATAGAATCATAGAATCACAAGGTTGGAAAGGACCTACAAGATCATCTAGTCCAACTGTCCTCCCATCACCATTTCTACTAAACCATATTTCGTAGCTCCTCATCCTGACGCCTCTTGAACACTGCCAGGGATGGCGACTCCACCACCTCCTTGGGCAGACCATTCCAGTGCCTGACCACTCTCTGAGAGAAAAAGTTTTTCCTTATGTCTAATCTAAATCTCCTGTGGTACAACTTGTGGCCATTTCCTCAGATTCTATTTATTGCCTGGGAGAAGAGGCCAAACCCCTCATCACAACACCCTTCAGGAAGTTGTAGAGTGCAATGAGGTCTCCCCTGAGCCTCCTCTTCTCCAGACTAAACAATCCCAGCTCCCTCAGCTGCTCCTCATAAGACTTGTGCTCCAGACACCTCACCAGTTTTGTTGCCCTTCTCTGGACACATTCCAGGGCCTTGATGTCTTTTTTGTAGTGAGGGGCCCAAAACTGAACGCAGTACTTGAGGTGCGGCCTCATGAGGGCTGAGTACAGGCAGATGATCACCTCCCTGCTCCTGCTATTTCTAATGCAGGCCAGGATAGCATTGGCCCTCATGGCCACCTGGGTTTGCAGGTTTTAAAATCTGCAAACTCTGGTTCCCTTGAATCCATTTTTTGCATCACTTCTGAGTTTGGCCTAATAACCTTATCGAAAAGAGTGAACTAATTCCTTAAATACATTCAATTGCATGTCCTGTAGCAGATACAGAGTAGACATGCTTAATTACCTGGCAAGGATGTTGGTTCTCCTGCCTGCTGGATACTCTCTAAGAGTAGATTATGTTCTGAAAAATAAAGAATGTTATGGGGAGATTAAGGTTTAGAAAAACATTCTTTCTAATCAGTTACTCCTTTCCTAAGACCCATAAGTGATAGATATTTTTTCTTGAGTTCTGAAAACTGAACATCCAAAGCTTTTTTCTGTGGTTTCCTCTGACTCCATTAAGGAAACTGCACTCTCAGGATTGCCATGTTATTCTCCAAAGAATTACAACAAGAAGCTGTTATGTTATTTGAACTCTTCTGAACACTGACTGCACACCATGCAGTGATGTGGTCACTAAGACAGCAAATGTTGGGATTCTTACCAGTTGTTTTTTCCCCCGTTAAATATCTTGAGTTTGATTTGAGCTTCACTGAGTTAAATAAAATATTTCTGCTGGTGAGGATGACTCAGTTTGTGGACAACAGTCTCTCTTACCTTCTTCACATCAGTGAAAGAGCACCACTCCACGCATCAGAGATATCTGCACACCTACTTCAGGACACTCCTGCGGCACTCAGCTGTACCATCAGCTGTCTGTGCCCCGTTACAAGAATGTATCCAAGATTTCATATATTTTGCTGCAGTGGAGAACGTCTTTTACATACACTTTCATCTGTGTAAACAGGAACCTAGAAAAGCTCAAGGTCTGTACGGTGAAAAAGAGAAGTACAGCCACCTTGCTGTAAATCCAACCCTGAGCCAGCCAAGGTCTCAAAGTCATACAGCTGCTTTCAAGCAGCCAGAAGTTAGCAGCAGGGCCCAGCTGAGAGGTGCATGTGTCTGAAAACTGGCTGATATCTTTGCTTCCAGACTGTATCCACATCATGGCTTTCAAACTTTGTACACAGAGATGCACAGAAATATGCCTTTACTGCCTGCCTTTAGGTCTGTGGTATTCCCAATTGGGATTTCCCAATCACCTGGGCAGCCTGTGTACGGTTAAGGACTCAAACACAGAGCTCACAAAAGCCTTGTGCTTTGCAAGGTAACTATATGTCCACTCAAGTCCACTGAAAACCTAGAGATTGCATTATTTTCTCAAAATTTTTAATTTTTCTTCATCACGTATTTCTGAAAAATATCCCATAGAACAGATATTCTGTAAATGTTCTGATTAATTATGTAAAGTAATGAAGGATCAGTAATGTCAGAAATGAGGCAAAACTTGCAGGAATTATACGGTCCACTAGGGGAATACTGAGGTCACAGTGGTTATCACATGAAATATGTGGTACTTGAGCAATTCCATATGGACTAATGGAAACAAATTTAGCACCGCTTATTAGTGGGCTCATTTGGTGTGAAGACAGTTGTGATGTTTCTTCTTCAGTTTGCCTGCTCATTTACTGTTCCCGTAAAAATTTGTAAACTTTTAGATTAAGAAACAAATTTACTTACTTTGCTTCCCAAGATGCATTTCTAAGCTTGAGGGTGTACCTGCAGAATGCTCCATCTCCTACTGCAGAGAGCCTGAGTTTCAGTGTGGCACCAGATATCATGTTTATCTGAAGAGCTGCAGTGCTTTGCCTTCACTTGTGTTTATCTCAGAGGTTTGCATTATGTGGGTCTGTAACTGAGCTTTTCATTGCAGTAGATCAGTGTGTTGGGATGGTGTTTGTGTAACCATGGCTACTGCCATTTTTCAGTTCACTTTTTCTTGTATGTAGCTGCAGTCACACTTTGGGGTTACTTTATTTTTGTCTCATTTTTGAACAGGAGCCTTTGAAGTAGAAGCGTTCCCTGATAGAGAGTTGCTCACTGGCACCGGTCTTTCAGACTTTGTGAAAAGAGGCTGGAGTGAAATTCTGTGACTTACCTGTTACAATTTGACTGATTCTAATTTGACAGTTTAAAGCTGATCGCTTCTAGGCAAGCCTGCAAGTTCACATTCACTGTTGACAGAGAGAGCTCGTGTTTGTGACACCCTTCAGGGAAAGCATCTTTCCTTGAGATATAGCCCAACAAAGCAAACTGCACACCTTTCATAGTACACCATCGGAGCCAAAGTCTACTGCCATCAGTTGAAGCGAAATTCATTCATCAGTGAATGGAAATTCACTTCAGTGTTATTGTTTGGGTCCTATGGTAAATGGAATCTTTTCCACTGCTGAGCAGTAAGCAGGAGGATCTGAGATGTGGCAGTGTTGAGGTTGCGGGGGTACAATGAGTGCAGTGATGTTCGTCTGAACTTTCAGATGGGAGGTCCCTTAATACCTCTTTTTCTGCTTTAGATGTAAAAGACCATGTTACTTCTCAAAAAAATGGAAGATTTTAAGCAAACTCAATTTTTGCTGCTCAGCCAAACAGCAACATTCTCTAACGTCTGACAGAAAAATACCAAAGGGAATGAAGGGAAGCTCTGCCTGTATGATGACTGCCACGATTCCCTTCAGATCATTTAAATCAGAGTGAGACTGCATAGAAACACAATTACAAAACAGTAGAAGTCTATAGACGTCAGTAGAACTTGTCCCACTGCAAATCTGGCCCCTGAGGCACACTTCGAAACAAAGCGATAGCTAATTTTGTTCAGACTAGCTATTAAGAACAATCCATGACAACAGTGGTTAATGGAAACAGCCAACTCCAAAAGTGGAGCTAATGCATTGCCTTCAAAACAAACAGTGCTAATCAGTTATTACCACTATCTGCCCTGCTTGGGCAGAGTTTCTAATGGAATGTGCTGTCTGTTTGGATTCATATAATGTATCCTGTAGGCCAGAGCACTAAGTAGATTTTAGCACCAGTTTTCATCCTGTTGTTGGAGGGAGATTTCCTTTTTAATTTATATATATACTCACATATAAATTTTATTGCTCTTTGCCTTTCCCGCAGCTGACAGTTAAAAAAAGAAAAGCATTAAAATATTAGACCAGAATTTGAGGTGAGGTGATAATGTAGCATATATTGCCTGGCTGCTATACCAGCTTCCTGGAGAAGGAATTGGAAGGATTTGTTGAAGAATAATAATTCTAAATTTGCCATACTCATGAGTGCAATTAACTGAGAACAGACTTCAGGGAATAAGAAGCCTGCTGCTGCTGGCTAAGAAGTGATTAGTAACTGGCATAAAACTTCATTGTTAGGGTAAATACAAAAATGAGACATTAAATATGCTAGAACTATCTAAGCTCTCCTTATCACTGCTTATGACTGCTGACAACAGGAATGTTTGTGATATGACATGGAGTCAGAATTAACTTTACGTATAGAATTTTCTATTCTCCTCACACTCTGTGGAGGAGAGTATTGCTGTCTGAGCGATTGGCTATGAGTACAGCTCTTTGCTTTGATGTGTTCTTCTCAAGTCACATTTGCTTTTCACAGTCTGTTTTCTCACTGTTCGTGCTACTCTCATTAGTATTTTAATCAGTGCTACAAAGAAGTTTGGAGGAAGTTTCTGTCTAAATAAAGCTAATATTCAAAACCCCAAACCCTGGAGCCATGGTGGATCTTTTTCTGCTCACTCTTGAAAGCTGTCCCCAGACCTGATTCCCAGCTGTGCAGAGAGCAGCCCAGCTGCTGGGCCCCACAGAGCAGCGCCCCAGTTGCCTGATGCTCCACAAGTATACATCCACCCTGCACCTGACCAACCATGCCCCAGGGGTTCTGTGATGCAGTCTGTGATGCAGTTGTGAAGGTGGAGGTGAAGGAGCATGATAAGCTCATCCTTCCTCTCCAGTCTGCTTCTTAACAATGGTGCAGATATAGACAGTTAATCTACCCTACTGATCTGAAGCTCTCATCAATCACAGTCAAACCAATCCTTCCCTTTATACTTAATTTCAGCTGCAGAATGCCGCACCGCACAAGCAACTGTTGTATCTGTTGTTTTTTATGTATATTGCTTAGCATCTTGTTCCAGTTCCAGCTTTCATTCATTTCTAGTTGTGTACCTTTGAACCTTAATTCTTGCTTATGTCTATCTCTCTGAGTTTCCCATCCTTGGCACCCAGGAAAAAACGTGATCTGGAAGAATGAACAGAATCATGGAGTGGATGCATGCTCATCCCTGCCACTGACAGAGCACCACAGGTGACCTCACAGGTTTAAAAATACTTAAGACTTTCCTCTTGATAGAGTATTTCTCAGTATTTGGACCTGCTCCAGAACCTCAATGTCCTTTCTGTACTGAGGTGCCAAAACTGAACACAGTACTCGAGGTCAGGCCTCACCAGTGCCGAGTACAGGGGCAGGATTACTTCCCTAGTCCTGCTCACCACACCAACATCCCTTTCCATCAGACAGTTTTCCAGCCACTCCTCCCCAGGCCTGTAGGGTTGCCTGGGGTTGTTGTGACCAGAATGCAGGATCCAACACTTGTCCTTATTGAAACTCATACAGTTAACCATGGCCCATTGATCCAGTCTATCCAGGTCTCTCTGTGGTGCCCTTCTGATACACTGACACAATTTCAGGAGCTGCTGTAGAATAGGAATAAGCAACGATTTTTAGAGCAACTTCATAACTCAGGAATAAATCCACCTACCAAACTAACTGACTGGGGTGTCTCTGGGGCACAAGGTTTCATCACAGTACCTAGAAAGAACTGGGTGAGTGGAGAGCAGATTTGTAAAAGTGAGTGAGTTTAGCTCACTGACAAAAAATGCTGTTGAGAGAGGTGTGATCTCTGTCCTATCTGTCCCAGCTGTACTTGGGAGATATTATGGAAGTTGTCCTCTTTCTTGAATTAGATGCTTAAGTCATTTCATTCTAGCAGTAACCTAAGAAAATACAAGATTTTTTCCCACAGAATATGGTGATTACTATCTTTCCTCATGTAGTAGATTTAGGATGGTATCCTCAGACTAATTTAGATAATGGTTTGATCCCAGGTATCTCATTTCACATTGACTGTTTTCCTTTTCTGCCCACGTCCTCATCCATGAGATCTATCCTATTCCATAATGGAAATACTTACACAGTATCTGAGGCCTTACTTCCTACTTTTCACATCTTATTGGCTTGTGTAAATGTTTCCCAGCTCCACAGATGTCTTGCTTTGAGCATGAAGTGGGAATAATGTGTTTAATTTAGGGCTGTTAATTATACTGCATTGAAGTTCAGTCCCCACGTGAACCCAATAATCAGTCCTTGACTCTAAACAAGGACTGTGGTGCAAAGGTGTTAAGCTCAGGCTTCAGTGAGAAACATGAAACTCAACAGTAATGGGTTTGATCTAAGCAAATGCCAACTAAAGAACTCTGCCTGTGGCCAGGTGTGGATTTTCATGAAAGCTGAGATTAAGCTTTTCTTGCTTTTGCCATCTTTCTGACAGACAGTTTGTGAAACAGTCCATTTTGTGATCTGATTTTAAAAAAGGCTGAGTATCTCCTGCTGAAGAACGGAAACTCAATTTAGAAATAAGTAAATAAAATTTAGCTTCCATTACATGCAAATTTATTCAGTTTAGAAAGAGTTAATAGTTATGGTTAAAATGAGGAAATGATATCCTCCCATGTCTTGAAACAAGACTTTTACTGTCTTGCATCCTTTCATTCTTGTGTTCATTTTGCATGTGACAGCAAAGACAACTTCTTGCCATTCTTTTGATTGATAACCATTTTTAAAAATATGACACAACATGCAAAATAGCACCTAGTTATGACTTTGATAACTAATGCTAGTTTAGGCAATCAAAAGTCAAAGAATAATTATCTACAACAGTGTTTCAATTAGCCCTTCTCCATAAACATATACATAATTTTCTTATTCTCAACCCATAGAGTACCAATGTGGGAATGTTCTGAAGAAGTGCTTTCCATCTTCTGGCAGGCAGATCTCTGAGATTATTTCTAAATATTCTGTGGAAGACATAAAAAAGAAAAAAAAACTATTATTATTAGGCTTAATTTTTCTATCCAGAAGGTTATTTCTCTACTAGAATATTCTTGGAAATGTATATCAATTGGAAGGCCAGTATCCAGTAATCTCTTTGATATGTACCATCACATCTAAAAGACCTTATACCCATTTGCACAGAAGCCCTGAGAAATGTAAAACAGACTGGCTGTGTCTGTATCAGTAAGACAAATAGTGTCAGGAAACACCCACAGGCACTGAAACAAAATCATCCCTGTTATTAAATTTTAGAATGATTCCAGACACAAATCTGTGCTCAGGCCAATTTTTTTTTTTCTTTCTTTTTTTTCCCCCTGTATAGTTTTTGATAAGATACGGGGAGTTACTGGAAAGCAGAGACTTGGATATCCCTGCTTTTGAGAATGAGATAATTATTACTATTAGCATGGATTATTTCAAACCAGTTGGTTTCAGAGAATGTTCTTACAACACTGAATGTGAATACATAAGTCATTCTTGGACAGATGTGTCACTCTACTCCAATTTGAAGGGAAGGAAAGGGAAGGTCAGTACTCCAGGTATTGGCAGGCTATTCTCTCTATTTTAAATCTTCCATTCAGTTCTTTGGGAAAACGCAGAAAATTTTGGAGCTTTTTAGTTTAGAGATCTTTCTGAATTTATTTCTGTGCAGTATTTTTGAAAGTTGTATCACTTCTCACCTTTTGTTTATTGGTGAAAACTTCACTCCGCAAAACCTCCCCAACAAGTAAAAAACCAGGTCCCCTTTGGCCTAAAAAATTCTTTAACATTTTTGTAGTCCCTAAGAAAGAGTTCCTGGCTGTTCATTCCCATCTGCATACATCAAACGATTACTGCTTTCCTCCTGTCATGTTATGCAAAGTGTTTTGAAAATCCATGTTACGTGCCACACTGATAACAATAGTATCTTTGTATTAGGAGAATTGCTTTGGCTGTCACAATCTCAGAACATAAAGAAAAGGGCATGTATTGTGGGAAATAATCTTTTTTAATGTAAAACTGGAAAAAAAACAGATAAGCTTTTGGATCTATGAGACCTTCTTCAGGTATCCTTTATGCTTATGCTGATAACATAGTAATAACTCAACTTTCAAGACACAGGGCATGTTATTCCACTTGTATTAGAAAAGTGTTTCTTATCTTACACAAGTGCACAAAATATGTGACGATTGGTAACAATGTACTCTGTCATAAATTGTTATTATTTATTACTTCTATAGCGCCACAGGTGAGTATTGCATTGTACAGACAAATAAAAACTGACAGTTCCTTACCTCGAGGAGCATACAAACAAAATTGCATATTACAGAGCCACCAGTAACAAAAAACAAAAAGAGCAAGTATAGAAGCCAAAACTTCCATGATTGGAAGAGGTGCATTTCATCTAAAACAAATACTGCTTGCTCCTTTTTTATGTTATTAAAATGAATGCACGAGACACAGAAAAATACATTAACTGTGTCTGGAATTACAGTACACTGAAGCCGTTTTTGTTTGTGTTGGAGGAGATATGAGATGGTCTACTAATTAAAAAAGAGCAGATAATGTCTGTCATGCATGATCTGTGCTGCGCTGTGAAGAGCAGAGCTCTACATTAACTTGTACAAATGCAACAACATTTACACAGGACATCTTATTATATGCTTCAGTTAAAAGCCAAGTTGTTCTGGTGCTGAGGGACAGGTATAGTCCATGAAAGCTCAAGAACAGTCAAGCACAAAGTCAAACAAAGGGAATCTGCATGTTTAAGTAATCATAAAATCATAGAACAGCTGAGGTTGGAAGGGACCTCAAAAGTTCATCTAGCCTTCCCTTTAGGGAAAAAGGAGCCTAGATCTTTCACATCTTGAAAACCTCCAGCAATAGGGATTCTAACATCTCTCTGAGGAGGTTGTCTCAGTGACTAATTGTTCCGACTTATATTAATACAGAGCCTCTTTTGATGCAGTTGTTACACATGGACCATGTAGCTTCTTGTGAAAAGAGTCTCTGTCCTCCTTGTAGCTACCTGTTGGGTACTGAAATAGTGTGACTGGGATCCTTCACAGTCTCCTCTTCTTCAAGATGAACAGACCTAATTCCTTTAGGTTTTCTTAACCCCTTACAGGCCCAATTCTCCAATATGTATTGGAGCAAGTCTAGTGAAGGGCCACAAAGATGCTTAAGAGAATAGAAGATCTGACATATGAGGAGAGGCCGAGCATTCTGGAACTAGTCAGGTTGGAGAAGAGAAGACTCAAAGGAATCTTATCCATACACCTGGAGGGAAGGTATAAGATAGAACCAGGCTTTTCTCAGTGTTGCTTAATGTAGTCGATGTCTTTGGAAAGGTGTTGGTAGTTTGAAAGCACAGGGATAGCTTTTTGAGAAGACAGGTGTTGCCTACGCTACATACAGCCTGTTTTAGCTGACACCAAAATGGACCCAGTGCAGGGTGTAGCTGAGCACATTAGCCAATATGACGGACATCTTTATGAAATGGCAGAAAACAGTGGACAGTTGGAAAGCACTGGAGAGAAATCACTCAATTCTGACCACAGCTGCCCCTGTATTGACTCCTTGAAGGGACCAAGTGTAACCTGCAATAATATAGAGGGTATGGTAGAAAAGTCTAGAGTGAAGTTGAGGCCAGTCCACCTTGACAAGAGACAATGGACACAAGTTGAAATACATAGAGCTCAATTTAAACATAAGATAAAATTGTGTTATTTACTCTAAGGGTGATTAAACACTGGCAGAGGTTGTTTGGAGATATTCTGGAGTTTACATCTCTGCAGATACTGAAAAGCCACCCGGATGCAGCCTTGAGTATCCTACTCCAGCTGGCCATGCCCACAACAGCATCCTCGACTGGAAGATCTCCAAAGGAACTTCTTGGCATCAGCCATTCTGTTACAGACCAGGCCATTGCAAAGAAGAGCCTGGCATCTGTGCTGGGTTACTCTTTGCACTTAGAAGATTGAATCTTGGATTTCAGTAACTTTTTTGTTTTAATGCAGATAAAATCACAAAGTTTTTACTTGACGTCACTTTTGGAAAATATTCACCTATGTGAAAATAAACCCACAAGTATGATTACTGTTGTAATTATCCATTGAGATAAGGTATTATGTTATTTGCATAATTAATTTTATGTACAGATGCATCAAAGGCAATTTAGTATGAAACATTTTATTAAGTTCTGTCAATAACGATGAAGAGAGTTTTATTTCATTTTGCTGTAGTACAGAAATACTCTTAAGGGTGCTGTTTCTAATTTCCTGTTTGGGGAACCAATTGTGCTATTAACAAAACAGATTCCTCTATTGTTTTTAGCAGCAATATTCAGTTTCTATAATGATTATTTCCTGGGAGATATGTGCAGAATTTGAAATGGAAGAGATAAGTCAAGTGACATACAAATGATTAGAATTAAAGCCAGAAAGCACATTCAATATGATGTTTGCTATGACACACGGTTTACTGGTGTTCCTAACCTCATGACACTCTTTCAGTAACATTTATAATTACCTATGATTTCTTCCATCTTTCTAGCAGCATTTTATTTAGAAATTATGCAATCAAAATAGCATTTTCTTGGAAAAAAAAGCTCTTCAGCATAGAGTAGTACTGACTGCATTTACAGAGCAATTATTTTTGTTAATGAAATGCTGAGATTGAAAGTCAAAACATGGAGAATGATGAAGACTTTCTCAAGACTGGTACAATGGCTTGAACTACAAAAGAATGGAGCTGAACCCACCAGTTCATCAAAGTTGAAAGTTTTTTCTTCTGTATTTTCTATTGTGTAAATTAAATGAATGTACTAAACTAACATGTTAACATTTGCATGCCAAGTAAACAGGATATATATGATATGTATCATGTAGCCAATTTAACAGTGTAGTACACACATATTTGATATCTATCTGATTAGATACTTAAATAATGTTTGTTTTTATTTCTGATATAGTTCTTCTTGGGAGTTAAGTGCACTCAATTGAAGTTTATTTGCTGCTTGAATCCCCTTGAAGAAAATAATTTCTCAGAGGGTACCTATGAGCTACCCATGCAAAACAAAAACATTACTCAGTGTCAGAAAATATTACACAGTAGAGTGTTATCTGCCCAGCAACTATGTTAGTGTTTATTTTGGGTGTGTTGTTTCTATTTAGCTTATGTTTTGAGTTTATTATGATATTTGTCCTCGTGACTGTTTTGCTTTCTAATCGATTCTGGTAAGAACTTTTCAAACACAGTTACAAAGCAATCGTTATAAAGCTGTGAGTTTACTGCAGTGCCATTTCATTCATTAAAACTGCTCATTCTATGATGTCACTTGACTGTCTTCTAAATATGCCAAACTTTTTATTGACCGAATGATAATTCAAATTGGGTATACATTTGATTTTGCCATACTAGTTTGTAAAAATACCCCTTAAAATGAAGAGGCAATAAACAGCTTTTCATTCTCACCTTTCTGTTGCCTTTTTTTTTTTTCATTATTCCACCCTCACCTTTCAGGACAGCAATGAAGCACACAGTCAAACATGAGTATATGTCAGAGATTCCTATAGAATCTGTGAGTTGTGTTTGTATCTGAATGCTTGTCTAAAGCACAGTTAATGTAAGCCAGGTTAACAAAGGACATCTAAACCTAGTTTTACAAAAAAATTCTTTAAACTGATTGATAAATAGTCAACATTTGCATACTTTCATATATGTGTCCTCCTAACAGAATGATGGTCTTGATGCACATAGCTGGCTAGCAGATGTAAACCCATGGTACAAAATCATCTCAGAAACAATTTGTTCTGACGGAGGGCAGAACAACTCAGTTAAAATGCACAATACTTTGCACAAAAATACTGACAATACTTTCTTCTGCATCTATAACGTTTCTTATTGAAGATATTTTTTCAAATGAAAAGTTTCCCCCCAAAATGATTGCATTTAAGGCTCATGGAACTGAATAAAAAAATATGTTTGGTACAAGCAGAAGTAAAAAATGCAGGTGTGTTCACATGAAATTAATAAGAACTTTCATAAAAATCATCTCATGTAGCACAACCCTCAGCCTCCAGGAGAGTACGAAGGAGACAGAGTAGGAATACTCTTCTCAAAGTTTGCTGTGTTCAAAGCTATAGTTTCATAGACATGGAAGATTCCTAATATCAATACATAAAAACAGTTTCAAAGGGGTGATGACAGGCCTGAAGTCCAAAGATAAGAGACAGGCTAGAAACAATAGTCTTGAGGTAATTATCTTCTGGGAAGATCCTGAGGATGTTCAGTCCTAGAGGAAGACTACACAGATGTTCAGATTGTGGATGTTGAAAGATTTTTTCTGGTAGGAGAACTCAGAAAAACAACCCAAATGAACTTTTTTATTTCATATCCCAAAATTGGAGCTCACAAATCCTAACTCCCAGGCACACAAGCACAAGAGAATAGAAGAAAAAGTAGGAGAAATGGGAGTAATTGAGCAAAAGAGATGTGATCTCTCTCGGCTCATTTAGAAAAACGAATTATTTTAATTGCAATTCTGACACGTCTTTATAGAGTGTGTGAAAATATAGGCCTGGAGACTCTTTTTTAACAGTGGCCTACAGGGGTTCATTCAAATCTTTACTGAACAGCTCACTGAAGCTCTAATTGAAACATTTAATTTGGCACTCCATAAAAATACCTTGAAATACATTTTATCACTGTACCAGCAAATATTAAATGTTACTTATTACAAGCAGGGAAAAGATGATCCTGCGAAAAATTGATTCTTGCTTCAGAGGCACCAGAAAGAAGCTAATTAACAAAATGCACTGCAAATTGCATGCATGAAATAAGTCAGGTTTGATTACACAGAGATTTTCGGTGTGAAAAGACACTGTATTTTGTCGTTGTTTTTTAATGCTCTTTTAAGCATCGTGTGAGAGAATCTGTACATATCTACATGTACATAATACTGTTCACTCTTCTCATAGAAAGTATTCATTTAAAACTCCAACAAAGGAATCAAGGACAACTGTACCATCAATGAAGGACAGATTGAAGAAAAGTGAAGCTATACAGTATCTTTCTTTTTCTTCTTCTTATTACAATGGCTTTGAAGAAATTCTTGGTTATGTTTGACATTTCTAGTGATGAATGCTGATTTTCACTGGAGCATACTAATAGAGAAAACAAGGAACAATTGAATGTCTTGAAGTAAAATGAGGGTCATTTTAAATATATGCGTAGAGGAGTCTTACCACTAATATATGCATCCTGTGTAACCCAATGTTGATAAGAAGATGAAGTGCCTGTGATATATTTGTGAAAGAAGATTCTGCAGAAGTTAAACTTCGCTCCTTTCATTAAAATTTCTGGTTGCTTTTCCTTCCCCCAAGATTGCCACAAAGTCAAGCACTGTTCTTTCTCAAAGGGAGAAACTGCAGTTTGCTATGAGCCCAAGAGAGAAAATAAAACAAGGCACGAGTCCTGAAAGGCAGTGTGAGCATAAATCACCATGAACGAATGGGCCACCTCTTCAAGGTGGTCCACAGGACAGTCACCATTAAAGAAGTTGTCAAGAAGATGGACTGAAGATGAGTCAGAAGTAACGAATGCAAGTCATTCAGCAGCTTAATCCATCAAACTACTTTATTGTCAGAGTGATCCTGATATACTTGATGAAAATAGTTTTTCATTTTTTTTTATTGTAGCAAATTATTCATTTTCCATTATTTTAGAATTACCAGTTAATCAATGATGTGCAGATAGTTAAATTATGCTGTTGCATTTACAAGGGCTACTGAAAGTAATGCCTCCTATTGTTTCATGTTGGCCCAAGACATCAAACACAGATGTTGATGGTATGGCATTGGATGTTGAACCTTCCCACCAATATTTCATCATATTTTGATGCTGTATGACAGATGGCAGCAGAGGGGCAGTCCAACAAAATGATGTCTGACATGGAAGTGCAGGTGAAGCAAAGATGTGGAATTGAATTTCTCTACACGGAAAAAAAAGCATCCACTGACATTCTTCAATGCTTGTTGAATGTTTCTGGAGACCAAACAGTGGATGTGAGCACAGTCAGGTGTTGAGTGGTATGTTCCAGCAGTGGTGACAGGAGCAGTGAGTTACCTTCACCAGCACAGATTTTTATTTTTTTTTTTTAATGAGTGCTGCATACAGGCTCATGTTCATCACTTTTGAAAATACAGGGCTAATGGTGGTGACTTTGTTGAAAAACTATGTTTGTAGCTTAGAATTTGCTCTATCAAATAGTGTCTTGTGCTCTTTCTATCTTTTGTAGTTTCCATGGAAATAAAGAGGAGATATTACTTTCAGAGAGTCCTACATACAAAGATTTACTTACTCAATTGTGAATTTTGCATTGTTTTAAAAATTAATAGAATAACTAATATTTGATCAACTGATGAGCCAGTGCACAAGAAAAACAAGGAAGTACTCTGATCCTGAAGTGTCTAATAAAATTCTCATGAAGTTAAGCATATAAGGAAGCTGCAATAATATGTTTTATCAGTACTACAAAGCTGTTTGGCGTAAGATTACTCCAGTGCAATTGTTTAAAAAATTAATCTGAAAAAATAATTCCTTTTAAGTTGAAAATGGAAAGTAAAATGTCAGTTCTCTAGTCACTGCTGACTTAAGTGTTTTTTCAGAAATCATTGCATAATTTTTGACAAGAATATTCACGAGTCTTCAAAACTCTGTCTTACTATCACCATACTAGAATTTATCCCAAGACTTTTCTGATGAGCAATGTCCATTCCCTGTCCAATATAAGAAATAAAATAAAACAGAAAGAGGGGATTGTGAACAAGAAACACAATGAATTCAGGCATTGAGATTATTTTAACATAAAAATCAAAAATACACAACTTTTTCATATTTTGAATAGTTTTTTGTAATCAGCACTAAAGGAATGAAAGTGTTTTTGGGCAAGTAAATCATGGAAGAAGGCTGATAAAGATACTGAAATAAATAGAAATATGAGGGTTAAGTTCTTTGTTAAATGTGATGCTAATATATGTTATTATGCTAAGTAACCCAGCTTCAGTTGAGAGTACTGAAATAGATCCCAAAATTCATGCAGCAAAAGGTAACAGTAAAACCATACTCTTGTAAGGCAGGAGAAGTAGTAGAAATTGTATGACTTTAAGATCTCAAGGATGGGGCTATTTTTAACAAAACAGGTCACTCAGTGTTGAAGAAGCCATGGAGAGAAAGGGAAGAAATACAACTACCTGACCTTGGTCATATCAAACCCTGACCCTGGTTAGGCCCTACCATCCAATCTTTTGTGCCCAGTTCACACGGCAATAACAGATCAAGATAAAGGTGCTTGAGTTTTTAAGATAGCCTTTTTAGAAGTACTGTCACCTTTGAAGATCTGCAGTATTAAAGCCATTTCTCTTTACATTGATAGAAATCTTTTACTGTATTCTAGAACTGTAAAGTTCCTAAGATGACTATAAATCAAAATGATAGAAAAATATCTACTGTAAATGGAAATATTCATAATTATTTTTGCAGTTATCTTAAGAGGCTATTTTTACTAGGAAACATTAACTTAAAAACACCAAAAAACAGCAATACAACATTGTACTTGAAATTTGTTAGTCCAATAAGTGAACAATTTTCTAATGAGCTTATTTTTTCATTTTAACTTAGCTTAACATTTTAAGTATAAAATTGATGTGCAAAGGACATCCCAAAGAATGAGAATCCATGCAAAAAAAAAAAAAAAGTGTGTCTCGGTAAGTAAAAAAAAACTCTGGAAGAAATAAGTCAAGATTGCTTAAAGGTTTCTTGAAAAAATAGAAAGTCTCATGCTCATAATATATTATATGATATAAATAAAACAAAACTCCGTAATACAGAGTTTTGGACTAGAATCCGTCAAAATGATATTGCAGTCCACAGGCAAGGAAATAATTATTAATGTTCATAATTGAATTCTTCAGCTGAATATCCTTGTTCTCTTTAATTTAAAACCAAGTAACTTGCTTTAGGTTTGCAGTAAGTTGATGGGCCACTTGGAATGAAATAGTAGTGCTCACCTATAATGAGAGTTATGGGAAGTCTGCATGAGTTAAAAACTGAAAAATGTTTTATTTCTTTTTGTCTGTGGAGGAAGGACTGATAACATTCTTTAAATATTTTAAATAGTTTGAAAACTTTTAAAGGCTGCACTAGAAAGGAAAGTAATTAGCTGTATGTTTGCATTTCTGTGTAAAAAGTAATGTTTGTCATGAGTGAAGTATTAGGGAAAAACAGTGTTAAAATAAGTAAGCACAGGAATAAGCTTGTTGAAAGAAATGGAAGCAGCAACATGGAAGTTTTTAAGTGCATTAGAAAAATATTTCAGATGTTGCTGACCTTGTCTTCAAAAGCAGAGGTAGATGAGTTCTTCATTCCAAGTTGGCCTACATCTTTTGACTCCTTTATGGGACATCTAATGTATTAAGAAGTCCTAGTGTAATTCAAATATACTTATACTACTAGCCCCTTTCCCCAAAGGCATAGTTTTTCAACAATATTACCGAGGTTTTTTTTGTTTTTTTTTTGTTTGTTTGTTTTGTTTTTTTTGTTTTTTTAAATCAAGCTTGAAAGTGTACTTCTGCTAACACTAATGTCAAAGCTGTTTGAGATGTGAGGACACCTAAAACTTCCAAGGTCAGCATGTCAAAATATTATATTCTGGTATTCCTTTGCATTACATAAGTTCTTAGGTTAGACCACTTAAAAGCCATGAACAAGCAGTAGGCCATTTATAATGTTCCAGATAGATCCTAATTATTCTAATTTTCCTAATTATTCCATTTTTTTAAAAATACAACAAATACTCAAAAAACTTCAAGCTATGAAATTGTTAGTGTGCTAACACAGTTATGTAGATACCATACAACACCCTATTACTTACTGATTTAAGGATGTGTACTGAATGAACAATCTACCGCACTGATTAAAAAAAAAAAAAGGAAAGATATTTCTTCCAGGAAAACATACAGAAGTATTTACTCCCATATGAAACTGGCAAGTGAAGGTGCTCCTGACCAGTGTAACTGTTCCAACTTCATACTGTTTAACTATTTTGACTAGAGTTAAAGGAAAACTGGCTTAGATCACAGGCCTAGTTTTAGATGTCCAAAGGAAGGTGAGTTGCATTTTCAATACACAACATCGAAGTGCTTCAGAATATTAGGCTTGGATTCAGACCTCTAGATTTCCTTCAGTAATTTGTTGAGTTACATTCAGTATCTCCACACACTTTAGATTTGGACACCAACTTTTACCTGGGGGCCTTAACAGTGTGGTGGGTGAAGGCATCATTACACTTTTATATTTCCACTTCTTCTTTCTTAATAGATCTAAAAATGTCTTCAGTGTTGCTCTGACATGATAGCATCTTAAGAAATGATCATGCACAGTTGCCCTGTTTGCTTGGATTGGCATAGAACTGGCTAAATCTTCTACAACACTGGGTCATGTCTCTCCACAGCTGTTGTTTTGTAACCCAGCCTGTAAAGCATTCCAGCTTGAAAAATAACCGAGTTTTGTTCCTCCCTCTGCTGTTTCTTGATTGCTCCATCATTTTACCATTCTGAAATAAGGTTTCCTAGCCTCAGTGTCTAAATTAATTTTTTCATAATCAATTTATGCCTTCTATAGCATTTTTCTAGCATTGTCCTTAAGTAGCTCTCACATTCTCTGTTGTGTTTCTCACAGAACATAAATAGAAAAATGTCATAACGACTGTCAGCTATAAGATTGAATGCAGTGATAACTACTTCATTTTCTTCCTTGTCACAATGGAAATGACAAACCTTAATTGTGTCACTCCAGTAAGATGCCTCGAGTCAGGTGTAGCCTGCTTTCAGATCCAGGTGAAATTTGAATAAGCTTACCAATGTACAGCGATATAGTACTTGAGTAAGTCAGCTGAAAATGTTTTGCCCATTCCATTTTTATTTTTTTTTTTCCATGTTATCACAACTAAGCCAAAAATAATTTGGGACTGTTATGAAACTCAGGTCATTTTCTGCACTAATTCCAAACTTCAGGCTTAGAAAAGAGCAACTTTCATTTTTCATCTTGTTTTCAGTCCTCCCATCATGAGAATGGATGGACTGGAGCATTTGGATCTACTTGGATGCAAATTATAGCTTGCAGATTTCCCTAGCACACCATTACCTTTAGTGAAATGGTCAAACGATTAAGTATTAATCATTCCTGTTTCAATGCTGAGGACATGAGTTGGCCTCAGTGGTCCCATCTGGCCTCCCCAGCACGGCCCAAGACCCAAGAGCTTATTTCAGCTCCTAGGACAGTCAGCCCCAGTGAAGCTGAAGTTAGGCTGGGATACGTATTCCCACAGCCTTCCCCCACACAGTTTTGGGCCCCGGTTAGCTGGTCCATTTAAGGCTGATAACCCTGCCATGCCTCAGCTTATCCCCACGCGCACAAATGCCTGATGCCTGGAGTTGGGATGGTCTTAGTTGCCCCTTGGCTCTTGATCCTGTTTGGGGTTATAGTGCAGGAGGGCCTGGCACTGCTGCCCACATACAAAGCCCCCAGGGTCTCTGGCCCTCAGGGACCTGCCAGATCACGTGGTAAACTAACACCTCTCTAATATATACAGTTCCCTAATATCCTGAAGCTAGGTCATTGCTTTCAGAACAGCCATAATGGCTAGTTATCTACCCACTTATCTCCTTAGGCAATGGATTCGATCAGAATTTGCAAAGGAGTGATTTTTAGAAAGAAGTCTGCTTTGAGGTTTACTTTGGTGGAACATATTGTGCTGCCATTCCCTCCTCGGAGAACAAATCCTAGCCATCATTTTTACCATGGATAGCTATTAACCACAGAGAAGGAACTGCTGCAAATGAACTTGCAGGAAGAAATAGTGTCTAAAGCTTTTTATATCAAAAAGCTGTCAGAATCTTTTCCTGTCAACAAAACAATCAGGCAATGTTACATTAGTCAAAAATATGCTCTTGATGCATTTAACTCCTGAGTCTCTTCAGAAGTACTGTTCAAAATTGCTGATGTGATTGGCATTTGACAAGCCATTGCTGAACTTTTTGTTATTTCTTATCACCCTTTTCTGGATTGTACTACAGATCCCAGAGTGAGCTGAGAGCACTAAGCACTTCACTGTCAAGTAGCATTTGATATTGGATATACAGGAAGACTATTGAGGATTTGTGCATTCCAGGGACTTCACAGTAATTACATACACACAACTACAAAATGCAAGAAGAGACATAAGTCAGTGTTGGTATATACACACAGAATAGTGGTTATTTCAGTCAGAAAATATTCATTGTTTTAAAAGATAGTAAAGTCTTTACCATAAAGTTCAGAGACACAGTTCAATAAGCACTGTCAAGTCAGTAGAAAAATGATTTGTGAAGGGCCAGCAAATTGGAGCTGCAATAGCATGAATATGTTTTCTGACAGCTTAAAAACGATTTCCCCTTTCCAATATGTTCTTTCATCAATATACTTGAAGTAATTCATAGGCTATCAGAAAGTGTTAGGCAGCATAATTTTACTGGTAACATTCAAATGTGAGGTGGAAGTGCTTCCAGAGCAAGGTCCATGTCTTGAGATGTTCATATACTCATTTATGGGAGGATTTATTTTATCCAGCCTTTGCCATCTAAAAATTTGCTTTAAGTGTCTCATCTAGCATAAATATAATGGTGAGAGAGCACTCAACTGAGCATTCTCCCAGTCATATTAAAAAAAAAATCAGTGTTACCTCCAACATGGCTATTCTTTGATAACTGTAAAATGAGCCCAAATAAGTCATAGCCTGTGTATCCATACCTTTTTGGAGTAACATTAAGGTAGAAGAGTTGTGCATCTTATAAAACATGGAGTTTTTCCTTCTTACCTGTTCTTCATGGAGCCTTTTTTTAACAATCAAGGTTTATCCGAGATTATAATGGTGACACTAACTGTGTTTTTTGGAAAGTAATTAAGAAACATTGAACTACACAAGATGTAGAACAAAGACATGCATACTTTTAACACTGACAGAACTGAACAGGGGTTCAAAACATTGAAACATTTCTTGAGAATGAAATATCTTGCCAAAAATTGCATCATAAGATAGAAAAAAAAAATCACAGCTCATACTCTGCAGCATATAGTTTGGGGTTATCACAGAATATTTTTGGCCACATAGATGAAACTGTTACTGTGTTTGGGACCTCACTCGCCTCAGGTGGCTGTTCGCAGCATTAGGTTTGAGCAAGATACTTAAATGCACTGAAACATTTTTCTCTTTGCAGCCATGAGACCAAATTAAGTATGTTTTAACATACGTTACAGTGATGCTTTTAGGCAGACGATATTTCTTACTATGTGGACAAGAAATAATCAATAGCTGTTTTGTTTCTAATTTCTTGTCTTGTGTTTGGGATGTGAGAGGCTGTTTCAACATTACCTTGCAGTGTGTCCTTACTGCACTGGGAGGGTCATAAGCACTGTAGAAATATTAAGAGTATACAGTAGCAAAGGAAGTAAGAGCAGACCACACTTTAATTTCTCAAAAAAAAAAAAATTAGGATTATCATCACTCACAGGTTTTTGCTCTTCAAAATGAAGGCTAAAACATTTATGCCTCTAATGTGTATACTTACGTGATCCAGCTTGATAACATAGATCTGAAGCCTTTAAAGGCACTTTCCTCTGTCAGCTGTATCTGGAACTTAGGCACTTATTCTAGGAAACCTGAATCATTAAACAAAGAAAAGTGTTTGCTGCATGTCTAAACCAGGCAGAACCGATCAATTTGAGGTCTGTTTAGGTTTTTTCTTTGTGGTTTTTTTTCCCCCCACCTATGTCCCAACACTTCCACAATTTTATCCTGGAGATTTACGAGAAAAATTTAATTTTGGAAAAAAAAAGGATTAGTTCCTACAGCTTGAACAGCATTACAGAAAAAGTACATCTGATTTTCTGTTGTTCAGAGTAACAGGGAGATAAGTGAAATACACTGGGAAGATAATACTGATAGTTTTAGCTGGGCTTTATAACCAGCAGTCTAACCACTGGAGCACAGAGGGCTCAGAGCACAGAAATCTAAATGGCTCCACATGAATCAGAACAGGCATAGAAATGTGGCAGAGTTTGTAAGCATTGCTGGACTTCAGCGCAGTACATATCTGATTACTTCAATGCCTATGTAAATGGATTTCCTATTATTTCCCTATAGAAGTGTTCACTGTGTATACACAAAACCACTACCACTCAGATGTCATGCTGCTGAAAAATCAGACATACTCTTTTCAAGCCAAAGCTGGATCTCGAAGCAGTATAGCAGACTTCTTGCAATGCTTCATCTGAACTGTTCATGATCTGGCAGATAGCGTACATATGAAGCTAGCTCCAGTGTGTCTCTATGTAGAGAAGTCACGCTTCCAAATGCAAACAGTAGTTGTAACCAGTACTTGAAAGGTGGCTGTGGGAATCTGACATGCCTGTACTGACTACCTATATTTTTTCTGTAAAGTAAACAAAAACTATACTAGCATTCCTTTCAGACTTACATAGCTGCCTACTGCTAAGAAAATCGCATTGCTTGTCGTTTTGACAATGCAACCAGTTAAATTCCATTTTAAAAAGATACTTCCTATCCTGGAGAGATTGGAAGTACAGAAGTTGTTTCACTAAAGACACCTCAGTCTCTCCAAAAGGATTTTAAATTCACAAGTCATTGTTATTTCACTACTGAACATTTAAAAATATGTTTAGTTTAATACGATTCACTTGGCATTGGTGGGAAAGCAACAAAAAAATTCTCAGACAGGATTTCTGGAAGACAGGTATAGATGCTGGATCATTTGGAGATTTTTCAGTTAGTTTTAAAATCTATAAGGAATGGACAAATTATTAATCCAGATTCTGTCTAAATGTTTGTTTATATTTACATAAAATCAGGTAAATGTTGCATTTTACTCCCTGATGTCACATGCTCTCAGCTTTTCCTATTTCACACAATGAAAATGTGTTGAAATATACCAAGAAAGATGGTTCAATTGAGTGCATTTGTGTTGCATTTACCCCAATTGCATCCTTAAGAGACCAAGTTTCTTGAAGAGTTCACTTAAAGTCAAATAGGTATCTATCTTATTGGATAGCACACAGACTTGATAAGATAAAACATGGTCTAAAAAATATCACATATAAAGAGAACAGTTAATTCTAAGGTAAAACAAAAACAAGGAGAACAGGGAGTACTTTTTTTTTTTTTTTTTAAACAGCTAGCACAATAAGCCTATAGAGATCTCTTGCTGACACTTGTTGTCAAATCTATGTAGGGGAAAAATTCCATACAACTCTATTAGAGCAACAGAGTTTAGATGCACAGAAACAAAAGCTCAAGAAACCCATCTGTATTGGGTGAAGATTATTATGCACCCAAAAAAAAGAAAAAAAAAAGACAACAGGAAAAGCTAAAACCACCCAGAGCCTTTCTGGACATGTTCAAGTCAATCTGTGTTCCTTGAAATCTGCCAGTGCTATCTGAAGTCCTTCCCACTTTTTCAGATTTTGAAGGAGAAAGGATTTATTCATCAACTAGTTCAGCAAGGTGCGATGAATCATCAGTAACTATTTCAGAGGTTATGCTTACTATACTTCTATCACTAGCACAAAGTCTGGCTTCTCTTTGAGGAGCAGAACGTTAACTAACTTGAATTCTAGTTCTATTATCTTATTGGGAGTTTCATCTTTCATGCTCTTCATTCAGAACAGTGATAAATATCACCTTCTGGAATGCCCCTCGCTCCAGGCTATAGAGAAAGATTAGAGTTCAGCTGCATGAAATCTTCTAATCATGTGAGTGCTACCTAACTTGACAATGTAAAGCAGCATGACAATTCACTTTCTTAAATATCAGTATATATTAAATCACTTTACATATAGTGCACTATTTCAGCAAGCAACGCAAGTCATTTGCCACTGGTTCAGCTGGTACCTGTAAGACATTAGATGATGCTGATAATACCATTAAAACACACTTAATAATGGCAGCAGAATTAAACCCGTGGTTTAGCTTTGAAATCTGAATTACCATGTGTAATACTATAATGTGATGGAAGATACAGTGATAAGAGTAGGGTGGCAAAGTCTTCAGCTGCAACAAATGACAAACCCAAATGCAGCAGCTGGAGATCGTAAAATCACAAGGTTGGAAACGACCTGCAAGATCATCCAGCCCAACCGCCTTCCATTCCTATTAGTACCACAAGCGATGCAGGAATGAAAAAAAAAAAAAGGCAGCTTACCTTTGGAAGGCCTCAGGTAGGCGGGATATCCAGCAAGTGAGCATTTTACTGTTTACAGGAGTCAGTAGCGATAGGACAAGAGAGAATGGTTTTAAACTGAGACAGGGAAGATTAGGGTTAGATATTATAAGGAAGTTTTTCACTCAGATGGTGGTGACATATTGAAACATCCACGACGTCCAAATATGTTGTGGATGCCCCATTCCTGAAGGCATTCAAGGCCAGGCTGGATGTGGCTGTGGGCAGCCTAGTCCAGTGGTTGACAACCCTGCCTGTAGCAGAGGGTTGAAACTAAATGATCTTTTGAGGTCCTCTTCAACCCAGGCCCTTCAATGATTCTATGAAGATAGCCTTGCCTCCACTGCCAACCCTTAAATGAGGTTTGGGAAGGGGTGGATCCTGGCTCCACCCCTTCCAATTGGTCAGGTGCACTGCATGCGCCTGAGTTCCCCAGGGTTGGCCCTGCCTTCCCACCAGGTGCTCAATCACTGGTTCAGGCTATGACTTAGCATTTCTGCTAAACCATGACCACAGAAAGTGATGCAAACATATAGCCTTATTTTGCTGTCAATGTGATAATTGAAAATAAGTCACAGATACACCACATTATTCTACAGCATATCTGAAATGTCATGGTTGTCAAGCAAAGTCTTTGTTAACTGGAGAAAGGGAAGCATCATTCCCATTTTAGAAGAAAGTGAGAAAGGAACACGTGGAGGTACAGACTGGTGAGCCTCGTTTCTGTATTTGGGAAGATCACGGATCAGATTCTCCTGGAACAAATGATAAGGCATATGTGAGATGAGGAGGTGATCTGAGACAGCCAGCATGACTTCACCAAGGACAGATTATGCCTGATCAATCTAGTAGCTTTCTATGATAGAATGATGGCATGGGTGGACTAAGGGAAGGAAGCTGATGTCACCTACCTATGCAAGGACTTATGCAAGGCTTTGACATTGTCCTACACCACAGTTTTTTCTCTAAATTGAAGGGAGATGAATTTGAAGGCTGGAGTATTCAGTGGATAAATAATTGGTTGGATACCAGGATACCATCGGGCTTCTTGGACACAAGGGTGTACTCCTGGCTCATAGCCATGTCCTGCTATCCACCAGGACACCTAAATCCTTTTCTGCAGAGCTCCTGTCCAGAAGGTCAGCCCCTAAGCTATACTGATTGATGCAATTTTTCTTCCCCAGAGGAGGAACTCTACACTTGCCCTTGTTAAACCTCATCAGGCTGCCCAACTTTCCAGCCTCGCTGAATGGCATCATAGCCTTCTTGTGTATCAGCCACTCCTCCCAGATTCATATAATCATCAAACTTGCTGATTCCACTTATTGATTCCATGACATTTAATATTAAGAGGAATTGCATTTTTTAATTCCCAACTCTATCTTACAAGTATATTTTGTAGGCTTTCTTTTAGGATGAGAATGGGAAGCTGTAGATGGAGTAGTGCTAAATGCTCTGCCATGAATAACCTTGTAAGTGGTAGAAAGGACATTGCTAAAAAATGGGAAAGAATAAAAAGAATTACACAAAAATATTTTTGGGGCATATGCACATCTCGTATTTGCATTATCCACATTCCCACATTATATGCTACAGTTTATTATAAATACACATTGTTTTATCACCAATAGCAAACTGCTTAGGCTTGCCAATATTTTGAAAGAAAGTAGGAGATGCTAAAGTTGATTCCTGTAGATAGGAGAGGAAAATGCTACAATGATTTCTTATTCTACCAAAGGATCTCCAGAAGTGGCTGGAACACACACATCTTTGATATTGTCATATCTACCTTCTCTATGTGTTGTGCGGAAAACACACTGTAACATTTGTCTGTGAAATGTCATGTCCCCCAATAGCTAAGGGACGAGTTTCCTAACAGAACCGCTCTGACTGGGTTTGTCTCCAGAGATTTGAATGCTGATGAACAGTCTGAAAAAAAAAAAAACCTGTAAAGGAACTGTGAGAATAGACTCAAAGAGAAAAAAAAATTTCCAACATCCATGGCAGTATGGTAGAATCAGTGAGCCAAAGAAAATAACTGCTATCCAGGCACAGACTGAGCAGAACACTGAACAACTTGGGGATGGAGAATTTCTGAGATACAATATGAGAAAACAGGAAAAAATACACCTACTATTAGACACAGATGATGTGTCTAATAGTGAAAAAAAAAAAAAATGCAACTCCCTCAGGAATCTTCCATTCATTCCCTTTTCTCCTTAAGTGAAGTGAGAGAAAATAATAGTTCATAAAAATGTTAGTTCTCTTTTTTACCTTGGGGAGAAGAGATACTTGGTACCTTCTAAAAGTTACTCAAGTATCTCACATTGGAACATGAACATCTCACATTTCAGCATTTTCATGTTGGCTAATAAGTTCCTGAGAAAGACTTTGTGAAATAATAATTATTTTTCTAACAGAGTCTAGCTAGGGGAGAGCCCACATATGGAACTCCTGGTGTGATTTCACACTCAATGGGAAAGAATTGAAGCAATTTCTAGATGAACCTGGAGACTTCTTGTTTGCTTTTTGATACTGATGGGTGTTTAGTTCCAATTCTAGAGGTGTTAAACAGTAAAACTACAATATTTGTTAGTGAACTGGTTTTACTGTGATCAGTGAAACTAAAAACTAAATATCTGTTTGTCAACCAAATCGGCAACACGCACTCAGTCTTTCATGAATTGCTTTCTATATTTATGCCTTTGATGGCCCATCCATCTATTTTATGCATTCAGATACCTCAGAAATATATACATTCTTCATGAACATCTAATATTTTAAGAACAAGTGATTGGAACCAAACATCAGAAGCATGTCATTTGTGTTCCAGCCAGAGTTGCTGAGATATCTTTCAGATCTGTCTCAATGTATCTTGGAATGGCGTGGGTATGAAGATGGTAAAAACCAGCAAAACAACATATTTATGTAGATAGCACAGATATATTTTGGGGTTATGTTTCGTTCTTGATTATTCTTGTTTTAACTGGATAGATTGAAATGGGTGCACTTGACATGTTACTTTTCTGAAATGTCTCTTAGTATCTACATGATAGCATCAGTATTTTTCTGCTTTCAGTAATGCAGCATTAATAGAACTTTAAGCTCATGTAGTTATATTTGTGATATTGAACAAATCTGAATTAATAACTAAATATTCAAATTTGACCAACAGAAGTAATCTGTCAGTGAACAAGACATGGGCATATAAGCATGGAGTTATGACACATTTTCTCAAGTACTTAGAGTAGCTTAGAATCACAAAGTAAAAACAACTTGATAAAGAAAATGGAAATAACACAAATGGTTTGCACATATTAAAAATACAAAAAAAAAAAAAGCAAAAAATGGAATTGTTTTTACTGAAACCTCTTATGCTCTCATACTCTCATAATAGAATTATTACAATTGTCTAGAATTATTTGTAATGTCTAATTTTGTAATGCAATGTTCCATTCATTCAAAGCAATCTGTGTTGATATTTTACCCATGCTTTACTCCACTTTTTCCTTTTGTCAAACAAAGGCACAAGTTTAAGAACTCCTCCCCCCCCCTCCCCTCCCTTCCCCTCCCCTTCCCCTTCCCCTTCCCCTTCCCTTATTTTCTGCAGGTAATTACTTGAAATATTAGTCAACTGGAAACTAATTTGCCTTTGAATTTCCTGGAGTCTAACCTTGCTGGAATCACCTGTTTTGCAAAATATTGTGGCATATATATAGGTAAAGTGATGGCAATGAGTGAAAAACACATAGATCATTTCTGCCTGTTTAGGGTTTCTAGTGTTAGAGACAAGTAAAAGGCACTGATTAATAAACTTGCAATTAATTCTATTTGTAATTACTGTCTTTCTCTAGTAAGACTCAGTTGTATGGACAGTAATAGCACAGAACACTATGGTTAATTGTGTGTGGTATGGCTTCTGAAATAGTGAGTATGATTTGTTTGGAGGTTTTGCAATGTACATGCACAAACCAAATAAATTAAAGATAAAGACCTCTTATTAATAATGATTTTTGACACTTGGCATAGTCTTTTGTGTTGTGTGAAAAAAAAATGGACACACTGCTCTTAATTGACAAGGTAAGTAATAATCCTTTGATTACAGTAGCTAAAGACTATCCTTTAATGGATTTTACTTGTCACTTTTAATTCTTTTTAATCTTTGTCTGCATTTCATTAGAACGGCTTTATCATTCTGATGGCCCTCCTGTCATTATTCTGATTGAGTTAATGGGTTGTCGTCGTGCCACAGAGTGCCAGTATAAAATATAATTGTGTTATATTTATAGTCTTCAGGGACCTTTTTAAGATGATTGCTTTGCCAATCAGCTTTTCTGGTTTTATGTGGTACATTATTGTAATTGGAAAACTGTACTCTGCTTTCTCTTGCCTGGTGGGTACTCTGAGCAAAGCTTCTGTTTTAATCTTCCATGAGTTAATCTACCTAGAAAATTCAACAGCCAGTTGATGAGAGACCTAGAAAAGGTCTGTTATCATTTTCTGTGCTGTTCTTCAGCTGACTGAAGACTTTCTGTTAAATAGCAACATGCCTGCATTGCAGTTTTTATAACAGATGATACAGGTACTTGAATATTATTCAAAAACTTACTTGTCGTATCATAATGCAGATGTTAAAGTGAATTTATTACTGTCCTGTGTTCTCAGCTAAAGCTGTGTTTAGGAAGGATGCATAATATTTAGGCCTTTATATTTCATTTATTTATCTTTGGGAAAAAATGAGTGTTTAACCTACTGCATTTTTTCCACGTATTACTGAGGAGTCTAATAAACTGCTAATAATTTTAAAGATAATATCATTCAATGGAAGAAAATCTTACTGAATAATTGTGGAAGGTGTCACATAGTTCATGATTACTGCTTTAATTATATCCTGTAAAAATTATGCTAGTTGCAAAATGTGTAATGTTTGGGTGGAAAAGAATATGTGTCTTTTCATGCTGGGAGAAGGAATAAAATAACTTGTTACAAAGACTTCATTAATACAGCATTGGTGGTGTTTTTCAAGTCCAGTTGTGACACTGCAGAACAGATGTCAGTTATAATAGGCATATTTTATATGTTTTCTGTAAGTTTGCTTACATGTTTATAACAATGCTTTAACCGTTCCTACAAACTAGGAAATAAGGAAGGTATGTGTGTGGAAAATAATTGTCTACATTAATACATTTTAATTTTTAAAATATTTTTTGCATAATATCTTCATTTATCTCTTTCTTGTAGAGATTTGATAAAATGAGTTTCAGTTTTCAAAGAACTTTACTGCTTTTATATTTAATTTACTTGAATTTGATGGAAGCTGCTTCATCATAACAGACTTTATAGCTTGCTTAAAGATTGATACAGAGGTCTATATTGATTCATATTTCTTTCTCTCCTCTATGTAGTATCATGAATTTTCATTTGTGTTGCCAAGCAAACTTAGTAAATTAATTATGGGATATTTCTAGGCTGAATTAAAGAATAGACAAAAGCAGATGATGGTTTCATGTAGGACCTATTAAAATACAGTTGTCACAGATCTGTAAACATTTTCCAGTAACTTGCAAGGAGATAAAATGGCTCCTAGAAATCTTTTAATATAGGTCTACTCCACTGGTTTGAATCAACAGAGAGGACTTGGTAAATGTAGAAGCATTTCATGAGGGATCTATTCATGCTTGAGAGGTTTGCTGATCTATCCTTACTCAGTAAATAAGGGCTTGTCGACAGAGCGAAATGAGTGGCAAAATACAAAGGACATACAAAACGCAGAATGGACGTTTATAAGATACTTAGTAGAGAAAGGAGAAGCAAAACGTAGTAGAAAGCAGGGAGAAAGGGAAAAAAAGGAGAAAGGGACAAAAACAAAAGTACGTACAAGAAGTAATAAGAAAGAATGAATGTGAATTTCAAACACCAGATTTTTAACTTTAGCTTAGACTAATGATATTTCATGCCTTAAGATATCCTAGCAATAGCTGGATTTATCATTTTCATTGTTCTTTTTTTTCAGAACTGCATTATGGGTTATAATGAAAGCCAGTATAAATTACCAACAAAATTGAATAAATTATGGTTGGCAGTGCAGAGGGAAAAGGACTGGTGTGAAATATTTTTCCCTTAGTGCTCCCATTAATATGATGCTTGCAGTGGAAATTCTTTGCAACAGCTCTGGTTGAAGCAAACAACAAATTTAATATGGTGGCTTGCTTAATTAATTTTTTTGAGATTATTAGGAATCCATGACTAACTAACCAAACATTTCTAGGACAAAAGCAATTTTTAAACATGTAAACTTGGAAAATGTGTAATGAAAAAGAATGTACTCATTCTTAACAGTGTCCTCATTTTAATTTTTAAAACTGTATTCTTTATCACATAGACATAGAAGTTCATGTTGAGCTATTTGTCAGTTCTGAACCTTCAGTGTAATGTAGTTGGAATACTAGTGTATGTGATTATGGTTTATATAACATTCTGATAAAGTGTTCAAAATACAAAACCAAAAATGAAATGGATTCAGAACTGTCCTCTCTCTGTTTCCTATGCAGATGAGATTGTTTATTTCTGCATTAAACAAATATATGTATACACATATATAATATGTATTTAAAACCACTGTCAAAAGAATCTCGTTGAAAAGTAAGATGATAAAGGAGGAGTTATTGACAGAACACTGAATTTTATTGTCACTAGGGATAAGTTGAATAAATTGTTTCTTGCTTTATCACATTATTCTGTTCAGAAGTAGCCATTAACTTACTTGTCAGGACTTTCTAAAATAAAAGCTATTGAATACAAGACATGGAAAACAATTTAAAGGAAAATATCTGTGTTTTGGCTACTTAACAGTGCTTTTGTTAGAGAATCTGGACAAAATCACATTATTCAAAAGTTTATTGTTCAACCCACTGTAATCTGCATTCATTATCATGCTGTAAAGTGTCTTTCTTTGAGAGCAAAACTAATCAGTCAATCTGCTGCTTTTTAGTGAATACCCCTCTACCAATCTCATATGGTCCACTGTTGAGTTGGATGCACTATAAAAGAAATTCAAATTTGTACCACATGTATCATGCATATCACGATGTGTACTGACAACATATTTTGCTAGTAAGAAAATGATTAGAATAATACATATTGCATTAATTTTTTTGCTTAGCTTTTGGAATAATTTAAATGGAAAAGTTAAAAAACGTGTTTTAAATCTAGAGGAAAAAAAGTGGTATAGTAATGTCATTTAAAATACATGCAAATTATTACATAAAATCAATAATTAAAATATCTAAAATGTCAATATATATATAGCTATGACAATATCTAAAATGTCAATATATATATATAGCTATGACACCCCAACAAATGTAGAAGTATGTAGTCATAAGGAAGACATTGTATTATATGCAGCCCATGCTTGTGTTAAAATTTCCTTTGCTTATCCATATGTCTCTACAAGATACGTAGGATCCAAATATTTATATGAGAATTGAGAAGTTTTATATTTGATGAATTTCTTATTGCTTCTAACATAGGCACATGAAGGCTGATATCACAGACATAAGGAATCATAGGATAATTAAGTTAGAAAAGACCTCAGGATGTCTCTAGTCCAACCTTCTTCTTAACCATGAGTTGTTCAGGGCTTCTCTTGGTCTGGTCCTGAAAGTCTCAAAGGTAGAAATCACACAAACTCTCTAGGTGTATACCACTGTCTAGGCTCTGATTGATTGTCTTCATCAAGAAATGCTTTACCCTATATTCAGTCTAAATCTTCCTTTTTTCACCTTATTCCCACTGCCTCTCATCCTCTCGCTGTGAAGAGCCCAGCTGCAGCTTCTTGGTAGCCCCTGGAAATACTGCAAAGCTATTCCTTTCCCATGGTAACTGAGCCATGGTCCTTCACCCTGTCCTCTCAGGGGAAATGTTCCACCCCAGCCATCCCAGAGTTTCCCATTTGACAAAGAAATCTATTCTAAGAGGTAGTGTAAATCTCCTGATTGTGAAGGCAGAGCAGGCAATTCCTGATGCTGTAATGCTTTAGCTTTATCATAAAAAGAACAGAACATTAGCAGCTCTTCCTTTCTTTTAGTTCTTTCAGTCTCTACCCAGGGGGTGGACTACCTGTGATCATATTTATCACTTTAAAAAATTAACATTCAAACAAAAAAGAAATGCTGGGTTGTTTTCATCAATGACTGGAAAAAGAACTGAAGAAAAAGAACTGAAGAAAAAGATCTAAGGAAATTCTCAGTCCTTACTTTGAGCTAAAGAAATTAGAGAACTTATGAATTCTGTAGAGATATCAAGATGTAATGGTTACATCTGTTTATTAAAGTGTACATTTTCATTTCAAGTGTAATGTATAAATGATATTAGTTTGCTTAGTTTATTCTGTCCACTAATCCATCTTTATAAATAATTCTGCTCGTGAAAAATTTAATACAGTTATTTTTATGCTTAAGAAGTCCTGGATAGGAAATGATTGCCCTTTTGCTAGAGATTTTTTTCCCCCAGTTCTTGATACAAATGTAGTTATCACTGAAAATAATTAAATCTATATTTTAGAATTACTCATAATTATAACATTATGTTTCTCATAGTAATTTTCACAGAAATTTACTCTATGCATAGTTAAAATTAATCTTTACTTAGTTGTTCTTGAAAATAAATCTTTGCCTGCACAAACAGGAGGTTTTCCATCTGTCACAGAATCCAGGTTTTTTAATCTTTCTAAGTTAACCCTGACATTTGCTATAACTTTAATGCTAGATGTGCCAAAAGTAGTCTTTACAAAACGAATATGGATGTCTGAACTCTGGTTAACTGCATTTTGACACACATTTGTGACTAAACAAAGCAGTAAGATGGCATTTCTCAAATTCTCATGAGCAGCAACAAGTTCCTGTAGTCACTGTTGTTTCTTCACAAAACTTACCTGAGCTTCCCTCTTCATCTGTATTTATGCCAGATTTTGATTAGGACTTTTGGATAGAACTGTGATAAAAATATAAATAATTGCAATTATGCTAATGGGAGAAGGTTTGAATGAGTAGAAAAGGGGACAAAGATATTCAACTTCCTGTTGATATGATTAGCAATCATACTTGCTGGAAACAATGGTGTAATGATAACTAAAATCAGTGTCAATTTTTTGGCAAAAGAGTCTGTTTTCTTCATTATTCCTGTCCTTATTTGCAATAAATAGATAAATAAATATTTAAATAACTCTTTTCTTATAAGGCTGCATTTTCTTCTTAATATGACAGCTTCATGCAGGATGAATGAGGGACGAATGATGTCATGAAAACCTGACAGCGCAAACTGACGAAAATGTCTGTTTTTATTTACTTATTTACTGTTTGATTTATTCTTCAATGCACCATTTACAAACAAAATGTTTGTTCATCTAATTTGATTTGACAGTTGTGTACAGTGCTGCTTATATAAGGAATTAGAAACAGACTGTTGCCAGTTTTGTAAATACTTCTTATTAGATGGTTTAAAGCCCTAATGGAATAAAAATGTCAGAAGCACAAAAAGTTATTAAAATGAATGAAAAATTAAAACATCAGGCTATGGCAAGAGACAGCCTACATGTGATAATAAGGAAGAGAATCAATGTAGAATTTTCCCCCGTTGAGAATTCTTACCTTGAAAAAATATTTAAAGCTATTGACATGGATTAAATGTTTGTTTAAACCAAAGTCCTGGAGTTAGTTCCTTTATAGACTAATTTTAAGTAATAAATTTTGAATAATAAGTTTTCCTAAAAGCATTAGGAGAAGTGAGCTATTACAAAACTGCAACAGTGGATTTTAGTAAGTTTCAGAGAGGTTATTCATCCTGCTAGAGAATTTATTGCTTTGCTAACATATTCAAGTTATGTTTTTAGCCAACCAGCTCATTAATTTCTAAGCTTTCAAGCACGATGTTTTTAAATATGCAAACATTTATCTGAATTTTAAAGAGAAAAAAGGCATTTACATGTAATTGGAGCAGAATACCCCAATGACAACCTTACTTCTGCTCATTGCTATTGGAAATAAACATTCCTAGAATTGTAGAGGTTACAGTGATGATTTTGGCACTGCAATCATTTTCCATATGCTCCAGCATGATAAAAAATGATCAGTCAGTTATGAGGAACTTACCAAACAATAAAGCATATAAGTATTAAATTATTAATAATTTTCTTCCTTAAATGTAGACTGTTTTAGGGAATATCTTTGCTAAACAACTGCAGCTTAGTAGCATTTAACCAAGTTTTGTTCACTGGAATCAGTGCTCATAAACACTTCCTCCAAAAATGACTCATTCTTTCAAATTAATTTTACAATAATTTAATTCACAGGCAAGTGAAATTCTCTAATGCAGGATGATGTGAGTACACCCTGCCTGACTTCTAGTTCCAAATCCACGTGATCTGTTCTTTCTTGGTTAGTATTACAAGCCAAGATCTCAATTATGATGCCACTGGCAATATAAAAGAATAAACAGGGCTGTTCAGTGCGCTTTGTCTCAGCCTCTGTCTACCAAGGCCAATATATTTCCAAATGGTGTGCTCAAATTTGTTATCCCTGAGCAGAGATGTATTAAATTATAATCCATTATGAGCATTTTTACAGTTCTGATATCCAGCATTTGTGGATATTCGAGCGTGGAGAAAAATGCTGAGGTGACCTATGTTTTAAAATGCAACTATTCAGAAAGATTAGTAAAAACTTTGGGGAAAAATATTTACAGCTGTTTTCACATAGAAGTAAGGCTATATAGCCCCTTATAGAGGATCAAAATTAAATACTTTTCAGGTTGTGGATCTGATTGTAAGAGTATTAGGGATATGAAGGTTTGCTGAGCTCTAGGGATAAGATATAATTAGAAGACTCTGCCAGGATTAAAAAATAAAATAAGACGACTGGGAAGGCAAGTTTGATAACCATCTATAATGTCTAACCATGGAGTGGTAAACAAAAGTCATAATCTCCCCACAGGCCATGCTCACAACATGGCATTCAGAAGCAAAACTGAAACAGTGACACATAATCTTTTTCATCTTTAGTGGAGAGAAAAAGCATGACAAAAAATAATCCCAGAAATGATTAATCTAATTTAAATTTGTCATATAAAAGCCAAGTGTCTATTTCTTTTTCATGACAAGCTGTCAACATGAAGAACACTATCTCACCTGTTTTAGGACTTCTGTTTTACAAGGGTCATTGTTCAGGTGAGAATTATTTCTCTTTTAGTTGTAAAGGAAGTCTAAAATGGATAGCTCTGTCTGAGACCAAATGGAAGTTTTGTATAGATGAAGCCAGCTAAGAAAATGTATTTATGTAGGATCAACAACAATTCACTTATGGCAAAGCAATATGCAGAATTGCATCACCATTTGGATATGGAGATGCAAAGTTTCAGGACTCAGCACTCTCCAATCAGATACGCAAGGGATAGAGTTATATCTGTGTAGGGATCTGTTATCGTACTACATACATAAATGTCTGTAGTGGTGCAGAAACTGAGTAACAAATTCCAGTAACACTTGAGCTTCAGAAAACACGTGTGTTTATTTGTGTATGAGCCCGTGTGAATATGTAAATTTGCAGATTGCTACCATTGTATGTCACTCATTATGCAAAGTGTAGATTCCAGAAAGGACATACGTGTGTTGCAGAGCCCTTGTCACCTCAGAGCATTTGTCTTGACAAAAAAGACTGAATAGTGCCGGGAAAGAGGAGTGCTTTCTGCATTTTGGGGTCAAAGCTGAAGCTTTGGGGAATTATCTTTACTGCTTATAGTACAGTACCACCTGGGAATACTAGACTTGGAGCTGGAGCCTTCTGTGGCAAGCACTGTGTAAACAGCCAGGAGGTATCTGCCCTGGATTTGTTGTAATTTACATTAAAATGTAAAGGATAGGAGATGGATAAAGACAGAATGTGGAGAAAAGTACACGCGCACACACACAACAAAACCCAAACAACCCAGGCCAACAAACAAACAAATAAACATAATAAAACCAAGAACAATGAAAAAACACACTACCACACTTACCTTTGTGTCACAGGAAAGGAAAGCAGTGTGAAGGAGGGTAACCTCGTGGCTTGGATGTTTATAGGTAACTCTCCCTAAACATACAGGACATCCTGAAAAAAAATAGGAAGATATATGAATATACAAAAAACACTGATGGATCAAAACTGCCAGTTTAAACCCAGAAAGAATGAGATCTCCTGAGAGTGGATAGGTAGCATGAATATAGTTTGTGTTGGACTATGATAATAACTCCATAAAGTTCATTCAATTGAACAGAAACAGGTATGTTAGCCAGCAGGTAACCAATTATGTTCCTTGCCACATAAAATCAATCATAATTAATTTCTTACTTTTAAATTATAAAAGGAATGTCTTTTTCACAATTGTTAACATGTAACATAAGTGGATTTATTAAAAAAAAAATAAAAAAAATACTTTAAAGCAATTGCGTTTGTACCTGAGTAGTACAATCACCCATTATCACACTCTGAAAATCTTGATTCAAAGATAATTAACCTGGGCCACTCTGTCTGCTTCATTTCAAAATAATATTGAAAATATTTGTTTCAAAACTTACTGAATACTTTTTCTCGTTTTCAGTTCTTTTAGAAACCCTGACAGTCTAAGAATTCATTTAATGACCTTGAATTTGAAGGATTCAGTTGCTCCATCACTGCTAGACTGTATGGCATTTAATCAGTTATATCCTCAAGAACATCCTGTGACACAAGTGACACAAGGTAATTTAAAGCTGATAGATAAGGGGACCTAAGGCATTAAAAGTTTGGGGCTGAATTTTAAAACATGCTTCTCCTGTGTGCTTTGGCAATTTTGACACACATAAGTATGTACATAGAAAAAAAGAATATATTTCAGAAAACTCTAACTTGAAGCATTTCTCCTGAGCTTGTGATCTAAGTGGTGTAGGTAAAGCAGGAGATTGAAATAAAATTTCTAATATCAAATATAGTATTTGCAATTAATTGTGTTATTGTCAGTGCCTTTGAAACAACTGAGATATCTGCAGCAGTTAGATCATAAACAGAAATTATCTCCTTATTCTTTCCCCTTATATTTTCTTTCTCAGTATCATAAGCAATGAAGCAGCTGAATACATGGTGCTAGTAGCATTCATGGGCTACTCTGAGACCAAGTCCCATGCATCACAAAATCTTTTATCAGTCACACACATGTATATATTTTTCTTCTGAAATAAAAGCCGCATTAATGGCAGTATTTAGATCATGCTGATCTTCATGTAATTATGTAATAATTAATACATTTCTCTGAGTTCAAAAGACCAGAAAGACCAGCGAGTCTTTTCCTCTCTGTAACCTCCCCTCAGTGTAATGCCCAGTCCAGTGATGTGGAAGAAATAGAAAACACACAGTCAGCAGCATGAATGAATTATGTTCTGTCATTCACACACATTTTTTCTATTAAGTCTACTGAATTTATGAGCTAAAAAGTAGGGAAGGTTCTTCTCTTCAGTTGCATATAGTTTTGCAGTCTGCAGTTGAAAATATGCTTCCCTGTACACAAAATTAGGCCAGTTAGACTGAAAAGAGCTGTGAAGTATTAAGAAAATATAAAATCAGGGCAAAACAGTGAAAAAAGACTCCAAAGAAACATCTGAAGATGAACTGCCCCAGTCACAAAGACGTGGTTGCATATTATTGTATTGGTATCATCCTGGGGGAAAATAAAATCTCATGAGAGAAGTAGAAAAACTCTTGCTTGAAAGTGCCAAGATTACAAAGGATTAAATTAAAAGGCGTGAAAACATTCAGAAGTTTAATGAAATGACGGAGTCACTAACAGTCCATTTCTTTGGTCCTTCTGGCACATTTAACTCACTCCCTTTTTAAAATTAGATTATTTGCATTCTCTCCAGATTCAGTAATTCTCTAGCTATTTTATCATTTTATTGCATTATGTTACCTAACGGTACCTTTTTTTCTCTAGGATGTGGCAGTTACCCTTTATCTTTCCCCACTAGAGCTTTTTACATCAATATTTTGTTCTTTCCTCCTGGTATTCACTTGTTTTACATAATCTTTCTCATGTTCTACAAATGTGTGTTTGTAGCATTTTTATAGTCACCAAAAATGAGTCTCAGGCCCAGAAAATTAGCACAGCTAATGAAGAACTGTATTTCCCGTAGACCACAGAGGTTTTTGTGTTTAGTGCCTTTTGGAAAACTGATTTTGTGAGTGATGAGTTTTTACACCATTTGAGCAAAAACAAAATCTGAACAAAATGAAATGTTTTTTCTTATTAAAGGAAATTTGATAACTTGTTTTTGAGCAGTTTCACTGTTGAGCTGGGAAGTTCAGTGGCTTATCTAGACTTCTTCAAGTGCAATGCAGATTAAATTGATTTTGTCCAGGTTGTTGTATATAGTGACTGAAAATTACCTATCTGAAGTGCAATCACAATTTTCAATTCTGCAATGCTTGCAAGTACATGTAGGAAAAATTACAGGTATACTGTGTGATTATATCACACACACTGAACTCTGGCTTCTCCCAGATGGTCCAACAGAGCTTTATGAACTATCAGCAAAAACTGTATATAATTTGTTAGAAGTCCATTATCTACTTTTAACTGAAATACCCCGTAGCTGGAGTGTAGCTATGCACACAAATTTATCTTTACAAACAAAAAAATCTGAAAAAGTCTCTTTCTAATATTTCTGTTATTATTTTACTTGGATAGGACACTACAAACCTTTAATCCCTTATATTATCAGGTTTATTACAGTTTATGGTGAAAAAATAATTTGCACAAGGAGCTTTGCACGTTGTATGAATACTGATAGGATCATTCTGGTCACTCTCCTTTTAATCTAATATAAAAGAGAGTGTCATATGGTAGACCAGCTCCATGGTAAGTGTCATACCTCACTCACTGTTCAATTGACAGCTCCATTCCCCCTAGGGAGTAGAGCTGTCAAGGTACATCCCAACTGTGAAGAGATATTTGCTTTCTACAGATGCTGGTGAATTCAAAGTCAAAAATGAATTGAAAAGTACAATTTTTAAAAAAGTCGCTCTGCTTAAGAATAGTCAATGAAGTTAATGGGACCCTGTGAGAACAAGTTTTTACTGATGTGATTTATTAGCAATGCAAGCTGCACCATCCTAAACCAGAACAGATTTAAAAGCTATTAATGTTTGGGATTCAAAATAATAAGTGTCTCCAAATTCACATCCTGATCTGACATAGTTGACCTCTTTCCCTTTTCAGCTATTTGTCTCATAAGAAAGATTTCAAAAGGTTTCAGTTCATCCCTGAACTGTGAACAACTGATCACCATTCCAAGACAAGATTCAACTCCGGGCTGAAACCCCTGAGTTTAAGTGTCTACATACAGGCTGTTGCCCTCATCAGTATAAATTGCCACATGGGTGAGAGATAATGTATAGGATCTAAAGCAGACTGATGCTATTACAGAGCAGTACTTAAGGCATGTCAGATAGCACTGAACATGTGTGAGTAACTAGATCAAAACCCAGCCCCCAATTGACCGGGATACAGGAGCCTAGACAGCACACGTTTAGACACTTACTTGTACTTCGGTGTTTTAGTCTTGAAATGAATACCTTTCTGAATGCCCACACTAATGACTGCAAGGCTTTGTTCTCAGAATGACTGTAATGTTAAAGCCGCCTTCTGTTACTCAGCTGCATGTAATACTTTGGCAGTCCATGGGAGCGAGCATCATTACAGAGCCTTCTGCCTCACTGCTCTTAGGAAAACTTTTCTTGGAGCTGATAATGAGAATGCCCTCCAGGATAATGGAAAGAAGAGTGAAGAAATGCTCAGTGGGTGCTGAAGGTCAGCATCTGTTTCCTAGCTTTCCTTGCCCTGGTATTGAATCAGTAGTTGGATCTTTTTGTGCTGAAACTGAGCAAGCTAATGGAACTGTGTGAGCTTATTACTGTGCAGTCTTAGTAGACGACTGAAGCCTGATAATGTACTACAGTAGGAGAAATTGCTTCTTGGTGGCTTCAGATAAATCTGAGGATATAATTCAAAGCTGATGATTTTTTTTTTTTGGTATAAATTTTTATAAATAGATAGGTGTGTATGGTGTGTATGGTACATCTTTATTTTCTTTAGAATTTAATCTGTGCAAAATTATAGCTGATGAAATTCCACTCCTACAACTAGGGTAAAATTAATGCTATACTGGCAATTAAATGACTACTACAGCACTATCTTAAGTAAAAAGTCATTTCAAGGATGGATGTAAAGCTAAAAAATATATCCTTATTTTACTACAGTTTAGTGTTGCATATAGTGTACTTAGAGTATATACTATATGTACTGTAAAGTTATTGAAGAGAACAGAAACCATAATATTTTTAATGAGAATTCTGTCTTCAAACCTTTTTTGTCTTGTATCTCTTCAAAATCCACTTGGCAAAATAACTTTCCTGACTGCCTCCAAGCTGGACTGCCAGCTTATGACTGCAGGCTGGCACCTGCCCATACTGAGCCAAAGTGTGCTCCTCCGTACAGACATCCTGTGCTGGGATATTGAACCTCAGAAGACAATTTAACAGTTTCTTGCTCTTTTCTGCCTAAAAACACCTACTAATATCTGCCCTATGTAAACACTCTCATGTCATAGCACTAGCATGCTGGTAGCATGTCAGTAGCACTGGCAACTTATCTGTCTAGAGACTGAAAAAACACCAAATAAAACCAATAAAATGTGCAGAGAAGCAGAAAAGAGGTTATTATTCCACTACACTTCAGGTGCTTTAGCATGGAACTTTCATGCAGTTACAGGGAGATGGACAAGATGACCTAAACTATATGCCTTTTCTTCTCTATCAGAAATTGTTATGGTTCTATAATTAGATCAAACAAAGTCATGCTTTCCTCAGCCTGCAAGTGGTGCCAAGTGTTATCAGTATGGAAAGGCAGGACATTTAAACCACTCAGGCAGGTGAAGTCACTGTCACTGATATTATTTTCCTGAGTGCTGATAACAGCTGTTCAGCTAATCCAGTTCATAGACTGCTTTGCTGTAGCACAATGATATTTGCACCTCTGGAAGACAGCCACACTCTATTGAAATGATGCTTGATAATGTTTCTGTACCAGTTCTGCTTCAATTGACCTGACTGCAGCGTTATCAAAATGTTCTGTTTTTTATAGAACCCAAGCTCTATTTGGTGTCTCCTTGACAGAAAAGAAAAATCGGTCTCTGAACATTGTCACCTTAACACATTAGTTACAGGTGACAATTTTCTTGAATGCAAAGGGGAACAATTACACTTTCGGGGCTTCCTTCTTTTTTTTTTCACTGCTATTTTGGCTACAAATGCCTGGTGGGCTGCCCTTCACTTCTGCGCAGAGCAGTCCCATGTTTGACTCCATCTCATAGGCAGCAGGCCAAGCATGGGCTGATGGGTGGCATGTGCCATGAATCTGTATTAACATAATTCAAAAAGCAGCGATCCCTCTTTTAATATAAAAATGTCAAATCCATAAATGTATATGGTAGCCCAACAATCCAGCCGTCTCCTGAACTTCTGTGTAATAGAATGTGCTGACAGATCACATACCCATCTGTAGGAATACCTTTGTGTTAGTTCAAGAGAAGCAGAACCACATTTGGAAGAGGACTCTATCTGGATCCAAGTAGCATATAGCCAGACCGTGTCTAGATTAGCAAATAATTAGGTATGGAAGGATTGGATTTCTGAGTTGAAGAAATTGGGTTTGAAACACTTGCATCAATCTTGTTTGCCAAAACAAAACCTCCGAATTAGGCTGCTAGTTTGAACCAGACCCCACCACCCATGTGGTTCAAAAGTGTCTGCAGGATAAAACATTTCCAATCGCGTCCAGAGAGTATTTGTCATCCTGCTGGGACACGTCTTCCCCTGTAGTTTCATTTGCCAACAAGCAAGCTGCATGAACCAAACTAACACACAGGACATGGAGAAAGCTTTAAGATTTGCTTCAAAAGTTTAATCCTGCTCTGATTCAAAATAATACTGCTGACACAGCCACGCTCTGAAGAACCCCTGTTTCAACACTGATTATTATTTCTACTATAAATAAAGAAAACACTACATTGAACACATCACCTCAGACTCAACTATTTCAAGTCTCTTGTCTCTGTGCTACATTTATTTCATTCTGCCTTTTCATTCTTGAGTCTTTTGTATGAAGTGCCCTGGCTGAAACTATTTGGCTGCAGATATGGAGCAGTAATACACTGTCCTTTAACACAAGGCTCCAGCATCTGGTAATAGCTTGTCAGCAGCTTTTAGGGTCCAAGTCCAACCATCTCTAATAGCCCTCGACAACTCAAGACCATACACAGACCCTTTTCTTTCTCCAGTAGCTTCAAAAACCTTTTCCATATTCTGCACGCAGACACTCGCTGTAAATGGAATTCACCCCAGTGCAGAGAACTGGTCAAGCTCCTAATTTTTGCCCAAGGGAACACAGAGAACCACAGGCAGGTTTTCTATGCAGGGCTGCATTTTATCCCAAGTTAGATGCCAGTGTCACATCGTTATATTTCAGGGCAATAGAGATAATTATGAAATGCAAGATCCGAGGAAAAATGAGATGGCATCAGAAGATGTTTTGATGAGCAATTAGCTTAAAAATGAGATATTTTTTTCTTGATTATATAAGTTTGTGGGCAGGAGTACAATTTCTGAATAAAATATTATGAGTATGAAATGGTTTGGATTTGTTCCTGCTGTATGAGTATCTAGTTAGCTTTGTCACTTTAGTTTTTCATTATTTTATTGTATCCTGCCTCCTTTTTTGTTTGCTGGAAATATAAGCATGACATTAATTTCATTATCCTATTCTGCATGCAAGCATGTATTACATTTGCAAATGAACAAGTGGAAAGGAGAAGCAAATTCAGAAAGAGAGACAGTTTATTATGCATGCATAACCAAGCAACTGCTTGTTTTAGAACAGTACATCTTGAACAGTTGCGATAAGGATTGCCGGGATTTAACTATGAGTTTTATGAATAGATTTTTTTCTAAAAAAAAAGTAACTACTATTGAAATTACTTCAGTTCATTGAACTTTGCCTGGTTTATCTTGAGTAGCACCACAAATTGTGATATTCATTGTTAGACTGAGTTAGAATTTGAAAAAGAGAAACAAGGGATAAATGTGGGTGTTATTATAATACATAACTTGCCATAAACTCTCATTATTGTAAGTAGATTCCTCTTTTATAACGTCTTAAATAAAAATAAAGAGAATTGCAAAAAAGATGGTTTGCAGCTCTAATCATAAAAAGAAAAATCTTTACAAGAATTTTTTTCATTCAAACTAATCTAAATTACTCATTCCCATAAAATCTGCACTTTGCTGTAAATTCCAGGATATTAATACTATGCATGAAGTGAAAGAATCATAGGTTTATTCATGAAAATAGAACTCATTAGTGGAGCCAAGTTGATAGCAGAGGTGGTAATAATTGTATTTCTCGTTAAAGCAAAGTATAATGTTGCAACATTATTTACACTTAGCATTGCCAGAGGTGGATGTTGGTAGTATGACAATAGAAATTGAACCTTCTCACCAATATTCCGTCATATTTTGTTGCCATGTCAAAGATGGCAGCAGAGAAGCAGTCTGACAGAGTGGCATTTTACATGGAAGTGTGTGTGGAGCAAAGGGATGTCACTGAATTCCTCCATGCAGAAAAAAAATGCACCCATTGACATCCATTGATGCTTGCTGAACACTTCTGGAGGCTGAGAAGTGGATTTGAGCTCAGCAAGGCATCGAGTGGTGCATTTCAGCAGTGACAACAGCAACAGTGCACCACCTCTGCTGATACACACTGTTATAAGTGCAGCATATTGGCTCTTGTTCACTGGTGAAAATGCTTATCTAATGGTGTTGGCTGCATCGAAAAGCAGTGTTTTGTAGCTGTGAATTTGCACTATCAAATAATATTATTGTGCTCTTTGTATCTGTTCTTTGTATGGAAATGAATAGGAGGCATTAATCTTGGAGACATATATGCGCATTTACAACATTAATAATATTATATTAATAATGTTAGTATGACTTTACATTATATGTTGCATTGTATCCTTACATTATCGTAGATGCTAATGATGTGACTATAAAATATGATTTATATAATGGTCACATTATGCTATATATTTATACTACGACTTCATAGTTATTCCACATACACTATACTACAAAAACTATATATACTATGCAAGTTCAATAAAGAGACAGAAAAATTGAAGCATGTGTATGAATATATTGCCTTTTGTTCTCCTCACTAATTAGTATAAAGCCTTTCTTCATTTGTCTTCCATTCATCCTGTATGCATTTTCTCCTTCCTCATTTTCTCTTATACTTTGTCATCTCTTCATTTTCCAACAATTTGCATTTTCTTTGTCGTTTTTGTCTGTGCTTTCTGGATATCTTACTGCACTAAAATCATTGAAGACATAGTCATGCAGTTCACCGGGCTAAGATTGGAACATGGAGTGCTATTTCTGGTACAACAACAAACCTGCAGGAAGATCTTATTCATGCCATCTTGCTGCTTGCTGCCACTTTTTCTATAGCACTAAAAACATTTACTTTTGTACTGAGTTTCTATGTCTTCCTAGAGATTAGAAAAGGGATGTAAATAAATGCAGTGCTATGTTGCCACCAGATCAGAAAGTTCACCTTTCTGCAGGCAGGACATAAGGGAGGGGTAATAACTTTGTGAGAAATCGCTTAGCTATTGGAAGACGTGCAAATCCCTGAAGAAAGGAAGTGTAAAGCTGCAGGTTTTTATTTTTGATCAGTGTCTTCTAATAGTGTCTCATTCAACAAGCTGGATTTATGCTGGGTTTCTAATAATAAGCTATGAGGGCCAATGCTATCGTGGCCTTAGAAATAGCAGGAGAAGGGAGGTGATCATCCGCCTCTACTCAGCCCTGATGAGGCTGTACCTCAAGTACTGTGTTGAGTTTGGGGCCCCTCACTACAAAAAAAGACATCAAGGTCTTGGAGCGTGTTCAGAGAAGGGCAACAAAACTGGTGAGGGGTCTGGAGCACAAGTCTTATGAGGAGCGGCTGAGGGAGCTGGGATTGTTTAGTCTGGAGGAGGCTCAGAGGAGACCTCATTGCACTCTACAACTTCCTGAAGGGGGGTTGTGATGAGGAGGGGTTTGAGCTCTTCTCCCAGGCAACAAATAGAACCTGAGGAAATGGCCACAAGTTACACCAGGGGAGATTTAGGATAGACATAAGGAAAAACTTTCTCTTGCAGAGAGTGGTCAGGCACTGGAACGGCTGCCCAGGGAAGTGCTGGAATTACCGTCCCTGGCAGCGTTCAAGAGGCGCCAGGATGAGGAGCTATGAGATATGGTTTAGTGGCTTGTGGTAGCAGTGGTGATAGAAGGATGGTTGGAATAGATGATCATGTAGGTCCTTTCCAACCTTGTGATTCTATTATTCTGTGCTGCTCTGCAGGTTGCAATATACAGTGGGATGTATACAATTTCGGTGTTGCAAAGTATGGGGATGCCAAAGTACTAGCACTGCATCCAGTTCAAGAGTCAGTCAGGCTTCAGAATGTCTTGAATATTAAATATAAGCTTATCCATCCATGTGACAAATTGATTTAGAGAAGACAGAGATGACCATATAGAAATGGACAGTTTTTTTTTTATTCTTCTCTTTATACTTTAATTCTAGTTAAACTTGTCACAATCATTCTAGAAGAGTATGGTTATTTTGAATATATAAAATGTCTTCAACTGAACTGTTGGCTGAAATTTACTGTATGCAAATCACTACACATGGCTGTATGTCCAGTATTTAAAGAGAGGTGTTGAAAGGGGATCAAGTAAATTTGCAGGACAGCAATTAATACTAACAAAAAGTTAGACTCTCACTTGCTCTTCCTTGTCCTGATACAAATGAAGGCCTAATTGTTTTTAAATTGCTCTAGATTTGCTTCCAGAATGGTCTCGACATAACCTTACTGAATCAAGTTAGCACTTCTGCTGTAATAATTTCATACACCGTAGTACTTGTATTAAAAAGACGCCCTAAACAGAGAAAAATGAGAACTGAGGAAAACATGATTCCCTGAATATTTCTGCTGTGTACCTTCCTTACTTTCCACAAGAGTGAGAGATAGGTGAAAGTACTTGCACAGCAAGAGTGCACATCCTGATATAATGCCATCATCTCAACGGCTGATATGCGCATGAGCCAGCACAGAAGAATCCAACTCCACATTAACATATCAAATATTGTAATAGACAATTTTCTTTTGGGTTTCCTTCACAGAGTAAGGGAAAAGTGCCCAGAGATAAAAGTTAAGTGCAGTAGACCAAAATCATCATTGACGGAAATGCACTGAAATTTCTTTAAAACAAAATGCAAGGAAAGAAGTGCCAATGTGATGTCTACAAAGTAATTACTTTTAAAGGCTGAGGCGGTACACAATTTGTGCAAAAGGGAAGTAATTAATATTAAAAATACTTTCCCTGTGCTTATTAAAATACTTGCCTTGAAAATCTGTAACTCTTCATTAAACTTCTCATATACACTGTAAGTACCAACTCAGACTGAAATATTTAATGGTTTGTAAATTACATGATTACAGGTAGTTGATACACTTTACACAAAACGCTGGCCTCTCTCATGCTATAGCCATTCAGGGAAGTCTCAATACGCTACACTGGTGACAGAAATTACTTTTTGTTTGATTCTGCTTACATATATACTGTTATGTTGCCAAAAATCATTCAGTAGTTTTTTATTGTATTTTAATGAAGAGCAGGTCATTTACTATGTTGAGTTTAAATACTGTGAGGAAATGTCACCCACTCATTGTTAATGCATTGAGTCATCTACTTTAATTAGATCAAGAGTTAGAGGGATCACGCACCATTATTTATATTCATTACAGAAACACTGTCAAATCTATCTAATAAGATTGTGCACTGATTTATAACACAGGTGGTTACTGAAGATTTTATGTACTAGCAGATGATCTAAAATCAAAGTTATGAAGTAATTCTGTTAACTTTTAAAAAGAAAAAAAAAAAACTAAGATATGTGAAATAGTAAAGCAAGAAATTTGTTGGTTGTACTCTAGGAGTAGAGAACTCAACACTTCCATTTGCATTAGGTGATGGAGAAGCCAGAAATATCCTTTCAAGTTAAGAGACAGCCCAGCTCATTTTTCTGAAATCAAGAACCTCTAACATTGCACTGTGTTCAATGAGTTCATGAGATTAATTGACACCCCAGGAGGCCTCATGAAACAGCATCAAACTGTAATCAGCCACTTGAGTTGTTGTCTCAGGAAGCCTCAGGTCTCCACAGCAGCAATAGAAGTGCTCATTATGTCTGGATAATGTATTCCCATCCAAGCACTTGTGACAGAATTAGCTCTATGGTATACAGTTTATTCATCTGAGGGCAGATGAACATAGATCATCTTTTATTTGTCCAACGCAGTATTTATTTAAGATCTTTCATGCTCCAGATGCTGACATATTTTTTCAAACAGCATGCTGTATTCTACTGTGCCACTCCTAACACCAACAGTCACGTATGGTTAATTCAAGAGCAGAATGGGTATTTGCTATCAATTTGGTACCATATTAGTTTAATACTCAAAAATATTTTTTAAAAAATCTAGTTTTTTTTTATTTAAAAGTTGTTATTTTCCTTTTCCATATCTTGCTTTTCTTTTTTTTTTTTTCCCCCAATATTCTTCCTCAGAGTATTTTCAGACATTCTTTTAATAATTTTAATAATCTCTGGAAATTTCCCTAGATTTACATTTCATCTTTTCTTTTGATTGCTTTGTTTTCTTATGCTTACTAGAGCTGGGGATTTCCTTGCTCCCTTTTAAACTAAAGCAAAACTTTCATTGGCTCCAGCCACAGTAGTCTGAGCAAAGTCCTGGGCTGGAGATGAAGGTGGCTGCACTTTGGGTTTGTTGTGACACAGTCACTGGGGGGACCTAGACACCCAAAGCCACATACTGGGTGGAGCACTCAAGGAAAACATTTTCTAAGTAGGCCTTCATGCTCTTTTTACGGGTAAAAGCACAATGAGAGAATTGGTAAGCAGCATAGAGGTGCCTCAGTTAATCATGAGCATGCTTTTGCAAACTCACAAACATTGCAGACTCACAGCTAACACACGAACATCGCTACTGATTATACTGCCCAATAAACACAGAAATTGGCAGACAGAACCAGATCTCTGCACCTCTATGGGTATTAACTTGTTGGAAGGTGGGGACCAGGAAAAAACTAAGAGGTAAGCAAACAAAGCCACATCATCATGCAGGATGTAAGTCAAATAGCATATGATGGACTAAAAGGATACTGGAGCTGAGGTACACCAGCTGTGGAAACCATGAATAAAAATGTAAGGTGGTTTGCTGCTACTGAGGCACTGCTTCTTATGTGTCCCTGCCTGTTTCAGTAGAGTATTCAGTCTCTCCTGCTGAGGAGATAACTTCATGCTGAGAAAAAAAACCTAGCACATCACCTCATGTCATGGTTTTATGTTTTTTGGTTTTCAATATTCTGCATCAAAACATCATGTACTAGAATTAAAGTGCTAATGCTCCAATTCCAGGTACCTATCCCTATACATTACGGAAATCATGGGATCTGACCCTTCCAGGTGGGGCGGTCTCTTACTGCCTGGCAGTGGGTTCTGGAGGGTGCTTTCCTAGCTGTTCCAAGCTTTTCAGTTTTGACTCGGTCTCAGGAGCTCTCTCTCTCCTATCTTATTTGATTCATTAGTCTCAATTTCAATTAGATTGTATTATATTGTGTTATCTTGCATTCCAATATCATAGTTAGTAAAATAAGTTTACCTCCATAGATTGTTGCCGCTGTTTTTTTTTCCTCCCTCCCTTCCTTCCTTCCCATTTTGTGGGGCCAGGGAGGGGGTGGGGGGGCAGCAGCCTACTGCCCCCCTGATTGATCTAGTTAACTCCGTGACACCTCACTCCTAGAGGAAGATTAGAACAGATAATATGATGCAACAATATAGACAATGCACAAAGAATTTAGATTTTCTTGTTTTAACTTTAAGTCTGGAGGTGTTGAATAAAGTCTGAATTAGTGTTTTCAGTCAACAATTGTTTTCTACAATCAGCAATCATGTCTTCCAATTCATTTATTTGATCTGTTAGTAACTACTGTCTTTTGCTTGTGGACATGCTCCTGAGTCTTGCATTTATCACGCGAAAGTAATTTTGGAAAGAAACTGTTTTCCCTTAAGGCACAGTGGAGATACTTCTGGGCAATTATTCCTGTCTGATGGCTCTTGAGCATGTGATGCCAGAATTTTACTTTGGAAATTCCCATAATAGTGCCATAAATCTGCAATTTGACTGCCCATTTGTGTTGAGAAATTAAATGGCTTTTAATTGCCTGATATGCTGCAGGGTAGGTTTCAGATCACTGGCATTTTTCTAAAAAAGAGATAGAAAAAGTATTAATTCCCTATCCTTTCTTCTATTCTTTCTTCCTTTCTTCCTCCCTTCCACCTTCTCTCCCTCCCACACATATCTTCTTTTTCAGACAAAATACAAACATTATAATTTCATTTGGTAGAGGAATGAAAGACATTTTTTTTGCTCTAGCTTGAATGAGCAGAAGAACTATGACATATAAAAGTCTGAAGTTGATAAAAATGTACACTGAATTTTGAAATCAAGATCAATGGAAGAGTGTTATATGTGTGTGTGAGTAACCTTCCTTTTTCCATTTAACTTTACAGAGCACTTTAAAAGAAAAAGAAAATCTCGAGTTTCTGTTGAAAAAATGTGCAAAAAAAAAAAAAAAAAAAAAAGCTTGAAAAGATAATGGACATAAATATTCTGGTTTCTGCAAAAAAAAAAATTTCATCACGTGCTATATGATGGAATGATGAGCTACTGTTCTATGGGAAATTTTAAGAGAAGATTGACTGCATAGGTATAATTAAATAAATGAATGATTAATGCTTACTTTGTCAGACATTTTTCTGAAGTAGATTTCAAGTACACACAGCAAAAAAAAAAGAATTTGGATTTCATAAATGTTTATTATTATTTTGTCATAAATTTAGCATTTATTCTCTGTTGCTATGAGCAATAGAAACTCATTGAATTACTCCACATTGGTTGGTTTTAACATTACGTTATCTGAAAAAATAGAGTCAATCACTATTAAATAAGAGGATATAAATGTTTAATGTTATTGTTATTAAAGACTATAAAAAACTATCTGACATGATTAGTTTGTATCGCATGAAAAAAGCACTTACTAAGAAAAGGTTCTAATAGGCAAGGACGAGTTCTGTGATAACTATACCTGTGCCCACAACAAATTTTCCTCTATTCTCTTACACAGTTACTGCATGATCAATATCATTATTGTAAAGGGCTTTGACCTAACTTGAATATGAAAGACACTGAACGTAAGTTAAATTCTGTCATGTTCTATAGAAAAAGGTCAAAATGTACAAGGATCTTAACTTATGTCAAGTAGGTTTCATCTGAAAAAAGGTGTCAGGCAAAAAAAATATGACATTGCATAATCTATTAAATGCAGTGCTGGATCACACATTGTACTACTCTAAAAAATGCAATTGAAAAAATGAGAATGGTAAGAGAAAAATGTAGGACTCACTCTTCAGATTAATTGATATAACCTTACTCATCATAAAAGAGGTAAAAGAAATAATCACTGTAAAGGAAAAGAGAGAAAGTAGCATGAAATAGTGAACAAATTGAAGGTATTAACTTCAAAAGGAAGGCAGACAATAACGTCAAAATCAGATTCACTGAAGGACTCACATTTGTGCAGAGAAACAGGACTATGAGGAAAAAGCAAGTGGTGCTTTTATTTCTTCTGCATAACAGGAACAATTCTTCTGACCAAGTTAGGAGATACATTTCTGTTCTATCTACATTTTAAGTTAGTCAGATTGAAATATAAGTTCAGTGAAGCCTTAGTGGGGAGTCCTGATTGACACTAGTTAGCAAAGGCCATATACAGATCAGCTGGGGATGTTCTAAAACCCTTTCAGATTTTCTGTCTTTTGAGTCTTTTAGTACTTGCTTTTAAATGTCTAGAATATAGTCCTAGCAGTAATAAAATCACGTTCCTTTCCACTGTTTACCAGAAATTGTTTCAGCCTCTACTATCATGTACCAGTATGGTTAGGTTGTGGTTGGGCTTGATGTTCTTTAAGGTCTTTTCCAACCTGAGCAATTCTATGATTCTATGATTTAGCTCTGACAGTTGTGACAAACTTTGTGTTCTTGTGTTCCTGTGAGTCACACCCTTTCATCTTCTTGGGACTGTTGCCTGGGACTGAATCACTACAGAAATTACATTTTCTTCATAGCAGAATTAGTATTTGGAAATTTAATTATTTCACAGAAGATAAAAAAGACTTAAAAAATATAAGTTAAATGCACTTACGTGGAAGGCAGATTAACACTGAAGATCTGAATGGCCTGCTGATGCTTTTCTTCATATTTTCTATAAGGCTGATTCCAATCAACATTCCTTATTTTCATATTAAATGAGCTAGGAATAGGTTTGTGACTCCTTAAAGTTACAAGTTTTAGATGGATCTGATCCATTATTTCTAGCAGCTTTATACTCTGAAAAGAATATCCGACCAGCTAAAAGCATTGCACTTTCCATGTCTCAGTATTCCAATGGCAAATGGAAGTGGATATAATTGAAAATGCTGCAGGAATATACAGAGTGTGGAAAAAATATGAAAATCTTTGTTTGCAGAAGTTAGTAGATGCCCTCTATAAGTCAACTGAGAATGACAGTATTACTGCTTTTGAAGAAAAATATATTCCTTTGCAATAGATAATTCTGAAACTCCTTAGTGTAGATCTTGCATTGACAGAAAGTATACACAGAATATTCGAGGTGGAGGATGGCAAAACTTGTGCAGAGTAAATGAAATCAATTCCAGACCGGGGTGGGTAGAATTCTCTAGGAGACTCTACAGAGGTGAGCTCAAAATGTTAGCAACCAGCAAACATACATGATTTTGACACTATCCATACTTCAAGTGCTTAGAAGACCAATCACACCTCCTATGAGTGAATATCTATCACAACTGAAGAAAGTTATTTGCTTTTCATTCTATCTCCACAGCAAAATTTCCCTAGCAAATTTTTTAGTTAGAACAGAGTTGTATCCAGCTAAAAAAAGAACATTCAGGAAAAAGCTGAACCATGCCGATGTTTGCATCCTAATTTTGAGACATTTGTATGACCTTCAAGATTCCCATTGCAGATCCCACATACTTTGATTAGTTCCTTTTTTTTCTATCACTTATGCACTGAGTTTTATAGACTTGTCGCTTAGCTGCAGAAAAAAATATATATAATGGCATATAAATACTATGTATTTATCTCAAGAGGTGATGGATGAGTAAGAAGTGATAAATGAGCACTCAAAACAAAAGTTCAACAGTTGCTGTCTGTACAGCATACAAGTCCTCAACATTCAGACATGTGCTGTACAAGCCCAAGCAGTTTTACAAATTCACCCTCCAAAATTATTTACAAATGCTCACATGAACTTTAGAATAAAATAATAAATTACAATTTGAAATGCAGTTTCCCTAATTTAAGCAGGTAACTCACTAGTTCTTAAATATCTTATCCTTACTGCCCTGCTGAAGGGTTTCTTGCATGTGTCTGGTTCTTTCTCAAATTGTGAGCACCAATACTGTCTCAAAGTACTTTATCTACATGTCTAGTTTGCTCCAGCAGTAAGGCCTAATCTCTCAGCGACATAGATTAAATCTCCCCAGGTCTAAGTGGTGCCCTTATATATGTTATATTTGTTTTTATTTCAGTATGTCTGAAAAAATCTGAAGAAATACTGTTTGAGTATTTTCTGTGTGTGTCATGATGCTGCACAAGTTTTAGTGGCATGGAGATGCTGCGTATCCTGGGGAAGGCTGTGACATAGGGATGCCTGAGAATGTACGTGTCGATGATTGTTAGATGACCATGTAGGGCAGAGAGAACCCAGTGAATTCTCATTCTTGCTTCCTGTAGAGTGTAGTCTTTGAACTGACTGTTATTCCAGGACTGCACTCAGCTTTGTTTCCAAAGAAACTAGCTAGTTCACTTTGGAATGAAAGCCTGAGAGTGAACTATCATACAGAGCAGGGATGATGGAGGACTGGGTTCCAGGATGGAAGATATTTGCTGGCGTAGATGTACCCGATAGTATTTTACAGCTGACATTTCACCAATACTGAATCAAGTAGAATGATTACCCTCAGCATCTTACATATAACACTACTATTAACATGTCAGAATGTGGTTTGCTTTGACTTTCACTGTTGACTTTCATTTCTTTTTTACTGTAACCTCCTGGACCTCTGTCCTTGAATTTGCATTTACTCAAGTTATTCAGTCTAGTACTGGTGGATGTGATTTCCCTCTCCGGTGTGCAGCATTTCGCATAATCTTATTGGATGTTACCTTGCTGATTTTAGCCCATATCTCATGAACATTGCAGCCATTTTTAATCTCGGCCCCACTTTCTAAAGCATTTCTAATTCTGTGTTATTAATGAATATCATCAATAGATTTCATATATAAACATAGTTCATTTCATCATCAAAGTTGCTAATGAAAATGCTCTCAAAATGCTCTGATGTAGAATATAATCCTGTACCTCATTCACGTGCTTACATAGGTCCGACATGTCCTTTAGCCTCTATGCTGACAAGCCCTGAGAAAAGAGGCACCTCAGTAACGGTAGCAGTATTTAATGCTAACACTCATTATCTTATCTGAGTCACAGAATTATGTGTGAGATATAAAACTCCACAACTCTGATTGCTTTTGTATCCAAAGGAGTTGTCTGTCACTAATTGAGCTCTGCATTCATGTAACACTTAGACGTTCTAACTAACTATATGTTTCCATTCTGATCTAGAAAGAGGTGACCAAAAATGGTTTAATGATAACACATTTGTTCCTCATCTTATATTTGCAAGCACCGTGGATTTACTCTGCAGCATGTGTAGAAATCCATGGATTTATACAAAACTACCTCTGAAAGTTTTACTGTAACATGACCTACATTTCACCTTAGTCTACTTGAACGTAGCAGGTATATTTACTATCAATTTGTGAAGCAAGCAGTGTAGTATCACTTTGTCTAGATCAGCATACTTTAATAGCCACACAGTCTATTAAATATCTTTTACAGACTCTGCATTTAATAAATGATTTCTAATTGACTAGTTGTCAGTGGCAACATTCTAGAAAACTCAGTTACATGGGATTTTTCATTGATTTTCCCTATATTAGAAAATGAAATGTCAGATACCATTAATTGCATTTTCACAATGGGAAGCATGCTGCAAAAGTAATTGCAAAGTGAAAGCACTTCCAGGCTAATGTGTGAGAGAGGTATTCTTGTTAAATGAATCCAATATATAAACATTTGTTACGGTTATGTGCCTCTATGGGCCAAGTTGATGTGAATGTAATTATAATCTATAATATGAAGCCATTTTACACATTTCTAAGGAAAAAAATGCTTCCAGGTGTATTCTGCATTCATTTATCATTATATGGTATACTATCTGCATCCAGGAACACGGCAAGTGGTTAACCCATGGTTTTTGGGAGCTCTTATCTACACAGTGCCTGAATCATTTCTGAGATCAACTTCTGCTTATTGTTAGCTGCCCATGCCTCAAAGACAGAGCTGCTAATTTATGTTATCTGACAAGTAGACCCATGTTTACCCAGGTTACATGGCAGTACTAGGTAGTGTACGATCTTGAATATAATCTATGAGACTGTGGCACATATTCTCTATCACTGGTGCTCCCCCGTCTGAAACACATCTGTGCATCTTTTCAGCTTTCTGTGGTTACATTAGTGTTGTAAGCCTTTTGAGATCACATATGCTTTCTACAGATGTACTTATATGTCTCTTCCATGTGATCACATCTGTTGTGCCAAAATTGGCCAGCAGTCTCTACAGTCAAAGAGAAATGATACTGAGTCTGTATGTGAAAATTTATGATTGCGCACAGTTTACCATAGTGCAAGAAGTTCTCACGTCTTTGCAGAAAGAAAAATTCATGACCTTTCTAAAGTATGTGATGCAGCATTCAATTTTCCTGCATCTGATCGATAAGCAAGCAGGAAATTATATCTTTTGCCATGGTAGACAAGCATAATTAAGCAATAAGGCAATGGAGGTAGTTGTGATTATCTTAGGATGCACCTGGGAGCTGCCTTGTTGCTATTTTAAAACATCTTTATGCTAAGGGAACTGTATTAATTTCTGCTGAGAAAGATAAAGTTGGCAGTTTGGAAAGCTCATGAACAGCAGTTTCAGTTGTGCTTCACAGAGAGTAATGTGGTGTGTTCACCCCAAACAATTAGGCTTCTCCTTCAACAGAAGCAAAGACAGAGCAGGCTGTAAACACTTAATTGACAGTTCGGAAACGGTAAAGAAAAACAAAACAATTATGCTTTGGCTGGTTGCCAGCAAGTGCAAAACTTACATTTTTACTAGTTTAGAATAAAAATGCATTGCCTCCAACACTTGACTTCCAAGGAAGGCATCACTGCATAATTAATGTTATTGCATCCACATTCTAATTTATGCATTTTAATTATACCAAAGGCCCAGTGAATAATTAATGTTAGCAAAACAATGTGTTGGAAGCATAAGCTGAAAAGTATCACTTTTGTAGATTTAAATAACTAATGGAAGCTATTTAACTATTTAATTACAAGAACATTTTCCACTAATACAATGAAATATTAGCTACTATGACCGAACACCCTCACAAGCGGAGAAGTGAATTAGCTCAGGCTACTTGCATTTTGAAACAATCAATCTGAGTATATCACAGTATACTAATCTACGTGAGCCATATGCATGCAGGGAAAAAAGTTATTTGAATGTTGTGCTGTAGGAGAGACTATCATGTTGTTGGCAGCATTTGTAAGATGTAAGATATAAAAATCCAAATTCCAGGCACAAATTCCTCTTTGACCTCTTGTCTTCAAGCTGATCAGTCCATACAAGTTTCGTGGGGAGATTTAGAATTGAATATAAAAGGATACAATATGGAACTCATTATCCGTGAGTTCAGCAATCTAAAATTAAGGATGTAGTCCAGGTTAGTAATTTAGAGTCTTGCAGTGGTTGATAGATATAGCACTTCTGGAGAGAGTTTCATCTCATACTAAAATAGGTTTTTGAAGTAGATAGAATTAATCATTATCTGGCAGGGCTATTATTTTTTTCTGTTTCTTATAGAGGGAGCTTCAAGTAGTTCCTTAGGTGTATGTCCTACACCTAGCTCCTAGGCAGGCTACTTTAACTGAAGTTCCCTTTACTAGCAATGCCAACTTTAAGCTACCATGTGAGGAAGACCTACTGATATCAAGCTGATGGCATGTAGATCAAGGCAAAGCTGCAGGGCTCACAGCATGGATTCCTCCAAAGGTGTTGGACAGCCAACATCTCTGCTGCCTGCTCAAGTCCCAGGATGAAAACCCATGATTTCATTAAGAAAGTCCTACCCTTTCAAAAGGATCACCCACGTGGCTCTGCTCTGCCCTAAATCTTTACCCCGGTGCCTGGACTATCAGAGACACTATCAGACAGTATGAACCAGAAGTGTCCCAGCCATGTAGTATATCCCAACTTGGGCCTACCTTGGGTTTGCTGCAGGCTGGGTGGTGAAACCATGCACACACCAGAAAGCACTGTCTGCAGAGCATGGGAAGTCTAGTTGTTAAATGTACACATTTCTTACAGTGAATATAATGACAGAGCAAATGATGAATTACTGCAATCCTTGGCAACAGCTTGCATACACTCAAGTAATACCAACTTATCATTGCAAATATAAAATCAATCACTTTCACCAACTTTTTCAGCAATTCTTTTCCATGTCAGACAGAAGTTTGCTCTTTAAAGTAAAAGATTCAAGTATAATAACAACAACGTGAAGGACTTGTAAAAAATATTAGATTGGCAAAGGCTGCTTCCAATTTGGAATAACAAGCCATTTTATCCAAGTTCATTATTTGTAGGTTAGTAACTAACAGTTCCAATGTTTTAAGCTTTCTTTGTGTACTAGGTATATCTTGAAAGCATAGTACATGTCCCTTCAGAGCAGCTCTCTATGTCATTTGAGAGACTCAGGGAGCAACCGCTTGCGTTTTCCCTTTCTTTCAGCTGTGTTTGCCTGACCCCAGCCCTACTCTTGCATTAGGGCAGTGTGAGAGGTGTGCCAGCTCACATCAATGGTTGTGTCTGTTAGGTGACAGCTGCATTGGGCAGGGCAGTTTGTGTGGGATGATAACTCCCCTAATGGGGTCGCAGGGGAAGGGACACAGCAGCATGGTGGCACTGTTCCAGGGGAAGCTCAGCTGGCCGTAGCCAGCTGCTGTCTGGTCCTGCTGAATATTTGATGTGAGGTAGAAAGCAGTACACAACAGAAGATCTGTCTTGGTAGCAGGCTAAAACTGGCTGCTTTCTTCTGAGCAATAGTATCTGAAAGAGCAGAGATGGAGCAGGGGTGCCAACTGCTGTAGCACTCAACTCATCCTCCTGGTATTTTATGTACTCCTCACTGCTCAGCTCTTCCACCCAAGATACAGGTTGTGACCCAAAGGTATTCCTCTGAATCTCAATTCTCTGTATTTTGATTACTACAGTACCTAAAGGAAGTGCTAAGAGTAATTACTCAAGTAATACAACTATTTACTTAAATCCATCTTGAGAAAAAAAGCTTTTTAGTGTGTTCTTTGATACTAAGGTGGAGCCCAGTGAGCTAGCAGTTCCAATTTCTTGCATTTTTAGCATAGATGACAAAAACAGTATGAGCTCATGATCTGTGTCTCCCTTTGCTTCTGTCTTTCAGGACTATGCTGAGAAGGAGAAAGCTGCAGCCAAGGCTCTGGAGGATGTGAAGGCTAACTTCTACTGTGAACTGTGTGACAAGCAGTACCACAAACACCAGGAATTTGACAACCACATCAATTCTTATGATCATGCTCACAAGCAGGTAAACCTGACACTTGTCTGTGTTACAGCTGCCCATCTTCTGTCTTTCCTGATTTTGGGGGATTTCTAAATTCACTAAGTAAAGGACAAGTTAGCATATGATACTAACGTGTTTTTAATCAAAATCAAATGTGAAATATTTATCATTTTAGTCTTTGGTGGAATATATTTTGCCTTGCTTGCAGAAGAAAACTGGTACTCTTGAAAAAAAAGATATTAGATTATTGGAAAAATACAATAGATATTTTTCATTTTTGAACCTACTTAATCAGGTCTGTATGTGCAGGTGTACCATAGCAATGTATACCTATTATCATTTCATGTTTGCTACCTGCATCACAGTTTTCCACTAATTTTAGCAAAACACATATTCCAGTTGACACTATGGAAGAAAAATGCAATTAATTCTTGCAAGCATTCCAGAGCTCTATAAAACTCATTTGCAAAGTTCAGGAATAAGTGAACCTCTTGTATAGCTTACCATATGTTAAGTAAGAGTGGCATGTGAGAAGTTAGAAGTGTAGCAGGTTTCCCTAAATGCACCTTATATTACTGTTTTTCTCCTTGTTCTTACACGTGTTATGCAGTTCAAGTTGTTTTGTATTTGTGCACATTGAAATTACTAGGGCATTTATGTCTTCTGGGTGATCACACCTCTGTGTACATGGAGGTCAGGAGCTTCCTTGCAAATCTATGAAGCATTTAGAAGCTGCAGGTATTTCTTCCAGAGAAGGAGAAATAAGTGCCGAGATCAACAAACAGCACTAAAGGCACAATTCCTTGCTCTCACTATAAGCAATCTTCTTGTTTTTTGTACAATTATGGAAGATGTAAATCATCCTGGCATTTTCTGTGCATGTCTATTGCAGCACTAAGCGAATGAACTGCCCACACACCACGACAAACCATCCTGCTGAATCCAACTACCCCAGGTTTTGCTGTCCATAAGCCTCTTCTGCCCACCACTCTCAAACCACAGATAGATTCACCTAACGTATTTATTTATTAAACCCAAAGCAATTCCTTACATCACACCTTGTTAATTAATCTGTAAAAATGGTTCTAATAACACAAAACATTTCCAGATCTTAAGCATGTGATTCTAATCCATATAAATCCCCAATTGCTGCACAAATAATTTTTCACCTTTCAGCCAATTTTCTACTTGTCGGAGATGCATCTGAATTCAAACAAATCAATCTTCACCCCTCCCTCTTCTCTACACCCTCTGCAGTGAACAGCTTACACGAAATAAAACAGCCTACTTGATGCACCATGTACATTTGGTTTGTTGCAGCAGAGGTTTTGGAATCCTGCATTATAAAACAAAATGTTTAAGCCATTAAACTTCCTTTAATTTGTAGGTAAATTCAGTGCTTTAAAACCTGCCAGATTGATGATACTGTGAATGATACTCAGAGTCTCATGGAAATACACAACACATACAGAATATCAACTGGCAATACAAGCTCATCCCATCTGCCCTCTCAGATGTAGTTCAGCAGTTCAAGTTAGCACAGGATTAGCTAGCTATCCACCTGATGTGACAGGGTAATTCAGTCTCATCTCCCTTCTCACATCTTGACTGCTCAGCCAAGTTTTGGAACCTTGCCTCTAGGAATAACATGAATGCATGCTGCATTTCTTCAGACTTTCATGGTTAGTCACAGAAAAACCTATATTATTCTTAGTTTATCAAGATAGTTTTCTGAGATAAATTAATTTTAGTTATCTTAACTTCAAAACGTTTGTTCTGGGAAGCGTAGTAGCCACCAGAAATATTCTGTTCTCTTTTCTGTTTCCCAGCAGAAATTCAAGTGTACCATTAGTTGCCTACATGGATATGTTCTGAGCAAAATCTTTCTAATGGAGATTAGATAAAATGAGAAACTCTTTATAGCTCAGTAACAATATTGTATAGTCCCATCCCCCTTTGTGATTTCCCTTCTAAATGCTGCTACTTAGAGATCTGTATTAAACTGACAATGCTGGTTAGAGAAGAAATAAAGACAAAAAAGGATACTGCACTATGAGCACTTGTCATAAGACTTTTGTTTCCCTTCCAGAAGAAATAGATTTTATTCAAAGACTTATGATTTTAATCTCCCAGCGTTATGGTTTTATTAGATTAATTTTGTGATTCATTTTTTTAAGCTATGACTGCAATGAGTTCTACAGCAGAAAATACTGAATTTTGTACCTTTCATTTGGTATAACAGCCATTGCCTTCCCTGGCCTCAGAGGACTGGAGAACATTAAATCAGTTTCGCCTTGTTTGTGCAGCCAGGCTTCTGTTGGGTTACATTATTCTCAAGCAATACTCTCAGATACTTTCTTCCTCTACACACTGCTTACATGCAAATATATGCAAATACAGTGTATGTATATGCAAATATATACACACGTATACAGAAAATTTCTGAATCAAGAGTACTTCAAGATCATCTGTGCCTCTATTTTCATTGTCTCCTAGCACTAAAATGATCCTGGAGAGGTATAATATGATTTAAATGTAATTTATTACTTTTGACTGAGTATTAAACAACTCTTATTTCTTTGACTGTCTTGACAGCATTAGTCTTAGATAGTGTTGTCAGCATCTTTCCTTCTGTACTACTCTGTAATCATTACTCATAGATATTACCTATTATTGGAAAATAATTTCTCTCAGTGCAAGGCTAGATAAAGTGATCTCTGAATCTCTATGTAAGTGGAAGCCTGCACTCCACCCAGCTTTACCTGAGCTCTCTATTGTTAAGCCCAATGCTTTCCAAAAACTGGGGAAAGAATGAGGGTGCTCTCAAGAGCACCTCTCCGCTCATCAGAAAACAGGGCTGTGCATGCATGACTCGCTAGCCCTGCACATAAATAGCTTTCTTTTATGAAATATATTACTTTATGAACTCCTGAGCAGCAGTCATGGGCAGTTGCACATTCGGTAAATCTGCAATGTCTTTTCATTCAAGCACCATAGCACCTGCAATGCTCACTTGCTCATGTTGTTCTCCCCAAGAGAGGTTGGCTGCATCAGAACTGATTACCTTGGCTGTATATAAGCTCCCTGAACACAGGAAAAGACAATAGTCCTGGTGTGAATTAGCTCAAAAGTTATTACGATGTAGATGTTCAATGTAGGCTGCTTCTTGTAAATACAATACCATATTCAACTTTATGTTACACACAGAGCAACAAATAATAAGTCACTGCAGATTTTTTTTTTTTGAAATACAGTTGTTAAGTCGCTTGATTCTGTAAAAGACGACCAAACTTGAGCAGAGATATCTATTTGGTTAATGTTATTAAATACAATCTCTTAGTACCCTCAGGTCATTCATAGCATTCATTCATTCACGTAATGTCAAAGTACTGGGAGCTTTCCATTTTTGTAAAAATAATCCTCAGTAATCAGCAATGACTTCTGATATCAGCAAAGGAGAAAGTCACATCTGTTCTGTGTACTGCAATAAAATAATTATAATAATAATAACAGTAAAAATGAGCAAAGAAAAACAAGGCTGTATTGCCATCTTGGGGTTTCTCATGACAAAACAGGTCTCTTAGTTTGTTGTTAAAGTTTAGACATATAGCTAATCACATTCGCATGTATGGAAAAAAAATCTGAATTTTACAGTACTGTGAAGTAAATGAACAGAAGTTAAAGCCCTCACATGCACATATCTTTATCTTAGTACTTAAATCTGTGCATACTGGCACTTGGGTGAATTTTTTGCATGAAAGTCTGATTTAGTGCGCACAGCTGTAGGCACTTGCCAGTAAGCCTTTATTGTGCTTGTGGATTTAAACTCTAATTCAGACAGAGATTTAGCTACTGTTAACTTCAAAGCTAGTAAATATGCTTACATTTTAGCTAGCCTTGCCCCTAACACCTAGAAAATGCACAGATAAGTAAACATAGAGAAAGCTCCAGGAATTAGTGTAATACTGTGATTTTGTTCATTCATCTTTAGGGTGTTGTTTTTTCTCCCAGGATGTGTATGTTTATTGAGGAAAATCTCATATTTTGGCTCTTGGATACACATCTCTCATTACCCAAACAGTTTTCACCTGGAGCAAAGATTGCTTTGGAAGTAGCTCAGAGTTTTCACCTTGGGATCTGGGAGCAAAGGCAAACACAGCAACATCCATAAATCTTTTTTCAGACAAAGTACCGTGTATTTAGTTGTCAGAATATACAAACCAGAAGAGAAAGATCCGCCTCCATGAAAGTATATGAGAATGTGTGTATGCGTAATCTCTGCTTTTTTCCCTTGAGATATAGGTGGGCCAATTGTTTCAAGACCAGATCATGTATCTGAAGCCTGCTCTCTCCATGTTCCCCTCAGAAAATAACCTCTAAATTTACAACAACAAGAAAACCAATCAGCTTAGATTGATGCTTGTTAAGAAATGCATGTATATTTTAAGTTAGATGTTCACATTTTTCACAGCACTCTTAAGAAAGACAGAACCATATTTGCATTAAGAGGTGATCTGGAGAGAGCAAGAGAAAAAAAGAGATAAGAGATATGATGTTAGCTTCATTCAGCTAGTATATATAAGTATATAAGTAAACTTGAAGTGAGAAAGGGATTTTGTATATATGGTAGTTTCTGTCTTCCTTTTCTTAAGTACCAGCAAATTGCTGTGATCAAGAGGAACCATCACAAACAAGTGATTTTGTGTGTGCAATTTAGAGAGTGTAAAATTGGGCCCAGTCCTGGAAATAACAGTGAATATTCTTAGCCATATGCCTGTAAACAGCCTCACAAAATTAAACAAAACCATTCCAAAGCATAAGATGAAGCAAATGTAGATGCCTTATGAGAGAGGTTTTAGAGATGAAAGTTATGATTTCTTTTTTCCATCTCCAGAACATTCACCATAAGTATCACAGATGCTTCTGAAATCAAATGCTGAAGGTATGATTCAATATGATCAATAGTTGTTCAGATTTTCCCACACTTTATTCTCTAATTTCTGTGAAATACCAATTCATATTTAGCTGTATAGTCAATGAATATAAAGATGTTATAATTATGAAATAAACAAGAGAGTTTAGCAAAGCCAATTATAACAACAAAAAGAGAATAGAAAGCTTACCCATATCCTAGGCTCAGTTCAAAACTCCAGGAGAGATCCTTTCCCCCTGGTAGTCAGCTCTTAAATGGGTCTAGGAGGGGTGGAACCTTGCTCCACCTGAATTGCCTTCACCTGTGCTCCTGTGGCTGACTCATTGCTTGGCTCAGGTGATCAACCAGAGGTTCAGGCCGTGATTCAGCAGTTCCCATACATTAGCATTTGGCAAGTTTATTTCCAGTTAGACTATTTCCAGTAGAGGCATATTTAGAATGATCATCTGTGGATACATACACTTGTCTAACACCTTTTTCATCACAATATTTATTTTCTCTAATCATTTGCTTTCGAAGTAGAAGAATACCTAACTAACTGTTATTTTTTCATTGCTCTACTGTGCACACATTGTACATTTCTGGCATATGTCTTCTCCAGTATGAAAACCAAAGCTAAAAGGAAATAATTCATTTCTATGGTCTCTTGTATCATTTCAGTATCTTTCTGCCTTAGAGAAACACTGTTCTCTTGCTCATTCAGAAACCAGTGATTTTTGCTCTAATTCTTCTGTAGCTTCACACGTTCTTAGCTTTTCATCATACACTGATTTTCCATTGTGTGCTCTTGTTCATCCTCCCCAGGATGACTTCACTCTTCCTGTAACTTCTTGAAGAGAGAGATTTTGATAATTTCTTGCTGAGTAGTTCTCATTTTTTCACACTTTTTCCACGATTGTCTTAACATGTTCATCTCATTCTATCAGAATTTACTGTTGTGAATGAAATCATTTTAAACTTTTCTTCTTAAATTAGTTTAGATTATGAACTGGATTACCCTATAGTTTTTACTGGATGGTTAATTACAGGACTGGTTGTGATTCCTATTTTTAAGATTTACAAACATTTTGTTCTTTAAGATCCAATTTCTGTTGCTTTCAGAGCATGGGCTGAAATTTTGTTTTTGGACTCTTGGCTTTACTAACTTAGAACATAAATATATATACTATTTGTAAAGTAAAGCATAGAGAAATGCCAGGACATCAAAATCAATACTGTGTGGTTGACCTTATTTGATACTTTTATGCACTTGTTCTTTAATACAATCTTTATTCAGAGAATTGCATGTTGTTTTCCTTAAGGAAAACTCTCTGACTCAGTGCTAAGGATGAACTCTACTGAAAGAAATAATCTGGTACAAGGGACAAAGCTGTTGGCTATGAGAGAATGGATAATGTGAGATGAAAAAGTGGGTTAAGGAAGTAAGGATGGGAATAGGTGTGGTGGATGAAGATAACGTAATGGCATGGAAGTATGGCTCTGGAACTGGAAGATAAAATGAAAGGTGTGTACACAAGAAGGCAGGGGGGAATAAGAAGAACAAAGAACAAATAGTTGGAGAAATAATCCATCAATAAAGGGGAATAATGGGGTAAAGCATAGAAGGAGACATTTGAGGTTAGCCACTGATACTGAAGCCATTCCTGTTAAAGCAGAGGAACTGAGCAAATCAACCAGGTACAATATAAGAACATTAGCTTTTATTTTGAAAGGCAATTCCTTTAACAAAAATACCACAGATGTTATATTGGCACAAAATATTACTTTATATATTGAAAATAATACAGAAGTCTTACATGACATCAAACATCACCGGGATCTGAAAAAAAATAAAATAAAATGTATAATGATGTTACTCTAATACAATTTCATCTTCTATCACTGATAGATAACATAAGACCGAAATACCAAAATACTCTATTTTATTGGCCTGGATATTTCTTTCTGTTATTCAGAAACAGAGAAATGCTGCCTTTCTAAAAGCATGTTTACATCATGTCTGTTTTGCTTCAAAGCACCTGCAACACAGCATCTTTGAAATTCTGAAGCTCTGATGAAGTGAAACAGGCAATCAGATTGTGTCATATCGCAGGAGCTGATGTAAATAAAGGCAGCATAAAGCAACACAGGATAACATCAGAATTTAAGCTAGGTTAATGTACAGCATAAGAGCAAAAGTAGCATGTAAGGATGTAAACCATATCCTTGCATCACTGTATAAAGTACATTCATTTTACCTGTTTGAGGTGATCTTAAAATAAATGCTTAGTTCATGATATCATGCACTGTTTTCTTAAATACTGTGTGAGGAGGCTTGAATTTTTAGCTGCGCTGCATAGAGATGCTTCAATTGCACACTACAGAAAGTGCATATACCAGAGCAACTCCAGAGCAGAAGCAGCATTATCAAATACCACTGAGCACACTTTGGCAACTGGGGGTTACTTGAGGCAACAGATCCCAAAGAAATGTCATCGGAAACTACTACAAATAACACAGAGTTGCTTTTAAATTTAATATCTAGATAAGCTAAATTGTTAAATGCTAGATGCTGTGGAATTACATTTGGTGTTCTTTAGAATGAATGCTAATTAGCATGTAAATTAGCAATTTAACCCTCTTTAAATTGGAAAAGAACCCATGGGACACTTAATTTCATAGTTGTTAATGATGGTCCAATGACTGTAAGATATTTCTTAAGTATTTCATTATATCAGGAATTACAGAAGTTTATTATCAGATTTTGGCATTTAAGACATAGCAATAACCAGAATGCTGGGTAGAGAATGTTAGGTGTCCTTTCCATTCCTCTCAGAGGGTACACTTTTTAATTGTTCAAGTTTTATAACTAGTTCTTCAGGCAGGAGGAATGGGTGATGCAGTATGACCGAAGGTTTATTGACAAAAACAAGGCATCTGAAGGATAAGATTTATTAGGGGAAAAAAAACGTGACCCCACACTAAATAGTCACAGCCATTTTGGGGCAACCATATTTTCAACATTTTGAGGTTGGACTTGAAGGTCCAGAGGGTCCTTTCCAACCTGAGCAATTCTATGATTGACAATTTGCTGTTAACGATTAAGCAAGTCTGGATGCAGATTCACAGAATACATCCTGTGCCAGCTTCAAAAGGCTGAGGAACAGTTGGTAATGTTGTCTGTATGCCATATACTTTGCAACTAGTGTCATTTAAGGGCAGGCTCTGGAAGCTGCTTTTAGGTGATAGGAAGAAACAACTACCAGTCACTATGATTGTGTTTGATTGTTCTCTATTCACAAATACTTAGATTCATATTTGTGGAGTGACTTATAGAATGACATAGTATTTAACAAGATTAAGGAACCTGTGCAGGTTACAAAAAGTCTTCACAAATCCTGGGCCAATTTTCTGCCAGACTTTTGGAAACATTAGGCAATTAAATAGTCTTACCATCAGATATCTGCAGAAAAATTATGCTATTATTATCTTCTGTATAACTTTTAAACAATGCTCTCTTATCCATATCTTTCTGGAAAAAGAATATTTCTTCTAATCCTACTGGTGACCACAAAAGTATATGCAGCCTTATGAACATCTGGTTAGAATCTGTATCTATTATAGTTCTATTCGTTTTTGACCATCTGTACCTTCCATGCAGTAATTAATGTGCAAGAATTTCGCTGCATAATTGATTCCCGTGGAGCATTAAAGTCACGCTAATCAACAATGTTTGTGTTTGAGGAAATGTACTATGTACCTCATATGTCTTTAAGAGGCATTTATAACAAAAACAAATATTTAAAAGTAAACCAGAAATATTTATATGCATCACCAAGATACCAATAAAGATGGTGGGATTAGTAATTTATTACCTTTTCTTAGCTAAAAGCATTAATTAACATCTTTTAATGTGTCTCCAAGGAAAAAATACAGGAAGTAACCCAGACTAATTATCATTTCACTGCTTTAGCAATTCTGTAATAATTAGGCTCCACCAGGAGCCATTAAAAAGATGAGGGTACTTTAAACATCTTCTCAAATTAAATTGCAGGAGAATATCTAGAGAAATACAGATAATATTCATGTGAATATCAAATAAATATATTATCACAGTTGATGTGACCACAAAAAAAAAGTGAATGTTTCGTTAATACAAAGTTAACTACTAAATAGTCTTGCCATCAGAAAACACTGTTTTTAAAGCAGAATGTTTTGGGGAGAATGTGACATATTCCAATTTTTTTATTTTTTTTTTAATTTTTCTTTTTACATCATCAAGCTTCAAACAGGTTGAAATCATTCAGAAAGACTGAAATACACTGTTTAAACAGTGCAACTTTCAAAATATTTTAAAATACTAATTGTAACACATTACATTTACTATTCCTGAGTTAAAATCAACATGATGAAAGGTGTAACTTTAAAGCTGTGTGTTTCATTATTATTTAGATGAATTGACATCACGTCTCCTGAAAATATTCTAAACTTTCATTTCTTGATAAGTTGTCATAACTTTACTTCTCCCAGTAAGACAAAATGATAAAATTTCCTGCAAAGGAGAAATTCTGTTTCCTTAAGCAAATGTGTAAATATGAAGGAATTGACATAAGCCCATTGGAATCTTGTAGGAGTCATTCTATGCATGTTTTCTCTTCTTGGCTTTTCTTCCTTCAAAATAAAAACTTCTCAGTACTGATGTATACTGAAAACAAAAGTGCAAGAAGTGCAACATTCCATTGTTCTGTATTTACACTTCTCCTTTAGGATCTGTGAAATTCAGCAAAGTAATTAATCATATCCAGAAGTAATATAAATTTCTGCTTTTACTGCAAGTCTGGCTTGGCTCTTCAGACTTAGATAACAATCTGATTATGTGCAGGAAGAAGTCACAAATAACAGAGTAATTACTGGGTAAAGAAATATGTTTAAGGGTAAAAGAAAACAATTTATTAAATCACAGTTATCAATATTTTTCTCTGAAAATTTGTCTAAAAGGTGCACTATATTTTTTTGCCTTTTTCAAGGAACTCAGTATATTCAGGTTACTCTCATCTTGTTCTTTATTTCAAAGAAAAATCCAGTCTTCCAATGCCTTTCATATCATTTGAGTCTATGCTACAGCAGGCATTCCATTCATTCATACTTCAGGTTGCCCAGCGAGGCTGTGGGTGATCCCTCCCTGGAAGCATTTAAGGCCAGGCTTTGAGCAACCTGGTCTAGTGGGAGGTGTCCCTCCCTATAGCAGGGGGTTGGAAATAGATGATCTTAAAAGTCCCTTCCAACCCAAACCATTTTATGATTCTGTATGATTTTCAATAGCCCGGGTCAGATTTTCATTTTCTTCCCATTTTGAAATTTAGCACAGCGTAACATCCCTATGCTTGGTTAAAGCAGGAAATGAAGACTCTGGCTTACGATTTGAAAACAATCATAAATTGGACCAGCGTGCATGCAAAATATAGGCCAATAAATCTAAACTTGGAGCACACAAGAAGTATACAATAATTACTGAAGTGATTTTTCCATTATTTCTAGGAAATGAAAATCATTTTTTATATAATTCCTTATTTATTTGCAGAGTTCATCAAGGCGAACAAGGCATTTTTTAAAATTAAACCACTAATACCTGGAAAAACAATAAATCTTTTCCAGAAACTAAAATAAAATACGATCCAGTTGCCCTACTTCTTGTCTGCATTTGAGTCACTTAGAACAAGGAATATACAGTTCCTATCATTGTGTTTTCTCTGAGATGGTACATATTTAAAGAGAATTGTTGTTCTATTTGAGTACATAAACTTACAACCATACTTTTATAAAAGAAATAACTCAAATTCAGGGCTCTGGCAGAGTACTGGAATAAGAAGCAATGATGTAAATAAAAGATGAACTTCAAATTTTACAGTAAAAAAAACTTTGCTGAGAGCAAATAATAAAGCCTGCTCAAAACATTGTTTATGTCAAGTGGCAGAAAGAATTTTTAGAAGAGGCAAAATGTAATTTAGAAGCATTGAGTCATAATTCAGTTTTATAATATTTAAAATTTTCCATGTCTACATGAAAACATAAGTGTTCATTTACAGAATTATTTAAGAGTGAATACAATGAGACATAGTCTAGAGCACAGGTAAGAGGGAAAAGGGAGACATTAAATGCTGCCTTCCATTACCTCCAAAATAAGCAAGTTGATCACTTCCACTCACTTTCAAGGGATCGTTTTCTAAAGGAGTATTAAATTAACTTTAATTATGGAATCAAAATGAAAGTATGTCAAGTTGCAGCTCAGTGATCTGTTACACACCAGTGGGCCAAGACACATACTTGACTGTGCACATGCTTTTATCTCCCTGTCTTAGTGAAAGCCCCAGGCACTGCAGTTGCAATTTGTTCAAGGGGACCAAATACAAATAACAGATTTCAAATAAATAATATTTTAAGTAAGTGGCAATAAAAAGTACACTAGATAGACCAATATATCTTTTCCTTTACAAAATGGAAAATTAGGGCATCATTTACTCTGCAGTTTGGTCATCTTTCTCCTTGACACACTCACTTTGCTTAGGAAGCACCTTATTGCTTTTGTGGTTTCAGTGGGAAATGCTGATGAACTGGGAAGTGAGATGGATAGGTCATGTAGAGAGAAGAAAGAACACTAAAATTAATGGACACAACACAATAATTATGTGAGATGGAATTGGAAAAGAAATAACAGAATAATGTATGATCAAAATATCCATTTTTTAATTGCTAAATTTCATAATTTATGGAGATGTGTTCTCAGAAGATTGTCTCAGATAATCACAGGCTAAACCAGGCTGTGGCAGGAGTGAATTAGCCTTGAAAACAAATGGGACATCTGTTTATCTCCTCCTGTAAATAAACTGAAGACCAGAACATAAAGTGCTACTCCAGTCCCATGCATGAGGAAATTAAAGTTAACAGATTATCCTTTTAAATTTGTTGCCTCTGTGGGCCTCCCTTTTGCCACGGATAGCACAAAAATGCTTTAAATTGTCTGGATTAATCCACATTACAAAGCTCTATAGAGTAGATCTTTTACGTACACGTTAGTTATCATGAAGATCAGCACATGGTATGTAGGAAAAATTGACTGGATTGTATTTAGTAACATAAACCTGTTTAAGTAAGAGTTTAATGATGGTGAAAAGGATGATCAAGTAGGTTGGAAGGAGGAATTAAAATGGAAAGATGTGAGAGAATGTGAGAGGAAATTTTAAAAAGCATTTGGCAGATGGTTTAAGAACAAAATCCCACAACTGAAAAAAGACCAAATAGGTTATAAACAGCTAATCTTGTTTAGAAAGAAAGTCAATTCTCTTGGCTTAAATTTATAATAAAGGAGAGAAAGGAAAAATGGATAGTAAAGATCATAAATCAGCAGTGAAGAAATTGGAAAAAAGTGATAGAGGAAGTAAAAAGAGCAAAAGGAAAATTTGTAGTCATCAGAGGTGAGGGCAAGAAGGTTTCTGAAAGCGTATTGAAGACATAAAGAATCTTCTGATCCAAAAAGAAATGAGTTACTTGTCAGCAGTGACGTAGAAAAGACTATTTAATACAGTTTTCTATTCTATACTTGGGGCAAAGCCAGATCATTTAGTCACATTTATGATGTTTATGATGATTGCGAAGTACCACTCTAGCAGCAGCTAGGAAGAATATTAAACAGCATAATCTAAACCTAAATATTTTGATACTAGCAGATTCAGGTAACCTACATTTAATGCTAGGAAAGTTTCAGAGCACCAGAGGAAGTTACATCAAGCTAGAAACCATGTTACTGTTCAATGGGAACAAACAAGAAAATCTGTCATACTGACATCAGAGCCAGGGAAAATGCTGGCACGACTGATGCAGCACTCCATAAAGTATTAAAGAATGATTATATAATTAATTTCATTTAATTTGTTTTATGTAAAATAGATTTTGTCACTTTATCTATTAAAAAGTAGGAAATCAGGATGTCCTCACTCTTGTGTTTTTGAAAAATTTCAGTCAGATGACTATGAACGTCATTTGCTGATGTTTTTATTGACAATATTACACATAGATGTCATTTATTAAACCTTTTTTTCTCTGATCAGCCATTTTGTTATAGTACTCTAGCCAGGTTTCCAGTTACCTTTAACTCTCCCTACACCAGAAGAGACCTGTCTTCTTTAAGTAAGCAGAAGATAAAGAATGTTTTGCATTTGATTTAACAAGTTAAACAACCTAAAAGGTTTTTTAAGGATAGCTATTACTTCCTATTAGAAAAAGCAATATTCTACTTCCTTGAAGCATTTGATGATGCTTCTGCTTATATCTAGTTTTAATATCCTTCATGCATATAGGATTTTTCACTCTTTGCCCCGACCAAATAAATTTTCATCTGAAGTGCAGTGAAAGGTACCTATCACAAACATTACGTTTAGCTCAAATACATATTAAAGTGATTCCTTTTGGTGATGAGTTTGTTCTCTAGCACAGCCGTCCAGAGCTACTCTTTAGTGGCCTGCTGATTCATCTTTCCTTTAGGTAAACTATGGGCATAGTTTTGTAATGGATTTCTTTCATGCTTTATCACAGTACCTTATCACTGTCATAGTTGCTAAGAATCAACAGATGACAAAGGTAAATCAAATTTGGGTTTAATTTAGATACTGTCATTCCTCTTGCTTCAATGGGCTTGTAACAAGTGAGGTGTGCTAATTAAATGTGCATTTGTGAGTGCTGATTTGGCCTCTTCTTTATTCTTCTCATAAATTACTCCATCTCTCTTTGCCTTCATTTCTTTATTTAGAAAATATTATCATGGTAAAAGGATATGTTTCATAAGATATCTGAGATTTTTGTGACTCTGAAATTCTGATGACCACATCGAAGGAATTTCGAGACCATTCATTTGAAATGCCTTTTGAATTCTTGAATATCTGAAACTCAGACGTAGATAATTTTGTATTTCACTGTCACAATTAGAAAAAAGAAAAATTAAACAGTGAGGCAGGCTTCAAAAAGATGTGGAGAAGGCTAAAGCATTTTTAAAGCTTACAAGTACCGAATGTTTTGATAGGAGAAAATCTTGCATGGCATCTGTAATACCAGGTTTGGTTTTTTGGTTGTTCTTTTTTGGGTTTTTGTTTGTTTTTCTCTTTGAGCTGCTTACATGAGAAAGAAAAAGAAATGAAATATATAAACTATTGTTTTTCTGTGGCTAACAATCAGCACCACAGACACAGATGAGGCAGGCTGTGTGTGAACATGCAGTGAAGAAACAGGCCCGTAGCAAGACTCTTATCTTTGAAACATGTTTCTTTTAGTAGGTAAATTACTCTGTGCTCCAAAATGGTACTGAATGTGTCTAATCACATCATTCAGTATCCAGCCAGCTTGCTGGAGCATATGACAACAAATTCATTGGAAATGATATAAATGTGGGTGGTCAAGAAGAGCATATGCTGAACCCACAAATAGCTCAGGCCTTCAAATGAGTGAATTGCTGCCGCAAATTGCCTGTTCTGTCCTCTCCCATGCGGAAATGGCCCCCTGAAATCCATCTATTTTAACTGTATTTAGTAATTTCTCACGTGCTATACAAATGTACCCTGTGCATTAGTTCAAACTCATAATCTGGGCAGTGAGTGAAATCAGTATAATTAGCAAGAATATTTGCTGATATGGCTGAACAGTAAGAAGTTCCCACAAAAAAAAAAAAAGAAGAAAAAAAAAAATTACAGATAAGCAGTAGATCTTTTTACTTTCTGGCACCAAGACCCATTGCAAAATATCAGATCTTTCTACAAGGATTTAGGGACAGATTCTATGGAGAAAAGTGAAAACAAGTCCTCCAAATACCTACTTGTAATTCTCCTTTTAATTGGATCTGTGATCAAAAACTTACTCATTCATGATTGGATTCTGTAGGGCATGTCTAGGAATTAACATTTTTCCCCCCGTACTATCATTTCATTCCCCAAACCAACAAGACTGGCTATAATAAAATCTATTCCAAAAAATGGTCATTATCACACATTTCAAAGTGATCTGTAAATAATTATGTATAAAATATATGAAAACTTCTAAGGCAATTTTTGAGTTTCATATCTCAATGTAAATTCTTGTAACAGCCTTTCACATTTATTTTTAGGAGTTTACCATACTAAAGCAAATTCCTTCACTGCTGTTTTTTTCTCTTTTACTTGGAGACTAATACTGTATGCATCAGCCGTGAACTCTTATCATTCTCATGTTATGGTTTGCAATGTAAATTCAATTTACAAATAATGTACTTGGTTCCAATGTTAGGGTTACAGGCAAGACAGTAATTACTGAAAATCATACTCCATCCTGTTTCTCATTTGAGCCTTCTATGGTGATTAGAACTCAAGGTGCTTTTCAAAGAAGTGAAGCCAATCATGCACTCAAACACATATGTTAGTTTATGGACTTAAGATTCAGAAAATGCTATTTGCGTGTGGCAGGACACATATGCCTGATGCTGACTGAATTAGCAGAAGGACATACTACATTTTTATCTGGGGGTCTAGTGTTTTATAGTAAAGAATATTTTGTGGGATGCATCAAGTGTGAATGATATTCTGAAAAAAACAACTGAATGTAAGTGGATAAAGTCATGTTTCTCATACTGACCAGACATTTTCTGATTTAATAAGTGAAATTTTAACAGATTTATTCCAAAGTTGCCTTCTATTTAAATCACAGTAGTTTCACCATTGTGAAGAAGAATACATTTTTCTAAATGTACTTGCAGGAACACCTATTTGCTCCAGTAGCTGAAGTAGAGGTACTCTGAGAATTCCACATTGATCTCTGTAAGAAGTTGAACATGACCTCTAGCAGAATTCTGAAAAGGTGACATTCTCTCCCCCAGTGTGTTCCCTCTGGTCCTCAAATTGTGAGAAAGTGCATGAGAAAAATGATAAAAAGGGTTCTTGAAGCCAAAGACCTCCTTGAGAAAGAGGTCTGAAAAATCTGGCAAGGAGATGGCTAAGAAATCAGGAATGAGACAACAGTGCACATCTTCTTTATGCTTCTCAATGTATTTGTGCTCTTTAATGACTTCACTTTCTTCAATTTTTTTTCTCTGTATCCTCTATCAAATGAATCTCTTTGAAGTGCAGATTATAAAATCCTAATCTTATCAATGGCTTATATTAAAGTACCAACTGTCTTTCTTGACTTTGTTTTATATATGCCAAAAGTAGATTAATAAAGCATAGTCTTTTAGTGAACTTGTAGACATGAATACTATCTGTAGCAATGACAATGTACCAACAGCACAGTCTTCCTCTGTCTATCAAAAGCTGTTTGTCTGAGATAGTCACCATTAATGCCATCTGCATCCATTGAAAAGAAGTTATTTTTACATCTCACTTTATCCCACTTTTTTTAGACAGCTGCTTTAAGATGAGGTGATTACATCCCTAAAAGGGCTTATTTTTCTTCAGTAGCTGTTAGAAAAGCTGAGAAACAGCCACAGGCATCCAAATTTGATTGGCTGAATGGCAATCCATAAAAATTCTCCCCTTCACATGAAGAAAAAACAATCAGAGTCATAACTCTGGAAAGCAAGTAAACTCACTACCACAATTGCAGCCAGTGATATGTATGCTACAGGTGTACTGGCCATAATGAAGCAGCAATTAATAAATAAATAAATAGATAAATTAAGAATTTGCAGAAATTGCTGAAGTGTGGATAGAGTATTTGGTTAGTAATGTATCTAGCAAAGATAGGTAGTGAAGATGGAACTCCATTGACTAATTTGAATCTGCTGATTTGAGTCATGCAGGAGTTTAGGAGAAAAAAACATATTCAGCAATTTTTGAGTGGGACTTAGATAGATGAGCCAACGTGACTCAGACCCATTTATATAAGCAAGTCATTCTAAAACAGAGAACATTACTTTGTGTTCTTTTAATATTTTGTGTGGGGTTTTACAAAAAGGAAAGGGAAGGGAAGGGAAGGGAAGGGAAGGGAAGGGAAGGGAAGGGAAGGGAAGGGAAGGGAAGGGAAGGGAAGGGAAGGGAAGGGAAGGGAAGGGAAGGGAAGGGAAGGGAAGGGAAGGGAAGGGAAGGGAAGGGAAGGGAAGGGAAGGTTACTTTTAGATATAGCAGTGTCCACATGCACATTTACATGAAAAACAGAAAGAATAGAATATGTCTAAAAATGAAATACGATTCCATGGCAGTGAAATTTGTAGCAGGTGAAGGACAGAACACATCATTGCAATTAAATAAATCATATTTTATGATACATGCCTGTATTTGGATGCCCAGTTAAGTACCCTATTACATGCAAAATGCAATTACCGTGTAAAGCTCTGTTAATTTTCAGGCACACCTGCTGAGCTCAGGGGTTGTCATTCAGGAACCAGCTCAGGTGCATGCTTTTGTTCACCACATGTGGAAGATATTTGTGTGTCTGAAAGGAGGGTGGCACAGGTTATTAGAGAGGAAAACTGGCTTTTGCAGGTTCAGTAGGCAATCCCATTGTCTGTCCAACATAATGACAAATTCCATTACAGTTCCTAACTGGATCTCTGGCCGTGAAGCTTCTTTGTTCTGATGAGGGCATGTGGAGGGAGAGACCTTTCTCTGCTCAAACTGCAGATGCTTTTGATTTCTTGGATTTCATCTCCAACTGATGAGTTCTTGGCTATGCTTACCTACAGTTTTTTATTCTTTTCTCTTCTTCCTTGACACATGCTATATGCCATTAGAGAGCAAAAAATACCACTAGGACTTCTATTCTTAGTGTTGGTCCATTTGCTTTGCTGATTATCATCCTAACTGTCAAAGAAGTGAAATGCATTGCTTCGCAATACCCATGCTCCATAGTACTAGCTTTCACATTGTTGTTTCCTTGACAGGTAGTAACTGTTTCTGTTTTTCCTCACGAATGCTTTATGTGTGATACAGAAGAGTTCACAGTGACAGCTAAAACGCAGCAAGCAGCACTAACGGACATCTCTTAAATGTATTTCTTTGCCCTTTCTTCACATGAAAGATGCTAATAAGGTTCAGGCTCCCTGTATTGGTTGTTTTTATTTAGTTAGTTAGTTAGTTTCACAGAGATTTGAATCATTACTCCTTAAATATCTTAATACTCACATAGATATGAAAGGTGATAGAAATTGTGGATATCTAGTGAAAAGATTCTCTGATTTACTTTACAGATTTGGCTTTAATATGTTACTAAAACCAGATTTCTTCTTTGGACCAAAACTAACATTGTTTCACATTTTGATCTACTTTACTGTAAATTGGAGGCAATGGACTTGAAGGAACTGAATGCTGTGTGACTGGCAAGGCAAGCGGCAAATGGACAGGGACGGGGAAAGGAAAAAGATGTAAGTGGTGGAGCAATCATTTATTTCCAAGGCCCATTGATCCAGTCTATCCATGCAGGGCCTTGCTAACCTCAGGGGTTCACATCTCTTTCCTTGTCCTTTAGGGTGATAGATAGGAGGTGTGGCTGAATGCACAAGAGCTCACTTCTGACATTTAAACCTCCCTTCCCTGAGCACCACAGCACAGAAGGTCATGAGTGGAGCATGGAATTTCGGCTATGGAGCACTGAAACATGAACCTTAACAGGAATTACATGCTCCAGGGTAATAAGATTGTGTACTGCTCATTGAGTGCCGGAGAGCACAGTGAACTCAAAGCACCACTTTTTTGAAGAGGATATTTCTGACGCTTCCTGTTTTCTGTCTTCTTTACTTTGTCTTACTCTATCACACCAGAAAACCATGTAATAAAGAAATATAGGCAAATCATCTTCCTTTCTCCAATAGTAATGATGTGATTTATAGATGTATGAGATGATTCAAAAAAATTCTGAATATAACCATAGAAGAGTTTCCTGATGAAATCTTTCAGGAGTAGTTCTCTCCTCTGAGTAACAAATGTCTTTAAAAGTTACAAAATGAACAGAGACACACACATGTATATGTGTGCAAGTATAGAGACCTATACAATCCATTATAGTCTAAAGCTCACCTTTATCCAGTACATGGATTAAATTGCACTGACTGGATTTGACTGGAAAATTCTAACTGAATTAAATAAAGGCTGCTTTTATGTATGTATTTGTACGCAACAGAAAACGTATGCATGCATAAGACAAATGTATTTCAGTATTAAAATCTGTATTAACGAAGTCTTCATTTATATAATGTCATAAATGAGCTGACTAGTGTTGGCCCAACCATATTATTTTGTTATGCCAAAATTGTATTTTCAGTCTGTTCTTAGGATGATAACATTTTAAGTATATTCTTACTGCCCATTTGTATACTAATTTCACCAAAAGCAAATTCAGTAAGAGGTAACCCACTGTTTACATATTTTGTCCCTTCTCTTTTTGCTCTTTTCAAACAGAGATTGAAAGATTTAAAACAAAGGGAATTTGCTCGAAATGTGGCTTCAAAGTCATGGAAAGATGAAAAGAAACAGGAAAAAGCACTCAAGCGGCTCCACCAGCTCGCAGAGTTACGGAAACAGTCAGAATGGCAAGTATTTAAAATTTATACTACATTTAATACCCACTTTCCTCAATCCCAGAAGAAATCTTCAAATTTTTACTCCTCTACTCTCTAATGGACAGGCATTGCATTTATTGCAACCTGTTTTCAGCTGTCCCCAACTCCTAATGTTCCTGTTCCACAAAGCATAAAATTGAAAGTCCCTGAATTAATTACTTGCAATTTGAAGGCTTGTGTTTTACCCTCCTGTAACCAGTTAATCTAATCTCTTGTGAACTGACTGGTTTGAAGATGATTTTATATCACCATTTTATTTCATTAAAACTGACCTGAGTAGATAAGTATTACTGTCTTATCATTTTATAGTAAGTTAACATAAGAGGAAAAACACTTTTTAGCAAATGCATGCCTGGTCTGTGAATCATTTTCATTACTTTCAGTATATTGAGATTACTATCACCGTTTTTTTTTTTTTTTCTGTAGACTAATGGAAATATCATTATACAAATGAAAAACAAGTAATTAACTTACTTAATTAACCCAGTAGTGTTAGTTCTATTGATGAATACCATGATACAGTATGAAGTTTACACTAATCAAGCTTCACATTTGAGAAATCTCCTTTGTTTAATGACACTGAATCTTCAGTAGAATAGATTTCTACCAGACCAATTACTTATGTTAATCTATGACTGTAATGGGTTAAGTAGATAATTAAACTAGCATCCTTTTAAATTCATATCAAGCTTACAGTACCTTAGAAATAATAAAATTCAGTGTTTATTATACACTCATTTTGGCCAATGTAATTGCTTTTGAAATTTCAGCTGAAATATAACAGTTTATTGCTAATGTATCACTTTTATGGTTACAACTCCATTTTCATACAAATCTACGCAAAGAAAAGTAACAGCCTGAGGGAAGATGCCTTTATGTCTGTGTATCTGAAGATGTAGTTTCAGATAGACTGATAAGGTCAGTAGTAATAGGAAGGTCTAAATGAGGCAGGAAGGGAACTGAGTCTGCTTATAGAAAGAACTAGGAATCTAAAATCGATTACAGAGAGCCCGGAAGGACAGAGTTTGCTCTTACTGGTAATGACAGATGGGTCAGGGACAGCTGGGATGTGATCTTGGCTGAGGGGTCACACACCTGACTGCTCTGGCAAAACAGAAGTCAGCTTTCCCAAGATGTCTGCACATGCAAACAACTGCTATTGTCCCCAAGTAACGCATCTCACATTCCAACAGAGTTCCTTACAACATGCTAATAAAAACTGACAATAAAATTACTGTTAATCTGGTGCTCAGGAAATTTGAAAAAATACCTTTACTTTGCTATTCCAATGGGACATTGCAAAGACTCTTTTCATTCACTTTGTACAAGACAGAATTTCTTCTTGATCTAGAAATAGAGATGGATTTGTATTCCCTGATGCTAAATTTGTGGCAAATGCAAATTTATTCTCAGAAACGCATATATAATCTCATATTCTGAGGTGAACCTACCCCAGGGAGTCTTTATATTGGTCCCGCTGCTGGAGATCAGTGCTTTTTTACAGCATGTCTAAAACATGCCAGACTATTTATAACTTCTATGCCGATCTGGCAGTTGCAATTTACTTGCATTTAATTAAAATATTTTCAATTTCTTAATCAAATTGTTTGCTGATGCTGGTTCCAATTATTATTATTATTTTTTTTATGAAAGCAAATTGTAGTATGGTTTTGATAGCAAATGTAGATAACATAACCAGTGAAATACATATTTAAATATTAATTAGAATAATCTGGTGGCTACATACATCTCTAATGGAGAAAAAAAAAAAAAAAACAGTAGTTACTCCAATAACTCCATTCAGCTAGTCTTCTATTAAAAGCAATCAACAATCGCTTTTTTAACCACGTCTTTTACATTTTCTTAGAATAGGTTGATTTATTTTGTATTGAAGTACAAGAAAAGTAAACCATGGATTTAACATCTGAGGTTTTGGGGAAGAAGGAAGATTAATTGAAAGAGAGTATGGGAGGAGAAAATATGACAAAGTCAAATGGTAGTGATAATGAGAGTGCTGAATTTGCCATTAGTATTAAGGGAACTCCACCTTTTGACCTTTTCCCCACCAATGTTTGGAGATAGTCTTAGCATTACTATTTCCTTGAATATTTCACAAAATCATCTATTGTGGAATAATATAAAGGTAAAATAAAATTTTCTCATCAAAAAGAAATCATACCTACACAGACACACATATCAAGCAGAATGTTGCCTTTTCTGTTAAAGAGTGATTCTGAGATGCTACGAATGGAAGTGCCTATAAGTAACACTTTTCCTTACCAGACAGGTATTGTCTGTCAAGTGTGAGTTCTGTTTTAGTTTGGTTACTTAATTAATTCAGCCATGTTTGTTTTCTTACAGCATTGCTGGAAGTGGGCCAACACTTAAAGCCCCCAGATTAGTTGAAAAGCAGCAATCACCAGATGCATTTTTCCTCTACAAAGGTGGCAAGGTCACAGCGAAATCTCAAAGCACCACCACAAATACAGGTTTCTCCAGCAGCATACTAGAAAAACGGCAGCTTATCATAAGCAGGCACCAGTCACCTACTGAAAGGCTCCACGTGCTTGGAAATCAAGTTTCACAAGTGTTCCCAGACAGTAGCAGCGCTTCTCAAAGAACAGGAGTGTCTTTCTCATTCTCTAAAAAAGTCCCTTTGAAGCTTGAATCCTCAGCATCAGTCTTCAGTGAGAACTCTGAAGAAGGAAATGATTATAGTGAATCCCCCAATCATAAAACGAAGCAAGTTCTTGAGAGCTGTCATTCTGGTATATATTTGGAAGAGGATGTAAAAGCAAGTCTAGATAAAGGACCACCAATTCCACAAGACCAAATGGATTTGGATTACAGTGCATCAAGTCATGGAGCTGTGAAACTTAAAATGTTGAAAGAAAATGATAAATGTAATGTTAGAGAAATAGAAGAAAAAGTCAGTGCTCATCCTTCACTTTCCAAAGTCAAAATGCAGTTCTCAAATTTGGATTTTTCAGGTTCAGTAAAAGAAACGGAACAAGAAAGCAAATTGAATGTGTCTGAGCAATTGTTCGAAACACTCATTTCACCTTCATGCAAAGCTAGCAGTTTCTGTATACAATCAGATACCTACAAGCACAGCAATGCACACCTCTCTGAGCTCCCCCAACAGCTATCACCTGAGCTGACATGTGCAAGCTACATTAATGACTGTCCTAGGGTGGTAAAGAGAGAAAGGTCATTAGAGACTTCAGAAATTAAAAACAGGAATATGGAAAAGCTTCCAAGGGAGACAGTGGTTAAAGAGGCTAAGCTCCAGCCACTGCCTTTCATCCACGTAGTGAGCAAGGATGGCAGCACTGCTCTGCAGTGGCCAACAGAATTACTTTTGTTTACAAAAACTGAGCCCTGTATTTCATATGGCTGTAATCCACTGTATTTTGACTTCAGACTCTCATTAAATCACAGAGATAGTAAACAGCATGAAACAAGCAAAGAAGGCTGTAAAGAGCACTCTATAAATAAGACTGCAGATGAAAATGAACCCTCAGGTTTAATAAAACACAAGCAAACGTCAAATGAACAAGATAATCAGTTGTTGAAACCAAAGAAGATGAAAGGTTCCCTAAATCCAAGAAAGGCCAAGCAAAAAGCTGAGTCAGACACAGGGAAAGAGATGAACAAAAATGGTCAAAAATACATTTTGGATTATTTGAATGAAAATATACCCAAAGTGCCTGTCTCACAAAAGGATTCTACGGCAGAAAAAGGTCTTCATACAACAACACTGAAAAGATCATTACGGCATCATTTCCATAGCTGTGAAAGAAAAAAACAGAGCATAAGAAATGAAAGCATTTCCTTTTCTGCTTTTATGGCCAGGATAAAAAAATCTAAGGCTGAAAAGTGTGATTTAATTTATTCTGAGGAAAAACATGAAACCCAAAATGGCTGCAGACCCATTCAGAATGTTGCCAGCTGCAGCAGTGACGTAAGCGATAGTGGAAAAGATTCTGGTGGAAGTTTCCTTAGTTATAAATCTGGTTCAAATAGCAGGCATTCAGAAAATGGAGGATGTGAAAATTACTCAAGATGTTGGAGATTCCCTTCTCCTCAAAAATCCTGCTCTGACAGACATTCCAGCTATTCTGATACTTCGGTTAGCAGCACAAGTAGCTACATGAGCAGTTCCTCCAGTCCCACATTGAACAATCACAGCAGAAATCATTTGCTTTTTTGTTGCAAAAGAAAAACCAAGACAGCTGAATGGCACAAATGTAAACACAGAAAGCACAACTGTATTTTCACTTCTGATGATGCAGATAAGGATTATCTTTGCCATACTAGATGTCACAGAAGTAGAAACTGCACACAGAGGGGCACAATTAAACATAAAAAATGCTCAAGACATAAAGTTTTACAGCACAGGGATGGTTCTAAACACAGCAGATGTAGACACTGGCATTTTGGAAAAGTGCACAGTAGAAGCAGAAGTTACAATGACTCCAAAAGTTTTTCCACCACAGATTCAAGAAGCAGCGATCGATCGTCTTGTAGCAGAATATCAAGAGAAAGAAGTGCAGGATCTTTCTCAGAAGAATATGACAATTACGAGAACAAAACAAGAGAGGACACAGAAAGAGATTCTAACATCAACACAGGAAAAGCTGAAATTGCACATTATGAATCTCTGAAAGTAGATAGCCAGTCAAAAGACTTTACTACCTGCTCTTCAGAAACCTCAGCAAAAGATGTACATGGAAGAAGAAAGTCACTGACAGCCAAGTTACTGTTAGAAAGGGTGCAGTCTAAGAAAATCCAGGAACAACTGCACGATTCAGAGAGATTTTCAAACACGTTTGGTAGAGAAATAAAGGATCTGTCACAACGTCACTTCGAACTTCAGTTTTCATCATCAGTAGATGATACATTACCTTTGCCAGAGAAACTGCTAAACATTGGTGAAAATGACATAGGGCAAAGTGGAAGTTCATTGGAAAAAAACAAATGTGACACTTCAGAGATAACCCATGTTGCTCTTTCAACAGGCACTGATTATGATCGTTGTCTTTTTAAAGACATTGTTCAGATGGGAACAGGCTATCAGAACCCGAGCATAAAAAGGAACACGGCAATAAAGGAACGATCCAATCTCTTCATTAGTGAAGTACAACCCTTTATACAAAGCTGTGACCCAGTACCAAAAGATTTCCCTGGTGCTTTTCCCTCTAAAAGATATTCTGTTGTTGCTAATTCAACAGAGACCAAAGAAGAACTACATGATGTGAACATGGACTCAAACCGGGCAGAAGGAAGTTCAAACTCTGTTTGTGATAATGCTATGCAGAAGTACAATGACACAGTAGATGACCGGGAAGTGTACAGTAAATCCATCTCCCCTCCTTTAATGCAGCAGCCTATAATGTTCTCACCAGAGGAAGTAGACAAATACAGGCTGTTGCAGCTGCAAGCCCAGCAGCATATGCAGAAACAACTCCTGGCAAAACACCTGCAAGTTTTGCCCACCCCAGGACCAGCTGCCTTCTCTGCAACACCAGCAGTTCCTGCCATCCCTGTTCAGCAGCACGCAACAGTCACCACCATACACCATACACTGCTGCAACGCTTTGCTGTCTCAGCATCTGTACACCCCCATGGCAGCCATCTCTCCTTGGCACACCTCCATCCCCTCTCTCAGGCACATTTTGCCCCTATATCACTTTCTCCATTAGCACCAGCCCTCATTCCCACCCATCCTGCTCTGCTGACAGGACACCCATTGCACTTGGTCTCCACCACCCCCATTCACTCTTCCCCTCTGAACTTCCCCCTACTGCCACATACTGCATATATCCCAGCCTTATTTGCACCACAACTAAATGCAGCCACACCTCCTGCTTTACACCCAAATTCCATTGTTCATCCATTATTCCAAGGGCAAGATCCTCATCACCATTCTTGCTCTAGCCAGACTCAACAGTTACCTACAATAAAAGAAGTTTTTGGTGTTTCTAGCTATTTAAACTAGCCCTAATGATTACACCTTGGCTCCAGGAAAAAAAAAAATATATATATATATATATTCATTGTTCAATCACATATCTGAGGAGAAAATCTACATTTTTGCTGAGAGCTCAATGGTAAATTTGAAGTTCAAATTCTGACTGACAGCATATGAATGTTGATTTGGTTCTCATATCACAACATAAAAGCAGTTTTGAAGTCTTGTGATACTGTCACAAGAAGAAAGGGGTCTGCTAATGTCATCCTGCAGGAGGTTTAAAAAGAACATTCTGAAGTGAAGTCGATAGTAGGAAGAGGACCACAGGATGTAGGCACAAAAGGACCAAGAATGTCAGCAATGTTGGGTGTTTAAAATAACATAATTTAAGGTAGTGCAATCTTAGCGCACCTCAAAGGCTTACTTTTATGAGAGTGTAAATGCAACAGTGTAATTGTTGGTCTGTTTAAGATATTTCAGAATAAGCCAAAGAGAAAGCATTTGGGACCACAAGTACCTGGTTCTGTCTCCCAGCCAAGACAAGTTTAAGAGTCTCAACAGCAGTGGGTGATACTGGAAGAAGATGATCACGGCACCATCTCAATGATACATTAATGATTTTATCACAGATATGTTGCTTTAACAGTGTAAAGGGGCTGCAGTCTAGCCAAAAGTACATGACAAAAATATTCCCTTAGTGTAAGAGGCTCTTTGCTCGCACAAGTAGATTGCTACTTTCATCCTCCAGCCAGGCATACAAGAAGGCAGTAGAAGTAAAGCTTTGAAGCCAATTTCTTTGACATTGCCTTCTGTGGCTTTAGCATAATATATGTCAGGGGTGGGTGCAACACCCCAAAGTTCCAATGCAGCTAGTGTTGGCCTTGAACCTTGGAGGTCCCTGGCCAACACTACAATATCTCTTTCTTGCCAAGCAAAGCTCTGACATGTGGAAGAATCTTGCCCAAAGTATAAATTACAAACAAACAATGTTTCATCTCTTTCATAAATAGTCTCATGGCCAACTGCTGTGGTTCTCATCATTTCAAGACATACTGAATCTAAACAAACATGCAAAGTTTCTAGCATGACTTCCCAAGCACTGGACTAACAAATTGAAGTCTTGAATCTCTAATGTAGGAATGCGTTTACCTAACCATCATGGTTAAGTGTGATTGAAATCTCAAGGAACAATTGCATACCTGGAAATAGATGGGGGCTTCAGCATTATTTGGATGGCACACATTTTTAAGTTTCTAACTCAACCTGGGACACATAGCAAGAAATTATGATCAGAATTACTGTTAGACTGCAGATCTGCTTCCCAATATAACTGGACAGTGAACAGTCTGACAAAAAATACTTATTTAGATTTGAAATATTGGAAATAATGTCAATTCCATTGCGATAATGTAGGGCACAATTGCTGATGTCTATTTTACAGTCGATATAAAGCACATTAAAAACTTGTGGTGGATTTTATTCCGTTATATTGGGCTATCTAAAGAAGCTGAGAAATCTAATTGAAATTAGGCTGAGTATTTAAAATACAACTTGAGACCAATATTCTAACTTAATTTTAGTCAAACTAGATTGATCCACTGCGGTAAAATGGAAGTGTTTTAATTTCTAAAAGCAGCTCCTTCAGCATGAACTGCTATTTTGTCAAACATTTCAAATGTGCTTACAAGTAGTGACTGCTTGTTTTGCAGTTGACTTTTAAAGTTAAAGGTTCACTGGATACTTAATATTTTAGCCATTAAATAAAAACTGTCAGGAAAAAAAAACTTTGGAGACCAAGTAGAAGTAAAACATTCTGTTATGAAAAAAAAGAGACTGAAGAAACCAGCATCCTCAAATGTCTTTTTCGTTGCATTCCCAGTTGATTTATTCATTTCATTTACAGAATGGGTTCATGGTATTTTTTGAGTTACTTCTCTTCATTAATTTTCCTATTTTATTTGCAGGGTTCTTTTTCAAATGAAATTATTACTTCAGAAGTTAGAAAGTCAGAAATTTCTTTTGAAAATATAATAAAAATAAATGTTTCCATAGTTTTAAAATCCTGCCTTTTTTTTTCTGGCTGAAAATATTCCCCAAATTAGATTTGAATGTACATATAATTTCCATACTTTCAAAATATCATTTTCTGAAAAACAACCTTACTTCACTGAATATAACTTATTGACTCTGAACATGACTTCTCGATTCCTCAGACTGAATTCTCTCTCTGGTGGTTCACTTGTACAATTCAAAGTGTTTCTACAGAGATATAACTACATTTAAAAGGAGCAGGTCAACCTGTGCTCTGAGGCTGATTGAACTGCACCCCTATCAGTTTCAGGGCTAATATCAACCTAAAACATGCATTTCAAGCCCTACATTTTTTTTTTTTTAATTTGCAGGCACAATTCCACTCCCACTCAAGATAAACCAACTACTCTTACTGTCTGTAGTAGTTCACTTCAATCCTAAGTGGATAACATTGAGAGAAAAAAATAGGAAGGAAAAAAGACAAACAAATCTCATCTTACACATGCACACTTATTTTTCATCCCTCTTTTTTACAGGCAAAATTACTACTGCAGAAATTGCTATGGCAAGAAACCTCATCAATTGAAACTTAAGAGAATCCATTTATGGGAAGCAAATACATTACTCTCACTGTATGTGCAATAAAATGGAAACCAAGTCATAGGATGTCCATACATCATTGTATATACCAACAAGGATGATCTCACAAGGTGAATGAAAAGACAATAAAAATTTAATTCATGAAGCAACGGGGATTATGATTTTGATAGTAGATGGAAAAAAACTGAGATTAAAAAGTGACAGAAACAGCACAATAGCAAAACTACCAACAAAGGGAATGTCCAGTATAGTTCTTAGTACACAGAAGAGATTTTCTTGGAGAAACGTAATAAAAACACCAGCACAGCTGAGATGATGTATTTGCTGCCATATTTATTTTTCATCAGTAATGTACTTTATATAATTATTATTAAAAGCATAATTGAGCCTGACGGTTGGAGCCATACTTCAGTTCTGATTTTATTTATACTAATTTTTAGAAGAGTTACAGTATTCAGGTGGCAAAGATATATACATTTCAAGTTAATAACCTCTTTTAGCTTGATTGTATATTCTTCTTGCATAGTCCAAGGAAACAGGTCACCCACACTGCAAAAGTCTAATAACAAAAATTTTTGAAGTTCCATAATGATGAAAGTTCTTAATTTTTATTTTCTTTATTTGGTAACTGAGGCTCTTCTGGAATACATTTAACATATTTTTTGTTCAAATTTGCATAAAAATGCCTTTGACCACATTGATTTTAAAGCTGTTAAGTTTGAATTTAAAACTGGATAATACTCTGGCTAGTATAAGATGTAAACTAGTAATTTTGTTTTGTATTCTCTGTATAAAGTGTTTTATATTATACAGTAGCTAAGTTAATTGCACTATTGTACATGCAATGCGGCTTTTTCTTTTTTTTAGGTTATTCAAGGAATTTCTGGGAATGTAGTTTAATGCAATAATTATTTTTTTTTTTCCAATAAAATGGCTTACTGGTATAAAGAGTGTCAGTCATATATTTTTAACGTAAAAGTCAGCAACATAATAAAATGCAGAATGATGCAAACATATTCTGTATTTTAATCTGAGATTTGAAATGCATTTAATTCACCCCTGAAATTTCTTAGAATGTTTCCTAAAGATTTTAGTATGTGTTACAAAAGTGGGTTGTTCAAATGGAACTGAAAATAAATATTCCTTTAAAAAATTATTCTATGTGTTTCTTGCAAATACTTTTAATTTATCAACATCCTCCTGTATGCTTTTATGTACTGATCAGTTTATTTAAAATTACACTCATAACTCATTTGCTGGGTTCCCCAGATAATCTGTTTAAGCTATAATTCCCATTGCTCACGCAGAATATCCTTTGGGAAAAAAGCTAACAATAAGATCCAAGAATCAAGTATATTTTAATTCATTTTTTAAGCATTCTTCAAAATTTATCTTTGTCAGAATAACTATCGTCTAGCCATGTTACCCATTTTACTTTGCATTTTTCTATTTCGCTTACTGAATACTTTTCTTCTATCTTTCATTTATATTGTAAGCTTTCTGATGAAAGCTTTCTCATATGTTTACAGAGTTTTAGGGTCCCCAGCTATTCTTGTTTTACTAGTAATAATTCTAAGACTTGTTATAGCTATCAATATATAGTTTTGAAAGTTTTATATCTCCAGGTGACCATAAAGACTGATACAATGGAAAAACATGAGTATTGCATGGATACATGCAATAGATAAAGCTCTGTTTTTTGAGATATGGTGTGGCATGTGCCGTATTCCTTCAAGTCTATATGCAGAGCCAGAAATAACTTGGCTAATCTCTGGGACAAACTCAGTCTGATGTGGAGCCATCTCATGACTCAGGCATTCAAGAAAAATTTTGAAATCACAGTAATCAACAGAAACATAATCAACACTTGTACATAAAATGTATCCAATTCAATTGAGATTCTTCATCAAATATAGATTTCTAGTTGAGATCAGATCTCATTTGTCTGTTGTTGAAAAAACTGTCATACTGTTTTTGACTAGGACATGGTACGTGAAGAAAAAAATTATCTGTGTTCTCCTTTTCCTGGTAAAGGTAGCTACATTTCCCAAATGGCAATGTGAGTACTTGTTCAAATAAGCAGAATCTGTCATTCACTTGAGCATGTTCTTCATCAGGTAAAACTCGTTTTACTCTGAAAATCACATAATCTGGGCAAATAAATGTTACCCTTTGTTAAAGTCTGAATCCCTTGTCTGTCTAATACCATGAGCTTAACCTGATATTGTGTGCGTGCATGTGCATGTCTATATCATGATTCATCTATGCAAGCCAAACCTACATTCAGGAAAGTTACTCCCTTCAGTATGAAAAGCTAACATTTTACCAGACTTCAAATATCTTTAATCACCAGATGGAGAGACTCTATGGAGAAAACAAACACACATTTAGCTTAAAAATAGAAGGCCCAACAAAGCAGTTATTTAGGGACACTATAAAAGTAACCAAATCAAAACAAACAAAAACCATACTTGTAGCTACTTAACTTTCATTTCAGGACACTTTTTTTTTTTTTTTTTTGCTTCTATTAAAATACTGTCAAAACATATTGTCAGTGTCCAGCTTTAGCAAGACCCAGGCATTGCTTACATTCCACAGGATCCTAATTAAGGAATGAATATGCTCCCATAGATCCCACCTCCTCCTGATGTGGGATGAAACTTTTCTGCCCTCTACAGGCTTCTTGCAAGTCCAAGGTGAGCAACTGGCACTTCTTCCAGCACTGTGCTGAGTACTGTAACTAGAATGCACCCAGTCCTCGGGCAAAGTCTAGGCATTGTTATCATATGGACAGGCAGTATAGAAAATGAAAGGCTGAAAAATCACTTAACTGCTCTGGCTATAAACAACTCACCTAGGGTGCGGATGGACAAGACTGATTTTAAAGTATTCTATCTCCCCTCAACCACCAAGCACAGGTTTCAAACTGCACATTGCAACGTTCATTTTCCTCTCCTCTCCCTTCTTTTCTCCTCTATTCTCTCAGGTCTCTCCAGTGTTCTGTTTCACTGCTTAGTCCCATGATCAATCACATCAGCAGAGTTGCAGAGGACAATGAGATTGAGGCAGAAGAGGAGAAAGAAGAGGATGCACAGCGTAAGAAGGGAGAGTAGAAAATTATTAGGCTTATTTTCTTCATAGATTTTGTTTGAATGTCTGTGTCTCCATGCAACGTGAGCAAAATCATTTCCACTTTAGTGGGAAAATCTTCCACTTCAGAAATTAAAGCTCTTATGCAAATCTAAGCAGCCTAAAACAAACTTTATACAGAAATAAAGAATCACTGGGAGCACAACTCATTACTTCATTCCTCCTAGAAATACAGCACAATGATAACAACATGTGAGGGGATAACAGGGAAATTGCAAGTCAGTCAATTGTCTTGCTGAGACTGGGGAACATCAATGTCATGTTCTTGAATGTTTCTCTGCCCCAGGGCTAAGGGGAATTAATTCATGAACATTTCAGGTCAGACATACTCTCCCTGTCTCCAGCACCATCAAGTTCAGCCTTAAGTCAACACTTAATCCATCTATCACATGTAACAGTTTTACAACACTTTTCATTATCATTAATTAAACACATTATTTTCCGTATCAGAAAACATAGAAGAACACAAATAGCCAATTTCAGGAATTACATACAGAAATAAATCTGCAGTTATAGTAATGAGGATTTATTCTAAACATCTACTGCTTAAGAGTGACCAGTAAGTTTTGTGAATGTACTTAAAAGAGCTCTTCACTGAGAAATCAAACTGTAAATACATGACTGCATTAGAAGAAGAATCAGACCAAAGTCATTTTTATGACCTAGCTATAAATCCCTCAAAATAAAAATAAGGAGTAAAAGCTAGATAGACTTACATGAAGCAATGTAAGCAGTTCTGCTGTGTCTACTTAAGTGCACATCTAGAACTCCTATTGCACACAAAAATCAATATTGCTTTCCTATGAACCAATAAACTTTTTTGACCAAATACATTTTCCATTTGCAAATCAATAAATTAAATATATTTATCATTTTTTATATAAAACTGTTCTGTGTACTCCAAGCTGAGTATGCGTGTAAATCAGCAACACTAATAAATAAATCACTGTGAATGAAACAAACCAATTAGTCTCAGACAGCTATAAAACTGACTATTTCTATGTAAAGTAATATGTTCCATACAATAATTCCTGAATTATGTTTCACGTTCTTTCTTTTTTTTGCAAGTAATTTGTGGATTGATTGCTTTCTAGAAGTCCCAGTAAGAAATTGTGCAGAATTTAATAGAAATAATTATGTGTTCATATCTGTTTGTGTGTCTTCTTATGAACAATTGGATTTAATAGAAACTTCTACACCAGACAAAGAATCAGAGTGTAAATCAGAAAAGACAGACATAATTACTCTGTATTCCCCCCTCCCCCTTTTTTTTAATGGAGTCATTTTCAAAGTGGAAGAACCATAATCAGTGGTTACATATCTCCACTGGTGAAAAATCTCTGAACTGACAATACAGAAATTCTTTTTTTTTCTTCTGTTCCTTGCACTTAACAGGCGTATGTTTCTGAGGTAATGATTGTCTGTGAGTTATCCACATTACTACAGAGAAGCCCGACCTTCACCAGGGAAGGTGAATGTACTTGAAATGTTGGAGTTGAGGCTCAGGACTGCAGGTCTGCAAATCTCAAAAAGAAAGGAAACAACCAAATTGGGCTAAAATTTTTGAAAGTTGATTTTACACCTTACCACTCTACATAGAAACATGTTCACACATGCTTACACAACTAATAAAGAACATCCATGTTTCACTGAGCAATTATACCTACCAGTCATAGCTCTTTTCAGAGGGGAATATGACATCAGTACAAGACAGACTGAGAAGCCGTAATTTCTGAAACATCTCATTTTAAGTCCCATTCCATTTTTGTGTTTTCTTTCCACAGTAGTGGAGATGCAGCTAGTCTCTCCTACTTAAATGCTGATTTTTTAATTTAGGTTTCAAATGCATACAGTTTGATCCAAGGATAGCCATCCAAGTCTTAAGAACTTCTCTTAAAACATACAAGTTTATGCTAAATATTATTAATGTTGCTAGCTCTCAACTGGGACAAGTTTCTCACTTGCACAGAAGGCCTGGATATTTTCTGTCTTATTAACAACATGGAAACAAGACCTGGAATATAAAGGATAGATTTCAGGACTTTATTATGTCTCTCTTCCTGAGACACTTTAGAAGCTGTCTGTGGAAAAAAAAAAAAAGACTATTAAGTGAGATGATTCTTAGTCTAACTTTTAGTTTGCCAGTAATATCTTGAAAGGTTTCTGTGATTTGAAATACTTAATTATTTTATAAATATAATCTATAATTTTAGTACTGATATCTAATTCTGACATAGTACAATTTTAATCCTTAGTAAAATGCTTATACCTCACAAGTATCTCTCTTTTGGTTATGTTCTATAACTCTAGTTTTTCAAAAGCTGAATTCCCTAGTTTTACTTTTCTTAAATAATGTGTTAGATAAGCAGTTCTTATATGATTTTTATTGGAAATTATATGGGTCAGGGTGAATTATAATGTTATGATTATGAGGTTACAATGAGAACTTATGACATGAAAATAATTGTCTATCATTCCAATGTTGATGGCTTCCACTTGCTTTTCACAATAGAGGCTCTCAGATGCAAAGGGCCAGTGGAGTGCCAAACTGGCAAAGCAGAAGGAAACAAATGAGCACAAGGGTTGCCTGTGAATGATAAAGGTGAAAGAGAGGACATTATGCAAAGTCTGAGTAACAGCATTGGATTCACGATACTTGGAAAAAGGGGTGCAGAAAAAGTTAGGTTCATTATGGACAAACCTAGTCAAGTTTGCAAGCTCAAATAGAACCTCAGATGAGTATCTGTAATTACTGATGTTGACAAAATGAAGTTGATTAATTTCTGGCAGGATTTTTTTTTTTTTTTTTTTTTTTTTTTTACCAGTGGCAGGCTGTAACTCTGTCAAGATTTTTTGACAAACCGTTGACAAACTTTTTCAAAAATGATCATCTTTTTTCCATATCAGCTCTCAGTCCAGCCCTGAGACAAACAGGTTCAAATAAGAATGAAAATTAATGAACTGCATAAGTGTTTCAAAAAGTACACAGAAATACGCTTAGTTTTTGAGTGAATGTTAGATCACTTCTTACTCTTCTTAATGTGATCTGCTTATTCCTACATTGGGAATATTTGAAACAGCAGCTTATGGTCTAATTTTGAGCAACTACAAGCAAAGAGCATGAAACACTTTCACTTGGTGAAGCTGATTAATTTGGAATTAAGAACAGGGGAAATGAGTCACAGTTCCATTCAGAGCTCAACAAACTTGTATGCTTAGTGAAAAGTTAGTCTAAATGATGAATTAATAACGTGTTAAATGGAAAAAAATGTTAATGTTAAGAAACTCCCAGACTGAAAACTGTTGGGTTTAACTAGTATTTTTTTTAGGAGATAAATTTAACATCTTTTTCAGACAAATAGCCAAGGAATGAAAAACTGCAAGGATAATTTAAAAAATAACATTTTTATAACATATCAACATTTCTGATAATGTTTGATACATATCTGGTCCTAAGAAACCAGGATGGCTTTCATAAGGTTCTTCCTAGCTTTTGTTACCAAGTTCTTTGTAGCAAAATTCATAGAATCACAAAATCACCAAGGTAGGAAAAGATCTCTACAATCATCCTGCCCAATTGTCCGCCTATCACCAATTTTTCCCACTAAATCATGTCCCTCAGTACAATATCTAAACATTTCTTGAACACCTCCAGGGATGGTGACTACCAGCTCCTCGGGCAGCTTGTTCCAGTGCCTGACCACTCTCAGAGAAGCAGTATTTCCTAATGTCCAACCTGAATCTCCCCTGGTGCAACTCGAGGCTATTCCCTCTAGTCCCATTGCTAGTTACATCAGAGAAGAGGCCAGCTTCCCCCTCACCACAACATCCCTTCAGGTAGTTTAGAGAGCGATGAGGTCTCCTCTAAGATTATCAGCATGTTTCTGTATCACAAATATCTTTATTTACCTTTACCTTTAAAATCCTTCTTGAACTCTAAAATTCATTTCAATTGTGCTTGTGTTACCCATGCAACACAAATCCTGTCTGTCTGCACAATTGGAGCACTTCAGTCATGTCAAATCTCAGGCAAACCTGATCAAATCTGGCAAACAATTACTGAGAGTCATACAGCATTTTCCCTTGTTGCTAATTCAATAAATACTTGGATTAAAAATGTTCTAAGGTCTGCAGTTGGAAGAAGAGAGTCACATTATTACCACTGGTATATTTTCAAAGTACAGCAGAGATATTTAGCAATAACTTCTCAGTGCAGGCAATCTAGACTTTTTGATATTTAGGTTAGAACACATTGGCTAATGTATAACTTCATTGTTACAAAAATACCTCAAGGATTTTTCAGAAAATTGACTTTAGAAACTCCAGTTATATAGAGACTTGACTAGCAGGATCAGACTTGTTTAGACTGGATAAGTCTCCTTGGCAGGTTGGAAAACTGAAAACATTGCATGAACTTACATCACAGTCCTACATGACAGCTCATGTTAGAAAAGCTGTCCTTAGAATAACTTTTCCTTAGAATTTCTGTGACCTACATGAATCCCAGAGTTAATTCACCATGTAATATTCCCACTGAACAGTTTTCAAGACTAGGAAAGACAATAAGTACCCCGTTCTTACTTTATGAAGAATCTTGATATTGAGTGAAATAACATCGCGATCTTACACTCTCTGATTTTGAGCATTTAAATTTCCTAAGATTAGTCAGTTCTGGGTCTCTGTCACACCTGTACTGAGGACTCCACATGTGGAAGCAGCCCTCCAGGTGAGGTCCCACAGCACAGAGCAGAGGGGCAGAATCACCTCCCCATCCTGCTGACCACACTTTTTGATGCAGCCCAGGATATGGTTGGCTTTCTGGGTTACAAGGGGAACACTGCTGGCTCACATCCAGCTGCCATCCACCAGTATCCCCAAATCCTTTCCTGCAGGACTGTGCTCTGTCAATACAACTCCCAGCTTGTACTTGCAGTGAGCATTGCCACAACCCAGGTGCATGACCTTGCACTGGGATTTGTTGAACCTCATGAAGTTCACCTGGACTCACTGCTTAGCTTGTCTGGCTTTCTCTGAATGACATCCTATCCTTCAGGTGTTTTTAAAACACAACACAGGTTGGTGTAAACTGCAAACTTGCTGAAAGTGTACTCGATTCCACTTGTAGATGTCATTGACAAAGACATTAAAGAGCATATAAGGAATTGCTTATTAAATACCTGCCTCAGCCATCCAATAGAGTTGACATCTCAAATATGGGTAGTTTTACCTGTATTGCTTTATGAGAGAAGTGTACAATTCTTTGATAATACATAACTTGTGAATAACATAAGTACATTTTTTAAGCAGCTCGTGAGCAATTTATGAAAAAGGCTATATTTAAATTGGCTATTTGCTTCACATTATTTGCTCAGTTCAAATAATTCAATTAAGTTCTTACATATATTTGCATGCAGTATCAAAACGTAAGCCAGATTCACTTGTTGCTTTTATACTTGCATTGCTTTTCTTTCTGCCCATGCAGATAGAAGTACTTTATTCATCAGACTGCTTCATTTCAATTTTCTGTTAGATAGTATTAAATAGTCATTAGTACAGCACATGGACTTTTGATACAGTGTCTGTTTTTCAGAGGCTTCAGCAGCTGGACATGAATGAAATATACAGCAATGATACATTCCAAAAGATTTTGTGAAATAAATGTGTGGGACTATCCTTCCTCCAGGTTATAAAAAAATAATAACAAGTACAGATAACAATATCCACAGTTTCTTTCTAACAAGCCAAAAAAACAGAACTTTCACAGAATCACCAAGGTTAGAAAAGACCTACAAGATCATTCAGTCCAACCATCCACCTATCATCAATAGTTTTCACTAAACTATGTCCCTCAACACAACATCCAACAAATCTTTTTCTGATAAAAATAATTACTGCAAAAAAATTGCATTATTCAGATCATGGTCTTTACTCTGTGACAAGCTACTTAAGCATCTGCATCAAGCCCTGAGCTCTACAAATGAGTGTGATAGTCTGGAGGACCTAACATGATGATATAGCACGATTTCTCATGAATCATGAATTCAGAAAAAAAATCTATGATAAAAAAGACAACACTGCAAGAGACATCTCTCATCCCCAGTTATTCATCTCTGTGCTCTGGTTGACAGGAAATAAAAGGAAATAAAGACCTTTGCTATGATGTCTCATATCCTTCTCTGGGGAATGAATGGTTCTGAGAAACGTGATGGCAGATGCAGATCCCAGGGAAGGCAGGAGACCTGGAGCAAGGTCATCCTTCAGCAGGGTAAGCCAGGGAAAGCTGCCAGGCTGTGGCTGAGAAGAGAAATGCACTAAGAGGGGTGGCTATGCAGGTCCACTTTCATGGGGAAAGGCTTTGACAGAACAAGGGGAAAATAGCCTTAAATTGCGCCAGAGGAAGTTTAGGTTGGATATCAGGAAAAACATCTTTACAGAAAGGGTTGTTAAGCACTGGAATAGGCTCTCCAGGGAGGTGGTTGAGTCACCATCCCTAAGCGTGTTTAAAAACCATTTGGATGTGGTGCTCAGGGACATGAATTAGCAGAGGATTGTTAGAGTTAGGGCAGTATGGTTAGGTTGAGGTTGGACTCGATGATCTTTAAGGTCCGTTCCAACCTGTGCAATTCTATGATTCTGTTTTTAAGGCTTAGTCTGGCTCAGTAGAAAGAAACACAGCATGGAGATGTCGAAGTAGCCTATGAAAGCAAATTGCCCTTCAAAAGATAGACAGATCATTTCAAATCCCTCTGGTTAATGCTGTGATTAAATGAACATGAAGAGACAACGTAAGGGAAAGAGAACTCTCACATCCATATAAATTCGCTTCATACATGCAATCAGGGTTGCTTGCTGTAAGTCCATGCTTTATGGGTGTTGTCCTTTTCCTATACAGAATTTGTACTGCATGGGTCTGTTCAAGTCCATGAGATAATCTGACCTGAAAATCTTATTTTGAGAACTAAATAACTTCAGATTACACTGGTGTACATGAAGAGCTAATTAAGCAACCTAAAGAGCTGATAATAAACTAGGTACAGCTGTACTAGATGGCATGGATGCCAAGATGGAGAGAAGTTTCACACACAGAACAGGAGGATCATTATGCCTGTCTCGGAAGAACAAAAACAGTGACTGGATCTGGCACCTATCTATAGATATCTTCAAAGCATAAGCCTCTAAGCCATAATAGTTAGTGCCTGAACGTTAAAATTTCTCAGGTAGCTGCTATCAGGAACCAACAATTCATTGAAACGTGCTCAAAGCATCTATTACTCCACATGAACTGGCATTCTCTCTCCAAATAAACACATAAACTGCTGGAGAGATGACAAAGGAAATGCATTCACTGTATGCAAAATTGCTCTTCCCCACTGTAGTTCTTAAAGCACTTCGACATTAGTTCTAACTTGTAGCTGTCCAATTCCAAGAAATAAATCCATGGTTTATACCACCCATCCAGATCTTCCAAAGACTTCACAGTAGTGATGTTTTCGAGAAAATAACCTGTGGTCCGGAGTTTTGATCACAACAGGAATGATATACAGAAAGAACAAAGTTATTCATGATGTGTCTTCAACTTGATCACTTTTTATATCATGCTTTTTGTAAGAGTAGCTAAACTTGTACAGAAATTTAAAGATTGATGTAATTAAAACATTTCTATGCACTGTGTGACTCAGAGACAAGCTACAGAAATTACACTCTTGTAAAGACAACACTCCACAGATTCATTCTTTTTTGCCCATGCAGTCTCCATAGAGGCCATCTGTACTGGGTTTAGGTTTCTAATGGGCAGGATTACTGTTTTAATACTCATCACACACATGCCATGGAAACATGAAAATGGATAGGTACCTCCTGTGTTCTTCAGAAATGATACATTCTTTATTTACAGAATCACAGAATTACAGAATTGCCTGGGTTGGAAGGGACCTCAAGGATCATGAAACTCCAAACCCCCCTGCCACATGCAGAGCCACCAACCTCCACATTTAATATGAGACCAGGCTGCCCAGGGTCCCATCCAATCTGGCCTTGAACACCTCCAGGGACGGGGCATCCACAACCTCTCTGGGCAGCCTGATGCAGCACCTCACCACTCTCTCTGTAAAGAACTTCCCCCTGACGTCCAACCTAAATCTCCCCTCCCTCAACTTAAAACCATTCCCCCGTTGTCCTGCAGTTATCTATCCTTTCAAAGAGTTGATTCCCCTCCTGTCTGTAGGCTCCCTTTAGGTATTGAAAGGCTTCAATGAGGTCACCCCACAGCCTTCTTTTCTCCAGGCTGAACAAGCCCAGCTCCCTCAGCCTGTCCTCATAGGGGAGGTGCTCCAGTCCCCGATCATCTTTGTGGCCCTCCTCTGGACCCTTTCCAACAGCTCCATGTCTTTTTTGTACTTGGGGGCTCCACACTTGGATGCAGTATTCCAGATGGGGCCTCACAAGAGCAGAGTAGAGGGGGACAATCACCTCCCTGTCCCTGCTGGCCACCCCTCTTTTGATGGAGCCCAGGATACCATTTGCCTTCCAAGCCGCAAGGGCACACTGCTGGCTCATGTTTTTCATCCATCAAGACCCCCGGGTCCTTCTCCACAGGGCTGCTCTCAAGGACCACTCCTTCCAGTCTGTATGGATGCCTGGGATTCCTCCGGCCCAAGTGCAAAACTCTGCACTTTGCCGTGTTGAACCTCATCAGATTCTACTGGGCCCACCTTTCCAGCCTCTCGAGGTCCCCCTGAATGGCATCCCTTCCTTCAACCATGTCTACCGCACCACTCAGCTTGGTGTTGTCAGCAAACTTGCTGAGGGTGCACTCGATTCCGTCATCGATGTCATTGATAAAGATGTTGAAGAGCGCTTTACATAGATAAAGAGCATTTACATAGATATTTAAATATCTGATCCAGAATACGTTATACATTAATAACATTTTGCACTGGTCACCATCCGGTTCCCAAACCACAGTCCCACAGCTTATCATAGAATCATAGAATGGCCTGGGTTGAAAAGGACCACAATGATCATCTAGTTTCAACCCCCCTGCTACGTGCAAAGTCACCAACCACCAGACCATGCTGCCCAGAACCACATCCAGCCTGTCCTTGAATGCCTCCAGGGATGGGGCATCCACAACCAAATGTCACAAAACACAAGGATACTGACACAAAGAACACAACACTGTTTGACAGAGGAAATTCTCAGCTGCAAAACACTACTTTTTAACACAGGCACCACCATTAACTGTGTACTGTCTCCAGTGATGAACAAGAGCCTGCATGCTGCATTTGCAGAAATGTGTACCAGCAGAGGTGGTCACTACCATTGTTGCCACTGCTGAAACACACCAGCCACTGCCTCACTGTGCTCACATCCACTGTTCAACCTCAATAAACATTCAACAAGTGTCAGTGAATGTCAGTATCTCTCTCATTGCTTTGTCCCTCTGCCTTGGCAAATGCCATCTGTGCCCAACTCCTTTCTAGAAATGCCTCCAAACCTAAGCCAGAATTGCTTGCCCCACTGACCCTCCAAAATACAAATGAACAAACAAAACAAATCCTAACATTATCATTTTGACACAACTAATAAGCCTGGACTATGTATTAGACCTGGTTATGAAGTCATGCCTTCAACCCAACTAGCCATCAACACACATACCTCTGGTGTAATCTTTCACTCCCAAAGTTAAGCTGTCACAGTACAAAAGGACTCAGCACTTTAGATGTATGCTTATATAGAATGCCTGTTTCTCTCACACTGGGGCCCCAAGGCTTTTTTAAGACCAAGTTACTGCTACTAGAAATAGGATTCTGCAATTGAATGATTTCGAGTTTTATGTTTTCTATTCCATACCATACCAGTCTTCCAAGTAAGGCACATATACTTGTACATTTGATGACATCGAATGTATGCATATAGCAAATATAAAGTTTACATTATGCTAACTGATCACAGGCTTTGGAAAGCTTTTTTCCTTCTGCTAATCTCCACATATTTCAGTGAATATCTGGACTCGTTCACAGCTCATTGCAAGTCCTAGACCAGACTGATATACATCTCATATACCTTCTACATCTGAAAGTATAAACAAACTTTTCTACAACATCAACAATAAACCAGATGATGTGCTATAATTAAAATAGTTTGCATATATTGATGGGTGGGCAGAATATTTTCCATTGCCTTATTTGATTTTCAGTGTCAATAAAATAAAAATTATTCATGTTTATCCATGTTACGTGACAGATTACAATTGTCTAATGTGTTTTAAAGCATGTTCAAGGGAATTTGTACTGTAAACGGCAAAAATTGTCAGGAGAAAAGTCACTGACATCATAACAGTGCATGGGAAAATATTAAGAAAAAGTTGCTTTTTACTGACATTAAGAACTATGTACAAGGAATTCCAGAATTTAGAACTCCCTTTTAAAAGGAAGACGACAAACTGTTAAATTCTCAGAAAAATCTTATTGATAATGCTCTTACCACTGAGCAAGCAAGAACTGCAAAAACAGACATGTGTAAGCACGAAGATTCCTGGCATGGTGATAGCAAGATCATAGAACTCGTCTGAAGCACTGGTGTTTGGATACTCAAGAGTTCCATTTCATTTTTTGCATCAGCAGCCAAACCTGTGACAATGCCCTCATGCAGTGCCTGTACTTTTGTCTCTGTAGCCATGACTTGATCGATAAGATTTTAAATTTCATTCCACATTCAGTTTATTCTGAAGCCTACTACCAAAAGCTGTAAAAAAAATCACTAGGTATATCCTTTAAAACAAAAAGATGCAAAGAGGAAGAGAATGAAAAAGCTTTCTTGAAAAAGAAAGGAGTAGGAAAAATCTCTCTGTTGCAATTTCTTTCCCACCAATGGCACATTGCATGAAATTATGGGTTATTTCTGTTTCCTTATTTAGCTTGCAGTAGAGTGCACTGAGCTGTTCTGTGTCACACTGAAGCGTGTTGTACCTGTAGGATGGCACCACGTAACATGATTCAAGGTGGCATTTTCATCTATGCTCACTGCTACTGTTTCAGACAAGCATGCAGTAATTACAGAATACTTAAGCTTTACACATAAGTAGCACAGTCTTGAAAGTAGTGAGGGAAAAAAAAAAGGGGGGGAAAGACAGGGAGTGAAGAGCTCCTTAAGACATTACTAACATCTGCTTCTTTTTATGAATTTGGATGGCCAGTTTGACACCCTTCTTTATATTGATGTTCATACAGTTCTCTAATTTCTTAGAAAATATACAGAACAAGATGCCACAGACAGAACCCATGGAAGTCTGGCCAAAGCTGCAAGATTTTCTAGCATTTTGCCACTACACACCAGACAGAAGGGAAACTCTTCTATGAGTAGACAGTGGTAACAAAGTCCCTACAACACCTCCAGCCACCATGAAAGAAACTGGGTTTTCAAAACAGTATTTCATTTCTGACAGGTAACCTAAGAACTGACTTTCAGATGGCTCTTTGCAAGCAAGCATTTCCAGTAAGAAGCTTCTGGGCATCATCGCCGTGTAAGCATAAAGGTTGGATCAAGTCTTTAACTCCGCTTTTTTCTAAAGTTGTACTTCATTTCCTGCATACAAAGTATGCAAAAAGTAAGTTTTGGGCACAGAAATCCTCTACTGACATTTCTATAGTTTTCTGTTTATACTCTCTGGTCCACTTTGTTACCTACAACCAGAGAGAAATCTGGAAGACCAGGAGCAGTGTGCCTATCAATTCCCAGGAGGTGTCTCCCACTGTCATGTGGTTGGGGTTATTACAATGCATTGCACATTACATTTTTGACAGAATATAAAATTATACTTAAGGAAACAGATCTTAGATAGCAGTGGAGTCATACCTAGAGGTCTTAGTGGAATGAAGCATAATGGCACATGTTCCGTTGATTTCTGTCCAAGCAGCATTACGGCATAAGAAGTAGAACAACTTTTTTTGTCAAGCTTCTGAAGCTTGAGTAGTGGATGTTCAGAGCCTGAGGCATAGACTGAGGCTGTTAAGAGTCTGACAAAAATAAATAAATCCTGGGAGAAAAAAAAAGAATATCACAGAACAGACCCCAAGCCAGAGTTTGACCCAATAATCTCACATCCAAAATTGTATACTATTCCCACATAAGCCAGCAGACAAGTACCTAAGCTGGTACTAGCTCACATTATTCTTTAAAGAAAACTGAAACTCTGTAGGTATATTTTTTTTCTTAGCATTCATTATTCTTTCCAGCTTTTTATAACAGTTTGAATATATATTTAGAACAATGTAAAGACAATATTAGTTGTCATGGAGGAAAAAAAATCCCATTGTATGGGTAACAATCTAATAAAATAATCATACAAATTATTTTTAGTTCTTTGTAACATAACTTCTTCCCCTCTATTAAATAAGCTACATAATTACTAGTATTTTTTCTTATACAGATTATAAGTACTATAGAGAAATAAGTATAACAGAAGTAAAACTACAAAATACAATCATATCAACAAAATTTTATGTTTCTGGTTCTGCTGGGAGCCATTAGGAGAATAATTCCTATTTTGCAATTCAGCTACTGGGATATGAAGTCTCCTTAATGAGGTACATATTTTTTACTAAATATATTGTATTTTCTATTAGTAAGAAATACTGACAATTATTTAGACATAGACAGAATGACAGAGAATATAATTTTAGGACAGCTGGTTTTTGCCCAAGAATCTATGGAGATTAAGACGTATACTGACAAAGACTTTAACAACAACCAGAAATCCTAAACCATTTTTTATCTTATTAATTCTAATGAAAAAAAAAATCCCATTGGAGAAAAACTTCTGGAAAGAAAGATATGATTATACTTTTGAGACAAAGTAGACAGACAAGATGAAGATCAAAACTAGGATCAATTAAACCTATTACATCTTAGAAATACCCAAAATATCTATTCTTGATTGTGTTGTACTATTTACTTACAAAGACAATGATTTGCTCTCAAGAGGAAACATGGATATGCTGAAAGCTGCCTAAGTAACTACACCACAAAGATGCAGTGATCATCCTGATGAACTGTTAGTACAAATTCGTGTACCACCAGGCTAATAAGTGAATAATTCTCTAAACCTTTGTTTAAACAAAAAATAGAATGTTGTTTACAAATAGTAATACCAATTCCTATTATTTGATGCTTTATTCAGCACTGAAAAAAAATCATGGCATTTTGATGGTCATCTATCAGCAGAATGTTAATAGCCTGTAAAAATAAAAGTAGACAAAAAAAAGCTACCATGATATGTGGGATTGCATCTTGAATTTCACTTCCACTGTGCTGCTTTTCAGGAGTCCTTCGTTCAGTTTGGCAAGGACTGAGCATTTGATCTTCTGGAGCTACTCATGCCTCCAGTTAATTTCACTCAAATGTAAGAGTGGCCAAGTGCATGAGGAGCGAACCTTTCAGCATGGATAGAGGTTGGCTACATGTAAGCTTGAGGCTGAACTCCAAAATGTTGGTTATGCGTTCTCATGAAAGCTAATGGTTTAGGAAACAAGTAACAATTTGTGCATTTTCTTGGTTTTTATCTAAAACAGATACCCTTGCTGCTACACACTGTTCAAAATACAAATGATTGTCAAACACATTATGACTTTTTTTTAATCTCATCCTCCATGCAGTTGTGGGATAGCAGCTATTTACTTCATCTATCATTTATGGAACTCCTACCAGGATTCCTCCAAAGCACAGATTTTGAAAAGTTAATGAGGAGGTCCTACAGAAGATGCATCAGGCGGAGTCTTCAATTTTATTTCCTAGTTCTTCCTGACAGCAAAGTCATCCACCTTAAAATTTGTAAAAGGAGAATTATAAGCAGAGCAGAAAGCAGCAGGTAAGCAAGCCACTGTCATTTGAACACTGCTGCAGATTTAGGTATGTTTTGAGGTTGAATGTATTGCAGTATAGCACAATAAGCACACTTCTACTCAGTAGTACTGAACCACAAGTTGAAAGAGATATATTTCTATTATTTACCACAGCAGCAAATGTTTGCTTATTTTCAAATCTAAATTCTCCATAGAAAGCCACAGCATTTCTCATATTAAAGTGTTAAGTAATATAAAACTGAAGTAATAATTTTCACTTCAAATTCTATTATACCAGCCCTTGAACTTGCATCCTGGAAAGCCTGCGTTAATGATGCCCTAGGGTATTCCTAGCATGAATCATCCAAAATGTTTTGCAGCTTTCTGGAGTATGCTAATACATCTAGTCACTGCATCCTTCTGAAAGCAAACACTTTACCCACATGGCAAATAATGCATAAATCATTCATAGATTCTTACTTAAGAATGAACAAGCTATGAGGATATTGGCTCACTTTGCAACCTAATGGAGTCGTCCTTGATAAGTCACTAATGTACCTCGCAGAGATCCCGAAGAAGCCTCCAAGCAGGACATCTCTGTGCTGCAGCACATCAGTAGGCAGTGCTACCTTAGATTCAGAAAATAATACATTTCACTGCTCACTGCAGCAGACACATTAAATGTAACAGGAGAACCATGGCAGGAAGGAAATACGTATTGCTTTCTAACAAGCACTCTTTAAGCTGCACAAGCCAAGGTGCTTCGTGACATTTGTGATGTCCCCATGCCTTAACTTAGCTAACTCATCTAATTCCTCTGTGCAAGTTCACAATGTTATTTCTAGGAAAGAGTGTAGACAATTTTGTCAATTTGGATAGTCCTGGCCATGGTCTGTCTGTCATGACAAAGCTAATTTAACAGAATATGTGAGAGATGAGGGCAGATGATATCATAATTATTCAAATAATTACCCTTCTCTTCACTCCTAGGTTAGCTGGCCTGAGCAATCTCAGATACTCACTACAGAGTTCCTGTCCTTCACTAATGTTTTTCTCCTTATATCTCATTACAGAATGGATACATGCACTGAATCAGTTTTGTCAATTGATTCACGAATGAACTTTATTATTGTTTCACATTAATTGAATATATGACTGCCTGTCTCTTGTAGCAATCAAATTAAAGAACTGAAGCAACACAAGAAATGTGATCTCATACCACTAACAAACAAAAGCAAAATGTTATTTATTGACATAATCTGTTACATAAACTTTTCCTACATTAGAAATTCAGTGGATAGCTGAATGTAACTAGGATTTAGCCTAAGAAAGAAAGGAGAAGAATTCCACAATGCACAAAAGAAAAAAAATACACATCCTTTTTATTTTTCCCGACTTGCCACTGAACATGGTCACTGTCTCTGGGTCTGATTATCAGAATAGGCATTGACCCTTGGCCCCGGTGCGTACCTGATTTTTATGTTGGTGATCCCTATAGAGGCTGAGAGCTCAGGCTGTCCTCTGAAATCCTACCATGTACAGTGTCTTCTCTTGTAGAACCTGTTTTTGTTGCATTTTGAGGAGAAAAATGCAGTCTCATTCAGTGCATATTTACATCAGTAACAAATAGTAGAGGCATGTGGTCTTCTAGAGATAGTGGCTACTCACCTCAAATGAATTTTCCTCAGAACTGCAAGAGTGAGTATGTCAACAAAGAGTAAACGTCCACTGAGCTTTTCTGTACTAAATGGCTAGAGATTGGCTACTGGGAAGCTTGAGACTAAATTAACGATATACGAAGTTCCTATTTGGAAACAAGCACAAGTGGTTCATTTGCTTCACACTCTTACTTTCTAAATTTCCTGTTGATTCTGAAGTTGCCAAGCAGAAAACATTTCATGCATGACTAATGTTTTTTCACTGAGCTTTAGATCACCTCAGCTTCATTGAAAACTTCCTCATTACTGCTTTGCCGATGCTCTGTCCTGTGGACTATGGCTGCTTTGTGGACAGATCGGACACTGTCATTTCAGTGTTCACCACCAACAACGTAAAACAGCAGCACTTGCTTCTCTACTAAAACAGTCTGCTTAAAGGCTGGGTGCCTCTTTTAGTACCCTCAGGAGCTGAAGAATTTGAAGCATACAGCAACCGAACCTGGAACTCACAGAAGCAAGAGAAACATCTGACATCAGTTGGAAGCAAAAAAGGAAAAATCTAATGACCACAAAATAAGAAATTCAGTAACATGTTATTCTCTAAGTGGCCAGCTTGTTACAGATGGATAATTGCTGTTATAATGACACAGACAAAACTTTTCTCTCTTTAATAAGAAATAATTGCCTTGATTCAAAATACTGGCTGTCTGACAATAGAACACCTACTGCAACATCTGCAGCCCAGAAATGGACAGCTGTATTTTGCCCATAGCATTGCTAATCAGGATCCTGCAATTGTCAGATCTTTGATTGACGTTGAGAGGACAGGCTGCCATCACATTTTTAAAGCATTTTTTCTTCTTTATCTACTGCTCCAGAAGTTCCTCCCCCCACTTTTCCTACTCCAAAATATATTATTCAGAGACAACAAACGTGGAGAAGAAAAAAATCCAAATAATCACTTGATATAAATGAGTATATTATTACTGTCAGTGGACCTATATGGATATTTGTGTGATGAAAATTAACTTAAAATCTGCTCAAATGGTAATTAGTATTTGATATTATCTGTAATTGTAATGCAAAACATTAAACCCACGCAGGAAATTGGAGAGCAAGTTATCCTATTGCCTTCAGGTTAAAAGTTAACAGTTTGCTCATTCTCTGTTCTCAATTAAGACAGATATTTAAATATGCTTATTTCTATTCTGTTACCATCATTCACAAGCATAACAAAAATGGATAATGTTAACTTTTATAAACTGAATGGAAATGATGCAGGGGAAAAAAGGACCATGTACTACACTGAAGGATATTAAAATATAAATATATTTGACCAGCAAAAATAATCTCACCTCAATCAGTATAGTGACAAGCTAAATTCAATGACAACAGACTTCACAGGGCTTGTCCTCCCAACAAACAGCAAGTTTTCTCTAAAGGCCTTGTGAAGGTATGAGGTTATTCAGTGTACATAATTGTTTTCCTAGAAAAGAAATCTCCAGAGAGAGTTAGTTTTATCTACTGTACATGCAACAGTATTAGCTTATGTCACTTTCTTCTACAGATTGATGGAGTGCTGTTTAAATTCATATAGATGACAGAATCACATTCCTAAATAAACATAGGAATTAGTAAGAACAGATAATATGTATTTTCAGTTAATCCCAATTACAGAAAAGTTGTTTTTTTTTTTTTAAATAAAAATCTTATCAACTTGAAATATTTTTCTTGCTGTAAAATTCATTATGAATCAAGAAGAGAAGACAACTCACCAAAAAATCATTTTAGGGGACTAAATAAGAAACTCCAAAAGTTAGCGAATACTTAAAGAAAACAAAAACAATAAAACAAACCTATAATTTATTATAGTTAAATGACATTTCTGGATATCCTAGACAATACAAAAACACAGTAGAACACTGAAACTTAGCATAAGTAGGTGGTGATTGCATTAGTTTAACACTAGGTAAGCACATATTTATTGCTTTTTCTGTGCTCTACTATTCTTGTTTTCTTTCTTAACCTGCTTCCTCCAAAACTTTCTGCCTTTTGATCTATTACATGGAAGGTCAGGGGTTAAGAACAGGTAGTTTTTCACAAGGTACCTAAGCATGGTTTTCATCTATTTGATGGGCTTTCTTGCTCAGTTCTCTTCTGAGGTCCAATTCAGTATGAAACAAAAATCCTTTGCTGCACGATACTGCAAATGGAGCACACTTTAACCTAAATTAACCTCTGGGATTACACTGTAGAGTGAAAAAAAAGGAACACAAGTTCTTTAATACCTCCCCTCCACTATAAATCGCTTTAAACCAATTTATACAAGATAATTACAGCTGTATGACCACTGGGATAACTTCTCGTCTCTCATTTTCTTGTCATTATATTCTTTTCTAGTTACAGAAGACAGTTGCCATTACTGCTCAGCATCAGTTTGCCATAAGAAATATCACATGCTCTTACAAGCAAGCAGCCAGACAAAGATTCAGGTAAGTGTTCATGCATATAAAGGCACTTTTTTTCTCACAAAAGGAGTTTTCTATTGAAAACCCAGGAATAGTTAGGAAAGACATGTTTCAGTGTGTTCCAGGTATCTTGTTTCCAGGAATTTGCACAAAAACCAGTATAGACTGCTTCTCTTTATCCTTCTCTTTTACCCTTTACTTTTCAGTTGGGCCTCCTGAAGACTCTCTGGCATGTTCAGTCCTGTCTCATTGTTCCCCACTTCCCCAAGGTTGGCAGGGAAGGTCAGACGGGATACGCACAAAGTGGATTCAATATGGCTCACCCAGATGTAGTCATTGAATTTCCAGCTGAAATTTTTCAGTCATGATTCCAGAGAGAAAAAGAAAAAACTGAAGAAAGCTTGCAGAACTGAAATTCTGCAATATTTCTATCAGAAAATGCCGAGGTGCAGGGAGCAAAGGCTTAGGCAAAGGTTTCAAAACCCATGCTGTTAATAAGACTAAACCACCTAAATTAAGGACCCATAAAGTTGGTGTTTCTCTGTGATTTAGTTGCCTGATCTTTCATTACAGCTGTGACTGATGAACTTCTCTCCTAGGACCTCACCCCACCACCTGCTGTGATGTTAACACTACTTCTAGATAACCAAGTCTGCTATTAAGCAGAGCCATTGTTGTTGACCATCAGGTGAGCTGCTCCCCAGGACCTGCAAACAGTCATCACCAGAACTGCTATTTGAATACAGAATACACAGAAGTGCTATTTCATTTGAGGAAAATCCTGATAGCTACCACCTCAAAGACACATGCCTGCTGTAGATACCATGTTGTATCTGCCAGGACTGTGAATGTGCCTCAAATACCAATCACATCTCAGCTTAAACAAGATACTGAATTCAGTACTTGTGCTCTCTCTCCACAGACCAAAATTCTTGAGAAAACCACCAATTTCTTAAAAAAAAAAAATCTAACGCTAGAAAAGCAAATATTTGAATTCAAAACGGGGATGTGCTGTGGTTGTCCTTCCTGTCTGTTCTCCACAAGTCAAATCCTTCGTCTTCATTTCCCATATGTGATAAGATATAATTGTTCTTCTTCTGGCTAGAAGTCTGGGAACAGATTTGTGTTCTTTAAGTGATCATCCTTTTGATTCACCATACATCCTTTGTTTATGAAACACAGATTTCACCTAACTGTGATATGATCAAAAAAAAGTCATCAGATAATTTATGAGGCATCCTTTGAAATGCATCAGATAAAGAATTTGAAATATAGGCTCATCTAAGATAAGTCTAATGTTAGCCAACTAATATTTCTTATGAAGACAATGGGGTAACAGATGCTATGAAACATTTTTCTGGTATAAATATGTTAACTCAATTGAGTTTACAGATACTATCATGGAAACGGTAGAAGGTTTTGTACTGGTATTTGAATTGCCTGCCTACAGAATCACCACCTATTTGAAATTCACAAAATGAGTCAATATTGGGTATCTTACTCTCTCCTGCCAGCAGACAAGGAAATCTGCAGGAAATGTCTGGAAAGACAGACATTCTGTTTAACTGTCAGTTTCAATACGTACCATGCTTAAAATAAGGATCTTAAATCATAGCACATCCATTTGCTTGATGTCCAGTAAAGCTGGGGCTCCCATCTATCTACACCACCTATCTTTCATGAAGCAAGTTTTCTGGCCCATAATTTCTTGAGTTCCTCACTGACTCTTTGTACAGAGATGTTCTAAAAGGGAACTAATTAAAATAAGCCTATGCAACATTGGAATGTTCTGATAAATTTTACACTGAAAAGCTGATGTGGGTGCTCCACTGAAAGCATCAGGTAGACAGTGAAGCCAAAATCATATACAACAGCAAAGCTCATGCAGGATAAGGCCACTAGGTGATATCACTAAAAAACAGAAAAAAACCTGTAACTTTTCTGAAGAAGCTAATGTATGCTGGGAGAGAAGAGAATATGTTTACAAAGACTTACCACCCCAATTGTTTTTTCTACATTCTGAGAAAGCATAAGTTCAGACCCTTACGACTCTGCCACTGAATCTGAACATAACAAATTACTGGTCAATGATACTCCTGATTACAGAATCACAGAATTGCCAGGGTTGGAAGGGACCTCAAGGATCATGAAGCTCCAACCCCCCTGCCATGTGCAGGGCCACCAACCATTCCACCTAATGCTAGACCAGACTGCCCAGGGCCCCATCCAATCTGGCCTTGAACACTTCCAGGGACGGGGCATCCACAACCTCCCTGGGCAGCCTGTTCCAGCACCTCACCACTCTCTCCGTAAAGAATTTCCCCCTGACATCCAACCTATATCTCCCTTCCCTCAGCTTAAAACCATTTCCCCTTGTCCTGCTGTCATTAGATGGAATGTCACAAAGGACCTTTGTGAAACACTGAGTAATATCAGATAATATATAGAAAAATGCAAAGAATTCAAAAGCATTTTCTTTTGCTTTCAGTGATTTCCTTACTTTAATTTTTGTAGTTTCACATAAAATACATGCTCTTAAGTAAAGCTGTAAGAACAGTGGGATTATGTTGTTTGTAATTTTGGTGATATATAATTATAAATTTGCAGTAATCCCCAAAGTGAAAGGTTTGAAGTTGTTCTATGCCTGGTTTTTGTTGTTTTTGCTGTTGTTGCTTTTCCTATTCTTTCTTTCTTTCTTAAATTGGATACTGGCAGAGTACTAGGGCAATGGAATACACATAGTGGCCAGTCTCTCATGTTTTTCTTAAATTTTCTCATGCTGTTTTTGGAGATAGAACACTCTTAAACGTAGCTCAAGGTCTAATCAATAGGATATTACTTACTTTCTTAAGTTTAGAATAGGTCTCATCTCATCCTCAACTCATGTTCTATTGTACAGGAGGCAAACTAATTTAACTTGTTTTCCTTGATTTATGGGAGTGTAGTTCAATATGATCGCTTGTGGTATCCAATGATGAAGGCAGTCAAATACAGTATTAAAATAATAATATATCCCAAAGAACGTAAGTACTGTCAAGCATTTCCCTATAGATCAAACTGCATTTCAAGAGGCTCTGTAGTCCTCAAATACTAGTCTGCCATATGTCAGAAAAGTTATTTTAAAAGGACTGTTTGCCTTTGATGTGCTAACAAAGAGAGAACATGGTAGATATGAAAAAATGGTAGGCCAGTCAGGAATTCTAGGTCATTGCTTTCAAAGTAATATAAAAGAACAGCCTAAAATTTTAGCTGAGAAACTACAAATAATATACTAATTGTACAAAAATGTTATGAGTAAGAAGTAAGAAAAATGAATATCCTCAATAAAATATACAGCAGCAAATACTAGCTAGGCCTCTGTGAAATGAACAATTACTTTTGCTGTGTAGAATGGGAGTCATAGGCTAGAAATCTTCTTTACCAAAAGGGAACAAGACAAGCCTTCAGGCAGAAATACACCATGAGACATGGTCACAAGAAAATAGTCTGTTAAGAAGAAATCAAATCCATTCCTATGAAGTTCTTAAGATTGGAGAGGACACAGCATTGAAAATAGTACATATATTCAAATCCAGTAATATATCAGAAAAGTTACCTCTATGGATAGGTCTGGAGTTCACTTAGTGAAAGATATCCAGGCGTACAAAAGTGATTTCTACTACTGCAGACATATTTAACCTGAGTAACATTAGCTCAGTTAGATTTTTCATCTCCTTTCTCTGCAAATCGTTAAGCAACAGAGCTTGGAAGAAGTCACGCTGTGCCCAAAACTGAAAGGCCAGAAGAGTGCCTCTGGATGGGAGTGTACCACAGGACAGCTTTGAGCCTCCTCCACCTCTTCAGACTAGCCATGAAATCAGCTGTTGAAGTATATTCTGTACCCAGAGCTTTACAGTCCACCATACGTCTATAAAGAAGGTATAGTACTAATAGCACACAATGAGACAGCTCTAATATAAATGAATGTTTAAATGAAAAGAAGCCTATTCATTTACCAACTAAAAACAATGGGGCCAAGATTCCAAAATGAAGAAAGACTGAGAATCAAATTATAAACCTTGGAAAATATGATTATCCTATTAAAGCAGCAATAAGAGATCTTTACTACAGAAAAACAAGCAGTTCTACTATAATTCAAAGTACAGAAACTATAAGAGATAGTATCAAGTGAAGAACAACTAGGAAAGCAGATATTACAATCCCTGCTGTTTCTGCAAACATTTTTATTAGGTAGAGAAGCAATGGAATTAGACCAAGGGGAATGAGTTTCTGCAAGCTATTTACCAACTATAAACTAGCAAAGGTACAGGGAATTCTAGTTACACTGCAAGCTATTAAAGATGTTTTTTTCTCTTTTTCTTTCTCCCCCACATGGCTGTTCAATATGAAAAATGATTCTGCCAGCAGAGACTCCTTGTAACCCATCCTGATCAGCAACCTACATTGCTTTATTGAGATAAACTAGTACTAAGCAACTATAACATTTCACATAAGTGAAGTTAGAAACTGAGAAACACAGTTGTGTAACGTGACAATAGAAACTAAAGAATAAATTTAGATCCACCCTGTCAAACAAATTAACAATGAGCAGCCAGTTTGGTACAATCCTTTAATTAGTTTCTCTCAAGCAACGTTGTGCAAAATAATTTACTGACCAAAATATTTTCAGTTGCTTTTGCCAATATTCATATTATGAACAATAATTATTACTACTATTCTCTACCATAAGATAGAGATATATTATATATGACAAACAGAGAATGATCATCACTTTATGTTCTATTTTCCTCTTGTGAAGAAAGAGACATAAAAGCATATTATTTTCACTTAAACCTTATTTAATAAACATATTTCCAAGTATTTTGATAGATTATTATTTATTGAAAAATAAAATTTGTCAAAACTTTAAAAATTTTACAAGATAGCACCAAGTGTTATGAAATAAATAAATCAAAATAAGTAAATCAAAATAATGTGAGGTGTGATGTGTTCCTACTCTTTTTCTTTTCTTACTCACTTTGATGTTTTCTAAATTAAATACAAGAAAAGTCATACATTGTCTTGATAGAACTGTTTCCATCATAAGTCTTTAAATCATTCAAGCTCTGGGCTTAGAGAGCTCTCAGCAGACTCCCAAACCCTCACTCTCCAAGTCAGAACCTACTAGATTTCCACCCTTCAAATCTATTTTCTTAATTTAACCAATTCCTTTAAAAAGTATCAAAAACTGAGTGATGTTTTGCTTAAATGTTTGCCTTGAGCCAGACAGAGCAACTCTAATTCTGGTTTCCCAGCTTACAATACAATGCTATGACCTTCCCAAGATGCTCTGGTTACTTCTCAGTGCTGTTGCAGGCAGCTGTTATGGATTCAGGTCTTCACAGGGGCCAGTGAATCACAACCTCTTCTTTTGCACACTGAATTAACCTAATGAATAAATACACACCCGTTTATCCTTGATAGCATTCATGTGACTCACTGTTACTGGCCACTTACCAGTCTAAGATTTTTTTTTTTCTTTGACATAAACCATCTTAATTTTTGAATCATTGGTTTTTTTGACTGTTCTTTTCTTCTCTCTCTGTAATCAGTTAAAACTTCTGTTCCAGATTTCATGTTTGGAAGGATTGTCTCAGAAAAAAAACGAAAACTACAACATTTTATAGAATTTTGAGTCTACTTTTCCCCCTCAAATGAACAGAAAAAAAGTCAATTATTAGCTACTATTATACAACAATTCCTGCTTATCTAGTGATCCAAGCTTCCCACAGACAAAGAAAAAATAACCTTCTAAGTTACATGCAGTAGAGCTAACCTGTAACCATTAGCTCTGGAAGTACTGAATCCTCTCAACTGGGCTTAATGGAGAATCTTCATTAATTGCCACTGGGGAGATAATATTCTCTTTGCAGGACAAAAAACAAATGGAATAACCACAAAAAAAGCATAAGCAAGACTGAAATTGTGCATGAAAAAAGCTAACTGAGTCTGCTTTCCAACCTCCTTGTTTCCCATCTTCCCACTAGAGACATATTGTAAAAATGTGTTCTTGGTAAGGAAAAAAACTGTTTTTTTTCACCAGTGGAAAGACAGCTATTAAGAGATGGACAGCTGAAATTTCTAATGTCAGCTTGCAATCAGACTTCTTAGTTGGTCCCTTCTTCCACTATTTTCCCCCCACAAGCCAAACATTTCTAGTGCCCCTTAACAGTAGGAGAGAATTACCATGAATGTTTTTTGCCTGCATATAATTTCACTGTTTCAAACATCACAAATAAAGAAATACATAAAAATACGTATACTGCATTGAAAAAATAACATTTTATCTCTTCATATTTTTTTTTTTTTAATCAGACTAACAAAGAATGGTGTTGCACTGGTTTAAAGATTTTCTGTTACCATTAATGTTTCCTTAATGAAATTAGCTGTTTCATAATGAGAGAAATAATAAGAGTTTGTATGACACAGACAAGCAAATGTCTACCAGCAAAGTCCACATGTAGGTGAGACCAGCAAGCCTCTTGAGAGGAAGAAATGCCAGAGCACCAAATTCTTCACCCCCTCCATGTTTCATCACACAAAATTCAGGCCCTATTTCTCTGCCACTAGCTCCCTCCCATTCTCCATTTCTGTTGTCAGGTTTCCTCCCTCTGTTCTCCTCAATTTGTTTTCCCACATATGAACTTGTGCTTTGAATTTGGCAAAATTGGTGGCAAAATCCTATTTTTTTTCCACCAGATATCAGTTCAGTATGGATTAAAAGTATAGAACCAGAGCACACTATTCAACAAAGCATATGAGTTCTGGCCCCTTCCCAGCACTGAAAAATCCAGATTTCCAGTGGGTTTTATATAGTTATACGAAACTTACAACAACCCGTTGGGAATCTAACATGGATTCTCTCCATATTATTTTTTTTCCTGGCCACAGTATATCTCATTGTGCAAAAACAGCTTTCAGGTGTTTCAGTATACAGCAGAAGAAATTTAAGGCAAATCTGACGTGGCACATTACCAGTTGCAGAACTATTTTCATTTTGGAGTAAAAAGGAAAAAAAAATTAGAGATTAAACCTGAGCAGTTATTTGCTATTTAGGAATAAGAAATAAAAATGACATGCGAAAGGAAACAGGTGACAACTTTAGTCATATGCTTCCAGATTTATTAGTGCTTTTTTTGTTTCATTAATGCAAGAAATACAGTATCTTGACAGATTCTAGTGCTTGTGGCAGGACCTGTAGAGGTGAGATGGGTGAAGGTTTTTGCTGATTTTAGTATACACAATTTAAGCCTTTGCATTTTGCTGACCTTTATCATCTTCTACTGCTGATCATAAGCAAATTTGCATTATCTTTACTTCAATTCCAGCAACCAAATCCACTAAGTCACAAAGACTGTCAGAAATAAAAGCCATACAGAACAATTTCAGGTGTAGGAGTTAGCTAACCTCAGTATTCTTCTAACACAAGTCATTGCTTCTGTTATGCTGTAGCTTACATGCTGTTTGTTTTGTGTTTGAAGAGCTAAAAAAGATAAGAATTTTGCTAGCAATAGCACCTGTTATTAACAGAAACATCTTTCTGGAAGATGCTGTCATATTTACTGTCAGCATATTCTCACTCAGATATCTCTGTGAAGGACTCTGAAGTACTCCCTGCTATTATACACACTGCAAATTGCTGTAGTTTTATTCTTGTAACCATTCTCAAATTGAAGGGTTTTCCATAGCTTTATTGTCAGCATTACAATGATGGTTTAACCTAATTGGAACATTTTTTTTTTTTTAATTATCTGGGATAAGGAATTGAATACAACAGTTCTTCGTGGTAGCCAGTTAGACCACATGTTTACAAGATTGGGTCCAAAGGTAAGAAGCATTTTTCTTCTACTTAATTCTGCCTCCTCCTAATGATGTTTTAAAGATTATATTGCTTCATTTTCCAAACCTTTTGTCTTCGGTAGATCCACACAATCCATTATCAGAAAGCAGATATCCAAGGGCAAGATGACTTTCTACCATATGCTGGAATGGCTAGAGAAGCACAGCCTGTGGCTACAGATAACAGGGGAGGTCATTTTTGGCAAGATTGCCTGGTAACCAAGCACTTTGATTATTTAAGTCTCAGCTTCTGACTAACCTAAGACACTCAAATCCTGTCACTTTTCCTCCTTTACAAGGTCATATTTCTTCTCCACGTCAAACAATTGTCACCAAATCCAAAGTGCTTTGCTAGCCACTACCAAATGCCAGATTGTCCTGTCACTTTTTATCATAAACATGAATTATTTGAGAAAAAAACAAATATAAATCTTCTTTGTTCCCTAGGGTCACTCTTTCCATTTGGCGAAAGTGATGGGATATCCTCTTTCTATGCACCTCCCATAATTGAAATATATAAGAAGCAGCCAGTCTTATTCCTGAGATTAAGATAGAATTGGCAGCCTACAGTGAGGCATTATCTTCAGAGAAGCCATCCATATTTTCCAGGATAAGTATGATACAGTTATAAAGCACTGAGACACGACGAGTTTATATTAAATCCTTCAGAGCCCACGCAGCCTCAGAATTAATGTATTTTTAAAGACCTTTTCCTGAGGATTCCTAGGGACTGATGGCTCAGAGAAAATCATCAAAAACCAGCTGAAAAAATTGTTACAGAAAACATGAATTAATTTTAATAGCCTTCTGCCTCTTCTCCCAGGTAACTAGTGGTAGGATAAGAGGTAATGGTCTTAAGTTGTGCCAGGGAAGGTTAGATTGGATATCAGGAAGAAGTTGTCAGAAAGAGTGGTGAGACATTGGAACAGGCTGCCCATGGAAGTGGTGTAGTCACCAAACCTGGAGGTGAGAAAAGCGTAGGTAGATGTGGCACTGAGGGACATAGTTTAGTGGGCATGATGGTGATGAGTTGATAGTTAAAGCAAATGCTATTACTGGTCTTTCCCGATTTTAATGACTCTATGATTCTGTAATTCAATATCCCAAGACCTGCAATACTTCTCTTTCTGTAAGTGCAAGTGTTCCTTACAGTGGAGTTGGGCCAAATGACCTTTAAATGTCACTTCCAATTCAAACAATTCTATGACTGTATGTTTCTATGACTTCTAACCAATCCTAACCAATCTCCATTGGTTAAAGCCCTCCACACAGCCCTCCATAAAGTATGGCCCATCAATCACTTATAATAGTTATCCATAGAATTTTTTTTTTTACCAAGTTGGTTTTTTACGCATTAAGACTACAAAGTCCTAGCTTAGATTCAAAAATACTATGAAAAGTTGTGTAGAAAGTCCAGCTAATTTTAAGGTAAATGACGTGCACTGCTCTCCCTGTATCCACAAACCCAGTCACTTTATCATATAAAACAACTGAGCTGGTCAAGGAAGATCTGCACTCATTAAATCTGTGCTAATTGTTACCAGGAACAGCTACGTTCATGCACTCAGAAAGATACTGCAAAAGTACTCACTCCACAATTTTTGCAAGGATCAAAATGAAGGTGATCAGTTTCAATCAGTCCTTGGTTTGTCATTTTGGTCTATTTTACCATTACAATTATCATACATGAGTATTACATCTCCAGACTTCAGTTAAGGATGAAGGAAAAAGGAGGAAAATCAGAGAATGATACAGTTATTGAGACTTTAGACTTCAAACTAATTTCTTAGGGAAGATTTTGTCCTAATAACCCTTAGGAAATCTCTCTCTCCAAGCTCATCTGTACAGCCTCAATCTCCTTCAGATAGGCTTTCCTCCATCCAGGCACTAGTGAATTGATATTACACTGTTGCAAGAATCTGAAAAGAACTAATTAAAAATAGAAGCAAAGTAACTTAATTGTCTGTTGTGATTAACTCTGTCCACTTATACTTCATTGACAGTGTCTGTTCTTTGTTTGTTTTCTTGTTCTGTAAATTTCCCTTTGAGAAATTGATATTTGTACTTTTGTTTCAATTCAATAAACTAAAAAACTACTTATTTGAAAATTATATTCAACAAGTTTTGCATCATAGAGATTTTATCAGGATTGTGTTAGAAAAAAGTAGGGAAGAAAGGGGGCCTTATGAAGCAGAGGATGTTGTAAAAATCATGAATTTGAATGTCTCTGAATGAATTAATAGATTTTGTCACCCCAAACTCTGGTAGAATGAGAAAAAATTTCAAATAGCAGCTTTCAACTGTACATAGGCTAATAAATGTGCACTTGAAGCCCCTCTGGAAATTCAGCATGTATTTTATGACAGTATAATATTTCCAAATACTCCCTTGCTTACAGAAAGGAATTTTTCAGAATTACTGTACTAGCTACTCCTAGGGTATACATAAAATCCCTGCAATCCAGAAGTGTGCAGACAACATGAGTAAATTTAACAGTAATCTGATTTCTATCCAGCAGGTATTTTGCTTTAATTTCACCATAAACTGGAACTGTTTATTTAGAAATTCCAGCCTTCTTTCTCTTCCTCTGATTTTGCTTCCCGGGAGGACAGGTTATCTGGGAAATTAGTCTGAAGGAATTATGCTTTTAAAGGTTTCAGAGTTGTGGGCTTTATGCATGGAAACACAATTATTACTTGAAGGGAAATTAGCTTTGCCATATAGCACAGAGTAGTTGTAGTACATTGTCAGCTGGAGTGAGCTGTATGCTGATTTACACCTGCTGAGTCCTTCATTTGCCAAAATACTCATCATGACCCTACAGATTGGGGTTTTACATCAGATTTTAGTGAGCCTGTGGGGCTTCTGGTCATAATGAGATGAGTGTTTTGGCAACAGTAATCACAAAGAGTCATCGACTCAATGCTCCTTAGAACCAAAAGAGACCATTGGTAGGGAAATTTTTTTCCCAGAAGCCTGACCTGTTCTATATTCAGCTGAGCACTGTCAAGTACAAGTTGCAGGTGCTTTTTGTTTTCTCTTTCCATAACAGAATTGTACTTTGTCAAATGAAATATACTGAAAGAGTAATCAAAGATCATATGAAGAATGAAATGTGGAATAACACTAAGAACAAAAGCAGAACTGATTTAGTCTCATTAGCAGGTAATAGGACAAAAAATATCTTAGTTTCTGAATTACCAAGCACAGAAGCAGCTCTTAGTCTTTTAGTCTTAGTCTTATCTCATGATATTTATTAAGGGATTCCTTCTGCACTTTGGAAAACCAGGTGAGGTTACGCAGGTATTTTGACAGTATAATATTTCCAAATACTCCCTTGCTCATTTGAGACATGTTTTCAACATCTTATACAAGTAAAGCTGTACAAATTATTTCTTGACTGGTTCACTCACCCTGCAGAATGGACATTTCAAGCCATATGTCCATATAAAACTAGATAATGCAACTCAGACTGATAACAGCTGAAACATATGCATCTGCCAAATCTTTTTTTTAGTGTTTTGCTGCAGAAGATAAAGAATATAAGATGAGCACAATTTAAATGACTTGAAGTCTGAATTATGATGTGATCTGTCAGAATCTATAGAGAGGGAAATTGCATTGGTTGATACTTATACCCTGGGGTCACCCTAGGGTAGTTCCAAGAAATCACCAACATAAATATTTTTTCAATCCAGTCAACATCAGCAGAAGTTGTCAGGCACAACTATGAGGGAAAAATATTTTATTTCATCCTAAATCATGGAAGTGATGGACCTGAGTAATTATAGTAGAAGCTCACAAAAATGATAAAACACTTAATTTACTAGACTGGAAAACACTGAAAAATGTAAAGAAGCTTCCATTTTCCTTGAAAAACAAAACAACCAAACAACAACAACATGAAAATAAAGCCAGACAGTAGACAGAGACTATTTGATTTCAAATCCTGTTTTCTCAGAAGTTTTTCTAACATATATTCCATGCAATCTGAAATTAGCAGAAATAGAGCCATCAGAATTCGTAACGCTGCCAGGAAGAATATTTCTTCTTTCCCTCCCACATAACACTATCTCAAAACCTATGCACACCTCATAAGACTTGAATTATCAATACTGGAAGTTTCTCACAGATGGAAACAAAATCCAGTTATAGTTACAAGATAAAGGAATAAATAAATAAATGGATGTTTGAATTCCCCAATATGAGACAAAACTGATAAAAATCATAAGGTTAAGGAATAAGCTGTTCAGTGAAAACATTTCTCTTTGATTGTCCAATATGTTCATTTATCTGCTCCAAAACATCTAGTATGAGTCATTATTGGAGACAGAATACCTACCTAGATGTTCTACACTCTCATCTGTAGTGCAATTCTTAGATACATTCAAACAATTATTTAGTCTAGTAACATTACAACTTTACAGCAATTTTTATTAGCAAAGCTTTTGTATGTGATGTGTGGACAAAGACTGACAAGTTTCATTATAATATCAAATGAATAAACATACATAGTTTTAGCTTATGTTGCAAAAAAGCTTAGTAGAAATAAGTACATCATCTCACAACAAACTTGTATAGCTCAATTAACTGGCTACTACATTCCTCTGAATTAGTTCTGCAAATTGAAATACATCAAAACACTATTAACTGGAAAATCCTTTTGTTACTGGTGAAGAGTAATTGCTACTGCAGAAGGAACACATCACTACTTCTCAATCTGAAATCTCAACAGACAATCCATTGCCCATACCACTGGAAATAAGACAGTGTAGTTGGATTTATGTAATCAGGTGCTACATCTGTCTGTAAACTCTCTTAAGTGATTGCAGCATAAACTCTCTTAAGGAAAGAGAAATAAAATAAATACATCTATCACAAGAAACAGAACAGAGGTCAAAATCTCATGAACTAACAGAATGTATTTCATAAATGTAGAGATATGTTTTCATTGCATGCTAAAAACATCCATATGGTCTAACTCCCTGTTAATTGATTCATAGACTGAGATGATTGATTCAAAGGTTCCTATGATCTGCATTTAAGCTCAACAAATTTAGCCCCTTCCTATCACAAGGCTCACTTCATATTCCCTGTTTAAAAAAAATGTCAAGTTTATTCTCAGTAAGTTCCTCCTACTCCCATTACACATCTATTACATCTGAGTGTAGTAGTAGGTTAAGAGCCATCTATTTGTTTCTAGCCCAGTTCTTTCAAGACTACTCAATAACATCCTAGCAAGAAACTGAGGTGCACTGGAAGTGATGATGTCAACAAGAACACATACAGCCCTGTGCCAGTATTACTGCAAGTACTGTCATAGCTAGCAGAACAAACTAAAGAAAGCAGCTTAGAAGAAACCCTCCACATGCCAGGTTTATCCACTGTCTAACTGTGAAGATGGTCATCAAAAAATGAAATGACAGAACAAAAGTTGGAAGGTTGATGAGATTCTGTAAAATGGATGCTCCTAATGACATTTGATTTCTAAAATATTGTCACTGTTTTTCAAAATTTGTGATTATTTTTAAGAAAGCCGCTAAACAATGAAGGATGAGCCAATTATGGATAAAAAAAGTTACTATTTTTTTAATGTTAAGGGTAATAAAAAAAGACTTCTACACAACAGATAGAGAGGAGACACTCAGTTGAAGAGACAAAGTTAGGATGTAAAAGAATGGAGGAAGGGGAAGGAGGAACTTTATCACCTAAGAATGTCCTTTCATATATTATTTTCAAGAGCAGAAAATAAGTATAAACGAGCAGAAATGAGAACACAAATCTACTCTGAAATATATTCTGGTCATCAAACAAAGCCAGAAGTTATCTGAGGTTATCAGCAAATTTATGAATTGATACCACCAATATTAGTGCCAGCACAATGGCACTGTCTGAAAAAGATTGGCATCTATTACTGGACAAAAAAAATAAGTTCTTCAATTATTGTTTTCTGAAATCTACACCCATTAATTACATGCTCAGTGGCTGGTAAATAAAAGAGAAGGACTGATTAAGAATTTTTGGTGCAGAAGTCATTGCTGCTTTACGAGAATATTAAGACAGCAAAAGACACTACTGCCAGCTTTCTCATTGCTGGATATTTTTCTTCTTATCTGAAAGAAATTGAATCTTTAAAACCTTCCCACCAATCAAGGTTCATACGCAATGCCTGAAGCTGTTATTTATTCTTACACAGTAGAAGGACACCTTCAGAAACATGTGATAGGGCATCCTGAAATACACTTTAAATGCATGCTCTGCAACAAACTCAAATGCTTATTGGAAGAAAGCTTTGCAAATATTATTAAAGCAAAAGCCAAGACAGAACCAGAGGGACTGAGGTTGGAAGCCATCTCTGGAGGATGGCTACTGTAAACTCCTGTTTGGATACAGAGCTGGTTGTCACAGACTTTGAGTTGGGTTTTGATTATCTCCAAGTATAGAGTCTCTACAGGTTCTCTGGGCAATCTGTGCAACTACTGGATTACCCCCACAAACAAAAACCCTGCATTATATTTAAATGGAATCTCTTGTTTTCCAATTTGTGCCCTTTTCCCCTTGTGCTTCTAGTAGGCTCCACTGAGTAGGAATCCATCTTCTTTACACTCCCCAGCAGATATTCATACAGATGGCTAAGCATTTTCTTCTTCAGGTAGAACAGTCTCAGCTTTCTCAGCTTCTACTCAGTTTCAGTCCCTTGAGCATTTCTGCAGCCCTTCACTGTATTTGTTTCTGTATATCTGTCTATATCAAGAAGCACAGAAATGGACCCAACACTTCAGATCAGTCTCACTAGTTGGGAGCAGAGGGGATTATTTTCCTTGACTGCAAGTGTTGCTCTTCCTAATGTACCCAGAAGTTTGTTTGCTTTCTCTTCTGCAAAGGCACATTCTTTGATAACATTCAACATGTTGTCCATCAGGATCACTAGGACCAACTTCGCAGAATGGCTTTTAAGCTACGTGGCCTCAGCCTGAGTTATGTCACCTCATGTGCTGGACTTCACTTTGTTGGATTTCATAGAACTTGTGAAACTCACATTGAGAAGAGGCAATTTAGCAAAACAGCTATTTACCATACATAGAAAATATGATTCTGTTTATTTTCTGATATATTCCTGTGGTTAACAAGATGATAGCAAACTTAAGAGCAATTCTCTTTTGATGATTTTAGTTTGAGATCATCAAGATCAAGATAGAGGGACAAAAAAAGAAAAATGTGAAGCATCACAGACTGAAAATAAATTCCTCTAATGGGCCTTGAATTATTATTTCTTGATTATGGCAGTCATGAAGTTTGAAAAGCATCTATGAAAATGTAATGATCAAATACCTTATCAGTTAAATCTTTCCAACATTCTGGCTTTTAAAGAAGCACAACAGAATTCTAATCTTTCTCAAAATACTTTTTTTTTGCCTACACAGGTGGGGTACAAAGTGTCCAAGATGACAAATTATTTTATTACCATAAAAAATGCCAATATGAAAAGACATACCCTGGTGTTCAGTCTCAAAGGGAAAGAGAAATGCAGGAAAGAGTTTCTGTTATGGTGCCTCAATGAGAAGTAATTGCAATACTCTCACCAACAAAGGGCTCATTTCGTATTTTAGAATGTTTTCATATTTGTTCCTAACTAGCAGAAGGAAGAAAGAAAATTACTGTTGGCAGTTTTCATATTACTACAGCTTTTTACCTTAAATCAATTTGATGTATAAAGCTATAAATTTCAGTTGAAACTTCTTCTATAGGAACGAGATATTTAGCTGTCTAGAAGTGCTCCATCAGTCACTCACAGTTAGCCCTCTGCCTCTTTCAGCCTCAGATTATATGGTGTAGGTACAACAATTCTGAATCGTATAAATATTGGTCTGAAAGTGGAATCTGAAGAGAAATGGGAAAGAGATATGGGGAAATAAATGTTTTGTTGTTTTGGGTCTAGCTGTGCATCTCACCTGATTCATTTCTAAACAAGTACTACTTTATTCATCTATTTCTGTATGCTTTCCTTTGTTTTCTCAAATCAAGTCTGCTTGCTGCTCATTCATTTCACATCCACTGCTTCTTCTTCAACTGTTATTTCCCTGCTGTCTCCATTTTCCCTTTGCAGAACAAACTGAAATCTGTGATTTCCACCTCCTCTAATGGTATTCTTTCCTAAGCTATTTCACTCTCATTGATTCTAAGCTCCCTAGTAGCATTTGATCATGCTTACCTGTGACTTAATGTTGACACCTTAATTGCTGTTTTAATTCTTTTTAAATAATCTATACTGGATTTGGATAGGAAAATAAGTTATTAATGCTGTGTTGTTCTATATCCTTTTTTCTTTCTGACAGTTGGTAGACTTCTTCAAAGCATGGAGACCTCTCGGTTTTCCAGATGTAGTTCTCTTTGTTCCTTTAGCTCATCTTGTGATTTTCTCAGTACTTTATTCCCAAGGCTTCCCTTTCCACCAGATAGTTCTGTGGAACAGAGGGGGAAGAGGGTCTGTTTCTTTGTTTCAGACCTGACCCCTTCTACCCACATGAGCTATCTCAACAAATCTCTTGGACAACCACTGGTCTGTTCACAAGCAATCTGAACACTTAACTTTCTCTCCAGTGGCCTTCTGGCCTTCCTTCTTTCTTGATCACTTTTGACAAAACTTTCATCTTACCACTGTCAGATAATCTTGCCATTTTCTTCTCTTAGCCCTCTTCCTACATCTTAAGACCAAAACTTCTAGATATCAATGACTCATTTTTCTAAAAGATCTCTATCTTAATTATAAAATAACATAAAATAATGTAAAATAGTTCATGCTAACCCACTTTTTTTAAGCTAGAGTCCCCATCCTGCAGTCTTCCTCTAAAGAAATTACTTTGCACTAAAAATATCTAGCCTTTGCTTATCTTACTCCCACTCCTCTGCTCCATCACCCAACCACTGCCGTATCACCCCCCACTGCCCATCAGCCAGCACCATCCTAGACTTAAAAAGACCCTTTGAGCTCCTCATAGAAATCCGCTAACTGACCTTGTTGCTTTCTTTCAAATCATCCCTAGAAGTTGCCCTTTGTAATGATGCTTATAAGAAACAAATTTAGCAGCTGTCTGATAAACATAGACTACTGCCTGCTATACTGTCTATATTATTTGCTCATTACACCTCCCAACTGCTTTTTATAATACCAATGCCTTCCAAGAGAAGAGAAAGGCTTTATAAGAAACTCTTAGCTTGTTTTTGGTTAGTGCAGTAGGTATGCTGATCCTTACCCTAGCAGGAACTTCTAGATGCTGTCAGAGGACGTACAGTACACAGGATATCGCTGTACAGAAAGTAGTATGCTATACATGTTCTGTCAATAATCTGAGTTACTCTGTGAAAACCTGACAGAAGCTGGATACAGAGTGTCTTGCAGTCTGTACTGTGAAAGGAATACGAGAAACAGAATTTTCAACATGTTCTTAACGGAAACTTTGCTTTACAAATTTATAATAGGAACACGCATCCCTGTCACTGAGAAAGGCCCCATGACAATGACTAGCTATAGGACAGCTAGAATGCCAGCAATCTGAGACACAGAGGATGGGCATTTATTTAAGGCCACACAGTAGTTCTGTCCTGACAATAGCCCCCAAGAAACCCTTGTTTGATTTGAAAAATAACTAAGTAGGGGAAGGTAATGTGAAATTCTTCAGTCACACAGCCTCACATGCAACCTCAGTCTCATCCATGAGAAATTTTTGAATATGAATCTAAATTAGCAAATCTTCAGACAAATGCAGCACGTTACCACAGAATGGCTCAGGTTGGAAAGGACCTCAAGGATCATTAATCTCCAACCCCCCTGTACAATCAATGAATGTACAGACATTAAAGATATGAGATGAACCAGAGAGCTTAGCCACACAGTTGTTGCAACAAAGCAAAAAAGACATGATGCTTACCCATACCATAGGCTCACTTAGAAAACTCCAGCAGAGTGAATCTCCAGAAGAGAACCTTCCCTGCTGGTAGTCAGCTCTTAAATGGGACTAGGAGAGGTGGAGCAAGGCTCCACCCCTTCCAGCAGCACAGGTGAATTGCCTTCACCTGTGCTCCTGTGGCTGACTCATTGCTTGCCTCAGGTGATCAATCAGAGGTTCAGATTGTGATTCAGCAGTTCCCATACACCCCATGCCACATGCAGGGCCACCAACCTCCCCATTTAATAAAACTAGACCAGGCTGCCCAGGGCCCCATCCAACCTGGCCTTGAACACCTCCAGGGATGGGGCATCCACAGCCTCTCTGGACAGCAGTTCCAGCACCTCACCACTCTTTCTGTAAAGAACTTCCCCCTGACATGCAACCTAAATCTTCTCTCCCTCAACTTAAAACCATTTCCCCTTGTCATGCAGTTATCAGACTGGCTCTGATCAGAACTAGGTTGCAAACCCAGATTTCAGTAGGGTTGTACAGCTCCAGGACATCTAGTTGCGTCAAATTCTCTGACAAATGCTTCATATTATCCAGAATATGATATTTCATCATATTTGAAAAATTATCTGTTGATAGCTTCTTGGTTTGTTTGGTTTGTTTTTTGTTTGAGGTTTTTTCTTAAGTATGAATTCAGGCATAGCAGATATATTTTCTGAAGAATTGGTAGATAGAAAATGCAATGCTAGATACAATTCAAACTACAATAGATGACATATTTGAAACTTCCCTCTCAAGGTTTTAAGTGTCTTGAAGAGAAACAGGAAAAAGAAATGAGATAACGTGATGGACATGATGTTAACCATGTGATAGTTAGCATTCTGTGAAACCAAGCTAAAGACCTGGAAACAAGTTCATATTAGAAAATATAATATTGGTTCTGGTTCCTGAAGGCAAAATAAATAGAGAACTGAAATAGAATATTTTGCTAAAGATGGGCAAGGCATAGGTAAGTTTGATATGCATTTGCAGTATGTCTTGGCTTGTCAGATATTTTCTTATGAATGTCAGGTATGCAACACGTCAAACAAAAGAAGAAAGTCTCAGTACAAAGGAAAGTTTTAAGAGACAAAAAAAAATCAAAACCTAGTTTGTACTGTTATGAGTCACCTTTCAATTTGATGAAAGTAAATATGGAATAGGTAAAATTTGTGCTTTGAGAAATTAGCACACGGAGAAAAATAATTACTTTAATACTTTTTAACTTCTGTGCTTTTTGTAAAAATATTAAGTTTCTACTGGGAACTGCAGTGCCTATCAGTAGTGCTCGTTGCTATTACTGCTCTAAATACTAGTGTTATTTCTAGTGTGACACTTCACGTCTGCTTTTGAACAGTCTTAGGTAAATGATTATATGTGCGTATGTACACAGACATGTTTGAAAAATCTGCTGAGAATTCTGGGAAACAACCAGAAAATCCTAAACTGTAGAGAATTGGATTCAGTCCTTAAATGGAGTTCAGCAGAGTTCTGTGATTTGAGTTATTCCCCTGTGGCAACAGCAGTCTGCACCTATCCTTTATTTTAGAAACAAGCGTATGCAACTCTGGCCTCTCTTCTGTCTGTTGCAGGCAGTGTAGTGTAGAACATTGTGCTATTGCAGGTCAAAATGGATCATGTCTTTCTGTTCTTCTGTGTGACTGCATACAAACATCATTAGCACGATGGGGTCCCAATTCCAGTTAGAGCTTTCTTGGGTCTCAGAGTGCAGGGATTTACAGATTTTTGCCAAAACACATGAAATTTTAGAATACTTATTTATTAAGCTCTTCTTTGCCTCCAAGAACTAAAGCAAAAATAATTTATAACGTTGACATTTCACCATCCATAATTTTCTAACCAATTTCCATTTGCCCTTTGCATTGCACTCACAAATAGTTGCTGGATTACATTTGGTTCTTGCCTTCTCCACAAACTGCATGAGCAAAACTGTGTTGAGCTGTAATTTGACTCACTGATAATTGCTGACATATGGCATATTGAATAAGGAGGGGAGAAAAAAGTACTCCTGGGGGGTAAGTGATTAGCAATCTTAACATAAGAATTACTGACATTCTGATTTTACATTTTCTGACAGCTCTTTCTAAAATCCTGCCTCCCAAAATGTGCTTCTTTTCTGTTTATTTGGAAAAGAAGGTGCAGGAAACACTATAGTGAATTATGCTGTAAAAGAGAAGTCAAAAAACTCATAAATCCTGCAAATAAAGCGATCAGCCAGAAACGATCATGCATATTTAAAACTATTTACAAATGGGGCAGAGCATGAGCAGCTGCATCCAGTACTTAAAGCTCTCAGATGGAGAACAGATCATTTACAAATACCAATGAATATTTCCTGGGAAACTTGCTGTATGTAAACAGCGGACATCCAAAGGAGAAAATTCTCATTTACCACTCACACTTTCTCTAATGGGGAAATTATTTGGTAGTGAGAAAATAATATATCACCTACACTTTCCTAATCAAAAAGATTCTGTTTGAAATATCCACCCACAAGTAGTCAAATGAACAGTGCAATAATGTGAAAAGCAGAAGAACAATTCTTCATTTAATCAAGAAAGTCAATAGCTAGAGTATTTTAAGAAATGACTATTTGCTCAGACACTGACTATATTTTTTGATGATAGAATTTAAGTGTTAAAAAATAGCAGAAACTTTACAAACTACTATGCACTTTGAGTAGAACAGTTTTAAGAGATGGGCTATATCAAAATAATGAATATGTTTCTGTGCATGATTATATAGCAGAACAGAGCTTATGGAGGGAATGCAAATGTCCTCACATTTATACAAATTTGAACAATTCCTCAAAAAATTTTCAAGAAAAACCCAGTTTTCTCCCGAAAGATTGTAGCTGTTTTTGGAATTGTTCTGGCTTCCTGTACTAAAAGGAAACAATGCTTCTCTCAAGTTTGCTATATTCTTGTGGAAAGCTTTAATCCATTCAAAATACAAATTTATCTTGGTCTCAGAAAGACTTTTCTTTCAAAAACAATATTGGAAAATCCATGTTCTTACTTTAAAAATCACCTGTTTGTTTCAGAGTCTGCAGAGCACTGTAAATGCGTTCTGTTGCATCCTGCCCCAAACTGCAACACTGAACTGGTCATCTTGTCAAGAAATCACCACTTACCTATGCAATATGTATGAAAAGGCTGTGTCCTGCACAAGATCAAGCACAGTATCACTAGTGAAAGTACAGAAGAACGAGAGAAGGTGCTATAGCTTCTAACTCACATGAGCTGGCTGAGCATACTTCTGGGAATGTTTCTGGCGAGCTTTGTTTTTCGAGACCTATATGCTGGACTTGGTAAATCAATCTGTCTCCTGGAGCACGAATAACCATTTCTACTTATTATCCTCTTGGACATAATTTGGGAACACAGAGCTACTTTGCTACATTTTGCAATCCATGATCCCCTTAGTCATGTTAAAAACATGTTATTCAATTAAGAGGATTCAGCATCAGTAAACCAGAGTATGACCCTATTCTGCCTGGAATATGAATGTAAAAAATGAATCTCCTTTATCTATTTGGGATGAACTTATATGCCCTTAACTGAGAAGCTACATCCAACATATACAAACATGTGACTGTCCCTGCCTTGGGCTTTCAGATGTAATGCATGAGTTTCTCCTTAGCAGCTTGCTTGCATACACATACCAAGAAACTGGGAAGATCTGCATCTAAATCATTCTAGAGAAGAATCCACTTCGTTCAACCAGGGGTATTCAGAATAAAATAGTATTGGCACGGAGTGGAGAATAAACCAGAACAGCCAAATAAAACAAACGAGAGAAAACAAGCTAATGGAAAGAAGATAAAGGCAATGGTAACTCTGTCAGTTCTGTCTAAGTCTATGCCAGCTACACTTAAACAAAAACACTGTTCCCATTCTTCTTGGATTGCAATAAAGGACCCAGATGCTGGGCTTTGAAAGATATTTCTCTAGCAGCAGGATCTGACTCACTGGCAGACTTGTCAAATAGTTTAGCTGGCAACCTCGATGCTGCCTATATGCAGTAACATGAAGCTCAGGGCAGGCTTGTTTCCCTACTTGCCAATTCCTTGGACAGTGGTTGTTCTTTCTCATGAAGATAAAGCATATACGCAATTTACAGTTCTGCTCTTTTCAAAGCAATAAAAGCTTTTTTTTTTTTTTTTTTTTTTTTTTTTTCAGTATTGTAGCAAAAATATGCATGATTTTTTCCCCATTTTCCTCACAATTCATTGCGTGTGCCATGCTGAGTCATGCACATAGTAACATACCATGCGCAGCAGTACTGAACATAAAGTGAATGCTATAAAGTGTTGTTCTTTAACATCATTCTGTTAACAGTCAGTACCCAACGCAGGCAAGCTTTGTGTCATCTGCAAATTGCACACAAAACAACTTCAAGAAAATCTATTACGTTTTACTGACTGGAAACAAGTATGAATGTGTATTATACTATGTCAGGTGTCCCTGAATAACACCTTAGTTGTTTTATTAGCATCCCAGCAAATATTTAGTCTTATGAAGCGCTGCTGATGTAAGTTTGCTAGAGATGTGTTTGTGAATCAGCAATAAAAAATTGCAATCTTGTCTGGTCTTTGTCTATGATCAGATTTGAAGTTACTTCCTACCAAAAAAACTAAAGCAAAACAAAATAGAACCAACAACAACAAAGGCAGTTCCATTATATTTTGCTTGACATAATATAAGTGTAACACACATGTAAATAAAGCAAACTCAGCCTTGAATAGATTAGTGTTCCTTCTCATGACTTTCTCCTCTGCTAGAAAGCTAATCTGATAGATTCTAACTCAGCTATTCGGGATTAAATGCACAACATTATAGCTGGCTAAAATCTAATTGCCTGGTCTAAACTGGACAATCAGTCATCATATCTGCTCCCCATGGAGCTATTGGGGAAAAGCAGCTACATATCTGAGAGCTATTCCTCCCACCTCTCAAACAATTAACGTGTCATGAAATGCCTGCTTCTCACTGGTGACTGGAGGAGGCCTGAGTAACCTGGAACAGAAATCTACATTTCAGGTAATCCAAATTCAGCAAGTAGGCCACCAGCTTCCCTCCCACATGAGGAGCCCACCAAAGTACAGATACCAGAGATATCAGTCACAAGAGCCTCCTTCACATATCAGTACCTGTAGAAGGAAAAAGAATACATCTTTCTACCTTGTCAGACAATGAAGTGCTGAGTATTTAACTGACCAACTTCCTCAGACTGGTTGATTAGCTGGTTTTGAAAATAACAAGTGATTACATTGCACAGCTACATGAGTGGAGAAAAGTCTGCATGCAGATATGATAGCACAGCACCATCCATGGGTTTGGACAAATCTCAAGCCCTTCTTTTTTTTTTTTTTTTTTATGCTAAAAGTTGTAATTTACTTGGTGATAATGTGCATATCCTTTCCTGTTGCATTTCTTCCAAAGACCTCTGAGTGGCTCAACCAATCCTGCCACACAAGGCAGCCACTCTGAAAAGGAAGCAGAGGGAGCTTCATAATCATGATCACTGGTTGCTAACAGCCATGTAGGAGCAGGCTATGGGCTTTATTAAGTTTCCATTTATTCAAGATCCTTTGCAGTTTGGGGTCAGCTCTATTATCAGACAGTGAATTCCTTGCAAGACCAAATTTTAGAAAGAAAATACTAAGTAGTTGGAATCTCCATTTACATAGATTCTTGCTTCATTCCTCAAAAAATTCCCACCTAAGACAGGAAAACATTCAACAGAATCAGACTTCATAATGATATTCTCTGAATAAATTGTTTTCAGAACAAGCAATCAGGAAAAGACTCTGGAACAAAAGCCAGAAGCAAAGCTGTATCCAATCAAAGAAAACAATAACATGATGGCCTCAAGACCATGGCCAGAAGATAGACAGGATAACAAAAACTGGAAAGCAAACACAAAGAACAAGAGTGAGAAAACAATTTCCAAGCAACTTTGCTTTTTGTCCTGCAGGAATTAAGAATTTTCTGCTGAACTGACATATCTGACATATCTGTGCCTTAAGGTAACAGTTCCTCTATCAATTAAAAAATAAAAAATAAAAAATAAATTGAAGCTATTCCTAGTCTTGGATAAGAATCAGCAGAGATTGTGGGAAATACCACTAAGTAGTGAATTATTTCTTCTGCCTTCACAAAGTCTTCACCAAAAGAGTAAGAATGAAATCTAAACTGTACAAACCCAGATGATTAACATCCTGAATAACCCGAATCAATCCACAACGGGAAGAAATTTCTACAATTGAATGGGCATAGTTTAAAAGGATTAACTGAATTAAGATTTTAAAAATGCCTTTCTCTTTAGAGCAAATAGATTATCCTGGAAGAGATTTCTTGGTCAGACAATATATATATATTCAATGGTTTCAAGAACCTTCACTTAAAAGGACCATAAACTCTTATTACTTTGGAAAACCTACACAATGTTTGAAAACAGTCCAAATTTTCACAGCGCAGGGGATCGGCAGTCTATTATGCAGCATCCACAGAAGACTTTTATTACTTTAATTTGAAGTAGGTCAGCCTCAAATGAAAATTAAAAAAAAAAGGAAACTAAAAGTTTAGGTTACTGAATTTTCACTGAACACAGCACAGGAACACAGTACACTCCAGGAACTGCTGCTACTCTTAAACTGCTGAAACAGTCGCTGCAAGTTCTATTTTATATAAGCTATGTTTTGGGGTTTTTGTGTGTTTTGTTTTTACTCAGTGGTTATGAACAGGTTTGACCTTTAAAAGATATGCCAAACTAAATGCAATCATGTTTATATTTCAAAAGGAACACTGATTTTTATCCATCCTGTGTAGCTGCTCTTTATGCAAAGTGTCTCTTCCCTGGGCAAACTGCCCACATCCCTGTTTACCTGACACATGCTGTGCACCTTGCTTGGAACTGTCAAAAAGAACCATTTAAAGCTAGAAACTAAACAAAATTGCAAGTTTGCTTTGAAAGTATCATGAGATGTTCTTAAAAAGACCAAAAAAACAACAACAACCAAAAAACAAGAACAAACTGGGGCATCTTACCATTGCTCCTTTTTCCTAGCCAACAGGAATAACAGTATTGTGATGCTGAAAAAACACCTGAGACACATGTTATCAGTTGGCTCCAGGAGCTTCTAGGAAAGCAGTGACTTCAAGAAAACTCTTGATAAAATCATGAGAGTTTGTATTGCTCTTCGAATGCAGGACTGTCTTTTGGTATCAGGATGAGATGTCTCAAACCGCCCTCTGAAGAAAAGAAAATATCCATTTTGCTCCTTTCACAACAGAGATATTAGATGCTGAGAAGCCTCGCAGAGACTTCAATATGTTTTGAATAGGACCACAGTAATAATTTTCCTAGTTCTCTTTTGAGGTTGGCCATCCTTGTCATCCACCCTCGCTGCCCTCCCTTTACAGGGACCACACAGAGAAATTTGTCTTGTTTAGAGGATCAAATACATGGCTGCCTTACAATCATTTGTCTCAAGCCACACTGTATGAGTTAAGAATGTGTGAATGTGAAAACCAGAAAACAATTTCAAGAGCATTCTTTTTTAAAGCCATGTTTTCCCCAAACTTTGACAACCATATGGGGCTGTGTGGCACATGTTGTCCCAGTGTTGCAGAATTAACTACTTTGGTTTGTTTATGTCTTCTGCCTGCTGGCAGAGCAGAATTAAACCACAGCTCATCTAATTCATGGCTAGAGGGTGGGAAAGCTTAGATTTCCTTATTCACATAGCAAATAGGTGTCAACCAATTCTAATAGTTGGTGCAGAGGTTTGCTGCTGTGTCAGAGACCTTCAGCTATTTTGTTAGTGGAGTCAGGACCTTTGCTTTTCTAGCTGGCAGGAACAGAACAAATTGGTAGGTGATACACTTCCCATACAGACAGGGACAATTATGGTCATCAATCATTTCTCTGTCAGACCAGCTCCTACCAAATCTTCTGCTGTGCCAGCCACAGAGAAAAATGTGCTGACTACTTTGCTGCACACAATGAATGCTGCAAAAGAAAGATGCAAGGTGGCAAAGTGGTTTAATGCACAATAGCCATTTATGGAGTGGATCTGACATGATGGCATTAGTAAAAGGAGTGGCCTTATGTGAACTCAGCAAAAGTGCAAGAACAAAACACACTCCCCATTGACTCAACAATGTGAGGAAGCATATAATAATAAAAATAAACAAAATCTCTTAGACTTCAAAGAACTGAGAGGAAAATCTCTTTTGCTGTTCCTTCCAAAATAAATTTGCTTCATTATTGTTAGAAGAACTGAATTCTTTTTTCTAATTAGAAATGCTTCTTCATCTTCCATTTTATTCAAAAAGTAGAGCACATCATAAATCCCCATTGGAAATATTATATCAAAAATTCCTCATCTTTATTAAGGAATCATCAGCCACCACACACAGCAGTTAAAACAGAGGATCACTTTCTGCTACCTCTGCCAGTTACACATTACCAGAAATTAGACAGAAATATTGCCAGTTTTGTCTGTAGAGGTATTTCTACACAGCTATTTATTTACTGAAACACAAATAATCCATTTGCTCTTTGTCCCTTCATCCAAGTGAGGTTCTAGCTGAAATAAGTTGCTTTCTGAAACACGTAGCCAACCAAAGTGCGTATACTTCTGCAGAGGTAGATCAGAGCACACAGTACTGCTGTCTGTTTTAAGCTAGTGGTTTTGAGACTGTACTCAACCACATTTACTGATCTCCAGCAGAGATCTCCAGGTTAAGGGTCTAGTTTTTTTGTAATATATTTTAATTAGAACTACTTCTCCCCTTCTATTTTAATTTCTTTCTATTGGTTCTAAGATCCAAACCTTGCCTAGTCCTTGGATCACCTTGATTTTTCATGATTGCAGATGGCCTTACCCTAACCCTAACTGAGGGGTGGGGTGGGTTAAACGGTCCTCCTGAACTGACGTGATCTTGATCTGAACTATTTTGTTGTCATCCAGAGAAGAAGCCTAGAGCTATCTCAGATTTATAGCCAAATCTTCATTTCTTGAAGTAAGCAAGATACACACTGCCTGCTGTCTGCAGCCTGCTTTAGTCTGTTTTGTAAAATTGACTTTAAAATTGAGAGGTTTGTAAAGGGAGAAGGGAATAATAAGGCTAGAAAGGAAGCAAAAAGCATTGCTGATGAAGCCTGGATGCTAAGTTTGCTGAGGAGCTGGCTTTAAGGAATCAAAAAAATAATGAAAATATTCCCAGCTTCCTCCCCCCAAGCCTTAAGTTATTCATAACAGTCTTGAGTTATGTTATTAAAAACATGACTGTTGGTTGAGGAAGGCAGACTGAAGTAACACAATTAAATATGCCAGGAGTTCAACAGAGTTGGTACATGCAGAAAGAAGAATAATTTAGTGCAGGAGAGCCTCTGTTATATGATTCTTCACATCAGGGTTACTCTGAATTGGCAAAATATTTATAGTTACAAATTCCTTTCTGTCTTGTGAATCTACACCACTGTGTCAGCTGAGGATCTGGCCCATGCTGAGTTATTTTCCTTAGGCAGTCAGGCAGAGAAACTTACCATAATCACTTAATGCACAGTGCTTTGTTATGTTGTATCAGACCCTTTAGCCTGTTCTTTACTTGTATTTCATCTCAACTACCACGCAAAGAGAAGGATTGTGTTTGATAATCTGCGGTGTGCATTCTTGTTCAACCAGAAACTTTGAGGAAATCATATTAATAATCAAATCAGGGACTATTATTCAACTTCCACGAAATGTACTTCCTCATGCAGCTATGTCAATCTTCCTGCTTAACACATCATGGCTACAGCATTCGTCATGTTAGAAAAAACATACCTATAATTGTCACAGGTGACCAACAATAATTTCCTGTTTAGTTGTAACTCTTTTTAAGTCCTCATTTGATAGTACAGCCAATTTCACAATAGAGATAATCACAGTGGTTAAGTCCAAAATGCCAAGAATCTCATCTCAGCCCAGACTCCCTTGACAGCAAAGGGTGACTGACATCTCCAAAACTATCTAAAATGGGTGGAAATTGAGTTTCATAGGTGCCTCAACATTCACCTTTCAGTGTTTAGGGAACACATTACCAGACAAGAGACACTCCTTGAGGCAGCTAATGGCAGGGTGATGGACTCCGTGCATAGACACTTATTAAGAGACAGGCATTTGTCAGGAACATGGCAGGTAAAGATCAGTAATTTAGTTCTGACAGTTTTCTTTCTGCTGCCACATATAAATTCCAAAGCTTTGCCTTGCAGTCCCCTGTTGCTTTGCCAGCAATGGAGATGTCCCCTAGACTGCTGCCTGCCTTGAGACAAATGCCTCCAAAACTTGCCTTCATTTATCCAGCATTTGAGTGTTACCTCTGATTTTATAGTCATTTTCTCACACTTTGATGCACACTGTACTTTTTTTTCTTTTTTTTCTTCCCGAACTGCTCATTTCATCCTTAATGGTTTTCTTTGTGATCTTTTCCTGACACTCTTGCAGAATTGTAACTATACATCAAATAAATGCAATTCAGCATTCTGGATACTCTGCAGAAAACTCACTGATTAAGTAATAAAGTGAACAGACCTATTAAAGGTATACGTTTTACATTAATACAAAAATAGCAGTATAATGTGTGCACAATCAGCTTCAAGCACTTACTTAGCTGCATACATTAGCAAAAGTATTTCATTCACAAGTCAAACTATTTAAATACAAACCATTTCCCATACTGCACTTTTTTAGGAGGTGTGAAGTAGTCCTTTATTTCAAGTAGAGTTCATAGTTTTTCTGGTATTTATCCTTCAAACTATTCTTCCCATAACAAAGACTTAAAAAAATTTGAGGATGTTACAGTGTAGAATGAGAAAGAATCGTTGCCCACTCAATAAAGCCAAGTCTCTTGAGTTCTCTTCTGGCTCTGCTATGACATTCAGTTTTGTCCTTCACAACTCTCTGTTTAGAAGGTCACTTTTAGGAAGGTTGGTGGATCTTGAGAAGTATATATGAATTTATATAATGCTATAAATATATAAATTATAAATTTGCTTGGAAGAATGAACATTAATGGTAGCTATGGCTTCTCCAGCGCATGTAATATGGTGTCATACACATGTTTTGATCAAGAAATCTGGAGAACATAAAATTAAGACCAAATCTTAAATGGATTAGAAATCGAAACTAGTCTCAAAGTATAGAGAAGCATAAAGGTATAGGAGAAAACCTTAGTGATTTGCTTCTGCTTACTTTCTTTCTACAAGGAAGTCTGAAATTTCATATTACTCAGTAAAAACAGTGAAAATAAAGATTTCAGAAGAATTTGATTAATTAACAAAAGTCAGAAATCTAGACAGAACCTGAAGCTGACGTGGAGGAAACAGTTGAATCTGGGCTCTATATAATTTAAAATGCAACATTAGTCTAACAGGCTGATCTTCTCCCTACAGTTTTAGACACAGGAATATTGATTACAAATTCTATATGTGTTACAAAGGTAGCAAGTGCACAGTTGACTTTTGGTATCCATAATTCAAAAAAGGTATTGATGAAACAGAAAAACCCAAGAACAGCTACTAAAAGAATGCTAACATTTTTTATAAGGCCAAAGACCTCAGTCTATTAATTTTAAACAGGGAACATTAAACAATGACACAACCCCAGTCCATAATACTAATATGAAGAACAGAATTTTTTTCAGTCTAGTAGATGAAAGCATAACAAAACACAGTGGCTGGAGATCGAGGGAAACTAGATGCATTCATATTGGTAACAAGGCACAAATTTACATTGAAAGTAATTAACCTTTGTGGCAGTATAGCAAAACTTAGTGGTTTTGACGTATTAAATAATATTCTAAGCACTGCGTTTTTGCTTTTTGGAATTAATTGAATGACTTCTTACCACATAAAAGACTTATCTAGAGAATTGTAGCCAGCTCTTTCAGACTCCTAACCTATTCTTCCAGTGTTTAGGAAAATGAGATTTTATTAAATTTTAAATCAACCAACTAAATAGGTATTAAAAGTTATTTCTGTTCCTGATTTGAAATGAGTTATTTCATTCCACGAAGTATTCTGAAATTTCATATTGTTAAATCAAAAACTGAAAATAAATAAACATCAAGAATTCCATTAAAGAACTTTTCAAAATCAGAACTTTTAATATCATATAAACATTCTGATTCACTTCACTTAAACTCTTGTATTTAACGTCTTCAATAAGTAAGTCACATCAAATTCATTAAATGCTTCTACACTGTCAAAGCAAAACATTAGACATTCTCATTCTCCCATCACAGCAGTCCCATGAAACATTAGATTTCAACAGAACTGTATTTTTCTGGAGAGTTCTGTCCTTCAATCCTGCCTGATGGAGCCAGTTTACAACATCTTTTATTCTTACCTGATATTTGTTATTGTGGTAAGAGATTCTCAGTTCAAGAACGAAGTGCAACATCAACAGAACAACAGGAAAAGCAATAAAATGAACCTCTCTTTGCCATTTCTCTATTCTTTTATGCAACACCCTGTGTTCCTGGTCCTGCCTTCCTCTCTTCTCCTCAACACTGTTCCCATTCCACATTTTCTCTAACTCTTGACTTCCCCATTATCATTCCAGTATTTTGCTAAATGCCCTTCAATTCTTAGAGTCATCTCACATACTAAGGAGGTTTCCCCTCCTCCTTCTATTCCAGGTGAATTCTCTTTTATTTAAGCAGCTTCTAGAAGGACAAGCTTGCCTATCATGCTGGACAGCAGCGTAAAATAAGATACACATAACATAGCTAGTCAGTGATAAGGATAGACAGTCTTCCTGAAATACAACTGCCTGCACTGATCTAGTATGCATTTATAAGCTGTCAACTACAACAGAATTGTATCTTCAGTAGCACTGCACAACATGGTTGGGTTTAAAAAAAAAAAAATGGTTGAGTGAGAGAACTATCCTTGCTGTATAACTGTCACCTGTAACCCCATCTATAAATACTTGTAGAGTAGCAAGCATGGGAAGGGCACCATTAGAAGAGTACGCACTAAGTGGCTGTGAGGTGTACAGTAAGGAAGACCAGGAGTCAGCACTTGACATTATTATGGAAGGCATGTCATTTAGGGACAGGGAGAAAAGAAACCTCTGCCATTATCTCAGAAGTATCAAAAAGCCAAAAGGATGTGATGCAGAATTACTTTTTAAAGAAGCTGGATTACCTCAGGAAAGTTGCAATACAGTGTTTTGTCAGAGGCTGAGATGTAGGAGGCAAATACCTACATAGATGAGGGGAGAAAATTTGCTCTATCGTGTGAGAGAAATACAAGAGCTCTGGGATCCCGGTGTTTCAAGGTTTGTAGCCAACTAAGTAAACAACATTAAACTCCTAAGGTTGGGTAGTTGCTTGTCCTAGAGATAGAATGTTTGAAAGAAGCTGAAATGAAGAATATCCTTCTCTTTTTTACCGACATTTGAATGAGATCAATAACAGTCTGAATAGATCTGGCACTTCGGTGGTACAGATTCAAAAAAAAAAAAGTGCCAATCATTGCCAATAACAGCAAGAAACAGCAGGAACTGAGCCATTCTTCTGTTACTCCTCTACAAAGGCAGGTGGAGCAGGGCCAGTGCAGAAGCAATTACAACTGCATCAGTGCTGAGGCAAGCTGAAGATAAGGCAGCAGGTCAAATCAGAGCACTGTTTCTGTGCCTTACAGTCCTCTTCGGTTAAAGAAAAAAAAAAAAAAGATTTAACAACATTTATTTATGTCTAGGGAGTGTGAATTTTAATCCAAAGCCTTGGATAAAGCTTCTTATCAATAAAGTGGAGTGAGAAATGAGGCAAGGCTAACCGTAAATAACTCCTGGGTCTTTCATCTCCGCTAACTCATTCCCTGAGCTTGCTCTTACCCAGGAATTGGCACTCCTAGGAGCTCTTGGGATAGAGCTATCTCAAAAACAGCATTGAAGGTGTCAGAGAAGAAGAGAATAGATTAAACCAGAAGGCAAGACAATGGTTTCACAATTTGAGCTCAGGCCATTAAATACAGACCATAAATTCATTCACGTGTTCTCTTCCTTCCCTCACAGCTAGCTTATAGAAGATATTTTAAGAAAATTCTTTGTTTATAGACTCGTAAAGTTGTAAGTAGTCTCAGTCTTAAAATTGAGACTCAAAACACATGTTTTTCAAAGGAAGAATATATTCCAGCCCTTTCTCCCTCCACATTATAGATAACTAATGTTACTTACAAAAATTTTCCACACAAAGGAATTTAAAAAAAAAAAAAAAAAAAAAGGGAAGAACCACAAAGAATTTCATTGAACTTGAAATGTCAGCCCAGCATAGCATTTTAATCATGAAATATCAGGTCTTTTAAGCTTCAGAAATTTGTTCCTTTTGCTATGTAATACCCTATAAACTGCAGTGTACTCCTATTTAAGGCAGAAATAACACTGAAGAAAGCTGATAAATGATGTTCTGAAAAAGTTTATAAGATTTATTTATAAAGATACTAGTAATATTTTATTATTGAAGGAAATAGATGTAAATATGATACGATTGTCGTTAGTTCCAAGCTGATATTTATTTCTTTCCCCCAGGTTAGATATAATCTCTTTTTTTATTCAGCTTAGTTTTCTTCTGTAAATAGATTATTTCTCATAGACCAGGTAAAGATATCTGTATTAATCTTACTCTTTGTTCTATTGCACTAATGTTTCAAAAGGTCAATTAAAACAAAATGGAAGATGAATTGGCCTGCTAGAAAGAAATCTCACTGTAGATATCCACAGTTTAATGTTCCTTTAGAAGACAAGGTCAAGCCCATTGAAGGCTATTCATCTGCTTCCCTTACTGGAGTCTTGATCCAGCTGGCCTCTGTTAATCAAGAAATGGAATTCAGCAATAGAGAAGCTATTATTCATATTTCAGAAACACACCATGTACTGCTGGATCTTAATAATCTGGAGCAGTGCATGAGGCCATATCCATGGACCCAGATTAAACCAAAAGAGATATCTGCATAGATATTCTAGAGTTTTTTTCAAGACGCGGATTAAAACATATCCTTTAGAAAGAAACGGAAAAAAAAAAAACAAAAAAACCCCAACAAAGTCAACCCAATGAAGCAAAAATTTCTTCTCTTTTTTTTATATTTAAACTCACCATTTTGGCTAAGTTACTTCTATACTTAACGTTTGCTGATAAGTGTCATATCATATTTAAAAATTGGATTCAGCGAATGTGTAGGTAGTGTGGAGTTTTCAGGTAGCGTGAAGTTTGCTGAAAAGTATCAGTTCTGGACTTTTTAAATGCTGGCTTTTAATGCCCATACTGCAAGCACAACATATCATAATTTTTAGATCCTTTTGACCCAACTGTAAGAGTTTTGCAATGTTGCATTTATTTTTTTTCTCTCAGGTGTAAAACAAAACAAATATCAGATACCTACTTCTAAATGAAGCTACTAATTTCTGTGTAAGGCTGGTTTCAACCAAACATAGTTTACAGTTAAAGTGACAGTAAACTGCATGCCCTTTCCTTTACATTGACTATTAATTACAGCTGGGACAAAGCTGAACTCCTCTGGACATTTGGTGCAGGAAAGACAAAATATCAAGGAAAACAGAGTGAATTACTTTCTGTCTCTGGAGATTCAGCACAGAGTCAAGTCTGAAGCATGTTAGATACTACGCACAGAAATTCAAGTTTTCTGCTTGCTTTATACATATTCCAGTGCAAAAAAAGAAGGTCCCAAATTTAAGAACTCTTAATGTTTTTCAAGGTTGTGAAATTCATTCTTAAAATACAAATAAAAATTGCAAAAAAAGTTCAACCTCTGGGGAAGAATGCTGCGCTACATACACTTTTTTTATACATAGTCATACCTGTTAATACATACACCAAAGAGAATTTGAAGAGTAGAGTAGAAAAAGACCCAAAAGAGCAGATGCTGAAGTGTAGTTAGTGTTAATGCTAGTTGCCTAAGAATTTTGTAAGAATGCAAGCAACAGAAGATCTATCAGGCTACATCAATACAGCTGCATGTGTACAAGCAAGCCTGCAATGTCATTTGCCCACTAAAATAACTACAAATACCTGTAACTTGAAAATTGTTTATTTAATTGGAGAGTTAGACAAGCAACCAGAGAGGTCACAAAACAAAGATATCTAGGAATTTGCCAGTTGGTGCTCGTCCAGAAGAACAAATAAACGTGGTGTAAAGAGGCAATATAATGGTACACGTAATTTTGTTGTGTTTTTTTTTTCTTTTTTTTTTTTCTCCTTATGCTCCACTCCCACTCTCCAGAAGGACTTAATTGGAAAGGAAGCAAGTACTTCAAGGTGTACAAACTCACCAATAGAAAAGCTGTAGTTGTTCATCAAGGTAAAGTTTAGCTGCACAGTGTAATTGATTGACAGCACTATTTGAACTAAGACACTGCAGACTGAATAATCATTTCACATCTCCTGAGATCTAGGAAGAAGCTCAACAAGACTAACTCATCTACACCCAGCTGTCTTCTTTTTTCCTATTTTTTTTTTTTAAATATCTGGAGAGGCTCCATTTATTCGTGCACTGTTGCCAGGAGCAGGCTGTCCCCATGAGCCTCTCTAAGATAAACCAACACACAGCAACCACCAGCCTATGGTTCCATCACACCTTACAGGCAACGCTTCTGAATACACCTAAATTATTATATAACTTATTTATATGTCATTATATAAATTATACAGCATACATTAGCAGTGTACAAGTAGAATTTCCCATGTAAAACAGACACTATATTTTGATGCCAAGCATAAAGCTGTCAATTGATCTGCATGTACACCATGTTTCAGTTTTCTTTCTGCTACTAATGGGTATCCTGTACCAAAAGAACTTGGATGCATCAGATGAGGTTGTTACCAGTACATCAATTGATGGTGTTCTCAATCTGTTCCCAGATATCCTTGAAATGGGGCTCTCTGATCAAAAAGAGAACCCCGTCATCATCACACTTAATAGTCTAACTGGTAATTCCATACGTTTTTTTTTTTTGCTAATATAGAGTCACAATTTTTGTTTTTAAAAAAATATATATTCTAATAGACAAAATAATAATACTGTTGTATCAACAAGACCATAGCCCTCTGGCACTTGCTTGGTTTAAAAAAGGAGAATATAGTTCTGGGTAGGTGCAGTGTGAACTCTGCTTTCATTTTTGGGGTTTTTATCTCAGCAGAATCTATCAAAACTGAGGGCCACTTTTCATTTTGAAAGGAAGTTTTCCACAAGTCCAGTATACAAGAATTGTTCAGGGCTTTAAAACTCAGAAGCTTTCTCATTCAGCAGATAGATTAGAGCTCTTTATCAAGCTAAAACTAGAAGCTCTAATGTTTACTGTGCACGGATTGCTTCTCTCCACTAGCATGCAGCACAGGAGTAATTCCACCAGCATCAGGGCAAGGCTGCAACTAATATTCTCCCATGCTATTAACAGCCCATTTCAGGATAAAATCCAAACCTTAAGCTTCTTGATGATTCAAAAGCAGCATTAATAAAACACAAAGTAAAGTTGCTTATCCTATTTTAGCTTAGACAGCACCAGTGTTGTCACCACTCTCTATTTGATAAAATATTTTGTTAGCTTTTATTTGAAGTTTCAATGTTTGCATGATTTTCATGGACCTTATCATTTTCTCACACCTTTTCCAGTTGCAAGCTTTGTTTTCGTTGTTTTATGTTTTCGTTGGCCTGTTTTCTAGCACAGCCTCCATCCTTGATCACATACACACAAACTAAAATCCTTGCTGGGACAGGGGAGGGAAGAGAAAGTTGGCCAAGAAAAAGGAGCCTCACAGCCTTCTGAGTACCAGCATTTCTTTTCAGCACCTTTTCAGTGGAAAGCCTTACATCTCTTTGTTGCAAAAACTACAGGGATGGAAAGCAAAGAAATTAAGACAAGACATCATAGAGCATAACCATATTCCCTGGCACTGGAACTTATTCCTGTTCCCTAGAGTTCTGGAATTCCCAGGAACTGTTACACTAGTGCACCAAGCCATCCTAATTTTGCATCTTTTAGATAAGGCTATGTAGATATGTAGCTAGCAACAAATGATTTCTTCCGGTGAGAAAGGTTGTTTGCATAGCAAAGACCTGGTCCTATGTCTCCTGTTCCTGTCTCTCCTCCAGTCTTGCAAAGAAATTACCCCAGAAGATCCTTCCTCACCTCCCAGGAGCTGTCCCACTTCAAAGCAGTCCTCACATACTTGTCCTGTGCAGCACAGTGTGACCAAATGACTGAAATGACACAAAAACTATCTTCATACCTGACCTCTCAATTGTAACAAGCTAGGTAAGCTCTCTGCTAAGGACCAGGAACATGATCCTTAACTGAATGACCAGAAATTCAATATCCATAAGATAGCAAAAATGAGATCACAAAAAATTAAGCCATACAGTGATGCAAATTGCTTAATGAGCAGCATCTTTATAGTTTAGAGAGGAAAAATGTGTTCTGGATTGGATATCTGCTGCTGTGTGGTTCTCCTTTCAAATACAAGAAGATTTTCAAAAGACTATTACATGAAAGTTAATCTCAAATGCTGTGTTCTTTGAAAAGACATTTTATACATAGAGGTGTTTTATTTCGTTTTTTCAACCAAAATTCTATTCACATATTAGAAATACAGTTATCAACATTTACAAACCAGAAACATTTTTGTGGTTGCAATGATTTATAAAGAGAGAATTTATACAGACTTCTTGTTTTTATCATAGCATTTAATTCTACAACATTTCATGCCCTGCCAAGCTTTTCCCAGCACTAATTGAAAAGAGAGAGAGAGGGGGAGATAAAAAAGAGACTGAGTTTTAAAAAGACTATTAAATCAACCAGCTTATACCCCAGAGCAGAAATGCTCACATAGCTGTGCTATTTCACACTAAAGAGAGGAGGAGAGAGGGAACTGCAGTAACTTTACCGCTGTCCTACCCAGGCATGGAACATGGGACCAAGACACAGCTCTGGTATCAGGGGTATCTGGGGCAGGTAGATGCAACACAGGGCATAATGAAGTTGAAAGCTGGCCACACTGTGGGTTTCAAACAACAACAATACCACCAGCCTCTGTCACGTCATCTCACAGCTCAGAAGCAGGCACTGATTCACTGGGCCCACCAATGAATCAGTGTCTGCTTCCAATGAGACCACCATGTTTGTCTGCTGGGGTGGGCTACTGTGCTCAGCACACCATGGGGCTGGGCTGCACACTGCCATTGTAACACCGATCTGATGAGAGAAATAAATGTGGAGAACATTCCACAGCATATTTTTTTAAACAGCAAATCAAGGCAGAAGTTCAATTTAGGATAGTAGACATCCAGCTTTTTACTAATCTGCTTTTCAGCCCACAGAAATGCACTGAAGCTGTTGCTTTGTAAATAGGCAGCATGGAAAAACCAAACCAACTAAAACAAAAAACAAAAAACTCAAACTTATTGCAAAAAGAACTAAAATCTTTGTTTCAAGTTCAGAGAATATAAATAAAAGGAAGGGCTCCTCTGTCTATGGTTCCTGACCTTTATGCACAGCTACAATTTTGTTTTAAAGATCTTATAACAGTGATGATAAAATAGCTAGCAATTTCAAAAGAATTATTCAGATGGTGGCAATACAAAACATTTTTTCAGACATAATTTTTAGAACAGCAGAATTTCTCAATAAGCTTTATCTTATATGTTATTATGCCATCCATCATGTTTGTTTTTCATAAGTTACCTTAGTCATTTATATTTAAGAATAAGCCCTGAATTGTTTGCAGTTTTTATCTCTGATACTTTTATGCAAAGAGAAAATTAAAGCTACTCTGATTATTTATATATATGTAAGTAGGCTCATAGAGTCATAGGATAAAGTAATGATGATTATAAACATTTTAATGGCTGTGGAGACGTATCATTCATCTACTAGCTGATGAAAAATTGATAGTGATTGTTAGTCAACAATCTGATTTGCCAATAGGCTAAGGAGGATTATATCTCCAGAAATCCACTATTGTTTCCTAACATTGCACTGGTATTGAATATAAACAAAACAGTGTCCTTCCTCATTGCAAAGAATGATGAAAAATAAAATCTCAGTACACACACTCTCATTGTTGTACCAAATATTGAGCTCAAAACAAATGCTCTCCAGTTTACTGGAAGATTAAGGGCTCACTAGGGCAAGTTTTCAGTGCTCAGAACTCCCACTGATTTCAATGGCAGCTCCACATACAAGGCATTTCCAGGATTAGCCCTTAATTATTTATCAAAAACAGTCCCTGGAGCTCTGAGTGCATTGCAAAGTCAAACAGACAGATTCAAGTAGGATATGATGGGATGAGTTTTTCAGCCTTCACAAAAAATGCAAATGCTTTTGTATAAGCAACTCACTGACAATAGGGTAAATAAGAATTGTATTGTTCAATATGTCGAACACACTACTCTGACAGACTCTTGGAGATGCTAGTCAAGGTTCATACCTTTCTTCAAGTGTTTGTCATGACAAAGGAGATGCTATTAATTTTTTTTTTTTTAATTCCACAACTGGTTTTTTTTGGACCTCATTAAGTGCTTTTCTACAATATCATTTAAAGTGACAGGATTCAAACATTTCAACTTTGAATGCTATCCAAATGCTTATAAAAATATTCATATCTACTCACTGACTACGTAGTGACATAGAGTGGATAAAGCCCAAGAATTCTCAAAACTTTCCAACTAGATCTAACTGAATCTTAGGCTGAGTTGCAGTCGCTAAATATCTACTCTCATTTTTGAGACTTGCCTCCAGCTGCTGCACCAGAAGGGAGCAGGTTTCTTGCAAACATGATGTTGTAGCTGTCAGCTCCACACAAGTATCGGGGACAATGTAGTACATCTCTGTCTGAACTGCATGCCCAGATCCCATTTATAGGTCTGCTTCAGGTTTTCTCTGCCACCTCCAGCAAGTCACTTAAGCAACACACAAGCTGGTGAACACAGGATTGCTGCAGAGATCTCAAACTTATGCATTCACGCTGGCCCTATTCTAGGCCTATACCAAGGTACGAACCAAAGGAGATAAGCTCATCACACCTGGGCTTTGTGGGAAGAAGACCCATTGCACTGGCTGTCTGGGAGGTACCATGAGCTCTAGCAAGGCTGCTGGGGGGATGAATTAAGGTCATAGGGGACCCACCATGGAACAATCTTCTCAGCAGATGCAGCACATTTCTTCCTCATTCCCCACCTCAAAAACAGCATTACAGCATTTCTCTCTCTCTTTCTCTCTTGCAGGGGGTTTGTATGGAAACTTGTCAAGTGTTCACATGCTCGGGTTGTGTGGCAACAAGACATTAGCTGACAGACATTTCTAAACAAAATGTGCAATGCCATTTTAAAAACAACTGGTGAGAAAATTCCAAAGCTAGGCAACAAAAAAACTGCGATGGAAGAAATTTCAAGCCTGACTTCCTAAGGAAACTATGATTGGACATACATGTACAGCAGCACATGATTTGCCATGTAACCAGAAACAAAGTCAGACTCTGCTACAAGCATAAGACGAACACTTTTTTTCCCCAAAGCTTTTGATGAGAATATAAAGTTCTGGTAGAAATGATTAGGCAAAAATAAATAAATAAATAAAAATTACTTTTAGGAGATAAAGAAAGTGGTATCTACTGTTTGAATAGCAAAGCATACATACTATGGGCAAGGAGATCTTTGTAGTGTAGTTACAAGCCAGATATTAGCAGGTTTCTCTGACCACAGCAAGGCCACAAGTTGAAAATGCTGAAAGGAAAGCTGAAAGCTGAAAGGAGGATTTCCTCATCCCTTCTCTTCTCTGAAACTATACAGCAGGTGTTGTTAGTACACTGGACTAAACTGGATTACATGGAGTTTCTACACCATAACTCACAAAAGCATGCTATCGCAAGAATATAAGGAATGGTAAGCCTCGGTCAACCATCACACTCTTTCTTATTTATTCAGCAGCAGGAAAAATAGCCTTGATGATAACTGATAGCGGTGGCCATGGCACAGTGGCCAGTACTTCATTTTCTTAATGAAAGTATCAGCAAGATGGGATTTCAGCAGCCAAAAATGGACATTCCTTCCCACCCACAGCGCTTACTTCCCTTCCATGGAATGGTTTTGTAGGAAAGTAAGAAGCAAATGTTTCTGGTTGATGGACACTGTATTTTTTTCAGAAGTGAAATGGCTTTGGTCCAAGAGCTCAAGAGCTGTTTTCCTCTCTCCACCTCACAATTGTTTGCTACTATTCCTAATGTGTCATCAGCATTTTCCAAACTTCAGGTCTGCTAGTATAATTCCCCATATGATTACTCTCTATCTTTTCTCCACAGTGATTTAGAGATGGAGGCTTGAATATAAAAACAAAAACAACAGCAACAAAACAACACTAAGAAAGGCTGATAATGACAGCTGCTTTTGCAGAGAAGAGCAGAGAGCAGTAATGTGGCCATTTAAATTGGATAATAAAGGGAAATCGTGAAAGGCAAGAGCAGTGGCATGTGAACAAAGGTAGTTCCACTGGCTGCAGTTCAAACACTTCATAACTACTTCTGAGTTGGATATGGTAGCTGCAAATGCAACTTAGACAAACTTTGGCTTTCCAGAGTGCTTAGACAAGACACACAGTGTTACTAGGAGGTTTGCATTCAGACTAAGCATGAGGAGGTACTATAGGTGTCTGTAGTACAAACTGAAAACTTTTCCTACTGATTATGTACTTGCAGTTTTGTTTTAAAATAATGTATTCCTCATAATGAATATACAGAAATGTAAATTATATAGGTCTTAACCCCTCTTTAGTTTCCATGGAAACTGAGATTACTTAGAAGAGCATGCAAGTCACCAGCACAAAGCAGGAGGAGGTCACTAGTATCAGCCATTAAAGTATGTTACAATTGCTGGATCTGCTTTGGAGCATGGGAGAGGCATCTGCATTTTCTGGTGGTTAAAGATGTCAGACAAAGCAATTTAAAATCTTTTTCACCTTGTTACAGATATTACATTTCTTATTCATTTGCAGGTTATTCAGGCAGCTAGAGGCATTGATGCCAAAGCCTTGGCTTGCTTTGCTGTAAGAGACAGTAGAGGATCCCTATGGGCATTCTCCACAGAGCAGGAAGTAATAGCAATAGACAGAACCGCATACCCAAGGTGAGGAAAACAAAGCAGAATTTCTATCTGTGCATCGTGCCTCAGAGATGGAATCTATGCTTTTTATGAAAGATACTGCCCACTCAGGTCACCTGCCTCATGAGAACAATTATTTATCAGTGCACAGCGTTCAGATCAGCTGTGTCTTGCTTTATAGAATTATATATTTTAAATAGAGAACACTGCTTTCCATTTACAGTTTACCTTATACAGACTGGGTAATACTTAACCGTGGATGATGATATACTTTTCAAAAGAAATCAGCACTCACAATGGAGTGATTTATGGGTCTGTATCTTGAAAAATGCAAAGGCCTTCCTCTCTAGACAGCAGATACTTTGCTAACTCAGCCTAAATCTTTTTTTTGCTTACTTTGTTGAATCTCAGTGCACTTCCACCGCATAATGCGGAGCACATTCTGGTTCCTCCTCTTTATGTGCTTTCTCAAAGACCTTTTCCTCTGACATTTGCTGTAGTAGATCTTTTTCCAGTCAGACATTACTGGATTCAGGCTTATCTCTGTCATGCAGTTCATAAAATCAGGCCAACACTAAGTCCTGCATTCTCACTTATATTTCCAGATGTGATCCCAGTCAAGATGCATTTGAAGTGAAAGCTCACAGTTGCCCTCTGTGGGCACTGGTTCAGGCCCCTCCAACTAGTATTTCACTTTTCCAGCAAAGGTCACTGAGCTAAAAGAGACTGCACAGGCTATGAAATGTCAGGTGAGTTTACTTGTGCCAAACCATTTAGGGTCCTGCTGCTGCTACTTTATTTATTGTTCTATTTATTTATCTATTATTGAAATCAGCTTCTATAGCTGTTGTAGGCAAATGAATAAAATAATTCTTGTCCTTCATTCCTCAGAGATGTACTCAAAAGTCTACAGTTACTCATTAGCAAGGGCAGTAAGCATTTGCTTGATATAAGCAAGCAGGAAAGCATGCAATAATTAAATTACTTTTAGGCTGTTTTACTGCTAGAGTTTGAGGGGGTTCTCTGTGGGTGCTCACATGTAAGCGTGTCAGGAGATGCAATTTTATATAACCAGGAATTGCTTTAAAAACTCTTATATTATTCCCTTATCTCATTGATTTCAAGTGACCAGCTGTAGAACTGAAATAACTCCTTTACAGTCATTAGAGGAGATACCAACATGTTGGTTTACCAATTAAAGCATTTAACTCTAAGATGGAACTCCTAAGAGTAGAAATCAAGGCTTTATAAATTACTCAGCCAGTTTCTCTGTAACACAGAGCCATCCCAAGGGTCTGATTCTGATTCTCAATCAATAGTTTCATGCAGAGAAGGACCACAGAAATGCAAATATTTAGGCAAAGGTTCGTGGCTATGTTCTACAGATACATCTCATGTTGTTCTAATGCCAGCAAAAGCCAAATGGCTCACTCAGAGCAATAGCCAATATTTTGTTTTGTGGTTAGTTAAATATTTTTGAAGACTTAAAACCACGCAAAAACAATTTTCAAGTCCCTCATATTACAATCTGTATGTGTTATCCCACAGACAAATCCTGCAAGAAGTTAACTGAACAACCACCCTTTGACACAAACATTACTCACTGGGATGTTATCTGTCAGTAAACAGTTCCTTCTTGGGAAAAATCCCAGGTCTGGCAAGGGAACAGCACTCCCTGAGAATACCTTTCCTTTCGTGCAGCACTGAATATTTTTGGTCCAATGTCCGCAGCAGAGAAAGCCTTTTTTAAGACTCCTCCATCAGTGGTAGCATGGCCTAGAGACAATTTTCTCTGTATCTTGTCCTCTTCAGAATTTGTTACCTGGAAATCACAGAAGAGGCTGAGACCTGAGAAATACCTGAGAGCAGGGCTCCCCTTAGTTTTTAGCACAGTGGCAGAAATCCTCAGGTACTGCCTACCAGCAGCCACTGAAAAATTTCAGCCCTTTTTAAAAACAAAAATCATCTTTATGCTTTATCAGAGAAGCAGGAAGGAAAAGAACATATGTATAGATGTATTATGCTTAGCTGAAAACTACAAGGAGGGGAAAGCATAGAAACAGGTAAGGGAGTGTTACTACAATGATAAAGAATTATTCTAACACTGAATTACAAAACCACTGCATCCTAACCATCATTTAAATGTGGCACTACTTTGCCCAAGCAAGAATAATTCTAGTACATAGTAGGTGATTTTAATGAAGGTACACATTAATGTAGTTGATACACTGATACAGTAATGCAAATAAGAATAGGGAAAGCTTATGTAACTTAATTGTGGGTTTTCGTGTGTTATCTTAAGTCTTAAAGTAATTTGACAGAGTATCCTCTTGCAAATAGGTTACTGTGCTTTCAGACGCTCCCCTTCTTAGACACACAACTTACTTCTCCATCAGAAGGTGGTTTCTTATCCCAGAGACAGCTTGTGAAGGGGACAAAGACATTCACACTTATCTGAGTCCATATGTTCATTTACCTTTCCTCTAAAATGCTTTGTGACAATATGGGGAACCACAGGCTAATGTGGCTGTGAAGGGTGTCAGGCTGGACTCAGGAAGCTGAAAGGACAGAGACCACAGAGAGATGGGGTGGGCATATTCAAGAAATGATGTTAAACAACTATATGCACATCCATCTGTTTTCCTGTCATTCTTATCCTCACCTGCTTGCTTGCCTGTCTGTGAACAGCTACACTCCTCACAAACAACCACCATTATCACTGCTTTGAATGGCAAAAATTCTGTCACCTCTTATTGAAAGTGTATTTGGATTTTCAGCTATGAACTAATTTTAGCAACAGTTCACTGAAGCCTAATGCCAGTAAAAATGCAGTAACAAGTCTCATGGTGATCCAGAGCTTCCCAATTGCTTTTTTAATTACCTAACAAAGCATCCCTGTAAATTCTGCTATGAAAATGTTCAAGTTCCCCTAAAGCATCATGAAATAAAGATCACAGGACTAGCAAATATTTACCTGAAAAAAAGGAAAGATGCAGCCATGAGCACTCAAATGAAACAGATACAATTTGAGATGAAGGGGAGGGAAGTGAAAGCAAAGGCAGGTCAAATAATGAATTCTCTTTGTTTTGAAAGTAAAAATTAGTGACCAGAAAAGCAGAATTTGGAAAAAAAACCTCTAAGAAACCTAACTGAGCTTAGTAAGAACAGTGACAATTTTGCCTCTGCTTATTCAAATGAATTGAGAAGTACCTAAAGAAAAGTAAATTCTCCACACATGCACTCATAGTCCACAGTATGTGTTTTTCTTCAGAAAAACTTTCTTTTTTTTCCTCTCTGGGAAAATTATTAAGGATTCTTCTCTCACAGAACTGATTATTAACCAGAAAAAAGAACACTAATGAAAGACACTGAAGTTTCATGCCATCTACAGCAGATAATGCAAAGACTCAAAGTTGGCTCCCCTACATATCAGCAGTCCCTAAAACACGAGGATATCAGTCATTCCTAAATGGCTGTATTATCCACAGGAACGCTTATACTGCCCACATCCACTCATTACATTATCCAGCAAGCTTATATTAATCACTGATTAAAGGAAAAATATTCTGGCTCTGTACAGCAACGGAACAGATACAGATGATAAAAACTCAACATTTAGAAGAAACCAGAAGGTTGAGATGGTTCTTGATATTGCAGCTCCCTTCCACACCCCTTATCCCACAGCGGCATACAAACCACAGTGTATCAGAGCTTGCACAGCCTTCCAACATTCAGTTTGTTTTAAAATGATTCTACTGAAGTGAGCCAATATAACAGGCACAGACCTCCAAACCAGACAGAACGGCTCTATACCACTGCCACTACAACTGTGTTTTCAGTTGACAAATGGAGTATTTCACTTTGGCTTGGTCCTTTTTTTAATTCACAGATCTGAATTCTAAAGAAAGAATAAAACGCAGCATGCTGCAGAAGAAGCCACGTGATTTATCTGGCACTTCTGAGTACGTTCTTCAAGACTGTAACATTTTAATTGTAACACTGGAAAAAAACATCTATAAGAAGCTGCTTTGCTGGCGTCATGAGGAAAGCGAGGAACAATTTAAAGGCCAGAATAGATGGTATTTTGAGACTCCTTCCAGTCTGGGTTGTACTATGAATCTAATAACTTCTTTAAATTACCCTCTCATATTCAACTGAGAAAATTCTCAGTTTCAATTTTCTTAACAACATGCCACCATAGTTACCTATGCATGCACACTCTCACACACACAAATTTATGTATGTGCATATTCACGTAGGTATGTATTTAAATATGTATATTTATAATTATGCATTTTACATTTATGTATATATGTATATCATTTATGCATGTGCTTGTTTATAGTGAGCCTGTTAAGGATTGTATCTGTTGAGGCATCTCCTTCAGGAAAAGCCACAGAGCTGTCACCTTCATTCTCTGAGATGTGCATATATTTTATATTGTGCAACACGATAGGACAGCCCCCCACATCCCACATGGCTTTTGCAGTGGGGATTCCACATCCAGCAACTGTCAAGAGCAGCTAGAAAGGATATGAAATCCACACTGCATGTGGCAGTCTCCAGATAGCTTGAATCACAACCAGTAGCAAACAAATGGCCAAACACTTACTATATAACGAGTCCTGAGGCTGCTTTCCCTGCAGGATGGCAGGCACTAATTCTACCAACATTAGTTCCTTTAGATGGTTGTAATGACAGTAAAAACATGTGACATTTAAAATACAGGCTACAATTTCTTCTTTTCCATTCAGCATTTGTACTTGGTCAGCTAATGTTTTAATGAACCTGTTTTTAAGACTTTTCTCATTCCCATATTCCTTGGAGGATTTTTTTTTAAATTTTATTATGCAAGACTGGCATCTATTCTGCCTGCTCTCAGAAACATTCTCTCTTCACGTGCAAAGAGATTACACCTTGCACTGAGTACCAAGGCAGCACTAAGATTCAAAGTTGCTCTCACTAGCTTTCACATAACTCTCTGCAGCTACGCTGGAGTGGAGTTAGGTCAGTTCACTAGGCTGAACTAATTGTTTCTCTTCAGTAGTATTTTAGTTCTGGATCAGATAACGTATCTGCAATTTCCAGATTCTCTGGTTTCAATTACAGATCTTTAAATTCACAGAGAGATAGGAAGCAGTACATATGGTATATTAGGTTTATTTTAAAACTAAATCCCTTACCAAGGTAGATCTTGCTTTTAATGAGCATATTTTTTATTTTTTTTTACCAGTTTGTTGCTGATTTTCTGTCTCACATAAAATGGAAGAATTAAAATCTGAATCCTTAGAAGATAGCTCCTAATTACTGTTCTATTACAAGACAAGCAGCCATGCTTCTCTCTTACCTTCCTTTCTCTTTCAGCTTGATTTTGACAATTTGTTTTGGACTGTGCTCCTCAGAATGCAGAGGGCTCAAAGCCTGTGTTCTCCTCTCCCTCTGCCCAGTTAAGGTTCAGGACATAGCTCCTAGTCATGGCTTCTGCAAGCCAGGAGATGCAACAGTTCACGTGGAATTCCACACAGAAATGGGTCAGAAACTGAGGCTGGTGTATGCATGCACAGCAATGATTTCCTAGCACCTGTGGGAGCAGGTACACTGTCACAGCAGTGACTTGACACAGATCAGGCTCCTGACAGAGAGTCTAGCTCTGGAGATCTGAAGCTGCAGGGATACCTCGGGTCACTTGCTGGGACTGTGGACGTAAGCTCCTTACCTGCAGAAGATGTGTATTGGTGGCAGTCTGTGTTGCTCCCCTAGATAAGCAGGTTGAACATCATCAGAGAGGGCAAAAAGGAAATCAGCTGGGTCTTCTCTGAAACCCCACACCTTCAACAGCCCATGCCCTCAGGTGTACTGAATAAAGGGCAGGTAAATCTTGTGCTTATCAGGTTGGGAAACGGAGGCTGCCAAGATGGTGAAATCTGGAAGCTGGAACTTCTGGTTGCAGAGCATGGCTCCTGATCCACCTTCACCTCTGCAACTACAGAGCAGATTCCACATTCTGGTTGCAGATTAGGTGCCTACATAGCTAAACCTGAGTCATGTATCAACACCAGGAGTAAGAGGCAAGGATGGCCATCAGGCTGGGCCATCTGGAGAGGAGATCTGCAAAGTAGGATGTAGGAGTGGTGTCACAGCTGTGTCGGAGGAGGAAGTAGGGACCTGGTTAGCAATCAAAGGATAGATGTCGATGTGGGAAAGAGATCCTATAAAGAACAAATAAGGACTGAAGGTTGCCAACCTCAGGTCCATGCATACAAATTAGGAAAAGGCAGCATTGTGGGGGAAGTTCTGATGCCTTTCGGGGAAATCAACACCACCGAATGCTTCTCTGTAAGGTCTATATGGTTATGCATACAGCGTGGGAAAGAAAAAAGGAGGTATTAGAGGTATGCAGATAGTTACAGGGCTGTGATCTCATAGGGATCACAGAGATATGCTGGGGTAGCTTGCACCTGTCATGCTGCCATAGATAGATAAAGGCTTTTTAGGAAGGACAGGGTGGTACAGTGAAGAGAGTGAGTTATCTGTCACGTGACAGATTGTCAGGGCTGCATGGAACTCTGCCTCAGGACTGGAGATTAGAGTGATCCCTTTGCCATCAGTGTCCCCTACGGACTGGTTAGGAAAAAGCAGATGAGATATTCATCAGACAACTGTAAACATCCTGCTTACAGACCCAAAATCTCATGGGGAGTTTTAGCCACTCCAATATCATGCAGGAGTACATTGAAGGTAACTTTCCTGACACAGGGGATTCAAAAGCTAAAGGGAGAGATGCTCTGCTAAACCTCACGCTCACAGTCAAGAAAAAAACTGGTCAGCAGTGTGAAGACTGGGAGTTGTTCTGGCTAAAGTGATGGTGAAGTTCAGTATTCTAAGAGCAGAGAACGTGGCAAAGGGATGGATCGCAGCTTTCAATTTCAGGAGAGCAGACTTCAGCCAGTTCATGGACACACTAAGAAGAGCACCACATAATGCAGCCCTGGAGAGAAGAGGGGTTCAGGAGTGTTATTCATTTCCAAAGATCTCCTCCAGGCTCAAGAGTAGTCTATCCCAGTAAGCAAAAAATCAAGCAGCAGAGGCAGAAGGCCTGCATGGATGAACATGGAGTTCCCAACTGAAATGAAATATAAAAAAGCATACAGGGGGATCTGACCCTGCTTCTACCTCCTGGAGGAATATATTGTCCGAATGTGCAGGAAACTATAATTATTTCCAGCTAAGTCTTGGTAAGGAGTCCTCTCCCACACGGACCAAACACTGTGTCATGATTAAAATGAACAGCAGTTTTGCATTCCCACTTCTGTTCTGCAGTCAATTTTAGCCTTGAAACAGGATCCTGAAACTACTGCCTTGGCTGACGTAGTTAACCTCTGTTGTCTCAGGTAATTACCCTCAAGAGCTGTGGCTGGACTATCCAGAGCATAACTGCAGACAGTAGTTGCAACTGTTCCTCCATAAAGCTGCAATGACTTTTTAATTTTATATTTCACCAAAAAGCTATCATGCTTTCCTCTTAAATTCAAATGCCTCTCAGACTATGGCTGCAAACAGTATCTAATTAAATGATCTGGGAGATGAGAAGTGAGATGTATCATTAGCAACAATTTCAAACAGTATGACGTAGCAGAGAAATGTCTACGTTAAAATGTGAGCTTGTTTTGTTTATACCCTTCATTGTACTTCAACTCCTACATTGGCTTAGTATATAGAGCTTCTGTTAGAGTAATTGATATAGTTGAAAAAAATGACAAGCTTCGGAGCAGACAAGACTGTCATCTTCTGCTCTATTAAATTCTGGTCTTACTTGTTACAAGTCTTATACAGGATATAGAAGCAGTTCCTTTTTCCCCTCTTTACTAAGGTAGCAAAATTCTAATCATCAAATTAAACTCCAAGTAATAATTCTCAACATGCATTCTGTTATGAAGGCTGTGCATGTATTTCGTGCCTATAAAAGTATGCCCTAGACAACTTGTTTGTTGTTGGGTTTTTTGTTATGCCTTTGTTTTTTCTTTTGTCATTTGTATGTATTGATCTAACAAAAGATTACATGTCTCCTTAGAAACCTGAAGTCACTTACACATTCTTAGGGAGTCATGAAGACTTTCTGGTTTTATCAGAGCAGCTGTATTCTTCATGCTACACTAAATCCTCTTTACTGTCTGAAATTAAACTCTTACCCTCTTGTATTAATTCTTGCCTGATTCCGTTCATTGTACAGTCAAGTTGTAGAAAGAGCTCTGTAAGAATGATTGGCCTCAGAAAGTGAGATCTCCATGAAGCAAGAAACAATAGGTTCTGCCAAGTGCTCTTAAATAACTTCAGAACTAAACAATTTTAGTCTTAAATAATTTAAAGTGGTGATTACAAATGTACTGAACTTTGCACATTTTGTCAAAGTTGGCAGGAGAACTGAAGATCTGTGTGAGAATTACTGCTGAGGGGCAGACAGTTGAGAAATCTCTTTCAAGAATCAGCAGCCATCTGGTGCAGGCTGCTGCTAGCAAGATCAAGCACACAGAGCACAAGGAAGGATCTAGGAGAACTGGAAGAAAGGCAAAGTGAAAGAGACAAAAGACTTGCAGCGTAGACTTGGGAACCTGCACACCACGTAGACAGAAGCAGAAGATTTGCATCACATTATCTTATCTCCTGATTGCCTACTCACTGGCACGTGTACATTCCATGTAGTATGGCTGGTCAATATGGCTTCTTTGGCTATGCTTATGGCAAGAAACATCATGAAAAGTCATGAAGAAATATCACTGTAGACTCTGATAAATCATTTTTTTTTTTTATTTGGGTATATGTTTTGTAGTTGTTTCTTCCTTGCAGCTTATATTTTGATTGCCAGATCATTGTGTGAGCTTGGAGGATGACTTATATTAGCCTGTATTAGTAATTATAGAAGACTGAGATAAGATCCTCCATTGAGTGATTAGCCTTGTGATAATAAAGATAGATGCAGGAAGGTCAAGAGAAATTCCTCAGACTCCACAGTATTTTGAACAGAAGGAAAAATTTTTGCTATTTGATCTTTACTGGAAAGCAAAATATTTTTTATTCAGGACCTCTGCTCTTTGATTAAGTATTCAGCCAAATGGTGTTGGGTACCTGCAACCTAACAGGTGTAAATTTAGAGACTATTTGAAAGCCTATAAAAACACGACCCTGAGTCTCTCTCATGACCCATGAATAACAAGTTAGTGTTTGCACCATGTTTAATATGAAGATTGTGACCAAGTTGTTAACCTTTAGTTGGGGCCACAGAATAAACGTGTCACACAGTACAAAAGGCACCATAAATCTGTGTAAACAGTGCATAGCATGTGGAGTGGCTTCACAGCTGCGGGCTAGAGTAAACAAAACCTTATTTATTGCTGCTCTCTATACTTTCTTTATATTTTCTAAGTGTGGGCCTTTTACAAAACACAGTTTCTGAATCCTAGCTCATACCTTTACCTAGAGGATGAGTCTTTTTTTTGACTGATAACAAATCGTGCATTGATGTTTTCTATGCTCAAGTTTTAACTAATTTTTGCTAATTCCATCTAATCACAATCATTATGACACAAGCAGCGATTATTCTTGAAAAGCACACTACAAATACTGTTCAGAATTAGGATCTTAGCACAGAAACATTCATTCTAACAACTTGACTCAGTATATCTAGTGTCATAGATGTATACAATTGTTTGAGTTGGAAGGGACCTTTAAAGATCATCTGGTCCAACCCTCCTGCAATGGACAGGGATACCTACAGCTACATCAGATGCTCAGAGTTCTGTCCAGCCTGACCTTGAGTGTCTCCAGGGACAGGGCATTCACCATCTCTACAGGGAACTTGTCCAAGTGCTTCACTGCCCTTATTACGAAAAACCTTTTCCTTACATTTGATCTAAATTTCCCCTTTTAGTTTGAAACCATTCCCCTTTGATGACCGTTGCCTGCAGTTTTCTCTGTCTCATACTGTTATGTGTATTTACATTTCATTTTTTTCCCCACACCAAGATCTGCTCAAAGCCTCAAGTTCAATTTTCTTTTAGATGTATTCATTTCACTGACAAGATAATCAGACAGATCAAATACTTCATACTTCCATGTGCAGTTTTAGGGAGCAGATTAAAAACAGGACTGAAAGTCAGCTGTATTATTCTTAGACCTAAATTTGCATTACAGAGAGCATATCAGAAGCATCCCCCTGTAGTCTACAGGCAGGTCTCCAACATTTCTTTCCGTAAGCTAGTTAAGTTACCTTCATATCAACTGTCTTTCTTCTTCAAAATGGACTAATTCATTTATTTCATAAATGTTTTAATTCACTAAAATTAGCAAATTATGATGCAGAATTCATAGGCTAATTTTCTGTGTTGCTATCTGTTATTAATTCACCTTTTACCAGGAAACCAACAGATTATAGCTGATTCTTTTTTTTTTTTTTTTTTTTAATCTTTTCCCTACATTTCCCAAAGGTCAGTTCTCACCACTCAGCAACACAGCATTTGTTAAACACAAAATTCACCTTCAACTGTGACTTTTACTCGCAAAGGGATGGAAAAAGCTTACAACTGAGTTACAGGAAACCTTGAACACATAATTATACACAAGGTATTTTAAACGGAAAAGATGAAGTCAACGTATTCGCAGAGAAATAAGCCATATTCATGTAAGGACAGACATTCCTATGTTTACCAGATTTTAACAAAAGGCTAACAGTGGAGGGGCTCATCATGCGTGCACTCTTGCACACTTTTCTAAAGGTTTCAGTTTTATTTAAGAGACTTTGAGTTACAGAGCAGTCTCTTCTCCTGATATTTTTCAGCTTCCTGGGTGACTCTCAGTAGATACATAGGAACTTTTCCTATTAGATGAGATCCTACTTACAACTTCTGCAGATTTACTTCCTGTATTTTCCCCTTTAGGACACTCTGATCAAAGCCTAGATCTATACAAGGACATATTTCAAGTCTAAACTATTGGTGTCTCTACTACATTATGAAATCCAGAGCACCAAACTAAGCTACTAAGCTTATATGACAGTTAAAACAAGATGCATAAAAGAGCATACATGAGCAAAGGGGTACTTAAACTGTTAGGAGAAATGCTGTGACAGAGACACCAAACAGTCCTTCAGATTCTCACTCTAGTCTGTACCGCAGTGAAACATCTTTGCAAAATACACATTCACAGATCCTGCCTGGCCATCTCCCACAGAGCCTTTCTTCTCTCTTAGGAACGGACAGCTTCTTCCAGTCCATGCTCAAGCTAATCTGAGGTATTGCAAAGTTTACAAATCTAGTTTTTCATGCTAGAAATGCAAAACCCAGTTATCGTGGTATGAAATTCAAATGATGCAATTGAGAACACTTGGGATCAGCATGATTTAGCACTGGGTAATGGTGTTATCATCTCATCCCACCCTTCTCTCAGGGACTTCCAGCCTCGAGACAGTTGGTCAAAGAAGAGGTAGCTGTGCTACTACTGTTAAAAGCCTGTTGCCTTAGCAGAAACTTTTATTAGTGTTTAATTTTTATATTCAGTATAGTAGTAGGCTAGGCCTAACAGTAATTTAAGAGCTTCCCTGCAAAGAAGTGAGTTACATTTGCAAAACTGGCAAGATACTTAGTGATAGTCTTAGTAGCCAGCATGTCCAAGAAAAACCCACTCCCTTCTGTGTGTTGCAGTGCTCAAATTTTAGGCTCTAATTTGTTCTATGCTAATTACTTTCCAGCAGTTTCTGAAGGAACCCAAATCTTGCAGCTTCACATACAGGATTACTGCAAGGTTGCAGATTTTTTCCCCCCATGGGATTGTTAATTTTTATGTTTACCAAGACTGAATAGCTGTATAATTTGTTTTTCCAGTCCCATTAGGGTGACAGATACAGCCACATCCCATCATCCATAATAGTAATTACATCTTCTTCTCCATATCTCCCCAGGTAGATTTTCCTGCACATCTTCTCTGTACTAATATGCTTTTGTTTATAACTTACATACCTCTCATGTTCAGGATTGATGGTTAAAATAATCACCCTGAATGTGAGCAGAATCAAAAGTGTTTTTAGACAGAATGCAATAGCGTGTGTATTAACGCAGAGCTGCAAAACCTATCCACAGGAAATAGCTGAATGGCTGCATGTAAGGGACTTCTCTATTCTGTAAGGGATTTGTTGACACATTCTTCCTCAAATATGTTAATTACCACAGATTGTTTAACACACTGTTCTGAGTATATTTCAATTCACCTTTGAATTGTTTTGCTCCATATTTAGCATTTGCTATTCATAATTTTAATTATTTTCCACTCAAGAGAGTAGCAAATGAATTTATTAATGGACCAAAGGTCTGTACGTCAGAAATTACAGCATGAAATTCAGGTTTAATTTCCTAAAAACTATGCAGGAACCTGAGTCATATATGTGCCAAGTCTACTACAAATAATCTACATACCTAAATAACTAGAATTTGAATAGTCTATTTTGTGAATAATACAGAAGCACAATCACATCTAATAATATTGCAGTTCTCATCATCCTCTTTGGAATCTCTTGTAAGTTTGTATCAGATTATAAAAACTGAAAAGAAAAAACAAAACCAAAAACATCCTCTCACCAAGAATGCCCAGCTGAGTAACCCTTGTGACAGAAAAAGCAGTGTTACAAGGTCACTTATAATAGTGGAAGATTTATTTTAAAAGGTAGAATAGACATTAGGGATTCATTAAAATAGAAAAAGGTGAAAGAACAAAAGAAATGCCATGAGATACACTTGCCTAAATTTCACATCCTACTACCACTCAATATAATCTAAAACGACAAATTCTTTTTGTGAGAGACCAAATTGAGTTGGCAGTGACCAGAAGAAAAAATGACATTGATGAAGAGTCCACACATTAAATGTCAATAATTAAGGAAGACCTTGACCTGAAGACAGATAGAACTTTCCATAAAAATTTATACAAACTGGATCATAACTTAAAAGGCGCCTTTAATAGATGTTCATTATCAGTAATTGTTAGAGTTAGGAATATCACAATTATTCATAATGCTATGAAAGTGATTTCTTAAGATACGCCTAATCTTTTGTCCAGACAGAATATATTCCTGTTTTATAACTTGACTAGGCAAAAATTATTCACTGCCCCCTAAAAAGTTGTTTTAAGGCTAAAAAAATAAAAAATAAAACGATCATACATGCCATATATACCATTCACTGACAGAGACATGGATTTATTGAAAGGTAGAAATCCTCTGATATGTCATCCCACTGTCCAACAGGGTATGATTTATACTCTGAACCAAAGACTGAAGGCAGATGCAGTCTAGAAATTTACTTTTAAAGCACCCTGATGGATTTTTCTTTCTCAATGTTTCATTACTTTCTCATGCAAATTTTCATTACCCAGATCTTTGTGTTCATCTGCCTAATGATGTTTTGCATGGAAAAAACATTCTTTCTCCTTGTCTCTTGTAAACCAACTGCCTGATAATTTCATACAGTGCCATCTTCTGAATACCTTCCCCTACTCCATATTAGTAAATCCTTAGAATGTAGAGCATTTGGAGAAAGGCCACAAAGACAATCCAGAGGCTGCAGCAGCTCTCCTGTAGGACAGGCTGAAGGAACTAGGCTTGTTCAGCCCAGAAAAGAGAAGGCTGCAGGGAGACCTCATTGTGGCCTTCCAGTATTTAAAAGCAGTTTATAATCATGAAGGAAATTAACTTTACATGGGTAGATTGTGATAGGATAAGGGGGAATAGTTTTAAAATAAACATCTCAACTCAGCAGTACAAATTGGCAAAATTCTTGTGATTGTAGTATTTGACACAGGTTTTACCATTTCATTGAATCATTAAGTCTGGAAAAGGCCTTTAAGATCCTCTAGCTCAACGATAAACCTAACCCCACCATGCTTACTAAAGCATGTCCCTCAGTGCCACATCCACACATTCCTTTGAATGCCTCCAGGCACCGTGACTCCACCACTTGTCAATGACGATATAAACTAACAACATATTAAATCTCCTTAGGCCTAGAAATCTGGTCCTGGCAATTCAGTCTGTAAGGGTCCTGTAGTTCTCATGTTACTCAACTTCCTTTTCTTTAATGGGTAAGATCTCTCACACCAACAGGATTTGTTTCAACATTTGATCACAAGGTTTAAAACAGACAGGCGTAATAAGGAAATTAGAATAGACAGAGCCCAGGATTAGAGCTGATTTGGAATGCTTAAGCACAATTTCTAATAGAAACTATGTTTTTGAAATTGAATTAATTTGCTAATATTTAATGCACTGTTTATTAAAAGAAAACCCTCATTTTCTAAACTCCTGAATAAATCAAAACATAAAAAAATAAAGGACTAGTTTTAGCATGCAGGTAGCTAAACTGAGCTTATCTGTATCTCATATCTGCTATACCTACTTCAGATCCAAGCCCTACAAATCAGGTGTCCTTTATCTCATGTGTATGCCTACATTTAATACTTTGGCTTTACGGTTATACGTCTCAATAATAAAGAGGGGAAAAAATGCCAGGTGATAGTAGTACAGTAGTATCTTAAAACTGTTCTTTACTCTGGTTTTCTTGGGTTTGATTCACAGCTGTGCTATTTAACTCCCATACGATTTCTCCTTGTCTCTCACTTCACACAGCTTTGAATTTGATCCTGTATTTAGGAAGTAGAAAGAGCAGGATATTGCCAAGCCAGTTACAGTGAGTGATAAATAGCCTGAGTCCCAGAAATTGTCATCTTGATAGCTGACATTCTGGTGAGGTTTCTGGAGTTTGGCCTAACAGACTTAGCTGCTCATTGCTGTAAAGGAAGGTAATGGCTATAATATTTACTCAGGCAAAATTAAGTTCTGTTCCATTGTTGCATATGACTCATATAGGTGTTAATCCATCCCCTCATTTTGTGGGTGGTCTGTTTTAGGAAATATTGTAACATTTCAATGTGCACTAAGAAAAATATTTCTGTAATATATATTTCTTGAGGAAAAAACAATCTTCCTGCTTAGTCAATGTCTAAAGTTTTTTCTAGAAGTTTGGGGTAACTGCAGTATAACTACAAAATACTCCTAGATCAGAATCAACTCTATATTGTACTAAGGGCACCATCTATTTTGTTACTTGACTAGAAACTCAGAGAAATAAAACAAATTTGTATCAATAGATTGAGCAGATTGCGAGTAATTATTACTGAGTGGTAGAAGTATTCCACAGAAAGAACCAGGAAAGGTTAAGATTGTCCGTCTGGAGACTGAAACTAGACTTTTTGAAAAGACAGATAGCGGTCAACACAAATCACATGCTGCAACTTCTGATTCTGCAATAGATGATTTCAGCAGTTTGTTGATACTTAAAAGGCACTATTTAATACAGGTGCAGAAGAGGACCAAGATGGCTTTTTACTCATTTCCTTAGTATGCGATGAGATGATGTTTTTGTAAGCTCTTCTTATAATCCTTGGCACCACAATATCTCAAAAAAACATTTACAAAGCAGCATGAGGATCAATTCAGCTAACAGTTTGATATTTATATGACACAGTTTATTTATTTATTTATTTTACACAAACTCCAAAGCCATAAATCATATAAGAGTGAATCAGAATACATGCCCATTCACAAATTTCTTAACATACGCTTAGCAATATGCAGCAAAATCCCCCAAGTCAGTACAAAGTGAATATATGCCATATGCCTTCCTGAAAAAAATTACATTCCTAAATTTGACCCTATAAGATATCATTCAAGATGAATAAGCATCTGGTTCACAAATGGCTATTTTTAAAAACACACCAGTGCTGACAAGTAACAATTGAATACAGAAAGGGCACTGTAACGTGATGGAAAGCGCAGCATTGACAGCAGAGCAGTAAGGTCCCAGGCTGCAACAAATGAGGATCTGCTCAAATGCAACAGCCGTAGGCACAGAAACAAAGTAAAGAAGCTGCTTACCCTCTGAAGGCCTCAAGTAGAGAGGGAACTCCAGCAAAAACAACCTAACCTCCCCTGGCAACCCTTAAATGAGGTCTGGGAAGGGGTGGATCCTGGCTGCACCCCTTCCAGTCATTCAGCTGCACTGCATACACCTGAGCTCCCCTGGGTTAGCCCTGCTTTCCTACTAGGTGTTCAATCACTGGTTCAAGCCGTGACTTAGCATTTCTGCTACAGTCACTGATAAGAATAATGTTTATTTTAAAGATGCATTGTTTGGAAAAAAAAAAAAAAAACATTATTATCTACCTTCTATTCTATTATTATTTATTTTCTGACTTTTTAGCAAGGTTGGTTAGATAGGGCAAGGGGAAACTGTTTCAGATGAAAAGAGGGAAGATTTAGGTTGGATAAAAGAAAAAAGTATTTTACAATAAGGGCAGTGAAGCACTGGAACAGGTTGCTCAGAGAGGTGGCAGATGCCCCATGCCTGGAGACAGTCAAGGTTAGGCAGGGGGGGAGGGATCTGAGCAACCTGATCTAGCTGTAGGTGTCCCCATTCATTGCAGCAGGGTTGGACTAGATGACCTTTAAAGGTCCCTTCCAGCTCAAACAATTCTATGATTTTGTGAATGTTCATAGCAATTTAACTTCCTCTGAAGGGTCATTAATTCAAATATCGAAATGATGAAAACTAACTTTAACTGTTCTTCAACGAAAGCCAAGAAAGTAAATGGCCGGTCTTGATATGACTGTAGTCAGAGACATCAATACCTGTAATAAGCCCTTTGTGCACTGCTCGTTCTGCTCCATTATTTTGGCTGCTTTCTAAACCACTCATTTTCTTTTTTAACTCTTAAATGCAGCCTGTTTTTAGTGTATGGTGGTTTGTTTGTTTTTTGCTACAGGCTCCTTCCCCATATAAAAATAAAAGAAGCTTGAAAATAAATATTTATATTGGGTGTATTTAATAGATCTTTTTGTCTTTCCAAAGAAAATGCAGGTTATATCAGGACTTAATCATAACAGATATGATTGTGTCTTATTGTTTTCCTCCTACCAGGAGAAACTATGTCAGTTCTGTAAATGGCAGCAGCTGAGCATACTACAAAGCCCCGGGGTGAGGCAGCTGTTCTTCCCTGGGCAGAACATCTTCCTGACCGGCTTGGTCATGCCCTGGTGGGGTTCTGCATGGAATAGCGTTAACGGCTGCCTTCAGACTTGGCTCTCATCTGCAGGCAATCAGACGTGTTTAGAGCTCTGAAGCATGTTCAGCACCTTTCATTCAGCCTAAATGGAAGGAGCAATTAGGATTCTTTGTGGAGGAAGATAGCTGGAAATAGGCTTGAAAACTGAGTAGGGATGGCACCTACAGCCTAGGGGAAGCCAGGCCTCTTGTGTATGCTTTGTGTGAGTAATCGACAGCAGGAAAAATGCCCTGTTTATATTATCACTTTCTCTTCCTGAGAAGAACAAGCTAGCAAGGCCCAGATTAGTGACTAGATGCTGAGGTCAGAGGCAACAATTCATTAATAGAACATCTTTTGAAAATGCTTGTTGTGTTCTGCTTCTTCACAGCTCCAAAATTATCATTTAACAAACTGAAGTGAGCTTTTGATCATTTGTGTTTATGTGCTAAAGTACAGTAAGGCACGAAGAATAACAGGCACCTTGGAGGGGAAGGGCTCTACAGAAACCAGCTTTGATACTAACAAGCCTCCTCCACACCTAATACTTAGCAGTTATGCTAGGATACACAGCAAATCGAGGAGAGAGTAACAAGTACTGTGAAGCTGTGGTTTTGCAAGATAAGGGTTTGATGGCAATACTGGCTTAAGATTTTCCTACCACCTGTCCTGCTCCTCCATCTATATTGGCACAGTAACACTGATTTGAGAACTGACAGGGCTAAATTAAGCAAACAAAGAACTATAGCATCAAAAAACTCACCTCTTTGCTTGATAATTTTCATGCCATAAATTTTTGATTATTCAGATCATCTCAAAGAAAGAATTCTGTTTCTTCATACCAGCGATGCACAAAATTGTTGTCTACAGTTCAGCAAGTACAAATTCTAAGGAATTCACATCAGAAGAAGATTCCATGCTAAACTCTAAACTACTAGTGTAAATGCAGTCAGAATGACTGATTTCAGTCCTCTCAGATCTCTCTCCACTTTCATGTAAATTGAAATGTTTTCCTGTGAGGAGAAATCTCTTATCTCATATGCTATTTTAATCACTGAAGAAACTAATGTATGAAAACCCTCAATGAATGCATTGTGCTACTAAGGGATAAACTGACTGAAAAGCTCAGCATTACTTTGTATCTGCATGATGTTCCAAAGCATCATGAAAATAACAATACACGTTACATATTACGAGTTATCTCCCAGCAGTATAGAGCTGTCTGTGAGGATAGCCTGTTCTTCTCTATTTTAATGTTCTATATTTTTTTTTAATGAATTTTGTAGTAAATGCTTTATAACAGAGAAACCATAGGAAGAATAAGCCATGGCAATGCCAATATTGTCATAATAAACAGCATTACAAGACACAAACTGTAAAGCCCTCTAAACAGGAATCAAGACATTGTAGTGATTCTTTTTCCTTTCAGATTGAACAATACATCTGTTCTCTATAATTTCAGGGATTCGGGACTAAAAAATGTCACACGAAAGACATACCTGAATTCCAAGGACACTTGTTATAGAAATTCCATCAATGTAACTTCTGTTAAATTGCTGACTTGATTTGTTGGTTTGGATTTGGGGCAGATCACAGTGTGAATAAAAAGAGAACAGCTCTAGCAAAGAACAAGCAGAAGAGGAAGTAAAGTTTTAAACCTTCAATAGGAAACAATTATTTTTTTTTTTTAATTTTTATTTTTAAAAAGAGATAGTGGTTAAAAATATAAATAAAGTTGAGGAGGTCTGTCTGCACAGGGCAATATCATTCAATTTTTTACAATTTTACACCACAAATATGCTAGCAATATTCCTGCAACAAGCTAGTAGAAAACCAGCATTGATCTCCCACTCTGCCTCCAAGAAAACACAAAACTTCAGTATTTGGAAATTGAACTCAACTGTGCTGATGGTCTGAAAACATTTTATAACAGTGCTGCTCTTAAAACATTTTAGATTAAGTAATTTTTAACAACTTCAGAATAGCAGCAAAAACAGCATCATCTCCCACTAAAGCTACTCTGTACTTTTGTATTCGGCCTTCTACAACAACTGGACTCCAGGATTGTAGTGGGATGGCAGGCTTTGTTCAGACAGAATTATGTTTTATGTTAACATCAAAATGATTATACTGAAATTATAAATCTCCTAAAAGAACAAAAATGTGGGGGGTGAGATTTCTGAAACTATACAGAAAATAATTTTCACCAGGTACTCAAATGACTGAAAATGGACCTGAAGGGACCATTCTGCATTTGACAATTTTATACAGATTCATACTTAGCATCAGAATACAGAATTCTTTAGGAGAAGAAGACATGCTTTTAGAAAGCAGGCATACCCATGTGTAAACAGATTGGGATTTTGCCGCAATTCAAGTTTTTATGAATATCTTAGATATTAAATTTCACTATTGCAGAGAGCAAAAAGTTACTTCATGCTGAATCGTTTTTTTATTAGCTCAATATAATTGCATCATTTGGTATGTGAACTCTGGTCTAAATCATTTCCTATATTAGCTGCTTCAGTGTTTGGGAGAACACAAACAGCCAGCTGATGATCTCTCAAGTGATGCCAGAATGAAAGACAAGAAATATCATAATTTAGAAATAATACATTTTCACTTATTATTTTCTCTCTTAACGTCCAATAGCTCTGTTATCAGAAATACTTCATTTTGCAAGACAGACTGAAAGTTAGGTTTCTTTCTCAGTTGTTCAGGGCTACTATGGGTTCATACTACAAGGAGTAAAATCCAAAGTGGATGTTCTAGGAGGATATGACCTCTCTACTCAGGACACAGTACCTGAATAAGATGAGCTGAGTCGGCCAGATGACACTGACAGATTCCACCAACAATCCAATGTCCACAAGGGAAATGTGAAGTGCAAATGAATCAGCAAGCCCAGACAACTAGCCAGATCCACCCATCACTGCAGTAAGCAGGGGTGCAAGAACACATTCCTAGAATTAGATGTCCCTCAGTCCTATCACAGTACCTGAACCCCACGCCGCCCACCCTCTTTCCTGTGCACCTAAGAGAAGAAGATTAGGCTTCTGATGGTGGGTGAAGATAACACCTGGAGCATAGAACCTCCTTCCAAGCTGAAGAAAGGATGGGATTTGCAGTCTGAATGTTCTGGTAGATCAAAATGGAGTCTAAACCACATCCACAAGACAACTGGGCTATTGTGTGCAAGCAGAGCTCTGAGACTTAACTCACATGCAAGTGTCATGCTGCTAGTTGTTGTGAAAAATAGAGGTAGCAATGTAAGTATTGTCATGAAGTCTGATCCAGGGTACCAGGAACCATTTCAGCTCCCACTGGAACCTAGAATCATAGAATGGCTTGGGTTGGAAGGAACCTCAAAGATCGTCTAGTTCAACCTCCCATCTAGTTCCAGTTAAAAGACCTTTTACCAGTTTTGAAGAAAATATTACAATACTTTCCATCTTTCTCGGGACAAGGAACTACGTGAAAGCAAAATGCACTTTCTTTCCAAAACAGGAGAAGGAAAAAAAGAAGCTTTTGCCAATCATAAGGTATTAAAGTGGACTTTGATTTTTGGACCTCTGAAGCACTGAAGAGTGAATCAACAAAGATAATGCTGTCATTATGCATTAAGATTCTTTTTCAACACCTTCTCTGTGGAACCACTGGAGATCTGATAGGTGACTAGAGATAGCAGATTGTGAGTCAGCAGGGTCTACTGACAGTCCATAACTGAGGCCAGCTTGATAGTGCAGGGTGACTGAAAAAAATTCCCTGTTTAGCAGCCCATTAGTGCCACAGCCCTAGAAAGAAAGGTGGTAGATGTAGCAGCTTCAAAAAGCCTCTCTGTTCTTCCCTTATGTGAGCCTGGAAATACATGAATGCATCTATTCTTTATACTATATTCTATATACTGTAAATTGAAATCTCCTCGTAGTTACTTGCACCTTTGTGAGGTCACTGCCAAGCCACAGAGTAATTCTTCAAATCACTACATTTTTCTTTTTTCTAAATGTCTTCTCTAGATGAATTTTCTTTACAAAGCCTGCAGCAGGCATAAACTATGTGTGACTGGATCTACTAGTACTGTCTGTTTTGGTTTCCTTAGCAAAATAATTACATTGATCCAGTGAAAACAAACAGACACAAGTAATTTAAAACAAAGCCTAATTAAAAATGACAGTTCTTTGTACTGCCTAGTAGAGAAAGAAGAAAGATGAATCAGAGGTAGATAGAGAAGAAAGAACAGAGCCAAAACAGTTGCTTTCCAGCCCGTGCATGAAGCCCGCAAGTAAAGATGTAGATAGTGCTGTGCGGCCCAGCTGTTCAGTCCCAGCTACTGCTCATACTAGATTACACTGTTTGCAAATATAACACAAACTTAGAAACTATGTGAGAAATAAGGTTGCTACTTACATCCAGAAGAAATCTCAAGCTTCTTACTGATAGCTCAAGAGCAGAAATAGAAGCATAATTTCCTATGAATTTGTCATTCGGCTCCAGTTAGCAATATGACAGCATGTTAGTAATGGCTGCTTTGCTCATTTCTGCCAAGGGAATTCCACAATCTGTTCTACACAGGCCTTGGATTCCTCCAGGTTAATCTAATGCATGATCTCCAGCCTGAAAAGCTTAAATACTCACAGCTCTTCTCCCCAAGAAACAAACATATAATCAAATCTCATGCTTCAGGGAATAAGCTGATGGCTGCAGTCTCTGCAAGGAATACTTCTCCTATTTTATTGCTTTGCACAAATTGCGGGGTTTGAATTTCCTCTGAAGCATGAGGCATTAGCTGCTGCTGAATGCAGAGTATGAGGCTTAATAAAGAAATGTTAGACATAGACTGTGTTTTTGCGTTTTTGTCAGCAAACTCCTTTTTTGTTAATCCAGATTCTGAGGCAAGGGAAAAATATTAACTGGCAGCATTGTTTCAATGGTATGTCTGAAAGCAGGTGCAATGAAATGGCATTACCTCTCCACCAAAAGTCACTCATTATCTGGAGATCATCCCCAATGCGTGGGTTCTCCTTCAGGAGGTCTGCAGCATGTAAATAGAAACACAGCATTTATGAATGCTTCTTAAATAAGTAGATCTCTCAGAGAGTTTGCTGTATCTCTCTGGTTATTGTTTTATGGGCCAGTGACCAGGCTGCCCATACAGTAAAATAAATAAATAAATAAATAAATAAACAATTGTAATGCAATTGGTGTTTGGTTTGTAGACATCTGACACAGTACTGCAAATGAATGCAAAAAAAGCTTTGCCATGGGAACAGGAGTGCAGTTGTAAAACTACCTGTGGCACACGTAGGCTCTCCTCACTGAGGCAGCCACCATTCTTTGTCTCACAGATGATGCTCAGCAGATAGTAATTCCAAGTCATTTTCACAAAATTAGATTGCATTCCACCATTACCCTTTCCCTATAAATTCTACAAAGTGTCAAGACAAAGCATGGAGCCCAGTAAAGACACTGCAACTAAATTATCTCAAGCAAGGGAGAAACCTTGAATATTTTACAGGATTGAGCAGCCCTGTGTAATGTGTTAGCCATAAACAAGCACAACGCGTACTCACATCTGAGTTCTCTGCTTCTAAATATACTGAAACTGCCAAGGTAACAGATGAGATTTTCCTGTCAATAGCTGTTGAGCAGACACTTATTCTGCGATCCATTTTAAACCAAGAAGGAGTAACACAGTCCTGTAACAATTTAAGCTTGAGATTAGAAATGAACAGCTGCCATTTAATGCCAATCTTCTTAAAGAAACAAAAATATTAGTGCCAAGAGCTACAACAAGAGAGCAGAAAAACAATTAGACCTAAAGGTCTGTTTAATGGTTGAATTAATATATGGTGTTAGAAATGCAAGTTTCTGATTTTTAACTGTCTAGTTCAGCTAATTCCAGTTCCTCTTGGGCATGTTTTGGAAGTGGAAGTAAGAACGAAATGCCTCCTGGAAACTACAGTGAGCCTCTCAGGCTCCCAGGATTCTTAGCTCCCCCTAAGTGGTTCCTGGAGAACTTCCAGAAATGTGATATTTCAAAGGAGGTACATGGCACCATAGCAGATCTCTGCAACTGCCAAAACAGACACCAAAGACTTTAGCCCAGAACAAAATAAATTCCTCAGCAGGTGCATTCATGTCATCCCTAAGAATCTTCAGTTGTCATTTTCACAATTTCAGTACTACATGATGAAAAGCTCTCTGAAGAAATGTTACTGCAGGTGAAGCAGTAATTTCACTCATAGCACTTCTCAGCCTCAAAGGTTTGGTGCCATATTCACCAAAACTTGATACAAGAATTTAAACAAATTTTGATACAAACTCTGGAGAAACTTAACACTTTATCTTATTCTCCATAACTTGTATAGTCAATAAACTTCAGCAGCTGTCCTGTGCTAATCAAGAAAAGAATAATGGAACTAGTGTCAACAGGCTGCAAATTCATAAGCACTTTCAACATGTCAGATCAGGATCATGGGGCTGACCAAGGCAAGCATCCCACTACCTTGCGAGCTGATAAATGAGATAAGAGAACTGGCCCAAGACTATGCTGTTTGCTTACAGATGTTTGCCTTTTTTTCCTTGAAATTTAGTCACAAGTAGGCAAAGTCCTAGAGAATATTTGTTTCATAAGAATATACTGAATAACATGTTTCCCTGACATCTTTTCAACTAGCTCCACCCAAACGTTCTCCAAAGGAAAAGACAAAATGCAGCATACTGGTAAATTGCAGTTGATCTAATGAGCAGTAGGACACTGCAGCCAAATTATATTTACTGGAAATTCTACTTCTCAGACTTTCCACAGGCACCTGCAAAGCCACCTTCAGCTTTGCCATGTTTCTGTTTAATGCCAAGCTTAATCAGAAAGTGACAGTCTTGCACTTCCCCTCTAAACTTCTTTTATGCATCTGATGTCCCTCATCCCACACTTGATGCTGGAAGTTGTGCAAGACAGATGATGTCCCCATTGGCTGTACCCATGAGCAGTGCACAGAGCATATCTGATTCCCAGGTAGAGGTCTACAGTACATAGGCAAGAGATAATAAAACCTGCAAAAAGCAGATTAAATCATCAAAAGGCACTGCTGAATGCATAACATAGTGGACAATCCAGAGCACCTCTTATGTGTGGTGCAAGGCTAAGAAAATGTATAACAATAGAAAAGTATGGTTTTTAATTTCCCAGTTAATATCTAAGTGGTATTAAGATAACAGTGCACAGAGGATGAAATGCAAGTATAATGATAGGAACGAGGATGTGAAAAACAAAATCAAATGATGTATGATTCTGATTCCCAAGTGATAAGAATAAGCATAATAAAAATAGAACTGTAAATTTAGTTAGACAGGAGAACAAATCACCTTGATACCAATTTGTAAAATAAATAACTTTTCAATAAAAATTGGAACTTTAAAAAAAAGTGCATTTTCACACACAGCTCAGAGATCACATAAATGCCAAGTGACATGACAGTTGCTGAAATAAATGCTCTTTTTATGAACAGCACAATACTAAAGCAAGCAAAATAGATGCATAAAATGGGTAAATTTCCAGTGTATTAGTTATTGCTGCCTCTGAGCTGCAGTAAATTACAAATTCATTTTTACTTTTTTTTTTTTGTGTTCATGAATACAATTTTGGGACTGTTTTTCCACCCCCTTCTTTCACAGCTCTGTGTTTTGGAGATTTATATTCTTCTTTAAAGTCTATAAATAAGAAATACCCAGATCTTTTCTGCATGAGGGTAGAGGGCTGAAAAGTCAGAAGGAACTATTGATTATGCATTTCTGATCTTTCTTTGCATAAATTCTGTTATCTACATACATACCACTTCCATAAAACTTGTTTTTGTCTGAATATTTTTTTCCTTACAAATGAAATCCAAAGTTTTCTTTCCAAACTCATGGATGCACTTACCCACTGTACATTTTTCTCATTTCTTCTCTTGTTTATAGTGCAAAATCACAACATGTTCTCTTTATTTACTACTTACTATACCTATAAATAAGAAATGTAAGACTATCAAGACAGAGTGGACTGGAGTAAAAAAGAGGAAAGACTTATCTGAAATACCAGTTGACTGTTCCCAGATGAGAGGAAACCAGACAGTGACTTTGAAAGTCAATGGAGTAAGTAAGTGCCACAAAGGAAATCATTCATTTCTGCCTCTGATTACATCCATAGCAAAAAAAAAATAAAGGGGAGGTGAGATGCAGGGGGGAAGAAGTTTATAAAAATGAAAGAAGAAAGAAGAATAATTTAGGGCCCTTTGAGTTCTTTGATTTCATCAGCAGTACAGTCTTTTATATGGATGCAAAGGATTATCTTACCCTACATCCATGTAGTGTTCGTTTTTACTCTGAACTAAATGAGCACGTCAAGCGTGGACAAACATGGACAGAACCACAGAGTTTTCACTGCATTTATTAATACATGTGTACAAACACACATTTAATTCCCCACTGTGCTTCTGGAGTCACAGGAGCATAAAGGTGATAGCTGATGTCTGAGACCACTTAGGTGTAAAACAAGAATGAATACCAATATCCTCAGTTTCTTTTCAAGTCAACTCTGTGACACTCCATGTTTAAGACCCATATGTTTCTGTTTCCCAGAGCAGTATCCCAGTGTGGAATCTGTCAATTCACATGAGTTCTGTGGTTCAAAAGAGATGGAAGCTCCTTATCTGAACCAGATAAATCTTTTTCTGAATTGGATTTCTCAATCATACCCTTTAAGATTTATTCAGAACAGATTAAAGCACTATTTAACCGTATTTAATCTATCTGCCTGATAAATGCTTTGTTCTATGGCTTTCACATGAAATCCAAAACAGGCATCCCAAATTATGCAATTAGAGAAAAAAAAAAAATATCCTGCTAATCTTCATTAAAAATCTCATTCACATAGGAAATAAATTAACCAAGAAAACATAAGAAATGTATTGAATCTTAAGGACTATTTTTTCTCCCTTCCCCCCTCCCCCCCCATTCTTTCTTTGCCTTTAGTGGTCATTAAAGTTGCTAAGTGCACTGACAGTTCTATCCATAAAACTGACACAGTGGGAAAGAATAGAAAAGTATAGCAACATTTGGAAGCGTCACTGGGATCTCTTTGGTGGATGCTGCAGTGAACACATACATCCTAAAGCACCTCAGTCTTGATAGTTGGTTAAGAACATTAGCTTCTCCTTTTTTTTTCTTTTCCCAGTCTGTAGAGTACAAACATAGCTGAACATGACCTTAGAGTCACAGGTGGTACCAATTTTTCAGCCACTGCTGATTCAGACTGACAAATACATCACCTGATAAAACACAAACATTGGGCACTGTTACGCACAAAATTTTAATGCTTAGTATTCAATGCTTAGCAGCTTGACCTTTGTCTTACTTCTCTGGTCTTTGTTCTAATTTCTTATGAATTATCCAGGGATACAGAAGCATTGCCTGTTTGTTCATTCTGGTGCGCTTTCAAATTTTGTAAGTAAATTTCTGTCCTTCTAAATGGGAAATGTACAACATGCGACAAAATCAGTGGCAAGGAGACAAAGATGATTCTTCCTTGCTGTCTCCAAAAAAACATTGTTTTATTTCTGATAGCTCACTATCAATCATACATGAGCAAGAAAACTTTTCATTAACGTGACTACCAATCAACAAATAAGCTGGATAAAGGAATCTACAGAATCTGCAGTGAAGCAGATTCCCAGCTGTATTAAATTCATCAAAGGCTTCAAGCACTGTTACAAGCTATTTAAAAATACATTTTTCTCCTTTTTTTCTAGTCTGTGTGATTGTTGCCTCCTATATTGTGTAAAGAAAATTCATGAGAAATTAAAACTTCCTTCAACATCCTCGCGTGTAATGATTTTTTTACATGTTTTAGAGAGTTTGAAGATCTTTTAATTAACTATCTTCAGTCACATCATTCAGTTCATTCCTCTTCTCTGAAATCCTGAAGCTATACAGCAAGGCATGTACTTGATAGGTAGCTTTGTAAAATTCATGATCTGGAATCTACTAATAATGTCTCTCAGGTCATCATTATCAAGATTCACAAGCATCATAAAAGTCTTAAAGGTAAATCCACTAGCAAAACAGCAAAAGATACAGCTACTTTAAGTTATGTTTGTATGTAAGATGACATCTCCACTCACACTGAATTCTTGAGCCTTATACAATGAAAAAAAAAAAAAAAAGAAGAAACTTTCTAAGCAACTGATTCTATTTCAAGAATGCTTAATGAAACTCCGATTCTCAAAGATTTCAGGAAAATATTCCTAATATCATTCCTTGAAAAGTTTCAATCTTGATTAATTCGGTATTGATTGATAATAGATGAACAGAGTGTAAGAGCTATTTATGGTGATTGCAAGAGATTGGTTTTGAATAGAATATATTGTTCAGGAAATGGACATTCTTTAGGATAGAAGACATCTTCAGATGTAATTGCATTTTGTACTGTGAAACTTTAGTTGGAAATTGAATAAAATGGCAGCATAAAGCAATTTCAGTACTTCCAGAATAATCTTTTCAAAAGCATATTCTATCTGCTGTGATGCTTTCTATTAAAAAAAAAAAAAAAAAGAAAGAAAAGAAAGAAAGAAGAAAAGGAGAGAGAGTGGAATGTGAGTGAATTGAAGAAAAATAATTTTATACAATTTCCACAATATGATTGAACAAAAACGGCTAACTAGATCACCCATCTTGACGTAGTTTCTTATTAGGTGGAACTGAGGTATCAGTGGGAACGCTGTAAACTCAAGCAAAAGAAGACTACTGTGATTTTTTACTGAACAGCTATTGCAAAATATCTAATTCCAACGCACTGCTCATAATCAGACATCTCTCCATTCTCACTTCGCTCTGTGAGAGACCAGAGATCTGTGCCTAAATTATATTAGAGTTTGTTTTAGAGTTTTAAGGTCGTGTTTTCCTGTGCTGTTGAAAAGAAAGCAAGAGAAAGAAATAGCTCAGAATTCTTTTGGAGCCTTGGCCTGAATCTAACTGGAACTTTGTTCACATTGATTTGTTTCGGTATACTGCTTGCAGAAGATCTTCCAGGAATTGTGTCACCCACAGGCATACTCCAAAAGGAGCACAATGCAATAACTGACATACCTTTATTTTCAGTAGCAGAAAAACAAAAAAAAAGGAAAGAAAACAAAACAAAACAAGGTCTTTTTTCTAGTTAAACTGCCTATTTGTTAAAGGAATCCAAAACTGTAAGGCTAATATCATACAAATCTTAAGCAAATGAGATTTTCTGAAAGCAAAAATCAGGTTTTCATGTCTAATATAACTGCCAACACTACAAGAAATCTTAATCAGAATGATTTTGTTGGCTTCAATTCTGATAGGAGTTTTATGCAAAAGTCATGGCTTTTCACTGATAGTGGAAGAAAGAAGGACAATTGCTGGACAATTGCTATATGTTCTCATATGTGCCTTTCAGTTGAGATGTAACACAGCTAAAGCATGACCTGTTTAAAGAGGAAAGAAAACCAGCTGACAGTTGCTAACAGCAATGAAAGAGAAACTGGGTAGCCTGAAGAGCTGAAGTTACGGACAGAGAGCAGAAGCACCAGGAGTCTGAAAAGTGGTTTCATGAAAAACTCGATTTGGCTTAAACTGATATTCAGAAGGAGATAATAGATGCAAGCAGGAAAATGATTGGTCTCTGTGGAATTTATGAATGAAGCTTATCTACTGGAAGATCTTCAGGTTAGCCCAGGGATTCTGATATGATGGCATGAGAGATCTCTTAGTAATTCATCAACGCGTGGCCGCGCTCATTTGGAAGTGGCTACCAATTGCTATTAGCATTTGGTACTGATAAATTTTTCACAAAGACAGAGGAGCGGGTGTTGTGGGTTAGCGTCAGCTGGCAGCCAGGCACACAGGCAGCCCCTCACTCCTTCAACCTCTGCTGGGTGGTCCTTTAGAGATAGGAAAGGTGAAAACAAGTTTAATGAGAGAGTAAGAAGTCTAAGGGGATGAAACAAAAACAGAGTAAACACTTCCCAATTACCATCACAGGCAAAACAAATCTATTTGGGATTTTGAGTTAATTTATTTCTAGGTAATGTAAGTACTGCAGTCTATTTAGGTATTGGGAAAAGAAGAAAAGGGAAGAGGAAAAACACACCCATGTAGTTACCCCACTGCTAACTCCTTGCTACCTATAGCCAGTGCAGCCAGTGAGGATGAACTGATAGAGATAGCAAAAATAAACAAGATTAAAAAATTCCAAAAAACCGTAAAACAGTACCATAAACTCACATAGCAACTTAGAAGTTATTTGAGTCTCTGGGTTGAGTTTATTGTCAGTAAAGACAGAAGTCAAGTTCCTCCCAACCTCTGCCCTCAACTCACTTCACGTATTATGCCTCAAGCTTCATCAGTAGAAAACACAATTTCTTCTTATTTTTGTGATATTTGCTACACATTTCCTCCTTTATGTTGTAGGACACAAGAGTTAAAGACTAACTTGAATTGCTCAAGCAATCTTCAGCTAGTAGAATTTCCAGGAAGTGGAAATTCCCCTAGTATTAATGGAAAGAGGTCATTTTAGTATCGCAGCTAGCACCGAAAGCTCATTGTACTCCTCATCTTTAGATGCCTTTTTACTTTCTCTGATCACGACTCAAATATATAACTGGACATTTAGGCCACAGAAAATAATTTTTTAAATTAGTATTTACCTGAGCTCAGACTGACAGTGTCATAATTTTTTCAGGATACTGGAATATGTGTAGAAACAGTAAAAACAGTGGTTGGCTGTAGGTTAAGAGAGCAGTAACTACAATACACAAATGTTTGCAACACTGTGTGCAGCCTCAGTGAGATCAAGAAAGAACACATCACTAAAGAGCTGAAGAGAAAATTCAGAGATCTGCATAGCTTTTGCTCAGAAGGCAGCAAATTGAGTTCTTTAAATTCGTATATAATATTAGCCAAGATGACCCTGCACTTTATGCACCCAATTCTTAGATACATCACCATATTCAAGACATACTAAGCAAAGTCAGACTTTATGTGCCTGACTAGATTAGATCTTTTCTAATCAGTAAAAATCACTGGAATTTAAATAATAGCATAAAGTCCTTGTAGTTTGTAAATACAGCCACTTTTTTTTTTTTTTGAAATTTTAATCACTTTCAAAAAAGAACTGAAAATCACTCAAATATCTCTGCACTTGAAAATCATCTACAGTTCAAGCAATTTTGTTTTGTTCTTGCATTACATTATGGAGAAAAATAATAGGAATTCCAGTATTGTACCATTTATTACAGAAAAGGCTAGATACAACAGAATAGGCCACATAAATAAGATTATTTCCAAGGCTTGCTTTCTTTTCTAGATGTTTGTTTCTGATGCAAGTTTCTATTTATGAACTGAAAGTCTCTTTTTGCTATGGTTTCATCGAGTTGTTGAAGCTATGGTTCATTTTAAAGCTGCACAGTATGCATGGCAATTTAATATCTCCTTTTCTATCATTCTCATCATCTTTGAAAGTATAAAAGTGAAAAAATGATACCTAAGTACAGATGATCAGTCCAACCATTATAGCAGGTTGTCAAATCCCTTAATTCACAAACAAAAAGTGAAGAAAATTGCAGGAAAGAAAAAATGGCTGTTTCTTCAATTAAAAGATACTGAATCGATTACCTTCTATAAATGGAATGCTACTAATGCTTGTGAATGAAAACAAATGACAAGAAGCTCTGCCTTTCTTGGCTTTTTTTTGTATGTCTTGAGAAAGATCAAGTATTTGTGTTAGAATATTTTACATGTATTGCAACTACATTTAATTCTTAACCTTTATTTCTTTACATTGTTTTTTTTTGCATTAGTATACTTCTGCTTACATTTTTGCATGGATTTGTGTGCAAATTGTGAGCAGATGGCAAACAGCACAACATTAGGAAATGGTTAAAGTTTAACATTCAGTATTTGCTGTAATAATAACTATCCATTCCAGAAGTTTTCTGAAGTTCTCCTGAGTTCCTGACAGAAAATCTATTTCAAACTCAATGCCCACTTTTCTCTGAAGACAAAATAATATATTAATCCCAAGTAGAAAGTTTAAGATATTCATTAGAGTACAGTTTAATTTGTGTCTTTCAAGGGACACGCTATTTCTGAAATGTACTGCAATGGTTTGCTAGGTCTATTGGACATTGGTCCCTTTCAATTTCTGTTCAAGAATTGGAGTGCCTGTAGTAATTAAAAGAGAACATTCTCTGGTCCACTTCCTTAAGATGTATTTTAAACAGCAGCAGAAATACAGCACTTCATGAGTACTTTTGGCACTTTCCACTGCAGCACTGACTGATGCTCAGGAAATTGCAAAGGAAAGAGAATGAATCGAAAAGTAAAAGGCTAGGGAGGGACATAGAAGAAAGGGAAAAAGTTTATATCCAAATCAAATTGTATTTGAAGAACATCCTCCTCTTCCTATCCATCTTGAAAGTACTACTCATGTTCGTGGGGAACTTTCCATGTTCCAGTTTGTGCCCATTACCCCTAGTTCTGTCATGGGGCACCTCATCATCTCTGCGGCTCTCTGCTGGACTATCCCTAGAAATTCCATTTCAGGAAAAAACCTTTTACTAAGGTTTTACGTGTACCTGAAACCATCGTATAAGTAAAATTGTGAGAGTCATGAATGTTTCCTTCCTACAGCCCATCATCCCATCCTCTTTTTTCCATTGCTTGTGAAGAAGAGTTTTGGTCTTATGCAACAGTTATCTCCACTTAATACACTCTTTCAGTGGACAAGTACATTCTTTTATACAACAGTGTTAGAGGTAGAAATTCAGAATTTTAATAAGAACTATCTGCTTTTTTTTTTTTAATAGTATATTAGATGTTCATAGGATAATCTTACACAGAGTTCCATGAGTCATTCTACCAAATAATTGATTTCATACAAATAAAAAGTTACCTAGCTTAACTGAAACTTTCTCAGCTTTACTAGCTAGTGTGCTTTAAGGAAAACTGTTTGTGACTGGTAATTTCTCAAAAAAGTAGAAGATCTGTTCTATAAATGTCACCTGTGAGCACAGGCAATAAAAAGAAGAGCTGTTGATACAAAGCATTGAAAGTGTTTCTTACAAACTTGATCACAAAAATAGAAAAATCACACACTAGAACATAAAGGATCTGGCAAGGAAAAGGTTGTACTTTAAAGTGTAAATTGTTAATTTCATTGAGATTTGCATCAGTACTTCTTTGATTATAATACAGAATATGAATGACTTGATCAACAAATCTTCACTACTGCATAAAATATCCCTAAATGTACTTATACACTTGAAGACAAAGGCAGCAATATTTTTATTTGTGAAGTAATAGTCTGAGAAAAGATAAAAATTGCTAAAAGTGGATCAACTACTTTTATGGATAATAAATTTTACTAAAAACGCAGCTTAGTGAAGGAACAAAATCAACTATGATTTTGGGCAAAGTTGTGAATAAGTGACCTTCAAATGAATAAAGTAAATAAGAAAACTGAAAAAAGTGGAAAAATCTTTTGCTTGCATTTTTTGAAAATTAAATGATTTAACTTTATTACTATTATTATTTTTAAACAGTTTAGATATAAAAATAAATATCTTCTCAGAAACTTATTCTTAAAGGAAATGAAACAGAACTATAAAACAAATTATCTGGAGCTAAAGCAAATTTTTTTCTCTTGCTTATGAAGAAGAGATGTATTTGTCCACTGAAAAATTGTAGTATTCAAGTGGAGCTAACAGCTGCATAAGAACAAAATCTCCTACATGCATTGATAACAGCTAAATATACAAGAAAGTTTACCATTATTAAATACAAAGATTTCACAAACTGGCAAGCTTTAAGTTGTTAAATCATTAGCATCCTTCTGTGATAATATTTTATTAAACAGCAGACATTTCAGGATACAACAGAATACACTTAGCAAATGCTTTTTAACTAGCTTTGTTACTGATTCTCACAACACTGAAGTATTCTTAAGTACTCTGAAAACATGTATAAAAATACCTCTCAATAATTAAAGTAAATTAATTCACTGAAATGTATGCTAGCTACTCAAACAAACTGGCTGTAAAAAGACAAACTTTATTTTTGCTAGAACATTTCTGTGCTTTCTCCATCATGTTTCCTTTCTCCTACAGAAAAGCAGATCGTCTTCTACCTGTTCCCTTCCTTGACTTTTGTTTCCACAAATGTAAAATAATATTCATTTACTTAAGAGAAGTCATCAAGAATCACCAAGTTCTTTTTACTAATCACCTATCTGCAACATGAGATCAATTGTAGGTGCACTGGAATTAATTTCTATCTATTCCATGGGGCATGGATTTGAGCCATTCCTTGCACTGCACAGCTAGTGGCTTAGAACCAATTTGCTTATTCAATTAATTTATGACATAAGGAAGAAACTTAGCTTTATAATTATTTTAACTATTACAGACACTTTGTATGACTTTATACCAAGGCTAAGCTATGCATAAGTAGTTCACCGAAGGGAAAACATGAAGGCAAGCACAGTTAGCTTTGTCTAGTTTAGATCTACTCATAAGCATTGCGAGATATTGAAGTATTAATCACTGCAGAAGGAAAGTCTCTTTTGAGTGGAAAGAGTTTTTACAGAAAGTACTTTTGAGTAAAATAAAGTTTGAATGAGCTAAGACAGATGCAGGTATAAATGCATCTTAAATAGGGTGCTGACAAACACTATAAGGACATGCCTCATTTCCACAAGTACAGTCAATATTTTCAAATTGATTTCTTGCCAGCAGGCTGGTTTATGCCAATTATAAGCCTTTTTAATGAGTAATATTATTATAAGTATTTACTGTACAGATGGATTACGTAGAATGCTAGTATTTAAAACTCCACACAGATGTTTAACAAAATTAAGCTGGAGGAATTTTTTTGGAAAGCATTATGGGTCATCAGCAAATGAGCCCATGATTTGAACAATCATAGATACCTGTCAAGATGAACGAAACCTATGTACCAGACACAGAGGAAGCAGCAAGCTCTTTATATACTGGTAATAGAAACAGTGAGAGGAAACCACTCAAAGCAGTAACATCTCAACAAACTCCATCCAATACGAAGCCATACTAGCCAAAGAGAGCCAGTAATCTGTCTCAATAATTTGGTAATGCCCATGTGAAATATATCAGGACACCAGCACCTGAGCTGTTTCTAATCTCTGTGCCAAGTGCTCCAGCAGTTTGCTGATTTTCTAACAACCCTGATCTGAAAGTGGCAATCAATACAGGGATTGCATTTGAAAAAAAAAAAAAAAAAAAAAAAAAAAGCAGCATTAGAGTGAAAGAGAAGTCACAAGGGCAATCCTGACAAGGCAAGGGCAGATGCATCCATACTGGGAATGTGGGACAGAGGCAGTCACAACAGCATCACCAGCATACTCTCCCTGGAGCAGTTCAGAAAATGAAGCAGTTATCACCTGCTTACCTCCCTGATAATTGCAATCCTGCAAGATGCAAAGGTACAATGTACTAAGGACAGGGATGGAAAATGTGCACAAGAAATAACAAATAGCTTTCACTGTATTCAGAAAATTGTGTATTCTTTTAAAAACAAACTGATTGTACAGGAGAATAACTGGACTCGGATCAGCAGCTTCACTTCCAGCTGAAATAATTCACCAAGGTCCCATATTCTGGCCAAAAAATAAAGATTTAGTGACAGCTTACAGTCAGAAAAAAATAAATTTCTGCTGCAAGTGTCCTGCTTTGGATAGTATAGAATCATAGAATCATTAATCTTGGAAAAGACCTCGAAGATCATCTAGTCCAACTGTCCATCTACCTCCAATATTGCCCACTAAACCATATCCCTCAGTGCTTCCTCTATCCATTCTCGAATGCCTCAGGGCTGATAACTCCTCCACATCCCTGGCAGCCCATTTCAGTGCCTGCCTACTCTTCCAAAGATTAAGTTTCTCCTAATATCCAACCTGAATCTCCCCTGGCACAGCTTAAGGCCATTCCCTCTCATCCTATCACTGTCACCTGGGAGAAGAGGCCAAATCCCCACCTCGCTACAGGCAGCTATAGGAAGCAGTAAGGTCACCCCTGGGCCTCCTCTTCTCCAGAGGAAAAATCCCAGCTCTCTCAGCTGCTCCTCAATCAGAGTCACACAGAAAAGAGCAGGACAAGACAGACAGTCCAGATTTACAATTTGGTTTATTTAGAAAGCAAGCAAGCATAAAGGGAATACCTTATGAAAGACGATGTTGAAAACTGTGAAATATCTTTGAAGGGTCTTGAAGGTAAAATTATCCCAAATCCCAGGAAAGGCTGTGATAGCTCAACCTAGTATTAAACAGGAATGAAAAAAAGCTACACAGATGCATTTAATAGCCACAGAGAACACATAAAACACTGAGAAAAGGATATTATATGATCTTTTAAAGAATATTGTATTTGGCAAACACTAGTCTAGCACTTCAGTAACCAGAGATGGGAGCAGTGTCCAAATGGTATAAGAGGTGGTTTGCCCTGACCAGAGACACATGGGAATTGCCTTTTGGGAAAAGAAAAAAAACAAACAGTTGTCAGAGTTGAATTTTCATGGGAAAGCGTCTTACTGAGAACTGCTCAGGATTGCTATTCTGGTAAACGAGATCAGGAACAAAACTTTCCACATTAAGCTACTGTTTTGAATACAACACTGACATTGAGATTTAGAATCAAATCCCTTAACAAAGCGCAGCAGCAGCTAGTGCCTGATAGTCCAAATGCTCAGTGTTGAAGTTACATATACAGAAAATGCTGTAGATTATGAAGCAGGAATAGCTCTGGAATAGAATAAAAAAGGAACAGTAGGGACATTAATAGGGCCACCTACCCTGGACAGTCTTCTACCTCACTGCATATAGACACAGATTTATTAGAGGGCAAGGAAAAAGTTCCATTGGAAGGCTGAATTCCAACTGAAAACCATATGGTGCTGCAGTTACTTAGTATCTGTGACTGCTTTTAGCTGTCACGGTGTCCATCACCTGCTATATACACACACAGGTTTTTACTCCTACAATCAAAGTCTGGAACTGTACTGAGAAATGCAGTCTCACATTCACTGGATTTGGAAGAATCCATGCTCTACCAGCCTCTTGAAACCCAACTCCCAGTACTGCACATGATTCACTTTACTAATTGATGAAAAAAGAAAGAAGGATACAGTAATGTGTCCATAAGCAAGTATCTTGCTCAAGTTCCTACATTTATGTGATATTCAGAAACATTTTTTCAAACTGTGTTCAGTTTGGTCACCTGTACTGCGCTTTCTCATTTTGCAGTTCATAGATATTCAAGGGACATAGGATCCATTTACATCCAGGAGAGGCCGGAGGACATTTCAGCTCTCACCTGCAGAGGAGCTCTGGTAGCTTTTCCCAAAAACGATTCTAGTTGATGCAAAACAAAACCTCTCTGTGAACCAAGCTAACACACAGCAGGGAATCAGCAGGAGAAATGATTCAGAATTGGACTCTGAAATAAAACACAGATATAAATGCAGTCCTGTCTCCATTAGATTTATTTATGGTCAACAGGTATTACGTTTTCTGAGGCTCCTGACACAGACCTGTTGTGTACAAACCTGCTACTTCTCATCATGGCACAGAAGGGGTTAAGGCCAAAAGCTGGGCACAAATAAAATAGTGAAGGAAGAAAGAACTTCTCTTTTTAAACACAGGGAGTCCAGACTGTGTATCAGGAATCATCAAAAGTGGTTCAGTGATAGCTAAACTAACTTAGCAGCAGACAAACATTGCGAGAGCCAGACTCGCCACCCAGGAAGGCTCTGATCTATAGGAAAGATGACATACTGAAATGCTGTGGTAGCTCTTCAAAATAGTCAGCAAATGTTTCGCTAGAAATAGCCCTTCTGCTGTGAGATATTTAGACAAAAACACATGGAGAGAGCATCACTTTTAGGAGCCCAGTAGAAACAGCTCTGCAGTCTTTCAGTAGCCAAATTCCCTTGCAGCTTGCTTTAAAATTTGTTTTGTACCTTTGTCTTAACATGCAGTCCATCACCTTCGTTTCTTGTCCTGGAAAGAAAAATGTCAGTCACACGGATTTTCCTCCTTCTGACAGTGGTATGAATCCTCAGTCCTTTCCCTTCTGCTCTGCCTTCTGTCTTCAGATCTCTCTTCCTTCTGTTCTCATCCTTTCACATAGTCTTCTGTATACTGGCCTCATTTCTCCTTAGGCTCCTCTTTCTACACTGTCTTAGTTTAGTGTTGTTTTGTTGTGGTTTGGGTGGGATTTTTTTTTTCTTTGTTTGTTTTTTTCACGTGTACTTTACTTTTTTCTTCCTACTATACTTTTTCTCCTAATTCTCTTATCAACAGCTGTTTAATTTCAGCAAATCAGGTATCTTTTTTCCTCCTTAGCCCCTTATCGAAAGAAAAGGTGGGCTTTTTTTCCCACCTCCATGTTTCTTCTCCTACCCAGGAACCTGATGCTCACAGAAAAATTCCAGCTTTTGGTAGCATCCCAGGAGTTGCAACTCAGATACCTCAGGCACTGCTGTTTCATTGGCTGGTTTTGTGGGGGTTTTTGTTGTTTTGGTTTTGTAGCACACATCAGCAAATTCTGTGCAATAGCTCTCTGGTTATTGATAATAACTAGCCACTTGCACACATCTATTAAGTTCACAGCAATATATATACTTAAGAATATATGAATGTCTAGTATGTCATGGCAGTGCTAGTTTTGAGATTAAACCATTCTTGCACAGTACTGCAAGATGACATCATAAATCTGTTTTGTGGCTGAACATTTTTGCGTCTCAGTATTGATACTTATTTCACAGTAGGTCTTGCCTGTCTTATATACTCAGTAAATGCATTTCACTGTTTACAAAAAAAAGCAGTGCAAATTCCAGCAAAGCAAGCAAGTATTTGACTGTATGATACACATCAGTAAACACTGAATCTAACATTGACTTCTCCACTTACCCTTTCCATTCTGTAACAGAGTAATTATATCCTCTGCTTCAGAGAAAAAAAAAAAAAAAAACAGCAGAAAATCTGTCCAAAATAGCCAGTTGTTAGATGCACTGTGTGTAAAAACAGTGAAAATAAGATTATGCCAAGTCTCAGTGAAAAACATAAGGTTTTAAATGTTTCTCTATTTTATTTTAAATATAGCAATCTTGTTTCTCTTACAAATCATGGAAATGATTTTAGCTTACTATTACTGTTTTTTGGGTTGCTTTTTTGTTTGTTTTGTTTTTTAAGAGAAGACATCAGTTTACAGAAATCCTGAGTTTGGAAAAAAAAATACCCAAGACAATTCTATGGTACATCAGGAAGAAAATGGCAAAATCCTCTGCAAAAGATGTATTCTCGACATCTGTTTCTATCCAGAAACACAGGAGTAGCTTAGCATGCATAGCATATAACACTCCTCCTGCATGTCTGTTTAAAAGAAATAAATCAGATGTATAGGTCTCCAAATCTAAAGGCAAACAGCACTTCACTTTTTCCAGATGATTACTCAATCAGCAGGGAACCTCCAGACCACCCACATTTGGGGCTTACACCTGCTTCAGCTATTGCTACATGTGAAGATTACAGTGCCCATGCTGTCCATTTCCGCTAAGAAGCTGTTCCTACTAATTTCAAGGTAACTAACAAGTGACACATTTTCATGTCATCCACGTGGCCTAAGTGACTTTTTCATGGATGCACAGTATATATGTCACTGATAACTGAGGCATCTAAAGCATGATCAGTCCTGTCTCAGTGAAGTTTCCTAATTCTCCAAAGCTTCAGCTTTGCCTCAGAAGCTATCACAGAAGCCTTGCACTTGGAAGAATGCAGTGCTTCCAATTCTTGATGCTTCTGAAGAAAGAAGCAGATTTAACCATGAAAAGGTCTACTGTTATAGAGCCCTTGTGACTCTTCAGCGCAAAGGAAGAGAATCAGCAATAGGGAAGGAAGGGATCTCACAAAAGAAACAGCTGAGATTAAGAAAGATCAAGAAAGAGATGTTGAGCATAATGGGGTACACAATGAGAGATGTGTGGATGGACATAGCATGGGAAGAGACTGGATCAAGCCTGGGTGAAGGATAAGGAAAAGATGAAGAGAGATCTGAATACAAAACAGAAACAATGTACAAATGGAAAAATCAAATACAGAACACTGTAAAAAGAACGTCTTAACTTCATTCCTTAGACCTTAATACATTAACCAATGTGACAGATTCTTATCAGCTTCATAAATCTCTTACGTGAAGTTCACTCTAGTACTTACAATGTAGTAGTTATTGCAGATTAATCTTGTATTTCCTCATTAATCAAAGCAATTCTAGGTAACAACATATCCGTTCTAAAATAATGAGATGTCATGCCCCCATTTTCTTTTCAAAATAACAAACTAGTTCACTGTACCTATTCTGCATGTTAGGCAACTTCTTTACAGCAACATACCAACAGTAGAATTCACTTCAGACTACTTTTTTACTCTTCTGTAGCTTTTGAAAGCTAAAAATCTTAGAGACACAACAGAATATATTTTAAATTCACAGTCCTTCATACTCATAGAGGAATGATTTGCAGGCCTTATCCCAAAACAGAGTACTTAAATTTCAGTGTTAGAAACAGAAGTATCTTTACCATTAATAACCATGCATTTCTGCCAGCAGCATCCCACACCAGAATTGTTCTCAATAAGTATCTCAACTGATATAGAAACTTTCCTGGAAAGTAAAATTTTGAGCAGGTTCTCCCATAAAGATGTGGGATATGCACATAGGTCTAATATGTTCTAAAAATATTCTACTGCTGACTTCATTAAGCATACATACACAAAAAAATGTCACCTCCAGCATCAACTTTCAATCAAAAGGACGTTGGTAGTTTGAAGATGATCAAAAATCATAGTTGACTACTATTTGGCCTTACCAACTGTAGGTACTCTTAAGGTAACTAATCTTGTCTCATTTTCCATGAAATTACTACCAATCATTTCCTTAGCAACAATAATTTCACTATTTGTTCTCTAGAAAAGAGCAATTTATCTGGAATGAGGACTCACATTGCAGAGGACAAAAAGGCAAAAAATGCGTTTCTGAACCAAAGCAATGCAAAAATGCTTAGAATTTATTTCGAAATTTAGAGAAATACTTGGCGCTCTCAACAGTCACATCCACAGAATAAATTTGGCTACCAAAGAACTAACTGAGCTCATTTCACATTTTGGAACTATCTGATGTTGGAAAGAACAAATTCTGACCTCACAAGGCAAATTATCTAGTTAATAAATAAATAAAACAGGGAAATTTTCCTCTTTTGCAAGAATTCCATTAACAAATCTAACTTCAGGTCATGTCAGAAACATAGCATGTCAGCAATTTAGAAGACAAAATTATGTTGTTACTGAGTTCTTTCGATTTATCCTTGAAGATTCCAGCAGCAGTGATACAGCATTTAGTTTCATTTCTAATGACAGCAAATTCATGATTTATCTCTAACATCAAAACTACATTAAAAAGCAACGAGAAAATACAATAAATACTTTTTGAAGTTAGAGTTCAGGGCGCACCCAGTGAGAATAGATTTATTTTTTTTTTAAATGCAGAATTAAGAATTATAGAATTATATCTTATTACCTGGTGTGTACTGTAAATCTATACTTAAAACTTGGATTGCCTGCAGCAGCCCTCACTAAAAGAGTAAAACTAATTATGATTATACTAGTATAAATCACAGAAGAGACATAAACATAGCCTCAGAATTAAAAAAAAAGTGAGATGCCCTTCATTTTTATCCTTTTCATTGAAATTGAAATTCTAAAATGATGGCTTTCTAGATAGGATACTATGATGTTCGATTTCAATTGTGCAGAAGGTTCAGTAGGATCAACTCAGCTTCACAAGCTTAACACTACTGGATCATAAGGGAAGAACCAGGGGAGACTCTTCACCCTGTTAACCTTCCATTGATCAGACAGATGAGTTGAGCGCATTTTGTAGGCAGAAGTAGATTCCCTACTGTGCTCTCAACTGAGATATGACTGCTTTGGTCCAAAAAACACATAACCATAGTATCAGATCATCAAGTCAGAACAGAATCCCTCAGAGGAAAGTTTATCTCAGCCCAGTTATGTGAATACTGCATTTCCAGAACTATAGCAGAGAAAGTTTACATCTGTGTTTCTGTCCACATACATGTATGCTGAACAATGCATTTCACACTGATCATCTACGGAAATAGCACGTTCTAGTCATCAAGGTATGAACTCAAATTTGCTACTAACAAAGGCTACATCTTTTTCTCCTGAGCCAGTTACTGCTTTCTTCTGTCTACTGTAATTTCCTTACCGCAATTTATTTTTAAATTACTGCTTTCCTATCTCTTTCACCTTTTTCAGACAGGAAATTTGCCATATTTTTGCTTTGGTAAGCTCCTTTCATATTTTCTCTACATGTTTATTTCTAATGTTTGCAATTCTATCCCATAGCCAACAGAATTGCAAAAGGTCTTCCTCAGCATTTGAAAAATTCTCTTGGGCCATATGAATGTCAGTGAGTGTCATTTTTTCCCCACAGAGAGGAATTCAGTGATGCTTCCACTTGAGATGCCATTTTGTCAGCCTGCCCCTCTGCTGCCATCTGTGACACAGCAACAAAACATAATGGAATACTGGTGGAAAGGTTCATTCTCTACTGCCATAAAAACATCTGTCTCCAACGTTGTTGGCCAATATAACAAAATAGCAGACATTGTTTTTGAAGCAACCTTCATACAATTACATGAAGATATGCGTTTATTTCTCAGATAAATGCATGCCAGAAAATAAAAGCATGTGGAATGCATGTGCTCTGAAAGCCTAGCAGAGACAGAAGACAAATTGGGACAAAGCACTAATTAGCAGTTCAAGTCTTTTTAAAATGATTCTTATTACAGTACTGTGAAAGATCTGAGAAATGCATTTTGAGGTTTGAAACAGAATGCTGTTGGGAACATTAATTTCTATGAAGCCTTGTTCTGTTCATGTCTTGAGTTTTCAGGGAATAGATCTGCAGGGATTTTGAGTGTTAACTATTCTATATTTCTTCACAGGAAAATTATCTATACGACTGTTCTAAACAGATGTTTGGTAATGTACAAAATGATCTTTTTGACAATAGAAAATATTTCTGAAAGCAAGTTTCATAAACAGTTGCTTCTACTGTTCTACAGTATCCCTCCCACCATCCAGATGTCATGCGGTTTGCTTCCCTGTGAATTCACTCCAGAAATCCTGTAAATAATATTGGGTTTACCAATTATCACTATGTTCCTTCATAAGGAACAAACCACAGATGTAAAATAATGAAGATCTTGCTACATAGCAGAAAGCAGAACTCTAGGGTAAGCTAATAAAATCAGAAAAACAGAAAAAATCAGAATTCAAATTTATTCTTCTAGAGAATAAGAGAAAGAAATCTACAAATTCAGCCATCTCATATTAGGCTACTTTTTTTTTTTTTTTTTTTTTTTTTTTTTTTTAGGATGCAACCTGTATTAATTTAACATTTAGAATCTTATTTAAAAATGAAAAACACTTTATTATATTTTTATTTTTCTACTATCATGAATACCCTCAAAACATGGTCCCAGTGTATAAAGTGATGAACAAACAAGACTTTAAACGGCATACTAATTTCCAGAAATGTCATTTTCTTGTAATTCAAATATAAGCTTTTTACATGAGGCTTATTAGCTATGTTTTAATCTGCATTAGTCTGGTTAAAATACCCAATTTCCTTTTTTCCTCCTGTGATCCTACTAGTCTTTCTTTAGCCATTAGCAACAGTAATAGCAATTAGCAACACTACTTCCAGCACACAGTCATTTCAGGCTAAGTTGTGCAGGCTTCATGTTTAATGATTCCAAGCGTAACTACAAAGGCATGAAATAGAAAATTCAGTAATCACAGAGGAATGGCAGCCTCCATCTAATAGTCCATACTAAATCTTACGTGTACAGTTCTGGACTATTTCAGCTGTATTTGGCTCACAAAGGTAAAGCATGAGGAAAGCAAGCATTTTGTTTTCTGTGCCTTCAGCACTGGGAAAAACTAGAAAAATCTATCTATAGCCTTTGTCTTTACTTATCAGCATTCACTGCTCCCAAAAAGTGCTCAGTAATACCTCCCAAAGGTCACCGTCACCACTGCTACCAGTTTTAATGAAGACATTCACGCTGTGTACCTGCACTGGCTGTAGGCAGCAGTCTGCTGGTAGCAGAGAGGCTACAGGTGTGGCCTCCACGAGGAGAGGCTGGGGCTGCCCTGTGCAGACACTATATCTCAAACAGCTCCACAAGCCCCTCTGCAGGATGCAGGTGGTACATCAGCCAAGCTGGGGCACAACTTTAAAAGCAGATTTAAGAGAAGGCAGAAAACACTGAAAGCAGAACAGAAACAGGAAGAGGAGATGGTCAGTGATGAAGCAGTTGTTCCTGGAGGGACTAAAGCCAATGGAAGACTTAGAATCATAGAATAATTAAAGGTTGGATGAAGACCTCTAAGACTGTCTAGTCACACTGTCCAGCTACCATTAATATTGCCCACTAAACCACATTCCTTTGTACCACAAACTTGCGAAGGACTTGTATGGAGCAGATGAAAAGAACAAGGAGCAGCAGTAGCGAATTGCTATGTCCTGACTGCAGCCACCCTGTCCTGCTAGTTGTATCACTGAAGCGATGGGGTGTAACTGTGGTTATCCCTATTTCTTCATATTACCCCCCCCCCCAAGCCTGCTGAGGCAAGGCAGAGAGGTAAACAACTTGGTGTGAGGTTGGCAGCCAGCTGGGCCAAGCCCCAACACATCATTCCTCATGCCATTATGCATGTGACTTTTGTACAAGAAGTGCTACTTCTTACGAATAAAGCACATTGAGTTAAACTTTCCTTAGGTTAATTCCCATGTTACATTGCAACTCAAGGAACAACTGCATATGTTCTGCAACTACACATTAAAAAAAATATCACTTTTTTACTTGCAATTTTGAGCTAAGAAAAACTAGCCTTAGATATACTCATTAGTATATCATGCATGCCCAGAAACCAAAGAGAAGATAAAGTCCCTGTGCCTAACTTCCATTGTAACAACTAAGTGTTCTGACAGTAGGTAGAGATGGATGTGAACTCAGAGTATAACTGCATAGAATTTGCCCTCTGCTTCTTATCTTTTCTTCTCCCCCTCCCCCCACCAAGGAAAAAGCAGCATTGTAAGCAGAGGAAATAAATGAAAAAAAGCCAGAAGATAAAATGCTAAACTACAGGACAAAGTTTTAATTCCTTTCCTTCACAAATAATCAGTTATAGGTAGAGAAGTTGGTTTATTTCCCTGAAGACAGCAGTAGTTTGGGGATATTTTTTGTGTCACAAGAACTTCAAGAAATGGGCTGCAGAGTAGCCTTCTGAAGTGTCATAGAATTGAATTGATCAAGAAATAGTCTGAAGTATTTTTATTTCCATCTCTCCTTTCCAAGAACAGGCTGAAGGAATATTTGTGGAAAAGCAGAGGGGAGAATGTGCTCTTTAAAGACATGAACAGTTAAAACTAAGTTATTCACCCCCTCCTTTTCTTCCCTTTCTAAGGAGGAGTTACAGAAAAGTGAACAATTTTTTCAAAGTTCAACATATGAAATAGTTATACAATATCTAGACCATACCAGTATTAAGAAGCAATGCTTAAAAAGATAGAAAATGGCTTAAAATACTTTAAACACAAGTAACTTAACAGAAAACTAATGATACAAAATGACTAACAAATCACAAGTCCACAGAGACAGAAAGTAAAAGAGAGGATATATGAAGAATAGGACCACATGAATTCTGTAATTATCTATTATTATCCAACTTAAATTAAATGTTAATCTTTGAATGCACTTGCTTGGACAACATATAGTAAACTCCAAGGATATTAAGATGTCTAATAGATTGAAGACAAAAATCACTATATTAAAAAGCCAACATATAATCATGTAATACCGAAAGCATAAGACAAATCCTAATCATACAATAGTGTGGATTGATCCAGTGATAAAAGATACCATAAGATCTGCAATATATATGTATGGAACTGGCAAATAAATTCACCATGCTATCAAATGAGAAAAAGTAATGTGAAAGAGAGGGTGACTTGGTAAGTTAAGAATTCCTCAAGACAATAAATAAGTGTTACCACTTCTTGCCAGCTTGTTTCTCTCCAGAGAAAAATGTGGATGCTAGCTGCCTCTATAGTTTGTAGCTCATATGCATCTTTCGCCTCTCTCCAATGATAAGCACGCTGTGGTACTGTGACTGGCACCAAGGTTTTCAACTACTGTATTTCTTAAACAAGCAGATTTATTACTAACTTCAGGCTAACAACAAAGCAAATTGTTATGCTGTCAGATACATCCATCACATATGTGGTATGTCTAGAACTGGATCTTAAAAAAAAGAAAACTTTGTTGCAAAATATCTTATATATAGCATTACTATAGAATAACACGGAGGCATGTGCAATAGAAAAAAATAAAATGAATTCTGGAAAAAAAAATCTGACCCTATTCTAAATAGATTCCTGTAACATGATGGAAAGTGCAGCAATGACAGCAGAGCAGCAAGGTCCTAGGCTACAGCAAGAGAAGATTTGCTCAAAGGTAACAGCTATAGACACAGAAATAAAAGAAAGCTACTGCTTACCTTCAGAATACCTCAAGTACACACAGATCTCCAGCAAGATACCCTTGCCTCCACTGCCAACACTTAAATGAGATCTTGGAAGGGGTGTATCCTGGCTGCACCCCTTCCCATCTCTCAGATGCATTGCATACACCTGAGCTCCCCTGGGTTGACCCTGCCTTCCCCCCAAGTGTTCAATCATTGGTTCAAGCCATGACTTAGCATTTCTGCAACAATTCCTAACTACATTTCTGCAACAATTCCTAACTAAGTTTTCTGAGCAGATTTCCCATTTGCTCTTTTCCATTAGACACTCTGTAACTTTTTTATGTCCATCTTTGCAGTCATCAAATTCCTAGAAAATATTTTAAAAGATTACTTTCAGAAAAGGTATTATTACTGCTGCAACTGAAACATGGTAGAGTGCCATGGTTCCTCAATCATAACACCATTTACAGTAGCTGCCACTCAGTATTGTCCTGAGCAAACAAATTTAGTCAGAATATCAGGAATAGCTACAGTTCTAGGGACAGGTAAGGTATAGCTTATCAGTGTGATTATGCCTACTGAAATCTAATAAGAGTTGCAGAGCAGGCTGGGTCTTTAGTCACGTGCATTTCCAAGAACAGAGCTGCCACGCAGGGCAGTTGGAGGAACTCAGCAAAAAAGTCTGTCCACTCTTTCCTCTAAGAAATTCTTTCCTTGAATTGAACTGCCACCAATGGTCAGGGGGTTATCATAGTCCTGGGCAGCATGGTTGTGTGCCATGACAAGCTCCTTTGCACAAAGTGAAAAGCAAGACTCCAGTTGGAAGTATCTTAAGGCTATAGTGCTTTTATGGATACCCATTACAAAAACCAAACCACCATTTCCCATTCACTGGCAATTTGATAAGTAGTCTCATTACAGGACTCAAAATGGTCCTAATCCCATAGCACAGGAATGTCACAGGTGGGACAAAGTAAGGCAGTTTAAACAATCATTTCCAGTGTTTCTGTAAACAAGAATCATTCTCTGATACTATGGCTTTAAAAAAAATGATAATTATCTCAACTTTGCAATTCCTTCCTCACTAGTTATGTTCTTACATAAGGTTTTATTAAGCGTATTAGAGAAATCAATAAAGAAATCAGATTACAAGTTAATAGACTTCTTACTAAATTTTACATTAGCGCCTACAGTCAGAACAGTAACTGCTTTGAAAACAAAAAGATACAGTGCCCCAGTTTGTTCCATGAGAGAGTAATAGTTTTAAATCCACCTTGAGAATCACTTTCTGAATCCTTCTCAGTATAGGAGACCAGCTGAAGTTGGCAAACAGATGACTCTACTTTCAAAGTATTCAATAAGGAAAAAGAAACAAGAATAAAAAAAGCATTCACTTAACACACTGAATATCTCATACAAGGCTTCCTTAAAGAAAAGCAAAACACTACCAAAATGACATTACCTCGTCTTCACCAAGATTTAATGACGCATGTACATCTTTTAAATCCCATAATACAGACTTTCAAAACTGCATAAACACTGCAAAAGAAGTATTATCCAGGTTTCAGCTGGTACACCATTGGTATCACAATGATATCTTGGTTGATGTTGAGCAATTGAAGCACCACTGACTTTATAACACAGCATTGGGAAGGCAAGGCAGAGCCAAGACAGGTGGCCTCAGTGTTATTCCATACCACCTGACATGACACAGAAAGCCATAAAGGTGTGGGGGCCATAAATCTGCCCTTGAACATACCCAGGGGCACGGGCATCCACAACTTCTCTGGGCAACTAATTTTAATGCCTCATCTTTCTCTCAGTGAAAAATATCCCCCTAATGTTTAATTTCAATTTCCTTTCTTTAAAACTGTTACCCCTTGCCCTATCACTTTTACCTGTGTAAAAAGTTAATTTCCCTCCTGCTTATAAGCTCCCTTTAAGTATTAGAAGACCATAATATGGTCTCCCTGGAGCTTTCTCTTCTCCAGATTCAGCAAGCCCCACTTCCTCAACCTGTCATTATAGGTGAGGTGTGGTCCAGCAGAGGAATCATCATCTTGGCCCTCCTCTGTACCCTCTCCAAAACAAAAGTTCCACATCTTTCTTGAGCTGGAGACCCCATGCCTGGATGCAGAACTCCAGGTAGGTCTCCACTATAGCAGAGTAGAGAGAGATAACAACACCCACCTCCCTCGTGCTGCTGGCTACTTCTCTTTTGATACAGCCCAGAAAGAGTGGCTCGTCCCTGGGTGGGCTTGAACCACCAACCTTTCGGTTAACAGCCGAACGCGCTAACCAATTGCGCCACAGAGACTCCCATGAATATAGAAGGTTGCAATCCTGCAACATAAAAATGAGCATCCTTCATAAAATTCTTATTTATGGAAGCAATAAATATTAGCAGAAGTAGAGGTGGCTTTGCCTGACATTCAGTCCCAAGTAATAATGAGTCCTAATTACAGTAAGATTTCTAATTGCTGCTAATACTGCACAGGTGGCCATGGATATCAAACACTGATTGCCAGCCTGAAAATATTTACGATGTTTTTTAATCAAAACCTTCTTCAGCTGTCTCCTTGGTTCCTAGATGAAAGGTAAATCCTGTTAAAAGAATTATTGTAATTTTGGGCACACATGGCATATATTATTTATTTAATAAAAGATTTTTGCTCAAATTGGAAAATTACATTGATTCTTGATCACATTATCAGTTCTAAATGTTTGTCCTACTTTGAAAACTTTGGAAATAATAAATTCAGTATCTGTGGCTATATTGCCCCTATGTCAGTGGCCATTTCTTGTAGAAATACAAGCACGTTTACATGCATGCACACACATCCACACACACAGAATGGGAGACAGACTCGTTGCCTTGCCAAGTCTTCTTTGCATCATTCTGACATAATGAAGTAGACTGACATGGTAGACTGATAGACTGGAAGGAGCGGTCCTTGAGAGCAGCCCTGCATAAAAGGATGTGGGAGTCCTGATGGATGAAAAGCTTAACACGAGCCAGCAGTGTGCTCTTGCAGCTCAGAAGGCAAATGGTATCCTGGGCTCCATCAGAAGAGGGGTGGCCAGCAGGGACAGAGAGGTGATTGTCCCGCTCTACTCTGCTCTTGTGAGGCCCCATCTGGAATACTGCGTCCATATGTGGAGCCCCCAGTACAAGAAAGACAGGGAACTGTTGGAGAGGGTCCAGAGGAGGGCCACGAAGATGATCAGGGGGCTGGAGTAGTAACAGGTTTGGGGTTGTTTTTTTTGTGGTGTTATGCAAGTGCACATGGAAAATATGGTACCCACTGTCAGTCATGGATGCTTGCAGATCATTTCTGGAGACCAAACAGTGGACATGAGCATGGTGAGGAGGTGGGTGGTGCACATCAGCAGAAACATGAAAGACAAGTCATGCTCCTGGCAGCCATGGCATAGCTGTAACACCACAGCAGTAGTCAGCCCTTAAATGGGGTGTAGAGGCCTGGCTCCACCCTTTCTGGTCACACATCTGAATCACCTTCACCTGTGCTCCCATGGCTGACCCTCTGTGCCTCAGGTGATCAATCAGTGGTTCAGGCTGTGACTCAACAGTTCCCATACAATTAGGAAAGGAGCTATCCTTCTGGATTTCCTGGAACACAGATAATCCATCAACTCTGGCTGCCACATCGTAACATTGACTAAGCTGAAGGCTCAAACTCCCAGGGTCAGGCCAGAGAAGACAACAATATTTCTCTTGTAACACAATAACATTGAGTCCCTTTACTAGTTTGAAGACTGTGGAGTACATTACCAATCTTGGACTGTGCTACCACACCCACCAGACAGTCCAGATTTGACACCTTCTGACTTCCATCTGTTTGGGCTGATGAAAGATGGACCATGTGGGCAACATTTTCCAAGCAACAGCAGCATCATAGCAACTGTGATACAGAAAGTCAACTCTGCCGATACAGATTTTTACAAGCACAGCATGCAGGTTTTTGTTCATTGCTGACATTGCACAGCTAACAGTGGTGATTATTACTGAAAAACAGTTTTTTTGATAGCTGAGAATTAGCTCTATTAAATAGTGTTATTGTGCTCTTTGTATCTGTTGTAGCTTCCATGGAAGAGCTGGGCTTTCAGTGGGGCTTCCTGTGTGTGCACGTGTGACCCGTCTCCCTATCAGCCTGAGTTATTGCATTTTTCTGTTGCATAATGATGGAGAAGGATCTAGTGAGCTTTTTCTGCTTTGTAATACAATGAGTCACACTAAGAAGAGTCAGTTATTTATCTGAATAACTGGAATAAAGAGAAAACAGTAATCTCATCAACTAAGTATATTATTACTATCCCATCAAAAACACTGTGAATAAAGCTATTTCCTAGGGAGAGTTTGCTTCTCTCACTTCCTCTGTTATGAGATGCAAAAGCCCATTGCAAGCAGCCAGAGCTCCATCTACCTCTAAGTGGGAGCTTCATGTACTCCATGGTGTGTCGTCTTTACAGAGAGGTAAGGCATAGACAAATACTCTGATTGTGTCTATACAGGTACTCCCAACAAACAACTCTCCAGTCAAATTTTGGTTTTTGAGCATCCTAAATTTGCATCACTTATAGCACATTAAGCTCATCTGTGCAGCAGGTTTTAGGGATAACAACAGTTTTCTATTGATGATATACACAATGCTTATTAACCAAATCTGTCATCCCTGGGATGCAAAATAATAATAATAATAAAATCTCCATAACTGCAATATTCTCTGTATTTGCTAATCAATTCATGCAATTACTTTTGCACATTTTTGAATCACAGGTGTAGTACTGTTCTCTTTTCTCTCTCACTATTTTTGTTTGATTATTTTTATACTGCTTTCCCAAAATTTATTGACAACATGCTGACAGTGGAGAATACTCAACACCTCACCCAGACATTGCTAGCATGTGTTTGAGAACACACTTCTTGTTTTCCAAGTTGCCTTCCGTGAATTTATAGTCCAATATACCAAGCACAAACAACAATCTGCTGCTTAGCAGCAGGAGACCTCAAATATCCATCCTTCTGAGTAATGTCTAAAAGCAGATAACTTCTGCACTTTTTGGTTCTGTTTGCTACAGGCTGAAGGGGAGAGAAGGCTGGCAATGGCTGTGCAGGAACAGAAAGAATCAGCTAAACTGCAAAATGAACACTGAAAGCAAAGTTCATAATCCGGCTAATTTACAAGGATGGGTTGGAGGGAAGAGACTGGGATTTTTGTTTGTTTGTTTATGTTTCTTGCCTTTGTGTGTCTGTTTTTGTTTGCTTTTGTTTTTCTTATTTTGTTTAGATGAATCTGACTTTGGAACTGACTTGTATGTCAGTGCATCAGAGGGGGCTTTACTTTTGAGGGCTCAAGTGCTCCCACCTCTCAAAAGCACAGGCTTCAGTGCAGCATTACAAAGACTCAGACTCAAGAAGCAATCCCACTTTTCCAAGAGACCCAGAGCTCCATGCTGAGGCTTACAGCAGCACAGGATTCTGCTGACTTCAGGGCTTAAGGTACATTAATGCAAGTCTGGGAGACTGAAAGCAAGGGAGGAAAAACCTCTCTGAATTCTTGAAAGCTTTCTCTTCACTGAAGAGTACTGAATTTACTACCAGTATAGTTAGTGTTCAAACTAACCCTTACTTTACGTAACTATTCCCAGCTCTTTTCTGCTGAAGTCAACCTATTTCATCCACTGAAATTACCCTATCTCCTTTCTGATAGAAGATTAGCCATGTTCACACAAATTAGCAGTAATTAGCCGGCAGACACTTCTAGCAACATAATGAGTCTTAATTTCTCTTTTGTTGACTGAAGAAAATTGGATCCAAAAAGCTATATTTTAAAGCTAAGTTTAAAAGAGCACCACGCTGAGGTGGGAGGCATCAGTATACAATTTTTCTTATGGCTATTTTGCTCTAGTTCCCCCCAAATGGGAACAGACAGATTTCAGACCAACTTCAGATAATTGTTCCTCTTTAAGGAAACTTCTGAAGTTCAGAGCTGAAACACTGGTAGAGTTTAGTGCAAATCCTGAGTTCTTTACAGTGAGTACTTTGCCCATAAAGAGTAAGGAGGGACAGAAATACAGAGAGAAACAGAGATGTTTATATCTTAATGCGGAGACAAATGCTAAAAATGTTATGATCTCCCTCTTGGCATCTTGTGTTCTTCTTTCCTTACAGAAAATGAGACAGCAATAGTAAAAATAAAAATAAAATATAAAAGATAGTTGAGGAACTTGGTAACCAAGAATGCTTAACAGAACTGCAAAAGCCTGACACAAGTATCTGCAGGAAAGGATGTTCCCAAATGCAAAGTACCTGCTGGTTAGAGGCTTAGAGAACACAAGCTCAAACTGGGAAGTTCTTATGTGATTTCCAAAGGTAGGAAATTAGTGTTCATTAATACCTGAAATCACCTTAATTTTGAGCTGGCTGAAGTTCTGTTAGTTTGAACCGACCATTAAGTCCTTGTTTAAATCAAACACAAGGCTTCTGTTTCTTGGTCAACTCAGTCATGCGGTTTTGCAACATGTAGGAAGAACTCAGTTGCTATCAGTGCCAAACAGTTGTTGGAACAGGGTGGAATCTCATCTGTCTTGTTTTACAAGCACAAAAGAAAATAAAGAGATGAGTGAGAAGTCCGCTATGAAATTACAAAAACTTTTAAACTGGAAACATCAGTTGGTTTTTTTTCACTGTGCTTTTCCAGTTTTTTCCCATTGCTGAACTCAAGTTCATATCTTAAGACCTGTGAGCTGAGTGATGGGTGCTCTGAAGTCCATCAGACCAAAGCCAGAAGCAAATCTCTGTTCAAACTTTTCAAACTGATTTTTTTTCTGAACACAAAATACTAAAGAAAGGCACATGTTGTGCAGGGTAATCTAAACAGAATGTTACAAGGCAAAGAAAAAAAGAATTTCTATCATATCTGATATTCTGACATTTCGATGTTTGTTTTTGTCCCAGATCTGAATGTAAAAGTTTAAATTTAGAGATTTGTGGGAGAAGCAAATTCTTTATGTCCCCTCAAAGAGCCATTTCTAAAATGAATCAGAATATTTTCTTTCAAAACTGTCAGAACATTCTGAAGTGATATATATATACACACACTTCGAATTTATGACATAAAGGAGAAATATAAAAGAGATTTAAACATTATCAAAACAAAATACTTGAAGGCTTTTCACTGAGAATTGTTAAAATAAAAAAAACTTTGTATTTCAAAGGAACTGCTTATTTGGATGCAAACTTTTTCCATTGGAAAAAAAAAAAAAAAAAAAAAAACTTATCTAGTTCTACCTACAAGTCAGCAAGAAAGATCTTATTTCCATATCTACAATTAGAGCTGAATTGTCATTCTCTGGGCAACCTTGGTTTTGTAATATATTCTGTGCATATAGCCCTTCTTACCTGGGGATTCTAAAACATTTTGCACAGATGATAGACAGGAGTATGTCGTATCTGCACCAACATGAAAAAGAGCACAGCAGGAGTCTCAACCCACAGTGAGTTGCATGGTATATAAGATGGTTCCTTTCCAGGCTTTGAATGAATAAGCTGAATGGGTCACTTGTCAGGAAATCCAGCATAGCACATGCTGTGATTCTAGCCATGTGTAAAGAGTGGAACCTGTACATATGTACATAGGTAACTCCAATCTTTGTTGTCTTGACTGCAATTTAAACTGAGATAGGTCTGAAGAGAGTTGCCTGGATAGTAAAACTGGATATTTTGCTTCCAGTTCACTTCCCTGTTAACTTGTATGTTGTCTATATGAGTCGCTCCAAAAGTATTTCCTGGAGCTAAAGCTCTTATTTATTTCCATGTAAATTACAACAGATCAAATGAGCACAATAACACTATTCAATAAAGCAAAATCTTAGCTGCAAAACACAATCTTTCAACACAGTCATTACAATTCACTATGCATTTTTGCGGCGATGAACAAGAGCCTGCATGCTCTACTCATAAAAATCTGCACCATTGGAGGTGGTCTACTGTTGCTGTCTACTGTGCTCACATCCACTGTTTGCATCCATAAACATCCAGCAAACATCAATGAACATCAATGTGTGCAATTTTTTCCACAAGGAGGAATTCAGTTCCATACTTTTGCTTCATACACACTTCCTTTTTAGATACCATTTTGTCAGATTGCCACTCTTCTGCCATCTGTTACATGGTAACAGAACAGTGGCAGGGAAAGGTTCAGCCTCTACTGCCATACCACCTCTGATGACATTGGCCAATGTAATAAAATAGGAGGCATTATTTTCAGAGCAGATCCTATTACCTACACAAGAAGTGCTAGAGCTTTAAAGAGTCCTTATCCTAATTTGAATGATAACAGAAGGGAAAAAAAAATGTGGAGACATCATGTTTCAGAAATATTGTGGGATAGGTAGAAAAGAACTCAAAAGATCCACTTGGGGATTTTTCATGTCTGCCTGTCCAGAGATCAGCATGACATTAACATATTTCTGAAGGAATATTTCCTCCATCCCTCCAAAGAAGCTCCCAAGTCCTGCCTTGACTGTCCTATGTATTCTTTTTTTTTTTTTTTTCCCTCACATTAATTCTTGAATAAATTTTTGACATTAAAATAATAGATGCTCTTTCTTCCTCCTATCTGGAACTTAGAACTTAGAGCCCCATCACAAGGACATGCCCATTGTGGTGACAAATGAAGTCGTTCTTCTCTATCATACAGTCCTTAAAAAATGTTAATTATGGTTCAATATCTGTCTACTAAATCCCCCCATAATACTTTTTCTTAGGTCAGCAAAAAAATATCCTTGCACTTGCCTTTGGAGATCTGTAGCATAAGATTTTGAAGGGCATCTCCTTATGAGACCATCGGACTTCATCCATTTTTCTTCATAACTGACAACAAAGCAGTCCACCTACAACTTATAGTAGGCAAATGTTTGATTGATATTAGAGAGGTACATAAAAGGTGATATTAGAGAGGTACATAAGAGAATTCTACCATTGGAAATGAATAATTCCCTTCTTAAGCAGATGAAGGCAGATTTCGAAAAAATACAGATTGCTCCTGTTGCTAGAAAACTGTATAATGACTAATCCAAACTTAATCCAGAAAACAAAATCCATCACTTCTATCTTTTCTACTGCTCTTCTATTGTCACATTCAGGTCATTTTCCAAAATGACAAAGCTTGTTGACAAGGCTGTTTCATTGCAATTGGAGATGTTTGGACCTACAGTCCAGGCTGCTTATCTAGAAAAAAATCCTTTGCCTGTCCTACTTGTCAAGCTTTGTCTAGTCTATCATAGAGAAGGTGTTTCATTTCCTCTATGGCCACAACAGTGTGCCTGTACTTCTACACAGCCATCTGAGTCTTTGTTTTGTTGGGCAGAAACCTTGGCCCTGCTGAAGCGGGTGGCACTGACTGAGGATTTTGGTATCATCAGTGCTTCACTCCAGGTTTCTGTCACTTCCACTGCAGCCTGACACCTTCTTGTCACAGCTGCAGCAAACAACAGCTATGTACTTGCATAGCTGAGCATTATACTGTCACTCAGCAAGAAACTATATCCAGTGTTAGCTGATGCTTTTTGGTGCCAAAAATAAGAGTGTTTTCTGTATGGATTAGTTAGTGATAAATGATCTTCGGTTAGTGTATTTAATTGTCTGGAGCCTGAGAACCATTCTCTCTCACACACACACACACACAAAAACCTGCTTGAAACCAAATCAGCCTGAAAAGATCTTTTCCTTTAAATTACTGTGGCACTCAGTCTTTCTCAGATATTGTAGCTCAAGTGAATTACTGGAAAGAATGGATATTGAGAACAAAAGAAAAATGATTGGTGAGAATAGAGGCTGATAGGATAGAAATAAAAACCTTCCAGTGGGGAGGCCTGAGCATAACTGCATGTCTTTGCATATTTCCCCAAGGAAGGAGGTAACAAATGGTTTTGGCAGGAGGGAGACATTTTAAGGCAGCAAAATAAAAGGGTCATGTATCAAACCAAATTGCGTTGGCTTTGAGATGTATTAAATCTTTACATGATCTTGTTTTTCTTTGCAAAGCATCTTTTCTCCTGAAAGAAGCTGAAGATTCTACACTGAGTTCCTTTGATAGTAATTATATCCTGCACGCTTTTATATTTCTGCCTGTATGTATTTTGAATAAGACAACATCACCACAACAAATAAAAAAATAAAAAAGAAAGCTTCAGTTTAAAGAAACATTAGGGTTGCAAAGACTGTAAAATTAAGGAATTCAAAATTATGAGATGCTGAAATTCTGGTTGCTGTACTTAATTGAAATGCTCCAAATAAAGCATAGGAAATTACTTTTAATTGCACACTCACACATACCCTCAGCCCTACAATTTCTTTGCCTCATACAGTGAATGAAATGTTTTCCACCAATGGATAGCTTTAGTATCTGGCTAAAGTATCACAGAATAGGAATTGCTCTGGGGCGGTATCAGGCCCACTGTGTTTCGCTCCAATTTACAGGAGGGAGAGGAGGTTGTTTTTAATATACGTATACCTGGCGTGAGATTAAGAAACAATGGTTCAAATGTTGGTCCGACCAGTTATTATAAATCCTAATCAGGGAGACGGAGAAGAGAAGGATGGCGACTATTATGAATTAGGGTGACGGGGAAGGGAAGGATGGCAATAGAAAAGATAGGAAATAAGCAAGAATTGTGTGAAGCAGGGACAGTCACCACCAGGATCCAGCAGCGGTCCCGCTGCATGCTGTTTCGAAGGTCCAAGGCAAAAGCACAGGAGGAGAGAACCAGCTGCGTGGCCAGCCTTGGGCAGCAAGCAGGTAACAGGAAGAAGTCACAGAGCCAATCCAGGAGGAAGCAGCAGGACTCAGGTAGCAGGCCCAGGAGAGTCCGTCAGCATGCAGGAATTCTGTAGTGAGGAATCTGATGGCAGACACCTTTGTTCTTCTTCAGCATGCATGTAGGGCACAGAGCAAGTCCAGGAAGGAGAGAGGCAGGTCATGAGGCCTCTCATGTCAGAAACCTCTTCTTCTTCATGAGGAATCTGTTGCCATAAAACCAAAACCTCACGGTTGAAGGTTCCCTTTTTATCCTTCTTCTTCTGCCATCGTGGCATTCCTGGGCGCTTGGGTAAGAGTCATGTGCAGCACCTCCTGAGATGGCCATCTTCCTCGAGATAAGCCCCCACAAAAGACTGTTTCCAGGCCATTAATCTGTGGCTTATCTCTCTCTCTCTCGTTGCCCCTGGTTTTGTCCATCTGTGTCCCTCAGTCAAAAGATTTCACAACCCTTGCCCAGGACTTGCTTGGACTTGTTCATCTGTGTCTGCAGCAAGCTTTGAGACAACGATGTAAAAGAATAATCTCTTACATTGTGGGAGTCAAACAGATGGATCTAAAATGCAAAATTCATAAGGGGAGACAAAAAGAACAATCGTATTGAGAATGAAGGAAAGAAGTGAAGAAAGAACAGAGAAAAATGATAGAAGGGGGAGGAAGCAAAGGGGAGAGAGAACCACTTGGTCATTTGTGGGAATTGAGTGGGATTCACACAGCTGTCAAGTTGCAGTCAACTACTGAATGACTGAAGACAATCCTGGATTTGGCAAGAAGAAGAAATAGAGTTTCTCAAAAAACGCATGCTTTTACATCTGCAATTTTCACTTATTCTTGTTTTAGCAAAGCAACATCAGTGGGCTACTCCGCATCAAACCTAAGGCATTTCTGTCACACTTTAATCCTCCAGTTCAGTCAAAAAATCTAGCAATCATGCAGATCCCTATCTTTCCCCATTAAAATCTGCTGACTGTGTGTATGAAGGCAGCAACTACATAAATAAATCTGTGACACTTTTTCATCGTTTAAAATCCAGTATCCTACAGTCACGCTGAGAAACATACATCTCCCCTTGCCATTTAAGCTCATTTCAGAGGCCCTGAAGGATGGGGGGGGGGGGGGAAGAAAAAAAGAAAAGAAAAAGGGAAAGGGAAAGGAAGAAAGAAAAGACACAATGAAGAAAAGATTTTTATCCAGAGGCCCATCTTTTCTAGAACAGATACAATGATTTGGTTGCACCCTGTGACAGATGGTTCAGGACCCCTATATTCCTGCCTCACTGAAATAAAGGAAGAAGATACTCAGCAATAGTCTGAAATGTCACCCAGACCTTGATACGTTTTAGCAGTGTACAGTCTGCTTTATGTATTGAAAGCATTCTCTTCTACCAGAGTTCATTATTCTCAATGAATATATATCTCCTATCAGCCAGTGATAGGAAAACCGCAGGGAATGAAATACTTTTAAGCATGTATTGAGCAAATGTGTCTAATCTCCTCATCAGACTTCCACAGTGGAAGAAAACAACAGCTACCATATGGACAAATAAGGACCAATCTTCAAGTTACCCTCTGTTCAATGGAAAATTATTTGCAGTAGGAAAGGCCCCCTCAGGATATCAGAAGGCTCAGTTGGCACTGTGTACGCATGTCCAATGCAGCCATACACAAAGGAATTGTTCTGACAACCAGCATGATAAGCCTAGCAAACAAAACAATTAAGCTCTGCGACTAGGATCTCGCACTGAGGAATAACTGCAATCCTGTGTCAGCTCAGCTGCAAGCTTTTGGCCCCTCCAGCCCATTGCCCCCCACTTCCCTTTTCATCCTCTTGGTCCCCCTTAGGTCACAGCAGTCTCTTCATGGCAAGCTGTTGCAAGGACTTTCCAGGAGACCGAAATGGTTTCCATTTACATAGAAGATGTTCTGGGATTAGAATCGGAAGGCTATGTGACCAAAGGCATGTAAAAATAAACTGGAAACAATGTCTAAACAAAAAGAATAACTGACTTTGCTGCTTCATAATTGTTTCAGTCTTCCCTTGCACTTGGAAAGAAAAAAAAAAAAAAACAACAGCACGAGGCAGAAATTTTATCAAATACGAGTTTGAACATGCCATACTTGACCAACACCTTCCATTACTGGTTATTTCTCCATTTTTGGGGTAATTTGTGTTCTGATCTCTCCCTTCATGAAGGAAAAAATCTCTTACCACTCTCGTAAGTGTAGTGAGGTTCTCAATTGCTTTCCATGGATGGTGCTTCATCTTAAACAGAATAATTACCATGCTCTCTATCAGCAGCAGGCAGAGTCCTTGCTGTTTGTCTATGTATCCAGGAACAAGAAGATCACAAATACTTTGCATTCTCAACAGATATTATAGGTAATACTATAATATTCAAAGGATTTTGAGAGCAAATTATTACTAGGCACACCATTCCAATCAGTATAAATACAGCATTATTCCATGACACTCAACCACCTAGTGATGGAGAAAGAATGGCTTTCAAGAGGATACCTTAGAGGGATTTCTCAGTTCTCCCTTATTTAGCTACATCTTAGTACCACAGCACAGCATGGCTCATGCCACATACTCATTTACCTTTTATTTTATTCAGGGAACAATGTATTATGATTTTAAAATCACTTTTGTACAGCTTGGGTGAATGTATTCAATAAGTACTATTCAATCCTTAAATAGATACACAACACTTTTTCACTCTTTCTGCAAAATAAATTGGAATATATTTATCTGGATATAGCCTATTCATTATCCACAGCTAACAGCCTTCCTCTCCCTCCCACCTTTCAACTTCAAAGGATGGATGCAGTGATTATGTTTCTTTCCACATCTTAACTTCCCACCCATCCAGAATATCTTTTTACACTAACAGCTGTGGTGCCAGTTCCCACATATAGAGTTGATGACAGAAACACCCAGGCTTTTCAAAATGTATCAACACCTACTTTTAGTTTAGACCTGCACTCATTCAACAGCCTCCAAACACCTAAATAGCTCACTTCTTCTCCAAAAATCCAACGGAAAGCCTCAACAGCTAGGGAACTAGAATTAAGCTCCTAGAATAGCACATGAAATCACAGCTTAATTAACACTGTTAACAGGTGGAAGCATCAGTGAATGTAACAGCAAAAGTAGAAAGTAGGTTAGGCTCAAGGCTGAACAGGTGCTGCTACCCATTCTACATTATTGGTACTAGTATCCGTAATGGATTGCTCTCCACAGAGGCATAAGAGTTTTTAGTATGTGGGTAGGAAGACAATAGTGCTTAGCAGTATTCATTATGCAGTAATCATCTGGGATCAGTGAAGGTGTTATGTATGTATTTACGTGAATATACAAAAAGCTGCTCCAAAAGTACTGCCTCCTATTTTATTACGTTGGCTCACATCTTCAGAGGCAGATGTTAGTGGTATGGCAGCAGAGGCTGAACCTTTCCACCAATATTCCATAACATTTTGCTGCCATGAGACAGACAGCAGCAGAGGTGCACTCTGACAAAATGGCATCTGACATGGAAGTGTGTATGAAGCAAAGGTGTATCACTAAATTCCTCCATATAGAAGAAATGGCACCAATTTACATTCATTGATCTTTGCTGAATGTTTGTGGAGACCAAATAGTGGATGTGAGCACGGTGAGGTGGTGGGTGGTGCATTTCAGCAGTGGTGACACAGCAACAGTGGGCCACCTCTGCTGGTGCAGATTTTGACAAGCGCAGCATGCAGGCTCGTGTTCATGGCAGGTCTAAATACATAGCTAATGGTAGTGAATATGCGGAATAACAGTGTTTTGTGGGTGATAATTTTCACTATTAAATAGCGTAATAGTGTTTTTTGTATCTGCTATAGTTTCCATGGAAATAAATAGGAGGCATTACTTTCAGAGTGACTTACATACAGATAACAGACTTTTTTATTTTTTTCATTTTCAATTTGCAAAATTAACATGGAAACAGTAAAAAGGATTAAGTGGACCTGATTCACTGTCTATTGAATTCAACACTCAGTGACAATGAGCAGTATCATTAGAAGCCTAGAGGAAACCATTTCAGTGCTTGTGGTAGCCCTATAGCACTATGTTGTGTTTGCCTACAAGTACAGGGAACAGTGCTACAGCCAGACCACACAATGGCATAACCAGTATATCTTCCCCAGGATCATGCAATGTTCTAAAGCAAGTCTACACCATATCTCAAGCAGCCTTCCAACACATGCCAATCCTAAACCATTGCTAGCCCCTGTGCATTTGCTTATGACCCAGCACAGCAGCCTTCCTGCACCCAAGCAAGTACAGACGTGACAATCATATCTGATTTACCATCAGCCTTGCACTGATATAAGAAACACAAGCAGCAAGATAAGGAAATGAAATTAAACTTCTTCCTTTTCTGAGTCTCATTTCAATTTTTCCATCACAATTTGGGTAGATGCCATGCCTAGATCTGGCCTAGAAAAAGTAATCTGGGATACAAATGCAAATACAAATATGGAACTCTTGTTCAAAAAATTGCTTAGTACATTCTGATTATACTCTTCCTGTTAAATAAAAGATTAGTGCCATTCAGTTCTTGTATAATTCCTGAGATTAAAAACAGGAGTAATAAATTAAGGTTTACTTAATTAAGGTCTACACCAGCAGATGTGACTCAATTTACACCTGTGAAGTTTCAGTCACTTTCCCCTACAGCTCTGTTTGATTCTGTGAAGTTATGGGAGCTGATTGCAAAAATCATTTTACTAGATAAAAATAATGTATTGTGAAGTTTGAGAATATCTGTCCTGTCAGGATGGTGAAGGCAAGAACGATTTTTCAGTTTGGGGTTACTTTCCTAACATTAAAACACAAGATTCGGCCAAAATCATGGAAAGTTTTACAATCCATATCAGTTTACACAGAAGCAAACCTTTAAATACTGCAGTTTGGAATGTTCCTCTGATGGAATTCCACCACAGTTCTTAGCCATGGGCTCAATCCCATGATTTAAATGGATCTTATTCAGCAGCTTTTTGTGTAACACCTACTGTTTTATGTGACAAACAATGTGATTTTTAACTGCTTTCTTTATTTCTTTCACTCAAGTCAGAAGAGTTTCTTAGGAAAAAATCCAGTAACAACAACAAGCCACACACAGAAGTGTTTTAGAGTTTATCTGAAAGAATAAGAAGCCTTGGGGAGGCAATTTAATACTTGCAGTTTATCTTCTCACGCCCATGGGCTGTGGAGGGCATTATGCTGTCAGTGCACTTAGACTATGTGGAGAGCATGAGTGTGCACTGGGCAGAGGAGGAACAATCCTTTGTGCAGATATAGTTAATACCTTAACTGTGATACATCTCTCAGCAACCTTGTTAAAATGTCATTGTCCTACTCGCATTTGATTTGAAAGCCTACATCATACTAAAACAAATGAGATCAGCAAAACCACACAAAACCATTTTTTCCTATTATCAAGGCATTTTCCTTGTAATCTTCATCTAACACCTGGCCATGGTAATGTTTTAACTTACAATTTGGGCTTGTGAATATTTATTCTGACACCCTAGCAAAAGAGGGTATTAATATTTTTTCAGCAGAAACAGGATGTGTTCAAACTGACAGTGCAATCGTTCTTTCACTTACAAACACTGTTTTTATATCTCACAAACTCAAATTCTGCAAAAAGAAAATCAAATTCAAATTCTGCAAAAAGAAAATACTGCTTGTCCTTTTGCCACTCCAGCATTTACATTATTTTTGTCTACAGCACAGTTCTTTGTTCATTTTTTGGGCTACTTTATATCCATGATATGAAAAGCAATATTTTATAATGCAAGTTAGAAGGATGCAGTTTAATGAGAATTTTTATTAAAAGGAGGACAAAAAAGAATACATATTTATATATATACTATTAGCTTGAATACATAATACTGTTAGAAAGAGGTTATGTGGCTCCCAGTTCAGAGCTGGTTTACACCAGCTGGCTGACAGCATAGGAAGCATCAAAGAGATTGAGAATATCAAATATACACACTAAAGAAAAAGATCTTGTCTTCCGTAGCCTGGAAAACAAAAGCTAAGTAGAAATACAATCTTATCTTATAAACACAGTTGAGGTCAAACTAGAAGGATATAAGGAATCTAAACTAAAGGATGAGACTAGCACACAAATCAGTGAGCAATAAAGAGAGATTTACTGACCATTAGAAAAGTCAGATTCTGAAGGAGCAACTATATGGTGAGGAGAAATACCTAAACTAATATTAAGAAAAAGCCAATCCGTTTATGAAAGATATTACATGAACTTGTTATTTCTAATAGGAAGAAAGAGGATGTGATGAACAATGCAGTTCCTTTCTGATACTGTTCACTTCCTCAAACCTTCATATGTTAGTTGACAATTATTTTCACAACCACTCTGTATCAGCCTTTTTGAAATTTTTATTTATCCAGTTATCAGATAGAAAAGACTTGAAATCACTGCTGACCTGTGATTTACCCCCAGAATGAAAGACTTCAGATCCTGCTAGGGAACTCCTTGATCTCAAGATTCTCTTTTCAATGCATCAATTTTTTTCATCCCCTTTCATCTTTCCATCTTAAGCAACTACACTTTATTCATCCATATTTCAAAACCAGCCTCATTCATTCTCTCTAGTGCACTAACAAGATAATAACTCCTGATATTTAAGTTGCTATCGCAGCATATGCAGCTCTTGCTTTTCAACAAAGAATTACAAATTAGAGTGTAGAGATTATTAAAATATGAATGGCATGCAGTGCATCTGTCAAAGCATCCTCTCTTATTATAGGTAGCAACCTGTCTAACATCTCTTTAAGGAATGTAGATAGTTTCCGGAGTCTAAAGTCAAAGACACTGCCTTAGATAGTAGTTCTAGAGCTAACTGCAGAGTTCTTTACTTGGTAATTTAAATGACTGACCATTCAATTTATGAGCATTCTTAGCAATAAAATTGAGCCTGAAGTTAATAACAGCACATTTTATGTGACAATGATGACAATTACAATCTATAGTTACTGCAGTCATCCTTTGGTCCAGAAGGATGACAGTATTAATTACACACAGTTGCCATTTGTCAGACTTAACTTGGCAGGCAATTGAGCTCTGATCCATCTTCAGCTTGAATTCTACATTTTCCATTTTCTAATCCACTGGAACCAAGGTAATTAGAACAGAGAAAAAATGAGACTTTCTTTCTCCTGACTTGCTTACAGATGTACCCATCCACACGGTAGCACATATTCACATACAACACTACAGTCATACCAAGGCTATGATACTTCTGTTAAGAATCTGTTGGCATTTACTTCACAAAATACTATGCTGCAGAGCTACTACATACCTCATTCACTTTAATTTGTGTTGGATAAAATACAAACTGAAAAGTCTTCCAGCTTATATGTAACTCTCATATAAATAATTCTATTATTTCTTACTAATTCTGTCTGGAATTCTGTTTTCCATGCTTGCTGATATTTCTAGTTAAAATATATTATTTTTCATTAAAATTTGTGGAAAGCATTTCTCTAAATTCTTTGTCAACTGAAAATTGTTGTTTCCAATTTAGGAATCTATTTAGAAGAATAAAATCTATTTAGAAGAATAGAAAAGTATTTGCTTATTCTGTGCTTAACAGTGCAATTTCATGTAAGTATCTGAGGTCAAATTCTAAAGTAGGGTTGGACTTAAGCAAACATATTAACCTTTTCTTGAGCTGGTATATCCATCTAAGCAGTCTTTCCAAACAATCAGTTTCTCTAGTTCTTAACTACGCGTGGAGAAAAACAAACAAACAACAACAACAAAAGAATGACAAGATATGATATTCATGGTAACTCAGCTCTTTCCAGGTAGACTTTAAGAAGGAAGAACCTTAAAGCATGAGATTAAGTCAACAAATTTGCATCATTTTAGACTCAAAATAAATGGCCAAAAGAGGAAAATGTTGCATGAAAGTGTCCATTAGCAAATCAGATGTGCAAGCACTGTCAAAAGAGAAGAGACATCAAAAGAGAAGATGACCAGAGACCTCTCTAGGCTCCCATGGAAACATGCAAACTTGAAGCTTGGTATGATTTTTAAATAAAATCTGCACGTATGAGTAAATCTCTTCCTAACAATGTGTAGCCACAAGAAATGCTTTGCCACATCTAAAAAGCAAGGTATTCCATGTACCAAAGTTTGCTCTTCAGCTCCACACAGTGAAGGGCTTTTTAAACATCAGTGCTAGATTGTTTGCATGGCTATCATCTAAGTTTCCAATTTGCTGTTTCCCAATTTTGTATGTAAAAAAACCAGCCCAATACTAGAAATACTAAGGGATTCACAGTGATTCTCTGTACATAAAGGTGAAAATACAGCTTGAACAAGTCACATGTAAAGAAATGTAACGTCAGACAGAATATTTTAAGTAGATACATCATTTTTAAGCATTTATCATGAGCACTATTTACTGTGGATTATATCATCTATTTAAAATTGAAGATTTAAGATTGCAATAATGGATGCCATTTAAAAATATCTTGAGTCCTTAATATTCAATTAATTCTGTATGTCTAAAAAGGATATTAAGTGTATCAGGGAATTATTGAGTGGCAATAAACTGAAAACTAATCGTTAAAAGTAGTAAGACCAGTACTTCAGGCAGAACAGTTTCAGAGCAGTCAGATCCATAATCTAAAATACCCCTCAAAGTGCCGTAGTCACACACATCCATTAACAATCAGACTGTCTGACAGAGCATATTTTAAGTATTTTGTATCAGCTGTGGCTTAGAAGTTAAATAAAATACTCTAATATTTTCTCCTATTTAATTGAAATCTCCTATAATTGATGCTGCAGTTTTCCACTTGAGACCCTCTCTTCTCTTCTTCAGCCATGAGCTAGCATTGTTCCACAGAGAGACAAAAAATCTATGCCCATATAAATGTGCGTAATACAAACACTGCACACATTTTTCAGGTTGGACTGTGGAAACAAAAAAAATTGTGGAAACATGTTTTTGTTTTTGCTGTACAGAAAAGGATAACTGTAAATCCCCAAATTATTTGCTTAGTGGCTATGCATGTGCTAGTCAACAAACCTTCAGTGACTTCTGTAAGCAACCCTTCCATGGAGATTTTTGAGAGTTTCAAAGGGTTCCTGAAAATATCTTGTTAAAGTAATGCCACAAAGCAAAATGGATCTATGGGGAGGACTTCTTCCTCAGATTGTGTTTACACTTTTATTAGCATACTTTCGTTAGATAAAACATAATAGGATAAATACAGACATACATTTCCAGTGTTTTCAGTGTAAACAGAAATTTCCTTTGAGGGCAGCAAAAGTTATGCCTCACCAAAGAACAGAAACAGTATTTTGAAATCTGGTTTTTGTGTGTAGTTTGTCTCAGAAAATGATCACTTTCAGATGGATGCTTTCTGGAAAGAGTCTTTCTGACATAAAAACTGTCCAGTTTATGTGGCAATCCCAGGCTGTAATTGCCTGTGGACATCCCATGTCCCCTCAGTTGAGGCAACATCTCACTGCTGAGATTTCAAAGAGGTGATATTTGCACACTTCCCTTTAAACAGAAAGTTGTGTAATGCAGTGATTTACATACCTATATAATCCTTGTAGGTAACACCTTTATCCACATTACATGTATTAAGAGATTTTCAGGAATTTTAGGAGTTTGGATTGCTGTGCAAAGAACTCTCTCAATTTCTGTTCACTTGCAGCTTCGACTCTTTCCATTAGTGGTTCAACAAAACCCTTCATTTCCAATTTACTTCCAGATGGTTTGGCCTTTTCTGTTCCACCTTCATTTTCCTCTTTCCAAAGGAATAAATTGTAGTTGTTCCCTCTTGTCCTAAAACCAATTGCTCAAAAGACAGGAGCTCAGATAAGGACAAGGAGCAATCTTTCTGCCAGCTGCAGCCTTCTAGACTCGTGCAATGCTCTTATGAAGATGAACTGCATCTACAAACCACTATACCCTTAATATGACTAGGATATCTCACATATGCAAGATACATCTCAATCTCTCTTACTTTATTCTCCTAAGCTCTATTTTCTGTCACACTTTTGACTGCAGTGAAAAGTTTTTCTGCTCTTTCTGCGCAATGAGCATTGGACTTTTTTTCAGATTACTTAATCTGCAATCTTTTTCGTGATGTTAATATTTTCTACCAGACTGTCAGCTAAGGAGGACTAGGAGTTTACGATACATGTTCAAACCGAGGGTCACGTTGAACATCATTAGATAAATATATGGGATTCTGTATTCATCAAATACAAATTTAACACACTATTCTGTTTTAAATAGGATGTGCAATCTTAGAGGAAAGTGAAAACTCAACATTTAAATATATTCTTTGCTAGTGTAACTAATCATCTCCTGCATCCTCTGACATTTTGATTTATTTAAGATTTCCTTTACTTTTATTCATGACTATCTGATGCTTAGGTACTCTCTTAAACAAGCCAAGAAATTGCCATATTTAAGACATATTATTAGCTCATTATTAAGAGTAAATAAATAGTTCCAGAGTACTTCTTAATACAGGTTTTGGTGCTACCTTATGTTTACTTTAACATAATGCAGGTATTCTCTGTAAATGCTAAGAGGTAGTGGTTCTTTTTCAATGTATTTATATTTCTTACTCCAATATTCTACAATATTTTTTTTTAATGTAATATTTACTGGAGCATTAACTCCCAGTTAATAATTCACAACAGTTTCACAAATCTGAAGTAAAGAAGTACATTTTCCCACATCATTTTTTTTTTTTCCCCACTTTCTACACTTCTACACAGAATTTTTCTTCATTCCCATCCTGATAAACACATCAGCATTAATGTGCCTGCTCTTTTTTCTAGTTTAATTTACTAATTCTGATTGCATGCTCTTACAAAATGCTATTGCAATGTTGTAATGTTTTCTAGTGGTGGACATGTCTGGAGTCCTGCGTGTATCCCATTTCAAGCCTCTGTTATAACTTCAATTTTTTTTGGCATTTGCTCTATAATTTTCCTCTGATATATTTAGCTTCCTCACATCTTTCTTCTTCCAGGCTACATGTTCCCTTAGACAAGGTCTAATGTTGCTGTCTCTAACATTTAAGTGGTTTTCAGTATTTTTATTTTCTCTTGAGTGATTTCTGCAAGGTCTGAGAAGGTTTCTTAGGGTTCACCAATCATTTTAGACCTTCGATTCCAACCAAAATCAAATCTCCAATAACATAATCTACCGACGTAGCAAGATTTCACATCTGACTTGCTAAGTTAATGTTAGTCAAAAACCTTTTTTTCACAGTTTCATTTGCAACCTTTATGTTTCAGTTGCTTTGCTTTTCTTGAGAATACAGCATTCCTCATTCTTATAAATTCATCCTAGCTTAAACCATCAAAGACTTTTGTAGTTCCATAATAGTTGAAGAAACATTAACTTTTCTAAACTCTCTTCCTCAGAGTCCATCCGCCCACATCTAGATATCAAATCCTTATTTTACTCTGTTCCGTGACTGCTGCATTGTTTCAGCAGCAAGGGTTTTCAATATTTCCTTTTTTTTTTTTTTTTAAATTCTCCTTTTTCTCACTGCTGTTCTTCATTTTAAGTATTTTCTCTCTTTCAAGTTTCACCCTGGGTACTATGCAGTACCTAAGCTTTCTAAAAAGAAGACTCTAGCATGACATACAGTGTAAAAAGCTATATACAACTGTCTGCCACATGCCTCTGATTCTTGCAGGCTGCTTGAACGACCCTGGCACACGCCATTTCAGCCTGCTCAGATCTTAAAAGGCAGTGACACATTCCCTTACAGTGACAGCCTAAAGTTAGTCTCTTAAGGATGTGATGATTACCCAGAAACCTCGTGAAATCAACAAGGCCCAGTACAACATCACACTTAAGCTATTGGTTTTCTGTCTGCCTGTGAGCTCTCCCTGAAATGAATTTCAGGAGATAATGGTTGATCAAACTAGGAAACAAGGACAAGACAGTTTAGAGTTGCTTGTTAGGATCATTACAAAAAAAATCCACAAGAATTTTTCTTCTTTATTCTCACGGTAGAAAAATGAACTCTCAGCCATGAATTGAGAATATAAGGAAGAAAAGCCAACATGTATCTTCAAGCTATATTCTTTTAGAGATACTACAGTTCTTGGAAGAACTTTTTGTGAAGAGGTGACAGACAAAAGTAGAATTTGCCATATAATGCTTCTAATTTCTATCTTACCTTTTCACCTATAGTCTTTTATATTGTTAGATGACAAGTCATAAAGTAGCATAATTAGGCAATTATGACATGGCTGTGATTGTTTTCTTCACAAACACAGTGCCAAAGACATGGAACAGTGGGAAATTTCACTTAAAAACTTGTTCCTATGTTTGCAGATTTGAAAAAGATTTGAAAACACAAAAGAGAAAGAAAATATGTAAATGCAATTTCTCTCCAGAGCAAGCCTTGAGGTAAAAATCCAGAGAAGAAGCGAAATGATTTTTCATTAATGCTTATTTGCAGCTTGTAGGGGGAAAAAAAAAAGAATAAAAAAGAACTGAGCATTAATGTATTATTGAGGGCAGACTTCAGAGGATCTGGATTTAAAATAATATAAGGTATAAGGTGATTCTGTGATGATCTGATTGTCAGCTGCACTCTGTAAGGCATAGTAGATGTTGTTCAGGCTTTAAACTTTCTCTGCAGTGAAAAGAATAGATGGTCTAATGGGCGAGGCTGATGTCTCAGAGGTGAAGGTCTGAAGATCTTATGATTTATTGCCCAATTATCTCTTTTTATACGTACATTTAATTTCAAGTTCTGTTTGTGGTGGTTTTTTTCATACAGTTTTTTTTCTGGATATCTCTCAACCAACTCTACAGTTTCACGAACACTAAAACCAAATCTGAGAGTTTTCATTTACAGCTGTGCTGACCACAGTTGCTTTCACTATCAGAGCTATCATCTTTATTTTAAAAAGACATTGTCCAAAAAAAAAAATCCCAAGGTTTGTATCTGTTTCCTTAATTCTAAAGACCATCTTATTGGAATCTGATGTTTAAATATGCCTTCATGGTACAGTAGCCTTGCCAAAGACTATTTAAGGTCTCTGAAATTGAAACTCATTTCCTTTAGACATGTAGAAAAATAAAAGAATATTTTCCACCAAAATTTAAAGACAACTATGATAAGAAATTTTCAATTAGAAATCATTGATAAATTATTTAACAAGTGACACAAGACAAATTAAGAGTTAAACTACTTTAAAGTTTTACTTTTAGTTAGGAATTTTCCTTTCAAAATAATATACTGCCTTTAGAATTACTCCTATTATACCTCAAAAATACAAGCTATTCTGCTGTATCTGTAATAATAGGATAATATGGTAACACCCGTAACAGTCATTTATAGTGTTTTTTAAAAGGTTTTCATAACAGATACTTGAATTCTAACCTTCTGCAACCACAAGCTTTGGTTATTCAAATAGTATTTATTGTCAAGATAAATTCTAATAATTCCCCAAACAGCCACCCACTTACTGGCATAAATTTCCCATTGACTCTAAAAGGAATTGATTTTATACGTATACACACACACACACATATACACATACATACACATGGGCAATAATACTATCATTACAAAATCATAGGGATAATACACTAGTACACTTGGCCTATTAAAAGTTTCTAAGCTTGATCTTGACTATAGCTATAATGCTCATTTTCTGTAGCAAAAAATCCAGTTACCTGAGAACTGAAATCAGTTTCTCCATTCTGCAGGATTCTCTTAGGTGTTCTCCCAGAACAATATGAATTTCTTTAGTTGGTGACCTTTAGGCATCTATGGATTGTAACATACATAAAAAATTTGTTCCTTATAGAAAGGTGCTGATAAATAACAAGAATTGTTGTAATACATAAAAATAACTATTTGGAATCATTGCCTGTGCTCATAGGTATTTGAAGTAATGAGACAGGATTTCTCTTTTCACCATTACAACAGTAGTCTGAGAAACAGACTGCAGTATGATCTGGAACAGATGATATTACTAAATTAATTATATTTTAAAAATACTTATCAGTAAACCTGATCACATAAAAATTGTTTTAATAGCTTGTGTCTGTCAAGAGTATATTTAGAAATCTGTTATAAAAAATATGGATCCCCTAAGGCCAGAGATCTATGTAGCTCTCCAGACTAGCCACTAACCAGTAAGAAATGGCCAATCTGTTATATGGAGAACACACCCAATTTAATAGGGTACACTAGAGCTTACTTGAATTAATCCAAATGGGTGATTTAAATCCTACTTGTGTCTTAAGCATTCTTAAGAATGCCTATCTACAGGGTAGACATTAATGAAAGATCCTGTAGACAATGTAGTAGCTGAAATATGCTGTTTACAAGGGAAAGCAAGAAGATAAAATCTTAACCTGAACTGAGGGGCAGATGTGAGCTGTTTCCAAGCTAGTGTTTGCTAGGATTTTGACAGACCTTGGGGAATATAATGAGTCATTATATTGGAAGAGTTGATGTATGGTTTATGACAGAAAAAGAAAAAGGTCTCAAATAAGAAGTTCCAACAGCATTGACAAAAAAGTGGACTGTAAGAGTATCGTGCTCTACTTGAAAACACAATTTTTGCTAGAATTAGTCTATTCAGTCTGACACACAGACTTCACCCTTCTCTATCAAAAGTTACTCCTAAGCTTAGATTTGCACTCATTAAGATAGCTGACAAGGCAGTCCAGCAGCAAAAGAAAATGATACTAACAGGGGAGCTTTCAAAATTAACAGTACCTGTAAGAGCTAGGAAAAGAATCAAGCACTTAATGATTTGGATGGTGATGTAGTGTGCATCTTCATCAGGTTTGAAAATCACACAAAACTGGGAGCAGCTAACCAGCACACCAGAGCGTTGTGCTGTCATCCAAAGCAACAGGCTGGAGAAGTAGATTGACATGAACCCTGTGTAGTTCATCAAAGGGAAGTGCAAAGTCCTACACTCAGGGGGAAACCAGCCCAGGCACCAGTACATGCTGTGGGCCACTCAGCTGGAAAACAGCCTGACACAAAACCTGGTGGACACCAAGTTGACCGTAAGCTAGTAATGTGCCTTACTGCAGATAAATCTAATGGTATCCTAGCATGCATTAGTAGAATTACTGACAGCACATGATACTTCCCCTCTGTTCAGCACTGGTGAGGACACACCTGTTCTATACTACAATAGAGACATGGACATAGTGGAAAAAATCCAACAAAGGGCAATGAAGATGATGAAGGAAGCTGTAAGGTACTCCTATAAGGAAAGGCTGAGAGGGCTGGGTCTGTTCAGCCTGGGGGAGAAGCAGTTCAGATGGATCTCATCAGTGTCTATGAATTCCTGAAGGGAGAATGCAAAAAGAATGGAGCCAGGCTCTTTTCAGTGATGCACAGTACCAAGACAAGAGGTAACGGACACAACTTGAATCACAGGAGATTCGCTCTGAATATCAAGAAACATTTATTTAGTGTGCAGGTGATCAAGCACTGGCACAGGTTGCCCAGAGAGATAGTGGAGTTTATCAGTGGAGGCATTTGGACATGGTTCTGGAACACTGGCCATATCAGAGGCCAAATTAGAGATTAGGAAGGTTTCTTTCTCATGTAAAAACACTCTAATACTAGTTCAGAGATGGTAAAGACTTCCAGCAACCTGCAGTCAACTCCATAGGCAAAGATACTAAAGAGTAACTGGAAGTTGTGCTACGAAATGTGGAACAAACTAAACTCTGCTGTTGCATGCTCTCTCATGTAGTATCATACCTCATTTGTTTTCTTTTTCTTGCTGTGTAATATCTGTAGGCATGCTGCTCTAAGATTGTTATATTTCCTTTTATAATTCTACATCATAACAAATGTTCAATGGCAGAACAAAATTAGGGAGATAATTATTTCTTCTTAGTCAAACTGCTATATTGTCAGCTGCCATTTGGCACAGCGAGACAAAGAGAACAAATAGGATGCTTACCCATGCCATGGGCTCACTCAGGAAACTCCAGTAGAGTGGATCTTCCAAAGAGAGAGAGATCCTTCCATGCTGGTAGTCAGCTCTTAAATGGGTCTAGGAGAGGTGGAGCCAGGCTCCACCCCTTTCTGCAGCACAGGTGAATTGCTTTCACCTGTGCTCCCCTGGCTGACTCATTGCTCGCCTCAGGTGATTAATCAGAGGTTCAGGCCGTGACTCAGCAGTTCCCGTACACCATCATACTAAAAGCTTCTCCCCAGCATGATAGTGTTATGTTGAGCTATGATGTCTGGTACACCAGGTCAGAAGAATGAAAGTGGACCTATGGGTCCAGACTGGGCAAAGTTGCTTACTTCCTGCAAAAGGGGAGCACCCAGCACCTAGCAGGCCTCTTCTGTGTGTCCGGATTTCAGTTTCTACAAACTTAGGCACAAAAACATGCAGGATACAGATACTCGGTAAGAAAACTTATTACATAATGATGCATTTAGAATAATCTTCTAAAATCAAGCATTCACGCCTTTGTAATTGAGAAACACTTAGCACTGTGTTTTGGAAACCCAAGTAATGGATTTAAACAGCAGTAATGTGTAGCCATTAGCTAGCAGAAACAAGCAGTTTCATAAATGATATTTTCTGCGATGTGGATTTGACATATTATTCCAGTTATAGCTCCTTATGCTGCTTTTAAAATAATTTGAAGGTCACATGAAAGGTGGGACATCTTAAGTAAATACATTCTAGTTTTTCAGTTCTCCTCTGCCACTACTTGGAAGCGATAGCTTTTTCAAGTCAGTGAAAAAAAATATGATAAAGCTGTTGACTCTTGGAATTGAATTGCCTTCATGGAAGATTGAACATACTGTACAAAGCTGATTAAAATACAAAAATTCAGGAGGAAAGCTGCTCTATGTCTAAATGAACATGTGGTTTTTGCAAGTGTACTTTTTCTTTAATCTTAGCTAGAATGTATTTGATGGGACAAATTCTGAAAGTCTGATAAAAGCCACATCAATTTGGTTTTGTTTTCTGGCTAATAGTTCTCTTGGGTAGTCACTAGATGCACACACACAGCTTGTTATTCCTGAATATGCATATTGTGAATAAAAGCCTGGGAATTGCAGTTTTTGAACTTCTGAGTGATTGGTATACATATTTTATCCTCGTTGCTGGCAGAAGACAAAATTCTGACAAATCTGCCTGCAATTTGCAGAGGATGTAGTCTGTAAAAAGGTCCTTCGACGTTCATATTTAAAGGTATTTGAAGTTGTCTGCAAATTTAGGGTACTGGTAGGAGGACATGTGGGAGAAATGTCATTCTGGATATGAAAAGCTTAACCAAAGTCCTTGGACTCCCTTACTGCTGTGAAATAGAAATGTTATTTTCCATTTGGGTGAAAGGCTGAAGCCCTGTGCCCAGTATGGATGAGATGCAGCTGTTTCAGACCAGGACAAGGTGAATCACTGTGCCTGTGTAGAACAGCAACACTCCCACTGAACTCAGCCAGCAGGAAGGCAAAACAGCACTGATCATATATGCTTCTGGGAGATACTGAAGTTCCAGTTTCTGTAGAAATAAACTGCAGACATGAAGACTATGAAAGGAGATAACAGCTGACATACCATACTGTACAGCTGGGCAGTACTGGGTAGGTATGTGGAGTGAGGCAGTTTTTTCTGGGGTCTCATCTGCAGTGCCCTGCAATGCAGCTCAAGGCAGCAGAATACTCTGGCAAAGTCTTGGCAGATGCACGCAGTGTTTTTGTCCAGCTGCAAGGGAGTCACACCAGCTGGTGCCAACCTTTCACGGCTGCTAGGATTATGTTACACCTAGTACAGTAACCCCACACAGGTTGTTGTGGAAGGATTACTTATCGTGAGTAACCCTTTCAAAGACCAAAGTAGATTTTGGATCCTAAGGCCCTGTATGTTATTTCTACCTTTTACCTGTGCTGTTTCTGCAGCAACACAACAAAACATGACTTGTAGTACACGGATTTCAGCAGGATTCAATGTACTACATTAAATACTGTATATTCTCACTGTAGCGTGCAACAGTACTAATGCACAACTTGTTCAATTATGTTCACTTTAAGAAGCCATTATATCCCCAGTGGTCAGAGGGACTAACAGGATCCATCCTCCTTGTTAAGCCCAAGGCACTTATGTCCAAAAAAAACCAACAATCTCTTGAGCAAGTCTGCATGTCTAGTTTCCTCAAAATAAAGCGGTTTTTTTCATTACAAATCAACTAAGTCAGGATTTCACTCCTTTTCAAAAATATAGTGACATTCCATGGATTAGCCTGGCAGTGTAAATAACTGGAAAGGATTTTTTTCTTTACTTTTAGTAGCAAGTTTGAAAGACTCAAGAACCAAACACCCATAGCAAAAGAGAAGCAATAAATAAGCACTTATTTTTATCCACAGCAGGTAATATTTAAAAATCAACATTTTGCAGGATATTAAAAATTATCTCTTTCTTCAAGCGTGTATGTGCCAGTAAAGGGAAAGTGGTCTTTCACATTTATCCCATAAGTGTTGACTTCTTAATAGCAACCAATGGAACTACCACTAGCAGGGTATGCAAATCATTCCCCCAGCTTTGGAAATGTAGCAAATCATATACATATATACATGTATAAATCATTATCCATATAAACATTTCTTAGTGATGCATAGTGATGTGAATGCATATGTATGTACATAATATGCCTGTGTGACTGCTAATAAGTGCACATGTAGACATATATGTGCACATATATATCACTAACATTTCAGCTGTGTAACTTTTACTTTCTCAAAGTGTCTTAATCCCTATCTGTTAAATTAACAAAGCTTTTATGGGTAATACCTATGTATTTAGTTCAGAGCTTTCAAGCTCCTATTCTATGACTGGTTATTCTGCATAGAGCATAGAACACCCTCTGAGTTATCTTGTGAGTCTCCCATTTGAAAAAACTTATAGTCTATTCTTGGGGGGATGTTTTAGTATGCCCTCATATAGGACTGGCTTTTTTTCTACGGGCTCTTTCCCACATCAAACAATATACTATTCACACCACTGCACCTTGCTGCTATTATTATGTTCTACTATCATGTGTAGTTTCCCTGTTACAATGCTTTTCCACTACTATGTTCCAATCCGGGAATCCAGGAGAAGTTTGAGATAACTTGTTCTAGGAGGATACTTCAGCCACTTCTCTGCACAAGGTGAACGTAGAGAGAGTAGTGTGTACGCCAGGATCTCTCAGTGCTCCTAGTCACAGGAACTCCCAACTCTTTCAGTCTCTGGATAAGCCCCACATTCTTGATCATTTTATTTACCCCTGTATGTAGCCTTTTTAACTCTACCATGTGTTTCTTGAGATGCAGAGGCTAGAACTGCACACAGCGCAGAAGAAGGAGATTCAGTAAAGTTTTACATCACGGCAAAATGTTGATACTTATCTTGTTGTCAGTACCCTTTCTGCTGATATCCAATATTTTGTTAGCTATTTTAGTTACTCAATGATTGCAGAGAACCATCAGTGATAATTCCAAGATTTCTTTCCTGAACTGTAACCGTAAAAAGGAGCATTACTTCTCTATCTGCCCATTTTACTAAGGGCAGCAAAGCCTGAGAGACACTGAAGGAGGGAAAAAACAGGTTTGTCTGAATGTGTAGCACTTTCCGTCTACTAGCACAAATCTGTCTGTGCTGGAGCCTTCTAATGGGTAAGCAGGACTCCCAACAGCCCAGCTCCTCTGGGACGCATTGCTAGAGAAACACTCCTGTGAGCAAATCACAGTCTGCAGCATTATCTCCAGCCTCTGCCCCTCTTACTTCAAGTTTACTTACAGCTGCTCCTGTGAAACTGCATTACTGAGGAAGACAAGCTCTTTTCTTCAAGTTGTCTCAGTCCTATCTCAATTCACTGGTGGCAATTCAGCCTTTCCCCTATGTTTTATTATTCTTGAAGTTGCAGTTCAGCCTCTCATGATAATTATACAGCAAATCTTCTAAAAGTCTTGCATATGGCAACTGCATTATTAGCTTTCCATTACTGCCAAGGAAAGTATCTTAATTTAGCAACTGTCTGTTACTGAGAGTGCTACTTGACAGCAAGGCTGACATAAATATTTATTGAACTCGCAGGGAAAAAAAAATCTACCAAGTAGGATAGAGCAGTCATTCATAGTGGAAAATTAACAACTATTTCACTAACCTGCTTCTCCTATTGATGGCATTCCAAGTAGGACATGCACAGGAAATGAACGTGTGTAATGACTGCCACCAACGCCACAGGGTGAAAACACAGCTAACAAAAATAATACTGGATTCAAAAGTCCATCACATCTGTACAGGGCTTCTTATCTAACTGCTTTGGAAACAGCCAAATTACAAGGTGCAGGGAATTTCAGCTTTTCACTTTTAGTAATCACTGTATTTGCTGCTCATGCTATCCAGTCTTTTCTAAATTTCAAACTTGCACTGACAGAAGACAGAACAAATACCAAGACATCTTTAAAGAAAAAGAAGTGCTGAGTGGGCTAACATCCAAAGAGCTAATATTGTAGAAATCCGTACAGTGGAAAAAATAAATGAACATAGTTGGACTTTTCCCAAAGACAAAAGCGTCCATTAAATCCTGCACTGTGCTCCAGGATAACATCCATCTGAAGTCACATATCCACTTTATCCTGGCAGGTATTTAATATAATAATATTCCAAAAGAGCATCTTCCTTAGTTGTTTAGGTATACCTAGTTCAACAGAGTAAATCCCTCCCTACATAAAGAGGTCACAGTGTCTTATGAACTGAGGTAGAACCCTCTCCCTATAAAGTTGAATTGCTTTCAGAATATCATCGTACAGAATACCCTTGAGATCCACAGACATTAACTTTCTAGATATACATTATATCTGATCTGAAATATTACATACTGTAGCAATCCACTGGAAGTTAAGTTACACCTGCACAGTGCCTGAGTACAGATCTAAGGCTAAAAATGTAATCTTCAAAAGCCTTGAATGAGTCTTCAGATAAATTCTGTTTTGTTTTTTTTACTGCGAAATTTAGAAAGCCCTATTTGCACATGAACACAGAACTGCTTATATTTTAATAAACCTCTGCTCATGTCACAGACAATGCTGGAAGAGCCTGTTCTAAGTCACCCTGTAGAGCATGGGTTTTGCATAAGAGCTCCCACATGGTTTTCACTATTCTGTGATTCCGTGATATCAGAACCAAAGAAGGATCCTTAAGTTACCATCCCTATAAAGTAAATCTCTAAATGTCATTCAGTAGATTTTCTTCATAGCCACTGCTGATAATACAACAGAAAAAACAGAACTTTCTTCAGAAGCACAGAAGGAGGATGCTGACTCAGTTTTAATAAGTAGTTCCATGGTTTAATAAAGGACTTCTATATGATATGACAGATTTGATCCTCCTTCACCTAAAGGTTCATATCCTCCTCTTTGATTAGAGTCACATCAGTAAAGCAAAAGAATACACTTCCTGTCCTTACCTGTGGCACAGAGCTGATCTCTAGAAAAACAAGGGTCAATGTGATATCTGGTTCTCGTTCCCATTCCTAGTTTACCCTACACATTGTGCCTGAGCAGTCATAGTTCATAAAAAGTCACAGCAGTGGAGTCTGGAAATGAGAGCTTTATTTCTAAATTCAAACTTCTCCGAACAAAGTTTCCAAACAAAGGCAAGGGCTCTGCTTTCTGAAGAGGCAGGCTTGGAAAATTTCAGACATGAATCTATATCTGACCGCATACAACCAACCCACACTTGTGTGATTGGGTCCCCGGTAGGATTTCAAGGCTATTCCTACAGTTGCTCCATCCCACCTTCTGTTGCATGTAATGATTTTGAGACTGTCTTAATTTTCCTGAGACCTTACAGTGAGTAGATGAACTTTATCTGTGGAGCAACGTGTTCTAAGATGACACTTCTTCCTGCTGTGGATCCACAAGAAAATTTCAGGGTCAAGTACCAATGTTCAATATGTTGAGAATGAAACACTAAAATACTTCATTATTTCTTTATAGTTTTTATAAAAATAAATAGTTAATATAAATAAATAAGGATTTAAATTATTCATCAGCTGCAGCAGTTTCAAAATGCTCAAAATTACACTGGGAAAATAGAATTATTTTCTAGGTTATTACTGATGCTTAGATTTAAGCATGATAATGGGGACACACATCTCCCAAAACTATAGTAGCGGTATTTTCTTTAGCAACATGAGCTCAATTTATTTTTAACTTTAAAATGTGTATGATTTACTCTGCAAGCCACAGCCATTATAAAGCACTTAAGGAATTTTCATCCAGTTATCCCATCAGATCACTCCTTTGGATAAGCACGCCTAACACTGTAATTTTGAAGACACTGAATCGTTCTGAGTATGTAACTGACTGCCCTCAAACTATTCACTTTTAATGCATTTTAAGGGCTGTATGATATTATAGTCAAGTTATGATTTCCAAAACACACACAGACTTACAAGAGCTGTCCCCATTTTCTCTCTCGCTGGCACTGTAATCTCCATGTGAGTTCATTTGCTTATAGTTGACTATAACACTAAAGACTTTTCAAAGTCTTACGATAAAAAGAATGAGTTCATATGTCATAATTCACTGCAAGAGTTGTGACTTCTGGATTGTTTAGTGGAACTGGTAACAAAGACGGATCGAGCTGAGACATAAAAAGATACACAACAGTACAGCTCTATCTGCACCGTACATCCCTGGATAACTCAGGGAAAAGGCTGTGGTCTTCTGTGTTCTCTCCATGTTGCACTACACCTCTATAACAACAGGTCAAATGCTGAGGTGTTTGTGACAGATAGATGTATTTCTTAAGGCAACAAATGTCCTTTAAATAACAGGAAAATTTCAATACAGGTAGTAAGGCCTTTCTGTGCTAGCAAGCACAGAAAGCAGTGATGCTTCCACACATACACTGGTAGGTAGCTCAGCTCGCCCATGTTGTTCTCACTCTGCCTCCTCAAAAAGTCAAGGGGGAGAAACCGCAATGAAAAAAGTCCTTAGGTTGAGGCATGCCAAGGAGATCCTCACCAATTACTATCATGGGGAAAATAGCAAAAGGGAGATTAATGTGATTTACTGCAAACTAGTAACAGACTTAGTAGCGAGAAACTAAAAGCAAATACCACCTTCCCCCATCCATCCCCTCCTACCTATCTCCTCTCCTGAACAGCACATGGAAATGAGGAATGAGGGCTGTGGGCAGCCTACAACACCTGTCTGCCCCTGCTCCACAAAGGGTCCCTTCCACACGATAGCATCCTTCCTGTGCTGATCATCGTAGGCTTCCCGCAGGCTGCAGCTCTTCAAGCACCGCTCCAACACAGCTCCATACCACAGTGTCCGCCCTTCAGGCACTGCTCCAGCACTGCCCCCATAGGCAGCAGCTCCTCCAGTCCTCCTGCCCCACAACAGGCTGCTCCCCATGATCTGCAGCTCCAGCCTGGGCCTGTTCCTGCAGGGGCTCTTTGTGGGCTGCGGCTCCTTCAGGCCTCATCCAGTGCTACTGCGTAGGCTCCTCTATGGCTATACGTGGACATCTGCTCCTTGTGGTCCCCATGGGCTGCAGGGGGACAGTCTGCTCCACCACTCCTGGGCCACAGGGAACTTCTGCTCAATGCCTGGAGCAGCTCCTGCCCTCTTTCTGCATGGACCTTGGTATCTTCAGGGCTGCTTCTCTCTGTTACTCAGTCCTCTCTCCCAGCTGCTGGGAACTCTGGGTTTTGCCAGATATGTGGCACCCCCTGGTTCCTGCAGTCCCCTCACTACCAAAATTTCACCCTGTAACCTCAATACAATGACACATCTCTGACCTCAGTGAACCACAAAGATAAATACACACACACACACACACACATATATACATTCACTATAAAAAGGACAGTGATAAAATTCAGACCTTAAACTCTGAGATTGCTGAGTGATGTATGGCTCTTCACAGACAGGGAGCAGGCAGGCAAAATAGAAGTTGATGACATTAGAAGAAGAAGTATATAGGACTTTGGAATTATGTTCATCATTTTCATTTAAAGATGGATTTGATTGCCTCTGAGCCCTCGAGGAGCTTGGAAATAGGCTGAACTTCATACTCAGACCACATCTGTAAATGAAAGGTTGGCTAAATTAGAAGGCTGTCTTAGAGGCAAGACAGAAAAGAAGTTCACACATAGACTTTGTGAAACAGAGGTGAAAAGAAAAAGTGCTATTCTTGCTGCAGATATTACAGTATGTGTCTTTTTACCATGGAGAGAGACATTTTGCAAAGCCTGCCTGTACATATATTTTTACTTCTTTGTTCTTTTACAAAGCAAAAGCTGGAGCTGCTTGTTTCATCACCACAATCTATTTTTTTTCAGAATTTGTCTTCAAGTTCTGATGTATACATGAATAAAATATCGGTAATTTGAAAGCACTGTGCAAGTTTAATTCCTACTCTCAAATATTTCAACTTACTGCATTCTGAAGTTAAGGGTGAGATTATTGATTTTATCAGCTTTCTGTTGTGGAACATATTTTTCTCTCTCCATTCACTACAATATACACAGACTACCTGAATTTAATAGAAAAGAAAAAATTCTCTCTCTCTTTCAATATGCAATCTGAAGCCAAGGTACAGAGACTCGATTTCTTTGAAAAGGGGATAGTCTCGAGATATTCCTATTCCTAATGCACACCAAACACAATTGCTTCATAAATTCAAGTAATCTAATTTCTACTTAAAGCCAATGGGATGCTCTCCATTGACTCAAATGGAGCAAATCTAGTTAGACTGCTACACCCCTTGACTGGCCCTACTAGGACTAAAATTTCCTTTAAAATACTATGAGGTTTTTTGAGATATTTCTTCCAACTCATCTCACTGGTAACAAAACTACATTTTCAGTAACTTTCCAAAATACACTGAGAACAGTGCAACTCTTGAATTTAGAAAATAAGGATATTGCTGAAATATACACCATTCCCATTCCACTGTATTGCCACAAATTCTAGCCACATAAGTTGCTTAAAAGAACTCTTAATGAATTTTCAACTTTCAGAGAGGCTGTTCTGAAAAAAAAATTAATAATCCAAGCTCTGAATTTAAGTACTTAAATATAAAAATCCACCATATCACTAGATATACTACAGGTATCACAACGAGAAAATGAAGTAGAGTGCGTAGACCACCAGAGGGATGACTCTCTGCAGTTTATGCAGTCAGTGCTTTGCAAGCACGAAAAGAGATATTTCTAATTCATAAGTAATTCTGGGATATTTTGAGTAGTTTTCTACTTATTCTACATAAATTCCTGTGAAATTTTGTCAGCTACTTCACATTCATATTTCGTGCAGTTTTAATAGAGACAGTGAAAACTGCTGGGATTAGCCTGCTGATTGTATAAGGAGACAAAATAGTGTGGGATGAGTATCTGTTCACTGAATTGTTCCTCTGTAACTCCTATAGCAAAAAACTTTTAATTGGATGAGGGGACTGTATCAATTTTTCTTTACTTGTGCGAGACAATTTGGGTTATTTTACTAAACAAGTAAATGTGTACCAGTTTTTGTTTCAGCCATGTTCATTAACACTGCCTGTCTTTTGTGCCTAAATTGCAAAGGTACTATTGTCCCTTATTCTGAAATACCATCAGGACTCCATGTGAGATATTTGACATTACTGGCACCCAGTATATTACATGGATACTGACCACAAGACTTGAAGCTACCATGGAAAAATGTTTAAAAACTTCAATCTGCAGTCCAAATAAGACCATGCAGTTCTGTCTGATTACCCCTACCATAACTAAACTTTTCCAGACAATTTCAGCTGCAAATCAGGCAGTGAAACAGAGATGGAACTGGAATTACAGTTTACATGTAATTCCATTCCTCTAGAGAGCTACCCTTAGCAAAAAGATCAAAATTTAGATCGATTTTGGATTTTCTCTGATTTTGAAGGATTTATTATTTTGTATATCAGGTTGTCCATAGTTGCATAATAATTTTCCTAAGTATTATATTTCTATCATCATCTTGATGCCTAAAAGAAGTGGGAACAAACTGAAAATGATGAAACCCAATCTACTGGGAAGAAAAAGATAATGCTTCTGAAATCTTAAAGAAAATTAGTTCCAGTCTCTTTCTATAAGTTAAAAGAAAAGGATCTAATTTAAAATATATATCCCTTTTAGAGAGGCTTTTTTTTAAAGTAACTGCAAAATTATCTTTTCAACAAACTTCAAGAAATGTTAACAATGTATTCTCTACTGAATACTGACAGTCTTTGAATGTTGAAGTCACTATCTAAAACTCCTGAACTTAAGTATGACTGACCAGAAAAACACTGAGTTCTAAGGCAACCCTGAACTATGTTACTGGTTGTGAGTCCAGCTCCCGGCATAAGGTGATGACAGACATTTTCAAGTGAGTATCTGCAAAAATGACAGATTGTGCAAGGTGTTTTTTCCACATTTTGTCGCTCAACATCCACAGGACTACAGTCTTTGTTCTATAGGGAGGAAAATTCAGGACAGCCCTGTCATACTCACCTAGAATGAGTTTTATCAGTTGTGTGGTCAGTCTTAAATTGTGGGACTGCAGAAAGGGGTAGTGGTTTTAAACAAAAAGAGGGTAGGTTTAAATTAGGTATAAGGAAGAAATTCTTCTCTGGGAGGGTGATGAGGTGCTGGAACAGAGAAATTATGAATGCCTCATCCCTGGAAGTGTTCAAGGCCAAGTGGGTTGTGGCTTCGAGCAATATAATCTAGCAGGAAGTGTCCCTGACCATGGCAGGGAGTTTGGAACCAGGTAAATGAAGATCTTTCAAGCCTCTTCCAATGCAAACCATTCTATGATTCTATGAAAACTCCACATAGTTAAGGTTTCCAAAAAATATCTGGTAAAAATTGTCAAATGTGGGAAACTATTAAGTCTTATTCCAGTATGTTTGGCCCATCAATACACTTAAGATCAAAAAAAAAGGGCAAAAACAGCTTACACTGAATCAACCTCATCCATGATCTTGAATCAGATCTCCCTGAGCTGATCTAACACAGTATTTCAACACACTAAATAGAGCTGTTCTTATTGATGTTGAGATCAAGACAAGAAAGATGACAGGTATTCCATTCAAGTATTGCTTTCAGATTATATTTACTCAGAAGTTACCCTAGTAGGAATAGGAGTCAACAGATTAAAATAGCACTTGCTGAAGCTTTTTTCTGGTTTACAAGATTAGATTAGAGATTTTATGCTTCAGGCAGCAGGGAAGCAGATCCATACATGCACTGGAATGAGTGAATGGGCAGTTTATGCAAGAAGCAGTGAAGCTGAGATTAACGTGGTCACAAATCAGCAGAGAAAGAGGGTCAGGGTCAATTGAAGGAATATAGCCACAAACACACTTGGCCTGTGAAAGCTGACAAGTTTTTTTCAGTGCATGATTTTGGATGTCAGGTTTGCTCATCACACATAAGACTGGAATCAGTTTAACAAAGTCATGAAGAAGATATCAGGTATCAGCTGCCTATATTTACATTTTGGTTCGGGTTCTTATAGGAGTGCTTCAGAGTCAGACGAAGTTCTTGACCCTTGGAAGGCCTTTATTTTGGGTTCTTGGGTGCTGGGAGCCAAATTACACTTTTCAAATCTAGGAGATGCACTGAGATATCTACTATTAGGCTGTAGGAATTCAGATCTACTTAGCAGCAGAGAACAGAAAGAGGAAGAAAACATTTGGAAAGAATCTTCAAAGATCAGGCCAACTGCCTGACCTCTTCAGGGCTAACAATAAAGTTCAAGTATATTAATGAGGTATTAAAATTGAATCGTTAGGACAACCTTCTATTGCTAAACCAGCAAAATTATTTATTGCTTCTATTGGTCTAAACCAGCTCACGTGGAGAAAAGACTCCATCCTAGTACAGGCAAGTTTCATCACAGATTACTGTTTTTTTGGATATACTATTGTAATCAAGCACTGAAGTCTAGTAATTGCTTTCAGTGTGAGGACGTTTCAGACATTTATTGCCCATCTGATCTGTTATACCCATAAAGCTGATGTTTGTCATGTAAAATCGTTCCCAAGTCTATCCTTTATTCTCCTGCATGTTTTGATCCGTACCACAGGGCTCTTCAGTACCATGTTACTGGATATAACACTTTGAAATTACTTCCATCTTTTTGCTGTTAGGATGTAATACAAACTCATACCCAAAAAGCATCATACTTTTCAGAAAATTATCAATATCAAAAGTACAAATAATTCCTAGACATTCCAAGAAGCATGGCAGCTTTTTCTGATTTCCCAGTAACCTGATGCTGCTGAATATGCTTACTGATGTTAACAGGAATTGAGTGCTCAAAATGTATACAAATAATCAGTGTCAAATTTTGCAAACTTGTCTTTCTGATGAAGACAGATAACAGAATTTCACGAAGCTTAGCAGTTTAGACATTCTTGGACAAAATGGGTGCAATTTGGATAATAGAGATTGGTAGTCTTCTGTTAGCTGCTCTCCATTTTTACAAAAGGTCTTTAAACATGAGATCTTTAAGCAGTTCATTATGAAGCTTCATTATCTCTATGTGCGATACCTGTTCTTTTTCAAAGAACCTTTAATTCATTCCTTAATTATTTCCTGCTTTATTTTAGGACACTCAGGAAAGGCACAGAATACACCCTACATTTTCTCGAGCTCTGATTCCACAAAATATCCTCCTCTAAATCTCTAAAGAGCATATATTTCTGCACAATCAGAAAGCCTCTTTGAGCCATTTTTAGCCATACAGATATCTGTGTAAAATACAGGTATGATCTCTCCATTCTGTTATTTGGTGCATCTAAAGGACAAGCAACAGGAACTGGGGAGATGACCTGTTCTCCCTCAGTCCTTCTCTTTGGTTTCTTTCTTTGGTTCCTTTCTTTGGTTTCTGATAGCCTGTGGCAAACCTCCTTCCTAATTTGTGTTAGAGGAAGCTAAGTGAAGAAATACATGTTTATTAGATTTCACAATGTCACATACTATAAAACTGCTGCTAGAGAAAATGAAGGGTCTATTAAAATTCCCTGTTGAGAACAATACTAAAAACATTCTAAAGTGATACAGACATGAAGAGCAATCAATTGAAATTTCTCCAGAAAGTAATTTTAAACAGTTTTCCAGGATTCTGTGGCTTATGCAATCACTTTCTTTCCCTATGCTTCTTGCCTTTCCTCTCATACATTCTTATCAGGTAACTTGAGCAAAACTTGCAAAGGGGAAAACGTCTCTAAGATAATATCTTTCCAGTAGCCTCGTGAAAAAAAGTCTGAAAATGAAGCATGAAGGAAAGTCAGAGGTGTACAATAGTCTCTTATTAGGCACTGGAAAATTGACCACAGGCCCAAACCAAACTTATTCCTTTCAGTGCTTACAGAACTATTTGTTCATTCCTGTATTCTTGTTTAAATAATTGGCAAATTTTGCTTTGTAAATATCATGGATGCATAAAGCAGCTAAGTGAAAATCCCCAGGGTTTAGTGGAGTCTATCAGCACCTTACTATTGACTTTACTCTGGTTAGGATGTGACCAAAGACCTTTCTTTCTAAATAGACAAAACAGACAAAAAGGTAGGAGAGCAGATCAATATGACAAATAATTTATTCCCTTCAGATTATTCTTACAGGTTTAATACGTATGTAAGTCACTTCTAAAGTAATGCCTCCTATTTATTTCCATGGAAGCTAAATGAAGATCACAATTACTCTATTTGATAGAGCAAATTCTCAGCTATAAAGCACTATTTTTAGATGTATCCACCACCATTAGCTATGCATTTTTACCAGCAATGAACAAGAACCTGCATGCTGCACTTGTAAAAATCAGCATGGCCATCCAGAACATGGATGGTCCTTCATGTTGCTGTTGCCATTGCTGAAATGCACCACTCACCATTTCACTGTGCTCTCATCCGCTGTTTGGTCTCCATAAGTGTTCAGTAACTGTCAATGAATGCCAATTTTTCCACATGGAGTAATTAAATGACAAATCTTTACTTCATACACACTTCCATGTCAGACAACACTTTGTCAGAGTGCATCTCTGCTGCCATCTGTTGCATGGCAACAAGATGTAATGGAATGTTGGTGGGAAAACAATTTCTACTGCCATACCACCAACATCCACCTCTGACAGCATGGGCCAGTATAACAAAATAGGAGGCACTTTTGGAGCAGTGCTTGTAGGTACCTAGTGTCATCATACTATCCTTTGATCAGGGAAAAGGTCATCAAGGACCCCAGTAGGAAAGCTACCAAGGATGATGATTTGAGTAGGATAGTTTTATTGGGATTTCCTTTCACCACATCTTTTCAGAGGTTGTTAAAAACAAAATTACTGATCATCCACTTTCAAAGAGAATCTGAATGAACATGAATATGCATGTAATAATTGTTTTCAGGCTCAAAGGCATCTGTTTATTGATTCCCTGTAGAGCAGGAGAAGTTTCAATACTAATCTTGAATCTCCTATTTTTATGCCCAGTAACTGGATTTCAGAGGTGTGTCCAGCCAATGCTTTGTAGGCTAGAGCTAGCCTATGGGACAACTGTCTATTATCAACTGTCACATTTACACCTGACAAGTCTGGCACATCAGGTGAGGAGGAAACCCCTTAACAACAAAGAACAAGTCAAACTACCTAGCCGTCACTCAAAACCTCTGTTTTCTGAACCCACACAATAATGATGGGCCCTTGGAGGAGGCTGCTGTAGTCCTGGTACTCCAGAATTATATTTTCTTTCGGCATATCTAAGTCCTAAAGTCGGTATCCAGACGCTGATAAGGTCTAACCTCTTTTGTTTACTAGCTATAGGGAATCAGGTTGATTTCAGTCAATACTTTGTAGTGAACTCTGACTGGAATACACAAATTTTAGAGAGAAACATTATACAGAGTGTGGTATCCAAACCTCTACAATAACTACTTATATCAATTACCTAGTTCTCTTAGATAAGTAAAGGGAGAGAAAGCAGAAAGTTTCAGTCTACTTTTTATCAATTTTAGCTTGTTCATTCTGTATGTGTTAAATATCACAACGCAATCCATTTCACCAGACTCAGGTAGCAATTATGCTTTTACTTTTCTAGGCAGTAATGGAAAACTGTCTAATTTAGCCACTGTCAGATATTAAAAATGATTCCTGACTTCAGAACTGGCACAATATAAATGTTTACTGAGTTTGCCTCAAACAATCTGCCTTACTTTAACATTTGGTTTTAACTCCTGCTTTGTTGAGAATGTACTTTCTGGTGTCAGCTTTCCATTGTAATAATGCGGCATTCTAAGCACAGAAAAAATTGCACAGCACATAAACAAGCTTTCCTTCCCCTTTTCAGTCCTACTAAGAGAATATCAAAGGGCAATTGCTATGCATTCAGTCATAATCATTTAGTATAGAACCTGCAAAGCTAGCTCAGGAGACCTCAGTTCTTATATAAATGTGAACAGGGCAAATGCTATGCCCAATATCTCAGGGAAAACACTGACACAGTTATTAAGGGAAAGGTAACTCACTGAGCCTGCCTCATCAATACACAGCACATTGTATATTGGTGAATTTTGAAAGCCAGTCCTAACAATGTGTGTATGAAATTTGAGGGCTTACCTTCACATTCATATTACTCTTTTACTTCAGTGCAACATGGACAGATGCTTCAATACAAACTACTGAGAAATGAAAAAACTGTCTTTGTCCAAGCCATCTGAACAAGTGAAGGAATAATGAGTAACCATGTTCCCTAATTACCTTAAATGACAAACAAGTCTAATAGTCCATGAATATCCCCTTTCCTGGATCAGAAGTTATGATTTCTAAATACGAGAGGTAAGGCGTCAGGTGCAAACTTAATACATAAGATGTCTGAGCAACATGTTATGTTCTCAGTTTTTCCACTACTATTATAATTGATGGCATCCAGTAGGCGCACACAGCGTACAGGCACATTTACAGCTGTAAAATAGTAAGCTTTGAAGGAGAAATTGTGTTGAGATTTACAGACGTGTCTCAGTGGGTACTAACGTATCACTGCTGAAAACACATCCTTAGGCCATGGCATAAGACACAGGGGAAAATGTATTTGATCTGCTTTTCTAAATCACCAAATTTTCATCAAAATTTGTACTGCTGAGCAGGTATACTGAAGGAAATCTGGAACAGCAGCACTGAAGCAGGTCTGAACTGAGGTGCCTTGTTAGATAAGACTCCATTTGCACTGCTAGAAATAATTGCTACAAAGGCTTTTGGGCAAGTGCACTTCACACATTTGGGAATAGAGTCATTGGGGTTATCTCTGGAAAGGAGACATGAGAGCCAACCTTGCAACGCATCAAAGACCATCCAGGGAGTTACCTCAGGACTCTGCAGGAAGACAGAAAGCTGAGTTCTCTGGCCTCTCACCCTCTACAATGTCTCACCGCAGCCAGACATTTGCCCACTCTAACAAAGAGGCAGATACGGCCTCCAAACCTCACAGAACAGGTTATCAAGGAGCACCAGTGCGGCTCCTCAAGGAACCTTAAATGAGGGACTCGTGGAAAATAGACTGGGGAATCAACACATAAGCACAATAAAGAGCCCTAGCTGCAAGTAAGTAGGACAAATGCTGAAGGTATGAACGTATATTTAAAAGCTGTGTTTGTTCTTCATCTAGCTTGTTCTTGAAATACATGAAAATTACCTTGAAAAATAATAGCTGTAATAATAAATAGTTGCTGGTAAGTGGCACTAGCTGTTCTGTTCTTGTAAATGGTATCATTAGGATTTCACTTTTGCAGGGATAAACTAATGCATTCATTGTGGAGTCCTTTGCTCCTTCTAAATTCTTTGCTGGCAGCTGGTATTTCACGTTGTCAGAAAGCCTTGGCAACCCTTGTTATAGCCCAAGATCCCACCACAGAAAATCTCCATAGCAAAACCATATAAATAAAGGTATGACCAATTTTCCTCACTGGCTCAGAGAGATAATTCAAGTATTTTTATTTATTAATATCACATCCCACTTATCTACTTGCATTCCTTCTTTGTTCAGCAAAAAAGCATTAAAAATGAGTTCTGTTTTCATTTTAAAGCACCCAAGCTTGCTTTGAACTGATACTACTCTCATGGTCCTCCAGCTGAAAGTGAGAGAAGTGCTAGCAAGTGCCCATGATGTTTCAGGACTTAAAAGCCACAGGACTGTGACATGATCTAACTGATGAAGTAAATTATGCTGACTCAAAACATTCTAAATTATTAATGTCCTTACCAATTTCAGCTTGCTGACCTCTTTTCTACACTGGTGAGCTCACCTGCTGAAAGGCCAAGAACTCAAACGTTTGACATTTTCTTTCTTCTAACAAAATAAATAGTATCTCTCTTACACAGATAGCCAAATGACCACAAGAAAAACACTGATGCATACATACTTCTTATTAAGCACTTTCTGAAAGATGCTCTGCATTCCTTCTACGTAACAGTTCTGTCTCCCATGAAAATTGCAGGCCCTTTTTTTTTACTAGGACATCTAGTAAAATTTAAATGTGCACTGTGTGCACAAATTTGAAGAAATACATTTTTGTACTCTGTAAGATATCCCACTAATGGAGTTCTGAGCCCATGCAGTACCATGAGGAGGTGAGCAGAACATAACTGCGTCACCCATTGCACCTTTCACAACTGGTAATATCTCAGAGCAGAACCTGATCTTACTGCACTTGTGCTATACCCATCCCTTTTGGCACTGACAAAATGCACCAGAAAGCAGTATTCTTTTTACTAGACCCTTTGGGACACAAAATAATGGTTCTACCTCTTTTTAATCCAATACTTATAGTATATATATATATATATATATATATATATACACACTAATTCCTGCTTTAACATCCTGAGATAGACTATCCTCTAAAACTTCAGCCTATGCTCTTGTTCATCTCCATTGGGTGAGAGTAATAATTTGTGAAGAGTTTGAGCTAAGCCTTTCTCCATTTCTTTACAATTCTTAGTTATGGTTTTCTTCCTAGATTAAATAAATTACTAATGAAACTCTCTATTTAACTTAACCAAAAGATTTCTCAGCTCTCCACCTGACTCCTTTTAATAACTAATCTATCATATAAAATAGTAGATCACTTCTGATAACTCTAAAAGACCGCACTATGTGTTAGCTTTATATCAGACAGTTCATTTGGCTATCAAGGGCAACATAATTGACTTTCATTTCAGTATCAAGGGTGACATAGGTAATTCTCTGATTGACAAGGATGAAAAATGTTCCTTTGTTCTGAGATTCAGACTGAAGAAAGCAGGCATTAGTTTGGATGATGGATTCATCTGAATATTGATATGATATGGAATAAGATTATTAGGCAAAGTACATTCACGAGAGGTGTATCTCTGCTTGGTAGCAATACTTTAACAATAACCTAACCCACAAAACTTGAGCTAGCCTTCACATATTCTTTTGCACAGCAACCTTGTTTATGTGTTTAATTCTAACTGCAACAATGCCCAAAGTCAAAGAGAAAAACAGTATCGCTTTCCAAAGACTGCCCTAGGAGAAAGCTGCCTTGTGTTCCTGGAATGACACGAAATGAAACTCACTTCATAGGAAACTTATTACCTTCTGTTCAGGATCACATAGGAGGCAGGTTGTTATCCCTTAAAATGCAAGGAGAGCTCTCAAGCTGTGTTGAGGGACCACTGGTCCCCCAACAACAGCAGCATTTGACCAGAAAGATTTGCTCCTCTGGTGAGTAGAAAGAGTAATTTTATTGTCAAAACTATTTCAATATATTTTACTGTGTCATAAAATACTATTTTAATCAAAATCACAGCTTTCTTCAGAATGCATTGATTTTTCTCAAAATAAGGTCATATTTTTAATAGAATGCCTTACTCTTGGAAAGAATTTCAACATTGCCCATAGAGCAAAAGTCCCTAGCTTTAAGAATTCCCATATAGCAGCCGAGCCTTCAACTTTAAACACCAGCAGTCTGCTTTGCTTCCCCTCATTTTCAACAAGTTTTTTTTCCTTTCTAGTCTTCACTCTGCATTACACAGGCCTCATATGCAAAGTGACTATCTTCTGATGAGCCATGATTCTATTTTCAGTGCTGCAGTTATCATTGAAGTCTGTCAAAACCAAATTGCAACACTTTGCAAAACAAGTACGGGAATACAAGCACAATCCTCAGCTGCATATGTTATGTTGGCACAGCTTCTAATCCAGAAGGTATAGACTGGCTGTAAATTTCAAAATGGAGCAGTAACTTCTGAAGTGCATTTACTATAGCACACTCTTTACCAAAATCTTTAATGTGCAGCTCTGTGTGTTTCCTAATATCTTTCTTGGTTGATTTGTGGGTGTGACTGAAACACTGCCTGATGGCCTGGCTGACCACTGCACAGTTGAATACTGGTTGACTCTCATTGGATACACAGAAATTCTTTCCAAGCAACATGCATTACATTCTTGCCAACGGATTCATAAGACTGTGAAATAGCTTTTTACCAAAGCCAAACCTGCTAGGAAGGGCAGAATAACAGAGGTCAGTATCCGGCCAGCTTTGAATGCTTTGCTGGTTACAATGTTTTATGGCAAAAATCAATCCAGAAATACTCTCTACTGCATTCTGATTCCAGTTCTCTGCAGTTGAAGGTTTCATTAAAGATCGGCTTTTTATCACTAGTCACTTTAGGCAACTTTGCTTTCCTTGGAAAAGCAAAAGTATGCATAATGAAGACTGATTATATTCATTTTAGGCACCCCATGACCTTTTTCATTCTTAGAAGTCTATTTGTAATAACCATAAAGACAATGATAGAAAAGATGAGCTACTGCATCTGAAATGCAGCTGTTTTCACCACCTAGCCACTCTGTTTTCACTGCCTTTTGACACAGGTTCTGGTATTTCTCCCTTAAAACAGTGTTGCAGACTGATAGTACCAGCTGGCCACCTTTTGTCCCCCCTGCTGACTCTGGGTGACAGATGGTGCAAACAGCCCGGCATATAGTTCTTGGATCAATATAAGGGACAAAATACCTGCCAGATTGCTGATGACTGAAATGCTACATATTCTGGAGCCAACGGACAGCTTAGCAACAATGGCCCCTAGCCTTAAGGGAAAATAACCAAGATTTTTTTTTTCAAGAGTTGTTCCAGGATAACTGTCATATTGTTTACAGTATGGGGGGAAAAAAAAAAGACTCTGAAAATCAGCTAGAATTTTGACTCAGTAACACAGAATTATAGTAAGATTATATTTCAGTAACTTCTGTTTTATTTCAACTGGCTACCTTCTCATTACTTCTTCTCAACTTCACTTCAAGATTTTAGCTATGCTTTGAGATCTCCCAGGAGTTCCAAAACTGTTTTGTGCAGAAGCTTTCCACTCTAAATGTGGCCTGGAATATTTTTATTTTCCTCTGAGAGATTAAACAGAAGACTTAATTCCTTCCTCTTCTCAGTACAGGAAAACTCAAAAAAAAAAAAAAAAAAAAAAAAAAAAAAAAAAGCAGATGCTTGGGGGATATTGGCTTTGTTTGGCTTGGGCTGAGTTTTGTGGACATTCAGCAGTACAGCTGGCAGTGCCAAAGTTGGCAGACAAAACCAGTTCCCTTCTTGACAGCTATCCAGATGCCTGGCCACAGATTTGTAACTGCATCTTCAAAGTTTGCACATGGCTGGCATAAATAGATAACAGGTGAAATGCAGTCCCAAACTGAAGCTTTTGTGTATGACTGATAATTGTGTGAGATTCAAGAAAAAAAATAGAAGCATGCTTAATGAGGCATTTTCAGTTGAAAAGAGGAAATGAAATGGCACAGACTTGTTGGAGGCACAGGAATGGGAGAGGGAACGAAAAGCTATCGGCAACTGAAAGCAAGCTGTGAAGGAGCACATGACATGCTCTCATCCAGCCTGTCCTCATGTTCCTGAGCACTGCCAGTAAAGCTCAATTCTGCATGAGTTCAAAAACAGCTGAAAGCCTGTCAGTTCATGGCATCAGACTCCCAGAAAACCCTCTTGATATTTTGTAAGGCAATTAAATATTTTCTCTTTTTGGAAGGGAGGAAAATCATTCCTGAATCCTGAAAAGAATGCTGTTCACTGGTTTAAATCAATGCACACAAGAAGCATTATTAATTACTGAAATAGAAGGCTACTTTCCTCATTCTCCTCCCTTACGTAATTAATGAAGCCTTTGGGAAGGTCGCTGTTTTGTAAGAAAACTCTGGAGTAAATCAGAACCCCAGTCCTGGTTCTGCATTGGCCTCATCTCTCCTGGTCTGAGACAGAAGCCTAAGAGAAGCTAACGATTCAGGCAGCGTGTGCTCCCAGCTTCAGTCTCCCTACACAGTCAGTAAAAGTGGTAACATCACACTTGAGTTAGAAGAACATTGTGTGCTTGAAATGTCACCCTTCTCCTTCTTTATTCTAGGAGGAAAGCAAGATCTGGATACTAGGAGGTATGAATTTCTTATATCGATCTCCAGTTGATTTTATAGCAAACAATCTAAACACAGCCTCTAGGATCAGACTGGTTACTGCTATAGTGCTTTCTGTTTGCCTTGACTGGAGTCAAGCAAAGCAAATGGTGGGTCTAGAAACTGCCATTGGCCACGAGAGGCACACAAATAGTAGCTGCAGAGATTGATGCACAGACTTCAGCAGTAAGTAAGAAGGAACACAGAAATAAGTAGGTAAAGCAAAGGAGAGATGTGTGCATTAAAGGTAAAGGAGGAAGAAAGGTAAAAGCAGAGAAAGAGAAATGTGCAGATGACAACAAAAGCAAGAAGAAAGCAGAAGGGAAAAAAAGATTTAGAAAGACAGGAGTCTTCTTACAAAACAGACTATAAGTTGGTTTCTGTGTATTTCAGCGTACAGAAAACTTCCCAGGTGTCTTTTTATCTTTTCTGCTTTGAAATTACAAAATTTCTTATGAATTTAGATCCCACGTTCTTAAAGATTTTTCCATTGTATAGCGGTATTCAAAAAAGTGTCACCTCCAAAAGGAGGACTGATATTTAAAATCAGTTCTTATAGTTTTTGCTGGCAGTGTGTCTTATGATATGCAAGTCCAAATTCCTGGAATTTGTGATTTGAAGAGAATCCCAACATTAAGTCTGAATGAAAATGGTAAATTGTTTAATTATTACATTAAGAAATTGAAAGTCTCTTGGTCTGAACATTATTAAAAAGAGCAGCTGATTTCTTCTTTTAAATATCATATTTTTGTTTTATTGCCATAAGTGAGAAGTTAACTTGGCTATTCTGAATGCCAGAGAGTGGAATAGAAAGGACTTCAAGGATCTCCATGTTCCTTACTGAAATACCACACAACCCCAACTCAGGAAGCAGAGCCTGAAAACAATATATATTCTTATGTAGCATGAGGATTTAGCTTTCTCATGAAGTATGCATGGTTCCAGCACCTCTCAGAACTGTCAACCTCACTTTCATATGCAATGAAGTAAATAGGTAAGTATTTATGGATTCTTGTGGTCATGTGCAAGCTCATCGAGTTCCTGTCTGGATAATGTGTATTCATACTAGTGCAGACCACACTACAGACAAATAAATCCAGCTTTCCAGTATGGTACATCCATATGTCGTATCATCCAGCTTAAGTTACATAGATTTTCCATCTTGTAGCAGAGATAAAGTGAGTTCACATCCACCTGAAGGACAAGAAGTTCAGAATTGCATCTGCTCACAGTACCTAGTGTAAACCTACCTTACTCATCATGAAAATGTAATAGTTACTTTAAGAATGAGAACAGTTTGCTTAAAACCAAAAATATTATTTGAGTGGGTTGTGACCTTTCTTTTGCAAAACATCTTCGCATACAACCAAGACATCTAAAAATTTCTTCATTAAATAAATAAATTAAAATTCACTCAAATCTCCCTATGACACACAGAGTACAATGGAAGAAGTACCCTATTAATTTCTTTAATAAATACCAGTTTCAAATCTGTTGCTCCTATTTTAGCTTGAAATCTTTTCTGTTCTTATCCAAATGGATCAGCTAGCTTAATTAAAGATAGCAGTGTGTTCATCTCCTCGCTAATTACAAGTAACATGACATTGTTATTATAAATACATTGTAATTATAAATATTATGCTACCTTACACTTTTCAGATACCTTCGGATGCCAATGAATTTGCAATGAAGTCATGCATATCAATATGAGAAGATGGCTCTTTAAAGCATAACGATTCTACAGTGAGAGATACTTATGTCTCTTCACTCTCCCCTTAAAGTAATGCACTTTGTACATTCTTAACATTTCTGCTTCTCTTGCTAGTTAACAGTGACCTGTTGTCTCCGTGCATAAACATTAAAACTTAAGTTAAAACATTATTCAGGGACTTCAATTACCCACGATGGATTTTCTGCCCCTGGACCTGACCCACTCCCCCAGCAAAATATACTTACAGCAGAAAAAACATCAAGCTGGGATAGGGCTGCCCATTTGGTCCCTAATATCATCTGAGAACATAATGACTCAATTCATTCTGCCCTCAGATTAATGGAGCAAGCTCAAGTATTATAAGAAGCACTTTAATTCCCTCTGATGTTTTCATTATGAATTCCTTTGTGGCAGAACTCATTTGCAATAATGCATATGTAATTTTGGAACCAAAAGGAAATCCTGTAGCCTTCAGGACATTATTAACCTGCAGAAATGCTGAGGCACACATAAAACTCAAATATGCTAGTATGAGCAACCTCTCAAAACATATTAAGGATAAAATTGGTAAGTTAAACTGCATGTTTATATTTGGAAGTTAAAATAGCTGAATTAATAACAGTTAAAACTCTATGATATTAGTGACAAGCTGTCTGTTCAGACAGCTTCCAAGGATGTAGAGATATGCATTAGAATAGTCCAAAAACCTTCTAAAAGATTATTATCTACAAATGTTTGGAAGTTAATTGCTTCCACCACTTTTAGCATTCCCCTTCCTCTCTCTATTTTGTGTGGTCCATTGTATGTTTCCTTATTTTCCAGTGTTTAGGTTTCCTGCATGTGGCCAATAATTCTTCTGTGCAACCCAAGAGATTGTCTTCTTTGAGCTATTTTGTCTAGAGACGCATTGGTATATTTTGATGCCAACATAACACTACCTGTTGCAAGGGGTCCAAGACTACTGTCTCCAGCAATTTTTGGAGTTATGTGAAGTAGACAATGACAGATTTCAAAAAGGATCTTTTTGCTTTCAGATGGTGGCATAGCTCTTGGATTGAATTCTAACTTATCCATGCCATTCATAATTTTTCTGTCTTTTTCCCTAAGTCATTTCTTTTCCAGACCAAGAAGCCCCAGCTTGTGCAGTCATTCGTCCTGCAAGGGATAGTCCACACATTTGACTGTGCTTGTTACCCTTCTCTGAACCTGCACCAGCTCTAATGCTTCCTTTCTGAGCACACATTATTCAATATAAAGACAAACATGAACGTGTCCAGTGGCATAATTTATCTTTGATGTTCTATTTCCAACTGTTCTATCTCAAACTGAAAATAGAATAATTTCATGGAAGAAAAGTGTGAAACTATCTGTCCTTCACCTATTACTCTTTATTCCTGTTAAAATTCATCTCCCAAGCATGAGTTATATTACAGTTCTTCTAGCATTGATTCTACAACTGCAAAAATTACTTTCACTAATAGTAAATATTTAGTCTCATTGGGAATGTCTTCAAGTTGTTGCCTACAAGAGGAATATGTAGCAGTTTCTGTTAGTTTTGCCCATATTACGTGACAAAGTATTTTTAAACACTGATTTTAATTTTTACGTCTGTCATCATCACTGAAGGATTGTTTATTTCTGTGTTGTGGCATGTAATATATGAATATGTTAATACAGGTAGCAGTTAAAAATGAATAGATATATATAATATTCCAAATCAGGAATTAATTATAATTGGATCTTCCCTAGATAAGAACCTGATTTTGGCACAACTAATTATTTGGAAGAAAGCATTTACATTAAACTATTCTTGTTTGTTCCATTGGTTGTCATTTATATTATTTGTTATTTGAAACTTCTTTAATATATGGCAGAAATAGTAACTTTTGTTCTCTGTGGGTATGTCTTAACGCCGACCCTTATTAGAATGTGTTTCAGATATTCTTAACATAAAACAGAACAATGCCACGAGGTATAAAATTCACCTCTGAGCTGATCATAACATCAAAGCTCTTAAGAATATTCAAAGTCTATTTTAACTGATCTGAAAATAATCTTAAATATTCATTTTGTGACACGTTTGACTCTATATGAGCCTTACTTGGCCTCCTTCTTTATAACAAGATATCTCTTCCAAAAACATATTTGCTGGGCCTAGCTCCACATTCCCAAGTACAGACCAGAATTCTTTTTTCTGACTTCTTCAATAAATTCAAGAGATTAGCAGCAATCATCCCTGAGGACTCTTGAAAATATCGAAAGGAATTTGTGTCAGCATGCTACTGAAAGCTGTTGGTGTAAGAGACTCAGACTGACTCCTGAACTCTGCAGTTACCATTCAAAACAGCAAATGGAATGGCATTCTTGGCCTCTGAAGGCCCAATAGAACTCTCCTGGTGCTTTGGACAATCAGAGCAAATCCTTGCACCTGAAACATAAGTGGCTGCTAATTAAAAGTGTTAAATGAAACTACGTTAAGATGCACACATTAAAACACTAGGATAAGAGATACAAAGACAACGGAGCAGAGCCTAATTAAAATCACTGCACCATTTGTATTTCTGCAGTACAAGCTGTTTCAAAGGCTGGTTGATGAAAAGTAAACAAGGCTCCACGTCCAGAGTTTTGTGCTATGATTAGTTGTTATCTCTACAAAGATGATGTAGTACAGTTCCGGTAAAAAAAAACAAAAACAAAAAACATAAAACTATACTTGTCTCAAAAACAGTTTAATTTTGTCAGCCCCATGAAATGGAAACTTTCTCAAGCTCCCTTTGAACTGAAAGCTCTCCCGATTCTCAGCTGCTGAGTACCCTGCAGGCATCCTCAGTAACCACAGGGCCAGGACTGGCAGTTCCCTTTTAAGCACTGGTACTTCGTCCATTCTCACTTTATAGCCAGTGGTGGTAAATAGGTAGCTGAAGACAAGTGATGCAGATCTACACTGCAAGCCACTGCTAACCTGGCTGAGTCCATTGTGAGAGCCTTACCTGAGGCTGCTCTGCCTGAAAATCCACCTGTGGGCTGCAGCAATAAAATGATGGCTCCTGTAGGCACAATCCCATACCAGCAACTGAAGCAGTGGCACTGAGTTTCCTGAGAACCAAAATATTTGTACTGATGAACAGCTAGGGATCATCCATGGCACGTTTTTAACTCGAACTGGAACTTCCCTAAAAAATTCCGGGGAAGACGTGACATCTGGTACATGGAAAGAACTGCTTACCAACAGGTAGCTCCTCAGTGCTAACACTGAAGGAAAAATTAAACGCTCTTCAGGATGGCATGGTAAATTATATAAGCAGTTTGCCTAGAGCCAGAAAAAGCTCCTGAGTCTGTTTGACTTACTGCTCAGTCGCAGCACAGAGACCAAACTGGATCCTCAGATCCTGTCCTGGATTTATTGAGGGGCCACTGAATCCATGACATTTCCAGATAAATATTTCAAGCTAATGCTTTTGTTTTCCAATGAAAGCAGAGTTTGTCAGATGTCCAAGCCATAGCTAGCGTCAGATCAGTCACTATGACTTAGAAAAATTTATTCTCTCTTTCAAATGTGGAAACTGAAATTTATCTCAATTCTGATCAAAGGGATCATTAGCAGTGATTTACTTCAGTCTCTAGAGTTCACTCAATTCTTGATTCTGCCTGGAAAAGCCAGTAAAAGTATCAGTCAGCAGTTAACTGTCCACAAGAGTTGGAAATAAATTCCCAAATTATCTAGGATTGAAAATTATCATTCTAATAAGCAAAGGCAATTGAGCCTAGCTAAGCTGAAACCTATGATGAGTCTTTACTGTTTCACTTCACTCCTTTCATTTTGAGCATCAGTTTTAAACTGCTTTATCTTAACTCTTTTTTCAGCACACTAAAATTTCAGTCTGATTTTGACCAAAACGCTACATCACATCGATGTCTACTTATTATGATGGTTATTCAGGTTTAGTTCTACATCAATTATTTCAGTCTTCAGGGATGCTGGAGCCAAGACTAAAGACAGGTTTTTAAAGGTCAATGCACAGCAGCTTTGAGAATTATTTACACAAAACATTCACAGCTAATTAATTGCCTAAGTGCATGTACTTTTAGTAAATAATCCATTTTATACTGTTTGAAAAATGCATGATTGGCATGAATATCTCTCTTGATATTTCAATCCGCATTGTATAAATTCAGGAAGTTGTATTTACTGACAATAAAATGGCTGTATTATGGATAGAAAAAATATACTAAATAGAAATCTATTGTCCATGCAAAAAAATTTGTTCTCCTCCAGAAGTCTCAATCCTGGCATCACAGAAACCAGCAGTCCCTACTGGATACTGCTAGCAACGTTAAAGGCAATACTCTTCCCTTGTAATGGCAGAATCACTTTCATCCAATGGTTTAGGCTCGGCCTCATTTTTGATGTATCAATGTCTTTGATCTCTGGATCATTTTAGAGTATTTATTTCTGAAAAAGGAAAAGGCTTTCATTTTGAAGGAGCAATATGTGATTATTTGTCACTGGCCTCTAATCCCACAGAATAGTGCTTCTGAGTGTAGTAATGGTTTAGGAGATTTAAGCGCGTTGCTTTTACACTGCAGTCCAGCAGAGCATTTTAAATAGAAGAAAAACCTCTAGATTTCTAGTTGGTTTATGCTAGAAAACCCACTCCAGAATTTTCTTCTGCATGCAAGCACAATAAGGTTCATAAATGCTTGCTGATATTAATAAGATGGCTATATTGAAGTTTAAGGCTATGCATCAATTAAAAAAAAAAAAAATCAAGAGACAAAAGTAGGAGATGATAGAGAGAATGATATACATAATGTTGGCCAGGGATTGAATGCCTTCATAGAAAAAGAACAGAACTTGGAGTCATTAGAATGAAAGTAGATGGCATTGATGCACAGCTGTCTGGACATTTTAGCTGTTCTTCCTTCATGCACTAGGAAAAAATTGTAACTTCAATTCTCCAGTTCTGTGCATATGCAGTTGCCACGTGATGATCATATTACCAGAAGTCATGGAAATGGCCCAGAGTTGATAACCAGAGCACTACAAGGCAACTTAGGGACTGACGCCATCCCATGCTCTCTGCTATCCCCTGCCCACACTATGAATGCTAGTGGAAGATCAGACTGAACCAAAATGCAAGGCCAAAATACATGGTGAACCAAAATAGGTGGTGTATGGTACAAAAGAAAAGCCTGGTGAGTTAGAATAATTGTTTCTTTCCCAAACCATGGAGCTGGTAAGTTTCTAGCAAAATTCAAATAAAATACCATCTTTATTCTCTAAAAGACCTGCAATTGAATTTATCCTAATTACTACTACTGAAACTATTTTACACTATCATACAAAGTATTCACATGTTTCATGCCCATTAACTTTTCTTTAATTTGGAAGATGCCTAAGGCTTCTTTCCACAGAAATAAGATAAATACATGGGGAAATATATGGTAAACAAATATTTCAATTCAGTTTTTCAAAGGAATAATATATGTAGCACTGCTCCACATATTTTACTTTAACATGTGGATGGATGAAGCATAAAGTCACAGATTTTCTCTATTCCTTTAATACAACTTTTCATTTGAGGCTGATAAGCAATCCTCATGTTGCTGACTTCAATATTATAGCAGTTATTCATATCATTATACCAATAAACACTGAGTAAGCTTGGTCTTTACATGCACTTCTCAAACACATGAAACATAAAACAATCATTTGCACATGATCAAGCAGATGTTTAGTATAGACTTCAATGGCAGCTTACATCTCTAGATGCAAGAAGCCTTTGATCCATATATCAAAGCACAGTGGTAATGAGTGCACTCACTGTGCTGTACATTGATACATCAGGTACATTTTGCTCCTCTGAACATTGAGGCAATTAAACAGAATCTCAGCATTACTACTAATTAGAAAATTGCTCTCTCAGAGTCTCAACTTTTAACTGTTTATATTAGTTCTAGAGCATCACCAACTCTGCTCCCAAGCGCTATTTCCCAGTTCAGCCTGACACACTGATAGCCAGGCACCGTACTAAGACTTGGGTTCAGAAAGGGGGATGGAAAATGTCTTGTTGCTTCATAGTGATCTAGCTAGCAGATGAGAAAGAAGAACTGAAAATTGTGTGAATGTTTAATAATGGTGAATGAGTTGATCAGAAGAGATACCAAAGACTCCCTTGATATTTCATGATATTTAGTTCCATTACTTAACCAAGCTTGCATAGTCCAGCAGCGGATCAGAACTTGTTCCCTAACCCAGGGAAATCTGCTGAGTGGGATATTTGTATAAAGCACTATTGAAAGATTCTGCTGTAGCAGCACTAAGAACTTACTTGAATTCTAACACCAATCAAACTGGTATAGCATTCTTGATTTTATGGTAAGACTGAGCTTGTGTTCTTCATGAGTCTTCACTACCTCTACACTACCTGAAAAGATGCCCATTTGCCATTTTTCAATTCCTCTAGCACCTATCACAAGGGGGATTTCTTCAATACTGATTTCCTTCATTTCTTGAGTATTAATATATACACATACACACCAGTTTTTGAGGTCAGAATGATTGTTCTGATCAAGGGTTTTCTAATATTTTTCCTCCTTCAACAGCATAAACACTTGGAAGTGGCACAGTCTTTCTGATGGATATTTCCTTACATCTAGATATTTATTTTTGAATTCTCTAGTCTGAGTACTACTTACCTACGTGACAATTCCCTATCACTGAAAAGTCCCAGAGAATTAACAACTGTAATTCTAAAGGCAACAGTATGCAAAATGTAAGCCCCAAAGTCTTTAAAATGAAACGAGCAGAGACACTTCCCACATACTGCTCCAGGAACCTAAGCCGCTCTTTTCAGCTATCTGCTAATGAAGGCTATTCCTATAAGAAATAGAGTATGCTGTAACAGATGAAGATCTGTAGAGACACAGTGCTGAACTTGATTTCCAAAGGTTTTCTTCCTATTGCATTTGAAACCTATATTTAGTGTAACATAGTGGTATATAAAATCAGCAAAAAGCTAATTTGTTAGTGAATAGATAACAATTGTCGGCTATTTCCAAAAGGGAGATGACTTCCCTCTTCTGTAAATCCTTAGACCTGAAGCAGGGTAAGAACAAAACTTTTTCAGAGACTTGTTTCTGCCCCCCTCTAGTTGCAGCACCTGTTCAGCCAAATTCATTCTGTGCGGAGATTCTCCACCAGAAGCCAGCAAGGGACAATAAATTTATTAGGAAAATAGCTGAGTCTCCAACCAGAAAATTATATTCCCCTTACGTATGTAACCTGCATTTCCCCAAATTTACTTCTCTATTGAAGTTCTTGTGTTCGCATTCATAATGCTGAAAAGAAAGAGTTTGGAAGATACTGCTAACAAGCATGAATTTAAGTTGACTCTGTAAAGCCTGTATCTGTAGAACATAATGCTGTAAGACTGATTTCAGAAAAGTATTTGGAATAATTCATACTGGGGACAGAGAATTAGTTGTGCAAGACTAATTACAACCAAAAAATATAAATAAATCTTAAAACCCACACAGAGGCAAATAGAAGGCATTCATTGTTTAGAAAAAAATTTTGAGCAGTCCAGGCTTATTACAATTATGCTGGTTCTTATTAGGTTTGGTTGGTTTTTTTGGTGCCTTTTTTTTTGTTCATTCGTTTTGGGGATGGGGGTGGGGGTTGGAGGGGGAATTGGATAATTTAGAAGTTCAAGGAGTTTAACAACTATGGTCAAAGAAGATTAAGTAAATTTTAAATAGCATCTTAAAACTATGAAGATACTTCAAAGAATATCTAAAAAAGTATTTCTTTCTACAAAGAAAACAAAATCAGTAGATGATATCCAGAGGTCCCTTCCTACTCCAATTATTTTGTTATTCTCTAGAAATCTGAAGACAGAGTTGCAGTTTCACTCTGGGAGTTAGAATATTTTAGAGAATGACCCAAAACCTTGCTTATAGCCATCTTCAATTTTAAAGATAGGTCACTGACAGCTAGAGCAAGAATCTTCCGAAATTAATACATTTTTCTATTGTAATGACAAATACAACATACAGGATACTTTACCACTTAAGCAGGATAATAAGAACTCCTGCTGTAAAGGAGTGTCTTTAGCTAAGGACAGACACAGCCTCAAGAACATCCAGAAGAATGTTACAGCATTTTTAAAGCTGTAACTTTGATACTTTGCCACAATGAAGAAAAATTGAACATATTTTAAGCTGTTAGAAAAGGAGGCACGTAACATCATTCCATTTCAAAAATTAAAAAAAAAAAATATCTTTTATTTTTTAAGTGTATGTTTGTGTAAAATAAGCTTAAAGGTGCACTTTAGTCAATAGCTATTTAGACTATGAATAGGAAGACATGACATTTCCATAAGAAGAGTTTCTCTGTAGTCAGCCACTCATTCCTTTGCCTTCTTGTCAGACTTCTGATGATCTAACCGGTACACCATGAATTATATATAAGATTAAATATGCTATATATTGTAAAAGAAGTGCTTTATTGTTTGAGGTGACTGCTGCAAACAAATCTCAGCTTTGTAAACCTCAATTTTGATTTTCTGATTACATTTTAGAAGTTGCATGAAAAATATGTTTATTGTCTGGATAGGGTAATTTTAATAGCATATTCAGGTGGTACATCCAGCATTCAAATCCAATACAATGAAGATAATGTGGAAAACAGGGAGAGGAAGAACACTGCAGGAAATGAGCTTAAAGCTTTATTCCCTCATTCTAAATTCAGAAATCTTGCAGTGAAACAATTAACTCAAATTTTTTGAAGCACAGGACTGCAAAACTTCACGCAACTTGCCCATAGAAGAGGTGTGAACAAACAGCATAAGCACTTCTCATTAGGGCTGAAGCTCCAGGATTAGGAAAGATAGAGCACCTCCTGCAACTCAGGGATTGATAGAACAGAAAAGTAATATGAAGAGTATCTCCAACTGCCGTTTCTAATTTAACACTAAATGTAATTATGATATGTTAAAAAAGTATATTCATGTAAAAAGTCCTTCAGCAATATTTTATTCAATATATTGAATAAAGCTGCTTGATGAATTTTAAATCTGCCTTTTTGCACCAGTTTTAATGGCTATATGAATCACTCCCACTATATTACAGAACTACAGAAGTCTTATCACTATTTCACAGAATTGAGAAATGTATTAATGTAAAATACAAGAAGAAGGACTTAAGATACCACAGAAGAAATACAACAATTTCTATATTCAATGAAAATTGTTATAATTTCCTTTATATCAGTGCTGCTGTCAGAAGCAGTCAAAGGAAACTAAATTTCACTAAATGACATACTGAATTTCAGATATTCTTGAGCCACTGAAATTTGGACTAACAAACTCCTATACAGGTCCACTGATTTGTCTGGTAGTTACCACAGAGTTAAGAACTTATGTAGAAGACCAACTTATTAGAGATCATACAAAATTATTTATAAGTAAAAGTCTGATGCAATATAACAATAACTGACCAAACTGAAGGAATTAATGATTTTGCATTTAAAGTCCAAGGTAACTTAGCTTCTTATTTGGGAACATCCAGAAAGTATTTGGGTGTTACCTGAAACAAGCTGCCAGACTGTGTTCACTTCCTTTTAATTCCATGATGAAATATCATGTTTTGTTTACTTTAAGAGTCAGAAAGCAGATTAGGAGTGATAATAGTTCACAGGTGAATACTTAGTCATTAAGATGACAGGTGATGCTAGCATTTTCACCACAGCTAAGCAAAAAAAGTTTTTTTTTTCAGAAGGCTAAAAATTAAGCCTTCTGGCTATACTACAACACAACCCTTTCCAATGTTCTCATCTCAACTAGACAGCAACATCGTAGTCTGAGGGCATTGTGGCTGTGTACTGAGCTTCTGTTTCTACCTGCATGCACTAGAAAGTTCTTCTTGGAAGCAGAGCTACATCTCAGCATGGAAAGAAGTGATTTCATGAACTTCCTCAAGGAAAGGCAAGAACAGCGCTGGCCAAAAATAGTTGGTAAGTAGTAAGGTCATAAAATAAATGTAACATGATGTCAGTTTGGACGGGAGGAGTTGGATTGCCTTCATCTTACATTTGGAAAATGCTTTAGTTGAAGACTGTTGAGAAAAGGAGATATTTTAGAAATGTTGACTCATTCTGTTTTGACATTTCATTTAATGTCATCTTTTATTTTTATTTTGAAATGGCATTTTTCATCCCAAAATTGCCTTTTTCTAAAGAAAATGTTAATAAACATTTCAATTGGTGTCTCCAAAAATGTAATTTTTGCGGTTCTTCTTCTGAACAGACATTGAATATACTTAATTTTTTTCTAACCATAGCAAAAAGTTTATTACGTGAGCATGTTTGACAAGTCAGCCCTTGTGATGATTCAAAGATCTCCACATCAAAAGATTACTACAATAGCATGAAATTGTTATTAAAAAAATCGTTCAGAAAAGGACTCGTACTATCCCATATTTTCTTCCCTCACCAGCCTCCCTCTCATTTCAAATACATTTCTCAATTCTATCAGTAAGCAGGAAGATCTGTCTCCAAGGAACACTTTGGAGGATATCTTTCTCCTCTCACAGTAGGGCTGTTAACTCCTTCCACTTATTATTCCTCCATTTCAAACTCTTCCCTACTCTGTCATTTTGCTTTGCGGGACATCTAGCCAATACTCCTTCCAGGCTTAGGTCAATCCCACAGCTTCTTTTCAAGAGACAGCAGGTCCTAGTCCAGTAAGGTGTTAATTGTGAACAATGAAAATAATTAAGCAATCCAAGCTTCCATACACGTATCTAATTAGTCTAGGAGAATCAAGAAGCAGACAGTATGTTCTGAACAAGTTATATTAATGAAGAATAGTCTGACAGAGGCAATTCTAATTGCAGCATGACATGTTTAATCTAATTATGCTAATAGTTTACTTGCACTCTAAATCATCACTGTCAGACGAGATAGTGAAATCTGGAGATATCACACAGAGCTAGTGAAAATCTAATTATGATATCTCTACTGTTTATATTTGTTCTATATGACCATGCCCATTATGTTGCCCTGAGTACTAGGCTAGTACAGAATTCCTTGATGAAAATTCTCTTTGAAGTATTTCCTTAGAAAAGGGCACTTCATCAAAGCAAACTCTTTGCAAGAATGTATCTGAGAAGATCCTCAGGTAGGAAGCACCTCTTAACTTATTCCCTTTCTCGAAATAACAAAGGGATTTTGTTCCTGTTAACAAATATTTTGTTACTGTTAACAAAACAGAACCTTGTTAGTCTTTTTAGTCTTCCTTCTATTTAGGGGGTTCACTCATACAGATAGCAAAGAAATGACCAAAAACTTTGCAATCCAATTCACATTAAGACCGCGGCACAGTAGCTGTACAGCATTAAGTGATATGCTAAATACACTGTGTAATTTCCCCATTCTTTTACACACCAAAATACATATTGCAAATAAATTAGAAAGTAGAATAGACATTTGGGTTTAAACTGTTCTCAACCATCTCAAAAAACCATGCATATAATAAAAAGAACATGATACCGTAAGGCTTCAATATTCAACATTCTCCCAGAAATCTTAGGCCTCACCTTACTGTCACAATGCTTATGAGTTCACGTAGAACTGAAACAAGTTGTATTTAGCTGATTTAGGTCTTGGTTCTGCAAATAGCCACTGAAGTTTCCTCAGAGGAATAGATGGAACTACGTTTGAAGGTAAATGTACTCATATACTTTCAGGACTGAAATTTCACTTCAGTTTTTAATCAATGTCAGCTCAAAATTTTTCTTCCACTCACTGTTATTTGACTTGGATTTTTCCCTTCTTACACAGATGGTGCAAATATTAAAGCCTTTAATTACAACTTTCATTCTAAACAGCTAGGATTGCTACAGGTATAATGAAAAGATCAGTTTCTAATAAGGGTGAGGTCTTAATTGGAAATGGTTACATTACTTGCTTTTAAGATCTCATTCAAAGAAAGAATTTCAGTGAATTGCTGCCTCTGTTAAAGAAGATTGACAATAGATGAGATTCACATTTTGGTTACTTACAATTTTGCTAATGGTAACTATTCATTTCAGAGTCTCTCAGCACTTCTATTATTTTTATCAGTTTAATATGCCTCAGTATTTTCAGGGAACAAAACAATTGGAACAAAATTTGTAAGATTTTCTAGTAATTGTACTGAGAATTTTTAGAGACTTTCATGCTATGGAGAAGGGAATATTGTTCTTTGCATCAAGAATATGAATTTTACTTATGTAAAAACTCATGCAAGTTTTCATATTTTAGCCCATCCCCCCTAAAAAAAAAGTCAGTGCTTGCACTGTCTTAATGACACTAGATAGGCAATATTCAGCAGCTCATTCTTTACAAGTTCCACCATATTAACACATTTCTTCTGCTGTGCATTTTACCACAGATATGGGAGTTCAACTTCATGAAGACAGGATTTATAGTCAACGAAATCTAATAAAATCTGTCAATTTGAAAGTTCCAGAGTCAAGGCAAAGCTCTCATTTTCCCCACTAGCTACAGAATATGCTTCTGGACTATTTTTCTAAAGGATTCTTTGTAGGCAACAAGATGAGTACACACTGTGTAATGCAATTTGTTTCTAGAATACTTGTCATGTACTGCAGGAAACAGTACATACTGAATGAAAGGGAAATAAAAGATTAAAGTAGTGAAACGGTGAACTAGGTAACTCAGTTCTACCCATATGCCTACTACAAATGCCAAGTAAACCATTTCTTTTTGAAGTGTTTGACTCCTCACCATCTTCCTTCAACTTTAAGGCTCAATTTCAGACATTTAATACATGGCTTGCAGAAGTACTGAATGCTTTAAAATGCCCCTATGAATATTCTGTATTTTAAAAAATATCTGAGAAGTACAAAGCCTAAGAAGTATTAGTTTTGTGTCCAGTTTGTGACTGTGGAGTGGGATCCAAGCGGGCCAAACCAGCAAGAATAGACCCCAAGTGGTCCTTGTCTCCCCTCGGCATTCTCAAGATGCACAATGTAGTTTCAGTTGTATTAAATTTCGCAGCATAATTTGAATGGAGAAAGAAGAAAAATTAACCACGGAATTTGAAAAATGCAAGGGGAATAATTCGAAACATGAGGACTACAGGAAAGCTCAGTATGTTAACAGTCTGCTATAAATTATTACCCTGCAGATGTTAGAAAACTAATTCTGGACTATAGTTCTCATTTTAACAGTTTGCTGTGGGAACTGGTAGAAGTCAGCTTAAGAATATGAATGACTTTTTGAAAATTTGAGTAATTAGAGTCCTATTGTAACACCTGAGTTGCAAACAGACTTGATAGTGAAAAAAATTCAACCACTCAATATTCACTGAGGAGCGGAAGCTTCTGCAGCAGAAACACTGACCTCTACTACTTCGCTTCAAGAGAACTCAACCTTCTGAAGTAGTAATAATTTCTTTTCCTATCTCTCTGTGGAATAGTCCCCAGAAAGTAATATATTGCACTGCTTCATAGAAAGGAGCCAATACACTACACCATCCTAAAAGAATAGCTGTAAATTAAAAACTTCAGCTGACCAAGAACATGGAAAATATAAGTTCCTTAAAAAATTCTTTCCCACATGAAGTCTCCTGGAAATTCTTTTTTTTTTTTTTTTTTTTTTGTCCCCCATTTTAGTTAGGGGGAGAAAAGCTTATTTTTAGATTTAACCAAATCAAAATATTTCTGCTGTCAAACTTAATTGAAATACTATTTGTCTGCTTTTACATACTACCCATTTGTCTATGGACTCCCTGGCTGTTCATGTGGAAGACGCGTCTTCCTCCTGATGCAGTTGAAGGGAAAAAAAAAAAAAACACACAGAATCCTTGTGGGTAATTGAATTCTTAAATACAGGTACTTCCAAAAAAATAGAGAAATTTTAAAAAAACATTCTGGAATTAAATAATTTTGTTTTTATGTTTGAGACAAATGTTTCCTTTTTGATGTTTTGTAAAATTTAAAAGTTAATTAGGTTTATTTAATGTAACAAAGAGAGATCATGCTTTGATTTATATCTTCCCATACTCATAGTAAATATAGCTTTGTATAGCATTTTGTCAACAGGAGATAGTAGTCAGCACACACCAAAAATAAAGTACTTGACAAATAGAAGACATTGTTTTTCATTAGTATTTTAATTTCATAGTTTACAGGAAGTCCATCTGTCAGCTCAGACTTTCTAAGTCTATTTTAGACACCATTCCTTTAATGAAAATTACTCAGACTACTTCTCACTTGCTAGAAATCAGCATGGATCAAGACTGAGGACCAGACCCAAAAAGAAACCCAAAGAGTGTGACAGCACCTTTCTGTAACACTATCTCTCCCCATCCCTACCTGATACACACACACACACGTGTATATCACCATGCTAGTACAGCAGCAAAACAGTAATATAAATGTGATCCTTCTTCCTCCTTAGCAAGAATGCTTTGATTTACTGCAGCAGTACAGATGAAAAATAAAAATATCTAGTACAACAAAATTTTACTTCAATTTCAACAAGCGGTGCAGCAAGAGCTCTGTACATACATTGCTATGTTCACATAAATGACTTTTCTGCTTCAGGTTTAAAACAAAAAATACTGAATACAGTGAAAGAAAGAAGAAAAAGGGACAGAAAAGGAAAGCACACATTACCACAAGTACTGACACAGTAAGAGGCTGGTTTCGTATGGATTTAGATCTCACAGGTTTTATCTATGCTAGAAGACAAGTGAGCTTCATGTTCAGCGTAGGGTAAGTGCTGCACTCACGTGATAAGTGCACTCTAAAACAAAATCCAAATCAAATTAAAAAATCCAACTAAGTTCCATGCATAATACATTGCATAAAATCTGCAATGTTTATGCCAAAGAGGTAAACATGTTTTACCAAATATTATCAGATAACACACTGAAACAAACAAATGCATTATTCATGAAAAACTGCAATGATTTACATGTCTCTCAATCATATTGCTTTTTCTTACAGGTGTAAAGAGATGCATTTAAATGCATGAAGTGTAGCTTCACAAAGTTTACTAAGAATTTTAAATACATTTGACTTTGGAGGAGTCAAAATCTCCCCTCACTACAGCATCACACTGAACCCATAGAAGTTTACTGATGTAAACCAGAGAAAATGTACATGGACCTGAAAGGCACAGCAGGTAACACAACACAACTCTATTTTCAGGCAAAGGCATGGAAAGTCTTACTTAAACTATAGGCTACTATAGTTCAACTATACTACATAATTATATTCTTGTAATAGGGAACTGCAGATAAAACAATACAAAAACAGACTAGGGCATAGACACTACCTGAGGCCTTTAGATGTTACTAGGGCATTATAACACTAAACACCTTGACGTATGCACGTTCATCTTCTACTGTCCTTTTAAAATTATGTTGTTTCCTGAGACCACAGTCACATACAGCCCACGATGCAAACCTGACCAAGCCTATAATGTCACTATTCCAAGCAAGCACAGAGAACTGTTCTGTGGTGTTTCTGCTTATTTGTACAGGTCTAAACTTTAGAAGCAGTCTTTTAGCTCACTTTAATTTAAGAAAGAAAAATTTAGTGTCTCCAACCACCAGCTTCCTGTACCTGCACACAGCTGTTCAGAAAGATCACTATTCCAATAAGTGTTCTTCACACAAATGTTCCAAACCCCTGAACAGAATGTTTTTGATGATATTGTTTTCTTTTAAATACCATGTTGTTACATCAACTTGTTATTTCTCCACACAGTGAATCCCAGTGCCTTTTATATATGCGCTGTCTCTGCCTAAACTAACCCTTCTGCCCAGCATACTAAAGCAAAAACATATTATGGTATATCTGCATTTAAGTCTGTATCCATTACTTTAATTCAAAAACAAAGTCTACTTGTTTTATCCTTAGTAATCTTTCCCCCCACTGAAAATTTATATTAAGTCACATAAAATCCAAAGGCACCAGTCTGTAATGATATTAAGGTGTCTTCCAAGGGAGTGTTTCAGAGCTTCTTAATAGTATTCCAGGATGTAATTATACAGCTTTGTCTTTTTCATTTCCAAACTCAAGGAAAACATGGTGCCTAAATACACACAAACTAGATTCAAGCAGTGGTAAAGATGCACCACATTACACATTTTAGCATATAGTAGAATGTTTACTGGCCCTCGCAGTTCTGGGGCTAAAACTTGTGTTTTAGCTCTGCTGTCATGCACTCTGAAAGCTCAGACAGCACTGACACTGGCATAACCTGTCTTTCAGCAGGTAATTGGTATTAGATGGTAATAAGCCTCCCAATAAGTACAACACGAAGTGAGGGCAGCATGGCTCCTTGTGAGCAACTGCAACATCTGCATTTTTCTTTGCTTAAATGAAGGGGGTTTTGTCACTTCAGCATATATTCTACAAGATAAATTGTTTCAGGTCATTACACTGCAAAAATAATTCTTGAATAATATATATTACTCTGGTCACGTGAACTCTCTTGTGTAAGGTTTTGCATCCCAACATGAGACTCCTTTAGAACACTTTTCTCTTTAAACTAAACATTAATGTGAAGCATCAATGGAAAAACTTTAACAACAAAACAAGGATCAACAGCAAAATAGTGGAGCTATCAAGCTTATTTATTCAATTTTACTGCTGAATATATATATATATTTTTAAGCTTTCTCCACTATTTAGTAGATGCCAAAGAAGTCTTTTCATCTTTCTAAAGATTAATGAGAAGAGACTCAAGCAATAATTATCTCTTCTCTGATCCTCCACCAATTAAAAATAAACTTCTGGTTAAAAGCTTCCTTAAAAACAAAGTGTATGAAGTCCAAGTTAGTTCCAAATAACATCTATTGATAAATAACAGGAATTTAAATCAGACCTTAATCTGAAATGCACTAAATACTGCTTCCTGCAAGAAGAACCCCACTAAGTATACAGTTGGTGCTGCTATACTCCATTCTCAGGAAGTTTCCTCAATGACCAGTTAACTGCAATTGCTGTTTAATGATCTGTTAACGCTCTAGCGAACTTCCTAAAATAAGATTGCTTGAGTGCAGTTTTCTGGAACTTTCCCAAGAAGTGCATATAAGATTACTGTAATGAACTGTTTGAGACCACGTCTGAAATCTATTCAGAAATTAAAACCACATCAACAGCTCTTGGGGAAAAAAATGTTGTCACAACATACCTCCATCAGAAATAGCACATTATTTGAAATCAAAACACTTACTGGCACTGTGCTGAGTTTTACATGATTCTGCCAAGAGCTTAGAAAATTGGGTGGATTTCCATGAGAGATTACTTAGCATCTAAACAGGTTATAAATCTACAAATCCTTATAAGGAGCCAAGATTCCCAGTCTTGTTGCTCTAGCAAGGACTTGTCACACTCCTATCAGGGCTGTTCCAGAAGTAATGCCTATTTTTTCTTCTATTAACCCAGAATACCAGAGGTGGGTATGGCAGTAGAGGCTCAATCTTCCATTATATTTCATTGCTGCGTAATAGATAGTAGCAGAGGGGAGCTCTGACAAAATGGCATCTGAAGCAAAGGTGTGAAATTGAATTCCTCCATGCAAACAAACAAAAAAGGCACTCACTGATATTCTTCAATACTTGCTGAAAATTTACAGAGAGCAAAGAGCAGATGTGGGCACAGGGAGGTAGCAAGTGGTGTGTTCCAGCAGTAACAGTGGGTCACAACTGCTGGTGCAAGTTTTGACAAGCATGGCATGTAGGCTCTTATTTATTGCTGGTGAAAGTGCATAGCTAGTGGTGATGACTATGCTGGAAAACAGCGTTTTGTAGTTGAGAACTTTCAATATCAAATAATGTGATTTTACTCTTTGTTTTTGTTGTATTTCCATGGAAATAAATTGGAGGCATTACTTCCAGAGCAAAGAACATAATATTCCAAACTGAAGTAGCATCAGTGACTGACATCTCAGATTCCACGAAGGGGACTGAAGCAGTGTGCTCTGCAAAACATATTACTTTTCAAAGCAGTACATCAACTCTTACATTTATACCCATAGCCTCCTCCTGACTTCCACAGCTGCTTCACCTTCAAAGAAGAATGTCTTTTAAGTGAGACTACTTGTCCATTTTTGTAATAGATATAGAACATAGAATTAATTAGCCCCTCTATTTTCTCCCACTTATGTCTCTCTCTGCTTTGTGCTCACTGGTTGTCACAGACATAAAGCATCACCCTTCCCAGTGTTTCCTACAGCTCTAGAAACATTGGTTTTCTTCTTCACAATGATGATTTTAAGAGTTGGCCACTACCAAGCATACTTTCTCACCTGAAACTTTACTCCTCACTGCTTGAGATCCCTAAAGTACACCAGTTGGCTTTATGAAGAGTTTTGTTACAGCTTCGTCAGTTTGTTTTCTTATAGAATTGAAAGCATAAATGACTTGCCAGGCATCTGGTCACCTGAAGAAGTTCTTTAATTCAGGCCAGTGAGAGACATAGCTGTATCCAGTGACCTTAATGAACTGCAAATAGCTATTTTAGTAAAAACCTGGCAAATAGCTGGGGTTTTGATAGTGGGATAGGGTTCCCATTATCCCACTATTCTGTTCTATCACTGTTTTAGATGTAGACTTCTTGTGTTACTGAAAAGGAATTTTTGGTATGGCCTTAAATAAAGTAATCCCTTGTTTACATAGAGCTAAGTTTAAACCAAAAATCAAAAGTCAAACTAAAATGGATTAACATACCTGCAGCCCTTGCCAGAAACTGAATGTCAGGGACAAGATTCAAGTTTGAGACACCAATAAGATATTGATTTAATAGCCTATCTGTGATCCTGGAAAAATTCAGCTAAGCTTTCTGATGATCCAGACATAAGTTTTCTCTACTGTTAAGCATTAATTGGTTGCATTAACAAGCCACATTGTATAACAGAAAAAAGCAACCGAGTACATAAGCAGAATGTTAATTAATGTGTATTTTCCTATGCACCATTATTCATATAAAAATTCAGTATCTTTACCATCCTTTCTCAGGGAAGTGATTACTGAAGCTACTTAGTTGTTTTTCTTTTCCCACAAAAATGGTCTCTGTGTTTGAGAAACATACACTGCTCCACCCTCCCATTTCACCATGCTCTTTCAATTAGACAAGTAGCTCCAACAAGTCTCTTGTTGCTGCTAAATAATCACTTCGGCTTTGCTCATTTCAGATCTTAGCAAAACTACATATAACATAGAAAATTACCATTTAGCTGCAAGTTATTAACCCACCTCCATTCCTTAGCAGATAAAAACTTTTAACTAAACATAATTGCGTAAGTGCCCTATAAGGACAAGCAGCAGATATATTTGTCTTTGACCAGTTTTTAGATCACCTAAGAAAGGTATCCATCACAGCCTAATAACAAAGAAGGTATAACTTACCTGATTCTGAAGATCAAGGCTTACTAGAAACTCTCAAAGAAGGCACTTACCAAGTAGAAATGCTTCCCTTTTCACTGCCAACCCTTAAATGAGGTTAGGGAGGCATGGACCCAGAGTCCACCCTTTCCAGTCACAGAGATTAATTGCTTCCACCTGTGCTCCCAGGGCTGGTCATGTCCCTTCATCAGGTGCTCAATCACTGGTTCAGGCTGTGACTTAATGGCCCCCAGGCAGTTTCCAAATAGTTTCATTTTTCAGTGCACAGAACTGAATACTATGTTGGTTAGGACAATTGCTTATTTTCATCAGGAGGAGTTTCAAGACTATGCACATCTCTGGTTTATTTATCACTTCTCTTTGGGAGACAGTGCATTTCACTGAGAGACATCTCATTTTCCCTGACATACTTGGAGTTGGTTTTGCTTTAACTTACAGACAAAGCTGCTAGTCTTTCACACCAAATATGTATACAGGCAAATATTAAAGTATATAACAAGTTGTATGAGTATCATTTTGAAACATGTTCTTTTCTTGTGAAATTTCCCCACCTGAGGGTATAAATATTCAGTGACTGGTAGATCATCAAGTCTTCCGATCAGTACATATAATGTAAGAAGATATATCAACTGGTGCAATTGAAATATAAAAGTACATACATGAGAATATGGGAGGGGGAAAGAAAGAGGAAAGATATTAAGCTTTTGGGAAAGGAAAGAGATACAGAAGACCTTGTCTCCAGGTACTCAGAAGTTTAAAAAAAAAGAAAAGAAAAAGACTGCTAGAACAGAGTTTCGGCATTAGGGAATTCTATCTGCAGCAGGGTCAGCTCTGAATGTGAGTAGCACACGGGAATGACAAATCTGAAGGGGAAGGAATTATTTTTAACTGAAGTGTCTGTGATAATAAGCTGAGAGGATATTGAAGGTTCTGCTCTTGACAAAGGCCAGAGCCTGACTGCCACAGCTGTTGCAAATAATAGGCTAAACTCATGCCATGAGAAAAAACACTCTAATTCCAGAAAAATTATGTCAGAACTTCAGGAGTCACAACAAGACAGGGAGGCAGGAAAACAGTGGCTGTGTATGTCCTGTTGTTCTGTATTTAACTCACAAGGGGAAATGCAGGATGTAGTGAATGAGCCTTTATCCGGTCACAGAGCATAGTGTTAGCCTCTGGCTGCAGTGTAGGCACACCATCTACCCTAAAGTATGACATCTATATTTCCAGCACAAGTCCTGCAAGGGGATTACAGTCACAGCACTACTTTTCTTCCCTGCCGGGAGTTGTAGTCAGTCATTTGCCTGGATGAAATAGCGCAACTTTGCTCTGCTCCTAAGCCCAGCCCCATTTCCTGAGCCTGGCGTACTTACATAGCTTACAGAGCACCCTGGGGCAGATTGGGAGGCTGTTGCTTTCTTTGTCGAGGGACACCTTGTTCCTCCATGTTTTGTTCTCTGCAGCTGCTGCCCTGCCAGCCACCAGGAGGTCACATCCCTGCACTGAACCAGACCTCACACACCCAGGAGCATGTGCACACGTTACACCCAGCTCCAGAGCGATACCGGAACTCTTGTAGCACGTGCTGCCCCATCAGCTCTTCTTCTCTGTCCCTAGGGAAGGGTAGCAGCTGTCAGATAGGAAATACTGATTGGGAAATGAATGATACATCTGCCAAAGCCAAGCAGCCAGCTGTGCTGTCCAGTGGCCTCTCTCCTCTGCCAATACTCTCAAATTGAACATAAAACTAAATGGGAGGATCTCTGGTCTTGTTGGCATCATAGTGAGGAAAATGCTCAACCACCTTTGAAAATCCAGAATGTTCCAATTAACAATTAGATCGTTGGGTCAGGAGTTACTGTACGAAATACAGTTATTGCATAGGAGAGCAATCTTATACAAAGCCTTTCAACCTCAAGTCATTTGCAACTTTTCTTGAATACTTCTTTCCTTATTTCTTCAGGTCTCACTGCTGCAAAAAGGGAAAGGAAGGGAAGGGAAGGGAAGGGAAGGGAAGGGAAGGGAAAAAGGGAAGGGAAGGGAAGGCAAAAGAAACTGCGGACTAGAGCTTTTGTGTGAAAGCAACTTTAGTAACAAGAATGTTCAAAACTAGATTATTCCTCTGTTTAATCATTAACATTAGTTTTCCTCTGGGGAACTGAAGAATATTTTTTAAAAAGAGCTCAGAGAATTAGAGGGCATTTATTCACAGTTTAAGATAAAATAGTTGACTCAAGCTCAGGCATGTATGGAGGTGTGAAAACTTGTGATGTACAGTTCTGTCAACAATACTGGATAAAATGGTGAGAAGGAACACCTCATGGAAGACATGCAGTGACAGCAGCCAATGTCTCTAGAGACTACATCACAGCAGTGGCCTCACTCAGAAGACACAGAGCTAGCATGAAGAGGGTTCATAGGACTTGGGACTATACCCTGCCATCAGTATAGAAGAAAGAGTTTTTGCATGAAACAATATATTTCAATCACAAGGAATAGTATTCAAGGCATGCAATCACAGGATATGAGCTTCTTCTTTAAAAAATGAAAAAAAATCTAGTGTCAGTGTGCAGTTCCTAAATGAAGAAGCAAAATCTCCTTTGGGATATCAGTTGCTGTCCATATTGGATACAAGTTTGAAGAATAGCACCCTACTCAGTGTCGGGTTACAAAATAAACTGCAGTAGCAGTAGCAGTAGCAAGGCCAGATGAAAAAGCGGCATGGTTATTAAAATAAGATTAACAGGGTGAGGTACCTAAAGACTGCTGGCAAAATGTCATCTTCTGTGTGACTTACATTCCTGAGACTTCCTGCTCTTGAGAGACCTGATTTTCAGAGATGTGGTCACCAACATGCCCACCATTTTAATAGAGACTCAGTCCCAGAGTTAAGTTACCAGCACTAGACCTCATGCTCCAGTTCTTAACTTGTCTGATCTTAAGTCTTAGACACTGAGGAGAAAATATTAATATAGTAAATGAAAATAATCTGTAGTATGACATCTTTGTAATCAAGTACATCACATGTATGATGCATGGAGTACAACAGCACTTTCTTTTCTTCATAGATTAAAATACATGACCTACATGCAGATTTGCTCATTACTGTATCATGTGTAATCCCACTTGACCCAGCTCCCTTCCAAAATACAGTAAATTTCCACACTTTCTGACTGTTTTCTTGTTTTCCCTTGCCTTTGTTTCTTCTGTGCAGACTGAATTGTTTTAAGGGATTGGATTTACTTTAGGTGTTCAAAATTTTAAAGTGCTTCAGAAGTAAACTTTGTGTTCTAGGTAAAGGTAAGTTAGTGCTAACTTAAGGCAATAAGATTTTTTTTTTTTAATTTCGGGAGCTTTCTACAGATTGAAGAATGTTCATGAGGATGGTACTACTGACTGCAACTGATGCAGTAGAAGTGAAGCTTTCTGTAGACAGTAAAATTTAAACCAGCTGCTTAACTACTGGTACAAAAAAAAAAAAAAAAAAAAAAAGAAAAAACCAAAGTCCTGTGTAGCCCGATCTAAAAGAATCTGTGTATGATAGACAGAAGAAGCCATCTCAAACAGCTGAGCTAACAAACATTTAACTCAGTTCTAAACCAGCCCTGGCTCACAAAATGCTTTTGAGTGCGATCTGCCCAATTTTCAAATCTTTCTGTGCAAGGACTGAACAGGAATGAGGGGTGAGAGAAAGTTCAGCTCTTGAAAACCTACATTTAGGCATCCAGAAGAAGATATTTGGAATGTGTGCCGGGTATTCAATCTCCCATCCCAGCTGATGGAGTTGTAGTTAATTCAGTCAGCAAAGGCACATCCACCACAGTGCATGAGATGAAGAGATCTCTGGACTCCACTGACTGTAAAGATTTCGTCTCTACAACGGGAGCAGAGGCACCTACTTCACATGTAGGTCCCTCTTCAAAGCTCCTCAGTGTAGGCCATCCATTCATGAGCTGAACCCCACAGTAAGTCTCCTTCTTTCCTCTGTGGTATCTTCCTTGTGAGTTGTGGCACTGTGCAGCTGGGCAAAGATGAAGCACTGCTAGAGTACTTCAACATCTACTTTCCTCATCTGATCTCTGTGTGTTCCCTGACTAATTAACTTTTCTCCTTCAGAGCTATCAAGCTGGTACTTCCTGTGAGGAACACACTGACTTTCTAAGTCACGATCCTTCTTTACGTTACTTGAAAATGTGAAGTGTGGCTACATGTGACAGAATAAGTACTTCTCTGTGCCTAATAGCAAGATGTCTTTCAAATCATGTGGGCCTTAAAGATGGTTCTCTCCACTATTAAATGAGAAAACCTAGCAGGAGAGTTTAAAAAGCATTTAGCATCCAGCCTCATCACCATCTGGTCAGATCTGATTATTATACAATCAAGCAATCTCCTGCTAGCTGCACCACAGGGGAATTTCTTAAAAGGACTGCCATTTGCCATTTGTAACTGTAGCAGGGAATAAGTGGAATATATGACTTGTATTCTGTGCCAAAATCAGAGGTGCTTGCTTTGGTTTAGAGACACTGATGATTCCGCATCTAAACCAACAGATTTGTGTAGATTAAATAATTTGCATAATGAAAACCAGCAGATTTGCAAAGTGTCATTAAGGCACCTGAAGCAGACAGTACATTTTCACCTGTGCTTTAAATTGATCACAGGAACTCCCAGTGCCAACATGTGTGAAAAACGGTTCCCTTTAAGAGAACAGATGCTTCATTGTTAATAGGAGTTTCACACATGAAAAATTAAAAGTTGCTGAAGACTGCCTGTTCAGCCCCATGTATTCACAATGAATATTAGAAGCTCTTAATCTCATAGAAGCTCTCTATCTCATCAACTTCAAAACTCTATTTTTATAGAAAGTAAACGTTGCAAAAACACAAAAATAGGCCAGTGTTTAATCATTAAGGTGTATAAATAATTTTAGTAATTATTTTGGAAGAAAATGGCAATAGACCAGTATTTTCAGACATGTATAAGTAGGAAAAAGAGTATCTGTGACAGTCATTGGCTATAGCACAGATGAAAAACAAGAAGCAAAACACAATAAGCTTCTGTATTTGGCTATTTAGGAAAGTTCACAATCACTGAAAATAATAAAGAGGAGTGATACCTATATCACAGTATAATCATAGATAATATGTGCTATACTTTAAAACTAGAGAATATAACCACTGAAACTAGGCTCTGTTATCACATGGAATTAGAGTAACCAATTAGCAGCCATCAGTGTTCTCTTCCTTCACAGAGAGAAGACATTAACAAAGTAATGTTCTCTTTCTCTCTCATTTCTATAACCTTCTTAACTAACAGTGTTATGGTGGCTTTCTCTTATGGTTATGCAAAGTTGATGGTTTTACCTGTCAAGTTCATAATCTAACTCAAAGGGCCAATGCCAATCACATAAAACTTACTGATTTATAACAAATAAAAGTCACCTATATTACAAGTTCATATATAATAATGTGCTGAATTATTATCTTCACAATCTGAGAGAACATGTTCCAGTACAGGTTGCTCAACGAGGCTGTGGATGCCCCCACCCTGGAAGCATTCAAGGCCAGGCTGGATGGGGCTGAGAGCAACCTGGTCAAGATGGAGCTGTCCATACCTATAGCAGGGGGGCTGGAATTAGGTGATCTTAAAGGTCCCTTCCAACCCAAACCATTCTATGATTCTATGATTCCATGACTAGAAGTTGCTGCAGACAGTATAGTAGATATTGATATATATCACTTCCTGGTGGTAGACAGTTCACTTACAAAAATGTCAAAAGCATCTAAAAAAATCTAAAAAAGAAAGCTGAATTAGAAACTTAAAAATTTCCAAGTATTTCAGTTTCTTTGAAAAATTTGTTGCCTACTCTATTAGTTACATGTTCCACTGTAATTCAGACTCAGATTTTCACATAACCAGGCAAGTGTTCCAGCCAACAGTCATGTAGGAATCGCATTACTCTTTTCTGTGGATTAGGCTTCTGCCATGGGAGATGAATTCTGGGAGATTAACAGCTGCAGAACATCTGGACTCTGTAGCACTTACTAGGTTCAATCTGCAAAGGTAGGAGAAATGATGTGGTGATTAGGAATGGTAATGAGACTCTTCACATTTCTCCAGTTTCATAGTACTTCATAGATAACTTGATATTTCACTTTTTTTTTTTTTTTTCTTTGAATACTGCTGATATCCAAAGTCTGTGTGAGAGCCTTGAAAAGAGCAATTACAGTGATTCCTATTAACGTCATTCTCTGATCCTCGTATACTTTCAGGGCTATCAGCTTCTGAAGAAGCAAGCAATACAAAGCACTGCCTTGTTCTATGTATTTTGTAATTGTAAAGAAAAAAATGTGAAATGCCAAAGTAAAGACTTGAAAATGTTTATAATTGCATCCCTAATTCTGCAAACCATCCAAGTCACCTGTTTTTAATTTGTTCTCAGCAATAGCATCAGTGACCTTTCCTGTAAGAGCAGAAATAAGACAGGTCTGGCGCATGAGAACCTTAGAACCTATTTCAATATCCTCTCTCCAACAGTGTCCAGTATCAAGAAACCAAGAATATACGGCCAGGGCATTGTGACACTGCCATTGTGCTCTCACAGCTGCTAGTGCTCTGTGACTGAGGGAATCACAATAGATATATTTGTATTTAATAACATCTGATACATTATGTTTTGAGGGAATTGGTCTCTTGACCTGCTTAAGCTCTTCTCAGCTAAATATAGGGAAAAAAAAGAAAAAGAAAACAGATTAAGGATACAGATTTGTTTATTTATTTATTTTTAAGAAGGGAGTAGCTCAGCACTGGTTAATACTACCCACAAAAGAATTCCATGCAACTATATTTGCTCCCCTGTGTTATTTCTCAAGGTAAAAATACTACTCGGGAAAGGACATAAAAATAGTGCAAATAGAAAACAGTAACACCTCGTACTTTTTGCAAGTTCACGGTGAACTGTAGATCAAGAATTTCCTGATACACAAGTGGTATTTTCTTCTTAATAATAGTCCTGAACTGAATTTCCCATGAGTTTGTTCATTTACTTTCCAGAGTTCTGAAAGCTTCTAACATCTGCTTTTCATTATGATCAACTGCCTCTCAGTTGACCAGTGTATGATGTGAAAAGTCACTGTCTTCTGTTTTGAAACAGACCTGATCATTCCATTCAATAACTCCTAATTGTTTTACAAGAAAGAGGGACCATGAATTCACCTCATTTATTTATTTCCTCTGTTCTGTCCATCGTGTCCACATCAGTTTTTGTTGGGGAATGTCTGGTCAATCATTTCCTCAAATGAAAGATATTTCATATCATTGATCAGCTTTTCTTGCCTCCTCAATACCTTTTTTGTTTGTGCCATCTCAGTCTGGTGTTATGGAAACTACTACTATGTAACAAGATTCTCAGCTTGGAATATAGAATTTAGCTATTCACATAATGTTTCTTTTTCCTTTCCTTCAGTTTCTTTTGTAACAATGCCTCACACTTCATCTGCAACCAAACACTACGCTAAGTTTTGCAGATCTATTAGATATCCCACATCAGCCTCCTAAGTGATAATGGCTTGTTCAGAGATCATCACAGTTCCTGTAAAATAAGGACTGGTTGACCCTCATATACGTTATCTTTGGTCTGTCAGCATTGAATGTCTTGTGTCACTTCATCATATGTTCATTCAGTACTGGGAAATTCTTCTCAGTTCTTTGCAGTCAGCTTTTAATTTTCATCAGCAAACCTTATTCTATCATTCTTCTTATCCAACTGTCTCATCATTTCATCATCATGCTTAATTTATATTTTAAGTCTTTATAAACCACTCAGCTATGTATTTATACTAATGTCAACTGTAAATCAACACTTGCTGACAAGTTGTGGACGTTTTGTATCTAAATTATAAAATGCCAGATACTGAGACCACATGACACAACCTCAGATTTTGATTTACTAATCTACAATGAATATAAAATCATAATTGATTATCTTTTGCTCTCTCAGTAATAAGCCATTAACTATTTCAAAATATCCATCCATACATTTTAAGGAGTTACATAGGTGTATAATGTGAAACAGATATTGATTATTTGCTTTGGGATAAATATATATGCATATATATTCTCAATACAGAATCACAGAATGGTTAAGGCTGGAATTAACACTCAGAGAGGTGGTGGAGGTTGCATCCTTGGACACATTCAAGGTCAGGCTGGATGGGGCTTTGAGCACCCTGATCTAGTTGCAGGTGTCCCTGTTCATTGCAGGGGAGTTGGACCAGCTGACCTTTAAGGGTTTGTTCAGATTGAAACAATTGTATGATTCTATGAATGTTTTGGCTAAAGCACTTTGGTCTTCCCAAGTTAGGACAATTTAAATGAATTCAAAATAGAAATCCAAAATCTCATTTGTTAAACTTTAACATTTTTTTCCCATAATTTTGAGTAAGTTCAAGTGTTTTCATACATTTCATTTTTAATTAACTGCTGAGCTGTATTCATGCATTCAAATATCTTAATCATTCACTTTATATGTACGCTGCTCAGACATTTGATATCACAGGCAATAAGAGTTATCTCTGTGAACTTACAAGATTAGAGTAGGAGACCAAGAAAGACGTAGTGCTTATCTTTCAAATAGAATATGAAGGAGCCCAAAAACATGAACCTTTTATATTTCAGGTCTTAGAGAGCTGCTTGAATCAATTCATTTTAACAGAGACTTAGAAGAAAACATGAACTGCAGAGCCAGCATTTGTTTTTCTAGAAAAAGGTATTATTGGTATGATTATTATTGGTATCATTATTAACAGCTTTTATTGGACTAGGCTTTGAGCAACCTGACCTAGCTGTAGATGTCCCTGTTCACTGCATGGGAGTTGAACTAGATGACCTTTAAGGATCCCTTCCAGCTCAAAATATTCGATGATTCAATGATTATGTGCATAGGTTCTGGGGACATGGGTAAGAGGGACACAGGGTACTTTCAGTATCTCAGATTGAATATGGATGGTGTCTTTGCTTCTCATGCCGTTGTGAAACAAACTATGTTCTAGATCAAAATATGATAGTGTTTGTGAAAACAGGAAAAATTGCTCATGAAGGCTAATTTTCAGTAACTCCTGGCAGAAAGTGAAGATCACAAATTAAAAATAAAAAAATAAAAAATAAAAAAAAAAATAAAAAAAAAAGGAGGTGCATAGAAATTTGTGGAAATTTGCCTGCATGCTGGTTAGAACTGTCTACACACTAAGGGACAGGGTTAGAATGTAAAATGGTCTCATACAAATATAAGATACGATTTGCCAAGGATGATACTGTTAAACAAGGCCAGGAGTTTAATGTTGCTCTCAACTATGTATAATTACTTAGATTAAAGAATGGATGATAACAGTTCTGCAGAGGATAATCTGGAGTCACTGTAGATTGCAAAGATTTCCATCACAGTTTCTTGGCACAGGTGAAACAAACCTCTGTCAGAAATAGCACAGGTAAAGCCAGGTCCTGCCTCGAGATGTGGAGATTCACTAAATGAGCCTTTTGGCATCCTTTCCAAGACGATGATTATGTGACATATCCGTTATATACATTAGTTACTAAATGCTACATTCTTGGCTGTGATATCCAACACTCAAGAGCACCTATCTGCTAGCTGTGTTGAGATAGATGTTTTTAAAGAATGGAAGGGGGTGATGGTGAAAGGTTACCCTTTTACAGTACACATGCACCCACTCATTCATTAAAAACAAGCAAACAAGTAAACAAACAAATATACTCAAAACTTGTTCAAAACCTACAGTTATCAGAACTCAGTGGCCATCTGGTGTGCTTAATGAGCTGACAGTAAAAATAAATTTATTCATTAACTGGACTCATATATATTTCTTATCCACTAAAAAGTCTGAGATCCTCTCAGTGTCACATGATTACTAATTTTAAACATTTTCATTAATCCAGTTTGCATACCATTTACTAAGTGTCCCAATCCTTCTTAATGATGATTTTTTTCTGGGTTTGATCTTTTTTTCTCCCCACTGTTCTCACATCTTTTCTCTAATTGCTGCTGATTCATCGACAATTTTTAGATTGGAAGGAAGAACAAACAACTACTTTTAAGAAAGTTTTGGAACATTAAAAGGAATATGGCCAACTGTCTTTAGCTACCCCTGAAGTTCTCCACAACAGAGAATTAGGAAATATTATATGGATTTTTTAGCATGTATTGAATTCTTGGACTTTCTGGAAAGTAGGATAATATACTGGCATTGAATCTCTAGGTTAATTTGGGGGACAGAGTTTTGCCATGCTAAAATTTTCTTGCAGTCCTTGAAAAGATTATTAAAACATTTATGAGATGTTCTACCTTTTGCATTTCTTGACAATAATCTGTCTGGAAATCATCACTGTTCGCTACCCATTGTCAACTAAAATTCTTCTTTTTTTTTGACAACTAAAAACAATAGCTCTCTTTTGCAACAAGATCAGACAATGTCTTGACCAGTTTAACAAGTGCAGAGGCGAGCCTCTAAAAAAGACAGCTTTCCTTCTAAGAGTTGTAGACATTATAGACATTATATAGTATTAGATAACTGGATAAATTGTTTTATAATCTATCTGCCCTTCTTGAGTTCTCGAGTTGCTGCTTTTTTTCTCTTACTTGAATCATGGAAGCTAAAGGGGGTCTTGCCATTTACTTCAGTTCATAAGACTGGTCAGCAACTTATTCAGTCCATCAACAGAAACAGAGAAGATAAATGTCTGAGAAAACACACATATAGTTAAAGAAAAGAAACCATCCTTTTCTGTATCTCAAAAGGCTAACAAAAATGCTGTTTTTCAATTCATGAACTGAGAACTACAGGAAACTTTAATAAATACAAATTCAGATATTTTTCAGAAACAGATGTAGCAGGACTGACAGCAAAATTGGCTGCAAGTACCTCGCCTAGATAAAATTACAAGACCATTTTGCTATACTGCTGCAGAACATAACATGCTCTCATAAGTCAATAAAGAAATTTCCATTGACTGAAATGATACAGTTTTAGGCTTTATCTTCATGCAGAACTCTAATGGCAAAGGAAGCTGTATGTGCAGGAAAGAATAAATGTATTAGTTTGCTTGGCAGAATGTTAAATAAATATCCTCCTTTTAAAAAGATATTCTGTGCAGAGCTCTATTAAATTGCAGTCTGTTCTGTGTTTTTTTACAGAATTTTGCACTGCATAGCTGTGACATTCCAAGCACAGCATTTAGCATAGGAGAAGATGCTGTTAGTGTGAAGGTTGCTGTTAAACTAAATACATGAGCAACTAAACTTTAGCTGTGCATGAAGATTGCCAATATGTATTTTAAAAATTGTTTACCTAAACATTAAGAATAGTTGTACTTCTGTCTTCTCCTATTTGTTGATCATGCACTGCTACTGATAGCAAAGATATATGAGCCATAAAGGCTCATCTTTCTGAGCTGCTTCTACTCACTAATGCTTATTCTTTTACCTACCATATTCACATTACATTTGTTTGATAATCTCCTAAAGAAAAAAGTTAGAGCAACCAACCATGAATCAGTGGAACAACACATTACTTTCATTTATTTCTTTTATTTTATAAGAACTTAAAATCCCTCATTTACTTGTCAGTAAATCTAAGCACATTGTATACTAGAGAAATAAACATCACCGAGTACACAGGAAAACCAATAAGAAAAAGCCTGCTATCTGCTTTTTGCATCTATCTATCTGATGTTTTGCTATTGCTATTTAGTAATAGAGTTTAATCTAACCTGTATTCACAGCATAAATAATAGCATCTGAAAGTATTTAGGCTGTCTGTAGGCTGAGATAACTCTGTCAAGGTGACCAGAGTTCTCTCTACTTCTTTGCATTCTCATGACTGTCATCTGTTTTCTTATTTCGATGTTGAAAAACTCTTGAGTCTGTTTTTCTGCTGCTTTAGTCTGGATATCTGTATCACAACTACATCTGGGGAAGAACCTGAGCCCAGTGCACCTTACTACAACCTGGGGCTCTTCATCATACAGTAAGCTCCTCAGTTCTGGCAGAACTGGTGCAGCACCTAACTACCAGAGCCCTGGGGTCCAGAGAAGGGCTGCCAGGCGCTGTCAGTGTGAAAAGAACAGCCAAAACAGGGGCATTTTGTGAAGTGTCATCACTGTTTAATTTTCCAGATGCTTTGCTGTTTTGGGAGACTCCATTTCTCCATAATTGCCTTTTTTACCAGCAACTTCCTCCACCACTAGTCTCATCCTTGGCTGTTAATTAACAATTATTTTTTTTTTCTGCTGAGAACCAGGACAGGCTTAGAGAGCTCCTTAGTGTCTATAGTCTAATTTGAAAACTACTGATCATTACATTCACTGCTAGCAGGGAAAAGACTTGTATGCGGCCTTCAAATTCCAGCCTGCCATAGAAACCAAGATATATTTTGACGCTGATGTAAATAGTTGGCTTTGTCCAAAAGATATCATTGACTGTATTTTCTTTTTCTTTAAAGTATCAATATTTTCACAGAGGTTTTTCACTGAAAACAAAAGGTAACAAAAAATCTTAACGGAGAATTCAAATTCCTCAAAAACAGTTTTCTATCCCAAAAAATGGTAATTAAAAAAAAAGTCTTTAAAGGAAGATGCTGCTTTTTCCTTTGTTTACCTCAACTCATTCCTTGCAATCCCACTCACAGATCAAATGTTGTGCAAATAATACTTTGAGATACAGATTATTCCCATTCCTAAATGAGGATAGCAAGACAAGAAGTACAAATTCATCAAAGCTGTAGTAAGGGATTTCTGAGTCAGCTGGGTTTAGTTTACAATGTGATTGTTCTTTGTAATTCAAATAATTATTCTTTACATCTTTTGAATTTTAATTGATACTTCTCTTTCTTTCATGCATCACTTAATTGCTTTAGGAAAGAAATAATGTGGGGAAAAAAAAAAAACAAGAACAGATTTCATGACTAATAAAAATGTAACTCCATAAATATAGTTTAAACTTCTGTGAAATATTCCAGCCTAAAAATGATATCTCTGTAGAGAGAGCCTTCACTTGAATGAAAAATTCCACTGCAGGCATGGTCTTGCTACTACAACCAGAAACATGGCTTCCACCACAGTTCCAGCTGAAGTGACACACAATCATTCAATACCTTCAATAATCAGGCCTTTCTCTTCTCCAGCGCTTCAGTATCATTCAGAAAAGATTTGCTAACCTTACTTAGAAACATAAGCAAGGGAAACCCAATCACACCTTTTTGGAACAGCTCTTGTAGCTGAAATGAAATACAGGTAAACTGACTTTACTCCTGATTGGAATAACATCTTTAACAGTCATTCTTTGAGTGAAATAAACACACACACACACTTTCTGCTTTCAGTTAGTACCACAGTGTCGTTATGAATGTTTTTACTGACCCAGACCTGTCATATAGACAATTACCTTAACTGAAGACAGTGACTGGCACTACAGAAGAGGCAAACTTTACAGTAGCAAAGAGGAGGTTTTGTAACACACATTTTTTAAAGGGTATCTTAAAATCTACTCCCCAGCCCCAAAACCCAGAGTTCCATCAACCATTCCCAAATACCTGCAGACTTTCCTGTTCTCTGACACTGGCAGCCCTCTCCCTCCTCCTCAAAACCAAGGCTACCTGAGCATTCAGTCCAAACCCTCACTCTTTCCCTGCTTTCCTTTCCCTGTCTTTCCCCTATAGAGAAATGTTCAGTCCGTATTTGTCTGAGCTTCCCCACATCCCAAGAAGCTTTCCTTGCATCTTTTCCTACTACTTGTTTCCAATCCTCAGCTGTGCATTCAGCCCCCATCCACTCCCTTCCTCGAAGGGACTTACGGCTTTGGCTCTTCGTTTTGCCTGGAATCGCTCTGCCCAGCTGTCAGAGCTGCCACCAGAACTTCAAAGCAAAACCCTCATTGTGCTTCTCCTGGTAATTGAAAGCCACTGAAACCCTCCTACCGACTACCATGTACAGTCTGCCCTAGACCATAATTTTCTCTTCAACCTCTTTTGCAAGTGTGTGCTCTTTCCTTTAATAAAAATCCATCCAAGTGGCATTCTAAAGGCAGAAAAATGGCATACAAAGGGAAAAGCCAGAGGCAAAGCTCCTTATTCTTGTGAAACTCCTGAGAACACCCTGTAAGTCCCATAGTTTAATTCTACCAGGTCTGAAAAAATATTTCCTTTCCAAGTTTTGAGATTAGCATATTTCAGAAACATATTTGCTTTTTTTTTTTTTTAATGAGGTGGCAAGAGCAGAATACTTTTATCGTTTCTATACTATTTGTTTAGTTTTCTCTCCTTGCCCCTTGCACAGGTCCTCCTAAAATAGACACTGCCATCTTGTCATTACAGAGATTTTCAAATACTAATCATGCTATAATCTTTTTCTGATTGCCCTTTTATTTAACAGTATCCTTCCTAAGGCAGGATGACAAGCCTCTGCATAGTAGTTCAAGTGTGGATAGCAGCAGACATTAATTTCTATATTCTTTCTTATCCACCTCTGTATCTTGTTTGTTTTTATCATCAGAGTCACAGTGAGCACCAGTCCTCATTAATTTGACCACAACATTACACAGATAACTTCACAAAAGCTGTGGTCAGTTATGTTGATAGGAACTTTAAGGTGTCTGAATGGTTTCAGAAGTGCTCTTCTGAAGCTGTGTCAAAGGCAAAGCAATTAACCCATCAATAAGTAAGGATCTATCTGCTAAAGGAAGATGTCAGTATGGCCGGGTTAATCAGATTCAGGCTTTGGCACCTTACTGCAGGCCAATGAGCTGTTATCCTTTTTCTTTTCGGTGTATGTTATTTAACATTCACTGACCTTGTTCTTACTTCACTGCATGTTGCATAAATCTGACTTTGGTTATTCTAAATAACTGTACCATCTGCAGATTTAACTAATGCCCTCATCTCTGACCTCTTCTATACGTTCCTTACAATTTCAACTTATCAAATGATGACTTTGGAGCACACACCTGTCATGGCAGAATTGGACAAAATGTGAAAGGCTAAGATTAAACCACATCAGATCACTCTGAAGTGTGTAACCATCTAGTTCTACTTATTTCTAACAGTAACATTTTGATGGCTATTAAGTTACTTGCCTTTGAAATAATATCTTTAGCAGAAGACAAGAAATGAGATTAAAAATAAATAATGGCTGATCAAGATGACCTAATTTAACTGGGGAATTTCCACAGGGATTTAACTGGATACAAATTATATTCACTCTTAACTAGCATTTTGTCCCCCAGAAAGAACCCATCAAAACATGGAATACCATACAGTTTTGAGAACTAGATGCTATTGTTTGTAAAACAAGGGTAGGAAATGATTACCAGAAGGAGACTTACATTTATAGCTTGTAGAATTAACTCTAAGTACACCCTTGAACAGGTCTAACATATTTTTTGAGGCAAGGAGAGGGAATACTGGACAGCCCTCAAAAAAGACAGGGTTGGCACTGAAACTGATTTAGGAGGAAATCTCAACATAAATGATTTAGCAGGGGCACAGCTGAGGAGACCATGAAAGGTTCTGTAAGGGTGGGGTGAGAGGTGAGGAGGAAGTGGCCACCACCAAAAAGAAAAAGCATACAGGTAGGTGACAGGGTTTAAATACATCAGGCAGTGTGAGAGAGTACAAAAAACAACCAGCTGTTCTCACTATAGAAATGCATTGCTGCCAAGGGAAAGGTGAATGCCCTCTGCCCTGCCCTTCCTTCCAGAGAAGCATGCAAGGAAAAATTCCTGTAAAAATGTCATCCAGAGCCTTTCTACTGTTATATTTAGCTTATTTGAAGAACTTCAGAAACTATTTAGTACAATAAAATGAGACAAGATGGATTGCAATTAAGCGATTGAAACCCTTGCTGAACACAGAAGAGGGAAAACCTGCGTGTTTGTGTGATCTGTTACTCGATGGGATAAACTCTTAGGAGCAGTACTTGCCCAAGGGCCCACTGAAAACCAGGCCAGTTCCTGAAGGGTGTAGAGCAGTTGACCCAGAGAAATGCAAAGTTGTCTAAAATGTTCCTCCAATACCTGTTCACATGTTTTTTTACATGTTATACAATCCAGAGGCCTTATAGATGCTTCATGACATTATATTCTAGCTAATTGTCAGGGGGAATTAAGATCTAGTTCTCCCCCATTGCTGGGCTTCATGAAGACTGAGGAATTTTTGACTATAAATGAGTTAAGAAATTGAAGATGGAAAACTAGTTCTATCAAAGAATCGTTGGGTATTGATTTGTAGTCCCTTAAGCTCCAGCTGTATTAGTCCTGCTAAAGTTGTACTATATGAAGGTATTTAAGGATTTGCAGAGTACAAAAAAAAAAAAAAAGGTAATAAAACAAACATAAACATGAAACGAATTGCTAATACTTTCCCGTTTTGAAAAACATTACTAACTTCACTAAAAATCCAATCTGATGAGAATAAAATAGCTAACTAAAATTAAAATATGGCATTTTGTTTTGCCTTACATGTATGAATTGCTTTCATTTACAGTTTAATTTGTTAGGAAAAAAAGTCCTGATCAAGCCTACTAAAGGAAAATCCACTCTTGCACTCACTCAGTGCATTGTTAGAGAAAAATTCGAACACTAAATATCTCAAGAATGCTTTAGGGGAATACAGGCTTCATTAGAAAGAAAATCCACTGCAATATGATAAAACATAAGGTAGTTATTCACTCTGCTATGGCAAAATGAGGACTTTATTTTAAATCCATAGCGATGGAATCTTTTGCATGATGCTTTCTCTAAACTGCCTTGCTTAATCTAGAAATACATTAAAATACTCATCTGCCAGCTGTACTGTTTTTAGCTGCAGCAAATTGATGATTAGTATCCTCCTGACATAATTTTATTCACATTGAATAAGAGATTACTGTCACAGGATTACCAAAAGGGAAAAAATCTGAAGTTCATTATGTCCTGCCTTTTGTTTTTAATCTCACCCTTGAATTATTTTAGTAATTTACAGATCTGCGACAATAAAGCAGATCTGCAAACATCTTTAGTACAGAAATGAAAAAGCTGTATTTTCCAATTTAAAAAAAATACAACCACTAGCATTTCAATCTCACTGATTTGTAGAAATGCCTTCCACAGCAGCCCAAAATGACTGCAGTCAGTGTGACAGCTTGTGATGTTCTGTGATACATTGATGGTCAAATTCAGCCCACTGACTTCAAAAGCAGACAGGCATTTTTGACTATGTCTGTTCTTCATGCATAGTCTCCAAGGTCATTTCAAGAACTCCCTGCATCATTTTGAGAACTAGACTGATGTCAAGTGCAAAGTGTTCAATCTGCTAGGATTCTTTCTTTTCCTTTGATATAGATGACACAGGCATCAAAACTTTTGAACAAAGTGCAAGCAAAACTATTATTTTTTTCATCTCATTTCTAAGCATATACTACATGCAGTTTTTTAGTATAGTTGATAAACATACATCTCGTATTTAAAGATCTTAGTCCAGTTAAGCTACATCTATATTAGCAAGCAGAAAAGAGCAGAACAGCAGAAGTGACTTTGTAAAGTGTTGGGGATATCAGGTCCTCATCCTGCATGTACTTTTCTACACTGAACTAGCTCTTCTGCTCTCGCAGAAGGATTTCCAGTTTGCCACTGGTGAACTCCTGGAGAGCGTCTCCCAGTTGAGTTTCATACAGAGGGAAGCAATCCAGTTCATGTAATTTGGGACTGCTCCACAGTGCAAGCCAAAGCATACTACACAAGTACAACTCAGAGATCCACAGGATTCCTTGGAGATGCATGGATGTCCAGTAAGGCTCAATCCCTTTTTTAAGGCTAAAAACTCCTAGAGTCCTGAACTATATTTCTGATGCCTGTTCTTCAGACATAATGAGCTACGCTGGATCCCACTTTACTTCTCATCACACCAGCTGGCACTACAAGAAAACAAGCTATTTTGTCACAGCTAGCCAGTATTAGGTTCCTACCAAAAGCAATTATGCTAAACTGTGTTTATCATGTCACTTTTACCTTTCACTTCAGAATAAGTGGGTGGGCTTCAGATATCTTATAAAAATAGCTTATCCCAGATGAATCCTCTGCTACATGTATCCTCATGACATGGCTTCTTTTGTCTCAAAGAAATTACAGATAGAATCTCAATACACTGCTAAAGCGTGTACTATTCACCTTCAGCAACTGCCAGAAGGAATTGGCAGTAAGTGGAGCTCCCATACCTATTTTGTCCTTGGTCATTTTGCCATCAGCAGAAGGACACAACTAGGGCTGACTCTGCCAGTAGTTTTGCAATGTGGGCACCTCTCTGTATGATTATGTTCCATTGTTTCTTTTCATATACATCATCAAAAAGCAATCCCGTAGGGGCATTTTTTTTGCTCTTTCACCTAGGGGCAGATTTGAGTCACTGACCTTAAGATGAAGGGCTCCATATTTCAGTATTGTGCTTCCCAAGAGATGTTGAAACTCAGGCTGATGAAATATCTTAAAATAAAATTTCTCTAGACAGTCACTGAATAAACTTCATTTTAACAGCAAATAGGCACTACTTTGGCTTACCCACACAGAATATCTCTACTTTTAAAGACAGAAATGTAGTCTTCACCCAGATCACTGCAAATACTTCTCTTGATGTTATATTTTTCCTTCATATCAGAAAAAAAGTCTAGCCCAAATCTTCCTCAAAAGCAGATGTGGAGAACTGAATTTTCTCCTCTGATTTTAAACAAAAGGGGGGAAAAAAAGCAAAAAGCAAAAAAAAAAAAAAAAAAAAAGGCTTATAATAGGCTATCATTTTTTCTCTTATATGTGATCAATTCAGCTCTGGAACTGTGGCTAGTTGATAATTCTCAGTGCTTTACTTTGAAGGCAGGATATCAAATGTATACAGGCTTTTGTGTTCCATCAGATGGAAAGATGGCAAATAGACTAAGTCCATTAGTGCTTTCTCTCCTTTCCTGCCATTAACCCAGGGACAATGTTACTATCATCTGGAGAAATAACAGAAAATTTGGAAAAGGTTGGCTTTAGTAGCACTAAGGACAGAAGTGGGAATTGAGATTCAGCCCACAGTACAAATAATGCAGCATCTCAGTGCAAATGCATTCTTAGTTTCTAAAATCCTTCAAATGAAAGGGAAGTGTAGCCTTTAGCTGTTTTCCCTCCTATAGGAGCAATAGGAAACTAGCCTTTGTCTGGAAAGAGAGATTAAAATATATAGAAATTATGAGGGAAGTAAAAGAACAACACTGCAACTAACTGAATATTTGAAATACCTTCTAGTTATCTGGCTATGACATGAGGAATAAACAGGAATGACACAAAGGTTTAACTCACTGCTATAATTAGTATCACAAAATCCTAATGTTATATAGTAAGTTTGCAAAGAAACACCTTGAGAGATGAGTACGTGAAAGATGCAGTAGTAGAGGCATTATTTATCAAGAGTACTTTCTGAATTTCAGAGGAAATACATCCAGTGAAAAATAGTGCTAATGGCTCTTGATAAGATAAAAAGGAAGAAATGGCAATCTTGTGGCAATGTCTTTACTATTAAATCAACAAAATGTTATTGGATATGGTTATTCAAAGAAAAATGTAACAACCCAAGAAAAGCAGACTTTTGATGACTGCAATCTCGACTTCCATGTCTCTATTTTGGAACAAGTTCACAGTGGGACACAGACAGTTTGCTATGTGTGCTGGAGACAATCTGTTCTTTGGAAGATGGACAATGATTATTTTAAATTTTATTCTTGCTATACCAGAAAATAACTTGGGCTTAAGAAGCACTGTTGAAAAGAGAAAAATGAGGATAACAGAATAATAGCATCACTCAGAAAGCACATATGAAAAGAAGGAATTTATTGATGAGGTATTTTGCATGGATAATTTTGTGGGGGGAAAAAAAGAAGCAAAGAAAAAATCCTAATGGTTACTGGAAGCATAATGCCAAACTCACAATAGAAACTATTTCAAAGATGGCTAGTAGAAGGTATTTTACCTGCATTAGAAGAAATTTAATTATCTTAAAATGTAAAAAGGAACTGCATATGGAATGAAAACAGAGACACATTCTTAATAGAAAAGAATTGCTCAGATACATCAGTTTAAATCAGCAAGGCTAAAGTGACTTATAATTAACTAAGAACATAAGCAACGCAACAAGGAAACATTCTACAAATATGCTACACATTAGAGATATAAAAAGAAGTGTTAAGATGGTGACTGAAGGAAGGCTGAGGTACCTAACATCTTCTTTTAATCTTCAAATAAATGTTAATTATGATCTAATTCTTAATTAAATTACATTTTTAAAGGAATATTCCTGAATTCCTGAATATGGGAAAGGACAGTGCAAAAAGAGATTTTCAATTTACCTTATTCTGATGAATTTCAATTAAGTATACTTAACAAAGCGATCATAGTAATCTCTGAATTGTAGGACTTACATCAGGGAGGTGATAAAAGATTGCAGAATTCCCTGAGGATATAAAGAGGGCAATCACAATGTCACACTTCAGAAGGGGACAGCATCTCTTTGTGAGAAGGTTCAGAATAGTTTTTCTTTCCAAAGTTCCAGGACAATTTTTTTATTTTTTTTTTCCCCAGAAAGACATTTATAAGCCACAAGAGAATAAGATGGTGATAAAAAAGAGGAAACATGGATTTATCAAGAATATATCATGTCAAGTCAATCTAACGTCCTTCTGTGATTACCTGCCTCACCCCATAAGGAAAAAGTAACGGGTCATATTTAGACTTTTGCATGGCTTTTCTAACATCAGTAATATATACTAAAGTTCTATTGCACAAACCAAGAAATTAACATCTAAATGATATCATATCCCAGTGGATTGAAAACAACTCTAGAGAATATGACTTATGAGGGAAGACTAAGGAAAACCAGAGCAATTTTGTTTAGGAACAAACTAACAAATTGTTAGGAATACACCACAGCAATTTCCAATCTATTCAAAACTGTTAGGAATGGGAGGGTGATCATATTATCCTGGGGAAATATATATGAAAGGTAAGTTCTCAAGTACTACTGTCATCAGTAGTGACTCCACTAGCTTGTGGCAGGCCATTCCTTTGTGGAGCCTCTCTCCAGGCTAGCACACAGAATCTTTACCATTTGTCAGTGACATAAAACACATGGAATAGCAGATGCCGTAGCTTGCATGCCAGAATAATGCTATTCTTTCTATTTTTCTTGTTTTGTGGTGGGCTGTTGAAAAACATACTGAAGAAGAATGAAATAGATGAAGGAAAGTACTCATTTAATAAAATATATATCACTGTAAAAGCAATATAAAAGCAATATTTTCATTTACATAAGCAATCAAAAGTTTTAAAATGACTGTGTTTGAATATACACTTACATTTTCTTTAATGACATTCTTGAATTTTACACTCAAATTCAAGAAAATTTGCTCTACCTAGCAGGGCCAAGATTTAAAACTCAGAGGTCTTTATTGAAGTTCATGATATCTTCTTTCTACTGTACCTTTTTTCTTTGTGTTATACAGCTTGCACAGAATCTGTTTGGTTTTACCATTTTTACCTTTATGTGGCATGTAGTTTTAAAGGTCCATGGCAACTTCCCCTTTTCATCTGTTTCAGTATACTTCAAACTACAGAAGTTCAATGTTATGTACTGATGCTACCCAACCCCTTTGACTAAGGCCTCCCTTTTAGAACATTGACAAAGCTCACAATTAGCCCTACAATACCAACTGTTACTGCTAGTTAGGCTCTTAAAAATTAACTCCCTTTTGCACTAAGAGCTGAGAGTACAGTTTTATGGCTGTGCACTTGAGCTGCTAACTCCAGATGCCACAGCAAAAGCAGGAATGTAGGCCAGGGTTCAGCACCTAGCAAAAATTCCAATTAGGGTAAATTGTGATATTTTCGCTCATATTTAGTTTCTCAGTCTTCAGTTACCATGAGGAATAAGAAATAAGTAGGCATGGACATGCAAAACACAATTTCAGACATTAGGAGTAACCATAGCTATGTATTGCTGCTGGTATAATTTCAATAATCCATATATTTGAAAAATGCTGAGTGACATTTCTTTCTCAAAATAAAATATAAATTACATGCATCAGATATTAAAATGACCAAATGAACACAAACGTTCTGAATTTTGTATGGCATAAAAATATATTTATAAGTATTATTTATTAGTGCTTTAAAGACTGAAATTGTATTTGAGGAGATTCAACTGTGCTACTTTAGTATTACAAGAGGCCTTTGCTTCTTCTAGATTGATTTCCGAAATAGAGCTTCTAAGTACAAATACAAGAAGGGTGGGAGATGTTGAACATTATGAAGGGTAAGTTTTATGAGACAAAATAACGGAGAACATTTCTGACAGAGTGCAATTCAAGGAATCAATAAAAATTCCCCTTTGTGGACAATCACATTTTTTCGTCCAGAGAACTACTTAAAATATCTTAAATATAGTTTTCTTCCTCTTCCAGAAACTGAGACTGTAACAACTCTCTTATAGCATCCATCTTCAAGCACAAGAAGTTTGAAGTAGTACCTTTCAAGTGGAAGGTGGAATTTGGAAAGTTGGAACAGCTCAGCAGTAAAAAATGAATCATATGCTTGTGATTTTGGACGTGTATGAGCGTTATAGTTTGTTCCCCTATTGAACACTATCTGAACATTGCAGGCCGGTTGTAATGAACAAGGCTATGTTTTGAAAGAGAATGTGGAAAAATGGTAGATTGACACTGTTAGCCAGATACTTCAAACTTTATTAATCAAAAGTTTTGGAATTAGGTAGGAATAATTGTATTAATTCCACTGTATTTTGGTTCTGTGTTGCCCAAAGAAAATGCTGAAAAAAATAAAATGAGAAGAAAAAATATTCAAACGTGAGTGATCACACACACACAGATAAATGTGTTTTACAGGTAATATGCAAAAAGCAAGCAGGAGATACTCTCACCACTTCCTGTATAGAATTCAATCATTTGAATCAATTCAGCATTCTAGAATCATTAAAATCTTAAATTAAAAAATACATATATCATATATACATATACACACATATATCAGCATTAATTGTCATCAAATGTGACACATAATCCTGCTGAAGAACCACCCTCCAAACTATCTTGCAATATCCTTGTCACCAACAACCCCAGCTTTAGTCGTCTGTTGATGGGCAAGTGAGAAGTGAGAGAATATACAAGAACTTATCATATCAACTTATATTTTTTAAGTCCCTTATCAAAATAGGCAGAACTGGGAACATTGATATAATTGAATTCTGATCTGAAATTCTTCTTAGGAATTTTTAGAACAAGGCATACTGACACATTTAGATCAGATTCACCCATTTATTTTAGCATGTGTTCAGTTCTAAGGATGCACCAACTCACACTAAAAGAACTATTCAAATTTAGTCTTTTGCAAATGACTGCTAAAATTAACAGTCACCAATAAAGTCATATTTAGAATCCTGATATTCATACGTATTGTATTGAATAATCAGGAAAGGAGGCCTACCGATCTTTCAGGGAAGTCTTCGGTATCGGTATTTTCTCTTACAACAGAGGCCTTGACACATAAAACACACTGAAAGTACAATGACATAACTGCATTGTAGTAAGAGCATACCTCAGCAAGCTTCATTATGTTTGTATCCATGTGTCATAGCTAAATCCAGTGCTAATCCATGTAAAAAATGAAAAGAGTCTTTGTTCCAAAGAACTAATATTAAATCAAGAATACTTTTAGTAGAACCTAAGAAGTAGTGCTACTGTATGATCATACAGCATAAAAGTGAAATATTGTATGTTTATATAGTAGAACCTATTCAGAAACAGTTTTTGAATGACTAAAAAGAAAGATTAAAACAAAGTTGGCAACACTAAAACAGAAAATAAGGCAGCTTTACTGAGTTAATTTCCCAGCACAACAACACAGTCGTAGACTCCTCTTCAAGCTGAGTATTTTAATGCTCGTAATGTTTGCTCATCAAATGCTGCAAAGAACACTGACATAAAAGTAATAATAGTAATGATAATTATTAAAAATATACATAACTGCTAACAGTGTGGAGCCTGATCTGGACTTAGTCCAACTGTCTCTTGTTATTTACCTAACACTGCTCAAATTTCATATAATAAACTTAATTTTGGAACAGTATTATACTATTTTATTTGATTTCCTGCACTTGCCTCCTGACAAAGAAAATGAAAAATGAACCACTATTGAAAAAGATGGCACGTATAGATAGATGATTACAAAGCAGCACATCAATCTCATTCCATCACGGTGAAGTACTATGCATGGTGGGCATAACTGAAACCAATGAATAAAATATTTAATTTGAACACTGTGAAAAATGAGACAGAAGTGAAGAAGGCAGAGATTTTCCATAAACAAATGAGTGTACTTCCATAAATGCTCTTGAGAGGTTTTATTCTGTAGTGGAAAAAAGATTCTATAGCATTTATTATTAAAAGAATGAATATATATACATATATATAGATACCTATGCAATACAAGAAGAGAAAGCAGAAGATATTCAAGATTTTATCTTACTAGAAAACAGGATTCAATCAATATCTAGAGTGAGATGTTCAGCAGTCATAAATGAACAGTTTTCATTGGCATATTAGAAAAACATTGATTTACTTTACCTCAGGATGTGGCCCCAAGCATTGTGCTCTAAGGAGGAAGTTCTTAGAAGTTAAGAAATGTTTAAAAGAAGGTACTTCTTGTAAAGTGGGATACTAGGGAATTATCTACTCATGAGAAGATCCTTCACTACAATAGCAATTTACTCTAACCAAAGGAGTTCAAAAACAATAAGTGGGAATTATCTGTTTGGAGACCACAAGCAGTCACATACAATCTTGTAGCCAACACAGATATGCAAGCACAAGGCTCCAGCACAAAGGTGCAAACAGAGAGCTCACTTCTTCGTGGTGACCAGTGCTCTCCACCACTCTGATTTTAATAGAAGCTGAAAAACTTACATACTAGCATGGAAGAAGGCAGATTTATACTTACATCTTCCCAGAACTTTTAACTCAGATTCACTGCTCTTCACACTAGCCCAATATTCTTACTCCAGTACCTCTTCTCTCAGTATTCAACATGACATGACATTACTGACTGCAGTTCAGACAGATGATGTATCTGTCACCCAGCTTCACTGGGGAGGGGGAGGGAGGGGGATTGAAATAAATAAAAAATTAAAGACAGGGACTTGAGTTGTGCTGGAAGACATGAAAAGAAAACTCTCCAAAAGAGATACAGGATGTGTTCATCTAATATTTAGGATCAGGCTTAAGGGCAGCTCTCTACTATTCTGACCCCTTCAAGCCATCCTGGTACAACACAGTCTGCTTAAGCCATAGACATCGTTAATACCCAAAGTAGAGTTCCAGTCCAGTTTAACATGTCTAGTCTCTGACAAAGAGAGAAAGAGGGATATGAAAGGATTGTGAGGCTGAAGCAGAAAACTGAAAAATCATTGGTGACTGAACTGCTACGCTTAAGACCATTAAAATAAAAGGATTTTGAAATGTGGTAGGAAGTGGCAAACCAGTAGACAAGCAGAAGTTATATCAGTCTAATCAGGACAGACAGGTAGTGATAATTTACCTGAGATGGACAGCAGCAAAAGATCTTAGAATAAATCTCAAATCTACCTTGATTATCAGAATGGGGACTTTGTCACTATCACATAGGCAACTGGAATTGTGTGTTCTAATGTATATAACATTGGCACATTTTGATAATCCATCCCATTGAAAACGTAACTCTAGAAAGTGTTTAGAAAATAACGTGGCTCTGTTTTGTATGTGTTGTCCCATAGTGTCAAGGGTCACTGAATATCTGCCAGCAGAGCAACGTGTCATATGTATAGCTCACATTGTCCTCTCCATGACAGCATCAGAGGTAGATGGGGAATAGAAGCTCCAGGAAGCAGTTAAGTATGATAATGACAAACAAAGAATGAAAAAAAGAGATTAGGTCAACTTTTTCCCCAGTTCATTTCACCTTCAAATTTAAATTTTACCCTCAATTTTCTCACAAGTTCATCCTACATGCAAGATGAACTATAAAAAAGCGCTGCTTTCTTATCAATACTGTGTAAACCCAAGAATATGTTTCTTCCTTTGCTTTAAAATAAGGTCAAAATGAAATCTTATATTAGTCAAGATATAAATATGAAATAATTTTTTCCTCGGCTATCATAAAGTATGCCATATAGCAGATCAAATTGGGCCTAGGACCTTAGAAGAAGAAATGAATGTCAGTATAAAGCCTGTATTCCAAATTTCAGCAAATAAGACACTCTGTTAAGTTAAAAGCTCCTCAAAGGCTCAGATGAGCATTATTTCTGTTTGATTTATGGAAAGAAAAAGTTTGGGCAGCTGCTGGTCATAATCTGGAGTTCTCTTTTAACTGGTATTTTTGTGTCTAGTTGCTACTTTTTAAGCCTTAGCTGTCTGGGATTCACTGTGTTCATTTGAGGTTCCAGGTAGCTTGCCATCTGCACTAATCACTGCAACACTGAAATTTGTCTTTGCTTTCCTTCAGAAATCTAAGAAAAACAAATATAAGCAATCAGTGACTCAATGGCCAGGCTAATTTCAGATAAAAGAATATGTTAGGAAAAGCTAAAATTGGCTTTTAGATCCATTTGCAACTCCATAATCATGCTTTGCCTCATATCTTGTCATTCAGCTCCTTGGAGTTATTTAGAGCAGTTTCAGGGCTCTCCTAAATATGTAAAACTCATTACCTACAGCTACTCAAGATGTTTTGACCATGCATTTTTTCAGCAGCTACATATTCCTGTTCTAATATCAGACATTAATATTGCCATATCACTGAGAAATACATATGAGTATCCTTAGCTAGACACTTCATCAGGTTTTTTTTACTGTTGTTTAATGCTCTGATGCAGATGCAAAGCAAAGTGCGCATATTAGGAAGTCAGGAACTATATTGCTGGTAGAAATCACATTGTCATAATAAAGGCACAGAGTTGCATTCAGCTTCCTTCTATGAAATAAAGACCATTTTATTTGAAATCAGGACCATTTTATTTTGTATAGTTATATTTGTAATATAGTTGTAGTGGTAAAAAAGTAAGAAATCTTTTTGTGGTTGCATTAATAAAACTACATTTCAAACAAAACTGAATTTTGGGACTCAGCAGGCTTTCCAAACCTATGTTCTTGTTTCAAGTGATTAGTCTGCAGACAGGAAAAGGGACAGCTACATTTGAATCAGTGTTTGTAGTAGTAGTATTATTTTCTTCATCTATGCCAAGAGCAGCAAATACTTCTTATGAAAGGTCTTGTTTCATTAATGCCTTCAAAGATAATGCTGCATCTTTAAACTCTGCACCTCCACATCAATTCTTTCAGTATCCTAACTGTAAAAAGTACATTTAAAAAGAGCCACGTCTCAATTACCAGAAGTTGCAAAAGCCAGCTTTTTCCTTAAAGACTTTTCTCCATGTACCAGTTTATCATGTTTTGACTGATTTCTGGTTTAAATGCCTTTCTCTAGTAGGGAAAGCAAGCCTGAAGTCCTATTGGCAGCTGAGTCTCTACAGTCAGATTTTCCCAGGGTCATGAAATGATATGGGAATCTTCAGCTTCATTTAAAAATAACTTTTTAACTTACATAACGACTTTTAAAATTTTATTCACTCAATAAAATAAATGATATTATTCAAGTGGTTCCTTGACCTGTGTGTGTATTTACAGAAACAAGAAAGCACAGTTACAGGTATACAAGAAGGACACCATACACTGACTTTTCTAAGAAGAACTCTCCCTCCAAGAAAGGTGGTAGAGGGCAATAGAATGATGGCGCACAGTGTGTACTGACCAAGCCCGGTACTGATGTAGGCAGAGCATCAGGCTCCCATGATTTAGCAGACACTCCTGCTCAAGTCCAAGATGTCAGTACAGAGGCAAAGTCCAGTGCTAGAGGTCTGAAGGAAGATTGTTAATTTCCTCTTAGTAACATGAACATAGAATAATTAAGGTTGAAAAAGACCTGAGATCGTCTAGTTCAATCATCCACCTACCTCCACTATCACCCACCATTTCCCATATCTACCCTTTCTACACTTCCACACTTCCAGAGACAATGACTCTAACCTTTTCGAGCAGCTTGTATCAGTGCCTCACCATTCTTCAAGAGAATAAATTCATCCTAATACCCAACCTGGATCTCCCCTGGTAAAGCTGAGGCCATTTCCTTTAGTCTATCCCTAGTTACCTGGAAGAAGATGCCAACCACAACCTCTTTTCAGGTAGCTGTAGAGAGTCTCCCATGGGCCTCTTCTTCTCCAGACTGAACAATCCCAGCTTCCTCAACTGCTCCTCATAAGACTTATGCTGCAGATCCCTCACCAGCTTCGTTACCTTTCTCTGGACACGCTCCAGGGACTCAATGTCTTTCCTGTAGTGAGGAGCCCAAAACTGAACACAGTATTCAATGTGTGGCCTTATCAGACCTGAGTACAGGAGATAATCATCTCCCTGTTACTGTTGGCTACACTATTTCTTATACAAGCCAGGATGTCATTGGCCTTCTTGGCCATCTGGGCACACTGCTCATGATCAGCTGAACGTCAATCAGCAACCCCAGATCCTTCTCCTCCACAAGCTGGTCACTCATTGAAATGTGATCTGATTCTTGTTCAGCTTTTGAGTTGTGTAACATTGGGTGCATTGTAGACCTCAGATAAGTGCGTGCACTCATATGAGGTGATGTATTTTGGAAGCAATTAGAGAGAGGCAGGTTTTCTCACTAACTACTCCCCAAACCATCTACTGCCTCCCTGGCTGCAGAAAGCCTGAGTAGTTCTGACTCCTTATTTAGGTACCTGTTTTGCATGTCTATCTATAAGCAGTCTGAATGCCTTACAGTCATCTATGGTTTGTAGAAAAATTGCTGTTTAGACCTCCATGATTCACAGCAGGAAAAGGAAAATTCTTCCCAAGATAATGTATTTGGCGTCCTGTCACTTATATCACACACTTCTGACAGAGATAGCCTATCTTCTGACTGCTGATAGGGAGACACAGAGTTGAAGTCAATGAATCTTTTGTATAGGAAACTGCAATTCATCATCCACCAAGATCATATGGAACAGCCCCTACCAACTGAAAATGTGATTTTCATTCAGGTGAAAGGATGCCTATTTCATCATTGTGTCAAGATATTTATTTTTTTGGAGACAGCAGTGATAATTTAAAATAAGGAAAGAATTGATTTCTGTCTTTAATAAAAAATTGATAAGGAAGAACACAGTCAAAATAATAACAATTATTAGCACTTTTTTTCTGCTACTTGTTTATTTTTTTTTTTTAATAATGTAGTAGGATTCTTCCTAGACCAAAGTCACAAGAGTGACAGAGTTTGCATACAGATACATTGCCCCAGTTCTTTCTACCTCACCAAGACAGTTCAAAAACCTTCACTTAAGATCCAATTGAGGAACCTATTTTGAAAAAAAAAAAAAAAAAAAGATGTACCATAAGACAAGGTATAACATTATTTTAGTAAATGACACAAAGGCCAGATATCCTTACAGATTTTTAAAAAGCTTACATTTTAAAGAGGTTCCACAGTGATTTCAGAGGCTTTCATATGGAAGAACATTATTGCTTGGCTGGTTGGATATGCTGAAACATGATACGTAATCACAAGCAATCATGTGAAATCTCTCAATTGTCGAGATTTCAAAAGGATGGTAAACCAGCAACACTAAGAGGATAATTGAGATCAAAATATGAAAATACCAATGGGAAAGACAAAAGGGTAGCATCAAATTACTTTAAGAGTGGAGTTTAAAGTGATAGTGCCAAAGTGCTGGCTGTTCCCATTAAGATTAGGAAAAATATTTACAAGAGTAAGGCACCCAAAGATCAGACCATTTAGTAAGGTGTCAAGAATGAATTTAGAAGTCAAGCAGGACCATTTCCCAAAAGCACCACTTATTCAGGCTTTCTCTCCAAAATCCACAGGAACCGCAAGTAGTATCGCTGTTGAAAGCAGGGCATTTAACTTGAAAACTCGATACCTATTTAGAACACCGAGTCTGAGTCAGTCAATTTAGAAAATCTTTGTCCATTTATTGTCTTGTATAAAGCAAATAAAATGAACCAGCAACTGCCAAATGCACTGAGTGAGCCCTCTTGAAAGTAAAAGTTATCATCAGTAAAATATGGTCGTATACTTTAGTTATCTCAAAATGAAACTAATCATTTTATTTAAAACTTAAAGAAAACAAGCAAAACAGAGCAGGGGATGTTACAAAATACAGACAGACGCAGAACTTCTTAAATGAGACTTGAAGTTCAGACTCAGAACTACAGCCTTTGGGCCACAACGAATTTTTATTTTAGCGCAGTAGTGACTTTTATCACAACTCTAATACACAGGAATGTGTCCTGGAGAGTGTACTGACAGCTATTTTCCTCCTGGGTGTAAGACAACCAAATGGCTTTGCAGAGGAACGTGTTCAAGTGCAACCAGTGTGTTACAGCAGACAACGTGCACACTGTAAACGGCATGACCTGTGTATGCTACCCTGGATCTCAGGCACATTTAAAGCTAAAAAATGTAGTTCTTGTTTTTGGTTTCATCTCATGTGTTGCCTTTTCTTTTTTTTATCTGAAAAGACCCTCATTACAGACTAGTCCTAGCATCAAGTCTGGGGATGCTCATTGCCTCTGAAGTGATAAATGGCCAATAAATAGCAGGGCTGGTTTCAGAGCCAGCAATCAATACAGACACTAAAGTATGGTTTCAACAGCCATTCTGGTTCTTATCGGTGTGCACAGACAACGATTACACAGAAACTCTGATATTAGTGCATTATGTGGTTACCCCATCTCTGCTGGAGGACACTGCCCTTCATCAGTGTCACCGACAAATCAATTGGTCACTTAAGAAGACATTTGTAAGTGCTCATCTTGTCTCTTGCTCGAAATGTATTGCAACCATTTTTCCGTTAAGTTTCACATAAAAAGGATTTGCTGAAGCTGTGCAACTGGGATAAACCAAAGAACCCGATTTACTGAAATAGCTTAGAAATGGTTTAATATTGCATTGGTGTCAACAAAGCAGATTTTTAAAATTTCCTCTTGACAACAAAGGAAAAATATCCACACCAAAGCCACATATAAAGGGAATCTCTTTTTTAAAGTTTTCCCACCTGTCTAAAGGGGAAACAACATTCACCTGAAGGGCTTTGAGATCTACAAAGACAACGCTATTAACTTTATTTTAAAAAGTGAAGTGACAACCAGTGCTATAAAATAAAAATATCTTCACCTTGAAAACTTGACAGAAAAGAAATATAAAATTAATGAAATAATGTTTACTGTTTACCCAGAGCTTCAGTTTTCCCAGATCCATTTTCCTGTTGACTCCTCAGGCAGAATTTCTATTCCTGGCTCTTATTTCTGGAAAAGCTGAAGAACTCACAGCTCTGATTTAGCCTTACTCAGACTGTGACAAGAGGTAAGCAAAAGACCTGGAATATTGGACTGGAAGCTGCAATGCCAGAGTGTCATCAGTGACACTCATTGTATATATGATGGAGGACCAACATTCATAACAGCAGCTTCCTCAGTATCTACTAATTACACTTTGCATGGGCTAGAGCAATGGACGACAAAGTTGGAAATCCTCAGAACTCAGCTAAACTGTCATCATACCACACTTCTCATCTGATAGCTCCCCTCCACCAATTTGAGTTGAGGTAGTGAAACTGACATATTGCCTTTCTTGCATTTGTACTTTGACTTACAAGTCTGAAGTTACATGGAAGACAATCTTTGCCTTCCATAAGCACAAGGCTGCACATCTACATTGATCACCATATACCAGATGTACATTTCCCAGTCTATAGTTGATAACTATCCAATTCCATAGCAGGCTGTGTTTAAATCTATGTCTTCTCAGATACTGTTTGAGAAAGGTACTTTTCCCTTCAAGAGTAGCTTAGTCAAACACTACAACACTTAATTGTCATATATATATATATATATGCAGGATTAACCTCAGAGACATTATCAGTACTACATAACTATCCCATTCCTGTGCTGAGGATCATGAAGCACAAGTGCATAGTCCAGAAGATCTACTTGAAGACAACAAAAACAGGAAGAGTTACAGGATGAAATGTCACGTCTTGCTAAAGAACAGTCAGACTGCTTACATTAAAGTAAAAAAAAATAGCCAAAGGGTGAACCAGGATATTGAAACTGTAAAAGCAACAGCTAGCAAAGAACTTTTTAGAAATCATGAGATATTTAAAACTTTGTATAAAGGAAATGTGCTGTGTTAATGGTTTTGTCATTTCCCACATGCACATGTTCACACAGCCCAGAAAACATTTAGCTTTGCAACGTAATATGATCTTAGTAGCGATAGTATGTTCATCTTGATCATTTTTACGGATGTCCACTGCATCATGGGAAATGTGAACCCTGTCTGGAAATCTGTCTGCCCAAACTTGCATGTCTATACCTAGTTCTTCCATCCTATTTTCATGAGATCAGAAATTACCTGAACTGAAACAAGACAGCTCTAACTAGGATATCACACATTTGACAGTCAAACTGTCTATAACAACACTGTCTGCAGAGGTTGTAAGACATTTTGGCATAAGACATGGATTCTATTTTCATGAATTACAAAATGACCTGTACTGGAGTAGCTGAAAAAGCAAGATTTGTACTTCTTCAGCTCCACTGATTTCACTATAAACTATTAAGCTTGTATGGCAGCAGCTGGAAAAAATATATATTTCAGTAGAAAACTGCAGATTTCTTTGCAGATAATCTTTCACTGCTGTCCATATTGGTCATTCATTTCTAAAAAGACAGTGCCATTTAAGACGCTACAATAGGCAATGAATATAAGGCAACTATATCTAAGGGGAAATCTACCCAAAAGCTAGCTAGAGATCTACTGCTATTTCTATTTCAGCTTCAACAGATTCTCTGTTTTCAACAACTTTTCTCTTTATTCCACAGATACTAGCTGAAATTAACTGTGTTCTTAGAGCAGTATATTCTATGGCAGATTCCCAGCACTATGCCTTAGCAGTAACCATTAGGTTTCATTGGCTGAGATAATTCAGAGCCCACACACACCACCCAAGGACTGAAAAACTACCCAGTCTAAATCCATCCTGCTAACAGGAAAGAAGAGTTGGTACTAATATTTCAAAAGTAATATCTTCACTTACTGGCTATTAAATCAACTCAAATAGCAGTGGAAGTGTACCATTAAATACTCAAGATTCTTACATTCATTGTAGTTTATATCATTTCCCTATTTTGTCTTAAAATAATTGTTCCACAGTCACCTCACTACTTGACTGGCAACAACAAAACAAAAAAAAATTAAATAAAAACAATATTTGCTTCAAGAAAAAAAAAAAAAAGAGAAAGACTAATCTTAAATTACTCTTTTGATGTGGATAATTTTTAAGGCTGGGTGCTATTACAGACTGAAGGGTCATCTGAAGTTTTGTCCTTAGAGGAACCAAGCTCCAGTGAATCTTCTGAAGAAAATGAAGTGTTAATAACTACAGAGTGCAAAGTTATTATGTATCAAATTCTCTAGATATTGAAATAAGCAGTGCATGTCTGCAAAGTGAAGCAAAGCAAAGGCAAACATTTCTATTGCACACTTCTTTAAAAAAATAAAGAGCCCTGAATCAATAAATTGCTGAAAAATTATTTTGTACAAGCTGAAGGTCAGTGCAGGTCATTCCCACTAAAGCAAATAGAGTTTGTTAATTTAATCCAGCAGATTTGGCATGGAAACCAAACAGGAATTTAATCAGAAGCAGAAGGTGGTGAACATCTCTGAAAATTGAATAATCATTGTGCCAGACAGTAAACATCATTATGAAAGGAAAAAAAGGAAAGAATAAAGGCGTCCCCTTTTCATGCTGTTCATTAACTTCTTCAAACAGGTAATAAATGATTTAAAACACTGAAAAACAAAAACACTGTGTATAAGCTCAGCCAGTCAATAGTTTAGCACAATCGCTATGATGATACTAAACTCCTTCTTCTTCTGTATTATACTTCTTTCTTTAAAAGCTGCCTCATTACTCCTTAAGAAATAATATTGCTATTACAGTACTTTGAAAGATTCATTTACTTTCTCAGTCCGCAAAATGAAAAAAATGTAAAAGGTTAAAATATGAGATCTGCTCCAAAAGTAATGTTTCCTATTTACGTCCATGGAAGCTACAACAGCTACAAAGAGCACAATAACATTACTTGAAAAAACAAATTCGCAGCTACAAAACACTATTTTTCCAATAGTCACCACCACTGGCTATCCATTTTTCCCAGTGGTGAACAAGAGCCTGCATGCTATGCTTGTAAAGACCAGTACCAACAATGGTGGCCCACTGCTGCTTTCACCACTGCTGAAATGCACCACCCACCATCTCACTGTGCTCACATCCTCTGTTTTGTGTTGAGACGTTCAGCAAATATCAGAGAAAGTCAGTGTCATTCTTTCTAAACAGAGGAATTTGTTTCCACCCCTGTGCTTCATACACCCTCACATGTCAGATGCCATTATGTCAGGCTGCCCCTCTGCTGCCATCTGTCATGGAATGCTGGTAGGAAGGTTCAGCCTCTATTGCCATAGCACCTCTGATGTTGTGACAATAAAAGAGGCAGCAGTATTCAGAGCAGTCCTCATAATTATCTCGCTGTCATATTTTAAGAAGATAAATTCCGCCCTTACTAAGGGGAAATTCAGATAAGATGAAGTAAAATAGTTCATGTCTTCCATTGACATAAGACTTAATCTTTGTGGTTTACAATGAAAATTCATAAAAATTAAACCTATATTCTAAAATAAAATAAATCCTTTGTTGAAGTCACCCAGATGCTCCTACATTCAGTAAAACTATGTTAACCTGTAGAGACTTTTTATACTCTCTCAGTAGTTAATTTTCAGACCACTGCAAACATAAAAAGAAAAAAATCTGTATCTGAAAAATTTTTGGGATAATCTTCAGCTTATTCTAGAAAACTCCATAGTTCAGCATTCACAGCATCTATATTGATACAATAATATTTTTGGAGAAGAGTTAACTATTTCCCCATTAAGTGACATTTCAGAATTTACATAATATTCACTAATTCCAAATTTCCAGCAATTATTGATCAAAATCCCTATCTTGGGAAAGAGAAATTTAATTCTAAATAGTAGAAATTCTGGATGGGAGGGAGGGAGGAAGGAAGGGGGGAAGGGATGAGAGGAAGGAAGGCCCACCACACAATTTTTTCTGTATTAAGGGGAAACTCAGTACTCAATATATGTATTTTTTCCATTTCAGCTAAAAGGAATGTAAGACTAATAAAATAAATAAGAGATTCTTGTCAAATATTTTACATTTACTCTGGTAGGGTAGGGAAATATAAATAGTAAATTGATTCTGCTGGCCTGATCTGACACTTCTTCCATCATCCATGGGTTAAAAGGAAGTTAGGCAAATCCAATTTGGAGGCTAAAAAATTCCAGCACTTCCTTAATTTAGTGCTTATATTCATCTGGATATGAGTTGCCAGTGACAAGAAATAAAACATGCTGAAATCATCTTTCATGATGCTCAAGGTATAAATCACCTCTTTCATCTGAAAATGTTTAAAGTACTGCAAGGTTCTTGCTGCTTCACCACAGAAAAAAGATTTCTACTCAGCGCACTGGAAGTGTCCAACCAGCACACAGGATACAAGAAATATGACTGACATATCTAAGGATGTGCAGATAAATTTCAAGGCATTATTAATTCCTGCAAGCATAACTTCCATCTGCATGGTAGCAATATGCTGAGTTTTGTTCTCACAAATGCGTTCATTAAGAGATGGAAGTTGTGCTTACATCCTCTCATGCTGTAGTTCACAAAGAGGCTGAGCAGATCCACTGCTGGTGATGTGCAGAAAGGATTCATATCATAGGCAGGAAGCATATCGCAGATACCATCTGTCAGAGCAGATATCCCACAAACGATGGGCAGGATACAGCTACATTATCATTGCAGTTCAGAACAGGAAAGTACTTTTGAAGCATATCTCCTGATTAGTCCCACTTACCACACTCTAGCTATCACATCTGACTCATTTTGGAGCATAGCAGCTAGAGCACTTGGGCTGTTGAAGAGGTCCATGGGATGAACAAAACCCTTAAGCTCTGTATGGTCTTCAAATGTCAGGTGCTCAGCACCAACTGTACTGCCATGCAGATCCCCTCCTATCATCATGACACATGCAAACATACAGCTAAAAAGCCTTGGCCCACTTGGGATGGACTCAGCCTGTAATCAATGGCTTCCTCTACAAATTCTGAAACTAACCTGCAATACTTCTTTTGGGCAAGGAGCATTTCTATCTGTAACATTGGATGCATTCTATTTACCAAAGTAATTTCTCCCGTGTAAACATGGTGTTAGAAAAGTGATTTTCTAAAATACTGAGATGTCAAAAACCTACCAGATTTCACTGGACACAGTAATTTGATATAGTGTGCTGTTCACAGCTTCCCATTAACAGCAATAATTGAGCTAGGCCTTTCCATTACAAAATGCAAAGGCAACTTCAACCTTAGTTCCAAAAGTATCTCTTATTAGCCAGAACATGTTAAGGACTATGGCACTGCAAAACACTATCTGTCAGTGTGGATGGCACTCCACTGGGCATTTTCAGCACTGTCTCTATATAAAATTTTGTCAAATACTTCACTCTATTTGCTGTTAAGATCTTAAAAGTACTTCAAATTTTCAGTAGAAGTTTTTCCTTAGACCTACAAGATTATTTATTAATCACTCAGATGTAAAACAAAACAGCAAAGTGCAAAGTTTACACAATTCATAAACATTAAGAATTTTTTTTTTTTCTTTATATGCTCTCATCTTTGCTTTGGAAAATTTGGTTCATTGGCTCAGCTGGACAACATTCTTTTGAATGTTCCTGAAGAAAAATATTGCAAAAATAATGTTAACTTTGAAAGCTATTTTAGAAATAAATGATTCATATCTGATGAGCTGTGAAAAACTGGGAAGTTACAAAGAAAAAAAAGGAAATGTAATGAATTTAACAGAAATGCCACATGCTCCTTTTTTAATGATGCTGATATTTTAATCCTAGAATTTTCTTAGTTTGTAAGGTTCCAAATGTTGGCTGAGAAGTAAAAGCCTGCTAATTATTTTGCTTTTAAAAGAATAACTTTTATCCTTAGATCAGTAACTTTTATCGTTAGATCCTTTTTAAAGGAAGCCTAAGATATCAATAAATTATAGATTTTTAAGAATAATGTGATCATGCAAATAATGCTGTATTATGGATCCCAGCCAATAAAGCAATCTCTTAATTCAATGTTGTGGATTACGATTCTCTTGCTGTATTCTAAATGTCAGTGTCTTTTCTCACATTGTGTTTTCCTGAGGAGTTCTAAGACGTTGCTCATGAAAATGGAGTACTGGGTCACCTCTGTGTTGAACAGAACAGAGGTTAGCAGAAGGCTAACACGGTCTGTGGAGATTAAAAGTTCAATGAAACAGGATCACCTTGGTGGGCCTTAAAGTCATAGCCCTTAGAAAACAAGAAAAGTGTAAGTATGGCTGTGCAAATTATTACTTGCTACACCATTTGGAAATAACGTATTCAGAGACGCTACAATTCCACCAGTTGTGGGCCTTTCCTATAGGTTTTCTAAAGAGATAATGATACACTGATTTTTGTGCATACTACTTATAATTTAGTAAAAATTAATATCAATTGATTTAATTATATACCTGTTCCATGAGACTCAGAAAAGTAGATATATTATTTAATTGTCTTTTCTCCTTCCTTGAAGAAACGGTAAGGGATTATTCTGCTTCAAATTCCCAGCAAATGCGGAACAGCAGTAACTTTCCTCAGAAATGGGATCACAGACAGTCAAAGACCAAGTCAGATGATCACTGGCTTCATTAATTTAGAGCATTGACAAGTTTTCCAGGATATCATACAGTGAAGAGAAATATAAAGATGCCCCATATCTCAGACTAAAGGGATGGATTACAACTTGAATTTTCAGCAATCTTTTTGAAGATTATGTATATTCTGTGGAAAAAAAAAAACAATTATTTAAATACATTAAAAGAATTATTTTGTACAAAAGATAAGGTAGATACAGCTACCATTAGCCTGAGGAAATAACCTGTGCTGACAGCTTTAATCATCTCAGCATAAACAGGGAATAAGCGAAGGAATACCTTTTCCATAGACCTTCTTAAACCTTTTTTTCCCAGACTCCGGTTTCGTTTTTCCTCAAAGTCTAAGTACAAAGGCAAGGCAATCTATATGGCATCTTGGTCTGCAGATAGGACCTTAAAGGATTTTTTAGCGTTGCTAGTAGTTGGGGTCTTTAGAGTGATGTTTTGTGTCCTCTTGCTGCCTTGAAGGTCCCTTGTTTTTACCTTCTTCAATACTGGATATCAAAATTTACAAACACAAAGAAAGCAAGAACTTTGGAAAAACAAAGTCAAGCTCACACATGAAAATGAATAACAAGAAAAAATCTACTGGAGTGCACCTGAGAGAACAGAGAATGTGTGTCGTTAATCTCTGCTTACACAGCCAAACCTGCAAAGACAGGCAAACACAAGGTACATCATTCGAGTTGCTATAATGAGCAAAGCCACATCCCACTATTTAGTTCTTTCCAAAGATTTAGACAGACTCTTCCCAGTAAGGTAAGATAACGCAGCCTATGTGTCATATATTAACTACAGAGAAAGTTAAAGAGACGTCTACCTGCCCTCATCTCATGTCTCTCTAGTTTCATTTTTTTTCTGTTTCTATCCGAAGGAAACTAAGGAGTACTGGCATTACTTGGACTTTTGTATGGGATTGTTCACACTATAATTAATTGATAGGCTGAATCACATGAATAAGAATGCAATCCTAAAAAGTTTTGAACAAGATTTTAGCTTCACACAGGAAGTTCTGTTAAAGTACAGATACATGCTCTACACGGAAGTTCAATTAGAACAATACATTATTTTGATTTTGCATATAACCTTAGGTGTTCTACAGACCACTAAGTTCTACTTAATCCCAAATGTGAAAAGCATGAATTAATTAAGCAATATATTACAGTAACACAGATATTTCTGATACTACTTCTTAGCCTTTTATGGTAGAATGAGCATTTCCCTGAATTAATTTTCACTGTTAATAACGGTATTTAGAAGAAATATATTTAAAGATTTAACAATTTATTTGAAGTAGCCAGGTAAAATGAGCAGCTATTCTAATAATGCCATCTAATGGGCTGTACTAATCATGTGGATAGTGTCCCCCTTTTCCCCATGGAAGTTTAAACAGAATACAGAATTGGTTCAGGAACTGGGCAAAATCATTTTAAAATTGTCGATCCTGCTTATTGTATCACTTAGAATGAAACTTTGACCTACTCAAGCAAACCCACAACTACCTGCCAATGCTACCAGAAGGATTCACAAACGGTGCACGGGATTTGTCAAGGCTAGCATGTGCCTCTATATTAGTTTCTCCTTTCAGTATACAAGAAAGAATTCCGGATTCAGAAGGTATTGCCTTGTTCCTAAACATGCCACATCCAGTGAAGCTGCACTTTCAACCTTTAATATTAATTATCCACGCAGAAACAACTGCTGAAATTTTAGTATACAGTAACAGAAATTTGGTACTGTATAGCTTTGCAAATTTTGGCCCTGTTTTCCTGGAAGCAAAATGGCTATAAATTGGATAAAAAGGAAATGTAAAGATAATATATGTTGCTGAAAATATTCACTGGTCATGTTAAATCCAGTTAAGACTCCCAGAGTTCTTTGAGAGAGGATATACAGCTTTTAAGTATCTCTTGTCCTATAAAAAGTATTGCACAATAACAAAAAGAAAACACAAGAAAATAATAATTGTGAATACACAAATAAGAAAACATAAAGCTACCAAAAAAATGGAAATTATGAAGGAAATCTGGAAACAAATGGAAGGAAGTTAGAAAAGTGCTGGTTATTGCAGTGTGGAAGTGAGCACAGTTATGAAAATAGACATCCTTATGAAACTTATTTACCTCCCAGTCACTTTTCTGAGATGATCCTATATGAAAAACAAATATGTACTGAATGCAACATTTGGAGACTGATGTGCATCCACCCCTGCTTGATGGACTATTGTGTCTAAGATCCTACAGAATGCTTTATAATGATATCATTTATAGCTGAAAACTTCATCTTTCTTCTCATAAACTTTCTTTAATTTCTAGTTGCTTTCCTGTGTTGTTCCTTTGATTAACTATTTCAAATAATTAATTTAGTCACCATTTTCTAGTGCAGACAACATAGTAATTCTTCCCTCATTTTCTATCCAGTTTACAGCGATATCCAGTGTTTAATGAAGGTCAGCATTTTTTGATAAATATCTTTCCAATTTCCTTTCAACTTAACAAGCAGCACTTCAAAGCCTTCCTCTGAACCTGTACACCCAAACCTTTTTGCATATCTTAGGAGAAAGCTATAAGATATATTTTCAGTGCAGAACATTTTCTTTCTTGCTTGTGCTATGAACAAGTTTTCTCTACATCTATCATCTTTCATACTAATTGTGCTCCCCACCTTTCCCTGAAGTGTTTTGTTTTTTTTTTTTTAATTATTATTTCAGGCTTAATTTATCTAATTATTTAATTTACACTTGTGGCATATGCAGTTGTGACTCTATTCTCGATCCTAGTTCCCTTGGTGGCTATTTTTGTACTTTGTTCAGATACACTTTGGACAGCTGGAAATACTTATACATGGCATCTTTCTGAAGCTTGTTTGCTTTGTCCTTCTTCTGAAATAAAAATTATCCCAATATCAGGAACCTGTGATAGGATATCAATATGATTATGTTTTATGGAGACACCTCAAAGTCTTCGAAAAGATCCAGGTTCCTGTTTACAGAAGAGGTCAATATGCAAGTGGATCCAGCACTGTTTTTTAAGAACACACTGATCCATTTTTCTGCACCCAGCTGCACAGTGTAGGTGTTTCAGCACTGGAAAGAGTTTCTATTTCTAAAGAGCAGTTTCACAGAGAGATATAACTGGGGAAGGAACCTAAGATGACATGATGGACTCTAGCGATTTCTACCAGTCATCTTCAACAACTGTTTCGGGAGCTGTATTTTAAATCCAGTGGTACAACTAATATCCATTTATAAAATATAAATTCTTATTTCATATGGAAGCAGCTTAAACAACATAAGAGGCTCTTGAATTCTGTCCTAGCAGCCACACTTCCAACTGAAAACTCAAGCAAAGTAGGCATCCAGCAGAACTGACATTGAAATCACCACCACTTACGTTTATGATTTGAGGAACAGGCTAGCACTAGATATATTTATCTTGATCCACTCAAAGAGAATTTCATTTAATAAGATTTTAAAAAAAACACTAGTTTTGATCTAGTAAGATCATACTTAGTGGTATGTCATTTCTTTTAAACAACTTAATCAGTGACACAGAATCTAAAAATTTTCTAAGCCTAGCGCAAAATTCCTATGCTCATTTTAGCTTTCTCTCTAAGGCTTTTCACTCATGTGAGTACTGTTGTGTATCACATGCATCACATCCAAAATAGCAAAAGTAAACAATATCCCTGTAAAGGAATCAAGCTATTTCTTTTATAAATGAGGAAGGATTATTTGAAATGAGGCAAAATTAAAAATAATTATTATTACTGGTATCTCAGGGAAGGAAAAGAAATATCTTTACTGTGTGCTAATTTAGACCACAATGTTCATGTGCTTATACAGTTGTCCTTTTGCTTGTTATTCTAACAGTACTCACTGGTGTCACTATTTAAAAGGCTCATAAAACACTGAATAAAGCTGATTTGCTACGAAATAATTGTTATGATATACTCATGATAAAGATCCCATGATAAAACAGATTATCACACACTAGGCTTCATAATTTACTGTTACTCTGATTCTGCTATAACTTATCATACTTGTAAATATTTTCTTTCGTTTCAATTCAGATTTTCTCATTCAATTCCATTGTAAAGCATCCTTTCTCTTTTAAAACCCCTCTTGTTTGCTAGCTTACATTTCATGAATGCCAACCGAAGGGTATAAAAATGATACAATAATTTTATGCTGTTATTTGCTGAGTCCATTGGGTCTACAACTTCCTGACAACCTCATTATAGTCCCTATTTCTTGCGACCTGTGTAGTACAAGATAATGCCACATTTTCCTAATGAAAAGGCACTTTTTTTTTTTTTTTTTTTTTACAACCTGCTCTGACAAGCTAGTTTTAGATCTGTGTATATCTCCATCTTATTCTTCATTCTGGACCAGCACATTTTCCTTATGACCTCTCTATTCTATTCTTTGATATAACTTTCAGAAACACTCTAGTTTCATACAGTCATAATTAGAATCTGAGATCGTCTTTTCAGATGTTCTTTGACAAACTATTTACAATTAGCTACCTTCTTTTCATGACATTTTTTTTCCTTTTCTAACTCTCCTAGTATTTCCCCCATTCTTTTCTCCCTATTCACCATTTGCCACTGTCTGTCTAATCAGCTCTCATTAGAAGCATGTTCACTTTTAGAACTGTGTTCAGGATTCAGTCTCATATATCCATCCCCATCTCTCCTACAAAAATTGAAAACTTTGTTATAGGCATGAAGTTTATTAATTTTTCTTCTTTCAAGTCATAAAAGAGTTTAAATTTTCGATTCCTATTTAACTAGAAACTTTCAAAACTTTTTCTATCAAAAAGGTATATGAATATATTATGAAGACAAGGTGAGGGCATTAAGGCTAAGATCTTGAATGTTTTTGCTCTTGTTCTTTAAAGACTGCAGGACTTATATGGCCACCACGCAATCCTGCTAAAAGCCACTATTCTTCTGTTGTAGAAAAAAATTGTTTAATTATTCAGCTGTGTGGGAAACTCCAAATACATCAAGCAAAGGATTGTGGAATGAAAATGCAAAAGAGACCGTTCTAGATTTAGTGCTCAGATTACTACAGTGGTGCAAGAGGGCTCCACAAATGTTGAAACCGTATATGCACAGATCGCACCTTCTGCCAGAACAGAAAACACTTAGGAATATATGATAGACTGTCATGTGGATCTATTGCAAAAGAAAAAATAAATAGATCTTGCTGTGGGAGGAAGGAAATCCACTTCTGTATCAGAGTTTCTCTGCTATTGTCTGTTGGTTGCTCTACCATATTAATTTTCGGTCACTGTCACCTCTTACTAAATGAACTACTCAGAGAGAAGCAGGGCAGAAACGCGAGAAGATAAAACAGTGGGCCTAATTTTATTAAGGATCTGTAACGTTACTAATATAACCTGAAGGAGGAAGATTGTTATTACCATAGAGCTCCCCATACCTAAATGATAGAAGACCTCACTGCCCATTAAAAGCAAGGTTTTACTCTCATTCTTTTCCCAGCAACATATATATGGCAGTTGGTGGTTGAGGACATTCACAGCTGAAATATATCTACAAAAGCCATGTTATCTAATTTTCAGGCTTTAAATGCACACTACTATAATGCCCTGACAGATTTTCCTTGCTCTCCTCCAAAATGTGGGGAACAGATAGCATATAAACATCCATCTTCTGTCCCTCCCTGCGCTGTTGGAGTCCTTTCTTGCCTGCTGGGATGGTGTGTGTACACATAGCAGGTTTCTGCTGTGAAAGAAAGAGCCTCTAATTCAGAGTTTACATGGTCATCGCTTTTCTCTTTAGCTGGATTTCACTTGAGTCTATTATAAGGGATTGAGGAAGACAAGAAAAAATAATTCAAAGGGAAGAGTAATTTTTAGAAAGGTGGAATAAAGAGCTTCTCCATTGTGACTTAGGAAAATGCTGAGGCTTTTCTGAGTTTTGAAATACTGACCTAGTTGCTGTGGAAACTTCCTCAGTTGTACAAGTAATTACTTCACTACTTGGCCTGAATTTAGGAATCTTTTATGAGTGAACTGCAAAAGAAGAGACTATTTATAATGGAACAAACTCTGTATTTATAAAGAAGATGAATTTGTTTGCACAACAGTCCAACAATACACCAAAAACAAAGTAATGGTATGCACAGAAACTTGAGAGCTTGTGAAAGAGCTGTTGCTATAACACAGTGAGTTAGTGCTGCTGGAGCTGTACTTGAAGTGGGGAAGGAAACAGATAAGACAGAACCATAACCTGTGATGGCCTGTGAACTAAAGATCTCAGAAGACAGTAGGTGGCATGAGAGAGACTTAAAGATATTGGCAGACAATTTGGAAGGAGAAAAAAAATAAAATCTTATTTATAACAGAATTGGCTTTAAATGTTTTGAATTGCCTAGATAATAGAATATTTCAATTAATCTATAAGCCGTGTAATACAAATGAAAATCCTTTCTTATTCACTGTTATTTACTTACATCTACCTTCTTTATGCAGGTTTAACTAACTCAGCCCATCTTACCTCTTAGGCTCAGCAAAATCACGTGCCTTGGTAGCTCACAGCATAGGAATTATTTGAATCTTGGATCTCCCCTGCTCTCAGGCCTGTTTTTCCCTCAGAGTTAAATATGTTTTTCTCTGCTTCTTGCAACATGGCTAACTTGATGATAAATGCTAGGACAAAGAATATACTCAAAAGAGACAAGATTTATTTGACTACAGGAATCCAACTGAGACAAAAAGCTTTGCGGTCAAATCCATTTTGCCTTACTTGTATTTCATCTTTACTTGTAGTCTGTAGCTGGTTTTGACAGTGAACTCATATTACGTATTTCCCATAATCTTAGGAAAAATAACATATGCATAATATCAAGTATTTGAACTTTGTCTCCATAAGGACAAGAGGTTCATCTTAATTTCAAATGTAAATTTTTCCTTTATGTATCTTAAGATTTACATAAATGCAGTTTCAAGAAACTCAAGTCTTAAATTTCTGACACTTCCAGCTTCTCTATATCTTAGACCCAGTTATAACTTAGAAATCTTTCTACCTAAAAGACACTAACGTGCTCTATCAGGAAAATTAGTTCCAAACTTTGTGGGATTAAGATTCAATTTCAATTCCATTTGCAAGGCACTTTTTTGCCTTGTGGCCAAAAAAATACTGTCAGCTTCCCTCAAGTGTTAAACAAAGCAGGTTAGGATGTGAAGAAATAGCCTCAAGTTGAGCCAAGGGGGACTTACAGTGAACACTAGGAAGAATTTCTTCATGGAAGGAGTGATTAGACATTTAAACCAGGAACTGGTAGAGCAGCAGCATCTGGAGATATTTAATAAATCCAATCCTTTTTTACCACACAGTATTCCTATCACTCTGCCTCAAGCCTGCAGTGTTACATGTGGTTGTTATGATCAACATAAAGGACCCAGTACTTGGTCTTCTTGAACCTCACACAATTGGGCTTGGCCCATCAATCCTGCCTTTCCAGATCCCTCCACAGAACCTTCTTACCCTCAAGCAGATTAACATTTCCTTCCAACTTGGTGTCATCTGCAAAATTACTGAGGGTGCATTCAATCCCCTCATCTAAATCATCAGTAAAGCTATTACTCAGGAACAGCCCCAGTACCAACCCCTGGGGAGCCCTGCTCATAACATGACACCAGCTGGATTTGATTTTATTTACCAACACTCTCTGAGACCAGTCATCCAATTGACTTTTCATCCAGCTAAGAACAAATCTGTACGAATCATGAGCTGCCAGCTCCTCCAGGAGAATGCTGTGTAGACTACATCCACACCCATTGTCTCATCCACCAGGTGTGTCACCTGGTCACAGAAGAATCTGCCTTTCATGAACCCATGCTTGCTGAGCCAGATCCCCTGGTTGTCCCATACATGTTGTGTGATTGCACTAAAAATGATCTGCTCCACAATTTTCCCCAGAATCAAGGTCAGGCTGACAGGCCTGCAGTTCCCCAGATCCTCCTTCCTACTCTTCCTGGAGATGGGCATCACATTGGTAAGACTCCAGTTACCTGGGACCTTCCCAATTGGATAGGACTACAGATAAATAATGGAAAGCAGCTTAGTGAGCATTTCTACCAGCTCTCTCTGTACCCTCTAGGTGGAGTAGCTCATTGCTAACTGTTTTCTCCTGAACAACATGGGCTGAGTACCCTGAGGATAACTAATTTACAAGCAGTGAAAGCACTTAGTATCTCAGTCTTTTCCTCATCCTTGGTGGTAATTTTTCTCACCACATCCAATAAAGGATAGAGATTCTTCTTGGCCCTCCTTTTATTGCTAATGTAATTCTAAAAAGATTTGTTATCTTTCACAGTAATGGATAAATTAAGTCCTACCTAGGCTTTCACCCTTCTTATATCCTCTCTGCATATTCTCTAAACACTCTTGTACTCTTCCCAACTTGCCTGCTCCTTAATGACTCTATGATTCTATGAAAGTAGTTGGGTTTGTCTTTTTTAACTAGTGGATAAAGTATTTGTCATCTATTTCCAAAATACTGCATTTGTGTCCTGCTGAGGTCATGTTTTCACTAAAATTTCTTTATCTATTTCTTTCTCACAATGTCAAAGAAATTTGTCAACATTTCCATTTATTATTTATTAAATATTTTCAGTCTGTCTTTGTTGTTTGTTTGCTTTCTTACATCAAATCAAACAAATTGTGTCAACATGAGAAAAAAGTATTAACCACAAGAACAGGTGAAAGTACTCTTTGTGATTGGATGTGTATATATTAAACACAATTCCCTGCATACTAATTAATATAACACATGCTAAAACAAACAAAAAAAACATCATAGGTCAAATGAAGTCAGAAGGCAAAGAATGCAGAGTGAAGAAGAGGGGAAGAAAATAAAGAAAAGGGGAGGGAAGAAGGACTTGGATTGAAAACCAGGTGTTTGCGTTAGTCTACCACAACAAAATTTAGCTATTTAACTGGACTAAGACTCCTTAGCAATTGCTACTCATTCGTTTTTTTTTCTCTCAGATCCTACAAACACCAAAAACTTAATTACCTGGTCTAAGCTGTACAGAGGCACTATTTGTTAAGACCGGCAAGCTGCATTATTACTCCACTGTCTTTGAAGGATGGGGTAAAAAAACCCACGATATTTATTACTCTCTACCTTCAACATCAGTCAACAGGTTCAGCTTTCATTTCACAAGGCCTCTGAAGTGGCCAATGCATTAAAATATTATTTCTATTAAATATGATACATACGACAGTCAAATATTACTCCATAATATCATACGTTGTTTTTTTTTTTCATTCTGAGTCAGATATTGCTGATTCTTGTTACATTGTTAAACTTTGTGCGTCTATGTATACATCAGCAGATGCTGACCCATGTCAACTGCATAATCCATATATAAGTATAAATATATGAAAGATATAAGTATACATCTAAATAACTTCATAATACTTATCATTGGGATCTACTACTACGTAGCTGGCACTGTATATATAGTATCACTTTCAGTAAGGAGTTGGTTATTTCAATGGCATAAATATTTTGGGGCCTTCTGATGAATGTGTTATATCTAAATACATATTGCCTTATTTCTGTACATGCTAGACTTCTTGGCAGCTCAAGATAAGTGGAATCCAGGCCTCATTCACTATGTCTTGAGATATTTCTGGAGGTATATACCATGTGTGTGGCAGCCAGTCTTTTCTTCACCATCCCCTTCAATTTTTGACTTGATGTTCACTTGACCTGGGATATTTACATGAGACAAAACATAAAGCAATGCTGATATAGTAATCTGGCTCTTATCTGACTTCAAATGAAGACTGCATGTACTCTGATATTAGAAGTCCAGAACTGCAGCACAAATTATGAGGCTCAAGCATATAGGCATTGCATTTGTGATAGAAAGCAGACACAACATAGTCTGGCTTACGAAAAATATTGAATTATATTCCTACAACTTTAGAAGCACAATACTGTCAGACAGGCAAATAAGCTTAAGAAGTCTGTTATCATGTGTAAGGGTAGCCCTGAGTTTCCAAAATTAGTGGTGAGGTAGGAATATCCAAGTACTCATAATTCCATTAGAAACATTTGTCTCTGTCTTTATTTTCTTAGGGAGCCTAAGACGCTTTCATTTATCCAGCCCTCAGTTAGTGCTTGGTGCAGCAATGGCATTGAGATAGCCATTTACATTTCTTAACATTAATAGTCTATATACTTCAATGTCATTGGCGAAAACAAAAACAAAGAATTTCTGCAAGATTTATGCAAAAATGCATGTGGTTCAATTCAATTTTCAATGAATTCTCAAAATCTGGAAATAAAGTCTTTATGGGTTTTAGAACTACCACATCCTCTGCATAAAACTTTTTGTTCATTTTTGCATGATACAATATATAGAACACAACAGTTGTTTCCTTTCCCTGTGTTGCCCTTACTAGCACTACAAGCAGTATATTGAAGAATATTGCTCCTCTTTAATGAGAATGATTCTCATTAAAGAATGGAATGAAATACAGTTATCTATTATTTCCCTTAATGAGGAGTTAGTTGAGAATCAGATTAAATCAGTCTATAAGTGAACACTGAATCCTCTTATTTCAAGAATTGTAAAAAAAATATCCCAAGTGAAAAAGGATAGGATTACTTTCAAAACTATCCTTTTTACATTAAAAGTGTTAAGCTGCAACACTACAAACATTCCATCAAGAACTATTATGACTTCATGAGTTGTCTGCTTCTTGCCAAAACTGAGTAAATCTGACCTGATTTATGTGTCTTAAGTAGAGTAATAAGAGGTTTGGGTTTATTTAGCCTACAAGCCAAGGGCTCCAGAAAGAATCTTTCTGTCCCAACAGATCAAGTAAATTGAGCGGTAGTTTGTGCCATTCACAGGTACATTCCAAACTTCTGTGCTTTCTTAATTTTTCCAACTCATGTAGAAAGTCCGGTGTTGCTTACCAAACTTTCTTTGTCTTTGAAGTGGCCCAGTGGTTAATTCTAGCAAATGGATTGATTTTTTGCATTACCATTTATCATTCCATACCATTACCATTCATCGTTAGTATTTTTAGCAGTATCCTTCATCCTTAATTCAATAATTTTTTTCTTATTAAAAATTAACAGGCTGACAAAAAGAGCTTTGCCTATCTGCAAAGTAAGGCTAAGTCTTTTGAGCCCACAGAGACATCCACAAATAATTTGAAGCATAGAATGCAAAATCTTTGCGTTCTATGCTTGTGAAGAGAGGCTTTTCTTTGGAGGGGGCACAGGAAGGCGCACATAATAAAGGTTGAAAGCTACAGTCAAACTGAGATCTAATTATGGCAGTACAAATCTCTAAGCAGTCTTATTTAAAGATACAGATAGTATAGCTACTGTAACTTGGCTCTACTTCAATCCAAATAATCCTAAAGTCAAGTAGACCACATGAAATAGTCTTGAAGGAAGTCAATCTCTTCCACATATCTATCAGTGAGATATCTCCATGGCCTCCTGCCGTTAGGAAGGTTGTTCACTGGATCAACTTCTGTATTTAAAAGCCTACATACCAACACTCCTAGCCTGCAAGGAAAGCACTTCTGTTTCTTAAAAAAAAACATTCAGTGCAGATTTTCCCATGATAGCTGTTTCACCTAGATTATTTTTGCTTTCAAAGAGATTATAAATCTCCACATTCCCTGTATGATCCAAACTACCCCTAATGGAAATATTAAATGTTAAAACAGTATAAAAGTTAGCTCACGAAGATAGAGATCAAACAATAAATTACAAATTTGAAGAGTGGATTGCAAAGAGTAAATAAATTTAAAAATGCATCTCTATATTTTACCAGCAAAATAGTTTATCCAAAGGTGAACAAGATGAAAGCAGTGACCAAAACCTCCTGTTGCAAAAGCTATAGGAGAATTCATCAAATTACTCCATCTGCCGGGTGATCCCCTCCAATCCTGGATGATTTTTCTTAGGCTGTGTATTCCTGTTCTTTTTTAATGTAAATGAAATACTCAAAGCTTGATCAGTGTCCTTTCAAAGCAAATGAAATATTCAGGGCGTCTTTGATATTCAAAGTACTTCCTGGAATCATGACTCCTTTTCTCTCCCCATTTCCAATTTAAGAGGACCTTTATATTGCAATTTTAACATATTCTTCCTTCCACAGAAAGAAGACAAGTGTTAACACTTTCTTTACTTTGCGATCCTTCCTATTCATAAAAAGTACCAGTTATACAACAGTTTGGTAAACTTATGATTTCTGGTGTGTTATTGGTGTTCTATGAAGAACATTCATGACGCATTAGAAAAACAGATGTTCTACTCTATAACAGAGTTCCCAGATTTTGTGGTTGTCTTCATAATTTACCTCAGTGTACATCCCACCCTTCATACATCTTATCCTTTCTACCGAATAAGCTTCTCTAGATCATAAGCTCCTATATTTCAAAAAAGAAGCTGTAGCAAGTTTTACTTCTTAATTAGACTGTGTCTTCCTATACCTTGTAGGTCTAGTCAAGCTCTTCCAATATTCACTTAGGGTTGCCCCATAAAAACCACTATTCTTGATTCATCTGCAGGTACAACATTTTCCATATAGCCTCCTCTCCATCATTTTTCATACACTTTTCTGAAGAGCGACACTGCCTCCATCTGCACCCCTGTTCTCTTAGTTTTTAAATTAGGTCTCGGAGTTGGCATTTCAAACCCAAATGTTCATCTGAAGTACCCATTCTGGGATAATTTTCATCCGGTGGAATATGTAGCCACTCATCTGCATTGACTCTTCTCTTCATTAAGAGTTCTTGCCTTCAGTTTTTGCCTCATTCTTTACAGCCCATATAATCAAAGGAGAGAGCAATCCAGTCCACTTCAGGTGAGCCATACTCTGATTGTTGGGTTTACTGCTGGGAGCTTGTCTGCTAAACCTTTGGTATAGGCTAATCCTAATCACCTTTTTAAATTTCATTAACATCCATTTACTATCAGGAACTGAAGGTAGGAAGTCTGCCTCACACCCTCTGCTATCAAACCATTTTCTCAGTCATAACAAAGTCCCAAAATACAGACAGGAAACAAATCACACAAACTCTGATTCACCTTCTTGTTAGGAACAAAAACGTACTCTGCATCAACCCAAAGTACATTCCAGGCAGGCAAGCTCTTGCTCTTTTGTGGAGTCTGTGCACAATAAGCCATGAGTAAACAGACAGAAATATGAACACTGGCATACTAATAAAGAAGAGTTTGGAGACATACTTATCTTGTTTAACAGAAATTACACTTCAGCACAGATGTTATGAATCTACTGGCACTGGGGTTATCTATTATGACACATCAGTATGTCTGCATTTAACCTGGTTATACTTCTGTTTTATTCATGATGTTGAGATAAAACATAAGGAAATAAAAATATAATTTTAAAGAATAAATTGAGAAAACCAGAAAGTATAATTTACCATACTAAATAATCATGTTGTTTGTTTTGGTTTGACTTTTTTTGTTTTTCTTTTCTTTTGTTTTGGTGGGGTGTTATTTGTTTCTTGTTTTTATTTAATTAGTCATCCATTATTGAATCACTTCTCTATAGTAAAAACCTACTGGCATAGAGCTACTTTACAAGTGAATTCCTTGCAACAAGTACAGTCCTTGTCCTTTGATTACGCAAACTGAAGAACATTCAAAGTGCCCTTCATCTGTCTTCCTACATGCATTTCCAATTCCTTTCAGAAGAAACCAGGTATCAAGAGTGAGGAGCTGAAAGGCTCAGAGAGGGGGATAACTCAAGAGACCAAATATGAACATTCAGGTTTCAATGTATCATGACATCCAGATCGAATGATGACATTCAGCCAGAATGAAAAACTGATGAAGGATCAAGAAGTATTCCTGGATCTCACAATCCATGTATATCCTAGTTTATGTGAGACTTTGAGGGTATGAAGTAGGAAGATCAAGGCTGTAATTAGGAAAAACCCTTTTGTGATCTGCTATGTTTCCCTGGAATTTCAATCATTGCAGGTCTGTACTGTTCTACTGGAAAAGTAAAATGTGGAAAGTAAAAATATTTGCAGAAATTAATCTTATTTATGCAAGCTAACAAGCAAGTTTCCATTCTGGAAGTTCTAACTGATCAAGGAAGACAACTGCTAACTGCAGACACGCAGGTAAACTGCCAACAGTTATCTCCTTCACTAATAAAAAGGCAATTAAATTAAATGCACTTAAGCTTGAGACAGCATAAAGGATTGTCTTCATGAATGCATAGGCTTTCTTGACATTAATTACACAAACAACTTCAATGCTATTCTTAACCCACCTTGACTTAACCAGACAGCAAGATATCAGGCAAGCAAGATACAAATGTCTCCCCATATTTCTCTGATGCTTTTGCATGCAAGCTTTGTAAGAGCTCCCTTTTCAAGGCATGCTTGTTGCTAAAGACTGCCTCAGCTAAGAGTCATTATAAATTTCTGTGGGTTTCATCAGAGGAACTGGGTTCAAAACAACACAAAGACAAGTGATCCAGCACACAGGTAAAGTCTAGCATGAACTTCACAAGCATCCTTTAACAGCGCATGACATTATGAGGTTAAGACCAACATTCATATATGTAAGATCTTTGTTTCTCTACAAAGAGAGCAAGCTATGGATCACTTTACTCCAGGGAATAAATAAAGCCAGAGCATGGATAAGAAAAGGAATCAATGTCTCCATGCCAATCAATGGAGAAAACATTAAAAATGCTTTCAGATTTTGCAAGGCACAGATAAGAGTTAGACAGAATCATATATATTGCCTTGGAATTAATCCCCTTAGCACACAGCTACAGTAGTGCAACAAAATATAGTTTATGTCTGTTAGCACAAGCTTAAGTGAGTACAGCTCAAGGATTCAAGCAGTTAAAAGTTCCTGACAGCCATGATCAATGTGCAAGAGAGTGCTCCTTAACAGAAAAAGACAACCTTACATTTCTATTCACCAAAGAAGGGACAGAGGAAAACATCATGGGAAAGGAATACAAGAAACTGGGAAGACGAAAAAGACATAGGGTAATTACATAGGTATTTGATACACTGCCTTCCACAGGTGTTGGTATTTATTTTGTCTATTATAACAGTCTACATTTCAGGCACATGACAACAACTCGCTGAAATCTCACTGTAAGACTCAAATGTTCTATGTAATTCCACAAACAAAATTATGTAGAAATAATCTCTCCACAAGAGAAGCACTTACTAGCCTGAAAAGAACATAATAAATTTGTATGATAATACCCTTAGTAAACCTCTACAGCTCTCCTCATGAGAAGCAGCATGCAGAATTACAGACATAGATATAAAGGGAACGCTACATATAAAGACAATACCATGTATATTCCTCATTGCAATCACTATTCTAGTCACTTCTAATAAACTGTCCCTGGTTGACACATTAAAGAAGAAAATATTTGAGATACAAAGGTATATTTCCAGTATTTAAAATTATTTTTAATTTTCAGAATTGGTTGAAAACACCATTAATAAGACAAATTCTGAAAAGAAAATCAAGTAGATTGTATGTGAGTGAGGTAATATTATATTCTTGGAAAAGTCAGCATCTCTGACCTTGTGAGGCAATCATCTTCTGCGTATTCAACACTGATATGTCTGTGCGTCACCAGTCCATCTGTCCCTGACCAGAGGGAAGGATTCAAGCAGTTCAGCCTAAACAAGTCTCATTGCATCAGTGTGAACTCATCGGATAACTTACTCAAACAAAGCCAGATTAAGTAACAATAGTAATTGAAAACAAGATCATGGAGGTTTGGCAAATGGACCAGCAAACTAAAAACCTCCTCCAGTCTCACACCTTTAGCTGTCACTGAAGCAGAAGCATCCCACAAACTTGGAATTATAGAGTCACAGAATTATAGAATCACTAGTGTTGGAAAATATCTCTAAGATTATCCAGTCCAACCATCTACCTACCACAGGTATTTCCACAATAAACCATGTTCCTCAGTACAATATCTAAATATTTCTTGAATATCTTCAGGGATGGTGACTCAACCACTTCCATTGGCAGCCTGTTCCAGTGCCTGAACACTCTTTCAGAGAAAAAATTTTTCCCTGACATCCAACCTGAATCTCCCCTGGTGCAATTTAAGGCTATTTCCTCTAGTCCTATCAATAGTTACATGTGAGAAGATGTCAGCACCCACCTCATCACAACTCCTTTTAAATGGTTGTGAGAGCGCATTAAAGTGTCCCCTGAGTCTCCTCTTCATCAGACTAAATCCCAGTTCCCTCAGCCGTTCCCCATAAGACTTGTGCTCCATACCCCTCACCAGCTTCATTACCCTTTTGTGGACACATTCCAGGGCCTCAACGTTTTTCTTGTTGGGAGGGGACCAAAACTGAACAGAGTACTCAAGGTGCAGCCTCACCAGAATTGGGTAGAGGGGATGATCACTCCCCTCTCCTGCCTGCACTATTTCTGATATAAACCAGGATGTCATTGGCTTTCTTGATCACCTGGGCACACTGCTGGCACACACTCAGCCAAGTGACAAGCAGCACCCCCACATCCATTTCTTCCACGTAGTCTTCCAGCCACTCAAACCTAAGCCTGTAGCATTTGCTAGGATTATTGCTGACAAAGTGCAGGGCCTGGCACTTGATTGTGCTGAACTTCATTCCATTAGACTGAGCCCAGTGGTACATTCAATCCCCTTGTTCAGGTTACTGATAAAGATATTGAACAGAACAGGCCCCAATACTGACCCTAGGGAACACCACTCATGACAAGTTGCTAGCTAGATTTAGCCCTATTCACCATCACTCTCTGGGCTTGGCCATCCAGCAAGATCTTTAACCAGAAAGGAGTGTACCTGTCCAAGCCACAGGATGCTAGCTTCTCCAGAAGAATACTGTAGGAGACAGTAGAGCAACAGTCTGAGAGGAAGATGATTTCAGCAGAAGAGGTGTAGAAGAACACAAATTCACTTTGTTGTAATTTGTATGAAGTGGAGTAGCTCAGTGGCTTTACTTTCTTGTCTGAGTTGGTTTCCTTATTTGAGCATACCTTATAATCTCCAAGTACTACCTTGTCATCAGCACAGCATCAATCTTCATGCTCATTTCAAAACAGCGTAACTAATCTTCTGACACCAAATTACCAGGTTTTGCAGAAAGCTATAGTCCAGGTATCGAAGTTCACTGAAGAAATAAAAGCACTTCAGAACTACTACATGATAAAGCACTTTAGTACTTGTATAGTTTTCCTATTTCCTCTTAGGTAGAAGAATCCTTTAACTACACCTTCCCCTACTGCAGTTCTTTAATATAAAATTGATTTCATCATAAAAAATGTCGCCTAATTGCACAAAAGGCTCCTTAGTGCAATGAACAATTAGTAGTATTCAGTGTAAGTGATTCAGTCTCAAAACAGCAGATGTCAACAGTCTGTAGATTTCAGATATACAAATCAATGACACCATCTGAAAATTAAAAAGAACTCAATTTATGTTAGCTTTAACAACTAACAAGAGCTTGTTTGGTATTTTGAGCAATATGCATTTGAAAAGAACACATTACTTCCCTCTTATGAGTTGAATATTTTTTGCTTTTTTCCTTACTACCACTCCCCAGTATAAGGAGCAGAAAGTTTTCAACAGGAGGAAAGGTGAAGCCTACTTTCGACTCTTGGATTGAAGCCTTATACCATATGTCTAAGAAGGGGACAGAAGAAATTGGATCAAAGTGATTAGTTGCTGTTTAAAGCAACATTACTCTTTTTCAAGACATCCAAATTTTAACAACATTTAAACATAGCAGCTCTTTTTTCCAAAGAGGAATCCAGCTAAGATAAGCCTTCTATAAAGTACCATCTTAGCATTAAACGTTTGTAATAGGCAGCTCTAAACTGTTCGTTATACCCCCTCCCATCTATTCTCTGTATGCTCTCTTCTTGGTTACAACATTATTGGCTGCTAATTTTATTTCTGTCCTCTGATAATGTACAAGAGTTATTGTGAAACTAATGTGAACATACTGTGAGTTTAATGTGCATCTCTTGCTGTTATTAGACAGGGCTGCAGGGCAGACCTGCTTTGGTTTACTAGATGGGTATGTTTTATTATATAACAAACACAACTAATGCTGACAGCAGATTTAAATTAATATCTAATTTAAGAATTAGAATAAACCTCAGTAAATATTTTTCTAAATGCAGAAGTAAGCAGAAAACATTCCCTAAATACCTTTGAGAGGGAAATAAAGAGAATGAACTAAGGAGGATGACCTGAAAAAAAGATATTTGATACACAAGATAATCTAAGTCATCAGTCCTTTGCATAACAGGAGTTAGAGAAAGATAAAATGCATTATCCAAAGATTTATTCAAATCAGCCATTATCCAGAGATTCTCTGTCTCTCACTTTGAAACTTAACAGACACTGATAGCATTACCATTCCCTGACTGGGCTCCAGCTATTCCATAAAAGCTATATTTTGTTCTCAAATTCTCTGTGCTTTCAAGTTCCCAGTCCCAGGCACAGCTTACAGCACAGCCAAACTCCTTATCAGGGCTGGATGCAGGCATGAAACTACTCAGCCCTCAGCACTGCAGTCTGCACAGAGGAGAAAAAACAGGCATGTTGGCCAAATGGACTTTATCGGCAAAATGAAAAGGCAGCCAGTGCTGATTCTTGACATTACTGATGCTAATAATGTCTGAGTGGCAGCAAGGAAACTTTTGTCCTCAGTGCAAGTTATGACATATACCAATGAAAGCTGTACCTGAAATACTAACAAAATTCTTAGTGCCAAGTGTGGTATTACTCTATGCTAATGGAGCTTCTAAACATCTTGAAAAATCAGGAAACTCACATGGGATTTAAAGAGCTATATTTTAGGTTACTAACTTTGAAATATTTATACTAATATAAATAGAAATAAATGGGCTGTGTTTCTTGAGTAGGATTAAGAATAACTGATGGCCCAATCCCCAAAGAAATTCACTAAAATTTGAGTAGCAGTGTCTTTCGGACTATATATTGAGACTGTCCTTAAAGTTCTAAAAATACACCAATTGTTTTCCTTTACCCCAAACAATTTTTATGAACTTTTCTGGTTTAACTTATTCTTTTCACTACAAGAAAGTAGTTCCTTCTCCATTCAAATGTGAAATATTTATCAATTTCATCCACATATATTTGTTTCTAACCGGCTGTACTTTTTTATGCACTGCAAATACTGAGAGAAGAATTTCAGATCATGGAATAGGATATCCTGAGTTGGAAGGGATCATTGAGTCCAACTCCTGGCTTCAAACAAGAACACAAGATCAGCGACCTCAACTGAAAACCTGAATTTTCTATATAGAATGCCTTCAAGTTTACATGGTACAATAGCAATGCACACAAATGCTTCTTCATTTTTCTAAGTGAGGAATTTCTAATGATTTTTGGAAAAAAATCTCCAGATCTTGCATCTCACTATTCTTTGGGAGTTGAGAAAGATGGCAGTTGTTTTTACCATTTACAAATAATCACATCACAACTGTAAGAGTATTTTGAAAACAGTGCTGCTTTAGGAGTAACTACTACTAAGTACTAGTCAGATCTCTCAGTCTTTCTTCATATGGAAAATGCTTCAGGCCCATAATCATCTTTGTGGCCTTCCACCAGACTCTGGAAGTTTCCTATCCTTCCTCAGCTGGTGAGTCCAGAACAGGACACAGTACTACAGATGTGGCCACATCTGTGCACAGAAGAGAGGGAGAATAACCTCTCAACCTGCTGGCCATGCTCTTTTTAATGCTCCTTGGGATACAGCCTTCTTGGCTGCACAGCATAGAGTTTTTCTTACAAAGAAACCTATCACACACTGGAATAACATCTCAATAGGTAGGGTATCCATATTTTAAACTGGTTGGTTCACACACTAGATAGGAGAGTAGCTAACAGTTATATCCAACCATCTTGGATGTGGTGCTCAGGGACATGATTTAGTGGAAGGTTGTTAGAGTGGTATGGTGTAGCTTATGATTGGAATTGATGATCTTTAATGTCTCTTCCAACCTGAGCAATTATTTGATTCCATGATTCTATGATCTTCTTATACAGAAAATTTACAAATTTAAAACAATCTTAAGCCTGTCTTGTACAGGTTCTCACAGTACCTTGCAATTTCCAACCAAAATAAAAAAATCAGGCTAAATCTAGATTTATTTGTATTTGTTTTTTACCTTTATTGTCCACTGATGTGCTTACTTCCTTGTTCATTCCTAAGGACGCTGTTGCTCATTCTTTACTAAATTCCTCTAAGATGAGTTTTTGATGTGTTATAGATGAACAGTTATCCACAGATCATAAGCTGTGAAAAGCAGACATTGAGATAAATTAAACTAACTTCCATGATATACACTGTTCCCACTTCCTGCAAAATATTCAGGAGCAAGCATACTGAAAAAATACACAGAGAATCAAAAATTTTACAGGAATTTGACATTAAAGAGCTAGAGCCAGAAACACAATCTGAATGCTCCAGCAGTGATATTTAAAAATGTGTATGGTTGTGTGCATGCACTTCAAATTTTATGCTTCTGTGCAAATGGGGAACTATTTTGGAATAGAAAATGAAACTAAGCCCTAGGGTGTAACTACATAAGGGAGAAGCTACCTAATTAATGTTTCCTATAGGGCACAACCACAGTATTTAACTACAGTCATCATTAATAAGGATACTAAAGGAAAGTACATTTTAAGGACAAAATCCATCACTACGAAAGAAGAGTGCAATGTTATATGTTACTTAATTGGATAAACATTTAGCAGACAACTGAAGGAGGGCCATAGATCATGTATCCACACACCCCTTGGCATGACAGCATCAGACCATAGAAGAGAACTCAGCAGACAGATCTTACAATGGTTTGAAGAGTTCAAGTGTTCTCACCCCTTTGTTTCATAAGTGACTCTCAAACAGAGCTGGAATAAGGAGAACAAGAGAACGGCCGTTTAGACGTAGAGTATGAACTGAATGATGGATGAGCAGTGCCTCAGGTGTTTCCATCTAGATAGGAAGAGCCATCCTAACCCTGTGATCTATTCTCTGAGCAGCAGGAGACTAGATCAAGGCAAAGCTATTCTTTTTCTGTCTTACACAAAGCTCACACACTAGTCAATAGCAGGTTTTTATCCAGTAATAAGTTACTTCAGTAAGTCAAACTCCTGCTGGAGTTTTTACATTACCATTCAGCCCAATAGGTAACTTTTTTTTCCCCCCTCACAATAATGCTCTTAAAACTTAAGAGAATGCACTTTTTCTTTTAAACAGTTTACTACATAAATGTAGGATGGCATATCTTGTGTGTCTTCACTGCCACCTTTTGGCCAAATTTTTTTCCTATTGCTTTTTTTGTTATTATATATTTAAATATATAAAGAGTAAAAAGAAACAAACCAGAAGTACATCCAGAGCAAGTACATATGCAAGAAGATATAAATACAGTTTTTCAGTATCAGCATTTTCATGAGCTAAAAAAGAAAAACAAACAAATTAGAAAAAGGTCAGATGAGAAAAAATCTATTTTGTCCTAAATTCAGCACAGAAATGTTCACTGGTGTTGATTCACAAACCTCCCAGGCTACTGTAATTGAATACAGATTTATAAAGCCATCATTGTTGTGATGAAAAAGGGTCTGGCCTCTTCTCCAAGCGAAATAGTAGGACCCAAGGAAATGGCCAGAAGTTGTACCAGAGGAGGTTTAGGTTGGACATTAGGAGAAACTTTCTCTCTCAGAGGGTGGTCAGGCACTGGAATGGCCTGCCAAGGGAGGTGGTGGAGTCGCCGTCCCTGGCAGTGTTCAAGAGGTGCCTGGATGAGGAGCTACGAGATATGGTTTAGTAGCTTGTGGTACTAACAGGAATGGGAAGGTGGTTGGACTAGATGATCTTGCAGGTCCTTTACAACCTTGTGATTCTATGAGTCTCTGAATGTGTGGGCTTCAGAGACAGAGTTTACTTTTTTTCTCTCTGTAGATCAATGCCTCTCACTAGATATCTGCTTTCTTTTGATAGTTGCTGCTCTTTCACCATTATTAAAATTCATGTTTGTTCTGTTAATGCACAAAATTCTGTCTCACAACAAAGACTGGTTGGTATTACTGAAATAAACATGTAATATTATATAAAAAAGAAAAGATTACTACTTCTCTATTAATGCAAAGTTTATACAGAAAAAGCACTTAAAACACAACTGGACATATGGTGATTATTCAAGACGAAAGTACTTATTCTTCCAAAGAAAGTGAGCATTGTTACAACATCTGCTGACTCCTTGAATAACTTATCTTTAGCACTGAGGAGACTCAACGCAGCACAAAGCTGGCAGTCAGCTCTCTCCCCTTCCTACAGTCTTAGCAAGGAGAAAGGCCAAGAAGAGGAAAAGTTGCCATCGTCCACTCAGGTCTTTCTGCCTAATGAGTGGTTCTTAAGAGAACCAGCTCTGATTGGCATCAGTGAAAATCATATTCAAGCTGTTCTAACACATGTTGCATAGGGACAGAGGATAACTACTAACCCCTAACTACTATTAACAATGTTTTCTCACAGTCACCACTCAAATCATCCCCTATCCCCAATAGACATAACAGGAAATATGTTTCCTGGTGAAGTTATTCTGCATTCTAATAAAAAAGCGCAAGAGACTAAACACTATTTTAGTTGTATTGCCATAAAAGATTTTTTACAAGTACGTATTGCACAGCCTCACAAATTCGATCAGTGCCTAGAATACATCAGCTCATTCATTAAGGGCTGAACAGTTCACTTACTAAACAAAATGTTACACAGACTGCAAGTAGTACCTCTGGAGTGCCACTCCAGGATGTTTTCCTCCTGCCACCTTGCCTCTCACATCATCTACCCAGTGGTTCCTCTGGCAATTCTCCCTCAGCATATTGCCTGAGGTACACAGTGAACTGGCTTAGGGGACAGTTGTTCTGTTGGGGGAAAAAAACAAAAAACAACAAACAATATTCTGAAGTAGTTTGGAAGTACTTTTTTTAGGTTCTGTGCTCATACTTCTGTATGCTGTGAGAGCGCACCATGACAGATACCACTCTGAAATCTTTCTCCAACTTTAGCACTGACTTTAAAAAATACTCTAGAGTTTGCTAGAAGTCCTGATGAGTAGAACATGCTAACTCAAACTGGCACCTTACTTTTCAACCCACGTTACAACTTGGTGGACTTCTCTTTGCCGTGGAAACATGAAGTAAAGAGGCATTGCAGAAGCAGCCAAATAATAAAACATAAAATTAAATAACCTCAATTAAAATAATAAGCTTCTTTTAGTGCTGATTTCACCTTCCTGCCTCCTTCATGGTAAGGTTATGGCTTCATTATGAAGTATTTAATTACAGAGACCTCATTGTTTAATTCTAAGTGTTAAGGATAGTCTTTCAGATAAGCATTTATTTCATGTCACTGTTCATTTATAAGGATATAAATGTTTTGACTCTGTTTGCATTCTTGTTGGACATGGATTACATCCATTTCTGTAATTAAAATAAGTTGTTTGCTCCAGCTATAACCATATATGATGCAATGTTCTGATTCCCATTTGTTGCTAGAAGTGGTAGTCTTATTAATACTTCATCTTAGTTGTCTAATTGCATTGTGACAGTAGCTCAACAGGTTAGCAGATATCAGCAGAGTTATGAGAAACTTTAAAGTGCCTGCTCTTAGTGCACAGTACATGTAAGAAAGTACAGCTTAACAAACAGCAAACAAAGTGCATGAAGAGACAAGTTATAGATACTGTCTCCTTATTTGAGCCCTTAAAGCATAACTGTTCTGCCCAATTTAGATACCGGTAGCAAAAGGATAGTTTCCCTAAGCTCCTTATACAGCCTAGTGACAAAAGAGCTTCTCTAAAGAGCCACTCTGAGCAGAAACCTAACTTAGGCACTTGTATTACTCTGAAGGTGCCCTCAGTGACTAAATAGAAAGCCAAAAAAATACAGCCTTCTATCTCAGTGCCACAGTGGAGTGTTGCCAGGCACTGTGCATTTTCCCTCAGTAACCACAGCTATGTTCTTCTCTAACATCCAGCCTCAGAGGAAAGCAAGCACTACGTCTGACACAGACCTTATTTTTGAAATTTTGGTGTAAGGACTTAAAAAAAAAAAAGAGCAGATACAAAACCATTGAAGTCAGAAGATAAACGCTTTCTCTTAACCTCAGTGATGAAAACAGGCTTTCACTCCTAAAGAAAGCATGCTATTTCAGTGTAAAATGGGTTGGTTAAATAGTGACACAACCCCTCAGATCCTGTGTGACTTAAGCTTAAGTCATTCATAAGAAAAGGAATATGTTCCATTGCAGTCTCTCTCTGTGAAGCAGAGGCCACTGACTTCCTACATCATTTATAATGAAAGCCTGGCTCCTATACATGCAGGGCACATAACCGCCATTGTAACCAATGCTGTAATGGCCCAGAGGGTGGAGAAAAAACAACTTGCCAGAGAACCAAAACCAGATAGACACAACTCTGGGAATTTGTTTTCTCCCTACCAAGAGCTTTTTCCTTTATCTTATTAGAGTTGGACTTAATGCATCTCATTTATTTTTCTTTTTTCCTAAATGAAGCAGTCTACACCCAAGTTTCATTTTCTCCTAGATAAAACAAAGCAGGTAAATTAGGACAATGAAAATAGTTTATTCAGTTGCTATTCTTCTTAACAATAAATCCATCTTGCAATAAAGTTCAGACTGCATAAGCTGGATAGGGGAGAAAAACAAAGAGGGAAAAATTGTTATCCAGAAATAATTTACAGTTTCCAAAATATGCTCTTTGAAAGAGGGGAGGTTCTCACAGGGAAACAGCTGGCCACGTGCAGAAAAGGCAACAGATGGGATAAGAAGGGAAAATACACAGGAAACAGTTGTTCTGTCACTGAATGAAAATACAGACAGAAAGACTGGGGGGAAGAAGGGAAGTGTGCAAGTGGTTGCATATGCAGACACATCCACAAGCAAACAATTTCAACTAATCAGGGGCACAATGACCATGAAAGAGTTCATATTTTAAGAATAAAAACAGAGGTGATCAGCATGACTCTTGGTGGAGATGGTATTTCTCATGAGAGTTTTGCCATTTGCCCATACTATCAGATCTTGAAAATCTTTTTAACGAAAAGCACCCACTAGCATATGGATTAATACTCCTCCTGTGGATCATACTATGAAGTGCTGCAATACAAGGCTGAAAGTAAGATCAGAAGGTCTCCGCTTTGATGCAATGCTATTTATGCATGCACTATTCCACACCATATAGCATCAGTCTCATTTAATATTTCTAATTCTATACTATAACTACATACTAAAGCAGGAAAAAAGACTCATGTCAGGATAAGTTATTTCTTTTTCTCAAATTTCAGTGCCTTTTCTTCATTATAGTTGTATGTATATTTAGTACTGCTAGACCATTTGATTCATTTATGGAAATCCTCACAACATCCCAGTGTTCTATGTAAACTTGTATTTGAAATTAATGTACTACCAAGAAAATTTATTTCATCACGATTTGACTTTGCTCTAGTGATCTATGAAATGTGTCACACCTCTCTTCCCTTGAAAGCCATTATAAAAAAGACAGACCTGTCATCTTTTCTAGAATTAAGAATTGCCATTTATGCTTTATACAAAGTGACTGTACACAAGAATACTAAGGCAGCATTTATATCATTTTCTGTACTACTAAAACACTCATACACCAGTACGAGATAGAACTAAAATCTAAACAAAATTCCACCCTTCATTTTTTATGATTTTGCAAATACCTTTACAGAATTGTAAGCAAATCTCTTCAATTCTTATACCAGTGACTTTTGGAAAACACAGAAACACATACATTGAGTTATTTTTAAGCCAGACAGGCAAAAATAGTGAAGAAAAAAAAAAAGATTTCCTATTTCTGTATCCATAAAGTAGTATTTCTGACTCTAAAAATTAAGTAACACTCCAGGTCATAAAACACAAAGAATATTAAATTACAGCTTTTGAAAGTTCTTTGTTCTAAAGTGTGTTTTATGAACATATATAAGAACAGGTTGTCAGGATTTATGTTCTCTTGAAAGCTCTAATTATACAACAGGTGCAAATTGGTAGAACTGGGAAAAATTTAGTCATAAGTCAACCAACATGAACACCGTCTTAAAGACAAAGATAAGAAGTTTATGACTAGTTTATTAAATAATATTCATTAGACACTTCTATAGGCATTTGTTTTTCAGCAAATCCATCAAAGATATGAAGGCAACCCTAAGTGTATGGGTATATTTAGGTTTCTTAGGTATGTGAAGTAGCACAGCATAATAGATATAGGTACTCCAGAACAAAATTCACCAAATTCCAGACAGTTGCCTTAGGCAACAAGAAGAAAGCACTTGTAAACATACGATTTCTTAAGCGAGACTAATAACACTCAGTCCTTTGTAAATCACTTAATAACATTTAGGAGTCTTTGAAGTCCCTAATTCCATGAACTATTGACTAACGAAGTTGAGCAATGTTGTCAGTTGCTGCTGCTTAGGAGGAAACATCACAGTTTATGCCAAAGCTTACAAATTTACAGATCCATACTGACAATCAGGCAACTGTAACAGTAAATCACTTTAAGAAAAACTCATCTCCTTAGCTCCGCTGCTCTCTTAAGAATGCTCACAACAAGTTTCTCTACAATGCTTCATCTTCAGACAATACGTCTGAGAAGAGATAAGAGATGAAAGCAATCTTACAGCTAAGTAGTTTAAAAATCTTCTAACTTGACTATCATCTCTTTGTGGATATATTTCCAAATTCATTTTGTAACCTGCAACAGTTTAGTCCATGTCAAGTCTGTCTTTGTTTTCACTGCACTCTCTGCCTACAATTTCAGTGATAACTCAAGTAGAATTGACAGAGACAGAACTCTCAGAGGGCAATTAGTTGTAAGCCAATTTAGTTCAACAGCCCTATTAAAACAAGCATGCTAAAAAAAATAAAAGAACAGCAGAAAAGAGATTTCTACTCTTAACTTCAAGTAAGGGCCAATAACCAAAAAACAACAAAAAAAGACAAAAGATTTCTGAGTGCACTTACTGTGATGATATGACTTAAAGCTCTCACCAAACTCTTGTGAAACATCCATATTTAAGCTAAGGCACTCAAGTCCAATTTCTGAAAGCATCCACAGTCATTAAGATGACAAATCACCGTGGGGTTTGATTTCAGTCTTTTCACATTTTCTCAATCACTTTTGGGTGACCTGAAGCTAATTAGGATGATTTTTCTTGTGTTTAACTGGAATTTCCTGCATTTCAATTTGTGCCCATTGTCTCATCACTTAGAAAAGTCTGGCTCCTTTTTCTTTACTCCCTCCCATCAGCTATTCATACATGCAGATAAGATACTCCTACACCTTCTCTTCCCCAAGCTAAGCAGTCCATCTCCTCCGTGTCAGACTTTAAGTCTTTAAGCATTGTTGTCACCCTTTGCTGGACAGGGGGAGCAGAGAACAGTACACATCATAGATGAGTGCCAAAGAAAGCAGAAGAATCACCTCCTTCAACCTGCTCACAAAGCTCCACTTACTGCAGCCCAGGAGCCTGCGGCCTCTGTTTCCAGGGTGTTTGGTGGCTCAGTGTTCATTTGGTCCACACCTGAATCTTTTTCTTCCAAACTCCTTTCCAGCTGTTTGGTCCACAGTCTGTCTTCCTTTGGCTGAACTTCACAGGACTCCTATCAGCTTATTTCTCCAGTCTGCTGAAGCCACTTTGAACAATAGCACAACCACCTGCTGTACCAACCACTGATCCCAGCTTTCAGGCCACCTGCAAAATTCTCTTCTGACTCCATGTTTGCTGGATGGAAGCTTGTAATATTTCCCTTTAGCCTTTGGCATGCTATGACTTGCTATTCCTGCCCTGTCTGAACTTCCTATCTCTTACAGTCCCACCTATTTTCCTGCTCCATTTCACCCTTGAATCCTTGCACTTGTCCCCCTTCTACTTCCAGAGCTGATAAATGTCTCAAGCAGTAACAAAAGGTCTGATCAAGGACCTCAGCTCTTGGATCATTTGATGAGTCCATGGATTATGTCTTACAAGTCAGCTATCCACAGCCGTTTGTAGTCTGCAGTTAGTCATGTAATATAACTGGTACTCCTGGACAACAGGAACATTTTACCTCTGACCACAGATATTATTTTTCACCTGTCCAAATCTTAAGATAAAATTCTAGTATGTAGCTTTGTACAGAAAGTCTTTTTCTTCATAAGTAGTAAAACTGTCTGGATTCAAAAATATTCTTGCTCTAAGATCTTATAATTGGTATAAAATATCAATATTAACACTCCTATTTTGAGAAATAATTCCATCTCTGGCAAAATGTTCAACTAAACAAGCTCTAATTAGCACAAATTATTTCTGTATTGAAATATGTCATGTGTCTAACTGTGCTGTCAGTCTTTGGATAAAAGCAACAATTCCCTTACCAGTCAGTCATAATAAATGTATCAATGTAGTATTCCCACGCAAAAAAAAAAAAAAAAAAAAAAAAAAAAAAATTGCCCTAAATCCAGAGGCAGAAAACTTTGAAACATTTATTTCTTTATTTAAATGAATCATTGTATTATTTAACATTATTAAATAATTGGACCAATTATTAAGTAATTCCAAGTGTTTTGGCAAATTCCATCTCTTATTTATTTAAATTTCATCAAATTCATAACAACTGTCTGATAAACTTTTCAAGTACCTCAGTTCACTTCACTTAGTGTTTGAAGAATTCCTCACACCTGTTTACTTCCCAAAGACATCACAGTAACCAATAAAAGCCTTACTTATGAGTACTGCCAAAATTAATTCTACCTTCCCTTAAAAATCAGTAAGTTGTTGTTATTATCCAGCAGCTGAACGCCACAATGGAGAATTATGACCACAACCTGACATCCCACTAATCATTGACTCACTGTGCTCTTAAAACTGTGCTTTAACTCTACCACTTCCCTTTATGCTTGTATCTCTTGTCATTTTGAAGGTGAATCCTACACTGCACACTGCAGTGTCAGTATTTCTGTTTGTCTTTAACACTCTAAACTATGCTAGCATTCGTTGGAGCTATAAAATAGACAAAAAAATCAATGGCATAAATGCACAGTATAGTACAAAGAAAATACCTTACACGTTATAAGGATTTTAAATGATATGGGAAGCACTAAAGTTTTCCTGGGAGATTCCTGAGACAGAAGGTTTGGGAAAGGACACGGCTGCAGGCTCATACAGCATTTTGACAATTTTGTGATCTCACCACATACCTTCAGAAGTCCTCAACAGCAAAGAATGACATTAGAATGCCATTCTAAACCGCAACATTTCTCTGGGAGCCAGAGCTAAGGGCAATAAAGCACATCAAATGTTTTTCATCAGCTATGTTCCAAAGCATCTTGATTTCAAATTAACACTGGTACAAATGTTATTTAAGAAGTTCTTTTTAACAACTGGAAATAATAAATTCCCATAAGTGCCTCCGCAAAAAATCTATCACATATTTATTGCATAATCAGATTTAAAGTGCTTTTCTGAAAGAAAAACCACAGACAAGTTTAAAAGAACTCCTGAGAGAAGTCAAATGCCCACCAACATACCCAATGTTCTCTTTACTCAATAATCCTTCCTCTCTGAGGCCCACTGTATCCTTTAAGTTTTACAGCCTTAGAGCACTGAAGCTTTTTTGATAATCAATGTATCAGTTATCATTACTTTTATTATCAGTAGTTTTGATATTACAAGTATTTTAAGGAAGTCAGTTCTATACTTGAGAGATGTGCACGTGATGAAATCATATTAACACCACAATCACAGCAGTATCGTAACTGCTTGTACAATCAGTAGGTGTACAAAGGTTAGGCTTAGCAAAATTATCAGAATGACAATCAAAATAAATGGGAATGCTCACCAGTGTCATAGGCTTACAATAAACTCCACAAGGAGCAGTCTCCAGAAAGACATCCTTTCCCAGTGGCAGTCAGCACTTAAATGGGATCTAGGAGAGCTGCAGCCAGGCTCCACCTCTTCCAGTCACACAGCTGAATTGCCTTCACCTGTGCTCCCATGGTTGACTTAGTGCTTGCCTCAGGTGGTCAATCAGAGGTTCAGGCCATGATCAACAGTTCCTATACAACTGCTTCAAGGGATAACAGTATGATGTTAAATGTTTTATAAGTAAAAGAGCAGTGAAAAAGACAAGCATTATTTTAAGAGTATATGATTAAACACAACGGATATCACTATGCTTGATTCAATCAAGTTATGATTTTAAACACCAAAAAATACTTCTGGATTGTTTCCAATAAATTATATGTATTATCAGAAAGAAATTCTAGGAGTAGTGTTACTTTGGTAAAGTAGGAGTGGAAGTGCTTTCTATACTCATCTGTAATTTATATACTTGAAAACCAGAATGGAATTTCTTTTACAAAGAAACTAAAATACTGCTATTGTTTTTTACTTTGAGTTGTTTTTCAACTCACTGAATTGAACTTTAACTGAAAAAAAGTCACATGGCCCTTACTTGTACTTTCAACAGTGTCTAAAAGCATCACTGTTAAAAATTATTTAGTGCCTGTGGTTCTACTGAGTTCTCTTAATTCATGATCAATAGTACATAATTCTGTTTCTTCCATGTGTTGGTCTGAATTGAACAGCCCACTCAAACAATCTTGAGCTTTAGAGTTTTTCCAATGTATTTCTTTTCCTCAGCTCCCTGCAACTTGGCACTGATGATTTAAACTCTCTTAGGGAATTCAAGTATTTCAAGTAGTTTGAGAGCCACTTCTTTGAATCAGAATTTCTGTGATAAATCCAGACCAAGTAAGACATTTGTTGGACTTTAACAATGTTACTAAGAACAGCCGTCCTTTACTTCACCAGGGGACAGAGCAGTTGCCTACTTATCTGATCTTTACTATAATATTCCCTTGGATAAAGGGAACTTATTACATGACAATAAATCAAATATATCGTCTGATGTCTTTGTTCTCAGATGACATTATTCAAGAAGGAGAAAGCATACTGGTGCAGATGCAGAACTGCCAACTATACCTCCACTTACAGTAGGAACAGAGGGCTCTTCGCACTTCCATTCCCAAATCAGCTCTATCCTACTTAGGAGTCAACACTTAAGTAAACCCACAACTCCCTAGTGTGCAAGATTTATGTATTTTATATAATACAATTGAAATGACAAATGAAAGCAGAGTACTTTGTTTTTTCTCAAAAAGCAGATCCAGATAACATAACTAACCATCACTCTTTCTCATGGGTCATTCACTTACTTGCAATCCAATGAATCTTTTCAGGGACTCCTAACTTCTCACCTCATTCATTCTCTTCTGTATTGTAGCAGCGCACAGACTTGAACTTGTCAAGATGTACTTGACAGCTAAAGCAGACCTATGAAATTTTAGAATGAGAAAACACAAATGTAAAAAACATAGGATGTGTTTAAGTTGGAATAACCAATGCTCAAGCAATACACTGATATCAGCAATGCTGGCCCTTTTGATCTGAGCACTTACCCAGTGATCAGAGCCTTAGAAATTGATTCCATTAAGAGAAAAAAAAAAAAAAAGAGGAAAAAAAAAGTAATATGTATTTCTTTGTTGTGTTTATTTAACAAGTGAATTGCCGTGGATACAACAAAAATCAAGCAGTAGGAATAATTTGCTCTCCAACACAAACTTTTCTCCAGACGAGTCTCTGCCCCAAAGAGCTGCTCTTAGTTTCTCCTTTGGACCATACTACAAGTGCAGCTTGAAGTCTGGACTCGCAGTTTAACTGCTCCAAGCTGTCCACTTCTTCGATTGGCAGCACCTGTGACAGACAGTGCTAAGTCATTCTCACCCAGGCAGCCTGTTCAAAATGTACAGTTCTAAACTATAGTTTGTGGCAGCAAAAGGTGAGAATCTGTAGGTGATACCTAGCACAGAAAGTTAGGCAGCAGCCAAGAAAAGCAACATTTCCTACCACAACCAGTAGGAAGGGCCATGAAAATTATCAAAGAGCTCGAGCACCCCTACTTTGAGGATAGGCTGAAGAAAGTAGGCTTGTTCAGCCTGGAAAAGAGTAGGCTGCAGGGAGACCTCATCGCAGCCTTCCAATTTTAAATGCAAGTTTATAAACATGAGGGAAATCAACTTTGTATAACAGTAGATAATGATAGGACAAGGGGAAATGGTTTTAAACTAAAGGAGGATGTGGGAACACAAGATAGATTTAGATTAGATGTCAAGGGGAAGTTTTTGTACTGAGAGAGTGGGCAGGTTGCCCAGAAAGTCTGTGGATGCTCCATCCCTGAAGGTGTTTAAGGCCAGGTTGGATGAAGCCCTGGGCAATCTGGTCTAGTACTGGATCCAGCAGCTGGCAACCTTCCTGTGGCAGGGGGATGAAACTTGATGATTCTTGAGGTCCCTTCCAACCCAGGCCATTCTATGATTTTGTGATGATTCTATGATCTGCCTGCAACTTCTAACTGCAATTCTGGATTTTGGTTTCTTTGCTGTCTACTTGGATTTTTGGTGTTTTCCCTGCTATATCTGTAACTTTCCTGACTGTGCTAGGTGGAAGCAAACTACAACTATATGGTGCAGACAATAGTAGCAATACTTTTTGAGGACTCTTCACTCACTTAGTTTTGACCTTATTTCAGTTCTCAGCAAGGCAAGAGGCATTTGTCTTTCTTTTTTTTTTTTGCCTGAAGATGAGAAGAGAGCCATGTGCAGCAGCATCAGCCATGTGTTCAGGTACTCCAGACAATAACCCTACATCAGTTCTAATCTTTGTCTTGAGAGTCCAGGAATTGTGTTGGGGAAAAAAAAGAAATTAAAAAAAAGAAACAAAAAGAAAAAACAGTTTTAAAAACCCAGTTGTATAAAAGGAGTTTTCTCCACATTACCAAAACAAGCCAGTTGCCAAATCCAAAACACAGTTTTTTTTTCTGCTTCTTCTCAGTCACTTTCAGTCATTCCCTGAGGAATTATTGTTTTCATAAAATCTCATTGGTGGAACATTGCCTTCTAGTGTTGTGTTTTTCATTGGTATCCAACCAGGAAAAAAAAAAAGAAAAAAAAACCTCAAAAATATTGGGTGTTTCTTCCTGTGTCTTTCACAATATTTCAGCTTTAATATCCAAGTTTCTTCCAGGGTAAGCAGCAAAATGGGATAGACCAAGTCTATTCTCCTGACTGCATCTACTCATGAAGTACTGGGATATACTCTTTGGGAAAACTTGGGAATTGTGGTTGTAAGGACTTCTGGAGGTCTCCAGTACACAATCCCCCTCAAAGAAAGATCAAGTTTTGGGCTGTACTGGGAGGAACACTGGCAGCTGGACAAGACAAGCGATATTTCCCCTTCCCTCAGCACCTTTCATACCTATCAGCAGTGCTGTGTCCTGTTCTGAGCTTCCCACAAGAAGTGGGGCACGAGTGAACTGAGGTGATTTCAGCATGGGGCCATGTGGGACAAAAGCATACGACATACAAAGAAAGGCTCAGGAAGCTGGGGCTTGTCTACTAAGACTAAAATCTGGAATAATTTGCCCAGGAAGGCTGTGGAGTCTCAGTCCTTGCAAAACCTAGTTCTAATTAATACTACTTTGGGTGAGAGAGTGGAGGTAGTGGACTATATGATCAGCGAGGTTCTCTTCAGCCCTAACAATTCAGGGACTCCATGAATTCAGCTACCACTCTGTATAGCAAAATTTGAAAATGTCCACAGTTCTACAATTCATTGAATGTTCATTGTCCTCACAGCAAAGATTTTTTTTTTTGTAATATCCAGTGTGAAATCTCAAACTGCAATTTGCAGTCTCTATCTGTCATATTCCCTAGCACTACCAGCAGGAGTTGAGCTTCACAGAATGGCTTGGGTTTGAAGGGACCTCAAAAGATCCAGTTCCAAGCCCTCTGCCACAGGCGGGGTTGCCAACCATTAGGTCAGATTATGCAGGGCCTCCAACCTAGCCTTCAGCACATCCAGGGATGAGGCATGTACAGCTTCTCTGGGCAGCCCGTGCCAGCACCTCACCACCATCTCAGTGAAAAATTTCCCCCTAACATCTAATTTAAATTTCCCATCTTTTAGTATAAAACCATTCCCCCTTATCCTGTCACTATCAGACCATATAAAATGTTGATCTTTCTCCTGCTTACAAGCTCCATGTAAGTGTTTGAAGGCAGCAATGAGATGTCTCTGAATCCCTCTCCATCTGAATAAGCCCAGCTCCCTCAGCCTTTCTTCATAAGATAGGTGCTCCAGATCTCCAACCATCTTTGTGGCTCTCTTCTGGACCTACTCCAACAACTCCACATCCTTCCTGTACTGGGGGCCCCACACCTGAACACAGATGGACCTGGCTGCAGATGGAGCCTCACAAGAGCAGAGTAGAGGTGCACAATCATCTCTCACGCCCTGCTGCTACCCCTCTTTTGGTCACCTTTATACTCCTCCTGAGGGCTTCTGCTACATCACCCCGTACTCTGCTCTTCACCAAACTAAGTATGTTCATCTGTTCTCAGAGACTATTTGCTGCAAGCCCCTCACCACTTTGGATAGCCTCTGCTGAATCTTCTCCAAAGCTGTCCTGGAAGACCAGTCATCTTTTCAACAGCTGAACCAGGCCCATTTGCACTTGTTTAAATTACAAGGAACAGTTTCCAGCCTTCCATACCATTTCCCTTTCTACAGCGTCATTTCTGAGCACCCCAGGGCATGCTGGAGTCATCTTGCTGACAGTAAGAGTTAGCTTACTAAACAAGTTCAGAGCAAGAGGAAGTGTTGATTATATGCAGGCCTGTGTGTTACTGGAAGGCTGCACCACGTTTCCAACCATTTGGCAAGTTATCCTCGGAGCTCATAGTCCAAAGAGCAGTTGCATTTGTGGAAGACTTGCCCTGCCCACAGACTTCTTCCTGTATAAACTGTGGTGAAAACATTCTCCTGACTCACCACTGTCAGGTCATCTTGTCAATGATGTAACCTTTTATTTTTCCTCCAATGCAAATGAAAATGCAATTTACCATTCCCTCATGTTCAATATCTCCCACAGACTCTGTTTGTAATGAAGTGCTAAACACAGACTGCACAGACAGCCACCAGAGTGTCGATCACCTCCAGAAAATACCCCATCATACTTCAGCAGCTACAGAAACACGATTCTCACCCAGCTCATGCAATAATTACAGAATACAGACATGTTTCTAAATGACTGGAGCTAGCTAAACTTGCATAAATTTAATCACCTGTCAGGAAAATTTCCCCCATTCTGCACGTGCCAAGAAAAATTATCTCATTTTGAATCAACTCCTGATTCCTGCGGTGTTTCTACCTTAAGTCTCACACTTCTTGCACAGCACTTGCACAAATATCTGCACGAAGTTGTCGGCATGCAGCAGAACTGTCTGAGGGAGGACTGTCTGGCAGTTTGCTTTCTAGTAACCATCTAATACAGGGGGTGGTGCTTTGCATATCTGAAAGTCATACCTTAGAGTAGACAACAAAGTTCTCTCTGGCATTTTAATCTCCATGGACTGCTCCAAAAGTAATGCCTCCTATATTATTATCTTGCCCACAAGGTCAGAGGCAGATGTTGGTGGTATGGCAGTAGAGGTTGAACCTGCCCACCAATATTCCATTACATTTTGTTGCCATGTGACAGATGGGAGCAGAGGGATACTCTGACAAAATGGTGTCTGACATGGAAGTGTGCATGAAGCAAAGGTGTGGAACTGAATTCCTACATGCAGAACAAATGGCACCCACTGACATTCACTGATGCTTGCTGAATGTTTCTGGAGACCAAACAGTGGATATGAGCACAGTGAGGTGATACATTTCAGCAGTGGTGACTTTCAGCACTGTGGAAAAAAAACACCATGTTCCAGACGGCCATGCAAACTTTTTTAAGTGTTGCATGGAGACTCTTGTTCATCACTGGCAAAAATGCATAGCTAATGGTGGTGAATACATTGAAAAATAGTGTTTTGTATCTGAGAGTCTTCTCTATCAAATGGCATTGTGCTCTTTGTATCTGTTGTAGTTTCCATGGAAATAAATAGGAGGCAGTACTTTCTGATCAATCTAAGCACTTCCACCTTGTAAGAACCAACATAAAGTGTGGTTTCCATTTTTATTCACAGATAGGTACACTGTACAGTCCTCAGGGTGCAGGGACTGGAAACGCGATGGCCAGAGCTACCAGGAGCACCTGGGCAGAGCAGCTGTCTGGGCACTTGGTAGCATGGTTCACTTGGTCCTGGCTTTCTGTCTCATCTTCTAAGAATGCTTATTCACAAGCTGAGCTCTTGTGCATTTTATTAAAAAAGCTAAAACTAAGATGGGTTATCCGGATGCTGAACCACCTCTTGAGCTACATTTTGGTCTATGAATGCAGTCCCTATAACACTAACTCATACCAGTGACTTCCCACGAGAAGTCAGGAGTCACTGAGCTCACTCGGAGCAAGAAGCTGCTGTCGACCTGTAGACCACAAACTCCGATTCCGGCAGCCGGGCTGCAGCCCGCGCCCTCCGCTAGGTGTCCCCCTGCTGATGCTGCTGCTCACCGGCACTGAAGCAGCCCAAAACCGACGGTAGGAAAAAAGGAGCCGAGAAGAAAACTAAAACTAAAAAAAAAAAAAGCACATGGGAAAAAATAGCCTTCATGCAAAGCACAGACAAATATTCTAATGATGGCAACTGTAAGGAAAAATTAAGTTACAGTTTTGCTTTAATGCAGGAGGGGAAATCAAGTCTACCCATATCCCTCCTAAGGCAGACATAGCATTTCGCTGGACGCTGCGTCCATCGAACTTTTCTCGAGAAGGAAGAATGCTGATAGATTCCCAAGGTTAAAAAAAAAAAAAAAGGAAGGAATTTGGCGTGGTTTCTGCAGAGCCATCCCGGGGAAGGCACGCTGAGCTCTGCGTGGAGAAATGAAAACATTCCTGAGGCGGACTGCCCGCGTGTTCTGCAATGCCAGCCAGCCACTAAATGCTGACATATCCTCTAATAGGGAGTTTGCATGAGATAATGACCGTCCACACTGCTAACCAGCTAACCAGCACAGGAAAAGGATAGGAGACGATAGTTCTTGGAAGAGAAAAAAATAAACCAACAAATGTAGTTTTTCAAGTGAGGATTACTCTTAGGTTCAGCTTTGTGCCAAGCTGCGGGAGGGACGAGTTGCGAAGGATCAACGAAGGGAGAACCGAGCCAAAGGAGAGGAGCGGGAGCGTGAAGGACCGCATTTAGCGGAGCCAGCCTCCCTCCCTCTCCTTCCTCCTCCGGGCCGGGCAGGGCACAGGTGAATGCGCCCTTTGTCCTGGCGGGCCACGAGCCGCGGGCCCGCGGGCGCCGGGGAGCGGCCCCGAGCCGCCGCCGTCCGGGAACGGGGGGCGGCCGGCCCGCGACCCCCCGGCACCGAGGGCGGCGGGATGGGCGCGGAGAGCGAGGCGGGGCCGGGCGGGGGGGTGGAGGCTGCGGCCGGCTCCCCCCGCCGCTCCCCTCCTCGGAGGCTGCCGGGCGCTCTGTGACTAACCTGAGGCCGCCTTCCCCGACGCAGTCGTACGGGCTCCCGCACGGCGGCGCCTCGCCCCGTCCTCGCGGAGCCGCGCCGAGGCTCGCCGTGTTCCCGGCCGCTACCGGGAGAAGCCCCGCGCCGCCGCCCCTCGCCGGGCCGAAGAAGCAGTACCGCCGGCGGGCTGAGGTGGGCGCGCCGCGGGCGGCGGGAGGCGGCGGCGCTGGCCGAACTGCTGGCGGGCGGGCGCGTGGCCGGGCTGCCTCCGGGTTCTGGCGCGGGACGGGACGGGACGGGACGGGACGGGACGGGACAGGACGGCACCGGACGGGTCCCGGCGGTGGGCCCGGAATAGCGGTGCGGGACTGCCGGCCGGAGCCGCGGCCCGGATCCGGACTCCTCCGTCCCAGTCGCCTTCCGACGGAGGGAGCGAGCTCCGAACCTTCCGTGTGAGGCTTCCCGGAGGGGCTGCGTAAGCAGAGGGGCACGACGAGTTCTTGATGTCTGCAGGGTGCTGCACCGCACGTCAGCCCCGCTGAAGGCAGGCGGCTGTCCGAGCTGTCGCGTTGTCATCTCCCAGCGGTGCCGAGGGCGCAGTGGGACGCTGCCCGTGTCCCGCGCTCTCCCATCTCTTCGTTGTTATCTCAGGCTGTTTATTTTGGCCTTTTTTCCCTTTTTTTTTTTTTTTTCACAGCCAGCGCTGAAAACTCTTATTCAGGAAAACCTTTCATTGGTTTGGGAGGATGTTTTTGCAGTCAGGTCTGCCCAGTTTGGGTCCCTGCTGGTTCAGCACTATTGTCAGCCTTGTTTCTCAGGGCTCGCAAACACTGGGAGCTCAGCCCTCCTCAGCCGCAGGCCCTCCATCCTCGTTCCCAGCTGGTGGTACTGCTGCCTTTGGGGTGAGGGGTGAGCAGGGAGGACGGGCGTTGTTACACTGTTTTCTTTTAGAGCACTTGTGACTGACACACGGCTGCAATTTTGGTCTCTGTCTTCCGCAGGACTTTCTTCAGGCGTGTTCCAGACAGAGCTATGCTGTAGATGACTTCGTTCTGAGAATTCATAAGTCACTGAATAACAGAACTGTAAGTGTTCATATTTAGGCTATTACTGTGCAATGTTATTGAGTGAATAAAAAAAAAGTTCTGTGTTAACCCTGGTGTCAGAAGCCAAGTACGCTATAGTTGTTCAGCACCTATGCTTCCTCACATGCAGTTGCATGGCTGTAACCCGTGTGTTTCCCTGTTAGAGCATATATATTCACTCACACAAATTTATCTTCTTTTTCCCTGTTTTTTTTTTCCCCTCCTGCCATATGAAGCATTAAGGGGGTATTTAAGATTCTGTTAAAGATTGTTTCCCAAAATCAACTTTTTGAATCAGCAACTGACCAGCTCTTGATTTTTATTTTTTTTTTTCCTCTCTTCATGATATAATTTACTACATTAACACCAATACAGATCTTTAGCTAAAAGCTGTTTCTGGATTTGCCACTTCTAAATTAGAAGTGATAGCAGTGTGAGACTCAGGTGAGTTGAGGTCTCCCACATAGAGTTTCCCAATCAAAAATTTACTTTTGGACCTCCTAGACAATGTGGTAGCCAGAAGAGGACAGTTTCAAAGAGGCTGGGATCACTTTGTAAGCCCCTGTAGACAGGTAGTATTAACAGCTGAAAGCTCAATTGAGGTCAGTACAGGAAAAAAACAAAAAACAAACAAAAAAAACAAGCAGCAAAGATGTGGGTTATAAGCTGCTTTAACAATTTTTAAAACTCAAGTCTCATTACCCGAGAAAGCAGTATGTCAGAGTCAGTGTTGTTTATGTCCTTCTCCCTCCCTCCCTTCACTCCCCCACCCCCTCCCCTGGCTCCTTCCTCACTTCATACTTTAAAAATCAGGGGGTACAGTATGACTGCCCTTAATATTCTGAGTTCTTTGAACAACAGATCTAGAAATCACATTGTTACCCGTTTTTTCCAAGTAATTAAGTTATATTGAAGTCTTTAAACTATTCTTTGCCATTGTAACAACTAGAAATACACTATATATCAGAACAGATAAGTAGAATTTCCTAACTAATGGTGGGACTGGAAGAGCTGAGGCTTGCTGAAGGTATCTGTGATAACATCACTGGATTTAGTTTTTGTAATAGGGAAAGAAAGTAGAAATGTGTCTGTAGCAGCATGTTTTCTTGTGTGCAAGATATACAGACTACCCGTTAGCTGGCATAGGAAAGGGTTAACGGCTTGACCTTTGGAGAGAAGCACTTGTTGACCCTATTCTGCAGCACTTGGCTAAAAGGTTATGCCCAAAGGGGGAGCTTATTAGCAGGGAAAAACATCAGAAGATAAATACTTAAGAAAAGAATACTTAGGCTTTGGAAGTCTGGTGGCCTAGTAAAAAGCAATGCCTTCTACCAAACAGTGGAAGACTGAGTCTCATCCACTGAAGGAACTATGTACAGAAAAATAGTACAACTGTCACGTTTAGACACAACTTTCCAAAAGTTTGATGGATGTAAAATAATCTGTATTTAGAAAACTAATATCATATGTAGCAATTCAGCTGTTCAGTGGGATGTCTACACAGAGGAGCTAATTAGTCCCAGCCTTGAAGGCAGCCACAGAAAACTTACACTGGTCTGGCATCTTGAGCTCCCAGTGGTGTGGCACAAGCACATCTCTTCAGGCAGTGCATGGAAAGGTGGTGTGTGTGTTGGAAGTCCTTGTGAAAAGTAACTCCTTGCAGTTGCTTAACAGCCTTCTCAGGTCTTCAGGATAGTGTCTCTACTGCTGTCTTAGGATCTCTACAGAGAAACACCTATTTTATTCTATTCCTTCTCTTGCTCTTTGTTTTCTGGCTTCTGATTTCTTGCAGTCTTTTAAGAATCACTTCTGCTGCTTCTTGTGAGTGATAAGAATTGAAAGTGTACCTTGGAGCAGCATGAACAAAGCTTCAGCTGGAGTTTCCTGACAATCTTGATGCCACAGGCTGACTATAAGGTAGACGAAGTTTAAAAATCTGCTTCATTAAACCTAAGAAGTATTAGCAACCACAAATTGATGTGGGTTTCTTATATCAGCAAGTTCAACCTGTTATCAGATTAGACACTGTTTTGTTGAAGCTTTTTGTAAACTTAGCAAAAATCCATCTTTGTAACATTTTACCTGTTATGCCACAAACAAAAGCTGTTTCAAACTTTATTGTTCTATTTTAAAAACTTTCACCCTGAATTAAATCTTTCATTCCACTAGTGATGTGAGCATTTAGCTTAAATATTACTTTTCTTCAGTTACTTTGTTGTGTTGATTCATATGCTTTCCACTTTACTTAAGAAAAATAAAAATAACAACTTCTCTGTCAAACAGGTGGAGAAGGGGGAAGAAAATATTTTGTGGACAAAGAGGCCTCAAAGTTCCAGTAGGGGATTATCAAAACCTGTTTTTCATCCTGTGTTTGTTTTGCAGGGAGTTTCTGCAATGGAGAAAAGGGAAGGTGATAATCATACCATTGATCAGAATGCATTTCAGAACATCATGCCAAGAAGAAATAGAGAAAACCTTAGTGACTTGGTAATGTTTCTGTAAAAGAGCAGTTCATATGTTATGCAGAAAATTGCAGTCTTTTGTTTGACTTTGTCCAAAAGCACCATGTTCCCATAACACTGGTATATCATCAATGCTTTTAAAGTCTTCTCACAAATTGACATCAAGAGATTAAAAAGATAATGAGCAACTGATTCAGTTAAATCACATTTCATAATTTAAAAATGCACAAGTCTTGTGCTAATTAAAAGTGTTAAAATCTCAGTTTATATAATTTGTACTAATATCACGTTATGTAATGCATGAACTACACTATTCTTCACTGTCTAGAGAATACAAGTTACTTAGAGTATACCTTCACTGTTCATCAAAAATATACATTTTTATCATTTGATAAGCATCTTCAACTATAAAACCCTAATAAAGACTATGCCCTTTAATTTTACTCTGAGGCACTGTAGGCAAGTCAGTCAGACGTGCAGGAACAGGCTACCTTGACTCCATTTAAGATTTTATAGCAAGATAGCAATGTACTTTTGTTATCTCTCAGTTAATAGAAAGCAAAACACCCTGTATCAGAGAGGATGAACACAAGACTTACCTCTGTATTAATCAGTTAATCAGTTTCAATATATTTGATTCTTAAGAATAAAGACGGGTGAGATTGCAGAAATAGGCAAATCCCCTGTATCCTTACAGAATGATTTGAAGTCGATGATCATGAAGGTCTTTTCCAATCTAAATCATTCTATGATTCTGTGAATGCCAATTTACATCTTTAAAACTACTAGTAGCTACCTTCCTCAAACCTGACATTGCCATATTGTTTTCTGGAGACTGGGACACCTGCAACATCAGCCATTCTAAAGCTGAGCTGTTGCCACATTAGTTCAGGTTCACTTTACATTTCACTGGAATATTAGAAGGAGTTAAATGCTTATTAATGCTATGTAGTCCCAGCCTTCCCCCTTGGACATCTGTCCAAGTCCTGCTGTTGGTGCATGCATGTACTTTCATTTTCATCAAACATCTCTTCTCCAGATCGTAAGAGTTGGGCAATCTTTAAATATGTTATCTCAGCGTAAAACAATCTATAATACACTAATATTTTGCCCAAGCTTAGCTCCTTCTAATTCTGCCAAGATCTTCAGTGAAACTAGAATCTTGGCAGTAAAAGATTTTTGAACTGAAATGACTCAGTTTCACAAGTTTTCATAAACACTAAGAGAATATTTTTGAATTTAGGGTGGACAGAAAGAAAAGCTGGGAATTGAACCTGAAGTTGAAAGGGGCACAGCTAATATGCTATATTCCAAGTATTTCTACTTACACTTTTATTCCCTAAATTAATTGTCATTAAAACAGCAGTGACTAAAAGAACTATTGTACTGTCACATCTCTGGATTCTGTTATTGTACATATTTATTTGAGTTACTTCAACAAATCTGTAGCTGGAATGTGAAATCTTGAAGTCTTGAACACTTATCATAAGAAGCTTTAGTGATGTTTTATATGATGTAATCTTCTCTTGTGGTATAGTTGACTTCCTGGAATGAAAATCTATTTTGAAATCACCATACATAAGGAATGAAGAATAGAAAATCAACACTAAAATTGTTCAACTACCGATTGTACTATTTGAAACATATTTTTCAGCTACCTTGTCTCTAATAGTGTGTGTGTTGGTTGTGTACAGTTTCAGTAATGCATAGTATACAAGTTATGATTGTAAATACTGTGATTACAGTTTTAATCATCTTCTGTTCTCGCTAGTATTTCCTTTCTGTCTATTTCAGAATGTGGATATGCAAGTCGCCAATCCACCAGAAGTAGCTGCACTTTTTAACTTACATCAAGCACATCATTTTAGTGAGTTTGAATACTCTTCAGAACAACACTACAAGCAGGATTTGTTCCCCAGGTGGCACATGCCACTGAAGATAGCATCTGTGATCTCATTACTGACATTTATTTACACTTTTCTGAGAGATGTCATATATCCTTTTATAACAAGAAATGAAAATGTTTTCTATAAAATTCCAATCCTTGTCATAAACAAAGTCTTACCAGTGGTTTCAATTACCCTTTTAGCACTGGTATATTTACCAGGAATATTAGCTGCTGGTTTCCAGCTGTACTTTGGCACTAAGTACAAAAGGTTTCCCCAGTGGCTGGATAGATGGATGTTGTCAAGAAAGCAATTTGGACTTCTCAGTTTCTTCTTCGCTGTGATGCATGCCTGCTATAGCCTATGCTATCCGATGAGAAGATCATACAGATACAAGTTGCTGAACTGGGCATTCCAGCAGGTATGATGGGTTCAGAAATTGCCTCTGATTTGGAAGCAACTCCCCACATAGCACAGTAAAGGAATGGAGCAGGACCTACTAGTTGAAGCATGTAATAGGGAGTCAAGAATCATCACAGCTGTGCTAGTGTGTATTCAGTAAGTCACTTTCTTCATCTAGGAATTTCTGACTTGGTGTATAATAATTATAACTGCCTCACAGGTACACGTAAGTCTTTGGCACAGTATTAATTTAGTGTGGATTAGTTTTCACAGCATCAGTGGATTCAACTATCTACAAAAACTGCTGCACATGCTATTCTTAGACATCATCTATGTAAAGTGAATTATCCAGCAAAAAGCTGAGCTAAATTATAATAATTTTTATTTGCCACAGGCTAAACGTGTGAACACTGATGACTCCACAGTTTGGCTGGTACACACTAACTTATTAAAACAATCCAATTAAAACAATTTCTATCATGGTTCCAAGTCATGGGCAATAAATAGCTTGCAAAGCTATGTAAGGTTCTCTGTTACTAGAGAGTATCTACTGCATGTATATATCACTCTGAGAGCCACAAGTATTGAATTAGAAGGAATATTCCAATATAAGGTGTAAACTGCAAAGGTAGTTTTAATTCTCAAAGTCTAAGATAATGTTTTATAAAAAGCAGAGTAGGATGTTTTCTTAAGAATTCTATCAAACAGCCTGATGAAAACATTGAAGATCAGCTTTCTTGGTAGTCTGGCTTAAGTGGTTTACCAGAAATTTCTGTGAGATTCCAGTTCTTAAGTGCAGATGAAAAAATTCTCATATTTGGAGCATATTATATGATGGTGATTTCAATAGCATCAAAGAACTGTTACAAATAGAAGAAGCTTTGACATCCACTTAATATTTTCATTCATATCAACCACTGTATTCTGTGCAGCTGAATGCACCAAGGTGCTGTTGAATAAACAGGACTAAGCAGCTATTCTGGCACGATAATGTCGTTAAGAATGCTTGCTAAATTGGCACCATAAAACAGTGCTGTAAATATATTTCCTGTTGTTATAAGCTCCTAGGTATGGTATTTAGTTACAGATGGAATTTTTTTTGTCAAAGAGTAAGACTTCTCCTGCTGTGAAGGCAGGCTAACATGCCTCAGAACAAGTCTTTTCTGAGCCAAGATGCTGATGCAATCTGCACATTCTTTTCATTCAAAGCCTACCTTTGCTCTGCAGATACTAGTGGTGACTTTTTCATTGCAGTTAAATGACTGTTAGATTCAGAAACATTCAAACAAACAAAAATACTGTGTTTCAAATCTTACTTCCTAATTACCACTGTGAAAACAACTGTATTTTATGAAAGTTGCTAAGTACACCGGAAAGCCAATTGTATCCTGGGCTGCATAAAAGAAGCATGGCCAACAGGACAAGGGTGAGATGATTCTTCCACTCTGCTTCACTTGAGTAGGGTCTTGAGACCCACATGGAGTACTGCATCCAGTTCTGGAGTCTCCAGTACAAGAAAGACAAGAACATGTTAGAGCAAGTTAAGAGGAGAGCTGGGAAAATAACTAGAGGGCTGAAGCACCTCTGCCATAGAAAATGTTTGAGAGAGTTCAGGTTGCTCAGCCTGGAGACAAGAAGGCTCCAGGGAGGCTTTATTGTGGCCTTTCAGTATGTAAAGGGAGCTTGCAAAAGAGATAGAATGATTTTTTTACAAGGGCATGTAGTGACAGAACAAAGGGCAATGGTTATAAACTGAAAACAGAAAGATTTAGATTGGATATAAGGAAGAATTTTTTCATGGTGAGGGTGGTGAGACATTGGAACAGGCTGCCCAGAGAGGCCGTGGGTCCCCCATCAATGGAAGTGTTCAAAGTCAGGTTGGATGGGGCTTTGTGAAACCTGACCTAATGAAACATCCCTGCCCATAGTGGGGGTTTGGACTACATAGCCTTTTAAGGTCTCTTCCAGCTCAAACCATTCTGTGATTCTTCTTGCAGGTCAAACAAAAAAAAGAAAGTGCCTGGATTGAACATGATGTTTGGAGAATGGAGATTTATGTGTCCCTAGGAATTCTGGGACTTGCTTTGCTGGCCTTATTGGCAATAGCATCAATCCCATCTGTCAGTCACTCTTTGACCTGGAGAGAGTTCCATTATATTCAGGTACACATTTCATGTCATCACTCCTCATTTTTAGGACTGCATGTTTTCTGCTGACATCATCCACAGTTAAAAATATCAAATACAGAATAATTAAAGAAACCAATGTGAAAGTTTATTCAGCATCCTTTGTTAATCACTTCACACACACACAAACACACAAAAAAAGGAGAGAATGTTCATTTCATTTGCTATTTTAGCAGGAGAAAATTCTGTCATGGTCAGAGCATAAAGAAAGCTCCAAAGCACCTTTTTTTGCTCCTCTGATCTGGTGACATGTCAGCAGGAGTTATTCTTAGGTCAAAGACTGCTGATGTTGTAAGCATTTAAGTCATCTTCTGTGCCTTTTATGTTTCATGAAAGCCTTGCGTGAGCTGGAAGTAGGTGGTACTGATCCAGTTCACAGGGTTGCCATACAGCATGGGATTTCACTGCACAAGAATTGCTTGTTGCTCACATGGAGCCATTTTGGCTATTATGTTCTGCCTGAGCAGTACCTGGTACCTAGAAAGTCCAGAAAGGTCATACCTTCTGAAATGCAAAGATTTTCTGTCTGCACTGCCACCAGTCACACAACCTACTCCAAACTAGTATTCCGAGAATTAGACATTCTGAGAAGGAACAGACACATAATCAAACCCACCTCATAATTAGTTTTTCTGCAGATGCCTGGGGGTACTTTTTCATTCACCTAAGTTAGTTCTCTCTTAGTTTGCTGTATATTGCATAATAATAATACAAAATATAATAATATATTTTATTATAAGATAAAATACAATAATAATCAGGCATAGTTCTGCATCAATATGATCATACTGTGTTAAGCAAGTACTGAGTTAGGTTTCTGAACACCAAAATCTGAAAATTTGAAGACCTATTGAGCACCTATCATTTGAAAACATGACATCAATTTGAAAAGTAGATATGAAATGTATATTTTCTGGCAATGATTTAGAATTCTGTCCATTCTATTTAATGCACCGGTTGCAGGAAAAAATGTGTCAGAACTATATAGACTGGTATAGAGGGAGTCTCCCAGTATTAAAAGATCCTGTATTAAATGATCATTGTGAAGAAATCCATAATAATAATAATAATATCGAGAAGATTTATAGTAATATATTGGATTAGTTTTATAAACAAATTACTTGTATATTTAAAAACTGAATCTTATTGATTTAGAAATTGGAAAGGCAGTGTTGGACTTCACACTGATGGCAGTTCCATTTTTGTAATAAAAACAAGGTTATTATGTACACAGGAAACTCAAAACTGTTAATAACTCTAGCGTAACTCTTCCTTTCCTCTTGAAATTCAAGTCCTAAGCCAAATTTATCATAGTACTATACTTACTACAGTTACTGACTTAAATTGACTTTAAAAATTCCCTTTGCAAACAATTGATTGAACTGCTCATAAACTTGCTTTTGAACTCATAGTAATTTATCAGAAAAGACATCAGGATACAGATGACATTCACAAATTGAGATACTGAGAACCGACCCATTTTTGGGAATCTTTTATCTCTTCTGTATATTACCACAGTATTACAACAATAGCAGAAAAATGTGCCCCCCCCTTTGTTTAAATGTAGCATAGGTGTACAATTGGATGCTAGAATTATAGGATTAAATTTTAATTAAAACCTAGTGCTCCCTTTTCTACCACTTAGATGTGTTGGTTCAGGACCTTTTTGATCTCCATATTTGCTTAACAGAGTAATCTTTTGCCAACAATAAATGACTTATTATCTTTCTTTTTTCAGAGCAAGATGGGATACATAGCTCTGCTGCTGTGCACAGTTCATGCACTGGTGTTTGCTTGGAATAAATGGGTTGATGTTAACCAATTCATCTGGTACACACCACCTTCATTTATGGTAGCAGTTTTTCTTCCTATTGTAGTCCTGCTCTGTAAATGCATACTGTTCTTCCCATGTTTCAGGAGGAGGATAAAAAAAATTAGATGTGGTTGGGAAGCTAATACACAGACCAATCAAACCAACCTGACTTCCAGACTATAGATCAAATATGGACATTCCCTATCTGATGCATGTAAATGTGCTCAAGTCAACAAAATGTTTACTTGCGAGCTTTGTTTTCATCTATTTCTTAGATGTTTCTGGTTTACTTTTCATTTCAGCCGCAGGGGTATGGAATACCTGATGCAATTTGAACTTCTGTTGAGACAGAAATTGGAAACATTAATTTTACACTTTAATCTATTTGGTATTCTGGTATTTGATCATTTCTTTTTTCTGACTCACTGCTCTTAAAATGCCAGTGCTTCATTGCTTCAATCGTAATTCTTTCACTAGAAAATGCAATCATAAATCACTGTTCCAGATGACCACAGAAAGTAAAAAAAATCATTACACCACAAAATCCAGGAATGCTTTCTGCATCTCACAGCCATGTTTGTTCCCTGGTTAAATCTCAGTATTATGAAGGGACAACAACTTGAGTATTTATTGTCCTGTTTCCTGTTATCTCCTGCATCTTACGTTTAACTGCAGAAGGGATCCTTTAGCACTAGAGCCAAATGAAAATTTGCATTCCCACCATGTCTTGAATTTAAACAATCAAGTAAGCAAAAGTTTGGGGAACTCTGCAAGGGAAATTTCTCTTGAGGCCGAGACACAGTCTAAAAAAAAGAGTTTTTAGATTCAGATCTACATCTTATACAGGACTAGGTGTGTCTGTTTATTTAGTGCTATAAAATGTTTTGTTTTTTTTTTCCATGACCATATTATTTTGTTTCTGATGCTGGAAATTTTCCATGCTTTTGACCTAAGCCTGCAGTCTTTGACACGTGCTAATCTTTATTAGCACAAATTTTTCCAGTGGGGATAGCTCACACATCGAATAATATGTTTTACCATTTTACTATAAGGCCAGCACAATTATGTGACTGGAAGAAAATTATTAAAAACAGACGATTGAACCTTGACAATGATTTGGTGATATTTTTGTGTAAAACTACTGCTGAATGCATTTGCTTTTACTTAAATTTTAGTGTAAGTAAGATGAAACTTCACTTTCTTTGTTTTACATAGATCTGCCTGAATGCCTTAACTGAATAATTCATTTGTTAACATCTACTTTAAATACTTTGTGCAGAAGTTAATATTTTCACACAGCATCAGAAACCTTGTTGCAGTTTCCCTGCATGAGCTGACTGAGGCATGGATTGATGATGCCACCTATTGCTGGAATCATCCAAATGAGAATTGCAGTGTTTCTAGTATTAAACAAACAAGAAAATGTCTATGTAAGAGAATATGTAAGACATGGTGCTAATGATTCTGTTTTACATTTGTGGACATGGTACACTGGGTGTAAATAACAAATTAAATAACTATTCCTACATTTTGTATTTTCCTGGTTTTAACTCCATTCAGTTATTGCACCTTAGAAGTTGTGCTTGTGTTTTGTACTTGATGTTGTTCTTTGAAAATAATGGGAACATGGTGGCCTGTGTAATATAGACTGAAGAGACTTGAGTGGCATTGTGTATTGGTAATGCATGACAGAGGTGAGCACTAAAGCACAGAAAGCCAGCCTGTGAACTTCAGAAATTTCTAAAGGGAAATGGTTGTTGTCAATAGATCAGCATTTACATTTCTTTAAAGGAAATAAAAATAATTAGAAGTCATGTTAGAGAGAAAAAATATCAAAGGCTTACTTGGAATATTAATTGCACTTGTTGTCAGGAGTCATACAGTTTTGCTTTATTTTTTCACTGGAACAGATTAAGACCAGTGCAACAACAAAGTAATTAAATTGTCTTCTACTAGCTACTCTTCTTCTAGCTAATCAAAAGTTGTGTTCCAATTTACTACTTAGGACTAAGCTGAGATTTTAAATACTGCAAAGCAACCCCAGTTTAACAGATTAATGCTTGTTTTTATCAAAATGGGTTAAATTGCTCTCTCTGGAATCAGCTCTGCTGCTCCTCTACTAGGAAAGTCTGGAGAATTTAGTGCAGTCTCCAATTTTGCTAAATTCTGATCAAATAGTTGGCTTTGTTGTTTACTCCTGATCATAGAAGTCAACCCTTTGAATGAAAACTGAAGCGAGGTTAATGAAAACACTCCTTGGAAGAGGCCATTCAAAGCTATTTGTATGACATGTGCAAAACAAAATCTCAAATATGAGCCAGGTTTTCTGTACAATAGATAGCCTTTTCTTTATAAAGTAGTGTTGAATGCTGTTGAATGCTTACAGCCAGAATTTGAGACCTTATATCAAGTCTGTTTTCTGCTTTAGTCTTTAGTAAACTACTTCACCTCTAAGTAACTCACCAATCTAGTACTGGAGTAGTATTCCTTCACAGGACGTTGCAACTTCATAGGACGTTCCAGCTTTTAAAGCATGCAAATACAACAGGAGAGGGGAGGATTATGTAAGGAATAAAAAGGGCTACGGAAGAAAATGCTACTGACAATATTTTATTTCTCCCTTTGTAATAGATACAATTTAGTTCAACAGTAATTAAAATGAATGTGTATGTGCCTTTTAGTTTACATAGCTGGTTCAAAATTCAGTGTATTAATATGCCTATATACTACTATAAAATATAGAAATGATGTATATGCCAATTTGAGGCACTTACTTGTATAATAATTATTTTTATAAAATCATGCATCATTAAATGTTTCAATGTATAGATTGCCGCTGTGTAATGTACATCCAGTCCTGTATAAGGGCAAAAAAGGTATTTTAAAAACTAGAAGAGCTGCTGATGGGAACAATAAAATGTCTTCATTCAAGGGAGATCATTCTCCCCATGGTGGCTGAAGAGTCTGGAGTTTCCAAAGGAGAGAAAATAAAAATATGAAAAACCTAATGGACACTTTGATAGGGGAATGTAATGAAAATAAATTCTGACAGATCTTTTAACTGACAGTCCGTATATTCTAGCATTTGTATAAGAATTTGTGAGAAGGAACAGAAAGCTCAGCTAGTTGTGGAGTGCTTTAAAGGAAGACCTATAATCCCTGAAAACATTGATTAAATACCAGGAAAGATCAAGAATAATGAAGACATTCAGGAGGAAAAAGTAATACAGACATATTAGGTAGGAATCCATCACTCTAGTCTAAGTGTTTTTGCAATGCCTCTACAAAAGCTGCAAAGTAATTCCCTGAGTTGTTACATATCACAGATATAATTAAATCAGACATATAGAACTGAAACTCACCGGAGAGAGAACTTTTAAATTGTTAAAGGGACTTGAGGAATTTTGTGCCAAGATTATCTGGGATAACCAGATCCCATAATACTACTTTGAAAATGTGCCCAGGAAGCCAGAACAAGGGCTGTGCTGGCTCTGCTTTAATGTCAATTCCTGTTGACTGCAGTCTTTACTGTAACCTGCCCCTCCCTTTGGCCACTCTTCTCAGTTCTCTCAGTTCTGCTAACAGAAGAGTTTAAAGTCATGAAGTTAATCAGAGCAGAGAGTTTGATTCTATTAAAAGTAATGCATGGAAAAGAATGATTCATCCTGATCCATGCTCTGGTGTAATTAACTTGACAGCCATACATACCTCCAGCATGAAGGACAGGAAGAGTTACTAAATTACAGAATATATAAGAGCTATTAAATTATAGAATCGTATAATATCTCTGAATTGGAAGAGACCCACAAGGATCACTGAGTCCAACTCCTGGCTCCACACAGCACCACCCAAAATCCAAACCCTGTGTCTGAGAGCACTGTCCAAGCACTTATTGAACTCTGGCACTTGGGGCCGTGACCCTGAGGAGCCTGTTTCATGCCCCAACCGGCTTCTGGTGCAGGCCCTGTCCCTGACCGCCACCCACCCCTCCCCTGACACAGCTCCATGCCATTCCCTCGGGCCCTGTTGCTCAGCGCAGCCCCTCTGCCTCCTGTGAGGAGCTGCAAGCCTCCTGTCAGCTCCTCTGCTCTGGGCTGAGCAAACCCAGGGACCTCAGCTGCTCCTCATACTTCTTGCCCTCTAGACTAATCTTCACCATCTTCATAGCTCTCTCTTGGACATTCTCTAATAGCTTTACGTCCTTCTTACACTGTGGTGCCCAAACCTGCACACAGTGCTGGAGGTGAGGCTGTAGCAGTGGGACCTCACCCACTTGCAGCGCTGGGCCTGCTGCACCCCACGATACAGCTGGCTGCCAGGGCACACTGCTGCCTCCTGATCTCAGCCAGAACCCCCCTCAGGTCCCTTTCCATGGGGCTGCTCTCCAGCTTCTCTTCCCCAACCTCAACATAAATCCATGGCTGCCCCATCCCAGGTGCAGAATCCAGCACTTGCTCTTGTTCAGTTGTGTAAAGATAGTTTTTAATTTAAACGTTTTATACTTTTATAAGTACCCCTAAAACTGAAAGCTTAAATTATTTCATCCAATTCTGGTAGCAAGAATGTTCCACTGCTTCACTTATTTGTCGAGTTCTTAATTTTCCATGAATGTGTTCTAGAAGTTATCAACAAAAAACACAACTGACTGAACTCTACATGACTGTGGACTGTGTGGCTTTATTTGAGAAATGATGATCTGAATTCTTCCTTTCTTTTTTGCTACCTCCGCAATTTTTATTTTTGTCCCTTGATAACATTAAGCATGTTAAATATTGCTGAAATATAGACTGATTTCTTTTAAGCTGATTTTCTTAAAATTATGATAATTATTTAAGAGAACAAAAGAAAAAAACAAAGACAGATTTTTGAAAATATGCTGAATCCACCCTTGAAGAATGTAGTCTGCTGTAATCACTTTGTCAGGGGCTGATATTTGCCACTGATTTTTTTCAGCACTGCCAGGATTTCTTGACCTTATCAGCATGTTCTGTTGCTGGTAGTAAAATAACTTATTTTGGTAAGACCTTGAACTGAATTCAGTTAAGTCAAAGCTCAACTATTTTTTCAAGTTGAATTTTTCCATAGATTTAATGTAATATTTGAGTAGGTGTGATGGGGCTAACTTACTAAGTGTGCTAAGGAATATTTTGTCCTTACATTTAATCTGTGGAAATCACTGTTAATAAAGAAGTGTGGCATGTATGGAGCTTTTTGAATGGCCAGTCAATGTTATAAGTTGTAGTCATGAAGCCTTGATGTACAAGCTGACATTGTTTTGTTGGATGTACTTTGCTGAAAAAGGAATATTTAATGTGAATGTCTCCATTACTTGAAAACCTATGAAATATATTATTGCTGGACTTGAAGAATGGGCCCTTAACACTTCCATGATTTGTCCTCTGCCTTTTTGTTCAGTCCTGTGATTCACATACTAGGCAGTATATCCCTTATCTCCCAGTATTTGTGCACACATTGGGATACCTTTTGAACAGTGCACCCAGTTCATTCAAAAATGATCAATTTGGGGAAATCTATACAGTCAAGGTGGGAAAAAATGGGAAGAAAAAAAAAAAAAGTGGCACAAGAAATATGAATGGAGAAAGAAAAATAAAGAGCAACTTGCAGGGTACCTTGAGCATCTCTGCTGCAGTGTGGAAATCTAACAATTGTTTGATGAGATTCATTATTAAAATAGGCTTCCTCTTGTACCTTCTAATTTCCAGTACGGTTAGGATTTTCACAATATAAACATGGTACATTATTTATTCCCAATTAATTAGTTACAGAGAAGGGTATTCTGGGACAGAGGAAGGCTGGGACTATGAAGCTATGCAAAGAGGCATTAACATGGAATGGGAAGAAACAGAACAATTGGAGATTTCATTATGAAATGAAAGGGATACAAAGGAAAGGAATTTAATGAATGCAATATCATCAAAATAGTAGGGAACAGAAATTTTTAGTACGGGAGATGGGTAAAATGAAGGATGAGTCGATGATGAATAGCATGGAATCTGATGAGCCTGAAGTGAATCTGTGAAATGGATGGGATGTGAGTTTTTTCCACATGCAGCTGGAGAGTAGAATGAACAAATACAAAGAACCCAAGTGTATGCAGAGCTCAGCCTGCAGAACCTATTAAGTTGCAACCATGTCTCCATCCCTGGAATACCATTTGAGTTATTTCTGGGGAAATCTAGTCACAATCCACCGATATGTATGAATATCAGCAAGGTTATAAGTAATTTGGAGAAATTATGCTCTGAGATGTAGCCCTACAATTTTATTTTGGATGCAGAACATTGCTGGAAGGACACAAGCTACGGTTATTGCTTCACTTTTCATAAAAGTTTAAATATAAACTGTTTTATTTTCAAATAAATTGTGCTTATATTGGAACAGACATTGCTACTTTGCTTCCTGGTAAACTGTACAGTGCTGTGTTAAATGAAGGAGAGCATTTATTTAAGATGCAACCAAGCTAAACCACTCTTAAGCATTGCCTACACAAAATAAGGAACCAACTGAAACCAGGGAACTAGATGGTGCATTAGACTATATATAGAAAAGTAATAATAATAACTTCAGGTTTTACCCTTGTTTTGATGTCTCTATTCTACTGCACATATTTAATCCTCACCATTTATAGGCAAAACTCCCAGTGAACGGGACTTTTAGCAATTCAGAATCAGAGTTTTTCCTTTGTGGATACATAATAATTAGGGTCTGCCTTTTCTTTGATAGAATCACAGAAAAAGTTGCTCACTCTCTCCAGTTTGGGATGGACTCTATTCTGCTGTGGACTACTCAACAAAACAGCCTCTAAAAATATCAAGACTGTGATATGTAGTATGTAGCATAACAGTGGACAAGCTCATTTAATACACTTTTCCTCATTCTCTTGTTCATGTTCCTCATTGATCCACCTTGATCCTTCCTATACTGCCCCTTTTTTCCTTTTCTTAAATATCCAATAAAAATTATTTCACATTTATTATCTATATACAGTGTGATACTGATTGTTTTTAATTTCTCTACTGTTCTCATGCAAAACCTCTGGTCTGCAGATCTGTAAGGAAATTTGACCTCAAGAGCTGAAGTCCTAGACTGTTAGTAATATAAACATATTAGTCTTATGCTTAAATGGTGGTCACAACAGAGCCTGTGCTTCAATCAGATGCTTTGGTATTCAAGCAAGTATTAAAGTCTTTTAAATGACTCTTGCAATATTTTTTTCAATGCCCATGTTTCACTAAGAAGGGCACACCTCCGTTCTTGGTTATCAAGTCAGCTGACAAAAATATTTGCTCTGGATGTGATTGATTGTATTGTGAAAGCAATGCTGCTTTTCCCTTGCTTTGGGTCCAACAGTTGTTGCAGGCACAAGATCACATTTTTAGGACCTGCTGTCTTACTCTGAAGATGCCTTTTAAGAGGAGCAGCCATGAACCAGGAAGAAGTTGCTTGACCTTCTATAATTTGCAACACGAAGCAAATGGTGTTTCAAAATTTATAGGGGAAAGTGGAAAGGTCTTGTGTTCTACACAAGGCCAAAGAACAAAGATTCTTAGTTGTGCCTCAGCAATGACTGTGGAAAACCACAGTCAGAGATTTCCTTCCTTCAGATTGTTTCTGGTATATAAAATCTATCTACCAGATCATAAAAGCAGAAACAATACACACTGCTATTTGCATTGCCTTAAAAATGAAATAATAACCCTGGATCTTTTCTGGCTTTTGTTGGTTTGGTTTGGGGTTGTTTTTTTGTTGTTGCTTTGGTTGTTTGGGTTTTTTTCAGGGTGGGTGGGGTACCTGTCCCCTGTTTTGAATGAATCAGCCTTAATTTGTACTTCCTGCTGGGAAGGATACACTCTGTCTTGTTTCACAAGACCTACTAAGTATTCTCAACTCTGGCTTACTAAATGGGCTTTAGAAAGGATTTCTTTTTCTTTCTTTCTTTCTTTCTTTCTTTCTTTCTTTCTTTCTTTCTTTCTTTCTTTCTTTCTTTCTTTCTTTCTTTCTTTCTTTCTTTCTTTCTTTCTTTCCTTCTTTCCTTCTTTCCTTCTTTCCTTCTTTCCTTCTTTCCTTCTTTCTTTCCTTCTTTCTATCTTTTTTCTTTTTTCTTTTTCTTTTTTCTTTCATTCTTTTTCTCCTTCTCCCTTCCTCAAAAAAACATTTAGATGTCTTTATTTATTTCAGTTTGTCTTTCTTTCCTTGCCTGAGGCATTTGAGAATCCATGTGGCTGAGAGGGGCAGTGATACCTGGAGAGCTGGAGAACAGGGGACTTCACAAACGGATGAAATACAAAGAGCGAAGGGACAATATTTCAGTTGAGGCAATAATCATTATTTCCTGTTCTTTGTTTAGCTAATGTTTAGAACTTTTTAAAAAGAGTATCTTTGTAAAAAACATCATCAAATTAATTAAAAAATCAGAACACAAGAAATATGTCTCTCCAAAAAACAAAAAAACAACAACAACAAAAAAACCCCACAAGTTTCAATTTTCTAAGTTTCTCAGATCCATTTTGTCCTTATAAAGAATGTTTAAGAGGTACAAGTTTTATTCTGAAAATAATTGCTGGCAGCCCTAAGAAAAAAAAAATTAATTGGCCTGAATGTTCCCATCTGGAAAATACTACATTTTTCTGCTAAGGTACAAAACTGGCTGTGTTGAGGCTAGTATGCCAGAATTTATTGTATTTGGGTTTGTTGCCCTGATAGGAAGTAAATTTTTGTGTGTTTGTTTTCACTTGTTTTCCATGGGGAAAACCCTGGAGCTTTGTTTTCCCTTTGCCAAGAGGAAGAACCAGAATATCTGTCTCCATTTGCAAACTGGAAACTCCTTTGTTATGTTCCATCCCTTAAGGGAAGAAATAATAATGTTTCCCTGGACTTTCCTAAAGAAAGCAAAACACCTGCTAAAAAAACATAATCTCCTTTAATTTAATAGATGAAAGACAGTCCTTTAACAAGACATCTGAAAATTATATTGTCTATAGATCTTTGTATATAATCCAAGAGAGCTATCTAATCCAATTTCATAATTTCATTGAATAGACATGGTCCAATTTTGTAATGAGTTTTACATATACGGAGGGTATATAAATACCTTTCCCTCATGCAAAACCTGTTTGAATGTATCAGGAAGGGAGGCCATCACTGTTTTGATTCCAGTTTTAAACATGAATATTCAAACAGTAAGACCTCAAAAGCATAAAACATAGGATCAACTGAAGCTCTCCAAATTGTATTAGTTTAAGTGTACTACATATAAACTTAGTGCTATCTGTTTAAATAGGCTGGTAAATGACCACAACTCAAGAAGTTTTCTTGCTTGCCACCGTGCACAAAAGCTAAAGCCAGATAGGTCCGCACACAGGCAGCAAAAGGATCACATTAAAAACAAAACACAAAATGGAGAAAAGTACAGTGGTCCAATTGCCAAGGACCATTCTTGGTTTTCTTTGTCACAGAATCAAAGAATCTCCTGAATTGGAAGGGACCCATGAGGATCATCCACTCCAACTGCTGTCTCTTGAGACAACCTAAGAGTTAAACCAAATACTGAAGATCATTGTCCATATAACTAAGAGCACTGTCCAAATGCTTCTTGAACACGGACAGGCTTGGGACCATGACTACTTCTCTGGGAAGCAGCCTTTCAGTGAAGAACTTTTTCCTAGTATCCAATCTGAACTTCCCATGATGCGACTTAAAGTCATTCCTTCACATCCTGTATGATTCTGTAAAACACCAGACTAACACTGTTTTGAATATAATTCACTAATTCTAGCAACACATAGAAATAGCTACAGAAGAAATTGTTGGTGAGAGATGACATTGAATGACATTACTGAGAACAGAAGTTAGGCATGAAGGATCAGAGTCTGAGCTGGCAGACAGCTGGTCAAGAGAACCAGGGACCATTTTCCATTCTGTCTGTGTAGGAAGAAAAACACCTCCCTGACACAAAATTAATATAGATCTTATAATGGATCATCTCCTAGAGGTGTGAGTGTTATGTTCAAGACATTTTGTTGTAGTCATACAAAAAAAAAAAATATATATATATATATAAGAAAACAATCACAAACATTCAAAATTACAGCCTTCTCACCAAGATTAAAATTCAAATAAAGGAATATTGCAGGATTCTGGCAATTTCATTAAATGCAACGCATCATCTTAAGGTGCACGAATTTCTCTCATAACTGGATATGCCTATTTTAAAGTAAATACTTCGATGTCTGCAAGTGTCACACGAAGCAGCACATAAGAAGAAGCAGCCACAAGTAAAGCAGAAAGCAATATTCTATTTTTTTTTCTTTTGATATATTTGTTGGTTGACTAAAACTTTTAATCCCAGAGTCCTGAAGTTGTTGTTGGCTATGGAAAATCAAGCCTAGGATGACAGCTTCTGAACTGGTAACAAAGAAAAGGGGAATATTAACACGCAAAGGGATGAGAAGTCATTTCTTACCACGGAAGAGTCCAGATCGTTTCTGAGAGGTCTGTCAGTGGACTTCACCTTTCCATTGACTTCCACGGAGTATGGAACCAGTCCTCAGCCTGGGAGCTGAAATTACTGTTTGGAAAACCAGGCAATAGGTTTTCTGTGTTTTTACCAGATTAAGAAACACTTCAAAAATATACATTTTCAGTGTCAGGGAAACATAAAATATATGTGGGGAAAAAAAGAGGCTTCTGAGCTACAATTAAAAGGTTCCTCTGCCCATTTCCAATTCAGCAGCATGTTTGTTAGTGACCATTTATTGAGACAAATGTTTGAATGGTTCACACGTCCCATCACGACCACACGGTCAGGCACCGCTCGCACACAGGCCGGCAGAAGGGGTACGCCTGCGTCCGTGCACGTGTCAGCCTTCTGCCGAGACGAGCACACCGTACGGCAGTTCAGAGTAAAGCTGCATTTGCCTTCAACTGGAAATTTCCTCGGCTAACCAATGCGGGCCTCGCGTTCACACAGCCGAGCGCGTCCATCCCCTCACCTCGGCGCTACGCCACGGCCCCGCTCGCGCAGGGCACAGATGCGGGCATCTCGCGCCCCCTGGCAGTCCCCGCAGGCCGGGCCCGGCCCCGCGCACGAAGCGCCGCCGCTCGCCGCCCGCCCGGCCGTAGCGCCGAGGCAGCGGCCGCAGGGGGCGGGTTGCAGCGCGGGGAGGCGCCGCCTTCCCGCCCGCCCGGCACTGCGGGGCTGGAGGCTGAGGAGCCGGAGCGGAGGCGCCGCTCCTCCGGCGGGCGGGAGGAGGTGAGCGGGACCGACGCGGGAGGGGGCCGCGACCCCGCCGGACGCCGCCGCAGGCCGGCCGTTCCCACCGCCGCCCCGCCGGGGCTCCTCTCCGCTCACACCTCTGGCCGGGCTCCTGTGGGCCTGGCGGTGACGGGCTCCCCGGAGCCGGTGCGGGGGCTGAGGGTCGGCCCAGCGGCTGGCGGTGGCGGCCCGCCGCGGCCGGGCCCGCCTGCCGTGCCCCGGGATGCCCGGGTTTGGAGGCGGCCGGGGCGGAGGTTTGGGAGCGAGGGGCTTCGGGGTCGCCGCTCTCGTCGCGGGCGGCGCTGTCGTTACAGCTGGCCGGGCCCCGCCGTGCGCCCCGCGCTGCGATGCGCTCACCTGAGGCGGACGGCCGCCCCGCAGCCGCCGCTCCGCGCCCGAGCTGCCGCAGCGTAAGTGTCCGCCCGGCCGGCGCGGGCCGCTCGCCGCAGCCGTGCCTGGGCTCCGCGTTACGCCGCTGTCCCGAGAGCGGTGCAGAACGCACTTAATCGCATCAACAACTCGTTCGGGTTTTCCGCTTGTTCGGTTTTCTCCTTACGGGATTACGCATTTCAGAGCGGTTCTTCACAGCTGTCCCCTTCTGGCTGGTATAGCTCTGTCGTGTTTTCTTAGGCTTATCTGAGGGCAAACGTCAAATTTATATCGCTCCTGCTGTTCCTTGTATCCACAAAGGCAGTCGTTTTGTAAAAGATGAGTTTTCTTGCATTCCGTTCCTGAACAACCCGGATTAGCTACTTCTTATCAGCTTCCCATCTGTTTACAAGTTGACTGCTCAACAACTTGCTGTAAAATTTTTCCAGAGACTGAAGTTAAGCTAACAAGTTTTTGCTTCCCTCAGTTCTCCTCTTTTCCTCTTCTAAGATATGTACGTGTCCCTTCTGCATTCTGAAGACATTGCTTCTGTCAGCTCTTCAGGCATCAAGGCTGGATTTCACAAGTGCCTGCTGAGTTGAAAATCTTTATCTTATCTTTATCTTTTAAATTACCTCACCTTCTGCCTTCCTGCAAGATTAATTTCAGTCTTACACACTCTTACCTCTGCACTGCTATCGTGCATTTGAGTATAGTCCCTTTCCACGACTTCCAACTCTGGTTTCTATCAGCTCTCAGAGCCCAAGAGTCACACCTGGTCTGTTCCCTAGGATTATTTTCAGAAAAACATAAATTCTGTTAGTTTATTCCATTCCTCACATTCTGTTTTCCTTAGAACAGGTGATGAGAAACTGTGGACAGTGTGCCAAATCCAGCTCAGCAGAGCAATTCTTCATGTCCTAATCCTTGTTCCCCTCTCATGGATTTTTAGACAAAAACTGGAAGTGGGCTGCAGTATGGCTGAATAGTACTCATTGCCCATTTTCTCATGGCAGTTCCATTTCTTTCCTTTAAGTTTCACAGTATATGTTCTGTAAGTGTTGTAGTTGCCTTCACATCATATGGCATGAATTGAAATGGACCTCTGTAATCATACAATGAATGCATACGTATTTTGTCAGAACTAGTTGATGTATATCTCTCAGCTGATCAGAGTACAGCTCTTCTCATTATTTTCCTGGATGTGAACCCAACAGGATACAGGAAATGCTGGTATTTTGGTTATGCACTGGATACAGTTCACTTTGTGCAGCAAGGATATCAGTGGTTTTTCTGTGCGTAAAAATTAATGAACTCTAGCAGAAAGTTTCACTATGAGAATCTTTCTATAGAATATGGATTTTGTGGTCACTTTAACATATTATTTTTCATCTTTAGAGTCTCAGTACAATTTCAGTGAGTTTCTCCACTTAGTCAAAAACTGAGAAGTGCCTTCTAATGTATGTTCTCCTAATAGCTTCCTCTAGACCTGTGAAGAACAGTTTCTTTTAGTTGCAGGATATCATTGTGTTCCTAGCAGATGGGTAGGTGAAGTCCCTCACTGGTTACTGGCATCTTGTATGGTTGCTCAGAAAGAGCTTCATTCTCCTTTATATGTGGTCTGTTGTTGACAGCTCCCAGGAGAGAAGCAACCTGATGTTTTCCCTTTACTCCTTCTTAACGTGCCTTTCCTTATTGCTTCATTAATTCTTGGAGCTTATTCCTATTCTAGAATTCAGAAACCACTTAAGTCAGAACTGTGGTTTCATGTGAAAGCTACCTTCCTGAGGGTTGTTTTGTGGTTTTCTTACATCTTTTTTTTTTTTTTTTTTCTTTTTTAGCATTTGTGACAGCTTTACTGCACCTTTTAACCTCTTCTCCAAAATTATAGCAGTCTTCCTTTTAATTTTCTGTGAGCCTTTGCCTCTGTTCCTCTGCAAAGCCTCTCTTACTTCAGTGATAAACTTAAGTCTTAAGACTTTCTAATCTTTTGCTACTGTGTGAAATCTATTTCTCTTTGCCATTAACTTTGCATAGACTACATCTCATTTGCTTTTCTCCAGGCTTTATATTCTCTGTCCAGTCAGAAAATTCAGTTAGGCATATTCCTGACCTGTGTCCTTAAATCCCTTACCCTTGCAACAGTTGTGGTTAAACTGTACATGGCCAGATCTGGTAGCCTGACCTAGCTGTGTCATTAGTGATCTCATGAATAGGCCTTGGCAATTTTCTCTTGTTTTTCTTGCCACTGGATACATGCAGGCAGCTTGTTCCCCAGACTGAATAGTGAGTAAGTCAGACATCATGGTTGTTGTAACATTCTGCAGCCTTCAGAGTTTTGTGTTTGTTCCTGGCCAGAATAGAATACCACAATAAAAACAAGCATAATCTTTTAATCAGGTCCAGCTTTTGTGGACTCATTGTCCTTATGCCAGTTCTCAAGCCGGCTATCTCTGCCTCCTAATATTTTATACAGTTCCCCAATTTTCTTTATATGCTTATTCTCAGTATTTCATTGATCGTTCACTTTGGAAGCACAAGGTAGTTTTGTTGTTCAATAATTTGAGGCAGCTGAAGCTGGAAAAATATTATTTAGATCCATCTTTATCTATGTATTCACAGATCCAGTTTCATTATTACATAAAGAAGTGGAAAAATGGGAAAGCAGTGGCGTCATTACAAATGTTAGTCAACAAGTCAGAGTGCTGTGCTTGGTAGTACAAAAAAATATTTGTCTCCATAAATGTAACTTCGATAAGTTCCTATAGCTGGATGGAAATATACACAATATGTATTATTCTGATGAGAAGGATGTACTTTTTGTTTCCTTATGTCTGTAGCAGCCAGGAATAAAAAGGCTTTGGAAGGTTCATATTCCTAATTAATATATATACTGAATGGGCAAAGGAGAAACAAGCTTTGTTTCTGAATAGGAAGGGAACTGTTAAGATATTTATTTTTGTTTTTTTCACGTGGTTGTATAATGTTCAAAACTCAGTCTGGCTGTAATGTGACGCAGAGCTGGCAGATTGTCTGCTGAATGTTGTGGCAAAGGAGCTCAGAGACATTTAGTATTGAATCCAGTGGTTAGCCTTGGAAAATGTTACTCTCCACTGTCTGAAAGTTCCATTTTTTCCTCCATCTGAAGGTCATAGATGATGCGGTATTATGACTGGACCTCACAACAGTACTTTCTGATTAAAACACGTGCCATGTAAGGTCACTCCGTCCTTAACCTGAAATACATCCTGGGTCAGAAGTGGGCATGTAGATACTTCCCTCTTCAAAGGCTTTCAGTTCAAGTAGTAAAACTGGCCTTAATTAAACTCTTGCTTTTAGATTAGTAAGTCTTATTCTCTTTGTGAATATATACATGCTTTCATATAAAGGTGTTCAAATGTAAGGGTTTCTGTGTGCTGACAGAATTATTGATCTTGGTAGATGACACAATTATTTCACCCTGTTGTCTTTCACATAACCTTTATTGGGTTACCCCCAAAAAGGAGTGGAGATACCTTTTTGAAAGCTGTTGTGAGATGCATCGTGACAGACTAAGAAACATTATAGAATCATAGAATGGCATGAGTTGAAAAGGACCACAATGATCATCTAGTTTCAACCCCCCTGCTATGTGCAGGGTCGCCAACCACCAGACCAGACTGCCAAGAGCCACATCCAGCCTGGCCTTGAATGCCTCCAGGGATGGGGCATCCACAGCCTCCTTGGGCAACCTGTTCCAGTGTGTCACCACCCTCTGTGTGAAAAACTTCCTCCTAAGATCTAACCTAAACCTCCCCTGTCTCAGTTTAAAACCATCCCCCCTTGTCCTATCACTGTCCACTCATATAAACAGTCATATACCACAAGAATAGCATATGTTATATGCACTTTGGGCTTTTTTAATGTGTAGCTCTCATTGCAGTCCTTTTTTAAAACTGTACACGAATATCACTGCAGTATTTTTATCCTCTTTCAGAATTGATCTGCACTGTAAGTAATTGACTTCTGTCAAAACTGATCATGTTTGCTGTAATGCAGATGACCAGAATATGTACCTCTCATCACAATACCCTTTCAAAACTAAATGAATTATCTTAGATTTATAGACAGCAGAACTAAGGTACAGTATATCTAAGATCAGGATTCCCACACCAAAGTCCCTCTAAATCAGATTTTTATCTTTGGACAGTGTGTGGTACATGTTGTAATAAATGTGGGTTTTGGAATGGAAGCCAAGAGTTATACGCTGTTTAATAGATTGCACTCTGTAATGAAGAAATCTAACTTGTTGCCCTCGTTTTTGTCTTTGTTCATTAATCTCTGACTTTACTATCTCCATACACATATTTGGAGTTACTAAATCCTCTGCATTATGCATTCTTTAACCTGGAAAAGCAGTTGTGCATCGCTATGACTCACTGATTTTAATTTGAATGATTTAAAAAATGTATGTATTTCCTTACATATACTTTTTTTTATTTGATTTTTACCTACTTCTGTAACTCTGTTATTGAAACATTTGAAGTTTTTGTGTTCTTCCTTGGATTAGTGACACAGTGCAAGAAAAAAGTTTGTTTTTCTGCATACTTCTTGAAAGAAAAGATAGAATCTGAAAGTTAGAACCACAGAATTTATTTCAGAGTTGTTTGTGGATTGTGATGGCTTGTAAAAATGTCTGATGCTGCTTTTTTTCCTTCTCTTGCTTTCTCTGCTTTTTTTTCCAGAAAAAGTCATCATAGGTTTGGTGTCTTAGAATTATGGAATCAATTTCTATGATGGGAAGCCCTAAGAACCTCAATGAAACTTTTCTACCAAATGTGGCCAATGGCATCAAAGATGCCAGTAAGATCACAGTAGGCATCATTGGAAGTGGAGACTTTGCAAAATCATTGACCATTCGGCTGATCAGATGTGGGTACCATGTTGTTGTAGGAAGCAGAAACCCTAAACTTGCTGCAGAGTTCTTTCCCCATGTGGTTGACGTCACTCACCATGAAGATGCAGTAACAAAAACAAACATCATTTTTGTAGCTATTCATAGAGAACACTACACGTCTTTGTGGGACCTCAAGCATTTACTCGTTGGTAAAATTCTGGTTGATGTCAGCAACAATACAAGAGTAGACCAATATCCAGACTCCAATGCAGAGTATTTGGCATCACTTTTTCCAGATTCCCTAGTTGTCAAAGGATTCAATGTCGTTTCAGCTTGGTCACTCCAGTTAGGACCAAAGGATGCCAGCAGACAGGTAAACATTGTGTTTGTATTCATTTGACTTGTTTGTAAAATGAAAAGACAATCATGTACAGAATAAATGATCCAAATTTTGCTCTGGGATGCCTGTGTGTCTCTAAGAATTTCAGAGGAATGTAGGTACTAGCTTAGATCAGCTAACTGACGTTTAACTGACTACAGTAAGAGTAGGATCCTAAAGTTTTCTGTAGAAAATATGTTAATTTATATTCTAGTGTTTCAAAGGATGAAGACAGTCTTTCCCAGTTTATTTTATGTTCCCAGTTTAGTTTAAGTGTTGTTTTTTGTGGGGTGAACTGTTGAAAGAGATGCACAGAAATCTGAGGTCCTGACTCCAAGGCTTGGGAGTCAGCTCTTCTAGAAATGCTTGCATTCAGTGTAACCACAGAGAGAATATAACCCATTATTTGGCTTCTGGAATATCCCAAGATCATAAATATGAGGAAACAGATGGAGGCACATATGTTTCAAAGTAATCATTCATTTGATCCAGAACTGCTTGGGAACATCATGTTCAGCTTACTTCCTGGTGTATCCCCCAAATCCATCCTGCATATAGAAGGTACAGCTGTATGTTTTTCTTGCTTTGCTGAAGCAATATAAAGATGTGCATGAGTCCAGTCCTTCACAGCTTTGTGGGCTACAAGGATTACATGAGAAGTGGTGAGTGTAACGTGACTACTGGAGACTACTGAGTTCTCTGGCACATCAGGCAAATTTTAAGTAGCATGCAATAAATACTGAATTAGCATAATTTTAAACATAATCTCATTGCACTATTTTTGTTCCCATTTGGAGCAGCATGCCACTATAAATCATTGACTTCTGTCAAACCTCATCATGTTTTCTGTAATACACATGATTGGAAACATTCTTACATAGAGATTACACAGTTCTCTGCTTTGCATTGTGTTTGTGCTACAGCTGTTTTGGATACAATTTAAGATAATTGTACATTTGAGAGACTCAAGGTTTGGAAATGATTTTAGCCATTGTTTCATTCCTATAGGCATTTCAGTATGGAGAGTATGAGACATTTCACTCTGTGGAGTACCTGTACGTGCCACAATCACTTCACTGTCAACTTCAAGAAAATGCCAATTTTATTTTGGTTGCTCTGTGGCTAAATAAGCATGCATATTTTTACCTTTGCTGATTTTGTGTATAGTATTGCTTTTATTCAGTATTTCTTATAATGGCGATGAATCTGTCAAGGTGATGCACAGTTAGCAGTAGCGCTGCAGTTTTGCCCTGGAGGCTCTTCAGTTGGGGCAAGGGATGAGGGGGTGGTTGTTGTTCAATAGTTTGTTTTGGGTTTGAGTTTTTGTTTCTGTTTTGTTGAGTTAGTTTGTTTTTAACCTGTAAGGCTTTCTGTGTCTACAATTCACCTGACTTTTCCAACAGGTCTATATATGCAGTAACAATGTTCAGGCTCGCCATCAAGTTACTGAGCTTGCTCGTCAGCTCGGTTTTATTCCTATTGATTTGGGGGCATTGTCATCTTCAAGAGAGATTGAAAACTTACCTCTGCGACTCTTCACACTGTGGAAGGGGCCTGTAGTGATTGCCATTAGTCTGGCAACATTTTTCTTCATCTATTCTTTCATCAGAGACGTAATCCATCCATACGTGAGAAATCAACAGAGTGACTTTTACAAGATCCCAATTGAGATTGTCAATAAGACTCTACCAGTTGTTGCCATCACATTACTCTCTCTAGTGTATTTGTCAGGACTTATTGCAGCTGCTTATCAGCTTTACTATGGCACTAAGTACAGGCGATTTCCACCTTGGCTGGACAACTGGCTGCAGTGTCGAAAGCAGCTTGGACTGCTCAGTTTTTTCTTTGCAGTGGTGCATGTGGCATACAGCCTTTGCTTACCTATGAGGAGATCAGAGCGATACTTGTTCCTCAATATGGCGTATCAGCAGGTAAGCTGATCATTAGCTAAGTAAGCCAAAAGTACTTTGGTTGTATATGTGATACATTAATACAAAATGCATGTTTTTCTGCATCTTTTCCATTGTTTTCAGTAAAAAATCTTTAGGATTATTTTATGCATAGGTAATGCTTAGTAAGAAGGAAGAGTAAAAGAAACACCTGTGTACCTTATGTCGTGTAATAGGTTGAATCGAGGATATTTTCTACTAAAATCTTTGGCAGCAATATGTACAATGAGGATGTAGGTTAGACAGGATAAGAGCAACTCCAAAGGAAACTTCTGCGGTAAGTTTCTCTTTGTGTGTTTTTGAGATGCAGATGTATGTATATGGTAAGTGCATTTACAAATGTGGAAAAGTACTTAGAGTAGATACTATTATGATAATATTCAGAAATACATTTATATTTTTGCAATGAAAGTTCTGATACTTTGTAACTTTTTGGACCAGTGGTAAAAATATTATGGTCGTTAGAAATTCTGTGACTGTCATCTATTACAGGCAAGAGGTTGACTCACAGTTCCCAGGAGCAATAACTGGTCTTGCATAACTTTGAAACAGTCTCTGACAAACCTATAATTCTTTAGAAGAACTGCTGCTTTGTCTGTCAGCTTATTGCCACTTTTAAAGTGGCAGAAGAGCAGCATTGCCACTCAGCATATAAAATCTTCAGGAAAGACAGATGAAATTGAACAGAAAGAAAAATTAAAGAAATCAAATCCTAGTAACAGAACAAAAGCAGATTGGGTTCACAGATTCTAAAAGAAGTGAGAAATTGAACTTTAGAGAAAGGCAGAAAGAATAAAACTACGAAAAACGGCAAGGAATTGTAATTGCTCATATGTAGTAAAGGATTTACTGATATTTTTACTAACAGTTTGACTCATTCCTAATAGTTCTGTAAAAATCCCACTTGCTAATGTTCTTAATGGACCTCAAATCAATCACTATAGAAAAATCAAATCACTATAGTTATCTTAAAATTGAAAAAATAATTGAATATCTAGGCATCTTAACTTTTAAGGACCTGAGCTGTTTCTTTTTTTCTTGTAAAGCTCTCCAACTAGAACATTTTCAAATGTATTTAATATCAACAGTTAAAGTGGCAAAACAGTTTGGTTTTTGTATAAGGAGCTAAAGCACTAAGAGAAAATTATCCTAAATTGTTTCCAAGTGTGAAGAATTGAAACACTGTGGATTCATCCAGTTTATGCTATAGAAGATATGTTTCCAAGGTCTGAAGAGTATGATTACTTTTCTGCAGTATAGAGTATGCTTACACACTATAGAGAAACGTAGAACTGCTTGTATTTATAAGATAATTGTTGTAATGTTATGTTTTCTTTTACCAACTCATCTAGTTTTCCTGCGTAACATATTTTTAGTCTTTCAAGAGCCAATACCAACAGTAAGGAAATTGTTGTTTTTTTCTCCAGGACATAAGGAAACCTCTGAAATATTTGACCCCATTTTATAATTGTTCTGTTACTGTAGACATTTACTCAGCAAAATGATTTCTGTTGATGCTTTTAATATTCTGGAGAATGAAGTGCTTCCTTTCTGCTCCTTCATCAGGTTCATGCAAATGTTGAAAATTCTTGGAATGAAGAAGAAGTGTGGCGAATTGAAATGTATATCTCCTTTGGAATAATGAGTCTTGGGTTGCTTTCTTTGCTGGCAGTAACTTCTATCCCTTCAGTCAACAATGCTTTGAACTGGAGGGAGTTCAGTTTTATTCAGGTGTGTTACTCTCAAAATAATAGATTTTTGTTGTTAACATGAATTTCTTTCTAATGATAATTATTACTATTATGAAAAGCACTTCACAACATGATCAGAGTATGTTGTTTTTTCTATCTCGTAAGTTAATAAGAGCAACATATCCTTACTCAGCAAATAGATAAGCATGTAGGCTAATTCAGCATTTTATTGGTATCAGAATTGGAAGTTGCCTTTTATTCATGTTGGCATTGAAGGATCAACACAGATAAAACCAAATGAGCATAAATCTATAAATTTCTTTCCCATTGTTAGAATTTATTTCTAAGTTCTAATTAGATAAAGTTGCACAGACTGACTAAAAGCAGTCATAATGATGGGATGAGATGATGAACGTAGATGAACGCAACTGTAAAACTGAAGTCTTCTCTTGAAAAATTATTGTTATATAGCGCTCTGACAGCCACGGTGTTATTAATTCGGTTTTTTTCCTTTACGCTGTGTGGGAATTAATACTCTCAGCTGCATTATTCTCATTAGGTAAAAATTCTCTTAGGAAAATATGCTGTTTTATTTATTAAAAACAGTAGCTTTTCCAGGTCCTGACATCCCTTCTCCTGCCTGTATCCCTAAGTTTATTTTTTATCAGTTTGGAGTTTTGATTTGTTTTATGATTTAGGGTTCAGTACTGTAATCTTAACTCTGTCTTATCTGATTAAGAGTTTTTGGACATACCCGCTTGTATGGGAACTGCTGAACCACAGCTTGAACCTCTGATTGACCACCTGAGGCAAGCAATGAGTCAGCCCTGGGAGCACAGGTGAAGGCAATTCTTCTGTGCTACCAGAAGGGGTGGAGCCTGGCTCCACCTCTCCTAGACCCCATTTAAGAGCTGACTACCAGTAGGGAAGGATCTCTCTTGGAGATCACTCCTCTTGGAGTCTTCTCACCAAGCCTTGAAAAGGGGTAAGCTTTCCATCTGTTGCTCCTTTGTGTGATGACTTGTTTAGCCTAACTTTCTTATATCCATATATTCATTGTTTGTATGCCACTGCAGTGAAGTTGTTGACTAATTCCTACCTATGCTTGCATCTGCTTTACTGTTCAGGTATTGAGTTGCATTTCGTAATTTACAGGTATCTTAAAAGGAGCGCTGAGGAATGCGAATGCTCTTTTGCTGTAGTTGTAAGAGAACTTCTGTATATAGCAAAGTACAAAAATCTTGCTTAAAGATTTGTCCAGGTATCGTTCCCCAGACAGAACTGTTCATTCTCACCATTTTGAGCTTCACAGGAAGTAAATACTTATTTTGTACTGTTGAAATATTCCTGCCATCCAGAGTTCTTAGTGTGCAGATAACAGTACTGCATATTCAGTTACGAGGTCATGGCTTTCAGCCACAGACCCAGAACTTGTATCTAATTTTTTCTTACACAGATCTCAGGCTTGTGTGATTTAGTCAAAATCTAGACAACAAATACACAATTACATGCCTACAAAGGCGTTTTTGTTTGTATTGTATTTTCTGTAGTTACTTGCACTGTAATTAAAGGCAAAATAATGCAAATTTTAATTATGAACTTTAGCAAATTATCTCTCAGTGTTTTGACAAATTGGGAACAAGTTGTTCTTTCTGGAGGGTTGTTATAGTTGGTTTTGTATTGCATGCTAAAGAGAACTAGTATAGATAATTATTTATGATTATTTGCACATAGGAAATTGAAATACTAAAATTTCCTTAAAGTTCATTACTGTTATGTGGTACTTCAATTTTTCAGTAATCTCAGAACATAAACTAGTCTTCAGGTAGTTACTATTCCTTTGAAAAAGTTACTTGCTTTATTCAATCAGAAGAGAGGCTTTCAGTGATCCCCCACTGAAGTAAAAGGAGTTTGCAAGTTTGTATTTCTAAGTTAGCACAATGAGCATCAAAACTACAGACTATCATCTCAGCATTGCTTTTCTTTTAGCTGGGGGATTCAGTATGTCTTTACTTTTAGTCCTGATTCCTGAGATAATCTGCAAAATAATTGCTCAATCTCTGTTTCGTATCTTACAGATAAAGAGTCAGGCAGTCAGCACATCCAGTCAGTTTCTCACCTCAGCACTTCTCAAAGAACAAGAGTATTGCTTACTCATCTCAGTAGGTACAGTTTAATCAAAATAAGAGCATGACCTCCTTTAGGGAGTATTACAACTAAAATTCACTCAGTCCTAATGTCTACTGGCAAAATCTGAGTTTAGACTTAGAAAGTTGTTTACATATACAAGCACAGTTAGTTTTCTAACCCTGCTGTAGTAGAACAAGCTCCAAATAGCATCATCCTTATGTACAGTGGTGCAGACCTCTATTGCAGCATTTCTAATACCATGGAGAATCCCCAGTAGTGAGTGTTGTTGCCCAGAAATCATGGTTATCTTTGATATCCCAAATTATTTTAGAGATGCTTCCATCTTACCTCACCTGACTTCACAACACAAGTGACAGCAGCTTCAAAAATTCCAGCCTTAGGAACCCAAGCAATTCCCAGCAACTATCCTAGAGCCTGGGAAGAGTACTCACCACTGTGATTCCAGTCAAGAAAAAGTATCTCTTTCTGCTGCTTTTAAATGTCTTCTACTCTTAAAGATTTAGCATCCTGTGTCTCCCAGCCAAGAGCAACCTCTTATATAGAGCTTTACTCAGTTTGCAAAGGCAGCTGTTTTTGCCTGTTGTATGAGAACTGTTGAGTCGTGGCCTGAACCACTGATTGATCACCTGGGGAAAGCACTGAGTCAGCCATGGGAGCACAGGTGAAGGCAATTCAGAAGGGGTGGAACCTGGCTGCATCTTTCCTAGACCCTATTTAAGGGCTGACTGCCACTGGGGGAGGCTCTTTTTCTGGAGACAGCTCTCTTTGGAGTTTGTCCCTGCAAGCCTAGGACATGAGTGAGCATTTCATTTTTTATTGTCTCTTTCCACCACAATATAGATCTGTAAAATACCATCCTAACCATACCACTCTTCTAACTGTACATTTCTTAATTGTACACCTGTACATCTGGAGAGGTTATCGTTAGTAACTGCAAAGTAGGATAAGTGCTCTTGATGGAACTTTGTATATGACAGGTCTGCCATAGCTAAAGAAAAAAGCCTGTAAAATGCTAGGTTATACAAGGAACATCTTTCTAGTTAAGTGCAGAAATACAATGACAGAGCCAATTAAGAGCCTAATTGAAGAAAACACTGTCAATAGCTGACAAACCCCTCTAGAGTTGTCTTTGGAATCAGATTATTAGATGAGTGATTCTAATGGACCAATATTTACTACTAGTGTATGCCCTAGCAACACCAAAGAAGCATATAGCAGCTTTCCACAGGTCAAAAAAAAAAAATCTGAATAAAGATGCATTACACTTTGCTTGTACTGTTTTTAACATTCATACCAGTATTTACTAGCTTCTCTTTTGACCATTAGATACAGATACATACATATTGGCAATTTAAAATAACATGGTAATGATCTGCAGTATTTTCCTTTCTATAGGAGTTAATCCTTTATAAATGTTATTAATTAGTTCAGACCTTCTTCTGTCTCTAGAAACAGGTTAATCTTGAAGCAGAAAGCTTTCTGCTATAGGGAAGGTGGAGAGGGACTTTCTATGAGGACATGCAGTAACAGGGTGAGGGGGAATGGTTTTAAACTGGAAGAGGGTAGATGTAGAGTAGATATTCAAAAGCAATTATTTACTGTGAGGGTGGTGAGACACTGGAACAGGTTGCCCAGGGAGGTTGTGAGTAGTACCCCTGCCCTCGAAGCATTCAAGGCTGGGCTAGATGGGACTTTAAGCAGCCTGATCTAGAGGGAGGTGTCCATGCCTGTAGCAGGGAGTTGGGACTGAACGATCAACTTAAGATCCTTTCCAACCCAAGCCATTCCAAGTTTCTATGATTCAGTGGTTCTTTCACTATTACAGACCCTTAGGCTACTTTTTTCTTAGGACAGAAGGATTGTCTTTGCCTCTCTCTTTACTGAAGTTAAAACAAAGCCCATTATCCAGTTAATACACATTCTTTGTTTTAGCGACTCTCTACAAATGTTTCTCAACCAAATTAGTCGTTAGAACAGTTCAGAAGAAAAAAGTTTTTCACCAGTTGTCTGCCCCCAGAAGTCAAAGTGTAGTAATCATTTAGCAATGTTTTGGGAAAGACAAACTTAATATCTTTAACTCAAGTCTGCAGAGCAGTACTAATGCCTGTCACTTAAACGGACATCAAATCAGAAAATAATATTCAATATCTCAAGTTGAAGGGACCTAGTAGGATTGAGTCCAACTGTGGGTATGGTACCTTCTGCAGCTTGCCACAGATTACATGATAAAGTCCTTTACAGGGTATTGTGAGAACCTTCTTATTAGCATTGAATCCACCACTGCTTGTTTATGAACTGTGTTGTTAGTTTGTGCTGCTCTACACAAATCCTGTAATCCCAGTATTACTTCTCATTAACCAGTGGATGAAGGAGGGTAAGGAATGGTTTATGCTAACTTCAAACAAGGGCATGTAGGTGGTTGCAATGAAGGTCATCATTAGGAAGAAGCAAACTACACCTCTTGAAGCAATAAAAATTTCAATTGATAAACTCAGATCTGTTCCATAATAAGTATGACTCTTGATACAATCTACGTTTATAGCTGAGAAAACAGTTCAGAAATTAATTGTAAAGCCAACTGATGTTGTTCCAGTAACTTTGCTGGGATTGTTACTTAAGTTCATGTCTTGTAGTTTGCTTACATTACTTACAGCTTTAGAAACATTTTCGTTTTGGCTATAGCCTGTAGATACTAGTGCTTTAAATCAGTGTTTAGTTCTGTCTGCAGTTTTCAGAATGTGAACTTAAAATCACAAAATGATATTTCAAGTAATATGTAGGTATGACATTTTAATGCAGTGTCTGAAAGAAATATTAAAACAATGGGTTAGACTTAATCTGATGAAGGACCAAGTACTATTTTCTCATCTTTTTTCCCTGATTCTCTTTCTTTTTAAAGTCTACACTTGGATACGTTGCTCTGCTCATAAGTACTTTCCATGTACTGATTTATGGATGGAAAAGAGCTTTTGAAGAAGAATATTACAGGTTTTACACACCGCCAAATTTTGTTCTTGCCCTTGTTCTGCCTTCCATTGTAATTCTAGGCAAGATCATTTTACTTCTGCCATGCATAAATAGGAAACTAAGGAGAATTAGAAGAGGATGGGAGAAAAGCCATGCAATAGAAGAAACAAGTGGGTCCATTCCACACTTCTCTCCAGAAAGAATAACTGTGATGTGATGGAAGACTACAATTTGTTAGTACTATTGCAGATGTTTGGATTTTTCTCTGTTGTGTTTTTTTGTCAAAAATTTGCGTTTTCAGGAGTTTATGTGATGTATGTGTAAAGTCAATGTAGACTTCCTTGGCGTACTTACAAGCCCTCAATGGATTTATGAGAAATTTATAATTAGGGAATTACTGTTTTGGATAACTATAAAAAATACTTTGTTTTGAATTACAGAGGGCAGATAATCATGAAATCAGACTTTTTAATGCTCCTTTGCTCAGTTGTATCACAACAGTATTTTGTTATAACAATGCTTTTGAGATATTTGACTCAGTGAGTGTGTCAGAGAGCTATGTCTTAATATCGTATTTTACCACATCTGTCATTTAAACCACACTTCTGGGTTACTGAGTTCAGAGTACTGACTAATAGAGTTAATAATTTAGGAAGCATTCAGATTTTGAAGCAACTGAAATAAAAAAACTGAAATGTGTCGCACATGTACAGAGTATTTATTTTTGTGGTTTTCAAATATTCCATGATTTAAATATGCAAAACCAATTTCAGATGTGGCCTAATTATGCATCTTGTAAGCAGACAGTATTGTATCTTATGGGACTTCTTTAAAAAGAATCGCATGGAGTTTTAGACCTTAGCATCTCTTTATTTCTGTATGTCATATAATGAGTAATCAAAGGATTATTATGCATGAGTAGGAAGACTTGCAGATACATATGCAAGCAACTACTTTTTAATGGAATAATTATTTTAAAATACCAGAAAATATTTTGAAAGAAAAATACTGATAAATCTGCAACAATAAAAATCCACTTTCACTGTGAAACTTTCAATGTGTTGCTACAACAGGGAAGCATCAAATTACTCACGTTCTGTATGTTTTTACACTGGAGTTTCAGTTAAATATGAATGTCCCACAATCTATCTTACAGTCTTAGTATCATTTTGTGTAAATACAATCTTCTATTTTTATATATAGTCTTACTTTTACAACAGATATTTGTGGGATATACCTGAATTTTTGAGAAACAAAACAATTATTCTCAAGTTAAAAATGAAATTTTACCTGTAAGACTTGACATCTGTGTCTTCTGTGGGATTCAGAAGAGCATTCAAAATGATTTGTTACTATTACTTTGTCAGGTTTTACTCTAACAAAATAGCTAAACCCAATTTATGTACCTTTAGCCTACTCTTAATTAGCAAAACCTTTATTTTAATGAATGAGAATTGGTCAAAATTTTCCTTGGATATATGAAATTATATTTTTCTTAACTATTTTTGCACTGGATCTCTAAGTTTCTTAGCTGAGTCTTCACTTACTATTTCTTTGCAAGCATTTGTCATCAGTATGATACCTGTCAGAAATAGGTTGAATTTATCCTTAAATATCATCAATCCTTTGAATCTCAGTACTTCTACAATGAAACCAACAGCTCCATGGAAATAGAATCTAGAATCAAATTCTACTCCCAGTTATACTAGCCTAAATCTAAAGAGTTTGTTAGTTGTTCTTAATTTCATTTCAAACTCAAAAATGTGCTACAATTTTATTTTGATTGTAGTACCTGTATTCTCTAAACATCAAGTCTCTGTATGTTCAGGGTTTGTTGCAAATCAAGAGAAAGCTGGATCATTTTAATTCCAAGAGTGTTCACCAAGGTAATAATGTTACTGTTCCATTTCCAGTATGCAGCTATTTTAGTGACAAATGTGATACATGAGCCCAATACTGTTTTATCAAACTAGATATTAAGCAAAAAAAAAACTGTTATTATATATAGACAGGAGCCTAAGCTAATAAGAATCCAATTTTCTCATAAAAATGGAGAACAAATGTCATTTACAACTGCTAACTTACTTTGCCTGTGTGTATATGCATTTCAGTTACAGAAAGCTGTATATTTTTGGAAGGCTTGCAGGGTAACCTGTAACTGAATTTCCTAGCCAATGTTTTTTATTCTGTTATTACAGACAAACTGAAGAAAGCTTAGGCAGTTTTGCTCCATTGCTTTGAATAAATTTAATTACAGAATTAGCACAAAAAGTTCAACTGATACAACTATTCTCTTGGTTCTGATTATTCACATACACAGGTGTTTGCAGGAATATTTGCTTTTGAGTTGTCTGAAAGGCAGTTAATCTTCACAAACCCATGGCATTGTTTGTGTAAAGCTATTTCAATTCTTTGTTATTAATTTCATGCTAGAAGAAACAGCATATATGATTGATATTAAAATTCTCTGAGACTTTTCATATTTTAATGAGATAAATACCATGCTATGTTCTGTCCCAATTCTGTGCATGAAACCTAATTAAAGTCACTAGAATTGGACAGTATAACTGAAAGTAGAATTTCCTACCTTTGAACAAACTTAGGGTAGAAACCATTATTGTTGACAATTTCCAAATTAAATATGCTGCTGTTATTTTTATAGTAATTATACACTTCTGCAGGATATATAATTGTGATTCATATCTAATTCTTGTGTGATGCAGTAGTGATAATGATGCTGAACTAAGATACTGTACTAATTGAACATTACATCAAAGTCAATATATGTTGTAATATATTATGCAGCCAATCACAGTGTATACAGAAATGTATTTGCCCTCTATCCTATGCGGAGTTATTTCATCGTTAGACTTCTTCAGGAATGCTAAAACTGTTAAATTTTGCACTGACAGAAGTGTCTGGAGGGAATAGTAATGTGGTGTTCCTTTCTTCAAACTGTGTGTTGAAAATCAAAAATGTGGTTTAATTCTACTTGAAAGGTTGAAAAACTGAAGTATTAATAAATAGATGATATTTTTAGATAAAATACATGAAGACATTTTGTTAAGTATTTGTGCTATAATAAAATATGGCTTCCAGTTAGGCCATGTATTTATTTCTAACTGGAATAAGATGATGACTTGTTATTTACACTTGTGTAGTGTTCTTTATTGTAAGGACTAATTAATAAGACACTAAGTCTGAAAATAAAATGACACTCATGCATTTATTACACATGCATATGTTCAGTCACATCAGGAAACTATTCATATGATTAATTACATTGGTTTCTGTGGGAGGACTTGAATAAGAAGTTACTGGAAAGACACCCAGTGCTAAAAGTTCAGTTTCAGTTGCCTAAATGTACTCAAAATCATTTAGACTCTTCAGTTATTTAAGAGAATATACATGTATTTTGAGGAATAGGCTGCTATAAAAATATTTTCTCTGTAACATTATATAAATCATTTACTGCTGGTAGGAATACCCTGCCAAATGTGAAAATAACCTTCATTCTCTTAATTACAGTTAAATAAAAACAATCTATTGCTTAATATATGATGCAGAGCTTTAAGTATTATGCTAGAAAATAGAAACCTCTATGTATTTAGCAACAGGATGTTTGTTTTCTATGGATGTTAAGGTATTTCTTAATGTTGTTTAAAATGCAGTTCTATTCCAGATCCCATATTTGTCTTTAATTTTATAATACAACTCCATTTTCTGTGGCAACTATGTACAAGCTAATTAAGTCCTCATGTTCTTGAATTATTTAGAGATTAATTATTTTGAAATTCAGTTTTGCAAGTTGTTAGCGTATGTAGCTTGCATATTGTTGTTGTGAATTGGTGCCACTTTTAACATTTTGTTCCAGCATTGTGCATAACGTGATGTGCCAACATGAGAAAGTACATTTGTATTTTTATTTGTCATTAATTGGCTATAAAGTATTGTGTGTCTATATACAATTAGCTATACATGCTGCCCAACTAGCACTAAGGGAGATTACTAACTAATATAAGGCAAAATTCCCAAGTGAATATAGATTTCACAGGTATGACTATAGTTAGGGAACAGTTTTCCTCTGAATATTATAAAATCAAAGTTAGATATATCAGCTGCATAAAGATTAGATTGAGATTTAAGTGTGATATTTTCAGCTGTAGCAAAGAATTTATGCAGTGGTAATAGATGCATAGTTCCTCTCAGTACATTTCTTAATGCATAAGTTTTGGGTTTCTTGGATGTTCATTCTGTAGTGTTTTCTACAAATAAGTAAGATTGCAGTACTGATATTGTATCATTGTATGGTACTGCTTGAATTAATTAGATTGCCGCCTGTATAGCAAGTGACACACAGAACTGACCTGAATGGTTATCTTTATTACATATTGTTTTTCATGCTTCACTGGCAGTGTCTTACAGCGAACACAATTTGTCTCCCATATGCAATATTTTCCTGGTATTCTCTTTGTAGTTGTTTGTCAGGTTTTTTGTGCTGTCTCTCTGAACAGGGCTATTATAAAATGCTAGTAAAATGCTTTTACCTACTTTTCCATAGACTCTGATTTACACAAAAATCAATAAAAAGTTAATGTCAAGTATTTGGCTTTCTCTTCTGTGCTTATGCATAATAAAACTGTTTGCTTTCCTTTATAATACATGTGTACTCTGATGAACAGGTTTTCTAAGAAGTAGAACTTGAATGGAAATTCGTAGTAAAGTTGTAAAGAGCAATTTGTTTCTTTCACAACACATTTACAGAACCATTTCCCTTATCTGATTGATTGTAATGTACTCTTCACCGTTTCAGGGCACAAAAAGATACTACAGTACTATCAATATTTATTCAATCAACTTGTTCAGAAAAACGTGTCAAAATTGAGACTGCTGGGCACAAGAAATTTGGCAGGGGGAGACATTCTTCATGTTTGGTTGTGGACATGAGAAAGCAATATTGCTTAAATGAGAAAAACAGGTGAACAATTTTGCAGTTCTTCACTTTCAAAGTGTACACTTTTTCCCCTAGGAGGCTTATGCCAATATAAGAGGAAAGAGGAAGATAATACATATGAGGTGAAACCCTGCTTAAGTAGAGGTCAGCAGCATAAACAGTTCTGAATTCAGAGAAATCAAGATGCATAAGTCAGTGAAGCCATCACAGTTCACATTATTTTCATATTAAGTTGCATAGCTTTCCTTTACTCTCAAAGCCATTCCCTCGAAGCAACAGAATATAGATATGTTTAAAAATCAAAATATTTTATATCTGTGTCCTGCCTGTCATAAAAATAACTTTTTGGTCCTAGAGATCTGTCATTTCTGAGCTGCTTTAAGACTTTGCTGTGTTTCTGTTCATTACAGTACTTGTTTTTTGAGTGCTGATACTACATTAGCAGCTGGGAACCCTGAATTATACCTGTGTCCAAGTAAAACTGGAAAAATGTAAGTTCTGTCTTGTGCCTGACTTCATTTCCTGTTAATAACAGATCAAATGGAGGGCCTCATCAAATCCACAGTGCATAATGACCTAAACAAAGCATTGTGATAAATAGGCAGGTAAACTCATACTTCAAATTTTGTTGACTTTACTGACAACCATTTTGCTTGTTTTGTTGGTTTGCTTGTTTTGTTGTTTTTTTTTCTTCTGTGAATGTTAAACACAGGAAGTTTGGCAGTACAATACTGCACTTCCTTGTTGCCCTTCTTTTTCCCCATCCTACTGATCAAAACAAGAAACAAGATTGAAAAAGAAGACAAGAACTCAACCGTTTCTTAGTCTCATTTCTGTACTGTAAGAAGCTTGGTGTTATATTTGATACACAGCACAGATTGCTTTGAAAAAGCCTACAGGTTCTGTACAGCCAAGAAAAGGACATCACTTGGCTATGGCAGAAGACCCTCTGATGCAGCAAGAGGAAAGGTGCATCCTTTGCAGAACATATTATTTCAAAATCTTAGAGCTTAATTTGTAAAAAAGCAAATAGAGATTGTGAGTGAAAATAATTCACTCAGTCAGTGGGAGGTTGATGGCAGACCGAGGTACAAAACTTTAATCTTCTAGTGCACAGCTATCCCACACATAAAACCACGTGTATTCAAATGTGATTGAAGTCTACCTCAACAAACAAAATTGCCGAAATTTCCCAACAAAATAATGTCTTCAATTAAATATAAATGTTTGTTTTTAAAGTATATTTTTTCTAGCATTTGTAAGGTTTAGTTGTTAACAATTGGGAATTAATATTCTCGGGAGTAAGGTGCTAAGATCTTCATGTCTCAAATATTATTTGTTCCCAAGAGAAACAGTAGATGTGATGAATAACAATGGAAGCTTGTTGTTTCAGGTGGAAAACTGTTAAGTAAATATTTTCACAGTTGACTGCAGGCTTTTTAGAATGGACGTTTGCCAGTTTGTAGAGGGCAGCAGAATCCCTGTAAGTCAAACTTGCATAGTGTAGCTTCTATCGAAGTTCTTCATTCACGTGGAAGATTCACAGTGAGCAAATTTGCAGTATGTGAGAACATTTGCAGCATGATCTTTGGAACGCTCAGCCAATAAATGGCACATGACCAAAGCTTATAATTTACAGACTACGTTGCTCAATTTAGTCACATTCTCATTATGCTTGTCATTCAAAGCAACAGAGCTTAAAATCATTTAAGCCACAATAAATGTAAATTTTAGCTTTTTTTTTTTTTTCATGAGCCTTAAAATTGGTTATGTACACCTGCAGTAAGTATAGGGGCATGATGCAAAAAAAAAATGTATAATTGCAGATCTGTAGGCATTAACATTATGATTAATTTCAAATAGTAAATAAATCTTGTTTCATCCCTTGTTGGCCTAGATACTAAGACCTCAGCTGAGAATCATTCAAAATAGCAAGTTTTTAAGTAAAACTGGGAGGGGCTAGTAAAATGGATAAAAGGAGGTGTGTAAACAGATGGAGGAAAAGCGTCAACCAGTAGCTCCAGGACTGGTTGCTGTGTTGTCATTTTAGGAGAATGCACTGCTGTGTCCTACAGAGCCTGTCACCATGTATCACCTGTGTTGCTATGGATGCAGCTTGTGAGATTTGGGATGTCAAAGTGGCCACTGCGTTTTCCAAATTTAATTATAATTCTATGCTATGTTGTGTTTTTGCTGTCATTTTGAAGTTGTTTCCTGTTACCACTGCCCTGGGCAGCCCGTTCTGTGCCCACCACCCTCTGGTGCAGACCCTTTCCCTGACCGCCAGCTGCCCCTCCCCTGACACAGCTCCATACCATTCCCTCGAGCCCTGTTGCTCAGCGCTGCCCCTCCGCCTCCTGTAGGAGCTGCAGCTGCCATGATGCCTCTCAGCTATCTGCTCTGGGCTGAGCAAACTCAGGGACCTCAGCTGCACCTGTTGTATTTTGCCCTCTAGAACTTTCAGCATCTCTGTAGCCCATCTTTGGAACAGTTGCATGTCCGTCTTGTATTGTAGCAGGCAAATCGCACCCAGTGCTGGAGGTGAGACCGAGCAGAGCAGTGGGACCACCCCTCCCCTCGCCCACTTGCAGCGCTGGGCCTGCTGCACCCCATGGTACGGCTGGACCTTCTGGCTGCCAGGGCACACTGCTGCCTCATGTTTTCCCCCAGATCCCTTTCTGTGGGGCTGCTCTCCACCCTCTTGTCCCTCAGTCTATGTATACACTCAGAGTTGCCCCATCCCAGCAGCACAATTGGGTACTTGCTCTTGTTAGACTTTGTGCAGTTGGTGATTGTGCAGCTCTCCAGTTTGCCAGTATCTCTTTGCAAGACCTCTCCTACCCTCAAAGGAGTCAACAACACCTCCATTTCCACAGAACCATTGAATCACAGAACCGCAGGGATTGAAAGGGACCTCTAGAAATAATCAAATCCAACCCCCTGCTGAAGCAGGTGCCCTACATTAGGTCACACAGGTAGGCATCCAGGTGGGTCTTGAATATCTCCAGAGACTCCACAACTTCTCTGGGCAACCTGCTCCAGTGCTCTGTCACTCTGGCCATAAAGTTTTTCCTTGTGTTTGTGTGGAACTTCCTGTGTTGCAGTTTTTACCCGTTGCCCCATGTTCTGTTGCTGAACACCACTGCAAAGAGCTTAGCTTCATCTACTTGACTCCCACACTTCAAACATTTATAAACAGCGACAAGATATTTATAAACACTGGTGACAATTAGTGTCGCCCACAAACTTACTTAGCATTCCTTTAAGTTCTTCATCCAAGTCATTTATGAAAACATTAAAGAGAACTGGCCCAAAAATGGAGGTCTATGGAACCCCACTAGTGAGCGGCCGCCAGCCTGATGTCACTGAGTTTCCTGTAACCATTTGAGCTTGGTCCGTCAGCCAGTTCTCACCTACTGTGCTGAGTATTTTCACCGTGATGGAAGGAGAGCTGTATAGCATACAGCTATATAAACACAACGTATATTGCATATTTCTGAAGAGGACAGGTACTATATGTGTGGTGTAGCATGCAGGCTGGGAAGAGAGAGCAAGAAGTGCTTTGGTTGTAGTTTGAGTCATTAAGGTTTCTTTCTTGTTTTTTTTTTTTTTTTCTTATCTTTCATTTCTTTTCCTATAAAAGCCATCAGGAGATTTGAACAGCTACCGCAGCTTTTAATAAGCCTACTGCCATGCTCAAATATTTCTTTGTTGCCACAGGAGTTAAAAATTACTTGTTAATGAAAACCGAGGTTAAGATCAGCCACCCCTGCAGCCAAGACTCCTGATATGTCCGTGTCTCTATCACGCGTTCTGACAGGCGCGGGGCCGCCCGGCCGGGCCTTCCCCTGGGCGCCGGGAGGCGGTGCCGCTCCGCTTCCACGGCAACAGCGGAGGCCGCGCCGCGGCGGGCGGGTGGCAGCCGGCTCCATGGCCTCCCTGGCCGAGCCCCCCGGCTCACGGGCGCACTCCCGCTCCCCGGGGCTGTCCCCGGCCCTCGGTCCCTCTCGCTGCGGCGGGGAGCGGCGCAGGGCCGGCTCGGATGCCGTTCAGGTGAGCTCCCCAGCGCCCGGCCCCGCACGCACGTTACCCTGCGTCCGCGTGTCGTTTCCTGTTGGAATAACGTGGCGCTTGCATATTTAGGGTCTAAGCGCCTTGCAAGCGCGGTCTGACAGCCATGCCTAAAACGTGTAACTTTTCCAGGAGACGCAGGTGCGGCTGGATCTGAACCACGCCATCAAGCTGCTGGAAGATGCAGGCTCCGTAAGTAAGGCTGAGAAAACGTTGTTTCTGCTGCACTGGCAATAATGAGGTGTGGAAAAGCATTTGACACAACCACGTTTGTACCTGCCCCCAGAAAACCACCTGCTTTGGTGGCTGGGGCTCCAAAGCACAAAGCTGAGCTCACTGTGCAATGACACTTCTTCTGAAGGTAGTCATTTTAATGGGAAATGGCACCTATGAGTTTTTTGCCTGTTAAATATCCCTTTGTATCTTTACACGGACACTTTCCCAAAAGAGACAAATGCTCACTCAAAAGCTAGATGTACAGTTACTGGTTAATCTGGAGTTTTAGAATGCTGAAGCCCTTACCTGAAAAATGGAAGTACATACAGACTTACTGAAAGTATGTCAGAAACTTATCCAAACCCCCAAGTCAACTGCTAGCGTTTTTCTAAGGAACTGATGCTAACAGAAGAAACTCTATTCAAAGTTCAGTGTTCAACAGCAAATATGACCTCCTGGGCACACAGGAGAGCAGTATCTCGTAGTCTTCCAGACTGTCTTTGGTCTTTGCAGAAAGATTTGACAGGCTAAATTCACTACGCCATTAGTCACTTTGATCTGAAAACTTAATAATTTATATTCTTCAAATAAGAACTTGATTGGTGTTTTTATAGCATTTTTTAAGTTGGACTAGTCCATGTTTGTTTTTTTTTTTTACTTTTGACACAGATAAACTTACAGACTGAAGAATATTCTGGATGATATAGTTCATTGCTTCTCTACACAATATGGAGTATCTGATGAAATGGCCTTGGAATTCTGGGCTTGTAGACTGACATAACTTTCTAGCCTGCCTCAATTTGCACTGCTCTTGCTCAGTGTGGAGGTGCTTAGGAGAGCTGGAATGAATACTGCGTGCCCTGGCAAACTGATGTAGCCATTTCTAACTTTGTATTTGCAGGCAGTTTCCCAACGGGTGTAGAGCTCCATTCCAAGCAACTTATAGCTACATTTATACACATTTATGTCACGGGAAATATGGTTTGGTTTTTGTAGTGTGCTCTCACAAGATCTCAAAGAATGTAGTAGGAAGAGCTCATAAATTTGAACAAAAGATGCAGTTTTAAAGTCTCTTTAGTTACAAGAGTATAGGCTCTGTATTTAGAGCTTGTGGCTTGATCAAGGATTTAATCCTCTTGCAAATCGCTTTTCATTGTGTCTTGTGACTTTTTAATCTGGTTTCCACTTTCATTTAAAATTAAAGGGGACAAATAGAATCATTTAATGTTCTAAAGCAAACTGCAATTAAAAACTCCTTTCCATTCTTATATTTAAGAGTGATTTGGAAGATGAGCAGCTGAAAGTTCTCAAGAAGGTAGTCAAGTCTTTTGAAAATGGGCTTGTATCCTTTTTGCCACTCTGTAGAATCCTAAAGTTATGGTGTGTTATGTATGGTAATATTCTGTCTTTGCAGCAAACCATTCTTGTTCCTACATGAAGAGCAGTGATAGCCCAAGTGCGTTCTCAGCAATGATCATCTTATGCACATACAGCTGAGGTTGTTAGGATAGCAAGATTCCTGGGTGCCTGATTCATTTGCTACCGTATTACATAGAGGAATCTCAGCTTTACAGTCTTTGAAGAAAAATGAAGACTGTTCATCTGAAACTTTTGTATGTTTTCAGTAAAATTGAAGAAAGTAATTGGAAGGACTAGGGAAAATGTGGGCATTTGGAAAAATGTGATTAATTAATTTTGTACAGTTCAATTAATTGCCACAATGATTTTAGCTTTCAGATTACTTCATAATTGAGTTGTGGCTAAGCACTTACGGTTGGTATTCATGAGTAAGTGGATTTGCAGTAACTTCTAAGTTCCAGTGACCAGTTCTGTTTTGATTTTGTGCCTCTAAATTTGGTAATATATGTTTACGTTCAAATTCTCAAGCTTTTGTACTCCAAGTAAGCCATTTGGGAATAGAATAGGAAAGAATTTAAATACCACAATGCTGTTTCAGACAGAATTTAGGTAGATAAATCTACCTAAAATAATTTTAAATCTACCTAAATGATGTTTCTGTTCTATATTTTTAGATACTCAGTTCTGAACTTCCAGTGAGTTCAGCTGAGAAGAAAGCTAAATGAGACCTGCAGGAGTTTCACTTCTGTAAAAGGAAGGCTGCTTCCAAAGATCGAAGTATAGACTCATGAGCTTCGTTTTACTCTTCTAACTTTAAAAGCACTGGCCTTGGTTGTTCTTAGTTGTGTCTTTGAAATATGATGCAGTTTCCAAGCTCTTCATTTAATTCATAGCAGAACAAACATTTGGATTTCCTTAGCTTTAAATTAAAAGCCCCTTAAGGATTTAACACAAATAATGGACATTCTTAACCTGTGTGCAGAAAAAGTGAATGAACAAGAAGCTTTCGTTGAGCCTGTATGTGAACTTATTAAGTTATATGGGTAAGTATCGAAGCCCTTTTATAGATTTCAAACACTACTTATTAACACATCCATACAGTTTCTAAAAGAACTGCTGTATTCCTATGGCACCTGCAATAGAAGGCATCTACTTCTGAAGGTATCTATTATGTCACCCTTCCTTTTCATGAACAGTTTTTACCTTGAGTCCATTTTCTATTGGCATGAAAAACATAATTTAGGAGCCGAGTATCGGTGGAGCCACATATTACATCATGCAAAACTGTATTACAGTTAGCCCCAGCTTACTTGGAAGTAAGATTCCCCAAGGTGCTTCATTGCCTAGAGTTAAGTTATTCTAGGGCTGCTGCCCTCAAGAGATTCAGCTGTTAAGTCTTGCTGAAGTGTGTTTTGATGTTTCAAAGGAGATTTCTCAGTGAGTTTAAAAAACTGACACTTAAATACCTGAAGGTAAGCTTTGGGAAATGACAAGCCATATTGCAAAATAGGAAGTGTTAGGGCAATTGGAGGATTTCAAATTGCTTTACAAACATGTTTTATAAAGTTTTTGGCATCTTCACTGTCATACTGTGCTGCAAATTACTGGTAGAATAGAGTTCAGGTGTTACCATACTTGTCCATACCTGTCTCCTTCTGAAGAACTTATAAATTATAAGTTGCTCGTGGACTTTTTGTAACTAGTTAGTCAGCTACTGCAATTGGTGAGAACAAGGAAGAGAAAAATTATACCACGCAGTAAATGAGTAAGCTGGGTATTCAAAAAAGATTTTGCATAGCTTTCTTTCAGATGTTGGCTTTAGTAAATGTAAAATTTTTGAGCTGAATCTTTTACTTCAAAAAGCAGTTATACTGCTTTACTTTGCTGCCACGCTGTGGAGAATGAGAAAGTACATCATGGAGGTTCATTTCCTTGTGCATGTAGCAGAAACGTGGCAAAACTGAGAATAAGGACATAAAGTCAATGAAATGTAGTTATGAGTAGAGGCTTTCATTTTTTGTAGCAGTTCAGCAACTTTAGTTATGTTTATATATTTTGGATGATTGTGCCCTTGGGTTTTACTTTAATTTTTATATTATGGAAATTCCCCCACAATTCATTACTTAACATGACAAAGAGAAGCCTGTAACTAGAGGAGGAGCTGCAATTTAACAGTTGCTTTTTGATACTGGAACTCTCATAGCAGAATTTTCCACTCTTTTGTAGCTGCAGCTGTTTGCCTGTCTTCCCACTTATTTCAGTCTCTGTGTCTTTTTCTTCCCCCACCCTTCCCCACCCCATACATTTATTCTATTATTCAATCTCTCCTTTTCTCTGCCTGTGTTTACAGAGGTAAACCTACCGGAAAGCTGTTTCTGCACTTTGAGCAGCACAGACCTCAGCACAGAATTTTTAGCTCTTACACGTTTATGTCATATTTGAGTATTTTGCAAATGTTGTTGGATATTTCTTAATATCCTGTTTTTAAAAATGAATATGTAATTGGACTATTTTGAGTCAGTTTATTGGTTTTATTTTCATCCATTTGTAGAGGTCCTGCCCAGGGACATGATCTTGTTTTCCATCTCTGCTTATATCTCTTCATAGTGACACTCTGCAATAGCTTGATAGTACCTCTGTTCGAGGATTCCATCTTCCACATTTAAAATGACATTTGTTTGTTCAAAGAATTTCTGACTGTACAAAATATGAATTATGGAAATGTTCTCTGTGAAATACATACTACTGTTTGCCAAAACGAAGTTGCCAAATTGTGGAACTGGAGCTCTCAGTATAGAAACAGCATGGCAGAGGATGTATTTGTCTTGCAAAAAGTGTCCATGTTTGCGAAAATGTTTGAAGGAAGGAGAGAAAAAACTGTTGAGCTTTTCTGGTGGTATAATTAAAGTATTCTTCTGCAGTGTTTTAAACATGCTTGTAATATTTCTTTATTTCATTTTGTAGTTTGCCATTTCAAAAAAAGAAATTATCAGATGAAGTAAACTATTCTGTGGCAGTTTCAAAATCCATTGCACAACTTGGTAAGTGTAGACTGAGATGCCATAATGCCATCAATATATAAAATGAACTGTATTATTATCACTATTTTAATTGCTTGTTACTTCTGTAGTAAGTGCACGTCATTTATTTTGGTTATTCAGTCAGTACTCTGTGCTTTTTACTATTTAGATACCACTCTTATTTTGCTGTGCAGCTAACCCAGGGATTAGCTAGCAGTTACCTGTTTGCCAGTATCAGAAGCTATGTGAGATAACTTTATCGATACAGTTGAAGAACTAAACTTGTTTGAATCAAACTTGTTTGATTGCTGTTTGCTTTGAGAAATATATGTATTACTACCCTGAAGTCTGGGATAAGGGGAATAAGTTCCTTTTAGTCTTCTTTGAAACCAAATGGAATAAAGAAGTTAGAAACAGTAACTCTTAAATTTCAGCTTCTGCCTTCAAAACCTGAAAGCCTGAGATTTATCACCTACAAAGGCAAAGTACAGTGTAATGCTGTGCCTTTACTAGGAGCAGCAGTTCCTGACCTTGGCCTTTGTCTTGCATGTGAGCTTTAAGCTTCTATCCATTTTAAGAGACCTTTAGAGGAAAAGGTGTCAAACTCATCTATCAGTGTCACTGGATGTCCAAATGCCAAAGTATCTTGTTAAATGACCTTACATGTGATATCTGTGATTTTCAAAGAAAGTATTGCAAGTCTTGTAGATCAAAAGCAGCATGTGAAGCAGTAGTGACTTATCAGCTCACCTGATGGAAAAGATTCCATCAATAGTATGGATGGCACGCTATCCACTAATAGTTCTAATAGTACACGGTAGCACAATCAGCCTGTCACAAATGAAAGAAAGATTGTCCTTCAAATCAATGACAAAGATATCACTCAAGTCTTCATTTTCATATTCCCAGATAGATAAAAGAATGAGCTGTGGGCTTCAGATAGTTCCAGATTCTCCTTAGAGTAGCCTGTGCAAAAAGAGATACTAAAATCTGAACTTTTATTTATATTATCTATGCTAGGCCCTGGTAAGTCTCAAAGGGTTTCTTTTTGTCTTGTGGAAAAGAAATGCTCTTCATGCTCCCATTGTGTCATATCATGTCTGCTTGAAGAGTGTCTGACATGATGACAGCAGCCTGGTGTGGTAGCTTTCTCCTGAGTACCTTCTGGAATAACATCCTGTCTCATAAGGATCTGTAGCCATAAAGCAGAGGAGGTCACTTTTGGATAAAACTTGTTACTCCTCCAAGGCTACTTTGTCTTATTCTGCGTTGGGGTCTTGGTTCTTTGATTATTTTATAATCAAACTGCTCGAAACATAGAAAGATTTGTAAGGGGTATGGCCAGAGGAAACACAAAGTACTGAAAAAAGAATGATGGTGAACTTCTACAACAATTATTAACTTTGTACATTATTTTGTTTTTCTGTTTCTGGCAGGTTGTTTGATGAGGGTGCCAAGTTCTCAAGTTAGAATACAAATCTGTAAGTGTATAATTAGCTTTTATAAGATGGAGCTACCAAAAAAACTACTTCCAGGTAAAGCATGGTGTTTTCAAGAAGAAATGTCAGAAGAAATCTGTGTTTGTAGCCAGCTAGTTTGAAATAGGGCCTTTAATTAGGCAATTTTTTTTTTCTGTATAACCATAGTTACTCATATTAAGTATGTAGCATTGCTGAGTGTGTAATTAATATATTTTTGCAGACATACATACCCAAAGTATTGAATTATTTCGTATGCAATGAATTATTTATTACATTTATAAAACTATAAAAGGATTAAATAATATCCAGAAGATGTGAAGCAGTCACAAGCTCTCTGAAAGAATGGGTAATAGAGAAAAAAAGACTAATTAGGACCAGATCTATGAGAAAAGAAACATAATTTTCAACTATGTATATGCAGCCTGGAGAGAAGTAACTCTGGTTTCTCTTGTGTTGCTCATAAGGGAGCAACATCTGAAGCCATCTAATTTTAATCATGTCCTTATGGAAACATTTCAGCATAGACTCTGAATAGATTATGAAACTTATCTGCAGAAAGAGGCTGGTTATGGCTGCAGATGAGCTCAGGCATGATCCTGTGGTAGTATGGATATGTATGCAAACTGTCATCAGAATGCACTACTGTTGACTACGATGATGTCAGAGTCTGTTACCAGAAAAAGTCAGTCATGGATCCCCTCTTAGAGGGGACATGATCAGTGCTGGAAGACGATACTAGGTTGTAATATGGCCAAGTTACAGATGAGAATTGTGCAGTGTGGATCCAGAGCACAGCTGAGGTAGCGTGCTTCAGTATGCCTCCCTGCTGTGTTCCCATGGTGTAGCATTAGCTACTGGGCCCTCTGGCTATTTGTCATTTGTTTCTGGAGGCCTAAAGAAACTGTCACTGCAACAGCCCTCACAAGGTTCTGGAAGCGTGAAAGCATTTAAATCTGTTCTTAACTTATAAGCGAGATTCCAAGTCCTACGAGCATGTATGCATGTATGCATGTATGTGTGCATATGCATGCATTTAGTTGTATATCTATGAATAGTTCAATCAACATAATTGAATGTTAAAATACAGAGAGATTTTATTTTTCTTCTCCAGATTTAGAAAATAGATGTGCTATCTCATTTAAAAAAAAAAAAAAAAAAGTATTTCAGTCTGACTTTGTGAATCAAATTCTTAATCTCTAAGCATTCTTCATTTTATATGTCTGTGCTATCCTCTCTTATTCACATATTTGCCAGGTCAAGATGCCAAATCTGTTTGAACTTGGTAGTATGTAAGCTTTTCAATGCCTTTAATAATACTTGCTACCTTGCCGCCTGTCATTTTTTTTGGTCTGCTCTGTTTTTTGAGATGTGGGAGGCTGCTATTGCTGAACGTGCTGGATGCTGACATGCCAGACAGCATTGCAGTGATATTCTGTTTTATCTATTGTACTTTTTAACAATTGCTAATATTTCCTTGGATCTTTTGAAACTGTCCCTCAGAAATTGAGCTGATATTTTCCTATAGTAGTCCATAAGGATCTCTTACTTATCAAATGGTACCAATTTAGAACCTGTGAGAGTTTATACTTAATTAAAACAGCCTTTCACAATGTGTGTTATTTGCATTTCATGTTATTTAATATATATAGTTAAGCTATTTAAGATACTTTACGTTCACAAGTTAACATATATAAATGTAAATTCTCTTCGCTTCCCCTTCCTCTGTAATTCAGTGATAAAATATGGATTCCCTTGTTCATGGGCAAAAATAAAACCAGGGATACATTAGAAATTCAGGCATGTAAATCAAAGTTTGGATTCACATGCTTTAAGTAATATGATAGTAGAAGGCATTAATTCTAGTGAAGAGACTAAAGAAAAGAACTAGATCCTGCACCAGCACATACTGCATGACCTGAAGAAGGAAGACTTCTCCCTGCACTGTTCTTATTCTAGAAAGCAATTAATGTGTTTGTATAGCATTTTAGTCTTCTAGAAGGTAAGATTGAGTATGCTTTGGGCACTGATAATAATCAGATATAATCAGCTCCCATTGTTTTATTAGATTTTTTTTTTCATTTATTTAAATCTAGAGAAATGTGCCACTTCTATCTCAATCTTTTTTTTTTTTTTTGATAAAGAATGATTGATTCATGAAGTAACCAAAGATCTGAATTTACTGTATTATAATAAAACCTATTCTATATGCAGGTTACCAGCCAACAAGTGCAAACTATAAGATTCAGATGGCTGAATTAGGAGGATTAGCAGAAACTCTTGTTTTATCTCTAGCATTAGTTGAAAATCAACTTACTGAGAAGCTGTGGGTTCTTAAAGCTCTTGAGCACCTCTCCAGCTCTGGTTAGTACAGCTTGTTCTTTCAACAGTCTTACTATCCTTGATCATTTGTTCTCTAGAACAATGACTGACCTACTTAGAATTAATTATTCAGATTTTCATAATTTCAGGAGTAAATTGCAGACATATGATGAAGGCTCAAGCAGCCAGCAGACTCTGTTTGTGTCTAAATGGCACTGATCCCTCAGGACAACTGGTGTTCCGCTCATCAGAAATCCTATGGAATCTACTAGAAAATAGCTCAAAAGAAGAAGTTGTTAATCAACTCAGTAGCTTGGAATGTATACAGTAAGTACAATGAAGCATTTTATGAATTACTGTTGTAATTTTGGAGAAACCTAAAGCACTGTTATCGTGTTGCATAATTATAAGCGGTGGTGGGATGATAGAACAGGTTGCCCTGAGAAGGTGTGGATGCCCCATCTCTGGAGGCTTTCAAGGCCAAGTTGAATGGGATCATGGGCAGCCTGATCTAGTGGCTGGCAACCCTGCCCATGGCAGGAGTTTGGAACTAGGTGATCTCTAAGATCCTCTCCAACCTAAGCCATTCCATGATTCTGTGGTAAAATTAGTAAGAAAGTCTATATTATGGCATCTGAGGCTTTGTTTTAAATCTTCTGCTGTGGTAGGTAATGAGTTCTCTCTTAGTGAGTTACACTGTTTTTGCTATTTGTATTTGCTATTATCTCTTCTCAATAACCATTCAACAACATCCACAATTGAGTAAGTATTATGTCTTTCAATTAAGTAAGTCATTATAGCACATGCAATAGAAGATGCAATTTGAAATACAAATTATATGCAAGGTGCATATATGCTTAAATTGTGTTTCTAGTGGTACACGTAAGAATCCATTTTGTATGTTCTTGTTGTTGAACGATAAGACTTTGAAAAGTATGATGCTGAATGAGGATACTTATACCTAGAGCTGTCTAAAATTAGAATATGGAGAGAGTAAAATGCTTTTCATTTTATTTTAAGTGCATTGAAGGAAGTATTTGTGGACCGGCTCATAAATGGATTCCGCCATTATGATCGTCAGCTAAGGAACGACCTCCTGGTGATTGCCACGTTAGTAGCTGAAAACTCTGCAGCATCTATGATTGTAAGTATTCATAATTATATTTTTAAGGCTAATAACTTTTCCTTTTCTATTGTATACTTAGTAGTTTTCACTGTTGAGCTTCTGTTTGTTAAAATCTGTCTTCAGTGCTTAGCTCTTAGGTCTGCTAATCCAGAAATCTTTTTTCTTTCAGCCATTCCTTCTATCTCAGAGAGATTATTATATGTATATATACATATACATATACAGTATGTACTATATATACTCTATATACTCTTCCTTCTATCTCAGAGAGTCTATATGTCATTACTCTGGTATGCTAGCATCAACTTTATTTGGTACTTAGGAAACTAGCTAATACTTTTAATGTGCAAAAGTTAGCTCCTGTACATGTTCTCAGATGTGCCATTCTGTAGCAGTGAGTTTTGCACTATGTTTTATTTGTTGTCTGAAGATGCAAAAGTACCAGCTGTATTCAGATAGGCCAAATTCAACCAAAGTACCTTTGCCTCGTAAGAAGAGTCCTCCAAAAATGACCTCGGAAGATTTAAATAAGATGCTGAAAAAAAAATTGACTAGATCCAGTTAATGAGGTAGATAAATTCCCTCTAAAACTAGATCACCTAAATGTAGCCCTAAATGCATTATCATGACTTGTCTAAAAAGTAGATGCATCATTCTTTTGCTCAAGAATGTTTTCATGCCAGAGTTTTCATGAGGAATTTGATAGAAGGCAACTTTTTATGGCTGTTGATATTCTTTTACTCTCTTGATTTACTGTTGAGATTTAGAACTGTGGCATACAAGCAGAATGACAAAGTAATCAAATTACTGTCTGTGTTGATCAACTGGCTGTGCAGGAATGGATTATTTTCAGGGAATTCATATCTAAACCTCCACAGAATTTTCCTATTTGACTATATTACCAAATAGATTTTATAGTCTGTTGTGAAGATTAAGGATTCTTCATTCAGTTTTTTCCATTTTATCACTCACATTAAGGAATGTCTGTCATGCTATTGCAGAAAGATATTTGATGTCTAAAGCATTCAAATTGTTTACGTGGCTGCAGAAACAAGGCAGTTTTTTTTTCCTACAAGAAACAATAACAAGGACATGACATTTTTAGTCCTTGTACTAAAAATAAATAGTGTGAACTCTGCTCATGCTGTGTGCTGGTGGAAAGACCTGTGATGAGTTTGCCTGAGTGCTGAGGCCAAGTTAATTTGTTTTTTTTTGTTCAAGAGCAGGTGTCATACTAACTGCATTTACGTGGCTTCCAATCATCTCAGAAACAGCTCTAGTGTGCTCTGTGGACAACCCCTCTTGTCCATAGTAATATTGGACATGATTATCCTTCTGGTTGTCTAGTAGCAGTATCATATTTGTAAATGCAAGTTGCTCATACATGCAGTTTTTGTAAGCTTACTTGTAAAGCACTGAAGCTGAAATTGTATGTTGTGGTGACCTTGATGTACAAAGTTCTGTGTGCACAAATGCATTTTGAAAAAAATCTTTCAACTCTCACAGTACTGAGAATGCTGCTCTCTTGTGTGGTAGATTACAATAGTGAGTACATGTGTTTGGGACTTCCCCAGACAAGTTCAGATTTGCTGGGTGAGACATGGGTTTAAAGAATTGTACTCTTAGCCCTATAGTTAACGAGTACTGTACAGTGTCCAAATTGAACTCTTTGATAAAATTCTGTATTTTGCTATAGAATGCATTTAATTCTGTGTTCTGAAGAAAAAAAAAACAAAATTAAATAATCAGTTTTAATTTTACAGCAGTTTATTTCAATTAATGTATTTATTTTGAATGCCTACTAGGAAAGTGGATTTACAATGCTGTTAATAGTACTTGCAACGTTTACGGAAGGTAAGAAGTTTCATGCTACATAATTACAGTATTTTTTCTTTTAATTGAAATATTGTCATAATGTATCTATTAACGTATCAATTTCCTCCGCAGCTAAAATTCCCAATCCTTTGTTAAAAGGTCTTAAACTTACCTACTCTTATGAAGACTTTGAGATGAAGAAGTTGTTGTTTAACATTATAGGGATCTTTTCTAAAGACCCACGTGCTGTACAGGTAAGTTCTAAGACAAGAGAAGATACAGTAAGCCAAAAAAGAAAATAAGTCAAAAAATTCACGATTCCTATTTATCTGTTCATCTGACATGGAGCAGTAAACCGAAACGAACTGTTCTCTAAATCAAGAATTCGAAACTACACACCATATGTAACTCCAAGCCAAGTTTGCTGTTTGAAAGCAGAGTGTGGTTTGTTTTAGAGACCATGCTATAAAAGTGAGCTGACAAATGGCTACGAAGCATTATTGAGATACAATTGAAGAGCATAATAAAGTTTTACAAACCACAGACTTTGGGAATGCTACAGAGTATAAACACAACTTGTCAGGAACAGTGCAAGCACAGACATCTTTTCCCAATAAAAAATAATTTTCTTAGTGTAAGATAGATAAGAAAAATCTTTATAGTTTGCTTTATTTGCATGTGAAACCTGTAAGCTGCCTCTTTCTCTTTTGAATCTGCAGCTTCTCAGTGAAAATGATGTGATGCCAGCTTTGTTGGATTATGTAAAACCACATAAGAAGCCTGGATTTCATGACTGGTCTGCTGCTCAATATGAGGAATTACAGCTTCATGCAATTGCTATTTTAGCTTCAGTGGCTCCCTTGTTAGTTGATAAATATTTGTCTTGCCAAGCAAACACTCTTCTTCTTGTGTTTCTAGAATGGTGTATAGGTCAAGGTCAGTAGACGTTCATGGCTTTTGTACCACAGTAATCTCAGCACATAACTCACCTGGCCTTAATTTCTCTGGCAGAAAGGAAAAATGGAAAACTTGTGAAGTTGAAATGACTCTTTTTTACATGTCATATTTTAAGTTTTGGAAACCCCTTATTAACATAATAAAGTAAAAATTAAAAAAAAATTAAAAAAGGAAAGAATTCTGTAATAATTTTCACCGTTAGTCAAAATCAAACTTCAACATCTATGTATAGCCCTTCACAAAATGGCTTCTTAATAGGCTATTGCAATCAAGAAGCTTTTTTAGCAGTAAGATATTTGTTTGCTTGTTTTAGCTTACTTGCAATGGCAAGGCCTTCTTTTTATTTATGGAAAATTCTGGGAATGTTATTATGAACATGCATTGTCTGCCAATGAAAATATTCTTCATGTTTGTTCCACAGATCCTTTCTTTGGTCAAGGTAACAGTTTCCATGGAACAGGTGGTCGTGGCAGCAAACTTGCACAAATGCGCTACAGTCTGAGAGTGCTGAAATCTGTTGTATCCCTTTATGATGATGCTGTGAACCTCAATTTGTGTGACCAGGGAGCAATTAGCCAGCTACTGGGTAAAGCAAAGTTTTTATTGCTTACTGTATATTATTGGTTATTGTATATTTCTTTAGACACTGAGAATTTTCATGCATTTTCTTACAATGTGTTTTTAGTGTGTTACTACTTAGTAACACCCTTGGGTGTGTACACCTTAAATACAAAAAGTAATTTGATTTTTAATCAAATGAAAGCTGACCCTATTATTTCTCTGTCATTATACCATGTTTGTTGCACATTATTTGCACTGTCTATAGGAAATCCTGTTGTGAGTCTGTTCTATATTATGACCTTCCACAACTCCTCTTAAGAATAAAGAAAAATCAAAACCAGTGTACTTTCATGTAAATAACTTTATAAAGATTAAAATCAGTATATAACTTCATAACCTAATTAGCAGGAGTAGTGATTGTTTTTTTTTTTTTTTTTTCAGTAACATAAGCCTTCTATCATATGTAATTTTTAAGTTCTTTTTTTAAAATTCTTACCTTACAATAATCATTTTTCCAGCTCTGAAAGAATTGCACTGAAAGGAACAAATAGGTAAGATAGTTTAGAATTCAGAGTATGGTCTAATAGAAAACCTAGAAACCATAGATTTTATATCCTCAGCTGAAAATTAAACTCCTCTGAAAACAAAAATAAAAAAAAAAAAATGAAAAAAAAAATGAAAAAACTGTGAAAACATTCAGTGTTTAATGAGGGCAAAATTAGCAATATAACTCATGTATCAGATGACTTCCATATGGAATATTCACATAAAAGGTTTTTATTTGTAGATGTCCTGAAGTATGCAGCAAACAAATTGGAACAAAAAGATGATGCCATTCTGCTGGAAATCCAGGCTAACATATTATTTATTTTGTCTGCTCTCTGTGAAAATGATGTCCACAGAAAGGTTTGTATCCTTCTACCTCATCATGAACAGAAAATATTTTGTTTGTTTCCTTCTTAAATCAATAGCAGATGCCAGTTGTACTTCATTGTTAGGAGGTCAGAGCTGATAACTGCTATGTGTGACTGTTAAAAATAAAATCACTCAAGTGTCTCACCTATTTAGTTGCTAATTTACATGTTTTTCATAAAAGTATGAAAGAATGGGATTATCAGTTAAGAAGTACTGAATAGTTCTTTTTTCTTATGTTTATTATGAGAAATATGTCCCACTTTAAGTAGGGGGCCAAATTTATTACAATATATACACTTTAAATTTAAAATTTTCTTTGGATTCTCTGATGTGTAGCTACTTAGTAAATATTATTTCAGAAAAATATTGCTTTAATTATTTTTTAACAGGAACTCTTCAGCTATGAAGGAGTGGATTTACTTATCTCATTCATTCAAATGGATCCAAAGAAGCTGCACAGTGGGCTGGGCCACAATCGTCTCCTTTTCAGTGCACTGGACTGCTTATGGTTAGTAAAGAAGTGTTTTAGCAGTGGCAGCTGTTAAAAATAGCAGCTCATGGATTTTTCATCTGCAATATTATGGCCTTCCTATATGGCACATATAGGTCCTTCTTCCATTTAAAACATGTAAAAATTAGTGTTGACTAATTAAAAAAGAATACAAAAATAACAGATATTTTGCATAAATTACCTAGACAGGGACACACTGAGACAGTCTAATTCCCTGTCCCTACACAGCAGTATAGCTCCCTGTACAGGATGGCCTCATAGAATCATAGAATGGCCTTAAAGATCATCTTGTTTCAACCCCCCTGCCACAGGCAGGGTCACCAACTACTAGACCAGGCTGCACAGAGCCACATCCAGCCTGGCCTTGAGTGCCTTCAGGGACCTCCTGACACTTCAATGCAGAGCTACATTAAACTTTCCAGAAAAGAAGTGTCTGGTTGGAGTCTCTAAATTGCCTCAAAAGAGTAAACACAAGTTGATAATAGACCATTGTTAGCAAAAAATTGTGCAGGCATTAGAAGTGTTTATGAACTGCCTATAGTTGGACTAGAAATTTTTCAAAAATTGCTATCAGAGATACAAGAGGATAAACAAAAGTTAATTTGTTTGAAGTCAGAATTTGATAAATATACAGAAAGCTATATAGTATCATCATCTGGGAGAACAGACAGCTCAGTGACGCAGGCAAAACCCTTCAGTCTCTGCATTAATCTGGAAATTATTAAAGACAGCAGTAGCATTATGAGTGCTGGTTTTATGATTGGTTTAAGCTGGGAGAAGCCCACCCTGTTGCCCAAAGAAAGTCTTCATTGTCTGGCTCTCTTGATTCTACTGCAGGAATATTTACACAGCTTTGCAGTGAGCCAGATCAATAATATCATGTAGCTAAATGTTAGCATCTTTTACTGAATATTAGTTCAAATCTCTATTCTAATCCAGTCTGTAGTGAACCTGCCAAATTTCTTGGCTGCTATGAGGAAGGTGTGCCACCTACAGGAAAAGAAATATTTAATTACACAGTATAAATGAAAATACACAAGGGCAAGTATATGAAAATCATTTCTTCTACTCCCTGAAGGTATTAAGCTTATTGAATACAAAATACTTTTATGTAATTCATAAAATAAATGAAGTATTTGTAGAATTCTCTGAAACATAAAAGTGTTCCTACGTATTGAAATTATTTCTGTTGAAGGTCCTGTGTCATTGGATGCTACATTGCAGAGGATTATTTTCTAGAACAACAGGGTATTTTTCTCCTTCTGGATTTGCTGGCAGTAGGTATTTTTATTATTTTTATTACAAAATAAAAGAGTAGTAAAACAACATGGAAAATTGTATTTTTAATGGTATGTCCTAAGACTGTTGTAGTACTGACAAGAAGGCCAGTCTGTGTAATTCCCTGAGATAAGAAAGTAATCTGCACACCAGGATATCTGCTCAGAAATGACTGGAAAGATATTCCATGTATCTTTTTTGTTAAATAAGCAGTTGGCAGAGAGTCTTAAATTTACCAAGATATTTTTTTGCAGGGAACTCAAGCTATGCTTTATTTTGAATGATGTATCTGCTTAGAAAAGCACATATTGAAGTTAGTAACAGAAGAGGTAGTATACTCTTCAAGGCTTTAAAAGTTTTGATGTTTAAAGTTATTTTGTACGTGCAACATAACAGCTACAAGTAGTGTAATAGCTACTTTTATGTATCTGTGGCTTGCGTCTGGCACTAGCATTTCACTTCAAGCATTTCACAAAGCTGAAGGCCCTTTTCTGCTGCTAAAAGGTCTGGCCACAGAAGAAAACAGGTCTCCTATGGTACTGCTCAGCCTCTGCCTTCTGAGTCCGTTTCTTATGAATATAAATCTTGGTATAGCACATCATCAAAAATTCATCTGCATGTGAGCCTGGAGGGGGCAAATATCTGTGATTAAAAGCTCCTAGTTACTCAATTACATATTACAGAATTCCTCTTTTTGTTTTTTAAATCTAATGTAGATTAATTCTGTGCTATGACAAATTGAAACTTTTTTTTTCCTTTTCTCTTCACTAAGTTAAAACAGAAAAACTTGTGCAATGTAATTCTTGGGATCCTCAGTGAGTTTTGTGACAATCCCAAAACTATTATTCACATCAGTGCCTGGAGGGGGGAGAAAGATCAAACAGCAGCTAAACTGCTAATACAGCTATGGAGACAGGAGGAAATGGACTTGGGAGTCCAACGTGATCAATATGGAAGGATTGCTGGTAAGTTTTGTGATACATATGAAACTGTTAGTCAGCAAAGCTCCTCACATAATAAATAAACAAAATACATTTGCTTTTGATGCCAGAATCATAATGAGAGTAAACTGTAATATTTATAGGTTTATGCTGCAGTTCTCAGCAGTCAGAATACTTCATTTATGTTTTATTGGAGTCTGGCCGCTAGATGGCATTTCCTACATTAGCTGGGAAAAATGAACCATTACAAGTACCTTAAACTGGTTTTCTAATGCTGGAAAATTACTAAGATAGCATTTCCTCTAATCTTAATAGTTTTGGGAACATACTGTCCGTACTGCCTCTTCAGCTGTTTTTATATTTTGAAATGTGTAGATGTGAAGAGACCTATTGCTGGCAACTTCCAAAAAGAGCAAGAGGTCATCCCCATGCCTTCCAGCTGTCCCAGCTTTGCCATTGTGGAAATTTCAGAAAACATACGGGCAAAACTTTATTCACTATTGTGCAAGCTGGGTAAGAAAAATGAATTGCTTTTTCAGTGTCATATTTGTCATTAAACAAAACTCGTTAACTGGCAGTCAGTCAAGTCTCTAATATAAAAAAAAATGAAAGGAAACTTGAGATCATCAATAGTCTGTTATTATTAGATGCTTGCTCATCCTCTTCTAAGAAGCCTCTTTTCATGGGGATTGCAAGACTTCACCAACGTTTTGCTGCCCTTACCATTAGTAAGCTTTCCTAGAATCAAATCTAAAGTTTCATCGAAATGTTCTGTCATTTATTTTCCTGCACATAATATCTTTCATGTGTATTATCTCTTGTCATTAGAAGTACTACATTCTGCATTCTTTACCCATAGTTCTCATTGTCTAGAATAGCCTCTGATTGTTTTCATCATTTTTTTCTTGAATCTTTTCAATTGGTTCACATTATTCTTGATCTTTCATGTCCCAAAACTGAATACACTCCACCAGAAGCCTCACAGCCTCATATTTCTCATCTTGTAAATAACCATACTGGCAATAATATAATAATTGCTATTGTCACAGTGGCATTTCCTCTCTTGATATGTATGATCTTGTACAGCCTCCAGTCATCTAACATCTGGATCTGAACAGTTGACTATTTCTATGAATTTTGCATATGTCCTTACTGAATTGCATTCTGTGTTTTTAAAATAATTTTTCAAACTGGTATTTTAATTTGCATTCTTAACTTTGGCTTCAATTTGCTGCACTCTCTTCTAACTATGTGTTGTTTGCCCATTGAATATGAATAGTTATTACACCTTTGTCTAAAAACCTAATCTGAAGTTCAGATACTTGATAAGCCTTCTTGCTTGGCTGTACAAAATACTAGGCAGAATGACATGGTCTTTTTTTATTACTTCATGGTGGATGTTAATGTTTCCACTGTTACCATTTAGCTACACAAATTGGATTTAACCACTGTTCCTTGTCTTTTAATTTTTTCTTTTTAAAAATAGACATTATGTTTGTTCTTTTCAAGTCTGTCCTCAGTGGGTTCAAAGATAGTGAGTAATAATTCTGAGATTGCTTTCAACCAGTTTCCTGGCCACCCTAGGAACCAGCTGATTTGAAAACATCTTCAGTTTCTCTAACTATGGCCAGTTCTTTCTCTGTTTTAACTCAACTTGTTATTAGCGTTAATTATGTTAATCTTGGATCATCACAGCTGAATTTTTATTAAATCAAAAAGGCGTGAGATTTTGTTCCAGCTTTCTTTTGTATTTATACATACCTCTCATGTTACTTATGTAGTAACTTATGTACTTATGTAGTTCCACATCTATGCAGTAGATGTGGAAGTGGATAAGACTGAGAATTCTTATAGTCTTTCTGTACTGTCTTTTTCTTAGTGTAATTATACTTTGTAATAGCCTGTAACGGAGTGGTCCTAGTGTTAATTGATCTTTATTTATGAAATTTCTTTACTTCAAAACATGATGTAATTATGCTATAATAAACAGATGCTATGTTTCCAGTTATCACACAGATGGTATGTTGAAATAATTTTTTAAAACACTGAGTAGAATAAACATTCAGCATACAAAAAATATGAGGCATAGTCCCAGCAACCATACTACTCTTTCTTATTCCTTCACACATATTGTTAAAAAAACATTTTTAAGATGGATTCACTATGTTCGTCTCAAGTCTATGAGGTGGAGATAATCTTCATTACTCAGCTTTGAAACAAGGTGTTGGAGATCCTGTAATACTGTTCTCCTGTTGGATATTTCACAACTCTGTGCTAAAATGAATCTTGAGAAATTGTGATCTGTACACTCAACTGCTGGTCTGCTTTAATGGAAAATCAAACTCTCACGAAAAAAAAAAGAAGAAAAAAAACAGCAAATGCAGCACTATCCTGGCTTTACAAGCAATTGGAAGGTCATTGGATCCACTCAAAAGTGAAGTGTTAGCATAGAGTGAATTTGTTATTAAGAGGGATTTTATCACCTAAATCCTGCTCAGGATTGAAAGAGGGACTTACTGATGTACTTATGATGAAGATTTTGCGTGTGCTTATATAAACATAAGGTGGTGTCTATTTTAGACTGTTATATTTTAAGATAAATTGATCAGACTGTCACTACTGAGATGATTAATATTCCTCTAGGTTTTGAAAATTTGCCTGGTTTGTCTGCTAAGGATTTTGTCACACTTGCTATCATACGGCGCTATATTGACTTTAAGGTGAGTGTTGTGGAAGGACATATTTCTACTGAATATATTTTTACAAGAATAGCAAATTATCTCAGGATATGAGAAAGAAATAACCCTTCATAAGCTGTAATCTATATCACAAGTCACATGTTGTTTTATAAAAAGTGTAAACTGGTATTTGGCATCAAAGGAAACTATCCCACCTCCATCATTCCAGCATTTCCTCGAAATATTTCTACGAATATTTGTGCCTACATAGTGAACAGACTAGAAAACAGTGCTAATTAACTCATGAAAAGAAAAAAGTAGTTTTAACTGTTTGCCAGCTCAAGAAATAGGACTGAGCCAGGAGTGGGGTAAGGAGGGGAGGGACAGGAGAGCTAGCCTGCCTCTTTGTGCAGTAAGGTCAGCATATATACAGGTTTTGCTACTAAAGATCACAATAAACACACATTCTGACGAAGGCTTTTCTGTGCTTTCCCTTCCTTGTATCCACACTCAGTACCCATCCCTATTGTCAAATGTAAAGTATCGCAGTGGTGTGCCACTGAAAGTAAGAATCACAGATGCATAGAATGGGCTGGGTTGAAAAGGACCACAATGATCATCTAGTTTCAACCCCACTGCTGTGTGCAGGGTCGCCAACCACCAGACCGGGCTGCCCAGAGCCACATCCAGCCTGGCTTTGAATGCCTCCAAGGATGGGGCATCCACAGCCTCTTTGGGCAACCTGTTCCAGTGTGTCATCACCCTGTGTGTGGAAAAACTTCCTCCTAAGATCTAACCTAAACCTCCCCTGTCTCAGTTTAAGACCATTCCCTCTTGTCCTACCACTATCCACCCTCATAAACAGCTGTTCCCTGTCCTGTTTATATGCTCCCTTTATAACAAGTTTTGTAGGGCTTTTGTCCTGCTTAAAAGATGCTTTAGTTAATGCCAATTTTCAGTTTAGGAACAAAGTCTGTGAGAGCTGAGATGTTCAGAAACTAGTGATACTTGACGTTTAGTTGATAATTCCAATTTCCATTTATGTCTCATGTTACAGTTCACTCTGATAACATGCAGAACTTGAGATTTTACAGAAAAAAAAGCCTTCAAGAATCAACTCTTTGCTCTTGTAATTTGGTACCTCGTATTTCTATTTCTTCTGTACTTATCAGCATTCATGGTGCTCAGTCTGTGAAATGAATTTGTGGGTGGGAAGGGCTTAGGGGCAGATTAACCTGAATGAATTTGGTATAGCATTACTGAAGTTTAACCTTGCATAACAATTCTGAGAAGGTAAGCAACAATAAAGAAAAAAGAGATAAATATCAGTGTGTTGTGTGTATTCCATCTACAGGTTGGAGAAGTTTGGAGTGAAGTGTGTGCAGAACTAAAAGAAGAATTCAGACCTATTGGTTCAGATGAGGAAATACTGAAAGTTATTTCAGAAGTGTCAGAAAATATTGGAAAAATGGTCACTGCTTACCAGACTGAAGTGCTTGAAAATCATCATCACCAAGAAATCCAAGAGGAGAAAAAAACATACACAAAGGTAAGGCAAGGAGTATTTATACAAGTGAAATCCATAGAATTTTTCTGTCAACTTGTATAATGATTTTTGTATTATAAAATATTCAGAATCCCAAATACATTGCTTTAAGATACTTCAATATTTCAGCATAAAATTTAAATTAAATGCAATTAACCCCAGTTCTCTCTGTTTGTATAATTTTTTTCACTGTTTAAAGAGTAACATGAAAACATAAAGCAGTGTTATCAGTGATGTATCAGCAATGGTATAATGAGAAATGCTAATTATGTTACTGCAAGAGTTGCACCTGTCTGTAGCAGATAACAATTTAAAGTACCTATTGTTTCTTAAAATGAAATGTAAGCCTCTGTTTTAAACTCCTCTGGCTGAATGCTCACAAAGCTTCATTGCTTCATGAAGTGGGGCTTTGTTCTTCCTAGCATCCTGAAAGCAAGCGGCTATAAACGTTGTCCCGCTTTGGTTATGAGACAAGCATTAGGCACTGTCGCTCTTCTACTGTCCCATCCTCTTCTCCCTTCTGAGAAGTAAGACCAGTTGGACCAGATGTCTCAAATCTCATGCTAATGTTTTGGAGGGAATGTCATGCATGCACTTCTGTCACCAGAAATGATGCCATCTCTGTTATTCATCATTTGAGAGTAAGCATATACAAAAACAGTCATGAAAGATCTGAGGCTCTTCCAACATCTGTGTTAGAAAACAAAGGGAAAAATTATCTTGCAGCACAAAAGGTAAGCTTTGTGGGGTTTTTTTTGTTTTTAAGGGAATGCATACCTGAAGTTTTTAAAGAACAAATGTATCACTATAGCATTGTCATTCAAATTCAAGTGAGCGGGATGAGCTAAGGTGACATAAAGGGACATAGATGTACTGTCTTAACAGCAAAAGCAAAGAATTCAGGAAAGCTTATGGAAAGAGGTTTGTGTTGTATTTTGTTAATCTCCTTTATATTACAGATTCGTGCTGTCCATAAGCAGAAAGAAATGGTAAATAAATCTTGGGAAAATTTCTTAACTCGGACATCAAACTATGAAGCATTGAAGGTAAAAAAAAAAAAAAAAAATCTGAGTGGTGGAACAAAATGTGCATTCACAGCGTAGTTATAATAATTGGGAAGTTCCTAACACTTTTCTTAATGAATGATGAGGTTATTCAAGTAGAAGACGCAGTAAATGTTATGTTCACACAAACATAGAGGAATGAACTATAAGCTGTATTGGCAGAGCAATACAATCTTTGGAACTTCCACTGTTCTGATTATAGACACAGACTGATGATCAAATGGTTTATGGTAATAGGCGTGTATATATATATTCATATATACATGTATCTATGTATATATATCTATATACAGGACAGTAATGTAACATTCTCAACTTGAATAATGGATAAGTACGCATTCTTCTCACTTACATGCATAATACCAAACTGGATGAAACAATCCACATGCTGTGAGGTAGGGTTGCCATTCAGAAAGGTCTTGACGGTCTTGAAGGACGGACGGACTCAAACTTAACGAAAATCAAGAAACTAAAATGTGATATCTTACATTTGGGATGTATAAAAGGTTTTGTGGCTCAGTATAGCCTTGGGTCTGATTAGTTGTGTAAATATGTAGTATATGGGAATCCTGGGAGATGAGACCCTAAAAAAAGGCAACAGTGTGCTCTTGTGGTGATAAAGGCTAATAGCATATCAAGCTGCAGTCGGAAAATTAAAGCCAACAAGTTTCAGGAAATGATTATTTGCTTCTGATCACTGTGAAGCCTTATCCCTTTATTCTGTTTTCAGGTTCTCAGTACAAGAGGGTCACAAACTAGAGGGAGAATACTTGAAATGAAAGGCCAATCGATTTTACCTCATTTGTTTTGTCATTTTGTTTGTGTATTTTCTTACAGGTACAAATAATACAATTCATTCTAATTAAAACAATTTTACCTTTTTTTTTTTCTATCTTTAGAAAGCAAAAAGGCTTCAGGAAAAATCAATAGAGGCTTCCAAATCTAAATCAAAGACTCAAAATGGAGCAGTCCATTCTACTGATATTAAAGGCTTGGGCACAACAGTAAGTAATGCAGGATGTAGGGTGGAAAAATTATTTAGTTACATACATATATAAAGATCAGCAATATTTTTCAGAAAGCAGCTGGAAGATGTAGATATAAATATGAATGTTCTGCAAATTGCTAGTAGAGAGAAACACATTGTTAGGTTTTATTTTGGGCTTCAAGATAAAACAATTCATTTCTTTGGAGGGAGAGAATTTAACAAGAATAGATCGTCGTGATTCTGTAGTCAATATTGCAATAATTGTAGATAAAAGCAAGGAAGCAGGTAACCATTTTGCAGATGTGTTTTAGGAAAATGAATCTATCACCAACACCAGATGAAATTCCTTGTCTGAATTCCTTAGAAGTATTGCAAATGTCAAATATTGCTGGCAATTTATTTTTGTGGAAAAATCTTATTTTCTTCTCTTTGCCAAACATCTTCAGTAGTGAGAGATGAAAATGAAGCTAAGATGGTTGGTGCAAACCAGTTAAAGTCAAGTAACCAGCCAAGTGTGCCATGCACAATCAAGTGGCATTGTCTGTTTCCTACTGAAACTTGGCTAGAAGATAGAGGTGTCACCAAAGGCTTTCTCTTCATGAATAACATTTTCAAAAGACCAGTTCTTGGTTTAAGTCTCATCTTCTTTTAAATACTAACATGGATGTCAAGCAATGCATTTATTTTGCTTTTCAGGTTGGATCTGGTCGCTTAGTAACAGTTGAAAGTACACCTTTTCAATTAGTCAAAGGACCACCAGCCGATAAAGACCTGCCTCTTAAAAAGATACCTTTTTGTGAAGAAGCCTTAAAAAAGAACAGAAAGAGTTAAAAACGTTGGACTCAGTCAAGAAAGATTAGATACTTGTAGGATAAATGCATTCTGAGCTGTGCTTTTAATGTTAACTGTGTGTGTAGTTTAGGTACAGATAAAACATTTCATATAGTTTTGATAAACGGCATAGAACATCTTGAGAGTAAAGTTATTTTTTATATTTTTAACTAATGTAAACATGGGGATGACATACTAATAAAACATCCTATATAACATAGTATAAAGGCATGCAAGGCATGCTCAGTCTAAAGATTTTGTCTGCTAGTGTCAGGTTGCCTTGACCCACTATCAGCAGTTCTACTGTTTGGGTTTCCATCTTCTGTTGAGACACACAGTACACTGCAGTTTAAGTGCCTCTTTCTTTGAGCAGGGTGATGAACCTTCACTTTAAATATACCCAGTGTTTCATTTTCCTGGATGATGTATCCACACTGGATAAAGTACCCACATGGTGTTTGTTCAAGTCCATTTTGTTTCCTGAATTATTGCCTTTAGCATTGGCACTTCAGCTAAAGGCTCACTATCAAGCCTATCTGTGCCAGTGGTTTCTCTAGGTCTGTTAGGGAGACTAGCTGAAATGTTCTGTATTTTATAGGTTTCTCACAATTCTTTAACTGGTCATTCAACTCTATTTATTTCATGGGTTTATTACCCATGTTCCCTCCAATGAGACATCTATCTGTTTCACTGTAGCCATGCTGTACTCTCTAGCTGGTTAAGCTCCATTAATTAGTTTTGCCAGGCAGGATGGTTTCTTATGTTGTGAACTGTACTCAAGCCACTTCACTCATGAGTCTTCTCATGTGATGTTTCCTGCCATGACAGTGATGGATTGTATCCCCTTCCTTACCTGTATGAATGCATAAGTAAAGAACAGTCTTGTGCAAAGTATCCTTCATAATGCGCTGAAGTTCTGCAAATAACATGTTAATAGGCAAGGAAATGACTATTATAAAGACCTTGCTGCATAGAAAATATTTTAATTAATCCATAGCTTAGACTACACAGTGATAAAATACATAGCTTAGGCTGCATGGGACATTACAATGAACATAAACCTTCCCTTCAGCTTGACATCACTCTTTGCAATTCTTACAATTAAAGTTGATTGTACATATAACAGAGTTTATAAAATATGCATGTGGACATTTTCTCCATTTCTTAATGTATAAAAATATACTGGGTTTCCATCAAAATTAACATTAAAAAAAAAAGTTGAACCACACCAACTGATTTGTCTAAACATCTACAGTAAATACTGTACTTTTGTCCTCCTTCATTTTGACACCACTTTGCTGAGGTATCTTCGTGTCCTCCCCTTTTGACCTAAAATAAGTTGGTGAAAGCAGACCTTGTAAGATTATGAGATAAGCAATTATTTTCCAAGCATTATGGCTTGGAGTGCTAGGATTAAATTATCTCCCTTTCAGTTTGGAAACCTGAAGTATTTGACTGGTTAATTAGGAAAGAAAAAATATGTCTGTTGCAGAGGAAGAAGGAAGCTAATAGATCTAGGGCTGGATAATAAGATCTAAGGCAGTCACCTGTATGATCTCAATTTGGATTTATCCCAAACCAGGATGACTGGAATCTATTGCTTTGGTGACTCAGTGACCATGAGCTCACATTACATGTCAATGGTTTCAATGAGAAGAGCAGGGTTCAAATCGCCGGAGCTTTGTCCTTCCCTTCTCACAGAGGGATGATTCCCTGAAGTTGAGACTGAAGTCTGAAGACTAGAAAACTTTTAGTATTGTAACATCCTTCATATGCACACAGTGATAAATAGAGCATGCAGCATCTATTTACACACTGTCCCACATATATACCTGTCATTATTTACACCTCATATAGAAATTCAGTGCTCTAACAACTTTTGACTTGTATATTGTGAAAGTAGCTACTGCTAAAGGGTGCAAATACATTTGACATGCAGAGACAAAAAACTGGGAATTAATATATTGCACTGTTGGAACAGCCAAGGATGAGGATGAGACAGTGGTTTGGTTTAATAGTGGTACATAACAGACCAACATCATATCCTATAGTTACCTTCTAAAGTTCTATGTGAGTATATGGAAGAATATCTGGGAGATACTAGATGTCTTCTGCCCATTCCATGGGATCTTGAGAGCACGCAGTCTACATACATATCCCAAAAGTTCTGGGCCAAATCATTGAAAAGTTCATTGTGCTTGGGCTTGGGGGATTCCTTTAGGAATAACATGAAGTCCCAGAGAGCAATGACCGGATCCACTACCTTGAGTTTCTTCATTTCCACCAGCCCCTGGGATGACGCCTCCCAGCACTGGTGGTCAATCTGATCCAGGCTTGCAGGAGCTTCTTTCAGATAGTCTAGATCAGCATAAACCAGATTCAGTATCAGTACACAGCCCAGCTGAAGATACCACCTTCTCTTCCATACGAATTCCATACTCCAAGATGATACCTGAAAAAAAGTGTACAAAGTCACAGTGATTCTGCCATTGTGTATTTCATTCTCACCTGACTTTGAAGTTGCAACAGGGGAGGTTCTGGTTGGATACTGGGAAACATTTATCCTCCAAAAGAGCAGAGAAGCACTGAAACAGGCTGCCCAGGGAGGTACTGGAGTCACCATGTAGGTGTGGCACCAAAGGATGTGGTCAGTGGGCAAGGAGGGGATGGGCTCATGGTTGGACTGAGTTATCTTAGTGGTCTGTACCAACTTTAATGATTCTATGATTCTATATCCCTAGGGATTATTTATGCTTTTGGTTCTGCATAGTACTCAGTTCTTACAGAGAAATATTCTGTTTCTAACCACGAAAGAGATCCCAGTCAGGTGCCCACCCACCTAATTCCCTTCTAAAACCTCACTTGCTCACTACACTTCAGCAGGCAGTATGACTATCCTACCACTGAGTACAAAACAGAAGAGTTTCACACAGGCAGTAACTAAAAAGCTGTAGTGGCAGTCATACTCACAACGTTCCTGTGGTGAGTTGAAGAACACCAGTGCTGAAACAATGGTAATCAGCCACCTGGAGAGAAGGCAAAACAATTCCCGACCGGGCAGCGGATGCCTGGCTGCTGTTGGGCGGCGGGGCTGAGCGCTGCGCGGGCAGAGCGGCGTCGGCGGCAGCAGTCGAGCAGCAGGCAGCGCACAGCGGGGCTGCGACCGACGCAGCTCTCCTCGCAGTCCCCTGCGCTCGGCGGTGTCACCTCGGGGAGGGCACGCGTGTGGGCAGGGCAGGGCTGCGGGGGCACAAGGCACAACCGGGAGCGGATCTTTCCCCTGATCGGTAATATGAACGCCCTCCTCATTTACAAACCCGCCGTTCCCACCTGCAGTCCCGCCTGCCCGCCAGGACAGACACATCAAAACAACAAAGCAACAAAGTGGTTCGCGGTACAATATGCACCCAATACTCCGGTTGACGTTTCGCAGAAGCTCCCTACTTTGAGGCTGATGTTACCCCATTATTACTTTTTTAGATCCCTAGGCTTCCAGAGGAGTTTTCAAAGCCATTTTATTGCACTCAGCCCCTCCAGACTCTGAACGCACACCAGCCCTGCACACTGCAGCTTGCATCCCTCAGTCCCCAGCCAGGACCTCTGAGCAGGCGTTGAAAAAACCGAAGAGAAGCCAGATTGGTTACACTATTTAAAATAACTTCTCCATCCTGCTGGCAAAACGAGGTTAAAAACACTGCTTTAGTTGACAGGAGCATCAGGGAGCCAAGGGCATTACAGTTTATAAAAGCCTTTGAGATCTTGTGATCTCAGTGCTCTCTTAGAGCAAGGCCAATCTCTGGGACAAACTCCTTTCTCTGGGCCCTGGCATTACTCACTGGATAGCTCAGGCATTGCCACTCAGCCCGCTGGGTTTTCGAGCCCAGTTCTGTATGTCTAACCCAGCACCTATTTCAGCAATTCTGCAAAGAGGAAGGTTATCACAGCTGTTTGGCCTTAACAAGCAGATGATTTGATTTTTATACAGATTTTTCTGACAAACTTTTCAGCACATATATTGCAATAGCTGCTTGTCTTTCTGTCCTAAATGCCTTCTGCTGGGGAAAAGCCACAAAAATCAACTATGAGAAGCAGCAATGCCATTGATTGTGGCTCAGCACTGCTCTGGGGTTCCTGTGCCTACTGAGGATGCTGCTTCAGCACTGAAGTCTGCCAACATTGGTGCCTCAGAGCAGCTCGGAAACATAGACAAGAAAAACAGTTCAGAGCCTGAGAACTGCATACAGAATTTCCAGCCCTTTTTGTGCTGTATAACATAGAAGGAACGTCTTCCCCCTCCCGCTAAGGGCTTGCAGGGGCTCTCAACGTGAGAAGTCTGCTGGGCTCGACACCAGTGGTAACATGGGCTTGTGATGTGCTCTGGGGTGAGTTCCTGTAGTTAATTCACTTTATGTTTGGGTCTAGATGTCCACTTATCCACAGCCCTGCAGCTTTTACTAGTGATGAGATTTCCTTGTCTGTTTACATAGGACACCAGAATCCATCCTGTATGATGTGAGGATCTGTGGATGAGAAGTGTTTCAGCATCCTATGGTGAGAGGAATGGCAAACAAAGCTACTCTGCAGAACCACATTTGGAAGCCAAAGGCAAATATGTGCATGGAAAGCTCAGGTAGAAAACCAACTTCTTTCTCACATGCAATCAGTTTATCACAACATGTGTACAAAGTGTTTGCCCCAAGTAGCATTCAGGCCACTGAAGACCAAATGCTCTGTGTCACCTGTCTGGTGCTGCCATACAGAACTTGTATTTTTATAAAGCTGTTTTGGTGCTTACAGCTAATGTCGAGGATCTGAGGCACTGGCAGGATGTAGGCAGCCTCACAGCTTTGCTCCTTCTCTTCAACAGCTCTCTTTCAGCCTGTGAATGAGGAGAGATCCCTGCTGAGATGTTGCCTGATGGAGCGCAGTGCTGTACACCAGGAGAGGGCTCATGGAGCTGAACTGCACTCAAATTCCTTTCTTGAATTCAAGTGTTACCCAACAGCTCAAGAACACAATTCAAACATCATTTTTCTATGCAGTACACTACCATCTATGAAAAATAATATAAACAGAATTGTGATGCCTGAAGTACTCAGGCATGTAAAACTGGTAATGGTCTCAGTCCCAGAAGGTCCTTTTGTTATGGGAAGGCATGGCTGATGGGAACATTGACTAATATGCAGTAAAATTGGGTCTATCTCACTTTCATAACATGCTTTGGTGGAACAGAACATGACAGGAACAGCCTGTTCTTGTAACTGAAAATGTACCGACTTCTGCCATGAAAACAATGTATACAGGACTAAAGGCAGATACAAATCTGCTCTGAAATGGTAGCACTCAGAATAACCATCAATCTGCAGGAAGCTTTCCCAGCTTAGCAATATAAACAGTTTTTATGCCTCATTCCAAAGTGATGCCTATACTACAGCCAAGAAAAGAAAACATCCAGGAAACTGGAATACAGCTATCTTACATCTGAACTCCCTGTATCTTGGAAAGAAGCTAAAGCTGTGTTATTTTCTTCATGTTCTAGAGCAGCATTAATAACCAAGGAGCCTGAAACACTTAAGCAAGTTGTGCAAGGAACCTACCTTTAAGAAAGCTCAAGTTGGCTTTTGGTTTTACAGTGTTTAACTTAACAAAAGCTTTTCCTCCTTTTCTTTCCTGTAGATCCCCTTTAGATACTGACAAGCCACTCTCCCAGGAGCCTTCTCTTCTCTAGGCCATACAGCCCCAGCTCTCTCAGCCTATCCTCATAGGAGAGGCATTCCATTCCTGGGATCATTTCTGTGGCCCTCCTCTGGACATGCTCAAACAGGTCCACATCTCTCCTGTATGGAGGACTCCACATCTGCACACAGTACTCCAGGTGAGGGCTCACAGTGCAGAGCAGAAAGACAGGATCACCTCCCTGATCTGCTAGCTGCACTTCTTTTGGCTTGTCTGGGTCTCTCTGAATGGCATTCTGTCCCTCAGATGTGTCAGCTAGACCACACAGCTTGATGTCATCTGCAAACTTGCTAAGGGTGCACTCAATCCCAATGTCAATGTCATTGATGAAAATGTTAAAGAGCACAGGGCCCAGTACTGAACCCTGAGGGGCACCATTTGGACACTGAGCTCCTGAGCACCACTCTCTGGATACAACCTCACAACCAGTTCCTCACTGAACAGTCCACCCACTAAATCCATATATTTCCATTTTGGAGAGAAGGATGTTGTGGAGGACTGTGCCAAAGACCTTGATGGAGTTCAGATAGATGACATCAGTTGCTCTTCTCTTGTTCACTGATGCAGTAATGTCATCAATGATTCACAATGAATTAATTTAGCTCTATTATAATGATGCAGTAGTGCTAAATTCGAAGAGTATTTAGCTCAAAAGAGGAAGAACATAGCATGAGAAACCAGAGTAATTAGATGTACCCATACTGGTATCCAAGGAGAGCATGGAAATTATGATTTTATTCTGAAATAACTTTGCTGATAACCTTCTTGCCACCTGCAACTCCTCCATGACTTTCTCACATACCATTCTACTGCTAATCTTCCTACCCCTTCTTCTCTTCCCTTTTTTCCTTTCCCTTTTCCATTCTTTCTCTATATAATGCTGACATCATATGCTTTATGGTAGCACAATCTAGCTTTTACATAAGTGAGGTCACCTGAACCTTGCCTATTGATCAGATTAGATAGACAAGTCATTCCCATTTTAACAACCTTAAATCTGGACAAAATGTTCTGCTCTTTTTACTATTTATTTGCATAGTAACATGCAACAAAAAGGCACTTCTGAACCACAGAGCCTAGCTTCCTGCCACTGCAGAAAGCTGTGCTGTGCAATTGCCTCTCAATTTATCGAGTACCACATCAAAAGTGGGTATATTTTTGTTCCCACTAATTCCAAGGAAACACTGTTTCAGAATTTGATTGCTGTGATGATTTGAAACATTTTTCTAATCTTCTGACTAAATTTATTAATGGCTAGTTCATATCTGTTTATTCATGTATCAACACTGCCCTGCAAATTAAGTGGTTTTCATCCTTCATTTTTATTTTCCTGATATATTTATCGAGGACACTCCAATCTCCTCTGTTTTTGTTTTGTTGAAATAAACAAGCTGAGCCAAATCTGTTTGTACAAAATGCTCCCAGTTTTTCTGGTGACCCACCTACTCTCGCTCTCTCTACTTCAATTCCACTTGAGCTCAACTACAGAACAACTACAAACTTCCACAGTACCCCAAATGAGCTTTCACCTAAGGGCTTTAAGGCCCTTCAGCAATGAACTGATACCTCTTTACTTTAAATGGAAATATATGTCCTGAGATGTTCTCTGGACTTACAGTGATTCCCAAGCATAAATCATCACCAGATTTCAGTAGTGTGCTCTTATTAATCTTACCAGGACTATCAGAAAAATTATTAAATATCCAAAAACCAGCCCTTTATGACTGACATTTTCCTTTTCAATGGAATCTATGGCTATCTCATTTCACAGTTCCTCTCCTGACCCTGTATTTTCATTTCTTCCCAGGTGATATTATATCAGATGTTACGATGAAGTATTTTTTAATGAAACCACATTTGACTGGTAAATCTCTACTTCCCAAAAGTTTTGCAAGATCTCTGGTTGGGCAGATCATCTGTCTTATATTCATACATTAGCTATCACAGCCCAGGTTCAGCTCACCTGACTTCATGAAATTAGCACATAGAGCAATGGGGATCTACAGGGAGCAATTCATGACATGACCTGTCCTCTGCCAATGGCTCCCTCCACCCAGCACAGAGGCAGTCTGTACTCTCTGGGCTCATTGGGATACCTCAGATAAAAGTTAAAGTTGGAGGGCAGGCTGATGTTCTCTAGAGATATTGTAACATCCTTAGAAGATGCATTGAAAAAAACCTACTAGTTTTTATGTATCACCTCTTTCAGCATTTCAGATACCATGCCTAACAAAGCATGTGTATAATCAATGAAAATTATATAAAGGAATATTATATAATTTAATAAAATTAAGAAGTTATAAAAATGAAATAAGCAAGAGAGTTAGGCACAGTGAGACAAAGAGAACAAATAGGAGGCTTACCTGTGTTGTGGGACTTGCTCAGGAAACTCCAGTGGATCTTCCAAAGAGAGAAAGATCTTTCCCCACTGATAGTCAGCTCTTAAATGGGTCTAGGAGAGGTGGAGCCAGGCTCCACCCCTTCCTGCAGCACAGGTGAATTGCTTTCACCTGTGCTCCCAGGGCTGACTCATTGCTCGCCTCAGGTGACTAATCAGAGGTTCAGGCCGTGACTCAGCAGTTCCCATACAGCATGGCAGGGGGTTTTGCACTTGCTGCTGCTGTAGTAATTTCTGCTCTGCCACTCACGTGCTCAGGACAAGCATGCTCTGATTTTGGGGGATTTAACAGAGGCTCAACAGGAGGTGGTCACATCCTTTTCTGCTCTCTTATTTATACCACCAAAAAATTCTCCTACTTTTAAAATTCCATGACAGTATGACATAAGTTCATCTACTTAGTATAAATTTGAAGTAATTTTAAGCTGAAAAAGAATAGATAATTGATTGGTAAAAATAACAAGAAATAGCAGAAGCAGGTCAATAATAATCAACTGAGTCAAAAGCTTTTGTATTTGTACATACTGTACATGTAAGTGGAAAGAAAGGGAACATAAAAATTACTCAGGCCTTCTAAAATACTACTAAAAATCCCACTGAACACAGCACTACAAGACAAAAAAAAAAAAAAAAAAAGCATTTCATATTGCAGCATCTTGTAAAATTTTATTCAATTGAAGTATATTTTTATTTCATTATTTTTATTTCATTAATCAAGATCATCAGCAGCCACCAGGCCCATCAGCCATGCTTCTTCTGCACACTTCTCTACATAATCCAGTTGCACAGTAAATAGAATTTTAAGTCAGAGGGGGTCAACTGAAAATATAAGGAGTTTTGATTTTTTTTTCTGTTGTTGTTCATCCTTTCCTGATTTCATTTAAAAATAAACTTTTTCCTTATTTATTTCTAAAATTTTTGCAAATTGAAGTTTCCTTTGCCCCATCTAAAAGACTATATGGAACTATTTATAGGTAGTTTTATTATTATATTGTTTTGTCTTGTTTTTGAATTTAGGTATTGGGTCTGTTATTGTGTCCAAAATAAATTACAATAACACACAGAAGAATCAAACTATGTAGCTCCTATTTTGCTTATACACTGTAAATCCTTTCCAAATCTTGCTCGGCCATGAAACAACTCAGGCAAATTCTTAAAATGGCACCTGATGGTGACATAGGTTGCTTTGCTTCGCAATAGGGATTAGCACATTAGCTTAAGAACCGATTTATTAGTTCAGCAAAAGGAATCCATGAGTGATGGTTCTAAAACTTTCCATTTCAACTTCAGTGGGTGAATGGTCATGTTTCCCTCAACAATTTTGCACTGCCGATGTAACAGAATACTTTTATCTTTCGCTTCAATGATTTTTCCTCACAAGAAGCACAGGAGTCATAAAAGAATACTTCAACCTTCTACACCCAGTAGGTGCAAGGACATCTTCCTTGGATTCCACCTATATCGCTTTAAATGTTGCTCACCATGGCCTAATAAGCAATGGAGATTTTCCAAATTGAAGAAAAGCAGCTGAACATCAGCCAAAGGTCTCTGTGACGAAGCTGATGGCGGAAAATGGGGAAGAAATAGGTGGGCACTCGACCATTCTAGATATTAGCGAGCATGGCCAGAGGGACATTAGCATATACTGGCGAGTCCTTGGAAAAGAATGAATACGTATGCAAAACTGCATACATACGTCTGAACTGTTTGAATATAGAACCTGCATCTGAGAGGGCGTGCTTGCTTGTCACATCACCGGGTGCTGCTGTGAGGAATAAAGGCACGCCGATTTCTAACACCACATTGGAGTTGGAGAGTTTTCTTTCCAGATTTCGGATGACAGCGGGACGCACCCTGGGCCGTGGGCTGGTAGGAACACACGCGGCGCAACGCACATTCGTAAACCGCTCTTTCCCTCACGTAACACGCGAGAGCTGCAGGGACGCAGCCCCGGGGCGGGAAGCGCCGCGCATGCGTAGCGCCGCCACACCTCACCGCGCCGCCGCAGCGATGGCGGCTGCTGGCGGTTGAACCGAGCGTTTGCTGCCCCGCGCCGGGCCTGGGGAGAGGCGGTGGCCCGCAGCATGGTGCGGTGTGGAGGAGCGGCGCTGCGGAGGGTCAGTGCGGGGCGGCTGCGCTGCCCTCCGCGTGGCCGCTGTGGCCGCTTTCAGCCCTGAGGCCTCGCCGTCTTGCACGCCTGGGGCTCCGGCCCTGCGAGGGCTCTGTGGCCGTGGGCCGGCCTGAGCGCTGCCCGTTGCTGGGGAGGGGTGGGTTAGGGGTTGGACCCGGTCATCTCAGAGAGCTTTTCCAGTCTTAGGGGTTCTGTGAGTCTGTTCTGTGTCTGCTTTCAGAACTTTATTGCCAGAGAAAAGAGCTACGTGAGGCATTTCATCCAGGCTTTATCTAGTGGCTCTAAAATGAAAGGTAAACAGAATGAATCGCTGATGTGAAGCTTTGTGCTTTCGTAGTATGGAAACTTCATCGATGACTTGCGGCTGTATGTGAGAGGAGGAACGGGTGGAATGGGTTATCCCCGGCTGGGTGGGGAAGGAGGGAGAGGTGGCGATGTCTGGTTCATTGCCCAGGAGAGATCCACCCTAAAGAGCATAAAGGCGAGGTACCCGCAGAAGCGATTTGTGGCTGGAACAGGAGCCAACAGCAGGTTCGTCTGGTTGGTGGTGGTGGTGGTTAGCGTCTGTCCTTCCTGGACAGCAAAACGTTTAAGTTACTGAGCCTGGCTTAATTTCTCCCAGTGTTAAAGCACTGAAAGGTGAAAAAGGAAAGGACTGTGAAGTGCATGTGCCACCAGGGATTTCAGTTCTTGATGATGATGGGAAGAAGATTGGTAAGAACTTGTGCTTTCATTTAATACATGCTAGTATATAATGTCATTTATCGATATTTATTGACATCTTGTAGACTTCTGATGCTACACAAATCCCAAAATATGTGTTGTTTGCTGGTTTTTTTTTTGTTTGTTTGTTTGCTTGTTTGTTTTTGTTGTTGTTGGCCAAACAGAAATTGACAAAAATTACACTTAGAAACTGCTGGACAGGTAGAGACCCCTTCCAGAAATTAGAGATAGTTAATTTGTATCACTGTATGCAGCAGAAGAACATTTGTTGCAGCAATTCCCTGTGGCTGGAAGCCATAACGATCTACTATTGGATTAATGATGTGTCCTTAACCTCAGTTAAGTGTCCCACTAACTTTACTGAATTATGACATAGCTTAGAAAAATAAAGATCCTTGCTGAGTGTCAGTATTTCAGGTTATCTAAAATGTTTATTATTACAAAAAAAAAAAAAAAAAAAGGTAGTACTTGCTGATTACCAGGAAGAGCACATTCAATAGAGATATCTCTTTGTAAAATAGCATGGAAGATTCTTTCTTCATTGAAATAGGAAATCACACCTGAACAGTTGCAGGAAATTATGCTTTTTTCACTAATTGATTTATTTTCAGGAGAACTTAATGGAGCAGGAGAGAGATTCCTGGCAGCTCGGGGAGGCCTTGGTGGCTCTTTGGCCACGAACTTCTTGCCTTGCAAAGGCCAGAGGCGAATTGTTCATCTTGATTTGAAACTTATAGCTGATGTGGGCTTAGTTGGGTAAGTACTGCAGTTCTGTGTTGTGGTTTGAGAACTGATATAAAAAATAAAGGATTAAATTTCTAAAGGGATCTGAAAGAAATTACAGAGGTGGAGTTTGAGTGTCATTATAACTTTGCCACTTCACTTACTTCAAGTTTGTAAAAATAAAGACTTAAAACCTATTAAAATTAATTCTAAAATTTGGAAAACATTGGTTATGCTTTGTTAATCGCGGTCATCAGTTTAACATGAATTTAGCAACAGCAATGATTTTCAAAATATTGTTAGCAAAGATTTGTAGTTTAAGTAGTAGGTACAAAACAAAGCCAAGAGCAGTATCCATATTGGATCTTCCACTGTATGGTGCTGGCACAAGTGGATCCTTTCAATAATAGTCTTAAAGAAAGTGTGGAAGGCTACATAGCCCGCTCTCCAAATAAACAGCATGGAATGTGGAAAGAAAGAAATTACAAGCTAGAACAGTGGGGTTGTATTTATTTTGCACTGGTGCTTTTCAGTGTTGCTGTGCTTATTAACAACACAGGTAAACATTTATTTGGACAGAGCTTTTAATAAACTACAGTTGTGTAAGTGTCGGTCTGCTTGGCGTTATTTTTCTTTTTCAGTCCCTATTCATAAAAAAAAAAAATAAATCAGTAAACATTGTAAATTAAAAGCAACTGGTTTTAGGCTGAAGTACTTTAATTTGTATATTCCCTCACTGAATGGAACCCTGAATACAGCTAGATTTTTTAAATTTATTTATTAGAAACAATTCAGTAGCCCTGATAATAACATAAATATTAGTTATTTCATTTTCAAGTGATCTCCAGTAATCATGTTATACAGAATATTTTGGTTTTAGAGTTGTGCAAAATACAGGAGTTCTATGGTGCTTCTTTAACCCTACGTTTTAGCCTGTTTTATCTGACGGTTTCTCTTCAAAAATCATTAAATAAATACTAATTAATTTGAGGAGATGATTATTTTCTTGTTCAGAGTATGAATCAACCTCTGATAATTTGTGATTGTACTTTGATCTTGTAGAGTTTGTTATTTGTACTTCAGTAGATTTGTAAGTGGTATGCTATTAAATCAGGTCTGAAAACATCTAGGCTTTAGGAAGGGGCCCTCAAGTTTGGGTACAGGTTGTGATGGATAGTGTAGGTTGCAATTTAAACTTCAAAGAGGATATTGTGCTTCAGTGGAAGGAAAATACGTGCGTGAGGAGATGACCAGAGTAACCTTCCAGGCTGTTTTTAAGGCACCTTTCAATATCAGAGAACATTTAAACTACCCTGAATAATTTTCTGCTCAGAGTCTGTGTCTCTGATCTTTTTGTAGAAAGCCTTTACAAGCCTATCATAACTGCCCCTCCACAAAGTCCCTTAATTTAATATTAGTCTTATTTTTCGTATTAGTTGTACTTGCAAACAGGCTATGATTGTGTGTGTGTTTAGGTGGAGAGTACAGAGTTTTTTGTATGGCACATACTGAGGCAACCATGCCTTTGTGACTTATAATTATTTGCAAGCAGACTCCATTTCCTTTGATTCCCTGTTGCAGTGAAGCACTGTGCTGAATAACTGAACTTGGGTGGAATATAAGCCTTGTGTGGTCTCCTGTGTGGAGCCGGTGGCTATAAGAAAAATCATAGACTGACTACAACTTAATGTTTGACAGGGATCAAAACTGTTGTGTCCTTTACAGCTCAGACAATTCTTTAAAATAAGCAGGGCCATCCATAGCAGGGTGCCCACATCCAGGTGATTAAGGTCCCTCAGCTTGTAGGCAGCCTGTGCCACTGCTCTGTCGCCTGCAGAGTGCAGAAGTGCTGCCTGGTGTTCAGTGTCCTGTGTTCCAGTTTGTGCCCACTGCCTCTTTTCCTGACACTGAAAAGAGCTGTGTTCTCTTAGAACCCTCCTTTCAGGTATTTACGCTGATGAGATGCTGGAGCTCTCTCTTTTCATGGCTAAGCAGTGGCAATTTCAGGATCACTCATACAACTTTGTTACCTTAAAAATCTATGCAGATACTTCACATACTTCACTTCCTGCAGCCCCGGAATGCATCAATGTATTTATTAAAAAAAAAAAGGATTCAAATTTAGTTAAAAAAAAAAAAAAGTAACTGTTTAAAAAAGGTGTTAAAAGGTCATAAATGAATTTATAGCATTGAGTTTAACTAAGTAATACAGTATGTTGGGTAATAAAATATACAGGAATCATGTGTGTTTATTCACTGTATAAATTCTGACTTTCCCTCTAGGTTTCCAAATGCAGGAAAATCATCCTTGCTAAGCAAGATTTCTAAGGCCAAACCTGAGATTGCAAATTATGCATGTAAGTTTACACTCTTATTTTTAATGCTGTAATACTCATGAGAACAAGGTTTATAATAAAGGTTTACAGGTTTATAATAAAGAATAGGAGATAACCGTGTTGCTTGCTAAATAAGTTGCGCAGATTGTGAATTATACCAAATACCTTTAGAAATAGCTTTCCATTTCAGTAACTAGTTCCTTCTACATCCTCAGTTGTTCACCTTTGTAGTGCTTGAAGCTATTAATACAAGGTCTGTTTATTTTAGTCTCATCCCTTTTTGTTTCCTTTGAGACTCTGTGGGACCAGTGCCCTCAGTCTGCTGAATATGCAGCATCGTGTTCTTTTGCGTAAGCATCTTTGGAAATAGCTACCACCAGTTCTTGCAACAGAGTAAGACTGAAACATCTACTGAAAGATACACTTTATTATTATCCTTTCTAAGGATTAGCCATCTGAACATTCTTTAATTAAAAAGTAATTTGGTGTGCTGTGCTACTGCTGCCTGTATTTTGCCTAGATTATTTATCCAGAGTTCTACCTGTGAAAAGATGTTGTCCTCACCCACTGTCTCTTCAGATGCTGTGTGTTAAATAGATGTGATTACTGGATGTCTCTGTAGATTTCAACACACATGGAGGGGTTCGTGCATGAGGAGAGGTCCAGTGATGGTTTTCTGTTTGACATTACTGAGGAAAGCTTGGAGGCTAGTCAAAATTACTTAATTAAGCAGATGACTTGCAAAACAAACTGAATGAAGAATAGCACTTTGAAATAACTATAGTAGATTCACATATGAAGACTGCAGATGTTTGTCCTCCTTCCCTTTCTTCCAGACTTTAGTTCTGGATTTACTGATAAAAAACTTCAGGCCTTTGCATCATCAGTTCTGCAAGTAATTAAAGGGAACAATAAAAAACCACCACGCTGATCCTTCTGGTCAGTCTGATCTCCATTTCTCTCTGTCTCCAAAAATTCTGTTTTAAAGTTACTCTTGAGTAAGCTACCATTATACCTAGCATTAATAATAGTGTGATTACAGAGCCTATGTTTTCCTGACAGTTAGTTTAAAAGCTGCCAATGGCCCTGGGACATGCTGCGTGTCCTAAAATAATCTTGAAGTTTCTGATAATTAAGACAATAGAAATATTATAGGTGAAAACATAAATGATAACCATGCAATATTGAAGATGTTAGCAGCCTTCTGAATGGAACCAAAAGCAGATGATTGGAGAGAAGTACATAATAAATGCTTTGGATACTTCCCCTGTGTGAGCTTACATTTGTGATGTAGGGACTTTCAATTTATGCATGTTTAATAATCCTCAGTGTAGTTGTTCAGTCTGCCCATAAGTGACTGTTTTGAGTAATCATGTGCATTTGGCAAGGGGTACTGAAGTTTGAACTGCGTTTTTGAAGACCACCTCCCCTTTTTTTTTATGTGTTCTGAGTTGGCTGCCATATATTTTATAATGATGGCACCTAATGTTTACAGTAGAGATGTACAAGGATTTGAGTTCTGGTAATTTCTACTGATTGCTCATGTAGCTCCTGATTCTCCAGTTTTTTTAAAGAAGAATCCTAACTCACTCGCGTTTTCTAATTTGACAGCTATTCCATGCTCTGAATAACCATTTTGAGTCCAACAATTTCTGACTCCTCTATTCCCTCTTTGGTATGAGAGGATCAATACTGCATACAGTGCCAAGATCTGATGAACCACTGAGTTATAGAGTTGTCCAATTTTATTTTTACTTTTTTCTCTGTATTCCTTTCTCATTCATTCTGCTTGCCTTTTCTGCTGCTGAACACTTGTATCATGTAAATCTAAAGTCAGAAAGTTGTTCAACTTTTAAATATTTTTGAATGTTAACCTTTTTTAGTAATTAAAACAGTTTTGTGTCTTTCCCCTCCTCTTTCTCCTTCTTGTCATAGTTACAACGATACAGCCTGAGCTAGGAAAAATCATGTATGAAGATTTTAAACAGGTTGGTATGAAGGTTTGTTCTGATTGTTTAAGTTGTGTCTAATGGTTATTTATGTTGCTTAACAGCATTTCAGAAAGAAATGGAAACTTAACTTGTGGAGTTTTCTGGGTGTGACAATTACATGGATTAAATGGAGGTTGTGGAGAAAATCTTAAAAAATAAAAAATAAAAATAAGGTGGTTCTATAGTCAAGTGCAGTGCATGCTGAATTGGTCTGAAGGCACTTTCATAAATGGCTTCTCATTTTCCTCTGCCTTTTTTCTGTGATTCTAATCCTGCATTATAATCTTAGCATTGTGTATTTGTGTTTGGGAGTGAGATTGCTGTGTCCTAGTTTACTCCTGTTAAGTTTAGGTGCTGATTAAATGTTTCAAAAAATTACTTGCTATTTTATTCACAAAAGGCACATTTTGACTATGTGGAGATCTCAGGGATGAATGAGTTATTCTCAGAATTAATTTTAAATAGGAGCTAATTTGTCCAGCAGCTGCAGATCCACACTAGTGAATGAAGTGGAATACAGTTACTATAACTACTTCTTCTGCCTTTCTGGATTAACTTCTTTTCTCTAAATAAAAAGCAGAATTAAAATGAAGTGAGAGTGACTGCATGAACAGCCAGAATAGTGTGATCCTTAAGGGGTAGCTGGGTCCAGTTCCCCTTGTGGTAGCTGCAGACTATCTCACTTCTTGTGATCCCAATTTTACCTAGCATCTTCAGGTAATTCTGTGGTGCTTTGAATGCTTTCTGAGGATTCAAACATTGGAGAGGAAAACCAATGCAATATAAGGTACGTTTTGGTACAGAGTTGGACCATGTAGGGCTAAGCAAACAGTTTTGTTCCTCAAGCTTGAATCTTTGATGTAGTTTTGTTTCTAAGTGTATGACGCAGGAGGTACTGAGATCATCACTTCAAAGATAAAAGACAAATGCATAACTCTCTTCACATGAGTTAACTGGAAAAGCTTACCCTTCTGATGTGAAAAGGCAAACTCCTCTTTTCCCCTTCAGAAGCAGTAATCTTAGGGGATTTGGTAGCTCATACTTGAAATTTTCATTTACTAACCTTCAGCATTATTGTATACTAAAGGAAGAAGATCTGATTTGCCAGGCTTTTAAAAACATGCAGGTTTTCACTTAATTTGTGTTCAAGTTGAGACAAAACCATCAGTCTATACAATATATAAAATGCAGCTTTCTGAGAAAGTTTTGTTACCTCCTTTGAAGTGGGCAGTTCTCTACAGAGATTCAAACACCTAAAGAAAACTTTGTTTATTCATTTTATCTGCTGGTTACAGGTAACATCCTAGAAAACTGTGTTGCAAGTAATAAGCTGGTTTGTATTGTAGCCTTTGAAAAACTACCTGCTATAAATCAGGAACTCTTGCTTTTACTGGAGTATGATGTTCCAGCAGGAGAACTACTCATACTGGCATTCTTTTCTGCAGCTGGTTTATCATTTCCAATGACCTTTACATCTTGGCTGATTCTGCGTTTGGTGACTTTTAAACATCAGTGCGGGGTGCTATATAAAAGCTATCCAGATAACATACCTCTTTTCTAAAATCAAGGAAACTAGTGATTGTGATTGCACTGAGCATCTGTGAGTGGGAGGAAGTAATTTGGCTTGCAGTATTGCAACTGCTGAAAACAAAACAGCGGGAGCAACTAAGAGCAATGTGCGAGGTGGCTGTCCTGTATCATTCAGGGGAGGCTAGTTCACTGTATCTTTTTATTTTCCTAGAGAACATTGAGGTTTTTAAAGAAATATGTAGCAGTGCCTGTTTTATTTTAGTACATTACAAAAAAAAGTAAAGGCCACCTCAGTTATGTTCTACTTGCAAAAGGACCTTGATACACAGCAACACAAAAGTAGGGAGTATGAGCTTGAGGTTCAGCTCATAGCATCAGGTCATGAAAGCTGTCAGAACCTTTCATGTATTGTACCAGAATATCTGAACTAAGTGCTGTTTTGAGAGAATCTGAGTTTTGTTGAGCTCTATAAAAATATTCTTTGGAAGACAACTCAAGTCATGAAACCAAACGTCAGGAAGCGGGTGGTTTTATTCCAATCCAGTAGTTATTCTCTCCCTGTTTCTACTTTCAAGTCTGTAGTTCACCCAACTGTATCTCATGTCCCTGTAGATGGGAGACTCTGAAGTAAGGCTTGAAGTGCTTGGGAAATGGATAATGGTTACAAAGTTAGTGGGACTGATAAGGGAGAATGTAACTCGTAGCAGAAAGTAGGCTGCATGCTGGAAATTGTACTGTGTGCTGGCTTTGAACCCTGTTTAACTGAATCCAGCTGCTGTCTAAATGGCTGTCAGATAGGTGTGAGCCATAACTTTTCCCCTCTTCTGTCTTGGCTTCCTGTGGGTTACTGGGTAGCTGTGGGGGTTTTTTAATATTCTGCTCTTTATTAGTCTGTCTTAGCTCTCCTTTACAGCTGTACGCAGCCCTCCCAAGCAGCAGAGACAGTGATTCCTGTTCATTTTGGCAGTTCTTGCTGGGCTCTGGTTGGCAGCTGGTATGCTAATAAAAATCTCATTTCAGCTGAAGAGCAGAAGATAAATACTTGCAGCTTCTCATGCTCAGGGGAGCAGTGTTAAGTGAGTTTGTATTTGACATCACAGTTTTCTGTAGCCATGAGGAGCAGACTTCATTTTCTTTTCTGGTGACAGTTTGAATTCTGTATGTACTTGATGATAGCCCAATTTTCCCAGTTTCTAGAATGTGTTTTACTCTCAGGTATAAATGTTGCAGCGACATTTTATGCCTCTGCTTTGTAGACAGCTATAAATAAAAGGAGGGGGAACATGAGGAGCAAGATGACTGTGGAATAGTAGCGTTGTGTTTAAGTCTGCTTCTGATGATGGGTTTTTAATGTATGGAAAAAAACAATGTGTAGAGAACTGATCCCCCACACAATTCCAAGGAGTACGTATTTGTAAAAGGAGCCTTTCACTGTAGATATTCTTCGTGTTTTTTATCTGGATTATTTTGTTTGTATAAAGTTGTAGTTGACATGAATAGTTTAAAATCACTTGTGCATATTGGAAATCTTTTGTTTGAAACTTTTGTTTTCCTAGATTTTAGTAGCTGATCTCCCAGGACTGATTGAAGGTGCACATAAGAACAAGGGGAGGGGACACAAATTTCTCAAACATGTGGAAAGAACCAAACACCTCCTCTTAGTTGTAAGTTGAGTAAAATATACAGCATATTGAAATCAAAGACAGGGTAGTAAATACAATGCATCTTAATTGCAGTATAGCTGGAATTTCAGAAATCATTTGTAACTTGGATACTTTATAATAAATATAGCTATTATTTTGTTATTAGAATAGAAAGTATACACAATTGTCTGATGCAAAATTAAATCCTTAAGCAGAACTTATTATTAAAACTTGGCAATTAATTCAGAGCTGTGAAGTGTTCCAATAATAATTGGAGCTGTTGGGTAATTTCTTATTTTTTTTAATCCCCTCCCCCCAGTCTTCCCATAAAGAAGGGTTTGAAAATCAGGGGTTTGAGAACCATTCCTCCCAGACCCAACTTCTGAGCACTAGTTTGTGCTTTCAGTGCCTATGGTTTTACTTTGGTGTGTAGTTTCCCTCTGTTATTTGCCCAAGAATGAGGACATGTTCACAGAGGTTGTACCACAGAGTAGCTATTGGAGAGAGCCTTGATATTGTAGTATAATTTCACAACATTAAGCTGATGTGTTTTGTTTTGTTTCTTGTACCTTTTTCAGGTTGATATTTCTGGGTTTCAGCTCTCTAGTAAGACTCAGTTCAGAACAGCCTTTGAAACTGTATTGCTTCTAACAAAGGTAACTTCTTATCATCCTAACTGTCAGTTTTATTTGTGCGTTGAGCCAAGAAAGTATTAGTTTTAATGAAGAAATTTCAAATTTCGTGTGTTTTCTAGGTTTACAATACAAGGATCAATTAAGAAGCTTAGCGTTCTCATAAGTGATAAAATCTTTGTTTTAACTGTGTGATGAAACTGCTTTACTTTGAGCTTAAAAGCTCCTTCATTGATCTGGGATATTTGTCATGGTCCAGTGAAGGTGAAACGATGCAGCTTTTTCAGTTCTCCAATGCATTAGCCTTCTGGAAGTAGGAATATGTGGGTATAGTTAAATCTCTGCCTTAACACCCTTACTGCATAGCCTAATAGAGATGAAACAACAGGCCTCAGCTTTGCAGACATTCGTTGTTTCTGTTTCTTATCATTGCTTCTGATTGAAATGATGCAGCTTATGTTGTGTAAGTTTAGCAGTTTTCTCAGTTGTTCTACATCTTTAGATGATGGGTCGTCAGAATTCCAACTTGTAGCTTTGTTTACTTTCAGCTGTGTCATGCTTGTCTTGTGTTTTTTTTTCTGGTATAAATCACTATCTGTGCTTAAAATCCTTAAAATCAGAAAACTTCCCCAAGAATTTTCTCATGTTTAATAGATATTATTTTTTTTTATGAACAGAAAAATAAAAGCCTTGCTTTTATTTATCATTCCTTTATAGGGAGTGTTTTAGAATCATCCAGCCTGTTTACCTGAGTTATCCATGTAGTACAGAAGATCACTGAAAGACTGAACATTTCCATATAGCAGGCTCTTTTAATACATCTGCTTTTGAGCCCCTGAGTAACCCTTGCCTTGTTTATACGACTAAGTAAATGAGAGAGTATATATAAAATTGAAGCAGCACTTTTTAAGCTACAAATACTTATTCAGGCTTATTTGTCTTTTAAGGAATTGGAGCTGTACAATGAAGAACTTCTGACAAAGCCTGCACTTCTTGCCATTAATAAAATGGATTTGCCTTGTGCAAAAGATAACCTGAATGAACTTATGAAACAATTACAGAATCCTGAAGGTAAATTAACTTTCAGCAGTTATCTTTAACGGATCTAATAAGATTGGAGTAACTGTGCATTGGCAAGTTGTTTGAAATTTAATAGAAATTGGTTATTAAACTTGTTATTTCACAGAATCACAGATTGAATGTATTTTAAAACAGATTTCTGCACATAGAGCTCTGTTTCTGTGTACTTTTATTGCTGGCTTTGCTGTTAAAACAGAGATCCTGAAAGACTTTGCCCAGCTATGATATGGGAGAGTTAATTTTAATTTCCAGTTTAGGTATCTTGAGTACCAAATAATGACCTTTCAGGATCCTCTTAGAGACGCTAATAGATATACAGTTTATCACATGGCTTTGACAAAGGCGCATGAAGATTCTGGGCAGTTCTGTGTAGGCTTTTGACCATTTTGCTGTTACCTTGTAGTGAATTCCTTTCTATTTCCTGAAGGATGGTTTTAAGTTTTCCTGATTCTTACACACATCTTGCATATTCTACAACTTGGGATTTCTTTGTATACATCTTAAAATAAGGATTTGGCCCTTGTGAGAGTTGGTATGTGATTATGCAAGGCTCTGTTAGTGCTTGTCTTGTGAGACAGCTTTTTTTTTTTTTTTAAGGTGAATTAAGCAAACAGTACTCTTACACTTCCAGTTCCAGTTATGTTTTTCTATTATAACTGATGAAAGTCGATTTTCTAAATGCAGTGGGCTTTGTAGTGATTCAGTGTATCAGCTTTTACTAACTCTTGAACTGTGATGTTTCAGACTTCTTACACTTAATAGAGGAAGAAGTGATTCCTGAGAACACAATTGATTTCAGAGATATAATTCCTATATCTACATATACTGGAGAAGGAATTGAGGAACTAAAAGCATGTGTAAGAAGATCACTAGATGAGGAAGCAGAGCAGGAGAACGAAGAATATCGGAAAAAGAAACTATTACTTTTACACACTTCAGGAGAACAAATGAATAAAGGCTAGCATTCTTGGGTAGATTTTAATATATTTTTGTATGTTCATGAACTCATTGCTATATGGAGCTTCCTTTTTATTTTTGATCCCTCTACCACCACTGCCCAGCCATGCTGAGCAGAGCAGGTTTTCAGGTTTATGCTGACTACTGACTGAACTAGACAGAGAACAAAGTGCAGCTCAAAGCATTGCCTAACAATTGATGAACCCTGAAATATTGTTTGCTGCACACCGGACGAACAGAAGAACTAAAACCTATGGAGGTAGCAAAGGAGCAACTTGAACCACTCGTACCTTTTGTCATGAATCTCAGAGGCACCCGGGGAAATCTCTGATGGAGGAATTTTCCAGGTTCTATTGCTTCAGAGGTGAACTGGTATTGCTGCTCTGACAGATGGTGGGTTTTTGTTATTTTTAAAGATCTAAAGGAGGACACAAATAAGTAGTCACAAGAAAGCAACATGTAGGAGCGTGGAAAAGCAAGGCTGATGCCTGCTGGTTTGTTTTCCACACCTGCTGGTGCTTGCTGTACTTTTCTTCATTATGTAAACCCTGATCCTATATTCCCAAACCTAATTTGGCAGTTCTCCCTTTTATGGAGGTGTGGTGGAGAAAATGAGGGCTGCTTTTCAGCAGAGCCCCGTGTTTTGGGGATTAGATTTTACAAGCAGCACGTTTAAAAGGTAAAATGTTAAAATAGAAGTCGTTTGTTGTACAGGATGTCTTTTCTTGATCGCAATTAAAATAAGATGGAGTTCATCACGTGCTTCTCAACTTAATCCTAGTTTTTTGTTAGCATACCAGTGAACTGCCTTTCTCAACCTTGTTAAAAGCAGTCGCTGTGAAGAGGGCTATCGTAATCCATAGCCCGTGCAATCGATGCTTAGCAGCGCGATTACCTTCCTCGTTTTACGGTAGTGCCGCGCAGGCGGACGGCGCAGGCGGGCCGGGCACCGCCTGGGGGAGGATCCCGCCCTGGGGGGAGGACGGCGCCGCGGGGCCGCTGGGAGCTGTAGTCGCGGGCAGGGCTCGGGGCCGGCACTGCGGCGGCGCCGGACCGCAATCCCGCAGTGCGACGGGCCTCCCGCGAGGGGAAGAGGAAAGAGACCGCTCCGGCGGGAGGAGCTCGGCTACGATGCCCGTCCTGCGCGGCCCCGCGCCCTGACGGCGAGGTGAGCGGCCGGGAGGTGGAGGCGGCTCGGAGGAGAGCGCGGCCGTGGGCGGGCCGGGCTGCGGGCGCTGCGCTGCGGGCGCGGGCCGGTCGGTGCAGCCCGGCGCCGTCCGCCGTCCTCGTCGGCTGGCGAGGGCGCGTCGGCTTTCTTAAAGCTCCCCGCGCCTTAGCTAAGGATGCTACGTCGGGTCTGTTGCGTCTGGGTTTAATTTTTAACGGGGTACTTATAGAACTTGGAACCGAGTGAGGGATTTTTAGAAAAAAAAGCGTTGACTGGCAGCAGTTACTTTGTATCGGCCGCTTCTAGTTATGGAGAAACGGGGCAGCTCTGGGCTCCTCCTCCTGGTCAGCTAGCCGCAGCTCTAGTACCTTAAACGTGGGTCTTCACAACAGAGCTGTGCTAAAATCCGTCCCTGAAGGAGCACTGGGATTGGTAGTTGTTATGAATCTGTTACGAGAGCTGTGAGGTGCGTTGGCTGTGAGAACCTGGGGTCTGACATCTAAGGCAGAAAAGGGCCTCACCTGCTCTGGCCAAAGCAGCTTTTTTCCCTTGGGCTGGTGCCCGAGGTTGGTGGTTGTTCAACACCGCCAGGAGGGAGAAGGGAGAACACGGGTGTCCTGAATTGTGACAGAGAAGGGGAGGAACTCTGTGTTTGCAGAAATTGAGGTCTTCCTGAGGTGGGTGTTGAAGAATGTTCCGTGCCTGTGCTATATATGTGCATTTCAACAGCTGGTGACCACAGGTATCCATCTGGTAATGGGAAGGGTTGGGCTGGGCACTTAATTTTCTACTTAATTATGGTTGTTCATGAGCACTGGCTGATGTTTTTGAGGGTGTGAACCTCCAGAGGGAGATCTGCATGTTTGTCTTAGCTTACATTGTAGCACAGTGCACAGAAAACTTGAAAGCTGCTCAGAAATACACCTGTTCAGTAATACTTTTTTATTTTATTTGAGTCCTGAGCTCGAGGAGAAAAAATTAACAAACTGTACTTCTGCTCTGGGGGAGCGGAACGTGGTGATGCTGACCTCTGCCACCCTGCCAAAGTAGTTTGCCCAATTGCAACATTCAGCCATTGCAGTTGTCATTGTTTAGTCTGTCTAAACTGGAGTCCAGTGCATGCCTGAATTGGCTGTGCCTGCCCTCGGTGACTCACATACAATAGCATTCATATTGGAGGATTCTGGACTTGGAAGTTTATTTCCTTATTTAATTAAAAAAATGGGGTAAAGTTGAGTAAATGCTGTAAAGCCTTTCTTGCCTATATGGTGTGATAGAAGTTTCTTTGATGCTTCACCCCAGGAGACTCCGTGTGTATGAATGTTATATTTCAGGTTTTGACGTAGGTGATTTAAAGTGAACTTCATGTCTCTGTGCACGCTAGCACAGCAAACCCACCTTCAGGTCCTTGAAGTTGCACAATAACATGCTTGTAGATCTGACACCCTACCTACTTAGCATGGAAGTGATTCTCCTACTAGGACGTGCAAAGCTGGTTTTGGAACTTAGTGTTGCTGTTCCCAGATGTGGGGTGAAAAGATAATCCAGGTAGGGATTCTTTCTCTGGACAGTGCTGGGCAGGTACTGGAAAGCCATCACCAGTGCTTCCTGCCTTTTTCCCTTTTCCTTCAAACCTTTGTGTGTAGAGGAAGGAATAGAGACCCACAAGTATATAAACAATTCAGGCTCTCTTTTGTTCTTTGACATGAAAAATGATTCAGCTTTTCCTCCCTGTTTTGAAAGTGAAGCTGGGAACCTAACCTAATTTCTGTGTAACTATATGGATTTTTATTTTTTGGTGAGCATTTCTGTATTTTAAAACATCCATAGAAAAGTAGTTGTTTTCCACCTTTCTTATCTGTTTCTCAAACAGAGACAGGTAGATAAGGAGGAGTCCTCAGGAGAAAAATCTTGGGAGAAGGAAAAAAAAAAACACAGTAGTTTGGGTTTTGTTTTTTAAATGGAAGAGGAAATTCTAGGAGTTGGCTCAATGCAAACACATTTGAAGTTCCATATTTCTGAATTGCAGAGTAAACACTGTTGTTGGCATTGCATAAAACAAATGCAATGCTGACTCTTCATGCTCTGTTTTCTAGATCCAGTAACAGCTTTTTCCTGGTTCTAAAAGCTGCTAAGGTTTCTCTTGATTTGAACACATCACTGGTGAGTACACTGAATCTATGCTCTATTTTTTTTTTTTTTACTATCTGAACCAAGGATTTGTTACTGCTCACTTGGTCGCTGTAACAAAGTTTCCCCTGCTGGGAGAATTGTGCATAACATACGTACAAGTTCACTTTTCCTTGATACCCTCTAACTAGAAAATAAACTGTTTTCTACATCTTTTTCCTTCCTACCCCCACAAGAAGCACTCGGAATTCTTCCATTCAAAAATAAGGAACTCAACCAAAATGCATGGCTGGCTGGCAGAAACAAGGCTTTGGAAAGCGGGGGTTGTGCAGAAGAATTTTTAATTGCTTTTGAAAAAGCATCATAGTAAATTACTCAGCAGCACCTTCTTCACTAGCTTGCAGCTCTGAATTTGGCCCATCTGTATTGTGGGTTACTGCCCATGTATGCATTCCTGCCTGACCTAATGATGCTGGTACTGAGAAATTCCCTTTTATTTATGTGGCAATGTGGTAGGACTGAGCATGCACTCTGGTATTGCATCTAGGGTACAGAGAGGGAGCTGCCAGTTGAGGAGAGGTGAACTTCTTAAATCGGCTAACTCAGTGACTGACCTCTGGTAGCCTCTGTAAAAGCCCACGCAGTGATGCACACTTAAGTGTTGCATAGAATCGCATGTTAAAGTGCTCTTTTTTTGTTTTGAAGACTTATTTAGCACTCTGTCAGCTGAGCAATCATAATGGGCTGTGAAATAATCTGTGCTCTCATTAAAGCAGGGACTCGGTAGTGTTATCACCACCCAAGTGTATGGAGCAAGAAAGGCACCAGTGTTACTGCCTACCAACTCGATTTAGCTAGCACAAATCAACTGTAATCAGTTTTATATCAACAAACTTGAACCTACGGATTTATTTTTTATTTTTCTGTTTAATTGCAGAAGACGTCTGTTGTGGGCAGGCATGGGCTGTAGGGATGTTCATGCAGCAACAGTGCTGGCCTTCCTCAGTGGGACAGCGTCAGTGGCCGGACTCCTTGCAGCAGTTCTGCTTCCAAACTGGAGGCAAATGAGGCTGTACACGTACAACAAGAACGAGAGGAATGTGACCATTTACACTGGACTCTGGATTAAGTGTGCTCGCTTTGATGGGAGCAGAGACTGTGTGATATATGACCCGCAGTGGTACACGGCGGTTGATCAGTTGGATTTGCGCGTTCTTCAGTTTGCCCTTCCACTGAGTATGTTTACTGCTGTCTCAGCTCTGTTTCTCTGCATGATTGGCATGTGTAACACAGCCTTTGTATCAAACGTGCCAAACGTCAAATTGGCAAAATGCCTTGTGAACAGTGCGGGCTGCCACCTCGTGGCTGGCCTCTTGTTCCTCCTCGCATGTGCAATTTGTCTCACTCCGTCAATCTGGGTCATTTTTTACAACAATTATCTGAACAGAAAATACGAGCCTGTCTTTAGCTTTGACATCTCTGTATTTATTGCCATTGCCAGTGCTGGTGGTCTGTTTTTCACTTCTGTTCTTTTATTTCTGTGGTATTGTGCATGTAAGAGCCTGCCTTCTCCCTTCTGGCAGCCCCTCTATTCACATGCCCCCAGCATGCACAGCTATGCCTCTCAGCCATATTCTGCACGCTCTCGCCTCTCTGCCATGGAAATTGACATTCCTGTTGTGACACACACATCTTAAAGGGACAAAGTCTTGGAAGTCGAATTTTTGAGCTCAGTCAAACCGTGCAAATTGCAGGCTTGATTCTCTCTACTGCCTTGCACTGGGTATAATCATTTGTAAGGTCATTTTCCCCAAGATGCAGTGCAATGGAGACTTGAGATCAGTATCTCTGCTGTTCTCATGTGTTCTTCCCTGAACAGCCTTTGTAGTTTTTGTTTGTTTGTTTGTTTCTTTGCTTTTTCCTCTTGAGCTGACTACAGACAAAAATTGCTGCTAATGCTGGGATAGGACACTACAGTATTGTTTGTGCAGACTGTCTTGCATATCTGTTCATCCTTCTGCTTATTGAGATCAAAGCAGGTTTGAACCTCTTTGCTACTTTGATGAACTATTTTTAAATTCTGATCCCATTAGAGGAGCTGTGTACATGGACCTTTGTAGCCATGTATTATCCAGGTGCAGAGAGTGGGAATAGATAGAGGATTTTCATTAAGTTTCTTGTTAGAGATGAGAAAATAACCTAGTGTAGTCAGAAGTGTGTTATTAGTGGGAGCAGGAAGGTGATTAAGAAATGGATTGCAGAGCTTTCATCTGGACACGTGTATTTTAAGATTGGATGACTAAAATGGGGATTTGTCAGACTAATTCAGTTCTGTAGCACTGCTCTTTGTTTTGCATTGCACACACAAAAAGCCTCCTGCTTATGAACTTCTGTGATAGAAAATAGTGTCAAATTACCTTTTATTTTCAAAGTAGCTTTTGAAGAGAATAAGTGATTTTGCTAATAATGTCCTTCTGTACTGTGAGAATGGTTTGTGAATTACTGGAGACTAGAAACTTCTGTGAATTTTCTTTCTAGTCTTTTTTAAAGAAGTTAGTAAGTTCTCTAGATCTATTTTGAGATTAAAACAGAGACGGCTTGTATTTAAAACAAAATCTGTTTAAAAGATTGAATATTTTATTTGGATGCCATCTTCAAGACCCAAAAGATGGATTTGCAAGTCAAACAAGCTTACAATCTTAAATGCTTTAAAGTATTATTCAGTTCTGGGGAGAAATGTCAGTCACTACAAATGGATTAGGAAAACCATGAAGAATTTTGAAGGCTGTGAAAGATTGTTTTAGAATGCTGTACACAAGCTGTAACATCTCTCTAAGAAGGGAATTGTGATCCTGTGGAGAGATTTTTAAATCTAGATTTATTTATTTTTTAAGGTGCATATACACAAACTCATTGTTATTTGTATTTTTCACCACTGCTGTTTACAGGAAGTTTTATAGTCTGCAGTTGCTGCAGGACTTTCATCCTGTAGCTTATTTAATTACTGATTAAGACTTTGCCTTTTCAGCCTTGTTTTTTCACACCTTTCCACTGAGCTATTTTAAAAGCTAGCTGTTTCCTACATTTCCACATCCCAATTGGAGAAAGTGTCCTGTTCCTATTTTCTGTAAGATGTGAGCTCACAAGTTATTAGAAGCTTCAAAGATGAGGAAAGTTTATAAATTCCCAACCTGGGATGTCTTTAACTCATTTTTACCTCCTCAAATGCAGGGTGGGCCAAATCTGGAGGATCAAAGCTTTTCAGTATGGACTTTGAAATTACTCAGAAATCTGACGATAGTACATTGGGCACTGTTACAGTTAAGGCAGTTATTTGACTTGCTGAGATTTTGGCAAATTGAGGTTTGGGTTTTAAGATGTCATGGTAGTATGGAATGTTATTTTGATTGGCAGCATTCTGGAGGTTAGCAGATATTTGAATTTCATTAATCTCAGAACAAATCTGTTTTGCTAAAATGAAGTAAGAAGTCTTTAATTCTATTTCTGTGAACTCTTGTAAGGTCTCAAAAATCAGTTCATTTCCTTTATAATAGAAAAATGAACAAATGCTCCCCTGGGCAAATCTTGTTGTGTTACATCTGTGCAATAACAGTGTATTGAGAGGAATCTCTTTGTGCAAACCAGCAGGCCTCGGAAGCTAGTGGACCAAGTGAGGAAGTTGATCTCTGTTGTAAGTTCCCAGCACAGTCAGTGGAGCTACAAAGCCCTTCCAGTAGGTGACAGCGTGCTTGGTGAAACAGCAGCCTAAGGAATCACTGTAGAGGATAAAGAATCCTTAAAAAAAAACAGGCCTCTGAAGTTGCACAAACATTATATCCTTTAAGTTTTCAAAATATGATGTTAGATGAAGGATCATTTTTTTTTAATCAGATCATGACTTGTGGGATTAGATACATGTATAATGCTATGCAAGGTCACTTTTTTTTTTTTTATTATTTATTTTAAAATGGAACTTTGCTTTACAGTTACTCTTGCTGTCTAACCACAGACATTGTTGCTGCTGCAGGGACTGCTGCTTTGTGATTTCACATCGCTTTGCTTCCTCCTCCAGTGTCTTTTCTTCTTTGTGCCTTGCTTAAGTTATGAGTTGGCCAGTAAATGTCTGTTTATTGTCAGTGTCTGGAATGCTTTTTAAGCCTAAATTTATAAAGCATTGTGACCGTTTTGGAGGGGTGATGAGTACATCTGTGAGTGACTTTAAAAGGACCCAAATCTTCCATATCTTCAGAGCCTGGCAGGCCAATGCTTTCTTCGGACAGTAAGTGCAGCCAGTGTTTTTTCTGTATAGTTTAGATAGCAGACATCTGTAACAACTCTTTTGCATTTCAACTTTGATTTATATGCATAAAACTTTCAATTAGTATTTGCTGCTGCCTGAGCTGATAACTTGTTGCTTTGTAAATTATGTTTTTTCAAAAGTCTGATCTATGAAAAGCAGGAATCCAAAAGTTAATGGATTCCAGTGTAAGCTGTAGTTAAAGTAATATTCCTCAAAAAGGCTGTTGCTTCCTGTTGTATCAGGAAAGCACAGCTGAGTCTCTTTCAACAGTGCTATCAATGTGAGTTGCCGCTGGATCATAAGTGAAGTTAGCTGGAAGTGCTATGCTCTTTTTCATCTTGTTTACAGAAGGGGTGGCCAACCTGCAGTGCTTGAGCTGAGTGCCACTCCAGTGGGTCTCTTGCCAAGGTGACTGCTGTACGCAGCAGTAGGCCTGGGGAGGGACAGCATTCCCAGGGCTTGGAGCAGACACATGTCCTGCAATTACTTATAACAGGGAAGAGCTGCTGTGGAGTCATTGGCACTCCAGCCTCTGGCCAGCTGCTCCTTCCTGGACAGGCACTCTGGGTCTTGAACAGGATTTTAATTTGTAGCTCATGCAGTCAAAGGTTGGGTGCTCTGGCTTATGGGAATCTGTTGGGTTTTTTTTCTTTTTTTTCCAAGTAATTCCTGTCCAGTTTTTAAAGTTGTGTTACATACAATGTGGATTCTTTCTATGTGAAACAGAAGATATGTATTTTTAATAAAACATTCTCATACAGATGCCAATTATTTCATTTAATTTTGTGGAAAACAGTAACTATTAGAATATGAAAGATTTTATCTGCTTTGACATTGATCACCAGACTTGTCAGGCAGTTTCAGATAACAGGCTTACAATACATAATAGATACTGCATTTTTAACTCCCAAATTTTGTAGTCCTGCTGCTTTAAAAAAAAAAAAAAAAAAAAAGACACTTTCTGAAAGTCTGAGTGTTACTTACTATTTTGCTTTACTTTTATTCTGAAAAGTTCTAGAATTCTTTTTTTCTTAAAGTGGAAAAAGGTTTTTTCTCTTAATCTAGATGATTTTGTGGCCATACTGCAGGCTCCAGGCCAGAATCTGGTCAGTGCCACAGCAGAGCCAAAGTAGCAGTGTGACATAAGGAAGAGCACAGTGCTTTGCCTTAGAGCCAACACCCCATCTTTTCCCTTGGGTAAGTTCTGCTGCTTGCTCAGCTATCACTCACCCAATGCAACTTTCTAATGCAGCTGAAAGTGTCAACTGTGTGGAATCACTTTTCTCCAAGATTGGTAAGCTTGGCTTTGTATGCGTTGGGGAAGCAGCGGTGGCATTAGCTGTCCTCCTTCCCTCTCCTATGCCAGCTGTGCTGTCAGCTGGAGAATATGCTGCTGCCTTACAGGTGACAGTTGTTTGGGCATCCCAGGGGCTTGTGGCAGTGCAGGGCTACGGCAATGGCTCATAAGGTTTCTCTTCCATCATGTGCTGCTTCTGCCACCCCCAGCTCAGCAGCACTGTGGGGATTCAGTGACATGGGACAGAACGCAAACAGCATTAGGAATGCTGAGGCCATACTGCAAGTTCACAAAACGGTCTGGATAATGATATTATGAATATAATGAGATTTGCTGATAATTTCTCAGTAAACTTCTAGTATTTTAAACTGGCACTCTGGTAAACTTAATCTGTTTGGGAAAGACTGTTTAGATGAGAACAATTCTTGTAGAATACACACAGTGTAAGAGAGTTGCCAGTACTACACCTTACCTGAGGCAGTGGAAAAATGCCTGGAAATCCTCAGCTTCTCTGGTTTCACTTCCTCCTTTGCTCCATGTTCAGACAGGCCTCCTGTGTTCTGAGAGCTGCTGTGAGGCTGATTGACTGCTGACACAAATACAGAACTCAACAGAGAACTCGGTTTCTACCAAAACATGGGAGTGCCCCATTTCTTTTTGTACTAACATTCCTAAAAAGCTAACTCGCCTATCTCTGCTCATTGAAAACAAATCTCCGAGGGCAGATTTTCCTGTCTTTATGTCACAGGAACTGAGTTTGCATCTGTGGTTCAGCAGCTGTGTAATATTACTTATCCTTTCTTCTATGAGCAGGCACCACAACTAAGCAGCAGCAAATGGATTTTTTTGTTTTGTTTTTTGTTTTATGTTTTTGCTCCACTGACATATCAGCACTCATCAAACTAGACACCGAGAGGCCTCATCCAAGGATGAGCAAGCATGTGGTTTCTGATTTCAACACTGCTTCTTATCTGTGTTTCTGTCAGTTTGCTCATCTGGGTATTAGGTTGTTAGGGACAGAGCTCTGTCTTTTGAGTGCAGCAGCTCAAAGGAGCTGTCAATGCTGAACACAGGGCAACAGAAATGCAGTGAGCTATGGGTGTATGAAGGTTAAGGAAGCTTCTTTGAAGGAGTGAAACTGGGAAGCTGGACTGCGAGGGCAAGACAGCTGTCCAAGCATCTGCCCTATGAAGAGAAAAATATGTAATTAAATCCCATCTTCTTGCTCCTTTTGCTATTTGTTTTCTCTTCTGCTTGCTTAGTTTTCAGCCTCCTAGTCAGCTAATCTGGTTTCCCGCCTGGGCACGTGAGCTCCACTGTCAACAAAGGCAGCAGGAATGTGTGAGTAAAGGGCAAGATGGGAGCCTGAGGTTGATTCTTTGTAAGCCCTTACTTTGAGACTTTTGTTTTAAGGAGTATTTTAAGTAAGAAAGACCATTCTAATTCTGGAATTTTCTGTGTAAGCTGATTGTGTTTGTTAATAGAATGAATACATTGAGTTTATTAGAAATGCTACATTTTGAGAAAAACATGGGACATCTGTTAGCAAGGAAAAAGTCATGATTCAAAACATAAGACTTCCCAAAGTTTGTTCGCTTTTCTTTCATTTCTTCCTCATTCACTTAAAGAGCTATGGCAAGGAAAAAAGGGAATTAAGCAAAATTAAAAGTCTTTAAATGGTAAGATTACATTTAAACGATGCATTAAGAAATTTCAACTGACGCTGATACTGGTAAGGGACAGATCTGAATATTAACCTATTTGCCTTAGCTCATGGTTCGATCTGAATGGTTTAATGCTATCTCTGAAGATAGCATAGTGGATGACTTATTGCACTGTTTTGACTCTAACCAGTTCAGCAGCAATAAAGTGCTCAGGTTCTTTCTATTGCTATGCTAAAATGTTTCACCAGGAAATTCAGCCTATGTTTAAAAGTATCACCTCCGGAAGCAGTGGATGTGGAATCCTCCCAGTGGGAGGGTATTTTTCTCACAAGGCAGCCACAGGTAAATCAGACAAATTTTGTTGCTTTCTGTGGCTGCCTATTCTGCTTGATTCTGCTACGCTGCTCCTAGAGATGGCCTTGAGAATAGAAGCCCAGCCATAAGAAATAGTGATTCCCTTTTCTGTTCTTTCTCAGATTTGTGAGGCAGGCACTTCCAGACATGCTTAGCTTTGAGCTGCCATCTGCAAATGTGGCCAAATGCTATTGGTTCCATAACAGCAGAGGTGAGGGTATTTCCCTTGAAGGTAATTGGGAGGGCCAGGCACATGGGCAACCACAACACATGGCAATTCTGGCACCGCTGCTTAGAAATGCTGAGGTTCTGGTGGGGCTTTCATCAGTTCTTCTCTCAGCTGCTTGCTGGGTTAGAGAGCTCATAATTCATTGTGTACATTGGTTCTGGTTAGTTTGCTTGTACGTGTACAAATGTCATGTGGCTGCCTCTTAATTAGCCAGGGAGTTATGAGAACCTTGAGAACCACTAATCTTAGCTGCTGAAGCCTATATGCCTTACTCAAGATGTCATCTGAGAGCTGCAATTCTCTCATCTCTCAGCACTAATCTGCTTAGAATTCCTGTTGGAGATTTTGAGCACTGGGCAAAACAGAATCTGTTTGGGCCACAATTTCCTACTTACAGTAAGATTTGAATGCATCACAGAGCTATATTTCTTTTTTTAAACCACAGAAACTTGGGTCTTTTAGATAACATGAAAACAATAAATTTGATGAAAAATGTCTCTGAGCTGCTAGCATTTTCATACTGAAGTATGAAAAAAACGTTTTGATTCTCAAGTCAGCTAAGTAAGTTAATGCTTCCTGAGAAGAAAGGTTGCCCTTGCCGGTTTCTATCCCTAGAAGATTTTCCTTTTCTTTGAAGGCCCTTTCTGTGCCCTTCATTGGCAGTTCCCTAACAAATTCCAGGATCACCTCCCTGTTTTTCCAGGCTGGGAGAATTGGTTCTTTGGGGCCAGATCCCCATAATAGCTCTCCAGTAGTAACTTCTTGCACAACAAGATGTCTCAGATGACATCTTGTTATTCCTGTAGGATACCAGATACAGGAGGAGGAGCTGCAAAAGCTTCTGTATGATCTATCACACATAACAGCATACACCTGGATTGATTTGCTTCATTACTGACATACATTAGTAAGCTAAAATTAATCATGTTTCCTAGGCTGGTCCTGGAAATGATTTTTTTTTTTTTTCCCCAGAGCTATTTTATAGTGTTTTGAATTTTGTTACTGATAATCCTCCACTGCAGCAATTTAACACATTTTCTTTGGTTTATTTCTATGCTCAGGCTGCTATTAGTTCTGAAACAGAAGCTTGCTACCTTGAGTACAGAGGAGCCTATATTGTGAAACTTATGTATTTCAGTCCCTCCAAAGGAAAAAGATATAACTAGGTGCTACAAGATTCCAGGGTGAGCAATTCTGTGACATGTGCTGGAATGCTGCAATCCTGCTTTTAAATATGCAAATTTTATGCTGCAAATGAAATAATAAAAAAGACTTATGCTCTTTGGTGGTGTGGAATTAGAATCCATACCTAGTTACTGGACAGGAGTTTTGTGCAATACACCTTGTTCTTGAATTAAGGGGACAGACAGGAAGATAGAGCCAAGTAACAGCAAGATGTATTGGCATCCAATTCTTGAATTACTCCAGTTGATAAAAAGAAAAAAAATTCTATCAGTACTTTATATGGAAAGCAATCAGGACAGAGATATTTCAGAACAGATACAATCTTTCAAAAGACTGTAGTAGTGATATATAACATTCTGAACCAAATCTGAGTCTGTTGCAGAGAGTAAAGAAAAGCTGAAATGCTGACAAGACAGTAAATGCACTGTATTGAGAGCAAGATCCAGTGTCTAAGTTAAACTGTACATTAAGTCACATGTAATAGAATGTGAACTGTCAAGGGAAAATCTGGACCCCTCACACTACAGAAAATGGTCTAAATGAAAGCAGCTGTGTGGTTAAATTCTTCTCCTATACTCTGACACTAAATAGTTAGCTGATCTTTATCAGATTTAACAAAAGAAACCTCCAGAAGTTAGATAAGGCCTGGGAAATGGCAGCCAAGGGGTATTTCCTGTCAATCTGCTAAACCAATTGCTTAAATCAAGTGGAGTTATTCATTGCTGAAATGCAACAGGACCCTTCTTCCGCTGAGCTTTTCTATTTCATGTTTCTCCTGTTTACCCTACCCAAAACTAACTGCAGTTCTTCAAAGTGTCTCTTGCTCCAGCTACAGTTAAGGACATGTAATAAGGCAAAAACAATGGGGAAAAACACAGTATCCTGGAAATAGGTTTCTTTAGAGAGCAATGGCAATTTTAAATAGCAGAAACCAAGTCATCGTGATCTGTGTGGCATTACAGCCACATTCCCAGGGAAAGCCTAGGCCTAGTTAAACCACAATGCAGAATGCACCCAACAGGCAATCACAAGTTGCTTATATTATTTCACAGTTGGATGAATGCCGTTCAGCGCAGCTCTCAATTACAGAGGTGCTGCAGTTGAGGAATGTTAAGCTGTATGTGAGACATATGGACACCAGTCAAGTTGTCTTTAAGTCACAGTGAGGTGTAGCTGGATGTTAGGGATGTCTGGGTGTGCACACTCATTGCCCTGAAGTCATTTACCTCCCAGTGGTCTGGGAACTCCTCAGCCCATCCCTGCATGGATGAGGCACAGCTCGGGACAGACAGTGGATTGAGTGAGACAAGGTGACAGACCCATGCTTGCAGGAGAGCTTCAGGTGGGAATTTCAGACAGTTCTAAAGATTCTCCCCACACAGCAGCTGCAGGGCCAAGAAAAAATTGTATGCCTGAATTTGTTCAGTTAAAATCCTGGGTGAAAACCTGTTCCTTTCTCAGGCTGCTGGTGGTTACTGCTGCAGGACCACCAAACTGTATGCAGATAGGATGCTAGTAAATGGCCCATGGAAACAGTTTCTGTAGAAGCACAAATGATCGCACAGGACTCACTCATTGTACATAGTTAATATGATGTTTTAAGTGTAGTTTAAAATCATCTATAGCAATGGATGATGCATATGCTATGAAAACTGAGCAGAGAAGCTGGAGAGTGTCAGCTGAAAACATTGCAAGGAAGGATGCTTGTAAAGGGAAATTCTCAGCAGCAAATAACCATCTTGTTTGGGAAATCTGTGCCAAGGTCACAACTATTTTTCTAAATGCTGTCCATTTATTTGTGCAATGACACTCAGTCAAAAAAATATTATTTCCATCCAAGATAAGCTGCACTTCACAATTAATTTTGTCCAGGTAAGTCCAGTGGTTTTCAAAATAAATTAATTAGCCCTGCTGGAACTGATTTGTTCAGTACAAGTTGTAACAGAAAATTCTATGCTCTCTTGCTTGAAATATCGGAGAGGACTAAATATTAACAGCTGTTTATGCAGTGCCAGATTTTACTGATCTCCAGTAAACTTGGAAGCACATGGCTTGCCATTCTGAGTGCAGTAATATTACCATAAACCTCACAACAGACTATAATTCAATTAGATTACAATTTAGTACTACTAACCATCCTGCCAAATAGTGCACTCAGCCCTGATATTCCAACCATTCCTCTGCCTTAAAAACTTTGTATGTAATGTGAGCTGCAGGAGTCAGGGGACAAAGAATTTTGCCATATGCCTTTTCTGGCAAGACTAACATTTTTATCCCTCTGTTATAGCCACAAGAGAATGAAGTCATTATGGAGATACTCTCTAAAAAGTATATTTATTCCCTAAACATTAAGTTTGTGATCACATGAGTACTGTATAATGAAAAGGAATTTAAAATCAGCTTTTATATACCACGCCCTTAGCAAAGATATTGAACTGATCTTAAAAATACCTCTAGGCTCTCTTTTTGCACTGTGGGTGCAAATCTTAGTCCCATGACAGCAGGGGCCCACATCAATTGAGAGGAATGGCTTATTTTATTTGCCCCGGTAGCATTCAGCTAATCTTTTTTTTTTATTATTTAATTTTTATTTATTAAATTTATTAAGACTCTGTAATAGACAGTTTAATCACAGAGTTTGCCTGAAAGTTCAGTTGGGTCTTTGTATTTATCGTAAAATTGCAAAACCTCAAGTATATCAATTCATCCCTATTCTGCATTGTTCTGATCCCTGAAAATAGCTGATGAAATATATATCTGCAGGACCGAAGCCCATCTGCTTATATTTATTGCTTCTAACTATTAGTATCTCTACAAGCTTTGTTTCAATGGATTACTTATGGAATGGTGGTTATTTGATTGAGACGAGGAAGATTTTCACCTGCAAAATCCTTTTCTATTTGACCTTGAGAAATAACTTGTGGAGCTTTTCCTTCTTGCTCAGATACCTTTTACCAAAGCATATATTTATAAAACCAAAAATGCAAAGAAAATAGACAATGAGAGTGATGTTCTAATTGCTTACAGAGTTTATCAGCTAAATTATTTATATACATTGTAATAGGACAAGCTGGGCAGGCTCAGGGTGGTGCAGTAATACTGTCATTAAGGCTATCAACTGAACATACATAGACTTTGTAACTGCCATGTCACTTCTGAGATTGTTATCAGTGGTAATAATGAAAAATAAAACATCTCAAAACAGCCAAATCAGTCCTTTGTTCAGCTACTGAGTGAATGGCTCATTCAGCTGTTCTAACACATGAAAGGAACTGGAGCAGAGATGACAAAAAAGGGGCCCTGGCCAGAGCTGCTGCTAAAACAGCATTTATACAAACCTGGTTCAAACTCCCAGGTAGAGTCTGTGGAGTTGGCAGAAAAGTTATTGCTATCATTTGAAATGAATATGGGAACTATGATAGGAAAACAAATTCTGTTTATTTTCTGAGATTTTCTTTTTATTTATAGTTTTAATACATACTGCTTGTTCCAAACCCAGGTGCTTGTTAGAACACTTTTTCATGTCTTCTACGCTCCATTTTCTGGGAATTTATGTCTGCCAAGGGAGTGCTTACCTGATCAAGAAAAAGCTAATTCATTACTATGTGAGAGAATTACTGAAGTTGTTAATAAATTATATTAATGCTTTTGTCCCTGAAAGGATAGAGCAGAGAAGATGGATATAGCCATGCTCCAAAGAGCCCTCAGCAAATTCTTTTATTTCCTCTTCTCTCATAACTCTTTGCTCCAGCTGAGAGACACTTCCTTTGGAATTACCATGCTAGAAGCATTTCAAGTAAAAAATAACAAGCTCTGGCTTGAGCTGCCTTATGAGAAGTCATTCTTCACTGCATACTTAAAACTACCTGACACTAAGATTCAAAAAAATAGCTAGAGAACTTCCACCCTACCTCAAACATAATTCAGTGCATTTAATAAAAAAATATATGGAATGTAACAGAAGTTTGGGAAAAAAGTAAAGAAAATGAATTAAAACAGCTATATAGAGTCATTGCAAGGACACTTTTAGCTCAGAATCTAGCCTGAAACTGCAGTTAACATCAGATGCCCAAGGCAGAGTGTCAGATTGAGGAAAACAAATAATGCATCTTCCTTGGCAGCCACACATGGCTTCTGGCAGTGTGGTTCAGAGACTTTCTGAACTAGAGGTGATCTCTCAGTATTCAATACCTGTAAACAGACATGTTCTGAGAAGTAAAAAAAAAAACCCTAGAAGATCTTTTCGGATTGATCTGAACTTAAGTGTCCTTAACATCTGATGACAGTTTCACAGCTTAGCTATACTTCAAGCACCTTATTTTATTCTGAGGACTTTTGTTTTCCATTTTCTACTTGATAATTTTGTTCAGTACACTTTAGGTCTTGTACTAGAAAAGACAGCCACTCTGTTTTCAGTTTTTCTGTGTCATGACTTTCTACATCTCTGTCATATGACTCATTAACTGCAGTTTATTGAATTACTTCTATTTATGTAAGCAGTTTTGTACCTTTGATAATGCTTGTCATGCATCTGCTATTCCAAGAGCATGTTTCTAGTGACTTAAGAAATGGAAACATTAAAAAAAAAGTGTTTCAGAGCACAAAGATTTATGAACTTTAACACATGGAAAAATTTGGTCTTCAGCCAACTCAAGAAGGCTGAAGAACTTGTGAATCATTACTGTTCAAGTAAAAGCACCTTGGTTTGCATATGGTGCTTTCACCCACACTTTGACTTTGGTTTTCGAACACTCTCTGAAAACAGAGAAGCAGAAATGCAAGTGCTGTGGGCAGAAATCCAAAGATGACATAGGCTATGTGAAATGTAAGTAACTCTTCAATATATGGGTTGAAATGTCATTTAAGGTGAAGGCACTTTCCAATCTGTAACTGTCAGATCTCTCACAAAGCCATCCTGGTGTGATATCTGTCAGCTTTGAAGGCCGACAGCCCATCTTAGAACCAAGGGACAAGATTCATTCCCTAAGTCCCCCAAGTTACTAGCAGTTAGCCTGTTGCCCTCTGAATGTTTTTCTGGAGCTACTCATCTCTTACTGCGGGGGATTTCAGGGAGATTAATTTCCACAGTAAGGTGTAATAGATGTCTGAAGACAAAAGGGGTGGCAAAGTCAAACTCTGTGAAGAACATTCATCTTACTTCTCCTAAAGTGCTCAAGTACATTTTCAATGACTCAAACAATGAAGAGCTGCTCTCCCTACCCTCACAAACTTGATTTCATAATGACACGACTGACAAAAGTGGTCTAAATGCCACCTACTATGTGAAAGAGGGTCAGAAGCAATGGTCATCACTACTGCCTGAAATGGTCAGAGCCACTCTTGGAGGGAGTGACAAAGATGATTCAGGGCCTGAATCTCCTATATGAGGAAAGACTGAGAGACCTGGGGCTGTTCAGCCTGGAAAAGGCTTAATGGGGAATCTTATCAGTGCTTATAAACATCTAAAGGGTGGGAGTCAAATGGATGGGACTGGGCTGTTTGCAGTGGTGAAGGTGACAGAACAACAGCTAATGGGCACAAACTGGAACATAAGAAGTTCCAACTGTGAGGCTAACAGAGCACTGGAACAGAAAGAGGTGGTGGTTTCTCTCCCTCTCTGGAGAAATTCAGGACACATCTGGACGCCTTCCTCGGGGTCCTACTGTAGGAACTTGCTTTTATCAGACGGTTGGACTCGATGACCTCGGGGTCCCTTCCAACCCCTGCCATTCTGTACTTGTGTGACCGTTCGTTTTCTAAGTGAAGCAGTCATTCTTGGCTATCTACTGCCCAATATCGAACCTCCCTTTCCTGAGCCAGGCGATAGAAAAGCTAACAAAGCTCAGCTGCAGAACGCACAGCCTGCTAGAAGCCAAACGCGCAGCTGTGGGGCGCCTTCAGCACGGCTCCACGGAGCAGGCGCAGTGCCCGCCCTACGCACCAGCTGAGGCTGCGCGGGGCGATGGGCGCGCGGCGGGCGCGGGCGCTGCTGGGCCTGGTGCTGCTCTGGAGCTGCGCCGGGATGGCCGAGGAGCTCCTCGCCACCGCGACTCCGCCGGCACCGGCGCAGGGTAAGGAGGAGGCGGCGGCCGAACGTCTGCGGGAACTGCGGGCAGCGCGAAGCTCGCCCCGAGGCCACCGCGCGCCGTTCGGAAGCGCCCTGTGGAGGGGCGGGTGCCCTCGCCCCCACGTCCTCCTCCGCCGCAGGTGGGGCGGGGCGGCCCCAGGGGGTGGGGTCTGGGGGGCTGCTGGCTGGGGAACGTGCCGCCCGTTTCCTCGCTGATAACGAGGAAATCGCCTGGGAAGCTGGCTGCGTGCTGTTCCATCCTGCTCGTTGCCTTGGGGTCGGTTATACCGCTTTTGGAAGGCGTTTGAGTGATTTTAGCAGATGCGAGTAGAAAGGTTGGGTTAGTCTGCTTTAAATTCGGGTATCCTATGTAGTCTGTGACACCTGCTTTTAAAGTCCCATTTGAGGAGTCTCGTTTATTTTATGGTAGGGTTTGTACTTGAGAAAAGACGTCTGACTTGGTGAGACCTGGGACAGCAGAGGAAGGGAGCTGCCTGTTTCTCCATAGCTCCTCAGCAGTTAGGAAGGAACTTGCTAACAGCTGCCTGTTAATCAGTCTCTTTCTAATAGAAGCATACAGCAAAGAACTTGGTTTGAGACAAAAACTGGCTTGAGTTGGCAACATGGTTTCTTGGAAAGGACTTTGTGTTTTTATTTCCATGTGATTTTAGGAAGTTGCTCATGGCACAAAGTGTGCTGTGGAAAGATTCAGTGACCTTTAAGGAATAAGTGCTAGAAATCAGATTAAAGTGAAGAAGAAAGGCTGGATTTCTATGTCGTATCAGTAGTTTTATAGTCTTATTTTAATCCTAAATGAAGTAGTTGCTAAACATAAGGCCTTGCTGACTGTCAGGTGACTCAGTTACCAGAGTGATGGTCTCATGAAGAGCAAGGAGGCTGTTCAGTGGTAAGTCTGTGGCTGGAGAACATGGCACGCTGTGCTGCTCATTGATGTGGAAGTTTAGCAAAGTTGGATGTGCACAAAACAGGGCTACAAAGGTTTTCTGCTTGCAAGTGCCCCTAAGAGAAGGATGTTCTACAGGGCTTGATTACTGGAGAAAAAGGAAACTTGAAGGGCAACAGGAGTACTTTTTCTAACTATGCTGGGTGGGAAGGATGTAGATAGAAAGCAAACTAATACAAACTATCCATGAATAACGTAAGTGTGAAAAGGTTTCTGACTATCTGAGCAATTGTACTGTTTTGTTTTTTAGTGGAATAGTGGGAGCTTCCTCCTGAAAGGATCACTGGGCTGAAGGCTACAGCGCAGTTCTTAGTGTTTCAGAGCCTTGTCTTCCTTAAAAAAAAATAAATAGTAATAATAATAAAAAAAACCCTTTGTATGTGCTGCTTTCCTGCACATTAGGGAGGTGGAGCAATGTGTTTAAACAAAGGCTTTTTAAAATTGTCTGTGCATTCCATTGTGCTTGTATTTTGTGAAGGAGAGCCTGTATGCTTTATCTGTGTTGTTACACAGGTCCGTGAGTGCATTCCCCAGTAGGTGAGGTCATACAAGTAATTAAGGTATTACAGTTCCTGTATGTGCTGACAGAATTCTAGTCATTAAAAAAAGAAAATTGTGTGTAAACAGTAATAGTTTTTATCTATTTCCCTGTGAGAATATAATCTTGATACTGTAGCTAGCTCTGTGCAAGGTGTGTTATGCTCAGTAAAAATGGTACTGCTTATCAAATCCTGCTTCTGCTTCTTGGTAAAACACTTCAGTAAGAATGATTCTGCTTATCAAATGCTGCTTCTGCTTCTTGGTAAACCAGACTTGCTATGTAAAAACAGTTCTTCATTTTATTTCATGTTAGATGCTTAATGCTTATTTCATATGTAAATATAAAAGACTGATGAATAACTAAAAATGTATCACTGTTAGTAGTAGTGCTATGCCTGACAATTCCTTTTTCCCTGATGAAGTTATGATAGTGCCTGTTTGAAACTGGAAACTTCGAAGTTGCTTTTTTTTTTTTTATCTCTGTGCCTGTACACATAGTGCTGTTTCCAAGTAGACTGGGAGACTGCGTGTTCCTTAGCTTGAGAGAAGTTGCTTCTGTTCTCTACTCTTGAAGGGAGCAAGCATGTAACTGCTGGGAAATATGTGGATCTTCTAAGTTAGGCAGCCCAGAGAAGTGTATAAGGCGGAACAAAACTGTTTTTCCAGTTACTGGAGTAGCATTATATTTTGTAACATCATCCCTTTCATAATCAAAATTTTTGCTTGTACCTAGTAACGTGTATGAGGAGAAAAATCTAAGTATCATGTTAAACATTTGAATACACATAAATGTGATACGTGTGGTGGTTTTTTTTTTCTTCTCTAGCATGTTCAGAGTTTTCCCAGAGGTCCTGTGAAGAATGTTTAAAAAATGTTTCGGTAAGATTTTAAGTATCTTTTTCTTTATATATATATATATATATATATATATATATATATATATATATATATATATATTTTACCGGGAACTTGATGCTTTTCCACTTCCTATTAAGCTGAGTTGTGCGTTGGCTGTTTGGATGGGTTTTTTTGTTCTTGTTTTCTAGGAATGATGAACCTGGTTAAACTACCCTTAATAAGAGAAGATCCAGATCAGTAGGTTCTAGGCTGGTTTTGAGTTAGTAGAAGTGCTCACTTGATTTCCTTCTTCTTTCCAATTGTCACGCTGTACTTTCCCTCTCCAGGTGCTCTGGTCTGGTCAGTTGCTGAGCGTATTTCTCTGGCTTGGCTGGAGGGCACTGACTGAGTAGAATGTGGGCTGCACATTGCTGTGGGTTCTGGGTGCTTCCACAATGCAACCAAGCAAGTTGCTGCTCCTGGTTTTGATTCTTGCCTTCAGTTTGGAAGCAGCATTGGTTGTATTTCCACCTTACAGGAGAGCTGGGTAAAATTACTCATAGGTGGATAAAATGCCTTGCATTTCTTGTATCCAGATAATGAGAGCTAGCTATGAGTGAAGCAAGCTAGAAATGCCTTTTTCTAGAGTTGTCTTGAGCAGTGCATTCAACTGAAGCAGAGTGGATTGGTGCTTTGTAGATGTTCAGATGCATTGCTTCTCCACCGCCAGGCTAGGTCACTGCAGCAAAGTGTTTTGATTTCCAATGAGACTGTAGTAATGAAGACATTTAAATCAGTGGAATTTGATTCTGTGTCCTTTACTCAAAAGCTTTGCAGCTCTGTAGTATGGTAAGTTGTGATAAATATCCAAGTCTGTCTGCCCCTGCAGTGTGAGAGAGTGTTTCCAGTTCTAGCCTGTTACTAGTTGTCACTGAGAAGAATTGCTTCAGGAGTTCTGCAGTTACATAAGTTACTGTGAAACTTTCTCAAGGGATAATTGAGAAATATCCAAACTTATCTGTTTTGTGCTTGTTTTATGCATTTATGTATCTTTCTGAATTTAAAAAAAAAATTAATTGCTTTGTGTAGATGTAGCCATTGATTGTGGGCTGATGGACTTTTGTATTTGTCATCATAAACCTGGCATTGTGTAAAGAACTCTTCATCTCCAAAAATGCAACGTAGGAAACAGGAAATACGGGTCCTTGAAGGTTAAATGTTCGTTACTACCAGTGGTGTGACTGTCACTTCAAATAGGCACTGTGGCTGGTGCCTGGGAGGACCAAAACTGGCACATGAGCACCACCTTATTAACCTGAGAGCTGTGTGTTCACCTTGTGAGAGAAAAAAGTCCTTTAGATGTCTATGTGCTCTGAAGGCACTGTAGCAGTTACAGATACATTGGTTTGACAGGTTCTGAAAATAATGATGGAGACCAGTCTTGTGCCAATGACAGAATGATGGATGATTCAGAGCAACTACTGCAATAGCATCACTGTTAACCTTGAAGAAGTGACTTTAGACTTAATTCAGAGAACTCACATGTACGTTTAAAGAAGAAAAAGGCTTTAAGTAAAGCTATCAGCATTTGTTTGAGCAATATGAAAGCAAAGGATTGCTGGAATTAGGTAAATTGCTTTAGTTGAAGAAGTTGCAAGTTGATGATTGTGGAGGTAATAGCAGCAGATAAAAATGAAAATTAAACTTCTAGTGAATAACTAAAAATCCAAACAAACTCTAAAATGTAGTCATTTGATTCATTTAAATAGAATTATAATCCAAATAATCTGATCTTTGTAGTAATTATAGTTGAGTTAGTTTTCTGAGTTGATGAGTACCTATTTTCTCGTACTTCTATCAAGAAGTTCTGAATACTGACATTGTCATGGATGCGCTGTTGCATTTCATTTTAAACGTACTATTTTGTAAGGAATAATGTGTGAGAGTTTTGGTTAGAACTTTTGAATCCAGAAACTCAGCTAACTCAAAATGAGTATTACTATAAAATTACCATTGCATTAAAAACTGATAAATTTATCATGAGATAATGTGTAGATATTGCTTGATGTCTTAAGAGAATCATCTCTTTGTGTGATTCTCCATTCTATTTACTTGATTTGCTGGGTTAATTGTGGTGAATATAAACACAAAACCTTTTTATTCTCAGGTGTACTGAGTACCTTAGTATGTCACCAAAATGATTTCAGACCTGTATAAATATTTATCTCAAAGTGCAAAATTCAAATTAGGCTTACTTCGGAATTGTGCCAGAACTTCTGTAGGTTCCATACTACAAGATGCTATGAGCGTGTAATACTGTATCATACTTTTGTCTGTGGAGAGGAGCACTTGATTATAAATTGCTTTATAATTGATTAGTTGTTACAAATTGTTTTCTGAAGATCAATAATTTTTTGTTTGTTTTGCACAGTGCCTTTGGTGTTTCACCAACAACACTTGTACTGATTATCCTGTAAGAAGCATTCTTCCATCATCTTCGTCATGTTCACTCTCAAATGCTCGATGGGGAGTTTGTTGGAGTACGTACTAATTCTACTTCTGCGGTAGGGATGCATCTACAACTATGCTCAGTCTGAAGTGAGGCTGCCACTTACTGCAGCTTTTCCCTGATAATTTTACTGGGAAGGTTGTGGAGGGGTGGGGAAAGGCAGTGGTTATGATTGGAATGTGGAATATCCATCCCTTTGGTCAGTTCAGGACAGGTGTCCCAGCAGTGCTCCCTCCCAGTCTCTGCACACTCCTAGCAGACTGAAAGAGCAGCCTAGATGTTAAGCAAGACCTGTTCAGCAATAGCGAAATGCTGGTGTGTTATCAGCACTATTTGAGCCAAAATTCTAAGTAAAAATACAGCACTGTATGGGCTGCTATGAAGAAAGTTAACTGCATCCCAGCTAGGCCCAGTAAGGAATGACACTTGTACTGCATCCTTTTGCAAAGTGGTCATTAAGGGTTTTACTGATACTGACGGTGCTTTTGACAGGTAGGTTGTTGGCTTGTTTTTTTGTTTTTTTTTTTAATAGAGGAAGGATTTCTAGCTTGTGTGGTTTGTGTTTCTGGAATGAATATAGCTTAAACACAGAATTATTACATTGTAAAGGAGCACATTCCTGGCAAAAGTGGTAAAAGTTTAAAAAAAAAAAAAAAATGTCAGAAGATGTGTTTTGCTTCAGAGATTTTTTTACGAATTCTATGCAGCAGTACATTGTGGTCGATACCATCTGGATCCCTACCTGTGTGACCTATTGCTGGGTACCTGTTTTAGCAGGGGAGTTGGGCTTGATGATCTCCTCAGGTCCCTTCCAATCCCTGCAGTTCTGTGGTTCTGTGGCCTATTCTTATTGAGGCTCTCCCCTTCAGATTTAGTAGGAAACTTAATTAATCTGTTAGCACAGTCATCTTAATTTTCCTTTTTGCAAATAAAATGAAGAGACAGGCATTGGCTCAGTTTTGCTGAAAATAAAGGTGAATATTGCAACTCTCAAAATTCAAAAACAAATAACCAGCTTCCAGTTACAGTTTTTTATGGAATAAAAAATTAACACATTATCAATTGCTTTTGCCCATAATGTACGTATACTGCTGCATCTACATAGCTGCTTTTTGGTCACAGTACAGTGACTGAAGTAGTTATTGGGAGGACAGAACTGTGCAACTGCACTGGAAGATAGGTATAATATAAAGTATTACAGAATGAGTTTTAACAGTTTTGAATGTGTAAAAAGCAATTTAAAAAGAAATTCTCCTCAGTGTAGACAATAGCAAAATTCTAATGTGACGTGGAGTTCTGATTGGATTAGGGTGTTGGTTTTTATTTTTTTGTGCGTGGAGCTGAAAAAAGGCTTTGGAATGAGAGGGAAGAACTATCAGGAAGATAAATGTTAATGCTAGAGTTTAACGAGTTAAATATATTCATGTTTTTCAGTAAACTTTGAGGCTTTAATTATTGCCATAGCAGTAGTAGCTGGAATCATTCTGGTGTCCGTAGCAGTCTGTTGCTGTTACTGCTGTTACTGCAGAAAACGTTTCAAGAGGTAAGTATGTGTATTTGATTTCTTCATTAACTTTGGCTGCTGGTCTTCCCTACCTGGTCATGCACCAGAAGCAAAACAAAGACCCCAACCTTTTGCATGCCAACATATTAAGAGTCTTCTAATTTGGAAGCATATTTGGTCACACTCTTTTATTTATTTCAGAAAGACTACAAGAAGATATCTAGTGACAGGTAGTGACAGTGGAAATGATGCTGGAATAACAGTGAAGTGATGTTACTAGTGACAAAATCACTATTGCTTTACCATCCCACATTTTACATTTCCTTAGTAAGACTGGGCATGAAGTATTTAAATGGCCAAAATGAATACTACTTGCGATTGTGGAATGAGTGAGTCTTCTAAAGCAAGCAAAAAGGGATCAAGTGGGGAATATGTGAGTGAGCAACAATGTCTTGTGGTATTTGGTACCCATGCTCCAGGGTCTGTCAGTGGGTTATCAGTATCCCACTGTGTTTGCTAATTCAGTGAAATATTCTAAATGTAAGATGCTGCTCTTTTGTTTTAGGATATTAAGGATGACTTAATTTCTTCAGTATTACTTTACTAGAAAATAAATGTCACTTAGATCTTGGAGATCTAGTAAAACTTTTTTTTTTGTACTACTTTAATTGGCTAGCATCCTTTTGAAGGAGGGAATATTAGTTGATGAGCAGCTAGCACACACAAAAACTCAGTGCTGTCATCTGAAGTGATAAGTGGTTATTTCCTAGTGAAACACGTGAAAGGCCATGTTTATTGGGGCATCGCGTTATTCTCCTTAGCATCGGTGAAATTTTAGAGTTTTAGGTTTCTGGGTAGTGTAGTTCCAGCTTTGGAATTTCTCTTGTGAATGAAATGTGGGCCCTCATTTCTTGATCTGAAATAATTTCTGTACTATTTCAGGTAGATGTAATTCATTGTTCCTTGTTTGATTCTTTTGTTAGAATTTATGTACTTGGGCGTTGTTTAGTACTGTCCTTCGAGCCAGAGAAAAATTATACATCTGTGGCTTTCAAGAGGAAAAAAAAGTCATTCTTTTCTCTTTTCCATGAAGGTGGTGCTCTGCTGGCAGATTGGTCTGTCCTAGTGCAAATCCATCCCAGTGCAAAAATTGCTAACTCCATACCCCTGATAAGCCCTGAGAACTGCATAAAACTGCTTTAGATTTTATGTAAGATCTGTCAACTTCTTCTGCAGAAGAACTGTGTGGGCTCCTGTGGCTGACATGCAAACAAATAGAGCTTGATTCCTGTGAAAAAAGAGATTTGTGTCAGACTTCAGTTTTAGTAGCTAAGTCGTCAATCACTACTGTAGCATTTCATTCTAAAAATAGAGGGTTAGTTGAGAGTCATCTTATGTCACTACTCCAAAGGTGTCAAGCTTAATCTTTTGACACTTAGAGGATTTAAAGGTCTTGTCAAAGTGGGGTCCAGCTTATTTCAGGAAGATTCAGAATGTATTATTACACTGCAGTCTGAGATATTAGTAGCTTTAAACCCACTCGTTCTCAGCTGGAATTCTTTTGCCCTCTGCTTCCGAGATTCAAGGACTCCTTTTTCCATCAAAAATGCTGGGTATAAATTGGAAAAATGAAAACTTGTAGAAGTGTAGTATTAGGTCTGTTTTGTTGATTTATTGGGTTTTCAGAAGCATCAGCATTCCTTCTGAGAGTTTATAATTGTACAGTTATATAATGTTTTAGAAGGCAGCATCTGACTCCATCCCTACAACAGAAATCCTTTGGCTTTTAGGGCATTGTTGCATTTTTATTATTTTTATCATGTGCTTGGACTTTGTTTCATTCCATGCACTTGAGAGGCAACTATTCATGGAACTGCACTAAAATAAACTTTCTCTATAACTACTTCAGATTATCCACCCCCCCCTTCTCCCCCCCCCCCCCCAAAAAAAAGTGATTGTTCATTTCAAACTTTAAGTTTTTCATCAAATTCAGAATTTCTTGGCAATGTCCAGAAATCATAAGTCGATGCTTTTTTAGTTATAGGAAATAAATACCTTCTCTGAACCCTATACCATCCTTCCATTGATTTTTGCAAGACCCATGTGAGGTGAGACAATCAAGAAGGCATCAGGGTCTCCAGTAGGGAAGTTTTACAGAAGGATACCTGTGAATAGAAGCTTCTAGTCTTCTTGGGCATACAAATATGGGGAATAATTAATCAGACAAAAGGATCTAGCATAGTTTTGTGATTAAGAGAACCTGCTGTTTTCTATTGTTAACACCCCCAAATTATTGGAGTTAGACTTTCTAACTTTAAATGGTAACAAAATTACAGGGGCTAGAAAATTTGTACATTAAACGCAATGTGGATTTTGAATTGGTGGATTGCATTTAAACATCTTTGTGCATTCAAATGTGTATAGACTGATGGCACAGGTGGGAAAATTGAGTTCGGATTACTAGTTCTGAGCTCCTTTTTCATGTTAAGACATTAGACATGCTCTAATTAACCACTGGATGTCACTCTTGCTTAACTTGTGTTTTGGTTGCTGCAGATGAATGGCATTATAACTGTGTTTCACTATTAGCAGATGTGTTAGTATTGCAGATAGTAATAACATTCCATCTCCAGATAGTACATTCAGTTCTGAAAAATGATCAGCCTCTGGAGGAGTATGGCAAGTGTCCATTCACTAGTCCTGAAGAATTGTGGTTTAATTCTGTCAAACAATTAAATACTGTTTAGCATATGTTTTGAAGTCTTACGGTTCTCATATGATATAGCTGATGAATAAGTGAAGCTGAGCTTTCTCAAAGCAAGTCACAAAGCTTTTCCTAACAGCATAAAACACACACGGCTGTATGCTGCAACTCTTGCTGTGTTACGCAATTTTAGTACATGCATTCAGTAGAGTACCTCTGTGCACACAGCTCAGATGTACCTTGTAGACTCAGCACTTCCCAAATTCACACAGCTGATACACTCAGGTAAGTCCTTGCTTACTCCGTAACAAGGCAGACAGCTGATGAGACAGTTCATTCAGACGGCTTTCCTGAGGGCAACTTGAGATTGGATAGCAGTGGTTGTTGGGAAAGATAAATTGTCCTGACACCAAAGGCTTATGAGCCATCAGTCTTCTTTCAAGGAGCAACGATGAACTTAACTGTGCATGTATGTGTGCAGTTGGCTTACTCTAAATGCGGTGCGACACACAGAGGAAATAGCAAGTAGAATCCCTGTTTCTGGAATGGTCTGCGACCTGTTTGAGGCTTTAAATTGTCCTGTGAAATTTGAATGGCACGTTACTACAATGAACAAATCATATGGGTGTAATAAAATGTGAAAGGGTAATTCTACAAACTTTTCCATTATTGAGCAATTAAATTTTATGTAGCTAAACATAAATGACTAAACATGGATTGCTTAGCACTGAAGTGCTTTTTCTTCCTCATGTGCCTTCTAGTAGACCAGATGAAGAAGAAGAACAGCTAGCTAGAAAGAGAGAGGAACGAAGACTGCAGTCTCTTCAGAGGTAAGTCATGGCAGGTTGATGTATAGCTACAAGCCTGCAGTAATATAGGAGTATTCTGCCTTTCTAAGGAATACATTGAATGCTAAACAAAGACTCCGATAGGGATACTGTGAAGTTTCCTTGACAGTGTCATACTTCTAAACAACTATGCTCAATGTAGGATTTACAGACTGAATTAGGAGCTGGCATTTCTGTAACCTCTGAGAGGTTGATGATCACTGTAGTAAGTACCCTGAGCTCCCTGTGCCAGCTGAGAGCAAATGGGAAGGTTGTGTCTGAAGTCTTACCCTAGGCTCTACACTGACTGATGCCTGTCTGTGGCACGAGTTAATACCTCATTGAGGCTGGGATTCAGGGATGATAACCTCTTTGAAGTAATTTAATAATTTGTTTGCTTTCTTTTAAAGAAAAGTAGACAAGATGGTAGGTAAATATCAGTTAGAACTTCTGCTTAGAGGTAGAAAACTTTCACTCAGGTGTTATTTTGTACAATCCCACATTTCTATTTCTGTGAAAATTGTGCACTGTGTAGAAAGAAGTGCAAGGCTAATAGTGCTATGAAGAATCGGCACTGATGCAGTGCTGCTCAGTGAGAGAAGTGTTCTTCAGGATGGAGGATTTTATACCTTAGTTCTCCTGTGGCTAGTTGTTCATTATTTTTTAGGTAAACAGATTTTATAGGTAAGGCCATGATGCTACATGCTACCTACCTGCACTATGTACTTCTTGAACCATAGTTCCTTCTTTGGTCTTACCAGCAAGATATCAGGTGGGTGCCTTCACTGCTTGGCCATTACCTGCCATTTTCTCCTGAGCTTAGATTCACTGCTAGTATGAGTAGGGACAGCAGGAAGCAAAGGTGTACTTCTAGGTAAGACCCATTGGCGAGTTTTTGAATGAAGGCATTAAGTTTCTCATATGGGAATACTCCACGTGTTGACACCTTAGTGTGGAGCATGTTGTCACAGCTGTGCAGTTACTCCAGCTTGACACTTATGAATTTGTTAATCTGTGTCTTGTTATAAAAGGTGCATGTTCTTAAGACCAACCCTGACAGCTGATCTAGCAGTGATGACTAGGTTAACTATTTATTGTAATAAGTGATGGACTTCTGTACTAGTCATATGCTTCTCTGTGTATTCCGTTAAGGGGATTTTCCATTATATTCATATCCTTCCTCTGTCCTATCATCTTTTGTCTCAGTTTGAAACAGTTGTGTGAACCTGCAGACTTAGTTCTTATGAACTTTCCTGTAAGACATTGATAGTATACTGCCCTCAAAAAAGGCTTTCACCAAGTGAAACATCCCAGGAAGTATTTATTCACAGGTAGCCAACTATTGTTATTTTCTTGTTATCTCCTATTAGTTACTAAATCAACATGATGGAGTACAGGTATCCAAACCCACCTTGCTACCAACATTTGTGTCAGCAATGTAACAGCAAACTGTTACATTCTGCTGTTGAGGAGCTTCCTCAATACTATCTGATAATTGTGCTTTCTTGGGAAATACAAGGAGCAATCAAACTACAGATGTTTTAGAGTTCAGGACACTGTGATTCCTCTATCTCTCAAGCTCACTGAAAAAAAAAACCATTGAATGCTTATAAAAAAAAAAAATCTGCATGTCTTTTTTTCATTATTTTTGTTGATATTCTTTTGATTTTTTTGGGGGGGAAGTACACCGCTTTACATTGTTTGCGTTATGATTTTTGTTACCTTTTGCTGCTTTTTTTCTTTAGGAAAAACCTCACATAGTTGTGTGATGGTCATTGAGCTTTGACTATTATGAACAAACTTTTACAAAGACATGATGAGAGATCCTCTATGATAACTTTTCTGATATTATGAATACCTCCAGAGTTGTTATGAATGTTCTTCAGATAGCAAACTGCTTGGGATGATTTGATAAGACTAATTGAATAATTTCATAAGACTAATACATATCTTCTGGTGTACTAATATGGATCCCAGTTTTTCATCAAGAACCTTGACAAGCTATGTCCCTCGTTCATTCTTTGTCACCCTGTCTAACATCAAGATTTGACCTACTTCTAGTAGTCAGAAATTCCAGTGTCAGCAGTATGTAGATGATGTGTTGCTATGCTTGTTATTCACCCTTCCACTGTTATTCTGTCCATTTTAGTTTTTTGAAAATTGGATTGGTGAAGCTGAGAAAAAGAACAGAGAGAAAAGAAAAGTGGTTTTCTACTAAAGGGAATCCTCACATAGAATCCTGTGAGGAATGTGAGCATTTTGTTGTATGTCAAAACCATGTGCCCTGTTGTGCTAAACTTATTTAGGCCATATATATGCTGTATTCAGTTAAATGAGCACTTAATGTGTTTTTATTCTAAAGCAGTGGCTCAAGACCAGGGACACGGGATAACTGTATACCATAATGTCTCTACTGTGATCTGTGTATCATCTTCAAATTGTTAATATGGTTAATCTTTAGGAAATCTGATGCTTCAGGAATGTATACTTTGCTGTGCATACAGAGGAAGTGATGTTGCACTGGACAGTTTACAAGGCAGAACTAAGACTGAATCTGTTCTTGAACTGAGCCTAGGAACAAGGATTGCTGGAAGCAGGCTGCCCTGCCAGAATGATTGCTGCAGTCTTGGAGCAGCAGCTCTCCTTCTTGGCTTGTGTCAGGACTGTCTATGTAACAGGTACACTGTTCCAATTGCAGGACAAAACATAACAGCAGCCCTGGGGTATTTCATGTGTTCTGAACACACGTACTTGTTTCGTACCCAGGGAGAGCTTGGTAGGGTTGTGGAAAAAAGCCGGGAGGAGGCCAGAACACCTCTCCCTGCCTCTTACTTGCTTCCTGTGAGTCCTGAGAAGGAATTGCTAGTAGCAAGCTCTAAAGTACGTTAATAGTCTTTTTTGACCAGTAAGCTACAGAGAATATGTGATCTTCTATTAACCAGGAATATGTTGGTATCTAAATTCAGAACTATAAATACACTATTACATTGTTAAGTAGAAACACAAGTAAGTATCTTAAAAATGTTGCTACTGCACAGTGGTGGGCAGTGAGGGTGGTTGACAGCTGGTGTCTAATATCTTCCTTCATTTTTCCCTCCATACCTTTGCAAGGGAGAGAGGGGTGAGAGAGAAAAAAATAACTCATTAGGTACTTGGTTTCTGGAAATGGTTAAAGTTTGGCAGTGTTAGATACTGTCTTGAAAACTTAGACAACATAACTAGATGCTTTTTTTTTTTTTACAATATAGCAATATTTTAGTGTTTTTTCTGCTTCAATACAGTGTTAAATCATAGAAACTAATAGTTCTCACACTTGCTGTGCTGTTTAAATAAAGCAGTAATACAGCACCTTTTGTCTTAATGAAAATATTATACTGCCCATTGATTCTTGTGTGTATATGTACATACATCTGGGTACATCACTTATATATATTAAAAAATTGTTTTGTTGTGCTTGCAAATGTATTTTTAATGATGATATTGATTAGTGAGAAGTTACAGAGAATCCTGTCTTTAAAATACATAACTGATAAATAGGTTTTTTAAATTTATTGCATATTTTTAACAAATTATCATATTTTGCTTGTAGCTTAAAATAGTCTGAATGTTCTTCTGATGCCTTTGTTTGTTGCAGGAAACATGAAAGAAAACAGAAGCATGATGAAATACGTAAGAAGTATGGTACGTGGTATCTTTATTTCAATATTCAGTATCTAAATTTATTTTTTCCCTTCTAATTATTTTTAAAATTCACAGTGGAAGCATTCTGCTTTATGAGCAGCAGAACTAATCAAACCTGGTTTCCTACTCTTGTGTCTTCTGCCACCTGAACACCTGATCTCATTGCTCTTATGTTCTTGTTCTCTCCTTGTGCTAATTCTCCAACTGGGTGAGAGTAAATGTGCTGAATGGGTTGTTTGCTTAAGGTAGATGTTTAAATATATTGTAAGAAATTCTTTCTGCATCTTCCTAAGAGTGCTTTTTTTTTTTTTTTTTTTTAAGTTCTTGAATTCAACAAAACAATCTGGCTGAAATTTGCTAGGAGACCTAGACCAATGGTTATTGAAGGAGGGCAGGCTGGCTAGAAAATAAGCTTTTAAAATCAAGCTTTAAAAAAAAAAAGACACTGTGATTCAAATTGTTGGGGCTTGTTTCTTGTTAAGTGGAATGGTGATCCAGTAGGAGATGCATATTGCAAGGCTGTGGGACCTGGTGCACCATATAGGAGACTTATATTATCTAGGCCTGTCAGTCCTTTCAGTTTTCATTTGACTTGTTCATTGGGTTAATAGTACTGTGTGTTCAGAGATAGATATGCTAAAACTATCCTGCACTTATTATGCAAATTACTATAATGTCAGAGAAGGTGATTCTAGGGGTCTGAAGAGTCACTCAGAACTGTTAATTTATCCTCCTCTTAAACTGATTGGCAGACTCTAGCAATACCATGAGTCCACAATGCAGTGTGTCCTTTGATGCAGAAATAATACTGTTGGTCCGTATGGGAAATTCTCTCCATGGGAAGTACACTATTCTGCTGGAACAGAGGAAAAAATCATTGTGAAGCTTATGCTGAAGAATGTTGTTGAGAGAAGAATTCTTGTTAGACGTCAGTCATGAACTTCAGTCCTGTAGTGTTTTGTAGGGTGACTGAACTGTGGTTGGCAGAGGGGATCAGTTTCAATAGGTCTGAATCTTTTTTAAATTTGATTTTTTTTTAATAACCAACAACCTTAGGATTTGACTTTGGAATAGCAGTTAGTATATCAAAACACTGCACTGGGGTTAAGTGACATTTCAAATAGCTGTGTTCAGTTATTCTGGTTGTGATAGTTAGTTTGATTGTCTCTGGATGGCCATACATCTTTGTGGAGATGAGCTTCTCTTGTCAGTGGTTAACTTCAGGAATGCTTGGTTGAATCTTGCTTGGAGTACGTGAATTTTCTGAAGAATACAACTGTGATTCAGTGCCTCTGGGATACATGTACCAAATTCAAAATCTTGCTTGTAGCTATCCTGAGAGTTACTGTCACTTTGCCCCTCAGCTGAAGCATGGTGGGCTGTCAGTGACATATTTGGGAACAAGTTCATGCAGTCTTTGTTAGTGGAAGGTGTATTTTGTCAGGAAGTGTCAAGCATGTCCGTTCCTTCACATGGTTAAACTTTGCAATGCAGTTTACCCACGAAAGATTACGATTTAACTGTCAGGATTTAGTAGAAAATTTTTACGTAAGGTTTATTTGTTGACTGGTTTGCTTTATTGCGAAGTCAGAGATTACTTTGTGTTCCCAGGTATGTTTGAGGCCTGTATTTCAATAATTCATTGTTTCCCCTAAAGGAAAACTGAACTCTTATGTGAATCATTGGAACATACTGAAAGGAGGCATGTAACTGAAGAAAGGTGGAAGACGAAACATACAACTTCTGAAATTCCTAAATATCATTGCTGATCTTTACAGCTTGTATTCTGATAACATACAGACACATGGCTGTCAAAATAAATCGGTGAGACAAAGCAATAAGTCCAGCTATAACCTTTAATCTTCTGTCATTTTTAGCTGTCAAGCAAATACATATGTTAGCATATTAAGCATAATCTAATAAAAATTGCTGCAAATAATTATGGAGACACTAGATTATTTTAGACTCTTACGCGTTGCAGAGATGATTCTCAGTTAAGTAGGCACGGATGAGTGGCAGAATGACAATGACTTTGTTAACCTGACTGTAGATTAAGATGATCATGCCTGAAATTTCAGTATTTGGTTGGCTTTAAGGGAATGCCTTTTCCCATTTCATCCACCAGCTTTCATTACCCCATTTAAATGGTAATTACACATTTATAATGCATTGCAGGTGTCACTCTAGCCACAGTCCTTTGGGAGCTTTGGAAGCTGTAGAGAGCTTTAGCAACCAGGAATACACACTTTGAATTCTTTCTTTGTGACAAAATTTGATAGTATTTCTCATTTGCTCACATATGTGAATGCAGTGTGATTACACAAATTATATGTTGACTGTTAGAAAATTTTAAAGTAGAATTCAGGGTACTGTGCAGCTTGTGTAACATACAAAGGAACTACAACTTAATTGCTGCTGAATTTGCTGCTATTGTATGTTCAGTATAGCATTAGTAAGAAGCTGCTTTATTTTTTTCCATGATTTTGCCTGGTATTAGTAGAAGGATTCTGTATCTCTTATTTTTACAGAGTGATTGCTTTTCATGGTCTTGGGCTTCCAAACCACTTCAATACTGCAAAGGTTTTGATAGCCAATTTAGTGATACGTAATCCTTTTATTTGATGTGGCACATTGATTTTTATATTCAGTAGTTTGTCTCATCAAATGTTCTCCTATTTAGTATGCATACTTCATATTGACCTTCTTTAGCGTTCTGGATGTATAATGGTGACACTTGTATTGCTGTACGATTGAAGCTGTTTAGCTCCTATGTTAAGAGTAGGGTTGTTAATTTGAATGTTAAAGAGGAAAGGAAGATATGCAGCATATAGCAAACCTCAATTTTTGAGGTGTATACAATGTCTTGTAAGTATTTCTTTTGATTCTGTTTTCCAACAATGTGATGAAGGTGAGATGTTGCATAGTTAGCATGGTATATAGTATAAATGAACATGCTGGGAAGACTTATTGAATTTCTACAATTGCCTTGTTGTTTCATATGTAGTGGGAGGCCTTATTTCATACAAACTAAGGAAAGATGTTTGACTATTATGCCTTTCAAATTTCCTGGTCCTACTTAAATACTGGTAAGTAGGTCAAATAGTAATCTGGTAATGAAGATGAATAAAAGTAAGATGCTCACGCTTCTTACAAGTGTCCTGCACATCAGTATTTAAGTTTACAGTAATGTTTAAGGGACTTTACTGCAAACAAGACTCTTCAGCCTGCAAAAGTGTATCTGCTTTGAACCTGTGAACGTAAATTACAAGCTGGATAGTTGCTCCTGTGCCAAGGGAAACAACCTTCATGTCTGGTTCAAGGCAGTCTGTGAGCTCCTGTTGCACTGGGCATGCTATCCAATTAGCATGGGCTTGCAGCTCCTCTTTAAGTATCACAGCTAAGAACAGCTGTGGCAGCTGACATTAGCTTTCTGTCATGCTGCTTTTTGCATGTCTCCCCTTTTGTCCATTTACTGGGGCCTGAGACAACATCTTTGGTAAGAATTGATTGAAGTGACGAGTTGCTCTCTCTTTTTTCTCACTTAATGCAATCTAATGATGTACTTAAAATACTGAAGATTGAAGAAACTTTAACCCTGGATGCATATTTGAGAGCAAGATTGAGCTCCAAAGTTTATCGAATGTTATAACTGCTGTGATTATCCTCATTCAGAAGGAGGGCTTGTACCTTCTTTCCTGGGATTCATCCATAGTTCTTAATGCCTGAGCAATTAATTCCAGCACTGTGCAAATAAAACAAATCAGAGTTGAAGTTAACTTAAAATGTGGAAAACATATCTGCTCATCATCAAGCCTGTTAGTTTAATAATATTAAAGGAAGCACTACAAAGAAATGCATTTGCAATAGCAAACGAAAATGACTCATTCACTTGAACTATCAGGACTAGTGTGAAATGGCTCTTGGCTGAGTGGGTTGGGGGAAGGCAAGTAAGACTTTATCCTCTGGAAAATGATATATGAAGTGTATCTTCCCCTGATTGGATTGGAAATTGGCAGTACTGGATGTGGAACACCACTTCATTGAATCTCAGCTATTTGGGCTGTAAGAGAACACTTCTGTGGTTTTACTGTATTACTTGGCACTTCATACATAGGAAGGTATTTGTTTAGATTGAATTATAGGAAAGACACAAAGGCTTACCAGACTATATACAGAAAGATACACAAACTAAGTAAAATCAGCAGAGTTATAGATGTGTGTGCATATATATGTCCTTTTTCAGGGAGATAGTTACTTTTTTTGATGTGTATTTTGTAGCTGTAACAGGTCGAAGACACTGGTCAAGGCAACTCAACCAAGGCAATCGCTTCTTTGATCATCTTTGTAGTTTTGTCTGTTTGTTTATGAAGCCCTTAAGTGGTTAAGCTCAAAATTAAGGTTATCCTTTTATTCCAAAGTTAATTTTGTCAGGACATCTAGCAGCACCTCTTGCCACTTTGTGGAAGATTGTTCTCATGTTTGGCACCTTGGCTAATGAGTGGCACTGCTTTCTGCAAGTTTAAAGATTAGAAAAAAAACTTTGAGGTCTCAAAATACCATTGATTAACTCCTGCACAAATGCCTAAAAGATGACTTTCTCTGAATAATTATAGAAAGGGGCAGTGCCTTCAATACAAGGTACTCTATCGGGTAACTAGGTTTTCTTTCTACCTGATCGAAGCTTTATAAAGGTGACTGACACATTCTTAGACAAGTAACAGCCATTAGATATGAGGCCTGGTTTTAACTTCTTAGAAATTGTCTGCTTGAAATCCTTGCAATTTGAAGAATTATAAGAATTTTTGTGCATGTTCCTTAATACTGCAGTTCCCTATCAAGTAGTCAACTGCAGTTAGATACGATAATTGGGCACGCTGCTTGCTTGGCATCGTAAAATGTGCTGTTAGTTTGAAAGAAAAGCAAGGCAGTCAAGTATAGTCTGCCTTCGGTACTTTTGAATAAAGGATCTATGAAGAGTTCCTACAAGACTGGCCAATGACTAGTGTAGTCTCTTTTCTACTGTTGTGAATGTGAATATTTGTGAATTGGGACTGTTTAGCTTAGCTGTCTTCTCTCTCTGTGTCACAAATAAATGAGCTAGAGAAAAGAGTCTAGCTTTGCCAGGCAGCAGTATAAAAACATCAGTATAAAAGAGATTGGCAGTTGCTCTGTCCCTTCACAATGACAGATCAGCCTCTGGACTCTTACAGGACTGCTTATTTACAGTATGCGCTTCTGTCTAGCTCAGATCTGGTGTGTAGTTTAAAATCCTTTTGAAGTAATTGCTGTATGGAACAGTGATTGCTCAGCTAACCTTTAAAGAAGATGATATGCAAGTCCAGTCACTCGGTATAATTGGGTAGCTTCAGTGTTTTCTAACAGTGTTCTGGTTACAACATCAAGAGTCTTTGTGATGGAAACATGCTGCCACTTGGATTAAGTGGTGTTCTTGTTTTGGTCCCTGGTGGTTTTATTGAATGCAGGGGTGATTTTCATTTGTTCCTAGAGATTGTTGTTCTGTTGCAGAAATGCCCTCAGTGGTTGGACATGACAAATGATTGTGCAGATTTGAAGTAGAGTTAAGACAAAATAGCAGCATCATGCATCTGAAAGGATGGTGATCGTATAACTTGAATTTATAAACTGACTATTCTGAATCTGCTCTTCCTGAGCCAGCCCTGTACTTACGTTCTGTAGACCTGTCTCTTTCAGGTGCATTCTGTGGACAGTACCTCACAAATGAGAAATGTCTTCTCCACAAAACTTTTCTTGTAGAAATATTTTGTCTGTTAAACCATGAAATACCTGCTCATGAGCATAGTCTGAGAATTAAGAGGGCTTAGTAGCACTTTCAATTCATTATTTTACTTGAGTGTCTAGGTGAGAGACCATCTCTTACAAGACAATTTCTTTTAGTTTCGTTACATACATGGTGTCAGTTGTAATGAGATCACTAACGCAAGCCTAAGCAATGCTTATGATAAAAGAAATGATAAATGCAATTTTGTTTTGTTTTGCAGGTCTTCTCCAGGAATCTGATAATCCATACAGCAGATTTGAGAATGAATAAAGCTGTGCACCTTCCTCTGGACGTGTAGCTCCAAAATACAGAAAGAATGTGGGTTTATGGTGGTTTCCTTTGTTGCTTATTTTCATTTGCTCTTTGAGGTTGTCTTTTATTTCCAAAGATGGTTCCCCACCTCCTCCCACTGGTTATAAAACTTAGGTGTGGGTAGAGATTTCATGAAATACATGTCTCTATCTTTTATCCATATATTATCCATATAGAACTGTTTTTCTTATAAATGGTTTTTGGATGTAGAAACATTTGCTGATTATATTAACATGTTTGGAACATTACCTTTCTTCCTCTTAGAACTGTCTTCTGTTATCCGAGTTAGATGGTTAGCAGTCACAGTCATGTACTTAAATTCAGCATCAACTGCCACCTGAACCGTTCTTCCTGTGTTCCTAAATAAAGATTTTTCTTTATTGTATCTGTTTTTATAAAAATAGAAGGCAGCAAGGGAGCATAGCTTCACACAGCAGAAATGGCTGATGTTGGTACTGAGGTGGGTGAAACTACAGCAGGCACATTCTTATGTACCACTATAACATGAGAGAAGTTTTTTTTTTTTCCCTTCAAAAAACAGTCTTCAAAACTACTGAACTATTGTCTAAGGGCTTAATGAGGGGAGCTTATTTGTTTTTGAGTAATTAAGTGCAGTTGTGAAAATCACTGATTTAAAAAAAAATAAATTACTTCTTTAGCAAAATTGGTAGAAGGTAATTTTTGAAATGAATATAGAATGTGACTAGGTGTGTATGTACCTACTTTTAAGAAGGAACATCAGCCTCTGTGAACACTTCTTTTGTATGCTTTTTTGTAAGTTGCCAATGTTCTGTAGTTGTAATGGAGTGTGGTGATTTGAACCCAGCCACCCAGCACCCGAGCACTGCTCACTTGCTTGCTTCCCTTCCTGCAGTGCATGAGGGAGAAAATGGGAACAGCACAAGTGAGAAAACCGATGGGTCAAGATTATGACAGTTTAGTAAGTCAAGGAAGCAGGACAGAGAGAAAAAAAAAAAAAGGAAAAGGGTGATGCAGCACCACTTTCCAGAAGCAATCTGTGTAGTGGCCAACTCCCACCAAAACACATTCCCCTCAGGTTTTATTGCTGAGCATGATGTTATATAGCATGGACTGTCCCTTTGGTTGGTTTGCACCTGCTGTCCCAGCACTTCTCTCTTTCCACCTCCTTGCACAGCCTCAGCCTGTTTGCTGGTAGGGAGTGGACTGTGGGGAAAAAGAAACCCTGACACTTTGCAAATGCCAAAGCATTGGTGTGTTATCAGCTCTGCTTTAGCCACAAACACAAAACATTGCACTGTGCAGACTGTACTGTGAAGACTGTTAAATCCATCCCAGCCAGATCCTGCGTACTAAGTACTTCATTAACATTTTATTCTTTTCCATAATGTGATCTACTTCCTCTTTTCCTAGAGGTTTTTCTTTGGGCATTTTTACTTGCTTACCAGTATGATGCAGCAAGTGAGGAGCTTGTTAACTAACGGTTTAACTAACCTTCCTTTCTGTGTATTATCAAAAAATGTACAGTATTGAAGATATGTTATTTTTATCAATGTTCTTAAAATAAATACTTTAACATCCTTAGTTTGATTGTTTAGTTCTGTTCTTTATGGTTGTGGTATAAAATAAATGATCAAGTATGAGTTTGGGAGGAGAAAGAAGGTATTCTGCTTTACTTTGTGATAAAAGAATGAGAACTTAATGCCATGTAAGTGCAGTAGGAATTAGATTTTGCTTGTGTGTACAGAGGTGAATTGCCATTCCTTGCAGTGCCCAGGAACCTACCTGTACTTCAGCTTTAGTGACTGTCTTCTGTTGCTGCTTTTGGTACGGTGATCCTTTCCATTTTCTTGCGCTATGATTTTCAGAGTGTACAGTTCCTCGAGGGTTTCTATAAAAACATGGCACCTGCTTCCTGGGTCTGTAGTGGAATTAGCATTAATAGAATTGTAGTATACACTTTTTTTTTTCTTGTATTTGACACTTTATTAGTAGAAAATGTCTAAATTCATGTTTCCTCAGCTCAGCTGAAGTCTTACTCAAATGGCTGTCTTGGAAAAATTATGGTCTGTGATAAGAGCGAGTTGATAGCATGGAAATAAAATGTGCTGATGGTTTTCCCTGGAGAGAACTTTTACAAAAATGAAGGTCTGCCTGCTGTCTCACGACCCAAATAGTGACATTCCTGACTTAATAGAAAAGCATTTTTCTTTGACACCTGCTGCACTGTATGAAGGGCTGTCATGAATTCTAACAAAAGGGGGCGGAGGGAAAACCTTTGTTATAATTTCAAAGGTGGAAATGTTCTTAAGGAGCCAAACAGTTTGAGAATGTGGAATGGGTGCTACAGTGGAGGATAGTTGTGTATTGCATTTAAAGGGAAGGTTGAGTGAGATAAATGCAATTGTAAACACCTTGTTTACTTGACTTTCCTAAACTGTGCTTGTGGGTATCAAGAAGTAACAAATGGCCAAATGTATTTTAATTGCTGTATGCTAACTTTGTAGTGTAGGCTGTAATTTATACAGAAGTCAAGCTGGTCATCTAGTACTGGAATATTTTGCTTTTACAGTTCAAAATAGCTGTTGATGATGAGACCTTTGTGAGCAGCGGCCTTAAGACTTCATAGGAAATGCAGAAATCCCCAGTCTGTACCCAGACTTCTCAGATTATTTAACCTATGTTTGCTGTGATCACTGGAGGAGTTAATTGGATGGAACATATTCTTACTTCAGTATTTTAACTGAAGCCTTCTCTGAGCTCTCCTATATTTCTTATTTTTACACGACTGCTAGATTTGGTTTATCGACAGAAAGGTTACTATTCTTTGTGTTTTAGTGTAGTCACAAGAAATAGGGAAAACAGCTGTAAAAAGAGGTAACGGCCTATCTTTGGTTTTCAGCTGTGTGAACAGTGGCATTTATCATTTTCAATGATAAGTTTCTTCTCCTTCATATTTTTTAATAGGAAGAGAGAAGGGATGCAGCATACAAACAGAATGAAGATATAGAAACAGCACAAACTCTGAGAGCTAGAATGCCTTTGGGTTTTGTTTTGTTTTCTCTTAAAGTACCTCCTTGGCATCAGACTTCCATATGTAATTTTCACTGCCTGTCCTTTCAAAAAATCAGCGTGCCAAACTTCAGTTTATTATTACACCAAGGATATGCCTGAGCATTGTAGCCAACCTGCATACTAAGTAGTGTCCTGCTATGGCTATAGGATGCCACCGGTAGAACTGCTGAATGTGTAGTTCTTTAGCTTTTCACTTGGGCCAGGTGTGAAAGCAGCAGCTAGCACATGCTTCTTCTCTTCTTTCCTTGTGTCAGGGATCTGCTGGGTAGAGACTCTGAGAGGACGTGGTAAGGAGATGATTGAGGAAGTGGGGGTGTCAGTAGTCTGGGAGACAGTGATGCTGGCAACAGCGGCAAACAACTGCGCTCCTTGCCTGCATCTGAGCTTGACTGCCTTTGGTTTGGGGCTGCAGGCAGCTCTGACTACTCTGCTGCAAATTGAGGATCCTGGAGGTTGTGTGGGTGGAGGGTGCAAAAGGGATTCCCTCAGTAGGGAAACCATCAGGTCAAAAGAAGGGTATTTCCTTTTGCACATCTTAGATGAAGTTTGCTTGTGTTACATGTCCTGTCATATTAAATCAAAATGCTGAGCTCTGTTGAGTTGCTATATTATAGAATCATAGAATCACCAAAACTGGGAGAGACCTCCAAAATCATCCAGTTCAACCATCCACGTACCACTAATATTGACCCACTGAACCGTGTCCCTCAGTACAAAATCTAACGATCAGATATTCTCAGGTAGATTCACTTGTTTCAGAAACCAGGCTTACAGTGCACAGGAAGTGTCATTAAAAAATGCAGAGCATTCCTGACCTAGCTTACATACTTCACAAAGAAAATGTTTAGTGGTGTCTTATGTGAGCTTGACCAAAACAGGAGGGGCAGAAGGTAAGTCCAGACCTAGAGAAATCTGCCAACAGGTTTCAGCAGTTTCAATTTGTCTTCTGCTGGAACGTCTGGACTACTGGTATAAATTGCTAATCAAATGTTGGAGTGAATTTTCTCTTGCTGGTATGGCAAGTGCTACTCAACAAGAAAAAGTAATAGAGGGCAGAGTTTTTGAGCTGTCACTCTGAGTCAAGTGCTTGCTTGGCAGATAAATGGGTAATGGAGAAAGCAAAGTCACTTTGAGAACCATGTAAGCTTGCATCTGTGTGGGTGTTAACATGATAAAGTTAGATGCAGGATGAAGATAAAGCCATTGGCAGCAGGTCCAGAGATTTGTTTTCTTTTTTTAATTTTGACCTTCAGTTCACTTTGTGTAGAGAGCTGTCACAGCATAGCAGAAGTGGTCAGGAAATGTTTAATTATCTCAGGTTGAGGTGCATTTTCGTAGCGCTGCTTCTGTCACAGTTCCTGAGCTTAACTGCAGCTCTGACCTGCACCTCCAGGGCGACCTTTCATGTACCCTTGCTGTCACCTGCTTTGGAGCAGCACCGAGCACTCGGCGTTCTCAGAGCAGTCCTCGTTACTTATTTCCCAAGCAGCAGTTAGGTATGAGACACACACATCACTTTTGCCCTCAAGAAGAAAAGGCTATCAAGCTCTCATTACTTTTTCCTATTTATCGTTGTGGCAGTTCTTAACTCCTTATAACTGGATGACCTCTGAAGTCCTCAGCTCTGGTAGCTGGGGCTTGCAGCTTTACAAGATGTGAGAATCTGCAAGGTGACAGTTTCACCTATTGCATTTCAAATGTAACAATGTTCTCTTCGGTGTCTTCCTGTATGTTTTTCTTGAATTCCCCAGTCACAATCACAAGAGAATGAACTCAGATTAGTGAAGCAATGGACGAAGGAGATAGGTGTGGAAGAGTTCCCAATGGGAAATCCTGCCTGCCTGACCTGCTGCAGACTGAGAAAGGCGTCAGTGAGCACCTTGATTAAAACGAATCTACTTGACTGGGTTTTCAAAAAGCTTTTGACAGTACTGCACACCAGAGACTACTGAAGAAATATCAGGCTCAGAAATGAAGTGTACAAACTGAAGGGCATCTGGTGTTCTTCACTGCAGGGGCTATTAAAAGGACCCTGTGTCCCCTGTGACTTCGTTAATGGAGTTGTGAATCAGGGATGCAAGGGGGAATGTCCCTGTGGCTGGCTGGTTCATTGCAGGGCAGTTGTTCTGTATGACCTTTATAGGCCCGTTCCAACTCTAAGGATTCTGTGGATGGTTGGTTCAGTGTGTTTTCTCCTTAAAAACACAAATTCCCTTTGTCACTGTTTTCTCATCATTTTTATTCACAAGAAGCACAGAATCTCTTATTTTAACAAAACATGTTTTGTGGCAGGACTGTCCCTGTTGCAACAGCCTGGGGAAGAGCTGCAGTGCTTCATTTGAGCAGAGCCAGCAGAGTAAGCTCTGCCCTTTGCCTCATTTTAGGATGCCAGTTGCTGGTGCAGCCTTTATGAACAATGGATTTCAGACTTCGTGCTCTCAGCTGTGCCACTGGGCTGTACCTCATGGATGATCTCTCTCCTCCTGTCTGAAGCTATTTGTGCAAGAGGCAGAGATGATCCCTTTTGCTGTGCAGAGTTAACTTTAGCCTGAGCATGGTAGAATAATGCTAACTGGTGGGAAAGCCTTCAAAGCCAGAGCAGAACCCGGAGCCTAGAGACAGGAACAACTGCAAAACACAAAAACCTTATCATCTGCTGTATCTTCATCAGTTAGGGTAAGTATGGTTAGGTTGAGATTGGACTTGATGATCTTGAAGGTCTTTTCCAACCTGAGCAATTCTATGATTCTGTGACCCCAATCTCTTCTCACCTTTTAAGACAAAGTAATCCTTTCAGTTGCGCTGAACTTGAATTTTTCTGCCGCACGTTGTTCGAATCGACTTGTAACTGCCATTCCCATCCGAGAAATATAATAAAAAAAGAAATCACGTTTATGATAAAACACACCTGGGTTTCTGTGCATAGCCATGGGGAAATGGAAGTTGAGTCTTCAGGACTGTCCTGGTTCTGAGCCAGTCCTTTCACCCAGTGCAAAATGCAATGGTTGGCCAAAGCTACTGACCTGAAACTGGCAATAGAAGGGTGCGGAAAAGACCTGTCCCTCCAAATTGAAAAAAAGAGAGGAAAGGATGGTGTAAAACACTTTTCTCCGTGTATTCTGGAGAATCCTCCTCCTCTCAGCAGGCTTATCCTCTGGTTCTGGGCTGTGATGCCCTATGCCCGGTACTCTGCTCTGGGCTTCATCGCTCTGTGTGATCTCATTTTTATTACGCAACTTGCTGTAGTTCCAGTTAGTCACCCTGTGTTTCTATAATTGGTGTGAAAACCCTAATCACCCAATTAGGATGCGTAATGATATTGTAAAAATCCTATTAAACTGAGCAGAGGAATATTTTTAAAAGCTTTTAATAGGAATCTCTAGACATGATAGTAAAAGAAAGAGGACAGATACATGAGGTTTATTACGTGCTGATAACATGGTGCTTTCTAAATTAAACTTGAAAGAACGATATCCACTTTACTAATGTAATTACAAAAAATTATCAGAATATAATGAATAAATTAAAAATGTTATCTATACAGTATGTTATCAGTCTAATTCTTAGAACAAGAATTTAGGCGCTCACTTTCATGTTCTTGTGACATTCAAAATACTTCTGGACCCCTTGTTAGTCTGTGTTGCAATCAGATTTAGATCTCTGGAGATAAGAGTCTCCTTGCTTCCATTCACAATATGTTTGCAGTCATGTATTTCTGGATTTGGCACCTAAAGTTCTAAATTTGTCTCCCTTGGGGAATAAAATCAGAGCAAAAGTACTGGGGAGGAGGGAGGAGCAAACAAAAGACTGTATTTGACTCCTTTTTTCTTGCCTATACAGCAAGGAAAGATGAAAATTAGTTACTTTCGGAGGGGGGGGGGTCCTTCATTAGGCATTCATTTTCAGCTGAATTGGTTCCTGACCTGGCCTGCTGAGCAGCCATCAAGTGTCAGAGCCTGGCCATGGTGCACGGAGCAGGGCATGCAGCCGGGGCTGGTGCGGGGGTCTGAAACTGCCTGCCAGCAGCTGCAGAGAGGAGCTGGGGGATGGAGCTGCCCAAAGAAAAGCACTATGCTGCTTCCATTTTAGTTCACGTGGAAAGATTTTGTTCAAAATGAAACATTTTTCAACTTGAAAAAAAGTAGGAATACATAAATTTGTCAAATATACATTATTATATCAATCAGAGAAGGTATCCTGGGGCTGGGCACCAGCAGATCGGATCAAATGGCACTGTGATGGATTTGCATCTTGGATATGATGAAGTAGTTTTACAATGTTGGTTTTAATCATTGCACTGGTTATTACTTTTCTTAAATGAGTGTCACAAGGGAACTGCCGTTCGAAGGAGTTCAAAATTAGATTAGGATGTGAAGCAAAAAAGGAGCCATAAATCCTACGTCTTTTATTACAGATTTCCTTCCTGGCATTCTTTTTGGTACAGCAAATACGTTTTTAAAAGTTTCATTTTTCTTTGTATGCCCTATTTGCATCATATGATGAACTGCTACTGTAAAATACAGATACATGACCTCAATCCAATTAAGACAAAAGTATACTTAATGAAGGACTCTACTGAAGCATCACAGAGTGTAGCTCAGGAGCTGGAACTTGCAATGAGAAAGGAAGTACTGGTCATCTGTCTGATGTGTTCTGAACTCGGGAAAGCAAACCTTCTTGTCAAGTTGTTCTTGGAAGAGCCATGAAACACAACTGCTAGCTCACTTATCATGAGAGCTGCTCAGGTGGGCAGAAGGATATGCAGGCTGAGCTGTTTGTCATTACTGAGACAATGTTCCCGTTGACACCAAACACAGGCCATGAATCACGGCATCTGAGTTTTGTGTCTGAAATGACAGATGTTCTTTGACAGCTTTGCACCACTAGGTCACTGATTAGTGCTTCCAAGGCCAACCTCTAACCCTCAGTGTAAAAGTAGAAAACCATGGAACAGTGCTGCACAACGATGATTCTATTAATCAACAATAATAAACAATAAAAAAGCACATTTAGTCTCCCCAGACTGGACGTGGTTAAATGAAAAAAATTCCTTATAGAAGGAAGATGTCTCATATCCAGAAGTGCAGAATCCGAGGAGCGCTTTTAGTGTTGCAGGAGATGTGTGAGGTTGCTGGGGAAGGGTTCTCCTGGCTTGTAGCTGCACTGGGACACTACGGCACTGCTGTCTGGGAGTCCAAAAGGATCTGCAGCCAGGAGAGCCAGCATCAGGAGCACCGCTGTGCACTCACACCCTCATCCTGCAGGACCTGCAGAGTGGCCTAAGAGGCACAGATTCTACTGGGGACTCCCTTTTTTCCACTCAGAGAGAGAAACTGAAGACACATTTTTGATTCCTGAAGGACTGTTTCTTTCACTTTCTAACCTGTTTTCTCCTGAAGAACACCCATTATGTATTCCCTTCTCTTCTGTGTGATGGTCATTTGTTTTCCTCTGGTGTTGCTATAGTACCTGTATGAGGTCATGTGTTAATTCTGATTTATTGGCTTTCCATGTCCTTTCTCTCTCTAAATTGAGAAACAGAGCATTAAAGTTTCATACAATATAATGTTCTTCGATGGCAAAGTAGCTATCTATGAACTGGAGAAGCCAGGTGAAAACGTGGGCTTGAGGCAATATAGATTTTGTTCCATTTAATTGGGGTGGAGTAATGGGGGCTTAAGTTCACCTCCGTTGGGATCCTTGGAGCACAAAATGCAATTACGAGAGCCTTGTTTTTTCAACTCAGGTAGAAGGAATTATCAGGGACTTTCCATAGGATTCCATAGCCCTCAGATGTTTTTCTGAAAGTCATTTTTCTTAGCAGAGATTCTATCAAGCAAAGCTTTCACTAGAAAAAAAAAATATATAGGGAACTCGTCTTGGGAATAACTCCCCAGGGACCTTTTTCCTTGGGTATGTGCATTTATTTATATGATGTATCTCTTTTTATAAATCTTAGAGATTTGACCATCCTGAATGATTGCGAGTGCAAGGGGATTTTCAGAAATATCATAAATACTTTGGCAAGTAGTGTGGGACTACTTACTTTCTAAACACTTACCATACTAAATCACCATGAAAGCCCAATCCACTCTGTAACATTTTATAGATGTCTCCTTATATAGGAGAAAAACAAAATATGAAATCTGGAAAATTGCATACAAGTGAATGGAGCCCTGCTGGAGTACTTCTGTTTGGCAATTTATTTCTTATATAAATGCAGTAATAAAAATTGGAATTAACCCTGATTTTCCCATTTTTTGATCATACATAAAAATTTTAGGTACATAATGTAAAGCTCAAGTTTAGATTATAGGGTCCTTAGAGTTGGAAGGGACCTTTAAAGGTCATCTGATCCAACTCCTCTGCAACAAACAGGGACACCTACAGCTACATCAGGTGCTCAGAGCTCCATCCAGCCTGACCTTGACTGTCCCTAGGGATGGGCCACCAATCAGCCCTCTGTGCAACCTGTGCCAGTGCCTCACTCACCCTCACTGATGGCATGAAATGAATGTATACTAGGCTTGACATTTGTTCTGAGATTTAATCTTTAAACCTCAGTAACATAAATAATGAAAAGTTATAAACTTTGAATAAAGTAAAATTGAGTTGCAATGCTGCAGACATTCTGGGATTGATCCATTCCTGATGTAAGCAGTAATAATCCATGTTTACATAGATCAACAACAGTAATGAATTTCCTCATCAAAGTCCTAAGGCCTCCATATTAAGTTCTGGAGTCACCGTATGTTCCTGCCAGCAGCTTTACAGGGATGACTCAGGTCTTCCTCTCCATGCCAGACTGACCTCCTTCTGCTTAGATTTCAGCCCTCTTCTCTGTCAGTTCCTCCTGCACATCCAGCCTGATGGTTTCAGGCTGCTACTTTCCCATTGCTGGCCATCACCTGGCTCACCTCTTTCTAGTCTCCTGCCATGGAGAGCTGGTCAGCCCCTTGTGTTTGAGAGCATGCCCAACATCTCTCTGCAATATTCACTCTTCCTTTCCAACACACACGTAGGGCTGCACGTTTTAACAGGCTCTCCCAAGAGTCAGCATCATCACAGTGAATCCATTACAGTGCGCGATTGGTGAGCCAGTGCCCAGGCAATGAGCAAAATGGACTCAGCAGAGACTAACCCAGAATGCAATGAACTGCAATACCATTAATTCTAACACAGATGCTCTCTGGTATGAATAGTTGCTTGCTGGTTTGTTTTTAAAGACACTTCATTAAAATAACTTGTCTTGTTCCCTGGCTTGTAGGTCAGCCAACATGAGATTTCACAGCGCTGTACTGACAAGACTGTCATGAGTCTCATTATTAGTTGCTATGCCTGGAGTTTGTCACAACTTTAATAAAATAACTTGGGCCTTTCTCCTCTTAATTTTGCAAGAGGTCTCACCTTTTAGCACTTACTCAATGTTTGGTTAAAAAAATTGTACAGTGTTTTCACAAAGGCCCAAATCTGGCAGCTCCTTCTTGTCCAGTGTGGCTTTTCCCCTTTTCTCCACACAGCTAAAATCCACTTCACCTCACAGGCTGGCTGCCACAAGCTCCTGCCATTCTGTTTTGACAAATCTTTTCTATACATTGCCCAAAGCCTGCTTTGTAGGCCATAGTTCCCACTTATCATCCTGTGTTTTTATTTCTCCCTTTGTTTTGTTCTGCTGCCTCTCTTTATTGTAGGGACTACATTAAATACCCGCTCCTTTTCTTCCCTCCTAAAGATTTTAATAACTTACTCGCATGCATTCTCTATTCCTGCTATTGCATCAACTTCTACCTCTAATTAGCGTCACCAGCTCTTGTTTTCCTTAGAATGTCTTTATGCTTTTCATAACTCCTGGAAGTAGGTCCTGGAAGAGAGAGAGCCACAGTGCCTGTCTTTAATCTTCCTCAAACCTCTTTTTTTTTTTTTTTACTGGGAAATATATTCCACAGTGGCCAATTTGCTGTGCCTTGTGCTTGTGACTCATGTTGTACCATTCTCCATCTATCACTGTAAATTTCATTTTTGCAACAGTCTCTGTATCTGCATGACCTGCATGGACTCACTTAGTCCATAAAGGTCCCTGAACAACGAGGGCCTGGAACTGCTGCTGCAGTGCAAGGAAGGCCTGGACTGAGAGCTTTGAAGCACTTAATTTTGTACTCAGTACTTAATGTTGTGCAGTGCTTTGTTACCACAGTGATGGGAACTAAATAAAACTAAATAAAAGATTCAGTTTCCAAAACCTTTTTCTGAGCAGAGTGGCATGTGGGCTGGACTGTTTTTCACTAGTTTAAGTGCTGATTTTGAGATGGAGTGAAGTGTAAACAACAAACCTGAGGAAAGAACAAATGATGTTTGAATGCATGCCTGAAATCCATCTCCATTTTACTGTTAAGAAGGCAGATCTCCATTTTGACATAGCAGCCTTTCAGGTATAACCCCTGCAAATATTTTCTGTTATTCTGGGGAGAAGTTTTGCTCTCCATGGGAGTTAGCATTCCTGTTGTGCTCTATGCTACAGATTTGAGCAGCCCAAGAAGAGAGCAATGAATAATCAGAATCCATCCGATATGCTGTTTCTCTAACACATCTTGTCTAAATAATAGGAATTGTGAATGACCAAAATATATCAAAAATTGGGAAAAAAAAATGCAAAAACAAAGCAAAAAAATTGTTGAACAGATCTTAAAAATAAAGTAGGGTTAATCTCTCAACCTTTTACAAGATATCAGCATACGTGTTTCTAATTTTATATGTAACACTTAAATATCCACACTCATAATCAGCTCGGCTTGTGTGCCCACATGTTTTCTAAAGCACTGATTACTTATGAGAGGATCCTTGCCCATAGAAATCTCCTCTGGCTGTATACTCCAAGCTCTGTATCCCCCAGCCAGTCAGTTGAGTTTTGAATGCACACATGTGCGATCTCCAAGTTGTACGAACAGGGCTGTAGTTCTGATATCAGAGACTTTGCTGTGATGAAAAGCAGTGGTGTTCCTGTAAACACCCTTCATCCAATATTTACAACAAAATGACGTGATTCACACATGCTGTTTGAGAGTGTCTAAATGGATCGTCCTCAGTGCTCCTGCTGTTCCATTTCGCATCATTGTCATTATGAGGGTATTTGTTCAACACTTCGACGGCTTCAAAGCTTCAAGATCTGATATCACAGTGGCTGAAGCCACTACATTTGGAATATCATTTTCTCTCTTACGAGACCTTTACCAAGATGGCACAAGACAATGGGCTCATTAAAAGTTTTTCCACTTATTTCACAGGAAAAACACTGGGCATTACTGCAGTGTTGCTAGGTAGCCAGCGATCTTAAACTGGAAGGCAGCTCAGCACATGAACGCTTGCAAACCCAACGTATGTATGCTCATTTGGCAGAATCTCTGAGATCACAGTTTATCCAGCAGCACTGACCGTAGAAGCTTAACATTTATAATTGGTACTTACATTACTTTATTGGTTTGAAGCATGTCGTTTTCTGATGTGTAGTCTGTGATTTTTCTCTCTCCACTCTTCATTCCTCTTGTGATCTCCCTCCATCTGTGTGTACTGACACTACCTGAGATGGAGTTAATTTTCTTCCCAGTTATCCTGTGTGGTGCAGTGGTTTAGACCTGTGGCCAAAACAACCACAATAGCACCAGCTCAGACCAGTGTCACAGCTATTGCTGAGCAGGGACTGCACAGTGACAAGATCTTCTCTGGTTGTCAGTGCCTTGGCTCAGTGAATGGATTGGGGGTGGGCAGAAGGCTGAGAGAAGGCACAAGGAAGCAGGTGATCCAAACTAACCAAGGAGCTAATCTGTGCCATACAACATCACGAATGGCAATAAAACAGGGACGAACAGGGTTTAGGTAGGTTAGCCACCTTTTGACTGGGAGTTGGCTGGGCATTGATCTACCTGTGGGAGGTGGTGAGCAATTGCCTTTGCATCATTCTTCCTTTCTTTCTTCCTTCCTTTCTTCCTTCCTTTCTTCCTTCCTTTCTCTCTTTCTTTCTCCCTTCCTTTCTTTCTCCCTTTCTTCCTTTCTCTCTTTCCCCCCCCCCCCCCCCTCATTATTTCTCTCCACCTCTCCTTTGCTTATTAAAGCACTTTGTCTCAACTGCATTTTCTTGCTTCTGCCCTTACTTTTTTCCACCCACTGGGGGTGATGAGATGGTGAGTGAGCAGCTGTGTGGTGCTTGTCTGCCCACTGGGATTAACCCACAACACTGTGTGATGAAAGTACACTCACTTATGCCAGGAGGGAGCTGCCTAAAGCTGTAAGAACTGTATCTACATAGGAACATCACAGCTGAGATGCCATGTTACACCTACGGTCATTCCATCTCTAATATGAGTGTAAGGGCAGAACAAAGTAGAAAGTGACTCCACACAGCAGTACGTGAAACAAATTGACCACTAGGGGGTACTGGAGAGGTAAACCACTGGTGGTTCGGGGGGTCACCCCCAGCCAACAGCCCGTCGCCGGTCCAAGGGAAAACAAACTTTCTACTGTGCCTTTGGAGCTATGTGAGCCATAACTCATCACCTCCTAACCTGGGGAGCAGGGACTGACAACCGCCATCAGGCTTGAGATGTAACATCTGAGCCTGTGTGCCCTCCATTTATCATCTGGGGTGCTCTGAATACAAACAGGGTAAGTTTCCACAGGTTCATAAAAGCTGTGATTTAATAGCAGCCACCAAAAGGCAATACATGATATGTTAGCTCTGAGATGTTTTTTGGGGAACAACTTTTATGATATGGATATAGATTACACAGGTACTGTTCTTCTGTTATCGCTGAAGTTTAATTTTTGTCGCTAACGCGTTTTGCTAGCAGAGCTTAAAGGTCACATCCCTGAGGATACGGCACCGTTCGTGTGAGCAGAGCTTGGCGTTCTCTTCGGATAACAGCCATCGTGGGCTGGGTATTGCTAGAGGACAAGTGAAAGTGAGATTGCAGGGGTGGGGGGGACCAGGGGCTGTTTTGTGGCTTTACATCCATCTTCATCACAGGAGGGTCACTGAGGAATTGCTGTGTTAGCAAGTAACACAGCTCTGAGCCTACGGTCCCACCCACTGCAGCAGGGAGAGCTTCTCAAGGTGAGCAGGCCGGCAAATGGAAGCTGCCTTTGGCCAAGGAGGTTTTTGGAGATCTGCTTCCTCTGGCAGCCACGGCCTGATGAGGCTGTGTCCTCCCTGGAGGAGTGACACCCAGCAGTCCTGCCCTCTCTTCTTGCTCCTTCCCAGCAGAGCCCCACTGCCTGCTGTGGGCAGTGAGCTCAAGGCAAGGGCTGGCTTCCCAACATGGCACACTGTGCACAAAGAGCCCCAAATTATTCACTGCCCCTTCCATGAACACCCACTGCCTGTTCATGGTTCATGGGTTATGATTTTTCAGGTTTTTGAAATTTCACCCCCTGGCCCAACATGAGTTCAAATAGAGCAGGAATGTAACTCAAGCACTGCCTTTTATTGTCCCTGTAGAAAAATGCTGGGGTTTGGGTGTGGGGAGAGCTGAGAGAGCTCAGACCGTGCAATGACTTTATGAGTCCAAACAGCCAGTGCCTGAGAGCTGGCAGATGCACACTGCTGCATTACCCTGTGAGCCACCACCTGCACCATGCGCTGCAGATTTGTTTTTTGGCATCTCATCTCACCCTGCAACTAATGAACTGGGTGACTGTGGCCGCTCTATCTCCGGAAAGGAGATTTCTTCCATTCCACATGCTCCGGGCCAATTACCACACTGTTTATAGTTTTAAACAATATGTTAGTTTACACAATAATAAACGAACTGCCTACCCTGCTGCCTCTTCTCCTCCAGAAATAACAAACCCAACCCATACCTCAGTGCAGAACGTTCAGACAATGAGGCTCACTGCGTGATGCATGGAGCCAAATACTTCCTGTTGCCCAACCTGCAATTGATAGCTTTGCAAATATTTTCATTGGACTTGATAATCCTTACATTTTCAGCCTGATTCCATCTCGGTGGCAGTGACAGAGGTCAAGACTAGCAGTGAATTCTTAGCAAAGACAGCAAGGAGAGGCGGGAGTCATGAAGAGCAAGCGGGCTTTTATCTAGGGTGTATCTCTGGGGAGTTGATGTGAAAAAGGATGCTTTAAATAAAGTGCCTGGCTTTTTATAATGCAGCTGTCCCATTAAATGCAAATGGGCTTTAACTCCATGCATTGCTCATGGAAGGAGGTGACCAACAGCAATGTGCTTTAGCATTTTGTTCATGTGCATTTTCTTATGCCACACATTGCAAGACTTCAACATAAAAAACAGAGGTGAAAACCTGCCCCTACAAGGAAGCAAAATGTCATCAGTATAATAGCTGCTATCTCTGTGGTTTGCTAATTGCGCCTTTCTGCCTTGCTGGTTTCCTGAGATGGGTGGTGGAAATACAGAAGAAAAATAACCACCAACTTCTGAACTGGATCAAAGCTACAAAAGTGATTTCACATGCTTGAATCCAATGAATTTTCAGCATGAGTGCCCTTGGAAACAGAGAAGGTTTGGGTGGGAGAAAGAACAAAGAGGGGCTCCAACACACATTTCTGTCAAGTGGAAACCACAGAGGGAAGAATAACAGAGCTGCAGTGCACAGCGTGAAGGTTTCTGCACAGCTTCAAGCTCGTCTTCTCTCTGGTTGTGCACATCTGTGCAATGTCTCTGCGGACTGAGATTGTACCATTTTCAGCAGACAAGGACTGGGTTTCTCTGGCTGGCACCATGCTGATGTCTAATTTAGACAAAATTTTCCTTGATTTAAAAGAGCTTGACATGCACTCATAGATTACTCCCAAGCAGCTGTAAAACCAGACACTTGTCAGGAATTCTGAGTGCTGCACAGTCACACAAAGCAGAGCACACTGCAGCCCTTCTGACAGAGGCTTGACTCCATGAGTTATAGCTTACCTAGAAGCAGGGGGGAAAATGGGAATGTTGTTCCAAATTCACTAGGTGCTAGAAGCATTGGCTCATGTTGGTAAGACAGCATCTGTCAGTTAAGCCTGGTTAATTACAAGTTCCTCAGAAACTCTATCCCTAATTGCCCAAAGACAGCCACAGACTGAATTAGGGCAGTGTTCGTGCAAGTCTCTGCTGGGCAGCACGGCCCCCGGTGTGAGTTGTATGCACAGGGAGTGGAAGGGTTTGAATGCTCAGCGTTCCCTTACGGACCAGAATATGTGTTTTGTGCTGGTGGCATTTTCCTCTTCACCCAGAGGAGTACTCACAAATACTAGCAGCAGATGTAAACAGAGATCAAACTCTTTGACTGTTATTAAGGACTTAAATGTCATCTTTCGCACTGACTGAATAAAACATCCTGAAGTGCTTGTGTCCTCCCAGTCCCTTGTCTGTTTCTTCCTAATTTTTTACACTTATATTCCTGTATTCCTCTCTTCAGTGTTTCAGTTTCCATTGCCTCCATTTTTTTCCATAATACAACATACTCAACATGAAATCAGCATTTTAGCTCCTGTTTCAAAGTTGCTAAGAGGGTTGATAGGACTCACACCTCTGAAAACCTGTCAAGCTGTAGGGTTTGTGCGCAGGCCATCCTACAACCTTGTACATGGCTCTATGGCAGGACAGTTTGCCATGACCTGGCACATCACAAGAGCACACACACAGCAGATAGCAATGTTCCTCCCAGGAAGGCCCCATATTGGCCCCAGGTTTGCCATCCCTGTGACAGACAGGTCTGATCCCAAATTGTTCACAATTGCAGATGGCTCAGATCCAGCCCACATAAATGCCTGTCTAGACAATGTGCTTTTAAAATTGAGTTAGCCACTCTGAGCTGGGGCACAAATTAATCCTGTAAATTGTGTTAACTGGCCTTATTATACCCAACTTCATTTTAACCGGATAACATGCGTTAAAACACCATTTGAAATGTGTAAACCTCAGTTTTAAAGCATGTTTGTTCTCAAAAAGTACATGCTTTCTATTTTAGACCAGACACAGACATCCATCCTGACGGGTTAAACTGATTTATTTTCCAGTAACGTTGGTTCAATCGAGTTAACACGATCAAAAGCTCTCAGCGCTCATTAACCCCTAGACTAACACATCTGAGGGTGCGTTACCTGGCTGCGTTTCGGGCTGGATGGGCACCGCAGACCAGGTGCCCTTCTCCCACAGCCACTCGAGCATCAGTCCAAAACCAGGAGCTCCGCCAGGAGGGTCGCCTCCTCGCACCGCCAACAGAAAGCGCTCGCACCGCCCTTTAAGGGCCCCGTCCCGGAGAGCAGCCTGCGGGCAGAGGGGGAGGACGGCTCCGCCTGGGGGCACCCCGTGCCCGGCCCCCGCCCGTCCCAGCGCCCCGACTGGGCGGGGCGTGGTGGGACACCGCCCTGTGGGCGGCCCGGGGCCGCAGCCCGGCTCGGCTCGGCTCGGCAGCTTCCGAGAGCAGAGCCGGTCGCCTCCTCCTTCCCTCCCTCTCTCCCTCCTTCCCTCCCGGCCACGACGCGGGGCTCCTCCTCCTCCTTTCTCCGCCGGCTCCCTCCCTGCCTCCCCCCCTTCCCTCCTCCCTCCATCCGTCACCCCCCGGCCGCACTTTCCTTGCGCTGCTCCCGTTTGCACTTTCCATCTCGCTCCTCCGGGGCAGCCCGGCGAGCGGTCGGGCCGGGGCTATGCGCCGTGCGGGGACCGCAGCGGCTGCCGCGCCGTAGGGAGCCGTCCCCGGGCAGGGCCGGGGTGTCCCGCTGCAGGCGGCGGCTCCCGGGCAGGGCTCGCGCTGCCGTCCCGCCTCGGGGCGGAGGGGCCCGCGATGTGCGACATGATAGACTCGCAGTCCGCCGAGAAGATCAGCAGGATGAAAAAGTTGCGGAGAACTTTGTCGGAGAGCTTCAGCCGAATAGGTGAGGCCCGCGGCGCTGCCCGGCGTCCCAGGGGGAGCGCGGGGCTGAGGGCGGGGGGTGCCGGCTGACAGCCTCTTGCGGGTACCGCACGGGAAGATCGGCGTTTCCCTGCTGTGTGCTCGTTTGCGCGCTCAGCCCCAGTGATCGAGTTAGCCCGAAACAGTCTAGCAAAGTGAGAATGGGCATCGCCCAGCGTGCTGCCAAAGTGAAACCTTGAGAAAAATGCGGGGCAGCGAATTGTTATTGTGTAGCTGCGGGTCTGGCCGTTTATTTTTCGTTCCGGCTGCACATTCCTTTAAGTTGAGGCATGAGATGCTGTGGCTGATAGCGCCGGGTGGGAGACTGGGGAGGGCAGACAAAAGAAGTCGGTCTGTCATCGGCGCCGAGCCGTGCCGCGCAGCATCCTGAGGCAGCGATACCCACGGCGTCTCCCAGCATCGCCGCTTCGCGTTCGGCTTTGACACCGCTCGTTTCGCTCCGGGTTTTGTTCTGAGAACAATGCTAAAGAGTTCTGCCGCCTTTGGGTCCGTGTTCCTGCCGACCCGGGGCGCGATGCTGGGTTTCGTCCAGCGCCGGTTGGAGGCGTTGCTGCCGACTGCCCGCAGCGGCGTGCTCAGAGCCGGGGAGCGGGGCGAGGTGCGAGGCGGCGGCACGGGGCTGAGCTGGAGGCCGCGGTGTCTGAGCGGAGGCCGCAGAGCCGTCGGGGAAGGCCCTGCCACAGCTCTGGCCCCGCGCTCACCCCGTCAGGGCAAGGCGCCGTCGGGCGCGTCTCCGCTCCCAGAGCCGCTCCGTCTCTATCTGAGCTGTGCTTCCTCACAGCCCTGGCAGGGAAGCGCACAACACGTGAAAACCTGTGATGTCCACGTATGGCGAGACAGTGGCACAGGCTGCCCAGGGAGGTGGTGGGGCTGCCGCCACTGGAGGTTTCACAAAACGTGTGGATGTGGCACTGAGGGACACGGTCAGTGAGCTCTGTGGGGATGGGTCGGTGGTTGGACTGGGTGATCTTAGAGACCTTTCCAACTGTAGTGATTCTGTGAACCTTTAGTTTGAAGTGTAGGAGAACATCTGATATCAGGTATCTTCCTCTGTTCGGTCCCATTGCTAGGTGGGTAAGACTGAAAAGAGCTCATTCATGTTTGCAAAAGAATTTCAAAGGTGAATGTTTCAGTTCTGAAGTGGACATTAAGTCACAGTTGCACGTCCCTCTGTTTCCATGTGAGAATATCTCTCACCTATATTCAATCTTACATCAGTTATAGGTATTTCACCAATTTGATTAAAAAAGCCACCCAGGTGTTTGGCCTGTCACATGCTTGTATGTATGTACAGACATAGACAGCCTGGTGCAGACTTGTGGGCCAAGTGGAAGTCATTAACAAAGACAACACTTTAAATGGAAATGCTGCATTATCATAGCAGCATCGGTCCCACTAATGCCTTCTTGGCACCATGACCTCTCTGAGTGCTAACTTTTGCATTAGTGTTAGTGGCTTTCTTGGGTGATTGCCTCTTTTGGTTGCTTTAACTTCAGTTTCTGTGGAAGCTTTGGGCTTATTTAGGTGCCCACCTTGTCGTACGTTCTGTGTACCAGGGCTCTTTGTGTGGTGCCAGAGCTGTGTTTGCCTCTTCGGACTGTTCTGTTGTTACAAGTCAGCAAAGCTGTTTCACCCACAGATGCTCTGGTAGTATGAGCATCATGCTATTAAGTGCACAGTGAGCAAAAGCTCTGATTTATCAGATTGAGGTTTGAACTGAGCCCACTCCCTGATAGCCACAGCCACAGATAAGCTCAAGCAAAGTGAGCCTCTGTTCAAAAACTCAGTTTGCATACCAGGAAATGCTCAGGTGCGACAAGTGCTTCACTTCTGTTTTGAGATTAAAGAGAGGAAACCAAACCCTCAGTAGAGAAAGCTTTTACTTTTCTCATGCTGTTTTCACATCTCTTTTTGGCAGTTGGGCGCTTCTTGGTCGGGTCAGCAAGTGACTGAGTGAATCTCTGTCTGATCTTCAGCTTTGTCAGTCTTCCATTCCCTTATAATTTTTCATAAGCCTATGATGGTCTTTTAACTTTTCCTTGTAAATGTTTTCATAGGTTTAGGTACCTGGCAGCATTATGAACATGCTGGTGCAGATGATGCAAAGTGATGGCGTCTTCCTCTGTGCCAACAAAGACATCTCGCTTAGCTGGGCAGGGCAGTATGGGGCATCCCCCAGTGCTACCAGGTCTCAGCTGCTAAATACAATTCTTCTAGTCCTACAGAGCCTCTTAATTTGATACCAGTCTTCCCATTAGCCTCTTTAGTAAGAGTGGTGGAAGTGCTCAGAGTTGTCATTGTCAGTTTATTTTTGATAGGGCTTGTAAGTCAATAGCCAATAACTGCCTTCAGGACCTCTTTCTCCCCACTGAGTGATTCTCTCTATTTGAGAGGATGAAAATCAGCAAGGAAACCAAATGCAGATTTATTTTTTTTTTCTTTCCCAGTGTGCAACAGTATGCTGAGTAATGTTTGAAACTATTTTCCAAAAGAATAAAACAATGAAATGTGGTGTGGAAGTTCTGGATATTCCCCCAGCATCTTTAGATGAAAGGGGCTAGCCTTAAAACCAGCTCAGTCATCCCCAGGGCACAGAAAAGAGCCATTATTCAGTACTAGTTATAGCCTCCAGCAATCTTGGCCCATTTTCTTAACTTTGATCTGGTACATTTCAGCCATTGCATCCAGAAACTGGCAAAGGGTGGTGAATATTTGTCTGTATTATATATATACTGCGAAATGCTGATCCAGGCCATAGCTGTTGGAGTTCCTGATTCTGGGACTGTTTCCTTCAGCTTTATGAGTTGAAGAATGTGACGTGTGAAACTGTCTGCCTTGGCCTTCACCCTGAGCACTCACTTTGTCCCATTTGCAAGCCTGGTAAAGGGTGGTACAGCACTGTGGTCTGTTGGAAGAAATGCGTGTGGCCTTTTGTGCAAAGTTGAAGCTGGTATTCTGAAATTGGCAGGATGGCTTCTATTGCAGGAATTAGGAGCTCGCAGTTCCAGAAAAATGAACTGTCTGCAACAAAGGCATCCCTTCAGCTAGCAGGTTTCTGGTGCTACGAGGAGTATCCCTCCTAAAATGTAGCACATCTTGAAGAACTTGCGTTGCTTGGAATCTGAACAATTTACAGAATTCTTTTTATTGATAAGTTCTTGGCAGTGCATCCCTTCCTGTGCAAACAACCAAATTAGTTTACAAATTCTTCTTTCCTTGCTTACATACATACAGTTGCCCATACACACAAACACATGATACTGGATGTTAACCAACTGTGTGATGCTGACTTCATTCACTGTTTCTTTTAGCATTTAAACCTTTATTAGGTTTGCTTCTTAGTTTTACCCTTTGATAATTATGTAATTAAAATCAATTATCAGTAATTTTATGAAATTACCATCATCTTGTAGTTATATAAAGAGTCCCTGGCTATGCGTCTGTTGGAGTGAGTATAGTACCAAACCATATTTTGAGATCCTTTCAGCTCATGCCATTTCACTTTTTTTCCTTATGCAATCTGTGTAGTCCAAGGCCAACACCTGGCTGGGAAGGGCAGAGCAGGCAAAGAGCCCTGCTGCAGTTGCTTAAAGGGCATGAAAGCTGTCCCTGGCAGCCCCCAGCCCCCGCGTGCTGTGCTGTGCTACCCGCTCCTCACTGACACAAAGGTTATCTCCACTATCTCCTCTCCCGTACACCCGCATAGCTCGCATACCTGAGGTAATGAGAGTGCATTTGTAAACAGTTTTTTTATTATTATTATTATTTTAAAGTGGAGAGTAGAAGTAAAGACAAGCCAGAAATGTGCACAGATTCCCATTTCTTGTTCCTCTGGGAATTTTGTTGTTATCTGTTGTTGGTTATTCCTGAAACGTTTTGGTCTTATGAAAGCTGTGAGTTTTGGTGTGGAACAACAGCTTGTCAGCGTGACCCAGGGGTGTCACAGACCATATTTATAGCCTGTGTGTTGTCATGACCTGAGAGGTAAATTAAAAGAATTAAAAATGTTTTCTTAAAAACAGTTCCACAAGTCTTTTTTTTTTTTTTTTTGCTCTTTTTTTTTTTTTTATTGTCCTACCTCATAACTTTTGAGTGCATGGGATTAGCAGTCTGAAAATGCCTTGTCAGGCCTTCACAACCATAAAAATGCATTTCATGGTAAAAATGTGCAGTCTGCCTGCCCCCAACTTCTCAGCTAAGTTTCTCCCCTCTCCCCTCTCCCCTCTCCCCTCTCCCCTCTCCCCTCTCCCCTCTCCCCTCTCCCCTCTCCCCTCTCCCCTCTCCCCTCTCCCCTCTCCCCTCTCCCCTCTCCCCTCTCCCCTCTCCCCTCTCCCCTCTCCCCTCTCCCCTCTCCCCTCTCCCCTCTCCCCTTTCCCCTCTCCCCTCTCCCCTCTCCCCCATGAAATCTAAATGAGTAATCTCCAGCAATCTGAGCAAAGTCATTTTGTTGTGTCCTGAAGAAATGCCAGTATGAGAGCAAACAAAGGCTGGAACATGTGTGCTTTCCTGCAGAAGGAGAGCTGTGGTGTGTAGCTCACAGCCCTTGGCAGGGTTGCAGAGCTGCAGCACTGTCCTTTGGCAGTGCAGCATTCCCCTGCCTCAGTTACTCTGTGTTACAGCTGTGGCGGCCGGAGTTTTGTTTTTTATTATCGTTCTTTCTGTTTCATAGAACACAGGATGGCTTGGGTTAGAAAAGATGTTAATGCCCACTCAGCCCCACTCTGTGCTGTGGGCAGGGCCACCCCAAGCAGATCAGGCTGCCCAGGGCCCAGCCCACCTTGAGCACCTCCAGGGAAACCTCTAATCCCCGAGGAAAGGGTTTGGAAGGGAGAAGCACCTAGAAGTGGAAACTACTGAGTCTAGATTCCCAGTGGTGCTGGGCACTGAAGTAAAGACGCCCAGTATGCTGAAGGAGCAAAGTCATAAGGGCAGTGCTTGCTACAGCTTTAAAGCTACTTGTGTCTTTCTTGCTGCAGCTGTTCACATGTGTTTGGAACTGTTTTCGTACTTCCTTTTTTTGTTGGTTGCGCACTAGTTGATAGGGTAAGAAAGAAAGAAATCTCATCTGCTTTAATGAAATTAATATTGGAGGGGAGGGGAGGGGAAAGGCCTGCTACAACATCATACTATGGTGCAAAGATGTAGTCCTTGGCAAAGAATATGTGGCTAGTTCATTGTGCTTTTGATGTATGAAGTTCAGTCAGGCTCTTGGGAAGGTGTTTTCATGCTCACTAAGAATTAAAAGAAATGCGTGGACTCTTATTTTCCTTAACCTGGAAAGATAATATATTTCATAAATATGTAAATGTGGTTTCTTGGAAACATGCTGTGCAGTCCTACATACCATTTAGTTTCATATTTTGAGTGTAAAATTGTTATTCATGCCAGCATGTTCTTTTCTATTATAACAGGAAAGAGTTGCTCTGTTTTTCTCTTTCCTGGAGTTAGTTAGTTTGTTCTCATTGAAATGCAGCACAGATAACTGTTTATTTTTTTCCTTTTATTTTAAAGCCTTGAAGAAAGAAGACAGCAGCTTTGATGAGGTAGGTTAAATATCTTTCTACTTCACATAGTCCAGATATGCTTAGTATTTCTCACTTGTGCTCGGAGACCCACAGACAATAGTGTTACTACATGCATATGTGTTAATGCATGCACATTGCTTGAACATGTGTTCATTTTGCAAATAACTACCAGATGAATTGGTTGGTTGAGGGCTCTGAATGGAATGCTTGTTTTTTTTGAATACAGTGAAACAGAATGTTGTGTGAAGCATGCTCTTGTAGAATGAGTACATGTGGAGAAATGCTGTATGTGGATAAAATACTTCATAGAACTTTACCTACAATAGTTGTCATAACTGTAGGTATGTAGACAATATCATAATATAATTCTTCATAGAACACTATGTTAAGTGCTGCTGCATTTTATTGTCTTTGTGCTGAGTGTCTCAGCTGAGGTAGATGCTGCCTCTGAAATGAGTCAAAAACAACAAAGCACTCACAAACCCAACAGCTAGCTGGAATGGTAAGACTGGTACTTGATTATTCACTGAAAACATGTTTGGGGCTTGTCCTATCTGTAATATGATGCATGTGTTTGTTAAGTTGTAAAATATGCTGCTCACAATTTATGCTTGCTTTTATTTATGATGGGTCTTGGAAGGTCTGGGTTGGTGAGAGTTGTTCTGCAGCACAAGTTTACTCAGGAATGGGTGTTGATGTCAGTGTGATGAGTTGTCAGTTGATAGACAGTACTTCTCTCTATCACCATGGCTGGAAACAAACAGTAATATTTTCATGTGTTGATATTACAGTTCTGCATGCAATGATCTTAAATCTTGGCTGATTGTAGTGAAATAGTTGGTGTCTAATGCCAGATTCTGAAATAAATGATGATGTCATGTCCTTGATACTGGATCAAATCAGACTTTGTTTCTTTCTAAACAGATCACAGCAAATTTGTGACCGCTCTACTGAAATTCACTAATAGCAGTACAAATGTTTTATTCTTTTCTGACATTTTGCAGAGTTCAGATTCTGCTCAGCCCCTCTCAGATCTAGAGCAAATATTCTGGAGTCAGATTTTTGCCTTCAGCAACCCTTGCTGGACTATGCAGAGGTCCTGACTGTTGTGGTTTCCCTACAGCATTGTTAGAGTTTGATTCCTTCTTAAAGTTGTGGCTATTTTGATAAGTGGCTGGTAGACTCTGAATCTTTACACAAATCTTCTCTGTTTTTATTCAGTACTTTCTTTACTCTGAAGGCTTCAGTGGTTTAACTTTGTTATACTTACCCATTAAGTATTTCACTTGTTACAGAATTTGAAAGAATCTGTTAAAAGTTTAAAAAAAAAAAAAAAAAAAGCTGCATTACAAAGATGCCAATTTTCCTGTCCTCTCCCCTTTCACAGGATTGTCTGTCTACAGCTCGTGAGCATTTTCTTTAAACTTGGTTTTCTGTTTGAATAAGTGACAACTCAAACAGATTTTCTACATGAATTTGGGAATATGTGCAGAAAAAAGATTCAAATATGTTTTTAATGGAGTTGGACATAATGTTTGTTTGACGTACTGCAGTGATTGCAAAGGAATGCTAGTGGAAAAGTGCACGAAATGATTTTTCTGTCACCTGTAAATAAGGAGGAGTTTGATGTGACATGGGTATCAAGCAGTTACATTGTTTTAGTGATGCTTACTGAAAAGAAGACAGGATTCATATTTTATGTTGTCCTCGTTAATCTCAGCAATCTCAATGCAGAAGTTCTTGGAAGTCATCTAGCCTCAAGTGTGAATCAAGGAATGGGAAGTACCAGGTAGCACTTAATTCCCTTTGTATCAAACATCCTTCAAATCAGAAAATAAAATGATCTCAAGTAACAGTAGTGTACCTGATTGTAGTGATGGGACAAGGAACTTGAGGGAGGGCTATGTAGTGAAAGGGAAGTCATGATTTTAGACCTTTAAATTGTGACCAAAGCACCAGAAGCAAAAGCAGGCTAGCAGGGTCTGAAATCTCTGAAGGGAGTGGGAAAATGACATAAAATAGAAGACCTACCTAAGGCTGCAACAACTGCCTTTGCAGCTAAGTCAGTTGTCAGATTATTCTGCATATTTTGGGTGTTACATCAAGCACTTGGTTGTTTATCCTTAGGGAAATAAAAAGGAAAAAATGAGCTGCTTAGTGGATCTTTTTCCACCTACTTAGCACTTGCATATTGTAGCTCAGAAACCTGCAACACTGCAGGAAGTCTTTGTTTTGGAGAGAAGCTACTAAGAATTAAGATATCAAAGATGGCAGGCAAGTGTATCCCATAATTGCTTTCTGTGGGTTATGAAATTAATCTGCCTAGTAAATGAGGACCAGCAGAATTGTGAACAGCCAAGCCTGTAAGATGCATGTCAGAAAACAATTTTAGTTGTTCCAGAAGTGTTTCAGGGATTTCTGCAGTACTGACTGTGGCATCTTCCAGAAGCTCCTGTGTATAAATGAGTAGACCACTTTCTATGCTGTCTTTAAACTTTGTCTTTTTCCTTTCTATCAGATTGATGTTTACTAGTCACCCCATGGGAATGTTGTCCTGACCCAGTACCTACTGAAATCAGTAGGGAAATTCTCCTGGTTTTCAGTTGTTTCTGGATCGGTTTCTTTCAAAATGAATTATTATAATGTGGGAGTTGGGAGCGCAGGATGTTTTTGCCTGTTTTCAGGGTTACTTTAGTTGAATGGGAGAGAGTAAGGCAGACTTTTCCATCTTCTTTTTGTGCCCTGAAATGTTACCTGCTCTCTGACGAAAGCCAGCCATAGGAAAGAGTTGCTCTACCTCTGGAAACAGCCTAACCCAAACCCAGGCAAACCTTTCTCTCTGAGTGTAGGCTTTGGCTGGCAAGCATCTGTTTCATTCTTTTGGGCAAAGCACTGAAAAAGGATTATCTGTAACGTATTACCTTATTATCTACTCTGGATGGATGTAGATCTTACAAGATGTAAGATAAACACCTCTGAGGAGTAGTGCTACATGCAAAGAGCTGTCTCTAAGCAGTTTGGCTTTTGAGTGAGCACTTTCTTTTTTGGCATTCCATTAGTGTCTTTCTCTGTCCATGTTAAAAGTAATAACTTCAACTATGTAGGACTGTTTTGATGTTTGTGGACTTTTAGTGTAGCAAGAAATGAAGAATTTGGCCACTGTGTCTTGTAATGATGTAGTTTTTTTCTTTTTTGCTTGAATGTGATCATAGCTGACCACATGTAGCTAAATTGCAGCATATTTGTTGGAGAGACACCCAGTGTTGATATTGTGACTAATCTCATCGCAATGCTGGTAACCTGTTCCTTTGCTTAGCTGCTTGCCCTTATAATTTATTTCTGAATTATTATTAGTCTTGAGCTGTTGGTTCTTGTCCTTCTGTTGTTAGTGGTTTCTCTGAGCACCTAAATCATAATTTAAGGCCTTTTGTCATAAGTCATACATGCTAGATGAATTAATATCAACGTCATAATGAAATCAAAGCAAAATAATTTTAAGTCTCTGATTAATTTACACAACTACAGCTAGTTGTGTGCAGAGCTGTATTGCTGTTATTTTGCTCTATTTCCTCAGAGAAGTATCCATAGGGCTGTTCTTTTAGTGTATTTTTTTTTAAAGCCACCTTTCCTAGGGAATTATGAAATGTGATTGTGCCTGCTGCATACATAATTCTTTTTGACTCCACCCAGTAATTCTGAAGTTGGCCAGTGCTGGGACTCCTAGAAGCTTGATGGGAAAGCCTGTGAGCTGGCTGAAGGACAGAGACAAAATCTGCTCTGACTGAAAAGCTGGAATGCGAGGTCTTGTGAATATAGGAGGATCTGTGTGGAAGGCTTATGAGTGCTCTGACCTGAGCAAAATCCTTAATATTCATCTATTCCTTACTGCGCGTAGAGCATCCAACAGTGAGGATGCCAAAATTCATTTATTTAATTATTTCATTCATGGAACATCTTCTCTGTGTTTGAAAGAGAAGTGTGTGAAAGAGAAGGGAGTTCTGCCAAGTTACTTCTTGGTTCTGTAATATGCTTGCTCTTGCAATCCCGCAATGAAACACAACCAAAAAGGATACTCCTTCTGTGGGGTGTTGCATTAAGTGGTTGGTTTAAAGGATCCTATGTCTGAACCAGAGCTCTTCCACAGAGAGCATTTTAAATTCAGAGAGCTGAAAGAAAGATTGTTGCAGGAAATAAAGCAGAGCCCTCCAACAAATATGCAAGAGGATTTTTAATGCTGCAATACAGGAAGCACATAATATGATAAGTGATAATTTTGTATTTTTCCATCAATTTTTTTTTTTTTTTATATTAAGTAGTAGCTTCAGGGAGCAACACATATAGGAAAGTATGGATATGGCATTAAATCTTAGCCTTTTCCTCATTTAGAAGGGGATCTGGATTATGGGAACCTTCAACAGGAGGTGAAGGAGAAAGAAAATTATCTCTCTTGAGATTTAATGTTACTTTAGTGGTATCTTGGTCTAATCATTGTTTCATAGCCAGAAGACTTGTAAGTGTGGTACTGGTGTGTGACAGATTGAGGGGAGAGCCTGTGATAAAAGGGTACCCTGATTGTCATCCCTCCTTCTTTGATGGGATAATTCTTTACTGGTCAAGGTATTGCAAAATCATTGCAAGACATGGCCTGGTTGTCTGCTTCTTGATGACTGTTTGGGCTTACGATGCAGTAGACTGGTGACTATTGCAATGTTTTGTGCAGTGGAGAGTTTCCAAAGAAGTGGTTAAGATAAGCACTGTAATAATAGTCTGAAAACTGTTGGGGAGAGTGGAGGGAGGAATTATCTGCCCTGAGAACTTGGGTGGGACTTGGGGTGTATGATGACTTTGTACTTCTCATCTGCTTAATGCTAGGCAAGCAGGTAAAGAGTGGATAACTGTTATAATGTGAAGCTGAGAGGTAATGGAAGAGAGATTTAGGAAAAAGTGCTGGGGAAGAAAAACTTAAATCTGGAAAACAAATGAAGTATAGGTGTCAAATCTGTTTAAAAATAATGCTAAAGAGTGTTATCTTCATCTGGTGACTTATGATAGTTTTCCAATCATGTACAGAGGTGCCTTAAGCATCCTGTGAGATGAGTCTGTTCAGGCATGTCACCAAGCGAGTGAGAGGAAACATAGTTCTAGGCAGAAGGTAACAAAATCAGTACTGGAAATTGCTGTTACTGAATTGTCACTGGGGACATAAGACAGACAAAATTTTTTTTGATGAAAGAGGGATGTAAAAGCTCAACAGTGTAACCTGATGCTTCCTGTGGGCGGCCTGTCTTCACTTATGTCACTCTTGGCTTCACAACAAGGTCTTTATGTGTTGGATAGAGATTTCTCAAGTCTGCCACCTTCAACTGAGGGAACAGGAGGGGATGGTATTTTCTCCTGGGCATTTCTATTGCAAAGGAGACTTCTTGGGAGGTGACTTAGTTGGTTTTGTGTTCCTGCCTCTCTTGACTCAACCTTTTCTTCCCCCAGCACTGTTTCCTTACACTGTTGAGGCTCTGTTCTTGGTCCACTGCTTTTGTATCAGACAGCTGAGACACCAGACTGCCTTGTGCATTTACTGATTGTGGTAGTCATGTGCTGGGTCTTAAGACCATTTTAAGTAAGTATGAATCTGGATTTTCAGTAAGTCTTGGAAGTGTTGTGTGATGCAGCTGTATGTGGGTTTGTAGGACAGTGCAAACACCTTTGTAGATAGCTGCTTAATGGGAATCATCTTTTCCTCCTGACGGGGACTTATAATGTCATTAATAAATGTGCTGCAGGTGAGTCTGAGAGTGAAGAGAATGGATGGAAGGGAACAAATGCAGCCTTTCTGCTGCAGTGCAGTTGTTTTTTATTTGATCAGCTGTGTGAAAGATGTCCTCTCTGGCGGTTGTAAAAATGTCTCTGTGAAACTTCTCATGGCTTCAAAAAAATAGGCAGCAACCTTTGAACAGCCTCACTTAATTTCTCAGAGAATTACCACTATTCCATGTTTGATATGGCTGCTAGGGATTCCTGTCACTTCCTTCTTCTGTGTTGCATGTGGAAGAAAGGAGGGCTCTGGAAGAAAAGAGATGCCTCAGAAGCAGGTCTAAGTGATAGCAGTGCAAGCTGATGAACATTCAGCAGCTGGTGTAAAAGCATCCAAGCAAAACTGGCTGGAGGATGGCTGCTTTGCTGCACCTAATTTCAAGGCTTTGAAGCAAAATCAGAGATCATTTGGAAAGTTCTCAGATTTACCTTTTACTTGTTCAGAACAGGAATTCATTTTTTGTTGGTGGATAACCTAGATTTTACAAAGACCAAAATTCGAGATTTCTCTGTTGTGCTCAGGGAATAATTTTTGTCTGGGAGTATCCCTAAATCTGTTGAATGACTACAGTTTAGCTATTGGCCCCATATACTTGTGGTGTTAAGCTGTTCATTCTTCTGCCTGGTGTGTTTGCTGACAGTACATCCATACTTTTCAGAAAGTGCCTATTTTCATTTTGAAAGAAAAATTGTTAAGGCAACTGTGAAACTGCTTGTACTCCTCTGCCTTTCCTTCTCCTATGGATATGGGATAGAAGACAGGTTTATGTCACTAGTTAAAGTGTGTGCCTTTTGTTTTTCTTTGAAAAAAGAACAAAGAAGCAAAAAAGCAGAACTTGATGTGTGCCATGCTTAGGGCAGCAATTTGTGAGGAGCTGGCCAAAACGCTGCCATATAAAAGTTTTAACCTCTGTTCTGGCCACCAGGGAGATGTTTTAAACATCAGAGAAGCATTGCAAAATGGGATGAAATTCTAGGTCTACTTCTGTCAGTTGGACATGTGTTTGTGTGTGGGATGTTTCTGTTGGTCAGATAAGAGGAGATGCATTCCAGAGACATGGAGTCAGATAATAAACTATTAATATTTTGATGAAGTGCACTTATGTGTAAATCCTTTTATTTTCTTTGGATACACAGGATATAGTAATTTAATGGTAGACTAAATAAAGCAGAGTAACGAAACAGAGTATGTTACCCATGGGATCAGTAACTTCTTGTTCTTGACCTCGCCAGGTGGTATCCTAGTTGCAAGACAAGAAATAGTTGAGTGTCATCTTTGATTCATCATTGATGGTTCTCTCTTCTACCTTTCTTGTACTTTATGGTGCTCTATGAATTATTTCTTCTTCAATACTAGCATACGTATGACTATAATTAAATGCTCTTCTCATGAAAGAATGAAATTAAATGAAAATAAATGGCTTGTGACTAATTTTCTTCTCTTTCCTGAGAAATTTGGTGTGCATGATGCCTCATCTGCTGTGTTATGGTATCATTGATGACAATTTCCAGTATTCCATTCATAGTAATGAAGATTCTGAGTCAATTGACATCCCCTGCTTGTGTATATAGAAGCGATAAGAAAGGGAAATCTCAGGTTAAGACTAGTTTATTTAAGCAAAATAGATTTATTTGCACAACGTAATATCATTTTGATTATATTGATGGTATTAAGGCTTAAGGAAATTGTTATTGCCTTACTTCTTTTTATATTAATTCCAGTATTTGTTTACCCCTTTTCCTTTCTAGCAAAACTATGTACTTTAGAGCCAGTTGAGTCACAGTCCTGCTAGTACTGCCATAGCTGGATACAGTACTACATGTAGGTATGGCAGTATTCATACCAAGTTTCATAATTCAAATGTGAATACTATAGTTATTTAAATATGAAATATTGACAGTAATTTAATAACCAAAATTGAGACTGAAAGCTACTGAAAACTTAGTAATAAAATGATGGTGTCAAGACCACTGACAGAGTGTATAATGGTCATATCATCAACTTTAGTTAACAAGTTCTTCTGAGCTAGTTACTTAATCTGAATTAGGATTCTCCACATGATCTAGATGTTCACCTTTTTCAGACTTAAGAACTAGAAGCAGGTGCTGAAGCACTTGTATTTTCCAGTCTGGTTTCGTTTTACTTCTTTCTATTCAGTACAGTGACCAAAGGTGCATCGTAGTCCAAAGATTGTGGCTGTTGGTTAAGTCTTAAGACAAACATGAGATACTACTGAAGCGCTTGCTGGTTGAAGGGCAGCTTCAGGGAGCCCAGGAGCGCAGCCAGAGGTTGGTCCCCCATTTTAGAGGTGGCAGGCAGGGACAGTAGGGAGCACCCACAGGCTGCCCACTGCTGCATTACCTGTGATGCAGTGCCAAGTGTGGTGCAAAGTGCAGGTCGGTGGCTTCCTTGTGTTTCTTGGCTTTCCAGGCAGATTTATTGAACTATCTGTAACATGCTCTGCTTTCCTAATGGTAGGTACTGATGCAGTTTTACTGTTAGAATAATAATTTATGCTTGGCAAAAAAAAGTTTTTTAGCTTACCCATGCAAAGTATGATGCCAATTTCATTCATTGGATTTGTTATTATTCTTAGTTTCTAAATATGCAAAATTTCTGACTGTAAGTTTGCCTTGTTTGCAGTACATATATATATATATATATATATATATATTTTTGTAAAGAAAGTACCATCTAGAAACAGGATGTTACAGGCTTCCCCTGCTGACCTTGGAGATGCACAGAATTCTGGAAACCTGAGAAGAACATCTGGAGAAATACTTGGGATGCCTTATTTACTTATGTGTTAGCAGTATGGCTCAGTTAAATTCCTGGCCATTGTCAAGTCGGGACAGAAGTTCAGAGAAGATGAAGGGGTGTGCTCAATTTTCTTGCCCTTAAAAAGGCATGCTGTAACACTTCAAGACTTTCTGTTCAACTTAGTAAAAAAAAAATTTTTTTTGAAATTAGATTTGATGTTAGCAGTTATGAGTTAGACTAAGTACACGTCTTTTTTTATTTTCAGTGGTGTGGAGAGAATGCTTAATGATGCATTACGTTTGGATGTAAGACAACATTAAAGCTCATATTTTGATACCAAAGTGATGATATTCAGCAAAATGTGATTTCAAAAGTAAAAGTAAAAATCTAAGTTATTTTTATGAGAAAAGGCTCCAAAATGTTTGAATAATACTACTGGGGAAACTGGGACACTCCTTCTGAATGTTCTGCATTAATGTCTGCAAAGTTCTAATTGAGATACTCCAGTAGGTGTAGTGCCAGCACTAATTACTTCATTCTTTCAGAAGTGTGGTGGGAACAATCTGGATTTTTACAGTTGAGGTGCTGCTTCCTTTTGATGTCACCAGTCAAACTTCAAATAGAACGCCTACTTGAATGTATGCCTATAGAACCTAGTAGAGCACAGGAGTTTAATTCTCATCGATGAGCTGGTGAGTCCAAGAGGTGATTCCAAAACTCTGAAAGGGTTCAGTAGTGATGTCAGACTTTGGAGTAGATGTTCTGCTGTGAGAGGATCCACATATATGAATCCAGTTTATTTTACTATTACACCTTGAAAAAACTCCATGACTATCTTCCTTGCTCTGTTTCTACTGCTTGTAAAAATAACTAAATATATATGGAAAGAAGGGAGGCCTCTTGGACAGAGAGGTAAAAAATTGATTTTTTTTCTTTTTCCAAAGAACGTAGATGGAATAGGAGATATTTAGTGGAAAGCTAATAATTGTACTCTGAATGTGCTTCTTAGCCTTCTTCAAAATTTAAAACATGGATAGCAAATCAGTGTAACAGGCATGAGTTAGGCAGAACTACTATAAGTCCACCTCTGCTGTCTAACCACATTATTGGTCATACAGCTTGTGCTCACGGTCTGTCAGTAATGCCGTGAGCTTCTCTGAGGGGCATTAAATCAATGCAGGCAACTACTGTGTGCCTTAACTGTGTGCAAGATGGAATTCAGACTGGGGAAATGAGGAGACTCTGTCTCTACAGCCAGGTGACATTGTTTCCTAAAAATTATGTTTCAGAGCAGTTTTGCAGAAAAAGGATGTGAGGGTTCTGGTGGACATCAAGCTGAATGCAAGCCATCCATGTACCTTTGCTGCAAAAATGTCTGATGGTGTCCTAGACTGCATCAGTTGCTAAGAGGCTGAGAGAATTGACCGTTCCCCTCTATTCAGTACTGATGAGGCCACAGCTGGAGTTGCTGGGTCCCATTCTGGACTGCACAGTGCAAGAGAGACCTGGACACGCTGGGCAGAGTCCAGCAATGGGTTGTGAATGTAATTAAGGGAGTGAAGCTGCTCTCCTACAAGGGAAGGCTGAAAGAGGTGGAATTGCTTGTGGAGAAGACTGTCTAAAAATACCTGAGTAGAGGATGCAAAGGCGACGGGGCTCTTCTTAGGGGTTCCCAGTGCCAGAACAGAAGGCAACGGACACAAACTGCAACACAGGATGTCCTCTCTGACCATCAGGAGACATTTTTATTATGAGGGTTCTGGTGGAGAAGAAGGGGAGGCAATACAGTTGTCCCTTCCAATCTCAACCATTGTGTGATTCATGTAATTTATTGCAGGCTTCTTTCTGCAATCCATCTGAAGGTTTTTGTATCACTTTGTGTCATGAGCAAGTGACTTTTAGTTTTGTCATCTACGAGTACCGATAATATTTCAAATGTTTTTGCAAGGCGCGGTAATTTCCTTTGGATGTAATTCCATACACTGCACTGCAAATATTTGTGGTCCAAGTTCTATAAAGAATGTCAGAGGTACTGTTTCAAAGCAATTGTTTATGAAAGGTTAAAAGAATTCCAGATGTGAAGATTCTCTGGAAGTGTTTGTAATAAAAAGCTTTAGAAGCTCATTCCTATCCATCACTCATCTGCCTATGACACCTCTGGAAAAATCCTTCTGTTTCTTTCCCTCCCTAAGCCCCTAGCACTTGATACTCTACGAGAGCAATGAAGAGCTTATTGCTGGTTCAGGTTTTTTCCGCTTGCATAATTTTACCTCTCCTATTTCACTGAGGAATTTTTTATTAATATGCGTAGTATCTGCGTTTAAGCTTCTCATCTCTGCTCTCTTCAGCTGGTTATTTTCAAAAGCAAGAGGCTCTGAGAAAGCAACCTATAGATGGAAAACATCTGTATTTATGAAGACTGAAATGACTACATGCATTTAGCAGATATAAAGCTTCTCTCTCCTGGAATTGCTCCCTCATAGCAAACGTGCAGTTATTCTGAGGTTCCTGATGATTTGTCTGGAAAGAGGAAATAACTGCTGCTGCAAGAATGAGAATAGAAGTAAGATTTATCAAAGGAGGAAAGTTCTGCTTTGCGTCTTGATTTTTCTTTTTCTAAAGGATGCTTGCAAAGCTTGGAAGGATGGCTTTCAGAGGAGAACAAACAGCTTTCTTTAATCTGTGTGCTGATTAGCTGTGCTTTTAGGTAGTACAGTGGAGAGGGGAAGAACTGATGTTAGCATGTGGTTCTTCCTCCTAGGGAAAGAGGGAGTGTCCCATCACATATATTACTGAGTGTATGTTTGTTTTTCCTGGTTTTCTAATTTTGTTGTTGTTCAGATATGTTTCAGCCTTTCCTGAAGTACAGATTATCTGATACCTCTGCATGTCAGCCTAATCCTGACACATTCCCAGTTTTGGCCCTGACATTTGCATGAAGAAATGCTATGTGGAAAAAAATAGCCATGGACCCAGAGTGTGGCCAAAATTATTCATCTCATTAGTTTTCAGCAGGACTCCTGGTTGCCATTGCTTGCTTTTTCCTGGATTTCTAGGAATGATTCTGAGATTTGGTGACGATAATGGTGTTGTATTCCTAATGGAAAAGGGGTTATGTTCTCATCAACATGAATGTAACACAATCAAATGACTTGTGTGTTCAAATGTGTGGCATCCCTTTATTTCAGTTTTCTGTCTGAGATGGGCATGTGGTCACATACGTAACTTCAAAGTGTAAGCTGCTTTATGTTAACTGGCATTTATCTGGAGTTACACCCCTTAACATACTGTTACTGTGGAGCTGCCATTCTGTCATAGTAGCTTACATCCTGCAAACTTGTTCTTGAAGCTTGGTCTTGGGTGCCAAACTTTTTCAATAGAAGAGTTCAAAAGATTGTACTCATTATGCTAAAAATATGGTACCCGTAGGCTCCTACTTGATCAAACTTAGAGATGCTTTAGAACTGGGCCATAATTAATTGTACAGTAAAACAGAATTATTATTAATTTATGTTTATAAGAGAAGGGACTAAGTTATGTTCATTCTTTGTACAGTTTTGGAAAAGAGAAACATGCATTAATAAACAACAAGACTGTAATTAATTAATGATCCCCTAGAGAAGGTTTGCTCCCAAAGTAGCTAATTACTGTGTAAAATACTAAAAAAAATTAATCCCAAAGCAAATCATGCAAAATCAGCCATGGGGTAGTGAATTGTAGTGATTGTTTTTTGTTTTAATGTCTCAAGTTAACAACTGAGACAAATGATGAAATGCAAAACAAAACTCCAGTGCTCAGGTGCATTTTGGCATTTCTAATTAATAGGATCTTAGCTGTGCACTAAAAAAATATCATAAAGATCTTAGTAGAATTAGTATGAGCTATAGACCTCTTGCCATCACTTTTTGTTACTGATGGAAGATCCAGACAGGTCCTAAATATCAGTCCTCAACTTCATCATTCTCTAATTTTTCTGTTGTCTGTCATCAATCTTCTGGTGAGTCTTGCTTTTCTCCTTTTTCAGACAGAAGTGAAAAGATCTAGAATTCTATCACTAAAGTACATTTCAGAAGCTTATTGTTGTATTGGCTACTTCATGATGTCATCAGCTTAGGTACCAGTTAACGAACAGGTCATCGTGTGTTTCTCAATTGGCAACTGAAGTAGATTTTGTTATTGGCTTCCAAAATCATAGGGATTTTTTTTTTTTTTTTTTTTTTCAAATAATAAAATGCACTCTGCTTTGTGCACCGAGAATTTCACTGACTTCCAAGAAAATGCATAGATACGTCAAAAACTTGCGTGCTTGTAGAATCAGAGCCTTGATTCATAAAATGGTATTTAGTAAGAAAAACAGGCACAAGGTAGTAATTTTTCTGTTGAAAACAATGGTTATTGCACAGATAAATGTTAGAAGCACTGGTTGATATCTGACAAGAGGTGCAGAAGTGATTAACATGACAACGTAGAAATCATGTCATAAATATTTTTGTCCCTTGCAACTGCAGCATGCATATAAACTAGACTTTTGGATACTCTGTAGTGTGCTTTATGAAAGAAAATATTTCTTTTCATTATGGAGAGAAAATTATATCTTACATAAGTTTTCCGTACAAAGTCTCCATAATTCTACTTCAGCCTAACTGATATGTACTGCTTCTGTACGATTTAAATCAAGCTCTGATACATCCTCACTTCCCTTTTCTTCCCCACTCTTAAATCTTACATGGCTTACTAAGAACGAATGAAATCGTCCCTACACTTATTTTAGACAATGAGTTTTCTCACCCTGCAACTATTTATAAATCTCTGTAACATATATCAGTCTGTATGTAGTTATATAAATCTCGCTCTGTTGTCTATTCATATAATAAAAAGTGCATAATACATTATTATAATACTATATAATAATTATATATTAAATATACATATTATAAAATCACTGGTTATAAACAAATGTGTGTTTAAGAAACAACTAGGACATCAGAAATATTTATGGTGTTATTTTTTTTCATTCCTTAAAGGTAATGACTTAGAACCAAATCTGTTCTCAAATATAATTGAAAATTGGGCATTGGTTCTAACCCTATTCAAACTAGTTTAATCTGAAGATGAATGTAAATACAAAATAAATTACTGTCTATGAATCACAGAATGGCCAGAATTGGAAGGGACCTCAAGGATCATAAATCTCCAACCCCCTGCCACATGCCAGGGCCACCTACTTCCCCATTTAATACTAGAGCAGGCCAGGGCCTCATCCAATCTGGCCTTGAACACTTCCAGGGATGGGGCATCCACAACCTCTCTGGGCAGCCTGTTCCAGTACCTCACCACTCTCTCTGTAAAGAACTTCCCGCTGACATCCAACCTAAATCTCCCCTCTCTCAACTTAAAACCATTTCCCCTCGTCCTGCAGTTATCAACCCTTCCAAAGTGTTGATTCCCCTCCTGTCTGTAGGCTCCCTTTAGGTATTGAAAGGCTGCAATTAGATCACCCCGCAGCCTTCTTTTCCCCAGGCTGAACAAGCCCAGCTCCCTCAGCCTGTCCTCATAGAAGAGGTGCTCCAACCCTCTGATCATCTCTGTGGCCCTCCTTTGGACCCTCTCCAACAGTTGCCTGTCTTTTTTGTACTGGGGGCTCCACACTTGGATGCCAGTATTCCAGATGGGGCCTCACAAGAGCAGAGTAGAGGGAGACAATCACCTCCCTGTCCCTGCTGGCCACCCCTCTATTGATGGAGCCCAGGATACCATTTGCCTTCCGAGCTGCAAGAGCACACTGCTGGCTCATGTTAAGTTTTTCATCTATCAAGACCCCCAGGTCCTTCTCCACAGGGCTGCCCTCGAGGACCACTCCTTCCAGTCTGTAGGGATGCCTGGGATTCCCCCAGCCCAAGTGCAAACTCTGCACTTTGCCGTGTTGAACCTCATCAGGTTCACCCAGGCCCACCTTTCTAGCCTCTTGAGGTCCCTCTGAATGGCATCCCTTCCTTCAACCATGTCTACCGCACCACTCAGCTTGATGCCATCAGCAAACTTGCTGAGGGTGCACTTGATTCCATCATTGATGTAATTGATAAAGATGTTAAAGAGCACCGGTCCCAAGACAGAGCCCTGGGGGATGTCACTCATTACCAGTCTCCACCTGGACATAGAGCCATTGATGACCACCCTCTGTCTGCGGCCTGTCAACCGCAGTTTCTTATCCATCGAGTGGTCCACCCATCAAATCCACATCCCTTTGATTTAGAGATAAAGATGTGGTGGGGGACCGTGTCAAAGGCCTTGCTCAAGTCCAGGTAAATGACATTGGTCGCCTTTCCCTTGTCCACTGATGCCGTCACTCCATCATAAAAGGCCACCAGATTGGTCAAGCATGACCTTCCCCTGACAAAGCCATGCTGGCTGTCTCGGATCACACACTCATTCTTCACGTGATCAAGCATGTCGTCCAGGATGATCTGTTCCATGATCTTCCCAGGCACAAAGGTGAGACTCACCGGCTTGTAGTTCCCAGGGTCCTCCTTGCTCCTTTTCTTGTAAATATGAAATGATGTATTCAGACTACAGATACTCATGTTTGGCAGGTTGTGTCTTGACTTGGTCATTTCATCCTGCCTTTATCTGTTAAACATATTCTATATAAACTTTACCATCTGTGTGCTTGATATAAAAGACTTTTCTCATGTTAGCAGGAATGATTTGGTAGGGGAAGCTAGCAGCTGTGTTGCTAGTGTGTTCTCAGCTTTTATAGACAGGAGATGTGCTGATCTGCTTCTATGGTTTTACGGTGGAGCTCTGAAAGAGCTGAGGAGGTGACACAGAAGGACTTGTGCATGTTCCTCCTTTGTATGCCTATGAAGAAAGGGGTCACCATTTCCTTCTTTGCTCCCACTTTCTTTGCTAATCTGTTGAGGTGCCTTCTGGAGTCTGTTTGGGAAGGCGTTGGAGCTGGAGGAAATGAGACAAACTGTTATGGGGATATGGAACAGCTGTGTTGTAAGGAGAAATTCAATAGTCTTGGGTTGTTAAGTCTCGGAAAGACCACCAAGGGTGAATATGACAGATGTGCAAAATTCTGAATGATGTGGATGAAGTGATTAAAAATAAATAAGAAAGAGATTTATTTTTTTTTTCTGTGGAGAGAATTAATTGAATTCTCATCTCATCACCCCATGTTGCTGTCTGGCTTCCTGTAGTAAAGGTGCACTAGGGCCTGTTCTGGAGGCAAAAGCCTTCACAGGGCTTGGCGTTTGTGGGATTTTTCCCAAGATATGGAAGAACAAAGCGTGTCTGGGCAGCAAGGCAGATGTTGGAGGAGGGGACAAATGAAAGCCATCTGGAGGTGTCTCTCACTGGAGGGCGTGTGCTCTCAACACAGACCAGAGAACTTATCTATTGAGTGTTGGAGAAAGCAAACTGAGCTCAGTGGTTCAATCCAATATTGGCTTTCATGTTTGGGTTTTATTGCTCAGAGCTAGGCACATCTAACAATTGCAATGACCAGGTAGCATTTTCCAGAGATAATACTGTTAAACAATACTACTTCTGGTGAAACTCCAGGCTTAGACATAGCTATGCATTGGTTAATCTTTTGCAGTTCTTGACTTATCTTTCTCAGATACATGGAATAAGTGAAGAGAACAAAATAATTTTTTTCCTGGAAAGAGTTGTCTCCTGATAGTCCACCTAATCTATTGAGCTGCTAGCAAACTCAGTGCAGTACAACGTGAAGCCAAGAAACAAGAGTGAAGAGAACAATGAAAAAAAGATGGAGTATAGTGAAGGCATCTGGGTGTTTTTTTCCGTGGAGAGAAAAAGTCATGTCACTGAAGTATGATTCAAAATGTGACTTCATTCTCTGCAATTTTGTGAGCATTACAGGAGCTGCTGCATAATAAACTGCTTCCTTATCATTAAAATTATTTCTGCTTTCCTAAAAATTCTTCAAGACTTGAAAATAAAACAAAACTACTTTCCTTCAGCTCCTCTTACTAGTTTTTCTATTTCTATTCCTACTAGGAATAATTTCATCAACATCTTGGTTTCCTGTGCATTATTTTCAAATGGGACCATAGGGGCTTACATTAATTTGTTTGTTTTCTGTTTCCTTCAAGCTCTGGAATCTCTGTAGGCATTTCTCTTGTGTGTTTGTGCATATGTACATTTTTGTTTAATTTCAGGTTTTGGGTAAAGGTTCCTTTGCTTTAGAGGTGTAATAAACTTAACTCTTCTAGCACAGAAATAAACATTTTATCTGTACTTCGAAGTACTGAGATTTCTAATGCTTTTTTAGTTTGTAGCAGGATAAAAGACTTCCTTTCTGCTACTCTCAAAAAAGATCTAGCCCACCGTAGAAAAACTGACAGTGCTTCAGCCTTCATATTTTACAGCCCAGTTGGATTTTGTGATCACCAGATAACTTTGTCTTGGGAATGTGAGGAGGCACATCTATCTATGATTTTGGTACTGAAAAAGAATAGTAATAGTAAAATGTTAGCTTATCTAAAACAATTGGAGGGGGAAAGGGACATTTTTAAACACTGGAAAAATTTTGATCGGCCTAATTATGTTTTTTTTTTGTTTTGTTTTGTTTTGTTTCTGATTTCTTTGAGAAATAGTAAAGTTTCATATTTAACAAGGTTCATGTTTGAGCTTTGACCTCTTTCCTGCTGTTGGGTTTGTCATCTGTATTTTAAAATTTTATTTTGTATCTTTTGTGTTTAAGTATCTTACTTGTAGCTCTTTGTCTTAGTTTCAGCAGGGACAGAATTGTTTTCTTTAGAATGTCTGGTACCGTGCTGTTGTGGTTCTAGGAGAGAAACAGTGTTGGGAACACAGTGATGTTTACAGTTCCTGCTAAGCAGTGCTGTACAGATCCAGATCCATTCTCAGCAAAGGGCCCAAGGAGCAAGGAGGGAAAAGAATCACGACAGCTGACTTTAAGTGGCCAAAGAGATACTGCATACCATATGATGTCATGCAGAGGCAGTTTTGAAGGGAGGTAAGAAGGTATCTTGCTCTCTTATGCTGCCCACAGGGTGAGATGGGTGCTGGTGAGCAATTGCTTGTGCATCACCTGTTATATATGTTTATATGCATATATATACATATATTCATCATAATTATTATCCTTTCCTTCTCTCTATCTTAGTAAACAATTTTATCTGAACCCATGAGTTCTATTTTTATTTTTATTTTTATTTTTATTTTTATTTTTATTTTTATTTTTATTTTTATTTTTATTTTTATTTTTATTTTTATTTTTTTTCTATTCCCCCCATCCCACTGGGGGGATAGAGCAACTGTGTGGTTCTGAGCCACACACTGGGTTAAACCACAACACACAGTAATGTATTATAGGCTATTGCATATGTCAGGCAGTTCAGTTTATGTACAGTGTATGTATATCTACATTTACAGAATCACTTTCATTTCCTGTTCTCTTTATGTTGGTGCTTATGCTTAAGAGTACTGCATGTCTCAAATTGGCATTTTTTTTAAATGAGGCTATTAGTTCTTGATTTCTGCTCTGTTGTGTTGTTGACATTTTTGCAGTGTTGGTGATGTTTGCACTGTTACTGGTAGTGGGCTGCTAGCTCTGCCGTTGTTATCTAGCATTTGCGTGAGCTCATAAGTATGCAGTAAGACAGTTCTGTATAGAAAAACTTAGTCTGAAAGAAAATCATACTATAATTTGTGTTGGAAGGAACCTCAGAAGAAAAGCAACACAAAGAAACCATTGATGCTGTGTGAGCAGTGCTCGAACATTGGGGTGTAACCAGCGCTGTTTGGTCTCAGAGGTAAACAGCAGCAGTGTGCAGGCTGCTATGAAGAAAATAAACTCCATCCCAGCCAGACCCACTACAGCTTGCTTAGTTTTTGAGGTGATGTTGTAACAAACATCAGCAGGCAACTTACCAGAGCTCTTAAATGTATTGGAAGGGCACTAACTCAGGCAATGCAGCCAGGTCGGAAGCTCCTATTCTGAGTGCACTACTTTAAATGTGGTACTCCAGAACAAGAAGTTGGCACAAGTGCTCTGTGGTGGCTTGCTCTAAAGCTTCAGGAGCAAAACTGCCTTGCTGGAAGAAGGCAGGCCTAGAGTTCTGGACAAAAGATCTCAGACTGCCAAAAAAGTGAGAAAAAAACATTCTAGTTCCCTTTCATTTGTGAAGCAAAGCTACATTGTCAGAACATCCGTAGTTGTTTGCAGATCAGAAGAGAAACAGTTGACTCATTCATGTCTTCTAGCATAATGGTATCTCATATCTGTGCTCTCTTATCTGCCTGCTTTTTTTTTTTTTTTTTTTTTTTTTTTTTTGGACTTTAGAGTGCTGAATAACTTGCATTCAAGACAAAATATTTAGGGAACACCAAGTATTGCACACAACTACTTATATAGAGACTGTGTTAAAGGGAAAAATAAAATGTATTGTGATGGAACATCTGTCAACAGGAAAGAAGAAAGGAAGGAGTGTGGCTTCTCCCTTTCTTTTATTAGTACAAGGGTTGGGGGAAAAATATGGGGAGGACCACAGAGTTTTCTTCAGACATCCACTGAAAGATCAAAATTCTTAAGAAGGTGAGTGGTGATCAAATTGGCAAATGGAAGGTTAAGAGAAATTTAGAGACAGTGAAACCAAAAATAAGATATTATTATGCTCCTGTAGCATTTGGTCTCCAGAATCTCAGAAACAATGCAGGAGGAAGGGATGGTTGTAAATGTGGAAGAACAGTATAGGTATTGGGAGCTACTGATTGTTTGGACTAGAAATGTTTGGACTGGAAAAGACAGCTTAATGGCCAATATGGTGGAATTTGATAAAACTGAGAACTGCATTGGTGAAGAACGCTGGGAATTATCTATTAGATGTCCCAACAAAGAACTGGGGGTACTAAAATGACATTCCATTAGCCAACGGAATTTAAAATGTGTGGAAAGAATGCTTTCTATATAATACGTGACTAAGCTATGGAGCTCACTGTCACAGAATGAAGAGACATTGAAGTTGAGGTAGGTTCAAAAATCAATTGAATGCTGTTTCTGTACTTGATGGGAAAGGCTGTCCAACCCAAGTTCCTTGAGCTATACCTTGAATGTGCTTGGTTGGACCAAGACTGGCAAGGCAGAGCTGCCTGGCTGGCCGGTATGCTTCTCATGTTCAATCCTCAGAGGCAGGAACCTGAGGTAGGAGGGCTTCTGGTTGGATCAGATGTGACTGTACTTTTGCAGAACATTTGGTACAAGCTGAAGAGACCCAATAAAGGGGAAGTAAAAGGATACAGAGCAGAATTATGGGAAACCTGATGGGTAGGAAACAGTGCTTAAGAAGTTGCAGAGGAATGGGACTGTGGAGGAGAGGAAGGCCTGTTGAACTGACAGATACCATAAAACACATTTTCCCCTAGCACTAGAAGAAGATATTGAGCCTTCCCTGTTCTTTGTTGTATAAGAAAATAGAAAGGTATTACTTTTTTCTAATACTTCCTCTATATAAATTTATGTAGCAAGTGTCACTTGAGTTGATACAAGAGTTGCTAATACTAACCTCAGTTGTGAAACACAGGGCAAGGTGTGAAGTTGCTCAAAGCCCTGTTTGCCTTATTTTAATTGGAATGGAAAAGCCCTTGCTGCTGGTTTCTAAGGAGATACTCCCCAAAGCTGGGTAGGCTTTTGATACTGACATTTCCCCAAGTGTAAGAATTGGAATTCACAACCAAGAATGTGGCATACAAGAATGTGATATATTTTCTTGTTTGAAGTCAGAGGGGTCTATTAGGGGGTGGCTAGAGATGGAGAACATTCATAATTCTTGATGATCTGCTTCTGTCTGTAGAATTTAAATGGAAATTGTTTCCAGAGTATGTTGGTAATTTGCAGTATTTTTGCCCATGTTGTAAGAAACAATTACTATTTCCACTTCAGATAGTGCACTGAAATACAGGAAGATGAAGTAATTTAAGCTGAAAATGCATAGCTGAGGATTGAATTTGGATTTGGCATAGCCTACTGAGACAGCAACTGTTTCTTCAATATAAGTCTTGAAGGTGGAGTGAACCAAAATTTTATTACCCTAAGGTAAAAAAGCAGGAAAAGGAGAGAAGGTTGAGAATGGTTCTTTGCATGTGCACGCATAAGGAGGAAATATCTTGAAGAGTGATTAAGCACTTGAGAAATGTCATTTGATCAAGGAATGGAGTTTCTGACATGAAGCTCTAAATGTGGTATAATCACATCAGCACTCAAACTGCTAGGATGAATGACTCCTTGAATTGTTTTAATTTTGTCTGAGAGTCTTGTCATTTGGGAGCTCCAGCAGACAAGAGACAAATCTCTATTCCCAGTACTAGAAAGAAGAGCAAGAGTTCATGCTTTATATAGCATCTTATTTCAAATGCATTTTAATATTTAATATTAAAATAATATTAAAAGAAAAAAACAATTCCCATTAATTAATGAGAAAGAAACATTAACTGTATTTGAAGGACCTTTGCCCAGAAAGAAATCTGAATTCTAAAACATGTACATATAATCAGAAATCCATGTGTTACAGATGTAGGTGAACCACTGTAGCATTTGTGCATGATATTTGAAAGAAAATGAGTGTGAGATGTATGTTCTGACAGATTGCCTATCCTAAATCTTCATCTGCAATGCTTGTTTTTATATATTTCTTGTCATCTTTGCACTGTACTTTGTTTGGTACTGCATAGATATTAAAGGTGTGAGCAGGCATCCTAATGAGTTCCTGTCAAGTGTATGCAAAGTTACTGAGAGGAGAAAGGACACCTTGGCTCTTATAAATTAAATCTGAAAGAATTTTCTAATACAGCAGAAAGGCTGGTTTGTCTTTAAAGATTGAAATAAAAGTTGAGAATTGTGGGAATGATTTCCAAGTTCCTAAAAGGGGCAGTCTGTCTATCCCAGTAATCTAGAAAATGATCTTCCTAGATGAATTGCTTGAAAAGTGTATCAATTTTTAAAATGTGATGGTAGGAAGCTGTTAACTGATTTATTACGGTTAAGTTAGTATATGAATGTAGGTTGCAAGTGACAACAGTTTGATTGATTGACAATATTGTTTTCTTAGCAGATAAACAGGGATAAGGTCACTTCATCAATGTAACTAGCAAGTGTATTTTTGGTGAGATTCAGGCAACAGAGTAGCGATATATCACTTGCCTGTTCTGATTTCCTACCAGTTGTGATCCTGAGAGCTCATCTCTGGTGGAATTACTGAGAGAAGGCAGTGAATTTAGATTTCTGAACCTTTTCTAGCTAAAAGTGCTTTGTGCAGAAGGATATGATTTTCTGTTTTACTTTCACCACTAGCTTCAGTATGCAGAAAACAAGAAATGTGCAGGACTGGAATGGAGATTTTACAAAATGAGGATTTGAAAGCGATACCTAAAATTACTCTTGAAGTATTTTACCATTTCTTTTCACACGTTTCGGGTAGTATGGAAAAGTACTGCTACTTCAACGTGTTTATCAATGTGTTTCAAAATACTTTCTTTTTTGTGTGTGTGGTTGTGTTTTGAGGTTGATTGCTACCTTCAGCAAAAATCATCAATTTTCTTGTCTAACAGTTTCATTGCGATAATGTCTCCCTGCTTTTCTTTGGTTTCTCAATCTAAAGACACAAGTAAATGTGTCTTTAAAAGAGTAAAAAAGTGGATGGATTCTTTTTCTTTTTCTTTTTCTTTTTCTTTTTCTTTTCTTCTTCTTTTTCTTTCTTCTCATTTAAGTACAAACACCTATTTTTTAAAACTAGACGGGCAGATTGGAGCATTTCTCCATCAGTTGAAGGTATGCAGGATGCAGTGATTATATACTTATGAGGGGAGTACAGCTGGGACAGATGCTTGCTCAGATAATAAGTGTATCCTGAGATGTTTGTTTCTTTTTCTATTTTCCCCTGACTCTTCTGGGGATCATGAGCCATTTGAGAAGAGCTATACGTGCTTTGAAAGTAAAACATTTGCCTAAGTACTTCTGCAAACTGCATAAATAAACTAGACTTGGCAGAAGAACTTCAGAGCAGGTTTATGGCTGGGGAGACTTACTGCCACTTCCTTCAGTTTTGGAGCACTAGCAAGGCCCCTCTAGGATTTATGAATGCTTAATTTTTCTAAGACTGTGTGTGTGTATAGACTGCTTTCATTACTAAACATAGCGCATGGGAAAGAGCAGGAACAAGACACTATCATTTATTTCTCCCACCAGTGAGCTATGCTTTGAAGCATAAAGCAGATTCTCTTGTAGCTTTGCTCAGCATATTAGAAAACAAATAGACAAAAGCCTTATTTCCAGCACGGAAGGCAAAGGGAAGAGGGAGATGGGTAACCAAAGGTAGTTGGCCTGGTGGTACTGCTGGAAGAAAGGGAGTGATGGGGAGCATGTGGGGAAACTTGGATGCTGAGGCACTAGCTGGATATGTGTATGGAGGCTTTTATTAGCGTCTTGCAGGCTTTCTCTTTCTGAATCATAGTATGCATGGAGATGTCTGTGAGAAAATATATCCTGCAACCTTTTGTAGCTTACCTGTGAAGCAAGGCAGCTCATGGGAGGGATATCAGAGATGTCAGTTCTGCTGTCTAAAGCAATTTCCTCTGAATCCTTCACAAGAAGTGAGCAAAACAGAACTGGTATCACTTCATGAAAAGGAGCCACTCTGGAAAAGATGCTTTGATTCTGTTCTTAGAGTAGTGAGCCATTTATTTTGCATCTCTGGAAGCTAGAGAAAAAATATCAAGGGTACTTCATTAAGAGGTGTGTAGTCAAGCAGGTACAAGTATGATTTTGCATTTTGGCTTCTTTCCTAATCCAAAACCAGCTGGTGAAGTCATTCAGATGGAGCTGTGCCCCATTTGAGGCTTGGTGCTGAAGTGCATCCTGTGCTTTAGCAAGGCCACTCACTTCCTCCACCAGGCATTGCTACAATAAGTGGTTTACCTTGGCACTAGATTTGCAATCTCTTGCCCCCCCGGCTGTCCTCAGTTGTAAAGCTGTCACTAATTGGTCCAGAAAAGTGGTGCTAAAAAAAAAGATGTGCTAAAATCGCTTGCATCTATGGAAGTGGGGGTGACTCCAATCAGGAGTCCTCAGCAATGCCTCCATGGTGAATCTGCATCAGGTCACAGGGGCTGGGGCTTGGAGAGTCAAACGTGGCTGATTATTGAAGAGCTGTTAGCAGCTGTGTGCTAAGCACCTGATAGGAACGCCTTGCAAGTGTACACAGCTGCAAACCTGGGCCTAATCTCAGCAGAGTAGGTGTAAATGGGATTAAGGGAAGCATCCCTTCTCTAATAGCTGGCTAGACGAGTCATAAGCATAGGTATGCAATAAACTTCTGGATGGAGCTGCAGAATGTAATTCTCTCCAAGGTAACTGCTTTGAGGAATCTAAATCTGTAGAAATGGGTTCTGGGCTGTGTGTGTTCTTTTGCATCCCTTATCTATGTGGTGTCAGTTGTTGCCACGGCTTTGCAGCACTCAACTAACTGTAAGTCCAGGTAGTACTTTGTTCTTGTATTTCACTGCCGCAATATTCATACGGTGTTGGTCTCCTGCTGACAAATCTTTAATAGCAACTAGCCAACTAAAGGGCTTTTTTGGCTGAGGTGGCAGAGCCTTTCAAACAGAAGCCCAGCCTCCAAACCTGGACAACAACTGCTCTGTCTGTGCCAAATACATCTTGTTTGTGCTTTTCTTCTCAAATGTGGTAATTGAAAGCTTCATCATGTGAAGGATTGCATTTATTTTACTCATGTTACTAATCTGTGCAATTTAACAGCAAGCAGGGACATAAACTTCATTAAGATCCAGATGACAGAAAAAAAGAAATTGGCTGAGGTCCCTCTCATTCTAATAGTACTGAAAATAAGTGGCACTGGGAAATACAAGAGTGCGTTCAGTTAAGATTACAAAAGCTGCTGTTCTTTGCTGATTCCTGCGTTTAACCTGAGGTGGTGGTATAGCAGTGTGAGACATCTTCCACTTCTGTAGTCAGTATCCCTCAATGTTTGTCTGCTGTGCATTTAATTTAATTTTTTTTTTTTTTTTTTTTTTTTTGCTTGGTTGTTCTGGAACTGAAGCTAAAAATTAGTCTTTAACAAAGCCAAGCGTCCCTTGCCTGCAGCTGCCAGCACTGGGCTGCAGTAAGTGGGTGCCCTGTCTGTGACAGGGGAAGGATGGTGAAGAAGCCAGTAGTGTTCAAGGCTTCACACATACATGGGTTTTGTGTGTGCTCACAGGCTTTCTTTTGATGCCGAGTGTAGTATGTTCACTGTAATCACAAGTATTTGTTTGAATGGATCCATAGACCTTCAGTGTAACAGCTTTTATCAAATGGTTGAGGAAGAGGACTGACAGAATACAATAGTACCAATAGATTTCAACAACTAAGTGTTTTTAAACTAATTCATTAAATTCTGGGGGGGAATAATTTTACTACCTTCGAGCAACAATTCTTGTTGCAAAAGTTACTCTATAGTGAGATGGAAGATCAAGACCTATTTACAGCTGGTAACTACATGACATTCAAATAACATTGATTATTCTTAGTTGTGATGGATCAAATAGTTTTCTTGTGCTGTTGGATTTGAGGATATGATTTCTTACCATACATTAGTGTAGAAAGCAGGTTATCGTGGTTTAAGAGAGAGTTACATAGAAAGCTGCATGTTTCTGTTCTGCTCAAGTGAATTCATTTATTTTGGAGAACAGACTACACAGCCTCTAAGTAGAATATACACTGATTTGCTGATTATTCTTAAAAAGGGAAAGTGATTTTTTGCAATGGTGAAAATAAAGGAGTACGCATTCTAAATTTGATTTTGGGAGTATACAAAAGGCAAGGGTTACAGGTAGGGAAAAAGTTGTCTTATATTAGCTTATGCAGTAACTGATTTAAAAGGTGTACTCAGAGCAGAGTAGTATCTAAAATATAAATGATATCCTGCTTTTGTTTAGCATAATGAAATGCTTTTTTTTTTTTTTTTTCTTAATGGGGAGAAAGTACACAAGAATGCAATTAAAAGGCATGGAAGTAGTTATGAAAACTAGGATACTATAATTTGCTTTATGTTTATAAGTAGAGGAAACTGCTTTATCAGCAGGAAAAGAAAAAATGGTGAAGGCATGAAGAAGCCTGGAATGTTTCTTGTATAAGGGCATTTTGTGAAAATATTGTTTAAGCAGTGAATAGGTTCCTGCTAAGTTCAAACTCCTCTTTCCCCTCCCCTCCCCCTTTCATTCAGGTCTGGCTTTGAGATCTGTTGTCCAGCTGCTGGAACACATCTGGCTCCAAGTTTATGTAATTGGTTATGAGAACTTGAAATGTATTAATTACCAGAACATCTTTAGTGCCACAGTTATATAATACTGAAACACTTCCAGTTTGCATACAGCTGTATTTCTTTTTCTTTTGTTGTAGATAGATGAGGCTGAGGTAGATTAGATTAGTATGTCTAGTGGTCATCATATGGCATGTGTTCTTTAGGAAATTACTTAGCCCAAGCAGTTTAAAACTGTTAGCTCTGGAAGCCAAGTTTTTAGCTGTTGCATCTGATGTCAGTATCTGTGATATGGTTTCTTCATGTGTTGAAGAATATGTTTGATTTGTTTGCTGTTTGGAGCAATTTTTCCAGTATAGAATCCCTTTAAAAATAACTGTAAGAAGGGAGAAGAAATAGAGCTCTTTCCTGGGGATTACTTTTTGGGAGGGATGCACATGTTTTAAAACTCAGTGAACTTAACAAACTACAACTTAATGAATTAGTATATTTAAGAAGTTTTAGTACAGAAGATAGATAAAGTAGTCTGTATTTGTTGTCAGGACAGGTTATGCCAATGAACTGGGATGGTATTTGATGTATGTCAGGGAGGAGTCAGTTTTGTGTCAACACATTACTGTAGAGTGGCAAAATAGAGCATGTAAAATGTATTTTTTTCCTTCCTATAAAATTATTTTTCTAGTTGACAGAATAGAGCCATGAAACTAGATGTGCATGTATTTGGCTGATTGAGTACATTAAATGTGAATTAAATCTTGTGACTAGAGCTGGAAAATTTACTTGTGTCCAAGGTGCATTGATTTAATTAGGTAAGTATATTTTTTTGATGTTGGAAAGTCTGATATGCAGTTGGGTATGTTATACCGTGGGTACTACCTCAAAAACAAAGAAATAAACAATAGGAATCTCCTGTTGAAAATGAATTCTTTAGTTTGTGCTTTGTAAAGTTGTTGTAATCTCCAGGGCAGTTCTTTGTTCCTGCTTGTATCCTCTTTGGATATAAAATATTGTCTTGACAGTAATTTGTGGGCAAAAGAGCTGTTTTGTTTCTGTATTTTTTTTCTACATTCTGTTCTTGAGTGTGCATGTCTCAACCCCTTCACCTTAAAAAAAAAAAAAAAAAAAAAAGGCAAAACTTATTTGTGGAGAATGTGTTCTTTTGGTGTTTAGTATCAAGTTCAGCCAACAGTGTTTGAACTGTTTTGTGTGATGTGTGAAAGAAAAAGAGGTAGGTCAATAGTGAGCAAACTGATTCCTATAAAATATTTCTACAAATACAGTTAAAGCAGATATGGAATACATCATTCTCAAGTCCTATATGAAGTGAGGAGGATTACTGCCCACACAGTAACTCTGAGAACCAGTTGTGTTGTGATCATTGCCTTCATATCTATACAGTGTGTAATTATAAACAGATAGTTTATCTACTAGATCACTCTTAAAACTGAAATTATTGCAACTAGATAAAGCATTTTCAAATTGTGAAGCAGATTGTGATTCATCTTTTTTTCCCCTCCATAGTTTGTTAGTCAGTGTAAAGATGACCTATTCCTGTTATGTTGCCATTTACAAGTTGGTTACTGCCTACCTCTCCTTACTACTACAATCAACGAACCTTGTCTTCCCCCCAGCTTTGCTCTGCAATGGTAACAAACAGCAGTTGGATTCTAAACTTTTCCAATTTTCATATTTGTACCAAAATCTTTAATTTCACCTAATGGCCACTCTGGATACTAAGTGAGAAAGAAGGGGACAGACTCTTTAGCTGGGTCTGTTGTGATAGGACAAGAGGAAATGGTTTCAAACTGAAGGAAGGGAGATTTAGACTGGATATAAGGAGGAAGGTTTTACAATAAGGGTGGTGAGACACTGGCACGGGTTGCCCAGAGGTGGTGGATGCCCCATCCCTGTAGACAGTTAAGATCACACTGGATGGGGCTCTGAGCAACATGATCTAGCTGTAAGTGTCCCTGCTCATTGCAGGGGACTTAGACCAGGTGACCTTTAAAGGTCCTTTCTGACTCATGATTCTATGATTTTATGCTGTAAAATTAGGATTAATGGGGATATGAAAGGCTCTGCTGGTCCTCCTTCAGTCAGGCTCCTTGTTTAGCTGTTGGGCATGGCTTTTTTCTCTCTAATGAGAAATCTCCATCTCTTTTATTTTTGGTACAAAGTATTTTGATGTGGCAAAATATAGTATACTTGGAATTGTCAGTAATTATTTTTGCAAGGATATTTTAGGATACAGTAAGCCTAAAGGCTTTTGAGAAGTCTTAATTTTTAATAGTTGTGTCCCTCTCAAAGCATTAAATGTCCTTAATTCACTGTGTATGCAAAATAAATTCAGAAGTATACTGGATAAAGAAAGAAAGTTTTGGAAAAGGAAATGAAAGTGTGAAAAACTTTCTTGGTTACTGTGACTGCATTGCATAATTGTGCAGCAGTTCTTCATAGCATCTTTTAATCTAAATTCATTAACCCAGCTAAAATATACCTTCTAACACGATATTTGATGATGCATTTTCAGGAGCCTTGCTTTTGTTGATTTTTTTTTTTTTTTTTTCTATTTTGACAAAATAATGCAGCATTCCTCCTCTGTCATCAGACATTTTGTGTCCATTGTGTAATGAAACAAGAGTGGGTTGAGATTTCAGCTCCAAGTGTTTATTAAATCATATTAGATAAATACAGAATGTGTTATTTAATACAAGATTTTTATTATATATCTGATGTGATGGTGATGTTTTATGAGCATCTCCTTTCTCTGTTTCTGATTCCATACCAATCCTAATTCTCTCGCTTCCCTTTTAAAATGCCCTTTGTTTCTCTCCTTCTCTCTGTACATCTGGTTGTCCTCCCCATTATCCCCTCCTGCTTGATGGTCTCATTTTTTAAGGCTTTGTTCCACAAAGTACATAATTAGGCAGTAAGACATGACAGGGCATGAATATTGTTGTACTAATTGAGTGAGGGGAGAGAGAAGCTATGGAGAAACAAAACCAGCTGGCACTCAACAAGGATATAATTTGCAATTCATTTAGGAGAAAGCTTGTCCATGGGGTGGAATTTTCATTTAAAATGGCCAAACCCATGCAGCACCTGGATGCTACGGCTTCTCACACAAGGCTTTAATTTGCAGAGGGGCTGAGATATTGCTGCAGCTCCTGCATGTCAGACCTGCCCTGCTCTGTGCTGCTGGTCTGGTGTGACCAGAGGGGCTCTGGAGCCAAAAACCTGTTAACTGCTAAACAGAGATAAATGGCTTCTTTGGAAGCAAGGAGTGTTACAGTGCAAGTGACATTCTTCTGCTGAAGAGCTAATATTAATAATGATGTTCTGGTATTAGCCAAAGTGACTGTGATGTTGTCCGGGTGGCAGTAATTGTAACAGCTATTTTCACTGAAAATGAGCAAAGAAAACAGTAGTGAGCATTTGGTGAGGGCCTGTCTGTATCAAGTATGTTTTGCCTGTGAGTCAGAGAGACATAGAGCAGAACTGCAGTATGGCAGCAGTCACGGTGTCCCAGTAATTGAGGCACAGAGGAGACTCCTTCCAAAATGGAGAAGTAAAAGCTATGGTGACTTCTGTGCAGCTACGTTGTGTCAGACCAAGAACTTTTAAAACAAACACCCTGAATTAATCTCAAACTTTGTCTATTTTCATAGAAATGCTTTGCATTTCAAATGCTGAACAGAAGTGAAGCTGTGGAACGTACCCACGCATGTTTGAAGCAGCTCTGCTTTGGTACATGAATGCCACTGTCTATTAAACATGTAGTTTAACTTTATCCCACGTGTCTGCATAATAATATACTGCTGTCATTGCCTGGAATAGTACAAAACGTAAAGGATCAGAGATGCACTTTATGGCTGCTAATAAACTAGTGAACATTTGGTCTGCTTTTTCAGGCTTTCATATCCTCAACCCGTTACTGGTTTCCAAAAAAAAGCTTTAGTGTTGTATTTCTCAAATCACTGAAGTCCAGAGATGTCATTCAAGAAATAAGACATTTGGGGCATGGCAGTTTTCTTCTTGCTATTCAGTACATCTGTAAGTCTGAAACTTGAAAACATGCAGGTGATCAGGGCAGTTTTCAGTGACTCAGAGAATATCTCGTGTTGGAAAGTATCCACAGGGATCGTTGAGTCTGGCTCCTGGCTATGAAGTGGGAAGTAAACATTCAGCACTGTAAGCTAATTCTAAATGTAGTTTAATTACATGAATGCTGTGCAATGTGCGTATGTATACATAACTTTTACAATGTAAATTAAATTAATGTGTTTGTACATGGTCAGCATAACTCTGGACTCTCACTGCTTACAGCTTTTTTGTTTTAAAAATTATTATTATAAAATAAAAAACAACAAGTTGTGGTGCTGTAGCATCAGAACCATAATAGGAACAAGATTCCTGTGGGCAGTCTTGTCATTCAGAAGAAATTCCGCATAAAACATTCCAACTCCTTCTTAGTAATTATCTTGGGTGCCAGAGGAGGCGCTGGGACCCACTAGACTTTGATGTCTGTTTCTACCCACTTGAAAAGACAGCCTTGTTCTAAGCTGGAATTTAAAGCAAACATGATTGTGTCAGCTCCATATTCCTCCTGTTGGCCAGCTTGCTTTAGGTAGTGTTTTTGACCTTCCAGAACTCCTACATTACACTGATTTTTGTCTTTGCTCATAGGCAGGATAATACTTTGGTCTTCCCAGCTAGTGTCTGTGGGCATTAGCTCATGTGCTGTCACTAATGCTTTAACAAGTCTCCTGCTTCTGTATTTGCATCCAACTTCAACTAGACTTCTGTAAGTCAGGGGACACATTCCCCCTCCCCACCTGGTTTCAAGGCCTCTGGTGTCCAGGAAGGTTGTAGGGACCTGTGAGAGGCTGTGAGGCTGTTGCTGAGGCTCTGCTTCTTGTGGCAGCTGCAGTTTGCTCCTTAAGACTATTTTTCACACACTTACCCAGTGAGCTTTGTGGTCTGGCTGTCAAACCTCTATTGCAAATGTATGGAGAGACCAGGGAAAAATGTCTGTCCTGCTCTTTAGCTTCTCACCTGTCTAAAGGGGTGCACATCAGCCATCTCCAGAGAACTCATAGCTCGCTATCATTACAGTGTGATGGAATGGCCAGTTATTAGCTGTTTGTCCTTCAACTTCTGGTAGCTTTCCTGATTGCACTGTCCTTTTCTCTCAGTGCTTGTCTGTGTAGTCACAGACACCAGTCTGATCATTTTTCATATATTTTGGTTCACCTGTTCAGAATGTGTATAGGGATTCAATAACTGCTTTTTTTCTCCCTTTATAGTTCTAAATGGTATATACTAGGCCTCAGGCTTTGTGGCTTCTCCTTCAACATGGAGTAGTAAAATGTCCTTTCACTTTAATATATGCTTGGCTTTCGTTGGGGAGATTCCTCTCTGTTTCTGCACTGAGAATAATGGATAGCTTGCCCCAGTCTGACTGCAGGGTAAAAAACTCTCTGCTTTTCTTATTTCATCCTTATTGCTATAACAGTAATATCTAAGTTCTGTTATATGATGGCAAATCTTTGTTTTGTTTGTTTTTCAGATAAGAATGACAATGGAAACCCTCTCTACCTGCTTTATTTCCTCATGATTCATTTTGTTATAGCTTCTACCTCATGATTTTCATACAGTTAATGTGTTTTGTGTATGTCTTTTGTATTTATTACACAGTAGGGAAGTATTTCTTATGTGAGAAGATCTTCACTGAAAAAAAAAAATTCAAGATACCCAAATCCTAGTTAAACCGCACGCGTTCAATGTTCAGATTGCCTTGAAAATCAGAGCTGGCCATTCTATTGCAATACCCCTTAGTGCCTGAGATGTTGTGGTAAGCAGGAAAAGAACAGTAGGATGTGATGAAATGCTTGTGAGACTGCAGAACCTGTGACAAAATGGCAATCTGGACTGCACTGGGTTATCTGTGGAGGGGTAACTGTTTAAAATAGTAATAAGCATTTAAAGTTGTAAAGAACCACAAAATCAATGTAAATGCTAAAACTAGGGAGAAAACTTCCCTGTGTCAGCAACTGGATCAAAAAGCAACATTTTCCCAAGCTCTGGAATGGTGCACTGTTAACCCCATGTTAACCAATGAGTGCAGCAGATGGGATGGATTGTTAGTGCTCTGTATGACTAATTCATGGGCTGCCAAGGCTGTTTCCAGTGCACTGCAATGGGAGAATGTGTGGTGCGAATGCCAGGTACATGTTGTGGCTGAAAGTATAATCCCTGCAAAAAGCGTATCCCATGGAGGGATTGCTGGGGGAGTAGAGGAAGTGAAGTACAACCTTGAAAATATTTCTACTTAGGTAGAACAGAGTGAGGACTGGAAGGGCTTTTCTATTCTTTAGGGATCTTCTCTTCCTGTTGAAACGTTAATCTCTTTTTCACAAGAATAGAGCAATTTAGAAGACCCCTCTGCAACCAGTTTTCATTAAAAAAGAATTTGACTGGAATTGATTTGCTTTTCTCTGTTTTTGGGAGTGGGGATGGTCGGGGTTGGCTGTAGTATGTTGTCTATCTGCTTTTTTTCCAATCACCAGGGAAGACCAATGAAGCTTGCAGTTAGTTTTCAAATGATATTGTAGAATATTCACCATTTTTAAAAAGGTTTAAAAGTGGGCTGAGATGAGCCATTGTCAGAAATGGTTTCAATTTAGGCATTGTGTTCCTGGGAAGGTCAGTTTAGTCCTATATTCTGAGATGTTTAAGGATCAGTGTAGATGATTTCAGCAAATGGAAAAAACTGAAGGCCCTGCAAGCCTCTAAAGCTGTGAAGCATTCCCGGTGCACCTAACTTCACAGTAATATACTGGGGAGAAATTTATTCCTGATCTCAGCTGGTTATAAGTCTGTGCCCTGGAGCATGACGATTGAGGTTCTTGCAATTTTTAGTCTAGTTACAGAGGCTATTAATCATTATGTTCAATCCCTTCTTGAATATTGTTAAGCTCTTTGCTCAATATGTTCTGAGCTAGTGAACATCACGGGTCAATTACACAATGTTTATAAAACTAATTCTGTATTTTGACCAGAAGTGAAAACATAACTCTCAATGGGATCAGGTATCGCTTTTAAGTCCACCTCTGTTTCAAGCTTTATTTACGTGGGAGGAACAAACAAACTGACTTCATGGAGAGAGAGAAAGAAGGCTAAAAGCAGATGAGCTCTTAACTTTTCTATAATCTTATCTGTGGTTCTGTTCAGATTTTTCAATGTAATTATTGGGTTAACATTAAGTCTTAACAGATTGTTGACCTTTCCTTGTTGCAATGTGTGGTTTACTTCAGTCGATGGATGTCTGCTACTGCTGTGGTGCTGGGATTTGATTCGGTCCATCTGGAACACAGTGATGCTTAGAATATTTAGACAGTGTGAAATTTCATTCCTTACTCCCAAAAGGGCATGACATGGTGGGTCCAGTTAGAGACCTGGGATGTAATTCCTGTTTTTCTCTTTTTTTGTTTTCCTCAAATCAGTGGTAATTTTGTCTAATTATGTAATAAAAAAAAAAACAAAACAACCAAAAAACAACCCCACAAATGGAACTGATTGGACTCTTGTATTTTACTGGAAATGTCAAGAAATCGTGATTAGTGTTAGGATAGCTGTCAATTCATAAAAGGACATCAGCTTCCAGCCAATTTTGCAGACTTGAGAGAAGACCATCTGGAGGAGAAACAGAGCATATCCAACAACTGCAGAAAAGAACCATCACCAGTATCATAATCAGTTAACGCAAATGTCCAGCTGCTGAACTGCTATGTAAAAATGCTGAGGCAACAGCACCTTGATTTTTCTTTGGGGAAAATTGTAGTAAAACATCATCCCATTCTGAGAATGAAGGCTGCTTAGCATTAAGAGCAGAGGTCAAAAGTTGTGTGTTCAATTTGTATGCCTTACTTTTTTCTGAGCCTGCCAGTAGTTTAACATGTGATTTGTCAAAGTGGAATGAACAAAATCTGGGAGATTTTCTCCCTGAATATCTTCTAGATATTCTAGAAGATGTTTCACTAGATTGGACAGGCAAGTATTATAGTTCTTCCCTTGAAATGCCAAATGTTGAAAACCAGTGAATTAGTATTTCCTCCTATAGAAAATGACTGTCCCCTTCTCCCACGTTCATTTGTCCTGACTGGCCTCTGCTAGGAGGCTGTTTGGGAACTGACCAGTTTCTGTAGATTATGTAATAAAGGGACCAAATTCTCAAGTGCTTTAGTCTGTAGATATCACAGCTTTGCAAATTCAATAAGAAGTTGTAAAACTTGATTTAATAGGGTTTACTTGAATTGTTGTATGACTTACTAGGCAAAACAAATGTATTAATTCAGGTGATGAAGAAATAATTATTTTTCTTCTTGCTAGACTCCAAACCTCATTTAGAAACTTCCCAGAGATCAGTAGAGTTGGGCTGATTTGTCCACGTTGTTCCATGTTGTGTGCTTTCAGCATCTTAAGTCTGTTTCCCTGCAGAGATGTTTTTGTTTGTGGCTTTTTTTGATTGGTAGAAGTAATCCTACAGAATGGTGGAATAATCCAAGTTGGTAAGGAAACAGGAAATTCTATTGCCCAACTGTCTACTCAAGACAGGTTCAGCTTTGACATTAGACCAGGATACTCAAAGCTCTATCCAGTTCTATCTTGAAACCCTATCAGGCTGGAGACGTCACAACCTCTCTACATAACTTTTTCCACTAACCCACTGTCAAAAGCATAGAAAAATGTATCCATATGTCTCGTGTAATGTTAAACAAGACATGCCTTGTGGTGGACCTTTACAGAACTTCATTTGGCAATGGCCTACAGGTATAGCACAAACCAAATGCTTTTCCTCTACCCATTCAGGATGTAGCATACTGTCTTGAATTCCGGTATGCTGTGAGTCTTCCAAAAGCCTCGCTCAACTCAGTGCTGCTCACATTTCTGGGAATGCAGTTGCTATATCAGAAAATGCAATTCAGTTGATCAGGCAGGATCTGCCCTTGCTAGATCCATACAGGCTTGTTCTTAGTCACTGTTGCATGGAAAATGTGCTGGAAATGTGGAACAAATCCTTTTGGAGCACATATTATCATTTTGGTGTGGGTTTTTTTTTTTTTTTTTTTTTTTGAATGAGCACAATATCTGCCATTTTCTGGACATCACATACTTTTTGCTATCTTCATTTTTAAGATTGCAATGGCTCCCGAAGCCTACTTCAGGCAGTATTGTTTACTTTGCAAGCTGGAATTCTTACTCTCAGGCTGTTTGAATATACTTGAAAGAGAAAAAATGTCCTTGCACTTTTGAGAATTTACAATGTCTTTTATTTCTTACTCTCAGGTGCATGTTTTTCTCCCCCTTATGCATTTTTCTCTATAGAAAATGAAATGTATGGTTAATATGGGTGATTTCGTCTATGGTGAAGGCACTTCCCGGTTCGTAATACAGCTGATGGTTAACTTGTGCGTCTGATTTCTGTCATTTTCTGGAGACTTCAGAAGCTGCTGTGAAGTACACCTCGCTCTTGTGTCTGTATCCAGAGCTTGCCAGAGTCTCTGCAGTTGCTCTGACCTGTTGAATTGAGGATGCCAGCTGCTAGTATAGGATCCCAATGCCAAGGAATACTGTGAGTTAGGTATTTGACAGCATCCCTTGTTATCTTTCTTAGTGAGGAGGATGGCTAAGACTCTGGGAAAAACAGTGATACTGTTACATAAATATCTGTATCAAAGATGCACATACACTTCAAAAAATTGTGCGCAGTTTTTTCATTGCTGTCTGACCTCTGGCTAATTTCACCTGGATTTTGAGCACTGGTAGCTGCTGTTCTGACAGTTCACTGCAAAGCATGAATCAGAGGCTGTAGTGTTTCATTTGTCTGAATGAGGAACCTAGTTGGCATCTAATTGGCCCAGCTGATTTCCTAGCTCCAAGCATTACTCACTTGGCTGAACAGTCAGTTCACTGACCCTTCTGCTCTTAGTAGACTCTGGGCAGGATCCTGGAATGCTTGAGCAAATATTGTGGAGATCTTAATCAGTATTTTGAGTATTACAAGCAGTGACCTTCAAGTATCCCAAAAAAGGCACTCAATATAGTATGAAAACTGAATCTTGGTGTTTTAGGTAAATCTATTCTGTCTATTCACAGTTTCTAACCAAAGCTACCATTTCATTGCAAGGTGCCTTTCTGAACCAGATGCTAGACTTTTTCTAAGGGTCTGCATGTATTAAACCCAGGCTGGCTTTTGGTTAACAACTACTGTGATCACCTAAGTATTTGCTGAGCCATTTTCAAATTTTAAGTCCTGCCAGTGAAAAAGGTTCATATGAGTGATGCTGAGTTCTACTTTCCCCAATCTAATACTAAAATATCTTTCCCCAAATGAAATGAGCAGATTGGTGCTTGGTTTGTTTTAGTACAAACTTTTTTGTCACTGTTTCACATAAACTCTGAAGTCTTAGGTTCTCTGAACCTGATTCCATCCATCTCTGTTATCTTTGCCAAAAGTGTTCTGTGCATTTCTTTTTGTAATCTTAGTGCTCTACCTTCTCAGTTTGTGCTGCTTTTCCCCTTTAGCTTTCTCACAGTAAACAACTGCTGAGATTTCAACTCTAAAATCTATCCTGTTCTTGTTTTTTTTTTTTTTAATCCTGACTTCACTGACATCTTCCTCCCTGCTGCTTGACCCCATGTAACACAGTAACGTGGAACATTTTTGTCACATGTTAGTCTGTGTAAGTAAAGAAATGCTCTCAATTTGCTCTGGTTTTCCTATGGCATGCTGTGCCAAATTGCAGGGCTATATAACCTGTTTCTGAGCAGGAGACTGGATTAGCTGCTTGAATCAGTGGTTTGGAAGGTAAGGAAGTGTCAAGTCTTTGTAAAATCGGTATCTGCCCTGTGCACACGGATGGCTCAATCCTCAGATGCCAGTTGTGTGAATAGGAGGAATGCAAGCAGAGGATTTCAGCTGCACCAGCTGTGCAGCTGGAGAGCTGCAGGAGAGCAGTTGGCAGTGCTGGGGAGTGGCAGAGGGGCTGCCAAAGCAGAGAGGGGTGCAAACATTTGTCCAGTTGAAGTGATTAGTGAATGTATTTTCATATTATTAGCTGGTTATGAAAAATGAAGCTAATGTCTTAACCTTAATCTCTGATGTGATAAAAAGACTCATTAAGAAAATAGCTTATCTGTGACTTCAGTGAGATCATTGGGGTGCAAGCAAATTATCTCTGCATGGTGGAGGTGGGGGACCTGCTAATGTGAACGCATCATTGGAAAGTATTTTCTGTATGTTCTCAAGCAGCTGCCATGAACTTGAGCAGTATACAAATGGATGTAGTGGTGGGAAAAACACACTAAAGACAAATGAGCAAAACTCATGCCAAACAAAAAAAAAAAACCTCTTAACTTTTTAAGATCATATTCTGACAGCTTTTGAAGGATGGTGATTTCTGCAGAACTAAAATTTTCAACAAATGATTTCTTAATTGAATAGCTAGTTTATTCATAAACTGAAAACAGTTGGAAGCTGAAGATCGGGGCTATTTGTTCTCATCTTAAGTACATCTAAAAAAGTGAGCTTGAAATTATGTCACCTACCTATGGTTCTCCAGTCATAAGAAAATAGCAGTGAGAATCCCCCGTGTCTTATAGTAGCTGTAGACAAGAGCACACTTGTTTGAAGATTAGGCTTATTTTTCTTTGTTTCACTGCCTACTTAACTACACTTAATTTTATTTATTCACATTTTTAAAATGACATTCAAATATTGAAGCTCCTGTATCCTTCTAACTGCTGCTTGTGACAAACTCTGTGGAAATAATTCCTATTTTCTATTTACTAGGCTGCAATTATGTGTTTCATTAAAAAAGTACATTGAGTATTTTAATATGCAAGTCATTTCTGAAGGTCACGGTTGTGATGTATACATTTCTTGTTTGGAAAAAACTTCAAATTGAACACACGAATTCTAGTTTAAAATATTTTCTAATGCTTACCAATACATAGCGTTTTAAGGAAAACAGTTTTCAGAACTTGTTATAAGTTTGTATTAATCTGTTCTTGATTAAAATGGATGATTGAACTTAATTTTCAATAGAAAGTAGTAAAAAGGGGACACTTCTATATCTGTAAGTGATATAGCAAAGAACTGCCATTAGTGACCTATAAAAGATACAGAGGTGCAGATAGGTGGGTGTAGACTCTAAATCTAAAATACTACAGCTGAGAGTCGGAGCTCCTCTCAGGAGCTGGCACCTGATGTTTCTGAGATTCTCGTTCCAGGGGTAGTTTTCTTTTCATAGTGCACAGAAAACAAAACAGTTTTAATTGTTCTCATTCAGTGCTGCTATTTCCCAACAAAGTCATACACTTTTTTGCAAAACGTTTTCTAGAGGTGACCTTTTTGCCTCTTGTGTAACCATGTCTGGTCTGTGTGTGCTTGTGTAAAAACAAAAAAAACCTGACACAAATCAAAACAATAATAATTTTAAAAGCACCCAAAAGCAACTCTTGAGCAGGTTGCATAAGTAAAGTCATGACTTCTACATTTATGAGGCAGGTGAAGCAAACTCTGGAGTAATGTGCAGTGACTTTCCTATTTGTCTCTTGAAACCTTGTTACACCACGTCTTCATTAATGCTGATCCATTCATGCTAATTCTTTGGTGCCAAGTGCAATATATTACTGCTCTTTTCTGAGTGTCATCAGTCAGTGTGAAGACATTACTTACACTTTTCATCACATTTTTGGGGATCCGTTATTTGCTGTTGTTCCTCGTTGAAGGTTAAGCTGAAGTTTTGGTGAATTTGGAGAGCAGATATGAAAGGACAGTTTCTTTCTGTTACGCTTAACTCAGAATATAATATGATGCCAGGAAGTAAGGTGGAATAATATATTCTGAATGATTATTTTGTGCTATTTTCAAGCATAGTAGGCTATATGCAAGTACTACCAACACTCAAACTTCTTCAGAACTGTTTAGAATATTCTTTGTCAGTTCAAACTGTGCTCAGATAGATCTGAGCAATCCATGGTAGGGTTAGCTTGTGGCATGTAGTGGGGAGCCACAGTGGGTCTCCCTGAGGTGTTTGGGTGCATGAGGAATTGTAAGCATGAATTTGTGTAGGTATGTACAGTTATGACATGCACGTGGGTGGTGATTCAACAAAGCTGACAACCTGCATTAAATAGATGTTCCCATCTGTGTTTTTGTTCAAAATTGTAAGTGCAGAATTTTCTCTTTGAGAATGAATAAAAAATCCACTTTGCTATTGTATAAAAATGTTTTTTAAAAATGCATTCAAGGAGTCAAGCGATGATGATGATGCAATACTTTCCCTGTAGGGAAAGCATTTCCATAACGTGATTACCTTTTATATTAAACCATGTGAATTACAGTGCATTTTCTCTGAGTTGTGTTCTGTAGTTGTGGCACAATGCTTTTAAAGCATTGTCAGTGCTCCGTAGTTGAAGTTCACGGTTTACTAGGAAGCAATTTCTTTTTTAAAGGGAATGTTATTATAGAGGCATATTTACATATGAGTGAAGGATGATGGTTTTGGAAGGGAGAGGTGAATGTAGGGAGTAAAAATGATGTGCTTATGGGTCATACATATGTACATAAAGCCTTACACCTATTTTTAATACACATCTTTAATAGTAATTGTTGGTGGTAATCTAAGCCAAGGTAATAATTTAATAGCAAACTTTAAAACACTATGGATGATCTATAGAGTAGAATACATTAAAGTGACATTGAGGAAATTGTTTTCATTGGGGTTTTCCAACCTGACAGCAGAATAAAACTGATATAAAAGGCCAGGACTTAAATGACTACATCAGATTTCTTAGTACTTTCAACCACAGAACAAACCTGCATAGAAATATTGTTTCTGTTCTTCTGGTAGAGAAAGTGCTCTGATGCTTTTGGCAAGTTATTAAACATCTAAGCCTTAATTTTCCATCTGAGGGCCGAGGAAATTATTATCTTTCTCAGTGAATGTTGAAATACATTTCTTAGTACAGCTTGAAGATATTCAGATGTTGCAGTAGTAGTGAGGGAGAATGGCCTTGAAAGTACAAAGATGAAGTCAGACAAAAGTTATTTGATTTTCTTCCTTTTGCACCCATTACACAGAGGTTTTATTCTTCTCTGTAATGTAGTTCTTGGATTAGTATAGGTTTTTTTAGCCTTTTAGACTATAACAGTGAAATGAACCTCAGCTAAGGCTGAAGTTTGGCACTTCATTGTGAAAGAACACTTCATGTCTGATGTTTCTTTCTTTTAAGAGTAAAGGTGATTTATATGACAGTCTAAGGAAAATCTTTTTGCTAGAAAGAAGCTAACCTATTTCTGCACTTTTAATCACTTATTATGATAAAACCACTTTCTGCAGTGCAAATGAACAGGTAGCTGTTCACCAACTTACTTTTTACTTAATTTCTCTGATGGAATAAAGAAGAATATTATTTTAATTCCTTGCTTTAAGAACAAGAGATGTAGTCGAAAGATTTTTGTAAAAATGCGTTAGTTGGACTTTTGCCACACTTACATTAATGTCCTAGTTTATTCAGAATGGATTTACGTGTATTCAAGTATGCTGGTTTTATGTAACATGTGAATTGGGGAATGCTTCAGGGTTAAATATTGGGTGGTTTTTTTTCCATTTTCTTTTCCTTTGTGTGTGCATTCATGGTTCTGATGAACATAACTCCCTTCATGCATAGGCTTTTGCTAGAGGAAGAGCCATGTTTGTGGCTTTCTGGACTTTGTGCTTACGTAGCAGAGTGAGCTTTTATTCGATGCCTTTATTTTTTCCTACATACATGATTAAAAACCTGCTGCTAGGTTTTTTCACTGTGCATTGTATCAACATGAGTTCATGCTTTTTTTTAATTTTGATTTGACATTTTTGGCTTGATCAGGACATGCTTAATGTTGTTTATGTTATCTGGATTCGGAACAAAAAGCAGCAATTAAAAAATGTAAATGAATATTTCTGGCGAATGACCCCTGGGGCACGTGTATGTTTCCTACTTCATGCAGGGGAGGAGTATTACACAATTTAATGTTCAGTGATACTTTTCTCCCTCTATTGTGAAAAGTTGAGTGTTACAGGAATACAGTTGGCAGAATAAGAATAGGGGCTGAGGGGTTAGTTTAGTGCAAGGAAATCCTCCCAGTGTGGGGTCATATGAAACAATGCACCAACTCTGAAACCTACGCTGCCTTCCTGCCCTTCCATGCTCAATCTGAGTAACCTCTTCTGCTCTCACTGTGTACCTTGTGAATGAGGCACTGCAACTTCTTCCTTTGCATGGAGACAACTTGGGAAATGTCCATGCGTAACACTTGGAATTATGCAGTAGCAAAAGCTGCTTTATTTGCTTTATGTAGTCACCTGTTACAAATATGGAAGACTAAAAATAAGATAATGATAGTCTAACCACTCAGGTATGGGACAGATTTATTTTAGATCTGTAAACACAACTGACAGCTTTTGCTGGTAATCTTTGTATATAGCAGTCCTCAGTGAGCCAATGTTATTAAGCTACACTTTTCCTTTCAAAGACAGATTTGAATTACTTGACCTCCAGTTTTCAGCTGGTTCTCTTGTTTTTCACTTGACAGCCAGTAAGTAGGCCTAGCAAAAATCACTGTGTGTGCCACTTTGGCTTCAGTGCCTGTTTGAAGCAGAAACTTTGAGGGATGTGATGAAGGGCATCCTTTATTATATTGAATAAAAATCCAAACAATTCTATGTTCTCTCACTACTTTAGTGAAGAAATGAAAATGCAGCCTGGAGCTATGATGACCTTCAGGTGAGGCAGGAGGAACTGAGTTGTTCTTCTCTCCTCGTGATGCCATGAGCAGTCTGTACAACCAGATGACTTTTTGTACCATTTTGCATGTCATTTTTCAGGGAAGTAATGATGAAAGAATTAACAGGAATTTTACAAATCAGTCATTGTCTCAAATGCTTCCAGTTGGGGAAGTAATGATCTTCATTCCAAAAAGGATTTTTCTTCTTTTCATCTTTTTTTCCCCACAATTGGCATCCATAGAAAACTTGTATTAAATGCTTATTGGAGGTTTGTTAAAGTGTAATGGAAACTTTCTAGGATTTCATATGGTTGAAGGATGCTGCAGCTTTTTATAGGCTTTGTGCTGACTTACCTGTGCACATGCTGAAAGATGAGAAGGGGCTCCTATTGGAAAAGGGACAAAGTCCAACTCGAGCTGCAATGCGTCCCTGAAGCATTTGGAGAATGGAAGAGCAACAAGGCAATTTTTCTCCTGCATATATTAAGTGCATCTCATATATGCAGAATAGGGAATTTGGGAGACTTAGGAAGAGCCTGGAAAGTACAAGGGTGTGCATTGGCTTGTCTGCAGGGCTTGGAGCAGAGGCAATATTGGAAGCAGTTTTAGAAGGGCAGGAGGAGGCTTGAAGCTGATGAGTGTAAGGGCAGAATGGACAGAAGGTCTTGAGGAAGGTGATCTCTAATGTTTGAAATAACATTACTTTGGGGAATTCAGATCTGAAGTCTTCAGTCGTCTTATTCTGCATCAACAGACACTTGTGAACTCACTGATATGTTGCCCTACCTGACCCATTTTGGGTTAGAGGCTATTGCTGTTGTCACTTCTTAAAGCTACTGACAGAATTCTGTGGTATAATCTTCCTGATAACACTATAGCTACAGATGAATCTATATGAGAGAGATTTATTTTATCAGATATTCCAGTGGAAAGGGTAATATTACAGGCAGTGGGTTTGAATGAAGCTGTCCTGTTTAGCTTTTCAAAAATAACTTTGTGGGTCTCGTGGCTATGAAAAGAAGGCAACAGCTGAAATTGTGTACACTGAAGAAGCTACTTAAAATTACACTGGGGATGTTGACTGTGTAAATTACTACAAAATGCTGTTTTCTTTCTTTTGATCAAGTAGGGCAACAGGACCCAAGGGACTAGATGCTTGAGTTCTTCTTGGGCTACTGGCACTGGCCTTCAGAGTAATAGAGAACAGTGATGTCTGCCTTCCTGAGCTATGAAAGCTGTGCTAAAACCAATTAGCCATCTGTGCATGCATTGTAATTTGTAGCTCGTGCTGTCATGGGCAGTTACAGAACACCCAGTCTTTCTGTGTTTCTCTCACAACGTACTGGTTGCACTGAGGTTAATGAGACTACTCAGGAGCACAAACACAGTAGAATACGAGATCTATATTTTTATTGTAACATTTCTAATAGGAAACCTTTCATGTGGGATGTGTCAAATCTGTGTCTGAGATAAGAAATTTAGAGGAAACCGTAAGACATCTTAATGTGATCTTGTGCTAGTATTTTTTTAATATCACTGTGACTTCAGAGAAATCGTAGATGGAATTATTGTGTGAATTTTTATTGCCTTAGTAACCTTAGCTGTTAAAATGTAAAAAGACTGAGTATTAAATTATTTCCATAACCTTTTCTGAGGAAGGACAGACACCCTGTTAGACGTGCAAGCCCCCAATAATATAAACTCTGAAAGCATTGTATGATTTTTTTCAGTCATATTTGCCAAAATTGTGTCAGGCAGAAGCCATAAAGTTATGCTAGACTATTTTATGCATATATGTTCACTCAAAGACATCCATTTCTGTTGGGAATTTTACCTTAAAAGGACTGTTCTGCAGCATTTACGCTTCTGATGTTTTCAAACCTTTCTTCAGTGAAACCTGAAGTTGCAGTTCATCCTGAAATACTCTAGGGGAAACATAACTCTGACATTTTGGTGCATCTGCCATTGCGACTCTTGTTTTTTCCATTTAACATTTTTAATTACTTAATTACGTACAGTATTTTTATGGTAAAACTTTTTTTCCCTTCCAAATTGCATAAAAGATTTTGTAAACCAACCCCAATATAAGGGGGATTTGCATGTACATCTATTGTGGACTGGGCTATTTTTTCTTTGTGTGGCATCATAAAAGCTAAGTAAAGAATTCCTAATGTCATGTGGGTAGCATATTACTCATTGGCTATGAGGCAGGCATTATTTGGCTGAAGATGGAATACTTTATTTGAATGAGAGCATAGAGTGCATGAGAAAAACAATAGTTGCAAAAATTATATTGTTCAGAGGGCAAAATAAAGCTGCATTTTACTTAAAGAAAATATGTATTGTGACTGAGAGAGAGCACACAACTAAAATGACAAGTATGTGTCTTGTAAGTTTCCTTAGTAGGTTTTCCATTGTAATAGTTAATATCGCAATTTTCTTAATCTGTTCTCTTACCTCTCTTCTGTTCTGTATCCTGATTTTTCCCTCCCATTGAAATAGCAAGCCAAGAAATGAGGGATTCCCTCCCTCCTGCATTTGAATAGTACAATGGAGTCCTATTTTAGCGAGTAGGCTGCTATGGTAATACTGATGAAATTTCTTAAGTTTTCCTTAAGAGGATCATCTTAATAATTTGAAGAACAACAGAACAATTGGATGTCACTGATCCAACTTCATAACCAAAGTTTCTTAACATAAAGTTGTTAACAAACTGTGCTGTCTTGCATGATTTTGTTTGAGAACCATATCTTTCATGCTGTCAGTGTATGGGTAATCGTGAGATGTCCTCTTAGATTGTGAGAATGACTGATTTAAGGAGCTCTGTATTAGTTTTATGGTGCAGTAAGAATTCTTCTCATAGTATTCCTCTTCTAAATCAGTCTGTAATTAAATGTAGTAGCAGTTTTGCTTCCATGGACAACTTTGCAAGTGAGTTTAGTCTTATTTGAATTTTCAACAAGGCAGTAAGTAGGCAAGCATCAAGGCAACCATGCCCCAGGCAAAATGTATCCCCACTCCACCCGCTTCACCCCCAATACTACAGTGAGCTCTAGCTCAAAACTTTGTTGTTGACAATCTTATAGGCTTTGTTTGAAATGTTGTTGTGTTAATCCTGTAGTAGCAATTTAAGCAGAACAAGACATCACACCCTTTAACCCATTAGATCTGTGAAAACATTCACCTGTTTTTGAACACCTTCATTTCTTGCTTAATGTGACAGAGAGTCTTTGACTGGATGCAGAAGAGAGATAGAATAGGCAAATTAAATAAGTTTTATTATTCTCATACAGTATAACTAAGATAAGGGCTTTGTTTTGTTTTTGCCTTTGAATTTGCTAGATTGAAATAGTATGATTGCCTTGTCTGTCTCAGCTGAAATTCAAGAAATTACCAAATATATGAAATCAAGAATACAAAAAATCTTTTTTCTTCCTCCTGAAACTTTGTTCCTGTTTTATTATTGAAATCCTTCAGGCTTCTTGAATTTTCTTGACAGTACATACATTTTGTTAAGTGGGAAGTGGAGTTCAGTTTCCTGGAAAACAGTCAAGGAAATGCTCTTGAGCTGAATGGAACAAATCAGTTCATGTATCCATTCCAGATCTTTGTAGCTATTTTATGCTCATCATATGAAAATTCATGTTCTCCTGCTTCGGAAGAAAGTGGGAGGGCAGAATGTCTCTGGGGAGTCTAGGAACATACTGTAAGTGGGCTCCTGATCTTCAGATGCTGAAAGAGGCAGTCTGAGGAGGTAAAAACAAATAAACAAAAACAAAACAAAACAGCCAAAAAAACCAAAACAGCTTAAGGAGAAAATTCTGTGAGAATGAGTGCTCTGTGAACATGGAAGGTGCTGCAGCTGTGCTAGCAGTCGCTGTATTTTGCAGAGATTGTTTTCATAGTGTAAGGACAAGTTGTTTTTTTTTTTTTCCCTCTTGCCCTTTCTGCAGTTCTGACTTTACTCCTCCTCAGATGCTTTCTATTTCTTGCCTAAGATGTCCTGGGAAAATAGATAAGCTGCTCAACATGCATTAAAGCTTTATCAAGTTGTGGGCTGAAGTAGTCTTCAGTGAAAATGCCCAGGTGGATGCAACCTTGTTATCTGAAATACTGAGATAAAACAGGACAAGAAAAGCAGTCTTCACAGTGCTGGTTACCCAAACAATAAAGGGCTTTATAGGTCAAACAAAACACTTTGCATTTAACTGAAGAATAGATAAATATTAGTGCAATGCTTGCAGTTTTGGTTTTGTTTCTTAGGAACATCTGAGTCAGTATTGCATCAGGTAGAGTTTTTACATGGCTTTTTAAATATACCTTATTGTCTGCCAGTTTAATCCATGAAAGAACAGTGGTATGGGTGACTGAAGCGAAACTCTTGTCCAAGAGTATTGCTCACTCTATCAGACATTACTTCAGAGTTTTTATTATTTTTATTTTATATAGATATTTGGGCAGCACCTCCTTCAGTCTTATAGTGTGCCACCGTGTAACCTATTATTTTCCTGCCATCAGACTTATAAAGTATTTTAATTGTAATAAATTGTAACAAAATGTGCTTTTGAGACTGGAAGAGGTATGGCAACTAATCCTCCAGGTAGAAGACCAAGACATGGGAAAGTAATGGAAAAATGATACGTTTTACAAAGCATTCTGTTTAGTTAAGTGCCAAAAATTGCTCAAGGATTTTGAAGTATAGACTCTTTGGATGATAAAATGATGATGGCATTTCATGCTGTTGTTTGCAGACTGATATATTTAAAAAACTTATCTGTAGCTCTGCGTGTGTTATGGTGAATCTAAGCAGATCTACATTATTCTGGATAAGAATCACAGGGTCGTTGCATAATAGGTTGAACATTCTGCCTCAGCATTCAGCAGCAGTCTAAAAAATGAGTAAATAATACAAAAATAAAGGAGAACAAAACAATCATTATGCTATTGTCAAAATAAAATTTATGTAAATAACTTAAGAAATATAAGCCATCATATAACAAAAATGACACAACAACAGAGGAAGAAAACCTGACTATGGCACGTTGTACATGAATGAGTAATATGTACTAGTTCATGAAGATACTATAACATAAAAACATTTGTTACTGTCCTCAAAATGATAAGACAACAGACATACTGACTGATAAGCATCACAGTATCGTGAGATCACCAAGGTTGGAAAAGACCCATAAGATTGTTTATTCTAACTATCCTCCTACCACCACTATTTCCTCACCAGCCATGTCCCTCAGTACAACATTTGAGTGTTTCTTGAATGCCTCCAGCAGCAATGACTCAACTACCTCCTTGGACAACATATTCCAGTCCCTGTCCACTTCTTGGGGAAGAAATTTTTCATATTATCCAACCTGAATCTTCTTTGGTGCAACTTCAGGTCGCTCCTTCTTTTCCTATCACCAATTATACAGGAGAAGAGGCAGACCCTCAGCTCACCATGACCTCCTTTTATGCAGTTGTAGAAAGTAATAAGGTCTCCCCTGACCATCCACTTCTCCAGACTAAAAAAAAAAATCCCAGCTCCCTCAGCTGATCCACATGATATTTTGCTCCAGACCCTTCACCAGCTTCATTGTTGTTCTCTGGACACACTCCTGGGCTTATGTCTTTTTTTGTAGTGAGGGGCCCCAAACTGAACACAGTACTTGAGGTGCAGCCAGACCAAGGCATTATATATGCATTTTATACAGACATGTGCATCATGTATGTACAATCTAGTAAGACATCTGAGATGGGTGTGAACCAGTTATTTGTTCTTCCCCATCCTGAGTTTGTATGACTGTTTTTTATAGATTGTTCTAATCGACTTTCTTCTATACTCACATATTTGTCACATATTTCTTATAAACTTGTGACAAAGAGTAGACCCTTAGATACCTGTCATTGGTATCTATGGGTATGCAACCTGCTCTGTGGAGCCTGCTTTAGCAGGGAAATTTGACTGGATGGTCTCCAGAGTTCCATTCCAACACCAACAGTTCTGTGGTTCTTTGATGATTGTTCAGATACTTTCACAGCTCAAAGATGTATGTTGTGAAGAGTAAAAATATAAATATGTTATTGACCTGTTAAAAAGGAAACAAGCTTGTAAGGAGCCTAGAACAATAACACACAACACCATATTTAGGATTAAATATATATAAATTGTTATGAGGTTAATTCATTAACAGTCATAGTTTTCTCTGAAAACAGAACCAATCAGATGGTTCAACCTGGGGAAGATGTCTTGGGAGATTCTCCCTGCCTTCAGGATTAGTATATTGGTATTAAATTTCAGGAAGAATAGGATTTAGGGACATTGTGCTACAAGGATTCCAAGGAATTATATGCATGTAAACCTCAGGTAAATGTACAGTCATGAAGATGAGGAAAAATCTGTAATTCTTTCTCAGTTCTTTCTTCCCAGTGAAAGATTATCTACTTCTCGTTTGCCTTCTATTCTGTTGCTTGATAAGCTTAATTCTAAGAGTCCTTGCTCTTATAGAGATGCTCCATCATCCTCCTTCAATGCCAAACAACTTGTCTTTACTTAATAGAAAACTTATATTCACCTCAACACTCATCAGTATCTTTTGTTAAGTAAATGCAGTATAAATTAAACTTTGATTAAGTTTTGGACTTCAGGAACACCTCATCAAGCTATCTGACATCCTATGGGAGTTGTTTCTATGCGTATTGCATAGATTGCATAGGAATCTCTCAGAAGTCCTGATTAATGTTACGAAAACATTATTTGAGACACTGGGTAGTTGACTGCATCACCTCAATTTTAATGTGCTTTCGGTATTTTGTCATTTGTTTGTGTAGATTCACTTAAGGCTAGCAAGTAGTAGGATGCCTACTAATAAATAGCCTCTATCCCCTGCAGAGAAGACATCGATATTTGTATCTGAAACTTGAATTCATAGATCATTCAAAGAGGCTACTGAACAGTCCTTGTGAGGTGAAGTCATTCACTTGTCTGTTGTTAGTTAATTCTAGGGCAAGATGAGCCAACATTTTTTTCCCATCTAAAGGTGACTGCTTTACTGTTCTTATATGTTCTTATAACCCACCATTTGATTGTATCAGCAGGTAGCAAAAGCCTGAAGGACTGATATTTTGGTTCTAAGGAACAGCACATAATGATGATGAAGAGTACAGATAGATTTTTATAGGTGAATGCTGTATACCTGTGACTTATTCTACCTTCTTATCTATGTCATATGATAGTTGGGATTGATTTGGCTTGGTATGTTTTTATAACAATTATAGCTTGTGTAGATTATTGCTTTTTGTTGGAAAGCTGATTTATTTTAATCATATGTTATGGAGAGACACTTGATTAAATGGAAAAAACCAAAGTCTTTCATGTGAATTTCTCAAAGTGAAAATGAAGGAAAGCTAAAAATCCAATGCTTTCAAATGAGGCTAGAGTTTCAGTGCGTGACATATTTAAACTTGAGAAAGTGATGAAGGTGAACATGTCTTTTTATGTTAAGATTTAATTCATATATAGAAAGCTTTCTTCTCCTATATAGATGGCTTTGAAATGAGGTATCATTGAGTTTCAACTCTGTATGAGATCAACAGTAGGAGTAAATGTATTGTGGAAATAAAATGTTTTCAGAGATTCTTCTCTGGGGATTATACTTATAGATAACAAAAAAGCTATTGTTAATTTTTTTAAAACTCTTCCTAAAGAAAAGCTTGGTAAACTGTGTCTCTACTATTTATTGCGAAAATTTTGTCATAGAAACATTGCTACTCCTTTCTGATTAGCTAGAATTTATTTTTTATTATAAATGTGAGAATTTTCAGCTATGTGGTTTTATGGACTGTGTATTGTGGGTAGGTTAGTTTAATTATATCTACTTCAATAAACCATCTTACTGATTGTCATTATCTAGACAGTCTGCACAAATTTGAATTTTTTGTTTCTTCATTCTTTGTGGTATTTTTGAAAAATGTGTTACTGAACTGTTGATACTTTTTTCCCTTAAAAGTCTAAGTTCTTCTGCTTTCTACTTGCTAATTAGTAATGTTAAGATTTTGCACCTGAACATGAGGTTCTGTACATATATATGTACATCATAATTCTTAGTAGCAATGGTGCATTTCTGTGGAGAACTTTAGTAATATATTTAGAAGGCACATCTATTTCTGTAGTGAACGTTGCTGCTTTTGACAGTTATATGATGCTAAAGATGAATGATTTTGTTTGACTGTTATCTTTCAAGTTGGTGACGAAGAATTCAGGCAAACAAGACACGAGTTGTGTTACCTGCTGTGCAGTTATGTACGCTTTTCAGATTAGACTCTTTTTAAAAAAGCATAATTTTAGTATATTAAAAAGGCATGAAGACAGTACTAGCCAAGACAGAATTATGCCCATGTGCAATAGATAATTTTTTTGGCAGATATAAAATGTGGCTGGAGAGGACTATTAATTATTTACTTTTCTATCACTTAAGCACAGAATTGCAGAGGTTGGCAGAGACCTCAAAAAAGATTGAGTCCAACCCTCCCCTAAAGCAGGTACCTTACAATAGGTTGCACAGGTAGGCATCCAGATAGATCTTGAATATTCCCGTAGAAGGAGATTTCACAACCTCTTTGGGCTACCTGTTCCAGTGCTCTGTGACACTTAACATAAAGAAGTTCTTCTGAATGTCAGTTATGAACTTCCTGCGGTCAAGTAAAACCAGACAGATCAGTTGAGAAAAGATTTCAGATTTTGTGCTTGCCAGTGATAACAGGAAACTGAACTGGAGTAGTCTCATCCATTTGAGTGTTTCTGAATACAACATGCTAACCATCTTATAAGATCAGTTTTTGTGAAATAATATACGTTGTTTATAAAGTAGCTGGCTAGATTACCAAATCACTTTCACAAGTGAAACAGTGCTTCTATTCTTTCTTTGGTATATTCAGTTGATGGTTGTTTAAAAAAAAGCTGAGTGTTGAGTTGTGGCTTTTCCTGGTCATGCAGTTTCTTCTGTGAGAAGAAACTGAGCTCCTGTCAGTAAGATATGTGCACATCTGTTGCATATAGTTATTAGTTCATGGGGCAAAGGAAGGGGTATTACAGTTAGGCTTGCCATGTGCTTTGCCCTGTTCTGGATGATATAAAGTAATAAACTGAGTACATTACTTGTAAGTTATATTTGGACAATACGTAATAAGACCACAGGAAAAAAAGTAACTATGGATATTCTTTGCACTGTACACTATTAATAAATGATGAATTGATGGTCAGTGAACTAACCTGCAGAGCTTTGATACTGTCTAAGTAAAGTAATTTGCAGATTACTATACATCTGTTATCTTGAAAAGCTCAAAAGATGACTCTGTATGTGTAAGAAATTGTTTTTGAATGCCAGTCAAACATCTTGAGGTTTGTCTTGGGATGTAAGTAATGGCATGACATTCCACTTGTAATTCTAGACTGCCTCTAATTATGAACCAGGTTTCCCAATCCAGTTTGTGGTTCCATGAGCAGAAAGCAAGCCTGTATTTGTGCTACAGCCAACTGGTGCTTGATCATGGTCAGCACGTGGGGTTGGGAGTAGTGATAGGAATGGGACTAGTGTTAGCGCATGGGAAGGAGGGGTTAAAGAGATTAGGGATTCAGGCAAAAATGCCAGGAGGCCTGCATGGATAAGCATGGAGTTCTTGACAAAATTCAAACATAAAGGTTAAATACAGAAGATGGAAGCAAGAACAGGTGACTTTGGAGAAATTGAGGGACATTATCCAAGCGTGCAGATATACAGCTAAGAGAGCTAAAGTCCAGTGGAAGTTGATTCTGTTGAGGGATGTCCAAAGCAATAAATTAACTTTAATAAGGGAAATTTTGGTTTCTTTGAGTCGGATCTCATAACTCTTTAGACTGTTTGGCTTGCTTTCAGTTTCCACACCTTGGGCCCAAAATCTTATTTGCTTCTGGAATGCAAAGCATTGTGTTCCGTTTCCCTGCGTGCTGTCTGCCATTTTGTTCTTGATGCGATGTGTCTCCTGGTGTGTGTTGGTAAGTAAGCACCTGCAGGGACCAGATATTTTTTTTCTTTTATCTGAGGATCCTCCTGTCTATTTTCTCTCCTCCTCAGATCAATTTGATGTTGATAGTGTAAGGAATCTAAATGTTTTGGCTCTATTTTCTCATCATTTCGTCTTCAAAGTTTTTTCAAGTTTTGTTTGGAGCTTGACATTTGACGCACCTGAAAAGAGAAGTTTTTTGCCTGGAGTGGAATGTTTTGCTCGGGTGAAATGAAGCCTCTGTCTGCTTAAGACCCAACCCAGGAAACTGAATAGTCTTCTGGGATATGCCCCTATGACTAAGAATGGGAAATGGATGATGGCAACAAACAAGTTCTACTTCATTGTGGGAACATCTTGCAGAATTTTCTATGTTATTAAAGTTTTATTATAAGCCATTGGTGCTAGGCTCAGCTGTGAACCTTGAGATGAGAAGTATTTAAACATGTCTTAGTAACTATGGTAGAATTCAAGTAAAAGATTAGGGTTCAGGCATGTTGTGCTTTCTTCAAAGTGGTGCTCTACAGAAGGGAACGTTTTTGAAGGTTGGTGGGTGAGTGTGGGTCATTCATGTGCAGTCATGAGCCAGGGTCGTGTTTTGCCTCTCCTTGTAATGTACAAATGCTGTCAGTCTGTGCTTAACATTGCCTGTGCCTTGGGTGAAGATGATGTTTCTGCTTGTTCAGGATATGCTCTTTCTCCTTGGCTTTGAATACAGATATATGGCTGTTCCCTTTCCCAGCGCAGTCTGTCCAGTGCCCCCACGGCCCCAGGAGGATTCTGGGGAGCCAGGAGCCATCTAAAGCAGAGGCCAGCAGGGGCTGCTGTAGGAGTAGGAGATGGAGAAGATTTGCTGTCTCTCTGTTGGAGAAGCCTTCCTTGTGGGTTTGTTCTGCTGCCCTCTTTTCCCTTGTACCACACCCAAGCTTGCTTGGGCTCAGCTGTGTCTTCCCAGCACAGCCCAGGTGTCTGTTGCTTACTCACAGCTCTGTATATTTGTATGCTCATAAATTAAACATTAGACTGCATTGTTACAGTGCTAGAATTAACTTTCTAGTTCGTATTTTGGCTCAATAAATTTTAAATGCTTTTTTATATTTATTTTTCCTGTGGAAGCAGACAGTGGCGTTCATAATTCTTATTTCCAGATGCCCTTAGGTTATTGTTTTAATGTCATTTGTCACTCAAGAACTTGCTGGCTTCCTTCAGGACTGGGGCATAATTGAATTGGGGATGATTAGTTGCATCCTTTTGATTGAATGTTGAGTTTTTTTCCTTAATTCCTCTGAAATCATCATTAGCTATTTTGGCTGCAGCTCTGCATTCTGTTGAGGCAGTGCTACATTGTAAATCAATATCTTTTCAAAAAGACTGCTGTAAATTGCCTAGATAGCATATGCATGGTTACTTTGGCTGCAGTGCTGCAGCAGAGCCTGGATAGTCTGCCTTTCTGGGAACTCCACAGGCAAGTCCATCATGTATCTTAAAAAAAAAAAGTGGTTTTAGAAAGAGCGTGGTATTGCTGGTGAAATTTAGACAGAGAAATATTGTGCCCTTGGTGCTCATGTGTACCCTTTATATTTTATTCCACTGGGATTACCCTGTCTTTAGGGATTTCTTTGTTTTCTGCTTTAGATTTCCCCCTTTCTTAGCTGTAGTACAGCCGTAGCGTTTCAGCTTGCTAGTGCAGAAAGATGTTGTGAATTCATTCAGTTGCTGAATGAGCCCGGCCTGGCTGCAAACACTAACATTGCCAGAGACATGTCAAAGAGTTGCCGGCGGATCTAACCTGATCGAGGCAACAACACAACGGTAAGATGGGGCTCATTTAAATGCCTGGCATTAGGCGAGCGCTGGGCTTTCCTGCTTAAGCCTGAAGCCTAGTTATCACATGCTTCCAACTTGAGCAGGATGCGTTCTGTGCATGTCAGGGTGGGTTTTCTCTGGAATGCTTAAAATCCAGACGGAGGAAGGCGGTGGGAAGCTGGGGATGCCACATGAGACCTCTCGGCAGCCACCCTGGTGAGACTCCCCGGCAGCGCTGCCTGCGGTTTGTAAATATCAGGGAAAAGGTAGGAGAAGCTTAAAAGCAATGCTTTTCTTGCTACTGCTTTGTATTTCTCTCTCCGGCAGCCTTATTTATTATTGCATTAAGAGAATAGTATGGGCAATTTTTTCTGATATATGCTTGGCTGAATGCCCTCTGGGACGAGTGAGTGAAGGACATGATCAGCCACTTCTTCATCTCTGCTAACAAGTCAGTGCATCTTGCTAGATCTGAATGAATGTCTTTATCAGTTACAGATCTGCTTGATGTGGGGAGATAAAATTAAAATGATCCCTTCTAAATACAGGCTATACCATGGACGTCGGAATATCTTTTTACCTTATGAAGCTCTGTGATTATTTCAATCACATGCTGTCTTTATTTAATACAACAAATAGTGAGGGAGTCGTTTTAAGTAATTGTTCTTGAATGCTTATGTAGGAGTGCGTTGGTGGCATTTTGGGTCTTAGTGGAAATTTTCAACATGCATGTGAGCTTCAGGAAGCAGCGTGTTCAGGAAAAGAGAGGAGGGGAAAAGCAGCACTAATTGTTTGTATGACATAGTTTAAAATGTGGCCATTGTGTGGAATAATTTGAAATATTTTTGATGACTTAGCTGACAGATAAGTTGTAAGTTAATCTTAACAGAAATCCAATAAATGTATTTCACCATATGTTCTTGTTCTTAAAGCAAACCAACTCTGATAGTAAAGGTAGAATGATGAAATAGTGTTTTGCTATTAATGGTTAGGGGTAAAAGTGGGGGTGTTTTACTTCTAAGTAAGCATGTGAATGCTTTGTGCAGTGTGTGAATTAAAATTCAAAAAGCAATCAGTTGTATATCAACATGGGATCAAATAGCTAGTTTGACAGCAGTGCCTGTTTGTTTTTTTCTGTACTTGCCAATTAAGGTGTTTTTTTCTTAGTCACTGAATGCTATTAAAGAGGGAAGATTTAGTCCTATCAATTATTTTCTGGAATTTTCATTATTATTTTACTTGTGCTCCTTATTTAAAAACAACTCTCTAAATGTGTAATATTGTATGTACTGCAGTGTAAGTGATGTGAAGTGGGCAGTTTCACACTGTATGCAAACTTGCACAGTTTTGTCAGAAAAGGTAGAAATGCTTCTTTTTGGTTCAAGAATAACCTTAAATGCTTCTATTACAAAGCTGCAAGTGTTGACAGTGTGTGTGTATTTTTTTAATAGAAGTTTTCCTTTGCTTATACTGTCAGACCTTTTGCATACCTTTTGTGCATATCTCATTGGTTGATATGTAGAAATAATCCAAACATTTGTTTGCTTTTACTTTGTACAAGCAATGAAAGTCCAGAAGCTCTTAGACACATGGGATTCTTTAAAGAAAATATTCAATTAGAGTATTTCTTAGCCATGTTTTTTTTTTTTTTTTTTTTTTTCATCCACTTATACTTGTGAAAGCTATTTTGTCCAATAACAGCTTTTGTTTCTCAAACTGATTTTTTCCCCAGGTGTTTGAAACTGCCTGCTGTGTCCATTGTGTTACTGTCTCTGGGGTTCATGCATTTTAGTTTTCTGATCTTAAGAAATCAGTAATGCTTTGGAATTTTCTTATGCTAAGATTTAGCTAAACACAGATCCCAAATTACTTAGGGCAAAAAATATTATATAATGTGGAAAACTTGGCCAAAAGTTGTGCATGCTGGTGGAAAATATAAGATATGCATAGTTCAACTGGCAAGTACTGCTGAATGCTCCATAAAGATTACGACCTTCACTGTGTGCATCAGTTTTGTAGTGAGACTGATCATATCTGGAGGTTAGAACTTACCTGGGGAATGAATATTTGTCGTATTATCCTCAATAATTCCAGATAGGAAGAGTTTCAAAAAGTTGTGGATCAGACTAAAGTTGGGTTATCAACACTGTATCTCCTTGTAAAGGATGTTAGCCTGGCTTGGAAATCCTACAGCAAGAGTGGTAACCTCATTGTTTTTTAATCTATTTTATTGTGAAAAACCTAACGAAAAAAGCCCCACACTTTTAAAAATATTTTTTCTCTAAACCTGTGAGCTCAGACAGGCTATTTAAAGAGCTGACCTACGTGCTACTTCCCACTTGGATGGGCTCTCCTCTCTGGCAGGCCAGTCTTGTTTCTCTGGAACCCTGCAGACAAGGAAATGGATAATACTATCGAAAGAGCTTGTGATTAGACTGCAGTACAAAAATCTGTAGTCAATCACAACTTGTGGTTGGCTTGGGCACCACAAGCATGAGTCACAAAGCTCCAGTGGCATCCAGCTGTTGTAGGTAAGAGATAATTTTGTTCTTAAGGAAAATCCATGCACAGTGCCAGCTACCACTGAGCATTTCACCTCATGCTGTTTTCTGTGTGCTGGCCTGGCCTGACCTACGTGGTCAGCAGGAATTTGCAGGGGGAAAGAGCTTGTGGAAATGCTCAGCCTGGGTCAGGTAAGGATCTTGCACTGGAAAATTTGTTGACTGTAAATATGAGTGCTAGGGTGGCCCTTAAAGTACACGGGAGCATCAATGTAATCTTGTTTTGCAGATCCAGGCAGCTTTGGGTTTATTTCCCACTGGGGTCCTGGGATGTTACAGGTAGCAATAGATTGATAATTATATCTTACAAAGCGTGTTGAAATGGTGAGTATCCTGGCAAATATGAACTGAAACAACGGGGAAGGAGACTGTGTGATACCAGTTCTCTAAAAGCCTGTTTCTAAAGAAAAATGTATTTTTTTAAATTATATTCTTCTATTTATATAAAATCAGTATACTTTAGTTCTCAAATCAGAAATCTCAGGTTAAATATAATGCTATCCAAGTTTTAGTTCCCTCAGGTAGTTCAAGAATGGGTTTCAGCATCTCTCGTATATCTTTCATTTGAAACCCTGTCAGGAAGGTACACAAACGAGAAAGTTGCTTATTTAAGGAAAAAGAACTATTTTTAAGTATAAAAAAAAAAAAAAAAAAAATCTCACCATCAACATTAAAGTCAGGTCTTCTTCTAGCAGCAGTTCCATCTGTAATGAAGAGCTTCTGTGTACTTCTTTATTTTTCTATAGTTTGATCAATACCTTTCTGTGATTACTTCTTGCTTTTGGTGTAAGTTTATTATCTATTTCCAAAAGTAACAATTATATGCATCTTGTTTGATTATGGCATATTTTTCACTGATATCTTCCACTCCATGCCCTAATAGAAGTCCATTCTGGCTTTAGCAATTTAGAAAAGAGCAAATGGTCAAATAGCAATTTATCATTGTGTTGGTTGTTACATTCAGAGAGTTACCTCATTACCTCATTATCAGATTTTTTGAATCAACAGCATAAGCATAGCATGTAGAAGTAACTTTTGAACTTTTTCCTCTATTGAACGTATTGAGTTTGTATTCCTTTTTGTGTCATACTTTTAGGTAGATGGGTCTCTTATGAATTTCCTCTATGAATTCTAAACTGACCTATGACTGCACCCTGGTCAGAAATGGCATTAAAGTTGTTGGTGGGATTTTTGCTTTGTTTTACAAAACTTGTCAGTATTTCTTATTACAATTTTTCTAAGTTATTGCTACAATAGAACTTGCTGTCTCAATGACTATGGGATCCATTGTAGCTTCTGACTTAAAAAGATTTGTGATAAACTTCAGCTAGACTTTATATAAATGTAAAGTAATCTAAACTAGTAACAGAGCAAGAATGTCAGCAAGAATTTGACCCAATTTATATCATTCATACAGGAAATTGTATTGAATTCATGTTATTTATATTTCAGTTTTGCTGTGTAGGATGCTTATTAATATTAAATTGTATACGACTTACCTGAAGAGAAAAACACCAAATGTTGCAAAAAGAGCAGTGAGGTAATAAAGCCACTTGAAATCGGAGTGTGATGCCAGTTTGCATATTTTGAAGGCTTGGCTTCATTTAGTTTATCTCTGATGCAGTCTAGTCCTACAGGCTCAGTACATTTGAATATATCCTCTTTCAGTCTATTAAATCTTCATAGAAGTGCAAAGAAAAAGTATTCGAAACTGTACAAAATGTGTGTGAAATGTTTTTCCGGACTTCTATGTAAGTACTATTTTTCTCTATGAACAAATGTCTTCTGATAATAAAATATCTGGTACAAATATTGTTATGTCATAAAGAAGAGTTGTTTTGGAAAGTGTTTTCTCTCACCTGGGGAAATGGGGAATCTGCCACTTGTAACTTGCAGGTGGGCAAGGAATTACCTGTTTCTGGCCAAGTAGTCCAGATACCAAATAGGGTATCATTACAAGATGTGTTTTTACTGTTGTTAGGCAGCCATGTAAGAAAAAACTCACAAAATAACTACAGTCAGTCTCAGTTTTGTGAAGTGTTTTCATGAGAAACTTACTGTGCTGTAAAGATAAAGGACTTCTTACTGGTGTTTTTGGATGCTAGACGTGAGTTTTTAAACCAATTTACTGCTTGGATTTTGTTGTTTGTTGCAAGTCATTTGAGATGAACTCCCAGCTTTGGAGGCACAAATTGCCACCGACTGCAGCAGACTTGATTGTTTTGTACTGTTAGGGCTTTCTCTCTGGAATTGATTTGAGCACACTCATAAGTCTACTGCAGCACACGTTTTCCCTTGAACTCATCAAAGAAACAGCAGTGATTTTCACTTTTCTGTTGAGATACCTAGTTTTTTGAAAATTGAGCATTATCTCTTTGCTGTTCACAGAATTCTCATAAAATTACCATTGTCCTTATAATGAACTCTTCTCACTGTCATTTTGAAACTTCTCCATTTAAGCTTTATACATCTTTGCAAGAGAAGATATCCTTGAGTGTTCTTCATATGCTGAATAAATTTGGCTGTTACAATTTTCATTAGAGCCCCAGACAAAATCCTGAATTATGAGGTGCAGGACATCTGCAGGAATTCTGCCATTTTTTTTTTCCAGCATAGCACATTATGTACAGAGAAGCAAGTTTCATTATACTTTCCTGCGCTATTTGCTTTGCAAGGTATTGTGCTACTGCAGGTCTGATAAATTTACAGTAGTTGCTGGAAAATTCCTTTAAGACTTTTCATTCTACTTTGGACGAATTCTATAACCAGGTCTTTTATCTGGAAAGCAACAACTATGAAAAAAAAAAATAATTGTATTGGATCCAAACACAGGTGAGAACTCTTTTCATTTAATAGTGTGTGAATCTGGACTTGTCGTTCTCATCTGAACTTTCAGACTTTCATGAAAGAAAATATCAGCAGAAAGATCATGGATGGCTGTTTCTAAGATTTCTGGGAGATGGGATTGGAATACGGGTTATTTCAGATCTTTGAAGAGTATTCAGGTGACAGAATAATGACAAAGATTTAGCTTTTTTTTTTCTTGCTATACCTTTATACTGATATGATGAGGATACCTTGTCAAATTCAGTGGCTTGGAAGATAATATGTAAGGGACCAGATCTGGCATCGCTGCAAGAGATTGTCTTTCCTTGTGACATTGCTTTGCCTGGGACGCTACATTTTTTAAGCTGTAAGGTTGTTGACCTCAGGGGTGAAGTACCTAAGAGTAGGAGATATTTTTTTCTTTGTTCTAGCATGAAACTTTGAAATGCACTAGCAATTTGAAATGAAGAACTGTCATCTAGCCTTTGGTAAAGTTAGTAAGAAAGAGCTTTGAAAGAGAAGGAAGGAAAGGGAAGAAGAAAAAAAAAGTGGAGATGAAGGAAGTAATTATATATATAGGCACATATTTTTTAAAGGAATTGGCTTGAATGGAGCAAAAAGGAACCAAACTAATTTATTGCTCTAGTCTCAGATTATTTTCTGTTAGGTACTTAATAATTGTCTTTTGGTAGTATGTGAGATTCCGAATGATTTGCAATGGACCAAAGCATGTGCTTTGGTGTAATGAAGGCAAATGGCTGTAAAATCTTTCCATCTCCAAAGGCATTTATTTTGGAAAGATAATTGTATAACTTATCCCTTTCCTCTTTTCTTTTTATAAGAAAAGTGCCCTTCAGTCTTGCATTCTTAAAACAATCTTTGACTGGTTTTCAGTCTGAAGCAAATGTTCTGGCTCATTTTAATTACGAGATAAAAACTTGATTTATCATATCTCATTGCTTTCATTGACTTCAGACTCACCATATAAGCAAATTTAGTTACGTTTTAATCTGTTGTTGACTTTAAGTCTTATATCCTCAGTTGCATGACCAGATCTGACCAACAGTGGTATTTTTGTTGTAGTCTCTGCTTGTAGGAGAACAAATAGTGCTTCTATTTTCAAATGAAATTACTTGATGATACCTGCAAAATAATCAAGTGTCTTGCAAGCATAGACAAAGGATCCTAAGGGAGGTAAGTAAAACTTGTTTTCAAGTCATGGAGTTGTTTACCATTTATTTTCCTAGAACCCTATTGACACAGCCTCAGAATTTAGCAAGAATAGGCATTTTGCTGTCAAGTCTCTCAAGATTTCTCACACTTCAGAATGGTAGTGGGAAGACTTTCTGCATTTATGGATATGTCCTTGATTACTTTGACTGGGGGGAGTGTTGGAGGATAAAATAAAAATATATACCTGTGAAGTCAGAAAGACAATATAATGTTCATTTAAAAAAACAAAACCAAAAACCTATTAATAATGCACTTATGAGAAGAAAACTGCATAAACTCACAGTGGCACATGGAGCCATCTGTTGGAGCAGGAGGTTAGTATGGGAAAAAGATCGAAAATATATTTTTTTAATCTTTATTTTTAAATGCTGTTCATATGGTAACAGAGGAGGCTAGACAACAGATACAACTAAGTAACTAAGCAAAATAATATAAAGACCACCTGCCATGATTTCATGGGAGCTTATATGTGTTCAGGCTGTTTCTCCCCAGTATTGCTGGTGCTGCTGGTGAATGCCACTTGCTGGTGGCCATCTGCCATGCTGCTACCTCTGCTCTCCTGTTTGGCCCTTGGAGGACCAGCCCTTCTGACTCTGGGTGCTGCAAATCCTGAACTGGGGCAATGGGAGCAGCAGCCATGTGCTAACTCCGTGAAGAGCCTCAAAAGTGTGATATTTAATTTGCATAAAACCCAAGCATCAGGCAGGTAAAAGAAAGAATGTATTTACTGGAGCTGTTGTAGGGCATAAGTACAGAAATAGAGAGACGCTCCCCATTATATCTGCTTCATTGAGTTTTTGTCTCTTTTAATGTATGTCACAGGCTGTCAGGACTTCTGGGTGACCTTCAGTTGAGACCCTGTCCTTAGGTGACTCCTGACTGCTGCTGTTGTGGAACAGGATTTGCTGCAAGGACATATGTAGCCTTTTCTACACCTAAGGTCTAGTCTGGGCTCTCTTCAAAATCAGACTTTTTTTTCCTGAACATTAAATTTAATGGACTGAAAACCCACTTTTCTGAAGCTAAGCTGTGCTGTGAACAGAACAAAAAACATTAATTTTAGAAATGCTTAGCTCCACCTTGCCTTGTTCAAGGGGCATATAATCATGTGAAATAATTCCTCACCCCTAGGATTATGCTTAATTCACTAACCATGCTAATTTTTAGGTACTAATTTAGCAGAATAAGTGTGTGCTGTACTGCAAGTTTGGCTGGGAAGTTTTGTAAGCGCTGCCCACTGTAACTTCCAGTATGATACTTTTTTTCATTTATTCAGGTGTTTAAACTTCTCAGATTTGTATGACTATGGGGCTCTTAGTTCAGGTCTGATCAGTTGGCCTTTATATGAGAGTGACTTGTTTCACACTTGGCAATTCAGCACAGACATTTAATCTGTTCATTGAGTTCTGTGTTTCAGACAAACAGAGAATTAATGTCAGAGCTTTCAGTTCAAAAATTCTTCCATCTGGCACTCCAGTGACCTTTTTATATTTGCGTTCTTCCATATGACAAAGACAGTTGGTTTAACATGAGCTTTGAGTTCAAAAATAAAAAGGCCATTTTTGGAATAAGCCTCTGAGATGGGCTGTCTCACAGATTTATGAGCAAGTTTGTGGTAGGTGCAGCATGGATCCTGTGGTATCACTGGATGCCACTTTGAGTCTCAAGGCTCTCCCTTCAGCTGTAGCTGCTAGTTCATAGCTAACTTAGTTAGCAATCGCTGTATCCACATGAAGTTAAATAAATAATACCTGAGGATATGCATGACAGTTCTGGGACATAGTAGAGCCTGTTAGCCCCGAGTCACCAGACAGAAATGGCAGATCATCAGGACAGGCCATGTCTTACTACCATTTTTTTCCCTCACATCCCTCCTCTCCTCCCAACTTCCATGACCATTGCTCTCTTTCTTCTGCTTCATTTTTTTCCCTTTATTTTTTTAGTCTTACTTGAGTTTTCTCACTGTTCTTTGTAGCTATGCCATCAAATGTTCAAGCCAGAGGCTTGGTGCATATAATTACAGGGAAAGGTGAGCGCTGAAGGACATCTCTTAAGTTTGGGCCTGACTGTGCTGGTTTTGCCAGTATGAAATCACAGATGATGTCTTGTAGCATTACATGCTCTACTTCTCCTTTCAGAAATTTTTGTTCCTTTAACACTCATTCTTTGTTGATCTTCCTGAATAGCATAACCCCAGTTTTTCTTCCTATTAAATTCATTTCTTGGTCTGTTTGTTCTGGGGTTTCTACCTGAGGCTGTTGCAGGGGCAGCTGCAAGCCTTCTTGGAGTGGGTATATAGCACAGCCACCTGTGTGTGACAGGCCTGCTGTAACAATATAGCTCCCTCCAAAGAGAATGAGCCTCCAACATTGTCAGTTCCTTTTTAATTTTGAACAAAACCACTTATAGTACTCCAGAACGTTCCCAAATGATGTTTTGTAGGCAGCAAATGTCAAATTCCAGTTCTGCAAGAATCTGCAAATGACTCCTGTATTTCTCAATTGCCATGGTACCAAGACACAATGTAAAAGAACATGCTGATAGAAGATAATGAAAATATATGCAGATAGGATTTTTCAGTAAAATTAATGTTGGCTATATGCTCTCAGCAATTCAGTTGTTGAGTTTGTAGCCACTTGACTGTTTATGATTTTTTTTCTTCTTATATCCATCAGCTAAATTCAAGTGCTAAATCTTGTTCTCAGCAGTAATGAGATTGTTGTGCTATACCTTCCAGAGGGCTTTGGCTTTACAAATTATAATCTATATCTTCATAACATTTCACTTACAAAAGCCCAAGTGCTTTGCAAAATTAATTAGTGCTCCTGGTTCTCCTGGTTTCTCCTTGTGACAGGGGCAGGATTGTTATTACAAACAGAAAAATGAAACTGCAGAGAAGTTAAGTGACTTCCTTGCCTCCAGTCATTCAGTTGTTTTTTTTTTTTTCTTTGTATTTCTCCATCATGGGTGCTAGATCATTGATTTCTGTGTATAGGGTCCTATCGTATACTTCTGTTGAAAACAGTCAAATAGGGGAATTCAGATGTTCTGCTTACTATTTTTAGTAAGAATTTTGGATCTTTACTCTTGTATTTACCCACTTTTTTTCCCAGGATGTACACAGTGGCAATGCCTAATATGAAAGTATGGCATCAAAACTTGAATGTTGGTTTTTTTTTTTTTTTTTTTTTTACATTTTGCTGAAGTACTACACAGTGGATGACCAAAGCAAAAATTTAGAGTACTACAAGGAGAAAAAAAAAAAAAACAACAAAAAACTAGCAACACATTCTCCTAGAAAACACAATGAGCTTTAGAGCAGTCTTTATGCTATACTGACACATTTATTTATTTCTCCATCAATGTGTTGAGATGCTGGTTCTGTCATGCCAAAGCTTAAGAAAGGATTGATCTTCATTACTGAGAATTCCTTTATTTACCTGAATAAAGTCCAGTGATATGGGACAGCCTTTCTTTTTCTAAGTACCCTAACAGGGAATTAATTCAGGGGACATTCATGACTGTTTTAAAATTCATGACCCGTAAGGACTATAAATTACTTACATGTTTTAACTGATTACTCTCACTCTTTAAATACTATATAATTTGAAACTGTAAATGAATTAATCTGGCAGTCTTTAATTCTAAGAATACAGTTTGCTTGGGTGCTCTGAATTTTGCCAATGATGATGAAGTGAAAAAAACTTGCATTGAAATTGTATCATGGTAACTATATTTGTTAATTTCTTTGACATTAAACCCAAATGCAGATTAAGGAACATTGTCTGAAATGATATAAGGTGAGTCAATGAGATGTCTGTATTTAGAAATGATTCCATGAGCAATTATGCTTGCTTTTATTCAATGGAGCATATTATGGAGTTCTCTGATGCAGCAACTTTGAAAGTTCAGGCTCTTCAGCTTTAATTTTTATTGGAAAGAAAAATGGGGTTGTTTGCAGCTATTATGCCTTGAGGTATGATAAATACTGTGATACTGGAGTGAGGCACAGAGGAAACAGTAGCCCAGTGATTCTTCCTGGTGTAGTGGTGATTAAGCATGTTTATACTAGAGCGGCCTTGGGATCTTCTCAAACTGACTGTGAGACTGAGTAGGACAACAGGAGGAAAAAGGCTGGCCAGGTTGTTTTGTTGTCTGCTATATGCTATTTTCTGATTCTAATCAAGAACTAAGAAAGTTGCAAAGTATAATCTGTCATGCTTTTTTTTGTGATTCTCAAATTAGGAATTGTGAAGTGTATGATGTTTTAATGTTCTGGGTGTGTTCTTACTTTAAATAAATAAAAACACAAGAGAAGCACTAAAATAACCTCTTGTACCAGAGTGCACTACATTGCAGAACTACATTTTACATTGGCAGAAGCTGTAATAGCTTGAGTTAATATTAGAATTGCCTGACTGTTATGATTTTTATTAGATAAATCATCCTTTATTTTTATTTTTCAAAAGTAGAGAAGAGCTCTTCAGGCAGCTGCCAGGTGACAATTTGTGCTGTAGGTTTTAAGAGGCAAATGACTTTTGTCTCATCATCTCACATTTTGTCTTAGCTTTTTAGTTGAAACAGTCTAAATAATTTGGGACATGTTTAACAAGGGGATATCCTTCAGCTATCAGGGCATGCAGAATGAATGAGACATCCCTAGTTGTTCTGGTGACTATTTGGAATATTGATGTAGAGTTTGGCAGTGGGGAGTGAGACAACGTATAGAAATACAACTGTGTATTTAATGTTAGAGATTGCATAAGAGATGTAACAGGCAGAATGTTCACGGGGAAGTGCTTCTGTCAGATTACACCTAGGATGACAGGAATCTTTTTTCCAAGGCCAGGCTCAAGGACTCTCACTGTGTAGAAACAAGTATGCATTACTATTTCAAGATTTCCCATAAAGATGCTGAGTCCCTGGACAATTTTTAAGTGCTTTTCCCGAACAGTATCTTCAAAATGAAAAAAAAAAAAACAAAAACACAAAAGAAAACAAAAATGTTTCTGTAGGACTACTCCATTCTCTATGGAGGAGAGCAAAAGTAGATTCAGAGATTTGAAGTACTTATGTCTTACGTGTAGAGTTTGCTTGTGTGAATACCGTTCATACCTCATACCATCTTTGCTTTGTTTTACTTTTTTTCCTGGCAGGGAAGTGTGTCTTATACATTGTTACTAAGTCTGCCCTTGTTCCTGCTTCTCTGTAGCTGCTCTTGTTTACATCTGTTTTTCAACATGCTTTTGGGAAGTGCCCTTATTATGCCTTCTGCCAGGCAGAAATGCTGGCGATGGGAAGCAGGCACAGCTCCCTTCTGCTTACAAAGTTCTCAAAAGTGAATCAACCAATGACTTTCTTGGGCCTTTACTACTGGATGCATTAAGTTGGTTGGCCTTTTCTTTGTCCTGTTTCCTATGAAGAAGAGAGAAGGCATAAACTGAGAACAGAGAAATATTCCCCAACCTTATGAGATCTGCTAGCAGAAGTACCTGTTCTGAAAGAGAGAGCTATGACTTGCACTGCACGTGTTCTAAAAGCCAAGTCATTTCTGGAATATGTTTTGACATCTGAAAGTTAGGCTTTGACTATAACTTGTGGTGGGAAAAAGTACTGAATCACAATAGAAGCTCCTGTAGGGGAAAGAAATGCTCAGTGTTAAAATACCATAATATTTATTTGTATGATGATTTAAGTTAAAGAAACAGTAATTAAAACTGCATAATGGTTCATGCTAGGAGGAATTTGTGTTAAATGAATATGACATTTACACTCTTTCTCCTGATTCCATTTTATAAAATATAATTTATCTTGTTTATGACCAGCCAAGTTATCATCTATATGGTGTGTATTTGGTCTAAATATTTGTGATAGTTCAAGTACCATTGATCACATCTTCATGTAACTCTGCTTTTAGACTATGGTAGCAGTTACAGCATCCCAGTATTAAGTCTCTGCCACAGTATTAAGTACAGAATTACACAGATTTATAGAGCAAGGGCAAGAAGAGGTAATGAATCATTTAGATTGACTTCCTATATGTCATGAGCTGTTACACTTTGTTTAACTTTGTTTTTCATTCCAGTCACTGTAGTTAAGCAGATATTCAACAGAATCATCCAGTTTTCAGATTGCAGTGGATGACTTTGTCATCTTTATTGGAATGCGTAAGGGTTGTTCTGCATATAGCTTTAATAAAAGAGCAGTGCCCATTTCAAGGAACCTATGACTTTATGTACACATTTGAAACATGAAAAGGGCTATAAAGACTCTTGTCTTACAGACAGCAAAATGGACTTAGAGATAAATTCTGATTGATCCTGAGGAGCACGGAGAAGCTTCTAAAGGAGGCTCTTGTGGCAAATACTGAGCTTTAGCTGGAGCACAGACCGTCTCTTATGCAATGAGCAAGGTGGAAATGAGTAGGTAGGTCAGACCTCCTGTCAGCAAGGAGCTATCAGGTGATATATAGTGAGTCACTGGTCGAAGACTTTTTCTGACATTAATCATTTGTATGTACAAACATACAAAAATATATATATAATATATATATATTTTGTATATATGCATTCGAGTGGCTGAAATTTATAGGAATCACTTTTGTAACACAGTGCAAGGAAAAATGATACCTAAAGGGTTGAATTAGTGTAGCAGAAGAGTTCAGACCTGTGCTGTTCCAAAGAGTGCTATGGACATCCCAATGAAATCTAAGATCATTTATGTGCACAAGAAGGTTTCCAAAACATATTAAGCACCACTTTTGCTCAATACACTATTCCATATTTGCATGATATTTCCCTTTGACAAGTCATATAATAAGTTCACAGTTGACTGGAGCAGAGGATGTCAGGTTTTTGTGTCCTTCACCCAGCAGTGACAGCAGGGTTTTCATGGTGGCTGTGAGCATCTCTGCTTGCTCACCTCCTTGCAGTCTTATCTCCTGCCCTGGTGACACTGACATCCATGTGCCTGTGGATTGTCTGAGTTCTGTGTAGATGACTGGCTGGTGTGTGGCTTGCTCCATCCCATTGCAGGTCTGAGGCTGGCTCTTAATGGGTGATTACAGAGACTTTTGTCCCACTCCTGACTCAATGGAATGAACTGAAGGTGAAAGCATTCCCCTTCAGTATCTAATTACAAACTATTATTGTTTCCTATGAAGAGATGATCAATAGTAACAGGTGTGCTTGTTTATTATTATTATTATTTATTTTATTGCATTGCCTACTTAGCCCACACTAGAGTGAGAAATGGAGACTGCAGTGGATAAAGTATTGAGATACAGCACTCTTGTAGCTATGGATTCCAAACATTTTAACTGGTCGCAGGTGCCCTTTGGTGATTTGAACGGAAGATGAGCAGCTTTTAACTTTCTCCCCCCATCCCTTGTCCCCATTGGTCTAGTTCATAGGATTTCAGAGGCTAAGAAACACTTAATAATCTCAAAATGCCTTTGTTGGAAGTAAGCATGGCAGGGAGGCAAATCTAGAGAGGACAGTGGGAAGTATGTGTGTATGCCTGTACATGGTCATTGTTTTAGGAGACAAAAGAAACCAATTAGTTTTACAAGAAGACTAATTAAAAATGCTTTGTGCAGCAGCTCTTTATCTTTTCTCTCTGAAGTAATAGACCAAAATTACATAATTGCTTTAATTTTGACCTGGGAGAGTATTATCATTTGGAATGAAGAGAGGCTGTTCATTTTCTCAGTTAAAAGTTGGTTAAGTTTTAGTCTTGGAGAATCCCTGTTAATAAGAAGAAATGTGCACCCTGCTGAAGGTGGCTTGTAATGCTCATAATGTCCTGAACTGGAGTTCAGCTGTGGATGGCAGCTTGGCCAGGTGACACTACACAGGAAACAAACTTTAATTTTTAAAGTACAAAAGAAATTTGTGATCTGCTTTTACAGTGAATCACCTAAATCACAAACCCTCAAACATAAGGAATAGCCACCTGGTATTTCTATAATCAATTGTAATGAACTGAGTTTCAAGGCACCAAATTCCTCAAGGGCAATTGCAAAGAACGATCTAATGGGATAGATGAGTGGATAGTGGAATGCAAAAAAAAAAAAAAAAAAGTGTAAGATGCATAAAACTACACAACTGGAGCATCTTAAGCTGGCTGCTCTGCTCAGTGAGTTCTCTTGCTTGAGCTTGTAACCTGCCTGGGTGGCTCAGGAAGCAAGCTGCCATCTGTGGGGCTGGGCAGCATCGTGCCTCCCGGTAAGGGAGAATGGAGTTCTGTGCTTTAGTGCACCATTAAGCTGCAGTTGCGCATCTCAGTGCCTGGGAACTGATTTACTGATTTCATTTTCTAAGACATCTGGTGATAATAATAATAACACTGTATAAGCATTATTTAAAAATACAGTAATATGCTGGGATTGGATCTCAGGCAGGCCAGTACCAAGGTACACACCCAAACTGCCATCATTTATTTAAGCGTAGGCACATCCAATTTTAAACAAATGGAAATCAATACTGCTCGCAGATATCAGCAGCTGGATTGAAGAAAAAAGTGAAATGGCATTGTTGCTAAGAACAGCCTGTATGAAAAAGCACACGGATGTATGAGCGTTATGTATGTTTCTCTTCTGTTTTATCTTTTTCAGGAAATTTTAGAACGCTGTACAAACATGTATTTATTGTTATTACTGTTAGTTTATATTCCCTATGTAAAATGCATATGTGATTTCAGTATTTCAATAGAAAGTGAATGCCTGCGAATGCTGGGACCTTTTTCAATGCTGTCTGATACATGGATCGATACAGACTCAGCCTGTTAAAATCAATGAATGCTGCTTTTTTCCTTTCAGATATGTGTCACAAAGATGTCTACACGGAACTGCCAGGGAATGGATTCAGTGATCAAACCTCTGGATACAATTCCTGAGGATAAGAAAGTCAGGGTCCAGAGGACACAGAGTAGCTTCGATCCCTTTGAGAAACCAACTAATCAAGTGAAGAGGGTTCATTCAGAGAACAACGCTTGCATTAACTTCAAAACTTCATCTGCAGGGAAGGAATCACCCAAAGTCCGACGGCATTCCAGCCCTAGCTCTGTAAGTTTGCAATACTGGTGTCTGGTGGAGTTAATAACACTGAATAAATGTCTTCTTCTTTAAGAAGAAACTTAAAAACAAAGCAGAAGCTAATTGCTGCTATTAAAATGCTTACCATTCAAATTTCTAATGTTTCATTTAAAATTTATGTACAAAAAAATATATATATATATCTTGAAAGATAACATGCTGTGACATTCCTCTCACCTCTATCACTGTGTGTAGTTTTGACAACACAATGAGAAAGACATAAAGCTATTAGCATCCAAAGGAGGGCTGCTGCGAAAGTAGAGAAGGGTCTAGAGAGCAAGGTGTATAGGGAGCGGCTGAGGTCCCTTGGTTTGCTCTGCCCAGAGCAGAGGAGGCTGAGACCTCATGGCAGCTGGGTCAGGGAAAGGGTCTGCCTGGTTGGGCACATAACAGGCTCCTTGGGGTCACGGCCTCAAGTGCCAGAGCTCAAGGAGAGTTTTGTCAGTGCTCTCAGTCATAGGGTTTAATTTTTGGGTGGTGCTGTATGGAGCCATGAATTAGACTCAGTGATCCTTGTGGGTTCCTTCCAACTCTGGATGTTCTGTGATTCCATATCAGCTATGTACATTAAGGAATTTCTAAGCATTTTTCTCCTGATCCTGTTTTGGCATTACAGCTGCCTTGATGTTTATGTTGCAAATTTTGTAGATTACTTACTGGTGTGGACAATTTTTTTCCCATGATGTGTAGGAAACCACATGCATTGCATTTCGACTTTTAGATTTTAGTTTCAGAGTAATTTGAGAAACAAGTCAGATTTGACAGATTTTGTTTACATTTTAAAATTCTCTTTTTAAAATCAAGTAGTAAAACTAGCATTTATTTCTCTGTCAGAAACTGTGTGTGTGAGAGAAAACAACTGAGAAGGGGTTGGCCATACATCATCACTGTTGTTTTTACTCTGAAGTACTTTGAAAGAAACCAGATAAATAAAATGTCACATCTTCCATGAATAATACCCAGACATGTTTTCCCCCAAAGACCTTCAAAATTATTGAAAAACTATCTCTGTTATGCTTTTGCAAGAAAAAGAGATCATAATAACATGACCTTTGAGATGAAGACTACAGATCTCAGCAGAATGTGTGTAATGCTGCAAATCTTAGTTGGCATGAAGTAATTTTAAAGGCTGATTTTTCTTTTTTATTTATTTATTTATTTAGTTTTGCTCTATCTTCTGGATATCTCCTGTCCTCTGTGCGGAAGTTTGACTGAATTCTGTCAGACTTGTAAGGAGAAGTGACAGAGATTCATTTTCAGCAGATGAGCTTTTCTTAACCCGTGGGAATTTAATGGATAAGATGTCATGCCTCTAGGGGACTGTCCTTTGAAGAAAAGGTTACCTTTTAAAATGAAACCATCTGTAGCGAAAAGAAATGTGATTTTTCAGTATTATATGGTGTTATGTAGCTGCAGCATGTCCCACATCAGCTCATAACAAGGAGTTCTTACCATAAAACTGCTATAGTCAGTAAGGAAGGATGGAGCTTTTATTTTTCTTGGATTGTTTTGGGGATAGTTGTTTTGCATAAGCACTACAAGCCCTGCATATTCAGCATCCTGTCTGTTGGTCAGACTGCAGCTGTTTATTTCTTGCTAATGTCTCTTAAAATAAAACCTTAATGCTTACAGTTTGCACATCACTTACTTGTGAATGGTGCCTGACTATTGTTGGCAACTCACCTATCAATGTCCATGATTTTTTCTGAAAGGTCCTCGCGTTTTGTTGTGGTCTTAACTTATTCCACATCTCTGCTGTTCTGTCTTGTTCCCCATAGAATTTGTTACTAATTTCTGTTAATGCTTTGCACACTTGGTTTCTATTCAAATAAAAATCCCTTCATTTACTTTGCTTCCAGAGTTTGGAACTTCTTTTGGAAATGTGTTATTAGCATCTTATTCTTCTTTTCCAAAGGGCTGGTGCTCTCCTGTGCCCACGCACTGTCCTGTGATCCCCATAGTTTCTCACGTACATGATATTAATGTTTTCTCTACTGTTGTGTTGTTCTATAAAGCCCCTGCCATACACACTGCTCACTGATCTTCTTGTGGGCTGAGTCATACACATTTATTGGGGATGTCTCATGTTTTAAAGTGGATGCATAGGAATTTCCTGAAGAACAATTCTGATTTCTTAACTTCCTGTAATTCTCTGTGATTTTTATAGCTCTTTTCAGTGAACTCCCTCCTTCTGCTCATGTGCTTTGTTAGTCATTTTTTAACTCTTCCTCAAACAAGGTGCACCTGGCAGGGAGTAGTTTGTGGAATAATGCGGGGATTTCAGTCAGTGAAGAAGAATAGAAGCTCACAGCAAAAGGCAGTGTTACCACTCTGTTGATGGTAGTTCATGCTCGGTCCTTGACCGGGAGACCTGAAATTCTAACATCCAAGGCAAGGATGTGATCAAGCCATTCCCTTCCCCAGAGCTGGCTGCACTGCCTCAAGCACAAGATGTTCTGTTGCACATTTCATTGAACAGATGCCTGTATAGTTGCAGGGATTTGTCATTCTCTTGTTTTGAACTACAGTTGAATTGACCAAGGCTTTTTTTTAGCTTCCCTAGTCCTGATGCTGTGTAGCAGATTCCCTTGATACTTCCTTTTCAAATTATTACATTTTCTTTCGTGTCAAAGAGCTGTTCCATATTCTCCCTTATAATTCAGTAAGTTGCTTCTCTGAAAATTCTTCTGCTTGTGGATGATGGGATTCTGAATTGACATTCCAATTTCTGTAAATAATCTTGAGCATGCTATGCCTTTTGAGTTGCACTGGCTACAGCTGTGTATTTGTGTTGCAATTTTGACTGTTTCATATAAACTCTTTTTTAAGGTATTCTGATACAAGTATGCTACTTTCAGTTTTCATTTGCTGTACTTGATGACTAGAGGCTGTGTGTTAGAAAAAGGCTTCTTTTTAGTTTCATTGCTTTCATCATTTAAGTTCTCTGTAGCCATCAGGTGAAGAATCGATGTCTTGCGAAAGATTGAGGCTTGCAGGCTCTGTATCAATCTGTGCCTCTTTCTAGTCTGATGGAAGTTCCTAATTCGTCTCAAAACTAACATTTCTCAATATAAACCTTTTTTATAATGCAACTGGCACTTATCAGCATCAATGCTTGGTGAAAATCAACAAATAATACTCTGTAGATGGAATGTGATCTATTTTATATTTTCTGTACCTTCTAAATGCTGTGATGAGAAAGATGAAGCAGAAATTTGTGAAAGCTGGAACTCAGTGTTCCTGCCCACAGATTGTCACTTGGAAAATAAACCATTTGCACTTTAACACAAAGTAATTTTCTACACTTAATGTCACACCTCCTTGCAACTCCATGGAAATTCCATGTTGTTAATTAGTGCAGTAGCAGTATAATTAGCACAGCAAGAAGCTAGCATGTTAATTGTGAAAATCAGTTTGTCTTATAAGAACAACAACAACAAAAGTCCTTCCACCTGACATTTACGTTCTCTTTATGCAAAACAGTGACGTTGCATTGTACTCCCCTGCCCTTCTTTTAAATATAAGAAAAACCCACAACATTTATGATATTCCAAATGTTTATACTGATTGAAATGAAATGTAATTATGGAATGAACACTACAACAGAACAAACATGCTTTTTTAACACATCAGAATAATGGTCGTTTTTCACCTTGTAGGTTATAAAGTAGATGTTAGCTTACCTGTGGGTCATCTGTCAGCTACTGAGGGTGGAAGGTGATGTGTCTGGGCAGATCTGTGCTGTGATCCAGTGCTACACAGCACACAAGTGTGTGTATATGTGTGTGTTTATGCTTGCATATGGAAAATGTGCATCTCTTTACCTTTGCCTACCACGGGAATAAACTTGTTTTTCTCTGCTTGCTATTAGGTGGAAGAGTGAAGTTATGAAATAAGCTAGGCAAAATTAAAAAAAAAACAAAACACAATTTAAAACCAAACATATGTGCCTCTACCCAAAATAACTCTTGCTTTGGACGCTGACTGGACTAATTCCCTGAAAGTTATATTTGAGATGTTTGCAATTTGGGCACACGGCCACATTTATTGTTCTCCAAGGTTTCATTGTATTCAGTATTCATATTTTATATACTACAATAGTGCTTTGCACAGTATGTGAATAAAATAGTGCTGGTTTTACAAGCTAACCAGTCCAGTCAAGATTTAGCTCCATGCTGGTGTTCTGCATTGGTTTGTTCTTTGGATGACTTAGGATTCATGGCAGTGAATTCAAATGTCATGCTAAGTTATGTGCACTTTCAGTAGGAGAAAAACTAAATGCAGTGAAATACTATTTTTTAATATATGTAAATGTATAAAAGTATATTTACATAAATGTAAAAAAAAAAAAAAAAAAACCAGACAAAAAATTAGTTGGGTAAGCAGTGCCTTACTATGTTCAGTCTGCGCTGTTTTTAAGACAGCAATCTCTCCTCAGTTTTTGTAACTTCAATTGATTTTCAGCCCAGTTGCGACTTTCCTCCAAAGAAATGCAAATAAAAAATATGAACTGATCCTACTCATTGCAAATCAGTTGCATAAAAAGCCTAACTTGAAAACAGAAGCTAAATTTAGAATTTTGTCTAAAAAGAAAGGATTGTTTTTTCTGCCTAAAGACTTCATGTGCTCTTCTCACCTGTGTTCCTGTTCAGGTAGATGAAACTGTCTCCATTTTTAGGAAGCAAAACAAGAGTAGCTGCATCCTCCTTGGATAATACTTTTCATTGAGGTAGGATACATTCAGAATTCAGTGTAGAGTGTAGGTTTTTCTCTTCAGGAAAGAGGGAAGCTTTAAGAATCTTAACCTGAGGGATACACTTTAACTGATAAAGCAAATAAAATGTGGCAGTTGGTCCAGCTCCTGTGCTTTAATAGCCTGGGGAACAGGCTAACATCTTTACAAACGGCACCCAGCCCTTCTGCAGAGCTCTGTGGTAGCTCAGGTTGTTCATTTACAGCTGCATGTCATGAGGGTGGGAAGATGCAGGGAACAGATCAGGCAGTGGGAGAAGAGCTCCTAGGGGCGCTCAGTTTGTATTCCTTGCTTATAGCTCTACAGACTGTCCAGCTTGAAAGGTTTAAAACTGAAACAATGGGATCATAGTGATATGATAAAACTGTAAGAGATCTCCTTACTGTGAAAGGTGCGTAAGGTTTTGTAGACTGATTTTACCATTGTCACAAAGAAGACAAAATATGAAATGTTTTAAAAGCAATCTTCAGTTTTTGCAATTGAATCTCAGGCCTTTTGGCCTACCTTTCACTTTCAGGTTGTTCTAGCAATAACTTTATTTCTTGTGAGTCATACAACAGAAAAGATAGTTAGTTTTGATTTTAAATAATTTACAGTGGTACTGTGAACATAATAGTTTTCCCATGAGGATGGCTTTATATTGAAGTTTAATATCCCACAGATTTTTTTTTTTTTTTAAAGAAATTCTATTTAAAACTTACGCTCAGCAGTGTGACAGTTAAGTGTGACATTCACAAGCTGTTTTATAGTTATGAAAAATGCATGAGAACATAACCCACACAACTTGTGTAAGAACAGTCAGGTGATTTTCAATGTAATTTTCCATTAAAGCTTTCTATACTACATAGATTTTGGAAATTTCTGAGAGAAACAGTGTTCACGTGAGAACATAGTGTGAGGACTCATCCTGCAGGATGTTGGAGTAACTCTGTTATCCCTGTTACAATCTGTATCAGTGTAACGCTTGTTTGAAATGACCTGGCCAGAAGAGACTCTTTCCTCTTGCTTCTTTTTCTCTCTGTTATTTTTTATACACTCACGTCAGTTTGAAATAGCTTCTTCTATTTCTGTGTTCAGCATTTTGGCATACTCTTTCTATCTCTGTTACTATGATCTTTATTTAATTAGCTAGAGAAAAAAATCTAATCTTGGTTGTTGAAACCCATCCAACAAAAATGCCCTCTCCCAGAACTCCGTGGTGCTGTGAGCCTAACCTTGCACTGGGAATGCTGTAGGCTGATATTAAGAAAAGTACATTAATGACAACTGTTTTCAAGGAAAGCAAAGCACAAAGGCAAACAGTGTGGTTTCAGAAGGGAAAAAAAGTGCACCTCTCTGTGCTTCTGTCCTCTGGGGAATAACATGATCTGCTGCAATCTGTGCTGGCCTCCATGGAGACTTGGTTCTATTTGCAGTTCTTCAAAGGCTCAAGCACCTTGACTTCCTTCTGTCATAGTATCTCATCTATCTTTCCCATCGGAGTTCTCTGGAAGATTACTCATTTCAGTGACTTGCCTATCATTTGTTTATTTATTTATTTTAGCAAGTACAAAATTCTGACACTGAACTTTAGAAAAGATCAGTCTTTAGCTTGTATCAAAGGAGTTATGATAAAAGAATTCATAGAAGAATTTTGGAGGCTTGAATTATCTACAGGTACCTGCACAGTTTATGTATGCAATAAACAACTGGTTTTCAGACAAAGGACAATGTGTGCTGAGCAGTCATGTTCCATAGGTGTGCTGGAGAGCAAGGAAGGAAGGAGGAATAAGAAAAAAGAAAGAAGAAGAAGAATTAAAATAAATAAATAAAAAAATAAAATTCGAATAGCGACAGAAGTAGCTGAGCTTCAAGAAGTAGCTTTGTACAAACGTTTATCAAAATACATGCATTTAGCTAAAATTAATACTCTTTTCCATTGAGAAATCTTGTCTGGGTCAAGTCAGAGGACTGCAATAGTTTTCTCAAATATAGGGAGACTTCTTGTAAGGTGTGTCAGTGGCTGATGCAAGCACTGCAAACCCAGTGTGCTCTGGGTATGATGTCTTGCTCACTGTGCATATTTCAGTCAACCATGTCCTGAACAGAATATGGGCTCCTCTGACTTAACAAACACTCATCTCTATGAATATCTATTCTGGTATATTTTACTGGAGGAAATAAAATGCTGAAAACCAAAAAAAGCAAACAAGATTATATTTAAAAGTGAATTTGTATGTAGGATTGTAATATTACCATTAAAAGAATCTGTACTGTTATCTTGCAGTAACAAGATGTATTTTTTTAACAAAAATGAAAATGGTTGAGAAAGTTAAACTAATATAGAAAAATCTGAATAATAAAACTCAAGGCTACGAATCTGGAAAAATAATAATAGGAAAGAAAGTGCAATCATAAAACAGTTGGAAATTGTTATAGTGTTTAGCAATTACACAGAATTTCAGATTCAATCAATTCCGTAGCACTTTATTTGTATCTTTTTTGAAATCGACTGTAGGTTTTGGAAAATTTCATATTTTTAATTATGTGAATTTGATTTGGCTTCTTAATCCAGAAATATAGGTAAGAAGTGTCTGAACTAAGCAAATGCAAGCAATGGTAATTGTACTTTGAATTAATGTCTGAGACTTCATTTAAAAAAAAGTGTTTGGGAAATGGTAGTTTTGTTAAATGGTAACTTAACAAAAGTAGTTGCGTGTGCTGTGTGAGATCTGTCTGTTTATTAAGAAATGTCTTGCAAATTAGTTTGCAAACTCTTTCACTTCTTCAAAATTTCATCATGTTTTGATGCTGAATATGGGAATATAGTATAATTCAGAATATCTAAGCAACTGCAGATTTTTAATTTATTTTTTAAAAATCCTCTGAAGTACTTTTCTACAGCAGATTCCTTCCAAGTCTTTTAAGTTACAAATGCAAGAAAAAATAATGAAGATCTAGTAGTGTGTGAGTTTGGAGTATGTGAACCTCTCAGCAGACCTGCCCATGGCAGGGGATTGGAGCTAGATGATTTTTAAGGTCTCTTCCAACCCAATCCATTCTGTGGTTCTGGAGCAGAGGGCTGAACTTCATTGCTGGAGCGTGGTCACCGGGGGAGACAAGGAGATCCCCAATGGTTTACCAAGTGTAGGATGAACAGTTGCTAACAGGTTGCACTTCAGCTTGATTCTAGTCTACTCTTAATTGGGCAGGCACTGGATGAAGAATTTGAGCTGCCTGATGCAGGCAGGTCAGTCAAAAACAGCTCCTCTTTTCATCAATGAGGAGTGAGCTGGTCCTGCCAGTGTGAGCTCTTATTTGTTCTTGGTGAGGATGCAGCAGCTCTGAGGGGAATAATGAGGCAAGAGACGTGACCATAGGGCAGTGCTGCTGGCAGCTGGAACATGGAGAAATGAGCCTGAGGTTGTAAGAGTAATTACTACTGTTGATTTACTGAGTGGTAATGGATTAAAGGCACCCTGTTTCCTATCAAGATCTTAAGGCGTTACAAGTTGTTATGGCCTTTTACATTATGGTTTCCAGTTATAAAATTAAAGTAAATCACAGTGTGAAAATAAGAGTGAATGTGAAACACATGTATAAACCGCGTCCTTTTCTTTCCCTGCTATATAAGGAAACTAGCAATGAACTATTTACTGTTAACTCAAGTAGCATTGGCACTCCAAACAAAGCTACTCACTGTGTGTTCACTGCAGTCTGGAATGGGAAAAATAATTTACTATCACTTTATTATACAGGAGACGCTTAAATACCTCAATGCTTTTCTTCTATTGTTTTGTAATGTTACATTAATCCATAATTAGACAATTAAATGAGAAAGCTACTTGAATAAATGTTTTAGTCACCTCTATTAGTGACATCTGCAGTACAACTGCAATTAAAAAAAATAAAACTTGCATTCCTAATCAAGCAGAATGCCTTTTTAAGCATTGATCTGGGAGCCAGCCATATTACTCTCTTATCTGTAATGAAGTGTGGTCCCAATAATGCAAGAGGAAAAAGATCAGAGAGTTCCCATGTGACATATTTTCATCAGTTATTCATATTTAGGACTTGGATGGCAAAATAGTAGATTCTTCTGTGTACTGAAGAGAGATGACACGGCACAATTTTGCAAACATACATACATATATTTATCTTGATACAGTTCAATAGAGATCTGGGATCTTACTCCCAGCAAATGTGTATGTGTGCCAAAGTGCCAGAATTATGGCTTGGGAAATATTTAGAGCAGCTAAGGAAAGAGAATTTTTGTATTTTCTGGTTCATGTGTAGGTGAAGGCACGTATAGGTGTGGATTCATTAGGTGTAATGAAGGCATATGAGGCCCATGTCATCCTACCTGAGATGCTCTAGTCTGTTTAAATAGGAGCACTTTTTAGGCTCAGTTGGCTTAAAATTTTCAACCATGGCTGTAAAATAATTTAGGCACAGCTGTGTTCTGCACTACAATGATTGTCTCCTTCCAAAAAACTGAAACTTGAGTACTGCTTGTAAATTAGACAGAAGGTCTCAAATGTGAATCTATATTGTCTACATCAGCTTGGAGTCTCCCAGCTGAATTCAACACTCCACATGCTCAATTTCTTTGACTGCTTTCTGTTGTAGGGTTTTGACCAGAGTGCTATGGAGACAGTCCCTGAATCTTATGTGAGCATCAGTGCTGATCCCCCCTGCCCCCCGAATTTCTGCCCTTTGGTTGGTTGAAGTACAGGACATATGACCACTGCAGTCTAAAATACCTGTCAGTGATAGTGGCAGTTGCAAATCAGTTTTTTGCTGTGTACTTCTGGTCCAAGGAGACATAAAAATCACTACTTCTCCAGAAAATGGAATATGTGGACGCTTGGAAAAACAGGGTATACTTCAAAAGACTCAGATGTTTTCCAGGGACTTCATCATATGCTGTGCACCAAAACGCTTATGCCAAACTGCTTCAAATTACTTCAGTTTGTAAAAGCTAGGACTAATTCATAGCAAAAAATGGCCTTTTAACAGAATTTGAAGTTCTCAGAAGAGTACTGTGAGGCTAATTAAGAAACATTCTTTTGTATACAATGACATTTCTTTTATGCATACCTATGTTTCTTAACATACCAATCTTTAAATAGATGTGATACCTGTATCAACCCACATACTAAAAGCACTACTTATTATTGAAAATATAAATTATTCTAGTGTCTACTGTGTCTAGTTGTAGATCAGGACTTCATTTGACAGATTTTGAAATTATTAAAAGTAGATACTGTATTGCATCATTTGGAACAACATTCTTTCACAGAATAAAAATCTAGAAGCATGATTTTATGCAATGCAGTTCTTCATAACACATGTTCTCTTTCTTGATGTTTAATATTAGCTTTCCAAGTAAATCATTTTTGTGTCAGAGGAGTTGCTGTTTCTGCAGCCTTGTGGTGCTCTTTGGGAAGAATGGCAACAGGGCCACTAGGCAGAGAGGTGGGCTGAGCTGTCAGAACCAGCAGCAAGAGACCGTGTTTGGTTGCTCCTGTTTTCAGCCCCACACTTAGGCTGCAGGTGTGAAGACTACAGGATTTTATTCAACTGTGCTGCTCATATATGCCATTATATACTATATACTATATATATGTTATATATAACTACCAGCTGAAGATGAATCCACAAGCTGAAGATGATAAACTTAATTCAGAAGCAAGATATTCTCTTTAAAAGTTTCCTGTAGTATTTTGATGACACTGAACAACAGTTGATGTGCAGAGGGCACAGGCTACTTACACAGTGCTTTTATGTGGATGGCAGATTTTCATATGTATGTATATATTCATGTAAATTACTTAAGAAGCTTGTGTAATCCAATGTTTTAGAGCAGATTGAAGCTATTTCTTAGATTCCTAAAGAAAGATAATCTGGTTTAGTTGCAAGTGATCCTTTTCACTGTATGAAGTGATGTATGTGAAAAATGAAACTGAAGTGTCCCTTTGATTAAGAACAAAATCCTTTTGATAGTTCTGGAGATGTAAATATATGGTTAATATGAGCAACTACCATCTGGAGTGTTTAATGATGTTATGATGTTTGCTGGAGTAGCCTGTTTTGTCATTTTATTAGTTCTGCTATCAACTTTTTTATTGTTGCTGCTAAGAACATGCAGGTGTATGAGGTTTCATAAAGGCATTTGATCTTTAAAGGCTGAATCAAAGCAGTTAAAGTTTTGGTTGCAGTAGATGCTGACAGGTCATCATTTCTTTTCTTTTTTTTTCTCTTGTTTAGCCTACAAGTCCCAAGTTTGGAAAAGCAGACTCATATGAAAAACTGGAAAAACTAGGGGAAGGGTCCTATGCTACAGTATACAAAGGGAAAAGCAAGTAAGTCATGTTTTCTTTGTTCTTTTTTATTATTATTATTATTTTTTGGCATTTCATTTCAATAAATAAGCAGAAAGTAGTAACTGGTATTGCTGCAATTGTTAGAGAACCCCATGAATGAATGTAGATGGCTACTAATTTCTGTGTTCTCTTGTGAAAACAACAGCAAATGTAACAGTAGAAAGCAGAGGTAACATTACTTCATGTCAAAACAAGATGAGATTCCATGTAGTTAATCTAATGTTTTCTTTATACTTTATTGTTGCATTACTTTCTCAGTATACATACCAAGTGAAAAGTCTGATATTTAATTTTCATAGATAAAAGCACAATATCCTATCAAGTAGTTTTTTTCTGATGTCCTGAGAGCAATATTGACTATATTTATTAAATGAATTCGTTAATCTTTTGTTTGTCTTTCTAAAAAGCATGAATAAAATACCAAGAGTTGTTACAAATAATGCACGTTCCAATAAAAGTAGTATTTACAGTCCTGCCATGCTGATGCATGTATTACAGAATCACAGAATTGTGCTTTCTTCAAGAAAATGCAGTTATTTTGCATTGTGAGGGGTTCAGTTACATATTATTATAAGTTCCAGACGTAATATGTAAGTAATCTTTTTATTGAGGTCTACATAGTTGGAGGAGAACGTATAGATTTCAGCTTGTGCCTTATCACTAAAATCCTTTTGCAAAATCACAGCATGTATCTGGTGATAGTTATCTGATATGCTTTGCCTTTCAATAAGATTGAACTAAGGAAATGGGGATACTGGATGCCCTGTCAATCATTGGAATTGACCAAAAGTTAAAAGCAAAGCAAAGCACTTCCCTGAAGCGATTTCATTCAGTGGTGATTTGTGCGTGTGTTATAAAACGTATATTGGTTGGAAATACTTCATTTGTTTTAACAGAGCTGACTGCAGATCTGTAAGAAATACTTCAATGGTTTTAATGGTAGCTGAATAATAAATTGATATTACTGGGTGTTCTGCATTCTCCACTTTGAATAGCAAGCACTAAACAAGTGGTGTGAATTATAATAATTACACATAACTTTATTCTGCAACTTCATAACATCTTTTGCTAAGGCTTTAGAATTTGTTTTGAAAAAATGTGTAACTAGAGTTTGGATAAGAATGTGTTTGCAGTAAATATCTTGGTCTCTTCCTAATCCTGAGGCAATGTTCTCTACTTGCCTTAGTTTTTTCTGTAAGAATTGAACAGTTCCCATATTACACAACACCATCTTGATTCAGCACCTTGAATCCAGGCCTTCTGTTTCCAGAAGAAACAGTTGAATTACTTCATAACAGCAGGAGGCAATTCCTTAAGAACAGGGGAAACACTATAGGGCCTATCTGCTCTTTCAAAAGGAGATGTGGACTGAAGCTCTGTTACCACTTTGGTCCCCATGAGAAGTTGAGGAATCAGCAAATGGGCAGGGGCACAAGATCAGGACAGCTCTGGCTCCTTCTGTCCCATTAGAGCCTTGTAGTGCTATTTTCTGGCAGATTGGCTCTGACTGCTTAAAGCATTGTCTATAATGATACAGGAGCTTTTTCCTAGCACCTGGTATAAGGTAAGACTATGATATGCATCACTGTGTTCCCTGGCTGTCTGTTCAGTGAAAAGGGAAAATGGGCAAAACAAGTCAAAAGAGGCCTTTTTTTTTTTTTGTTTTGGCATGTGGCTGATTTTGACTACTGAAGGATTAAACTCTCATGGCACTCTGCAGCACACAGACACAGAGCTTATATGGAGATGCTGGTAATATATGCACAGAAAGTGCATTTTCATTGAAATGTTTAAGAATCCCTGATTTTCAACCAACTCTAATACTTCGTCATTTTGCCAAAATATTTTGGGTATTTGTCCTTAACTGTTGTTTAAACTGTAGAATTTAAGATCAGATAGAACTGCTTGAATGGTGCATGGTACTCAAAATTCTGTGCTTAGTATTTATCACCAGGCACATGCATCAAGTTGTGGATTTTTCTTTGTTTTCTTTTGTCTTAAAAATAAATTTAATGAGGTTCATAGACATCAAGGTAATAGAAATCAAGGGAAAGTTTATTAGCTGTATATGACATCTACAAACCGAAGGACAATACCATTTTGAGAATTTAATGGTACATTTTCTTCTTAAAGAAATGTTGTCACCACATAAAGCGCTGCATGTAGATTCTATCTTATTAACATTTGGAAAGCTGTAGATAAATATCAAAGTTTGCTTTATAGTAACATCTAGCAAGTATTGTGAGAACAAACTGGCCAAACTACATCTGGAAGAGTGCAAACTGAGTTCATATTTTTATCAGTCTTATTGTGTATTTACTTGTCTCAAGTGTAGACACTACTTTTCATCTAACTACTTGGACAGTTTTGATCATCTTAATATTTGTTAATAGCAATGTGATTCATTTCACTTATTGTGAATGAATCCCATTTTCCATTATGAGCTCTTTGATGTTCTTATTACCAACTTAATAAAGTGTACTATGCTATAAATTTGAGTTTTCCATATCCACTTCCAATTTTTGTTTATATTTGACTTCTATATTCAGCTGCTTGAAAATGTTTCATAATGATCCATGATCAGAGTAAATTTGTGTTTTGTAAGTTAGTCAATATAGTTGCATAGAAGTGTGTGCAACACCTAATTCAAGTTTATTCCATTAAATGAAAAGATCTTTCTTGAATCTCTGGAAGAAAAACCTCTGTTTACATTACAATGATCTGAGGCTCCTGCCTCAGAGAAAGAAAATCTGTTTCATTTCAAAATCAATTTTTTACCCATTATAAAAATGACTGCTAGCTTTCTCATCAACATATCATGTTTCTGTATTTGATACACTCATGCAAATCACTGAGAATGTCTCCCAGAACCAGCTTGTGTTACTGCAGATCATTGGTACTCTGCATGAAGTAGTTCTTGATGGTTTGCATTACCAAAGTTCAAATGAAGTCATCAGCTGGCTGAAAAAAGAAGGAAAGGATATTGTCCTATTACTACAAATATACTACTGCGTCCTAAGTTCCAGAACAAAGATAATTTGGTTTCAGATTCTACCATGGGATTTTCAATTTGTCCAGAAAGATATATATATATTTTAAACAATTGCTCTCAGATAATTTCTATTCTTTGTTTTTATTCCACTATTGTAAGCTCAAGCAAGGCTTTTTCTCTTTATTGTTTTTTTTTTTTCGAAATAAATGGACTGTTAACAGTAGCACAATTACAATTTCTAAGTTCAAATAGGGGAAATAGTTGTATATTATTTGCATACTTTGAGAATCCAAGTCCAAGTTAATCTGTAAACATGAAGAGAAAATAAGAGAAAATAGATGTTAGAAAGCTGGGAGAAATCAGACACAACCCCAGATTTGGGTGTTAGTCATCTTTAAGATTAGTAATGTTTATATATGACAACTGCAAATTGAGGAAGATTTTTAAGAAGAGCACTGTGTAGTAGTTGTGGTCATTCTGCTCTTCCTTCAGCTTTTTAAACTGCTTGTCTCTAACCTCCATGGTTATATATCACTTGAAACAATGACATTAAAAAAATTACATGGTTTTCTGCCTTCAGTTTATTTTCCCCTACATTTCTGATGGCTTCAGGAATTAGCAGTGTGTTTCAATGCTGAAGATCATTTAGGTTCAATCCCAAACTCTTTTTTTGCCCTGTTTACAATCATCTCATGAGCTCACTGAAAGCAGGTTTGTTTGGCTGAAATTAGTGTGTCCTTCAGTAAGATATTTTATAGCAAAATTCTGAAATAAGTAATGTTTGGGTTTTCATCCATACTGCTGCAGTTTCAAGCCTAAAATTTGAATAAATGACTCAAAAAATTGTAGCTGGGAAAGTCATAGGCAACTATTTGTCGTCATTCCTTTGCATGCAGCAGCTAATGAACAGGCCCAGGCAGAGCAAATAACCAGGACACATGCAAAGCTTGATAATTATTTTGTAAAATAATTTTTGAACGCAATGATTCTTACATTTCCAAACACATCCTTTACTGAACACTCTTGACATGAAAATTGACACTGCTAGATAGTTTCTGATACTTCTAAGACTTCAGCAATGTTTTTACTTTTTACTAAGGGTACCCTGGGCTGCATTAGGAAGAGTGTTGCCTGCAGGCAAAGGGAGGTGGCTCACCTCTTCCGTTCAACCCAAAATATTCCTTAAGAGCATACTGGCTCACTAGAAGAAGAAACATACAGAACTACTGGAGAGAGTCCAGAGAAAGGCCACAAAAATGTTAAAGTGTTTAGAACACCTCTCTTATGAGAAAAGGCTTAGAGAGCTGAGATTGGTTAGCATGGGGAAGACGAGACTCAGGGAGATCTCATCGATGTCTATAAATGCCTGAAAGGAGTATGCAGTGAAGATACAGATAAGATCTGTTCAGTGCCCAGTGCTGAGACAAGAGGCAGTGGGCACAAACTGGAACACAGGAGGTTCCCCCTAAACATCAGGAAGAACTTCTGGACTGTGCAGTGACAGAGTGGTACCAGAGTGAGATCTCTTCCTCAGACAAATTCAGAAGCCACCTAGATGTGGCCTGAGCGCCTTGCTCAGGGTGTCCTGTTGGAGGAGGGGCTGGGCCACATGGACCCAAAGGTAACTTCCAACTTCAGCCATGCTGTGATTCAGATGATTCAGACACTATAATAATGTTATCATTTAGAAGTTAAGGATTTTCGAAATTTGAATATTGTATTTGAATCCATGATCCATTGGGAATGCAGAGTCTGTACCAAGCCCTCATTGCATCTGTTCAACTGAACAGAAATTTCGAGAAATACCATAAAGCAGAAAGTCATTTTAAAACTTAGTCTTCTTTTGTAGAGTTGTTTGGTAAAATCTTGATAACTGTTTCTTTTTTTTTTTTCCTTCTAAATATCTGCCTGTGATTTCTTTTAATGAGGAATCCTTCAGCCTTTTAGATTATACCCCGCTGATCACAATGACAGAATAAAAATCCCACGCTTCTAACTTACTGCTTGAAAAGATGAATAGACAAATAGCTGCCTACGAAGACATAAAATCAACCATTCCTTTTTTGAAGGAATGTGTGCAGTAACTTGCCTTCATGAAAAGCCTCGCATTTTGGAAATGGGACAGGATTGGAAGTACCAAGCCCTTGTCTCCCTATTAAACATGATTTTTCTGTCTAAGTTAGAGTCTGTGATAGCATCCCAGGAATGTGAAATGAAGCAGGCTAATTCCTCTTAACGGATGATGGATTTTTCTTTTTGTAGTCAGATAAAAGTGGTTCCCTGGAGTGTGGGGAAGCAGCAGAATGAACAGAACTGAGTGACTGAGGAAATTGAAGCACTGCTCTCTCAGACTGGGCTTTTCTGTTTATTGCAGAAATAGCCATGCAACCGTTTGTTTCTTCGTTGACAGTGGTTGCATCAGTGGGCAAATCTATTTGAATTCACATGTTGAACTTTAGACATGCATAATAAAGATTATTTTGGCATATTCATTTTCCACTTTCTCCCAGGTTAATTTATCGCATTACTTGGTTGCATAAAATCCCAAAAGAATTCTTACTGTCTGTACTGACATTCAGATCACTTTGTTGCTTGTATTTGTAGTAAAATTCTGGAGAAACAGACCTAGTATTTTGCTGGTTACACTCTGAAAAATGTTGCAAGTTAAACTGGATTTGTATTTTTTACTAATGCTGTGAATATGTCATCTCTTTTAATAACTTTGAGTTAAAATAAATACAATCCTACTGAAATTGATTTGAGAGGCAAGTAATGGATAGTCTTTCACTCACAGTGTCCCTGTCTTTTTTTTTTTTTTTTTTTAGGGTTGTTTTCCATGGTTTCAAGTTATTGTTGAGACAGATTAAGAGAAATTAATATAACATAAGTATTGTGGCTTAACTCTTCATCTCCATGCACTTTTGGGGGCAGCTTTAGAAAATATTACTGTATTTATAAGTAGTTTGCAGAAAATAAATTAGAGAAATAGATTCCTCTGGAATTATAGTATCATTTCTGTTTGCAGTAGAACTGAAGAAATGCTGTCTGTCTTTATGGACACACACGTCTTCTTGCTAGACCTTGTCCTTCTTCCCTCTTGAGCGTTGCTATAAATATATGTGAATTTAAAGCAATGGAATCTTGCTTGATTTGTGCCAAATAAATGTTGACGTGAGCCCTGAGCGTCTGGTGATGAAGCCAGGGACAGCAGGAAGGAGATGCACTTAATGGGAGCCCCTTGCAGAGCAGTGTGAAGACATCCTGTACTTGCCCTGGGAACTCCGCTCACTGCCCCTAAGGAAAAACCCCGTGCTTTTGGCAATATTATGTGCTGGCATGGTTTCCATCCTCTTCTCCCACAGTGTTTAATTGCCCTTTAAGCTATAGGCAAAGAATTAAAGCAGATTACTTCAGTTAAAGTGATGTGATCTGTGACTGCTTCTTGCACAGCATGGAGCTGTGTTCTGAAAAGCAAGCCAATGGTATATCCGCCAGTTTCCCTGCTGTGATCTCGACCTATTTCTTGCTTCTCCATATGATTTTTAGTGTACTAGTTTTCACTAAGCTGTGCACAAAGTACTGCAATAATATGCAGAACTCATAACAGAGAGATCAATCTATACAATTTTGCCTAAAATTTTCCACAAAATTGTATAGTTTCACACACTGTGTCCCATGTAAAATGCTTGTCCTAAATTCAGTTCTCTTCCCCTTCTCTTCTAACTTTTAACATGAGAAATGGTCTGGTCCCCACCAGAGTGTGCAGAGTGTGTCCTGTCCCAGCTGGTGCTGTCACCCAAAGGCTACAGAAGCTGTGGGATGTTTGTCTGCTGAGGTGCTGCTGCAATTTTTGTTTGAAATTGGATCGAAATCAGGGTGATTCCAGAGTGTACCAAAAGATGAAAGGCTTTTTTTTTTTTTTTTTTTTTTCCTGTTCAGAGCATTTGACATTCATATCCTTCAAAGGCAGTACTTTTTTTCCATTCACACAAAAATCAATAGGAAATTAGAGGTATAAAACGCAGATCTTAGAGAAATATTGCTCAGAAAGGCAGTGCCCTGCACCAGCTGTGGTTCCTATGCAATATTATTCTTGTGCCAACAGGGAATAGTAGAATGATCAGTGGAAACCACCTGTGTTTGTTGTTGGCATGATGTATTGTAGAATGCTTTATGAAAAATGGCTGACTGAAGTATTTCATATAAATGTTTGTGGATGGCTGCTCACTAGAAAAAAAGATCACCTAGGGATTTTCATTTTTATGTTTTGATGTGCATCCTTTACAGAGGATGCCTGACAGGGCTAATTGCTATTCCCACTTTATTTTTCTTTTAAACTGCAGTATTTAATTTATTTCTCTTGAAACCTCCATGACTCTTCTATTGCCTTTCCTTTTGTTTTGTGTACAATTTATTGCAAGTGCCGTAGGCTTCAGATAGCCCGAAGAACTTGATGTTGTTTTGTTTGTCACACCTCTGCTCTTTAGCCATTCCCTTAGCTTTAATCCATGCCAGCATGAAGTATTGTATTCAGATGCTCCCTGGTATGCTTTATGTGCAGCAGTCCAGTTCACAGATAAATCTTTTGGCCAATTTCTTTAGATGGAATATTTTGGAATTGTTATGGTTTCTGTTGCCTTAGTGACTTACCCTTTCTGAACTCTTTTCTTGCAAACTGTTCACCTACAAATGAGACTGCTTTTATCTCAGGGGTACCAGATGGCTGGAAAAAGAATATATACTCATGAATTATGAAAATACACTTCATAGTTACTTTATAGAGCAGCTTGATTTGTCTTCTTTTGTTTGTTTTTCCTTTTTTCCCCCTTCAATTTCTATTTTTAGCTGATACGTTTGGAATATTTTGTAGGCTGCTCTTCACTATACATTTGAAAGTCAAGATGTCATAAAGCATGTAAGTAGATGGTTTGTAAACATTTCTAGTATTATTAATCTTTCATAAAAAGTGTAACTAGAAGTTGAACTTGATACAAGACTAATAACAACTTGATGCTGAACTAAAATGCTAAATGGTGGAAAAAATTTGAAACTGGTCTAAGTACCAAAAGAGGTTATTAAATAATTATTCTTTTAGAAACATTGTAAAATCATGCAGGCTTGAAGATCCTAACTGAATTGTTGACTATATTAAACACTTAATGAGTGAGTCTGTGTTTAAAAGAAACACTGTGAGGTTGTTTTCTATATTTGTATATATTAAAGACTGCATTATGCTCTGTATGCTGTGTTTCAACCTTCAAAGTAGTTTGCAAAGGTGACAAAGTATCATCTCTAGAGACAGCTGTGGAAACGAGGGAAGAAAATTCATTGTATTGCCTGGGATTGCAGAGAAGAATCTGGCAGAAAAATCAGGATAGAACATAATTATATTGAATACAACTGCTGGGAATGACACTATTATATATATGTATGATTGGGATCATAGAGCCATAGAATGGCTTGGGTAGGAAGTGACCTTAAAGTCCATTCATTCCCACCCTGCCATGGGCAGGGTTGCCCCCCAGCAGCTCAGGCTGCCCAAGGCCCATCCAACCCGGTCCTGAGTGCTTTCAGGGATAGGGCACCCACTGCTCTCTGGGCAGCAGTGCCAGTGCCTCACCCCCTCTGAGAGAAGGAATGGTAGAGGAAACTACTGAGGCGAGCAGCTGCCTTAAGGTGAATGATGTAGGTTGGGAGCTAGAGGGACCTGGGGTAAATACTGTGCTGTTGCTCTCTGGTTCCCACCCAAGTGAGGGCTGCAGCATTGCTTCTGTGAGGTTAATTTGAGTCCTGTGAAGAACTGGATCCACAGCTTCCAGTGACACTACTTATTAATAATTTAAATGTGTCACATCTCTTGGAAATCTTTGATTATTATTTTTTTTTAAACACCCTAATAAGCATTAGCAATGTGAAATACCTTTAAACCACCAGTTTCTTTTAAAGTAAAGTGACTTTTCTTTTAGGATGGAGGTTAAAAGATGGTAGAAGTCAGAGAAAGTGATGAACCATGTTATTCCCTTTCTAATTACACAGTAGGGCTCTATCAGGACTGTAAATGCTTTTTGTAAATTCCAAGTGTAAGTCCTTCATATTAAGAGAAATATAATCTATGTTTACTGTATTTTATGGTAGTGGTTAAAAGAATCATGAAAAATTAGGAATTAGTTACTCTTTTGTGAAGTGATCTGAGGTGACTAAATGCAGAGGGACTTGGCTTCTGCCAGGTTTCTGTCATGGGAAACTTTGGCAGAGGTTTCATTGGGCCACCATGGCCTGGTTTGGGTTTTAGATGTGTTTGTGACATTACATTTCTTCTTAAAAGTTAATTTCTTGAAGTAAGTATCAAAATCATGAGCATCACAGCAATGCTGATGGATGATTTTACTTTGCTGGAGTGTTCCTAGGCTTAGTATATGCTAGAGTTGTGAGCTAAGCCTCACCTCCAGCCAGCGGTACAACCCTCTGTTAGATAAATAGATTGAAACCAGAGCAACAGGTTTTATGTAATTTGAATCTTGAATATGTTATGTTTAGAACATTTATTGCATCTAAATGTAACTGAAGAACTTGTGAAAATAGTGTTATGTTACTCTTTTGTTCTCTTTGCAACATTATCAGCATCCCCAGTGTTATCACCAGTAAAGGCCATTAAGTCATTAGTTCCTTCATATTCTTTATATTGAAAACACTACTATATGTTCTTAATGATGCATTAAAGCACTGAATCATTTATAATCTTCTATACTTTCTCAAAAATAGCCATTTATATCAATGTACTTAATTTGGCAATACCAATGTGAGCTGTTTTATAAAAAGCTGAAAGACAGATTAGAATTTTTTGTAACATCTGGCTCTTTTTTGTTTTTTAATATAATATACAAATTTTTACCATTTGCCAAATAAAAGTATTTGGACTCATTTTTCTTTTGCCTGCATTGCATACAAAATCTGAAATGTATTAGAAGTTATTATCTAACTTTAAAATGCTGAATTTTCATGAATTGGAAAACTAACCGGCAGCTGCTGGTGATTTGCCTTGAATTACAAAGTAAAAAAAAAACAAAGTGTAGTCGCTAGAGAGGCTTCAGTACTTTTATCCTTTTCCTAAAGATTTTGGATAAGAGAAAGAACTCTTAGTTTAGGAAAGTGGAAAGCTTGCAAGTTAGAAAATAGGAATTTTTTAATCATTATTATTCTTAGTAGAAATTAATGGGACAGTTAAGAGAATGAAAAATCCTTGCCCATGTGAAATGTACTGTGAGATGCTGTGAAACTTTACTTTGGGCAATGAACAAGAGAGGTGGCTTAATGAATCCTAGGTGTTGAAAGGCACAGAGCATTGGCTTCAACCTTCTAAAATGCTCTCTGCCTGTCAGTTTTCCCTGCTGTATATAAAAATAATAAAAACAGTGAGCATACTTTGTAAGTTGTGTAAGAGAAATGTGAAATAATATCTGGGGGGGGGGGGAATTCTGCTAACCTGATCACTGCTTAAGTCTCCAAAGCCAACGCTGATGGGTTACAGAGTAGGTTTCTCCATGTCTTTTTCTTTTCTTTTCTTTTTTTTTTTTTTGCAATGTTTCTAAAGAAATTGCCACATTATCCTGACAAGTCAGCACAACATTAAGAGCATAACTTAATGATGTAACTGACTTGAACTCCTGGTGAGCTGCTTCTCAAAGGGGTCCCACTTCTCATATCTTTTCTAGTGTAGTTGTTGTTTTATTTTTCTTTTTAAAATATGAAATATGCTTTCATCTTTTTTTTCAGAAAATATGATTTAAATTTTTGGAAGGCCAGTGTCCAATCTTTTCCTATTTAAGCTCAGTAAGTGTCTTGCTGTAGGGTCTGGCAAGAACAAGAGCTGATACAAGACAGCAGCAGGGATTTAGCAGGAGCAGAGCTGTACCCTGAGGTAGCCATTAGCTCATCACTGCGGTATCGTCTAACTGCAGCCTGAGGTTGCATCAGTGGGAGAGCAGCTAAAGGATGTAGCTAAACATACACACCTATCTCTTTTAATTGATGATACTTCATCAATTCTCATACCTCCAGATGTACGCTTAAAAATTGCCCTGTTTATAGAAAAAATGAGCTGAAGAAAAAAAGTTCTAATGACTGAGGAGTAAATGAGACCAATGAGGCTGTTTTCTTTTTCAGAAGTTATAGATGGATATTTAGGATACAGACAACAATAAAAGGGAGTAAGCAATCCCAGAGGAATACAGTTTAAGATTAGCTCCGTCATTTTAATAGTGTTAAGAGTTGCCATGATGTCTGTCAAGATGATGATAGGTACCAATGACAAAGTGGCAGTAATAACTGAATAGCACAGCCCACCTACTGTGTTTGAGAGCACTGTGTAATTGTGAATCCATCAAAGTAAGGTTCCATACTACTGCTGTTTGTGTTATTATTGTTAATGAGTCAGTGAAATGCAGGATTTTGGATAACAAAAAAACCATAATCTGTGCATTAGGTGCTAATTTTTGGTCTCTCTGGCAAGAGTCCAAATCCACATTCCTTAGTACCTCAGTGGTCTGCTTTTTGCATGACTTTTACACTGTATTCTTTGAGTAGAGCATTCATCCTGTTCTTGATCAGAAGAATGAGCTTTCTTATTCAAATTCTTCCTGCAGTGTTATTTCATTTATTGTAAAATAATTGAGTTATCCAGGTGTCTATCTTATATGTATGTGGTGGGTAGGCTGTTGTATTGACAGAGGAACTGAAAACTACACATGGTATGAGCCACATGTCTGTGATCAGTCTTTCCACTTCTGCTCTTATTAAGATTTATTTTCCTGCCTGTGCATCCCATACAACATTTCTTGGGGCAAGATTTTGGTAATCATGAGGATAAATCCAGATAATGCAGTGGGGCTAAGCTGCTAATTATCTTTCAACAATGACTAGTGTCTTGGGACTGGAGCTGGGGCACGTCTCAAGTGTGAACAGCTGGGAGGTGATGAGTAAACCATCTTTTGATAACCAGGGTTTCTTAAGTTGTTCACAGTCATTGTGAGATGCACTGTGTAGGTGTAATGAAAATCTGGCAGTAGTAAGCAGAAGAAATAATACTGTGGCCTTTGTGTTACTGAAGCTACCTGAGTACATAAATTAAAAGCCTAAGGAAGAGAAATTCAAATTTGGTAGGTGTCTGTGTCATCTTGCTTAGAAAAATGCATACATCTTCTAGAGCCCAGTGCAATAGGGAAATGCTTGGTGCTTGGGAAATGCCCAGTGCTTCTATGTCTACAGGAGTGTGAAAGCTCCAAACCTTCCTTGGGCTTTGTGGCTATAAAAGCTAATTTTGCTTTTACAGAGATAAAAGGAAATAATTTTTATTTGGCACATTTTGGTAACCTACCCTTACCATTTCTTCTCATACCACAGGAGTATGTTAAAGGTTCAAAAGTATGAGCTTGTTCTTGAGGAATTAATCTTTGATTTTCATTCTGTTTTTGTGATATTTAATTTGCATGAAGAGAACCCACTGGATTTTTTAAGGCTTAAATGGGATTTTTGTGTAGTTAAATTTTGAATTCTAGAAGTGAAACCAACCAAATAGATTGGAAAATAGAATGGCTTCTGTTGGTCCCTTTGAGCACCCAATATTTTTAATGTTATAAAAGTGAATCATTAAAATCTAAAATTAGCCTGGGCCAAGTATTCAAGAATTTACCTCAGGAACAATCCTGCCCTGAAGGGAAATGACCAGAATGACCTAAAAATATTTCCCATCTCAAACTTCCATGGCTTTTGGAGAGTAGTAATTATGGGTGTGATGCAGTGGAAAGAAGGCAATCAATACAAATATGGATTTTCTGCACGCTGAAGGATGGATGAGAATTGTATGCCTTTTTGCTTCAACGTTTTGATCAAAAAAAGGATAGAAGCATATTTTTCAATGTGCTACTTCTTAACAAAGCTTTGGTTTAGTGCTGCAATAGAAAGGAAACAGGCTGACTCACAGAAAACTGAGATCATTTCTTGGATTGCTTATGAGTGTGAAAATATAAAGTTGACATTATGGAAGCTATGAAGCATTTCTTACATTGCTATAAATGAATCACTGGTATTGACAAGAAGAAATTGAATAAGTACATGATGGGAAATAAGTTCTCTTATGAGAAATACTGTTTCTGCTTTAATCTTTTTAAAATTTCTTTCCCTTTTAGGGTTAATGGAAAGCTGGTGGCACTGAAGGTGATAAGATTACAAGAAGAAGAAGGAACCCCATTTACAGCTATCAGGGAAGGTATGTGTGGGAATGATTATACATGTTGATTGTTGGGTTTTTTTTGTTTTGTTCTGCTTTTTTTGTAATTATGTTGCACTTCTTAGTGCAGTGCAGTGCTATAGTGAATAGCTTGGGAATTCAAATATGATTGTGTTCTTTGTGGGAAGAAACTTCGGTGCTTCAAAAACAAAGCCTGTAGTGTGGGAGCTCTTGTTAAATAATGCAGCTCTGCCTCTGCTGTGGCTTGCATCAGATTTACTATACCAATGAGTACTTAACAGCAGAGTCGTGTTTAAGGTGGGTGTGAGAAGTCCCTCTGGAACATGAAGAAGCCATATAAATGGTGTTTCTTGCCTAGGGGGCAGCAGGTTAAAATGAATTTGGATGTAATTTTTCATGTACATGCAGCATGAAAAGAAGAAAGCATTTATTGGTGAAGACAATCAGAAGATCAGGTCACAAAAAGTAAAAGCATCATAAAAGCTGTGTGTGGTTCAGGATAGCTTTTGTTTGTTTTCCCTTCCCTGTGGGCTCCGCCCTGTGGGGCTTGGGAATAACTCCCCTCCTGCTCACTCTGAGGTCTGTCATGCTTTCTGCTCTGCTCCCTTCATTCTCCTTGTCAGCCTCATGCTCCCTGCTGACAGCTGCTTGATTTGAGCTGGGCATTTTTCAGCTCCTCTGCAGAAATTGTTGAGCCTCTGTTGGATGGCACTAAATATGAGCTTTGGTAGAGAAATAACAAGTTACCATTGCACCGCTGTCTCAAACTCATGAAATTAGTCTAGAGCTGGAGAGATGGAGACTTGCAACTTTTGAGGTGTCATTTAAAACTGTGTTGACTATCAGCATCATTCCAGTAGCATCCTACAGTGTAGACCCTGGTATGAGGGATGTGGTTCCATAGGCATCACAGCCAAAGTCCCAGACCTGCAGTTTCACTGTCCCTTGCCTCATGTGCATTCAGCTCTGTCTGCAGGTGCCCTGAGCCAGTCTATGGCCAGCCTGGGCAAATATCTCAGGTTGCTGAGGCCGACATCCTCTGTTGAAAAAGCCTATAAAGCACCATTGATCACCACCTTAAGGTTGTGCTACATTTTGCATTTTAAAGGCAGCTCTTCCACAAAGGAGAGAAAACCGTGGGTGGCCAATATAGAAAGGAATTTCTGTAGTCCTTGTGCTATGCTTTGTTTAAATCCTAACTGTTGAATGATCTGACACATTTATTCATATTGATCTACATTTTTTTTCTGGGAGTTGCCTGTTCCAGCAGCTGTGCCGTGATAACGAGGTGTGTAGAGGGCTATGAGCACAGCTTTCAGTATTTGAAATGCTGAGTTCAAGGTGTACCAGCCTGCCTTTCAAATATGTTTACTATTCTTCAGTCTTTTAGTTGATACAGTACTGACTTAATAAGATAATGTAGTACCTACAGCTTTCTTATGCCTGTTTAGTGACACTTTAAAGGCTTTTTAATGAGAGCTTGGTCTGGATGAAAGATTAAATGTTATAACCGTAAAAAACAGAATAATGTTTTTTTTCCTTTATAGATAGTTTGTTGAGCTCAGTATAAATAAGTATTCTTGGGAGCAAGAGTAGAGATTTTCCACATGACTTTTTTTTTTAATTATAGAATCTCATAGCATGAAAAAAAATTTCATACTATCAGTGGAGGAGATTTCATTTTAGCTCTTCCTAGAGCACTGTGGATATGGTTTGTTAAAATTCTTATACTTAGTATTAATTAAACAAAGCTCTTGTCTAACAAAGCTCTTAATGTTATTAATTCATGTATATTTTCTTAAGCATGTGATGTGTCACCGATTTTGATAGGGCTATACTCATGTCTTGTATTTCTAAATACTAATCTAGAGCCAAAGATTATTAAGCTAATGAAAGTGGGTTTTTTTTTTTTACTTTTGTAGACTTTTGGTTAAGCTAGGTCAAAGTCAGGTTAAGAGTGGATCTGTTGTTTGATTTTCTTTGCGTGCATAGAAGTGACCTTGTTTCCTGGGTAGTTGAACTTCATTCACATTTGTGGAAGCTATTAGAAGAAATAAAGTCCAAGCAGTATCATGTAGAAGGCAGACAGCCCAGACATAAGATTGGAAGGAGAAAAATCTATTCCTGGATAAACTCTTGCTTTTATTTTCTTTGTTTTGATTTTGTCACCCTAAAAAAGTTAGGACTAGAAAGGTAAGGAGCAGTACATTACAAATGTAGCCTTAAGAAGGTAATTTCCACAGTGGTGTGCCAGTCTTGGATTATTTGACAGCAATGCTACAGCTGTGGGCTTTGTTAGAACTGAAGGAAGCTGTTGCTATCCCCTTGGCAGCATCTAATCCACCTTGAGCATGCTGAGCTCATCAACATAGGTGGGAAATGAAAAGGAAATGGTAGTATAAGCTCTTAGGTTACCTGATTAGTGTAAGACTGAAAAAAAAGTAAGAATGAAACACTTGAGCAAATCTTTCTTGAGCTGTGTTGGCTGACTAAGAGGCCCTGTCCCATAGTTTAGACTGGGACAATTAGAACAAGGGCAAAGAGCATTGAAGATGAGTTCAAATTCTAATTTCAATTATCTGTGTAGTAGTGCTGTCCTAATTTAAAAAAAAAAAAAAAAAAAAAAAAGAAAAGCATATATGGTAACATAAGCCAGAGCTATTGTAGTCATATATATGTTTCAGATGTCGTCGTACATCTCTTTCCAAAGTCTTTCATGTTAATCCTTATTCTCTAATTTTCTGTCAGTGTAAGGCAAACTCAGGCAGAAGTCTGTTTGTTTGTAAATTGAAACTACTGTATGCTGATTGTTTAAAGTGGTGTAGAATGTGTTTTTTTGTAAAACAGAGAAAATAGCATACCTGCATTGTGTTCCTATTGGAATGTTGTGTAATGTTAATTAGGGGAAGCTATAAACTGAAATCTTCTGTGGTGGCCATGCTGAGGGAATTTTGTAAATGTCTGTGCACAGAAAAGCATCTTGTTACTCTTGTGACAGGTACAGAATGAAGCTGAATGGAAACCAAAAATAGGAAGAGAAAAAATTAAGAGGAATAATATGATGTAGAGTTTGTATATGGATTATGTGACTGCAGAAATAAACACTAACTTATCTGAAAGAAAAAAAAAAGAAGAAGAAATAGTAAACAATCAAACATCTAAAAAATACCAACCTACCAAAAGCAGGGTAAGAAAAATCATGATTCTCCAACCTGCCCAGGTGAGATTTAGCTAGAGCTTCAGTGAAAGCTTCTGCTTTTGAAGTATTTCTGCTTTCACAGTAGTGTGGTTTTGTGCCTTCCACAAAATAATAAATATCAAAGCTGAATGAAAGTAGGTAAATGGGGCTTGTTTGTCGGTGCTGCTTGGCTCTTCCCTGAATTTGTAGAACAAAATTCAGAGGTGGCCTTTGCTAAGAATCTTTCAGTTCGGCCGAGTCAGTTGCATCCACTTAGGCTTTCATGTAGTGGGGTGCAGTTTGCAGGATGTCGTGCTCTGAATTTAACCCACTCAGTCTGGGATAATAGAATCTACTTCTGAAGAGCCTGAAACTAAAAAGAAAAAACAATGATTGGATGTATATGGCTGAATCAACCTACATGATTTTCTGAATGTGGTGCAGGCTTCCCTCCTGTTTATACAACAGCGGATTACCATTCTATCCAAAATGTGCTGCAGCTGTGATAGCTGAGACAGTATGGAGTCTGGCAGTCATCTACACACTATCTACACACTTAAACTAAATTCAGTAAAATACAGATTAGCCAGTGATTGGTTTTCTCTATTGTGTAGTTGTGTTTTATTCCTTCACTGTAACCCTCATTATTAGCTTTTTAGAGACGCCTCAGCAGTAGAGTCAGTGTGATTAAATCCACTGCAGACAGCAGAAAAGTTCGATGACCTAAACTTTATCTCACATATTTCATTCCCTTAATTTCCTGTAATATCATACTTTCATCTAGGCTAAATACTGAACTCCATGATAGGTTATAAATCTGAAAGCAGCTTGACTTACTATTCCATAGTTATCATCTTTGGTTTCAGAGTAATAATATTCCTTTTAGCCTGCAGGACAAAGATTCCACTTTTTAGGTTTTACTACTATGACTTGTGCAGTTACTTGGGCAATAAAATGTTTTTCCTATCCTAATCATGAATACTGTTTTGTATTTGGTTTTAATTCCAACTTCCTCCTGTGGAAATGTTGATGCTTTATTCTTCTTAATGTGACATACTATGATTAGTAAAACTTTATTCTATTGTTTTATTATATAGATATGTTTTATTTTTGATAGGCCTAAATCAATTTTGAAGCATCATCTAAACCAGGTACACTTTGAAGATAATTTGATGCTTTGCCATTTAAAGTTCACAATTAAGCAACTTTTAGTTTATTTCTCTCATTCATTATTTTTTTTTTTTTTACATCTTGTTAGTGAAGTGTACTTGTATTTTACATTCAAAAGTGTTCCTGTGAGAGAGTGTCTCCATGCCTTTAGTTTGACAGTTGCCCAGATAATAGTTTTTCATATGATCTGGTGGAAAAAAGCTGTTGCTTTTTCACACTGTTATGAAAAATAACATGTAAGTGCCTTGGGAACAGCCACCTGTCTTGTGTTAGACAAAGAACACAAGATTTATGTAACAACTTTCTTGAAAAATTTAAATTAGAGAAAAGTTCACTATGTATACTGAACTTGTAAGGGGGAGCTTAATGTATTTGATTGCTGGTATAGAACTGGTGTGAAGAGAGGCTTAATTCCTGGCCATAAAACAATGTCAGAGTTTCAGGCCTCCTTCATCCTTACCTCTGTCTTCCTTTTTCTGGCTTCCCTTCCATGCTACACCTTCTTACCTCTTCCCTACATGATAAACCTGTCTGGGAATTATCAAAAATGTCACCAGCAGGCACGTTACAATTTTAAAATGAAAAACACATAGTATGAATTTCTTCTTTGGAGATAATAGAAGTGTACATTTTTGTATGCTATTTGTGAAATCTTGCTTCCTCCCTATACAATTATCATTCTTAACACAAGGTCCAACGGACTCTCATCCCTTAAAAAGGGCCTCCTAACAGCATCCTTTCAAACAAAAAAAGGAATACCTGAAGGGTGTTCAGTAAGGAAATCTGAGTCCCCCTTCATTGTCCCAGTCTGGACAGACTTCCCAAAGTTAGGAGCTTTCCTGAGGCCTCTCGATCTGAATTTGGTGGTGCGGAAGGGATAAATCTTCTTAAAACTGATGCAGAGTAACTGCCAAGTGAAAATTACAAAATCAGCTGTTCGTCAAGAGAGGCTTCTTGGCCGAAGTGACTGTGAGATTTATTGCAAAGAATTCCTCATATGAGCACAAATAGAAAATACTGCTTTGTAGTAAAAATACTGCAAGTCATGTAAAACATTTATGCTTTTATATTATCCAAAAGAAGAAGTACAGTCTGTACTTGCACCCTCTAAGGAAGTGCTACAGAAAATTATATTTTTATTCAGTAGACACACTTGTGATCTCATACTGAAATATTAGCTGAAAAAAGTAGATGAATTATTGTACTTGTATCACTTGTATCCCAGTTCTGTGATTCTGAACTGATATGTAGCATGATAATCTTTACAAATTAAAGTCAACCAATGACCTCATGGCACTAGCCAGATGACTCATGGTGATAGACTTCCCATTCGTTACATGAGGTATCCTGGAGGACAAGGGCACAGAGAAACAATATCTGCATATTTCTGGAGTGTTGTTGGTCAATCTACTGCTAGGAGGTAAACGTGGAAATTGGAATTGGAATCCTATTCATTGTATCTCAGTAAACAGTAAGTTGCTTTCTTTTTTTTTTTTTTTTTTTTTTTTAAGTTAGATCACCCTTATACCAACAAACAAAAAATTACATGTCAAATCTATTCTACCTTTTATGCAGTAGTTTTTTGCTTTTAATTTATTTTTATTAAGGAAGCTTGACAGCTGCTTTATTTTGAGTGATAGGAGTTCGGAGGACTTTTGCATTTCCTTCATGAAGTCCAGTCAAGAAATTTAAATTTCCATAACTGAAATGCCTTAAAGCTTCATCTGTGTTTGGCTCAGTGAGCCTCAGGGAACTTTAAGAAATTATGTTTAAGAGTGTGGAGATGTAGCTATTCTAAGCATTCACATCCATGAGTTATGATAAAACTTTGGCCTCTTTGTTTTTAGAGGCTGAGGCTAAGTTCATTCTCCCTAGAAGCTGGATTGATTCGGAGCTCTGAAGTAAAAAATGAACAGGAGCTTGGCTGTAGATTTGGGTACTTTTTCGTTGCCTATAGAATTGGCAAAGCTGCAGTCTTCTGCAGGCTAAATAGCTACAGCTCAATTAGCTGTAAAGCCAGTGCAGTTTGTAATCATAACAGCTTTGTTTCTCAGTGTTAAAAATAAAGCGCACAAGCAAGAGCCTCTGGGACACTGTATCACTGAATATTTAAGGTCAAGAAGTATTCAGAGGTAAAGAAACTCCAAAAATGTTTTCTCTCTCATCTCAGTCTGCTGTGACCATCCTACAGCCTTACACGAGATGTATGCTGCCTCGAAATAAGAGAGAAACACAAGATCATAGAGTCACAGAATTCTAGGGGCTGGAAGGGACCTCCCGAGATCATCGAGTCCAACCTCCTATACTGACATTAAATGCATACTGAACTTGTGGGGGAAAAATTAATGTATTTGATTGCTTGTATAGAACTGGTGTGGAGAGATTCCCATAAAAAGGTGAGCTGGGTTTTGAAAACTGCAAGAAGGATTCTCCTGTGGTCTTTATCACAAAATGGAAGTTTTTAAATTCCCAAGACTTTTGGATGGTATTTATGATGTACATTTTCAGTGACGTAGAGAAGTGTATGTTCTTTTCTACTGAACATTAATAATAGAAAAGTAACCTCTAATTTTTTTTAGCTTTTACGACAGACCCTTTTTTTGTTAGTTCAAATTTTTAACCATGATTGATTTGTGCTTTCTCCCACGTTTGAGTTTGTTTGATTTGCTTAAGCCACAGAGAAATATGTTGGATCCTTTGCTCTGTGGGGCTACAGGGCAATTGAAGCTTTCATCTTGATGTTACTTTTTTCTTGGAAATCAGTTGGACTGACTGACTTCAACAGGTGAAGTAAGTTTCTGCTTGTCTCAGGCAAACATGAGTGGGCTATTCATTTTCCTGTCCCACTCAGATATGATATGAGAGGTTACAGTGATGTATTATGTCTGTATTACATTTCAGTGCATGCAAACTGTGTTCTCTCTCCTTTTTGTTGTACTGAACGAAGGCTACTGTCTATGTACAGTGCTCAGAAGGGGTAGAGATTGAAAAGTCTGTCCTATTTCTTTCTTTGTTCCTTGCTATTCATAGTCTGAACATAACCTTTTTTTTTTCCCCCTCTTTTACCCTCTAATATGTTAGTGTCTCTCACAACTACAAATCCTTCAGGACAGTTGGCATTACATAAATGCAATATAAATGATGATGTTTCCATTTGGGAATTATGATATAAATTTTAAACTCCTCTATGAACTCATATCATGTGGGAAAAGTGTCATGCTTTTCTAACAATTGTAAATGAAAGTTCCAAATTAGGCAGTTTCATAAAGCTAAATACGTTTCACTGAGTTGTTTGCCCCCTCCCCATATTTTTGCTGTAGGCTGCTGAAGCTGAGCACAGCTTTATTGGTTGTATCTTCATTTAGCACTTTTGAAGTGAAGATGTGACCTTCTACTTTTCTTTCTTAGGCACAGATAAAGACAAAAGAATGTGGTGGCACTTTAGAGAATTATTATTGTTATTATTTTTATTTATGTTATCATTTCACCATTCAGAGTGCTTTCTTCATGGCTGTTACCAGTTAGTTTGATGGCAGACCTTTCAGGCTCTGCCCTATTTTTGTTGCAGAAATTGTCAGTATTCACGTGGAAAGTGGTGGGTAAGGGATGTTGTGCTTATTCCAGTACTACAAGCTTGAAAATCCATTCATTCAGGGAAGCCATTGATTCCTCTGCCTAACTCTGCTTACACCTCACCTGAGCTCCACCTTGGCCCAGATAGGACATTCTGCTCCAAAAAGTTTCTTCTGCTCATAAAATCTGTTTTCTTGCTGTTTTAAGGAATGATTTAGAACTGTTCTCTGCTCTGCTGTACTTTTATGACAAGAAGGGTAGGAAAAAGTGGCAAATAAAAAATATAGGAAGATAATAAGAGGGGTACAATCTTTTCTTCGTACATAACTATAGCACATAACTATACACCATACAGAACCCCTGTGCAGCCCTCATGGCTTTATTGCTTAAGTGGAAGTTGGTGAGCATGTCTTTTTATTCTATATGCAAATTTAATCTCTTTTTACAGCTATACTACATCCATAAAATGGAGAGCTCAATTTAATCTTGCTCAGAGTAACATCAACTTTTTCTCTGTGACTGTTTATCCCTTGGTATGCCTTGACTGGGGGCATAAATACTAATTGGTTGTTAATGTAAATGAAGGTTATAGTAAGTTCTGGCATCTCTGCTTGAATTGATTAGAGACCTTTCGGGGCACACCTTCCAAATACCAATGCCATCCACAGTAAGCAAATGGATGATATCAGCTGGTGTCCTTTAAACCTAGACAATTCTTCAGATTGTTTTGTCCTCTGATATGTCTCCCTTTTATGAAAGGAGCAACCCCAACAACTATACTATTTAGCCTTGTGACTAAAATGGTGACTTCAAAACTCCACGAAGATGTTCGTCTTTGTCAAGGTCTTTGTGTGTGTTTTCTATCCCTGCTATGTCCTGAATTTCAAAAATATCTGAGCAAGATATTTTATACTTTTCTCGTGCAACTAGTAATAGGACTAGAGGGAATGGCCTCAAGTTGTGCCGGGAAAGGTTCAGCTGGATGTTAGGAAATGGTCAGGCGCTGGAATGGGCTGCCCAGGGAGGTGGTGGAGTCACTGACCCTGGAGGTGTTCAAGGAGTGTTTAGACATTGTGTTGAGGAGTATGGTTTAGTAAGAACTATTGGTGATGGGTGGATGGTTGGATTGGATGATCTTGTAGGTCTTTTCCAAACTTGGTGATTCTAAGATGGCAGTTCAGCATTTGAACCAGTTCAGTTAGCCTTAGTTTTCTCCTTAGCTTTCATGTCTAGGTCTAGCTTCTGCTAGATGCTGTAGGCTCAGATGTCTGGGTCAGGCCCTTAGGGAGATAACATCAGTCTTTCCTCACTCCTATTTTCCCTTATGCTGAAGACTGTGTAGGAAATGTCTTAGTTCTATTCTCCAGTTGTTGCTCATATGGGAGATTTATCATTCAGGAATTATATGAAGTTGAAATACATGCTTCATAATAGGATCTCTTCTTGCAGCAACAATAGATTTACTGCTTTTGGTCTTTATAATCAATACAAAGAGAGCAGCATTTCAAAATCAGAAACTGACCTTTACTGTCATCTTCAAAGCAATGAAAATGAATATCCACATTATTTTTCTTGGGAATTTTCCTCCTGAGTAACCAATGCAAAAAAGAAACTGATAATACATTGTATTTTTCTAAGATGAAGGGGAACTGGATGGTTCAGAGACTGGTAATAGGATATCCTAACCTTCCACCTCTGACCCATTTATTAACATATAAGACATGATAGTGATGTCTAGTAGTTATCAGTGTGGGATATAGTCTACAGCTGTAGAATCTATAATTGTGCAATTTGTGAATTTTTAAGGTCTGGGCCACTTGGCACAAAGCTCAGCAGCTTCTCATCTGACAGTGGATTTAGCTGAAGCCAAATGAAAAATGAACAAAAAAAAAAAAAAAAAAAAAGGAGGAAGCCTTGTAAATGAGGATCTATTAGCTGTCTATTAGCTGAAGTTGGTGATTTGTTTCAGTTCCGATTTCATACAGATATTTGTCCTTTGGTGAATGTCACTTCAGAATTACTTTAATTGATGCAGAAGTCATACCGACAAGTTTTCTTTGCCTATTAACCTAGGAGGTTAGAAAGGGATTAATGTGAATGGGACTGCTGTGGATTGTGAATTGAAAAGATGCTCAAAACTTGCACTGTCAATGAAAACTGTTTTTACGCATTTAGCTTTTTTCTTAATCTCCTGAGGAAGCATTCTAACACCCTTTTTTGTTTATGAGTGACTTAAACTGAGAGCTAGGAATGTAAAGCCCTCTTAGCTGTACAGGTCTGGTAATTAAATATCAAATGTCCTTGGGCTTCATTTAGTCTTAATTATCACCTGATTTTCCCTGAGCAGAAACAATGAAGGAGGTCACAAGGATGATAGAAAATCTATGTTCCTCCAAGCTGGTCTTACAGGCAAGGTGATAGCAGTGTTGGTATGACTGATTTCCATCTGTAAACATACTCCCTGCCCTTCTTATCTTCCAAAATGCAAGAGGAGAAAGTAGTTCAAATCACTCTTGTAGCTACAGACTGAAAAGATAAAATGAAAGGAAAAGTCAGCAGGTTAATTTTGGACACAATTAAAATTTGCCTCCTTTTATGTAGTCTGCCTAAAATTTTGTAACTAGAAGAAAATATAATGTAAAATATACTTTTTATAATGTCAGCCTCAAATGTCAGGATAAATCACACACACTGCCTGTCCGTCTGTTTCTTTGGAGTACAGAATGCATGCTTGCTCTTTTGTGTGCTGTGAAGTCTGAAACAGTGTTTAACATGTTTTCATGTTAATGTTTTCATAAGAATATGTGCTGGATTGTATGGGGATTTTATTAAAAAAATACAAACCCTGAGCATTTAGCACATTAAGCTCTGGATAAAATTTAGCTTTTGTTATTTTGGTCTGGTTTCTCACAGCATAGCGGTGTTGCCCTGCTGCCATTAGGAAACTGTCAGTTCCTGAAGGGATGTGCAACTAAACACAGACCCAGCAAGTTGTAGGCTCATTGACAAAATCTTGTTGAGAATTTCCACACTTTTCAGGTTACTTTATCTCAATGTACTTGTGATCCTAAATGGTATTTTTTTCAATTTTTAATTCTGTGTTTCTCAGCAAGTCTTGGTTATAAAACTGACATGGTTGAAATGCTGGCTTTGCATCAAGATTTCTGACTGAATTACCATTTGAATCACTTGAGGCCCTATTCACAAAGCAGAGGACTATTTGCATAATCAAAAATGCGTTATTTTGCATGTCAGTGGAGAAACTAAGGCTTAGAGCAGCAGTTCACAAACAAAATTCAAGTTACAGATATTGAAGTGTCTCTGTCTGTATGCTGTCATCTCTCAGTCCTGCTCACATAAATTTACCTAAGACAAAAGAAAAGATTTTGGAGCAATGTGTAGTCTTCATTCAAAGTCTGCATGGGATTAAGTGGATTTCTTACCCTCCCAAACATGCATGAGAACTGGGGACACTTTTAGGCCGTGCTTGTTGCAGGAGGACAGATGTCTTTCTAAAAATATGCTCAGTAAAAATTTATGAGCTTGAAAATTGCTTCTTCTATTGAAGAGGTCAAACTAAATAAGCTGTAAGTGTACATGTCTGTGGATAATGGGTTCAAGATTTTCTTAGCACCTTTCTGTCAGATTTCTGGCCACTGGTCCAAGAGGCTTATAAAATGCATTAATAACCTTTACATCTCCCCATCAGCCAATGCATTTGTTTTTTAACCTTTTTTATGTCTGTGGACAAGATGTTGGATGGAATGCCTTTCTTCCTTTCCTTCCTTTCCTACTTTTCCTACCTTTCCTTCCTTTCCTTCCTTTCCTTCCTTTCCTTCCTTTCCTTCCTTTCCTACCTTTCCTTCCTTTCCTTCCTTTCCTTCCTTTCCTTCCTTTCCTTCCTTTCCTTCCTTTCCTTCCTTTCCTTCCTTTCCTTCCTTTCCTTCCTTTCCTTCCTTTCCTTCCTTTCCTTTCTTTCCTTCCTTTCTTTCCTTCCTTTCTTTCCTTTCTTTCTTTTCCTTTCTTTTCCTTCCTTTTCCTGCCTTTCCTGCCTTTCCTGCCTTTCCTGCCTTTCCTTCCTTTCCTTCCTGGAATGAACTTCTGATACATTGCTGCTGTTAAATCAAGTTCTCCAGTGAAGTTTGGACAGCCATATTTTTAGTTCCACAAAAAAATTTGGGTATAATTATTGCAACTTCTGATGTTTTGATGTTAAAAACAAGTATGATGGGATCCATGGGATCCAGCCTTTTACTGTTAATGGATATCAACTAATTAAAAAATTATTAAGGCGTGGAATGAAATATTTTCACCAGTTTTGTGACATTTTCAAGTCTTAATTGGCTTCCTTTTAGACTGATTGAAGCATGTGTATTTTTGTTAAAGTAAGGGAATTAGAGCTTCCTTTATCAGTGCTGTTTAGTTCTTATTACATTTGAGGTTTAAATTTAAAATTTGAATAAAAGCGATGTCTAAATTAAATGACAAGCATCTTGAGCAATAAATATGCTTTTGAAAAGAGAAGCTATGGTTTTGAGCCTTCAGTATCACAAGGTGAGCTTTTATTCAGTGGTTTGGGTTTTATTTAACTTGAAATTATTCCTATGGAGTATAGGCATTTCTGAGGTGCATATGGGAAACTGCCTCAATCTCTGCTCTGCAATGAGCTTCTGAGTCGAAGCACACCATGGCTCGTCATTAAGAGGAGTAAGTCCTTCTCTGTACATTCTTTTGGAGCTGTCAGCAGAAGCGTGTTTTTTCCTCCATGTTTCATATGCCCAAGATCCATGCAGAGTATGCTGTTTTTATGGCTGACTGAAGTGCATAAAATTGAAGTCATTCAGTTTTTCATTTGTTTATTTAATTGTGGAGGCCATTAACCTTGTAAAATCATTGACAGAATTATAAATCAACATCTTTGAGAATTATGCAAACAAGTTTATAAAAGTTCCTTGAATGAAATGAAAGCCAAACCACAGCAAGGATGAGGCCTTATTAAAAGTGCATATTAGTGGCCAAGAAAATATTGAAAAAAAAACAGTAGATAATTTTAATGGCAGTGACACCATCCCAGTACTACGATGTGTAGCACTCATAGTGTAGTTAAGGTTAAGGATACCTTTGAGATAAAGGTACCTGACTGTAATTTATTCTCAGATATTTTGTGTAGCTTGTTCTGTTCACGCAGAAATTTGGGCGATAAATGTGCTTAATACCAGGTTTGTTTGTCTGTAGAGATCTCATCTGTTTGTTTTGAATATTATTGGTCTGTCAAATGTAAGCATCTTTAACCAGCTGGAGGAGAGGCATTTTGATGGACCTGCTGAAGTCTGTGATCTGTCATCACTGGGTTGCTGAGCTCTAATTAGATGTAAATGAGAGGTGCTCTCATGCCTGCTTCATGGGCTAATCTTTCCTCTTTCTGTTGAGGAATATTTTTGTTCTGCTTCCAAACTGCTGGTATACTGTTTGAAATGTTGAACCGAGGTGGCAATTTAGAGTTTAGCACTATGAGTGTTAGCACTTTGGCTGCCACTGTTTTAATGTGTATGTCTGAACTGGAATTTGCTCTTAGACATTCAGATGCATTCAGTTCTTGATTTTTTGCCAAAATTTTCTGGCATGTGTTGGAAGAGGAATTTGGTGTTCCTCATTTAGTAAGTTCCTTCAGAGCTGCAGTCTATTGTTGAGGAGTGCCTGAAGTAGCATATACACCAATTAGCTATGCTGGTAAAGAAATTCTTTAGTATCTGAGAGTATATGTTTCTGTCCTAATTCCTGTGACTTTTTTTTCCTGGTTCAAGTGTTCTCTTAACAGAGAAACTTGGCCCCAGAAAGTTGTTGAAATCATTCTTCAATTTACTCACAATAAGCAAAAAGCTCCAAGGACTTCATAGTGCCAGAGCTGTGTTTTCCTGCGTATTTAGGTGTTCTCACTTCAATCCTGGAGACTAAGAATGTGTTTGACCTTTTGTGGTATGCCAAAATACTGCTCCAAATGAACTTGCATCAAGAGAAAGCTTAGAACAATATGTGTTCCAGAGAATTTTAGAGGTATAGAAGCCATGATGTTTTTGTTAAATTCTTAAACTGTGGTCATAGCATTGTCACCAACACTGGAAGCATTCAACTTTTGTTACACAGCACCAAGAAGCCTTGTGTCTGTGTTGGACAATCTTTTGGGGTTCACCTGGTGAGATGATAGTCTTCTCTTTGACTGGTATGTTTATAAGGAGATCTTCAGGTTCGGTATTGGTGGTACACTGGTACGCTGAATGGTGTAATATATGCTCTATCAAATTGGATTAGCAGCTAAAGTTTCATTTCTTCCTCACCTGATTTCTGTAAATACAAAAATCTCATCAGTTACAGTGACTGCTATACCTATTTATTGAATCACACAATCTAGGAGTATTTTATTCACTTTGATCCTTCTAATTAAAAATGGAAGCTACAGAGAAATGCATTGATTTAGGCCGGCTGTAGCAGTTCTAGATCCAGCTGCTCACTAAGGCACCCTGCTTGTTTTCTGTTCTATTTTATGCCTCATGCTTTTGGATAGCAGGTCACTGCTGTGTTCAACCATAATAATAAAGACAGACTTAAAGAGTTCTATTAAAGAATTAGCTTTGTCTTAGGGCTCTTGTGGGTGAAGGCGGACCTAGATCTAAGTTCTTTGATTTTGGTTCGTTGGTTTCTCCTGAACTTCTGGGTATCACTTAAGCCAATTTCACAAGGGGACTAAGGGGACTTTTCAAGTGCCATATTGTATTCCAGAAGTGTAAAAAAAAAAAAAAAGAAAAAGAAAAGAAAAGAAAAAAGAAAAAAAACCACACTTATTTGTGTGTTTTTTTTTTTGTTTGTTTGTTTTTTTTTCCCCCGTGATATCAACCAGGTTAAAAACTTGATATGCATTATCCATACTTTTTTTTTTTTTTTTTTTTTTTTTCCTTTTCTGTCTTCCTTCCATTTTAACCTTTTCCATCCTTGTTCCCCTTTCTGCAGAGGAAGCCTGCCTCACTGAGATACTTGGCAATGCCTGTATCTGAGTACTGATAGAAAGGAGAACTACAAGAAAAGCGATCTTGAAAACTGTCAGTTAGGAATGGTTGGTAGGTCTGGAAGAATTCAAGTCACAGAGGCCGCTCAATGCAGCAGCAGGTGTGGAAAGCAGTCACAGGAAGATGGGAAGCGTTGGTGGCCTCAGCCAGGAGCCTATAAGGCTGAGATAGGGACTCTACATGGGCAGGGCAGTGTTTTCCAGCCTCGTTGTCATTAGCAGCAAAAAAGAGTGAGAGGGAGCAGTAATCAAACAGGCTTGGAAACATGTTTATCCAAGAACAGTTTTGGTGTACTTTGGGGCGAACTATCAGAAGAGTTTTATTGCTAACATAGTCCCATCTATGGCTGACATTTGATTTCAAACTCGTTGGCTCAAATTTCCTTTGCTTTTGCCAAGTATCTGAATGTCTGAGTGTGCTGAGGGAGAATGGATTCTTAGGGAGATTTTAGCTGTTAAAGAGTAGCTTTGAAGTGGACTTTTACACTGACCAGATATAAACTTTGACAAATTGGACAGATTTTCAAGAAACAAGAAAAAACATGTCCTTGACCTGAAGTGTAACTTCTGGTGGCTGCCATTCAGTGCATAAGATCTGAGAACTGTTTGAAGATAAGGTCAACAACATTAAAGAGTGCTTTTGTCCTTGAGTCCTTTCTTGGAAAAGGCTGACCCTGTTTGGACTGGAACAAGCACTGTCAGAAACAAACTAAAAGATCAGGACATCTGATTAAAGTTTGGCAAAGTAATAGTGTTGTCTTGCAGAAGCATGTACTTTATGAGGCCGCACTATCAATTTTAATACCGTCATTATTAATTACTATGAATCTATAAAAAGAATCTTATCTGGAAAAGCAAATATTAAATTGATATAATTATCTCACAATTGATGCATGACACAACAGGATGGAAGAAGCAAGTACATTTTCAAGAGGACTGGAAAGTGATGTTTTATGTCGGCAAGTAGTAGACAGACAAGCTGTTAGTTGTTGAGTTGGCCTTTTAAAAAATATATATAATTTCTTACCACCTGTGGTGTTAATGGGTTATGCTGACAGATCTCTTTAATGTATACTTTCATTTTTCTTGGGTGCATTTTGTTTATTTTGTTGCTCAGAATGACTTCCAGTATGGATTTAGAGCTACAATTTTGTTGGTACAATGTTTTTTTTACATTTTTTTACAAAATTTACACAGGTAATTCAGAATCTGTCTTTGAAAATTATGGTGGTGGTTTTTTGTTTGTTTGTTTGTTTTTTGTTTTGTTTGTTGTTGTTGTTGTTGTTTGTTTGGTTGGTTGGTTGTTTTTTTTTTTTTTTCCCCAAACATAGGGGCTAGAAATGACTAACTTACCTCAACTGGGTTTCTTGTTGATGTTAGCATCACTTAACATAACTTTATCATCACCCTGTCATTATCAGCTGTGGCTGTCAGCTTTGTGAAGCTGAGACATTCCTGCAGCCCCTCTTTTCTTTACTGGCACCTCTCTTACTTTCTGTGAGGACCAGCTGCTTTATATAGTAACATACAGTGTTTCTTGTATTTTGCTTAAAGGAATTTTTTGTCCTTTTAAAAACTGAACATTGTTCATAAGGTTTAAATAAGCACATGGTGCTCTAGACACTGACAGCGTAGTACAGATCTTTATGTCATTTAAATGTAAACTTGTAAGGTTTGCAGTCATCCTGATTTAGATTTGAATTGTGGTGAATAAAGGAAAAATATTGTGGGTCTATTTTACAGTTTTCTGTTTCTTCCTAATTGATTACACCTTAAATTCAATTAACATTGATGATGGATGCTATGAATTGCAAGAGTAAATGGCAGTTAAGGTGATATGAAGGGAATACCAATAGCAAAGACTGAAGGAGGACATCATATCTACTCTTTGTAAGCTGGTAGGTCCTTAACATGTGAAAAGAATGCTGAAGTTCAGATATGATTGCTAAGCTGCTGATTGCTAGTGTTGGCACCAAAGTTCTTTGCTGTTGGTAGTACAGCATCATTAGTTGTTTGTAATGCAGCCTCTTTCATCTGGAAAACACTTTGCAATAACCTTCGCTGTAATTATCACTGGGTTTTGCTGCTGTAGTGTCTGCCAGATTACTTCATCACCATTTTATTTTACTTTTCATTTTGGAAATTAGTTTACAAGTTACTTGAGGGAATCTTCCCATTTCATTGTTTGTGTGCTTTGCACTTTTATGGATGGGAAAGAAAGATTTCAAGCAAATGAAATAATATGCATCAAAGAGATATAGACAGAATTAAGGTTATTTTCTGTCCCTAAAAATATTTGTAAATGTTCTGGATACTGTTAGCATTCTAATTATGCATGTCTAGTAATTCATTGCTTTGAGTTGCTTTTTAGTGCTAGTTATGCTGTGATTGGATTTTATTTACTGTTATGAAATATGTAAATTTCCTGTACTCACTGTCATTCTCCTTTCGGTTGCAGAACAGCATGCCTTCACTGTAATTCTATTTACTAAAATACTCATAAAAATAATATTTGCCAGCTTCTTACTGAGCCTGCCTTTCTTTAACCTTTACATCATTCCACAAGAGACAAAGCAATGCCATGTTCGCTCCAGCATCATTTCATTTTCCAGCTGTGAGTGAAGAGGCATGTTGAGCCTCAACCCACCCAGAAAAAGAAAATTGACATTATCCTTTAAAGGCTTCTGTCTCACTCTTTACAAAAAAAAAAAAAAAAAAAAAAAAAAAAAAAGCAAGACATATGCCACTAGCTTTTTTTTTCCTGCATCGTTAAGTGTATGCTGACAGAAATAATTCTTTCTGCATTTCATGCAGTGTTTTTTTGCTGGAGGAAATGCCCCACAGAAAAATATAGCAAAAGAAGGTTTTGGTAAATAGGGTTGCTGGGTTTGGTTTTGGTTTTTTTTTTTTTGTATTCCTTACTTGTAAGTAGTGGATAAAATATGCTGGTGGGTGACTGGATTTCATGTTAATGCAATTAAATACTTTCCCAAAATTCCTTCCTATCTTCTACGTATGAAGAAATCACTCATTGAAGTTAAATGCAGTTAAATGAGTTCTTGTTGAACATAATGCATTGAGAAAAATGAGTAACAGGACTCACACCGACTTCTGTAGGTCAAAGATTTCAGTAGATGCTCAGTTACTTAGACCCTCATTTGGAACATGTAATACCAGTATGGCATGTATCCCATGTACTGCAGCAGGTTTTTATTAAAACTATAAAGTCAGTTGTTCAGAAGTTGTCAGAACTAAGATTATCTGTGGAAACTTAATCTGTTTGTACAGTGCAGTTCTTTAATTACACAGTAGCACCATATTTGCTCCTGCTGTGTGATCTCTGCCTGTGTCAGATGCTGAATGATTAATTTTGTTCAGTGTTCTTGTTGCGTAGCTCTAGCTGTATGCACCTACTGTGCATTATTAAAACAGATGGTTTTGAGATTTGAGATGGACTACTTATCACTGTACTCTGACTAGTTGGCAAATATTTGTTCATCTTGCTATCACCCCATTTGCTGGTGTTTTTTTTTAAATGGTGATTTTGAGATATTTGTTGACTTTCAAAGTACTTGCATAGTGTTGAATAATGTGAGTGTACAGAGGCACTTGGGGTTCCATAGTAATTGCCTGAGAACCTCTTAGTTCTGATAACTGTGAATGAAGATCTCAAGTGCACGTGCCCAGAAAATAAAGATCATGGTAATGATCTCAGCTTGAGTGACTCAAGCCAAGAGGTAAGGATAAAAGTCTGGAGAATTTTCCTCTGGCTTGGTCCTGTGGACATGTAACGTCTCTAGTGAATGAACAAGATCCTACAAAGGACGTTGTGCCTTCCAATGAACAAGTTGCTGGAACAAATTCACACTTGATCCTGTATAAAACTTAGATTTAAATAACCACTTCTTCCATCTGTGGGGGCAAAAAAAAAGAACTGAGAACAATTAGTGCTTCAAATGGCCCTACTTGAGAAGGAGTTGGACGAGATGACCTACAGATGCCTTTTCCCACCTCAACCATTCTCTACAAGCATACAAAGCAGTCACTGCTGGATAAGTTAGACTGTGACTTTAAAGGTTGTCAAAGTGCAAGATAAATGCAAGAAAGCTAATGAAGCAACTGTGTGCTGAAAGCTCTAGCTTATCTTGTAGTAGTTACTGTGCAGAAGCCACTATAAATTTCTTTCTTCACTTCACTTGGCATGATTAGCTTTATTTTGATTCAAATTTTTGTTTATATCATTTTCTGTTTGACAAATCAAGTGGAAATCCATATTCCATATTGTGGTGTTGCATCTACATTCCTGTTTCATTGTATTTGGAAGCTCTGTATTTCATATGGACATGTCCTTCTTGAACTGAAACACCAGCTGGGAGCCATGTTAGCTTGCTTCTATCTGTTAACTCAAGTTAGAGTGAAATGAAGAAAAGTGCCAAGTGTTTTCACTAATTTCTGCTGAAAGCAGCAGGTTGGTAATCTTATACCAGGAATCTTGTGTTCTGATATGGGTTTAAGTGGAGAATATGTGCTACATGTCTGTACACTCCTTTACTTTGCCCTAAGTTTCAGTACTTGCTCATCCCATACTCTGTGCTCTGTCCCTGTTTTTTTTTTTTTTTTTTTTTTTTTTTTTTTTGCCTTGTTTGTGCACTCTCTCCCTTCCTCTGGTTGTCCTCTGGCTTTTATTTCTCTTCATGCTGCCATCCTAGCTTCCACTGTGGATTGTAACCCCTCATGCACTTCCCCCTTTTCTGCATTCCTCATTCCTTTTTCTCATCTGTGACTCAGTTCCAGAGTCATTGTTGGGGTAATCTGGGTTTCCTGTCTTTGAGTCCTGGATCCCAGTCATTCATAGTCCATCTCTGAGCCCAGGTGCCTATCTTCTGTCCTTTAAGAACAACAGTTACAAGAGTATTTTCCAAAATTTTACCTCTCCTTTTTCCAGACTTGCTCTCAACTTTTCTTTTGTTCATATAAGGCCATTGCGTAGTTGTATGCTGTCACTACATAATGACATACCTAGTGTCAGACTGACCCAAAGAAGTGATTTCAAAATCTTGTAACCAGACCAAATTTAAAGGATTTTCACAGAGAAGGCAAAATGTGTATTTCTGTATTAAAATCCAAAATATTTTCAGGTTTCAAGTATTGACTCAAACAGAGGATTGTTTTTTTCAAGGGGAAGATTACCCTTGTTTTGAGCCCATGTTTTGAGAAATGGAGGAACTGATTATACTGAAAATTTGCAAAGAACTTATGATAAAGTACAGATATTTAAATGAAAACTGTGTCTGAAATTCAGCAAAATAGCAAAACTAATAAAAAGTAGCTCATGATAAAACAGTGCCAGTTTTACTAGTACATTGTGCTATTAGTCCCAGTCATGGTAGTTGTGTACAAAAAGGCAGCAGGCGCTCTCACATGTTTCCCTATGTTGTAGAATTGTTTTCCATAAGCACTGATGTGTTTTTGGTTTACACAGTTTCCTCCTGTTGAGTACTGAAAGTGAAGTGAAGGCAAGATATGACTGGCTCTGTCAAGATATGAGCAGCATGTTACAGTCTTTTTCCATGACAGTCTGGCTTTAGTAAGATAATATCTCATTATTTTTGACCTCCGTGTGTACTTGTGTCTGAAGAACATCGTGAACAATACACAACCCATAAATTTGTATCTAGGACGTAACAAAAGAGACATTTATTTCACATGGCAGCAGTCTTCTGTGTATCTGTGAGTATATTATTTTGTAATGCTTTTCAGGGCTTATTTGATCAGTCTTTCCAATGCATTGTTACAGTTCAATAGGCAAAGTGGCTTCAGCCTCTTTAGAAACGCTAAAGGTGCCTCTGTTGTTATACATGCTCTTTTTCTCTATATCTGGTTTAAATAGTATACTACACTTTCAAGTAGGAGCAGTAAGTAGAAATTTCACGAATAAAAAATGCTTGGATAAAAGTTCAGCCCACTCATGTGTCAGACTGAATTTCAGCCTGAGGAGGTAGATGTGGCTCATGTCTTCCAAGCACTCCTTCTGCAAAGCAGCCTACAGTTGAGGGGCTGGCAAATTTTTTATTGCAAGGATTTGAGGCACTTCCTTATTGCCGAACTATCATTTTTCTTGTGACTTAATGAAAACTAGAATAAAGGACATTTGTTAAATCTAGCAGAGACTGTCGTGAGGTCGGAGTTGGCTTTAAAGTAGGTAATTCACCTAAGCCTACATAATCACCAGTTGGAATTTCGTTTTTTCTGCTCTTCCTGTAGCTCATGGACCTTTGAAATTTTTAAGAAATTTCTTCCTAGAAATCTGTCAAAGCTGAACTGTGATCTGTGTCTCTTCATTGCATTGTGCTCTCTAAGATCAGAGCAGAAGCTAGCTAATTCTGTGTATTTACCGGTGTGCAGCTCTGAAGTCAATTACCTGAGATTACAAATAATGATCATTTTGCAGAATTTATCCTGTAGTGAGAACATGGGGAGTCTGTGGCCATTGTAGTCTTACCAGGGATGTACAGTTCCACTGAATTGAATTGTGTAATATAGAGGTTGTAGGAAAATGAATCTACGTGCTCTTAGCAAATTATTTCAAATGGGTGAACTTGAAAATTGCAAAGTGTAGATTGGGGGGATTGCATTTCTGAGGAGGAAATTTCTACACATTTATTAATGCAAAACACAGAGGAGTGAATTCCTGTTCCTGTGCTGGGTTCCTGTTCCCATAGTTCTGGGTATTTTTTTTTTCACACATAGTGTCCCCCTGTGTAGGATGTGGATGAGAAGCATAAGGGGCATTGTTCTTGGAGGCCAAATGAAAAAACAAACAAACTAAAAAACCCTGTAAAATATGTGTAGTTGAAAACATAAGTTTCTGGGAAAGGAAGCAGAGCTTATGTGATTTGTGCAGTCAGTAAGGCACTTTTGGGTATATTTGTTCTGAAGACATGATAAGGAAAAAAGCTGTGAAAGTTTTCTCACTAAAAGCATCTTTCCAGGAGAGATCAGAATTAAGAGACTGAACCCAACTGCTTATGAGAAGTTGGCAGTCTGTCAGAGTGTCTTTGTGTCTGCAGAATGTGACAAGCCACAGAATTTTGCAGATATGTTGTTTGGCCCTGAAATAGAGCAAATCACTTGCTTTCCCAAATTTGTGATACTGACTATAACCTGCATGATTTAGTGTCTCAGAAATTAAACAGGGCAGCCAAGATGTTATGTTAACAGTATGAAATAGGCGCAAACTGCCACAACGTGCTGTCTTGAAGAATAAAACTCTCCTAATATTAGGAGAGTAATGGTGACATTAGTGAAAAAGGACAACATGTGTGAGGAGCAGTGTGCAAGCTGCTGAGATGGTGAGCACTGGTATGTGGCAGCCTCAGAGAGCACCACAATTACTATACACTGAGCAAAGCAGCATTGTCACAGTCACTTTTTGGAAGGAGGGTGGGAGTAGGCTGGGGCCTTTGCATACAGAATGTAATCTGTGAGAGCATCAGTAGCAGTTGTACATTATGGTAAATTTGAGCAGCATGAGAGCTGAGATGTTTTGTTACTGCTGAGAACAGTTTCAAGGCTGCTGCAATACCAGGCAATTTAGAAATCATCAGAGATTCTTTTATCCAGGGCCACTGTGGAGACTTATGATTTTTTGCAAAGTGAGAACAGGATGATAGCCAGGAATTGCAAGAATGAACAAATTGTGATAAGATGATCCAAGCTCCGCAATTAATGTTCAGGCTCACTGTGCTCCCCATGTCAGAAGTTACCATTTTTGATAGAGCTGCTAGTGAGAGGACTGTTTGGATCCTGCTTGCTTTCCAAACCTTACGGATGTAAGTCAGTGTTGGTCTGGCTATGTTAGTGGAGTGCCAGGCTTGAGCTGATGCTGTAAATCCTGCAGGGAGCAAGGCACTGATTTACTAATGCTGCTCATGTTTTGGGTAGGAGTTGGCTGCTGTCCATCTGGATTGACTTGCTCATGGAGGAAGCATACTTTAGAACCCAGCTCCTTTGGGAACAGCAAAAAGCTCCTTGACCACCACAAGCAATAAAGTAGATTGCCAGGAGTTCATAATAGATGAGAGCATCTTCTGGTTGGAGGAGAAATCTGTAATGGTTATTCAGGCAAATACAATGTATTTCCTTTAGGTATGCAAATATGTATTAGTTCTTGATGGATAAGTGCTGAGTGTCATTACTTTTAGTTGCTCAAATCATGAACTTCTGTACAAGTCACTCAAATGATCATCTTGGATGTCATTAATTACTGAAGTATGACACTAATTTCTCTGCCCTGTTTTTTAATGCTAGAATTTGCTGTAAGAGAACGTGTAAACACATGTGACAAAAAAAGCACCTGTCCACTCAAATGCATATGATATTTTGTCCAAAGTGTTTTAAAAAAGCATTTTAGCATCATGTGCTACTGTACTTCTTCAAAACTCTTTGGGGAAATAAATTAAAAATGCTGCCATCTGTTTATCTTACATAGAATACAGAGGGTGAAAAAAGAAAGCCAGCAGCATTGAAGCAGCGTTATATAATTTTGTTTTTAAGAATATGTACTAAGGATAAGTGAGTACTGGTATGTTTTTCCCACGTTTGATTTTCTTCACCAATTTTTTGTCCTTTTATCTTAAAAGAAAACATCTTTGCGTGAGATCTGTGGGTGATAACCACTGGACTGAGTTGGCATTCGAAGGAGGATGTTTTGTTCTAGAAGTAACATCAGGCACAGCAGCACCTGGTGTCTCATGGAGCTTCAGTGGCAGCTGCTTTGGTAGCTTCAAAGTTGAAGTCAAATTTGCCTCAGAGTGATGCTGATGAATTCCCCGGACTCTGCTTTTCATTCTCTTGAATGTGGCTTTCTGGGTTTTGCCTTTGAATAACTGGAGTTCATCCAGAGTTCCATCCCCTTCAAGCAAAAAGTTGCTCAACTGAGTTAGGTGTGTTGGTCATTTGTTCTCAAAGGGACCGTTTCTGAAAAAAGCACCCAAGCACCATCAGTTCACATTTCATTTTGTTTTTAAAGTGCTCTATAGAAAAAGAAACAGCTTTCCTACCTCAAGCAGGTCTATTTTCCTTTTTCTGTTTATTTTTATTTCTTTTCCTTCTTTCTTTTTTTTTTTTCTTTTTCTTTTTCTGTTTTTTTTTTTTTTTTTTCTTCATTATAGCAAGGTAACATTTCCACAAAGACTGGTGATCCTATCAGTAACAGAACCACAATACTGATAGGCAAACCCAAGGGTTAATTCTGTTAGTATCCACAGTTGCGCTTGGTTTGTTGAAATGTAAATTGGTAGTGCAATTTCCTCTTGCTTCCATGGTGTAAAATTAGCTCAATTAAGAAAATTTTACTTTCTGTGCCTTATTATTTACTATATTTCACTTGGGCCAGGGGAGAAGTCAACAATCTCAAGCTGCAAGTGATTCTTTGCCGTTCTTGTAATATATAGCAGATATTGAATACTTAGACTGTAAAAGGAGAGAATTGGATATTAGAGAAGATAAATAAGAGGGGGAGGGGACCAAAGAGGAAAGAATATTTGCAAAGACCTCAGGGTAAGCTGCTTTCGATGTACTGTTTAAGCTTTAATGACCCATATACAGATTTTAGTAACATAGTAATGGCCAACCAGAGGATTTAGAGGCCTCAAGTGATGGGCTGAACAGCAAAAGCTGACAGAGGTCATAAATACTATTATGGTTTGACAGAGGCTCTGCCAGGACATAGATTTTTTATGTTCCCAATCTCTCTGCATGTGTGGCTATTTGTCAATAGAACTGGGAAAAGCTCAATTACTGCAAGTGATAGAAATATTTCTGATAGAACTACTCTTTTGGAATAATTGTTCTAATTGTTTGCTGTTTGTGTCTTTCTCTCTTTCAGTAGATTTTTTGCACTGTTGTCCTTTGAAAATTTACTCCAAGAAAATCTCCTGTGAAAAATTGTACCTAGCTTTTCCTTTCAGAAGAAAAAAAAAATTCTTCTCTATTTGTGCAATACTAATCGGGACTAGAGATGCATTGATCAAGTGCTTAATAATTGTAATAGCAAATTTACAACTCAGTAGCATCATATTCAGGGCACAGAAAGGGTTCCTCTATTCTCTCTGTGGCATGAGCTGTTTTGCACAAGCTGAATCAGCTCACTGGAGGCATTGCTTCTCACCTCCTCAGTCAAGATGGAGTGCTGCCATATTCCTGGTCATAGAGCTTACTCACAAGTTTAGAAACAGGATATCTGTGGACTTGCTTTGCCTGGTCTAGCATTAGGTGGGAAGGTTGGTGGCCCTGCATGTGGCAGGGGGGTTGGAGATTCATGATCCTTGAGGTCCCTTCCAACCCTGGCTATTCTGTGATTCTGCTTTGAAAATGCTGTATGCTTTTTTTCCACTTTACTAAGATCTGGAGTTTTGCTGCTGAGGATGCTTGCAGGACAGCACTGATCCAGCCAGATGCTGTGTTGCTCTTGTGTTTCTTCCTTGAATGGCATCAGCTTGTTGGATCTCTTAAAGACCATTATGAGTTGTGATTTGTACCTATCCTAATACAGAGCCAGATAACCCCTGGAGTTACCCAGTCTGATGGAGAACTTTCGATAGGATAGCAAAGGATAATTGTGTTGTGGGAGCTCCTTAACTTCCATTTTACACAGCAGTGGAGAGGGATGCATGCTGTCTTAGAAGTTGACAGTGTCATTTGGTGATTTGTTATTTTCTATGACAGAAGAAGGATGAGAGAAGGAAGTTCTCTGTTATTCACTACTGAACTATGCCACTTATTTGCATGTCTTTGTATCTATTATTTACTTTGTTGTAGTGACTGATAGTCCTGTTCAGATGAATGCATGAGGTGATAAAACAGCATGACTTTGGTAACAACACACGGCTTGTCAGCACATATTGCTGAAATATGCCATACTTGTGGAATATTTAATATGTATTATGGTATAAACATAAAATATGCATTCTGAAGGAAAGTAAATTTAGTGAGAGTGATCACCTAGAAGTTCACCAAATTTTTATTTGTCACTAGTCTGAAAACATGAACTGGTTCTGTTAAAGAAAAAATATACGGTGACAACACCATTTTTCTATTCTCATGACCTAATGCAAAAGGTGCCATCAAATCTATACTATTCTTTGGGTAAGATAAAGGACAATTACTGCTTAAAACATCATTCATATGAGAGATTTAGAATTTGGTTGGAAATTTGTTGTGTTGGAACACTGAAGAAAAAAACACACAAAACCCTCCCAGGTTCAGACAAAAAAGTGCTCTTTTGAGTATAGAAGCAAACTTGGTGTTTGATCAGGATCATAGAATCATAGGGGTTGGAATGGACCTCTGGAGATCATCACGTCCAACCCACTGCTGAAGCAGGTTCCCTACAGCAGGTCTAACAGAAAAGCATCCAGGTGGGTTTTCAGCGTCTCCAGAGAAGTTAATTCCATAACCGCTCCAGGCACCCTGTTTCAGTGTTGTGTCACCCACAAAGTAAAGATTTTTTTTTCCTTAAGTTTAGATGGAAATTCCTGCATCTCAGTTTTTGTCTGTTGCCCCTTATCCTGTCCCTACTGGGCACCAACAAAAAGAGCCTAGCCCTATGCACTTGGCTCCCGCCCTTTAGATATTTATAAGCATTGATAAGATCACCTTTCAATCTCCTCCAGGCTGAACAGTTCCAGTTTGCTCAGCCTTTTCTCATAAGGGAGATGCTCCAGGCCCCTCATCATCTTTCTGTCCCTCCACTGGACTCTCTCTAGAAATTCCCAGTCTACTCTCTCTAGAAGTTCCATGTCTCTCTCTAGAAGTTATTCTCTTGAAGTTAATGATTGATTCACCTATAGGAGGCTGCTAAGCCTCCTCTAGCCATCACGCTGCTGCACCACACTGGATAGGAACACATGGTCTTCAGCTGCAATGAAGTCCATAGAGTTAAAGGATGCTGAAGTACAACTCTTGGTTATCAGGTTATGAAGGTCAAGATATCAAATAATCATCTGAGTCACTAAAAAAATAGGCCAAAGTGAAATATTTTGATCCTTTTTAAGATAACATGTATGTTTTCCTTTTCAGCTTCTCTTTTGAAAGGACTGAAACATGCAAACATTGTGCTGCTTCATGACATCATTCACACCAAGGAGACTTTAACACTCGTTTTTGAATATGTGGTGAGTAGAGTTATTAACGTTCTCGATACATTTCAGAATGCATTGACTACTATGGAAAAGCTATTTGCTGTCAGTGATCTATGAACTGGGCCAAAATAACAATGTGCTTTCTTTAGAAGAGTGGAGATTAAAGGAGATGATGCTTTATAATGGAGTGTGCTGAAACAGAGTGCGGGGTGGGCTAGACCACAGTCAGAGCTGGAGATGTGGCTTATAGGGTTCTGTAAGGACTTCCCAAACCGGTTCATTATTTTGCTTCCTAGTTATGCTTGTAACTAGGAATGTTAGAGCATTTACTTGACTAATGTAATACAGATAATTTTAAAGTAGATGAGGATAGCATAGGTGAGAAGAAAAACAAAATTAAAATTCTTAACAGGTAATTCCTTCATCAGAGAAGTGTGACAAATTTAAATGGCTTTTGTTGTGACTGGCTTCTGTGTAGTGTCTTGTTGTAAACAATGCCAGTTAAAAAAAACAAAATCTGACACACAATTCAGAATTTCAGATTGTTGTTTTTTTTTGCCATAGCTCATGGTTTTGTACTAATTAAAACCTCAGTTTTCACAGTATACAGTGTAACGATCTAATTGTGTTCAGAGTATTACTTTCCAAAGTCTTGGGCTTGAACTCCTAATTAATCGTTTCGCTTTCCCTGAGACAAACATATGGTATTTATGTAGAAGTACTTCAGCATTTGGCTTTGGAATTATGCAATGTTCTATCACAATTAACCTCCAGTTTTCACAGAAGGGTCCAACAACATGTAATTTAAAAGAAACAAATGAGTTTAGAGAAGGTTGAATTTTCAGCATAATATCTGTTATTGTGTTGCAGTCAGTAAGGCTTTGCATTTATAACACACAGTGATTACTCGTTTAGTTTTAGAAATGGGAAATTGCCTACTTACTGTTACTATGTCCCTACTTAAGGCAGATGAGATTTTTTTTGTGTTTCTTGATAGCATGCCTTAATCATTACTTGATAGTCCATAACTTCATGTCTGAAGAAGCTGTTTACCCTGTCTATTTGCATAGAAATGCTACATTTTAAAAATAAAGGTATTCAGCTATAGGAGCCTAGTGAGCAGTTGCATGCATTACGTTTGTTTTCCTCAAGTATGTGAGTATTGATGCAAATCTAATACTTTTTCTTAAAACATGTGATTCCTCTGTCCCCCCTAACTTAAAAACTGTATTAGCATAGGAAGAGCTTTGGTATCTAATTTCATTTAACAGTCAGTGTAGAATTACTTGCAGACATAAATGCAAGTTCATGCAGTTCTTTTTATCTTTGGCTGTATTTAGCTGTTTTAATCAGAAATGGCTGAGAAATTAGATATGTAGAATATATTTATCCCTAAAATAGATGTTTTTGCATATAATATTAATATCAATTTTCTGAATTTTTCATGGAATAGTAGTGTTTATAAACTCCAGCTCTCAACATGTGTTATATCAGGTTGCCACCCTTAGTAAGCATGGGCACAAACTGAACCTCATGCAGCAGTTGTTCTTTTGAATTCACTTAGATATTTATCTTTAAACAGAGTGCTTTTGTGATCAAAACTACTGGTGCTACACTTTTTTATTCCCCTTGTGTTTGGTAGAAATCAAAACTGTGAGAGGATCTTGTTTGATAACAGTTTCAAGCAACTGATTCAAGTAGTATTTTATCATTACGCTGTTTTGGCTGGTGGACAGTGTCTGGAAAGGTGGTGCTGAGGAAGAAGGGGAAGGATGTTTTGTTCTCTCTAACCAGCCTATGGAATATATCTTAATCATGTTGTAGCTTACTCCTACTCTGTGAGATGACAGAACTGCTTTAAAAAGACTGTTTTCATTATTCTGGAATGTGAAGTTATGGGCTGATTGGATAGATAATGCTCTCTGATAATACTTACTGCTTAAAGATATCCTAAACTATGTGCATGATACAGTTCTAATTGCATGATCACTAAGACCTTTTTTCTTTTTTTGTTCATTCAGCGCACAATATGAATGTGCAGAGACAAGAATTAAGGTTGCCCATTTAAATCTACCAATTTTGGCTGGTTAATTATGCAAGCTAGCTATATAATTGATGTTATTGAGCTCTATGGCTGTAATGCTTTTTAAAACATCTGCACAGGGCTTAACTCAATATTATGTGTGATTTCTACTAAAATCAATAGAAATACTTATGCAATTAAAGCTACAGAGTGGTGGACATTTTCAAAGGGCAGGCTGAACAAACCTTGGAGGGCTTGAGTTTGATTTATTTTGTAAAGAAACATCATGGAACTCATACACTATTGCCATTAATTACTATTGGCCATTTCAAATATAGTAAAAATCTTTTGAATTAGATTTCATAATTAAATTTGGGATGAACGGTTACTAATCCAGCAAATGGAAACTTTGGGTTGCTAGTTTGGTGACAATTTCATTCGGAAATTAATACTGATGAAATATCTGAGGTTATCAGAGGTGTTCAGTTTCAGCCTGAAAGAGGAGAATGAAATTTAATTTCACGTAGCACTTTTCAGAACAAAATGCATTACAATAATAAGTTAAAAGCTGCAAGCAGAATATCCTCCAAAAGGAAACATGGCAGTGATTAAATTCCCTGAGTAGCTCTACCTAGAATTTTTCTTTTATGTGGAACTTGGTTAGACAAGTAAACATGACAGAACTTTCTAACCTCAATGGTAACAGGAAGCAAGACAAATCAATCTTTAAAAATATATGTGACAGTTGTATACAGCTGGGAAATTTCACAATCCACACAATAAGCATTTTGGTATTGTAAGGAATGCTAGATATTTCTGTGGAAGTTAAGAAAGGAGGCTTGCTCCTTTCAAATAAAAGAACTTAATTGAAAATAATTTAGTATATGCAGTAGGACATAATTTCTTTCTATGCTTTGGTAACTCTTACATCAGCTGTATGTAATTACTGTTGGTCATTCAAGCATACTGAAAAGGAAGCTGAAAAGAACTGTTGCTTATGATGTGAGGAGTTGTAAGGATGAGCTGTTCAAACCTTGAAGGATTGGTATTGTCTTTCGTGTATGAATGGAAAATGTTGTGCTGTTGTTGTGTGGTTTCTTTGTTTTTTTGAAGTTAATTGTACTGATGTGTGCTAAACAGAACCTGAAAAAAAAAGTCAAATTTTGATACGTTTTGCATATGCTGTTTAAAATCGTAATGGCTTCCAAATGAAAAAGGCATATTCAGCTTCACAATTTGATGAAGGCTGTTCACATAAGTTTAGTTCCCCTTTTCCCCAAGTTGTATGGCAAGTGGCACTGATGTGGCCAACGTTGACAAGGGAAATTAAGAATTTTACAGATAGGATCTCAGACCTTTTTACGGACATCTCCGAAGATGAGTTCACATCTCTTTCTACTATAATTGTCAGTGGCTGACACTATTTGATTCCTGACTTTTGTATTTAAAAACAATTGTATTTAGAAGCAGTCAATTCCTGAAAGGCAATTCAAACCAATGCATACTGCAACTGGCTTGTTAGAATGATAATGAGGTCTTTAATGTTATGTGTAATTATGTAAGTATATTATTATCCATAAATGAATTGGTAACTTATCCTATTCCTGGCTTATAACAGTGAGCTTGTATAGCAGTACTTTACATTATGCTTTCAATATTTATGAACTAGATTTTAAATGAGAACAAATACATTTATAACTGGAAGTATGAGTAATGAGTAATATTACTTCTGCCTCAACAGGAAAAAAAAAAAAAAAACTCCAGACTAATCTAATAGTGTAATTTAGAACCAAACACTTTCAATTACCTTGCCTATTTTAATCTTTCTGTATGCTTTTCCTTGTTAAAGATTACTTTATATTAAAGAAGAAAGCTTAATTCTCATTGCTTGATTACCACAGCTAAAATAACTTGTTATATGAGTTGTCTTAATGAAGTAAACCAACTACATTTTCCTCCTGTAAGTTTCCTGTAAGAAAAGATGCAAGTTTTTCATTTTAGTGTTGATTGAAAAATCAGCTATATGCTCTTTATTGCAATTAAGCATCACAGAGTTGAAGTTCTGAGATCTGAGATTTTGATTTTGACATGGGATGGCTTAGAAAAGTGTTATGTAAGAGAATTGTCAACGCTCACTACCTAAAAGGATTAAAAAAAAAATTGCATTGAAAATGTTGAGTTTCTCATCTGTTAATAATGTGGATCAAAGCACATTATTGCTCTTCTGTTTATTAGTGAAAACATATTGAATCTACAGGTAGGATGGAATTGGTGGTATGTAAAAACAGTGTTGTCTTCATAGAAGAGAGAGCATGGAAAGCCTGTAGAGTCTCAGAGCTGCTTTAATTTCAGCTTAGCTACCTTATTTTGATCTGAGTGAAATGTTGGGCCATTTTCTTCCCTTTTGAGGTCAAGGTGCGTGTCAAACCAGGAGGTTCTTGCAGTGAGCTATCTTTGTCCAGCTCAGGGAAGGAGCAGAGTTTTTGAGGGCTCCCAGGCATGACAACAGTAAATTTGATAGTTTCCACTTTCCTTGACCATTCCCCTGTTTCTTAAACCCCTGCCTCATTACCCAGATTTGCCTCAAGTTGGACTTTTTAAATTGCAGTCAATAAGACAAGGGAGCAAAGAGAAAGGAAATCCTCTACTGTTAAGAACAGGCTGAAGGGGAATACTGCTCTTGGGAAAGCTTTGTTTTTCAATTTTTAATGAGCAAATTGGAGATAGGAAATGCTAATGTCCAAGTGTAGGTTGGAAATGCAAAGTCAGCCTCGGGAGACAGGGATTCAGAAGGGATTTGAGAAGGAAATTGCTTGCTGCTTTGGTGTCTGGTAGAGACTGCCAGATTCTGGAATCAGCAGGGAAGAAGGAATGAAAAAATCTATTTTTAAAGCTCAGCTATTTCTGCTAGGTGAAGGAGGCCTCGTGAAAGGCTGACACAGGCCTAGCGTGAGGAGGAATGTTACTCTGTTTTACTTTGAAGGTCTCACAAAGTATATGCAGACCTATCTGAAGATTAATCAAGACTGTCAGTCTAACAAACTGGGAGGCTTTGCCTATCTCAGTATCTATTCTTTGTACCATTTACCAATGTTTTTTTTATAACCTTATCAAATGTTTAGTTTTACAGTGTGCTTTCCAATGTTCTGTTGTTCTTTTAGTTAAGTAGTAAGAAATGTATTCAATATAGAGTGTTAAAAAGCCTGAAACAATAACAAAAAAAATCAGAGCATAAGTAATACCATAGTTGAGCATGCAAATGAAATGGTAGAAACAAGGAAGATATTCTATGTAAGCTCAACTCAGTACAGGTAAGGCCACAAGCAAAATAGAAATCAACTGGTGGATGCCTCATCTCTGGAGACTTTCAAGGTGAGGCTCGATCCCTGTTTATTGCCGAGAAGTTGGTCTGGATTACCTTTAAAGGTCCTTTCCAACTCTAAGGATTTTATGATTCTGTAAATCAACTGGAAACCTGAGAGGGAAAGTGGAACCATTCAGAATGAATGGCTTATGAGGAGAAGTCAAGTATGGCTGTTTGGGGGGGGGCTGGGGGGAGAGGGGGAAAAAAGGATGAGATAGTTGAAAACTCCTGAATAAATCATAACGACAGAGACCTATTTCCATGTCAGTGGTAAAGAGAATAAAAAAATCAAATGACCTAAGATTGTAGTAAGAAAGAATGAGATTAAACTATAAAACTCTTTAATGATAAGGATAACAAAGCACTGAAAAAGTTACTATGGAGTGATGGTTTCTCTACTACTGGCAGTTTTAGTTTCAGGGTTTTTTAAATTGGTAATTTCTATGTAGGTCGCTCTGAAAGTAATGCCTCCTATTTGTTTCCATGGAAACTACAACATTTAGAGCACAACACTATTTGATAGAGCAAATTCTCAGCTACAAAACACTGCTTTTCGACACAGTCAACACCATTAGCTAAGTATTTTTGAGGGCAATGAACAAGAGCTGCACCAGAAGAGGCGACCAACCGTCACGGTTGTCATTACTGAAATGCACCACTCACTGTGGTGCTTTCGCTGTGCTCACATCTGCTGTTTGGTCTCCAGAAATGTTCATCAGTGATGAATGTCAATAGGTGCAATTTCTTCCACGTGGAGGAATTCAGTGACATCTTTGCTTCATATGCACTTCCAAGGCAGGCACCATTTTACCAGGCTGCCCCTCTGCTGCCCTCTGTCACACTGCAAAAAAATGTAATGCAATATTGGTGGGAAGGTTCAGCCTCTACTACCACATCACCAGCATCCATCTCATGGGACAACATCATAAAATTGGAGGCATTACTTGAAGAGCAGCCCTTGTATAATACAGATTTGTGCTCAACTCTACTAAAAGTAAAATTCCTCATCTTTTAATTTCAGTATAAACTGACTTTGTCCTGTTCCCTCTGAGGTGAAACCTGACAGTGTCTCAACTTAGAGACTGTCCAATCTAGTTAAACTATTTTCTCTTGCTCTTCAATAATGTGTGTTGTAACTGCTGTTTAATTTCTCTAACAATGAAATACTCTGATTTACTGGATGCAGATTAGGGGGAGAAGACAAAAACAGTTGGAGAGTCATGACTGTAAATCTTAAAAATAGATTTTCCCTTCTCAATTAGCATTATGCATCTTCATATTATTTTAGTACTATTGGTAGAAAATAAAGATCTAAGACATTGTTGGAAACAGAAACTTGGGGTGAGCATTTCTGGCAAAATAATTATATTTTTAAAAAACCTTGGAATCAGAATAAAGATATTAATAATTGCAGTTATCTTTATAAAATGTTTTATGATATTAAAAAATAGTGTGTAATCAAGAATTTAGTTTGAATAATAGATGCAACAATTGAAAGTAAAAACAGGTCTGATTGTTTACTCTTGTTTTACTGTTTTGAGTATAAAAAGTATAATCCATGGTAGCACTGTTATTCTTTTCACATCTTAGTCTGAACTGCAATTTTTCCCGTAAAATTTTTATTAATTTTGTGATTATATATGGACAATTGGGATTAGGAGGCATGACTGAAAATAAACCACTCAGCCAATGTGGAGAGAGGTCTGCCAGAGGATGCTGAAGCTTTTAGTGAAAGCGTTTGCACTATTCTTTCCTGCTGTGAAGGTAGCAATTTCTTTGTAGCACAGCACAGTGCCATAGCAGACTCTTCTTGCGCTGGCGTGTCCAGCCTACTACTGTGACCACACTGGTGTTTGTACCTGGTGTTCTGTTGTGGCTGTTTGTGCCTCATCAGCTCTCAGCTGTGTGTGGTCTGCTTTACAAGGTCCTGGGGTGACCTCTGTCCCCGTCAGCTTGGGGCTGTCTGTCATACGCTAAGGAGAAACTTTCTGTATCTTCAAATGTGATGATGATGACTATTATTCTATTTGTGGAGTTAGCTGATATAGGGAGTATAAGTCAGTGCTGTATGAAACCCAATGATTAAGCAAATTAAAGAGTGCACACACTTAACCATGCACGCGCATTGCAGGTTGCTCATTTGTAAAAATTGTCCCAACATGTTGACTTTGAGGACTGTAATTCCATCACAGTTTAAACAAGGTGATGATCTGCTGCTGCATTTTGATCATAGTAAAATTTCTTACTGATTTGTGAGATGTTTTTTTTTTTCTCTTCTTAAAATAATCATATTAAGTGTTTACTGTCTCTTCAACCTGCTTCACATGGAAAGCAAGGTTGATACAGTTATTAAGGTGGACAGAGAATAAGGAAGAGGCATCTGAAGAAAACTGAATTTTGCTGAAACCCTTGTAGTTTGCTCGCAAACTCTTTGCAAACACTATGTCCTACACATTTGAGTCACAGACCAGGTTGTTCTGTATGCAATGAGCTAAGACTTAGTATCAATAAATATGTGTTGTCTAATACCACCCACACAGTTGTGTTTTCCCTTTTTTCTCTGGGATTTTCAGGTAGGTTTGTTAATGTATCATGTACTCCCATGCCTCCCAACCTCCTTTTCTACATAGAAATGTTCATATGTTTTCATATATTTGCCTTTATTGGCCATGTGAGAGGGATCCAAATCATTGGAAACATCTGTTAGCAAAATTGTTTTTATTAAGGATGTCTTGTTTTTGTTTTCTTTTTTATATTTTTTCTTGAATCCCTAATATAAGTCGTTCCTACTTAAGCCAGCTGCTGCTATTGCCTTCTGCTGTTTTTCTGGAAGTTGCTCAGAGATGGCTTTTAGGGCACTCTATGTGGGCATGGCTAACGCTGTGTGTTCTCGTATGGGGGAAGCCTGAATTGTAGAAAGTCACAGAAATACATGGAAATGAAAGTCTGTGACATTTTTGAAAACACCAGAATATTGAACTGTTGTGCAGTAATCTGCAGAATGCTTTGGCTAGAGGATACATTCAATTTAAATGGAATTAACTTCTCTTTGTTCTGTTGTCACATCAAATATTACCACTGCCTGTGCTTTTATTGGTAAATTGCATTATCAGTTTGAGAATTTGTCGGTGACAAAAGGGACAGTATTTTAGTCAGTAAAACTGCTAGGGCATGAATAATGTGTTCTCTCCTTTTAACAGAAAAGAATGGCTTGCAACAGTCTTGCTGCCCAAGTGAAACAATACAATCTGTCTGCTGCATGATGTCATTGCCAGAAGCCAAATAGTGCAGTTTTTGTTTTAATGGAAGGGTTCTTTCACATTGCTGGTTTTACATGATGGGAATGTGGTTGGAAATGCTTCCTGTTCCGTTCACAAGCCCCGGGCTCTGCATGCATTTCAGCTTCAAAAATGACAGCTGAAACAAATTAAGCAGAATTATGGGACAGCTAAGTCACATGTAGATTTATCATCACTGAGGATGAGGAGGGAAAGGGAATGTATTGCATGGAAAATAGAAATTTAACTAGAAGAGAACGACAGTCAAATTATTATGGAAAAGGGCTGTGGAAGTAGAGCCCATTTCATGTCATTGGCAGTGCCTTTAAAAGTGGACATCCTGCTGTTTGTCTGAACACATTTTGTGTAAGTTAGCAGAGCCTCTGATTTCTGAGTAAGAGAGCTGAGCAAAATATTTGATGTTCAAGTGAGACACAGAGCATATCTGAGGACATTTGTAGGCTGTGGTTTACTCATTTATTCATAATCAGAATTCTTTCTTCAAGGGGAGTCTGTATCATCAACATTTGTCTCTTTTTTTCCTTTTTTTTTTTTTTTTTTCTCTGTTTGCAGACTCTCTTTCTTCCAGAAGTAAAATGCAATGTATTTAAACCTTGGTTCAGCTATATAAATATCAACTTGGGCTCTTTTCCCCTCAGCAGACAATTATACACAATATGGTCACAAACATACACATGCATGTGTCTGCTAGCCTAAAACAGAGCCTTACTGAACAGAAATGACCAGCACACTCATACACTGCCATGAATCTACAGCAAAACTCCAATACATTTCTTCATGTGAACCAAAATACAAAATTTACAGGGAGAAAAATATTTGAAATTTATGCAGGTTTAGTAGGTCAAAAGTAGGCATTGACTGATGTACTTCTACATGGAGTTTGGAAATAGAAGAATGGAAATAGCATGTTGGAGTGGTAGTTTTCTATTCCTTCTCTTCTAGTCCCTAACTAGAATTCATGCTAGTGAATGTCCATCCAGGGAGGATCCTGGGACTTGCAGAGTTTTCTGGTGGAAGTCCAGTTACTTGCTATGTGCACTGAGGTAAGAGTTTGTGTTTTATATAGCTGAGAGAAGGAAGCACGAAGACTTGATGGAGCCTACCTCAAGGGCATGCAGCTACATGAGCCAGAATACCAAATTCAAATTGCATCTCTGGAGCAATGATCTTCTAGTCTAATTTAGCAAAATACATCTGCTTGAAGAAATCTGATGCTAAAAATATTGGTTAATTTGCCTCAGAAAAATTCTCATTTGTACCTACAAACTTTTTCTTTGAAGTTTCACTGTCTCAGAAACGTCGCTTTAGTCTTTCACAACTCTTAATGATGTAGATTGCATCCACAGAGCCAGTGGAATTGCTTCTGTGGGAGGCACTGATGGGAGGAGGTTGAATTGCTTACTTAAAGCATGACAGATTTTGCACAAAATGTAGTTTTAGGTGGCAAAGTCAAGTTCTTAAAATTAATGGGTGCTAATAGAAGGATTGTCTGTGTGATCTCTTTCTGGCATCCTTGGAAGAGCCTGTTGTGCAGACCTGCAAAGGAATGTGCAGTGGAGGTATGGCTTGGTGTTTATTGCACTGTTCTCTCTCTCTCTTTTTTTTTTTTTTTTAATGTCACAAGGGAAATCCTCATCATAACCACAGCTTTTTGCTGTCACTGAAAGTTTGCATTACAGTTCAGAAATAATAGACTTCTGCTATTCCACATGAGATTCTGTCTCCCTTGCAAAGTGTCACGCACTCACCTGTAACAAAAGTCAGTCAAAAGAGAGAAGGCCAAATACTCTGAAAATTGAAAACCGAAGTGCTTTTATAGACTTCCCTAAATCCTGCACTGCTCCTGCAGACTCTTTTCTCTGTGCTTCAATTCCCTACCTGATAAAAAGGAATAATGTCACATCTCCCCTGAATTGCTTTCAAAATCATTTATGTTTGTGAAGCATGTGAATAGCATAGCAATAAACAGGGCAGGAAAGCCCGTGAGATTAATATTTCTGCCTTCAAGTAGTAAATAAGCCAGAGACTGCAAGCTGTGTGAGAAAGGAAAGGAGAAAAAACCAACCCACCACAAAACCAGAACAGCTGTTCTGTAATCAAATACTCCTAATTCTGCTCAATGAGTATGTCTCATCCTGCAAGGAGGAAAGTATGTGATCACATCAGGCATTTGTAAAGTTATCACAGTGTAAATTCATTGAGCAAACAAATGAAAGGTTGGATAAACACTATTAATCATGGAGTTTCCTTGCTTTTGAGTTCTTCACAATGGAAGCTTGATTTATCTCTGTTTAGTTCTGTGTAGCTGAGATAAACGGGTGACTGCTAACACGCTATTTGTACATATACCTGTGCACAGATCAGTTGAATTTTAAGAGCAGGAAAGAATGAGATTTTTAATTTATCTGAAATATCAAATAATCAGTCAGTGTGGAATTACCTGTGGTAATTTATCTGTCTTGAGGATTTACAGTGCAACCAACAGAGCTGTTAGAAGCTATAGCTCGAAGCAGAACTGGCCTAGCCAGGTCAGCTTGGGATCGGAATGTGTGAGACAGGCATTGCCAATTACTGGGGAATCCATAATGCATTCCTAGTGTATTCTGCTTACCTGTAAGGCATCCTCACCTCAGAGATACTGGAGAGAAGACTGTCAAAGGTGTTTGGTTCATTTGTTTTCTTCTTTATTACCTCATTTCAGCATAGTTTTATAACTAATACATAATTCTGTGCTGAATTTTCTTTTAGAGAGTATGTTTAATTAGACAAAGCACTAGCCACAGCAAACCCTTACAGTGTGGTGTGTCATGCTGTATCTGCAGCCACTGTTCCACTTGGCAAAGCGTGTTGCCTTCTGACTTGAAATATAGTGAGAGAGGAAAAGTTTAGTCTTCTATGTGGTGTCACAGATGTACAGGGAATGCCATTAGAAAAGTACTTTTGCCCAGTTTTCTTGGTTTCCATTTCTCATGCTTTCTTGAATCTTGCATTTGTGGATTCATCTGCGCTGCCAGCCGAGCACACAAGCACTGGAGCGGGCACTTGCCTGCCAAAAGAGGAAACGGCTTAGAAATAGCTCTCTGCTGTGCTGTCAGCTTTCCTGGCTGTACTATTTAATTCAATGCACATTGAGCCCCTACCTTAGGAAAAGAATAGCAGCTGATGTTGTGCTGTCCCTCTATCTTCTTTTTTTTTAAGTGAGGAACAACTTACTATAATTTTATGAGCTGCTTTCCTGGCTGGTAACATAGTGTTTGGTTGCTTTTATGAAAAAGATTAACTTATTCTTAAGAGGAGAATTTCTTGAAAGATTTAACACAAAACACTTTGCATTTCTGTTTACAGTCTGAATGAAGATCTTCTAGAGTTTCTCTATGTATGTAGCTTGTGAGAAGGGGAAAAATAAATGCCAAAAGGCTGCTGCAGTTGCTGCCCAACTGTCTGTTAGTTTTCAAGGATTCCCTAGAAGTTGTTGCATGTATGAAATTTGCAGTAGATACCAGTAATCAGTTTTTGCAGAACTACTGATGCAAGTTTTACCAGGCTGCCGGTTATCCTGGTCCTTAGGATAGGAAGAAGTAAGTAGTGAATGATACATAACACAAACGAGATCATAGTTGATGATCACGCGTGTAGGAAACGTATCCAGATGATAACTGAAATGTAAGTGGAAAAAATTGGGTTTATTGTTGCAAGTGTTGCAAGGAAATAAAAAAAAAAATTGTGTTATTAGTGATGCGACTGAAGAGCAGGGTCTTAGAAAGCTCTTAGCTTTTTTTTTTTTTTAATGATAGAGTTAACAGGTGACTTTCTAAGTTTCTTTACTGTTGGTAACAGTACACAAAACGAAGTTATCTGGTATGCTGATGAGGATTGAAGGATGATATGTGGTCCATTTGGCACAGCTGATTGATACAGTTGCAGAAAACTAACTGGGAACAGCTGTATGGATAGTAAATATTCACTAACTTGGGTATGTTTTTCAGTTACTTTGTAAATGTGTTCACTAATTTTGCAGTGGTAACTGTGAGCTGAAGTATGTATTACTGCAGCTCGTGTTTTGGAGGAAATTCTGTCTGTGATACTTGTGGTGGTGCATCTGTTTGACTGTGAGATTTGCATGGCTCACTTTGGGACTCAAGCAATGTTCTGCCATGAAGACATTTGCTATCTTGAAACCAAGGAAGAACAACCAAAAAAGGTGTGATAGTGCACAACCTCATCAACCTACGAATCACACCATTGCAACATTTATTCCACATGTGCATGTCATTGCCATCATTTTTGAAGATGATGCACAGTTGTCATCAGCATTGTTCTTGCATCGTAGCAGATGTAAATTTCCCTATGTACCCATCTGACGATTCTCCAAAAGAGTGCTGTGCTACACAGAGAAACTGCTTTAGTATGTGGAAGGCAGTTTTTATCCAGAACTCTCACCTTCAAACTTCCCCTATTTATCTGGTCTGTACTGGATGCGAGGCAGGCGTCACCAAGCAGCTTTTCAAGGAATGCTGGATGATTTTTACCAGATGTGCTCTGAAACCAGATGTAGAAGTCAGAGCGGTTTTGGTGTTTATTCCAGTGCATATTTTTGCTTTGTTTATTCTGAACATAATTCCAGAAGCTGAGTTGTGCAAACAAATCAGAGAAACAAAATGCCACTTCACTGAGAGTATGCTGCTGATTGGTAGGAAAGTGAGGAAATGAATGAGAAAAAAATCAGAGAAAATAATGATTTCATAGTAAAAATAATAAATATCCACTAGTAAACAGTAAGCATTATACCAATGAATAGCATTAATCAATACACTGCTAGTCTCCTTATTTTCTAAAAGATTTTATGGTGTATTTGCAGGAAATATATGCAACTGTGAAGTGAAAATGTAGTGTTTGAGTCTTCAGTGAGGAACTTTGCTAAAGCTTCTGTAATTAATAGCTGTACATGTGTATACGTATAACATGGGCTTCTTTTTGAGCTGAAAAGTATTATCAAATACTCTGACATGCTATGCCTTTTAAATTTATTTTCTAAATCATTAAATCATCTTAACCTAAAGTTATATTTGAAAGGCAAAGTTTTTAATGAATAATACAGGTAGCATTTGAGGTTCTGCCTTAGTTTCTTCCTCTTCCCCCGTATATTAACTGTATGGTATTGACAGTGATATGGTCATACAAGCTATAAATTGATGCTGAAATTCAAATAATTCATTTACCATATGCAGGACATTGAAAACAAATTCAATTTATGTTCATTGAATATTCATATCAGTCAGGTTAAGATTATTAAAAAAATAATAGCCTAAGGGTACGTGTGTGTGTGTGAAAAATCTCCTTATTTTCCATTTGTTCTCTCCACTCCGAAGTAGGAGGATATTTATTATTGTAGTCATACAGATATTAATACACTTTCTTTCCATCTGGCTTTCTTTTAGCACACTGATTTATGTCAGTACATGGACAAACACCCTGGAGGGCTTCATCCAGAAAATGTGAAGGTAAGAGTCAAAAAGAGGACACGCACGACAAGTACAGTAATGATAAATGTATGTATAAACTCCTGCTTTTGTTGAAGCTAATTATTAGCTAAAGGGAAAATGATTGGCATTTGAAGTATATATATATGCACGTACATACATATGCATACATATATATATGCATATATATATATATATTTATATAGTAAAAATATTTGAACTCTCCTCTAAAAAGAACTTCTGTAATCTCTAAAATTGATTCCAAGACAGAAGGTATGAGTAAATAGTGTTACAGCGTTGGTAATCCCTCTCTTCCATTCAAGGGTTTGCTCTTACGACAAGATAATATGGCCATAAAACTCCCAAGTAAACATGTTGTAGGTTCCAGTGAGGTACCTAATTGTAAGGTTATGGAGTATGAGGGGACTGTAACAAGTTACATTAGGTGATTGTACTGCTTTTTGTATGACCATATAAAATCCTTTAGTTCCTTCATTCTGATTAGGCATTTTCGTAGCTGATCACAGTGTTTTTCATTTTTCTGTTCTAAGGTAGATATTAAGAATCATTGTGCAGCAAGGGGTGTTATTAGCAGGATTTACTGGATAAATAGATTGGTTGCCTTCTGGGAATTAAGCCAAATTATTTTAGCATTAAAGGGAAGCCAGTCAGACAGGCAAAGGGTGTCTTATACATATAGATCACACAGATAGTTGTTACACTTGTCTTGCACTTTGACATCATTCCCATTGTTGTTCTTTGGAAGTGCTTAAATCTTTTCTTTTCATGCGGAGACTTTTACTCAGTATCTTGTTTCCCAAACACAGAAATTGAGAAATTCATGGAAAAATAAGTATCTTTTCTCTGGAAAATTCAAAAGACCAGTTTGGTTAAAGGAAACAAAATATTTCAAATGAGGCAATAAATTATTTTTTTGCAATAGCTGTTCATTGTTGTACATCGGTCCATTATATAACATGGATTAATTTTCTGCCATCTTTTACTGAAAAGTGACGTGCAGTATACTGAATTTAATGAAAATAATTGCTGTCAAAAAAGAAAATACAGTTCTTTCTTGTTGTACATATTTGGCCAAACTAAGATAAAGAAATTTCCTTTTGAAAATAAGTGGTTTGCATGCTGCAAGTTAGCATCCTTGTGACCTGTGACTGTCACTCAGACATTTTGGCAGTATGGACAGGAAAGGTCTTTCAGAAGGTACTGTCTTTACAGTCTCTCTCTGAGTGCAGCCCTCGAATGTGGGCCATGTGGGAGCTCTTCCTCACAGCTCTTGAGCTTCTTCACTTATGAGTTTCAGAAGTTTTGTTTCAATGCTGAATGTGTTTCTTGATACAGTGACTCTGTGTTTAACTTCCCTGTGTGGAAAGCTGAACATTTCACCTTGTGAGCTTTGGGATAAACTACAACTGGTTTTGAAAGTCCCTTATGCTGCTTCAACCTCATAGGAATACTGCAAGGCTGCAGCACTGGTACCTAAGACCTAATATGTAGCAGTCATTGTAGCTTTAATTGCTCCCCACTGCGAGGAGATTGGAATTCACATAATTCTACTTTTTCTTGACAATATCAGGGTCCAGTGAGCTTGTATTGGAGGAGGACAGGCGTACATGGATAATTAGGCTTGCTAATGCATCACTCCACTAAATCTTGAGTTACCTGTCTTCTGAAGCAGATTTATCACAGAAACCATATATAAATGTTGAGGCAGGAGGAAGGCTTAGCAGGAAAGCTTTGCTATTTAGTTGCCTAGCTGCCCTAGGGGCATTTCTAAGTGCTGGGTGAGTTGTGGAAGGAGCTGCAGCAGGAGAAGCTTTTTCCTCTCAGAGCTTGCTGCATATATTCCTGCAGCTGCCTTTACAATGTAGGAGCAGTGCTCAGCAACACTTTCAGAGTTAATGAGAAATATTTCTTTAAGTAGCTAAGTCTGATGTACTGCTAATTCCTTTTTTTTTTTTTTTTAATTAAATCCCAATGGATTATTAATAGAAAAGAAACTGGAAAAAGAGGGAAAAACATGGGGAAGTTGGAGCAGATGGAACTGTCCTTCTGCCATGAATGTCCTCTTGGACAATTAAAATTACTTTTTCTTCTCTTAGACAATATTAATGAAGATTGATTGTCTGTATTATGTAGGATCTATTAGCAGGCCAGCAGCAAAAGCTAGCCTTAATTTAAAGCAGTACTAAAACCTAGCATGGTGATCTGAGCTCCTACCATTCTAACACTGAATCAACCTGTCTGGGGTTTCAGTGGAATCTTTATCTGTTCTGAATTGTGAGGCAAAGAAAACTTAGCCAAACACAAAGTTTTCTTCAGCAAGAAGGACAGGCTGTGCAGAGCAAGGAACTCAGTCCCGAATGCAAGCAACTCCCAGACCACATCCAGCCTGCAAATTAAAAGCTTACATTGCTCTTTACTTGCAGAGGGATGTGATGGTTACTACATAATATCTTAATGCTTTGTTGCACAGTACTCAATTTGTTAATGTACATAATCACTACTCTGGGGCTTTGTCACCTATTTTGGTTCTAGCTTCTGGATGCAGTTGTCCATCCAAAACTATAGCTGATATTCAAGGGTTGAACTGAGCTGTGTTAATTAGTCTTCTCTCCCTGCCAGCTCTTTCTTGCTACAGTTTCAGAATTTAGACATTGTTTGTTCAGAATTGCTGGTTATGCGATCCCTAAATCCATTTTTAAAAACTTCCACTTGAGCAATTATATCCCAGAAGCAACAAATTAGTCTCAGCTCTCTGGGGCTAACCTGTGGGATTAAGCCATTGATGCTCTCCTTGTGTGACCAAAGGTCCCCTGCCTTTTAATTTTGTTCTGGAGGAAGCTACAGCCTACTGATGGATATTTTTCTGGCTTGTTGCCATCTGCTATAAATTCAAAACCAGGTAATCTTTCTTCTTCCAAAAAATATAGTACATTAGTTCCTATAAAACAGGACTTCGTAGGAATGCAGAAGCAAAGCCATTATTTACTTATGTTTTGGTTTCTGTGAAACATATTAATCCTAATTACATTTCTGAATTTTCATCATACTTACAAGCTAAAACAATGCCATTCCCTCAGGCTTACTTTTAGATGAAGAACTGTAAATAAAATAAAATCCAAATTACTTTGATGGACACACATCCTGCTGTCCCCTTGGGTGTTGTGTTTGACATTGCCTTTCTTTGTGGTTTAGAATAGGATTTTTGCTGTCACTTAGATATTTTAAGTAAGGAATTAACAGAATATTACAAGTACATGGAAATATGAAGAAGAGTGTCTCCATTTGTAGTTGTAAGAGTCTTGGGATATGTGCAAGCAAACAATACTGTTTTGTTGTTCTTTTTTTTTAGCATTTTTAGTGATATGTACGTAATCACATATAGTGATTTTAGAGTTTTTTTACTGCTTCTGTTGGAGGCTCAAGTGTTACAAAAAAACCCATCAATTTTTAAACTGTTTAAAGAGTTTGTGTGTGAAATTTCATTATCTAATATTGTTTTTAATGCACCCATTCCTGAGAAAGTTTAACCAAGAACCTTGCCATCCAGAAGGACCTTGACCTGCGGGGTCCAGTAGAACCTCATGAGGTTCAACAAATCCCAGTGCAATGTCTTGCATCTGAGTCATGCCAACCTCCACTATCAATACAAACTGGGAGATAAAAGGATAGAGCACAGTCCTGCCAAAAAGGACTTGGGAGTACTGGTGAATGGCAGCTGGACATGAGCCGGCGCTGTGCCCTCGCAGCCCAGAAAGCCAATCATATCCTGGGCTGCATCAAAAGAAGTGTGGCCAGCAGAGTGAGGGAGGTGATCCTGCCCCTCTGCTCTTCACCTGAAGTGCTGCTTCCACATGTGGAGTCTTCAGTACAGGAGAGATGTGGACCTGTTGGAAGGAGATGGAGGCTCATCCAGAGGAGGGCCATAAAAATGATCCAAGGGATGGAACACCTTCCCTGTGAGGAGAGGCTGAGAGAGCTGAGGCTGTGCAGCCTGGAGAAGAAAACACTCTAGGGAGACCTGAGAGCAGCCTTTTAGTATGTGAAGGGGAACTGTAAGAAAGAAGGGGACAGGCTCTTTAACAGGGTCTGTTATGATAGGAGAGGGCAAATAATTTAAAATTAAAAGGGAGGAGATTATGCTTGGATATAAAGAAAATGTTTTTATGATAAGGGTGGTGAAGCACTGGCACAGGTTGCCTGTAAAGGTGTTGGATGTCCCGTCCTTCGAGATCAAGGTTCAAGGTCAAACTGAATTAGGCTCTGAGGAACCTGATCTAGCTGTAGGTGTCCTTGTTCATTGTGTGGGAGTTGGAAGTAGATGACCTTTAAAAGTCCCATCCAACTCAAACAATTCATAATTTTATGATCTTGCTTACTTAAGTGTGCTAGATGCCTGCAACATCTTTATGAGCTAGAAGGGAAATCGGCAGGAAAGAGTAATTTCAATCTATAAATTCTCCAAAGACTGTTACTTGCAAATGTACAATTATATACAACTTTGGTAGGTAACAAGCTTGCGTATCTACTATGTTTTTGTAACTATATGTGAATATACTGTGGATGGTATTACAACTAGAGATGAGGAAAGAAAAAAGCTAATCATGAAATAAGTCCTTTATTTAATAGGCACAGTCTCATCTTCTTTTCTCTGATTTTGAAGATGTCTTTTTCAGTTTTTCCAAAACTGAAGGCAGGTAAATATCTTAAGTATATGCCCCCAGGTATAAGTTATGCCCTGTTCTGCATCTACTGGAAGCTTCTGATGCAGCCTGGGTGGAGCATAGAGGTGTGTGCTGTGTGGAGCTACCAAGATTCGAAGTGTGACTGTGGCAGACTGAGGAACAGGACTTATTCCTGACTTCCTACAGCTCACGCTTCTTGGACTCTTGAAATATCTGGATTTCTTTCTACAGCATAAGCTCAAATGATCACGGTAGTGAACTGAGTCTGCAAATTCCTTTTTGTGATGAGCTACATTTTGATTTGTGCATCTTTTAGTCTGGTACAGGGCTACCTCCCCACCATTTTGACGTATCTTCTTGGTTCTCCCAAATCTTTATTTGCAGCTGTCTACAGGAGGCTCTTGTCTTGTAAACTTACAATTGCATTTTTAAATATCTACTTTTGGGCACTCCAGCACATCCTATGAAAATGTATCACACTGCTAAAACTGTTCTTAACCTTCCTTTTACCTTTGAAATAATAGAGCTACTTAACTGCATTTTTTACTCCATGTTATTGCATTTGCAGTCACATTTTGTTTTTATCTGTACTTAAAATCGTTTTTCCATTTTGATTCATTTATTTTATAGCTGAGTTCATTTTCTTTAAAATTCCTGTTATTCCTATTATTGGTGGAACAACTGGAGCGCAGGCTCACATCTGTCATGCCTGCACTGCCTCTTTGTATTCCTTCCCTTAAAATAAATGAAAGCTGGTTTGCTTCTTAATTAGTGATGCTGCATTGAAATAGCTGTGGTCTTTTGGGAAAAGCAAAAAGAGAGGTTTTCTCTCTGCCTTTTTTTTTTTTTTCTGCTCACACTGTTGGAGGTAATATTGGTTTGTGTGAGCATTTAACTTCAAAAAAACCCATATCTGACAAAATAAAGTCACTTGCCTCTTACCCACTGTTCCTCAATCTGTGCAACACCAGCCTGAATGACAGTGTGCTTGTCAACCAGACAAAAACTGTCTCCATCTCTTAAAATCACTTGCTAAATCTTTTACTTCAGGCAACTTGGAAGGCTCCTATCATCTACTGTGACTATAGGGAGCAGGAGCTTCCAGTTTGTTCGTCTTCCATCTAATATTGCTGCTCTAATTTGTTCCTCTCCCTGAGCACCTTTTCTCTTCCCAGGGCCAAAAGGCAATAAGGGAAATAGGCAGGCTACTGTTGATGAACTTTGCATTCAGGGGAGTATTTAGCTTTCTCCCAGGAGAACTTGACTTCAGCTCTTACCCTTCTCAATTCTGAGTTTTCCTTGCTCCCAGGAAGTGAGATGCAGCAGACTTCCATGTAGAACTGATGGACATTTTTTTTGAAACAAAAACAAAATCTCAACCCCTACCTACAACCTTTAGAAAGTACTTTATCACTCTAAGACTGAAGTTCTAAGTCAGAGAAAATTGTTGAGACTCAAGGTGACACGGTATTTTTGGCAAAGTATGGGGTGGAATTCGGCACTGAGTTTCCAGGGGCAACACCATAATCGCTATTACAAACATGCTCAAATTTCACAACAACAACAAAAGACATCTAGTTTCAGTATTAAATCTTCTACAAAAAAAAAAAAAAAAAAAAAAAGATGAAAAAGATGAGAAGAAAGAAATGTAATGAATAGGAACTATTGAAACATTATGTAGTGCAATAATATTTTTCCATGCCAAGTTCTCAAGAAGTGATCAGTGCTCTAAGTTAACAAAAATGAAAAAAAAATCCTAAATCAGATATGGCAGAAATACTGGATTTATTAAACTAAGGTTTTATTGCTGCCCTCCTAAACAAGATGAAATGCAGGGTGAATTGAAAATACTGAAATACAGTTATGTGATGTTATCAGAAATCTCAGGCTTGCTCTGCTCTGGCATTTGACTCTTTTGCAGCATTCATTTATTTCTCTCCATACAGCAGCTCTATGAGCATTGTCCTTAACTAATGACTGCAGTTTTTAGAGTAGAATCTGATCTTGACAGCTGAATAATTTTGTCATTTAATGACTAATGTCATTAATAATTTGAGTCAGAGCCATAGAGCAGTTATCTTACGTCTTCTCTAAACATAAACATTTATAAATAACCTGATTACTGTTGTAGAATAACCTGAAGCACAAAGGATAGGGAAGCATTTGGAATATGGAGGGATAGATTAGGTAATTTATATCCAAGCTACACAAGGCTTACTGAGTTGGAAATGCAGTTGCTGAAACTTTGGCAATAGCAGAGCATTACATATTGGGTCATGCTAGTCAGAAACTCCTTTTGAGATTTGTAATACAGAAAACATATGTTTGTTAGTAAAGCACAGTATTTGAAAAGAATGATTATTTTTTTCTGGGTTTTGGTAGTGACCTCGCTGTGGTGCTTCTGTTTCCTTTCCATCATGTGATTGCGTTGTAGTCCCCTTTGGGAGAATGTGTTGAAGCACATGGTCTGTCCTGTGTCTCTGTGGGATAAATGTGGGACTAAGCGATGTTGGAGAAAATGTGACATGTGAGTTCCTTTCTGTATCTAGTGGTGTCTGATTGCCACAGACTTAGATACACAGGGACTGAACAATGAAACCATGATATTATATCTGGCTACAGTGGAATTTTGTGTCTTGTTTCTTCAACCTGTCTCATTAGCTCACTGGAATCTGGTGAAACACTCTTTTTACTCTGAAATGAATATCTATTATGGTGGTCCTTTTAATTTTAGCGGTCATTACCGGAAGCAAAGCAGACAAATGTGATCCTTTTTAAATCTCTCTCCTGCATGCTGAAATTAGTGATGTTGCTGATGTAGAGCTGAATAAAAAATGTATTCTAACAGATATGCTAAGTAGGAAGCAAGGCTATTTAATGTGGTTGAGAAGTTGCTATTTTTCATTCCTCATCCACTGAACAAGCAGGTGTACAGCAGGCAGAATAATGTTATGCTAAATTAAGGTTGTCTTTTACACATGGCATTGAGAATTGATTATTTAAATTAGACTTTTTAGTTATCAGACGTTAAATATGGCACCAGCATTTCACTCAACTTTATGTCAGTCTTGTCACTTAAAGTAATGATTTGATAATATGCACAACTGTGAATAGTAAACACAGAATCTTTATCAGTGTGTTAAAATTCATGCTAGAAGAATGTAATTTTTACGTTTACTGCGGTGAGAAATATGTGCAAAACCTAAATCAAAATGAATGTGTGCATATATAATGTTTTGTCTATATGTGCAATGTGTGATCCACATGGTTCACATATGGGGAAAAAAAAAAAAAAAAGAATATTGCAGGGCTGACAAAAACATTTTCCTGTGCATCTAGAATTGGTGAGGTACCAATTGTCACCCCAGCCTAATTTAGCATGGGAATGAATCGATGAAATGGAGAATAGGTGATTTTATTGGAATTTTTTTATTTTTTAATTTTTTTTTTTTTTTAATTTTTGCTTTTGCCATTCAGGAGTAAGAATTTGGAATCATCTTCCACTTATTGAACATTAGTAGATGACTGTAACTGATCATAAGGGAGCGTCTTTATACTCAATTAAGCACACCTTTCTCATTGCATGGCTATAGTTGAACCCAGAGGGGAGAAAAAATGATTAAAGGAACATCAAAGAGAATAGAAGTTAGCCAATTAACACTTTCCAGTCTCTTTCCTGTTCAGTTCTGCAGCCAGTATGTGGAAAAAAACTGTATTTTTAGGATCTTTTTAAAGATAAATTATATGATTTGTATTCCCAGTGGCTGTATCGTTATACATTTCTTTGTTGGAATTGTCTTTGGAAGACTTTTGTATAAGGAAGGCAAGAACAAGTTAGAAGCCTTTAAAAGTGATTTTTGGACAGAAGTATTTTAAAATTCTTTTTGAGAGAATTCGATTTGAGGAAGGTCAGAGAGGAATATCTTTTATTATATAAGGATTATTATGATTATTATGATCATGAAAGTCATACTGATTCAAATAGCTAACGATTTTTTTATTCAGATAAGATCATTTATTCCTCAGGACTCAAATTCATCTCAAGTCAACACTTTATTCTTGGAATTTCTTCATCTGACTGCAAGAGAGTCTATGAAGCTTTGACCTAAAAAGTTAGGTATTTCCCCAGGACATTCTTAGAAGTGAAAACTTGTATTTAATCTTGTATTATCCAGGTTAGAAGGAGATAAAAGAATAGCAAAACCAGCAGTGGTTAAATATCATGCATGTTCAGCTTTTGGCACATTAGCCGAAGTCACACAGATATTTCTCATTGTCTCAGTGTTAATAAATATTACCATGTAGGTTTTTCATATGCTAATGGCTTAAGACAACTAGATCTAAAATTTCCAAACCATGTAGTAAACCCAAACCTAGCTGAGCACAGCGTTTGGTTGAGTTAGTTTCTAAGGCCGTGTGATTGTACTCCATAGGGGAAGTATGATGGTTGTAAGCATGAGGTGTCCTGATTTGGGTTACTTTTATTGGCATTTTTAGATTTGATGGCTTATTAAGACTGAATATAATATTGATTGATGCTGAATGCACATAAGAGAATTCAAATGATTATGTGATACCCAGCTGGTGTACATTAATACATAGAGCAAGCAGGAGCATTTGTGTTATCAGTGATGATAAAGCTTGTGCAGTATTGTGTATTATTTTTTGAAAGTAACTATGTTAATACAGTGATGTGAGCTTGCTAAAGGATTGGCACATTAATCTAGTCTTCAGCTTTCTTCTGATGCACTGATGTGAACTCAAGGTCCAGCTTAGCTCAGCTCCATTTCTGTTCTCTTGCTACAAGGATTTCTGTGCATTTTCTATAGACTAAAAGGTTTCATTTAGTTTCTACTTTTGTATCTAGGGCCAGGTTCTTTATTTTCGCTATAAAACATGGGGTAAAGGAGTTCAAATGCTTGCTTCATTCAGAAATCACTCTATGTCATCAGTAAAAGACAATTCCTCTCTTTAAAAAATCCCCTGCAGGCCTCTGGGGCAGCATCCTTACTGTCATTGGGAGCCTCGATGCCTCAGCAGACACTGTGTTGAAATTATGCATTTTCTGGAGGATCTGTTTGGCAATGTTGTGAATTATTTCCTGCTTTTCACTTACTTCAGCATGCTTTGCTAGAAACTCTTTTTACCATCTCTGGGAATGGAAAGCAATTATGTGGCCTCATCTGGACAAGCTCTACACAGATCATCTGTATGTGGTCATCCGCCTTTATCATTATACTATTCAGAGCTATCTGAGACTAAGTCAGAAAGCATTAACTCCCAGCAGTCTTACCCTGTAGACATGCTTTGGATGGCCTGTGTTAATGCTTAGTTTATATGTTCATTTGGATGAGAAGAGCTCGAGATCCTATGTGACTTTCAGGAGCCAACAAGATAGTAAAGCATTTTGCTGTGCATGAGCTATCTTGCAGCTGTACAGTGATCTAGCTTATACACTTGCCCAGACTCACAAAAACACCATGAAAGCAGGGCTATTAAGCCAAGCAGCTGGCAAGTCTTTCAAAATATTTAATTGGCTTAAACAGGCATTTGGTCAAAAGTTATATGTAGCTCAAGTGGCCACCAGGACGTACACCATAAAACTAGGTTAATTTGTTATAGATGCCAGTATTTTTGTGTCACTGATAACTTTCTCTTTTAAGTTTTAAAGAGTGCTAATAATCTTTTAATATCACAGTCTATAAACTCTAGATTGGCTTTGACCTGCGTGCATTTTTCTCACTGTGACTGAAAATTCTTCATCAGAACATGTAGCTCAGATTAAAGTGAAAACTCAGTGTAACTGTTTAGGCTGAAAAAGTTTGTTTGTTTGTTTTTAACAGATATCCTAAATAAGCAAGGCCTGAAACACAAATATATATGCATATTTTTTGTACTAATAGCACAAGATTAAATCTTTCCAAAAGCCTTATTTCTATAGACTTACCCTGCTTCTGTTTTCTTTCTCTTCTAGTTTTCACCACAACAACCCTTATCATTTTATGAGTCTCTCATTTTATCACCAAGTCTCCATTGTTAGTAATAAATGGCAAACAGTACACAAGTAATGTCCCAGCTTTTTTATTACAGGTTATTTGAAGGCTATATAGCTTTGTTTACAACAATGGAAATTTTAAAGCTAGTAACATTCAAGCTCACCAGCCACAAATCTCTTCTGTATAATTTCTCTTCTTACAAAAAGCCCGTTGACGTAAGTTGATTTTGGCTTGACTTTTTTGAGTTATCTTTTGGTCTACAAGGCTTGTAGTCTTATGGTGGCTGAGCCTTCAGCAGACATGAGAGGAGATGTTAGTTGAGGGGCCTGTTCACAACCCCTACAGAAGCCCTAGGCTGAGGTTTCAGTGCTGTCTCACAGTTGAACAAGATGGAGGAAGTTGAGCAAGGAACAGGTGAAATGAGGATTTGACTGTGTTTTTGGGGGCATGCTGATTTCAGGTCAAGTATATATGCATAAAGGAGGTAAAGGTACCCAATTTGGAATTAATTTCTGTCCTTACAAAGATAACACAGATTAGCTTTGAAGGGAAGCAGAGAGGTTTCTCATACAGAGCTTTCCTTGAATGCAGTGGAGATTACTTGCCTGAAAGGTGATTCCTGAGGCATGAGAAACAATTCTTTCCAATTCATTTGTTCTTCTTGTGGAGTGGGTAACAATTGGAAACACAGTCTTTTCTACAGTTCTCTTTCCAGGCAGTCCCAAAGGACACACAGTTTGCAGAATACTGCCAAGAGTTAGGCTCATATTTTCACTTAAATCTTCTCATGTTTCATAAAACCAAAGTAAAACAGCACTGAGGGGGAAAAGAGAAGACAGCAAAAGCTTGGCAAAGTTTACCCTGTAATGAGTTCAGGGAGATTTTTCCCCTTCTCTCTTATGATCTTCATCCAAAGAGGAAACAATTCATATAGTGTATGGGACTGAGTTAATTGACTTTTGTGAAAGTACTTCACGAGAACAGCTTGTCCAGAAGCTTGGAATAAACCCATATTCCAGTGCTGTCTTCAAAAGTGTATGTTTGTGCTGTTTAACTGCAAAATTGCTGTTTTTTTCCTTAGTGTGATGTGTCATGTCAAATCACTTGACTTTGCATTAAAGCCAAATGAAAGGCCACACTAGTTAATACACTTGAATTATAAAGATCATAATGCTGTGAAATAATGTGCTGTTTGACATTTCTTTGCATATTTAAAAATAATAGTTGAAGTTTAACACAATTGAGTTGGTTTAGCAAAATGGCTATTCACCATATATTTTATTTAAAAAGTATTTGAAAGTGATTTAATAGAATTTATTTTTTAAGGCTATAATGAAAGCCATTTCTGCTTCCTGCCCTTAAGATAGATTTTTGTGTACTGTGAATTCAATTTTAACCACAATTCTGAAAAGGAATGTGCATGTTACTTATGACTTTCTTGCTATTCTTTCTTTTATTTCTGTCTTTTGCTGTTAAGTTTCCTCAGCACATTGTTAGGCCCAGCTCTGGCAAGAAAGTGATTGATATGGCTCTTTGCACCCTGGCTAAATAGCTAAACGTACAGTGTATTGTGTCTGCACTTGGAGAAAAAAAAAAAAAAAAAGAAATGCAATTAAATTCATCTCAACTTCAGTAACATGACATTTATGTTTCTTTCATGTCAGCCTTTATTCTCTTCTATTATCAGATTTTGTAACCCCTTCTATAATGTCTCCTCACTTCAGCAGTCACTAAATAGGATGCTTGTGTTGCAAGTTAATTAGAGATTCTCATGCACGCGGGTTGACTTTCCTCGAATCTTTGGTGTGGATTTCACAGGAGAGCACATTTCACCAGCCAGTGAGCTGTGGGTCACAAGGTCCATATCCACTCTTGAATATCCCATCTTTTTGGTATTAGACATGCTTGTTCTGTTTCCACTTGGAAACCGTATTCCTTTGACTACGTCAGGCGATAGGAATGATCTGTGTAATTTTTCAATAAATTTCAATACATTTTTCAGAGTGCAAAGAAAGCTCCTTGGAAGCAATTCTTCACCCTTTGTATTGACAGAAATCTGCTAGGATAAGATTTATGACCTTTTCCATCAGACACCTCTAGAATGCAGGAGGGTGATGGGAGAGAAGATGAAAAGGGGAGGACAAAAGTTCTCCATCTTTCAAGTCTTTGTTCATAATTGTAAATTTCAAAAATATACAGCATTAATACTTAGCTCTAGGGATACATTTGTAAAGCATAGTGAAGGGTTAAAAAAAATCTGTGGGGAATAAGTTGGGTTCTTATCTAAATCTACTTCAAAAACTTTATTAGTGTAATTAAAAAGTCATCTTTAGGCTTGTTAAAAATTATTATTTCTTTATGAAATGTAACTAAATAACTCCCGTAAAAAGCTTTAAAGAGGGAACCCCCCCCTACTTGGGGATTTGCTTGGATACACAGGCATTATTGTTATACTATTAATTTCTTTGTTTTAGCTTCAGTGTCCCATCCCCCAGCCTTATCTCCCCACTCCTATTCACCCCATACTGTTGTTTCCTATAATTAGAGAAGATACACATCTGTCTTCAGGCTACCACCTAATCTCTAAAGCCATATGGGTAAATGGAATATAATTATAATTTGGTAGGAACTGAGCCTTCTGCACATGGTTATATTGTTCTTGTTCTTTTTAACGTAGGCAAGTAGAATCTATAATATAGCAGGGCTTGGAAAATGGGGTTAGTCCTTGCAAAGTACATACCTTTTAGATTGACATTTCATGTGTTAAATTGGGGTGGGAATTACACAGTTTGGGAGGAGTTCTAACACAATGTTACCACAATATGCAAGCATCCTGCATACTGTGAAGCAATCATCTGTGGTTATATGCAAAATATTAACAGAGGTCATTTTTTGTCCCCCTCTTTTTCAGTTATTTTTATTTCAGTTGCTGCGAGGACTGTCTTACATCCACCAGCGTTACATTTTGCACAGGGACCTGAAACCACAGAATCTTCTGATCAGTGACACGGGGGAGTTAAAGCTGGCAGACTTTGGTAGGCAAGCAGTTAATTACAAGTCTCTTATAATGTTGTAGGAATGTCAGACAGATGGTTCCATTGATTTCTCTTCCCCCCACCCTATTCCTTAGACACACGTTCTTTATTGTAGATAATTGCACATTTTTCTCCTGAGCGAAGAAATTGATTATGGTCAACAAAATGCTTGATTAAAAGGGAGCAAATGAAAAACAAATACATACTCCAGTTCTCACCAGAAAAATAATGCTGGAAGTATTTCAGTTTTTCTTCCTGTGAGACCTCTGAATTAGAATTCAGAACCTTTGAAAAGAGAGATGAAGAAAGAGGGAGCAAGAGTTGAGGAAATACAGGATATGTGAAGAACACAAGCACTTGATACAAACAGCTTTAGGCTTGTGGAGATCTGGAAGTAGGATTAACTTTCATAAAATGATGATTGATTGAAAGAGACTGAAGTATACAAGGATATTTATTCTTTCTAAAGATGAAACTGAGATCATCTGGATTGCTTTCAGTATCCATTCTTAGTCCCTTCTGGGGAGTATATATATGAAGTAGGAGTATGTATGTGAAAGTATAAAGGCATGGGAAATTGTCCACTGAAAGATTACCCTTTTTGTCTTTGTAAATGTATTTTAAAGTACTTTCTAGTGGATGCACTGGAGCAGTACTCTTTCTTACGAAAATGATTGTGAGATGTGGAACGTGACAGTATAATTCTTTAGTGATTTTCACAACATGTAGGAACTTCTCTTTTTCCTATAGGTCAACTTTTCATTTACTGATTCCAGCAGAACTTCTGATATAAGCTGAAAATGTGGCCTATCAGCTTTTCTGAAATGTCTTTTATTTGTATGACTGCTATCCACATCAGGCTTCACATTTCATTCACCAGCACTAATGAGGAAGCCTTATGTGCTAATTGGCAATTTCACTGTTAATGTAGTCATGTTTTTTTGTCTTTTAATTAGTATTACTCCAATTAACAGCTCGGTGTGTATTTGCAGTGCTGGAGAAGGGAACAGAAGTTCAGGTAGATGCACTCCACAACTTGATTGGCCTGTAGATAGTGAGGTGGTTAAAGAAAGAGCACTAAGTTTAAAAAAAAAAAAAATCTATTTTTTACATATGGTTTTCTGCTACTGTTTCTCAAAACTTGGAAGATACCAAAAGCTTCTTAAATGTTTTAAAAAAGCTTTCCCACATTTTTTATTCTTAAATTAATGCAAGATATGAACTGTGAAGTGTTTTTGATTGTAGTGGAAGTATAAATTAGTTCTCTGTTGCAGGTGTTGTGCTATTTGAAATGGCTAGGTTTTTTTATGTCATTTATATCTGCAATACACTGTGCAGTTATCTGGAATATCCCCAAATATATCTATATTATAAATTCATTAAGATGTTATTATGATGGTCCTCCAGTTTGGTGGATACTGGGAAATCTGTTGATAATCTTGCAGTCTCTTTTGTTATTTTGAGTGCTTCATATGATCATATGATGCTTTGTATTTTATTTTCTTTCTTTTTTTCTTTGTCTTCCCCCTGAGGCTATATGTCCAATTTGAAGCTTTTTTAAAATAAAGGGAAAGTCCATTCAAGAAGAATCACTATTTAAAGAAAATCCCCCTAGAAAATAATCTTCTATAATAAGTTAGTCATGATAATAGTAAGTAATAAAATAATCATCTGTCAGATACAGGTATAGTCAATCCATTGTAACTTTGCATTCACTTTTTGTTTCTCTGGTTATAGTCTCTCTTAAGCTTGAAACCCACATTAAGTTGGTTAATAAACGTATATAATGACATTGATTTTCATCTTGGACTGCAAGGCATTGCTATGTACTCAGTAATATATAGGTAAAACAGTCCTACCTTGATTAAGTTCATTGGTTAAATACTGCTCCATATGTAGTTTGATGAAGTTCCTCTCAAGCAACATGTCTGATAAGACACATCAGAGTAACCAGTCCTAGGTCTTCACATTTTATTATAATGTTTAGTGAAATCTCTGGAAAACATATTAAAAATGAAGAGAAAATTAGAAGTTTGAAAAAGTCAGTGGCCTCTGCTAAATTCCACAGTAACCTTGGGCAAATTTCAGTAGCCTCCTGTTTTTTGGCTGCGGGCAGGGAGCCTACTGACTTTTCTGCTGCGTTCTTAAGAAAACAAACTAAAAGCCTTTCACCAGCACTTCTAAGCAATTTGTTGGAAATGTGAACTGATCAGTGCAGTGTCCAGCTCAGATGCACAATTGACTGTTCTCTGGGTGTGCAGGCTGTTGTGGCCAGCAAAACAGAAGAAAGGCTGGGATGTTTGTTCTGCTTTGTCTGCTTTCACCCCATTGTAGTAGGAAATAGAACTGTCTTTTTTTTGCTTCAGTGCAGCAATTGGTCAAATGTGCCTTCAGTGACACCAAAGGCAAGATTTTTTCAGCTTTGTATTGGCAGGAATTAAAGGTTGACAATTTTGCATTACTATGAAATGAAGAATAGAAACGTAGAAGGTAAAAACAGGAAGAAATAACCAGTAGTAGGCATACAAATGTATAATAATGTGGTAAGGATTTTTTTTTTCTGCTTGTAGTTTGTCTTGACCTAACAGAAACATCTGTGTAATCTACTCTTATATACTGAGAGGAGATTATATGTCTCTGGTTTTTTTCAAGCTGTATTTTCTTTCATGGCTGATGACCTTGTAAAATTGAAAACCAGATGGGTTGAATTTCTCTTCTGAGAACCCAGTTGAAAAATTAGAAGTGATGGGGTTGAAGTCTGAAGGGTTGTGACCTCTCACTGGAGGCATGAGAAATGAGAGCACACACGTGTGCGCACACAGGCACGCATGTGCACGGCTACTTCTTAAACAAGATGTAAAATAGAGGTTTGCTTCTCTTTATATTTTTCTCCCACAATTTCCTAATTCATGATAATGTGCTTGGAGAGGAAGTTGGTTTAGATTATGCTTTTGATTAATTACATGAGAAGCAGTATGGAAATTAGAGAAATTAGTGCTTTGTTTTTAAATGCACTCAAGGAAGAAGAGAACCTATCACAAAATCATTTTCTGTCAGAGATAGCATTGACTTTGCCAGCACAATAAATATGAAATCCTAGAGCAAAGGCCTTTTTGTCTCTAAGGAGAAGACCTTTATATTTCGGTTTCATAAGTTTACAAAAAAACAACAGCTTGACTGAAGGTTTTTAATTTGAAGTAAAGCTTATTTAGTCTCCTTCAGCATAGGATATCAAATACTTAAAAGCAGGCTGTAGTAGATCATAGTTCTTGAATAAACAAGGTAAAAGAAAGGCTATTCATGCCTGCCAGTGCATTGCATTGCAGCTGGAGTGGAATCTTTGAGCAACCGTGGGCATGTGTTTTTCTACAGCACAGCTCGCAGACATTGACTCTGGGCTGTGTGGGAGCGCCTTTGTTCGGCTGAGCGGCAGCCTGCTTTGCTGTTCTTGTGCTATAGCTGCTATGAAATGAACATTTATGAGAATACAGCAGCAAAATGAAAAGGGATAACACAACACAGAGACCTTATCAAATTAAAAATTTATGAGGTATAAAAAATGGCTTTTCTTCAGAAGATATAATAGGGAAGACTACTACCTGAATAATTACTGCTCTAAAAAATAGTCCTTGAACTTCCTGCATTCTTTTTTCAATCTAATTAAAATTCCAGAGGAAATTGAAGTGTATTAGGGTTTTTTGTTATGAAATGATTGAATAAATGTGAGAATTATTTTTGATTCTGTAGTGTAAATTTGTGTCTATTTTTATTTATTTCCTCCCAGCACATATGTCTGTCTTGACTAGAAATAAAGTATTGTAAACCTGTAATGAGTAGCACCTTAAGCAATTACAAACTTAAATGAATACAGCCTTGTTTTTGTTGCTATTTACCACATGGACTGGGCTGCACAGCTGTTGCTAAGGCTTTGATTAGTAATTTCTTCACTTTAACTTTTCTGTACACTGTTTACAGATGTGTTTGTTTGGCCTTTGGATGTGTACTGACTTAGAAAAAATTATCTTTGAGCTTCTGTTTACAAAAGTCATTGAGCAGCTTTGAAGGCAAAGTGTGTACCTAGAATAAATGCATTTATGTTAACTCTAGAGTGTCAAATGACTGTACAATAGTGGACAGGAGTATGAGCTCAAAGACTAAACATTAAGAACATGTATTTTTCAAACATTACTTGTGATCGGATGATTAATAATCTAAGCAAAACGGCTACCTAAGAGCACAAGTGATTTGTATTCATACTGAAAAATCATTCAAGAATTCTTTGGTTTATTTATATATGAAGCACATATCATAAGCAGTATGATGTGTTATTTCAGTGATCCCTTTTTCAGCGTCAGACCTCTGAAAGATATGTATCAAAGACTAGAGAAGCAAATACAGAACAAACCCTGCCAGGCATATTATCTTTGGCACTGCATGAGGGTGCTTCTGAGTGATACTCATGCAGAAGGGTCCAAGATGTTGAAGGGGCTTAGATGGCAGCAGCTCTGCATTCTGTGAGAAGATTAAGGCACCTGGGAGGAAAATGGGTTGAGGTGAAGTAGAAGGCAACAGACTGCTGAGGAGGCAAAGGTAAGGGGCTGGAGGAAAATAAGTAAGAGAAGAAGTATGCGGTTGTGGAACATGTTGGCCCTTTCCTAAGTGAGGAAGCAGACTCACATAGGGATGCAATACTCAATGACTTCCTTGTCTTGGTCTTCACAAATAAAATTTCAGTCCTTTGTTTTCTGATACAGGGTTCAGGGAGGAGAGAAGTGAGTGGAGGAGAACTGAGTTGGGGATCTTCTCAAAAGTCTTGACCCATGCACATTCCTGAGACCAGACAGGAGGTGTCTGGAGGGTACTGACTAGGATGGCTAATGTTACCATGAGGCTCTTCTCTATCATCTTAGCAAAACTGTATCAACTAAACTAGGTCCCTAGTAACTGAGGAAAGGTGAATGCTGTTTTCATTTTCAAAAAGAGCTGGAAAGACATTCTGGGGCTGATCAACCACTATCTCTGTAAAAATAATGAAGCAAGTCCTTCTTTGCACAATAGCTTCCATTTATGTTTTGTGTACACTAATCTAAATCAAGATTATCAGTTATCATTATACTTAAGAAATTGCAGCTCCAAAGTCTCTAAATAGCTTATAGCATTCAGCAAGGAGGTGGGAAGTGGATCCCACCATCCAAGTTGTACTACTTAGGAAGGATTTGCCTCCCTGTATGTTACTGTCTATCCCACAATTTCAACTATGTCCCTAATACTCTTCTAGGGATAATGTGGACCGTTCATCCGATTGTAGTATGATTTGTCTTACATATTGTTTAGTTAAAATAATATTATGCTTTCCGGCTTGGAAACATACAGTCATTATTAGAAGTTGTAACATGAAAGATTTACAGAGCTTTTAGGGGCAGGTATGACACATGTCACCTACTGATGTATGAAAAAACTCAGGGCATGAGCATTCACTTGGCTTGTGTGTGAGGCGGTTATAGCACCTCAGGCTGTGAGAGAAACTGGCCAAATTATTAGGGCCCTTTTCTTGCTATATCGAGTTGATCAACCTGCTGCTGAGAGTTGCAGTTCAGGGAATTACTCATTGGTGAAATTTCCCTGCAGCCACTTTTCCCATTTGTCTTTTTAGCTAGGCCTGCAATATAGGTGAATTGCACAAGGTGTGTGAAAGGTCTGTTTGGTCTGCATTTTGTATTGTGCTGTTATTTCAAGTGCAAATACCTCCTGTGTGGTTCCATATTTTAATTGGGTGCCATTCTTTTTAGCATAAACACTGACTTTCTCAGTGTGCCATGGCTCTAAGACAGTGTAAGGCCAAGACTATGCAGGCACTTATGCAGGCAGGAGTACAAAATACTATTTCAAACTATGAAACAGTAACTCCGGAAGGTGCTGTTAGCTTGAATATATTTGCAAGGATAATATAACTTGCTGACTGATTTATTAATATTATTATTAGTATTTAAAATTATTTTTTTAAAGCTTGAGTAGAAATTGTCCCTTCAGTCCCTTCTCTGCCCCGATTTTTCATTATTTCATTATTTGTTTAAAGAACAAGCTGTGGTAATGTCCTAGAGAGTTCTAGTGCTACAGGGTGAGTGAGAAAGAACATGACGACCTTGGTGTTTTAATTCTTTGGGACTTGTTCCTGCAGTCAGAGTTGCCCTTTCTTTCTTGTCCGTGGGCTTTGTAGGGATGACACAAGAATCTTCATGGAAATTTCTTTGCTTTACTCTTCCTGAATAACATGGACACCAAAGTTTTTTGTTTCAGTTTTTTCTTGCCTTTTGGACTCTCCTTGAATGAGTAAGGAGTGAAAACTATTGCTGATAGGTGGACAGTTAGACTGGATGATCTTGTAGGTCTTTTTCCAACCTTTGTGATTCTTTGATTCTATGAAGGAGCTGCAGGAGGTTTGCATTTTGGTGGAAGTCCTACTTTACTTTAAGCTTTTTTGATATAAAACCTTCTGGTGTAAGAAAGTGTCAAATAGGAATGATTAAGTCTTGCATCCTTTTAGGTAGATAGTACAATTAATAGGAGCAAAGAAGCTTGAGGTTCATTATAAAAAGAATTATACTGAATGGAGTTTCAATTTTAAGCTGCAGCTGAGTATTAAAGAGCATGTGTCCATGAAATTCCATACGGATTTTACTATGGAGTGAATGTTGGAGATATCACAAGGGTCAAAACTATTGTATAGTTACTTGACTGTTAAAATGATTAAATCTATGTTGATAACTTGAATAAAAAAATTCTTTTCCACAGGAAGAATCCCATAAGGAATTTCTTTATGAAGTACCATATACATTCTTATGAAAGGTTGGATAGCATAAAAGATTGCATAGATAACTGCTATTTTTGTCTGTGCAAATATTCCACGAAGTATCAGTTATTGAAGATTATGGTAAAAGGCACTGTCATTCTGTCTGAAATGCTGATACTTCTGGGCTCAAGGCCTGAAGCAACAGAGTAAACTGTGTGCATTTGGCCTGGCCTAACCCTGACTGCATACTACAAAATCAGTGAAAAACCCCCACTGGTAACCCCCACTGCTTTTTGCATCTAGAGAAAGGGAGCCAAAATCTCAGGAGCTAAGCTCGTTCCCTCTTGGAGGAAGGACTAAAGTTGTAGGCTATGAGTACGATGTACCTAGAGACTCCTGTCAAGTGTTATTTGCTTCCCTGGATGACAAGCTGTCCCTCCACCCCAGACTTTATCTACTAACAGCACAACTGACTGATGGCAGTGGGTAGCCAAAGCTGCCCCCTTCCCCTCCCCAAAGCAAGCTCGTGTGACCTCCTGTTTTCCACAGAAGAGGCTTGTGGTAAGGAGCAAGAAGAAGTGTGTAGGTGGCAGGAAGTCTCAAGCAGCAGCAGTGCAGAGGGGAGGATTTGATTTCTGGTATTTGGACTGATTAATTCTTTTGTGTGTTGTTTTTGCAAGATGAAGATGGCAGAGAATTTGTAGCCTAGTACTGTTGGGCTGCCTCTTGCTTCTCATGCACATTTAGTTTAGTTCCCATTGTGGACTTCCATCTCCTTTGTTTCATTGATCTGATGACTTTATTGAGGTGTCAGACGTATCTAATTTTAAAATTGCCATTGTGAGAGTTGATGCAGGAAGAGTGTTTTATGGACAGAAATTAGGTTTGCTAGCCTATGGGGAATTAATAGATTTGACACAGGATTTCTATCTGGAGTCAGCCACACACTGAATTTTTGTCCATGTCAGTCTCCGCTGACTGATTTTTAACAGTTGAAAATAAAATTCTTGGGAAATACACATCTTTTCTGCTATAGTAGTGAGTAGATTTTATAATCAGAGTTCTTCCCACTGAGAAACACTGCGTAGAATTATTGGATACTAAGGAATAAAATAATAATTTGTTTTTAAACCAATAAGGAACTGGAGATTGGCTTGAGTCACTAAATGAGTCCCCTGCTAAAAGCATCTCAGATTACCTAAGGTTCAATCCAGTTTCCCATTGTTACAAGTTAGAGATATATTGAGCCTTTAAGTAGGAGGAAAGCATCTTAATTATCCATTAAGGGCAATAAAGGAAGTTGGTTATGACACCATTAAAACAACTGTGATAAAAATTCTGTTTGGGTGTTTTGTGCATAGGAAGAATATGTGGTCTTTAGATGTCATCTGCAATGCGGCTCGCTCAGTTCTGATTATGACCTTGCATTATTACCACAGCAGTTATTACCACAAGAGAAGCCCAGCCATTCACAGGAATGTGTAGATGTATTTAGAATCTGGGCAGTAGAAACAAGAATTTTTTTTTTCATCATAAAAAAAGCCTTATTTTGTGGTCATGTGACCATGTTTTCATGTCTACACATCTTGCTGCTTCTCTAGCTTTACTCTGTAGCCCTGTAAATACTGTGGCTATAAACTTCCATTTTTAAAGCACCAAACTTTCTTAAAAGCTTTGTTTCCCATCCTTTCTCAACTTAGAAATTAAGAGAGAAACACCTTGGCATTCTGTGTTGCCAGTCTGGTTTCTGAAATTTAATATGTCACACGATATTTTCAGACATGCTGAGCAGCTGCAGCCAGGATAACTTCAGTCCAAATGGAGCTTCCTGTGCGTCAGCCCATGGGGATATTTGAGGAGTGGTTGTCTCCTGCCTGAAAAATGGCAAGCTGCTTTTGTCAGTGCAGCTATATCTGAATGCCTGCTGTGCACCTGGTAAAGCTTTTGACTAAGGCATCCTGGTTTGGTGTAGTACTGCTTTCCCTTTTGGACTTACTGGTCTGATCATGGTTTTGTTTATTGCTTCCTTATTTAGGAGAACGTATTACATAATAAAGGGAGAAAACTACGCCACATTTTAAAATCATTTAAATTTCTTTGGTTTGTTGTTGATTATGCAGATTCATTTTACATAGCAAATAATCAGCTGTGTGAAAATGAAAGGGTAAGTGGGAAAGGGTGTGGCTTAAGGAAGAAAGAATTTATCACTCAGATCAAAAATACTGGTGTGGATAGAAAAGATTAACATGAAAGGAGAATGGCAGTTCATTAAGAGAAATGTACTGTTTAATATGATATGAAATAATGCCACAATTGAGATAGCATATTAAGGAAGTGTTGGCTCTGTAATTTATACCATGGGTTTTTTTTTTGTCCCAGGTGTTTTAAGTCCTTGTGTTACTGCAGTAGACTCACATTTTATCTAGGTAATTTTTTATAATTTATGCAAACTTTTTCCAATCTTTCTGAAAGGTACAATGTTGGCTGTATTTGTATTTTTTTAGTTGCATGATTCTTACTCATGTACTGAGAGGAGAATTTTCCTGGCAGTCCTGGGGATTTTTAGCATTTTTTTTTTCTATGGCCATTGAAAATAAGGGAGAGGAAGATGTTCATGTGTCATCTCTATTATCCCCAGCCCTAGTTGTGAACATACATTTTTACAAATGAGTGATCCAAGGAATAGAGCACCTTTCCTGTGAGGACAGGCTGAGAGCTGGGGCTGTTCAGCCTGGAGAAGAGAAGGCTCTGGGGAGAGCCAAGGGTGGCATTTCAGTATCTAAAGGGGATCTACAGGGAAGAAGGGAACAGATTCTTTAGCAGGGTCTGTCAGAGAACAGGGGAAAATGGCTTCAAGCTTAAAGAGGGTAGATTTAAGTTGGATATAAGAAAAAAGTCTTTTACTGTCACTCCAAAAGTAATGCCTCCTATTTGTTTTCCTGGAAACTAGAACAGATACAAAGAGCATGATAACACTATTAGATAGTGATAGAGAAAATTCTCAGCTACAGAACACTGTTTTTCAACATGGTAACAATCATTAGCTATGTGTTTTCACCAGCCATGAGCAAGTGCCTGGGTGTTATAATATAATATAATAAATATAATATAATATAATATAATATAATATAATATAATATAATATAATATAATATAATATAATATAATGTAATACAATATAAGTGAATAAGTGCAGTATGCTATGCTGAGGCATTGGCAGATGTTGCCCACAGAGATGGTGGATGCACTGTCCCTGGAGACTTTCAAGGTGAGTCTGGATCAGGCCCTGTACAACCTGATCTAGCTGTAGTTGCCCTGTTCATCACAGGTGAGTTGGACTAGATGACCTTTAAAGGTCCCTTCCAACTCTAAGAATTCTATGATACTCACATTCATCTTATTTCATTTTTAAAGTCGCTTCCAAGTAGCTTTTTTTTTCATATTCACTCTTGTGGCTATATTTGGTTTTAACACTATTTCATTGCAATGGTATTTAATTTACTTACTAACTGTAGTGGGTAGATTTGATTATAGAAGTAGATACTGACTATGAAGCACTAGAAGAAAATGTCTTTACTGTGTTGATATTATCATAATTGATGCTAAATTCTGGAATTTTCAAGTAAGGTCTAAATTCAATTCAGCTTTAAGCTGTCTATAGACCTTAGGAAAAAAACTCAATTAAAAATAAATAATAATAAAAAGCATTCTTACTGAAATGTACTTTATAAATACAAAACTCTAATTTACCTTCTGGAAACTGACAGTTCTTTGCTCAGGATGGTGCTCGAGATTACAGCCATGCAGGTTGCAGGATGTGATGCTGAATGGATTATCAAAATAATATGTGCTCATCTGCATACCTCAAATTTGTTCATACATGCAAGAAACAGTTTAAGAAAAAATTAAATGTTACAAAGTTACTAATAGCATGACAGTAGTATTTTGCCCATTGTGAAAAATACTATTAAAGACACTTTTCTTGCAATCTAGGAGTAGTTTCTATCAAGCACGGCATGGAGAAGCACAGCAATAGTCTGAAAGAGCAGAGAAGAGAATGCTTTGGATTCAGTACTAATATTTTCATTTCTTTGATAAAGGGATCTGCTGACTTAGTAAGGTTTCATCTCTGTAACGGAGTAGATTTGGTCCTAAGAGCTCCAATTTTGCCATCCTGGCAGTGGCATTTCAGTATCGCTTTCTAGAAAGATGCCACATGAGGAGCATTTGCTTTTTAACTACCTCTTTCCAGAATTATATTGTAGAATCCACAGCTTTATTGCATTTCTAATGTAAATTTTTTAAAATGAAATTGCCTGTTTTCATTTCTTCTTTCTCTGTGATAAAATTGTATTATGAACTGATTAGCTGGCTCTGCAGGAATACAGATGCCTGACTACCGATGTGAAGTCAAATCATCATTTAGACTTAAGCATATCGGAATGTCTCTCGCAAACCTTTCCTTGTAAGATTTGTGATTCAGCTAATTCAAGATGACATAGACAGTAAATGAGTTTTGAGGAGCTATTCAATTGAACAGATGAATGTGAGGCTCCAGAGATCACTGTCATATGTTGCTGCATTATAATGCTTCTGTACAGAAACAACTATACTTACATAGGTTTTCTTAATTGTCTCACACTTTAAGGCAAAGTGAAAATAATGTTAAAATTTAGTGAAATCTTTAGGTCTCCTATAGTTATTTTGTTCTTCAAATAGGATAGACTTCTGTTTCATTTTGTTTTGTTAGCTTTGTATCAATGCTTGTACTGTATTATCCTTATCTTTTCAGATCATTTTTCTCTGACTTAAGCCAGTACAAACAGATGTGTTCTTAGATTCTACAGGCATTATCTAGCATTTGAATGTATGTTCTGATGTGGTAGTGCATGCAAAATGTACCGGACTTCTTCCACAGAAGAGCCAAGACAATGTTTTACGTGCTAAGAAAATATATAAGTTTAAGAGAATTATGTATTGCAACAACACCAAGAATTAGCTGAGTATCTGTGTTATCTATGAACAGTCTGGCATGGGTCCTGGAAGCAGCCTGGGTTAATCTTCCCCGTTGCTACAGAACCATTTGTGCCAGCCGTGGCTCAGACGCCAGGCCTGTGAGGTGGAACCAGCGCAGCTGTGTCCTGCAGCAGGGACATCATGGCAGGGGACTCTTAGCTGGAAAGCACAGGCACATCAAACTTAATGGCATTGGTTGTGCAGCACAGGGGCCAGGCGTTGGCGATCTGTTAGTTGCAGAATGGTGCCATTTACACATGCATGGGCCAGGCGTTATGTTGTAAGAACTGGCCTTTCAGTGCCCATATTGAGATTCACAAATTTCACTTTTGTGTGTATTGCCAAATGGTATTATCAGTGTTGGATTTACAAATAGAAGTAATTATTAGATCTGATTTTCATGGGTATTATTCTTTGTAGATTGTATTAACGTTGTTCTAACACTTGTTTTTTCATGTAGCCTTGCTCTTGTTAAATTAGTCTTAACTAATTCATAGGATCTTCCCTGTTTGTAAATAAATTTACAGATACTTCAATAGACTTTTTATCCTGACCATTATCTTCATCAAAATTCTCTGGATATTTTACCTCTGAATTAGAAATGATGGATCAGCAAAATGGTATTGTCTCACTCCATGCAGCAACATTCTAATAGACACCAAAGTATCTTTGCCTTTTAGCTGTTCCAGCAGCCCCAGATTGATTGCACTGAGCTGTGGTCCTCATTGATGGAAACAGTCAGGATGAGTGCTGTATGGTCACTTCAGAAACAAAATTACTTGAGTGTAAACAACTGAGTTTAGATATCTGCATATAAACTCATGGTGAAACTTAGCTTTTGTGTTTCTCTGTGCATGTTGGTGAGTCCCTACAGTAGCAACAAAACATGCTTATTTAACAGTTCTTCAGCTGTCAGATTTAATGAAACATTGCAGTGGGAGGATTTAAATGGTACTGTTGTCATATACTTGAGTCTGGTGTGTGTTCAGTCCCCCAGCAAACCTTACCTGAACAAAGGGGAAGGCAGTTTGTCTACGTGACATTTTTCTACAAATATAAGTCTTGAACAGCTTGGAGAAAGCTTATTTATTTCCTTGCCAGTATGTCCTATTTAGCCTGTCTCATGCAATATGTCAAGTACCTACTGCATTTTATTGAATGATAAATTATCAAGATAGCAGTTGATAAAGGTTGATTCATTTTAACTTGGTCCTGAGATGGAGTAATCCAAAATTGGCTCTTATAGTTGTGCTTTTAGTTGTCCAGATGGGGAACACAGTCAATTGTTAACACACGTAGCATTGCAGTAAGATGTTGATTTCTGTGGTCGATGCTTGATGGGCTATTACACTTCACCAGATTGTACACACAGAACTTTCTCTTTGTCTCTGCAGAGCAGTTTTTCCCTCATGGTCTGAATCACTTTACATTTTCTTTTCTGAGTTCCTTTGGTTTGTTAGAGAAAAAGTCTGTTGATAGGGAAACAAGAACATTATTCCTCAGAACTGCATGAAGGTAGTATGTAACCTGTGTTGTCTTCAGCAAGATCTTTATTCATATGTTTTAAAATCCCATGTTGTTGTTTGTTGTTGTTTTTTTTCTAAAGTTCCTATATTCTAAACTCAATCTGTTCAGTATGGTGCTCATTGATTCATAGCTGCTTCCCAGTTTTTTCTCAGGGAATACTGAAACATTTTTAAATGCATTACCTCTCATTTTCAACTGAGAATTATTTTCTGTTTGTTTGTCTTTTCTAGAACTTCCTCCCTGTTCTCTGCAGATCATCCCAATGTAAAACCATCTGTTCAGGCATTGTTAACTCTTTGCTTCAAACTTAATAACTGTGGAATGAGCAATAGTGACTTCTTCATTTGCAGCCTTATTAGCAAAGTAGTGTGTTCGTGCTGGGATGTTGTTAAGAGGAGAGGTAATCATTTTCGTGTGGAATGTTTTGTGACAGAAGAAAATGAGGATCATTAAGTAAAAACCTAGGAAGTAGAAAGCAAGATTTGAAACAGTGAACAGTTGAAATATCGTGGGCATGTATCTTATGTTTTTAATGAATCTGGATCTTTTCATTAATGCAGAAATTTGATGTGAAATTGCTTGCTGTCCTTGAATTCTGTGAGCTGTCACGGCCACGTGCATGTTTACAGTGTTGGCAGTGTTAGCGTGGATTTCTTTTCTTTTTCTTTTTATCCTGCCCACACCATTATTTTTCTGCTTCTAGATTGGAGAGGCAGTTTGAACACACTCATGCTGACCCAGAAGGTCATGGGGATATATATAATTTCACAATGTCAAAAATGGAATGTGTATTCTTTTGCACTTCTGTGCCATCTATTTTTTGATTGGAACAGAATTGTTTGTGTGTTCCTTTCTGCTAATGGAGAATGAATGAGTTTGGCAGTCATTGTGTGTGTTCAGCATCAGCAGGCTTTTTCAATATGCGTCAGAAAGTTTTTAAAGGATTTCAAAGCAGAGAAATAAACAGCTTATAGTAAGGATGGTTTTCAGTCAAATTAATCAGAGAGGTCTTTAATACACAATGAACACCTGAGCTCTTTTCCTTATCACTTGCCTATGGTCTTGTGGATGGCTTTGGAGGTAGACAAAAGAGTTGATGTTGAGTTGTTAAAAAAGGAAAAATGCTTTTCATGTAGGGTAAATTCTTACTTCTTGTTAGCAGAAAAAATATTTCTGCATCTTCCTTTCCTCAAACCTGTGTCTGTCAAATTGATGGTGGAGACCTTTACACAGACTGGAATAATTATAATCTTCATTGTTATTGTCTGAACGCATATATGAGATAAGATTTGCAAGGAGAAATAGTCTTTTATTAGAACAAGTAGTGATAGTGTGGGAAAACCCAGGCTGTCAGACACACATGCCTTTTGTTTGACTTATTGCTGTCTGTCTTGTGAAGGTTGACTCATGCTCTCTGCTTAGGAAGACTAGTCATTGCCCAAGTGCATTTGGGGAATATTAACCGGGGAACCTAATTAGGCTCTCTCTAATAGTGGGTGACTTTTGTAAATGAATATCGCTACCGTGAACTGGTGGCTGCATTAGGAGTCAGGCAAAGGATACTGTAGGTAATTTATCACAGTTGAAAGAAATTTAACTCAGATAAGCTACAGATAAGGGACAGATGATTTCTATTTAGCAGAGGTACCTTCAGGCTGCAGTACATTTACTTGCCAAGAACTGAATTCTGGGGTGGAGATGCGAGTGCCTTGTTGAAACTATGTCAGTTTCCACCCATTTTACTTCTGTTTTTCTGTCATTCAGGTATTAACTCAATAAATACATCTCTGTTGGTAAATAAGTAGCTGAATAAATAGCTTAAGCAAAGTTGACAATTCATGATCGTCAATAATATTTTAATATTGTTACTGAGCAATATTACCATTGTTACTGAACAATGGTAATAAACCATTTACATCAAAGTAGTTGAAAAAAATTAAAATAAATGAAGAGGAATTGAAGAAAGGAAGCATGAAAGAATATCAAGGATAAACAACAATGAAAGAGAATAACCAGTCTTTTTTTTTTTTTTTGGCTGCAGCATGCCTTACTAAAGCCCTTTTCGTTCCATCTAAATAAAAATAGTAAACAAATCAATACATTTAAAGTTTAATGGAAAGGAAAACAATGCACACACTTAGCAAGCCCTCCTTTTTGCATTACTGTCTTTGTCAGTTGTAGGATGAAGCTCACTGTGAACAAAGGCTTCCTGGTTGTCACATGAATTTGACTAGAAAGTAATTCTGTGACAAAAAGATATCAAATATTAATATTTGTGCTCACAACCAAAGGTAACTGCATTGAATAAGAGTTGAGTCTGGATATGGCTGCTTCCTCTTTCAAAAGCCATGTAAAATAAAATAAATTAAAAACTGGTGATAAATCAGTACAAATAAATTTGTTACATCACTAACTGATGCTAGGTGAAATCAGAGATAGTCTCTGGGTCTGAGATAAAAGGTAAAGCCAGACAAAGCAGAGAAAATTCTGTTTACCATGCAGGGAAATATCTTCTTGCTTGTGAGTTTTCCTGGAGAGCTCAGACAGCTGGGATTAGATATTCCATTCCATTCCATACATCAGCATAGTCAGTCAGCCTATGTTTTAAATAAAGGGCATTACAGGATCACATGAGCTCTTGTTTAATGAATGGTATAAAATAAATTTGTGCTTTGTGGCATAGCACAGGTAGATGTTGCTGATGACATGTGATGCATGAGAAAAGTTTCTTCTTCCAGCTAGGATAAATAATAGCTGGTGAAGTAACTCCCTGGATAACAGGAGTGTCTGTTGTTGCCATAATTATACTCAGCAGGGCTGGTGCCACCTGACTTTAATCACTGGGCTTTATGCTTGGCCTCCCCCTTTCCAGATGAGGCCAGACACAGGCTGCATGGTGTCCTTTTATATTTTGGAGGCTGTAGGATCTGGGAGGGACTTCACCAATTGTCAGTGAGCCATCTATGCCCCTTCACAGGCAAGAAGGGTGCAAGCAGCCATATGTAAATACTGTGCTTTCACCTGGTGATGTCACCATTTCCCTTTTGGCTTTTGTTTGTCATAGCCGTTAAGATCTGAAGTTCTGATGATCACCCATGAGCTCTGTCTTTTTCAAAGGAGACTGTCACACTTCCTGTAGGGTATCCATGGAAACAGACAGGGAACCCTTAAAGAAAGTGATCGAACATGCTGTGCTAATTAATCCTACCCTTCAGTTTCCTTTCAGTTGAAGGATGTGGTTAAATAAATTTTGCATGAGTAAGCATATGTGAATGTGCAAAAGGGTATAAAATACATAGATTTTGTTTGTTTTCTGCATTTTTAAAAACAAACAAAAAAATCCCACCAAAGTAACCCAAGATGGTAACTGTCATCTGTTCACATCTGGAACATCAAAACAAGAAGTGCAGAATCTTGTCAGTGTTTATATATATATATTTTGGTAGCACTGCTTTTAAACTGTAAATATATCTGAAAGATGAGGATGTTTTTCATGCTTCAAGTGGGATGGGAGACATTTACATTAATTTTGAGTCTTCAAATGAAAGTGTTCATAATTGCAAATGCTGTATTTGTGCAGAGTGTTCTTCAGAAAAAGCAAACTTTGTTCCCATTCCTAAGAAAAAGAAGCTTCTCTAAGGCATTAGCCTAATTTAGGGCCTTTGAATTCTGCACTGGAAAAGCAATTGACTAAAACAGAGGGACTGTGCCAAATGTTCCTGTGCCAAATTTTAGCTTTTGTATGTATTTTACTTGGTTGTTCAGTTCTGCTAAATTTGGGCATATAGTCTGCAAAGTAGTGTAAGTGCATGAGCAGGAAACCAGTTAGCCACTACATAAGACTTTTGGCCGTAAATCTCTTAAACCTGGAGCACTGATGCCATTTGATGTCAATTTGCTCTTACAAATTAATGTTTTGCTTCCTAACTTTCTCGATTCCAGTAACGATCTTCTTATAACTGAGAAACCAGATGTAGCAACCTCAAAAAAGGCTTTCATGAAGTTTTGGAAGTGAGAAGTAGAATGAGGAATGACATTTAGCTGTTCAGCAGACTGGGATTAGCTGAAAAGAGGCATCCCTTGAAAATGTGATGGATCTCAGTTATCCTGGCATGGATTAGGGGTGAAAGGAGACCTGGATGCAATACGTTGTGAAAGCAGGGTGGGCAGCATCCCAACAGAGCAGGATTCTAGCTGAACAATGGCGCAAGTCGGGAAAGATGTATTCAGGTTGGCTACAGTACTTGCAGACCTCCGCTTTAGCTAGAATGGTGGCAGAAACCTGCTGGCAAGCAAAGATGTATTATTTGCAGTATGATTTCTAGTATGGCCAGTTAGGTGCTTATTCCTCCTTACATTGGAGATTTCTTGAGTGTGTGGGTCAAGCACTTTGTACCAGGGAAATCTGCATTCCATTATCACCCCACAAAATGCTAAAACTTTTGCCAGTTTTCCCAATATCATATTGTATTGCTGGCTTCTTAAAAGTGCCTTTTTCCTGCCTGCCTGGGCTTTCACTCACATCACAGCTGGGCAGAAGATTAGAGAGGAAAGGGTCTGTAACCTGGTTCAGTCTTCCTGAGGCAACAGCAAAGGAATTCTGGAAGGGAGTATCAGGCAGGCAAAGAAGGATGGGAACATTCACCATCAGCCTTCTCCAATCCTTGTGAATACTTAGTTTAATAACAGTAAGTCAAGATTCACACGTTCAGGGAATACTGTAGGATGGAACGTAGGAGCTAAAAAACTGAGACTTGTGAATGTTTCTCTGTGCTAGGAATGTGAGCTATTCATCAATTAGAGCATTTGCTGGATTCTGATTCTCTAGAAACAAAAATGTTAAAGAGCTAAAATGATAGGACAAGGGGGAATGTGTTTAAACTGATATAGGGGAGGTTTAGGTTAGATCTTAGGAGGACATCTTTCACTCAGGGGGTGGTGACACACTGGAACAGGTTGCCCAAGGAGGCTGTCGATGCCCCATCCCTGGAGGCATTCAAGGCCAGGCTGGATGTGGCTCTGGGCAGCCCGGTCTGCACATAGCAGGGGGGGTTGAAACTAGATGATCATTGTGCTCCTTTTCAACCCAGGCCATTCTATGGTTCTCTGACAGGTACTGCAGGTAGCATAAGGCTACCTTTCATCTTGTGAGGTATGCTGCAGTTGCCAACCTTGAGTTCTTTACATGAGCCAAGTGTTGATCAAGCTAGTGATCAACCGGACAAATACAAAGGAGACGGAAGTCCGAAAATTGAAGCGGGAAAAAAAAAAAAGTTTGTACATATTTGATTTTTTTTTTCTTAAGAAATTTTGGCATACAAGTCAAATTATTCCCCTACACTGATCTAATTGCTATAATCAGCTGATAATGCAATCTACTGGCAAGATTTGCCATCATTGCTATGGAGATGTATTCACTGAGATTAACTGTTCTTAAATAGCTTCTCCAGTGCATTGAGAATAAAGGTGCAAAGGACTCTCATCTTCACTTTTATGTGATTCTCATGTTGTGTGTTTCTTTCTGAGGGCATGGCTGCTTTCTGTTTTATGTGAGGTGTAAGACATGACTGTGACCTTTTAGAGATTTCGTTTTTTGTGTGTGAGAGGAAAATTGGTAATTCTTTGTTTAGGAAGACAAAAAGCAGTGGTGCATTGCCCTGATTTTTGTTACTTCTGCATGTCCAGCGTTCCCAGTGAGGGACTGGATTGTCTCAAGGCAGTAAGCAGGAGCAAGTTGCTTCGAAAGGGTGATGGGAACAGTCACCAATGTCCTGAAAATCTTTTTTCTAGTTTCTGAATGAGAGACACTCTTGTAGGAGAACCATTAGAAAGATATGCATTTTATTGTTTATAAAAGCACATGAGAATCTCTCCTAAAATCTTTCCAATTTTACATGAGATAGATTATGATTTATATAGTTCTGTGAGTTATTTTAAATGACTGACAAACTTGAAAGACAGTTATTGTAAATAGTGTATTTTTAGTAGGTCACAGCTTTCATCACATTGATTTCTGTTTCTGAAATTGCTGCGCTGCCAAAATATAGTTTTTGAGGAAGAAGAATTTTGCATGTAACATTTTTTGATGTATTACTGCAGTATTAATATTTATTTGAATGGAAATGTCTGAGTGTTTCTACTGCTTTCAAATATAAATTTGAATAATCAGGCTGGAGTTTGCAGCATAAGTGGCAGAAGGTTTCCTTAGGTTCCCCTAAAAAGCATCTCATCTGTGTCACTGTATGTCTGGGAGTTCCCTTTCCATTCTCTTTTCCTAAGCACTTAAATGAAAAGACTTCTGATGCCTAAGGATGAATAGTTAATGGAAATGAATAACTTTATTTATTTGTCTTTCATTTAGGTATACCACATTGTAACTTTACATCTCTCCAGGGCCTCTGGTTGTCATTATCAAAGTCAAATTTTATTATTCCTTCATAATAACCACAGCTCTGTTAAGCCAACTATTAAATCATAGATGCTTTCTTTCATTAAGCAACTTATTTTGTTACTAGTAGAAAAAATTGTTTGCAACATGAATTCATGATATTGTGATGTGGTCTCATATATACTTTTAGGATCTTAACTCTACAGCAAACCATTTCTTTGTTCAGTTTTTATTAATTTCTTTGTATTTACCTCACAGGTCTTGCAAGAGCTAAATCAGTTCCCAGCCACACGTATTCTAATGAAGTGGTAACCCTATGGTACAGACCTCCAGATGTCCTTTTGGGATCAACAGAATATTCTACCTGCCTTGATATGTGGTCAGTATAGCATCTTTGCGCTATGTAGGTGCTTTAGGTCACATTTTGTTTGTGTCTGTATAACAAATATGTAGCACAATTAATGGTATAGTTAAAGCTTAAAGTCATAATGGTATAGCTCATGTGCAGTGATTTCTGTGGTTGACTCAGTTATTTCCATAAATCAATACCCTCCTGCAACCCACATGGTACCCAGGTGGGTACCTGCTGTTGGCGCACCATTAGCAGAGCCAGTAAGGCTTTTCAGAAAACAAGCCATTGCTTCCTGCTCCTTAGCAAATGACTGGTAACTATGATACAGTACATGGTGGATGGTACTATACTAGCAAAACCTGCCAAAATGCATGACTGCTAAAGCATTGCATTTATGACTCAAATGCCTAAATTTGCCCTGTCCCTCAGTTTTTCTGAGATGTAGCAGGGAAAGTCCCAGGATTCTCTGGATTCAAAAATACAGCATCTGTTTTTAATCTGCTCTACTCATAGCAGAAAGTCAGCGTGTGACACATTGTTGGACAATTTTCTTTGAAACAAGCATGTTTTGTTTAGAACTACAGATTTGAAGGGACAGTGTGATGCATGCAGGGTGCAGCACCTAGCTTGCTTTATATCAGTTAATCCCATGTTGAACAATGAAGGTGTGTGGTTTTTTGATTGTTAGAAACCAAGGTAGAGGTACTTTGTTCATCCTGTTGGTTTTGAGTTCACAAACCTCTGTAATCTGTGCATACAGTCATTAGTTAGAACATCAACTTTGTTGACAGAAGCATTGGAGACCGATTCAGGAAAGAGTAATGTGTAAGAAAAATATTTTTTCTTCATCAAGAACATCTTGTGTTGTGGAAAAAGTTAATTTGTTTTGAATTTGTGTTTAATCCTTCAGATCTGCAGAATGCATTTACTTTGAAAAAAAACTGACCTTGAACAAGTTTTTTTAAAAAATAATGATTTGTTTTATAGCTTGCTGAATCATAGAATCATAGAGTGGGCAGTATCTGCCACTTCCCCACCACCTTCTGAGCAAAGAATTTTTCCTAACATCTAACCCAAATTTCTCCTCTTTATAGTTTAAAGCCAGTCTCCTCTAGTGATAGTCCTATCACTATCAAACTGTCAGGTTACAGCAAATTTCTATTGCATGTGACAGAAGAGCTTTAGGTTTTACTTGTGTATTTGCTGGGTTGCCCGTGACAGCTCTTGCTGTGTGCTGCTGAGAGGTGTTGGTCCATGTTTGGGTCACTGCTGTGGATGTGGCATGTCCAGCAGCAAGATCTGGTGGAGCTCAGGAAGCCATGGGGCTCCCTTTGTGCAAGGCTGCTCAGAACTGGGCGATAATTACATTAAAACCACTTGGTGATTTCCCAGAGTGAGAGGAAGGCAGAGATGTGGAGAAACCTATCTTCCGTCAGCTACAAAAATAATTTGGTAATTTGTTATCAAAAGTGTGTTTGTAGCATTAGCATTTTTATGCAATTACTGGCATTATGTCCTTATGGCAGAAACTGCACGCTCTCTTGTGTCCTTATTGATAATCCACATTATGACAAAACTAGGCAGCCACTTCACTAAATATTTAAATAACACTGAGGCACAAAGCACAGCTGTTTCTTCCGCTTAGAAAAAAAAAGACTGGCAAGGGGCCCTTGCTTTACACGTGATAAATAACATTTCATGGGGGCTCCCAAGGAAAGGAAAGTGGAGCTCTTACCGAGGAGAAGCCCAGCTGCATGAAAAAGGAGTCCAAGTATTAACCACTGGACAGTGGCGGGGAAGCAGGTGGCAGAGGCTGCAGGCTATTTTTACACTTCATTTGCTGGTGTAGGGCATTAGGGGAGTAACTAAAAGCTAATGATCCACATACAGTATTACATTCTCCTGCTTTCTTTTTAAATAGCCACTGGCAATAAAATAATATTAATGAAGACATACATGCATTAGTGGTGTCAGGCTAGCGATGGAAATCAATGAATGCAGTGGGCTTTGTGATTTACTGCTGACAGCATTTGATACAGTAGCATTGTGTGAATGTGCTACGCTGCCTAAGACTGCATCAAAGAGTTGTGATAACCTTTGATATGCTTGCTTTTTTCTTTTTTCTTTCTTTCCTCTTGATGAGGACTTACTGGTAGCTTATGAAAATGGCTTTGCATTGCCTCTGGTGTAACTTTCCTTAATCCTTGAATTTTACAGTCCTTTGAAAGTCAATGCAAGGAAAATAAGCTTCAATACATAAAGGGTTTATGAATTACTAAAAACCATATATAAGTAATATAGAAACATAGGGAAAAGTCCCCAAATGAACCTCTCCTATTTGTTCTTTACAGAAAGAATATAGTAGTAGTAAATGAAGTAATTTAAACGGCTTATTAAACCATTTTTGGTTCTGGTTATGCATGTGCTGCTACATCTGGGTTTCTCAGATCAGGAAGTCACTAGGGATGTTTTATTTTCAAGTGCAGCTGGCTAAAAACTGTTTTTGCTAACAGCTGGCAAATTTTGCATATCCTGTTTTGCTTATAAAAAACAAACCTTAGTAACAATTCAGGTAACCTCATGTTGACTTTTTAAATTCACTTTTAGTAATGAAGATCAACTGCGCTTAGAGCTGTGAAAGAAATTGCTCATAACTAGGCAAGTCAAATGTTATGAAATTGCTTATTAAATCACTGTTATTTAACTTCGTAACATCTGTGTTGATGGACATGATGTCAATTCAGATCATAACCTGGGGTTAGCTATTCACATGAAGATTTTCTATTACATTGATAGAAAAATAAATGGTAGTTTTAAGGAGAATGGCACTTTCCACATATTGCCTGCTCTGAGGTAGACTCGAGTATTTGATGTAATTCCATGCATCCTTTTATGAATATTTGACAAGTAAAGAGCTATGATAGTAATCAAGATATTTATTATTAGAAAAAAAAAAAAGATCATGTCTTAGACACAGGTGCATGAAATTATATTTTTACGTAGGAGACATTACAAATGCATCTTTATCCCATATCTGCTGTAAACACTTTGCAGTGAAAGAAATCTGAGAGTGGGAGTCCCAGTACATACTGAAGAAATGCTGCTTGAGGCTCAAGAGAGAAAACAGTGCAGGGTAGGTTAGTTCTTCTGCCCTCAGTGTTAGTTATAATTGAAACTTTCACTAGAAAGAAGTGCTAATCTTCAGGATTAGGATATTAAGGCAAGGATATTGCAATAACTGTCAAGGTATTGTTAATTAAACTTCTTATTGTCAGTGAGCTCCTCAAAAGTTTTAACAGCTGAGTTAACTTTTGATTGGAAAATTGTCATGGGGTCTAATTTATAGAAATACTGACTGTGAGGAAAACATCTTTGTCTCTGGTTATTGGAAGCGCATTTCAGCTCCTATCTAAAAAACTTTTATCCATCTGAAACAAGAGATTTACTATCCTTTTTACACTGACAGAAATATTGTGTGTGTGTGTGTGTCGGGACAGAAAAGTATGGATTTATGGGAGGGAAAGAAAACTGAGAAGAGCATCTTCAATAGGATCTTGTGGCAAAATGTTTAATTATGAAGGTGATTTTTTTTTTTTTTCTTGCATTCTCCTTTTTTTCAGAACAAATAAGTCTAATTGCAAGATTCTTGCAAAAAGTCATTATGCACAATATGATCTTTCATGGATGTCATATTTCTTAGCATAGAATCTGAAAGTTGCTACTGATTATTGAATCAGAAAAATTTTTGTGGATCTTTTATATCTAGGTAGCGCAGTTATGCAGGCAAGAACTAGAATGATATTCTTTTTTAACTACGATTGGTTCAATAAATAATTTGAAAGCTCATACTTTAAAATAATTTTCATTTCATTCATTGTATCTAATTTCTATAGAAATTTTAATGTTCTTTATCAGTATGGGAGGGAAATTTTGCTTCACTCATGATTTCTCATGTAAGAATTGCAATCTATTTACCTTGTGCCCCTATCCTTTGATCGGTCTATATTTCCCATGGTATCTTACTTTCATGTATCAAAGACTTGCAGTCAGGAAAGATCAATTCCAACTAAGTTCATCATCCATGATATTCACAGGAGGCAATGGACACAAACTGGAATACAGGAGGTTCCATCTGAACCCCAAGAGCAATTCTGTACTGTGCAGGTGCCAGAGCAGTGGCACAGGCTGCCAGGGGCTGAAGGATCTCCTCCTGGGAGATCTCCAAAGGCTGCCAGGATGTGGGCTGGGCACCTGCTCTGGAGCAGGGGCTGAGCTGATGGGCCCAGATTTACCTTTCATCTCAGCCATCCTGTGATTATGTTGTTCCATTCATTTCTGACTCTGTACCATTGTAGAACAAAATCAGAATTTGATCAATTAAAGAGTAAGAAGATCCTTGCTCCTTTCCCCTACAGCTTGTTTTCATAGTTCTGTTCATAAGCAGAATCATACAAATAACCTGGCTAGTGTCTGAATAAATCTGGCAAGAGAAAGGCTTCCATGCCTTCCGACATGTATATTAGAAGTGAATTTTATGGAAGATAAACTATTGCCTCTTTATGAAAAATCCATAAAAACAAGCAGGTTTGTTGTTTGTTTTAATTACCATGATATATTTAACAGTGTGTATAAACTGTGTGTAGTTTGATAAGCTTTGTATGAAAACTCTGAGAATGTTAAAACTGAGTTTCAGAAATCTTATCAGGAGGATTACTGGAAGTAGTTACTTGGCTTTCATAAGATGCCTTCCAACTCTGAAGCCAAATTCTTCATACTGAACATAGGCTTCATGGCCACCTAAAAATCTTATGTGAAGAGCCAGCATATATCTTTGCTATGAAGATCATGCTGAATGTCACCACCTTCAGGGAGTCTGTTAGAAAGCATTGCAGGTCTGTCCAAGGCAAAAAGTTCAGCAGTTTTTAACATACAGAGTAAATGTTCCTTGAGTATCCACTCAGACTTTATATAACCTCCATTTAAGTACAAAGTAACACAAAATTTGGAAATGACTCCTTATTCCAAAATGTTTTTGTATTCTCTTTTGCAAATCCATCAGGAAAAAATAATAGCTGAAGGAAACAGCCTAAAATCTTTTATACGCAATATTCTCCAGAGCTTTTATATTAGTTTCTTGTAGTATCCAAATACAGATAGGCTGTAGATTCTTCTTGTTGCAGTAAGAATCTTTGCTACACAGAGAGAGGAATGCAAATTCCTAAACCAAAAATATAAAACCAAACTCCAAGTAATCAAGCTACTTTTAGGACAATAAGTTCTCGAGTTACAGATTTTGTGCAGAGGAAAAACAGAACAGTCCACATCATAAACAGTTTCCTGAGGCATCCCACTTCATTTTTACAGGCTCATTTACTGTGTCATTTCAAATGCAACAGTAACTCATTTAGCTGTGCTATTAACTCTTAGCCCGTGTGAGGATGTGTGGTGGCAGCCAAAGTCCCAGCAAATTAAGCAGGACAATAGAAGAGCAATATTAGATGGTATGGCCACATATGGTCTCATCAATACATCAATAGGTTTAGTCATGCTTTTTGTCATCAGAGAGTAAGCCACACATTTCAACATTAAATGGCTGTCACTTTACTTTGTAAGGTTATCCTATCCTGTTCCATGGGGAAGATCTCTAAGAAAAGCATCTCAGACTTAGCAGCATTTGACTTATTTATTCAAAGTCAGAAGACCTACCAAGAAAGTAGAAAAATTTGATTTGAATGTACTGAAATATGTTTTTGTCACAAAAAAATGATTTCTGAAATGCTGCCTGGAAATGACAATGTGTGCTGTGTGCCTGGATGATACATAAATAACGTGCCCTTAGAGATTCATGCACAGTACAACCAAGTTAATTGGTCATATTTCACATATCAGGATGTAATCTTTGCATCACAGAAACTAGAGATGGGAGTGATCTGTGAGATAATCTTATCCACCCCACTGTTAATGCAAGTCTGGTCCCTGAAGGATATTCATAAGTGTTGCAGCTTGCCTGGTTTCACATGACTGTAACTGTGGAGTTCCCATCCTTTGGGAGGCCCAGGTACAGCATAATCGTGAAGAGTATTTCTCTAACCCATCCTGAAGTTTTCATTTCCTAAATGCTTTTTCCTGTTTCTGATTGTCTTTGATCCACCTATGGTTCTGGGAACCATTAAAATCCTAGCCAATTCTTCACTGTCCTTCATTTTACATAATGTTAAATACGGAATCATCATGTTCTCCCTGTCCTTTGTGTTTTCTTTTAGCCAAGAAAGACATAGTTCTTTTATTTCTTTCCTTAAGATCTCGCCTGTAAATTATTTTGCTCAAAAATCTCTCTAACCTATTTAGTGGTTTGTGAGCTTTCTGAAAACAAGTCTAAATGTAAAGGCCTTGTACAGACTTTTGTGTCTGTTCATGTTCCAGGTCTGTATTTAAGGTTTGTGATTCAGAGTTCTTGCCATACAGTTAGTTTCTACTTGCTGTGAGCTTAATACAAAACTCCCTAAGTACGCTAAGGCATCTAAAATACCATTCCATCCATTTAAAGTCTTTATGTGATGTTTTGCCTTTCTGGGTATTTAATTTCAGTTCAATGTCATACTTTTTTCCCCCCTCCTCTCTCTCTCCCTTTTTAGTATTCATTTAATCTTTCTTTTCTGTGGGCTTGTTCTTCAGAGTGCTGGGTGAGTGCCATAAGCTTTGAAACCAAGCATAATTTTCAAGTGGGCCAATGTGAACATCAGACCTTTAGCCCAAGGCTGGAAACTTTCTCATGTTTCTCTCCTCAGTGATTTTAATAGCCTTTTCATTTTTGTATTAGTTGTTCATCTAACTTCTCATTTCAGCATATGACTAAATGGAGTACTAGGTTACACAACAGCCTGAGCCACATAATAGGATTCTTCTTTCCAAGCAGGAAATTTTTCTTCAGTGGTATTTGCAGTTTTTTTCTAGATTTTTGGCTCATTCTTGTACCAGATCTGCTAGAAGTGGAAAATTTTGAAAATTCCTTTTTTTTGTTCACATTTGTTAATATGAACAATCTGGAAAAATCTGTGTTTCTTTTACATCAGAGCTAGCTGTAGTTTCTCTGCAGATAGCAATACATCACTTTAGTGTTAAAATGATAAACTGGTTTGATGAAATGCCCTCTTTCCAATTGTAAAAGTGCTCTAAACCCCTTTTCTGTAGTTTAAATTCTATTGTTTTGTTTCTTCTCTTGAATAAATGACTTCCAGTAGAAATCTTGAATTTTTCTTTGCTTGATATCCTGATACTGTTTGTAAGTATTTGACTAAGATATATTGTGCCTATCTGTGCCTAATGAAGCACAAGCCAGAGTGAATGATGAGTGGCAGTTTAATCAATTCTGTTTATTCAGTAACCAGCAACAGCATATGGAACATAAATTTCAGCCTCTCTCTTTTATAAACACCTGAATTATTCCAAAATTGGACCAGAACCTTGCCTTTAATGTTTTCATCCACTTTTTTACTGACTAGGGAGAAACTTTGTTTATTGTATCTCTGCTTTGGGATGTAGAAATTGTAAATAGTGATGCATATTTAATTTTCTCTCCAAGAGATTTAACCATCAACTCTCATCGTCTTGAAACACAGAATGATTTCATTTTGTTCTGTAGTAGTCAGAGCCTTCAGAAATGAGTATAGCATGGTTTAGCTGCTGATAATCCCAGTTGTAACAGTTTTCCTCTGAAAATAGAGTTAAATTACAGATTACTACTGGACTAAAAGGGCACAACTCACAGTTTAAGGGGAAGGTGAAAATGTAGTTGGCTTTGAGAGTTATTGCTTCATTCTGATATATATTTTGGATTATTGAATTGACATTTGCATTAAGTTTTTTTTTTCTGTGGTTGCTACACAGAAAAAAAAACTTAGGGTTATATGTCATACATAGGATTTTGCATGTTCAAGTTGTATATGTATGGGGAATTGTAATTCAACAGGTTACAGCATTCAGTTGAATTCTCCATCCTATTGCAGCCAAGAGACTTATTCTCTTACTATTATTATTATTATTATTATTATTATTATTATTATTATTATTGATGGAACAAGTGTTGAACTCCTTTCATCCAGAAAAGGAGCAAATGCAAATTTCTAATTTCTTTTGCTTCTCAGACACAGACCTTATTACACAGGTTATCCAAAGTTCATCATTTACATCCTGCTCCAGAAACTTTCCTCAGACCTTCAGAATCCATTATTTTGGCTATATATTTCTTCCCCAGTTTCCTAATGCTTCTGTCAGTAGCTTAAATGTGTGAGATGAGGGGACTAGCACAAAATATGTTTTATGGTAGCATGAGGCAAAGAGCTGGAGATGGGGATGAGGAGAGAGGCTGTGGCTGCAAGCCTATCCCAGGAGTCACCTGCATTTGGGCAATAGCATAATCCATTGTCTGTGAGCAACCACATGTCCTTTTGATTCATTTTTCCAGATTTGCCTCCACTCTGAGCCCTTCCAAGGTACCTCTGTGCCATGGTCCTGTCCCGTTCAGCTTCTCCTAAAGATGCTCTCTCAGTGTTACTGACACATCCCCAAAATCTGTATGGGAGTATGTTCCTTGGGAAGCACTCATAAGACAGAAAGCTGCTGCTGTGCCTTTCCTGGTGTCAACAACTAGCATTCATTTTCCTCTTATCTTTACTTATAGCTTTCAAACATCCAAAAAACAAAGTATTTGATACATTGTTTTTCAATAAGTATAAATGCTTGTCCTTCAGCCTGGCATTGATCTGAAATATAATGCAAATAAAATACATTATTTGAATATTGGTGATAGAGACAAATCATTGTTTGTAACTCTTTAATCTAAAATAAATCTAATAATGCATACTTTTCTTTTTTTTTTCCTCTATAGGGGAGTGGGCTGTATCTTTGTAGAAATGATTCAAGGGGTTGCTGCTTTTCCAGGAATGAAAGACATTCAGGATCAACTTGAAAGGATATTTCTGGTGAGTTCTTTTTTGCTGACGTAACATACCTAAAATGATGGCTGGCAAATGTTCATGTATGCCTTTGTGTCAGGAGTGAAGTTGCTGATTGAGCAAAGAATCAGAAGTCTAGTCTACAAGCCGGGTATAATTTTCTGTGTATATTCTTGAGGATTTTTCAGTATGTTCTGATTTTGTACAGTATTATTTTTTTCAACAAATATTTTTCAAATAATCCAAAGAAAGATTTCTATATAGCTGCAGAAAAATAGTTTTTAGTTGTAAGCCAATGGAAATCAAACTGGTTTGTTATGCTCGCTTTGCAAGTGATCAAAAACTACAGCTTTGGTTGGCTTGCTGTTATGCTAATGTTGTAATGTCAGTGGGAAGTATTCTTCTGTGAGATAAACATACAAAGGAAAGAGCAAGATAGAAAATTGAACAGAAAACGGGAAATCAGAAATTGTGATTATAGTCAATTCCAATGGGAGCTCTTGGCCACTACTTCTGCAGTCTCTTTGGGAGCATGTGTGTGCTCCCTGGGAAGCACTCACACAGACAGCGCTGCTCCCTGAATGCACTGGACCTTTCATAATGTGTGTGGGTAGATTAGCCGGGGAGAAAGTATTACAAGAACATCATCTTTCCTCAACCTGTCAATCTGCTTTGATTCTGACCACAGATTTTGTACAGCCTTGCTTCTAAAGATTAATCTGTCATAAGCCAGATTTATTTTACACACATGATTTATTTGGAATTCTTTTATGGCATATGAAGAGGAGGAAAAAAAAAGATTTCATATTGTGTTTATAAAACTTATGGTCTTAATTTCACTCAGGCTTGCCTGTATTACCTGTCTTTTTTGGGGAGCATCAATGAATTTATCACCTGTTCCTAGGAGTGATTGAACAAAAATCTATAAAACAAAAGTTATTTGAGTGTGATATAGAAATCTCTCATTTCATGTAAAGTATTTTGTTACTCTGCCCACTTGGCTAATCCTCTGCTAAGGAAAAATAGCTGTGCTGCAGTGTACCCAACCAGAAGCAGTTCTTGATGAGTTTCTGTGTTGTGTTCAAATGCTTTGTTAGTTTGCCAGAGTGTTTGTTTTAAGCTAGCAACTACTGGGCCAGTTTTAGAGTTCCTCTTTTTAAAACTTATGCTTCTCATTTATTGAGATGAAATTTCTTCCTGTTGTTCAACACAAAACTTCAAAAGTAAAAATTCTTCTCTTGTGCTTCATCTCTTATATTATACTAAAATTTTAGTGAGCAAGTCTGTGTTGGATGTTAAGTGGACTTGTAACAGCAGAAATTAGTGCCTCTTTTCATGTTCTTTTTAGCACTAGATACGTCATAAAATTCTACATTTATATGTCTTTTATAAGCCTGCTCTGTGTTCCCATGTTCCCTCCTCTTTCGTATTCCCTACAACTGTTTTTGTGTCAAAATGCCAAAAGAAATACATCCCACAGTGAGTTTTGTGTCTTCCCAATTTTTTTATTCTGTTTTCAAATTGCAGCTGAAATACTGAGAACAGTGTTGAAACAGCAAGAGATAATTTAATGATGCTGTTTCTATAACTTGATATTTTACATACCTGAGAAGAAAAAGTGAGAAAGGATAGGTTTATGATTTGTTGAAAATCAGAGTCAATCTTTGTAATGGAAGCACCTAGTTACCCTTGGCTAAATAGTTTCAGTGAATGCCTTCCTAGTGTGCTCTAAGCAGCATTAAGAATTTATCTATTTAAAAGTTATAAAACAAAGGGTTACTCTTTTTTTGCTTTTGTATTTGAAGAGAAGGATTAAATTCATCCATTCTCCAGTGAATCATGTACAGTATGGAAGTTAGTTACTCTGAAGTACAAAATTAATCAGACAGTTACACAAGATAACTAATACAATTAACTTCCTCGCGGTGAAGACTCACAGCCATAAAGAATCAGATCAACCACTACAAGATTTCTCCCACAAGTCTTCCTTAAGTTCACTTCTTCAGCATTCATCAGTAATGTGTTTCTCATGGGAAAGGCTGTTGCCCACCTTCTTGCTGATGCTTTTGTTCTTCAGCCCTCTCCTATGACACTTCCACTGCATTAATCTGTGTTTTATCTCTTGCCACTGTTACCAGACATAGTCACACTTCCATAGCCTGTAAGAGTCTGGGTTGCAGATCAGAACTTTCAGGAAATCTGTTACATTGTACTAAAAACTAAGAAAACTAGGAAAACTAAACATAATTTAATGCAAGTAACAGTTTAAAATTGTTACTGGCTGTTTATTCCCTTATCATATAGTTCTCCATTATTATATAAATTAAAATAGAATATGTTGCATGTATGCTGCTTCAGTGGTTATGAAGTGCAAGGTGAAGAGATTCTGTAAATGCTTCTATATAACTCTACCATAAACATTCTTTACATATGTACGTAGCAAGAGTAGATCCAATATTACAGCACAGCACAGTGTTTCTTCCTGGTTATGACTGATATTTATGTTTAATAATGACTTAATTGATTGTGTATAATAGGTTAGGAAAAGAGGTTGATCTTTCAGTTATCTTAAAGAAGGCATCTGTTTAAATGTGTATTTTTTGACTTCTATTGCTTTAGACACTTGTGAATTTTTATAAACAGAAATAGGAACTGATTCTATGTTTATGTTGCAATTGCTGTTCTTAATAAACATTCTCGGTTCCATTACTGTAGTAGATGTCAATAAAATAACAAGGGTTTATAAACCAGAACCTTTTCTCTGAAATGGAGCAGTAGAAGAGGTGCTGACCCTATGAATGAGCAGGCTGCATACTGTTTTTGTCAGTTTGGATCTAATAATATGATTGCTTTTTCCCACATATATTTAAAAGTGTGAATAGTTAAAAAGAAAAAAGTACTTACCAAGTAAAAGGGAAATAACACCTATCAATAGGTTGCTGTCTCAAAAAGGCTTAACAGCAAAGAAATGTCTTAATGCGGAGTGATTTGGCTTAATCAGCGTACTGTTACATCTTTGCCCATACTTTTTCCGGCTTATTGGGACTTGGATTATTTCCTGGATAGAACTGTATTATATACAATTGGAGAGAAATCCATAATTGCAGACTGTAAGAGCTAACAATTCTTGTGCCTTGAACTATCACAGCAGTGATGTGCCATTATTGTTCCTCAGATGTATCCTAGCATATCTGAGATATCCAGAAAACTATTTCACCATTTTTTGAGATCAGTAGCCCAAGCTTTTGTTGCAAGATGCTAGATCTGCTGGAATAATGATCTGATAGGATAATCTCAGCACTACTCTCTAGTCTTGTGATATGTGCATGAGACTGATGGAGGTTGGATGCTGTGAAGAGTGAAACCATTCTGCCCTGGTAAAAGGGAAAATGTGGCGCAGTCTGTTGGATCTGAATAAAACTACGCAAAACTGGGAGATGTTAGTTGGATTCTGATACAAAGTAGCTGCATTCTTTATCAACAGGTCCTTCCTTTTGATCATTTATTGGCATGCATTTCTGTAGACAAAGACTTAAAGGTTTTCTGTATCAAGGAGAACTTGCCATCATAAATAGAGCTTTAATTTTATCTGGAAGTAAAAGCTGCAGCAAATGCTTGCATGTGAGCTTTGTCCCCAGAGGAGCTGACAGCTAAGCAGCACTCAGTTCTGAGTGCTAGAGCTGCTCCCAGTGGGAGGCTGTGGTGTGCTGTGCAGGCCCCACCCTGAGCCATGCTGGAAGCACCAGCTTGGGTACACCCTGGCTTTGATGTAAGGATATGCTTTTATATGCTTTTATACTCAGTGTTCTTCACAGATTCAAACCAGATCAGTGTTGAATTCCTAGTGCTAGCTTTATTTTTCTTCTAGAGAGATTTTTTAAGTGGGAAGGTATTTCTGTCTCTTCCAATTTTCGTGAGATTTTAGTAAGCTACTGCAGATCAAAGTGAATTTCCCTCTCGGGCTCTGAAGCCCTCCTGATAAGGGAATAATCTTTGTGTTGGCTGAACCTCTGTCTTGGTGCCAGCTACACTAAAAATTACATTGCACTGTGAGGGTAATGCACAAACAGTTCTTCTAATACTTTGCAGATCTCTGTGCAGGATAATGGCTCTTAAAGGATGTTTCTTCTGTAAATGAGCCTTCAGTCTGCAGACAGCATGGTTGTGTGGGTGCCCAGTGTGGGCTCTCCTGCTGTAGTTGACATGACACAGTGGGGAGCTCAGAGCCTGGAGCTTCTCTTCTTCCATACACACATATTGCAAAAAGCAGGGGCTGTTTTGGTCCTGGGTGCCATCATGCACAGTATTAAATGTAATTTAAAGAGAACAGTGTGCATCTGTTGAGCCCACAGGTATTCCAAAGGGTGACTGTGAAACCACTTTCTTTGTAGAGCTGCACAGCAAAGATTTGCAGGGGTTTGCAATTTCCAGTAACTATATTTTTTCAAATGGAATTTTTGTTTTAAAGTGGAAACATATGTATTGCTTCTGGTATTGAAGATTTAAAATGCTAGCAATATATTCTTTAGTATATATTTATAACCACGTGCCTAATGCCTTGTGTAAAGCAGGATCATAGGTAGTTTCCTCTGAGATTAAGATGGTAATAGGTGTTTGTGAAGCTGCAAAGCTTTTCCCTCTAGATCTGAACCCAAAGGGCTGCTTCCTGTCAGGTACAAACTCTAAAGACAGAAATGATATATTTTAACAACCTCATTTTCATTTAAGCTTATGAAGAGCTTATGAAGAGCTCATACAAACCCTGCTGTGTGGTACGTTGTGTAAATAATGTCTCTGGGGATACTAGCCATGCCCGAGGGAGGAATACTTCCAACTATTGGGATTTTTTTGAAGTTTATCTCAGTAATGAGATGTTTAGTTACCTTTATTGGTCTTCTGTTCCTGTTTCCTTATTCAATACACATTTTTCTGTCATATGTTAAGTACTTTGGCCCAGAAATACAGATGGAATAGATGCACTTGTAAGGCTGGACCTGGTCTGAAATTTCATTTTGTGTAGGCGTGATATCTTTGGTGTCTTGAATGCTACAGCTGACAAATTGGATTCAAGAAAATTTCATCTTTGCAAAAGTGATTATTCTTTCTTGGTGGGGGTGAGGGGAAGGTGTTCTGTTTTCCTCCCATCTCTCTCTGCTTCCCTCCCACTGATGATTTCATGATGCAAATACAATTTTTTTTTTTAAAACTGGAAACTTGACTGCTGAGGTCTCTTCAATAACAACGTGTATATAGAACAAGAGGAGAGCTATTATTGTTACATCTTGGTATTGAATTTACGTCTACTTCACATTATAATAATACACGAAATATTTCACTGCTTTTTAGCATCACTGAAATTAATTAAATAAATAAAAGGCTTATCTAGCTGTAAGCTTTCTCTTTGAAGTCATTAGCACATATTCATTATTTTAGGGTAATTGCCTGCAGGTTTTGCACTGACACCACTTTTACGTGGCTCCTCTCTGGGCTATCTATGCTTTTGCCAAACTTAAAATGAATATAATTCTAAACTAGCATGTGGTGAATTAATAAAGTGGTCTTAAAACAAACAAACAAAAATCTTCTATCTATTCATGTGTTGTAAAGGGTTATGGATTTCTTAAGAGATTTTTAAAAAGATTTTCAGCTTATTTTTAGCTTGGCATGCACTATATAGTTTACTATCAATGTATATGTATTTTTTTTCCCTTACAAGAGGGCACACGTTTCTTGATGATAATCTATATATCTTGCACTCTATTAACAATTCCATTAGAAGAAGGGAGAAGTAACCTCCATGTCACAAAAACACTCAGTAGAAAGTGACAGACGCTTGCTGGGGGAGCTACCAGCTGGCAACAGAAGGGAAAAAATGCATGGATGTATGACTCTGTTGTTGACTTTCAAAGGATGGCTGGGTGCTGGATCAGCCAGTCATACAACCTGATGTGCCATGCTGGTTTTGATAGCTTCCTTCTAACACAGGTGTCATCCTTTGCTTATGGGGAATTGTTCTCATTCAGCCTGCTAACTCTGAGCCAAACCCCCAGAGTTTGGCTCATTATCAGCTTGGTAGTACAAAATGCGAAGAGTAATTGGCTATCAGAAAAAGAAAACAAATTAAGACATGGTTCAGTGAAATGCAATGGCTTTGTGGTTTTCTTTGGAATTGGAATGTTTCTTCAGTATCTGCCATATTTCGGTTGCTGAATGAGAAATGGTCTATAATTATAAAGAAGCATTGTTTCTTTTCCAGACTCATCTGTCCCTCCGGAGGGTGGTTACAGGCAATCCTTTAAAAGGATGTGCTGAGGCTCAGCCAGTGTAAATCAGTGCAGCTCTGGTTACTTACATATGTGTCATTGCAGGCACCTTTCTTGTTGGCCCCATGCACCACAGAAACAAATTGTGCCATGTAAAATCTCCTGTGCAGTTTGTGTCTGTATGTTACAGAGCTGTAATTTCAAATGTTTTTGGATTTTTTTGGATTTTTTGTATTTTTTTTGTTTTTGGATGCAGATGACATTGAAAAAAAGTGCAGTGATAAGCAATTTGTGCATATTACAAATTATGTTGAAGCCTGTTCTTAGCCATAGTGTTATTCTGTTATCTTAAAACTTACTCTACAAGACAATATTGTGCTATACAAGTGCACAGGACTATTCAAAAACCTGCTCTCATATGCTGGTTGTTTCTCCTGGGGAAGATAAATGATCAAATATCAAGCATTTATATTGCCTTCTCTTTCCATTTCATACATAAAGGAGCAATGTTTAATAAACCAGGATCTTCTTTTCCTCATTTACTTATATCCAACTGCATATTGCATGCCAAAGCAGGTTTTCTGAAGAGCATCTTGATTGCCAAAATTGTTGCTTACAATCTGTAGTTCAAGGTCAAACATCGTTACTAGTAAAAACATCTAAAAATCATTGAGTGGCAATTTGAGATGATGTTTTTAGAAGGAGGTTGTGAGAATATGACTGATGTGTCCTATCTGTCTACATATGTTCCCTAAAAGACTTCAAGACTAATTTTTCTTGCAGTAATAAGGACTGGAAGAAATATATATCTATTTTATCATTGTGTAGATATTATTTCAGGGAAACATCCTCTTTCAGCAGTTAGTAGAAGGTATGCATGTACATAAGAAGTACACTTTGCAATACTGCAAATTAGTAATATGGCTAATTTGAATAAAGATGGACTTCAGTACCTGTTCAAGTGTTTCCTGAATCAGTACCCTGGAGTATATTTTAATTTATTAAGATGCTGAACACGTGCCACAAGATTGTAGTCAGTGACATTTATACAAGCTGCTGATTAACATCTTTATCTAAACTAAATTTGAATCTTCAGATAAGCTTACTGATTTATAGGGATTTCAGGTTTTCAAGAGTCTATTTAGTCCAGATCAGCTGCTTTCCTAATGTGTTAAATGGCTGTGGTTGAACAACCTAGGCATTAATTTGACCCACACAAAAAATATCTACTCACCTTGTAATCTCACCTGATTTTTGAATATTATGTATTAAAATACTATCAAATAATACTTGTGTGTCCACTGTTGGTGTTGTCATTTCTCATGTGGTTTGCACAGAAAACAGAATTTCAGAACATATCTGAATTTTTTATTCTTTTTTGTTCTTTTTTATTGTTGTCTTTTTATTAGAAGAGTAATCCATGGAAAATGAGGTGCATTCATTTGAAACTACCTGAGAAGTACTGTACAAATTAATAAGAGCAAAAAAGAAAAAAAAATCTACAAAAAAAAAAAGAGAGAGAGAGAGAGAAAAGAAATTCTGTTTCATAAGAAGATGTTGAAAACAAGAACTTTCATACAGGAGTTGAGAGTAGGAGAATTGCCTAACTAGGTTCTTAATGCAAGTAGGTATTTTCAGGTGTTTGAGTGTGAAATAAATAGCTCCAGATAATAAAGCATTATGTTTCATTCTTCTTGCTTTGGCTCTTCCCCTTCACAGTATTCTGAGTTCTCTAGTTAAAATAACTCACAATAGCAAAATTGATTCTCTAGTTGTCAGTTATAGAAATAAAAATGCCCAATTTTCACCATTTGTCTCTAGAGTTTATATATATGTATCACTGCATAGCAGTATTTCTGGCAGTTGAGGTCTGTTTCTGAGTACATCAGAAAGAACTATTAATATATATTGTATAATGAGGACATAATGAAAACTACTCACAGTACTTTTTTCTGGACACAACATGATCCAAACAGCTGTGGTGCAAACTCTAAAACCTTCTTACTGATGGAGCAGAGAAGTGCAATGTAAATTCTTAACAAAAAGAGTAGTATGGTGCTTACGTAAATATGGTGGTCCTCATAATAATTACACCTGGAGGAGAAATCAAAGAATTTTTTGAGGCACCTATTTGTGCTGAAAGTTCTTGGTTAAATTTCAGTAATACTTTTTTTTTTTTTTAAGGCAGACCAAGATACTCTTGGCCTTTGCTGCAAGGGCACACTACTGGCTCATTTTCAACTTAGTGTCCACCCAGACTCCTAGATCCATTTCTGCCAAACTGATCTCCAGCTGGTTGATCTGGACACTGTACAGAGGATGGAATTATTCTTCCTGAGGTGCAGGACTTTGCCTTGCCTTCTGCTTATGACATTCCTGTCACTCTATTCTCCAGTCGTTCAAATCTTCCTAACAGTAACATTACGACCTGGTGTATCAACCACTACTTTCAGTTCTGGACCATCTGTTAATGTCTCAAGGTGGCCAGTCTCTTCTGTCCGTCTTACTGTAGTGTAAATTAATGTAATCTACACTCATGAAAAAAAAAAAAAAAAAAAAAAAAGGAAGAATTCTACGTTCCTAAGTATCAGTTTTCTTGTTATGGCATTGTGTATTTAGAAGGGTGTGATTTTTATGGCTCCATTTATATGCTGGCAGAAGACTTGCTGATGATATGAATATGCCAGCACAAGAATAGCTTTGCCCATACTTAGTTGACAGCATTAGAAAATTAATGAGAGCTATAAATAAAAAATAATGACAATAAAAAGATTATAGTAAAAGTTATACCTAAATTCTGTATAGCTGTATTCACTGACTTTGCAAGTATCATTTCTAATCACGTTGTCTTCTGTTACACTGGGGTGGGGAATTTCAGTCCACAATCCCTCAGCTCCTTAATCTTTCCATCTTGTGAGTCACTTTTTACAGAATATCTCTGTATGGTTCTATGAGATCTGAGAGGTCACTGAGTCACGTCTTTTTTTGAAAGCATTTTAAGTGTCAGTTGCTTTTCTGAGAGTTGCCATTATCAGGAGTATAAATCAGCAGGCTTGCTTTAGACAAGATTTAAGTAGTTTAACTGGTAATATGGAGCTAAGTCCATCCTTTCTCACACATTTTCCTAACAATGTTTTCTGTTCTTGTTTATGAAAAGGTTATGTTTACCGATAGGAAAGCTATTGTTCATCATCTCTTGCTCTTAGACAGTATATTTGCTGTGCGGCTGAAAACAGTCAAAGGTCAGAGTAAAATAGTTCTAAGAGAAACTTTATAACAGACGTGCTTTAATTTTGGTATTATACAATCATACTTAATAATGTTTTGTGGTAGGTAATTTCTGTTCAAGAAAGATTCAGGAAGAAACACAGGGATAGATAAATAGGTAATTTTATAAAAGGAAATGAGAAGAGCCTTATACAAGAATTATTTAATTGTATCTCACGTTCATCATAGCCCATATATTTGTTGTGTGTTCCCCCCACCCATATATCCAGAAGGTAATTGTTCTAGCTGTGCTCCTCTCATAACAAGAATGAAAGATTCATAAATTTTATATTGCTGAACTAACCCGTCAGAGAAATCAGTGGGAATGCAGCCAGAGAATTTGTCACTCTTTTAGTTATCCTAAATTTCTCATCTTGGCACGCATACATGCAGCAAGTTGCCCCAGTTACTTCAAAAGAGGCCTCAATAATTTGAATACTCAGGATTCTAGGCGTTTTGGTCCAATCTGCCTTGGTCTGATGACTAAGATATTTGGTGAATAACAGTTACATTGCACCAGTATCACTCTGTTCTCATGGAGAGGGATAGGTAGAGACATGGTGCTGCTGATCTCACTTGATCGTACTGCTTTATCAGCTGCTCAGCAGTTCCAAGCAGGATAATAACTGTAGCCAGGGTAAATCCTCTTTTGTTTGTTGCGTTGTTTTATCCATAGACTACACAATCATGTAAAGAATATTTATGTGTCCAGCTGAGTAGCTGAAAACTCAGAATAGTGAAACATCTGTTTCTTCCTAGTCTCATCACTTCTTTGAGCTTCATTTACCACTAATATTCAGCACAGCTGCCTACCACTTTTGCCTCATGTTATCTCTTTCTTGCCAGTATTTCCATGTTTTTGTTGCTTTTGCAGCCTTTCAACTACCCTAATGATAAAATCCTGCTGCTATTCTGTATTCCTTACATAATTCAAGAGACCAACTGCACCTATACTGTTGAGAGATTGATTTTTATCTCTAACTTGTGTAGTTACTCTTGTTTCGCTGATGTAACATCTTTGTTTCTGATAATGAAATGAGGTCTTTAAAACTTACCTATGAAGTGTTGTTTTTTCCTTGTAATAGCATTGCTCACATTCAGTGTTTCTGTACAATCATTTTTCAGCCTTTTCTATTGTCAAATGTGTGGGGTTTTTTTGTTTTGTTTTGTTTTTCCAAAAAAAAAAAAAAAAAAGTGTGTGGTATGCAGGGGTTTAGCAGCTCTGGTCTTTTAGGGATTTGCCTTTATTCATTCACACTTTGTCACCAGCTGTTTCAGTACAACCTCCTAAATTCCTTTTGGAGCTGTAGGCAGTGTGTTCTACAAGTCCTCCCAGCCTTCATAGCTCCCTTTTGCAACCTTTTTCCCCATCAGCAGAGAGGAAGAGCTGTATGTCAGCAGCTTCAAGGAAGGAGTTCCCTTCTGCCCAACACAGAGTCTGCAAAGAGCAAAGGCTGTCAATGTTGATAGCTTGCACGTGGCTTGAAGGATATTCAAGAGGAGGTAGTAGATGGCTACACCTTAATCCTTCTTGCCTAGTGTTTTTGAAAGCTCAGAAGTTAAGAGCAAAGGAACTGAGTGAACGAATGTCAAAGAAAATAAATGGGCTCACTGAAGCTGGGAGTGCAGCTGCCTCTTCCAGTTGAGGGACACCTGCTTCCACCTTCATTTAAATAACCAAAATGAGAAGTCTGAGGCCACCTGCCAACTGATTGTTAAAGCTACAGCTGCTGAATAATCAATAAATTGCTAAATCTCACAGTTTTGAATTTTTGGGAAATTTGAGTCTCAAAATTTGGCAATCTTTAAAAAAACACTTCCTATGTTTGCCCTCCCCCCACTTAAATTCTTCATCAAGCAAGTATAATCAAATTGTCATTTCAGAATCATATAGCATACTGTTTTTTTCTTGAAATGAAGTAACAGCATGATCTGACAACAGATAAATTGCTACTTAATGGCAAACAGACATATAATTAGCTTAAATGACCTTAATTTCAGCCACAAAATGTTTGGTGATACTATGGATTCTACTTCTCTCTCTTGACAGCTGGGAAAGTCTGCCAGCCTGGGAAATGGGTTTGCTTTTGAACCCCACATTCCAGCTTTCTGTTCCTGGGGAGGAACACACATGTGGTTTCTCCTAAAAGCAGGCTGCAACACGTGGCTAACGTGTGGCTTTGAGTGTTAAAGGACAGCAGTGGTATTCTGCCCCAAGCGCATGTAAAATACCCCAGCTGCTTTTCTGGCCTGGATATGTCCATCGAGATAGGGTGATATTTTTTCCCTTTTTTAGAATTTTCAGTACTACTTGGAGGCTTCCATTTTTTTGTTCTTCTTTCCTGTTCTGTTCCTATGAATCAGAAAGATAGAAGTATAAAACTCTGGGTTTTTTGTGTTTTTTGTTGTTGTTGTTGTTTTTTTAAACCACTAAATATTACTATTTGGAATGAGTTCTGAATATACTAAGCATCATGCTGCAGTTTGTTGTAGGAGGCGCACTTGAAACTGAATCACTTGAGGTGGTTTTTAGGTGGTATGGTTAGACGTTTTTAAAAATGATTTGAATTGAGAAGTCTGATATTCAGTGTAGGGAATCAGCAGGATATTTAGTCAGGAAAAGTGCACTTATATCCACCACATACACCCGACACAATTGGAGCTCATTATTAATGCACTCGCTGTTTCAGAAATATTGTAACACCTGGACCCGCACATTCTTCACATGGCAGCATGACTAGCTGCCTTCATTTGCTGCAGATTGAACAAATGGCTGCTTAAAAAAACCTTGACAGAATACCTACTGCTTCACTTGACTCCATGTGGCTGCATGAATCTATTCAGAATTGAGATTATTGCAAGATCAAGACCTCGACTGGCAAAATAAGAGCTGGATGATGTGATCTGATTCAAGTATCACGCTGTTATGTGGTGCTGAGCACCAGGCTTAATATATAAGTCTTGGTGTAGGTTATCTTCCCAGAATTTTTAGGTGAGAAAACGAATTTTCTCTATATTACCATTCTATTCCAGACTGTGAGCTTGGCAGTTGTTAGCCCAGATACGATATTCTATCTCAACAGCTTTCCTTTGCACTGCAAACGTATTTCTGTCATGTAATGAGCTTCCGTGGTGCCATGTGTATGTTGTTGCTTGTGCATGAGGGATGACAGGTTCTGATGTAGTGTCACAATGAGATGCACTCATTCCTCAGATGTGCTGTGACTGGGCACCAGGCCAAGGAGGTAGGGTTTCCAGTACCCAAGAAGCACTGTGCTTTGCTGCTCAGAGTGGGATTTTGCTCTGGTAAATTGTAGATCAGTTTCTATGCAAACTAAACCATCGGGTCGGGTTGTGGTTCACTGGTGAACCCTGGTCAGGAACAGGTCTGATCCTACACATGCTTATTTGTTCCAATCGTTTCAGTTAAACATTGGTATACTGAAGACATACCATTTTATTTTGAATGTTTTCTTTCCTAATTTTATGATGATTCATAGGAATTTGCATAAGTTTGGTCTGCTATTTATTTAAATAAGCTTTCTGGCTTTAAGCACTCCAGACATCCTAACAAAATGGTGTGTCTTTAGTCATGCCAGTAAGGTTGGGCACTGTGACGTTGCTAGGAAGGTGTGTGTGTGTGTGAACTGAGCCAGCTTTGTGGTCTTCAAAAAGGGGCAGTGATCCAAAAGCACCATTGCTCCTCTGATAAGCCGGTGTTTTGAAAAAACCCTATAACAGCAACGCAAACCTCAGTAGCGCATACCTGGAATTCAAATGAACCAGCTGCTGAGGCAGCACAGCACAGCATGTGCAAGTACATTTCATAACAGCCTCCCACAGGCTTTTGGATTTTTTGTTTCTCTTCAGCTTAAAGAAAAAAGTCAGTAAAAAATCTTGAAATAAATCTTTAAAGAGCATGTTTAGGAAGGGATTGTCTTTGGATGGGCTATTCCAAAGGCGTTACAACACAAACAGGGCAGGAAATCTTGCCTGCAGAGTCTTTACCTTTCTGTAGATGGTAAATCAGAGCAGATTTTGAAGGATGCGTAAACAAACATGCCTTGTGAGCTAGGGTTCTTCTGATAGACAGTTACAGTACTCCTGCTTTTTGGTGAAGGAAACAATTCTACTCCCAAACAGTAAGGAAGATAGTTATTAGCACGAAAATAAGAAGCAGGTGCTTCTTTGCATATACTAACAGCAAGGTCTTGCTTAGTGAAGACTTTCCATCTCTGTTGTTGGATTGCTCACAAATAGCATTGATAGAAAAGCAAACTCCTGTTCTTGGAAGAAAGGAAGAAGGGAAGAGAAATCTATTGAGGTCAGCAGTAGTCTTAGGCATGAGTTTTCTTCCCAGCCCTTTCTTAATCCATAGTTTCAAGGTGCACAAAAGTTTTCAAATTCTCTTGCATTAAGACTCTGTCTCATCCTATTGAGCTGCTTTATAGGTTCTGCAAAAGAGACACCATTATTTAAGTTCAAGGACTTTTTATTCTGATGATTTGATTGTTTCCTGACTGAGGAAGATTTCTCAGCCTGGTTGCTGGGAAAACTGGAAGGACAGGACCTCAGCCCTGCTGCCTCAACCTATTTGGGCCTGGGAGAGCCCTGACAAAGGAGCCCTCTTTTCACTTCAGAGCTAAACAGTGTCTCCTTTTCTTATGTGCTGCAGTTTCATATTGAATTCTTGCATGTTTTCACTGGTTTGAGAAAAAGTACAGTCTCTATCAGGAGTTCACCTTTTTCCCACTTCCTGCTGCTAATTTCAGATTCTCTCTACAACACAGACCCATTTGTTTTCTCAATAAGTTTTTCAGATCTTGTTTTCTTAATGTTTTTAGTCTCATTCATGGGAATGTTTTATTAAGAATCACTGTGTCAGAAACCAGTTTCTTCCACCATAATGAACCTTAATGAAGGCAGAGTGTTGTAACGAGATGTGCTGATTAGCTTTAGGAAGAGGATGCTGTAGTCCAGTACAAGCTGTTTCACACTGACTTTTTTGTCTCATTGTGAAATTTAGAGGAAATGATTCTGGCTTTGATTCCTCTCTAATCTAAATTGGATTATGGACAGAATTATTTTCTAACAGTCATCTCATTGATAGAGCTATTTCTGTGGTTCAAAGTAAAATATTTACTTAGCAGGTCCTTTCTGGAATAAACTAAACTCTCCCCTGGCCGAACGCTGACAGGCCAAACCTTGGCAGTGCATTTTTAAATGGGGGAGGATTGCATTTCATCCTGTGCTGTCCATCTGCAGTGGGCTTGCTCTGCCTCGGTGCCTGCCCGGCTCCTGACACGGGGAAGCAGGCACAGCCTGGCAGAGGAGCAGGGCTGGGAAATCTCTGGTCCTCTCCTCCTGTCAGGTGGCAGAGGTGCCTTGCTGGCAGTGTCCCCCAGAAAGGTAGCTTTGGTTACATCAGGGATGAAGAGAGCTCTGAGTTTCTTTATTTGTGCTGTAAAGAGAGCAGAAGTAGTGTTGGGGTAAAATTAAATTTTTGATACATAAAGCTACTTAAATATTTTTTTAAATGCACCAAGTAAGCTTGGGAAAATCATATATTGAATTAATTTCCCATATATATATACAGACTGAGAGAAGAACTCCTTGAGAGTAGCCCTAGTAAGAAGGACTTTGGAGTTCCTGATAGATGAAGAACTTAGCATGAGCCAGCAGCATGCACTTGCAGCCTGGAAGGCCAATGGTATCCTGTGCTGCATCAACAGAGTGTTGGTCAGTGGGGAGAGGGAAGGGATTCTCCCCCTCTATTCTGACCTTGTGAGTCCCCATCTGGATTACATCCGGGCCTGGTGGCCATGGCAGAAGGATGCAGTGTTTTTAGAGAGGGTGCAGAGGAGGGCCAGGAGGATGCTCAGAGGGCTGAGGCAGCTCCCCTACAAAGACAGGCTGGCTGAGGGATCTGGGCTTCTTCAGTCTGGAGAATAGAAGGCTCCTGTTAGTGGCCTTCCAGTACTTTGAAGGATCTTATAAGCAGGAGTGAAATCAACTTTTTACACAGGTAAGTAGTGATGCGACAAGGGGGAACAATTTTAAACAAAAGATGGGGAATTAGATTTTATATGAAGGGCACATTTTTCACTCAGAGGTGCTGAGGCTCTGACACTGCTGCCCAGAAAGCAGTGGATGCCCCATCCCTGGAGGCGCTCAGGACCAGGTTGAATGAGGCCCGGGGCAGCTGAGCTTGTGGGGGGCAGCCCTGCCTATGGCAGGGGGATGGAATCAAATGATCTTCCAGGTCCCTTCCAACTCAAACTATTGTACGGTTCTGTGATTCCTGTTAAGACTTTGTTGTATTTTGCTTCAGCAGGAAAAAGCTTCTCAGCAACAGTTGGGTCTTTTACTGTTTCAAATGCCTCATTCTTGGTCTGTGATGGAGCTAAAAGCACAAACATTTGTTGAATTTAATATTTTTTTAATTAATGTGTAAAATTCTGGGGGGGGTGTTGATATTAATTTCATGTTTTGCTTTCCTCATCCATACAATCCATAGCACATTACCTAAATGTTTTTTTAAGCCAGCTTCATCGTAAATCACTCCTTATGTTCAAAACAGCTGTTTTTATTAATTCCTTATAACATAACAATGATATTCCACTTAATGCCTGAAGGAGCTGGCATCTTAAAATAGGTGCACATGGTTTGGTTCCTTTTTCACATTAGAGAATAAACCTCAGTAACTTTTGTTTTTCATAAAACAGCATCAGTTCATTGTACAGGAGAAACAAGCTTATTAGTTGGTGAATTGTGTTTTCTCTTTCTATTTTTCTTGCTTTAGTTGTTGTTTAGCAGGTGCTACTTACAGCTCTTGAAGTAATTTCATATTTAGGTTTTATTCTGTTTGTTCTGTTACAACAAAGCATTATCAAAATAACTTGCAAAAGAAATACTCCAATCAGCTTGATTTCGAAGCACTTTTTTTCTCTTAGATTCTGAATTCTAACTTAATGTCCTGAATGAATGCAGATCACATTAAATTTATTCTGCAACATATTAGATATGAAGTTCCTTCCTTTTACCAGATATCATCACTTACAGCTTTTTTTATGATTTTGGTAGCTTTAAAGGGACATAAGGAAGCAAAAAATACAACCTGCTTTATACAAGAAAACAAGAATTTGAAAATCTGATTTTGTCAGTAGAGAATTATGGGATGTTGTTTATTACCATTTTCATTCTGAAGAGGAATCATATGAGATACATTACATCATATTCTGTATGTTTAATATGTTCGGCAGGTATTTTCTTTCTTACCTGTATGGGAATAATGGAGAGTTGCTTTGATGACAATTGGCTGAAAAAATACAGCAAGATTTGTAAGCATAAAAAATCATTTGTACCAAAATACTGTTTTCAGGCTCTGAAGAAGTATTTAACGCATAGGGGGAGACTGTGCCTTTGTTGCATAGTCTCACTTCAGTCACTTTAACTTTGATTCCAGATTTGGGATTGTGTGTAATTTTTGCCATACATTTAATGAAGAAAGACTTCAGAATTTTAAATCTCGATGACAGTGGTCCTTGAGAGGAACCAAGGTCCTTTTTTGTTTCTAGTGAATCCAAATAAACATATTATTGTAATCCTAGCTGATAGGCTTTTTCTGTAGAGAAAATATGTTTACTTTATTGTTCCAGTCAGATTCCTGGAATATTCAGTGCCTTCTCTAAGTTAAAATATATTCATCCTCTAACAAAAATGGAAGTGCATTACACAAACTGAGAGATTTATTGCCCCTTAAGGAAACTGAACAGCTAAGCTCCCAAAGTGAAGAAAAGACCATTACTAAGACTATTCCATTTCTGTCTCTGTCTTTTGGATATTAAACTTGACACTCAGCTGTCATCCATTGTGCCCAGGAGAGAGTAGAAGGGAGAGTAGCTGCAGTTGTCAGTCAGCAGACTGAGTCAGCATGCATAATACACAAATAGTTGCTGAATTTTGCTTAACCCGTTAGCAAAATGTGAGCTGAAGGACAAAGTTCCTCCTTCAGTCCTCACTACTCACTTTGTGCTTACTGACATTACCAGCTGGTACTGCAGGGCTTTGCTGATGGTTGAGGACGTGGTTAAGGTGTAGCTAACAGTGAACCCTCAGGAGGGGAATGCAAGACTGGCTGGATCAGCTGGGCAAAGTCTTATCACCAGGAAAGAGAGATCATGTAAGTTTGTCTTTTTGCAATTGCAAGATTCCCCATTCACAAGCCCTATGAGTGGTGGAACATCATGGAATTTGCCCTGATTATCAAGAGCCAGATCTAAACAGCTAACTTACCTTTGTCCAACCAAAATGGAAAGGACGCCTGGCATTTTGACTAAGCTGGAAGTTTGGAAGTTTCATTAGAAATGTGTGGTTTGGATGAATGTGGCAGATTTTTGTTGAAAAACAGAATGCCTGAGGCCTCTGTATCTCACTAAAAAGAAAGAGATTGATGATTTGGAAGTAACTCTACAGTGCTTATTCTCTTATTCTCTTAATAAGTTCAGTTCCTCAGACAGATCTCTCCCATGGTTTCTGACACCCAGGACTCATCCTAAATGCAGTAAGACTTACTCAGTGAATGAATAGGAAGACAATCTTGATGACCTTTGGAAAGAAAAAAAAAAAAAAAAAAAAAAAGAAAACATTTTAACAAACAGTTTGTAACTCATTCTAGTTTAAATTCTAAGGTCTTTTCATTAAAGAAAAAATATGATTCATTGTCCTGGTATTTATTTTTTACTAAACTTTGTTCATCAAGTTGACCTAATAAGAAAAGACTTGAAAATTCAGCAAATTGCTTAGCCTAATTTCCATATTTTTTTTCTGAGGAAAGGCATCTCATTTGCATGCTGATCTTGTTTTTCATTCTGCTCTGTTGCTAGAAAACCCTGAATAATCCACTAGCTGCACATTCTTTGTCTTGTTGAAATTCAGACTCGTTTTTCTTGAGTATCATTGTATTTAGCAAAGAGTGGAAGCACTATTTCAAGAATATATGGCTTGATATATACAAAAGTTGTACTAGAAATGAAAACACCTAATTTTTTTTTTTTCACTAATTGTGGCACTAGAGAAAGAGCTGGTGGGAAAGATGTGTACTACTGCTCATCTCACAAGAGAATCAGGTGACTTCATTGGACAAATAGTTAGCCAGAATGACCTTATTACATGGATGTAACAGGGAATGCTTTCTAAGCAGAATGCAGGACTTCACAGCTAATTGTGTTGATAGATTGGCATAATGCTCACCATAAAATAATGATTCCCTTGCACACAAGGGAGCATGTTCATGAGGTGAATTATTAGTCTTTGTAAAATAAGATGTAAAAAGCAAGCAACTTATTTCTTTTATCAAAAAGTTACAGAAATACAGTAGACTTTAATGCATTTGTGTTGCGTTTCCTGGGCAATCTGTCTATTTTATGCTTGTGTATGGATATTGGAACAGCAGGTTCTGTTTTCATAACTCTCCATGTATTGTTGCTGCCAAACCATAACAGTGTCGACTGGCAGTGAGGGTATTTGGCCCTCCGTACCCTCATGCACTGTAAATCTGTTATTTTCATATAAATAGATTTCTCACCATGCAAATTAGATCAGAATCTAATCTTGATTTTGAACATCAAATTTCGAATGACGAATTAAGGTCATTTTATCTTGTTTGTTAGGGAATAAATGAGCTCAGGGTGTTTTTTCATGTTGTAATTGTATGTATTGTGGAGCAGCAAAACCCCATGAGGGCATGGACTCTTCATTACAGAAGCTATAACGCTCCTGGCCTGTGGCAAACACTAAATCCATTCCAAATTTGAGATTTGCCGGGGTTTGTTTTGTTTTGTGTAGGCAATTCAATTAAAAATAGGATATCAAAGAATACAAGTTGAATGTTTATCTTGCTGATATGCAAATTATGATTGGAAAAAGTATACGAGTTAGTCTTATTTTTTCCAAACAATTCCCAGTAATAAATAGACTGTTTCCATTCTTAAACAGAGGCTTGAATTATGTGACAGCAGTGATTATTTTCTTGTTTCTGGAATCTGTGTGAAACTGAAAGGAAAGGTGTTAGTACATAGAAGAGACTGAACTCTTAGTGGCATGCTTGGGATGAGAAGTGTTTGCCCATGAAAGAATGGTCACAGCTGTGAGGTCAGCCACAAAGTAACAGCTGTTGGCATTAGGCGGATGTCCAGCAGGATGGATTTCCTGTATCTTCCACAGCAGTTGCAAATCCCTCATATAATCAGATTTACTTGCAGTGCCAAGGTGTTGACAGTGGTAGGGTCTGGACAAACACTCTTAGCAGCTATGGGATGGTGTTCTGAAGTAAAACCAGAAGATTGTTTGGCTCTGCTTTTCTTCTTCAGATTGGTCCCTTAACTCTCTTTTGCAAGCCAAAAACCAAGGACATCTTCCACTGCAGTGTGATGTGAACTCTCATTTCTTTGTTTATAGCAGATGTCAAAACTTATCACTTTAAGTTGCCTAATACCTGCTCATCAAAATGGGATGGATTGCTGCTTAGAAGCATTACTTGCACAAAGTGCTGCCTACAAATCACTTTATGGTGACATACCTGTGGGCAGTGATTGTTTCATCTTATTAAAAACACAGTTGTTTCCCTGCTGCCTTCTCCTCCTTATTTGTTGATTGATAGTCACATATTGTGAATTTCTGCACTGTGCATGTTAATATGTGAATGGAATAAGGATGATCTTTCTGATGTTTGTGAGAAGAATTGAAATATGGGGTCTGGATCACTGCCTGAACTACCAGCTGCTCCTACCTGGAAATGGCAGGCATTTAGATGATAGAAAAAGCTGGTTGTTTCTAAACTGCTGATACCCTTGACAGAAGGTATAAATGTTGTAGGCAGTCTGAGTGCTGCCTTGCATAGTACTCATTTGTAGCTGCTCTTAACAGCAGATGTGCTGGAATGTTATTAAAGGAATGGTTTGGAAAACTGGTGAAAAAGAAAAACTGTAAGTCACATAATATTCATTACAGAAGTGATCTCCCATCAAGTCCTTCATTGTTGGGTCTACTGTTATGTGGAAAATCAGAATAATCCATTTCCGTAGCTCCAGTTCTACCTTAAATTGGTCTGATAAATATCCTACTGTAAGCTTCATATTTTGTTAGTGGATTTTAATATTCAGCTGTACAATGCCTTAGCTGTCTATATCTCATCTAAAATAAGAGAAAATTGTAAATACGTATTTCAAAATGTGTGACTAATTTTAGTACATTCATAGCATTTTGTGAGAGAATATTCCTCTCACTTGCAAGCGGGGCTGCAAAGTGCCGGCTCCATTTCTCAGTTTAAACAAGCAAACTGAAGCAGCGCTGTTTCTAATCCACGGGCTCCCTCTCCTGGTCTGGGTGCTGCTTGGCACCAACTGTACATGTGCGTCTGTACTGGAGAGGTGAAAGTTACTCACAAAAGCAAATTGATTTAATCATGTAATAATGGCTCAGCGGTGTCTGTAACTTCTTTTATGTTTAATCATAGCACTGTTAGCGGTAGTACTCAAAGCATTTATAGCAATAATGAAGTGAGTTCTGGTATTGTGATGATCTGGGTTGAAGGGCAAGGTTTAGCATTCAAATGCTGATTAGGTCTTGTTTCACAAGTATTGACAGCAAGATTCTGCAAATAATATTAACAAATATAATCAGTGAACTTGCATCTCCAAATAACTACATGATTGCATACAGTCTAATTGAAAGGAGACTGATGTATTTGTTTCAATTCCTACTATTCTTGCAAATGGTCCAATTTAGATGTGTTTTCTTCTATTATTGTGTAGAGTGTCTTTGTGTTACTATTTTCATATTAGAAACAGACAATACTGTAAATTGCTTAACGAACTTGGTGCCCTAGAGTCATAAAACTCACCTTGTAGTTGTCTCTGCCTAAGAAGCCACTACTTCAAGTTTTTAAGTCAACTTCTAAATAGCATAAAATAATTTTGTGGCAGTTTCAAAGATTTTTGTGTGTGTGTTTTCACAGAATTTTTTAAGCATTAACTTATAAACACAAATAGCTAGCTTGGTGCTCATTTTGTGCTGGAGTAAGTCACTACAGAGCGTCACAGTGACATAAGCTACATAGAATGAAAGATTTATTTAGAAGATCAGTGGTACAGGTTGGGGCAGGGCTGGCAGAGGGGTTTTCTATGCTTATGACAATGCAAAATGAGCACAATAACAGTGTGAGATGCATTCACTTCACAAAATCAAGCCTTTATTCCAGGGCCTGAGCTTACAGCAAATACTGAAAACAGTCCCTAGGATTTTTGTTGATGCTAGAAGCTGTATGAAAATTTGTCACAAGGAAGATCCCACAGGAGAACTTCCAAATTCTGCAATTCATTCAGAATCCCATTTTTAGAGCTGCTGTTTCAGATGTTCCTCCCAGCCACACTTAAAGTGAGTGCTGTCACTTATGTATCATGAAGTAAAAACAACTGTGAAAGAATTATAGCTGTTCTCTCAACTAATTTATCTTTTGTGCCAAAGACACCAGCATTTGAACTTTTCATGTGGACAAAGAATATTAGATGCAAGTGAGAAGTGCTAAGCTCTTTCCTGCTGAAAGTTAGTGTGATTTGTGCTACATGCTGAAGGGAATAGAAACAAAACACAATTTATAAGTCAATAATTTCTGCATTTTCTAAAAATTCACTTGTTCTAAGCTTACTACATCCATTTGAAATGACAGCTAATCTCAGCGTGTTGCTATTCACACTATGTTCTTAGTCATCTGTTTTATCATCTGTATAAATCTTCTATCCTGACTGTTACAAAGTATCTGTTCAGTTAAGTTTACAGGGATTGAAATTATTTCCAAGGTCAAAAATTTAGCCTGTGTAACATCAGCATTCTGCATCATACAAGTAGCTTGAACTAGTCAGTGGAAAGTAGCTTTAACATGTGTTGGTCAAACAAGCTGTCTGATGCAAACGTACCATCATTTACTAGCTCCAATGGTACCTTGTAACCACAGTAACTTTTAACTTTTTGTACCCCTAATAATTAAACCTATTTACAGTTTTTGAGGCACATTGAGCTCTTTGGAGGAATGGCAATGCAATCAATCATCATGATTTCCCATTAAAGCTGTTTGTTTTTTTCTGTTGTGCACAGGTACTTGGAACACCAAATGAAGATACATGGCCTGGAGTCCACTCATTACCCCATTTCAAACCAGGTAGGTCTAAATATCACATTCATCCATGTTTTCCTTTACCTGAAAATACAGGCCACAGCTAATTCCTGCCCACAGTCTAGGAACTTGCTTGTGAAAGCATCCCTTGTGTTTTTTTGGCAGCTCCTAATTTACTAAAGAATCTCCACAATGTTCAAAATGACCTGAATTCAGCGCAGAAACCACAATGCACATTTTCTTGCTCCTCACTATTTATTATGCTCAAGGTGTTGTTATTTGTTTGATTGATTTTTTCCTTTTGCTTAATTTCGTTTGCTTTCTTTTGCTTTTTCTCCTGTTTATTACAACATAAGCCCTGACCTGCTTGCATTCCCCTGCTATGTTTTGCTACTGAGCATCACAACTTGGCATGCTGATTCCCAATTAGCTTTACTTTTCCACAGACCATTCTGAACTTTAAGGAATACTGAAGGAAACCAAAGAAGAGGGGAAAGACTTAGTGAAAGCTGAAGCTACTACTAGATCATCTGTTAGTACCTTTCTGCAAGTTACTTTTTTTTAGTGGGTGCTATAATCTTAAGTTGTCACAGTCTACAACCGTTCTTGAATATCTGTACTACCATCTGATACATTTGTGCAAAAAGAAGCAAGGAGTGTGTTCCCTAGAGACTTAGAAGTGGAAAGTCACCTTCATTATGCTACAATGAAGTTTGATGTGGGGCCTGTCCTCCATCAGTATAAATGACGTCGTTGACAGAATTAATTCAGGACTTACATTTCAGGTATCTTGCTCCTTGCATGCCTAAGGGCTCTCTGTAGGCTTCTGGTTCTGCTTTACTGCATACAGCGTTCCCTTCAGCTTTTGTCATAAACTGTGAAAACTTGATATTCTGTGTCATTTAAGACCAATTTCCAAGTCCTCTTATATGTCCAATTTAGAGAAGAAGATTCCTCTTTCATTCCAGCATGCCTTGTTCATTCGATTTGCAGTATTGTAATGGCAACTCCAGCTATTCTGTTGGGTAGTAAGGCAGAGGACTTGAAAAGGACAGAGATCAAGGCAGCTCTGAAAATGAGAGAGAGAAATATTGTTGGACTTCTTCTGGTAATAAAACAAAGCTTTGAGAAAAGGACAGGCAGACATTTTTGCACACTTCCACACAGTTTTTCAGTCTCTGCCCTACTGTGGTCTTATTGCTGTGTAGTTACACAATCACAGAATCATAGGGATTGGAAGGGACCTCTGGAGATCATCAAATCCAACTCCCTGCTAGTTGCAAAGGAAAGCATCCAGGCAGGTTTTGAATATCTCCAGATATTCAGACTCTACAGCTTCCCTGGGCAGCCTGTTCCAGTGCTTGTAACTCACAAAATAAAGAAGTTTTTTTAATGTTTGCATGGAACTTCATATGTTCCAATTTGTACCCATTGCCTCTTTTTCTGTTGCTGGGCACTGCCGAAAAAGAGCCTGGCCCTATCCTTTTGACATCCTTAGATACTTGTATTGCTAAGATCCCCTGTCAGTCTTTTCCATGCCTCACCAAGGCAGAGTAGAAAGGGAGGATCATCTCACTCAACTTATTGGCCACACCTTTTTATAACGCATATATGCATTATAGTATGCATTATTGCATATATGCAATCCACAGTATTCTTCCTAAATTAGTGTGAATTAAACTTTTTAAGAATTCAAGACTTTGTGTTTCTCATTTCTGTTACTGATTAATAAGTGAGTACACATGTAGAATCCTTACAAAAATTTAGTGGCCTGTAAAAACATTTCAAAGATACTGCTTTTATCCAGGGAAATTAAAGAAAAGGAGAAAACCTGGAGATGCTGGTGTACATTCTGTGAATTTATTTTCTTTCACATTCTGCATTCAAGAGTTTTGAACAGTAGATGGCAGCCAAGAAACTTCCTGGCTTAATTCTTCTTTGCCTTCTAATTGTCTTTAGGAATGTGGGTTTATTACCACAGAAGAACATCAGGAAATAAATCCACAATGCATACTCCATTAATTCTAATTTTTAGACAGGCATTGTATTAGACTTGCTTTTATTTTATCTGTCCTGGAATTTTGTCAGCTATGAGTATAAAACAGTTATAAAAATGGGGAGAGGAGGGAAGGTGCCCCTGAATCAGAACATGGTCATTTGGTATTCTCACAATTTCTGCTCAGTGTAATCTTTGTTCTCTCAAATCCTTTTCACCTCTGAAGTATGCAGATCTGCACGTTAGAATAATTATTACCCATCTGGCAATTGTTTAATGATTCTAGGACCTGTTAACGCAAAGTGCTGAGCTCCCTAATTTGTATACACTGTGGAGGTCTAAGAGCACTCCAAAGGAAAAAGCCCTTCTCTGTAGTTGCTTGAAGCACATATTGTGTTCTACATTCCCTTTGTGTCTTGGTTTAAAAATAAATAAATAATAAAGTAATAGAAACAATAATCTTAACTGGACAACCAAAATTTGGTGTAAATACCCCAAGAGTAATAGGACTTTATGCTGGTAGGTCTTGAAATTGTGAGAGCAGCAAAAGACATCACCTCTGGGATCACACCAGGATACTAGCAGCAGGTTCTGCACACAGTTCTCTGACCCATGGACTGTGCTGGATTTACACTGTGTGCTCATGCTGTTGGGGTCAATGAAGGTGTTTAGTCATGGATATCAGGTTCTCTGTTCCTTCTTAAGAAAAAGATTTCCTTTGTGCCACTCCATGCATGGCAGTTTCTGTCAATGGCAAGGCTGACTGGCTCCACCTACCAATGCTCAGCCAGCCATGTTCCCTTTCCTGTTGAAATTGTTACACTCTTATGTTATGCCCTAGACAAAACATTCTAAGTTTATGGGACCAAAACACCCTTCTTTCTTGAATAATTTAACTAAGAGCAAAGTGAATGATTTTATTTATTTCTTAGATTAATACATTCAGGATAACTTACTCTTTTCCTTTCCTTAGTCGGAGTGCAGAGTAACCTGAAATGTCTCATCAGCTCTCAGCCAATTCCATTACTCTTTAAGATCTGTGAAACTACTGCATTTGATTATATATGATATAGGGTTAAATAACTCCTGTGCTTTGTGTCTCTTTGTGTGGACTGTGAGTTTTAAGACAGCACTGGTGATGAGAGTATCAACGTCCACTTAGGGAAGGTTTTGATGTCATAAACTGAGTTAAGCGGTTAAGTGAGCATAAAACAATGGGATTTAAACAGGAAGTATCAGTAGTAACTCCAGTAAAAAATAATAATAATAATAAAGTGGCACATTAAATGTCTACAGAGTTGGGAAGACTTATGAGAGCAGAAACAAGATTTCATTGTATTTCTTGTTTGCATAGATATAAATAACTAATTTTCATGCTGTTATTTGATAGGACGCAGTCCAGTGCTGCAGGGAACTAATCACATTTTAATGGGAGAAACAAGTAATGTCTGAAAAACATGACATTATCCTCTTCTCCCCTAGAGTGGTCAAAGGTCTGATTATTCTGGTAAGCAGCCAGTGCATAAATGGTGATCTCTGACATCTTTATATGCAGGAACTTTTCTGATGCTGAATTAGAGATGCATTTCTAAGGGTAGCAGTGGGTGGCTCTACATCAGTTAAACTCCTAACCTCAGTAATTTTAACAGCCTGTAACTATGGAAATAAAATGGACGTAATTTGTTTTTTTTTTGTAATTTGCCATTAAAAAAGTGAGAAAACAACTTATATTTCATATGCCTGCTTTGAGATCTTTGATTGCAGTCCATCTCACAAATACTGAAAGTGATATGGGAGATACTTATAGATAAAATTTGGCCTATTCTTTGAGTTTATCAAGATCAGCCTCAACCGTTTGTGTTTGCAGACATATAAACACAAGCACACATGCACACATCCTGCTTAGTAAATTACTTTCAGGAATGATCTAAAAAATGCATTTGAAAATTCTGAAATATGTCAGAATGTAGGATTCGGGTTTTACTTCTGTGATTCACTTTGAGTCTGTCATGATTGCTGTAATCTTGAATGTGTCTTCCTGTACTCAGATACAACCAAAGAAACCCAGCCATTCAGGATCATTGTGAAAAGAACTTATTTGCCCTCACATAGAAGGCAGTTTGAGTAAATTACAAGATGGAGCAGTGTTCCAAAACATGCTGCTTCTTTACCAGCCTCATAGAACTATAGAATCATTAAGGTTGGAAAAGACCTCTAATATCATCTTGTCCAACTGTCCATCTACCTCAAATATGTCCCACTAAATCATGTCCCTAAGTATAGCATCTACACATGTCTTGAATACCTCCAGTGATGGTGATTCCACCACTTCCATGGGTAGCTCATTCCAATAGCCGACCACTCTTGCAGAAAATAAATTTTTCCTAATATCCAATATGAATCACCCCTGGTACAGCTTGAGGCATTACCTCTAATGCTATCACTGTTGCGTGGGAGAAGAGGCAAACCCAACCTCACCACAAACTCCTTTCAGGAAGTTGTAGAGAACTATAACGTCTCCCCTGAGCCTCCTCTTCTCCAGACTAAGCAATCCGGGGTTTCTCAGCAGCTCCCCTTAAGGCTTGTGCTTCAGGATCCTCACCAGCTCTTACCCTTCACTTGAATACACTCCAAGGCCTCAATGTCTTCTTGCTGTGAGTGGCCCAGAACTGAACACAGTACTCGAGGTGCAGCCTCACCAGAGCTGAGTAGAGAGGGATGATCACCTATGCAGTGCTGCTAGCTATGCTACTTCTGATACAAGCCAGGATGCCACTGGCTTTCTTGGCCACGTGGGCATACTGCTGGCTCAAGTTCATCCAAGCACAGACCAACACTCCCAGATTCTTTTCCTTTTCACATCTGAATCTTCCTGGGTTTTGTGTATTATTCTCTCCATCTACATTAAATATCCCATTTTTCCTATTCTAGACTCTAATTTTCCTTTTTTCTGCAGCCATTGCTGATGGATTCAGAGTCTCTTCCAAATAATTGAGCAAGATAAGCCACTCATATTGACATCCACACTTAATTTTCTACTCTTCCTATGTTCTCAATTAATTTTAATGGAATTGTTGATGTGTAACATCTATACTGGGAAGTTGAATAGGGATTTGGCAGTGAGGAAAGGGGTAGAAGTCAGAACAGAAGATAAACGAGGTGATGCTGGCCATTACGAGATGTTAATTATCAAGGAGAGTGGTTTGCAATATTCAGTGTGTGCGCCTCAGTGTACAGTACTGTCTCTAGGTGAGAGAAAGTTTCATATTTAATCTTGGGCTGGTGATGTGTGAGCCTGAATCTGACTGTGTTCAACAGACTATCAGAAATAATGTAAAGTAATATACCTGAAATGGGTGACTTTTATGAGACAGTAGAAACATCTACAGAATGTTACTGTTTTCTAAAACAGAATCTGTCGGGTGAAGATGAAAACACTTAAGAGAAAGAGACTGTCCTTAAGGAGAAAGCAGAAGAAAACTATGTAGGGAAAACAGCATTCATAGGAAATATTGCAGTTTCATGGCAAATGTTACAGAGTTTGCCAGAGATTGATAGAAACTTTGTGGATTTAGTATTTATATATATAAAAAAGAAGTACAACGAAACTCCTGACTATGTGACTGACAGAATCGCTGAAGAGCTGCTGTTCTGACTGAGGAATTTTGCTTTGCTTCCCAGATGATCAATAAATATAGATTTAGTTTAGAAATATGATCTGACTACCTGTATCCTAACAGCTGACTGATAAGCAAGATTTATCAAAGATTTGAGTCTTCATTTATCCAGTCCGGACCAGATTGAGAGAAGAAACTCCTTTGACACAAAGTCATGCAAATACTGCACATGAGGACGTACAGCTTTTCAAATTTTTGTAAAACATAACAGTTTTTCCTGCAGACTTTCACCAAAACCTGTCAACAGTTTGTTACACACTGAATCAATATCTTGCCTGTTTCCATCTAGACTGATGCCAACAAATATTTCTAGGCAAAGGGAGAATCTCTACTGTTAAGCTGTTAGAGCATTTTCTGGCATACCTTTAGTTTATATCTTCCAAGTAATTACTTTTGGACATTCTTTGGGAGTTATCATGGACTGGGGGCCATACCCACTAAGGAGGAGGCCTCACACCTATCATGGGGGTGAGGGTTCTGCAGTAGCACAGACGTTCTACAGTGGTTGCAATTTGCAAGTCCCAGCTACATTTCACTTACTGGTATAGGTGTAATCTTAAGGAATTTGAGTATTTGACTCAGAGAGGTATCTGGAAAGAAGAATTAACTTGACATCTCTCTCACTATTTTTTAGTTTTGTCAAAATTGTCATATTCACATGGTTCCTCAAGTCTCTGGTATCGGTGACCCTAGGGAAGCAGCACTGTTGGTGTTTTCATCAGTCTTGAAATAAAATTGCATCAAACTAAATGTTAAAGTAACTAGCATACATGCAATGGAGCCAGATAAAAGGCAGAACCATTTCACATGGTACTGTAATTCAGTTGAGTACTTTAGGCAGTGCTAGCTAATAAACTTAACACTTCCTTTCCATACTCAATAGAGATCCTAGAACAGCTTCTCTTGCTTCCTCTGTACTCACCTTGTGCTCTGCTCTATCCTCTCCCTTTTGAAAGAGGGAGGAGGAAAGAATAAGAAATGGGGATGGAGGGCAGGGAATGGAAGTAATTTTTCTCAAGATACTTGGCATACAAAAAAAACAAAGTTTAATTCAGTATTACAATAAAACTCCTCGTTTGGTTTAACTTCAGTAAAAATACAAATTGCACGGTAGAGTTGCAAATACAGCTTGACATTTTTTCTTGTCAGAATGTCTTCATGTCTTTAGCTCACATAACATAAATGTTTTTTGGATTAAATCTTTAATAAAAATAGCATATCTGAGTTTTACATATCACAATGCAATGTTAGTCACTTTAGATTTAATTTAAAGAAATGTAAAGAAAACTAGTTTAAAGAAATTGTGCATTAGACTTTTCAAAATATTAATTATGATGATGTTTAAATATTTGCATTTAAGTTGATCACATTTGGTTTTAAATACAGAAGAATGTTAATCAAGGAATGCATATTAGCCAGCATGTTTTGATTAGCAACATAAAAAATGCCTTGAAGTCAAACTGCATTTTAAATTCTTTGGTTTAGACTAGAAGCTGATTATCAATAGTGTTAAAAAGGAGCTAAAAATCAAAATGTAGTCTGTTTCTAAATCTTCTGTAGCTCTTCTTGCCTATTCTATGTTCTTGCAAGGCGAATGTGCCAAAGGTACAATAGTTCATGTGTCTTTCTGACAGATAAAGGAGAATTAAACCTCATCGTGCTTTATGTTACTTAAAATGCAACTGCTTATTTTTTTAATTCTCACAGCAGACCAGTAGCTCTTCAGTGGTCTGCTAATAAGCTCACTAGTGAGTTCTGCTGAAATTCTCTTCTGTTTGAACCTGCCCTTGATGCAAGGCTGTCAGATGGAGTGTGTTTATCGAGCAGATAATGATGTTTGCAGTGAAGAGCATATAGGTATATATGTGGGCACACAAATATGCATATATAACAGAATTGCTTTAGAGCAGTTGCAGTTGTCTAAAGAAAACAAAAAGAAAGTAAGAGACAAGCTCTGTAGAAATACTGTTATTACAACCACTAAAAGCAGCTGGGTGTAATGGATAAGCTTTCCAGCACCAGCTTTTCTTTTTTTTTTTTTTTTTTTTTTTTTTCCCTTTAGTTTTCTGTATCTTCAAGCTGAAAATATAGCTTGGGAGCAGTTGCTTGAAAGCATGCTTTTCGATGCATCAGATTTGTCATATTAACCAGCTCAAGAAATCTCCCTCTCCTACCTCTGGCTGCTCACTTCTGGCTCCATTTTATGATTGTTATTCTTTCCAATAGCACTCATTTGTGGGGCAGAGACATAAAATCCTCTGTGGCACAACAGGCATTGAGTATGTTATGCTAAAAGGTCTGAAACAAATAAAAACTCAAATTCATCTGCTGCAGGAAGAATGTTTGTGTACCCAGCATCTCCCAGTGGGCTGCCTTTGGTGTCCGACAGAACAGTGAATGCTGGCTCTAGGGTGGTCATCTGGAGGTGTGGATGTAGTATGTCAGCCTACAGCCTGTGCTATAGTCTGTGCTCTGTTAAATGCTTAAGAGTAAATGGTATGTTACAGGATGATACGTAATTGGTACTTTGTCACATTAAGGAATATTACTGCATAACTTAATGTTACTGCAGTCCTGTGTAAGGTACTCTTTACACAGTGTTTGATTATGAACAACTTCTTAATCAAAATTTAGCTAACTTGGCCTTCTAAGAAGCAGAAGGTAGAACACTTCTAGGTGCTGTGGGATTTAAATAACAAGTGAGGTCTTCCTTCTTTTGTTATGCATAATGACAAATTACCTTTGGCTAGTGAAATATAGTATCTATGTGAAAAGCCAGCTCTTTAACAATGAGACATGGTAGCTCGTGATGATGATGGTATATATCTGGGATAAAAAATCAGAGGACCAAGATTTGTTTCCTGAATTTGTTTCCAAAAGATTTGCAAATATTTAAGTGTTTGCATAAAGTAAATTAAAATCGTGCTTTTTACTCTGTATTTTAGAGCTTACCATGTTTGTCTTCCAATGTTTTTATTCAAAATAAGCATATTTATTAATCACAATCAGAAAATATCTGAACTATAAAGATTCAAAAATACCTTAAATCAAGTTGTAATCTGCAAATGTGCAATTTTTCAATTTTTTTTAAAATTCAGATGTTGATGAGAATGGCACCTATGACAGCAAGACAGTGTGCTCTGCAGACTTGACAGTGGTTTGTCTGCACTGGGGCATGATTACATGTGTGGGTGATGATGCCAATGTTTGTAGGGAACTCCTGCTTGAGACCATTTGCCTTACGGTTCTGAGGGAATGGTAGTAAGTTTTGGGTTCCTTCTGTAAAGTTGGACTGAGATTTTGACCACCTCTTCTGCTGCCTTTTGCAGCATGTGTCAGGCAAATGTTTCCTTTTTTTTGGAGGAGCATTCAAGATAATTCTGCAGTATTACAGGATCTCATACAGTCAAAATCTACCAACTGATATTACTAATTTTTATTATCAAATCTATGGGAGCATCTGAAAAATAAATACCAAAATGGTATGGAATGCTTGAAAATATTATAAAATTTAACTTCATACTGTTGGTCACAGTCACAGGCATAGCTTTAAATCCAGTTGTGTTGAATCCACCTAGTAACAACAGACAGGGCATCCATGTAGGTATGTGAAAGTAGTTCACGCTGAAAAGTAACTCAGAGGAAAACTTAGGGATGTAGTTGTGAGACTGAATTCCATTTCTCATTAATTGGACACAGAAAGGAGATTCTCAGATAAAAGGAGGTAAAGACCTCTTTATTTGTTTGCATTGTGACTACCAAGTTGATATTGACAGGCATGTTGTCTGTAAATTATTTTGTTGCCATAATTCAGGACTTAAAAAAAATGTATCATGGTGGAAAAAATCAGTGACAAACTGTTGTAGCTCCTCTATTCTGGCAGCTCTAAAATCAAAATAATTGGTTTTGTTATTCTGTTTTTTATTCTCTGAAGAAGGATTACTTAAGGATAACATTAAGAGCTGGGATGTACAGGAAACTGGCTTAATTGCCACAGTAGTTCCATTTACTCTGTGAAAGTTAACAAAATTCTGGCTGGAGGCATACGCAAAAACTTTGGTAGAGAAAAATGAGAGCTTTATTCTATTGGTGTTTTCCTTTCTTCTGCAGAATTTAAAGAGAGGAGTTTCTAATCTGCTTTAAAGTAGAGGGAAAGAGTTGATATCAGTGGTCTGCAGTCGCACAGCAAATGAATGGAGGACTCAGGACATTGGCCTCTTATAGAGGGCTTCACCCTTACTGTGTTTTTCCTAGTTCCCCCTCTCACTGCCTGATACATATATGATGAACAAGGTGCTTATTTAAAAAGAAAATATAAAGAAGGAAGATCACTTTGAGAAGTTTGTTCATTCTGATTATGTATGCCCAGAATTTACATAACTGATTCCAATATTTCAGTTTTGTAGTAAAATCTCACCTGGGAAGCAATCGTTTTTCATTTTCTTGCAGAGCTGAAATAGATCTTTGGGCCTAAAAGCAATTTGGCCAAATAGTTGACTTGGTGCTTCACTGTAAAAATATGTTAAATTGCTTAGAACGACCCTCTGTCAGTCCTTTAAAAAATAATGTGTATGTAGCTCTGCCAGTATCTGACCTAACGTGAATGAAGCATGAAATCAAGATCTGTCTTTCCATAGATTTAGGTTAGCTCTTCAGAGATTCTTCAAGCCAGTACAGTCCTCATTCCACTTTTCTGCACCAACACAGACTAATGTGCAAATCTGCACTGTATTTCCTGAACTCTAATGTGTATCTCAGTCTCATCCAGTACACAGCATTGCCATTCTGCAGACTGTTTCTTTGTCCTGGGTTAGAAGGGACCTCTAAGATCACCTAGTTTCAACCCCCCTGCTATAGGCAGGAACACCTCCCTCTAGACCAGGTTGCTCAAAGCCCCATCCAGCCTGGCCTTGAACACCTCCAGGCTGACGGCATCCACAACCTCCCTGGGCAACCTGTTCCATGTCTCACCACCATCACAGTAAAGAATTTATTCCTGATATCTAATCTAAATCTACTCCTTTCCAGTTTAAAGCCATTTTCCCTCAGTCTGCCACCACATGCCCTTATAAAACGTCTTTCCCCAGCTTTTACATGGGTTCTCTTCCAGTACTTCAGGCCTTCTCTTCTCCAGGCTGAGGAGCCCCAGTTCTCTCAGTCTGTCCTTACAGGGGAGGTGCTCCAGCTCTCTGATGATCAAGCCATTCTCTGCCTAGCCTGTTTCTGTAGATATGTATATGTAAAAATACTGTTGTAACTGTACGGTACATCTATTAAATATCATTCTTTTCAGTAGAGTGGAAACAAAATTAAATGTTTTTGTGGGTTTCTTTTTGAATATTTTGTAAATGTGGAATTTATTTAGAGCGCCTAATGCCATCATGCTGGGGCAGATGGCCAGAGTGAGTATTAGTCTGCATTTTAGTGTGATAAGGCTTCATGGAAAATGTTTTTATATTCTCCAGCCAAATAGCATATGTTCCTTACTGAGAAGCATTTAGCTCCTGTTCTTAGCATTAGCTGAGTGTGGGCTCTTCAATTTTGCAGCAGTTTTCATAGCGTCATTCTCAGCCAACAAGAGCCCTAATGCAGAGCAAGGATTTTCATGGATCTGTGAGGGAAAGTAATTACATCTGAATAAGCTGCCAACATGTTACCTCTGCTGGTTATTTGTGTTCTTTAGAAAGTGAACTCTTACGTAGCCATCATGTTTTGCGCATCACACAGCCCCACATTAACTCCACATGGGAACCATGAAAACGTGACAGAAAAGTCACAGAGAACTGTATTCACGATTAAGAAAAATAAAATTAATTTTAGATGTTAGGAATCTTTTTATTTTTTTCTCTAGCAGTCAAAAGTATTTTGAAAATATTTTTAACAGTTTCCATTTGTGGTGATGTTGCAGTGAGTGAGTTTTTGTCATGATATCTTGGGTTCTGGTTGTTGTTTTGTTGTTTTTTTTTTTATAAGAACTTTGTGTTTGCATGGCGATTGCTTCTGTGTTGTTTTTCTTTCCCTCTGTAGGGACTTGAGCTGCTGTAGTTGCATAAAAATGGTGAAAATTGAGGGTAAATAACTATATTAAAAAAAAAAAAACAATAATAACTGGTTTTAGCATAGATAATTGAATGTACGTCTTCTTTTTGTTACAGAACGGTTTACACAGTACAGCCCTAAAAACCTTAGGCAAGCATGGAATAAGTAAGTCATTTTTGTTTTAATTATTTTTTTTTTTTACTTTTCAGGGATATGACTCATGCCAATCTGAAGTTATCACAATTAACTTATAATGGCTTTAACTTTTTAAATCATGGTACATATATAAAATTGCTGAAATATTGTTCTTTCCTGCTTCTGTCAACTTCAAATGTTTTTTGAATTGGCAATTTTCTGTAGATAGGGAGAAACTGCGTTGCATAATACTTTATTCATGGGAATGTCAACTAGCAAGGTTGTGGAACTCACTGCAAGATGTTTCATACTGCTTCAGACCATCAGTTTTGAATCTTAAACTGTAAACGTTATGAGACTTTTAAATGATCTGTTTCTAATCAACTTTGAAGGGATTGTTGTTTTCAAGTAATCATCTCCATTGCAGGTTCCTTGCTCTGAGTTAACAGCCATACTGTTGTATATTTTAATTAATTTGACTGAGAAAGTCAATGTGAATTTACTTTATTTTTTTCTTTTAATATTTCCTGAAATTTGTTGTGTTTACATCAAATGGCTGCTGTTATAAAGGTGTTGTGCTCCAAATCCAGAGATATTGCATACTGAACCAGGAGTGCCTAACCCACCATCTATGTGAAGTTTACTAGATTTCTCAGCACATGCAGATTCTTTGTACGTGGAATATTTGGGCAGCACTGTCTTGAGTAATTAAGATCTCCTACACTTTGAAGAAAGCGTATACTGTTTCAGTTGAATGAGTAGAATAATAACTGTATCAACAAATTTTCTGGACAGAAAAAATCAGAATTTTTCTCCTCCTTTTGACAATTTTTTTTTTCTTTTTTTTTCAGCAGGGATCAGCCTCTGCTTGGTTTTTTGCTTTTTTCTTTTTTTTTTTCTAATACTCATTCCAAATTTTACTGTGATACCAACCAACAGTAAAAGTCAAAATCCTTTTTCAATATCACATTTATTAACAATAGTACGTGCCTACAACTCTAAAATTCAGTCATCTGCCCAAGATGTGATTAGGTTTATTCTCAATTTGCCAATCTGTTATTCCTTCTATTTATGCTCTTTCCCATCCCATTTGGTCCAACGTGGTGGATTGAATCACAAAGGCATTCTTCATTAAAACCAAACAAAATAAAATTTTTGAAATTGTGGTTAAATGAAAAAAGGAGAAACCTCTAAACGTGCCAGGATCATTGCTAAAATCAGAAGTTAGTTCTCAGATGGGATGCCATCAAATGCCCATCCTTCTGGTCAGAACCTGCATTTCTGAAATGCCTTTCATGACTGAATACTCTCCATTACTACAGCATTCTCTTTTGTTACTATTTCATTCCTGCAATTAGAGATACAAAGCTAACAGACCCAAAGCCAGTGCAGACTTTCACAAATGTTGAGTGTCACCTGCCATAATCAACTGACTTTCAACAGTCTGTAGACAAGTTCCTGGTAGTCCAATTCAGACTGAAGGCCTAATTTAGTGGTTTTTGTGGAAGAGACTATCTACTATTTATAATACAAAGAGCAATAGAGGGATTAGCTTCTCTTACTGTCAGTTTTTGGGAAGATTTCAAAATAGTCTTGCCATTTCTTGTGATCATTGCAGGCATCTTGCAGCATGTCATTCTACCTCAATCATGCTGCTTAGACTGATGTAATTCCCTGAAAGTCACAGCTTTCATTAAAAAACTTACTCAAATTGTCTATTTTCTGTCCTTTAACAAGGAACAAACTTGCAAGTTCATCTTTTCTTTGAAAGTAGTTAATGAAATACAAAAGCTTGGAAGAAGCAATTATATTACAACATAGGCAATTAGATTTGGGTTGGGAAAGAGGGACAAGGAAACTAATATTGATGTGAATGTGTTTGCTTGGGGGCATATATATATGTGAGTAATGTGAATAGATATTGCCACGGTATTCTATCCATTCTGCAAGCATGGACTGACTGTTTTTCCATATTTAACAGCAATTAGACCTAACAGTTTCTCCTGTGCACAAATCAGGATAACAATAGATTTGAATTTAAAAGCTGCTATCTTACATTACTTTCAATTTCATGATATATTTTTTAAATATCAAAAAGAAACAAAACCCAATTTGCTTAAAACAACCCTTCAGTCTCTGAGACTTCATAATTGACACGTTACGATCACATCACAGACTGTTTCAAAGAAGACCAGAGCTTCTTCGTTCCTAAGAAACCCCTTCAAAAAATATTTACACATTTACAATGCTCCGTGCATAAAGGATTTGCAATTTTTCAGTATGAATGAAGAGACTGAAAGACTGAAAGCAGGAAAAATACGTAACTTCAGTGCTTCATATGTGCAGTTCTACTACAATAGGAAATATTTAGAGCTCCAAAATGATGTATCATTTACATTCAAAATATAAAGGATTTTCTCTTTTTCTACTGTACGTCTTTATCTGTGTGCTGTATTAGAGTGCTGTGGCTTACACAGTTGTAGTTAAGTTTCTGTTATAGGCATCATATAATAAAGACCTGGTTTCCATGTCTTTATAATTCAGCTAAAAAACTTTGCACATTGACAGACTGATTCATCTTTGAATTTTTCTGTTTTTATTTGGGTGTTTCAAATAGCAGCAATATCTATTCTAAAATAATTATTCTTTTTAACATCCTGATTTAATTTGCTGAAGACTGTCGCAAAAATGTTCCTTTTAAAGAAGAATTGTTTTAAGGATAATTGGGTTAAGTGTGAGACCTAAAACATGAAGAAAAGCATATAATGTTTTGTTTTAAAATATATATTGGTTTTATTACAAATATATTTTCTCTATACATTTAGCGAAGCACTTTTGATAGGTAAACCTTAAAGAACAATGTTAATGGTCTTAGAAAGATATACATGTGTGTTAAAACTTCAGATTTGATGGATAAAGTTACTAATTGAAATGACTTCTTGCAATTTGAGGCTAGCATGGGCATCAGCCTTTGTGGCAGGAAAGTCTTTCAGACAATCTCTGCAGCAATCTCTAGATGGTCTTAAGTAAGTGTTTTATGGATATATTCTAAAGTAATATCCCAGGATGGTTTTTGAAAGTTTGTAACTGTATCTTTAAACATTATTTTAGATTGAGAGGAAGGGCTTGTCTGAAAATTAGCTTACCAGTGATGCAGCTATTGATCTCTGCCACAGTAAATATTTCTACCCAGTGCAGGTATACACCAGTCAGGGACAGGCCATGGTACTTCTCAGCTGTTCAACTCTGCACCATTCAGACTTACAAATGTGGACAGAGGTAACAGAAACTCTTCTTAACAGTTTCAACAACCTCTATTCATAACAGTATCCCAGTGGACAATATATTTATCTGCACAGTACTTCTCTGAGGTGAAATCCTTACCTGCATTTCATAGACTGGAGGTAGAGGTACAAAGATATTAAGAAATTTGTCACACAGAAACTGTAAGACAGTGCAGGAGTTGAAACTGGTGCTCATAGATCTGGAGATTACATCTTTCATTTTCTAAACACGGTGAATTTTTTGCTATTTACTGCTCTGTCTCTCAAAACTAAGCACGGTCCGCCCCTTTATGTTATTTGTGTGCATCTTTTGAGACCTTTACATGGAAGAATAACTATATGGTTTCAGAAGTCTTCAGAGAGACTTACCTCAAAATATACACTACAATTTATGTCAGGATAGTTTAGTAGAAGGAAGAATAATGCTCTTCCAAATTCCACAGAACTGAGCTCATGTCTATAAGGCAGAAGACACAAACAAACAAACAGGAACCAATCAGCCACAACAGCAAAAAATAGAGTACCAATCTAAGAACTCCCAGAAAGCCATAGATGGTTGAAGGTTGAAATGTTTGCACTGAACTGACTATACCAGCTTCCACAAGACATGAAGTTTAAAGGCAGAGCTGGGTAATGGAACAACGATGCACATAAGACAGTGACACTTTAATTCCCAGACCAACTGAATATTAGCAGAAAGTGTGGAATGTAACAGCAATATCAAAATGAAACCCAGCACCCTTGTTATATAAGGAATCAGATCCCTTAACAGAAGAGGTTAATATTTAAGCCCACTTTTGGACAGTGTTTGAGGGAAGTAATGTAACAGTAATGTAACACATAGTGAATTAAGTCCTTTAGAGGCTGTTTCCTCACTGTTTGTGAAAACATCTAAAAATTATAAAGGTAACATTTACTGGGTAAGATCTGATTATAAGTTTTGTAGAAAACGCTTATTGTGTTAGGAAATGAAACTTGCCTTGACTTCCCTCTAGTATAAAGCTTCATGTACATTATGTGACCTAACATTGAGGAATGTGATTATAAAATGCTGGTCTAAAAATAATTAAGATGTAATATGATCTTCCTATAGAGACCATAGTGAATTATATTTTCACCTTTTTTTCTGAACTTTTCTGTTCAATTACTTCTACACAATAAAATCCAAGAACAGCTCTGCCTTCAGAATGCAGTGCAGCCTCTTTCAATTTGCAAAAGCTTCTCCACAATAATAAACCCTTATGGACAAATGACAAAAGAGAACTAATTATCCTTGTACGTATTTGGTAGGATATAAAAAGCTTTTTCAGATCCTTCTGTCATAATGGGTTGCACTGTGAGAAATTAGGTTGGAAAGAAAAGGTGCAATTGAAAACACAAATTTTGCTCTGTATAAATAGCACTGCTACTTCATAATTCTCCAACACGTAGTATTTATTATAGAAATAAGACTTCATTCTTACGTCCCACTAGTCCCACTGCTGAGGATTTCTTCCTCCAACAAAATGGCCTCTGTGCTTGCGACTGCTCTTCTTGAGGACACAGTATTGCATTCCAGGATGGCCTTGCCTGTTTTGGGACTGCTTTTGTGAAAACTTCCTGAATGAAGCAAAGAAAGCAGATTGAGATGAGTCCGTTTGCTTTGAATCTGTATTTCATTTCAACCATGACATAAACTTTGGAACTGTTAGAAGCTGAGACTTGGGAATGGGTTTTTTTGCTGTAAGTTTGCTTTGTTGTTTTGTTTGCTTTGTTGTTTGTTTGTTTTAAGAAAACTTTTGCCTTAGTGAGGTTTTAACTAAAGAGAAAATTCTTCTAATTGTCATTTTTATCCCTTTCACCCACCACCCCGTGAGCTACATTGTTCATTGCAGTGCAGTCTGTAGTGCCACCGAAAAAATATTCAAGCTCTCAAGCACAGTAGAAGCAAAAATCTCCCAGTGTTATTGGTAAAACAGACAAAAGCAAGCCGTGATGGCTTACAAGCAGACCTGTGCAGAAGCTGGAGTGCACTTTGGCTGAGGATGGGTGATACACATATGTGTGCAGACAGAGTGTGCCCTGTGGTTGTGCTGGGGCTGTCTCTTTGCCTCCGTCTCAGGGGAGCTCAGGACCAAGCTAGGGAGGCAGAGATGGAAACCAGGCTCAAAATGAGGAGATTTCATGTTTGTAATGTAGAGCCATATAACCTGCTTCAGCCTCCCAGTGATTTGCTTGCTGTGATACTGTTGTATGCTTTTTCATTTCCTATTTTGTTTCCTGCTTCCTATAAATACCTCCTTTATCAGTCATTATCTTTTCCCCAAGGGATCTTAGGAAGCATATCATGAATGAAACCTACATTAACATGGGATGCAAATAAAAAGCCATTTACCTGAGAGTGAAATTATTACCCTATTTTATTAAAAATAAAATGGAGTACAACAGAAGCCTCCGGCAGGGCAGCCCACAGCGATCCCCCCGCACGCAGCCGCACAGGGGGCAGGCGGGCTGCAGCGCTGCAGAGCTCCCTGCAGCAGGAGGAGCGCTTGAGCCGAGGCAGCAGCCACTCCTCTGCCGGCACGGACCCTCCTCAACAGAGGAGACTTTTCTTTCTATCTTCCTAACACCATCTTTTTGTTGTCGTTGTTGTTTATTTCACCGCCTCGTGGGGTTTATTAAATAGATTTCAGGGGGTGGAAGTGGTGTGTTTACACGCCTGTGCCTTTTTTTGTTGTCTGTTACTATGCATAGAACCCGCTTAATACTATATTTTATGTTTCTGGCATCATGAAGGGGCTCAAGTGGAAAAGTGCAAAAGTCAAAGTTCTCAGCCCAGCTCAGTAATGTTTGTGAGGCAGTTGAAATGCACTCTATGCTTTGCCAGCTTTATACAATGAATTATATTATCCCGATTGAAACCAATGACTGAGAAAGAGTTCTAGAGTTCCTCTGTTTATTTCTTTGCCACAATCAAAAATTCTTTACAATTCAAATGTGAATGTTTCTTTAATTCTAATTGTAAAAGACACAAATGTTACAGCTTCTATACATTTGGGCAGAGATTACTGCACTGCCTAAGAGTCTCATTGTTATAATGCCTATCCTGATATTCAATTTATTTTTGCTTTACACATAATTCCCCGTCTTTTGTGATGTTGATATGCTTTATGTGTTACATCCTCTTGGCCCAGTTAAAAGTATTAATAAACCTCCTAAACTGGTCCACAAAGGCCTTTGTTCCCTTCTTCTGTATACTACTATTCTGTTTCTTTAGTAAAATCACATTGTTACCATTGTATAACTTTCCTATCCACGACAACTGTAAAAATACAGCCAAAAACAGCACAGATAATCCTTGTTGTATCGTGCAACATTAATTCTATCTAGCAGAGGATTGGAGCTTGTTGGCTTTATGGCTAGCCTATTATTTCTGAACCAATCCACATTTCTTTTAGTGCCCCCTGGAATTAGTTGTTTGTAATTCTCTACACTCTGTCTTGTGGGTAGATTTTCTGTCCACATCTCTCACTTCTCTTGGTCTCTTTGTACTGTTTTTTTTTTTTTTTTTTTTTGTCTTTGCTGATGTCTTCACATTTGGTTTCATCTATGAACTGATTCAGAATGCAGTGTATTCCTTAGTCCAGTTGATTAATAAAGATGTTAAATAAAAGTGTGACTAACACTAATCCCTGTGGCACACAGCTGGACACTTCCCTTCCAACTCAGTACATTGCCACTTACCATTACCCTTTCCTTATAGTCTGTCAGCTAGTTTTCAGTCTGTGAGATGGCATATCACATCCCAGCTCTTTTGAGTTTGTCTATAGAGAAAGATTTTTAGAAAAACCTCATGAAAAGTTCTCTGGTCACTTTGTTCCACCAATGAAATAAATCTAAATCCATTTTAAATCAATTCATCTGATATCTTGTTCATTAGTAATCTGTTCTTTTAATCCCCATTTTGTCTTAAGAGTTTACAAAACCCTTTTTTCCTAAAACTATTTTTGCTTCTATATTGTCCGTATTTTGTTTCTGTTCTCTATTTTTTTGCAACTATGTTGTGTGTCAACATCCAGCAAAATATTTGCCAAGGTTCTCTTCTTTATTCAAAAAAAAAACCAAGAAATAACTCAGAATGCAGAGCAAAGTGAGTAAACATCACCTATAATTATCTACAGCAGTAAGCCTGTGAAGAGAAAGGAGGAAAGAGAGCAAACTGTTCTTAGGTGTATTTTGTAGAAAGAATCAAAAGATTCTTACATTTGTTTGCGATATTTACTAATTCTGTAAGAATTCCTTAAGATATTGAGACGTATATCAGGTAGACATGTTTATTTGGTGTTTCTAGGTATGATTTTTTTCAAAGTATGTTCCTTATTAATGGTTTTGAGTACTGATCAACTCTTTTCAGATGTTTCCAGGTTTTTGGTTTTTGTGTTTTTTGTTTTTTGTTTTTTGTTTTTTTGGTGTTTGATTTCATTGGTTTGGAGTTTTGTTGTTGTTGTTGTTTGTTTGTTTTTTGCTTATGCATTTCTGTATGCCAACGTTTTATTAATTTCTCAGAATTGTGCTTTTGGTAGTCTGTTACTCATGTGTTGCCATAGTGTCTCTGTTCATTTCTTGAAGTCTAATATGTTCTGATCATAGGCACCAAGCATCTTTATATCTTTACATTTCAAAGTCTGCCCAGTTGCTACAATTCTGTACCATTGGCCTTTGTGCTGAAATCTTTCTTCTCTAGGTAATAACATTGCTGACAAAATTTACTCTGAGATGTATTTTAAAAACATTTGTCTGAAGAATTGAAGACATACTTTGAAGTCAAATAAATAAATGAAATCAACCTTGCTGCTGGGTATCTTGTTATTTGCATGTGTCCACTAAGGGCAAGATTTTTCCAAAATGAGTGCCAGAATATCCTGTGCATCTTAAGAATTGGGCTGGTATTCAAAAGTGCTCAGTGCTAAGCAGCTGCCCCTGGCTCCAGTGGCTTGATATTTTCAGCTTATTGTCAGGTATCATGGATAATTTTTCTTCAACTCAGCAGTTTCTCTGACTCTTATCTCAGTGTCTCAGAAATTGATATCAGTTTGGGAGATGGTGCAGACAGGCAGTAAGTGTTATAAATATCAATAATGTACTCATTATTCTCACCTCTGCAAATGCTTCAAGTCCATCTCAAAACCTATGCTGTTTGGCTCTGTTGCCCACCAAGGAATTACAGAGTGCAGTTAAGGTTTCTGCAGTAGCAAAAACATCACAAAATAGCCTCACCTAAAAGAATTACTTATTTTACTGTCTTTTACGTTGATTTGAATTTTTCAGTAGCTTTTGTGATCACTGATACTGTCATTCATCAGGACCTCCTGTGACCATCTCCCAAAATTCGTGCCATTTTGACTAGAAAATTGTAAACCACCTCTTTCTCATTGCTTCCTGTCCTATGTTTCCAGTTGTGGCACTTCCTTCCTGATGTGTAGGACAGAGAAATAAGAATTTTTCCCTTTTTCATGCAGTATTTTTGAATTAGAGATCTAAAAACATATGATGTTGTAGGAAATTAGTGATTGGCAGTGATTTCAAGGAAACTTGGAGTTATTTGCTAGCCAAGTAACTAATAACTTTCATATCTAAATTTAGTGATGTCTTTCAATAGCTTGTTTTAGAAAGTTTAAAGCTATTGTTTGAGAATTTGTGAAAGATGATGGCTGCAAGCAGGCCACCATGCATGTAGAAAGGTTTGGAGCCTTCTTGAGCTAATTGTCAATAGGGAAGATGGAATAAAATAATCTTTACTGAGGTATTAAAATGGAGAGGTTAGATTATGTATCTTCAGCAGTATGCTGGTGAACAAAGAGACTCAGCATAGGACTGGAGCACCTGTCATTGCTGGAGGGCAAAGAGGCAAGTGGTTCCAAAGGGAACTGACCTTTTTCTTTTAGTCATTGAGTCAATCCCATATCCTAAGGCACATGTTCTGCGTTAAAATTATTATAACTCCCTTGGTATTAGGTTGAACAACAGACTGTGGTGAGAATCTGTGAAAGGAATACGTAAAATTAAGGTGGTGGTTGTTCATATATTGTTTTAAATTAAGCCTTTATAGGAAACACGTTCTGTAATTTTGAAAGATTTCACTAAAACAGTTCATTTGCTCTCTGGTTATGATAAATTTAATTGGAGTTTAGGAAAAAGAAAAAGTGAAATGTTGTTTGTCTGAATTAGCAGGTCTCCTGATATCAAAATGTGAATGATAATATATAGTAGTAAATATGAATTCACAAAAAAAACCTGCATCCTTTTAAATACTGTAATGTATAATAATACAGTGTATATCTAAGGTCTGCTTCTAGCTGAATTTATATCTGTAAGATCTGATTTACAAATAGAGAAAACTTTCTGTTAAATTATTCACATCTCATAATAATTGATCTTACAGAGTTGATCTTATGCTGGAGTATGTTTGATCATAAATTCAATGAAAGCAGCTACCATCTTTGTGATGTTTGTCCAGCTAAATCCTTCAGTGAATAAAATAATAAAGATGCCAGCTGTGTGTGTTTTATGATCACTGTTGCATTAGGAGGGTAGAAATATAGACGAATAAAAGCTCTAAATTTCATGTTTCGTGAATTTGTGAACTCAGAATCTTACTCCAAAGTAAGATTTAAATGGAAAAAAGAAATTTTTTTCAGCTGTCATGTTCTCATGAATGTATTGTTTGCTTTTTCTGGGAATACAGAATAGTTTTTAAATATTGCTGTTGTTTTGAACCAAACTTAAAAAATCTAGGGAAATCTTGTATAAATAGATGAAATGTGTGCTTTTCTTTTTGGTGCCAGTTAAGAATGGACCTTCATTTTTTATTTGCTTCCTGTGGTTGGATTAGTAGCAATCTTAAAACTGTGTTTATTCCTTAATGTTAATTGTGTTCTGTTAGTTTAGTTAAAAAATTAATTTTACTGCTGTAATATAAAAAAATCGTTTCCAGAATATAGCCGGACTTCTTTCAGCATTATGACTGTTTTGGAATAGATTGTTATATTCTTTTTATTTCTTTCATATTTGATCTTTAAAGTGCCCTTAAGTCAGGCTTTATTCTGCAACCATGAGGGCATGAATCCTTCCTGAGATGTTGACAGGCAGTGTTTGGTGTATATCATTTTTCTGTCAGATACAGTCTACAGTGCTAACTAAAGCAGAGCCAGGCCCTATCTTCTGGCCCTGAGGCCATGTGGCAGACCTTAGCTACATCTGTAGGAGAAAGTGCATGGACATGCATCTCCTGTGGGTTTTGTGCACTTCCCATGCAGCTGCAGGTGCAATTACTATTTTTAGGGTGTTTACTATTGGTTTTTTAATTCAAAATTACCAGGATAAGACAAGACCCATGTTGCAGGCTGCAGGATAGTATTTTGTAGCATAAGATTGAAGAAAATTTGTTGCATGCCCTGTTTGTAGGAAGCTTGTAGGTACAACCTTTAGGGAACAGATTCTGGCATGGCTTGTTCTCCCTGCTATGACCAGGAATGGTCGTGAAGTGTGTTGGTTGGCATGGGTCAAAATAATCCATGTAGCAGTGTGGGTGCTCAGCAGTTGGGTGGCCAGGCTCTCACCACAGCCCCACTTAAGTCGGCGCTGCCAGGCTTTAACAGAGATGCTAGTGTCTCTGCCCCGTGCACTCTTTAGTTTGTTCTTAGAGAAGTTCCCACATTTCTCTCTCTGCAGTGCTAGAGACATCCATCTACATCCTTTCTTGCCTGGGCCTGAAGACTTAGAGACGTTTTTATCTATCTTTTCCTTATCCTGTGCATCCAGACTGCTTTAAATGTTTTTTTCCAGGATACTCATTTTCCTCCTCCAAGCAGCTATGTCATTCAGATCTTGACATCCTTTGTTTTCTGCTATCAAGTATACTTCTCATATCTTCTCCTGCCCAACACTCTTCTTCAGATCATTGTTTTTTTTTTTTTTTTCCCTTCCAACACTGGATATTTCAATCATTCATGCTTGAGCACCTTCTTTTCCTTTTCAAAGTGCTCCATAATTATTAGGCCTCTTCCTTCAGCAAGCTCTGAATCTGTTCCTACTCTTCTCTCAGTTCTATTTAATCCTTCTCCAGTTCCCCACACCTTTCTGACAGGTTCACAACTACTGCCTTCCCTTCTGTGAATCACATCACTGTGTCCCCTATGTCCACTTCTTTGCAATCCAGGCTTCTTGTTCTCAATATAAACTGCTATGATCAGCCCTGATCTGCTCTAAATGCCTGAAATCTGTCTTCTTTCTGCTGAAGCATAACAGCCATGCAGGTATTTACCTTCTTGCCCTGACTCAGTGGCAGCACACAGGATCAGGAATGTAGCAGTGTTCCACAGATTTGACTTTTCCACACATAAAATCTTTTGAAAATCCACTTGCTTACTTTAGATCATTAGAAGAGGCTTGAGCTCTTCTGGCATTCAGTTCAAGTGATAGCTGGCTCTTTGGGAAATCTAACCTTTAATGATCACTGTAATGGATAACAATTTTGATTTTAGTTCTTAAATCACCTATGCTGATTTCATGCTACTTCAACAGGTTAGAATTTGCAAAAATTGTTTGGGATTGAGTCTTTCCCTACTGAAAGCTGAGTGTTGATGACACTGCATCCTCACATGTACATGAGTGCAAGCACTTGCAGCTCTTATATTTCAGTAGTTGATAGCTAAAATATATGGAATCTGTGGTTTGGTCAGTCCTTTCCAGCCTGTTCATGACTTAAAAGGCATTAAGCTGTTGTGTTAAAGTGGAGCAACTTTATTTAAAAAAAAAAAAAAAAAAGCACACTTCAGTACACGTATGTGTGTATACGTACTGTTCTACTTAAAAAATAGAAGTTCAAAATTGTGTTTAGTTTTCCCCAAATTGCATACTAAAGAATGATCGCTGTTTAATACTTCTCTAGCAGTCTTGTGCCTAAGAAGCACTTCTTTCCCTCTTCAAATTCAGAGTTAAATCCAAGTTTCTTTTAACAGATTGGCATGTGCGTGTTGATCTCTTAACAAGCATTGTTGCTGTTAGCATCAATAGCAGGCACTGGAGTTTCAATCAGCCAGCTTCTGTCCTCTGCATGATTCCTGATGTTTTCTTTAGAAAATATTTCCTTTAATGTAATGAGAAATAGCAGTGAGAGTGAATTTGGAGAAGGAATGGCACTATGGGGCTGGTGTGAATGTGGCTTCCTAACATCACCAGAACCAGTACCTGGTACATGAGAGATGCAGCTAGTTCTATATATCTAAATATATACATATAATAACATAAATGGTTAGGATATACTACCCATATGCTCTCATTATAATAACCTTGGTTTACTGTTCTCAGTGTTTGTTAGGTGTGCATCATTTTCGTGTCATTCATCTCAGTTTAAGAGTATATTTCCAAAAAGACCAAGATGCCTACTTGCACATAATTGCTTAGTCTTGTTGGGTTCAACCAGGCAACTCATATACATAAAGTTAAACACATGCATATGCCTGGGGTCTATCTTCATGAGCTTTTCAGGCTTGAGGCACTCTCTCTGCCTCCAAATCTCTATCCACCTTTAATGAGCTGTATAAATAAATACAGAGTACTCTTAATCATTCCGTATCCATAAAATACATTTTATTAGCTGAGAGGTATACAATAACAGAAAAGATCAGACTGTCTGATGTTTTAGGATGCTGTGGGAGGACAGGACAAGTAGCTGCTTCCAAGTGGTTGACAGACCTGAGGCCCCAGAAAGACAGATTTGTAAGTTAACTGTGATAAATGATTTCTAGCTTCACTGAGTAAAGCAAGGTCACTCTTCATGGGGCACTGCTGGCATGCTGCAACCTTGCAGCAAATTCTTGTGGCAGTACTGAGAGCAAACAGACCAGTTCTTATTTACAATAGAATAAAAATTAAGACTTCTAAAACCCAAGACGATAAAATATCAGACAAGAGGGCAGAGATTTATAAGGCAGTGCTAATGTTTATTTACCAGAACTTAGTTCTTTTTTTTTTTAGCTTTCAAGTGGTAATAGGTTCAAAAAGCCAACTGTGTTGTCTTCCTGTAGCCTTCCTGTAGTCATTTAATGCATGAAAACGGGAAACTTTCTGTACTGCCCCTACAGCTGCACCCACTGACAAGTTTGAAATCCAGAGGATGGTTGTTTTTTCTCTGGTGTGTTTTTATTTGTATTTCTTTGGAAATAATTGGGTTGTTGAGAGTGAAAGGAAGAAGTGCGCAGTTTTAAACTGCATCGTGTACCAAAATTTTATGTCAGCTATTTCTACACTGGGGGTGGGATAGGGGGAAGGAGGGTGTTCCCTCCTTTTTTTTGGCTCATGTCCAGCCAGGGAGGAAATAAATATGTGAAGAAAGAATGCTATAGAATGTTAACTTCACTGCAGTATTTTCTTCCTTTTATCACGCCCCAAGATTCAGCGAAGTTGATATAAATTCACCATGCCTTCTTTTAAAAAGCATAACAGAAAGGCATTCTTCCTTTAAGAGTCAGACTGTAAAAGGTGATTTTCTTTCACTCAGTTTGGTTTAAGCCTGTAAAAAGCATTAAGTGAAAAATCTGATATATTTGTTAGGGCATTTATTGCATTACTAACTTATATTTTCAGTTCTCAGTGAAAGGTTTATAGAGAACATAAACCTTGAAGAGCTTTTGTTCAGGATTAAAGATATATTTTCCCCATTTTCTGGTGAAATAATAGCTCATAAAATGATTGGAGTGTTTGTAATTATTTTTAGATATTTTTATTTTCCAAGGATATTCTGTACAGCTTGCTGAGATGCATGAAGAAGGCTTTTAATAAGCGCCCTACTGATCATAAGATTTATGCTCTTTAAAGAATTTCAAAATAATCAAAAGCTCCTGATTAGATGTCACCACCATGTTGTTGTTCTTCATTAATTACATTTACAGCAAGCAAAGACCTTCCAGTAAACTGCAAATCTGGCATGTTCAGTAGTATTCTGTGATGGTTTAAGTAATGTACTGTGACTCTCATAGTGAATATCTTTAGTGCTGGACTTACTGCGATGCTGAAAGAATTAAGAGAGATACCTGATTGATGGTGGCATGTAAAATCATAAAGAGGTAATTGCTAAATTCTTTCTAGAGCAAAATGGTAAGGGATGTTCTCATTAAAATTTCTTAGGAAGTGCTTTCCCTGGGAAATATCTGTATCTGAGAGGAAACTGCTGAAAACTGGGTGAAGTAAATGAATGAAAATGAAATACCCAAGAAAATAATCGTGTTCAAATAATTTGTTGTGATTTTGAGCAGTAGCACAATATTATACTCAGTATTCATGTTGCTTGGAATATCATAACATGAGAATTCCCAGAATTTCAGGAAATTACACGATCTTATCACAGAAAGTCACACTTGAGAGTAGGTTATAAAGTGACATATATTGAACAGTTGCTGCTTTTTTTCTTCCTCTCTTTAATGTCTACCACAGTGTTCTCAATCACTTCTTTTGATGCTCCAGTGTATATTATCTATGAACTGTATACATTGTCAATGAGCAGTTTTTGCTGTCTTTATGCTTTACACTTTCCATAGTTGGCAGTATGTTTCTTTAAAGGCTTCATAGCCCAAAATATTTAATAGAAGACATCAGAGCAAGAGCTAGCCTGAATGCGTGTCAGACCGTAGGAGGACAAAAACCAGGACACTTTAAAGTCTGTTGTATATTGACTGACTCTTTATAGCCTTACTTTTTTGAGCTCAAATCAACCAAATTCAGTTTTTAAAAGTATTGTGATCTGCAAGGGTGCCATATCCTGTATAAAGCAAACATTTCAAACTGAGCATCACCAGCAGTGTCAAGTAGTAGAAGTACAATAATACATCTGAAACAAATGCTAAAACATGTCAAATATAGCAGAGAAAAAGTCAGGGAGAAATAGACTCATAGGGAAGTTTTGGTCCTGAATTACATCCAGTGACATCCACATAGGCAGATCTGAATGTTTTTAGCTCGTAGTCACAACCAAGCTTAATAGCCATTATCAAATGAGAATTGCTGTGATGATCTGGATTACTTTATTGTCTAGCTTAGATGCGGCCAAACTGAGTATCTGGTGCCTCAGATGGATCACAATGCTATTTAACTACAGCAGTACCACATGACTGGTGGCAAAATTGCTCGAGCCCTGGCAACAAAGCAGATATCATCTCCAGCTGTAAAACAATCAAGCCACTCCTCAATATGTTTTGCCGACTGCATACCTAACCTGCCAATGGAGGAGGACACTGCAAATCACTGTCACTTCCTGCCATTGCAGCTACTACCATCGTCTCTTCCCTGTTTGTCTCGATGGGACACAGAAATGTTGTGGTTATGTGACTCAGACTTGGGAACATTGATCAGCTGTGCTATTTTGGAGATATTCACAAACAGCCAGTCCTATTTTCCCAGACCAGAACACTACAGGGCTTGATAGTTAAGTGTATTTGTGCTTGAGAGAAGACCAGCAGTTCTCAAAATAGAGATTGATGTTGTATTACTCCATTTTGAGAAGTTCAGGAGCTGCAGCTACATATAATAATGGTTTATGTACTGGTTCAGTAGGTTCTTTTAAGAATTTACCAAGCATATAAGAATAATTTATCTAGATATAAATGAGCAGTAATTATATTTTTATATATATATATACTTCTGCTGTTGGAACCTTCATTTGTCACATTCAGTTTTTTCATGAAATGTTATTGCTTTCCATGCCTGCTTTCCAGCTACTGAGAATTAGCTCAGATGTGTCAGGGTTATTAGATTGCTGGAATGCACTGAATGAACTCACCTCCACAGTTTCCCAAACAGGGAATGACCTCTTTTACATCTGTGTGAACAGCAAGAAGAATCAAACACCAATACTTCTAGTTCTGTGCATATATGAGGAGAGCACTCGTGAGTGGTTGTCATGGCTTTTATTTTGCTAGTAAATACTTTGATCACCCTTTCAGTACTTCAACAGATCAAACTGCCAATGCCATTACATACTAATATAACTTAAAATGATTAAACTAATTTCAAAAATGCCGAAGAGAGATTGTTTCATACACTTTTATGGGAAATTATGAAGATCTAAAGATACTGGAGTGCAGTTGTGCACAAGAAAACAGAGCAAGGATGCTGGAAGCAGTGTAGTGCCAGACCTCAGTGCCAGGTTTGCTCCAGCTTTGCTCATCTAAGAAGCCTGAACAGCATTTTGTACCCATGTGTCTTGTTGTAAGGGAAACCAAGAAATATGGCATTGAGTTGGTGGCCTACAGAGCCTACAAAGCATGGTTTCCCATCATTTGTGCAGAGAACTCTGTGATTCTCAACCAAAACTGCTGTCAGCAACTCAGTTTGTCCAGAGTAGGAGGGGAGTTTGGGGAGAGGAATCAACTCTTTGAAAGGGTAGATAGCAGCAGGACGAGGGGAAATAGTTTTAAGTTGAAGGAGGGGAGATTTAGGTTGGACGTCAGGGGGAAATTCTGTACAGAGAGAGTGGTGAGGTACTGGAACAGGCTGCCCAGAGAGGCTGTGGATGCCCCGTCCCTGGAAGTGTTCAAGGCCAGATTGGATGGGGCCCTGGGCAGCCTGGTCTAGTATTAAATGAGGAGGTTGGTGGCCCTGCATGTGGCAGGGGGGTTGGAGATTCATGATCCTTGAGGTCCCTTCCAACCCTGGCCATTCTGTGATTCTGTGATTCTGAGTGAGAGGAACGCTGGACGTCAGGAGATGCGTTTCTTCTAAGGAAGGCACACAGCCCTGCACAAAATGGTGGCCTCAAGCAGATGTGGGGGATGATCCCCAGGCTGAAATATGGTTGTGTGGCTACACTTGCAGGTTAACTGTAACTGTGTGATTTGGCTTGATGTATCTCTACTCTGCACTGCAAAGCAAATCCTGCTTTCTGTGATTGATCAACCAGACTGAGTAAACCATGGCTTCAGTAAACCTTCAAAAGCTGTCTCCTCAATTTGTTAATCAGGTTTAGTCCTTGGTACCTTCTGTGTAAGAAAAAAGGCATCTTCTTTATTCTGCTAGATTTCCATCCCTTCATCTCAACTGAAAGCTAGAAGCATGCTTGCCAGTTTGAGCTCATTTGTTGATTCATGATGGCTGACTGACCTGTGCGGCTGCACTGCAGAGGCTCTCTGGGTGTGCTGGGGAAACATTTCCCCAGTGCCTTTCACATGCCAGAGCTGGCACGTTGGTTCTTGGAAAATGGTATGTGTTCTCTGCAGGGCTGTAACAACTGAAAATGTTCTCTGTATTTAGTAAAAAGAAAATGTGGCTTGAGGTAGGTTCTGCTCTGGTCTGCGCACTGTGTGGCTTCTCTGAACAGAGTCGCACACGTATTCAGAGATGCAAAGCAGTCAAGGCACAGAGGGGCATCAGCTGGTCAGAAGATAAAGGGATTTGCAATGCAATCATTAACTATAATGCATGAAATTGGCACAGCTTTGCATCAGGAGAGGCCTACAGCCTGAGAGAAGGTGGAAAGATTGCCAGCTCCAAGCTGGCTTGGGTGAAAATCCTAAAACTGAAATATGGCCCTCATGGCTGTGATTGTAGGTAAAATATCTGTAAGCTTTAAACTATACTAAATGATGCGATTGTTCCAGTTAGCTGTTGTTTTGTCTTTCAGCTCTTCAGGTGACAAGAGACTACTTAGAATAAAGTAGCAGAGCTGGGGTTCCCACAGGGAGTTAGGTGCCTCCCTCCTTGGGGCCATGCTGTAAGCTTCAGTTGAGAAATGAATTAGTGATAGGCTGTGAGAGTTGTATCTTGAGATGGAAAATACGCACAGTAAACGATTTTTGCTTTGGGAAGTATTTACCTCATGCTGTTAGGAGTACATAGACAGCATATTATCTCCGTTTGTTTTAATGCCCATTTGTCTTAATTATTAATGTGAATTTGAGCTGCATTCTTCATTGCATTTAAAAGCAAATCACCCCAAGTTCAGAAGTTCATCGCACATGCCCCAAACTTTTTTTTTTCTCAAGTGCTTAGCACAGACTTCAGTGATCTTAGTCATGTTCTGCTTGACCAAATACTGACCTTCCTTGCAGTAGAAAGACATTCAAGCCTGTTTTATAAAATTAAATCAAATTCATGTAATCCAGTGAGATTTACAACTGCTCAAGTATAGTTAGATTCAAATATGTTTGAAGTGAAAAAGGTTCATATAGTGTTTGCTTTTGTTGAGCTAAGGGAGAGAGATTAAGTTGAAAATCAGTGCGTTTTTGCAAGCGTCACCAAAGTGGGTCTGTAAAAATATTCCCAATATTTCTCAGAATAATACATACGTAATATCTAATACTCTTTGTCAAAGATTTATCTGTATTCTGCTGTATGCCATATTTTCTGAAAGTATGTATACTGTCATGGCTAGTAACTATTTCTTGGTGATTAGTGTGACAGTAAGTGAAGCGTGAATATTGAGACTTGCCATATCATGCATGCCAAGTTACTATATGGCCCAACTGCTGTGAGACAAAACATGCTATTATGTTTTAGACACAAAGCCATATTGTATGAAATTCCATTCTGTCACGTACTGAAGGAGGTGTATTTAAAAATTAAATCTTTTCTTCTTTACTCCTTTTTGTTAACTTTTCTGTATTAGATACTTAATTACTGAACCCCATCAGAACATTCAGCTTTTGTTCCTATTGAGGAGTTGTTTCAAACTTATATCAGAAAAATCATTAATGTTTTAAGGAAGAGATTTTAAAGAGACTATTGGGAAAGAAAAAAAAAAAAGAAAGAAAGAAAAGAAAGAAAGAAAGAAAGAAAGAGAGAAAAAGAAAGAGAGAAAGAGAGAAAGAGAAAGAGAGAAAGAGAGAAAGAGAGAAAGAGAGAAAGAGAGAAAGAGAGAAAGAAAGAAAGAAAGAAAGAAAGAAAGAAAGAAAGAAAGAAAGAAAGAAAGAAAGAAAGAAAGAAAGAAAGAGGAAATTAAACCAAATGTTCTGATGTTCTGATGTTCCAAACTGCTGAGGTTATGCACTAAATGGGTTTCTCCAAGCAATTCTAATATAGTAGATGAACATGATCATAGAGTGCATTTTTCATAAGTAAAAGAATAGCTTGACCTTATGCAAAGCAACAAAATTTGTCATGCATTCCTCTAAGGCATCAGTTTTAAGACCGACAACCTTAGGATTTCACATGATATGCCTGCAGCAATGTCCAGTGACTGCCAGAAATGTCGTTAGCAGAAGACATGCTCTTTGGAGAAGAACTTTTTCATTTCTGTGCAAATCTCCACAAACAAAACTGCCACTTTTATGTAGACCTTTGTTTAGCTAAAATAATTTGTTCCTTGAGTTACTTGGATGATCTTCGGATTGTAGTACATAGGAGGTGAGACATGATCATTATGGTCCCTGTTGACTTTTAAATCTATAAATACTTGGGAACTTGATTCTAATATAGAACAACGGGAATCTTCAAAGCACTGTGCAGTCAACTAACCCCCAGAGCCCTACTTGGAGTATTATCTGGGCAAGAAAATGTAATAAGAGCAGATTGCAATGCTTTTGCAGACTGTGTGATAAACTTAGTTTTCTTCCTATTTATTATAAATCAGGTTCTAATTTTGACTGATTTATTCATAATTGTCCCATTAGTGGTAGGATTTTTTTTGCAGCCCTAGATTTTTATTTTTATTTTTATTTTTTTATATTGTATTTATGTAGAATCTGCTCATTTTTTTTACTTTGGCTTTGTGGTTAACTGATATCTTTGTGGTTTCCAAACTGAGAAGGTGAATTTGGCTTTCAAAACTCATTCCTACTCGAATTACTTTCCATTTATTAGTAAATCTGATTTTCTTTTTTAACAAATCTTAGCAGCATACCAGGTACTTTAGTGATGGAAACAAAGCAGTGTCACCCCTTTATTCCAGAACACAAAGGAACTAGAATGTCACCATCCAAAATTTCACCTGCAGTTCAGAATTCATTAATTTTTAATCCATGAGAATTTAGGTGTCTAGAAGAACTAACGGCAATTTTCAATGAATACTTGGTCATCCTTTCCACTTTCTCTGTGAAGAATAGTCTTTTTTCCTGGTGTTTTCCTGTGCTTTTTAAAATGAACTTTGCTGTGTTTTTCAAAAAAGTCGAGTAAAAGAATTTCTACGTACTAGTAGTTTAAGGAGTCTGGAATTAATCCTTTTGTAAAACCTAATTTACAGGCAATGACTGTCTAATTTGTCTAATCCTTTATCTTGTCATGAATTTAAAAATGAACAAACAAACCAAAACTACAAAAATTATGAACACCTAGAATACTAATTCCAAATCCATATCCTAGGACTTCTGTAGATTTATGACTCATGTGAAGTAATGGCTTAAAAATGTCAGTGTTTCTGAGCAATTGGTCCCCAGGTAAATTTTGGACAAATATTCTGTCTGTTCTTCAAGACTGGATAGATAGGGACAATAGAAAAAAAATCCTATGTTTTATCCATGTTCTCTGAATGGTATTCCTGAAAGCCATCTTGAGCTGAACAAGGAGAATTTGTATGAAGCACACTATAGATTTATTGATTTTAGAGCACACCAACACTATCTTTTCCAATTACTGCAGTATTTTGGACTGCAGTCTGCTATTTCTGTGTTAGTAAACTAATACCTATTCTCAGTAAATCCGTCTATACCTATTTATTAAGAATAAGTACAGACTTCCTAATAAATAGGAAGTCTATAATATATCTTGACATTTTTACCTGACAAGAGATCTGTAATGAGCAATTTATAGTATTTATAGAGTTACCTACTAATAGCAGAAGTAACACGATGTGTACTGATTCAACACCTCTTTTTGAACTGTGTATTATAAAAAATTTGTTGGCTTTGGAAACAGAGGGTGGCCGTACCATCCTAGACCAAAGCAACATCCTGATGATTGATTGCCATTGTACTCTCTCCTATCAGAATCTATTATTTTCAGCTTATATTTTCAAATTATACCACAAGGATATAACTCCTGGTAAAATAATGAGTTTTCCCCAAATTCCCTATGTAGTTTACAAAAGATAATTCAGTTACAATTTAAAGTTTGCCTTGCATTAACACCTAATGAAGTGAGCCTCCTGCCATGTGAAAAATAAGTCAATACTTCCCCAAATGCCCTTATGAATCCTGATGCATATGTTCGTGTTAATTACTGGATTTTAAAATCTGATATTTACAAAGTTTTATAAATAATTATGGTTTTAAGCTTGGATTTCTGGTTTTTAGATAGAAATAACCATTTGTCTCCAGTGCCATAAACCCTCAGCCTATCATTATGTTCAAATGAAATGCAAATGAAGAACTCAGAGCAGTTGCTTTCACGATGCTTTTGCTCACTGATCCTTCAGTGTCCTAGGTAGGGCATGTGTGATATGGCATATTATATGCTCTGTATATGAAAAATGTGTATAAATTTTCCACTATTCATCCAGAAATAATTCATTGACTCCCAAACCAAAGGGATGTGTTTCCCTGCAGTGCTTCCAAACAGACTTTGTTTTATACTGGCTAGCAAGACGCTTGTTTCAGCTGGGCCAACTGCAGATGTTATTAGTAAACAGCACAATGAGATTGTTTTTCAGAAAAACCTCCTTGTTTGTGTTTCAGGCTGAGCTATGTGAATCACGCAGAAGATCTAGCCTCCAAACTACTCCAGTGTTTCCCAAAGAACAGATTGTCAGCACAGGCAGCCCTGAGCCATGAGTATTTCAGTGATCTGCCCCCTCGGCTATGGGAGTTAACCGATAGTGAGTATAACCTCCTCTGAATCAATTAAAAGCAAAGACATTAGTTCGTACAGGTGCACATGTGTATACTTGTATGTATGCTAACACCTATGTGCAACACATTCATGAATGTGCACATCCACACACAAAATATGTGAGTGCAATTGTGCATCTGAAATTACATAGTTAGCTTGTAGTTAGCTTGACACAGGAAAAATGGATTTTTTTTTTTTTTTTTTTTTTTTGCTATCTCTGCTCTGCAGTCTGCAGCTAGCTATCTTTGTATTTGATTATGTGTGCAGCCTAGAGAATTATCTGAATTGTCATAAAGCAAAAGGAAAAATACAATTTACATATTTAGTGCTTTTCATTTTCTGACATACAGTACTTCTTAACTAGCTGCAGCACGCAGGATAAAAATCCAGAATCTCTATCTATTATGACGGTAACCTTTAAGAAGGGAATTGGCATTGAGTAGTTTGAAAAACACAAAGTAGACAATTGGTTAATTTGCTGAATTAAACAGTGTAAGTAGAAGATGGGGGATGATATTTCCAGTTGAGTATGCTTTCAGTTATTACGTGCATCTTTTTATGTCTTTTGTAAAACAAAATGCATTCTAATTGACTTGGAAAAAATCATCATGTAGGCTGACAGTTATCTCTTTAATTCTTGTCCAGAGAGTTAAAAGTGCCCTACTATTTATTCTATGGAAAAATATTATTGTGCATGGTATTTTTTGCTTGAGAAGATTCTAGCATTATAAATAGGTTTCGCAGGAGAATATGAATCATTATTTTAATTTAACTTAGAAGAGCATGCTTTCATTAGAATCATAGAATCATAGAATCACAGAATCACAGAATGGCCTGGGTTGAAAAGGGCCACAATGATCATCTAGTTTCAACACCCCCTGCTATGTGCAGGGTCGCCAACCACCAGACCAGGCTGCCCAGAGCCACATCCAGCCTGGCCTTGAATGCCTCCAGGGATGGGGCATTCACAGCCTCCCTGGGAAACCTGTTCCAGTGCGTTGCTATTTTCAAACATGCATCCAGTACCAAAAGATCTAAATCCAGAACTTCAAGGTAAAATCTTTGGATATGTAACAGTGGTGCATGTGCTTAATTATAGCTAATGTAGAAGCTTGTAAAAACTGAGTTTACTTTCTGAATATTAATCCTCAATACATTTTCTTTATTTCAGTTTCAATAAGAAAACTCTTCCAAAAGTTTCAGTTCTCCACTCTCAGTTTGTGTAATATGTGCATATCTCAACATGTGTTGAGCTAGTTCTGTGACTGGCACTCTAAGTGCCCTACGCCTGACTCTGCCCTGAAGAGCTCTCTTTCATTTGTAGAACTGGAACATTAACACTGAAGTGGCAACACTAATTTTTGTACAGCGTAGGTTATGTCACAGATCCTCTCTTTGCTCTGCAAAAAGATTCCCAGCTCCCCCCTCTGCCATGAAAACCCCCTGCTCACTCCACTCAGTTTTCTGACTGTGGCCCTTCATAAGCTGAAAATTCAAGAGATGCAGAGTAAATTAAGGGTACCATTGAAAGTCTGCCTTTGCTGAAATTGAGGCAAAGAGATTCATTTCTTCAGAACTAATGAAACATCAAGAATGCCAGTTCATTTATCCTTTTTCCTCTAAATGGAAAACAAAAATCACTCCTCACTGGTGACATCTCAATCCTTCTGACTGCGTGATTTAGTCTACCCAGGATTTTGAATTCTGAATTCTGCAGTAGTACTTTTTTGTTAATATGGACTTATTACCCACTTGCCACTTAGTTTATCAGTCAGTGGTTAAATCCAGTTCTATCAGTGAAGTAAATGCCTACACATTATCACTCTGCAGCAGGCTGCCAACAGAGACAGTCTTGTCCTAGTCATTAACAAGCACAATGTATGCAGAACACCAGAGGGGAATTAAAACCACAAAAAATACCTCAGGGTGGTATTTTTAATATGAGAATTTAATTTGTAATTTCACAGATTAAGAATTTTGGCTGCATTAATCCTTTTATCAGCTCACAGCAGGTTATTTGCAGAAGCATAACCATAAGGCGATATTCATTGGCAGAAACACGTCTTTGCATAACGTTAAACATCAGGAGCAGTGAAACCTTTTGAAGGGGGGAGAATAAAGATGAAAAATCATTATATTTTAAAGTAAGGTTCTTCTAAATGCCTCCAGTAAAATTCTGAGTTACAGAAAGACTATTTCTGTGGCTAGTAGATAATCATTATGAAGCATAAATTCAGATGCAAGAAAGGACAATCCCAGTATCAAATACTACAATCATTTCTATTTAATATGACTTGGATATACTTGTAAACATATTTACAAAACAAAGAAGTCATATACTTTGGAGAGTTTGGAAAATGTTTACTGTATAGAGAAATCACCGCTTTTTGTGATTCTGGTTCTCTGGGTTATGTTTTACATTGAGAAAGACTTGCTATTCATAGCTAATTAAATGTAGGCATGAACACCCTGAGAATCTGCGCACAGCAGAAGGGTGTGCATGATAGTACCCATCACAGAATGTTGTCTGTTTCCAACACTGAATAGCAAAGTTGGAGGTTTAGGACCAAAACCAATGAAAGATGCACAGGTGAGGCAGAAGAAAGAGAGAGACAAAAAAACTCAGTTGTATGATTTTCCATCTGAAAATATTGTTTCTTCAGAATCACAGTATTTCACAAAAGTACACTGCCTTGGACTAAATAATGTAAAAAAAAAAAAAGTGTTTCACTATCTTTTTGAGGTTTAATACTAGTTATTTATTTTCTGGATAATATTTTACAGGATAACATTTTAATCTTGTGCTTTATTTTAAATGTGCTTGCAAAATTTATTTGAAATTTCATTCCCAAAAGGGTTGATTTGGGTTTTGCTTTGGTTTCAAGTCATGGCACAATTTCAGTTGGGAGTTAGGTTTTCAGACAGGAGCTGTCTGTCATCTAATCACATTCAGTTTTAAAAATGTTACATTAAAATGTAAGACCTTTGCAATTCAGCTAAAAAATTATTGTCTGAGAAAACAATACAGTTTATGAAGCAACACAGTTTTCATTCATCTCAGACACGAGCAGTAATCTATAAATTAACTCGTTATGTACATACTGTATATGTTTACTTACATTTTATATTGAAAAAAGTAATTTTAGTCCTTCCCCTTTCCTGCTTTCATATCTGAAAGCTCATGTTGATTTATTTGCATAGAATTTGTCATTTGTAATGCATGCTACTGAGGAAAGCAGAATATCGAATACAAGTTGAGATGTCAAAAGTACGGTGGGAAGATCTCCTGCTTAAAAAATATCCTCATCTTTTAAATGCATGAAATACAGCTGTGCTAGTCTTTTGTGCAAACAAACAAACAAAAAGGAAACTATTATGGCCCTGATTACTTCTTTTAACAAACAGCCATTAACATTTCCTCATGCCACAATGCACAGGCAGCTATCCAAGGATATTTTCATATGCACATTTGTTCTTGGAAGATACCAAAATTTAGTCATTTTTGCCCAGCAGTTTGAGGTATCCCAAGTAAAAGTGAGTTTTCATATCATCACTGTGCGAGTCCTTAACCATTTGCAGTCTGACCCCTGTGATTAATGTCGTGTCTGCTGCTAATTAGTTGCCTGGTGTTATGTGGAAATCCTCAAGGTTTTTCTAACTCATGCAGAAAGGATTTGCCTTATGTGAAGGCTTTCTGAATTTCTGGAATATTTTTAACAAACCTAATTATCTTTAACAGTCAGTAAAAAGAAGTCTAATGAAATAGCTCACTTCTACTGACTTGCAGAGATTTTGAAGGTGGTATATATGAAGTCAAATTATTACAAAAATTTGCTGTTTTTTTTCATCTTCATAATTAATCCTAAGCATTGTCAGGAAAATTTAAGGTGGAAAATATGAATTATAAGCATTGGAAGGAGAAGGAAGCAAGCATATGCACACCCTGGAAATAGTTGTGTTCTTTTTTTAAAGGCATATGCAACAGAAAATGTTGGCATCAGACAGCTTCCATCATAGCTCTTGCCATTCCTCTCCATTCACAGTTTTACAGTGCTTACTTGCATAATTGGGTGGTATACATAAAAGCCGTATTTATTTATTCAGTGTTGTGTTTGGCATAGATATTAACCAATTATTTTTATATTATTACTTTTTGGGGAAAATCAAAGTTTCTGAACTGACATTCTGTTTTGCAGTGTCTTCTATTTTTACTGTACCGAATGTAAGATTACAAGCAGAGACCGGAGAAAGCATGAGAGTCTTTGGGAAAAACAATAGTTACGGCAAAGGTGTATCAAACAGCAAACATTGAAGAATACCTGAGTTCGTACTAGATAATGCAGGTAAGATGGTTATTGGAAAGCATGTCTTTGAAAATACAGTTTATTTTAGATTTCGGTAGACCAGTGAAACTGAACCGTATGTTTCTTAAATTGCACGTGTTCAAGCAGATAATCTGTTTCTGCTGTATACATCTGTCAATATGATGAGTGTAAATTCTTGGCCTTGTGGGCAGGATCAGTGTGACTGACAGGTTGAAAACATCGCAGAAGTCGGTGCCAGCAGATTAAACATTGAATTGCCTTTAATTTGGATTGAGCTATTCCCCCTGGTAAGATGGGGAGAGATAAAATATCTCTTACCAATTCTCTTGTTAAAATCTGGGGCAAGGACAAAGGAATGGTTCCTTTAGTAGGTCTGGTAAACTTGATAGCAGAAGGGTGTTCTTGATGGAGACAGAAGTGTTGACATGTTAATAAATTTGATTCGTATCTCTGGATCTGCTAGAACTGTTTTTGTTCTTGGACAGCTTTGATACCCATTGGGGATTTGATACTCGATCTTTTTAATCACAGTTGTTCGGCAATGGAACAGTATGTAATTTGGCTCCAGATATTCCAATAATAGAACAGAACAGAGAAGGGCAAGTGTGTAGAGAGGCTGCTTACTGACTTGAAGTAAGGGAGCGGTTGCTGTGTAACTCTTCTGGTGCTCTTGTACCTATTCAAAGGTATAGACTGATACTTATGTGGCATATTTTCGCTATCTGGGAATAGCTCCTGCTATTTCTGCTTGTTACAGTATCAGATGTTACCTTTCCTAATGAATTACCTTCATTGTTTTACTGTTGGTATTTACATGCAATATATTTTTTTTTAATCTGTAATGTTATGAAGGCTGTTTGCCTGGCAGACAGCAACGGCTGAATATTGAAAAGAAGTGATTCTGGTCTTGACAGTCTGCCCCAATTTTGCACGTGCTCTTTGCCAGCAAACCATTTAAGATTTTCTAATGTCAGAAATGAGGCTGCCTCAGAGCAGTCTGTTTACATCTTTATTGACAAGCTAATCCCTACTTTTTCCTGGGGGTGTGTCCCTGCAGACGTCTCTTCAACCTTGTCTGCTCTGGCGTGACGTATCATCCATCTAAAGTAAACTTCAAATGTGCCCACTGTGCTAAAGGCCTTTTGTGTGGAAACTAATGTACAGAATCTTATTCCTAATGCACAAAATCTTCTTTCTGTTGCTCCAAATAAATGAGTTTTCATTTATACAAAATGCATGGTTAAAAATGTTATCTGTAAGCAGAGAGAGCCGTGTGTACCTTTGATGTACACTGCTGTACTGTTGTGGCTATTTAACCACAGCTTTAATACAAAATAGCGCCCTTCATTGTATTAAAGCTGGGAACACTTAACAAATGTTAAGTAGCAGTTTGTAATTACCGATTACAGTTTTCCATCACTGCTTGGGACTGCACTGTGGTAGATGTGTATAGTGAAATAAAAGGTCTTGACTGTACTGTTTGGCTTGAGCCAGAAGATGGAAAAAAGCAGATAATACTGAAAGAGTGTAAAGTACAAAGTAAAAGTCCTCTTACGTGGACTCAAGCTCATTCAGATGAAACTAGACTATCAGGGGAGGCAGAAGAAATATGGACATGGAATCTGGACCTTGGTGGGGAGCTGTTAGGATGAGCGGAAACCTCTAAAGGAGTAAGACGAGCAAGCAAGAGGAAAGATCAGTCTGTGTGAAGGCAGCAACAAGTTAGGATAAATCAGACTGAAGTCTTGATAATGTGAAAGGGAGGGCTGGTGAAGGCTTAATCTGAATAGCAGGTGGTTGTGACTTTAAGTAGAAGAGTAGTGACTGAAAAGTGGAATGTTCAATCAGTAAAGTGAGCAGAAAAATGGATGAGATAGGAGCTGAGCCAGTTATTCTAGCAGAGGAGCAGAGTTGTAGTAAATGTATAGTAGCTGGTAGGATATTAAGTGTGAGATATTCAGTTAAAGTCACCATTCATAAGGCTCAGTGAAACAAAAAGATGCATGAAAAGTGAGAAGATGACAGTAGCTTCCTAAGGCCATGAAGTAAGTGAGGTGAGGATGGAGGTAAATAGGATGAGCTGTTTAAGTCTCAGCAAGAATGACTGGATAACTTAATACTGCGTAGAGTTAAAGGAAAATTAAAAAATGCCAATGTTGCAAGGAAATAGATCAAATTATAAAAAAACAGAGGAAACCAAATACTTGTAGCCCATCTCCTGGACAAGACGAGTACACGCATGTTTTTGTTCATCTTCTTGAGTGGACTTTGCATATAGAGAGCTGGTAAGGAATTAATGGAAGAGGTGGAATTTGTTTAATCTCATGTTGGCAGCTGAGCTAACCACTAGAGTATCCTTTCAGATAAAGTAAAAGAAGTACTTCCAGAGCTTGGATCTTCTTGTGCCAGAGCTGCCATTTAAATAGATCCAACTGATTGCACTCTTGAGGCAACTATTCCTTACCATGTGGTGTAAAAAGGAGCCTTTTTTCAGAAACATATCTGTGTGCCTCAATATCCGGCTGTGAAACTGCTGGTGAGCATGGAAACACAGCAGAGTGTGTGCAGTGGCCTTGTCAAAGGGACAGGATCTCTGTTCCTGCCTGTTTGCAGAGATCTGAATTTTGGAGTCTGAACAATCTATTTTATTTTTTTAGTTCCCACCCAAAATAGCAGCTATGTATTTCCACTGAAAATGTGTTGAAGCATTCCAGTATTCATCAGGAAGCTGTAGAAAAGAAATATTTGTAGGCAGTTGATCTATGAATCTTCTGAAGTGCAGGTGGGGAGAATGGTTCTGGATTTTGTATATTTATTTATTAGAAGACATGCAAAAAAAAAAAAAAAAATCTACACAAAAAACAAACAATGAAGAAAAACAAAAAAACTATGGCCCATTTTCAATCAATGCCAAAATCACAATGGTACAGAAGTAAATTCTAGTTTTGTGTTTGTTATGTCTTCTTTTCATCCGAGTGTTCCTCGTTTGCTTTGTCAGGGTAGAACAGGGGATAAAATAGAGAGCTCCAGCAAACAAACAGTGCCAAATCTTGCTGTGATAATTTAAGAAGTTATCATCTCCTGCTGAGCTCTCCATATGCTTGCCAGAAGCTGCTGCCCTAACAGTACACCCACTGAATTAAATCCACCTTTCATTAGGTTTTGGAGAGCAAAGACGGTGGACTTTGCCCAGGAGAGGCTGAGGCGTGAGCAAACATCAGCATCTGCCAACTTTGGTAGCAGCAATTTCTGGCAGATCAGTGAGGGAGCGGAGCTAAAGGCAGCAACTTTGTAAATTGCTCTGTTGTCATGTGTTAGAGCTCGTCTGCTGCCCTCAGAAATAGCTTCAAAGGATATGAAGAAACTGGTGCATCCCAGAGAATTTCTACTGTTTAAAATATTGCAGTGCTTCAGTTGCCCACCTGCAGTAAAAAAAATGCCTAAAATAGCGATGACCTGAGACATGTTTCTGAAAAGTAATGCCTGTCTCAGACCTGTACAGGTAATAAGGTTTTTGTGGACTAAATTGTCATTGTCATGGACTCCAGGGGAGAGACAACACATTATTTCTGTGCCCATGGTGAAAGAGCTGGCATTTGAAGTTACCAAGGTCAATTTTCAGACTGGTCCCTATTGGAGAAAATTAGTAAATATGTAGTAATGAGCGCTATTTTACACAAAAGAGTCTGTCAGCAGTGAATTAGACGGGGCATTTCAGGGAGAGAGGAAAGAAATCTTTTGACCATATCCAAGTATCTTCAAAGCTTTGTGATAACACCAAAGATTTTTATATTTTTATATTTTTATTTTGTGCCTGAAGGTTTTCCGCCTTTTCTTTTTTTTTTCCTCAGTGGTCGGAAAGCATCTCTGTGGAAACATTCCCCATCTCTACACATACTGCTGAGATATACTGTATATAATATTCATCTATCTGTACATGTATTGTTTTATCAATATGAGGGTGGACCATAAGAACCTCTAGAGCTGCTTTTTCTTTTGGTTGGTGGAATACATGGCTAGAGAGTGTTCCTTTCTGGAGCAGGATGAGTCAAATTGTAATTGGAAAGACAAGGCATTACCTGGTACCAGATAGCAGGCAGTGTTTTCTCGTGGTGATTTATAATCCCCGGTTCTCATTGGCTGAGCAGAGACATGAGATGTGCTCCTGACCTATTGTGTGCCTCCCAGAGCCACAGGGACAGCTTCATTCAGGATGGTAACACCATATGCTTTTAAAGTATTTAACCTGTATTACCATAATGAAATCCCCTGGCTTTCAAAATCACTTTGACAATTCACTGGAGCAAAACAAAAAGTGGTCTTTATTTGTATTGCTTCACCACACGCACATGCATCCGAGCAATCCTGAATTTCAATTGCAGGATGCTGAATTCTTTCTTCCTCACACATTTAAGCTGGCAACTGACACAAGCCCAGCCAATGGAAGGGACGATGTTGTCATTTGGGTCAGCTCAGCCGTGTAAAACAAAATAAAGCTGAATAGGTGACAGTTACCAGTGTAATGGCAAAAAGGGCTGCTTACTGAAGAGCTTGTTTGATTTGGTTGCTTTTGACCAGCAGCGTTCCAAAGCCCAGAATTGTTTCTTAAATTACCCTTTTCTACTTGCTAGCTGGGGAGGGGACTATTTCAGCCCTATCCAAATAATTTCATTTTTGATTTTTGGCCCTTTTTAAACTTCAGTGTTGCTTTTGCATTGTGTATAAGTGCTTCTTTAGCATTGCTGTATGGAAACACAGTTGTTGCCTGCTTTGCAGTAGTGAAGCTGCGAGGAAGCTGTAGTCCAGCAGTGTATACGTCAGCAGTCAGTACTGAAAAGTCATTCTAATTCACTGTTCCCCCAGGTTTACTCTGTCCTGGGTATCCCAGCAATGCTGAATCACCATGGAACACTGTATACTGTGCTTCTGAGTTTTCATCTGTCCAGCTTCAGGGAATAAAATCCTGTAATTACTGTGGAGGAAGGTCTGCATGTAAGAGAAATCCCAGGCAGTTACTGTGTGTCAGCCACGTTTTGTCATTGTAAAAAGCTGAAAGTAGCCAGTAATGTTTTAGAGGTGCTAGATTTAGAAAATCTGTGTATGCCTGGCTTGGGAGAGAAAAGCTCAGTCCTAGAAGCATAGCAGTTAACAGTCTCATTTATAAATGCACTTTTTTCTTAATAGATCCAAGTAGATGTATACAGTCATTGTGCTGCTGCAGCTGAAAAAGATGGAGTGCTAAGTACTGAAGATGGGAGGTTTAAATTTCTCTTGCATCTTTTAGTACCAGACAGCGTCTATACATGAATGTTGAGGGTCAGTTTAATTATTTAACTAATACTGGATTTACATAAATTGACTTTCATGAAAAGGCTAATAAGATGCAGTTGTGGTGGGCAGCTGAAAGTAATTTGGGTTTGAGTCCAGTAATGATAGTACTAAACAGAGCTGAAATTGTAGCATCAATTTTGAAAAATGTTAAATTAGTGTTAAGCTGTGAAAAATGACTGCAGGATCCAAGACATATTTTGGCTGTTTAATACTTTTAGTGCCATTATTTTCATATGTTAACAACATAATGGTTTTATGAGACTGTTCCAGCTGTGCTTTACTTAATATCAAAGAATAAGATCACCACACAGATAGAATATGCCCTAAATTTAACACACAAGGGAGAAACTCCAGGCATTGGGTTACATTTTCTCTTGATATCTAAGAATTTATTATCTCATTCCTATTAGTGTAAAATAAGAGTTATAGGCTGAATTGTGCCCTTTATTCAGCCACAAAGAAAATCCCATTGTCGTCAGTAAAATCTGCTCAGATGGTGAAAAGAACTGAGGAAATTGTTGGCCCATGCAAGGCCCCTGTCATACAAACCCCCCATCTCTCTTAAACACACGTGAGGCTGGAAGATGGAGCAGGTGCCTACACAGAAGTCCTCCAGGTACCTGTGGTGTGTGCTCACTGGGAAGGGTGACCCATCATCCCATCATGCAGCTGGTGGGAGCTGGAAATAGGTGTGATGGTAGTCCTGTGTCAGTACTGTATCAGTACTGGGTTCAGTACAACTTCCATTGTAAATACACTTTTTTAAGCTGGAGAAGCAGGCTAAAATTCACTCTCTTGACTTCTTGACAAAAAAATCCATTCTGAGCATGAGTATTCTACTGCATAGCATTGGGGAAAGGGAATCAGTGAAGTCCTTCTGCAATCCCACTCAGCCATCTGAGCACTGGGGCTCAGATACAAATATGTTCCAATACACAGGATATTACAGTATCTGTACCTGTGCCTGAAGTTCCTGAACCAGAAGCTCCATTTAACAACATAAGTGATGAATATGGGTTGTGGTGATGGAATGGTCAGGGAGCTCTGAAAGTGTCTGGGGGAAACATTTGTTTGGGAGGATTGGCCTCCATCTGGCATCGCCTAATGAGCAAAAGAGTTCATGAATGTCCTGAGCCACATGGGAAGAGAGTAAAAGGGATTTGAGGAGAAGGAAAGCTGATGCATGGAAATAAGTGAGCATGAACAGGATTTCCAGAAACGTAGGTAGTATTCTGAATGGGGAGTTAGTCTGGAATTTTCTTTGGGGCTGAAGGAAGGTGAAGAGAAAGGAAGCAGAACAGAGAGAAACAACATTTCTATTGTTACCAATTGTTCTTGGTAGGACAAGAATTTCCAACCTCCATAGCCAGGAGAAGTTGATCCTATGTTATTCTGCATGAAATTATTGGCTACTTACTGGTATGATCTATTTAAAATCATGGAGTTTCATAACCATATCAGCTACAGAGCTGGCAGAAGAAAAGGGTACATTTCTGCTATTAGAGATGTACTGTTGTTGAGGGAGAACACCATATTTTCTTGTTCCATAGCATAGTCTGGAACCTATTTTTAGTTCTCTTCTAATGCACAATGACTTGCCTTCAGCACTGTGAAGATTCACTTTTGAAATAATTTTTAGTGTAGAGGATTTAATTTAACAATTGTAATGCTGTATGAAACATATTAGTGATATTTGCATGAATGCATGTGCTCAGTTGCAGTGCTGTTCGTCTGTCTTCTGGTTTGTTTAGGACACAGAAAGTGGAACCTCTATGTCAGAAGAGCACTGTATTGTATTATTAATATTAGGATAGCAAATAATTCCTACTAGACAGGCTTTGTGGTCCACTGATGCTTTAAGAAGTGTCGAGGCATGAAAGGCAGTTTGAGTTGAAGTGGGCTGATAGCCTGGGATGACGTTTGAATACACAGAGGACAATGTATAAATGACAATGACTGGGAGGGAGGCAAAAGCTGTTCTGAGCTATCCCTATTCTCCCATGGACAGTCACCTCTCCTCTGGGATTATTTCATCACGTGACTCCTCGGTTAGGCTTTGTCTAAGAGGAAAAGTGGAACCACTGAAGGGGAGAAACTGAGGTTTCCAGACAAAGCAGAGGCTTCCAGTGCTGACACATGATCTGTAACCCAGAGAGACAGCACAGCTAATGAGAGGCATTGCCTCTGAGGCACAATTTGCAGCATTCAAAAGTAACAAACATATTACTTTCAGCAGTCCAAAAAAAAAAAAAAAAAAACAAAAACAAAAACCCAAACAAACCCAAAACACCAAAAAACAAACCCTAATTTTTGTATTTTATATGAAGAGAGAGCTTTATGTTTGTATATTGAGTGCATAGTTTATGTTGCTTGATTCTCTATGAAACAAACAAATCAAATCAACCAGTGCAAAATATGTGCACTGAATACTCCTAGGCGTGGGGAGAATCTTGCTTAAAAAAGCAGTGGTAGTTCAAAACTCCACTAATACAAAAAAATGAATCTATTCTGTCTCATCACTGGGGATGAGGGAGGTGTTCTTCATGTTTCTATTATTAAATCAATATAAAAAATCCATGGGAAAAAAAAATATTCTAAAATCTCCAATAGAAATATGAAATGGAAGAATACGTCTGAAACTGTATCTTCCAGTATTTTAAGAAGCAGAGACAAAATTGGCTATTTTTGTTACTTTGTGACCCTGTTATAAATTAATAACCTTGTTTTGGAACATAAGTGTGTTTTGAATTAGGAATTATGAGTGATCATTTTCTGCCATTAATACCTTGCCATTAATTCTGTACAGACATTTCTATAACTCTCTTGAAGTTCATAGTTGTTAGTTAGTCCTTACTAACTGCACTGTACAGTTCCTACATGGACACTGTAGCAATACTATCGCAGCACGTGATGTCACAGTATTAGCTTTTTTGTTCAAATTTTCTCCTTGGAATTTATATTACACATTTGCTTTTAGTATCTGTCATCTTCACATTGTGTATTGCTCATCTACTGAAATCTGGGTCTGCCAGTTAAGTTTGATTAAGAATAAAACTAGCTATATGTAGGCAAAGAAAGTCTACACAATTAAATCTGTCCTTGTGTTCTTGAAGGCTTCAACAGTGAGTAATCTGTCACATCATAAAAAGAACAAAATCAAAACAAGTTAGTCATTATCGTGACTCTGCTTGGTTTCAGACCAGAAATTCTCAACTAGACTATGTAGATATTGTATTTGTTATTTCATGTGTCTGTGTGCAGACACTTGTAAACACAGAGGTGTAAATGTTGTCAGCATTTAAATTAGGTTAGAAATGCTATTTATGGCTTACATCAACAACAAAAAATATTCATAATCATCCCTAGGTGAAGACACTCATTTAACAAGCTTACAGTTCCTAATTAATTCTGTGAGGAACGTCATTTGGCAGAGCAGAATTATGAGGTTTGCATATTGATGGTGGCAGAGAAAAATATATCTGTTTTCTATTTATATGGAAAATTAACTTGTGTTCTTCATAAAATGGCACATCTCGGAGGTATTGCTCTAAAAATGATCTCAGGCTGGAAAGAAATCAGTAATTACAGCACCAGGCATTCAGTTCTGCCCTAATTTCCCCCCCCAGTTTTTCAGTGTTTCAGCTGCCTCAGAGACTTAAAGCACTCTCATTAGGTAGCTGCAGAGCTGCCTGCCTGCCTGCTGCATCGCGCTCGTGCTAGCTTTCTCCCTCTCTATCCGTCTCCTTCTCTCTCTTTCTCTCTCTTCCCCTCGCTCCTGCCTTGGGAGTGACTGTGAAGATCATTTGCTGGAATGATTGGCAGGTTAGAGGATTCGATCAGATGAGTTCCTCTTAGTGCAGGTCAAAAAGGCTAGTTAGCAGGAGCTGTCGAAAAATGCCAGCAGCATTCGAAATGGGAAATGTCATGACTTCGAGGCAGGGGGTGCCACCTGGAACAGAAAGCCCCCAGCTCATTAGCAAGTTACAGGACGCAAGCTTAACTGGAGGGAGCAGAGGAGGAAAGATAATACCCAATAGGGAAAATTATTGTGAAGTGGAATTGATTTCATGTATAATTTGTTTATCACTAGAGGGGACAAATGCTGTCCTCCTGACATGTGTGGAGCAGTGTGGACTATGAATGAAGCAACTTAGCATAATCTCCAGGTTGAGCTCCAGATTTAAAGAATGCAAACTTCCTTCTTCCTAAGTGTGGAAATGATCAGGTCATGTTCTATTAATTAAACCCAACATACTCTCCAATGGTTTATCTGGGTAATTTTAGCAATTTAACAGAACGTGGTAGATATGAGCCGCGTTCATTATTAGCATGGGACAGTGTTTTGTTTTCTGGGCGCGTTGGTGGCTCTTTTAGCAAGCTGTTGTTGTAAAGAGACGTGTCTCTGTTGTAAGTTGAATTACAATGTAGCTCCTTCTTAACCCTTATCAGACTGCATAAAATCAGGAACCAATTCCAGCTGCATGATACAATTTCATTTCCAGGAAGGAATGCATACTTCTATAAAGTATGGATTTAAAAATAAATAAAGCATTTAGGTTTGGTGTTTGAAATTTAATCTGAAATGAAGACAGCAAGTTCTGCTGGCTGTTAGGGACTAAAAGAATGCTTGTATAAATACCAGTGTTACAAAATATTTTATCTGAGGCATTCTGTAATGATAAAATTGCAGGGAAACTCTCCATTCCAGGCATTTTAACTAGTTCATGGTCATTAATGTTGCTAAACATTCATTTGTTTCACTATATTTCTGTATAAGAGGCATAATTCATATCAATGGAAATGAACTATGTAAATTTTTTTTCACCATTTTTTTTCAGAAGTGTGAAAAGCAGTACAGGGCCATGGTACCTTCCAGTGTTTTTTATCACAGCATCTTTTAGAGCCTTTGATTCTAGCTGTGCTCCTCCTAAAGATAACGGGAGGATGCCATGTTCTTCAGGGGGAGCAAAGCTGGCTCCCTTATCAAAACTAACTTAGAGACAACAGTAACATCATGGGCTGAGGAAATTAGATTTAAAGGCTGCAAGTTCTCCCCAACAATCTTTTTTTTTTTTTTTTTTTTTTCAAACTATGTATCTTATTCTTGAGGAATGTGGTCTTTTATATATTAAACGTGAACTTCTTTCAGAAGTTTGCAGCTTGTGCTTATGCAGTCCCTTGGCTGAATACTGAGGAGTGTTTGCTTAGTGTTCTGATCCTTGATGATTTTTTTCAGCTTTCATTTTCTTTCATCCATCAAAGATTTACAGTTAGTAATGGAGTAGCCAGGGTTTGTTTTATTGAGTAACCACAGGCTGTTGAATTTCCCTTTCTCTACCTAATGTGAATCAGAATCAGATTTTTTGAAAGGACTTTCTTAATCAAAATATTTGTACAGAGACTTACAGATTAGTGTTTTCTGTTTTGCATTTAATATAAAAAGCTTAGCATTAACATTCTGCTAGTTTGACAAAACAAAGAGTTAATAAAGCACAGTAAGCACAGGCATTCTTTACCTTTCAGATAACTTTTCAGTGCAACCTTCTTGCAGAAACGCACTGTGAATATTGGCTGCCACGGTCCGCTCTAATGAATGCACAGCCTCAGACCTTTGCAAAGTTCAATACAGAGAGGAAAATATTGGAGTAAAAATATCCTCTATACAGATCCCCTAGCAGAATTTTTCACACCTTGGGTAGCCCTGCACTTGCCCAGCTACTATTTAAGTAAAAAACTGGAAGTGAGTTAGAAAAGTTCAGAAGGTGTTCGTTACTCAGTATCTGCTCTGGTGCTTTGTTTGGGGAAGCGATATGCATTTAAATTATCTGAATGGAGTTTGATGATGAGACTTCTATTAGGAAAGGAGAGCGAGCAGATACTGAGTATCTCCAAGTATGTTAGGTCAGTGGAGTAGAGTAAGGGCCAGTAAGAACACAAACCTGGGAAGACCTGCTAGACTTCAACCCTGAGATGTATCTGAGAGACCGGTGTCTGTCTACATCTGGCAGCGGCTGCTGGGGCACAAAGAAAGGAATGTTTTGGCTAGGAAATTAGGCAACTATAGATAATCACTTTTCCCTGGATTGTGTGTTCCACAGGTTGGTGACTTGCGCATGTCCTTTGTTCCTGACCAAGGAAGTTATCATTCAGAATTAGAAGTACGTAAATAGAGTTCAACAGTTATTATTTCCCACAAATCGATATTTTCTTGCAAGTAAAAGAAAGTAGCCTGAAGCAGAAGAAGGAATTTAATCCTTCTTCTTCTTCTTTTTTTTTTTTTTTTTTTTTTAAACTGGATGGCTTCTGTATTTTCATTATTGACTCAGTGTTTTCCTAGCTTCTAGGTGCTTTATAATAGAAATGAAGAATGGTAGCAAGGAAGGAATTAGTAAATGCCCACTGTCACTCAAACTTAACCAGGAAAGTGTTCCTGCAGTTCTTTGACATTCGCTCAAATCCTTACTTATCTCTCCTTAGTGAATCCTGGTTTGTTCCTTGACTCTTTATGGAATATCAGAGAGTAATGGGGAAATCACATACTCATCATTTCATCTCTACATCTTTGCTCCAAAGTTCTTCACACCTGCTAGTATGTGTTCGGTGAAGTTACTCATTTTTGTGAACCCCTTTTCATCCAGAAAGGAGCTCCAGCACACAGTCTGTATTCCATATCAGTGGCTCCTTTTATCATTATTTATGTGTAAAAACACATACTGTATCAATTGCCTATGTCTTTTTGGGGGGAAGTGGACGCATAGAGGGCGCTGGAAAAATCTAATGAGACTTGAGGTCATCAAAGCAGCTCTGTTGTAATGTGAGCAGTTGTTGATGAAACCTGGTTCAATCAATAAAATTTCAACTTTTGTTTTTATATATTATGTTCCAACTTAAATAGGATAGTATAAAACAATCCATATTTTGAACATAGGATCTGGCCATGTCCTTTTTCTTTTCTTCCTTTATTTTTTTAACCTTTTTCTGTGACTTTGATATCTATCACTTTGTAGGGTTTTTTTTCCAACTGTATTACCTGTGGGTTGAAGTAAACTAATATGTCTCTCTCAAAATCTTTTCCTAAGACTTTGACTCACTCTTTTTTTTTTTTTTTTTTAATACCTACATTAAAGGCTGTTAACATATATGACTAAACCTTTTGTAGGAGCGTTTACATAGAGTAAAGCACATAGGAGGCTTCTTGACCTGACTCTGTAAAAATCCTTGATCAGGAACTTAAAGTGTAAGTCTTAATTTTGATACTTAGAAAATGGGATATTATTTTGGGATCATTAACCTTTGCCCTATTTCCTCAGAGAAGTTAAAAACTGTTTATTAAAAACTGTATATTTTAATTATTTTGGGGTCCCCAGTTCCCTTTTTCCGGAGGCGCAGATTTTGTGAAATCCCTCTGCCCCGCTAGTCACAGAACTGGGCCGAACCGGCCCGTAAACCGCTGACAAAAACTGAGAATTTCTGATTTTCCAAATACTACATTCACTCTCTTGTGTAGACTGCACTCCTCACTTCCTTTAATCACCTCCAAACCTCTTGGCTTTCTGGGAAACTACTGTACCAGCTTGTGTGATAGTGACAATAGGAAGGTTACCAGTAAGTCACAGCAGGACATAGTCATCTCCCCCTCTCTGAGAATCCTAAAAGCAGCAAAGAGAAACTGCAACACACCTGGGGATTTAGATGGGTGTTTTAAATGTATCTCACTGGAACAAAGTGGTTCAGAAATCTAATTCTCTTTTCCTGAGTGACTGTGAAAGGCAGGGAGTAAACAGAGCTTAGTCTAAATGCATGAGTCCTTACGGAAACACAAGAGGGAGAATAACATCTCAAATTCAGGAATGTAGGAAGATACACTATTCAAGAGCACCTAAAGCACTGGAGGCCAAAAAAAGGCAGGAGGTCGACCAGGTGTCATCTGCAAAAATTTCTTTTTTTAGTGTGTGTTTAGTGGAATCAACAAAATTTTCAGCTCATATCTGTGAAAGAAACATACTCTTTACTGGATATTCTGACTTTCTGTTGTGAATCCACTATGAATTGTGATCATGGTAATGCAGAAAATTTAGCAGACAGGCATCCACAACACCAACCCCTCCACATATTTGCTGTGGTCAAGAGATAAAGGAAAATAAAAGTGGATTTTAGAAACATGTAATTAACTTTAATCTTAATGTTATGATGTGTTCTTCAAAAAAAGGTTGCATTTCAATGTTTGAAGAAAAAATGGCAACTTTTTTAAAATCATAAAATAGTCTGCAAGTTCAGAGCAAACACTGTATAAGTTTATGTGCTAAAGGTCAGTGGATACTACTAAAAAGTTAAACCATAATTATTAATTTGTGCACATAAGTAAAATGAGTTCTTCCGTGACTGTTGTTTGAAGCTTTGCCCCCTCTCTCCCCTATTTCTTTCTATATTAACTTACAAAGTCGGAGACCTAGAATATAAAATTTTGTAGATCACAAATTTTACTTACCTTTTTCATGAGAGATCACAACCCATTTTGTTGTGGGATAACTATGTGGGACTGAAAAAAATGCCACATAGTAATGAATTGCAGTGTGTTTGTCACTTTTGGTACAGTTACTGGATTTGTAACGTGTAAAACGCACAGATGTGCACACGCACACACGCACGCCCACTGATCCCATTGTGAATTCTTTACACAGCCAGAGATTTCTTTGCTCTTGGTGCACATCCAAAGGGGAGATTGGAATGTGAAGAGACTTAGCTTTGTAGTCACTCGCTTTTGTATATAGACTGCATGCAGTTATGATGGATAGGTATCCTTTAAGTCCCAATCTTTCTGAAAGGCAAAAGAATTCCAGCAGATGTAAACTCAATAATTAAATAGAGAGTGCGGTCAGCCTTTCCTTCATTTAACCTAAAATAGAAAACAGATAAGGGCAGACATGAGGTCACGTTTTGCCTTTTAAGGTAAATAATCCATGTGAGCTTCCCACAGCATTTTGCCTCAACAAGGATAAATGTGGTTGCTATATGGGGCTGGGTCCATCAAACCTGATTCCTGAAACCTCGACAAAGAAGGGGTGTGCAACACAAGGCAGGGCTGGACTTGGTCTGTGCGTTTCTTGTGGGGTGGGGGAAGAGCACTGTGTAAAATGCATCACATCTGCATAACTTGAAGATTTTAGATTGGTCAAATACATATGCTGTGGTGCTAATAGAAACAGATCACTTATCACCTTATCTAAGGAATTAGAAATGTATATTCATTACTCCCTGTTACCCAAATAGGATGTCCATCATTCTGTATTAATGACATAGCCTTTATTCTACTCATTTCGTTTTTCTTTACGTTTTCCCAGCTGAATAGCTCAGTGCTGCCAGGGTGTCCTATATCATATGGCCAGCTTTGCCTTTTGAGCTGCCTACATCACAGTTTTCAGTGGCTCCCTATCTCCACTGTCATTCCTTTTCTTTACTCTAAATGTTTCCAGGGAGGAGGAAAAGAAAGAAAGAAAAGATTAAAAAAAAAAAAAAAAAAAAAAAGAGTGGGGGAGAAAGAGACTGCTGTGGAAAAAAATAAAAGTTTAAAAGAAAACCAGAATGAATGCTTCACTTGTTGTCTTTTAGCACAATTACCATACCTTAGGAAATATGCAGGGAATAGTTAATTATGACTAAATGAGCTCCTTTTAGAGTTCATGGCAGGCCCCAGCATCCAACTGTCAGTGTTGTGAAAGATATTGAATTGGAAGGCTGGGCTCCCTGTCAGCCAGTAGGATGGTCTGCCTGAGTAAAATAGACAATGAAAAGATAGCTGGGTGAGGGTAGCCTCAGCTAGGGAAACACGTATGGCATTTGCATACTTCTCCTGCAAAGGGGATTTAATCCGAAGAAAGAGGGAGATTTCTGTATTGTCAGCCAAGGCTTTGTTCAGGGCGAAGAGCAGAAGGAAATCTGATGAAGGGGCCTTTCTGAAGCCCTTACTCACAGACGTGAGGTTGTTCTAGTAAAGTTATGTACTTTGGGATTGTTTACACACTATTGTCTGTATGGAGATCTTCTAAACTGAAAGATTCAAAGTATTCTTCTTTGCTAACACAAAAGCGGGGAATTTGTGTGGTAAAAATGACTTACACTGCAAAACTGAACAAGTTCTTTTCATTATGTGCACAAAATACTCTAAAGTTCCTTTTTTTTGCTGCAGACAAAGTTTCCTGGTATTTCTCAGTCGCGCTCATATATCACAAAATTCTTTCAGACTAATAAAAATAAAACCAGGAGAATTATGTTCTCAAAGTTGAGATAGCAGAGAAATCAGATAACCTCCAGGCTTAAGGCAGCCAAATGCTTGCTGCCTCCTCCAAAACAATTCTTTCTTAAGCGAACTGCATCCTGCCAACTAAAAATAGTGTTTTAAAAGTCAGTCGGGGTAAAGGACTGTACCTCCTCTAGGATCTTTTCTGTCCTATTTTTTTCTCACCTGAGAGATGGGTCAGAAGCCCTAAGCTAAACCCATTTTGTAGAAAATCTGTAGTAGAACTATTCCATTCCTAGAACTTTTCCAGATAAAATAAGTGATTAGTGTTTCAAAGCCAAAACCTATTTAAAAGTGTTGGCAGGCAAATTACTCCTCCTTGGAGTAATAACTCTGCTGACAAAGCACACAACCACCTTCCGAGGTTTTCACATGCAAGAAAGTGCATCATCTCAAGAATATTAATATTTAGGGCCCAAATAAGCTGCATAGCAGTACAGCATCTGAAATATATAGCTTTTGGGTTTTGTTGCTGTAATTTTTGTGTCACCACCATAGCCCAAACGATTTTAAATAGTTTTTAATTATGTTGATCTCAGTAAAGATCCCATTCTTTGTGGAACGTATAATATTACAAAATCTATTCTATAAATATCTCTGTCAGCATCTAGTTACTCATTTTCCCTTCAGCTCTGTTTCTTAATGGTCATTGTAAAGCAACATATGTTTCCCTGTCATGCTTCGTGAGTGTGACAGATAGCAAAGTCCCTGCTTGAATATAGCTTGTGTTTTCTTTAATGGAAGTGTGTACTATCTTTAAGGCTTGGTCAAATGCTGGGAAAGAACATGCAGAGCAATTTATAAGTTGGAATGTGAGGTTGGATATATCTGAATGGATATATCTGTTTGCTCTGCAGTTGTTTAATAGTTATAATTAAGGAGAAAATAAATATCTCTTTAATATTAATAACTGATTGAACATATGATGAAATTTGGCACTCAGTTGTATATACTGTGGCCAGTGGTTGTTTTTTTTAACCTCAGACACTTCATTATGCTCATTCAGAGACAGATGCTGGTGTTTCAGCATAACTTTTGTTCAACTAATAATGATAAACATGAATCATTACATACTTAGCTTTGTTTGCTCCCACACGGATCATAAAACCTCACAGAAATATAAGACAGAAGAAAGTCTTTGAGGAATGAGACACCAGGGCTCCTCCAGTCTTCAGAATGTTGATGCAACTTAAAAATCAAGCACCAGAAATGGAATCAGGTAATGGAAAATGTGCTTTGTCCAGCTGCTTGCTGAGCACTGTCTGCCATCTGTACTCTAGAAAAGCCTGAATGAATTTTGGTATCTCCCCTTTTTCTCCCACCCTACTGAAAACTGGAAAGAGAGATCAAAGGTTGGCCAAGATGGGTGCTAAACTGAGGTGCACTCAATGTGCACTTCACACCTTCTTCTACTCATTTAATTTATGCCTTAAAGTGTTTACGTTTTTCTAGCTAATTTGTGTAGTAGAAACTCTGTGCTATAAAGGCTATTTACCAAATGGTATCCACTGCCAGGAAGCAAAGCAGTGCTATCCATGAAGTAGTTTTTGACTGGCTTCAGAGATGAATAAAGAGTTTGAATCCAACATGGGTATAATGTCATACACAATTTCAGAGCAGTTACTTTTATATTACCTTTTGAGTTTTTATTGCTTCATAAGAAAGGAATAGCATCCTCTTACAGTTCTTCCCTCCTGAAGGAAATAAACTGATGTGAATGCCTCACATGCTGGCCATCTTTTCTGCTGCCTTCAGTGGTTATAAAGAACCTGAACTCAGAAAGAAACAGTATTGGGAAAACAAAGACAGGAACGTGGTAGTAATAAACATGTCATTTAAACCTTACAGGAAAATGAGCTTGGTTTATTTAAACATCCATTTTAAATAATAGCTAATGCTAATATTTTAGTAACACAAAGAGAGATCTGCTGCTGCTCTCATTCTCGGGCTCCATTCCCATTGAAGGCAGCAGGAGCTGCACATACAGCTCCCAGTGCTTGCATCTTGAACAGAATCTAACATGAAGCTGAGCAGTGTTAAAAACTAGGAGCCAGGCTCAGTCCAGCACTTACAGTCAGCATGTAGCAAGATGAAGGAATGTTTTCACTTCTCTTCCTTTTTGTTTCAAGGTAAATGTGCAGTCTCCAATTAGAAATTACCCTTTGTTAGCAGCAGTCATCTGCGCCTCATCCCGGTTTGCATTTTTTCCTGTGAGAAGCGTGTCAGAATTTGGGGGAACTAAATATACTTCTTTGTTGGCGAGCTTGTTGAGCACAGCACAGCGCTCGCTTTCCCACCAGGAAGGTCAAGGCCGCTGGGGGGCCGGGCTATTTTCTGAAATGATCCCTACTGTCTGTCCATGCTGTCTGACAGATTGAAACAGTTGTCTGTGTCACAGCTTTCAATGCTTTTTAAATGCCTCGCTTTCCATGAAAGACATAAAATATGTAGGCAATGGGAAAAAAAATGTTAAAGGAGCAATACTTTCTCCTGTATAAAGGGGGACTGGGTTTTCTTCTCTAAAGTAAACTTAATTCTGTTTAAAATACGTTTATAAGCTGACTTAGAAAAAAAGTTATCTGGAAGAATGGGCGAGTCACAGCTTACATTCTATTTCTGAAACCTCATTTTAAAATTAGGGTAATAAAATTTTTAAACACACTCTCATTCAGTAGCTGAAGTGAAATAGTAAGTTTTCTTTGTTCACTTATACTTCAGCTTAATATATTTTGATCTGAGGTATGTATAGAGCCTGAAGAAATTGGTACTGTGCTGAGCCTTCAATACTCTCCAGATAATTGAACTAATTAAATCTTTACCAACATTAACACAACTCCAGCATTCCTTGGACAGTGGTTAATTACTGCATGAACATGGCGGGCTTAAACTAAACAGATGAAAATAGAGTCCTGTGGAATGGGTATTGAGTTTATTCTTTATTCATCTTTTGATAAGGTTTAATTAAAACTGCCTCTCTCCATTGTGATGAGAATGAATGTGCTTGTTTTCTTAGTGAAAGCCAAATTATTCACTTCAGCCATGGTTCAATAATCAAAGGCTTTGCAAAGTTTTGGGTTATATTGTAGCTGTGGAGATATAATTGCTGCAATTCTCTATGCAGGTTTTATCTTTTTATTACATTTTCTTATTTTCTTATTTATTTATTTATTTATTTTAAAAGAAAATTAGAGCATCTATTTTCTGATTCTCTATTGTAATGGTTTTTATGCAGGGCATTTTTTTTGTAAACAGGGAGCGAGCTGTTTAAAAGAGAGTATAAAATAAAATATACTTTTATAACGTAATGTAAAAATTCCTTTTAAAGTCTCTGTTCCATATTTTTGGAGTAATACACAAATTGAAATGCAAGCTTATATCTAAAGCTATCTTTATCAACTTGAATATTAATAAAGGAATGGTCATTTCTTTTTATGACAGTAATGGCAGGGAGGTTATGTGACTCACCATTCTCAGACAACTGCTCATTACTCTCTGGATACAATTTGTTGAAAGAATTGCTAACTCATAAAGTTGGAAGATGCAACTTTGTAAAGTATACTACTGAGAGCTTCTTAATGCGATGTGTGAAGTACAGACCGCAGTACCAGTAACAGAGTAAAAAAAAAATCCTTGGAAATAATGTGAAATTTTTGGGCAGAACAATGGGATATTACTGAAGAAAAGTTAGAAGAAGAGGAGAGGCCGTGACCGTGTACACATGCATGCATGTTGCTGTAGACTTGCCTATCCCACTGGAGAGCTGTAAGCTGTAGCATGAGGCTTTAACTTTTAAGTAGAAACTCATATTGCAAATGCACATAAATTCACTGAGAAGCAACAGAGGAGGTAGGAAATAGATCATTGCTCATTTCTAAAAGTAGTTACCACTCTCTTTTCATGCATTTGGCAGATAAGTTAGATGGACCACAAGAACGTCATCAAAAGAGTTGCACAGTTTTCTTGGTGTTCTGTTTGCTCATTCTGATGAGCTACAGTGTGTTTAGGAATAACATTCTGACAGAAGCATGGCCTCCTGTCAGGCTTTTGCTTTCCATCTATGAAATACTAATTTCACTTTCTGATATATAGCATAAATGGCTGTGACATTGTTCTGTCCTGAACTGGTATCATCATGTGTGTATTCCAAAATGACACTGTGGTTTTGACTTAAAGGAGAAAAAAGTATTTGCTTCATGTTTTTTGCTTTTGGTTTTGTGACTTTTCTCTTACAGGGAATTTCAAGAGGGTAATAAAATATTTAAAACCAAAAGTCAAATCCTCCAAAATCAACCTCCAGTGCCAAAGGAGAAAATAATCTGAACAGGGTCCCTTGAACTGTGGAGTTGGATTTAGCTGGTTGCCTTTCCCCCTTCTGAGTGAAACGCAGAAGCATGCTCACTGCATGCCGAGTGCATCCAGAACTGTTTGGAGTTCTTGGCCAAAGGATGATTAGTTGGAAGGCTGTGGTCAGATGTACAGAAATGCTGTACCCTTGCTCTTTGTCATGAAGTGAGAGCATTTTAGTCCCAAATAAATGTGTAAGGATTTTATAATTTCACCCCACTCACTTTTGTGTATGTATTGCATATAAAGATTTTCCATTTAATACAATAAAGCTATGCTTCCACAGTTGACATGGGGTCTATGCACTCCTGTTTTGCCCAGCAGAACAAATTCGATATGGATCAAGAATGGATACCTGATCTCATTTTCAGAGTGTACAGTGGCTTCATGCTGGTTAGTGGGGAACAGAGTTCCTGGCCCATTCTAAAGTTTCTGGTTCAAATTAAACCCATCAGATTTTTATTTATCAGATTTGAAACTAAAGGATTAGGTTATGCTGGGTCAAAGCAATTTTCACTCCGTCACAGGAGTTTTAAAGCTGGGTTTGTGGCATTGTCACACATACTTCTGTTAATCAGTTTTCCCTCAACTGTTAGCTGAAAAATTATCTTTTAATATTTGATTACATTAAAATAATTTTGCTGAATAATTTCTTTTAAGTGATGATAAAAATCTTGAATCAGATTGGGAAATCCTGATGTCATGAAAATAAGAAAGGGTTTCTATCTGAAGTTGCTGAAAAAACTGCTTGCTCAAGAGATTATAATCTAATCTGAGTGCATTGAAAGATTTTCAAATGTCTTCCTTAAATGCAAAGGGATTGTTGCATGTTAATTATTTATTAATTCATATGGTTTAATACTCATTAGCATTTTTTAATACGGGCTATGCTGAATTTTGGCAGCTTTGCATATCATCCATATCATCCCTACAGATGTCTTAATTTAGAGAGTTTCTGAAGTGCTTGACGAATAGTAGACACAAACTAAATTGTGTGTAAATGTGTTTATTAAGGAGCTTTTTAACACTCCCCCAGTAGCCACTTGGTAACGAAAACAAACTGGTCTGCCTTTACTCTATATTGCATTAATTAATTTTTAGGTCATCTGATATTCCTTTAACAATTTTTGTTTTTCCTAAATGATGCAACTCTTTCATGTTTCTTCTAACTGTTATTGAAGCAAGAATAATTATGCTTGCTTCCTTGCTTTTTGATTTGGCATAAAATCTACAATAGTGCAAAAAGGTGATTTCCTTAAAAGCAGATCCATGTATAATTTACAGGGCTAGCACAGAAAAATCCTTATGACTTACACATACATGCCTTATTAACTTGCCTCTAGCCACAACGTTTACATGCTAAGTTATCATCTTTATGCTATCAACTTCTACTTGATGCATTCCAATGTCATGTTTTCTTTTCCTTATAGTTACTACGTTGTGATGATCAGTCCCTGCATTTGCTGTTAATTTTATTTGTTCCCATTTGGAAGTGCTTCATGATCTGTAGAATGTGGCTACTTAACTGTCTGAAGTAGAAAATAAGCTTTTGACATTTCAATATTTACAAATTAGCAATATTTTTCCTTTTGAGCTTTACGAGTATGTTTTCCATATTATGGAACAGTAATCTAATTGTTTTGTGTTTATCTTGAGTTGTGGCTCAATTATCTCAGAATAGTGAAATTCAGTGATGCTAAGTATCATGCAGTAATTCTTTCATCCTGAACCTCTGATTGACTACTTGAGACAAGCAATGAGTCAGCCCTGGGAGCACAGGTGAAAACAATTCTCCTGTGCTACTGGAATGGTGGAGCCTGGCTCCACCTCTCCTAGACCCCATTTAAGGGCTGACTACAACTAGGGAAGGATCTCTTTTGGAGATTGTGCCTCTTGGAGTCTTCTTAGTGAGCCCAGGATAAGGGTAAGCTTTCCATTTGTTGTTTATTTAGTGTGATATCCTGTTTAGGCTGACTTTTCTGTATATTTCTTAATTATAACATCCATATACTCATTGATTACACACATGCAGAGATCCCTTGCCATGCCTTGAGCTTTGTAGGCTCCTACCCCTCTCTGCATAAAATTTGCTTTTATTCAAGTAACTGGCTGGCCTGTCAATTCAGTATGAATTCCTGAACACTCAATGATACTTAAATGCTCCAATCATCATATTAGTTTGTAGTCAAGATTCTTGAGAAATTACTAGAGTTCTAAATCTTACGAAATATTCTAGATGTCTTATCACAGAATCGCAGGGGTTGGAAGGAACTTCAAGAGATCTTGAGTCCAACCCTGCCACTAAATTAGGTTCCCTACTGTAGATCACATAGGTAGGCATCCAAATGCTCTTGAATATCTCCAGAGGAGACCCTCTGGGCAGCCTGCACCAATGTGCATCAACCTTGCTGTGAATAAGTTCTTCCGCATATTTGTATGGAACTTCCTATGTTCAAGTTTTAGGCCATTGCTCCTTGTCCTATCGTTACACACCACTGAGAAGAGTCTGGCCTCATCCATCTGCCTCCCACATTCCGTTAGATATTTATAAACGTTAATCAGATCCCCTCTCAGTCTTCCCCAGGCTGAACTGACCTCCAGGTTACTCAACCTTTCCTCATACAGGAAATGCTCCAGGCCCTTTATCATTTTTCTTTTGGCCTTCTGCTTATGCCAACATATAGGGCAATTGCAAGTAGATAAAAAGAATATTGCTTTAGGAAGGATGTTAACTTATGCATAATTGCAGACAACTCCTTGAATGCGTATTATTATTATGATGGAGAGATAAGTTTGAACGTCCTTACTGAATGGCAAAATATCTCTTTCAGTGAGTTCCAGATCTTTATATGAAACTCAGGGGAACTTGCAATCAAATGGATAGTTAATGGAAGGTGTTCCCATCCTTGCACAAAGGGACGGAAGTCACTGAGAAGGTCCAAGCCTCACTGCTGGCACAAAGAATTGCTGTTAGGAGCAGGAGAGGTAGAAGAATAAAAAATTTCATTCCCCTTCTTTAGAACACAGTCAGAATTGTCTTTGTTCCTGTAGAACACAAGGTAGCCCACATTGTTTCAACAGTTCTGTTAAATAGACTGCATTTACTGTCTGAAATACATTGGATTTGAGCTTCTGAATGAGGAAACTGAGTGATTCCTTTTTTTACCAAAGTTACTGGCCATTGGCTCCTGAAACAGAGGAGATGTACAAAGCCTAAATAAAAACAGAATACAAAGACATTCTTGCCATTAACTCATTATAAGGAGTCTTAGTTATAAAGATTTCAACTCTATTATCTCTAGACTATTGTTGCAGATATTCTAATCTTTACCACTGAGGATATCTGATGGATAGCTGACCAGTAAGATAAGGCAAAAGCTTTTAAATACCACGTGCTCCAGATAAGATAAGTTTGTTTCTTTTTGTCTCCCAGAAAGTACACAGTCTTGGTAGTCAGACTATGAATAGCCTTGTCTGTTGTTGCCAGAGCACTTGCCATGTGCACAGCTCAATTGGAAGTGGAAAAAAATATGTAAAAGAAAGCTCCCATTCAAGTACAGGTGAATTAAATCTTGGAAGAGCTGGGTGCATTCAATCATGGAAGAGCCAAGTTGTTCAAAATAAGCTAGAATGGAGGAGCTAACATGATACCATGAAGGTATCTCCAGTTGCCACCACTCAAGCTTCAGCATTTGAACGAAGTGACAAAATCTATTAGAGATAAGCAAATGTAATGAGATGAAAAGGTGGAGAAAGGAAAATGCCCTTGTGATGAACTCAGATGCAGAGCAGGCCTTACCGAAGGAATGAGGCAAAGCTGCCTCACATTCGGAAGAGAACATGTGTATCTAACATAGTGTGTAGGGTTCTTGGGTAGTCAGAGGAATTTTAAAAAGGCTACACAGCTCACTGTTGGGTGAAACTTAATGTGCAGGTTTGTCTGAGTGATCTGTTGTTAAAGGGATCAAGAACTGTTTCTTTCAGTATAGTTCTTGAGCACATCTTGAAAGTTTTCGCTATGTTTTCACTATTCCTCACACCAAGAACTAACACCCCCACTCCTGCCAAATCTGCAGATAACATTTTCTTAATTAAAGGAATTCAGAAGTGGGAGTTAAACCTTTCTGTGCTCCTTTGGGATTTATACAATCTTTCATCATCCCAGGGAAATTGACTACTCTTAAGTGAAGAATGAAATCTCAAAGCTCTGCACAAGTAAATGAAATGTCTTTTGCACACTAGAGACCTTTTCATCATAGTTTTGTGTTTCAAGGGATTTCACAACCTTTACTTGGGGGAAACAAATATTCAAATCCCTGTTAGACCAGAATAGAGGAAATACGTCAGGTTCAATTACCACTGGAGTTATCAGCCTCCGAGATTTCTTCATTTGCATCTTTACCATCTTTTTCATGAAATTGTACATAAGCTTTTCCTGGGCTGTAGGATCAAGAAAAGGGGTGACCACTTAAAACCCAGTCAGAAGAAAGAATCAGCCAGAAGTCTCAGAAGTTGCTGAAGTCCTAAGCAGCACGTTTCAGGTGAATTCCAACAATGACATTTATTTTTAAATCTTCATTCTGTAAATTTTCTGGAGGTGGAAAATCCACCTACACATACAGATCTGTATGTGTGTATGCGTATATATATTATATATACATATATATAGTTGATTGCTTTGAAGACAGTAAATTTGCCAGAATTCTTTTATTATTATTTTGGATTGGAGGCAATTTCTGCAGTTTAGTTCTTGGTATTGTATCTTTTTAAACACTTGAAGAACAAGAGATAATTTATGCATTGAAGCCAGAAAAACAAACAAAAAGAGCAGTGAAGACTCAATTTTACATATATATAGCAGTACTATAAAAGAAATGATGACAGTCTGGATATTTAAAATCTATGGACAATGGCAATGGCTGGAGAACAAATTAGGTGATCTGAAATGTTTTCTGTGGTTCCTTTGTTGTTTAGAGCTAGTGCAATGTAACTACATCTCACTCTGTTTTAGAGACTACAATTTCTTTGGCTATATGAAGGTCTATGTAATCTGCTGATGGTGTGCGGATTGTGGATAGCTTTGACATTTTAAAATAAGTAGTTTTCTAGATTCTGCATAGCTTCAGGGGCTTTTGACATATTTTATCTGCTTCTTTGGATATTGATAGATGGAAATATGATTAGCTCCCATGCTTATTAGCTGTTGTGTTAAACCTGCCCCCACTCCTTAATGTATTTAGAATACCCTGTTAATAAAGATGTTGCTGCCAACTGTAATATGTAGTGTCCTTGTGTCAGAGGTAGGGTGTCCTTCTTCCTAAGGTACTGCTAAGTATTTTAGTATGGCTCATCCTGTGTTATTTCCTCTTTGTCATCTCTACTCAGGCTTCCTCTAGTAGATGAGGTGAAAACTTTTTGCACATTTTAAGCTCTATCTCTGTACCTTAAAATAAATGCATTGGGAGGGAAAGTTGAGAGTTGCTGGCACCTTGAAAGACTTTTTATTCAATTTTTTTCCACACAAAGCATTTTTTTTGCCTCTGCTGTACATGATGGGACTCAGACTTTACTGAAATAATACAAAAGTTGAATCAAATCAGTGATATTGCCAGCCTTAGAGAGATTTAGGGAAAAAAAAAAAAAGTGATTTTAGGAAACTGGCTGAGCAGTGCAGTGGCGAGTAGATTCTTCTCACGCTTACTGCAAGAGAGGAAAGAAAAGCTATGCTGAAATCAGTGAAGTTGCACCAGTTTAAAAATAACATGAGTTAAGAAAGGAATCAAGCCCCCGGGTGTTTCAAAGTATGTGCTGAATCACTGAATCATATGAAATAGGGCAGGAAGAGCCTCGAGAGGTCACCTAGACTGTCGTGCCTTCCCCAAGGCAGGATCAGCTGTATCTGTGTCATTCTGACAGATGTTTGACTAACCTGTTTTTAAAAACATCCAATAATAGAGATTCCACAACCTGCCCCAGGCAGTCCTTTCCAGAGCTTTGCTATCCATCCACTCAGATATCAAGAGAAACTTCCAGCTTAGCTGCTCCGGCTACAGTTTGAGTCCACTGTTACTTTTCCTATTTACTATAAACATGGAATACTGCTAGTTTTGCAAAAGCCTTCATATATATATATAAATACACACAAAGACTTCTGTCTTCTCTAGATTGTAAATAAATTTTTTTTTTTTCCAGTCTTCAGATTTTTGGCTTTTTGAATTGTGTAGGACTCAAGTTTGAAGAGAGAATTCAGTAGTCTGAGAATTGAAGTGTGAAGAGGCAAATTGCCACCCAACAGTGAGATGGGTGACTTTCTTTGGACCAGAGAATAGATTCTCTTATGGCAGATAAATAGTTTAACTGTATAGACCTGTAGCAATAAATTCACTGTTTTCAGTTGAATCAGGAGAACATCTGACCTCAGAGTTTTTAGCAAATAATTTGACTAGGACAAAATGATCTTCAGGATTATATTCAGCACATGTCTAAATCCCTCTGTGATGGCTATCCTTCACATCAAGACCATTATTTCATGTTAATAGTAATAAGTAACAGTGAACCTCTACCAAGTGTGCACAGCCATATGAGGTTCAACTCACATTGTAAGGTACTATCTCTGAAATGGGTTCATATCTGACACTATTTGTCTTATTGCAAGAATATTTGCTAAGAGTCCTTGAAGATACACAGGGATGGTTCATTTCAATTACAGATATTAAAAAAAAAAAAAAAATTCTCAGAAAAAGTTTGGTAATGAAGATGATAGATTGTAAAAATTTACTTATAAGTGCTCTAACAAAGCAACAAAAGAAAATATTTTAAAAAGAGCACCAGAACTTCAGAGTAACAGAACTTCTGTCCTGTTCTTCCTATAGACACACAGCATTTGTCCTGAAAGGGACAAATTGTCCTGACTTAGCATCAGGTCTCACAGTAGGGATTGTTGTACAGCCATCCAAAAAGTGGATGGACTGCCTATTAAAACCAGGGGAGTCTGTGGTGGCCATCTTTACATTACCAAAACTTCAGGTGTGTTTGGATCTACATCAGGTTGCATCTAACACTTTTTATCATGCATCAGGCAAATGGAGGGTCCAGTGGATACTACCAAGCAAAAAAAAAAAACTTGCTGGAAACGGGTCAAAGTGAAAGTGTAGCAGATCGGCCCTGATTCTCAAGCTAACATATATCAGCTTAGCCATGTGCCTTTATCTAATCCTCCTTCCTACTAATTTATGCAATGAAAATATCACCCAGAAAATTTAGTAGTTTAGACCTGTTACTTACTTTACTCTCTGCTTAGTGTAAAATGATGTAACTTTTTTTAAGGAATAGTAAAAAATTTTGAACATAAAGCATTAGACCATGAAGACATAGGAGTGCTGCACTGATTGCTTAGCTGTGCCCAGCCTTGTGTGAGCTAGCATTGAAAGGACAGTATGAACCACTAAGTTTTCTTTGTTTTTATAAATTATATCAAGAGAATATTTTTTTCCAAGCACTTCATTATAGTGAAAAAAAATTTACAGCTTGGTTTAGATTATTGCATGTGCTTTTTCTACTTGTTGACCCTAGCATACAAATCTATAATGAAAAAAAAATTGACTCTTAGAGTAGGGGATTGCAATGTAGTGATTTCACGCTCTGTTGTTGGCTAAGAAGGCTCCATAGTTTTTATTTAGAGAGACTTAGTTTCAAAAAAATGAAGAATTGTGTTCAGCCTAGCTGCTGAGGTTACAGAGCGAATGGCTTAAAGGGCTTCAGGGTTCCAAGTGAGCAAGGAATTGTCTCTGCCCAGCAGGTAAGGGATACATCTAGACAGGAGCTGCAATGCACAAGATGTTGACTGTCCCCAGCAATTCATAAATCCAAAAAATTACAACATTCTCTGCTTATCAGTGAATGGAGCAGATGCTCAGCTGTGTAATTAACCTTTTGAATGTCACGAACATGGAGCAGCTTGTGTGAAAATAGGACACCCTTTTCCTGAATGCCTTCCTTGTAACAGCCTGGAGAGATCTCAGTCATTCAATTCAGTACATTGCAATACTGGCAGTCTGTACTATTTATACAAAGTATATTTTAAGTGTTTCATATATTCATACTAAGCATCACTTTTTCTCTCTTCTTACATTTCATGTTTGGCTTAGAGTGTTGCTGCAATTGTGTGTAATGTGTTTTTCCATGTGTCACCTGAAAAGTTTTGCTAAATTCTTTGGCCTGGTTTAGCTGCTGCAGGTGGAGCTCATGGGACGTCCAAAAGAAGAGCAGCCCAAATGGCCAGCCCTTATAGAGCTTGATTTCTGGCTGATCTCTGCTTTTAATTGATTTAAAGCTGCCCTAAAAAGTCAATTGTCAGAGTTGTCTAGTGATCGTTCCGTCACTTGAGGATTATCTGAGGCTCCTTTTTAATCTCACATACGCTCTGCATGAGGCATTGAGTTGTAATTTGCAGGTAGTTGTATATACCTAACCTTTTTATCTTTCATTGTTTTTTATTAGTGTTCTGTTTTAGTAATTTTTAAATAAAGCCCTGTGTAATTAATCCTCAACTCACATATTAAAACCTGGAAGCTCCAGTTGAGTGTTCCACGTATATTTGCTGTATGTATCTGGATGTTAAATGTAATGGCAACTCGAGAATACCCACTTGCTTAAACCATTCTCTGGGGGGAACTATTATATTCATACACACACATTGTCCTCTGGTGGATTCTGTGAGGTTTTATAATCTTTACTAAATCTACTGATCTCTCTTCCAGAATTGAGTGATGTCTTTTTTTAAAATATTTCTTGGTGCTATAATTTCTCTCTCAACTGCTAATACTTACTCTGCCCTTACCTTCTTGATACCATTTGGTGTTACCCAGATGCTATCCTCCTATAATTCCACTCTATCAAGATGGTTCTTTCTCATGCTACTTAGGCCCAAGTACTTGGCATTTTTGAGTCTGAAAAATTACATTTAGTGCAGCAAAATTCCCCTGCCTCTCTGGGATATCTGATCTACCATGTGCACACATTTGCTTGGATTCCATTATCACCTATTATTCACATTTGCATTTATAAATCATGTGTGAAATTCATTTGCAAATCTGCAGGCCTTTTTCTTCTACAATATCTTTTACTGTAGTTAATATCCTTTAACGTAAACTAAGCTATTCTTTCATTGTGCTGCTTAATATCATGGCTATAGGAGGCTTTCAGGATGCAGAATAGTGCAAATATTTTTAAAACGATTATTAGAAATCTAGGAAAAGTAGATGTATTTTATTACAGTAAATGCTTACCATATTCTGCTTTTGAAAGTAAAACTACTTTTAAAAATTATAAATTCGTAGCAGAAGCTCTTATTACCAGAGACATTTCAATTTGTTTTATACTTGTGTCACCTAAAGACAGCTGAAAGGCTTTCTCTAAAATACTTGCTTGAAAAGATTTGCATCATTACTGATATTTTCCAGGTCAAGTTCAAACCTTTGTGCACAATTTTTCAAGCCCCAGAATGCACTGCTAACTCTATCTGCTAAATAGCTGTCTGGTTAGATGAACAGGAGCATAGGCACTATGTTATTTCTGATCCTGGGTTGCAGAGCATATTGTTTTCCTTTTAATTAAATTGTTCCATGGTGTTCTACCCTTAAGATTGCGTGTTTGCATTTCATTATCACTTGTTATTCAAACTTGCATCTCATTTGAAATTTGCAAGCATGGCAGGTTTTTTTCCTATCTGCATTATAAATTATTGCTTCATTTCCCATATCATCTGTTAAGAGGGCAGCCTATTTTTAATGGTGTTTTCTCATGTGTAATGTTTCTCCAGCTCTGGATTCAGTCAGCTTTGACTTCATTTCCCCCCACAAACTTTGCTGGATCTGCGTGATTTTATTACTTTTGATTTACTTTCCTTATGCAGCTTCCATCCTCATTTGCTGTTTTCCTCCTGCTGCCATAGAGCACTTCTGTTAAAAAAAACTCCTCCTTCTGGTTCAAAATAAATGAAAAGGAAGGAAGTAATATGAGATTTATGGAGTGAAAAGTACACTGGTTTGTTTAAGAGGGGGCAAAAGTGTAGTTGGTTCCTGTCAGCAAAGAAAGAAGCTTCTAGCACATAGTAAGTTTTTATTTTATCCACTCTTAAAAGATGAAGAAATCTGTGCAGCTTGTAACCAAACTATACACAATATATTCAGCTTCCTATTAAATAATTAGTATTATCTGCTTACAGAATATATAGGAAATTACCAGAGCATAGAATGCTCCCATTAAGCTATACAGTAAATTGCTTGGATTACTTGGATTGCGTTTTCCTTTTCCATTTGCCAGTGATGAGAATGGAAGTTGGTCCCATTTTCTTCTCAGTCCTGCTCTCCATTCCCACCACAAGTGTTTATGGGATCCTTACCATTACCCATGGAGAGAATAGCTGAAACCAGGGTAGAAGCTGCAGGAGTATCAAAAGGAGTCCCTGAGTGCTATTTCATTCTTCAAATACTCCTTCTTTATACAAGATAAAGCTGATGAAACTCCTCAATGTGTTTTACATTTTGGCTTTGCCAGTTTTGAAATCCAGCTGTGAAATGTACATCTTGAATGCATGCCCGTGTACACATACCATTAAATATTCATCCTGAAGTTACTATGCTCTGCTTTCACAGCCCCTCTGAAGGCCCCTATGGAAAGGCCACCATGGGAGTGAATGAGGGAGAGTTTGAGGGCCAGCAGTACTGGTGCTGGTTTTGGTCTAGCATTGCGCCTGGGGCTTGAGCTCCTCTTTAGACTGCCAGAGGCTTCAGCTTTCCTCCCCTGCCATATTGGGAGGGAATCCCAAAGGGGTAACAACAAGCAGATCTGCTCTCTCCCAGTAAGAGAAAAGGTCATTCTGCATCTCATGGGACCAACTTTGCTGAATCTGGCACTGTGAGTAGAGCACAGAGACAGCATCTTTAGAGAGTAAGCCTTCAGCAGCCAACTAAGATGCACATGGTAGAGAGAATGTTGTTTTTTTTTTTCTGCTGAAATCAGGGGAGGAGTCAAATCCATGATGTAGGAGCTCATGTCGAACGCTGCCTGCCCTTACACCAAGGAGCTGGGCTCCATGGGATAGTCTTTCACAGCGCCTTGGAGGCAGATGGGATGATAGGCAGAAGGTGAGGAGTAATAATGGGTTTGCAGCTATGTAGACCAACCAGCCATTCTTCATTTCCTATGGAATGGAAAGCAGGAGGAGGAGACTCATCTCCAGAACAGCAAGGTCCTCATCTGTGTCAGTTTCTGTAAGCATGGCACAGGGAATGAGAATTGACTCGTATGATTTTGGATTATACACACTAAAACCTCTTTTGTTTGACTTAAAATTTAGGTACTAGATGTTTTTCCCTTAAAAATATTTTTTGGGAGAAGTGTTCTTCATTGCATCTTTAAGCAGCACAGGAACATAAGGGGAAAAAGATGGCTTGATAAATTGTCATCTTTAAGAGAGGATAAATCTTTAACCTTAACAGAAATAAAATGCACACAGTAGAAATATTTATTATAGCAAGTATATCTAATTTAAAAATGATGAAGTGGATAAGACCTGTCTGTGTAGAACCAGATTGTAAAGATTAAGACTTTAAACATGTACCTCACAGCTGCCAATAAAAATGGCAGCCACATTGCTTATCAGTGTCCTTATCCGTTTAAGGAGAATGTGTGTGTATAGCGTTAGAGTCTGTGAACACTTTATTTAATATTCAGCAAACATTACATGTTGGCAGCAGAAACAACATATTACAGACTTGTGGTTTGAATCATGGCTACAGTGCAACACTGATCCTGCAGTCATTTGGCTGTGAAGATAGCTCTCCTAAATGAGAAACAGCACCCTTTTTTGACAAATATTATCTGGCACCTTTGAACTGCTGTTAACTGAAAACATAAAATGCTTCTCAGGTGTCGGGTTCACTGGAAACTATAGGCTAACATTATGGATGATATCACGGGAGGAAATAGCTGGGAATTTAGGACTCTTTCTCAGTTTCTGAAGTATTTTTTCCTGTCAGGAAGCCCCTGGAATTAAATAGTGGGTTTTTCCTTCATCACTTAATCTCTACTACTGTAACTGCGAGGAGCCTGGGCATGATGAGAATTTAACATGATCTGTCATCCAGAGCTATCTTTAACTCAGAGCTTTTCCATATATAGGAACATTTCCCTCAACCGCTCCCATCAACTGTCCTTGCAAGGGACAGTGTTTGCTGGAGGAGATGAGGTGTAATGGGAGGAAATATGTATGAAAAGCTTGTTCCTCAGCTTTGCCATATAAGTAAAAGAATTGAGTTGAAATTCGTACTCCGCTTCTAAGTCTTAATTCTACCTCCAGCACCCCACGTTCACGTTCTTGAGTGGGGCTGATCGTGCCTCTGTGTGAAGCCCTTTCTGCATCTCCAGAATAGGCAGTGGGGCATGGGTGTGGGCTGGGTCCTCTACCCAGCCAAATGCTTCAAAGCATTAGGCAGATAAATGCTGAAAGGACTGCATTGCATCTGCGATACTGAAGGGAAATAGCTGGACATCTAAGAAGGCTTGTTATTAGCGGACAACCACTGAATGATTTTCTTTGCTGAAGAACTCAGAGGCCATTCTGGGCAGTCACAACAGTTCTTGTTATTTGTATACATCTAGAAGTATTTTTGCTTACGACAGTAAAAGCACAGTGTCTTCATAAGGTGCTGTGTTTCACTGCAGAAAAATTGAATTTATAGAACATATACTGAATGAGATCTTGTAATTAGCTATCTCCTAGTTATAATAATGGAGGTAATTGAACTGCAATTCAGAAAATTCTGACTATATGCAATTAAGCTTGAAATTTAGTGTTAGAATCCCTGTAACTACAATAAAACTTCAAAATAATATTCTGGGCTTAAAAACTACATTTCTGGAGGCATTCAAGGCTAGCTTGGATGGGGCCCTGGGCAGCCTGATCTCGTGGGTGGCAGCCCTGCCTACAGCAGGGGGTTGGAGCTGGGGGGGTTTGTAAGATCACTTCCAATCCAGACTGAGAGTTCATCTTGAGAACTATCTTCTTGACAGTTGTCTGTGCAAGTGGTAGGGTGGAGAGAAGATGCCACAAATACCTAATGCTGTGTTCCTGGTAGGCCTCCAAAGAAATTCTCACTTTGGAAACTTTTTAAAGATTGAATCTGGAGTTGTCTAGCAGATGGCGTAACCACTCCCACATCCTCTTCCACCACCCTGTTTCTATTTCTTGTCTTCCTATGAACCACTTTACATGGTGCTCATCTTTCCCCCCACGCTTCTAGTTCTGTGAGAAAGATGCACATATTTTTGAGAATAAAGCCAGTGGTGGAATTATTTTCCTTAAAAATATTCACAATAGTAGTATAAAATAGAAGAAAAACAGTAGTACTGAATGTTCACGTCTATCATAGATATGGGGCATGTCCCAGGGAATAGCTAAAATTTCCTGTGAAATAGTGGTATGTTTCTACCACTTTTCTGTCTGATCTGTATAATTACTGGTTTCTGACAGTTTTTGTTTGTGCTAAAGAAGAGAAAAGAAGTTATGAGATCCTCAGGGTACACCTTTTCCTTTACCTAAAAGAAACAAGTATACTTTGTAAAACAGCTGACCTTTTATCACTGCAGTGCTGCCTGGTGATAGAAGGCTGGGAGTGTGGAAATCAAAACAATGGAGGCAAAACACCCCCCAGCCTGACACTGAGACACGTACAGTGGTTAAAATATTTTTATTTAAAAGACAGACAGCTGAGCAGCAGTTATTTGATCCGTGCTTCTGGAGGGACAGTGGGGGAAAAGGTATTTTTGTGATCACTCTTCAGCCATTCCTGTGCAGCTTCATTCTGGCAGCTCCAACAGAAGCTGGGGCTGTAACAACAGCACTGCAATAGGCCAGAGTTGTGCTGCATTTTTGGAGTTTTACTTCACATTCACATTTGGTTTCCTTTCAGACCTAAGAGTTAAAAAAAAAAAAAAAAAAAAAAAAAAAGCTTTATCTAGGTGAAAAGAACTTGCATGCTAAATAGCACGTATTTATAAATGTGAACTTGTATTTTATGGACTTAAATTAAGCAGTTCCTTTGTTATGGGAGTATTATTCTTATTGCTGTCATCAACCTTTGTCTTGTACGGCCCACAAAGGGCTATGCTAAGAGCTCCTCTCCTCCCCAGGGGCTGGAAGTGCCCTCATGTGCCAGCTGTATGCAGGGAGGCCAGCGTGCACTCAGAGGGAGGGCAGAGCTCATGAGTGGCTTCAGAATATCCATTGCACTTCTAGGGTTTGGTTTGTCTAAAGTGTAAGAGTCAAAATGGAAATGGGCTGGTGTTTATATACTTAAAAAAAAAATAGTTATATGTATATGTGATGTGCAAACATGAAATATTTGTTTGCATGGTATTTTAGTGTTCTCTTTGGATAACATACCTTTTTTCTTGCCTTGCCTTTTCTGATTAGTAGCATTGTGCCTAACGCTCTAATACTGCCATCCCTAACACCCTGAAGGCTAGAGATAACACCTCTCACTTTTATCCTACCACTGTGCTGTGTATGGGATCTTACTTTTCTAATAAATGTATTACGTGTGGTTCTTTTACCTCTCAACTTTTCTTACCAGGAAATGTGAAATCAATCACAGAGTCATAGAATGGTTTGCTGTGGAAGGGACCTTAAAGCCCCCTTAGTTCCAACCGCATGCTGTGGACAGGGCTGCCCCACCAGCTCAGGCTGCTCAGGGTCCATCCAACCTGGCCTTGAACATCTCCAGGGATGGGGCACCCACAGTTTCTCTGAGCAGCAGTGCCAGTGCCTCACCACCTGCTGAGTAAAGAATTTCCTACTAAGATCTCATCTACATTTACTCTCTTTTAGTTTAAAACTGTTTCCCCTTTTCCTATCACTGTCAGACCATGTAAAAAGTCTCTCTCCTGTTTATAAGCTCCCTTTATGGAAAAGCTGAAATGTGTAAGAAAATCAAATAGCTCCCAAATAAACTAAAATAGCAGCTGTTGGGGTGCAATATTTTTAAGGATATTGCCATGAGTTCTATATATGCTAATCTTTCTTACTCATAGTTGAAAGCAAATGATGAACCCATTTCAAAATGTGGAAATTCCACTTAGCAGTTGCAACAGAGATCTGATTGTGAGTTCTCAGGAATGTGGAGCATTTGACCTCTGATTTGAGTTATTTTTATTTACATAGAACGGCCATTTCTGGTTCCAAACTGAATTATTTAGAGGCCATGTCTTGCACAGTCAGCATGCAGAGAAGCTCTGTCACCACAAGACTTTATTTTTCTTACCACCTCTCAGACACTCAGTGTTTCTTGCCAAAGTAGAAGAGCAGATAGGGAAATCAGTGAGGAAACGGGGATGAAATTACCAAGAATAAGACAGGGAAAGATGAAGAGTGTGGTGTAAGGATTTTCCTGAAAAAAATTTTAAATGTGTATAAGTAATATTTTATATCTTTCTAAAAATGCTGATAAAAGCTTTATATTTTCTTCAGGTATAACCAAAACATTTAGAATCATTGCCAAATGAACAGCTATTCATTCTGTAAAAAAAAAATATATATATATATATATATATATAGGGACTATAAAGAACTTTTTAAAATCTGTTGAAAAAATGAAAATTGCTTTAAAAAATATTTGTTTCATTCCAAAATTATTGTAAAAGGAAGGAAAGACTGGTTTGCAGCTAGAGATTATTTTGTTAGAGGCTGTATCTCTGTTTGGAAAGCCCGAATATTTTTGTCCTGAAGATCTCAGTGGGCCTGGTCCATATGCGTGTAAGTACACACTTCAGTTTTATTTACTTTGCAGTGAAGCAAGTGCATAAATTCCAGGCTCATGCAGAGATTCTCAATCAGCGATTCTCTCTGTAATTTCAGAAAAGAAATCATGAGAGCTTTGTGTAGAAAACAGTGAGCCAAATAATGAAATCATTATGAGCTAATTGTGAGCTAACTGCTATAAGCTAGCTGCTGTTTGCCCTAATCTTCTAATATGGGTTAATAATTATACACGTAATTATGTTACCAGCCTAACATAATAATTATAACCAGGACATTTTTAATATAGAATTATTGAAAAGTTCTTCTTATTAAACTAGTAATGCTAATTACAGACTTCTTCATTTAAGCCGTACTGTGGCAGCTGATCTGTGAAATGTTTGGCTGATTTGCTGTTATTTATAAAAGCTTGACAGCGTGCCACAGGGAAGATTTCTGAATTGTGTGCCCCACAACGGACTGATGTCAAGGCCAGCCCATGGAGCCAGCATGCAGCCTGCACGGCTGTTCCCAGCTCAGCCTGCAGAAGCCAATGCTGCAGTCCAGGCAAAGAGCTGGGCAGAGGGCTGTATCTGAGTCATCCCCTCGTCTGCCTGTTCTGTGGAACTTGTAGTGCAGCGTGGTCTTAATTACAGTGTTTCAGATGTAATTATCATGCTTACCAGATGACTCTCGGGGCTTTCAGCTCTGCATGTATTGATTATGTAGCTGGCTGATCTGTCCTGTGGAAAAATTGCTGTGACCCACAGAACACAGGGAAATGGTCATCCCAGAAATTGTGCCCAGAAATGTGGCACAACTGGCTTGGTATACCAGATACACACTGTCTCTGTGGGACTTGTGCTCTCCAGGCTAAAGGAGTATTTACCAAATGGTTCTTTTTCACTAGAGCATGAGGAGAGAGGATTTCAAAGTGAAATTGGTGACAGAGTTTCTGATAAGTCGGTGTAAAGGTTTTGTTTGTTTGTTTGTTTGTTTGTTTTTTAATGTTATGTATATAGTTTGCCTTACAACTCATTGCTCCTTCCAATCTCTTTGGCATGTTTCTTCTCTGCTGAAGAACAATCCTTAGGAGGGATTGAAAATTAAAGAAAAAATTAAAAAATAGAAACCTACTCTTCCATTGAAAAAATAATTTTCTTACATGTGAATAAGGTAGCATTTGAAGAGTGTTTTTTTGTTTTTGAATTAGGTCTTTTGTTGTGTGTACATGTCTGTTTCCACAAGACTATGACTTAGAAGAGTACTCACAGGGCTCAGAGCTATGAGAAACTTCCTTCTTTCTCTCATTTTTACCAACAACTATCCAAGACCAAAGAGCCACAGAGTTTGGAGGCCATCCCCAGCCAGTAGCAACTGAGCTGGAATTTGTCTGCATTTTTCTTCAATTGTACCAACTCGTGCTTGTCCAGTATAAGGGTAAGCCTTTCCCAGGAAGAAACGGTTCAGAATAAAAGTGTTCTGCTTAAAACAAAACAAAACTGGAGAAATCCAAAGATAGGAAAGACCCCACCCTGAGCTCCAGTGGCTGAGAAAAAGTCTCTTGGCACCTCAGGTGTACTTGGGCAGTGGTTAAGTAGACAGGGCTTTGGCATAGGTAGAAGTGAGGTGGAGGAGGATGCCTGCAAATAAACTGAGGATGTGTTTGTCCAGAAAGGTTGAGCAATGAACAGGCGAGGATGGTAATCTGCTGTGAAAAAGAACTGTGGATGCATGTGTGAGTGAATGCCAGGCACGAAGGGTTTTGTGACGAAGAGATTAAAGGGTTTACTGAGCAAGTGGGTGTTGGTGTTTACGGGAAGGAGAAAAGGAGGTTTGTAATTTACTTCTGCTTAAGGTGGTATTTTTTTTTTTTCTTTTTGAGAACTTGGCGAACTTTGCCAAGGTTAGCAATTGAAGTGGTCCACTTGCCCATGATGGATACCTCACAGAACCAGATTAAATAGTAAAACTTCAGAACTTCACAGAGAAAATGTATCTGTTGGTTCAGATATTTGAGTGACTTTCTCCTAAATCATAGAATTTGGATTCTTTCAACAGTTCATGCCTCACAACTAAATAGTTTCTAATCAAGATGCTTTTTCAATGTCTTTGCACCTATTTTCATTTTTCCTACTGCAGAAAGTGATTACCAGTAATTATAAAATTGTGGAAACTATTTTGCAATGGCATCATCAACGTTTTAACTTTGCAGACAGATGTGGTTTGATAAAACCTTCTTGTCTCAATACTTCTACCAACTTTCAGCTTGCACAAGATTGCCAGAAGTACAAGACATTGTCTAGTGTCTAGTCATCTCATTTGTTCCACACTTCAGCCAAAATAAATTCTCTGTAGCCCTACCCATTTCCTTCTGTCCTCATGCAAGATGTGAGCTCTGAATCTTGTGGTTTTTTTCTTTTTGGTCAGGAAACATAGTTCTGTGCTTCTGGTTGAAACATCCTAACAATGAGAATTACATACACACCAATTCTGTGGATTGTCTACATGACAGATGAAGCATGCAAAGTCTTGTAGCTGTCCTAGGAAACAGGCAGGTTTGAGGGTGATTTCTGTTGACCCACACATCGAAACTATGTGTTTGCTACCTATCAAGCCTAGCCTGAGTATTATCTTAAGATGATAAGGTTACTTATTTTGTAAAAGTGAAGTTCAATGAGGAGATACCACTAAGTATTTTATAGTTGTCGTATGTATATGAGGGTAAAGCACTTAGAGAATGTTTCTCTGAATAGTTTCTTCTACTACTTAATTAATGAGAGCTACTTTAATTCATGTTTACCTTGTGGAATTTATGAAATGCAGTTCTTGGTCAACACATCTCCACTATGTATATGTATTCACATCTTTGTGAACTTGGTAAATCCATCTGTTTGAAAGGACAGTGTGAAATTTTGTATTGAACTGTGGTCTGCTACACACATGTCCATTTTCCTTTTATTTTCTTTGAACACAGAACACAGTAAAATGTATTGTACGGCATACCAGTTTGATATCACTTTGATAGACATGGTGTGACCTTATATACACACTCCAGTGCACTCTAATCCATGGTCTCCCAGCTCCCACTCGGCAGGATTTCTGCGATGTTGATGGAACCCTGTGATTTAGCAGAGCAGCTGTGGTGACCCCTCGCCCTGCTCACTGCTTCTGACAGCTGCCTACCATGTGTAGAGGAAACCTCACAGACTAAAATCACTCTCATAAAGTAAAGATCTTTAGATAAACATGCAAGTCTGATCATGCTACTACTTTAAAAATAAATAGTTTAAAGCCAGAACTTTTAGTGTGGGGCTAAAAGAGCAGTAGCTAAGTATTCAAGGCATTCTCTACGGCAGAAATAATGACTATGTGACACAGTGTCTCTCTTTAAAAAAAGAAAGAAGAGTTCAGTATAAACAACAAAAGGCATCCTAAACCTAAATAATCTGCATAAAAAAGTAGTTAATCTGTCTGTTGGGACAGGTTGGACTCGCTGAACGAGGTTCATCAGGTTCTTCTAGTTTGTGCTAGAGAATGGTGTCACAACTGACTGAAGTAAGACAAACTCAGCCATCCTGCAGTTCACATATCAAATGGGAGAAGCTGGTTTGATCTGAATTTACTCTTATCAGGATTTTTTTAGGAAAAAAGCAAAATGGAATGAAAGCAGGAGCTTAAAAGACAACTGAAGAACAAAGTGATTTAATTGCTTTTTTTAAATACCAAAACTTTAAATCACTTAGCCTTTTTCACTTTTACCTGTTAGGTAAAAATAGGTTGCTGTTGTACTTGTTAAGGCACTTCATTCCCATACAGTACCAAGAGTTATGTCATTGCTAATGTTTTCCTGCTGAGCTACCATCATCCTTTGTCTTGCTGTCATGGTATGACACTGATGTACCTTCCCCATTTGGGTAGAGGTCATTATCCTGGTGCCTGGTTGCATTGCCTCTGCTGAGCAGGTTAACTGCTTGAGGTCTTTTATCTAGACAAATGTTTTACCAGTGCTTCCACTCCACAATGACACAAACTGCTCCTCAGAGGTCAAATACAGATGCATTAGCAATGCTGTGATAGCACATTCCCTGTGCATTCCCACACTGATGCAGACACATGGGAGTAAATACATCAGCTTTGTGAGATGAGTGAAACTAGTGATAAAAGTGTCATTTTGTTCAGTATTTGCTTCTTCCATGTACTTGTCGTTGTCTTACTGTAGTATTTTCAAGTGTCACTGTAAAACTGAGTTGTGAAAAGAATAGTTTACAATGAATTTTGGCAGATGTATGGTAATCATGATAGCCACTTTCCACAAATAAAATGTATGCATAGTGAGCACAATTCACAGTTCACATGTTTTGTTATATGTTAGCTAACTATATCAGTATAATCATTTAAAATAGTAGCTTTGAGTCTATTAACCATTCCCTGGGCTTTTTTTTTTTTTTTTTGTAATTTTTTCCTGTGCATCACTGACAATCAAGAGGCTAAATAACAAGTGAGAAGATGCTCTAAAGCTTGCTCAGCAGGGCCAACATTTGATGCCATCCAGGTGATATGTGTTCTCCATAGAGAGGTAACAACATTAAATAAAACAGAGTGGAAGATTCTGTTAAAAAGTATTTTCAAGGTGCCAGAGCTATCAAGAGATAAAGTGGAAGTTAATTTTAATGTACATTTTCATGATTTTGACTGTAACCATACCCATGCATCTTTAACAGTAAAAAAAAATTAGAGGTGGGAGAAGGAAGAAAATAGTGTTTGAAACTCACTTTTGTGCTATCAAATTTAGGTTGAAAGGTATAACGAGGTCATATTAACTGTGTTCAGGGCTTTACTGGATTCTGTCAGCCTTGTCCCAAACAGAAATGCAGGATGTAATCTTCTGCGTCTCTTCATAGGAATTTTAAGATATTACTTGATTTGTGAAATGGTATTTGATATGACCTTGCTGAACAAAAGTGATGAGTACTGTAATTTGTTATACAAAGAAAAGTCTCCTTTCATCTCCTCTTCATACAAACCTCAATTTAGGAATGTAGCTGAACAAATATTTAGCTTTAGGGATGTGATTAAGACCTACTGAAGCAAGCAAAGTTTCTGGAGATGCCAGCGTGGAGAACAGGGTTTCTCTCAATCTGGACTACATTTCCCTTAAAAATTAAAAATTTTAAGCTTAGAAAGACAGAGGCAGGATCAAGGTCACTTGTCTTCCCAAAGAACTAAAAAGTATTGATTCATAGTAGGGTTTCAGTATTTATTGCTTTAGCTGCAAGTATTTAATTTATGTTGAGAATATTAATACACAACTTTAACTCAGTAATTCCTGTCTCTTCCTGTCTCCCACTGGGAAAACCACATTGACTTCAAACAAGCCCTGTGTTGGTACTGATTTCTTTGCATGGAGCCCCTTAATGGATCAGGGCTACAGTCTTCATATGGTAATACAAAAGTGAAGTTCAAATTTATCCATGCATATGCATGAAAGCAGGAATATATGTATCAAGGTATGTCTTGTTGCTTTATACCTTACAAAATGTGCACTCCTGGGCTTCAGAGCCAACTCTTACTTGTCCTGGGGGATGGTTGCAGTTGTGTTAAAAATAATCACCTGTACAAAGAATCAAAGGAAAGATTGTTTTTGTATAAACAATACTTGAATTTTTTGTTTGTCAAAGTATTTAGGTTTTGTTGTTTGTTTGTTTGTTTGTTTGTTTTTGCCTTTTTTTTTAATTTGGTCTTACTAGTACATAAAATCAAGATTTTGAAATACATTTGTATGTGAAAGCATCGTGAGCTAGAGTGAAAGGAAAATTGCTCTTCAGCCTGCAGTTTTGTTGAGGAAAAAATAAACCTCAAAGTGCAAGTAGTTTAGTGGTGATAACACTTCACATGTGTGGAAACTTTCTAAGAAGTAAGATGGATATCAGCTGTATAAGCACCTTCCCTCATGGCTTGCGTGGGCATGGTGATGCTGAAGCCAGTGGACATTGCTGTGTCTGAGAGCTGGAAAGGGCTGTAAGAGCAGGGAGCTGGGTGACCTGGATGGAATGTGATACAGGCCTGGCAAAGCCATCGTTCTTCAGCTAGTTTCATCCCTGAGCAAAAGGAGATTTTTAGGAGAATAGGAATTGATTCAATTAGTGTTTAAATTAATGAGCGATGTCTTCTCACTGTCTGCTGTCTTGTTTGCTAGGAAGGGTGTGAGGCTCATCTGGACTGCTGGGACTGTAAGGATTCAGTGAGGGTTTTCAGTCAGGGCAATTAGTTGTGTTAGCTCAATCATGTCTATGTAGCTTGGTTCTCACAAGGAAATTTTCTGCTTTGGTACTAAAAATGATCAAAGACTGTCACTAGAATTCGATTTTTGTTTGTTGTATGAGTTCATTTAGAGTATGCCAGCGGCTGCTGCAGCCAGTGAACCTAAATAAATGTCTGTTGGATATCTATTCAGCAGCTGGCTCCATTTTTTACAGCACTGTCTCCATGTAACCTTTTAATCTAGTTCTTGTCTTTGACTTTTCATATTTTATATATTTAACCCCTTGATGCAGATATTTTGCATTAAGTGCTTTAGAAATCCTGATTTACTGCCTCAAGGGATTAACCAGAATTCCAGTATTCTTGCTTTATCTACATTCATTTATACAGCCCATTTATTTCTAATAAATGCATTGGCCAGATCGTATTTCTCTGAAAACTTTAAGCCCTGAAAATAAATTTATGCAGTGACATAATAAAAATAATAAAAACTGTCCTGCATATTGCTCTTATTCTTGCTTTAAATATCCACTTCCAAAAGCACAGTGGGTTTATATTCTCCAAGTAAACACCACCTTTGAGGTTCATGCTGCAAAGCTCTAATTTTTAGTTGACTTCTAAGAGGATTTAATCAAACTACAGGATATATGATTCAAAGCAAAAAATGTAATTAAGAAAAATCTTTTTCTGTAGGCAAAGAGCAGCTTGTTTTCATTAATTTTATGAAGAATGTTGTTTTTCTTGGCTGAAAACTTAAACTCAGGGGACAAAGGAAGATTTATGGGGTGATCAGCAAAATCACACAGGTTTTGTGTTGCAGCGCTGTTTTTGCAGTGACCACCAGTCCCTGTAGCTAAAGGTTTATCAGTGTTTCTTTTTATAAATCTCTATTTTCAGAAGGAGCTTTTACTCAGAGATTAGCTTTAAGCTAAATATATGCACACAAGGTCTCAGTATACATGTACTGTAGTAAGCACGTATATTTTAATGTAAACAATGTATAATGCTTTAAGAACTCCTGCATTACAAGGGAAAATGAAACTGAAGTAAGGATGGATGTTTAGGCGTCCCATTCATGTGCTGTGTGTGCTGCTTTGCTCTTACGCTTTATTTACCCACATAGCAAACTCTGCAGCACTTGCTGAGAGGCACTAGAATAGAAGATCAGAGACGCGATGTCTCTTGCCCTAATCCTTCAAGGTGTCAGCACCACTTGTGTGGTGCTTGGGCCAAAGATCTGTGCCTCGTATCAATTTTCACTTCTGTGATTGTTAGGATGGAGGCAAGAAGCCTGCGATGAGACTGGGCCATTGTGCGGCTGTTGGGTTTTTTTCGCCCCTCTGAGGTTTGACCCCTTAGATGTGAAGTTCAAACTCAGCTTTAACACTGACGTGCATATTTTGGGACCAAATTGTGTGTTTGTTTGGTTAACGCTATAACATGGAATACTTATTGTATCTTTAGAAATCTCTCTTTTAGAAGATCTGTAGCTCATGGACAGGAATGAAACAAATATCTTAACAGAATGCTCTTTCATTCCCCATAATGTCAGCAAGAGTCTACTCGTTTAATATTGTGGTGAATGGGAAAGTTCATGGTTCAGTGCTTAAGCCTCAGAGCTGTCTCCCCAACTATTCCTGGCTGCCAGTATTTTACTTACTCAACAGGAAACTAATTTAATTAGTACAAAGAATAGGCCAGTACTGATGCCTGTATAAAATTCTTCCAGTTTTTAGAAGCCATACAGTGAAATAGCTACATCAGATGGAAAAACAAAGATCAGAAAATTGACACAATGGAATACATGTTATCCTGCGTTGTCAAAGACTACTGCCTCAAATTAAATTACTGTGGTCTTGCAAGATCAAACCAGACGCAATATTTCATTTGAAAGAAGTAGAAGCTGATAGTAAATTTGAGCCAGGCCTGTGTTTTATATTACAAATCTCTTCATCATGTTTGTGACTAAGTGGGAAGATAAACAATCCATTAGTTCTTAGCAATACTCTTTTCTCCTAACGCATCTGTCTCAAAAACTTTTATAAAGTGGCAAATTCAAACAGTAGTTAAGAAAAAATAACTAAGGTTTCAAATTTAATTTCTTCCAGATGTTTATGCATCTACAGTCTTCATTTACAGGATGATATCATTTCTTTGGGATTTCAAAATCCCCCCTTTTTTTTTTTTTTGCAAAATAATAGATTGCAAATATTGAAAGATTGTTAATGTTTATTTTCATTTTCATAATTCAGCATTTGATCCTGTGCATTATGGCTACAATATCCATAGACTGCATATACAGAATCATTAATTTCAGTGGAGGCTTTTTGTGATGCATTATACCTTAGTTCCTTCCCAACACTGGGAAGCTACCCTCGCAGTGCATCCATGAGCTGAGATGGTGCAGAGGTGTTTATTTTACACACCAGGAGCTGAGGCGCAGGTATTAAAATGACAATTGTTAAAAATAAATCAATTTTTCCTGCCTGATTTCTCAGAGCTCCTAGCATCTTTTAGTGCTTAATGTGTTCAGATTGAATTTCATTCTGCAGTGACCTCAGCTGCAGCAGTGAATGCTCAGTGTATCAGTAGTCCAAACCAGGAACCATCTTGTATTATACAGAAAATTAGAGTTGCCAAATTCCTATTAGAAAAAAAAATAATCATAAAATAGGTTAATATAAATTCCTTAGCATCATGTAGGAGCTGGGATATAATTTTTCTAGCATCACATTGGAGCTCTGGCAGAAACAGAACTCAAATGCAGTTTTCTAGGCATTCGTCTAATGAAACTCTTTCTTGTCTCCTGCTCCAATCACTTGAAGCCTTCCAGCTTCCAAAATAAAGGAGTTGTGGGTCTAATTTTCAATAAAACTCATTGTCTTACAAAAGTGGCATATAGTTTGGTCAGTGAATATGTCAAAGGTCTCATGGGGGAAGAAAATAACCATAAGTTAAAGCATGCATAAAACAGATTTAGAAGGAATAGACATGATATTGCACAAGCTTTTTTAACATCCAAAACTTTCAGAAACTAAAGGGTTGGCAGAAGAAAGTTTGTGTGTAGTGAATCACAACAATGCCTTCTCTCACCTTCGTCAAGATCTATTGTCTGTAGAATTCGTACCTTTCAACCCACAGTGTGAGGCCAGTCAGTAGCAGTAGGAGGTGATTGTCCTCTGTGTCAGGCTGACACAAGAGAAAACACTATGCACTGTGCAAACAAGCTTACCTGCTGTTTGTTGGACAGGAAATAATGTTGTGTGACCCAGGAATAATAGTTTCTATTGCTGCTGCTGCAAAGATGTGTAGCCACCTGACTGTATGCTCTTTGCCATCTGCAATCTGCCTTTCTGAGACTTCTGTCCTTTTTTTTACCATCATATAATTTGGTGCTTCAGCCTGATTCCCCTCTCTTTTTCAAAGAGGAGCCAGCAATTGGTGCCTGTACTGATTATTAGGGGTTTGACTCGAAAGATATTTTTAATGTTACTCGGCAGTTTAATTCCTTTCACCCTCCCAAAAAATAATTGGTATTTGTGAGGACGGGAAGAGGAGTTGTCCATCCATCTGCCTATAAAAGTTAAATGTTATGAAAGGTGCTGCTTTCTCTTTCAACATGTTATCCTTCTGCCTGTTTTGTTTGTCTGCCTGTCCTGGTCAAAGATTGAATGACTGAGAAGATGGCAAATCCTGGCTTTCTTGTTTAACCACTGTTACTCACTTGACATCGCGTTTAAAGCCTAGTTTGCACAAGGTTTATGAAAAGCAAAGAGCCTCACTTATATGCTCGCTTAACTGCCAGGAACGTTTTCCCCTCCCATCTGCTTCATTCATTATTATTTAAAAGCAAATCAGGAAGCAAAATTGAATTAGCAGAGTGGGTGGCAGCAGTGGAAAACAAGCCCTGTGTTGGCAGTTCTCCTGCCAAGTTCATGTGAAATTGCCCGTTTTAGCAGACAGCTTCAGTTTAGCTTGGTGTGATGACATACGGGCCTGGAGGGTAAGAATCTATTTGCATATTATAGCAGCTTCTGCTGTGATACCTCATCATTTGTTGCTGCCTGGCATTGGCTGCAGTCTGTCCTTCTAGTCTGCCCTGCCCTGCCTTGCCCTGCTGGGCACCTTTGCTGTCACCTCTGCTTTTTCCTGAGATCCCTTCCAGCAGCTTTATCGAAGTATTGCTATCTGTCGCCCCCAGCTACTTTGTTGGTTGCAAGCCAAATACAGGTTGAATGTCAGAAGCAACATAGGGAAGCTCATAATCCTCTCATCTATGGGGCCTCCAGAATCAAAGGAGAGAAATCAAACCCTTACTTTGACGCTTAAGGATAAGTATTTTCTCAGAACAGTGGGAATATGTATTTTATATTCTAAAAATAAATAATGTACTGTGTATGTTGTACATTAGCTCTAAACTTGATCACTTCTTAGGCATTTACAAATGAAAAATCAACTTCTTTGAATTAATAAAAATGCCCTGTTTGAAATATTGGTGTTCTAAAATTTTCCAGGATATGATATCAGTGTCCAGTGCTGTCTATTGTACTTCCACATAAAGGAAGTCCTGGTGCCTTACATTAAAATCCAAGTGAAAGGGATACCACCAACTTAGTTGATTAGGTAAAATAAGCCAAAAGGTATTTCAGAAACCATACTAATCCCAAGACCCTAAGCTGTTATTAGTGAGTTAACAATAACATTTCTTATTTCAAAAATCTCCTTTTCAGCCTTTACTTACTACATGAGGAAAATAATTAAAATAATTCTGTGCAAAGCTCTTTCAAAGTATAGAGTATGTATCTCATTGAGTTTACAGTACCATTACTGTAGCCTTCACTTGTAGGGATAAAAATGTTTTGATACGTGAGAGTTACAGGCTGTTGACATTCCTTCAAACTATTTATTATAATTTTCAGAATTTCCAGTGCCTTTTTTGGATCACTTTTTTTTTTTTTTCTTTTAATTTTTAACATACACTACTGCTAGATCTTACTTTAGAATCCTTTGTTTGGGAATACTGAAAAGAGAAGAGAAACCTTGCTGGTGAGACTCTATGATCACCTCAGAAGGTCTGACATGGTGGGTAGGTCTCCCTCCTCTCTGCTCCTACAGTGAGAGGGTTGTCTTATACCTGAGATGACTCTGTGGTGTCTTCCTGCTTGTAATGCAGAGATGACGAGTTCAGAGAAGTACAGAGAAATGGACAAATCCATCCCAGTCAGTGAACTGCAGTCAGATCCAAATCAAGCACTCTTGAATATGTGTCTATTATCAAATGACTACTAAATTAGAGCATCAAGCATCAGTAAGGCAGTTAGGTTCTATCACTATTGATGTATCAAACCTAAGACTTACATTTTGGATAGGTTTCATTCTATGGTAATCCAGTTTATGAAGTACATGCTGAGAGTGAGAGATGTAATCACTTCTCTGACCCCAGCAGTAGCCTCTTTGTCATTGCCTATGCCAAGATCTGAACACATCACCTATGGACAAAGAAGTCGGTTAATTCTTTGTTCATTCTTTACAAATGAGCTAGGTATTAATTTACTCATATGTAACTCTTATAATCTCTCACACCTAAATTGTATTGTGTTTCTGGACAAAATTAAAAGAAGGCCCTACTGTTTCAGAAGAGTCTAGTAGTCTGAGATTGTAGACTGTGTTTGTATGCAAAAGTTTGTACTTTAAGGTGAAGAGGAGTAAGTGCATACAAGAATTCTGCTTGTAGAGAGCAATGCAGTACTCTCCTAGTGCATCTTTTCCACCTTCTTTTGAAAATTAGACCCAGAGCACGTGTCATGGAAGTGCTGGTTATCATTCTGCACTGTTGCTATCTGCCCTTTTGTTTTCCCCTTTACTTCTCTCCTATCCTATACGAGTTTTCAGCCACATGGCTTTGGTATTTTTCATAGAGTCCAGTTATAGTTTACCTGATTCATAAATGAATACAAGCTAATCAGGCAGCTTGAACTTCAGTTGCCATGAACAAATGAAGACTTACAAGAGTGTCACGCTATTCAGTAATGCTAGAGAAGTTCCAGTTTGAGAAAATCTGTGGTAAATGAATTTATGTGCCCACCCAGAATCATTTTAATTAAAATCATCTATGATTCTTGGCTACTGCTTTGACTATGAAGTACTTACAAATAAGCTTAATAGACATGCTTGTTTTTTCCACAGCTGTAAAAATACATATTCTGCTCCATGATTGTTTTTTTATCTGATTTATTTAAATAGTTAGGTAAAGATGCAGTTTGTAGAGAGTTTAGAGGGTCAAAATCCTATTTAATTAACTTATACCCACTTGGGAAGCAGCCAAGGCAGAATAATGCAGTGAAAGTAAGCTTCAAATAATATGAAATCTTTGAAAAGGTCTAACCACCTTTAGTGAAAGGCTTTCCTGTTCTTAACCTTGTGCCATTTAAACTATTTAAATGAGCTATGCAAAACCTCACATTTATAACGGAGCTTCAAAACAAAAGATTATTTCTTGTAGTTCCAAGAAAACTGATGCTTATGGTACTGCAAGAAAAGCTCTTAGTCCTCTATCTGACCATGATCCTTGTCCTTGCATGCCATAAAATGCATGGAATGTTACATCTGATTTGGCATCTGCTGTTTTTGCCACATACATGAAACCTTGTGTGTGTGAAACTGCTTTTTAAAAACAAATCTTTCAAAAACAATCAGGATTGTGGGGAAAGCCTCTGTGATATCTGAAGGAGGCCTGGTTTTCAAAAGATGTAGTTGTTCCACATTTTCTAAAAATTGTGTCTATGTGAAATAACCACAATTTGGGTTTCCCAAATCATGTGTTATAATTGAGCATCTTAGTCATACAAGTGGAAAAAGCTCTTACCACAGCCAGAGTGGGAACTATGAGAAACAAAATCACTGAGCTGCTTTGTGATCTCTCTATGCACTAGACAGGAGATCCTCACTGCTGCGTTGATGCTCTATTGAGATGCCAATTCTGGAATGTTTTTTCAATTTAATGCCACAGAGACCAGACCACACTGTGGAAATATATCTGTTTCATGCTCCATATGGTTTTGTATGTAAAAATGAAACTGACAGGGAAAAATTCAGCTGGCCTGAAACTGCCAGTAACTGTTTCTAATGTCATAGATTTTTAGTAATAATTCCAAGTGGGGTTTGTGTAGATGAAAGGGCTATAGTAAGTACTAGCAGAACCAATGTGGAATGAGCATGGAGGCAGCTAATATTCCATATAGATGCCAGTGCTTTTGTCCTGCCCCATTCTAGTCTTAATGAGTGTTAGTTTGGGAAACAGTTCAAGCTTGGAAAGGTCAGCTCTGAAGACTTCCTGATCTCTCTGTCAATCATACTGCATGACATTTGTGGAATGGGTGGGCACATAGCTTAAGAGCTTTGGACATAATGATATTTGGAAACATATTCCAAAATTTAAATATATCTATTACTTAATCTTGCCATTCATTTAATATGCTGTAATTGTGGGAAAGATCCTTGTGTTTCAGCATGTGAGGTCTACATTCTGTTTAATTGTATGTGTGCCTAAGAGTTGCAGTACTGTCCCAAAAGTTTTATTTTAATTGGCATGACCATTTTGGCACAATATTTGGTCTCTGAAAAGCTAGAGCAGCAAATAGACTGTATAACCAGATGGCTCTTACAAATAGCAGCTTTCAGCTAGAAGGATCTAAGCTATCCAGTATGTGACTGTAATGATGTCTATTTGGTCCAGTTAAAACAAAAGCTGTTAACTCCACATTCTGGATTAATTAAAAATTGCTTGCTGGTTTAAAAAGTACTCTTTTTGAAAAGAAACTCTAGGAAAAAGAAACTACAAAAAAATATAGGTGATTTTTTTTTCTTAACTTAGCCTTCCCTCTATCTTCTTTTTCCTTTTCCTGAACATTCAAACTCTTTTCTCCAAAAAACAACTGGCAAACATAATTTAATCCCAAACTGCCTGTAGATACTTTCAAACTACTACAATGATTTTGGTAATGATAATCATTCACTTTGTTTTCTTAATGTGAATTATTTGGGAACTGAACTAATTTATAGTGTGGTGGATCCATTGCAGAGGTATCTATAAGTTCCAAGCTGTCTTTGGTTCTCTTAAGTTGATTAGAAAAATGATCCACGCCAATTTCAAGACTATGCCATTGCTGCTTTGCACTGGTTTGCATTAGAAGCATTACATTTGTTCCAAGAGCACTTATCTTTCAAAAAGAAATATGTAATATTAGCAATTATATGTATACAAAATGCCCTATTTTAAAGAACATATGGATACATCAATCTTTGCATGAGGTAGTGCCTGATTTTCAGGGGGAGGTGAATGCTAATGAGTCATCTGGCAGGCATTTAATCTATTGTACGTCATTTTCTCCAGCAGACTGCTCCAGCAGGATACAGCCTAGCAGCTCTATGGCAACCACGGGGATAAAAAACATGACAGGGAGAACCACAAATACATTTCTGAATAACTTCTCAGAATGTATTATTTGGATGGGGGAAGAGGAGTGAGACAGGCAGGCATGTCATCACATCTGACTTATGAACTGGTCAGCTGATAGTAGAAAAGTGTTTAAGTTCAAGTTGATAAATAACAGTGACTGTCAGACCTGAGATTGGCAGACAGGAAGCTTCATGCATGGTATGGTATTTGACTTGGGGTCTGCTCTCCCTGAACACTAGGTTTCTTCACCCAAAGTTTAATGCCATCATATAAAGAATCTGAAGCTTTTCTATCTCTTCTCAGGTCTCTGAGCTCTGATAGAATATAACTTCAAGCTTCCCAGTCTGTTTAACATCTCTCTGACGTGTTGGTGGGCCAGTATATTTGTACTGCAAAGAAATGGAAACTAACCCCCAAGAAATGCAGAAACTTTTAGTTAGATGCTTGGGCTCTCAGCCATGTCTTGTTTGCTGTTCCCTTGAAATATGCATAGAAGATTATCCTTATTAGGCAATCTTAGGGGTATTCCCAGACCTTCTGAATATAGTTTGCTTTCTTTTTAATTAGTAGGTCATTATGTGACTTCTGTCTGCTTCCCTAAGTAGCCAGCTAAGGCAGATTTTTCTGTGTTTCTGGATACCTGAAAATAATTAGCCATTTGTGGGTTTGGAGGTGGCTTCAGCATTCGGAAAGTGAAGCTTTGCTATGACCAATGCACTAGGGAAGTGCTGCTAATGAAAAATAAGGATGTAATTCCAAGATTTTTATCTTTACAAGCAAGAACAGCATGAAAAAATTCTGCTCAGCTCTATCTGGGCAGCTCCTTCATGCTCTCTTACCAGTTTTCAGTCCCTCTAGTTGTGCCGGGGCAACTATTTATAAGTTTCTATTAAACTGAATCACTGAGAAGACCTGGGTTTAAAATAACGTCCCTTCTGATACTTCTAGTTATCCATTGTACAGGGGGAGCCACAGGCAGTTTTATTAGGAGAAGTAACAGGAATACAAATTGCAAGGCAGGAATTAAGAGTGAGTGAGCTTTACAGGCAGTGGGGATTTCTTAACTTGACTCTGCCGCAAAGATGAGACTTTGTGGAAGGGTACCACAGCTCATCTGACTTGCACTTTGTTGCTTGTGCTTGAATCTCCAGCCTCTTTGCTTCTTCAGCAAGAAGAAATCTATCACCATGGCTAATAGACTATTTTTGCTTTCTTTTAGATATTTTAATTAAACTATATACAAATTTGATTCAGGCATAGCATTTATTGACCTGTTTCAGAGAAAAGAACTGGTGCTACAGCTGAGATAAGGATCCCACTGCATCAAACACTGGCAAAAAAAAAGGTTTGGGTTCTTTCATTGTAGATCCAGTTCACAGTCACTTTGGCAGACGTTGTTGCAAGTATCAGGGTTAGAAACATAATGTTTTAGGTACACCACATAGATCAAAAAAATAGAGGGAAAGAAGGAGATGGGTAGGGGCTTGTTTGGTTTTCCTGTATATTGGAATCTGGAGGATTTTATATTACATCTTTGAGTTTTTCTACTTATATAATCACAAGTGGAAAGTATATTCTTGCAAACAAACAACACTAATATTTTTCTGGTCATGATGTATGCCTTTTTTGTTTGTTTGCTTTTCTGATTTCTTTTTTGTTTCTAATAAAGTTTCTGTGACTGTGCTTGCAAACTATATCAAGCTCAATAACACTGCCATTTTTGTAACTTTGTCTGAAGTATTAGTTCTCCCAGAGCTCACTCACAGAGAGCTGTGCTTTATTCTCAAAAACTAGAAGATATGTAGTAGATTCATTCCTGGCCATTTTTCATGTGAAGCCTTATTCAAATGGTAATTGTAAAAGGCTTTGTGGACTTTGTTCTCCACTCAAAGAAAAAGCTTCAGCTGTGGACAGCTAGGGCAGTAAGGAATTTTTGCTGAAAGACTTGGAGAAAACTAATTTGGAAGTTACCACAACCACTCAAAAGTTTAAGGTATACCTACAAATCAACTGTGAAACCAAACATGTTATTAAATGTCATTGGAAGTGAATACTGTTGATAAAATATTACGGTAATGGTCAGGACTTGAATTCCTTTTTTCCTAGCAAGGCACACTATGAAGGAATTAATTATAATATTTTGAAGAGAGCTGTGTGCAAAACATTATGCTTGGTTGGTTTGCAATTATTGATATGCATAAATGCTACTTAGCAACCAATGTGTAGTTTAAGGGTTAGTCTTCACTCTGCAGAATCAACATTTGCCCGTTGGAGCACGAAGTTCTAGATGATGCAGGATTCCCATTTTGGACTAGTATTATATGCAAAGGCAAAATATGGAAAACTGACTGTCCAAGTAAGGATTTCAACAAGCACCAAAGTTTGCAGCTGTTTTAATACTATATTCTTTTGTTAAATTTAACTGTATTTGTGTAATTTGAACTGTTGGTGGCTCTAACTAAAATTGGGCACTCATTTGGGGAGACATTCTAAACCCAAAGGCTAGAATGTAAAACAAAATCTCAGTTATGAAACAGAAGTTGCAGGGGGATAAAGTGAATTACCTACGGGGACATTCAGTAGCGAAGTCAGATCTTGGTTTCCTGCTTCTCAGCTCCATATCCACTGACCCACTGGCTGTTCACCTTTACTAAGGTTATGCCATGTTGTTTACTTCAGTGTATATACACTCATAAAATTGGTTTGTTCATAAATTTGTTTCTATTCCAATATTTATTTTTGGACTGGTGTGCAGTCCTCATCCAGCACTCAACTCTTTCAGGGTCATCCCCTCATCCACTCCGGCAGCAGGCAGTGATCCTGTGGTCACCTTCTCATGCAAATTACTTTGTCTGGAGTTGCAGTGATCTGCACAAAGCCCATCTGGGAAAAAAAATTGCAGGAAAACATATTCTGAAGACAATGAGGTGTTTATATAGAATCTATATTCTGATTCATACATGAGCAGTGTATGAAAGAATAGACAGCAGTATCCATGGCAGAAGATACAGTCTGGTAGATCCAGCACATACAAGAATAAAAACACAGGAAATCCATACACAGTAGAAAAGAGCTAGGAAAGGGAACAGACAAAAGCATCAGTAAATGCTTTGTTAGTTGTTTTTCAAGTGTGGTTTACTTTTGTTGACTGTTAGCAGTTGTTTTTATGATGTGTAAGTATCCCATGCAGTACTGTGTTCTATGAACAGCCAGCATTTACTGTGATAACTGAGAGGTGTCAGCTGAACATTCAGTGAGATTTAATGTTATTGAATAAATGTAAAGCAAATTTTAAAAGGTGCATGTAAATAGTGAAAGGTGAGAATGTCCTCTCTTTATACTGTGCCAAGATAAGAAAAAGAATTGGAAGTCACATTCATGTTGCATTTAGCAAAGAAGGTTATAACTGATATTTTTGCCACACTGGTATCTCACCCATGTTAAGCTAAGGCTTCTTTAATACTTTTCCTACTGCAAAATCTTGAGACAATATCAACACATGCTTCCTCATAAGCTGAAATTAAATTGACTTATTAATTCACCTTCATTAAACTCCTAAATATTCCTTTATAACCACATCTCAGAGATGTTCATTTCTGTGCTATTTTAGAAGTAATATAAATTCACCATTTTCTCTGTGTGTTACAATATGTTTGAGTTGAGGAATCACATATCAACCTGCAGCAAAGAATATTTTCCTCCAACACTTCTCAAGTTGTTAAAAAAAAAAAAAAGCACCGTAGTTTTTCTAGTGTCTTTTTTTTTTTTTTTTTTTCCCTTTTAAATAAATTTTTAATGACAGCCTTAAGTCTTACCTCTCCAGCTTGGGTAACTAGACAAAACCAAAGCCCAGCAGAAAGCAATTGTAGCAATCTTATATTTAGCCTTAGTGAACAGTGTTCCTCAGGAACCACAAACAAGGTGCAGTCCATTGAAGAAAAGCTTTCAACAAAGCTAGGCAGCGCACTGAAGACCTCTGAAGATATGCAGAGAAACTTTACAGGCAGCAGTCTGCTGAGCTTTGTCCATGGGGTAATCCAGAGCCTGAGCTAACAGTACTGCAGATCATTTATTTTTCATATATTAGAACAATTGCTTTGCTGTTATATCTCACAGAACTAAAAGTTCCCACAGAAAGACAGTAATTCCATATTCTAAAGCATATACTCATAGAAATATTTTTTAGCACCTGCATTTTCAACACATGCTCATATGTATGTGTTATTTGCACACTTGTGTACGTATATTGCAGACAGATATAAAATGTGTATGTGTGTACCTATGTATATATAGATCTGAAGGGGAAAAAGAATTTATGGGAGGCTGGCTGGATTTAATTTGTCTGCTTGTATTTAGCACTTAAGGGCTTATATACTCAGTTTGCTCAAAAGAGTGAAGAAGTACTCCTTGCTTATGCCTCAAATCAGAAATGCATGAAGTGCAGCTGCAGAGATAATACATTCTCCCCAAAGGCTTTGGCTGAGCAAATTAGGTGTCAATGGGGTGCCTGCGCAGGCAGTACTCTCTCTAATTAGTCTCTTGAGCCTAGTTGGTGGCGGGTATAAAATGATCTAATCAATTGGTCTGTGTCTGATGGTACGTGTAAAAATCCTGGCAGGCAGAGCTGTCTCCCACAGGTCACTCACCTGCACAGCGGGAACGCTCATTTTCATTTTTCATCTCCTCCATCACATGATGCTGACAGTTGGTTTTAAGAAAACGGAATCCAAAAAAATATCTGGTTCATAGGGCATGTAGGTCACAATAAAATTGCATTATGGGTATTGGTGATCCAATTAATTAATATTTATAGCAACGAATTGCATGCAGATATTACTCGAGTGCAAATAATATTGATAATGTTTGGTTGGCTTTTTAAAATGACTTCTGTAATGAAGAGAGGAACAAAAGCTGTAGGGGAAAAATCACCTGTTAATAGCGTACTTCTTTTAGAGGGGATGAATGGTATCTGCGGCGTGTATATATCTGGTGGAGGGAGAGAATGAATATATTGTTGATGATCTTAAATACCCCACGTTTCAGCTCACACGAATGCAGCATCTCCAGCTGTCAGCTCACATTTTGCTTTTAAATCTGGTGTTGTAGAATGAATACTCTTATAATAATGCTAAATCAGCTGCAACATAAATAGACCTGCACTCTGGGTATGCTTTGCATGTTAAGGACACTGCGAGAGCACAGCTCCACCCAATTTTATAATTTATACAGAAATTAAAAGCACCTAGAGAAGGATGCTGATGCTGCCAAAAAGGGCATGTATTGAATTGGTGATTTGCATTTTTAAAGGAAATAGCATTCTTTTATTAATTAAAATAATGGAAAATATTTGGGATCTGAGGGCCATTGAGTCATCGTCCTCTGCCTCATATGCTGAGTGCATGATTAATGTTTAAATTATAAGCTTTGGTATCCTTTGTTACATCAAGAGCTCCTATATTCTGACACTGGCCGCTACCATTTTAAGGTGGATGAACACCTTACTTTATCCCACTTAGGATCTGTGCCAAGCAGGATGTACGCAGCAGATGATTTCTCTAGATAACAAATATACAACTGAGTTATTTGATTTAGGTAGCTTGATATATATATATATATTTTTCTTTCAAGCGCATCATTACCTTGCTTGTAATCTTCCAGTGGGTTCAGTAAGACATCATGAAAATCAAAACTGCCTGGACCAGTTGTAAAAAAGAGTATGAGTTTATTTTTAAGGTGGTCTGTTTCAGGGCCCTTATTTCTTTCTTTCTTTTTTTTCTTCTTTTTCTTCTTCTTCTTCTTTTTTTTTTTTTTTAGAAGGGAGATCTGAAAGAACCCTATTTTGCTCTTGGGAAATCACAAGTTGTAAATATTCCATTTAACAATTTATGCTTTTATAAGCAAAGCTGTGACCAGAGGCCATAAACACAATCTGCCAAGTCACAAAGCTAAACTTTGATTTGGCTTGATCGGGAAAATGTATTAAATTCTAAGCAAGGGTATTTCTAAAATACATCTTTAAAAAATGCAAACATGGAATACTAGGCCATCTGGGGACTGAACAGCAGCACTGTGTGGCGAGCCTTGCTTCAGGAACTGCCTCAGGTCCTGCTTCTGTGAACAACCCATGCTTCAGTTCAACAACCTCACTGGAGAAACAATGCTTTTTTTAATAAAAAGCCTGGTTCCCACCAATCTACAATTTCATGTTTGTTTTACTGTGGATTTTCTGCTGTGGACAAATAGAGACCCTCTTCTTCCTCCAGTGTAGGGCGGTGTCTACGGATGTGACACAGCAAGTCTTGTTGTAAGGCAGACAAAAAGGGAAGGAGGTCCTCTGCCCCGTGGCACAGTGGTTATAGCACATCCCTAACAGGACCTCGCTGTGTCAACTCCTTCCTCTGCCTCAGGACAGGTGAACCTCTGTTCCCCATTTCCCAGGAGGAGGCATTAACCACAAGGCAGAGGGAAAGGATTTCACCTGTTGACTCCACTTGGAATCATCAATAAGCATTCAGTGAACTGGGGACTCCACTGAAAGCATTATGTATTCCCCAGCAAATGTATTCCTAACCACTGGGCCTGTTCCTGTAAGGATTTTAAACAAAGCAGATCTGCCTTAGCGGACAAAACTCAGGGTTCAACATCAGAACCACCTGGCCATTGGGGTGCTGTTGAGAGCAGCGGGAGGGCTGTGTGCAAGCCCTGAATGGGGCAGGGGAGTGCATCTTCAGAGAGATGGGGATCACCAGCCATGCTCTGGTTCTGCTTGCGCTCTGTTTTCCAGTCTTCCCCAGACAGATCCACTTGGGAAATTCGGAATTAAATCACATTTCTTTTTTCCACTGAGTTTCCTGTTTGATCTCAGCCTTGTTCTGCATTGATGCTGGCAGCAGTTGCACTATGCTAGGGTTATTCCCTGTATTAAATGGTGGCAGCTTTGTTTATTTCTAGGGAAGCTTTTAGCATTACAGGGATTGATTCTGAATCTTCAAGCTTCTGATGAAGGAATTCCCCATCTCTGAGGCTCAAGGCCTGCTCTTGGCTTGGTAACGTGTGATCAGCTTTGCCTGCAGAGCCATACTTTAAGCCAGAAAATGATTGGTGAATTTTAGCATATCCCCGGGAGAAGTGTAATGCTGGCCTCCTTTGGATAGTGCCTTGAGGTCAACTGATAGAAAAGTCAACTGATAGAAAGAAAAAGCTCTCTGTAATTAATGTAATTATCTAATTAAGATCCAATTTTCATCAAAGCTGAGGAGTTTGGTAACTCTTAGAGAAGCTTCTTCGTCTTTTATCAGTTAGTACTTGTCCTTAATGTTACAGCAGCATTATGGCAAGCTCTGGAACTCCAGCAGTTTGGGCTTTAGCCTGAAATCAAGCACTTGTCCTATGTCTGTGCAGACCCAGCTTTCCAAACATCAAGTTTCCTCCTTTTTAAGGGGGGCTCTAAACTGGTTATCCCCCAAAAGTATTGTGGTTTGGTTTGGTTTTATCTTATTTGCTCTGTTCTTGTGGGTTTTTTTAAGGAAGGAGGATGTAGAATTTGGCAACAGTGTCAACCATGTTTCACCAGTAAGCAGCAGTGAATCTCAGCATGTTCCAAATATTGCTTTTCGTTTTGAGTTTATGAAGAGTAAACTAAACTCTAATTTATTCCTTGAAACAAGATTTATTGGGGCTTCAGCCAGACTCCTTGGCCCTGGGGACTTTCATGTGGAACAGACATTCCAGAGGCATTTGGGAAACAACCCAAGCAGGACTCAGGAGGTGGCAGACCAAGCTCCAGGAGATGCTGCCGTGCATCATTAAGAACAGGCTTTTGTTAATCCAGTTCAGGAGTTCTGGCACTTGAAGGGCAGAAGAAGAGCTCTCGAGAACCACGACAGGAATGCTGCATACTATGAAAGTCAGATGTAGTGTAGAGATTAGGCTGTTTTGATGAAAGCCACAATTAAAATTTTATGCTTGAAACTGATGCCTTGTTTTTCTCCTGTTTTTGAAATGAGGGCTAGACTAGGTTCACTGGCACCTGCATTGAGTTTGATTTAAATAGTTCTAGGACATGCTAATACGAACCAGTTCTAAGCTCAATGAATATTTAATTTTAAGTTTTCTTTTAATTAAGTGCTAAAATTTCTCCATATCTGACTGTCTTCCTGAAACTACATTTTAGAAAGGTTTTGAAAATCTCTGTAAAACAAAAACATTTTGAACTTCATAAAACTACCGAATTTCTCAACATTATCAGAAAATGCAGTCCCACTTTATTACTTGGCATAGAATTCTACCTGAACATTTATTAAGAGCTAAGTATGTTAATTATAAAATCCTTCCAATGGCTCCAGTCTATCTAGCCTTCGTTTAGCCCTCACCGAGCTGGTCCTGCAGTTGTTAGTTTTGTTTTAAAGTAATGCTTCCCATGTTGTTGGCCTGCCTCCTGCTTGGTGTAAATCTCAGGGACACCACAGTACATCCTTGTAGGTCCAGTCACTGCACCGAGCCTCTATAGCCAGGAACCACTAGCAGAGAGAAAGGCAATGTAAGCAAAGCTCTTGGTGCAATGTTTACTTTCTGTATATAAAAGGAGAGGTTTTTGTTATCTTTTTTATAAACAGAAGAACACCCAACTAAAGGTGTTTGAATGTAGTGTGCCATGTTGCTCTGTAATTCGGCAGTGTTTACAAAAGTGACATTACTGTGAGGTACCTCCAATAACTCTTGGGAAGTGAAGCTGAGGAAACCTTTCCACAATCTGGTCACAAGTGTTCCTGTGAAGCTGAAAGGGCAAAAAGAGCTTGTAAACTCCCAAAGCCTTGTCAGCAGCATTCAGTAACCTTCCTTTGCATTCTTGGGGTGTGACCACCTTTAGAAGAGCTGACAGTCTATATATAGCTGCCTGTAATTTCCATGGAGAATGTGAGCACTGATGGCACCTCTGAAGATTAGCACTTGGGACAGATAGAAGTGAATATGGATAAATATATCTCACTTAGGCAACCAGCACCATGAAAACATCAGTGTTCTAAGCTCGTTTTCTTGAGGTTCCAGCTCTAAAAGTGCTTTGGATGTTTGTCCTTCGCTCTGAGCTGGTGTCTTCAGAACTGGCTTTGGACTAATCTGTTATATGCCAAGTAAAAAAATCAGTTAAAAATGCAAGTCATGAAGCTTATTATAATTTATATTGTTTCCTTACAGGATTAAATTTACCAGTTTGGAGGAGGGAAACAAAAACCTAATGAGGAGGCCGACACCAGGAAGGAACCATGGCCTGTTTCCTTTCTTTCTCTATGGTGGATTTCATTCAAAAGAAAATTGAAGCTGGCAAGACCCTGTTTTCCCCTGCAATTTATTTAAAACCTTGCACGCATTTTGGATACCTTGTGATTTCAGAGAACTATGTGAAGATTAAGCTTTTGCTTACTGATACATGGCATGTACTCTTTCAGTCTTTTGTGTTTGATTTTGTTTGATTTTCCACTGCAGCGCTGCATCTTTGTAAGGATTTTTATGCTTTCACCAGCAATGTCTTAAATACATTAAGACAACACATTTGGTGTTCACACTTCTTCAGTAATGACTGTACAAAAAAAGCCAGCGGTGGCATAAAGGACTGTGCTTTCTTTGAGAGTCGTGCACATATTGCAACCAATGGGAAGACTATTTCTGCCAGAGCAAGCCTGACTTGGGCTGACAGTTACAACGCCTTGCCACTATTCCTGAAGTGGTGTTGGGTTCTTTCTTTTCTCATTGTATCCTCAGACCACTTATATCCATTTTAAAAACATGGCAATAACCGCATGTTTACTTCAGCACTCTGAATTTGGTTACTCTGCTTAGGCTATGTAGCATGCCAGTTTTGGAAATAGGCCTGTGAGAAAGACAAAGCGAAAATGAGATGCGCTCAGCTGACAGATATACAACAAATTCTTTATGGTTTTTTTTTTTTGCCTTTTTGAGTATTTCTTTCTTTTGTGGGTCTTGGCTCACATCTCCATGTTTTTCCTCATGCTGTTTACCTTTTGGAATGTTTTCCTGAAAAGAAAAAAGAGATTCTGAAGCGATTCTGTTTAATTCAAGATTCTAAGGTACAGAGAATTTTTGTTGAATGAGCCGTTAAGTCTATGTGTTATTTTGCTGCTTACGAAGCGAGAGTTTTCCTTATCCCACATGGTTTGCTGTTCCACACCAAAGCACTTTTCAAATTATTTTCTATAGGTATCCCGATCTGATTGGAAGGCACTACCAGATGATGTGTCTTTAAATCGCTTTTCTGAATGAATCATTCAAATGCAAACTTTGCAAGAAACAAAGCTGTGTGATTTTAGGCGAGGAAGCCCCTGCCACATTGTGGCTGGGGAGCACATTGTGTTCAGGGGTGGATAAAACTGCCCTGATCATATACAATGCTTTGCATTCAGAAAGAGCAGGGCACGATGCAAAAACCGCTGTTGAGTTATGCTACTGCTCAGACAGAACCGCTTGCTAGGCAATATTATTCTACACATAAATTTGACATCCCTTGCTTGCTGGATGCATTGAATTACATTTTTAAGAAGTGCGGTAACACTTGGGTTAGCTTTCAGTGTTTAAAAGAAGGGGGAAAGGATTTGTGCTACTGCCATCTTATTAAACTCCAGCAGTGTTTAATAAGAAAAGAACACCCAATAAGGCAAATCCTCGAATGCTCAAGTAGCTACGAAAGGCCTCTTAATGAACTAGCATATGAGTCTACACTTTCAAAGAGTTGAACCATGGAAATATTCTCAATATTTGCACAGCCATTAAAACACAGTTTCCCCCAATGACATCTCTCTTTCAGGATCTGGTAAAAGCCATCTGAAAGCCACTTTCAGTCACAATCCTATTTAGAAGTTACTACAGTTTTCCTCCTGTATTTAAGAGGGGGAAAAAAGTGACCACTGAACTTCTGACTTTATCACACACTGAATCTGCCTTACACGTGGTTTGTTTGGCTTTCATGTTTCTTTTTTTGTAAGAGAAAAATCTTTTATACATTATCTTTGCTACTGAAACGCTGTGCAGTTTGATGATTGAAATTAGCTATTTTTAGAAAAAAAAATCATGCTGCAAAAAAAATCTGAAGAATTTTTGAAAATGTAAGATTTCAATTAGGAATATGAAGGTAGTTTCACAGATACATCTACTGGGCAGCTTAAATTGGGAGGCACACAGTTATGCTGCTCAGCTAAACATCTGAAGGTTTAACATAGAGACTGATTCCCTAACTGTTCCCACAAGCCCAGCATATTGCTGTCCATAGTGAATCATGTCATGTTTGCTTATGGTGTGTGTGTGTGTGTGTGTGTGTGTGTGTGTACACACACATACGTGTGAGATTATCTTCTCTGCTCCATTCCCACTTTTAAGCAACCACTGAAATAATTGGTCCACAAATCTTCAAACACAGTTGCCCAAAGCACACAGACATCTGGGTTCCTCAACAGTAACTTGAACTTCAGTAGTAGTGGGTCTGTCTTGGTCACTGATCAGTTAAGGAATGACCCGAATCTCTTGAGCACCTCCTTTCTGGTTCTTCCGACTGCCTTTGGTGACACAGGCTTGCAGGTGTCACCTGCGGAGGTCTTTCTCCCTGCTCTAAGGGGACCTGCTGCTGCACATTATTCTTCTGGATTGTGAAATCTTCTGGGAAACCTGAATTTTTATTTTATTTTATTTTGAGAAAATGGGAGTACCTTTATGCAGAGAATGGACTGTACAGCCTTTTTTTCCCTTTTTTTCCCTGTTTGTCATTTTTGTGCTGTCCTGCATCAGCAACCTGACAGACCCCCTCAGTTAGAATCCCATGGCAGTCATCCCACCTCTCCAGCATCTTGCAGGTTTCCACCACAGCCCTGTTCAGTGCTGATGAATGGGCTTTTTAAACCCCATCAATATGTCCTTGAGACAGAGTCAGGGAATATCAGTAGCACTGCCCTCTTTTATTCTCATCCTTCCCAAACCAGTTCCCTGCAGAATATTCAAAGGGACAAGAAAACAATCAGCCTGGTCTTCCAGACATGCTGCAGGTCTTGGGAATACAGAGTTTCATGCCATCAACAGTCAAAAGTTAGTTTAAATGGATGGTATTCTGTGGGGCTCTCAAGGACTGTGGTCCTTGAGAAACTGTGGGGCTCACCTGGAGCTGACAGCCGTCAGCAGTGTAATTTTTGTTTTCTTGCCTGAGCCCCAGCAGATCCTTTCTGATGATACTGAGAGGATATGGCTCAGCTGCAAGAGGAACGAGCAGCCACAGGGCAGCAGTAGGCAGATAAAAGTAGGAGGGCGTATTCTGACTCTGTGCAATATCAGGTGAACAAGGAAGGGAAGGTGGTGATAGAGATGGCCTGTGTGATACAGAGATTCCTTACAAGTTCACATGCACAGAACCCAACTTTATTACAAGTGAAGCACCTGGAGACGGCTTGGTCCCACTCCAGATGGGATCAGCTGAGCTCCAATCCACATCCAGCAGGCACAGCACCAGGCAGGACACTCCAACACTCAACATTACATTGCTGTATGACATCCCGGGTCATTGAGTCCTTCCAGTTCTCACTATTGTTTTTGAACAGGATCATGTTTTAGGACAATGCCAGTAAATGCAACACTGAAAATTCAGTCAGCAGTAGACACTGGGGTTTCCATTTTCTCTTTGTTGTGTGGAGATTATGGACTTCAGACTCTTGTGGAAGAGGGTACGGTAATAAATTCCCTTTGGCTGGAGGGTGACATCTACCCCTATGTGCTCTATGTCAGTGCACACAATTGAATGTGTAGTCAATGCTCCAATATGCTCATACACAAAATACTCATCTGTGAATATAACTGGGTTTTGTAATCTTTGTTATATAAAACATTCGGGCTGTACAGACTAGGGAGCAAAACACTGACATCCCATATAAATAGAATTATGTTGCATTACTGAGCATAACAAAACTCTCCCCTACCAGCAGTTAAGTGGAGTGACCGTATGTTACTGCCTTGCATTTTTCACGTGAGCAAAAAATCTAAAAGTGAAGGATGCACTAAAAATTCCCATCCCCCAAAATGCATTTCAATGGTGCTGCATACAAAATCCCAGCTTGCCAGGTTCCACGCGGGTTTCGTATGGTGCACTAAGAGGTGTTCTTTTTTTAACAAATAAAAAGGGAGGGCTGGTACATGAAAACAATGTTAATGTAATTAAATATATATATATATATATATATACTTCAGAAGAACAGCATAGTAAGCAGTACAGTAAATAAATGTTGCATTATTTGTTACACCTTGTAATTTGTCTGTATTATGAAAGATGTAATGGTTTGTCAGCTATAACTGTTGTTTTTTCTTGTAACATCATATTGAATAAAGTGTAGCAGAATCTCTTTCCTCCTTTGTATATGCGGTGTAGACCTAAATAATGGAATAAAGCCTTTCTTTTCTGTTTTGTTCTACAGCAAATGAATAAGAGATGGTTGTAAACAACAGATTTTTATGAAATGGAAAGCACCCAGAAGCAGACAGGCACCAATTCAGCCAAACACGTGAGCTTTATCAAAACTAGCAGGCTACATGGGGCAAGGCTCTGTGCACAGCACACTTCTGTCTGTGCTATTTACTTAGTTCACCGTCTGGTGTCTCTTTCCATGCCTTGTATCCCTGTGTGACAATATAGGTACAGTACACTGGCATTTAACTGAAGGTGGTAGAAGGGACAGTTTTCTGCCAAATTTGAATCTGTCTTTGTACAGAGAATGAACTCTGGTTTATTGCAGCTTCTCTTGAAATAAAGACCTGAGAATTCTGGTGGAAAATTATTTAAAGCACAGTTTTTTCACAGCCTTGATACAGGAGCTGGATTTACACCTGCTTACTGACTGCTTATTTATCTCAGTCAATAAGAAAGTGCTGCTTGGGTTCTTAACTCAGTTTATTTGTGCATTACAGCTTTCAATAGGCAAGTGCTCACATACAGGGTATATAATCAATATGCACCTTCGGTTCTTTCCTTTCCATTACTTCTAGCTTTTTGATATCAACATCCTGTTAAGACCTATTTTTAGACAATGCACATTAAATCGATGCATCTTGCACAGACTTGATGGGAATATTTGACTGAAATGTCAGAATATGCTCTTTTAGCAAATGCAGGAGTCTGTAGGACTCTTGTCAGTTTTAACATCACTTTGGTCTGCATGGGGGAGGGCTGGATGCTTGTGCTGGAAGCTACCAGCCTAGAGAATGGATAGAGGAGACCAAAGTTCTGGTCTTGGCTCTGTCCAACTAGGAATAATTGAAGATAAAATGTTAGTGTTTTTAGGGCTAAGGCAATGTAGGCTGGCTGCCATCTCCCAGGTTTTGCATGAGTAGCATCACGTTCTGTCCCAGCTCCAACGGCAAAACTCTTCAGGAAGTTAATCCCCAGTTTTAAATCTAGTTGTCACGAAATAACATCAGCTACACCCAAAGGAATTGCACCAAAAAACAAACAAACAAACAAAACCCCAAAAATCAAAACAAAACAAAACCACCCAAGGAAATGTGTGTGTTTGTCTATTTCGAGCTTACCTCCTGATCTCACTGACCACGGCACATTTGGGGTGTTGCCTTGCCACAGCCTCGATGAATGCCTTGTGCTTGCAGTTCTGTAGCTGATTTGTTTGGCACTCCTGACTCACTACCTGTGTGACAACTTTACCCTACAAATCTCTCAAATACAAATGAGGACCAGGAATTATTACTGAAAAAGCTTTGTATGTTTGAGCACTGGGTACCAGGAAGCACATTCGAAGTGAGCTTTTAATTATGTAGTATAATCCTTAAAACCGTCTCCTGACCCCCTTGGCTGCACTCCGAGCCTCTTTAGCCCCAGGGTTTTCTTTCCAAGCTGGCCTGGCTGCTGCAGCGAAGCAAGAGATGCATTTACCACAATAGCAGCCTCCCCTCCCCCGGCAGAAGAAAAACCAGGGGGAAGGTGTTGGAGCAACCTTCTGCCACTAGGTTAACACACACAGTTTCTAAATAATGCCTTTCGTTGTAAACCTTTGCAAAGTAAACCCTGCAGCAGCGGAAGGGCTTGCTGCTACCAGTGGGGGGTGGTGTTATGGACATTAGATTTGAGAAGCTTATATAACACATGGGCGAGGATAAAGGGATACAAATCAGAGAGAAAAACCTGAAGAGATTAAAAAAAAAAAAAAAAAAAAAAATCCAGGGCCAAGTATTTACTGTTCATTCCCCTTGTGAGTGGTGTTACATATTGTCTGCAGTGAGTCATGCTGAGAGCGAGCCAGGCACAATAATAGTGGAGAGCAGTCCTGCAGCCCCTTCGTTATTGCCTGCGCTGGTTGAGACTGAGTTGGGCGAGAGAAAGGGATTCCAAAAAATGTCTCTTTTCTTCCTTTTCTCCTGTTTCCCAGAGGGCCTGGTAGTGATTGCTGGGGATGCGCTGCCGTGAAAGAACCTAAACTAAAATCAAACATATTTTTACATTAATGTTCCAAGGATCGATATGGTGATTCACATAAAACACATAACAGCTCTAAGAGTTGTGCAAGAAAATGCCACTGTGCTATTATAATCCAGTAAAGTCTTGAAGCCTAAAAAGGTTTATGACAGCCTCACCTTTCAACTGGAATTAGGATTGCGGTGTAGCTGTGCAGCATACAATCCAGCTAATTATAATAGTTTGCCCCCAGCTTCCACTCGAGGAGCTCAGAGATGCACTAATGAGATGAGCTGTACACACAGCCCTGGGATACACTGTGAATATATAAAGAACCAGATTTTGTGGAAGGAAAAAATAAACAGCTCCCCAAAAACAAAGCACTGATTCAGCTCTCTATTTTCAAAGCTTTTCATGGGCACGAGCAGCCAACAGAGTACTTTGTCCAGTGAAGACTGAACATTCAAAATACTTTTTAGAATCGTTTATCACAACAGAAAAATGTAAATCTTCTGTGTTCACAACAAGTTATATTTCTCTGTACAAATAGGTGGAAACATTACATGACAAAATGTTGTTATCAACTGCAAAGAGTTGTTTATTGCCCAGATGATAAGCGTGATGTCACTGCGAAGCAAGAGCCTGTGCATGAACCATCATGTCAGATTCTCTGGGAAACACTGTAAACATGAACTGCCCCTTGAATGCTGCAGGAGACATAGGTACAACTGTCAAACTCTTCAGAGCCTTTCAGTTGCCCTCCTGAATCCATACAGCAAAGCAGAAGTGTCTTTTGACTTACAGACATGGTTTGGTGGCAAAATATTGGTGGTAGGTGAACAGCTGGACTAGATGATCTTGGAGGTCTTTTCCAACCTTAATGATTCCATGATTCTTTGATTTTATGGTAGAAGCCCCTTTCATATAGCTAGATGATATTTCATAGGTACTTCTTTCCCAGCATGTTGTTCTGGCCCACTGCACCTGATAATTGCAAACCACTAAAGCCACAACTTGCCCTTTTTAGGTATATTGCTGCCTGTTACAAGTGCTCATCTATCTACTGAACACCCGGAGAACAACCCAGCACATTTTGGAATACAACTGCCTCTTTGGTGGAGAAAGCAGTACTGCCACATCCACCATGTCCATTCCAGAAACCTGTATGCATCTGGGTGACAGCAGTGTTTTTACTGTGGGCTGTTTTTTAGCTTGCACTTGTGCATATTTAGTGACTAACTCAGAGTTGCATATCCCATAATTTTGGAGCCAGTCCTTGAGAAGTTACAGGTATCTCAATCCTCTGCCAGCCCAGGACAGCAGGGAGCAAGCTCTGCTTGGCAGCGTGCAGCAGCCTGGCCCTTCACTGCGCCTCTGCTCCAGCTGCTTTTTTTGATCTCCACTCAAACACAACATCTGTGGGTGCAGCAGGACTGGAGGTGGAGGAAGCAGGAGAGAGGGCACCAGACGGAGATCTGCATGCTGTCTGGGGCAAAGCCATGAGCCCGGTAGTTCCTAGGAAGTGGTCATGGGCAAATTTCCTTGGTTTAGAAATCAATCAAATGCTCACCTTCCTGCTAACCGGGCTGCTATTTTCTGATCCCTAGATGAGAAGAGGACATTTGGATATCTTCCCAAGCCCTCTCCCCAAGCAACTGTAATTTAGATTTAAGACAACCAATTGATCAAAGGAAAGAGAAGAGTCTTGGATGAGCCTTTACAAGTCCCTAAATATGAGGAAGTGTGCTATACATTCACCTTCTGTAATAACAGAGCTTTGAACACCTCAGTGTGTTTCTGCAGTATTACTCAGCTTGGTTTCCTGCACCAGCACTGCAGAAATAAACAAGCGTAAGAATACCTGGTTTTGGGGAGGGGAGGCTTGTGACAAGCACCTGTTCTGTGGGAAGCAGCAGTGCCACGTGGGCTGGAGCATATACTGACTTCACAAGGGAAAGAAAGGAGCCAGAGCCTGGAAATGACAAGAAATCTTATCAGAGGACGGATGACAAATCGGAGCTAAAGCCAGCTTTGCCTCCTGCCATCAGGACTCTCAGCTGCTACTTATTAGTGCAGTTAGTGCACTGTATTAGCGCAGTGTTACTGTGCATAAATCAAAATCCAGCCTCTGTGACACAGCACATCATTTGTTCACTTGTTTGCTCTCATCCCACCTGCCTGATATGACTGTATCAGGAATAAAGTAACTTTACGAAGAGGCACTGCAGTGCCCTTCAAAACACTGTGCTCGGTGAATTCCTGCATCTGTAAATCTGGCTGCTGTGCTCTCTTCTCACCAAAATATTTTGACTGCAGGAATCTGTCTGGTACAAGAACGTGCCAGTAACAAACAAGGAGCACATTTACGTTTGCTGGGCTCGCTGAACATGACTTCGGGTGCCCTGTTCTGAACAAACACCCACTCCTCAGAAGCCCTGCTGGCTCAGGCCCAGCAGTGCAGGCTCAGTGTCATGGTGGGAAGGCCACAGAAATGTCGCTGCACACAAAGCATGAAGGAGGCCCACCAGCAAGACAGGACCTTACACTGAACCAACGTTCAAGGGGTATCCCACAGAAAATGGCACCTCTGGATGGAAAGTGCTCGTTATTGGCAGCATCAAGCTCCTGCTTGGTTGCCTGCTGCAGCCTCAGCCTGGTGAGCAGCCTGCCAGGCTCAGAGGGAGCCCTGATGGAGAACTGACCCTCCCACACCCCACCACACCTGCAAAAAATGTTCACTGACATTTTTTGGAATGTTGTAGAAAATCTCTCTGTGAATGCAGGCCCTCTTTACCTGAGCCACAGCATTAGGCTTGCACAGACCTGCGAGGCAGAGCAGGCGCGGGGTTTTGGTTGCTCTTACAGCTCAGAATCCTCATGCTCCTCACGCCTGCCTTGTCCATAAAGTGCACCTTGAAAACACATACAGCACATCAGCAAGCTTCTGCAGGTGCAAGCTGGCATCAAGTCACTTGAGCCTACATCAAGCTCCAGGAAACCCCCCAGTAAGCTTCCTCCTTTTCCATCGAAAAACTGAATAAGACCAGGGTTCCACCAGCTCAACAAGTGCTTGAAGGTACTTTGCTGCATCCCAGCAGCTCACGTACAACACGCATACATTTGAACACCTTAAATTGTATTTACTGTATTGTCTCAGATCCATAATGCGTCCTCAAATGCATCCATGCAGAGCTGGTGCAGTAGCATGCATTTGTGCTCCTGTGTGAACACCTGAAACCTGAATTGGACATCATGGCATCTATAAAACACAGTATCAAAGTCACACTTGCCCCAGACCGTGATCTTTTATTAATTTCTTCCATACAGAAAAGAAGAAAAAATTACAACCAAGTTCTTTTAAAGACATCTCTGGAGTCTGAGTTAGAGAAAAGGCCTTAGGTGGCTTTTTTTTCTTTTTTTAACTTGGACATTTACTACAAAGATAGGCAGAAAAGGTGCTGTTTAATCTCTCTTCTCATAGATCCTCAGTCTCTACCTGGTTTATTCTCCCCCATGCAGTCTCCTTTGTTCTCTGGTAGCAGTCTTCTAAACAAGTGATTAGCAGAGGGGGATCAGCCTGCGATGCTTCTAGCTGTGGGATGCAATGCAGGTAAAAAAATGAAATCCACATGTTCTTGTTCTGACATGCCCCACAGTACTGCACTGTCCCAACAGAAAAATCAGTGTTGTAGCTACATGTATGCTTTTTTCTTTGGAGGTGTCCCTCAGCACTTCTACAAATCTCCCAGACCTCCCTGCACCTTTTTTTTCAGTTAAATTACTTTCCTTAACTTAATTTTGGCTGTCTAATTAGAGTTGGTTGGAAGTTTTCCCCAGCAAGGTTATACAACAGCTTTGGAAAACCATGATTTATCAGGAGATAAAACACTTATCTTCCAATTAACTTCCTCCACCTGTGGGTGCCAGGAACTGAAATTTGCCAGCTCTGTGACAGCTTTCCAGCTGAGCGACTGCAGGGCTGCAGACCTCAGGGATCCTTGTCCTTTCACTGTACAGCTGGGAGCCAATGGGTTCTACCACTGTGTGCAGCCACTGAAAATCAATAGGTTTATTTTAGTTTTGGACACCACAGACTTACTTTTGGATGTGAAACTGGCCGAATAGATGTCCCCATGTATTTCAATATTTCACTGTTTGAGCACAAAATTTTGAGTCCATACACTCATGGTTTTGCTGTTAGTTCATAATGAAGTGTTTCTAGAAAACATAAGCTCCACGAAGGAATGAATTACTGATCAGCATAAGCAATGTAACCTATCAAAAAGGGACACAAGCTTCATCAGCTGCCAGAGACACTAGGTAAATCCAGACTACAAATAGGATGTATTCTCTCTAAAGAAAACAATGACTTAATAGACTATCATAACTTATGCAGGAAAGATGTGTTTTTATCAATTAGATGATGATTTCTTTTTTTTTTTTTTTTTTTTTGGCATTGATTTCAGTAGTTTGACGACTTTATCTCATATGCTATGCTAAAACAGATGCTTCAGCTTAAAAACAAATTGGAGCTTGAGGCTAGATTCCACTTTGTGAATATCAGTGGTGTATGCAAGGGAGAAGTCACAGTTGATAGCCTTAAAATTTGTTAATTATATAAGAGGTTGCAATGACTATGGTTTGCCTATGATAAAATTTACATTTAGTCCTGTTTTAACACATTTGCAGATATTCTGGTAGCATTGGCTCATAGTCTTCTTTTTCACCTGTATGTAATATAACAAATTTCTTGTCTACGGTGAATATAGATGTTACTGAGGGAAAAGAAATGTCAGTGTCTGAGCACCACTGCTCAGAAAAAAGAAGTCAAGCTCTCTGCTATGGCCAGTATTGTTTTGTTTGTAATAGATTTATCTCAAGATGTTCACAGTGGAAAGACTGAGATTTGAATTCCCCATAGCGCGAAGGTCTCATTTGCAGTCTTGGAGAAACCAGCAGTTCTTAGGCTTAACTGTTACTTAATAAAAATGCACTTGCCTTCTGTTAATCATTCCCCTAATAAACCTTCCATTGCAAACTGCAATACTGCAGTAGGATGTATCTGACTAAATAAAGGTTACAGTGAGGCAATTCACATTTCATTTTGTTTGTACTCACAATTGGCTGCAACCTTTGTTTTCTGCCGTGATTTTCTCTAATCTGCATTCCCACTGTTGTAAGAAAATTATTTGAATTCTAAGTTGATAGAGGAGATGCATATAAACAGATCTCAGCTCCCGTGAGGGCAATTTATGCAAAGTAAGTTTAGGCTCTCTGGGATTTAAAGTTAACTGACTTCTGTCTGTGGGAACTAGAGCACCACTCTGCACATGGTGAACATCGCCTGTGAATTACCTGCCTTCAGGGGGATTGTTAGCACATGAATCAAAAGTGGCTCACTAATGCACAACATCTCAACAAAAGGATTAGACAGTAGCTCAGATGCACTGAGATGCATTTTAAATCAATTGGAGTGAAGTTTGCTGGTTTTTAGTCTAATACTGCTCTTAAATATAATGCTAAGTAAAAATAGGAAGATCTGGACAGTCTCATTTTGCTATGGATAACATGCTAACTATTTTCTCCTTTAATGCAGTCTGCTTTCTTTATCCAGGACACAGGTGCTCGCTCTATCACACATGCTTCACCCATAAAGAGAAAGCCAGGAATTCCTAAATGACTGTGTTTAAAGTCCATATTCTCCTTTGTTTATGTGGGTAACACTCCAGGGAATTAGATGATTATGTACACATATTTTCCTATATCTTTATATTGTCTTTTAAATAATTTAAATGTAAATTATGCAAATAAAAAGATGGGGTTTCCCAGATGCTCCAGAGCTACTTTCTGCTCCTACCAAGGAACCTCTGCAGCAAGAGCCCTGGTGCGAAGCTTGTCTTTGGGAATTCCGCTATGAGTCTGAGCTCGGCTGTGGCTGCTTGTGACAGGGGATACTGCAAACATTGTGCCTCATCAGTTCCAAGTTTTAGGGAATGTTTAAGCCATCACCTTTAAAATGATCACCAAGGTAATGCTATTTAGTTCGATTATAAATGGAAAAAAATGATTTCACTTGTTGTCAGGAGGATGCCAGAGAGGTCTGCTGTGGCCTCGAGTGGCACACCTCTGCTCACTTTGCTGATTTGTCCATCTGGGGGTAAAGAAGATGAGTGGCCAAATATGCTGTCTCCATCTATCTTCAGTACAAAGACCATGGGAATCTGAGGCAGATTAAGTTCATTGGTTTTGGCCAATTCTGATCCCACTGGAATAGGATCTTAATTTTATGAGATCAGAATTTGGCCTTTTTAGGCAGTTTATACTGTGAAGAGGGTTTTTTTGTTAACTTTCTAAAGAACATAAAGAGAGCAAACTACTGCTGGGCAGAGCAAATATAGACATTTGCTTTGGGCAGCAGCAGAAATGCACAATTCATCTGAATTTGTCATAAAAGGATTTTAGGCAGAATCTGTAGATGGGAAGTGCTCAGCACCCATCCAATGCACAGCCCATGGAAATTTCTTTCCCTGCCTGCAGGCAGGACAAGCTGATCATTACACACTTATTGATGCTGCTGAGCTCAAAGAACTTGATTCATTCAGGAAGGCTTCCTGCTCTCTGGCCTACTTTTTCTACCAGTCTACCTTTACTTTTGGTGTCAAATGACAGCACGAGGCAGCACAAGTATGTGCACGTGCTCCAGAACAATAAATCAATCTTAAAAAAAAAAAAAAAAAAAAAAAAAAAAGTAAGAACATTTTTGTATTGACCAGAAACCAGAATTTTTCAGGCTGCAAGGCAAATGGGAAAGGTTTTGTTTCAGGTTGAATAAAACATTACATACTGATTTGAGGCAATTCTAAAGAACATGAAAGCAACGTGAAAATAAACTTGTGCAGGGTAAATGGAGCAGTGTTCACAAAACTGGGAAGAGGACATACTCCTTGGCACGCAGCAATGAAAACTTCCCCTCCTTATGTGGGAGGCTCCAGCTGCTCTGCAATCTCCAGGTTTTCTTCTCACAAAAATATCCTAGATGCCAAGTCATAGGGCTGGCTGCCCAAACTGTGCCTCACAGGTGGATCAAATAAAAATTCTGCCATAGACACTGCCTGAGACTGTGGTCCTGCTAAGCCAGAGACCTTTTGTAACCCACAGGGCAGGACAGTAAAACGGCAGAAGCTGCAGTGGTAGCCCTGCCTGTTGCCTCCCTGCTCTGGCACCAGCCCAGCCCCGCTCCCCATTTTTGAAGCTGTGGTGTGTGCCTTGAAGGTTTTGATGCTTGAAGTGAAGAAAATTCAGTAAAGCAGCTATGGAAGATAAGGAGCATCCTCTCTTGAACGGCCACTGCTGAGGTGTCCAGCCTGAATATTCACTACAAAAACAGATGAGATTTTGCTGTCTATTGTGTATTGTACACTCATCTGAATTTTCCAGTCTCTGCTTCCAAGATGAAAAAGAATTGAAGGCATCCCACTTAGAACCAGTATCACTGTGGAAGATGTAGGAGGCCCATGACCCAGCTTTCAATTGAGTAGAAAGAGAAGTGGTTATTTGCCTGCCATCTCAATTCAGTTGGTACTGATAGCACATGGGTGTTCTATCCCCAATATCTATTGTTTCAGAAATTGTTTTCAAGTCAGCTTGAAATGCCAAATTAAAAAATACATATATTGCAAACCCACCAACACAACCCTTTCCACATTTTATTTCAGATGAGATGGTTGACTACATTTGTCTTGAGGTTACAAAGTGCATTTTTCTGTGACACAGTGATTCCTTACACACCCTGTGCCCAGCCCTAGCTCAAGCTCTGCCATTCCTTTGCCCTCCTCAGGTTTTGCTCTGGGAGCATCCATGATCACTGCTGCATCGGGGGGCTGCAGCCTCCTCTGCAAGGACCAGCAGATGTTCTCACTTTACAGTTGCATTGACTTTTCCAACAAAATGTTTGCTGTGATAAACTAAAGAAATACAACTTCAGTCCTCCCTTTCCAAAATCAAATAACTGCTGCCTATATATATTCCACCTTGGCAAACATTTCATTTGATCGATAAGCTATGGAGAACATTAAGAATGGATCTCTCAGCAGTGTTGCTAAAAGCCACAGCCACAATGCTAAATGTCTTTTTTGAAGATTTGAATTCTGTGCAGCTCCCTGGAAGCCCTGCTGTCTGCACTGACTGTCAGCATGGCCCACTGCAGGCACACTGTCCTCTGATCAAACTGCAGCCTGCAACCATCATCCATTATGGGCTTCTCAGCTGGTTTCTGCTGTTCTTCAGGATATTGAAAGTAGAGATGGGAAGGTAGGAAAGCAGAGACAGATGTAGTCATCTTCAAAATGTAGGGCTTTCAGGCACATTCTGAGCCAGGAAGCAGTGAAACCATGCTGTTTATTTGAACCACAGCAAGATGTCCTATCTCTCTGGAGAATTTTTACAGGTAAGTCAGGGCTGCCCTATGTTTCCCCTTCCTCTTCTCCCTGCCAACCAGGCTTCTTATTAAAGCTCCTGCCAAGTGTGAACACAGCTGGAGTGGGGCTTGCTTCCTTTTCCAACTTGCTAGAGACTGTTCATCTCAAAGCACAAGAGAGGCAGGTGATTTGGCCCCTGCCCTCCTCCAACAGCTACAGCTTTGGGGAACCACAGGAGGTGCTTCCAGCTCTGCTGCCTGCACTCCTTGTCTGACAAATGAGCAGGTTTTCTTTCTCGGCTCCCTAGGCTGTCTCTTTGTCCAAACCACCACATGTGGGCCTTCCTTTTGTCATCGCCTTTTGTTATCTGTGCCTCTGTGACTGTAGGTTCCTATGAAAGTGAAGTGGCAGCTTCCTTATGTGGGGTACTTTTGCTACGTGGAGATCCCCAGCGGGCACAGCTCTGTTCCCATGAATGTCCCCAGAAATTCACCAGCCACTGTATGGGGCTCCTGGAGAACTTAACCCATGTCTGTTATGTGGGTCTTAGGAGCAGTGGGCACCTTGCAGGTCTTACTGTGTGTTTTGAATATACTCTGCCTCATCAAAATGACCTTAATTCTCAGCACAAAAGTCTTCCAGCTCAATAATTCCATAGCTGGCAGCCAGTACCTTAGGGAGGCTATGTGAACACAGCAGGCTCAGATCAGCACTCCCTCTTTGTAGTCTCCCCACTTTCAGCGGTGTCCAGCTCAAGTACATCCTGTGGTGGAGGCCATTACGCACAACCTAGGCAAAATAAAGGCCAAAGGAGTCACAGCAAACTGACAACAGCACATCTGTTTCTCAGTGCCAAAGCCTTACCTAGCCTTCCTGCAGCAACTGCTTGTGTTGAACACATTGCCTTGTTGTCCTTTACATAGAATCACAGAATCACCAGGGTTGGAAGAGTTCTCTAAGATCATCCAGTCCAGCCATCCACCTATCACCAATATTTTCCACTAAGCCATGTCCCTCAGTACAACATCTCAACATTTATCAAACACCTCCAGAGATGGTGACTCCACCATCTCCCTGGGCAGCCCGCACCAGTGCCTGACCTAATGTCTAACCCGAAGCTCCTCAGGTGCAACTTGAGGCCATTCCCTCTAGTCCTATTGCTGATAACATGAGAGACTGACTCCCACCTCACCACAATCTCCTTTCAGACAGTTGTAGAGAGCGATAAGGTCTCCCCTGAGCCTCCTCTTCTCCAGACTGAACAATCCCAGCTCCCTCAGCCTCCTCATAAGACTTGTGCTCCAGACCCCTCACCAGCTTTGTTGCCCTTCTCTGAACAAGCTTCAGGGTCTCAATGTCTCTCTTGTAGTGAGGGACCTAAAACTGAACACAGGTGTGGCCTCTCAGGGCTGAATACCAAGGAATGATCACTTCTAGAAGTCTGAAGGGCAGACATTGTTTCCTGTGCAATGCAGTGCTGTACTGTCAAAGGAAACCTAGAAGTGTTTTTCATATTTATTAGATCATCTTTAATTTGGTGTGTTCTTCAATCACCTTCTTCCAATAGTGTTCATACCTGTGTGTATGAACTCTAGTTCACTGCTCTCATATGCTGTAGCAGACATTTCTCTTTAGTGTTATCAGAGATTTAACAACTAGATTCTCTTGGTTTGTGCTGGGTATTTCTAGTTGTCAAGGTCTCTTCCCAGTGGTCTTTCATCATCTGTTTTATATAATCAAACTGTAGATCAGGTGAGTCCATATCACACTGAAGATTGAGGATGAAGCTCAGTATCATGCAAAAACACAAATGCACAGAAAGAAAAAGGAGCTGTACTTGTACTCAGGTTTTGCATCTTGATATACCTGCTGTTCTGTATTGCAGGTCTTCATGGCAGGGATATTTCTAAATCCTATGGGCCTTGTTCTCTGTTTTACTCTATCCAGTGTAAAGCAAAACATGTCCACTATGCAGTAGAGATAAAACTTGTTAAATGGAAGTAAGCCTGATGTTTTTAAATATGTCTTTCTCTGTCACATAATTGACTTTGGTGGAGTCAAAAGAATCTTCCTCTTTATCCATTTGCTGTGCTGTCTTTTCTCAATGTATAGATTGGGTTTTACATTACCCTTTCTTAGCCTACTGCTTCAGCAAAGCTCAAATAGCTGTTAATCATCTGGTTACACTAGAAGAAGGCATTTTCATTTTCTGCTCTTTTCCCCACATTTTTCTTTAGAAAGCCACGCACTACAATTCTTCCTGAGGCATTGCCTGTAACTTTGCCTCACCCTTGCTGTGTTCTAAAAAGTCAGGTTAGAAAGTCCTCCTTTCAAAGTGAACTTTCAAACACTCAGTGATGCTGCACACTACTCCCTGATTGCAATTCATTCAGCTCTAAAGCAAGAGCAAGCCTACTGAGATGGCTGGTTCTGGCTCAGCTTGGGGTTATTGAGGTCCTCAAGAACGATAACTTTCTCAAGTGCCAGCCTGGACCTCTGCTGAATGAGGAAACCCACACTAGTGTCTGGAGTCCAGCGGGTACAGCAATGCCACAGAGCTGCTTTGCAATAATGCCAGAACTGGAACTGCCAGCCGAGGACCAAAAATGCTCAGGGAATCTTCAGGCTTTATCAGTCATTTGAGATTTTCAGCAAGATGGAGGAGAGGCAAAATCATTTGATCAATTCCTATTGAAAACAAGATACATTGTAATTACACCACTGGGGAGATTAAGGAACTGGTGAGCATCTGTGTGCAGGCTAGACATATTGCAACCTGCTCAGTGTGGCTGATTTCTTGAGAGCCCTTCTTGCTTTCTGTGCTTGAAGCTGTGAAAGCAGCTGCTTGTTTAAACAGTGCAAGGATACAGGGTGGGGGGTATTAACAGACAAGGCTTTTCCTTGAGATGCTTCTTATCACTGTCCTGAAAGTCAGCACACACACTTCTGTGGCTGAGCAATAAGCTGCGTCTTGAAAAAAGAGATCTAACTTCCCACCACCACCCTCACATACACACACAAAACCCCTGTCCAACACCAAATGGGAGCATGCTATGTCCTGTTAGTGCTAAGTCCCAACATCAAGATCCAGTTTTCTAGCACCTCAACAGCAGCATTCTAGCTCTACACTTCCTTAGCTTGGCTGTGAAATTGGAATTAGGGTCAGCACCAAAAAAAATGAAAGTATCTGAGTTTAGGATTTTAATTCTAGCCTCTCAATACTGACTGCCTTCACAGACATTGTATTAATGTTGAGGAAAAGAAGAGCAGAGCATAGCCAGAGAAAGGAGTGACTCCTCTTCCAAATCCACACACTCTTGTCATAAAAGCACATTGTGTTAAGATAGTTCTGCTTAGAGCTGATTTACAGAAATTAGATTTTCATTTGAAGCATCGTGGACATTGGTAGTGCATTTTCTGCTGGTTTGAGTTTATTTTCTCGGTTGCCATTCATTTCATGACATTGCCTGAGACTTGGAGACACAGCCAGACAATTCTGCTGAACACATGAATACTAAGGAAGTGGTTTCCCTAGTAACAATAACCATGACATTGCTCTCACAACTTCCTGCCCTTCCTTTCGGGATTTGTTTGTTTGCTTGTGTTTCACTGGTTGGATAGAGGAGACACCAAAACTGGAGCTGGCTGAACAGCATCCAGGATCAGCTTACTGGAAGTGCAGAACAGAAAAAAAAAAAAAAAAAAAAAGGAATGCCGCATCTGAAAGTGGTTGTCATTACAGAGTTTGGCTTTGTTCTGGCTTATTGCTATAGTCTGGGGATGTGCTCAGAGCTGCTGCTGAGCTGGGCTGAACGGACTACTACAACTCACATTCCTATTTCAGAATATGTTTCATAAACACGTTTTTTTCCCCCCACAAATGAAACCAATGTCATGATGGATTATTTGCAGCTTTGTAATCAATTACAGGAAAGCAGAGGGAGGGAAAAAATATATACGCTGAGTATGCAGTGCTGGCACAGGATTTGTTCCTAGCACTTTAAAGAAGGTTAATACATGATATTAAACAGCATTTGGAACATGGATGGATACGTTTCTGGGTTCAGACAACTGGAAAGAGTTGGCTGGGTGATGTGAGAGATTCATTCTCTAATATACTGCAAACTGTTCCTCAAAGAAAGTTGCTATACTGCTGTTCAGGTAGAGGATTCTGTAGGCATGTTTGATCATTAAATTGGCTTATCTTTTTAGTCTTCTCATCAACCAGTCCATTTAGAGCTTGCTTGAAGCCAGGTGAAGCAATTTGCAGTACTAATCCCCAATTAACTCTTCTTCAGGCACTGAAAAGCTGCAGACCTGGATCCATTGTTCAGGTATGTATGTTAATTGTTGTGGCCAATTTTGTGACATTTTTTATACTAAAAGGATATTACTCCTGAAAAGTTGCTATTACCTGTCAGCTGTCTGTAAAGATGTGTCTTATTTAAGGTGGGTCTATTCCTGAGCAAACTCAAATGATTTTATCTGTTGCTTGAAGGTAAAACAGATAAGGACCAAACTGCAATCAGCTGAGAGTTTACTGTTAAGATAATAACATGAAGAAGCATTGTGCAGAGATCAACCATGCCTTGCTTTTTCAGGATCTCTGACCACAATGAAATCGTGACATTATCTCAAAGCTAACACATGTAACTCTAGTCATACAGGTACATACAGCTGAAATGATAAGCTTGATCCTGAGCGATGCCGGATCACCCATCCTCGCATCTTTCAACAGCAGTTCTGGAGAATTTGGATTAGACTAAGAACATCCCAGCAAATCACAGTGAAGAAGGCACAGAGGAAATGGCCATCAGAAAACCAAAGGTAGGCCAAGATTTTATCCTTATCTGGCTGAGGTGAAGTGGCTCACAGAAAGATACTGACCCTTTCCCAGGCTATCTGATGTATCAAGACTGGCCAACACACTTCAGTTCAGGACAACTTTAGAACTAACCATGAGCACATCTGTAATTAGCATTTTGCCAGCACACATAACTCCTGCTATCACAACATTATCTTCCCATCACAGATGATAGCATTTTTTTAGCGAGGCATATTTTAAGCAGTTGTGTTACAGTCTTCTCCTGTAAACCAGCTGTGTTGGAATCCTTATCAACCAAAATCAATGTCAGACCTATGCGAAGTATGAACTTGGCAGAGAACAACACTGTTTTGTGCCATCAAGATCGTTGACAGTAATGAAATTATGTTGCTGTCTTCTAAGCTGAACAGGTTACGTCCAATCACACAGGGCCACATTATATTCTTAAATTAATAAGAAATCTACAGTGTGCAAAATCCATCTTCAGATTTTACAATTTCCCTGAAAATACATTTTATTTCCATGCTTCTACTTACAAAATAAACCTTGTTCTTAGAACTGAGTAATTAAATAAATCCAGTGGTTTTATGAGCCTTACGACAAAGGCATATCAGCAACGATCCTACAAATATTTACGCAGATGTGTGAACCTGGACGAGAATAGGAGCACGGCTGTATTCATTTCTGAAACAACAATCCAACAACTCTTAACCACGTAGATTGATTAAGCTGATTTAGGTCATTATATTTATTGTTTGTTTCATAACAGTGCATCGAGGAACCTAAACACTCAGTTGCAAAAGCTCAATCAGATGTGTATTACAAAATGTCTGACATTTCAAGTTTTGTTCCATATCAAAACATTCTTGTTTTCACGGTGGTGTAATGTGATTTTTACAGTATAAAAACAGCTATGAATCATTTGAAAATGTGTGCTATCTTTGTATATCTCGAATGCCTTCCTCATGAATAAGACACTTTTTACCATAGGAAGGCTTTTATATGACTCGCACTCATTTCCCAATCTATTTCTAGGCTAAATTTACTGTAAAGAGAGAGGTTCTCCATCTGCCTATGTCAGTTCTCCAGTGTATTGAGGTCAGCTGCCATTCTCCTTGGTTCCGATGCCTGCCTGTATAAATACAAATTCCATTTCCATCCTATTATTTTTCTAATCAAGGGTTTGTCATGCAAAAGAAGATCTGAGGTGATTGTGTTTTCCATTATGCAAAACATTCCATTATGATATCATCTTTAGGGCAGTCTTATAAAGGTGCCCTGCCCAAAGAAATCACAAATGAGAGCAGCAAAATAGTAGACAAATCCTGCATAATTTGCCCTCTTATTTAACATTCGGGCAACAGAGTTCACCTAATTTGCCGAACACATTTCCTCTGACATTCTCGATCTGTACATATGGTAAAAATAAGAATTGGCAGCTCTCACTGAATAGACTTCTGTTAAGTGCTTATCAAAAGAAGAAGAAAGGGGTTGTAAAATGCAGTCATATTTAGCACATCCTTTGCTTTCTTGTGCTTTCTCTGCTAAACTCACACTTAGTAAAATCTACAGTCAATGAAATTTACCTTTTGAGCTCAAGTTGTTTCCATTCAGAACAAAGTGAAAAATACGCCAGCAAAGAAAACCTGGCATTTCTTAGAAATTCTCTGTTCTTTCTTATGCCAAATCCCAAGGGACAGGGGCTCCACAGAAAGGGAGTTTATTTTCTAATTCCTTTGAACACAAAGCTCTTACATTTTCTAGGACAAGATGTTTTCCTAGACAATCTCAATATTGTACCTTTGTATTAATACTTTTGTCATAAAGGTGAATACACACATGTATTCTATGGTGTATATTTAACTTCCATTAGATGTTGTTTCAATTATTCAAATACGAAATTGGCTCACAAGCAGACTCCTGTGAAGACTTGTGTCTGAGTCTTGGCAAGCATATCATATTTCTGCAGTTTCTGTGTATTTGATTTGTGTGTTGTCTCTTCTTACTGTGCAAATTTGTGTCCTGCATGTGTGTGTGTGCTACATACACATGATAATGAATCTACACTGCCTCCTTTGTCTGGCAAAACTTCTGAATTTGTGTTTTTACTGCAAGTGGTGGTGGTTGTTTCTGACTTTTGATTTCTATAGCCAGACAGCTAAATTTTGGAGCTGTAGAAAACTTAGGAATTTTAATTATCAAAATTAGGTAAATGGTCCTTTTCTTCTCTGTCTGTTTTAGAATGTCCGTCCAGATGTGGGGAACACTATGACGTTGTTCATTCATATTCAGGAATTTTTTCACTATTAAAAATAGATGAATGTAACATAATATCCAGTCATGAACTTTATAACAGCTTTTAGGCCTTGAGTGCATTTCTTTGATTTTTATTTTGGAAATGTATTGTTGTCTGATGCACCATCATCATCATCATCATCATCTTTTTAACTAAAGCCAATCCCTTCCCTTAATTTCCTGTCTCAGTCTCTGACCTTTTCAAATGTTTTCCATTTCTGCCTGCAATCTTTTGAAGAACTTCTCCTGTCTCCAGTCTTTTACCATCTTATCTCATTCAACTGAGCTACTTTCAACCCGAGATATAAAAGCTTGAAAAAAAACATATGCGTGTTAGACATGTTCTCCTTACTGAACCACAATTTGACCAGCTATTGTGGATCAAGTATAACTAAGGTACATGCCCGTTTAAATAAGTCTTCACTGAACTATCAGTGCTGAGCTGCCTGACACTGATGTGGTGTGATTAACTTGTCTGTAAATCCCCTTCTGCTGCATGTCAGCATGGGATGTAGTCTTCCTTCTCCAAGATGCAGTTGTTGCATCTTCTTGGAGTTAGTAGTTCAGATCCACAAAACCAGTTACCCAGGGCAGTAAATAATGGTTGTTTTTTCTTTTAGTTTAGACATATCTGCCACTGGTGCCCTATCATTTACATTTGCTGTAGATCTTCCAAAATTATGCCCTCCAAGCCATTTAACACCAACATTTATCTTTGTGATGAAAAGTGAGTGTGATTCCATGTCTCCAACTCCTAAATTAAACTTTGACTTACCCAATTGCTTGATTTTCCTATGACTTCTTACAGTTCTATAGAAGCCTCAATGAACAGCTTCTGTAATTACAGTTAACTGAAACTCCATATGATAATCCTACCCTCTATTATTGTATCTACTCAAACCAAGTGGGCTGCTTTCTTAAAATAGCTTTATTGCTCCCCCCATCAGTTGTCAAGAGTGATAATTTGATCAATACAGCTTGTGACTGCACAGCAGTCACACCGTTTCAGGCCCACTGCTTCCTCTGAAGCTGGCTTTAATCTCTTGATAATTACATTCAGGATTATTTTTCCTACCAGTGACTAAGACCAAACTTACGTAATTATCTGGATAGGCAAGATTTTCCTTTCTTTAAAACAAGTACAGGTATTGCTTCTAGCTGCTCCCTGACCACCTCCCTGTGTTCCTGTGCAAGCTTTGCCAGTTTGTACTGCTTTGCTGGCTCTTGTCCTGACAGCCTTCAGCAGCTCAGCCATTGCACTGCTTGGTGTGCAGCTCTCCCACCTTCTTAATCTGAGCATGCAGCAGGACTGGGAGGCAAAACATAAATGAGAGAATGAATTCTGCCTCCATTTCTGGATGAATTTAAAGAGTAGCCCTGCAGAGAGCATATTTACCTGTTCAGCATCAAGGTGGTAAACTACCACAGTATACTCCGTGGAGGAAATGCCAGTAATTTCTTGGCTATGGAAGCAGGGCCATGCTTTCTGTGTCAGTATCAAAACTATTATCTGTAACATTATGAGTTGCTTTTATTAAATAGCACAGAATGTGTTTGCTTAATTCTACTTTCTACTGCATAAATATATGGTAGTGGAAATTACGGATTTCAGTGCCCACCAGCTTCTTGATATCCCTATGTGTTTTAGAATGTAGGTAATCAGGGCATTCACGTAGTAACTCCTCCATTAAACTTTTCCTATTAATATGATAATTTCTTTGGAATTGTTTAGTCAAATTAATTGTATTGAGCTTTATTCCAGGTACACCGAGCATCCTTCTCAGGATGAGTTTTTAAACTACCATTTTTTATCTCAGTTAGGAATTGTCTTAATTACAATACTCAGGGAAGCTGGTTCATGATCTGATATGGCGATCCAACTTCTGTATGTGTTGTGTTGTCAGGCAGCTTGTGAGATAATGGAAAAGATCTACTCTGGACTAGGGAGAGGATGAGATGTGAAGTTCTCTGCTGGAGTGCATATGCCTTCAGACATCAAAGCTTTTAAATTTTTCCATAGAGCAGAATGGAAACGGGACATTTTATCACCTGGGGTGCTGCCTGTTCCCTATTGCTCTGCCTACCCAGCAGCTCTCCAGGACAGAAGCAAAAGCAATTCAGATCAGAGGCATATTCTTGGCTATAAATGTGGACAGCCTATGGTAGAAGATTTAGATGTCAGGACAAAAAAAAAAAAAAAGATAAAAATGCTTACTTGGAAACTTTGTAACAACAAACAGACCTCAATAAAGACGTTGTATCCTGGACAGTTCTAAAGAAAGGACTTGCAGAAGAGGCTTCTTCATTTGAAATACTCTGGCCTTCAACCTCAAATCTAATCCTCCGGCATGGCATGGAAATAAACTGTAATTGTGTGGCACTGTGTTATATAGGGTAGATGTCTGGTTACAGCATGAGAATCTCCTAACACTTCCCTGTCATCAGTGTGCAGCAATATGAGAAGGCTACATGTATCCAACTCAGAGGCAGAAGCTATACAGGCTGAATAGAATTGGTAGGGGAGCAGAACCGAGAAAGATGCAGCTGTCAGCAGCAAATGTGAAAGAGGTCTCTGAACAGGTCAGGTACTATCAGAATTTCTGAATTCAGAAGGGTGACAATTTTATTTATTTTTATTGCATGGTTATCCTCTTGTGAGAAGAACAGGCCAAGGCTTGGATCTCTAGGGTGACCATTGGTAAGTCACTTGAGATGTATCACAGCTGGTCTGCCATGTAAATTAAGCCCATGTGGGCAGAGCAGTGTGCCTCAGTGCCAGGCAGCTATCCCCTCACAGCACCAGAGCCCCTGTAAAAACTGGCAGGTTAATAGAGATGGAAAGTCTGCTGTCCGGTCCTGTCACTGGGGCTTCCCTTCTCATGAACTGACAATATGAGTGCTGCCTGATAGGTATTTCTGTGGCTATTGACAGTGCATGCTGAGAGAGAGATTTGTTAGTTAGAGCACATGAGGGAGGAGAAACTGGAGCTGAAGCAAGAAATAAATATATAACTATAAAAATGCTTAGTCAGGATGTTCATTTATCATACTGATTGCTTTTAAGTCAAGAGAAGATACATTAAGAAGCTGGCATGCTACTATGAGAGAATACAGTTTAAGGTCCTATCCTGGCTACAAACCAACACTGAGAGTTTAAATAAATCCATTTTAAAGAGCCCTGCCCTACACAGAAAGGGAGAGGTGATAAATAATGGCATTCAGCTCTCAATTCTCAGGGCAGTTAGCTCAAGGTGACTCAACCCCTGTTCTTCCAAGTTCTTCAGCAAGTTGCTTCCTACTGGGAGGAACAAAGCAGAGGGCTTTCTCCCCGTATTTATCACCTCAATGGTTAGTCCAGATTCTTTTTTTTTTTTTTTTTTTCAAATCAGAATAACTAATGATTGCATTTGCTCCATGAAGGTGCAGCCCAAGCTGCAGTTTCACAACTGCTTGAAGCCCATCAAAGCTGGAGCTCTTGCTGACAGAGCTAACCCCCCCCCCAGCTTCCTCTGCTACCTTTCAGCTCATGCCTTCCTTCCCCTCTGCACCATTGCCTCTGTACCATCCCAGGCCTAGAGAGGGAACTGATAGCACTGGAGGAGATGTAGATTTGGGTGTGAAGCCTTCAGGTGACTGCTCTGCTTCTCTGCACTGAGCAGAGAACACGGTAGGGCTGGGAGAAATGGACAGAAGTGGGATGAAGTGTGGATCAGGGACCTTAAAAAAAAATCACGATTCACAGCCCTCCAAAGTTTTCCAGAGGGAAAACAGTTTCCTGAAAAAGAAATGCATGTGCCAACTTTAGGTTAAATTCCCTCTTCTAACAGAGACTTCCCACCTGAATTTGATTGAGGCCATTTTCATCTCCTTCTGCTTTAGATTTCCCTCTCCAAAATAACAAAGCGGTGCTTTTATCTCTCAGAAGAAATATGTTAGAGACTTTGAGGTGCCAAGGTGTCCAGGTACCCAGGGAGTGGGGGATCAGACAGATCTGAGAGGTCTGCAAATATTTTTAAACTGCTTTTGTCTCAAGTTTCCCTTTTTAATTGCAGAAATCATATACTGCATTAGTATTGCACAGCTAAGTTCTTTGTAGCTAAAAATGCTGTAAGTCCCATTATTTTGGCAAATCATGGGTGTAACTGAACTTCAAATAGACTTCATGGTGCAAGAACGACATGTAAGGCAAGGGGTAGAAGGCTTTTTTTCAAGCTTTGAAAGCCTTTTCAGTGTGTTTCAAGATGCAGTAACTTCCAGTAACATCACTCAACAAAAGAATGAACAAGCACTCATGATGACAACAACACTAGCTCTGGTCTATTTTACACACAGTTACCTTGCAATCATTCATACCATAGCATTATCCTCTTCTGCACCCACACCTGATCAGGGTGGGGAGATCAGTTCAAGCTCATCAGACCTGACTTTGTTTTTTGTTGTTTTTTTTGTTTTGTTTTTTTTTTTTCCCAGCAGAGCTAATGGACAGTCTGGTTTGTGACCAGAACCAACACTTACAGGACTTCAAAATAATGAAGTTGCTTTAAAATAGAGCAGATGGAATGGTTGTTTGGACCTTGACCATTTTTCCAGAATGGATGATAGTACTATATAAATACTGTCATTGTGTTCCTCTTCTTAGTCTAAAAAGCTCTACTCTGAGAGTAATATTTGAAATGTTTATCTCTAGAGAAAATATACGTGGTACAGCCATAACAAGTGGTAGAATATCCTTTTTGCCTCAGAACTTAAGATTAGAATGTCTATATGGATAGCTAAATGAGGATACCATTAGAAATAAATATTTATCAAGTTGGTGATTTTATTACAAGGACAGATCATTATTCAAAAAGAAAAAGTCAGCCTTGTATTTACAAAACTCAAATGAGAGGTTACAGACTAGTTACTCTGGGATACATCAGTCCAGCTCTGGCAATCTGACTTTAAAGGGCCAATTACCAGAAAGCATGAGCATCACCAATTTTTATGTATATGGTCCCTGAAAGATGCCAAAGATATTCAAAGCCATTGGGCTATTTCCAAAATCACGTGCTGTGATTTTTTGTCCAGCTTTACCATACACTTTTTCCCTGACCTTGGAGACACACATTGTTTCTCTGTGCTTATGCTCCTGAGTTTAGAAAATGGGGATTAAGAACACCGATGCAAAGCTGTTCAAATTTATTGATATTTTCAGCTCCAAGATCTCTAACGGATGGTACTCAACAAAGGAAAAGAGTTATTTACGTTCTACTAAAGTGATTCATTTTTTTAGCTGGCAACAATGTTGTCATGCAAATCTTCAATGAATGCGGATTTGTCCATTTGAAGAAAAAAACTGATTTAACTAAATGCTTTCTGAAAGAGATCTAGAGAAACTGTGCAACCCCATTGAGGAGATAAATTTACATCAGCCTGAGTGCTTCATATTGATTAAGCCTATGTCAGCAAGGAATCAACTTGCTAATTCCGTGAAAGATACTTCTAAACTGAAATAAGAGTGTCTGCACAGGGGGTTCATTTAATATTGGCACTTTCTTCCGAAACAGACAAGCTTTTAAGCCTCATATCCCTAGTGTGGGACATTTCAAAAGAAAACTAAAAAAAAAAAAAGTAAGAGCAGTGGTAAAGTAGACATGGCAAAACAATTAGATTTAAGATATATCTTTTCCTTGGCATTCTGAGTGTTGCACTGTCTCAAAATCAGGCTTGCTTTAATTTGAAGCATCTCTAAATCTTCTCCTGTTTAGCACTTCATTTGGGAACACAGTTCTTCACAGCTTTTTAACAGTTGAAATGATGCTGACTGGCATATCCCAGAGATGTGGGTTCAAGGATGTGGTTTCACAGCAGTTTCACTGGAACTGCTGCTGCGGATCAACTGCAGCTGTGAAATGTCTCCATCATGTAACCTGGAAGCTGCCAATACAACAATTGTAAGGAAGGAAAAGTATCCCCTAAAGTAGTTCACTACACCCTTTTGCTTATTGTGGCAGTGGTGCTGTCATCCAAAATCCGAGAAGAAAACTCTCTAAAGCCAATGTGGTGTGAGAAAGTAGCATTCCTTTATTCCTTATAATAAATACTAGGCAACTTGACAAATCAAGTGCGCCCTTGCAGAGTTCAGGTTCTACATTTAAACAGTTAATACATACATATTCAGTATACTGGCATACATATTCATTCTTTTCCAAGAACTCATTATTATACGCTAATGTCCCTCCGAGCATGTGTGGTAGCATCTAAGGTGGCTGTACAACCACGTACTTTCTCCTCATTTTTCCATCATCAGCTTCATCCCAGTGACTTTTGGCTGACCTCTAGCTGTTTTTCTCCAATTTGGCAAATTTCCATTGCTTGTTAGGCCATAATGAACAACTTTCTACCTTAGTACACTCTAATCCAAAACAATATATGTGAAATCTGATGAAAAAGCCCTTGCACCTGGTGGATGCAAAGATAAAAGTAGTTACTGTGACTCCAGTTCTCCTGTGAAGCAGAATGGTTGAGAAAAACATGGCTGTTCACACACCAAGCAAAATTAAAATGGGAAGTTTTAGAACTAGCACTCATTGATTCCTTTCGCTCAACCAATATATCACTCCTTAAACTAATATATATGATTCCTTTGCTAAACCAGACTGTATCAGTGTAGATAGAGTTTAGGATGCTGCTAGGCCTTCTCTGCCAAAAGGAAGACCTCAATCTCCAAAACTTAACTGCAGTCAGATATATACTTGGAAGGATATACGTATAGGCACAATGCCCTCCTATTATAAACTTCTAAGCAACTATTTTACATCAGAGTCTGCATTTTTCTAAAAGCTAAGGTATATCCATGGAAAAGCTATATAATTCTTAAAAAGTATATAAATAGAAATACAAAAACTCAATGGCTTTTCAGAAATATTATAAGTTTCTGTCTAGCCAGAATAAATCCTGTGCATGGGCTGACCCCCGAGGCTGTGGCTGCTTGCAGACTGGCCATCCCAGACATGACTTGGGACACTTGAGCATGAGACTCCAGTGTAAGGAAGAAAACATTGATTCAGATCCTGCATTCAGCACATGGCCAGCTGAAGAGAACAGATCACTCCGGACACCAAGACGAGGCTAAGGACAGTTCATACAGGGCCTATGTGCAATATCTTTAATACTCTTGGAGGTGCTGTCATGTCAAACAGTGGCTGTGCAGTGAGGGTCACAGACTAGTCGAAATTCCAAAAGGAAAAAACAGCTGCAGAACTAGGGTAGGCCTAGAAAAACAGTGCTCTCCATCCTTAGGACAATTCCTTTCACAAAACCAGCCCAAAGCTTCTGAAAAGAATTTACTTCAAAATACAGCTGACTCCTCCGTCATGAAGAAGAATGTATTCAGGGGAGAAGAAATGCTTACAAGCAGATCCTAGCAGCTCAGTCCTTTCAATCTTTCTGGGCAGTTTGCCTCTGTTTACACTGGTTAAATATTTAAAACTGTCTTTCCAAAGTAAAACAAAAGCCCAAAAGATTTCTTTTAAAGTGAAAGCTGAGATTCTCTTCTAATCTTACCAAGCCACATTCTGTAGATAAATGCAGATCGAGGCTCTGAATTACTCCCAGCTCTGACCTCATCCTGCTCATTCTCTCAGTAACATTCATGGAAAATGCATGTGTGCCTAAAAGACAAAGAAGACAAACTTCCTTCCAACCTATCCCCTTACCTCACACATATGCCCTTTAAATTTTATGTTTTGAAATAATAAATATGACAAATAAATATGATCTTAATCTCATTTTCATCAATGTAAATAGGGAGTAATTTCACTAAGGGAAACGTGCTTAAAGCATGGCAAAAGCAGTGCGAGGCCAGAAGCAGTGAAAGCTCATTCTGTAATTTCTCCCTCACATCCCAGCCTTACAGTGTTCTACTCACTTCCTTTGCATCAATAAAAGCAGCAGGTCTGCTCTGGGGAGTAAGGATTGCAGGCTCCAGCCCTTAAATCAGCATCTGTGTCTAAGGAACATGAGAGAGGCTGTGTTGTTCTCAGGCACTGTACATAACTGCGGGAGAATTCACCCAAGAAAGGGAAATAAAAAGAGAGTAAAAATGTTCACATTTCCTCTGAACAAAATGAGCTGTGATCTGCAATTGCCCTTTTAAGAGCTGTGACTTCGCCTCAATCCCCAGCAAACTTCTTGCAGCAGCAGAGAGGCTGCAGCCCCACACCTCTCACCCAGCACAGGACATGTCAGGAAAGGCAGGCAACATGCGGCTTCAATTTGCAAGTGAGCATCTACATTTCTTCTGAAAAGAAAACAAAATCAAATCTCCATATACTCAATCTATCTTGAATAAATGATATTAAGGAAAAAAAATGCTGCTGGTATTGGGAGGAAGAGACTTTTTGTAGTCTGCTTTGACTGTGCACAGTGTTTCTCCTTGTGCCTCTTTAAAGCATATAAACTAACTGTAATGGGGGTCTGACTTACAGGAGCACCAGTCAGAGACTGCTCTTTATTCCTAGCCCATCCTACACCATAGGAGTTTGGGTTACAATAGGTGTCACGCAGCAGGAGTAAATTACCACTGACTTCAGTGGCTAGAGCTCCACTTCCATTCTATTTCTCCTATTCTCACAACCCCCAAATACAAAGTACATTTTTTTACCTAAATCAACAATCACAAAGGAATGCAGCCAATTAATAAAAGGCATGTACAAAGGCATCTGGGAGAAATTTGAGAGTGAGACAACCTAGGACACCTGATGGCAATGGAATTACTTGGTATCTTGTCAAGCACCTGTGAATAACAACTGCCTCAGTGCTGAAATGGCCTTCTGAGCACTTGGCTGTACAGCTGTGAGATGATTTGCTGCAGTCCTCTGGCTTCTGGCTGCACCATCAAATATGGCTCATGGTCAGCTCCCACCAATCTGCTTTGCCAGTTGCTGCACGTGTTTGCTATTTCTGTCTATGCAGGCATACTTCCAAGTCTTCTAGATGTTCCAAGAAATAGTCAATAACCAAGGTAGGCTTTTACATAGTCAGGATTTTATTCTGCTGGCAAGACTAAATCTGTGAGACACTCATGGCCTTTGAGAAGATGGCTATGTCATTGGCATGTTGCAAAGTGAAATTATCTTACTATGCAACTGTAAAAGCTGCCTGGGGTAATTTTTCTCCTGAAGTTTGGTCTGTACATCTTTGTATCAAATTTGAGAATCAAACAATTTCATTTAAGCAGTCTGTATTATGTGGATTCAGGATTTTATCATCAGAAATATGCAGTGGCTTTAACATGGCAATGGAAGAAGGTACTCTGGAAAAGAGGGAGGCAATACAGGATAACCAGCACGGCTTCACCAAGGGCAGGTCTTGTGTGATCAATCTAGTGGCCTTCTGTGATGGCATTACTGTGTCAATGGACAAGCAAAGAGACACTGGTGTCATCTATCTGGACTCCAGCAAGTCTCAGACATGGTCCCCACAACATCCTTCAATGGATGAAGAGCTGTTTGGGAAATTGTACCCAGAGCGGTGGCCAATGGCTCAATGTCCAGATGGAGATCAGTGAGAAGTGGTATTCCTCATGGGTCAGTACTGGGACCAGTGCTCTTTCTTCATCACTGACATCGACAGTGGTATCAAGGGCACCCTCAGCAAGTTTGCGGATGACACTGAGCTGTGTGGTGTGGTCAACATGCCTGAGGGATGGGATGCCATCCAGAGAGGCCTAGACCGGATTGAGCAGTGGGACCAGATTGTTCAACAACTCCAAGTGCAAGGTCTTGCACCTGGGTCATGGCAACCCCCACTGTCAGTACAAGCTGGGAAATGTAATGATAGAGCACAGTCCTGCTGAAAAGGACTTGGGGATACTGGTGGATGGCAGCTGGACATGAGCCAGCAGTGCAGATTCGCAGCCCAGAAAGCCAACCATATCCTGGGCTGCATCAAAAGAAGCATGGCCAGCAGGACAGGGAGGTGCTCCTGCCCCTCTGCTCTGTACTGTGAGATCTCATCTGGAGTGCTGCTCCCATGTGTGGAGTCCTCAGTACAGGAGAAATGTGGACCTGTTGGAGTGTGTCCAAAGGAGGGCCACAAAATGATCCAAGGGATGGAGCATCTCTCCTATGAGGACAGGCTGAGAGAGCTGGGGCTGTTCAGCTTGGAGAAGAGAAGGTTCTGGGGAGACCAGTATCTAAAGGGGGGCTATAGGAAGGAAAGGCACAGACACTTTAGCAGTGGTGATAGGACAAGGGAAAATAGTTTCAAACTAAAAGGGGAGATTTAGATTGGATATAAGAAAAAAGTTGTTTACAAAAAGGGTGGTGAGGCAGTGGCACAGGTTGCCCAGAGAGGTGGTGGATGCCCCATCCCTGGAGACATCCGAGGTCAGGCGGGACAGGGCTCTGGGCACCTGATCTAGCTGTAGGTGTCCCTGTTCATTGCAGAAGAGTTGGACCAGATGACCTTTAAAGGTCCCTTCCAACTCAAATGATTTACGATTTTATGATGAGGAGAAACAATTACTTGATGATCTGTTTCAGAGAGAGATAAGTGGGGTGATGGAAGCAGGAGAAGAATGTCTTGTTTTGGGGGAAACTTTCATTCACTGATAGCACAGCCATGTGCAGGACACAGTACATTACACTGCTGGAACTGCAAATGTGAGACTAGAGGATGCTAATGGTTTGGTGGCAGGGGCATTTGTAGCAATAGTAGCTGATAGACATCAACTTGTTTCTTGTTTCTTGTTCTGGCACAGTTTAAATGAAGCTGGTGTTTTGAGCCACAGAGAATTACGCTTCTAATGATGAGTTTTGTGGTTTGGGGTACTTGAAATCTAGGACAAGTACTGCTGGGAGGATTTTTTCCACATAGAACTTTCTTTTATTACAAGAAAAGTCACTAAACAGATAAAACCATCAGGTCTTAGGAATGTTCATGAACTTAACAGCTCTCAGCCCAGTTCTTTTCCCCACAACACCCCATCCATCCCAGTTCCCTCCTTTCCAAGCCGGTCTCGCTGGTACATCCATACTTGAAATCTAAGCAATTGTTCCCAAGCTGCATTTAGCTTTAGTAGCTACTGCTGCAGAACCACAAAAATGGTGTGTTAACCCAGACATTTGTCTGGTTTTCCTTCCATACCAGCTGGTCTGATAACAGGTATTACAAGTATGTGCAAACCTTGTCTGGCATATACCAATCCTTCTAGAAAACTTCTGGCTTGTTGCACACAGCAACTTACTGACTTTTCAGTGGTTTTTTTTGTTGTTGTCATTGCTGTTGTTGTTAGTTTGAAGTTTGAGAAATCTTTTCTAAATATTACAAATACCGACCCCTGTAGAGAAAATCTAAGACAACTGAGGATGGACTCGTGTATCTTAACCACCTTTCATGGACTGCAAAATGTACTCGTAGGGCTAGAAACCACAGGTGGAAAGCCACAGAAGCTTCCTGAGAGTGCCTTGAAGTCCATATTCATTTTCAGTGAGAAAGGAGAAAGAGTGTGCATAATACATGTTCCTGTCCAGAGATTCAGTGTTCAATTGTTTCAGAATGAATAGGAAAACAATTCTAGCTGAATACAAATTAAGCTTTGTGCTAGAAAGGGGTTAGTAATTTTAATTACTGAGGTAGATCTGAAGAGGAAAATCTACAGATTAAACCTGTAAATATGTTTTGCAATGAATCAAACTTTTTTTCAGTAAACGATGGAAAAAGGCAGCATTTGCACACATCGTTTTTAAACTATAGTCCTCAGATAAGAGAGTTCATGAAAGAATCCAGTGAACCTCAGTAACTGAGGACATCAGCAATCGACGTATTTAAGGTTGTGCAATTTCTAAACATGATCCCAGTCCTACAGTCGTTACACAGCATAGATCTCGCTATTAATTAGTCTGAATGTGGGACAGCACTGCTGGGAGAAAGACAGTGGCCTAAATAGCACGTCCAAGTTTTAGCTGCAGCTCTTCTAGAGATACAAATATCTTTCATTAACCCTTGCCACCTGTGGCAGCCTGGAATAAATGCTGGGATTGTCCTATTCCTAATGGGTTTTAGCAATATACTACTGTGCGTGGCACACTGCAAGGGACCAAGCTGGGGAAGCACCACGCCTGGTTCTGCTCTGAAAGGTAGTCATAACAGGCAGGTATTAGGAAAAATTTATTAGAAAGAGTGGTGAAGCACTGGAATGGGCTGTCTAGGGAGGTGATGCTCACTGTCCACGGAGGTATCCAAGAAATGTGCAGATGTAGCACTGAGGGACAAGGTCAGTGGGCACGGTGGGGATGGGCTGACGGTTGGACTTAGGAGTTTCTTGCAACTTTAATGATTCTATGTCCACAGCTCAGAGGCTTGGTTACTCACTGCTTGGAAAACATGCTAGCATTCTCCTCACCTCCAACAGCAGTTTCTTATTCATAACGAATTTCAGTGAGTACAGTAAATCCCCCGTTCAGCCTTTACCATTTTTTCTGGTTACATGCTTTGGAAGAACAAACGGAACTGTGACTCTGCACTCCAGACACACAGGAAGAAATGGCCACTGCTGGCGACTACTGTGTGCCCATGGCAGAACACTTCCTACTCGGGTATAGCAAATATTGTAAAACCCTGACCTGAAGAATTTTAAGTCAGGCAGCATTCACCTTAAATTAAACTCGAATATCTGGGCAAGTGAAGCAAGAGTGGTGGCAAAGCCTTATTTTCACGATTATTTTCAGGCTACTGCTGTAGAGGTTCTAGACAGAGGATGTACATAAAGTACAGACACGGAATAGCGAGACGCTCGCGATGCCTCTGGCGCGCTCTGCCTGCTCCCACATCCCCCTGCACAGCTCAGAGCAGCTATCACTATCTCAGACTTCAAACTGACGACCCTCCTCCAAAGTTGTCCCAACAATCGTTCTGTCCCGATACAGCTCCCACAAAGATGTTCCGCTATTGTTCCCCGCTCCCAGCTTCCTTCACCCCCCGCAAACACAGTCCTGGCAGCCCGACAGCAGCACGGTCCTCCTCTCCGGGTCCCGTCTCCCCCTCCCCGCACCACCGTGCCCGTCTCCATTCGGCAAACATCGATTTCCCCTCCCAAGCTCCCGCTGGGCTTTCGGGGAGCTGGAATGAGCGCAGCTGCCCGTACTGGCGAGGGGGACGCAAGGGGACCAGCGGTGCCCCATCCCTGTAGAGCACAGGGGGCCCCGGGCCGCGGCACCGCCGGAGGGGGGCGGCCGCCCGCTGAGGGCAGCGCGTGGTGCGCGGGGGCCCGGCGCGGGGCCGGGGCTTTGTGTGAGGCTTCGCCCTTTGTCCCGCCCGATGGAAGCGGCGACCGCGGAACCGCGCTGCCTGGCGAGGAGGTCTAGGGGGGGCCGTCCCCCGGGGCAGCCTCCCCCCGCGCCCGGCAGAGCGGGAGGGGCTCGGCCCCGGGGCCCCTCGTCCCGCCCCCGTCCCATCGCGTCCCGTCCCGCCCCCGCCGCCTTTGTGCTGCCCCGCGCCCGCCTGCGCCCGCCCCCGGGTGAGGCGTTGGGAGACGGTCCCTTACGCAGGAAAGTTCGGCGTCGGTTTCAAGGCTCCTCCCTCTCGGTGAAAGGCAGACTGCGGGGCGCCTGGAAACCGGTCGGAGGGAGCGCGGCGCGGCGCGGCGAGGCGAGGGGCGCGGGCTCGAGGGGCCGGCACAAATGGTCAGGCGGCGGCGGCGGCGGAGGAGGCGGCGGCGGTAGTCGGAGCGCGGCGGGAGGGAGCTGCCGCCGGAGCGGGCAGAGCTGCGCGAGCGGCGGCCGGGGCCGCCCCGTCCCTGCCCTCCGCTCCCTTCATGAGTCGCAACTTCGGGCCGGGAGGAGCAGCGGCGGCGGCGCGGCGGCGGGAGCCCGGCTGGGCGGGCGGCACCGACTGAGCATGGCCGAGCGGCGCGGGCCGGCGGGCGGCGGCCCCGGGGAAGTTGGCGGCGGGCGGCGGGCGGGCGGCCACGGGTGCCCGCGGCGGCCGCCGGCGCTGCCGCTGTTGCTGCTGCTGTGGGCGGCGGCGCTGCCGGCCGGGGGGCAGCCCGCGGCGCAGCCCGCGGCGCTCAGCGAGCGGGGCATCTCCATCCCGGACCACGGCTACTGCCAGCCCATCTCCATCCCGCTGTGCACAGACATCGCCTACAACCAGACCATCATGCCCAACCTGCTGGGCCACACCAACCAGGAGGACGCGGGGCTGGAGGTGCACCAGTTCTACCCGCTGGTGAAGGTGCAGTGCTCGGCCGAGCTCAAGTTCTTCCTGTGCTCCATGTACGCCCCGGTGTGCACCGTGCTGGAGCAGGCCCTGCCGCCCTGCCGCTCTCTTTGCGAGCGCGCCCGCCAGGGCTGCGAGGCCCTCATGAACAAGTTCGGCTTCCAGTGGCCCGACACGCTGCGCTGCGAGAAGTTCCCGGTGCACGGGGCCGGCGAGCTCTGCGTGGGGCAGAACGCCTCCGAGCGCGGCACCCCCACGCCCGCCCTGCGCCCCGAGAGCTGGACCAGCAACCCGCAGCGCGGGGGCGGCGCGGGGGGCTCGGGGCCGGGTGAGGCCCGCGGGCGCTTCTCCTGCCCGCGGGCGCTGAAGGTGCCCTCCTACCTGAACTACCGCTTCCTGGGCGAGAAGGACTGCGGGGCGCCCTGCGAGCCCGGACGCCTCTACGGGCTCATGTACTTCGGGCCCGAGGAGCTGCGCTTCTCCCGCACCTGGATCGGCATCTGGTCCGTGCTCTGCTGCGCCTCCACGCTCTTCACCGTCCTCACCTACCTGGTGGACATGAAGCGCTTCAGCTACCCCGAGCGGCCCATCATCTTCCTCTCGGGCTGCTACACGGCCGTGGCCGTGGCCTACATCGCCGGCTTCCTGCTGGAGGAGAGGGTGGTCTGCAACGAGCGCTTCGCTGAGGACGGCTCGCGGACCGTGGCGCAGGGCACGAAGCGGGAGGGCTGCACCATCCTCTTCATGATGCTCTACTTCTTCGGCATGGCCAGCTCCATCTGGTGGGTCATCCTCTCCCTCACCTGGTTCCTGGCGGCCGGCATGAAGTGGGGCCACGAGGCCATCGAGGCCAACTCCCAATACTTCCACCTGGCCGCCTGGGCTGTGCCGGCCATCAAGACCATCACCATCCTGGCCCTGGGGCAGGTGGACGGAGATGTGCTCAGCGGTGTCTGCTTTGTGGGCATCAACAACGTGGACGCTCTGCGGGGCTTCGTGCTGGCCCCCCTGTTCGTCTACCTGTTTATCGGCACCTCCTTCCTGCTGGCCGGCTTCGTGTCCCTCTTCAGGATTCGGACCATCATGAAGCACGATGGCACCAAGACAGAGAAGCTGGAGAAGCTCATGGTGAGGATAGGGATCTTCAGCGTCCTCTACACGGTACCGGCCACCATCGTCATTGCCTGCTATTTTTACGAGCAAGCTTTTAGGGAACAGTGGGAAAGGAGCTGGGTCACGCAGAGCTGTAAGAGCTATGCCATCCCCTGCCCCAATAACCACAGCAGCCATCACCCACCCATGAGCCCTGACTTCACTGTCTTCATGATCAAGTATCTCATGACCTTAATTGTGGGCATCACCTCGGGCTTCTGGATCTGGTCGGGGAAAACACTCAACTCCTGGCGGAAGTTCTACACCAGGCTCACCAACAGCAAGCAGGGCGAGACCACCGTGTGAGCCCGTGGCTGGGCTGGAAAACTGTGCGGACTGCTGGCGTTCCTGCAGAGGAAAAGTCAGGTGGGGAACTCTGTGCTTGGGACAGACTTGGGGGTTTTGTTCTCCCTCTCCTCTCTCTTGCTGTCTCCTGTAGGAACTGAACATACCATGAGGCTGGGGGAGAGAGATGTAAATAGCCTCTGTAAGATTTTGTAAGTATATTTGTATTTAAATTGCAAAAACAAAAAAACAACTCACTTTTTTAATTATTTAGGACATTTTTAACCTGTTTGCAGATTTTACTTCCTTGCCACCACTTGTTTTTTTTTTTTTTTAACTTTAAAGAAAAAGGCATTGGGATTTTATTTCATAGGGCAGGATGGGAAAAACTTCTGACAAAAGAAACCAAACCAACCCCCTTCCCTCTCCCCCACGCAGCTTTTGCATGGCTTTGCTTGGAGTTTCAGGAGCAGCAGAGCCTGGGCTGGGGCAGGTGCCCGGTGCCGGTGTGGAGCAGTTCCAGCCAGCCTTGGCCTGAGCACCATTCCCTCCCTGCCTGAGGTGTATGGGGGGGAGGGTGGGGAGGAGTGCACTGCCTCATGGCCTTCTGCCCCACACCATGCAGGGACAGTGTGGTTGGGATGGCCACCCAGCCACCTCTGTGGCCTGGCACAGTGGTTGGACCACACTTTGGCATGCCTCAGCCCTCCCAGGCCAAGCTTTGGCCACGGGGCCCAATTTTCTGTGAGGTGAGGAACAACAGCCTATCCTGCTGAAGGTCCATTTGGCCTTTTTGCAAAGGGAGAGTTTCACCACGATGTCCTGTACTAGGGACTGGCTGCTGGCTGTCCTTTCTCCTTGTTAAATTGATTTAAATGCACCACATAGTTGAAGAAGGAGTTGGCTGTTCTGCTGCGCTTTGGCCAGGTGTTGAGATCGATCACTGTCTGCACTTCTAGCATGCCTGATGGCTTTGGAGGTGAATGGGGACACAGTTATACTCAATTTCCTTATTTTAGCCACCCTAGTGAACTTCGGAGCTGTAAAGCCGGGAGGTGCCCACTCTGCGTTCTCCCTCAGGAATAAGATATTGGCCTTGTCTCTGACAAAGTGCAGAGTTTTTGGAGGAAAAGATAAAGGCCACCTGCAAATCCAGACCCAGGAGTCAGTTGCAGCTTCCTCTGTCTTCATGGTGCAGCTTGTGTACACTGGCGTTCTTCTCCCCATAAGGAAAACATTGAGGGAGAACTACCTGGAACGCCTTGCTGCCTGCTTGTGCTCACGGAGGTTAACTGCGGGCTGTGCGCAAACAGAATCAGGAAATATGAGCTCAGTAAAAAGAGCTTCATCGGAATAAAATGCAGCGTTCAGATTTTTTTTTAATTAAATCCATAAGCTGGCTCCTCAGTTTGGAAACGTTTGAGCCGTTGCCGTTCCCTTGAATTTTAATTCATTGATATTTAATTCATTACACATTATGAGGGTGTGATGATTTTTGCCAGTAGTAAAAACAAAGGGAAAACAGAAAACCAGAATGTCTGAGCACTCTGGTGGGATGTTAGACCTTGAAGAGCCTCTGCTGTCTTTTCTTTTTTCCTTTTTTTTTTTCCCTCCACTACAGTAATAACATTGCACACTACAAAGACCTGATACCATGTGTGCAGTATATCTACTACCTTATATGCTCCTGGGAATGTGCTTCTTTTTGCAAAAAAAAATAAAAAATAAAAATAAAAAAAATTAAAAATGAAATGTAACTTTCAACAGATGCATTTAAATATTTAGTCCTCTGTACGAAAAACAGCAGAATGCTTCTCTCCTGATTGATTGTATTGTTTTAAACTTTTTTTTATATTACAAATGCCTGTATTTAGGTTCATAAATGTTATCTATGGCTACCATACCCTGAAATTCAAAATTATTTGAATTTGGTATGCATTTATTTCTGTTCATTATCACAAGATCATCTATATTTATAGAGGAATAGAAATTTATATATATTAAATACCATATTTTTAATTTCTCTGAAATAAATTGAGGTTTTGTACAAAACTATCTTGTCCTTTTACGTATTCCTCTGTCTAAGTCAGTTGCTGTGTGAAAGCAGTGTGTATGCTACAAGATGTGTGGGATTACTTTTTTCTTTTCTTGTGTTGAGTTCACAGTAACAAGCTGGAATTCAGTGCAGGAATTCATTGTGCATTTTGGTTTTTATCTCTGGGCCGGTCTAGATTAATCCTTCAAAAGAAGTAATGTAAACTGTTCAAGATCTCTGACAGGGTATGGTTGGTGGTGTGAAATCCAAGAAGAGATCTGCTATATGGCAGGAGAAGAAAGAAGCTCACCAGTTCTTTTTTTTTTTTTCCCTTAAAGAAAAGGGTTCTCTCAACTTAGCCTTTCTTCTCTCTTTCCTATTAAAATAAAAAGATTTTCTCAGTGCTCCGAATGAAATTCAGATTATGTTGCAATATTGTCAGAATATATTAATGAGTAAAACAGTTTTGTTTTTCTGAAATGTTTGATTAATCCAGAGTTAATGGATGTGCTCATGGAAATATTTCAGCTTTACACAAAAAAACTGCGCACATTCTTAAACCTTTAAACACATCACTCTTTTTGCATCTCAGTATTCATTGTTCCAAGTGCCGTTCTGTACGTGTGGTTTTGTTAGGAAAGAGTGCCTAATTATGGGGATCTGATTTCCAGCGCTATAACCCAGTACAGCATCTCGTTCTGCAGAGCAAGAGAAAGGTGGAAATAATTTGGGGCGCATTTACTTTTTTTTTTTTTTTTTTTTTTTTTTTGTGGTGAGCAACCAGCTATAGAGAAATAAGGAAAGCTTAAAACCTCCTGTAATGACATGAGATGAGAGGATGTTTTTTTTTTCCTAATTTTTAATTTGTTTAAAATAACTATAGTTTTTCTTTCTCAGATGTTTTCCCCATTTTTCCCCAGTATTTTTTTTTTCTTCAGAATTTTAGCATTGAAAATTGTACTGGTCAGCATTCAGCTAATGACCTGAACTGCAAGCCATTCCGTTTCATTTGCAATGGAATTCTTTTTGGTCAATGTATAATTACATTTGAGCCATTTTGACTGATCTGTCGTCTTGCAGCTGAATGCATGTGATTTATTTATGCATGAGAGAACACATTTAATTGTAATAGAAACTTTGTATTTATGGTAAGGGATGAAGGACTAATTTAAAAACAAAATACTTTGGAAAGTTCAGTAATAGAATTGTTTCTTTATGAAGTAAAACGTTGTTAATCTTTGCAGGACAAATATGGGTCCTCTCCAGTTTTTAGGATTTTTTCCATAGATTGCAGAGCTGATTTCCATGTTCAATCTTGGTTATTTCAATAAATACACTCAAGAGCACAGTACAGTCATTTAAATGGCTCGCCTTGTTTAGAAGAGCAAACCTCTGCCTTTTTGTTTGCTAATTTTTGTGAACTTTCACACTGCAGTAATTTGAAAGGTCACAGCCATTACTGAGTAGTCTGCTGCTATACGTATGACCTCCCTCGTTTCTTATGCTTTTATTTCTTAACGTGTCAAATATCATTATATTTGAGACTTTCTACTCATATGATACAAAGGTATCTTTTGCACAGGTACAGTGTGGTGATCACTGATACTTTTACCTTGCTTCAAAAACAAATCTGTCCACTGGCCAAGGGAATTCAGAAAGGATTCTTTACAGCACCATCTGTGTAATTGATGTACTGTGTTTTCCAGAGAGAGCATCACTGTCTAAAAAGAAGCAGTGTTGCCCAGTTCCTCTCCTCCCTGACAAGATGAATAATGTAAGAACAAAAGCTGTGGTATAGCAAAGTATCCTAGGTTTAGAAGTACTTGTTAAGGCATTCCTTAGTCGACAACTTTTCTGTCTCTCACAGGGTATATTTATAGCCTGAAATGAAGGGGCACTGGGAATTACCAAGTTACTCTTACCATTCCGCTGAAGAGGGCTGTAGCCTGGAGAACTGGGAATGCTGATTTACTGTTCATCCTTCAGTAACAGTAATGCTTTTTAATGTAGTGTCAAATTTGTGGTATTGGAATGAAATTATATGCTGTTTCCATAACAAATCCTATTGGTAAGGGGAAGGATTTCTGGTTACTTCATATCGTAATGCCCCAAATTTCTAGTCTATGCATATAATTTAAAAAGTGTTGCTTTCTTTTTTTTTTTTTTTTTTCTTCCCCTTATCAAATGGAAAAGCTGCAGTCTACAGGGCCTGAATTCTGTCCTGTGGATGGTGCCCACCTTTCTACTGTCATCTCAGTAATTCCTGTTGGGTGCAAGTGTGTTACAGATGGTGCTGAGGATTTAATTGGTTTAAATGGACAGTAGTTGCAATCTTTGTATGATGATCATTAGATATGAAAAGAGGCTGCTGTAAATGCTCAAGATGAGTATTTCTGAAAATGGGCTACAGGATAGTAGTACCTCATCAGTCTTTTGTCCCCCTGGTCAAGTGACAAATTGTAGAACAACCCCATAATTCTGTTGAAAGGTATGCACGCAACAGCTGAACATGGAAATCTGTTAAGATCTTGGTGTGACATGTAATTATTGGTGGTACTGTTTGAAAAAAGGTTGCATTTGTGTGACAACTCTTCCACCCCAGTAGTGCATGGCATCACAAAGAGCTTCAGCTAGCAGAACTTCTTGTGATGGTTGAAGAGGTGAGAAGAGGTCAAATTGCTTACCTATAAAAATAAGGAAACTGAGGTAAGGCTCTGTTTTCATCACTAATTGACCCTCTAGTGCTCAAACACTGAAACTGCATTATATTTGATAGAAGTTTGCATTGAAAATGCTTCAGGATTCTGTAGCAATACTGTGTAAAATCTGTTTTAAACATCCTAACTATCCAATGCTTCCCTCCCTTTTTTCATTATTAGATTTGTATTAATTGCTGTTTGCATTTGTTGAACCAAAACATCATTGTTCTGCATGTTTTGCAAAGGTAGAGTGAATAGATCATATGGATTCTGAATTTAAAGGTTGATTGAAAGTGCAAGTCCTTCTCTTGTGTGTTCCCATTAGAAGTGAGGGTCACTCTGGTCCACAGCTGTGGGAGTTTCTCACATACTTGCCCTTGTAGCTTGCACACATATTTGCATCTGTAGCTCATAGGTTGAGTTGGAAGGCTTTGGCAATGATTCACATTCATGAAGAGAAAGGGAACTTTGTTTTTCTTGCTTTAGGTTGAACCCCTTGCACAGAAGTGCTGCCACAGAAGGGCTTTGTTCTGAGTTCCTGATCAGTTTTGAAATAGTATCATAATTTTAAGAATGGGCTAGAGTTGAGTTTAGGAAACAATACTTGCTCCTGTGTTAATCTGAAAGTAGCCCAGAAACTGTGTTAAAACAGATTAGATAATACTAGGCCCTTTAAGAAAGATGAAAGGCATTTAGTTAATCATTTTAGATCAATAATAACTCCTACATGAACATAGAATGGAGTAGAAGATATTAGGAGAGTGTGAATCAGCAAAATAGGCCTTAATACGCAATATATATAATATATAAGTGCAAGTGCCACAATTTGCAGATAAGAGCAATGACTCTGACTGTTTAGTTGTAAGCTGCACTTCAAAAAATTTAAATATTTTTAAGAAAGCATCCTGATTTCGTAGGTCTTGACAACTGTGCTTCAATCGCGAGTTGTGTTTAGTCTAAACTTCCAGCATAACCACATCAGAGAGCCTTCCATGCATGAGGTCTTGCCCTTGTTTGCATTCAAATCAGCAACATTAGTTGCTTATCTTAAGGTTGAATAAATAACCTCTAGTCTTCTAGTCAGACAACTCTCAGTGAAGACCAATAATTAGCCACCGATGTCACGTGAAATGCTGCAGGCAGGAGACCCTGCAAGCCTTGTCTTCTCCAAGTATTTCAAGGCTCTCTTGCCACACTCATAGTACTGGGTGTGATGTGTCTGCATTTAGGTGGAACTTCACAATAATCATTAAGCTGCAACGTAAACATGCTGTGTTGGGAAGGGTGTATCTGCCACCATGACAAATATTCCTAATGGGATATCTTAGAAATAACTTCACAGATTTATAACTGATGAGATGGACATTTATCTGCAATTAACTTTTAGACTGTTTCATTATTAATGTCTGCAATGTCTAATAAGGTGTAATTGTAGGCTAACATATAAGGCTGCCGTAATTCAGTTCATCACATTAAATGAAATTTGTTCTTGTTCATTTGTTCATATCAGCAGAATCCCTCTGAATGAAGGAGTGTTTTTGTCTAGATCTAATATAGCTTCTACAGATATTAACTACTTACTGCAACACAATTAAAAAAGTCATTTATCATGTGATATTTTGATGATAAAGATTACAAGAAAAAATAAAAGTGGTCTGTATCCCTATGCTGGGATGTCTTTATGCTGTTTTGTTGCTTACTTGATCAGTATCAGATCTTACATTACTGTGATGACTCAGTGTTGGTTTCATTGCTGTTAAGAGTCTAGCAGTATGACTCATCAATGCCATATGACTTGTTGTGTTGTTGTCTTCACATTAATTACTATTGTGTTATCACTGGTAACTTGTTTGACCTCCACTACCATGCATAGATTACTACAGAAGTGAAGGATAGAGCTGGTAGCCACAGGAGGCTGCAGTCTGCTTCCCAAAAACAAGAGTGTGTCAGTCTTCCCTGGCAGTTCGCCTACCACTGATTCAATGCCTGCAGCTCCATCTTGGACACTTGGGCTCCCATCCTCTCAGGCTCCCACCCTCCCTCAGAGGTAACATTTCCTTCTTCTGTGAACTCCACAGGTGTCCTACTGGCAGAAACACTACTGGGGGTGTGCTGAATTGGCTCAGTTTCCTGGCTTACCAGGTTATGTGTTGGATTTTATTTTGTTTTTCCCCAACCTACCTAGGGCAGAGGCTATCCTGGCTGTCCTCAATTGTTGCGGTTGACAGAGGAAGTTACTGGCAGCATGTGCCATTACAGCATCTCTAGCCAGCCTTGTAATGATCTCATTCTACTTCTTGCTTGCCTTTGCCATCTCTGACTTTAGTGACTTTAGTAGGAGCTGCACTGCTCCCACAGTTGTCAGAGCACAACTCATCCAGATACCAGTTTATTTTTGAGAACTGACCATGCAACATTCATCACAAAGTCCTTGCTGGCCAAATAGAGAAGTGACTTGCCTTGAAGCTGTTCCACAGCTTCTTTGTTTGAGACTTTTTACTCTTAAATACAAGAACAGATGTTATCCAAAAGGAGCTGATCTTGAGTTAACACTGAAAGTATAGCATGAGCAAATAAGGATTTTCCAGTTGTTCATGTTCAAATATTACTGTGCATTATGATAAATTGGCTCTGTATAAAATTGAGAAGAAAAGTGTTCAATCACACCTTCATGATTGCCTTCAGGAAAACGATTTAGCCTACTCCCCTACAAATGCATCTTAAGAGGAAATATGGAAGAAAAAAAAAAAACACAAAAAACTCAAAACATCCAGGTGGGTTTCTAAAAATATTTATATATTTGTTAAAAAAAAAATCAGAAGAAACAGCTCATCATAAAACCAGATTTTACTGTAACTCTTGTTGACTTTTCAGTACTTTTTTGTTTGTGGCAGTAAAACCTTCACTTCACTGTGACTGCAGGTGGTGGTGGGTTGGGAGCTCCTTGTAGATGTCAACTGCAGGCCTTCCTTCTGCTTTCTGTGAGCAGAGACAGGAATTAGTCACTTCTTAGCATGAAACCCTAAGTTAAAACATTGTTTACTTCTTAATTAAAAAAAAAAAATAAAAAATTGGTTCAGACGGAAATTAAAGTAAATTTTGCCATGTGCTCAAGGGATTAGTGTTTTGTATGACTGGGTACATTAATGTTAGTGAAACTGTTAGAATCAAATTGTGCCCAGCTGTAAAAGTGAGGAAATGGAATCTCTAGTGAAGAGCTGCAACCCGCATTGCTGTAATGTGATGCCTGAGTGCCATCCTTGCTTCCTGACACAAAGGCAAAGGTTAGCAGTTCCTGAGTGGCAAAGTATAAGAGCCCTAAGCCCAAAAGCGCCAACACGTAAAGAGTGCTGTGATGGGTGCTTCTAAATCTGTCACTCTTGACATTGTGCTGGGGCTCCTGTCCCCCACTGCTGAGGATACGGGGAGAAAGAGGTGGAAATGGGGGCTGGGAAGGCAGGAGGCTGTGTTGTGTGGGCAAAGAGAGGCCAAAGAGGCAGAGGAGGAAGGCAGCAGGAGATGTCTTCTGCATAGGCAGGATTTGAGATGAATTGGAAACTGCAGCCCCTACCAAAGGTAGCTAAAGAGTCACTACAACTGATGTGGAAAGGAAATGGCTCACCATTGCTCAGCTTGCATAAACCACTGGGAGGTCTCCATCAGTATGTCCCAGAGCCAAAGAAGGTGGAAACAAAAAAACACCTTCTGCTTGGGTGTTTCTGAAAACTAGACAAAATCCTCCTGACTGCTTCACACAAAGCAGCCTCCTGCATCCTCCCTGCTGCCCTCATGGCTGCTTGTGGGTGCCTGGCCTGCCTGCCAGCGTGGCCCTGGGGCAGCAAGCAGGAGCTGAGCCAGGGCAGGCATAGGCTCGGCTGTGGCTGCGGGTGGTGGTGGGTTGGGAGCTCCTTCTAGATGGCAACCGCAGGCTTTCCTTCAGCTTTCCTTGGATCCTGTGTTCTACTCCAAGATTAAAAATCTCGCCTCAGGGGAGAATGAAAAGGAAATTGTGTGGTAGGCTTTGCTGTGTTTCCAGCTGACTTTTTCCATACAAGTGGGCAGTTGGGCCCAGTGTTTCTTAGGATATCTTTACAGTAAGGGTAAAATCCTCACCCTGCTAAGGCAACAGCAAGTTGGCCTTGGTAGGGTTGTAATTTCTTCCTGGGTTCAAGACGTATTAAGAAGTGCTTTAAGATCACAAGAATACAAAAATGTAATGTAAAAAATAAAGATTTCTCATTCAAAAGCTGATCATAGTGCTTCATTCCTGTCATCGGACTGTAAAAATATTTTCAGTGTTTTTCTGATTCTCTATATAAAGGCATTTTCCAGGGGCAGATATTATTTAATGATGTTTGACTCTTCAGTACCTTTTTCCTCTGTTTTATCATAAAAAGGAGATTAAGATTAGTTTCTCAAGAATGATCAGTTACAAAACACTTGTTTTGATTTAGGGGTCTTTTTAAAAAAGTTGTTATACCTGCTTAAAATGGATCTACTTTTACTTCTATACAAGCCAAGAACATGAAGGTATAGCAGGTATTTATATCATCATTTGTTTCTCCAGTTCTTTGTAAAAGTTTCATTTTCTATTTTCTCAATGCTGTTTTTTTCTTGCAGTGGTTCTGGAAATTTCTGTGCAATAGCTATTCTTCATAGGCAATGGAGGCATGTATACCATCTATGGAGGCAGCCTGGAGAGCAGGCATTGGCAAACGGCAAAACAACGTAACTAGTGGAGTTAACACTTCACGTTGACACCCATTAAAAATATTCAGAGATTGACTCAGCCTGCCCATATTGCACAAATAACATGCTTGGTTCTGAGTGATTCAAGATCTTATCTGCTCTTAATGCAAGTTCAGTGTGGAGGGCCTGATCGTCTTCTCATTAACCTCCAAAGGAGTTTGCTGCTCACTTCAAAGAGAATTACATCAGCAGCATTTGCAGTGAAGCACACGCAGTTCCTGTAGCTTTTCCCTTTTTTCTTTCTTTGTTGTTTTCTTTATTACTATAATTGTTGTTATTATATTCCAAACTACCAGAAAAAAAAAATAAATAACAAACAAAAGAAGGGCTAGAAAGTGGCAGAAACAAATTTGTTTTCTGATGAAGAGTGCTGTTCCATGAAGGCTCTGTTTATTTGGAGTTCTTAAGTGCAAACTGAGAGTAGAAAGCAGGAAAAGCTGAGATCATCAAGATTTTTGGCTGTATATGTGGTGGAGCACCCTCCATTCACATTGCCCTCATGCCAGGAACCTTGCACAGTCCATAGTATTCTTTGGACATTGCACAACTACTCACTAAGGCCTTATAAGCTGCTAAAACCTGGAGCTGAGGAGTTAGGTTTTGCTTCTGTTAATATATCCATGTAAACAACACTGCCCACAGTGGTCACTGCAAACAGCTCTCTAAACCCCAGGGAAGTTAGCAGCATTCCTTTTGTGTTTTCACTGTGCATAGCTTTTGAAAGGGAGGAGGCAAGTATGGAGGAGGAATAGGATAGAGCAACCATTGGGGATTTTGTTTGTTTTTCTCTTTCTTCCAGACTGTCAGATTAAACAACAGAATGAATTCACCAATATTTTACCTTTCTAGTTTTATTGTTTTGTAGAAGAAAAGCCTTGTGACTCTACAAATACCAGTTCCTGTGGGAAAAGGGGGCAGCAAGCACATCTCTCAAGCAATCTCTATACTTCATGTGTTTTAAAACCCCACTTTGTGTTGGAAGAGTGCGGCTGCCTCATCAAATGCACTGCCCACCTGCTGTCGGCTGCAGCAACAAGTCTGTCCCTGCTTGCAGAAAAACCTGAAGAGGCGGAAGAAACTCCTGGCCTCTGCATTCTCCTTTCTCAAGCCTCCAGAAAACCTGCCTTGGTTCAGATGCTGATCCTTGCTGAGTTTGTCCAGGAAGAAGTCACACAAGATCATCTGCTGCTTCCTGGCACCAAACAGCAATGAGATGGTGACAAACATCAGTACTTATTCCCACCATCGGCCAACTCAAACCTAGAGAGTCTTGTTTAAAGGGCCTTGTATCCCCATTTCCTGTTGTCTGAAGCCTGCTTACACGGTTTAAAGCCTAGTAATTCATCCACTGTGGGGGATGCTCCGTGCTGTCCTGAGGGAGTGAACATGAACCAACTGGCTTCCAGTCTCTGAGGGTTTTTCCCCCATGCCCTGTTTGATTCTCAGTCAGCATTGCCAACTTCTTGCCATGCCAAAAGATGGTCTCCTTACCACCATCCTGCAAACACCCTCCTGGCTGGGAGCAGGCAACCCTCCAAGCTGTTTCCTTCTAACTTTGGCAAATCTTCTGACATGGGAGTTGGAGCGAATGACATGTGGTGACATGAATCTCTGCTTTTCTCTCCGCTATAACTATCTCAGCCACTGGAAACTTTGCAGCTCTCTGGTGGGTCCCAGTGAGTGTTGCCACCTCAGCCTGCCTTGCTCTCCCTGAGCATTTGTTGAAACACAAAGAGAATCTGAGTTTGCAGTTCAGGCCTTAGCACGCCCAGCAGGGCTTAAAGTCTGGGTTGAAATGTCAACTCCAAGGCCAAGGGAGTGGGAATAGGACTCAAATTTTCCGTATCTCCCTTGTGTATCTTGGCAGGTAAGGTTATTCTGAGGCTGTCCCCTTGCTTTTTTTTTTCTTTTTTTCTCCCCATAAAGGAACTATAAGGCATCCTACTTTTCTCATAATGCAAGATGGGAAGAAAACAGAAGTTACAAAGTGTCCAAGAAAAGAAGGTGACCTCTTGCTGGAACATGACAAGCCTGAAGCTGGTCTCTGTAGTTCGGCCATAGCATTCTGCACTATTTCTGGTGTCAGGAGAAAGCAAATTCCATTCTGAGCTGTACTGATGAATTTTGACATGGGTAATATGGAAACAAGCACATATTTTTAACAGTAAAACTGCTGAATGAGAGAAACATCAAAAGATTTTGCTGGAAGCTCTGTTACTTGGAGCCTTTAAATTCAGACTGGCTGTCTTTCCAAAAGATAAGCTCTTGCACACCATCAAATTATTTTATTTGATGCAGGTATTCCTGATACAATTTTGAGGCTTTTTTGAGGCAAAAGGCCACAATAATAATTCAAAATGTTCCTTCTGGACTTAAACTCTATCTGAAATGACAGCTGCAGGAGTTCACCTGAGCTTCCTGCTGCTGTTCTGCAGTGCATTGCTTGACATTTGGAAATTACTCAAATGCTTCTGCTCTGAGTTCTTCTGGTGAATGTTATCAGGGAGGTTCATCGGAAACCCAGAGTGGACTGTGAGGGCTAGTGGGAAGCCTGGGGACAGCAGCGTGGCTGTCAGACACTGCTCAGCAGCAGGCTGAAGTGCTATGAGAGTAAGCAAAGGCATGAGCTGTGCCTCAGTCTGCCTCTTCAGAGTGAAAAGGATGGAGGAGGTAAGGGAGGACAGCACAGCAGTAGCTCATTAAGAAAACCTTGTTGTTCTTCTGTCTCATTCCTCCTCAAAACAGTTATTTAGATAATCACGAAAGCATGTCCTATGGCATGAAACAAGCTGTACCACCTCTGTGTCTGTTTAGAAGATGATAGTATTTTGGCAAGTGCTTTAATAGCCACTGAAATGCCCAATGCATGTTAACAATCTAACCAATAAGTTATAGACTCTTTTTTTTTAAATTCATTGAAGAACATTGGCAAAACTGCAAACATATGTTTCTGTTGCTAAAGCTTAGTCTTATCACAGTTTGAAAATGTGGAAAATCAATTACATGCTTTGAATTACTCCCTTTATTGCTATAAAAGAATTTCTTCATTCTTTCAGGGCAGTGTACACTTGGTAACATCTACCGCTAACAGGCTGTTAGGACTTTCTGCTAAATTAATACACTACAAGTAAACTAAACAGAAGGCCGGTGGAATGCTAAACATCCACTTTCTCTTCTGTTGTGGCTGTGCTGCAGCTTGGGAACCCTCAGCCTTGTTGCTACAACATCTGGACAACATTTGGGGCTGTCTCTCAAGTGCACGGGTGTGCACCTCCGGTGAATTTTAACTTTCAACATCTCTCTGCCTCTAATCTATATTTAATGTTTCATGACTAGTAGTCAAAGAAACTTCAGCTAAATATCAGGTTGGAATGAAAATGATCCTTGGGAAAACGCTCATTTAGAGCGTTCGCCGGCAAAGTATCTGTGACAGAGACGTTCCCCGGAGATTTGTAGCCCATTCTCTCACAGTAATAATAATTAAGACTTGTGATTACTGTGCCCACATAATCAAAGATCGCTTCATAAAATGTACTCCCTAAAGGGAAGAATTCCCTGCTCCTAACTGGATGTCAGTCAGAGGGATCAGCACCCCCAGGGATCTGGAGTCTTTGCTTGCCCTTTTCATTACAGTGTTGTTAGCATTGTGTTACTTCATATTCTTCTCGATGCAAATGAGTAGGTAATCATGTGTAAATCGTGCCCTCCAGAAGGCACATGTGGTGAGTTTTTTTTTCCCCAAATCTACCACAGGGATTTCTCACATGGAACATAATTACATCTCTGCCATATGGGCTCATTTATATTCTATTACAGGTTAAGCTAATACGACTCAGAAATATGCTAAAAATACCTCAAAGTATTTTGAACACTGTCAAAACACTTGTCATTTCTTGCTTGCCTGTTTGATTGCGAATGACTTTATATTTATTTAGAGATCCACAGTGCCAAGTAACTTTAGAAAAACAAAATAAGGCCAGCTTTGTGCTGCCTGCTCTCCAAAAAAAGTTTAAATTCTGTTCCATGCCATTCTCTTCTGATGGCAAATACACCAGTGAACAATGACACGAAAAAGCCTCTAAGACATATTTACCTGAAGAATTACCTCTGTGGATTTTAGATTTCCCAGGAGGAGAGGAGCACACATTTCAGCCGTGTAGCTCTGTTGTTATTAGACTCTATCAGATCTGTGTTTGATGCAATTATTTTGTCTTGACAAAGCTGTACTTCCACTTTAGTCATAATAAAAAGTACAAATCTCTCTGCTACCCACTGAAGAAGGACTGTTGTTGAAAGCAAACACTGTTTGCCTATAAAAAGATTGTAAGATAAGAATAGGTCAGTGGTATCATAAATAAATAGGTTTAAACTGAAGCAACTGAAGGTCATATAGCACTGTTTTTGAAACTATTAGTATACAATAATGTGCTGTTTTTCAGTTTCAGTGGAAATCTTAAATTTCATTTGAAGATTTTATTTGACAAGACTTTTTACTATTTCACTGCTTTCTAAACTAATACTACTGACATCTCTGGATACAATCTGGGTCTACCACAATCAATTTTCTTTTTATTCCTTTTATTTAGAGTCAGTATTTTAGTCTTTGAAATTTGATCTGGTTTCCTTTATTCCACTAAGGAGGAACTGTATAGATAGCAACATGCAGTAGGGAAGAACGGGTCAGGGGATGGGAGAGAACCACACTGGATCTGCATGTGATACATCAGCTGATACATCACAAAAGCAGTGGCTGACCTTAGTTCAAGGAGAAATCTCCTAGAAGCTGGACTGGGGCTTTGAAAGCAAGAGCTTCATGTTTCCTCTAATCACGAGTTAAAATACAGTCCTGGTTTATAATGCCCTTTGAAATGTTTGGTGATGAATAATTCTGTGTAGGCGTACAATCAATTCTATAACCCATCCTTCTATAACCTTTCTACTATTTTTCAGAGATTTGCTGGGAAGCGTTTGGTTTTTTGGCTTTTCTTTTCTTATCATACCATAGAATAATCAACATTTTAAACTATTCAGCCTTTGAACACCAAGCCCAACCATTCCTTATTCTTTTTTCATGCTCTCAGACAACAATAATTACTAACACTTTGTCTTCAGACCTCTATGCAACAATCTACATAGGCAACTTACATCATGTCTGAAAAGTCCCCTTGAAGTCCAACATTTAAGTATTTTTCTGAATCAAAGCCTGGAAGCTATGATGTCTGTAATTGTGCAAGAGCCTTAAAATCACAGGAGGGAGTTTTGTTGGAGTTCAGATTGTTCTGAACAGGCACCTTTCAAAATGGGCTGGAACAACAGAGTTTTGGTCAGAACTGAGCATCGATCATTGCTGAATAAGAAGACTGTTCAACTGTGCATTCATTGTAAAGGGGAAAAAAATCAGGCCAGCTAAGAGTTTATTACCTGAGAAGAATATTTTTCCAGCCTTCGTTATTCCTGAAGCCGTGCAAGGGACACTGCAGTGATTTCATACATCAGGGAGACGTAAAGAAAGAGTGGTCTCCTGGGCTGTGGAACAAAGAGAAACAAACTTCAAATCTCAGAGCAAACTCTATTAAATAATGTTTTAATTCAGCTGTCATAGGCATTTGATTAAAGAATATGCTATACAATTTCTTTTTCAGTTTCTATAGCCCCGATCGTGTAAGAGCATCCCGTGCCCTTGGAAAAACAGCCTTCCCCTCCCCCTCTTCCCCCCCATTGCACACAAAAGGGAGTCTTTTACTCTACGTCTTCACAGCGTGCCTCCTTTTTCTCCAGGCAAGGTTTTTCATTTTCCTTCCACAATTTCATTTAATAGAAAAGTGCAGTCACTGTGGATGCTGCATGGAAAGATCACTGCTCTGGTTTTATCCTCATCCCCAGGCAGCCAGCATGTCCTGGTGCTGCGCTCAGGTCAGTGCAGTGCCAGGAGCCCACCATCATCCTGTGCCAGGCCGGAGCAAGGTGGGATGAACGGGTAATAGTGTTCCAAAATAGCAGGGACAACAACCTTTCCGTGAGAGGACAATGGCTCACATAACTTGTGGCACTGAGGGACATGGTTGGAGCATGGTGGTGATGGGCTGATGGTTGGATTAGATGATCTTGCTGGTCTTTTACAACCTTAATGATTCTGTGATTCTGTTCTATGTTTCTCCTTTGTTAACTGCATGCAGAAGGTGGCAATATGGTGACATTTGCTTTGCTTATTTATCGATATGTCAGTATGTCAATATTTTCCATTGGATGTTGGGCATATGTGAGTTTTAGAGCAGAATTTTCTTGCTGGGTCTGCTGGGTGAGCATATGCTCAGTTATGCCTCCTGCATGAGGCATTTATTTGCGGTCAGTGCCTGGATAGGAAGCTCTGGACTGCATTGGAAATTGGTGTATTTCATCATGCATATCATTTGCAAGAATAGCTAAGATCAAGTGCCTTTGCATGAAAATGATATTCTTAATATCCATGCTGATATTTTAAATCATCCATTCCTGGATATTCAATTCATCTCACGATTATGTTTGGACCTCCTTTGTCATCTGCTGGGTAAATGTGAAATTCTTTTTCTGTCTAACACGATCTACTAATACTCAGCTCTCTGAAACCCTCTGTTTCATACAATTATTATTTGCATCATCTATTTGGCTAACACACAGTGACTGCGCTCCAAATCTGCGTAGATGATAATCTGTTTTAATACCTGTACAAATCAATTAAATCTATTTTGTGCACTGTTCACTGCATGCCAAATTGGGTGGGAGAGTAAAAGCACTTAGCAGAGGAATCAGACTGCACATAAACATGAATTAGATAAGTCTTGTAGTGTGAGTTGCGGAGGAGGTGAAATATAACATTTAACTCCTTCATCTACAGATAGATTTTTAAAAATGGCCTCCAGAAATAAAAATATAGGGCAGGACTGTGTAGCCCTTACAATGCTGGGACGTTTCACATCAGATTTATCCCCTGATGCTTGACCATAACACCTCCAGGGTGGCTGAGAGGATACAACATTTCTTGTGAGATACTTTGATGCACTGTGAACCCCAGAGTGTAGGCACCATATCTTCAGACTTCCTTGGGAGGCTGGTCTTCTGACCTTGTGGTTCCTATCACCATCACTACAGTGCTTGTAAATCTTCAGACTGGCTGACCACAAAGCTAACTGGAGGTCTGAGGCAGCTTATGGATTGTGTAAGAGGGGACAGGTTCAAGCTTTCAAGACTTTACACCGTGTGAATTTCTTCACTTGAAAAATTAAACCTTCTTCAAGCAGTGTCTGTCTGGCAAGCCTCCATTTTTTCTATCACACCTATCCTCCCATAGGTAGTGTGTAATCACACTGGGCAAATTTAAAGTTGGGTATGAGAGAAATGTTTTATACTCCCCCTTAAGATTCATAACAAAGCATTGATATAAATGGACTCAAAAATAAATTATTAACCACATTTAAACTATGTGGATAGATAGATGAAATTCCATGCCAAAGAAACTGTTGTAAGGCTATGCATATACCTAACACACGCTGCTAAATTTTTGCAGCATAAATCATTGTACAGAAAAGTTTACTGTCACAAGGAAGATGGATTGATTCATTTTAATATTACAGTGGTATTCCAGATTGCAGATACTTGAAAAGGGTTTGGTTGTAGAAATAGTCAAGCAATCCTCCTGCTGCTCTGACCAAGGCAGCAGATTTCTCCCGTGACCTTGTTTTGGGTCTGTGGTCTGTGGTCTATAAAAGGGGGCAGTATATTTTTATTGCCCACTCACCAAGACTTCATTGCAATGATCTCCAGTTAGCACTTGGACTTGCTACATTACAGAGCATGCTTGCCTTGTTGGGTAAATAGTAATGGTGAACTGCAGAGGACTTGGAGGAAGGAGCTGAGAATCCAGCAGTGAACATTCACAAGGAAAGTTTTCTTCATGACCCTATAAACTCCTCTTGTATCCCAAAATACTAGTATGCATTCAGCTCTGTGCAATATAATGTAACTTTGGATGTTCTCTTAGTCCATTTCAATGTTGTTGGCCTCTAGTTGAGTCAAACTTGATTGCTGATTTCTTCTGCATAGAGGAACCAATAAACCAAAAAGCTGCATGTAGAATACAGGTAATTCTGAAAGTAATGCCTACTATTTCCATGGAAACTACAGCAAATACAAAGAACACAGTGACATTATTTGATAGAGCAAATTCTCAGCCACAAAACACTATTTTTTCAACATAGTCACCAGCATTAGCTTATTTGCGCAGGTGAGCTGATAGAGACCCTCTTGATTTCATGCTGTTACATCTGTGCATGGTCATTTAGAATGAGCTTATCCTTCAGTCACTATTGTCATTGCTGAAACACACCACCCACTGCCTAACTGTGCTCATGTCCACTGTTTGGTGTCCATAAACGTTCAGCAAGAGTCAAGAAAAGTCAATGGGTACCATTCTTTCTGCATGGAGGAATTTGGTGACATACCTTTACTTTATATGCACTTCCATGTCAGACACCATTCTGTCAGACTGCCCCTCTGCTGCCTCTGTCATACAGCAAGAAAATGTAAGGAAATCTTGGAGAAAAAAGTCAACCTTTGCTGTCTTACCACCAGCATCCACCTCTGACATCGTGGGCCAACATAATAAAATAGGAGGCATTACTTTTGGAGCTCATGTGAGATAGATTTGACCCAGTGATCTGGCAGCTGAAAGATCATCAATTTCCTTTTATTTTGTGTATCAGTTGCTAAGATTCTTTTTCTTTCCATTCAAGCTCTTATATGCTACTCTTCACTGTAGCTGAATGCTTTCATTGGAAGCATTCAAAGTAAGGACATGCATGTCATTCACAGTTTTACTTTCTTTTCGTGTACATAGACATTTCTGGAAGGTTAAACACTCCATGTTGTTGTTTTTTTTAATCTTTTATTTTTATTATTATGGTGGGGTTTTTTTTCTTTTTTTTTACAGATGAATGTGGATTAAGGACCCTGTCAAATGCACAGGCCAGAGCATTGGCTTTGCTTCCTGGAAAGCTTTCTATCTTGTACAAAAGACATTATTTCTTGTTACAGACGGATCCTTCATGCCAAACCAATTCAATAGTCAAGTACATTTCTTGCCTCTGTAAATGTTTTAGGCCATTTAATGGGAACATGAATCTGAAGAGAAGCTCTACAGGGAGCCAATGTAGTGAGTGGTCAGACTTGATGTTTTCAAAACAATTAATGTTGCCAATGGAGGAGAAAGGCTGAAAGTTACAATTTCCTTAGGCCGTCATTTTCTTGATGGATAGGTTTTTTCTAATGTAATGTGATGTGTAAACACATGTAATTTTTCACATGTGTTTTCACATAATTCCTGCATAGTCAAAAGTACATTTTACACAGTCCTTCTGTTTCTCGTGCATGAGTCAAAATTAGAACCCAATTCTATGCATTCAGCTGCGCTGAAGTCCACAAGTTGAACTTAGGTGAGAATTTAGCCCTGTGAGTTTTGTGCTGTCTCCATCAATGTGAGGTTAATGGATGAAAGTGTGCACTTAGGCTATTATTGCACATTTAGAAAAAATACATGAATTGGTATTAGCTTTGGGATAAATTCACAGTGGAATGAGAATACCTTTTGGATATTTTAGTGCAAGTGATATTTGAGGGGTTTAATGCTAGTTGAAGGTCTGTGGTACAGTGACCCCATTTGCATGTAATTATCCAAAAGGCAGATTTTCATAAAGAAACATGGCATGTGTACTGCACATTACAGTATGCAGTGTATGGAGAGAAATATTCCAGGGAACCCAAGGTAGAAGCTAAGCTGTGACCCCTCTGATTTCTGTCTCTCAAAATGGAGATGAACAAGAAAAACTGTTCTCTGAGCCATTCCAAATGCACTTCAGGGCACAATCCTCTGATCTGACTATTGATGGCATGTTTTGAGGTTTCGTAGTGATGGATATAAGCCAAATAGGGGCAGAAGAAAGCTGGGTGTTATGCTCTGATACAGCACAGATGAGCACCTACTTTGTTGTCCTGCCTTCCTGGGGCACAGAGCTGCCCTGCTACCACCTGGCTGCTGCGATGGTTCTGCAGGGTTGCACTGAGTGCCCAGCACATTTACCAGCTGACTGAACAAATTGCTTGTCTCTTCCAGGCGAGATTGTTTTCACTGCTTGTAGAAGGGGAATATTGGGAAAAAAATAAATAAATAAAAAAATAAAAAAAAAGTTAAATAAAATAATTTTTTAAAAGTTGTTAGTCAGCAAATAGGAGGAACCCACTTGCTCTGGCACTCTTCTGCCTCTGCAGTGAAACACAGGACAGCAGCTGCTTCAGAGCTGCCTCACCATGGGCAAAGAGATTCATCTATACTTTAAACATTCAGTGTACAGAAAATGGAATAGCAGCATCTCCTTTTATTTCCATGCTCAACAATACACACTCAAACAGAGTGCTTTGCTTTTCCACAGTATCTCATAGTATTTTTCTTCATCTCTACTTTTCTCCCCCCTTCCTTTGTTAAGTCCTTCTTTAAGATTTATTTTTGCTTGTGTTTATTTTGGAACATATGAGGTGACCAAATCCTTCTCCCTTTGTCTTTCATCAGAGCCTTCATTGCTTTACATCCATTGGGAAGAACTGATCCAGTTATCTCCCAAATTGCATTTCAGGAGCTGGCAAGCCTGACTTCACAGATAAACTGGAGAGCACCCCAACTGATGTAAATGCAGGACACAGCTTTTTCTGCTTCATTCAGCAGGAGATGATGATTACCCAATTTTGCTACAACATTGATTGCTACCAGAGGGATCAGTGTGCTTTGCCATCGTTTCCAATATTCAGTTGTTATGTAGCGATCGTTGTTGTCTATTATTTTATGTTAGGGCAGCAATTAGCACTCTCAGAGATTGATGTCTCCCATCAGCACACAGAAGACGGTTTCTCTTCCATATTTCTCACAGACTAAACATAAAACAAGAGACAACAGATAAATCCATTAAGCAGCCCAGATACCGGAGAAATGATTATTGATGCAATGATTCACAGCAGTGCCTTATTATAATTTCTGCAGGCTCTTTCTTTCTGGCTGCAAAAGACAGAAGCCCTTCATTTGATTTTCTTTCATTTGGAGTATAAGATGCTCCCTCTCCATCAGATCTACACTCTCATTATATCTCAACATCTGATTCAAGATTGATGAACGAAGCAATGCATCCCTCCCTGGAAGGGAGATACATTTTCATAAAACAGCAAAAACAGTATTTTTCAGGACAACACTGACTACCCAATTTCTATTGAGTGGAAGTACTTGGGTAGGTATAAATCTTACATAACCCCTGGACAGCAATGTGCTCTACTTGGTTGAAGGCATACTCCTTCAGTATTTTCAGATGTCTCCACTTTATTGTGATCATGAGCTCTGCAGGCTAGGATAACCCTGCTAGCACTCTCCCAGTGCTGCAGAGATCTTTAGGGATGGCTGCTGAAGAACCTTGATGTAATGGTATGTACATTGGTTTGTGTAATAGTATGTACAGTCCTGTGAGCTGTGAAAAATATGCAGCCATGCTTTTCCATTCTGATAAAGAAATTTGAGATTTCAAGATTGCAAAAAAGTTGTCAACTTTTTTGGCATATTTGCAACTCCATTTTCAGTCAACAGAAAGACATGATCTGCAAATTTTCAAATGGAATGTGTAAAGTTGCAATCAGACAGACATTCAACTCTAAAATCAGATCATGTCTCTCTAGTGGACTTTAGTAAGACCTGTCTTATCAGAGAGAAATATCCCTTGCTTCACAGTCACTCCTTATTCATGTCATCATTCTTTGGTAGTATACGCATTCGTGAACACCTGTTCCAAAGATGAGGTACTGGAAGAGTAAAATCTCACCAAAGATCTCTGACAAATATCTTAAGATCTGACTAAGAATTGCAGCCACTGATGCTGAACCAGCTTGATGCATTAGTCTTACAAAAACAAGGTCACATATCCCAGTATTATTATGGTTTTGTTGCTCTTCTTTTTTATGTTTTAATTTAAAACAAACAAACAAACAAACAAACATTTTTTTAACATATATTAACTAAATTAACTATAGTTTACATTTTATGAGGGCTGATCCAAAAGTAAGCCCTACTATTTTATTATGTTGGCCCACGATGTCAGAAGCAGATGTTGGTGGTATGGCAGTAGAGGCTGAACCTTCCCACCAATATTCTGTCACATTTTGTTGCTGTGTGACAGATGGCAGCAGAGGGAGAGTCACAAAATGGCATCTGTCACTGAAGTGCAGATGAAGAAAAGGGGTTGAATTGAATTCATCCATGAAGAAAACACTGCATCCACTGACAGTCCTTGACTCACTCTTGCTGAATGTTTCTGGAGACTTAACAGTGGAGGTGAGCACAGTGAGGTAGTTGGTGGTGTATTTGAGCAGTGGCAACAGTGACTGTGGATCACCTCTGCTGGTGTAGCTTTTACAAACACAGCGCACAGCTCTTGTTCTTCATTTATGAAACTGTATAGCTAATGATAGTGACTGTTGAGAAACAACGTTTCGTAGCTCTATCAAACAATTGTTTTTCTATCAGTGTGCTCATTGTTTCTGTTATAGTGTCCATGGAAATAAAGAGGAGGCATTACTTTCAGAGCGACCTACAAATATGTAGCCCAAGACAATTCCTCTTCACTCCATGTGGCCAAGGCAAGACAAAATGTTGAACATCCATTGTTCACCTGATAGACTGGCCACGTCACTGCTGAGGGGTTCATGGAATCATGTTACTTTGCTTTATTGGGGACTTGGTAAAATTGCTCTTCCTGGCACAATAAAGGTTTAGAGAGGGCATTCAGTCAGGAGCTGTGCTTGCTACTTGCTTCTGGGTTGTTGTTGCTATCACACCTCCTGCTTTGGTACAGGAGGCAGAAATGAGTGAAAACTGGGAGAGCAGTCTAAAGGACGTGAAGCTCATCATTATATAAGCACACTTACTGGGGAGGAGAATATTTGTTTTCACTTTTTCAAAAGGAAAAGGTAAAACTTAAGAATACTTTATTCAAGGGAAAGCCTTAGATAAAAGCCAGGTTGGGATATTCTGGAGCAGCAAGTCACTGCAGTGAATGCTTCTCACCATAAGGACAGGGCTTTAGAGGCAGTCTGCAAGATCTCCATCACTGAGCCCATTATGGAGCACTCAGATGAACACCTGCTAGGAGGGGCTGAGCATCACCTGCTTGGTTTTGGAGCTGGGAGCTGGACTGGATCACCTCTCCCTGTAATTCTGTGGTAGCATGACTTCAGAGAGCACACCTCTGCTTGCAATTAGGATGATTCAATTAGTATCATTCCCCTAAATTCCCATGGCCACTTCTGCCATCCTCAATTCATCCTTAGCCTTCAAGTGCCTGCTGTGATTAAGTGGCTGTTATTGAGGTACTTTACTTCAGAAAGAGAGAAAAGCCGAGATGGGAAAAGCTATTTGAGCAGAAAATAGTACAGGGAGAGTCAAATGCCTGGTACTGGCGCTGCTATCCACAAAGGAAATATTTGAATTGCACTAAGTTAGACAGACTCAGTCCAGAAGTGAGGTAGGGTGAAATGGCTTAAATCCCTTCCTGTTTGGGGTTTACGGAGGCTTCTCTGCAGCTCCAGGTCAGTGATTTATGCTGACCTTGCTGGGTTGAACTGTTCTGCATATCAGGACACACTCATGCCTGATCTCTGTCCCACCAGGACACACTGCTCATTCCCATGTCAGGAGAGCATGTGGGCAGTGCATCTGTCTCTGTGGCCAGGTGACAAAAGAAGGCCTAACTGCTATTTAAACAAAAATGATACATCTTGCTTGTATTAATCTCTAGTTATCAGACCATCCTGCTCTGTCCCCTATCGCTATCCTTGACACCAGCTCTCCCCATCTCTGCTGTTGCCTGTGACACCCTCTACATGCCACAGCCCAGCAGAGCCGCCAGCCCAGCCCAGCCTAGCTGAGCATGACAAAGCTTTGAGAAGTGACCATGATGCAAATCATATTTTAATTCCCCTCTCCCTCCCTCCTTCATGGGAAGGTTGGTGATTATGGTGCGTGGCACAGGCATGGTCCTGCTAGGAAGCAAAGTGCCTATGTGGATGGATGCTCGGAAGGGAAGGGTATTTCACCCCCATGGACACATTTACAAATGTGAAAGTTGGGAGAGAAAGAAAACAGATGACTTTGAGTGGCCAGGTTTATTTTGCTGCTCAAAAATGTGAAGTTTTGGCTCTCTGTGCCAGATTCCGTGTAGCTCCATGCCTAATTACACAGGATCATGCTTGGAGGGCTGCCTTGCTCCTGCCTATTAATAGCTGGGTTTCGTGGCTGAAGTCTTCTTTCCTACCCTATCTTTCTGCACTGTGTCTATCTACTCCTTGCCTCGGTTTTATGTTTTGCCTGACCTTCTCCAGGAAACAAGCCATTTGTTTTCTGTGAAAGCGCTGCCCGAGGAAAGAGAGCTGGACTTCTACGCCTTTTGTTGTGTTTTAGCCGAGCCATTCATCGTGACTGAACAGAAGTTGGCCTTTTTTGAGAAGAATGATTTTTCATGTGTGACAACCATTTTAATACATTGCAATTGTGTTCCTCAATATAATTTTAGAGCCATTTAGAGTGGTTTTGCAGGCTGTTTTTCAGGGGAAAAAAAAGCCATTCAGTTCTGGGAGGAAAAGTTATATTACCTCATCTGATGCTTTTCAGTCTTCATCACAAGCTGTGACTTTTCTAACTCAAAATTCTAAAGGATTGTAACTATTTGGACAGTGTTTTGTATACTCCATGGATAACTAATATAATGAAGTGAAATCACTGTAAAGAATAAATTCCACAAAAATCGTGCAGGATGTCTCAGCCACATCAGATTGCCATGAGCCCAAAGTCTGTTTCCTAATGGATACTATTCCACCTTCTCAGAATAAATCACTTAAATGAAATGATCTCTATACCTTCAATATTATTCAGATTTTTCTAGTCTGATTTATTGACATTAAAATGTAAATCACTTAGATGAGATTACTCAGATTAAGTTACAAGTTAGTAAAACTTTACTATGGTGAGTGTTTCTTTGTTCTGGGTTCACACAGCATAAAGCAGTCCTAAGCCATACCCTGAGCACTTTGAAGCCTGGAGATATCACTGTTAGTGCTGAGAATCTGCTTCTTCAACCAGTAGCATGGGTGAGCTACCACTTCTGGTTTCCTCACGCCTGTGTTTTCCCTGACTTACTACACATAAAGTGTGAGCACTCTGCTATGTCATAGCCTCGATGGTAGAAGACTGCAGGTCCCTGTTTGTGCACTGGCTGGGCAGAGGCAGGAGCTTCATCCTCTGAGATACACAATTGAATTACTTCTCATCACTGAATTCCCAAGAAGTTGCCAAGCACAGCTCTCATCCTGCTGCAGCCTGACTACCTAAAAAATGGCAAAAGAGGTTCATGTAAGGACTTCTGTAACATGGGACCCAGGATGGCCCTCTCAGTGGACCCACATGCCTGCATTCTTGACTACAATGAATCTCTGAAGACTTCAAAGTGAGTCCCAAACTTTTCCTGCACTCCCTGCCATGTCTAATTTTTGACCCTTCCTCTGAGAAATGAGTCCGCTAGCGAAGAGAAGATAATTCAGCTCATTTGGTCTCTTGAGAGGGAAGAATATTCTTCACTAAAGGGAAGAATAACAGTCCAACAGCAGCTTCACTAATCTGCATAGAAAATTCAGGCTGCTTTTTTTGCTGACCCTATTGGCTTGCCATATACAGCTGTAAAACTTTATGCTAGTAATCCAGAAAGGCAGGTGGAATTTTCAGTCACAGGCTGTCAAATGTCATGTTCATACCACATTGGATTAAAATGATAATAGAAGAATAATTCTTTTAGTAAAATATTTAAGACATATTTAAATATAAGCTTTTTGTGAAACAAATTCATAGGAATTTTACAGCTTCAGAGCAAAAGTAGATAATGAATTTTAGAGCAGAGTTGTTTTTTTTTTTTAAAAGGTCGATATTGGTAGTTCAGCAGATCTGTCCTAGTAGTGTTGCACATGGCCTCAGCTCCTAGTGAAAGACCACCAGGTCATTCATTTAGACACTGAGCACACTAAACATCTGCTACATCATGATGTCCCTGCTGTGGTGCATCACTCACCTTTCTCTCTTCTGTATAGCTGTAGTCTGTGAAAAGTGAAGTTATTACATGAAAATGGAGTTTAGATTTAGATTACTGTGCCCAGCCTCTCATTATTGCATTTGATCATTCAATAAACGTTCAGCCATAAAGGAGCCACAGAAAGCTTGCCAATTTCCTATAACAATTTGCAGATCTATAGAAACTGTTAAACATCAAAGAGACAGCTGACTGGTCAAGTGCTTTACTACTGATTTGTGTTTTCTGACACAAGAGCATTTATGCTCTTAGTTAGCATAACAAGGTAGGTAGATGACATTCAACCATCCTTGCCAGTATCTCTGCAAACACAGATGTGGCAGTATACACAGACCTCCTGCATACACCTTGAAGGCACCTGAGTGATTTGTGTTTCAACAGAACCATCAGTGTAGCTTGTTGAGGCTCTAGCTGAGACTTACCTCTGATGCTTCAGGTGGGAGCTAAACAAATCAGAGTTCAAGTTTCTCTGAAGAAGGGAAATAAAAAGTTCTTATTTCTTGGCCTAAAAATCCAAGAAAGGCTTGAGGCATGAGATCATACAGTTGAGGAATAAATGAACAAAACACACAAACTTGACCTCCTTCTTCTGGAGACTAATGACAAAAGTACTCATAATAAGCTTAAACTCCTGATACCAGGGCTTCATCCTTAGCCAGGTCCCAGGTACATAGAGCTGCAAATCTCCATTTTATATCTGATTAGCATCTCTGCCTCTCCTGGTCAGTTGAGACTTCAGCTCACCTGTGTTCATTGATTTTTAAGTATACTCCATAGTCTATGAGTTTGCTTTGCACTTTGTTTATTATTATCTTAAGCAGAAGGAATTCTGCTAGTTGTATGAAAGTCGTAGAATGTCTATCCTGTGTATGAGTGTAAGAGAGATAGGAGGCTTTCTTCAGGTTTCTGAAAATGTTCTTTGTTCCTGAGAGGGAGCACGTACCTGTACGGTTAAATTACATGGAAATAGACCGTCACCTGTTTTAGTGATCTTCTTCCAAAAATGTAGTCATGTTCCCATTGGGAGATGTCAGACACAGCTTAGCTGGTAGAAGATAGCCTGTCTGTCCACAAGCATGCATGTTAAACTCTGTGCAGCTGCTGTGATTTCCCACACACAGTGAGCATAGTTGGATGCGGTGCTCAGAAACATCTCTCCCTCTTTTGGAATCCAAACACGTGAGGCACTGCTGACCTGAGGGACCCGCATCCTTAATCAGGCTGAGAAACAGTTGTCTCCATTGGCCATAAGCATCATTTTGATTCATATGTTTCACTTTGATTCCAAGGGAGAAATGCACATGTACAAAAGGTTGTCAGAAATATTTCCTCCTTTTGGATGTCCCCAATACAGTTTAGAGATTTTTTTTTAATTGACTTTTAATAAACTCTAACCCAGTTTACTTGGTTGGGTTCTTATAAAATGCTATGTCTTTAGAAACATTGCAACAGCCTACTGTGGAATGTTTTTATATGTTTTTTCATAAGACTGTGCATAAGACAAAACTAAATTTGCTCCGGTTCCTCGGTGGCTTTTATTAAAGGATGTGAGATTCCAGTGTTTACATAATAACTTACAGCTGCTGAGAAGCTATTTTAGTCAGTGCATACACCGAACTTACAGTTACTGTCTCCAAATACCTGTGGTCTAGCCACTTACTTCAGTCTGCTGATGACTTAGCCGAAATAATCCACCCATTGCTATGCTTTCGGCTCCCTCCAGCCTGACAAGAACCAAATGCGGAGCCACTCAAGGAAACCCAACCCAGCTGCTGTCTCCTCACAGCCTGTGGCTGGAGGTGCCCACCACTCAAGGTCTGGCTTTGGGACAGGGCTGTCACACCATGTTGGGGCCAGCTAGGAGCTGGAGTGAGGGACAGGTCATCCTCAAACCCACCTTTGCTGAGAGAGGGGCACAGAGCTTAGCTTAAGCCCTGCCCTGAGGCCTGCAGCTCACGTGCCCAGGTGGCGCAAGGCAGGCAGCAGGCAGGAGGGAGGTGGCAGATTGTTTTAAATACAATTTATTAATTTCTGTGCGAGTTACATGCGGTCATTATTTCTGTCTTTTTTTTTTCTCCCACTGATTTAATGGAAACTGCGTGTCCTGACATGAGTGCAATCTGGTGCTGGCTGTTTGCTTATTTAATGGTGATTTTTCTGACAGAGAAACCTCTTCATTCAATTTGATCATTGCTACTAAAATTGCTTCATGTCTTCAATATCCAAGTCAGTCTGCTTCTCAAGAAAGTATGTCTTTCTCAATGCTGTCTAACGAGAACGACAGATTAATTTTATCTCTCCCAATTATTATTTCTGATTTTGTTGTGAGAAGATTCACTGTTCACTCAGTCTAGGATTTTACTAAGGCTTCTTTTTTTCTTTTTTTTTTTTTTTCTTTTTCTTTTTAATCTAGTTCTTTTAATGAGCATTGGAAACAGCGTAAGAAACAACGATAGAAGGTAAATCCCTTTTAAACAACAAAAAAGGTATGTAGCTGAGTTATCTGCTGTCTCTGCTGGGGTGAGTGGGGCTGTAATGCTTTTGTGTACGAATTGCTTTGGGATAATAATGTTTTCTACTTGCTTATACATTTTTCATCAGACAAATCAGGCGAAAAGGTTGTATCACACAGATCTGTGACTGGAGCTGCTTTCCTGTCCTGCAGCTGCAAGCGGAAGATGAAACACATCTTCATACTTGGAGAAAAAGGGTCAGAGTTAGAGGGAGAAAATGGTACGAAAGTGCAAAGCCTTGGATGTAAGTAGGTAGCCCCTAAAGCAGGTGCTAACAAGACCTTCTTGACAACCACTGAGTTTTGTGTGTAGCAGAGAAGTTACAGCTGAAAGAAAAGAAAGAGGCAAGGAATGGCATTGTGCTGTATCTGACTGGGATTATAGTAGCTGAATGAGTCATTGTTATAAAATATGGGTAACAGAGCGTCCTTTCATGTCTCTCGATGCAGATTGAATGCAGTCCTGACCAAGATGACAAAATTCATTTTGATTGAATGCTTGTCCATATTTTTAAATGAAATGCATGTGGGGCTATTAGCTCAGTTCCCTGTCGAAGGCGGCTGTGCCGCACGGCCCTGCCACAAGTTTGGCAGCCTTTGAAGCACCTGGCATTCTCCAGAACAAACAGGCGCATTTGAATGGGGATAAATGTTAAACCATTTTGTAGTTTTCTCTTCCGACTCCGCAGTAGGTATTTTTTATATTAAAAAAATACATAACAATATAAAAGGTAAAGCAAAAATGTATATACATAAAGTGCTTTATAAAAACAGAAAGCGAGAGGAGGACATGGCTGGCAGGGATCCTGGGCTCCTCCCATGTTGGAGAGGACAGGATGGGCAGGGATGCAGACTTCTTTGTCTGAAGTAGACGCTAAGCTTTGGGATCCAAAGAATACAAATAATAAATTCTACTTTTATTACCGTTTTATCACATTCTTGTTAAAACTAATTTACAATTTTTCAGCCTGGAACAATCACTTCCACAAGTCCCATCCTACCATTTTTTTCTCTTAATTATTAGTAAGAAACAGCCATGCTTAGCTGCATGCTGAAAAGGTCACTCATGTCCTTTGGCTGACAAATGAGCAGGTTACCTACAAAGCTTCACTGAATAAGGTTCAAATCCTTAGTGACTCATGGGTCTGAATTTCAACCAAATAGAAATCCTGCATGACCATTTACTTCCCCTGAGCAATTTTTTAAGGTTTTGCCAAGGATTTTCAATATGTTTTGTGGTTAAAGAAAGAGCTATTGACATGGTTACACAAAGCACTGCTAGAGTAGTCTCCATTACCTCCATCACTGATAGGTGAGTTCAGAACAGGTGAAAGCTCGGATTAGGACAATAACCACAGAATGGAAAACACATCACATAGAAGAAGTTAAAAGGACTTTGACAGCTTTATGTAGCACAAGAAAGTCTCAGAGAAGACACTGTTTATTTCTTAAGCATGTCTCCGGGAGAAAAAAGTCTTTTCTTCTGAAGGGCAAGTGAGTACAAGGACAAGTGGATATAAAATGGATGAACATGCATTCATGTTGGAGAATACAAAAAGAACTAACAATGAAATGAGTGAGAGTCTCAGCTGGACTTCTGGGAACTTACTGGGCTCTATAACCACAGTTTGAAGCCATTTTTTAAACTGTATTTGTAAAGTGTGATGATATGATTGTCTACAATTGCAAGTAAATGACCTTAATAAGTGATTTTTTTTTTTTTTAAAGCTTTTCCTAATTATTTTACCACCATTCTTAGCATCAGAAATAACTTCCAAACTAGATCAGGAGTTGAGGAGCAGGAGGATTTCACAATGCACTTTCTGGCTTGAAATACTGCAACATTACTTCTTTTCTTTTGGATGCAGTAAAGGTGGAACTGAGTGCTGTGCTCCTGTTGTTTCACTCTTTCTGAGGATCACTTCCAGATCCCACTGGTATCATTCTTCTGCCTACAGCTGCTTCCACAGATTTCTCAGTGGGTGGACTCCCTCTAAAAATTGCCTGTGCTTCTGCCAGGATGTCTCTCATTTTCCAGCACCCCACCTTTTAAAGAAATTCTAAGTAGTGTATAACAAAAATACAGAAAAGATGCTGTACTTGGAACACATTATTTTCTGTTGGTGTTTTATTAGTTCCTGCAGATGACCAGCTCTACATTATTATTATTATTTTTAAAAGCTTTACTAAGAACATACTGATTTATTTATTTTTTTGTTTATTCCTAATCATCCATGTCCTATAAAGCACTGAAGTGAAAACAAACAAAAAAAGCTGTCAATTTTTCTACCATGTATTTTTTTTTTTTTTAATTTCAATTAGGCAAAGTATAATAAATCCAAGGGAAAATTTACTAAAATGAAGGACTTCAAACATCTCAACTGTATTGATCCAGCTGTGCACTCATAGGAGAATCATGGGAAGAAAAGCACTGCCCACCTTGCTCACCATTTTCACTGCGGGTCTGAAAAACAAAGTCAGAAAATGGAGACGTAACCGCATAATCATCTACTAGCACCATGCACTATGAGCACTCCATTAAAACAAAACAGAAGAAGAAAAAAAAAAAGGATATGGCTACGTCATCTTTATGTACATGTCCATAGCAATATATTTTATTCACAAGAAGTGAAATGGGAACTTCAACCTCCACACAATTATGCTACTCGCTGCCAAAAGAAAGAAAAGGGCTGTTGCACTAACAGAGACCAAGAAAGGTCATTTTCTGCATTACTCAACTATAATTTCCACAAAGACATATGGGACAAATGGCATTTTACAAGCTTTCAAATGTTTAAAAAAATAAAATGAAGCAGCCTTTTCACCTATATCTATTACTTTGCTTTGTGTTTAGAAATTTCAGTAACAGTAGCGCTGGACTGTTATTTCATTGTCCTTGTGGTACCAGAGACGAAATACATCATTTGAAAAGAAACCAAAATAAAACCAGCATGAAGGAGGAAATGCTGAAGCTGGCAGCCTGTAATTAGGGCTACCATCTGTGTTGAGGTTCAGGGAAATAAATGCATGCTGCACTGTCCCACTGGCTCTGCGTAGCTCCTGAGGTTTAGCAGTGTGAACACTGAGCTTTCTGATTTCTCCATATCTTACCCCAATTGGCCAGCCATCTTAATATATTGTATCATATGTGCCTAACAGGTCATGGTTGCTGACTCCATAGCTGTGTTAAGTTCACTACTGCATCACAATACAGGCATTGTCTCACAGCACAATAAATACATGTAATTGAACATTTTCACCATCTTTTTTTTTTTTTTTTTTTTTGTAATGGGTAGCTTTAAAGGGCTTCAAAGGTTTAGAAATATTTACACAATCTTCATATATTTTATGGATTTCTTTGTTTCTGCTTACATTCTGTTAAAGGACTGGAGAGAGAAGTGCTTCATTGTTTTGAATAAAGCAATTTATATGAATTTAATGTTTGATTGCACAAAAGCATTCTGAGCTGAGTGTTTATTGTTCATCAACCCAACTGCAATATATCTAGCACACAGAATTTGTTTTATATATATACACATACATACATATATATATGAAGTATCCATGCTTTCTTTATTTATACGCATTTATATGTGTATTTATATCTGTGCATATCCATACATATGCACAAATAGTTGTAGATTACATACACAGTGATAATATAGCTATCTCATTAGGAAGACATGGAGGATAGGATTCATCTCACCTACATTTACCTGTCAGAGAGTTGTCATCTCTTCTAAGGCAGTCATGCAGGTCACCTCTGAAGCCCATGGAGAAGTGCAGACAGTGCCAGGGGCTGGTCCATTGCACTCAGCTACTTTAGAACTGGAGATATGCATCTCTTGCCATTGCCTGCAGAGAAAGCCTACATAACTAATTCAAAGCAAAAAATGTAGCTTTCAGAAACCTAAAGTTAGGAACAGGAAACCCAAACCAACTCAATCTTTTGTGAAGCCAACTGATCTAGAATTTTGCACTTCTTCTGGTTCATACTCTTCTATTTTGTGGTGGTGATAATAGCAGTGATGCACACCACCAAGTTAGAAAAGATCCTTTCTACTTGAAATCAGAAGGATTTATTTATTTTTTAAATGGTTATGGTAATGATTAAAGTGAAGAGGAAATTGTTCGTGTTGCCAGTTCATCCTTTATTTTGTTTTTTAATTTTCTCCTTAAAAATGTCTTTGAAGCAGATAATTGTATAAATGTGACTTGATCACTGAAATCACTGGGTGGACTTTGAAACTGTGAGAGAAGAAGGAAAAGGGAGGAGAAGAATTCATGAGCGCTACAGTAAAGAGAATTATTAATCTGCAGAAATATGTGCCTCTGTTACTACTGGCTCTGTGAAAAACTGATTTCGCATGTTATAATGTGCCTTCTAAAACTGAAAAAATAGGGATGGGTGTGGAAACCTACATTTGTACAGTGTACAAACACTTTGATCTCCTAAGAAGGCAGATGTAGAATGAAATGTAAATTGGATTTGGAAAAAAAATGCAAACCTATAAGAGAAACAAAATTGAAAACCAAAAATAATGTCTCCTGGTTTAATGGTGAGACTTGGCAATAACATCTTTGGGCACTTCTGAAAGGAAAACTCAGATGCTTGGCTCGATGTGCAGCAGAGAAATTGCCTCAAATATAAGCCTTTCCAGTACATTTTGAGCGCCAAATTCCAGCACTGTCTGAGAGAGTGATATTTCTTTACAGTGACAGTTTGAATCAGTAGTTCATCCTATAAGCAGGGAAAATCATTGTGACAAAGTTCTTTGCTACAGTAAAACAAGTAAAAGTGGAGAACATGCTGTGTCTAATGCAAGCGAGTTCTCAAGCTCCTGTGAAACAGCACACAGTGCTTTGCAAAATGTGAAGGACATGGTTAAGTGCGCTAAAAGCAGTGATAAATGCACTGTGGCGCACAGCAGCACTTTCAGAGATGACAGACTGGTAAAAAAAAAAAAAAAAAAAAAAAAAACTTGTTACCAACTTATTAACATTTTGCTGCTAAGACAAGAATGTTTAGGATCACAGTGAGTTGCAAAGCTAATCTAGTTCAGTGAGAATGGATCTTAGGCAACTCTCCCGATGACCAGAAGAATGGTGCATCTGTACCTAGGGAGGATAAGAAAGTTGGAAAAGCAGCTGGATCTGCAAGAAAAAGCAATTAATCCCCATCCTGTGAGGTTACCAATTATGTCTTTTTTTTAGGTAGATGATTGATAAACTTGGTCTTTTAACATCGAATTATCAAAAGTTGCTGCTGAGTTACTACACTTGAGTTTTGCAGAGGCCAACTTAGGGAATTCCGTGCCAATTTTCATAGCTTCAAAGTGTTACTGGCTTCTAAAATAGATAAATATAACTTCCAAAAATTATGTCAACTATGTCTCAAGTTGGCACAAAAAATGAGGAACACCCTATGTCAGTGTCACTTAAATAAACAAGTTAGCAACTAGTCATAAAGACCATGAAGGGAGTAATTTAGAAGAATGTTGAGTTCCTGACTCCAGGATTCCAGTTCTCTGACCCAAACAACAGCACTCCCACACGCTGGGGAATGTACATATGAAATAAGCATGGGAGTGCCAAAACTGGAAAGCTTTATCAAAAGGCCAAAGACACGGGAAACTTCAGATTTGGATCTAGATCTGAGATTCATTTCTTTGGCCTCTTTCTAAAATTAAGTGCAATTCCCCTGAGTTTTGAGGACAGCTCAGCATCATATTGCAGGGAAGTCAATGAGGAGAGGCAAAAATGAAATGGCAAAGGACTTCCTTGATGGCAAGAGGGGGAGTGTTGGAGTGAAGAAAATGCCTGCAAGGTCAAGGATTGTTCTTGGATGGAATCAGATGCAGGAAGGAGAAAAGAGAATTTGGAGGGAATTGGGAGGGGATGAATAAAGTGTAAGGAACTTAGGTCTCGTGACAGCTATCATATGCCATCAAAATTTAGCCTTAAATGATTAAGGCAGGTTTGGCTCTGACCACCTCCAAATACAATTATGAAAAGCAAATCCTGCTTTTAATTTTGCAGAAACATGCCCTAAGACCAATGAGATATCAGTCTCATTTGCTTAACCAAGTGTCCTCTATTTTAAAAGCACACCCCTCAGTCTCCCCAAAGAGATGTTTCTTCTTTGAGTCTGTTTTCAACATCAGGAAAAGTCAGACAGAAATATGACCTGCGAGTTGTTCATATCAACAATCCAACTTTTAGATCTTTAGAACTTTATCCATCAGTGGTATTACACAATCTTCAAACAAAACACTCTATGACACTAACAGTTACTGACATGCATTTCTTTTCTGTACAGTAATTTCACAGAGCTAATTAATAATAATGATGAAAAATTTCAAAACATTCATGGAGCACAACTACTTGTTTCATTTTTGTAAACTCTTTAATGCGTGTCACTGTCATTTTTGGAAGAAATCATTTCTGTGAAAATCCTTTACTAAATATGATTTTTGGTAATGATCTTAGGATGAATGTAAATAATGAGCTAGAAAAATCTTTAGATTTTATTAAGGCTGAGGATTGCTTGAGAAGTACTGGAAAAAGAAGAAAGCTTTTCCTCTCGTACTAAATATGTTCCACACAGTAATGTGAAAGATGCAACTTGTTGTAAGAGAAACCATCAGATAAAGTCCTATGGTCGCAGCTGTGGTTGTAGCAGGGAGTGGCACATACCCTCAGAAGACACACAAAAAAACAGATCCTCCCAAATTCTTTTAAAGGTCAGATGTGGGTTCAGGTTTGCAGCTGGAAGCCAAACCCAGAAGCTCAGCAGCAGGGATTCTGGGACACTTCCACTCAGGATCAACATTTTATAGCAGATCTCTTTCTCTGTAAATCTGTAAAGTGATTACAAGAAAACCTTGATCTGAATACTAAAGAGGTGGAGACCAGATGTGAAGTTTGCATTTGCCTTATAGAGGTACAACACTTACACAAATACAATTCCGTCCATGATTTGGATTTTTTTTCCCACCCAACACTGGTTTGAAAGAATGAAATATGAAGTGTGGTATGAAAACAATCTATTCCATCAGACTTCTTAACAAATTCTCTTCCATGATTAAAGATCACAGAAAGACTTCCAGAAAAAAAATCTTCTTACTCTTTTCTTCAATTCTTTTGGAAGGCTTGTGATGGAAAAACTAGAAAATGGAGAGAAGAAAAAAAAAAGAAAAATTACAGGAAATTGCTTACTTTAAAATGAAAATAGAAAAAAAAGGTGAAATAGTGTCCGAAAAGATGTTATTACTGATTTGCTTTAATGCTGCATTTACTGCTTCCCGTCAATCCTCTCAACCACTTTCAACAATGAACAGTGTTTTCAGTGAAATGATTAGGCATTTCCAGTGCATTTATTCTGTAACTAAACTTTATAAAGTTAGGCAACTATAATTCCAATCTATTTTGTGCCAAATTTACTGTTTAATATTTTACTACATTCATTGCAGTTCCATGGAAGCACGTGTGGGGTTGTCATGTACATTTTCAAGCTTTTCATCTAGAAAGAGGGCTTTTTTTTTCTGTATTAGAGCTCTAGATACAAACCGTTTCAGACCCGTATAACCTTTCTTTTTTCTTTTCTTTCCTTTTCTTTCCTTTTCTTTCCTTTCCTTTCCTTTCCTTTCCTTTCCTTTCCTTTCCTTTCCTTTCCTTTCCTTTCCTTTCCTTTCCTTTCCTTTCCTTTCCTTTCCTTTCCTTTCCTTTCCTTTCCTTTCCTTTCCTTTCCTTTCCTTTCCTTTCCTTTCCTTTCCTTTCCTTTCCTTTCCTTTCCTTTCCTTTCCTTTCCTTTCCTTTCCTTTCCTTTCCTTTCCTTTCCTTTTCTTTTCTTTTCTTTTCTTTTCTTTCTTTTCTTTTCTTTTACTTTCTTTTTTTTTTTTTTAATTTCATAGGGAAAATGTCAAGGAAAATTACTTTTTCCTCCACAGACAGTAAAACTGTTTTCCAGTGGTGTCTTATTTCTCACCATAAACAAAAACAACAAAACAAAACAGAACAAAAAACAAAGTAAGTGGTGCATTCTACGTAATTAAAGTCAAAAGTATCTACTGCAGAAATTTCAATTGCTCCTTGAAACATGATTAGCAGGGTGAGGGAAGTGACTGTCTCCCTCTACTCCTCTCTTGCGAGGACCCACCTGGAGCACTGTGTCCAGCTCTTGGGACCACAGCACAAGAATGATGAGAAGCTGGTCCAGAGCCAGAGGAGGCCACAAATGTGATCAAAGGGCTGGAGCACCTTTCTATGAAGACAGGCTAAGGGAGCTGGTCTTGCTCAGTCTGGATCGGAGAAGGGTCAGGGGAGACCTCATTGTGGTCTTTCAGTCCTTAAAGGAGGCCTACAGAAAAGTTTGGGAAAGACCCAAAGAAGCTGTGGGTGCCCCATCTCTGAGGGTTGAATAGCATTTAAATATATACATCCTATTTGTATGACATTCATATATACATCCTATTTGTATGACATTCATTCTTTTTAGGTTAATTCCAGGAGAGGTCCTGCATTAAATATACACAAAGATTTAGCTATATAACCTTTTTTGAGACCAGCTTTCATGTTTCTGTCTGGGTGTTTTCAACAAGACTACCATATCCTCAGATTCACATGTAATGGGCATTCTTTCATGCCAATATTCATGATTTCTGGATTAAATTTGTTTGTCACAATGTATGTTTCTTATTCAGATTCATCTCATCAAATTCTACATGTGGAACCTGCGGGGTATTTGAGCATATTCAGAAGAAGAAGAGGAAGGATTTTTATTGTTTCTATAAGGTTTTTCATCTTTATTCTTTAGTCCATTATATGTTTTACTTGCTTAATGGTAAAGTGACAGTCCCTGAACCGGGTTTTTAAAATGGATGTCTATATGCCACTTCCAATATGTCTCACAGCAGCATGCATTAACTTATTATGCTTGAAAGTACAAAAAGATTATGCTGCGGTGAAATGTTAACAAGGTCATATCATATACACACTCGCTCGTTGCACTTTTCTTCCTTTCATGGCTCCTGTTAGGCATTATTCCATGTCATGCATAAATAATGTTGCTCTAGAGAGAAAGGCAGTGTACTTTATATTACTGGTGCTGCTATAGTACTGAGACAGTCTGAACTTCTGGAGTGAATGTCGGTATGTGTCACTTGCTAAATTATTGGTACCTAGCCATCAAAGGCAAATACAGCAGATGAATACGTGTATTCATGAATATAAGATTAGTTTCTACTTTAGATCACCATTGCAGTAACCAAATTGAGATAGTTTTCATAGAAATGGGGTTTGGCAAATCTCTGTCTGGCATCATGCATCTGATTTTACTGTGGAGCCTGTCCGACTGTACTGGATGAAGCATCTGAAAGCTCAGAAGAGCAGCACAAGAAAACAATTTAAGCACCAAGGAAGTATTTCACAAGCAGAAAGTCTCAGCTACTGAAAACCCTGACAAAAAGCCAAAGATAAATAATTTTCCCTTGACAGGGCTCTGCAGCATTGCAGCAAGTATGCCAGTACATCTGCTGCAAGACCTCAGCTCCTCCCGGCACTCCTCTGCTCCCAGACACCGCCAGCACCCAGCTGGCCTCAGGGGAGCCGGCTCGGGGATTTTCGGCGTGGCTGGGTCTCTGTCCTGAGCCCAGAGCTGTGTGTGGGCTGGCCAGGCCTGCCGCCTGCTTCCCACCCCTTCTGATTCCCTCCAGATGGAAAACTGTGATTTTTGGGCTAGATATCCCTGGCAGGTGTTGTGGTAAGAGGCCTGCTACAGTCTTTGTCCCCCAGATAAATTGCCACCCACGTACTAATTTCAGATTTAATTTTACATATATCTAATATGATCCATGAGCGTTTGCTTGAAGATCTGCCACAGAATTTGTTTACTGCCATATTCTTTCACACATACATATATTTAGCCCTAAATCTCATTTTGTCCACGTGTGAGTGAAAAAAAGAACAAAACAAAAAAATAGCAAACATTTTATTTCCATGTGTTAAAAACAACAAGAATTGTTAATTACAAATGGAATCAATGGAGGTCTGTGTGGGGTAAGGGGAAGAGGTAAATTTTGTTGTTAGTGGAGAACAAAAACATTATTATGATTGATCTCACAGATGCTCTTCGGCTATTTCAGCTTTAGTGACTGTTTTGTAGGCAGTCATTTATTCAGTAATTCTGAGAAAGGAGAGAGGAAATCTAATGCAAAAGTCAGCTTCAAACTAACAAGATTAAACTGGTTAAGGTAAAAAGTTGCAGGTCATGCAGCTTCCCCATTACAAACACAGCTGCATCCAGTCCTACAGCCCCTGAGCTTTCTGTTATCATTCTTCAGCAGTCTCTTCTATTACAGGCAAGAAAAATTAAGTTGACTTCCTGCAATAGAGACGAGTCGGTTTGGTGATGTAACTCACGCAGTATTTGGTGGTCTTCATAATGAACTTTGAATCTATGCTTCTAACAGCATGGGGCTTTAATAAGTCCGCAGGATAACTAACACAGATATGAATACATATGCAGGGAAGGAGCAATCAGTTTTCTTTCTCTATTAGACTGCTAGTCATCGCTGATATTAATAGCTCCCAGTTCCAGCTCTTGGAAGACTTAAAATGTAGGATTAGAAGAGTGTGTGGGATAGGTAGTCACTTCTTTAAGAGAGACTTCATCCCATACAATCTCATTCCTTCTTTGAGACCATAAATTAAAGACATTTAAAACTCGGGGTTTTGATTTCATTGTAAAACCTGTATATCAGTTGGTGATTTGCTCCAATACAGCATAAAGTAGGAACCTTTAATGGAAATGTCATTCTGAAAAACATGCTGTTTTGGGTAAATGTGATTAGTCCTCTGTTTTTCTGAAACAAAACTGAGAAACAAATTTCCAGATCTCCAGTGGAGCCCTTTGGAGCCTGGAGTAAACCAGGCAGTGAGCAGTGAGGAAAAGCCACCCCGTTCAGGGTGAAGTGACAGTCACCCCATGAAGATGAGGATTCAGAGAAGTATCCGCACTTTTCCAGCTCACCCTGTATTGATGCAAAGCAGAGTCATGATGGGCCTGATCAAGAGCTGCACTTTTGGAGGAAAACTTGTGTCACACAAGCAGCTATATGGAGAAATTATGGCAAGAGCAAAGGTCAGAAAGCCCAGGAGTACCTGGGATGAGGGATTTTGCATGATAAAGAAGCTGAGCCACATCCTGAAATCTGTTCTTTAAGCAAGACACGAGACAGTCTGGCAAGAACTCACAACAATTTCTGATGTGCCCTGGGTTTTATTTTACTGTAAATTCTTCTCAGCTGACTAGTTTCTACAAACTCTTCAGCTTAGACGGAGCTACTATTTTCAGATCAAAGAAGTTTCACCAGAAAATTCCAGACCAGCTCTGCCACTGCATCTCTTTGGACTGCTGTACTCCAGGGCTGTCTTGATAAAAGCAGGCTATTAAATTTCACTTTATTTTATAGTTTTTTAGTTCTGACATGACATGGCTGAAAATAGAGCTTTTGGTGCACTGAACAATTCCATTTTCTAAATTTGTTTCATTTTGCAACAGTACATTTCAAAATATGAATATACTCATTTAAATTTCTTTGTATTTATGTCATCAAAAAATCAGGAATGGCCTTTCATTTTCCTGTGAAATTATTCAGATTTTTACAAAATCTCCTCTGGAAAGATGGGATAGGCTATTTCTTCTTGTTTCTAATTCAGTGAGTTTCTACTCCTCAGAGACTGCTAAAATGAATCCATACTTTCAAATCAGGGAAGATTATTCCTCCCATGAATTACCTATGAATAAGGAAGTTAAGTAATTATGAAGTTGTGCCCTACATCTCCTAGCCTTCATTTCTGCCTTCTGTTCTTCAAATTTCTTGTTTAACTTCTCCCCTGAAGCAGTCATAGATGTCCTGCTGTCTTTCATTGTTGCTGTTTGTTTTTCTTTTTGGATGGGCAAAAGCCTAATTGGGTCCTCTCAGATGAGTGAAATGGGAGGAGCAGGTGTATGAACCTGAAACTTCACAGGACTCACTGCATCCAGCATTAGTAAATCAGTGACCTGCTTTAGGGTTTCCAAACTCTGCACAGAGTTCCTGGACTCATCAAACACAATATTCATAGAATCGTGGAATCATTTGAGTTTGAAGGCACCATTAAAAGTCATCTTGTCTATCTCCTCTGCAGGAAACAGGGACATCCACAGCTAGATCAAGTTGTTCAGAGCGCTGCAGAGCCAATCACATTGGCAGATGCAGACACGGACCATCCCCAGAATTTGGTGATCAGAAATAAAAATCTGCTGCATGTGCTGCTACTTTTTACTCAGGCTGTTTCTTCACTAAGCTTTTTTCTAAGCTGCCACTCTACACCAGTTTTATACCATAGGCCATTATTCCTTTGTTTTGCAGAGCATCTTTGGACTTGGGCTTCCAGACAGCCTAGGTCAAGGTAGTTATATGGGAACTGTTGATCATGGTCTGAATCTCTGATTGACCGCCTGAGGCAAGCACTGAGTCAGCCATGGGAGCACAGGTGAAAGCAATTCAGCTGTGCTACCAGAAGGGGTGGAGCCTGGCTGCGGCTCTCCTAGATCCCATATAAGAGCTGACTGCCACTTGTGCAGTTTACTGTGAGCCTATGATACTGGTGAGTCAAAATAAGTTTCCATTTATTTTGATTATCTTTCCATTGTGATAATTTTGCTAAGACTAACCTTTGTACACCTATTGATTGTACAGTAGTCTTCTACGGGGAAGAAAACTGTTTGGAAGGAAAAATTTAAGCTGTTTCAGAGGCAGGAATTCCGTGCATTATCTGATATGTTTAAGACTTCAAGAGAGCAACAAAACTGGGAAGGGTTTATTTTTCACGGTGTAGGTGATGTTTGATTGCGGTTGAATACTTTTCATGTATTTTTAATAGTTAAAATTCAATATTCACTGAAAGATCAAAGCACAACAGGCCAAATATTACTCTCAGATGTATATGTTTGTCTCATACTTTTCTGGGATCATCTAAAAACTGAGGTGTAGACTACTGAAACAAGAACTTTGTAATCGAGTGAAAGCAAGGAGCACTGCTGGGGCTTGTACACAGCTCCCAAAGAGGCCAGAGGAATGAAGGAGAGGGGAATGGGTCTTAAAGCTGTCTTTCTTGAGTATTTAGTCATTTACAGTGCCCTCCATCCACACCCCCTCACACCTGTTCCTCTGTAGAAGCTGCTCCACCTCATTCTCTCACTTTTCACTCCCTCTCACCTCCTAGCTTTTTATCTAACAGCTTTGATATCATAAACAGAATCCTAAATGCACACAATCCTAGTGGCACCAAGCATGAGGAGGTTGCCTTCTTATCACCAACTCTGTTCTACTGGAGCAGCAAGGACACCCTCCCTGCCCACAAGGGCCTGTGCCATGGTCAGTGCTTGAGTACACCACGTCCCACTGACCTTCCCATACATGTCTACACCTTGCAGGGCTCTCTTCTTGCAAGGCTAACAGCCACTTTTCCTCTGATGAGAAGCCAATTTGTCCCAGTCTGTGTGGCTGCACACACTCAGGCACTGCTGGTAAACTGCTCTGGATTGTTGCCGTGTTGGCATAGGGGTCTTCCCATCCAAAGGGAGTAAGCCTGACTTGGCAGTCTCTAGCAATGGGACAAAAAAGAGAAGAATTTCAGTTCTCCCTCTTCCAACATTGAAATTTTTAACTACATTGCAAGTAACTGTTGGAGCATAGCTGATTCCCAGGCCTTCCTCTACTGTCAGTGCAGGAGTACAGAGTCCTTCTGAGCTTCATTTCCTTTCTGTGCCACAGTAATTCTGAATTTCTCCACACTGTAGAGAAGCAAGAGCAATTTTCAACATGTTTCTCCCAGACTGACATAGTGAAGTCCCTCATGCAGATCTCAATTCACATACCTTCAGGCAGAAAAGAAAATTGAATATGATTTCTCATATCCTAGGTCAGTGTGCTAAACCTGTGGCTGTGAACAGAAGCAGGTATCCTTGCAGTGTATAGGGGAAGAATAAATTATACAACTAGAAACTGGAGAGAGTAAAGTTGAAAATACACAGATCTTTCCTCTCCAGTTTCACTTTAGACCTTAGGTCTCCTTGCTCAATCCATTGCTTTTCATTAGTTATAAGTGAGATGTCCCTCTGTGTTCCGTATCATACAGGTGGCCATGCACTAAGATCAGGGCTGCAAGTCCCAGTGCCTGGCAAGTGCTGACATTAGCTGCAAAAATCTTACAGCACCTACATCCTCTCTGTAATGCTTGCTGTGCTCGGGTTAGGTCAGCAAATACAGTTCACCTACGAATTTTTGGATCCTGCATCAGGAGCCCCGAGGCCAGCCTTGCAGGCAACATTTGGGAGTGATATGTGAGTAAGAGAGCTTAGAAAAAAGCCTACTCCAAATACTGAGCAAACATCTGGCATGGGTGCTTTCAAACCATCATCTGTACTTCATTCTGCTTGCCAACGCACATCATTAACTTTTAATGTAAAGAGAAAACAAACGTGTTTTTCAGCAGAGTGATTATCCGCTGTATATTTTTTCATCTCTGAACATGTTAATTATGGTTTCCCCTGAAATACTTCATGAGTGTTAGGATTTTAGGCAAATATTTCTGTCATTTACAGAAGCTGATGAGAAAAGTTTGATTTTTTTTTTTTTTGGCCAGGCTTTAAAAGATTTTGGATTTGTTACACTGCAATATCTATGAGTGTCCTGGTGCACTGTCAGCATTCTCAAGTGTCCCCATGATGTTGCTCTGCACTAACACTCTTCCTCAATTTCACAATAAGCCTACCATTCTAGTTGTCTGTGCAAAGCAGTGGTAAAACCCATCTCTCGTATGGAGTCAGTATTTACTGTATTTGCAGTAAGGATCACTGAAAATTGTTGCAATTCAGGAACTGATTCGAAACATTTTGTTTCATCACTAATATCAGAAAATGATTTTTCTGACTTTTTTTTTTTACTCATTTCACCGTTGGTGCACAAACAAACTTTCAGAAGAGATCAAATTTCAGCAGTTTCCAGTTGAAATCTGAAGAAACTTTGCAAGGTTGGTGGCACCCTGAACATACCTCACAGGAGCCAAGTGGGCTGTAGCTCTTACCCAGACCCTTAAGAACCATTCACAGTATCATAGAATCACAGGGGTTGGAAGGGATCTCGAGATCATTGAGTCCAACCCCCCCAGCTAAAGGAGTTACCCCGTAATAGGTCACATGGGTAGGTGTCCAGTTGGGTCTTGAATATCTCCAGAGAAGGAGACTCCACAACCTCTCTGGGCAGCCTGTTCCAGTGCTCCATCACCCTTACCATAAAGAAAGAAGTTCTTATGCATGTTTGTATGAAGTTTCTAATGTTCAAGTTTTATGCCATTGCTCCTTGTCATACTGCTATACACCACCAAGAAGAGCCTGGGCTCCTCCATTTCTCTCCCACTTCACTTTACATATTTATAAACATTAATCAGATCCCCTCTCAGTCTTCCTCAGGCTGAACAGACTCAGTTACTCAGTCTTTTCTCTTACGGTACATACTCCAGATCCTTTACCATCTTGGTGGCCCTCTGCTGGACTCCTTCCAGGAAAGCCCAGTCTTTCTTGAGCTGGGGAGCCTAGAACTGGAGACGGTATTCTAAATGTGGCCTCACCAGGGCAGAGCAGAGGGGAGGATTACGTTCCTTGACCTACTGGCCACATTCCTTTTAATGCACCCCACGATATCATTGGCCTTCTTTGGCCACAAGGGCAGAGAAATTTGTGCAACTTTGAAATAGCAAACAGTGGCTGATACTCACAATGAAGCTTTTATTTCTGATATTGATGGGTCCTGGAAGTTTGCAATGATGGAACAATTTATAAATAAACGCATATTTTTAAATGTTATCATTATAAAATACTGAACAAGTATTCCAATATGAAATAAAAGATTTTCTTCAACATTGAAAGGCCAATTAAAAAGATAGAAAGGTCTATATGAAAGTGAAAATACAGAAACTTTCCAGTCCTTCATGGTCTCTAAATGAGTGAGACCATACTGAATGTATTTCTGCAATGCAGAGTAGTTTCAACACATTCAAGGGTTAACAAAAAACTTTTCAGTCAGGGTGGGCCTCTAGCATACTAAAGAAATTCTTCTTGTACTTGGACTCCAACAAGCCATAAAATATTTAAACACAAAAAGCTATTTCCCCAGTTACATGGCAACATTGAAGCTTTAAATATTAAAAACAATAGCACTGTAGTATTCAAAGCAAGTACAGGAGTTCACTGGCACCAGACACCTCTTGCTTTCTCTTGCTGGAGTGGTAGTAAATATACTTCATTCTAAAAACAAAGAGAGACTACTGAGGAATGCACAGTCCCCATATTCCTTCCTAAAAGAGTACAGAGAAAAGCAGTATCTTGTTGATTTATCCATTTAGGCATTTATATAGCACCATTCTCAAGAGTATCTGGATTCATGGAGCGAGAAATGCAAGAGGGACCATTTATTGTTATGGGAATAAGGTACGTAATGTGAGATAGGCTGGAAAGATCCCTTGTGAGTGTGTGTTACCATACATGGAGTAAACGGTGGCAAAGGTAATTTTCCAAATCATAGTGAAAAGGCAGAAAATATATAATGAAAGCTCTCTGTTCTTAGGTCAACACAAATATGCAAAGGGCTGGGAGTTATAGCTGGAGAGAAATCCATCCGTGCAACTGTGATGATGCATCGTGTTTGTAAGATAATCTCTCCATCCCCAGTCAGGCAGTGCGAACATTGAAGGAAATCAATTTTAAGGCCAAAGGCCAGAATTAAATATCTTGGGATATGGCTAATATGGAGTTCAAGTAGAGTATCTTCAGAAGCAAGCACAGCCACAGTGCCATTAGTACAGAACTCCTGGCTTTCTCCTGTCTCATCTAACTCAAATTCTAGTCTTGTTAGTTCTGTGGTCAGTTCAGCAGTTCACCCATTTCTACTTTCTCTGTATCATCTTCAAGCTTCTGTCTACCCCAATTCTTGTCCTTTATTATTTCCTTTATATCAGATTTTTCTCATGTCTTTTTTTTTTTTTTCTCTTTGTTTTTTTTCTTCTCAATTCTTTTCCCACACACACTTCCCTTCAATCTCTCCTCACAGACTGCATCACCAGCGGACCCTGAAACAAATGAGTGCAAATAAAGAAGCAAAGTTCTACCCTGCAATACGACATTGTAAAACCATCATTTCTCTCAGTACTGGCACGGAGCTGTTCCTACTGCTTCTCATCACCATTTGTAAGGTTACAGCAGCTTCCAAAACAGTGGTTCGCTGTAACAGTGTTTCAGGAATCCTATGCTTAAGGATGCTTAAGTCTTTTCATTACAATACTTAAGATAAAAATGTACTATCTAATGTAGATGCCAAGTATTACATGTAAAATCAGCAAAAAGTTTCAAGTGCTTAAGAAAAAAATAGATCAAAACTGAATCTGACCTCTTCCTTCTAGCTTTGCCTGGAACAGGTCTTGCTTATCAATTAATCTACATAATCACCTTGGTGAAGCTTCCATACTTTCCCGGTAAAGAAACAAAAGTACAGCATGCACCTATCTGTAACACTGAAAGATGTGAGAGCAGAGTCAGTTTGGGAATATTGTTAGCTAGGCCTCATTAATAAAATAAGGCTAATGATTTATTCATATCCAGGACAATAAGAGGACAATGTAGAGCAGTTACATTAACGGTAAGGAGATGCTTTGGGGAAAGAATGTGAACACTAATGGAAATTGGTTCTGTCTGCTACAGTGTTTTGTATAAAACAGCGTGGGTGATTTTTCTGACCAAATCAGTACATGAGGGACACAGAATTCCCTATTCTACGTATTAAAATAGAAACTAGGAAATTATTCAGATTAAAATAAGAATATATTATCGCTTCAGTGCTTGAGTAACTCTCAATCTCTTTTCCCCACATGCAGTCTTTTATTCCATCTTTTCACTCTCCTTTTCCAGAAGCCTTGAACTTCCTACTGTAATTATAAATGCAGACATTTTTGCTGTGAAAATAACACTCTAAAAAGGATCTGTGAAGACATTATTTGAAATAGTTACTGTTAAAGCTGTGTATACACTGTATGCTCTTACAAATGATGCTGTAATGTTTTTGAACTAACGGTAGAAATCTTTTTGCCATATTCTGGATTTTTTTGTTTTGCTCAAAAAGCAGAGTATGTGAGCCATGCTTTTCTCCCCCAAGGACCTCTGTGCCAGTCCTCAGGCAAAGTTGTGGAATTTCTTTCTTTAGTCACCTTCAGGATTATTTGGGATCTGAATAATGTCTGTATTTTGCTTGGGTTTCTGCTGGTGGGATTCAGCAGTATCAGAGTCTTGACTTGAAGTAAGGTCACCCGGGTGGGGAGCAAGTGCCTTTAGGCTTGTTCATGGCTGTCCAAGAACCAACTGAGAGCCAGGGAAAATCAGAAGCCCCAACTCTGTTCAGCTGTTTTCTTGTACCAGCCATATTGCAAACAGCTGAACTATATATAATCCTACTGATAAAAAGATTTTATTATTATTTATCAGTTATTTTTCCACTGTATATCAGTTCTTCATTGCTAGTATTTTGACTGTGTCTATACCAGAGAATCAAATAGGAGAGAGACAAGCAGCTGGGTCATTGCCTTAGTGCTGCTGTGTCCACACACCCGAGCTCTGTTTTTCCTCAAACAACAGGGCCTTTTTCATCGTGCCTGCTGGGAATAGTCCTTGGCCTCTCTTATAGCCCTAAGCTGCGGCCAAGCATTGTCTGAGAGAGGGATATTTGGCAGGAAAGGTGCTAAGTATTAAACAGTACAGGGGATAGCACAACAGGGCTCTAATATAGTCCTTTTAATGCCTATTTTACAACACAGATATAGTCTTCAATATTTGCTATCTCCTTTCTCCTGTAAGACAAAGTTTCAAGGGAATTACAAACTTCTGATTAAGCTTTGAATGCCCCAGTTCCCAGGTCATTTCTAGGACCTAAATGACTCCTACAGGCAAGCAGCACCTACCAGGACAGTGTAATTGTATCCCAAATTTCACCAAAAGTAGAGTCACCAGCTGAGTTTTTCCTGGATTATATCAGCAGATGAGTTAAATACACTGCTTGAATGGAGGAGAGCAGCTGTTGTGGAAAGCCAAAAGGAAAGATGATGAACATCTCTCTGTGTAGCAGATAACATCTAACCTCCATGCTACTTACAAGCTGAATGGCTCTTCCTCATGACCAAACATGGGTAGACAGAGAGCCACAAAAACCAGCAGATGAACCATGCTGTTGCCAAAACTATCAGTGAGAAATGCCAAAGGAAAGGTAGGGTGAGCAGTGCAAAGGCAGCAAACTCAGGACTGCAAGTTAGGTATCCTAAGGTCTGCCTTCTCTAGAAGAATCTGATGTTTTCCATCAGTTTTTGCCTCTGTATTTTCTTATTTTTAACAACATCATTCAGAACTTCTTGAGGCACAGGTTTAATACTCTTTAAGAACAAAACAAAAAACACCACAAAATAGTAACTTTTCCAAAGCATTTACAGTTCTTGTTTATTCTCTTTGAGACTGCCTCAGAACCATATTGAAAAACTGCTGAATGACATAGGGTGAAGAAGGGGAGCAAATAGAAGTGCACCATAGAATAACGGTCAGTTTCAGAAAAAAAGAGTTGCTTTTTCTTTTTGAAAGAATATTTCCTATAAGGAGGAAAGCAGAAGGTCAAGTCCCAGTTTTTTTTTTTTACCCATTCCAGCGCTTTGTAAGGAACTGTCAAAGTAGCTTAAACCTTTCTTTAAGATTCATATTTTTCTGCTAGGTTTGATAATGCAGACCACAAACTTTAGGTCCCAAATCTGTTTCACAATATTATTGTACTCTGTACATCGAGTTTTGGGTTAATCCTACTGCTAATTACATTTGCTGCTCAAGCTACAAAAGTAGATTTCTCTTTTATACAAACACTCTGCCTCTGATCTCATCCATGATTTATATACATATAAATCAATGATGGATTGAGTCTCAGTTGAACTGGAGAAGTGAGGGGAGCCATGTGCAATGCCAGTCAGGAAGCAGAGGGAAAAAAAAAAAAAAAAAGATGTCAAATTGCTCTTCTGTCCCCCTTGTAAATCTGTCCTGTAAATTCATGCATCAAAGTCTCAGGAAGCTGCACTGGTCAGAATGTAGGCTTGAGTCTAGCAAATCATCCCATATTGCCCAGGATGAGTGAATGCTCTATGGGCTCCTGAATTGCCTATATTTCACCTCCTGGACAGTTTAATGCTAATTCTTTTTTAAATCCAGACAGGGCCACAAGGCACAAAGATCTGAATTATATTCTGCTCCATCTTCTGTCTGTTGCAAAGCACAGGAACTACACTGCTCTCCCCTCTGGTGACTCTTTCCAAAGGGCTTTCTGGCCCCATTTACTTACTCTTGATCTTGCTATCAAAGATATCTGATTTCCTATAGAATGTTTTGGCTGATCTGCTACTCCAGAGCTCCCCCAGGCACTCTGCAATGGATCAGGAACTCTGCCTCAAGCAGGGGCTATATACCATTTTATATCATATGCTGGGACACTTAGTTACTGGTGGATACATTTCTCGATGCTATTTCCTTCAGAAGGCTTCTGCTCATTATTATGACCAGGGAGATAAACTGATCTTGTTTCTCAATGTCTCTCCAATGTTAATTCTTCAGAATGATTTTTTTCAGGAAATACTGGAAGTCCTGCTTGACAAATGCCTTTTTTTTTTTTTTTCCTCTGTATCGTCGGCCTCTTTATGGATTTCTGGACAACATCAGTTAGTAATTCACTGCCACTGAACAAGTCTAGGTCTTCCCATCACTTGACCTTCCAGCCATTAGAGTTTATGTTGCCTGTGCAGTTCTCCATATTAACTTCAGAGCTTGTTTTCTACTATATAGCTTAATTTCTATATCCAGAAAGGGATACAGAAACCAGAAACAGGTTACTCTTTACAAATAAACACTGATTTCCACTTGTAAATTGAGCAGACTAAAATGTCAGAAAATTTGTACTTGGGCAGAAAAATGAGGCCAGGGATTTTAATTATTTTTCTGTAATCCTATAGAAATTTAAATGAACTTGGGAGCACTGTCATCAGCAGCCATCTCAGCATGGTTGTGTTTTGGGAGTGGTGTAAATTTCAAGGCTCTGTCTCATGCATTTTGTCTACAGTTTTTAAAACTGCTGGAACCAATTTGGGACATGAAGAAGTTTATTATAAATAAAAGCCCTTTAAAAATAGTCTGAGTGCTTTAAATGCAGCAATTAAGTACCCATATTGTATAAAACACACCCATATCCATAATTATTTCAACCACAAATAGTTTCTACAATTTCCTTGGAAGCAAAACAAGATACTTAATTTCATAACCAGTCTGTTACTGTTACTTTTCATTGAGTTTAAGAAACTAACTTAGCAATCTTCATCATGATTTAAAAAAAAAAATAGAAGTACGTTCATGGTGTGCAATATAAGACAATTTCAGTAAAGACACATCTCCACCATTTGAGTACTCTAACAAAGCCAAGTATGTAAGCTTATTGCAGAGGAAAGCAAAGGGATAGAAACATAGGAGGTCTGAATGTGCAGAAATCAATTCTGAAATCATCAAAACTGTACTGTACACATTTGTACAAGTAGACACCCAGCAGAGTGGGAATCTCCCTCTCTCTCCAATTTCTGTCTTAAGGATGACAGAACCGATTAAAGTCAGAGCTGAATTTCATAGAATCACAATCATAGAATGGTTTGGGTTGGAAGGGATCTTTAAAGATTCCTTTGAAAAACCTTTCCCCATGGAGTAGATATCCACAGCTTCTCTGGGCAGTCTCTTCCAGTGCTTCACAAGCCTCATAGTAAAGAATTTAGTCTGTATACTTAATCCAAATCAGCACTATTTCATTTTAAACTGTTCCCTCCTATCCTATCACTACACTCCATGATAAAAAGCCACTCTTCATCTTCCCTGTAGGTACCTTTCAAGTACTGGAAGGCTGCTGTAAGGTCTCCCCAGAGCCTTCACTAGGCCAAACCATGCCAATTCATAATAACATATTTTATTAATAAAGACATTAAACAGTACTGGTCATTATATGGACCTCTAATGAATGCCAGTCTTCACTGGTCTCCACTTGAACATAGAGACATTGACCACAACTCTGGATGCAACCATCCAACCCATTACTTATCCACTGAATAGTCCACCCTTCAAATCCGTATGTCCCCAATTTAGAGACAAGGATGTTGTTTGGGACCATATAAAAGGCCTTACAAAAGTCCAGGTGTCTACTAATATAGCCATTCCATCATTGAAGGCCTCTAGATTGGTCAGATACGTTTTGCCCTTGCTGAAACCATGCTGGCTGTCTTGAATCACCTTCCTGTCTTCCATGTGCCTTCACAGAGCTATAAGGAGAATTTTTTTCTATGATCATAGAATCATATAATGGCTTGGGTTGAAAGGAAGTTGAAATACCATCCAGTTCCAACCCCCCTGCTGCCCACAGGGTTGCCACCCACCAGACCAGGTTGCCCAGGGCTCCATCCAACTTAGCTTTCAACACCTCCAGGAATGGGACATTCACAACTTCTCTGCGCATCCTGTTCCAGTGTCTTATCACTCTCATAGAAAAGAATCTCCTTATTGTATCCAATTTAAATCTCTCCTTTTTTAGTTTGAGACCTTGTCCCTTGTCCTATCACTATCTGTGCACGTAAAAAGTTGGTCTCCCTCCTGTTTATAAGCTCCCTTTAGGTACTGGTAGGCCTCTTCTCCAGACTGAACAAGCCCAGCTCCATCAACTTTTCATCTAATACATGTTTCAATACAAATTTCAGTGTGCGTGATCAATTATCAGCCCACTTCATCAGCTAGTTGTCTGCAAATACAGACAAATAAAAGGTATTTCTATATGGTAGACAGGGAAAAGGACAAATTTCCTCTTACTGCCTTGGGACATAGCACGTCTCTGTTGCGTCCTCTTGCACATTCTGTAGAATCAGGAGGGATGGATATAGTGAATTGCTCTGTACAGATCTATCTATCTCACTTTGCATTAGAGCTATCTGTGTTAGAGACTACATAAATTCTAACCCAGTGCTGTGGACTTCCTGCTAGCAAAGCTATGCGGTATGTGGAGATACTGATTTAGACACAAGAGCCCTTCCTTCGGTATAAATAGACCTGCCACAGCACATCAATTTTATTTATGTCAAATTAAACAAAATTCTGCTTTTTGGCTAAGAGGTAATGACTTTCAGCCAAAACCAAATTCTTACCTCTGAGTTACATAAACTCCTTAAGCAGAACATTTATAATACAGATAGTAATAGACATGCAGATTCTACACGGTGGTGCTCCCAGGTAATGCTAGCGGAGAGATCAGCTAAACATCACAAGAATGACAAAATAACGTTCAGTGGTGGAAATGAGCTTCTTTACAAAGCTGTGCGAGGAGGCACCAGATAGAAGGCTGAAGTTGAAGACATTTATTTTTAGGCTTTGGGTTTTTAAGGAGAGCAAAGGAACCAAGAGGGGAAAACAGTGTCAACAGTTCACACAGACTCCCTTTTCATGTTTGGAGAAGCTGAGCTAAACTGAAACTATAACTAAGATGGGATTTAAGGGTAGACACAATAAAGGCAGCCACAATCTATACCTGTAACAAGGAAGGTCACTTCTAGGAGGTTTTGATGTAGTGAAACTTGAAAAATATATTCATTTTTGCCCAAAGGCAGAGGCTGGCATGGCAGCTTGGGGACCACAACGGTAATTGCTCCTAAGAGGAAAAAGAAAATGTTCCATAAAGTTCCAATTGCCTTTAAAGAAGAGAAACATTTGAAGGACTCTTCAGTGCTGTTCCAAGTTCAGCAGAATGAAACCTCTCACGTAGGGCTGCTTTCATCCATAGGTATTGCCACAGTCAACACAAATTGCTGGAGAGGGGAATAGGTCAGGGGTGGAGGGAGGTGTAATTACAACAGCAGAGTGAAGCTGAAATAAACAGAGCTTTAAAAAAGCCAGAAAATACTTTTTTTCTTTCTTTCTTTTCCTGAGGAACCCAGAGCAACTTTAAATACAAAAAGGAAAATAAATAAATAAATAAATAAAAAAGGTTGGGGAAGAAGTGGCAAAACGACATGGAATATTTTTTCCTAGGAGGCTGGTCTCTATCTGCTATTTTGCTGCATTGTTGATTAATGTAATTGAAGTATATATAACTGCAACAGAAAAGGAAATAAGACTTCTACAGGGACCCATTAATTTCTTAAGGATAAAGTGTTTGAAGGTTCAAAGGCTTTGTTAAAGCTTATTTTAAATTTAAAATTTCCATTGCCAAGGGATTGATTACCCTTCTTGCTTTAGCTTTGTCAAACAATAAGTTGATCCCAATCCTTTCAAAGTTTTATGATGATGTACTTACTATATTAATTGTAAGAAAAGAGGGGACTGTCTTCTATTACTCAAGGACAGTTATTTCAAAATGAGGTCTGCAAATGTTCTTTCAAATGTTGAAAACCTTGGAACCACAATGCTTGTATCCAATATTACAGGTCACAGCATTTTGAGATATTGTACTTATTTTTGAATAGTTCTTCTCTATGGAAAAACTGCATACCTTCATACATGTCAGTGTTTTGGGCTGTGTGCAGTACTGGAGAATAATGTAATTTCATGTCATTTAATAGAAATTACATCATCCTGAAAAAAGTTCTTGTGGCAGACTGAGGCTCCTGTTTTTCTGCTAAACTCTGTTTTTTTAATGTGACCTCATCACCCTGACTCATTATTCTCTCCTCTAACTGACATCTGGGTTTATACGTGTCCTGGACCAGGAGCAGACTTCTCCTGTAGTAACTACTACAGTGGGACTCTCAGATTCAGTTGTAGTTCTGAATGTATTAGATGGCATTCCCATCATAGCACTAAATAAAGGAAAAACTTTGTTTTTCTTATTTTCAGAATAAACTAGCAAACAGGATCAATCCATACATGTATACACACTTCAAAGATTTTCTCACAAAAATGCACTCAAATTGGTTTTGGTGTTCAAAACTCCAATCTTTCAAAGAAAGTCGGAGAGTTGCTCCGGGAATGTTTTTAAATTTCAGGTCACAAATCATCTCTCATCAAAAAGGCAAAGTTTCATTAAAAAGCAACTTGTCAAAAGCAAAATGATTTGTTACTTTGATTGCTGTAGTAACTAATGGCGTCAACTGTATCTCCAAGTTAAATCAAAATGGCGGCACCTCACTCAGTAGGACTGCAGCTCACTCTACCAGGTAGTGTGTATTTGGGGCCCTACTTACATTTTCTATCTGAAGAAAATATTGCTGTTTACTGTTAATTTTTTACTCTCAGAATGTTCTAAAATTGAGCTGTTATTAAAGATTGTGAGATGAGATTGGCCTGAGCTGCAAAATGTATTTCTGCACTCCAATTTTGGATGGATATCATGCGTTCTGGCTCTCTTATCTGACATGAGTGAATTGGTTTTTCAAAGCAGGAAGAGACAAGGAGAGCAAGGGAGCCAATAACATAAAATGTTGACAGTTCTGGAGATTTTATTAGGAGTCTTAAAATGCTTGATATTTTTCTTAAAGCTTCATCTATGGAAAGAAATTATTAATGGCAGCCTGAGGTCCCATTTTAGGAAAAAAATGTAGACTTCATGATTGCAATCACTGGCATGACTCTGAAAACTCAAACACAGAAAGCAAATAAATAACATAAAAATATGTCATTTTGAAACAAGAAGATTTTAAGGCTTTCTGCTCTGTCCAGATGAATGGTTCTTGCTCTCTTTGGTGCCAGTAGAACCTGACAAGGCAGAACCGTTCTGTGGATTGGAGATAGAGAGAGAAGTGGGAGAGGGCAACAGTACTTTGGTATTGCTGTGTTTCCCACCTGGAGAGCACTTTTGTATTTTCGGGTTTTCTTTACAGCAGTAAGGGCTAGAAACTATTTAAAGCACCAAAAGCTCAGTCCCTGAGGAAGGCAACAAGCCTGCATGTATTCCCTGGGAAGTCTCCCTGTCAGCTGGAGGTGAAGGAGGCAGGGTAAGTCTTTTAAGATGCAGTAAATAGGCAAAGTCACTGTTTACAGTCAAAAGCTGCTTTTTAAGATTTCATGAGCTGTTTATTTAAAGACAAGCAAACAAATTCAGGTCACCTCTTTATTCTGCTTAATTTAGGAAGGCAACTCTTCAAGCAGATTTTCCTCCTGCTTTCTTTCTGCTGGAATCACCATTCTCTTGTGCACTGAATCAGGAAAAATGAGAAAGTGGGAAAGCTCGAACTTGGTTCATTTAAATTTTAGATAAATCTGTTGTGGTAGGGTATCCCACAGTGCTTCCCCAAACCCCACACCAGCAAGATAGACATCTCATCTTAAAATTATTATTTTCACCTACAGAAAAAAGTTAAAAGCTTATCACAGTTTGTGTGCTGTGCACAAGTTCTCTCTCTTTTTTTTTTTTTTCCTCAACATTGATGACCAATTGTCAAACTTACTCTAATCACAGCCAGTCTCAAAAGCACAGCCCCCATTTTGCTAAGGAGGAATGATCATGATGAATTACTCATCTCCCCTGTTAGCTTTATAATGTAGATCATCTGCATATGTTGCTATGTCCAGAGTGAAAAAAATTACATTACAGACAAGCAAGAGTAGTACCTCCGATGTAAGCAGCTTATGGTGTAAACTGAGTGTATACAGACTCCGCACGCCTAGCAACAGGCTGAAAGAAATTTGAGAGGGGAGTAGCAGGAGGAAATATTGTTCCTGGAAAGCCTGTTTCACAAACAGAGCAAACAATGTATTTCTCTAATTCCTCACAAATCTTCTAGGTTTACTCTGAAGCTGACAAGGGCTGTGGATGAAATAAGTGAACATGAACACATTAAAGTTAAAGTTGGTATCTGGCATTTCAAGGAAATAAATCCAGTGGACTTTTGGCCATGTGCAATTTACTGTTTAAGCATCTCTTCTTACTCACATAGCTAAATTAGGCTGAAATAGCCTCGTACCTCTGCTGATTTGGTGAATCAGTCTGGCTTCAAGAGCACAAGTGCATATTTCTTTGTCTCAGATCTCCAAAATAATGTTTATATGTTTAATACTTCTAGAGCCTGATCTCATCTGGCTCCTTCCTGGAGGGCAAGGAGAGCAGGCAGGGACAACAGGGGACAAGCAGGCGGGGTGCAGCCATCATGTGAATGTACATATGCACAGCAATGTAGCTGCACCTACACGTGAAGTTACTCTGATGCTTGTCTTTCTCTGCTAAATAGTGTACTTTGCCTGTAATTAACAGCTAGAGCTGCATGATCTCTGTGTAGCAACACCAACAGATCGATGTTTGCTCTGGGTTTGACTATGCCTAGAGGCAGGGCAGAAATGCAGGGAGGAAAAACTCCTTACATCTGCTTGTGCATGCTATGGATCCAAGTGTGTCTGGAAAAATCTGTGCAGTATAGTATAGCACTTGGAGAAAATGGCTCTATGAAGTTGGGCTAGGGGTAAATTATCAGGGATGAGAGAGGATGGAGACCTAAGAGGGGATGAGGAAGCACCAACACCTCCTACATCAAAGCACAAGAATGTATGGTTAACTTAAAAATTACACAGACTTGTTTCCACGTAAATAACGATGTAAAGTAATAGAAGAACTGGAATTATTGTCCCCCTGAATAAAGAACATACCACCTGCAGAAAAGTCTTAAATACCAAAATGAATATCCACGTTCACTTCAGTTAATAGTTGTTTTCCAGAACCTGAACTTCGCTACCTTCACAACAACTCACACTCTTCAAGTATCTGCAGCTGATGGATGCAGTTCTACAGCTGCTTGCAACAGCTGTGAAAATGTGAAAATATCTGTATCTCTCATCTGTTTTAGTGCAAAGTTTGCTTCTACAGCCTGAATCTCTGCATTTGGTGCTAAAAACAGAGAGGGACAACACATAATTAAATTCTACTGGCTTGATAACATTAGAAGAAATCTCTGATGATGTCTTCAGTCACTCCAGCCACACCTACAAGTGTATCTGTCTGCTCTTCTTCCATCGTCAGTGCACTTACCCAGACTGTGAGGAACCAAGACGCAGGTTCTCTTCTGAACAGATTTAAACCTACATTGCAGGAGATTTATATAAGATATCCATCAAAGTGGAACTAGAATCCAAGCCTCCAAAAGCCAAGACCTACCTGTGAAGCTCTATGGGCTTTCTAAACTTGTGCTTGTATTCTGGTCTAATGCAAAGGTATCTGTCCTCACAAGAATGTCAGCAGGAGATATGGATAATGCAGACTCGGTGACGTACATGTTAGGGTTCAAACAGAAGAAGAATCCAAACTCAGGTTTTCCAACTGTCCACAAACCACTGAATGGTTAGATTAGGTGCCCAGCATGATATCTAATCCCATTGTGGATGTAGTCCTTTAAGGTAATTCTTTGGTCTGCTAAAACAGCACCAGCTGTGATCTATACTAGTCTCAGCATTTTAATGACTTTTGGCGAAACCTTCATAGCTAATAGTTAAATTGCCAAATGCTCCATAAAACAAATATGCAAACAATTTGCTAGTTAATCATCTATCATAAATGGATGTACGCAGCTGCTGAGATATATAATTGCTGTTTCATCAGGGTTGGTACGTTATTTACATAATTCCCTTACTGATATTAACATAGATTTTTTTTTTTTTCTGAGGAACACAGAAAGCAAGAAATGCTAACATAATGTCTCATTAAATGCAGCATGTTAAAGAGACAGTTCTGGTCACAGCTGGTGGATAACAATAGTGATTTCCTTTGATGTATTTTAAAAAATAATTGAAAGTTGTATATCTGCATATTTATGTATATTCATATATATGCATGCATTGTTATAGACTTATACAAAATATTTGTATGTAGAATAGGCATATGAATATATGTGTTAACATATTCAAATTAAGATATGTTAAAAATGCAGAAAATAGGTCTTTTATGCAAGTAAGAAAGATAAAACATGAGCAATAAAATATAAATCAGCATTTTTTCTTTGATTCTGTGCAGTATTTTTGATTAAACAGAATATCAGCTGAAGATGGAATCCACGCCATACAAATTAATATGTTTTCAGGAAAAGCATATTAAGTGTGAGTTCATTTTGTTTGGTTTCGTTTTCAGAAAAAAAGAAATAATTAAAAATGGAAGAACACACCTTGGTAGTGTTTTCTAAGTGAAAGTATTAGGAAAAAGTGATTAATAGCCTTCTAATTTTGTATCTTTTTTTCTTTGTCAGGCTCTGGGAGAGCTGATGAAATAACTCGACACCTAAAAAGCTGCAGTACTAAAATGAAAGTTACTACAGTTGTAGAAATTGCACTAGCAATGAGAGAACTTGCCATATCTTGGCCTATTCTTTTATCTGAATGCAAGCCCATACATAGTGATTGGATATTAACAGTAATTATCTCTCAGAAGCTGGTTATGCAGAGTTAGAAAACAGCACATGGTTTCTAAGGTCTTGTTTGTTTGTTTGTAAGTTTGGTATGTCTACATTTGCTTTCTTTTCATGCTCTGCTTTCCAGATTCGGTCTGAGAGCCAGGAACAGGTTCTAGAAGACTCTTCATTACTCTGGGTACTACTTTCCTGCCTTTGGGAAAATATCTAAGTGCTTTCCATTGTAAATTGTGCAATTAGGACTGACTTGGTAAGTTCCAGCTTTTATGTGGGTCTAGACTTTGGGAATATTTACAGCAAAAATGTTTACATGCCTCTAATGTCTACATGTCTCACTGGCATTTCTTCCTGATTCATCTCCCTCTGTAATAAAAAAAATGTATATTAAATAAGCTTCAGAAAAATGCAGGTAGAATAAGACTGGAAAACGTGTTTTGTTTTATTTTACCAAACGGTAGAGCCAATAATTATGTGCTTTTTAATTCCCTTACGAAAAAACTTTTGATCTTCATCAGAAAAAGCTGTTTTTCAAATGGAAGGTGAGAGCACTCTGCAGTTCTCAACTGCTCCTTGCCTCTTACACAGAAAACTTAATTCCAGCTGAAGCTGGTTTCTGTACATTTAGCAAAGGTGGATGGAGATCATCAGCATTTCACTGGCTACCAGTCATTATAGCCTGAGCTAAATTCAAAAACTGATTGAATAGGAGTAAATGGTTCTGCTCCATGCTCTCATATTTTCTTATACTTAATTTTAACATTCTGATCTCTTGCCTATAAAGTCAAGCATTTGACATGACAAAAACAATGCCAAATTTTGCTCCATTTGACTTTAATCTGACCTCTGAAAGTATTCCCCATGACAGTCTTCAGCTCTGTGATTCTTCTTTTCTCTTTCTTCCCTTGAGCTCCACAGCTGTGCTTACTTTCTGCTGTTCTTGTTTCAGGTCTCAAGTATCTGTAATCCTGAAAACTTGGTGGTGTTGCCACCTCTCTTAGTTGATCTCACCAAAATCTCATGTCTCCCAGTAGAATATGGAGATCATTTTACATGACAGTTAATATTATGAAATAATTTTATACATGAAAAAGCAGTTTCCTATGACTATTGCAATGGAAAGCATTTGTGATTCATGCCGATACTGAGGTGGAATATGAGAACAACAGACTAAAGCTATCCTCCATCCCCTTGCATAACCCAGGACATATTTTCCATGTCTGGATGAAGCAGCCCTATACAACACTGTACATTCACTACATTTTATCTTTTAAGTAATGGCCATTCTCTGCTCTGAATGAGAGGCAAGGTACCCAGGGAAAAATGAGCGTGTAGTCACTTCTTTTGGAGCCATATCCTACTACATGAGTGCTACAAGGCCAAAGGCATGTATATTTCACAACCTGTGTCTGGTATGTCCCTTCTCTTTGGTGCTTGACTATGCAATCTTCGTGTTCTTTTAACAGTAGTCTAATTTCTTCAGTTTCTCTTTTTAAATAATGCAAAGCTGAAAATGGGCAAGTCATTGTCATGAGAATAGTCTTTCCTTACTATCTCAGGAGGTATAAAAGCTCCATTTCTCTGGCAGTGGGTGACTTCTTGCAATCGATGGCAATAGCGAATTGTTTGAGCCATCCCCTGAAAGGACTACCACTCTGGTTTTATCAGTGGTTTCACAGGTATTTGCTGATAGCAGACTGTTGAGCCTCAGGTCTCAGGTACTGTGCTGGGAAAAGTGTCTTACAGACTAGCACTCCCCTTTCATCCTTCCCCCCCTACTTATCTATGGCACCTTTGCTGCTGTCTCCTGCCACTTGTCTTCTTCCTCTTCTGCTTCTGCCTCTCATTAGCCAGAAGTGATAGAGCCATCAGCTGGAGTCATGGAAAGGACTTCTTTATCCAGTGTGCTCTCACATGCTGGGGCTTTAAAGTTGCAGAGCTGGCAGTCAGAGCAGTTTGCACTGCTGAGCCTCCCAGTCCCTATCTGAACTAGTTTCCTCTTGGGCCCATAGGAACACCAAGTTGATTTGTTCACCTCAAACCTCATTCTTGAAGCCAAGAGAATTACTTTTGCTAGAAGCTACTCCTAGAAAATCAACCAGAGCCAGACATCCAGCATGATTTCTTCAATGCTTAGAGATTATTAAAAAGTAGTTTAAGCAGCTGCAAATCAGATCTTCTGTCATCTGCAACAGAAAGTTTAAGAGAGTGAGAGCTTATCTCTCCCGAGTTGTCCAAGCTACCAAGCTCCAGGAATGGAGTGATCAAATATTGAAAGCAAGTCCTTAATATGCATTCATGGATGTGATCTATAGATCCTGCAGACAAAATGTTTTAATTTTTATTTTACTTCTTGAGACAATCATTTCAGTTTGTCAAGCAGTACTATGGCCTTGAACAGTATAGTCCTATCTCTTTTATTTTTTTCTTAAACCAGTGGGTCAAGCTCTGTCATTTAATGCACTAACCACCAAGTCCCACTAATGTCAGCTTTCCTTCAGAGGATGAAATAATATGATTTAGTCCCAGAAAGCAGACCTCAAAGTCAGAGGCTTTATAAGCATGCCTCTTAGACCAAAGGCTTTAGCAGGTGGATTCTAAGGATTTTATTATGAGGAGCTTGACATGGAGTGGAAACTCTGAGCCATGAGGACTTGCCCTTTCTCTCAGCCAGATGCTGAGCTACAGGTCCTCCAACTGTGTTCCAGCTGATATTGACAGCTGTTCACCTGTTCACAGGCTATAAAACTTTCCAGCAAATGACTTTTACAGTATTATTTTTCTAGAATTAAACTGTGAGTGAGGTATGTAATGATAAGAAAAGCATACTCAGGATAAAACAAATTTAGATACCTATGGGGTATTTAAGTGTTTATATAGGCTAATGATTGAAATGTCCACTTTATAATCAAAACCATTCACTGCACTGCATTTTTGCACACTCAGCTGTCAACTAAATGAATAAAAAATATTTTTAAAAGAAAAATGCAGTGGGCTACTGATCATTTATATACTCTACAAATTTTAAAGATATATTCCTGATAGTTTATGTGGGCTGATTTTACATGAAATGCCTTTAAGAACAACGAAGCAGTTATTTAGTACTGCATAGTCTTGTATTAATTAAAGTAACTCTCTTCAAAGAGTGAAAAATAAATCCTAATACTTATTAGTACCATGGCCACATATAATAGTCAATGGAAATTTTGTGAGTCCTAATTGTGATTAATAGTAAAAGATTTCATTTTCCTCTTTCCCAGATTCTTTTTTTTTCATTGTTTAGCATGATGTCAGAGTTCTACGGACCAGCCTCACCCAACTCACACTCCTGCACTAAGTTGGTAGAGGTTGGAATGGCCTTGGCCTGCTGTAGAGGTTCCCCACCACACTCTGAAGCAGCAGCACTGCAAAGTGCCTCATCCGTACTCTCTCATCTCCCCCAGTCATGAGCTGGTGGCCGCAAGGGGATACAGGTCAGGACCAACTAGGTGAACTTCAGTATCATGTGCATCATCAGGGCTTCCTGCTTTTCGCATTTGATCAAGTCCCCATCCTCTCTACTACTCATGACTGCAAGCCTGCTTTCATATGTTTTCACCAATTCTAAGACCCTGTAGGAAACATGATGGCACTGATTCCTGGATCACTCAGTCACAAACTGTCATTTAAAGATCACAGCCTCTTTGATTGACTGTTCTGGATATCAGCACCACTGGGCTGCAGTTGCAGTGCTGTGCTGTAGCTTGTGGATGGAGCCATGCAGATATCTGTCTGGATTCCTCTATCTCAAAGAAAATAGGAGGGACCGAGGTGCCTCGTGGAGGAATAAAGATGTATGCAAAGCCATTGCTAAAGCAACCGTTGAGAAAGGTTATGTTGTATTGCACTTCTTTTGTCTTCCTTTCCCATAGCCCACACTCCTCCACCTTGACATGAGTATCCATATTGGTGGCCAGTCCTCATCCACTGGAGATCCTCCATTATTCATCTGGCTGCGTGTCAGCCTGTAAGTCACTGGCAGACTGGCCAGGCCTGAGGCCCTTAGCTACAGGCTGCAAGCTGCAGGACTGTGTACACGTACATGTTTTCAGAAAGCAGGCACTCTTCAGGAGCTGTCCTGCTTCCAAGATTTCACTTTATTACTGTTGTTTACATTCTTGTGCAGATACTGTTTATGTGAATGTAGAAAAATAATGAAGACTGGTTTTGTTAAAATCATAAACCCACAGGGTGAGGAGAGAATTCCAGTAGTATTCCAGTCACCTCTTCATCCTCCTCATCCTCCAGAGCGTGCTAAGTGCATGTGTCATCCCTGGTACTGGAGCCTTTGTGAGTCATTCCCTGCAAACCTAGTGTTTCATTATTATTATTAGAAAATGTTTTCCATCAGCAGGAGTGACATTTGTGCTGATCAGAAGGGGGCCATTTTTCTTGCAGCCATATCTCCAGCAGCACTATCCTTTTACTCTGCCTGGCAGTCATTCTATAAGCCCCAAAATGTGCTGCCCTGAGAAAGGTGACCCACAGAACGTCCTTTCTAAGCTGCTTGTTGGTGTCCTCTTCCTGCCACTGCAGTGACTGCAGCTTTCTGTGAAGCTGCCCAGATCACAGCAGTAGTCCTGGCCTTGAAGAACAGTCCTGGCCTCACTCATATCAGCACTGTCTCTGCTGGCTTGAGTTACCAACTAGCATGAGGTGGATTACAGTATAGTATGAGACTTTCTGACTTTGGAACCCAACAAGCTAAAGGGAAAGAAAAGCAAGGGGAGAAAAATCTGATACTCTCCCCTATCAGCTCACTCATTCTCTGTCACAGTGTAATATTAAAATATTACTGCATCTGCAAGTGGGACAGCAATACAACCTTTTGCACAGAATCCACATCTCCTTCTTCCCTTCCACATTCCTATGTGCACAAGTAAGCCAAGCCTACATGCTCCCTCCAGGGCCATGCTCAGATCACTTCGGTTCTGCAGTGCCAGAGCTGGTGCTGCAGATACTTTATTGGATTAAAAATACTTCCTGTTGTTGCTATTCCTTCTATATACGTCCTGGTTAGAATTTCAATCAGCAGTACTGAAATGCTTCCCAGGAGGTTTCCAGTAACAAACTGATGCCTTTCCAAGACTTCATTGCCAGGAAGAGTCAGATGAGGTTTCAGCCAATATCTGTGTTTACAGATTCTGGAGTGAGCTGAACGAATTTGTCAACCAGAGCCGTCTTAGGTTCACTGCAACACGTCTGTACAAAACCACTTTTAGCTCTCCTGCACTCATGACTTCTTCTGTCTTGTCAGTCATTATGGCACACCTCTCAGTTGGAAGAGCTGACAGAAAAACTGCTTCTGATCATGTGAGATAGTCTCATTATTATGGAGAATTACAGAAACAAAAGATACTGGGTGTGACTCACTCACTGAGATGTAAACACCTAAAATAGGTCAGAGCTAGATCCACACGAGCACCCCGGGCTGCCTGGCTGGCAGAGGGTGCCAGCCTCAGCCTGACATCATTCTCAGCAGGACCCAGCAAGGCTGCCTTTCTCCAGCGGGCAGTGAGGCCTGGCGGCAGCCTCAGGGGGCCAGGTAGATGGAACCTGAAAAGCAGAATTTCCAGAAGTGGTCCTCTGGTAAAGAGAGGAACAAAAATAAAGTAGAAAATGATGTTTCACCAAGAAGCAATCACTAGTGATTCTTTGGGGATTCGTTTTCTCTCACACTCGCCTCCCTTTTCTCTGTTCTCAGCTATTTAGCTATAAACAGAGAAGTAGTTGTGTGCCTGCAGCCATCACTTTTCTTATCTGTATCATCTCACTGAAGTGTACAATTAACTTTTGTTTCAAAAATGCCCATTGATTATAATTTTCTCATTGTGAATGAAGAACTGCAAAAAATTTATTGATTCTTATACAGGCATACATAGCAGTGAGCATTCACTCATGTTCAACACATTATTTTTCCAGTTAGTGGCAGAGGAAGATGACTGTTAAACTGTTTAACTGTTTCTGATATTACAAATCAAGATTTAGAAGCTCTATAAGCACTAAAACTATCTAACATTTGCATCTCAACTCATTACACATTTTCTTGATTCATTTTCATCAGCTTTCAGGCCAAGAGAAGAGAGTGTGAGGGATTTTAATCTGCTGGATCATTGTGTTGAAATTCTTCATGTATGAAATGTGAAAATAAAGAAAATGATAAATCCAGTAGGTGATGATATAGGTAATGAAGACATAATGTTTTCCAAACAAATGAGGTTTCCATTTTTCACTTTGTATTTGCTCCTCTCATTGAAGATGGGATAAAATAAAAATAGGTTTACTAAAGATTGATCATGCTGAAATAACATGATATGTTTCCTTGTCAAGATAAGAGGTTTACGTTAAAAAGAAATAAATAATCAACTACATAATTATCATATAATTCATTTATCTGGTATTCAAGATGCATTTCATGTTATGTCACATAGAAAACAATTAGTTAAAACATAGAGCATAGAGATAACAAATTAATTTTAAAATAGTGAGATGGCTCAAAGAGAGATGGCAGAGGGTCCTGCTGCAAGGAGGAGTACCAATAAGTAGCTGCCAGGGATGCCTCTCAGAGTTTATTTTCAGGACTGATCTTGCTTAATGTTTTCATCAGTCATTTTGACACACAAAATAGAATGGGTTGATGAGTGATACAGGATGAGAAGAGCGCAGGTCTGAGAAGCAGGAAATGAATGCTGTCATGAAGACAGGCCTGAATAAATTCAATCGTACAAATGAAAAGTTGTGTCTGATATAATACAGACTCCTGTTGTAGGCTGGAATTACTCAGTTCAGCAGAGCATCTTTTTAAGCTGTTGACTGTTTTTTAGTGCCCCTTTCATGTTCCAGTGGTCAGGCACCACTTTCCCTTTTTGTTTGATTGGCAGCTAGTTGATCTGAAGCAGTAGGTATCATTTGGACAGTGTGGAATGGTGGGGAGTGTGGCCTGGGTGAATGTGTAATGACAGCATGAAAATTGTTATGTTAATATAAAATGTTAGATGGAAAAATAACTTCCAAAAACTCATATCAAGGGCCTCCTAGAGATCCTCATTCTGTTAAATGTCATGATGCATGCCAGTTGTTGGACTTGTGCCTCCTCCTATAAAGTGGAAACTTTTCAGGTTTGGTTTGAAGTTTGCGGTCACTTTTAACACAACTCATAAGACAACTCCAATCTTCATGCTGGAGCTTATCCTTGAGAGTCTTTTACATTTTTTTCAGGTATAGTCATCCAGATTAGGAAAGAAACAAGACCACAGTGGTGAAGCAAACAATCACACAGCCCAATTACAAGTTTCTGTGAGTATTGCACAGATAGTTTGCAGTGACTTCATAGAATCTATTTTCACAAAGACCCTCAAAATTTCATGGTAATAGAAAAAGAAGTAACTATTGTGAGTTGTTGGCATGCAATTTCTGAACAGACGTAAAATCTTATATATCATATTTAATTAACTCTTCTACAAAAGGTAGTCTTAAAATATTATAAGAAAAATTAAGAAGATGAGCAAACAGAAAGATTCCAAAATCTCTCTAAGAATAACACATGAAACAGTTTTATATTACTGGTGGCACATTCTGTCTTTAAGGTGTACAGGAGACTACTCAGAGGTATTTTTTAATCCCACTTTGTTTCATCATGTCTTCTTACAGTTTCCATTTTATATTTAGTTTCATAATCCAAACAATTCTGAATTATTTGTATAACAATAAAATATAGAGTTTCACTAACTTAAACAAACTGTTCACCAATCACAGCCCTACATATACATTTTACATTCTTCTGTCTATTTTTAATGGCAATATGTGAAATAAAAAGAGAAGTACATTTTCAGAAAAGTATCTTTAGTGGGCTTTGAAATAGCAAAAAGTTGAATTCGTGTTTTCTTAGTTTACACAAGATGGAATCAATAAGGGATTGCATGTATTCTTTAAGCAAATTTCTTTTGCATTTGCTAAATACAGGAATATATTCAGACAAAGAGCTGTAATTGCAGTCTCTCAGCTGCTCTGGCCTTTTCCAGCAGCTATTGAGGGCAGGTCTCTCCCATAATGGCTTTGTGAGGCCAGCTAGAGCCAGACAGTGGGGAAAAGGTTGTGGAAAAGGCTTCCAAATGAAGTACTCTGCCCTCTGAAGATCACTGTTCTGAGCCAAGGACTGAGAGCTATAAGCATCAGCTAGGAGACCCTCAAAAGTCTTGTGAGCATTTTGGCTGGCTGTCCAAACTGAGGTTAAATGCTGCCCATGCAGTATTATTCACCTTAAGATTTCAAAATACATCCCAACTGTAAGATAAATGCTTTCCTTCTTCTCTCATTCATATTTGCACCAAAAAATTACATAAACAAAAATAAAAAATGGAGATCCAGACATACTCAAGCTCACATACAGTGCTTGAGTGGCAGAGACAATCCTGTTGTCTTGAGAATTAATTCTATTAGTCCTCTGTAGACTATTTCACTGTGCTGATTTCCCTCCAGTCATGAGGTACAATGACAATGCTAGATAACAGCTATAACGGGGAATCTCTGGTGTTGGTGAATTCAGAACACCAGTTCAAATTCTTAATCATTGAAATTGTGGAAGGAATCACTTGTCATTTTGCCCTTCCATTCTTAAACTGAGTTTAAATGACTCATATGTTTTACTTCATCAAATACTTCACCCCTTTCCCCCAAAAAAGTGCTATGTGTGATGAGCAAAAGCAATTAATAAATAATTCAGCTCAATCCCATGATTTTGTGCATTAATACATGAAGCCTCTGACCCCCTACAACAAGAATTTTTTAGTGATTAAAGAGACATTCTGGCATAAGTAGGTCAAGTGTAGAGCTCTGGAGCTTCCTTCACCATCTGAATCTGAGTTTGCAGCCTTTCTCTCCTTAATTATAAAATCCCAGAAATTGAGGGAAATACAGAAAAATCTGAAACCCTATAAATAACACATAGCAATGCTTGGCTTCTTTGGGGTTTCTCAGGTGTTGTCATGTTCTGAACTGTGCAGCCAGCATCCTTCATACATTAATAATCAAGAGAAGAGACATTAAAGAATAGGAAATATGTGAATAATACAAGAGACAAGGGAAATATAATGAAAGCAAGTGTCCTTCACCTGACATTGGGCATGATCATTCTGTCCCTGTGCAAATATATCTCAGGCTTCAGGTTTGGTAATGAGGCAGTAACTTGCTTGTAAGTGCTACTGAAGGCAGATAAAGACAGCTGTACTTCCAGATAGCTGTAATTCTCTATTACTCATACTGCAGAATTGAGTCCTTCAAGATAATAGCCAAAAATTAAATAAGCCTTTTAACTGCACTGTGTTAAGTGGGGTCCCTGGCATTCTCCAGCATTAGGAAAAGCTGCATTAAAAGCAGCTTCATAAAATTTATCTTTCCTAAGCTTGCAAGCAGACTTCTGATCAAACTGAACAAGGGCAGACATGCCAAGGTGACAGAGGAGCCAGCAGCTCTCCCATGTAGGGGGCTGGTGAGCAGAGCCAGGCACTCTGGGCAGGCGCAGCTATAACCTCCCTGTGCATCTCACCCTGTCCCACATCTCCTGGAGGTGGCCGACAGTATACTAAATGCATCAGCATTGCTGTGCCTATGGCTCATGCATATGCTTTGCCCTCAAATTAGGGAAGTGGGATCCTGAAGGTATTCACCTTCCTGTCTTGCTCCTAGTCCAACTCTGATTCTACTTAAGTGGTCGGCTCTTGGCTGCAGAAGCAGAGCTAATACTTATATCACAGGATGCCTGTCAGGGTTGAGAACCTGCAGATAATTTTTAAATTTAAGCAGCATTTGTTATGTATTATTATTTAATTAGTCAGAGAAAAATGCTTGAGGAAGAAGTCAGGTGAAGAATACAGCTTCTCCGTGCCAATTGTAGTCCTTTGAAAACTGCAGTTCAAAATCACTGCTACTCTGTGATTGAAACTCTTAGGGGCAGAGCTTATAACCCTGAACTACTCCAAACTCATTTTTTTACATTTAGATGGCTTTGATGATAAGCTGAATCTAATCTGACTTTGGACAACTAATAATACCTCATTAAAAAAAAACAACCACTATACCACTATACTCAGCATAATGTGCAGCCATGGAAGATCATCCTCCCAACTATTTAACTGATTGAATGATGGAATGATTGGTCTTTTCAAATAGAGGCAGTGCTTAATATAGACTTACATGGCTGTTAAACTTCCAAGGTCCCCACAGTGGTGAGCTGAGAACTTCAAGGGATCAAATCTCACAGATTCTGTGCTATTAAATTGTCCCTGAAATTCATTTGCATCCTTGCGGCCAAATATTCTGATAGGTGCCATACTTGTAAACAAAGTTTAAAAGTAGTAGACAATGCTTACAAACAAAGTACCATATCAATAACAGAGTAACAGTTAACAAAGTTGTATTTATGAGAGGGGAAAACAGAAATTCTTCTTGTCTATTCTGTAACCCAAGTTTAAGGAAACACACATTCCATTCTGGATCCATGTTCAGAAATTCTCTCTCTTGGTTGAAACTGGCAAATCCTTTTGACCCATACTTAGTTCTCCTGATGTTCAGTTAGAAGTAGTGATTAAATCTCAAAAAAAGAAAAAAATCTTTTAAATTACAAGAAATGAGTCCATGAGTCCAGGAAGAGAATGTGAATGTAGCCATCAAGAGTAAAAATATAAAAAATAAATAAAATAAAATAAAATAAAATAAAATAAAATAAAATAAAATAAAATAAAATAAAATAAAATAAAATAAAATAAAATAAAATGCTGAATTATAAAATAAGTATTCCACTTGATCCCAACACAACCACAGTCTTTACTAGGAGTGACCTTGTTGGAAAACTGATATCACTTATTTAGAAATCGATTTGATCTGCAGAATTTGAATGAAGTAGTTCTTGGGCAGCACTGTTCATTAAAAGGCACATTGAGGTTTTGGTTTTACCAACTATAGAAATAGAGTCCAGTGACAACATGCAAGTGTCTACTTGCATGCTAACTATGGGTTTATAGAAGTAAATGACAGATTACATGTAAACACTCATCCATACTAATCCAGTGAAAAGAATTTGTGCCATATTTTGCTGGTGTGTTTTCGAAATCCAGCTGAAAATATAATCCATTATTTTCTCTAGCCTCAAATAACATGAAAACAAAATAACCTACCATCTCTCTATTTGAGTTAAGCAATATATCTTTATATATCTTTGTCTTATTAAAAAGATATGGTCTATGTTTTTTGAATGATGTGCAGTGACTAGATTTTGAAAGATGATGGGAAGGCTTTGGCAGTGCCAAGTGGAGACCATGAAAGGCTCAAAGTAGTACATTTAGATCACCATGCTGAAATCTCATGTGGATAGTTGAGAACTGAGTTTTTTATATTTTGTAATTTTTTCCTTTCTCCTCAGGTCAAGCAGAAAGTTAAATAGAATCAAATGTCAAATTTGGATTTACAGAATACTTTGCCTTTTTTGCCTTTTTTTTTCCCACTTACAGAAGTGTACACGTAATACTTCTGTGTATGGCTAAGAGATTTATTATTGTTTCAGTTTGCTTTCTTCTCTAGCTTCATGTTATGCCTTGGAATTGTTTATATGCTTCTTTTGTGATTCATATGCCTAAAAGTCTGAAGAAAAAACATGACTATTTGTAAGCTCTCATAGGAGTAATCCATTAATAAAATGTCTGTGGATTTCCATCCAATGCACTGTCCATTAGCTCATCAGCTAATTGTAAACCGTGTAATGATTTACAATATGTAGATATGGGAGTTTCCTGCATAACAAAAGAAGATCTCTAATTTATGTGCATGGAGAACTGTTTAATTTTCTATTATAAGGGAAGCTCTGTGTATGACCTTGCATCTAAAAGCATTTGATCTTTAGCAACTGCTGAAAATAGATTCTATACAAAGCATGAACTCGGCAATATGAACATGGCAGTATGAAAATTATACATCTTTGCTTTGATGCTTAGTGCAATAAACTAGTTCTTATGTGTGAGCGCACCAGCTTTCCAAATCTTGTGTTACATGAACCAGCATGGTACTATTTTCTATTTTTTTCCATGGTGAACATGGTTTGAGATGTGTTCAGTATGTGTTATTATTCTCCCTTGTAATAGGACTGTATTAATACTAATCATTGAATTAATGAGAACAGGTGGCCCTTCTGTTCACTCTGTTATCCCCCCCCCCCCATCAATCCCTTTCATTGAGTGAGATCTGCTACTTCTTTTTTTCATGAATTATGTGCTGCTTTTCAACTCAATCAATACACAGTACCAAAAGAGGTTTTTCAGGTGTTGTTACCTGAACAATATCTCCTATTCTCAATGAAAACAATTTAATACAATGCTTCTTCTGTACGTTGCATAACCTAGTTAGTAGCTAAAATAGGTATGGCAGACTATCTAAAACTGTGGTGTATCATATTATACAAATAAGATCTGTGAATGGTTTCCAATGAGATCTGTGGATCATAGGTTTACAAGAGCATTTGTGTCTTTGTATGCACTAATGCCCCAGCAAAGAGATGGGGGATGCGTTCATGGAAGTATGATAGTTTTCATTATTTTTCAGTCTTGTTTCTCTAAACAGAGGAATTCCAGACAGCTGCATGAATATTCGTATTACCAAGTAGAATACAGAAAGCAAATATTTTTTTATTGCATATTTGCTTGAAAAGCTCAAGGAGTGGCATTAGAATAGGCTGCAGAATTTTGCAAAATAAGATAAAGTTTGGTACAGATGATGCAAAAGGGCTAGAAAGCAAATAATAGGAACATCTGACTTTTTTTTCAGTGACTGTTCCATTGTAGGACAGTGGGTTTTAAAGAATGTACTCAGAATCTTTAAGTTTATCTAACAGTATAAATCGTTTTATAGGAGAAGGAAAGATATCAGCAGCATGAAGGCAGAAGAACAAGGTAGAAGTCTTGGATAATAATAAGAAGCAGTACTAGCAGCAGCCTCTTTGGCTTATATTTTGGCCAAAGGTATGTTAGTCTTCATTTGCTAATACTTGCTATGCAGTGAGTACAGGACAAGAATTATTTCTTCTACCTGAAGAGTCAGCAATAGCTTTGATGCATATGGCATTCATAAACAGTATTTTCTTTCTCCAGTTATCCCTGCCATCTTAATAGTTAAACGTTAAAAGGAAATTTTCCACATGGTTTTTAACCCTTGATTTTGGCATTTATTAAGCAAGTCTTATTTTTAATCCTTTCCACTGAAAATTACTGTCTAATTTACTTGACTAAGCTAACTTCTTCTTCAGTATAAATCATTATGTTGGTGATCTGAAAAAAGAAACAGTCTACTCATAAAATAATGAGTTTCAAAATGAGGAGAAAACAGAAATGCGGATTTCAAGTTCCAAGTAAAAACCAAAGTAAAAACTTCAGTGTCTGAGTAGATGAAGTTATTAGCTGACCTTCACTTTTTTCTCTTCAATTGCTTCATATCCTGGGTTCAGTTGTCCCTGAGCTATCCGGACTAAAATGAAAGCAACAACTTTTTTTTTAATGAACTACTATATGAAATTTTAGAAGTAATAAGCAGAAAGGCAAATGAAGCATGCAGTGGCAAAAGTCTAAACCATTACAGCTTTCAAACAATTTTTTGCAAAGCTCAGTTAAGCATAGATTACACACTATTAGGATATAAAAGGTGTTCACTGTGAAGTTTTTGTGCATTTCTTTTGGTTTAGAAATGTAGAGAAGCCCTAGAATTCCTTCATACCAACATTGCTACCACTTTTTACCAACTTTGAAGAAAGACATGGCCCAAGGATACATGAAGGACATAGGTTTTTCTTCTGATTTATCCTAGTTCAAAGCATTATGGGAAACGTAAAACATTGTGTAGACATGGCAGGGGTGAATGAGCACAGTGCCAGGAATGTCACAAGTAAACAGTAACTTATCTCTTTCCAAGGAATAGTCACTGACACTTTCTTGTGACAGACTCATACATATCTTTTCCAAATATAATTCACTCTATAAAGATTTGTCCCTTTGTCTCCCAAATCTTCATCTATCAGATCATATTTAACATTTTCTCTTATTCTGTGGCTGCAAAATGTTCAGTTTCAGATTTATGTGGGATGTTCAGGCCATAATTGGATTAAGGAACAACTGAAAATGAGAGATAAATATTTAAACAAACAAAAACAGATAAAATTGTTTCAGATCATTTACACTGTAAATATTAATAGCTGTGACATAAACTACATTTAACATCTGATTACAGTTCACTAACTGCCTGGTCTATGTTAGAAGACTGAATGTGTCATACAGGGACTTAATTGGCACTATTAGACTTTGTACTGATCTTTGATATTAGTCATGTTTTTTGAACTTTTGATCATTTTCGAAAATACATAAACACAAGAAGATCCAGTCATCTCCTTTAGGTCATTCCTGATTTTTCCCCAAAATTTTGATCTCTAATTATAGTTGCTTATAAAATCTTCAGTTCAGAAAACTTTACAATTTTTTTTAAATAAAATTGTTTTAAAGAACAATTAAAGGCATTTTAGCTGAAATCTTGGGATAATGTGTAAATTTACAGAAAAAGACCCAAATTTTTTAAACATATTTCAGAATTTAGGGTAATTACTTACTATTTCCATGCAGGTATTATAGTACCATAAAAATAGACTAATTCTTGACATTCTGAGGATAAAATCCTTCAAGCCTGATGGCAATTCATTTAACATTTTCCAGTGTTAAACTAAGAAACCATGTTTAAATATTATTTCTAAAATATGTAAACAATAGATATCCTTTCCTGCTTGTCCTAAGATCCATATGAGAGGGTAGAATGAAATGGAATGGCAGAAGATCTGATTAAATGGGCTCTTTACCATTGTGGGCAATATGACCGAGTTATATAAATAAAATGACTCACTGTAGAAAGGTCTAAATTTTCTAAACCAACACAAATTCCAACTGTTTTAGCTAAAACTGATGGCTTTTTTTAAAGATCATTCTATCATGTCTATGTAGACCAGAGTCAGACCATTTTATTGATTTTTTTAAACTCGGGTGTGTACACTTTCACTTAATGTCTAATGTTAATTGACATCTTATATTTGAAAATGATGCTCTTGATATAAGATGTCATAGGTCATGTGTAGTGTTTTCAGATAATTAAAACCAGCTAGGTCACAGTTACCAATCTTTAAAGCAGGTAAGTCACTGGGTTTCAAAGTAAGCTCATCCTCACCCTAAAGTAAGGATGTGAAAGCTACATCATTTGCTATCTACCTATCTATATGTATATATGTATATTTAAGCATATAGTGAAGCAGTATGCAGAGTACAGAAACACACACCACCAAAAAAACGAGGACTAGATGACCCAAAAGGATTACATTCTGTTTTCTTATCTGTATTTGATGTGTTTTATTCCATAAATTTTTTTCTAAATTATTTTCTTCATTTCCCTTACTTTACTGTAACTGAATCAAAAATATGTCACAAATAAAAAATGTGTTTAATAAATGCAAGAAAAGTATTATGTAATATAACGGAAGTAAGAATTACTACTTTTTTATACCTTGTTTTACCCTTATTTTTACTTGTTGTAAGTGTAAGAAGGAGAAACAAATATGTCTCTTCCACTCAAGATATTGTAGCAAAAAAAAAAAAAAGAAATAGCTTTAATTGACATCAGTGCTAAGATCCCATGAAGGAACACTATTTTTATTTCCATTAATTGTGATATGCAAAGGATGTATAAAAATCAAACTTACTGATAATAATACCACATACCTCAGAGTACTGTCATTTTTCTAACATCTTCTATTTTGTGTTTCTCAAAACTTAATTACTCCAAGTTAATCAGAAGTTCAAGGATAAATGTTTTGAAAAAAAATATATCAAAAGAAATACATAAGATTTCTTAAGAAAATCTATGGTAATGGAATCACAGGAAATTACACTGTGGTTGGTAATACTTAAAGTTCCACTCCTTCCTTTGGGCCGTAGGAATATACAAACAAAAAATCGGTCTGCTCCCCAGCTTACTGCCTAACTCCCACCCCTGTATAGGTGGTGTTTGATATTTGCAGCTTCACCAAGGAGTGGGTATATGTGCAATTCTGGGAGTCCTAATGCAAAATTTAGGGTACTAGAAAGCAAAGTATCTTAATTCCATGTCCAGTTGAAGGTAATTAAAAGGGATTGATCTGAATAATACAGGGGCCCATGTTCTGTTCTGAATTATGCAAGTTCATGCCCAGTGATACAGGTATAATATATGGAACTGACCCAGCAGAAGGAATGTGACAAAGAATGAACAATCTGGTTTTTATTTGGAGGACTTCTGCCCAATATTCTGGCTGTTCTACAGCCATTAGTGGAGAAATCATTCATTTACTGTGTCCACTGAACAATGGCTTTTATTCTGATAAAAACTGTTAATTTTATTAATCTTTGTCTGGCTCAGCTAATGAAGTGTGGAATATCTGCTGAAGAGGAAAATAAGTCAACAAAACTTAATGCATCAAATATATACTACTATGTGGGTGTTTTTTTCCTAAAATGCTAAGAGGTGAAAACCTGGTACTTTTACCCAGCTTGCCATTCAGTCTGAGCAATTACTTGCTTGAAGCAAATGATGTCTAGATACTGGAGAAAGATAAAGTTGAAAGACTATTCATTAAAAATATTTTCCTCCTCAATAAATGATTTGGTTTTTGAAGTAAATTGAACATAAAGAGTAGGAAGGAAGAAGAAAAATTTGAAATTTTATCATACCATTTAAGTTTGCTTATGTCACAGAGAAAGTAAATGGCAATAGAGTATAAAGGAATCTAATCCATAAAGGAAGAGAAAAAGGTTAAAGAAGTCAACAGTAATTAAATGGTGATTGAAGCTGAAAGAAAATTGATCTGTGTTAGCTGAAGGCCATTCTTGCCTTTTGGGATGTTATGCATCGGTGAAGAGGGGAAATAAAGGTTTTTCTTGTTTTGATATGGAAATGCATGTCACATCTTCTTAGCCTATGGTGCTGTGACTCAAGACTACACTGAGTTTCTGGTACACTGATTCTAGTGTCCTATGCATGCTTGTGGGTACTGTGTAAAGATAAGATGCTCTAACAAAGCTTGGCAAGGTCAAAAGGCATGGGAGCTTCAACGGTTTGCCTGCTGTTTTGTCTCGGGGCAAAGAAAGAAAAGCACCCTAAAGCAAATGAATCTAAATAGGGGTAGCACTGACACATGCATGTAAAAGCTGTGCAATATCCATGACTCAGGGATGCAGTGATGCTCTCACAACACATCTGAAGTTTGACTCTTTGGGGGGGATACTCTTATTGCTACCATGGATCAATATGAAAGGAACATTATGTAGAGAAGTTTAATAAATATCAGCAGCACTGAAAAGTACCTTAGAGTTTTGGTTTGTTGATTAGCTTTCTGTCAGAGCATAAAGAAATAAAAACCTGAATCTAAACCTGTAACTCTGCTCTAGTTACATATTCTCCATAACAAATGAATTACCAAATGTCACTGTAAACAGTAGTTTCTAGGCCAGGCAGAATTCCACTTCACAGAAGTCTTCTGTTCTTGCAAAGATCAGTGCCTCTTCCATTCCCCAGGGCCTTATAAAACAGAATACATTTCCCTGTTGTCAGATGTGGAGTGTGTGCTGTAGGCAAGGACCAGACCTTGTGGATGATTGCTTGTGGAAGAAATGTTGGACCATGGTAGAGCGTTACAAAACCAGCAATATTTACTGATTAGAGAACAAATCCTTCCATCATCACTTAGTTGCAATTTCTGTTTATGTCACTGGGAGTACGAAATGTGTTATGAGTCAGTACAGTATGATTTGGTCGTAGTTGTATAGATTTGTGAAATTAAGTGAATTTAAATGGAAAATCAAGTAATTTGCCTTACCTAAAGAGTAACAGACAGCTACTAGATGTTCTGGACTACAATTTTTATGAGTTTTTTTTTGTTTCTAGAGAGAGCTGTAGATACTTACCATTAATAACGTTTATGTTAAAGAAAGATGTAAATTCTTTCTCTAATGAAGAAATAGGAGAAGTAACAAATAAAGCACAACAACCCTTTTCCTTGCAAAATTATATCAGAAATCTTTCTATTCCATTGTGGATATGTCACCAGCTGCATGCCATTATCTTGCTTAAGTTTGTCAAGTGTAATGATAATAAAAATCACTTGGTGTAGCCACCTCAAAAAGTAGCCCTGAAAGGAAAGCTGAGGCTTCATCATGCAATTCTTTTTTACCCTGTAGATCACTTCAATCACTCAGTTTATTCCTCCACCTCCTTCAGTAAATTTTCTTCTTCAACCATTAGGGTTGTAAAGTGCACAACCTCAATTTCTTACCAGCTTTTTGGGGGGACACAGTCCATTTTGATTTGCTGAAAATCTGAAGTCAGTGTACTCCAGAACCTATTAGAAGGCATATACCTATGAAAAAGAAATAGCAGATAAGCCATGAGCTGTGAAGTCAAATTAGGATAAATTCAAACTAAATTCTCTGACTTAGAGATTAAAGCAACAGAAATATTTTATACTGAAATTCACTAAATCTAGAGCTAGCAGGACCTGAAAAATTCAGTGCTTAAATTTTAGGCATTCTGACATTTCAGGCATCCACTTATGCTTAGGCTTTCTAAGAAGATTAGCTGGTACCTGGAGGCTGTCTAATGTGCTGGCACCTTTGGGGAAGATGTGGTCATGCCTAGTGCCATCAGCTCGGTGAGACACAGAGTTGACAAGGGCTCTGTAGAGCTTCAGCACAGGATGACCTGAGCCATTTTGCATCCACGTCAAACAGAGCACCTTGTTAATTCCCTGTGTGTCAGCCACAGTAACTGCTCATGGGCTTGCTTTTATCTTATATCAGTTTTCAATATGACTTCTCTTTGAGGTTTAAAATAGCACATATTGCCTGGCACTTGCTATGCACAGGTGTTTTATGGCTGTACAGAGTGTACAAATGATCTGTAGCTCTACTGACACCAGAGTTTCAAATCATCTGTCAAAAATGTGCTCACTGACTGTGCAGGCAGGTACATCTGAGCTTGTCACCAAGGGCTCACTATATAGTCCACAGGATGCTCTGTAGACCTCAAAAGTAGGCCACATGAATCATACCTTAGAAACTAAATCCCTTTACTCTCCACAGAGTAGGAACTAAGGATGACTAATTCAAATGTAAACATCTACATTGCAAATCATTAAGGTTAGGTGATGTAATTTCTGAAAGTAAGGATGACTTAAAATGGTCAGCAGAAATTTAGTGGGAGTTTTAATCATCTCATTAATATATAAACATTAGATTTAAGTGCCTAAGTGGCTGTTAGTCATATAAATCTCTTGGTTGATTCAGTCTTTGGCCAAAATTTGAATAGCTGAATTTGTACTTTTGAAAAAAGAGATCCAGTTCCCCCTCTTGGCACCTCAGAAGTTCACAAAGCCCAAGAGACAGTGCACCAGAGGTGGTCAGGCACTGCTGCAGAATTTTAGTCCCTGGGTACTCTTTCAAAGAGTGTTTATTTCAGAGGACTCAGGTTTCACTTTTTTCAAAACATTGGTGTTTGTGTAAAAGATGACGTTAGTTTCTCTGATGACTCTGCACTATTTTGTCACAGGCTGGGAGACCATGGTTCCATTCTGATTGTGACCAAGTGAGTTTGATTCTGTACCTTCCAGTGCGTTCCTTAAACTGCAAGTTAGAAGGTCTTCTGGACTTGGACTAAAGTAAAAGTGTTTTTTGTTGAAGGTCTACTTCACATTGATTCTTGAAGATATAATGATAGTATGAATGGCTATATAGCTTAAAAAGCATAAAATTTGTAAGGGGGACAACTGAGTCTATATTAAAAATTACGGATGTCTATTAACCAGTGCACAGATAACATGAAACAGGAAGAGTCACAGACAAAATCACAGAGACCTAAAATGATACTTCCATTCTAAAACAAATTCTAGATTCTGCTACCTAATGCTTTACTAATGCTGTGGGAAAGGGAACATCTTCAACAAGAAGAGAGTAAAGGGTTATTGTACAAATATGGTCTTCCTGTTAAGATGGAGGTAGACTTGAATTATCTATAGAAAAGGAAGAATAATTCTCAGGTTGATTTTAACCATTTTGAAATATCAGAAAGGGAGGAAAAAGCCAACAGTTTCTTACAGCTGCTTTCTCTGCAAAATCAGTTTTTTAAAAATTCCAATTGAGTGTCTCAGTTAACAGAAAAACAGTGCTCTGTACTGCTCAAGTGTGTCCTTCTAAAACCTTAAATCATATCCAAGTAAGGAAAATACAATCATAAATTCTGAGAGCTTATATTTGAAAATGCTGTAAGGTCAACAAAACTGTCACAAAAATATACTTTTTAAAAACAGGAAGCCTTTCAGTTAGTCTACAGGGCCATTTTCTGGTAATGATACAGAAGGAAAAGCTCACTTCAGAGTTTATGTGAATTATATCAGTGTTCACACTCACATTCAGGAATAATTTTTTTCTGTTGTTGAGTACTGAGCAGAGTATCTCTTTGAAATTGAAATGACTACAGAAATGGATAAGGAACAAATGGACAACTGAACAGTAAAAAATAGCCAAGAGCAGATGTTATTCAGGCAGTTGTTCTAGGACAATGCAAGGATGCAATAGCTGAGTTATTACTGGGGGTATGCAACTTCTTGCCTGGAACTGCCTTAGTAAAAGGACTTGAGACTGCCAAATGGGATGTCTGTTTATAGAAATAATTCCAGGGATGATTTGAGGAACTACAGGCCTGTGAGTCTGAAATCTACAGTGCACATCAGTAGCATGTTTAATGAGAACAGAAATAATACACATCTGGAACTACTCCCTGTTTTTGTCCAATGAAGTATTGCTTTATAAATTCAGAGTAGTTTGAAAAATAAAAAACCATGTAGATAAGGATGATCTGGTAGGTACCATCTACTTGGATTTCCAAAAGGCTTTTTACAAAATCCCTCAGTAAAGATTTTAAGAAAGTTAACATCTGTGGCCTAAAGGGGAATTTTTCTTTGAATATCTGAATGAAAGACAGAAAATAGAGGGTAGGAGTAAATGTTTAGTTTCACATTGGAGGGAAACCACAAAAAGAATTCTTCAGAGACTGTTCGATATATTGAAAATGTCTTGGAAAATGGACAAGATTGCTAACGTTAGTCACCCTGAATATCAAAGGACAAGAGCCAAATGTGGCGGACTGCAAGCAAATGTTATGTCACTAAACAACTAAGCAATAAAATGGTGAAGGAAATTTGATGTTGAACAATTTAAAGCAAAAAAAAAAGGAAAAATTTTAGCTTTATATAAAAAATTTGGGGTGCTGATCTTTACAGTCAGGAGTGAGATGTAGTTGCAAAGATGGATATGTGTCAGTTGCAAAACTGAATGTAAATGTCATGGAAGTATTGAGTAATTGTCAAAAAGACAAGTAAAATATTTAGATTTTATTTTTAGGAAACGGATAGAACAAACAGGGAACATCACTACACCACTATATAATGTCAAGCTCTTCCTATATCCAAAGATTTTCAAATTGTGGTCTCTTTATCCCAAAACAGATGCTGTAGGTTTAATTCACGTTCTAGGCAATGAGGTCTTGAAAAGAGATTTAGATTTATGAAAGTACTACTGACATCAGGTTTTATTTCTTGCATTGCTCAGAAAATGTGCATTTGGATATGGTTTTAACTGACATGCTTCTGTACTCTTATAGCTTTATTTTATGGGGGGATATCTTTTTTTGGCATGAAATAAATTACTCAGAAAAACATACCATTTGCATAGATTGAGTATTTTTGATTGTAATCCATGGCAGGATTGTGAATGTTTGTTGGTTAGCAGGACTTCTTAGTGGTGATGAGTATGCCTTCTTTTGCCACATTGAAATTTCACAAATAAATTCACCTGAAATACAAACCATCGAAACACACAGAAGTAATCCTTCTTTCAGATATTGACATAATAGAACTTTTGAAAGAGAGATAATAAAACTTAGCTGATAAATGTGCAAGAAATAATATCAGCAAGTATAAAAACAGAATTCTAAACAGGATGTGACCAACAATTATGGTTTCAAATTATTTAATTTTGGCAAGAAAAGCAGTAAGTAAACAGCCCTCCTTATGCAATTTTGAGATCAGAAGTTTTTAACAAAAGGAAGTAGCTACCAAACAACATGGACTTAAATTGTGAAATTCATTGCCAAAGAATACCACAGAAGCCAAAAATATAATGCTCTTACAAAATAATTGTATAAATGAATGGAAGAAAATGTCCACTAAGAGCTACTAAACCCAATGACTTGGATATATGTTCCAGCCCTTATAGTCCATGATTTGCAGATTGTCAGGAACCAGAAGGATGTACAAATGAGTGGTTTAAGTCTTACAAGCATTGCTTTTGCTCAAAATAACAAACTATGCTCTCCTACTCTGGCTATTGTATTTCACCACTGATCATAAGAAATACTAGCCAAATTTAAGTATACATAGAAATGGTCCGAATCACCTTTCCTAATCGGCAGTCTACTTTTAAAAAATATATAACTAAATAAATAAGAAAACAAAAATTAAAGCCTTTTAACAATTTCTTCAACAATCTCTTAAGGATAGGCTGCATCATATGTAAGTAGTTACAACGTTCTAGCAGTGCAATCTGACATTTGCAGTTAATACTTACCACATTAAAAAAAATTAAAGTGTTGAGTTCTTCCCACTCCCCATGCATCATCCTGCTCTCCTACTATAAGTGCTTTTGGGGAGAAATTGCGATCTGAAGAGATGTTTAATTCCTGAAAGAACTCCTTTTATTCACAGTGGAAGATGCATGAATTTTACAAATCTCTACCAAAAAAAGTTTTTTGTTAATAGTTGGTGAAAAAAGCCTAAGGAAAATGTGTACCTAATCCTATTAGCTGACTTAATATAGAATTATTAAAAGCCTTGATACACAGGATTTAACACAATCTTTCTAGCAGGGTGTGATGTAATCTATTTTTGTTCCTCTGCTAGCAGATGGCTTACCTTTAAGTAATTTCCAATATGTTAGGAGATCAAAAGCCATCCTTACGCCACTGAGGCAGTAATCGTTCCTCTCTGCTGGGGGTTGCTTGGGACTGCGGTGGGGATATGCAAAGGCTGCTGGCATTTCCAAACATAGGAGGCCGACATTTCTTCACACTTTGAAGTTAATAATCCTTCAGAAGTTGAAAAACTGAGGGATTTTCAAAACCCTTTTAATGTTCTATATGCCATGTGCTAAAGTAAATATCTGCAAGTAATCATTGAAGACTAGTGCAAGGAAGAGCTTCCCAACATGAACACTGCATGCAAGTTCTGCTGGACTGTGCAAGGCACATGTCTGTGCTACTGGGTACAACCTCTCTGGATTGTGAACACACCATATTTATTTGGTGGTCACAGTTTTTGCCCTTCTTACATTAAAAGTAACAGAATAAATGGTATTATCTCAATATGACTTAGAAGTAAGAAACAGTGAATTGACAATTTCCAAAAACAAAGAGTGCAGAAGTTAGTTCTCAGAAATCATAATGAAAGGATCTGTATTTAAATGTTCCAAAAACTGACTCATAACAAATATTTAAATAATTTAGAGTTAAGTTTGGAATTAGTTTAACCTATGTGAAGGTCTAATGTTATTGAAATAACTGAAGGCCATTTCATGTGAAATTAAAAATAATACTTGAGCTGGGTGTATTTATTCTTGAAATTTTAAAAGTCTAACCATTCAAGAGCAGGAAGTCGGTGACTAAACACCTGGAAAAATGTTTGCTTCTGCCAGCTGTATCTTCTCCACAGTTACAATGCATTTTTTTTTCTGTGTTTGGACTTATTCAAGTCATTCATTCAAGCTGAGAAAGTGATCAAGTATGGAAAAACAAGAAAACTTGCTTTCTTCTTTCAGTATATGAATAAAAATTGAGTTGTAGAGGCTTGGATGTATTTGATTTAAACTCTTAAAGAGTAGAGTGATGAGAATACCTCAAAAGCATTAATGAAATGCAGGCAATATGCTCCTAGTCCATTTTAACATATTTTGATAATAGTAGTCATTAGTTTCTTGAACATTCCAATTATCTAAGACACGTTTTTATATCAGTTTCCTGCAAGCATCCAGAAACAATTTATAGGCTAATCATGACCACAACTTTAATTATCTTGTTGGTAGAAGCATCGTATACTATTTTATCAGCATAATACAGTACAAAATGAAGTCAGAAAGAGGCACAGTAAGACATCATTATAATCACATGCTCTTGAACACCTGCTGTCAGCATAGCACATTGTGCCAGGGTGACCTGAGGTACCCAAAGCTGTCAGTAACATTTGGAAGCCGAGCCAGATGTGTGCCCCATGTACCTGTGAGGTACATGGCTCAGGCAAAGTTGCCACTGCCATCTTGTCTGTGCATCCTGGCAGCATGGAGGATCAGGAGGGCTCATTAGCTCTTCTCAGCTGCATTCAAGCAAGTGCAGAAACCTTTTTCGCTGTTTAACTTCCCCAGCAGGAGAACTGACTCAAAGAAAGGTTAGAGAAGGACCATGTCAGGGTTCTGCAGAGCAAAGAAAGGAATTATACTGAAATCATGTCCAGAAGTGTTGCCTCAGTGCAATTTACTTCTGCCAAGGTAATGCGATAACAGTTTCAATGTGCTCACAGGCTCCAGAATCAGCTTCATTTGTCCAGGCATCCTCCTCCCTATTTGTCTTTTCTCTCCCTTCATGATCTTATCTGTTTGCTTCTCTTTTTCCTCATATTTTAAACAAGTCCATAATTTTTGTACAGTGCTATTCACTAGTTAGATTCCAAAGCTGAAGAGCCTTCTGTTTTATCCCTGTTTTCAAGTTAGGAAGCTGAGGTTCAGAGCAGAGATGTGATTTATTCAACATAAGCCAAGATCCTTGTGCTTTAGTCAATCACCTCTGCTTCTCCCTAAGCTCTCCTCTTTTAATAAAATGAGTCTTTGCTTTTACTTTAATACTTATTATTAATGAGAAAGCTACACTGAGCGAAAGGCTAAAATTACCTTGAAGCCTTACTGGCCAATGTTCACAAAAATGAAATCTCTCCAGTGAGGTGGATTCAAACAACATGTTTGTCCAACTAATAATGTGACCACAGAGGGAAAAACAGTCAACCATCACATTAGGAAGACATCCTTGTACAGTCAAGGGAAATCAAATAAGATTTCCTTTGGAATACATGTCTTGCAGAAATACCTTAGTGCAATGCCATCTCTTTCAGTTATGTCAGCATGGGAAATAAAAAATCTAAGTTTGCAATAGGTGTCTGAGAAGGAGTATGAATCTTGTAGCCATTAAAGAGAAGAAAAAAGCTTCCTCTATGATTTGCACTTGCATTTCTACCGTGTATTCTGCACTCTTTCCACATCTAAGCTGGTCAGGATACCCAAAGGAAACAAAATAATTCAGTTCACAATAGGCTATAAACAGAGAATATCCAGGGTTCATGTCAATTAGAAAAAGGAGTACATCCTCAAGCATAGCTCAGTGTCTTGGATTTAAGTCCCTCTCCAAGAACACGATTGCAAAAATACAGACATCTTAGTAATGCTTCCCAGGTATGCTTGCTGCCTGAAATTTCAACTGAGGAACCTCAGGCTGGCATATTAGCAAAAGCAAAAGGCACCACTTTCTTTTAAGCACAGCACAGGGAACAATTATGCACAAAAATCTCTCTGATATATATTCCAGCACAGGCCAATGGTACACAAGCCATCCCATCCCAAGGTGTCTGGACATAAAGGGCTTGTCAAAATGAATATGAGATGACTACTGTGAGTCTGTATATATAGAAAAAAGCATAGCACAGCAGTGACTGCACAGCACTTTCTGTATTCCTACTGTGTACGAGGCAAAGATTTTTCAGTTCATACATCATTCACAACTTGCTACAGGGATTCCACAAAGCCAGTACATATCCTTTACACAAAGGAAGGGGGAAAAGAAGAGATTCAGAAAAGAAAAGATTCTGAAAGTATGTCTGCTGGATGAGTAGTCAGTGTCAGGGGCACACACAAAGCTTAGCAAGAAGCAAAATAAATAAGTAAACAGTGACATTGCCTCTACTCCATCCACCCACTATGATACAAAGCACTACCTCCGGTATCACAGAGTATCTTCTCACTGCAGAGGAAGAGAGCAACCTCTGAAAGGCTTTCTCCATCTTCCTCCCCCTCTCCCTCCCTGCCTCCACCTCCCCAAGAAGCCTTTAATATACAAATGGTAAGAAAAATGGAGAGAATAAATGATAAAATAACATGGAATGGAGCATGGTTTAGATTCAATTCACCCATCTTTACCAACCTACAAGGAAGATATCTCATCTTGGATACTTACTTAGATTCTTTTACAGCCCCTTCCAAGGGCCATGTCTTCACTCTTCAGAGGCTATTGTAGGAACCTGTTAACAATAGAGGTCAATATGGATGAGCCATGGATAAGTGTTTTTGTCTTTGCTCATTAAACACAGCACCTATTATGTTGGTCATGCATTGAATCACTTTTGCTGAAAAATGTTCTTCAGAGGAGATCCTGCACAGGGACACACAGGAACATCCTGTCACTAATCGACCTATACGAGTGAAAGAAAATCAGTCATACATAGTAAGCAATGAAAAAATTTAGAAGCAGTGGCAAGACAGAGCAGATTAACATCAATCCAGATAATCTTTTCTGATTAGATCACTTTTGGGGACTGAAAAAATAAAAATAATTCTTTTTTTTTTTTTGGCACAAATCACTTGGGGAACAGCCCCAGACCTGCATGAAGAAGAGACCAAATATGAACTACCTTTCTTACCTTTACTTGCCTAAAAAATTAGTTAAGAAAATATAACACTAACTACTACGATTGATGGTTACAGGTAATGCCTGTTGTTGTTTTCCTTGAAGCGTCATCCTTAATCCACTGCTTAAATAAAGTTTTCTAAAAAGAAAATATAAGGGCTTCATACAGCACGGGTTCTGAGCCATAAGCAGTGGTTAAAAAGTAGTTTATAGATACTAATATCATACACAAGGCAGCACTGCAGCATAGTGCCAAGCCCAGATCTAATCTTGAAATGTGTTTTAACTCTGAAATGAATACTGTACTGCAGACTGCCTGCTAGTTTGGTTTCAACCATATTTTATCTCCTGGGGTTCTGAGCTGATTGTAGCAGAAAAAGGTGCCAAGACAGTCTCCTGTATTAAAATATATGGGTTACATATGCACTAAGTTTTATACACAGTTTAGACTTAAACATCAGCAGCATAAGGCATGTTGGGATGTAAACTGTTTTCAGATGTGTCTATGGGCTCGAGTGGAAAGGAAAATATTAGTGCTACTCAAACTGATGGCAGAGTCAGGACCCAGAAGGTGAGCTACAAAGTTCTGAAGGGGAGCTGCTGTGTTTCTCAAAAGCTATAACCCTGACATTGGGGTTAGCTCTATTTCTCCCTTATACAGCAATGTGTTGCATTATGGCTGTCTAAATATTCCTGGAAGCATTTCAGAGATTTTGTGACCCAGATGTGGATTATGTGTAACACTAACTATGTACATGCTGGAGATGATTACACTGGGAGCTTTCAGATTCCATTCTGCACGTGTAGTACTGAAAAGAAACTTGACTTGTACTTATGAAATTCCTTTTGACCATAAGAAAAACAGAAGGAAACCCCCTTTGGAGACTTCCATAATGGGAAACAGGAAACAGGCCTGTCAAGAATGGAAAGTTTGCAGCACAGGAAAAACAATGGACTCTATAAACATAAATGCCATTATCAGATACTCTGCAATGGCCTTGCAATAGGTCTAAAGTTGAAAATATGCAGTGGTTTGTGTTTTCATTCGGATCTGAAGATTGGTTTATGGGTTATTCCCATTCTATTGAGATCAAGTGGTATTTTTATATTGAAAAATGGGCATAGGTTAAAGCCCAGGGATAGTGGCTTTTAAAAAGACTCTTTATGAGAGTTTTCAGCATCTTGATTCATTTCTGCTCCTTGTTTTCGCATTTCTTCACAATCAAAGTGTTTGAATTGGAGCAGTTGTCATGAAGATTAGTTGGGTAGCAATACAATGAGTTTTAATGATAGCATTTAAATATTAAAAACAAGATCCTGGTATTTCATAGTTCCTTCCATGGTTTTATTTTCTCTGCAGAACTGATAAAAGCACAGATTTTTCATTGACATGGGAGATTTCATTCAAAGGAAAGTACAGCAGCTTTTTGTTTAGAATTCAGTTAGCAATGCTCTTCTAGGGCTTCTCTGAAAGCAAGAAAACACAGAGGATTCCAGAGTCTGCCTTCCTCGTGCTTGAGGACTGCTAACGAAGGGAAACAGAAAAGAATCATAGAATGATTTAGAGACTGATTATTGGTTCAGAGTATTCCTGAAGTGTACCACAGCTCACTGCTTGTAAAGGTGCTGCTTGTAGTCCTGCTTTTGCACAGTTCAAAAAAACTCAGTAGTCACTAGGGAACACATGGCCTCTTTGGCTCTCACAGAAAGCCAAACCAATCTCAGGACAGCTTTTGCTAGTTTATATTTATACCTTAAGATCTACATTTCATCAAAATTCACTAGAATACAGTAGCCAAGCCAGAGCCTCTCCTGTTTTCAACTCAGGTTCCGGTATTATCCAGATAACTGCTATCACCACTCACCTTGCTAAGGGAGGTTTCTAGCTTCTTTGCACTGATGATAGAGAAGGTTCTGGGACATATCAACAGGTCAAAAGTTGTATCCTTGTCCTGCAGGTTTTGAGTAACTACAAGGTGGGAAGGAGAGACCTCTGATTTAATATAGATGTTTACATTACAGTGGTCAGTTTCAGTGGAATCAGGACATGACTGACCTCTCTCAGTATGTATACTCAGCCTGTATAAAATCATTGTTTCTCTACATCGACCATAAAATGAGACCTGTGATTAGCTCGGACAAATACATCCACAATGTAAATGTCAATATATGGGTCAAATAGTTTCCACCCTCACTTACACTTGCTGTGTACATTTAGGAACTCAAGGTCATCCTCATGGTTCAGCACAGTTGCTGTAAGAAAAGATGAATTCAGCTCAGACTTCTCTGAAGCACTGGCCCTCTTCTGCAAACACAACTAGAGTGTAAACAGAGCAGGACAGGACCTCTCTTATGATTGTGCTTCAGCTGCAGAAGATTTTAGACAAATAATCTATTCCCATCCAGATGGGATATGCACATCCTGGAATTTCCATTACCTTGAGTAGTGGTTAGTATGGAGTCTGTTGCATGACACTTTGTTTCTACGTAACTGTTACAGCGAGAGTTGGATGTTGCTCTTGGAGATGGTTTAGACCTGATAAGAGATTGTGTTATTGACTGGAACTACTGTATGTATCACTTATCTTTCATCTTTAGAGATACTTCATAGATCTTTTTAAATCATTCCCGTGTTTGAAATCATAAAGTTGGTAAAGTATCGATACTTTTTACCATGCTAAAGGCAGCATCAAAGATCTAAAAAAGTCTTCTGACTCAAGAACAGAAAATAGGTATTTGTATGGCTTCTAGAAAAACCTCTCTCTCACCTCAAGCAAATTCATTGGCAATGTTTTGATCTGATGATCAGATTACAACAAATTGAGAGATATACTCTTTCATGAATGAATAATGTAATTTTTGTGCAGTACAAAACATTTCTACTCTTTCTACTCTTCTAACATTCTTCTTAAAGTGATATGATTCAACCAAAGCTAAATGGGTTAATAAAAATCAGCAAGTATACTAATGCTATGTGGTACCAAATAGTATTTATTCCTCTTTCAAATATTGTTTGCTCTTCTACCCTTCTCACACTGCTCTTCATCTGTCCCAGGGAAATGGCTGCCAATGTCCCTTGGGTGTCCACAGCCTTGGTGGCCATCTGTGCATGGGAGGTCTCTGCTGAAGGAGGCCCTGTTTCCTTTGGCTCAGCTAACAGGGTTTCCACCCTCTGTGCCTGGGAAAAGGTCTTCTGTCTGTGACGTTCAGTAGTCCCACTGTGCCTCAGCATTGATCCATAGTCCTCTTCCTCGCCTCTTACTTTCAGTTTCTTCTCTTTTCAGGTCTCTGAGCAAATGAGAAACTGAGCAGTTAAGTAAGAGAGCACAAAAAGGGGCATTTGCCTTTGCAGTCACCTCTTTTTCTGCACCATCCTGGACGGTTCTCCTGAAATGGTGGTTAAAAAGTGGTGATTATGCCAAGAGGACAGCTGAAGGTTTCAATTTCTCAGAGAATTGTCTGCATTTTTTAGTTCTGCAGTTCTGTGGAGGTTTTCCTAAATGAGCTGTGACTGAGGGAAGTACAAAAATTAACTGACTCTCTTCAGGATATAAAGTGTAAAATTAAAGCTATCAGAAAGAAGAAACTGCTTCTAACAGCCAAAGGCTCAACTTCTGTCAGCTCAGCACTGAGCTCTCCCCACCATTGTCTGCCCTCGGAATTAGATTCCAGTTGCCATTTTCTGAAGTACCTCATTGACTACAGTTCAAATTTTCCTTGTGTATGATTTGAAAAGCCTGGCTATACTTTCTGCTCACCCTAGACACATCATTTTCAATGATTCCTTTATTCTGAAATTAATGACAGCATACTTTGTGGTCCTGTTGTACAGATCCTAGGAACAAATGACTTCAGACTGCTCTAGTCATCTAGGAGAGATAGGACCTCCACAGTGCAATTCATCTTCCCTATCTTAAATGTCTGTTTTAGGATAGAATAAATCACACTCTGGAAGGCTTGTCTCTTCCCATTGACTGTTAATGGACCCTAATAACTGGCAGAGAATAAATGTCTAAGTTCTGAGGTTTAAGATGAAGGTCAATGAATCCCATCATAAATGAACAGCTAAATGTTTCACTGAGGCTGTGTTACCTAACCAGAAAAGGACTCTAGAGATATTTCTGTCATCATTTTCTTTAAGTACTGATGCTACCAAAATGTTGCTTTGTTAGTGCCTTAGAAGAAGAAAGCAAGCAGGAATATCTTAGGGAGAACATCAGATACAATCCAGTAGCTGCCAGCAGGAGGAACCCCAAGCTATACATACTCACTGCTATGGTGTTCCTTTAACTTTGTATGATAGAATTATATTAGAACTAAGATAATCTTTCAAAACTGTTTATGAAATTGATGCTAATGTAAAAATGAAAGAAATAAAAACATTAATTTTGGACCAAAATTATGAAGCGTCTAAAGCCATCTACATCTTCCACCAAATCAAAGGGCTTGTTGCACAAGATTGCATTCTATTCTTGGAAGGGTCTGGGCGATGTGTGCAGCTTAGTGCACTGTGAAAAATTAAGTAAGAGAACCTGAAATGCTGCTATTGCACAGTAATGCCTTCTTTGCACTGAAGAAAAAATCCAAAGTGTGGTAGGGAATCTTTTCAAAATTCTCCCAGAAAGAGACCTTTTAGCCATAGAAGAGTAATCTGCCTTGAAAGACATATTTCATTCCCTGTCATCTATCTGTTCTGGAAGAAAAAAAAAAAAACAAAAAAACCCAGTAGATTTTTCCACAGATAATTTAGAAGGTCAAATATTAAATATTTAAGGGAAATTTCCTAAGAAAATGCAAATGCTCATACATAAACACAGAAAAATAATTATTTACCTCTGTATGTAAGGTATAGCACCCAAAGTTTTTCAAGAGTATTGAAAACCTTGAACCTGTGATAGTGAACAAAAGAACAAAAGCACAAATCTGGGATGTGCTGCTGGTGTACATGATTGATATCAGCCATAATTATTTGAGTCTTAGTTTTGCTGGTTTCAGACTAAGCATTATCCCAAAGATATAAGTATGAGAGTAAGCTCATTTTGTCCAGCCAGTTTGGTAAATAGCAAAGTTGAGAGAAATGGCGATTTAGGGACCAGTGAGCAATGCTGAAACTGAGCTCATTTTCAGTGTTCTGTGTTGCTTAGAAACACAGCTTTTATCTTCTCTGAGACCTGAAAGGTTGTGCATATACACAGGATGAAGATGATGGCTTACAGATGACAAACGTTTCAGAATAATTCATTTAGAGAAAACCCAGGTAAAGGAAAATACCGGGAAAGTACACTAATTTTAAGTTACACTTGGGCTTTTTAAAAGAAATGTTGTAATGAACAGTACTTTACAGAGATTCATTTAGTCACTTTAAAAAGTGAGCCAAAAAGTTTTTCAATTCTGAGGTTTCCACCTGTGTCCTTAACTCTCTGTCGTGGCTGGAATTTCACGTAACACTGGTAACACTGGCAAGACTACTTGGGTTTGGTGCTATTTATTTACATGTCAGAAGTCCTCATCAGATAAAAGAGGGGACGTTTAGGTTAGGTGTTCAGAAAAAATTATTCTCTCACCGGGCAGTGAGGCACTGGCACTGCTGCCCAGATAGCAGTGGGTGCCTTATGCCTGAAAGCACCCAGGGGTAGGTTGGATGGGCCCTGGGCAGCCTGAGCTGGTGGGAGGCAACCAGCCCTTAGCAGGAGGTTGGGGCTGGGTGGACTTTAAGGTCCTTCCACCCCAAGCCATCCTGTGATTCTGATTCTATCCTTCTATGATTCTGCGGACTGAAGTCCAGCCACAAATAATGCCTATCAGGTCAACATCATGCAGACAGATGCAGGCTTTTGTCTCTGACTGTTATGCAAAGGTCCACTGCTATTTTTTCTACCTTCTTACCGCCTTCAAGGAGAGAGAGACCTTCAGTGAGAGAGGTGACTTTCCAAGGTCAGATGACAGGATCACTCTGCAGAGGTGAAGCATTTTCCCTGTACAGTCAGTGGCAAGTGACAGATGCTCTCTGACAGACAGTGAGCGTTCTGTGTTGGTAACTAGAAGCAGCTACGTAAGCTTTTGTATGGAAATTCAGTGTTTAAATTGCACAAACTGGGCTAAGCACCCAAGATATCATCAACAAAGTGCAGATATTAGATACATAACTAAAGCATACTGCGTTGCCATATTGGATAATTGGCATCACAGTTATTGTTGGTTTTCTTAGTATGCACCATTTCATGAAACTGAACACCTTTGCCTGTATTATTATTTGCATGGAACCGTATTTCCCCACATATGCAATGAAGAGTGAGTATTGTCTCTTTGACTCAAGTCACTGTTGCCTCTCGAAGCAGCATGGGAGGCAGCCGGGCTATGGCTGCACCCAGAGCCACTTTGCAACCTGACCCCAAGGAATCTGTTCATCTGAGAAACACAAAGAGTTAAAGCAACAGGTGTAGTATCGAAGATGACAAGCCTTTCCCACTTTCATCTCTGAGAAAAGCAGCAGCATAATGAAGATAAATAGGAATTTTACAGACAGGTAATCACACGATAACAGACCCCTGTTATTTAACACCACCAGAGCTATTTCAAATAGTGTTAGGACTTGTCTGTGCCCACCAGTATCAAGTTCTGCTAATCAGTGATCTGTAAATGTGCATGGTTCATTAGGGCCCCAAGAACAGCTGTCAGTGTCCGCTTAGGATCAGATTGCAGGATATCATTAACTCGGATTCTATATCCGCTTCAAGGCTTTTGTTACAACTAAGTCATAATTCTTTTTTTTTTCCCTTCAAACAGGACAGCTAAAGACTAAGGTTTCTGTTTTACCTGCTTCTGTTCAGTATCATTTTAATGTGCATTCAGAAGAAAGCTGTAAATATAATGTTCATTGTAACTAGTGCAATAAAACAGAACAGTTTCATGCCTCTTGCGCAAGCCTGTGCTCAAGCTTTATAGTTGAATTGTTTTTGTGGAACAACTTAAACCCACTTTAATCCCATATCACCTGTAAAATATGTAAAAATCCATATAAAAAACCACATTATATGCTTGAGAGCAAGGTTTTCAGTTTACTTTTGTGACTTTTATCTGATAAAATAATACACTGGTTTGGCTATTATTTCATGCCTATAGTATAGTTCTGGAAACATAAGGCCAAGCATGCTCCTTCTCATGAACTGTACTCTAATTATAGTATGGGTTGTTTGATTTTAAGTGCTTCCTAATGCAGTAAGTTATTTATAGGAAAAATGTAGAAAAAAATGCTGATGTTCTTTTTCTTCCTACTTTTTTGAGGTAATTGTACTGTTTATTTCTGCATTAATTTCAAAAATGATCAAGGAAATCAAGAAAAAATCGTATTCACAATTGATAGATTTAGGATCATGAACAAAAATCAACCAATACCTTATTTGCTGAATTTTATTCAATCATCTTGGCTATTATTCAGACTAGCTAAACAATAACAAATTGGATTCATGAAACATTTATTCAAATAAAAATACTCAAATTCAGTAGTTTGCATGAAAAATTGCATCAGCAAAAAAGAGAAAAAGGCACTAACAGGCTCAGTGCTGTCTATAGCATGTGTGTGTTTATAATATTCTATTTTACTCATGTAGGCTATTATACAATTACAGATTAGTAGATCTGTTATGAGATACTAGGCTTATTATTCACTACTGTTCTTATAAGCAGATTTCATACACTCCGTATGAGTCTGACCAAAAATCTACTTACTTCAGTAAGGATTATGTTCCTAGAACAGGCTATGGAATATAATTAGTAGTATTAATTAATTAAGATTAATTAGATTAGTAAAAAATTGTTGATATCTGGATAGAATATGATGCTAAAATTAAGGTTTCATGATAAAATGTGTTTTTAAAAGAAATTCTCAGACTTTGTTGCCAAAAATTCAGCCTTTTTAATGGACCCTGTTGAAAACCCAGATCCAGCATACACAATTGTCCTGGCAGTATTTGGAGTGGAGTAGATCTGAGGCTGTCAGCCCACAACTGGACACCAAAGTAAATTACTCCAGAAGAAGTCCATAAAATATCTGCAGCAGGAACCAGACTGGCCCCTTCATCCATAAATGTACCTGTTCTTCCACATCCCTACATGCACTCCAATGGAGTGTCTCTTTACCATTCAAAAAAAAAAAATCCCCAAATTCATAAAGCCTCTTGTTAAAAAGCTGAACAGAATGCACGTGAGCTATAAGAGTGAAGGCTGCTGAAACAAAACTATACATCTCTGGGAGATGAATGTGCGATTTACAGAACCCAACTATGTTTCAGGTCCTCAATGATCTCCTGTTTCTTCTCAAAAGATTTTTCCACAGGGACGAATTTAGATTATGATAGTTGGATGCTGAAGCCTAAAGCACTGACCATTTAGCTTTCTGTAGCCTGGATCCAAAAATGTTAATACTCCTGATCTGGCATGAGCACTTAATAGTGTAAGTGAACAGAATTAAATGCAGTTGTGTGTGCTGTGCCCTTGAACCTATGGCTGTGAAAATGTGTTCCTTTTTGCCCTGTATAAATGATGTGCTATGTGTATTTTCTCAGTGAAGGACAAGCAAAATAAGACACAGATTTAAAATTATTTCAGATTATTTTTGCTTAGAAGAAAATCATATTTGTTTGTAAAAATGGAAAACACTGGGGACTGCCTTTGACAGATACTGCAGTATTGAATTCCTCAGAAGCTGACATACTAATGTACAGCCCTTGGCTGAAGATGCCAAAAGCTCTTTTTTAAGGTTTATCTGCAAGTGACTGAGACTTGCATCTGGCTGAAATAGCCTGGGAGCTGCCAACACCATTCTTTTTGGACACAACAGCAGACTGAGCCCCAAACCCAAGAGTACCTCAAGGGTGGCAAGCTACAAGCAGCACCCCTGCCCCAGGGCAACAGTGGTGGGAAATATGAGGTCCTGGTGGGATGTTTTGGGGCGTCTGCCTGCTCCTGCATGTCTTTCTTGGCTCCCTGATCATCTTCTAGCAGGAAATCTGTTTGGGTAGAATCTGTCTGGAGCTTGCAATCTGCCATGCCACTATGACAATTTAGATGGAGCAGAAAATTAGTCTGAAACCAATTTATCACTGAAAGATTCTATTAAAGCAAAACAAAACAAAATTGTTAGTGGGCAAATTAGTTTAGTTCCAATGGCCCGTAGGTACTGTGGAGCCAAGAGGCCTGTGGCTTGGGGAGGGATGGATTTCTCCCCGCTGGGAATGTTGCCACAACAATGAGAAGCAGATTGTAGGTCATGTTGTGTAAAGTCAAACTTCTGTCCCTGTTGGAAGAGCTCAGCACAGAGCACCAGCACAAGCTGAGAAGAGAGCCTGTTATACAGAGATTTGGGAACTTCTACCACGCTGTATGAAGATGCTTACATGATGTCAGTAGGGACAACAAACAGAAAGCATTTATCAGTAAGATGGGAGAAAAACTGTCTCCTTTGTCTCTCTGGAGGGTAACTTCCTATGATTAGAAGCTATTAAGAAGATTTGTGGCATTTGCATGAGTCTCAGTGCAGAAGATACTAGCAATATTAAAGCTGTACTACCAGTACCTACTGGTAAAGCAGAGTCTTGGTTGTAAAACCGGATAAACAATAAAAAGTGACATCTGTGACTACTTTCCCTATTCATGGATTACCACCTATCACTAATAAAGCATATTAATAAAAAATATTATATCATACCATCTGATATGAAAAGGTAAGTATCAAAGAACTAATAAGCTACAAACTATTGTTACGAAACAAAATAGAACGGATGATGTACTGATGCTTTTTGAAAAAAAAAGATTCATCATTAGCTCTGTACAATGACTGCTATTGAAATTCTGGTGAGACAGTTCTCTGTTGCAATGCTGGGAAAGGATTAATGTCAGAATCTGGGCAGGACAAATCACGGCAGCCTGCTTGATGTATTTTTCAAAAGCATTCATTTTAATATAGGAATCTTTCTAACTGACATAGCGTAGTCAGTGAATGATAATTAAAGGTAGTCATTCAACTCATTTAATGTAATTGGTTTTTGTATTTTTTTCCCAAATGAAAAATAGGGTTGTTGTAAGACAGAATGTTGCTACCCCAGCTTTCTTTTGATAAAGCAATAACAAGAGACATAACAAAATGCTGTGATGGAAACAGTCACAGCTCTGAGCCTTTTCTTACAGATTTTCTTGCAGCTGTGGCCAAAATTATAGGAGTTTTCCACACACCTAACTCTGACTCTAATTTACAGTAAGTAGGCTTACCATGGGCATCTGGAAATATGTGATTTTCTTTCATCATATTGATTTATATGACCATAATTATGACTATCATGGTGCTTAGGAAAAATGCTAGTTCTCCCGTTACCTGCTTGGACTTGCTATGTTGTGCAAAGCCCTGTAGGGCCCTCTCCAAAAGGCATAACTGCATGCTGACTCCTCTACCTTGTAGTCCTATCTGCTTTGTCCTAGATGTGTGGGAGCCAGAGAACACAGTTGCAGGTACCTGTGATGATGGCAACACTACCATTCATGAGAAGCCTGGTCAGTGAAAGCATTTGGTGTAAAAATATAAGGCCTTTCACCCCCATGAAGTCAGAGCTCAAGAAGAAGACAGCTCCCTCAAGTTGTGCTTCAACTTTAATGAAAGTACAAATTTTAAGATACACTGTCTTAAAACAGAGCAATACTTGAACAAACACAAGTATGGATATATATAGACTTCAGCCTGTTTTTGGCACTGAGACCAAAACCCCAGATCCTAACATCCTGTGCCTCTGCAACATTTGAATTCTAGATCCGGATCTGGATCCACATTTTGCATTTTGCGCTTATTTCTGAATAAGTAGGAACAGCGGTATCCCACTGATCTGACATTCACAGCTACAGTCAAAGAGATGTAAAAACACAGCAAAGACAACTCCCCAGTGCTGTTAAATTCCCAAAGAAGGGACTCAAGCTGTTGCTTTGGAAGTAGCTGAGGAAGATTTTCAGATGTCCCAGTCTTTTGCATTGGCTTTCCAGGCAGTTCTTTTCATCATTAAGCTCAGCAAGGATCATTAACACAGCGACTGGTTCACCTTCACCCGTGTAAAAATGTCCTATAAAAATCCCATTGAGTTCTCTAAAGATTCAGAGCGGGAACAATCTCTTCTTCTGTGAACCCGTTCCCTTTATTGTCTTTAAATCAAGGAAGACCATTACAAGGAAAGATTGCTCTGGGACTATTTGGGGAAACTAGTTCAGGATCTGGGGTGCACGCAGAGCCTTCACTTTTACAGCAAGCAGGCCATTCCCCTGTTCTAGCAAGCTGCTAGGGTTTATTCGATGGAATTGACATATTTGTGTATCTGGCATTAGAGGGAACAATGTGGGCTAATTTTTAACCTGACTTCCTGTTAAAGTGAGTCTCACATGGCTCTGCTGTTTGTATAAGTGTGTATGCTGTCTGTGACAGCATATATTTTAACTATATAATTTCTGGAATTTGACATAGATCCTTTTAGTTCCTGCAAGCTGTCTGAAAATAGCTAGCCACATGATGGGAAAGATTGTACTACTGTCTGTGTTGAAAGAAGTGTGTCAGTGAATCTTCCCCATATGAGAAGCCAGGGAATCCCGATGTAAGACACAGGCCATAAACTAGCAGAGTCATTGCCAGATCATCCATTCCTCACTGAGAAATCTGTTTCTTTTTTAATGGAATAGTTAATTGCTAAGTTATTAAAAGCTACTTTCATTCCAATTGTAAGCCTTAGGAACTGGGAGATGCTGAAGCCCTGTAGTGTGATGGGTAAGCAATGCACTGATAGGAGCTTTATCACAAGGAGGATGAGCAGAAGACACTGTCACCTGTGGCTTCTATGCACCAACATTTGTCTGACTCAGTTGCTCAGTGGCAGCTGACTGGTTTCTTTAGAAACAAAGTCATTGGATCACCTCTGTTTGTGTAACTGGTTGGGTTTCTGTTGGCCCATGCTTTGTCAAATCAACTTTTAAAGATGTTGCATATTTCAACCAAGCCCACAATGGAAAAAAGCCTAAAAGACTATTTGTTTCCTAAAGAGCCAATAAATTAGGAAACTCTACAAAAGAAAAATCCTGTCAGAGCCCTGACAAAAGCTTTCAGGCAGGGAGTTTCCACCTTTCTAGATACAAAACGAATGAATACTGTGGGTCCTGCGTGTGCTGCTCCACCCTCCTTTGACATTCTCCACATGTGCAAAATATATAAAATAAGTGGAAAGTGACTGTTTAAAGTGGCTAAGGGCACTAAACTTGCCAAGTATATTTACAGCACATCTAAAGGTTGTTGCTAGGATCACTAAAATGTTTATTGGCAGAATATGAGGAGTGAATTTTATAAAATATTTACTTCTGGACAATAAAAAGGAGGAGAGGATGATGATTATATTTTTGAATGTCTATAACCAAAAAGTTTGCTCAGTATCAAATCCCATCCTGTTTATAAAGAAACATAAATGTCACGCCTTCCACGTCCAAATAGAAGCCAAGTTAAGGACACATGACATCTGCTCCAGATGAAAGTGAACCATGCTCATAATGTAATTCCACATATATAACAACTTCCTCTTTTTTCTTTTTTTTTCTTTTTTTTACCACTTACCAAGGAATTACTTGGGGCATCTGGAGAGGACTGTCAGTGCAACAGCTTAGGCTTGTTAGGAGAGTTTGGAACTCAATTTTCCTTTGTGAAGTTGAAGGGTAATGGTTCAGTAGCTGATATCTTGCAAAGAATTATCTATTTGGCATGTGCACAGATATGTGAGAGCTTTCCTTAAGCGAAAGTTATGTTCCAGGCTCCACTTGTTTCCTGTGACATTCTTGAAAAATGTGACTGTTTTCTTGTGCAACAACTCTGTAGGCTTAAAGTGCAGCAGTGCTGCAGTACTGCTCCATCACAGTCTTCTTCATCTACTCAACCACATGGAAGGGCAGTCAGCCCTCACGTCATTGTGCTGTTGGTAACACTTACTGTAAGGATACATGCCCCCTCAATGTGCAACAGTGCTTGTATCAGCACCTGCTTATTTCACACTTCTTACATTAGTGCAGTTGTTAAATCTATTCCATCTTTCCTTTAGCATATACACATGCTCATCTAAGGTCATGAATCCATAAGGGCTCAACACGTACCTAATAAAGACTCACAAAAAAACCCTCTCTGCTACAGTAGCATTTACTGCATCATCGTTTTTCTTATGGGGGAGGAATTTTTCAACAGCTTGTGCAAAGTTGTGAACACAGACTTAATTAAAACCACATTCAGCAGAAAGGTATCTTACATTATGAGTGAAGGAAAGATCTGGGTAATATTAAGCTGTTGTTAAAATACACAACTAAATCAAGCTAATTGTTATTACTGGCAATTCCAGTGACAGATGAGCAGTGAAACGCTTGACTGAACAGGTCTCTGGTCAAACAACTGATGTTACAAAGCTATTTGGCAGCAGGCTCCCGATTCCCACTGAATGAAGAGATGTAATGCTGACAGTGAGATAAACAATGCAATTTGTGTAAGTATCAAAAGCATTATCCTTCCTCCTGTTATTACAGAAGAATGCTGGTAAGATTCAGAGAAGCCCTAACATTGGTAGACTTGAGGGACAGGAGCCACAACGTAGTCCAATCTCCTGACACAAAGTCACAATCTCTTCCAGTAATTCCCATTGGATAACTCATGGCTAATGCTATTACATTGTTATCTGTCTCATAGGCTGAGGCACTGATGCAAACTTAATTTTGTCTTGTTCCACATGCCTTACAGTTATTTACATCCAAAGTATGTATAAAATGTGACCTTTTGACTGTGAAAAAGTTTTATAACAACCACAATTCTATTTTTTCACTATATAGTAAGTGATTGATTAAGGTTCACTCTGTTAATTAACTAAGTAACTGGAAGGATAAAAACAGAACATAAGCATTTAAGTTGACAGATACAAGAGTGTGAGAGATCTCTGATTTAGAGAACCAAACTCCAAGTAAATCAGGTCGGTCAGGATCTCAATTTTATCTTTATTTCAGAAGCGGGAGTCCTCTGTGGGCCTTCCTCTGACAAGGCTTGTCTGCTGACAGTGACTTTTTGAACTCCTGTAAAGATAATAATAGAATCAGATAATCATTTGAGTTGGAAAAGACCCTTACAGACCATCTAGTCCAACTTCCTTGCAATGAGCAGGGACAGCTACAGCTATGTCAGGTTGCTTAGAGTCTGGTCCAGACTGACTTTGAATGTCTCCAGGGACAGGGCATCCACCATCTCTCTGGGCAACCCGTGTCAGTGTCTCACCACCCTCTGTAAAAAAAACTGCTTCCTTGTATTCAATCTAAATCTTCCCTCTTTTAGTTTGAAATCATTCTGCCCGCCTTATCACCACAGACCCTGCTAAAGAATCTGTCTTCTTTCCTATAGCCCCCTTTAGATACTGAAAGGCCACTCTCATTTGCTTAATGTATGCTCCATGGCCATGGAGATGGAAAGGGAACATTTAAGTTTTGGTGCATGTAGCATTGTGCTAGTTTTGCTCAGAAAGGTGCACACATACATGGTGATGGGCACAGTGGAGGAACCTGAATAGAATAGAATATGCTGTCAGCTCTATCTGAAAACGCTTTCTTCCCAGTAAGATGGTTCTACTTGCACCTTCATCCAACAGAAAGAGGTTATCCTTCATTTAATATAACTGAAATTGGAATAATGAGTATTGTGTCTGTATGGAGGACTCCTCTAAGGCTGCAGTTCATTTCTGAGCTGGTGAGCAAACAGGAATAGTTACAGGAGGGAATACAAATGAACAATATTGAACAAGCCTGATGAGATCCACAGCTGAATTGCTCTCTTTTCTAATCTCTTCCTTTCAAGAAAAAAAAAAGAAAAAAAAAAAAAAAAAAGGAATGACTGGAAATAAAGGACAAGTTTCTAACAGTGCATGCAATTAACTATTGAAACAGCTTGCTGTGTATTCTCCTTCATCTGGAAGGCTTTCAGACAAGGCAGGATGTCTTTCTAAAACAGATTCAAACAGAGCCAGCCTTAATGGCAGGATTTTTGTGCTGTGTAGGGGCTCAGATGAGATTTTTCTAACAACACCTCCTGGCCACAGACTCCCAGTAAGTTTCACTTTAGTGGTTCTCAGTGTTTGCATGGTGGGGAGACCATTTTTTAACAATAATTTAATTCTTGGTGATTCTATACACATATTTCCGGTGTATATCATACAGTATTAGTATCATATCAGTAGCATTGGCCTATCATCATAAATTTAAGACAGAGCTATATTATGTAAGCTGAGAACTTATCCCATAACAATTAATTACTTGAATAGCAATGTGATAGGTAACTGATTTAAAGAGAGCAATGTTAAAGTCAGGGCTGCCAGTGTACCTTCCCACCAATAATATTTGCTACTGTTCTGGTCTCCTTTCAGTGTTATTTATGGCTGATTAACTTGACTACCAGATAGCAGTACACAAACCTATCTACTAAAAGATCTACTCCAGATAGGAGATTATCTTGGTGGTAATACTGTTTATGTTCAAGATCTTGTCAAAAAAACAAGCTGGTCCTGTGGGAGGCTAGAAAATATATTTCTCCTTTGAGGTCTCTCCTTTGAGGTTCTGCTCAGTGTGACCCGTATAGCAAACATTACGAAAGGTTGCTGTTTATTTTGAGTCGACATTTTCAGCCCTTACTGCAATTACAATAATTAGAAGGATCAGACACCAGGCTCTGTTTTCTTTCTGAATATTAATCCTGTTCACTGTCACTTGTAAGCATAGACCAGTGTTCTAAATAGGCTAGCTAACCGAATCTTGAAGAAGAGGCATAACCCTAAGCCAATTCCCTGCATCTGCCTCCCAAAACATTATTTCTGACAGTCCCAAAAGGTCTCTATTTTGATGCTTTAGACTGGAATCTGCAGTGCACAAGTACTGATCCTCAAGCTTTATCTGAGATCCATTTCTGAAGTGTGTTTGTCTCTCAGCTTCTCAGTTTATGAAGAAAATAATATTGTTCATCTATAAAACAATCACAATCTAACAACAGAACTCAGACAATAAATCAGACCACCTGTAATATTCAATTACTTTATAGACATTTTGCAGCTCATAGGATGACATATAATATGCAGTAAGGTAGCACTGATGCTATTTTTTTCTCCTTATTTATATCACTCAAAAATGTCTTTCTTTCAAGAAATGTTGTCCAAATTTAAGTAAATACTTTGGTCTTTGGGGAAGAAGGAAGAGGACTTGTTAGCAGTAATAACAATTGACCTCCAATGTTTCCATACTCTGCTCACTGCACTGAGCAAACAAGCCCTTGCAAAACCCAAGAGATCACTCTTACAGTTCTGCCCACAGTAGGATTTCTCATGAAAACATGCAAGAGTACTGAGGGTCTCACCTGACTGCTCAGACATGTTTACTATTTGTTTTTTTTGTTTTCCTGAAACCCTCCTGGTGGTTATGATGCATGGGAAGGAAGTGGTGGTGAGGATGCTTGTCTAGTCCATCCATCCCTGTATGGAGAAGACCTACCTTACTGGTTGTGCAGCAAAGGAAGGTGCAACAGTGCCTTCTACCAAGATAGGAGCATGCTTCTAACTGTATTAATCAACATTTTGTTTAGAAAGAAATACAGGAAAAATTAATTTACCCTTTCCAAAGGCTGATGGAGTCTAAAAACAAGCATGATCTGCAAATAGAAATGCTGCTCTGTTGGCTGCTAACTCTTAAACAGGGATGAGGATCTGCTCCCTGGATTAGCCACACCTCACTTAGTGCTTAATCACTGGCTGAGGCCGTGACCTAGCAACTCCCATACACTGGCAAAAACTTTCCCACCATCAATGTTAGTTACTTGGTCACCTGAAAAATTTTCCATTTTTGTCTTTGTCTGCATTACTCTTGGCTAATATTTGATAATGGTGAAAGCTCTCATTCCATACATTCAAAGGACATCTCCTGTTTTAAGGACTTTGTTATCAAATGCCAGGCTTTAGTTACTTGGGCTGAGATTTGCTTTGCCACATGTTAACTTGAGACTCAAGAGTTTATAAAAATCTTTGTCACTGTTCTGACCCATTAGCAAAAAGGAGGGTGGAAGAAAAGTTATTCTTGGCCATGCAAACAACAATTCTGCCAAGCATTTATTTAGGATAGGCTCATTCTCCCACACTTTACTGAGTGGACTTGAAACTAGGCCTAGTAAAGACTGCCTTTCCTTGATGGGTGCATAGCACCAGGACTCACTCAATGAGAAAACGGTGGGAGAGACTGAGAAAGGAATGCATTAAGGGAATGGAGCCAGAGGAGAGGGAACACGCTGTCAGCAGCCCCAGTAGCACTGCTGACTCCAGTGCAATGGAAAAGATCTGTCCTGGAGGTGCTTTCAGCCACTCTTTGCAAAATGCTCCATCCATTTCTCCCTCCTTCAGCTCCACACAGACAATAAGGATCCATTCTTTGTTTGTCACATCTTCACAGCCACCCAGAAAGAGGAAGAGAGCCACTACACCAGCTGTCTGCCTGGCAGGCACAGGCATGACTATGCCATCAGTATGCTGGGATGAGACATGCTGGAGGAGAGAAGCAGAAATTTATCCAGCTTTTAGAGTCATGGTTTGGCATTAATTCACTTAATGTGCTCCCAGGAGCAGGACAAGCAAGGGGCTAATGAAAGCAAATTCCCAACAACTCCCCAGCCCAGCCTAGCTTCACACAGCCTCATGCACGTGTCTAGTGTGAAAATGGGAAAAAATAAATATCTGCTTAAAATATTTTGAAAACTTGTTTTTGATTTTTTTTTTTCTCACCATTCGTAACATTCCTTATAATTCATATATGTGGAATGAAAATCTCAGGTAATGAGATGGTTTGGTTTTATTTTTTTCTAAATTTCACTTTTACGAAGCTTATGAAAATCATACACAGAATTGAAGTGAAAGTACTGTCATTAAGTCTGCAATGTCAATAATTCAATGTGAATATTAGAGCTGCCAGTGTAAGCTTAATCTAGTCTCTCTGGTGTTTGTGCATTATAATAGCCTTTATACAGTCACAGATTATAGTTACATTAACTAATTTTCTGCAATGCTTTTGGGTATTTGTTGGTAGAAAATCAGAAATGAAGTTTGAATTTTTTCTCACAAATCCAGGTGCTGGTGTGCCTCTCCCATGGGGAAGGGGAAAGGAGAGACCTGCAGGAGGCCCCCTCCATGTGCTGTCACTGTCACGCCTTGACTGGCCCCCTCTCAGCACTGACATACTCATTACAGCAGAGATGTGGATTCTGGTTTAGAGGGAGACAATGAGCTGTATTTTGTGTGTGAGAGAATATTCTGATTAATGTAGGGATTCTCAAGGGAGAAAGGGGGAGGATTTTCAGCTTATCAGGAGATAAGGAAGCTTGAGAACATTATGAAATGCTAAAACTTTCCTTCTTTTCCAGAAGAATTCTGGCAGTGTAAATCAAGCAAAGGCTTTACAATGCCTTAGTAACTTCCTAGAAGCAAGGAAGTGAAGAAAATAAAATAGATTTGCTGGCTATATTTGCTTTTTATTACACTATCACATTCATATGAAGCATTCTTGCAGAATGCAAGGGATACTGTACACCAGTCTGTGTTGACTTGAGCCTTGTGAGAGACAGACAGCATGATTAGTGAAGACAAAAAAGGTGAAATCTCAAGTTTTATCTGAAGGACTTCTTAGGATAATAGTTTGTTTTAAAGAATATAATTAGCAAATTCTGAGATAAATTCTAATTAAATTGACAAAGATTTAGAAGGACCTATGTTTTCATAAAACCACTGTTTTCAAAAATAAATGATTTTGTTGTATTTCACCAACCAACACAGACTTCCAGCTTTTTTAAAGTTCACGCTCACCTTTGACTGAATATTTATTCATATAAATTATATGTATTTCCTTTTTAACACAAATAATGTTACATACATAGCTGTTAACGAGGAGGTGCAAACTGATGTGCTTTACACATGTTGATATTCTACCCAACTAATTCATCTAACCTTGATAGTATCTCTAAATGCCTTGCCCAGTTTCCACAGAAGATTAGACCAGAACAGCTGTTGCCCATCTCAGTCTGCATGTGAGAAGGATGCAAAACTGGGAAGCAGCCAGAAAATGGTGATGCTGCCTTCTCATTTGAATGTGTGGTTACTGGTTGTTACTCAGGTGCCTGGAGCCTGAGGAGTTTAAAAATTTATTCTGCTTTGGAGGATCACCTAGCAACAGTGTCTGGGAAACCACTGCTCTGAGGGATTTTTTACTTTATTATGTTTTCAAATATAAGGCAAGTGGGCAAAATCTCACACAAGATCAAAATCTAAGCAAATCAACATTAAACATCCAGCTATCACAACAACAGGAATTATAAAAATAGGCTGCCTTAAACTATTCAAATTATGGAGAAATGATATTTCCCAAACATTTGTGCAAAGTCAGTCTCACCTTAAAAGTTCACTGGAAATCAGTGTTGCAAGCAATATGAAATCAGATGTGATTTAAAATATGGACAAGAAGAAAATCCAGCCAGTTATCTTCCAAACCCATACTGGGTTTGCATTATTCAACAGAAATAAGGGGTTAGTCCAAATCAATAAAATGCAACTATTCAAACTGGAATTTGACCAGAATATCCATCTGAATGACTTCTACTGCATTAAAAAAAAAAAAAAAAAAAAAAAAAAAAGTTACTATTTTGAGAGTTGGTCCCAAAAATACTGTAGAAAGGCTGGGAGATGGGGTTGGCTTTTTTTTTTCCCACTTCACTCATTTTAAAGTCATTGGATTATTTCCAAAAATGTTCCATAAAGGCTTCATTTCCAAAACAGATCAGAGCCCTCCCACACTGGGTTGTGGTCCTGTATGCTGCCAGGGGAAGGACAGCCGGTACTTATCACATCAGGATCTGCGTGTGAACGTGATAAGGGAATACAGAGCAAACATTTAGTGCATTTCTCAGTTCTCAAGACTTTAATCTTGGGTCTGTGAGAAAAGTAGGCCACATACTGTGGATGTCTCACCATTATCCTGTGGGGACAAAATGTATAACAGTGTGTTTTGACTTAGTATGCCTGTAGGAATTTCTGCATACTCTCTGTTCCTTTTTCTCTTTCACACACAGAGGGAATATTGGTTCTTTAAATAACATGATGTATTAGAAGACTTTTAAAACTAATCTGAGCACTGATAAATACTTCTGTTTGGTATATATGGACTGCCATATTATCACGTTGAACTATTCAGTTAACTGTGGTAATAACAGCACACTGACATATAAAAATGTCAGGTGAATAAAGCTGTTTCGAAGTGCAAAATATAGTAAGCTGAAGGGAAACAAGTGATTTCTAAGGTGGGTTTCTAAGAATGAGAGCAGCTGAGTTTTCCCCACTCAAAAGAATTCTCGCTCCAAACTGATTCTCTAATAAATTCCAAACACAACAAGATACAAGGTGCTTACTGCCACTGATTCAAGTGAAATTGGGTGTTAGTTATAGTCTCCAACTCACAAAGGGGAAGTTAATGGTCGGTCAGAGGAATGTGAGAAAACATATGGAAGTCTAGAGGATCAATCTTCAAAATAGGGCATAGATAGAACAAAATAGTCAGTCTTTCCATTTATGCTTTGATTGCAGTAGCTGGGCATATTTGCTCCTGTGCAGGCAGGATGGGCAGGCTGCAGCTGGTTCATAATAAAGACAACATTCTGGCCTTCCTTTTGTGAGCCAGCCATGGTTAGTAGCAATATCACAGTGGTGTGTACAGCTTCTGCCACACCACCATCTTCTATCAGAATGTCTACAGGACGCATGATCCCCTCCTTCCAAAACCAAACTTCAAGTGGCAAGTTACACAAAGGTGGGCAAAATGGAAGTGATTACTATTAATTTACACACAGGGAGTCAAGGCAAGAAATGCCTTGAGATAAAGACAAAAGTGTCTTCAACTGTAGGATTCACCTCATCCATCTCAGAGCTCCTGTTATTGTCAATAGTGAGAAATATACGTTTTCATAATCTCTCTTCTTTATTTGAAGATGAACTTCTGACTGAAATTAATTATGTCTAAATTATGAAAGAAGACAAGGTAAGTAGCTCATATATAGATCTATATATATGTATATATATATTGTAGGCACATGGTCATATTCTTGCATTATTCTAGGTGGATTTAAAGCATCTAAAGTGATTCTTAGTGGTACTGAAGGTCCAAGTTATCTGAAGTACCTGAGCACCTATACCCCTCTTTAGCCTCTTTAAACATACACGTATATGTGCATGTATATAAAAATATTTTTGTTTTTACACTTTACAAAACTAACTTAGCTCCTGGCTCAGCTGTTTTCTGAGGTTTCCTCTTCCAGCCATCTAATTTGCCTTATTCATTACAATTCGTTGACACCCAGTTCATGACTGAGGATCCCAATAAGATGTAGGGCATCCAGGGATTAAGTGTCATGACACTTCACACTGCAGCATTTTATCATCTTTAATGGTCCATGTTACCTGCAGAAAAGACTCTGCAAAAGCCTGGAGACACAGCAGAGCAGATGCTCCTCACTGTTCAGGCATGAATGGTGCCTGGGGCCAGTTGGGAGTGTGCAGCCTGGATCCATAGCTATAGAACTCACCTTCCCACATTTCACTTTATACCTTTAGAAATACATGCCTAGAAAGCTTACAGTGTTTAAAGAAACCTCTTTATTCACCATGCAGTATTCTCCTTCATTTTCCCCTGTTAGTACCACTGTCAGTAAATGCTGATAATGTCCTTCAGATGCCTTTTCTAGTTGCTGACATTTTCTGGTCTAGTATCTCTTTCACCTGGGATCAACTAGGTCGTGTAAAAGTTATCACTTTTTCTCTTCATGCTGTATCCTTGTATATTAATACAGCACAGCACAAAACAAGAAGGCCCAATCCATGCTGTTTACTAATCCCAGGGTCATCCTGTTACCTGGAAACTGCTCTGGCATTGCTCTGGTTCTGATATACCTGGAGCATTGTACTGGAGCAAAGGGACTGGAAGACAAACCAACCCTTTTCTTTGCCATACATTATTTTCCTCTCTGATGGTGTGACCATTACTGCTGTACTCTATTTCCATGGCTACTTCACTAAGAGAGGTAACTATTTGAATAGCAATTTCTTTCCCCACTTCATTTGGTACCATGGTGGTACAAAATACTCTGCAAGTACGTACAGGGCTTCATCTGATCCTCAGGTTGATGACTGAAGCAAGTAGAGAAGAATGCTGGATTGAACCTAATATACTTTTTCCTCAACTTTTGTGACTCTTCTGTCTCTAGGGATCATGTGACAAAGATGCAGTTTCTAAACACAATTTTCCACAATGACTCTTGGCCTCTTGCTTTCATGGTCCAAAAATCACAAAGCCATATTTACTTTAACATCTCCAGAACTAAAAAATAAGAAGATAAAGAGAGAACACCACAAGCTCCATAGAATAATAAATATACAGTGACAACAGAAGGCTATTTGCAGGATACCAATGGGAGTTCCATCCCGTTAGTCTGGACTGCAAAACAACCCCTTTAAGCTAAAAGAAGTGAATTATCCTAGGGGTATTTATTCACTTGTAGCATTTCCCTCAGATGCATCCCTCTCTTTCAGGACCTTACTTTATCAGCTTCCCATGCCATGGAACCCAAAGACTTTTGGGATCTTCTGGAGGAGAAAAACTGGCAGAATAGAGACAGACACAGGTTAGAGGTCTTGGTTTTGTTTATATCACATCTTCATTAAATGAAACAAAGGGTGCTTTATCTCTGGAAGGTAAAGCTGATGTAAGCTGTCTCCATAAAAGCATGGTGGAAACAAGACACTGAAGTCCTGAGGCTAAAACTATTCTCTGTCATCAGAAATTGTTTAGGAAAGGTTCCTATGGCCACTGCAGGGCTGCCTTGTGTCTCTGTCAGCCCCATTAAGGGGTAAGTGTGTCCTGTCACTCAGCTTCTAGCTTTCTCTCTGGTTCTTAGTCCAGAGTTTTCCATATGAGAAAGGCCCTGGGGAAGGACTGTTATTTTATTGAGAGGTAATTCAGGGAAGGCAATAACAAGCAGAGAAATTATATGCAGGACAGTTAATTATTATGTGTTTGTTATACTGTTACCAAAACAAATTAACTGACAGAAACTCCCACATTTTTGTTTCAGGAAATAAATCAACCAATTGATAATTAGTTTTCCAATGTTTTCTAGGTCTAATTCCTTACTCATGTGTCCTGCGCACCATGGGTACTACCAAAAGAGAAATGATAAATTGACTCATATGCAGCTGACATTTTTCTCACAAAAGGACCAAAGATACCATCTCTGGATGAAGATGAGGGGGAGACAAAGTATAAGGGAGTAAGGAAATATATCTTCCTCTTTTTTCAGTTCCAACATGATTGCTCTATGGGCAGCTCCTGATGGAGGGGAGGTGAGAGGGAGATATCCATTATTCTCATTATTCTTCCTCCTTATTAGATGGCAAACTGGGACAAAAAGAGTATTTTCTTCCTCCTCTTGCCCCAACACACTTGCCAAGCAGGACAAATGAAAGACAAGTAGCTACTTGTGAATTATTCTGTCCCAAAAACAAAGCAAAGACCTGAATCATGTTCCCTATGTTCACACTGTATTTTACAGATATACAGAGCCCTAAAGGCTCAGCATGTATCTAGCAAAATATATATTTAGGCATTATTGCTTGAAATTCTATACTGATAATTCTTCAGGGACAATGAGAATTAGAGGTGATATAATCCTGCCATATCATTCTTGAAGGATCACAAAGGCCTTCACTTGCATTAATTAAGTTTCCCAGCAGAGTTGTGTTTAGCTGAGTAAAATGCAGTATGAAGAGATTAAAGGTCCTGTTTTCAAATGTGGGCTCCCAAATATAAGCAAGTTCCTTTATGCATCCACATTTGTGAGCATTTTCCCAAGGACTTCATCAGTCCATGGAAGATGTTACAGCTGCCCCTGCAATACACTCCACAATGTTGCTTCTGAGCCCTAACCACAAAAATACTTTTCCCCTCTTACGAAAGCTATTCCAAGTCATGAGGAGTGCATTAGTAATTGTAAGTTCACCTTGAGAATAATCTGTTTTGAACCAACATTTTGGGAAGGTTTAGAGGAATGTGCTAGTAGTTGTTTTGGGATCTCATTCCTTCCCTCTTTTTGGCTAGACAGGATTTGTTTCTTGAGCAACACAGTCTTCAGACAGGGGATTACTGGGCTGGTGAATCCCAACCAAAAGAATGTGCTTATCCTGCTTGTTAAATCCTCTTGGCAAGAGCACTCACTCACCCTTCAGTGTAAAGCACCCAAGACCATTTTCCATAGGACAGGGTCTGCTGACCTGGTGTGCCTTTGTGGGCGGGAGGAAAGACATAACACATAGCAGAAAGTGAGTGAGTGGTTATTCTGAAAGGTCTCACTGATTTTATATAGTTCTGCATCCAACTGGCAACCGTGAAAATAATGTGATAAACCTGTTCCTTGTAGTGCTTTCTCCATGGTTACAGTGATCTAATTCTATATGAAGCTCAGTTGCATAATATTTGCAGGTTGCATAATATTTGGCTCCTTATCTTGAGGTCTGTAGATGTTATACTAGTTTTTGTATTATTTGTTTCTTTTATTTCTCTAGCACTTAAAAGCAAATGTGCAATAGCTTGGACTACCCAAAGGTTAAAAAGAGGCTTAGTATTTCATATAAAAAGAAATTTTTCCCATTTAAGGGTTTACTTTTTATTTTACTTCCTTCAACCTCATGGAATGATAAATTTGTAGAATTAGAAAATGTTCTGACTCTAGTTAATATGTTTGATTACTAAAATAATTGTTAGAAAAACTGAAGTTAAAAACTGATAGATACATTTCTACCAGTGCCGAAGTAATGGGATAAAAAGGAAAACAGAATGAGGCCTAGAAAAGTTACCAAAATAATTGGTAATTGGACTAATACACGGATTTTCTAAAACATTCTCTCTTGCTGTCTATAAATATTACAAATCTTCACTACTTGATTGGCATTTACAGAATTACCAGGTACCTTTCATTTTGGTAGGTAGGAAGGTTCAGTCTTTACTGCCATACCACAAACATCTGCCTCTGATACCATGGCCAAGATAATAAAATAGGAGGCAGTACTTTCAGAACACCTTTCATCTGTATGTATGTGTATATAAACACCATGTGCCCTCCCCAACATAAAGCCTCACATCCAATATGCACATGATCTGGTACACAGACATGCTGCTACCACAGAAACATTTTGTTGCAGTATAGTTAGTTGGCCTTATGAAGAAGCTGAATTATTATTGTTCAGGGAACTCAGCGGGAACTGTTTTTCATTGCATGGCCTGGATTTTGGTGGGACAAGCTACTGATGCACAGATTCACAGCAGCAGCACCAGAGCTTCACAGCACACCCAGCACGGTCTGACCCCATGCATGCTGCTCACACTGGTGTGTCCTGAGTGCCTGAGTGCTGCAGTATGGTCAGAGCAGCGCCCCACGGCTGCAAGGCATCTGCCTGTAAAGTCCAGACAAAGGTGGAAAATCCTAAAAATCTGCTCAGACAGGATTTTTGTTTAAATAAAGAAGACCTGTCCAGAAGAATTTAGGTTTGCAGTCGCGTTAGGAAAATTGTGCTGTACTAGTACAGCTTGTTTTATTTGAAGGGTAAAATGATTTTGTTATGCCAGTACAAAGCAAGCCTGCTTGTCCAACTGTGCCTATACTAAGCGTTCTTCATTCCCATAATGTACTGGAATCCCTGTACCAGCATGCCCAGTGTAGATACAACCTGTGTTTCAGTCATTCATCTCCAAAACTGGGGAAAAAATCTCTAAAAGAGGGTGTGCTGAGAATATAGTCATCAGTGGATAAGAACTACTTTTAGATCATCACAGAGAAAGTCCTATTACACAAAACGTTATAACTCAGTATTGCATAAGTGGTTTTATAAAAACATATCTCATAAACAAAATAAGATTGCTTTGAGTATTTGGGAATGATGCCTTACTAAATATGACAAAAATGAAATTCATATAATACTCATCAGTCAAATATTTCAGTTTAAAATTTTTAAAGAGCATTCTTAATTGTCCTCATGATGTTACAAAATTTCTTCAGTGATACCAAACCAGCTCTTCATGTATTTAAAAGTTTCCTGTTATTGTATCTATGGATAGCAAGTAGTAGCTCTGTATGAATGCGGAAAGTCATTAAGGTAGCATGTGTTTCTCTAAATAGAAGAGACAGTTAAAAATTGGAAGTACAGACTGGTTATTGAAAGCCTTCAAATAAAAGCTTTGTTTCCTTTTTCTGAGCTTAGACTGCCATTCCATATTTGTTTTGTAAATGATTCGTATTTATTAAATAAATAAATAATCATTATTAAACACCAAGGCCTGTCTGGTTTACTGTTTTCTACACATTGTAGATGCTGTTGAAAGCATTCCTATCACCTAATAACATTTTCAAAATGCAGTTGCCTGAAAGATCCCAGGTGAATAGCAAATTAAACAAAGATTGGGGGAATTATTGTAGAAATACAGTAGACTGTCAGTTCTCCTACCATTGGCAAGACCACATCTCTGCATAGAGCAGCTTGGGCTGTGACTGAGCAGCTCTGATTGTGTTTAAGGATGCCACATAATGACCATCTCCTGTAAAAAGATCTGAAGCGTGACTCCTTCTCATAGTAAAGTAGATGCTTGTACTCCCTCTGCCATGCTTTGGAGTAGCACTGACAGCAGCACCAGCCTTCCCAAAAACAAGGGAGTCCAGCAATGGGCGTGTGAAGGACCTGGTTGTGTGCAACAAGAAAGCCACCCATCAGCCTCAGCTTTCTGTACTCACTTCTCCAGGCTTGGATCCTCCCTTCCACACGTGCCTCAAAATGTTCTCCTCACGTCTGCTGGATCCCTGCCTTGTTGGCATGAAGGACATATACCTGGCCATGCAACTAGCCTTATGCTGGGCATAACACAAGCAATTAACCCCTTTGGCAGATGCAGCACCTGTGGGTTTGAGGGAGTTAAACAAATGGCTGAAGAGCTGTTTAGCCTTCATTAGCCTGAGGCATTGGATTACAGTGTTATTTAAGGCCCTGCTCTTGTCTGTATTGGCAGAGACTTTCAATTTAAAAAGAAGGATGTTGTCAGACACCCTAATCCTGGCAATAAGAACAAACTCACCTGATTAAACCCAACTACATAAACAGATTAAGCAGCTGTCATGCACCAACAAGCAGTGTATAATACGAGATGACACAATATCATAAACAGCATACATATTGTTTGGAAACTTCTATCTCTTCAGGTTGAGATCAAATATTTATGGAACACACAAAGGCTGACTTTTATTCAGCCATTGTCTCTGTTCCTCCAGGACAAACACTCATTCAGTAATTCTTCACACATGTTCCATTCATTCAAGCTTCATGCACACCTTGTACACTGTGGGTCAAATTCTCTTCACAGCTGCTTTCTTTGCAAACCACTGGAAATCAATGGATGTGGAAATGATTCACAAGCAATGAAAGCAGAGATGTGTTTCTTTTTTTTTTAACTGGGAAAAGGCTTTGGGAATTATAAGCATGAATTTGAGCAGAATCTGGGCTATGATACAATGAATTTTCAAGACAATTTAAGAAAAATGGATCTACATCCTCTTGCCATATGCTTTCTGCTACAAACATCTGGTTCCAGTGAGATCTTGTTGTGGGATATTTTGTAATGCAAAAATGTGTTAAGTGACTTTTGCTCAGAGAAAGGTTTGGTCACGGACCCTTTATCCTCAGAGTTAAATGTACAGTAAGACTCGTTTGTTCATTACATGTCTGGGGACAATTAAATATCTGCAGCCAACTAGGAGGCATTGATCTTAGCAGGAATAACAGCCAGGCTGCAGAAAGACAGACTGGAGTTTGTTGTGAGATCTGGGTAAACTGCAGCAGTATGGAGGAGAATCCATGGCACAGAAAACAACACAATATATCATGTGCTAATGGTATCATTTTTTTGCTAACTGCTTAGCCAGACATGCCAGAAATTGTAGCACGTGGCAATTAAAGCAAGGTAAAAATACAATCTTTCCTTAAGAAGTCACTGAAATTTAAACCTGTTCATTGACAAAGTTTATTCATGATCTCCGGTAGTTTCTGGTTTTATGGACTGATACTTGAGGGTTTATATGTATTCATTCAAAGTAATATATATTCTAGATATTTATATAACAAACATATACAAATGCAACTCCAGATTTTCAGTCTTGATTTCCCTAAGTGGAATGATTCTTATTTTCAAAAATTAGACATCCACTACTTTGAGGGAAATCAAAGTGCTATAGGGAAAATCAAGCTGGACACTCAGAATGTGAATGCATCACAGCACAGGCCCTAATGCTTTTTATGAGTTTTTACCTCCAACAGTGTCATCTGGCAATGAGTTCCTGGCATTATTTCTGTGCACAAGCACTGCAGGTTTGTCAGTCACCCTAAGTAAATTTTTCCCATCAAATAGAGAAGATGGCCCATAGTTGGGCCTTACAGTTCATTATCACATAAAAATTCTCTTGTCCAAATCCCCTCTAGACTGCAAGTGGTTTAGTGTTTAAATCAAATAAGGATGTCCTGTTGCCATTTTATTCTGATCTGAGACAGTTGAATGGGTGTGGCACCTGCTGTGATTAATACACTGAGGAGATCGGAAGACTAAAGAAGCAACAGAATTGCTTCAGAATTCTGAAGTAATTTCCTGAATAGGATGGAATGCTGTCAAAATACCCTGAACAGAAAGGTTTGCGCTGGGGAGGACTCAGATTAGGCATGTGGCAGAAATGTTTGCCCAAGCTGGATATTAAGAGGAGTAGCAGGGTGGTCAAAAAAGGGAGTTCTCTTGGTTTCAGAGCCAAAGAAGCCTGAAATGCAGGGATCAGTGGAGAGACCAGGTTGATGGAGCTGCTGTGTTGCTCACTGAGGTTGCTTTTAAAAAGAGGCAAAGTATTCATACTGGGAGGTGTTTGAGCAGACATGTAGCCTTCAGATTCTGAAAGCAGGTTGGCCAAGTTCATCTGTCCATACCACCATGGGAGGAAAAAAGAGGCTTTGGTAGCACATCTTTTGTGAAAGTCACACAGATATAACAATTCTGTCTATGATTCAGCTTAACTGGATTCCTGTAACTTTCCAAACACACTGCCAAGACCAACTTTCCTTCAACATATTTGGCACAGGGGAGATGATGGCCTATGAGGTGAAGAAGTTAGGGTCTTTCAAATGCAAGTCAACTCTGAAACCTAATAGTGCTAGATTAACTTCAGGCACACAGTTTTGAAATATGACTTCTTCCCAATGAAAACATTAAAAAATTAGGAAAATCTGTACAAACCGCAAGACCACCAACTCACTGTGGCTTTATAAAATAGGTGGAAGTGACCTACTGAAGTGAGCCTGCATAACTGAGCAGATATTTCTTCTTTCTCTTACAAGTTTGAATAGCTGCAATGGCAACATCACACTAGGGCACAAATTCAAGTGCCTAAATATAAATATAGGTGAATGGTGCCATTTCAGGTGATTTCTGGTACTCAAACACCCATGTTAACTGATGCATTAAATGGGGAATCCATGGCCTTTTGTAATGAAGCAGGACACCATGGGATATTTAAACTGTGCTGGACACATATGTTTGGGTACCCAAATCATTCCCTAGGTGTCTTAGAGTGAGTCTGACATGGCAGCTTGCCCTTCGTGCTGCTAGTAATCCATTCCTGAATAGTTTGACTGTATCCCTGAAGGTGATTAGCAGGCCTTAGGTGAACTAGCACAAGAGTTCAGCAGCATAGCAGTATGATTAAATTTCTGACTCCAGGCTCATTCAAAATTTTGCTGCTAGCACACACATTTCACACCCCAGTTAAATGCAGGAGTACGTGGTGAGCCCAGCCCACTCTCTGCCAGTAGGGCTGGAAGCAGAGCCAGAGCTGTGGAAACGTATTCTGTTCCTTGGGAGGCAGTTGTGATTCACTGTAATCCCACGCCTGCTCCTCAAGCGTGTGTTCCAGCTGCCTGTTCTTTCCCAAAATGTTTCTGTTGTATCACGTCTGTCACTTTGCTCATTTAACCACTCTAACAAATGCATAAAGTGCCCCAGCTATAAACATCTATGTATCAGAAGAAACACATTTTCTATGACAGAAGTGGTCTAAGCTAATTGCTGTGACTGCCTTGAAACAGATTAAGAGCACGGGGGCAGGCAGCTCCTATATCTGAGACAGGGGAGGGTGACACCCTAAGCCTACCTCCCATTTGAGCTGTGCAAGTCCCCTCCATCTGCATGGCTGGAGTGTGGGGCTGAGCCCAGGGTGAGCCTCAGCTCCCACTGGCTGCATCAGTGCCTGAGAGCTTCACTCTGGGTGCTCCCGGTGTTAAGCCTCAACCGCAGGCTCAGTATGGCACTAAGGCAACCTTGTCGGTCAGGGAGAGAAGCATTATTACTCAGATCAAAGTCAGGATTTGTTTCCTGTTCTGAGTCACAGTGAGAATTACTACTCTGTATCTTGTCTGTCATATTAAAGTTTTGAGTGACTTTAACTCAAAATAAGACTTTTAAACTAGTGCAATTAATGCATTTAACACATTTCAGCATTTAAAATGATTATCCTTGACTATGGCATAAGAGTTTTTTTTTTTAAAAAAAAAGACTGAGACTATAACTTTATTCCAAGCATTAAACCATGTATAAATTATAAGGATTCTGGACAAGGGGATTATAATGTGATCTCAAATTATTAAAAGGCTTTAACACACTGAGAGAGTTCTCAGCCTTTGGCGCTGCTAACGTACAACATTTCTGTGAAGCTTAAACAACTTTTTTTGCAGATCCTCCTTTTTTATTTCTTTGATCATATTTCTGTCTCCATAGCACTAAATGGAAGAGATACAAGCAGAGCACTGGAATGCTTGGGCTGTCCAGGCATTAAAACAAAGTGTTCTGGCTTCAAACTGTGTCATTTTATTGTCTCTCAGTTGCCTCTCAGGTATTGAAATCTAAGACATGTTGTCCTTAAGAAAAGACTCTTAAGAGAAGTTCTGGTATAGTTTTCTTCAGCATTTGCCACTTGGAAAGATCAAGTTCCCCAACTAAATAAACCAAAACAAATCTCAAATTCTGAAAGAACAATGTAGATCATAATTTAAAAAATATATCATATTAGTAGAGCATGATGTTATCCATGCAGAAAAGAAAATAAGAGCAAGCAGAAAGCAAAAGAGGCCTTATCCTCTTATTTCCCCTCTGAGCTACAGAGAAGAGGCATTACCTGATCTAAGGGCCAAAATCACTGTCAGGCTGAGGATGGAATGTCCTAGGGAGGCTGAGATAGCTCCACTGCTGTTGTCCCAGCAAGAGAATAACAGCCAGCAATCTCAAGATAAGGCCAGCAGTAAAAGGGCAGCCCATGTGAGTTCATGGATCTGGGAGTAGGGCAAGCAAGTCAGATGACAATTTGCACTCCAGACAGACCACGGAAAAACTAGAACAAAAGGATTTTTCAGGGCACAAATGCTACATCTGCTTTTATCAAAAGAGTGCTGGGCTAGATTCTGAAACCCCTTGAGGTTTACAGTCAGGCAAGATACAGAGAAGCAAACATGGGAAAGAAGGCCATGGGGCCTCTGCAACAAGGGAGACTCAATGAAGTTGCCCTGAAATTCACTGCAGAAGGAGCTCAGTGCACAGAGTGTGAGGCGCCTTTTGGAAAACTGAGAGCTCTTTTAGACACCAAAGTTGCAGATCCAGGCATTTAACCATCTTTGCTGTCTTTATCTCACCAAAAATCTTGCACGATGATCGTAATGAGCACCTGTAGTAACTTTCTATCTCTTTTCTGCAAGACTTTCCAACACAGAAGGATACCTAAAGCAGATCCTATTGCTTGTGTCCTTCATAAAAGAACAGCTGGGCGATCACAAAATAGCACAGCTTCTATACTGTATTCTTTCTATAGCTATCATTCATTAACGTGGCACCTTGCCTTCCTCCGCTTCATAGATGTAGCTTTCAAATGAGGCCAATGACAGCATGGACAATAATTGAACACATAGGTGCTTCATTGTGCAATATGCTGAACAAGAAGCACACCTTTGTGTCACACGTCTTATCTATGGTTCCACAGCTTAAAGCAAATATGAATAAATTTAACTCTGCTTCACTTCCTAGGGAGGCAGATTTCTCTGTTTTGTAGAGAGGTAAAGCTAGGCACAAAGGGCAAGATTTTCAAAGATGCTGAAGTGCCTGAAGATGGAGAAATGCCTTTTGGGATTTGCAAAAGTGCTTATGCAGAGTAGGTACCTGCCTCCCACTGAGATCAGTGTTTTGTATCTGTTCAACAGATGCAAATCTGACAGCTGGCTCTGTTAGAACAATATTTGCTGAGGGTAAACCAACTGTGCACAACAGAGAACACACACAGGACCCATGCTCCACTTTTCTTCTGAGAGGGGACCAGAGTGACATTCATGTGACACAGAGATCTGAGGCTTCAGCCCACACGTGGCTTCTGTCTGAGTTGATTGGGCTGTACCACGCTTGTCTGCTTTCTTGCTGTACCCCACCCTCTCCAGGAGTTCACACAAGTCCCTCATGGGAACCTGCTGGTATTTTTCCTAAAGCAGCCGCCCTTAGCAATCTTGTGTGTCTTTTTCTGGCACAGTCATTCAGCAGCTAGTCACGGATTAGCCTTCTGTTTGAAATAGTTATGCTATCTTTTAATCTCTAAAGATCTAAATAATTGTAAATGCATTAATTTTAGCTATCCAACCTCTGGCACCTTCAGGAAAGTGTAGCCAGAGGCGCTGCTCTGGAGGCCTGCATACAGTCCTGTCACCTGCTGATGATTTTCTGTATGAATTTAGCAACTCTCTAGGAAGAACTAATTCACAAAAAGACTGGGATATCTCACACACTAGCTTACATATCAGCAAAATTCCCGTTGTTCAAGTTGTCTCTCCGGACACGGCATAAGCTGCCTTTGCCTGCTACTACTTGGCAACATCACATCTACATGACAGCCATGTCTGCTGCCAGGTTCAACTTTGCTCTGTCACTAGAAAGAATCAATTGGTTTATATCAGAGGGAACCTTAAAGACCATTCAGCTCGAATCTCATGCTATGGGCAGGGGTGCCACCCACCAGATTAGGCTGCCCAGGGCCCCATCCTACCCAGCCTTGAGCACCTCCATATCCTCTGAGGGCAGCAGTGCCAATGCCTCATCACCCTCTGAGTAAAGAGTTTCTTCCTAACATCTAACGAAAATTTCCCTCTTTTAGTTTGAAGCCATTCCCATTTGTCCAATCACTATCAGACTTTGCTTGCAGTTGGTCTCCCTCTGGTTTGTAAGCTCCCTTCAAGTACTGGAAGGCCACAATAAAGTCTCCCCGGAGCTTTCTCCTCTTCTCCAAGCTGAAAAAGCCTGGCTCCCTCAGCCATTCTTCACAAGAGATACTCCAGCCCTCTGTTCATCTTTGTGGCCCTTCTCTGGACCTGCTTCAACAGCTCCACATGCTTCTGTATTGGGGGCCCCAAGCCTGGAAACAATATTCCAGATGAACCCTTACAAGGATTGGGTAGGTTTCCAAGCAGCATGCCTCGTCTCCAGTGACAGGACAGTCTGACAGGCAAAGTACATGAGAGTGAGAATGAATCTGGAGCCAAATGGAAAGAAGACCCCACTTCCTGTCCCTGACCTACAGACTGTTTGTGTACATTGTTCTGTGGCTTTTTACTGTATTGTTCAGCTATGGTATGAATGGTAATTTCTATATTACAAGTAATTTGAGGCAAGTAGGTACCTCTACCAATGGTCCTGGCCAAATAATGATTTTCTCAGTGGAAAGTGAGAGAACCTAGACAGCCTTGGTACTGTGCCTTTTTTGTGTGCTTGTGACAGAGTTTGCTGGCTCCAGGGCTTGTGTTACCGACACAGCTAAGCCTGCTCCAACCCTCCCAGGCTGGAGTGCTGGTGTGTAATCCTGAACAGGATACTTACTACTGAAAAGCACACTCTGAGAGCAAGGAGTGAAAACAACAATTGAAAAACAGCCTACAGCAAAATTCATTACCTGTGGATTCAGTGCTAATGTTCCAGGGTTATACATGCTGTTCAGTATTTTATCTACAGTCACACCAGATATGTGAGCTCCCAAGAAAACATCTCTTTCTGCCACAAAATTTCTGATACTTCTTATTTAGACAAAAAAAAAAAAAAGGCAAATAAATTTAGAAAAATGTCTTATTCCTCATTTTTGTGGTAACTGAAACAAAAACCCAAGTACATTGGGAATGGATGTTCCTCAGTGCACGCACATGGTCTGGCTTGGCACTGGGTTCAAAGGGGAGCTCGTTGCTGGTGCACAGCATGGCTTGCATGGGAACGGGCCACTCGCTGGCAAGCCCTCCTCCTTTGTTCAGCCACTCTCAAGCTTAAAGAAAGTCCGGAAGACTGAGAACGCAATATTGAAAAACAGAGAAAGAACTTTAATTACATGCTCATCACTATACTTTATAAATGTCAAAAAGACACTGTCAAATTCAAAACACATTTGAAAACACGGTATTGCTATTGATTGTCTTTGTTTTAGAAGCCAGAAAGAATTAAGATGCATTTATTTTTCTCTGTCAATAGTATTCATTTATTGTTAAGGATTTATACACTTAATTTGTTGTGAACAGCAAAACAAACTGTTTCTCCACTTCTCCCCCCTATCTACTGTTTTATGTTTACTGGAAGTAAATAGCACAAAGCCTTTTCATTTAAAAATCTTTTATGATTATAATCTGTAAAATTCCTTTAAGGGAAAACATCTAATTTATGCCGAACCCATACCTCTACACACAAGGAGACAGAAATACAGGAACAGTATCTTGAACTTGCATGACCTGATGACCAGACCACGGCTCCCATTATCCAGAGGGCTACAATCATCAGCAGACAGGGGTCCCACGACAAAACAAAAAGAAAAAACAAACATCAGTGTTAACTTCTGTGCTTTACCTGGGCAGCTGAGGTGAAGTGTGTAATAAAATATTTCTGCAATTATTAAAGCTTTGACTAACAAAAGACACTCAAAGAAAAACACTTCTCAGCTTAAATTCAAGTGCTAGCTCCTGATCTTATCCATGATACATCACATGTGCTGATTAAACATCAGAAAAGCAGAGAGAAATCCTTTCTCATTCATGTTGCTTACAGATGATTATAGCAAAAAATCTGTTCCAAATTTAGTCCTAGTCAAAATGACAAAACGTTCTTTTGATTTGATGACACTAAGAGACACTAAATGGTATAAACAGGGCAATTTCATCTTCTGTGGACAGAACCACCACAAGTTTGGCAGTTTGACATGGGGAGGGTGTAAAATGAGGCCCCATATTAATCGCTCTTGGTACTGATTTTCTCCCAGGTCCCTTTCCTCTGCTATTAACATGGTGAAATTTTCCTCTGCAGGGCCCTGGCTCCCCAGCATAAGAAACATATACATCAGGATGTTTCCTAACTCTATTTATTAAAGATTCCACACACTTGCCCCTGGCAGAAGATTGCATAATTCTGCTGACAAACAGTACATGCTGATCTTAAAGGCAAGTGCTGCTACCCACTGTTGTTGGCTGCAAATCTGCCCCAACATCATCAGAGCCTTCAGGTGGACTTCATCAGTTGTAGTCATCTTATCAGCTAGGCACAGCCTATCCTAATGACTTGATAAATATTCTGGCATCCCAGTATCACTATCAAGAGATTCAAATCATGCCCAGTACTTACTTCTGCTATTACTACAGAATTATTGGCAATGACTCTTTCACTTATCTCTGTAAGCAGAGGTATTGAACAGTTTCTTTTATGTCTCCACTCCTGGCCACTATGAGCAGAATTGATTCAGAAATGTCTTCCACCTGGATGGGAAAGCACATTGCCCATGTAAAATTTGAAGAACAGATTTAGTCTGTGTGAGAAATCAATTAGGACACTCACCACCCTAACCTGCTAACATAAACTTAAGCTGCACCTGATTTCTGAATTACTTGAATGGGAACACCTCCATCCAAACCTATCACAGCCAGCTGGGCTCTAGCTGAGATGTCCTCCCACAAATAAAATTGTTGTGATGCTTGTTTCAATATAGTGTTCTAATACTAAGAAAGGGGAAATTTGAGGTTAAAATAAAGCTGCTGTTACTGCTATGTGGTGATGATCAAGCAAAATCCTTTAAGACAAAATTCTAACACCACTCAGAAAAGAATAAAACTCACCATTACAAGGAGAGTTTATAAGTAACACATAGCATCTTCTAGATTTACTCCTTTTTTTTTTTTTCCTGACATAACCAGGGCAGTTAAGGTGAAGACCTCTGGTTTTCAATTTCTTTTCCTTCCTTTTTCAAAGTGGATCAGCTGTAGAATGGAAAGATTGAGAGGGACCAACATGCGGTAAAGGCAGTAGCAAAACGATCTATATCTATGTCATCATGGCTTTCTCTGTCCCAGTGTGGAAACACTGAAGAGACAGAATGGAGGGACTGAGAATAGTGGAGCAGAAGCGAGGTGTGGGAAAGAAAAAATGAGATGTACCAAGATAGTAAATTAAAGGAAGAACTGAGTCAAGGAGAATAAATGTTGGGTAAGATGGGATGGAGTTAAGAAGATAAGTAATGCATAAGATTTACACAAAAGAAAATTGCAAAATGTAGATAAGGAAATAAGGCTTAAACTGTAGCCTTTTTCAATTTTATGTTAGATTAGCACAGTAAACCATGTACCTCAGCACATGAGATCATGTGGCCCTGTGCCATGTGAAGATGACTGACAGGTTAATCAACTGACATCACAAGAAACAGACACGTAAAAGAAAATCATATGTAAACTGACAGGATAATTACTTTCACCATCCCTCATGCAGGTCCCCTCAGGCAGGAATCTGACTCCCGGAGCAAAAGATAGGGAGGGCTAGCACCACATACAGAAGTATTTTTCTCCCTTGTTACATTCTGAGGCATTTCTTCCATTCTTTGTGTCAGAAAACCATGAGAACAGAATGTATTCTATGATCAACATGTAGCCAGGATGAGCGTTTCCAGCACCAGAGAATCATTCAGTAACATCTGCAATCAAGATGTCTCTGGATGAGCTGTGTTGTTTTTTTTTTTTAATCTTCACACTCCATAATCTTTGTGGTTGATATAGAGAGCTGTTTGTATTATGCAGGAGTTTCACTTGAAGAATGGAAACAGGCCCTGGTACATCCAACTCGTCCAAGACTTCCTGTTGTGATGGGATTCAGTTGTGAGAGACTGAAAAATTGCAGCTACCCAGTGGGAAGCCCCTGTAGGTTACAACTACTTGGTGCTTTTCAGATCCAGACCCAGTGTGAATACCTAAAACCGTCATCTGATGATTTGAGGTGATAACAGTTATGTGCCAAATTGGATCTGACTTCTTGTAGCATCTTGCACTTTCACCACAGTTAAGACCTGCCTTATAGGGAGATTAGCTAGTGAGGGAAGTGATGCATCTATAATTAAGCTCATAAAAGGCAAAAAGTGTTATAATTTCTGTGCACACTGGAACTATCTGCAATTTTTCCAAACTGAATTTGTGACAGAAAGTGTGTATTTCCCTTCAAAACAGTGAAGTTAAATAACTGCCAGCTTAAATTATCTTGTATTCTAACATCTACCTAACCCATTAATTTTGTTTTGGTTATTTAGGGAGGTAACATCTTCAAACTCTGGAATGTCCTGTATTTGATGTTTTCGCTTTGTTTGAGGTCTGAGTGGAAGTGACTGAGCAGATATGGCAGACACTGAGGCTGCCAGAATGTTTCCACCACAACAGTCTGACGCGCATCTTCCCAAGCTTGCAGGGGTGGGTGCAAGATAAGGAAATATGTGCCTTTTTTCATCCTTTTGTGTAACAAAGTATTGGCCTCAGCTTGGTTCCTCTCCCCCACCAACCTGCTTCCTGTGCCTTGTGCAGGTCTTCTTGCACCCTGCCAACAGCTCCCACGCTCCCCAGCCCTCCCATCCCTGCCTGCACTGCTCAGAGATCGGCAGCTGATTCTTCCCACCTGGACCGCTGCCACAGTGGCTTGACTCAAGATGCAGACAGACAAGGAAGTCTTGTCTAGGTAGACAACACGACTCCCTCAGCAAGTTAGTCAGGCTCTGGAATAGACAAAACTCAGTTGCTTTTCCTCACTCTGCTTCAGATCTCTTCAGAAATTCCTTCTGAATAATGAAATAGAAACGAACACCCCTGATATGAGACTGCTTGTCCTATCATACACTACAGAACTGCAGAATAGTAAGCTTTTCTTTGATGCCCCTTCCCATCATCCACATCTAAGTTTAGCCCTTATAATCACACAGATCCGCCTTTCAGAATGAGGGGAGAGGGGCTCAGAGGCAAATTACAAACCACAGTGGGATATTTTCTCTGCATAAATGTTCTCAACCTCAGAGTGATCAGCCAAGCCTGAGAGAGATGCATCACCAGTCAACATGTCATGGCAAAATCTGACAGTACAGAATGTTTGGCTGTTTATTCAGAGAATATATTTGAATAATGAGTACATTCAAGAAACCATGCTGCTGCTACGCTCATGGAAAAAAGAGCAAAAGGCTAACTTTGCCAAATAAATTATGTGTTGCAAATTATTTTTTTTACTCCGAGCTCCATGTGTCCCAGGAGTAAAAAGCTAGCAAAGAAACTCTTTACCCAGGCAATTGGTAACTTGGTAAACAGGATTTTCAACTCAGAATTCAAACACGAGCACAAGCAGAAGTACCTTGTTTACAGAGTGTCCAAACACAGGTGGTAGAGACCTTTCACAAAATAAATGGATAGAGGACTTACAGGACACTCAATATAGAACCTTCCTTTTCATCCATGGAGGAGCTGTTTTCAAAACATATGAAGCCTAACTTAGATTTGTGTGCCTATTTACTGGAATAGGGAGAATTTTTTCCACTTCTATCGGCTTCGTCTTAGATGCCTCTCCATGATCCAGATGTAGGTGCTCCTCCAGGATCCAGTTGTAAAATTGCTTAAAGTCTCTGGCTTTTGCTTGAATGCCTGAAAGTTTCAGGTAGATTTTCCTTCTCCATAAAAAAAACCACAATGAGCTTTCTTGGGGAACCTAAATTCTTTTCCTCTGCAAAACCAGTTAGCTGTGTGAATATCTTCTTTTGGACACCTCAGAGTTCCTAAACGACTAATAGGTAAAATTTCCCCTTTTGTGGCCCAAGAGGTAAAACCTATGAGAGCACCAAGTGAGAGATAAAGCCTCCTGAATGGGGCAATCAAGTTTTCCCAACAGAACTACTTCTTAGAGAGTTTTTCATTAAACACCATGTTCCATCTGGGCTCTTAGTCTCTTTCCTTATCTTTTGTTCAGCAGCAAATTTGCTTTTTTGAACCAGTTCTAGATGATTGTCTTCCTAGTGGTTTCTGTATAGGAAAGGTCAAGAATCCCTGTACTCAAATACTTCTAAGTATCTTTCCCTGTTACCTTATTTTATCCTTTCTTTTCCCACTTTTCTTATCTAGACCAAAAGCAGAGGGAGAAATTAATGACAGAAATTACCATTTTGCTTCTTGTCTTGTTTTTTGTAGCTTCGGGCCATGTTAAATACAATAAAATAGGGTGCTAAAGGCTTGATTCCAGAGAGCTGTCTACTGCACTTTCAGAGGTAGCTCTTGCTTCAAGGAGACTACTTCAAGATTTGAAGTTCTTCTGTATGCCACTCTTGCAAATTGTGGTCTATACATGTGAATGTCAGACGTTCTTCTTGAACAAAAGCTTACAAAAAATAGATTGTTTCCTTATGCCAAAGGACACCCAGTATCCTCCAGCCCATCTCATTGTATTTCATTATCTGTTCTACAACTGTGGTTCTCATTTATATAATCTTCCTGTGTGGCCTCTCCTAAGCTTCCTTACATGGCTGTTATCACATGCCTGCCAAGTCAGGCCTCAGCGGATGGCTGGTGCTAATGGAGTTGAGCACTTTCTCTTTCTGTCATCCAGTGGTACATTGGCTCTGAAAATGAGAATATGGCTTGCTAAGGAAAAAAAAAATGGATTGATTATTTATAGTTTACTCTTCTGCCACAGAGGGTGAAACAGCTTGCAAAAAGCATGAACACTTCTGAGCAAGAACAATGAAGAAGTATTATTTGTGTGCAGACTTCCCCACAGACTCTATCTTTGACGCCAGCTTAAAATGTTCCCAGTCAGTGATGCATGGAAAATGTTCAGGATGCAGTAGACAGTTCTGAAAACACCAGAACCAATCACCTGGGAAACAAGGAAAACAGAAAGTCAAGTCAAAAAGTATTTCAGCTATTAAACAAACACCACCCACCTGTAGGCGAGTGGCTAGCAGCCTGAAGCAATATGTGTAAATCGTTTTTAGAAGTTCCAATATTTTTTTTTAATGTAAGGAAGAGAATTAGTTCCTCTCATATTCTTAAAATCTGATGCACAACAGTAAAAATGCAGTACCAACCCCAGGTTATTTCAAATAATTTTTACGTTGATATAGAAATGACTATGGGTTTGTGAGTCAAGCTGGATAGAATTAAGAATTAATCTTACACGATAGAAGAACTCAAATCCTAGGCTCAAAACTGGGAACAAATGAGAGGTGTGCTTCTCATACTCCCCTAATTCCCAGTGGATCTGGAGCCCTTTTGAAATAATCAGTAGCAAGTATTGCAGTTTTGGAAAACCAAACATAAATCTTAGGATAATGGAGGAGGGTCAGGTATCAGCTCCTTCAAATGGTGCCTGCAGAGCTAGTTACCTTTTGTTTGAATTTGCTCTTCTCTAACATTGGTTCAGGAAATAGTTTCATTTCAAGTAATATTATATTTTTTTTAAATTAAATTTTAAATTCGATACAAAAGAAAAGACCCAGAGAAAGGGTTTCCAATTATGAATGCCTCAGCCTTCCTCAAAGGTCCATGTGGTATTAAACTATCTGGGTGACACTTAACACAAGTAATCAGCTAAAAGGAATAAATGACACTGATTGTCAGGGCTACTTCTTTGTCACTGAAAAAAATGGCTATCACAATACCTCCCTTAAATACCATCTCTCTTGATACTGGCCAAATAGAAGTTTTTACCAAAGACTTGAAGGTTCCCTTGTCATAGCTTTCATTGTTGGAGAGCCCTGTTGCTTTTGTCCGCTGTTGGCTGTTTCTATATTTTATATGGCTTTAGGGCATAAAGTACATTTTGGTTGACTTTACATTTCTTCATTATCATAGGCAGAACATAGACCTTGAATATTTGTTCTGCAGCACAGTGATTTGTGTGCATCTGCATGGCCATGTATGGCTAAACTGTTAAAACATTAGCAGTACTCCCAAGTGCCTCAGATTCTGGAATCTGAGGGGCAGTGGAGAGGTTGCAAGTTTTCAGTCCATTTGATAATTAGGCCCCTGAGAAAGCTGCTCACTTTGAATTTCCCAAAACTGAGGCACCTAAAAATCATGGCACTTATGGAAAATGTGGATTTAAATGTATAATGATTGCGTTCTGCTTTATTCTGAAATGTGTGTACAAACCACAATAGAAAATTACCCCTTTATTAACACCAGTAAAAGTGGTGATAATAATAACCCTTCAGTGCTGTTCCTGAAAGGGAATTGCTCAAGGTTAAGAGAGGTAACCTTTGAACTGGTGTATGTTTTCAAACCAGAAAGATTAAAAGGTCAAAGTTGAAGAGTATATATTTTAAATAGCACCAGATGGCTGTGGTGCAAACACAAGGCTGAATTCAAACTGCTGTGCAGTTAGAGCACATGCACTCGCAGGGACCCCATGGGTGAATTACAACCTCTGTGCATTCTGGGCTGTCCATTATCTGATATATACCTGTTCCTGCTCACTATTTGGCTGGGGATGACTTTTCTTTCTTAATGACTGTTGGATGAATAGGGCCAATTCTTCAGACACAAGAGCCATTCCCAGGACCAGCGATGAGAACTGGGTGCGTGTCCAAGGATCGAGGTTAGCCCACAATGCAGTGGTTTTCAACATTTTTGATTCCTGGACCCCTTTCTAATTAACTTGGAGAAGTGGAAACCTCAGTGAAAATTAACACACGTGGGTTGCTTTAGAATATTTATTACCTTGGTTTTTGCAGTCACCTTTTGCAAATAATTTCAAAGCTCTCTACAGACCCCGGACTGAGACCATCACTGAAAACGGTCTCTTTCTCACTCCATCTAGTCCGCGCTTTGCATAGCCCAGTAGTTTACCTTAAAAACATCCTCTCCCATTTTCACTGCTTACAAAAACGAATGCAGCTGTTCAGATTTGATTTTACCTGGCACAGTCACTTGACGGTTAACCTAATTTCTTTTGCTCTTTAGTTCTCACATTTATGTGTCAGCAGATATTTGGTTTGCTTCCTCCCCCTCTCTCCAGTCATTTTTCTCTCAGACAGCTGTGTAAAACTAGCTGTAAATTATTTGGTAATCACTCAGGATTTTTTTCTCCCCAGGCTTATGGTGTGGCATGATCATATCAGCTTGTTGTCTAATCTGAAAAAATCTTTTTCCATATGGGAAGCATTCCGTGTGCTGATCAACTAGATTTATTGCCTACTAAATTGACAGTTAACTTGGAGTAATAATCTCAAGGAAGAATCTAGATTGTGTGCAATGTGGCCCCATTTCTTTCCAGATCAGTCTTAATTCTCTGATCTCTTGTAAAGCAGTCTTACCCTTGCTTAGGATGCTGAGGACTTTTCCATCTGCCAGAGATATCCCTTAAAATATGAAGTCAGAAAGTCAGAACTAAGAGTGAAGTACAGCCTTCTCAGAAACTCTCCAAGCTATTGTCCTTTCATATAAAGTCTTTTTTGTTAGTCTTGCCACTTCTTTCCTTTTTTTTTTTAATTCTTTTATTAAAAGCACTTTGAGAAGGGCCCATTTGTATCACTATGTTTGTATCTCACATGCAACAACAAAATCTTTGAGCACTACTGCATTATAAATATTAAAAGAAAAGAGTGATTCCTAGGTTGCAGTTCTTTCAATCCAAGATTTTTTCCAATACCTGCCCTCCATCAGTTCTCTGATATGATAGAGTTCGCTGGCAGGTGAATAATGCCGGAATAGATGCAAAAAAATCATTTTATAAGAAGTAATTTTGTTGAGAGGAAAAGTCTGGCTTTCCCCAGAAAACGACAAAGACAAAATGAATTAATATTCGCTGCCAAATGATAAAACTTGTGACTTTACAAGTGAAAATTTCATATCATGAAGAACACATTCTTTGTGAAGTTACAGTGTTTTGCTAGTTATTTTGCATGTCCCTTCAATTCCTAGCACTATTTCACATTACATGCCTTAGTCTGTACCAACCTCTTTATTCATTTCACCAGTTCTTGTCACACAGGATCAGAATAAAGTGAAGAATTTGTCATTTAGGATTTTTGTTAGCCCAAGCTATTCTTTACTTTGATATTTGCATGTAAATGAGATTACTGTCATGTGTCTAAACACTCTGATTTTCTTTCAAGATGTTCCAGGGCAAGAATCTCGGTGCTACAGTGAAGTCCATGAACTGAGCCATAAGTGAGGTCTTTCTGAAACAGTCCCTGTTGTTGGAACATTTTCTGTATGCTAGTGTAATGGCAAGGGATTCCTGCAGATCTCACAGAAAAATTACATTTAATGATGGCAGGACGTGTGATTACTCATAGAAATTCTACAACTAGTTTTTATGCCTCTAAGAGAAATTTTCAAACCTATTATTTCTAGCAGCTACACCATTAATATCACAAATATTACCAATAAATCCATATCTTCATTATTTTTTCAACTTAAATCTGTTTCCACTCTGAAGGTAAGCTTCCAGTAACTCTTCTGAAGTGAATGGAGTTCTGTACCCAAAATAAAACTATAATAATATCTTAATGAAGTCCTCTATATCAAAGTACAAAGGTGAAGACACAGATTCTATGTATATGTATTTTCCCGTGATTTCGTGTTCTGGAACATTTTAATGTAGATAAGCAAATAATTCATATATTGCTTTACTCACTTATTCCCTCTAGAAATTAATAACTTTAAGTCTGTCTTTTGGAGAATGAAAAGGCTCATACCTTAAGACTAAAATAAGTTGTTGTGTAGAATTTTAATCAGGGAGATTAGCTAATGTTAGCATGCATCCTGCATATCTTAAATGTGGTTTCAAGGTTATCCAGAGCTAGATTTCATTATTTGACCTTCCAAAGAAATCAGCTATGCTAAAAAGGATAACAACATTTTTTGAATTCTGTTATCAAACCCTTTTTTTTCACATAACTACACTGCTACAACATCTAAGACTGTTTTCAAAAAGAACATGTCCTAAAGATTGTACAACTTAATTTTTTTTCTGACTTTATATATGCAAATGAAGACATACTTGTCAGCAAGCTGTCATTTACTGGTAGGTGAATCCTAAATGCCTACTGTATGAACCTTGTGACATCACCATTAGGCAAACAGTTCCCCGAGGCAACATGAATATGTTTAGTTTTTGTCCTTATGAGAAAATTATGTGATACAACTGAAGAGATTTTATAAAGCATCTTTGGAATTGTGACTTCATTTAAATTCATTAATTATTTTAGCACATTATGTATGCATCAACATAGCTATTTATTAGTGCAAGCTGATGTTTCTCAAGCCTCAAGTGTACAATAAGCTGCTTCACTGAAAAGCATTTTGTTGGCTTATATTCCATTTGTCATCCACCAGCACCGCTAGGTGCTTTTTTGCAAAGATATTTTCTAGCTGGTTAGTCCTCAGCATTTACTAGTGATTTTATAAGTCTGACATTTTATAGGTTTTATTCTTCCTCAGGTGCAGGACCACGTACTTTCCCTTACTAATCTTCATGAGATTCTTCTCAGCCCACTTATCCAAAATGCTGAGGTCCCTCTGGATGGCAGCCTAACTATCTGATAGATCTGCTACTCCTCCTAGTTTTCTGTCACCTGCAAATTTTCTGAAGGTACCCTCTGTTGTGTAGACTAGGTTATTAATGAAAAGGTTAAACACTACTGGCCCCAGGATAAACCTCTTTGATAACCATCTATGGGTGCCCTCCATCTGAGCTTCACATCAGTGATGACAAATATTTAAGCCCAACAATTCAGCAAATTTTCAGTCTACCTCACTGTTCATTAATATACATTGTTCTTCATCAGTTTATCTGCTAGAGTACTATGGGAGACAGCACTGATAGCCTTATTGAAGTTAGAATAAACAATGCTGACTGTTCTACATGCATCCAGCAAGCCAATCATCAGAGGTTATCTAGCTGACCAAGCATAATCTCTCCTTCAGTAACACATATTGACTCCTCTCATGGAGATTTTTTTTTTTTTTTTTTTTTTTTTTTTTTTTTTTTTTGTCTTTAATGAGTTTGGAAATGGCTTCAAGAATTATTTCCTTCTTCAGCTACCCAGAGATCAAACTGAGGGTATCTGGCCTATAGTTCTCTGTTTCTTCATTCTTGCACTTTTTGGACACAGTAGTAGTATTTGATTTCTTCCAGTTCTCATTCCTTCCCCCTAATTTCCATGAACTATCAAATACTATCATGAATGACTCAATAATGACATAGACATGTTTATCCACACACGTCTCCTGACATCTTTTCTTGATTTCCTGCTCATTGGGTTGTACCATTCTTGAGCCTGGTGAATCCTTGAAAAAGCAATGTATTTTCAACAGCTTAAAATATACCTGTGATTAGCCTCTTCTCCCAACTGCCATTCATCACTTCTCTCTTAGCTATGATAGTTGGCAATAGATACTGCTTAGCCTCTCCTTCAGGATGCTGTATTCCAGAGCATACTCTGTAAGGCTTAGTGAGCCTCAAAATCCAAGTTAGCAGCTCAGTAGTCTTTTGTCTTTTTAATACCATCTTACAGAGATGACTTACAACATTAATGGAAGGGACAACGGAAGAAAAGGAAAATAGACATCTAATACCCCACCACAACTCCAGAGTTGCCAACATCAGTGAGATATTTCAGGTTGTATATTCTCTCTCCAGCATGGATCCCATGTCACTTCTCTTGCTTTCCTTTCACTTTATCTCTGGTTCTTGCTAATGCAGGTTTAAGATTTACATGAAGTATGACTCCATCTTCCCTACTAACTATGATCAGATCTTCTCCCCCCATGCCTGTTGGATACCTGTCACAGTATCCATCATTCCTATAGCATTCCTTAATTAGTGCATCACTCCTACCCACCTCATTTTCTTGCTCTTTGCAACAATTCAAGACAGCTACCATATTTTGGAAATCATGTAATGTCAGATGTATTTATTTTCAATACTTCTCATTAGATTTCATAATTGCTTGGTTACTGTGAATTTTTGATAGAGGCTGCATATGATATATTGATAAGGAAGATAACTAGTATAGTATTTATGTACTTTTTCTGTGTAACACCTTTGAATTTAGCTATAACACATCATGGTCCATTGCATGGACATAGATAAACAATGGCTTTCCTATGTAAATAACTTTCCATCTCAGAATGGCTCTTTCCTGGTTTACTTAATCAAAATCCAAATAAATATTTTTTAATGCATTAATTTTTTCTCATTTCACATCAAAGAACCTTTCTGAATGCTGTTAGTTGTCTTTGAAGATATGTTTAAGCTAAACAATCCACAGTTTAACTAACTTTATTTAATCAGAGAAGTGTATCAAAGAAGAAAAGAAAGAAAAATGGGATTATAATAATTTTTAGATGACTTAAATGTTTACAATTGAAATTCATTGCATCTCTGATTTTTGTGACTATTAGCTTATGAATATCCAGTGTTTTCATTTTTTATGACTTTGTTGCTAATCTCCTAATGTTTGTTTCCTTTAATCTTCTGCTCTTAAAGTCATAGAATTTCTGGCAAATCCCCACTTTCCTGTGAAAAATAAAGCATCTATTTTGCATTGCCTCAGGAAGTCTATGTATTATTATTAATAGTAAGATTTTTAAATCTGTCTCATGACAATGAAGATGTTATTTCTGTTGAGCCCAAAACAGTCTTTCAGCATTTGACATTATCTTAAATAGTATTTGTTAAGGATGGATTAGTAGTAATAATAGAAGTATTACCATAGCACTTTTGAGCATTAATCAGAGAGTGACATTACATGAGCACAGAATGCAAGGATGGTCTTTCCTCTAAAAGCTTTGTGCTTTCATAATGTTATACAGAGTGGCTGACAGAGAAGAAAAAGGTATAAGTGAAATAGTGGTGACAAATGTGATAGACATAATGCAGCAGCAACATTACAGATGTTAATTTTCTTAGGCATCCAAAGAGAAAAGTTCTAAGGTGTAAAAAGACAGAAAAGGAAAGGAATAAAATGGCCCTGGCAAGTAAAATAAGGTAGAGGAACAAAAGAATTCAACAAAGAGAAAAGAAGAATGAGAACATTTCCCTGTTAAATGATTACTAGTTGTGCCTGGAGACCAAGTGTTCCAAGTTCCTCCTTCTATAGGACATAATGAAATCTTGAGTTCTGTCTTCACAGCTGCAATCTCATGGCAAAGCCACTGAATTCAGAGCTGTGACATTTTGATATCCATGCCCTTTTTAGAGTCTAACAGGAAGATTACTCTCCTGTGCTTGTGGAAGGCATTTGAGTTCTGGGTCTTTTCATCGCATGTCTCCTGTTGCTATAAAATGAAAAACATGATACCCTACTTTTTCCTTTTAAATCTGTATCTGAATCTTCAAATCATTCTGTACTTGGCATTTTGGTGGAAAGATGAACTATTCCTTGTAAGGCAGCTACTACATTTTCCACTGTTTGCAGGGAATTCTTTATTGAACAACACTGCACTGTTCTTCCCTGTAAAACGTCTTTAATGTGCTGCATAGTCCACTATTTAAATTATATATATTATCAGCTAGCAGGAACCACACAACCTCAGTGTGAGTACTTATCTTACCCATCTTGCCCAGAAGTCCCATCTCAGGAAATCCAAATGTTTCTGTATCCTTGTTAAGAAAAGAGGCCAGGTGTTCCCAGCATGGCCTCCAGCCCATTTACTTGCTGCATGTTTGCTTCCACATCTATCCATTTTCCTCCTCATTCTAGTACAACAAAAGCTCTGAAAAGGAGTCACCAAGATCTCCAGCCAGATTTCCTCAGCAAAATATATTCTGTGGGGTAGCAAGTGAGGGAATGAAACAGCAGCAGCTGGAACAGCCTCACCACATTCCTCCCCTCTGCACCCAAGCCCACCACCTCAGCCAAGGCCAAAGCTTGCCAGCAGAGAACCCAGCGCTTAGACGCTATTACAGGTCTCCCATATAAAATTCTACTGCCAAGCTTCTGGGCCAGCTTTAGGAACATGTTTTTAATATTCATTGTTCACTCTGTCTGTTACAGATGTGCACAGTACAATTATTATAATGCTTTGCATATGTGGTGTTATGAAATGTGTGCCTTTAAAGTCATGCCAGTTTTTTTTCCTGTAACCCAAATATATTATTTCTACCTATGTTCCAGTTGCTTAGTTTGCCACACATTTTTTTAAAAAAAACTTTATTATAAAGTTTAAACTATCAACTATGTAAGCAATACAACCAACAGAGAGCAGATCCATTTTCTTCATAAAAGAACAGGTTTTTTTCATTTGCATGCCTGATATTTTTTTTGTGCTCCAGCTTCTCCACACAGACACAGACGCTCATACAACATCTATTGACATAAAAATTCATATTGTATGAAAGAAAATAATTACCTGGCTAGGAAGCTCTGCTGTATCCAAGCAGTCTCAACTCCAACAAAAGATGTCCTTGCATTAAGGACCTTCAAGATTGACCATTTCAGCTCATATCCAGTAACAGAGCATTATTTCTTGCTCTAAAAGATCATCTCTCACAGAACATGGTAGACAGTCATCTGAAAGACGCTGTACTTATTGTGTCTTGATTATCCACTTTGGTTCTTCACTAATTGTGAGGTCCAGTCAAAGCAGATGGTATCCAGATCCCACTTGCGAGCCTTGGTGGCTCTGAGACTCACATAACGGATCTCCTGGGATAACAATACCTTCCTGAAGCAATTAAATGATCAATGTGAGGGGAAAGGAATGAGAAGCATGAGTGCAGGACACAGATATTGTTACACTACAGCCAGACACAGACTTTATGAAGCAGAAACTTATTGCTGCAGGTCTCATTGCAGTCAGATCTATAAACAAAATTCATCTCTTTAATGTCTCTTCTGTAATTTGCTGTCTACTTTACTATCCAAAAAACACCTTTCCATTCCTATTCAAATCCCCCAATAAGCCAGAACACAAAATGATCAAGTTCTTTTTCAGTAACTTGAGAGTAAGGTGTATATGGCTAATGATTTGAGGATTTTATTAGTCAGACACTAAAATAGCATGAGTGTAGAGAGATTTTGTTCTAAGTATATTCATTTGACAAAGTTCCTTGAATCATATTTCAACATCTCAATTTAAAACCTGGATAAACCAAATAACATATCTAGTAGGTGGATATATTTTAAGACATGTCAAAACAAGAGATAATACTGAGAGTTTTACACTTTTCAATAATATGCTTTTGTATTGTCTCACTTGAATAATATATCTGCAGGAAAAGTGATCTTTCAAAAAGAGCAAAAGGGTCAAGAGGTTGCATTAGATGAATGACCTTCTACTTCTACTGCAAAAAATAAAGAAATGCAACACTGTAGTTAGATTTCATAGCATATCTTGCAACCCTTGTTCACCTAGATAGGAGAGGTCCATAAGTTACATTTTGTTCATAAGATGTAGGCTTTTTTCAGTGGGAAAGTGGGCGTGCAGTTGGTGACAAACTGTAGGTTTGTCCATCTATGTCCCTTTCCAATGAAGACTCAGGATGTGTCCACAATATACACTAGACTCAGGAGTTCAATATAGTTGTTCGCCAGTCATGATTGGCTTTCCAGGCTTTAAAGGATTATTTTTTGCCTGTACATGTTCTCCCTAATCTATATCCCTTCAGAGATGCACTACTGAATCAGCTGCAGCTTCCAGTGCTAGCTTCTCAGAATAGCAACAGAACAGTGACAGTAGAGATATATACTTCAATTAAAAGTGAATCTGGTCCTGGATAATTGGACAAATATCAAGTGGGATGTCTCACAGCACCAAAACCAAAGATATCCGGTCTCTAACTGGAGACAAACAAGTTAATTCACAAGTAGCATCTTTCAGACATTTTGAAGCTCAGCAGTATAGAGAAGAATGATGATTGAGTAGGTGGTGGGGTACTAGAACAGGCTGTCCAGAGAAGCTGCAAATGTCCTGTCCCTGCAGGCATTCAAGGCCAAGTTGGATGGGATCCTGGGCAGCCTGATCTGCCCCCCATAGCAGTGGGGTTGGAACTAGATGATCTTTAAGGTCCCCTCCAACCTAAGCCTTTCTATGATTTCAACAATTCTATGATATACAAAACTCATCACTGTGGTGATCTTCTTGTACCTTGTTAGGAAGGGAGAATGCAGCCTTCACAGCACATAACCAGCATCCAGTAACAAGCTCAGTTGTTTTTACTAAATTAAATAGTGCCAAGGCATGAACCCATGATTGTCAATACTGTTAGATATGAGCAAAATATCTGACACTGTTTTTGGTCATGCCTGCTACCCCTTTCCCCAGCAGGAATGGCTCACAGGCCAAGTATTCCCTGCAAAGAGTTTGGATGCAGCCATCCAGTTTTGGAGAACAAGATAGTTCAGTCCTATGTCCAAGAGCTTTGCCATTTCATTTTGCCTCCAGGATGGAGAAGAGCCAGGCTGCACTTTATTTCATAGTATAGATATAGGTACCCATGTCTTTGGCATAGGAACTAGTAAAAACTGCAGGCCTTTGGTTACAGGTAGACGAATCAATATATCTAAAATAAATGTAATTATATTGCAGTTAAGCAGCAAGCCATGGTGAATCTCAATTTGTTTGATGTGATTTCATTCAATGAATTGCCTAAAACTTCCACTATTTTTCTGAAGCATGTCCAGGATTCTTTGCTCTGGAAATCTCATATGATCAATCCTCCCAAGGAGATTTTCAGTATACCCTCATTCAGACCAGGCAGGCTTGTTTTTCATGCTGCGTTTTGATATTTCCACATCTTCTCCTAGCTAAACACAAGTAGGAAAGCCGCTCAGAACTTGATTTAAAAGGTAAACTGAGTTCTTTTGAATTTCAAAAAGTCACAGGATGGATCTTCTTTTATCTGAACCAGCTTATCCATCCCTAATTCAGAGAGAAAAGTAGGGGTCCAGATCAAAAGGCTTCAAATGTTCCCAAAGTTCAGGGCTATTTGGATCTCTGGTTTTGGTATAGGCCCATCTGTGACCTACATTGCCCCTCTATCACCACTTACCTATTCTCCCCCACAGACATTTTTTTCTTTCCAGCTCCCTCCCTCTCCATCACTCTTCCAAGATTAAAGTTTTTTTATTATTATTATTATAATCATAATTCCTATAAGAGATAAGGAGCTCCCCAGTGTATCTTTATTAATCCCAGTTAAGATAACATTTTGAAAGCAGACAGTGAGAGAGATTTATAAAGAGCAAGAGAAGACAGTTGGAGATCAGCACAGCAGGGCCAAAATTTCCTACGCTGTCTGAGGCTGTTTACAAGGCAGTGTAAGTTAAATATTGCCCTGTATGTGAAGTTACATGTAACCACTTTGTTGAATCTGAGCCTAGGTTATATTTACCAATATGTTCAATGCTGTAATAATGATCCTAGAAATGGCCTTCATTGTATTTTGTCTCTTCTGGTTTATGTTTGTTTTATGTTTGTATGTTATAGTTTCTTATTTACGTTGTCAGCATGCTATCATCAAGTTAAAAAACAGGCTGTTTGAATTCCCACCAATTTATTATTTGTACAGTTTTGTTATGGGCAAAAGAAGCACACCATATATGCGAAGTCAGTAATTTATTGTTGTTTTAATTACAGTCTTAACAGTCTCAATGAAAAGTTATTGTTAATGCAGTTACCGTGACACTACACAGTTTAAATCGTGTAGCACAGATAAAATGATATATACACCAACTTTCTAGCACCTTCCTCCTTGTCTAGTGCCAAGCCTACACACCCACTGCCCCTCAGTTTCTTAAGGCTGATGGTGTCTCTCAGGTGGAGTTACCACAAGTCTTCTGTGTCCCAGGCCCTCTCCTAGGAGAAGTATGATGTTAGTGTTAAAGACTTCTCCTTCACCTCTCGAATTTGGTCAGGGGCTTTTTTCTGTTTGCTTACGTGCTATGTGCCTTGTTTCTTGTTAGTGCACATGTCCATGTTGTATCTCCATGAACTCTATATGGTGTTTTATGTATGTTGGATGCTTTTTGGTTCTCACTGTTTCCCATGGGACTGGCTTATACACTGCCTAAGGTTGCTTTCATTTGCTGACCATAACTGGCCCCAATTTATAGCCCATAGGTCTTCTACATCTTCCTTTGCCTGTTGTCAAGGTCTCTGCCCTCACCCTATGTCTTCTCCCCTTTCTGCTGCGTTTTCTTCTAGGGTAATAGAGAAATGTTTTATTTCCACTATCTAATAGTTATGAAACTATATTTAGTAATAGATATTATATGAAGTGAGTAACAGTCCCTTAGGTAACTGCTATTACAAGTGGAATCAAATCTCCTCTTGGGTCAAGATGAGTTCAGGCAAACCCTCAGAGGCCCATACCACTAGCTTAGTGCAAAGCTGTGCCTGTCATAAGGAATGGCAGCAACATACATAGTGGATGAGAAGATGGCAGATATTTTTTCTCTTTGCCTTGGCTCTGGCTCTTTTTCTGACTTCAGCTTTCTGTGAGATCCTGCTCATATTCCTTTGCCTTTCTGAATGTCTAAAATGGATAAAATATACTGTTACCTCAATAGAACGGAATAGAGAGGAAAGCAGTAGAAATGAATCAATCATTACTATTTGTTTAAATGAGAATCTCTGTCAAATCTGAAGAATTAATTTGGTCTGAGAAGGATGCTGAGATACTTAGGACAACCTCATCTGACAATCAAGTGAAGCAAATGTTTGTTCTCTACACAGGTCTTCATGCTGAGAAGCACTACTGTGATGGGATATCTTAAAGTGATTCATCCTGTTCTATATTCATTTTTTTCTTAAAGCTGAGAACATAATGATCTACTCAAAATGGGAGGATCACCTTTTAGATACATAAACAGATTAAAAAAAAGTTTCATTATTAAATACTGAGGATATTAAATCATTCTTAGAGGCTAGATGAACTTTGATAAAACCTACTTATTCTGGGCTAATCTTGTGGGGCAAAATGCTCTCTAATGTGCACCAGAAGCAAAGATTATAGAGAGCATAACATATTGAAATCTAAATTAATCCTGCTTATTGACTGATAATATGTCCTGATCCTGAGGGAATGTGCCTAATTTATCACTTTTAAATGATTTGGATTCCTTTAGGATGAGCAATTCCCCAATTTATTTTCCATTGACTAACTGGTGAGAAAGAACTCATTAAATACGAATGGGGTTGTTTTTGTTTTGAAAAATTGTTGAAAAAAAAAAAAATCACATTCATCCAGTGCTGTTTGGTTTGTATGCTTTTTCACACTGCAATATTTGGAGCATGCACAAAAAATAAAATAAAATAAAATAAAATAAAATAAAATAAAATAAAATAAAATAAAACAAAATAAAATAAAATAAGAAAATCAGACTTGAAAATAAGACTCATTTCACTGTTTCCTTGCAGTGAGTACCTCCCCTCTGTGTCCTCCTCACTACAGATCAAGACAGCGCTGTTGGTACAATCCATGGATCTTTGTTCCCAGCTGCAGTCAGAAAAATGGGGGAAAATAGAAAATATTTTACTGCAAACTCTTTCAGGGCAATTTACCCAAGGGGTTACTTGATATAACCTCTGATGATGACCTAGTTTTTAGTAGGGGCTCTTAGCCCTGGCTGTAGATTTACATCCTAATATGTTTAATGCCGTGCTCTTAATGAAGCCTTAGTTAAAAAAAAAAAAAAAAAAAAAAAAAAAAAAAGACTATCTGCTTGACCCAGACAATCTTTCTGCAAAGGTGTTGCCCCTGTGTCCCTATCTGAAGCACTAGACCCCTTCTCCTCCTCCTTTTGTGCATTTCTCTTTCACAGAATCTTGAAGCTCCTACTCAGTCCAGCTGTCACAAGGTACCATCTCCCTGCTTTCTTGACATGCTCATTACATATTTGTTGAACCAGACTGTAGCAAATCTTTAAAAGATAAACATATGAAACATGAAAACAGATTGCACTGTGAATGGAAGATCAGTTTGCATTGCAGTTGTATTTCTTCTCAAATATCATTCATCAGTAACTCTGCACTTTTAGACCTAGATGAGGGATTCAAGTACCTTCCAGTTTAAGGACATTTCTACTAACTCAAATTTTCTATTTAGCTAATGGAATTATGCTTTTCTACTTTTGTTATCATCAGTTAAACGAACAGTGTGGCAGCACTAGACCACTTCTTTTCATCCTTGTTTAGACTTTGATAAAATTTTAATGGAAATCCTGTGAAATTTAATCATCTCTTCTATCACTTGCCTACAGATTGGCCTTGCTTCTCTCTCTGAACTTGCTTATTGTTCCCTAGTATTGCTTGGAAAACAATTACTTATTATTTAACTCAGTACGACCCCGAGGACAATAAGGAAAAAGCTTTGACAGAACTTGACCTGATGTATGACCCATTTCCCACTCCAAAACAAAATTCATCACATTTGGCAGAGTCTGCACGATGCACAGGATGGTTCTCAATGGTATATATTTCTGCTTGGAACAAATCTGTACTTGGTCAGCAGTAAAAAGTACAGTTTCTTCTCCTTGTACTCTGTTCTGAAGTAAAACAAGCTACAGAGTCCAAACTAACCCACCTGTGACAGCCAATGTTTAGGTAAGGACTTAGTCTTCTTAATTTGTTTTTGGAATAATTGGAGTTTCTTTCCTGGTGAGATGTGATCACTGTCAGATTATAATACCAGCTCCAAAGCGTGGGGGTGCTCTGGCAGATAGGCCTGGCCATTCCCTGACAAATGGCAGAAAAAACTCTAAGAGCCCTGCCTGAAGAAGAAACAACTTCCATCCTGAAGATCAATAGCTCTCTGTTGTTTTTTGTTCCAGGCCAAGGATCACTTCTGCATCTTTTGGGGGTAGAAAACCAGAGGTTTCAAAGTGCTAAGATACATACCCGTAAAGCCCAGGGGAGTGCTAATGGGATGGAAGGATATTCTACTCATCTTTTCTCTGCAACAAGTTTTATGTTGCCTTTCATTCAAATGAGAAATTTTTAAATTACAGCACTTGCAGGTGAAATGTGAAGGTGAATGCAGTGTCAAAGGACTCTGAATGTGTTTTGCGCCATACTGGCAGATCTATGGCCTACAGGTTGTGTTTGTGTTTGGATGTAGTCAGCAATGCAGAAGCTATGGAAAGAGTACAAATAGAAAGAGCATACAGGAATCCTTGCCCCGGTGTACCCTTCCAGCTTCTGGCACTGTGCAGTTTAAGGGATTTCTCAGCCAGCATTCATATCCACATATTTATGGAGATGTACAAAAGTGGCTCTGAAAGTAATGCCTCCAACTTTATTAAGCTGGCCCACAACATCATAGACAGATGTTAGTGGTATGACAGTACAGGCTGAATCTTTGCAACAATATTCCATTACATTTTGTTGCCATACAGCAAATGGCTGCAGAGGGGCAGTCTGACAGAATGGTGTCTAACAAGGAAGTGCACTTGAAGCAAGTCATGGAATTGAATTCCTGCATGTGGATAAAATGGAATCCATTGACATTCATCGACACTTGCTGAATGTTTGCGGAGACCAAGCAGTGGATGTGAGCACAGTGAGGTCATGAGTGGTTCAATGCAGCAACAATGCCATCATAGCAGTTTTGAAACTATGGGTCACTTCTGCTGGCACAGATTTTATGAGCACAGCATGCAGGCTCCTGTTCACCACTGGTAAAAATGCATAGCTAATTGTGGTGACTATGATGAAAAATAGTATAGCTGAGAGTTTGCTCTATTGAATAGTGTTACTGTGCTCTTTGTATCTTTTGTACTTTCCATACAAATAAATAGGAGGTATTACTTTCAGAGCAGCCTACACATTTCTTCTTTCCATTAGTTCATCTTTTTGTTTTTCTGAACACAAAAATACTCTAGCACTCTATTAAAATGACTTTGATGGATTCATTATAGATTGGGTACAATGATCAGTGCATAAAATTTTCTGAAATAAAAGGCCATAGATGAAGAAAAGAAAGGTGTATTTGTGCTTGGCAGTGTGTCATTTTATCTCTTAATGCAATTGTTTACGTTTTATTCACACAAGTTTTTATTGCCTAACATAAAAGATTGCTAAGAATACTACTATAAAGACAATACAAACTGCAAATATCTTAAAAAGACATGGGCTTTCTCTTTTTATTTAGTAAAATTGCACAAAGTTCATTTTCTTTCTTCTAAAAAGCACAGTTTTATTTGAAGCATGAGGTCTTAGTATTGAATAGACAGCTTCTGTTTATGCTAAACTTTCTGTAAGATGGGGAAACAGAAATCTGTTTTGCAATTGTTCACCAATTCGATTTTGATTTTATAAAACCCAAACTGGTTATTCCCAGTTCTGCCTTTATGTTCCCTGCACAGAGTGTTTTATCTTTGACCTGTTTAAAATAAAAATGTCCCATATAAGCTTTCAAATTTAAAAATTGCCAGTGACTACTCCCAAACTTCTTACAAAATCTCAGATCACTGTATTAAAGACTCACTGCTAAGATGTTTCGGTATCATGAAGTGGTTATAATAAAAGCTGTTGAGGTTTGGGGTCAAGGATCCCTAAGGTCCTTGTTTTGACAAATAATCTTTGCAGCACTATTCGTATTATAAACTATGTTTAAAATTAAATGCTCCAATTAAATCACCAACTTCAGTTTGCCCTCTAGATCGTAAACAACCAAGAAGTGATGTGTTTTTCCTCTGTCCACAACAACAGACTTAGAAAGACAGAGGGAGCAACAATAAAGACTGTTGAAAGGCCTTTCTGATAAAAGGTCTGGTTTTAGTTTTGTACTGTTACATTCTGATTTGCAACTCTGTGGTCACTCTTACCAATTATTGGAAGAATTGCCAACAAAACAGAGGTTGCACAAGAACTTTTCCCACACTCATTTCTCCTATTCTGGTTCAGAAAACTCATTCTTCATTGCCTAGCTCAGTTGTGTCATGAAGAGATGTTTTTACCACCCTCAAGGCAATTTCAAGATTTTCCCAGAGATTAAAGCTTGGAAGCTTATTGTTTATTGGAGACTACACTACAGAAAGTAGCAGAAAGGAGGATAACCCCACAGAAGAAATATATTCTGTTTCCAGAATAGCCTGACTGGTCCACCTACTATCCTTGCTGATCGTTATAGTGTAAAGATGCTTTTATTAAACATAATGATATTAAATGGACCTGATGCGATTTAACACATTTATGAGAGTCTTTCATGTTTCACTGTAGGAGGTTGATATTTAAACCCTAGTCCTCCCTGAACCTGAAAGCATTAATAATCCCCTTCTCTTTGGCCCATGTGCACTCTCATTACAGTTGCTCTTTTTAGTTATCTATTTTCTCTTAGGCCCTTATGCAGAGAAGAATCCCTATAGAGGAAAAAGCTTAAGCACTTGATTAACTTTAAATACATTGAAGTCAGTGCTCAAAGTTAAGCAGGTGCTTAATGCTTCCCTGAATCAGGGCCTTACAGTCTAGTGTTTCTGTCTCTATACTGGTTCAGAAGATAATGATATGGGATTTGATTCTCTTCTCAACTTCTCTGATACAAATCAGGAGGACTCTATTTAAAGAGTTTTTTTCCATCTTTACCTAGCATCTTACAGAGCCACCTAGAAACCAGTACAGAATAGAAGAATTTATATATACTTTGAATTTACATTTGGTACAGTCAAAGACACGTGGTATCTTCTGAAACTCTGAACCACTGGTAGCTCCAACATAAAATTAGAATCATAGAATCATTAGGTTGGGCTTGAAAAATCATCAAGACCAAGTATCCACCCAATGCTACAAGTTCACAGTTACGACATGTCCAAAAGCACCACATCCACATGTCCCTTAAGTACCTCCAGGGACAGCATCCTCATCACTTCCCTGGGCAGCCTGTTTCGATGCTTAATTTCTCTTTCCATGAAAAAATTATTCCTGATATCCAGTCTAAGAGAATCTTGCATCCTAGGAAAGCTGGATCAGGCTGAAGTGACTTCTCTCAGTGTGATTGCATGAATAGCCTCTAGACTATTGTAATGAGGTGGATAAAAGGGAGCTGCAGGATAGGCAGGCAATGAAGAATGTCAAATTCAGGACATGGATGTAATGTGTCCTCCGTGAATGTCTCAATAGCTAGCTCTCCCTGACATGCCTGTGAAACAAAGCATGTGAAAACGTGCCTTACATTTTCCTCCTCCCTTCTGGTTACTGCAGTCATCTCCCTCAAAAATAAGGCCAGCCTTTAGACAAAATACCTAAAACACTTCATAAGTCTTTTTCTCTTCCCCAACTATTCATTCAGTAAATCCCGGGGAGAACTCATCTCAACATTTTCCCAGGTCTGTTTTCATGAGAAATGAGAAAGGTCTCTGGATGATCAAAGGTGTTTTTTTTTGTTGGTTTTTTTTTTAAATTTTCCCAATTTATAGAAAAAAAAATTCAAGTGCCTTTGCTTTTAGCTAATGGAATTGTGATGTCAGAATGGTCTCCATGACAGTGTGGGATACAATCTCAGTTGGCAGCTTGTTTGTCACCCGTAGTTCCTCTAAACAAATGACACTAAATTAAAAATGTAATTCCAGTAAGAGGCATTCTGTCAATCATCTACAGTCATGATAAACTGTAGACTCCTCTGGTGTTGTCGATCAAGCCTACATTCATGATGTAGTATCTACCTTGCTGGACAGGGAAATTCTAGACTGTAGTCATACATCTGCTGATTGATATTTGCTTGGTCCATGATTTAAGGTATATTCTCCAGAGTTCCTGTTGCCCTTCTACTTTAAACCTTCATGGCTTATTTTTATGTAGAATATGAATTGGATTTCAGGTACTTTTTGTATATTTAATTGACAGCTGCTTAGCATCAGGGACAAACTGTCTCAACTGCTAATCTTCAACAATGTTTGTGATCCAAGACAAACTAGCCAAAGATTAACCATGTACACATTAACTTGCATAATGGATAGACTGCTCCTTTGAGACCAGCACTTTAACCACCAAAGAGCATTACTTCATGGCATCTGTAAGGGGCTCCCAATCAAAACTGGCATCACCTGTCACTGACCAAACAGCATCTATGGGCATCAACATGTAGGCTAAATAAAATGGCAATTAGAGCAGAGTAGAGTGAAGTTTTTGGAATTGTGCTGCAGCCCAGGTACTGCCTATAGAGTAACAGGTTCAGTGGAGACGTAAGCCCTGGGAGCAGAGAATACATCATACAAAATGCAGGACTACCATTATCACTGCCTGTGCACAGCACATGTCTCTCTTGCAGCTAGAAATAGTTAACAGACAGAATGAACACATGCAGAGCTGGTAGATATGCCCAACTGAATGAATCAGTTTATATATTTTAATCCTTCTTAAACAGGTTTATCCTCCAAAGAGTTTCTCATTTCTTCTTCTTTTCCATGATTTAGCAGCCAGGAATCTTACAGCCCTACTGTGCTTAGAAGGGGGTTCCAATTTTTTATTTCTAACAAGGTTTCCAGCAGATTTTGAATGTCATACAAGTATTTTCTTTGCACATTAACTTCTCTCAGACTGAACACATCCAGAGCTAAATTATTATTCTTGAGAGCCATACAGGCATAAAAGCCATCACTTCCTGTTCTGTGGAAGGCAGCATCATCCCTCAGCAAGATTTAACAGATGCTTTTCTTCAGAATGCCTGTATTTGAGAAACATTTAAATATCTAATTCTCTTTTTCCCTACCAAGGAGATTTCCATGCACTTGCCATTGTGTGTGAGACCTATGGCCACACATACCATACAAGAATACTCCAGAAGTTTAAGTGTGCATGGTTTCAGCAGCTAGCAGCTGAGCTTGGGCTCTCAAGTCTATAGATTTGGCTCTGAAAACATGGGATTCTGTAAGATAAGAATTAAGTAGCAATCAGAGAAAGCTACTGAGTCCCAGAAGATCACAAGGCAGTAGTTTCTGTCCTGTTCCACTGCAAAGCAAAGGGATTTATAAGAAGAACCTAGTTGTATTGAATAAGACCCCACATGGTTCTTAAAAAGAAAAACTGCCTGTCGGTTGCAGTGAGAAAAGTCTGGAACAGGAAAATGTTTCATGCTCCACTCCTGAAATAAATATATCTTTTTTTCTTTCTGGGAATCTCTTTCCTCTTTAAGAAAGAAGGAGAAATGGAAAAAAGTCACCACTGATATGATGGTTTTTTTGTCACTTTTGGCTTTGTTCCTTTCTACATTAATGGCTGCATTTCAGATATAGATTTCTCCTAACATGATTTCTTCTTTGTTCAAGTGGGACAAATTCTGTCTCCATCTCTTGCACATTAAGATTTACACGTCCTTTACCTGTTTGGTTGCTAACATTTCTGATCAAAGACAAGAGTCAGAAGTCATTCAGTAGAAGTCTTCAGAACTCAACAGAAAATGAAAATGCTGTTATCATTTATTTCAAAACAAAGATAACCTAAAAGGTAAGGCAGCATCTGTTGCACAACTATGTGGCACAGTCGTATCAGTTGAACCAACTTTGAGTTGGTAACACCAACTAAAATTTACAACCCGAAGTATAGGCACAGGTATACATACTCACTAGAAGAAAGAAAATAATTTTTCCACTGTTCATGAAGGTATAGAAGCTGTCAATAGAAATCCTTGAAAAGCCTGATATCTATAATACTAGCTAAATTGAGAATTGCTGTGAAATTCAAAGGTTTGTTATCTAGCAGTTTGAGGAAGACAACTGAAAAGAAACAGTATTGCCGTTGTCAGAAATTCCAGATCTTTTTCAGTAATAATTCTCAATACCTCACAGAAGATAGTACTGCTGCAAGCCTGAGAAATAAATGGAATACTGATCCTTTAACCATGCTTCATGTGAAACCACTTTTAATGTGTCATTCTGTATCTGGTAATATTTTATATGCAAGCAGATTGGGTTTTCTGCATAGACATACAGCTTGCTACTGAAGAAGTAACAAATGCCAACAATTATTTCAATCTGTAACTGGAAGCAAGGGTATAGTCTATCCCACTACATGATGACCTCATCACACAGAGGAAAATGAACACCATATAACACTGTCTTATAATAGCTTTTGATGACACTTTCAACCAAGAACAACAAATATGAATTTGGCACAATTTCTATCCATCATCATCAGTTTTTAACTCAAACATCAAGATAACCATTAGATAACTGCATATCCAATTACTTAAATATGTGGAAAGATACAGGCCATATGGCTGATTGGAAATTATTATTTTGTAAAACCTGATGCTTATTAGTACTGACCTTTGCCATTTTCTTGCAAAAACAGCAATTATTCTTCTAATGCAGAGATATGTCTGGTGTGACATACATGCATGAGAATTCAATACATTATAGGGGATAATCTTGTCATAATATTAAACAAATATGATATACTTGACACTGTGTTGGATGACATAAATTAACCAAGACAATCATCAGCACAATTTCTGGGACACCACAGGGATCATCTTGGTACCAAAATGTTACAACTGGCTTCTTTAGCCTTCTGATGAGACACGTCAAATCCCATAATACAAGCAACCCCAGAGTGTTACCTGTTTCAAGACTGCAAAAAACACTTTACTTGGCAGAAAGGGAAAACAACAACTAACTGAAAAGAGAATCTCTCTACTTGGGGAAATCAGAAAAATAAAAGGAACAAAAGAGTAGAAAAACTACAAATTTAGTTACAGACAAAATTATCTAAGAATTATTTAAACAAAAATAAAAATCAGTGTAAAAAGGTTGATGGTAAAATAGTCTCATCATAAAAAGCAATTCTGAGAATGAATAAAAACAGGTCATAAGCCACCTTCACCTCCTTGCATCAAAATTATGCTCAGATATCTATTCATTAACCTAGACTGAAAAAGCCAATCCTGTGGAACTGATGTATGTAAATCAGAAGACTACTACAAAGTTTGTGTTAGGTGGTTCCCACTAACGCTCACACAGAAACAGAAAGGACACTGCATGCAAGTTTGTCAGGACCTATTGAACTAATTTGGGGCTGAAGGTGATGATTTCCTGGATTAGATCATTACCAGTGATGAGAAGTAGTGTCACCACTACGAACCAGAGTCAAAAAAGCAGTCTGTGGAGTGGCAACATGTGAATTCCCCACTGAAGAAAGTGATCAAAGCACAGTCTTCAGTGAGTAAAGTTATGTGCACTGTCTTTTGGGATAGGAAAGCAGTGATCTTTCTGATTTTCCTAGAATCCAGAAAAACCATCAGTTCCGCTGCATCTGATGCTGACTAAGCTGAAGGCATGAACTTCCAGAGTCAGGCCAGAGAAAAAGACAATCGTTCACTTGAAACACAAAAATGCCAGGCCCCACATTGACCATGGAGCACGTTGCCAATCTTGGATGGGATGTCTTTCCACACTCACTGTATAGCCCCGATTTTATGCCTTCTGATTTCCATTTGTTCAGGCCAATGAAAGATACACTGCATGAGTAATGTTTTCCTAACAACATCATCACAGCAGCAGCTGTGTGTGAAACAGTGGGTCACCTCCACTTGTGCAGATTTTTACCAGTGCAGCATGCAGGCTCTTCTTCATCACTGGTGAAAAGACATAGCTAATGGTGGTGACTATGTTGAAAAATAGTGCTTTGTAGCTGAGAATTTGCTCTATCAAATAGTGTTATTGTGCTCTTTGAATCTGTGATAGCTCCAATGGAAATAAATAGAAGGCACTAATTTTGGAGCAACGTTTAGAGAATGTATATACATTCACAATATGAACAGCAGTTCTCTCTCTGTCTGCACACTACAGCAGAAATCTCTATTCAATTAATTCTCTGTTCTTCTCAAGAAAGTTCAGGAATGCACCTTTTAAACTCTTCCACAAAGATCACTGGCCTTGACACAATGGATTGTGGTTCTCTTCAAAATGCAAAAAATCTCAAGTATGATAATGTGAACCTTTACACATGGAGAAGCTACTTCAGGGATGTTAAATCTTTTTTCCAAGATTCAGGGGAGGTGCAAAAAGGAAATTGAATTAAATGACAATTTTTATTTTGATTTTAAATAATGAAAACATCACTGAGAAAGAACAATCACTTTTCTTTGTATTTTTTCTCCAAAAGGGAAAAAAGACTTTTGAGAAGCACGTTTTTCCCCTCCCATATTACATATATTCCTTATGTTAAAAGAGCAAAAGGAATTAGGAAAAATTACTAGCTTTCACCTACTTTACGGAAACCTGAACAATTTAATCATAACAGTTATCCATTATTAAACATTAAAAGCAGAAATTACACAAACAGTGCAACAGGCTATTTTTTAATTAGGGCTTGAGCTGTTCTAATGTTATATATTTAAGAATAAATCCTTACAATTTGGACACTGTATTCAGATACATTTTTGTTTTTTTTCTTCTATTTCTGCCTTTGTAGAGGTAAAATAGTCCAAATAGGTCATGAGGAGATGCCTTAAAAGCCCTAAGTACTCTTTGATATCTGTTTGAAAAGGTGAGTGAGGAACAGCAGATTTGGAAGTGTGTTATCATGGTGCTGGTTTCCACCTTAGACTCAAAGGTTTGTGTCTGAGACCAGGAAAGGTCACAGAGGTTAGCAGAAGCATTGCCTGCTATGGCCACAAAGCATCCAGCTACTGAGGATGAAGACCTCTTCCTGTCCAGATTTACAGCATCCCCTGCTGTTTCCACAGCTCAGCACTGGGATACACTCCAAAGGGAAATGGTATCCCCCACCTCAAACTGAAGGGGGAAAAAAAAAAAGAAAAGATTTAATGGGGGAAAAAAAAAGCAGCAAGAAAGAGTCAGACACTGAGCACCGGAAAATGTTTTCACAGAGTGAATTTTGTGAACACAAAGGTTAGCTACACATGTTGATACAGAGTAGTCACAGCTGGGTGAATTAATGAGATGCCAGTGGTGGTTTGGCTCTGTAGAAATTTTAGTGGAAGCAGCACGCTCCATGCTCATCATGTGAAACCTTAGAAAGTTTCCATAAGAAACACTGGTATTTTTTGTAAAATTGATAACATCTGATCTTGCATATGGCAATTTAAATTGGTTTTGCTCCTTTTTTTTTTTTTTTTTTTTTTGGAGCCACATGTGCTTGCAGGTGGCAAGCACAAACACAGACCTGACTACAGTCGTCCAGTGGACTTAAAATGTAATGAGTTGCAATAACTGCTTTGCAAAAAAATAGTATTCAAGTGCTCTCAAAAGCATCGGTGATCACTGGACATCCTCATCTCCAGTCTGACTGCGGCATGCCCTCAGTTTCAAAAGAAAGGATAACAGCTTCAGTTCCCTTTTCTTTTACTGAGGATCCAACCACAGCAACCTGTCACTCAAGAAGGTCAGTATCACTGGACTGTTAGAAACTCAGTGCTACATAACAGAAGTAGTGCCAGCATGGTCCTTGTTGTCTTTCTTAGCAATGGATATATTTTTATCATATAAATTCTACCTCAAAAAGGCAAAAGACATTGGAAAGTGAAAGAACTAAGTTCTGATATGAACAGAGGTTTCAAACCTATTTCTTGACCCCTAGAGAAATAACATATCCCTCTGTACTTTCTTTCTTCTGTGGTATTCAAGCACATTATAAGCAGAGGTATAATTTATATGTAGCACAGGATCTATTCTAATCCTCATGTATTAGTGAAGTTAACTACAGGTCTCTCTGTACAGCTGTTTGCACAGCTGGATGTGTCAGATAGAATAAGTTCATCCTTTCTAAGACAAGCTTAAATCTGCAGCCTACCAGTATCTTTCTCATTTACACTAAGCATCCTTTCACGTTGTTCTCATAAGGGAAGTTGGTTTTAGCAGTCATGTTCTTGGTGCAATCTTATGATGCATAAAAGCTGATAAATTGCCTTGGCACACTATCAGATCTGAGTGTTTATCTTCAAGCCACAGAACATATCTAATTATGAGTAAAAAGTCACTGAGATTTGCATTACAAGACCTATAGCTAATGACTCACTGATGGTACGTTGCATTCCCATGGTCAAAATGAGTGCCATGAAAGAAATCAGTCTGCAGGGGTGGCCATGGATGTGTGGAATTAGAACATGAGCTTTACTTGTATAAAAGAGAGCAGATGGATCATGTTTCTGAAGTGTTCATTTCTCTTAGTAGTTTCTGAATAGATCCCAAGTTCAAATGCAGATTTTTAATGTTATACAAGGTCACTTGAACCCTAGTTTGGTGTTGTGAGAGGTAGATCAAGACCAGAAGCTATACTGTTTCTGATAATTTTCTTCAACCACATACTTACTCTGCCATTTCTGCATTTTCTTTACTCTATCATTTCTCTATATAATGGAAAGGTAATAACATGTCAAAGATGCATTTAAAACGGTATTTGCAATCTTGGAAATGCTTTACTACAGCAACAGACAAATGTACACAGGGGCTGTATCTGCTGTGTCAGTGGAAGGGCTGCCTGGTGGACTCTGGCATAGTAGGGATGAAGACCAGGACTATACCATCTGCTTTTCTGCCTAATGTGCAGGATCCTACCTGTACCATCATGGTCAGCTATTACCTATGCTGAGTCAGCTCTCCATCGTCACTCAGTCATTATGCAGTGACAAACCATTTATTCATTATGCAAATCAATATGCTCTAAGAAGCTCCTTCCAAATCAGAATTCTTTGCCCAACTAAAGCAAGAAGCCTACGTTTTCTTTCTTTCCCTGTCTTGATCTTTATCACCACTATAACTTCTGCTTTCTTCTTCAGTCTTCACTTTAGTACCCCAAATCTTTCTGCTACTGTGTGCACCTCTGCACCCTTCTGATGACAATTTTACATTGAATTTTAAGGTTGGATGTTCCCAAACCAGCAATGGAAACTTCCAAAAGGACTTGTCTGCATTGCAAAACATTGAGTTGCATAGCACTGGCTAATTAAGTACTTACTAGATGTAGATCTATAATGTCAGTTCCTAACGCTATCTTGGCAGATTTCTTTTCCTTTACATGGTTTGAAATAAATTCTTGCTTCAGTGATTGTCCATGAGTATTTCAAAATAAGTTTCATGCAGCAAACATATTTAATTAGCAATGTAAAAAAAAAAGAAAAAAGAAGTCTTCAAAGACAGAGCTTGGGGACACTCACTCTGACAGTCTGAGATGGGGCATTCTAAGGACAAAGGAAAAGCAAGAGTTTGGAGGCATTGTCATTGTCCCAGAGCTGGGTACAGTTTTTCGGTGTTAATTTAGACAGCATTCTTTTTAGATAGGCATTCTTTTAACTTCAGTCTGCAGCATTTGTGTAGCCAAGATGAACACAGCTGGATGGATAGGTTGATTCTTTCAGAGCAGGAGAAAAAGATATCTATAAGGATGACCTTTTGAAGTATTTCTTGTTCAGATTTTATTCATGATCAGAAATAAACACGGCACTATGTCACATTCTTTATCACATTATGTAAAGGAAAACATCAAATGTCAACTAACAACATCCATGCCAGAAAGGAATTTTATACTCCTTGCTGAGTGAGAGAGAATAATTATTTCTCTGTTCTCTCCAGAAGAGATCTGATGACAAAGCAGGAATCGATGAGCAAATCAATATACAACTGTCTGCACTAACAGTTTAAGTGGAACTTCTGGCAGCTCTTAAACAAACAACAGTACTCTCAACCTGGCAAGTAGTTAAAAAGCAAACATACTTAACTTGTAAATCATTGTTTTGAAAAAGTCTCTTTTGAAAAGGTCTCTCAAAGGAAACTTGAGGAAGTCCAAAAGTGTACGATCTGCAGAGATGAGTAACTGAGAGGGCAGAGAGAATGGATCTTCCAGCACATTGTAGGTAAATTTTTAACCACCTACTGTGGTCTGCTGAGCTAGCAAAAGCTGAAATAGAAGACTAAAAACACGTGACACGTCTCATGCTTCTGTACATAAAACAATGTAAAAAGTAGATACTGAATACTTGAATTTGATGAACTGTGTCTTGAAAGCCTTACCTTATGCAAGAAACCAAACTGACCAGGGTAGGTAGAAGCTTTATTGAGTGTAGGGGAAGCTTCTGAATGCTGAATACTGATTGCTACTGACACCACAGCGAGGTGCTTATTAGGACAGTGGCACAAAATGTGTTGTACCAATAATTTCAGGCAGCACTGGAACAGGAGCATGAGGACATAAAAAAAATACAGCTTCAGAAATTTAAGTGTGGGTAGAAAATAGTAAATACTCAACGGAAACCATTTCCAAAAGGACTCTGAAAGGTCAGTCTACCAGGTAATCTCAGTACCGAGACCCTGTTTTTTCAGGTTTTTGTGTCAAAAATTACAATTTTTTGTGAAAAAATTACAGTCTCAATTCTGAGCTGAAGTTAACTGTGGCAGTAAGAATGCTATTAATGACAGAGCTTTGATATAGGAGGAGTGATAAAATTGAAGAATAATAAAAATGCCAGACTGGTCTTGTCATGAGTAGCAAATCCATAAATGTGTGATCTGAATCGTGTTAATCCATAGGAAGAAATTGGAGCAAACTTGGGAAAATATAATTAGAAGATAATTAAACCTTACCTAGAAGATAGAGCGATAACCAGTTACAATACAAAAACTCACTTGTTTTATATTTCCTCTCTTAGAAGAAATACATCAATCTGTTATACCAGTTTTAGTGCATTTACTTCACCGGCAGTTAAAAATCACTTAAGCAGCCAGGTGAAAATTGCCACCAGGTGAAAGAATGTGGAGCTGCCTGAGAGTTCTTCATGTCCCAGAGGGCATCTTCATGGGAGGCAAGAAGGGGGAGGTGTAGGGAGAAGGATCATCAGCCATTAACTTCTCATGAGACATTCAGGAAAGGCGAGGAGCAGGCCTTGCCTTCTGCCTTGCATGTCTCCTGCACACAGGAATTTCAGACAGCAGAGTGCAAGTCGGGGGCCGAGTGCCAACGTGGGTTGTTCATGATAGATGTGTCTAGTCTATCATTTTGGCATTATTTTAAACACAGCTGGCAAAGGAATGCTCCAGAATGCAACTTGTGCTAATTGGCTTTTTCTACTGGGGTGATCCCCATTTGTAGGATGTGGTTTCCTTAATAATCCAGTGAATAACCTCTGGAAAAAAAAAAAAAAAGAAAAAGAAAAAAAACCACTTCCCTCTCATGAATGAAAATTGCCCATCAAAGCAGATGGTGAAGTCTGATGGAATCAACCTGTAAAGCCTAATGAGTATAACATCGCATCAGCAAGGCTCCTCTGAGGAGATTACTACAGCCACAAAATCGTTACATCAATCGTGCTACCAAGAAGGAGGAAGAACAGTTCACAAACAAGTTGTGCAACTTGCCTACAGGAGCACCAGGGGAGGAGAGCTGTTCCTCATTACGCTGTGTGTCAGCCCCAGAAAGGCCACAAATGCAGCACAACAATACCCATGACGTCTTGGGTGGCCCTAGGTTTCTTACACTGTTTCACATCCATTGCACGCTTGAAAAAGGGAAGCCTTTGGAAGCTTGCTGTCCATAGAAACTGTATGACATGCACTTCAGTTACATACCCACACACACAAACATATACATACATATATGTACCCATAGACAACGTATCAACCCATAGAAGAGAAAAAAAGCACCAGTTTTCAGCACTCTTCCAACTTATCTTTCCGAAGAGGGTTGGGAAGAATACTTAAGGCTTCTACTATAGCTCTCCTCTATTCCGTTTATTTGTAATTCATTTGTGCACAGTTCCAAAAAGGAAAAATCTTTTGTTCCACCGTTTATTATTATAAATGCATGTGGAGTATGTCATATGATTTTTCAGCCTGCATGGAATGAAGTGAAAAAGAGTTTTCAATCTTTTAATGCTCCATGCTTGTGGAAGAGGCATAAGAAAATGGTCCATGGGGATCTTATATTATTATTTGAGGGATTTTTATTTTTCAGGCCTGGTCAGGTTTTATGACTGGTGCATTTCCGAGAACGCACCTCTCAGGCACTGGGGTTTATAATGATTTCTCCTTATGCTATTTATCTCACTTTTCCAGTTGCAGAGCATTTATCCTCACGCAGACAGAAGCATGACAGGAGAGGAGAGGAGACGTCAAAGAGATTCTGCCAAACAGAGGAATATGGATTTCCTCGCTCCCCTCACCAGCTGATATTTTCAAGAAGATGCAAGGTTTTGCAATGCACAAATGCATTAGCAATGCAAAGAGAATGGGAAAGGCTCTGACATTTGCTGAAGTTCCATTAAAATAGTTCAGGTTGTGTATGCAGGAGGGGAAGAATTCGGGGGCTGGCTGGCTGCCCTAAAAAGCGCGCATTTTACAGGCTGCTGTCTGTGCTTTACCAGCAACTTCTCCTCCATCTACTGCAACTCAGAAAATAATTTGTTTTATCATAGCTCTCATTCAAAAAGTGAAAATACAAAATAGATGTTGTTGCTTATTTGATTTTTGCAAACTCTGGGCTTGCTGGTTGATTTATGCAAAAATATATTCGCTCTCAGTTAGGATACAGGACTTAAATGTAAATACACACTGTGATGGCAGCAAAAGGCAGTTGAACAAATGTCGAGTCTTACATTCTTTTTTCCAAGTCAGAGTGAGGTAAAGATATTCTTAAACTTCACGTCCACTCTTACAAACAGGTACGATCCTAGATAGGGAACAGAGAAGACAGTGTTTTCAATAAAAATGGATGAGAAAATATTTTCAAGTGGATTTTCAATGGTACTAAAAGATTTAGGTGCTTACATGGATTGGACTAAGTAGTCTGTGCAGGCTTCTTTGCAAGTCACAGTTGTCTGTAAAAGGACAATTCTGCAGCCAAATCACATATCTGGGACTATCACACCTGAGGTTCATACCTGGTTCTGGCTGACTTTGCAAGCTACTTGCCCTCTCTGTGCCTCAAGTTCTTTTTGTATGAAGCATTAATTAGGAAAATGTCGTACAGACAAGTGCTAATGATGCACTCATTTTGGTGTGGTAGGAACAATTATTGGAGTCATTTTGCCACAGCTGGAAGCACAAAGTTGGATTTTGCATAAGACTTACTGTATATGTATAGAACAAATAATGTTATTTACTCAGAAGAAAAAGAAATCAAGCAGGACTTGCTACCTCTCTGTTTCTGAGACTCAGAATGCTAAATAAGGCAAATGTTTTGCCTTAAACAAAAAGAATTAATAATTATTTTCTTGAAGTAGCTTTGCCCTATGAAGTAACATCAAGCTTCATTAAAAAGAGGCAAGAACATGGATGAAATGGGAATGTGTGAGATACCAGACCTGACTACCAAGGAGTGAGACTGCCAAACAACACCTGCACGGTGTCATCACCACAGCTCCAAGTGAGCTCAGCATGCTTGCGAACTGCAACCAGACATAGCCTCATCTGCAGGCTAAGCTAAATAGGAACTGAGACTTCAAGTCTCTTAATTTTCCTGCAATACAAAACTTTTGGCATCAAAAAAACAAAAGATGCCCTACACGGAGGCTAGACCTGGTGCTGACATGCAGTGAGGGATATTTCCTAAACCTATGCATAATTCATAAAGGAGAGCAAGCAGATTATTTTTTCACCTTACTCAGTCCCATCTTATGCAGTTTGGTGCTCAGTTTTGGAGGTCTGGTTGGCAGGCACCACCCTCTGTTCTCAGGTCTGCTTGGAAGAAGGAGTAAGGGGAAGGCTCTGCAGCAGTGCTTCTGCTTTCCCTACTAGTGACACAAAGTTCATCTCATGCCATATTGCCTGTGGGGTTACAGTTCTCCTGGTACTTCCAGTAAATCTTTCCGTAGATTCCCCAGAGGAAAATATGTAGAAATCTATTCAAGTGAAATGTTTCAGAAAAGTAGCCCATGGGAGCAATCCATTGGAAAGCCAAGCAAAGCCAGCATCGGAAGGTTTTGCAACCACTCAAGGTTTCTTAGCGCTGCTGCTCCATCCATCTCCTGCACTTGGGTCTGTTACATCCGAACACGATGTAAAGTTCTCCTAAAGTTTTTCTTGACACACTCATCATACAGCTCACACACTCTTTTTTTTTTTTTTTCCACAGTCTTCTGGACTACATTAAAATAGCTCAGTTCCACAGGGGACATCTCTGATTACTCACTTCTAGTTTAGATCCTAATTTGTCATCAGTGAGGAAAAGGGTTCAAACTTGAAATCTAAATCTTTTGGGAGTGTTCAGATCTGGGACTTGAACTGCCTTCTTACGCAAATGATCCTGTAACCTGAGCTCTTTCCCTGGAGGAGAAAAGGGGCTGGATGAGGCTGTGGCCTTATTCTTGGTAATCACACTCATGCTCCAGCAGTGCCAGGACAACCAAGTCCTTGGCACCTGATCTGTCAGCAGCCATGCTGCCACCTGATGCCCTCTGAGTTCTGTCTCAATACCCTGGCCCCAAAATTATAGCCAAGCCAAAACACAAACACAAGGGAAATTGTGTTCATTTGCCCTCTGTCTATGTTAACCTTGATTTTGCATATCTTTGTTTCTGCAAGGGATATAAGTCATTCCTCCAGATCCCTCTTTATGTGCAGTGTGTTGTATTTCAAAGGTATGTTAAGTTTTCTTCCTGTCTCTGGTGTCTAAATGGGATGAATTTCATCAGAGGATGTCCAAAAATGAGAAAATACTACCAGATCCACAGATACCTTTAGCTTGTGCACAAGTGAGATGAGGGGGCAGTTCATTTGCAGTTTCCTTGTGTTTAGGCCAACTCTTGCTGGCACTAGTCCCAGCATAGATGAAAACAATTTGGGTATTAGAAAGGTATAGCTATATCTGAAAGCAAAAGAGCTGCCAGAGACATCCTATATTCTCTGGACGTTTTTCCTGCTCAACTGGAGAAATCAGATCCAGTTCTCACCCCTTTACTTCACTGAAGTGGTTCAAGTCGGAATGAAGAGCAGGCAAAAAAAATAAATAGAAAGGATGTCAAGTTACTGAAAACACAGACACAGCAATGCCATCCTGTAGGCCTAATAGACGAATGAGGAGTGGGTGAGCCCATGAGATGAGAGTAGCAGCTCTGTGCATGTTTTGAGGTCTCACACTCCTCAGGGCATCCTAGCAAACACTAGGCCCTGTGGCAGAAATACCTTTTTACCTGTCCTGCCTCCTTTAGGGAAAGACACATTGATCTCCTCCCTGTATTTACAGCAGCTTGTACTAGCTGCATTGAAATAGATCACCTTGAGATTTGGTTCAAATGCAGTAAGTCTCTTGAGTTTATTCCCCAGCTGTTATGTAGGAAAGAAAATTGTTTAAATACTGACTTCAGGGAGGCTGGAGACAAAGGCATTACTTCTTCCCAGATGTGAATTCTGCCTGACTTTGAAGTAAATCTATTTAGCCATCCTTGAAATCTCTCTACATGTTCTGTCATTATGTTAAATCATTAATTGTCCTAGTTTCCAACATAATATGCATTAGAGTCATTAAGACTCACTACTCTGGCAGGTTTTTCTCTCTAGTTATTTGGTCTACTTAAAAAGAAAAGTATTATTTCAGTCTCCGAGGTTTTCAGTATTTTCACATGTCCCGTGGAAAATTGCCATTTAGCCTAATGGAAGCAGAAATCAAGACTTAAAAGGTTCCCCCAGCATGCAGGAAGACTCACAGGTGAAAAGCCTAAGATGATGTGGTATACAGAATTGTATTAATCTCTTACATATAAAAGAATATGCTCACTTTTCTGGGTAGTTACAGTTTAAGTTTACTCTCTGTGCTTTAAAACGTTTTGCTGAGCTTTATATGGCCAACTCCATACTGGCAGCCTGGAATAAACAGAAGTGTTCCTTTTGCAATTGAAAACTGTAGATAAGCACAGGGGTTTTGTTTCCCCTAGTGTGGTAGTCCTTTTCCAAAACACTCTGCCTGCTTCAATCTTGTTCAAGCCCTCCTGGCTTTAATACAGCATAGGCCACTAATAGGGATATCAAATCCCTCTTAGACAGATTTCAGAGATACTGAAATAAATCCCTCATGCCTTCCTCAACTAAGATTCAAACTTACCCCCTAAATTCACAGTGTTAGCTCAGTATTCCAGTTTTGGGGTTGTTCGTTTTTTTTTTGTTTTTAACCAGAAGTTCTCTTACATCCCCACAAGTCTCCTGGCTGACTCACAGAAAAATACATATAAGGTCAGAAAATTTATTTCACTGCTTCAACAAGAAATTAATAGAATTGATTAGCCACAGTATCTCAAGGCTTAGATCCCTGCTTTGCAGAAGAAATTCATAATATCCTGAAAGTTGAAATCCTGAAATATCATTTCACTGCTGTGAATAAGACCAAATCAGCTATTCGTTGCACTCAGTAAAGATACAGTATAGTGAACAGAATGATAAGCCTAGCTTGCTGTTAGCACTGTAACGAAAGCAGCAAACCATGACAAGGTTAATCCCTGCCATTAAGAGTGGCTATAACACACCTTGTTGATATTAATAAGGTCTTTGAGCTTTATTTTCTAAAAGGCTTAATAAGTCATAGTGTGAAGTTGACCTAAATGCTGCCGATGCTTTTCTGTCATCATATGATATGCCCGCTTTGCAATTGGCAGAGTAGAATGCTCTGTAGACTGTCTCTTAATCAGAGATTAAAGCAGCTATAATAGTTGTAGATATAGAAAACTTTACAAAATAGTGTGCCTCTTGCTGAGTCTTAAAGTATAACTCAAGATCTGTTCTGAGACCCAGAGAAGGGTCTCAGTATAGGGCTTGCAATCGTCGTTCTGGTCTCTGCATTGCTTCTTTAGTATGTCTGAATGGCTTTCATTTTTCCATTATAACTATGAAATATTGTCAGTATTACACTTGTACTTAATCCATCCTTTTATTGCTAATGAGAAGAAAGACACTTTAGTGGCTACTCCATTGAAATCTAGCAAGATCAAAAAGCCTAACAGAACAAAATACATGCTCGAGCTGTGGCCCAAGAAGTAGGCACTATCACAACTTTTACCAAACAGCAAATGTGGATTACCATTTTTTTTTAAGTGCAAAATGTAATGATAACTAGGTAAATATTTCCTAAAAAGTTGTACATTCAGTGTTCATTAAGGCTAGGAGAAGGGAGGTTGCTGACTCTTCCCTGAAGTCTTACTGTGGGTCTTCACTGCTCAAAACTGTTCACCAAGCAACTCGTGAAACCAGACTGCAAACTGCTCACAAGCAACCCACTGCATGAGGCAACAAACTTGTAGCTGAACTCTCTTGACTAGTTATAATTAGATGCATCAGACACATTATATTCTTGAGTTTGGGTTTTGTGGGATTTTTGTTGTTGTTGTTTCTTTTTTTCTGCAGTTAAGCTTTCACGTAGTTATTCACATCTATTAATTTTAGGATTCAGAGTAAAGTTACTCTTCATCAAAACAGGCCCCTGACATATGGTACAAACGATCACAGCTTCCAGGAAAAAAAACTGTGAAGCCAAGATATTATTCTGGACTCCAAAAATCCATCACTACAATACTGTAAGTATGAAGTAAAATCTAGTTATGAGTAAGTAACAAAGAGAAAAGCAATGCAGTGATCATATGCTATTGTAGCTCCTTGTTGTATTCTTATCCTGGCTCTCTTACATCTCTTCCATTTGTTTTTTCCTTACCTGTTGAACTGTGAGATCTCTGGAGCTGCACTGTGTTTGATATATTGTTGGAGTAGAGCTCAACTTCGGGCTACGCAAATATTAAATTTACAGCCCATTAACACTCATGAGTATTTTCTGCAAAGGACACATAAAGGAAGATGACTACAACTGAGAAGAAATCTTTCCTGTTCATTAGTTTAGTTTGGTATTTTTGAGCAAAAAACTTTCTTAGTGGAAGAAAGTGGAAAAGCTTAAACTTCTTGGTTGACACATCAAAAGTAAAGCTAGTACAGAAAGATGACTAGATGACCTCAGGTAGGATAGCACTATGTCACTTGTATACTTGCATGCTCTTGCTTTCTATTCTCAACAGCAGAAAGTGAAAAGCTCCTTTCTGCAATTTTTTTTGGCTACAGTCTCATGGGTCTTGCTTTAAGGTAAGCAGGTAATAATTATGCTGCAGAATAGAAAAGCGGCTGTAAGATTATTTTTAAACAACTCCTAATGATTATGTGCTAGTCCTTGGGTCTGAGGGAGCCCAGTTCAGTCCCATCTCAAAGTGCCATTAACACACAAGCCAAAACAGCAAATTTCTTGGGATACATGGAAACAAAAAACAAGGAACAAATATACCAGAGGGAAAACAACAGCTTTGCTGCCCTTTTCTTCACTGGTGTGTTGCTAGCAATCTTTGACTCCATGAATGTGAAAAAAATCAAGTGCAAAATGGCACAGATTATTGCTAAAATATTCATGAATGTGAAAACGTAATGATAAGGTTTAGGATGCTGTTATCATCATGAGTAATGCTATGTATACAACCTCTCTACACAGCTTACTAAGTGCCACTGGAATTTCTGCTCAAAAATTATTCATCCTGGCAGAAGGTCATGCCATCTCACTGGGTTAAGTCACAAATTTCCCAGAGAGCATATGAGCACGTGTTTGGATTTAAGGAAACAACCCCCTCCCAAAAGTTAATGATGGAGGTTGTTACAAGGTCTAAGCAAAGCAATTATTTTAAACTAAAAGCCAACAAAGCATTCCCTTTGTTTGTTTTTCTCCAGGTTGTCCTTGACTTTCAGAGCTGGAAGACAGCTGCAGGCAGGAGAGCAGCCAAGCTCACCAGGGAGGAGCTGGAATTAGTCTCAACCCCTCTGAATAGTTCAGGGAGGCTCATGTACAGTCCTCCCAAGGTTCCGCTGGGGAATAAGGCACCCATACATATATTTTTTTAAACACAATTTGCCCCTAAGTTCACCTACCAGAACAAGGGCAACTCCTAGTGGAAAACAAGCAGGAAATGAGACAAAGGGAAAGATATGGTTATGTAGGAAACTTTGGTGGCAACAACATGAGCAGCCAATAACTGGGACCACATCTGCCTGGAAATCCAGCAAGTAAGATTTACCTTTCCCAGGCAGAGTCCAAGAACAAAGGGAAAACTCAAATACTTGGATATAGAGTGGAACTGGGAACATGGATTTTCAACATGTGCACATAGGCACCCAGAAAGAACCAGAAACGGGAGCAAGTAGGAAGAGAGAATCATTCCAGTATGTGGGAAAGAGCCAGACTGGTGAGCCTCATGAGTTGTGTGAACCCTTTGCTGTGCATAGAAGTAATGCTCTGTTGGAAATAAACTATTTTGTTTTCATGTCTTATGTAGTTAACTGCTGGGGTCATCACACTTATTCAATCAAAAATGTGTGTATGATCCCAAAAATCCACCATGAAAAGACTCAGACCAAGCAGAGTTGCACTAGGTGAAATACAGACTTGCTTCACTGCCCTGGCAGATGAATGGATATACCACATGGGCTCTTGCTCCAGCCTCTGCATCAGACAAAACAGTGTTCATGAGCAGCTTGAGACCCGTCTCTCAGACTATGTGTTCAGACTGCTAACTCAGCTCTGGCAATGGATGTACACTGTTTGCATCTCCTGACACTCCTGGTTCCACATCATCCCCCACTGCCAGTCTTGCTAGAGAGGAAGATGATGCACAGGGCAGATCCCCAAGCTGCTCATGGTAGTGCCACTCCACAAAGTCCTCTGTCAGACCTAGGACAGAGAGACGGAAATCCAGAAAAGAGAGGGAAACAGCCTGGGAAAGGGAATCCTGGAAGAGGCAAACAACAAAAAAAGGAGGGAAGAAGGGAGTAATGAAGAGAGCAGGGAAAGTTGTGTGAAGGGGAACAAAAAAAAAAAAAAAGCATTCCACCTTCACAATGCAGTCCTCTTCTTTATCTCCCACCTGTTTCATTTCAAGCATTGCAGGTTCTGTGACACAGAATAGCCAATATAATCCCCTTACTCCTTTGCAGTCTCAAGCATAATGCCTGAAATCTGCATTATTATTTGTCATCAAAGAACAACTGAAAATATGAACCAGACTAAAAAAAATGAGTAGTGTAGGATTGGTATTTTGATGCAATAATCTCAGAAAATGCCTACGGTTTCACACTGGCTTTTCAGTCTCTTCCCACTGACACTGAGTATAATATGACCTTCAGGCAAGAAAACCTTTCGTAATAACTCAATTTTCTTTTCTTCAGCAGATTTCTGATATGCATAGAGATGAACTGTTCGATGTGGAAGTAACCTAGGGGCACCTAGGTAACAAACAGGATGGTATGTATGCACACATGCAGAATGCAGTGTTGACATTGGATTGTTCAGGTTGAATATCATACTTCAGTGATTCTCAGCGCTCCATTTCAAAATTGACTAAGCAGTCAAAAGTCTAACTTTAGCTATTTTGATATAAATCTAGCTAATTTTGGTATGCAGTATATAGTTACTCTAAATATGAAGGTAGGTAGCAAGTGGGAATTTCTGCAAGACTTCACCCAAGGATATATCCAGCCTACACAAACATCATGTAATCTAAAAAGTTGGCTGTAATGTTAAGGTACAATGCCCCATAAAAGATTTTTATTCATTTCTATGATCTTTAAATTGAAAATGTCAATTGTTGTATCTCAGATTATGTTCTTTTACCAGAATGAATTACAGTCTTAACTTTGAAAAGATTAAAAAGTTTACTCTTATGAAATTATTTCCTACTGACTTAATGAATTTGGGCATAAAAAATTTAAAGATGGTCTTCATTTGCAGACTCCCAAAAATATGTATTACAAGTATATAAAATACTTTTAATTGCTCCCCTTCAAAATTCCAGTTCAAAAATTTATTTTTCCTTGGTGTAAAGAGGGAACAGCTGCACATCAGCATTAATATCAAATGAATCTTACCCCAACAAAATGAGCAGAGATTTAAACAATGAGCTACATCCCCTTTCAGTGTGAGTTGGTCAGAAGAAAAAAAGCAAAGTTGTGTCTTTATTCTAATACAACAATTTTGGCCATGTAAAATCCATTCCATTTGGCAAATATGGTGTCAAAGAAATGCTAGTGACAAAAGCAGATGCTGTATGAGCTGATGCAAAGCAAACACAGTGAAGATATTGCTGTGTATTCCTTAAACAAAACAAGCCATATCTCAGAAGCAAAGAGATTTACTATCAACTTATTGAAAGATTTGTAGCTGTAAACTGGTAGAATTCTGGGCGTTGTATGCCTGAGGGAGGTTTTGTTGACTTGAATAGATTTACTCCCAACTTGTACCAGCTTAAGTGAAAGAACCAAGATCTGTATGTAGACCTTCTGCTGGTTAACTAAAAACCTCAGGTAAAATTGTATGACAGCATTCCTCATATTTCCTCCCCCCTAAGATGTTGATCAAATATGATCAAATGCACTAGAAGATACTTCATCTTATTTGCATATTTTCCTATCATCTTATGCAAGACCCTAGAAAGAAGTTGCATAAAGTGTTTCTCTGTGCTTGGATAACAAACATGAACTATTTTTAAGGTGTGCTCAAGGACAGTTCTGCTCATTTCAGACTTCCTTTGGTGGTTCAGGCTTTGCAGTATTCAACCAAAATTGTTATGCAGGACACTAACAGCTATTGAAAATTTCATAACATTTGTCCTTGAATCACACAAGAGAGTAGCAGCCCAAGTTTTGATAACTTTGTTTTAAACTATATTAATGCTACAGATTTTTTTTTTAAGCGTAATTCATTTCTGACTTATTTGTGGTGACTTGCAGAGTGGTTAATTACTGCTTGGAGGCAAAAATTGCAGCACAGAGGTCATTAAAAACAGAAAGATTTAGGGAGTGCAAAAAAGTCAGTTTTTTAGAACTAGTTAATTTGTCCAGAAGGGGATACATTTTTATAGCATGCATAAAGCAGAAATATTTATCTTGAAGCAAAACCACAGTATTTTCCTTTCTGTTTTTAGAACCAACCATTTGGTTGCTCTGCAATATTGTTAGACAGATATTTCTTTGTTACTAGTTTTTATTACAATACTTTCCCTAGTATTAAATTTGGAAATATTCAGGTTACTCCTCAGCTGTCCGTAGGACCCCATTGATTATATATGAAGAAAACATCTCACCATTTCAATGAAAAAAATCCTAAATAATTTTATTGGTTTAATTACATTTGTTCATATATTGTTTACAAATTGTTTTTATTGCATTAGCTTCATATTCCCTCTAAACTGTCTCAAATTTGATACAATGTTAATTTAGGACATCCTGCTTGACCACCTTCTGTTTCTCATGGGTTTTATTGAAAGCTTGCAGAAACATGAGCACCTTGTGAAATGTGGTCAAAAAAAAAAAAAAAAAAAAAGAGATAGGTCTTTAGGTGAGCAGCCTAGCCAAATTACAAACCAAGCAAGCAAAGATATCTGAGAGATCTGATTAAGAAGAGGATTTGTTTTTGCCATCAGAAGCTGAGACACTGCACTTCTGAAATCTGACAAAATACAGGAACAGCAATGAGCATGCTGTTACAGCTTAGTTAAAGGACACCAAGGAAAAAGTACTGTCTGAAATGCATTGCAATCCAAGCAGCTTATTTTTTAATGGGAAACACAAAGACCCGTGTTTCTGGGAGAAAAATAGAGGTGTTGAATTTTGAGAATTTAACATGAAAAATGTGTTCCTGGTTTAAGTGCTCAGACTCTCACCCAGAAAAAAAGAAACTCGTAATGGATATATATCATTGCAGCTGAACTGTATGCAATTAAGAGGGTCTAACATTTTTCTCCCCAGCACACACACAAGGCACTTTTCTCCATCTTCTTCTGCTTAATCCAAAGTTTAAATCAAGATAGCTTGTAATGGCATCTCGCCCTAGCCTTGTCCCAGAGAGCTTATTTGTCTGCAAGGATCCCACCAGACCTCCAGACATTGCACTGGGCCATAATCTGGCAAATTGGAACAAAAATGAAGCCATTAGAGATTTACCATAAAACCTGGCTTCTTGATGTCTCAAAGTTGTAAGTGTTATTAATTTCATGAATTTTAGTTCAGGTCTTTATGAAGAACTGCATTCTAAAAGGATCTGAGGTAGATTTTGCTTTAATAACTACCACTCCCATAAAAACAGATATGCACTTATACATGCACACTTTCTATATTGCTATGAGCTTTGCTACAGCTGGCACAGGCTTCAGTCACCTATCTATGTTCTGTGTGTGTACTGAGGAAGTTGTACATGTTGTGATTGTGTGGCTCAGCACCACAGTCATTCTCTCACTCTCCCTTCCCAGTGGGATGAGGGAGAGAATAAAAAAAACAAAAAACTAGAACTTGTCAGTTGAGATAAAACTATTTACTAAAATAGAGAAAAGGAAAAGGATAATAGTTATGACAATATGCCACATAAATTCATGTATGTATATGTATGCACAAGGAATTGCTCACCACCCCCCAGTGCCCAGCTCACCCCCAAGCAGCAGAGAAGAGCAAGAAGTATTCCTACCCCCTTCAAAACTCTCCTGGCACATGCCATACGGTATGGAATATCCTTTTGGCCAGTTTAAGTTAGCTGTTCTAGTTCTATTCCCTCTATGTTCTTGGGCCCTCCACTGAGAATGGCCTTGGCTCTGAACAGCACTTTTTAGCAGAAACTATAAACATCACTGTTACCAACACTGAACCAAAACAGCATCATACTAGACACTGAAGAAAATAATTCTGCTCCAGTTGAAACTAAGTCATGAATATTCTGTGAATCAGAGAATTTGCAAAATTCAGGAAATGTAGGCAAACACACTGATGGCTTCTGGTTTTTAGAATTATTTTACTCCCTGCACTCTAGAGGTGCTATGACTTGCAAGGATAAAAAGAAAAGCAGCCCTCTGCTACCTCTATGGGAGAAAGGAAGAAAGCTAGCCCAGACATACTTCTCTTTGGGTATACTTCTTTTATGAAAACTAAATGTTTCCCTGTGTACCCATGCTGTCTGATATGATTTTTAAGGTAAAGCTGTGGGATAAAGCCCTGGAGTGCAGAGGGTCCCAAGAAATCTAGTATTTGAGAATCACACAGATCAGAAGCAATGCATCCCAACAAAGGAAATGTGAGTCAAAAATACCATGAATGGATGAGAAGCTGCTCCTGAACAAATTCAAACACAAAAAGGAAGCCTACAGAGGGTGTAAGTAAGAACAGTGTGCTCTTGCAGCTTGAAAAGCAAATGGTATCTTGGGCTCCATCAGAAAAGGGCTGGCTAGCAGGAACAGGGAAATGATTGTCCCCCTCTACTCTGCTCTTGTGAGGTCCCATCTGGAGTGCTGTGTCCAGGTCTGGAGTCCCCAGTTCAAGAAAGACAGAGCTGTTCTAGAGGGTCTAGAGTAGAGCCACAAAGATGATCAGGGAACTGGAGCACCTCCCCTGTGAAGATAGGCTGAGGGAGATGGGCTTGTTCAGCCTGGAGAAAAGAAGGCTGCAGGGTGACCTCATTGCAGCATTTTAGTACCTAAAGGGAGGGGAATCAACTCTTTGAAAGGGTTGATAACAGTAGGACAAGGGGAAATGGTTTTAAGTTGAGGGAGGGGAGATTTAGGTTGGATGTCAGGAGGAAGTTCTTTATAGAAAGTGGTGAGGTGCTCTAACAGGCTGCCCAGAGAGGCTGTGGATGCCCCACACTGGAAGTATTCAAGGCCAGATTGGATGGGATCCTGGGCAGCCTGGTCTCATATTAAATGGAGAAGTTGGTGGCCCTGCATGTGTCAGGAGGGTTGGAGATTCATGATCCTTGAGGTCCCTTCCAACCCTGGGCATTCTGTGATTCTGTGACAGGCAGCTTGAGAGGAATACAGAGAAGCTGTCTCCAGGGATGGGGCATCCACCACCTCCCTGGGCAACCTGTTCCAGCGCCCCACCAATATTTCGATTCTACTTTCACACTTCATTCAAACATGCAATTTTAATCAAATTGTTAATACTAAAAAGACAAAAATAAGTCTTTCTGGTCATCAAGAAAATTAACAAATATAGTTCATACCAAACATAGTTCAGTTTTCCAGATATACATGAGTTACTGTGTAACTCTTCACATACACATCTTAGAGGAATTAACATACACTATTCCTCTTTCTTCCCCTGTCCCCATCTTTACAAATGCCTTTCCTCTACTTCTGCCCCATGCAGCTCTGAGGGGACCAGCTCCATCATTAACACACAACATTAGGAAGGTTGCATATGGAAGCAAGAGACTGCAAAGCACTGACATGGTGCATAACATATGAGTACGTGTGCCCTCAAGAAGCCAGCACACAGCTCAGCAGATGTCTTCACACTAAGGCCCAAGAAACACAGCCTGGTGTATTTTGTTTCCTTGGAGTGTAATATATATCTATGCAAAAATGATGATTTTTGTTTATCAAATGTGGAAAGAACAGAGACACTTAAAAGCAGAACACACACATACCTGTAAATCCTTCAGGGATTAAATGGTCTACCGGGGGTGCAGCAGAAGCTTTTAAACTACATTATTATTAAAATAATTTCATAGGCCTATGTGCCCACCCTAATGACTTTATCAAAAACCTCCCTGCAGCTGAGAAGACATTCTTTTTTAGCATCTGGAGATTACATTACAATTTCCATGTTCATTGAAAATGAAAGAAGCTCCTAAATTCACAATGAAGATCTTGAAACTGGAAATAAATACAAAAAGCAAATAAAAATAGCACTTTTAAAAATAATTATTTTGAAGTCCATCTCACCAGAGCCTGAAAGCTTCCTTTATGATCTCAGGCAGATGACTATTGCAAGCATTTAAGGCTTAGCTGTGAGGCTGGCTCAGACCTCTCCAAATCAATACAGAGCCAGGATTTAGGAGATCTTGGCTCCTGGTACGACTAACCTATAAGCCACTGAGAAAAAGAAGTATTGTAATAGGGAAGAAAGTACTACTTGGAAAGCAAGACATCTAGCAGATAATGAGGCAGAGCCAAAAGGAATAACCTGCGTCTGATGGATCAGCCCCCAGCAGCAGTAGTGATATCAGAATCTTGGTTCCAGTATACCAGGCAGTGGTTCTCACCAGCTATAAATTGCTTTAGGATTCTTCAAGATAAAGAGAGTTCCCTGAGCACCAGTTATCATTAATGAACCACACAGATCTGTTTTCACAGCAGGATGCCCTCACCCCCACAGCAAATGCTGCTTGAAGCAGTGCTCAAACCACCTGCCAATGCAATGCCATAGACCAGCCAAATGCCAGGACTGAAAATGTTTCTATACCTTAAAGTTAGTTTCTTTTCAATTAAATGGGACCCACCAGATTAGTTTTTGAAATCTATAGCAATGATTTGAAGAGCACCTCAAAAGAAAGGAAAACCTGGCCAGAAAAAACTGGCACTTTGCAACTGTCCCCACATCTTACTTTGCAATGCAAGACAAAATAGCAAATCTTTATGGAAGGTAAAGACTTTTTATACTGGTAAGAATCTCTTCTTGTAAAAAAAAACATCCTCTCTTCCTAGACTTACAACCTTAACAACAACAACTGTTCTGAAAAAGCTTATCTCAGAACACCTCTCTCCCCATTTCATTAAGTGGAAGATTTAATCAGGCCAAAGTAGGAGGAGACCAAGGCACAGGAAAGCTCTTTACAAAGGAGATAGGTATAATTTCATCCTTCCTATTAGCCGTTTTGAAGTAGAAGGGAGTAGATTGGCTTTTACCTTTCCTATGGTAATTTAATCATTTGCATTGGAATGTCTTGGAGTTATCTCTTTTTTCCTTCAGAAATAGCTCTGACTCAAGGATGTTTCCTTGGGGGGATCAGGAAAGAAATTTTTCCAGCTGGGCCTAGGCAGTCCCTCAGCTCAGTCCCATCTTCATCTCAGCACCACAGAGGCACAGCTAGAGCAATAAATTTCAAAGTGTAGCATTCCCATTAAGACAGTTCTCAGGAACATGTAGCCCAGCATCTGAGAAGATACTAACAAAAGTCCAGGAGTGCATCAGCCCCATCATCAGGTTGGGAGACTGAGCAGGGTTCTACACTTAGTCCTGTCTGCATTACCACTCTGATAGAAGCTCAGGCACTTTGTGTCCAGAAGCACCACAGAAAAGAGCTGGTACATCAATCTAATAAACTTGCAGCTTACATTGCCTTCAGTTGCCTACACCTGGATCAATGGCTTACTGCTCAATCCATTTATAATATGTTGCTGGAAACCGCACTTACATTTTCCCTAGTTTGGAAATGCAGCTACATATACACAGCTTACCACTCAGTACTTTACAGATTTCAAAACGCTTTACAAAGCAGAGACATTTATTGGAAGGAGAAACTGAATACAAGATAGAGTTAATACATGTGCACAGCCAACTACAGGCAGAGCATCCCAGAAGCCATGACTCCTCATCCATTTCCAAGACGCTTGAATAATCTGTGTGTCCTTGGCCAGACTAACTAACAGAGCTTCTGTTTAATGAGTAGCAGACTCACTGTTAATACCAAATGAATATGACATACTTATTTTTTAAAATAACTTTAAAATCATGAAATAGATATTAAATGAATGGATTACCTTGGTTTTGGATTATTGTCTAAACTCATACCTAGGATCATACCCATTGGTGAATTTACATAAAGCAGCACAGACAGCTAATTGGGGTGAGATTTCTCTTTCCAGTGATTATTGAAGAAATTAGGCACTATTGAGGGACCATGTATGGGGGACATGGAGCAGCTGGGCCTGCTAGGACAAGACAGATGCCTTCCATCCCAGACAGACATTCCTTCAAGAAGGCAGATGACGACTTTACCTCCCTGTCTGAGAGGCTGTGCCAGTTAGGGGAAGATTTCTTTTCCAGTATAAGCTCTTCTGGTCTCCCCTGAATTCTGTACCCGGTTACCTTGCTCTTGGTCCATTGCTTGGGCACGACTTCAGAGAAAAGTTCATGTTTCAGGGAATATTGAGTGAATATTCAACAGCAGGGCCCTATCATTCACCATTACAGTGATTAATCATAGAATGTAGCCAGGACACAAACCCTGATAGCAAAACCATCTAATTATTCTGTGAGTATTCACAAACTGGCACTAGAGCCAAATTTGCAAGCTGTTCCTGCAACCACAGCCACAGCTCCATCACCCCATCTTATAAAAGATCTGATTTCATCTCCAAAGGCTGCCAGGGCCCAGATTTTCAACCTACCTCCTACTATATATATATTTACAACTATTTTTTCCTCATCCATTGTATAATTAACAAATGTACAGTTAGAAGAGTGGCATGGTTAGGATGGCATTTCACAGGTTTATAGTTAAAAAGATTATTGTGGTGGAAAGAGACAATCAAAAATGAAATGCTCATCTGTGTCCTAGGCTCACAGTAGAAAACTCCAAAAGAAAGAGTCTCCAGAAAGAGAACCTTCCCTAATTGTAGTCAGTCCTTAAATGAGGTCTAGGAGAGCTGCAGCCAGGCTCCACCCCTTCTGGTCACACAGCTGAATTGCCTTCACCTGTGCTCCCATGGCTGACTCAGTGCTTGCCTCAGGTGATCAGTCAGAGGTTCAGGCTGTGACTCAACAGTTCCCATACATCCATTTATTCAGAGCTGAAGCTAGGAATGCAAAGGTTATTCACTTCCAAAACCCTCTCTACATGGAAAGGCCTACAATGTCTCTGATGATGAATAGCACCATGCTGGTATGCAAATTTGCTAAATGTAACCAAGGAAACAGACCTTACAATATCATACACTTCTCAGAGCATTTACGGGAAGCAGAATAGTATCTCTGGTACTGGCATGCTGTCACTCACCTCTGAGAATGCACTGTAAAAATAATTACTTACATGTAATGAGGAACAAAATGAAAATATGTTGTATGTAAATGTAGCCAGAAGATCCTCTCAATAAGTGGACTGATTTGATCAGGAAGGCTAGTGGAGCAGAACAGCAGTTTTGATTTCCAGTGAAAAAGCAGTGTACATACCCGGAAAGTACAGCACTGTTCAGGCTATGTTGGCACAGAACTCTTGGTAACAGGCACCTGACAATGTGGATGGGTTTATCATGACATGAGCTGGACCATGTAGGAACAATCATAGTGCACTTGAGCAGTTAGAGCAATCTTACGGCACGTCCTTTGTGAGCACTGTCACTGTGTTTAAAAAAAAAATAAATAAATAGAAAAAAGAAAAGAAAAAAGAAAAGGAACCTGAAGCCTCTAAACATTAAGCTGAGGGCCTGACTAGGTGACTTGTGAGTTAACTAGGAGGCCTGAGGCTGCTCTGTCCCCCATGTGCACCAAGTCCCCCATGTTATACCAAGAGGAGTGCTTGCTGAAGGTGTTTCTGGGACATGAATTGGGAACATGATTTGTAGAGGAACTTTGAAAGAGATGAAGCTTAAGTCTGGGTGTGGGTGATGCTAGTGGGCCCTATGGGTACAGTATACCTCTCCTGTGGTACTGTTCCTCAGGTTCTACTTTGCCCACCCTAGCTCCGGACTCAGGAGTCAGTAGTTCTTCTTCCAGCTTAACTCCAGCAAAGCCAGACCAGCACAGAAAGGCAATGGGAGTGCACTGACCTGTGAGGAGAGAAGAATTCTTTCCTTCTGGGGAAATCTGTACAATAAACATGATGTAAGTGTGAGCTGATGAACCCATCAACACACAGTTCTTGCATGGCATCAGCACAGTGGGAAGGGGGCTGTGGTGGAGCCAGCAAACTTAGAGGAGAGGATCTGAGTCATCTGTGTGTTGCAGACTCCTGGGATAGTTAGATGAGCCATAATTTAATTAGAAAAAATGATAATTTGAAAAAATAATAATCATCAGGCAGGTGATCAGGTGGTGGAACAGGCTGACCAGGGTGGTGGTAGAATCACCATCATCCCTGGAGGTGTTCAAGAAACGTTTAGATGTTGTACTGAGGGACATGGTTTAGTGGGAAATATTGGTGATAGGTGGGTTGTTAGACTGGATGATCTTGGAGGTCTTTTCCAACCTTGGTGATTCTATGATTACATGATCTTATTTTCTTCTCTCTACCCCAGCATTCATTTCCTACCCCTCTGGTTTCTTTCTTAGATTTCAAGCCCAGGGCTTCACTGTGCTCATGCTAAAACAATTCAAAGAAAAGTTTCAGACAGAAGAAAACTTGTAGCTTTTTCCCTCTTATTAAATAGACTGTAATATAAAGAATCTAAGAATATATATATGAACAGTTTATGAATAAGTGAAGGAACAAATATATCACAGGATTGTACTAGAAATGAATGGAAACATTTTAGCTTTACAAATGAATTGCAAAAATATTTGGCAGTCCAGTATACTTTGTGAAGAATGCAAAACCCAGACATCCACCTAAGGCTTCTGGACATTTATCTAAAGCATCCCAGAATGCTAATGGTAGGAAATGTCCAGGAAAAAAAAATGTCTTTGTATGGTTTCCAGTATTTTCTAACATCCTTTAGAGCAGCAGTGCCCAAAACATACCTGTGGTATTTTGGTAATTCCACTTTTTGCTGCCACAGATTCCACAAAGTGCCAACATGTGCAAAAATGTAAAATTAAACACCATTCCTAACCTCAAAAAAGCTTCATATTTGAATCATTTTTGCTTCAGGGAAGGGCTCAAGTTAATTGGTATTTTCTGTGAAGTGTCTCATTCATCTTTACTTATGATTCCTCCACAGCTTTTGTAACAACTCCAATGCACTTTGTACAAGCTAGACTTGTTGCACTGGTATTTTGCACTGTTTAGAGAAACATATTATGCTTTCTCAGTTCCTTTTCTAAATGGGATATTATGTAGGACTTTCTTATGTAGGTAGGTAACTTGTACTTTGGGATGACCAGCAGGTCCTTATCCCTAAGCCTATAAAGCCTATATACAAGCCTAGAGATAACAAAGATTCAGACGTCTAGTGATAGGTATCAAACACTTCAGAATGTAGTGGATACTGAGTGGAATCCAGCACAGGCCAGACACTGGTTGTGTGTAAGTGTTATATGTTTGTTTGATTTGTGAAGTCAGTTTGGGTCCAAGTTACGACAAAAATCATCAGAGGACATCACGGTGTTATCAAGTCAAAGAAAGGTTGGGTGAATACTGTATGCAAGTGGACGTTCAATTGGAAACCCTCTTCCATGAGGAGGTACAGAAAAAGTACAAGAAAGGTGGCATATTAGCTAGAGAAAACATATTAGCTGTTTGAGATCCAGGTTGTTATGTGATAGTATAAGAAGCATAGTAGTAACCCAATTAGCACTGACAACAAAATGAAAAATTCTGGATAAAAATGTACCTCCAATATTATTGTCACTATAAAGTAAAATAAAATAAAATAAAGTCAACCAATTTTCAAATAGTAGGCAGGTTAAAGAGACAAAGACCATTTAGTTAAGAAAATTATGGCAGATGTATATAATAATGTATGATACAGGCAAGTCTCCTACTTCTTTTTTCTCCTAATTTACCTTCAGCCAAGAATGAAATGTAACCAAAGAAATCTTAAAGGGCAAAACAGTAAGAAGAGATAAAAGAAAATACTTTTGAATAATAATATTTTTCACATCTATAACATCTTTCTTTCCTTGACTGATTTCAGATCACACTAATGAAGTAAGGCCTCAGATTTACACTTGATAAGACCGAATCAGAAGTAGGTGATATGGAAAGATCGTAAAGAAAGTTTGTGTGTGTAGTTGAGAGAATAACCTATTTTATTTTCACAGCCTCTAGACAATTTAGAATTGAACTATATAGTTGTTACGGGACATTGATAAAATAAATAATATAGAACTTTTGTGTATGCAGTGAGATTTTGACATGAAATGTAAATCAGAAGGTAAACTCAATATATGCTTTTGTGCTAGCGCATACATGATTTTAATTGCATGTATATCATAACAAGAGAGCTAGGAAATCCCCTAAGGAATCAGGCCTAAAAGGATGAATCCTATGGAATTAAATACTTCATAATAATGTCCATAAATATAAGATGTGTGGCTCATTCACAAAAAAAATAAAAATAACCACACATTGATTTATCAATAAATTTTCAGCATACACTGTGGAAGAGCGAGACTGGAAAACAGGCAAAATATCTCAGTTGTTTCCTTTTTCCCAGATGCTAAAAGAAAGGATTGTTTTCTTGTGGAAGCAAAAATTATATTCTGTCTGGAAATAATTTCAGCTTTGGTGACACAACATATGTTCAAGCCCAATTTAGTACCGGTACTGTCCTTACTGGTAAAGAAGCTACTAAGGAAGAAATTAAAGTGTGTAATTAATGTTACAACATTACATTAACACATAAATAATTTCTCCAGCAGGTCATACGATTCACATGCATATTTTATTAAACTGTAAGAAATAATTTTCTGTGTGACCCTGATCTTCCTGCACGCTTTGAAGTTTGAAAGCCAGCAGTATAGCCTATAAGTTTAAAGAAATTTAGAAAGAATTGTGAAGTTAAAAGGTACTTTTGATGTTTGTTCTTTCTCTTCTATCACAAGGGCATTCAATTCAGAAGTAGAAAACATTAATGCCTAAGAAATTTCCATGGCAATCATGCTCATTTAACTCTTTCTAATCACATAATATAAAAGGCTGGAGAGAGCTATTCATTGAGCAGAGGCACAAAAGATAGCTCTAGGAATTTCCTGTTTCAATATTCACCAAGTCTTCTCTCACTGTCCCTCCACAAATTGCAAGGAGTTGCCCCTTCACTGAAAATAGGTGTTTTCAGCTGCCAAACAATATGGCAGCTTTTCACATGGCCATGGCTGAATTCAGAGAACATCCCTTTTCCTCAGAAATATTACTAGAGTCTCTGATCACAGAAGAGTGTCAGACTGCCAGGTACCCCAGGCTCTTTTGTCCAAACATCCCCCACCATCCAAATGGTTGCATCCAGCAATGCACTGGGATGCAGTGGGCACATCTCTGTGGTGTAATGGTGACATGCAGTGGACAGGAAGAATTTTAATTTCTTTCATTCAAAGTAACTTGCAAGTTATGGGGCAAGGATGACTGGGCTATGAATATCTTGCCTTTATCTCACTCATTCTCATCACTCATTAAGTTTCACAGGAGCTGAGTCTGTTTTCTGGCACATAACTGAGAGAAAAGTACAACGCAATTAAATGGTAATTGCTGAAGTTAATGGTAATTTCCCAAAGGAAAGACTTTCATTTTACAGTGGCTACGTCCATATACTCTCACAACAAATCTGACCAGTACAACCAGTCTGCCACAGAGTAAATACCTCAGGGCAAATATTTCCTCTTCTAGTGTGGCAAAGCCAAAGCCTCAAAACTAAGAGTTGATTTGATTTTTTGGTAGTTGTTCTTGGAAGTATTCTCCATTTTGAGTTGAGAAGACAAATACAAGTAGTGAACATAAATGTTTCAAGGGAGGACTTCAGATAGCAAAAAGATAGAAAAAATAATTTAAAATATCTTAGCAAAGGTTATAAGCCCAGCTCTACCCCATCCCCTGAGCACAAGCATTTCAAGCAGTCCCACCCACCTTGTACAGTTAAGCGCAATTCCCTTTAACATTGCAGAGTAAGAATTTATAGGGGTCATGGGTTATTCTTCTCAACACTGAACTCTATCTAGTATCTACAGAAAGCAAGAAACACACCCACAGGCACTGGAAATAATCCCTACATATATAGCATGAGATTGTGAAATACACATTTAAATCAATTACTCGTAATAATAATTTCATAAAGCAGATTTCTCAGAAGTATTGATTTAAATTCCTGCTGAACTGTTAAATGAAATTACCTGGCCACCAAAGATGAAGCTTCAAGTCTCCCAGTTGGTGCAACAGTCTCTGTTTGCCAGCTGTATTGTAATAACTGAAAAGTTAACATCTCTGACTTTATAATTATTTGAATTTTAATGAACGAGATGAATGAAATCTTTCTGCTTAGCTGCTTACACTGTGAACCAGCCTGCATTCCTGAAAGATAAGAAACAGATTATGCTTATTCAACAGCTTTCCTGTATGGAGACAGAGGGAGGAAAAGAAGCCAGGTTTCTTTGGAATTTAAACTCATTATTAAAAAAAAAAAAAAAAAAAAAAGATAGTGGTAATTACTGAATGTGAGTTGTTGAATTAATTAGTGACTTTGCAAACATATCCAAAATGAGAGCATGGGTCTTTTACCATGTCCAGGGACTGTGTGCTTTGTTAAAGGGTGGCCTGCCTGGATGTTCCAGCACATGCGTGTATATATTCATCAGCACGTAATTCCCTTGTAATCACACTGCTCCAAAAACACAGTTGAAAGAGCATGAAAGAACACATAATTTCTGCCAGCTTTCATTCTTTTCTCCTTGTTGCTGAAGCTTTTATCACCCTCACTGGTATCTACATTTCACAGAAAAAATACTGAACATATTTTAAGTTTCCTATTTCCCTCAGAATGAAAGGAATAGTGGTGTGTTGATGCAATTTGCCAATAACACTAGCAAAATAAATAGGAGATAAGTGAATTGTGAAGTTGGCTCATTTCCAGCCAACTGGAATTTCATTGTCAGCATGGCAGATTTTCAGTACAGAAGTATCAAATCTTCTGCAAACTACGAAGTAGAAGGATAGGACTATTTTTAAGAATCTTTTTTGTTCTGTATTTAAAACAGACACAGACGTACCATACAAATACATACGTGCAGACATATATGCAAAGACTCACTCCACTCACAACACTGTTCACCACAGAATTTTACAAGTCTATGTAGGGAATTAGCAGCTACTTATGGATTTAACCTCATTTTTATGCAACAATTGCAATCAGAGCTTAAATCAGGAGTTACTGATGAACTAGATGCACGTGCAGATCCAACCTTCCTTTTCCTGCAGCAGGCTTTTTCATGTTAAACAACAGAAGCAGTGTTTTAAACAATAGGAGATGTGTGCCGATACATTCATTTCCTTCAGACTAAGCACACCACGATTTCTGGAGGATCAGTGGGTTTTTATGTTGCCTTTTTTCCCATCACATATTTTGCTTCCTGTGGAATGTTTAGCGTGGTAAACACTGCTGCAAAATGCCCTCATCCCCCCCAGAATTATAGACTAGTCTTGGAAGGGTAAAAAAAGTCTCTGTCGCATACTTTTAAGTTAGAATATTTTGATTTCCTGTGTAATTTTGATTTCGCTGTGAATCAGAACCATCTATGATAAACAGAAAGCGGAACTGGAGTTTGCTGATATAATGGTCTGCCAGGATAGGGAGCTGTTTTTGCAAGTCAGAAGAATTTTATACCTCTCTGATAGCTTGTATACCATCTGAATCTTATTAAACTGCTTGTGACGGATCTGGAGCCTGAGCCTTTATATGCAGGCAACCATAATGCTAATAATAAAATACCCTTTAATGAACCACAGCTTCAAAAAAAATAATATCAAACTTGAACATCTTGGAAAGTATTTTACTCTCAGTGTTGATTAACAAAATAAACAAAGGGCCAGCTAAACAACCCTGGTGCTACTTTTGTTTCAGGATGTATTTTGGCTCCCTGACTTGTCTTTGATCTTCTATGTCCCAAAGATGGTTGCCACAGCCTGCTGCCAAGAGTAACATCCCAGTTTGGTATCTCATAGACACAGTTGTAGATCAGCATTAGGGCTACCTGGCAGCAGTCATTGCATATACAGTAAAATTATCAAAAACATGCAGATCAATGTTTGAGAGCAAGCAGAGTTGCTAGGCAGTGGGTTACATGATGGCATGACAGATTCAGTACTGTTCTTTCCCCAGCTGCAGAAAATGCTCAGCCATTCCTTAGTTAAGGCCACACTAAAACCATAATTACATCCCTTACTATCTTAGTATTACTTACTGTCAGTGCCGGATTTTGATCTGGCTCAAATGACACAGAATCATACAGATAGCAGTAGGGAAGACTCCAGAGATTTTGCAGCCCATATCACGTTTTCAAACCTGGATCAGCAATACCTAGGACGTTTTAGAAATGATGCTCAATATTGAAAAGACCTAATGCAAGAAAGAATGTATGTATAAATCTAGAGATCAGTCAGACAGCATCTGACTAACACATCATTAAATAATCAACTTGATTTAAAATCTTGACAGTTGCCTATCATAGTTTTGCCTCCTTTTGTTCATAGACCACTTGCTCTCTACTCCCTGGAGGTTTCCATAATTCATATTCCGGTTGTACTTAAAGATGACAGGTAACAATTTTCTAGTCATTATTAATGGCTGTGTCCAGGGAGGTGGTGGAGCTACCATCCCTGGGGGTGTTCAAGAGCCATGTACATGTGGCACTGAGGGATATAGTCAGTGGGCATGATGGGGATGGGTTGACAGTTAAGCCGGGTGGTCTTAGTGGTCTTTTCCAACCTTAATGATTCTATCAGAGCATAGAAGTTCAGATTTTTCTGCTGTTGCTGGGCTGACACAGAGAGAATGTGATGGATTTCTATAGATGTAACCGTGGCAATCCTTACCTTCAAGTAACATCCAGCAGATTATATCAAATCGGCAAGGGAACCTGACTGCAGGGGCAACGTTCTGTGGCTTTTGGGGGCAACATTGTTCAAACCTCCATAGCGCCCCAAGACTAGAATGTGAGTGTCAGGGGAGCTGGCAGCAGCAGGAACCCACCAGGGACTTCAGGCAGTGTCTGTGCAGCCTCACATCCACACCTTCAGACAGCCTCTTGCTGTCCCATGTGCAGAAGGAACTATGCATAATAGCTGGCGGTGATGAAATAATTCTGGCCAGGAGCAGTAGGCTCCCAGCACGTCAGCGTTATAAATGGGCAGCTACAATGTTGTTAGAATTTCAAGTGGAAGAAGAATTGTTTTGGTCTGACAATTTTCATGCCCATGAGCACTTCATTTTTTAATGATTGTAAGCACCTGAAAATAAAGACTTTCAACGTGTTCTCTCCTGTAGTTTATACAGCTTCCATAGCAAAATAGTAATACAGACTTGGTTTTTAGTCATTGCTCAGTTTTGCCTTTGTGTGAAGTGCAGATATCCATTATTTTGCATGGTTATGACATTTTACATGGAAACATTATGTTCCTTCTGCACCTTCAAGACAGAACCAGAGGGGTTAACAAATACCTCAGCTGACTCTGTCTAGAAGGTGCAAACTAGAGGTGAGCTGTAATTTGGGTATATAAACCCAAATACCACAGCTGGGGGTGCACACTTTTAAGCCTTTACATTTAGACAAATCCAGATCAGAAGCAGTAAAAGCACAGGTGAGTTAGTGACAGGAACTGGTGGAAAACGAAACCCTAACACGAGAATCGTTCTGCATGATAATAACATTTTGTAATCACAGCTTAATTGGAAGCCCAACTGGCAGACCTGGAGTTAGGGATTGGCTAGAATGCTGCAACTTTGCAGTCTTTGCTTTATTTTCTAGACCAAGAGTGCATTTCTGTCAGTAAAGCAAGCAGACTGTACTCAGCTGTGTGGCAGGATTATATTATTGGGTAAGAAGGTGTTACTTCTGCATAGTTATTTGTAGCAGTGATTCATTTTCTCCACTCGCTGCTGCAAATTTGTTCATCTAAACATCTCAGGAAACAACATATAAGCCTTTCAATAAGCCAAGTTTTAGATAAACATTTAATTTCCAATGTGAATATTCAGTGACATAAGGAGGTAGAAAGAAACTGAGTGCCCACAAGTCAGGTAACAGGGATGCTGCCTCTCGCAGGATTTGCCTCACATCTTAAAGTCAGCTTGCAGAGAACTTCTGGCTATTTCTTCTCAGACACTTACACACAATTTAAAAAGACCTAAACCATCATCTTCTACCAGAGGCTTTCATGACATTCTACTTTAGTATTTTGTACTTCATCGAGGAAGCAATGATTAAAACCCCTGCCTGCTACAGGCGGTATAATCCTGATTTACATGGTATTTGTTCTGTTTAATATATATTTTTTCAAACACGATCCTTTTTGAAATTCTGCTTCCTGTGCCAGCTTTACCTCTCAGCAAAGCCCTGGAGCGTTTACATGCAGTGTGCCATGGCGCTGCGAGGCGGCACGGGGCTGCACACAGCCCATTTGTGGGTGTTTCGGAATTATGCGACCACCCACAGAACTGCAGGATGCTTTTGAACAAGAAAAAGCACCTCTCCCTGCTACATACCTTTACATTTGGATTTCCTGTGTAATTACAATTTCGCTGTGAATCAAAACCATCATCAGAAAACAGAAAGCAGACCTGGGTTTTTTGATCTGTTATGTTGTGCCAGGAACGAGAGCTCTTCTTGCATGTCTAAAGAGAGCTGTATCCCTGCAACGGCACATATGAATCTTGTTAAATTGCTCACGACCAAGTGGAGGGCCAAAGCTGATTTTCATGCAGAGCCTCCAAGATTAACAATAAGATGGTCTCTTTGGCAGCAAGCACGATGTGGTACCCAGCGGTGTGGCTATCAGCAAGGCCCTCCAAAACCACCTTTACTTTATGAAACAGCTGAACAATTCCTGCAAAAATTCACCGGGGATCATGTCATCCTGGGGCTTTAATTTCTTCCTGTTAGCCAAAAAGCAACTAGTAACAGTTTGTCTCAGCCATTTAGCATTTCAGCACATCACACGTGAGTACTCTGTCCTCATCCTGGAGCTTGATTATTTACTAAACCAGGGAAGGAATAATGCTTCCCATGGATTAGCTCCCTGCCTTCCACCTTGGGGCAATCTTCCTCCTCCTGATGCTCCACAAATGAGGTAAAGACAGCCCTTCGACCCTACAGCATGTGTCTAATTCACCCCTATACCCTTTAATTCTCCCCTTGGGGAGCAAGGTATTTTCTCTCTCATTTTTGTGGATGCGGGTTCAGGTAGAAGCGCTTCTTAGTGCTAGGAGAGTAATGCCAATTCACTGATTCTTAGTAAGTAGCTGCCTCCTGACAGTGTGCCAGGCATGCTTCCCTCCAAAAACCTCCAGCCGCCCAGATGTACAAATTTCACATGGGGAGGTCTCAATGGGCTCGGAAGGAAGAGATAAAGATGAAAGGTTCCCTTTTCTGATATCTAGCCCTTTCCTTTATGAAAAGGTGTGTCTGCAGGGAATCCAGCAGGCCTTCCATACAAAACATGCCATTACCTCTCTTCCATTCCATTCTGGGCAAGTCACTCCACATCTTTATCTTAAGATAATTATCCTTTCTTGTCCCAGCTTCACAGCAGCATTACATTTACAGCACTGGTGTTGTAACACTGGGGCAACCTTTCCACAAAGCTCCACCACTCCACCATCTAAAAGACCAAATTAATTAATTAATTAATTAAATTTAATAAATAAATAAATAAATAAATAAATAATCTTGTATTTAAGAGTAATGAAAGAGTGAATAAAGCAGCAGGGATCCAGCACTAAGCTTTGTATATAGTTCTCTGGTGCTCTGAGTTGTACCTAGATTTAGTATGAAATCCAGATTAATCAAGTCCTCTGCTTGGGTGTGGATGGATGTTGGTGAACAAAACAAACATCTTTGCAAAAAGGCATGTCAGTAGATTGTGTTACAATACAGAATGAATAATAAATAATACATTTTTTTCTGGGAACCATTTCTGAAGTCAGCTGATTACACTGAAGTGCCATGAATGAATGGAAATTTCTCTTCATCCATTGTGTAGATTACAACATCTGAAAATCTACTACTCGCACAGCATGTACTCTCACAGCTGCTTTTCTTTGTTCTTTGTTACTCAACTGGAAATAAGTTACAGAAGTCTTGTATGAATTACCAAAAGCAGTTACTTTGTCAGTTTCACAGATGTTAGTACACACATGGTGCATTTAGCAGCACTGAAGAATGCCACCATACAGATGCTTTTCACTCACAAAATGGCACTTACCCTTTGCTGACACTGGGGCATATCAGAGTTATCCCATTTCCCTTGTTCTGTTTGTAGTCTGAGGATGCCAGCAAAGAAGCTAAACAGGTACCGATGGTTCAGTGGTCTCTCCAACTTCTGAAAAAAATCCCTTTCTATTTGATGCTGAAAACTGCGTTACTTCTAGGAGTGAGTGGACCCGTGCTTATGAAGTAATAGAGACATTCTCAAACACAGATTAAAATGGAATATTTGGTGTTGAAAATTAAACATGAACACAGATACAAGCATGGTTTGGCCCAAGGCTTTTTTTCAGGCATACCACTCAGTACTGAAACAGCAATAAACTGTAAGAAATGGAACATCCCAAATTATTTTTCACTACAAATACATTTATTATTCACCTGGAATCCTGACAATGGTGTTTCATTATCTCCCAGTAGTGTGATGATTTTTTTTTTTTTCTGAATTGTAAGAGTTTGAAGCATTTTACTTCTCTTCTACAACCTGTTATATATGTATGCACATCAAAAAATATTTATTACTTGAAAAAAGTGTGTGGCTGTAGGTGCCCCACAAATCAGAGATGCCAGAATTGCTTTGCATCAAGTGACCCCTCCACTTTTTTGTGCTGTATTTTAATCCTCATTCACAACTCCAGCTGTGTAGAAAATGTCTTGCGTTTCAAAGCATGCTTTTTGTTAACTGACCAAACCGTTGTCACTGCTACCTTCAGGGTTGCAAATTAGACCTTAATAAGTCTTTTGAAAGACAGTAGGTGCATTTTAAATTATGCAAATCTTGTATACAATGGATTGTCTCTGATAAAGCGAAACTGAAATAACTTCTGAATTCTTCTATGCAACGAAGGTTTATTCTTTTTATTTTTTGTTTGATGTTTGCTTTTCTCACTGATTATTTGGAAAAATATATATAATCTAGATGATGGAGACATGAAAGTGTATTCAGATAACACAGGAGTCAAAACTGAGTCTACAGTGAGAGCTGACCGCATGTGCTTAGCTCAGCCCAGGGTGCTTCTGCATTGCACATGGCTCTGAGCAGGATGAGTGTGCAGCAATGCCATGACACAGAAGGAGAGTTATGGATGGTATTTCAGCTTTTCCCAAGATCCTCCTTCCAGTATCACTAAAATTTAAAAAAATAAGGTCTATTTGATCAGCTTGTCCACCCATTCCTTCAATACTCCATTGAAGGAATATCGCCCAGCTCTTGTTTTTGTTGTGTAAATACACTAGGATGGGAAGAATCAGATAATGCCAGAATATGCTTTTCCAAATTCATGTTTTGCGGATACTGGAGAGGTTTTTATCAGGTATTTCCATAAACTCAGCATCAGCAGAATTTACTCTCCCTTGCTGAAATATTCTTAGCCATAAATTAGCAGCACACTTCTGTTCAGACAAACTGCCCCAAGGGCACAGCAGTCTTTGTATCAGACTCCATGCGAAGGTTTCAAACCCTTCTCTTGGCAATTGCATAAGAGAAAAATAAACACTACTGGATCAGATCTAGAACCTACCATACCCAAAGTCCCCTTCTGCTGGCCAATACTAAAACCTTCAAATAAAGGTTCAAAAATGGGACATTTTCAGTGCAAACCTCTCCTTTAGAGTCCACAGAAAAGAGCTGGTCAACATTTCTGGACACAAGACATACAGCCTTCCAGGCTCAGCTGACTGATTAGCTGATGAACATGGCTGATGAACACCTTTATGTGAGATGCTCTTAGGATTCATAGTATCAGTATACTCTATATCTGTGATAATTCTTTTCATTCCTGTAAATGTTTCCTTTTACTATTTTTCTACTGCTTAGTATTGGTTATACCCAGCAGCAAATATTTCCATAGGTCATTTTCTAGTTACTGCAAAATATATTTTTTTAAGTTTTTGTTTTCTACATTTTTATTATGTTCAATATCTCTGCCCTTGTATTTTTAGCACTCAATATAAATTCTCTTCATCATTTACTTAAGAGCATCTTTAGAAATAATTATTCAATTTTTTACAGTCAAATTCTTTCCTACTACATAATTTACATTTTTTCAGCAGTTGTTTATACTGTTTATGTGGGACCTTCCCACTTTTCTAATAACTCTTTTTCACTATTATATAAAATCATTTTATCCTTTGTCTACCGATATCTCTCCTGATTTCTTTTTTAATTATCAACAAACACAACTCATCACAGGAGGGCCTTTTTTAAAACACAGGGACTTTAAATGATGCCTAACTGCAGACTCCAGAAGTTCTTCTGAGAGATGAGGATACAGTGAATTTAGATCTCAGCCATATGCACAAGTTAAAAACATTCTTTTTAGTGTTTATGATCTTGCTGTTGGCCATATGTAACCGTGCCATAATACTGCCAATTTAGTTGTGAGTTTTTCTAAGTCTTCCTTAATCATGCCAAATTAAGTAATTTTGTGCCATATGAAAAGCGTACCAGCTTTCCATTCTCTTTTCCAAATCACTGGAAAAATGGTTTTAACCTAGATGATCATGAGATATGTCTGTAATGATACAGACAAAATGCATAGGTTAGTAACCGTTTGTATTGGTGAAAACGGACAATGTTTCCTAACTTTCTTTCTAATTTCAGACAGTTCCTAAGATATAACAGAAATATCCTTCTCATGCTGTGATTAAATTTATTTTCCTAGCAACTTCTGGGTGATCTCACCAAAAGACTGTGAAAGTCCATATAAAATACATTCACCAGTTTTCTTTTATCCAACAGAGGAGACGTAGCACATAATTACACACAGAAAAGACGACTGACCTTACTGTACTCATGCTGAAAATGTATATTTTCATATTTTCATAGTGATTTACAACAATTTATTGGGTGATTATATGAGCTTTCTGCAATAGATTTGGTGATTTCACCAACTATTGTCTTATCAAGATCAGCAAAATATTTGCTTATGTCCGTCTCTTCTGATCTTGATTTAAAAGTTGTAGTCCTTAAATTTCATTTTTATTTTCCTTTTCAAGTAGTTGTATTTGTAGATGTATCAGTATATTCCAGTTTAAATGATTTTTAATAATAATTGGGAAAGTTAAAATTAGGGAGTATTCAGGCAAATCGGGTATTTCCAGGTCTATGACTGGATGGAGTGCCTTTAGGGTGCTGGTAGAGCTGACAGGTGTCATGAGAGGGCAGGGATTTTTTATCATCTTTGAGAGATTGTGTGGATAACAGGATGTTCCTAAGAAGGCAAGGAGGAAGATTCAAGGAATGACATGCAAGTTAGACTAACCTGAGTCTCTGTGAAATTATGGAGAAAATCTACAATGTTTGCAGGCACAAGAAGAACAAAAATGTGACTGAAGCAAAAAAATTACCAAGGACAAATCATGCTTGATCAATCTAGTTGTCTTTTATGACGAGCTAAATCTCTCAGCATGCAAAGGGACATCAATGTGTATTTACCCTGATTTTTTCAGGACTTCAAAGAAGGTATTCCTGTAGGTAATTTGATTGAACTTACAGTGTGAGTGAAAAATTGGCAAGACTTAATGGGGTCATAGAGTAATGCTTAGCAATTTGAAGTCCAGTCTACCTACAGTTACTAAGGATGTTCTTCATGGATTGACTCTGGGAGCAGTAGTGTTGAACAACTTCTTTAATAACCTTGGAATTAGAGATGATCATACTCAGCAATTTTGTAGCTAGTACCAAATTGGGGCAGTGGCAGACATAAGGGTGGAAAGGGCTGTCATTCAGAGGGTCTGTGACAGACTAGAGAAATAGACTGACAGGAACCTCACAAAGTTCAACAGACACAAAAGCAAACACCTGCTAGCACCTAAAGAGTGACAATTCAAAAAGTAATTACAGATTTAGGATTAGAAAGCATATCATTAGACCTTGAACATGAGACACAAACCACACGAACAGCAAAGAAGACTAACTTACATTTGAAACTGTATTAGAAGGATTTGAGACAGCAGAGCAAGGGAAAAGATCATTCCTCTGTGTTTAGCACTGCCAAAACCACATCACTGCCCATTTTTGGTCCACCGAGTGCAGAGACAATGGTAAATTGAACTGGAGTTTCACTCTTCCAAATGGAAGGAAAGATGCAAAAGAAAAGATAATTGCAGCAAGGGAAATTTTAGTTAAATATGATGTTGAGGGGGAAATAACCGTGAACAGCAAGTAGCCCAGATATGTGGAGCTTCCCTTCTTAGAGGAATTCGATACCAAACTAGACACGGTCCAGATGAACCTGCTCTACTTTCAGAATTGTACTCTGAGTTGAAGAGTAGGACAAAACATCCCCTTTAAGGGAGATTATTTTATGATTTTCTTGTTCCAAATAAATTTTAATATAATTGTTTTTTTTTTCTTTCAGTGTTATGAAAATTGTAAGAGTTTCGTTTTCATGCATCACCCTAATCTTAAACCCAATGGCTGCTGCCACCATCTGAAATCCTAATCCTGATCAACATGTCTTACAAGCCTAAGAGTATGGTTCCCACATTGTTTTTGTTGAAAAGGAAGGTAGCAAGAATTTGGCTGCATTTATAGCAGTGCATGTACTTCCTGCCTTTGTGAGTTCCTGTTACTTATTTTCCCCTCAAACTTGTTTGCACCATTCTTGTTTTTCAGAACATATGTTCTCTCTCACCATTTAAATCCCTTTCTATGGGTTTCCATCTTCTGAAGGTCTCTGAATAGCCAACGTTACTATTTAATCATGTAGTCAAGTTTTTCTATAAACTTTCTTCTCTGTATAGGGAGAGATGCGTTTTCTGTTACCCTGATATATTCTGCTCTGAATATTTCAAGTCTATTTTGGAAATTTGTATTTATCTACTTTTCATTCTAGTCTATGTTTAATAATTTAATTTCTCCCCCATATTATCCTGCTACTTTTCAAAGTATGTCTAACATTTACATGGCATGAATCTGGTATTTTTCTTTTAATTGGATCTTTGTTTTGTACAGAAATATGCATATCCTAAAGTAAACCCCTATTCCTCATTCACTGCTGTAAGAAGCAATAAAAGTAATAGAAGTAATAAAATGGCATTCTAATTTTTGGTATGTTTGTTGGTTTCTTCAACTTTTTTCTATCAGTAGCGCTGTGCAAAAGAGTATATTCACTCGCTTTGAACAACTGGACCTTAAATAAAATTTCTTTGCCTCTCTTTCTTTCAGACCACATTGAAACCTCCATGTGATTCATGGCAGTTGTTCCTATCATTAATATCCATTTGCTGTTCAGAGTTAGATGCAGCCTTGTCACCTTGACCTTGGTGCAGTCATTCCCCCTGCTGCTAGAGCCAAAAATGGTACTTCATTGAATTTTCCTGCCGTGCCTCTGACAGCAAAGAGAAACAAACCCTTGTCCCGGAAAAGGGATGACTCTATGCTAGCATTTGCCAAGTTAACACTCTGGATGGGCACAGACACAAACAAGCAATCACACCAATTTTTTCAATTAAATGATATCTGTTCCGCATCACTTTCTCTCCATTTTTCTTCATCCTGTGTGTAGAACCATCATTGTTTTCTAGGAGTTCCCAGAAGATCAAGGCTGTAGTGTTTTTCAAGGTACCCAATGTTATGTGGTATGTGACATGTATGACTCATTACAAATCATTTACTGTAGATGGAACCTTCAACAAAAGGAAATTAATCCCTATACTGAAGAAAGAGCACCTGCTTTTGGACTTGGGTAACCTACAGGGCAGACAAAAAAAAAATCCATTTCTCAAACCTGCCAGGAAGATCTTACTTTTGTCGTTTTCTTTTTGTCTTTCTATTATGCGTGATTGTAAAACAATTCATTTAGGATTTCTCCTTTTTCAAACCTGAATATATAGACCTGTTGACCTAGCAAGACAACGAGCCTGTCTTATGAGTCCTGCACAGATATAGACACATTTATACCTATGTATCACTAATATGTATATACGTAAAATGTATAAGTATGCTTATGTAACATTTATAAATAGCACATACAGTCATTAATAAAGATAGCCCAAAATTACATATTTCATATTCAAAATTGAATCTGTCCTAAATTTGGGAAGAGAGGGTCATACAGGGTTTAAGATGTAGTGTGTTTAAGGGAAAAGGCTTATCATACATAAGGCTTATCAAATTCAGCTGTTGCAAATGATTTTTTTTTCTTCCAGTAATCTCCATTCAAACAAGTTTGGCAAACAATTCATCCAAACACATCTATTTGGAAAAACTGCCCTTTCATTTTCCTCTACTGACAGACTGTTCAGATTGTCTCAGGATACATTTGCTAAATATAACTGTTCAACAAATACAATTGAAGTACATTAACAGAAGATCTGACTTAATACTGAAATTGTTTCTAACTCTGCTTCAATTAACTTTGTTTCACCCCAAACTAGGAGTATTTAATTTATCATTTTCAGTTATGAACCTCAAATGTCATTCCTTAAACAGGTTTGAGGGTTTTTTTTCACTCTCTTTATCCAAGAAAATGTACATCACTTAGGAAACAGAGTTTTATGTAAATACATGAAATAGTCAAATATTGTTGTTCGCATCATTCATTTAGCTTTACTGCTTAACAAAGGAGACCAGAGGGTTTTTGCAACAAGATGAATACTCTCATTTCTTCTGTAGACTTCACCTCATACTTGGCATCACATCAGTGTTTTTTAAAAGAATGAAGATTACGGTAAAAATGTCTCCTCACTGGAGAAAAATGTTTTCTCAGAAAAATCCCAAAGAGGATAAGAAAGGTCATTTACTGCCTGTAAATATCCATAAAATATTAAAAAAAAAAAAATCTTTTTTTTTTAGTTGGAGCATTAATAGCAGTTTTGAAATAAAAACATGCATTTTCCACAAAGTATGTACTTTAGTTCACTGAGTGCAGTGTGGCAATGCAGAAACCCCATGTTAGTTCTGACTGATGATGTTTGAACAGAGGAAAAGACATCATCTGTCAAAGTCAAATCTATCATGCCTTTCACTATATTTTATAGCTGGCTCTTATTCAACAGATAATGCAAAACACGCACAAAGAAAAGCTTGGAGCCAACATCAGTACATATTTTCAAGAAATGTTTTAGAATACTATTTTCAGTTATCCCATGCCAATGACTGATTGCTCATTATTGCTTATGTGACTAATGATAAGCATGATGATTTGACACAAAATTTCACACTACTTACAGGTTGCATGGCTTGTTTTGTCACTCAGAAATATCCCTGCTTATTGTAACACTCACACAATAATTTATTTGCAGCACAGAATAGTGGACTTAAAAGCAGACATTCCAGGCAATTATTCTTTCTAGTGATAAGTCAAGGTTATTTTGCTTGATCCAAAATAAAGAATTTCCTTGCTCAGAAATGATATATATGTGACCTGACCCAGAGCATACCAAGCCAGACAGCTGAATGATGCAAAGCAGACAAAGGAGCCTACACATGTATTTGCATAGAACAAGCTACACTAGGACAAATATAATGAAAGCCAAAAATGTTTAAGATTTAGATTCCCATTCCTTAATTTTCTTCACTATTCTCCTCAGTTAATAACTGAGGTTTCCAAATAAGCAAATGGCATAAATCGCATGTAACTCCCATACATACTTATGTATTAATTTTACTCATATATTGTGTTGCAACTGATACTTGAAATGCTTTTTAAGTATTAATTAAAGTGTCATATGCAAGATGTAGGTGATGATTCTTAGAGTTGGAGCTGATAAAATCCTATGGTGAAAGATCCTGTTCCTGCACTACTTTTTAATAAAAATGCAGACAAATTAGACAATAAGAGATTTAGAATGTATACTTTTTGAGGGATGATTAAAAGATTTTTGCTTTATTAGTCTAAGAACTATGAGACTACGAGGGCAAGATGAGAACCATTCAAGAAGATAAGTGCTCTTTGAGTGCAGGAGGGGCAAGACCAGAACAAATCAGTTTATTTTGCTGTAAAGAAGATAAAAGTCAGATCAGACGAAAAACTTTCTAAATGACAAAAGAAGGCAATCACTGCAAGAGAACAAGCAGGGAGTTGACATATCTGCTTTCTAGAGGTTCCTTAAGGGTAAACTATATAAATATAAATACACATTATTTGGGTATGAAGCCTAAACATTTCAACTCCATCCAGCAGGCTGGAGAAGGCCATGTCAATAGTGTTAACACTAACATTGTGTAATTCAGTACAGTCAGTGAGGAGAGAAAACTTGCAAGCACAAAGACTAAAACTTCCAGTGCACTCCTTGGAAGTGTCCAGAAGGAGCATTAGTGCCAGCCCACCTCAGCAAAACATAAATAGCTGCGCCTGACCAGATCTGAAGCCCACCCACCACATCCTACCTTCAGCCACAGCCAGTCATGACAATCAAAAAGGAATGTAAGAGTAGGACTAGTTGTCCACGTGCTGAGGGCGCTAACAGGCCAACACTTCCTGCCCAAACACAAGGAGGTGCTGATGCCCCAGAATGATGCTGTCCCAGCTTCCGCCCAGTTTCCCTGCTCATTTCCTGGGGCAGGGGTGGGACTGGCCCTGACTGTGGAGCTCTGCCCTACCTCTTAGGTAGGCTCCATAGCCCCCAGCTTCCAGGGAGCTCCTGGCCCATCTGACATCCTGACACAAGCATGAAATGGTGGCGCTTCCCCAGAGCACTTCCTCAGCTCCTAAATATTTTGTGGCTCAAAGACTCTTCCTGAGCAGTCATGAAGTCATAGAACTGGGAACAAAGAACAGAGGTTGTACTTGGAGGGGATGAGACCTTTGGGAGGCAGCAGCTAAATGTTTGGAAGTTATGATTGATTACACGCTAAACATGAGGCCTCTGTACAATGCTGCATCCAAAGGGCTCTTTGAGCCCTGGATGTAGAAGAAAGAAGAACTAGGAGTGAGGAAATAGTGCTGCCTTTATGGGCAGCTCTGGCAAGATCTGTCCTGGAATATCAAGTTCATTTCTGGTATCTACATTAGAAAAAGTGTGTTGAAATTTGGAGAAGTTACAACAAGAAGCCACAAATACAACTTAAGACTTTAAACAAACACCTTACTGAGAGCATTTTAAAGAAGGTTATCTCTTTGCCTTGTCAAAGGGTAGATGCAGGAGTTACTTTACATTATTCTACAGGTATCTACCGGGTGTTAATAATGTATTTTTAGGGTACAAAAAAAAAAAAAAAAAAAAAAAAAAAAAAAAGGATCAAAGAACAATGAACAATGGTTTAGATAAAACTTATTTTAAAAGCTCTAGGTGGTTCCTCTTTGGATAGAGTTGCCAAAGAAAAAGGACTCTCTAGTTCAGAGTGTATGAAAATCAAAAAGGAATGCTTTCCTGTAAAATAAACACAAGTAGGAAAGAAGCAGATACTGAAAGTCTAAGAAGTGAGTAATATTCTGTGTTTGAATGATGTAGTCCTCAAAAAATATGAATTGTTTGGCATTCATTTGTGTATTTCTCAACAGAAAGCAGTATCCTAATAATATTTTTCAATTCCCTTACTTATACTGCAACTGCAAAAAGAATCTTGATCAGATTTAAAGACAGGATAGAAAGAGCTAGTAAAGGAATAAGACAATATGGTAATACTACCTGTTAAACATGTTTCCATATCACAATTACAATTAGTTCTCAAAAACAATTTTCCTGTATCTTTGGATCATATCAAACGACCAATTTTTCAGCTCAGCAAAAAGTAACAACAAGATATCCCATAGAGATATTGTAACTCTAAAGCTCTTCAGATATCTCTACAGATACATTGCACAGACATAGCTGATTATCTCTTCCACTCTGCCAATGTTTCCCCTAGTGTTGCTGAAGCCAGTCCAGATGGAGGGCCAGAGGCTCTTCACTTTTGGGGTTGGGTAGCCCTTCTCTCTCTTTGATGTAAGTCTGTCATACTGTGATGAATGGAATGGCAACTTTCTCTGAAATAAGTCATGAGGAGACATACAGAGACTGCAGAAAAATTTCAGCCACACACTTCACTCATTAGTTGCAAGAAACTCACCATTTCAACAGACAACTGGGAAAAATTGTTAGTTCCTGAATTTAGTTTATATTATCACAGTCATCTGTCTGCCAAGTGTACAGGACTAGGTAGCTTGTTTGGTGAATAGCATGGGCATACCAGGTAGTATTTGGCAACAAAGAGATTTAGCAAGTGATCACTCTTGGAGCAAGGAGAATGATACAATCAAACACATGTGTGAGCCTGCAATCTGCAATAGTAGTAGACGTGCTAAGTCTCCAGTTGAAATAACATCTATGACTTCTTGCTTTGGCCATAGATAATCTATGAATAAAGTATTTTCTCAGAGAAAATACGTATTTTCAAAGGTGGGTCTTTTCTTCAAAAATCTCATAAACTGGGAAATCTTCTTTAGATTAACAATATTAACAATAATTAACAAGATTAACAGTAGGCTGTACTTGTTTTTCCCAAATAAAGCTCACCTGTGTTCTAGAAGCAGGACTTACCTGTGAAAACTGTTAGATAAAGTAATGATGAAAGAGGCTCAGGATGAGAGCCTGAACTCAGAAGACTTATGCAGTCTGAGGCAGGAAGGCTGATCCATTACCTGCCCTGGGTCAGCAGCCTGTATAGCATACTCCTCCACAGCATGGACAGCATCACCCTCCACTCTGATCTTGACACAAAAATATGCACAGACACTTCTCTTCTTTCACACTGGAATTCTGTGGAGGAAGAGAGGTACTTCACATAGAGCAAAAATTTCCCTCTTCTACCCTGTGCATCCTTTCCAAACAGTGCTACCTCACTATTCATATCCTTAAGACTCCAAACTTTCCAAAATGTCCAATGCAGTTGAAATGTGATAATAAGCATTCACATCATTTACAGATCATTTTTGTTCTGAGCAGATGAGGTAATACTCCAGAACACATAACGTCTTGAAAGCACATGCAAACAAAAAAGTTACACAGAAGAATAAACTGTATTTTTCTGCAAGCTCATTATGAACTGGACATAAAATAGTGATTGAAAGGAAAATCCAATGCACAAAAAGCTATTTTATATGAGTGATCCTGCTGAGAAAACTATGCAATTTTCTTATTAAATTATAATATGTTATATTCTGCTCTGAGGAAAAGGTCAACGTTAATTTACCTTAATATTATTTAATTAAAACCTAATCCATATATGTTCAAATCATGAATTCATTTTCTGGATCTGCTGTGTGTAGGTGCCAAAGGTTGAATACTATTGAAGATATAGCACAAAAGTAGCAATATATAATGTGTCTGCATTTCCCAGATGTTTTTTTTTGTTTGTTTGTTTGTTTTTTGATAAAATGCACATATGCACTGCTAATCTCAAGTTTTCATGACAGAAACGGACTAATTAGTGACACGTTTTCAAAAACACTGGTGAAAACTTTACCCAAATTCTCTATGCATTGGTATTTTCCATAGAGAGGGAAATCATGTCCTCTCACTCTTGACAGAGACACAAAAGACTTCAAAACTGGAGCAGAGACTGTCTGGATGTGAAGAGTGAAAGTCTTGTCCAGGAAAGCAAAGGTTCATCAACGGTCTGTGATTTGGTAGATGTGCTAGGAAGCAGCATGCAAATGGAATGGTATTAGAAATTGAAACCTGTTAATTGAAAAGATTCTCAGGAAAAAAAAAAGAAAAAAAAAAAATCCTCTCTGCTACTAGCATCCTTATCTTTCTTTCTTGATGATCAATGTCTAAGTACAGCACATATTGCATCTAAGAGGAAGATGATCTTATTCTTGCCCATCTAAAGCAAATTCTAAATATGTATTGTCCATTGAATGAAAGAAGAGAGGAGAGACAAAGAAAATAAAAGTATTCACAAGTTAAAAGTTAAGGTTTTAATTTTGTCAGAAATCGCTCCAAAGTTAAATGTGAGTTATAAATAACTGGGAATCATGGAAAGTCTGCTGATATTACTACTCTTTCCAAAATGTTCAGAGCAGTTGTGCAATTCTAAATAAAATGCATGTGTTTGGTGTATTAATGAAGACCACTTCTGAGGATCCACATGCAGCCATTAATTTCTGAGTTTTCCCCACTATTATTTCAACCTAGACGAGACTCTGGCAGTCATTTCCCTGTTACGTTTAAGCTTCAGTAAGAACTAGTCATGCAGTTATTTTTACTCCCTGATGAGTTTATTCTTACCAGCATTTCATGTAATATTTACTTGGCCAACATCACTTTTTCACTCCCTCACTCCCCTTTTTCCCATAAGAGATTTTACTGAAGTGAGTATAAAGGACCAGAATTGTAGCTTTGCATATCATGGACCACCTTTCTTTCATCTTCTTCCTACCATTCACAAAGAGGGATATAAATAAATTTTGAAAATATCCAACCACAATGTTAGCAGATTCAGTGTGCTATGACAATTCTTAAAAGCACCACTTTACACTCTAGTTCCTGAAGGCCCATGACTGCTTGAGAGCTGTGGGTCATCCCCTCTCAAAATTTGAGAGATCACCTGTGAAGTGAACAGTTATGGAAATAAACCAAGCAGTTTCAATTTCTAGCCAAGGATTAAATCCTTTCCTGTGTAACTCTATTACCTATTCCTATACAATAATTAATACAGCAAATGTCTTGCGTACTTTCTAAGAGTGAAGCTCACTGTGAGCTGATAAGTTAAAAAACTCATTTTTAATTATAACAATTATTTGCTGTGATGGTTGTTGCCAACACAGCACAATTCCCAGTCCATACCTCACACATATATTAAAATCCTCAGCAATTTTTGAATTCAACATGATTTATGTCAATTTTGTTTTGGGTGGCAACAAATTACGACTTCACTCAGCAAGAAAACATTTCCTGCTGCTATCTCTTAAAGACTGCCTGCAGCATTTAACTATCAACTGCTAGCATCACACAGACTGGAAGGTGACCAATGGAATGTGTGAGGAGAGATTAGAATGAATTTTTGACGTGTGTTTTCATTTCATAAACTCTAGTCTCTGCAGCCGCAAGTTTGTCATTTGTTATGTGTTTTTTGTTTTTTTTTTCCAAAGGCAGTTTTGTCTTATCTGATGTTGAAACTCTTCCATTACGCTTTGAACACTCAGGCATAAGAAAGAGAAACCGGTTGGAAATTTGTTCATGTCTACCTCTGTGCTTGACATTTCTCCACTGATAAGGTACAGCTAAATATTGACTTTTTAGTTAAGTTCAGATTAGCTGTCTGGTCCACAAGCACTGATTGTAAACCATTATCTTTTCCCCATTTACAGGTCCCAGTGCTTTAACACCAAAAAGACAGAAAGAGGGGGAAGAAAGAAAGAAAATATATAGAAAAAGAAATGAAATGAAATGAAATGAAATGAAATGAAATGAAATGAAATGAAATAACATGAAATTGGCTTTAAAGGTGTCATTAAATTTTGAGGAAAAAAAAAGCTGTTGCTGTTTACCTGTAAACCTTTTTATATTCTGATAGTCATAATGTTCAATTCATTTTTGACATATTCAAGCAAAATGCCAACTCAATACTGCTACTGGGACACAGGATTGAGAGAGATTTAAAAGATTCTTCTATTTCTATACAAAACCTGGCATTAAATAAGCTCTATCAAAGGTTTTGTTCTGTAGGGGATAAGCAGTACTGCCATTTCCACTTCATTATTCCAGCTCACAATCCCAATCTAGGAGAATACTTTGAGTATGTCAAAATAAAAGTGGGTGAGATAACAGGATGCTGTAGCTATTTTAATTTTCGAACAGTCTTTGGCAAACTCCATCCCAAGAGACTGTAAATGAAACTGAAATACCATGGAGTAAAAGGTAAATTATGCTCATAGGTAAGATATTAGCTAAGAGAAAGAAAACAAACAGGAGGAATGAACTGAAAATGTTCAGCTTGGCGAAAGTTGATCAGTGGGGAGCCCTGCAATTCTGCTCCAGATAGGTGGCACAGAGGGCTTGTTACTGCAGCTGCCTAAGGATGTCCTTTTGGATGTCACAGTCAGCTGGAAGTGATTAGGGCGGCCCACATGGCTCGTGCACACATGGAATTGTTCAAAAGCAGCTATTGCACATTCACTTCACACCATTTAGTTAATCCCATCAAATTTCCAAGTGCAGACAAGTGTTTAACTTCACTGGGACTGAAGCTGAAGCAGTACTAATGCCCTGACTGCACAGAGCAGGTGAAATGCATGCTGCCCTCAGGAGGTGAGGGACAGTGGCAAAGACAGAGATCTGGGTCATGGAGGCAGCTAGCATTAATGTTAACAAAAGCTATGTCTATTCCTTCAACCAGGCCCAACCTGAGCTAATAGTGTCAGCTAATTACTGCACACATGCAAGCTTTTATCACTGAACCCTGCTGGGCAGTGCAGAAAAAAGAGTTAAGTCTGAAATTTAAGGTCTCAGTGTGATCTTAAATCAACAAAAGAGACTCTCCCAGTTGGTGAAAAGGATCTGCCCTCAGTGGGGCAGAATTGACTGATAGCTGGATGAAAACTAAATGGAAGAGAGCTTTTCTCTTTCTGCCTCCCACAGCCTCTGCCACTCAGCATACATTGTGGATTTACCACCAATGATAAGCTGTCAGTGTCTTTTTGCCGCCAGTGATGCCAGTGGTGCCCAGTCTCAAGCCATGAATTCCAGGTGGTATTCTGCATTTCTCTTCAGCACTGGTCCTGGGTACACAGCAGAGATTTCAAATCCTGTGCTTGTTGATACATTGCAATGGTGATTGTTTACTTACATCAATTCAATTAAGTCAAATACATTAACTCTACTTGCAATTTTAAATACTAAGACTCATCTAGAGGCATGATTTTCTCTTTTGAGTTCTGGTTCAGAGCAGTAAAGGAAAGGGACATTCAGGATTACAGAATTACAAGCTTCATCACTCCATTTGGTAGAGCAGACTGCAGTGAGGCCACCAGTGTTTCAACCTCCAGCACAAGGAAATTGGACCATGGGAATATATAGCTTGGTGCAGCAAGTATTGTGTTAAGTACATTGTGTGACACAACATGCAAACATGATGAAAATATGAAAACCAGGTGTGTGTGTTTGCATATTGCTTAAGGAGACAGTTCTTCAGATTTTCTTGATTGCTAACACACCACATCTTCCACAGAAAGAGCTTGCAGTATTTCAGTTTTAATGACTACCTTTTCTATTATTACAGCATGAGAGTCAGCAAAAATTCCCAAAACAAATTGCCTAAAGTCCTTTTTCTACTTTAAAACCAAATGTTGCATCTATGCCAAGTTTCAGATTGATTCAGATTGATGCATATTTAAAAACTAAATTATAATTCCTCAGAAAGATATTCACAGCAGCAATGCTGATAGGCTCTTAGCTTACACCTTACACCAGAAATTAATGCTGTGATCTCATCACATACCACAGGCCCAGCTGGGTTCAGGCTAAGTCAACCTGTGGGTGGGAAACCTCAGTGGAGTTTTAGGAAGTGGTATTAATGATTTAGAGCCTATTTACCCTGCAAATTTTGCTAAGGTTGCAGTACAGTTCATTACTTTCACAAAGCAGGAATAACATTTTAACATTGCTCCTGAGAATGGAATGCAGGAAAACTGAATCTAACTTGATCGTTCTGTGCAACTAGAAATAAGTAATTAGAAAAAACTGTGGATCTTTTATGGGAATAGGAACCTTTAAAAGGATGTGTTGATGCTGAAAGAAACTCTGTATTTTGCTCTGACTACTCACATTCTGCAAAGCCTTTTGTAAGCAATTGATCCTCCCTGGTGCTATGTTCATGCTTGTGTATGGGTAGGAATTCTGAAGCCACACTGGTGACTTTCTAGAAAGCTACTACAGTTCTTCCCAGATGATGAACTGTGAAGGACCTTGTAAGGTCATCTAAGCATTGAGAGGGAGATTTGTGAAAAAACATGGTGGAATTATTAATATGCAAGGGACTTGGCCAACATCCTGGCTGGGAGATAACAAACTGAATGACTGTAGCATTCTTTTATCACTACCCTTTCTGGGTCAATAGCACTGAAATTACAGCACCACTAAAATCAGGTGAGCATACTTTGTATGTAGATAAGATGTAAAATCAAAGCAGAGTTCAAATTAACTCTGTACTAATCATCTGTGGAAGTCAAAAAGAATAGATTATTCAGTGCATAAAATCTAAGTAACAGCGTGAAGAGAATGCACGCAAAAAAAACCACTGCAAAATAAACTTTATTAAAATTTGTCTATAATATGGAGCTCTATTTAAAAAATCCTCATCAGGATCACCAAAAAAATTTGTGTAGTAGATCATGTTCTATAGTCCCTGTTTCATACATGCTGAATCTGTTTTAGTGGAAAATAGTATGTGTCTTGTGATGTTTCACATGGAATTGCATACAGCCACTATTGAACTTTGCAGCCATTTACTCAGATACCATCAGCCACCTTCAAAACACAACTATTCGGTCTAACCTAGTGAGCTAGGCTCCCTCTGCACACAGACAGAAAACTCCTCAAGCCAGCTCCATTCTTGATAGGACAGATATCAACATAAATAGGAAAAATATTCATCTAAAAATACTTAAATCCCTACCCTGCCTACAAAAGAAGCCTAACTTACTATCTTGACTAGAAATCTAAACTTTATGTAGTTGAAATCAGATTAAACAAACCCCATCCTAGCTGGTTGTTTTAGACATTAAAATTGCTCTTTTCAAATGACTGCATAGGGTGCCCAGAGTCCTGGACAGTGCTTTAATTGCAAACTGGGAGCCTCTATCAGCAGAGCTCCTTAAGATTTTTATTTTCCTGGAAGGGAGTGAGGGAGGAAGGGAATAGTGGGATAATTTCATCACCCTTTTTAAAGATAAACAGAAAAAGTCTTCCCTGCTTCAGGTGTTCCCCACTTCCCCTCCTCCTGTCTTATTTTCTTTATTCTGGGGAGAATATTTCAGAAGATATGGCCTGAACCTAAAATGAAACAAAAAGATATTACTGCTTTTCACATATATTTTAAGCAGACATACATGCCATAAATCTGAGCACTTTATTAGTTGACTGATGTTTTAATTTCCCTTTCCTCTTTGACCACTAAAAGATCAGTCAAGGGCTTGCTGATACTAACAGAAATCTTTCAGGTTGTCACAAAAAGGTTTTTCAACCAAACCCTGTAGGCATTATTTTTATCAGTATTTGTCAAGTTCAGCTCAAAATATTAAAATGAAATGAGAGAACTCCAGGTCTTCAAGGCACTAAGTTGAATAAATACCAGAAAATTAAATGAAATTCAGTCATGTCTCTAGCAATTTCACTCAATCCAGTGGCATTTCAAAGGTTTCAGATAGAGAGAGAATTTGTCCCAGTCACTGTTTTGCAGTCAATTTACACTCAGAGTTCATTGACTTCAGTGGAAATTCCACCATGATAACCATGACAGGGCTGGGAATGATTATGTACAGTAAGATATAAAGAGCTAATGAAGCATGCACAAATCAGTTCAATATGTTGAAAATTCTCTCAGGACTGCTAGTTAGATAATAAGTAGATTAAGAGTTATAAACAGGATTATTTTTTGTCTCTATCTTCTAATTAAATAATGACTAGCCTACAATAGAATCATAGTGATCCACAAAGTTAATCAGAACACAATTTAAAGAGTAAATAAAATTCTAGAGATGTTTTCCTACCAAAAGTGTTTGCCCTTTTGTCCTGCATTTTTCCAGCCTTAACTATAATAGTCTTCTTCAGAAATATGTGAAACAGCCAACCCTATACTTACTGTCACTTCTCATTTATTGATGGTCAATATTCTGATGCAGGCATTTCCGAATTGTCAGCAATTACTGGAGATAATGCACATTATATGTACACACAAAATGAGTTCAATATTGAGCAAGCTTTAATGTTTTTATTTTTCATTTCCTTGAAGATACAAAAGCACTGTCTGATTCTCAGAGCATGAGAAACAGAATGGCAAATATTCTAAGGAACTGCGACACCATTTACCAACATCAGGCTTCAGAACATTCTTCACCCCACTCTGCCATGTAGTAGCCACTGACTTAAATAAGAACCACACCATCATATCTTACTGGATTATTATTAATGATAGAAATGGAAATGAATAGTCTCTGCCAGAACTGTGACAGTATTAATTAATGTAAAACATTTCTTATGAATTAAGATGTTGTCTTATACTCTTACAAGGTCAAAGGGCTGGACAACATTCCAGAGATGGTTGGTAGATGTTTTCCTGTTTCCTATCTCACAAAGAGCCAGTCTATTCTTTCATGTAGTAATCCCACAGGCAGTCCTAACTCAGAATTTCCAAAGACTTGCCATTACAGTGAAATGTGGAATGATTATGTAGTTATCTAAATAGAGTGCTATCAAATGCAAGGATGTTCAGAGAATTGGAAAACAAACACTGTAGTGAGCAAACCAAAACTATTGAGACAGTAAAAACTATAGAATGGAAAAATAACTCAGTTGCAGTAATTTGTTATCTAAAAGTATTGAGGTTGATGGTAAAAAATACAGTCATAAGAACTGGGATGACATGCAATCCATCACAGGATTTCAAAAAAATAGTCAGGCAAGAATCATGACAAATTAGGAACAGAACAAGGAAGTGTTAATCCTTATTAGGGTTTAAAAAAATAACCTTTTATAATCTCACTGCCAGACACAGCTTTCAAGGAAAATTGCATGTCTCATAACTGATTTTTTTTTCAAATTTTGTGTCAGGAGCCCTCCGGTCTCTTCCTTCCTTTCTTATATACAGAATGATCTAAGGAGAAGAGATTTCCAGTGTGGCAGCTCCAGACCAGGAATTGAAGGAATAACACTGGTTATTTTAAAGTGCAATTGTTTTTGTGTGCTTATTCACCATATTGTAAGCTGTAGATGGCCCACTGCAGCATGAGCTGCATAGAACAAACTGTGTACACTGGAGTCAGAACTTAAACTTACCTGTAGATTGTTACTAAGATGCATAGAATTTGAAGAATTGAAGGAGAAAGAATGCAAGGCCTCAATAGTTGCAACTCCAGTGTTTGTATCCCTTTACCACATCATCACCACTTTCCATTTCCAGTTTGTTTCATGTACAAAATTTTATACCAATGGCAACTTTAAACAAAACCTGGAATCATTCTGTGCTCAAAATCCTTATATTTTCCTGGAATTAAACCAGAAGTTAAACTCTAATCCTTATTATTTAACTGACAGAATATACCATTTTGGACAAACACAAAGTGCTTTTCTAACAAGCAGAACCCTCATAGAAATGACAATTATTCTTGCGAGGTCACTTCATCTCTTGAAATTTGTATCTCATAGCAGTCTTCCATCTCTCAAAAATGAAACTATGTTGAACTTGGCATTGTTCAAAAACTTTCAAGTCTAAAACTTTCTCTTTCTTTTTTGAACCAGCTAGGAAGACGTTTTGTAATTGCCACATGAAAAAAAAGCCATTTCAGTTCTTCATTTTCTTTATTCATTAGAAATTTAAATGTTTTTACAACTCTTTTTGTACAGTAAACTTCTGATGAGGCCACATGTGAGAGTCACAGGACTTTCCAGTCTTTTTTGAGAAGCAGTTCACAGAGCAGTGATAGTGGCACTCCTCCCAGTGGTTTACTTTGTCCTGTGAGTTCAGTTCCTTGTTCTTCATGTCGTTGTTTAGTTGTTTGTCCTTTACAACTAAGGGGAAAAAAGTTTTTACAGCAAAACTTGGCTGAAATAATTAGCTGAACATGATGTAACTTAATATTAACTATCAATGTTAACTAAAGGACTCTTTTTTCCAGTCATGGAATTGTTATGTCAAGATACTTCTGCCTTGTTCTCTTTTCCTTCCAAACTTTAGTGCTGATTTTTCCATAGTTATTCTTTTCCTATTCTTCATTATTACTTTGTAAATATGGGTGTTTATCTGATTTACAAATGCAAGTAGGAAAAAACATGTATTTTCCTTAACATTTTTCCCCTCAATTTTAATGCAAATTACAGAAGAAGGATTTTTATTAACACTCCATTTTCTGAACTGAAGGAGATCCAGGATTCTATAGGTAATGGAAAAATCAAGGAAATGTTAAGTGCTAGTTAACCACAGATTCAACTCGAGTGTAACTTGGCTAGTGCTGACACAGAGCTAATGTTTGTCCTGAGCAAGCTGGGAGCTCCTGCATACCATGTTACAAATGCCCTTGCTGTGTATATGGTTGAGACAAGATTCTTAAGGCAACTGTAGTTTTGGATAGAGAAATAGTTATCAGAAAGCATCAGACAAACAATCTGAGAAGCATGTGCTGAGAAGGTAAATCATGAAAGTCTCCCAAGGACTGGAAATCTGAGAATTCTGCTGAACATGGTCCCTAAAGGATGATGGGGCTGAGACACATTGCTGGATCAGCACTGGTGGTGTATTTTCACTGCTCTGTGTAAATCCCCATCATGATATGGGAAGGCATGGTGCCAGAGCACTGATGTCCAGTATGAAGTTCAGAAGGTCTGAAGGCAAAGTACCAAACTGGCCTGTTCATGTGGAGCTACAGCTGTGTCTCTGCTTGGTGTTTTCAGATCCTTGATTCTGCATAAAGGTAACTGAGGTCTACTGGGATAAAAAGTCCTATCCGTGCTTGGTGCAAAAGCAATGGTTCTATTCAAGGACCTAACCTGGTTTTGGGGGAGCTACACTCTCCTCCATGTCACTCTGTGCCTGACGTAAGTAACCATTCCATAGCTTACCACCACGGGCAAGTGTGGATTCTTGCCTTAAAACACCGTCACAACCCTTCAGAAGTGGAGAGATTTTAAGGTTGAAACTTTGCTGTGAACTGCCTTCTTTGGAAGGCATCTGCTAATGCTGAAACTCACTTTGAAACAATTTAGTTTTTTCAAAGATTTTGCAGTATGTGAAACTTAAGTACTCATGAACAGTCACCACAAAAGATTGAAGGGCAGACAGTCAACCTGTTGCTCCTTCTACCTAGCATAATCCAATTCCCTTTTTATTTAAGAGATTAATTAATGTAAACACTGGATAGTGTCAAAAATGCAGCTAAGGGACCTTAAGAGAGAAGGGTAGAGGTCTTTCACGTGAGTGCTAAAATACCAACAAAAATAGACCAGAAGGAGGCACAGAGGAATGAAAGGTTTTTGATGTATCATTACATGAGGATACGTAAATAAGGAAGGGAATGATCCTTTAAGACAAGGGTAGAAGGAGAGAACAGATCTTATAATTGCATGCATTTTGAATAGGACATTTAGTTATTCACATGCCTATTGGACCTCTATCCCTTTTCTCAGAATACAGCACACTTTTAGTAACTGAAATGCAACAATATCTCTTTCTTTTCCTTCTCATTCCCAGTATACTCATCACTTCAAGACGTAGAGGATCTTCATTTGGTAAGTGTGATAATGCAGCAGTTCCTCGGGCAGTTCTGTTGTACGGAGGCCATGTCACTTTTTACAGTAACTTTGTATTGAATGAAAATATCTCCAGATGTACAATCATTTCCAAACCAGATGCCAAGGCTGACCCTTTACCACCAATCTGATATCTCCATAGGTTGAGCAACTTTAACTTCCTTTGTGTAGGTCTTCTCTCTGAAAATCAGACATCAGCTGAAGGCTGAAAGCCTAAAAACTGAAGGTACCAATGTAAGATACCGCCTTCAAAAAATCTAGGCAAACGAATGTGCTGTATAAGCCAGTAGGTGTTTAAAGGACAAGTCAGATCTACATGCTTAACTAAGAGCATGAGGAGTTGCCATGTATTTTTATTAATTCATTATGGTTGATCTAGTTATATAAACCGGAAGTGACAATAGATTAGCTCCTGGAGAGTGTTTCATATGGGATTACTTTTAATGCTGAAATTCCCATCATACTCTTAACTTTAAAAATACTGATAACACAGTACATACTGTGCACTTTTTGAACACTGAGCTATGCATTCCCAGCAACACACTCAGAGCTCTAATAATCAAGATTGCGTTTAGAGAAGCTTAATTCTCATGCTATTAATCTCTTCAGTGGTAAGAGTAATTATTCAGTATTCACCAAGAAGCAATCCCATAACATGCACAGGGTGCCAGTATGTTAGCATGGTTTGAATGACCACATGGTGAGAAGAAATGTTTCTTTCTCACCAGCAAGTTCTTATAAAGGTCCTTAAAAATGACTGCAAATTCTATTTGCTGGATATAAAATTCTCTCTGCTATAAGTACTGTGCCATCTTTGTTTAACCCAAATGACCTCCAAAGCATCAAGTCTTCTTTAGTATCACCTTTAAGGTCTTCCTTCCAGGAGTCTCTTTCTGTTTATGGCCCTATTTCCTTCTTTTCATGTTGTGTTTCTGTCATGCTGTACTTCTGTCCAGCACTGCATTCTCCCGAAGACTTTTACCATTGCACCTATTTCTTATTCCCCATCTCTTACCTGAAATTTTTTTCTTAACAACTCCTTCTGAATACTGTGCAGCCCTCTTCAGGAAGGCAGAATGGTATCTGGATAAGGTAAATCAATGAATGTTAAGTAGTGACATGTCATTTTTGTTAAAGGCATTTAGATTTCCAGATAGTAAAGACAACCAATGAGTACTTTGCATTGAAATAGATGCGGAACAGTGAAAGATTAACATCAGTGCAAAAAAAATTTCCCTTAGTTGACATTTCCTATCTGTAGCTTAAGCTACAATCTAGAGGTAAAAGTTAGTGCTAGATTTGTGAAATACTGCAACGTGAGAACAGTCCACAGTGCTACCAAGGACTTGTCCACTGTTCCTGATACACAAGTGTCTGGATTCACTGACCTGAGTGTTTGCTTGCTGTGAATTTGACAAGTCAGCTAACACATGAACCTTAGGTATCTGTGTCCACTCAGTGCAAATTAACTGCCTCAGGGATCTTTTCTCTCCTTCCACCATGTAATTTCAACGGGAAGCCATCGTGTTAGCCCCTAACTGCAAAGGCTATCTGATTGTCGTGTAATGTTTGCTTGCTTCATTCTTCTAAATCTTCATATTTATAATTATTGAACTGTCATTTTTCTTGCTGGTCCACCTCTCTTCATGCAAACTGTCTTTTTCTAATTCTTCTTTCCCATGTGCATTCTTAGCTGCTTCTTCACCAGCTCCTTCAATTCCAAGTTGATCAGAAATGTCACATCCTCTCAGTGTTTCCCCATCAAATGGGAATAAATTCATGTACGCAATATACTTGGACTCTCCTCTTCATTTTTAAGGGGCACAACATAATGAATAAGCCTATGAATCACATTTGGAAGATGCCAAATTCCTACTATATGAGCATTCTTGGGGGCCTGAGGGTACTATTATATTTGCTTCAGGGTTTATGAACATGGTGAGGATCCAGGTTTTGAAAGAGAAATTACTAGCTGTAATGAGCCTGCCACTTTTGAGATGAATGAGAGTGATCCAACAGAAGTCAGTACAGCATGCACATTTGCTGCCTTCCTGGCATACTCCAACACCAGCCAGACTCCGTGTCTCTCTTACAGAACAATGCAGTCTGGGATAATATAGTGTGAAAGGAAGGTTCATGGCATGCTCCAAAGAACCAAACCACCACAGCTGTAAATATTGTCTTTGAGTCATACAAGCACACATCATACATAATTTGCTTATGGTGTCTGGCTCTGAAGGCTGTGTTGTCCTCACAGAATGCTTGGTTATGTTAATTCCATGCATTATGGTATTACGAAGAAAAATTCATTTGTTTTAAAGAGATACTGTATGACCTGGAATTACTAATTTTTGCCTCTGGGAAGGACAGTTGTTGCTGTTCTTGCATCTTTGTGCCCAAAAGCTCTCCCCACCACTGATGTGATGCAGAGTTGTCCTTGGGCAGGCAGTGACTCAGGCTGTATGCTGACCAGATGAGCTACTGGGAAGACAGTTCCTGTCAGTAGCTCTCTCCACACTTCCAACATGAGGAAGGTGGCTCCTGGAGATCTGCACTGCAATGAAGTTAGGGAAAAATCTCTTGATACAGTCTGTTTACAGAAGACAACTGCCTCCTCACAAAACAGCCTGGCCTGTCCACCATCCTGCTTTCTCTAGAATCCCTCCAAGCTTAGCCCTTCTTTGTCCAGCCCTCCATCATTTATCTCACCTCATCTCTCAGCTGGCCCTCTCCATGGTTCTCTCCATGCACACTTTGACTCCTCTCTAGACCTCAAAATTGTTAAGCTTTTGCAGTGTGTATGCGGTTGTGTTCATGGCCGGGTCCCAAATCTGCCTGACAGCCAGAGTGAACATTAATTTGTAAGCAATGAGGAAACCATTGAATGCGACCTTGAATCCTGAGCTAACCTGACAGGATAAACATAGTCCCAGTTATTGCTCCTTAGCTCTGCCTGGTTGAACAATCTCTCTCTTTTTCTCTCAGACTCCTCCTAATCTCCCTCACCAAACTTTCTCCACCATTCCTCACTCTCCTTGTGTGATTGGAGACCTTTTATAGCAACTTGAATAGAAGTATTCAAACAGTACAGAAAGGACACTAAAAAGCATCTGGTTCTGAACGTCTTCATGTATGTCCACGTCATAATGAAGTTAAGCATGTGTATTTGAGTACCAGTGGACTCTGAATTTTTAAATTAATTGGTCGATGACTCCTTAAAATCATTTCAGTACAGTCCTTGTTAGTTACCAGTGTAAGAGAACTGTAGATTCCTGTCCTCAGTATCATGATATTGCCCAGTTGTCCTTCCAGCTGATAAATCAGCTGATTAATTCAACACTGGCTCCCAGAAACACTGACATAAGTGACCTTTGTACATTAACCCTGATAGAGAAAGAATTAGAGCCCAGAAGATGCCCCAAATGCTGCTCCACTTAATTTTGGTGAGTAGGAAAACACTACCATACAAAATAGTTTTTTAATTAAATTGAAAGGATTTTGTGTTCTGCTTCCCCTTCACAAAGGGATACCTAATTTTAGCATATTCCCCAACCATTGCTGTCACTCTTCATTCTGATAATTGTTTTATAGGCAGGAAATCCCATGATTTATTAAATTACATTTTAATGAACATTTAATTGGAACTAACAATAAATGAAACTAGAGAAGGCAAAAAGAAATTATAATCACAGCCATCAAGTCAGCCTAAAAAGTGCCAGTCCTGATGTTAATTTAATTTGAGATTTAAGAAGATTACAGAAACTGAATTAATTTCCATTTCCACTGCCTCAGCAGTCAGCTAGCATTGGACAAATGGCACCATAACCAAAATATTGTTCTTCCCCTTATGTATACTTCTTCCATAACTTCCTTCAGCATGTTATGGCATAAATGAAAAAAATAAAAATGAAAATGTCTATGAAAATTGTAGAAGACTCAAATAGAGCTTATATATACCCACATATATTAATTTTCCTATGGTTTTCAAATAAATTACTTTCTAATATCTACTTTTAAATGCTGCCTCTCAGCTTTTCATCATCCCCCCCAGCAGCCCTCATTAGCCTTGTTTTCAAGATGGACTACCTGTCTTACTTGATCAATCAACAAGAGGTGGCTTATCATAGAACAAATAAACTGAACAACAGACCAATTTAAAAAAAAAAAAAAAAAAAAGCAGCAAGCAACAGACCAAAAAAGAAAAAAAAAAGAAAAAAAAAGGTATCAAGTCCTTCGCTACAGGACAATTTTTTTATTCCAAGTCAAAGCTTTTGCTATTCGCCCGGATGGTATTTTCCAGCCTGTTTCCATTTCTGATGTTCTGTGTAGCTCCTGCTACAAACACCTCATCCTGACAGCATGATTCTTTCTATTCTTTCTATTTTCAATTTGTATTTATTATGTAAGAAATGCTACAGTGTTTCTAGACACTCAACCAGTCTGTGACAGAGAGACAGGTATTACAGTAGCTGGTCTTTTCAGTGTTCAGTGATTTTAATAGGCTTACAATTCTTTTTCCTGTTTTTACAAACCTGGACACCTGTGAAAAAGAGGAAGTGTAACCAGACGTTCTAAATGCAGTATATTTTAACATCTCATTTAGGGTAATGTGCTGTACTTTTTAAAAGATACTGAATATGGAAAAAAATCATGTTCTACCTATACTGTGGTTTAGTGGGTACACAGAAGAACCTGAACTAATCCTAGCTCTGATGGTGTCCAAGAATATCAGATAAAAAACAACCTAACAGTATATTAGACAAGGTAGGTGGCCTGTTGGATCAAGAGATACAAATGAATTCTTTATTGAGAAGGAAAAAGAGAGACAAGAAAACATAATCAACATTCAGGAATGTATCTGGAGAAGGAGCAAGACACCTGGCATCATGGAGGATGCCATGAAGGGAATAAAAATGTAGGCAGAAAGTAAGACTGGGATGAGAAGACAGACAAAAATTTATAAAATGGGAAATCTATAAAGTTTATGTAAGTAATTCTCAGGTTTCAGCTGCTAGAAAAACATATCTGCTGCAAACAGTTCCCAAGAGCCCACAGAGGCAGGCAGTTGATATGGAAACTGGTATACATAAGAGTATAACTTCAGAACATCTCTGAGTGAGACCAAAGATCCTGTCAGCATAGCAGCCTGCATGTGACAATGATTAATAGCAATTCCTTGGGGAAAAAGCAGAAGAAAGGCAGCAGGTACAAAGTGACCTCTACATACATCCTGCAAACTGTTGCTTTGGAGAAGCGTCTTCCTGAGACAGAAGAAAGTTAACAGTCACGACTGGATATGCATCTAATTCACTTGTTAAATACATTGTGTTTTGCTATCAGTGATAACAATATTTTCATTCTGAATTGCAAAAGATAAACTGCTTAAAATTTTAAGACACTTTGTCAGAAAATATTAGAAGGAGCAGCCTCTACATTGTGTGAATGTCAACTTTTTTGTCCATGCTACCATAAGGAATACTCTCAAATCAATAATGCCTTCTCACTGAATTACCACCACTGCTATTCAGTTGCAAGACACCAGAGACCTTGGTATATTAGCTGGTCATTCATTCAGTCAGTAATCTGAGATCTAGCAAAAATACAAATCATAACATAAAAATAATGGAAATAATTCTAAAACCATAAATTTTATCATGATTCAGATATTTTTCTTTACTCCCAGCCATCCATTTTAACATGCCAGCATGCCCGATTTTATAGGAGCAAACTTCATCATCTCTTCCAATCAGTGCTTTTAAAATGTCATAGCTCAACTTGGATTGTTTATAGCAATTTCTAGGTAGGTTGATTTCCTATCACATCAAAAAGGCAGTGAAAGCAGCATGCTCCTCTCTTCACTTCTTTGCCGCTCCAGTGAGAAATTTGTCTTTTTTTCTTATTTTTTGAGCTTCAGGCTGTTAGACCTCTGAATGCTACACCAACCAGCATGATTTCAACACCTCACAGTGAGCCATTTATGTCTGAGTGATTGCTTCAAAGCAAACAGTGCTGTAAGTGAGTGGTGCCCAGGCTCCCTGCTAAGGCAGGCCACAGGACCTAACGCGCTGTTTCTGCATGCCCTGGAGTGCATGCACACACATCCCGCCTTTCTCAAAGAGCCATTTTAACTGCGCATACCCCAGCCAGCTGTACTGGCCACACACAAAATCTCCCAGCCACGAGTGGAACGTTTCACCTCATCATAGCTCGCTTCTGACTGACAGCATTGCAGAGACACCTCTGTGAGCAGGGAGTAACTGTAGACACAAGGACAGCACTGCCATGCTGCTCCTCACCACAGTCCTTCAGAGGCCCACAGCGTCTCCTGCTCCCCAGCCATCGTTGTCACTAACAGGCACTGTAGTCAGTACCAACAGCAAAGAGCAGACAAAAGTCTTACACTTGGATTCTGAGCATCTGCAAGCCGCAACAACTACTAATCACATTGCTCATTTCTCCTCAAAAGCTTTACTTCACATAATTGAGCACTACTGATTTCAACTACCACAGTATAATAACCTATGCTAGACTCCTTTTATAGTAATCACCCTCAGATTTGGACACCATACTGAAAAACATTGAGCTAAACATTTCCTGCTATCTTTGCAAATACAGTGAGAAGAAAAATGAAATGACATTTACAAGCAAGGGAGAATTTCCCCCTCAATAATTCCAGAATAGGCCATTCTTATGGCAGGGATTATAATAGGAATAGGAAATGGTACAGACTTAACCCATTTTCATTGCAGTCTTAAGACTGCAATTTTGTGGTCATAATCTAATGTCACGCCTTTGCTATTAGTAGATTTTCTCCAGAGTCCAGACAGAAGTAGATGTGCTCAGAAAGACCTCAGGAATATCCTGCTTTTCTGGCACCAATTTAAAATATAAATCTCTTTAGATTGGTGCCTCTTTTTCATTCCTGTTTTGTTTTCTTTTTCCCAGAATTAAATACACTTTACCTTCAAAATAAACATTGTTACCTTTGTTTTAAATGACACTGAAGTACCCTTGCCAGAACCAACATTCTGTCTTGTATCTCACAGTTTACCTTGTGATAGGGTCATCAGCCCTATCTTCAAATTTAACAAATTTAACAGAAGGCAAATGAGTTCTGCTCCTGGAGAAATTTCATGTCTACTGTATTCTTCATATCTAATTCGGAAGAAAGGATCCCTGTGATTTCAGTGAGACCAAGAGTGGTCAGCAGAACATCAACTTTCAGGTAGAGGGAACAGGTCTTTTCCATGCTCTGGTGCCAAACACAACAATTGCAGCAAGCAAACTCTAAACATTAACATTGCCATGAGAAATCCACATGCAATCATCCTGGCTTTTATTTGGTATCTTTTTTTAAAAAAAATACATTCCCTTAGACTTAAAGTTGTACCAAAACCAACCCAAAATGGGGAGGCAGACCTACTTCAGAGGGAGCACCAGAAGGGTTTTTTGCTTTAAGAAATCCTGATGACTTCTAGAGAGCCTCTGTATACAGCCGCCTTCTCCCAGTCACTACAGAAGGCCATCCCTCTCCATACCTATCCCTCTGTTGCATGGAACCAAAGCAACAGCCCCATGCTCTGTCCTTTTACTTTGTTCACAGTGCATGAGTTTACTTTGTGCACAGTGATGGAGAGGGGGTGAGACTCAAACAAACCTGCACCTCATTCACATACAGCCTAGTCTTCCTTAAGTTCCCAAGCAAATTTTCAATAAGAAACATGTTCACTGTCGGGCAGAATAATGACCCTTCTAAATTTTGACTACTGGTGGTGCATTTTTGGTTAGTTTTTAATTGGATTTGCTTTTTACTTTTCAAGCCAGTGGCAGATGGCTTACCAGTCTGATTTAATCTGGCAATTCTTCTACTCCTGTATTACCTTCATGGACCTCTCCATAGCCACAGTATGGGGCAGTTTCAGAGCTTTCTGATGCATAATTGTCACAGCTATTCAGAATTATAAAGTGAGTTACTGACAACAGAAAGTTATTTTAGGTTCTGGGCTTATTTCTATCCAAGGTTTTCTTCTACATTCAATTTCTTCCTAAGCTGCAAACCATTCAAACTGCACTTTTCATATAGCTGAAAGCAGATTTGATTAATATGATTTCTTTGTGAAAATCTGAGAAGATTAAGGAGCAGTGATGCAGAGAACATGTGCCCTTTCTCAACATGACATTCTCTAACATTATACGGGGTCTGCAGATCCTTCCAGTCATTATATTGTTCCCACTAGTGGCATCTAAAGGGAGAAAAATCTATCATCAGGGAAGAAATTCATTTTTTCATATTATAGTTTCAATCTCATGTGTAGGTCAACAAATCTGCAGCTGTGTATTGATTTCAATCTGTAACTAGGCAGGAAAGGCCACATTTCAAGAGAGCATTTGCAGATTGCTTTTCCTTTGTGTTACAGGGTCCTTTTGTGATAGTCCCTTAGAAAAAAAAATTAAGATTGGCCAGACGACTTCTATGTTCAGTGAAGCAAAATGTCAAATAAATATGTTTACAGGCACATCAGTTAACTGTTCTTTTTCTGTTTATCCCAGTGTTACTAACTGCAGAAACACTTTCCAAAATCGGTAGGGGAAAAAAATCTGTTCAGCATCGATTGAATATAGTTTCTCATCTGTTTCATGACCTTTTCCATCATATGTAATTAGAAATGGAAAGGTCTCAGCCTCATGCTTGTAGTATGCTCCAGAATACAGATGCAAGGTTTGGTTCAGTGCTGAGATACAGCGAAGGCACATTCACAGATTCTACGATACAACAGTGCCAATATCTGACCCTCAAAATAGGAAATACAGACTACGCCAGCACTCTCAGGCTGGAGAATGTACTGTCAGTAGATTTCTTGACAGTTTTTGTGTAATATCATTAGTGGACTGCACACTGTAGAGAACGTGTACTGTTTGCAACCACATACAGCATAGCAATAGATCAAATCTGTCAATAGTATGATATGGTCTTTGTTAATAGGGGCTGCAGGGATGTTTCTACCTCCAACAGCCAATGTGATTTGCCAACCAGTTGTTAAGGAGGTAACTATTATGCCTCTTTCTAAAAGTGGTTGTCCAAGTCTCTTGCAGTGAGCCAAGCTGCTGTTTCTGAAAGTCAGAAACCCTGAGCAGCAATATTGACCATGAGCTCTGAGCATGGTTAGTGCAGCAGCATTTCTGTCTGGGAAAAGTATCAGATCTTTAGTATTAAAGAAGCTGAAGCAGTTCTGATGATGAAGGCATACCTGCCCACTTCTGGGGGCAGTGGTGGGGTGGAGGAAGAGAAACTATATGATCTTTAAGCTCCTTTCCAAGCCAAAGCCATTCTACCATTCTATGATTCTGTGATAAGCATCTGTCACTCTGGTGACTGTGGTTGCTGATGGCTGTGTGGTTTCCAATGCCAGCTGCCTGTACTGCATAAGACATGACTGAAATGAACAAAGACCAAGATAAGAAGCCATTGCAAAGTCCATATGATGTGCGGATGAGGAAAGTGACCTAATCCCTGTAACAGCCATGTCCATTACAAACCTTTTCCTATAATCTGTGTGGCTCCAAGGACTACAGGAGCATGAGATCTAATTGCCAATCTGACCAATGTGTGACTGACAAGTCTAGGCCTTTCAAAAATCATACACATACACACACATACACATATCTTAAAAATAGATTATGTTTATACATATTTTAACATGCCTGCTCAAACCACTGAGGACTCAGCTGATTATACAACTTTCTCTAATCTTGCACAAAAGAAAAATAGTGCATGCATTTCAGTAGTTTGTAAAATAAGAGCCTCTTTCCCTCATTCAGACCATTTCAACTCACCACTTTAGTTTCTGGGCATCAAGCAGGACCTGTTTCTGTTCTAGAACAGCTTTATTCAGTAACCATAAACATGAGATTTGTACGTGTAGTGGTAACACAATTGCCCTGGTTGTGAATCAGTGCTGTATAATTTCTTTTGTCATCATTATAAACTATTTTGAACATAGCTGGGAATAGAAATAACATTTCACAAAAGAACAAATTACAGGTAATCTTCTAGATAAAGTTCTTCACATTTTTTTTTACCAGAATTCCATCAGTATAATAAAACAATAATGTATCAGTCTGACAGCAAAGTTAGAGTAGGCAGAGAGAGAAGGATGAAACCATGTATGAATGATGACTCATTGTCTCATAAAAGCAAAGCCCACCTACACCCTCCTCAAAAAAAGGAAAGCATAAAAAAAAAGAAAACTTTGGTGAATTATTTGTTAATCTCAGTCTTCTCATAAGTAAGTAAGTAAGTAAGTAAGCAAATAAATAGATAAGATTGTTTGTTTCAAAAGACATGGTACAATGCCACCTTCTGGTCAAAAATGTGAAGAAAAATATACTGGCATGGTATTAACTATTCACACGTTAGCTTACAAGATCATTTTGTGTGTGATTTCACAATAGCCATACAGTCAGTTGCTTGGAAAAGTTTCTTCAGCAGCTGACACCACCTCAGCTGCTGATCTTTCTGGACCAGCTGAGCCAGACATAAGGCACAGTTTTGTCTCAACAGCTGAAGCTCAGAGCAGGTTTGCATCTTAAGACAAGGACTTCATTTTTTCACACACTGCCTGCTTCTTCTGAAGACAAAGCAGGACAAACTTCAAGACACTGAAGTTCTCCTTCTAACCTTCAGCTATTCCAGGATCATTTATGAGGAATGCCCATCCTTGTGTACCAGTTCAGTGTCCCATCCTTTCACACCAGACTGCATGGACCCATACTGAGATTTCCAGAAAAGCTCCCTGAGGAGTCTAACAAAAGAAATTCCCACAGGGGCTTGAGCACAGTGGGTGGGATTGTTGGTGCTCCTCACTTCCAATTCACCAATTTCAGTTTCCTACTTGCCTTCATTTTTTCTGTAAAACCATGTGAAAGAGAAAGGGGGAGAGGTGTTTTGGGGAAGCATAGCACAGACAAATTGCATGAATACACAGGTATGACCCTGTCCACAGTTATTGCAACATATTTCAACAGCTTCAGACATAGATTTGAAAGCCAAAATTGCCTCCAATGCATAGTGGATCCCTATACAAGAATCTGAGCTTTTTACATGATATGAGAATAAAACTGATCAGTGGAGAGAATTACTATATTGTAAAACTACAGCAAGGAAAGCACTGTGACAATCACTGGATATTCATCCAATTGATATTCCCCGAGGAATTTTAATGAGGATTTCACACTCCATAACCACATGCTTTAGATTCTGTCAGTAAAAATGTTAAATGCTTCTGTTAAAGTAATGTGACACTGCTTTTGCTGCACTACTTCTTGCAAGGGAATGGCATTTTAGCTAGAGGAGAGCATGACCACTTCTTTTTTTCAGATGTCTTGGCAATGTTTTCAATTACCTTATGCTGTGGCTGAATCCCTCTGTATGCCACTGAACCCAGAGAAGAATGACAATGCCAGCACTGGAATGCAATGCTTGTGGAAATTCTTTCAGCTTTGCATGTGTAAGTTTCCCTGTACTCTCCATGTAGCTGGCAACAACATATTGTGTAATGCATAAGGAATGCTTATGTTGGGATTAAAAGAGGCAAAATCCATCAATTTCATACAGCAAGTTCCAAGGTTAAACAAATTTATTTGCAATCATGGCTACCACATGTTCTTGATTGTTATGATTACAGAAAAAATTAAACTCTTGGTTCCCAGTGCTTAGAGGTAAGCTCATGACAATGGTAGTGGGACCCAAGTAAGAGGAACAAGTAGGAGTTTGGAAACTCAATCTGTATTATTGATTCATCCACTAATCTACCCCATGGCCTTCACAGGCTTCATTTTCCTATCTTTCTCTTCCACTTTATCTTGTAGACTGTAAGTAGTGTCTGTAGAAAAGACTGTATCTTACTGCGTGCTTCTACTATGCCTTGCTTAATAAAGGGCCAAATTTACCAAAGCACCTACATTTACACTGCATGTAATAACATAATAATCCATAATGCAGAGAAATCTTCCTTCACAAACTGAAAAATAGGCTTTGTTATGTCGGACTGCCATCACTTTCCTATGCCTCTGACATCAGCTGCTTTGCATTTGTTCCCAGAAATGTTGTGACATTTTCAGACAACACGGAGGTGTTTAAAAAAAAAAAAAAAAAAAAAGTGAAGATATCTTTCAGGTAATCTGTAGTAAATCATTCATTGTTGTGGTCATTTAAGTATTTCCGTGTATATGGCATGGCTTGATTCTTCTGCTTCGATGTTTAAGATAAACAGTCACAAAGACTAAGCAGAGCTCTGCGACCTCCTTGGTACAATATATGTTTAGTTTTATGCAATTAGTTTTTCCATAAAAGCTTAGGCCAGACCACTGCAACCTATCACTCTGTGAAGTTGAACTGAAATTTCACACGGGAGCTCTAAATTCCTATTTGGTGTAATTCTACTACTTTTCAATGAGATTACACAAGAAATGAATGTAGCCCAGCAACACAAAATGACTATCAGCCACATTGAGTTTGGAAATATTTTCCTTTCCTTCTGAAAGGGAAAAGACTTTCATATTATGGACTTTAATATCCTGTCATGGTAACTAAAGTTCTTTACTCAGAGGGCAACGAGGCACCAGCACTGCTGCCCAGAGAGCAGTGGGTGCCCCATCCCTGGAGACGCTCAGGGCTGGGCTGGATGGGCCCTGTGCAGCCTGAGCTGCTGGGTGGCAGCCCTGCCCATGGCACAGGGTTGGGGCTTGGTAAGCTTTAAAGTCCCTTCCAACCCAAGCCATTCTGTGATTCCCTGATTTTACAACTCTGTGAAAGGCTGGATCTTGGCCTACTACTTTTACAAGCCAAGGAGTTTTCTGTGAGTGGAAACGATTTCTAATTAGCAATAGCAATATAGCAGTAGTAAGCCAGTACAGTATGCAGCCTACAGGCTCATGCCATCCCACACACATCTTAGGTGTCTGCCCTAAAGAAAAGGATGACAGCTCAGGCCCAGGGGATTCACTGTCTCACAGGGAAGCAGCAGTCGCTCTTGTTCTTCCCTCATAGCTCTCCCTCAAATCAACTTGCAAATAAGTATGTGAGGAGCTCGGTCCTCTGCATGGCCAAGTGAGATTAGAGACTGCATTTCGTTTGTGCAGTCCTTCTGGTGAACACCCACTGGAGTGAATGATTACAGCAAAAGTCAGTTATTTTTCCATTAAAATAAACTGTCTTTTTTGAAAAGGATTCAACAAAGCACATATTCTATGCAAAAAGTCATTAAACAAATTTTAGTTTAAAAGAATTTATCAGCACTGAAAGACTCAAAGAAAAAGAAGAATTAGAGAATCCATAGCCAGTCAAAAAAGAATTAAAAAGAAGAGAAAGGGGAAAATAGAAACTCATTTCTTCTGAATGCTTTTCATAGGCCAAGGAACTCAAAACGACCGTGAAGAAGAAAGGGAAATTGTGGCATATGCATTAATTGGCATTAAACACTTAAAACAAGGAGCTTCAGTAACTGCAAATTTAAATTTTTGAATTTTTCCTCTCCATCCTTCTTCCTTGCTATACATGGGGCAGTCACTATTATTTGCAAACAAAGATAAAAACCGTATTTGCTATTGCTGGAAAAGGCAGCTATAATTTGTTATGAATGGATTCAAAGTGAAATGCTTTGTAAAAGTTTGATAGAACAACACGGAATGGAGCCATACAAAAAAGGAATTTTTCATTCAGTCACTAAAGAAAAAGGAAAATAAAATGCAATCAGTTGATTTTTGATCAAAGGAGACATTTTATGGCTTTGGAAAAAAATAGGATTTTTTTTTAGGATCAAGTTAAAGCATCGTGATTTTTGTTTTCATTTTAAAATCTTGTGTCTATATACTGGGACATCCCTATATAATAAAAAGTAGTCTATTTTGCAAATATAAAAAGCAAATATTATAGCATTTCTAAAATGATTTTTTTTTTCAAAAAATTCAGGAAATAAATTCTTCTTTACTCTCTCCTTAATGATACCTGCTTTACAATTTACTCTGCCAATTTTATTTGTGGATGATTCATTCAAAACAATATCACAAAAATGGCATCAACTTCCCCTTTTTTTTTGGAACATGACTTTTATTTAAAAAATGATTGTTTATTTGCTTGCCTTGGCTTGGTCTTGGTTAGTTGAGTAAAGCTAGGCTGAATTCCAGTGATTTATATGTCTTGCTGGAAACTTCGAAGTGCCTTTCTTATGGGTTTCATGCTGAATGCTAAAATCTCTCTGCACATGAGGACAATTCTACCAGACAGGTCTGCTGCCTCTGAAAGGTCTTCAGATGGAGGACAAGCTCCTTCAGAGCTTCTCATAGTACACACTGAAGTTAACCATCCCAGATTTCAGGATTCGTATCTGTGCTACACTTATTGCACATGTGAGGAGAAGTCAGCCTTTATGGCTGACAGTAAAGTGTGGAAATGGGAAAGAGTGCCAATGGGGAATGGACATCTTCCCTTCCCCCCCAGCACTGGCATCTCTTCTAGACACCTCAGCAAAAGAAAACTGAATTTCTGAGCAGTGGCAGAAGCAAAGTAGGCACAGAGATATAAGAATAACCACATTAGTCCATAGGGCCATTTAGTTCTGTCTTTTTGCCTCTAGTAGTGGCTAACAGAAGCTCAGAAAGCATGTAAACAAAGTCAGAAATGTAGTAATGTTACCTTGGCTTCTATCACCCTACAAGTTCCACTATTTCCTGAATCAGAAATGGAATCCTAGTGTTTTACAGCCTGTAATGGATTTTTCTTCTGTGGATTTCTCTAATCCCCTTTGAAGCCATGTACACTTCTGGCACCTTAAGAATCCTGTGCTAATGCCATTGACAATTTAACAACTTATTTTGCGGAAAAAAAAAACTTTTATTTTTATCAAACCTGCTACTTCATGTTCTTATTTGTCTCATCCACTTATGGTTTACAGACTTCTAATCCCTTCTTTTTCAGGCATCTCTTTTCTTACCTAAGATCTCAAGTCTGTTCAGTCAATTTTCATCTAGAAACTATTTCATAACTCTCAACAACCTGTTACCCTTTTGTAGTTCTGCTTTATCCCACTGATACATTCGGGACAAGACTGCATGCAGTCTTCAGGAAGTATGCAGTGCTGCGTTAATGGTTTCCATTTTGTTTTCTACCTTTCTTTTATAACTTCTGCACATGGTGACAGGCAAGCTGCCCTAGATGGCTCTGCTTAAGAACGTCCTTGCTGGCAGGACAGCACAAGAAGCTGAAAAGTTCTTAACTGAGCAAGCCCTGCTCAGTGACATTGAAGCATCAATGTTTTATCAACACAATTTTACTCCAAAATCCAAAATGAGGCATCATGCTATCTACAATGAAAATAATTAACTCTATCTTAGCTGAAAATAGGCACATGTTTTAAAGAGTGTTTTTAAACTTCTTAGTATAACATGCAACTATCTCAGACCTTATTTATCAAACTAGTTACTGTCTCAACTATACTGCTGTTTTAAATTAACAAGAGGGGAAAAAAAGTGTAATAAGATATTACTCAAAAATAATTACTTCTTTCTTAATCACATGATGATTGTGATTGCATTATTCTTGTCTTCATAGCATTTATTTCCATCACCTCAGAGTGCAGACAGATCAACTTGCAGTATAAAATCCAAGGAGGATTTGTGGAGAGCACACCCGGTGCACTCTCCTCATTACCCTTCCTCTCTTCCTCCTCTGGGGAGATTACTGACAATGACTGCCTTTCCTAGTCAAGGGAATCTCTTCTTTTTATCTTCTTCACCTTCCCCAAAGCATCCATGAACTCTGAATCACAATCTGGTCCCATTTGTTCTATTTATAAAATATGACAGGCCAGTATAAACATTTCCTGTTTCAAGAAAGCTCAGTTTATGATTTAGAATGGGGTAAAAATATAGATTAGATACTGTCAAACCATACTTTGAAGTTGCCATATTTAAGTTAAATATTAGTGAAATCAGGATCCTTTGTTTGAAGTAGGAATTGATAAATAAAGCTACAAGGAATAACAAAAAGCAGATTCAAATACATGATGTCTACACATATTTGCTTAGGCCAGACTGCTTCCCAACGCTCAGATCCAAAGCCATTTCCCTCCCCTTCAACATTTTCACTGGCAAGAAACCTGGCTGTGCAAGCCAGAATGATGCCCTTCCTAATCTAAACATCTTTCAGACCAAGTCTAAGGAGATCAGAGCTCGCTTGTGGCACAGTGGCCAGTGTTAGGTACTGGTGTGATCTCTGACAGCTAAAGTTTCTATGTAGCTTAGCCACAGGAACAGCTATGCTCTCCATTATAATCTGGATGAGCACATATTGGTGTAGGACAAAGGGAGCTGTCAACATGTGGCATGCAGCTGTGCAACTTACCTTCCACTCGCACAAAAATAAACAGCTCTTCTGTAAGAGAATAACAACTTGAGGGTGAAAGTAGTTGTTTTCTATTGTATGTCAAAGTCATTCCCAAATTGTGCCATTTGCTTTAAGGTAGTTTTGGCGAATAGCCAAGAAAGAGTGAAAATATTTTTAGAATAAAGCTTTTCGATTTATCTATAGAAGGATAAGTTTCAGTGATATTTTTTTAAGGAAACCTCAAAAGAATGTTTTGAAACTGCTAAAACACCTTTTGACTTTTTTTTTCCCAACCTTTTTTTTTCATTTCAAAATTGGAGTTCATTTATAGTTCAAGTGCAAAAATAAACATAAAACATATAGGGTCAGAATTGGAACAAATCACAATTATCATATAGCAACATTTCAGCTAGTGCACTCTAATTACTCATTGAATTATTATTTCTGTTGCAAAATTGTGTTTTAATTTTCTATTCTGATTTTAGACAGGAAGACTTCTAGAATTCTTATAACACAGGCAAACTGATGCCTCTCTCCACTCCAGCTAAAATCTTAGTTCAGTCTTACTCATTCCCATGTGGTGTCTTTGGCCACAGGTTAATGCATGATGTAAAGGAGATGACATTTTTGGATTTGTGACAATTTGAGGTCTCTTTGAGAACACAGAAACCCTGAAAAAAGAATCCTGAGGCTAGATCTCGAAGTGATGCACATAGAACATCAAGATTTACAGCAATCTGATATCTAATTTCAAATATAGGTTCCAAAAACTGACCCTGTTGAAGTGGATTTAAATTTTTGTGGACATTTCAGTGGGACATAGATTTGGCTTCAAATTTCTGCACAGAAGTAGCATTGATCTGGGGGGTTTGCAACACATTCTTTTAAATCAAAGTAGTCTATCCCACCTTCGTCCTACTGCTGCTGCCCCTGCTGTTACCATGTCACCCTTCTTGTTCACACCATTATATTTCTGAAATTGAAATTTGAGATTAGAATTTTACCAATAACTTTAGAAGTTCTTCAAGCCTTGACCCCTCTGTTCTTGCATAACCTTGTCTGCGTTTATGTTCCCTCTTGTAACCTACTTTCTGCTTCTCATTTATCTCTGCTACTCATCACTTTTCAAGATGACCGTGTCAAAATACAGTGCTTTCACACAGCTGGCTTTAGCGTGGTGGAACTCAGTTCCTCTTGAAATCTACAGATTTGGGAGATAAATTCACTCCCTCTGTCTCTCCAAGATTTCGATGATCTGTCTCACAGGGCACAAAGCATGGTCAGGCCATGTGATATGGCTTTCATTCCCACAAGACTTCCTCCCCCTTCCATTTTTTAAAGTTAGGACATGCGGTGTAAAAAAATCAGAGCCCACAGCAGAATAATCGGAGTCATCTGAGACTCACATAAAGGTCATGTAGGTTACTACTTCCAAGCAATCTGTGATAATGCAGTGGCTGAGAGGGATTAGTGACCCGAGCCAATATTTCTGCTGCTTTATGCAATAAGGAAGAATGTTATACAAATTCTTAACAGCAACTCAAATTCATAACAGCAACAGTTCACCTTTTTATGTGCTCTTCATCATACAGTTTGTGAGTGCTGGGTGCAACACTGGGTATGCAATATTCTTCTCATCTTGTCTTCCTGCAAAGTATTTGTATCCTGTTGTACAGCTGCTATAACAGCTTAACTCTGCCATATTCCTCTACTGAGAGTTTTCCTCCCACATAAATAAATTTGAAGACATCTCATGTACATTTAAGAATTAATTCCTCTTTGAACACTTTGTCATTTAAAAAAGCATGCCTTGTTTTTGAAAGAAACGGTAAAGTGGTAGTTTCTACACTGAGAAAAAGACCCTTGTTTGAATTATATTATTGTGTATTTTAGAATATCCTGAAAACAGTTGCACTGTCCATGGCTTTCTCAAACTAGCAGAGGAAAAAACCTCCTCTCACATTTTTCTTGCACACTGTCTTATTTTCATCACACTTCTAGAACAGTTTCATTCACATTATTAATGTCATGACCCCAACACCTATTCCCAGCATTCCAGCATAAGAAAAATGCTAGGCCTTTAAAATGCTATTACTTACTGTAAATAACTGTTTGCATTACGGCAGATTTGTGAATCAGCACAATTAGAACTGAATTTAACAAGATGCCTTCTCCAAGACTAACTTGTCTTCATTGTTCATTTTGTCAAGTCACGACTTAAAAAATTAATGTGAACTAAATTCTAGTACTTTGAATGTGCTATTCTTGCCTTTATCAAAGTGTGCAGTTTTCTTTATTTTTGACCATATTCCACAGAGGAAAGATTCTAATCTAGGCCAGGAATGAAATGTATAACTTTTGGGGCAAAGTTTTCTCCAGGAAATGGAGACCCTGGTGTGGCTGAAGAACTTGACCAGAGTGTCATGGGGCTTTATTAAAAAAAAAAAAAAAAAAAGACGAAGAAGAAGAATTTATATTTGTGCTCTGATCTTAACTTCTCTGAGAAACAGCAGCATGTTTCTCTTTCTGTCAGCAAACACTTCTCACCTGATGCCAGCTTGTCATCAAATAAATCAACTTTGGAAGTCTAGCGGTATGCAGAGAAAATTTTACCTCTTGCTTTCAGATTTCTGGTAACTGAAATGAATTTAAACAACCGATAGAAATAGTAACTCCTATTTTGCAAAAACAGAATACAAACCTCAGTTTCAGCACTTTCTGGAAGCCAAACAGAATAGTGCTTTCAAGGGCATATTTGGAAAATCAGCACTCTTTCGTTTCATTTACAGATCATCTTTCCAGCTGTGCAGTGCCCTGAGTTGTGTGTACCATTTTCAGGGCAGTCAAACGTCCATACTGATACAACAAAGCCCAGACTTGCATTGAACTTTATCAATTTGCAAAGTCTCACAGGCTCAGGTGATGCAGGCCTTTCAAGGAACAGTTCAGTTAAGCCTTGCCTTGGCAAGAACAAAGACTTTATAAATGTTTATCTCTTCATACCACATTCCCCTCCTAAACTGACTGCCACGTCATCACAAATGAGTAGGAATCCAAATGAATGGAATTCAGAATAGCAACCATACCTGAAACGTGGGTTTTTGATGAAGGGAACGAACCTTCATCACTCCCACTCAGTTGTTTTTTACTTTATAAATACAATTAAGCTCTGCTTCCAACATTTGTTTTCTGAGCACTTCATAGACCTCTTCGATGATGCTGTCCTGATAACCAGCAAATGTAAACATTCCTTGGGATCATAATATCCCATGGCATTAAGAACAGCTCCAGGAATTCTTTTTTCCCCACTCTTTTCCAGATCTTCTTTTGTGTAACAGATGGTCATTATTATTTCTCTTTCTGTTTTCTATTCCTTTTATCTTTACCCAAGTACTTCACCACCACATATTTGTACTGTCAAATTGCACCATGGAGGAATTATACACACTCCTGGAATGCAGGATCATCTTTTCAGTTCTTCACCCTCCCCACCACTTCCAGACAAATCCTCACTTTTGCTGACATTCCACTTCTGAGAATCATCTCAGAAATGTCATACTTTCTCATTCTCCCTAAATTGCAGTCTTTATAGGTCAGTATCATTTTCAGTTCTAGTGCTGTTGTGTTGTTTTTTCCTTATTTTTCATTTATAGTACATTTTCTTCCAAAAATCCTTTTAATACATGATGTTCTTTAATAAATTTGGTATGAGCAAGCAAGCACTTCAGTCTAGACTAAAGGTATGCTCCCACAAGACTTCCAGTGCTCATTCCACCACCAGTCTTATATTTTGTTGTGATACCAGTGCCAACCACCTTTTTTTCCTCCAGATGTAATCTTGCAGTGCAAAAAAGTTTTTGGAGACATAGTTCAGATTTTTGTTTCTATCCTTATGGGATCAAGCCCTCTCCTAGGAGAACTATGTAATCCCTCATTTTCATAAGTACTCTTCAAGACCAACACTTGTCTTTCAGTTATTATCAGATACTCTGATATAAATTTTAAAATCAACAATACTACAATGTAATGAAACCTAAGATCTGTTCCTAATGCCTGTAACAAAAGCATCAACTTGTTTCCATTTACTCTAAACTGCTATACAGGGTATACAATTTATTGTCAGACTCATTTGCTCATTCTGACTACAACTAATTTCTGAGATTTCATCATTATTCAAATAGATCTTCCAGTGTAGACATATATTTCATTGCAATCTTATCATAGCTGCTAAATAAGCTAAAGTATTTCACCATAAATATTCTCTATCATCTGCAATTACACTGCAAACCTAATCTGAGCAATAAAGCAAGAAACATTTTACTCAGATCATACATTCTTCTGAAGCTAAACTTGTTTATCAACATTCTCGCTATGGATTTTTTTTTTCCTCTTTTTCTGTGAGATGAGGTTAAAGGAATGACAAATTCACTTTGGAAAATACACTTCTTCTGAATATTTTACCCCACTTCTGGTCCCAAGAGCTATGCCTTCAATGTGCTTGGAAAGATCTCTATATTGGCAACAGGAGTGTGTGTTTTAATTTGAACAAAACAGGTATTATAGAAGAAGCTGCCTATGAAAGCAATATGAAGCCTTTGAGGTTCAAGAGGCCTTTATTATCTTCCTAAGGGGACTGTTTAGCTCTGGCATGGAAAGTAATTTATAACAACCAGCCATCTTTATTTTCATAGGAATAATTCTTTCTTCCTGTTACAGTTTCCCTTCTTTTGCTGTTTTCTCCCCTGTGCAGTTTAACCTCTTTGTAATATATAGTTACAAAGCATTGCTTGCAACATTAATTTCAAAGAGGTTTCTCAACCTTCTTTGAAGGTGGTATTAGTTCAGTATATGCAGTATTTCTCCTGAACTAAGATTTTTCCAAATTTAGTTAGCTATTTTTATCAAAGATGAGCCGAACTGCTAACAGTACAAGAAGCAGAAAGACTGGGTCTCGTAAATTGAAAAGAAACAGACCACAGATGACAGTCTGTGCTGAGGCTTGTTGCAAGCTGTACATGTTCATGCTAGATGTTATCTCTCTGTATAATATTCATCAGGACACTTCTTCTACTCTATCTTTACTTATATGATTTAAGTGTCAGTCTAGCTAGCACAATAAAGGGCCAAAGTGGCAAGTAAAAAAGGCCTCCAGAAATGGTCTTACATCAAAGAACCGATGTGAAACTTACATTTAAGAAAAACAAAACTATTTTTTAGAACAGGCTGGATTCATCTGTGGATATGATTAATCTCTTGGTTGTGACTTCGTAATTGAAGTTGGAAAGCTGAGAGTAGAATTTAGTGAGTGGTAATTCCTACGCTGAAGGACCTCCTAACCAACTTGTACAGGCCCATATAACTACGGGAGAGGAGAATATCATTTTTCCAAAGTTGTCAGTTCTCATTATTCAGCTTGAGTTTGCAACAAGAAGCCTGGCATTTTCTCTTTTTTACATTTTCTTCAATAACAATGCTTCTGTAATTTAACATTCCCTCATTACTTTGATAATGATTGAAGCAGAATACAGCCTACTTTCCTTTTTCTCTAAAAAGCTGTTTTGTATCTGCAGCACAGAAAACAAACCATAAAAATGTGGTTTTGTCAGTTTTATCCAAGTGGACAGGACTTACAGACATGTGGGGTTAAAGGTTGAAATACTTTCAATCCATCATCCAGTTCTAGTTTTCAAGTGTTTGGCTGTTCAATTTTGCAAGCACAAGACAGCAATTATATGTGGAAATTGAGAAATTAGAACTCCTAACAAGCCCAAGTATTTGCATAAGGGTATAATTTCAGAGGGGGGGATGTGGTAGGGGGAGAAGGCCACTTTTGAGGTGAGTGAGAGGACATGCAAAGACTAAAATATGGTTTGAAACTGTAACTGCCAAAGATAGAATCTGTTAAATGCTTGCTGACTAGAACCCCTATAAATGCATGAGAGAGGCTGGTGGCTCTGAATAATGCCCTTAAAATGAATAAGCAGTTCTTCATATCTTATAGGAAGTTGACTTTGCGTCTGTAAACATGTAGCTGTTCCTCTGCATTTTTTTAAGTTATTATTCTGCTCTGTAGTGATATAAAGTCAGTGAAAACCACCAAATTTAACATTCCAAAAACATATATAGTGAGCATATAAAATGCAAAAATTGTGCTAGCTGCAAACAAACGCTACATTTTATTAAATTCAAAATCATAGTCTTGATAAAGGGCTTGATCTTCAGAAGGAAAAACACATTTTGTACTAATAAGAAACTTCTGTAACTTTCCAAGGAAAATTTTGCACAGGCTTTTTATTCCAGGACTGATTCTCCATCCAAAAACCAAAAGCCAAAGACCGTTAATCAGGGGCATGCATTTGAATGCATGAACACACAAAACAAACAGGCCTTCTCCACTCCTCACAACATTTACCCATTCCCTTGCCTGGAGTAGCTTTAGTCTCAGTTCCAGAATTTTGGCCTGGAAATCTCAGTTTCATCTCCACTAACTGAAAATCCCAGAATATGCTCTCCCTCCTTACCAGCAATAGTCACAGAAAACTTGTTGCCTTTAGTCTGATCAAAACACTACTCTTCAATTTTTCCAAACATTGAAACTATTCGTTTTCTTCTCATACTTTTTCTTTTAGTGTCAGCTCTCTCACTCCACCCTTAATCCACCGATGAAATTAACTTGAGAAACATGCACCCTTCTCAGTTGCAAATGAACACCACCAGCAATGAATGATACACAGGCAAATATTCATGTACATTTAAAACCAAATAGCTCTGCTAAGAAAGGTTTCTCTGCATCCCCAGATCATCAAAGCCTCAATTTTGCTCAGAAAAAATGTGAATTTGGAGTAAGACCTTACAAGTTCCTCCAGCAATAGTTGCTGAAATCTGATGAGCTTTTTCTATAGATAAGCAATTGTTTCTCTACTAATCTCCAAAACACGTCATGGCAGTGTGGAACTCTGGGCTATGGCAAAATTTGTAGCTAAACCTGCCAATTTTAATTCATTCCTCCCAGGTGCAGGATTTTCCCTTGCATTAAATAATTTTATATGGGACCCTGCTTTCTTCTTAGTTTTGAACATCACTCTCTTGAAAGAAAAGGAATGAAAAAAATGATTTGATTTGGATGAAATGATGATTTGGAGACAGTGAATTAAGTAGAATAGTTACATTAAAACTATTTACAAACTGACTGTGCATAGCTGGCTAGGAAGAGAGCTGCCATTGGGCATCAGAAAAAAAAATAAAATTCCAGTAAGAAGTCTTGCACATACTTTGAGGTTTACAAAAAGCTCATTATTCATTATGCAAAATATGTTCATACATTCAAAATAGTATTTCTGTAAGGAAGGGGAATAAGCCAAGTATCCAACCATGTCACAATGAAGAATGGAACAGCCTTCTGTCATCAGACTGGGACAGGTTAGCTGCTTTGAGCCTCACGTGAAGGTTTCCATTGATTTCTGCTATGGAGCATGACCCCAGCAACACATAGCTCAAAATGTAAACATAGAGTCAGAAGGAATATTCTACAGGATACAGAATTCCAGTGCAATTCTGAATGCAGCAAATTCAGAAGCAGTACTACTCAACCAGTACAATAGTAAGTGGAGCATAAGTCAAAACTTGGTAACAGTTTAGATACCTATTTTCCTAGACAGCTCAGAACCAGCTTGCTGAGGAGGCAGCTTGATGTTTTGAAAGTAATTAGCCTAGTAAAAAGATGGGGAAAAATAACCTTTTGGTTTCTTGCCATGTTTACTCAGCTTCATGTTTTATAACACATATCTGAAATACAGCAAAAGCAAAAACACAGAGAAAGTTAGAAAAAAATCAGCCACTAAAAGAATATTTATTTTAATCATCCTGATTACTTTTCATTGTTTTTTACATAAAGCAACTGTTATTCTGTTTATGGAATGTAACACCTACGTCAGACCCTCAAAATGTGCCTCAATTCAGTGTTCAGTTAGGCAAAGAGAAGTCTCTGTTGTACCCTTTTCCACGTTTGCAGGTGATGGGAAAAATGACCAAAATGTCATTAGCACAAATCAGCCTATATTTAAAAAAACTTTTAACACAGGAGAAAGCTGAAAACAGTGCAAGAGACAAGCACCTGTAAATGGAGGCGAAACTGTATCTCTATGACCTTCACTAAATTTGGAATGTTTCTTTCTTATACTATCTAAACAGGGTTATAATTCTTTCTTTTTAAAATGCTAGATTTAACATTAAATGTCTCAGCTACTTTAGATGTCTGTAACTCTCAGAGCTCTACATTCAAGTGAAAGTCAATGCTGTGGATCCTTCAGCTGTACTGGAAATCTCAAGTGAATATTCTCCCCTCATTAGACACAGTGAACATTCATTAATATCAGTACTGATTTGTTGTGTAAGGTACACAGTATAGATCTACACTGAAGCTCATGAAACACAACTTTGCTTCCTGTATTAAACTTCAGTTCTTTTATCGATTCTTTTGCTACTCACCCTTCTCAAGGATAGGACTAAATTGCTTGCAGACTTCATTATAAAATCATAAATTGAGGGCCAAAGGAAAAAAAAAATCAATAATAACCACTGTAGTGGTTAATATGCCAGTAACAAATGATCTTTCCCAATTTCACCTTGTGTTCTTTGCTCACTTTGCAAGAGAAAGAAGAAAAAAGCTTTAAGAAATTTTGAAGTTAAATGTAGTCCTTTATTTCTAGGAAAGAGAATCCATGAATTTAAATCATTAAACAATAATTATACTCTGAACATTGGAAGGATTTGCAGTAAAAATATCGAGTTGAGATTAAGTCAATAAAATTAATCACTCGTGACCCTGAAGGAGCAAAGGAGTTGAAAAATGCTACAAAATTAAAAGCTACCATGAGCAAAGGGACTTGGGGAATTCATTTTAATTCACCACAGCCAAGTTCAAATACAAGCTGTTCTTTGTTATTCAGCCCAAGGTATTATTTTTCATACAGACGCTCACATCTGACCAAGCCATAATCACATACCGTAGAGTTTTCTTTATCTGATTGTAAAGTTTCCTGTTTTAGCTATATATTAACAATGAAGTGCATATAGATGGGGTGGTGCCTGAGAGTGGACTATATTCTGCTCACCTAACCACATCTATCAGTGTATTATGTGTCTCAGAGCTGGGATTTGAGCAATGGATGGTGAAATTGGCCTTAAGTCAGTACTCTCTCCCTTACATGGACTTAATAGACATTTTATATTGCAAATTCTTTGCTTTTCCATCATGAACAGAGAGTTCTCATGCAGTTGCTTAAGAGAAGGTTATGAATGGCAATAAGCCCTTCTCTCTCATTTGTTTAATGACACCCCCTTCCAAGGACCCACAAGCTATAATGATGGGCAGAAAATTCTTCATTGAAGTTATCTAAGAAATGAGATGTGAACTTAAAGAGTTGAGAGGGACGCAGGAAAGGTTGTGTAAAAGACAATGATCAACCACCCAAGAAGCTCTCTAATTCAGACAAAATGTGCTTGTACTTTTGGATCTGAAGTGACCTGATCTGAAAATCTGCTCTGAAAATAGGGATGCTTTTGTGCTCTGTGTGACTGTGTACTATGGGTGAACCTTAATGTTACTGAGAAATTTAATTTTATCAAAGCTAGTGGAAGAAGCTAAAACCAAGGAGTGAGGTCTCTTTTCTGTTTCATTGTAGTATACTTGACAACTGATTTTGCAACTATGAAAGTGGGGACAGCTGTATTTTAGTACTTTGAAGTAATAGGGAGAATTGCTTAATACATGATGTAAACTAACACATCCAAGTGAAACTAACTAAAGTTCAACTACTTTTTTCAAGCAGTGCTTTGAAAAAATACTGACCTGGGAACTATTTGTATTACCAGAAATAGTGAATTAGGAGGTGCATGAAAAGTCATAATCATAATCAAAGGCAACATCCAGTATTTTCTATGACAAAATTCCAGTGAGAATATAATCTACAATAGCACAGCTTTACATTATTGGTCTGACATGGATTTTGTTCCAGAATATTTGCAAGAATTAGCTGAATCCCTTGTTTATTTATAATATTTCCACTGAAGCTAGTTTAAATAGACAGATTTTTAAAAGATTTCCAGAAACATATAGTGGCCATCTGCAGGCAAGTTTATTCCTGAAAAGACATTCATGAATTTACATCCAAGACAAATAAAGAGCTGCTGGGCAATTAAACTGGAAAAAATGTGTGTTTTTCAGACAGAAAATAAACATTTGTTTCTACCCAGTTGATGTACAAGTACCATGATTTTAAAAGTGAAAACATAACTTGCTGTGCACAATGTTCAGAATGAATTTCTGCTTGAAAATTAGAATGTGTAAGTGTATTTAGATTTTTTTGCTTCTTCTCAACATGAAGGTATAATCTTCACATTCAAGTCCCTGTTTCCAGCACTTTCCTCAGCTATTACCTTTGTCTTAAAATATTCTGCCCTTATTTTTATTCCTACTGATACCTCTGTCATTTATACACCTCATGTTTGAAGACTATCAAGTTACTCCTTCAGATATACAGGACTTAAGATAGCGTGAGTGTATTTATTTAGCTGAAGAGCTGTTAAGATATCTTTGCACTGGGTTTTTGCAGAAAAAATAAAATATCAGATGTATAATCTGTGCAGCTCCCAGTGAGGAGAATGAGAAAAAAAATGAGAGGTTGTGGGGGAAAAAAAAAAATAGATATAGGCCATACTCTCTTTTCTAAAGTAAACAAGGTCTTGGTCTATTAGTTTTTCAGAAGATAACTTTCTATGTCTATATGAAACTCCACCAGAATTATTATCAATAAGAAACTTCAATGACTATTGTACATTCACTAGTCTTAACAACAATCTTAGGATAGGCTAGTGCATTCTTCTGAGAATGTTACATGATTGATCAATGACGAATATGACACAATTATGTTAATTCTGTAGTCCATCTGAAAAGAAACTGCATTTCTTTTGCACTGGAAAAATGAGATGTGATATGTGCTGGGCTTACTAAAGCAAAATACAGATAATATAGTTCTTCCAAATGGGATTTCCTTTGAAATAATACATAACAGTAGAATTTAGGTGTGGTTCCCTAACCTGCTCATGGAATAAAAATGTGTTTGGAAGGAGTTAGCTAATGGTCTCTGAGCTGTGCTGTACCACTCCCGGAAATCTCTAACAGCATTAGCAGCCAGTCCACATTATTCAACTCCCTACAATATTAACTTTCACCCACACTAATATTTATATAACGTGTGGTATTTATACAGTTTTAATTCACAGTTTGTTTTAGAGAGAGACCTGTACACGTGCAGGAGGATAGGCCCATTAGTGTCTGTTACACACAGAGGCCTAGAAGCAGCCTCTGGATATACCATCCTTACACTGCTGAGTGCCAGAATCCAGGAAAGTCAATCGGAATAAACATCTTTCTCCTCTTACCTAGTATCTTATCCACTTACCCTACACAGTTAGAACTGTCTAACACCGGGAGGATTCTATGCTAGCCAAATCTGATCTTACGGCCATTCTTATGCTCTTAAATTTTCATGGTACCCACCACTGCCTCAGCTAAGGACCAGGACCCACTGTGCTCTCCATTCCCTGCAACATATTCAGAAGGATGCAAAGTAACTTTGATGCAATTAATATGCACCATAGATTGAATGCGCACCTATCCTCTGGTTAACAAGACTCAGTTCTCTGCACTGTGGAAACCATAAAGTATATCTGCCTGGAAAAGAATGGAAGTTGCTGCAACAATAGGTGCAATCTGAACCCCTTACCCAGCACAAAAACAGCTCCCAAACCACACTGCTTCAACACAAAGGCTTCATGCTATAGAAACATACCCCAAGGCCCAAGAGTCTTCATGCACAGTCAATACCTGAGAAATTTGCAAATAAAGATGGTGGAGACAACACTCCAACGCAGACACTTTCAGAGGACTGTGGCCTACGTGCTGGCTCATTTACTCTGATCCCAGTTTACTTCAGCTCACTCACACACAGTCCTTCTTTTTAAAATGGTGTTCCTTCTGTCAGGCAGGGTGTGTTTTACTGTGTATATCTAAAGACTTTTGTGGCAGTTCAGAAACAGAACTATGTGCTGAAATATCATTTCTAGGTGCACAGTATCTGTGCAAGGTCTTCAGTACCAAGCCCTCAAACATCTAAATCCTCACTGTAAACCATAGCAAAGTCAAGCTAAGAATTGTCCCCTATTGCTCTAGGATTTCTCACAGTTGATTTTCTATGTAGAGCGCAGAAAAAGGTTTCCCAGAATCAGTCTTTAAAAGGACTGGAGTCTTCATGGGTTATTCCCTTGTTAAATAAGTTTTTATGTGCTACTACCTCCTCAATATTTGCAAAATGAGACAAAATCTTCCATATTTTGAAAGGCAATTTTCAAAAATATCTGGAAAGTTTTCTATGAACTTACAAAAAATAAAAAGGATCCCCACATCTTAAGCTCTAAATTTTGGTTTCCTTAAGAATACTTCTTATTTAAACCAGATTTTGAAAACTTTGCTATCATTTCAGACTGTAAAGCAACAATTTGCAATGCTAAAAATATTTCCTTCTGCAGCACAAATCCAGAAACTACTTTTTTTTCTTGATTTAAGAATATTTTAATTGGAAAGATTATATATTTTTTAACTCACTTAAGCAAGCAGTTTTCTTCTAGAACATCTAGTTTTCTGTTAGCACTGTTAACTACTTCATCTTCCTTCCTATGTGCATATACGTCATGTCTGGAACAGAGCAAAATAAGAACCACATGTTTCTTATAAACAGTTGGATGCTTTGCATATAGATGGTGCTTAGCTGGAACAACTATAAAGGAACAGAACACAAGGAAACAGTAGGTGGAAGACAGCATTTTAGTCAGAAAGCAGGAACATGAGTAATTAATCATTAATATGGAAAAAAGCAGACAGCAATAGGAGGAGGGAAGTGGTTACTAACAGAGAGAAAAAGATTTTGTTAAGCTCTCACCCAACCACAGTTTGAGCCTTGTTTAAAGTATACACATCCACCACCATGCTGAGTCTTGACTGAACCTGTATCAAATCCTAAATGGTCTATTTAGACAGCTATAAGTAACAAGAGAATTTGTCCTTTCAGCATTCCATACACATGCTGAATTTGTTATTTAAATTTAAATTGTTTAAAATTAAAGACAATATAACTCAGAATTTTGATCTTAGTTGCATCTGGTAAAACACAGAATAACTCTACTAAAATAAATCTTAATGCTTGATTTTGTTAAGTGAAATTCAGTGGAGTTGCACAGATTTATCAAGGCAAAATACAGATTGAAAGCTGACTCAAAGTAGTATCAGTGCATAAAGCCAGACTTGCCAGGCCTCATACTTCACATGCAGGACGTTCATCTGGCTCCCTTTCTCTCCCCAGTGCCACAAAGGTGGTCACACTACAGCTTCTCACCTTCCCTCTAGCTTTGAGATCCAACATCAGAAGCAAGTATTTAGTCCGAGGACAAAGAGTTATTAGCAGATGGGCTCTGGCAGGCCGACAGGAAGGCCTGGGTTGATGTCTGGCAAGACCCCAGCCTCTTGGTCTTTCAGGTAGGCAACAGCTGCCCCACACATCCCCACACTGCTGTCTCTTTCCTTCACCGTCCCAAGCAGAGTAGTCCTACAAGAGCAAAACTGAGCTCTTCACATCAGCGATGAAAATATTGAGCAATTACTGCAGCAATACTCATTACAATGAAGCATTCGCTAAACAGAAACACAGGTTGTAATTTACGTTGTACTCATACTAAAAAAATGTGCTTTATTAACTATTTGTGGAAGATGATGATTTATAACTGCTGGGCTTCCATGGTGATCACCATGGTGATGCACTATAAATTCAGTGGTTTGTTTCTGCAAAATGCATTTTCCTCTCAAAAAGAAAAGAAAACATTGATAAGGAATGCTTCTTTTTCTAGACTAGCAGGCCAAAAATTGAGACAAATGAAAAGCAAAAGTTTGTGAGAAGGGCAAACCTAATGTGTTACAGAAACATACATATCAATGCTCGTCCTTCTCACCACGATGCATCAAAAAAGCTTTTTCAGTATCTACCTGATTAGTGAACATCTCTTTGTTGATTAAGTTACTAAACAAAATATTGCTCTATAGCTAAATCAAATTAGCTAACAGTAGTTGGTCATAGTCATGTTTTTCATTACCATTCACAGAGTCAGACTTGCTACTTTGAGATTATTTCCTACTTTACCAATAGAAATAAAAATAAAAAAAAAAACAATCAAACAAATAAACAACAACAACAACAACAACAAAAACAAAAAAAAAACCACTTAGAAGATATTACAGAATTGTCTTGCCCCTGGCCACAAAAAGGTTAAGAGCCAAATTCCACCTCCTTTTACCAGGTCTGAAAAGGATGGAGCTTGGGAGACAAGCTATGGGGTCAAAGCACAGTGAACTTCGGTTACTCTTTTATCTCCCTCTCTTCCATCCATTATCTTCATCAGCACAAGTGATATTGTCTTTTAAGGATAATTAGGAAGCAGTTAAGTTTAGAGCAGCCCTGTGGCTGTCCTAAAACAAATGGTTGGAAGAGGGATGACACACCACATTTTTATCCTACACAGCAGCACATGGGGACATAATGAAAAATATACTGCATTAAAACCAGAAAAATAACTCAAGAATTCTTGGCTCTTTGTTCTGTCTGAAACCCTTTATTTCTCATACTGACACTTCAGAGCTACTTCAGAGGTTCATTTAAACTAAAAGCTCTAATGGGAATCTACACCAGATAAGGGTAGAGGTCCTTAGATTATGAATTAGGAGGTAAAATCACTTAAGTAACAATCAAATTTCCAGTTCACAGTCAATGCTGTAAAGTAAATTGAAAAAATTGCTTCAAGTTAAATCGTCTTTCCTGATTTTTTTCACACACGCGCACACACACACACACACAAAAATATATATATGTATGTAGGGGGATAAGTAGGGATAAGTACTTCACTCAACTGTTTTCATTTCAGAGTTCTTCCCACTCTTAGAGGAAAAAAGCTTCTAGATGATACATGTCTTGCAGTCTGCATCTTGCTGATGCTAACCTTATCCATCAATAGTCTGGGAAATATGTGCCTTGACAAAAGGAAGCAGATGTGCCTTAATCCTCCCAAAGTGAACTATGGGATGCATTTCCTCAGTCATCCAGGATGGCTTCTCTGGTGCCCTTACATTTCTTGGTAAAGGCTGAACAGAGTATTTGTCATGGAATCAGACCTTCACTTGGGATTTGTGTATTTTTCAATTCTTTGATCATATGCCTCATATTTTACCTTAACTTAAAGTCATGGCCATTTGAAGCTGCTTTTCATTTTTCATGAAAGGGAGCTACTGGAGTAAGCAATCCTCCCCTTCTGCAAGTTCTCCACCTGGGATGCAGGAATCATCTTGACCCCACCTACGAAGAAGTATATAAGATATTATAGGTGCCAGATTAAGACTTTTTTCAAAAATACCATTTTAAAATCTTTACTACTTCTTGTTGATTGGAGGCTTGGTTTGTTTTTCACTGTGTATCTCCAAGAGGGGTGATGAAAGACTGTTAGTGCCAAAATGGGAAATAAACTGTATTTATTATACTTTGTTTATGACAAAGGCATAATAGGTTGTGCAACACAGGGAGTGTACAGTGGGTAGTGACTGAGGTCTGCCTGGAACTTTCTCTAGCACTGTGCATCTGACAGGCTAAGACAATATCAGACACTGTCAGATCATTTCTGCACCAGAAAAGCTGCCCTTGCCAGTTTCCAGTAAAATTAGTCCCCTGCTACAGCTACGTGTGGAGGATAAAGTCATATTTTGTTAATGAATCCCAATGTTCCAAATTAATGTCTGAAAACTCCAGACCAAGTTTTGTGTTTAAACATAATAAATGCTATGGACCAGATTCGCTTAGGAGCATGGGCTTTTGTCTTGGGGGGAAGCAAAGGACTTGAGGGCAGGTCAATGTGGTCAGAAGAGAACCATATTATTGTGCAGAAAGTATCAAATCAACAGTCCTATCTGTCATCAATTTTCTCCTAGACAAGTGTGCCTTTTACCATTGTCTGTTCCACAGATCCATCAGAGCAGGAAGATAAATATGTGGAAGAATATTCAGTATTGCAACAAGCTCACACTGACATTTAACTACTGCTCTAAACTCCACCAAAACCATAGCACAGGAAATCAGAAATTCAGAGGTCCATAAATGCTTCCTTTTCTTGGTGTATGTATAGTGCCCTTGGCAACACACTACATGCAAAATTCAGTATTGCAAGCCTTTAACATTGCCTGAGATAGCAACATAGTTTCTATTTTAATGAAATTTCTTTTGTAAAGTATTTATTTAGAAGTGTGTATCACCACACATAAGCCTTTTTGCTCCTAGGAATAATTAAAAAAAAAAAAAAAGGATAAGTGATTAGTCATTACTATCATGCATTGAATCAATAGAATATTCTACAAAAACACTTTCATCCATTAAATCGACAGAACTTGAGTGCTAAGATGGGATATGAACCTTTGTAGCACATTCTGAAAAGGAAAGGGTGCTATGTAACAAAGTAGGGGGAAAAAAGGGGTTAATGGTTTACTGTCCAGATACATAATGGGGGAAAAAAAAGAAAAAGAAAAATTGCTATAGATAACATGATGAATCAGTCCTGTAGCACTCTGCAAATCACAGCTTTTCTGAAGTGGATCTTACTGAAGAACTTTGCCATGATTTTACAATGTTCAGTGATCTTTATGTAGCTAAAATGTTCACTAGCAAAAGGCAGTGCATTACTGTGCTAACTAGATAAAATTGATTTTTTGTGCATAATTGGCTTGTGATTCATGAGATCTAGTTTCAACTGCCAGCTCTGCCCTAGATTCCCATATGAGCTCAAGTTAGTCAAGTGTTCTTTCTATTCTACAGCTCCCCTTGTGTAGATATCTCAGCAGCAAAACTGCTGAGATTGACAAAGGAGTTACTGGATGAAATTCTACAGTAATTATTACAAATTGTATACTATTATCATGGCATAAGTGATATAAAATGCATGGCTCTCTATCTGCTAAATATAAAAATCTATGGATCTGCTCAACTTCACAAAGTTAAAAATTTCAGCTGGTTCTATTTAGCCTTTTTAAGCATCCAACTTGTGCCTTCTCCTAGCTGCCAAGGTCTTGTGATTAAAAAGCATTTTGTTCTCAAAAATCTTGCCATGCTTTTATTGCAATGTGACAGAGGAGATAAATGAGAGCTCCACTGATCATGGTTTAAGAAAAAAGAAAAATGCAGTTAAAAAATTCTTAACAATTGGACAGGAAACCAGCAAGACAGATGACTATCTAGTGGTTACTTTCTTGAAGTGGTCTTGAAGGATAAATATTTAAGGAAAAAGAAAAGAACAAGTTCTCTTTTCCCTCAATTGATTCATTTGTTTTATGAAATAACAATGCTCTCTGGTTCCCATCCCTTCCAAATTCCACATATAACCCTACACATCAATTACATAGGTGCAGACAGTGCCTAGGAAAAAAATCTGATAGTTTGGGTATAACCCACAATGGTTATGAAAGCTGCAGTAAAGTTGTTTACTCATTTTATGTTCTTTAAAATAAAATTTAAGTTGCATTTTATTTAACAAAATGCCAGAAATCAGAGCATAGTTGTTTTCTTTTTTTTAACCTAAAGACTTAACCTCTCAAGGTAGCCATATATTAAAACATAGTGTTGGACTTTTAAATGAGATCCTCATTCTGATCTTGTAATTCAAGGCTGGCATTCAAACTGAAGTTGTGTTGTACTCACCCCATCTAGCTGCAAGCAGCAGTAAGGCCAGTCAAACAAAGACAAATTGTTCTTGTAAAAATGAATATAGATGTAACTAAAATATAGAAATATTTTTTTTTTGTAAAGACATTATAAGTTGTGATTTTCAGTATTGATTAATCATCAATTTAATTTAGAGTATAGTCTACTGCATTTCACTAGCACAGTTGTGGTATTTACTCCCACACTTAATACAAAAAGCAATATCATAAAAGGATTCTTAATGGTGCACAGTCAAGCACTGAGGTGCTGAGAAATGTAAAAAACAAAATTCTTCCAGGTAATTTAATTCAGCCCTTTAGCACGCATGCACAATGATTCAAACTTTTAGCAGTGCAATCATACACTATCTTCCCCTACGGAAAAGCAAACCAGGTACAGATCATCATCATCCTCATCTACTGAAACAGCAGCATGCATCATGTGTTCGATTCAGTCTCCCTGAGAACCACAGCCCTTGCCCCAAGCACATGGAAGAAGGTCTCTGCCCATTTTGGCAAGACTTTCACGTGAAGAAAATGCTTCTTATGAAGAAAGAATTCAACAGAGCTGCCCTTTTCTTTCCCTTTTCCTGTTTATTCTCATGGCCACGCAAAGAGAATGAATTAACACAGAGCAGGGCAGGAAGTGACAGAGAGCTTTGCAAAAAGCTTTTTCTCTTCTCCCAGGCAATAAATAGGACCCAAGAAAATGGCCGTAAACTGTACCAGAATAGGTTTAGATTAGACATAAGGAAAAACTGTTTTCTCTCAGAGAGTGGTCAGGCACTGGAATGGCTGCCCAAGGAGGTGGTGGAGTCACCGTCCCTGGCAGTGTTCAAGAGTCTGGATGAGCAGCTACGAGATATGGTTTAGTGGCTTGTGGTAGCAATGGTGATAGGAGGACGGTTGGACTACATGATCTTGCAGGTCCTTTCCAATCTGGTGATTCTATGATTCTATGAAAAGACCAGTGAATGAGCATCACGAGGATGCTCATGCAAGAATAGGTCTAGACATGTACAAGGGGCCAGGAATAGTGGGAATTCTGACATCAAGCTGTGGTACAAAACAACTGTGTTCATACAAACTTTATATGTTTACTTCTGTCCAGTAAAAGGTTATAAATAACCTGCTGTTTTTTTACTATATAATTGGTAATTTATAGATGTTAAAAAGAATATATCATTCACAGTGAAACAAAATACCGGGAAAGTAAGACACAAAAGTGTGTTGACATTTCTTTAGAAGAGGAACTATCTTGTTTAATTCAAACTTGTGAGAGGAATACAAGATATCCCATTAACACTAGACAGAATTAATATTTTAGAAATTATCCTAGCTAGTCACAAAGGCATAAATCAATCAATAGTAGTATGACTATCTATTGAGCAAACTACAAAGAGTGGAACTAGCTTCGACCACGTTTTTTCACGACCATCTAATGCAAACACACATGGTACCGACTACTTTCAAAGACAGGATGTGGGTTGGCTCAATTGTAAAAAAACATACTCTTAAATTTGATAGGAATCCAAATTTCATTGCACACCTACATACTGGAATCAGAGCTTCTTTAAGCTATGCACATCACAGGAGACAGAAATTAAAATACAGCAAAGGAAAAAGATGTATTTTCATCTTTTCATCTTTGCAAGTTGTCTTGTGTCTTGACAGTGGAGAGCTTCCTTAGGATCCACAGGGGAAGTCTAAGGAATCTGCCTTCGTAACATTTTAAATAACCACAGTTCTGAAGCCCCCTTTGACTGTTTAGTCCTCAGCCTAAGACAGTTCAAAAATAAGCTAGCATGTGACCAGCTTGTCACATCAGCATCATTCAAACTGGCAGAAAACTTTCCAATATCTGGTTTCTAGAGGATTTCAGCCAAGAATCTGTAAATATGTCATATCAAATCACAATTTATTTAATCACGGTCAATAAAGATTTTTTTGTATTTCAAAGTTTCCCTTCATGAAAGAACAGAGGAAACTTAATGTGCTGCTATGTGGTCAAAAACCACTGAGAATTTTTTTTCCAACTTTTTCATGGAAATGAATAAGAAGCCTAAGTTTAAGACCAACTCAGCTGTTAACGAGGAGGTCTAACTCCATCTTATTTTCAAGAAAATAAGGAAACAACCAGGAAGGAAACCGAATCTAGGGAATCTATTGAGAAAATCGATAGCAGTAAAATAGACTGCTGACAGTGAGGAAAAGCACAGCCAAACTGTAGAAACCACATCTCAAGAAATTCCCCAGAAAGGGGTAGTGCATGTAGTCTGGTGGTCTGCACAACTGAGGGAGAGCAGAGAAGAAGGAAATCAGAGAAAAAGAATGAGACCATAATAGGAACCTACAAAGAGTTCCACACAGCACACAGAGTGAATAAAACATGTACTGCTGTTCTCATAGCTTAAGAAAGTTTCACATACACGGAGATAAAAAAAATTAGTAATTTTATTATTTGTCATCATAAAAAGAAGAACTGTAATTAGTTTCTTTCAGTTGCAATACTGAACCACATGAGTACCACCTTGCTTGTGTTTCCTGTGCCATAAATGTCAGATGAGTTGCTCCAAGCTGTATCAGGGATGAATTTGTACCACTGCTATGTAATGACCAGGGACTGTTAAATGCCTCATTTCCACTTGTGTGTGGAAAACTTACATTACCATGCTCTCTCAACACTGGTGAATTCTGCATCAACGCAGTCCTGAAAATTCCTCCTGCCTGTGCTAAACAAGTAGATAGCGTGCCTTGCAGTTTCTCTTTTAAATGTGCATTTCAGAAGCTTAGCAGGAAAATGGAGCTCAATAGGAATCCCGCCTTTTATCATGAAAAAATGTATTACTTCCTCATCCCATTCTCTCCCTATTGCTTGTTTCCCTAACATACTAATTCATATCAAACAAATACAAGTTGTAAATTCTTTGCAACAGTGGTCCCATTTTTGGGAAATATTTGCTCTATTCCAGGAAGGAATATTAAAGGATAGAAACAGCATGAATCTATCAAAATAAATAAAGAAATAAATAAAAAAGCACAACCAATCCTCTCAACTAAAGATGCCATCTCTCCCTGGGAAGCCACGAAGACTTTTATGAATTTGTCATCAGTGAGCTTTAAGAGGGTAAAACACTGGTTTGCAGCTTCTTGTATAGCTATAGTAGAACTCCAGCTGGTGGCAATTTCTCTTCTGTCCCATGTTTCTTCCAAGTGAAATAGCAATATTTAAAACAAATAATTTTCAAGGAAGCATGTGGAATACACAAAAATAAATGTCTTAGAGCATTAAAAGCCTATTTTATTTTGACTGCCAAAGAAAGATTTGTGTTTCATTTTGGCTTTGCATAAAGTAGAACCACTGTGAGTCTTTTAGCAGTATTTTCTCCATCTCCTTCATTTCAGAAGGGTAGCTTTTATAAGTAATTAAAATATTTTAAAAACATATCATAAACAAGGAATTTGTATAACATTCTTTCTGTTCTACACCATTTGGAATTCCTTTCATCCTCAGAATTGTCATCATGTGTGTCAAGAGCCACTGATTAATACTTATGCTTCTTTTGTCCTGACTGTCAGTATCTCAGCTAACCTAGAATGTTTTTTCACCTACTTCTTGGACAGCAATTTGTATATGTTCCTGCAGGCAAGACAAATCCAGACCTCTCCTGCTGCTGCAACTGCTTCTGAAGACACTCTCTCAGATAAAGCATTTCTTCTATCTTAACAATATCTTAAACTAGGCTCTCATTCTTTACAAGACTTACTCGCAAGTGATACCCTTGAACATAACCCTCTTTATTTGGGATTCTTCTTAAAATTTCTCTTTTTTCAGACTGTGCCCCAGGGAAGCTGATAATACATTTATTTGTTTTCAGAAATCCAGACATTCCCTTTTCTAAGGTGTAGTAGAAATACTAAGTCACAGCTTGAAACAGTGGTTGAGCACCTGCTAGGAAGGCTAACCCAGGGGAGCTCAGGTGAAAGCAATGCACTTAAGTGACCAGAAGGTGTGGAGCCGGGATCCACCCCTTCCCAGACCTCATTTAAGGGTTGGCAGTGGAGGCTAGGTTATTTTGCTAGAGATCCTTGTATACCTAAGGCCTTCTGAGGGTAAGTAGTTTTTTCCCTTATTTTTACATTCATCACTGTTGTAGTTGAGCAAATCTTCATTTGCTGCAGCCTAGGATCTTGCTACTGTGCTTTCCACTGTGTTTTATGCTCAAAACCTTACAGCAATGATAGTGTGCTCAATGCATGTTATTTGTTGGAATGGAGATTGTTTTCTGACCAACTACCAAGTTAGGCTTTTATTTATTTCATTATTACTCTTTTTAATATGGGGAGAGGGAAGAAAAAGGAACTGAAGTGAAAGGAACATTTCCCTTCTAGGGGAATCACTTAAGCAAAAGGCTCTCTTCACTTTTGCCTCTCTGTACAACATATTGGATCCTTGCAACTGGCTTAAGACTATACCCAGGATCTTTTAGAAGCACAGCACGTTTGTACTCCTATTGCTCATATCTGCATGCTCTTCATACACAAACACATCACTGAAGGCCTGAATGGCCTGCATTCTGCACTCAGGGTGCTTCATACAACTTCCTTCTTCTAGCACAATTTTGACAAGAATAGGACCAGTTCTCTTACAGTATATGGATTTGTCTGATCTTGGATGGTTTTGCAAAGCACACACACTTGTGGATAGTGTCTCACACTATCTATCTAGTAACATAGATTTACAGGTAACTTTAGAGAACTACATGAAGTTTTATATTCACTAAGAAAGTCATTTTCTAAAAACATGCTCTATTCTGAGTCTCTGTAGCATTAAAACAATCAAGCAGCATCTATCCATGATTAACTCAGACATAACTTTCCACTATGCAGTGTAATGTAACCAATCTCATGACAAAATCAAGAGATATTACTGTATTTAATTACCTCTGTTACTGCATTCTCAGAACATCAAGGATGTAGGAAGCTTAGTAAGTACTCAAACTTCAACAAAAAGGAAAAAGTTCAAAAAACAGTCCAGGTTAATATCTAAAGTATATTGAAAAATAGGACACCCAGTTAAGAGAAGCAACTAAAGTATAGCAAGTGTTTTTGTCTTTAGTAACATCTCATAAAACGCATAGAAACTCTAGTAGGATATTGAGATAATTGTTCTCTATAAATTTATCAATATTTCTTCATTTATCACAAAGGAAAAAGCAGGTTTCTCATTTGAGTGAGATTTCTTCATAAGAAAACTTCTAGAAGTTAATACAGACTATAAAATTACTGGTTTTTTAATCCTTTTTCACAGCAGGGATAACACATCACAACATCTTTTCCTTGGGTAGGCAATGTATTGCAATAGTTTGTTCCAGTTCTTAAAATAGCAGTCATTCTAGCAGAATTGAAGAGTTTATACCTGTGCTGTCTGTGGTCACATTGGGTATAGAGCAAAGTAGAGAAAGAGTGTTGATACAAGACCATCTTTATTTTTCAAGAGAGGTGGCATTTTTCACATTTAGAAGCTACTTGAGAAATATCAGTGATGATAAAATACTGTAGAAAAAAAATTGGCAGCTAGCATCCATCATTCACTCCCACTGAGAAGGTGTTACTACTAAAGAATAACTAAACAGCTTTATTAGTAATATGCCTATCAATTTTCCCGAGTAAGAGTCAATAACGGAAAAATTAAGATAGATAATCTTCAGAAATGCAGGATTATCTAAGTTAAGAAACATAACTGATTCTGAAAGTCTTTTTAAAGGCTGTACAATGGCAAAACAATACTACTTATATCCACTTCACATACAATCACAGGTTTTTTTTAACGTTCACCATCAAGACCACATCAACTCTGTGGTCACATCAAATAAAATAATTTTTTCTGCATTATGCAAAGTTCATTTAAAAGATGCTACAATCAAACAATAACTTTATTTGGAAGAGATTTTTAGTGATTCTTATCTGTTGCCGCTCTCTCTGCAACATTCGTTTTCCACCCCATAAGATGCTGCTTTGCCAGCGAAACCGACCCCATACCAGGTCGGGGCCAAATGCTCACACAGACCCCAAGTATAGGTGAAGCAAAATGGCGTTTATTAAAATGTAGCAGGCACTTAAATATTCTCGTTCCGCTTTGTCTACACCCCTTGCATACACGCTGTCCTATCATGGGACAGCACCCGGCAAGCCCTGAGCATAGGGAACCTGACCCCATCACACACCGTCTCCTCGCCACGCCTACTACACTTATCCATCTCCTGATTACAAGTTCCAAAGTTAGATCAGGTTGCCCAGGTCCCTGTTCAGTCAGATACTGAAAACTGGAGAAGATGATGATTGCACAGCCTCTCTGGGCAGCATGTTGCAGTGTTCAACCACCCTCAGTCTTTGTATTTAATCAGAAATTCTCCTGTTGCTTCCACATCCTTTCATATTGAACCTCAGAGAAACAACCTTAATCTGGTTTCTGACCCTGTTTATGGAGTAGAAGACTGTTATTAGTTAGGTTCCCATCTGCAGTGGGATTGCCAGGTCACACCATGAACCAGTGTGAACCCTCATTTAAGGGTCAGCAGCACCTCTCTGGGTAAAGACTATCCTTCTCTTGAACTGGAAGGAGTGAGCCAATTTTCCAATATTACCTGTTATTGCTCTGTAGCTCTTGTATCCTGTTCAAAGACACTGTCATCACCTTTTTTTTTTTTTTTTTGCCATACACCATCCCTCAGCCTTTCACTCTCCAGGCTAAACAAATCCAGTTCCCTTAGCATCTCCTCATTTGTCAGGTGCTCCAGCTCCCTGATCATCTCAGTAATCATGCACTGGACTCTCCATTTCATCAACATCTCAATCTTATTCACACACTGTCTCAAAATATCTATATTCACCAGGATGGCTTGAACAGCATTCAGATGACAAAATAAGGTAGGATGTATGAGCATCTACAGACATGTGCATCCTGAGTTTATAATCAAAAGCATATAATTGATTATCTTTTCATGTGAAGAAAAGTCATGATTGTTTTGAACTTCAGATTTCCTATGTACAGTAATTAGTTGAAACAACATCACAAATTATTTCCTAAAGGACTCTGCCTTTGGATCTGCTAATGTTCCAGTTCAAGTGAGCTTTACCTTTCTAGAATACAGGAAGCCACTTTTCCACTTTACTACTACTGTAGTTTGCCTTCATAAAATGTTTTCATATATATGCACACACGCACAAAAAAAAAAACCACCACAAATTGATTTTTTGTTTTACCCTCTCTATTAGGAAGAAAATATATACTCCTTAATAGAAGTACTGGATTTGAGTAAATTACATACAGGCTTCTCATTCTCATAATTTATCATTAAACTATAACTTCTAATAACTAATCTTTCAAACATACCTCCCTTATTGTTCTAATGATTTATTGCATTAGTTCTCTCCCATTGGTGAAAAGGAAGTAACTGCTGTTCTACTCTAGCATGTTTCATTCCAATTTTTACTCCCTTTAAATGTATTACAGTTCTTCTGTTGGCAGTCATAGAAACCCTATAAAAGCAGAATTTACTGTGGCCTCTTTCAGAGCCAAAGAATACATATGCAACTTGACATTTTGGAATATCTGTTTTCAACCGTTAAGCTACAGTAGTTATTAGTGTAAAATAGTAAGAGCAATAGCTCTATTTTAAAGTGTTGCTTATACTAACATTTCTTGGCGACTTCTATGTGTTCACCATAAAGAGAAGCAAATGCATTGCACAAATAGACAGGAGGTCTTTGCATAGTCACTGTAGGCTCTTAGGATTACCACTCCGTGGTTACTGGACGTTAACATTAATAGAAATAGAACCAATCTCTTAAAACTACTAGAGGGCCTTCTTAATGATGCATCAACTGAAAATATCAATTAACTAGAATTTTAAAGGTGGGTGAATTCTACTTATTTTTGAGGGCTGTGTGTCCATCTTCAGTCATATCACCTATCCCTTTAAACAGTAATAGCTAGATGTAACACAATGAAAAGGGCAGCAAGACAGCAGAGCAGCAAGGTCCCAGGCCACAGCAAGTGAGGATTTGCTAAAATGCATCTGAAAAATGAATTAGACCTTTTTATATTTCAGGGGCATCATGTCACTTTTTTTGTTGCTGCTGTTCTTAAAGGAATCTCCTTAACAAGCATCTAATGAGTATTTAACAAGCTCATCCTCCACCAAGAATATTCTGTAGCATTTAATGAAATTGACCACAAGACACATACAACATAAAATCATACAACAGAACGATTATACGCAAGAGTTAAAAACAAAACGAAGAATGTGCTAAAAGGTTAGAATTGGTTTAAATTAACTATAGATCAAAGAAAAAAATTTAACGCAACTAAGAAAATACCAGCAATTATTTAAAACAAAGGGTGCAAAATAGGTCCTCCAAGTTAGCAATAACACAAACTGTTAAAAAGTTCATTTGTACTTCAAAATCAAAAGGACAATTTATGGATGTTTGATTTTTGTTGTGAAGTCAAATTAAGAATTCAAGACTGATTCAGAGCATCACTTATAAGAAATGTGAAACAATCTCCATCCATGAGAATCTTAAACTTTTTCAATTCTGGATGATGTGGGAGTCTCAAAGTACTCAGCTTCATGGAGACACTCCTGAGAACCAGTATAAATTATGACAATGAAAATGCTGTCCAGCTTCCCATAGGTTTTTACCCCAGCTCTCCCATGTCCTATACATACTTTCTAAACAAAAGTTTAAGGAGGTGTCCTGGAAGGAACAGGAGCTAGCTGTCCTTCAATCTCATTCCAAAGAAGGTAGTGGTTTGGGTTTTTTTTTTTTTTGGTGCTGTTTTTTTTTTTTTTTTACTGTAAAAGCAGTATCACAGCACTTGATTCTGGTCCATAATGCATTTGTTTCATGGCTACAATGAAAGATATATCTTATTTCATAAAGATCAATTATTTTACAAAATCTTATTTTGGAAAATCCCTGAATAGTAAAAAGCACATCTTTTTGGAGTTCCTCTTCACTATTTAGAAGTACTTTTTAATTGAGAATTAACTGCACAAGTTTCAGCATAATGTATCATTTCTTGGGCTTCAGAGAAAGTTGGTTGTTTAAAAAAGCTCAGTTTTCTGAATTTTCCAGCACGCAGCTCAGGAAATGACATCACACTGCTGACTCCGAAAGGCAAACTGAAGTCCTGAATCTCACACACTCTACGCCAGTAACTGAAACAGCCTGCTGAAGTGAATAGAGCCTTTGTCCTGGAATTTTTCACACTTTTTTTTTAAGGACTCTGCAGAATCTACTTGCTGCATATACCCTCAAAACAAGCTTTAAAATACAACAATTTTAATAGCTACAAAACAGGTTTCAGAATAAGAGAATGAATTGATACCTCTTAGAATTTACAGCTCAGAAGATTCTTGTGTTCTTAAAAGCAATGATATTTTTAGTTTTTAAAAAAAAAAAATCACACCATTTAAAATCTAATCCTTTTTTTGAAATAGCTCCAAGCAAACACACAGATTCTGAGCACCAAAATAGGCACTGCAGTAATTAATAGCAACAAAAACACTGACCAGCCACTTCTTTCCGCAAGTACCTTATCAATAATTTAGGAAAAAGATCAACACACATCAGTACAGTACAGTAATCTAAGCATAGCCATCTATATACAATTAGATGCAATAGAAATCAAAGTTGGGTTACAGTCTAGGTGACTGTCTATAGGTGTTTACTTCAGGGCAAGTTGATTGATCTGACAATTTCCATCCTTGGTATAAAAGTAATCTTTCCAGCATCACACTGAGAAAGGACAGAAGCTGGTGCTCCCAGCAAAGTAATACCTGAAGCCACCTGTAAACAAAAATTAAGGCCTTTCATTCTCCCACAAGGCTTTTATTTTGAAATGATACCAAATTGGGTGCAGTTCAAGCAGCTCTAAGTAATGGTCGTGATACAAGTAAAGTCAGATTGAAAAGAATTAACAGCCCTATGATAACCCCTCAAGTGAATGAAAACTGCTCATTTTCTTCAAGTAGCAGACTCGGCATACATCAATCCTTGTCTATGTGCTGCTAAAGAAAAAATGTTCACAACACCCAGAGGAGGTTACTTGCTTCTGAAAGTAGTCAGTTAGTAAATCAGCTAATAAATTCTCAGCATATTTTGGTGAATTTTTCCAGAAGACAATGTTAGTAATAACAGCTAATCTTGTGGGAGTTTTTTTTCTTGATAACGAAGGACACACCAACCACCTCTAGCTCCACAGTCGCCTGTAAGGAGCTACTTCACATTTCAGGAGCTGCTGGCATTTTCTGAAATATGCAACATAGACTGAAAGGTGAAGCAATATCCTGGATCAACACAATTGAGGCTACTCCTTTAGCAAATATGATTCAGGTTCTGGAACTGTATAGGCATTGTTCTGTCCCTTCACCTTGAAATCCTGCATTGCTTACTCTAAACCAGTGAACTGGTGATAACCAATATTGCTTAACTCTCTACATCAGACAGCCTATTTCAGATCAAGTTGTCAGAGGTAAAGTATCTGCTCATGACTATCTGGCTAAACGTTATCATTCAGAACTGCTGCAGCCTATTCCTCCAAACACTGAGTAAAACAAAGGAAAAAGCACTCAAGTTTCTTTCATTGAGATCAGTGAAAAAAGATATCCTGAACAACTAGCATCCTCCTCCTGGAGTTTAAAAAAAAAAAAAAACAACTTTCATTTGTGCTTTGCACACGATATGTGCCCCCACGTGTAACTCTCCAGCCTTTAAATTTAAGATGGAATGCCGCGCCCCACACCGAGGGTGTGACAGGCCTATGGAGGAACCACGCTGCCCGCTCTGCAGCCAGAGGCCGCCGGGCAGGCACCGCCATGACGCCACGCCCAGTGCTGCCCCCTGGCAGGCCCGGTTGGCAACTTTGATTTGTAACTCAGCCGCTTGCCAGGAGATGGCAGTATGAGATAAAACATCTCTCAGTTCTGTACCTCTGTCTAATTTCCGTTGTAATTCTCCTGCGACCGTTTGGTGACAAAAAGCAACAATCAGACTGAAGGAGAGGGATATGGGGCACAGCGTTCAGTCCTGCTTTCACAATGGCAACCAAAAATGGGAAGAAAAGAGGGGAAGAAAAATTGTCTAGATTTGCCAGAAGTGAACAATTAGGTATGTTGTAGAGCCACCACAGTTCACAATTCTGTTGGCTTTTATAGAATTTTGCCCATTTTTACCAAATCAGTCTCAATGTACAGTTTCTTTGTGGGTAAAGAGTGGCTGAATGGGAATGTGACCGTACTGCAGTCCCTCCTACTGATACGCTGGCCTGGTGCACTGGGTCTGCATGTATTTGCAGTTCACCCGTCGTGTTTTTGCAGCAGTTCAGTAATAAATCTTTTTGCCAGGCTGCCAGCAGGGTACACTGCTGCTGGAAGTGCTGCACATTCCTCCCAGCTCTGCTGTGTCTGGAGCACTCTGTATTTGAGGTACTAGAATAAGATTTGCCTGTACGTATTGAAGTTAAGCCCCAGGAAATTCACTGTACTTGCCAGTTATTATGGGATTACCCAGCATGCCAGCTCCTTTTCCCCCACAAACAATGCTAAAAAAGGCATGGCCCCGAGCATGACACAAAGGTTTAGGACTAATTCTCATTAGGAAAGCAATTACATATTCGGTGTATTTTGAGACTTGCTAAAATACGAATAACAATCTTCTCAATTTTAGCACTCAAGTATTTACTAAAATAGGAAGCTATAGGGTATTCAGATTTTGTGATCATGTTCTAGTTCACTGAGCGCTTCATCTCAGATGCCACTGGAGCTTTCTGCAAAGTATTGTGAATGCTTGTCTGTCATACGAACAGTCTTAAATACATAGGTTGCTCTGAAAGTAATGCCTCCTAGTTATTTCCATGGAAACTACAAGAGATAAAAAGAACACAATAACACTAGTTAATAGAGCAAATTCTCAGCTACAGAACACTTTTTTTTTTTTTTTTAACAATCACCACCATTAGCTATACATTTTCTCTAGCGATGAACCAGAGCCTGCGTGCTTCTAGAAATCTGCACTGACACAGGTGGCAGCTGTGCATGATCAAAATGTGTCTTGACTTTTATGTCACTGTTGACAGTGCTGAAACGTACCACCCAACACCTGATTGTGTTCACATCCAGTGTTTGGTCACTGCCAACATTCGGAAAGTATTGATGAAAATCAATGGATGCCTTTTTTCCTTCCCAGCAGAATTCAATCCCACACCATTACTTCGTACACACTTCCATGTCAGATGCCATTTTGTCAGACTGTCCCTCTGCTGCTATCACACAGCAACAAAATGCTATGAAATATTTGCAGGAAGTTTCAGCCTCTATGCCATACTACCAACATCCGCCTCTGACATCATGGGCCAACATAATAAAATAGAAGAAATTTTTGGAGCAGCCCTCGTACATTCAAAAATAAAACTGATGTTCAGACTGGAAAATCAGTCATTCCACATTGCACCAAAACACGTAAACATTGTGCTAAAGTTATAAATTCCTGCATTTTTTAAATGTTGTCCTGGACTGCAGGAAAACACTATATTGCCAAAAGGTAGAGGTATGTGATCCTTAGACTCTTTTCCACATTGATGAGGCCACATATTGGAGTACTGTGTCCATTTCTGGGCCCTTCAGTACAAGGGACACATACAGCTACTAGAGTGATTCCAATGAAGGGTCACAAAGATGATAAGGGTTATTCGCCTGTGAGGAAAGGCTGAGAGAGCTGAGGCTGTCCAACTTGAAGAAGGGTAGGCTCAAGGGGAATCTTGCCAATATACATTAATACATGAAAGGAGGGTGCGAAGAAGATGGAGCCAGACAAGGGGCAATGGGAAGGGATCATCTAGTTGGACCATCCTGCCTTTGGCAGGGACACCTCCCACAAGACCCAGTTACTCCAAGCCCCATCTAACCTAACTTTGAACGCTTCCAGGGATGGGACATTCACAATCTGTTCTGGTGTCTCATCATCCTCACAGTAAAGAATTTCTTCCTTTTTTTATAATCTAAATCTAACCTCTTTTGCTTAAAACTGTTACTACTTGTCCTATTGCTATAGGCCCTGGTAAAAAGTCTCCAACTTTCTTGTAAACCCTTGAAAAGCTGCAGAGCTGATGAAAAGATAGAGCTGGCACAGAAGACTGTAGCAGAGATAAGACTGTCATTAAGGTAATCTCTCATTCTTTCTGCAAGCTTACATTGAGGTATAAAGACAAATAATTTTGATTTACAAGCACTATGATAGCTCTTTCCTGCTTGAGCAGGGACTGGACCAAGTGACCTCCAGAGGTCCCTTCCTACATCAGCCATTCTCATAGCAGCTTCTAGTCCTTCTCTCATAGCAGCTCTACATTATAACCAATACAAACAACTGATCTGTGGTAGAAATTAATCTTTTGTGTATATCCCACAAGGCAATTTGATGCTTCTGAGTTACCTAATTAATTGGCTGTATTAGTTACAAGCTTACTCAAGTTACCTACCTTGGTACATTATGCCTGCAGAATAAATTATTCATCTCACAATACTTCTCAGCTAGAGTATTGCCTCTTCCTAGCTCTGCTATTTATATAAGAATAGCAACCAAATACAACAGGATATATCTTAATTAATTAAATGCTAGGGAATTTACTCAAATATGCCCAAAAAAGATACATAGAGCTTACAATTTGTCAAATAATAAACTGTACAGCTCCAGGATTCATAAAACAAAGACATCCAACTCCAGGAGGTATGTAATATTGTAATATCACAAAAAAAGTACGTACTTTTCAACTTTTGTATGTTATTCTATTCTCCTTTTAGCAGAAGAAAAATGTTTGGGTTTGAAAACAATAAAAACACTTCTATGTGTTAGACTTTACTCTCTGTGTGACTGAAGCATATTAGCAAGCTGAATTTTATGCATGTTTTGAGTGAATGCCTGTGATACAGATCAGTGGGGAAGCTTTCAGTGTCCGAGAGGCAATCAGTGCCTCACTAGATTCGATACAAATACACATCCTGATCAATAAAATCTTTGGCAGGGTCACCTCTCAGATGGAGGCACCTCTTATTTTCACATCACTTGATTAATTTAGTGTTCACTGTAATTGAAAATATTACCCCATCAGGTAGGTTATGAGCAGCAGATCTGGGGCACAGCAGAACCATTGCTGTTAGAGGTTGTATCATCAGTTTGTGTGTGTGGTATTTTGTAATTTTTACATCTTATTTACACTTGAGATCTTCTAGTATCTTGTTCTGATCTGGTATCCCTCTTTGCTTCTCACTTCAAGAGACAAGGACAGAACTGGATTTCCTAACTAGAATTGTTGACTAGTTGACTTTCATCACACATTTTCCCTAGGCTTCATCTTGAAGCCTTGCAGTCCACTAAAGTGCCCCTATGAGTACCACCAGGCACATCTTCACTGAGCAGTGCATAAAATAAACAAGGGCCATAAAGCAGGTAGAGTTTCATCACTAGAGAAATACATCAGTAAATATGTTTTTGTCTTTGTTACAGAGCAATGTAACCCAAACTTAGTTCCCACATTCATGGTTCACAGCAGTTTTTAATGAACTTTTCCAGTAAATCCATATATTCACATGTAAATGTATGCCTGGGACTAAACACCAGTCACTCATTTGGGAGAATATCTGACCTACATTTTTTATCTTGTAATAGAAATGTTTCACTTTCCATCTGTTACTGATAAAATCAGCTTGCACATTTAACTGGTGTAAATTGAATGAGTATTAGAAAGTTAATTGTTGTGAATTAGGTGTTTAACTAAAATCCATTAAAATTACATGGATATAAAGCTTGTGAAATGAAAATTAGACCCATCAATTCTTAGCATTAACTCAAGAACCCATTTAATTATGGGATTTAGGGAGTTTGTAATTATCTTCTAAATGGGGTGTTTACTGATTAAGAAATCACTAGCATAGTGTCATGCATGTGTGAAATTTTACTGACACCTAACAGCTAGTTCTCTGACAGCGGCCTCCATCAGCCCAAAGGAATGTCATCTGCACAGAACAGCTCATTTATTTTTCCCTCAGGGGCCTTTGGAATTCCTGGGAAGAGCAACCACTTACATTTGCAAAGGCCTTGCATACTTGGCTTTATTAAACTGGGAAGACAAATTTAAGGGAAGAATTCAAATACATTTGTATTTCAATGAAAATATTTCCTCCTTAATCAGTTCTTAATTTCAGTTTCACTACTTGTTTTTCTCTATAACATGCTTTTCCCGCAGTGAAATAGCAAGGTCTGAGAACCTGAACAGAAACACATTATTGTTTTAAATATAAAACGAAGTGTAATGAAGACATTTGTAATGCTCTGCCAAGGATGGTGATTTTCTCTTTTGACATCAATATTTTTCATTTCCTTTTCAAATGAAGATTGAGGATATGATTTTAAAACACAGAAATGCACAGTGTATGTACTGATATATCAGCAGATGACTCCAGGTTTTTCTGTGAAATATCTCTTAGGAGGAGTGGGAAATACTAAAAAATCTCTGATTGTGTGTTCAGTTTACTTGGACAGCAATACAGGCATGCAAGTCTGCTGCTCAGAGTCCCATTTTTATTTATTTATTTATTTTGTCTTGGTCTTGATTAGTAATAATGTGCAAATAATATTTTCTTTTGGCATTTCTTGGAGCACATCTGATCTTTGCTGGAAAAATCGGGTAAAGAAAGGTGTATGCTTAATGAGCACATTTTACACTTAAAAAAAATCGGTGGAAAATGTGAATTAGATTAAAAAAATCAGCTGAGAACTAAGTACATTCAGAAAGATTTTGGGTTCTGCATCTAATGGAGTAGAATTATTCTAAATGCAGAAGGAAGTATCTGTTTGCTCCCGTGCAGCTGTTACACACCAACCAAAAAAGGCTCGGCAGGAATGTGTGAGACAGAGCCATTCATCACAGCACCAGAAATGGAACTGACTTCATGAGTAACCAAAAGAAAAAGCACGTAGCAAGCATGCAATGCAAATTTGCTATTCACTATGCAAGTCGCACATTTGGGGGACGATATTAATCAAAAATTAAGCAATTCAAAGAATATTGCTTTGTATCGAATGATGGGGTATAGAAATCCTGTTAGCATTTAATAGCCGTGTGTCAAATTCCCCATTGTGATTTTAACACAGCTGTTTCAACTTCTGTGACACGATGAGCGTGTGTTCGGTGGTTCAAGCAGGGGTTCTGCACATCCTTTGTTGTCAGCCTTGTGCAGTACGACACAAAGCTCGTTCCCATCTCTCCACGGTTCAGATTCACGCTACGTGAGGCTGAGCCACATGTAAGAACAAGAAAACGCTTAGAGAATCAAAACTGCCAAAATGAGCACTGCAGCCACAGAAGGCTGACCTGCGAGACGGCAAAAGGCAGCAAGGCTGCAGTGCGCGGGTAGCGTTGGTTCAGACATTAAAGGCACGCCAAGGCTCTTCCCAACACCAGTCCTTTGTGCGAGAGGCAGTCCCCCGCCCCGAGCAGGGGTGTGGAGGGAGCCTGCCGTGCCGCTGCCCCCGCCGCTCCCCCCCAGCGGTGCCCGCTATTGGGCTCGGGGCTGCGGGTTCGGCGGTACGCGGCCGCCGCCTCGGGGCAGCCTCGGCGGGACCGGACCGAGCCCGGGCCGGAGGCGCTGCGGCTGGGGCTGGGCGGGAAGGGATGGCGGCGGGAGGAGGAGCTGGCAGCCACGTCACTTTCCCCGGCCGCGTGTTTACGTGGAGATGAAGATGGCGGCGCCGGTGTCTCCGCCGCGGCAGCTGTCGTCGCTGTGAGACGGGACAGGAAAGGACAGCGAGCTGCGCGCGTCTCGGCTGAGGGGGGTGTGCCCGCCTGCCGCCGCCCATAGCGCTCTGCTCTCCCCGCACAGACGCCATGGAGGACGAGGAGCGGCTGAAGAAGCTGGAGGCTGGCAAAGCCAAGGTGGGAGGCGGCTGCGGCGCGACGGGGGCGGGGAGGCTGGGGGGAGCGCGGTCTGCGGGGCGCAGCGGGGCTACAGCGGGACCCGCCTCGAACAAAGCCGCGGAGGATGCGCTTTGTGCCGCCCTCCCGGCACGCGCCCCGTCCCCGCCGTGGGTTCGGCTCGCCTTGGCTCGGCGGGACCGCAGGTGTCGCGGCGGGGCCGGGAGGTGGCAGCCCGCGGCGGGGCGGGGAGGAGGGCTGACCGAGACACCTTCTCGTCTGCCTCTTAAGCCCGGGCAACTCCCTGTAAACCTTTAAGGAAGTTTATAGAAGCGGCAGCTGCTCCTGAGCGCGGCACTAATACCTCTTAGGGCCCGGGATTAGAGCTGCCGCCGGCGATGTGCCGCGGGCGCCGCTCGGGGCGGGCGCCGGGGGTCCGCAGGAGCCTGACGGGAAGAGCCGGTGTGGCCGGGGACAGGAGATGATGAGCGGCGGCGGTAGGAAAATCAGGTGAAAATGAGTACCCTGACATCAGGCACCGTCTGGTTCCTTCGGGCGGTTGTTGCTGAGTGACAGACATCAGAGCTTTGTAACGCTGCTAACTCATGTATGTACCTGGCGTGGCTGGAGTCACCCCCAGCTAAAGCCGGGAAGAGGCAGTCTGAAGATCCGGCTGTGAAATAGCGTTGTTGGCCTGCTCATGTAGCCGATGGAGATGGGTGTGAAGTTGAGCTGTGAAGCGTTATGCTGCCTTAGCAAAAAACTTGGTAATTCTTTTGTTTCTGCTTCTTTTGAAAGGATGTTCCAAAAGCACAGGGGTAAAGTCTTGTAGGTGAAGCTGTAAGGAACAGGAGCACCTGTTGGAATACTTGGAGTCCCCACAGTGTTTAAGTACTGCAAGAACCATGTGCTGGTTTGATTTGGAAGGGATGTGAAAAGTCTTCCAGCTCGGCCCCAGCCACAGCAGGGATGCGGTGCCGCTGTGCTGAGAGGCACCGGGTAGTGGCAGCAGCAGTGCACTCGGTGGCATCCAGGCTGGCTGATTCTTCTTCACAGAGAAAATAATAGGAGTAAATTTGCTAATATTTCAAAGCACAATGAATAATTTATCACCAGTTTTTTTTTTTTTTTGTCTTTATTGGTCTGGTATTAACATGGAAAATTACTGACAATTTATGAAGAGTGAACCAAAAGTCGAGGCTCGAGAGGGAAGCCCTATATCACTGAATCGCAGAATTGTGGGGTTTAGAAGGGACCTCTGGAGATCATTGAGCCCAGCCCCCAGCTAAAGCAGGTTCCCTACAGTGGGTCACACAGGAAAGTTCCCAGGTGGCTGTTGAATATCTACTATTTCCAGAGCAGGAGACTGAGCAGTCTCTCTAGCCTGTTCTAGTCTCTGTTACCCTCACAGTAAAGAAGTTCTTCCTCATATGTATATGGAACTTCCCATATTCCATTTTTCTGCCCACTGCCCCTTGTTTTATTGCTGTACACAACTGAAAAGAGCCTAACCCTGTTGACTTGACTCCCACCCTTTAGATATTTGTAAATAAGATACCCCCCCCCCCCCCCCCCCAGTCTTCTCCATGCTGAACAGTGCAGATCTCTCCACTGTTCCTTATAAGGGAGATGCTGCAGGCCCTAATCCATCTCTGCTGGACTGTCCCTGAGTTTTGACCAGAGAGGCCCAGAACTGGACACAGTACTCCTGGTGTGATCTCACCAGGGCAGAGTAGAGGGGGAGGATCACCTTCCTTGACATGCTGGTCATGCTTTTCTAAATTCCTGTTTGCTTTGAGAAGAGGCATGTACACATTTCAGTAACTTATTTTACACTTTAGGAACAACATCATTATTGTTGCCCTTCTTCTAGCCTTTTCTGGTTGAAACTTAAGAATGTTCTCATAAATATATCCCTGAAGACTTTAATATCCTACGGTTTTAGGCATCCCGTGGTTAAAATCACTGCAACTCTTGAAATCTATACATATTTTACATAACAAGAGACTGTAAAAGCAGCGTTAGCTTTTCAGATATTTCACTGGCATTCTCTACACTGTTTACCCTCTTTTTTTTCTTTCTTTTTTTTTTAATTTAAATGCATGAATAGTGTAATTAAATGTGTTGTACAGTGGAGATTGCGTCTCAGTCTTCCAGTGACGAGTGTCACTGATGAGAAAAGAAGGAACTGTGTTAGTGGAGAATGGAAGCAGGAGTTGCTCCTGCAGCTGCTTTTCTCTTTTTCAAGGATACAGGCATATTCACATTCATGGTCTGTATGTCTCCCAGATCTACTTTGCTCCCATGAATATTTTCTGCAAAATACAGCAACAAGCATCCAAAAAAACTTTTGATCCTAACCATTGAAAGCTGTTTAAGTAGCTGGAAAAACATGTTGAAATATGTGTTGCATTGCTATACTGCATGTACTTTGATTCTTCTAGGAAAATCTAAACTTAAAATATAAACAAGACATTATAGTAAGTGTGGGATGTGTAGGAAGGCCAATGAGGGGTGCAGTGGAGATGGTAGGTACACTGCTGAGTTATTATTCAAAAATGGGACTTAGATTCTTATGTCTTTTTTCCTTTAAAAGTAGTGCCAAGACTGTGTGTGTGTGTGCGTGTGTGTGTGTTAAGCAATGTGATCTTTCTGGAAAATAGTCATTAGGTGATTTTCTCATCATAATGTTGAGTATTAGCTGTGAAGTTTGTTTTTGTGTGAGCTTTGTTTTTCTGGATGTCTTCATATGATGCTGTCTCCCTACACAAATCTTTTGCAGAGAAGTCTATCGCAAGTGCATTCTTTGCAATGGAAGTTTCCTTGGAGTCTTCTTTGTATTTTTTGGGGGGAATGAGAAGCGGCATTGTGAATCATACCTTGATTGCATGGTGCTAAGAGTGCTCCAGCCTGACAGAATAGGACTCAGCCTTACCCAGGATGTCATCTGAAAAATAGAATAAGCTCTTGGTAAAGTCGTACCAACGTTTGTGTGTATCTGCTGACTTTCTGAGACTGCTTCGTAACAAAGGTTAGGTGAAGTTGCAGCATACGTGATTCTGTCTGCTACAAACCCACAATAGCAAGAGAGGCATGAAGTCAAATGTGGCAAATTATATGCTCCCTTTTCCACACCTGTAGTCATTCACCATCCTTTGCCACAAGATAAATGTGCTGGATATTAACCTGGAGTTGATGAATGTCTGTTTCCCTTAAATTAAAATGGTCTCTTTGCGCCTTTATAGAACTGCAGTCTCCCAAAACAAGCTATTTCTTTATTTATATCCTGAACTGATTATCTTGGCTCAAGAAAAGCCAGAATCCAGGAAAGGTGCATGTCAGATCAGCTAGTTAAGGGAAGCAGGGTTGGCTGTGGTAGAAGGGAGATTTGTGCCAGCAGCAGAAATATATATGCATGCTGTGAAGTTGATCAGTGCCCCCAAAACACAGTGAACTCAGGAATCAATCAGGTGTGTTGTGTGCCTTGCCTAAGAGATTCTGGAATACTGTTGACTGCCTTATTATATAGGTACACACCTGATTCTGCAAAAGACAAGAGCTTGGTGGTTGAACATGTTGATTTATACGTGTGCATACCAAGTGTCTGTGTGTATCAGTTTGCTTGGAAATCTCATGTAACATTAAAGAGAATAGTGTTTGTGGTGGTTGAGTTTGTTAATTTTATGTATTTATTTAGCAGCTTAGCATCTGCCTTTCGTATCAGGATGTTACAATGTTTTGATCACCTTCCAGATCTGTACACAGTAATTTGCTAATCTCAGAATGAAAACGTTGAGGACTCAGATTCCTTTATAAGAAGATACATGAGGATTTTGACAATTTTTAAATAAAATATTTTATTTTCATAAATATATTTAGTATATGGTTTTATTTATATATGTATATAATTAGAAAGATAGATATAATTATCTTAAAGGCAGACACTCTTATAGTCTTGCAATGACAGAAGCATTCCTGCCACGTTATTCTGCAAGGCACTGAACCTCACAGCTATTAAAACTGGTTAAAATAAGAGATGTAGAACCATCAACACCAAGTTTTATAGAAGAATCCAATTTACAGTCTTGAAAGGGAGTAGAAAGGGTACACCCTCAGCTGTATGGGTCTTTTTGTTGTTGTTGTGGGAGGTGGGTGAGTGAAGACATTAATTTACTGGGTTCTGTGAGTTGGTCTAGGATTTCACTTGTAGGGTTAGAAATACATTGCTCATTGTCCTAACTTTCAAGAGCTTTGCATGTATTTGTAATACATTCCTGCTATAGTGCTTGAAAAATGCAATAATTGTTGAACAGTCTTTAAGAAATAAGGAACTGTCTGCTGTAATTAAAATGTAATTAAACATATCTGTGCTATTTAAGCACAGATGAGATGCTGTGACTGCAGTGAATGCTTTTTATCTATACCGTGAGTCACTGAGCAGATGGGGCAGTGAAGTAGGTTTGGGAAGCTCTGCCGGCACGCAGTGGACAATTTATACAGGTTATATAACAAATCTGACAAGCCACCTTCACAAATTGAATAGTAAGAAGAAATAATTGCAGATTTTGTCTTCTGGTCATGCAATTTTCTGGTGTCTGAAGATGAGAATATATATCATTAAAGCAGCATTGCTTAAGAGTCTGAGAATGTTGGCTGTTTGCTTTCATACATCTTACTGTCTTCAGGGCAGAGGAAGATTTAAGATCCTCATCTCTGGGCTTTTCAGGCTGAGAAATTTTGGATTTCTCAGAGAAAGCTGTTGATCAGTTTTTCTTGGGTTGTTTGTTTTTCTGAGTGGTTTTTTTTTTTTTGGTTTTGGTTTTTGTTTTGTGCATGTTTTTTTTAAGTTTAAGACTTAAGCAAAACGTGAAATAATTATGTGCCACAGTGATTAAAGCTTTAATTTAAAACCCCCAGAATAACTTAACATATAGACTGTGTTTATAAAACACAGTCTTTTAAAATCCCCTGCGGAAAAAAAGCAGTGTCTTACTAGTTATTAAGAGTTTTTCATCACAGAAAATGAATTAAATACATTGGAACCTTATATTTTGTGAAAGAGCTGGCCTGTTAACGTGTCTTCTTTTGCCTTTGGGTACAGACAATTCATTTTGTTTGTCATCTGTCTGCCTTCAGTAACCTGAACAAAAACGATTAAACAGACTCCTGACAGGAGGAATTTCCTTTTTGGTCTGCATTTCCTTACTCTGCTTTTCTCTCAAACCAAGAAATTGTATTCAACCTCAAGAAGAAGTGCTAATTTCATTATAAAGCCCCACTTGTTGCTGTTTCTCATTATAAACTATGGAGGAGAGCAGCTTTACGGGCTGGCAGCCTTCAGAAAGGGAATGGTGCTGGACTGCATCTGTATCTGAAGATGCTGTGAGGGTACTGCTAACAAGAGGGAAAGAAATGGAAGGGGAATGCAGGCTGACCAACAAAGGTGTGGGTGAGCTTTTGCTCAGCAGATGTGATCTCAGACTGCCTTATCTCTTTGTTTAGAAAGAAGCAGGAGAGTGCAGTGAAACTATGAAAATGTGCTCTAACAAAGAAAAGAGCTTTTAAGATTGTTTATACGGGGGAGGCAATTTTCTTGCACCTGAAGATCTACACAAACCTGTGAGGATCCTGCCTCATTCCTAGGTATTCCTCTTACATGTCTGTAAGCTATTTCTTTTCCCAGGTCCTTTCAAACTTGTGGCTTTGGTTCCTCTTCACCTTGTGCAGGCTTCAGTAGTCACTTTTGCATCTCTGTCAATCCTAAATGCAAATAGTAGGAGGTTTGTCTGAGTGTACTTTGATTATGAACGTGCATAAGCTTAAGAACTGATTTTTGTGTCACAGAGGAAATCAGATACTGATTTTTTGTGTGTGTGTGTCACAGATGCAAGGACTGTGAGTTACCCTGGAGAGAAAGTGTCTAATTTTAAAGGTAGATAAGGCAGAAAGTGCCTAGGTGTGAGAGAGAGACTTTTTTGCTGTAGTTCAGAACAGTGGATATCTTTGCATTATATCATTTGTATACATTTGAGATGAAACTGTATTTTGTATGATTTATTGTTATTAGGGTGATGCATAAACTTCAATTAAAGATCAGACTGAAAGGTAACCTTGTGAAATTGTATTCAGGACCCAAATTCATCCTGTAATGGCAAAAAAGTTAATTGAGGTTTTTTTAATACTACTTAATTGTTCTGTTGGGTAATAGAACCAACCGCTCCTTACGGTTTTTGTCAGTGTTTTTCTTTGTGGGTGTTTTGGTTATTTTTGTTTATTTGTTTCTTTTTTAAGAAAACAAGGGGAGAAAAGTTAAATTCAAGTTTCTCCAGGAGTTTATGGGATCCCTATAAAAATAAGACTTGAATTGAAGTACTGATTTTGAGCTGCTAGGATTCTTCCTTTTTCTAGGCATGTTCTCCATTTTCCTGCAGTTTCCTAGGTTTGAGCCCCATTTCCCTCACTCAGGGATCTATTCTAGCTTTCAATACAGAGTTTAGTTATTCATCTTAAATTGCCTTTTATACAAAGCTCTAAATTAGCTGTCTGCCTACAATAGCGATGCAGGGTAGGATGAGCTTGGAGAAATGCTTTGTTCTCATGATACAGATGAATATCAATCCAAAATAACCTTTTTTCTATACCTGATCTAGAAAACACTGAACTTTATTCCGAGATGCCCAGTGAATTTTACAAGAAAATGAGAGAATTTGCAGCACAGTGTTGTTAGAAACACTATGAAACAAGGAGTTGCATTTAAAAAAGGCAATTTAGAATGTTTTCTTACTGTTTCACGTGTGAAAAGAAAGCATTGCAGTAAAGAAAGGAGAAATTTGCTCTTTTCCTATATTCAAGCATTTCTTTCTGTTGACACTGGACCTCTCCTTGGTCGGCTTTCCAGCTACTTATTTTCTTAGTAAGGGTGTTGCAATAGCAAAACAGAGGTGACTGCAACATTTGTTTCCCTTGCTTATAACAGTGTCTAGACAAGTTTGTCTATACTGACTAGAAGGTAAGCGTGAGCGCCAACACAGATTTCTCCTAAAGTGCTTTCTGTTAAGTACCTCTGATATTTCAAGGAAGATGGATCAAACTTTTTGATATATGTAGATATTACTAAAGATCCCTGAATGGTTGCATAGTTGTTTTGAAGTTTTTTGGTTGGTTGTTTCCTTTGGTGTTGGTTGGCTGTGTTTTTTTCTGTTCTGTTTCTCCTCCGCACTCCAAAGCAATATCCTAACAAATAGGTTCTTTTAAATATTTGTATATAGAGATGTTAACTGCAGCTTGACATGGTTACTATAATACTATAACATCTTACTGTTTATGATAGTGAAAAATCTGATGGAAATGAGGACAAAAAAAAAAGGCTTGTGAAGCAGGTCCAACTTTGTTGTTTTAGCTTATTTGTACTATAAGATTATGTACTAGTAACATAATTTTGGGAATCCTAATTAAGGGTCTGAAAATGCTGTCTTAAGTGTCTGCCCCATAACTAGTGAGTTAAATGTATTTCTACGTATTAGTTTCTAGATCACTTATTTACTGGTACCAGATAATATGAAACTTCAGATGTGCCAAGTTGTGTTGGTAAGTATACCACAGTAAAACTCATCTGGTAATTGCAGTCTTTTTGACTGTTATGTTGAAACATGAAGCAAATAGATCTTGAAATTTATCGTGATGAAATACTTGCATGCTGCCTGCATGTCATATTTTGTTGATGGTTCTTATTTTCCCATTTCTGAAAAGAAATCTTAATCTGCATTGTTCACATGACTTCTTTAGAGCCTGACATTTTGTGTTGTAAAGTTAAAAAAAAGAAGTATATGTAAAATGCTTAGACTTCTTAGAACTCTTGGCCTCTTAGAAAGAGGGACTGTATACTTCCTCTTTCCCCTCTTCCATAAGGACACCAGCAAAAGCTTCCAGGAAGAACACATTCAGTAGCTGTGAGCTGAGCAAAAGTCTGTGAGAGTCTGCTAATCAAACACCAAGCTCAGCCACAATTGTAATAAACTCAATTTGTTGCATCATCACAAAACAAACAGAGCGTGATATCTTGGACAATGCTCCTAAACCTCAAAACTTGGAGAAATTTATTCAACTCTCCTCAATTAGGGATAATAATTTTAAAAGGATGGTATAGTATTTTGGTAATGTTTCTAGGGGAAAAAAATGCATTTGATGAAAACTCTATTGGTAGGGCAAAATTGCAGTGTATATCTAAAATTACAATCCTGAGCTAAACAACCAAGACCAGTGGACAGCTGAGGAGGCACTGTAGTTGGAATTCTGAGATTGTGTTTCTGTGTAAATACTGATAAAATAGGGATTACAATGAGCGAAATAAAGAACTTACTAAAGAACTTACTCAAAGCTGATTTTCCTGGTAGGCCATAAATTAACAGAAATGGTTATGTCTTTATCCTTGGTTTGTTTCCTGAAGCTTTTACTTATCCTTGCACATATGCTTCTCCCAAGCATAAGTGAAGAAATCCTCTGTGTCCAACTACAGAGCACGAGAAAATTATTTAAACGTTTTTAAAGCCATTTGTATTGCCAAAGTGAGGTAGCTGACTTAACATTGAGAATATGTATTTTCACTTAGAAGTTATATGGAAGAAATACCTACCACTGCAAGTAATGCTCTGCAAAAATAATAAGTAAACCTTGTCTTCATATGTTCAGTAGTATGTTGTGACAGCAAGCGTGGGTTGGTGTGTTTTAGAGGAAAATGGAATTCCTGGTACAAGACTCTTCAAAGGGTGATGTGTTTCTTAGGTTTGCTTCATTACTCAGAATACATTTTATGAATTGAATTTTGCATATAAACTAAGAAAGGGGGGAAAAAAAAAAGTGAAGTTTGTAGATGAATAGCCTGGATTCTTCTGAACAATATCAGTGCCTTTTGTGAGCCCACTTTTCCCTCATGATTCACTGATGTGTTAGTAAAAAAAAAAAAAAAATTGTAATAATAATATAAGCCTGTCAAAATCGTACGTGTCTGTCAATTCTTGCATACTGAGCGTGAAATTTGTACAGTTGGTTCCTCCCTCTCGTCTGCTCTGCTTCTCAGAGAGCTTTCTCACAAACCTGCTGTGTCTGGGGGATTGGTTCTCACTCTGGCCATTCAGTCTTGAACATGCCACGTGGTATGAATTCATGTAAGAGTAATATAAACAGAAGGAGAAAATGAGTTTGACTTGTTTAGCACTGTTTTATAATTTATTTAAAAAAAAAAAAAAAAAGGAAAACCCAACCTTTGTTTCTTACAAAATGAAAATTACAAATTTTACTTAGTTTCTACCCAGATTTAGAGCACAGACATTGCCACAATTCCTTCCAGTAACTTCCTAAAGCTGGATCAGACTACTTTGGAGATTTCAGTGCTAATTTTTGTGAAAACACTGCTTTTTGTAACTGATTCGATGTCATCACATCACAAGGAGTGCCTGTCCTTCCTTGCTTAGCTTGAACAGAATTTAAACTGCTGATCTGTAGCTGAAAAGCTGATTGCCTTGTTGCCGAGGATGTAACCTTGCAAATTCTGTATCAGTTTCATGTCACTTGTCAACTTGAAAAAGCTGATAGTCTTGGGCTGGTTATTAATAAAGTTGTGCTTAAACATCCCCTATATGTTCTGAAGGAATCTTCTTCCTTCAGATTTCTTAGTTAATGAGAAGGTAAGTATGAGCAAAAATATTCAGGTCTTATTGTGCTTTATTCTATTCTTCTATGTACTATCTCTATCTTTGAATCAGTTTGTTGTTCAGTTTTTGATCTTTAAATAATTCTGATACAGATTTTCATTTTGTTACATTTTTCTTCAGAAAGGAAAAGACATGTAAAGTAGAAAAAAGCTCTATTTATGTGTTCTACATAAATACAACTGAAATACGTTACAGCAGAATAAATTTTTTTTTGCCATTATATATTTTTTTCCTCTTAGGATGAAAAATCAAGGTGATATAAGCATACATATAAGAGACTCAAAGTAAATGAGTTATTAACGTTTTTTTCCGACAAGTGCTCTCTTCATTCTTTCCAACCAAGTTCTAATAAACTCCTCTTCATTTAGCATATAGATTAAATGTTGCAATGCAGGAGAAAAGAAAAATACGCGCTGCTGTGAAGTGCAGGAGTCCTGCTGGTCAGGGAAAATATGCAGCCAACTACAGCTCCTTTCTAGTAGCATCAACACAAACCAGAAATGACAAATGCTTCTTATAAGTTTTTCTTCCATTAGCTACGTAGAGAAGTCTGGACAAAGCCTCTTTAGATGCAAATTCTCTCTATGCCTGTCCTTAGTTGCCTCGATCTCTCTGCATCTTTAAAGCTTTATACTCCAGGTATGGTAGTCTTTTAAGTTGATAAATTAGAATTTGAAGTTGAGTATGTATCGAGTGTTATGGAAGAGTGAAGTGCATTAAGTATTGATTAAGATCCTACAAGAAGCAGTATTCCCTGTTGCCTGACTACAGCATTCTCCTAATTTTTGTTTGTTTGGTTTGGTGTTTTTTTTGTTGTTTTTTCTTCTTGTAGGATTCTAATCAGTATTAATAATGTTTGAGAAACAGCTGATTCCTCCCAGCTCTGGCCCCCTGGAAGCTATAACAAAGCTTCATTAATGCACCATAACCAAGGCTGCCGTGAGCAGCAAGACTGCTTATAATCAGGAGGTCTCAAAGTACTTGAAAAGATTCCTCTTTAAAAGAAACAGACTTGTCTAAATGAGTTATTTAGTCTAAGTGTAATAATAAGGTCCCCGGGGATCTGTGCAATTACTGATATGAGAGTGCCTTTAGGTAACTAGGGCTGATTCATACAGAATTTATTGCTTAAAGTCATTGTGGTGTTAAGATTCTTGACACTGCTGTCATCTTACAAGCAAACTAAAGATTTCATCTAGTTATAATAATTATTTGGTGGTTAGGGCTAAATGAAAAATTGTTCTTAGGATTGTTTTTTGTTTTTTGTTTTTTTTAATGGCTTCATCTCAAAGTAGGTGGTCTTTCAAGCAGAATCTTTAAGAGTCTGTGTCACTCAGTAACTTCATTATTGTCTGTGGAAAGAATGCACGGCTATGTGCGTGCAGCACTAAGCTGAAGTGAATGGCAAACCCTGTGAAAAGCCTTAGAATTCATCGTAATCCTGACAAATGATCTGGTTACAAAAGGACATGGAAGCAATTCTCAAGGACTTTTCTGTCTCTTTAATGATAAGGACTGTTCCTGGACTTCCCAGGTCCCCAAGTGTAATGGCAGAGTTGGAGTGAATGAAGCATTGTGTACAGTACAGGTCAAGCTGGGAACTGCTTAAGCAAATCTGATGTACAAAAATTTGTTGGACTGAGCATGATGTATCCAAGCATCCTGGCAGGAGCCATCTGCTGTCATTACGAGACTCTTCTCTGTCATCTTTGAAAGTTCGTAGTAATTAGGAGATTCCAAAGGAGCAGAGAAAACAAACAAGCATCAGACCTGTCTTGAAGAAAGTCAAGAAGGAGGACGTGGGGAGCTATAGGAAGGTCAGCCTAGTTGTGGTGTTTGGGAAGAATATGGAACAGATCTGGAAGCTGGTTTTGGGTACGAGGGTGATAGCTTATCAAATGCAAGTTAATTGTCTTCCACAATGAGATGAACACACAAGGAAAGAACATTGGATGTTGTTTATCTTGACTTTAGGAAACATATGATGTTGTCTTTTATAACCTTTTTGCAGTCAAAATGTAGCTGGATGTCTTGGGTGAGTTGGTAGCAAGGAAAGTTAGGCTACTGTTGGGACTGCTGTGCTCAGAGTGATAATACAGAAGCCATCTGGTGTCCAGTAGTGTTCTTCAGGTATTGAAACTGTGACCAGTAGTGTTTGACGTTCCTATTAATGAAGTGGAGAAGAGGAAGGAGTGTGCCTTCAGCAAGTTCACAACTGAAGTTAGAGCATTTAATGAACTGAAGCAAAGGACTTTGTTTCAGAGAGATCTTGAGTGTGGAGAAATGGGCTGACTCCCGTTCCCAATGGGGAAAAAAAGGAATTTCAAGTTTTCATTTTGATACTGGGATGGAACAGTAGTCTACAGCATCCTTCATGGATTTAAAACAAAAGTGTTGTTTTGTGATCGAACATCAAGTTGAGGAAGGGAGAGAAGATGCTACAGTATTCCCAAGATTGGAGCTAGAAGTACAGAATACTGTGTTATGTGTTTGCTCATACCAGTGAAGGCAAAGCCAGACTGCCCATAGTCCGTGCTGAGTCTTCTGGGGCGGGCAGTGATTCCTTCATGCAAATAGGCTCTGTACATTTGCTGTCCAAAGATTGAGTCCTTTGTATCTTTTAAAGTGTTAGGATTTCCACCAGCACCCTGCATGCTCATCTACATAGAGTTCTTTTGCTTCAGTGTTATCTTATTAACAAACACCAACAAATTAATGTCTGCCATTTGTATGTATGTCATTTGTGGTATATCCTACGTTTAGAGTTTTCTTAACTTTTTGAAGTTAACATTGTATTCAGTGTTAAGAAAAAAACAAAATTAAAATATATTCCCTGACCTACCTTGAATTCATGGAATGACTGAATGTTTTAAGTTAGATGAGACCTATGGATGTAGCCTTACCCCCCTCACAGCAGAGCCAGCTTCACAGCAAGGATGGGTTGCTCAGGTTTGTAACTGGTCCAGTCTGAGCATCTGATAAGAGACAGGTTGCTTAAACCTCGGTAGAGTGACATTCAGTTCAATCGGTCATAGTAGGTTAATACTTCTCAAATAGGAACTTACAGTGGTTTGAGTACTGTCATCTCATATCCAGTAAAGGTGGTCAAGTGTTACATGCTTTGATTTCTTGTAGAATATTAAATATATTACATTAGGAATAAAAATAGGAATTTACGAAGTAAAGTATTTGAAAGTAAAGAACTATCAGGTGGAAGGCTATGTGGATGTAGATGTAGTATTGCTTGGCTTGTTTTCAACAGTTCTTTCCAACAGAAGCTGTCCTTATTCTATGTGAAAAATGGACAGTGTTCAGTGAGTGATGAAGGTGGTCATATTTATATCCCCATTAAATAGATTTGAGGAACTTGTTTATATAATGTTTGGTGAATTGGTGTTTGTCATTTTTCTTACAGTCTTTTCTAGGATGCTTATTGCTAACATTATAGATGTATTTTGCCAGAAGGGAAAAGTCAGTCATTTTGTTATCCTTCCAAAAAACACAATATTTATGAGGAAACTTGTTTTCTCATTACTGCACAGCTGTGACTCTACCTATGTTATTTTCCAAATTTGGAAAAATTATGTCACTTTCCAATGCTATGCTCAGTCTTTTAGGCCATGTTTGTTACTGCTAAGCAAATGATGTATTTTCTGCATTTCACAGTAGTTGTCAGCAATCGGTTCACCAAAGAGCAAACAACTGGGAAACATCATTAGAATTTTGCTTCTGCGTGCCTTTTTTCTTATCTGGTAGCATGAGGGCTGTCATCCCAGGTGGTAATGGGCTGATGTGGTCAAATACTGATTGTTGGCTGCTGGAAACCATCACAGCTAATCCTTCACAGCTTTCCTATTCCTTCCCATGTCATTTTTTTCATTGCAGCATATATTGTGTGTTTTTTTTTTTTCCTTGTGTTTCTTTGCTGATGGTGTGAGCCATCTTGTAAATGCACATACTCTTATTTAGCAATTCAGATTTTACTTATTCTGTTATTCCATTCCATACTGCATCCTTAAAGGAAGTGATCTTATCAGTGCAACAGACTTATCATTTTTAATATAATGCAGCAAAATGACAATCAGTTAAGATCATTTCAAATATTGCTTCACTTTTTCCATGCTTTCCAAAATAGATTTCTAATGTGGGGTGTTGCCTTCATTACTACATTTAAGGAGAGAATATGTATTTTTTATTTGTGTAATAATGTCCATGTAACTGTATCTGCAAAGGGAAAATGGGTTAAATATTTTATTGGGAATGGACTGAATGCCACGAAACTGGTCAAAGTAATTTTTTTCTAGTTTTTTTTTCCCCCACAGTTGCAAAATAAATGTAACCGTTCTGCTTATTGTTATCTCATGCATAAATGTATCAGAATATAACTCAGTCTGTTAGTACTCAGAAGTGCATGTAGTTTATATTTAGGATCCCATTGCTAGTAGCACTAGAATCGTTGCTTCATGAGGCTTGACATTTTGTGTTTTTTGGTTTGGTGTTAAAAGACCATTCTTGATAGAAATGTAAAACGTCAGCCTGGACTCTCCTATGCATTAGACAATTAGTAAGCAAAGACAGTGTCTATGTTACAAATACAAGCTCGGAGTTGCCAGTGACTTGATGGACAAGCGCTGTGTGCGGATATTGGCAACTGTTGCTTTTGCATAGTTTTATATTTTTACAGTTGGCTTCTAACTGGCAGGCACAGATGGCCATAGACTGTGATTTGTGTGCGTTTCTGGGTTGGAGAAAACATTTGTGCAGTTGTATTTAAGTTGCATTGTTTAAATATCGTATGTTAGCTACTCTCTGTTTTTTCTTAATTCCTAAGCTTATAGCAGGGGATTTTTGGAACCAACCACTTTAATATTTTTTTTAATGATATCAAAGGCTTCTGTATCCAGCCTTCGCATATTTTGAACATTTGCTTTTAAGTGATTTCTTTGAGTCATCAATGTTATTTTGTCACATTGCCAACTTTATGTTGCTCCTGTGAAAATTCATTAAGTTGGGCACTGTAAAGCCTTTCTCTTGCTGTGAATGAAGGATGTTCTACCACAGAGTCAGAAGCGATTGCTTCAGTGGTACTTCAGTTGGAACTGTTCTAGCTCAGAGTTTAAGAACATCTTAGAGAAATGCTGTAATGTAGTGTTTGAAGGATCAGGCTGGTTCTGTGCACCCAGGAAGTTCAGTATACTATCTAACATACTGTTGTTTTTTTTTTTTTTAATCAGAAACCTAGCAAAAATGAGAACTAAATCTAATTTTCTATGATGTAAATTCATAACTTTGATGTATAGATGTTTATAGAAGAGCAAGGACAATTGTAATTTTCTTTCCATTCAAAACAAACAGTAATATGAATCTGAACCATTTTGTAGCAGTATATATTTTTTTCATTTATAGGAAAACAGTGGACTGCTTCTCAATGAAACTATACACCTTTGTGACTCTAGGGTTCCCATAAAGTAAACACATCAGTCCTGTTTTGCTGGAGGATGAATTACAGTTGTCTGTGGGTAGGAAGGATTTAAAGGAGAAAAAGGACCAAAAGTTAGACAGTAAAATAACTTCTTTCTTTCTTTTTACCAGAGAAATCCTTTCTTTCCATCCATTACTACAGGAACATAGATTTTTATTTAGTCTTTCTTTGGGCTTAGGGGAGAGACTCTCAGTTTTCCAGTGCTTTGTGGTGTCAGAATGCTTTCCTTTATTTTGTGGGGAAGAATGGCAGTATGTGAAGAAAAATACTGAACAAGATAGAGATTTAGTTAGTACTAGCAGGTAGTATTTAATGACACTGTTGTCTTTACTTTTTGGGCTACTACTGTTCTGCAAGGCATTTATTTTCACTTCTTTTTTTTTTTTTAAGACCCAAATAGACATACTTAAATGCTTAACCTGTTATGGCATTGCGATTGTTTTCTGAAAATAAATTGTTATCCTGAAAGAATTCCAGGGGATTAATTAAATGAATCTCCAGCAGGTGATTTAACTATGTATAGTTATATAGCTGATATAAGAATTTGCTCACTGAAGAACAGGTGCTAAAACAGTTGTTTTAAGAAATAACTACATAAGCAATGCTCAGATTGGTGGTAATTTCTTTGTATTACAGAAGGTAACATGCTTACTGATGTGTCTGATGTCTGTGCTATTTCCAAAAGTTCAAGTTCTGAATGCATTGATTTGATGCCTATTTTTGTTCATTATATTGCTGCTATTGCTTCTCTTCAGAAGCCCAGTTGAAACTCATCTGTAATGTCCATTGCCTAGTTCTTTATTTCTCTTTCTTGTGGCATATATTATTCACTTATTCACGCTGTGTAAATAATATATTGTGAAAATGAAGTGCTGTTCAGAGGTTGAAAATAAATTAATCCTGGTTATTGTTGAGTTGATTTACAGAAATGAACTGCAGTAAATGTAAAGTTCAGTGCTGTAATTTTGCTGCATCACAGTACCAAAAGAAAAAGCAGTCATAAAACTAAATGCTAGTACGTAATTTTAATGCTTCTGTAACACAGAGACTCTCTTTCATTTGCCTTCTGTTTATGAGACTGTCATATATGCTTTTAAAACAGCAGCAGTGTTAGCTAATAGCACCTCATCTACATTTACATCATGTTTAGTGTCCTGTGCTGTCCTTACATGGATGCTGTAGCTGAAGTCTCTCGGTGCCTTATGCAGATACCAAAACACCCAAGGGTACTGGGTCCAGCTGAGCAGTGACTTGTTAGCCATGAGTACGTACTATTCAGTTGCTGAGGGTCAGTACTTTTGTTTGTGAACATAAACATGGTGGCATGTAGAAAATCTTTGTGGTGTTATAGACAATGACTTATTTTTGTGACTTCTTTTGAAGACTGTGACAGCATGTAAAGTTAGTGCCTGAGGATATGTACTGATATTTTTGTTTCTAAAGGGCTGAGATGTTCATATAGTCCAAAGAATGGTAGTGTAACTGTATGAAAAGCAACTAATGCTCTTAATATATCCAAATCCTTCAATTAGGATTCATCAGTTAATTAATATACAAACCTATCTGCTGGGTGCAGATTTTCAAAACTCTGTCATGAAGTGTGAATGTATGATAACGGAATGGCAAGACAGTTATGTTTTCTGGTTCATCTTCAGAAGTCTGTGAAAAAAATGTTAAATTAACAGTTTAAGAAAGTAAGAAATAAAACTCTTGTTTTCTGTTTTCTCTTGTAAGAATAAAACACAACTAAAGCATTTGTGTCTCCTTTGTTAAAATCTATTTTACCAGATTCTATGTCTAATGTGGAATTTCCTGGTTTGGGCAAGCTGGATAATTTTTTAAAAAGCTATGGGAGGAGAGAGGGAAACATTTTTCCTGGCTGAGAATAGAAAGATTTTCAGTAACAGTGTGATGGTTTCTTTTCTTCCCCCACCTCTCCTCCAGATATTGTTTCAAAAGGTTGTAGCATGTTGACATCTGAGTTTGTCCCCATGTCATTGCTGTTTTCAGCCTAACTGAAGAAAACTTCAAAATCCAGTTTATAATTAAAGCTGGCATGGATTTTTGTGGAACAAAAGGAATGTGTTTCTATCAGTATATAACTTCCTCTTTGCTTCCCTTTGCCTGCCCATTATTACCAGCCCTTTGAAACTCTGGCCAGAAGTGTAGGACAGAATGTACCTTGTGAGCAAGCCCCAACAGCTTATCTCCCTCTCTAATATAGAGTGAAAGTGGCTCTGCTTTCTCTGCTCCCATGGACTTGATGCAGCAAAGACTTCCTATATGTTTCAGGCCTCTTGCACTAATGATCTGTGCTTTTTTACAGAGCAGCATGAAAAAAGCTTTCTGTTGCCCTCTGATTTTTGTCACAAACTGGTTGTCCCAGTCCACTGATTTCCTCTTCATTTTGGGAGAGTACTAACACAATTTGGATGCTTTTTTTCACCCTCTGTTTGACGTTCTAGCACTCAGTATAAGAACAATAAAAAGTCAGTAGAGCAAAAAAAAAAAAAACATGTATGATAGATGTGTAATAGTAGATTAATTAAAAAGACCGATCAGGCTATTTGGTAATAGCTAATTTGTTTTAATTGGACTTTTCTCATAGCAGTGCAGCACCAAAACGTGGTTGGTTTACTTCAGTCTTTGTCATTATAACCAGACTTGAAAGTTAAGTGTATGAAAATGCTCTCATTGCTTACCCAGAAAATAACCCAGCTGTAATGAACTTAGCTGTTCCTCGGTCTGTTCCTATTTAAATTCTTGGGACATAGAAGACCAGACCAGATCAGAACCATGCTAATTCAGAGGCTTTCCAGCTCACAGAGCCATCTGGAGGGGTTCATTCAAGTTCAGTGCCCTTGGTTATTAGCACTGTCTTCAGTACTGTCTGAATCAATACAGACTGCTAAAAAGATGGAGGGAATTGCCCTACCTCCTGTTGCTCCCACAATCTTGAGTTGTTCTGCATGGTACTTCAGCTGGTGATCCCGCGGGCCTTGTACAGGGCACTGCCAAAGAATGGCTGTTTCTGAAGGTGAAAGTCTCAAGCTTGTATTTTGGTACAGATTATAACATTTCTTCTTAGCAAACTCTCAGAGTTTTATGGGCATCCTCTAAAGCTCATGAACCACTTAAATCTCCACAAGAAAGAGGAGACATTCTAAGGTCTTGCACATCGGTTGGGAAAATCTGACTGTGAGTGCCACGTACTAGTGAGCAGAAATATCTCATTCCTGGGTGATTTTCTTATTCATTAAACCTAATGTTTCTCATTTATTTAAATGAGCATCTGCTAAAATCAACAACAAAACTAAAGCATCATTTGCCTCAGAAGATAACCAGAATGAGACTTGCAAAGAACATTAATTATTTACTAATAGTATAATTCAGCTTTCCGGCCATGACACATGAATGTTGAACGTATTTTTAAGTTGCTTATTTAAGTATCTTCATTCTGTAGGTTTTTATCTCAGAATTTGGAAAGAGTTATGATTCTCTTACTAGGTGATGAATGGAATACAATAAATCTAAGATTTTGGGGTGACTTTAAATCAACCACTAGAAAGAAGGCTGTCTGTCTTCTGTATTTGATTATTTTCCATTCATCTCTCTCTGTCATTCTTTCCTTAGTATAGGTATTGGGATCTTGCAAGCTGTAGGCAACAGTATAAATTTGCTCTTGAGTGAGTACTTTGAAAATGCAACCTTCAATGCTGAAATCTGCTGTGTATAGGACAAAAAGAGATGGAGTGCCACTTTCTTATCTAATACAGTTGCCAGATATCCTATTCAACACCTCTGTAGGGGCAGACCATCATGAATTTATAAATTTGTGGCCTAATAGGAAATAAAAAGCCTAGGTAGAGCTATCCTGCCTATATCTTGTTGCTGCCTCATGGGCTGTCTTCCCTATCCCTTTTTTGAGTCCCTTTTCTGCTGCCATTGAATGTAAAAATGTTACTTTATAATGGCATAATAAAGCCAGATGAGAGAGAACTTCACAATCTGAAGACGAGAGGTAACAATAGATATTTCTTCATTTATTAAGGGGACAGTGAAATAGACAGCTTGAACATAGACTTGAACCAGAACAGATGTCAAGCCTGTGAATGATGCATAAAACTCAAATTCAGATTGGCCTTTTTGGTTTGCCCTTCTTGGCTTGCAAAAAACTTAAGTTGAGAATTCATGGAATATATCTGTGTGTCTTAATCCCAAGCCAGATCTCTGCTTTTGACCTTCCTGTGTCATTGAAATCCTTTGTAGCAATAATTGCTTAAATGTAGTAAAGGGAGTTTGTGATTTGTCATTACTAGCACAAATGAACTGTAAATTAATACTTCACATTTTAAAACAAGATAGCAGTCAGTCATATTCTAAATAATTTGGTTTCACTTTCTCACTAATGATTCAGAAATTTTACCTTATTATCATTTGACGGTGAGAATTCAGAGTATTATAATTGGAAAGACCAGAGGCTTTTGGGAGGGCTGTTTCTGAGCTTCATTTAGACTCATGGTGCACTTGAGTGTCACCTTGCATTCTTGTTAAGAGTATTTTTGATTCTGTGACGAATGTTAGTTACCACTTGCCTGTACGACTTCCTACACTGCATGCTATAATTTCAGATGCAGCTCAGAGCAAACTGTTCAGCATTCACTCCATATGCAGAATAAACTACCCTTTCTCCATCAGATTTGTGACTCTTCTCTTTCAGCAAGTCCCGAGCAAAATCTGCCAAAGAACACTACTTCATTTTTGCCTCTTCTCAGTGTGCCTGGTTACAGATCCTGCTCAGGTGGAGAACTTCCGTCTGCTGAGTGGAAGGTTTTAGATATGGTCTCCGTTCTTAAACATAACATTTACATCAGAACACTGCAGTTAGGAGTTGTTTGTTGGGCTTCCTACCTTTTTTCTTTTATATTGTGAGATCAGATTCTCAAATAATGAATGGCATTATTACTATCAAATTCTGATTCACAAAACAGGATTTAGGTTTTTTTTCAGTCACAGAATAAAACATTTAATCCCACAATTGGTGTACAGACTTTGTATTCATGTCTTTTTTATTTGCTACGGTAGGCATTAGCAGCAGCCATTTCAAAGGAGTTTCCCTTCATTGCTGTCAGGGTGTTCTGCATGCTCCTGCTCAGCTCATTGCCCACCAGAACTCACAAGACCCCTTCAGCAGAGCTGCTCACCAGTCAGTTCCCAGCCCTTCACTGCTGCATGACGTAATTGCATTCCATGTGCAGGACTTGACATTTATCTTTGTTAAACCTCATGCAGTTCTTGTTGGCTTCATCTTCTAGTCTGTTGGGGTCTCTCTGTACGGTGGCACTTCCTTCTGGTGAATCTGCCTTTCCATTCATGTTCATCCATAAACTTGGTTAAGATGCGTTCAGTCTCATCATCTGTATTATCCATAAAGACACTGAGTGGTACAGAACCAAGTGTAACTCCACTTGTGATGGCTAACAACTTGGCTTTGAGCCATTAACCACATCTCTGAGCTATGGATAACATTCAGAAGTCCTTGTCTTCTTATACTCACTGCTCCAGAGTTGAGCTGGTCCAATACAGTGTTTTTGTGGACAGCAGCCTGAGAACTCCCAATTACGGGCAAATCCTTTTCTGTTTGTTTATCCCATTCATCTGAAGTTCAAGCAGTATCTGGAACATCTTTCAAAATGATAATAGATGAGATATGCAAGGCTGTGATGTAGATCTCCACTCATGTTTTTATTGTACACTGTAAAAGGAGAAAAGAAAAATTACTTGGCTGTAGCAACTCCTTTGAGGTGCTTTTTTTTCTTTGTTTTGTGTGTAAGTTCATAGCTCATCCTTCTATTCTGCCTAAGAGGAACTGTGGCAGATTTCTGTTTCTGTTTTAAGGACTCCTATGTATATCAAATAAAAATATAGCTATAAAATATTATCTGTAGTTTAGTCAGACTATATTTGAATTCAATTGGTATACAGCAGATTCCTGCAATTAAAATTTCAGGCACAATTATCACAGAGTATGTGTTTTATTTACTACTATAATTATTCTATAATTATAACAACAGCATTATTTATTCAGTTTTAATGATTGATGTGGTTTACACAAGTCATCTACAAGTTAATGTGCTTCTTTCTCAAGAGCATTTAGTTCCTAATAGTATTTGATTATTCTCTGCTTTTCTGATTTTCTGCCAGTTACAGGATACCAAAGTAAAATCTTAAGTAATTTTGTAACTTGTCTGGGTAGTCTTGCTATGGTCTGTCCTGTGTTGTTCTGGGATTTGTAAGAAGGGAGAGGTTATGGTTCGAACTAGATATATTAATCTTCTGAGTACCTAAGTTCTTATATTCAGTCATTACTTTATTGTGGGGAAACTATTTTGAAAAGCGTAGCCATTACTTATTTGTGTTCTGCATGCTGCTCTGTTCTATGCCTGTGACTTCTGCTAAGTGTTTTTCTAAGAGGTGCAATGTCTTGTGCATCGTCAGAATTTAGTGCTGACATTTAATCACTTCCCATTTATCAAACTAATGGAGAGCCGGGCAACTGTTGTAAATGGTACCTCTGGAATTATAAGCCAGAAAACAAACAAATGTGCAATGTAAGGTGCTCAGTCCCTCTTGCTCCTTCCAATTCTGAGCCAGTTCTGAGGCTCAGAATTTCAGTGACTGTGGTGGGATCCTTCCTGCTTCATCAGTAACTGCTGAGTTTGCATCTTTTGCTCTTGCTTGGACCTTTTGTAACTTGATGAAGACGTGAGTTGTTTCAGAACTGCAGAGGCAAAAGCAACGTTAAGTCCTCCACAGGCTTCATTAACAGGCTGGTGTACCTTGAAGGCAAGGTAAAGGAATGAATGGTGGCATCGATTTTGTTCACACTCAAAAAAAATATTTTTCTAGAACTACAAAATCTGGAAGTAGTTTTCTCTTTCAATTCTAGAAGATTTTTTTCCATAGTTCTTGTGACTGCTTATGGCCTTTTTTTTTTTCTGCTTGTCATTGAAATGTAGCTAGGTATCAGCTTGAGATCCTAAATTCCATTTCCTGAAGGAATTCTGCATCTGAGACTCTGCTGTCTTGAGCTGAGAACCATAGGATGCATTTACTCAGCAGTAGCTTTTTGTTATACTGCTTCTCTCATATCTAACTTTTTAATTTGATTTAAAATGTGAATTTGAAGTCAAGTTCCATTAGTAGATACTTCTGTGTGTATGTGCATGTGCTGGGTATATATTGCTATTATTTGTTAGTGCATCTGGCACTAGTAGTGTAGTTATTTCCAAAATACTAGATGCTCATACAGAAATTATTAGTTGGGAACTTGTGTGATATAAAATGCATCATTTCCATTTGTACAGCTTTCATGTGTGCGCATCCGCAGCAATGTTCAATTAAGTTGTGTTTACAACTGACCTGGTAGGGTTTGATCAGTAAATTCTTAACAAGTGCAAACTGACAACTTAATTTTAGGAGAGAAATCTGGCATCCCTCTGTGCTTCGTCTGAAATACTCATAATACTTGAGGGGAGTATTCAGTAATGGAATAATTCAATTGTCCTTGAGATAGACATCTAATTTTGCAGACAAAAAAAGACTGTAAAGCAGCTTTAAAAAAGCCAACTTAATTTTCCACTCCAGAAGGTTTCAATCAAATTGGAAAAGAGAGCTCTTGACCGGTGAGTCTATGTGTCTTAAATTATTTATAAATAATGAACAAATATAAGCAATTGGTCAAACTGAAATCAGATGCTGTTTTATTTCCATGTGGCATTGGACATAATCTGTTTTTTAATGATAAATTAAAAACTAATTTTTGAGGTAAATTGGTGATTTTAAGTGAATGTGGCAGGGAGACAGATCTGGAATCTTCCCATTCTGGGGGAAGCGTGTTTTTCTAAGTGCATTTTCTTCCTTACACTTTGAAGACAGGAGGAGACTATCCTTTCCTTTTTGTTCAAAATTTGTGGAGTATATAAGCTCTGGTAGGTTTTTGTGAAATAAGGAAAGTTACAGATTTTAAAAATAGAGCAAAATTCCTGAAGTTGAACTAATTAGGGTGGAAGAAAGCATTAAATACGTAGGTGAGCATATTTGGCTCAGCAAATCTTCAGGTCCTCTGTAAACAGAGCAGGAGCCATATGCCAAGCTGTCAGTTGTCCTGGGGCTGCAGAGAAGGCTGAAGGAAGCCACGGAGAAATACGAATAAAGGGACTAGAGGATAAACTTGCCAGAAGTGAGACCTGATCTGCAAGTGACACATTTACTTACTTTATGACCTCCCTGCTATCCTGAGGCCAAATGAGTACTACAGAGCTTTGCAACTGACGGCTCACGCTGTAGCAGAACAGTGCCTGGAAAGGAGCATCCTTGTGTCCAGCTTGGTCTGAGTGTGCTGAAGAGGCTGAATGGAAGCCTGGCTTTCTCGAGTGGTGAATATCATGTGCCAACTTGCTATTTTACTGTAGCTTTTACTTGAAATCACAGCAAATTTGTAAAGAATGCCTGACATTTGTGTATCAGTTAATGTAAAAAGTGTTTAGAGCTTGAAGGTCTTTATTATGCTGTGTATTTACCTTGGAGCTACAGCTTAAGGTGTAATTGGACTTTTTATTTGGAATATAATGTTGTACGTTATCAGATTTTATTATTGGGATCGATGTAGTTTTGGATTTTAATTGGTAAAACCCACCAGGGTTGTTTTTCTTATTGGAACAGAAATTCCGTTGTTAAGGAAAAATATTTTAAATGGATTTTCTTGTGTAAACCACTATGAAGTGATTAAAAGTAATAAGCTCTTCAAAAGACAGTGTCTTACAGTATTTGAAAGCTTATATACTAATTGGTTTTTCAGCGGTATGCTTGGCTCACCTGTGACTTTTTGTTCACCATCATGTTTTGCTACAAGGTAGTGCGTATCTTCTGATTTGCTCGCTATCTGTAGATTATTCCCTTATTATATATTTCACTGTTTCTTTATGATGTTTTCAGTGCCTTCAGGTGCTTTCTTATGTTCTAACAATTTTTTTTTTTTAAACAACTTTATTAAAAAAAGAAAACTTGATTTGATAAGTGGTACAATAAAAGATTGTTTTTATCTGTTTCTGGAATAGGAAAAAAGTAATTTCTATAAATTATTTTTGAGATATTTAGGTACTGTGAGATCAGAGGTTTTTATCACACTTGTGCTTTACAATGACATTTGTACCTTTACCTTTGGATGTTTTGATTCCTTGGTTCCTGTCTGTGAAACTATAACTGGCCAGTATGAAACCTTAAAGGACTTCTGTAATAGTATGTTGTTTTTCTTTGAAGATTTTTGAAAACAAACTATGTGAATAGAGATATAGTCTGGATCTGTCTTGAGATATGCAGCATTAACTTCCAGGTAGTGATTAGTTTGAAGCTTTGTGTAGAGCAGCTGGTAAGCCACTCTACATAGGGGATGTCTTTAGTAATAAAGAGGAAAACTTTCACCTTTAACAAGATTTTGTCTTCTGTACAGCTTGCCCAGTTTAGGCAGAGGAAAGCACAAACTGATGGACAGTCCACATCAAAGAAGCAGAAAAAGAAAAGGAAAACAGCAAGCATCAAAGATGAAGAATCAATACAAGATGGGATTGATATTGATAGATCTCGAGGTGATGAAACATCTACATGCAGTAGCCGAAGAGGAGCAGCTGCAACTGCTGACTTTGCTGTTACAAGAACTTTGCATAGTGGAGAAATTATCAAACACATCCAGGCTTACACCAATGAGGTAAGTTTGTTGTTGTAAACTGTTGGTGTAAACTGTAGTTTACAGGTTGGGGGGCAAAATAATTATTAATTTTGGGAATGGAAATAAATTATTTTTGAGGCTGTAGATATGGTTTCCTTGCCTCTGCTTTCTGTCTTTAAAATGTCCAGAGTGTTTTCTACTTGTCTGCTGGCATCTTGTTTTCCACAGTCAGTGTACCATAGATCACAGAAATTTTGTTTGCGCTGCTGTACTCCATAAATAGACAAAAGTTTGTTCATTTTATGCACTTTATTAAAAGTTTACAAATTGCTGTGGATTTTTGATCCCTGCAACCATGGCTACTGCAAAATGTAAAGCTAAGCATCTTTCTTGTATACATTACATACTTAGAGTCTTTCTTGTTAACGAGGAGTGAATTTAGAAAACACTACTTAGTACTGGATGGCTTAAGAGACTAATAAACAGATACTCTACTTTTACTACTATAATCCTGCTTGCTGATGGTTGGAAGGACATGCTCTCAGAAGGTTGTAAGATGCCTTGTGTGATATACACTGGCAGTCCAGGTCAGTTTTGAGTGGGCGTAAGTTCAGACCTAATATGTTGTTACCATTATGTATCTAGGACCAAGAGATGCTGATGTTATTTACAATATAGGTTATTTCATTACTGAAAGCAGTGCCTCCAAAATGAAATGAGTATCACTTTGAACTAGCAGTTCAGTTCAGATTGAGTTCTGTCCATGTGAATACAATCTTTTCTGACACAGACAGTACAAATGGCAGCGTGCATGAATGAAAACTCATAAAGTAATTGATCGACTTACGATTTTAAGCCTACAGGTACAGTAGATAGACTGAACTTCATAGATACTTGTTTTTAAAATTTAAGTTATTGTATTTAAAAATTCATGTCAAAGTTTCAAAAATGTCTGTAGTAACTCAGTGAAACTGTCTGTTAAATTCATAGCTTCCTCTTGAGGAGAGAATGGCATTTTAAAAGAGCGTTAATTACCAGAATGGTTGTTTTCACATGTGTAAAGATGAGACTTCTTTGTCTCTTAAGGAAAAGAGAAAGGAGCACTTTGTGAGGCTAGAAGGAATGATCAGCTCTTATCTACAGGTAAAGAGAGAGGACTGATAGGACAGAGAGTTGTTAAGAGGGAATTGCTTATACTGTTGTTTTAACAATACTATAGGCTACACACGCAACATAATTGCATGAAGAAACTTTCTTAGTCGAATGTATTTTGAAGTACATCATGATTGCATGTTCCCAGGCTCTGCTGTTATACTCACTCCCAGTCAAGATCCCTGCTACAATTGGAGAAATGGGGTAAAGTACAAAACCATAGAACAGTTTAGATTGGAAGGGACCTTTAAGATGATGTAGTCCAATTCTGTGCTCAAAGCAAGTCTAATGAAATCAGTTTGTTCCCAGTAGCCTATATTGACCTCTGAAAGCTAAAAGAAGACATTGATGGTTATAAAAATGAAGAAATTATGCTGTAGTTGCAAAAGATTTCTCACATAGATTTATTCTTAAGATCAGGCATTGTTTTTCTTAGATCTGTCTTATTCTGACCTGAATGAAAAAAAAAAATAAAGCAACTTATGTTAGTTTGGTTCATTTGTTCATTTTATAAATGAATTTAAATGAATTAGCATGGGGATTGATGTTCATTCATAACTTATCTCTGCTGAATTGTTCATGACTTATTGATTCTTATAACAGAATTTACTTCCACAAGGAAAAAAAAGCTACTCCCAACTGCGAGAGCATTTTTCTTTGTTACATGTTATCAGTGCCCTGCTTATTCATTTGAATAAGTAATTGATATTTTTGAGCTGAAAGATAATTGCTAAAGTGTCTGTGCAGTATTGATAGAAGAAGAAAAATTCTGAAATTGTTTCAAAGAATTTCTTAATTTACTGGTTTTGTTCTTTTAAGTGCAGTGCTTCAGATGGTAAGCCTGTATAATTGGATTAGAGCTTGCTTAGCTGAAATGGCAGCCAATGTAACAGGCAGTTTCAGGCTAATCCATGCAGTAGGGAATTAAAGACAGCTTCTTTGAGCTGTTTGCTTTTTCACCCAGTGTTAAATCTTTGTAGGCTGCTGTGTCAGGAGAGTAAGGCAAGATTACTGGAGGCATTATACAGGATTACTTTCTACCTAAATTTCAGTTCAATTTGCTTATTTCACCTTTTATTGGAATTCATATTTGGAATTGTCATTCTTATACCATGAAATAGAACATCTGAGTACACTGTATATCTATCTAAAAATCCTGACTGGACTTTCTTCTCATAGTTATTTAGTTAGATAAAAGTTAGATCTCCCTGCAACTTTTATACTATGAATTTTAGTCCTTGGACAAATATATTTGGTAGCAGTTTTAGAATGGCTTAACTGCTCACTCAAGTAGATAATAAAGTATATGGTCCCATGTTCATTGTTTCATTTTCATAACTTAGTCCAATTCCCTAAGATTTCACAGATAGGGAACAGAAACAGAGTAAGGAGGAGACGTTGGATGGGATTCTTGAGGAAAAGAAAGAAAAGTGACATTGATGATTATGAAGAAACAGAGGAGGCACCTAAATGAGAAAAAGTGTAGCTGCTGGATGTAGTTAAGGCACTCCCATGTTAGAAGTGTGAAAGCAAAGAGCAACCAAAGGCTTGAACTAGGAAAGAGGTATCCCGGGATATACAATAAAGTGGAGGACATTAGGGGTGAGGAGGGAAGGAAGAATAAGGAAAGTGAAATAAAATGTAGTAAGAATTAGGACTGGTAGTTAAACTCATCTTGCACTGAAAAAAAAAACAATTTGAAATTGCAGAATGATCTGTTTGCTCAACCACTATAAAGTGATAAAGCGAGCTCCTCAAGAGGAAATACTAGATTCTCTGGATGGTTATGACAAAAACTAACAATCTGGCCAACGACTGCTGGGATATCTTGCAAATTTTCTTTGGGGTATACAACAAACTCTCTACAAATAGTGATGTATAGTTAGATTTACTAACTCTGAAATTACCCATATAGAAGAATAGTCTTTGTGTATATACAAAGTATTTTGGGTTTTAGCTTGAAAATTTATAAGGCTGAGTTCTGTATTACCAAAGACAAGAAAACTCATTAAACACTCAGATTAGTTCTTTGGTGGTGGTGATTTCTGATGTGGGAAATTTAGACACTGAGTGGTGGGGTACCTCACTGCAGACTTATTTAAGGAGAATAAAGTAGAGATGCACTGATAGTTCCACTGGTAAATCTTATTCTTTATATGGAAGTTTTTGCTTGATTGAGACCATATTTAGTTAATAATCCTATAAATTTATCCTATCTGGAAGCCACATTATTATAGACTGCTGAAAGTCAGTATTTCAAAATGCAGCAAGCTTTTGATTGCTGTTTTACTGTAATTACAATTTTCTTGCAAACTGGCCTACCTAAAATAAACTTGATTTTGCTTCTGCCTACTAATTAATCCATGTTCAAAAATGAATCTAGAATTTTGTAGTTATGTTTGCGCAACATTTTACACTGAGGTCCTTTAAAAAGTCAATTGGATTCTATTAACGAATAGAGGATTTTCTAAAGAAACATAACAATCATTTCTCAGTTGTGGCCAATTTAGTATTTTAAGTTCTTTTGTTAGTGCTGTGATAATGTTGGACATCCAGTACTGAAGAACATCTCTTCTGAGCAGTTTCTCTGAAAAGGACATCCTGCTTTCCATAGGCAGATTTCCTACTTTCTGTATCATCTTGCAGTATTTCCTCTGAATGATGTTCAGCAATGAAATTAATTTTGATTTTCTGTAAAGTACTTATGTCTAATGTATTATCATTGTGATAGTAGCTGCCTAGATGATAGTTGGCTATAAAGGGCCTTTGAGATGTCTGTTCTGTGTATTATAGTCATCAATTGTTTTCTTAGCAAAGAAAATATTAAAGAATAAAAATTTATTGCTGGAAGAGATTAGCTATAAGAAAAAGCATGGTTGGTCAAATAAATGTTAACTAGCAACCTAAAGTCATAGTGAAACAGAAACCTATTTCTGATTCATAAATTAATGGGAGAATAGTTTTGTGTTGTGTTGCTAACAAAATGTCTATATATTTTTTTTTCTTTCTTTTTTTTTTTAATTATTTGCTTTTAAACTGAACCCCTCTGATGAGCTATGTAAAATTTAATTACTTGTGTTGACCAAAGAATAATAGAAGCATAGTGTGTGGATGGCTTAATAATGGAAGGTTTTTTTAATGAATTTTTTAATTATGGTTGGTCAGGTCTTGGGAATAGAGCAGCTAAAGAATAACATTGAAGTCTTACATTGTTGGAGGTTGATGTGTGCACTCATAGGATTTAAGTTTTTTTAATTGATTTTTAGCAAGGGGTGGATTAACCTCTTGATTCAGAAGACATATCCACTTAACTTGAGTTTATTTGTCCATCTTTCTGTAGCTCTCTTTGAATAAACCCCTTGGCAAATATACTTAGTATTAGCAGCCAAAGAAATAACTAGACTGTTTTGAAGGTTGAAGTAGACAGTTTTAAAAGATTATTTGTGCTGCTAGAAGATATTGCACAACTAAACTGTGACAGATTCTCATTAAAAATTATATGCCCACATATATGCATAACAGTGCAATTTTCCCTGGTCTTGAGCAAATTAATTTGCTTTTATTTAAATCCAGGATTTCAAGGAATTTAAGGTGACCTTTGCTATATATATTCAAACATTAATGGATACCTCTTATGTTTTTTGAATACTGTCTATTTTTTCAGAAAGAAATGGAAAATATCTTCTTTAATATTTGTAGATTGCCATCGTTGTAAATATTTTAATATTTTGTTTTAGCCGGAAATTGAAATTTCCACTGCAGTAGAAGATTACAGTTCTGAGGTAAGACTGAAGTAACACTTCCTTTTTAACTTTTCTTTTGACGTTTTCTTTTACATGTTTATTGAAATGCTGTGCACTGCTTTCCAAAAAGAGGAAGAAGGAAAGAATACACGTGATGTTATGTACAAAGCTATTTCAGATCATTACTGGTATGATCGATATACCATTAAAGCAAACATTTTGTTGACTTCATAATAGGATGGGTACTATTATCAGTAATACTGTGGATTTATGAGTTGTAACATTGTCACCATTGTGGTTGTAGTAATGCTTTGTATTGCCATTGAGTTGTGCGTAATTCCTTCTCATTTGCTATTAAAACATATTTAACAAGTTGATTATGTTTTAATGAGTTCCAAAGTAGCTGTTGCTCAAACACTGGCTGGTCATCACTCTGCTGCTGGTAGGTGGTGAGTGAGTGCCTTTACATCATTTATTTTTCCTACACTTATTGAACTATTTTTGTCTCAACTCATGTTTTTTTCTTTTTCCAATTCTTTCCCCATCCTGCTTCTGGGGGAGAATGAGTGACTGGGTACAGGCCTTAGCTACTGCACACCACCACATCCACTACGTGTCCCTGTCACTTAAGAGGGAAGTAGGCAATATGAAAATCCATTCTTGCCAAATAAAACAGTTTATTGTTTGTAAGAAGTAAACTACTTCATGTTCAACTGCGTGATGAGAATGTTTTTGCAAGAAATAGCTGTAGAATATCTGATGTCTATAAAAGTCGTTTGTAGTTTAAAAAAAAAAAATCATGGTTCGAACACGAGCTTTCTGTAGTTACAGTCCACTTTTTGTTGTGCAGCACTTTTGCAAAATACCCCAGAATCTTAAGTTTGGCAACTAGTAAGAGAGGATCAGGTAATCAAACATGCTTCCGTTGCTGAAGTGATTTGATTTAGGATACTTAGTGTTCTTTCTTTGATTTAGTCTTTTCTAGGAGAAGATCACCGCACTTCTCAGCCTCTCGTGAAATCACTGTTATAAAATTTTTCCATAGATTTTGTCTCAGCCTTTTTAGTTTGAGTCTTTTTACCGTACCTCTCTTCCCCAGTTAGACTCTTTCTTTCCCGCAGCTTCCTTCTGTCCTTGTTTATAAGCATTCTCACTTTCTTCTCGAGTGTTAGGAGAAGATGCTTGGGAGTGCACTGAAAATATTCCTTCACATTTATTGTTGATTACTTTCAGATATTGATTAGTGAACCAAATGGATCCTTGGTCCAGTCAGTTATGATCATTCTTATGGCATGTTTGTTGTGATGCAAATAAAAAAAATCTGAATGGGGCACATCTGGGTTGAAGATTCCAGTTCAACTGCTTGACAATGCTGTAAATGGAAGAAAGAAAAAATAAATGAAAGAGTGAAAGGTTCAACGGGTTGAAGCTAACATGAGGAAAAAGTCAGATTAAAGGCTTAATATTTGTCTTAGATAAAATATGCATTGTTCTGTCCAATGAATTAGAAGGAAAGAACAAAAAGAATCTGAGTTTAAATATGGTAAGATGATTGATAGTGCAGCATGTGCATAGAGTTTGCCATTGAAAGTGAAATAAATGCACTTTTGAACAACTACTGTGACCTTACTGTAACTTTTTAGAATATATGCATCACCACAGTATGTAATCATTGCTAAATGGAATATGTTTAAAGAGTGAACCTTTGAAAATAGTTGATAATGGCATTGATGTTCATATATCTATACACTCTCGTGTTTTTTGTAAGCCTTCTTTTAATTACTGAAAGGACTCGACCTCCTTTCTGGAATTCTTTGAATCCACACATTTTTACAAATACAAGTCCTTTTCATCCATCTTTTTATTTTTTTATCAGAACAACTATATTCTCTGTAGTGGTTTTTGTCAGAAATTATGTTGAAGTTGGGGCTCACAGTGAAATAGGTCGTAAATCATTTGCTTTGTTATAGTTGTTAAAATAAGCCATATGCTTTTAATTATTCAGCCCCTTCTCTTGGGGATTTGTATGAAATTTAGTGATAAGCACATCCCTCTTTGAGAGACTGACCAGACACATGGTTGTAAGTAGTTTACTAAAAATAAAAAATAAAAATATTGAAGAAACTAGTGAATGTTTCTATCAAAGTTGTTGTCTTACAGGATCCTTTTTTTTTAATATGGTCTCTTCTCCAGTGTTCTTCTGTCACCTCTCTAAATACCTACACTGTTAGAGGTGGTACTCAGACTGAAAATTGACATATCTTTTATATGACCCACTTCCTTTCTGAAACAAATTATTCAGTTTAAGCAAGAATGAAACCTACCTGAATAGTTTTACATTAAATGATTGTGGTGATTATGTATGTACAGTTATGGTCTAACCTCTGAACTAAGGGAAATTAGGCTTTTTCAGCAGTTAGTTGTTTGGGCTTTTTTTATAAGTGTGTAAGGTAAAATTGTTATTTTATATTTTTTATATTCCTTAATTTTTATGGTATCGATGTAATCTGCCTGAATTATTTCTTTCTCTCAGTGCCTCTTCCCAATTTGCAAACTGTATCTCAAAAAATGTTGATATGAATACTTACAAAATTATTTTATTTCCCTTTCTTGATCCTTACTTCTTTCCCTTTTCTTTGTAAATGCTAATGACATTTATATATGTTAACCTTTATGTATAATCACACAAAGAAATCTTCTGTTGTGTTTTAATACTGTATAGAAAAATATATTAAGCCATAATATTTTTGAAGACTGTTGTTATTTGTAAAAAGTTACTAACCTTATTTACATTCTATGATTGTCATTTTTTTGGTGAGAAACTGAAAATTATTTTCATATATAGAGTTTAAAAAAAACAAAATTATTTTCCTCAGTTGTCATAATTGCTAATTTTAGCTACGTTCCATAAAGTCAATTGTGACATGACTAGAAAACTGATTAAAATCCTAAGAGCACAGTCAAGAAGTGTTTGAGGTCTACGTATTTATTCTTGTAAATAACCAAGTGTCCAAAATGCACAAGAAAAGAAAAAACTAAAAACATTAAGTAAAATGTAACTCTATTCCAGATACTTTTGTATGTTTCTACTACTAAATCAAAACACTTTTCAAATGAGAATTCTGCTTACCAATCTAAAATAGGTTAAATTATTTTCATGCTTTTGGATATTTTTTACATTTTGCAATGAGTGGTCAGTAAGTAATGATTTACACTAAGCCCGAGTTTGCAGTATATAAGGAGAACTCTCTGTAATATGGACATCATTGTTACCAGTAATAACATATTTTGTGTAACAACTCAGTATTTTTGAGGTACGCTTTCAGGTATTCCAAGGTCCAAGGAGCATTAGCAAGGCAGTGTTGAATCTGTAGCGAAGTGCAGTGATTTCATAAATTTAATCTGACCTCTGGTGGCAATTGTCATCAATTGCTGCCTTACTTAGTGGTGGAAGTTGCTTTTTACTTGTATTTTTCTGAAGAAGCTTGTGTTCACTTGTCTAAGCATATGTATTTACTGATGCAGTTTTTCTTTTAGACTAGAATAGACTACAAATTGTATTTATATGTCATTATATTAGTTAATACCATGCTTGTGAATTAGTTTGAAAATACAAGTAAGGAAGAAAACTTGAAGTTAGGATGTCCTCTGGGAGACTTCCATAACTCACATGCCTTATGTTCACCCAAGCAGTTGCTCCTGAGTAGCAAATATGTTATAAAATTGCATTTTTCCTTACCTAGTGGTTATTTTTTTATACAGTTGTATTCAGGGCTCATTATTCCTTGCTTCAGTTACCTTCCTTTATCTTATCTTATGTGGTTTGATTTCTTCTTGAAACGTGTAATTGTGTTCTGGGAATATGTAACTAAGCACATCATGAGACGTTAAGGTATAAGGAAATTTCAGAGTTAAAGGTGAATTGCAAAGCTTTAAAAGAAGAAATTAAAAGACTGTACAGGCTTAAAGAAGAACTGTGTACAGATAAACCACGGGGCTCAGGAGACAGTGCCTGAGCCCAGTAGGCCTTATGCAGACATCTATTAACACTGAAGTTAATATCTGGACTTCAGGCTTCCTATATGGTAGAGGAGTGAGAAATTAATTTTGAAGAGATATTTTGAAGCTAATATCCAGCCACAGCCATCTGCCTGCACTGACAGGGCAGGATTCATGTACAGCCTGCAGCTGCTCGCAGGGATCCCATCCAGCGCTCAGAGTGGTGGTCTGAGGCCTTTTTGTGTAGATTGCAGTGCACGGTGTTGTCCTGTTGTTGTAACTTGGATTTTAAAAGGAGGCATAAGACATTTGAAAGGAGAAGGTGTGGGGTGAGAAACAGAGTTGTCTAAGGTGTTACTGTGGTTCGTATCTGTTACAGCTAACAACAAGGCTTCTGTGACATGAAGCAGCATTTCTAAAGTTCTACACAGTTGTTTGGATATGCTAAAATCCCTTTTAAGATTTTTCTGTAGAAATCTCAGCTGCCAGGGAGTCTGGAACATCTAATAAAGGCATTTATGTCTGCCCTAGCAAAGCTTGTTATAAAGCATGTAGGAGTCACTGGTTGTTCCACACTGGAATGATTCATGGGAAGAGAAGTGCATCCACTTCTCTGTGTGGTAGCTTACAAGAATCATACACTACATCTTTATCAATTAAGTCTAAATTAAATAAGAGTTAAAAAGAAGGAAAAGAAGTATTAATCCGGGCCATGAGCCAGAATCCAAATAAAAACATTAGTGCCAGGCACTGTGTAGACACTTCTATTTCTGAATGAAAAGCAAACATCTGGCAAAACACAAATGACGTGCACTGCCTCCACGAGTTGTCTGCACTGACGTTTGCTGAAATCTTATTTATTCTCTCTAAAATAAGGTAGTAATAATCTCATTGTGGTGTCCTTTTCATTGAGGAAGTCAGGAACTGAAAATGGCCATGTTTCAGCTCTGCAAATTCAAAGCTAATGCAGGATTATTCTTTCTCTTAATACAAATTTAATGACGATATTGATCCCATTTATAGCAGTACACTTCCATGTCGGGTAACATATTGATTTGCTCAGACATGATGGTCCTTTGTAAATAAGCCCTAATCTTAACTGTGGCAGGTATCTGAGCTATGTAGCCCCCCACCCCCCTTCTTTTTTTTATGTGAACACAGTATTCGTATGTGAAACGGTGTGATACCTTTCCATTTCTAGTGCCGTTATCTTTTTTCAGACTCTAATGTGATACAGAGCTCTGAGGAGAACTACAGCTTGTCTTTCTTGCTTGCTTTAAGACGTTGGTCTGTGATTCAAAAAGCTGCCAGTTAGTCTGACAGTTTGTCATGAATACAACAGAAGATTCCTTTTATCTTGAGTTTTTAATTCTTATTTTTTGATATAACTACTACTTTGACTTCCGCTTACTTTTTGGAAATTCATCATTATTGGTTCTGTAGAACCAAAATCTCACGGAAGCTTGATATGAGTCGCAGTATTAGGTGAGTGAAAGGATTTTTCATGAGTCTTATGTTGAATGTACAATTCCTGCTCCATTTTATTCTTAAAAAATTCCTTCAGGCTGTGAGTGTCAGTTTATGATACTGCCTTTCATCTGTTGTAGAGATTGCTGACTCTTAGAAGTAGTAGATTTTGGGTAAAGAGACATATTTTTGAAAACAACTATGTTTATTAATATTTAGAAATATTAAACGTGCAGTTTAAAATGCAGTATTACTACAGATAAAGCTTTGCATTGACCTTTAGATCTGGATTCCTTTGTTTTGTATGTATGTTTATGTGTATTTTGGTTTTAGACAGTAGTATCTGTTTTTGTGATTTTGTAAGGGAGCTTAACTGTTGCTTGTGCTAAATTCAATTCCAAAATCTTCCAAAAAGGTATTTTGTATTTCCAATGAAATAAATTTTTGTAGCATAAGAATTTACGTGGCTCTGCAAGAATCATCGTATAAGGTTCAAACAAATTAAAAATAGAAATCAAGCTTTATTTCAAGTAATAATGTATTTAGGAATTGTCTTTATACAGGTAAATGGTTGCAGTTTTGTGACAAGAACAGCTATACCTACAGATTTGATCAGGGTACAGTACTGCAAATTGAATTGTAATACTAATAAAGAATACTAAAAACCTCAAACAGTTCATTTTGAACAAAAATTGTGTTGTTGACTAATACTCTATTTTGCATGCTGTGCTGTGTATCTGCATTGCTTGTCATATGAATATTGTTTACCTTTAAACTTGAAATGCAAAATGTTTTACTACTTGTACTAAGGCTAATATTACAAAGCAGAACTTGCAGAACGCTTCATGCTTTTGAGATGTGAATTATACTAACAAAGGAGGTTGCCATGACAATAAGATCTTCAATGCTGTACTATATGTTAATGTTCTAAGGTGCCTTTATACAGAATTTGATATTCGAGTTTACTTATCTTTATAAAGCATAAAAAATGGTATGTTAAGGAACTTGGATTAATTTAGGAAGAAGAATTTGGAGTTGGAGAGATTTGTTCAGAGCATGGAATGCAACACTCTCTGATGCAACTAGAGGTGATGGAGAATGAATTGGCTGGGAAACAACAAGAGATTGAAGAGCTAAACAGAGAGCTAGAAGAAATGAGGGCAGCATATGGTACAGAAGGATTGCAACAGGTATAATTACCTTATGTTGCTTTCTGCTTGCTACTTGGTTATGTGCAAAAATGCAAAGTGTCACCTGAAAGAGTTTACTCTTAAGGGCAGATGTTCAGAATGCAGTCAGTGTGTGATGTAGAATTATATGTAATTTCTTTTAATCATATACCATGTGTTCTATTATTTGAGTGGCATTTTCATTGTGTGTCCTTTCTCTCTATATATTGTGACTAAAATTTCAGCGTTCTTTGCAGTGACTTTCTTTGACTCAGAAATGGAAAGATGATTTTCTTGAAGAAAAGTCCTAATTCTTCCTGTATTCTGCAAAGACTCCATTTTTTTAGTACCTTCTTGTTCCTCAAAGATATAAAATAAAAATAAAAGTAAATAAGGTTTTACTTCTTAAGGAATGGTATTGCTGAGTTGATCCTTGAACTAAAAAGGTGTTTGTTTGTCAGACTTAACAGTCTGAAATTACAGGGCCACTGTACCAAGATGTTCTAAGAGACATTTAATAACTTGGGATTGTTATTGTGGAAGTATTTCTCTAGTTAGAAATACCATTGGCGTATAACATTAGATTTTAAAGTTAAGTATGTAAAATAGTTTTTCTTCCAGTTTAAGCAAGTTCTGCATTCTTTAAAGTCAGTGCTATGTCATGCTTCATGTCTTTAGTTTCTTCTTTAATTTGAATTCAGGTCATCATAGGATGCCTGTCTTTGCTTTGCAAAGTTCTAGAGAACACAAAAATTGTTTTAAAATTGAGTCATTTTTTGCCTTCATTATTGCTGTGCAGTTATAATTTTCTGCTGTTTCCATTTGTATTTTATCTGTGAAAATGTCATGTTTTCCAGTGCACTGAAGTGATTTCTGAGTGGTCACCTTGCAGGTTTATCATTGCTTTGTCTGTTGGTGAATCCCTGGTGTTGTCTTTTAAGTCAGACTTAGCTTCTAATTATTGTGTCTTGTATCCATTGTGCTAAGATTAATATTCATAATTACAGCATACTAAAGAACATAACATAATTTTAGTTTCAAACAATCATGTTAGGAGCAAAATTACTGTTAGTTTTGCATGAGAAAGATTGAAGTGGAGATGTTTACATTTTTAAATGACCATGATTACTATTTAAAAAAAAAAAAGTAAAAAATCTGTTAAAACAGTTTGCAGTACACTAATGTTTAAAGTTGTTTTTAGCTACAGCATATTCTTCATGATAGTGGTACAGTGTGTAATATCCCTGCTGAGAAATGCATACAGTGTATGTTTCAGAAGAAGCAAAGAATTTTTAAAAGGAGCAGCTGCAAAAGACACATTGTGTGCATTGGCTCTGCCTGTTTGTTAAAATAAAATGGTCGAATAAAAGAAATTGAAAGGGAACATATAATGGTGTGTGGATATGAACAGATAAATTTTTAAATTTCTTTGAACAGATGCAAGAGGAAAGAGTTGACACACTTAAGTACCTGATCTATTCCTAAATTTTCTTTATTATAACAAGCATCTGGGATTTCCACTACATCTGTGCCTTTTAAGTTAGGAATTCTCCACAGTGTTCTGAAAAGAACTTCAAAAGATTTTTCTTGAATTTTCATAGTTTGGCATGTTTAAGGGCCTCTTGCTTTTTATGTCCCATTGAAGAATGTCTTTATCCTCTAAATCAGTGAGTTTTATCTTGGAGGTATTATAATTTTACTTCAAGGATTGGCATATGATCTGGAGAAACTTCTTTTTGAGAGCATAGTAAACTAAATAGTTGCAGAAGGCAATGGGTGATTTAAGAAATTTTCAAAGCATAGAGATGAAGCATGTACTAGCCTTGAAGGAGTTCAAATTGACAAGTGACTTGAAAGTGAATAACATATCTGTTTATGTATTTAAATACAGTTCCAATTTTTATTGTAGGATTTCTTACTACCTGGATTTTATGTTACCAAAACAAACAAACAAAAAAAAAAAAAACCAAAAACCTTGCAAAAGAATTTTTTCTGTCCTTTTATTATTTCTTCATCACTACAAATTACAAAAGATGAATCTATTAAATGCATTGCATCAGATGTGCAACTTGAGCTAATTTTCTGATGCAGTTGTATGAATAAGTTCTGCAATGTAAGATATTGGATAGCCTCACTTTTATACCTTTAATACAATGAATGCAATTTTGTTGCACTTTCAGTGGGAGGTGGCATAGCTTGCATTTATTGTGGGAAAAGTTTGGACCTGAATAGTTGGGCAAAATTGCTGATAATTATATAATTAAGTACCTGGACTGCCTTTGTGATGATTTGTTTACGTGGCCATTCTCTCTCATTTTAAAGCAAACTTTAAATTTAACTTCTCAAAAATTCAAATTTTGTCTTTTGATGAGTATGTTTATAGAAAATTTATGCACAGTTGAATGACAACAAACAAACGTTTCTAAAATACTTATGTATAAGAGTTTGTGAAAACATAAATTCCCTGGTATGTCTGTGTGACATCTTTTTAGTAGAGTGGCATGGGTTTGATGTGTATTACTAGTTTAAATTTTATCTTTCGTAGCTGCAAGAATTTGAAGCTGCTATCAAAAAAAGAGATGATATCATCACTCAGCTTACCACTAACCTACAGCAGGCACGGAAGGAAAAAGATGAAACTATGAGGGAGTTTTTAGAGCTAACAGAACAAAGCCAAAAACTGCAAATCCAGTTTCAGCATGTAAGTTACAGCACTAACAAGTTTATTTGATTTTGAAAACTGGTGTCACTTTGGAGGATACATAAATAGCTGATTCCTGCAGAAGCAAAATCTTGTGATTTTGTGTTTTTGGTTCCTTGGTATAGATTTGCAGTCAGTTTAACAGTCCTACAGTCATCATTATAGAAGATATAGAGATGAGTCTGTTTTCTCTCCTACTCTTTAGTAATAGCTGTCGATAAATAGTGGATAATGACAGTTATCTCAGGGAGAAAAAGTTCATGTAATTATTGTTTTTAAAGTTTTGGGCTGAAATCCAACCTGTTACCTTTCCAATCAAAACAGCCAGCTATTAGCTTTGGTTTGTCACTGTTTAATGTTCCAGTCCTATATTTTTGGATAAAATCTGCCTCTTCTGGTATTCATTCCTTTTAATTAGCAAATTAATTAATTCTGTTAATAAATTAAAGTTGGATTTGGGGAACAGTAATTTTGAGTAGTTCATCTTACCATTTGAGATTTTTCTGAAACACTGTTGTCTTATGCTAGTTCACTGTAAAATAATTTCATATGAAATATTTTTATTGATTGTAGTAGTATTTCAGTTCCTTGCAAGAGACCTTCTAAAATGTTACGATTATGTTCGTGCTTATGAGGTGTAATAAGAAAGTGAAAATCATAGCTGTCTCTGTAATCAAACTGTTTCTTGTAATCTTGATTTATTTATTTATTTTTTAATATATACAAGTTACAGGCAAGTGAAGCCCTAAGGAACACCAGCCACAGTTGCACAGCTGCTGACTTATTGCAAGCCAAGCAACAGATACTTTCTCATCAGCAACAGCTAGAAGATCAAGAATGTCTACTGAAGAATTACCAAAAGAAAAATGAAGAATTTGAAGTTCAGATAACACATCTTCAAGGGATGATCAAAACATATGAAATGGTATGTTCCTTATCAGAAATGTGTCTTTGCTATTCCGTTTCCTTTTCATGATTTTGTAGTCTCATTAAAATTTTTTTGGCCCTTTGAAAGAGCCACGTCTATTAACTTACACATTATTTACTTAGAATTTTCAGCTTAAGTGCTTATGTCAACAGTATGTATCATGTTTTTAAAAATTGCAAAAAATTTACAAGAATCATTGAAACTATACAACATTAAAATGCCTTTATTAAATGACATTTTGTTAGAAAAAATTTAACAGAACTTGCTTAGTTTTCTGTGATGAGGAATTAATTTTTTATATACATTAATATTGTCCACAATTGAAAGCTTAGAAGTAGCTAAAAATTAAAAGTGAGAAAAAAGCAAAGCTTTCAGGAAATTGTGCAAAATAGCTTTTGGAATAACGTAGCACAACTGGAAAAAAAATGGAAAAAAAGATTTTTTCATGTTTGTTTTTGTTTGGATTTTTTTTTTTTTTTTTTTGCATATGAAGGGAAAAAGTCACATACCCCAAATATACAGAAATCCTTCCAGAGAAGGCAATAAATAAATAATGTAGTACTTATAAATGATCTCTAGCCAATGATATTATCAAGAATGACATAATGGTTCAATAGCTAAGTGTATAAATGTTCCATTGTGTTAAGAAAATGAACTAAAATTGGTTTTGCTCCTTTTTTAAGGAAAAGCAAAGAAATGAGAAAGAAGATATGAATAAACTACAAGAAAAAGAGGCATTAGTTGAAGAGCTGGAAGCAAAACTTAAAGAAGAAGAAAAAAAATCGTTTCAGCTTAAGGAAAAATTATCAGATGTCAGTAAATTGCATGAAGAATTAAAAGAACAAATTTCACTAAAGAACCTGGAGATAAGTAATATGAGAATTGAACTTACCACCTACAAACAGAAAGAAAGACAATGTTCTGGTGAAATAAAACAACTAATGGGAACTGTGGAAGAGCTACAGAAACGATGTTATAAAGACAGCCAGTCTGAAGCTGACATTGTGCAAAGAATGGAATTAGAAACACAAAGGAGACTGGCACAACTTCAGGCTGAATTAGATGAAATGCATGGCCAGCAGATCGTACAAATGAAGCAAGAATTAATTAAGCAGCATGCAATGGAAATTGAACAACGTCTTGCGCAACAAAAAGTAGAATTGGAGAAAACTTCTAGTCTATGTTTGAGTGATAATGTTAATAAAGATCAAATGCATTTAATGAATATTAAAATTAATGAACTGAATGTGAAATTGCAAGATGCTGATAATGAGAGGGAAAAAATAAAGCAAGAACTGTCAAAACAGATGGAAGTAATTTCAGCAGAGAAGTCTTTTCAGCAAACTAAAATTGAAGATCTTCTCCAAGAACTGAATTTTTCAAGGGAGCAGGTTCAAAGAGCCAAACAAACTATAATGGATATGGAATGTAGGTTGAATGAAGCTGAAAAATATCAGTTTGTGATTGAAGATCTAAAAACTCAGCTGGCTTCTGCCTCAGAATTTAGGAAGGAATTAGAACTAAAACATGAGGCAGAAGTCACAAATTACAAAATAAAACTTGAAATGCTAGAAAGAGAGAAGGATGCAGTTTTGGACAGAATGGCAGAATCTCAAGAAGCAGAATTAGAGAGGCTGAGGACAAAGCTTTTGTTTAGTCATGAAGAGGAGCTTTCCAGACTTAAAGAAGACTTACAAAAAGAGCACATGGTTAACATGGAAAGCCTTAAAGATAACTTGAATATGCACCATAAGCAGCAGTTGGATGGAGTGAAAAAAGAAATGAGTCAAAAGATAGAAGCCATGCAGCTTGAAAAGGACAACTTAATCACAAAGCAAAACCAGTTGATATTAGAGATTTCAAAGCTTAAAGATTTACAGCAGTCTATTGTAAATTCTAAATCTGAAGAAATGACACTTCAGATCCATGAACTGCAGAAAGAAATTGAAGTGCTTAGGCAAGAAGAAAAAGAAAAAGGTAGTCTTGAACAAGAAATTCAAGAGCTGCAGCTTAAAACTGAATTGATGCAGAAACAAATGAGGGAGAGAGAAGATAGCCTTCAAAACAAATGTAGTGAACTTGAAACACAGAATAATCTTCTTCAAGGGGAAAACAAAACTCTTGAAGAGAAATTAAAAAGCATGTTGGTAATCTCTGAAGAAAATGCCATTTTGAATGACAGTGTGAGTTGTAAGTCAGAAAATTTGGATGTGCAAAAAAGAATAGAAAACCTGATTACTGAAAATGAGCAACTTAAGAAACAAAATATTCAACTCCAAGAAGATACTGAAAAGCAGAAGAGTGCATTTTTGTCTACTGAGAAAGAACTTGAAGCTAATTACAAAGGGCTGCAGAAAGAATGTGAAAGTCTTCTGAAGGCAAAGAACGTGTTAGAAGAGAACATGAATAAGCTGGAAGCTGAATATAAAATCAAACTTAAAGCTTTGAGTGAAGAACTTCACCATCTGCAAAGCAATAGACCAGTTTTATTTAAAAGTAGAACTTCCAGTTTTGAGGAGAGTAACGAAAAAAGGGTGTTTAGGGCAGACACTCCTGAAGCTGGAGAAGTTGTTGAGAAAGATGCAACAGAACTTATGGAAAAGCTTGAAGTTACCCAGCGTGAGAAACTGGAATTATCCCTGAGACTTTCCGATCTTTCTGAACAGCTGAAGTCAAAGCATAGTGAAGTTTGTCATTTAAGTGAAAAGGTTAAATCCTTAAAAGATGAGAAAGACAAAGTTCTAGCAAAATGCAAAGAACTAGAATGTATAATTAGCCATGCTAAGAGAGAAAATGTTAGTAACACTGAACCTAAGACAAAATGCTTTAAAGGAAAAGGTCGAGGGACAGCTACTCCAGTGTGTGAAAGTAGAAAGAAAGCATCTGCTGCAAGCAATGAAGTTGGTGAAGGAATAAATGTAAGAGAAAATCAGGGCTCAGGTAAAGCTATCCGTCATCAGGTTACAGAAGTACAGGAAATTCAGCAAATGTTGAAACCAGAACAGCCGGCTTTTGTAGAACATTTGCATGAAATGACTGACGGGCTGATGGATGAAACATCATTAATAGCCATTACGCAGACTGAAAATAATAATCTTCAGCAGCAAGTGAATACATTAAAATCAGAACAGGTATGTTACATAAAACTGTAGAGAGAGAATCATTTACCTATGGTAACTTTTAGGAGCTTGCCCTTGGAAACTTGTATCATATTTTTCCTTTAAACTGCTTTAAAATGCATGTGAAAAATTATGAGTAGGTGTCAGAGAGTGGCTAGTAGTTTTAAGTTACTGTATGAATGACTGGACCTATAAACTGTGGTCAGTATATAGAAAGATGCTATTTTTTGGTTGGAAGAAATATCTTTCAATTGCATTCAATTAAATCAACAACAGCAAAGCAATAGTGAGGAGGAGGAGAAGACATCTAGAGCACTTCATCTTTTGATGTAGCACGGAATTACTTGTGATGAAAACTTAGTCAAAACAAATTTTTTTCATCTATGATTAGCTTTTCAGCTCTTTAAGTACTCCAGTAAACAATCCATAGAGAGATTAAAACTCTTGACTTTTTCAGTTATGTTTTATCAGACTTGTCAAATAGTAATATTCCTCTATCAAATTTCTTGTGTATGTGTGGTTATCACTACTTAAGCAATGTGTCCAGTTCTCAGTGTGAGGGGAGATGTAGATTTTTAAGGAACGTGGGAAGATGGTCTTAACTGAAGTTTGTTGTTCAATTAAGTCAAAATAGTCTGGTTCTCTGCTGAGATTTCCAGAAACATAAAGGCCAAGCCTTCCTTGTTATATCAGCTTTTAGTCTGCAAGCACTGTTAGTCTTGCTGGATAAGTTTAGGTTGTTTAGGAATCTGTTCTACCCAAAGTATTTAACGTCACCAGTGTCCATTGTAACAGGAGCTAGTTTTCAGCCACTCCAGTCTGTAGAATAGAATAACATAACTTGGAAGGGACATCTGGAAATCGTCTGGTCCAAACCCTACACAAAGCAGGGCTGGCTTTGTTCAGTAATTTTTTTAAATTTTGTGTGTTTGTTACATTTGTCCTCATCCACAGATAGACTGAGGTAGCATAGCAGACTGATCAGGTTGATGTGTATACTATTTAAGATTCTTCTTTTCCATTTCATTTAGTTTCATTGGAAATCTAAGCAGTCTCCTGTTTGGCACTTATCATGCCACCTGCGAGTAAGGTGCCAGACAAAACAAAAGTGCAGTTTTCAAATGTGATTTTCTGTAGTGATTCCATAGAAAATAATCTGCGCTCAAACAATCTCAGGCATGCAAATTCTCAGCCATAGAGTAACTGAGGAAGTAGTTTGTGTTCTCAATATGAAGTGCAGTGTGTAAAGATCATTGTTACTTGCGACTCTCTTGCCCACGGCAGGAAATGAAGCATTTAGTGTTTTGTTATTTAATGTCTTTTTATTGTTATTATTATTTTATTATTACAAGTTGATAAAGTGTCTCAACTACTTTGTAACAGTTCAAGTTTTCAAAATTGCATATTTAAAATTACTTAATATGTAACATATATGCAGCACATTCCATTCAACAAGTATTAATTTCAGAAATTTACCAAGACTGGACATTCTTGAATTTATTTTTTTTTCATTCTTTGTAAAGAGTGTGTTTTTATTCAAAGGCTGATTTACAGCTACAGATGGAAGCACAGCGCATTTGCCTGTCCCTGGTTTATTCAGCTCACGTAGACCAGGTCCGTGAGCACCTGAAAACAGAAAAAGAGAGTGAACTTTGCAGTCTTAAAGAGGAGCTTCTACGTAGTCATTTACAAGAGATGAATGATCTTAAAAAAGTTCATCAAATGGAGCTCCAGACCATGAAAATTCAACCAGCAGGTAACTTGAGAAAATTATAAGAGTGTAGCTCTTGATAGGAAATATAATGTCTTTAAAATAAAATTAGTACAAGAGTATGGGGAGAAGGAGCACATGGCTGTCCAATAAGTTATTTTTGAAGAACTTTTTACAGTGATTTTTGTCATAGTATTTCCCTATTATAAATGGTCTGTTGCTGAGGATATTTAAAGAAAGGATAAAAATAATATAAAAAATAGGAATGGAAAGTATTACTCATGTTTTGCTATTTGTATTAGATCAGTTAATTGCAAGGAATGATGTAATATTCATCTTTCCATTTGTATTATTTACTACAATATTAAACAAATGCATCATGAAAATATTTTTAAACTTGTTTCATTCAGTGGTCTTTAAATTTATGGATTGGCTTGCTTCCTTATTAAATAAGGTTTTTTGATACTACTTTCAGGAACATTGTTCTTTGCCTTTTTTCCTCCATGGGATTCTGTGGTATCAGATTTATTTTCTGTCACTCCATTATTTGCCCTTGTGTAATTTTTTTGCATAATAAGTTCTTTGCTCTCTTGTATTTTTGAGTAATGTTTGATATTTCTGGAGTTCATTAACACATGAAGCCAGTTGAAAAATTGTTGTGTTTAAAAATAATAACATTAATAATTTGTATTCGTAGATGATGAAGTCTCATCTTCTCAGAGACTTATAGAAAAGCTGAATGAAGCTATAACTGAGGAATGTTCTAGGCTCACGCAGGTAAGACTTAACTAAAAGCTTTTTTTTTTAGTTTAACACTTGAAAATGAGGAATAATGTATACAGTGAGTCATCATGTTTTTCTGCATCATCTTTAACCTGCTCTAGCTGACCCTACTTTGTGCATCATCAACAGGTTTTCTTTGCAGCTTTTCTTTTTGCCTTGATCTCTGAATACAAAACTGATCTTCTAAAATAATGTTGCAAAGGTTTTTGCATTTTTTTCCTTAACTGTTTCATGTCCTTCTACAGCAAATTCTTCTTATGCTTAGTCTTAATCTTCAGGGCAGTGTTTTTCAGTAACTAAATATGTAATCAAAAGTTGAAGATTCTTTTTGCATTTGCTCTAGTACCAGGTACCAATTACAGTATTTTTTCATGTTTTTTGATACATTATTAAACAATTCTTCACTTTTTTTCTGTTTCATTTCTTGTGCAGATTTTCCATGATAGTTGGAATAAAAAATCTTCAACTGTGATAGAAGCTGGTGATAGGGAACAGGATATTTTCAAAAGATCTCCTGCTGAGAAGGAAAAACTTGATATGGAATTAACAAGACACAGTGGTCAAATTCAAGGTAATGGCATTGTACTATCATACTGGTTAAACAAACATTGATTTCAAGTATTTAGACTAGCAATTATGTCACTGGTTGTTCAGATGCTAATGTAGCTGCCAATAGGTGCCTAAATAGCTGCTTCAAAGATTTCCTCACTATTCTGAACAACTTTTCTTATGAATATTTCCTTGTGCTGTTTTTATAGTGAAAATTGGTGAAAAAAGTGATTATATTTTTCTTCTTATGTAGAAGCTAGCAGTTCTACCAAAAAAATCACATATACCAACACTATGTAGAAAAAGTACATTCTAAAACTTGGAGGTGCCCCATTTGTTTCAATGTGTTATCTCTATTGAATAACTTTTCAGCAAAGTACTTGTAACTAATACATTGTATTAAGGTTTATGATAAAATGTTCATTATCTTTTGCTCTAATTCCTTGATGATTGTTTAACTTAGCTATGCAAGAACATATGGAAGCACTCCTGCATAAGATACTGGAAGAATACAGTAGGCTAAGAAAACTTCAAACAGAGTTGATGAAAGATTGCAAACAGGTAAACTTTTTATATTATTGCAGTCTATAGGCCTTTAATTTGTACTGTTCCACGAATTCCTCTTGAAATGAAAAAATGTATTTGAAGTCATGCTTATGCATCCTGGTTGAATGACATAGCAATGGATTGGTGAGATAAATTGGAGAAGACTGCTGCCTGTGTCACAGAATCACAGAATGGCCTGAGTCTGAAGGTTTGTCTCTTCCAACCCCTGCACAAAGCAGAGTCAGCTTAACCAGGCTTCCTAAGACAATATTCTGTTGAGTATCTCCAAGGATGGGATGGAAACTACACAACTCCAGTGGGCAACCTTCTTTTCTCCAGGCTGCCGAGCTCTCTTGGACTCTCATTATAAAACAATTACTCCAAGCTCCTCACCTCCCTTATGGCTCTCTGCTGAACTGAGTTTCTCTTGTGCTAGAGAGCACAGCAATGGAAGAGTGAAATATCAGCTTCCTCATCTTCACAGCAATGCTCTAATGCAGTCCAAGGGGCTGCTGGACTTCTGTCTTATTAGAGCATTGCTGGCTTCTGTTTAACTTGCTGTTCACAAAGGACTCAAGTTCCTTTTTCATTCAGTCTGAACAGGATGATCAACTAGCTATAAATGAATACTTGATCATTCAAGCTGTAAAATGAAACATATTTGTTATGTCAATTACATTTTCCTGTGTATTGGCCACTGACCTTTTGTATATGTCTATAGATACAGTTAATATTTTTATTATTGCTGTGCAATAATAAAGTCTTTTGTATTGACTTTATTATTTCTTAGGTCAAAGAAGCATGGCTGTCGTCCTCAGAAACTGAAAGAAGAAAAGAAGAAGAACCTAACAATTTGGAAACAAGAAGGGAATCTTTGCCAGCCTTTTCACAAAGTCTAAAGGGTAAAAAGATACATATGCTGTTTTTAATGTATACATATTCAAAGAGAGCAAGAGAAGAGAGGATGACTAACCTTTAACTGACTCTTAGTTTACAACTTGAATCATGTAAGAGCTTTTTGCAAATTATACAGTATGATACCATTCTTTTCTTAAATCTCTAAAATTTGATTGAATTGCTTTCTGTGAAGCAGTTTTGGTTTGTTCTTGTTCAGTTTCCACAGCTAGAGCTCTGTTACTCTCAAGAAATAACAGGAGAGAGAGGTTTTGTTCAATTTTGCAAAATGGGAGACTGAGTTATCTACTATGGAAAAAAATTAATATGAATAAATTTTTAACTGGTGTAATTATTCAGTTGCATCACTGATAAGAGTTTGGGATGGGAATGAATTTATACTATTATAATTTTTTTTCCCTTTTCCATTTTCAAATAATCTGCATATAGATCCTAAAATTCATGAGCATTGTTGGAAGGAGATAGAAAATGTTAAAACACAGCTTGAAGAACAACACGCTCAAGAGGTGGAGCACCTCAGGTCTTATTTCCAGCAACAACTGAAAGAAAGTGAAGAGAGGTACACAGCAGAGATTGTACATTTACAGGATAAGCTTCGGAGTGATGAGGTATCCTCTGACTACACAAGGTATAATCAGTTCTTTAATGCTTACCACTTTGTACTTCCTACAAACAGAAGTGTTCCAAATAACTGTTCATGTAAGGCTATGTGTTTTACTTTGAAATTTGAGAAATTATTTATAAACACATCAGTCACATTCTTTTTTTTTTTCAAGAGATGTTGATTGCTGCCAAGAAATTACATAAACATTATGAACATAGTGCAGCATTTAGAATTAAAAAATGTTGTAAAATATGTTGTATTGTATTTTTATAGTGAACACAGGGAGATCTGTTAATTGAATTAATATATAAGCATCACATCATATATATTTTATATATATATATATATATATATATATATATATATATATATATATATTATTATATATATATATATATATTATATCATATATAACATTTTAGCTATAAGTTCATAAACTTTCAACTCAGTAGGCCACTAAAAACTTGACCACCCTTGCAGCTCCAGGCAATGTAGTTGGCCTTATACTGTATTGTATGTACCCTAGCATACTTGTGTGGAATCGGTATTGTTGGAGAATATGTAGCAATAAAGCCTGTGGCAGAATTGAGGTCAGCTTAGCAGGTTCTGGCTTTCACAAGTCATGGGCCATAGGACAAGCTCATCAGCCTCTTCCTGGCCCTGACCAATGACCATTCCAACCTGAAAGAAGTAGTGTTCCTTGGGGACAATCCTGACAACTGCAGAGCCTGTTGTTGATGATGATTCTTCGACTAGAATCAGTGGGTGTGTTTAGGGTGTTGTAGGTGCTTTCGATTGTGATCTGTTCAGTGTCCTCTCTTATTTGCTGCTTTTCATTTGTTTCATTTGATGTACTCAAAATCTGTTCAGTATTTATGTGTTTTTCATTTCTCTTGATGTACCTTTATTTGAGGGAGAACTCTCAGGATTTGTCAGCCAGTGCCAGGCTGTGAAGAGAAAACAGAGTCACAATAGCAATAAGAGATGTTACTTAGGAGGAAGAAGTTGTTGTTTATATTTTTCTACAAATTGTCAATTATTTTATACTCTTACAACAGCAGTCTTTTAAAAAGGTCAAAGGAGTGTAGTAAGATGAATCCTTAGAGGCTGAGACAAATGAAGATAAAAATGTTTTCCTTAACCATTAAAACTCAAACAGCTGCTTTTCCCTGACTGTAAGAGTATCTTATGATATCTTATTTCAGTTATTTCTGTTTTTCTATCTTCAAACAGTGTTCTTTTCATTCCTTAAAATGTATTTCTGGTCTTCATCAAATTTAACACGGATGCTAAAAATATTGGGTTAGTTTTTGCAGCTAAAAATGGAAAAGATTATAAAATTATCTTTTTGGACTCCCATTTCAGGATTCTTTAACTCAGATTTGAGCAAAAGAAAAGCAAAAAGCTTTTTGTAAAACCGAGCATAGATGAAGACTGTAAATCTCACAGACAATAGTTACCTTCTAATAAGCTGTTTTCCACCCTCTTAGCAAGCTATTCATTTCTTTGTGCTAGCAGATCACAAAGAGATTTTTCTAAATTGATACTGTATCTTACCCTTTTGACAATGTATTTCTGTTAAGTCTTTTTCGGTGTGATAATGAAAAGGGAACTGCAGTTTTCATGTGTGTGGTTTTTTTTTTTAACTGATTTGCAGCACTGAATATATTTCGACATGTTAATATTTAAATATAAACTGAATCATACTGGATTTCTTGCTGTTTTCATGTGTACTCCATTTCTTACTGAGTCATATGAGTGACGAATCAAATCCTAATGATTCAAACAGGCACTATAGTATTCACTTTAATTTTGTAGTCACTGAGCACTACATGTTCTTAAGGAGCTGTAAAACAGTTGTTTGGGTGGTGTTGGCAAAACTGATGTTAAGAAGTCTTATATTGATGGAGCCTGGTATATGGAAGGCAGATGAATTATAAACTAAGAGCATATGAAATTAATGATGTGGGGAGAGAGATGTTGTGAAGAAAATATTTGCAGTTATTGGTCTTTGAATGTGCATGGTGCATATGCATATTCATATAGGTGCATATTTGAATGGAAGAAAAAATAATGCATACTGAAACATTTATTTTATTTTAAGCCCTGACCTTTTTGCTTCTTTTACTTTCTTAGTATATCCCCAGAGTCACAAATAAAGCTAAAAGAGTCCTTCGGGAAAGTGAAGTGCAGTGAAAGTCCTCATCAGCAGAGAGAGGATGCAGCACTGGAGGTACCATATAACTCAGTTAATAACAATGGATATAATTTAGGTGCTACAGGCTATCAGATGAAATTGAAATACTGACTAGCATTTGATAGTAATAAAATAATTATCTCAGTACTATGTTCTACACTTGACTATCCACATTAGAGAAAGTAGGAAAAAGAAATTTTGCAAAAAAAGGACTTCTAAAAATTATAAGACATAAACTTGCTTTATTGGTCCTGTCTTTTCCATTTTAATTTTTATTTTGTATTGATTCTCTGAAACAAGATTTTTGGATTGGACGGCTTCTCATAAAAGTGAAAAAATGGTAGTGTTCAAAGATTTCTTCAGGTTTTTTTAAAATATTGAGACTTTTCTTTAAAGGCTACTCATGGAAAAAAAGATATTTAAGTGAAATCCTAGTACTTTTTAAGTATAGACTGCACAATTTAGAAGAAACTTTGGAAAAAAACAGTCCCAAAGATCTTAGAAACCAAATGCAAATGGAAGAGACTCCATACATTCCTTCTCTAGTATTGCTTTAATCCTTGCTCAGAAATTCTCCACTTTGAAATATAGTGATGTTGTTTTCTGGTGTGATCCTGTGGTTTCTCCGTTGATTCCTCTGCATTTTGATAGTTCAAGTAGTGCTAGAAAATCCATTCTTTCAAACTCAATTTTTAAAATTATTTTGGCACAGAAATGCGGGGGTTTCCTTTACCCTTTCTTTTATTTTGTGGTACAGAATTTTGTTGTTTATATCAAATAGGGATGTGCTGGTTGAGGAAAAAATAATCTCTTAAAGCATTTAAAAATCATGAAATAAAAATGCAAATGCACGATTTGAGATTTCATGGTTTTTTTACAGCTTGCTAACGAAATTGAAATGAAAAATGATCTGGACGTTGTACAATTGCTAGAAAAACAGTACCAGGAAAGATTAGAAGAAGAAATAGCAAAGGTATTGCTTTTATTTTGTTACTTCAAAATATGCTTTAAAACACTGCCACTTTTATTTATTGTTCCTGATAGTTCATACAGTTGCAATATTGCATGCTAAATTCTGTTTTTGCTTTTTTTATCAAAGATTTGATTCCTTCTGATTCTGAAAATGAAAGTCTTTTTAATAAGCTTTCTGAAACATTTTGGTTGCATGGGTGTGTTGGGATTTTTTGTTTGTTTCTTTGATAGTGTTTGTTTGTTTCTTTACTATGGGACTCATTCATTGTGTTCAATGTGTCCAACAAACCTATTGTTTGGTTTCATGGCTTTTCATTTGTATCCAGCCAGTCCTTTGACTAGTGCCCTGTTCCTACCACATAATATCTGTTCATGTGCAGGATTGTGTTTTCTTTTAAAACTCCAATGAATACAGATGACACACAACCATTCTCATTACTTAAATATTTTTAGAAAATCCTGAGATTTAGGGAGTGGGTTTCTTGCTACTTGAGGCTCAGCAGCTGGTCAATTCAAAAGATGTTAACAGTTTCACATATTTTCTGATCATATTTAATTATGCATTTTAGTGTATGGTGTAAAATATATAGTTTTTTATTGTATTTGGTGACTTTCATTAGGCTTTATAGATAAGAGTATATTGTTTCATTGTGGATTTACTCATTATTTGATTTCCAAAGGCATTTTCACTTCCTTTTGGAATGAATTATCCCTGCTTTTTATGCATTTATGCCAATATGATGACGTAAAAACAAGAGAATCAAATTAGTATTAAAAATTGGTAAAAAGTAAGAGAATGCTTCTTCAAAAGGTTTGTGATCTGAGTTAAGAAAAATGTTACAGACAGCAGCAGATGATGACATAAACTAAAGCAATCCAAATTTCCGGAGTAAAAGTTTCATCTATCTCATTTGCTATCCTAAATCTAGCAAAAAGGTGCTTATGTGATTGAAAATGGATTATTTGTATTAAATGGAGATGCTTAGCAATGAAAAGGTTACTAATCTGTTGTAACTGAAACTTCAACTTTATAGTACTTGTAGAATTTTCCTTCTGGTCAAGTAAATACTTGTGCTGAGTATCAAGCACATGGCTCTGCTGCCCAAAATCAGTGTCAGTGGAATATTTATGGCTGATGCTTGGATGGATAGAGGAAGCTTAGTATGGCTGCATTTCTGTGACTCACCTTATAGATTCTAGACTATTTTATGCATATATACATATGGATATATAGCAGAACTGGATAATTCCCCGCTAAATGTATTTTAATCAAAAATAGCATCACAATTTATTGGACTGCTTTAGACACTGCATGCCTATATTTTAAGATATGTCTGTTCATAATATTGGCAAATTATATATGTATTATAATATCTATATTCTTTTACCTTTGTATTTACTTCTATTTTAAAAATAGTAAAATCATAGATCAGAACTATTAGTACTTGTATTTATATTATTGATGGCAAACAGGGAGATTTCTTCTGCAGTAAGAGATACTGTAAAGTATAAATTAATGCGTATTTTTCTCATTTCTTCAGGTAATTGTGTCAATGAGTGTAGCATTTGCCAAACAGAGTGAATTGTCAAGAATTGCTAGGCAGAAGAAAGAAGAAACACAAGCACAAATTGTGCGTCAACAGGGAATGCATTTTAAAATGAAAAGGGAATGTAGCATAGAAGAGGTTGATGGCCCTCTCAAGAAAGTAACAGAAAAATGCAAACATGAAGAACTGAAATCACTTTGCAAGGAACTCAGTGAAGAGTCTGGTGAGATGGGCTTGCTTGGAGAACAGCTTTGTTCTAACACCAAGTCTGATTATGTGTTAGGACAGACCACGCATGAATCAGTGACTGCTGAAGGGCTTTTCTCCCATGCCCAAGGGCATACAGCAGAGGAAACATTGGTGAGTGTTTGAAAAAAAAGATAGGTAAAGTATAATAACGCATTTGAATAACATATTTGAATATAGTTCCATTTCAATGTGAAGTCACCAAAGAAAGAAATTAAGATGAAAATTGGAATGTTTTCTTTTGCCTTTAAAAAGGATGACAGCTTTAGATCTCAAATTATCTACCTTCGTTTAAATACTTTACCACATTATCATAGCATTCTGCTATGCTGTGAGGAAGGGAATTCCCACTGTTTGTGGGAAAACAGGTTATTCCATTTTTTGTTAAAACTGTGTTGCAAGCAGTAAATGACATAAAGACCTTTTAAGCTAGTTTTTTAGTTTTCTAGTGCCTGTGCATGGAGTAGATTAAAAAATGGTGTTTAAAGAGTTAGAGACCCTTGTGATAAAGAGTATCATCTGAAAACAAAAATTATGAAAGTAATATGTAAACATTACTGAATCTCATGTTAAGCATTTCAGAAACATGAGTTGAAGGAAAAGATCTATAATAAATATGTTAAAAGCGGCCTATTATTTAATCCTACTGTACTTTTGTTCTTTATTGAATTTGGCACCAGCTAGAGCAAAAAGTTACTCTTTCAAATTTTGTAACAGTTAAATATTTTACTCTTGTATTATCTTGATAGTGAATACATCAGGAATTATAATGTTCTGATCTGTATGATGCTATTCTCTCAAACTTCTGTTGCAGTACACACACACACTCTCACTCACTCACTCACTCAGAGACGTATATGTCTGCCACTACATTTTCTTTTGAGATCCCTGTCAGTTAAAAAGCATTAGAGTTATTTTGAAACTCTCCTCTGTTTTGAAACAGAGGAGAGCCATGAAGATGATCATGGGACTGGAGAACCTCCCTTATGAAGACAGGTTGAGGGAGCTGGGTTTGTTCAGCCTGGAGAAAAGAAGGCTGCAGGATGACCTCATTGCAGCTTTTCAATACCTAAAGGGAGCCTACAAACAGGAGGGGAATCAACTCTTTGAAAGGGTAGATAACTGCAGGACAAGGGGAAATGGTTATAAGCTGAGGGAGGGAAGATTTAGATTGGATGTCGGGGGGAAGTTTTTTATAGAGAAATTGGTGAGGTGCTGGAACAGGCTGCCCAGAGAGGTTGTGGATGCCCCGTCCCTGGAAGTGTTCAAGGCCAGATTGGATGGGGCCCTGGGCAGCCTGGTCTAGTATTGAATGTGGAGGTCGGTGGCCCTGCATGTGGCAGGGGTTTGGAGATTCATGATCCTTGAGGTCCCTTCCAACCCTGGCTATTCTGTGATTCTGTGAAAAGCTTTATTTAAATGGACAATGTGGGCTTTCCAATAAAGAGGCAAGAAGTTAATGCCTTAGCAATATCTGTTTTAATTTGTGAAAGTATTTTCTAAAAGGTATTTAAATCTTTCCTAGTAACTGTCTTTGGACATGAAATGTTAAAATAATTACAATATTTCAGTGCAACAATACGATGGCAGCATCAGATATGGAAACTTCAAGTCAGCTGTTGATATATGAGGAACGCTTGGAAGATATGCGTCAGGAACTGGTTCGGCAGTATCAGGAACATCAGCAGGCAACAGAATTACTGAGACAAGGGCATATGCAGCAAATGGAACGTCAGAAAGAAAATCAAGAGCAACTTCTAGCAGAGCTTGAGAGTCTTAAAGTGCAATTAGCCGAGGTAATGTGGTACCTGACACAATGAACTAACAATGGTTTGGCTAAGAGACCTCACCGCTCAGGTTTATTTAATATTTATGTATCTATTCATGCACATCTTTAATGTATGCATGCACACACATACGTGTCTATTCTTATGTATACACACATATGCCATATTCCAGTTACATGGCCCTGTGCAGGATGCAGGTTAGCAAGCGCTGACATCAATGAAGCCCCCAGTCACAGCTGGAAATACTACAGAATGCTGCACTTTTCGTACCCACTTGAAGTTGTAACTTCAGCATTATCTACATCTTCCTGCAGAGCTCTCTTCCCCACCACCCATTTTCCTTTTCCCCTCTTTTGGCATTAGCGTGATTGTTTTGAGGGCTGCGAAACAAAAGCCTGGTAAGTTAGGGGAACACGGACTTTTAGTACTCGCTTTGTCTAGTCTGGTTTCTAGCTAATTTGTCTGTTGTCATGCTCCTTCCATCACTTTTTTTTTTTCCTTTTCCCCTAGTCAGCTCAATTTTATGGAGTAGAAGTTTATCCACTCTGTTTTTCTGCAGCATCATCTGTTGCTTCTTTAATAGAATCTAAATCACACTAATAGGAGATGCATTTTGTTTTCCAAGGCTTTGGAAGCTGGCAGGAATTTCAACACGTATTTGCATGCCAACTAATGCCAAAGACATCCTGAATAGGGAAGTCATTTCAAGTAGGACAAAGTGCTTTGGCAATCTTTTTTTTTTTTTTATCATAAATGATGAAGTCCTTATGGATTATGTCAGAATGAAATGAAATCAGTGTGGTTCAGTGGGAAACACTGCTGCATTTCTTTGCCTTTGAATACTGTATCTCATTCAAAGTCTATAGCAGATATGCTAATGAAACTCATTAAGCTCATTAATTTATCTTAGTAATTGAGTCTTCAAAAAAAAAATGTCATTTACAGACTTGTCCTCAATCCTTGAAGGCAAATTGAAAGGCCAAATAAGCCTGATTTCAGAAGAATTTTTCTTGCTCTAATTTGTTTCCAAAACTGTAATGTTACACATGGAAATAATATTCTAAAATTCTTTAATTTCACTGTGGTGTGGAACTTTGTTTCCTTCAGATTTTACCCAAACTGTTCTGCTTAATTTTGGGGTCAAGGAGCTTGGGAAACTAGAGTGCAAGTCACTTGTATTCTGGTTATCTGGCTCTTGTACAGTGACTGTTATCGTTTCCTCTCACCTACTTTATAGATGTTTTTGTATCATTTATCCTGGTAATATTTCCTTTTAATATATATACACATTAGCCTTTATCTCTGTGCTGATTTGCAGCTGCATCATTTGTCAGGGTTAGCAAACTGATGGAAAATATTACAACTTGTGCTGTTAGCTTTTCTCTGTTTTTTTTGTGTGTGTCAAAGATGTTTATGCATAAGAACTGCATCGGAATTTATACATCACGTTTAAGCCTTGAACACTTCGGCAATTCTAAAAGAACATGTGTGGGGGCTTTTAAAAGAACATATTTTCATATTTTTTTCTCTGCTGTTCAGTGTATGTGTGATGGCACATGACATTTAGATGTTAAACTTCCAGTTTACATTGTGACCACCTTATTTCATAAAGAGCACAGAAATGGTAGGAAAGTCTTAAATAAGCCATAAGATACCAAAAGTACTATTGATTGAGTTTAGTTCTAGAAAGCTTTCAGCCTCTTTATATCCATTTAAAGAAATGGACTGAATTTTCACTGTGCAAAATATGTAAAAAATTAGAAGTGACAGGACTCCCTGGTACTCAGAAGCTTAAAAACCAATCTGTGCCTCTGTACCACTTCTTTCTTAGCGCGTCTCAATGGAGAATGACAACCTGGCTGCAGAGAGAGAGAGAATGCTTTTGGAAGAACTGAAATCATTGAGACAACATCCTATTCCTGGAAAAGAGAGGCTCTTCCGTGAGCTACAGAACAGCAGCACGCAAACAGAGGTGAGTGTGGACTTTGGCTTTGTTGGCAGCTGTGACATACAAAACTAGTAAGATCTGGTTTTACTGCAGCTGTTTTTGATGTAATATAGTTTCCTAAAAGATGTAGGGTACTTCTTGTATGGAGCAAGTTTAAGAACTGTTAGAGTTTAAGGTACTGGTAGACTTAGTTTCTACTTCAGGGCAGCAGAAGCAAGTTTAGCAGCTTGTAGGTGGGGATTAATACAGCTGTTTGCTCAGGTAAGCTCATATTCATATTGCTATAGCAACAACAACTGAAAGCACAAGGACTGTTTAATCAACATAACAAAGTGCTTTCTAATACGCCCTACCTTGGACTTCCTGTTTTGTTTTTGTTTTAGTTTAACTTTTTCCGCCTGGGAAAAGTGTTTCTTGATTTGTGTTTTCACGCAAAAATTTATTAACAGCACACAGCTGATTTCAGTTCTAAATTTCATATTCTACTGCTTCTTCGAAGAATATGTGGTTTCTGGCATGACAGGATTTCTCTCTATTTTGTCTTCTCTCCCTCTGCAAAAACTTGCTCAGAAGGAAAATGAAAACCAAAATGATGTAAGAGAGCAAATCTCTGAGGATGAAGATGAAGGAAGAAAGCCAGATGAAGTATCTTCAGTTCTGCTTTCTAAAGAAAGGTGCCTAGAACTGTTAATTAAGAAAATACTCCTTAAAAAAAAGAAAAAAATATTTTTATGATGTTCTTGCTCTTAAGTTAATAATATTTATAAGCTTTATTGTGATGGAAGTTCATGATAATGGTATTTTTGATTTTAGATAACTATATTTCTAAGTTTACAGACTTAAGATGAAACAAAATCTTGTTTTATAAAGTCTGTTTTTTTAATGCATAGAGAATTGATCAAATTTTAGTTTTACTATGTCTTTCCTGTATAGAATCATAATTTCTACAGAGGTATATACATAACACATTGTATTTTATATATATTAAATTCATATTAATTATGTAATTATTGTATATGATAATACATTTTGAGTATTCTATAACTTCTGTAATCTGTGTAGATGAGCAATCTGTAATTGTCATCCTGAAAAAAGAGTAAGTCAAAGGTGAATCTCTGACCACTTTAAAAGAAAATCTAGAAAAAATCTAAGTATATAAGTATAAAAAATATAAGTGATATAAGTACATACTTGATTTTAAAAAAAACGTCTTTTAACACAAATGTACTTTTTAATGTTTGTTTATGTTATCTGTTTTTCAGTCCTAAAGAAATCTTTATTTTACTGATTCCATTCCAATTTTTCCTAGTTGCAATGGTTTGTAAAGGGGTAACACTTCCACTGAAAGCAGAGGAAAATGAAATGTCTGATGAATTTCTGTCCAGCAGGCATGTTTATCAGAAGGCCAATGAAAAACTCATGAAGATTCTTTTGGAAGTTGTAAAGACGACTGTGGCCATGGAAGAAACAATTGGTCGCCATGTTCTTGTGTTACTGGATAGGTCTGGGAAAGTCCAGCCTTCCAAACCAGCCGGATGGGACACAGAGGCAGAGGATTCGGTAAAACCTACTATCCGTGTGGGATATGAAAAAGGTACTTATTGGATGGTTTTCTATTTCATAACAATTTGCATTTGTCGTTCTTTGGGTTTTTTTTGAGTATGACCCAGATGCTTATGACTCATATCCAGTGTCCTTTTGCAAAGCCTGCAACAGAATGGGAAAGTGATTGAGAAATAGAAAAATAAATATGTTCCTGTTGAGGAAGGCAAAGAGTAAGAGAATGAAAAGTAGCTTCATGGCATCTTTCACCAACATGACACCTTCTTTATGCATGTGGAATGGGAGCTGGTGTCAAAGGCTGTATCTCTGCTACAGACAGTGTATAGAGGGCAGCTGGCATGGGACTGCCTGTATTTATGCTTGTGCTTTTCCTTAGCCTTCTATAAAGAGGTTGGCGGCATGCAAACGGCCTTTTGGAAACAGTTCTGGGAACTTTCTGACTGCCAAGCCTTTCCATTTTACTTTGGGATGGGAAATGAAGTGGGTGTAGTTTGCTTATGTTGAAACAATTTATAGTATCTTCAGCCATAACCAGCTGTCTGTCTTCCACGCTGTCTCTTAGCCAAATGATAACAATAACAATGACCAGGCTCAAAGTTTATCTCTTCCTACTGTAATACAAGGTGGTCTTTAAATTTATATGAATTGCATTTTAGATCAACTTTCTATATTGAAAATAACAGTTTATAAGTATTTTTTGTATTCTTTGTGCTCTCATTGTGTAGTGTAAAAAGCATTGGGATTTCCAAAACATACTTTGCTCAAAGAAATAGATATGTTCCAGTTATAAAATAAGTGATTAGAGGTCATCACAGTTGTATTTGTTGAGTTGTTACCTGGTGTATTTACTGATGTTAGTTCCTAGTTATATCATGCCTATTCATAGAGCACTTTCTGCTCTAGGAATGTTTTCTCCCACATTCTTATTTGCTGTGAATATTGCTCCCTGTTTTCAGATAAAAAATATGTAACTCTGTACAAAGGGCTAAAACGTCATTACTGCCCTTTGCTCTGCACAGGCATGCACACTACACACTACGTGCTTTCACTTTTTGCCTGCTCCTCCACAGCAATGTGTATACTTGCCACAAATTGTTGTCAGTAACATTTCTTAGTAGGGATTGTTTGTATTACATACATGTGGGAGAACACAGAAGACTACCTTTCTTTGATATATTGGGTGGGCAAACTATAAAATTGTGCTGTCATAATACTGTTATCTAAATGTACTACAGACCCCGTTCCTTTGAAGATTTCTGATTAAAGTGTATTTTCTTAAGCAAAAGGGAAATGTATTCAATTCCACTGGCAATGAAGGTCTGCTTCATCATTGTTAATACTCTTATGTTTGCTATTAATGTGTTTTAAAGATGCACCTAAGGATTCACTGTTTTAACAGAACAATTTGTCTGTTATTGTGATTCCCCCTTAGCACAGAGCTGCACTGGGCTATCAGCTGTATACATACCTGGTCAGAAATAGTGATGCAGAAGTGAAAAAAAACAAATAAATAAACCAAAAAGTAAGGATTAAAGGAGACTCAAATTAGCAGTGGTTGTAATGGGTGAATGTAGAGTGTGTAACTGACTTCTGATGTAGTATTTGCAGTTTACTTTTTTCTCTCTCTTTCAAAACATCTCAAAAGCATTCTTCCTGTGCTTGTAGTTCTGCCAGTCAGGTCAGACAGCCCTTCTAGTCACTGCGCTGTTTCATCAGCTGAAGTATTCAATCCTACTTTAAATAGAAATATTCTGCTTGTGCTCTCAGGACCGATGCTGCTCATTTTCCCACAGAATGGCCCAAAAGAACATAATCTCTTAAGAAAATCTACCTTTGTTTTCTGGAAGATAGAAGTTGATAGATACTATCTATCCGTGTATTTTGAGCTCTGCATGTTGTTGTATTTAGTTCTAAACAAATTTCCTTTTATATTGCTTAGGAAATTTGTAGGAATAAATTTGTAGGAATAAAAATTTGATAATAGAAAAAAAATAATGCGTTCACTAAATTAAATCACCTCTGACCTTCCAAACATAATCCACGTTTATTGACAAGCAAAGTTCAGATTATTGTTTCCGCTGAGTTGTTTCAGCATTTTAGGAGCTGAATCATTAAGGTCACTTGCTTATAATTGTTAACTTCACTTACACAGCATATAGAGGTTTTCTTGAGACCTCCACTGGACTATTGGCTAACACGGGATTTCATTTCTAGAATAGAGAGTAAAGTTCCAAGTTCAGCCATAAAGCATACCATTTGAAGTTAACAGCATCTGTGCAAAGTAATTGGGTGAGTTTGGAGGCTGGGGCCAGAAATCACCATGAAAGAGCGCCTTTCATGCTCTACCTGGGGTCCTGTGTGGTTGTGGCAACCCTTGAACATTAAACCCTGTGATGTACTTCCTGAGCTCCTTCTTTCCTGTGTATGAGGAACAAGTAGTGAGTGGTTATATTCACTGAACTGTACTGAATTTTTTGTTGGTTTTCAGCTTGTAACCCCTAAACATAATTCCTTGTAGAAGTGTGGGAGTAAACTGAGACCTTAGGTCCAAGTAACACAAAATATATCTCAAATGAAATAGATACTGCTTCATAAATGTCAGTTGAGAGCTTATAAACAACATCTATGTCTGCAACTTGTGAGTAAACACTGTATCTTATGGTTTTGCGGACCATGGCATCTGACATGCTGAACTACAACCTTCATGACAAAGAAAAAACTATAAACCTTTTTCATTGCAATGAGTGAGTTTACACTAGGAAAAGACATGTTTGTTTTTGAGGGTTGTATTCTATTCATTGTTTTGTATCAAGGAAAAATAGGATTTGGAGAAGCAGAATTTAGTTTTAATACTCAGAGCAGAGATTATGTTGATAACCATTATGAGGATTAGTACAAATTGGGGTTAGGTATTCAACTGCCATGAGGAGTTAATTAGATTTAACAGTGTTTCTATTTCTTGCAATCACTGAAAATCTTCTAGAGATGCTGTGCCATAAAGGAACTGGGATTGTTTGATCTGGAGAAGGGGAGACTCACCTTATCACTCTCTACACCTTCTGAAAAGAGGTTGTAGCAAGGTGGAGGTCATCTTCTTACATAATCTTGCATCAGGCTGCATATTTCTGTAGTTATTTTCTATAATGTTCATTTTTCTATTTGATTTACACTCATCATCGCACAATTCAGATGTACCTATCAAGCAATTCACCAAAATGTAAGGGTTATAGAAGATGAATTTTAGACTGAGATTCACTTATCATTGCCAACTTCATTCACATTTGTGAATAGATTGAAATTTTTGTCTGTCTTTAAAGACAGTATTTTTTCTAGATAGGAAAATTGAAATATGAAAGAATTTTTTAAAAAGTTCAAAAAAAAAAAGTCAATAGGCATTGACTTACAAGGAATAGTTATCTACTATTGGGTTGTACCGCTGTAGTATTTCGTACTGAATTTGAGATTTTAAAGCAGGAGCGTGCTTTCACTTGTGTTGCTTAAATAAATTCTAAATTAAGCTAATTTAGTATTTTCTAGGTGGATTACTGTCAGTTTAATACCACAAGCAGACTCTCTGCCTCCTGCTTTCAACCAAAGTGGATAAATGCCTTTAAGCCAATTCAGACCTCAGGAAGACTGAGAGTAGCAAGATATCACATTGCCCATCAGTAGGAGCAGTTACCATACTTGGCTTGTTCAGCTCCTCATTTTAATCAATTTTAAAGATAATAACGGTGCTGAATGCTGATGAATTGTAATTCAGACAGCTTCTCAGGATAAAGACTACATGTATATCATTCCCTTTACTCTCTCAGGTCTGTGTTTTTGCATCACGAACGTGAACAATCGTGTTTTAAAGGATGCTAATGTAGCTGGGCACTGAGGAAAGAATGACTGATGGTCAGAGTGTTTCTGGTTTTTGGGGTTTTTTTATATTTTATAAGACAGTTTTGTAGTCATTACTGCAATTTATTCCAAAGAGTAAGAAATACAAAGCATACTGAAAGGATGTCTAAAAGATCCTGTTAATATCTCCTTTTCTCTCTCTCTCTCCAGCTCATTTCTAGCTAACACATTGAGTGTTTTGTTTATGTAAATTTTATTAAGTATTATTAAGGTATTTCCATTTTGTCTTTGTGATCAAGACAAAATATTTTTATCATGCTCTGATTTGTGTTTCTATCCATATCTCATAGTTTTCATGTATTGAAGTCCTAATAGTCTACATCAATACTATTGTTTTTCCAGAGTCCTGTTCCTCCTACCATGGCAGTAGTATGGGAGATGATGATATTAGTATGTGGTCAGGAGCTGCAGAGGAAGGACTGCTGAGCCAACATCTTGCAGAAAGTGGAGTGGAATTAGACCCTGAAAATGAAGAACTGGTTCTGAATATTAGTTCTCGACTGCAAGCGGCTGTTGAAAAACTTCTGGAAGCTATCAATGAAACTTCCAATCAGGTAGTGTGTGATCTAATAGTAATGTGTTTTGAATTTTGTTTGTCTTAATTTTTTTGTTGTATTCTTTATTTTTCTCATGAACGTTTTTTTACGTGCCTAAAATCTATAGACTCATTTTCAAAGCTGAAACGGTGCTTCAGGTGCCTATTCCAAAAATTCTGCTTCAGCATTACTTCACTGATGAATTTAGATTCACACTGGGAATTGGGCTTGGACTACAAAGGATGCCTGAATTTAGGCGTGTTTATCCATCCGGGGTGGTTTTTCATTCCTCATGCAAGTCATTCACATTTTGCTGCAAACCAGAGATGAGACAGGAGGTGTCACAGCACATCTAACAGACCCATGTGAAGGGAGAGGTATAAAGGGAACTGTGCCTGGTTCACTTGATATTTTGGTCAATTAATTCATCAAAAAGATGGAGCTCTCTGACTGTCGCTTCTGACTATGATTTTAACCTGGTGGATTAAACATATGCCTTTCTTGCTATCAAAAAAGGAGTCTGCAGTCCAGTTTTCTAGTGTGTGTTTGAGGTATGTGGCTCATGGATAGCTTCCAAAGAGGCAGCATATGGATATTTCTTTCTTCATTGCTGTAGGGGTATTTGCACAGTGGGATTTTAGTTTCTCTCTGGAGTATGTCTCTGTTAATTGAAGTTTGAAGGTATACTGAGAAAATACTTGATATCTCACAGTCTGTTCTTAGTTCACTGTCATTTGAAGAACTCAGTCTTTAAATCAGTTCTTTACCAGAATTCAAAGGCTGTAATGTGCTTTATACTGCAGACCTATATGTGAGTTAACAGGCAATGTAGACAAACAACTTCAAAGTGTTGCAGTAATTAAGAATTAATGCTGCAACTATAGAAGTATGGTCAATTCTCTATTACAGTTGGTGTTTCTTGCAAATATATTGCTGCTGCTATTTAAACACAGTAGTTCTGTACATAAATGATTTTATTTTTGTGACTGATGTTTTTAAAGTAAGTACGTTTTATGATACCTGTGAAAGTAATCAATATATTTAAGCAGCTTATTTTTATTTATTCTCTAGTGATCAGGAAGATTTATTTTACCTTCACAACATCATAGCTGAGACTTTGCCAATATCTGTTGCCAATGTCTGTTGTACAGTTACTGAGTTGCGTACAATTCCTGTATATACTGAGATTACATCTTTAAATTACTACATGAAATACTGTAGGATGGAGAAAGTAGCCTAAATCAGTCACAGAGTGAAAAGAATTTTAACCTTTCCTCTTAATAATTTGTGTTGCGCATACAAGCCACTACGCTTTTCCTAAAACAAACTTTAAAGAGTGAGAGAAACCTGGCAACATCTTCAAAGTGACTGCTTGAGACCTGTCTGAACACACATTTCAGACTGAAGTGCAGTTTGAATCCTTTCAGGCAAGACGCAGAGTGGGTGTGTTATAATTCCGATTTCACCTGCTGCTGTTATATACAGGTAAATAAGTCAGGCCCCTCCCCTGTTCTTTGGCTGGGAGATATTAACAGAAAGTCTTGAAACAAGCAGAGTCTGAGAAAGCTCTTCCTGTTCAGTTAACTTGAAGAACAGGAATGAAGGCAAACAACGACATCTCTGTATTTCTCTTTCATTGGCCGTAGGGGAGGTGGAAAATCATTTTTAGTTTCTGTTCAGCTACCGTGCTTGTCTGCTGGAGTGTACCTGCTCAGGTAAAACAAAATCATGCTTCCCTGCCGTGGAAATTACCTGCCAGCTACTACTGGAAGATTTGTGTTGCTTTTTCATGTGAAACTTCTCCAAGGAGGATTTTTAGGAGTGACCATATGAAGTTTTCGTGCATCTCCCCCTTGGATTTCTGCGCTCCTGAGTTACTCTTCTGACCCTGGGGATTCTCAGTAGGTTTGTCACTGACAGTACTGATGCATGTTCTCAGACTGCTATATGTACATGTTCTGTTACAAATTTCTCTTAGCAATTTCTAAAGGCAGTTTAGCTAGTGCAAAATACCAATGTGGAAGTTAAGAAGACAGTAACAGCAGCCTTTGGGAATGGATTCTTACCGCACATACTGGGCAGCTAATCTGTTGAATCCTCTGTGGACAGAAGGCCAAGAAGAAGACATTTGTGAGGTTGAATCTCGTGTGCCTTTGCCATATCCTTTTCCTTTCACTGAACACTTGGATGAGAATAATTCGGTAGTTGTAAATACTGCAATTTTTCACTTCAAACACAAAAAAAATGGGCACATTTTAAAAGTTGTTTCTAAAATTTCCTTGCCTACACCGCCTTACTCAGTAAGTATAATTTTTTTTTCTTTTTTTTTTTCTTTTTTTTAGAAAATATCTAACTGCTTAAATAGAAGAGAATGAATGCAGTGAAAACTGCTGTAAACTTGCTATGTATTGCTAGTGAGCATTTTTCCTAGACAGTTTTAAATGAACTCTGAAACAGCTTTGGTTATAATTTTTTTTTTCTAACAAAAGAAATTTAGCAGACATGGATGTATACTAATTTGTAGACTTAAAATCTTTTTTTAAAGTATGTCAATTATACTTATTACATTTTTTTTCTCTATGAGTAATTTATGAAGTGGGGGGAGGGCACTGCAATCAGTTAAAGTTTTCCTTTGTAGCTTTCATGCACTGAGTAGTACCATTAACTAGCACAAGCTTGCTAATGTCTTCTAATGATTCCATAAGAGAATTTCTGTACTTGAAAAATAGTTCTCATGTTTCTGTTTCTTTTTGAGTTTTTTTTTAGTATTATATGGAATGTTATATTAACTTGTAATTACTGAAAAGAGCTGGTGAACAATTTTTGAGTTTTAATTAGTGTTGCAATAGTGTGCATGTGATGCATTTCAGTAAGCTTTTTTTGTTGTTTTATTCATGCAGTAAACTTGTTGTTTACTTTTCTTTTACTGAGAAGGGGCTCTGAATTTAAAATGCAGAACTTCAAAATGTAAGAATAGAGTAATAAGGCTCTACAATTTTAAAATATTTTAATCCAGTGCAGATATTCAACTGCAGTGCTGCAGAGTCTCTTCCATTTTTAAACTCTTGTCAGAGTGCTCCTATTCAAGGTAATGGTGTCCATCCAAAAAGGAATGCTCCAGAAATTAAATTAAGTCTTTGGATTCAGTGTATTACAAAAGAGAATGAATGTAGAAAAGAATGTACTCAAACATTCTTTTCAATGTTGTTTCAATTTCGTTTTATTTATAAATGGATAATTTTGTGTGTAATCTTCTGTAAAATATTCCTAACCTGTTTTTGTCAGCTAATTGTACTCATGACCTGAGGTGAAGATACTCAGAAAGCCATTATTTTTAAAGAAATTGACAGATATTTGTTCAATATAAACTGTAGCAAAGCCAAAAAAGTTACTGTCTTACAAATATTTGCCAGTTATCCACAATATTAAAGGGGAAAAAATGGGAAAGAAGCAGGAAATAGGCGTTACTTCCTTTTCTGAAGCTGACATGTTGTCTTTGTTTGAATACTGGACACACCAAGAACTCACACCCCATTCAGATCTGTCAGTTTGTATTTGAGCCCCTCCAAGAGCTGGATGTAGACTGTATATGTTAATATTGAGAAGTATGGGTCTTCTTGGTAATTGACCCATTTGCTATTACATATTTTGTGTAATCAGTAGTTCATTATCTTGGTGTTTTCATTCATTTTCGTGATTAGGAGAGAAAGAGATGAAAAACTTATGTCAGTTTATATCAAAACTTCTGCTAGTTTTATGCACTATATTTAGCTATTCCAGGCATATGGTGCATGATAGCTTACTCATATGCGTATTTACTCGTGTAAAGAAAGGTGAATCTAGTGTAAACTCATAAACCTTAAATTACCGGAGCAAAGACTCGTATCTAGCCAGGTAGCTCATTCAGTTCAGTATGCTGAGAACTGTTTGTTTGCATATGCTTTTATACAGAATGTCTTCCTGTTGTTGTCTGTGAATGTGTGTTGATCTTATAAATGTCCACTGAAATTTTGTAGGAATTCTCATCACGCTGTTAAGCTGCTAGTAATGAAATATGAGAAAGAGAACTTTATTTATCACGGTTATTTAATTTATCTAATCTCTGTAATTTTCCCCTCTGGTAGCTTGAACATGCCAAAATTACCCAGACAGAACTCATGCGAGAATCCTTCAAAAAGCAAGAAGAGGCCACAGAGTTTATCAGGTATCAGGAAGAGCTGCAAGAACGTCTCAGTGAAGAGACCAAAGCCAGAGAGCAGTTGGCTTTGGAGCTTAGTAAAGCTGAAGGTGAGTTGTTAATCTTTGCACTGACTAACCTATTAACTGGGTAAAGAAACTTCAAATTAGATCAGTTTCTTAGCAAACTTCAGAATGTTACCACTGTGTAATTCTGTTCAGCAATTTTTAATTGCTTTTTATTGAAAATAATAGTTTGGATACGTATTTATTTTGTTATGTGCAATCAAACTGAAGTATTAGCAACTTAGAGTCATAGAACATAATAGTTCATGTTGGAAGCCTGCTCAAAGCAGGGTCAGCTAAAGCAGATTTCCCAGAACTGTGTCCAGCTTATTCTAGTGTTTCATCACCCTCAAGGTGGGGGATAGGGGAAGGAAAAAAAATTAATCTTACATTTTAATGTAGTTTCCTGAATTTCATTTTGTGCCTTCTGCCTCTTGACCTTAACTTAGATCCACAAAACACAGATAAAAACAGACACTTCAGCCTGAATTTGGTGATACAGTGATTATATATTTCAACTTACACTTTGAAGTGCTGTCTCTAAGCATATTTGCAGCCAGATCAAGAAGCAATTAAAAATATTAATGTTCCAGAGTGTTACAACCAAGGAAATCTAGCATCTTTTTTAACATCAGAAAAAATATAAACAAATCTAGAGGTTTTAATGCCTTCTTTGTAGTCAAAAGGCCTTATTGTTAAAGCAGCCTTACTGAATGTTTTGTTTCCATCTAGCATTTCTATTATTATCCTTATATAGAAATTAGTAACTGAAATTGGGAAAAGATGCAAAAAACATCTGTCCTATGTGTAAGATAAAAGAATAGATTAGAAGAATAATGTATTAGTTCAGCAGAATTCTCTGTTTCAGAGTGGGAGCAAGTAGTTTCATAGCTAAATTTTATTGCTGGAGAATGCCACCTTGCCAGCTTTCCTCTTCTTTTTAAATAGATAATCCAAGGTGAGTTCACATGCTATTAATAGTTGTGACACACACAACTGGAAAGGAAATGTAGGTTTCTAAGCCGTGTCTCTAAAATCACTGCTAGTAGTTTTATAACTCTTGAATTCATTACATCTTTTTTCAAGCTTTTTTTGATAGTCTTCAGAAATCAGTGCATTTCTAAATGACATGCACCATTTTGTGTGCTGATAGAACAAAACAGAAATGCCGTACAACTCTTTTTAATTTTTTTTCTGCTCATTGAACTGAGCTGTAAGCATAGTCTTACAAAGCCAAACTACATTCTCTTATCAAATTCCTTAGATAGGCATGCAAAACAATGTCCAAGTTGATTATGTATCTGATAGTACTCTGTCTTCTCTTGAGATAAAGTTTGTCATTTTTGATCATTTCTTTCTTATCACAAAAGCTGCTACAGCTTAGATGTTTTCAAACCTCTGGTGTTTTAGCTAGTTTACCTAACGAATGTGATGGAATAGCTAACACCAATCAGTTTGTTCACTGACAGTGAGAATGCTGACAAATTACACCTCTCTTTAAAAAAAAAATAACAAACACAGGTGATCTTACCATCATATAAGACTTTTTCATACCTTTTTGATCAGTGTGAGCACTGTTTAAAGTCTGGATACCCCAGAGTTTAAACAGTCCCCAGTTTTCTAAGTACTCATTGTGAACACCAGCTGTTACAGGGCAGTGACTACTACAGTTTGTATTGTCTCAAATTTTTTGAAGTGCAGTTGATAATGTTTCTCAAGCATTGGAACGGACTGCCCGGGGAACCAGTGGAGTCATTATCCCTGGAGGCATTTAAGAACTGTGTGGATGTGGCACTGAGGTGCATAGTTTAGTATTGGGAGTTGGTAGCCCGGGTTGATGGTTGGACTTGATAATCTTGAAGGTCTTCTCCAACCTAAAAGATTGTATGATTCTAGTTTAGTATGTTTTTACAAGTTTCCTCCTCTTAGTGGCTGTGCACTCTGAATCCAAGTCTGGAAAAAAAGACTGGTCAGCAGCTTCATTGATGCTATGCATAGGACTAGGCCCAAACTGTATCTGCAGAAAATGTTGTTACTTAATTTTCTTTTTGATAACTTTCATCTGTTATGGATTTAAGTGCCCAGAGGGGTTTTACATTTTTTATGTTGAAATCCAATGGAAACATCTGTAGTTTTCCTATATTCTCAAGCTATATTAACATTGGCTTAAGACTACATTTTTATACTGGCAAAGCTCACTTGAGTATTGGAAAAAATACTATATCGGTTCAGTGGGCTTAGTAGGACAAAACCTGTAAGATAGGGGTGTGTGTCCAGATGACAAGGCTCAGACACTCTATAGCTGATGTCTAGACTGTCCTCTAGAACCATCTGTATCAGAGATGAGAGAACACACCTTACCATGGAAATCCGTGAATCTTGCCCTCAGTTTTTCACGAGTGCACTCTCCATGTTTAGTACTTTCTACTGCACAATAAAATGTCGTAAGGCACATAGCATGGCACTGTCCACATGAATTTATCTGAAATTTCTTCTTACTATTATTATATTATCCTGAGTTTATTACATACTTATTTTCCTTGCTTTTGAGTGCCTATTTGCTACCAAGGTTGACATACAGAAAGAAACATTTATTTTTTGTTATGTGGTATCCTTTTGATTGTTTGTTTGTTGAATAAGAAGAGAAGAACAGGAGCAGAATTTTTCAAGTACTGAGTATCTAGCATACATGTGCATTCATGTGAGATTGCAGAGACTTGACCATGCCAGAAGTCCAAATTCTTATTAAATCTACATTAAATTGATGTTCTACAGGCCTCATTGATGGTTATGCAGATGAAAAAGCATTTCTGGAAAAACAACTGCAGGAAAAAATAGATGTAATTGACCATCTTGAGCAAGAACTACTGTGCACAGGTAACAAATTGCAGGAATTAGAGGCTGAACAGCAACAGATCCAGGAAGAAAAGGAGTTACTTGCCAGACAGAAGGATGCCATGAGAGCAGATGCGGGGCCAGTAGAGCAGCGTATGTATTCCCCACGGTCTTTCTATAAGATTTTCTTATTTTTAAACAAGATAGTGAGTGATCTTGGTGAAATTGTTTGTTTTTTACCTCTTTTTAATCTTATATAAAAATATGATGTGGCAAATTTTGATATTTTCATATATAGTACCTAATGTTAGTGAGATAACTTTACAGAATGTTTGAACAAAAAAAAAAGTGTTGAGCCATTGTAGATGTTCTTGTAGTAAACAAAAGCTTGATGCCTATGGAAATCTATTATTTATATTATTGCTGAAGATTAATATCTCCAAGCTGGCACCTGTGTAAAAATACTGGTCTAAGTATGTTTGAAACAGAGTTTGAGGCACTAGTGAGGTTACCTGCCAGAATATGATTGAATTACACATGATGTTCATAGTTTTTTTAGGCATCAAAGGTATGCTCCTACATCAGATTCTTTGTTGGAGGAAGAATGCTGCAGGAGTTGCACAACAAGGAAAGGCTGTTGCCAGTACCAAAATCTACTTACTCAGTTCCCCAGAAAGTAAAATACAGAAATTAAAAACTAAAATAATGGTGGTGGCAAAATTTTCAGATAAATATCACATCATAAATATCACATAATTTTAACTAACTACTTACTTGGGGGGAAAAAAAAAGCATTTGCCTTTATGAAGTAAATATGTCTTCTAATTTATTAGCTTAAGGAAGAATTAATGTTGTATGTTTGAAAGGGAAGAAAATTGAAACAGTGGTAGTTAAGAAGTACTGTTCCTTTGAGGATTGCAGTGCTTACATGAAATTAGCATTTTACTTACTGTCCAAAAGTTTATGGCAATTTATGTCTCTGGTTTTGTAAATTTTATTGATTTTATTTTATTTAAATTTTATAATGAAATTTTAATAACAGCCAGTCACTACTTTACTGTAAAGAAGATTCTTGTATGTGTCTCTCATTAAATTGTTTTATATGTTTAAATATTTTCAAGTATAGCAACTGTATGGGTACCGTAAGGATGAACTGTTTAGGTACTTATCTCATGCATACCAGAATAACCTACCACATTCCCTAAGTTGCCTCAACAACTTTGTCATTAAATGCCACACTCTCTTTGGCTTCATTTTCTCTTACATTGTTGCATCACAAGAAAACTACAGCTGGCATGTAAATTACTTTGCTTCTTTTTTTGTTTTTTCTCTCTCTCTCTATTCTCCTAGGCCTAGTAGATGCTGCAGTCGATGCAGCTTCCCAAGCAGGTGTGTTTGTATGTTGCATGGCCAATCCTGTAACTGGGTGGAAGATTTAGACGTACTGACATTGTTAATCAGGATTATTGGGCTTTTGGCTTACTGACATCACTTGTAATTCTTACTGGCCTGCAGCTTTGATGTTGTATTTCATACTCAGTTTAACATTTTGCTAACAACATTTCTTATTATTTCTATGCATAAATAAGCAAATTCATTAATAACCATCATCTTATTCACCTATGAATTACACATACTTAGTTGATATTGGAGGGATATTTTTGTAGGGTGTTTTTTTTTTTGCTTTTGTTTCCAAATATACTGAAGTCTTTGTTATAATATCTAAACACAATGTGTTATGTGGACATACAATGGTTACCTTAAAATAAGAATTGGTTCAGTATGATGTAAGATGATGGTGCCTAAAGGATATTTCTTCTATAGTGATTGTAAATTGTATTGTTTCTGTCTAATTATCAATCATGTTTTAAAGACTCTCCAAATGTAATTGCACTTTACAGTTTGGATTTTGCCTCAAGGGATGCCTTAACGGTTAGTTAACATGTACTTCAATGGGCTGTGGCTTAAGAGTCTTAATAGTGGTTTGGGGCTTTACTATATACATGTGCCAGCATTTTCGTGAGGAATCAGAATTGGGCATTCAGTCATTGATTTTTGCAAAGCCTCAATTACAGGTCAGTAATTTCCCTCTCTACTTGGCAATCTTGCTAAGTCTTTCAGTATTTCCTTCAGATTACTTCTACATATCACATTTAATGCTGAAGCCTGGGACTGGACTGATTTTAATGATCCTAAGTAGGAGAAAAATATTGGGTTTCCTGCATTTCCATTGCTAGCCCTTGTGCTGACTAGCTATGGTTCGAATCTGTGTTTTTCTTTTCTGTGCCAGTTATACAAAGGCCGTTTAATTTATGTGCAACTTAAATGGGGAAGTGATCTAATACCATTTCACTGTCAGTCCTCTGAAGTCTGTCTAAAGGGCAGCAGTTCTGGAATGAATTTGCTGTAATGATTATCTTGATTACTTCTCAAAACAAAACAAAACAAAACATTTTCTAAAAATGAAAAATAGTAAAAACCCAAACCAGTTAATGTCCTTCTGCAGACTACAGCATGGATACATACAGCCTTGGGAAGTGGTTTTGTTTCATAACGTTGAAAACTATTCATATCTAAAAGTAGTGTGTGATGATTTTATTATAACCAGAATTACTAGAGGAAACAGAAAAGCTAATGAAAGAAAAAATTGAAGTACAGCGTCAAGCTGAAAAAGAATACGATGACCTTCAGAAGCAAGTAAAAATTTTGGAAATAGACTTGGAGGAACAAGTCAATCGTTTCATAGAACTAGAGCAAGAAAAAAATGCTGAGCTTATGGACTTAAGGCAGCAAAACCAGGCTTTGGAGAAGCAACTTGAGAAAACAAGAAAATTTCTAGATGTAAGTATGGTGAAAGGAATGTTTCATGAAGGTGGGAGGGCGAGCACTTGTGCTGAGGTTTGTTTTAGCAGTAAATGCTTGGTGGTTGTTTTTTGTTTTTGTTTTTTTCAGCAAATACCTGGAAACTGAGGTCTGCTGGACTAAATTCCTTAGTTTCAATTATATTTTGAAATATAAAAGAAAGCTAGAGAAATTATGTTTTCTATTTTTTATATATGCTTTTTTTTCATAGCATCTAAGAATCTATCTCCAGATACTTAAGCTCCCAACCAGTTATATGTATATTTACCCACTTTCACAATGGTGGCTGCCTCTTTAATGTACCTAGTTTCTTCCTTCCTACTGGCTGTTTCAGCAATTTAAACAATACTGTGTTTTCAGCATACACCGTCATCTCTGCAGTCATCTTTGCCCAATTTTTTTTCCTGTTAAGTGTCTTATACTTGGGACAAAACTATTATTTCTGTGCATTTTCAATAGATTCTTAACTGCAAATAAGGTGAAATAGTTTCATACGTAACAATAATACCACACTTGACACCACCTCTTTATCTGTCTGTGAAATAATACTTGGTTAGTCTATGCTGTCTTCATTTTTTTTAACAAAACGTATGAACTATGATAGCTGAAAGAGTTTTAAGTCATAGTTGTAAGAGGTTCTGCTGCATCAAAACAGACCGGCCAATACCGGCCTCAGATTAAAAAAAAAAAATACAATGTAAATAAGATATTTAATTCAGATACTTTTTAAAATCAAATGGTGTATCGACATGATTCTGTAACTTCCAGGAGCAAGCAGTTGACAGAGAGCATGAGAGAGATGTGTTCCAGCAAGAGATACAGAAATTGGAACAACAGCTGAAGGTTCCACAAAGGAGTCAGCCTGTCAATGAACATCAAAGCCGAGAGGTCAGATGTTTTATTACTTGTATTCAGTGAATATGTAAGATAAAATGACAACTCTTAAGGGATTGCAGTTGAGCTATTTTATGGTGTACCTCGTCTACAACCATTTACAAGCCAGGAGAGTATACCCCAACAGATGACCGTGCTGCGGGAGAGGTCTGTTTTGGAGTTTTATTGGGGCTTAGTAGTGAGCATACCCATGAGGATCACTGAGGCAATTGCACAGCCCTTTAATTTGTCAAGATCTTTTTGCAAGGCCTCTCTAACTTTGAGAAAGTCAAAAGGTCCTCTTGATTTAGTGCCATCCACGAACTTACTTAGTATACCTTCATGTCCTGCATCCATGTCATTTATGAAAACATTAAAGAGAACTGACCCTAAAGTGAAGCCCTGCAGAACCTCACGTGTGAATGGCCACTGGACTGATGTACTCCATCACATTTATAACCCCATTAGCCCAGCCTTTAACGCAATTGTCCACTAATTGTGTTTCGTCCTAACCTAGCTGTATGCTGAACATTTTGTTGAGGACACTGTGAGTAACTAAGGCAGTACTAGAGAGCAAGTGATAAAGCATGGAATACATGACTTCTTTGAAAATACTAATAGTATTTGTTGTATGTAACACTACAATGTCCTAATTTTGCATTCAGTTCCACCTAAAGAATAAGAATTTCATTACAAGAAAAAAGAGGGATTTTTTTTTTCTCCATAAAAGATGAGTGCTGATACTATTGCTAGCAAACCTTTTCAATCTACTACAGTATATTTATCTTCTTTCTGTATTATCACCAGGTTGAACAATTAACAAATCATTTAAAAGAAAAAACAGACAAGTGCAGTGAGCTTTTGCTTTCTAAGGAACAACTTCAGAGAGATATACAAGAACGGAATGAAGAAATTGAGAAATTAGAATGCAGAATAAGAGAACTGGAACAAGCTTTAATCATCAGTGCAGATAACTTGCAAAAGGTATTCTTGGTTTAAAATTAAAATGTATTCCTTTCTTATTTTCTTGAGAACAAAGCAATATATTCTTTTGATTTGTTTCTCATTAAACAAGTAAAGTAATTTTAATGCATGCTTATAGGTGGAGGAAAGGAAACAATTTGGCACCATTTTTGTAAAAGGAGAATTACCTCTTGAAATACAACTGCAAGCTGAACGAGAAGCTGTGGACAGAAAAGAAAAGGAGGTAAAATATTTGTGTAATGTTTCTGCTGATCGTTTGGATTATTTGTTTTTGCTTACTTTTGAATATAGTAAACTATGCAGATGAAATTTTTAAACAGATGAAATAGCTGTCCAAATCCCTTTGAAGTTCTCTTGTGAGCCATAATGATTGGTTTTATAATTTATAATAACTTAATAACCATGATTATAATTTATAATTTATAATTTCTGTTAATACTTATGAGTTACAAGAGTGTTTCTGTAATCAAAGTTTAGCCCAATTAAGAAAATATTCATAGTTATTTCAGCTGATTTTTAGTGTGTTTTACAATTCCATTCTGAGACTCAGAACGTCGCCGAGTATACATTCAATTGTTTTTGCCTACCAAACTCTTCTTTTTGCAGAAGACATTGCACTTGAAAATTACAGCATTTAATTTTTGATGTGGTTGTCTGTTCCTTTTTCACTGCTTGTTTTGTGAGCATAGGTCACAAATCTTGAAGAACAACTGGAGCAATTTCGAGAGGAGTTAGAAAATAAAAATGAAGAAGTTCAGCAGTTGCACATGCAACTAGAAATTCAGCGGAAGGAGTCTACTACACACTTGCAAGAGCTTGAACAAGAGAACAAATTATTTAAGGTAATTATGTAACTGGGAAGCCTAGAAGTTTATTTTCCCTTCTCAGAAACAAATTCTTGAAAAATGCCAAGATGTCAAATTATTTCCTTTTCTCAAGCGTTTTGCAGTTCAACTTGCAAAATACTAAAAAGTTTGTATAATAACTTCTTATTCCATAAAATGTGTTGTTCCTATATCTTAAATATTCATACAAAAAATATGCAGAAAGTGTTATATATAACTGTAATATGATTTTGATTTTTTGTGGGTTGGATTTTCTTATAGGATGAAATGAAAATACTGGGACTAGCTATCCAGAAATCTGAAGATGCCACAATAAAAGACCATCACTTAGTGGCTGGGAAACTCGCTCACATCATGCAAGAAAAGGAGCAAGAAATAGATAATCTTCATGAACAAATTGCAAAACTGCAACAGCAACTTGAAGGCACAACTGACAACAAAGTACTTACTTTTGAAATCTTTTTTCAGAGTCCTGCCTTGTCGCTAGCTTTAAAAATAATAGTAAAAATGTGAATAACGTATCTCCCTTTACAGTATCTTCTGCACCTGCTTTAATTTAAAAATATTAATGTTTCAATATCAAACAGTGTTTTAACACTGATCTGTTTTTCCTCTCCACCTCTTTTTATACTGTGAATTATACTTGCTTTCTGTTTGTTCCTCTGCACTATTTCTGTTTCATTTTTTGTCTAAAGCTCTTCTTTCCTTATTATTGTACTTCTGAAAATTTAGTGATGTTTAGGTAGCTGGACTGAATCTCAGCATGTGTTCTACCATCTTGCAGGGGCTTACCTTCAGTTATGTCTAACAGTGACACCTGTTAGACTTACTGTTGATTTTAGCAGCTGAACTTCTGTTCTCATGAGTTTATATAAGTACTTTGCCATCATGCTGATGTTGGCAACATATTTAATCCAGTTTGAAATGTGGTGGTTGTACGAGCAACAAGCTGTCTTCTCTTAAAAAAAAAAAATAGAGCAAATAAAGCAGATTCATCTTTATCTTATGTATTGAAATTTAACACTGATAGGTTTTTTTTTTTTTTGGTACATTTCAATCATGTGTTCTTATGAAAATAAGCTTCATCTTGCTCTGGCATACTTGCAATTTATACAGATATAATGAACTTGATTTCAATAGTTACACTACATATTTTGTATTCATGTAAGTAGCAGAAACTGGCCTCTGGTCTCATATTTTTTGTAGCAAAAACATTGGATATTTTCAATGGAAGAATGTTGCATTCTGACTATTTAAAACATGAAATTTTTTAGTCATAAACCTTGTCCCCAAAGCCCAAATATTCACTAAGGTAATAATAAAAACTCTTTTACCCCTCAGCAGCTCAGTGTTTAGCAGAACATTTCACTGAGGCGTATTGGATCCACTGAAATGAAATAGAGCTTTGATTGGATAATTTCACTGAGTTTGTATGTGCTACTTTTACTTATAATGAATCTCAGTGAATAATTAGAAAATTTTGAATTGGATTTAGGAAACTGCATTTAGAAAAGATCATTTTTCAGGAATTCTAGAACAATTCTGCTTTATATGATGACCATGATAAGAGAGTTACATTTCTTGCCTTGAAGAAAATACCTAGGATTTAGGTGTAGTTCATTTTAATGATTGGTTTTCTCCTGTAGTATAATTTCATTTTCTTAATTTCATCTTATTACCCTGTTTTAGTTTCCAGAACATTAAATAATTACTGTTTGCTTGTTTATGAGGTCAGCATTAAAAAATGAATAGATCATCCTTAGGTTAATCCCTTTCTTAATCCTATAGAGATCTTCATCCCACAAAGTGCTTTTCTTTTAATAGCTCTATATGCCTTATGTGGCCCTTTATTCCACTGTTATGAAGGAGAGAAGCTGTTAAGCTCCTGGATAGCAGTCAGCAGGGTTGCTGTTCTTTTCTTCTGAAAACCAAGGCCTTGTTCACATTTTCTTTAGTGCTTTTGAGCTTCCTTCAAACTTGATCACATTTTTCATTTATTCTTAAACCTATTATAACTATTACAAAGTTATTTTAGTATTTAACTAACTAAACCTAATAAAATACTGAGAGATAAAGGGAAAAGCACAGCTATTTTAGTAATAAATTTTGTTTTCTTTCTTTCTTTTTCTCCCGTTCCTAATAATCTGTAAAAGGCCCTTTTACTGTTCTTAACTATTTTATATACCATAACTAATTTCATTTCATATTCTTCCTTTCAGAATATTCTTGAGAAATTTCCTTCTGTGTTGGTTTTTGTTTGTTTTTTCTTCAATTCCAGTGTATAAGCACTGCTCAGTTCTGATCCCCAGACATTCTATTATGAAAATATATCCACTTAGATTCACGATTCCTACTACTTGTAATCTGGTCTGCCATTAATTTGACTTTATAATGAGTTTTCAGTGTTCTTATATAATCTATTGAGATATTGCTTCTACTACAATTTAGTAAGTGGTTTTTATGATTAATTTTATAAATCTTACTCTGTTTGGAGTCTGACTGCTTGTCATACTTTTCCGTTTGATAAGATTTTTTTAAAAATGTGTTAAATTTAATTTTCATGAATAATTTGATTTTTTGTGTGTGCGCTTTCTCATTTATTTCTTATTAGAAATGGATGTAAGATGGCTCTTTTTTCTCTGTATTATAGAGTCATCATTCTCATATTTGCTTAGTTACATCCTTCAGTGAATGTCTTTGAATTTTATGTCCTTTGCATAAAATTATAGAATCGTAGAATGTCTTGGGCTGTTTTCATTTTCAACAGTAAGGAAAAGCTAAATCTTTAGACCAAACTGTTGGGAAAAAGCATTGTGAACACTGGAACTTCAGCATTTCATACTTCTGTAAATATTATGAATGTTTTCACTTCATTTGATACTTTCACTCCTACATACAGAGTTTATTAAGGTCACAGACTTTGTCATTCCTATGTGAAGGTATCTTGATTGTCATAGACTGCTATAAAGGACATCCCATCAAGAAGTTCACTTATAACATACCTTTATTTACAAGACACTGCAAACTGTGAAAAAACTGTTATTGTGAAGTCCAGGAACTGGACTAAATTGAAGGTTTTGTAGTTACTCATTGTGACTTTTTTGTTGTGCTTTTTTGCAGATTTTTGAAGAACAAAATGAGCATATACGGGAGCTTGAAGCCCAGGTAGAATGTCTGAAAAGTGATCAAGAACGTGTGAAGAAAATGAATGATGAGGAAATAGAACAGTTGAATGATGTAATTGATAAGCTTCAGCAAGAACTGGCAAATATTGAACAAATACCTGCAGATATCACGGCTTTTCACGAGGATGCTGACAGTCTGAAACACACACTTGAAACAGTTTTGGCAGAAAAAGAGGCTTTGGAGAAGCAAGTAGAAAGTATTAACTTAGAGGCATCTCAAACAAAGAATGAGCTTGAGAAAACTAAGCTAGAAATGAACCAGCTAAAGCAAGAAATGAACATTTTAAGAAAAGAACATGAAGAAGTAACAGAGAAGTATAAGTGTGCACTGATGAAAGGTGATAGGGAAAAAACAGAAGTTGGGAGCAATAGGAAAACTGAGAAAGTGGATGAAGTCTCATGTGGGATGACAGAACTGCTAGATCAAACCCAGCTCAGGTCTTCAGATGAAAATACAAGGATCACCATTAGCAAGATGGAGGTGCAGCTGCAGCAACTTCAGGCATGCATTAAGGAGAAAGATTCAGAACTGAGTCAATCCTACAATGAAATAAAAGATCTGAAAGAACAAGGAAAAGCTGAAAGAGAAATACTTGGAAATAAGATATTAGAACTAGAGAAAACACTACTGGAAAAAGTCGCAGCTGCTCTCGTGAGTCAGGTTCAGCTAAATGCAGTCCAAGAACAAGGGAAATTCTTGCGAGAAACTCAGGAAACTTCAAAACATTTGGAGGAAGTAAGCAAGCATCCCCAAACTGAGGGTGTGAGTGATATTACTGAAAATGAGGTAGAATCAGAATTATCACTCTTAACACAGAGGCTTAGAGAGGTGGAGGAACAGCTGGCAAAGACAAATCATAGCTTGGAGCAAGAAAAAGAAAATGTAAAAGTTACACAACAGGAATCTAAATTGAAAGAAGAGAGGCTACTGGAACTTCAGCAATTACTAGAAAAGATTCAAGAGAAACACAGAAGTGAAATTCAGAAATACATTAAGCAAGAAGAAATGCAGACATATCTGGTAATTATATGCAATTTTCTTTTGGCATGTTTTCACTAAAATCATTTCCTTGTGTATAGACTGTAATGAACGCAAAACTTTACACAACTCGCAATAGAAATATCCTGCTGTGTGGAGTAGATCTTCATTTCTCTGTTATTCCTGGAATTACAGGAAGGAAAAGATATTATTTTAGATGAACTGTACTATCAATTTTGTTTTGCATTAATTGATTTGCATTTTGAGCATATACTTTCTTATTATTACTTTGAATTTGCATGTACTGGAGAGAATCAACTTATGGCACGGGAGGAGATCAATCAAAATGGCAGAATCTTCTGGAAGAAGGTTCAGAATGGATAAGGGAGTGATAGTAGTTAGTCTGAACATTTTTATTTATTTATAGAATTACAGAACCATATAGGTTGTCTGTACAGGCTGCCCAGAGAGGTTGTGGATGCCCCATCCCTGGAGGTGTTCAAGGCCAGATTGGATGGGGCCCTGGGCAGCCTGCTCTAGTATTAAATGGGGAGGTTGGTGGCCCTGCATGTGGCGGGGGGTTGGAGATTCATGATCCTTGAGGTCCCTTCCAACCCTGGCCATTCTGTGATTCTGTGAGTTTGGAAAGACCACTAAAATCATGAAGTCCAACCACCAACTCATCACCACCATACCACTAAATCACGTCACTCAGTGCCACATCTACCCTTTTCTTGAAAATTTCCAGGGATGGTGACTTCACCACCCCTGTGGTCAGCCCATTCCAGTGCCTCACTACTCTTTCTGAGTAGAAATTATCCAACCTAAACCTCCCCTGGCAACTTAAACCATTACCATTAAGTATGCTTTGATTTTTGTTTTACATTGTTTTCTTTCTTGCCTTGATTCCAAGAATATTTCCTATTGGTAGTTTTCACAAATGTATATTTGTCCTGATTCACATCCATCACTGGTTATGTTGCATCTGAATTTAAAACCTTTGTAATTCACTGGACCTAATTAAAGAAGTTGGACTTGCTTGGTGAAAGTCCTAAGTTCAAAGAGGTCGTGAAATCCAGTACTGGATCAGAAAAGGTTCAAAGACCTTTCATCAAAGGACAGATTGAATGAATTTCATATGTGTTATAAATTCAATGATATTAGCAGACTTTATTTCCTACTGGCTGTTGACCTTCCCCCCCATGCTTTCTAGATGGTCTTTATTCCCACAAGTAACCAGTTTGTAGGAGTTAATCAAGGAAAAGGTTCTTAATTTTTAGAGGATGTGTTAATTGAAATAACATAGATTTGTTTTTCCCTATCTTGCATGAATGGGGCTGTTCAGTCTGGGGAAAAGAAGGCTTATTGCTTTCTTCCAATATCTGAAAGGTGCTTATAGCAAGAGCGGGGTTGCTCTCTTCTCACTGGTAACAGGATGAGGGGAAATGGCCTGAAGTTGTGCCATGGAAAGTTTAGGTTGGATATCTGGAAAGCCTTTATAGAAAGGGGTTGTTAAGTACTGCAATAGGCTTCCCAGGGAGGTGGTTGAGTCACCATCCCTGGATGTGTTTAAAAACCATTTGGATGTGGTTTTTAAATATGATTTAGCAGAGGGTTGTTAGAGTTAGGGTGGTATGGTTAGGCTGAGGTTGGACTCAACGATCTTTAAGGTCTTTTCCAACCTGAGCAATTTTATGATTCAGTGATCTTACTTTCATGTGCGATTTTAGTAAATCAGCGTGAGTAATCAATGTTATTAACTCTTGATTGTTCATAAGATTCTTCCTCTTCTTCCATACCTTGTGTTGCATCATAGGTAGAAGCACAACTCATGGAGACACAAAATGATAATGCACTTTCTAACGAACTTGAACTAGAGAAAGTTAAAGAAGCAGCAGCTGCTGCTAAGGAAGAACTGAGCAGTTGCAGAGAAGAGACAGAAAAACTTCACAAGGAACTATCAGTAAGAACCAGATTGTTCTATAATGTATTTAAAACAAATAATTACAAAGGATTTATAATAACTTTTGCTATTTTCTAAACATCCTGTACAGAGCACGTCACTAGGAGTAACAGTTGTTCATTACCTACTGTCAGTGGAATAGAGGTGATGGTGTAGACCAAAACTTCATTTAATGCCAGAGATTTATAATCCAATACAATGCAACAGTGGATCTAGAGGTGTATTTCTTAAGATAGTACATTTGTCACTGTGTGTCATAGCTACTTTAAAGTAGAATTAAACTGAGTTGCAGCTGTATAGAGAGTTGATTAGGTCTTGTTTATTTCCAAAGATTTGGAGGAACTGTGATTCAGATTCTCTGTATTTACAGATAAAAGAAGCAAATCTGGTACAGCTTCAGGAAGATCTGTGCAAAGTCAAAGAGAAGCTAGTTCAAGTAGAAGAGGAACTTGCAAATTATGTGAGAATGGAAAAGGACATGGCAAAAACTGAAAACAGAAAAGATGCAGAAATACTGTGTGATTTGCTAACTAGCAAGTCTACTCTAACTGGGAAAAGCACATCTTCACAGACAGACAAGACTGTGAATGTCAGCAGCTATATCCAGACTTCACCAGTCCTTGTAAAAAATGCAGAAATTCAAATTGACTTGCAAAGTGCCTCCTCTTCTGAAGAGATTGCAGAGATCATAAGAGAATTTAATGAAAAAATTGAGCAAATGCAAGAACTTCATGCTGCTGAAATCATGGACATGGAGACAAGGCATATCTCTGAATCTGAAGCATTAAAGAGAGAGAAGTTTGTTGCAGTACAAGTATTAACTGATGAATGTAATGCTTTAAAAGAAGTCATAGAGAGTCTACGAGCTAAAGAAGTATGTATCCTATTTTATATTCATTGAAGTACTTTGGTTTCTGCTTTTGCTTCTGCTACAGAAATTCCCATTTAAAATCTTAACTGTGAACTACCGTTAATGAACATTAATGTAAAGATCTGAATGTTGTGATGTTTCTATGGCCTATGGGGAGATTGTGAACCACTTCCTTGGCAATTTAAATCTGGGAGTATGTTCAACTGTTAGATGCTTCCTTGTGCTATATCTTGAATCTGTCATGCTCTGTGAAGTGGGAACAAGTGTATGTCACACTACTGAACACCATCTTTTTAGTCTCCATTCTGATTACTTTTATTGTAGGGAAACTGAAGAGAGACACTCGTGTCATTTTAGGCTTCTTAGAATTAGCTCCTTTACTCAGAGTGGGTGTGAGATTATCCAAGATCTGACTGCTCTCTTTTTTGAATACAGGGAATCCCGATTTCTGGACTAGTACGTTCTCCACCATATCAAGCTAGAGATGGATGTTCTAGTGGTAAGAAACTTGTTTTAGAAGATTTTGCGTGATCAGCATTATAAATTAAATTTGCATTTTTATAGCAATTTTACTGTTAAAGAGTTTGTGTTCTAAGGAACAAAAACTGCTCCCCAGATCAAAGAACAACTATTATTACACTAGAACAATTGTTCTGAGCATTCAAGCATACCTTGTCTATTAAACTGTTATAGAAGAGAAAAATGATGGGATTGAAGATGGGTTGAGTCAAGATATTTGATGCAATTTTTTATCTTCCAATTGGACTGTTTATATTCTTCTTACATATTCCAGTATGTCTTCAACATAACACTATCATATCTTGATGAATTGAAAGCTACTAGTCCTTAGCAGTGAGAGATGATGGCAAGTTCAGTCTTCCTCAGGAGCAATAGAAATTATTAATGCAATCCAATGTCGTATACAAAGGCTAAGCATACTAAGAAGAGTTATTTAGCAGATATAGTTTGTGTAAATAAGTTGTTTTTCTTCTAAAATAGTAATTTAAATTTTGATGGGAGGGTAGTGTTTGGTTTGATTTGGTTTTTTGCTGCCACTGATTTGAGATGGAAAAACTATAAAACAAATAGTCTCCAGGCATAGAATCAACTGTGGTGACATGCAGCCATGTTATAACAGAAAGACTTTTTTGATGTCTCTGCTTCAAAGTTTCACAGTAATCCAGCTTTCATGTTTTTCTCTCCTTTTATTTTAGACTCCAGTTCAGACTGGAGTCAAGGAATGTATCTTGCTCAGACCCAAGGATCTGATACAATATCAGAAGGACCAGATGAAGGTGAAACTTCAACAGATTTGCTTCCTCAAAAAATTAAGGTAAAATGGAGCTGAGCATTTTTATTGTGAAACAAGAATGGTAGTACTAAAAGCTTAGGTTAGTTACTGCTTGATTATTGAATAGTGAGCCTTTTAGATCATTTAAAGTGTTAGCTATCCAAATACACTTTAACATACTTCTGATAGGTGATATGTGTTTTGTTTGAAATGCCTGTAGCTAGCAAAATTTTTGTTGAAAAGAATGCGTTGTTTCATTTAAAATATCTTTCATGGAATTTCAGTAAAAGTTAAACGTGAATTTTTTAGCAGTAGACTTGTTCTCAATTATGATTGTGAAAAATTTAACTCTAATTATATTTTATTGTATTTCCTATGTATTAATGAGAGTGTCACAATCATCTGTTACACAATCGTATTGGTTCTATAATTATCGGCGTAGAATAATACCTGTGCTGTGAAAGTAATTTAATTTGTATATCGTAAACAGTAAGGGTATTGTGCTTTTAATTACTGAATAAGAAACAGCACACAACGCAAGAAAAGAAAACAGAAGCCTTTTCTGACAAAGACCTAACTTAAATCACAGAACCATAGGATGGCTTGGGTTGGAAGAAACCTTAAAGCCCATGCAGTTCCAATCCACTGCCGTTTGCCACCCACCAGATCAGACTACCCAGGACCCATCCAGCCTGGCCTTAAATAATAATAATGAATAATTTAATGGTAATTTCAAGAAGTTAATTGAAAAGCTTGCCTGGAAGCACCACAGAACTTTATTTTTTAAAAGTTTCCATCAGCAATCAGTTTTCAATGTGAGTATGAATTTGAGTATTCTCATTTGAAAGTAGGGGAACACATTATTTAATAAGCTGTGGTCCTTGGCTAATATAAGGAACTGGGTGATACTTCTGTCATTGATACGAGGAAGCATAGGTGGATTCCTTGTGCTGATCAACATAGAAAGTACCAGTATTTCACTGTGTGTGAGATACCATCATTAATTGTCGGGACTGATGTTTCTGATTTCTTTTTGTATTTATTGTAGGGTTTGCTGAGAGCAGTCCATCGTGAAGGCGTACAGGTGCTGTCTCTCACTGAATTTCCATATGGTGAAAGGGAAATGCCACCTCTTAAGCAAGGGCCAGAATCTTGGCTAGAGGAGAGGAAAGCCTTCCTAAGCACCATCTCGTCTTTGAAAGACCTGATTTCGAAAATGCAACTTCACAGAGAAGCTGAGGTATAAACAATATTGTAAGATTGTTTCTGAAACTAACCTGATTTATGAAAACCTTGTAAAGCACAGACGTAATTCAGTTTTAAATACTGCAAAGATATCACTATAGGCCAGGATTTCAGAAATAGGCAGTAAAGCTGCATGTTGCACTTTCTGTTAACAAAATATACCTTCAGTTCTGCCTGTATTTGCTAACTTCTGGTACTGATTTACCTTTTTAAAAACAATTGTATGGAATTGTATCTGGAAAGCATTTTTCCAGCAGCTATTAAAATGATACCGTAGTCAGAGGAAAGAGAAAAAAGTTGGTGAAGTTGAGCATTTCTGCATGCAGAACAAATCAGGTGTACAAAAATGCATCCATTTGTATGAATGAATGTCATGTAAGAGATATCCAATATTCCACTAAAAGCACATGTTTTGCATACATGATAACATCAGTTCTTGGTGTTTGAATTCTGCTAAATGTTTAAATTGGTGCTTACTGTTGCAGATTTATGCAAGTTCTGAACCTCTTGAAGGCGAGACAGACTGGCGAGGAGAACTCCTGTGTGCCATTCAGCAGGTTTTTGTGAGGGAACAAAATGTTCTTCTTGCTGTGTTTCAAACTGAACTTGCAGAACTGGGCACAAGAGATGCTGTGGTACTGATGAGTCAGTTAGAGCACAGGCTACAAGAGCAGGTAACATAAAACATACTCAAGTCAAGGTTTGTTTACATTGTTTTTGGTTTTTACTTTTAAATCTGTAGATTCTTTGAAAAATGTATGTAGCTTTGGCAGATCACAAGGTTGAAAATGAAGTATGTCTTATAGGAAGAAGAGATTTGTTTAATAAGAAGAGCTTTTGTAGGCACAAGATACAGAGTACAACCTTTGGAGTAAATACATAAATAATAAAAACTGTTATCCTGAGTTTGATTCCATTAATTATAATTATGCTACACTGTGTAAGAGGAAAAGTACCTTACATATATGAAGCATGTTATAAGAAGAGGAAGTAATAATGTTCCTGTGGAACAGAGAGAGGTCACTTATTCTCCTGGGAAACATGGAAGGATTAGTGAGGAAATCAATAATTTGCCACAAAGCTGATAGTTCTTCTGATTCTAGAATTTTGATGCCCAGCAGGGGAATTAGAAAGAGTTTTTTTGTAATATTTTAATATTGTGCTAATTATGACTTGATTTAAAATGTTTTGAATATATGTGGACTGTGAATATATAAATGGATATAATGTCCACACCATAGACACACACTCTAATAAAATTCAGAGTTTTTATTTTAAGTGTGTTTTTGATCCTAATAGGCTATTAACCAGAAAACTGCTATGGACTGTCTTCATGATGCAGACAGAAGAAGTTTGCTAATGGAGATTCAAGTATTGCATGCTCAGATGAACAGTATGAAAAATAACCCAAAGAGAGAACAAGAAATTGATTCAAAAAGCCAAGGTGATTTAAATTGTACTTCCTACATATTTTCATGCCAGTGCTGTTCTAATTGTAAGTGGAGAACTGTTGACTTTTTTGTTCTCAGATTTTGATGCTCAACTTATGATCTGAGTATATTTACTTCTTATCTTTTTAATCTTATTGGAGTAACTTTTCAAAAATTTGAATGTCAACTGTGTTCTTATGACTTGTATCATAAGTGACACAAAGTTATTTCAATTGCTATAAAAATTGAGTATTTTAAGATTATTTTCTGTGCTTTCTGAACTTTTCCAAGCTGGGTGGTAAATCAAGAGGAAAAATGAACAACAAGAAGTTCAGAGAGCAATTGTACTTTAAACACAAGTACAACTGTGTTTTGTCACCAGTATTTGATCTAAAGTATGTGTACGTAGCTACCAAATGATAGATACAAATGTGGTTGTTCAGATGGTTTTTAAATCATTCAAGGAATTGAAGTGATTTCTTGGAAAGGATGAAGTGTTTTCCAGCATAAAAGACACGTTTGTTTTTGCACTTTTTAAAGAAAATGTTTTTTGAAAATATCACTATGATAGCCTTATGGTCATTCTCTGTGCTGTGAGAAACTGGACCCAAATGTATGGTGTTGTTTGATTACTAGACTAATATTCTTGTTAATGGTGCTCCCATTAGAAATGCTGGAGTACAGCATGCAGCAGAAGCAGTCACAGATACTGGAGATGCAAGTGGAGCTCCGGAGTGTGAAGGACAGAGCAGCTGAGCTTCAAGAACAATTAAATTCAGAGAGAATGATGAGTGCTGAACTGAAGAATGAACTTGCCCAGGCCAAATTAGAGCTTGAAACAACCCTGAAAGCACAGCACAAGCACTTCAAGGACCTAGAAACCATCAGGTACAGCTTTTAGTTTCAACTTTTCAGTATTGACAGCAAATGTGATAATTTCTGTGCCACCTGAAATCGCAGTACTAATTTTATTAAGGAATTTGCTCTCATTTAATGTAAATGAGTCTCAACTTTTCTGTAGAACATGCCTACCAAAAAATAGACTTTCAGCGTTGCTTTGCTATGGCCAACAACAGAGGTACCAAAGTATTTGGCACTCAGGAAAGGCATAACTATTAATGTCTTTACTAGACTAGTGTGTCTTTATACAGTATCATAATGTCAGTGATAGCAAATAATCACACAGTTCAAATTGATATTGCCTTGCAGACTGCCTTATAACTTTTACAGATCCTTTGAGACAAATGAGAAGATGCTTTCTCCCTGCACCATTTCGAACTTTGGCCAATGACTGGATTAAGTTGAACGCTAGCCACTAATTCATGAGACAAGGCAGCTATAAAGTTAGGAGTACAGACATGTTTCTTCAGTCATTTTTGAGCTATGCAGCTCTTTTTGATGTTTGAGTTATTTTTTTCTAAATAGGCTTTTCATTTTTATTCTACTACACAAACACAAGATAAAAGAAGTATCATGTAACTGATGTTACTTCAGCAGTATGACAGCCATGATCTAACTGCCCATTTTTATTTTAGGAGTGAAGTTAAAGAAAAAGCAGCTGAGCTGGATGTTCTCAAGGATACAATGGCCAGTGAACAGAAGAAATCAAGAGAGTTACAGTGGGCTTTGGAAAAGGAGAAAGCTAAAATGGAACGCAGTGAGGAAAGACGAAGAGAAGAGCTTGAGGTATTCCTTCCATATTCCCAAATGGCCTGAAACATTTAGGAGCATGCAGATTCCTTTTGATTTCAACATTGAATCTTGACTTACGTTTTTGTCCAGTGTGTTCATGTCTGCGTCCGTGTTCATGTCTTAAATAGCAGCATTATACCTAGAGCTGAAAAAAGGAGTGTGACAAAAAAAAAAAAGGCCATTTAAACTAATAGGAATTTTACAACTGTGTGTGTCGTGTTCAATGCAGAAATATTCTGTTCTGTAGAATATGTTGAACAGCTGGAGACACTGCTAACAGGACTACTGGTATCCTAGGACATCATTAAGACAAAAAAAAAAGCAGTCAGTTCAATAACACGGGTTTATTTACATCTTGAAATCTTAATTTGGAAACTCTTTGTCACAGCTTTAGAAAATAAAAGAAGTTAGTTTTCTTCAACTTCAGATCTATAGCTGTATCTTGTAAAAAGCATTATTTTTGGAGATGACCTGATTTTAGAGTATAGACACCTATAATAATCTGTATCTATAGATATATATATAATCTATAAAAATCTGTATCTGCAGCATTTGGAGTATTGTCACATTAATTTGTGAACAGCACAACTTGTTAAAAGCGAAGTATGTACAACTAGTATTTTTGCAACTTGCCTAACATAAGGCAAAGTGTATATGAATGGTTTTAATCATTTTTTGCCTTCTGTTTTCATATGGAAGGATTTAAAATTTTCACTTGAAGATCAAAAACAAAAGAACTTACAGTTAAATGAACTTTTGGAAGAAGAGAAACAACTGTCAAGTGATCTGCAACAGAAAATTGAATCCCAAGAAGCACTCAATGCTGCCCAGCTGTCACGTGAACGAGGCCGTAATTCTGAGTTGCAGGTTCTTCTTGAATCAGAGAAGGTTCGAGCTCTTGAAATAAGCAGTGCACTAGAAAGGGAAAAAGAACTATGTGCTCAGCTTCAAAGTGCTGAACGTAAGGGGCAAGCTGGAACACCTAATCCATCTGAGGAATTACTTAAAGAGCTGCAGAAACAAATGGATGAAAAGCATGACCGTATAGTGGAATTAGTGAGTGAGATGGAGAAGTATAAACTGGAATCTGTGCAAGTGAGACAGCAAATGGAAAAAGAGAGGCAAATCCAGAGAAAAGCATTACAAGCAGAACAAGATGCTAACATAATAGCACAGAAGAAACTCCATGAACTGGAGTCCAAAGTAGAAGACCTTCAGTGGCAACTGGGACAAAAGGAGCAAGAGGTTCATAAATTAGGGAATGAGACAAAAAAGTTAAAGGAAGTAATCCAAGAACTACAAATGAAGGAGCAGGAGAGTGAAGGGGAAAAGGAAGCTGAAAGAACGCCAAGCCACAATCAAAATGAGGTACGGTAGGTCTGAGAGCAGTGTGTGATTCTGAACTGTGCAATTTTGCTTTTAAGTCTTTTGTTCATTTACTGTTGTTTGTCACCATGCCTTTAATCTATAAAATAGCAGGCAAATTACATGTGCCAAAATACAGGCACCAGGGAAAGGGGGAAAGCACTCTTGTTTTGCTGTCTGAAACTATTCACTCTCATCCTCTGAGAATGAAGCTGTAGAGATGTAAGCAGAAGAGTGAGTAGGAGATATGTATCTGACTGTATACATGCACTTTAAGTATAGTAAAATAAGAATATTCCCCTCACCCAGTCTCATAAATGAGTTCAGGAGTGGTCCAGACCAGGATTCTTAATCTAAACTAAGGTTCATGAACTATGAGTGGTCTTTGAAACATCAAAAAGTGACTCCCAACAACTGCAGGAATTAAATGAATATGTAGTCAAACAGGCATAGGAGTGAATTTGTATAAGTTAGCAAACAGAATAGAAGGACGAAATCAATGTAGGAAAATAATTTCAGAATTTAGCCTAATGTTTAGTTTATTAGAAGTTGGTACCACTTAAACTGTTGCCAGTGAGCTTTTCTCCTTCAGGTTTGGGCAGTTCTGTAATGGTTTTTAAACGACTTTTAAAACTCTTTAGAAACTTTCCTGTAAGATGTAAGTGATGATCAGTGAGTGCTGTGTAGATGGTCTGAAAGGAGGTTGTTGACAGGAGACTTGCCTCTCTGCTATCCATGTTTTTTGCCCATCCCAGAATCATTGCTTTCTCATAGGCAGCTGTTTCTCTGTGGAGCCAGGAAGGACACTTTTGTTTCATCAAATTTGGCTACTATTTTTAATCTTCTGAAGCAATGACAACTACCAATAGTTTGTAGTAGCTGATAGCACCAGACGTCCTGATCAGAGCTAACTGTGAGCACTGTGGAACAATTTTCCCTTTGATCAGGTTGCAGCGGCCCATGAGGCATTTTCCCCTCATTAGCAGTAGACAGCACGACTTGCTGTCCAGGATCTGCCAGGGGTTTCAAATAATGAGTCTCCTACTGCTTCCTGTGACATTTACAATACCCTGCATTTTTTTTTTTCCCCCTCATTAGCACTTCACCGTAATCAAATATCCAAAGACCATGACTGTGGTGGGCGTTTTCAGTCCCATATCTGTGACTCTGAATTGGTCTCAGAAGCAGGCACAGTTGGTTAAGGAGCTGATGGCGTTAAACCCAGAGAGGCTGGTGGCTTCTGATCAGCTGCGTTTACTGAATGAATTTGCTTTCGATCTGTGACAGCTAGATCTGAACCAAGAAATGCACTGCCTGATACACCATTTGGTAGATGAGAAGGTGGACATGAGCCAGCAGTGTGCACTTGTGGCCCAGAAAGTCAACTGTATCCTGGGCTGCATTAGAAGAGTGGCCAGCAGGGAGAGGGAGGTGATTGCACCCCTCTACTCAGCTCTTCCGGGGCCCCATCTGGAGTACTACGTCCAGGCCTGGGATCCCCAGTACAGGAAGGACATGGAGCTCTCGGAGCAGGTCCAGAGGAGGACCGCTGAGATGATCAGAGGGCTGGAGCACCTCTCATATGGGGAAAGTTGTTTAGCTTGGAGGAGAAAAGGCGCTGGGGAGACGTCATTGCAGCCTTCTGATACTTGAAGAGAGCATATAGACTTGAAGGAAGGGGGAACAGCTGTTTACAAGGGTGGACAGTGATAGAACAAGGGGGAATGGTTTTAAACTGAGACAGGGGAAGTTTAGATTAGATATTAGGAGGAAGTTTTTCACACAGAGGATGGTGACACACTGGAACAGGTTGCCCAAGGAGGTTGTGGATGCCCCATCCCTGGAGGGCATTCAAGGCCAGGCTGGATGTGGCTCTGAGCAGCCGGGTCTGGTGGTTGGCGACCCTGCACACAGCAGGGGGGTTGGAACTACATGATCACTGTGGTCCTTTTCAACCCAGGCCATTCTGTGATTCTATGATACCATTCAGATGTGGTAGTTGAAGTGGTACACTACAGCAATAGTGTAGTCACACTGCACTCCTTTCACTATCAGAATTATGATCTATAATTTTTGAGTGTATTTCAGAATTAAATGCTTCTTTTTAAAAGCATTATATTTGAAATGTATTTATATAAGCATATATTTATGTACAGACTACGTGGAACACATCCAATGAAAGAACAAGAAATTGGGTTCTCCAGCAAAAAATGGAAGGAGCTGAGACAAATGAATCAACGTACCCCACGCTGACAGGAGGAGGAGACCTCTCTGCAGCTACTGGAATTCTGGAGGCTGTCAGACAAAAGCTGCAAAGTGCATCTCCAAAGCTAAAGCAATTGGCTCAGAAGGCTGCTAGCAGGTTAGACCAGTCTTCAGCTGCTGATTATGGTTAATAGCAACCCATGGGCTAATCCATTAGGTTTTAATCGTAATTCACATGCTGTAGCCTAGTTTTTGTATTGCTCTATGTTCATAGTATATGCTTCTATTTGCTTGAGATGTGCTGTTAAACAGGATCACAGAGTGTCCATCGCTGTGCTCTTTCTGGCCTGATGTGGTTCTTTATAAGTTACAGCAAAATGGTTTTACTTTGCAAAGTGATTGAGATTGGTGTACGTGGAAGATCATCTTATAACAGATCAATAATTTAAAAATTCACTGTGGAAGGGGAAGAATATAGAGGTTAGTGCTACGGCAATGCCTCATGGTCTCTCCCCCCAAAAAACAGTATTTTCTAGTCCAGTGAAATGTATCTTGATTCCTACTATCTCTAGTTACTGTCTCCTTAAGGAAAAAAATAGTATGGGAGGTTTCAATCTGTTTTTTATTTCAGTGTGATGGTGATTTAATATTAAAACATTTATTCCAAAACATTTGAGCCAAATGAAATGCATTGGATCTCAAAAATACCCCCCAGTTCTTTTTTTTTTCTTTTTTTTCACACAGATCAGTGGGAAGCAGAAGAATATTTTTAAAAGCTCTTCGTATAGAATAACCTTTATTAAAAATCCATAGAAACTGTTCAGTGCAAATTCATTATGAATTTGAGCCAATTTAATTTATATATCTAAGAGTGACTGAATGCCTTTGAATATGTGGGTGTATCTCCAGTAACTGTGCTGATGTGGTTTGTTGAAGGGCCAGCATTTGTTTGCTCTGAAGGCGCTGCTCTGTTGGTCTGACATTGTGGTTTTGAAACTGTCATTGTCATTTCAGGTTGCAGTTTGAAACAGCAGATGATCAGGACTTCATTGCAATACAAAATGCTATTGAAGAAGTTGTTTCAGAGCTACAAAAACTTCCTGGAGTGTCCTGTCTGGAAGAGGTGAGAATGCAATGTCATAACTTTGGTGGGAGAATTGGATGGTGAGATGTGAGCAGAAAGCAGCACAGAATTGTTGAAGTTGTGCTTACGCAGCTCTGTACTTCACAGAGGAAGGTCTCCCCCAGGGAGCGCTGCTTCAGAACTGGTGAAGTGTAAACCACTTCTCCTGCTTTTATTTTTTTTTTAATTTAAATTATCTTAAAGCTGAATCTTAAACTTTTAACATGAAACTTTTTTGTAATAATTACTAAATATTGCTTTTCACACCTTTTTCTTGAGAAAAATATATTTTCTTTCCAGCAGTGTTTCCCTAACTGAGGAAACTGCTCAGTATTTCCTGACATTAAAATCAACATTTAATATTTACTTTATTGTGTTGATACAAGACATTTACTGCAACTGCTCTGTATTTACCAAAGGAAATTGAGTAGTGTGCATAAAACCTGAAATGGAGTGAGTCATGTAATCTGTTACAAAGACTTCAGCACTGTGATTTTAACTGAGCCTGGATAGATATTACTTGCATTGTAAGCAAGTGTTTTCTATGTGACCTATGACAATTTTTGGGCTTTTCTTTCCTCCTAGTTAGATAAATCTTAAGCATAGTAAAAGAGGCACTGCACACTGCTGCAGTTGGAATAACTGAGCTTTCATAAAGTATTCTGTTGTTAATACAGGATAAGTATAGAAAAAGCTACGTTGGCCTATAGCTTGCATGCACACTTTGTTTTCTTTATATCAGTTATGACAAAGTTATTGTCATTGCCCATAAAAATATTTTTCCTGTAAACTGAAGTTATATTGTTAAGTTGGCAACTCAGATGGAGCACACATGATTTGGTTTTCTGTTTTCCTTGCAGCTGAAGTTGGCGCTGCCACCTGGGACCCCCTCCAGCTCCCTGACGGAGCGGCTGCTGCGGCAGAACGCCCAACTCACCGGCTTTGTCAGCAGGCTCAGTGAGGAGAAGAATAATTTGAGGAACGCTGTCATGAAGCTGGAGGAAGAACTGAGGAGATACCAGCACAGACGTACTTCTGGAGAACAAGTAGGTCTTCATTGGTGCAGCTCTCATGAAGCATATGTAGGCATAAAAGCGTTGTGCTGTGAAACAACCAATGCTCTTTGTGCTCGACACCTAAATGAGAGTGAGCTATCTGTCTTTCTCAGCTTTCTTCCTACAAAGTAAATGGATGTGAGTTATTCTTGTCCTATGGTCAAGACATCCTGACGCACTGTTTACTGTAAAGTTTTTCATGTTAACCATCTTTGGTTTTTTGTTGTTTTTTTAAGAATTCCTTGTGCTTCTCTTTTTGATCTGCATCTCATCACCCAACTGGGCAGCAAATAGATCCAGATAGCTTCAACATCACTGAGCTAATTCGGTCCATTGCAGGGGATTTGTTTGGTTTGGCTGTATTTTTCTGGGATGTTGGACAGGCTACAAACTCAGTGCATTGGAGGTGTTAGTGTGCCAGGGTACATCAGATCCTTTCTGTGGGAAAATGTTTGGTTATTTTAATCAGTAATTTTATGAGCTCTCCACCAAACCAATGACTAGAATGACACAGCCCAAGCTTTTCCAAACCGTGTGGTTCAAATACAGTTTCTCCTCCAGTCTTCTAAACACTCATCAGACCTTGGAGTTAACATCGATACGCTGGTTGCCTCTGAGAAGGAAAACTGGAACAGAGAAAAGCTGTCACTGCAGAAATCTTTGAAACAAGCAGATGCGGAGCTGTCCAAGCTGCGAGCAGAACTCCGGAGTGAAGCTTTCCTCAGAGAACTGGGATCAGATTCTGAAAATGTTATCTTAAGGGTAGGAAGACTTCATTGCCTGCTTAATAACCGTGACTGGTTTGTTTTGCTGTCTTGTTCATTTGGGCCTGTTTTTTTCTGAGTTAGCTCTGCTTTTTCTAACAGAACAGATGTTAAATTTGGATTTTAAATTCTCATCCTTGCATACATAACTCTGTCAGTTGTTATCCCCAAGAATGACAAGTGAGCACTGCGTTGTCCTTTTGTGTGTACTCCATTTTTTTGCTGCTTAGGTGATCCTCAGATTATGACACTGCATTCACCAGGTGTGAGCTGCAGCACAGGCTTCTCCATAACAGCAAGATGTGAATAATCACAGCAAGGCTAGAGGAGTTGTCATATCAAAAGTTGTAATCATTCCTGGAAGCTTATGCTGCTGCTTCTCTTTTCCATCTTGTAGAGAATTTATGGCAAATACCTCCGAGCTGAGAGCTTCCGGAAAGCTCTCATTTATCAGAAGAAATACTTGCTGCTGTTACTGGGTGGATTCCAGGAGTGTGAAGAAGCCACGCTGGCCCTCATTGCACGGATGGGTGGGCAGCCCTCTTACACAGACCTTGAGATCATCACACATCATTCAAAGGGTTTTACAAGATTTCGCTCTGCAGTCAGAGTGTCCATTGCAATTTCAAGGTAAGCTGGAAGAAGTTCAGTTTCAGACAGAAGTGTGCACTGAATCTGTAGTGCCTCGCGTTCGTTTACGTTACCTATTGTATAAGTGGGGCTTTTACTCATAATACTCCGCTGTTACAATCTGGGGAATGTAGCAGAGCAAAAAGTATATTTAGTGCCATTTTAACATGCTGATGCCCTGCTCTTCAGGTGCATGAGCCATTTGCTGTCCGTTCTGACTTATGCAGCACCTCTGGAATCACTGCAATAGCAGAGAATAAACTGAAAGCATCCAGGCTGGATGTGGCCCTGGGCAGCCTGGTCTGGTGGTTGGCGTCCCTGCACTTAGCAGGGGGGTTGAAATTATGTGATCATTGTGGTCCTTTTCAACCCAGGCCATTCTATGATTCTATGATTTGACAGCAGAGAGAGTTTGCAGAGGCTCTAGGAATGTGTGTAAGGAAGTTTTCTACTTGATTGTTATGTTTTCAATGCTCATCCATTAATTTTATTTGGCATTCAAGAAATTCTTACGCCTTCTAGAATATAAAAAGCAGAGTATGTGCTTAAATGACTGCTTCCTTTAGCCTGAAGTTTAGTGGTTATTTTGTTTTTCAATTCCAGAATGAAGTTCCTGGTTCGTCGATGGCACAGAGTTACGGGTTCTGGTATCTTAAGCCTCAATAGGGATGTCTTTAGCCAGAACACAGGTAAACTGTAGCCCAGTAATGACTGAAAAATGTTATTCTCAAGTCACACTGCTGCTTAATTCAGGTGGCTTTCATTTGCATCGTCTTGTACAACAACTGGGCTGCTGTGCCCCCTTCTTTTTGCCATAGTTGCTTGGATTTACTTGTTGAAACTACCAGAAACCTGAGAAACATCTAACTGTTCTGTTTGCTCTCTCTTCAGTCTTTTTTTTTTTTTTTTTGCACTCTTGTGGGTGGGATTATAAACAAAATCCAACAATTTCCTAAACAGTGTGTGTTTGTAAGACCAGAGCTACGAGCATCTGTGGGTTTCTCTTGAAGCCTGCATTCTGAGAGGGAACACCAAGGGCAGGGGCAGGCAGAGGAATCTGAGATGTGTGGAGTGGCTGTCCTGTGTTTACACTGCAGTGCCCTTTCCAAGCTCTAGACCAGCAGCAAACTGTTGCTTTTGCTTTTTAATTAACTACACTTGCTTTTAACAAAAACAAAAAACCTGTTTCTTGCTAAATTCCATTTTTGCAAAATGGAGACAGAGAACTTGCAGTTAAAATTCCCACTAATGTGCCTAAGGTGTTACATCTTTGCTTGTTTGTTTTTCAGTTCTCAAGACATTGCATTTTCTACTTTTAGGTAATGAATTGCGGCCTGACTCATTCTCCAGTGGCATGGATCTCTATGGAGAACAAAGGCATTCCTATAGATCCCGATCAGATATGGAGTCTCCCAGATCTCCTATAAACTTTCAACAAAAGTGAGTTCTATTTCAGATGACGATTCTCTGTCAGAACAGCGTTCAACTGCACAAACATGTCAGCGTTTACTGATGAGGTTCATAATCTTTGATGCCAGAAGTCTTTTAACATTTTTCTCCGTAAGGAAACATAACCAAGTGCGTCTCAGACCTTTGATGTGCACCTACTCATTGCCTGATTAAGGCCAGTGCTAGCAGACATTGCTGTCTGTTTGCTGCTGTGTTCTTGGCAGAATGTTTGTTCACTGGGTGAAAGTGATCTGCACAGCTTTGGCTTTGGGAAGCCAACCTCAGCTGCCTGTAGGCTCTGAGTTTTCCCACAGAGTCATTTGGGATCTCTATTTTTATATGAACCACCTCAACATCTGTAACCTTAGTTTGTGGCAATCATAATGCTTTACATAAAAAGGATATTTAATCTATTTTAGCCACTTTTGACTTTAACTTACCGAAAGTACTGAAGAAAGCCAGAATCCCATCCAGGTGACTGTGTCCTTGTTTGCACAAGCTTCTTAATAGAAAATCTATTATGGCTTCTGCTGCAGTCTCAGTAGGAATTTGCAGTCTTGTTCCCAGAGAAATTCAGCAACAGATCAGGTGCAGTAGAACGAAAATGCAGTTGAGCAAGGAGGTTCTTCTGGGGGAGGCACTGTGTTGTGATAGGACCAGGGAAAATATAAGAAATGAGTGTTTTACAGTAAAGGCGGTGAGGCACTGGAACAGGCTGCCCAGAGAGGTGGTAGATGCCTCATCCTGGAGACAAGTCAGGCTGGATGGAGCTTCGAGCATCTGATGCAGCTGCGGGTTTCCCTGCTCATTGCAGTGGAGTTGGACCAGATGGCCTTGAAAAGCCCTTTCCTACTCAAATGATTCTGTTATGGCTGGGGCAGTAAGTGGCAGGGAACTTCAGTGGGCGTGGTGTTCTGACTGCTGTGTGGGTAAGGCAGCAGACACGCACCGTGTCAGGTCTCTCTGCTTACAGTGCCCTGCTATGTCTGCTGATTCTTTTTGATAAAAGCATCTGTGTTCTTCTGCTTCTAGGTTCCACAGTATGCAGGCTGACTTGAACCCAGTCTCTTTCGCGTGTTCTCAGCTGCAGAACTATGATCCAGAAAGAGCTTTAACAGATTACATCCACCGCCTGGAGGCACTGCAAAGGCGGCTCGGAAGCGTGCAGTCAGGTACGGGTTGGGGCACAGTTCCAAGCTAGAAGGCACGTGCTGGCTCTGAGATGTGTACAGACGTCTGGTTTGGGGGACTTACAGCCTTAAAAAGAAGGTTATTCTGTACTGTAGCAAGCCCACTGAAAAGAAAATGGTCCAGTTCTTTGAAGGGAGGCCTGCTGAGGTGTGCTTCAGTAACAGATTTGGAGTTTATTGGTGCCACGTTAATTTTCACCAGTCTCGTAAACGTGTGATAAGGATTCTGTGCCTCTTTTTAAGAGGTTAAGGGAGGTGGGGAAAAGCATACTCTAAGGATTGGAGAGTTGGGGTGCAAGAGAAATTCTTTTCTATCACTAGGATTATAGAAGTGACAGCCTTTTTGTCCCATAGATGATAATTTTTTTTGCTATAAAGGGAATACATCAAGAAAATTGTCAGCTCAGTGGGGTCTAATTTATCAAACATGGGGTGAGGCTGAGTTATGGAATTACTGTGTTAAAGTCTTATTTTAGCATAAAATCCGTCCTTCGAAGAAGATTACTTCTTAAATGATCTCCTGCATAAAACCTTTCCCGCTCATTCATCAGAGTGATGCTGTTTGTGAAACTCAGCTCCTTATTCCACGTGCTCTGATTAAAATCTTTCTGTCTTACAGTGTCTACCTCATACACGCAGCTGCACTCTGCTATGAGAAGATAATACCCTCTGCCCACCTCCATCGCTGGCAGTGATGTCAATGAATTGATTGCCTTCTGTAAATCCGTGCTCCTTCTGTGCTCTATATAATGTGTATCTGGTGGGACCAATACAAACACAGCTGTACGATCCTATACAGTTCCATCCTGGCACACCCATGCAGACTGGGATTATAGGAGATTTATGTATATAGGCACTTTGTGTTCATGCAAAAAAAAAAAAATCATTAAATTACATGTATATTTGTGGAATGCTAATTTAAATGATTAACTTATGAAGTGTGTATTTATCAAGGGGGTGCAAAGATGAAACTTGTGTATTAATTAAATTGAGCTCTGTTCAGAGAAGTTCACTTGCACTTTTTCTGGCAAGGCTACTGAAGTTACACAACTCTCCTCATATTTGCAACTGGCAGTGCAGACAGAATAGCACTTGTAGAGACCTATTTTTGTAATGGTAGAAGTTTTGAATTTTATGGGTATTTTGTCAAAGTACTGAAATAAAGATGACTTCATGCTTTTAACTGTGTTCTACTCTTGGAAAGTTTTTAAAATTGAAGAATCGTTCCCTTATTTGGGTTGAAAACCTCACTCCTAGGCATGCTCCTCCTGGCTGTGGCAGCTGTCTTGTCACCAATTGAAGTGCTGCTACTTGACAGGAGGACAGGGGTAGGCTTGGTTTCTGCAGCCCCTGGCTGTACCTTTGGGGGCTGCAAGAGAAGATGTGTGTCCTCTCCCTCAGTCGCTGTCACTGATGTGAAAACAAAGGTCTGTAACAGTTTTACTGGGGTTAGAACGGACAGACTGGGTGAGCCCTTCCTTCAGGGAACACTGCAGGGAAGGAGGGGAAGCTCTGTGCATGATTAGCTAACTTTGTACTTAGATGCATTTTTTCTGGTAGTTACAAATTTAAGAACTGACAGTGTTAAACAGAGGAAACTTCCACAAGAGGTTTCTGTACAAATTTTAATCAAAAATTCCATGAGCTGGAGCTCACGACCATTTATCACCACCACTTGTGAACCAAACATTATTCAACAATCCTGCATGAGTCAATGCAAAGCATAACAGCATTAAGATATTTCACTTCATTGATGGATTATTTTCCAGGTGAACGTGTTACTTACTAGCACTGTCATCCTGCTGTTACTTCCATGCTTACACCAAGCTTTCAGAGATGGCTGCTTTTCACAGCTTGCTTTAGAAAATTATTTGTAGCTTCCTGAAGTGAAGTATTTTACAAATGCTCCAAGTTAAACTTTTAAATTGTTGAGTTACAAAACTTCCCTATGAACACTTCTTGCAGGCACCTCTACTCAGCCATACAGTGACAGTTTGAAGTAATTAATTCCAAATAACTCCAAAAAGCAACCAGGATGCCACTTTGTTCCCTTTTCAATCTGTGATTCTGTTTCAAAACAGGGCAGGTGCATTGCCCTCAGTCCTTTGTACCTGATGGAGTTACTGTCATTGGGCACAGAGGTAAGGTACAGTCATATCCCTCCTTATCTGGGGAAAGGCAATTGTCAAATGTTTTTTTTTTCCTACCAACTGGAATCTTTGCTTTAAAAAACATTTCTTCACTGTAAAGGCTGGGGGGGAGGGAGGCATGCACCTTAGAAGTGTTACACACATAGAAAGACAGTTTTTCTTTCAAAAAAAAGCACCAAGAAATTGGTAGAACAAGCAGTTACACACAGCAACACTGAACGGTGTGGGGAAATGAACAAAACAGATGCAAAGAGGGTGCAGGCCTGTCTCTACACAGTACGTGGAACAGTTTCGATCTGTCATTCATTTTGTCACAATTATTTCACCAAAAGTCTGTTAGTTTGCACAATTCAAGGTTTTAGCTCCAGAACTTACAGTGACCTTCTCTTATATCTGATAACTGGGTTATTAGGTGTATGAATCATGGTTGTATAATTTATACTTGGAAAGTAGTCATTGATGAGATCAAATTCGTACAAACGAAGCAAAGTGGACCAGATAGTCTTGATCTGAACGTAAGCGAAGTTCTCTCCGATACAGCGATGACGGCCTAGGAGGAAACCCATAGCAAGCAATCAGAACGCCTCTGACTGCAGTTTCACCTGGAAAATGTTATGTGGACTGTAACTGCTTCTTTCTGAACAGGCTGAGCCCTGATGCTACAGACGGACCATTGTGCAACTTCTAACATCTTGTTTCCATAAAGCTTTTGCTGCAGAGAATGTGGAACATTTTGAATGGGATTGTGTTGTCCTGTTTTCAGCAGAATGCACCCATTTATGCAGCACCGAGGAGAAGTTTGTAATGTTCAAAAAATGGCATTGACTATAACCATATCGTGGTCAGATTTGCAAACTGTTTTGGCAGTTATGAATCTCTACATAAATTTTCGCTGCCTTAAAATGTTTTCATATTATGAGGCTTTTTTACCATGACTTTGAAAGACTTGAATAAACTCAAATATATGCTAATGTAAGGATTTTTTGTTGTTATTAATCTGAACAACACACACGAGCACTATGATTGACTTCAATTCTTTAACAGCCCGTTCACACTAAGAAAACTTTGAGGCAGCAATAGAGAGAGAAGAAAAATCTCTTCATGTGTTGCAGCACGGGGAAAGTGTGGGGTGAGAGGAGCAGCCCGAGTTGTGTGCCAGCACCAGGCAAAAAGCTTGCTTTCTGTCACTGTTACTTACCAGCGCCAAATGGAATGTAGGCAAACTTCTCCCCAGCTGCTGGGTTGTCCTGGAGATAGCGGTCAGGTTTGAAGTTTAGGGCGTCCTTCCAGGAGTCCTTCAGGCGATGGTTAACGGTGGGAGACACACAGACCTGATGGCCGGGGGGAATGTTGTATCCTGCAACGGTCTGCAAGGGCAGAGACAAGGCCCACACATCTAATTCCTCAGTTCTTAACACTGAAAGCATTACCTGAAGTTCTGTATCCTTAGACTGGAATTTCAGAAGATGTTTTGGCTAGGCCAGTTTAAAATCAATGCAGCAGAGCACATGTAAGTGGCAGATCCAAACTAAGAACTCGAGCAAGAATGACAGCTGGAAGAAAGGGTCAGTTCTGTTGAGTATGGCTGAAAGGGGAACGTGGCACTTCATCTTCCTCAGGGGAGATGTGGACCAGGGACTTTCTATATACCTAAGTGAGCATTCAGCAGTTATTCTGCAACCTGAAAGTGTCCATAATTCACTTCTGCACATCTTCAGAGATAACAACTATGCCTCTGATTATCTTTTGTGGGTTATTTGTTATTTAGTTGTCTTAAATTACAGTTTGTCTAAATTCCAGCTCCCGTCTTGTTTTATGCTTACATAGAAAAATAAATTCAGAGTGGTACATTTCAGGATAAAGAAGCAGCCCACAGCTACACTGAGTTCTTTCTAACAGTGCAAAATGTTCTCCTCTGGGGCTACTTATTGTCAGAACACACAACTGCTCCTTTTCACCCACATGAAAGATGGGGGCAATGAGGGTATCTAACAGAAATGCTTTTGTTGCTTTCTTCACCTGAGCTGTGTGCTGCCCCAACACTCTCTTTTGCCCAGCAGCACCAGCATACACCTTGTGTCCAGTTCTGGGCTCCCCAGTTCAAGACAGACAGGGAACTACTGCAGAGAGTCTGGCAGAGGGCTGCAGAGACAACTGGGGTCTGGAGTATCTCCCTAGTGAGGAAAGGCTGAGAGACCTGGGGCTGTTCAGCAGGGAGGAGACTGAGAGGGACCCTATCAGTCCTTGCAAATATCTACAGGGTGGGATTCTGGTGGATAGGTCTGGGCCCTTGTTAGTGGTGCCCAGTGACAGAACAAGGGGCAACGGCCACAACTGGAACATAGGAAGTTCCATACCAACACACGGAAAAACTTTACTTCAAACATGTAACATGCACTGGAACAGACTGCCCGGAGAGGTTGTGGAGTATCCTTCTCTGCAGGTATTCAAAACCCAGCTGGATGCTTTCCTGTATAATCTGCTGTAGGAAGTTACTTTAGAAGGGGGTTGGGCTGGACGATCTCCAGAGGTCCCTCCAAACCCTTGCAGTTCTGTGATAAAGACTACATCAAAATCACTTACATGCTGGTGACTTAAGAGCCACAAAGAAATCCCATTGACCAAAAAGCAACAAATGGAAGATAATCACAAGAACACCGGGGCACGAGATGAGACTCCTATGGGATTTAAGCTGTCACACAATGAAGTGAATGCCTGTCTGAAGTACGGTGTACCATTTCCTGTGGTCACTGCTCACTTGCTGCCCTTATCATCAGAGCTGGAAGGGGCTGGAGGACTTTGCAGGACTTTGCCCAGTCACTCATAAAAGCCACTAGCAGGGAGATTCCACAAGTGAAGTTAGATCCAAAAAAAGCATACTCACCTGGGGAGTTTTGGCCAGTCTCATCATGGTCATTATAGGAGGCCTAAGCCTTAAGGTTTCTTTTAGGCAGCGATCTAACAAACTGAGATCCTTGAGCTGCAAATATAAATAAAATGATAAATCAAAATACAGCTGAGTTCATTCAATTATTATCTTACACCATTTAGAAATAAATAACTAAACCAAAGAATAAGTGGCTCTTATTTACATGGACTTCATTTGCTACCCTGACAATTTTCCCTTTAATTCAATTACAACTAGCTGCTGTTCCGTCTGACTAACCTGTCCTACAAGTGCTTTCTAATGCCTAACTAAAGAAAGAGATCACACCACATTCCATTCCTCCTTTATGCAGCTCATTTTTTAAATTGAGCTTGTAGGAAGTGCAGTTTCCATAGTAAATGCTGATTAAAAAAGAAATGGTAGCAGTCTGAAAAGTAACTCCAGAGAAAGAGAAGGAGACACACTGCCAAGTAATGTCACCGCAGACTGCTTGTGAAGGTTAAGATTCTAATGCATGTCATTCTATGGCCATATTGTCCATTTTTAAAAATACATATCCAGAAGCACAGTAACATCCATCAGAAATGATGCAACATACAAACCTGTTCATAAGTTAATGGTGGCAAATCATCTCCACAAACGGCTTTCTGCTCTGCGTAGCACTGCTCCTGTATCGCTTTGTCTCTGGCTATGAAGAAGCCCAGCCAGGCACTCGTGGTTGAGGATGTGTGCTGCCCTGCTAGGAGCAGCCCAATGAGCATCCCTGCTATCTCATCATCTGTCAGTGGGCGGCCATCCCTACATCAAAGGGGATTAAGTCAGAGCTTCATTCAATCAGCTTTCCAGTTACAGCAGTATTTACAATTTCTCCTAATTTACTTCCTTCTACTCCTCATGCATTGCCCACTCTAAATTCAGCAGCTAAAAGTCTAGGGAGAGGCAGAAGAGAGAACCAAGGTGGGCAGAGTCTCTGGAAGCTTTGAAGAAAAACATTACAGAAAGCCAGCAACAAGAAAGGAAGCGGAAGCAGCAGCCTTGTGACTAATGATGATCTCAGAAGTCAAGGTTAGCATTTATACTTTCAGGCTGTTTTTAAGAACACCACTAGGATCAACTGCTGGCAATGAGGAATGCGGGACATGAGAATATTTCTTGTTTTTGACAAAATGTTCTAAACAGCTCAAAGCTGAAGTAAAACACCTACTTATTTTCCTGTAAATTACAAGTCTCCAACTCCACTTTGCTTACTTGTATGAAGCATCGAGTAGAGTTTGGAGCATGTCATCCTCCTTTTCTCCAGAACTCCGACGCTTCTGGATAACCTTGTAGAAAATGTTCTTTATTTCTCTGTGTGCTCGATCTCGACGCCTGCAATTCAGATCACTTCTGTTAGCAACTTCATAAGAAGCAACATGAAATCCTTGTAAGGATTTATAGGAATGTCTGAGACAGCTTCAAAACAAAAAATAGGGGAATAAATAGATGAAATGCTCAAATTGCTACAATCTTCTTCTTGGTACCTGAAGCTGGGCAGAGGTAGCCAGGCTGGCAGAAGCCATGCAGCATGAGTAAAGCCCCCATCCAGGTCAGCATACAGCTGAGCCACCTTCTCATTTAGTAAGCTTCTTATTTCTTTTCCATGCAAGCAGTGACTTGCTGTCAAAATGATAAGTTCTGAAAAGGCTTCAAACAGGTCTGAGAAAAGATGTGGAAAAATGTTACTGGAGGTGAACTTTAGGCAAAATGTTACATTTTACAGACTATCACTTATTCAAATCTTGTAGAAGGGAAAAACAAACAACTACCATACATACATTAACAATTTTAAATTGAGTTTTAGCTTGCTTTCCCCATAAAAAGAAGTATTTAATTTTGAATTTCCATGGTTTTAATCAGGTCTTTCAATGAGTAACATTTTAATTACATTACTTGATGACTTCAACAACTTGTTTTCTAAGTTACTGTTCCTAGAGTTTTTTCTAGGAAAGATGTTACCCCTTCCAAAAAGTAAAAAGTAAATGCAGTAAAAGCTCAACCCTTACCAAACACAGAAGTACAAAAAAGTTAAATTTGAAAACCAAAATCCATGTGTAAACAGGTAGTTTTGCAGCTTACTGAATTATTTCTCAGCATTTCTGTCATTGCAGGCTTACAACAGTACTGATGGGCTGTGACTAGCTGACTAGTTGGGAAACACGGCTGGGGAGGTAAGGATGGACTTACATCACTAAGCTCACCTTATCGCTCTGCAGATAAGCATGAACTGAGATCTCTGACACAGGCTCCAGGAAGTCAGAGCTATGAAACAGACTGAACTGACTCACAGCATGCAAAATCAGCATGATTCAGCCAGGCAACGCATATGCTCTCTACTGTCAGACTAAGCAAAAGTAGAATTGTCCTTTGTTCCTGTCAACGATTTTCTGAGCACCTTTATTTTCAATAGCATTAAATCTGATGAAACAAAACCCGTGTTTAGCGTGTTCTGATGTTAGAGCTTCGCCCTACAGCTCTTTTAATATTACAGTAAAACATTTACAAAAACATACTGTTGCATCCTGCATCAGCCTTCATTCCTTTCCAGAAAGTCTAAGTAACAATGCATCTGATGTTGCTTACTTCTTTCTCCTCTCTCTCCCCAAGCTTTGAAATATTCCTTTGTTTCTTCTTCAATCAGAGTTACATGCTGCTTAAACTGAGCAATGTTTAGCCCAGTTTTGAGCATCTTTTTCTGTTCCAAAAATACCTGGAGGAATCAAAGAAGAAACGATCAGTAAAATGTCCATGGTATTAATGTGATTAATAAATTCATTTCATTTGTACTCCAAAAATATAGAAGAGTAAAAAGGAAATTAGGACTGTAGAGTACAACAGAGTGTCCTCCTCCTCTCCCACAGTAACATCTCACCACTGGCCTAGAGATGCACCTCGCTTTAAGAAGGCCCAGGAGTCTGACTTGGCAGCATGAAGCAAGCTATTTGCTAGGGAAGCTTCACAGCCTTCTCTACATTTTTTCTGCAGACAGACTCATAGCTAAGAAAGCTACTGTAAAAAGCCCACTATTAGAAGAAAACCATCAAATGGGTTGATAGGACATCTACTCAGAAAATCATTCAATTGATTTTTAAGTCCTAGCTATAGATCAGTATTTGTCCTACAGAACTGTACAGGACCATGGACAACTGACCGAAGACTGTCTTCCCACCAACGGCTCTACACACAGTGTAAAGTTATTTACAAAACAAAAAGCATAAAAGAGAGCTTGCCCTGCATAATTTCCATTTTCAGAATGCAGTGGGCACACCCTGGCAGAGCAGTGGTGCAGGCATGTCTTCCCTTGCAACATGGCAGCCCATCTCTTATCTGGATAGAAAGCATGCAGTAAGAACACACCCTATCAGTGCACTGCCTCCCAGAAACATACTGCAAGAAGTTTGGAAGGAGAAGACAGAGAGGGAATCTGAATTGATATATAAACAATGCATATTGACAGACTTCATTATCAGTCACAACTGATATTCAAACAAGTAGTCAACTCGAGGGGTTGGTTCTTCTGGAACGCAACCAAAAGAGACTTTCAGACAGGAGACAGGATTCTGCAGTTCGTTGTTCCACACAACATGCATAAGCATGAGAACAGCCAATGCTCATCTCAGAAGCAATGCTATGTAGCACAGCTACTTCACTTCCAGATGAAGGCAGGCTGTACTCTGCAAACATGCAGGCTGACTTCTGTTCTAGCGAGACAAGCTTTGTGGTGCCTACGGTCTTGCATAGAGGTTAAACATGACAGAAACGAGAAATCATCACTTATAGATCTAACAGAAGGAAGATCTAATGTTGCTCATAAGGGAAAAGGAAACTGCAGTCAGTGACAGGCTATAAGGGAATAATAAAAAAAAAGCACTCACTCATTAGTTTTTCTCAATTATGGGATTAGACAGTTTCTAAAACAAAAAGCAGCATCCAGACTAATGGACAGTAAGGCTGTGTTATTCACTGCCTAAGTACATTCAGGCTGATCCTCCAACTGAGACTATCAACCACACCATGCCTTCTGCCAGAATCTCAAGCCCCTCATACAGAGCCAAGGGCTCACAGCTGTCCAGTCAGAATGTAAACGATCCTCGTTTTCTGCTCATTTTCTATTTAAAATACTTACCGCGTTAGGGACATCGTAAGCCACCCCCTTTCCAAAGACTGGTGTAGTCAGCCGGGAATACACATCTTCTGCATTCAAGTCTTCATTTTTGCTGTTGAAGAGCAGCGCAGCAGCATCGCTGCCCAGCAGGTACGTAAACGTCTTGCCAACCATCGTGAAACTGAACACAGGTCCATACTGAGAGGAAAAAACACCCATTTGTTTTAAATAATAGGAATACAAATCATGGAGTCATTATCTCTTTACAAGCTTCTACAAATCTCTTCTCCTAAGAAACACATAGAAACTGCATAACATAGAAACATTTTAAGCCATATTTGAATTCTGTTCTCAATATAAAATAACACATCACTAATAAGTCTAATTAATATTTGTAATCTCACAAGATGTAGGACCATTAAGTTTCAAAAATGGAAATTAAAAAAGCACAGAACTACTATAGAGAGACCACCAGACATGTGGGCTCCAGAAACCAACACACACTGCTTTGGAAAAAAGACTGGGTCTGCAGTCATGCGCTGATAATGAAGAACAGTAAGATTTTAACGTTTAAAAGTCACCTCCAGCAGATTCCCACAACTGAATTTGTCTTTCTCAAAGTTAATCAAGCTGAGATTTAAGTTTATGGCTTTTGGACATTTTAGACAAAGTAAAACATGTTGGTACATCTTATTTTGCTGGACAGAATTAAGGCTCTACTGCCTTAGTCCATTTCTTTGGGGCTATTCCAATTTCTGGGGTTCGATACCCCTGCTCTTCTGGCAGAGCTGAGCACCTCAACATTCATGCAGTCACCTGCAGAGGTGTCAGCTCCATCCCAGCCTGCTCACACACACATCAGCACAGAGCACGGACCAGCAGTTTACAGTTTCCGATTAGAGCAAGAAATAACCCCGTGAATGCGGACTTTTAATGTGTGTGATCCAACTCTGAGCATTACCCAAAGGCTTTTCAAAGACTGAATCACAAGAGGAGTTTCAGAGAACACAACTATTTCTGTAACACCAATGCACCACACACAAGATGTGAAGAAGCCACAACCTCCTGCGCACTCCACACTCCACATCTGAGGAATTAAGAGGGAATTCACTGACTGTAAACGGACCCCAACAAGCACACAGCAATGCTTTGGCACTGCTCAGCCACACAGGGCAGCACACCTTGTCATAGGCGTTTTCCAGAAACTCAATAGGGTTCTTTCCAAACGCTACGGCATGTCCGAGGAACGGGATGCTTGAGGGGATGTGAGGAGGGTGGTTCTGCAGAGGAAAGAAAAGAAAATGTTGAATTTTCTTCAGAGTAACACAGCACTGCGTTCAGCCACACAAGAGATGCACACACACTCTGCTCAAGATCTTCGGTGAAAAAAGCGACTTCGGATGACAAACGACGTTTTACAAGAAGGCCGGGCTGCTTTTCAAACCACCTCGGCCAGGTCGCCGACCCGCCCTCCCGCTCCGAGAGCGACGCCAGAGGTACCGCAACAGACAGACGGCAGACACCGGGAGGCGCTGCCCGCGGCCCCGGCCCGCGGCCCTCAGCGGCCGCTCCGCGCGGCGCCTCACAGGGGGCCGAGGCCGCGCCCCGACGCGGCCCGCCGGGGGCAACCGGACGCACCGCCCGCTGCCCGCTCCCCGCGTCCCCCGCGCCCACCGTCCGGCCGGCCCCGACGTGGCGGCGATAGCCCAGCTGGAAGAGGTAGCCGAGGCTGAGCGCGAAGGCGGAGGCGGCCAGCAGCAGGGACAGCGGGTTGCCGACGGCGGCCCGCTCCAGCAGGCTGCCGCCCACCTCCAGCAGGCTCAGCATCGCCTCGCGCTCAGCCGGTACCGATCGCGACCGTGAACCGCGAACCGCTACCGCGCGCCGCGGGGGCGTGCCCTGCAGCCGGCCGGCCCAGCCACGGCGCTGGGCTGATCTCTGCCCATGTGACGACTGCCGGCGGCCCGGCCAATGGGCGGCGGCGCACCACGGGGTGACGGCATCGGCCGGGCTGCGACGGGCGCCATTGGGCGGGCGGCGGGGCGGGGCGGGCGCGGGGGCGGTGCCGGAGAAGACGGGGGCGGGCGGCGCCCGGGGCTGCGGGCTGTGCGCCGCGCCGGCCGCTGTGCACTGTGCCGGCCGCTGTGCGCGCCGCAGCAGGGATGTGACGCGTGCTGTGTGCGCTGGGTCTCGAAGGACCGTCTGAACGGTGTAACGCTGCTCCGCAGTCCTGTTGGCGCTGTCCTGGCGCTGCCAGCAGTCACTCTTGCTTGGCTCTTGGGGACAAAGGGTGAATGCCTCCTCTCCAGGCATGGGCAGTAGGGAAGGGCTGCAGTTAAAAAAAAGTCCAGGAAAGTGACAGGAAGGTGAGGCTGCAGTCTCTCAGGGCAAGAGAAGGTCCCAAGAACAACTTCAGGGATGAAGAGAGCATGTGGCCTTGGTGTAGGGTGAGATCGGTCCGGTGGGGGTGTTACAAAAACACAGCAGTCCGGTGCTGATGTTCCATGGTGCCAGGCATGCATTTGGAGCACCTCCTCAGCACAGCTTTTGGTTGGGTCACATCCTGAAGTCAGGCACCAAAACCTCACTGAGAACCAGACCAAGGTGGGTGCAGCCGCTGGATGCATTGACACGGTGCTGCTCCAAACCAAAATGGTAATGTGAGCACCAGGAACTATTCCCAGACCTGAGTCTCATAGTCTTCATTGACAGATACCTTCTTCATTCTAGAGGCAGGCCTTCAAAGCAAACATAAGTGCAGTTGCCAAGTTCAGCTCCTACCTTTAATCTACACAGGTGCACAATTATGGTGAAGACAGAGAACATCACGCTCACAAATATCCCATTTGTGACAACACAGCTGTCTGGACGATACAGACATGTTATCCTGGACTCACAGTTGCCTATTTCCAAACTCAAACCTCCCATATGCTGCACTAATTGGGAAACAAACAGCACATCTCTTCCTGCTCTGCACATACTGCTTTCAGGTAAGCCAAGAACGGTAACACAGCACTGGAGCTCAGTGCCCGCTGTACATTTTCAGAATGCTCCCCCTATTTTCATACATCCTCAGAAAACACTCTAAAATTGGTGCTGAATAACACATCAAAACCACAAACATACACCTTGTTTCCATTCAGAAACACCATTCAGGAATTTAAACAAGGAAACCCCAGCAGTGACTAACATAACTTGATGTGATAGATTCACTGAAGTCTACTGAAGTTTTCATCAGTTTGACATACACTTTCTAACAATTACTTCACATTAGAAATAAGGAAGTGCATTTTTGATTCTTTTTTAAACAAGCCATGGTAAAAAATGAATCTAAGACTATGAATGATTTCTAAATCCACACTGAGCTCTCATGATGATATTGTGATCAATGTGATAAAAAAAAAAAAGAATGACAAGACAAACCTTTGTTCCCTTCATACGTACTGTTTGTACATCACAGATTTAGAACGTCACCAATCGTGAACAGAGCTTTAAAGCTTTCGCTTTGCTGGTTAGATGATGCATGCCTGTCATTACCAGCATTCTGATCAGTTTCTCTATCATTTCATCATAAGTTAGGGCTTGGTTTTCACTGATCCAGATGTCCAGCGCCTTGGTGATTTTCTCTTTCAACTTAAGAGCCCTGTTTGGGAAAAAGTTGTGAAGTAAACACTGGAGAAAATAAAAGATTTGTAGATAGTTACTACATTTTACATAGATATACATATTCTGTATTTAACAGAAGTAATGTGAATTCTGTAATCAAAATACTGTGTATTAACTTCATAACATCGTAATGAAAAGGGAAACAGGAAACGTAAAATGGAAAGGTACAGTTACAAATAGCTGTCCCTAACCTGGTATTTTGCAGAGCCTTGATGTCAGCCTGACCAAGCTGTAGTTTCTGGCAGAAGAATTCAAAATCTTCAGAAGGAACATTGCCAGCGATCATTTCTATTATCTTGCGCAATATTTTCTCTAAATACAACCACATAAAACGTATAATTAATAATACAGAATCGTGTGTCTTTTCTATCAGATGTTTTGTAAATACTATTTATCTGCTTTGGGATTTTGTTAATTCCCAAACACCATTTCCAAGGTGATGTTTCCATCCTGGAGGACAGACCACCATCGCTATTTCTGGGTGATGGTCTTTCAGGTCTGTCTCCCTGACAGCCCTGCTGGGAAGAAATTTGGAAGCTTTTCATTCTCTTCAGTTTGAAGCAGCACAGCTCCAAGCTCCCTCTGTTTGAGGTGGGAGAGCAGGGTGTGCTTCCAGAACATACACCATGAGTTACAGGAAGAGTAAGCTGGGGGAGCTACAGTTTTGAGAACGCTTTTTACAGTAATCAACTGCCTCACAGCTCTGCTCACCATCAGGTGAGAGTGAAGCAGATTGTCAGAACAACTGCACATATCTGAACTGCTCATGTAAGTTAAGAATACCATTTTTTCTCTGCCTTCTGTTGACTGAAAACAAGTGTTACATCTGACAAGAGTTTACTGCATTTACACTGCTTAAGGTGAAGCAGTGATTCAAATATTTTGTTCTCTTTGATCACAATCAGGCTGTGAAAGAACTACTTTGGGCTCATCCGAATCACTGCGGCATCAGGGAACGCTGCATGAAACAGGCACCGCTCCCTTCACTCGGGGATAATAGCGGGGCGTGCTGGAATAAGGTTCAACATCGAAAATCGGCAACGGGAATGAGCGAGGGCACCGGACTGCCTCCCAGTGACCCAGGAGTGTAACTGCAGGCAGGCAGCGCCTCCTGCCTGAGGGGCTCAAGTAAGGCAGTAACGTTTTAGTCAAAAGCAAGTATAGCACAAGGATAACATCTGATAGGCCTTCAGTGTATCGTGATTAATAATGATGGGTAGGCTGGCCACAGAGAAGTAAGGATATAAGTAGATATTGAGATTTTGCATTCTCAAGAGCTGAAAAAGAGCTAGGGAAGTTAAGAAAGGAGGAAGATGCTATTCTACTCTCAGTACAAATCACCTCTCTGATGGGTAGAGTTGAAGTAACCTTAAGCTTGTGCATTTCATTTAACTGTGTCTGGCTTTCTGGTTTGAATACAAAACTCAAGACCTCGATTTCAGTTTTAAGCTGTCAGCTTCCATTTCTGAAAAGAATCCTATGCAACAATATCATCCTAGCTCTTAAAGCAGTTCTCTTATCAGTGACCCAAGCAATAATAAAATATAAATCTTGTTTATATTATGCCTGTACAGTAAGAACACGCACACTAACCATCACCTCAATATTGCTGATAATAACAGAAGTCAGTGAGGAACAGATTTAAAACTAATAATGATACTGCTTTCTGAAAACAATGGAGTTTCAACAGCCGCTGCTGTAGCTACCTTTAATGCACAAAAATAACTGTGTCTGTTCTTAACATACCATCTCTTTCATCAGCACTTTCCAGATAGCATAGAATGGGATGTAATTGCTTTCCTTTACAGATATCTTGTAGTGGCTCAAACAAAGAATTTCCATCAAAGTTTATGTCTTTCAGCAAATAAAGGTGACGAAGGCCAGCAGGCAAATATCTCAGCCGATTTTCTGTTGAAATACATGAGCATACTTAATTTCATCTGGGAAAAACAGTGTCCTTTGTCCATGGGATTTTAAATTATTTCAGTCAGAAAATATCTGAATACATTTGTGAAGCAGCCCAGCTGTCTGTGAAGCACAGCAGGTAGGCAGGAGGGATCACTTCCTGGGATACCTCAGCTCATGGTGAACCCGCTGCTTTCCCAGACAAACAAGACTCTGTTCCTGTCTCTGCACGAGACAGCCATGAGTTTCAGGGGGAATTAAGCACATGAAACACAGCTGCTGTGCTCATGCTGCTGTGATATAACCGAGATAACATACTGTGCAGCACTGCTTCATGCCCATCTCTTTGTCATCGCATCTCTAACAGCCACTTGGCAACCCAGTAAATCAGCCACCAAAAAAGGACAACAGACCGTATTGTATCAGTGATATTGAGTGGACATCTGGACACACAGATACACATTCTTTGCAACAGAAAAATGTCAATCTTGCACATGACAGAAAAATGAAGGGGTTGAATGCTTGATACTTACCACTAAGGTCAAGGTGCTGCAGACTTCTTAGTGATGTAATAGATTTGGGGAGCTGGCTGATCTCATTGTTATTTGCAATTAGATGGACCAAAAACTTCAGTTCCCCTATGCTGTCTGGCATTTCCTTTAACATGTTATGAGATATGTCAAGCTCCCTGAGGGAAACCAGTTTGGAAAGCTCCTCTGGAATTTTAGTTAACTGATAAAAATAAGAACAAAATTCATTTACTTATATATAACTATTTCTCTTCTGTAAAAAGTTCAAAGGTAACTTTCCTGCAAGCAAAAGTACATTCCTTAATTTAATTCCAACAATAAAAGTTCTGAACTTCTGTTCTAGTGGAAGTTCATTTAGTATTTTCCAATAAAAATACTGCTGCCAAGCACAGAATTTTTCAGCAAAATTCCTTAGGCATAATGATAGAATGACAATTGAAAAGCCAAGCCTCTATTGCTGGAACTTCAAGAGTGATTATTTTCATCACTGCCCTCTCAGAACACTCAACACATTAGGAAAAAAAAAAAAAAAAAAAAGGAAATAAAATGTTTTTTGTTTTTTTTTTTCATTTAGGTTCTGTTCTTCCCTTGGTCTTTCCTAGTTTGCATTGTTCCACTAGGAACTTTAACTGTTCTCCAGCTATTGTGGAAACAAGACCTGACTGTATGATGGCAGACACTTTGTTCCCATGTCTGAGAGAAGTAAGCCCTTGGAAAATGTAACCACACTTGGAACCATACGAACAAAACTCGAGACTTTTCTGTAAAGCTGATTTTGCAAACTCTGGTGAAAGAAGAGATTAAAATGCTTAACTTTTAACATGAATGAGGCAAGGGCTGTGCATTTGCTTCAGAAGATTTTCTTTGTTTTCAACTGACAATAAGAGCACAGTGTCACTCTGTCCATGACAACCACTACCTGCATTTTTAATTGGAAAAGAAGGTTTACATTTCCTCAGGAGATTGTTCTGACCTCTTCCTTAGTATTTGTTAAACAAAATTATTAAACTTTGGATTTCAGAAACATGAAGCAGTTTTCTCTGCTGTAAGAAATCACAGAAGTAATACAGCTTTTTTTGTTTGAGCTGGTGAAAGTTTAATGAACTTGTAAGAAGTATGACACAATTGTAAAGACTGGTTCATTTAACAGAGGAACCTTGGAGGCAGGCTTATCTATAGAATTTCCAGCTAGGATTAAAAGTATGTGTATCCTAATAGAATCTTGTCCAGCTCTGGTATTAAAAATCAGCAAAAACAAACATATACTTTCCTCTTTACAAGCTTTTTTTTCTGCTCTAGTCAAACACAGGAGCTTTAACACGTTAGGAAAATGTCTGTAATAATTTTCCAGCATGACAATCTGCACAACACAAGGTTTCTAACCTAAAGGAAATGTTCTCTTACCTTCAACCCATTCACTTGACACACAGTCAATTTCTCCAGTGATGAAAGAAGACATATTTCAGAAGGAAAAGATGCAAACTGGTTGTTTGATACATTTAAGTCTTTAATCATTTCCAGATTGCTAATCTTTAAAGGAATATTCTTTATCTGATTATTTGAAACGTCGAGTGTTTTTAAACCCTTTAAAGAACACAATTCTTCAGGAAATGAGTCAAACTTATTGTGGTGCAGAAGAAGAACTTGGAGAGCCTTCATTTCAGATATCGCTGCTGGCATACTATTGATCTCATTCTCACTTACATCCAAGTAAATGAGTTTTGTGAGGCTGCACAAGCATGCAGAAAATGAAGACAGTTTATTCTTGTTTAATTCTAGATGCTCCAAATCTTTAATATCAGAAATTCCAGGTATTAATTCTGAAATAGAGTTGCCACTAAGATTTAAGTATTTAAGATCAGATAGTGCACACACCACATTTGGAAACTGAGAGAGCTTATTATTGCTGAGATCAGCTTTGGTTATCCTTATACAAGTTTTTAATTCGACAGGGATGTACGTTAATACATTTCCAGAAAGCTCTATTTTGGAGAGGTCTTTTAAATGTGATACTTGTTCAACCAGCGAGTTTAGTTGATTCCCATTTAAAGAAAGCTCCTTTAAATTTTTAAGTCTGTGAATACTAGCAGGGAGCTGGGTTAACTGATTATCACATAGAATAAGATGTTTCAACATAGTACAGTTGCAAAGATTATTTGTAATGCTTTTGAATAAATTTTTTGAAAGGTTCAGAAACGTAAGTTCTCTCAAGTTCTCCACTTTATCTGAAAGAAACTCCAATTTGTTATCATCAGCTCTGAGTCCTTTCAGTTTTGTCAGCTGGAAAAGCTGCACAGCCAGAAATATAAGCTTGTTGTGACTAATTGAAAATTCTTGTAATTTCTTGAGCTCTTTAATATCCTTTGGTAAACTCTGAATGAAGTTTTCACATAAGCTGAGATTTACTAGATTAGGAAGGTAGCACAGAACTCTTGGAAATATTGAGATCTGATTGGAATCGATGTTGAGTACCTTCAAGTTTTTCATGTCAATCATGGCATCTGGCAAAGTTTTTAGCTTGTTCCCAGCAAGCTCTAATATTTCAAGGCTTTTCAGTGCAAAAGGAAATTCATCAATGCTGTTGTGATTGAGAAAGAGCTCCTTAATATTTACAAGCTTGGGCAATTCTTCAGGGAGGCACGATAACCGGTTGTGACTGACATTCAACACTTTTAGTTTATGAAGCAATGATATTTCTGGCGGCAGCAGCGTCAGTCTGTTTCTTTCAAGTATCAGGATCTCCAGATTAGACAAGTTAACTGTATTTAAGCGTAGCGTTTTTATTTCGTTGTTCTGTAAGAGCAAGGTTTTTATATTTTGGCTTTCGGAAGCAGACTGAGGCACGTCCTGGAGCCCTTTATCACTCAGTCTAAGTGTGAAACTCCTTTCTTCCGCAGGCAACAAAAATGTTGATCCGCTTCCTGCACTTCCAGCATTCACTGCTGATGATGGTGACAAGTCTGGTCTGGCATCTCCTCTGACAGCACCTGCAAGCACTTGCTTTAGCTCCCCAGTGTCTTTGTCAGCTGACTTCAATGTGTGCTTCCTCACACCTGTTTCAGAGACAGCCTGAGGCAACGTGGGAGCATTTATCACAGTGGAGGATTCACGCTCACTGCTTTTTCCAGGTAAATCACTTCTTGGGACATTCTCAGTCTTTTTATGGCCTTCCTGATCTACCTGAGGCTCTTCTTGTGAAATTTCACTTAAACTTTCCACAGTTGGGTCAGCTACTCCAGCAGTCTCTGATAAACGCAACGAGTCTTCCCTGGCACCGCTGTCAGCAGTGCCGTGAAAGCTTTTCAGTTCTGTATTCAGACCCTCCGGAACGTCATCTTCTTCCTTCTCCAGAGACATCATTTCTTGCTAATTCTTCAAACGTGCATCCCTCAGACAGACTTACCTTTTTGCTCCCTAGTTTTATAGCACACTCAACCTGAGCTACCAACGACGAGGAACTCCCCGTGTTTTCAGAGCAACTCTTCCCGCTCACTTAAAGCAGCAGCAGCAGCAGCAGCCACAGCAGCTCAGACCCACCCGAGGGTCCTCCTCCTCAGGAGCAACGCCGTCTACCCCGCGCCGCGGGCAGGAGCACCGCCAAGCCGGAGCGGCCCGTCCCGCCTCAGCCGGCAGAGCAGCGGGGCAGCGCAGAGCCCGCTCCCTCAGGGCGGCCGCCCGTTGCCGCGGCAACCCGCGGTGCCTCCCGCGCGGCGCCGAGGAGCGGTTGCGCACGCGCGCCGCAGGAGCGCGGCTCGGGCTGGGAGCGGGGCTGGCGGCAGCCGCGGTGGTTCCCCGTCTGCTTTCAGGGCGCAGGGCTGGACGCGTACCGCTGCCCCTCCGTTAAAGGCCGGGCACCGTTTTGCGGCTGTTTTTTATTAAGTTTCGCAGCGATTCTGCCTGCCGGCCGGCCTCCCGCCACACACGCTGTACCTCGCTGCTGGCGCGGGCGGCACTGGCGGGGTCGGGCAGCCCGCCCTGCCTGCGGCACGCGCTGACGAGTAACTGCGGCGCGATAAAACCGTACTTGTTTTTCACTGTATTTTCAGCTGCCTAGCTGGAACACACACTCAGCCCTTGCTTTGTCAACCGTAAAGTTCAACTACTCATTTAAAAAATGCTTATGGTGATCAACCTATATGGTTTTATCTCCTGCTTACTAAGGCATGATTTTCATTTCTTGCAGCTTTTTCAGCTCTACTGTTTGGCACAGAGCACGGCTGCTGGTGGGCTACACGCTGCCTCGCTCTCTGCTCCAGTCCCACTTCCCCACTCCCAGACAGAAGGCTGGCACTCACCCCTCCTTGTCGCAGCAGCACCTCCTGTCCCCGGCTGCCAGCAGCCCGCCCAGAGCTCCAGCTCAAAGCCTTCCGATAAGCATCACCTGCTGCAGCTGGCTTGCCTGGACTCAAGAGTTCCCATTTTTCCGATCCATTCCCGAGTTGTTTCCAAGGTGTGCAGCAAGGTGCTCTGTGTGCCTTAATCTGCAATCACCTGGAACCCTCCCTATGATCTTATCATCATCCTACACCACTCACAAGGATTACTCAACCCCTTTCCCAGGTGCACAGCAGTGTGCGCCTTAACTTCTAATCACTGTGGAACTGTTCCCATGATCCTATCTCACAATGATCCTACAAAACTGCAAAGACCAGCCTGTCCAACAACCCTGTGGTAATACCATCTGCTTGATAAGATATTTTAGGGCACTTTGATGCTGGCTGCAGTTAATACAAATAACAAAGGTGACTTGTAAATAATTTATTAGGTAGTAATAAATAAGAATCTTAGCAGAAAGAACTATACAGCAATAAGGCATATTAATACTACTGTTAAATATGCAACTATGACACGCATCAACATTTTCCTTCTAGTTTTGTAACAAAGTGCTGTGTAGAGAAAAGTACTTCTGATACCAGTTGTAGCAAGGATGCTACAGAGGACCTGACTGTTGCATTATTTACCATAAATAAAAGATAACAATCCATGAAGACTTACTGCTACTTATGCCCATTAAATAGTAAAGCTTGCTAAGAAGACTTCAAAGTATCTTCTGTTCATTTTTTAACTTGTTCATTACTTTAATTCCTTAAACTGTACTTACTAGCAGTGAGGTACTATTAAAGGTATTACAAAACGGCACACTTGGGGTTTTGTTTTGTTTTTTGTTTTTTTTTTTTTTAAACTTCTTTTTACAAAGTATTGCAGACTGTTTTTAGCATGCAGCTTACATGGAAGGAGTAATCAAGTGCACTTAGAACCCTGAAGTACAACCAGAATTTTTAGAGGTGCATTATGAATACTGTCTTAAAGTACAAAGACATTTCAGAATCCATAGGGTCCCCATCTTACACTTGGGACCAGATTTGCTAAGACCCAGTTGTGACTCTGTAAAAAGCAAGAAGAATGCTTATAAACTTGCATGTTAAACAGTAATTGTAGCATTAAGTCCTGCATTCTCTATTGTTTGCAGTTTCAAGGAAGTGAAATAAGCAATGAGAAGGAAAATTAGTTGAACAGAAATGACTTAGTACCCCCTATATGAGTTCTTGTTACTGAAGATGTGTTGCAATCCATGATAAGAATTATTAAAGTATCTGAAGACCTCTGAATGAGATTTGTTTGTAAACCTCCTCCTTCTCCATATATATATGTTTTATATTGCACGGCAGAAGTAAAAGTCCAGTTTTCTTACAAGCCCACTAAACACTGAATATGGCTTTTGAAGATTTAAAATAGTTCCCTTTTGACATCTTCATGCAGTATTTTAGAATAAATATGAACACAAAGTATGAGAAATAAGAGTAAAAATAAAGCCAGCTATCACATTTATCAGAAACCAAGTAAGAGTTTATCAAAAGCAGATGTTCAAAAGACTGACTGGTCTCCTAAGCATATTTACCAAGAGTATTTTAAAAGTAAAGTTTGTCTAAAAAAAATACTGTAACATATACAACCTCCTTGATGTTCTACAGAAAGACATGTAAGGTGAAGATGTTAACTGAGATGTGCTTAACAGCACCATCAATCTCATCATCCCTTGGGAAAAAAGTTTCCAGATTCATTCTCCTCCCAACAGTCAAGAATGGTTCTTGATTCACTCTTGTCCAATTTGGTAAAGCATTTAAATTTTGCTAGCTTTTACTGGTAACTCAAGCTCTACAATAGCATATGAAACAAAAATATTTATAAAAATAACAGATATGTTGTATAGCTTTTTAAAAAAATAAATCATGCAGTTTCTGTACAAAGTTAAAAAACTGTACAAATGGACTTTTCTCTTGTGTACAATTCATGTACATGGAAGTCTTCTGTTAGGATGAGAATTTTTTGCTTAACCATAAGATGCTGTTTCATCATTTGTCCATCATTCATTTCTTTCACTAGGCATTAATTGGCCATTTAATTTCATCAGAAGTTTTACGATGAGACCTGCCTATAGAAAGGTACACAATTAAATTCTAATCAGCATTTCACAACAATTGCACAATCAATTTAAGTATACACTAAATGCAAGTATATAAACAGAAGTTGCATCATTTTAGAGATAACAACGAAACCAAAAACTAGGTTTTTTCTTTATAAATCAGAAAATGTTTTTCAAAACACTAAATCTAAAAAAATCACTAAAAAAAATGCTTCCTCTCTATCCAAATTCCTATGATGTAAAAATCAAAAGGCAGCTACTGTCAAACTATACAACATACTCAAAGCTGCAGTTTTGTTACAACACCTTTTAACGTAACATATGGTCTATCGTGATATTTGACAATGCCAAACTCCACTAGTTTTGACAGAAATGCTACCAGCTCTAACTCTGTGATTCTTGTCATATTTGGAATTATCCTTAGGGTCTATGGGATTGGGCACATGCAACGAACAGTTTTCACTACCAAAAAAAAAACATTCTCCATAACGACTGCAAGTTTATTCTTATGTACTTAGAATGCTCAAGGCTTCAAATGCTGTAAGAACAAGCAAACACTCTGAAATATTGAGAAGAGTTCTCATCTGAAAACCACTCTGGGGGGTAGAGTTTGGGTGGAGCTTCTTTTATGCAGTACAAGGGTCAACCTCAAGAGAGAAGAAACATGTATCGGGTCCAGGAAAAAACAATTCTATGTAAAGATAGGATGAAAAATGTCAATGCTTACCTGTTTGGTATGCACAATAAAACTCATTTTGTTTTCCAGACTGTGTATTTGAAAACATGTATCTCCATCTCCCAACTGCCACATAAAACAGCCATACTTTAAGCTGAGGAGTAAAGCCTACAATAAAATGTAGTAAACCATCATTCAGAAAACACTGCCCGTACTTACAGATGGAACTTTCCTTATTTCACTTAAGACAGAATTCTACCTAAGTGGAACAGTATGTTCCATAATCAAGCTGTTAACTTATAAAATAGTGAAGCTGAAAAATATAGGGCTTTCTATTAATAGTGCTTTTTGAAGACTTCAAAATCTTGGAAGTCTTCATAGTCGATTTAGATGTGAAGTGCCTACTAACACAGAGAATTTAAGAGAACAGCGTTAAACTTAGAAGTTTTCATTGACAGTTCACTTAAGCTGACCTTTGTTTCCATGTTCAGGAGATGCAGCCCTTTCACATTTACTCCTACGTAGACTTTGATGACTTTATGGCTACTCGAACTTGCTTTGGTGAATATCTGTCCTGTGAAAAAAGCTGCTCCATAAGTTGGAATTTCCCAGCAATTCTGCAAAAACATGCGCTGAAGGTGATGCATCTCTTTACTTACACCTTCACTGGTGCTCAGATTCTAGAAAGAAAAGAAGAAAGGCAACCAGTCAGTCTTTGAAAATAACTGCATTTATTTGAAGAACATAACATAGTTCAGTGGAATTCCCACTGAAAAAGAAAGTCTCAGATGCCAAAATAGACCGAGAATGTAGATCCCTGTACGAGCCTCAGAAATCTTAACCACAGACACCTAACCACTTCAGGTTCCCACAATTTTCCCTCTTTTAGAAGTATTTCAGACTAGCCAGGGTTAAGCAGCTGATAATACATACATCAAAATAAAATAATAATAATAAACCCTAAGCATTCCTCCTTTGAGGGGTACAAAGCATGCTTAGATGAGCATGAAACACAGCACACTCACGCAAACATGGCATGGATTTTTTATTTTTTAAACAAAATAAGGTGCAACTTTGTTTTCCTGAACGGAGCCCTCATTTAGAATGAGAAACAATCCTGATATTTCCTCCTTCTCAGTAGCACGGAACTGTCACAACAAAGGGTTGTTAGACTGCTCCTAGTTCAGAACTGACTGAAGCACCCAAAACAAATGAAGGAAAAAATAACTTTCCAAATCTGAAACTAAGGGACAAAAATTCAGCACATGAGATTAGAAGGCATAAAAGAGAACACGAGTCTTTAGCAATTAAGGGGGGTGTAATTGTGGGTGGGGTAGGTGGGACCAACCTCTTCGTTCCACACCCTGCATTACAACTTACCTGAATGCTACAGCTATTTTTAAAATGTAAAATGTATTAATATATTTGGAGCAAAGACTACAATTCCTGTTCCCCTTCTCCTGTACCTAAAAATAACAGCCTAAGAGCAGAAGCCTACAATGCCGTGCTCTTGTATTTTATCTGACACAAGAAAGAGTAAGGAATACTCTGCTGTGTCCTCTGCTATACCACAGTCTTAGAAAGAACATTATCTTCCCCTTCTTCATCTGTATTATAAAGAACAGGAGTGATGTGCTGGTTTCTGACAGAAGAGGTGTAGACACCAGGAAAAAGTTAATTACTGAGTAACTTTGATTCAAAGAAAGAGGGGCAAGGCTGAAAATGTTCCCTGTGCACCTCTGCAGTTTCCTGTTAGATACCTAAAGTGATTCGTATCAGCTGGAACAATTCTCTGTCACACCTTATTTATTCTACATTTTTTCATGAAGTTCACAAATTTAATTGTCACATGTGTTTGACTCAGTTTGGAAATCAAAGCTTTTAAGTCTTTTACAGAAGCATCCTAAGTCCATGCATAGAAATTTTCCTAACTACTGTAGTCAAGGCAGTTTGTGCACCAGTAATGTATCCCTACCATACAAGCTACATCAGCAAAATGGACTTTATCAACCTGTCAGTACAAGCAGATGTGAAAATATACATGTAGAAAATCTGCTCTGACTTATACCGTGTACCTATACGTATAGGCAGTAGCCATGAATGTAAAATTAACATGGAAAATAAATGAACAGATGACAAATCACATTTATTTCTAAGAAGGATATCAGCTGTATCTGTACAAGAAATAACAGCATTCCAACAACAATGCATCAAAAAATTCATAACATACACATTTCCACATTATATACAAACCAACATTTTTGTTTATTAGCTGACAATCGAACAGTCAATAATTTGCTTAAGACAGGATTTTCTATAATTTTTCCATTTGTCCTACCTTGTATTCATGAAGTATTCTGTTTGTCCAATGAGGAGCTTTACTTTTTAGTTTAGTGATTGGTACTATAGATTTAAGATTTTCTTCACTACAAAAAAAAAAAAAAAAAGCAGAAAAAAAAATTCCTTCATTAAACAAAGAAAGAACTAAGAGTAGTGTCTGCCAGTTTTTATCTTCAAACCACATACACAGAGCTAGACAGTCAGTTCCCTCAAATGTTCCCTCATCAACTGAGAAGCCTTCCTGAAATTGAAACTAAGGCTTACTAAAAATCTAGTGGAATTCCCAAATAACGGCAATCCATTTGATTTTGTGTTAACCACTTCTGTGTCATGCATTATAGACATGGCAGGGAGAGGAAATGCTAGCAGCAGAACATGTGACCCTTAGTTGATTAAAGACTAGTATGGAAGCCAAAATTATAAAGGGACAGTCACCTAAACAAGAATATCAAAAGATGATGGCTTATAGGTACTTTTCCATTCACTGCTCTATAGTACCACCAGTGACTAGGCCTATTCATCTCCACATGAAAATAAGATACCACATAACATGAAAGTGAAGATATTTGTATGAAGAGCCTTTTTAAATGGAGGCAACAAACACTAAAGAAAGCCTCTACTAGCATGCACAATTAATATAGGCTTCACCCTTTAAACTAAAAAGGACAATAGTGCAGACAGACCTTTCAGATGCAGCTCACACTTAAAAATCAGTGTAACTGCAGCAGAAAATGCAGCTGATGTACAGATGGTGAAGTATGCAACCAAGAAAAGCAAGCCAGCACAGCTCAGCTGAAGCTGTGAATGAGAGGACATAAGAACTATAGTAGCATCCTAGAACAGCACATCTGCTGTTACATGAATGAACTGGGGTGGAGATGGTGGGGGTTGGAGTGAAGATTCACATAGCAGAGAAATGAAATCCTGATGTGTTTTGATACTGCTGCAGAAAAGTATATGGGAGCATAAAAACATATCCCAGAAGAGCTCAGCCACAGTTCTGCAGTCAAGAGAAGAAAAAAGGGAGAGAAAAGTACCATCTGGCAGAGCGCTACCAGTGCTATATTTCTGACAAATTTCGTGTAGTCCCTTGAAAGAGGAACATCATTCTTTAAAGCTGGTCTAACTGGACATTGTAAGGTGCTCCTTCAGCATCGTTCAAAACCTCACTCCTATCAAAACTCTTCATTTGCTTGAGAACTGTTACTTATTTTTGTACTACTGTCTCAACACAGATTTGCAGAATACAGAACCTCTGTTCCTGGCCTTGGACAGCAATAATTAAAATCAGAATGTTTTTCAGACACTGGGCCTAACTTCTGTTAATGCTACCAGTACTATGTGGTTGCTCTGAACTGGAGCTCATTAATGGAGAAGAATAATAAAAAATGCCACATCTAAAATTTGATATTTCCACAGTTAAGTGGAACTATCTAAAAATATTTCATTTAAAAACAAAAACATACTTACTTTAGAAAGCCCTGTTTATGTTTCTTGCTCTCATAATTTCCATAAACTATTTGTAGAAGGAGACTTGCCAGGGTGATCAGCTTGGCATCAGGTGACGTATAGAAACCTTTCAATAAATTATATCTGGCTTCATCAAAAAGAATAAGAATAGCCAATGGATCCTCAATCTGTTTAAAAGATTTAAATAGCATGAATTCTCTTCAAAAAGAAAATGAACTTAGAAAAAAAATGAATACAGTTCCTCACTGATTCAGAGGTACAAGACAAAATGTGTAATCCTGCTTTGGGTACATTTTAGTAATGCTCTGTAACAGAAAAAAATGAAACAATTATTGTGATTGACTTAATTCTAGACTTCAGTGATCTAATGCATTTAAAAGGTAAAGGTTACTAACATACATTGCCCAATCAAAAAAGTCCACAGAAATGTTGCTTTGTTTTTTTACCCACCAATCCATTTTGAGTATGTTTGAATATTGCCATTGAAATCAACCAATTAAATATTGGAAATATCACAGAACAGGGAAAAGAAAGAAAATAAGGTAGGTTATTAGTACGTGTATGACAAACACAGAGACTGGGTCACAATTGAGAAAGCGAGAAATCAGAATCTGAATAAGTGTAGAGTAGGAATAGAGACAAACTGATGACAAACTCACAGAAAAGGCAAGGAGATGAGAGATGTGGTTTAGATAAGTATGTAAGTTCAGCCACTAAACGCACTGAGCAGTGGTGTTCAAGATGTTCTGATTCTGACCATGATTTTATGCTATCACTTCTAAGTGCAGACCTTTTTTTCTATTTCTAGTGGAAGTCTCACATCTCTTCTCAGGAAAAGCTGTGAAGTTTCCCTGTGAGGATCCAAGTTTGTCAGTTCAGTGAATATTTCAGGCCAGTCTCGAATATGCTGCAAAGGCTTGTGAAAGGGCTTCAATTGGAGACCTAGGAAATATCAGAGTTGTGTTTATAAATAAACAGTAATAACCCAGCATATACCTATATGGATGATTCGATGCTGCCCCAGAACAAGAATATCTGAAACTGAGGATTCATTAAAAAAAACAAACAAACAAACATTTTTTCCATGTTTTCTAAACTGCCTTATATAAAAGGTTTTCAAAATATGGATTTACTGACAAAACTATTGGCATATATTTAATAAATGCACTAATGATGAACCTTAGTTATTTTCAGCTTCTCAAGGGTGAATTTGTATTTAAACATGTAATGGAATACCAAGATGGACCACAAAACCACAACTTCCAGAAAGCTAGCAGCCATGTTAAATAAAATCACAATAGCAAAAATGTTACAGACTCTTGTCTCAACTCTTACAAGAGAGAGAGAGAGAAATGCCATGCCCAAAAGTCAGTTTTTTTTAATGGAAAAATACAGATATAGCCTATCTTAGAAATGTACTTTCCATTTTTTGAGACATAAACCATAAACTATTCAGAACAGGCGTTCATTTTTATTTGTAACATGTCTTGACATTATTTGTAACATGTCTTGATTCTTAACAGGCTACAGTAATTCAAATTTACAAGTCCACCTGTCTATATGAGAGAAGAAATCAATACAGAGCTTCCAACTACTATACACTGCTGTCTGTATCTTCAGTAGTGCTCATTCACTTATCCATTCTGTCTCTGTGATTACTGCTTGCCCATTTTCTAGCAGTGAGGAACCAGAACTCCATATTTATCTTGCTTTCACTGCTCTGGCTTTTACATTACATGTAAAATTCAAAGGAGCTATTATAGCAGAACATCTTTTCACTACTATGAGAGAGCGCATTTCCAATTTTCCTAAGGAAAAAAAAAAGTTAAATATAAATTTTAAAAAGGTACAATAAACTGTCAAATATAACTATATTCCTTGCAACTTACTGAGGTTCTCGGAACAGATCCAGATAGTAAAGTATTGCTGGGTTTCTTGAGACAAACGCATCCCTTCCATTATTTGCTGCACAGTAGTATTGTTTCCATGTTTCAACTCAACAGAGCGGTACGACCCATCCATACGATAAATTCGTGCCTTTTCATACTACATAAAAATTCAATTTGTTGTATTACTATTTGTTAAAGTTCTTTCTGTTGGTGTTTGTGGAGAGTTTAAGCAATTTAACCATAACTCATTAAAATCTACACTATTGAGAAAAATAACACTGCACAACTTTGTATTTCTGTTTATGAAAACTGTACATTTTGTGATTTTCACAAGTTCTTTTACTGGGCTTTTTACCACAATAACTACGATACAGGTTCTACTTGTATACTGAAAACTTCACTTCTTTTAACTCAAAAGCAAACAGGACTAAGTTATCTGAGGATTTGGGCTCAACTGCCTAAGCATATGATGAAACAATTACCTCACTATTACTGGCATGTTACAAATTATTCCAATCATCAGTCTAATCTAACAAGGCTAATTTTTCAGGAGGAAAACATCACCATTAATACAGATCCCACTACAATACAAACACAATTTCAATAAGATCTTTTAGCACTTCTATAATATTACTGACAACAAATTATTTTTCCTTTCAGAATTCCCACAGTGTACAATGACTTACACATGTGCCCAGAGAACGCCTCCTGAAAGACTTACTTAAATTGGGTGCTTAAAGCATACACACACACACACATCATATAAATTAATGAAATACCTGGTGTACATCTCTCTACTCTCATACTGTAATTTTGTTTCCAACCTAGTAAGGACTCCACTGACTGCTAAGAAAGCCTATACTGACTACATGATAAAAAGCCAGTTTTGCAGAAGTCTATGTTTAAAGAGCTGAATGTTCCTGCTTATTAACCCATAAGTTGATAAGGCATGAAGAAAAAAAATGATTATATAAACAAAAGTAGCTGATGATAGAAGATCAGCAGCTGATGTGATACTTCTACAAATAAATCAAATACTGACACGAAGTCTTACAAGCCCTAAGTATAGACAGAAACATTTAAAGAGACAAAATGCCCATTTTTCAGTATTCAACTAACCTTTTAAGTATAGTGCACACTTCCTTTAAAAGCTCTTAAGTGAGCCTAGCCTAGCTCTTCTAAAGTCTATTTATAAACGAAATATAAGCTTCAAGATACTTAGAAAATAAACACATACAGGTTTATTTATGGCATCCTTCAGCAGTTTTGCAGTTTCTTCCCACTCATTTTGTTTGTTCTCTTCACAGACATTCAGTGGAGACCTTCCCTGTTGATCAGTAATGTGCTACAAACAAACAGAAACACTGATAATGCATTGCTTTGACTGGAATTAGGCAAACATTTCACGTTTGAGATAAATGATAAACAATGGAAAAAAGTAGAGGTAATGAAAAATATTTAATCACTTTTTGGCAGTCACTCAATGAGACCATTGTGTTTACACATTGTAGTATGGACAAAGCATCACATGCACAAGCTAGAAACACGTTACATTGCCATTTCTGTATACAAACAGAACTTACTCTGTCAATTTCTGGATGATTCAGGAGAATTTGTACTATTTCAGCATGCCCACCTCCAGCAGCAAAATGTAAAGGAGAGCTAAGCTGGCCGTTCAAAAGATTTGGATTGCACTTTCCTTTCTCCAATAGCATCCGAGTAGCTTCAACTTTTCCATACCTACAGACAGATTAAAAATGTAGCAGACACAGCAAATGTAAATTCTTTTCCAGATACTTCTAAATAAGAAAAAATACACTGCCTTGCTCAAGAGTTTTTAGCTTTCCAAAGACAGCGGACGTTTAAATGCCAAAGACAGTGAGTGTTAGTAAGTTTGTATAACTTGTGCATGTATTTGGTACTGTCTAGCAACCATTTACTAGATTTATTATAGATACACCCAACCCTGCTTTACACTATTTGGGTAGCTGTAGCAATTCAGTCACAGCAAAACAGGCTCAGCCTTGACTGCAAAGAAGTCTGTGTAAGAATCTGCATAAAGCATCTGAATGTTATGCAGATGGCTCCTAAGACTCATGCTGGTAATTGGGAAACCGGGCATTAAATGTGTACGTAAACTTTCTGAGAAACACTAAAAATCAAATAAGTCAACAAATTTTTGTTTGTTTTGGTGTTGTTTTTTTTTTTTTTTTTTTTTTTTTTTAACAGCTAAGCTTGATTTTTATGTTCAGGTTGTCAGACGCTGCTATAAACACAGAAGACTAACTTCTGCTTAAAGATGAAACAAAAGTATTTTTGCAAAGGCCTGACAAAAGCTGTGAAAGAATCACAGATTTAAATCATCACAACATCATAGAATCAGTCAAGTTGGCTTCTGGAGATCATGTAGTTCAGCATCAAGCTCAAAGCATGATTCTCACCAACACTTACTCAGCTACTGTTTTGTTATAGAACTGCTCACAGCCTTTAACCAATAAAGACTGCAAGAATTACTACAGTAAACCAGACTCAGTGTCTCCAACAGCAAGTAAAACTGGTACTTCAGGACAGATGTAGGGACAGATATAAGAGGCAATAAATAAGTGTCTGATGATACGGTAACCATACTTGATCTTCTCTGAAACCATTCAGATAGCAATTATCTCAAAACCTCAAGCAGTATTTCTCTTCAGAAGGTAATATACAGTAATATAAATTAAGAGACAAAGTATAGAAAAATCTAGATTTTATTTCTCATTTTTGAGTCTGTATGATGAATTACATAAAATACTGCAAAAAGAGTCATGACAACAAGAAAGCATTTGATTGGAAAAACTATATTGGGTTGACTCACCAGCATGCATAATGGATTGGTGCCCAGTGGTCACTGTCTAACTGATTAACAGAAAACTTTTTATCCAGAAGGTGGCTTAGTAAATCAGAGTCGCCTTCACAAGCACTGCGGTGAAGAGGGAAATCATCGACCCACTGGTGTTCTCTATGAATTAAAAGGGAAAACAGGAGGGAAACACAGTTTAGAAACATTTAGATAGTTGAGAACATCAGTTTTTTTAAATGACTAACTCAGGACTGACTTTAGATCCATATGAATAATAAAGATTAAGCTCATCCAGCTAAAATGCGTCAGTATTTGTACAACTAGCATTTTAGTCATGCAGTACCCAAGCCACAGCTTTATTCATTATGCTAAGAAAAGCTTCCCTAACATTTGTAATTTAAATCTTTCTTGATCTGTCCTTTAATTTGTGTTTAGAGACTTCAAATAGATTTTTTTTTTAAATATGCAGTTGTATAGTAAAGCCCTAAAGAGTCTTATGATGACCAACTCTGCTAAGTACTACTGTAATATAAAAAACTAATGTATATATTAATGAAAAAGAAATGTAATACTTGTCCTCTGTGACACTGCTCATGCTACGTTGCCATTTTTCTCTTTTAGGAATCTGAATTTTTGAATAGTCTGGGGCTCCAAGGCCGAAGTAGGGATTTATTACCACTTTGTCAACCTGTGAAGACATAATTTAAATAGAACTGAAAAAAAAAAAATCTTACTGAGATTTGGCCAAACAATCCCCAGCCAGCCCAAGTATAATCTTGGTGCCAAAGTTATCACTGTAATATTTTATAACTAAAGAGATTAATGTTGAAGTGTGAGGATTTGGAAATCTGTTTGGCAGTAAGCGTGCAACAAAGAAATCTGATTATATTAAAACAAAAAGCATGCTCAGAAAAAATGAGCAAATAAAATAGGAAACAGAAAACCATGTATGTTCCACAAATACAAAATGAAAATATAATTCTTACCCTGTTGGTATACTGAAGGTCAGATCCAAACAAAGGATTATAGATACACATATCTGCTTTCTCTAATGCCAGCATTTTACTCTTTATTTCCAGAGCAGTATAACCCATGTGTAACGAGCTCTCTGTTTGACCAGGTTCTATAGCATAAGCAGGGTTTATTACGTTTGTTTTAATTCTCTCAAGAGGAGATGGTCTGAATAAAGCTGGGATGGAATGAGACTGGGTATGCCGTTCATCCAACCACCTGCAGAAGAAATTTGGCAAGTTAACTCATTTCCTGGTAGAAGAGAGCTATTCTGATCATGCCTGTCCATTACTTTGATTAACAGTTGTGAGTATAGTAACTACAAATTATTTTTTTTAATTAAAATGTAATTATAATGTGCATAAGTATTTTTACAACACTAAATTAAGCCCCATACATGATATCTTTTTAGCGTGTTTGCTCAAACACCTTTCCTGCAGATGCAAAGTCTCAAAGAAAAGGAAATTAAAATATACGACAGAAGTAACAACGGTTGCAGCCAAAACACTTGACCACACCAATACGTTGTTGTTTCACTTCATTTACTTTCAGTTTATCAGTGTTACTACCCTCAAGACACAAATTCTGCAACTTAAAGCATTTTAAGTATGACCTTAACTTTCAGTGTCTGCACAGACTTAATGAGACTTCTGACTTCGGGAGAAAGCAGAAGGTCCCTCAAGAGCTTCCAAACAGCCAATTCTCTTTCACAAAGGCTACCACCTGTCTTTTTACATAGCTGCACTGAAGATTATTCTGTTTGAAGTGAACTACAACTGACAACAGAGGAGGGTTTTAGGCCCCTCTCAGAACTTGAAATAAACACATACTTCGCTAGTATACAATTAATTCTGTTTAGTGCTTTATCTTAGAAAGGCAGAATAAAGAAGCACATGCTTTGGAAAGAAAAATCCACCGATATACTGTTTGGAGCTCGCCTGTTCCAGAATCACATCTAAGAATGTGGTTCCCAGTGTAGAGCATATGCTTAGGCCTGGATTAAGTCCCAGACTGAATCTATCGTATGTTTCACAAGCTGTGCTCCCTTCACTTATTCACTGCCCTGCTGTGAAGAAGGACACTAAAACTGCGGCCATTGTGCTCTGAACACCCTCATGCCTGTCTGAGGGTATTTTCAGGGAGTTTCTCTAAACAGTCAGCAGTTTAATTAAATATGAAATCTTTGACCAGCATTGTTTCTGGCTACCTACTTAGAGAAAAATCAATACAAACTCTTTTCTATTATAATTCCAAGGTTTCACTCACATCTGTAAGGCTGGTGACATACGCTACGCAGAGCTTAGAACGTGAAGGCATTCATTATGTAGAAAACAAATAGAAAATCTTGCATAATGGTACACATGAAAATACAGAAATTGCCTACACACAGAATCTTTTTAGGCAGTTGCCTGTAACTTAGTATTTTTACATTAGACAATATTTTTGCCTAACTTTATTTATGTGTGGCTCAAAAATGTGCTCATAAACATGGTGCTTTCCTATTCCTGAAAGTAAAGGTCTCATTCACTTCAACAGATACTCCTGCAAAGAAATTCGTACATAATTATGCCTAGTATTTCTATGTAAAGGCTACGTAAAAAGGCCAAAACACTTCTGATATGTTAAATTTTCAAATTGCTCTAAATCTGGCTACACAACTAATTGCCTTTCTTAAAGTCAATTCTCTGCTGCAAATAAACTTGTACGGCTGGGAGAGATGCACTTCAGGGTTTGTAAAGGGAAATCTAAATGGTATAAAATGAACAGGATAGTTCTACACTCTTGCAAATACTCTTACTGATAACATTTGTGCAATTTATAGAAGATTTGATATTATTATATGATTTTGTAAAACATTAACTGTCATCAAGGATTTCCAGTAAATCACTTGATTAAGAACACTATTTATCAGTTCACAAAAACATTTTTTAAAAGATTTAGAAATTTGTTGTCATGCTTCTCATAATCATGAAATAACATAATATCATTTTCTTCTTAATCACAAAAATGATGTAAAGATTATTTGCTATATCTTCAAATTTTCTTGTTTATCTTCTATGTCTCTGTATTTGTATTCATGGTATTTCTTACTTATCCAAGGCAATTAACATTCTTGCAGTAAGCGTTGCAAAATGGGTGCTGGATTCACTGCAGACTCTCATGATGTCTTGTAAACAGTAGAACACAGGGCATCCTGGACTGTATGTGTATTTTGTATTATCTAAAAAGGAAACACACTTTGAAGATGTACTGAAGAAAATAATCTTATTTTCCCTCCTGTATCTTTTGTAGTTACATATTCCCAAACTACTGGCAGCAGTTCAATTTTTTTCCCCATACAATAATTGACAGAAGTTACACACAATCTTCACATAACTGTTCATATCCCAACGGAGTAACCTTAAAAACCTTTAAGTATCCAGTTACTATTTCATCACTGTGATCATATTAATTCCTCAGGTGAAGCTGAAATGTATGCTGTTGCCAGAAAAAAAAAGCATAGGACTTCAGAACTGAAGAGGTGATTGCTATTGGTAACTACAATGGTATTTATTTATTTGATAATTTTTATCCTTAGGGTCTTACCACAAAAGCAAAAAGAAGTTTCACCAAAAGCACACAGGCATTTGTTTCAGGCTTGTTTTCAAATACTTTCCTGACAACCAGTACACTTTGCTTCTAAAAACGTCATTCATCATTCCTTATTCAAACAAAACTGTTTACAGAATTTGCTAAGCTTTCTTCTCTGAGTAAACAACACTGAACTGAATAGTCTGGATGTCTGAAATAGAATTACATTCAGTAAATTTTATAGGAGTTAATTATATTTCAAAATGTATGCATTCAGTGAACAAACAGCTTAAATAAGAAGTGTGCTATGGTTATGGAAACAAATGCAATACATTTTCCCAGGATTTGAAGTAACATTTTCAGGTTTTAAAGTATACAGGTTTCTACCCAACTGTTTAAATAAAAAAGACATACAGCATATTCACAAAAATCCTGAAATCTTCAACTGAACTTCTGTTAAAACGAATGCAGCTTCAGAAATTATGCTTAGTGTTACCTTTCACAACAGTCGGAACGATGTAAAGTGATGCCTCCTGGCCTGCTTTCTCTCCATCCAGAGGAAATGTCTTCATTAACACTACACGCTTCCCTAGCACATTACATTAAAATGAAAACATCAACCAAAATAAATAAATACATACATAAAAACAGGCTAGAGACAGCTAATTGGATGCCTATCAGACCAATCCTTCCTAATTTCTAGGAAGAAAAAGGGCATATTACTAGCTAAAATCTAAATCAAGCCAAGAACATCTAAATAAATACACAAAATAAAGAACACAGTATGTACATACATGTACAGTATGTACATACATATGTACATAATAATTAGCCTGAAAAATGACAGCACTGTACACCTTTTTTCACAATAACTTTTCCCTGCTCCTGATTATTTAGGTTGCTGTCACCTCTCAAAACCACCAATCTTTACGTTAAAGAAGATTCCTTCTGAAATGGGAAAGCAGAGCTGCATGCTGTATTTCATGTTAGGGTGATTCATGTAGTGGTAGGACAGTATTTTTCACGTTGTCCTCCCTCCCACTCTTAAGAATCTAGCATTTTGTTTGCCTTTCTGACCACAGCTGCATATTTTAGCAGAGGCTACACTAAACTGTGCATATTAATACCTCCATCCTGTGCGAGTCAATTCAAAACTGTGGTGTGAAACAGTTTTGCTTTTGTTAGGAAGTGTGCATTAATGCTATGAAGTTATGTTTCCTGCCTCACTAGTTTTGTTAAGTCCAGTTACTACCATCTGCAGCATTTTACCATGTAACCACCTATTCCTTTTCCAAACTGTTAGCACTGTATTGTCTCGTTTGGCCTGAACCTTCCCAGTGTAACCTTGCTTACAAGACAAAGAGAAGATACACAACAAAAAAAAGTGCTTTAGTCAGTACAGCTTATACCAGTTTGGAAATGAAATAAGCTGACTAAACCAATTTTTGTCAGCACAAATGCAAGGTCACTTGCTGGACCAGCTACATCACAGTAATGGAAAAAAAAAAAAAACAACCCACCAGCATACTCATCAAATTATATACGTAACCAATGCAGTTATGCCATATGTACTTTCACACAGATACTTTTAACAATGCTGGCACTGAACAGACTTTATAGGTAATCAATTCACTAGTTGGAGTTTTAGCTCAAATTAAGGTTAGAAAAGCTGCTTCAATCTGGTTTGCCAGAAATTTAATTTTCAATTTGAGATGAAAAAGCAGTATGGGCAGGAAAAGATTCACTTGAGAATCTTTTAGTAAGCATTTTACCGAGATGGAAGGAAAAGAGAAACTATGGCAAATTAAAAGCTGTGTGGCTTGGGTCTTTTTTACGAACTCAAAGCAGACCTTCTCTTTTAAACTAACATCATGCTCTTTGACAATCTCCCCATGCCCTGTTTAAGTTTTAAACTATTTTACAGAGCTATCAACAGCAAATCAGATAAAAACATTTTTACCTTTAATACCCTGATTGGCTGGTGAAATTGGTTTGGTGGCTTCTAGCACATAATCCAAGATGCTCTGGGTTATTTCAGTGCCGCCCTGCAGCTTAGTTTCCAATAAAACTTTCTTTCTTTTTTTCTTTTGACCTTCAATGGGAACCTCGAGCAACAAAATCTTTCAAACAATAAAACAAAAGGACAACTTAGACCAGTATAGAACAACTCCATACCTATGCATGTATTTGTCATACCACTGTAAAAGCAGTAACATAACTCAGGAAGCACTGAATCTGGAGGAGCAGGAGGGCAAAGTCAGAACAACCTCCTTAACACTAAAGCTAAAGACAAGAAGTCAAAGCTGCACCCTTGCAATGAGCAACCTACAGTGCAAAAGGCCCTGAAATGAAATAAAACAGCAAAATTACAAACTGTAAAGCGCTCAAATATTCTAATGATAGGGCAACACAAGCAGATACATGACATGCATGTATATTATTATTTGACAATATCCTGTTGTCAGATTTTCTTTTAAGCTGTATTATTATATACTTATTATTACATATTATTTTTAAAACATCATTAAAGACAAATATTAAATAATTTTACTTCATAGGATTTAGCTCGATATTCCCGAGAATTCAGGCTTGCAGTATTTTTTGGACGAATCACTGCAACGTAGGCATTCCCAATGTTTTCTGGATTTCCCATCTCTTCTTTTTTTAAAAAAATTATTTTATCCCTAGAAATAATGAATAAACAGGATGATTCAGTTAAAAATAAAAACAAAAATAAATCCAACAAAAATAAATCCAACAACATGCTAGCTCCAGGATACAGTAATTATGTGTACTGATTTTTTGTTATTCATTTATTGTTCTTTAACTGGAAAAACACACCAATGGTTACTGTAGTTCTGCTTCCTGTTCATTAAGCGATAACACGGACATGAGTAAAAGAATGGGGAAAATTACACAGATTTAATATGAACAATCTTCTTGTCTAAATTTCTTTTACAGTTTTTTTTCAGTTTGTAAATATCTTCCCATTTTACGAGGCAGACGAAAAGCTGAAGATATTCACTATGTGAAACTGAAAAAGAAAACCAAGCACATCAATTCACACATGGTGCCATTACAAAGTACTGCATTTCTATCAGTTCAAGAAAAACCCTGATTTTCCTTTTTTTCCTCCCAATAAGAAGCCTTGCCTACAACCCAAGTAACAGAACAGATAACAATAAGCTATAATATGGACCTATTTTTTTTTTCTTTACTTCGGCAGAATTGTAAACTTGGGCACACTTCATTCAAACTCAGCTTCTAGAAGGAATAAGTTGCCAACTTGATTTCACAGAATATTTGGTAACTTCCTTTCATTCCACATGCTGTTTGCAGATTAATCCTTTCACAAAGATTTGTAATTGTACTGTTCTACACTCTTCACCTTTTTAGGAAGAAGAGAAATCTTCAGATTTCCATGCTTCTAATCCAGTATTTCTGCTGGGACCAGACTACCTGAAAATATATTTTAAAAAAATGAAATAAAAGCATACACACTTTCACCTCCAGCTAACACAACTGTGTTACTTAGGTGACGTAATGATAGCACAAAAGTATATCAGAATGAAAATGTCTAAATATGGACTGGCATTACAGCAGCCTCTAGTAACGTCAAACAAGCAGTACGGTAACTTGTGAGATGTAAAGGAAGAAGAAGGACCCGTCCTTCAGAAGCACGGGACGTGCCCCGGGATGCTCAGGGTTTAGGGCAGGGCCAGGGACGCGTGAAGCAGCGCGGGGTGAATTCTGACAGCCTCTGCGCTCCGTTCAGAGGGAGGACGGCGACTCCAGGAAACAAATGGCTCTGAGAGCTGCCACGTGACTTCAGAAAACAAAAAGGGAGGACGAAAAGGGCGGGGTTGCGAGGATGCGACAATAAAATTCACCGCTTTCAGAACGCGCCGCCAGCTATCCCAACCGGACCGCGGGGCGGTAACGCGCACCGCTGCTGGCGGCAGGCAGGCGCAGCTCCGAGGAATGCGCTTCAACCCGCTCCCCGGGAGCTGGAGGCCGTTCCTCGCACCGGCCTGGGCTCCGCTTTCATCTCGCAGAGGCCGACGCGCGCCCACAGGTGGCTGCGGCTGAGCCGCGAGCAGCTGAGCCCGCGCTACTTCCTTTCCCACACGGAGCGGCGCGACGCGACGCGCTCGCCATAGCTGCAGCTCGTACCTGCCGCTGCCTCTCCCTCCCGGATTCTAACGCTCGTCTCTCTAAGCGCCACATCGGCGCCGAGCCGTGCCGGAGCCTCCCTCGGCGACCCGCGGGCCCGGACACCGCGAGGCCCCCGCCGCCCTCAGCGGGGCGGGACGCAGAGGAGGCCCCGCGCCGGCCGCCCTACGGCCAGAACCCGCCCCGACCCCTCCGCCCCGACCCCTTCTCGTCCCCTTGCCTTCCTCGGCGCTACCGACCGCCGCCTCATCGTCCCGCCACGGCCGGCGCCCACAGGCCCCGCGCCGGATAGCCCGCCCCGCCCCGGCCCCGCCCCGCGCCCTCCCCCGGCTCGGCGATTCGCTTCCCGTCGGAGCCCCGCGGGCCGCGGCCGCCGATGAGTTTCCGGGTCGGCGGCCTGAACTTCTGCCGCCGCCGATCGCTGACCGCGGTGGGAGAGAGCGAGGAGAAGAGCAGAGAGGAGCGAGCCGGGGCCGTGAGGCGCCGCCGCCGCCGTCTTGCGGGCGGGTGCCGAGGGGAAGCGCCGCGCGGGGCCGGGCATCGCCGCCCGCAGCTGTCAGCGCCGCCGCGAACAAAGGGGCAGCCGCAGCCGCAGCGCTCCGCCCGCGCGTAACGAGCCGCGCTGTCGGCTCCGCCAGCCGGCCCGGCCGAGAGAGCGCTCCAGAGTGCCGAGCGCGGGGCGGAGCTGGGAAAGAGACGCAGACAGAGAGAGGAACGTCCGCCGAGCGGATGGAGGCGCGGCGTGCCGGGCGCCGAGGCGCTGGGAAGGGCCGGGGAGAGCCCCTGTGAGCGGCGGTGAGTGCCCCGCGGCGCTGCGGCCGTCCCGGCGCCGCCGGGGGGCAGCGCGGGGCGGGCGGGGACGGGGCGGCCGCGGGCGCAGCTGCGAGACCGCGCGCGTCGGGGCGGCGGCGCTCCGCATCCCGGGCGGGGCGGGGCCCGGGGGGTCCGGCGCTCCGCGGCGTCCTCGGCGCGGTGAGAACGAAGGGCGGCGCCGGCGGCCCCGGGCCGGGGCTGAGAGGAAGCGCCGTAGCGGAGGGGCGGCGGGAGCCCCGCGGGGCGCGGGCGCCTGGCGGAGCTGCGGGCGAGGGGCCGCGCTGCGGGGCTGCCTCGGAAAGTTGGGCGCCGGGCGCGGCCCGCCGCTTCGGTCGAGCCTCCCGTCGGGCGCTTCGTGCGGAAGGAAAAGTGTCGGGAGCGGCGGCGTGCGGTGAGTCCCGGCGGGATGGCCCCGTGCCGCGGTCGTACGCGGCCTTTCCGGAACGCGCACCGTCTCACGGTCTCGTTTTTATTTTTCCCCAGAAAAGCTTTGATCCCTGATAGGGTCAGCGTAGCTCGTGTGTGTCGGGAGCGGGATCGCGCTCTCAGGCGTGTCGGAGTGGGCGCTGAAAATCCAGTGGCTTCTGAAAACTGAGGAACCGTGATAACTCAGCACAATGCCAGCTGTCCTTTTTTCGGAGAGTAAACACAGTGTGAGGTCCCGAAACAGCACCGACTCCCCAGAAGGTGCTCTGCAGAGTGAGGTGCTCTCCTGCGACCTGAGTTTTGCTCGTGGCCTCCCCTTCCTTACTGAAACGTGGCGTTTTGGTTGTAGGCGAGCATCAGGTGTACTGATACTGATGTACTGAAATTCGGATACGCTTTCTAAAAAGGCTGCTTTGGAGAAACTTACTGGCTGCAGAGCTTAGCGATGAGGAGAGGCTGAGAGGAGAGAGACTTGCACATCTGGGGGTTTTATCTGTTCTTCTCCATCTCTTTGAATGTGAAGCGTGGTCCATTCACTTTTGGATATGGGCGAAAGTAGGAAATACTCCTCTTCCCCCAAAAGAAGGAGGCTCTGTTCTTACGGAAAGTGACATCGTTTTTCAGTTCCTAACGTTTGTCTTATTTCCTTGACGTGTATGCAGAAGTGGTGGCACTTACAGCCAGATATCTTTTTGTGGTTGTGGAATGCATAATTGGCTGAAATGAAGAGTTCCAAAACTTTCAGTAATTCTGTACTCAAGCAAGTTCCACCTGTAACAAATCTTAGTCTTTAAAAAATAAAATATGTTAGTAATGTATTATTTCTGAATAAAAATACTACTAGAAACATACCGGCATAAATAAGCCAACTAATGTTGCTGATGCCCTTTATATGTGCACTGAAGGACTATTATGAATGGAAATTACTTTAAAAAAAAAAAAAAAAAAAAAAAAACAAACCAGCAGTGGCACTATACATATGTAGCACCAGTAGCCAAAAGGGGGATGAGGGGAAGCAAGATGTAAGCTTTACACAGCCCTTTTTCTGTTTTTCCCCTGGTGTGCCACACACATCTAGATAGGGTGAGGTAAGTACACACATCAGTATCTGCTGAGGCTTTTTGGAGGAACTTGGAGCTTCTTAGGCACATATGCAGTGTGCCAGTTTACGTGTATCTGCTTGTTAGAGATTTGTGTCAGCAGTGACACCTCTGCTGTGATTGATTAGCACAGAATTGGCTTTTTATTTCAGTAATAGAGCTTTGTTAGTTTTTGGTGTGGCCATTTGCAGTGATTTTTATTTTTTTTTCCCCCAATTATTTCCTTTGTTCTGTGATGGATTTTTTTCATGTTTTTGCTTTGCTGCTTAGATTTCATACCATGTCCATTACCTGAGCGATTAATGAACTTCTCCTCAAATCTGAATTCTTGAAGTTGCTTTCTGGTGTTGTCCTTGTTGAAACTTTGTTACCTCTGATAAGGTGACTCATGACAGTAAGCAAAAAGTTGGAAAGCCGGAGCTTCCAAATCTGTGTGCCAGGCGAGTTGTGTGTCTGATCGCACTGCTGCGTTTTGCATAATTGATGTGGATACGTAGCAGAAAGGGATCTTTGGTTATATTACATTAAAAGTTGAAGCCCAAGGAGTCTACATAGTATTTAAAAACTACTTCTTCAGAACATCTAAACATTTTCCAGATTTGAGATGGAACTAGTGAAAAGAATCTACCATTTTCCTCGGAGGAATTAGTTTGACTGGCTGGTGTCAGTGAAATAGTGTGCTTTGCATCACAGCCTGTGTTAATTTGCTTTTATATGCATTTGTGAGTATATGTCTTGCCTCAAAAAGCAGTCTGAGTGGAGTGCTGTAACCTTCAGTATAGTGATAGTTCATTATCTTCAGTTAATTAGTCCAGAAATCACTGTGGAGAAAAATAGATACTAGTCTGTTGTTCCTACCGGCTTGTTCTCCAGATTACCATTCACGCTCTGTTAACAGTACTGCTTCTTTGCTTTTAGTCGCTTGTACCTTCACTTGTACTATGAGAAGAAAGAAGTACAATGTAGCGGGTGCCAGGTTTTCTCCTGCTGCTGTGTGGAGGTGATCTGAGGGAGCCTTTGTTATTCCGCACTCTCTTCCAGTATTCTTGTTTTTAGCAATTGAAAGTAATTTTCTGAACTTGCAAACGTGTCATACATGTGAATTTGAAATTTTAATCTATTTGTATCCTTAGCTCTCCTGTTTTGCAAACAAGGGAATTGCCATAAATTTTTATTAAGACAAACACTTCTTTGGGCTTAAAGCACGTTTTTAGTACTCGTATTGTCCTTGAATTTTCTTTAATGTGTCCTGCTGAAGTTGCTCAGGGAAGACTTTCATTTTTACTTGTGATTTATATTTTAAAGCACGTTAGTGATGGGCCTTGAATGTTGAAGGACAGTTGCAGTAAAAATACAGGACCGTGTTGCAAATGGGTGGCTGCAGTGCAACATAAGGGCTGAGTGCTGGGATCCTTCCCGGCTGGGATGGCTTTCGGAGCAGCTGCACAGCAGTGCTGTGTCACTTTCCTCAGAAGCTTTTCTGATCTGCCCTTTCCTGGTGAGGAAGACAAGGGACTTAGTTCCAAACTGATGGGAATTTTCTAAGAGTAAGTTTGAGTATTCAGTAGTTCTTATATACAACCTTCTCTGCTGGGGGGGGGGGGGGGGGAAATCCCTACATGAAATTTCTTGGGGATTTTCCCCTCTTCAATAAGAACAAAAAATAGGTTTTCAATTTTGACATGTACTTTGTAAAAATAACACTCTAAAAACATACAAGTAAATGAACCAAAAAGACTCCTGGAAGATGTATAGTCACCAAAAATTCCATGGAGTAAAGACTCTCAAATGGTAGCCAAATGGTGTATGTTCATTTCGGAGGAGTATATTTAAACTGCTGAAAACCACTTAGTCTTTGCTTTATAATAAGGGCTGCATCAGAAGTACAGTCTGGGCAGTTCTGAGTCACTGTGGTGTTTTGTGTAAGTCCTGAATTTGCTGGAACGATCTGAAATAGTACATTTGTATTCACTGCCGGTGGTCAAGTGCAGTGGCGTAATAACTTTCTCATTTTAGTATTCTGGAACAAAGTATAGCTTTTTGTAGAGGAGAAGACTTAACACAATTGATTTCTGGACCATCTGCAAGAGCATGTGATGCAAGTTGGTTAAACAGTCTCAACTTTTGGTAACTGGATAATAAGCTTTGAAAACTAAAATGAGTTGTTTTGCTATCAGAGCAGTTGGCTGTGGCTTCCTTTCTTGTTTAAGCAACACAGTAAATCACTGCTTGGATACCTCCTACATCAAGAAACATTTGTAATTCTGAACTGATTTTCTGAAATGTGAAGTAAGTTCTTCCATGTCTTTTTTCAGAAGCCAGTGTAAGAGATTGGAAGATAATAAATACATACTATAGAACAAGTCTATTGTTTGTTTTCAAATTCTGGATTAACTAAAAGTACTGTAATACTTCTTAAGTAGGCAGTATTTTTTCTTCTTAATGTAATGCCTTTAAAACAGTTAATTATTTTTTTTTTGTTCTTGCTCTTCCATACAACACTTCTGCCATTCTCAGAGTACCTCTCTGTGTTGTGGTGATGTTTCTCCTCTGCTTCTTTGTATCATACTCTGTCTTTTTCATGATTTTGACTTGATGTAGACTTTGATAAATGATATCACCTAGAAGTAATGTATGAGATCACAGAATCATTGGGGTTGGAAGGGACCTCCAGAGATCATCCAGTCCAACCCCCCTGCCAAAGCAGGTTCCCTACACCAGGTCACACAAGTAGGTGTCCACGTGGGTCTTGAATATTTCCAGAGAAGGAGACTCCACAACCTCCTTGGGCAGCCTGTTCCAGTGCTCCGTCACCCTCACCATAAAGAAGTTCTTGCGCACATTTGTGTGGAACTTCCTATGCTCCAGTTTCTGGCTGTTTCCCCTCATCCTGTCTCCACACACTGCTGAAAAGAGTCTGGCCTCACCACTTTGCCCCCCACACCTTAGATATTTATAGACCTGGATCGGGTCCCCTCTCAGTCTTCTTTTCTCAAGGCTAAATAGACCCAGTTCACTCATCCTTTCTTCATAGGGGAGATGCTCCAGGCCCTTCACCATCTTTGTGGTCCTCCACTGGACTCTTTCCAAGAAATTCCTGTCTTTTTTTGTACTGGGGAGCCCAGAGCCATAAAAAAACCCGGATAGCCATAATCATTCTTTTCCCACTTCTCGGTTGGGTTAAGTGTGAAAATTAAGTTTAATTCTCTGATAATTATCTTAAAATCTTGACAAATGAAATGGTCCTGTAGGAGTTGGTGATCTTTTTGAAATGAAAGGTGCTTTGAGAAGAATACAGTTTGGAAGCTTCAAAGCTGTTCTGGGGAAAATTAAGTTAACATATAGAATGTTAACTATGCGTATACTAATGGCATGTTTCTTGACTGTTGTTTTCAAAGGCAATTAAATGTAAACCAAAGTTGGCAGCTGATTCTCTGTCCCAGGTGCTTCACCTGACAATTGTTCTTCTTGGCATTTAGCATAGGAGAGAATTAGGGTTTTTTTAGTTCATAATTCTGCTTTCAAAACAGGCCCTGCTTATCTACATTAGAGATGCATCAAGTGGCTGGAGGAACACCATATTCTGTTTGTGTGTGGCTGATTTTGATCCTGATCTTAAATTACTAGAAGTGCAGGGCTGTATGTACGTTTGGACTTATTTTAAGCAGTAGCAACCTGAATGCTGTTGCCATAGAATTTTCCTCTGGAATGTTTTTTCTCCACTCCTTGTGTGTGTGGATTTGCAGAATTGTTACTTTTTCAGGATCTTGTTTTAATCCAGGTGGCTCTGCTGTGTGTTATTTCTCAAAGCAGCTAGGAGACAAGGAAATACGCAGTCAACTCTCCATCTGCAGATTGATATGTAGAAATGTCTTGGCAGAATAGAGCCCAGAAAATGTGTTGTTGCTCTTTAAAAATGGTGAGTTTTATTGGTACCTTTGAGAAACTGCAAAAACATACAGCTATTAAACTGAAGCCCGAAGTTCCAGCTGTGCTAATAATGCATGTTTTATGCTTTAGCAGTTTCAGGATCTTACACTGATGGAGCACTTATCTTTAACTACAAGGTGAGAATTTGGACTTTCAAGGCAGTTATATAGCAGACTTAATGGGAGGAGGACTTATGGCTCCTCAGCAATGACACATTTATTCTCCAGAAGTAGTTATGTTATGAAATTATCAAATAATGTAGGGCTATGCAGCATTGTATGTTGTATCCTGCTCTAAGTTAAAGTGCTCTTTCTGAATGAACTCAGCTACTTTGTTCTCTGAAAGCTTGTGCATGGCCTTGCTCCCTGACTTGTTGAATTGAAATCACTGACACACTTGCTGTATGAGCAAAGGTCTCCGTATTCAGAAGAATGTGTCAGAGAGGATATTTTTGATTGGAGCTATTTCAGTGAGCCGCCAAGCACAAACTGTGCATCTGAAATACAAAATAAATAAAGCAACAACAACCCAAGTTGTGGATAAAGAAGCAGCAGTGGCTTGTATACTGAAATAGAAGTTCTTTGTAATGTCACATTTTCCAACCTGTTCGTTAGTTAATGTTTAACTACTTGAAAATTCTTTACCTTTTTCAGAGCATAGTAGTATTCAGTAAGATGAAATAGTATAATTTTGCATTTGTAGTCTTCCTGAATGTTCTGGGTGCTGCACCACTGCATTCAGTGGTTGACACAGAGCTGTGTGTGCTGACAGGCAGTGCTGCTGTTCTCACAGACCTCGGCCAGCTGAAAAAGGGCAGACTGAAGCCTCATGAGGTTGAGTGGAGTCTGCAAATTGAAACAGAATAACCTGGAAAGCAACTTTGCTGCACATGACATCACTTTCCTGGAGGACACCAAGTTAACATGAGTCAGCAGAGTGCCTTTGCTTAGGAAGAGAGAAGCCAGTGGCTGAGACAAGTGATTATTTCTGTCTACTTGGCATTTACGTGACTGCATCTGAAGCAGTGCCTGCCTTTGGGCTTCCCAGTAGGGGAGAGATGCTGATGTACTAGGGCAGTGCAGGGGAAGGCTACCATCATGATTAGGTAATGGGAGCACACAACATAAAAGGAAAAGCTGGACGAGCTGGGTGTCTTCAGTGTTAAGAGAAGGCTAAGGGGCATTATAAGCAGTTTTTTGGAGGAGCTGCTTTTTAGAGGCATCTACTATAAGCAGCCTGTGTATATGTATGATTGTAGACTGCCATATAGGATTTTTCTATATTGCTCTATAAAAAGATACAGCTACTGGCATGTGCTGTTGTGCAAAGTAGCGTGGGTTTATTGGTTTCTGGTGTCTGACTACTGTCAGCAGTGAATAAGTGTGTGCTCATATCAAATGATGTGGCTGCACAACCAACTCCTATCTCCCTTTTCCACATGCACCTAGTCTTAACCCAGCTGAAGCATGTGGCTGTGCAACATTCTAAAGGAACAATATGATTTTATTAAGTAAATACTATTATTCAAAACTTATTTTTTAAGGAAAATCTGAATTCTGTATTGACAAAGATTTGAAGTTAACAGTTTAGTGCTTTAAATATGTCATGTCGCAGATGAAATAGACTCACCCCCATATGCAGAGCTGTCTGAGGTTTGTACCTATGTGCTTAATAAAGGACTAGAAGGTTAAGTTCATTTGGCTAGAATTGGAGTTAGATGGCAGTGTGTTCTAATCTAAAATAATGTGTTCTGATGTTTAAATAAAAAGTGGTGACAGAAGTTTTGATCTCTTTGTTACTCTGAAATGTAATATAAACAAAAATGAATAAAACACGTAATTTTATTGTAACGTCATTATAAAGTGCCTGTTGATGCTGTCTGTATTTCACAGAAGTACCCTTTAAGTTCAGTCTCACGAAGGTCGATTCAGAAATCTTGTTGAATTTTTCTGCATGTCTATTATATGTACAGGGAGGGAGGAATCAGCAGGGAAAGCCAGGGTTTACCTAATGGTATGATTCTCTTAAGAAAAAGATGAATAAAGTTTCTCCTAAATTCAGCCTTAAAAGTATACTGAATTTGCTTTGGTTTTACAGATTGTGGTGTTAGGATAGCCTTAAGGAGTCACTAGTAACTATGCCTTTCATTTTATGCAGGTATAAAGGTTCTCAATTTTAACAGCTGTTCATGAGTTCCAAAATAACCAATCTTTGCTAAGGAAAAAATTCAGATCATTTATTTCCTGGATGTAACTTCTGTATGAAACCAGACAGTATTTTTTGGATGTTTTCAACATCTTTGAGCTCCCTACTTCAAAGTAATAATGACATGCTCATAAAGGCAGACTGGGTCAATGCTAAATGAAGTTCAAAAAGTTTATTTTTGAAACTTAAAACCTCACTATGAACTTTGAACAAAAAAAAAATGTTCCAGTCTACCCATGACTTACTGTGAAAATAAATCACATTCCTGAAGCCAGACAGCCTACTCCATGTCATGCCTCTCTTTCGCCATTGCATACTTTCTTTTCCCCACGGCTGCCTGTCTGCTTTCTGTAGTCATCTGATGATTCCTGTTGTCCTTTCCAGCCTGCTCACCCAGCAGCTATAACTTATTCCATGCAGAGTGGTGTTATTCTCTGCAACTAAGGATTCCTCTAAAGAAGAGTTCCTTTCTCTTTATATATTTCTTAAAATTGATGTGACTGTTTAGAGTTTCTCACTTAGAAATGTGGGCCTTAGTATTCTGTTTGCAAAGTGGTTTCAGTAGGACATGAGGCTGTAAAACATGAAGATTGAAGGATTTTGTTATGGAGTTTGCCATTCCACTTGATGAAGCTAATAAGATGTCTGGTGTACACGGATACTTGATTACACCCTGCATATGTAATGTAATAACTCTGCTTAGGTAGGTTTTAGAGTAGAGCAGAGTTCTAGCATCCCTAATCTCTGGAATGCTCTCCATTCTGCTCCAATGCACTGCATTCTCCAACGGGTAGTAGAGTACATACTGTTTTCATACAAACAGCCATGTGAAAAGGAAGCTGTTTTGTTTTTTTTTTCCCAACTATTTCAGCTCTTCATAGATGTGTGTTTTTGTTGTATGTTGTTAGTCGTGGCTGTTCTTTGTTAGGTTTTTCTTCTTATTTTTACCATTATATAGATGTTCCACTTCTCTCCCTTCTTGTCTATTGCTGTTTCCTCCCTTCTGAGTCTTCTAGAAAGCAATTCAGTACATCCAGAATGTTCTTCCTGCTATGCAGGATGTTGTACACACACATAGGGTGATGCTAGGCTGTTTGCATGTAAGGTTTTTCAGAAGACCATAAGACTTAAATCCTCTAATAAATACCTGCAGCCTGCTGATTAGATATTTCAGTTTCTGCATCTCCATCAATATGAAAATCCCTGGATATGTTCCTAAGTGAAGTCTTCTGTAAAATATCATCGGACAGGATGTGCAATATAGGAAGGACACAAAGAATTGCTGCCTGATGTTAAAAATTACCTATTTCCAAACTGCAGGTGAATAGGGGCTGTGCTAGACTTTTTTTTCCTTTTTCAGTATTATGTTAGTTCAAGATAGTAGAACTTGTTCTCAGTAGAGTCCTGCTGGGCCTTCTGCAGCTAAAGCAAACATCTCTCCCCACTGCTGCCTTGCTTTTTGACTGCCAAGGTAGCAGGGCTTGGCTGTGTTTGCCCCTCAGTAAATGCAGGCTCAGCTGCATGCTTTTGCTGCCTCTTGGACAGTTATTTTAGTTGGTATTTCCACCTAGATCTTGCTTGCTTAGTAGCAGGCATTGGAACATCTGCTGCTGCTGCTATTAACCATCATCCCTTTTTTTGCATAAAGATTAAAACTGGACTCAGAGGCAGGTGTTGGTTCTGCTGAGGTATCTGGAGTGGCTGGAGTGACTACTGTGCCAGTTTCTCTTTGGGAGTTTGTATCCTGGTACTCATTGTATGTGGCTTACAAGCTGGGGTGCAGCAGGAGCGCAGCCGTGGTGCTGCAACACGTGCTCTGTGTCTGCAACCTCCCACTCTGCCCAGTTGCATCCTCCTGTCTCTACTCCATGCAGTGTCCCTTTTGAAAGCAGTGCCACTGTCAGGGCCTTGGGGTTAATAAAACATTAACACTGGACTGTATGAGAAATTTCCTGAAAACTTGCTGTGACTGCTGCAGTGGGGCTGGTGTATTCCTGCCTTGCCTTCAGAACCCAAACTACTGTTGATTTTGCACAGTTTGCGTATCACTGGTGTTTCTGCTTCTGTCTGCATTTCAGTTTGAGAACACTTTGGAACATATTTCCATTATTTGCAGTATGGACTGGTATAAATAACTCTGCCTGCTTGATACTCCTGCCATGGTCTGGCTATTTGGATCATCAACATCTAAGAAAAAAACTCAAAATGGGAGTGATCTGAGGTGCTGTTCTGATTCACTGTGCGGTGACAAAGGTTCATACCAGTACCAGGGGAAGCGTGGGAATATGAGTATATGGGAAAGGTGGATTGGAAACAGGAAGGGCAAGATGAGCTCTGGTGTCAATTTAAACCATTTTAGATACTACAGTTTAAGTTTCTCAAGCAACATTAGCATTATAAAAAAAATAAATAACAGAGGCAGATTTCCAGCATGCCAAGTACATGCTTCATAATAACAATAAAAATGATTTTCTAATTTCTGAAGCTCTCAGGGGAGGTCTGGCAGAGGTCATCCACTCTTCTGGGCAGTTATGACAGAACATCGGGCGTGGGGGAGGACAACCCAAGACAGGTACAAGAAGTGCAGGGGATAATTAAAGTTTTGTTGTTGTTTTTTTTATCTCTTGTGATCTATTTATGAGCAGTGAGAACCATTTTTAAATAGGTGTCTGTATGTTTGGTGCTGTGGCATGTTTTCCATAAAGCATCCGCAGTGCATTTGTGAGCATCACAAGTCTGAGGGCTTCTGAAACTAATGCAGCTTGTTCCTCTAGGCTACTGTCTGAACTACCACTGGTTGCTTTTGTTCCTACAGGTGTGTGAAATTAAACCAGCAGTAGGATTCTTCTTCTAACAAGCTTTATAGTTTTGAAGTGTGTTTCTGTCTCACTTTACTCACTTTACCAGAACTTTCCAGCTGATGCTGGATTGCTAATTGAATTTTCCTAGCAACAGATGAGGCTGCTTAAGGACAGCCTCACCAGGCATGATGGCAGGGGAGGTGAGTAGGCTTGTCAGACCGAAGAGGGTGGCAGAGTGACAAGGCTTACTCTGCTCTTTTGGATAAGCAGGCTGCAATGCACTGTCTCGACTTGAAATGGAGGCCACACGCCTTCTGTGCCTGATGTGTCTGCTCTGCAGCTGTGTCTGGGGACATCAGAGTCTTCCCCCACATGAAGAGGCATGCCTGTCTATGGAGGTGGCAGGAAGGAAAGCATCCTAGTCGCAGTGCCAACACGTCAAGGGAAGCCCCTGTGCAGATGTCCTCTGTGACATTTTCTGAGCAGCATTCAGAAATAGCATTGGCTGGGAATCTTCTGCGCAGTATCACTGACACCTCCCAGATCAAGAGCATGACCTGGATCTTTCTGTTCTGTGGGATCTCTGCATGCGGTGTAGTAGCAAATATGTGACTCTGGGGTCCTAGAAACTCACCAGAAACACCAAGCTCACTGGTGAGATGGCAGTGCTGGCAGTGCAGTCATGCATTCTGTTCTTACAGCCCTGGGAACTATATGGAGGAGATCTGCAACCAGCAAAGTCAGTGATGAACGGAGCCTAAGCTGTGTTAACTCCACATTGTGTTTTTTGATAATAGATGGGCTCAACAACAAGCAATATAAAGCAAACGGTATAGGAATCTAGTGAATGCTGCTTTTCAGAAACCATGATTGCTGGCACAGTTATTAGCTATAAAAAGTGAGAAAGCAGCAGCTTTCCATCAAAAAAAAAACTGAAAGCATTCTGCAAAAACTTGGACCATGAAGTCCATGAAGACAAATTAGTGGGATGCATGTGAAGATAGTAGCTACTGAATTGCAAGCCAAGGCTTGTGCTGTGGGGACCATTCACAATCTGATATTGAGCAGGCTTAAATCTGTTACCTCGGATAGCACAGAGATCGCGTATAACTGTCAAAATTCAGTCTAAGTCTTTTTATAATGATGCCCTTTTTTTTGCAGTGTTCTGGTTTAAAGGATAAAAAGCAAAACATTTCCTGGCTGGTTTATTAGACTATAATTAGCATTGAATGTTAAATCTGTTTCTACACAGGGGAATTTTCTCTTTTGTATTGGGAAACCTTGAGTAAGATTTTTCAGATCTGTGTTGGCCATTCAAGTGTTTTAGGTGAGGAGGCGTTTCCTTTTTCTTCCCCAGCAAACAAGTTGTGGAGAAGAGTAGTAAGAAAAGTGGTAAGGTTTACAGACTACAGGAAAGTAGAGGAACCAGGAAATTTGGAGAAGAGGAGCAGTTTTCTGGCAAATTTCCTTTATTTATTGTTGTTATGAAGTAGAGAAGTAAGGAAAGCAAGGTGTGAGTATTTGGTACCGTGAACATGACTGGAGTAGGAGAAAAAGTGCACTAGGGTGCTTATGCTCTCCTCTGTCTTTCGGTATCACAGAGTATCTGAAAAGCGTTGCTGAGTGCTGTGTGATTACTGCATCTAGAAAGTATGGTGTATGTAGAAGGCTGCTGAAGTGGTTTATACCATGCTCACAGAATAAGGTTTCCCTTAATAATACTTTACTACCCTGCATCTGTCTTTTCCTCTGGGGAAAGACATTACTGTATTCCATTGTTTTTTACCCAACAGGTAGTTTCCTCTCTGAGGACTCTTAGGACTTCTTGCTACTGTTTGATATCATTCTTGATATTCTTGTTCTACAACAAAAAGCAGTGTGCTACATTCTCTCTCCTACAAGCTTGCGTTCTTTGTCCTATGTCTGACTACAGTCTTTCCTTCATAATTCAGTTTCTTCCAACGGGAGAGAAGTCTTTCAAGAGGCAGTGGGAAGTCTAATATAGCTTAGCATCATTGAAAGACAGACCGTCGCCCTTTCATTTTAGTGTAAGAAATAGGCCTCAAGGATATTCTTTACAGAATTCTGGCTGAATCAAACAAAGTAAAGGAGATTAGCATAGACACCATCCCTTTATAACATATCATTTGCCAAAGTGAGATGTACGTATGTTGCGATAAGAGCCAGGGTCTAATTTTGTAGGTCTGATCTCAGAACTGTCAGCCTGTCTTGGATCTTGTGGTAAAGCTGTGGAGACTCTTTCAGGTTATTTTTCTCGGTGTGAATATGGCTTTCTTTAGTACACTTCTTGGTAATTAAAACTGTGCAAAAAATACATTTTGTCACATTTGCTTTAACACTACTTCAGTGCTGGCTTACTGACTGTTAGTGTAAGCCTGATGTCTGTATCTGGAATATTAGGAGAAACTCTGTAAGAGTGAGCTGCATCAGCCAACACTTGGAGAAATAAAGCAACCTGAGGAATGGTCAATGGTTGTCATAAGGGAAAAGTCAGGTGCTGTAAACCTATTGAAATTCTTTGAAGAAGTTAAAGGGAAAGATACGGTTGTTATAATCTAGTTGGATTTCCAAAAGGCATTTGACACAATGCCTCGATTAAAAGTCTTAATGAATCCAGACAGGTGTGTGCTTTTTGATGTACAGATAAGTGATCTGGGAAAGATGGTAAGTGGTGAGAAGGTAGCATGTGGAAATCAGTTAGATAAATGTGGAAGAGTCACAGGGTTGGTAAAAAAAATCTGAATTTATATATAAAATGGTTATCTGAACTATGACCACTCAAAAACAAGATCTCAAGGTTATAATAAATACCTCTGAGGAAAATCAGTTCAATGTCTTCCACCGGCCCCAAAAGGAAATTGTGTATTCAATGAATAGAGGTCATGCCACCACCGTGTAAATCCATGCATTTTGCATGTTGTATACAGCTTCTGCTCTCTCAGCTCAAAAGTGTTTTAGTGGCATTGGAAAAAGATCAGAAACTGCAAAAAGGAACAGAAAACTTGCACCAAATCCATTTCATAAGGATTAGGAATCAGTGTTTAAAAGTAACCTCTAAAAAGATTGATCTGACAGCAGAACAAATACCTGTAGCAGGCAATATGATAGAAATCTCTAAAATCACAAGGATAAGTAGAGAGAGTTTTTTTTCTGCTGACTGCTTCTCAGCTCTTGTAGATAGTGAAAATGATATTTCTCAAGTGTCAGATTACAAACAGAAAGGTGTTTCTTCACACTGACTGGTTAAGCTGTGAAATTGTTGTGGCTGTTAAAAAATTTCCGTAGTATCGGGGAGTTTTTGAACAGATTAATGGAAGAAAAATGTACTGCAGCTTATTAATACACAAGCTGCACGTCTGGCTCAAGCATTCATCAAGTGCTAAATTGCTGAAGACAAGCAGAGAATTGTGGAAAAGGATTGGTTTGTACTTTCTGTTTTTTATACTTTCTTGTAGTATATACTCTGCAGCTTTCTTGGACAAAATCTTAGATGAGAAGTATTTGATTCAGTAAGACCATTATTTCAATTATATCATCTTTGGAAACAAAATGGGAAAGAAAGGCACATGCGTTAGTAACAGAAAGCTCTTAAAGGAACTGAAGTTACCTTCTGTTTTGTTTCATTCTGTGAAGTACATTCATACCGTGACTCAATAGAAATTTTGCTGCAATCCAGATACAGTGTTGTTTCACAAAAGCCGCATGATAAAATGTGTTTATCGATAAAATGTTGACATATAAGCATTAGAAGTGGTAAACGAGATTGCTGGAATTGAAAGAGTAATCTGGTTGTCATTAATAGTATACATAAATAAAATTCAGCTTGCTTTTAGTTGATGTCTTCAAAGCAAATTGAGATAGGATATACGATTCTTTTAAGGTAGGAATTAGCTTGTTTTAGTTACATTCAGAATTTTGCATATTTATTCCAATTAAGAAAGATTGCTTTTATTTCTGAGGAACAGCATGGTTTATCATTTGTTTGTTTGTTTTCCAGACTGTGTGAAATAAGTTCCAAAACTGCAGAGGACTCTTTGTGAGACCTACAGTCTTTTTTAACTCCTAGCATAATATTTGCAATTAGTTTTTTTCTAAAGCTTGTCCAATATTTTTGTAAAGAGTGATTTCTTTGGGTTTTTTTTTTTGCTTAGTAATGTAGTTATCAAAAGCTCATTAATGTTTTGAGTTTCTTAGTTGGCTGTAGAAAGTGGTTAGTCAGATTTCCACACTGAACATCAATTATATCAATAACGCAGTGGCTCCAAGAATCTATTAGAATTTTTGCAGTTGTGGACATAATGATGCAGACAGTAAGAACGTTCACAAATAAATCTGTATGATGAGGAATCTGCATTTCAGGACATGGTCATCCATTAATTGTTGGACTAAATACATTTTTTCTCTTAGCAGATTATTTTTGGTCTGATTAGGCTTTTTACAGCTCTTTCTGCAACATGTCAGACTGACTGCTGTCGGGAACATAATGAATTATATCAGCTTCTGAGGTCCAGGAACAGTTGCAATGCAGAAGGTAGCTGAAACTGAGAAAAACTACTCCTGCATTTCTTCTGCATTTAAACTCATAATGGTGTTAGAGAAACACCCTGGAGAAATCATCTGAGAAGATCATCTGGAAGATCAGCACCATCCTATTCCTTTTTGGGTAGATACGTCTTGTTCTTGGAAAGCACAGCGATCGGGGCCCTTTCAGTCATCAGGGATCCTTCCTTTCTCAGTACCTGAGAGCTTGTTCTCTCTCTTCTGTGAAACGTCTTGGATTTCTTCATGAGTTGGGGCAGTGGTTTTCATCCAGAAATCGTTGCTCTACTTCTTTATCTTTTGTTGTGTTGGGTAGCCTTTCACCTTGATCAACCATTTGATCGACTTAGTGCTTTTTCACATTGTCACATTCAGTTGGGATTGCATCTTCACACTGCCCCAGGTATTGTTTGAGCAGCATTCAGGCCTGCCTTCTCTTAGCTTTTACCAAAACGTAGGATGATGTCCAAAGAGATGCCTCAGTGTTCTTTAGTCCGAACTCATGGAAGTTGCCATTAAATTAGTGCACTGAAGAGAAAAAAGAATGTTAAATGATTTTATCTGAAGGAAGAATAATTTGATTACATAGGCTGCTTAGTGAAGCATGGTATGATGTAGCCTGTATGCTAAACCAATAAAACAAAGCTGTTCCTGCCTTTCTACAACTACTGCAATAATTTAAAATGAAAACCTACTGCAAACCAGTTAGCCTTAATCAGTACAAATGCAGTTGGATTTATTGTTGCACAGATGCTCTTTTATTGTTGTGACACATTTCTGCACAGAGTTTTTTGTTTTCAGGCAGTAGAAACAAGTTGTAAGAATCTGGTATCTGAATGCTGTGGTTTAGAAAATAAAGAACAGGTTTTATGTCAAGGTTTTGCTGTTTAAAAAAGACTGAAACAGAGAAGTCTGACTGGATTTTTGAAAGAATGAGAGTGGGGTCTGTGTTAACTACAGTTCTCTGCGCACACAAGAAGTGTGTGCCAGGCAGGATTGAGCAGAGATCTCAATGGTCAGCACTCCACACTTCTCAGCAATCTCAGCTATGTAACGAGCATAGAAAAAGTGAAATATGAAATGAAAAATAACTTTATTTCTGTCATAGAACATCTGCTTCCTTTGCTTATGGCTTAGATTTTTAATGTTTTTAATTTTAAAGGGCATTGTAACACACTTTTTTTTTTTTTTTTTAAGCTTAGATGACAGGAAAAGTAGTAATATTAATGGTTTGTTTATGCTTCAGGGAGACTCATTGACTCATTTGAACAACTAGTTGCTAACTTGAGGAGGAAAGCTTGCTTCTCAGTGTCACTGGTTTGGGGATGTATTTTCTGGCAACAAAATTATGGAAAATAATGTACTGTGAGGAACTTGATTTTGTGAATAAGTGACAGTACTTCGGTATTCTGGGCATTGGAAATGTCATACCCTGTGGAAAGAGGCAATTAGATTCAGTTGCTTTGATTGTGTCCTGCAGTGTTGATGGCTCCAAGTCATTTCAAAGTCATAAAAGCAGTGGTATGCTTCAGGAAAAACTGAATAGAGCTACCTGGTACTCTGAGTTTGGATGACATACAGAAGGATGCAAAGTGTATGTAGTTACTGTGTACGCACCAGATACTCACAAACACAAGAGTGCATGTTCACAATTAAATGATTCTATTTTGACCTCTTGCATTCAGAATAGTGACTGAGAATCATGCTCTGGCTAAATTATATAATGTAGGTAAACAAAAACCCTTGTGACATAATGAGTAAGGAGTACTGCAGGGTCTTCTGTCAACTTGAGTTCATTCCTTGCTCTTTCTTTGCTCTTGAAGGAAACCTTGTCCTGGCTGGCATATTGTATGGATTAGTAACACAGACATATATTACTTGAGAAAGTTTCAACAAAGTAGATATCATTTTAAGAGACTTATGTGATCCCAATCATTTCCAAGAAATAAAAGCCAGAATAAGGAATGTTTGTAGGATAACTACAATTCACCTACTTGTGTATGCTCTTATGTCTGTCAGTTTAAATAAACACCTACTTGGTTTTCCTTATATAGCATTCATTGCAATGGTGTGTGGATGATGCAGACTCTCTACTGTCCTTTCCCATTCCTGTTTCGACTTTCTGCCCACCAACTATTTAGGCTTTTTTCCCTGGCATCCTGCATTCTTCTTGCTCCTGGCAATCCAGCCAGGCTTATTACTCCTGCCTCTTTTTCCCACTACCTGCTCTGGGTGCCATCAGGAGCTGTGGGAGCATACAAGAGATGACAGAGCTGCTGTTCCTGTTTTCTATGCCTGGCTTTACCATTGCTCTTGGGAGCAATCATGGAGAAGGTTCCACTAACCATTGAACACAGGTAGCTGTTCTATCATCCCAGTGTCCATACAGTTACTCCAAGTAAATAGCTGAAGATCTTTTCAAATGAAGTTACATAAATTTAATTACTTGGCTAAAATAAATACTTTTTTTAGGGTGGTTCTTGAAAATCTTTGTAACGCTAAGCCTCTGTACTCCATTTCATGCAGTTTGATGTAAAATGGGTCGGGTTTTGCACAATAGAAGACTCTGGTACTTTTTCTCTTTCCTCCACTCCTTGCCTTACACAGTAAAGGTCAATATAGAATTCTACTCAGAACAGCAGTCATTAGGGTTGCATTACTGTCTATGCCAGTCACGAGGTACATTGATTTTATTAAGAGGATAACTGATTCAAACTAAGGGATGTTTTTTGTGTGTGTTTTTTGGGAGATTTTCTTTCTTTCTTTCTTTTTTCTTTTTTTTTTTTTTGAGAGGGAGGTGAGTTGTTTTTTGTTGTTATGTTAAATAAACTTTATTCCCACTCTTTTTCTTTATTTTCTTTGGCTTGATATTATCTGGAATCCAAAATCACTATCATACCAACAGCACTGTGTTTCACTGCAATTACACTAGAGTTAAGTATAATCTTCACAAAAACAAACTGTAAGTGACATGCTATAATTAAGTTTTGTTATGCATACCCTGCATGTGTGTGATTAAAGAGTTTGTACCCAGTGGAATAAACAACCCAGTATTTCAGTATACATGTTCAGCCAAAAGTTAAAAGCATTTCAGGTTACATTTTTAATCACAGAATTGTGTAAATTAACATTAGGTTAGATCTGGTATGTCTTTTGCCATTTCCCCGTCAGAGTCAGCATTTTGCCAGTGGGTATGTTAAATATTTTATCAAAACTGCATTTGATTTTTGGGCATAGGTAAGGTGCAAGTAATGACAGTCTGGTTAGCTGAGGGACAAGTTTGTAGCAGCAGTGTTCTCAACATCCTGGGAACTGAGCACCTTGGCAAACAGGATGTGCGAATCTTTGATTTGAAGGAGTTAAACAGTTCCCGTAGTTGTCTCTCTGAAATGTTGTAAAACCCTTCTGAAATACTGTGTAGAAACTGTGTTTTGCTGTGGGAATTTGTTTCATTTCAAACACGCAGTGATCTCCTGGATTCTGTGTTTAGACCTCAAATGAATGTGTTGCTTTGAAGGAGTGCTGACCAGTTAAATTGCCTCTTTGTTGAAAGGAAATTGATTTGTTTGTTCATCTGAAAAAAATCACGATATCTTTGAAAGATCAGTGAGGTCACATTGTCTTTTAGCTTTATGGAGAACAAAACTAGCAAGTAAGAATGCTTCCAGAAAACAATAGAAGTATGTGCATGTTTGTTTCTAGTCCAGCACTTTTGTGAATAATGTTTGTCATCTTTCTCCAGCAGTTAATATGCTTTCTTCACTGCCCACTTGAATAACATAGAAACAGATACTGTTTTAATGTAGAATGTATTTTAGAAAGTTTCATCCCATAGATATGTATGTAATAATTATAATACACCAAGTAGAGATGTCTTCTGTCACTCTTCAAAGCCTAAGGTTGATTACTTTATTCAGAACTGTTACAACATGCAGACTGTCAGCAGTCCAGAGGCTGAACATTTGTTCTGTTGGTCAGAAGTCAGTGATAGGATTCTGTGATTGTTACTTTACTCTGACAATTAATAGTGCAACCAATATTTTGGGAGAATCTATCTTGAAAACCCAATTTTACTTGCTTGCTCAACTTTTTTACTTCTCTTTTTACTTTATTAAAATAACTTATTCATAAACCCAGTAATTTTTTTATGTTAGAATGTCATTGACTTCAAATTTTCAATATTTCTACAGAACGTGACTGTATGTTTTTATAAAGTAGGTGAAGCACTGCCAGCTATGTACAGCCCAATTGCAGTTGACTTACCTTGTGTATTCGTGGCTTTATTCGTGAGATCCACCATCCAGACCTTTTTCTTATTTGCAAAGTACAGCTACAATGTGACCCTACCAAATGGTTCACTGCCCTATGAGAAAGCGTTGTGCTGGGAGGTGTGTGCTTCAGGAGTGTGTTACGGTTTTTCAACGTATAAGAATTTTTTCAGATTTTCCTGTGGAGGATTCTGATCTTCAGCAGCCCTGTGTTAGCAGCATCTTTATTTTTGCTTTCTGTACATGTGCCTGGAAGGCCAAAAAGTGTGGATTTCTTTTGTATCAGTTTAGTGGCACTGGTATTGCGCTAAGGTGAGAGCTTTTAGCTGGCTAGATAACAGAGGCTCTCCAGAGGGTTCTCTTCAGGCTACAGTGCAGTTTCAAACCTGTTCACCTGAATGTTAACAAGGCTTTTAAGCTGTATTAAGCTAAGCAAGTGTACTTGAAAAATACATCCTGAACTTAGTCAAGACAGGGTCAGGGTACATTGCCCCCTGTTTAGGCTGGTTAATTAAGTTCCTTGTAGGTTTTTTTTTAGCTTGTGTTCTTGTGTTGCTGTGGCTTATTTCTATTCCTTTCCTAACGGTATTCATAGAATAGAATATCCCAAGTTGGAAGGGACCCACAGGAGTTGGAGGGTCCAACTCCTGACCCTACACAGCACCACTGAAAATCCAAACCCTGTGTCTGAAGGCTGTCCAAACACTCCTTGAACTCCAGCATTTGGGATTGTGACCACTGTCCTGTGCAGCCCGTTCCATGCCCACCATCCTCTGGTGCAGACCCTTTCCCTGAGCCCCAGCTGCCCCTCCCCTGACACAGCTCCATGCTGTTCCCTCGGGCCCTGTCGCTGTCACACAGAGCAGAGCTCAGCGCTGCCCCTCTGTGCCCTGTAAGCAGCTGCAGCCACCATCAGGTCTCCCCTCTGCTCTGGGCTGAGCATACCCAGGGACCTCAGCTGCTTCTCATACTTCTTGCCCTTTAGACCCTCACCATATTTGTTATTCTCCTTTGGACGTTCTCTGATAGTTTTATGTCCTTTTAATGTTATGGTACCCAAACATGCACACACTGCTTGAGATTACCCCCTATTTCTCTAAGCATCTCAATCTGACAGGAATCCACACATTTTTTTTGAACTCTTGGCTCCACACAGGGCCAGCCTGTTTATTCCCCCATCTATTACCCTGTAAGCCTTTGTGTTGTAGTCCTTGGTGGTTGTTTTACCATGTATCTTTTGTCTGTTGGAATTGATTTTAGGGGTGATAGACATTTGTCTTTAACTGAACTGAGCTGGATCATTGCTTGTTGTACAGTTAAACAAAACATGTTCCAGCCCTTCTTGAAAAGAAGCTCCCACCCCAGCTGGCACAGTGACCTTGGAGTGTGAGCGTAAGGAGAAAGGCATCAGAAGCGTTTGAATGGAGCTCTCATGCTGCCAGTGTGAGAGGGACTGAGGGAACAGTGCCAGTCTCTAGTTCGTGTTTGTCAGTTTCTTACTGATGCAAACTGTTCTGAGTCATCACTGCTTGTACATCTTTATATAGAAGACTGGATGATACTTGTTCACTTTTGCTTCTGGGGTACATGATGCAAAAGTGGTGTGACTTGTCATAGAGAAAGCACTTCTATAGGCATTTATTGAGCTACCAGTATTTTATGCACCGTGTCAGAAGTGTTTTGAGGTATTTTAGTAGGTTGAGCAGTCTATCGTGCATTTGTTATACAACAACAAACACTGTGTTTGAAATTATAATGCCAGAACTATCAAACATTCCTGCATTTAGCTTGAATTAATCTAAATGAATTGTGAGCATTTCTTACTGCGTTTCTTCAGCTACTGATCTAGATAGATGAGATCTTTGGGTAGTAATGTCAGTACTGTACTACGTACAGGTATATTATATTATTAGTCTACTTAAGCAGAGGAGTGAAAAGCTATCCCAAAAGGAGTCCTGCTGTGTTTTATGGCTGGATCCTGAAAAGGCCATAAAGGAGAACATCTCTTGTATCAGTAACTAAGTTACATCAAATGAAATTGGATTATTAAAGCCTTGACAAAATGCTTTACTGAGAGCAACTTCAAAGTTTTATGTGGATTTCAGAGAACTTTGCAGATTTTGTTGTGTTGTTGTTGTTCTTGTTCTTGTGTTTTTGTTTGTTTGTTTGTTTTTAAATAATTTTCCAAAGACATGGTATCCTGGAATGAATCTGAAGTGATTTGCAATTACAAGTGTGACTATTTCATACTCCAGAGTACAGTTACAGAATGATAATTCTGTTCTACTGTATTGAACTGTTGCTCTCTTAGGATACAAAAAAGGATGTATCGAAACAGATGCACCTTTTAAACTGTGCCATTATATTTTTATTTTTAATTTTATTTTTTATTTTTTTTTTTACTATCTGCAGGAATGCTGTGCTCATCTGACTCTATGGTATCTTGTGCTTCTATACATTTATTTACCTACTCCCAGTGGATTTACCACATTTCATTTTGATGATGAAAAGTGTAAATACTGCAGACAACACCATGGAAATTCATGTAGCAATTACTTCAGCTACAAAATGCAGATTTGTTTCCATACAGTTAATACCTGCTTCTAATTTCTGCTACATCTGTCCTGATTGCATAGCTGATAGTGTATTAAGGCAAAGGAAGCCAGAGCTATGCTTAAAATTATTTTTTCTCCACAAGCCTGAGTTGGACATGGGCAAAAGAAGTGTGTCTAAAAGGAAATATTCCACCTGGATCGAAACCATTGTGCCTGAGTTAGCCAGCTGAAGTCTCAAATTGCCAACTTCAGCAATAACTTTAAACCTTCTAAGTATGCATGCATATACCAGCAGGAAGAGTTTGTAATGTAGATTATTAAGCTCTCTATCCTACAGACATATAAATGAGGAAATCATTCCTTCATGACCCTATACTATATTTGATTCAATCAAATTCTCAATGTTATTTTCAACCTTAGTATTTAAAACAAAGTGAACATATATATTGGTTATCTTTCTACAAAGGTTTAAGGCATTATATTTGTATATAGTTTTCTGCATTGAAATATTAATTTTATTTTTTGGTCTTTACTTTGGGGTGTTAAATATAAAACCAAGTTTGACAGTGTTAGCTCCATTCAGAAGGTTTAAAGTGGATAGGATGCTTCCATTGTTTCATGTTAATGACTTAAGCTCTTTTGGCACTAACCTTAGAATATCTCAGTGTAAAACAACAACAAGAAAACCAAGTTAGTTAAGGAAAAAAAAAAAAAAAGTACTCCTTTTCCATAACAATTCGCTAGCGATATTTCTCCATGGGACATGCAGGTGTCCAGCAAGGGAAATTTTTGCCCGGTGATTTAAGTTTGGTAAATCCAAAATCTTCAAGCTTTTACAAATTAGCCTTAACCTAATATTTTCTAACATATCTTAATTATAGACATCTCTGCCAGCTGGGCATAAAGTAAGTATGCATTTTTGAATGTTTTATTTTTAATATCATCCTCCTGGTACCAATCAGGATGATTTTTTAGCATTTCATGGAGAGAGGAGAGGACAAGAGAAAAAAGGATAAATCAGTGCTTTGAGAGGACCTGGTATTCTGAGAATTCTTGAACATAACTCTTGAGTTGCACCAGCATCATGGTGCAACACTCTAAATATAGCAGGTTACTCGTCTTTTTCCTAAAACATGAAGCTGTTCATGATTCCCTTCTGCAAATGATTTGATTTGTAATGCAGGACAGACTGCAATAAATATTTTATAAACTCACCTTTTAAAAATGGGCTGTTTAACTGCAGTATCCAAAGCAAATAAAATAGTTACCTTTTGAGCTAACTGTGCTTAGAACAGAATATGCTTTTAGGATGCAGAATAATATTTTGTATTTTCAGCATTATCCTTTTTGTCTTGGCAATTCACTATCAGTTGTCTTTGCAAGGGTATATAAAAAACCATACAAGACCAATTCTAGTAATAATGTATTTTGATAGTATTAAGACATCATTGCTAGTGACTATGTAATGTGTGTCTTCTTCACAATTCTGTTCTTATAGTTTACATGAAAAAAATACTTTTGAGTACAAAATATGCTTTTTAAAATTTTTTTAGCCTACAAATTGTATTCAAAGTTTTCAGCGTTACAGAGTTGAATAACAAAGTGTTTAAATGATATCAAGTTCTACTGATGATTTTTGCTTATTACATAGATAAAAGATTTTTTTGTGCAAGAAATATTTAGCGTTTTCTTCTCACAGTTAAACCTAAGTATTTTTTACTAATTTTGATAAGTTTGCTAAGCAGTACTGTGTAGTATAGTATGTCTCCCTTTCCTTTCCCTGATTTCCCAAGATAGAAAACTGCTGCTGTACGATCACGTGCTATGGGCTACACTTCAGCAAGAAAACTTGCTTTAATATTAAAGGAGGTCCAATGTAAATTTAGAGATGTGTCATCTCATGAAAGTCCTGTTTATTGAATACATTGCTCTAAAATGAGTGTTAGAAGTCAGGGGTTTCAAAAATAGCTGTCTGATCCCTCTCATACAGTATTTGTTATAAATTTCGAGCAAGCAGCCTGGCCCTATTTCTAGGGAGGAGCCACTTTTGAAATCCTATGAAGCCATTAAAATTGTCCTTCTTCGAACTCACTAATATGGTGATGCCCATAAAAAAAATCAATAATAATTGGGCAGCTGGTGCAACTGCAACATAATTGCATTTGTGCCTTCATCTACCCACGTCTTTCTGTATTCACTCTTTTTTGATGTTATATTTGTTCTTCAGGCTCCTATGGGAGTGTCCGTCCATCTCTGTTAAATATTTATGGAGCTGTGGTATCAAAGTGCTGCTTTTAACAGTGTTACTAATAAGTCCATAGCAGTTTTACTGTTCAGTGCCAAAGCAGAGAATCACTTCTCTTGATTGACTTTATAAGAATTTTTCTTTAGACTTTAAAGTAATATGTGTTAACAGAATTATGGTTTTGTGCTTTAAGTTGGAACTTTTATTTGGGAATGTCAGAGTAGTAAAACAGTCTCTTACTTTAAATATGAAGATTGATGTTTGAAATTCTGAAACAATAGTGGGGGGATATAGTAAGCAAACACTGCTTTAGTTCTTTAGTTCTTCCTGTACTCTTTGATATAAAAGGTTGTAAGGATACTTTCGGTTGTTATAAATGTTACAATAATAGTAATAAGTGGTACAATAAAGGCTATGATATAGCTCTTTTTTGATCATAGAACTTAAAAAACACAGCAAATAGATCTGCCTATCAAACAAAAGTCTTTGTCAGATAAAGCTCTGCTAGAATCTCATTGCATTTAGGTAAAATATTTGAAAACTGCCATTTTCGTATTGTCATTTTTTTATACTGCAATGTTTTTGTAATACAACAAATAAAAAATAGCCTAAGAATTTTATATGCTGAGTTTTATATGCAAACCCAAAGCAAAAACAGCAACACTGACAGTGCAATGCACTGACAGGGAGCTGATGAGCCAGCCTTAAAGCCTTTCCTGTATGCAACTTCCCAATCCTTGAGGCCATGACCTGGCTGGGCCTTCCAGCCCCCTTCTCTTTTGGGAGGATACAGACGTATTGCACACCCTTTGCCTTCAAACACATGAGGGAGGGGTTGAAAGAGCAAACTAAATTTCCTTTCTGAGATGAATTACTGCCTGGTTCCAGCGCTGTCCTTGTTAGCTTACTGTCTTCTGAGAGCACATAATGGATTGGAAGCCACTAACAGAAAGGAAAAAAACAACAACAAAGACAGCCTGGGCCCCTCTTAGCCATTCTCAGATGCAGAAGTTTGCTGTATCAGCTCATGTTTTGTCCTTTTTCTCCTTCAGCTGAAGCAGGGCCTCCTTTGAACTCTGAAGTGGTTGGTCTGTTTGCTGGGAGCTGAGCTGGCAACCACAGACAGGCAGACCTGGAATATACAGCAAGCACTCAGCAGCTTGAGAGAGGCAACAGCTGTTGGGTGTTGGTTTCTTCTGACTTCCCGAGGTGCTGGGAGGCATCTCTTATTGGCAATGTACAAAGGCAGCTTTGCCCCTCTGTACCCACAGGGTATTTGTACTGACACATTTAATGTCTAATGCAGAAAAGAAAACCATGCTGAGGCCCACCAAATTTTTTGAGGCGTAAGAGGCTGAGTGAGAAAGATGAATGTCCTTTTGGTTATTGAATGAGGCTGGAAGACATTAGCACAATTTATAGTATCCTATATTTTAAACAGGGAGTTGTTTTCTGGATTAGTTTTGACCCTGTCACTTCTCTCCTTGTGTTTTCTCAGAGATTGGTTTCTTGCTATCACATCAAATATAAGCTGTTTGCCTTCACCTGAAGTGCTTTCATGCACTGTCCCCATTCCATCATATTTAATTTTCTTTTGATAATATGATGATTATAGTTGCATTAGCCATTTGCTAAATTTTCAATATCTCTTGCTGATTCTTGGTTTTGGGAAAAGTTCCTCTTCTCTATTCAAAGCCACATTGCTCCGTTTTTTAATCCTTAAAATTCTTGCTTTCCTTTGACTCTGAGAATCTTGAGATTTGGAGAGTGGTCCTTATATGTAGAGTAGTATGCGATTGTATTTCTTTGTTCACCTTTCTGTATCATGTCTGTATCATATATAGCCCTTCCGTGTGTATGTAGGCTTTAGGGCTTTTTTTAGGGAAGCAGATGTCAGTTTTGCAGTACTTGCTGCATATTCCTGAATTTGCCAGATGTTGTGGTAATGTACATAATATTTTGAGCAGTGTGCTTACATCTTTTATATTATTCATTTTTGAAGATTGTTCTACCACGTACTATATTCGTACTACATCAAAAAATAAACAGGCTGCTCAGCAGTAAACTAATGAAATTTAAATTTTTGCCATTTCTCTACTGTAGCCACCCTACTCAGGCTCTCAGTTCTCCCATGCATTCACAGCCCCTTGCCCAAATACTTAGAGACTTCTGCTTCAGATCTCAGCATTCTCACTATGCTCCAGCCTCTTCTCAGATTCCCTCAGTGTCCCGTATCTCCTTAGACTCTTAGCAGCCTCCCTTGCCCATAGGCAGGTTTGTTTAATGTGCCAGGTGGGGCAAGAGGCAACATGCTCTGCAGCTGACAGAAGCTACCCATGTGCTAAGTTCCAGAAATAAGTACACAGCAATTGATGCTGATACATCCTAATTCTGAATGATGCAAGAAGTTTTTTGTGCAGTTTTGCTCTTTGAGGGCACCAGTGGGAACTGCATTATTGATTTGCATGAAGATTTGAGGAAAAGGATATACTTTAGGCATTTTTTCTTGCCTGGTTTGTAGTCTCAGGAGCTGTTGGTATTCGATAGGGATTAGCAGATACTATAATATCATAAGCTTTCCTCATTAACAAATGTGACTGAAAGTCATTCTCTCAAGTTATTCTTAAGATCCCAGCTCTTGAAAGCTTTGGGCTTTATTTTGTTTTAATGTGGAGGGTAATATGAACTGCTCGTTTATTGAAAAAGGGAAGGTTTTTCCATGATTTTTACAGTATTTTATTAAAGCCTAAAGCTGTTTAATATTTATAGTAGCATAGTTGTTTATGTACCTGGAAGCATGCTAATCTAAAGCACCAGAAGCTGTGAATGGTAATGTGAACATACAGGGGCTTTCTTGAAGAACATGAATATAGTATCTGCATGCTTGTGTTATAAAATACAGAGACAACAGTATTCATGTTGGGCTTTGATTTGCCTGTACAACAGGCATGCTTCTGCTTTCAGAATACCTGCTCATCCCTTGTGATTTGAACATCCAGCTGCTTCACAGGGGCTTGCCCCTGACCTTAGGGGAGAACACAGGGCACCATGCTGAGCATACTGGGTCAGCTGCTGTAGCAGACCTGTCATCCCATGGTGGCATCAAGCAGTAGGACACAACTACTCCAAAATGGGGATTGCTTCACTGGAGTTTTGAAGGAAAAGGGGACTAAAATAGAGGCCACTGCAGCCATTGTACTCCTTCTAGGGTGGCCCAGACTGCCATATATCCAGGTGATGTGAGGGTGTTTTCCCTTATCTTCCCCAAGTGACCCGTCAGAGGAACTGCAGAGAGAGACAGTACAGAACTGCAGAAAGTTGCACTTATGTAGAAGAACAGAATCTGAGCAAACTGCAGCCATACAGAGATGCAAATAAAGGTGTGCAAGTGTGCTTGTCCTGCTCTTTGATACTTTTGCTATTAATGTGATGTGCAAGTTCACAGTAGTAGCTGAAAGCAGCTCATGTGAGCACAACTCTGCATTGCAGCTTTCCCTTAGAGTTTCCCAAATCCTTCTCACATGGGTTGCATACACATCATGACTCCCTGAGACTTTCTGCAGCTTTAGACCCCTTACATTCATCTGATTTTTTTTTTCTGTTTAGAGCTGCCCTGGGCACCAGTAAGTGCAGACAAGCAAATGCAGAAGTTTGAGGTAGTCCTTTTATTTGCCAAGTTGTCATTATACTTGTTGACTAGAATATAAGGCAGCGGGTGCATGGCAGCTCCTGTCCTGTCTGACTGTATGTTCCCAACACAGTCAATTCCAGTGTCCTATCATGCTGTGCCTGGCATATTTGCATCTCAGAGTGTATGCTGTGGGGGAAGGATCTGGCATGCAGTGGTCTGCATGTGGTGACTCGTGCACGACCTCCCGAAGGTTCACTGTGCTACCAGCTGCCGCCTGGTGCTGAGTCCCCTTTCTGTCCCTCTGACACAAAACACAGCACGCTTGTTCAGACAGTCCAGTAAGCTTCTCCTGTCCTATCTCGTGAGCTGAGATGCTCTGCTTGCCCAGTCTTCATGTAACTCAGTCTGCTGGTCCCTCACATCAGGTAAAGGCAAGAGACTGTAGAGCACAACTGGCAGTGCTGCCTGGCACTGTATGTATGCAGTCACTGTTGTTCTGCAGCTGTTGTTTTAAAAATGAGTTTGGTGTTTTAAAGAATCTCCTTAGCAGAATTGCTAAGATGGGGCTGTAGTGATTCCTGTGTTTGTGTGTATTGATCTGGCTGGCACAAAAAAAGTGCTGTTTTCACCCACCAACACGTGCATAGGTACTTCAAGCGTATTTCACCTTAAGTAACAGTTAAACTGAGATCTAGTTTCTTGCATGCTTTTGAAGAATTTTACCTCTATTGAAGGGTTTGTTGTACTATGTTTTGAAATCACTTCTAATTTCTTACTTGCTTCTCATTTGTGGAAATTCACTTTTCATCCGTGTCTGTTAATACAGATGTATCTTGGCCCTCTTTATATTTTCTATATGTTTCAAGAGTATCTGTAATGAAGATACTCAGTAGGGAAATAATCTGTGAATAATTGGGAATTTGTGTGTATCCTACCTATAAGGACTTGAGGAATTAGTGAGCAGAGGTTTTAGGCCCTAAGTACTCTTCACGTGCGTGCTTACAGTGCTGCAGCTCTGGGTTAATTCATCTGGGAAAGAGTGCTTTACAAAATAGCTAACATACTGTTTGTCTTTTTAGGCTGTGAAGCATGTTACAGAACCTCATGACAAGCGGATGAAGGGGAAAGGAAAAAGTGCCATAGAATAGCAACATGGGAAACACAACCACCAAATTCCGCAAAGCTCTTATAAATGGAGATGAAAATCTGGCCTGCCAAATATATGAGAGTAACCCTCAACTAAAAGAAACTCTTGACCCAAATACTTCGTATGGAGAAACTTACCAGCACAATACTCCACTCCATTATGCTGCTAGGCATGGAATGAACCGTATCCTGGGGTGAGTGTAATTCAGTATTTTGTTTGTCTGAATAACTGATCTAAGAAATTCAAGGGTTTTAGCTAGCTTATAAATATTGTGTGTGTGCGTATGAATATATTTATGTACGTGTGTTGCAGCAGAATTTGTGACATTTTCAAATAGTAATAGAAAACATGCAAATAAGTCTATAGTCCCAGTCTGGCATAAAAGATTTTAATTTTATTTCTAGTGTCTTTGTTCTCTCTCCATAACATTATTGTAGACAATTTCAAATTGCTTCCTGAAGGCTCCTATACCACAGCTCTTTGAAAATAATGACTATTTTACTGTTCTTGATCATAGATTGGACTGGGTTGGAAGGAACCTTTGTGTTTTCCTCTTTTAAAAGAGTCTGTGTCATAACCAATGGATGCCATACTGATTGCATAGACTTTCAGATGGGACAATATGTATTTATTCTTTATTACCCAGTTTTATTTTCCATTCTGGACAATAGCAGCAAACTTGAATATGAGTAAATGTATTATTGTTGGTCAGTACACACAGCTGTCTCTAATGTTAGCTACTTCCATCCTTGCCTATTTTTGTCAGTGCTTTAAGACCAATTAAAGATTAACAACATGGAGTTTCACATCTTATCCATGTCCAGAGATTACAGGTACAGGCTGTTCCAGCCTAGTATTTCATGAATTTAATTCTGAGTAAACATTGCTAAACCTTTTCTTCAATAGGTAGTTGTGGTTTAACCCAGCTAATCCCCAAGCAGGGGCTGTTCACCCAGCCAACTCCCCACCATTTTTCAAGGTTTTTTTGCAAGATGTCATATGGTATGGAATATCCCTCTAGCCTGTTTAAGTCAGCTGTCCTGGTTCTGTCCCTTCCCAGCACCTTGTGCCCCCCCCTCAGCCCCTCTCACTAGCAGGACAATAAGAGAAGCTGAAAAATTTAAATGTCATTGCTTCCTCCACCAACAGCATCACTCAGCAACAAGTAGAACATCCCTGCACTGTCAACGTTGTTTTTCTCCTAAAGCCAAAGCATAGTATCATACCAAACACTATGAAAGAATAAGCAACTCTGTCCCAGATGAAACCAGGTCAATAATGTGTTAGAGAGAATTTCATTAATAGCCTCCTGCTTACATTAGGAAATGGGACAGAGACCTATGCTGAACTGTCCTACTGTTAATATGCATTTTATCTCTGTGCTTATATCTACAACTGATGTGCCTGTGGTTTGTTCTATGCTGAAACTACTACCCACTTGCCAGGCCTGCCACTATATTTTTTCTTCAGTTTTTTTATGCTTCATGATTTCTCTGCCTTGATTTTTTGCTAAATACTTTTCACTCCCACTTAAATGATCTTTTAATTTCACCACTGAATCATTTTCTAATTTCCTAACATCCTCAGAACATTCTCATTTCTCATTCTTCAGTTGTAAAAAAATTCTAAATAAACATTATATAAAATAGCATCCAGATCTTATTTACGTTTTATGTGGTTTTTCTCTCTGAAATTTACGGGTTGGTTCTCTCAGTTTAAGAAAATACAGCCTCATTAAAAGAATATATGAAGTTGTTTGCATACACAGGAAGAAATGGAGTCATAATTACTGACTGCTGAGCAATCCATTAGTTAATTCATATTTTGCCATTATGATGAGATTTAGAATAGCTGCTTTGCATTAAAAATAATTAGTAATTTAGAAATGACATTTTACTTCTAGCTACATGGTTTCTAGGTCTCACAAGAAAACTCAGTTTTATTTTGCACACATTATAAACAAATGATGAATCATTCATTTTCCTGGTTTGTGTCCAAGATTTGCAGTATATTTTTTTGCTGATAAATATTGTGAAGGTACCTTTGTTTGCTAGAGCCTGCTACTAAAAAGCTGTACTGTTGGAATTAGGGTTTTATTGAGGTTCTTTTTCCCGCTTGCTTTTCTGCTGTCCTTGTAACCAATTTGTTCAGAAATCACTGTGACAGATACTACACAAAGAAAAATGCCTTTTTATTTGAAAGAAGTAGTAAGACTTGCAGTGTGCTTGTTTACAAAGTTAATGCTAGGAAGGACACAAGTGATTCCCAGTCCAGCCTCTTCCTGCAGATACAGGAAGGGATTAAATAAATTGAATATTGAAATGAATACTTTGATTTACTGATGGGGTACAGTAGCTAAATATAAATGATTTTTAATCTGTCTATGTTTTGAGAGAGATTTGCTTTTATGGGATATCCATAATACTATGGTATTGTATATTTATTTAGGGAACATTTTGAATATTTGGGAATCTGTGGCTACACTTACTTGTAGTTCAAACTGTAGGCAGTATCCTCTATACTGTATCATTCTGTTTTTTTTCCATAGGCAGATATTTGTGTTGTTGTAGATGGATATTAACTTACATGCCTATATTCATTTTGCGAAATTTTCTCAAAGCAGAGTAGTGAGTTGCATTTGGGAATACACTTGTTGAATAGCAGCATATGTTATAATAGATGTTCTGGGATGCTCAGAAATAGCCTGTCTGACAGTGCTGTTGCCAAGTACTAAAACAAATGGACAGACTCCCTGATTGTCTGATAGCTGGTGGTGGCAGTTGAAAGGCTCAGTGAAAGTACAGACACCATGTTTTTAATGAAGGAGAGCTGAGGACATCCTGGTATAATCATTTCAGAAGTGAAGAAACAGAAGAATCTGGAAAACAGGTTAAAGGCTGTTGAAGCAAAACTCTTCTCCTGACGTACCTTTATATAATTCAGCATGAACTCTCCTGGCAGAAAGTTATGCTCACAATAATTCCTCAAATGTTTTTAATCATACAGTTGTTTTACACCAGGTCAGCAATCTGAGTCATCCAGTTGCTGGGTTTTTCATCTAGTTTTTACAGTCTAGAAACTGTATGTAGTTTATAACCAGATATTTGTATAGCTTATTTGTATAACTCTGTAAATGAGCATTTAATTTATTTTCCTTTCACTAGATTCTTCAAGAATGTTAAAATACTAGGTTTATATCTGTGATAATTTTTCATGAGTATCATAGAAAGCTTTGATATATTAGAAAAATTGAAATAAAAAAGGGAAAATAGTTAGGCATTCAGTTAATATAAAACTTTTATTTGGTCTACAGCCCAAAATAATGTTTACCTGACAGATCACTTTCTTTTACTGAGCATTTAATATTTAAAAAACAAAAACTGCTGGTTGTGACTAATTAGCACAAATGAGAACGTTCATAGTGCTGCATGAAATTTCCAGAGGCATTCAGTGGTTTCCATTGGCTCATTTTTTCTGCCCAGTCAGGACATGAAAGCAGGTGGCTGGTTGATGTGTTTGCCCATGCTCTGTGCCTGGTGACTGCTGTCCATTCTGACCTCATTAAATGCTATTTTTAAGTGTTGCTCTATATGCATGTTTTTTATAGAGGCCTAAGCACCAACAGCTGAAGTCCCAGAACCTGTGGTGCCAGCAAGCTGGAAAGACCAGAACACACACATGTTATATCATAGTGTCAGTGTACTATCACTAATGGGATCAAGCTGGAGGAGCCAGTGAGTAGGGTCAGTGCCCTGGGAGCTCTGTGTAGGGAGGCAGCCTCAAGCATGCAGGTCAGCCAGGAGGCCAAGAAATCAGTCTGCATACGAGCATGTGCTTAAGTGCATGAGGTGCTGGGAGTTTTTGAATGTCTGAAGGATGTTACTGGGGACCTGCATCACATGTGCATGGGTGTGTGAGGTAATTGGAAGAACCAGGCCATGACAAGTGCCAGTTATGGGATCAGAAGTATCCAAGGCTGCTTACTGAAGGGATCAACACTGTTCAGTTGTATATTTTGCCCACTGTTGGACCTTCATCCTGCTCACCAACAGAGTGGAATGGAATAAGGATCACTGATGGTGTTTGTGGTCACATGAATGCCGAGTGTTTCTGTCTGTGTGAATCCACATATACTGCACATATATTGCATGCATGTGCATAAATGTGTTATGTACATGGCCTCACCTCTGGGATGGCCAGCCTACTTTTGGGGAGCCACAGCAGCCTTGCCTCCCATGAGCTGCTGGATTTGGCAGCCTCAATCAGCCTGGGTCCTTTTATTAAAATAGAAAGGCACAAAGAGAAAAAATATACCTTAACATCTCTATTGTAAACTAGAAGATTGCTTTCCATTTTGGAAGGACTAAAAATTTAAGTTTTCTTTCTCAGACTATATTGTAAATATCATGGGAACAATTTGAGTGTCATTTACTCACTGATTTTCTTTTATGGCCTGTGGGTATCTGCTGTAGCTACTTAAATTCAGCATTGACTTTCAGAGAAGTTTGCCTTGGTTACTAATAGATTTAGTTCAGTAAGGTCATCTACAAAACTATTCAGATTTGCTATTCAGATTATGTTCATCACAATTTAATAAATAGGTAGTTGTCAGTGGATAATAGACAAGACTTCTGGAAGTAAAATAAAAAGTTACATGACCATCAGAAACACGGAAAGAAGATATGTAGCACTCTGATTTTAGAGCCTTGTGCAACATACAGATTGATTTTATTCCACTATTAAGATTTATCATAATCCATTATGAATGAAAGTCTTGACTCTTACTCAAAAAGGTAAGTTTAAATTATGTTTAGTGTATGGATATAAAAGCAGTGCAGACAAAGAGCACATGGGGGAAAGCCTTCTTAGATAACCTGTAGTTCTGCAGCATATGTTGTGGTGTGACTTTCAGTGTTGTAGTTTTACTTGGGAGCTTTTTAAATCCTTGACACATTTTTTTTTCTCATCATATTCAGACTCATAAGGAGTCTGAGTGGAAGGGATCTATGGAGGTAATCTTGTCCAATCCCTTCTTCAAGCAGGGCCACCCAGAGCACATTGCACAACATTGTCTCCAGGCAGGATTTGAAGATCTCCAGAGAAGGGAGACTCCACAACCTCTCTGGGCAACCTGTGCCAGTACTCTATGTCCTCACGGTGAAGAAGTTTTTCCTCATGTTCAGGCCCTTTATACTGCTAAGCCTTAGCTCTTTGTGAGTATTCAAGCCCAAAATGGCTCGTTTGGAACAGTTATTACTGGTCCTATGCAGAACACTGGGAGAAATCAATAGAAGCAGTAAGACAGCAATAGCTTGTGAAGTTAATTTTTTTCCAGAGCAGTAAAAGCAAAGGTTTCCAGTTACAGAAGAGTCTAGAAATTGGGATTAATCCTTCTGAAACAAAGTATTTTTGCCCTCTGGTTACAGATGCTATTGTTGAGTGTATTTAGATACTGTTTCTCCTTGTTACCAGGATTTTCTGCAACTTTTATAAAACCAAAAACACTAGGTTATGTGCTCTTCCCTGCAGTTAGAGTGTTTATGTTTTGTTATTCAGATTATAATCCTACAGATATTATCCTTCTTTGCCTTTTCTTGAAAATCAAATACTTTAGAAATAAGATCCCTTACTGGTGAGATGAGATGTATGAATACAGTACCTTTATGAAGATTCTTTATTCTATGTTATCTGCTTTCTTTAATAAAATCCTGTGATTGTTTGACCACAGGCAAAGTAGAATTACATTTGAGCTGTAAAGAAGCAGAGTATAGTTTTGGTCCTTTGCACCAGGATGACTAAGTTAGTTTTGTTACCATGTACTGTTTGTGATTGTCAAGGTGGTTGGTACCTGCTGAATCATTGTGTCAGGTGCCTTAACCCTGGAGTTGGGCACACCTGGCTTCCTCAGCAGACAGGTTTACTGGTTCAATAGTTATAGAAATGATGGCTGGGAGACTTGGAGTGTCTGATAAGCAGAAATCTGTCAGTGTCTCATCGCTAAATGCTATATCCAGCTAACGTATTCAGTGACATTATATATAGACTGGGAATGAGTCAATGTTTAAAATTGATACATTTTCCAATTTAAATAAAATCACTTCATTGAGACATTTAAGGAAAATAAAAAGCCTCTTCTATTGATGTCATTAAACATCAAGGAACATGCAGATTGAACGGGTTTTTTCTGGAGAATAGGAGAAAGGGAGAGAAGAAGATGAGACAATCTTTGTAATACATTCATATTTTGTAGAAAGAATAAAAGGGATAAAAAGCCTGCTAGTACTGGCTGTGTAATTCCATCATTGCTGCTGTATAAATAATATCAACACTAGATGTCATACACTGCAAGGTGATTTACAAGCTGTTAGGAAGATAACAGTCCCTGCACAGAAATACGAAGCTTTGTGTTTAAACAGTAAAGATGAACCCATTCCTTGGTAGTTTCATGGTTATTATTTCATCTGACATTTTTTTTAAACCAATCTAAAATAATCTCGTGGTTACTTGAGAAGAGCATTCTATGTGGGTAGTCTTTTTAGAAAAAAACTGGTTCAAAGGATGTATTTGGAAAGAAAGCTTGGCAACCTCGCACGTAGCAGGGGGTTTGAAACTAGATGACCATTGTGGTCCTTTTCAACCCAGGCCATTCTGTGAGTCTCTGAAAGCTGAGAAGATCACATCAAAGTTAGGGAATTTGTTCTAGCTCTAAAGAAATAAATAGGATGAGGGGCCAAAGAAAGCAAAGAAAATCATACAGATTTTGCATTACAGAAGACTTCAAGTCACAAAAGTGGCTGGTGAGCAGCCAGTTCTGTTGGAAGCTGCTTCTAATTTGGCACACAACTCTTTTTCTTTTAAAATCTTACTTAAAATACTGAAATAGAAGCTAGAAGTGGCATGGAATCATGGAAGCAGCATTTCTAGCTGTCCAACAGGCCATGCTGAGGTCACCCAAAAATAAAATCCAGTCGTTCAACAGTTAAAGGTAACTTAAGGATGTTGATACCTTCTTGTACGAGGAATGATTTAATTCTGTGTTTTGGTGCTGCTGTCCCTTCTAACAGGCTTTAGAACCTTGTATAAAACATGATTGATTTTGGTGCACTGGAAGGATTGACCAAGTTTTGTGTTCATTGCTTTTAGCATAGTTTGGATCTGTGCTCCACAATTCCTTTGTATCCCTTTGACACTCCTGCATTGTCCCTCTTGGACTTCTTTGTACCAAGCCAAAGGTTACTTCTACAGAAAGTCATACTCTGTCATAATACTTGGTACAAAGCCACTAAACTTTTCAAAACAAATTCTTGTTGATGCAATACCTTTCTTAAACGTCTTTAGGTGGTAGGATGCTACGTTAAAGTGAGTCAGTCCAGCTGAAGTCAGACCAGCTGGTGACCTACTTTTAGTCACCTCAATAATCTTTTGGAAAACAAGGTATTTGGGAAGGCCGTAATTGAAATTGCAGCAATACAGTGAAAAAGATTCTAAGGCTTTATTGAGCTGGTTTAAAAGAAATTGAAGACAATACTTGAGTTCTAGGCAGTATTTTTGTACTGAACATTACGTCAAGCCCATAAGTGGAACAGCAATGTTGGCAGAGCCAAAGAATTTCATTTGAACCTCTGGTTGCTCTGAGATATGATTCATATGCACCAAGCTCTGGACTTGATCCTCAAATGAATGGTTATCTATGAAAATTTGTAGAAATTGTTTGAGTACTCAGGAAATGGATTTAATTCATTTTGCCAGATGTTCTTGATAGGAGTCATATGAATGGGAAAAATGGAAGGCATTTCAGATTAGGAAAAATACAAGATCTGGAGCTAGAGTGAAGTCCTTGACATAAGAGACCTTAAAATGTCTGTGAAGACTTCAAATTTCAGAATGAATAATTAACTCTTTGCAGACTTCTATCAGCAATGCAGTATCCATGCCGGCCTCTCCACTGATTCCCATGTTTTGCCAGTAGCCCAAACTACTGCTTGATCATTACTTTAGCAGAATATTATTAGTGTTTACAGGCATTCTGGCTGTGTTAATAACTGTTCTTAGACAAGGAGTGAGTTGAATTTAAGGCTTATAAAAGGTCAGCATAATAGTTCCATGGTGTTTTGTTCTTGGAGTTTTGTGGGTTTGTTGTTGGGGTTTTTGTTTGTTTGTTTTGCTTTTTTTTTTTTAAATAAATAGGCTGATTTTAATGAATCTGTCAGGAGATTCTTTAGAATAGTCACTGAATCCTACTCAGTTGTTGTTTTTTTTTTTTACTACATACAGATCCTTGGGCTGCAGGAGAAGTGTAAGAATCTTGAGGAAAGAGAGAAAAACCTGTAAACGCTAATAAATAATTTCCTACTAACATCTAATGGATAAAAGTATCAGTATTTGTAGTTACTCTGTGGCTGTTAACATCAGGCAAATACTTAGACTTTTCACAATATCATTTAAACCAGTCCATACTCCTGTACAGCTGTCAGTCATGACAAAAAGGAATTCTTCAAGTGCTTTCTAGAACAGCATAGTTATTTGTACATTTTAGGGGGGTGGAGGGGAAGTACTTCATATTAATGAAATGTCCATCATTATTCAAGGTTCACATCAAGGTAACGTGTGAGTGTTGACCTGCTGTGTTTGGAAGTTGAGTGATGCAGTAATTGTGGTTTAATTCATTGCATGAGCATCTATAATGACTGGGTAAAAATGTTTGGCTCTTTTCTGTATTTTTGTAACTCATGGCTTAACCATTCTTGCTTAAAAAGTTGTTAGATTTCACTTATGCAATGTTAACTCTTTTAATAGTGAGCTGGACTTCACTGGGCTGGCTAACTCAAAGACCAGAAGAAATGTTCTGAAGGAGAAGCCTGTGTAGATTAGATTACATTGTTGCTGTACCTTTTCTAGTACACCTTGCTTAAAGTAGTGCAATTTGCATTATATTTATATGGTATACTAAGTGCCTTGCACTTTCACTTTACAATGGCTTTTATTTTGGTTTTATTTTTGTAATGTATATACGTTTTCATGTTTTGTGGGTGTACACGTATCTATACATGTATAAATATAAATAGCTATAAATAAGAATATTATGTAGCATCTGCATAGAGAAACAGGCCATAAATATTTTCATCCCCACTTTTATTAAAACCTGATGAAATAGTTGTGTTGATGTTTCTCAGAGTGAGGGAATGTGTCAGTTGTTTATTATTCAAATTCACAGCCTAATTATCTTGAGTCTCTTGCTGCTTTTGTGCAAATACAGATAGTAGTAGGTGTAAATGTTACAGACATTTCTTTTTTGCCACTTTTTCAACACTTTTTTTCATGCGTTTGTCACCTCAAGTTTGGATTCTGTAGAGAGCTACAGCTTGATGCAAAATCTGGAAGCTGTAACTAAAGAAAAGTGTGACTGTCTTGTGATTACGTGGTATTTCCCGTATGCAGTGTTGTTTTTTTTTTCACTCTACCAGTACATTTCCAAGCAAAACATAGCTTTTTATACCTCTGAAGTTACGAGGCAGATCAGATGGGTCTATGGCACTGAGCTTTGGAAGTGTTACACACCAAATACCATTGGTAAAAATGGAGCCCTTTCAAATAATGAACATGTGGTACAACGTCTATTAATTTACCCTTCCTTAGACATTAGTCATCTTCTCTGAACTTAAAGTTGTGGATTTTCAGCTTTGGTTGTTCCTTCGAATTTTGGAAATTATAAAGAAAAGATGGAGATGCTTTTTATGTTTCCAGTGAGATGATGGTTGCCTTTGCTAGCACTGGTGTTTGTCACACCCATTTATAAGACACAGAAAGTTAGCAGCAAACAAGATGAACGAGTAATTGTTCCTATGTAAAATGTTTTTTTTTTTTTTTTTCCACAGCAACAATGTTTACAAAACCCACAAAATTGTATTAGAAATGTTGCTTATATTTTAAATGAACATTGAGAGATGTGTGCAGAAGATGTTTCTCACTGAAGATTTCATAGAGATGGTTAGACACTCTTTTACCATGTAATTTTCACATACGGGCAGATGTTGATGGTAGGAGAATCGTCTACCAAAAAGGTGCTTTGGATTTATCTCTAACAGCACAATGACAGTTAAAAAAATTTAAATCCATCCTATGTCTTTTATTTGTTTAACATAGAAACCTGCAAGTGGGCATTTTAGGTTGATGGTTTGACTTGATGATATTAAGGGTCTTTTCCTCCCTAAGTAACCCTGTAACTTTATTTTATAACTTCTTAAAACCAGAATTTTATTGTACTTTCCCATGAAGCTTAATTTTATGGTGAAAGAAATTTATAGCAATAGTTATTCACTACTAAAGCTGACTTTTAAATTAACTCTTTAGAGAGAATTTTTGGTTTTGAAAAGGGATACTGGCTTGACAGCCCTGAAGTTCTGCATTTATGCAGAGTTTCAACCTAGGGCTGTTTTCAGAGAACAAATGTAATGCAACCAGTTCCACAGCATTTCTATCTGTGCAGTACTTGAATCTTCTACAGTGGTTACCTATATAAATCTAAGTAGTGTAAAAATATTAGGTTGCAGCATTTAAGTATTCTAATATGGATTAAATCTCCATATATTTGCATTATTAAATAGAAGCATCGTAGAGTTTTGGGGAGAAATACAGTAAGTTTTCTAAATAAGTTTAAGTAAGTTTTAAGAACGTTTTGTAAAAAAAAGTGTATGTGATTTACAGCTTTTACAGGTCACCACAAAAACATTATGCTGTTCCATAATCAGATGCATTGTAACCTGATTCAGGAGTGAATCACATGTTTTAAAATACCACAGCATGGAATTTAAGTGATGATAAAGTGCTAAATAAAAACAGAAAACAGAAGTGTTACCAAGTCTAGACAGTGATGTTTAGATAGCTAGAGAAACTTCATGTGATTTGGGAGGTGATGATGAAGGCCTTCTGGCAATTAAAAAAGCTAAAGCCCTGCTTCAGCTCAGTAGAGAAATCACAGACAGGTCTTCACTGAATTTTAAAGTGACATTTTACTTTGAGTTAAAGAAGTAGCAGGAGTCATTATGTTGGATATAAAGCAACTTGAGGTGGGAGGAAAAGATGTGGTTAATGAATACCTGAAAGACATTCCTGACATTTGAAGACTCTGGGTCTGATTAATGCAGCCATCTATTGCATTATGCAGACTAAGTTCAAACTTTGAAATAAATTTTCACATGGTGTAAAAGGCAAAGCCCACCCTGCTTGCAGCGCTGAATTGTTTTTGTTGGCTTCACGCTCCTAGCAGGCTGCTAGGCTTCTGTACCAGGTGAGGCCTTTCGTCTCTGCTTTTCCTTGTGTTTGTCCTCAGGAATTCCTGCCAAGTGCTTCTGCATAAGAACTGGCATTTTTGGTATCCCGTTACTTTCCCATCGACTGCTGTAGTAATTGCATAAGTGATCTGCATCATCTTTATCATAATTTCATCTCAGCTCATTCCACATGAATCTGGGGGAGTCTGCTACCTTCACAAACTTTTTGTTTTATAGAAGCTTGGAAATTGTTTGTTACATCATGGGACAGACAAATCAGATGCTAAATGTATTGGAAAGCTAACTTCCAGCTCTTTGGAGAGTTAGACAGCTAAATCCCCTGGGAAACTGTGGAGCAGAGCTGGCAGATCTTTAAGGAAGCTTTCCTTAGTGCTCAAGAACTCTCTATCTCCATAATAAGTCAGGAAAATAATGCCAGAGGCCAGCATGGTCAAGCTTGAGAGCAAGAAGAAAATGCACAGGCAGTAGAAGCAGGGACAGATACCCTGGGATGATTATAAGGATGCTGCTAGGCTGTGTAGGAATGGGGTCATGAAAAACAGCAAGGGAACCATTCTCTATCAAAACTTTTCATAAGATCATAATAGTTTTGTGAAAACTTGGTTCTGAGGCACTCCTTGGCAGTGTTCCCATGGCCATTTATAAGGAAACAATCTTTCCTCCTTTCCATTTCCTAACATTCTCCCTCCCTGGAGAAAAAAAAATACCTCAATATATTATTATTTTAACATTTATTATATTAATATTATATACCTCAAAAGAATAAGGCAAGTTTGGCTTCGTAGGTCTTGTGTGTTATGTCTCGTTTCTGCCATTTCAGAACTGGATTGTAATTTCTATAATTCGTTGCTGGCAAGAAGCAGCAGAAAGCTATATTGCCTCAGGAGCTGTCAGGAATCAGATTTGCAATTCCAGGAATCGATCTGTTCTTTTCCTCTCATTCCTCAGCTGACCCTTTTTGTTGCCATAGTTTATTGTCCACTGTGAACAGCAACTAAAGCATTCTGAGAAAAGACTTGCCAACCCCTGTCATCCTGTATAGCTGGGCATTTGCATGATAAAAAGAAATGATCTATTTAATCAGTCTTGTGCCTTAATAACACTTCTTGCAATACAATGCAGAATTTTAGAAAAAAATTGGCCTACAAAAATTTGCCACACTCCAAGAAATCAAACGGACTGTTGATATTTCAGTAACTCATGCTGATCTTGGCTATTGACTCCAAAAAGAGCTCAACTGGATATAAATTCTCCCCCAGCTTTTCATAAGGGTGCGTGGACTGGTGTTCTGAACAGGGTTATTGAACAGACTGATTTACTCTTTTTTTCCCCCAAATGAAAATAAAAACAATTTGTTGTCTTTGGGAGGCATTAAAAGAGTAATTAAAACAATTTGTGAGCACCGTATGGAGTGTAGATTAATGACTTTTTTTTTTTTTTACATGTTAACATATCTAATAGGAATTATCGATAAAGAATGTATATCTGTCACATACCTTATCAAAATCTTGGCAAAAAAAAAAAGGTGTTCAAGGTGGAGGTGTTCAAGGAACATTTGGATTTTGTGTTGAGGGACATGGTTTAGCGAGAACCATTGGTGATGGGTGAATGGTTGGACTGGATGATCCTGTGGATCTTCTGAGTCTTCTCCAACCTTAGTGATTCTATGATTCTGTGATTCTATGAAAAGAAAGCTGTCATAATAGAACCTTCCCACTTTAAGAAAATGAGAGGAATTTTGTGCTAATTATCTCTCTGTTTTCCTTCCCTTGCAGAACTTTCCTTTTTGTTAGAGATGGTAACCCGAATAAACGGAATGTGCACAATGAGACATCTATGCACTTACTGTGTATGGGACCTCAGATCATGATCTCAGAAGGAGCTCTTCATCCTCGCCTGACAAGACCCTCCGAAGATGATTGCAGAAGAGCAGACTGCCTGCAAATGATCTTGAAATGGAAGGGAGCAAAGCTGGATGAAGGACAGTATGAACGAGCAGCCATTGATGCTGTTGATAACAAAAAAAATACACCTTTGCACTATGCTGCTGCCTCAGGGATGAAAACCTGTGTCGAGGTAAAAGTTGATGTATGATCACAAGTCTTATACTGCTGTCAGTAAATTACATGCAGTGTTTCACAAGGCTGTTTCAAGGAAAACAATCTGGTTGAATTAGCTTTTTAATTAACTTATATTTTCATTAATTGAAAAAAAAATGACAAAGCTAAACAGCCCAGAACATACACTGTGTAGAAGACAATGAAGAAATGGATTACTTTTATATTAACTTTATGACATAAACTCTTCAGCACAAAATAAACTGATATAGGCTTATAAAAGTTGGAAATAATTACAAGTCTGTAACACTGGTGAAGAGGCTTTAAAAGTAGGCCTAGGCATACCTATATGTATAAAGAGAAGTGAAGTAACTACCTAAGGGAAAATTAAAGTTCTAGTGCTGCCCATGTTTCAGGAACAGGTTTGATGTCTTTAATTCACAGTGCCCAGCTTTTTTATAGGATGCCTTACATTAGTGCTAGCATACATCAATATAATTACCTTGTTGCAAATTAAAAATTTCTTTAATGTTTGTGAAAGTAGTGGGTAGCAATGAGTAATGGGGAATCATAAAAACTTTGAAAGTCTTCCACCAAGTTTATTTTTAAAGTATACCAAATAATGAGAACTAGTAATTATGCTAGTAGTTTAATTTACATAGCACAGTGCAATACACCTAATATTTTCAGAAACAGCTAACATTTTCATAAGAGCATATATCCTAACATCAAGAATTCTCCTTGTTTTCATGCCTTTTAACAAGTTATTACTTTGGTCAAGCAGCTTTCTATAGTTTTCTACTTTTCTTAAGTGTATTCGTTGAATTTTTTGGAAGTCTGTACTTAACTATCAGCAAACTTTTTCACCCATGTTGTTTTGACTGCTTCAGAGACATCTCATAAATTAGTCATATGTAATTTCCCTCAATCAATGCTGTATTTTCCTCATTATTTCCAATTTGTCCAGGTATCTCTCAGTAATGCTTGTTGTACTGTTCTTGACTTTCCCAGTATTCTGTGGAGCTATATTTAGTACTGATGTTACTTTCACCATCTTCTAATCTTGTACTATCAAAGATGTAAGCAATAGGTTGCATATTCTAATAAATAGTTCAGAAATTTTATATTTAAATTTCATCAGGACTCATGAATAAATACCATCTAGTGCTGAAGATTCATTAGTATTTGGTTCATTGATTTGTTCTAGAACTTCTTGTGCCGAGACTTCAATTTGAAACGGACTTTTGCTGGTGTCCTTCATAAAGCATGGGGATCTATGTAGCACACCCACTGAGAAGCTGGATTCCTATTACTTTTCTGTTTTATGTTATCTGGGGTTGTTCTTGCACTTTGTTTGGTAGCTGACTTTACAGACACATTGACAGATGTACTCTGTGATATTTTGAAATGATTTATTCTGAGTTGTTATGTATTTGGCACATTGTTCAAGACCATGCTTAGCCTTATATATTGTATTTTTACATTTACTTTTTTCCAGACTGTTCTTTATATTTTCTTCAGCTGGGGACAGAGTCAGTTTCCTGTTCCTGTATAAATATGTCCTGTTCTTCTATCCTGACACATTCTTCTGATGTCTCTAGATTTTTTTTCATTCTTTTATTTAGTACCACTTTCTGAATTAGGCAGTGGATCGTTTCAAGGACATGGAGTCTGAAGTACATTTTAGGAATTGTTACTGAGTGCTTCTTTGACCGCAGCATCTTCAGTCAGGTCTTGCACATTTCTCTGGGCAAAGTAAGAAGTTACTTCTCCTCTCATATGCTGGCTAACTAATTTGTCTATGATTCAGTCACTTCCAGAGTTTAAAAATTAAGTATCTTTAGCACAGCGTTTTCTTGATCTGCTTGGGAGATTTAGTGACTGAAGTTTGTGTTTGTTTGTTCTACTCTTACAGTATTACTGCTCTTTGTTAGCATGCTACTTCTATTGTTGTAGTTTGGTCAGGTGATCATTCATGCTCTTTGTGTTTAAATCCAAAATTGCGTTCCACTGGGATTCTCTGATATTTGTTGGCACAGCCAACATTTATTTATCCATGAATTTTTTAAAAAAGAAAAATAGAGTATGACAGCACCCTTCCAACACTGAGAACTTCTCTGTGATTCCTACATAACGTGTCCAGTGGTGTTGCTTTGTTGTGTTGGTTGTATTCTGCCAAGTTTCCAGATATAATCTGAACATTCTCATTTAAAATTTGTCATTTCAGTTCCCCAGCTTTAGCTGTGCGCTGGCTTGAACTGTATGCTGTTCTTTATGTTCTGGCTTTTCATTAGTCCTCTCTTTAAAACCTCAGCTAGTGTCTTTTTTATGTCTATAGCCAACACTCTTTTTGTTCTGTGATTATGAACATCATCCTTCCTTTGTAGTTTTCTGAGCTTCTCATGAATGGAAACTGCTTCCCTGTGATGTTTTCTATGTTGTAAATTAAGCTTATGGGTGTCTGAAAGTTCATTCTTTAGTATGAGAAGAGTTTAGAGGATGCTGCTAATAAATTCTGATATTTAACCTCCGGTATCACAGCCAAAATCTATGGTGTTCTCTTCTCTGCCCCATGTAGTTACTGCAAGCCTTATGCAAGCAGTTTGTTATCAGCACTTTGCTAGAAATTACTTAAACGTGTCTTGAGTTTCACCAGGGAGGCAGATCACAGTCTTTTCTAGATAAATTATTCTCAGATCCAGCTAATTATGTTCATAGTAGCTGGATTGTACACAGATATTGCCTTGCTACTTCTGTACACTCGAGTGAAACTTTCCTTATTTGTAAAGTTATATGATTGATTTAGTGTCTCTTTTGATGCGATTAATTTATAAATGAGTATCAGGCTGTGTCCCAGGTTTAAGTAAATACTGCTCTTGATTGTCAACTTCTATTTATTTCAGATTGGACAAACAGAAGGTTATGGATTGCAAAGGACCATGTACTTTTCTCTCATTCTGTTTTTTAATACCACTTGTGTGACTCAGCTGCCTGTAGATTTTATTTCATGCAGATATATTACACTATCACAGCATATTTGGTATATTAAATAGCATTTTTATTATTTAAATTCTTTATGTGATTAGATTATTAGCATCTTTTTAATTTCTTAACAGATGTAAGCCTTTTTAATAGTGGCACCAAAGAAATAGGATGTCATTCTTAACATCAGTTTACGCATCCATCATCTTGCAAATTAGATTTTGAGCTGTGTAAGTCTATGGAGTCTTCTTCTAAGTTTATTTATTAATTTTCTTCTTCAGAAGGTGTCTTTTATGATTCTGTTAAATTTATGTTAAAGTTTAAATAGTACAGACAATGTAGAATTCAAGTTACTAAAATTTTAGCACTGTCAAGAAGTTCAAATAGAAAACAAGGTATGTGTAGGCTGGATATCTTGATAATTATCCTAGTATTATCTTAATTCCTACCTGATATTGTGCTTGAGGAGAAAATATGGTGTCGTCTTTGATGACACAAATTTCTGCTTTTTACATATCTTTTAATTTTGGAGAAAATGGGAAAAGCTTTCTAGGAATCTACAAGACCAGGGAGAGGCTCTTTATCAGGGAGTGTAGTGACAAAACAAGGAGTTGATAATGATAAGGGATATTGATAAATTGATAAAGGGTAGGACTGATTAGATGTAAGGAAGAAATTCTTCACAGTGAGGGCAGTGAGGTGCTTGCATGGGATGCCCAGGTAAGTTGTGGATGCCCCATCCTTGGAAGTGATCAGCTTGGATGGGACTTGGAGCAGCCTAACCTAGGTGTTCCTCCTGCCCATGACAGTAGGGTTAATCCCTTCCAACTCAAACCATTCTATGATTCTATGAATTATTCCAGATCTGTTAAATTTGCTCTGTATTGTATAGTGACAGCTTAAAAAAAAAACAGTATGTTGAAAATGAAAATTAAGAAGTGATCACAATCAAAAAGATGTTGTGAAGAGCAGGTCTTTATGTGGAAATCTTATTTTTTTAGATGTAAAAAAAAATTAAGTTTTGAAATTTGAAGTACAGGATAGAATTATTATAGCTATCACAGTCTGAAAACAAGGTAATGATTATAGGTTTTGGTTTTATTTAGAGATATATTGAATCATTTTAGTAGTGAGTGATTGTCCTGGGTGCTCCACCATTAAAGTTCAGTATGTGTTATAGAGGCATCACAACAAATCAGCAGAATTATGTACTCTTGACTTTTGTATGGCATTTGCTTTGCTTGCTTATATCAGATGAGTTTATAGCAGGAGGCAAGTTTGCCAAGATAATGAGAGCAGCGCAATTAGTGTTTATTAGCTAGAGATTCCATTTCTGGCTGGCTACTGACAAGAGACAGTGGCACTGTACAGAGACATATTTGATTTGATAAGGTTAGTGTAACCCAGCTTGTGCGCTATGTACTTGTCAGTAGAAAAATACTGGTTTTGCAGTTGGTTGGTTTAGCTTTTGGTTGTATCATGTCATTTCTTTCTGTCCTGCTCTGAAAAATAAGGTAGAGCTACCAGTGGTGCTGAATGCTATTTATGAATTAATACCCTGTCTTCCCTCCCTTCCTGGGGATTCTCCCTCCTTCTGTCACCACCAGTGGGTCACTGATGTGAAGAATAGTGAAGTTATACCCATGTATAAAGAATATTTAAAGGTGGCTATAGCTTCATCTTGCTGGATGCTTGATGATCTCAAGCCCTTCATTTTCTGTGGAGCACTGACCATATCAGTACAGCTGAACTGCAGTGATCAAACCCTAGCAAAAACATATTACCTTGTAACGTATTTCTGTGATTTTTTGGTTCCTTGAAATTACAATAGTATAGTTATAATTATATATTAAATCAAGCAGTCATTTATTTAATTAGTTACAATAATTTAATTTATTAAGTAGTAGTAAGTGAATTTGATGATTAATTATTTATTCAGTGATAGGCTAATAATATATCTAATGACATGATCTTTGCTTCCCAAAGGTGATTGCTGCTATATTTATCCCTTCTTTCAGTTTTCCTTGTTCTTATTTTTTTATTCACCTTCTTGATATATCATTTCTTCAGGATGTTTTTAGAGTTGGTAGTTGATAACTATTTACTCTTTTTTCAGCTTCTGGTAAAACACGGTGGAGACTTGTTCGCAGAAAATGAAAATAAAGATACCCCATGTGACTGTGCAGAGAAACAGCACCACAAAGAGCTAGCTCTTAACCTGGAATCTCGAATGGTATTTTCACGTGATCCTGAAGCTGAAAGCATTGAAGCTGAGTATGCTGCTTTAGACAAAAAAGAGGTCAGAGAATGCTTTAAATTTACACATTTATATTTGTAGCAGTTGCATTATGACAAAACGTTGTTAAATATTCAACATGCACTGTACTTTGTACCGTATATTGGGAACACATTTCATTTGAACACAGCTCTTTGTATCTTCCAAGTTAAGCAGAGAAAGTAACAATTCTGTTGTCAAATCTGAAGAGGCTTTACTCTTACTCTTATTTTCATGGACTGCCTTGAAGGTGTTGCAAGCTGTGAGTCTAGAGGAAGTGCAGGGAGGCCAATGAGCTGGGAAACAGTCTCCAAAACAAAGTTTTTACAGATTTTTATTTCATAAGATCACTTCCTGTCTAAAAGTAAGAACTGGAAAAATTCTGAAGAGAAGAGTATCTGTGAGACAGAATAGTAAAAACATTATCATTGATCTGCCTAGATGAGACTGAGTTGAACGTTATCAAAAGCCAGCTGAGTAGTGCAGGATTTGAAAACGATTCTTTTGCTTTCTTGTTTCATAACATGATGCTTGAAGCTACTGCACATCAGAACCTGCATGAAAGACAGACCATAACGAGGACTGTTACTTTGAAGCCCGTTTTTTTGAAGAGATGTGAAATTCATTGACACAAATTTGCTTGAATTATGATGTCTTACTGACTGTGATTATAGTTAACTAAAAATCTAATTAAGAATATGTAGATAAATTAGGATTCAGGGCAATGGATTTCAAAAAGTAGCATGTCCTTACATTTTACTAGCTCAGTCCCCTTTGGCCTGGTAACACAAAAGTTTGTTCAGGCTTAAATCATATCATATCAGCTGTTTCCCTGAAAAATGCCAAGTGTGTTCACTTCTGTTTTAAAGTTAGAGCATCTTTGTACTATTTGGTTAATTTTCTTGAATAAATTCAAATATAAATAAGCTTGTTTAAATTGTTCACTCCTAGATGACGGGTTTTGAGGTTTAATATATTTTAATTGTATATTGAAATAACAGCAGTTATTCACTGTAAAATTAACTCATTTTAGTTTCTCTGAATATTCCCCTGTAGAGACATCCAAAGTGTTGAAGAATATAGATCAAAATTACATTTTCTCTATTGGTAAAGCCACTTTAAAAGGCTGCTGCTGTTTCTTGCCATGATTGCAGTTTACTACTTCTTTGGTTGTAAATATAAAACTAGTTGGATGGTTGTGCTATTGGCTGGATCATAGCAATAATTTTGCTTAAAATGAAGAAAATGTTTTATAGGGGGGTGAATTGAACTGTTTTATTTAACCTGAATCATTTTTATTATTATATTTATATCATGGCACTATTGTGAAAAGAAAGTAAACTTACAGATACAGATGAGGCAAATCACAAACTCCTTGAACAATTTCAGCAAGAGAAAATAATGTTTTACAATTGTTTACAGTAGATACTCAGCTTAATCAACTTGAAGACTTGCTATTTACAAAGGACTCAAGAGAAAGGTAACAGTGTTAACTTGAGTTCATTTCACTGAGGCAAATAAATAACTTAGTTCAGTTCCTTGTTTGACTTCTTTCTGGAAAAGTTGCTAAGCATGAGAACTGAAGGCAGGCCTGCAGACCTGTGTCCATCTGACATACCAGGGCAGCTTTCCTTAAGATTCCTTAAGATTCACAAGCCAAAAACTGTCACCATGGAATCTGGCACATAGATTGATAGTCTTAGAGTTTTGCACAGAGCAAATCAACCTTCATAGTTTCTCTCTTGTTTACCTTTCCTGACAACTTCTCAGTGGGAAAGGTTCTCTGGTGCTAACGGTACGAGCGTTAGCACCAGAGACATGATAAGAATATGCAGCCAGGGGAAGTTCATCTTTTAATCCTATCCATCAGAGTGACTGAAAATAATAAAAAAAGATCAGCCTTAGAAAGATGGGTGCTGAACTGCAATTGAAATGGCTGTGCATCCAGGTCATTCAAGTCTGTGGACAGATGCCTGGAATAGGCAGTAAAAGCTGTTCTTACCACTAGTCTCAAGTGGTGCCTCAAATTTTTATATGGATAGGGCCTGAGAAGTAGTCTGAATCCTTCAGAACACTTATCTTACACCCAAAATTGTCTCTCAAAGATGGTTCTGTGCTTCTTTCCCTCCATTTCATTGAGGGAAGTGAATATGCAAAATACTTATCTAATGTAGTATTAAGATAATAGTTGATGCCCTTTAGCATACTTCTGAAAAATGAAAATTTAATTTATTTGAAGAACAAAACTTTAGAATGCCAAAAAATGCATTTTAAAAGTGAGTCATCTCTTGAATTAAGTTTAGAGGAATAAATAAAACATTTTAAAACACAAGGAAGACTTCTTTCCAGGCAAAACAGCCAAACAAGCTTAACTGCAGTGTTTGTGATGTGCATGGTAGTATCTGGAATGACAGTACTTAACACATTCCCTGCCAGACCTGCCATGTTTATAGCAGGAAATAATCATTCTTTTTCATACGGACCAAAAGATTTTTGTAGTGCCCTGTGCAGTTTCACTGAAATAACTTTATATTCAGAGTAGTAACAAAGCTTTGTTTCTGATGTTAAGAGCCAGATCGTGTTCTTCACATTGATATATTATCAAGGAGTTATGTGAGTGTTCATGCTTACGACTGAAACACAGTAGTTGAAAAAGTAACTCCCACATATCTTTCTTTATGATTACATATGCTCTCAAGCCCATGAGGATTACAAATTGAAGAGCAGACCCACCCTTAAATCTTCAGAGCCTGATAGGAAAGAGCTGTCCATCTTACCGCTGTTCAGTTAATTCCTTGCACTGGTGTTTCTGAATAAAATTCATTCTGTCATACAGTTATCCAGTCTTTTAAAATCACTTGCTGCTATGATGATACCTAAAGCATAGATTTTTAGCAGCATTTCTGTTTCACTTCATTTTTAGCACACCTGAAACATTTCTAATGAACAAATTGGAGAGGACTTTTATAGATGGGTAACAAACAGGCTCTTATCATTTAGAAAAACAAATTTTATTCTGTGTGTTTTCCTTCAAAATACAATATAGAAAAAAAGCAATGTATCAACATACACATAATCTGTATTTCCCTATGGAAAATGAAAATGCCATGTATTTTGAGTACTGGGTATAAAGTGCAACTCTCATCACTGTCAGTAGTTACAGCAAAAAAATCCATCAATGATGTATGAGGAAAGATTATTACAGAACAAGCCACAACAAGAATAGTTCAAATGTCTGTCTTGATTATTTTCTGCTATATTGTTAATAAGCATTTTCCAAAAACCTGTTGAAGTTAGTAATAGAAAATTTAAGTTTATGTTTATTTTTAAAGTCTCATTGCAGTTACATTAAATAATTATATAACAAGACCCACAAAGATCACCAAGTCCAACTTCTGTCTCTACACAAGACCACCTAAAATCCAAACCCTACATCTGAGTGTGTTGTACAAATGCTTCTTCAACTCTGACAGCTTGGGGTGAGGACCACTGCCCTGCGGAGCCTGTTGAGGTGCAGACCCTTTCCCTAACCCCTACCTGCCCCTCCCCTGACACAGCTCCATGCTTTTCCCTCAGGTCCCGTTGCTGACACCTGAGAGCAGAGCTCAGTGCTGCCCTTCTGTGAGAAGCTGTAGGCCACCATGAGGCTTCCTCTTCTCTGTGCTGAACATACCAAGAGACCTTATCTGCTCACAGTTGAGCATCATCTGCAAACATACACATGGCATATTTTTCTCCAGCTGTATGCTGGACATTTTGTCCAGAAGGATACTTGTCATAAAAGGAGATTAAATTAATTGAACAGGATTTTCCCCTCATGAACCCGTGTTGACCAATGACTGCATTGTCTTTCAGGTGTTTTTCAATAACTCCCAGAACAATCTTCTCCATAATTTTACCAGGCACCAAAGTGAGACTGACAGGCCTGTAATTAACAGGGTCTTCTTTCTTGCCCTTCTTGAAAACTGGGACAACATTTGCCAGCTTCCAGTTGTCTGAGATCTCTCTAAATTCCTAAGAACATGGCAATTTCATCTGCAAGTTCTCTCTGTACTCTAGTATTTATTCTAATATATAAGCATCTTTGTGTTTGTGGTATATGTCTGGAAGATAACCTTGCTTCAGTCATGTAATGCAAAGAAACAGCTGGTAATGAGTAGACGTTCAGAGCAGATCAGTCAGAACAGTTTTGGCTCTCTGTCAGACTCAGAAAAATACACTGTGTAATAGCAAAGTATATAATTTATTTGTTCATTTTACTTTCATGTCACTGAATGCAGCAGCAATACTCTGCTAGTAGATGTATCGAGTGTACAGTAAATGGAATGATTTTCTTCATTTCCAAAATTAATGTTGTATGAATATAAATGTAGTGCAAGTAGGATAAATACTAAAATTTATATTAGAAAAATTAAAATGTACTTCATCTCTGTAGACAGAGAATCATTTATTAAGTGAAAGGAAAGAATGTAACTGTAGGTAATGAGACATATATACATACATACCCATATAATACATATACTTGAATGAGTTAAATGAAGTATAACTAATTCTTAAAATACATAACTGCATTAATTATAGAATCCCATCCACCCGGAAAGGCGGATATTTACGTGAAGTGTATTTGACACCATTTAATTATACAGTCGTCACTGTATCAAAATGTGGCTTTGTCCTTTTCTATTTTAATAATACTTTACAGCTGTAAAAATAATATTACTTCAAAATAAATCTGTTAAAATAATCTTTTGCTCACATATTAAAAATTCTTTCAGGAGAAAAAAAATAATGATATAATTTATGATGCCTAAATATTAATGATAAAAATGTTGAGAGGAAGGTAGGTTTTTTTTTAAAAAAAAAGGCTTATGGAGAATGTAGAAGTGTTGAGATCCATGGTGAGAAGATTAGCAGCAGGTTTAAGTAGTAACTCAAATAGAATGTTCCAAAATCATTATACATTTAAATAAGGCTGAACAATACATTTTTCACAGTAAATATCAATGAAGAGCTCCTCCATAAATGAATGTTAAAAGAGGTCTCTGAGTGTCACAAGCTGGAAACAAAATCATTTACAGTGCATGGTAATGCAGAAATAAGTCATACATTTCTAAAGTAGCTAAAAAAGCATTTTTTGTTTTGCATAAAGAATATTCATCCTTATAACTAAAGATTGTGTCTTTACAAGTATCTGCAAGACTTTGTGTTGTAGACTTGAACATTTTTATGAGTTTTCATTGTATGAAGTCGTTGCTCTGAAATTTCCAGATTAAGCTACTGAATAGTGTCAGCCTAAAATTTCCTTTCTTTAGATGACTTCTGTGGGCTCATATATTGTTTTATTTAAAAAAAAAAAAAAAAAAAAAAAAAAAAAAAAAGTCTAAAGTTTCAAATACATTCTTTAGAATTGTTTCTCTCACTTAAAAAGACAAAATTATGATACTTAAAAACTGCAGGATCCAAAAATTCGTGCTGGGCTGTATAGAGTGCTCCAGCTGAAATAATGTAATAGTCTGTACCTCAAGAGAAATAATTGCCAGGGTTTGACCTAGGACCAATCAGTTCAATATAACTTTGAACATAGCTGCAGTTCAGGATAAAATACTAGGTCCTAAAATATGCATTTATGTTTCAGATTTAACACAAAAGATATTTCTTTTTATGATATGTGTGTTCTTGAAGAAGTGAGGGCTGTTGTGCTGACAAAGCTACTTATTTTACAGTTATAATTCAGAATGCAGTTCAGATTCTGTCAAGATGATTTACTCATTGCTCCAGTTTTTTTGCAACATATTCATGTGATTATAATCATTCCGGCATCCAGCTGTTTGTACCCTTGTTTCCCTGACATGTTTTTATAAATGATCTCTTTTGTAAAAAATTAAGTAGGTCAGTCAAATTCCAGCATGCTATGAATCAAGTGGCCCAGATTTATTTCAGTTCAAGCATTTAATGTTGAGATTGCCCTTTGATGTATCATGCATAATTGGTAGTGGTAGTACGTACAGAGACTTCCTGGTCTTGGGCAATCAAGATACAGACCATGACACTCACAGTCCGTTTCTCTTATGTTCTTCTTGCTCTCTCCAAAAGAACAATGACCAACTGCAAATTTGTGACAGCAGTATTCTTGTGTCAGCAGTATTCTTGTGTCACCAGTATTAAGAAGTTCCTGTTAATACTACTGACTAGCAAAGAGAAGAAGTCACTGAGGGAATCACTTATGTTTGTAGATGCATTTTACAAAGTTTGTCATGATATATAGGAAGCATGTTATGTTTTTAGAGTAGATGTCTCTGAAGAAGAAAAACATCTCGAAGTCGAGGCTTTACATTTCTTCTCATCCCTTGTGCTTACTGCTTCTGTACAGTATGCTTTTACTTGGATTGCCAACTTTTAGGGCAGAATCATTCTGTTTTGTGTGTTTGCACATGCATGTGCATATTACCTGGCACTGAATGGTCCTGGAATATGCTCTATATAGAATCAATATATACACAGTAAATAATAACAATGTGTTCTTGGTTCCCAAACTGGTAAAGACGGCTGCTGTTTGGCACCCCAATTCCTAATTAGTCCTGAGCACAAATCAGTGTTACCTGCTTTTAATCTTCTGTTTACTTTTATTTATGTAAATTAAACCAGTGCATCTAAGAATAAGTTTTTTACAAAGCCCTTCTGTATCCATTCTCTTTATGTGTCCTCCCACTAATGTTTTTCTGCCTTCTGAGCATTTTCCCAGACCAGAACTAATAAGTATATTACTTTCTCTCGTGTTCTGCTTAGTTATATTTAATAATGTTTCTGCAAAATACGTGTATGCTTGGCTGGAACTAGTTCAGTATCCTAAAGTTACTTCTTTTTGTCCTTTGATTTTGACTTTTTGTTAATGCTGTAATAAGGGGATGCAAATTCAGATGAGGAAGCAGTTATTTCTGACAGTGTAGTGCTATTGGAGTGTGGCCTCTGTTTATCAAGGAGAATTTTGACATCTTGGTCCCCAGCCTCCAACTGCATTTCTGGTCAATCTTATACTGATCTCTCTACTCCTATGAAAGGCTCCAAAGACTTGTACCTGATTCTGTTCATAAACTCACCTCTTCTTACTCTCTAATGTCTCAATATTTCCTCCTCCTGATGAAGGCAAAGTTAATGCGTCTCACTCAATTTGTGCATAAAGTCAGAGAATCTGCATGCAATATAAACCATTCTGATAACCTGTCTTCTTTGAAGTCCTTAGTTCAAATCTAGTCATGCATTCTTGTGCATGTCTCACTATTTGAGTTTTAATTACTTCAAAATTCAACAGTATTCAATGGAAATCCAGCTTTTTTGAAAAGGGAGTAGGAAGGGAAAAGGAGAATGAGAGAGTTAATATTAGACTAGTTCATTGGTTGAAGTGACCTCCAGTTATAATGGAATATCTGGAAATACTGTCTTTTGGATTTTGGATTGTACAAAAATCATTCTACAGTACTGTAGAACGGAGTGTTTCTGTATAGCTTTGCACAATAAATAAATTTTGTCATAACTTGCTGCACAGTTGGGATAATTATCAGTAATAGTGTTTTGAATGTTTTCATTTTAATGTAGAATTAGAGGAAACACTGCTAGATGTAAATTATCTTTCTCCTTCTTCTCAAAGCCATACGAGGGGCTAAGACTTCAGGATCTGCGGAGGCTTAAGGATATGCTGATAGTGGAAACTGCTGACATGCTTCAAGCACCACTCTTTACTGCAGAAGCTCTTCTCCGGGCACATGGTAATACAGAACCTTAAAGATTGAGAAAAAACTGCTTTCAGCAAAATCAAAATTACAGTTGTGAGTGTGTTCATTTTTTATTCCCAAGAAAAAGAGAAGTAATGGTTAATCGAATAACAGGATGTCATCCACACAGTGTTTCAGAAAGAAGTACATCTGCAGCATTGAGGCAGACAGGAAAGTTGATAGGGAAGTGATTCAAACTGGGAATATAGAGGAAAATGTTTTAACTTCAGCAAGTGAAGAAATACAGCTCTTCTACTTTAGCAAGAGACACAGAAGTAGAACTTCCATGGCTTTATGTATTACAAAAAAAAAAAGTCCAAAAAGTTCATTTTTCCTATTTTTATTAGACCATTGGTTGTCTGTCATTACACACTTGTGTATAAAACTGGATTAGGAAATACTTTTCTTTGTTTTTTATCACAATAAAAGAAGTATGACTGTTGTAATATTTGGAAATAGCCTTGAGTTTTAATGCCTGGGAGTGTATGTCCTTTTTAGGATTGAATAGCTACTCTTTAAGTGCAGGGCTATAGTTTCCTTTTGTATATTGTAACTGGTTTAATGTCAATGAAATCAGTCTGTGGTCTTGTGTGACTGAAACTGGGGTTGTCAGAATTCAGTGAGCTGACTCCAGACAAAAGCATTTCTCTGAAGCTCAGTGGAAGCTTCAGGCTTTGATTCAGCCATTCAAAACTTACGCTTACTGAAGCATCCACATTGTTACTGTATGCCAAAGAGACTACTCAGGCAGTTAATGGTTTCCATGCTTATCGCTGTATTGCTGGAGCCCTGTTTTTTGAGCCCTGTTATTTTTGAGTGTTCTCTGTAAAAATAGGAGAGTGGAAAAAATGAAATAAGAAAATACTCTTGCAAACCCACAAAATATGGCTGACTTTTATGAGTAGGCATGGTACCTTACACTTATCTCTGTTAAATTATTTTCGATAGTTTACATTCTTTTTACCATAGCATTAAAGCCAACATGAACTTGTGCCAGTGATTTTTCGTTGCCAGCGTGATCGTATTTAAGGCAGTCTTTGCACATACATTTTTTAGTGTTAATTCTTCTGGGTATTTATATATACAATATTTGGATGTTACTTTGTGTTCTCAGAAAATGTCATTAGTGCTAAATATTACTAAATGCTTAACTAAGTGAGCAGGCATGTTTCGTGCTCTGTGCACGCAGAAGAGAACGATGACACAACTATTCGAATTGGCAGCACGGTTCATAGTGAGTCCAGAAGCAGTGAGGTTGGTGTGAAGTGTTCAGAAATGTCTGCCAGCATCTGGTGAGCAGAAATTGAAAGTTGAGAAGAAATCACTTTACATTGCAAAGGTCACTCCACTGATGTATTCTGTGCACAGATTCTGGGATGTACCATGAGGTAGCTGTAATTTAATGCAATTGACCGGTGTGGGGAAAAACACACAGATTTCTGCAAGTCATGAGAAAGTCAGCTATTTTGCCTGTAGCTGTAATCATATGCTGGAAATTACTTAAACAAAATTTCTTTTTATTTGAAAATGGAGAAGTGGTTCAGCCTAGTAAAAGGAATAATTGTGCTATTTACAAGGCATGAGACAACTGGGAAACACCAAATACTAAATTGCAATGTTTTTGCATTTAATCTTGAACTTCATAAAAGAATCACATGATGTCTTAATTCACACTTAAGGTGTGAAAAGCATTTTTTAAATTTTTGAGAAAATTATTGTTAGTGTACTACTGTTAGTAGATTAAAGATGTAATATTTAATCCATCTAACTTGCTGTCCTTTTTCATACAACTGTATCAATTTAGGAATTAAGTGTGTATTTTGGAAGGTTTAAGAACTTTCAATTTTTTCCATATGTGTTTTTTCAACATTGTTCCTATTTCTCTTCTATTTCATACTAAAGTAATTGATTTCAGGATAAAAGAGAGGCAATTCAGCAAATATAACTATTTCATATTTTACTTAAACTCATAATTTAGTAAAGAAAACACCATTTAGTAGCATGTGAACCATTTAGTAGCATCTCTTAACCCTGGCTAATTTTAATGATGCACTACAAAGGAACTCAAGAAAACTTGTGACAAATTTCATCTGTATGTTAGCATCAGCGTGATTCCCTCTCAAAGTCTATATAGCCAAGATAACATGCAAAATGCTAATAGCATTTGTAATGGCTCAAGTTTCTATATGTTGAGGCACCATGGCTCAACGTAACAATTAAATGAAGTTAACTCAGGGTGTGGTTTAGCTTATGTTAGTTAGCATCTGATCAGTATATCCTATCCAGATCAAGGGTATTTTCTTATTAGAAGGGAGGGAGCAATTATTTGACAGTGGTGATATTTTTACTAAGGTCAGTGCTAAGAATACATGTATCTTATTTCAATTTTAACAGCATAGAAATACTCTTTATTTTCTCCTGTGTATATTACAAAATTCAATAAAAACAACGTAGATCTTTTGGTTAATAAAAATTAGTTTCCTATATGAGTACCTAAGATTAAAAAACAAACAAACAAACAAACAAAACCAACTTTAAAAGATTTATTTAAGTGATAGGAAAAAATGGAAAATTTCTGTTTCCTCTTGAAATTCTATTTAATCTGATCTGTGAGTATTGTATGTGGCTTAAAATTCAAATCAATTTAGGCATTTTATATATTTATATTAAAATGAGAACTTTTAATTATTTTTCATAGGAAAAAAAATACTGTTTATAAGATAACTTGGTATAAATCTTAGGAACCAGAGACTAAAAACATTTCAAACAATAATTTTGAAAGATCTGTATTAGTTTTAAGGTCTTCATACATAATAATGTTTCTTTCACTAGTTCTTTTTTTGTCACTAAGTGGGAAAATTTGCATCTACATTTACTTAATTTATTTACTTATTTCTAATTTTTTTAGTGTAGCACATATATATTCTTTTGTGGATGCAGTTACAGAATAGATTTCAAGCATCATCAGCTGCATAATTTCCTGTGTCTGTATATTTATTGAAGACTGGGACAGGGAGAAGCTGCTTGAGGCGTGGATGTCTAATCCAGAGAACTGCTGCCAGCGCTCGGGGGTTCAGATGCCCACTCCCCCTCCAAGTGGGTACAACGCGTGGGATACGCTGCCTTCTCCTCGAACTCCCCGCACTACTCGCTCCTCTGTAACTTCCCCTGATGAAATCAGCCCGTCACCAGGAGACATCGAGACAGCTGTGGTAGGTGTATAAATAGATCTGAAACTAACAGGGTAGAAGAGCCTGGATCTAAACATAAACACCTACATGGACAGGCAAGCCACATTGTTCTCTTGTTTGGAAAATAAGTTTGCAAGAATACAAAGCCTTTTTTTTTTCCAAAAGTGGTGAACAAAGAAATTTGCACTTTAAACATTCTATATAATAGCACAATTGAGCACGGGGCTAATGCAAGGACACTTTTTTCACCTAGCCTGACAAAGTAGAATTTTATCCAGATACAATTACATTTAGCTCTTTCAAGCTTCTCATACTTCTCAAGATGTTCCCTTTCATTGTATCCATTTTCCTGAATATACCCAATGCTGCAAACCCTGCCTTCTGAAATTTTTTTCTTTGGAAAACAAAATTCTCTTTGTCTGCATTTTGAAATGTCAGCCCACAAGTGTACTGTAAGCTTATAATTACTTTTACTATGTGTGGGCTGCATCAAGCAGTTTAGAAGGCTATTGCAAATTTGAAATATGAAAGTGCCTTTCACTAAAATCAGTGTGGTTCTTTTGGAAGACAGAATTCTCTTTTTAATAATTCACAGCTGCAACATTATAAAACCTTTGTTCTGTGATCTAAGCATTTTTTCTAGAATATTATATGAAGCCTTCCAAATGGACCATCCCTGGATCTCATAATAAAATAAAAAAATTGTGTTCCTGCATGTAAACATTTTATTTCTTTAACTGTAAAATGTTGGAAAAGGAACTATATGGACTAATGTTATCCTGCACTTATATTAGCAGTGAAATGTTGTGTAGGAACATTTCCCTAATTAAAATGTGTAACTAAAGACTGCATTTGTTCAATCATACATTGTGTTGTTTTTATTGTCATTTATGGTCCAGCAGTGCAGGCTGGATAGTGACTGCAGTTCTAGGGCTTATATATCTAAATCCAAATCCAGATTGATACATTTAGTAATTCCATTTGTTAAAAATCTTGCAAGAAGCTTTCAAAATAATATTTTGAAAATGTTGTTTATAAAATAATACTTATTTCTCTGAAGTCGCACATACTGGCAGACAAATGAAAAATAAAAGATAAAATGAAAACACGAATTATAATGCTCCTTTCAGCTTTTGCATTTACATCCTATTAAAACTGTTCCAGTACATGTTCTATACTTGATATTCTGAACTCATCTTCATTAATTTCCTTATTTTAAAGATATGTTTTAAACATAATTGAAAGACATACAAATTAGTAGACAACAGTTTTGATGTACAGTCAATTTCTAAAATACTTAATTTTGTCAAGACAGTAAGCTGATATGACTGAAACAATAATACATTCCTTCATCAAGTTTTGCATTTTGAAGGCAGACTTATTTGGCTTGGTTTGGTTTTGGCTTTAAGACAACTATATTTTAAGAGTGACTACAGGTTAATTTTCTTGAAATGCTTTCCTGTGTATGTGTAGTATCTAATGTATTGAAAGTTGAAGTAAATTTCAATTGAATCTTTGTTCCAATGGAAAGAAAAGTCTGCTTGTAGTCTTTCAAGAACATGAAATCTTCATGTCTAACTGTAAGCAATAAGTAATGTCACCTCTATTTTTAAAATATTTTCAGAGTAAGGGCCTCAATATTCCATATATTATTTTTCTACAGTACCTAGTGGTATAAAATTAAGCAGAGGTGTGTACTGTTGGAACATTTCTAGTTTCATCTATTAATTTTGATTGTAAGCCTCAGTGTAATACTCTCCATATTAATCTGGTTTTAATGCTTAAAATAGTTGCTGCTCTTGCACAACTAAATTGTTCCTATGTGATTTGGACCCAACTGTTTGAGATGACAGAGGCTACAAGAAGCACTTAGGATTTCCAGACTCCATAAATGGCTGCCTATGAATCTCATGAAAACTTCAAGGCCCATTTTCCTCAAGAACTGAGATCTCAGCAGTCTGCACAATGAAGCACATGCTGAGCTGGAAGACATGACATAAGGCACCCCGAAATGGGGTGTTAGGATAGGGAAGCACAGAAAAAGATATATGGAATCTTTCTCATTTCTATTTCTAAGCTATTTCTATAACTTAAATGACTTTTTCTTCTTTCTGGCTGCAGTTAGATTTTTCTCCCTATGGAGTGCTTTAAAGTTTTGCTGAGGTTTTCCAGCCCAGTGTGTCCTGTGAATAATGTGAAAAGCTTTAGGGTATTTCTTAATCTAAATTTTTTTTTCATCTACAGTGTGACATTTGTATGTGTAATATATCTGTGTTTGAAGACCCAGTGGATATGCCTTGTGGGCATGACTTCTGCAGAGCATGCTGGGAGGCGTAAGTATATATACTTCTACATATTTTGAGAGACTCATCTTTCCTGTTCTGAACAGGTAAAAATGGAGACATTAAACTGCCTGGGCTTCAAGGAGCTGCTGTTTTGATCCTATTGAATATTTTATTTAAGTTGTCATTCAGAATGACCATCAGCTGTTTTAGGCCTTCATGTGAATGACTGGGACTACTCTTGATTTGCTCAGCGTGTGTGTGGTGGTGGCAGTGGGCTACATATTTACTATGTTAAGCATGTGCTTAATTCCATTTCTTAGTTCAGCACGCTGACTTGAGGCATCGTAAATCCGTTTCCAGTCAGAAAAGTTATTAAAATACTTTCTTTCATTGAGAGTTAATAGTTGGAGAGTGACTTTATCTTAATTGCTCAGTTAGTGTAATGCTCTCGTTACTATGCAGTTTAAGTCCAAACAGTCATGCTAGTAAAAAGAAACAACTTAGGAATAATGATAGCTGCATGCAGTGCCTTTTTATTCATTTCCTTGCTCAAGAGATTGTGCCGCGCTGTACCACTACATGGTCTTGTTACACAGACATGTCAGCACGTGTCCTACTGCAGGTTAGCCCAATTTATATGAACCCATGGTGCAGAGGAGCAGTTTCTCTTCACGATGTTTTAGAAGGCAAGTTTTTTCAATATACAGGGAATTAATAGTCTTGCTCCAGTTGTTTCATATGTAGTTATGCAGTAATTTAGAAGTTACAAAGAGATCCCTAGTGCTTCTAACTTGAATACTGGCCTACACATAGCATGATTTGTGCATGCACACAGCATTATAGTGCAGCGTCAACCAGGTGTTTATGATGGCATTATTGAGGGTGGTTCATCTTTCTGAGCCAGACATTTCTGTTACATGGGGAGTAGGCAGAACTGAGTTATCCCATTTTAAGATGAATTTTAAGACACACAGGCCTCTCTGTCTTAACAACTTAAGAACTCCAGATGACTAACTTACAAATACCTGTCCTTTAGATGAGTGTTCTCGAGTATTAATTAAACTAAACAGTGCTGTGAGTTATAGTTCAGTTTTCAGCAGGTTTCTGAGCTTCTTCTGTCCTGCGTTTCTAGGAGTTGGGGACTATAAAGGTCTCCATTTAGAAACTTGTTTCTGAGAGCAGAATTGCTTTGACTAGCACAGATGAAACATTAATTGCATATCATTCCTAGATTAATTAAGCTATACGTTCCATTTCTTATTTAACTTAGAAGTAATGCTCAGTTTAATTAAACATTTCATAGGAGCCTCTGAGAAATGGCAAGGATGGAAGCTACAGCCACACAGGGCTATGCGTAGATGATGGTACTCACTTCTGAACCACGATAGTGTTCTCTCTTTTTTTAATTATGCTATTCATCTGTTGTCCTTTTGAGGTGACAGGGATACTTCCTATTCCTTGTTTAAAAATCGATTAATTTGAATATATATGAACGTGGTATAAAGTATTAAGGAGCTTTTTGATTTTTACTTTTTTTTTTCACAAATACTGACTGACATCATTCTGGCAGATTTTTGAATCTGAAAATTCAAGAGGGTGAAGCTCACAACATTTTTTGCCCAGCATATGATTGTTTCCAGCTTGTGCCTGTAGACATCATAGAAAGTGTGGTTTCCAAGGAGATGGACAAAAGATACCTTCAATTTGACATTAAGGTAAATTGTCAAAACTGTTCTTGTACTCTTGAGACGTATTTCTTTTTATTAGAAGTACTCTGCAGCTTCCACGTGAAATGCTGCAGTATATCTTTAACCTTCCCTGTAGGACTTACTAAATTAATATGTACAGTGAATCATTGGCTGTCTTGTTTGCCACAGTATGGATGTTTGGTTACCACTGAGAAAAATAAAAAAGAATGTTGTATTATTCCTGAAACACAGATATGGTATTTTCAAAATGTATTAACTAATGCAGTATTAATAACATTACTGGGGAGGGGAATCAACTCTTTGAAAGGGTAGGTAACAACAGGACAAGGGGAAATGGTTTTAAGTTGAGGGAGGGAAGATTTAGGTTGGACATCAGGGGGAAATTCTTTACAGCGAGAGTGGTGAGGTACTGGAACAGGCTGCCCAGAGAGGCTGTGGATGCCCTGTCCCTGGAATTATTCAAGGCCAGATTGGATGGGGCCCTGGGCAGCCTGGTCTAGCATCAAATGGGGACGTTGGTGGCCCTGCATGTGGCAGGGCAGTTAGAGATTCATGATCCTTGAGGTCCCTTCCAACCCTGGCCATTCTGTGATTCTGTGATTATTTGATCAATCTAATGTTTGTAAAAGATTATTTGAATCTTTTAATCTGCTAGATTTGGTTGTGTTGGAGGTCTAAAATTTTTAAGAGTTTTTAGATGTTTTTTTATTACTGAGAGGCTAATTCCGTTCATAAGTAGCGCCTATTTCCATCCAAAAATATTAATGCAAGTGAATTACTTTTAATTCACGTTTTTTCTTTTGTACTACGTGTAGTAATAAGCTAGATAATGTGTTATTTTATCAGTGGTGGCGGAACAAGAGAAAGCAGGAAGGTTTTTTTTTCCATTTACAATACAATACTTTTGTGCATAACAAGTCTCTTTAATAATGTCTTACACGATGTGGTAAAAATGAAGTATCCAGGTCTGATTAGCCTTTTACATTTTCATCTTTAAAGTGAGTGGTTAATGGCACCGTTTTGAAGGGATGTATTGAAAGTTCTTTGAAGTTTTCCAACTCCATTTTTTAATAAAAGCTTTATGAAAGAAGTCCTGCTACATTAATTTTAAAAAGTTTGTAGGTAATGTCCTGAGATAGTCTAATTCTGATTTCAAGTTTATTGCAGATGATTATATTGTGGATTTTGTTTTGATCAATAAGATTTTAATTGTTTTCAACTAGAGGCAGTTCTCTTAATGGACATTGCTAGTGCATATATAGTGGAAATTTAGAGTAAGCAATATCACAAAGGAGTTGAATTGCACACTTTAATTTTTTGTGTGGGATCTTAGTCTAAGTCTGGAGTACTGTTTGAATACTTCTAATACTGCGTTTTTTTTTTTTAATGGAGATTAAATTATTCCCTTTTAATAACTATTTTAAAAAGCCTATCGAAATAACTACAATTGTCATTATGCTTTTTGGCTTTGTTCCTTCAAAGAAAGATTATAATGACAGATTGTTTTATATCAATGATTAAATATGATCTTCTGTGTTAAAATGTTTTCTTTCGTTCGTTCTTTTTTTCTTTTTTCTTTAGGCCTTTGTTGAAAATAATCCTGCTATTAAATGGTGTCCTATCCCAGGCTGTGAAAGAGCAGTAAGGCTAACAAGACAAGGATCAAATTCAACAGGATCAGATACGCTTAGCTTCCCTATGCTGAAAGCTCCTGCTGTAGATTGTGGAAAGGGACATCTTTTCTGCTGGTTAGTGCTAGAATGTATCTGTGTCGACACAAATACATAATCACTGCTATTCCAGGGTTTAATAAAAAATTAAAAGTTCTACTTAGCACCAAATGTGCAGCAAAATTTTAGATGGGGTGGTATTTGACTTTACTATTCTTGGATTTATGTAATAGCTTTATATGCACAAATATTTCAGTATTCTGGGGCACAACAAAGCTTTATTATATTGTCTTACTAATTATTAGTTCTGTTAGATGTAGAACCGTAACATAAACTGCTATGATTTTCTCATCTGAGGAGGCTGGAGCATCAGTGGAAGGGTTTTTTGTCTGTTCTGGATAGATATATAGGCATACTCTGAATTATAGACAGAAAACAGCAGGCTTTTGCTCGTTCAGAATTTTGGTGGAATTACATCAGAAAAGCTGGAGCTTAAATAGAACTTTGAAGGACTTTTTGCTACATACATAACTATTTCTGTTTGCTGGATCACTCCAATCATTGTTTCACTTCTTCAGTAGTTTTGCTTTATATTGTTTTGCGTTAAGTCTTAAGATGAATACAAGCTCAAGAAGTGAAAACCATGATATATTTAAAAGATTATCCTTTAGATTCCCTAAGCTGTCTATATTCAGCAGTTCCAGGGAAAGGACAAGAACAGTATCAACAAAAGAAAAAAAAGTGATAGGATACTTTTCTGAAGTCTAGAGCAAATGCTGTCCTTGTTCCTTGGGCCTGTCAGACTACTGCAGTGATTTTAGTGACTTCAGATTTTAGCTCTATCCCCATATGAATGGAAATGGCGGAGGGCCAAGAAGAAAGTAGACATAAGGATCCAACCAGGAAAGTTGTAAATCATAACTTCTTTGGAGAAAATTGCTCACAAGTGGTGGAGATCTGGGAAAGAAACAAATTTTGTGAAAACAAACCAGAAAATGTTTTTATCAGCGAACATAAAACAAACTTCAGGGCTATTCCAAAAGAAGGTAACACCCTCTCATCCTTGTTTCTGACAACTGTTGTCCAGACAGAATGTTACATTAGCCTGAAAGTCTGAGCTAGAATCTACTTTGTGTCATACTGTTGCAGTCCTTCAGTTATTGGCAGATTCTGCTTCCTTTACATGGGCTGAATTCAGTCTCTCTCTAGAACGCCCCCTGAATGTGAAAATGACCTCCAAGTGCATAATTTTTATGAGAAATACGTTGTTGTTTTTTTTTTTTTTCCCACATTTCCTGGTGAAATTTCCTGGAGTCTTGAAAAAAGACCTCATTCTGTTAGGAAAATGTCCAAGAAGGCATTTACAAGGCCTTTTTTTCCTCTATGTGAAAGAAGATTTTCATTGGTGGCAAGAAAGTTTCACCAGCAACTGAAGCACTCTGCAGTATTAGGAATGAGAACCTTTTGCAGAGGACAACCATATTAGTCTCATAGTATAAAATCCTATATGACAGAATTAGAACAGTTCAGTTGCAAGGGACTTGTAAACATCATCTAGTAAAACTGCCAAACCACTTCAGGGCTAACCAGAAGTTAAAGCATGTTATTAAGGCCGTCATACAAATGCTTGTTGAACACTGACAGACAACGAGTCATCAACCACCTCGCTAGGAAGTCTGTTCCAGTGTTTGACCACCTTCCTGGTAGACAAATTTCTCCTGCTGTCTACTCTGAAATCACCCTGGCACAGCTCTGCTTCCTCTGGAGAAAAAGAAAATGCATTCTTAGTTCAGTGTGTCTTCATCATCACCATATTCTTGAAGGGATATTAATTTCTTTCTTTAAAGTTCAGTCAACACATCCCACGTTTCATACTTCTGTCAGTTCTGCAAGTTTTTCACAAGTAATCTAGAGTTTAGACATTTTAATATCAACTAATATGGCTTTAGTAAGAGATTCTTCAGAATCTCTATATTAGAAAATCCCGACTAACCTGTAGATAATCATTTGCTGTTATCTACTAAGAACAAGTTATGAGGTTTTGTCAGCATGGAATTTCCATTTTTAGGATTTCTAGCTTTTCTGCTCATTAAAGTAAGACAGTGTAGATGTAGGAAGTTTCTTTTAAACACAGAGTTCCTTAGAATGTACTGATTTTTCATTACCCACTACTTAATAGCACCGTCGACAGAATCTGATCAGCTCTGACAAACAAAAAATTCCGTTCCTTTTCAAAAAATCATTCTGAGATTTTTAAATGTAGTTCAGATGAAGACAGTACACAAATACTACATCTGTGTAATAGCAGATCCTATATTTAGAACCTCTTAATGCTGTACAAGAAGCATATGGAATTGTAGCAAGGGGACACTTATGGAAAATAGTAAGCGCTGCAGACTTAGTTTTGCATCATCAGTCCTCTTTCCTTTTATCCTGGATGGAGACAAGGGGCAAAGTGTATTTTGTAGGAGAGGTATCTGTTCAGGTACACTGGGAAAGCTGATTCTAAGCTGCAACTGTTCTGCTGTTTTGATTCATATCAAATTCATTATATGATATAAACATTATCAGGTGAAAAAAAAGTCAAGAAATGCTTCTTGGACAATGCTTTCAGCCTTTCCATGAATTTTCACTTGTTGAAACTTGCTGCAAGTTCATTAAGTATGTGTCATACCTTCAAATAAATCATCCTGCTTACTGCTGAGGAAGGCAGTCTGGGGAGGCTGAACTGTTTTGTCACAACCATTTGGTGTTACTTCCTTTCAGTCTGTGCTATCATGGAGTCTATCCAAAACACAACTTTGTTTCATAAAAAGTTGTAGGATCAATAGGCTTATCACTCATACTCTAGTAAAATGGCATCCTCAGATAAGAACTCTTGGTTTGGGATAAGCTGAGGAAAGAACTTTTGAAAGTTGTTCTGACTTCCTTTTGTGAGTACGATGTATGTATATTTATGTACAGGCATCTTTAAAAAGCCCACTTCTGGTTCATACTGAAAACAGCAAGAGTGAAGCTGTTTCTGAGATTTGTTTCTGCAGGTTCTAGTGGAAAAGAAGAAAGGCTCAGCACAATGGGAACTGTCTCTCAGAGACACAAAGATTTTATATTTTCAGAAGCTCGGAAATATTGCCAAAAAGACTGAATTACAGCCGGGAGCTTAGTATCTTAGTATCTCCTTCTGTAGTGAATTTAAGCTTATATTGTAGCAGACTGTCTTAGTTTCAGCTAGCATGGAAATGTTTTCTTCAGGGTGTCTGGTATGATGCTGTGTTCTGATTCTAGGAGAATAACAAACTTGATAATACATTTATGTTTATAATTGTTGCTAAGCAGTGTTGTACAGAGCCAAGGCCATTGTTATGGAGTGATTGATATCTTTAAAGCTAGTAGAAACCTCAAGAGAAGCTCATTTCTCTACTGTGTCATGGAAAGTACCTTCCATTTCATTTGGAGACTGATGGAAAGAGTAAAAATTCTTAAACACTTAAAAAATGAAATGAAGGGCTTGGATCTTGTTCTAGATTGAAGGCATGTATGTAGTTAAAGATCAATTATTACAACTGAATTGGTACATTTAATTCTACATAAAATGCATTTTAGGTGTAGCAAACTACCTAGTTTTTGTTTTACAAGAAGTTTAAATTTAGTTTTATCACAGAAACTGTAGTAAGAGATCTAACAATATTCTAAAATAGTAGTATTACTTTTTATCTTCTTGATTTAATGTGATATGTTTCCATGTCTTTTAATGTGAAGCAATTTCAAAGCAACAATTCAATTTTAATTCTAAATAAGTAGTCATTGTGTATATATCTTAATTTTCAGGGAATGTCTTGGTGAAGCACATGAACCTTGTGACTGCCAAACCTGGAAGGATTGGCTACAGAAAATATCTGAAATGAAACCAGAAGAACGTAAGTCATACCTCGTTTTTTCGTTATTATTATTTCGTTGTCATCTTTTATTTTTAAAGGGAATTTTTAGTTGCATTAATTAAAACTTTACGTTGGTTGAAAAATAAAGAAGAGGAAGAAAAACAAACCACCGAGTGATGGGCAACTTCATGTTTTAATTGCATATGTAGTTATGGTAGACAGATGTAGTAATGGTAGACTGTTATCCTGAAACCATTCCTACCCATTCCCTCGTAAATCTGCATATGGTTCAGAGAGATGAAACTCATCTTCCTTCCTTTTACAGCCTTCCTTCATTTTTTTGCATTTATTCCTGAATATAACTTATTTTTTCTAGGCAAAAATCTTAATCTTAAATCTTTAAATCAAAATCTTTGTCCTAGTTTGCACTTCTGTTTAATTGCGTTCATACAGTTGTTTGTTGTACTTTAGAAATGTTTAAAAGCAACAGGTAATAATAATAGTAATGTTGACTGTGAATTGCAAGGAAATTATGGAAAATGGCTTCATGGTAAATAACTTCTAGAAAGTCAACTAACAATATCTGGGTTTACATAGGACAGGCAGAAACAAAAATATATATATACGTTAACTCAAATAAACACTAACTTAACTTGGTTACAACAATTCAGAGCCTTTCCATTATGTCATAGATTATTCTAGAAAATGTTATAGACTCAAAATGCACCATGTTGAGTCAAACAACATCAATTTTTAAATATATATTTTAATAATCTATGTATTATATTTGCTATAGACTACAATATACAGATGTAATGTGTGTATTTTATACATATTTGTATGTGTGTATATGTATGTCAGAAGTACATATAATGAAGAATTACAATATTCTGTCAAGAAATAGGTAAACACGTATCTTTCCTAATCTGATTTTCACAAAAGATTAAACAAGCACAATTTCAACTTCTCTGTTTTCACATGGTCCACATCCTCCTGTCACATTCATGAAGTTGTGGGAGTTAGTGAGGCATATGAAGATGCTGCCAACTGCCTGTGGTTACTAACTAACTCCAAACCATGCGCCAACTGCAAATCTCCAATTCAGAAGAATGAGGGCTGCAACCACATGCAATGTGCAAAGGTAAGAAAGACCTTTCATACAATTTGTTGTGAAAACATAATTCAGGTTGTGTCATATATACATTTCAGGAGCTCAAAAGTCCAAACGTTTTGAAATGTCAGGTCTAAGATCTAATGGAATCTGTTTCAAAAATTAGGTAATTTGCAAATAATGGGTTACGTACCTATAGAAGATGTTTTGTATTTAGTGAAGTTTATTTGGCTGGTAAGTGAACAGTGTAATTATCAAGATTTCCTAAGCAAGTGACAGTTCTTGGCAATACAGTATGAAACTTAAGGGAATAGAAAACCTGGGTAGTTTAATCATCATTAATAACGTAGAAGAGAATGAACAGAGGATGGGGTCTGTCCTGTTCACTATCTTTACTGATGATCTGAGTGAGAGCATTCAGTTCACCCTCAATAAGTTTGCAGATGACAGTAAGTTGGGAGGATGTGTTGATCTGCTTGGGGGTAAGAGTGCCCTATGGAGGGATCTGGACAGGCTGGATAGCTGGGTTCAACAAGTCCAGTTGCCAGGTCCTGCACTTTGGCCACAACGACCCCAGGCAACGCTACAGGCTTGGGGCAGAGTGGCTGGAAGACTGTGTAGAGGAAACAGACCTAGGGGGTATTGGTTGATGCTTGGCTGAACATGAGCTGAGCCCAGGTGGCCAAGAAGGACAACAGAGCTGGTGAGGGTTCTGAAGCACAAGTCGTAAGGGGAACTGCTGAGGGAACTGGGATTGTTCAGTCTGGAGAAGAGGAGGAGTAGGTTCAGGGGTGACCTTGTCGCTCTCTACAACTACCCAAAGGGGGGTTGTGGAGTGGTGGGAGTCAGTGTCTTCTCCCATGTAACTGGCAATAGGACTAGAGGGAATGGCCTCAAATTGCACCAGGGGAGATTCAGGGTGGTTGTTAGGAAATACTTCTTCCCCGAGAGTGGTCAGGTGCTGGAACGGGCTGCCCAGGGAGGTGGTGGACTCACCATCCCTGGAGGTGTTCAAGGAATGTTCAGACATTGTACTGAAGGACATGGTTTAGTAGGAAACATCGGTGATAGGTGGACAGTTGGACAGGATGATCTTAGAGATCTTTTCCACCTTGGTGATTCTATGATTCTATAATATTTTCAGTTACCAGAAGATGGTACTTTTTAAGGAATTATAAGGTTTAATGAACGCTTTGCCTTATTACATTTTTCTTTTGCGTTATTTCTCTATATAGCAACAAAACAGAGAAATTTAAATGGAAAACTGTAAACATTAATTAAACAGTAGGAATGAAAAGACAGGAAAGAGTAATTCCAAAACAAACTAATTAGTGACAGCAGCCAAAAAATTAGTCACGAGTTTGCACTATGCTACTGAAATAGAATATTTCTTGCCAGGAGTTCAGTATAATTTGAGAACACTTTCAAACTAGTTAAAAATGGCATATTTAGCATATTTATATCTCTTTGAGGAGGATCATTAAAAATTAGGAAGTTGCACATATTTGACATAATTGGCTTCCTGTAAAAACCTGAGAGGTTTAGCAGTGGAGACTAGTGGAGACATTCTTCTGGAAATGTCTCAGTCTATGTTGATATCCAGATCTTTTTTTCTTTATAATATCATTACGTATTCTGTTTGTGAAGATTGGGTCACTGATTTTTTTGATGATGTTTGTTTGTTTGTTTGTTTGGGAGTAGTTTGGCAACCGAGAGCAGATTCTCTTCCACTTCAGTTTATGCCAGTTTTGCTGTTCTTTTTTTTTCCTTTTTAAATGATTTTTAAAGGAGTTCATAAATTCCATAGTGATAAGAAGCGTAATAAAACGTGCTGTTCAGCACAATTTGAAATTTTCCAGACTGTAAACAGAGTTAAGAGCATTTGAAATAGTTATTTGTAGAATAATTGTATTGGTGACAGTGTTGAAACAATTCATATATGGAATGTAGAATCATAGGATCATTTAGGTTGGAAAAGATCCTTATGATCAAGTCCAGCCATTGCATAAAGCTACCACATTCACTATCTCCCTACATGCCACATCTACACCTTTCTTAAATATCTCCAGGAATATGGATGCCACCACTTCTCTGTACAGCCTGTTCCAATGCCTAACCCCATTTTTCATGAAGAAATTCTTCCTAATGCCCAATCTATACCTCCTCTTGCACAGCTCGAGTCTGTTGTCATGTGTCCAGTCACTTGTCACCTGAGAAAACAGGCCAACACCCTTCTCACTGCAACCTCCTTTCCAGTAGTTGTGGAGAGTGGTGAGGTCTTCCCTCAGCCTCCTCTTCTCTAGTTTAAACAGCTCTTAGCTGCTCCTCGTATATAACTCCTGTTTTCTAGTCCCTTCACCAGTTCAATCACTTTTCTCTGAATGTGTTCCAGCAAAGCAATGTCCTCTTTGTACTTAGGGCCATAGGCCCAAAACTGAACACAGTACTCAGGCCAAGTCTCACTAGAGCTGAATAGAGAGGGCCAACCCCTTCCCTGGTCCTGCTAACCACACCACTGATAAAAGCCAGGATGCTTTCTCCGCCACTTGGGCATGCTGCCAGCTCATGTTCAGGCAATGTGACGAAATGTTCAGGATGTAACAAAACCTCTTCAGTCATTTGACAGCTGTTGCTGTCACTGAGCTAATCTCAATAGAATAAAAGTATGGCTTAAGGCTTGAGGAGACTTCAGCCACTAACCTCTGTTGAGTATATATAATTTAATTTAGTACCATTCTGAAGTGCTGGCTGACAACCACAGTTCTATTCCTCTTTGATGTTGTTCCTTATAAACAGCTTAAACTGTCCCTAAAACAGTCAGCTTCCTTTTGTGATGGAGAAACCTCTGCAAACAGAAGCTGCCTCCCCTCAGCCTTGTGGGGAGGGAAAGGAATGGTATCCTCAGGATCGTCACAGGGCTCAGATGCAAGGTACAGAGGACACCTCACTTGTCCCTTCCTAAAGTAAGGATCTGTTCCAAAGCTTCAGCCTTTGCTGCAGTAAGTTCTGCTGAAGCCTACTATGTAGTGAGTAGAGAATTGCAAGTGCTTCTTGTCAGCTAGCATGTACCTTGGTGTAGAGGATGTGCTTTAGTCATAGAATCACATTTCTGTATTTAAGCAGGCACTGTTCTGTTTTATGAGCCTGGTTTCTAAGGCAACAAAGTTCATGCAGTCCCACTGTCTCTCACTCCCCTAATTCTAGTAGTTTTCTTACCTTCTGGGTACTTTGAACTAGATACAGGAGGGAGTTCACAGATACTAATTTACTGCAAATTTCATGAAGCTTGGTAGCTGTAATGCACAGAGACTTAATTTGCACTGCCACCAAGGGAGAGGCTAAAATACCTACTCAGCAGTTACCTGCTCAGCTATTGCCTCTCCTGCTTGGTTCAGGCAGCACATGTCGTTTGTAAAGCCTAGCCAGTGCAGCCTCACAGATAGCTCATCATAAAGGCAAGTAAAGCAGAGTCTCCAGGTTTTGGGAGATGTTACCAAACTTCAAACAGATGGACATGTTTTTGAATATTTAATGAGAGTAAGTTATTAGAAAAGGGTCCTGGAACAGTGGATGAGTCTTGGTTTATTGAGGAGGCTTTTCGTGATGTGCAAGATTAGAGGATGCATATGGTGAAGTGATAATGAAGGGAGATAATTTGGGAGAGGTGGCATTACTGCAGTGGGAGTGTATATACATAAATTAATAGGAAATCAAGCTTTAGTAGTTGTGTTGCTTGCAACTTATTTCATACTCTTTTTTTATATAATGCAACTGTTTGTTATGTTTTGAGCATTTCTGAATAATAGACAATGCAGTGATAGACTCTTAAGACTTTCGTGCACAGCTACTCTTCTACTTAATTCTCAGCGCTCGTCATTTTGTAAAAGCAAGCACCTTCAAAAAAAAATTTAAGAACAGAGAGAACAGAGAAGGTGCAGCACAGTAACAGGAAGAAATACCTTTGTCTGCATTGCTTTTTAGAAGAAAGTCAACATCACATGTGAGACAAAATTAGCAAAAGTATAATGCAGAAGTTGTAATATATGTAATTGAATGAAGCCACTACTTATGAACACATCTGGCATGGACTAGATATTTCTGGAAAGGTTAAACTTACCAAAGAAAAGAAAAATGTGGGTTAGTTTATTGAATTCCAATAATAGTATTAATGGCTTCTTATTACTTCACGTAAATTTTTGCTTTTCAGGATTTTTCTTTGTTCATCAGTAAAACAGATTAAATGAATAGGATTGACCAAGTCATAGTCTTCTGCCCATCCATTTATAGACAGCCTCCGGTTATTTTGAAATAACCCAGCTGAGAATTCAGTGCTGAGTTGAGAATAATAGTTCAATCTTCTCTGATGCAGAGAAGCCTGGATATGACAGGTCTCCTTGTAATCTGTTACCTGTTTTAAAAGCTTTCTGCTCAGTAAATGCAGAAGAGGCCTAGCTTGAAATCATTATTGAAAGTTTCTGTTCTGTTTTTACTTGCTTGCTTTAGTAGTTGCTATTACTATTACTGTTTGCATCAGGAACACCACGTGACCAAAATATTGGTAATCACATTTTTTAATTGCTAGTAGGAAACAGGAGAATAAATGTGTATTGCTGAGCTGTTCAGCCCACTCAGCATTGTCCTTGTGATAGGACAAGAGGAAATAATTTCAAACTAAAAGAGGGGACATTTAGACTGGATATAAGGAAGAAGTTTTTTTAATAAGGGTGGTGAGGCACTGAAGCAGGACGCCCAGGGGGGTGATGGATGCCCCATGTCTTCATGGAGACATTCAAGGTCAGGTTGGACAGGGCACTGAGCACCTGATCTAGCTATAGGTGTCGTTGATCATCACAGGGGAGTTGGACCAGATGACCTTTAAAGCTCCATTCCAACTCAAACGTTCAATGATTGTACAATTAGTGAAGACACAACTTTCACTTGAGCTTTCTGTTTTCTTTAGGCATATGTTTTTTGTTATTTCTTAGGTGAAGTTAGTTGGGCACTTCTAAGATTTTGCATGCTCTTTCTACTTTACAGCAAATATTAAGTCATAGTATTTCTTTCACACTCGTTGCACTACAAAGATACCAGCAGGGTTGCAGCTGGGAACAGATTTCAGAAGCACATCTCTTGAATTACTGGTAATGGTCACTGTGCAAACAGACTCAGATTGAGTGAGAAACTGTTCTTCTCTATTGGGAGAATATTCAGGATACTGAAAAACACTTCTTTCCAAACTGGAAAAAACAACAAAAGAAAATGCAGATAAGATCAGTAGAAGAATTGCATTTACATAACTGAAGTATTTTGTTTTGAGTGCTTTACAGTTATGTCACGCTCACGTGTAAACTATTAGTTTCATTTTATTGACTGCGAAATTAAGCTTTCTGATAATTCCACTTTTTGAGTTTTGTTAAAATTCACCCTTTCTCATTAACAGTTTCAGTGTTACTGTTTAAAAAAGCAAACAAACAAACAAACAAAAACAGATCTAATGAGCTCTATCATTTGATTTATTTCATACACTTATAGTTTAACTTGTAGCTTATACATGACCTTTTGATTCAGTGAACAAAAATTCTGACTCCCATGATTTGATAACCAAGATGTTCTATTCATGAAATAGGAAAAGGCTCCACAACAGTTCTGTTTAGACCACAAGTATGGTGGGCTCAGAATGGTGCTAGTTTTTCTTAACTGCATACCTACAATGTATCAGCTTCATTCTTTTTGTCTTGTTTCTGTTTTCTCCGAAGTGCAAGTATGACTTTTGCTGGATATGCTTAGAAGAATGGAAGAAGCACAGCTCTTCTACAGGAGGATATTACAGATGTACTCGCTATGAGGTTATTCAGCATGTAGAGGAACAGTCCAAAGAGATGACAGTAGAGGTAATAAAAATGTGTGCTTACATAGTAGTATTAAGGCTGCAATTTTGTGTTCAGGGTAAGTTCAATCAAAATTCTTCCCAACTGAAGTTTTAAAAGAGAAAATATAACCTTAAATATAACCAAAGGACAGAAAGGAAAAACTGCTTATTTGTGGATAGAAGCATAAGATTTAGTTCTTCATCTGTCTCTGCTAACAGCCACTGGTTGAATTAGACTAGTTGATTTACTTTCCTGTGTCATGGTTTCCTTTTCTGAAATGGGTGTGCTGGTACTTTAGCTTCTGTGCATTTCAGAAGACGTGTTTTAATTTTGGCATTTGAAAAGTCTGCCTAAAAATAGTATGCACACAGTACATTAACTCTAGTTAGAGTATTTTCAGGCTTGGGCATTCAAAACTTACATTTGTCTCTTTGTGCATAGCACTTGTCAGCATTGTGTATAATGCTTCACATTTGGTGGGAATATAAACAGTTATGAGATTGTCTCCAACAATAATTGTTAAATTAAACCATTAAATTTGTCTTGGTTTGTATTCTTCTTTTCTAGGCTGAAAAGAAGCATAGGAGATTTCAAGAACTGGATAGGTTTATGCACTATTACACAAGGTTTAAGAACCATGAACTTAGCTACCAGGTATGGGACAAACCATATTTGTTCATTCTTCTTTACATTTCATTCATTAAAAAAAAAAAAAGCGTATTGTATTTTATTTGTTTTTTTGTTCTAGTTAGAACAGCGCCTTCTAAAAACAGCCAAAGAAAAGATGGAGCAGCTGAGTAAAGCTCTCAGTGGAAGTAAGTAGAATTTGTTAGTATTTGCTGTGAAGTGTGAATTTGATTGGAAATGGCTAGGCCGTTTATTTTGAATAGAGCTCACATCAGTGTGTTGTGTGATGTGATCCCTCCGATACTAGAATTCATAAGCAGTGGATGAAAGCTAAATGTACACTAAATCTTACATATTCCACACAGAGGAAACGGCACTAGTAAGAGAGAAGCTAATATTCTGTGCTCACTTCATATAGTAAAACTGTATACTCATTGAGAACCTACTGCTGTGCTGCTGCAGTTTAGCTGATGTGCACATTTTTGGAGGAAAACTCTTACACTAAAAGAAATGCTGACATCAGCAGGAGAATATTTTCACAGTGTTTTATCATTTTACAGCTGAGGGAGGCTGTCCTGATACCACATTCATTGAAGATGCAGTACAGGAGCTTCTAAAAACTCGCCGCATTCTCAAGTGTTCTTATCCATATGGATTCTTTTTGGAGCCTAAAAGCACAAAGAAAGAAATATTTGAACTTATGCAGGTAATACATGCATATAGCTTGCTTTTCTAATGTTACATTTTTGGTAGTATTAGTTATCAGTGTCTTGTATCTACTTTTGTACTGCAAAACTGATATTTCATATTTGTAACCAAGTCTGAATAAGGAATGGATTTTTAACACTATGACACAATAGCATTTAGTTCAATTTTAGAATGAATGAAAAACAACACTTTACTGCAGAACCAAAGAGTAAGGACAAGTGGAAAGGGAAAAAAAAAGAAAATTATTGCTGTTAACCAAACTCCTTTTAGCTAAATTGTAATTTTGAGCAATCTTTGTAGCCCAGATCTGAAAGCAGCCCTCTCCAAAAAGCAGCAAGTTGCATCGGTGCTTTCCATACTGCAGAGGAGGCATGGACAAGAGGAAGGGATTAATTGGTGGTGGTGGGGTGGAACTTCTATCGAATTGTTTTCTCCTTATGTAGCTCCTGTTTCCTGTCTTGTGTGATGATGTGTCTGATGAGTGGGTGCAGGCAAAGCTGGGAGAGTACATGGGCAGTAGTGGCATCAGCTGCAGGGGCTGCTGCCTGCTTTCCTTTCCTTGGGATCCCCGAAAATGTTCAGTGTGTGTATGTGTGCAGGGAAGCCCTGCTGCAAGCCGGAGGAAAGGAACATTTAGGCCAATAAAAGTATAGGCAAGATATTTGGAGACCGCAAATGGCTTGTTACACTTGGAATAACTGGGCAACTGAAATTCAGAAAGCAGGAGTTTGAGTGGTTGCACGTATGAGTTAGTGTTGGAGCCAGGGCACAAATGACTGTGGACAAGCTGAGGCAGGTGATAAAATTTCAGTTCTTACAGAGCAGGCTTCCAGGCGTGCACTGACAACTTTGGTCTTGCTTAGTCATTCTCCACCTCAGAGTCTTTAGTGATGAATCAAAACTGTTGTTTCAAACAAGATAGTGAACACCAAATTAAAAAATGACTCTTGTCTCTGGTAAGTTTAAATAAAAGAAGAAAGAACAGACAGCCAATAAAAAGCAAACACAGGTCATCTTGCTAAACAAACTGTAATTTCTATAGCTTTAATAATTATATGAGAGCTTATGAGACTGCTGTCTGAATGGTATTTTCAGAAGAATGGAAATCACTCCATTCAGTGTTTATGGTGTAGAGCTCTGCCTGATTTCCATTTCATTTTATTCTGTGTTTATTAACCATTGCAGACAGACCTGGAAATGGTCACTGAAGACCTTGCACAGAAAGTAAACAGGCCTTACCTTCGGACTCCTCGCCATAAAATCATCCGTGCAGCTTGTCTTGTGCAGCAGAAGCGGCAAGAATTCTTAGCCTCTGTGGCCCGTGGTGTTGCCCCTGCAGACTCACCAGAAGCACCCAGGCGCAGGTAAACCAAACAAAATACTGTGCAACTCAAAAAAGTTCATTTGGTAACGATCAAAGTGAGGTGAAGTGGAGCTGATAAAATTGGTGGCCATAGATCACCAGATAGTTACATTTTCTTTGTCATTTGATCATTGTGGAATTGCAGCTTTTCACAAACTCAAATGCACATATGCTGTTAATCAGACTCTGTTGATGAAACTGCAAATGAGAAACCTCTTCTGGCTTTTAAAATTGCTTCAAAAGTTAAGTGCAGTAAATATCCTTGAGTACTGTGATTGCAATAATTGGTGGGGTTTTCTTTCACTTCTTTAGTATTTATATTGCGATTTCATGGTTTTCTAAATGAGTTGCAAGATAAGCACTAAAGGAGAAGACTTAAGAGCGGTAGAGTTGCACTGTTTATATGTTGATAGGTTTTGAAGCTATTTATGTTGTTCATACTTTGTTCCGGTGCTAAATTTCATTTCTCTTAACTTTATAGCTTTGCTGGTGGAACATGGGATTGGGAGTATTTGGGATTTGCATCCCCCGAGGTAAACTATTTCTTCTTACATATTTAAATTAGTTCTGCATACTCTAGAAACACAGGTATGATTGTGGTCTGCATGAAGAGCTTCCTTATTTTGATACAAAGCATCTCAAGTTGGTTTAAGCTTACCATTTTATTTATTTCACAATAGAAGGAAATATATATATGAATACCTACCTGTCCAGTGACACTAACATGACTATAGTTACTTAGGATTACATAGTTTTCCAAGTACGTAACCAGTTTTAGAATAAACTGGTTTCTATGTGCTGGGGAGCCTTAAAAGACTAAATAAAAAGTACGTAGATTACTTTTCAGTGCAACATTATTTCAGCAGAATTTGGTGAAGCCTAAGAAATTCCCATCCTTCTTCAACAGCTCAACAAAAACTTACAGGCATATACCCAAGTATTGTTAACCATTTGAAGTGTTTCTTTTCATTTTTACATATTAAAGCAGGATGGAAGTTGCTTACTTAAATGAGATGATGGTCTGGTATTTAACTGAGAATGAAAACAAAAATTTTTAAATGAATATTTCTCTATCCACATATGGGAAAAGATGGGAAAAGAGTATATAATTTTCAAGACTGCAGTAAAATAAGAAGCTTCCTATAAAACTTGCCTGTATTATCTTTTATATTTTGAAAACATTGGATTAAAGCATTAAGTTAGGAAGGAAGCTTCATCTCAACATTTCCTTGCTGCTGTTTTTTTTCTAGCTAGTCATTTTAAAGCATCCTGGAAAACTCCATGTACTTTTTTCTATATATTTCCTTTGCTATTGTTGTTGGTGAGCATCATGCTGGTGAGAAAATAGCTTGCTTCTCTACAGAACATCAACTTGCTTCTCCTGTCTAGTTCCTGTAGTCCTTTCCTTTGAAATAATTCTGTGTTTTAAAATACCAAACTCATTGTGATGGTATTTTATTGTTAGTGGAACTGGTTGTGAGAAGAAGCTGATAAGCAAATGTTGATAAGCTTTTTAGCAGCAGGTGCCATTGCAGTCATGCTTAGATGATAGCTTGTAAGTTTTTATGATTTGCCTAAATGTGGCACTGCATTATGCAAGTTGGCTTCTTTGCTACGTAGAGATGAAGGATACTTGCAACCACCTATGCTAAATGAATTTGGTAGAATTAATATTGGTCGTTGTTTATTTTAGTGATTTTTTTTCAATACAGTTTGTGATGTAGAGCTGTACTTTCACAAGAAGATCTGTGCATAACATGTTATCACAGAAAATAAAATCTTAGTGGGTTTAGCAAAGAATGCTGATTGTTGAATGTCCTTGTGTGAAACGATGATGTTCCTACCCAACAAAATAAAAGTTCTTTAGTACGCATTTAAAAAATTGTTGCAAGTAAACAGAAGTAAAATTTTAGCTGCAGTAATTGAGTTGCATATCTCATACATTGAAAAAAGAAAACAAGCAAAAGTATAGTTAAGAGGCTATTGGTAAAATCTTTTGAAAGCAGATGAAAAATAAGATCTGATATGAGTAATAAACATTAGTGTTCTGTGATCACTTCGCGTTATTCCTTATCTGATTCATAGTGATACAATTATGTATGTTTATATATAATGCATTTATATTATTTGATATCAAAATTTCATTTCCTGTTCTTTGGGGGTCTGCCTTCCATTACAGGAAATACAGCACTCCTTAGAAACTGGAAGGACAGCTGATCACTTCGTGCTTGCCCTGTTTTTTATTCTGTCCCATAATAAGTACCTACTATTAACCACTGCTCAAAACAGATTATTGGGCTAAATGGACCTTTCATGTGGTCAGTTACAGTTATTTTTATGTTCTTACAATTTTCATGGAACAATTTCTTAAATAGATAAAAATCTTCCGATACTGATCACTTCATGACAGTTCTTTTTAGCTTGTGTACGTCATCATGAATAAGAGCTTGGTCTAGATCACTTAATGGAAAGACAATATAACATTACAACACCATCAAAATTAATAAGGTCGTTGTGTAAGAGAACTGACACTTGTTGATTTAGATACCTTAGATATTGAGATGTTCTAGGATGCAGAAAGAAAGAAAGCAACGTTAATGGTAATGCTATTTTTAAGAAATCATCAGGTCAAAGGAAACCTTTGATTTGCTGATTTCCCAAAGTGGATCTTAGAGAAGAAAGGAGTATTCCTTTCTGAAGAGAAAACTACTACCCGTGTGCATGATTTTATTCCCTTGTGTAAATAAATGACTGTGATTAATGAAACACTGTAACTACACAGTCAGGTACTAGTCAAAAAAAGTCTGGAAATTTGTGCTCAAGCAGAAAATTAGTCTCTCAATATTAGCAGAGGAATTTACATGGAAATTGTAATAAAGATAAGTCTTGGGATCTTAGTGTAATATAATCAGAAATGAATTTATCCCATAGATATTATGCAAACTGTCATTGGTAAATACATACAGCATGAGAAATTATAGTCTGCAGGAGTTCAGATCTGTGGGGTGTGGCTTATCATCAGCTCAGATTAGGCAACAGTAGGAAATTTGTAATTCATGGAATAAATCAATAAAACCATGACAGTTTCTCAATAGGAGAGTGGCTCAATATCAACTGTGGCTGTTCCTGAGCCTAGAGCCTAGGAAAAAAATAACAAGTACCAGTATGTATCAGCTGGCTTTCTATATTTTTCCAAAGATTGGAATCTTTGGATTGGCCATTGCTGGCAACAGGACCCAGGCATGACCTATTTGTCTAACTCACATTAATTGCTTTAATGTTCTAAAATCTCTAGGTATATGTTTACAAAAAGTGTGTGTGTGTGTGTGTGTGTGTGTGTGTAAAGTTTGGCATCAAAGTTTTTAAACACATTTAGCGTACCTGGAATTCTTTAAAAAGGAAGATTGCAAGTATTAAAATGTTGGTAATGCCTCAAGTATTTTTATTTGCTAATCCATTTTTTTATAGATTTAGGATTACCTGGTGATTGCTTTTTGGCTTTGTTTCTTTTTGTTGAAGTATGATGCATGATACAACCTGCAATTTACTTTTCTAAAAACAGGTGATTTTATAATAAAGCTATAAAATCACACATTTTTTGTAAAAATGTGTTGCTTGTTGCATCAGAAAATATTACTGCATGCTGCCCTGTATTTTGTAACCTTTGGTTTATGCAGGAATATGCTGAATTTCAGTATCGGAGGAGGCACAGGCAGCGTCGACGCGGAGACATGCACAGTCTGCTGAGTAATACTCCAGATCCCGATGACCCCAGTGAGAGTACATTAGGTACGCTCCTGCCTGGGGCTGTTTATTCTCTCTTGCTGCTTCAGAGGTTGCTAATAGCAACCACAGTGTCTGTTCTTCTTTGGATGCACTTTAAACGAGTTTCAAATATATCATTATATTTTACAGAATGCAATGTTAAACCTTATTCTTGCTCTTTTGTATGCGATTTTAGAAGAGCTGCTGACTTAAACTGTGGCTGTTGCACTTTTTAAAGAGTTGTGCATTGATATTCCCAGTAACAAGTCCGTAGCTATTTAGAGCAGGTTTGCTTTCCTGAAGAAATTTTGAAAAATGCATATTTCATATGCTAGTCTTATCTATGTACCAGCTTTTTTAATGCAAATTAAAAGAACCAGTTGTGCCTAGAGTCTAGACAAGATTCCCTCTGCTACGGGACTGCTGGATGATAGCCATAAGACTGTATTACAAAACCCTGCTCAGAAACTCCTGCATTGGCCAAGTACTGGAGACAAGTTGGCATGAGCTATGACTGCCAGCATGCTGTTCTCCCAGGCAGAGCTATGCTAGCAGTGAAGTAAGGTCACTGTCACTTGGCTCTCTGTGCTGTCTGTGTCCTGCCAGGAGCCTTTGCAAAGGTACAAAAATAGCTCCAATCCAAATGGTCTTCTGATTCTGATTCTTCAGAGCTTCCAGGTGTGTGCTTCACTTCTAAGCCAGGCTGCAAAATTCTCATCTCTGTGTCTTATGAATTTAAGCCCTATAGCTTATATTTTATTAACAAGGAGAAAAATTAACAAATACATTCTTTATTTTAGAAACAAGAAAAAGTATTCTGGTGAACTTTGGTCTTTCACTATTGCAAGTAAAATGCAAAACCATCTTACTAGTTTGAGAACTAGAATCTGACTAAACACTTGGGTATTTAGTGACAGTGCACACTGTTAACAGAGAGAATTAGTTTGTCTACTGTGTTTCCCTTTGAGTTTTGAAGTGGAAAATTCCATTTTTCAAATTCAGAGTAGTTATTTTCATTACAGAGTAATTTTTTTTGCAACAGCATTTTATTCCTATTTTTTGTTAGTTGCTTTAAGAGGACAGTGATGTTAGTGATTGCTGACATATACACTAACTCTGAGCTCTGCTCTTAACTGTACTGCAGTGTTACAGTAAAAATTAATATAGTGTTAGCATTACAGATGAGTCGTTGTCTTTGCGAGAACAGAATGGGACAACACCAGTTTTAAGCCCCCTGCAAATGAATTCCAGGGTGTCTCCTTTGCTTAAAATAAATTGTAAGCTCTAAATCACACTGAATTTCCATAGTGTCTTTCAGGCCAGTATCTAACTAATAGCAGAAAGACACTGAAAATTGGATATTAGTGAGGACATGCAGAGTGTCAAACAAAGAGGCAAAAGGACAAAACCAAACCCATATACTTGAGATTGAGTGCATGCTGGCAAAAATTTCCAAAAGGAATTGTAGAGACAGATCATGATAGGTGGCAGATTGAGAAAGAACACAGAATGCAGGTTGGACAAAGAGTCGATGTGCAGTATTTTTCAGGACTTTCCATAATTCATGTACATGCTTTGGAAGCATTTTGCTCCTCCTGCCAATGAGCTTATGCTGCTGACAACGTAGCACATTCTTTCGGAGGGTGAAAGAATGCTATTGAGAGTAGAAAGGCACAAATGAAACAGACAGCATTGTTTTGTCTCCATATAAGAGTTGGTGGAAAATGAGTGGTTTTGGATAATTCAGTTCAGAGTGAATAAAAGACCGAAATTACACAACTAGAACCCAAAAGGAAGGGAAGAGATTGTTTCAGTAAATAATGGTGAAGGCATTCTTGCTTGTTCTTCAAATGTATTTGTTTGAATTGCCCGTACAGACACTCAGGAAGGTGGCAGTAGCAGAAGACATGGCACTTCCATGGTGAGTTCAGCTTCTATGGGTATTCTGCACAGCTCTTCACTTCATGACTATACCCCTGTCAGTCGCTCTGAAAACCAGGATTCTCTGCAGGTATCTCCCCTAATCTCTTCTCCATTCCCTCTGTTCTGCTTGCTACCTTCTGCTCTGCTTTTCTGTGTCATTTTGTCTCTGCAAATTTTCTTAATTCTTCGATGAGAAAGGGAGAATCTAGGACAACAACTTATACATTCTCACTGGTAAGAATTGTTGAATGATTGTTATTGTCATGATAATTAGCTTTTAATTTGTTGGCAACTGTGTCAGTAAAAAATGATTCTGATAAATCACTTGTCAGTTAATCATAGATGAGACCAAATTGCTTTTAGTCCAAAATGTATTACAACATGAAAGTTTTATTCTAAAAGCAATCTTATGTATTTCAACAGGCCCTGAGTTCTTTGGATGAAGATGACCCAAACATCCTGCTAGCTATTCAGTTGTCATTACAAGAATCTGGCTTAGCCATAGACGAAGAAACTAGAGACTTTCTGAATAATGAGGCCTCTTTAGGAGCAATAGGTACCTCTTTACCTACAAGACTGGACTCTGCTCCCATAAGTATAGATAACCCAAGAGCTGCTTTGAGCAGCTCTGAGCTGTTAGAACTCGGTGACAGCCTGATGAGACTAGGGGCAGGCAGCGATCCTTTTTCAGCCGATCGACTTCATTCACACGCCTGCAGCGATACAAGAGGTGGATTATACTCAACATCTAGTGATGCTGATTCCAGTAGTCAAGATCCCAATACCAATGAAAATCTTCTTGGAAATATTATGGCCTGGTTTCATGACATGAATCCACAGAGTATTGCTCTGATCCCTTCAACAAGTACAGAAACGGATGAGGATTCACAGCAACCCAGTACTGAAGATGGGTCAGCAGGGCAGGCAAATGTTAGAGACACAGGGTTGGAACTTCAGGAAGAGCACGCGCTATTTGAGGATGCACTCAAAAACGAAGGCAGAGGAACGCAAACAGAGGAAGGCGCTTCTGAAGAAACCATTATTCCAGGTGAAACAGTTTCACAAGGTAGTGATAATACCAGGGAAGTAACAAGCACCCTGGATGCTTCAGGAGATGCTTCAAATCAGACTCCTCAAACCTCAAGTGAATGGATTGAACGTGTGCATCTGGTATGAACAAAAACTAAATCCGAAGTAAACGAATGGCAGTGACAGATGGTACAGTATGTGGAGTAAGCATTATGGAGGCTTTGATCCACATAACTACAGCTCAGTTGTAACCACTGACATAACAACGGATATTTAGAGGTTCTCTTGAATTGTAGTTCTTTGTAATAATGTGAACCTTTCAAGGAATATCCTTTGCATTTAATTTGGTAGTACTTGCCTCTTTGCTCTCAAGAAAATGGAATAAGTAGGTTGTATTCCACATTCCTAATACAAGGCAGCATCTGTTTAGCCTTAGGTTGATGATCCTTAACTTTAAAGTTTGGATTAAAGGCTTACACTGATTATTTTGGTTGTTTTTCCTAAGAAATAGTTTATTCCTGGGGTTTTTTTGGTTTTTTTTTTTGTTTGTTTGTTTTTTTTTTTTTTTTTTTTGGAACTCATTCTTTCACCAAAATAACATTTAGCAGTTTATTTGCTGTTTTTGTTTTGTTTTCCATAACCTTTCCTTACTCATTTGTCATTTTTGTTAGCAGTGTGAACTGAGGTATTTAATGCTTCTCTTTAGTACTGCTCCAGGAACAAGTTTTAGGGGATATTCCTTCACATTAAAATCAAAGATTTTTTCATGTCTATTTACAGTCCAAACGTGCCAAACTGTGAATAGTTAGCTGGCAGTAGCCTGATCAAACAGGGCAGTGTTACTCTATCAAACTAATCCCACAATTCTTAGCAGTGAAAGAAACCACTGGGTAGCATTGCTTCTCTAAATTTAACTGGCATGTGTTGCCATGGTGACTGCATTTAATCAAATGTAGCCTGTATCTTAAGTTAATAAAACCTAATGCTGCTGTTAAACAGTTATTTTAAATATTAAAATACAGTCAATTAGCAACAGCTATGCTGTATTTTAAGAGACACTTTAATGGAAGTGCAATCATAGTTCTTTGTTTTCATAATTCTACAAAGCATTCTATGCACTGATAGTGCAATTACTTTTAATGATAACATTTTATAAAAATATAGGAATACAGGATTTTCATATATTAGCCAGTCCCACAGTTAAAGTTCAGATAACAGATTCTGCTCAACATGTTACGGTGCCTTTGCCAAACCCAACTGGATAGTTGCCACAGTTAAACAAGTAATTCAATTTCAGTGTCTGTTCTGGAGTAACTATGCTATTAATTGCAAAGACCTCCATACAACCACCCATGGCCTTGCCTTTACAGTAAATAACTAAATGTTTAATCAGTGTTTTTGCGTAAACAAAACACTGCTAGGTATTTGTTCAATTGCACAATATTCATTTGCTGTGTGATTACTGTTTAGTGTTAAAAAAAAACACACACACAAAAAAACCCTTCCTAGTCGTTGTACCGTGAAAATAAAAAAATACTGGTTTTAGATTTGCTTAAAAGCATCAATCTACAGTTAGTGAGATACAATGGTACAGTATGTAATTACAACTAGAGTAAGTTGTTGAAATGGCTGTTTTAATTACATATAATCAAACCTTTTCATAACACAAGCAAATTACATACACTCCATTTTAAGTTTTGCTTAACTGTTACCAGAAATTTCTTGATATGATATAAAAGTTTATTACTACTGAGTGTGTATAGGCAAGTGTCATGATAGCAAAGTTTATGTATTGATTACTGTGAGTTCAAGTGAGTGTTTTGAATTCATGCAAATCCTGCTTTTGAACCTTGCAGTCACAAGGTTCGTATTAGTAAAAAATGAAGTAAGAATATTTTACCCTTACCCCTTAAGAACCTAGATCATTTTGCAAGCATCTTTAGAGAGAATGGAATAGAATAGTCTCAACTCATTTACCAGCTTTTCCTCTAGCTGCCCCTTTCCTGACATAATGACGAACTTTTGGACATCTTTGCAAAATACCTATTTAAAATTGTTCTACGGTATAAAATCCTTCAATTAAAGCAGTTCTTTGTGAACTGTCAACATGAATTGGTCTGAAAGTTGTTTAGCTCACATAGCTTCCTTGAATTTCTGGATAGGAAGATTCTCACAAAGATTGTGTGTATTGCATTGAGATGTCTTGCAAAGCTACAGTAAGATACGTTAAGAGTGCTCTCTGTGAAGATAGTGAAGTTTGTGGGTTCTGGTTTTTTGTAATTTGGTTAGGTTGTGCAGTATATTCATTGTTTCCGTGTTACTCTTACGAGCATGAAATTAGCCTATTAAATTTGTATTTTCTTGGTACTTATTTTAACACCATAGTCATTGACTTTACAATTCAAAAATAAAGTTTGGCAAGACTATTTTGTAAACCTGTTAATTTTATAATGTAAAAAATTACTCTAACCTTGAATTGTTATTTGCACTTTCATAGTCTATACTTGATACATTCCCACTTTATATACAAGTAGGATACTACAACCATGTAGATGTTTGGCCAAATGAATGCTGTTAATAATATGTAAAATTCTTTGATTAAACATTTATTACTTAAACTAATTCCGTTCTGTCTTATCTCATCTTAGACTTACTGTAGCAGATTCTCAAGACTGATGATAGTTTTTAGGATACATTTGGTCCCAAGCCAGAATAGCAGGGGACCATAACAGTAAGATGAATGTTTTGATTTGAAAGTATAAGGTACCTATTATATTCATTAAGCTTTGAAAACCTAAAGTAGACAATTTCACTTTACTTGCCACAGCCATATTGTGCACATGTTTTTGTAAGCTGTAATGCCCGGTCAGTAAAAATAGTGGTGCTGAAGAATATGGAGGGGTGGTACTAATCCTTGAGGAAGATAGCATGAATTAGTGGAACTGACAGCTTATGATGCTGAAGCCTGAATGCTGCATAGAACACAAAATGTGGAAACTGATCTGTTTGATCAAGGAAAACTCGGTGGTCTGAGAAGTGCTCCTGAATTGTGCCATATCCAATCTCTGTTGTTAGCAGGAAATTCCAAACTGTCCAAACAAATATTAAACTATTCTGTTCTTTGTTACAATAATTTAATTAGCTTCTTGAAACAAACATGCCAAGATACAGGAGAACTTCTAAAATCCAGTGCACAAAGTTGGATTAGTCACTGCAAGGCACTTCTCATCACCTGCTGTGGTGTCGCTCAGTATGCTGCAATTAGCAAAAGAAAATGAGTTTTACTAAGACATTGAGTGTTTTTATTTTTTCCTAATAGCAGCTAGAACATACTAGTAGATATTCAAATTTAAGACACAGTTTCAGAGGTGTTCAAATCACATGCTTCAAAACCAAACACCCCTACAGCCCAGTTTCAGAGCTCTCTGTGTCAAAACTGACTTCACAATTGCATTTTCCTCCTCTTCCCTCCCAGCACAAACATCATCCCACTGTAGTACTCACAGGGGCTGATAAGAATGGAATCCAAATACAGATACAATGATAGCCAGTTTCTTTACTGAAAATGTCCTACACAATCCTTTTAATATTACACAATGTAGTGATTATTGTCCTTATTACTCTTCTGCATATCAGACAGATCTAGACACTTGAAAGCCATAGGGAAGCCAGTGGTAATGCAAAACCGAGTGTCATTTCTAACCTTTGTTCCTTTTAACTGAAGAGTAAAGCACAAAATGTGCACAAAAAGGAGGAGGTAGATCCCCTGCTAGCACTGCATGAGATGGGTTTTCTGCCAGTCTTTGTACAATGGTAAAGGAATGAATGAAAACTTAACTTTCTGCAGTGATATGTGTGCATTCCAATTCAAAACTGTGCAATAATAGAATTTGTATTGTTCTCCAAATATATAACAACATGAAACATTTCAAGTCATTCATAAAAGATTTACTGAAAATAGAACAATGAAGTGAAAAAATATTTCCAGTAAACTGCAAAGCTTTTTTTCTCCCAAGTTTTCATAGACACAGAGGCCGTTGTTGCCAGGATGGTGTTATTTTAAAATTAAGCAGGTCTTCATCTTTACAGAACTCCTTTCTGCAGTGACATATGCAATTCAGAAGAATTTTGCATGTTTTCTTTTCTTGTTAAATCATTTGCATGGATGTACAGATACGTGGAATGTTTATGAGACAAACAGTCACAAAATGATTTAATGTGAACCCACCACCTTCCAGGGCTGCAGAGAGGCTGCAACTGCACAGCTCCTCAGAAACAGGTTCTTGTGCATAGTTCCATGCTGTGCATAAAACTAGAGTCTTGGGAGGACTTCAGCACAGCTTTAACCTTTCAAGCACCACTACATCTCAAATCCTCAGTAAGTTTGGCCAGAACACTCATGTGAATTTATGGGACCCAGCAATAATTCAGCAAGTGGCTCTACCTAAAACCTAGCAGGCAGTGTCCCTCCAGCACAATTCCTGACAGAGCTAACACAGCAAGCAGCATGCTTGAGTGTAACAGCAGTGTATGCATGCACTTGACTCTTACAGCCTGGTAATCATCAAGAAATCAAAAACTCACATGGGACCATGAGTTCTCAATCGGAAGGTTTTTGAGTAAAGGTTTGAAACCCAGATTTTCCACGCCCCCAAACATTTCTTTGATCATAAGGCTATCTTGGATTGTAACGCTGAGTTTCCATTCTGTGTCATACAGATGCACAGAGGCTTAAACTGGAGATAGTACAAAACTATGTGGAGCAGTTTTGGACATTCACATGGACAGGTTGGGTGACAGAGCAGTGAAGGACTCAGCATTTGCAGCCTTTGATTGGCCCTGGAATTGGTTTTCTTAGTGTTTATGTTCTGAAAGCCTTTCCTGGGGAAACTACTAGGGCAGGCTTCGAGAATAAACCCTGGGCAGTGTAGCAGAGTGACAAAAAAGTGCAGATGAGGACACAAAGAAATGGGGGCAATGGAGTGGGTGCCTACCCCAGAGAAAAAGTTCATCTAAAAACACATGCAGTGAAAACCACAAGTAACCTGTTCAGTGCAACAGATGGAACAGGACAAACAGATATCTTATTTTTGAAATCTAAGTGTAATAAACAAGTAATGGTAAATAACTGGATCTGCTTTACATTTAGTATGAGGTCTTATCCAACTGCCCCATCTCCTTTATATTTTTCCACTAACAAATTAAATAGGAAGTCTTTATAATTAAGATAATTTACATGCACAGTAGAAATGTGCCTTCAGGAATCGGTGTTGACTTGCAGCTGTTGTACTGACTTATAGTAGAGGCATGGAAGTATTCCTTAACAGCAAACATGCATAAAGACAATGAATGAACTTCCCTTGTCACAATTACCAGTAGTACCTACTTCTCACAGTGCAAAGAATAATAAAAGTCCCAAGTGAGGCTGCACCCAAGGATCACATTATTCCATCAGCAGTTTAAAGGCTAAAAACCAAGACCAGAGAATTGTTACTAGAGCCACAATTCAACCTAACCAATTCAAGTTCTGTTCAAAGATCCCAGCTGTTTGGATGAAGCAGATATGTAAAGATATGTAAAGATAACCAGTTAAGCAAGAAACCTGTACTACAGGATTCCCATTTCCAAGAAGACTCGGTGGTGAAAAGGTAGCACCCTGTTCCAAAAATAAGTCCTAAGGGCCTGAAGACAACTGCAGAAGTACTTCTGTTAAGAAGTGCATTTTCACTATTCTTGTATCACAGAAGCATTCTCAAGAAGAACTATAGCAGTTTGGGAGTCAGACTTAACATACTCTTCAAGAACGAGGTATGTGTCTAAGTATTATCTCTACCACTGCCACGTGCCTTAGGCCAGAACTCAGCGACCTCAGAAAAATGGGGCTGGTTCTTGGCTCCACCACGCTTTTGAATGAGGAATTAAGACCTACATGTTGCTAAGACATACACATGCTATTCATGTGAGTAATAATTCTCCAATACATTTCAAGAATAGCATCCCTTATAGCTAAGGTAATTAAGAGAAAAAAATGGCCTCATAAGAGAGCTAAGGAGCATATGAACCTTAGCACGGGACCATGTGGAAACACAGACTGCACCAGTCAGCAGGCATGTCCAATTACATGCATTCACAGCACAAATATTTCCAGACCAGCCCTCCAGGTGCATCCTCTGCAGAGTGATACAACGTTGTAATAAAGGATTCTTCATATAGGAGCCAGCAGATACAGGAAGCTAAGAGGAAGCAGTGCAATTAAATTACTGCAGAATAATTAAACTGTGTAAGCAGGAGATGCATGGAGCATATGCGGATATGCAGCACTTCCAATAATTAATCATCACCATCTGAAAGCTCTCAGGACCGGTGGTCAGGATGCACTCAGCCAACTCCAGGTGGAGCTTACATTTTGCTCCTGGTTCTTTGCTTGTCCATGGGCGAAGTTAGGGCAGAGGTGGGTTTTGATGGCTCCAAAGAGCTCAGCCAAGAGAGCACTTCTCTTTTGCTGAGGCTAAAATAAAGTAGAAGAAGGTGAGAGTATGTGATAATGTGGTAATAGATGTAATCCCCAGCTTCAGCTAAATTTATGCTGTGCAAAATCCAGCCACCTACATTAGGTATTTCCAACTTAGAAGCCACAGCCCAATACAACCCACTTCAGCTTCAGTGAGCCTGGTTCTACTAAGGGGAATCTAGAAACAAATAAAGATGCTTAAAGATTAGAATCACCTTTGCCAAATTTGGAATCCTAGCAAGGGGAACAGAGGAAGAGGGATTTTAGAAAGTCCTGAGCCCCTTCCCTCTGCACCGGGAGTTCAGCAACTCTCCCATCACATTTCAGCCATTGCTTTTCCACCCCCCTCAGCCCAGGTAGGGGGCGGTGGGACAGCCAGAGCAGCCCCCAGCTCTCTGTGCTGCTGGTTCTGAGGGCCCCTCAGAGGCCACGTGCAGAAGGTGATCCCAAGTCCCACCTCAGGCTGTCATTCTATGCAGGCAGACCCCTGTGAGTTATGCCCATCAACTACACAGCTGTTCCCATAGCACACAGAGTGAAATTCCCTGTTTTACATGAAAGAGTGACGGGGTTTCAGCAGGATCCTTTTCCTCAACAACAAAAAAACGTTGCAGAAAATAGTTCACAGGCAAAATCAATTTAATTTGCATCGAGGCAGGTTTAAATGAAACCTAGCAGCTCCCACACTCCAGAACCAAGCCCTGCCACAGAATTTCTCAGGCTGGAAAAAGCTTTAAAGATCATCAAGTCCAACCTCAACCTAACCATACCACCCAAACTCTAAGAGCCCTCCCCTAAATCACATCCCTGAGCACTGCATCCAAACGGTTTTTAAACACATCCAGGGGTGGTGACTCAACCACCTCCCTGGGGAGCCTATTGCAGTGCTGAACAACCCTTTCTGTAAATAAGTGCTTCCTATATCCAACCTAAACCACCCCTGGCACAACTTGAGGCCATTTCCCCTCGTCCTGAACAGCCCACTCCCCTTCCTCCCGTTTTCCGCCGCCCCGCGCCGTGCCGTGCCGCCCCCCAGCGGCGGTACGGAGCGGCGGCCCCGCCCGCAGCAGAAGGCAGGGCCCGGCCGCGCTCCTCCCGCCGCGCCGCCACGCAGCGACGTCCGCCGCCGGTGGGGAGGGGCCGGGACCGAGGCGGGCCCGGCGGTGGCGCCGCGTTCCCCCGTGTCGCTGCCGGGGCCCGCGGGCCCCGCCGCCGGCCGCAGGATGCCGCTGGGGCTGAAGCCCACGTGCAGCGTGTGCCGCAGCACGTCCTCCTCCATGTGGAAGAAGGGCGGGCAGGGCGAGATCCTGTGCAACAACTGCACGGCCCGCTCCGCCCCGCCGGGGCCCGCCGCCTTCGCCACCACCTCGGCCGCCGCGCAGCACAGCAACGGCGGCGGCGGGGGCGGCGGCGGGAAGCAGGTGAGCGCCGGGCTGCGGGCGGGGCGGCTCCGCCGGCGTTCCCGCCGCGTTTACCCCTCCGTTCCGTTCCCCCCCCCAGAGCAAGCAGGAGATCCACCGGCGGTCCGCGCGGCTGAGGAACACCAAGTACAAGTCCGCGCCCGCCGCCGAGAAGAAGGTTTCCACGAAGGGCAAAGGCAGGAGGCACATCTTCAAGCTGAAGAACGTAAGGCGCTGCCGGGGCTGTCCGCTCGGGCGGGGCGGGCGGGCCCTGCGGGATGCTGCCCGGGCTGGCGGCCCGGCTCCGGTGTGCGTCTGTAAAGTACGGACGTCTGCGGCTCCTTTCCCGTGTTTCCACATTGTCTGCGATTCTCCGCCAGTATGTCGGCGTCTGAAAAGGGCGAGAAATCCCACCCCGCAGTTCTCTTGCTCTGCTTTAATGCTCTTCCTCTTCCATCTGTGTTGTTTCCCCAGCCCATCAAGGCTCCCGAATCCGTATCCACCATCATTACCGCGGAGTCGATCTTCTATAAGGTATGACCCGTGCAGATCTGCCCGCCAAAAGGTGCCTCCAGTTTCAGAAGTTACCAGGAAGGCAGCAGGAGGTGCTCACAGAGCTGTGCTTCCCTGCCCAGCAGCGTGCAGGGTTCTGCTCCGCCTCTCAGTGCTGCATGTCGTGAGGTCCCACAGGAGCCCACCTAGTCACCCTTGTCACGTTGTGTTCATCAGAGAAATGGCAGCCAGTCCTGCTCCCACCTGGGCTGTGTGCAAGCGGTTTCACGCGCCCTGGTAGCAAGGTGCAACCAGCCGCTGCAGTTTAGGCAGTGTTTGGACTGTGCTTTGAAATAGGGTTTGAAATTTGGGTGGCCCTGTCTGGAGCCAGGAGCTGAACTGCTTGATCCTCTCAGGTCCCCTTCTAGTATTCCAGTCTCGATAGTGCAGACACTGCGTTGTGTTGCAGGATGTTGTTATGACACCAAGTGATGTTGCTCTTGCTGTGCAGCATCATGCACTGACTGAGCACCGTGTAACATCTGGCCTTAGCAGGAGGTGACTGTATTTTGGGACAGCTTTGCACACAGATAAGTGAACTTCTTTGTATGCAGAAAGCTGCTTTCCCTGCACGTACAGGGCGATTGCTGCTATTATTTTTTATGGAAAGTGGCATCATTCTCTACTGGCATAACAAAACCATCACTGCTGTGCAGATGGGAGATGTAGTGGTGGTGGGAAGGGGAGATGCAGAGCAACTGAGAACTGGTTCTTTGAAGGTGGGTGAGGCCTGGCTGCTTCTGTGGCATTTGGCAGGCAGAGATGGTGAGGAATTACCTGTAGAGCCTCAAAAACAGTTCAGGGACTGAACTCAAGATTCCAGACATTAGGTGATTGTGCACAGGTCGTGCTGGTGACTGCTCAGGTGTGACAGTGCTCTGGTTCATGCCACCTTTCATTGCATGTGGGAAAACTATGGCTGTATTGAGATTGGGGTAATTTGAGATAGTGTAAGCACATGATATTTAACATATGAATCAGAGTGAAGCTTTTGAAATCTGATTGATTTGACTTTCATTTGTGTGCCTTCTAGGGTGTGTACTACCAAATTGGAGATGTTGTTTCGGTAGTTGATGAGCAGGATGGCAAAACATACTATGCCCAGATCCGTGGATTTATTCAGGACCAATACTGTGAAAAGAGTGCTGCGCTAACATGGCTCATTCCTACGCAAGCCAGCCCCAAAGACTGCTTTGACCCTGCATCCTATATCATAGGTAATCTCTAAGCCTTCATTTAATATGACTGCTTACGTGTTCCCAAACTAATGCAGAGTTGTAACTTTTAGGTGAACTTCTTTGGTTTGTCATGGTCTTTTATGTAATTCCCACGTTTTAGACCCTAATCCTGTAAGCATTTAGTATACTTGAATACTTTTTTAAATTCATATATGTGAGCAGCACTGCTGCATTGAGTGGGATTGTTTACTTTCTTGTGCTCGCAGGCACAATTACAGTCTTATAACTTTAAGGATCAAATTACTACTCCACAGATAGAAATGAAGTTATAATGACATAAACTAGATGTGCCAGTCCAAGCTGTTTCTTCTGAAGTGACCAGAATTAGCTGATTTTAATTTTGGATATATAAAGTACATCGTGTGTGAGCACTGGCATAGAGAGTGTTCTGCAGCTGATTAAGAAGTAGTAATAAATTGAGTAAATCCTTCTGACAGGCAGGCACAAATTGGATCTATTAAGAACATGTTCTTCAAATGGGGAAAAAAATCAACACAACAGAAATAAGAAGGTTTCTCACTGGTGCTGTAGCCTCAAATACTATGCAAAGTAGTTTTTTTGGTAGGGCACATTCTATGAGGGATGTTGACTTTTGTTGTGTATTATATTGTCTGGGACTTTCCACTTTCATGCCTTTAAAATTTGTATTTGAAAAACATTATTTTTTTTCATAGGACCAGAAGAAGATCTCCCAAGGAAAATGGAATATTTGGAATTTGTTTGTCATGCACCTTCAGAATATTTCAAATCTCGATCATCTCCCTTCCCTACTGTTCCTACAAGACCAGAGAAGGGATATATATGGACTCATGTAGGACCTACTCCTGCAATCTCCATTAAAGAAACTGTTACTAATAATTTATAATTTTTTAAAGGAACACTTTGGACCAGTTATTTTCAATATATTCTCAGGTCTGCAAATCCCATAGGAGAAGTTTAAAAAAAAAAAAAAAAAAAAAAGGATAAAATGTTCTGTTTACTTTATGGATTTATGTATTTATTTTAAAATACATCTCATCTTTAAAATTGAAGTTGTTTCTTTTTCCCCTTGTTATATATTGTAGCCATTACTGATCATTTTGGGATAATCCACAAAGTTTCATATCCTCTTCTACTTCGATGAGCAAATCAATTGACTTCTGAACATTAACTGTAGTGTTCTTATTTTCCAGTTTCCCAGAAAATGAGTTACAAGGTGTACTTCTAATTGTGCAGCACCTTGGATGCCTTTTTCATGGAATCACAGAACATCCCAAGTTGGAAGGGACCCACAAGGGTAATCAAATCCAACTCCTGGCTCCACACAGCATCATCCAAAAATCAAATCACATATTTGAGAGTGCTGTCCAAACACTCATGGAACTCCAGCAGCCTGGGGCTGCGCCCACTGCAGCCTGTTCCATGCCCACCACCCTCTGGTGCAGACCCTTTCCCTGACCCCCAGCTGCCCCCCCCCCGACACAGCTGCATGCCGTTCCTTACCCCTCCACTCCCTGTGAGGAGCTGCAGCTGCCATGTGGCTTCCCCTCAGCTCCTGTGCTCTGGGCTGAGCAAACTCAGCTGCTCGTCATACATCTTGCCTTCTGGACCCCTTGTAGGCCTCTTTGTACCCCTCCTTTGGACATTCTTAAACAGTTTCATGTCCTTCTTATGCTGTGGCACCCAAACTGCACCCAGTGCTGGAGGAGAGGCTGCACAGCTCAGAGCAGAACAGCACAACCCCCTCCCTTTGCCCAGTGGTGGTGCTGAGCTTGCTGCACCCCAGGCTATGGTTGGCCACTCTGGCTGCAGGGCACACTGCTGCCTCATTTTTAGCTTGCCATCAACCAAGCTTGATTTGGTTAACGGTGACAGAAACTTTATTTCTTAAACTCATAAATACCCAAAATAAATTCATAAACAAACAGTTGTGGATGCAAACTTGATCAGTGATGCAGTAACTAGTTTTCTGTTGTGCTCATTTTTTTTCTTCAGACTAAAGCCTATCAGCCACATGGCTGTATTCTTAGCTGTCACCTTCTAAGGGACTTTTTTTCAGCCCCATGGGCCTAAGTAACTTTCTGCTAAATGTTGTTTATATATGAGGATACCTTTCTTACAAAGCTGAATGCAGATTTAAAGCCTGTTATTTGGGTTTGTCACCTTGCTTCCTCCCACTGGAATATATCCTTTTTTCTTGAGTAAGGCAATACTGACATACAATTTGAACTGTACATTGTTATAATTTGTGTACATTTTTGCAGTCTTTGCAGTTAACAATGATAAGAAAAATAATCCTGAATTCAGATTAAATATTTGCTCAGGAAAAGAAAATAAAGACAGTTTTATATATATATGTTATATATATATGTTAGTTTATATACTAATAGTCTCAATAGAGTAATGAAAACATTTAAGCGGTTGAAACAGAAAAATACCGAATACTGAACTACTGGTGTTAAGAGCTTTCTGCACAGACTGTTCTACAAGCCAGTCAGCTCAAAGCACTGTGATGTGCTTAGGCAGCCTGAATTCCTGAGCTTCCTGCTGTCTGTGAGAGACAGGGAATGTAGGGGGCCTCCTCAGAGGCAAGACTTGGCATTTTTTGGCTGTCTGGTGTGGTCCCGGATGAGTGGAGGAAGGGTCACGTCACTCCCATTTACAAGAAAGGGAGCAAGGAGGACCCCTGGAACTACAGTCCGGTGAGTCTCACCTCTGTGCCTGGGAAGATCATGGAACAGATCATCCTGGATGACATGCTTGATCACATGAGGAAAGGGCGTGTGATCCGTGACAGCCAGCACGGCTTCACCAGAGGAAGGTCATGCTTGACCAATCTGGTGGCCTTCTATGATGGAGTGACGGCATCGGTGGACAAGGGAAAGGCGACCGATGTCATTTACCTGGACTTGAGCAAGGCCTTTGACATGGTCCCCCACCACATCCTTATCTCCAAATTGGAGGGATGTGGATTTGATGGGTGGACCACTCGATGGATAAGGAACTGGTTGAAAGGCCGCAGACAGAGGGTGGTCATCAATGGCTCTATGTCCAGGTGGAGGCTGGTAACGAGCGGCGTCCCCCAGGGGTCTGTCTTGGGACCGGTGCTCTTTAACATCTTTATCAATGACATCGATGACGGAATCGAGTGCACCCTCAGCAAGTTTGCTGACGACACCAAGCTGAGTGGTGTGGTTGACACAGTTGAAGGACGGGATGCCATTCAGAGGGACCTCGAGAAGCTAGAAAGGTGGGCCCGGGTGAACCTGATGAGGTTCAACACGGCAAAGTGCAGAGTTTTGCACTTGGGCTGGAGGAATCCCAAGCATCCCTACAGACTGGAAGGAGCGGTCCTTGAGAGCAGCCCTGTGGAGAAGGACCTGGGGGTCTTGGTAGACAAAAAACTTAACATGAGCCAGCAGTGTGCCCTTGCGGCTCGGAAGGCAAATGGGATCCTGGGCTCCATCAGAAGAGGGGTGGCCAGCAGGGACAGAGAGGTGATTGTTCCCCTCTACTCTGCTCTTGTGAGGCCCCATCTGGAATACTGCGTCCAGGTCTGGAGCCCCCAGTACAAGAAAGACAGGGAGCTGTTGGAGAGGGTCCAGAGGAGGGCCATGAAGATGATCAGGGGACTGGAGCACCTCCCCTATGAGGACAGGCTGAAAGAGCTGGGCTTGTTCAGCCTGGAGAAAAGAAGGCTGCGGGGTGACCTCATTGCAGCCTTTCAGTACCTAAAGGGAGCCTACAAACAGGAGGGGAATCAACTCTTTGAAAGGGTGAGTGACAGCAGGACAAGGGGAAATGGTTTTAAGCTGAGGGAAGGGAGATTTAGGTTGGATGTCAGGGGGAAATTCTTTACGGAGAGAGTGGTGAGGTACTGGAACAGGCTGCCCAGAGAGGTTGTGGATGCCCCGTCCCTGGAGGTGTTCAAGGCCAGATTGGATGGGGCCCTGGGCAGTCTGGTCTAGCATTAGGTGGAATGGTTGGTGGCCCTGCGTGTGGCAGGGGGGTTGGAGATTCATGATCCTTGAGGTCCCTTCCAACCCTGGCAATTCTGTGATTCTGTGATTTTCTTTGGTGGAGCTTCACGAGGTTCATGTTGGCTCATTTCTTCAGCCTACTCACGTTGCACTGAATGGCAACACAGCCATTCCTCTCCGTGCCATTGAATGCCTGCACTGTGAGCACTGAATAGATGTGAAGTCTCCACCTGTGTTCTGAAGTAAATCATCATGGCCTTCAGGTTCAAGAGAGGAAGCTGCTGATAATTATGAAATTTCATAGTCAAGAAGAGCCAGAGCAGAGTTGTTGCAGAAGTCAGTGAGGTTTACGGCACACAACGTGTAAAAGGTGATAAAGCTATTGTAGCAGAGATGCCAAATGAGTTCCAGCACTTGGAAATTTAAGGAGATATTTATGCCAGAACAGGTCTTTGTGGGGGACTTATCACATGTTGTTCTGCTGTTTTGTGCAAACAGAGCCATCTCTGCCAAAGAGGGAAAGACCTGACCAGAGAAAGTGTTTCAGAGAAAGAAAAACAAATGAGTTAAGACTATTTCTAAAGGACCATAGATGGGTCCTGCAAGGACCTACTCCCTGGTCACATGTTGTTTCACATACTTGAAAATGATTGCGACAGGGACTGGAGAGTGAAACAGCAACAACCACCACAACAACTAACAATTAACTTTTCTGGGCCTGCAAAAACAAAGGTTGGTGATAAAATACTACTGAAGACCTTCACAAAACTTGCTGACTGCACTTTGCAACTGAAATGTAATAATTGAATAGATAAATGGATAGGAATAAGAAAAGCAATTTAGTAGGCTCTGTATCTAGTGATCATTACTAATCAGACATCAAAACCTGTCTTTGATAGCCAGGCCCATGAAAACACCAGCTTTCTGCTGAACAAAATCTAAATGCTGGAAATTGGTAGAGGATAACTAGGGAAATTATTCTGTCATTATAGACATCTGTGGTGTCGCCATGTGTGTTCTGTTGAATGACTGCTTACATAAAAAAGATGCAGTAGAACTGGAAAAGTCAGTTCAATTGTGAGGATTCCTCAACACTCACCTTTGGACTGTTTGGGTGTTTCAGGAAGTCTTACAGTGACTGCACAGTTCTTAATACCCTTCTCCTGCATGCTCTGGCTTTTGGCCATTGTTGGAGGTGGGCAGCTCTGAAGGGCCAAGCTATAACACAATGCTGTTGTTCTTGTGTTGATCTAAAATGGTGCTTCTGAGTGCTGGCAAAAGAGGGAATAGAGATTAGAAAGAGGTAGAGATTAGAGAAAGAGAGTGAGAGCACATAGCACAGGGGGCTCTCAAGGTAGGACCATGTGCTCAGGGAGGAGGAGGAGGGTTACAGCAAGCCAGCAGATCTCCTCAGCAGTGGACTTGGAGCAGGTGACCTCCAGAGGTTTCTTCCAAGCTCAACCCTTCTTTGTTTCTACATCAAAGTTTTGCAAAAGATTCAAAACCAGCACTTGAACTGCAGATATTATTAGTCACCAAAAACCAAAGTTAATGTGCAGTTCCTTTTCTCAAAGTCTCTATTGCTCAAGGTGAGCCATACGGCATTATGCGTGGGCTGAGCCTGACAAGAGCCTACAGAGGAAGGACTTTGCAATACACATTCCCATAATTATCCCACAGAACTCGTCACAAGCCGTAGCCTTATATGGGTACGTTTTCAACCTGCCACCTCTACTTATCTCAGCAAGGGAGTGATCAAGTCACAGCTGAGATCCGCAGACTTTACAGGTAGGCACAAAGCAGTTGCTTTTGGTTTTGTTTTGGCCAACTCTATCTGCAGGATCTACCCCCATTTCCTCCACAGTCTGTGATTGGTTTCTTGTAGGGAAGGAAAGACTTTGCCCGGCTGACACCCAATGCTCGCTGTACACCCTGTACTACTGTCCCTTCCTTGGTTATAAGCAAGAGATCAACACAGGTGAGTTTTTCTAGTTTACCACCTCTGCTGATCTTCTCTGCTGATCTTCTACTGAATGTGCGTTTAATTTTTAAAGGGCTGTGCCAGGAGTACTGTGCACAGTCAGACTTTGCAGCCGGCTGATAGACCCAGTGCTGCACTGACAGGTGCACAGAGATCTCACCGGTAAAGGATGTGTCTTTGGGGAGTAGTGAAAGCTTTCCTTTGGTCGTTCACCGTGCTGTCTGCAGTTGGTTCTCCTTTTGGAGCTGATAGTCACTCATTGTTTTGTGGCGTTTTGGAAGGTGGGAAATACCAGGAGAAAAGAACCCAGCACCGACAATGGCCAGTGGGAATGAAAGGTTTGAGTCAAAGAGATGCAACAGGACAGAACAAATCACACACAAACGAAGGAATGAAGACCTCCTGACGTTCTACCTGCGTCATCAGGATGCACTAACAAGTCCCTGTGCAAGCCACCAAAGCAACATTTTCACTCTGCCATGTTCTGACGCTATGAGGAGAGGTAACTGGAGAATGCTGTATGCAGATTCCCGTAATGTGGGAGATAAGTGTTCTCAAGGAATGCATTGCTGACCAACAGGATAGGGTATCTTTACACTCTTTCATAGTGGCCTGCTGAAATCTAGGTTTGGGAAGAAGAGGTTTCCAAATTCTGCTTATATGTTTCAGATTCATTGCCACAAGCTGCCTTACAGCATGAGTTTATCAGAGTATGATCTTTATCAGAAAGAAAGTGATCGTTGACTGTAGCAGATATTACTCACATGGAAAATGATTTCTATTGGTGTCACCTGGGGAATTATTTGTGTTAAGAAATGAATCAGTGATGCTGAACAGGAGGGAGTGATGCTCTTCAGTAAAGAGGTGGGTACAAGGACCATGAACACACGTGGTGCAGGGACGCAGCTGGAACTTCTGACACAGCTTTGTCCCCAGGAAATCCTGAGTGCAATACTGCCTCTGTCTTCTCCCTCAAAAAAGCTTCAGAAGCTCTTGAAGCAACCCATATTGTGGTATGGAAAGAAACGGATGCTTGGGTTTACTCTTCTGAGTCAGATAGAGAGCTGGTGCCCAGGACTATGTGCTTTTTTTGCATTTCAGATGAAAGCCACCTCTTTGTCCACAGCTGGGTTCCAGTTATATTTATTCTTCATTAAACAGACATCCAAGTGCTTCAGAGGTTCATCAGGAAGTGCGAGCCCCGTGGAGTTGTTGTTACCAAAGAAGAAGTTGTTATTGTCAGTGAAGACACTGATGTTTGCAAACAAACATCACCAAAGAACCTCAGCAAAGCTACAACCCTAATGGAAGAGCACAGGGTAGAAGCAGGAAGCAGAGGCTGCCCAGAATCCCGTAGCACAGACCTTGGAGGGCCTCCAGGAGTCAGGCCACGATCACAGCCTCCAGCTCCGAGAGACCAAAGGGAACCAAAGGATTTGGATCTTCCCCCCGATGGTAAGTGGAACTGCATGGGTAAGGGTGAGAGAACTGCCAAATACAGTGTTCTGTTGTCAGTGGTCTGAGTTACTTCCATAATTCTGTGAGATGTGTATGGGTAGCTAAGACGTACCAATTCCATCTGTGTAAATAACAGATTTAAATTGATCTTGGTTGTATCATCTTTCTAATCCAGAACAGTTAGCAGCAGGCAGAACAACAAGATTATGTTTATACAGATTTTTGTTCTCACTACTGTAGGGCCATTAAGGCCCTTTGTTAATCATTATATATACAATATCAGCAACCGCAATAAATGTGATCTTTGTTCCACGTAGAACGTGCTTGGTAAAGATGGAGACTAAAGTCTGCATTACCTCAAAGCACGGTGAGGAGCAAATCCCTGTGCTGCCGGGCTGATGTCTGCACCCAGGCTGTGTCCAGATGGGGGCTGCTGCAGGCTGTGCAGGAATGCAAATGCAGCATAGAAGCAGCCCATTTCTGAGTGACCAGTCAGCACTGGGTATACAGTGAAAGTAAACAAGGGGCCTATAAGGCTGTTGCAGAGCTATTGGTTAAGCATCAGCCCTGCTAAAGAAATAGAAAGTGGCAGTGCACCCTGCAGCTGTAGCCGTGGAGTGAAACACCCACCCACTGGCAGTGCCCCTTGGCATCCCACAGCTCTGACAGGACTTTTGATGGCTTCCCCTGGGGAATTCTTGACAAACAAGCAAAGCAGGAACATTTCACTCTTTCACCACATATTCTTGGGGTAGCATAGTTTTACTCTCAAGTTCTGTTGCATTGTTGAAATGATTGAAGTAACATTGTCTACATGGTCTCTTCAGATTTCAGCAAGAAGGTCTATGGGCTGGCAGCCACTTATCTCATGGTAGCAGTGGGATTTCTAGGCTGGTAAGTTCAGGCTCTGTTCAGTCACTCTCACAGCAACATCTCTGTGGTTAAGCTAATTGGCTGCCTGGGTCTGGGAGGTGCTACTCCCTAGGTGCTAACAAGGGAAGTTGCAGGTAATGAGATTCTCTACAGCTGTGGAATACAACTCAGCCCTGATGCATTTAAATGATTCCATGATCCCTCAGCTCTTCATCAGAGTACACGTTCTCCAGAGCCTGCTCAGGGGTTTGGAGTGACTCTGCAGCTAAAAGATGGAAACCCATAAGTCCAAGTTGTTGCAGGATTATGCTTAGTGGTTGAAAATGGAAAATAGGAGAAATTGCTTTATGCCCAAATGCAATGGAAGCCCACCTGCTGGGGTGAGCTTATCCCTGAGGCTCTTGCAACCCCATGGATATGCTGCAATGTGCTTTGCGGTCTTGTAGGATGTTCTAACTCCTGCTGTGTCTTTTGCAGGTCCAGGCTACGGCTCCAGCTGGGGAACTATTACTGGCTATCCCTCACTTTTGTGTAAGTACCCAGAATGACATGCCAGGCTTCAAGTTCAGGTAAATACTATAGTTATAGAATCACAGAATTGTTTGAATTGGAAGGGACCTTTAAAGATCATCTAATCCAATTCCCCTGCAATGAACAGGGACACCTACAGCTCAATCAGAATGCTCAGATCCTGATCTACCCCTGACCTCCAGGGACGGGGCATCTACCATCTCTTGGGCAGCCTATGCCAGCGCCTCACCACCCTTATTGTAAGGGACCTTTTCCTTATATCCAGCCTATATCTCAGTATCCATTCTAAATCTCAAAAAATTTGTATGAATGACCTCTGCTCACTGTGCTCAGGGGCTGAAAGGACCTAGAAAAAGCAGAAAGTAAAGCCTCTGGGCATGCTGATATACTGCTTACCAAAAAGCTGCTAGGCATGAATTACGTGACGAACAGCATGGCCTTTGTGTTCTCCCCCTGGGTGCAGCCTTGTGACACAAATTTGCAGACCTTCAGAGATGCTCACTTAGGTGAGTTAGAGGTAAAAAAAAATCTTTTCTGATATCCACACAAATATACAACAAATATCTGAGGAAAAAAAATTATTTACTTGATTTGCAAGTATATAACACTGCTCTGTTTCAACCAGTACAGCCTGTGTAATTGAGACTCCATTTCAATAATACAAAAATACTTTGGAAAAAATCATTGAATATTTATTGGATGGATGAGCACATGGAAATCTGAATGCTTTGCTGTCAGTATTAAAACTGTTACCACTTATTTGCTGTCTTTATTGGAACTATCACTCACTACAAATGTTTTCTTTGTTTTTTTTCTCTGTAACCAGGATTTGCATTGCTCTTATCCTCCTGAGCTCTGCAGCCAGCCAAGTGGGTTCCGTGAATGCCTTGTACAGCTTGACAGTGGTAAGCCTAGTGCTGAACTCTACGATTTTTCCTCATCAAGTTCTTTCACATCTCATCAATTGATACAATATTTAAAATTCTCCTCAGCAAGAAATGTCATCTAAAAAAATCTGTCTACATTGTATCTATCATGGAATTTTTTTCCCATTCTGTGAGGCAAATGTTCTCGATAATATTGATTTCCAACGATTGCCAAAAGGATTATTTTCTCTGTGCAGGAAGACAGAGGTGAGATGAGTGTGATTTTCTTTATTTTTTTTTGTCTTTGTAGACAGCAATTGGAAGTGCAGTGCTTGGAATTATTTCAGAGTAAGTCCTTCAAGCATTTTTCTTTCACTACCTTACCTTCTACTGGAGCACAGTGAGATAACAGGTTGTCTCTTGTGTTCTAGCTCCTATCAGTCAGTGACAGTATTGTTAGTTGGAGGAATAACTGCAGCTGCAACCCTGTTACTGTATTTATTTGCTCGGAAGACAAATGTAAGTATTAACAACATTCTAGGTAACTACAAGTAATCTAAGTTGTTGTGATATTAATGACAGTTTTATATCTGTTTTGACTTTTGGAGTTGCTCAATTTCTGCAAGCTTTGTATGCAACTCAAAAACTAGCAAAGTAGAAAGAAACAGAACTGAGCAGTTTGTGCTGGAGGCTGTGATGCTCATAGGACCAAATCTCACTCTTCCTGTCCCAGCTTTGCTCTTCTCTCTACATGTTCCCTATACTTAAAATGAGAGAATTCAGAATTTATATCCAGAATGTGCTGTATTTAAGGGGTTTAACTCATGATTACATTACCACTTACCTGTTTCTTGGAAATGAAGTCAGAAATGCTGACGAGTATCAGTGGGAAGGCAGCAGGAGCTGGAAATCAGGTTAAGAGATTAACAAAAGCAGAACAAGAATCTGGTTTATGGAAATACTCAGTTTATTAATAGACCAACAAGAGGAGCAAAAGCTTAAGTCAAGTTAGCAGCAGTAGTCTCTGGGTTTGTCTTTATGCATACCACTGATGTTAGTTCATTAATAAACATCCTTGCACAGTATGTATTGTTTTGATTCAAAGACGTGCTGGCTAATTGCAGCTAAAATATCCTCACTGTTCTTTGTGTCCCCAGAAACCCCTGATGAACCTCACCATATGGAACAGTTCAAGCATCCTGTGGGTTGCTGGGGCAATTGCCTGTGTCATTATAAACTCATATGTAAGTACCTTACTGGATGTGTGCTTGTTGGATGCACTGACATGAGTCAGTCTGTGCCCTGCAGTGCCTGTAACTACTTCATAGAATTACAGAATCACCAAGGTTGGAAAAGACCTTGTTGGCCTCTTCTCTCATGTAACCAATGATAGAAGGGTAGAAGGGGAGATTTAGGCTGGATGTTAGGAAATACTACTTCTCTGAAAGAGTGGTCAAGCACTGAAATGGGCTTCCCAGGGAGGTGGTGGAGTCACCGACCCTGGAGGAGTTCAAGGAACAGTTGGATTTTGTGTTGAGGGACATGGTTTAGTGGGAACTATTGGTGATAGGTGGATGGTTGGACTGGATGATCTTGAAGGTCTTTTCCAACCTTGGTGATTCTGTGACCTCCGAAATCATCCAGTCCAAGTGTCCATCTATTGCTGATATTTCTCCACTAAACCACATCCCTCAGTACAACATATGAATGTTTCTTGAACACCTCTAGGGTCGGTGACTCCATCACCTCCTCCCAGGACAGCCCATTCCAGCACCTGACAGCTCTTTCATAGAGGTAATTCTTCCTAACATCCAACCTGAATCTTCCCTGGCACAACTTGAGGCCATTTGGTCTGGCTGCAGTATATCAGCCACTTTTCTAAAAAGGTTAACCTTTAATCATCTGATGTGTAGACATGGCCTGTAGATTATCCCATATAATAAACTACTGAGTTTTGCTTCTTCCCAATCCGATGAACAAGCATAGCTAGGCATGTGACAGAAGTAGAATCACACCTGTTTGAGGTTAACTGCTCCATCATGTTGTTTTTGTTTTCATTGTGTGGCCTTTCTTGGATTCAGCTGGAGGTGCAAATGCACTGATGAAATCATTTTTACATGATTCTGACTCTTTTTTTTTCCACTCTTCCTCACAGAAGTTCCAGGCTTTGTATGCTCTGTTTGGAATTCTGTTCTTTGCTACTGTAAGTATGACATCAATACTGCTTTTTCCATCAGTAAGTCACTGCTTTGCATGAGCTCTTGATGAAGCTCTCAAATCCCACTCCCTGGTGCTGCAGTTTGTCCCCTCTCTGTGCACGCTGTGTGACACGGGGGTGCTGAGAGCTGCAGCCTGCAGCAAACCCCTTCTCCAATGAACTGGGTGAGGCAAATAGCAAGCTGCACTTCTTACCTGCCAGAATCAGGAAATATTTGGCTTAGCTGCTGAAGCACACAAATGATCTCCAGACTATACTTGTATCTCCCTGCTGGTAGTGAGATGGCCAAGAAACATTTCTTGTATGTATACAGGGGCTGAAGAAGCAGTCTGCTTCTTGGCTGTAGTGATAGGAATGCATGTCTTCTACATGTTTTTCTCTATTTCGGGTTCCAAGCATCCATTGTCTACAAGTAATTTTGAAGTCCTGAGAGTCGAACAGCCTTTTGTCCCTGCTGGAGAAGAGTTAAAAGACTACTTATCATTAATAGGGGATGGCAATTATTTTCTGAAAGAATCCTCTTGCTGTAAATCAGACATTAACAGTTTTCTATATTGTCCGTTTTATGTAGCAATTTCTTGCCAAATAAAACAGATGGTGAGTGAGTACTTCTCTTTTGATGTAATTTGCAGAAATTCCAAAATGCAGAACTGAACATAAGTGCTGTTTTCTTCCCTCTTCTTACAAGGATCTAACAAGGACAGTGACTGAGCTCCACAGTAAGCCCGTGGAAATGCAGCACTCCGTGGACCACACTGAGGCAGCACAAGGACTTTTCATACCCGTTGCTATGATCTTCTTCTTTACTTTGCTATTAGTTGGTTGAACACGTGGCAAAGCCAAATATTTTGGCTGCCTTCAACTATCAGCAAAGTGCCACTTTTAACTAAAGTGAAGTACATGACTACTCACTGAGGCATTCTGGCAAGGTGGCTGTGGAATGTATTTTCATGTAATGGTATTTCTATGGATGAAAAAATTCTTAAGATAGTGTAGAAGTGTATTAATGAGAGAGTGAGCACAACGTACCAAGCTCATCTGTGAAATATTTTCCTCACTGATGAGATGGTCCCAGTGCAAAGCTTAGGTCCAGGCCCCTTGATCAATGAACTATGTTGCATTTATTGTCAGAATTGCGCCCCAGTGAGAAGTTATAGACTGCAGAGAAGAGGGGAGATGTGTGAGGGGATAATGATGGTTACAGTGAATATCTTTTCAAGGACTGTCATTTGTACTTCTGGATGCTTGGTAATTTGATAGAGCAGCAAACAGGAAGCTCAACAAAGTGAGGAGGAGAGCAAAAGCCAGGAGTGATGTAATCTTAGGATTAACTGCTGCAACATGCTGAGCATGGGCACACATCTCATATAACTCATGTAGTGAGTTATTTAAAAATTTGAGATTTAACCCTGTGTTGCATTATACTGCTGTTTTTGGAGCATTACAGGCATTTGGAATATCTTAACTATTGACAGTATCTCTTAAATACATTTTTGTCAGCTACAAAAGTTTAGGAGAACTTAAATAACACCTGATTCAGTACTTGCACTCTTCTCATTAAAATATGCAGTTTAAAATATCCACTACCTCTAGTCATCTGCATAATTTTTACCAGTCTGTTCAAAACTTTATAATCCACCATCCAAGTATATATGTAAGACTTCTTGCTTTTCACTGATGCTTAATACACTTTAAATTGAATAAAGCTGGAGGCAGTGCTTAACAAGGGCAAATTTCAGAGTATCTAAGAGTTCCAGTGTCTTCAAATTCCATTCAACAGGCCTGCTTGCATGACTAGAAATGCCAAGTCACAGCAAAGTGAGACTGTTATGCAATATTGCAGCCAAAAATACTTAGTAACATAATCCTTCAGTAAACATAAGCGTGCTAAATTTCATCAGTCATTAAATGCACAGATGAGTTTAAAAAACGAGTATATTTTTTGGCTGGGAGGCAATCCTCTTGGGGGGTGTTTGAAGGTGTGCCGGAAGAATCTTTTTCTGGGCTGCGTGAAGAGTCTGCAGTAGGAGATGTGTTGTTTACAACTGGTCTGGTATCATCAGCATGCAGCATTTGCTGAAGTCTCTCAATACCTATCAAAGGGAAAACACAGTTCAATTCAAGCTTTTCTTATCCAGTAGAAATGGTGAAAACAGAAGGGAAAGGTCAACTGGACACAGACTGCTCAGAGATGCTGTGTAACCTCTGTTTTTAGACAGTCCCAAAACTTGATTAAAGAATGCTCTGAGCACCTGGCCCCACTCTCAGCAGGAAGTTGACATAGTTGACCCAAGATTTCCCCCCCAACCTACATTTTTTTGTTACCCCATACACTTCCTTTACTTCACAGAAATCCCTTTGGCCAGTAATATATATAGCATTTGTTCAAGATATTACATATTTTAGTGCATAAAGAATGGGTAAATTTTTCATATCTCACATATGAAGTACGTACAGATTAGGGGTGCTGTGGAATACCAATATGATACAACAGCTAATTTTCAAGAAGAAGCAGTGACTTCCAACATAGAAAAAACAATTCTTAAGATGCAATTCCACAAACTTGAAAGGTCTGACATAATCCAAGAGTAGTGCTCAGTAAGCAATGCTCTGGGCTGTTCTAGTATTTCTCAGTTCATACAAGGGCTAATAATGCCCTCGCAAGCTGAGAGGGAATAGGTAGATTTGAACACATTATTTGTAATGCTAATGTTTTCCAAAGCTTGCATGCTACTACATGATGTATTAAAAGTAAAACCAACTTACATAAATAAATCTTATCCACAGAATCAGAGAAAACCAATCGAAACCATCCAGGTTCATGACAATAAAAAGCTTTTCCAGGACTAATCAGGAGTTTCTTATCAAGGAGCTTCTGCCATAGTTCGAGTTCAGCTTCAAATGTCTGTGACTTTAAGAACTAAAAAAAGAAAATAAATTATTATTAAAGACTGAACAAATACACAGACTGAAAGGGTTTTCTATGACCTGATATAAAAGCACTTAACAACATGCAACATGTAATTTTCACATTTTCAGCTTCTACATTCCCACTACTTCAAAGCTCTTACATACTTTTCTGAAGTCTGCCCACACAAAGAGTCCTCCCGAACTTTTCAGCACAGGTATACCAATGTCTGCAAGTCCATCCACAAGAAGATTCTGTGCTTCCTTAAGTCTCTTCTTGTTGGTGGGAAAAAACACATTATCCAACCAATCTATCAAATCAAGACAAATAAAATTCTATTTATTTCCACCTGTAATGGAAAAAACAAACAAACAAACAAACAACAACAAAAAAAACCCAGCTCACTGGAACATTTCTAGTGGGGCTAACCTCTGTCCTTAAGGACTTGAGTGAGAATGTGCTGAACAGGTCCAGGACAGCTGTGGAAGACAGCTAGTTGATTGACAGCTTTCTGAATTTCATGATTTCTGGTGTACAGTACCCCAACTCTGATTCCACTCATACCAAAATCCTTGGAGGACAAAAAGAAGATGGAGAGGAGCAATTTTTACTTTATGCTGTTCTTTACCCAGCCACCAAGTTTAGAATCATTCTGATGTAAAGGAAAATAAATCTCCAAAAAGGTATGTTACCACATCAGCTGCTTGATCAAATAAATGTTCCTGCTCTGCAAAAATAACCTTTGATAACACAGTAAAACATTTGATAACACAGCAGGCAGTGGAGTGGGCTGCCCAGGGATGTGGTGGCATCACTGTCCCTGGAGGTGTTCAAGAAACATTCAGATGTTGTACTGAGGGACATGGTTTAGTGGGCAATATTGGTGATAGGTGGATGGTTGGAGTGGATGATATTGGAGGTCTTTTCCAACTTTGGTGACTATATGATGAAGAATAAAAAATATTGAGAACGGATGAGTAACTCCAAAAATTAAGTTTGGCATTGTCATGAGTGCCTACTAAAGTACATGTTCTGCAACAGTCATTGTTCAGAAGTATTTCTAAAAGCTACACAAGTATGCAATAGTATATATATATTAAAGTCAACTTTTGCTGAGTCCCTATGCAGAAAACCATATGGTTTGGTGTACAAGACATGAAATCCTAAATTCTATTATTGCAAGTCACCAACTCGATGGAAAGCAAAATCTATCGATGAAATTATTATCAGCCTATCTCTTGCATTATTACTGATGAAAGAATTCTTAATATTAATGAAAAAAGCCTTTACCTCCTCATTGAGCATTAACAGAAAGGAAGTCATTAACCAAGCAGAGAATGAAAGACCAAGACCAACAAATTTAGGATAAAAAGCATAGAGTAACATCAAAACTGACCTATTGCCATTTCTAGGGTCATTTTAAGGTACAATGCAGGGACTGCTCCATCCCCAAAGAAACAAATACAAACAGATAGTATAATGTCCACTCAATAAAGGACTGCAGAACAAACAAGTGGCTATGAAAATTTCTGCTCATTACATTAACTGGAAACATCTAACTTATCTTCTGGAGCACACTTGGCCAAATGCAGTCCCAAGAACAGTAGGAAACAATCAGTAACTTCTGAACAACTGTGAGACAGGAGAGGCAGAGGGAGAAGGAGATGGTGAAGGAAAATGTGAAGGCAACATGCTGGCAAAGCAGCACAAAATAACACAACCCGGTTAAAAGTTCTACACTGCTCTGCATTAACTCAGTTTTGAAGCCTTTTGTGTTTCTCAGATAAACTAGTAATATTTTGTGTACCTTTAGTTGTAGGCAAGAATAATGAAAGACAGACCAGTGGCTTTACCAAGGTTGCTTTCGAGGCCAACAACTAAAACAGGCTTGGCTCATACCCTTGGCAGTCTCCACTGTACCCCATTATACCCCTGTTCCAATCAGCCATCAGTTTATTGCTCCCTCCAAGAGAAGAAAAGACAAAATGCTACAGATCTGAACTGTGCTTATATGCATAATCTTCCACTGTAATTTCCCCCAGCAAATGTAGCAACCATGGCTGTATAAATAAGCATTAACTGTTTCTGTTAAGTAGATCCCTAATTAAGCTGCTGAAAATAATGAATTCTAGACTGCCAAGGGAGAAAGTAATAAATAAAGAGAAGCTCAGTTTGTTATCTGTAATACAAATTATGTCAGAATAGTTCAAATAAGTTTTGTGGTGAAATATCTTAAAACACAAAGATAATATTTTGACTTACCTTGCTAAAACCCCACATAAAATGTGTCCGTTCGAGATCTGGTAAACTGAATGAGAAAAGAAAATAAGAATTGTTGCTATAAATGAACAAGTTGTGCAGGTTTACAAAAATGATTAAATATGTAAAATTATAATTCATTTTCAGTGAAATTAGCATATAAACTTTTCAAGTGGCATGGATTTCTTCAGAGAACTTGTAACAAAATACATGTAGTATTCTAGGAGGCAGAGACATAAAATAACAGAAAAGGACTTCCAGTAAGATGTAACAGACCAGTTACATTTCCCAGATTCCCGCTGCACAGTCAGTGCTCACACCTATATTAGAACAAAAGCAGTATTTCCATAAGGGATGCAAAATGCATCTTGTACTCAACAGAGAACAACTCTTTGCTCCACTCTGCTGTGTTTCAGACTGGGGAAGGCAGAGGTGAACATTTCAAGTCATGTATTTACACGATTTGGTACAGTCAAACAGAATACTCCATTGTAGACTACTGAAGAAGATGCTATTTTCTCCTTTGTGTAACTTTGTGTAATAAGGCTAAGCCTGGCTAAGCCTGGAAATTTCCACCTTCAGCCTAATAAAGCTGGGTGAACTTCCACAGTAACAACATTTTTTCAGGCATTATTTATAGCTTATGATCTTGTGTGGTTGAGACAACAACCAGTGGCTCACTGTTTGGTTATACTTGGATGGACTTGGAAATTTCCTATCAGTGAGATATTTATGCAGTTAAGACCATACTTCTGGAGAAAGAAGTTCTACTAGTCAGATAGCAATAGGTTCAAGCATTCCTGAAGAATTACTCTTTCTATCGCCTGCCAGAGGACACGAAGTGCCCAATAGCACACTAGTCAGGAAAGAGACTCATTGTAGCAGGTAACTTGCTCACCTTCAGGAAATTCACGACCATTAAAATGAGAAAGATGAAGGGCTCTGTCAGTTTATGATTACCATTACTATGCCATGCACATTAGCTACAACCAAGTGATCTGTTCATGTCAGTCTAGAAGCATCTCTAGTATTAACAAGTCTCATAGACGCAAAGACTTGGATATGAATTAGTTAGAAATGTACTGGTTATACTATACAGAAGGTTTTTTAAAAAAGGCATAGTTTCCATTTTGGATTAAATATCTTAAGTATCTTAACCCATGCTAAGGAATCACACTTACCTATCTAAGCTAAGAACACTGGTGAAGGTGGTATCATCATAAACAGACAGCATGTAGATTTCATCCATTATTACATGCAATTCATGTCTGTGTATAAAACATAGAGGCACTGTAATATACTTAAAATGAATTTATTTCCACATATACATATTTATATATAATCTTAACTACTACATGGCAAAGTACCCATAATAGCATGCCTATTTGCTATTATATTCACCATATTGATTTTACACATAGAAATCAGAAGATTTTTTTTTAAATAATCCCAACAGTATTTCATTTCAAAACAAACTGTTGGATCTCAGAGAGATCCCAGTTTATTTTCATGTTCCCAGAAAAGCCAAGCACAAAGGATAGTTACATAAAAGCCAAGCTCAAGTCCCTGCATGCCACCTCCTCAGAACAGGCACAAAGGACAGGAGATAACAAAGGTGATTTTTCTTCATTGCTATATTGCATAATGGAAAACTGGATACCAAACAAATAGTGCCAGGGCTCAAACCTGTGTGCAAACTCAAGGCATTCCTTCAGTAACTGCGCTGGGTAAATATCCCCTAAGGGGTTGTTAGGGTTGATGAGGACTAATACTCTCACTCTGATGCCCTGAAAAAAGAAAAACCAGCAGTGGGAGACAGCAGTGACACCAAACTGAAGTTGGAGGATGCAGCAAGAGCAGACCGTTCCCTTCCATGAAAAGCTGGCTTTCAGAAATCACTGAATTATACCTGGTATATATTAGTATGCAGATTAAACTGCAGATTTTGTTTCTTTATTCATCCTGTGAAATGCCAAGATCACTCCAAAAGGTATGTTATTGAATGAAAATCAGGTTTATGCTGAATTGAAACACCCACTGACCCCAACAGGCAAGATTACGATGTTGGGGGGATGAACAGAGGTCCTACAGAGACACTTCCAAACAAATCTGATTGCAAGCAGGCAAACAGTTAATGGCTGCATCAGAAACTTTCAAGATTTTAAATGCACCAGCATGAGGAATTACCTTATTACTTCATGTTTGGAATAAACTTAAATCAGTACTTTTTGTTTCAGCACATTTAAGCTTTAGAAAAACGGACACTGCACATTCTCAGTCCATCCTGGCCCTCTCTGAAGGAGATCATTTGCATTAAGCATCTCCAGAGAACTCCAGGAAATTAAATTAGGTGGAAGCACCAATACGTGCTTTCCCCTCCCTAAGCAATTTGCTGAAATTTAATGGTTTCTTGTTCAGCTCTTGCTCACAGTAAGAGATTTCAGCTTATTGCCTTTGAGTCCGAACACAGTAAAAAATTAATGGGAAACGATGCAAATACTAAGCCCAAAGCGTGCTTGGCATATCTGACACATATTAAGCAGAAGATGCTGAGGCATTCATGTTCACAGGAGCAGCTGCTGAGGGATGGCAGATTCACAACTGCTCTTCTAGTCTGCTTACTACCTTGCACGTATCCAAACAGATGTTTGCAATGTTATCCACGAGATCAGTTTCAGCTCTAGGATCACACACCTGTGCCCTATGACCCCACACCTTGTCTGGGCAGTCTGTGTCACATAAGCATGGTGCTCACACCCTGCCCAGCAAGGAGGGTTGGTGGGCAGCTGCACACTCAGTCCCACACAGACTGGCAGAGGCACTGGCTGATGACAAAGATGTACAGATGGTGTCTAAACATAGGCACTGTGCTGACGAAGCAGTTGGGTAAATAGGAGAGCTTTGACATGTCTTACATTAAAAAAAAAAAAAAAAAAAAGCTATACACACATCCATGTGTATGCAAAATATCCACTTTTTTTAATATGTGACCTTACTATAAGTGACCCTACTTGTGCCTATCTGTGGTATCTGTTGTTAAACCTTATTTTCTATCCTAGAAAAGGACACAACAAATTTGTGTTAGTCTTCTGTACCACTACCCTCACCACATCTTTGATAAAAATGTGTTACTACTCATCCTATGCTTCCTCTGCTGGATTCTATCAAGGAAGAGCACAAAGGCTAAGTGCATTTGTAGTTTTCCAAGAAGTCTGTGGACCATAAATACCAAGACACTAAGAATAGGAAACATTTGATCCTGAAACACTGGTGAGCACTGTTTTGTGGGCACTCAGAAAACCAAGCATTTCTACAAACAAGAACAGTTCCAAAGACAAAGAGGGAAAAAAATATATATATTTAACAATATGATAAATAATATCCCCATTTATACAATCCTGATCAGAATAAAACAACTCAAAATGCTAAGAATTTTGATCTAATGACATTTCCTAAATCCTGCAAAAATTATATATTTTCCAAGGAGCCACCCTAGTGGAAGAAAAGTCCTGTGCCAAACCTCCTTACCCCACCAAGCTCCCAGTGACATCGTGGTACAGCAGATTCTGTCCTCTTTGCTCCAGAAGAGCCCTCCTCAGAAGCACATTCAACAAGTTCCTTTAATTAACTACACACGTCATTACAGTAACATATTCTGTCTTTTTAGGATCTGAACAACAGCTGCGTTACTATACTTTGAGTTCCATTACCAAGCAAGAGACTTAGTCTTGAAAGACAAATTAAGATCTATTATTCATAAAACAGAGTGAGGAGTTTCTCTGCATTTTGCTACATTGCCCAGATTACAGAAACAAATGCAATCCTTGTTGCTAGAGCTGGACCCCCCCCTCCCCTGCTCCAGAATATCTGCATGGATGAAGATACACAAATGGTTTGATATCAAGAGCATGTGCAACTTAAAAAAAAAAAAAAAACATAAGGAAAATCTGAAAATCAGAAGACACTGCTACTGCTACCTGCTTTTTAGCTCTCTGTAGTGCAGCTTCTAATTTTTCAGCTGTTAACTGGAAAGGGTGAGTTTCTTCATTAGTCACCTACAGGAGAAAAACAATCTGCGAGAACAAAGGAGGAAACACTCCCACCCAGTGAAAAACATACTCGATGCTGGCTCTTAAATAAGTTAAACAAACTACAGTTTCTGATGGCACTGCTTCAAGGAGGGAAGAATACTGCTAAAGTATATGAACAGTATATGAACATGTCTTTACCTCACTGGACAAGGGCACATGCACGGGCTGCAGTCCACCATATAGCCACATTTTTGAATTTATGCCACCATAGTGAGGAGCTGGAATAAGATATCCATCTGAAAGTATTTAGAAAAATGAAAAAGAAAAGTTGAAGTTTCTCATGAGGAATCACTTTGCTAAGACATTAGTAAACTGAACTACCAGTCGAGGAATTTGACATATGATTTCATCTCAAAGGGTTCACTACAGCCTAAACCAATATTCAAACTAAGTTGAAAATTTTGTACTTGTCAGTCAATCTGAATTCCACCCAGTCCTCTTCCCTAGCATTTTCAATAGTAGATGTGTATCAAGTCATATAAGTAAAAGGGAATGGACCTAGTCAACTCACTCTGTTACTTATTTTAATAAAATAGAGACAAACAACTATCTTGCTCACAACATTTTGTCAATGTGCTCTTAATTTTTCAACAGGAACTACTGCAAACCTTAAGTACTTCTCCCTGGCCGACAAAGTGCTAAACTGCAGCAAGGAATCCTGCTTGCACTGTGGAACTTCTTCCCCTCCTGCTTTTTTATTTCTGTGAGAAGCCCCGGGTTGGTGCTTCCCTGCCAAAACCCCATGTGACAGGGTTTCAGAGAGGACAGTGTACTTCCTTTCCTCCTACTAAAGAAGGGGAGAAAGGAGTTTGTCTGTCTTCAGGCAAAAGAGCTTCTGTTACAGCTTTGTAAATGCAAAAAATCTGAACATATTAAAGTAGGACATGGGTATGAGTAGCCTGGAGTAAACATTTTCTTTGCCATTTTAAACAAAACTGATTTCACAGCCTCTTTACCACCATGTGCTGAAGTCATCCTGCACACCTTCCCACTCCAATGGGTGCCCATGGATGTTGCTCACATTTGCTCCAGGAATTCCCTTGGCTGAAAATCCCTCTCTTGCTACAGATCCATTCCCTTTTCCCAAATTTCCTTCCCCAGCCTACCTTCTCTCTGTGTGCCGCCCTCTCCAGATTCTGTGTGGTTCCCATCTCTTTTTCTCATCACTCTTCAAAGTTCACTTTGCATTACCTTTATACCCTTCCTCTTGCTATACTGCTCCTCCCAAAAGCCCTATAGATTATGTTCCAGAAAGCGGCTGGCCTGCTGATACCTCAAATGTTTTCCAACCTTATAGAAATAATCGGAGGCATTAGTTCAACGATACTTTGCTAGGAACAAAGAAATGCTATGCCCATGCTATACTTCATCCAGGTATAAGGAAAGCAAGCTGTCATTAAGACACAATGCTATCATGTTCAATTTTAACTTGTAAATAGAATCATAGAATCATTTGAGTTGCAAAGGGCCCTTAAAGGTCATCTAGTTCAACTTTCCTGCAATAAGCAAGGACACCAACAGCTACATCAGGTTGCTCAGATGTCCAGTGTGATCTTGACCATCTCCAGCGATGGGGCATCCACCACCTCTCCAGGCAACCTGTTCCAGTGCCTCACCACCCTGACTGTAAAAAAACTTCCTCCTCATATCCAATCAAAACCTCCCCTCTTTTAGTTTGAAACCATTTCCCCTTGTTCTATCACCACAGATCCTGCTAAAGTGACTGTCCCCTTCTTTCTTACAGCCACCCTGCAGATACTGTCAGACCACTCTCAGGTCTCCCTGGAGCACTGATAAATGCTTCAAACAAAAAGCATTCAGGTTTTTACTCACCACCAGGGTCACACAGCACAGTTGACAGAGTGGCAAAAACTGCACAGCAGCCATTCATGACAGTGATCTGAAAAAAGCAGAACAAATGCTCCTTAACAGAGACACCACGACCTCTGTGGTTTAAATTCAAAACAGAAGAGTGAGGAAGCCACACGACCACAACTATCATACAAAGTGCTTGACTGTCACTCATTGACCAGTTTCTCAAACGGAAAATTGACACTACTAAGGCTTCTGTAGATCTATATAGATTGTATATAGAATCACAGAACATCCCAAGTTGGAAGGGACCCACAAGGGTAATCAAATCCAACTCCTGGCTCCACACAGCATCATCCAAAATCAAATCACATATCTGAGAGCGCTGTCCAAACAGTCATGGAACTCCAGCAGCCTGGGGCTGCACCCACTGCCCTGCGCAGCCCGTTCCGTGCCCACCACCCTCTGGTGCAGACCCTTTCCCTGACCCCCAGCTGCCCCCCCCCGACACAGCTCCATGCTGTTCCCTCAGGCCCCGTTGCTGTCACACAGAGCAGAGCTCAGTGCTTACCCCTCTGCTCCCTTTGAGGAGCTGCAGCTGCCATGAGGCCTCTCCTCAGCTCCTGTGCTCTGGGCTGACACACAACCCTCCTGCAGTATCCTGCTGACATTTGTGTTCAGATCTACTTACCTTTTATCAGTTCAAGAAAAAATAAACTGCAGACATAAGGCAATTTTCTTACATGTTCTGGTCTAAGTTCTTTTGCGGCTCTGGCATAGTCAGTCAGAAATTTGGCAATTTCTTCTCTGAAGCTAAAATACAGAATTAGAGTCAGCGATGCAACTACATATTTCTCAGAAGAAAAAGCACAAAAGATGCATAGAAAAATGAAGTTTACAAAAAGAAGAAAAAAGAACAATCACACAATTCTGTTAAGAAAGCCTTGAAGAGTTTTTACTTCCTACAGCTTAAACAATATAATTTCCTCAGATAAACAGAGAGCTACATTTTGTGAGATACAAAGCACACGGAAGACATCTGCAGCCTTGAGCAGCAGTGGCTGTGACTCAGCTGTTATTTCTGCACAGTGGGAAAGCAAGAAAATAAACTCACTTGAGCCAAAGTGGAGCATTTTTAGAGGGAGCACCAGGATGTGGGCACCAGAAGCAGTGGGACCTGGTGAATGACGGCTCCAAGCGAGCTCCCAGGCATGGTGAAGGCTGCTCCACTGTTCTTCAGGAGCAGTACTCAGGCCTGGCAGCCCACATTGCTCCCGTTCACCCCTCACTAAGTCTGGGATGAGCCCTCCCAGAACTCATCCACCCTCAGCTCTGAAGAACTGCCCATGCACACGTCTTGCACCCAGCCAGACTTTGCCAGTTTTTAGCACTGTAAGGATGGAAAAAACAACAGAACAAAAAGCCAGGCAAGCAAAAGCACATCCACAAGCAGCTGCCATTAACACACCCATCCTTCAGGCTCACCAGGAGAATGAAGCCACACAGTGCAACTCAAGAGCATGGAGCTCAAGCGGGGACAGAGAGGGGAAGATGAACTTCTTACCTCCTCACACCCTGCGTGTCAGAATACTGGAAGAGATCGGGCTGCAGGCAGTCCATGTCAGGCCGTGTGAGCTGGAGACATGAGAGAGAGACACTATAGAACATGGAGTAATTGGGATCTTCTGCTCTGCTGTACCATACTTTTTTGGTTTTAGTTGTTCAATAACAATAAGGAAATGGAGAATATAAAAAAATAATTAGATAAAGTTCTATGATTTGCACTTCTCTTTTTTAAAATACTAGAAACAGCATTAAGACATCAAAACAAAGGAAAAAAAGAATGAAGGAATTACTTATTGCTTTGCTCCATCATACACTCAATCCCACATAGATGAGAAGCAGACCAGCTGCTCACACAAGCACTGCTGAGATGTATCAAAGCCCAAACAATTCTTTCCAAATTGTTGACATCAGACGTTAATGCTAACCTTGATGAGCTTCTCAACCAGCAGAAATAACACACTATGTGCTACAGAAGAAAAGCAGCTGTGCTATCAGCAATGGCTTTCCTGCCCTCAGCACAGGTGTCCCTATGTAAACTGCCTGATATTCACAGCGGCCCCAATTTGGGTTCATTCCTATAACAATCTCCTACTGTCACCAGCTCTGCTGACCCCTCAGCTGAGCTGGACACCGGCTTTGTGCATGGTCCTCCCTCACCAGCACCACAAAGTTGCCAGCAGTTGCACTGGTGCACATCATCTCTGCATGCAAAGAACACAGGAGTTAATGTGCTCCCAACAGGTCTGGCCACAAGGTCCCAGTTTGCCAGCACCTGAGCCAGAATATCTTGTTTTCAAGCAGGTAAACTAGAATTAACAGAGCGGGAAAAAACCTTTAAAGGCTGCTCTTGGAGCCCAGACCTGAGCGTGGCAGTTCCTCAGTTGTAGCACTAGTTCTGCTCCAAGCCTGCATTCTGCACACCGAGCACTCCGTGGTCTGAGCTGTGGCTCTGCCAGCAGACATGGGGGCCCCTCGTTAGAGCACCGAGCACACGGCCCTTGCAGGAGCACGGCTGTGTCTGCGAAAATGGAGCACCTTCAGTTCTTTGTGTACGAATCCAAAGCAAAACCAAATAGGAGTTTTCAACCTGAGGTGAATTTTCATTATGTTACTTAGCACACACGACATTCACGCAGTACGTGTGATGTGCATCCTTGTGAAAGCAGTTAGCACTGTCAGCAGCCCTAGGGACGATTTTCTCCACGCTAAATTGTTACCTGGACGCTTTGAAATTGTTAGAAAACAGCAAAGGAGCCGGCAGGCCGCCACACTTACTCTCTCCTCTATCAAATCAAAACACAGCCTGTTCTCGCTGGTCCCCAGGTTCACGACGCCCTGGAAGAGACGACACTGAAGCACCAGCAGAGCGCCGTTTCCCCGCAGCCCCCGAGCCGCCGCCCTCACCTCGGGGTTGCGCTCCCGGTCGAAGGGGTCGGCGACATAGAGGGCGAAGCCGCCGTCCAGCAGCCCCGGCACGCCGGCGGCGATGCGGGCGCCGCGGGCAGACAGCGCCGGGACGGGACGCGCCGGGACGCCGCCGCCGCCGCTCATCCTCGGAGCTCCTCGACCGATGGCCCCGCCCCGGTGCTGCTTTCTGCTATCAAGCCAAGGTCACGATGTTCTAGTCAGGATTTTGGTTAAGGGCACTTTGATACAATGCTCGCGTGCTGTCAGGATAACGTGTACGTATCAAGGAATAACGTACTGAGTTTCCTGAAACTTGGCAATCATGGGGGACATGGAGATTAGCACTGGATTTTAACTGGTTTGTCTGGAAGAGTCAAATAACAGCTACACACTTGTGAGAGAGAGATACCTTCCTAATACCTTTCTACAGAAAATGCCACCAAGCCCCAACCCTGGCTGTAAGGGTGGTTCTGATCATGCTGTGCTTATGCTGGAATTGTATAATGAGACACCGACAGCATTTTATGGGTGGTTTCAAATAGTTCTAGAAAGCTGCTGCTCTCTGAAAACAATGGAGCTCACCCAGCAGCTTCACGGCCTGAAAATTTTTCTTGTACCAAACCCCTGCATCAGCATGCACTTCTCAGCTGGCCCTCCCACAAACACACACCCGCTGTGCTGCATCCTTGCCCAGGTCACTGCTGAAGACCCTTACGAGCTGTTTTTACACTTTACTGCACAGAGGAACTCCAAAATGACTCTTTCCTTTAGATTCCATTTGTCACGGAATCATTTCAGCTAATTCTAGCTATTTACACCAAAGAGTTTTGGATACAGGTGTGGGACACCACTCCTAAGAGATACAAAATCCACCACTGTTACCTGTCAGCTGCAGATACACCACTGCTGCTGCACAACGTTACTGGAAGGCACTGACTCGGGAGTCCCACAAGAGCCCCACCAGCTGCTGGAGGATACGGAGGAGGAATTGCTCACACCTGTTTCTGTTGGGCTGGCTCACAATGGTGACCTGAATGCCAGTGAAATGATGTAGCACTTCTTTACCAGCTACAATCCACAGACCAGAAGGTATTTTATCCCAGACCTCTGGTGCACCACCTAGAGAACACTGCTAGCTGTCAATCCATGCATTTTCACTTCAGGATGCCTACAGCAGATTGTCTCTTTGACCAACTCCAGGAATAGGAAAACGAAAGCATTTGTTCCCTGGGGCAAGGTTTGTACAATTCCAATCTCACTGTGTCTGTGCTCATGCAAAGGCAGAAGTAACCTGATACACGGCTTGCTAAAAACCTGAAGCAGAACTATTGTATTACTAGCGTCTCAAAACGTTGCACCTGATGCAGAACAGGGAGTTAATTAATGTTAAAGCTATTGTGTATTACAACAGTGCATGCTGAAGCTGAGGACGTTGTCTCCCTTGTGCCCAATGCAAAACACGTCACATAACCCACGCTCACCTCTCAAGCCAAAGCCACGCTAACAGATGCCCCACGCTAAGAGTGGTGTAAAAACACAGCAGCCTCTACAAACCCCACAGTGAGCTGCTCTGAGGTGTGTGGGTGAAGTGCTGCCAGCTGAGGTGCCTGAGTGGCAGCTATTACCACACTGCTCCCAGTGATGTGTCACTGAGTGAATTCCTACGTGCCAAACGGTACAAAGCATTCTTAGGACTCCTGTCTCCACTGCGCAGAGCTAATGCTCCAAATACCAGTGTAATCCATGGAGGGCATTTCCTTCTTATTCTGGTCTCTGTCAAGTTACTGCATTATTTACGATCCTATGATCACTATCTTGCCTACCTGGAAAGGCTCCCACCCTGCTGTTCAAACACCACAGGATTACAAAAGGTATTAAATGACAAACAGTCAGATCCATATGTAATCATACAGCATTGATTTCTTTTTCCCCAATTTTTATAGTAACAAGGAGTTATGAAATAAATTAGGCAAGTAAAATGATAGCTTAGATTTACTGTGAAAAAGATGAACTACGCACGGTTTCATATGATATGAACACACACACAATCACACAGCTATTGAGAAAGACAACCTAGGAAAAAAATAAATTTGTGTAATGCAAAAGTTTTGGTTTGCAATTGTATAGGAACTGCTGAGTCACGGCCTGAACCTCTGATTAATCAGCTGAGGCGAGCAATGAGTCAGCCCTGGGAGCACAGGTGAAGGCAATTCACCTGTGCTGCAGGAAGGGGTGGAGCCTGGCTCCTAGACCCATTTAAGAGCTGACTACCAGTGGGAAAGGATCTCTCTTCTGAAGATTCACTTCACTGGAGTTTCCTGACCAAGCCCATGATTACGGGTAAGCATCCTATCTATTCTCTTTGTCTTGCTTTGCCTAACTCTCTTGTTTATTTCATTATTATAGCATCTTAATATTATTTGATTATATAATATTTCTTTATACAATTTTCCTTGACTATATACCATCTTAATATTCTTTGATTATATAGCAATTATATTTTAAAACGTCTGCATTTGGGCTGGAAGAACATACTTTACTTCCCTGATGCTAAAAGACAAGGAGGGAGAAACTCTCTGTACAACATCAAGTGTAGATTATTCTATGTAAGAGCTTCTTTAGCCAAACTGAAATTCAGGATCTGTTTTAAACCTAAAACATATGTTTATGATTTGCACCTCTCCTATGAGGAAAGGTTGAGGGGACTGGGCTTGTTCAGCCTGGTGAAGAGAAGGCTCATTTGGAAGAAGATCTCATTTGGCCTTCCAGTACTTAAAGGGAGCATATAAACAGGAGGGAGAGCGGCTGTTTACCAGGGTGGATAGTGATAGGACGAAGGGGAATAGTTTTAAAGTGAGACAGGGGAGGTTTGGATTAGATATTAGGGGGAATTCTCACTCAGAGGGTGGTTACATACTAGAACAGGTTGCCCAAGGAGGTTGTGGATGCCCCATCCCTGCAGGCATTCAAGATCAGGCTGGATGGCAGCCTGGTCTGGTGGTTGGCGACCCTGCACATAGCAAGGGGTTTGAAACTACATGATCATTGTAGTCCTTTTCAACCCAGCCCATTCTATGATTCATTATGCAGGCTGTTAACTGCCACACTTAAGCTGTTGAGAATTCTAGCTGGTGATGTCCATTATGAAACATTAACGTTAACATAATCTAAGGCTCAGCTCAGACCTTTTGATTCCATTTCAGATGGTCTAGAAAATCCTTACTTTTTTTCAACTTGGAAATAGAAAAAAGTTTGTTCCCTTAAAGTTTGAAAGTTACACAGTAAATACCTTGTGGATTTTTTAATTATACAGCAGAAATTCTATTTCCCAACAAAAAACAATTACGATTTATGGCAGAAGAGCATAACAATAAACAACCCTGATACACTGGATGGTATTAGCACCCTGACTTGTGGCAAAGCAAGCCTGTCAGTTTTGATCATGAGGAATTACAAAATTCTCTCTGTATTCAGACACTGAGCCTTTCTGTAGAGCTAACTGCACTGACTAAGCCAGCCTTTAGCAGAATCAACTCACTCACATCACCTCTTTCCAGTAACTTGCTCTCGCTGTTCTGCTGTCACAACCACCACCTGTCAGCACACGCTGAATCTATCTGCCCCAGGCTTTTTGTCAGATGTCACCAGCAGACTCAATCTGGAACTCACTTCAAAACAGGTACATTCTTTCCAAGGCAGTAGTTGAAGAATTTAGCAGCCTACACACTTGTAAGAAGAAATTTCCAAATATGAGTCACTTTTGGAGTCAAAGCTGCCTAAGCACTTTAAGAAAAACTCTGGGACAGTAGCAGCAATGGAATTCCTGTTTGCAAAGTGAAAGTGTCAGCTGCACATTAGAAACAAGATAAGTGCTCATCTATATTTATCACTTGTCTCTTCAGAAGTCCCTCGACTACAAGGAAGTGCTGGCTGGCTGCTGGGGAAAGGTCAGTGTCAGCTGGCAATGTCAATAAAAGCCGGGCCTATCACCTGATCACAGAAGGGGTAATACTGCCCAGTGCCCCAAAGTGATACAGGTATGAGAAGGCACATGATAGTAACTAAAGCTAGAAAAAAATCAATGCTTTCTAATTACCTTAGAGAGGTAAACAGTAGGGAAGGATGACCAGTGAAAGTGAGCAAAAGCCCACAGTATTGGCAGAATGGTGTGAAAGGATGGTAAGGACTCACAGCAAACATCTCCAGTACTTTTTCTATCCAGGCCTTTTCCTTTCCCCTGCTGTAAGAGTTTATCTAGCTATCAGCTGAGGAAGACAACTCTTTAACAATCTCACTGTAAGAAAGTAGATGTGATTGTAACCCCATGAAAAGTAGGAAAACTTCCAAACATGAGAGATTTTTTCAAGTCTCCAAGAAGAAGACAGTGTTAGAAAGATATGATTGTTATGAAATGCATCTTGATGTTACTCTGAATAATTAATGGTGGCAAAAGACTCTTTGGCTACAGTTGTTCTGGAAGTATTACTTACTAGTATTGTTGGCCCATCAACAAACATATGAAGTACCACTCTTCTCTGAGCCCTCTAAAAGCCATTAGAGAAAAGCTCTACAAAATGTCACTGCATCATTTCTTGCCTTAGACAGTACAGTTTACTCAGACAGGGAGATCATTATTAGGTTGTGGCAACTGTACATTGATAAAATCAAAATTTAATTTTTTTTGTGATAAACAACTGGACATAATGTAACAGAAATTCTCTCAAAAATTTAATATTGATTTCCAGGAAGACAATTTTCTTCAAAATAAAATGTGAAATAATTTTACAGCATGTAAACTAGAAAGACATTTTTCTTCAACAGCTGCATTAATATACCCATATGAATATAAATAATCTGTTTAATCACTTAAATATTAAGCTCCCACCTGTCATTTTCATTTACAGTTCAGTAATTACAAGCACATTAAAAGTTACTATGCTAGAGTCATTCTTTGTCCTGGTCTGAATGCTGACCCAATTTGTCCTTTCCTCTTGGGATTCTGAAAATTATTGTACCTGGAAACAGTAAAAGACAGCAGCATATTAGTCTGAAATCCTTTTGTCTGCATATGCCCCCAAAATACACAGTAATGCAGCACAGAACTATCAATGTTCAATTATATTTTGACTGAAATGAAGAGCACCTGTTTTCTCAGACCTGCAGCCCTGGAGGAGTTTTCATCCACTACTCTGACTCAGGCAAAGCAGACCACAAATCTCTTTCTTTTAATTACTATTATTCTAAAATTATATATATACTTTAATTATTACTATTTAGAGAGGAATAAAGAAAAGTGGACAGGGTGGTACTGATTCCTAGAAATTCTCTCATTCTCCTTTCCTTATCTCTGATCCCTGCTGTTAAGATCTGCTTGTCCATGTAACACCTCAGGTAGACCACACCTTAACTCCCAAGTCCAAAAAACATCACGGACTGTTTTGCTGCCACTCTTCAGCTTTTTCACTCCAGTCATTTTCAAGTTTAATGGACATGTTCTCATTTTCAGTATGTCTTCTCTTTTGCAAATTATTTTCCTTTGGGAACATATATAACGAGGACTCAAAGCATCATACCTCTTCCCAAATACAGTAGTTAATAGAGGTCACTAGTGAAAGTCATAACCCAGCAATTTGAAAACATGGACTGCTACTCAATGGGAACAGGCAGGACCCGGCTTTACGTTTTAGAGAATCAGAATCCTCTTTATACTGGTATAGCTTTTAACGTAATAAAAGGGGTTTGGGGTCTGGGATTAGAATTTCTAGGTTCCACTTTAATAAAAACAATAAAAGACACCCACACTGTTAAGATAATTTCCTCTTTCTATTGTGTAGCTTGGTATTGGTGAAAAGAAAACTGCTGTCAGAAACCACTCAATTTCCATGCCATTCACCACATAGATTATCATTAATAACTGATGAATAAGAAATATGGAAAGACCAAATCTCCACTTAAGCTCACAATTAATAATAAAAAATATTATGCTTACAGTTCAGTAAAATTCTTCCAGTCATCTTGGCTAATGGATGGTCTTATACCCTCAAGAGCAGTCATCAGATGGGACTGGGTAATAATTAAAGTGTTCTTGGCAAGCACAGACTGATTAAGGGTGCTATCCTCCTGGAAAACAGAGCCATGAACAAACAATGAGAAATTACCAGTAAAAGGACCCACTGCCATGAGTATCAGTAACTCTGGACCCTTCCCATTACACATTATAATTACAATTACTGCTTCCCCCTACATTAGTAACACATGCATGGCTTATTTTCCTCAAACTAGGTATCACTTATCTTTGTTATTTTTAATAACAGGAATATAAAATAAAAGGAAATAAAAGAAAGTGCTAAGACTAAATATTACAAAAAACTGCCATACTCCATTCTTGCTTTTGTAATTGGCTTTGATAGCATTGATTTCTGTCCTCAGGTGCTCTATTTGCTGCTCCTGGTTATTTTCCAGTGAGTCTTCTTGGGAGACTGTTCTAAGCATTGAAGGTTGTGATGATGCTGTGTCTCTCTGAGAGATGTTGGTAAAATCGTGAGTTATAGAGTTTGGTCCAGACAAACACAAAGAGCTCTAAATTGATCACAAAGAGAAACACATTAACTTATTATGGATCCAAAAGAGCAGCTCAAACATTAAGATTTAGCTAACTTTCCTACCAACTTCATTCAGTATAACCTTGCTCCCACCAGAAAAAAAGTACTTTCTCTCAAAAATATTACGCAACCTTTTATATAGACATAGAAGAAAGAACAAGTTTGGAAACGAAGTGTTTCCCCTTCAGAAAGAAATCTAAACATTTTGCAACAGCCTTTTTTTTTTTTTAAAAAAAAAGCCTAGTAAATACATAGCTCTTTTTATGTATGAAAATCAGTGGTTCTGAAATCTGAGGTAGTTCATGCAGTTAGCTTCAAAATGACATTCCATTTTTTATCACCTCCAAATTCTCTGTGCACTGGATAAAACAAGCAACTTCAAAGTTCCAAAGTTTTGAAAGATGAAAGTCCTTTTTTTTCAGTTAAAAATCAAGCAAACAAAGACCGCTGTTTCAGTAATAAACTTTGGAAGGCAACAAGGCATTAGACCAGGTAGTAAGACCTGGTATGAATACAGTTGGCCTGATAATAAAGCACTAAGCAGTATTTTGGGATTTTGATTTAAAAGTTCTTCAAAGTTGTAGAGAAATCCATATTGTGTTCTGTCAGATGGAATCTCCCACTCTGGTTCCCACACTGAACCCACAAGGCATAGGATGAAGACAGTTCGAAGGACAAAGCAGACATAACTGTATTTATTAAACCTTGTAGTTTATTTCCTGCTTCACAATTGATAATTTTTAGAGAATTCAAAATATCGAGAATGTGATTTACCAGTTCTGAAGGACTTCCATTTCCTAGCTCTGATTCATAAGAGCTTCCAAAATAAAGACGATACATGTTGGATCTTGGATCTTCAGGAAGCAACTCAGACATATCCAAAGAAATAAGAGATTGCTCAGGTGCTGCTTCTCCATCTATTGCTGAGTCATCTGAGCCACTGCTATGGTTTAGAAAAACCATGGAAGACAGACTGAAGTCACTATCAGAACTAGAACCAAAATCCTGTGACAAAGAACAGAGCAGAACGTTTACAGTTGTTAACTCACAGTTAATTGCCATCTGTAAGGCATTAAAATATTTCATGTGTAGCCCAAACAAAAGTATTGATTTGAATTTGTTTCTAGCAATTCTTCTCTTGGAATATGAGCTCCCCTTGCTTTCATGCCACTAAACCCATGTTTCCTTTAATCTCCAAGTAGTGGAAGCCATGCCTGCCCCTTTCCAGCTAGAGCAAGACAAGCATTAAAAATATGATGGCATGCAGCTGAACAGAAGTTAGAAGAGGAAAGGAGTCATTTACAAGGGATAAAAACTTACAGTGGGATCCTGTACCTTATATTAAATATGGGTATTATCTGAAGGGGTCTTCCAGAGTCTAGCTATTACCATCCTCTTTCCACACCTCCCCTAACCTCAGATCACATTAAAACTGTCAGAGTTCCCCGTAAAACCCACCAGTTCCTTGCTTCCTCCATCACTGCAATTGTGTCACTTCAGAACGGAATTTGCTAGATACTCTTTGAAAGCTGTAAGTGATCCCTCCTGTTGGTCTATCAGTCATTTCTCACAACAACAATAAAGAGATTTGGCTAAAATAAATCTGTTTTATATTAAACGCTTCTCACAAAAATTAAAGAAAAATTCTTGTCTTTAAGAAGTATTTAAAAATAATTTGTTACATTATTCTCACATGATACCATACACAATAAGATTTTAATTCTTATTAAACAGTTTTGCTGAAAACACAATGGATAGAACTAACCCCTTCAAACAAACCAGCATAGAAATATAAAGAGACAATCTTTTATATCTGTATTATTTACCTGTGTTAAACCTGAGCTTAAATTATGTATTGCCTCTAACTGAGCATTGTATAATAAAGCTTTTAGGTCAGCCCCTGTGAAGTGCTCTGTTTTTGCAGCCAAATACTCAAGGTCCACATCATTTGCCAAGGACAGAGAATGACTGAGAGCTTTTAAGATTTCACAGCGTGAACTCTGTAAAGAAAGAAAAAACAACACAACCAAGAAACTATCAGTAAAGCAACTTGTTATTTTCCTTCTCCTCTTGTAGAGAGTGCTTTGTCTCTGTCATAAGCAAATTCCTGTTTGAGGGAGGAATTATCTTCTTTAAAGATACTACCCTAATAATAGTACATCTTGGATACACTGAATAATAATCAAACTTTAAAACTGGCATGATTTCTGTTACCTTTTCCTGACAAGGTTAAGAGAAGCTGTACCAAACACAGTATAGAACACAGAAATATATTCCTCTAAATACCCATCCAATATCTGAGATTTTCATATGTGTCATATAAACAAAATATGAAGCTGGACACTGCTAGTCATATTTTCTTTTGCATAGAGAAATATGATGGAAGTAGCAAGTACTTCCATTTACTTGAAGGATCATATTCTAAAACAGAATTTAAAAAGGAAGAAGTCAGAATATATTTGCATTCTTGGCATGCAGGAACATCATTATGTACATTTAAAAATGACATGATGTGGCATTTGTTAAGCTTTCCAATTAATCTGAAAATGAACAGCACAATTATAATATAAAATGGGAAACCAAAGACATGCCTTGTACAGCCTTAAAGGCCCGATCCAAAATGAACTAAAAAAAATTCCCTTCCTAGATAGTGACACGCCTGACTTAAAAGAACTTGTACATTCGAAATCAAATGTGAGTAAAGGGTGAAATCAGCAAGAATTCAGAATAAAAATGCTCTGAAAATTTCAGATAATCAAAGGTTGGGAATACCTTTGGGTTCACCACCTCAAGCAAACAGCAGAGACATTGGGATTTTAATTCATTGGAAGATGCAAGATTATAAACATGACCCTGCAACTAATTTCTGCAGAATAGTTTACTGCTACAGAATTTTTTTATTTTATTTATTTATTTTTTTAAATAGGTTACAATCACTGGAATATGATTTGATTCTTAAGACTGTGACAAACATTCTTGTTTTGCCTCAGTTTTATACCAGTGTATTGGCACGATGAGTGAATTTTTACATACAAAAGCAGCTGTGCAACAGACCCCAGTTTAGCCAGATTTGAAATATAAAGAAATGGAGATTAACTGAAGCCCAGTAGTTTCCCAGTTTTCCCGGTTTGTCAAGTAAAACATTTCCTTTTCTCACCAGATCTGGAGGAGGACAGTACAGGCACTTATCCAGTCGACCTGGTCTTAACAAAGCAGGATCAATCAAATCTGGGCGACTAGTAGCAGCTAGCACATAAACACCTTTGGAAAACATGAAGAAAATATCATTAACGCCTGCTGAACATCTGTGCAAGGAGGGAAGGAGACACAGATGAATTTTCACCTTGTAAACCTTCCACACCGTCCAACTGAGTCAATAGTTGATTAACCACTCGGTCTGTAACTCCAGTGTTGTCATGACCTCGGCGAGGAGCAATGGAATCAAACTCATCAAAGAAAACAATGCAAGGTTTGGCTGCTTGAGCTCTTAAAAACAAATAACATTCAGTTAAATATAAGTAGAGAATAAAAAAAACTCATCTCCTGTAAAAGTCAGAGGTTCTGAAGAATTTGTTTTCTACAGGATCACTGCTCATTTTTATGATGATGATCTCCTCAGTTCTCCCTTTCTGAAGTATTCAATTGTGTTAATGCACATGAAAGCTTTAAAATTCAACCACTTCAGATGTGGTCTTGAATTATATAAATACAGTATAAAGACTGCCTACACTGCAACCTACAAGAGAAGCAAAGGCTATGAAGAATACATTTACATCAGTAAGCACTGAGGCTCAAATTAGGGCATATTTGTTAAAACAAAACTATTGGCACCAAGGATCTCAATACCAAGTCTACTTTGACTCTGTACTGTATTCATTGCTAAGCACTCTAAAGTGGAGAGAAATATGAAAATCAACTTCAGAAGTGCACCCTGATCTCAACTTCTTAGAAAAGTTCCTAAAAGATGATGTTCAGATCTTGGCAACCTATTGACCCCCTTTTTGGCACAAATGATTTGATTACTGTATCTCTCTGAGAACAAAATCATTTCACAGTGCTTCAACTAATAGAATCTACTGATAACATCAGAAATCTGCACAGAGCCAACCTGTTAAAGATATCTCGAACCGCTTGTTCACTTGCTCCAATATATTTGCTGAGCAGCTCTGGTCCCTGAAGGAGGGAAAAGAACATATGTGTTACACATTTTTGGCTTTAATTTGTCATTTAACATCAGTATTGCTTTTGCATACTGGAGTGAGGTAAGTTGTAACCAAGAGAATGCCAGCATTCCAACTATATTCCAATGTAGCACAGTATGTATTATTGTACCACAGGTAACAATTTACACTGCATTTTGAAAACACATTTAAAATGTATTGCCCAACTTCTGGTCCCATGGAACCAAAATTCAGGATTTGTTTTTATTAATAAGATGGGCAACTAAGACAATCCAATTGAAGTTTATTATTCTGCTTAATGAAAAATTATTAAAAAAAGAAACAAACTCAGTCATAAAACTGTGAAGCTCCAGAAAGTCAGATGCTTTGAAATTCACAGACACTCTCTATTTTTGATGAGTTTTTAACTTTGGTATTTAGCCTTTACAAGCACCTACTCACAGCTATCATACCGAGCTATTTAATTCAGTTAATCAAATGAATCAATCAATTTTCTTCTTACTTTGACACTGATGAAATTCATTCCACTCTCTCGAGCAACTACTCCTGCTAACAGTGTTTTTCCTGTTCCAGGTGCTCCATAGAGCAAGACTCCTGATCTCTGTCGTATAGGCAGGTTCGCAAATAATTCTGGATACTGGAAAACACCACCAAACAAGACACGTTATGAAACAGGCAATTATTCCACAGTGTACTGAATAATCACTAGTGTTTGGTTTTTGAAGGATACGGTGAAAGAGTTCCCTGGCAGCTGAAAATACTTGAAGACTGGGAAGACAGAAAAGCAGCTTAAAAAGCCATTTTTGTCTTCCTTCTGTCAAATATTGTGCTGCCTCTTAAAAATCATAACTGTTCTACTAACAAAATGTACAAAGTTCACGTAACTGGTTTAAAACTACTGCATACCTTTGCAGGTAACATGATGGTATCCATGAGTATTTGCTTCACATCTTTTAAGCCACCTATCCTATCCCAGCCAATGTCCTTAGGTTTATGCAGGCTGACATTTCTCAGAGCTAATGGAGTGAAATCTTTTAAAGCTTTCTGAAAATCCACAGTCGACAGATTCAATTCTGCTTTAAAGGAAAAAAACAAACAAACAACAACAACAAAAAAACATATAACCTAAGAGTAACAAATTCCTCACAATATGTAACAGTTAAATGTGAAACAAAATTTGGCTTTTCATTTATGTATTCTAAAAAGTTCTGGATAACAGAAGTTAGAATACGAAATAGAGATTTTCAAAGTGAACATACCACCATGTTGAAATGCATTCTGGTTGGAAATACAGGCATGAATGGCACGATCAACCAGCATAGTAAAATCTCGAGCAACAAAACCTTCTGTTTCTTTTGCAACATACTGGAGATCAAGATCGGAGAGCTTCTTTACATCACAGTTCAGTTTGTTTTTTATTACAGAACAGAGCACTTCACATCTTTGCTTCTGAAAAACAGAATTGGGCAGGAAGCATATGTTCAGTTTTCAGTTGACGTGGCTTTCAGAAATGCAGAAAGCAAATAAGTATTAGTTATCTCAAACATCACTATCGTGGAATCTTCAAATGACAAAATCTGAGTAAGCACAAAAATGAACTAAAGATAGCTCTTCAGCTGAACTTCAAGAAATTCACCAGTTTTACAAATTCAAAGGTTTGCACTGCCAGTTATCTTAAATCTAGCAATAATAACAAAACAAACTCCCACCCTCCACTTTCTACTGTTTCACACCATTCTGTTTCATAAGAAAAATGAACATATTTTCCTTTGTGCTGAACATACTGGATGTGAAATAGATAGTGTTAGATAAAAATACAACAAATAATTTGATATCTTTTGAAAACCTGACTTTTCCACTGGTGCCTCATCCTTATTCATTTATTAGTATTAAAAAACCCACAACAAAACACCAGCACCCAAGCAAGTAGGAACTACTTGTGTTAAACACCAATCAGTTGCCATAACCACATCACATCACAAGAGTCTACTGCCACCTGCAATTAAGTGACACTGTTTATTCTTCCCTCTTTCCTTTTTAATGTTCCAAAAGGGACTATATTCAAATAAAATATAATTAATATAGAAAAATAATCCCAAACCTGCTCATAAAATTTACTTTTAATAACATTTTAACATGTAATTACCATTATGTTAGCATATACATACTTATTCCTCCAAGAGGCATAAAAAAACCCCAACAATAACACACTAAAGCTTTGTCTCATTTATCTAACTGTAGTGACCTTACATGTTCTTTCAAAGTTGCTTCTCTAGAATTCCCTTACAGGTAACAAGGGAACATCTCACCTATCTTGGACAGCCTAACTTGTTTTAGGTTGAATTGAACCATCCTCTGAATACATCTTTTTTCTCTCCACTGAATACATCTTTTTTCTCCAGTAAGACCAACTGGGAATTTTTATTGGCTTACTTTCCAGCTTTATAATGTCACACAGGAGTGCTGGGCTATCTAAGTATCATTAAATACTTTCTAAGATATACAGGTTTCTCCTCATCCCCCAGAGTAACTTACAATTTCTGTAGCTGCAGGGGAGGCAAACAACACTGTAATCAAATTAATAAATGCCTGAGTTTACCTGATCTGGTGACTGGATACGTTTGAAACACTGAAATATATGAGTTCCTTGAGCTGAAACCAGGGAAGGATGTAGAGCATGTTCAGACTGACTTGTAGCAATTAATGCAATCAAACTCCCCAGGGAAATAACTTCTTTTATCAGATCTTTCAAAACTAAACAGAAAAGACATTGCTGAAGGAATTGCAAAAAACAAAAAGATTCTATATTTGATTATATACATTATATACAATGCAAATAAAAAGCATTAAAGATATATTTAAAAGTATTTTCTTTATTCTTCCTATGTTTAAAGGCCCTTTTTTAACAACAAAATAACAAAACCAAGCCAAATTAAAACAATGAAAATCCCCCAAACATCCCAACCAAACAATACAATTATTTTTTCTAGGACAGTATATTCCATTACTAAATGCCATCAAAAGTGCTGTTTAAAAGTTAAATTTTTGCAAAGTAACTGATGATGTCTACAACAGGATTTAAAACATTATTTTTCTATGCTATAAACTCCACTCTAAAAACATTCCACACTGTTCAGAGGCAATAATGCTAGAGACAGAATGTCCAGCTAACATGTACAACTGAGGTGCCAGAAATCCTAGGTTGCATTACACTTTTATCCAGATACAGGTAGTAGAGCATTACCATAAGCAAGTCTACTGCTCTGAACTGTTTCAGGGCTGTTCTCATGCTCTGGTGTAGGAGGTACTCCAACAATGTGATCAAGGTCATCCATTAAAATAATGGATGGTTGTCTCCATGACGCCTCTAAAAAAGCTTCTTCCACATTTTTCCTTATGTTTCCTAATCTTTTTCCTATAAGATAAATGCATTTTAATGACAAAACATAACAGGAAAAAAAAAGAACAGACTAGCATATCTTGCTCAGGTAGTATTCCAATACTTGGATTCAGTTACCTTACATATGCTCCTATAAATCCAGACACCTATTTTAAAGCAGAAACAACATGAGGCTATGCGTTCTATCAAAAACCTACTTTCACTAGCACAGGCATTCTCTAACACTTAATTTTTAATGTTTGTTCCAGCTAGCACAGCTGAAGAAACACACAGCTGATCCTGTCACTTTCTCCTCATTTGTAACATCTTAAAATAAACGTGCAAGAGTGGTTTGAATGCAGTGATGGTATGAGGGACAGAAGCTGGCAGACACAAAAAAAGCTTCCTTGCAAAAGGAAATTTAACAATAAAACAGAAAAATTAGATTAAATGCAGTAACTTCATAATTACAGTTCTTTGTCATACAGCAATTGTTTGAGAAAGAAACAGGTATTATCATACCTCTTAAAGCTTTGCAATCAATTACTTCTACATGAGCATCCAATCTATCAAATGCTTCTTTGCAGATGGCCTTTGCTAATGTTGATTTTCCACTTCCCTGTAAAAATAAAAGTGAGCTAATGCAAAAGTTATGCTAAAGCAGAAGAACTATTTGCTTCTGTTTCTGAGGAACTTCTATCAAAACACACATCAGCTAAGCTGGGAGGAGTGTGAGCACTTTGCTTTTACAACTCAGAAGCCTACATTTATTCCATCTCTGCATCACTTGGTAGAGACTGAAGCCATGGGCTGAAAAAAGCCTAAGTCAAAATTGGAGTGGGTACATCCACTACAAACAGTGCTGTGATTCCACTTTTTCACTGTTGTCTTTATTATGATGGAATGTGGTGTTAAATTCCACCACGAGAGACAAAAGAAAAATCAGAGCATTAGCTATACTGACATTTTATGTTAGTTAGAAAATAAGAGAAAATACTGTATTCTTACTTTCAAATATTTCAGAGACAAGAAGCAGCTATTATATAAACACAACGTAGATTAATGACCTATGGAAATAAACTGAAATTGTATTGCTATCAATCTTTATATATGTATATAGATGGATATATGTGTGTGTATATACATAAAACACACAGACGTGTGTGCGTGTATATACACACATACACACACTAAATGTGAATATATAACATAATATGACATACACAATGTTTTACTGTGTCAACTCTGTTCAGCCAACTGCTTGTTTTTCAGCTTGTTCTTTAGTTCCTCGAATTTGCATGGTAACAAAGAGAACTAATGAAAACAGTTCTGTAACTATGGAAAACCAGTGAGGAGAGTTTGCAAGTACAAAGCAGTAGAACACCTACCTTTCCCCCTGTGAGAAGCACCCCTCCACTTCGCAGTCCCACAGCGATACCAGCCAGCTTTTGAGATAAAGGACGACCCAAAAGACTGTGGCTTATATGTTCAAAAGACGACACTCCTAATTTGTCCACTCCCCTGAACAGCACATAAAACATTAAATGGCCTAAAGTAGCATCAGCGCACATGATGTAAATAGTAATAATCGTAGTATGGTGAGGTTTTGATGTTGATTATGCAAAATAACTCATATTTTCATAACTCAATCTGAAAAGACAGCACCTTTATTCTATAGAGGTAACACAGGGGGCACAGACAATGCAGATTACCCCTGCTGTTGAACAATTAATCGCTCAATGTACATCACCCTAGCAGGAGGCGGGTCTCAGACAACAGAGCTAACTTCAGCTGTTGGGGTTTCACCTTGTTGCAGGTCCAAGTAACAACCTACTAAGGGATCTAACAAATTGGTAAAACATGGTGCACATCTGGGTCAGATAACTCAGCCTTTCAGAAATAAAGCAGCACATAGTTCATTTGCAGACATCTTTATCCTTCACCTGTCTTAAATCTTTGTGTCTTTTGACACAACAGTGCTCCTTTCACCAACAGCAAGGCTATCTGTTTTGTATTTTGTATTGTACTGTGAAAAACAAAATGAATAAATACAACTTGTTTTTTTTTTTTTTTTTTTTTTTTTTTACATTCCTACCCTACTATGCTAACCCCTGGTCAGCTCTAATTGCCTCTTCTAAGCTGCCTTTCAAAATGCCAACAGCATAGTAAACAGCATGCTACCACAAGTCTCTCAAGTCCCCTCTTTCCCAACTCTACTTCAAGTTTACTATACAGTACCACTGTTTGCCCTCATACAAATGACAGCAGCATTATGATAGGAACAGCTGAGCCTGACACAAGCCAAAGTACCAAATGATGCAGAATCATGCTGTAAGATCTGCCTCAATTTAAAAAAAAAATAAAAATCACTTTCACTAATATTCTTTTTCATTAATTCCCATTCCCTCATGCATTTTCTACTATGAAGATGTCTCACCCTAAATGGTTTAGTCTTTTGTAAGGAAGGTTTCTGTCTATATCACGCGTAGGCAGTTGGCTGTCATCATCAGCTTTTTGAGTTAGAGGATGTAAAAGAACCTACAACAAAGAAAAATGTTAGTACTTAACATTAAATACAGCCACAAGAGAAGAGTATAGAAGTAACTACCCTTTTTTGGAACCTTTATAAATAATCTATAATATAATCTAGCGTTTACAATGATGTAAACTGGGACTAGGATAAGTGCTGTTTTATGTCAGACTATGCAGCCCATCACATCTCATATCTTTCCCCACCATTAACTGTTCCTTTTACTGTATCCTCCTTGTTGTGCTGGCATCAACACCCGTGAGGCAAGATGATCAGTCAGACACGGAAACTGATTTGGTTGAAACACCTGGCTTTTTTCACAGTCTAGTTTACCAGAGAGCAAGTATGAAAAGCTGAACTATCAAATGGGACTAATTGCAAGGTTCACGGGCTGGAACAGCTTGGTAGGTGATGCTGTTAACAAATGCACATTGTCCTTTCACCTTAACACTGGTCACTCTTACCATTTGTGGAAGACTTCTCTATTTCTCAAATACCGATAGAAATAAAGCTCTTCTACTTTTGCTCAACAGGAACTCTTAACTTTGCAGAAAAAAAATCTATACTGAACAGCCAAAACAGGACATCTTAATTCTCTGCCAGTTTAAAAGTTAAAAAAAAAAATTATCCTACTATTACAACCATTACCCTGGAGTCAAGAACATTGGCTCAACCCGCATTATTAATAGAAACCCTAATCCCAATCTTTTAAATTTTCTGAGAAAGGAAAAAAGGCACAAGCTATATAAAAGAGAAAGCAGAAATAAAGTTTAAAGAGGCATTGTCTCATCTTTATAGAATCAGCTCCTGTTCATTTAAACTCATCTTACAGTGGTTCAGGGACTAAGAGAAAACGTAACTATGCATAAGGATGGGATGTTCAAGCCTGGGCAATACTGACTTCCCTCTGCTCTGATTTTTCTGACAGCTTGATGCAGACTATGAAAGTCAATGACAAATAAATTTTTTTCCAGGCATGCCTGGAATCTTACCAGTGCCTCAGGCTGCAAAATAACACAAAGAATGCAGGTATAACTTAATGAACAAACCAACAATTATTTAAAATGCTACATATAATTTACTTGTAACCAAATATAACAATTTTAATTACTTGATACCTGATACTATGGGATATTTACTTGTATATTAGTCTTCTGCAGCAAACTGGGACTCAGTATAAAAGTATTCTCAGACTTATCTTCTTCGGTGTGCATGTGATCCATTACACTAAGGACAAACTCCTCCACTCCTGTAAAAACAGAAGGTTCAACCACTAAAATTCCTAATAATTTCAACTTTTATTCTTCACAAGATGAAATATTAATATATTCAGAAATACTAAATATACTCCAAAATGAAATAATTAAAGAAGTTAATCATTATTAAAATATAGTTCATGTTTACAGTTCCAGTGTGAAGAGATATGTTACATTAAATGGTGTACAGAGAGATTAAAAAAGGTATATTGCCTAAATAAAATTCCTAACGGACAGTTAAGATTGGTACATGGTCCTTACCTTCTTTAATATGCAGATGTATGCAGTTTGTGCTTGTCATTATCCATGGAAGATCCTCAGTAGCAGAATCCTTCAGCCAAGCACTGAAAGCACATTTAACATCATCTTCACGTGTATCTTTATGCTACATAGGAAAACAGAGACAAAAAGGGACATGAAACAAGGTATTACTATGACTATTCTCCTTCCATGCATAGACCACTTGATTCTCTTATAGTAGCAGAGAGTTGGAAGAAGACGAACAGTCTTATTTATTTGGAAATTAACACTATGCCAACAATTCTGTCATTTCTGTCACCTGCTCTGTAGAAAGCAACTGCTGCTTTGCTACTTTGCCTTTGCTATGGCAACAATTGACTCTTCCACCACCTTTAACAATTTTATCTTTGGAATACTGATGTAAGGCACAAAGAAGTTTGTTCTTTTATTTATCTATATTGCAAGATCCAAAAGCACTACTCAGCTTCTGGGTTTGAAACAGTGCCAGGTTACCACCAACAACCTGTCACTAACTCTGGCTAGGCACTATATCCACCTTTCCTGTACATCCTGCTTCCTAATTAATTCCTAGCCTAATTAAAAAGAATATGCATCTTCTCCTTATTAGCACGTGTCCCTCAATGCCAATATCTTTTTCCATAAGCAAGACACTTTCACAATTTGAAAACTCGAAGACTCCATGATTTAAGAGGTGCTACACAGTATTTGATCAATGGATTGAGGAAACAAGGAGTAAAAGTTTGGAGGTTCTACCTCCTTCACCCACTGTGATCTCCATCATGTCCTTTAAATAGAAAAATTTTAGAGGTAAGATGCAGAACTATTTGAAGTACTTACCAAATGCAAGACAAAGTTCAACAACTTAAGTATCAGCGACCAAAATACAGAATAATATTACTAGATAAGCTTTGTTAGATCATTGCATTTTCTTGATTTCAGTGACTTACAAAGGAAAAATAACAAACAAATTCCTTTGGAAAGCAGTCATACATGATAGACATCTTCCACTTATCATGTAACACAAACAAATTCAACATTAAAAAAAAAAAAAAAAATACAACAAAAAAACCCAACACAGACAACTTTGACCAGAGCAAATTATTTTTTGCCAACCTATGAACAAATACATGACCAAGAATATCAACTCACTAAGTTCTGTTTGGGTTGCAGTCTAAGAGATATAGGAATTTTAGGAATAGATTCAAGTGACTTAATTCGGACTGTTGAATGCATTTCAATTCGTAGCTTTTTTCTCAGGTCATCTGGAATCTGAAATATTTAAAATAAAAGCAAAGAAAAAGGAAACATCAGAAAATAAAACCACTATAACATTGCATACTGAAGTACAATAACAATTTCTTCAACACCAATAGAACCTCTTGTATCCTACTTGTGAAAACACTTGCTACAGTTGACTGTCTATTAACTTTAAATAATAATAATTTTTTAAAAAAGACAAGAAGATTGAAAAAGGATTCCTCTTAATTCTTAGCATGTTGCAAGAATGCAACAGTTGGTGAATGCAATTTATTTTACATGGACAGGATGCGTATAAACAGGTTGCTATAAAGATCAAAGTTGCACACATTTTCAGTACAGACAGAAATCCAGTGTTCCTGAGCTGTACCAGTCAGTTTGCACCTTGAAAAGGAAACTACTTTTCAAATATTCTGTATTGTTTTAAATGTTTTCAGTTTGGAAATGTGTCTCAGAAATGTTTATGAAGTCTGAAAGACTTACTGGTTGCTGACATTTGGAAAACTGCTCATCTCAAATGATTTTGTGGTAAACGTTACTTCAGCCTTTTGCTCTCACTCTTGATAAAAGAGTAAGCAAATGGTGAGAAGTGTAACGCGTCCAAATAGTCAAACAGTGATTTGGAGTGTATTTGATCTATTTCTCTTGATCCTGCGTGTGTTTCCAGGAAAGAAAGAACGTAAACAGGCTGTATAGTTCTGTTAAAATAAGCTGAAATGTCAGTGTCTGCACACTGGGACTGTGTAACCCTACAGAAAACAATATATAACAGACCAAGAGATTTTAAAATGGTATAAAAGCTAATTATTTGATAGTACTGCAAGATTTTAATGAAAACTTCAACAGTATATAAAAGTACCCGTAACAATAGGATACATTATGCCATTACTTTATAGCATGATGACACCTAGAGTCCAGAGCATATTTTTTAACAATATCTGATGAAGAAACACTTCATTAAGCATTACTGAATGCACGTAAACAGAAACATTCATGTTCTCATGTATGGCTGCCAAGAAATTCTGAAGAAAATATGCACCTCCAGCAACACTGAAGGGTTTTCCCTATTTAGTGCCAAAATGCTAGGGGTGCAGAAACTCAGTGTACACTGCATGATGATAATATCAGTGAGAAGGCTTAGCAAGGCATAGCTCTAGCAATTATTATTTGTTTGACTTTACTCAAGAACCTTCTGCAAATCCTACCCCCAAACTGCACGTCAACTAGCCAGTTCTAGTTATCCAATAGCAAATATTATCCAATAAAAAGCCCCAAAAGATAGTGTGCTCAAACTGACCCAAACTCTTCCAACATGTAGGGCTTCCCCACCGTTGCCATACTCTATGACACTCTTTAGGTCTTCAAATCCATTCCAAACGATCTGAACAACAGATCCCTCACCGGACGCTTGAATGCTATTGGAATTATTTTTGTCTTGCGTACTAGTCAAATGTTTTTGCTTTTCAGATGGCACATTTTGCTTTGCTTCTTGATGACGCTGTCTGGGGGAAAGCAGCTCATTTATTTTCCCATAAGATACTACAGCATTTGGATCCAAATCAGTAAATTCTAAATTCCATGGAAAAATATGAACGGCACTGTATTTCAGAAATGCATGAAGGGCTGATGCATTCTGTACGCTGGGAGGCTGGGACTGACATACTCTAAAAATGGAATCCATGTGAATTAAGTTCAGCAGCTTGTCTTTGAAGGTGCTCATTTCATCTTTATCACACAAAGTCTTTTGTTTCTGTTCAGCCGTACGAGAGAAAATGCTCCCTATGAAATTCCACATATTTGGGAGAACATTTGAGCCAAATGTCACATTTGCATCAGCCTTACTCTGTTCAGGGACTCCTGGATTTAAGTGAGGTTGACTGGCAAAAGGCTCCTTTACAGTTTCGTCTTGCTCCATGTTATTTTTGACAAAACTCTTGAGTAAGATGTCACTTTCTGTAGAAGGCATGTCTATGATGTTTTCCTCAAGCTCACGCGCTTTCGGGCATATCAGAAGCTCTGTGCATGGTTCTAATCTCCCATAGGGGGCTGCTGGCATAAGTGTACCTGAGTATGAACAAATCAGATGAACAAATGCATCCACTCTTGCAAAACAGCTCACTCAAGGCACCACCAAGCATTCACTGTTCTTACCAATTCTGATGTAAATGTGAGTGTGGTGTTCAACCCATACAGGAAAGATGGCTTTTGGGAATACGATTCGGATCTGGTCCAGAAGATGCTTTTCAAGAGAGGGAGCGTGCAGTTCCTGGGAAAATGCGGTATCATTATAAGCTACGTACTTGTACACCTTTAAAACATGCTTGAACATAGAAGTTCTACATATTTTTGTAACACACCATTTGAAATATAAAATACAATGAAAACCCACAACATTTAGTATTTGCTTAGTAGCAGAAAAGAATAGGGAACTGTGACAACAGCTTGTATCTATATTCTCTGTCACTTGCATAAAAATGACATGAAGAGTGGAAAAGGTTTTATTACCAGTATTTCCCAATCATCTGCTGAGAGTGGTTCCACTTCTACTTGCTGACAGGAGGAGACGTGCAAACAGGGTTCCAGGAATATCTGACAGAAGTAACGTTATTTCAAAATAATTTAACTCCTTAAACACATAAAAACTCTACCTAGAAACTTCATCTAGAAAACTGGCATCTTCATTATATGTTTTCACTGCCTTGAACATAGTTCCTCTTAACCACACAAGGTAATTCATAAGCAGAAGATGGGAGTTCAGTGTGTTAGGGATGGATTACATTGCACATGCAATTCACAATATGTGAATGGAAGTGAATGAACACAGCATCCAGAGCTTTTGGATAACAAACACTAGTTTTCATCGCATATTATCAGACAACACCTCTCTGGTTCTGCAAAGAGATATATCTTTTTTAGGGAGAGTATGCTAGGAATGTAAATAAGTTAAGATAAGACACTGCTTTGAGCCAAAATAAAATTTACCACACCAGAGAAAGTGAATACATAGATACACCACACAACAACAAGGCGTAGAGTAAAACAAGAGCAGAAAAGTACAGTCTTTACACTCACACTAATTTTAAACCCCACAATCTGGATGTTGAGATATTAACATCTCATGACACAAAGTTTTGTCTGCCTCTAGGAAATTTTCCCAACTTTTTTCCAATGAAAGAATCATTTGCAAGTTAAACACACTGCCCAAGAGTAAGAGGCAAATTAAACTGCATGTTTAGAGACAGAGGATGTAGGAATATACAGTGGAAGGGAAAATAAGGGAAGAAAATTTAAACCCAAAATGAAGAAAAAAAGAAAAAAGGAAATGGCATTTCAAACCTGTTCTCCATCTGCAATGCCAAGTTTCTCTGCTAAATGCCTGTTCATCTCTGCAATATTTTCACTCCGGTGACCTCGATGCCTTATTTCCATCCAGCTCAAGTATATGGGCTCATCACCACAGGATACTTTCACAGCTTGGCCCTATGAGTTTCAGATAAATAAAATGAATTATTATCACACCAAGCAAGAAAGATTAACTGTAACCGCATAGAGAGCTGAAAGGGATTTAAAAGTGTTTTCTGGATTTTACATGCCTGTTAATACTCTGTAACAATAACCTGCAATGTTTATGATACATTAGTAAAGTGTGATTCCATTAGTGAAGACAGAAAATTTTTGATGCTGGCTGATTAGTTAACTTCTTGTTAATTGAGACTTCCCATAGAATTCTTCATGTTGCCTATCTGCACAACTCTTGTGGATTGATTACATCTTTTATACAGATTTTCACTTTTATGGCCTGTTAAGTAAGGAAACCTTTCTGCACTTCCCTTCTTCTGTATTATTCTGTGTATCTAAAGAACTGTATAGCTGCTACTTCCTAGGTATGGAAAACACATGGGCATATGACTAAATTTCTCCTGCACTCTAACATTCTCACAGATCCCAGGAGAGCTGTCACAAGCTGGGCACTATTTAGAATAAGTCACAAGTCACATCAGCTCATACCTAAATGATTACATCCATCTCTTTCAGAACCACTCGGCTATTTTCATTCCAAACTTAAGAATCTGAATACATTCATCCCATTTTCTCATTGAGACTGTTCTATGCTGCATCACTCAATCCTCACTTCCTAAGGTTTTTGAAAAAATGACTTAACTTGATGAAAACCAAGTGATGAAGACAACATATGCTGTGAATATGCCACTGATACGCTTTTTAAGATAGCAATGTTTCTATGCAGGTCATTTTCTGTACAGAATACACACAATTCACTTCCTAATAATTTCAAATATTACTCAATACTTTGGCAAGATTTGGAAACACGCCTGGTTTCAAGACTGCTTTACCAGAGTACGTAACACACCTGTGCTCACAAGGATAAAGCTTTCCTGCCATGTGTCTCACTCCTCACACAACTCTAAGTTCCCAGGGCTGTTTTAACACCCACTTACCCCATGCCTTCTGCAACCAGATTCAGCTGCAGACTGCACTTTGCTCAGGATCATCAGTTAATATAAGTGGAAGAACTCTCAGTAAGGGCGACGGAGCCCTGGAACAGATTGCCCAGGGAGGTTGTGGAGTCTCCTACGGAGATATTCAACCCATCTGGCTGCCTACCTGCACGACCTACTGTCAGGCACCTGCTTTAGTAGGGGGTTGGACTCGCTGATCTCCTGAGGTCCCTTCCCCTGTGATTCTGTGATTTAACCCCTTTAGAACATCGTGATTCAGCGTTACTTCTACCAGGGCATCAAAGCCCAACCGCCTGTATTTTGCCGACTACACGAAATAAGTAGCCTGCCACAACACGTACGCTTACGCCGGATTTCCTGCAGCAAACGTAACGCCGCGCTCAGGGCCGAATTGCGGCCGGCTGTGCGCACTACCGAGGAGAACGCGTGACAGAAGCCCGGCGCTCGGCACGGCCCCGCCCGCCCGCGTTCCAAGCCGCGCGCCCGCCAGGTCACGGCCGCAGAGCTCCCGGGGAGGGGGCGACGGGTCCCGGCCCGCGCGCAGGACGCGCACTGTCACCATAGCGACGGCGCAGGCGGCGAAAGAGGAGGGCGCCGAACGTCGCCATAGCGACGGGATGCGGTGGGGGGGCGCCGCTCTCCCACAATGCTCTCCGAACGGGGCGTCCCCCGGCCCGGTACCTGCTGCAGGCGGAGGTGCGAGGCCAGCACGGCGGGCAGGTGCAGGAAGCAGTCCCGGGTCCCGCTCAGCACGACCGTCGCCGCGGCGACTCCAGCGCCCCCTCCGCCGGGGTTGCCGCTGCCCCACATGCCGGCGGCCGGCCGGGCCGGGCCCCGCCGCCGCCGCCGCTGCTCGCCCGCCCCGCCCCGCCCCGGCGCCGAGCTGCCCGGTCGGGGGCGGCCGGGCCTTCCCGAGATTCCTTCTCCTCCCCCTGCCGCCCCCGGGACAATGGTACGACCCGCTGCCGACCAATGCGGTCGCGGCATGTACGCGTCCCCGTCCTCCGATTGGCCGCTCCATCGGGGGCTGCGGCTCGTTCCGCCTGGCTTCTCGACGGCGCCCGCTTCCGCTCCTGGAAGAGCCGATAAGAGCAGGGCGGATGCGGCTCGCCGTCTGATTGGCTGCTTGCTCGGCGAGCGAGTGGAGCTGCCTGCGCGGGGAGCGGCGGCGGGCGGGAAGATGGCGGCGGGCGGCGGCGGGGCGCTGGGGGAGGCGTGCAGGCACCACCAGCAGCTGGGCGCCTGCGGGTCGCGCGCCAAGTACCGCGAGGGGCGGCGGCCCAGGGCCGTCAAGGTGCGGCGCGAGGGCGGGCTGGCTGCGCCGTGCGGAAATCGGCCGGGGACTTGTTTGCTCCGCAAACGCTCCGAGCTGCGGAGAAGTGTCAGTTCCGCGACGAGTAGGAGGCTCGCGGCCGTTCCTCCCCGCGGTGGCTCCGGGTAGCTGCACCTCGCTGTCTGCTGGCCGGGCTCCCGGCTTCCTGCTCCTGCGGATCCCAGCTGTGCACGGAGCGCGGCGGGCCTTCCGGCGTCCTGGGAGCGGCTGAGCAGCAGCGGCAACACGAGTGCTTTGAGCTGTTATTTCTGCAGTGAAGCGAAAACGCGGGCGTTTGAGAATGCTCTCCTCTGTTTCTTTCAGGTGTACACCATCAACTTGGAATCCCGTTATTTACTGATCCAGGGAGTCCCTGCGTTAGGTGTCATGAAGGAACTAGTGGAGCAGTTTGCCTTGTACGGTGCCATAGAAGAGTACCACGCCCTAGATGAGTATCCTGCAGAGCAATTTACTGAAGTTTATCTTATAAAATTCCAGAATCTCCAATGTGCGAGGTATTGTACTGAGCAGTAACTGCCTTTTGCTGTTTTAATCCTTCACGGCCTCTTTGTGTATGATCTACATTCCAGAGAGTAAAGCCCTCAGTTCTGCTAACGCCATTTAGTTTCCTTCAGGGTGGCCAAGAAAAAAATGGATGAACGCAGTTTCTTTGGGAGTTTGCTGCACGTGTGCTATGCTCCAGAATTTGAAACAGTCCAAGAAACGAGGGAGAAGCTGCAGGACAGAAGGAAGTATATAGCAAAAGCAACAAATCAAAGAGGTTTGTAATTTTTGTAAGAAGGTTTGTAAGAAGGCTGTGGGGCGACCTCAGTGCAGCATTTCAATACCTATTATTAGATGGGAGGGGAATAAACTCTTTGAAAGGGTAGATAACTGCAGGACGAGGGGAAATGGTTTTAAGTTGAGGAAGGGGAGAAGGTTGGATGTCAGGGGGAAGTTTCTTTACAGAGAGAGTGGTGAGGACAGGCTGCCCAGAGAGGTTGTGGATGCCCCGTCCCTGGAAGTGTTCAAGGCCAGATTGGATGGGGCCCTGGGCAGCCTGGTCTACCATTAAATGAGGAGATTGGTGGCCCTACATGTGGCGGGGGGGTTGGAGTTTCATGATCCTTGAGGGCCCTTCCAAGCCTGGCCATTCTGTGATTGTTTGTAATTGAATTTCATGTAGAATCTTAATTTCACTGGTTGGTGGGTCTTGGTAAAGCCAAAAGCATCCATTTAAGAAAATATTTTGTATTCAGCTTTTTTAAAAGATGTAGAATTAGGATATTTCTCAATTATTTCTAAAGGTGCATTTTTCAGAAAACAATGTTTTAGTTAATGTGCACTTTAAAGCTTTAAAACCTCATTGTTTGCTTCTCTTGTTTTCTTTTCAAAATCCTACCTGAAATTTTAAGCGCTGCCAGGAAAGTGAGGATCAGTTTCTTCCCCCTTGTTGCAGTTCTTTCAGGCATACCCAAAAAGAAAGTTTTGTAAGAGAAAAAAAGTACACAAAGAACCAATCAAAAAAACCCACACCCTTTCCAGCCTGCCGTTTGGCTCTGTAAGGAATGTGGCAGCCTTGCTGCTGAGTTCCCAGGCAGCACTGAAGGATGGACAAGCTGTAAAATAAGCACAGTGCCAAGTACAAGCCTCTCCTTTCTTATGCTTATGTACTTAGATATCATTATCTATTGCAGGAGGTTATTTCTTAAGGTGCTGCTTAAGCAGAATCACAGAAAGGTAACTGGGAATGTAGTGTTGCTGGTAGTGTTTCTGTCACTGTATTGAATACTCCTTATGTGTTAGAACTGATGGCATAAAATAATGAAGCTTTTTTTTTTTTTTTTGGCTTCTTTGTTTTAAAGATTGCTTTCTGTTGAAGAAAACAGAGGGGCCTAGGAAAACCAAGTCTGACTGTCAGTGGAGCACATCAGGATCGTATGCAGCTAGCCACTGGGATCCATCCTGCTTTCCAGATTCTCACGGGGTGTCCCAGAACACGGAATATCCTTCTGGCAATCACAGTCAGGGCCTATTGACTTTTCCCCAGTGTGACAACCACAGTGCTGAAATCTCTGGGAACTTTGGTCAAAGCACATCCCTGTCTCTGAAGACGCATCCAGGAGGATGTGCTGCACCAGTGCCTTTAATTCAGCAAAGAACAGTTCCAGCTGATAACGGAACAGACAGGTTTATGCCTCGTACAACTCACCTGCAGGAACGTAAGAGGAAGAGAGAAGAGGGTAACAAATCTGCCCTCACTGAAACAAATGTGGACAGTACTGACATCATTATTGGCCCACAGCTACCAGAAATACCTAAAGTAGATATGGATGATGATTCACTGAATACTTCAGCTACATTGATTCGAAATAAATTGAAAGAGGTATGGATTCTTAAAGTTCTGGTATTTTCACACATCCTTTAAAAAAAGTACATTTATAAAATGCTTGCCAAAAATACATTTTTCCCTTCCCTTCCCAAAATATCCAAGTCCAAAAAGTGTACCAGACTTTGTTTTGAAACACCTCTGCTATGGAGAGCAAGTGATAAAATATTTAATAGAGTATATCATGGAGCATCTGAAATGGTTTGTGTGATTGAAATTTTCTCAAAAACAAACAAACAAAAAAAAGAAAAAATAGCTAACACACTTGCATTTCTTAAGAGTTTTAGCTCTCTTATATTTAATGCTGCCTTTGGTGCTACTTCTCGCCCTTTTCTATTGAAAAAATCAATGCAAGTGTGATTATAAGAACGTATGCCTGCTAATAGTGAAAGACTGAAGACACAGCCTTATTCTAAAACTAGCATTAAAAAAACCCAGCAATGGTTATGCTTCACTTAGAATTTTTTTTTCCTATTTCAGGTAGCAGAGTCTGTTTCGAGTACATCTGTGGAAAAGCCAGGCAGTACTGCCACCAAGCCACTAGTAAAGCAGAGGCGAAGAATATAGATACTGCTGGCAGCATCTTTCTACAGTTCTTTAGAGGGGATATAATTTAAAATACTTAGTTTTGTTTTTTAAATTAAAAAGAAGTGTTTTATATTGCATTTCCAAGCAATTCCTTGTTAAAAATAGTACAGGATAAAAACTAAACCAGTATAACACCATAGCGACCTTGTCCTGTGTATTTAAAGAACTGCAATTAGGTAAAGTAATAAAAGCAAATTCTATTTATTCCATAGCTTTTACAGTAAAGGAGAATTGACACTTAAGATATCAATCGTTTTGTGGTGCTTTTATTTCTACTGTCCTATGAGGAATGATGAAGAATTCATTGAACAGTGTTCCAGTTGGAGTTACAGTTTACGCTTTTCCTGGAAGGTCCTCCTTTCAAATGCCATACTGCTCTGTTAAATCAGGAGAAAAAGAAGTTTTTTCTCAGTTAACTGGAACATTTACATTTAGTTAGAAAAAGAGGGCCAACTGAAATGTATAAGTAGTGAAACAATTCTTTGTAGCATGGAAAAGCTAAATCCAGTATCATTACTGTCATCAAGGAACTGATCACAGTGTTTGAAGTTATAACCACGCTAGGAAAGCTTGTGAATTCTGAGCTTTCTTCATGCTCAGAATGCTCATAGCTAAAATCTATTGGTTTCTGGGGATTTGGAAGGGTGTATAAATAGAGTTCTTTTTAAGAATGGAACTAGAGACCTAGTAAAAAGGTACCAGTTGGGTAGGGTGCAGAACGGACACAAAAATAGTGGAACCAAGAAACTGACTCAGTTTCCTACCTGTTGCCACAAGTGGCTAGAATTGTGTTCCTGATTTACCACCAGTTCTGACAAAAAGCAAATCATTTTTCTGTGCTGATCAGTGAACGTAAATGCTGTTAAGAAGCTCTTCAAAACTTTCCCTTGATGGAGAAAAATAGAAGTACTGACCCTGGGTCACTGAAAACCTACTGCCAGCCTTTTAAAATGTGACGTTTTGAAAATAGCTGCTATTGGGGTGGCCTGAGATAATCCAGACTGCAGCCACAGCTACAAGACTCCTTCCTTCTGTCTGTCACCAGGAAGGTGAGCTGGCATGAAATGTAGGTTCTGAGCAAATAAATCCTTGCATTGTTTTCAACAATGTTATGGAACTTTTCTGTTTCTATGCATGTCAGAATCTTGTTTTTCCATTTCTATGAGGGCAAGACTGTTGGCATTTAAAAACAAAATGCAGTTCAAAGAGTATAATGATGGATTAGTAAAAAATTACTATTATGAAGCAGACATCTATGCTTCAGTTTGATTTAACACTGAGGAAATCACTGCATCCCAAATGACCATCTCTCTGAATTGGATGCACTGCTAATAAATAAAGCTCAGTTGGATGGAATTTAACAATAGTAGCACTGTATTAGATTAGAGATTACACTTCTAAGGTATTTTCTCAGAAGGTTACCAGTCTCTACCAAAAGAATGGCAGTAGAGCCAGTGGCACAGAAGAAAGAACAAACACTGCATTCCTAGAGAAGTTTCAGATAAACTGCAAGACTCTGATCTCATTTTCTTAGCCTGGGAGGATGCTTACTGAGAATCATTTATTGTATTTCTGCCACAGCACAAACAAGTGGCATGACATACTATGTTTCTATGCTCCCTGGTATATGTGTTTGACTGTATCAGGAAATGTGTACTGTGACAGGCAGACATGAAGTCAGAAAATCTCACAACTGAAACACCAGATGAATTCAGCAAACTTCATACAAAGACAGTTAATACCATAATTTGAACGTATAGTTAAAAATAGTAAGAAGATATGTTTTTTTTAACTGAAGGCTGATGTACCTTTACGTCTGGCAAACACGGTCCAAAGGCTTCTAAGAGAAGATTTTCATTTTTGACAGCTTCTTCAAAGTCCGCAAAAGAAAGTTTGCCATCATGGTCATGGTCCTACACGAGGAGAAGTCCTTAGCAAAGTATTGTAGTAATTGCCTGCTTATTTAACAGATATTTCATTCACGTGGATTTTTTCTTTAAATGGAAAAATCTTCCTTGGGCCATCTATCTGCTCAGACAAGATCTTTAAGTAGAGTTTGTCTCTACTTACAGCATAAAAGATGGAACAAGCTCAACTATCTAGCATAGCTTTGCTAACAGAATTCCTGATAGGGCAAAATGTTCATGTGGGAAGAGCTCGGAATGAGAACCCTGGAGACAAATCTCAACAATGGCTGCACAAGGATAAAGGTAGAAGAAAATGTTAAGATGCGTTCTATGTATTTACACTGTGAGTATACCTACATCCTTGAAATACTTTATGTGAGTGGTTTTATTGTAGGTATACTTCTGCCATGTCTTTCTCAGTGTGTTGACATAGCAGCACATGATGGAGTATGCTACTGCCTGCTCGCTTCTGACTGCAGAATATACCTCTGTAGGTGGAAAAGAAGCATCCTTGTGTTTTTTGCATTTCTGTAATTTGAAAACCTCCTTTTTCTACAAACACGGCAGTGTAAAGCAACAAATGCTACAGTAAGCATTTCTTTAATCCTTATAAAGTAAAGGCCTTAAGTAAAAATAAATAATAAGTAATAATAAATAATTTAAAAAAAAAAAAGGTGCACTTGAACTATCTTGAACTATTACCCAAGGCATAGGGCCAAACTGAAATTCTTGAAGATCAGCCACAGAACCCTCATATGGGGAGCACAAGCTTAAGAGATGTTAAGTGTCACAATAAGAGAGTACTTGCCATTTTCTTCAGTGCTATGTCTACCAAGTCCTTAATTCCCTCATCAGGATCTTCTTCTGATGGTTGTTTGAGAAGGCTGTTTTTCAGCATTTGAAACATCTCCTCTCTTGAAATATATCCATCACCATTCAGGTCATAAACCTCAAAACAATCTTTTCAAAAGATAAATTTAAAGTTCATACAAACTATATCACCCATTAATAAAGCTGTTGCCTATAGACAGAAAATATGAATTGTATGTTGTACAGCGTATGTATTGAGCAACATTTAACATATTCAGATTAGATACTGGGAAAAGGTTCTTCACCAGTGGGTGCTTGGGCCCTGGAACACATTCCCCAGGGCAGTGGCCATGGCCACAAGCTGCTGGAATTCAAGCAGCATTTGGACACTGCTCTTAGACATAGGGTTTGAATTTTGTGTGGTCTTGTATGGAGTCAGGAGTCGGGCCTGATGACCCTTGTGGGTCCCTTCCAACTCAGGATGTTCTATGATTCTCGTACTTTTTATGAAATACACCTATCACATTTTGATACTGCTCAATTATTGCCTATTTACCCATTATAGTTGAAATCTACTTCTTCAGTTCATAGAAACCGTAGTAGCTTACAGATCTTAACTTTTCTAAGAGTAGCTTTTTAGAACATAAATGAGGTTCTCGTTTAGAAACCCAACTTCTCATGAGTGGGACCAGCTGTCTGTATCAGAAGGCCTTCGAACATACAAATCACATCCCAGTTACTTCAGAAACTGGTTTAGAAAAATAGAGGAAAAAGAATGAGTTGTACTAGCATGGAAAAAGCAACTTTAGTGTCTCTAAAGGCAAAGAGCAAATCTGCAACAGAATAGTTTCAGCACAGGCATCTGACTGATGTACCTTGCAAATTCTTCTGCCTCCCTGAAATCAGAAATCTAGGACTATAATACATTTCAGTATCCTTCACAAAACTTATTTAAAAAACAAACAAAAGTTTTTACTTTGGGGGCAGATTTTTTTTTCCTCTGCTAATGGCTTTGTTACAGTGAAAAACTGTACTGGCATAAACTTATGATAAACACCACTGCGTGCCATCACAGAGCAGTATATCCTAGAGTGCTCACTGCTGGGCTGCATATTTTATGGCCTGTGGTTGTTCTGATGTTACATCCTGGCACATACCCTAGTAGTGTGACATCCCAAGTCGTGTTCCAGTGCAATGCTTTATTATGAAATTTGACAGCATATTATGCATGGCTGATGCTGAAACCAGAACCACAGAAACAACATGCTGTCGTTCTCCTTCTTCTATAAAACTCCCCCTCCACCCCCAATCTCTTCCTCCCTTCCCCTCCTTTTTGCTGCTTTTAAAAATTCTAGAGTTCTTGCATTTTTTTCTCTACCACCTTTCTCCATCATTACTCTGAAGGTTCTTAAGAACATCTTAAAAAATGGACTTTCAGTTTTTCCATCTATACTTCCAAGCTGAAGAACTGCTAGAATCAACGTAACTGCTGCTGTGTCCCCGTTGTGCCAGTACATGAATGATGGCACAGGTCTTGTTTGGCTTGAGGGGGCTGTTATCTAGCCACCCCCATCCCCTTAAACTACACGTTTACTTCCAGCTTTGTGTGGGAATATAAAAACATAAATCCTGTCAAAACCATACAGTAGAACAAGCTTCAGTTCAAAACATTTTCTGTCAGCAACACAGTAAGAGTTTACACAATAATCTGTCTCAGAGAAATGGTTTCAGAAATCATTTTCACTGAAGCTACAGAAGAAAACTTGTCAATTATTAAACACTTTGATTAACTAATCTATTAAAAAATGAAGGTGATGTGTAATTCAACACTCCTGAATACTATAATTACCACTAAGTACTAGCATGCAAATAAACCTTACACTTAATCCTTTCTTCCAGTGTCCCCCGAAGAAATACTGACAAGCCTTCCACCCATTCCACCACACTGATGCAATTATCATTGCCTCTATCGAAAGTGCGGAACACTAGAAAGGGTTATTAGATGCATTTTAAATTTATGTAATACAGAAACGCAAATAAATATTTCCTTATGTTCAGTGAAAAGATAAACACATTTTTCCTCAAGCAGAGAAACACCTTCACGAAGTCCAGGACAGAGCCCTCCACCAGCTGCAATGAACACCACGTCCTGGAGCCACAGAAGGAAAGACAGTGGCACTGCGCTGCCCCCTTCTGTCATGGCACTAAGGGTGGCTGGACAGACCTATCCACACTCAGCAGCCCAGGTGTTCCTTATCTGCCAGGCCTTCCTCATAGAAGAGTGTGAGCCCTCCCAAGCCATGGGAAAACCATTCCGCATAAAGAAATATACTCAGCGTGACTCTTCCTTGGCTGCCCCTACATGGCTGAGACAACAATCCTTTGTCCAGCAATGCTCATTGGGTCAGCAATGTACTTTTTCCTCCCCTATGGACACTGGCCTTCCACCTCCCTTCCACCCACAGCTCACACAGAGCTAGCAACTGTTCGCATACAGCTTTTCTGCTTTGTCAACCTCTTTCACAGCGATCAAAGGGGTTTTCTTGGCAGTAGGGATCCACTATTCTCACTGGAAACCAAACGGAAACTAGTTTCAGGTTTTCATGTAACCTGGGAAGTCTTCAAGGGAGCTGTCGCAGATCGCTGTTCAGCAGGGCTGGCCAAGGCTTACACAGGAAGCACCGCAGCCCTGCTGAGCCCGCCGGCCTCACCTCTGTCCATGAGCACGTCGTCCGTCATGCCGAAGTCGCGGTGCAGGGTGTCGAGGAACACGTTGCGATCGAAGCCGACCGCGGCGAAGCGGCTGTGGGACGCGCTCATCAGCGTGTCGAAGAGCCTGATGAGGCATTCCACTTCACCTCGATTAACTGGGAGCCGAAACACAAGCAGACCTTATCACCGACGGAGCGGAACGGCGGTGCAAAGAGGAAAGCCGCGGGACACAGAGACCTCACGCATTAAACCGACACCACCCGCACCTCCCCCCGGCACCTCGCGCCGTTCCTGAAGGAGCAGACGCCTCAGGGCCGGGCAGCGGGGCACAGCGAACGGCCCCCGGCCACCTCCGGCCCCGCGCGGCACTCACAGTGCTTGGCCGAGCGGCTCAGCGACTCCACCAGCTGCTGCAGCCGCTTCTTGCTCATGGCGGCGGCTTCCTCGCCGCTGCCCGGGCAACCCGGGCGGGGCAGCCGCCGGGCCCGGCGCGGCATGGCGGGGCTGCCGGCTCGGCTCCCGGCGGTGCGGCAGCCGGGTAACGCCCCGCGCGAGGAGACACCCGTCGGCTCCGCCCGGCCCCCGCAGCGGCGGTACGCGCCCCACGGCAGCGCTGCGGCGCGGCTACCGCCTGCTGCGCGTGCCGGATGGGCGGCGCCGGGACGGCGTGGCTCGGGCAGGTCGGTCAGCCCCGCTCCGGCCCTTACCCCTTAAACCGCAGCCCGTCGCCCTTTCGGTACGCGCGGCACCGTGGTTTTTTTCTAACGAGGAAAAGAAGATGCAAGAGGAGTCTCTGTGAGGTTGTCTAATGTATTGAAAACCAAAACACATTCCATCGGCAACGTGAAAGCGGCTTTGCTGTGAAATGACAAAGCCTGTACGCTCCTTAATAACTACACCACTTCCAAAGCGCTGCGAGTGTTTGTGAAGCACACAGCTGACAACAACGGCAGTTCTATTCAGACTAATAAAATGACATACCGGCCTATGGATGTGGAAGACTGCGGCCCTCATTCCCATTTTTATTTCTTTCTGTTGCAGGTAGTTGTGTAAAAGTCAACGAAGGTATCACACAGAGCAGAGCATTTGACGCGGTTCATTACAAATGGTTACCAGCACTGCAACGCCACAACTGAAAAACAAAAACACAAAAGCCCCCAACCAAACCCCTACTACTCGCTGCCTTTATTTTACCTCACTGACACAACGGGGCCGAGGATCAGTAGCATCAGCCAACAGTATAAAATATGCCACCTGACTGTTCAGTGCGGGACACTGCTGCGACTCAATGTTTATATCTTCTGAGAACTCAACAGAAAAGTCAATGTCACTGTAGAATGACAACGTCAAATCATCTTTCTCCCCTCAGTTTTTATTTATGATCTGCAGACTAATTATCAGTTATGAAAGGTCTTGAAATCCTTGGCAATAAAATACTTCAAACGTCGGTATGTTAGAGGTAAGTTAAAGTTAGCACCTGTGCAGTGGCAAAAGGGGTGGATCTTCCTGTCCTGTCTAGCTGACCACTCAGACACATGGGTGGTTGTTAAAGGCTAAAGCAGGCACAGCCACGGGTACTTCAATGGAAGATACAATGAGAATTTCATGTAAAAACTAAAATCTAACGGTTGCTTGTGTTTTCTTGCGTGCACATTTAATTTATAAAAGCTTATTTTCAATTCCTAAAGCAACTAATTTAAAATAAAACAGCTTTATGATTTAGGTCAACGTTCTGTAGCCCTCAAGTACAAAAATATAAATACAAACTGTTTAAACAGCATATTTAATGAGATTCTGGCAGTATGTTTTTTTTCCTTAATCTAACAAGATGCGTCATGTAACAGGTCTGCCACTGAACTTGCTCAGAGTAAAATCAGCTTCAATATGAAGCTGTTAAGGTATCAAAACCCTGCTTTTTACATGCTAAATATCTTCAGCAAGTGTGCACTTCAACACAGCAATGAACTTAACTGTAAGAATAACTAAATACATACATGAAACTCTGCATGTGGAACATAATCTAGAGAACTGGTTACAACAAATGATTACCTGCATTTCGTTAATTTAATAAAGGTACAAATCATGCAAAACAATCCAAAAGGTAATGCGAAGGGAAAAGAAAAAGCTACCGGAGTTTGCAAGAAGTGTTCAACTAAACCAAAATTACACTAAATGAAATATGCTTATTTACTAGCACAGATCTATCGCTATTTCAAAGAAGCAGAGGTAAAGTCTTCTGGCTTTGAATGTCAGTTATACTGCAAAATGTCATTGCTCTTGCTTAATGCAGAAGCACATGCTCAGAAGCCCAGAACTGCTTATTCAGAAAAAGTCTGCTGACAATAGTTCTGGCCTCTCTGGAACCAGAGATGCTGCGTGGATTAAGAATAGCAGAGATTTGCAAGGATCAAGGCAAAGGCACCCTATTCAGTTAGCCAAAATGGTAGCATTCCCTTTCTCATAAGCATGGAGATGGTAATGGGGCAATTACTACAAAGGCAGCATTTTATACGTTGTCATTAATTTCCCGTTTTGTAAATGCCATTCGCAGACACCAGCTGGTAACTGTTTAAGTATAATATAAACCTACAAGATGAATTTGGGATTTTATTTGTCCTGATTTACAAATAAAGACTATTACTAATGCCTTAAAACACTACTTTAAGTATCTAAAAAGTTTAACTCTTACTTTCCAATATTTTACATCTTAGCTGGACTACCATCTTACGTTGTTTCAAACATCTAACACTGCTTACTGGACTTAATAAAAGTTGTACCTCATGTATTAAGCAGCAGGCAATAACAATGGTCTTCCCCAGCACAGCTGCATCTGGCTGGCTACTGAAAGATTAGGAGTATTTCTAGAACACAGGAAAACTCATGCAGTTTGGTAAAGTTTGTTATCATTTCACAGTTTAAATTTCCTTCAGTCATTGCACTTTTGTTGATAGTCTTGCTTTTGTTGTTTTTTTTTTTTAAATACTATTCCAAATCTGAATTTGAACCAGCAGCTTTCTTTTTCTTCTTTTTACTATGCTTCTTGTGCTTCTTTCTCTTTTTTGCTTTATCCTAAAAAAAGAAAAAAAGCGAAAAAGGAAGTTACAGTATGAGAAAACTGCCATCTACTAAATTCCATTCAATAACAGTGAGAGCATGGAAATGAAAGTTTTACAAAGACATTTTGGAAGATGTTTCTGTAAAAATCTATGGCACTTCAGAGGCGACTTTTATAAAAGCCTACTGAAAAAAGAATCACAAAAAATAGTTTATGATTTGCACTATTATGAGGAGTTTTCAATTTATCCATCATGGTCTGGCTACTTCACACCCCTCAGCATCATCACTATCATATTTCTTCATCTTTTTAACAAATTTTCAGTGCTTTATAGATTTCTGAGAGAGTAATTTGCTTTGAAATCTTATGTATATGGGAGTAACTTGGCTGTCTATAGACTTAAATTAGGTGCTTGTATTCACAGTGCACTATACTAGGCTAAAATCTCCAGCATTTGCACCTTAATTAAAACAAAAGATATAGTTTCAATTTTAAATATTCACATATACACTTAATTAACACCACCAGATTCAATCAAAAACTGAAAGATACAAACTCATCCTTTTGCAAGCAGAAGTTCAATTGGAATTCTTCAGTAGGTGTAACAACATAAACAAAGCAAATTTGCTACAATATCTTTGTTCTATACACATTACTTATCTCTTTTAAGGAAAAAAAAATAGTCACTGGGAATTTTATGACAAACTAACTCAAATTTCACATACTGAAAACAGTACTGAAATTCCTGTGCTCAGGTGCCGTAACTCATTTGGGAAACTGAAGTACCTATTTACAAACAGTGCTGCTCACAGTGCAGACAACGTAGCTCAGAACTACAACCCTAACTCAGGTACATGTGACATATCTGAGGTTCTACCCTATCACTGCTGAACCCTTGTCCCACCTTTATCATCAGAGAAAGTATCCAAAGCAGAGAAAAGCAACAGGTTACCAGCAGCATTTCATTTGGTTGAGGGAAGAATTATATTAGTATTATGATGCTGCAGAGATTGAATCCTAAGGCCTTTTTTTATAGTCTGGTAGAGAAAGCGTACAAAGGAATATTTATACACAATAAACCTACAAAGGAACAGCCTCAATAGCTATAGACATGTTGCTACCTGATACTACAAAGAAATCTGTAGTTGTTAGGCTGGTACAGGGTAAAACGTATTTTGACTTGATGCAACGAATGTTAAATACAACTCAATTCATACATATCTATGTAGTTAAAATAGTGACAAATTCTTCCCCTAATTATGCAGCTGAAAAAGTGATTTCAACAGCTAAAGAGAGAAATTTCAAATTTCAATTAATGTGACTTTAACTATTAAACATTTGTGTTACTGTGAAATTATAAGTTAACCAAGTGCAAGATATGGATGTCCTAAAACTACGGTATGACTATAAGGGATACTTGCTGTTGTTTTCTCTTTTTCCTCATTGCTTTTCTTCTTTTTCACTTGAACCTAAAAGGAAAAAAAATAAAAAAAATCAGATGTAATGAGACAGCAGCTTTGGAAATGCTGTTTTATATGAAAGATTGAAGTTTTGTTGTATATAAATGAGAAATGGCACAACACTGGCAGAGCGTTCCCAACTGAGCGGTTGCTGACTATAACAGTGCTTTATTCTAGAGTAACTATGATCCTATAAACATGTGATTTTGGGCACTCTGCTATTTAAACACAGCAGCACAAGCAGCCAGCAGAGATCTAACGGTAAAACTACTGAGTGAATAAACTGGTTGAAATTTTAATGGAAAAACCTTTGGAACCTTTTGGTGTTATGTAATTCTACAGGAATACAAATCCTGAGAGGAAATACACAAGGGTGAGAGTAAGATTATGTCCAACACTTTCTAGATGAATGGCAAAAGGCAGCCAAAAAAGCTGAGCAATCTTGGAATCTTGCCTGTGTGTATTCAGTGATCAGAGAGAAATCTTGTGAAGCACCACTTAGCCTCATTTTATTAAACTCTAAAACATCCATGAAAAGTTTCAGGAAAATTAATTCAGAATAACCTGTAGGTGGTAGGAGTTGCACTAAACAATTCTTATCAGAACCATCTAATAAAGAGAAAAATACAACTTTGAACATGCCACATGCTTAAAATCAACTGTATAGAACAGAACATTTCAATAATATATTCAATTTAGGCTAGTTTTAACTGTTTACTCATGGGAATCACTAAGATAAAAGCATTACAACATCTGAAACTTAGCTTTCTGACCTCCTCTGTCTGATCCGGTTCTGATAAGGATTCTGATGATAAAGGCCCATCCCCACGATCGACTTTCTTCCTCTTTCTGTGATGATTTTTGCCATCCTACATAAAAGAATATATTTGCAAGTAACGTTAAGCCTTTCAGATGTTATGAAACTTCTCCTTTAAAATTATATGGAAATATTATTTCTAAGTTATGAAATATATTTAAAAAATTATGCATTAAACTAATTATTCATCAGCAAATCATCATAAAGTTAAAATGCTTTCACAGTGAGAATATAATAATTTTCCGTGTGTTGCTTCATTACCAAGATACTGCAACTTCTTAAGAATGATATAACAGTACAATACAGTCTCTTATTTTAAATGAAAACTTACAAAGGAGCAAGCATTTTAAAATAAAATGCTTCATCATTTCAAAAGACTGTAGAGCAAATGAAAATGTCTCAGAGTATGCACAAACAATGTTGCTTTGGTGCTGATTAATAAAAAGCTCCCTTTAGATTTGTGCCTCTGGCATGGGACATGCTCTTTCAACATTTTATATAAATAGTTTCAATATATTTAAAGAGCAGTCAAGCAGTCTTTTATTTTTCAGTTTTAGTTTTTGTAATTCAGATCCTGCAGAAGATTGTTCTGATGAGCCATCTGTTTTTCCCTACACTTTTTCAAGTAAGCTTTGCTCTGGACCAAGCAAGGGATTTCTAAGAGTGAAATTATTTTCCTCCATTTCCTCCATTCTAAGTAAAAAAGAAAAAAAAAAAGGAAAAAAAAAAACAGTAAAAATTCTTACTAATCATCTTTTTGAGTGCTGACATTACTTATATCAACCCTCCTACTTAGTCTATTATAGGTACCACAATCCTTTCCCAGAAGTACTCATGAAAAGCACATATGATGTAACCCATCTGAAAAGGCATCTTCAGAACAGAAAAGACCTGTAGCCCTCAAAAGCCCTTTGATTTCAGAAGTAAAAGCAGCAATACAGCTTAACCAAGATTAAGGGACTATGGTAGTCACTTGCTCTTTGAAGAGAAGATACTCAAGAAGAGTTGTTGGGAAATGAGAACTGGGGAACAAACACAACAAAGAAAAAAAAAAATCAACATCTGCCTGATGTAATGGAAATTTTATACGTCAAACCCAATCTGGTTGATTTTAGTAGCAGAGAGCAATGTGTTAACAAAGGTAACTGAAGAGAAAGACTAGGGCTGACACTGAAAGCTTTGTCAGTTTACACACAGAAATAACTAACATTTAAGTAAACAAGATTATTTACATTCAACACAGTAGAAGGAGGAAAGCCCTCAGACATGTGTGTACAAAATGAGTGAGATGTGGGCGAGGAGGGAGGGATTTTGTGCCCAGAGAAAGACAGAATAAGATAAACCTGCTTAAGCTAATACAGTTTTCTCTGTAATGTTTTAAAGCAGCTATAAGTAAAACATGTAATTATGACTGCATTTAGACAAAAATATCCTCTGCTTTCTATTACTTAATTTAGAATAATGAGCCAATATACTATCAGGTGTGTCACTGAAATACCATAAACGCTTTTAGGCCAATTTAACTGTTAATGTTAAGCCCCATATACTAGAATGCTGATGATCTACTACAGCAGATTAGATACTTGCTTCATTTACCTTCATGACAAAACCAGACCCAGCAGTTTCTACTGGCAATTACTAACATAGGAACCTAAAAATCTTACTCAAACTGGGGCCACTGAATTGTCAAGTTTTGGACAAGGATCATAAGTGTAAGTTGAAGTATTCAATACTTTAAAAAAAAAAAAAAAAGTGTGAAGGGGTGCTGGGGGACGGAGAATAGAGGAGTAGAAGAGACCCATTATATATGTAAAATGAAGTTCTGATGCAGGTATTTAAAAAGTAAAACTATACCTTCTCTTTCTCATGGTCTTCCTTTGACTTCTTCTTTTTTGTGCTGTCCTAGGTAGAAAGAAAAACATCCACCATGACAAAATTATTCCAGAAATTGCAACAGCAGCCTGACTCATTACCTTTTGCTGTATACTGAAGATTGTTAACTTGCAGCTAACATGACCAATACAAAAAGCAACAAGATTTTGATGGCAGCTGCTGATTTCTAGAACAAGCAGTGAGAAAAGGTCTCTATGGAATCAAACAACAGAGAACTTACTCAGAGCAGTACACCTAAAGTGCCTCTAGAAAGGATACCAGCCACTACTACCATCACCAGATACTCCTCTAACCTCCAGCAGTCTGCAGTTTTTATTCTCCATCCATGCTCCTCTCAATGGATGACAGTGGTTAAACCGAGATTGCAATGGAGTTTTCTATCTTCTACTTTCAAAAGTGAGAGTATCTCTGTGTCCGTTTATGTAGGAAACCTTTTCAAACTGCCACTAGCACAAATTCACAGTTTGATGCAAACAGTGATTCATCAGATTTTACACCATTCTGAATTAGGAATTCCAAGAAAATTCCAGCAAAACGCCAGCCCACACACAATGTTATTATTTCAAAAGGAAGCACAGTTACTGTCCACTACCACAGAAAAATGGTAACAAAACAGATCGCCACATACATCTTCAATAACGTTGTGCCTGCAAGCACACTCTCCACTACTTTCTTTTAAGTACAAAAAAAAAAAAAACCCAAACTTTCAATTTATTACTTATTTGTGAGGCTGAGAGGTCCAACAGGCAACTATTCAGTCCAAACACACTCAGGAAGGCAGTATTCTGGCCACTGATTCCCTGAAATAGCTGCATTTTCACAGATGGTATTCAATTCAGTAATAGCATGTTGACAAGAACATTACAGAACATTTTCATTTTTGAACTGTTAACATAGTATTAAAACAAAACATCTGAGCAGCACAAAAACTGCTTATGTCTGAATTCAGAAAAGTAGATAAAAAATGATGGAATATTTATTTTCTAAACAGGAACTGTATTCCGCCAAGACACTGTGGACAGCAGAGGTACGTTCCTGATCACAACTTGAAAGATACAAGCACAGCTCAGCTACAGTAAGAATGCGTGACTTTGAATACAGCAATTACAAAGTCAGAAACACTTGTCTTTATAACACAGATCAGAGACATTTCCTGAGGGTAACGTGCTCTTAATTACCTTGCTGTCTGACTCAGATTCAGAAGCTGAGCTTGATGAAGATTTCCGTGAGGAGCGATGTTTCTTTTTCTTTTTTTTCTTCCCCTGCTTTTTATCCTATCCACAAATATGGTAGGAAAAAAGAAAAGGACAATCCTGAATTTATTTTCACTAGATATTAAAAACTTATATTACATGCAAAGAATAGGGAATGCCAAATTCCTACATATTATCATTTTCTCTTGAGGAATAAATATACTACAATTGATTCCTTTAGTGGAAAATATTTGTAACTCTTCTGCATTAAAAAAAAAAACCTAGGGTAAAATTTAGTTTCCCCAGATTCTGTTTATCATTTAGATGTATGCTACAGAACCTGACTATGTCTAAAAAAGTTTTATACTAAACTAGTAAAAATAATGTGGTGAGTTGGGGGGATTCTACTGGAAAAGCATACAAATCCAAGTTAGCACAGCAATGGATTCAGTTTACAAGCTAGCCTCCCAAAATACATTTTTTTATGAAGAACTTATTGAACAGATACATATCTAAAATTCACAACTGTATCATATGTACCAAATATACCAAATTTAAATAGTTTTATGCAAATGAAGCCCTCAAAGAATATTTTAAAATATATTGCCAAGATCTGTGTTAAGTCTCATGATGAAGTGTGAGCTGGTATTTAATTCGACTTTTTATACAAACTATCCTTTGACAGAAAAATATGCATGCCGCTATGCATTCTACTTCCTATCAGATCAATATGTTACTTTTGTTTTCCCTTCATTTTCTAGAAAGGATAGGCTAAAAGCCTTATTCTGATCACACACTTTTTATAAAGGCATGTAGTGACAGGACAGGGGGTCTGGAAGGAGGTAGATTTAGAGTAGATACTAGGAAGACATTCTTTACTGAGAGGTTGGTGAGACAGTGGAACAGGCTGGCCAGAGAGGTTGTGGATACCACCTCCCCAAGCATTCCAACACCTGGTCTGGGGGGAGATGTCCCTGCCTATAGCAGGGGGTTGGAACTAGATGATTTTAGAGGTCCTTTCCAACCAAAACCATTCTATTATTTCTATGATTACAGTCATTTTTTTCTTTGCTTTTTACCCAGTAATACTGGTTTGACATATGTCAAAAAAGACTGCATAAGGAGGCTGCTTTCAGCATCTGCAGAATTTGGGATACTCTGCAAGCCTTCACAGCAAGATGCTCATGCTCTATTTCTTCCTCAAAGATCTTAGCTGTGTTAATAGGAATTTAGAGGTTAAGATTTAGAATATTTCAGAACTGCTGACACTATACTAAATCCAAAGAGTATCTCAAGACCAGAACAATCTCTTCCAAAGTATGTAAACCTCTCTGTTTTAATCTAGTGTCTTCAGAATATAGTTGTGGGTTAGTCTAGTTTGCAATACATCACTTTGCAATGAATCTCAGGTTCTACAGACAAAATGGGTTAATATGTGCAGTACGTCGCCACTGCTTTTCTTCATTCTATAATGAACTACAGTATCACCCTTTTAAAGTACCTTTATTGGCTGTTAAAGTCAGTAAATAGTAAGTAGAATTAAACAAACACTAGCCACTATTTCAGTGACTTGGGTACACATGGGAAAATGCTTACTCATCTTCAGTTTAATCTTCCATGTTCAAAACAGAAATCCCAAGTATTTCCTCCATGATGGAGGAGTTCTCTTAACACGAGAAGAACACACTCCACAGTTACGCCTCAAGCATGCTGAGATCAATAGAAAGGCAACATTTCACTCAAAATACAAAACACGTTACATCCTGGTAATTTAGTGCTTACCTCATCTTCTGAATCAGATGCACTGCTGGAAGAATCAGAGCTTGATGAAGAAGAGGAAGATGAAGACAACTTGACCAAACACAACAAAAAGTGAAGCTTGTGAGATGCAGCATTTTGTCTACCAAATAAGTAAAAGTCCATGCAAACACCTAATCTTAACACCTCTCCATCTGCAAAGCATTGTCAGTAACAGTTTACTTCCAAGAAGCTGGGCTCACGTAGATTTTCTTAAATAAGACTGTAAAAAGTGACTTGTGATATTTTTAATGTGATAATGGATATTTAATGTTTTCCCTTCCCACCAATTGCTCTTTAAGCAGAAGTAAAATTCTCCTTGTGCAGAATAATCTGCCTCTCTCCACTTAAAATCAGGTAATTTAACATCCAAATTCAAAATTAAAACTGTATCCCCTCTTTCCAAGAAAACACAAATATGCACAATCCCAAAGCAAAAAAAGCTCAGAAAATTGAAAATTTTGCTCACCCTACTAGATTTCTTCTTTTCTTTTTTCTTTTTCTTAAAAATAGAATAAAACAAATGTTATTTTTGGCAATGTGTTTCTGTGCATTTAGGTTTATGTACATTAATGCTGGTTTTTAAAATGTTTTCATGGCATTTTGTATTGCAAAAACCAGTTCCAAATACCAGCTGTGCCAAATGGAAAATAACTGACCTCTTTCTTTTTGGAGGAACTCTCATTTCCACCTAGTAATTTCTCCCTGTGTTTTTCCAGTTCTTTCTTCCAATTCTGAAACAAACAAAATAAGGGTGACACGACCATTATGACCATTATGACTATGACCATTTCCAAACAGTTCTGTTAAGAGAACTTTGTCAAAATCATGTCCTTTACTTGAATTAATAAGTTTTCACAAAATCCACAGAAAGTAAACAACCTGTAGTATTAACCATGGCTATGGTGCAGTTGGTATTACAGAAGATTAAAATTAATCCAGTTATCTTAGTTCACCTTTACGTTCGAGTTAGTTCGGCTTAAGAGATGGTTATTCATCTTGGAGCTCATCAATTTTGGTCTCTTTGGTTTTGTAGTACCACAGAGCTCTTGTTAGAACACATCAGTATGGTGGGTCAGTCTACCAGAAAAATAGGCACTTTGCCTATGTTTTAAAATTACCTGAAGTAAAATTGCAAGACAAATGTTCCTGGCCCTTCTTCAACACATGGGTGTATCAAGTGTCTGCTCTGTGTTTTGTCAGTGCCAATGATTAGAACTTCATTATGCACATCTCTTTTGTTTCCCTCATGAGTTCTCTGTCTATCCCAAATTCCTCCTTTAAGGGCTCTAAAGCATCCAGCATCCCATCACACTGAAATTCTGCTAGCTTGTGCTATTCCTGCTTTCCATGTCAGCAACATCAGGTGTTCCTTTATTATAATAATTTTGATTCTTCCTTTCCTCCTAATTAAGCTGTACTGGTATTGTACTGCCAAAGAAATGACAACCCACATACTGTGTTGAAGGGAAAGAAATATCAGAATTTGAATATGATTATACACATGCAGTGCAATATGATACACAGAACCCCAGGTCAGCACACGGTGAATTAGCTTAACAGTGCTGCTGAAAGAAGTCACAAGGTTAGCCAGGATACAGTGCTGCTTCACAGCAATGCCTACAGAGTACTGCAGCAGGCTGGGTGCTTCAGCTACCTGGTGCTGCCTACAGACCCTTTGACAACAGGCTGGGCTTTGTTAGGTATACATTCTCTCTGAGGTAGAAATAGACTGGGTATGTGTTCTTTAAAAACAACAACAACAACAAAACCCACAAAACCAATAAAAGAAAGAAAAGAAACAAAAAGCACCAGAACATCTGTCAGTAAACTGAGTGAGAAAGCACCTCAGTCATAGACTTGTAACCCTTTCCACCACTGAGAGATCTGTGCTGAGAAGCTACAAATAATTCATAACAAAGCAAAGGGACACAATAAAGTACTAAACCAAACTCAAAAACTGAAACTGACAGAGCACAAACCAACCAGTCTCCTCAGAATTGCATCCTATTATCTTCAAATATTGGTGTAAATTCTGAAGCAAAAAGATGTAACAGGCATGGTACCAAGCCCTTTCAGTAACAGTGGAGGAGCATTATCTACTTCAACCAGAAACTCTCACACAGCATTGAAGATTACTGCTTGAAGCTTATTCCAAGATACCAGAATCCAAGAAGGGAACAAAGCAGTTAAATTCTCACAACAGGAGTCATATGTGAAACTTTCTTACAGCATGCTGATCTCCAGCAGATGCTAAACACAGTTACCAGAATAGCCCCACTTATAGCAGGGAACCAGCACAGAATGTAATCAGCTTAGGATAAGAGAGAAGTGTTCCAGAAGCGTATTTGGACATTCAAGGCCACTCTTACTGCACCCTCCCATATCCAAATCATATGTATGTTCCTCACCAATGCAGCCTGATTCCCGTAACACACCTCTTCCCAATGTGTTTGGATTGTGTGACCTTAAACAAGTGATGATTAGGTCACATTTTCTTCACAGTATTTCTCAAAACTTTTTATGCAGGGTTTCTCTGAATCAGGAGTAGCTAGCTCTTCATTGGTTAATAGGTAATGCTAATATTCAGTACAAACAAAATAAAACATTCACTCATTATGAGATTGAGCACAGTGAAATGTTATGGGTATCTGGTGCTGTTAATGATAAGGGAAGGAAAGCAGCATACAAGATAAGACAGCTGAGGCATTAACATACTAACAACATTACCAACCTCGTTCATCTTCTCTTCAAACTCAGCCAAAGCCCTGGATCCCTTCTTTTTCTTCTCTAGCTGTTCTTTCACTTCTTCCCTGTACAAAAAGGATGAGAGATTAGTCACTGTACTCTCACAATCAAAAAATACCTGCTTCAGTGTCTAACTTTATGTGGGTTTTTTTTGAAGTTTAGCTTTGGCTGAACTTCCAAAAGAAAAATTATCTTAGATGTTACACATATGGCAACCTAACTGTAATAACTTAAGCATGGTAGCTAAATCTCTCTGAAAGATCTAAAGCTAACTTTGCAATTAGGTAAATTGTGCTCTAATGTCTTAAGAAAGGGGTAAAAATGGCCTGAATGTAAAGTAAGCTGTTGATGATACCTTAAAGCAATGATTTGGTGGGGTATGGTAGACTACGTTCTAAGAATCTACCAGCAAAATGTTTTGTTTTTTTTTCCTAGAGATTACTTTGTTTTAAAATTTAATGTCTGCATGCTTTAAAGCATTAGGATTATGAAAGTGGTAAAGTATCCAACATTTTCCTCTTCTGAGAAATTTCTCAGCCAAGCTATTTAAAGACAAATGAGAAACGTATTTCAAAGTGAAATATTATTTTTAAAAGAGACTGAATATGCATTTAGAAAATAACATCTTGCCCAGAGCCAAGGAACCTTCTAAAGTATATCACTGTATTTGGAGGAGGATGTAAGTAACTGAGAGAACACAGGGAACAGATCTTTCACTCGGATCAGGCACTTACCATGTTGGCCTTGGTCTGTTCAAGTAGTCTTGTATTGTTGGTCCCGAATTTTGGGCAGGACCTCGTGCTCTGGCCATAGCTATGGGATTCATGTAAGCCTTGAATATGAAACAACAAGAAATATGAAGTTCATTGGTTGTGCTATGTTATTTACCAAGATCTGTCCTCACTGTTCTTCACACATCCTTTTCCTCAGTCACAGAAAGACCCCGGAAAAGTGCTTTCAGTTTGTTACACTTTGGCAGAAGGAACTCACCCCAAAAGAACCATTCCCCTCCCTGAGCTGACTCTGCAAAGCGAGTACAGCCTTACGATCGTGGAAACGTTCTTTCTTGGGACGTGGAAAGCATGATTTAATTTCAGCTCTTTGTCTCTAGGACATCTGGCACTCGGGCCTTTGGAGTTCTGCTCAAAACTGATGATGGCAAACTCAGTGCATTCTGGATAAAATAACAACACCCTACAAGACTCTGCTGTAACACCAAATAAACAAGTGGCGTTCTGCTGATAGTTTTGCATATGTAAGACCTTGGACACTTAGGGCTATCATAAGGCAAACACCTGGAATTTTATGAGGTATCTATTATAACCTCAGCAATTAATGCCAGAAACTGAAGCAAACAATTACTCTATTGTTACTATGCCAATGATATTTTGCTCATGTAGAAGGGAGGTACATTTTCCTTCTTCTCCTGCTCTTACCAGGATGCCGTCCCAATGCTTCACTATTTACCTTCACAAAACACAAGACAAACCACTCCTCCTGCCTGCAGGTTGCAGATAAGAAAAAGGTCAAAGCAATGTGCAGCTCTGGTTGCCCAGCACCTTCTTTTGTAGCAGGAGGATGCAAGCGCTCAAGTGAAGACACATATTCACATTTATAACTCTAGCAGTTTATTATATTACAAATCAATAAGTAGCAGGAATTCTGCATCCAAACTGAGCTTGAGTCAGAAAGGATTTCCTTTAGCGGTGCAGGAATGCAGTACTTCAACACTGTTTTCATTAAACCAAGACAACTGCAGTGCACTGGGAGCAGCAGAGATTATGGCAGAAATGCAGTTCCCAGCTTGGCTTCCTGCAGCCCTCGTTGGCTACCTGCAGGAATTCCTTGTGAAAGCCTGAGCTTCTTACGTTTGTAATTATTCCTAAGAACAAGATTGCTCGCTGTTCTTCAAAAAAATTTAGCAGTTTTTCTCCCAGACTAGCCCAAAATGACAACAAATCCCTCTCTACATTTTGGCTAGAGCTGCCAAATGCTGGTTTTCTGCCTCAAACTGACTCCTTGCAAGCCCTCCACACAGTGGCACAGTTTTTTTCCTTTCCAGCAGCAGGCACGTAACGACTGAATACTGTATTATATCCCACAATTAGGGAATGTATGTCTTAAAATATTCCTATAATTTCAGTAGCTTTGCTTATGAAGATTCATTTTGCCAACAAACATTTCCTAGAAGCACTTACACTGCTTTGCATTTCAGCAGCCAGAAACCATAGAAAAATGTGTCCTAACAAAAAAAGTGCTCATATGCACATTTATTTTCCTCTCCCAGCAGTCTGCTCAGGGATTTCTTATTAAAGATATTTGTTGTATAGCTTTTGTGCTCATGGAAAGCAGAAGGCACCTTCAGCTGGCCAGGGTCCTATGGGCAAGCAACCTATCGGTGTCCTGCAAGTGTTGTGAAGATGTGAGAGAAATAAACTTCTTGTCCTTCTCCAAACAGTCCAAATAGTGACAGCTTTAAGAACGGCCATGGATAAGATGTAAGAGGTGGGAAGCTCTGCAGTCACAGAAGAGCAGAAAAGAGCCCTGTGAGATAACCTGTCTATACTATTGTGGCCATTGTGGCCAACTCTTTACTGTGCCATAGATTACAGGGATATAAGATTGGCTGGCATGGGTAGGTACATCTCCACTGTAATATTAAAATAATTGTAAGCAGATACCCAAACACAGCCCAAAACACTATAGGAGGGCAACATACTTGAAGCATATGTCAGGCCCTGCACTCTGACACAGTCACATCTTTAGAGTTACAGAACCAGAGTGGTTTGGATTGGAAGGAACCTGGAGTGTCATCCAGCTCCAACCTCCTGCCAGGCAGGGCTGCTACCCACAGTTCAGCTGCCCAGGGCCCCAGCCAACCCTGCCTTGAGTGCCTCCAGGGATGGGGCACCCACAGCATTCTGGGCAGCCGTGCCAGTGCCTCACCACCCTCTGACTAAAGAATTTAGTCCTGACTCTAAGCTAAATCTCCCCTCTTTTAGTGATCCCATCATTTTAGTGCCTCAGTGAAACAACCAAAGCTCTCTGCAGGGACAGTTCCTTGTACACCTCTTGCACGCTGCCACTGAGCTGTGCAGACACTTGCCCATGCGGAGGCAGCTACAGCTCAAAGCACTTGCTAAAAACAAGAAAAGGGGAAAATCAGTCTCATGACTTATTTTTTCATCACAAAACTCAGCAACTGTAAATTCACACTCATGGTGCCTAAGGGATGAGCGTGAGGTGAGCGGCTGGCTGGTAGGCACAAGCTTCAAGGAGAAAGTGGGATGAATGCAGTAACAATGCAGAATGAAGCTCTGCAACCACGAGCGTTTGGGCCTCGTGAGGGGAGCAGAGCTGCGCGGAGCCCATTTCAGCAGGGCCAAGTGCCAGGCGTAAGGAGATACGGCTTAGCGCCTACCAGAACTACTTCAGCAGCTGCAGCAACTCCCAGCGGGAACGCTGCGTTTTTGAAGGACTAGGCCAGCATCTTCATCACCCGCGCTCGGCAGCTCGCACAACAGCTCTCAGTCACGGCCGCCGCCGGCTTCGACGCGGCAGCGAGGCTCCGTCACGGAGCCGCAGACGGGCGCCCGCCCCCCACGCTCCGCACACCCCCAGACGCTGCCCGCTGCCCGTTCCCGGCCCCGCGGACCCCCCGGAGCTCCCGCCCGGGACTCGCAGCTCCGCAGCCCTGCGCCTCACCGCTCGGAGCCTCCCGCCCCGCGGCCGCCGCCGCCCAGCAGTACGACCAGAGGGACGGCGGCCCCGCTCTCCCGGCGGCCTCAGCCTTGGACCCGGCCGGTCAGGCCCTCCGCGGCCTCCGCCCGTCCGCCGCACCGCTGCGGCCGCCCGGGCACCGCGGCCGAGCCCTGCGGCGGCCGCCCGGGCCCCGCCACCGCCCGCGGGCGTTACTCACCACGCGGTTGTCCCGCTTCCCCATGGCGCCGCCGCGGCCCAGCCCGGGCCCCTTCCCCGCGCCAGGGAGGCCGCGCCGCAGGCGCCCGGCCCTGCTCGGCCCCGCGCAGCCACTCGGCCCCGCGAGCGGCGATGGCGGCGGCCGAGCAGCGCCCCCTGCCGGCGGATCGCGGCCAGAGCCGACCGCGGCGCCGCCTCGGCTCGTGGGCGCGGGGCGAGGCCTCGCGGGGCCGCACCGCGGGGGGGACGGGGCGGAGCCCCTCGGAAGCGGCGCGGAGGAGCGCGGCGGGGCTTCGTGCGTGCGGCGGGTCGGCGCCGGCCCACCGTGGTGGGAGAGGTGGGACAAGCGAAGGCGGAAGGGAAATCGCGGGGTGCGGAACGTGGGGAGCCCGTCTGCACTGAACAGCTCAGGGGAGGGGAGGGTGCCGTTGGGAGGTTTTTTTCTCCTCTTGACCTACCTTGTGGCCGCTGGGAGGAGTCGCTTCTGTTTGCTGAAGTGTATGTTGAGGTGCCCTCACTGTGGCGGCCTGTCCTCGTACGGTGCTCTGCGGAGCGGGGTCTGCTGCCAAAACAAAGGGGAAAAGAAAAGGAGAATAAGTGCCCAATCGTCACTTATTACCTCTCTGCTTCCCTGGCAAACCAAGGAATTCTGTAGTGTGGTGCCCAAGAAGCCCGTCAAAGACACAAGCAGCAAAACTCCTTAAAACATACGGAGGAAAAGACAGCATTAGCAGAGAGATGATGCTCCTTACGGCGCAGCCTTGCCCTGCATGCCTCCCCAGCCTGGTCCCCTGGGCAGGCCCTCACTGGCCAGCTCGGGGCTCATGGTGCCTGGCGGTGTGTTGGGGTCTGGGCACAGGTCTGGCTGTGCTGCTGCCACCACACACACCAGGTATGGGGACATGGTTCCGGCTATGGCACTGCAGGCTGTGTCCAGTGCCGGAGGTCTGGGAGAACCACAACCTGACATGAGGCCATGGCAGAGTGTGAAGTTGTGGCTGACAGCCCCAGAGCAACTTGGAGCATTTTGGTGACATTGCCATTAGCTCTCCTGCTGGACTGGGAGCCAGGAAGCACATCCAGCCAGAGGGGGTGTCTAAAAATGGGTGACAATATCTACAGGAAAGACTTCTGGGTGACAGGAGGCTGAAAGGCGCTGATGTCTATAGAATGCAAAAAAAGCAACACAACAAAGTGATGAATACTGCAAATCTTGCTGTGTGCCATTAACTGACAGACAAATGAGAGACATTTAAATCTTTTAAAATGAACATTTGCTTCTATGGTGCAATGATACCTGGTGTCGTTAGGTAGTTCTTAGGAAAAGAAGATGACAGCATTTATGGGAATAATGAAAACTGTATCACTCGTGCTATTTCTATGTGGTATTTTGCATAATGGATTTGATTAAATTTTATTTTATCTCCCGTGGTTGAGTTTGATGAGCTTGGTGCAGCTCAGCCTCTCTCACAGGTGAGGGCAAAGGAAGAAAATCTCCATGGGAAGAGGTTGTTCCACAGCTGCCCACAGCCTTCTGGAGCTCCTCCACTGCCAGCTTAGCACTCTAGAGATCAGATGCTGAATGCAAGCTCTTGATCTGTTTACTATTTCTGTGTTTTTTCCATGTTTTCAGCACGTGCCAGCTGTAGTTGAGGTGGGTATGTCCAGCACTGCCCTCAGCACAGCCTCCCTGCAGCTGATGGTACATCCATCTCTGGCTGGGCTACTGCTGTGCCCTCTTACGCAGTGCTTCAGGGCTGATGTGGAATGCCACGTAAGGTAAAGGTAGCTGTTTTTGTTTAATGTCACATTGCGTCCAAAGTGTATATGCCAGTTTTGTAAAGGATTTACATGACTCCTTCTGGTTTCTAGAGGGCAGCAAAAAATTGTGGTTTTGTTACAGAATCCTTTGTGTTGTGGTCTGGTCAGCTTTGCAGCCATCTCTGCCTAGAGCTGTGACCCAGATGTGTCTGAATGCTTGTTTTTACATACTGATGGCTCATTGAAGCCTTGTTAGTAGAAACTGCTTTTATCCTCTAAAGAGACTTAATGGTCTTTGCAGATATATCACAGAATCATGGAATGGTTTGGGTTGGAAGGGGCATTAAGGATTAGCCAGTTCCATCCCCCTGCCATAAGCAATAAGCTGAAACTTCACATGAGCTGTTTTGCTGAGGTGTTCTGTTGATTGGGTAGGAGTGAAAACAGGGAGCATGCATCTGGTTATAGAGTTTGATGATGTGTCATATTGTTGGACTCCAAACAAGCACTTTTACCATTTCTATGTACCCAGAAATGTTACTGGTCTCGTATCCATAGCCAATGAAGGAGAACACAGTCAATGAATGAAGTGTGCTCAGGTTCTTAAGAGATGGAAGGTGGAAGTAGCAGCAGACATGAACGCCAGGCCCGTCAGTGGAACAACTGGATTGAAAAAAATCAGGAAAAATAGCTGAATCAGTGCACAAGTTGCCTAGCGAAGTGAACTCAAACAAAGAAGATTTCAGTAAAGACAAACTAGTGCTCAACAGAGTCGCCTGGACAGCAACGGCAACAATTTAATGCCTTTGAAAGAAAAGGTGACTTTTTTTTTTTTTTTTTTTTTAATGGATTTCATCCTATGGAAGCAAGGGAATAATTCAGAGATCAGGAAATTCAAGGTAACATTTTTATAAAACCAGAGGTGTATGACGAGTTACTTGGAAGACTGTGAACGTGCTTATGTTTCCGTGTCTGGCTTTGTGTGCATGTTGGGTTCATTTTCTGTAAGGCTCTGGGTGTAGAGAAAAACACTCACAAAAAGAAAAACTGGGAAACGGCGTCGCTACTTTTCTGTATTTAATATACAATACTTACTGCATTTGTATTCATTTTACATTTTTAGATAAAAGAAAAATATAGCTAGAAAAGTGAAGTAAACTTCAGGAAAGTAGTTTTAAATACAAAACTAGTTTCTTGACTTTTTACTTTCCAATAATTTGGGAACAACTAAAAAGAACTTGACGCCATGAACATTTTTATTATATCGATTTTCATACTGAACCCTCAGCACCCACAATAAATACACAACTTTGCTTTTCTTGCACTGCCAGCAGCAAAACGTTCAGTTCCAAAGGACTGTAATTCTGATATAATACATTGACAACCTTCTGTGTGCCTTAATTTAACTCTGCCGTATTGACAAATGAGTATTTTTGCAGTCCACCATCTTTACAGACTTGTAAAAGCTAAAGAATATGTTATATGGTAAGGTGCATGCTTGGAAGAGTACGCTCCGATGAACTTCAATGCAGTCAATGTAAAGCAGCCCCAGCGGAGGGTGTTCCTAAAGCAGAAAGCCTCCCAGGGTGAGATCTGGGACACAGAGCAGGCATGCAGTGAGATCAAAGGGCTTTGTCTGAAAGCTTGCAAAGAGAGCCCGAGAGCATCCAAAGTGTCGGCATTGTTTCCCAGCCATTCTGTACAGCAGAAACATAGTTTTTCCAATGCGCGTATGGTAATCAGCAGCTGTGCAAGAAGAGAGAGGCTGCAAGAGTTCACGTACAGCAATGGTGCAATATTTTTATTTACCACAGTTTGTGTTATGTAACCCCTTGGTGTATATTTATAAGCACAAGGCAAGCCAGCGTATGTACGTAACAATTCAAGAATCGCAGTTACACCTTCCTGTACCTCTGTGAGCGATACTGTGTTTCACACAGATCTGATCTTAATGCTGAACAAAAAGAATGTAAAGAACACTGAATCATAATCATTAAGCACACAGAATAAAAATAATGATGCACCTTTAAAAGAAACAGTAACACACGCACCTTTTCATGTTTGTACCCTGATTAAAAGAACATCGTGAATTTCAAGTATGAAGTGATACAGTGAAATCATGTCCTGTGAGTAGGTATCCATGGTAGTCTAGGTAGTACACTTTGCACCATAGGTAACTTTCCACCTTGCACAATAAAATCCTACTGCCTATGTAGGTAAAGTGACAGAGCTCAGCGGGACCGCGCTGCCTTTCACCAGCAGTTACGTGTCCTAAGGTGAAGGAAGGAAAACATCTGAAACTGCTTTGCATTATTCCCTTGGACAATCAAACCCTAGACATCTCCAGAGCACATGGTGTTATGAAAAGAACACAACAGAAGTCAAACAGCGTTAGATGCCCTTATAACCTCTTGAATTTTTTTTTTTTTTGGTAAAATCGTACTGAGAAATTAAGGCACTGAGACAGACGTTGAGTCAGCCTGGTGTAATAATACCAATGAATGAAGTTACTCTGGATGTGTCTCACAAGCTGTCCTCCCTGTTCATAGCATTCTGTAAACCCGAAAGTGCAAGTTTTAATATTGCCTTTTGAGACTGTAATGTATCTTGCAGATTCCCAAAGCAGTATCCCAGAAGGGTTACAAACAGGCCTCACTTTACGCAGTTCTGTTAACTGGAATTTGTATTGTGTAAATAGGCACGCATGGGTGTCTGAGCGGTGAGAAGTGAACCTTGTTTCTGGTACATTTCTGCACCAGCATCATCGTCACATATCCCAGTGCCCAAGGAAGTGCACTTCCAAACTTTTGTATAAAAAAGAAATGAATAGAAACTGTGAGAGAAATAATATTAACTAGAGTTAATAGTTTTTGTCACGCATTACCATTTATATAACATTCTTGCTGATTTATTAAGCTTAAGTATCCATATAGACCTGAGCTGCCTGACACTGGAATTTGTAGATTTGCATGGTGAAATTCTTGGTTTAAATTAATTGTAGTCAGTGGAGTTACAAAAACGCTGAATGATTTTAATTACTTTGAAACCCCAATCCTATTTCATGCAATTGTCCACACACACATACAAAAAATACCAAAATCTGCTGCCTTTATGCTTTTGTATAGTCAGCAATCTTTTCTCAAATCCAGATGGGCAATTTGATTGTTGCAACAAATGTACTTCGGTTATGAGGTACCACTTAGCAGTGGCCCCTGGTTTCAGCATCTGGAATCTACAGATATCTGCTGGAACGACTACAGACGAGATAAAGCCAAAGGCAGCCTATGTAATATTTTCTAATTGTAATTTTTCAGACAACCATCTCCCACTACGTATAAAATTAGCTCTACCGTAGCATTTCAAAGTAATCTGCTTATTCTTTTACATATTAAACTAACAAATATACCCTAAAGCATAAAAATACTACATCTGAACACACATACTATTCTAGGTACAGTATGAAGCTTATTTAAAACTTGTTTTTTGACTGATCTAGCTCTCTGCCTCTCTATGGAACTAGCTTCACTTCAACAACAAAAATGTACACAAAATGCAAATAAACAATTAAGCAGCAAGACTCGACACATTTTTTGGCAACTACCCTTTCACAGGACTAGTATGTTTTCCTAAGAAATAATATACTGAATTACAATACGAATAATTTAGGTTAATGTCAAATAACTTGCAGATATATGTGTCCATATCGTCAATAAACACTGACCCCATTTCTGGGTGTCTTGGTGCTGTTATTAACCATGTGTCCTCACAACTACCATCAATTACTACACGAAAGCCTTTCTCTGCAAACACTTCTGCGAGCAACTCTGCCCAAATGAGAACCCCCTCTCAGCTCTGGGACTGCCCAGCTGAGGCACAGGATTCCTGTGTTTACCTACTCAGGCCTTCAGACCAAAGAATATCAAGCTAGTGAGGAAATACAAACGCATGCTGTTACACAGAAAGGAGACAAACATACTGATGAAAGCACTCCGTGATGCTTTCGGGAGTTATAATAGAAACAACAGCTCCAAAGTATACAGTTCAACTTCTAAAACATCATCTCAAGGGTATACTTTAACTAGAGCATTCAAAGACATTATACTTTTAAAGCTGTTCAAAGTAATGCAGCTAAATATTACATTAAAAATAAAACCTATACAAGATTCAATGGCAGAAATAGACCACTTAACTGAAATGGAATGAAATGGACCATAAATACGTTGATCTGAATGCTTGAAAAGAATTTACAAAGGAATTAAAGACTGGAAAGGAAAGAATAAGTGGGTGCCTGTCGGCTTGCTTTCAGTGCCTGAATCATACAGCTTTGTGTAGAAAATAAATTCTAGCAAGAAAATAATAGGCAACTTTATATTTTCTCTTTCTTAAGTACTTGAAAATGTGTTACTTGCTTTAACAGAAACGGCTGCCTTGCCTGTGAAAGAAACATGGCTAAAATTCCTCAAGACTTCTCTAGGCCCCTTTTCGAGCGGAACTTCAGTGGCTTCCACTCCTTAGCAAAAAGCACTGCCATAAGGTACACTTCTTTTGCCCACACTGTCGTGACTGTAAGTGGGTTGTTCAGTCAGGAGATTCTGAATGCTGCAGAGAATGACAGCAAAGTTATTAGGCAGAGCTGAATGCAAGAAAGGCATCGTGGATCCTGGATTTAATTTGCTGGAATCTAAACTGAGACAAATGATGCATTTAGATGTAGTGAGGGACATGGTTAGTAGTAAAAATTGGTGATAGGTGGACGGTTGGACTGGATGATCTTAGAGGTCTTTTCCAACCTTGGTGATTCTGTGATTCTATGATTCTGTGATTTAATATGGGCTACCATGGTGTGATTGACATTTTTACACAGTGCTGTTCTGCTCTGGCTTTGAGCTAGTAATCTGTAGTGATGCTTTTCTGTTCAACTCATCATGCACAATGGGAAGGAGAATGGAAGTAAACATGATAAAGGAAAAGAAAGCTGGAAAACTACTGGGTTGCTACACGTGTAGGGCAATAAAGGAAAGGATCAACCTCTGCAGTCCCCACTGCTCACGTTTCTACTTCCCTTCCTCGGCCTCTAATCTCATGACACTGCAGCTCCTCTATCTTCAGTCCAAAACGTGCATGGCAATCAGTGCCTTCAGATGAGCACATTACCACTGAGCTCATATAAGCCTCCTTGTACAGCAACACATTCACAAACTTCCTGCCAGCATCCAAATCCTGATGTACTTTTTGTTGTAGTTACAACCCATAGTTACACCAACCCTTGAAGATGGTTGCAAGAAATTGTGATAGATTTTGTGTCTTGCTGGATAAACACTGCAAAGGACTTTTTCTTTAATCAGCAGTCTGCAAAGCCAGGCTTTATTTTGAACCTTTATTTTCTACTGCCAATAAAGGATGACTGAAATGCATTGTCATGCACCTGGAGTAAAGCACTTTGTCCTATGCCCAGAATTCAGTCATCCTTTAGGATGGTGAGAGAGATCTCCTAGGGGAGATCTTACTTTACCACTGTTTAAAATGCTCTGTCATAGAAACAGTAAGCACACTGTCTCCTTCAGATCCTGTACGGACTTTTCCTCAGGGGAAAATACTATGGGTTATGGTCTGTCTGTGCCTCATAGTTGTGGCAGGGCTCTGTACTCATACCTGCCACAGCACAGGCAAAGGAAAGAGTGCCTACATGCACCCATGTTACCTTGAGAGCTGGAGACCTTCATACAGGGAAGAACAGGTTCCTACTTGCTCTGACTCTTGCTGGGAGAAAACCTCCCCCTGGAGCAGTGATCCCTGGGAAGGGGAAGGGAAAGGGGGTAAGCAGTAGGAGGAGGCTGTTGCTGGTCTCGTTTGTATCCTTCAGAAACTTCTGTATAATAGAAGAATCACTGGCTGCTCTTGTAAATGTGCATGACAGACAGTTGGCTAGGAATCTTACATACTTAGAAAATAATCTTCTGAATCAAAAAAATTGCTTTGGCTGATCAACATTACATTCAATCTAATTTACCCTTGCTCGTATATTTGCTTGAGCAAAAGTATATAAAAAAGAACAAACACTTTACCATATTCTATTGTATTAATTCCCAATTCCTAATGAAAAGCAAGGAAAAACAATAGTATACATACAGTATGCTGCCTGCAAATTGGGGAACTGCAGAATCACAAGGTATAATTTAGCTCACAGCTTTTTAAGCGACTAGGGAAGTATCAGCAAGGTCAGCTATAAGCGACAGGCAATCAAGGTAGCTTGAGGAAGCAGGATGCTGACAGACTGCTAAGGACCAGGCTCCTTTTAATGTCACAGTAGCTTGATCTGGGATAAGGGAAGGAGAGCATTTAGCTGCTAGGTGATCCATCACAGCATGTACTTAATCAATGCCTGAGAAGGCACTGCAGAATTAAAGGTTTCCTACCCTAGAACTGTGAATTTGTCTCTGTGCCTAGGCTAGTTGCTCTTGCTTACTGGAGGGACTAAAACAAGCCACTATGTAGCATCACTTGCCCCATCACCCATACACGTGGACTAAACATAACAAAGTGCTACACAGACCTCATACTTCTTGTTTCTGGAGGTGGCATAACTCCTTCCCTGCTGTACAGCCTATGAAAAGCCTCCCTTCTTCCTGGCAGATGGTCCCACAGCATTACTTACACTGGGTGCCTCACAGACTTGTTAAGTTCTCAGACTTGCTCCTGCAAGATGGTGAGCCACCTGGACTGATGCAGCTAAAACTTCATGTGCATAATCTCACGAAAATCCAAGTGCTCAAAAACATGCCATTTTGGCTTGGCAAAGAATTCTCAATTTGCTGCAGGAGTCAGCTTGTAATCCACAATACCACACGGTACTGGGCACAGATTAGCATTATAGCAATGTATCCTCTGTTTCTGCAGCTCAGCTGCAGGCTGTTTGCATTATCATCTTAATCTGCTCTCAAACCCTCATTGGCACCCACTCCCCCTTTTTTTTTCCTAATATCTACGCAGAAATGTCTCTAACTTCTACACAACCTGATTTTTAAAATGTTACGGCCTTGAAAAACGGCTCCAGAATTTGTGACGTGAGTTGGCACATTCAGTATCTGGAACTAAAATCCTGTGTGAGATTGCTTTATCATCTTACGCTTGTGGAAGGAAAAGACAGGATAAAAAAAAAACATGGAAAAAAAAGTTTCTGCCCTACATTATATCTAACTTTTCCATATCCAAATTTGCTTACAACAATTGTCCTGAACCCTCCTAGTCTCTGCCTGTTTTTTTTTTCCTATCTTTGCAGCACTTCACAATTTTCTTCTCTTGTCTGAGTACTCAAGATAGATGCTAACATTCAAGAACACCTTAAAAGCCCCACAAAGATTTATAAAAGGAAGAAAAGTCACAAGAAAATGATATCTGCCCCCTACCATTAATATATGGCAGGAACATACAGCAGAATGTGGCTTCATTCTGAGTGTAAAACACAGCAGCAGGAAGAAGTGTTGAGAAGATTAATAAAATTATATAAGATTAATCTAAAGGTGAGGATTTGAACAACCTGTCATACATATGAAACATGAAATAAGAGGAAAAGTTGCCTATTACAGTATGTTAATTAGAAACCCATCAGAAGTAACAGCGCAAAGGAAGCTGACAGTCGAATATTTGTGAAAATTTGTCTTCTATTCAGGAGCAAGTATCAGTGTAAACATGGGAACATTTGCCTGGCATGTGGATTGGTTTAAGGTGCTGAATGCTCAGTAGTGTGGATGCCAGTTTAGCATGCTCCCAAAAGGGCAATGAGCTTGAGAGTGTTACAGCATATCCAAGCAGACATCACCAAAGTCTTCCCTTCTTTCAATCAAATAGTATAGGTTGCTTTAGTGCAAAAGAACATTCAAATGCTGATTAGATTAAATTCATACCTAGACTCTTCCATAAAACCCCATCAACTTTGCAGTCAAAGAGTATCAGTTCCAATATTTGTTTAATACACTGTTTGTATTTACATTTCTCATTTCATAAATACCAGCTGTTCCTTAAAATCTCCTTTTTCATCTTTACTAATGTCAGTTTTTTTTTTAAATCTTTTCAAAGGCAGTATCCTTAGTCTGGTCTTTTTCAGAAACAGTTTTCTCTACCCAGTAGCAAAATGTCTGTATCAGAACTTGCTTTCTCTAGACATGCAAATGTCTCATTGACACTGGGTAGGATGAAGCCAACAGCAAATTTTAACTGAGATAAAACATTTCATCTGAAGAAAGAAATGCCATCTGGTTAGGGAGCTCTGGTTCATGTCTGCTGGAAGACTGGAAATTTACCTAATTTGAACACGGCAGAAGCTTTCGAAGGACTATGTCTAAGTCAAGGCAACTTCTCCACTAACTTTTACTCCAAGCAACATTTTCTGCCCGGAAGGCAAAAGGCTCACCCAAGTGTGATGATGACTACTTTCAGCTTCCACTGAACACAAAAAGAACCAACAGTGCTCACTTGGATTTCTGGAATCATTTTCAAGAACAAGTTCCTATTTGATTCAGATCTGTTCTCTTACTCTTTGTTTCAAAAACACAATGACATACGTAATTTTAAGGGATTTTCTAAACTGTAAAAGTCTAACAGTTTCAAACTGTAATCACTTAGCTAGAAGAAATATTTCTAGCTATTTTTTACAAGAACTGAATGAGCTATTTTTGTGCACACTATTCCTAAGTGTGTTTTATGTATTTATTACATATCAGTATGTAATACATGCTAAGTTTTAGACAGAAGTGAAGAAATAACAATTGCCAAAGCTATGCTTGTCAGTTCATATGTCCACATCTTTCTTCTTTTAACGGCCTAGATCATTTAAATCAATGAAAATGCTTCTTATTGCTTTTCAAAAGTTACTGGGATTTGATGGCTACAGAGTCCGGTCCAGAAACTGGAATTATATTACAGCCATTATCTAATAATATGTAAAACAAAGGGATAAAAAAAAAAAACAAACCTGACAAACAGAACTCCTATTTGAGTTGCACAGCCTGTTCAACTGGCAAATGGTAGTCAGATTTTTACATACCTGATCTGTACTGGCACACACAAAAAAATAACATGATAGTGTAGCCTGGTAGGTATGATTAGGCACACAAAATCCCATTTTTCTAGAGATTGTTTCTGATTCTTTTCTTCATGGAAAGTAATCTGTATACTCCAATGTTTAGTAATCTAGTAGAAAGAAAAGTGATAGCTTATTAACAGTTACTGAAGGTTTTAGTATATTACAGACTATTCTATGTGAATTTAAAAATAAATTTCTTAATTGTTCTTCCACAGTGCCAATTTGGAAAAACATTTTTTTTCTAATATACTAATGTCAACAAAATCACACAGTAAGAGAGGTGTAAAATCCCATTAAATCAAGAAAGCTCTTGATACTTAGAAGTAGTTTTGAGGCAATACAATAAATAAGTTAGGTTCCTAGGCTTCTGATCAATTCAAGCTTCAAGCATAAAACAACAGATCACTCTAACAGTCTACTATCTTCTCATTCACATTGTACATAAAAATTCATCTGTTCCTGAAACTGTTGCCTAAGAAAAATACTAACAAAGTGGTTCTATAAAACAGAGTTCTGAGAATAAACATCGTTATTCAACTGTGTTTTATACATGGCAAATAATTTGCGTTGTCTTTTAAACCAAACTGTGGCTTATGATTCGTATACATATTTAACAACTGATGTGCTTTCAGTTGTGAGTCAGATAAGTGTTCTAAGTTTGTTGGCTAGAAGACCAAACCAGCATGTTTTGTCATTATTTTCCATATTAAAATTAGCCAAACACCAGAGAGAATGATCCCTTTGGATAATAAAACATACTTCTAAAAGATAGTGAGAGAACCTGTGAGAAGTAGCATGGCACAGTACTTTCTTCTTAATCACCAAAACAATCATCAAGTATGAAAACTACATAAGAGTTAGGACGCTGGACAGCATCCCATGCAGAAGATTCTCAAATACTACCTACAATCTGCTGCTTCCTTTCATTTGAGAGGCTCTATACATACATGTAGCACCACATTTCAGAGTTTTGCAAGCATGATATCTTAATTTTTTAGGTCTATTTTAGGACTGAATCAAGACAGAAAGGTATTCCTAACATTTCACATAGTAGACCAGTGTGCAGGAAAAAGAAAAATGGAGTGTGGGCACAGCCTACACAGAAATACAGAAATATGCACAAACCCTGTTTTTAGAATTCTACCTGGCACACAGGAGGCAACAAAAGTGTACACAAAACTAATGTTAAGTGAGGACATGCACAAAGAGAGCCTTTTAAAATCATCTATTCTAGGCTGCTGCACTAAAAGAAGCAACACTTCTTAGCACACAGGGGACACTGGCATTGTGCAGCTATTGAAAATTTGGAATAATCTTGCTGGAAATAGCACCTGTGAGTGTCACTGAAATGTCTTCCATAAGGATGCTGAAGGAGAGGAACTGCAGATCTAGACTGAGTGTGGGGACTGGGTGAGGAGAAAGGGGCTGCCCCAGTCTTATTGCTGTGGCATGGCACCAACTGGCTTTAGTGGGTTTTTTCCTTGTCTGCTGGGACTGTTTTTTTTCCTGTAGGTATGTAGCAGGGATAACAAACCCGTTTGTGGGAGATGGAAACTGCTCCTGTTTCCCAGAACATCCCGTTGACTGGTGAGAAGAGTGCAGTGTCTGGCTGTGGGTGCTCTTGGAGCTAATCATCCATCTTTACTTTTAATACATTTTTTGCTAGGCAGTGGGCTTTAGCTGCTGTTGAACCAGTCCTGCAGAACACATGCAGACAGAGTTATTTTTAAGAATTGTGCTCTGAAGTATTTTTTTAAAGGGTTTATGAGGAGTTGTCATCACAGTCTGGACTGAGTGTGTCAAGGAGCACTTTTTTCACATGTATAGTTCTAATTCTACACATACAGCATTAATAAGTAAAAGTACTCGAGGACTACAGCCACACCATGAAGATATAAGGAGCAAGAGCATGATGTAAGCAGTCTCCAAGTTGTCTTTATGCAGTCTCACTAGGAGTGCAGTTCCCCCATGCTGTCAGCCAGTGCCAGCGCTTTGCCCAGCCAGAGAACAGCCCTCCTTGGTTTACCAGGGTAAGTGAAGCCTCGTGGCTTGGCAGGGGAGGTGGGAATAAGAGGAAGCCTAAGACTTATCAGAGAAGGACTGCTGGAATTTCTTCCTGAAGAGATTTTGAAAAAGAGGTCATTTGGAAAGTCATTGGGCCTTTGAATACAGTCCATTGCTACCACAAGGGAAAAAAATCTTTTTCCCAGCCCTGTCAACACAGATTTTTTGTTGTTGTTGTTTATTCTTGCCATTCCCGCTGGATGTATGTTCCAGAACATGACCGTTAATGCAACCTTTTCCAAGATATTTCTCCTGAATACTCCCACGTATAACCTGATCCTATATTAGACGATGTACAGCACCATGTTGCAGGAGCTCTGCTTCTGATTCTGCATGCCACCTGTGCTTTTTTCTGCTGCTTGCTTGAGCTCCACTTCTGATACTACAAACTGGGAAATGTCGCCCCAAAAGTTAATTTTCAGGCAATTCCCACTTTTTTCATTCATTCTTGGGCTCACAATAACCTCTGGCTTTAAGAGTTAACATCCCTCTTTTTTTATTTTCCCCTAACTATTTATTTACAGTCAGCAACCATATTCTCTTCCAGCCTTTGCGTTGCTAAGCCCAGTACACCCAGCTCTCCTACCAGACAGCAGATGCACTTCACCATCTGAGAGTCTGCAGTCTAATTGGAAAGTAACACCCTCAAACCCACACCCAGGCCCATTTTCACCCAATGTTAGCTCTTGGAGAGCTTTGGGAAAGTTCCCTGACAGCTGATGGCAAGCCAGTATCAGCTGAATGCCCTGATAGCGTATGTACGGAAGCTTGGCAGTAGGTAACATGTGGAATGTTTTTAAAAGTGATAAACTGTGTAGAAAACATTTCTATTGTTGCTGTTGCAGGATTCACCTGTATTTTGTCTCTGTTTGTCATTCTAATTAGTGTTTAAAAAATGTGATCAAAAATACCTCCTTGGTCTATTCTTTTCTATGAATACCAAAGCCCCGTTCCCACTCAGGTTCGCTGAATGGCAGAGGAACAGGGTTGGTTCAGCACCAGTACCATGGGCTCACTGCTCCCCTTGGATGTAAGAGCAGAGAGACCGGCAGAAGTGAAGCTGAGCTCAGAGCAGTGAGCTGCCGTGGCCGCTCCCTGGCCTTCAGCTTGCCACTGGTGGAGCTTCCAAAATTCTTGTGCTGTGCATCTGTATTATCCTCGCAAGCAGATGCCTCGTATGTGCTCTTGCCAGGCTTAATATACAACTTGCCTGTTCATGCTGGTAGGTTTTGAACAGGGACTATTCTGGGCATAAAGAAAGGCACAGGCCACTGCATGCATGCACACAAGTGGTCCTTTTAAAATCTGGCCCATTTAAAGTAGCCATAATGTTAACTACAAGTTGCACAGTTAAGTGTCTAACAATAAAGAAAAGCTTTATCCAGGAGACCTGTAAGATCCACTCACCATTTTAGCAAGGGGCCATGTCCCAGACAGTACTGATGCCTGAAACAGAATTAACAGTGAAGTGCACCACAACAGGCAGTCTGCCACAAGGCTGAGAAACCTGCCAGGAGACAGCTACAGGTTCCTGAGCCCTGTCTGGCACAATTACATTGCTCAGTTCAGTGCTAAGGACCTGCTTTTGCCAAGCGTGCCGTGAGCAAGGGTGTAATGCTGGCTCTGTAGCCAAACGAGAAGAAGTAGAGATGAGGAAGAGAGTAGCCTAAGGGACTATCATAAGAGTAAGCAAAGCTGTCTGCCTCACTTCTCATCAGTTACACTGCAATAGGATATATTTATATTTTTATGGCAAGGGTTAACTCGTTGGACCAATTTTTCCCCCAAGTCATATTCAGGTAAATGCACTGAAGTCATACAAGGAAATGGCTTTCATGGATTGAAAATATTTCTTTTTTTTTTTCTTTTCCCAGCACAGTATTAAAAAAAATAAACGCTTCTTTTTAAAATACTGAAAATATTTTTTAGTTAAGGTAAAAATACTAAATATAAAATTTTAATGTAATATTTAAAATTACTGTTCTATAAAGGCATGTGAATTGCTTAGTTATTTTGACATTCAGTAACGGCACATTAAGCCTAGTGGAGAAGCATGTGCCAGTATACCACATGGTGGCTTAGGAGAGAAGCTCATGCATTTCTGCATAGAAAACAAGTCTTCTTAATAAGCAACATCTGAGGCATTTTGTGACAGTAATGTTCATGCACTTGAGATGCATGGCAGCTGTTGTAGGTAAGGCAGCAGAGTATACAGCATACAATTCTGCACAGGTAAATAACTGTACTTAACAAGTATAGCATTCTCTCCTTCCAAACTGGAAATATTTTTTCTATGTTCCTTTTCAGAGAATGATGAGAACAGGTTAAAGATGAAAACCTGTATTCATCTTCATTGGCTCTACTCGTGTCTTTGAGCTGAATATCAGAAATTTCAGAATGAGAGAGAGAAAGTGTGTTTGCAGCTGTTTCCGGAAAAGAACGATGGGTTAGATGATGGGTTAGAATGTGCATGGATTCCAACATAAACTGACCATTTGGAAACTGAATGGATCTTTAAGAACGGGACCTCGTAAGTTTTTTTACACACTTGCTTTTGAAACATGCACACAAACTTAACTAGCTAATAACTTGTTTGTGTATTAAAAAAAAAACTAAAAGCTGAGACATTTATTACAATCACTATCATAACTGTTGTTTTTATAGAGCAATGAAATAACAAAATAATCCATCCAAGTTTTCAGTTGGGGAAGGACCTGCATGTATTCTATGAGTGCACAGTAGCTGGATGTATTAATGTATGTATCAGTTAACTGCAGGTTGCAGAGATCTGATATTTCAATGCCATTCTTTAAATATCACTCTAAGAGATCACACCATCATAACAGAAGTACCAAATCATGCTTCAGCAGCTAGAGAGAGATTGTATCCTGTTTTGGCAGTGACTTGATCATCTTACTCCACACTGGCAGCATTCAATTTTAGAAGGATAAAATGGCAGCAAAAGTGGTCAGCAGCTTCTCTTCGTCTGGAGTTTTCCCAGGCAGACAAACAAGACAAAAACAAAACAAACATAAAGCTGCAATGGGAGCAGGCCAAAGCCCTGGCCCTTGCATTGCTCTGATGAAAGTAAACTACGTTGATTTCCTTGGATAAGCACATTGCAATCCCAAAATGAAAGACAGTGTGTAAAACCTCCAAACAATGATCTTCACTAGAACAGCCATGTGGTTTGTATGAGACAGTGGCCTTGTCAGCTACACATCTTGTTCATTTATAGGTTCATCTTCAGTCAGCATTGTGATGCATTCACCTCACTGGAGTTTTGGCTGGATGACATGTGCGAGTCCAGATTCTCCTTGCATTTCTCCAGACCATGGAAATATGGGTGAGACAGGGCAGCATAGGCAGATATTCTCTTGGCTGGATTGAACGCTAAGCATTTCTGTAAGTATGAAAAGAAGTTGTTTTTAACTACAGTGTAGAGTGAAAACTGCTAACATCGCAAGTCACAGCCCATTTTGGATCAGTATGAGACACAGCGGGATCACAGATGGTGCTGCATGGTAAAGATGACCATGCACATTAAAACAAGCAATGGGGCAGTGGGCTTACAGTATACGAATCCCCAAGGCTGATAGAAAATACCAGGTTAGAACATTAAAGTGTTCATAGTTTAGGAAGCCTCAGAATTCATATTTTCTTGAATTCATATGCACAGGACAGACTCTGCCTCACAGACTGCAGGGAACAACTATTTACAAATGGCTTTTGAATCCTCTCAATACTCAATGCATGCTCTTTTGTGATTATACAAACATGGAGTGCTTTCTAAGGTATGTATTAATTCCTAGGGTCAACATTTCTATAGAAGTTGAATCTTTGACTTTATATCCTTTGTGTGTTAATGTTAAGCGTTCAGTTTCCTACATTCAAAACAAACAAAACAGAAAAATTCCATCATGCTGAAATAAAAGAAAAATCCAAAAGAATATTTAATATTCATCAATGCCAGTCTGCAGATGTGCTGAAAACTCTGTTCCTCATGCTGCTCAGTACCATCGTCTCATACTTTTCACTGACTTCATGTAAAATATTGTCTGATGATGTAGTTGTTTGGGCTTTAACTGTTTGTTTATTCTGTGTCTGTGTGCAAAATGGCAAACTGAACTCTTGGACTCTTGCAGTGACTCTTTAGAACTAACGTAGTGCAAATATCCGCATGACTTATCACTGAGATGAAACCTTTAGATCATGGCTTTTTGCCACAGTAATGACAGCAGTAGGGCTGGTCAGTATGTTAAGCATTCCCTGACAGAAATACTTTGATAGTGGATTTCACTTCTGTATGTAACAGGAGCAGTGATGACTTTAAACTATTTCATTCAAAGTGTTTTCAGACTTGTGCTGAAGTCTGATTACAGATCTTAGGTCTATTACTCTTAAATATTTCTGCCTTCCAAACTTCTACCTGCTTGTTGCAGATCCATTTTTCTTCCCTAATTTTCAGTCTAATTCCACTATTCATGTTCCAGTGATTGTAGACTCCTATTTTAAAGTCACCTTAGAAGCTCTTGTATCATCCCACTGGGAATTCTCCCTCTTCTTCATAGTTGTACTTTGCTTGCCTACTTTCCAGATCCTTTTCCCAGTCTTGGTTCAGTCAGCTCAGAACTCTCTCCATATGTTACATACCTTGGTCTTTTCCTTTGCTTCACCTTCAAATAGTATTCATCCTAGTGTCCTTGTCTAAGCACCTTCAGCTCTCACTTACTTTACTTGCATCAGAATTTCAATCATTTAACTCTTGAAATTTAATTCAGTGACTTTCTATTCCCTTTCATCTGTGGATCTCAGTTCTGATTATTTTTTTGCCTAACAGTAATGACTTTCCACCTTACCATCTAGGCAAAGATATTTTTCTCTTCCTCCTTCCCACCATGCCTCACACTCATTGTGCTCTATCCATATTTTACTACTTGTTCTCGAATGTAGTTCTTTTCCCATGTCTAGCTTCCATTTCCAATCTTCCCGCAAGCACAAAAGATGCATTCCATTTCTGTCATTTCAAGTATCCAGGTGTAGTCTACTTTACTGAAGCTGGGAGATGCAGTTATAACAACAGTTGAGAATGACCAGCTGTTGTACAGATGTAACTTTGGTTGGAGTAGCTAAAGTGATGCAGCAAATCTTTCAATATTTGCAATGAGCCCTCTCTAAAGAGCCCATACGAGCTGAGATCTTTCAAAGGCTTTCAGAGAAGAAATTTAGCTAGATTTCAAAAACAGTAAAATGCAAAGTCATTCTCAGTATTCAATTTGAAGACTGAACTTTAGAGTCAAGGTTTCTAACAGATCTATAAAAATGTTGGAAATCATTTGATTGACTTACATGCTACTAGTTTTACAAGCACAACTTGTTTTGCATCTGTTCAATCCTGCCAGTTGTAAGAGGCAATGATTAAATGGCAAATTCCAAATCTCAACTTTTCAGTATTCTGCCTATATAGCCCATTTCCTGCTTTGCACTATACTGTGAAAAACGGCAGATCATTTTCTGTACTTGTATCAGACTAGTATTAGAAGAGTGGCTTCTAATCAGTTGCACAATAGCACTCAGTAATGAGGATCAAGGCAGAAGGTACGTCAAACAGGTCCTTCTGTGGCAGTTTCCTAGCCTTTATCTGTTCTCACCTCTGACACCTCTTGAGCCAAAGATGGTGTCTTTGTGCTGATGTTTCACTGATACACATGAATTTGTCTACTTGCTTTTCTACTTCATTAGTAACTTCATTAAATGGAAACATAAATGTTTCTTGGCATGCAGCTATCAGTCATGCGGTTTGGACAAAACAGATGGAAACTCACAAGAAGCAAGTCTTTGCCCATTTCATCAATATCTGGTACAAATTTTTCAATAGGTTGTGCGGGTCTGGAAGCAAAAGCATTTCTCGGAAGGGCAACATCGTTAGGCCAGTCCTCTTCTTCTGGGAGTCCAATTACACTGTGAAAGGCAAAGCATAATGTTAGCTCTGGACATTTACGCAGTCTCCATTTTGTATTTAATGTACTGAGTGACAATTTACTTTATGATTAAGTCTTTTAGTTTAAATGAGATTAGTTGGACAGTAATGCAGTGATCACTGTGAATAGAGGGTGATGAGTGTAGGCCTTCAGTGTGCTTGGCAGAAGTCATTCTGTGGCCAGCACGCTTTTCTGGCCTAGGTCTCAATTTTATGAGTCTTTTTTGTTGAAAAAGTGCTGAGTGCTTTGGAAGAAATTTGCTCAGCTCTTGACTGGATGGTGCAACATATGTCACTCCAGGATGATTAAAAGCAGTAAGTTTCAAAGGGGAATTGCATGCAAGGACCTTTATTCACAAGAATAGAGGCTCAGAGAAGAGTGTGGGTCAAGATGAGGGTAAGGCAATAAAAGGGATGTTTCATAATGCTTCAAAGCTATGTGCAGTAATTGTTGCCTAAAGTTAAACAATTTATTTGCTTCACAATACAGGTTTTAAAGTCTCAGTTCAGAAGTGGCATAGGACTTGAGTATCTTTGTATTTCTATTTCCCATTGTATTTTATTTTTCTTTACTTTTCAATAGAATACTTGAATTTCTTTTTATCATTTCTTACCTTGTTACTTTAAATTCTAGAAAGCATTTAAACTCATTAAGTAACTACGCTAAGGTTACAAAACCAAAATAAATTAAATAGTAGGTAAACATCCAATACTGGGTCATGTTTTGTATATTTCATGTTTTAGTCCTGAAGTTAGTGTTTGTGGTAGTGAAACATCGGTTTCTGCTGGAAATTCCGGAAAAGACCTGACATTACATGTCAGGTTTTAGGGAAAACCAAATTATACAGCCTGTAAAGTTGAGATTTTTAATTCAAACGCTAACAGTAAGAGGAGAAAAAACAAGGAAAAACTTCACTAAATACTTGGGTCTGCAGTAAGCCCAGTGCCACTAGGGAGCAGCATTGACCTTTCTTCTTGCTGAGGTTGGTAATGAGACTGGGTGAGGCCAAAGGCCAACATTTTGATGTAAATCATAGATTACCTGAACTGAGTGGAATTAGTCCAGCTCTATCTACATGGATTTTAGATTATAATTTGGCTCAGATAAAATTAACATGTCCTCAAAACAAAAGTGTGAATGGAAGGTCAAAACAATATCTCAGAGTACTGTAAATTTTACAGTATCAGAAAACAACAAAACTCTTGGGAAAAGATGAGTTAAATCTGTATGAAAAATTACTCTTTTTATCACCACAGGTATGTCAAGGGTATGGTGCAGCACCCCACAGTGGTTATAGCTGTGTCGTTAGCTGTTTGAGGATCTGAACCCGTATTAAACATAACAGCACTATTGGAGGACAAAGGAGTTAAATATTTTAAATAACACTGAAATTTAGCCTGCCATTCAATTGTGTTTGGCCAGTCCCAGGCTTTTTATTTTTTGTACGAGAGAGCATGAAGAGTCCAGAATTAGCACAGGCCCAGGCAAAGCTAACAAAAGAAACCAGGAGGCAGCTAGTTAGGCAGGTAGGGCGGAAAAGACCAAGAGTGGAAAGATATTTTTAGTTATGTACTCCTGCAGTATTCAAAACTCTTAATGAATGTCTAAGTAGATGCCCTCACTCTGGTCTGGTAGCTTTATCATTTCAGTGACTAAGTTTGGGTGTATCTTGGATGAGTTTCACCTCCTGCCAAAGGTTCAGGCCTGGTCTTGAGAAATGCTGAGTACTTTCCGCTCCCGTTGATCACAGTGAGAGACAAGTCTGCTCACACCACTGCAGCATTTACCCTGAAATCTGTGAGGATATCCCACATGCAGACAGTGTCCTGGTAAAGCAGAACATTGTTTGGGGCAACCTCCTAAGGATTTACCCTCAAGCACACTGGAATTCTACCTGACGCAAATCAGAACGCACATGTAAAGCAAAGGCAGACCACAGCCCGATTATATGAAAGAATACATCAGTCCAGTCTGCACGAAAATCCTGAAACTACTTTCTGTCCAAATTTGTCTGGAGAATGACTCACTACTGTAGAAAGAAACAATCCTCCTACAAGAAGAGCTATGCCTAACTGTATGGGGTTGTCCAGCTGTGAAAACACAAAATAAACACTATTTAGCATAACCCACCCCCTCCCTCCGAACTCAAACAAGTGACTTCTGAACTATTTAAGGAGAAATGCACAAAAGAAGCAAAAGCAAACTTTACGTAAATGTATAATAAGGAATTTCTTCTAAAATTAGCACTGCATTTTCTTTTCTTGATGAATTCTTTTCTGCACAGGCAATCACCCCCTAGGGATGGAAAGATCCTGCTGCAGGTTGCTGCTACCGGTTATGTATTTAATCCTATCCCAATTAATTTAGATTTTTCCTCTTAAATATCATTAGTAAATCAAATCAAAATCCGTAAAAAAATCACAGCTACAGCTTTTTTTTCTTCCCCCTCCCCCTCCCCCCCCCCAAAAAAAAAATAAGTTCCATGTATCAAAACTATCTTCATTTTACAAAGCAGAATATTGCAGGACTGAAAGAGTAGCTTTGGCAGAGAAAAAAGTAAACTTTAAGGACTGATTTTTCTGGATTATGCAGGAAGAGCTGTTCAGCGCATGACAAATTAACCACGCAAGTGAGTCACATACACTGGTATGGCATGCAGGAAAAGGAAGTCAACTGTGTGAAATCAAGACCTGCAATTTAGGAACCTCATACTAAATAATGAAAATGCTCAGAAACAGATCTGTTAACGATTTGAGAACTGGAAATATGGCTAAGCGGAAAAATTCATTATTTATTCTAATTATGTTCTTTTTCCTAAAAAATTTACTATCTTCTGTTTGGAGTATCTTTAATAGAAGAATGTTTCAACGTCTCCTCTTTCTCTCTCACTTTGCCCATCTGTTTCTTTCTTCATGAACATCAGCAGATCGTTGCAGTCTCTCCACAGGATAAAGGAACACAGTGGTGCAGAGGTAAACAGGCATTCATTCTGTGGCATGGGATGAGCCCTAAGTGGATCTGATTTCCTAATGAAGTGACGTGTACATGAATCTTCAAATTACATGGTTCTTACAAATTTAGAAACATTTCTTGCCCTGAAGAGCTCTTACAAGAAAAAATTTAAAAAAGATATATTCCTACTTAATTAACACATTGGTAATATTGGTCATTTTATAATTTCTTTTTTTGGTTGCTTCGTTTCTCATAAGAATGTACGTTGGAAAAGAGTTTATCTACTTCAGAGACTTCAGAGCCTCTCCACCTCCTCAACATATTCTATACCTCTGAAGAAGAAAAACACAAACTCCTTTTATTTAGAAAAGGTTTTAAAGGAACGCCTATTAGTATGTCTCTGGCAAAATCTACATTAACTGCTGCTATTCCTTCTATTCTCATAGTTATCTGGACTATTAATTGTTTTAGCAGGCTATACAGTATTTTTTAAAAGCTAAACTATTTTCTCATGTACAGAAGGTTTTCCCATAAAGAAGCTGTTGGTAAGCATCCTCAACTTTTTAAATTTAATTGGAATTTTAAAGGGTTCCAATGTTATCTTCTGAAATAACAAAGAAATTACTGGGGAAAAAAAATGAAAAATGCATTTGTTGCAACAAAAAATGCATTTGTATTTGAGCAAAGAGAATCTCTTGAAACTAACTGCTTAGGAAAACTCATGAATAGTACATGCACAATATGTTTAAGAGATTTAAAAAGCCCCAAACAGAAGCTTCTCGTAACTTCCTGATGATGGCTGCTAGTTCTGCAGAACTCTGTTCCACACTGCTTCCTCCTCCCACTCTGACAGAGAATGCATGGAAATATCAGGTTGCGTAGAGTAGCAACAGGAAAAAGGCTCTAGGAATACTTAGTTCTAGACACATTACTGCATTAAAAACAGCAAAGAAACCTCACGGTATTTCAGTATTAAACATATATTGACATAATGCAACTGGTTATTACTTACTCAAAGATTTTTCCTAGCTGATCAACATCTGAATTTCCACGGAAGAGTGGTCTGAAAGAATAAAGAGATATTTTTTCCTTTAATTCATGTGAACTTTTATTTGTCAGCTGCCAACATAGAGCGAAAGCTCGTTATTTTTCTGCGATCTCATTTCTTTTGCCTTCATATTTTATCCAGTCTTTGAGAATACAATTCTACTAAACTTGATAAAAACCAGGACAGATGAGAAATATTTTTGAATATGCTACTTTTTAGAATTTAGAATTTAACTGCATTCTTCAACACGTATAACTTTCTCTCAGCTAATGCTACCCTATATATTATCAGAACAAGATAGAACATAATGAGCTGTTTAGAGAGACAAAAACAGAGTGAAATGTCATGCATTCATTAAAGTATAATACAATTGGAGATTAATTATTATTATAATTCAAAATTAAATTCTTTTTATGTTGTATATTGGAAAGATACTTCCACCAAATATAAAGGATCAAATAAATGACAATGGATTAATGAAGGTCTGTAAAGAATGGGGTGTGAAGCGATACAGAATTTACCTTGAAGGACAGGAATACTTCCGCTGCATAAATATATTCAGGAAAGAAACAAATTAATAGGTGGAATCTCCAAAGCTTTCAGAAAAAGACAGTGTCAAAAATTACTTTCAGACAGTGGTACGCAGTTTTTCCTCTCAAAGTGAAATTTAAAATATTTTTACTCTGTATGACTACATTGCCATACAGCAGGTTGTGATGAACAGCGCAGTTTTGTGTCTAAATTCCCAAGAGATTCACAGAATCACAGAATAGTAGGGGCTAGAAGGGACCACTGGAGATCATCCAGCCCGACCCCCAGCTAAAGCAGGTTCCCTACAGCAGGTTGCACAGGAAAGTGTCCAGGTGGGTCTAAAATACCTCCAGAGAAGGAGACTCCATAAGCTCTCTGGGCAGCCTGTTCCAGTGCTCTGTCACTATCAAAGTAAAGAAGTTTTTCCTCATGTTCAGATGGAACTTTCCGTGTTGCAGTTTGTGCCCACTGCCTCTTGTCCGGCTGCTGGGCACCACTGAGAAGAGCTCTTCCGCCCAGGAGACATTTATAAGCATTGCTAAGATCCCCCTCAGTCTCCTCCAGGCTGAACAGCCTCAGGTCTCTCAGCCTTTCCTCATTAAGGGAGATGCTTCAGGCTTCAATCATCTCTTCAACCCTCTGCTGGACTCTCCCCAGGAGTTCCCTGTCTTTTTTGTAGCCTGCTAGTCAGGCTACCCCTATCTCTGGATCACAGCCCTCAGAAAACACTGCAAGCTATAAATTTATGGTCACAGTTCCCAAAACTATTCAACAGAGACATGGTGACTTTACAAACTAAGTATTTTCCCATGCATCTTTGATTATGAAGAAAGGTCAGTACTCTCATGTCTCTCTGTACACTCCTTTTCTTCTCGCTGAAAAGGTCCTAAAAAGCTGTGACATCCAGAGCCACCATCCTAACTGTTGCATTTCTCAGGATAAAACCTCTCCCATCTACACTGGGAGAACAAGAAGTACTCAGAGACAGTCCTTCCCCTCTCACTGCCCATAGGCAGAAGCAAATGTAGGATTTGGATCTCCCATTACTAACCATGAGTTTGTTGTGAGAAATGGTGCTTTATATGCTGCAGCTCTCACATGCAGAACAGGGTTATATGCCACTACTTATCTGAGGGTCAGCACCAGATACACTCAGAGGATGGTGACAGGTCTCAGGCATAATAAGCTCTGCAGAAATCTGTGCCACTAAGAAAAAAAACAAAGCAATAACTGGAGGACGTGCTGACCATCTTTGATGAGCTAAACGTGCCTTTTGCCTCTATGGTTGCTGCCACCCAGGTCACACCCTATCAGCTAACACTGCAACTGCTTCGGGCAGAGACACAGAGAACAATTCAATCGAACTCAATTTGAAACTATATGACATCAGATTTAAACTGATGGACTAAAATGTGGCTGTCTGGTACTTGTCCATAAGGGGCTTTTTTATTTAGACTCTGAAGAGATGATAAATGGTGGTATGCACTGCTTCTTAGGTGTGCATGCAACTCATTAATTGTGGTCTTTTTGACAAGACCACTTCAACTCATACCTACAGATTTCTGTATTTTATAAGCTTCAAGGTATCTGGCAATAGTGGCTTTTACGGAAAAACAATGAAACAACTTCACATAGATATGAGCATCTACTGCTGTCAGTTTTGAGCCTGATTTTTGGGATGGTCAGTAGCTACAATCCCAGTACTACTGTGGCAGCAGATACACTGATACCTTCCAAAGTCAGACAAAGCAACAACCTTAGACACGGTTCTGAATGACTCGTTAGTAATTAACATACAGCCTCCATCACCTCAAGAAATTAATTTTGGCTCTAGTATTAGAATATTGGAGCCCTTTAAACTAACAAAATGTATACAATCAGGCAATTCTATCCATGCAAATGGAAAGCAGATTTAATGTTGCAAAACGTATGCTGAACCGTGTGTTATGTGAAAGCTTGGCAAAGTCAGCCTTGTTCGCAAATCACCTGAGGCAGTGTCATGCCAAAACAAGTATGATTCTTGGGATTTTTAAGAGAGGTTTTTCCCATCACTGCTGTTGTCTCAGATTCACTGAGGGCTGAAGAAAGAATTTAAATTCTTTTGAATATATAATTATATAACACAAGGTGACCTTCCAACATACTTTGATATTTCATCATAATGAAGCATTATGAATTCATCTTACAGACTCCTATCCATCCCACCATCATGACTACAACAGAATGCCAGCTCTAGGTTAGGCACCACTAACGTAATGAAATTTGCCTCGTGAATTTTGGCTGGCAGTTCAATTGGAATATTGGATGGATGACTGGGGAAGTAGATCTATAGATGCACTTAATCAGCAATTGTATGAAGATCTCTTCTCACATTTTGGCACTAATTATTCTTCAGTAATGACTTGCCAGCACTGCAAGTCCAGTACACCTTGGATGGGAACGTTCATCTCAAGTCAGTATTTTTTAATGCTATTCTTAAAAGCAGATGATAGCTATCCCAGTACCACTGAACTGGAAGCACGCCCAGCAGCCACAAAAATGTAAAATCTCACCTTTGTTCTTTGTATCTTTCACTTGACTCACTCACCCACTCACTCCCTGAGGTCTATTTATGCAAGCTGAATCCAGAAGTCCTTACTTGGGGATATATCCTCCCCTCTGTGATGATAATCTACGTGAGACTACTTCAAGAGAAGGTTTGATTTTGTAAAATTCCTAATTTTTTTTCCTCTAGAAAGGCATGGAGCTGGATCTGTCTCCTGTGACAGAAGATGTGTCTGTCCTCTGATCTTAAAGAACTGTGTGTAAAATCTGTGTGTATGTATACCTCAGGAAAGAGGGATATTTCAGTGGAAAGAGATACACTTCCCTTCTGTGCGTTTTCTTTATCCTCTCAACTTTGTCTGACTTTGCTTACCAGAAAATCCATGCTCTGAGGGATCCAACACCACTGGTGTTACAAACCACACAGTTAAACAAAGAAGAAGATAGGACAGAAAGTAATGCAGTGCACCAAAGGACTAAGTTAGTTTCCCTATTAGTTCAAGAAATTTCAAATGTTGTCATGCTGCCATATTTTCCTATTTTTGTTGGTTGCTGTTGTGTTTTGTTGTTGGTTTTTTACTCTTTTTGTTTTGTTTTGTTTTAAGGAGAAGGGAGAAGGGAAATCTTACAAGAAGTCTACAGGTCTCTCTCCTGTTTCACCATTCCTTCTCTAAACCTTGGAGCTAAACCTTTATTCACTGCTCCTTGAAAAGTACCCACTGAATGGAGGAAAAAAATCTTTATTTCTAAGGTGGGACCAGAATGCCAATAGCCTACAGATCTAAAGATGAGTTGGAGATGTCATATAATAAATAAAAATGTACTTTTGAAAGCCAGGAGCTATCATGAACAAGATCCTGAGGTACAGATAGGATATGCAGCCACATAGTTATGTGGATATTAGCTAGGAGTCTGCGTTGTGACCCTTTTCAGTTAATAAATCTACCTTTTGTCTGGTAGTCCAACACTGGTGAGATGCTGAAGTGCTGGGCTCCTCAGTAGCAGAGAGACAGGGACGTACTGGAAAGAGCACAGTGAAGGGCCACAAAGGGACTGGAGTATCTCCACTATAAAGAAGGGCTGGAGAGAGCTGGGCCTGTTCAGTGTGGATAAGAGGAGGCTCAGGAATAAACTCATCAATGTATTTAAATATCTGAAGGAAGGGTGCAATGAGGACAGAGACAAGTTGTTTTCAGTGGTGCCCAGTGCCAGGACAAGAGACATGGGCACAAAGTGGAAGACAGGAGGTCCCTCTGAACGAGGCAGCACTTCTGTGCTGTGTGGCACCAGTGCACTGGCACAGGTACCTGGAGGCCGCGGGTCTTTAGAGATCATCAGACGCTGGGCACCCTGCTTAGGCTGGCCCACTGTGATTTGTGATAACATGGAAATAAAAACAGATCTCAACATAAGGCTGAACTGTAAAACTAACATACCCTGAAAAAATTAGCATCTACTTACAGTTTAGAAGAACTTAATACTACTAATTCTTTGGCTAAAAGGTTCACTTATATGAAGCCAAACAAATAAGATTTTACCATTCACCAACTTCATGTTCTTTTCCCATTTCATGCTGTTGTTTCATACTGTTTTTCACCTTCACTGAATATTCTATGTGTCAGAGCTTAATATGGGTGTTTAAAAGGTTGAGCATTTTATTTTATAGACAGTGTGTTTCACGTCTATGCTACTCAGTAAAAACTGAGATATAAACATTTCCTAAGCAAGTCTCTATGAAAAAATTCTCCCTGGTGCAAGTCTGCTAACATGCCAAGGCAATACTAAAAGTATTGTATACAATGACAATGCAGTGACACCCTCAAGATAAATGAGGTTTAACTGTAAACTGACCACATTACTTCTAGACTTTATTTTCAGCCCATGGTCTACAAAGCAAAGACAGTCTGTAACTCATTGTAAGAAAAGTCCGTGTTTTCATACAAATTGAAATTAAAAGCATTGATAAACACTGCTCTAGCATATATTGCAGTATAAACAAGGACAAAAAATTAAAGAACTATAAAACTACATGCACTGAGGCACAGGAAAAGACTTCTGCAAGTTTCTTGGCTGATATTTTGAACCAATTAGTGACATCCAAATCAGAAGCTGTTTTCCAATTTCTTACACTGAGTGATTAAACTACAGATAAAATGGATACATGGAAGAAAGCTCACGTAAAGAAAAATGGTACTGAAGAGTGAAAAAGAACAGTCAGGAAACTCTCTTTCTAACCAAAATATAATAGAGCCAACACGACAATTCTAGTACTGCCAATACAATTGCCTCTAAGGCTTGGCATGGAACTGGAAATGTAAGAAATAACTTCCAAAATAGCTATCTGGATACTATCTGCTTGTCCATTTGCTCAGTTTGGTGAGAACAGAAGTGGGGAATCTGATCACCTTCTTTGTTACTATAGAAAAGCAATAAGGATAATTTCCTGATTACTGACTTGAACATGCTCAATGTTCTTGGTGAAAAGTCTACATATTGGCAACCCAGATAAACTCACTGAACTCATTAAAGAACCCTCTAAAATCAAAAAGAGCATAATGCACTTTGGGCAGGTAAGGCTTAGCTAGTCTGGCTGAAAAGGTAGCAAGGAGAAGAGCTGGAAGAAAGAGCAGCAATTTCAGAACAGGTAGCTGCTGCTTGAAGGCATTAGCGAGACAAGATGAGTAATCCGGTAAAAGAAAACTCACAGTAATGCAGCAAAGTGGAAAGAAAAATACAAAGGGAAAGATTACAGCAGCAGCTCATGAAAATGGTACAGGGAATTTTAGAGCTCAGTGAGGTTGCAGTAGTTAAGTTTAGGAGCTTGCATGCCTTTGTGTATAAGAGCAACAAGGTGACGGTGAAGAAACTAAAAAGCTAAAGCTGAGAAACATTTGCCAAGGAATCCTGCACCGTGCCATGGGAAACCTGCCAAGCTACATACTCTGTGACTCAGAGATATATTTAAATAATGTTGTTGTTGGTTTTTTCTTTTTTTTTTCATGTTACAAACTGTGAAGAGCTGGCAAATATTTTTTTCAGATTCTTGGTTACTTATTACGATGAAAATATTTTCATTTTTAGAATTATAAACAAGGAAGACCTAAAACTAGAATGATGACTAGAAATAACATGATCTGGACTGTCCTGTGGAAACCTTTATTTAAGAGGGATTATTTCCAAGCTGATTCACTCTCCTTCCCACTGCTGGTTCTTTTTGGTAGATCTTCTGGACAAGTCTATACTGCAGGCATGAATAGTGAGACTAAGGCAAGATATAAGGAAAATACATGTATCAGTCTTTAAAGATGAAGGCTCTTCAGCTTTCTGAGAGGTAGCACGAATTTGGTATGGTATAAAACTTTATTCTGAAAACAGGCCACAGCTGACAACACTGCATGCTCTGGGCAGTTACCCACTTCCAGTCACAAGTGACTTGCCTCAGTTGTGCAACTGGGAATTCTCATTTTAAATGTAACACTTTTTGTACTCCCTCTCCCTTTCCTTTCCCTCTCCTTTTACTTCGTGTGAGTGGGTTCCAGACACAGCACAGGAAGCAGTTACTTCATGTGGAGCATGGACATGTCTTCTTCTACATATAAGAAGAAAGGTGGTGTGGATACACATTAGGATTGAAGAAATGCTGGTCAGCTAGAATCTGACAGAAAATGGATCAGATATGTTCAATTTATTTTTTTTTTGCCAAAATTTTTTACTGAAATTCTATTGTTCTTCAAATAGGATAGTACCATAATCATCCATAATATCTCTAAGATCATTGGGGCTATATCACTATTAAACTACTATTAGAAACAGATTTAATGCATTAGTGTAACAGCAATCACTCTTTTTTCTGAAGTTTCTCATGAACTTTTTGAGAGTCTCCATAGGCAGTGACAGATACTGAAAACAGGTAGCTTCTGGAAAACTGCTGCAATCTTCCTAGTGCTGCAATGTGTTGAATTTGTACCCTACTGCTATTTAAAATGAAGCAAATGAATTCAAAAAATAAAGATAATATTCTGACCCTAAAATGCACATGCAGCCTATTTCCTAAGAAATGGAGGTGCTTTCTGAGCTGCCTGTCAGCCAGCAAGGAAAAGACTTGTCCCCGGTAACCTTCAGGACACTGCTAACATACAGGTCCAAAGCAGCAAGTCAGTGGTGTCCAAAAGGAAGTAGAAAGGTAAAATAGGAAAATATTTGGAGTGAGTCATTGGACAGCACTCTAAAATGATTTGTAATCATTTTGGCAATTCACTTTGGAGTTAAGATCTCTAATAAGATCAACATTCCCCGTGAGGATTTTCATTATGAAAAGTTTGCAGTGCTTTGCTACAATGATTGCATTACTTAGAGAAGCTGGACTCTCTCTTAGCATTTTTACAGGCTGGCGCATGGTAAGAGCCAGAACTGTCAAGAACATCAATCACAAGAAATTTACAGATGGACACATGCTCCCTTTGAATGTATAACTGAAAGGGAGACATTAGTAAAAGGAAAACCAAGCAGAGGCACTGTATACAGCTTTATGACAGTCTACAGTCTACTGTATAGGCTCAGTTGTTGATTAAAATACAGCAAAGAGAAAGAGCAAGATCTTAAATAAAATATAATCATTTTCAGAGCTTCATTAGGAACTGGGCAAAGGAAACTTAATATCTGCTGTACACTTTCAGTGAAAGCATTGTGTTACAAGGTCCCAATTGGCCTTGGAGCAGAATCGAGGGCCTTGACCCTAACCATTGCACTAAATGGGAGTTTCACTAGAGACATCAGTGACTCCAGGATCAGGCTAAGTATGCTTTGGTTTCACAGCATCTCACAAGGAAAAAAAAATGATGTTTCAACCGAAAGATATAACATTTCTGATCAAAAAATATCCAAAAAATAAGGTGAGTGCTGATACTATCTTCAACCATAATATGCTCTAACGGGGGCAGATTGCATCTATTCCTGAGCAGAACTGCATCCAAGTTCATCAGATAATACTTTTTTTTTAAAATGGAAGAGCCTTGGTAGGTTAAACGTCCTTCACTTATTCCTTAAGCACATACGTCACAACTCTTTTATCTGCAGACATTTTGCTTCTCTAGAAGATTTGTAGGTTCGTTTCACCAGTGTTTATAGGGCTGTTATCTCAGCTCAGTGAGCATGATATAATGGTGGCATTTTGAACTCTCCCAACTTTTGAAGTAAGTTCCAGAGATCCATACACAACTGACCTTGGAGAAAGGGAAAGGAATAAATGCATGGTCTCTTCATCAAGTGCAGAAAGGAACATTCCTCTTGTTTATTCTGACAGTTCTACCAGCAATATGATTTAACCATTTGTGTGTTAAACACCCACCCCACCACTGTATGCAGTTAAATTACCTCTGTCTTTTCAATCAGCTATTTTAGGTTTAATTGCATAACTAAACAGCACTTCTGATTTTTATAACGTCCAGAAAGAACTACTGGTAATGACAAATACAATTCAATTATGCTTTTCCTGTGAACATCTGGTCTTCCGTACTCTCTTCTTTCTGTTGAAGCTATTCCATATCACCTTTTTAAACTTGAACTCTCTAAAGCAGCTGTGCTTCTTCATTTTTCTTGTACGACTGAGTGCTTGGGTAGCAAGTGAACTCTGGGTTAGATACAAGCCATCCTGTGTGGATGGACAGGAGCTGAGGAAGCTCTTTCCTCTCCACTTCACTCACATAAGCAATGGTCCAACTGCTGTGCAGAATGCTGCACAACAGCAGTGTGTGCATGCAGAGCTCTGGGCAATACTCATTTCCACAGGTCTGTGCCTGTGAACAAATTTGCCCATATTTTCCTTGAGAAGATCTCAATCCTCCTTCCAGGCCAGAGTGATTTTCCACCACCGCTTTCATTGAGTTCATAATTTACTCCTCACTTAAAAATTCAGCAGACAGCATTCCAAAGTGGCAGAATTTAGTCAGATTGTCATGGTGCTCTTTAATGCGGTATTTTAAAGAAGTATTTTTAAAATGTCTATCTTGCAGCCAAGGATCTACCCCCAAGGCAACCAATGAGTTTAAGTCTGTTTCTGGTCTTCATCAATTATACAAATGAGAAAAAAAAAACAGTACTCTACATGAAATACCTATTTCTTTATCCTGTATGGAACTTCAAAATGAAAATCTATTCAAATCAGAATTTTCAGAGATATTAATCTTCTATGGTTTCATGAGTTTCTGTTAATGTTCTGATGACTCTGGAAAGCTTAGCAGTTGGCATTTTCTGTATTTACTAATCTAAAAAAAATCTTTTAAAATGGACTTTGCTCTGACTGCCTCTAACATTGGAATTAATTTTAATCAAGGGGTTATGTAATAGATTTTAAAGTCTGAGGCCCTAATTAAAATACAATTCCTGTTACACAATCTGAAAATATTTTCAAATTACTTTCCCAGTAAACCTTTAAACTAAACGATTTTGCACCATTAGGTCAATTTCTTATGCAATAAACTCTTTGTGACCACATATCTATCATTGTTGTCATTCTTGTATCAGCTGAACTTCTTTCCAGAAGTAACTGTTCCACGGGGAGACTAACTCCTACCTACCCTTGATTCTTTAGACTAAGGAGAAGAAAGGTGATTCAAAAGGGGCAGCTATATCATGCGTGCTGGTTCATTCAGTCTGTCCAAAGATAATTAGCCCATTGACATCCAAATATATCTTCCCAGCCTTGAAGGTTTTATTTCCTTCCCAATAAATCTAAAACAAAGTGTTTCACAAGCCTTTAGATAAAAGAAATTATGCTACTAAATTTGTTATATAAAATGATGAAAAAGGACACTGGTAGAAGTGATGCTTTAGTCCCATGACTATGAGTTACACAAAGAATGTAAATTATCAGCATAACTTTTTTTTTTTTTTTTTTTTTTAATTCTAGAGCTAGGAAGTGTAAGCTAGAAAAGCAAATACCCAACTACAAACATCTGGAAAAAGTCCGAAAGACAAAATTCTCACTATCATTGGTATCAGTACAGTGGCAGAGGTGATGCAGTGAGATAACAGAGGCTGTGCACTGGCATTCTCTGAAGCTTAAGAATAGTGATCCATTAGATATTCTATTTCCATATTTGAAGGGAAACATCAATGCTTGACATAACTGAGAATGTGAAATTCTCAATACTGAATAAAATCAAAGAATAAAGGGAAAGCATTACAAGCTCAGAGAACGATCCCTTGGGGCTTTTTTCTGTAACTGGGCTGGAGCTGCTCCTGTGTGGCACCCAGTACATGTTTTGAGCTACAATCACTTTTGTTGCCCCCATATTAGGTGTTAATGGCACCTGTTGCACTAAGCCTTTCTAATTTTTCAGATAATCCTGAAACATCAGAAAGACTCCCTCCGTAACCCTCCCCCTCACATCTCTCATCACCTTCAAGTGTAATAAAACACTGGGCCAGAAAAGAATCTCTGAAAGGGGATTACAACCCTTCAGGCCAGGAAGGTAGGGAAAACACTTTCAGCACTGAGCAGTAAACTACTATACGAGAAGAGGTGAAATTTCAACTTCAAATTTGTCCTCCAGCTCCAGAGACTGAGAGTTAAAAGATGTGAAAGTGGATTAAAAGGATGGTGTGAAAGAAATACTTTAATTTTTAGCAGCTGTTCTGGCTTATAGTGAATTAATAAACACCTGCTGAAAAACTTGAGATAAGCATTAAAGTTAGTGAGTATGCATAGCAACCATACAAGGAGAGCTGATATAATTCTCAATGCCAGTTAAACTAAATATAATTTTGCTCTAAATAATACTTTATACTGTACAGTTAACTCCATTACTCATACTGGAGAAATTAAGAGATCTACATTCACTGGCTAATGAGAGTACATGGTAATCCAGGGTTGAGAGTTCTACTATTATTTATGCTGTTCACCTATTAGTCATTTCACATAAAATCTTTCTTTCCCACTTGAATCCCAACTGAATGAAAGAGAAAACTAATTTCTTTCATAAAAGAGAAAAAACAAAAACAAAAACGTTCTACCCAGGATGACACTGCTTAGATGCCACCCTACCCACAGCAGTTGTAGCATTTACACTAAAGCATTACACTGTTTCAAAGCTTCCCAGAAGAATTTTGGGACAATTTTTATTCTATTATCTCTTGAGCCAGTGCTTTGCCATTACTGAGACATAATCCTGCCTCTGGCAGTAACAAAACTCTATTGGCTTTTGACATTATTTTAGTGGGAACAGCATACAACTTTATCTTTACATAATAAATATTTCTTCAGTCTCTAAGGTACTGAGAACCTGTAGCTGTTGAACCATTCCATGCCTTGAACTTTTCAGCCCACACATCACCAGGTTATTCCACACGTTCTCTGCTAGTTCCCCACAATCCATTTCTATTTATAAAAATATTGGGATCTACTGAAAACACTGAAAAAAGGCAATGGAAGCCTAGAGAAGAATTTTAACTCTGTATCTGAAAAAGCTCAGATTTGCTCAAGATTCACAAACTAGAATCCTTTTCTGCATATATACATATGCATATAACCAAGCCAAAGCTTCCTTCCATGGTAAGCCATGCTTCCTATACAGACATGGCTGGAGAGTTTACCAGAAATAGAAAGATTACCAAGTTATCTGGGACCTCTTTAAACTCGACTTTCTCCTTCCAGCCAAATACCCTCATCATCAAACTCGAAAAACATCTGGAGCCAAGACAGGTAAGAAGCAAGAATATCTGCTTTTCTGTTTTGACTTTGTACATATACTTTACCATTGCTAATGGTCTGATGTAATCTAGAGTATCTTCATTCTTTTAGCAGCTGAATATGATTCTTCACTGCCAATTAGGTTTAGTTATACAGCTACAGATAGCACCATTACTGAGAAATCTCATGCTTTGTGTATTTCTTTAGATACTGAACACTTGCACACCTATTATTTGGATATAATGAGCACTTTAAAAATCATTCTGTTGTATAGATTCTTTTGTCGCTGTACTGACATAATAATAAAACCTGCTTCACGGACATAATCTAATAAAAATGATCTGATAATCTGCAATAGTTGGCAAATTCTGTATGATATAGCTGACTAAGTCATTTATCTTTAGGTAACTCATTTGGACTCAGTCAGAATCAATAGTAATTGAATCTTTGTGCCAGTTTATTCTAGCTCAGTAGAATAAATCGGTGGAAATGAAGTAACCCCTTGGATGAAACTTCCATTTGACAAATATCTGTTTTCCAAAAGCACTTATTGTTAAACCCGGATAAGCTACAAAAGAAGCTATGGAGAATATTTGAGTAGAAGAAATATTGCATCAGAGATTGTCTTAGAGTTGCTTCTGGACAGTATGCATTCTGGACATCTATAAAAGGAAATGAAGCATGCAGCCAGCACTAAGGGACAATCAGGCATGCCACATGGTGACACCAAGAGCTCTTGACTTGGTAAATCTTGCTGCTTCCTCTAGCAGTCAGCATACCATGGTGGCTGAGTCTTTCATGGACTCATTTGTACATGGCTGGTGTACCAGCAGGTTGAGCAGAGTACACAGGCAAACATGATGGCACTGCTGCAAGTGCCATACAGACAAAAAGAAGAAGCAAGGCAACAACATACTCATATCACAAGGAGAGCGTGGCTTCCAAAGAAGACAAGACAGGAACTAGTATGAGCTGTATCCTGCTATGCTCCTTTTCTGTGTTTTTCAGTGCCCAGCAAACAACACAGCCTTGAGGACTGATGGTGAACACGGCTCTGGCTGCCTGTGGATGCCATGTGTGCTGCAGGATGCCTGGGATGTGCTGCACAACCTGTGTCCACCTCTCTTCCCATATCAGGGCTCTGTCTAGGTCTTTGCCATCCACAACCGTAGCCTGCAGACTCAGATCCACTGCAAGTCCTCTGCATAGTCTGTCCCCCATGATGTAAGGAAGCACTTCAATGGTTATCATTCCCTTGGAAAAATGGTTTTCCAGAAATCTAAATATCACACTTCCTCTTGCTTTCTTTTGACATTTAAAGCTCTCTTCTTACAGACAATTATTTACTTGGTACAAAAGTAGTACAAAGTTTCAGAAAGCTGTTGTGTTTTTTGCACTCTTTTCTGGATGGTCAAATATAGCAAATTGAATAAAGTTGCTCAGATCAAAACTTCTGACTGGACATTCAATTTGGAAAAAGTCCACACTTGGGAGCTCAGCAACGTGAGCCACAGTTAACATCTAATCTTCCCTCCCCTTCTCCAGCACACACCAGTGTCCAGGAAAGTCTCCTGTACACCCACTTGGACTTTAAATACCTTTTTGTAGCCATTTTCTTATGAAAGAGAAAAGTAAATAAAAACAATATTTAATTCTGTTATGAGACAAACAAAAGTACACAGAGCTTCCCCCAGCCAAATTCTAGTCAAAAAGCAAACCCTCTTGCAGCCAAGTTCCTGGAGAGGAAAGCAGCGTGAAAGAGCCAGGAGACCCTTTCAAAAGCAAAGTCTTTGAGCTGCATACAGCTGGTTGTCCCTCACAGAATCACAGAATGGCCAGGGTTGGAAAGGACCTCAAAGATCATGAATCTCCAACCCCCCTGCCACATGCAGGGCCAGCAACCTCCCCATTTAATGCTAGACCAGGCTGCCCAGGGCCCCATCCAATCTGGCCTTGAACACTTCCAGGGACGGGGCATGCACAACCTCTCTGGGCAGCCTGTTCCAGCACCTCACCACTCTCTCTGTAAAGAATTTCCCCCTGACGTCCAACGTAAATCTCCCCTCCCTCAACATAAAACTATTTTCCCTCATCCTGCAGTTATCCCTCCTGGGACCAAGAGGAAGGAGCACTCAAATGCTGCTCTGTGCCTCTCCTCTTCTATGGCTGCAACCACTTGCAGCTGGGGATGTCATCTGGATGTCACCTGTGGGTTGCTCTGCCTTATCCAAGGAATGACCTCATCTTTGAGATGTCCCATTGTGTTTGAGGTGCTGCACCTTGGCACTGGTGGGCAGCTGCACCTGGCACAGCACTGGCTGGGGAGCAGCCGGGTGATCCTGCCGCCAGCCTTACTTCCAAATGCAAATTGCATTTTCCAAATAAAAACTACATTACAAATTCCATTACAAATGCCATGATGTTAATACTTTAAAAGGACTTTAAAACGTCTACAACATGACTGACATGTTGTGGTCTTTTTCCTAGCCATGAGGCCTTTTCCTCTGACCTCTGGTCAGGCTAACTTGGGTTGTCACAGACCAGAATATCAGCCCTCCAAGGAATGAGAGTTTTTTCTTAAGGATGCCACATCCAAGAGGATGTCAGAAGAATGCTGTGCCACCTGTCCATGCAGAAGCTGCAAAAGCTTTCCAGTAGGGCAGCTCGGTGAGCAGGGCCTGCAGCACCTGATCCTGGCTGCAGCTTGGCCCCCACCTGAGCTAACGGTCAGGTTACCCTTGGTCAGCTAGCACAGCTACTGCAGGTCTTCTTGCCCCGACTTCAAGGTTCTCTTCTGTTTTTTGCCATGGGTAGTGAGACAGTTTTTGGTTTCTATGGTTTACCAACGGTTTCCCTTACCAACAGATCTATTCCTCTGACTGAAAGCCTGGCACAGCTGGAAACTAGGAGGAAAACCACAAGTGAATGGCCTGGCACTCACTTACCACTCATCTCCAACCACAGGCCGATGCAGTTGCTGGATTTGACTAACGGCTATCAATCAGCCCAACTGTAGACACTTAGAAAGATATCAGCTAGAAAAGGCTTGAGGGAAAATGTGAGCTGAAAAACAGCAAGGTATTTTATTTTTAATGGGGTGATGTTGTCTTGGAAACTCGTATGTATTTTGTATTTGACAATTAGAAGCATTATTCTGACTGTTTGCCCTTCACTCCATTAATATGCATTTGTTTTCAGCCCAAAGCCAAGGGGAGTTCTGCTGCGGAGTTAGGATTAAAGAGAAATAATCCTGCTTATCAGAAAACTGCAATAACATGAACAAGTAAAGTCGTCTGCCCTCCTTTGTTAGTAAAGTCTGAAGCAAAATGCCATTGTTGTTCTATCATATCACTAAGGTCTCAAAGCTAAATTGTGGCTTGAGTCCATTCAATTTAATAAATGCTTGAAAAAAAAGTCTGTAATAGGCTGGCCACCTATCTGGGAAGGAAGAAAAAATCCAATTTTATTAGGTTTGGTTTGGAAAAACCATCAGCCTCCCACACAACCATGTGCACATGAATGGCAGAAGAATAAAGGAGGAAAAATGCAAAGCACAGAATTTTCAGTGCTGACAAGATCTTTCCAAGGAATTAACCTTCTCCCAGTATAGCTGGTCTGGACTGTGGAGAACTTTAATGACACTTGCAACTTAAATCATTCTTATAACAAAACAAGATAATTTCCAAAAATGGCAAAAACAAACTCAAGCCAGAACTGTACAGTACCTTGGTTCAAAGACTGCAAATCAAGTTGTGTAGCTTTTACAGTTCTAAGCTGCAACATCCACCTTTCCTTATTAAAATAAAGACCAAAAGCAAAAAACAAACACACAAACAAACAAACAAAAAAAAACACAAAAAAAAAAGAAAAAAAAAGGAGTTGTTTGAATTTTGCCCCTACCCAAATCTAACTGTGACCAAATGGATGATTACATTTTCAAGCTGTTGGTCCACTAGATACGTTGGCTTAAGGTCCACTGGAAAACACCAGATAATATGATTGCGAAGTCTGTGTTTAAAATTGCTGCACGATAAAGTGAACAGTTATTTCTCAAAAACATTTAAGAAGTTTGTCAGTTTATAGGTAAACCCTGAGTTACAAACAGCCATTCAAAGTCACAGTTAGCTCTGATGCTTTTTGCCCACTGTGTTGGCTTTCTTATTTTTTCCCTTCCAGTAACCTTTTTTAAAACTTTTTGTGGATTTCTTTTCTGATCCATCCACTTCTTTCCACTGCCCCACACAAAGAAGACATGAAACTATCTTACAGCTCTCTTCTCTCTCTGCTTTTGAAAGGCATTTCAGAAATGTGTTGAAAATGAGAATGGAGCACAAAAAGGACAGGTTAAGCTAAGACCTCAGAAAAGGCCTAATGACACCGAGAAATAGAGGATCCCGTAGGCAAAATGAAATATTATTGCTGCTAAGCATAGCTAAGCATCCATTTAAAAACAGTGAGGACTAAATCATCAGATATGCTGAAGTACAGGAAAATAACCAACAAAGAATTAAAAGGCCTGTACAACTCCTTCTGTGGCAGTACTGATGCATAAATATCTCTCTTTTCAGGCTTTGTTCACGACATTATTGTTATATAGAAAGGCAAAACAAAACTGAAGCCATAACTACCACCAGTCAGCGTCAACTTTCTCCTGTGTTCAACATGATCAGGATTTCACCTGTAATCCTGACCAGGATTTCACGCACAGGGAGAAGTTAAAACCCCGCTTTGAATGACAACTCCCAAGAATGTACAAAACCACTCTTAAGAAAGATCACTGCAAAAATGAATATATTTTTTCCCTGCAGAAATCCTGTTGATTTTTTCCGTCCATTTCCTTCCCTACAGATAGCATTGTTGATCCATTGATTCCAGTTTGAGGGAGTTTCCTAAATGGTGTGTTATGTCAAGATGCTGTCTCTACCTTCTTTTCCTGTCCAAACCGTATTATCTCCAGTCACATCTTTGCCTGCACAGATAGACTTGAGCTGTGGCAGGAGTATGTACCCCATACAATCTCTGTGTTAAGTGGCATGTGTTTTGTTGCTACTGTTTCAGTATATAATACTTTACTGTTGATCACAGGCTTTAAACAAATCTTCCTGCTCCCCTAATGCCTTGAATTTTGAACAGTATTAATGATTTTTTTGTTTTTTTTTTTTTAAATGATGACATACTCTTACTTAATTTGAAGTGAGTGACTCAAAACATATAAATCCTCTGGTCAAGCATGCATTTGTAAATTTACAGATTCACTGTCTCTTCCTCTAGACCATTCAAATGCAAAGCAACGAATCATAAGAAATGACTAATCCAAGCTGTGTCTGGAGTAGAGGACCCAGCAATGCAAAATCCAAGCAGTTCTCAGCAATAGCAGAATTTCTATGAACCACTTTCCCCAAGCCCACTGTCTCCTCTGCTTCTTTTTCCAGACAAAGTACATGCTTTGACACCTCAGAACCTGTGGTTTTACTGTTGAACATCTGTCAACAGACATATACCTGTTTTTTCAAAGTGCAACCTTAAAGGACTGCATCTGCAAGAGATTAACACCTCTAGGAACAGCTAATTCAGACCAAATGAGGGCATGATGAAAATGATGCTAGTTAGAACAGCCTAAAGTATGAGCCGGACTGCAGATCTCTTCAGAGTTAAAAGCCACCTGTGCCATTCAAAGCACTGGACAACCTGTATGCTCTGTTAAGAGTCATCACTTAGTTATCCACTGGTAAAAAGCAGGAACATGTACCTCCTCCTCTGGATAAATGCACACAGAAGTCACATTGTGATAGTCTGGTTTCCTTTGAAATTACAGTTTATTTGGTGATACTTTGGCCAAAAGATATCAAAGATCGTGTTAGCCAAATAATTTAAATTCTTGCAAGTTTAGCTTAAACATACTACTTGCTTCTGCTCTGCAGTCTCACAAAGACTAGAGCAGACAATTCCAGTCTCATCCGTTCAAGTGACTGTTCATATCTCCCACACTGCAACCCTTATTTTGAATGAAAGTCTCCCAGTCCCCGGGAGTCACCTGTCAAGGTTTATTTCATGGAGAAGACAACAGAAAGCTTGTACAGAATCTTTGTGCAAGAAGCACAAAGCATGGAACCCAGGACAACTCTAAGCAATACCCTCTCCTCCTTGCCAGTTTGCAACACTATCTTGTAGAGGGATTTTTACAGCTAAGTGCTTAGGTTAGTACACATTACTCTGTTAATACACATTAACAGAGATTAGCTCTTCCACGTTTTGTGCCATTCTGTCCCAAACTGTTTTCAGAGAGGTTACAAACCTCTTTGAAGTCAGAGTTAATTTCAACAATAATTTCATTGAAGCCAAGACTCTACCACGTGATCCATCTAAAAGAGTTATTTTTTTCAGTCAGTAATAGAAGTTCAAACTCCCCTTTCCAGCTTCAGTTTTTGGAGACAACTCAAAAACAGGTGTTCTGGTTGACTATTTTTTTTCTGAAACCACTCAACCGTATTTATTTCACAGCATTAACTGAGACAAGATTGAGAGTCGATTGCTCTTTCCTTGCTCACAAATGTGGGGACAGGTGGGTGACACATCTCCTTCCAAAGACCTATCCTATCATTTGCTTCCAGATTCAGTACAGAAAAAAAAAAGTGTGCAGTGGATCTGACAACTGCTTTTAAAGTTCTATGAATAATCTATAACTTGTCTGGAAAAGTGAATGAAGATCTATTATTATATTTAGTTTGAAAGATTTTGTTACAACTACTGTATCTAAGAATGAATATGAGTGCAAGGCTAGCTTTTAAAAAACAGTTATACATTTTGTTTATAATTATAGGGAGCTCATACCACAGCATGATCAACATGATGATCAAAGCATGAGAAGATAGCCTCTAAGGTTTGATTGTATCACATCTCTACACATTGTCACAAGCAACAAGGTCCTGGGCTCATGGCTTTTCTGCACACAATGATGCAGATCTTCTAATTGGACACATTCATACTATTAAAAGTTGACTTAAACCCTTATTGCTTATTTCTCTTTGTCTGTTTCCTTGGGTCCACCAGGGAACTTGTCCCATCATAGGTGTTTTTGTAGAGTTACATATCTCTTATCCACTGACACAATCTTCAAATATGGTTGGCAATGCAATGGCTGTCCCACATTTATTAGGTGTTGGTGGAGTGAGCTGAAAGAAGAGACAACTGCTAAGAGCATGATTTAATATTCGAAACTGAATAAATAATAACCTCATACTATTTGCACCAGTATTGTGGCTTATGAAATTCTGGGCCTGATGATCATACCAACAGTAGGCTGATTAATACACCATGGAGCTGGTGCATGAATGGAATTAATTTCCCTCATGGCTGGATAAAACTAGAGGAACTGAGGTAATACTGTTTCAGTTTTGGTTTGGAGAGGTGGAAACGTTTTCTGGGAAGGGAGCATCTTTTAAGGTTTGAGTTTGAATAGATACCTGTAATATTACTGAAGACTGCACATGCATTCAGAACACTGCTCTCAGATGCATGACTTCTTCAGCTTGACTGAAAAACATAACACAGGCTACAGAAACCTAATGGGTTCTTCTGACAATTTTTAGTTCCGCATTTACTACAAATAAAGGCAAATTTGTTTATTCAATATTATAGTTACATTTGTCTAACTGGAATTGTTACACAGATATCTGGCTCATTTATCCTGCATACATACCTACTAACATACTAGTCTATGCAGGACTGAAATCATATAGGACTGTCATTTTGAAGACTAGGTCCATATGAATAACTAAGAACTAAGTGATGAAACACTTATTCTCAACACTGCCTGCTCAGAAGAGAGTCCAAGACCAGCAACAGTTGCTTTCTCTTATAGATTGTTTCACTCAGATTCAGATTTCAGTCTTTTTCCCTTCTCCTCTCACACTCATTCACCTTGATTAAGCACTACCTAATCCAAGCAAGAAGAGAGACAGCCCTTCCCATCCCTAAACCACTGGTCATGGCTTCCGCTTTGGAGCCGCCCTCAGTCCTTCAGCCAGCTGGAAGAGTTTCATGCGTCCAGACAGAAGCGAGGACCTACTCCCAAACTTGCCTTACTCCTTAATGAATTGTTAATTGAGTAGAAGGTACAAGAACCTTTCCTACTGGCAAGGAAAATGCTCAATATTGGTGTGAAACTTTTTTATAATTAGTCCTTGTTTTTTTACCTAAATATATTACTTGGTCATGCTTTGTAGAAACAAGATTGATGCAAATAGCTCAATATTCTCTGGGCTGAGACAAGACATGCAGACTGCCAGTCTACCTTCCTTTATCTTCCCACTATGCCAAAGGATACCCTATGTCATTAGGCCCATCAAACTTTCCAGCTTTATCTGTGAAAGATTCCGTGATACCAAAGCAACCAAAAGCATACTGCACAATTTTCTTTACTGGTCATTATTATCAATGGACCTCAGCTTTTAAAGCAAGAAAGGAGCTACTGTGATAAATAAACTTACATGTTTGTCAGCTAAGGACAGTCCACCCAAATATGCTACAAATGATGAAAATCTACTTGACTAGACAGGAGATTAAAAAACCTGAAACTATCCTATAAGGAAATCTGAAAGTAATGCTTCATTTGGGGCTGCTCTCATCAGCAGCTGGACTTCAGGACAGTCTTTATTCATTCATATATGCCCAATTTTCATGCCCACAAACCCTGATGGGCTGAGGTGCTAGTAGGTACACACTGAAGCACAGAAGCCTACAAATCTGCACTGTAACGAAATGTGTAGGTTTTAAATATAGTTATGATGTTATAGAAACCCCAGATTTCAGGACTTTAGTCCTCAGCTGAGAAGTGCCATTTGGCCAACTGAATCAGCCAAGATGAGGGATATGTTCAAATTTATTCTCTGTGTTAGATGTATATTTATTTATTTGTGTATATGAACTCCAATATCTGCCTTTATGTTTCTTGTACCTTTTTTTTTTTTTTTTTAAAGATATCTTTTTTGCATTTGTCCTATACTGGTTTGAATTAAGAGTGGTTTAAATTAAATAAAGTGCTTTCCACTTAGAGACATGGCTATCTCTAACATAGCAACGCTGGACCAGTCATACAGAGCTCACCTCCCTCCCATACCTGTCCAAGCCTACAGAACCCTGACTGTACCTGTAACTACCTACAAAACTGTATTCTAGTAAATCCTAGTTAAAAAGTGTCTGCACTTTTGAATGCTTGCTTGGCATAAACAGAATTCTGATATATTTTGTGATGCTTTATTTATTATAGTGTTTTATTTCCAAAAAAAGTTAAATCTCTGTAATAGCAAAAGACCCAGAAGAGTCTCAGTATATTTCTTAAAAAAGCTTTAAAATCTTTCAAAGAAGAAGGACGATAGAGTAGGGAAAGAAGGAAACAAGAACACAGTAAAACAATAAAAAGTTGTCTTAACGTCAAACCAACATGTACTTCTAAGCTTTAGCTACACTGTCATACCTTATTCTATGAGTACTAGTGGAAATGCAGATGGGTGATTACCCAAGGGCACTACAATTTTTCAGAATTAGCTGTTCCATTTATTTAATATTTTGGAAATAATCCATGAAGTTTGCAAAATTTCACAGTTTATTGCTACCAAGGTCACAGTAACATGGGCTTTCTTTTGCAATCCATGAAGAAAATCAGAAAGACAAAATATATATCATACAGGGAGTATTGCAACATTAAGCCAATACAACCATGGAGATAGCACTCAGTGCTGGTCATTATAGCTTTATGGCAATGAGGTTTTAGGTTAGTATTCCAAATCATGCTTGTATACTGAAGGACGTGAAAGTCATACTGTTTCCAGTGAAACAACATAGTACACACAGACTTGGCAGATGCCTGATTTCTACAGTTTTTGACAGTCTCCCAAATTTAGGACTAGAAATGTCAGACTGACCCTGCATTTGGCAAGAATAATAGAAGTTCTGGTTTTATCAAACTGTACTTGAAGTAAGATCACATTTCCCTTAAAAGAAATCTCCAATTTTGTAATATTAATATAGTATTTGCATTTGTAAACCAATAGAAAATTAACTGTCCTTAATTAAATTTACTGTGTTGTACTTTGAGATTTGGAGTCAGTGAGGTTTTGGGAGTCATACATCACAAAAATGAAATTAAATTGGTGGTGCTTGCATATGGCAATATTTTTCATCTGCCAGAATACCACAGATTAAATGAGAAAAAATGAGAGCTTTGAGAAAGTAATAAAGTTCTGTGTTCATTTGTTTTGTCCTGTATCACTTCTATCACCGATGCTAAAAACAGAGCTGTAGACTCTGCTGCTATTATCAGAAAAAAATATCAATGGCTTAATGCCATCATGAACCTGGCAGTATATGAGATAAGACTAAATTTTTTAAAGTTTAAAGCAATGAAGGGCTTAATTGATCCTCCAAAAATCCACATTCTTCTTTTCTCTCATCTTCTGACTTCATGTCTGAGTCAGACACAGAGAGGGTGGAGTGTACTAATTCTACCCAGGCCATTTGACCAGGCAAGAAGCCCAAGAAAAATGATTTTTCCATACACTAATATTAATAAATAGTGGAATCTCAAAGTTCTTCTGCAAGAGTCCAACTTGTATTTTGAACTTCACACTATAAATTCATCTCAATTTGCTGCTTTTAAATAGCTGTTTCTCAAGACCCTCGTAGTATGGCTTTGTCTTTTAAACTGTATTGATTTTGTTTTTTATACCTCTCAGTGTTATCATTTTCTTTCCTGTTTTCTTTATGTATATTCTTTGATTCACAGTATAGGTGTATCAAAATTATACATACAGTTTCTCTATGGAGATCACGCAGACTTTTTGCAATGAACTCAATGGAAACGCATGTGTTTGGTTTAATATTGAGACAGGTCTATCTTGCTAAGGTTCTTGAGGGGTTGTTCCTCTCCACATCCTACATATTACAGTCTCAATCTCAGTGTACTACCACAGGGAATGAACAGCACACATATTTCTTTTGCATTCACAAATCAACTCCATCTAGCTACAATATTTCATAGCAAAATAGTTCTGATTGTTTCTTTAATTGAATCAGTTGATCTTTAATCTTTTTTTCTTTTTAACCTGCATTTAACTGCCTCTGTTCCCCTGCACCCTGGCAAAATAGCTTATTCTTCAAATTCCTACCTCTGTTTCCAGAAATCAACTTTAAAATGACTTCCAAAATCTCAGATATGCCAAGTAAGGACTATGAGCAAACAACTGATGGTCTAATGCACAAACACCAGAGCAAGAAGACTCTGGTGAATGCTGGGCCCTTTCTAGAATGCAGCTTTACTCAAAATAATCAACAGCCCCTCTAGCTCATATTTATCTGAATTTAGATTTAGGTGTAACAGAAATACAATGCTTGTATACATCTTACCAAGAGCTCAGGGAGACACCTACCGAAAGACTGCAAAATTGTGAAAGGTATGAATTTGCAATGGATGCTTATGTTCTGTGCTGTGAATGAAGCATCCTATCAGTCCTACCAGTCCTTTCCAACATTAACATGATCCAAGGTATTGTTCCAGAAATTACTGCACATTCTTTTAAATTTCAAATTAAAAAAAAAAAAAAAAAAAAAAAGGAGAAGAAAGTAAAGTAGCATTTCTTACTTTCGACGGAACATTTCTGCAAATATGCAACCAACACTCCAAAGATCAACTGGTGTTGCATAGCTGGACTGAAGCAAAACTTCAGGAGCTCTATACCACAAAGTAACAACCTGAAAAACAAAAAGAAAGGTAAGTTACAGCAAGTTTAGCTGTAGAACTAAAACCTCAGAAGTGTTACTGAGGTTTTAGTGATCCAATTTAGCTTCATTCAAAATGCAAAGCCTCACAGATTCAGGCAAATTTATTTGACCAAGGTCTTGCATGGAGAATCTACATATGGGTAAGCTGCAATAACAATGAATCAGATACTACCATTTCTCCAGAACAGAGCAGTTCAACAGTGCAACAAAAATGTAGTATCACAGTTAAGCATCGGCATGATACTACAATATCCCAGTACATTGTCAAAACAGCTCTTTGAACTTTATGCAACTTACAGACCCCAAATATTTTCCAGTGGATGTTCAGATTCTCTGCAGAGCAAACATTAGACTATTGATCAAGGGCTGCTTTTCTTAAACACTTTATTAGACTTCCTGGGTGTCATCACCCAAGTGCCAAACTGGAAGCCAGGAAGTTAAAGAATCCTGTAGGTTTACCTATGAGATAAATCAGAACCTGTAGCCCATGTTTATCCTAAGCTCTTCATAGTTCAGCTAGTATTTTTTTTTTTTTTTTTGTAAAAGGTATGGTGTTAACGGAGCTGGACTGGCCAACTTGGGTAAATGTGCCCTACCAGTCTCAAAAGTTCTTTCTTCATGTTGAACTGAAGATATTTATTATTTTATCAGATGGATACTTTTTAAGTTAAAACTTCCCCAAAGCTGTCCATTACAAAAGGCATTCAGTGCTGTCTACTGTGGTGTCCTTGGACACCAAGATCTTTACATTGTCTTTGTTTTCACCCAAGCAGTATAGCACTGGGATCCTTGGCAGGTTCCTGACCTTCAGCTCTGTAACTGTCTCTGTTCATGTGCTATGGGTAACAGCAGCACTAACTTCTCCCACAGTTTATTTCCAAATGATATAGTCTTTTCCAGGGACATATGCTACGTAAAGTGCCTGCTTTCAGGCAGCCGTTCACGTTGCAATGTGTTGTAGAGACGCAGCTGGAATTTCACTGGCATGGCTCCATTGATGGAGTTTGATGAGTCCTGCACACTGGACCCAGAACAGAGATGGGACAGTTTATATTTACTCCTTTGTTTCTCACAAATCAACCAAATACAGATGAGGCTGACTGTATCTTCAGTATATTTACAGAAGAACACAGAGAGCTTCCTTAGAGTCTTGAGTGAGTTATTATGTAGCTAAAATATAATCTCAGAGCCACAGGAGTATACAACCCAGGATTGTCAGCTAAATGGCAATATATTCTCAGCGTGTGATATAATTTAAATTTCTGTCAATATTAACTTACAGGCAGGAAGGGTATCAAAAATTAGTAGTTTCTTTCTCCAACTAACACAAAAGTGAGTACTGGGAAATGCAGTGTTAGGGATAAGCATAACAAAGCAAAAAAAAAAAAAAAGAAAAAAGAAAAAGAACGAAGTGCATGGATAGCACAAAAATAACTTAAAAATTATGTTGACTAGAATGAATTTCAAAACTGGTACAAAGATATGTATAACAAGAGTGTTATTTTTTTTTTCAAATGATAACCATATAATTGTCTCCTAAGCATAAATAACAATGGAAGCAATCAGTTGAATTTGCCGGTCAAAGCCAGCAGAAACAAAAGCAAATACAGCATTCATTACGATCATTACATGCCCCGACAGCCTTTGGAACTACTGAAAGGCTACTGAAGGGAGGTTCACGGATATTTGCACAAGTGGTCATATTTGCTAACAGTCCTCTTAAACGCTTTGATCTCTATTCATAAAATTTGTCTTTGAAACAGTTCAATAACACGGTGCAAAGTACCGCACCGGCAATCTCAATTCCAGCTACCTGTCCTCATAAACAGATTCCTGTATGGAAGCCGAGCTCTGTTTAACTCTGTTTGCCTTGTTCCTGATTGGGTAGCACACAGATGATGTTTTTCCAAAATGTTTCCCCGCCGATGAAAAAAGGTAAGCTTTCTCCAGAGATTCGCATCCCTGACAGAAGACATATGCAGCACAAGGTCAGGGAATTTTTACTGGAGCTGCCCTAGCTGTACCAGTGACAATTATTTCTATAATACGTGCAGGGTTTTGGTGATGCAGAATCTCTCTTGAGCTCTGATCTGCACTTTCACTTTCTCAGGAAACTTGTGGAAAATCTTTCTGAAGAAACATTGGTTTGAGAAATCAGATATAACAAGTTGAACTTGTTATAACGTGCCAGGTGGAAATACCACCGCAACCCACCATTCCTGGTTTGAGACCCTCACAGCTCTTCTCGTACGAAACGAAAAGATGCTTTATTTCCTCCAGTTCCACATTAAGGACTGTGGGGATGTACGTGAGACAGCTCGGTGAGCCCTTCTGACAACGTACGCCCCGCCCTAAGTGCCATTTCCTGGGAAAGGCAGCACAGAGGCCGCACCGCCCCGGAGAGGCGCCTCGCAGCTCGGCATGCCCCGCACTGCCTGGGGAGCACTGCTGCTTCCAGAAGGCCGCAGGCACGCAGCACGCCGGCTGCCCCTCGCACGTGGCCGCTTGCTGGCACAGCTCCCCAGCGGGCACCCTGCTGCCCTCAGTGCACGTGTTTGCAGGGGAGCGGGAGATTTTGTTTCTGAGTAATTTGGAAACTTAAACCTTAAGAAAGTTATTTCTAAAGTCTCGTAGATCAATTCCAGCAACTGCCTGATGGCTTTGTAGTCAGAGAGGAAGTGATCTGGGAAGTGCTGTTCTGATATGCTCTGCCATTATGGCAATTATAAAAGTCATCAAGTAATAACACTTACGGTTCGTAATGTGCAAGTCTGCATTTCAAAACCTGAACATGAAAAGGCTCAACGTTTACTAAATGCCAGTTTGCACACAAGTAATGCCACATATGGCTTCTGCGTTGCTCAGGGCCTTCTGCAAAGCATGGGGTGTGCAGATGATGCAGTGCTTCTGACACAGAGTTTCACACTCCCTTTTGCTTACCATAGAAACCAAGAAAATATTTGTGGACATTCCTTTAACATTTGCAGATAAGTAGAAACGAAAATTATTCTGAACACAGGATATGGTGGCTGAACAACTAGATCATCGCTTCCTCTTTAGTATGGTTCTGACTTAGAATGAAAAAATGCTCTGCTTAGGTAAGCCACATCACCGGTAAGACATGCTCTCCATGCATGACAGCAAGCACTTCGGTGCTGCTTCCTGACTCAGCCCCCTTTTTAGGACCAAAATCTCAAACTTCTGCACTGTTACACTTTGCTTAAATTCTGCCGGCCCTGAAAATTTGCCACTTGTAATGTGGCAGTTGGTGACCACTCTGCAGGAAAAGCCTTTAGCTTTTCTGCTTGCTCTGCCAGTCCCCAGCATACCACAACTTTTGTATTTTCTACAGATTAGTCTACATACAAGAAAACTGGGAATAATTTGCACACTGGGACCTAAGGGAAAAACTATACTCCATTTCCAGTGTACATTTTGTGACTCTACTATCCGGATGGGATGATAACAGTTAAAGAACAGTATCAGTAGCTAGTGCTACTTCTTATAATTTAAATATCAATAGATTTAGGCAGCATGCCAGAATGAAAATAAATGAAATATATATCTAAGAGGCATGAGAAAGGTAAGAACATCTGCAAAATTGTACCAGTGCTGTGTTGGACTTGCTGAAGATGACAATGTGCTCTGTAAGAAATAAAGGGAAAGCTGTATTTACAGTCTGAAGAAGGATAATTTTTCTCTGAAATAAAGCTGTCTGCCTTATTATACCTGACAGACATTGCTATCTGGGACCACCTAGCCCCAGGAGGTTCACTCCTGCACTTCACGATACCTATTTCTGATGTAAAATCAAATTATGGTACATATCTGTTCAGCAGCATTGCAAACACAAGATCTAGGCATCGTGTCTGTCTCAGTTAATTTCCATTTACTTTACAGAGCAGATTTTCACTTCTGGATATCTGCTTAATTTAAAGGGATCTGTGCAATGCACAGCCCTTTCCAAATATAGTTCTGTCTGAACAGCATACAGTTCAAAAAAGACAAATAGAGGTTTAGGGATGGGGTTGAGCAACAGAAACACAAAAGACTACATTTCGGTTTGCCACAGACTTTAAGTACAGACCAATGCCCAGTTGCACAGCTACAGGAACAAAGCAGGGATCAGACTGTAACACAGTGGCTATGTCTGTGCTGGGAAATTAAATGGGACAGGAAACGTTCCTTTGGCACGGAGACCAACAGGCACAGAGTGGCCTATGTCCATGTTACTAAATTCTCAAGCCTCCAAAAAAAGGTGACCGCATGCAAACTGCTTATTGGGAATGGTCTTTGGTCCATGCTTAACTGTGCCTAGGAACTGTCTGAGGGAAGGCTAGTTGGCATAACTCAAAACCGTGCCAGGAACCATTCTAATAATTTAACAGTATAGACAATTGAGCTCCAGTACCCACGAATGCTTCCTGGCACTCTTTAATCCACCAGCCAGTGAGTCAGACTGTGGCCCCGCGTCTTCCTTTCACTTCAGAGAGAAGGCATTTTGCTATGCTTCTCTCATCCCCATAGAACCAGGGGCTCCAAGAGGGCGGCGGGTGTGGAACCAGGGCCCACTCCTCATCCCATCCCATTCTGCTCCCAAGGGGTAATGGTGAGCCTTGCAGGAATGCTGATTTCCCCTCCCTTCTCTTTTACTGAGCAGAAGGAAACCAGGCTGGAAGCAGTCAGAACTGTGATTAAATGATGTGATTTGAAATGTTGTGAAAGTTTGTGCCTAGAAACCAATGAAATAAATTGGACAACATGAAAAGAGAGAACTGTTTCTTCTGCTTTTGTATCCTATATCCATAACTTTTAGCTCAGAGATGTAAAGGTTTATTCAGATATTTTCTGCTTTTTCCACTACTTAAGATGTCTCTGGTATAGAGTCCTCATAAAGAGAAACTGGAATGAATGAGCACCTGAAGAAGGATCCATCTCACATAGCATTACATACCTACATCCGAGCCACTCAGATTCCCTTTGCAGACAGAGGAAAGAAACTAGCAATCCCAGAGTGCAATTCATTTTATTTCACAGTAAGAGTGTAGTACAGGTTGAACTATGAACGTATGCTGCAACTGCTTACTGTCTGTGAGGACAATCTAGCTGACCCACAAGCAGAGGTCTTCATTTTAGACATCTCAAGCTGGATGTGATTAATTCCACTCTAATTATTTCTGAAGGAACTTTGAAGAGGCCTGTAAAACCTCTTAAAATATTAGCTGTCATAGATATCGTGCCACAGAAGCGATTAACAGGATGCTCAGATTCATACAAAGTAATCTTTAATCCAAATAAAATTCTTCTTCCTAATCTTTTGTTTTTGTCATTATAGTTTCTTCAATATTGGTTTTGGTGCTGATTTTGTTAAAGATATTTGCTATTAGACACTGGCTCCTTTTGTTTTTTTCAGCCTCACGAAAGATTATTTCTAAATTGAAAATGAACATAGCTCGTCAGCTCAGTTATTCTGTACAGTTTCCACTGTTGGGGTTTTCACATCATCTTTGGGGCATCTTTCTGACTCTTTTTCATCTCTTTTTGTCTTTTTGTTGTTGTTGAGTAAGATGAGGGAATGTAAGTACAGGATACATGATACAGCATACAGAATCTAGCTCTGTAGTGTTGCTTCATGGTGGCCGACGTCACCAAAAACCTCTCTCCTGATTCAGACTGCTCACAGGGGTTTAAAGTGGAACCCTTAAAATTTCACAATGGAGCTGCTACTGCATGGCTCCTCATTCAGGGCTAGCTCTCTAAAATGACCTGTGCAATTTTCTTCAGACTTTGTAGCCAATTTCTCCTCAGCTGTGAGTAAGCTTGACGCACTCACCACAGACTAGTGGAGAGGACTGAATTACAGATGCCTACAAGTGCTTGCACACTGCCTGAAGCCTGGCTTCAATCTCTGCTGCAGAGAGATTGTCTTTAATGCAGCTCCCTCCTGCTTGCTACAAATGCCATGCTCAATCTCCACAGAGCCTGAAAAGAATGCAATTTCTTAAGTGAATACATTTAAAAATCCTGTGCTGGCCTGTATCACTACTTAATATTAAAAAATACCACGTTTCAGCAGATACGGCCTGAGATAGTGACTTAGAGCCAGCATGGGGCAGGGGTGCGGTGGCAATTCATAGTGGGTGACAGTAGGCAAGGAGCCCTGATGGGGCCTGCATGCTGCTCTGTGCTTCCCACACAGCTCAGGCCAGCCCTGCTCTGTGCTACGTGCAGCCAGGCTGTGGGCCTGCTCTGGTCCTCCACACACCAACACAAATCAGCTGCACAGCTCCTACTGTGGGGCTGCTCCCCGCCTCTGCATCATCTTTCACAGCAACCTCCAGCATGGGGAGAGAACCTTTCCAAAACTCACTTGTCCATAAGGTGCAATAATGCCAAGACAACTGACAGTAACATGGGTTTTTCAGCCTTAGAATCGTGACTTCAAATACATTTCATCCCTGGTTTGGAAGCGGAGCATGCCTGCTTTGCCTGCTGGAGACTGCCTTACTGTATTTTCCTAACACTGTCCTTAAAATATTCACTGAGCATTCTGGGTTTACAGAGAAAGCCTGGACGCTCTCTCTGAAGACGTATTATCATTGTTAACTGTAATGGAGACAGGTAATAATCATTATATTATACAATGTTCCCAGGGACAGCATCAGTCTGAGTAATTATATTGATTTTATTTCTTTTTTTGAGTAGTGGTTCTTCCACTACTATGTAGCTGTTTGCAGTTCATCACAGATGTAGGTATGGCTGGTAAGAATGTTTCTTAGAGAAAGACAGTTATATTTTGTCTTTTTATAGAAACATAAAAATAGTTTTCCTTTTACAGTAAAAGTGAACCAAACTACCCTGCTGGATTTTAGAAAGCACTTCATTTATTGACTAGAAGTCTAATATATATAGACAACATCCTTCTGAGTGCTATGAGTGTCATGAAATGCACATGGTAGCACCAATTTTATCCTTTTACTTACATTTGTTTCAGCTTCAGAGGCATACTTAATTAGCTGCTTCCTAAAAAGTGTAAAGATAGTCCTTCCTATTTTGTTAGTTAAACCATCAAGAAAAAAATACCTATTTATAGTGGAGACAAGTTCTGATCACACATAGCACCCACTATCAAGTTGTTATTTCAGATTGTGAGCTCTTCTTTTTGATGTTAAAACATTTGTGATTTGAAGAAAGGAAGATTTTGCATCAACTTTAAGGTAGAAAGTAAAGAAACCATTCATTTCTTTGGTGGTTTATACACACAAAACTGATCAAAATTTTGTTTTTTTATTTCTAGGAAGAACCACATAACCGAGTGTGGTGGTGGTGCTGGAGAATATTTCTAGGTACATCCGTTGTCAGTCTGAGTGATGTTATGTGTGTGTATATACGTGTGAGTGTGTTTGCACTTCATACATGCAAATACAAATACTTGCGGAAGACACTTTACCTACATTCAGTGGCTTTTACCTCAAGAGTTTCTGTGCTGCTGTGTGCAAAAGCTACTAGAAAGGAAAAGTGTCTCTTTATATGAGGTAATATTTTCACGCACTAGGTAGAACTCAGAACTTATCTCAAAACTATTACAAGGAAATATATTTCCATTAAGCTGAAAATTTCACAGAATTCTGTACTGATACTATACTGAGAACCTTTCTTAAGACGACTTGAAACTTCACTTGAAAAGCATTTTATCTTTACATGAAGAGAAAGAAGCAAAAATAACATTAACAGCATCACAGTACCTGATTCAGGGTCCATGGAGGAGAGACTTGCCAATGCTACCTCTCTGTTAAAATCAAAACCATGATGCCCTAATCTCTGAGCTGCAGAGAAGCCTTCTGTGGAATATGGGACAGCCCCGATTTTTACAGAAGTGGTCAGCTTTGCATGCAACGAGGTTTGTCCTGATATTGCAATGTATTTATACAGAGATCTGGCTGCAGCAATCTGTCTCATTTCCACTCACATCAGTCACCTGCTGCTTTTAGATAGCCGACAAAATGGTCATAATTTCTAGTATTATACTCCCAGCCTTGTTCCAGTTGCTTTGCTCCACCACAAAACCAACCTTCCTAGTATCCTCCATATTCCCACTGAGATGGCTGGCATCCAGTTCTTCTCTGGTCTCCCACCTCACTTATCGCCAGTCCTGGGAGAATAAGAATATGCAGCTCTAATTTGCACTAAGGACCAAACCATGGTCCCCAATATAAGGGGACGCCGAGCTTCTCCGGAAGCTGCCCATGTGACTGCCTAATCTCTTCCTGAGTTCATCACGGCTAAACTAGAATACTTAAGCCTTGCCACTTATGGGTTGGCTTTATAATGAAGACCAGCTTTCCCCTGCTACTAGAAAATTGGAGTCTGGTTAACAGAAAAATGCCTCTCCACTTCCTGGGTTCTGTGTTAAGCTTTGATTCTCAACAGAAAAAATAAAGCAAAACAAACCATGGATGCCACTGCAGGCCTCTCTCCCATGGAGCTTGGGTACATTTCTATTTCAAACCACCTTTAACAAAAGGAGAAGATGCACACAAAAAACGAGTCTCAAAGAATAGATTAAATGCTGCAAGTTATCTAGGTGAGAGACTTTACTGCATCCACGTCCAGAATGTGGCATTAAAAAACTTTTAATGAAATAAGAACATCAAAAATGGCTTGAACAAAAGAGTCACTTTGAAAAAGAAGGAAAGAATCCACACCATTTACAGGCATATGTAACCACTGAGTGCTAGTTTAACAAAGAATTCTAGTAGGAACTGGGATTGTTATATATTGTTATTAAGAAAAGTTTTCTAGTTTGGGTCTCTTTAAGAGGGAAAATTTGGCGCAAGAACCTTCCACAAGATACAGTTTTCATTCAGTTCAGAGTGAAACTTATAAACCAATGCTGTGCTTTGATCTAATGGCAAGACTTGATCAGGAAAGTGAGGATACAAATAGCGATCAGTGCATATTTAAGTAAGAAAGCTGTACCTTGCCTGCATATTGGCAGTGTGCAGACGGCGTGTGTGCATCAGCAGGTTAGTTGCTAAGTACTTACCTAATCTACATCAAGAATGTGTAGCAGGGGCAAAATAAGCTTAATCTCAATTAATCTGAAAATCTTTCTCTTCATGTCTTTTCTACTTAAAGTCTGATTTGGACAAGACTAGTCTCCGGCACACCAAAAATTAAGAAATTTTTCTGGATAATTTATAAAACTATTACTTTTTCTATAATGAAACTACAGTTTAGATATCATTGTTAAAAATTCTTTTTGTCACTTTGGGCTCTGTTCATTGCTAGGTCCTACCAACTCCTATGAGACACATGTCATTTACTATGACACTAATTGCTGTAATTTTTCCCCATCAGTATTCCACGGTATGGTGGGATCTTCTAGCACATTATGAAGTGTTATACAGCCACACAGCCCTTCTTCTCCAAAGAAGATTGGTGCTGCAACGCCCCTGTTAAAAGTGTAAATGTGTGCTGCTACTGATAAAGCCTCTAGCAAGGCTTAAGTAGGAGCCTGGAGGCAAAGTACCAATGATAGGATAAAATGGCTGGTGGAGCAACATCTGTCAATGATACTCAAATGAAGCAATAGCTTACAGTTAAACCTCCTATATTACAGCAATCCCCAAAAAGAACCCAGGATTGCAAACAAGGGAGCTTTTCTGTAACAAAAGCTCCTCTTGGGACGCCTCTGTTCTCACTGCTTTGCAAGGCTGTGAACTTCAATCATATTATCACCATGGCAGCTGACAATGAAGATGGCCCTTTCTACATCTGCAGTATTAAGAATTTGGGCAACTCTGAACACCACAAATCTGTCCTACATCTGAAATTGAATGTGGTAGATTTTACTTACGCCTCAATAAATGCATGGCTTTAAATTAAAGTAAGCAGAAGTACGTTAGAAATGGAACTAAACAAGATTCCTTAAAATAATGTTTGAGGAAACAAAAATTCTCATGAAATATCTTTCTACAAACAAATAAGAAATGAGGTTTGGAAGCATAAAGGTTTCCAAAAAAGAAGATTAACTTTCCATATACAGATGTAACATATGGATGGGTACACGTATTTATGTACACATACATGACCACAGCCAAGACAAGGACCTGCTGTAGGCCTATAATTCCATGGCAAAGCAGGAAGACTTTTCACAGAAAGGTCAGAAAGGGTAAGAGGATGCTCCAGAGTATTTGAATCTCATATTAAATAGCTTTGTAGACTGTACACCCACAAAAATGCTGGGCACAATCCACTGATTTTCCAAAGCTATAAGCTTTGTAGGCATCTTTACTGGCTAAATTTCTCTTCTACTAATCTGAATGTGTCTGTGAGTCTTCACTGTAGCTGATCACATATTTGGAAAAGCCTATGTTGCAGGAACAAATAGCTCTGCTGCATGTGATGTATATTTAGGCAGACAGTACCCCAGATACCTGGATGTTCTCCATGGAAGTCCATATGGAGTCCCACCTAGGGAAGGCTGTGACTAAGAGTGGTGATAGAAGCAATACATGTCTGCATCTACATTAACATCTTTTACAGATGTTTTTATGTTAATCTCAAAGTGGAAACAGCCTGAAGGGGACTTACCAAGCACCTCCTACATCCAAGAAATTAATTTGACCACTAGGCTAGGGTTTTTTTGGGTGACAATTCTTTCCTCGCCTTTGCTCAAGCCAAGTCACCATTCTGCCAGGAGTATATGAGTCATGGGGCAAGACTGTGTCTGAAAGTAGCCGAGCGCTTAAGGACAATCAGCTGGAGGGGGCGAGGAGCCGAGTTTCTGGATAACTACTCTCTGGAATGTGTATGCATTTTACATTAGACCATCACTGGATAAAAATAAAAGCAGGCATTAATTACGTTAACCAGGCTGGAGTCTACCCTGGATCTAGACAGATTGTATTCTCTCTCTCTGACTCTAACAGATGGGATTCATAAAAACTCTAGAGGATGGCACTCCATTTTATCCTGTGAAGGAAGAAGCAACATCTCCTCCCTTGTTACTTGATACATCACTCACTAACCAAAAGTTATAATTCACAGTACAAAGAGAAGCTCAATTTTTTCAAAGAACCCAAAAGAAAATTTCTTCCATTTGTAAATTCTAGAGGACTTTCTAAACTAAAATTAAGATTCTGAAAATTTAGCAGAAAAACAGAATATTGCAATTGCTCCAGTATTACAACTTGTAAGGCCTTATTTCCCATTCTTAACATTAAAGCTTGTATTATCATTTTCCTTAGGAAATTAGTTATGCATAGATAGGTGGAGTAAAAAAGATCTGAGTCGGTCTAGGTCACCAAGGACTTTACTCCATAGTGGTTATGGTCTTATAGAAACAGAAAATGTTGTATTTGTGAAAATGGTGTTGTAGAACAGCTTTTTTCCAGCTCATTCAGCTCTCTCAAAATTGATACAAAGCATCTTATTTAAGCTGGAGAGATAGTAACAAGACAATAAAAAAAAATGTTCAAGGTAATGAGTGCTTTCATTTTACAAGTTCTCGTGTCTGAGGGCACTGCATCAGGCTAAAGGACAACGAGATAAGAACAATATTGCTAGTTGCTAACAAATGGCAGATAAAAGAGCTCTTCTGGATCCTGATGAAGTGACAGCATTCTACACATTCCAGTGAGTTGAGAAAGTTTTCCTGAGAACAGCAGCTATGTTACATGTGAAGTACCACTAACCACGCGTATCTCTATGTTTTCAAATTCCAGGGTGAGTAATGGCTCTTTCCCTCATCTCTTTAATTTGAACAGAAGCTCCTTCTCTCCTCCTGGACATGTGGGAACAACTTGCTGTGCTTCAGTTTCCATTAAGACGTATAAACGTATGTGCTGAAAGTAAAGAGAAGTTCTGTAGGACGCCATGGCCGTGAGCCAATGTTTACAATCCCCTGGGTGGGAAACGCCGGGTGAAAGGCTCTCCATGGCAGGCTGTAGGAGTCTTTGCTGTTGCCGCCAGTGACCTTCTGCCTCTGTTTTCAGAGCAGCTCCCTTGTTAACCCTTTGAACACTGTCTGCAGAGAGGCCTTAGAGAGAAACAGTTTCACTGAGGGTCTGAACTTACTTCCCAGGTATCCAACTGACAAGACTCTGATTTCAGTGCTGGTTAAGGAAGCATGGACTAATACACATACGCTGCATCTGCTATCTGTGCTGCTGCACTGAGAGGTATTTTTAATAGTCTAGAACTGGGTTTAGCTGTGCTTTGCATGTTACAAAGAACATTTCCAGCTTCAGGCAATGGACATCCTTTATAGGCACAGGGATTGTGAAACATGAGCATATTGAGTCTCCAGGAGAGAAAGAAACATCTTATACAGAAATGTTCTGGCTCTCCATATCCAGATATTTGCTGGGATTCCTCAGGGAGAAATGACACTTGAAGACCAGCTGATCTGTATGGGAGGACTCAGTATGGAAAGTAGACCTGCTACTTTAAAAGGTTTTGCTTAAGAATGAAAAATACAAAATTCAGGAGCTCTCCTCCTGTGTCACAACCCTTTTTTCTGCCCTGTGAATTACTCATGGATCTGGAAGAGTCCTTAGAAAACAATAAAAATAGCCATGCGAAAAAGGCATTCAAATCTGGTTATCTCAATATGTAATCCATCCTTGAATTAGAAGAATAAATCAAATGGAAAATATACTCAGAGAGCTAGTGTAAATGTTCTAATGGTCTGAGATAGGGAGCCAAGAGCCCTTGTGATAACATCAACCTTGCCACCAGTTGACTACATTGCCTTGGAAAAATCAATTTTGTCGTCCTTATGTTTTTCTCGATCATCACAATGATTCCTGCCCATGCCTCTTCCACACAAAGATCTGTACTGAGAAAGTCATCCCATGCAAAAATCTCTGCAAGGAATTAAGAGCGCCTGCCACTTCCAGAACACTTACACAGAATTAACAGCCAATTGTCAGGGACAGCAATATCCTACCCTCTTCAATAAACTTTCAGAGGAATTCCTGTAAATAACATCCTTATGTGGCCAGGAAATCCTTCAGTGCATGACTCTGCAGACACTGAGAAGAGGGGAGCAGAGCTAGAAGCTAGAGCTTCTGCAGAGAGACCAAGCCCATGTGCATATGGTACTGGGATTACCGGTCCCTAATGATGCCACATGGTCCAAGGGTCTAAACTTAAAGATATGAAAGGTTTACAGCAAGCTGAGAGGAACTCACCTATTTCTCTAAGGTAAAAATGCCATGCAAAAGAAAGCCAATGTTATCAGTCTGTGTGTTAAAGAAGCCAACTAGAAGCTCATAAAAAGCTGCAGTCTGACTCCAAATACACACGTAATTCCGCCTGATTTCAGTGGGAGCTCTGGCTGGTTAGAGGAGGACATCTGCAGTGGAATCATTTCTATCTTTGTTTTTAATTGTTATTATTTTTGAAAGACAAAAAATCAGAAATAGCCTATGTGTTCTACAGAGGATACAATTACATACAATAAATATTATCTGCTTTTCTTGGAAAATGGCAGTCTGCAGGGAAAAAGTCTTTTTTTATAATCAAAACCAAAGAATTATTTTAGATTTCTTTGTTTTGTTTTGTTAATATCATGAGGTTGTATTACTGCTGTTTAAAATCATTAGGGTAAGACACTGGGAGTTTACAAGAATCGGCAGTAGGATGATTATTAGAAGGATACTGCTGATTTTAGATTCAACTTAGTTTTGTAATATGAAGCTTTTGTAAAACATAGGTCTAAATGATGTCTTCTCAAAATTTTATTTACAAAACAACTTTAAATATTGGTTAAACTTTGTGTTGCCTTGGGCTACTGCAGGAGAATCTTAAATGAACTTAAATGAAATAAGAACAAGGATAAAATAATCTTCTAGCATAATCCAGTAAAAGGAAAACAAGAAAACGGCGTAACAAATGATAAAACAACAGATTTTACATCTTTTCAGTTGCAGGAAAAGTGTTATCAGTAAAAATAAGAGAGGACTTTAGTGCTTCTTCTGAATAACTATTAGTCTGGCAATATGCCTTGAAAGCAATTACGTGGAGACTAATAGTAATTCTTAAAACAATTCTAGGCCTGAACAATAATGTCAGGTACTGTAGATGACCTCTCTTAACTATCTTGCCATTCCTTTCTCTAGGTCCTGGGATGACAGTTCACAAGGAAATGTTATACACAGGAATGTCATGTACATGATGTAGGTCACATGAGGCACCAATGTAGTTTTAATCTCATACAAGTACAAAACAGACTACTTACCACTCCCAGAATAGGTAACATAAAAATCAGCTCCTTTTTCAAAGGCTTGCCTAGTTTTTGACTGGACAAGGACTCAAAGCACTTATGGGAAATGAAGCCTATTCTAATTAATCTGACTTCCAGTGAAGTGTTACATATTTTATTCTGAAAAGCAGCTCATTAGGTTGCAAAAATGTAATATGCTTGGACCTTGTACAAAGCATCTGACACTGTCCCATATGACATTCTTGTCTTTAAATTGGACAGAGAGGGATTTCATGGATGGACCACTCAGTGAGTAAGGAAGTGGCTGGATGGCTGCACTCAAAGAGTTATGGTCAGGTGAAGGCTGGTAGCAAGTGGTGCTCCTCAGGGGTTGGTACTGGAACCAGTACTGCTGAACATCTTTCTCAGTGACATGGACAGTGGAACTGAGTGCACTCTCAGTCAGTTTCTGAGCAACATCGCGCTTTGTGGTGTGGTGGGCACACTGGGGGGAAAGGATGGACAGGTCTGAGAGGTGGGCTTGTGCGAATCTCAAAAAGTTCAATGAGGCCAAGTGCAAGGTTGTGCACCTGTGTCAGGATGAATCCAAGCACAAATACAAGCTGGATGGAGAATGGAAAGGAAATTTTTTACAGGAGGAGAGAGTCAGAGTTTTTCAGCAGGAGATGAGGATGCTCCAGGGTGACCTTTTAGCAGCCTACAGGTACCTAAAGGGGGCCCACGGTAAGCTGGATAAGGACTTATCATAAAGGCATGTAGTGATAGGATAAGGGGTAATGGCTTTAAACTGAGGTAGACTTAGATCAGTTATAAAGAAAAAAATCTTCACTATGCAGGTGGTGAGGCATTGGAACAGGTTGCCCATAGAAGCTATGGATGCCCCATATCTGAATGCATTCAGGGCTGGGTTGGATGGGCCTTTGGGCAGCCTGTGGGAGATGTCCTTGCCCATGACAGGAAGGTTAGAACCAGATGATCTTGAATGTCCCTTCCAAACCAAACAATTCTATGACTGCATGACAATTATGACTTTTAAAGACAATTTCTAAAGCAATTTCAATATTGTTATGGTTGTGTTACCAAGCATAGACCTGCTTTTGCTTACTGATTTCAATAGTACTCACGAAGTTTCATGCCTGCCAGTGAACAGTATCAAGCTATATTAATCTCTGTCATTCAACCGATTCTATTCATGATGTAGTGTTTTGATATCACATTGGCAGCTTGTGACCAATTGATGTCCCTAATTTTGCATTAATTATATTGATAGATTCCATTAGGGACTGGAAACACATTGTTTCTTTCAAGTGAAAAAGAATCAGTTTTCATAGGCACCTTTACTGAAGCAGCTTACAACTTCACCAAAATCAATGATTACAAAAATATTTCTGTGTTGTCTCTCTCTGTCTTACACTTAGCTTTATTTCAATATTTCAGCTTTATTGTACTATTTCAGCTGAAGCAGTTCAGAGGTTTCCATGAGTGAGGCTAGGTAAACACATTTGGTTTGCCCATCTTAAGTTCTGGTCACCTTCTTTCTGAGAAACTCTGATGCCATCATGTTTTGTAACAAAGGCTGTGGAACTTGACCTCTGTGCCATTCTTGTAAGACTTGGCTGCAATTTTGGCCATGTCACAAACCAGAAAAACAGCACATGCTCAGTAAGGTTTTATACTAGTGCATAATTATTGCATTTTCAGAAAGTTTAATTTTAAGTGAGCACACCTGAGTTCAACTCAGTTCAACTCAGGGAGCTGAGTGCTCCATCATGGTATCTCAAGCTCCTGACCGCACAGAAAGCTTGTTACTCTGTAAATGGTCTATCCCATGTCTATCCCATGTTTGAAGGAGAGCCTATCACACGCAGCAGCAGAGATGAAAATAACTGGACAGACTGGAGGAATAGTGTATGTAAGCCCAACATCCCCTTGCTGGGTTAAAAAATCTGGGCTGGGAATGTGCATGAGAGATGACACTGACTGAAAAAGAAGACTATTAACGATTGAGGGAAGAAGGAAAAATGACCAATAAGGCATATGACACTGGGATCCACAAAAAGCTCTGTGAGGAGGGGCTGATGAAGAAGGCCTGAAGCTGAGGCCCAGGGTGATAATGAAGATGATAATGGGCATGATTGGTACCAGTGGGAGGGCAAACTCCACAGATTTGGGGTGGGAGCTAGATTTAGTTGATAAAAATGACTGAGCTGGAGGAGAGGCAGGAAAACAGATTTGAAGGAAAAATATACCAGTAGTAGTGTGCATAATTACTGCAATTTCAGAAAGGAAGATGAATGGGAGCTAGCATCTGGGAAATCCACTGGCAACGTGTCCTGCCTCCTTGTAGTATAATCAGCTACTTATGACAGTCATCCACTACACCAGATACTCTGCAAGCTCAAATTGAAGAAATCTATGTTACTGACCCATAGTTTCAGCACTGTTGATAAACACTGCGTGTATGAATAGAACACCAAGTGAAGAAGTTACTTTTTTTCATATGCTTTTCTTTTTTTTTACAGAAGAAAACTGCACATGTAAAAAGAAATAATGGAATAGATGACTTCCATATTTTGCAGCTAAAATCAATCACAAAACTCTCTGCCATAAAACCAAAAAAACCAAACAAAGAAAAAACAAAGTACTTAACGCCAGAAAGAGCATGTGAGTTGGAAGTGAAAACAAGCCTGTGGCAACAAGGGTTGCTGGTGACTAGGGGACGGTCCAAGTATATCCAAAAATGTAGTAAATATATGTAACAGTTTAAGCTCACAACAAGAATTTGTTTCCCACCAACAGAAGTATGGACCTGCTGTAGCTGCAAATCCTGTCACTGTCTAAAGAATTTGCTTCTCTTCTCTGTACATACCGACAACTTCCACATCAACTCTCATCTTCTTTGGAGAAGCTGCCTAATAATACCTGCAAGGCTATTTGAATTGTAGAAGAAAATAACAGCAACCTGTTCTTGTTTATTTTCTTTGCTGTGTTCTAGTAACAACAAAATCACAACACTGTATATAGTAAATCAGGAGTATAAAACTTCCTTAAAAAGATGCCAATACCTAAACTGTTTATATTGACAAAGGTAATAGAAAAACAGTATCAAACTAGCATGTTTCTGTAACCTCCTTTTTTTATCCAAGTGTTAATTTATACTGTGGGCTTTTGCCTAAAGCAGATAACGGTAAGGACTGATTTCATTGATGAGTTTAAAAAGGCAGCATTCACTGCTACTGAGGGTCTCCTCCTCGCAGCTGTTGCAGCGATGGCTTGTACTTAATGAAATTTTCTCCCTCTTCCCTCTGAAAACTTAACACCTATAATTTAACATTTAAAACACAGCCTCTATTTATGCATCTCAAAGTTCAACAAAAATTCACATGCACTGACAGCATTTGATTTCTCATAACAAAATCATTAAATTCATGCAGCAACAACTGAACTGCTCCATACACAGTATATAGTTAAAACTGCACAACTGAAGCCAAAATATGCACAGCTAAAAGGAATGTTACAGGGGGGCCTCTCTTAGTGAACAAAGCAGGCTCAGTTTGGCTCTTTTTCCCTAGCGCTACCACATCCGCACATCGTTAGTTGGAAAATTCCAGATATATGCTGTAATTTTTTGTGCTTTTTTTTCCCAGTACACTTGAGGCTTTAGTGTCCAGATGCCATTTTCCCCCCCTTATCTGTCCCTGGTAGTTTGGGTCTTTGCCAGTTGTGGTCAACAATTAATACAGCAAAAGAAAAATACAGTACACTCCCTGGCAACTGGCAGAGGCTCACAGGAAATACCAAATAAAAACTTTATTATGTATTGTTTAACTATTTTGTTTGCCTGTGGGCCACCCTGTTGTTGGTGTAATTTAGAAAAGCATGCTCCATCTGGATGATCTGTGCGCAGGCTCATTGTTCCCAGAATCTGTCACGCACAATCACTGCTTCAGCCTGTGGCCCTCTGCAGAAAGAAGCAAAGGCATGGCAGCCCTCCAGCCTGCATTCCTTTTCATTAGACAACTTGTGACCAAATGTTAGAATAGAAGAGTAACCTTTTAATATTCATGTAATTAATTTACTTTCCCCTTTAATTATAAACCTTCACGTGAAAAGAAGAAAATAAAAAGACTTTCCTTCATGATTCTATTCCATTCCCCATCCTTTCTGCTTGCTTTTTGGGACACAGAAGGTGCCAGGAGTTACACATAGGTACCAGCACCCCTGAATATTGGGAAATCCTCGTGGTCATAATATGCGTGTGACTTTTTACTTTACATATTAATTGCTCTGGTATATGGGGCATAATATAAGTTATAATAGAAATGGAGAAACGAAATTCTTCCTATCTATATGCTGTTAAAGCATCTGCTTCTTTCTCTTACTCACTCACACAGTCAACTGAATACAAAGCAATTCTGTATCTGAAAACACAACAGACATCTAATTGAATCTCCCTTTCAGACTAAGGCCATCTTATGACTAAAAATACTGTGTCGTAACAGATTTTTGCTGTGTGGGCAATTCTGCTTTCCTAGAAAAAGGTGCCATTTCCTTCAGTTGAGGTTGACCAATGCTGAACTAGTTGACATGACATAAAAGTTTGCTCCCCACAACTCTACGAGTGTAACTGATTGCCAAGCAAAACATCTAACGATGTAGGTCTCACCATATGAGTTAATTGCAGCACACTGAGCTGAGGCCCTGATTTCTGTGTGGATACCTCTTCACTGCTGCAGACACCGAAAAAAAACCCATTAGAATAGGTAGTAACTCTAGTAGATAAAGCTAAGTTAGAAACTGCCTCTCTTCAAGTCACAGGATTTAAGTTCTCGTTGTCTGATTTTGACTGCAGGTTCAATCCTGCGAATGAGAACATTAAAAACTTACAGAAACTTGGCATATCAAAGGACAGGGGTCCAAAAGCAGTCAAGTATCCTATGGTTTCTATAGTAACTGAGGAACTGTTACCAAAACTCACTCATTTTCCTTTTATTAAATAAGATATATACTGCCATGTTAAGTCTGCAAGTGATCAACATAGATGTTAGTGGTTCTGATTAGTCCATCCACCAAGCCATCATCAAAATGGAAAAGCACCATTGAGATTTTCTCTCTAAGGCCACATGGGCACAAAGATAATAAGGCAAGCCACAATGCCTTACATGAAAGCTTACATGAAGTTTCTGGAATGTCTGGTAATTAGTTTTAAAATACTACACAATTGAATTGGAACAATCCTGTTTGCAAAGCACCTTTAGCAAAGAAAAGAACAGAACTTACGTCATTTGTCACATTAATTGAAAATTTGGGATATAATATTTCACATTTTCACCAGGAAAGAACGTCTGCTATGTGGCAAATAAACTGCTTGCACATAAAAAAAGAAGCATCTTCTGTCCAGAGTGCAAAGCAGCAACAGAACTCAAACACACCTTGGCCTAGAGGAACAAGAAACAATAATAAAATAAAAACAAGAAGAATAAAACAAAAACAAATGAAAAAACCAACAGTGACAAATCCCTGACACTGTATTTGTATGGCGTCATTTTCCCTGATGAGGCACTGACTGTCCCTGTCTTCTTTTGCCTCCTCACCTTCTTATTGCTCTCCTGACAGCAAAAGCTTAGCTGTAGGAAATTTCTTTACTGTTGTCAGAAAATAAATCTGTAGTTTCTCTAAATGAACTTAACCTGACAGGATTTTGTCATCTTTACAGCCCATCAACTTCAGTTCTGCTGGACAAATGTGGGGATACTTTGCAATGTCAATACTGTTCCAAGTCCACACACAGACGTATACAAGCCACGCAAAAGGAATTTTCCAGAAGATTGCAGCAGAATCATGCAGGAGGGAACAGTTTTGCTGAGCTCCTCAGTTGGACAACGTACTTACACAAACATGTTAATTCTGGGAAGTCCCAAAGCAATATTCAGAGCAGGATATTTCAGTCCTGAAATGAATTTTCAGTCAGGTCTGAAGGATATCCCTTCTCCATTTCAGAATGCATCTACCCAGAAATTACTGAGAGGCTGACATTCACAACTCTGAATGGGTTCCACACATGAAAGGACACGTAGAGAATCTTCAGAAGAAAATGTTAGACCCAACAAACTTATATAGTCTGTCACACACTCGTGCTGTCTTTTCAGACTTCTGGGTTTAATTACAGCTATTGTCTGTTGAGTTATTCATGTTATTAATCTAATGTAAATCAGACAACCTGGTTCTTGCATACTATTCTTTCTGCATAATGATGTGAAGAAGTGAAAACAGCAACTCCTTGATGCCAGCCTGGAGAATCCAAGTGATGAAGAAATCTCTCTGTAAAGGTGAGGGATGGAGCTATCGGGCAGAGCTGGATGATGAAGTCCACTCCAAATATAAGGGAAATGAGAACATTTACACATATGGATTAAGGAAAAAAAAGCAAAGTTTGGGGAAAATGCTTGCAAAGTCCAAGAACAGGAGTTTTTATTATTGCTCTTCTGTGAGTTTGTGGTAACGTCCAGTGCTAGCAAAGGGGATAAACCTGAATTAGCACACATTTAGAGTTAGTGTATGACTGCTGTTTTCAGTCAGAGGACCTGACGGTTTGATAGTGCAGGAGTCAATCTGTCGAATGTGGCTATACATAGAATGTGCACAGAGACTTCTCACAGCAGGGTGGGAACTCCACCCCTTTTAGGGCCTCCAGAACTCTCTGCAGGGTAAATATATAGCTGATGTTGCAAACACAAAGTAGAGTGAGACAGAATTCAGGAAACTCAGGCGCAGTTTAGAAGATGTTTACATTGACTATAAAAATCTAAAAACAGTGTTTACATTGAGAGAGGCTTTCTTTTCTGGCTTAACACAAATTCTTTATCCAAACTTGTCAAAACACAATGTGTGCACTTTCTAATTTTTAATCTGTGTTTACCTGATACAAACATGCATTTTTTTTTCTATAATTATTTTATCTAATGCTGCTTTTTAATCTGTTACATCTTTCAGTGCCTAGCTTGAACTTAACTTAATAATGGGGAGATGTTACCATTTTAGTTTTGCTGACAACTGCAGTTATGGATACATTTTATGTCGCACTGAATGCTGGGGTAGAGGATCTCACCTGGCTACTCTGATTTTTAAATGATGTACTCCAAGTATTACTTAACATCTTTCAATGCCTCTTCATATTCTTGAGCTGCCATAGAACTTTTCATTCACTCACTCATTGAAAATGAATCACCTGCAAGGCCTTGAGAAGCTTACTTTGCTATTATGACACCGCTGTGCTAACACTAGAAAAAAGAAAAGCAGTCTGTACTCTGCAAAGTACCTGTGGGAAGTCTGTGGTAAAAGTCCCTAACCTGAGTATATCACACGCCATTTCTGAAGGTCACTGCTGTTCTCTGTATACTCCACTCCTCCAAAGCAGTTTGAATGTTAGTTCAAAGAAAGTACTTCTATTTTCCAAATAGAATATGAAAACCCGGACTGAGAACCTGGCCACGGTGCAGCTATAGGGATTGACTGCATCGAAGCTAGGATTTCATGTCCTGGAGATTCAAAAACACAGTGATAGTCCCACCTGCAGCAAAAATTTGAAGCTAAAACCAAAAAGGAGTAATTTTTTTGCTCCATGGTTTTTTTTTTGTTGTTTTTTGTTTTTTTTTTTGCCCCATGTTTTTTGGGTTTTTTTTTTGCCTTCATTGATATCAAAAGGATTTTTGCTAGTCAAGTGACTATGCCTGCAGACACCAGGCTTCGTGTTTAAAATGCAGCTCATATGATAAATTATTTTCCTGCAAATTCACAGATTCTACATTTTCTGATGTTGATGGTAATATAAGTGGATTTGATGCGCATTGAAAATCATTCACTAGTCCTGTATTTGACTTGAATCCATCTGGGCACAATGTATGATGCTGTTTCCTTTTAATGTCCTCTCGAACTCCAGTTCAAAATACGCTTAAAGCTCACAGCTCACTTCCCACAAACTGGAAAAGTCCACAGTTCAATGACAATTCTTTTGGCTCTTTTCCATCTACTTTATTATGTTTCTAGAAAACCAAGTTGCATTTTTTAATTAACTGCTTCATTTTTTTTCTCACAAACTGGTAAAAACTAGCTTTCTGGATCTGGGTTATACACAGACTTTGGTCCATTTAACAAGGTCAGACTGTTTATTCTTGACCAAATTCTTTCCCACTGTAAAAAGGTACTTTTAAATGCCACATTCCAAACCCAGTGCCAGTAAGTCACTGAAGCATATTTTCCCACAAGAACTGATACCATGCACAGGGCCCTCCTTATTTAATTCTTCTGGTGATAAAATTACATAAGGCGCAGGATGTTCTTAGTGTCACAAATCACTTAAATCTCTCTGTAGCTTAGTAGCACTGAATCTACACAGCGTCAGCTGTGTCTTTATTTACTTAAATAGTCGCATTCATTTCTGAGCGAGAGTGTCTCTTTAAAAACTGAGCAGCATTAGACAGTGAAAGAGAAACAGAAAGACAATTAAATACAAAATTTAAATAGAAGGTAAAAATAAAGCAAATGCAAAATATTTTCTGCTGACTTAAAGACAGACTCTCTCATTCACCTTATAATTCAGTTTAGTCCAATGAAGCCATGCTGATTTATACCAGCTGAAGTACATGGCCATTCTGATGCACAGATGTAAGAAAATGCGAACTAGCAAAATACTTTCAATTTCTAAGCTATGCTTCCAAGCTGTTTTTCATTTGATGGAACTGAAGTATAAATATGTAAACACGATTAAGGAAGAAAACATTACATTAAAAAGATACGTCTACTTCCGATCCTCTCAGATTAGTTGTTAAACTGAGCATGTTTTGAGATATACTTTTCTTCTTAATGGAAGATGGCATCTGGATTGTCCCAGTATACTACACTGCACACTAAGATGTTCAAATTTTCCAGCGATCTTCTGCATCTTAAGAATAACTTAATCGGTTCTGTTCTTTCAAATGCAATGTGGAACAGAGCACGTAAGAACAATGTTACAAATGTGCTTCCAAATACAGCAAAGTTCAAAACCATCTTCTCCTCAGACATCCTCTCATTGAAGCGGCAATATCAGTGATGGAAGCATCTTCTCTGAAGTGATCAATGACATATTAGTAAAATAGCCCAAACTGCACCGTCCCTAAGGAACATAAGAATAAATATGTATTGCCCTTAGTGACTATTAGAACAAATTCACTCGAGTACTCAGACTGAAGCAGATTAAAAATACAGAATCATCAGGTAAAGTGTGTTTGATCATACTTTGATTCAAACAAAACACAGGAAAAAATACCCTCTCAAGTTAAAAAATGTTCATAGGTTTTCCTACCAGCTTTTTTTTCACCAAAATCTCAAAATCCTTAACGTGACTGTATATGCTCTAGCATGAAATCTATGCCCTGCTCCTATCTTGCACTGGAAGAATTCAGTCAACAATGTCCAACATAAAGAACTTGAAAACTAAACAAACAAACAATGATTCTTTTTGATGAAGAATGGCCTTAAAATTCTTCAGAAAAACTACTTGTTTTCTATACTTTGTAGTGAACTGTAAGAATGCTAGAATATTTCATCACCATCCCTAAGAAATGCCTGGTTTTATGCCAAAGCGAACAGCTAGTTTGCCTTTTCCATATTGCCAGTTAGTAGCACTAATACAAAGTAGCACTTGGTTTGTGACTCAGTGTTACTGGTATTCCAAGTGGATTCAGATGTATTATTATTATTTGAAAACGATTACTCCGAGTAGTATTATGGAAAGTTCATGTTATTCTATAAAGTCTCAACTGATTTATGGTACCCCCCAAAATATTACACTTTGGCAGCTCCTGACAGCTTTCATTTTCAATCTTACTTTTGGGGTACTAAGTTTCTTACAGACTTAGGTCTTGCATTTTCTTATACTCAGAAACTTTCCACTATGTATATAAAAAGTATACATAGAAGAAAGGTATTTTATGGTGGTTTGTTTGTTTGTTTTGTTTTTGTTTTTAAGATGAAACATCCTCAAGCCAGATTATAGTTTCTGCCTTAAATCTCATCAGCATAAGGACCCCTATGATATTTTTGTCAGAGGGAGGAGAAGCAAATGACATGAGGTAATCACAGAAGACAAGTATTTTTTTTTCATTCTGTTTTATAAAAAGGTTGTTTTATAAAAACCCTCTCTCCCTGAACAAAACAAACAGCAGGACATAGTTTTTCTCCAAGACTTATTCCAAATACTCTATCCAGACCAGAGGGTCTCAGCTTTCTCAACATTTTGCTGTATATGTTCATTCTGACATCTGAGTGTTACTTGCGTGTGTATTTCCTGCACAGCTTCCAATTGTTTCTGTCTCTTTCACACAGATATCTTCTCAAATACGAATTGCTCTTCTGCACTTCCATTCAGATTTCTGCCAAACCTGCTCACCCACATAGCTTAGATTCCTTACTGGCCTTGCATATGCCTTGTGTTTTGGGTGGGAGCTCTCAGTATTTCAGCCATATATTCCAGAAAAGTACTTAATTGCTTTTACAGATTTATCCAAAACTAATGTCTGCGTTTATACTTCAGTTAGACTTTATTTCACTGGGAGCTGTCTCAGCGCTGCCCACATCTCGATGGAATTCTTGATAAGTGATGTTCTCTGTGACTCACCCCAAACACAGAAGGAAGAGTCCAGACAGCAGCAGTAGCAGGATAGACTTGGGCTGAATTCATCTCATCTGACTTCAGACTGGACTACAATGTAGATATTTACATCTCAGCTGGTCACACTCAGCAGTCAATGGGAAGAAGTACATCCTTTTAAGAGTCTGATTCATCTGACCTGTGTTAAATGCCGTCTTTAAGAAGAGATATCCTGCCCTTCATTTTCCTCATTACACTGATTAGTACATCTCCCATGATTACTACTAGGCTCCACTTGTGATCTGCTTGACTTTATCTACTGCTAACAGCCAAGGTGGAAAACATTAGGAGTATTATACATTCACTGTAATAAGTATTAATTCTTTTGAGTAAGATATTTATTTTGCATGTTAACAGCCATACCAAATATTATACTATCATATTTCTCCGAACTAGAGCTAAGAGTAAAGCCCAAAATTAGATGAAGGCACATTTCTGCCTATATATTTATTCAAAAAATATTTCATCTTTCTTCTTATCAGCAATAACTTGGCTGTTTAGATGGCAGACTTCCGGAGTTAGACTCTTATATGGGACACTCAAGGTACAGATTACATTGTTGTTAAATTAAAAAAAAAACAACAAAATTTTTCTGCTTCCTAAGCAGAAAGTTCCTACTCCCATTTTTCCTCTTTTAAATCTACACCATGACCCCAAAACAAAATCAACATGAATTTGCACATTTGCCTTCCCTTCTTTCCTGCCTGAGATTTTAGTCACTAGATTCCCTGCTCATATTTTCGAAGTGTAAAGGGTATTTCCATAGACTGTATAAGCAGAACAACTTTGCCTTGCATTCGCTACAGAAGTACAGACAGCAAAATCCAAAATTATTATTAGGTGTTTCACTGCTTTAGCTACTGTCTTACACTGAAATTCTATATGCTACATTTTCAAATTTGATTTTCCTAATTTTTGCAATGGAGAACTTCTGTGTGCATTTGAGAACAATTAAATGTTTTATTTTCAAGCATCCTATTGAACTTTTTAGTGAGGCTCATCAGTAAATAATTCATGGCCTTTCTACGCTTCATAGAGACAGTTACACACATAAATATCCTAGTATCTACTGCTGCTGTTCATCTGTCAGACCTAAACAAAAACTCAAGCCAATGCATGTACCTGCAAGGTCTGACAACCAGTCTGGAGGAACTTCCTGAACTATTTTGGAAGCTTTTGTTAGATAACTATAAGGTTATGCCCTGACTAGTCTTGTAATTGTGAAAAGCATTCTGTATTTATCTTTCATGACACTTACATTTAATTGAATTATTCCTTATTCTTGGAATTGATGTCAATTTTTCTTGTTTTATAAATTACACCTGGTACTCTTTGTCCTTGCCTACAGACACAATTTATTGAATCACAATCTCCTTTTTCATTCCCTCTTCTAAACATGGAACTCTTCTGCTTGAGTTTCAAACAAGCAGATTCTATGTTAGTTTATCATGTTCTGATTCCTCTCAAAAGGAACAATAAAAAGGAAATATTCAAGTTCCATAGCAAATCTTGCAGATTCTTACAGTGCATTTGACTTCTTTGTTTTATCTTGATTGCAATTCCCAATCATTGCTAATATATCTTGTTAGGCTCCATGGTATCTGTGTGCTAGAAGAATGCAAGCATCCTCAGTGCTCTCTTCCTCCTCTCTCCCGCTCTTAGTAGTGTTCAAACGCACTAAGGTTGCTAACTATCTTTGACTCGTACATCATGGTCTGACAGCATCTCTGAATAGCTGAAGCTGAGTATGAATTCTGAAGCACCATCAGAGCTGGGCCGCCTAGGAGGACTACCAGAAAAAGTTCCTTTCTGTGCCTTTTTCTCACTATTCATTCAAGGTTCAATGCCGAAGTCCACTGTCCCTGTTCTGCCGTATTTTCAGTAGGCATTTCTGTTATTTGAGCTGGGAAATAAGAAGTTGTCAGGAAGAACACTAAGTAAAAGGCACACATAGGGTCTCCTGGTTGGTTCATTTTCACATTCAGTTGTTCACTTTACTTCCACAGTAGCCTGTTTTGCTTAATTTCACACAATGCTTTTTCAGCTCAAGTCTTTGTTGCAGGTTATTTCTGTTACCCAGTTTCAAGTTTATCCAAGCTTTTCTGGCATCCCATATTCCATGGAAAGCCCTCTGATAGGGGGCAGTTGGTTGTCATTCACTGATGTCACTTGCCAAATCCATTTGTTTTCCAGATGGGAAATGCTGCAAGCAGACTTCTCAATCCATCTGGACTTTTTCAACTTGCTATCCTGACAAATATTCCATTTTTGCCTTCAGATCATTGTTCACATCTACTTGGGAAACTTCCAGGTGGTCTTTTCACTTCCTTAGTGAAGCGTCTCTCTGTTTTATGTCTCATTTTAATTCTTTGCCCTCTCATGTTAGGCTTTTATTAATTGTAACCTCTTTTTGTTATGTTCTAAGAAATAGAACATAGACCTATTTGTTCTATGTCATCTCAATACAGCTAAGCAGTTCACCATTTCTGCCTTTGCAAAATGATTTCACCCTGACATTTATGCCAGGGTGCATTATGCCTTCTGACATGTTGAAAGCTGTTTCCATTCAGGGAGGAGCTCAAGAAAGATATCTCTGTTAAACTTGACCATGTAATTGACGTAAGGACTTGAAAGGACAAATACAGAGAATCACTCATCAAGAACAGCCAGTTGCATCACAGAAATTCAGTGAGCTCCCTCTCAGAATCAGTTATATTTATTGCCTGCACTGGTCCTCATATAGGGTGCTTCAGAATCTCAATTATTGTTTTCTAACTTCCTGACTAAATTAATTTAAGGCTACTTCACACTATCTAGATCTCATGACATTGTTCTTTTAGTCATTTTCTCCCTCTCTGCTCCCTTCCTGATGTTTTTAGATATAATTTCCATCTACAAAATCATGACTGTGTTACCTTTAGGTTTTTCTTCTGCCTCACAGAAAATAGAATCCCCCATTCTCTATTAATAGATACCTTCCCTGTGCCAATTCTTGTTCAAAATCTTTTCTATTAAAAGAAGAAAGCAAACAGTACACAGTATTCTGGATGAGGTCTGATCAACTAATTTGTGTTGTAGTATTAGTATTTTTTCATTTTTAACAAAATACTCTGCATGTAACAGTCTAAATTTCAATTTGCTCTTTTCATGCACCAGACCAGTGACTCACAAGATGGCTTTGATCTTTGCAGCTTGTTATCAAGCTATTGGTAGATACTCAAAACTGAGAAACTCACCTTCTAGATCACTGATTCTTCTAGTGTAACCTGTTTTCGTCTGCATTTGTCCACTTAATTCTAAAAGATGGTAATTTTAGAGAAATTCAGATTAGGTTGTACACTATACTGGAATCTGGATAAACTAGGACTACTAAACCTCCATGGTTTAGCAAATGAGTTATCTTTTCACTTTTCACAAGAACTAATGTATACAGCAATATGTAATAGATTTCTCTAGGAAGCCAACCACAAGGCCTTGGACATCTGCTACCATTCAGCATATAAAAACAAAGAATATAATGATGTTAAATTAAGAATGGAAATTGAAGGTTGGACATCAAGGAAACTTTCTGAGAGTGATTATATAGAAGTTTTGGAGCAGACTCCCCTGGGAAGTTATGGAATCCCTATTTCTTGACACATTTAAAGTTAACAATTGTAAAACACTAGAAATGACATAACAGAACTATCCTGCCTGACTCATAAAAAGACTGGGTGATTTCATGTCTCTTCTGCTTTTAAGCCCTAGAAATTCCACACTGGTGACACTGGTCAAGTTCTAAATAATGTTAAGCTAAAAGAAATTTCCTCTGGTGTACCTGGACAAGAGAATTTTCAGTTAGGAATAACTTCTACAGCAGGAATTTGGACAGTGAACAGAGAAAATTTATGGATACTTCCCCAGTACAGCATATTTTTACTGTATGTAAAGCCCTGAGAGCATTTCTGTCAGCAGTGTAGGGATGCCTACCTTCAATCCAGAATAGCAAGTGCTTAAGGGGAGTGTGGCAGTGCTCTGCTCATTTTCCTTTCCCCATCTCACATTCAAGAACGCAACAGGCCCATACTTGCTAGCCCTGTGTGTGTTGATAAGAACATAACCTAGGGCTGTATTTTAGTGTTTCAGGATGGTTTGAAATTATGTGGGAACAGTTTTGTAAATACACAAGGAGAGACGTTGTCAAACAATCAAATTGTTTTCACAATCCAACCCTCTCAATTATCTCTGAGAGCAGTTGTAAAAACAGACCCGCTTAAATCATCAGAAAAATGGTACGAAGACAATGTAAATCACTGGGTGGGGGAAATGCACTATATATATCTGAAAGCAGAAAATAGAAGTAAGGGCAGGCAACATCTGGATACTCTTCTATAACACAGAGAAAATGCACACTAGTAATTTTCTGCCTTTCCTTACCCCTCTTACACCCAGCCCCCTTGCTTTTTGAGCAGTTTAAGCACAGCTTGTTCCTTGTAATTCCAGTTCTTCTACATCCCAAGTGAGTTCACCAGATATCTGCATGAAAACTTTAAGTCAGTACTGTGTTACTAACAATGTCAATGTTTACTGAATCTTGTTAAGCCAAAAAAAAAAAAAAAAAAAAGGAAAATAAAGAGACAAGACAAGAAAGAAGAACATAAGAACATTTCATTTTTTCTTCACAGCAACATGTGGAGGCCTATTCACACTGAATACTTTTTTCTCACACCATGGGAACTGCTTTGATACAAAATAATACCGGTTTTCAACCAGATCTAGAAAGAAAATGTCTCACAGAAGTAAAATGAAGAGGAACCTAAGTAAAATTAACACATGTCAGATTCAAAATAAAATAACGAACTTTCTTTACAGTATGGAAGTTAGCTGCAGCCAAGAAAATAAAATGTCCAAAAAGGAATGAGATGAATTTGTAGAGGACGAGTCCTTCAGTAATTATTAAAGACAATGACTGAGATACAACCTCCAGCACTGACAATTGCTAAATTCCTGATTGCTGGAATCTGGATTCTTGATATTACCCTCCTTCATAAGCATTCTCTGTTGGACATCATCTTTTGATAAAGAGCCCAGCAGAAACCTTCTTCATTCTGATATGAATCGTACAAGGAATTCTATCTTTTCTCCTTTTTTTCCATCAACACAAAGAAGACTTATTCAGCAAGGTTGAACTAGTACAACTGCAGGGCTGCAAAACATGCTCAGCTCAGTGTGGACAAACTCTGTAATCACATGAGATACATTCTAATGCTGCAGCCCTGAAAAGAAGTTTATTTGGCACAGAAGACATTCTCATGTGGAGCCAATTTGCTTGTTTACTGTAAAGTAATTTCCATTCTTTTAAAGATTAAAAGATTGTCTTTTTATGATTCATGATAGTCCTGGGCCTGAAGGACTATCCTCACAGCAGAGGGTTGCATTCCCTGCATTCCTAGCAGGTCTCGAGGGTGAGTTACGGTATCAGCTGTGGAGGAACAGCACAGAGCCCTGAACTCAGGCCTTGGCACTTGGAGGTTAAGAAATACTTCAAACATTAATACAGATACAAGTTTTCTTAACATCAGATACAGTAACAGCCTTAAATGAACCAGTAACTGGTTGTTCATCTATCATCTTCAAAACAGGGCAAGTTGGTGTGAACTATGAGGTTTTGAAAAACATTTCCGCGTTTCAGTTTTTCTGAGTCTTCAGCTGAAGAACTTCAGATGTGGTTTCATAACCAACTCCAACAAACCTAAGACTGTGATCTCTATGGAGAGGATGACCCCATCCTTCTGCTCACCCTCCTCCGTGTCAGTCAGCGCTTTCACTCACATGGCCATGCACTGATTTGTGTTGCCTAATCCAACTGAAGATGAGGAACTCCTTTTTGCAGGGATCATTTTCAGGTAAACTGCAAGTTCATGACCACTATGGGTGATCATGAGCCAGCAGTGTGTGGCTGAAAGCAGGACCATCCTTTCTGCAGCAGTAGAAATGTTGTGTCTACTTATGCTGGCTGTAAAATGGCACCCTTAGAATACCATCTCCAGGATGCATTTCTAAGAATAACACTCTTCCTTTGTCTCTCTGTGAGCACTCTTCTAGACAAGTCTAAAAGCTTTCAAATATCTTGTGATGGGCACCAAGAATTAATGGTCAGTTTTCAGAATGATCCCATGTCACTATCATGATAACAGAACAAAAGCAACTTCTATTTTAATTTCCTAAGTTTGTCTACACGTATTTCTGTATTGGCCTTTGATGTTTTATTAAGCAATCTGTTTGTCCATAGGTATTTTCATGTAAATCTGAGCTCTCTTTGTGAACATCTGATTGAAGTAAAATCAACATAAATATACATTGAAATGATTTTAGTGAGCTGCAGAGTTTCCTGTCAATGTGCTGCTAATTATTTTTGTTCTTAAGATGGCTCCAGAGATAATGACCCTTTTTATATGATGGAAATAGTTTTTTCCTATATGGGGGGATGCTATCTGGTTGTTTGCTTCACAAAGCAAGATACATGGACCTTTTATGCAGAACTCTATATTAGTAGGGAAGAAAGATTCTCCTTAAATAAGGCAACCAATTTAATCACAATGCATTCCTAAATAACCACAACCTTTCAGCAGCAGCACTCAAAAGCTCAACAACACATATTTTGATCCTTTGACTGGCTGGCTGTGACTCATTTTCCTTTTCAGGGACACTTGGGTGGACTAGAGAAATGCACCGTGAGGGAAGAGCTAAAGATGAGCTCAGACCTAAGGTAATGTGCCTCCTCACATCAGTGAAGACTCAGTGCATACCAAAACAATGTTACCTCCACCTGTCTGAGGGAGCAAGACTTATATTCTTATCAAAATCCATATGACACAAAATCCAGTGTTGCTTTACTAATTCCACTGGGGCACCTCTTAACACAGCCCATACTGTGCCTCTGATTCACCAGAGGCAGGCTCTTGATTAATTTCTGTAGGCCCACCTTTGTGTTTGATGTTAACTGTGAGCTATAAGGAGACTGCTGAATCAGGCTCACTCAGGGTTACCCAACGCCTCTCAGGCTAAAGTTGCAATGAAGCAGACTCTGGCTTTGCTGGAACATATCTGGCATAGGAACGGACTCTGCAGGATTTATTACATACACATAAATATTTGGATTTTGGGAAGCATAGTGTCATTGAAAGGTGGCTGAATAAAGAAAGGAAAAGATAGAAAGAACAAATCAAAGCAGAAGAAATTTCTTTGTGTTGTTTCCAAGCTCTTAACTATCATATTAGCTCAAACAAGAGCCTACATTCACAGTATTTATTTATTAACAAGTGGTAACTTACAATGCAGCACTGGACAGAAAACAGGAAAGCGCTCTTTTCTTTTGGAAGAACTTTTTTCCATCTTTTCTGTTGTTGCTTTTGTTGCTGTAACTAATTTATATATTTATTTTACAAAGTAAGCCCAGTTAACGAAACTTATTTTATGCTCCCTTGCTACTATACCAACAAAACGAAACCCAAGTTCCTGCATGATGTGACATGTAAACCATTTGTGCTGAAGTGACTGCCAGGAAACGGATGGAAAGTTTTTATCCTGAAGAAAAAACACTCAAATAAAATGCTAGCGTAATCTAAAATTATTCACTGACAATAACTACGGGATTTTTTGTTGTTTTTTTTTTTTGTCAACCTAGCAGAGCCCAGCATTAAACAATTTAGGGCATCAGAAGAGAAAGTGATACATTGTCCTTTCTGATGTTCAGTAAATCTAAAAGTAAACTTTTTTTTTTAAAGGAAGACATAAAACAATTTTGTTTGCATTTCATGGGAAAAAAAACATCAGTAGTGCTGCCATCTAAGGTAAAGCACACATGTTTTCAAAGAAAGCATTGTGTGTTAGCAACATCTTGCCAGTTTCACTCAGGTTCTTTAAGGCAGGTCATGATTTAAAAGCTAGACATCCCCAGCTCCACCTACATGCTATGATCACAACTGTGTGTGCTTATCTCAGAGTTCTGCTGTGCCATGATTCAGCTTCATTTATTTTCTTTAAGGCAGCTAGAAGTCAGGAAAGGACAGATGAATAGCTTATTTCTTTTTCATAATGCAACTTCAAATTTTCAAGACGGCCACCTGCTCCTTTGTTGAGAGAAAGTTAAAACCGAGAGCCCATTTTTCTGAGCCAGAGAAAAATGTAGATACTTCATTAGCTTTTACCATCAAACTCTAAAATTACAAAGTCACATCAATTCACCTCTTCTCTCCTATGGAGCGTCTCTGCTATCACAAAGCCTATTCAAAATTTCCCCAAGGGCCAAAACCAACACTTGAAAAAGAGGCTAACTTAGGATGAAACTGAAAGCGTGCTCTATTATCCTCCATCTGAGACTCCCCGCCCCAACCTTGTTCTCTCTCTCATGCTCTTATTTCAGACCTGTATCAGCGCTCAGTCTGACCACAGCTGGTAGCACTGATCTCCACCCTGCCCCCCCAAGGATGTGTAACATTAGTTTGAATCTTTTATTCAGTCACCGAAGAAAATATCAAGAGGTCTCTAAAACGACTGCAGCACGCCAAGACAACAGATCTGCCAGAAGGATTCTTCAGCATTGGAGAAATAACTGGCTGTAAGAGAGAGCCTGCCTTGAAGTTACCACTTGCAGCACCCAGAGTACCAGGGTTGGATTAGATCGTACTGGATTACTTTCATGGCAAGCTCTTTTTGTCCCAGTTGAAGAGTTCCTCTGTGAGCAAAGAATGAGGATGCATCTTGGGAATGATCTGATACTTCAAAAGATGCTTCTTGTAGCAGTTCATCCTGCAGAAAGATTCTCTTCTGAAGGAAATGTTGCAGAGCCCTTGTGTTGATCACAATGATAGCACATGCTTTTTATTCTTGCCTGTCTGCATTATCACTTTTTAATAAAAATCCAAAATCAATCCTTGCAAGCTGAGAGTTTTATTAATTGACACATGTTTAGATATACACTGTTTTTCCTAAGGCAATATTTTTTTCTGCAAACACATCAAAACAAATCTGGAAGTCAATGAAAGTTTACTCACTGCCTGGCAAGGGTGCAATTTAGACTTTATTTTGGGAACAATAAAGTCAATAATATCTTTTTCTTTGTGTTTAAAAAACAGAAGAGGTTTTAAAAAAAAAAATGTTTCCTGCACTGAATGTTAAGGGAGGAAAAAAGCAAAAAAAGGATTAGCGCACCAAAGCAGCTTCTCAAAAATAAAAGTTAAGTTCAGAAGAGGAAAACTCATGGCCTAATGGGGCCAGCTAATACACATTTAGTAAGTCTCTAACCAATGCAAATTCTGGAAGAGCAATGAAGACCGACATTTAAAACCACACAACATTATTACATTGCACGGAGGGCTCATCTTTGGTTAGTGCACACACAGACAAAAGTTGATTCTAAAGGTTTTTAGCACAAGGTGTTTCAAAAACCACTGTTTTTTTAACTTAAGAAAGCATCCTTTCTCTTAGGCCTGCCATCAGCACAAAAATTCTATCAATACACTGTCTTTGGGTCACAGCTTTGATTTTTAAAAAAGAAAATCCTAATAGAGTAAATTTCAGGTGTGAAGGCAATTATTCATGCCTACATCCATACACTTTACTTGTCCTTGGCGCCTGAATAATTCAACTATTTTAATACTCTTCAGCATTGCTGCAATGACAGTGGCATTGTGTTAACACAGGACTTACTTGCACATGGACACCCTCAGCCTAAAGATCTCTTGTTTACTTGCACATGGACACCCTCAGCCTAAAGATCTCTTGTTCACAGCAATGCAAAGGATATCAGCGGATGGGTTTTGAGCCACTACTTCCAGCAGGCATACCTTTCACATAAGAATTCTGGCAGTGTTCTCATACTAGCAGATATTGGTATGGTTTTATCACAGTAAATGTATTAGAATGTATTAGCATTGTATTTCTGGGTCTTCCAACCTTCCTTCCTATGCAGGCTACATGATCAATCATGGACAAACTCCAGCGCAGTTCGGTAGATGTTTTATCCTCATGTCATGCACAGCTTTTCAAAAGCACACTGCTGGCAGCCATAGATAACTCCACAGTTTTAGTTCAAAGGATTTTATGGATCAATAGAAACAAACACTGAAACTATTACTGACTACCTGATGAAACATTACAGCAATTTAGGAACAACTTTTCTCTGCTTTTCTTCTGAGCTCTGTTTTAGTTACAATATGATCAGCCCTCACTGTCCTCAGCTGAGATATTCTTTCAGTTTTGGATTAGGCTACAACCTACAAGCAATGGAAGAAAAAACCCAAAACCAATCCTAAAACACAAGTTTACTTATGCTTTATGCGAAGAGGATACTTTCATATATTTACCAAGATGATGTTTTAGTTTGCTGCTGCTTCCTGCCTTCATTCACACTGACACCAGAACCCAGGATGTCATTGTTACCTCACAGAGTGGTAGTGAGACTCTTACAGCAATAACAGTGGATTGCTTTCGATCAGTGTGAGCCAGGCTAACTTCTACAGTACAATGCAAAATGCAAAGTGGACACCTTTCAGTTTCTCTTCTCCTTTTCTCCCTTGCCTGTCTTTACCATAAGTAATACTACCACGGCAGTTGTGACACTTGAAACACAAAATAGAAAATTATTCATGAGCAAGCAACAAAAACAAATGACACCCAACGTGGACACAGCACTGTTCCTCTTTTAAACACTTAGGTGTGCCAAGCTCACAACAGCTGATTTTGGAGGCAGGGAAGCAAGTGTGGAAACAGGGTCAAAAAGCAAAGGGCTGGCAGAGCTTTCCTACAAGAATTAAAGCAGTCCAGATCTTCTGGGACCAAGCTCATGTCTGTCAAGGACAAGCAGAGGAGATCCTTGGAGAGGGGCAACAGTGGCAGGGAGTCTAGAGATACTAGAGGTGCTCTTTAACAGCTAGTTTGGGACATACCTGTGATTTTAGCTGCCACTTCAGCAGCCTCCAACACTATGTGGAATCACTCATTAAAATATGGGAGCAAACACCAAATCCATATTCACGCAGATGGGAAATCACAGGTATGAGTGTGGAATTTTCAAAATTATCTGTGTATTTTTTTCAGGCAAGACTACTTCAGCTTCAACATGAATTTTATCTCAAAATAGGTATACTTTGGAAATTTTCACCATACCTACAGGGTTTAACATGCAAAACAGGCCCAAATCACAACAGAAGCTAGACTGCTGAGGTTTCAGAAAACTAGCACATACCTATCTTTCAGTGATCAGTCATGATTTAATTTTGAACCAGTAATCAGTAATTGATTACTTTTACAAAGTAACCATAACAAATTCAGTCCAGGCAGGAAAGCAATTGTTTTACACACACAAGTAACTTCACCAGTAGAGATGATTTTAGAAGCAGAGTTAAATACGTTATTTATCAGGGCCATAGAGACTAAAGCACTGTGCCAAATTAAAAGAAAAATTAAAAGCCTCCAGAAACTTACCACTGATGTAAGAGCCATCTGAAAACTGTAGATTCGTGCAAGGCCAAAGTCAGCTAACTTGATCTGTCCACTGCTGGTTACAAGGATATTTTGGGGTTTCAGGTCCCGATGCACCACACGATGTGAATGCAGAAAATCCAGTCCCCGAAACAGCTGAAGCATCATATCCTAAGTATAAGGAAGAAATCAATATGCAATTATTAAGACAAGGCAAACACCCAGCTGCAGTCTGCAGAACTAATTTAAGTATTGACTTGAGATAAAAACTCACCTATTAATATAAAATGAACAGGATATTGCTAGAACCTGTTGACTTGAATAGGTGCACTTATCAAGTTCATGTATCATTTCTAGTGGAATTATTTGTGGTTAATTGTTGAAAGCATAAAGACTGTTCAACAAACCTAAATAACAAAAGCATGTCTGCAAAACACAGATCAACTTTTAATGAATGCTGTCCAAGTGAGAAAAATATATTGCAGCTTTTTGGTTTTAACTTTAAACCACGCATCACTTTGCACTTCCCAGCTGTCTGCTTTGTCTTGCCCCAGTGAAGTGAAATCTTGTTATTCACTTCAATAGGCACAGGCTCTGTTTCAAACAGAAAAGCTAATTAAATGACTGTTTTGTCAGAATTTAATGTTACAGTGGGAAGAAAGTTTACTTGTCAAAACTCATTCTATAGAATATACTGAAAAGTGTAGAAACTACTTAGATCAAACTTCAGCACTAAATCAGTGTAATAATTCCCATTTGGCTTTCTGTTGTGTTATGGTGATGCAATCTTTTATGACACTTGCTCAGAAGACACTGTACCCATGTTTTCATACTAATCTGTGTAATGTGAAAGGAATGAACCAAGAGACTCAAAACTAAATACTAGAAAACCCCAGAATTCCAAATGAGAGGGATACCATCAACTTGAAAAGTGTATTTGCAAAACAAATAGCTACAAGGAGATGTTGCAGTGAGCAAGAAACAAAAGGAGTAAGTTAATTTTCTGTGTGCACTTGACTTGAGTCGATGGAAGTCCAGCCCTGTGTTTGCTGGTAACATATGTGTTTTCCATGAGCAATGCAGGAGGCTCTCTGCCAATCCTGTCATCAGCAACCAAAATGATCTTGAAGAGGTGGATGGTATGAAACATAGGAAAAAGGTAGGATAAACTGAGTTTGGTTGCTTTTGTTCTTATGATCATCACACGAACAGGAAAAACCCGACATTTTTACAAGAAAACATTCAAAACATACTATGAAAAAGAATCCTAGCTGAAAATTGATTTTAAAATAGCTCAAAACATTCAACTTGATAATACTGCTTTAGCTAGATGTATTTTTAAGAAAAACTTTGACACTTCTATGTAATTTAATATAAAATGAAATGTTCCAAATCATCACCACAGAAAATATTATATAATGTATAAATACTAAGGCTGGAAGCTCTAATCTGACCTCTGATAAAACATGCCCATTATTATATACAGCCTACAACTCCTTCTGCCAAACAGTAGTAACAGTGGGCTGTTGATTCAGAGATCAGTTTTGATTTGAAGATTCAAACAATGAAGATACTAACATGAAACTATGGAATCTGTGGCAACATTTAAGTATAATGACCTCTGAAGGATGGTGGTAAACTGAGCTCTCGATTCGATTCTGACGCCTTTTATTTCCTTTGCTTCCTTAGGAAAAACAGAGATCTGGTCATTTTGATAACTAGCTTAATAGGGTTTGCTCTTCTAAAACACATATACAAAGTGTAGTGAATTTTCCTGTATTTTTATAATTTCCCTTTGCAACTCGGAAATATGTGGAAGAGCTATGACTACAGCCCTGCAGGTCCCCAGCATCAGTAGAATTAAAATGTGTCATACCTGGTCACTATTTTAACTTAAGTCAAATCCCAATAGTCTTTGGATGAGTCTTGAAGAGTAACAGAACATATCAAAAACATTTAACCATGTGGTTATCTTATGCATGTACTTAAAGTTTCACTGAATTTGGGTCTAACTATTTTATTCCAGATAAACATGATACCAGAAAAAATAACAACCAAATTTAAAGAACTTCAATATTAGTCAGTAGACCCTGGCAAGTCCCTTTTTGTGACATTTCCGCATCCTATTCATTTGTCAAGAATGTAAACTCATTCCTGCAGCTACCAAACACATCAAGAATTTTCTCATGCTGTTTCTGTTTCACATTTCCCCCTCAAGCTCAGTGAATGTAGTCATGCTCTGCTAGTTGCAAGTTGCAAGCAATGTCTTCAGTTTCTGAATTCATAATCTTCTTCCAGGCATGCATCAAATATATTATATATATTTGAAAAAGGAAACTGGTATTTCATTCTCTCCTCCCATAGGACTCAAAAGATGAATAGCATTTACTGAAGCTCTGTTCGCACACACAGGAAAAGATGCACAGCAGAGAAGTGTATCAGGAAAGTGTGCATTAAAAAATGTATAAAGAAGGAGAAAAACTGGGGGAAAAAGTGCTATATTTCTTCTTCATGGAAATTCAGATTTACTCCATACAGGCTATTCATTATTCATTTTGGACAGTTGATTATGCTCTTTTGTTTGCCTTGTTGTTCAGTATTGTACATATGAACAGATTTCAGCTGAAAACTTGCAAGACTGTTTTAGAAGAACCTGCTAGGTAAAGAGTTGAACCCCAAATTACACAACAAAGTCTGATTATTATGCGCTTTAAATGTCAAATACCAAGCGGTGGTCAGAATTTGAGATCCGTTTGCACAAATTATTTATTAAAAAAAAAGAGTATCAAACAGATTTTCCTTATCAAAGCAAGCAAAAGAGAAAGCTTTTTTTTTTTTTCAAATCCATAATGAATTTTTTGCTGTCCAGAAGCTTGGTCTAGAAACTTCGGCCTCACATTTAGAAATTATTTCATACTCTTAGTAGAGTACTTGCAAGAAAGTACTTGCAACAAAGTCTTGTCTGTTTTCTTGTGTGTTTTCTTTGATAGCATTACTAACTTCAAAAGATACTAACGTTTGCTAGCCAACTGGATAAAGGTTGTAAGTATGCACAAAACACATCTCTAGCTAACTAGATCAGAATAATTTCCCTCATCCACTGGAAGAGCATCCAGTTTTATTAGCATTATCCCAATTGCCACAATTTGTTCTATGTCTGCGTTTCCCTGAGATACTTTCCACTGTACCTTGGCATACCATACGTTTGATCTGTAGTTAAAATCACAATTAATAAATTAATTGAAAAATGATACAATTCTATTTGATAAACAAGAAGATTCATTTCTTAGCAGATTTGAGTAGCAAGCTCTAGCAAGTCATGCTCTAATCTCAATCAGATATTCTTTGGGTCTTTTATATTTACAAAAAGATATCAAACAGTGACTGTTTCAAATTAGACATTTCTACCAATCTCACCAATCCTACAATAGCTGTTGCCTGAGTGGAAAATATATATATTATTCCACTGTGATTGCTTTCAGATAATCATGATCTTAAAAAGTTTTCCCTTTTCAGGCTGCATTTTCAAAGTAGTCTATGCAGAGACCTAAAATATTTATCTGTAACTGCTGAAAACTGAGCTATTTTGAGATGCAACGAACCAAAATACTTTCCTCAGAGGCAAAAATGTAGCTTCAATTTTGCAAAAGTCTTATAATGGAAACAGTAAGAAGCAAAAATCGTTATGGAAATGACACAAGTTTTATATGTTCCACCACATATGGTATTGATGATGGCATTCCTAAATCTGGAATATTAAATTAAATACGGTTATTTACTGAATGCTGGAACCAAATTATGAGAAAATTTTCAAGTAGTGCCATATTATATCAATGATACATAGAAATATACTTATTTCTGCTCATAATTGGCTCCTAGTACTGATGAGGACAGGGACAGATTTGGATTAGCATGAGCAGCTGCTGCTGCTGCCTCTGCCAAAGATGGAATTCACAGCTTACCTCTAACTCAGGTGCCAGAGGAAAAAGCCTTGATTTCCTCCAAACTTCATCTCTTCTTCTTCCGATCCTTTCTGGACCCTCACTCTTAAACTTCCTGCAGCTTCTGATCTACATGTCCCTTCCAAGTTACTGGTTTTGAAAACACCACTCTGATACTTTAAGAGCTCCCCACCATTCTGATTTCCAGCTAACATTATCTGTCACTTGCCTATGTTATCTTAATTGTCTAAGGTCAGACAGATTTCTCTGCAGAACTCACACAATGAAACTGTATTTATCTCCATTCACTATTAGGCCACATACACCATAGGGAATCACAAGGAAATTTTTCCACAAACATTTTCAAACACAGTTTTCAGCATACAAAAGAGGACGGAAAGTAGGAGGTGCTTCATGACAGAGCAGATAACTGTCTACACAGCAACCCGTGGAGGATCCATGCCGGAGCAGGTGGATATTCTGACCCCAGATTTATTGCATGTGTAGCATGTATGGAGTTGTTAGATTGGGTCCAGAGGAGGGCCACAAAGATGGGCTAGAGCACCTGCCTTATAAGGATAGGCAGAGTGAGCTGGGGCTCTTTTGCCTGAAGAAGAGGATGCTCCAAGGAAACCTTATAGCAACCTTCCAGTATATAAAGAGAGCATACAGGAAAGCTGGGGAGGGACTTTTTACAAGGGCAAGTAGCAAAAGGACAAGGGAAAATGGCTTTAAACTGGAAGAAGGTAGATTTAGACCAGGTATTAGGAATAAATTATTTTCTGTGAGGCTGGGGAAACACTGGAACAGGTTGCCCAGTGAGATTGTAGATGCCCCCTGCCTGGAAGCATTCAAGGCCAGGCTGCATGGGCCTTTGCGAGTTGGAACTAGATGACCTTAAAGGTCCCTTCCAACCCAAACCACTCTATGTGGCCTGTGTAGAGGACCCATGCTGGAGCAGGTGAGAAGGAGGAAGGAGAGGCAGAAAGAACTGTTAGGAGCGGACAGTAGCCCAACAAACATTACCCCCTGCAGCCCTTGGGGAGGAGAGGGCTCATGAGGGATGTGAGACTCAAAACAGGCAGTGGAAGGGGTTATTTTAAAGTGCTGTTTTATTATTTGTTTTTTTTTCTTCCTCAGTACCCAAATTAGTAATGAAATACTTATCTTAATCAGCATTAAACTTAAGACCAAAGCAAGTCTGTTTTAACCCTGATAGCAATTGATAAGCAATGTCCCTGTTTCATCTCAGCTCACAGGTTTTCTCCTTCCTGCTTTTCTTTTCTGCTCCATTCCACCGAGGCTGGGGAGAGCAGGCAGTGGCTGGGTGGAAGTTTGGCTTCTGGCCAAGGCTATCCCACTGCAGTGGTAAAGCTACAGAAGCTAGATTTTCTCTTTGTATAAGGAGTAATATGCCTTCAGAGACCACCTGCACCCATACGTAACATACACATAAGAACAGCTACTCAATAATGTGAAGCTTACAATTCCACTCTATTGACTAGCAGGTAAAGGACAAAAAGCTTTTATCCAGATTCACCTTTATCAAGCAGCATAAGTTCCTAACACCAGAAAAAGTAAGTCACAGAAGCTCATAAACATAATCAATCATACCACCAAATACAAGCAGTACGGTAAAGATCCTTATCAGCTACAGATCAACCCTAAATTTGAACTAAAGCAATGCTGGTTTGTCTTTTTGTTTTGTTTTGTTTTGTTTTTTTTCCCCGGCCTATTTTCCCATGCAATTTCTGTGCTAATGTTTGGTAAAAGACCCAACCCTCTGGGATCTCCTCACGTTTCTCTTGTTCCTCTGCAGAGCATCTCACTCACCTGCACAACAACCTGCCTCCTCTACCCAGAGTTTCTATTTATTTGTATCTTGTCTTTCTGTTTTTGCAGAGCAGAACGGAATGCCTATTTTGGATGGCAGGTGTTGGGATACTCATCCTGAACATTCCCTGAAGGAGTGTTTGCATAAGAGACAACCGCAACAAAGAGGACAAGTCTTAGGCTGCAACGTGTAATGAATCAATCAAGCCAGGCTGATGAAGAGGCTCACTCTGTCTCTCACCAAGCAGCAGAACAGAAGAGGAGCAGAATGAGACCTCCTTCATATCCAACAGTATTATACCGAACTCCCAGCCATCAAATTGCTTTCATTTTAAGGGATATTTTTCAAACATGCTGGCATAGAAGTTTAAAGAGTTCCCACTTTCTCTGAGGCCTATTTTTGAAGCAGAATAATTACAGCACTTCTATGGTTATATTTTGTAACAAACAGTCAACATTAATTAATGCCAAAAAAAAAAAAAAAAAAGGCATTCCTGAGGAATTACACAGTACAGATACATGAATAGCAAAAGACATGATTAATGTTGTTACACTGAATCCCGAAAGCATTAGTAATAATTTAGTGACTCCCAGTTAAATGCAGTGATTTTCAAATCTCATCCTCACACTGGGCTGGGAACCCCTGACACCAGCCTGCAACCAGAACTCCATGCAACGGGGTGGGTAGTGAAGCAATTTGTCACAGCCCATGAGGCTGCAGGATGCCCTTCCCTCTACAGCTGGCTGTGTGCAGTGGCTGGCACATGGTAGCAGGCAGAAAGATCCCTGCCCTTGTGTCCTTTTCCTGCTCTCCTATCTCACGAGAAAGCCAGTCTGATCAATCTCCTTTTGGGGCATTTTTCCATGGTGGGGGAGGAGGAGCCTACGCCATGCCTCTACCTAACCCCTATATAGCCTCTCAAGAGTCATCCATGATTAATCCTAATACATACATAAAAATACATTCTATTTTTCCTTAAACCAGCTAACAGTTTATCTCAGAGAAGTCCGATTGCTTTCCATGGAAGTATTCACAGGGTAAGGACTGACCTTCAGAAGTGAAGATTACTGTGATATTTCTGCCAGTTAGAGAGCATGAACTTCACAGTGTATTCAATTTAAATATGTCAGAAAAGAGAAAAAATCCAAATGACCTGTTCATTTAGTCTCAGTCATCAACTTTACAGGATAAAACATTCGTCTTCTCACAGAATAAAATACTGTGCAGAAAGAGAAATACAGCAAATTCATTGCATGTATTAATAGCAAAGCAGAACTAATACCTGCCAAGCTCATAAAAGGAGTTGTGTAATAATTCTTTGGTAATTTTTACACTGCTACTCTGCTGGTAAACAATTTGCTGACAATGAAATCATGGTTATACTTATTTTTAAATATTAAGTTAATATTTGCATAATTCTTTGTAATTATAAAATTGTTTTATCAAAGATACTTTATACAGATAGATAGATAGTGTAGATACTTTATAACATTTAGTGTAGATTAATACACATTTAAAATACCTTCTGATAAAGATCTTTTAACTACTTCTATAATACACAGATTTAAAATGAGTGATTCTGGATAACTGAATTTTTAGGATGAAGAATGCTACTGACATGCTCTCTCACAAATGCAATGAACAGGGACACCCACATCTAGATCAGGTTGCCCAGAGCTCTGTCCAGCCTGACCTTAAATGTCTCCAGGGTCAGGGCATCCACCACCTCTCTGGGCAGCCCGTGCCAGTGCTTCACCACCCTCACTGTAAAAAAACTTCTCCCTTATATCCAATCTAAATGTCCCCTCCTTTAGTTTGAAACCATTCTCCCTTGTTCTCTCACCACACACCCTGCTAGAGTCTGTCCCCTTCTTTCTTACAGCCCCTTTTAGATACTGAAAGGTTGCTCTCAGGTCTCCCCAGAGCCTTCTCTCCTTCAGGCTGAACAGCCCCAGCTCTCTCAGCCTGTCCCCATAGGAGAGGTGTTCTATCCCTTGGATCATTTTTGTGGGCTTCCTCCGACGAGTTCTGTCTCTCCTGAGGGCTCCAGATCTGGATGCAGTACTCCAGGTGAGGTCTCACCAGCACAGAGTAGTACATATACTGAATTTGTTTTTTAGTTCACACTACTGAGATCAGTATGGAAATCTGGCATTATTAAGAAACTGCTAAAACAGTCATGATAAAATTGAATATTTTCAAGTCCTCTAAAATAATAATCCAGGCCTCCTTAAGGAACGCAGATAGAAGATTACTCAGAACAGTTCACTGAACTCAACTGGGTGCACATACTTGTCTTAATTTAGTCTTAATTACATAGCCTATGATGCTGGCCAGCAGTGTTGTTTGGGGAATGTCTGGAGCACACCAAAACCCTGCCTCATTAGGATCTTCTGCAGTGACACAAATTCACTGGTTCCCTTCTGACTCTGAAGGGGCATTTGGTGAGTTTATGCAAAGGGACATGTTACACTTGCTCTGACATAAGAAGGAAAATAGTGGCTCAGTATACAGAAATTCAACAATTTATGGCAAAAATCCAAAAATTCTCAAATGTTTTAAGACTATCAAGGACCTACATAATTCATTTAAAAGTTTTCATTCTTCCTGACACCTTGGCTATAAGGCTTTTCATATCAAATTTCTTGTTTTCTGGCTCAATACCTGGAAGTCAGTTAGCATTACAGTATCAGATGCTGATATTCACATTTGATGAGAAGAACCTGCAGCCTACATAATTATTGTCCTACTTATTTTCAGTGATTCAGTGTACCAGAAGTTCCTATCGGTGTGGAATTACCAGACATGCAAATGGAACACAACATTTCCTATTTGGCAACTGGCATTTTAGAAAGAAAATACACGCAAATTAAATGAGGACAGAGGGGAATTTTGTTTTAACAATTTGATAGAAACTGGCAAATGTGGCACTACTGCCATGATCTGTTCTGGATGTAAGTTTTTAATTAACATTTTCAAAGTTTTCCATTCTTTGCATCCAGTAGAAAAAATAATAGAAGACACAGTTCTTAACAGAATGTATAGATTTCGGCCTAGATAAGTAAACAAACACAACTTTTCCCCATTTCTCTTGGCAATATCATGATAATTTTGTACATCCCCAAATATCTTCTGGGTAATCTCTTTTAACATTGTTTCCTTATTACAAGTTTTTCATAAAACTATACTAGATGCAGTAATATACCACAGTGCATCCTGCCCTGAAAGTTGTTACCTACTCTGTTCTTCTATTTCTGATAATAGCTGACAAAGATATGAGAACTAAATTAAACCAAGAAATTCCCCAAACTCTTTACTGGCCCACCTAATTGGTAAGCCCAACAAGAATGTCTTGCGATAGCATCTGCAGTTTCTGTGCATTAGCTCTGACAACTCTTCTGGCATATGTCTGGGGACAGACACCAGTCAAAATGAAGTATGTAAGAGCTACACCAGGACAAGATGTATAGCCTAGGCAGAACTGCAGTCTGAATTTTGGAGAACAACTTTCATCTAATTTTAGCTACATTAATTGTCATGTCCCTCAACAAAGAAAGACAGCCTTCTCGCAACTGATGCTGTGAGCCTATTCCTTCTGGGCCAAGAAGCAGACTTTCTGTAGGCTAAGTCAGTCTGTTCTGGAGCATTGTGCATACTCCCCTCTCTATCACCCCTCTGAAGAACATAATTCTTTCAGGTTTTAAAAAAAGTATACTTAGTATATGCTTTCTTCCATCATCTTGGGACACAGTCATTTCCCTTTCAGAGTCTTTGCTTCTGCATACCTAAACTGTATTTTGGGGCATCTGAAGTGTATCATCACTTGTGGCAATTTCTGCAGAAACTCTCCTGATATAATCATAGAGATCCGGAAAATTTAGAAAGCTGAATGTGATTCCCTTTAAATTCTTTGTTGTGCTTCTGAGAGGAGTTCACAGAAATCACTGTCTCACTCCATGCCAGTAGATTATTGATCACTGATGAGATGCTTCTCTTTCAGCACTGCTTGCACCTGCACATACGAGATATTGACCTCTCCCTTGGAAGAGAATGCTGCTTAATCAGCACTACAGCCATTTACCAGCACCTTTGTGACACTATTGGTTGTAACAGCTCTTTTTAATCTGCTGAAACTCCAGGAAGGGTTAAAAATATGGCATATGTTGACAGTCTACACTCCTCACTAACAGGAAAGACACGTTGCTGTGGGGCCCACATCTCAGCTTCTCCTTCCCTGCAGCTGTCTGTGGATAGCAACTAATTGTATCCACTTGTTTAACCTCAGGGATAACGTCTGGAGGGGACCAAGTGCCACAAGCCTACTTTTTTTTTTTAACGGTCATTTCCTCTCTGGTGTAACTTGCATGACAGCATGTGACAAGCAGAAATTAATGGGGACACTGCTGTGCCAATACCTCTTGAATTGCTTTGACACTGGCTGCAGGCTGCCTGCTTGGCCACCCAGCCAAGACCTCACATGAAATATGGCAAGGGGCCCACAGCACTATTCACATATTAACAAGCCAGCTGGTCAGTGATTAGAGAGCTGCAACAATGCTATGCACATACATCAAGAAAAATGCTTTACAAACAGCTTCAAACATAGCAGGTAATGTCTGCTAGAAGAGTAAATCTGCAAATCTACCTTCTGGGAACTGCTAACTTAAGCTAACACTAGAGATAATGTGGAAGGCCTTGGGAGATGACTGTCCTGCACTGTCATCTGAACACAACAAGGGCTAACCTCAGAACAAAGACCTGCATCTTGATATGCTCAAAATCACATGCAAACAGCATAGACCAAATGGCTTCAGGTCCAGAGTAGCATTCAAATTATGTAAATACATTGAGATTTGTGACAGACTACTCTTTCTAATGATCTATCAACATCCTGACAACATAGATGACATTCCTGCAGAAATTCTCATTGTATTTGTCTGCACTGTGCCATCAAGAGAGCTGAGATTTGTTTATACACTGATACATAACATCAAAGGCCGAGACTTTAGAAGTATCCCAGAGAATTTCAATGACCAGATCTCCTTGGCTAGACACAAAAGGCTCAAGAAGACTGCTTCTCTAGTTTACCTATTTTTTTGTTGCTGTCTGGAACATTAACCACTCAAAATGCATAGGCTCTCTATGAAACACTTGAATGGCAACAGGAAAATATCTTATGCTTTTTTAAAATTGATCCTACAGGATTAGACATCCAAACATTAAAAATCAGTAGATCTTAAGAACCTAATTCCTATGGCTCCTTTGAAGAGATAAATCCAGTCAGGTAACTTTCGTTTAGCAAAAAAAAACTTGCTTTAACTTAGTGTAACACAGGCCTGTTCCATTTCCTGGTGTGTGAGGAAAGATATTTTCTGATATATAAAGATACATAAAAGCTCAAGGCACTGTAAAACCGGCTGGCAGGATAGATGAGTCAATTTTGTGAATTAGAAATTGGAGTTACTGTAGAGTCTGGGCCTAATTCATTCTGATTTCTTACATCATCAAAATGTCTAGAAATTCAGCACAGTTATTCAGAGTACTTTAAAGCTGACGAAGAAGGTATTCTCCTATCAGGCACAACAAAACCCAGTAAAGGCACGGGAACTCTATCCATCACATTTCAAACACCTGTACTGGCCCCACTGCTTTTTAATATTTCCATCCTCCCGCCAAACTGATCAGAACCAGCAAGACCTTCAGAAAGTTGTAGCCAATCTTCTCCGAGACAAAACTGTCAGCATGACACCAAACACTGAAATATAGGTACTCTCTCGGAGTTAGACGCTTTTATAATAAACAGTTCACAAATTTTATTAAAGATAGGAATAAAGAAGAAAGTAAGAAGTCAACTCCTTCCTAACCTCTGCAGAAAATTCATGATGCAGGTGAGTTGTGCACTTTCTAAAAATCAGTTTTCAGTAATATAGTTTGTTTCCACTGTATCATTTCTACTTTGTTTCTTCAGCATGGCTGAAGTATCATGATGCTCTTTAGAGTTGTACAATGGCTTGGGTCAATTACTGAATGCTAGTCCCAGCACCTTATTTAACTTTGCTTCCTCTGTTGCTCCATATTATAAATTCAGGGATAATGGTTAACTACTTCATGAGTGTTGCAAAGATTAACTGGTTAATGTTTGTTAGTGCTGCAAAAAGAATCCAAAGATTTAGAATTCGCTTTCAGTTATAAAGGCATAACGACCTTCAAATAGGGATATATAAAAGAGAAAAGATTTCTTGGATTTAACTTATGGGTAGAAATAGGCTTCAAGGAAGAGCCGAGAGGGGATAGCGTCCTATTTGAACCAGCTTAGTGAGGAGTCCTGGCCCAAGAATTGTTCATACAGCTTTGAAATGCTCTTGCAGCATTTTATGAACTGTCAGAATATTAATCAGGATGATGATCTTACTGACACCTTAGTACATATAAACCAAGCATAGAGAAAACCAGAATTGTTTCTTGGATGCATTCAGCAGTGAGAGTTGTTCTCCATATTTACAGATGCAATCATTTGCAACAGTATTAATACTAAATTAAAAAGTCTATAGCCCTTGAACCAAAAGCACTACAAGGTGAACAATCAGGCACTCTATCCTACAGACAAAGCACAGAGGGGATATTTTGCAAGAGGAGTGATGCAAGTGCACAAAACCTTTCGCTTTCATCAAAAGCATTAGAAGTTTCCAATGGCATTAGAATAGGGGAATGTCTGCCCATTCCCTGCCACATACATAGATTATTAAAATCACAGAATCATAGAGTATCCTGACTTGGAAGGGACCTGCAAGGACAGAATTGTAGAATAGAATATCCCAAGTTGGAAGGGACCCACAAAGATCACTAAGTCCAACTCCTGGCTCCATACTGCACCACTCAAAATCCAAACTCTGTGTCTGAGTGTTGTCCAAACATTCCTTAAACTCCTGTACTTGGGGTCATGCCCATGGCCCTGGACAGCCCGTTCCATGCCGACTGTCGTCTGGTGAAGACCCTGACCCCAGCTGCCCCTCCCCTGACACAGCTCCATGCTGTTCCCTCAGGCTGTGTTGCTGTCACACAGAGCAGAGCTCAGTGCTATCCCTCTGCTCCCTGTGAGGAGCTGCAGCCGCCATGAGGCCTCTCTTCAGCTCCTGTGCCTGAGAGAAACAAACCCAGGGACTCAACCATTTCCTTTCTTACACTCACTCTCAGAGACTGTGGTCCTACTTCATCTCTTTCTGCCTCCTATATGTGATTAGCAAGCACAGTAGTTCAGTAGAAGGTGCCAGGTATTAGCATGCCTCAGTAGCTCATTGCTGCACTGCAGATACAACAACCGGTAACAGGCAATGAGATGCCTGAGGTGCTCAAAGCACGTCCTCATTTCTAACAGATGGTCTGACACTATTATATAGTACCACTAGGAGCAGCTGCAGTGGTGAGACACGGTCCCACAAATCTGCCAAGTGTCACAGGCCATAGTCCCTCCACTTCTGAGAAGAGTGACACTGATTTACATTAGTGTAAATTAATGTAAACCTGGACTTGTTTTCGTTTGAACACTTGACTGGTTCTTAAAAAAAGAGGCATTTTCAACTCATGGTGACACAATGAGCAATGAGCCTCCTTATTTCCTGGTGTTAGCACAGCAGACAGCAACCGGCCCTGCTTTGGGAGTGCAGGGGAAGAAAGGTGCAACATGAGAGCCAGTAGTCTTCTTGCGAATGGAGAAGACTGTGTCCTGTGTTTTGCAGGCAAAACATCCTTTCCCTTCCCAACCCCCAAATGCTACACAGAATAAACTCTAAGAGAAGAAATTTTACATAAAGAGCCAAGGGTATGTTAGAAGTTAATTTCTAAAATGAGCTTATCAGTGGAACAAACTACTTCCACAAAGCAGTATCTTTTAAGAATAAAATGTCACAAATGATGCATTGAACTAATGCAGCTTGTGACAGATGCATAATTTCTATAAAGACTAACTTGTGACAAGCAAAAAAAAAGAATGCTATTGATTACGTAAGCTAGTTTGGAAGAGAAAACTACATGTCTTATTGTGTATCTTCACTGTAACCATTCATGGAAAAGCTATGAGGACAAAACTAGCTATGACCCAGACAACCTGGAGTACATACACATGTGCTTTGCTGAATCAGGCCCTGGAAAGATGTCTTTTGTTTTCCCTATCAACAAAGAAAACATTACAAATCATACAATACAATATCAAACTCTATGTTATTCCAAAAGGACAGTCAATTAAGCAGAAGCAAACTGTATCTTTAGAAGAACAAATGAGAAGGGATCACTATCAAAGGACTTTTGTTTTCTTTTGTTTATTAAATAGCAACTGTATTATTTACTGCAGCTTTGCAAGCTAGTGAGCAGCTGGGTGTAACACATTTCCATGCTGTGTAACCTCTCCTTATGCTTCGTTAGACTCCTTATCAGAACCAGAAGAAAAGAAATCTCTCTGTTATGCTTTTCCTGTGGCAAAGGAAAAGACAAGATGATGACTTTCCAGCTCATTTCACTTGTACAACATTCTCATCAATCACCATGGGGTAGGTCTTTGTTATTTTCACTGAAGGACTGTTCTTAGTTTTCTGTCACAATAAAGCGTGACTCCACTAACTAACAAATCAAGGTTACCTCCACTGCATTTGTAAAGGAACAAAATGCAAACATAAGGCCAAAGCTACTTCTGAAATATTTTCCAAGGCCCAGTTTCACAGACATAAGCCCAATCTGAATTAGGTTAAAATTCTTTTCATTGAAACGAAGGTTAAAGTCTGAAGTAGAGCAATTGAGGTAAGGAAGCTAAGCTAACCTAACATCAAGAACCAAAAGTTTTCTGCTTGTTTTGCGACTTTCTGCTCCAGAAACCAAGCAAAGAAACTGTGGTTTATTTTTATTTTAAACTCTCTGTCAAGTATGCATCTCTTTGCAGTTTTGGTTCATTATAGCCCACACAGCTTGGCCTCTATTCTCCTTTTCCTATGTCTACAATAAGACTTACAAACATTTATAGGAATTATGTGAACAAACAAAAAGCAAGAAAGGGATATATCCTAATCAAGGCAAAAACAAAACCAAAAATGCTTTGTCAGATGGTCTTTCCTTCCTTAACTTCATGTTTTTGTATGTCTTTTCCTTGCTGGCCTGTGTTGTTTCTCACTGAATGACAGTTACACGCAACATGCTATTGTAATAACAAGCATATGGCTCAAAGATCACTGTTGAGTTTCCCAAGTCTCAAATTAGACATTTTTATTTAAAATACATGAAAGACATCTGTATACTCTTTCATTAGACACATTTTACATTTGTAACGTCCTACGTATTCTTTTGGAACCCTTTCCATTAAAATGCCGAGTCGGAGTTTGGATAGCAAGTATTTCCTTTGTAACACTAAGGGAGGAGTATGTTACTGTCAAAAATTTCTCTCTAAAAAGTCCCTGCTAAAATATTTACTCTACTTGTCAGAACAAGAATATCTGAAGTTAATTCCAAATGAGAGAATATATTAGAATGAATCATAAACTAGATGTTAAAAAAAAGCAACACACTGCCATTCCTGTGCCCCTTTCCTGCTGTAAAAATGAACGAAAAATGAATCTGCATTTGCATCCACAGAACATTGTAATATTTGGACCCTTCTGAGATTCCTTAATTGTAGTTATGCAACAAAACTGTCACATCCTAAAACAAAGAACAAAAATTCTGCAGCTGAATTTATTAGCTTGAAAAAGAAATGCTCTTATGAGATGGCTAACATGTCTTCTTGATTTTTTTTTTTTTTTGGCATTTTAAAGTTACAGTGTAAAGCTTCCTTTTGCAGAGATCAAAGTAATGAGACATTTTACTAAGGTTTATAACATTTTATGGTGCTGTTTGTAAAGTCACATATTTTGCAGCAGTGAAAACTGTTCGGCAGTAACCTTCTTTGCAATTAATCCATTCATTTCAATGGGCTCTTTATAGCACGGCACACTTCAATGCTAATAAAGATATCATGTGCTGGCTTTCAGGCATTGGTCAGAATGGTAAAAATCAGATTCTTTTGAATGAGTATTCCCAAGGGTCATGATTTTCAAAGGCAAACCGGGTAAGTTCTGTGGTCAGAACAGTTATGATATTAATAAAAAAAGAAACAAACAAACCATTGTGCTAAACCTGTGATCCTGCAGAGTCCTTTTCCGTTACTGAGTCAGTTTACTATGATGACCAACTATGACACACTTTTGTAAATAGTCAGGAGTCTGGTTCCAAAGATACAGACATTGCTTATACATACATTTTGAGGGAACTTCCTTGGTCTGACAAAGCACAAGCAAAATGCATGTTTATGACTAATCTGAGACTACAGAAACAACAGTTTCATTTCTTCTTTGCTCTAGCTTTGGAATTCCTCAGGTCACTAATAAAGGATAACAACTGATCCCACTCTGCTAGCTCCTCCAATTTGAAGCCTTTCAACCTCACTTCTTCTATAGTTAGAGCAATCTGTTTACACAAAATTAAGCAGAAGATTAAGTTCTTTGCTGGAGCAGAGCCTCTGCTCCTCTTTTGAAGTCTGAAGTTGAGCCAGAACGGCTAAGGTATATATATTCCAACATTATTTTAGATGCTTTATGTATAGTGACATTAGTTGTAGTACTTATAGCTGTAACAATAACACAGCAGTCAAAAGAAACTAAAATACTAATGTTTACGAGTTTTTGGATAAGGCTTCCAATCTCCAAATTAAGGACAGATTCTGATTCAGCAGCTTAAGCTCTTTTTTAATTGCAAGCTGTTCATGCTTGTTGAAAACAACTGAAAGGCTGCTTGCTAACTGATGCTAATAGCATTGCACCACACTCTACCTTGGAGTAACCCTAAGAAGCCAAGAGCTACATCACAGAAGGATTTGACCCATAGTCCTGCTCTGGAGCACTGACACTGGCAAATATTACAAAGCCATGTCTGCTTTATGAAAACTACAAATAAATTAATCATTTTAATTCCCAAATACTTTCCCTTGCTGTTGCACAAAGAGCAAACACCAAACAGTATTTCTGTTATTTCACTCATATTTCCATTCTTAATTTTCTGTCTTTTGGCAGCTGCTTGCGAACTTACTAATAATGTGTGTCTTTGTTTGGACTTCTTAAAAAGAAGGATATTCTGAAAATGGAAGAAAGCTCATTTTATTTCACTTTGAAACCTGAGAAACCTGTAACATGAACCACACGCTGATTACAGAGCAGTGATACATAAAGGAAGCAGTTGTGCAAATGTGTGAAGTGTGGCTCTGGTGGGGAGCAAGCAGAACAGAGAAGCACAATTTCAGACAAATAATGCTGGTGTGGGATCTGATTACCATGACTCATGTTTAACAAAGTATTGTGTAAAGGGCAGCCAAAAAGGAGGACCTATTAGGGTGGGCATTGTATAGTCAAGGGTTTTCACACAGTCTCTTCCATTAAAAGCTCACAAATAAAATGGACAAATAAAATGGACAAGACAGACCCCAGGTGGAGAAACAGTGAGATGGTTCCATATTATTTCTTAATGAGAGAGTTAGTTAGGGGGGGATAAGGAAAATGAAAAGCAAACAGACAGAGATAAATGTTGTGGAGGGAGGGAAAGGACAGGAAATGTTATCCTGTGTAAATATAGAGCGAAAGCGAGATGAAGAAATGAAGGTGGAGGGAAAGGATGGAAGGAATAAAGGGCTGGGAAATGGGATCAGCATGGGCAGAGAACACTGAGCTGAAACACTGGAAATTCTCTGAGTGTCAGAGGTTATGGCTTTCACTGCTTCAGAAGCTGAACACAGCTGTCTGCCAGCACTGGCTGGTGCTTCTCTGCACTTTTGTCCCTGATGGCCACAGGATGGAAAGCAGGGAGGAGGCAAGTCTGTTCCACTACCTGCAGAGGAGAGTGGGATACAGGATCTCCACCAAGTCTCTGGTCCCACACATAAGCAGGAAGGAAAGGCATAGCTTCAGCTAGGTCACATTTGTTCCCTCCTATTACTGCAATGCCTTCAGCTCAGCTGTACCTGGTGGTGAGCTGGAACAGAGACCTAATGGGATGGACTGAGTATCAGCAGTCATATATGTATATTCGTATATCTATACGTGTATGTGTATAAGTGCAGCATGCCTCCTTGTGCACACATATAATACAGTACACACCAAACACCCCCCACACGCAGGAGAGGTGCTGTCCTTTTTGTGTTCTTGTCCATGTGACTCTTCTCTAAGCACTTAAGTTGCCCATTCTGGACTCTTCCCTCCACGGCTATTTTTGTATCATGAGCTCCCTAAAGGGCAGAGCAATGCTCACCACATTTCCTTTTCTCCTTCTTGCACTTGCTGAAAGCGCAGCATTTTTGCTGCACATATATTAGGCAGCCAATACAATAATGATATGCCTATGCACATGCTTACGTGTCTACACGTTTATACATGAAATATATAAAAAAATTCTTAAGGCTAATTTTAAGTTCTATGGAGGAAAATTCGCCCCCCCAAAACCCTTATCTATTTGTATGGGATTTTATTTTCAGGCAGAAACTACATACAAAAGAAATGAACACAACCTATCCTGAGTAAATCAATGTGCCACTTGAAGTAACTCACTTCAGATTAATTTTTACCATGGAATGCAATAACCTGACTGCTCACTGACACAAAAGAAGTGCACACAGATAATGCAAAAGTATTATATTCCTCTTGGGTGGAAAATAGAGTTTTGTAACAACTTATTTGATTACAGTATTATTCTTCCACTAGTGAAGAGTTGCTTGTGGCCACCTTTTGAATTAATTTATACTTCATTTGTATATTTGCCATCAATAAATACATGTACCTCCTGAATGTTCTAATGTGAATCTGAGCTGCAACAAGTTGGGTTTGCTGAGAAAGTTATGGGAAAGGTATCTTGTAGTGATGCTTCTTGACCCAGATTGGCTCAGTTCAACATGAAAATAAATGTTTGCCATGTTTCCCAAAGACCTGGCTCATCACAATATGCACCATTCTGTCTCTTCTTCCCAGTACTGTCTGCTTGTTTTGGGGTGAGGTATGGGTTTCTGAGTCTGCAGAGGCATAGGGGTCTGATCTCCTGCCAGTACAGAAATACTATTAAGGCAGCGATCCCTATCTGCCCCCATAAAAATCAAGAATAGCTCTTTGAAAGTCTCTTCTCTATCTCACATCTGCTGCAGTATGACCTTCAAATTACTTGTCAAAAGCAACATATGGCTTGCAAGCAAGATTTAGAACATGGCTAAATCCAAACATTTTCATCTATTGTTCTGCTACAGCTTCAAGTACACCATGAGCTGCAACAGCTTTCTTCTAATTAGTTTAACTGCAGAATTGCATCTTTGATGAAGGGAAGGACTTTTAAAATGAGTGACACTTCTGTTGATCACTAAGGGAGGATTTACATGCAGAGCAAATTGTGACCGCATACTACCATGACAGACAAAGGAAAGCACCTCGGAAATCCTCCCCGCTCCTTGGAATGGCCACTGGCTCACTGCTGAACAGAGTGGCAATGCCTGACATGCTGCCTGGCTGCTCAGCCCCACTGCTACATCTGCTCAAGCATTAGTCCTGCCATGTGCTCCCTTTCTTCTAGTGTCATCAAAGCATTTCACGTAGCGATCACTATCACACTGATGTTCCAACAGCAAAAACACAGCATCAGTAATAAACCAAGAGCACCTCAAAAGAATCCAGAACAGCATACTGCATCACACCAATATCCAATTTTGTAGAATTAAGAGTGATTCCATCAGCAAATAGCAATGTTTCACTTCCAGTGCCTTTAATTCTGCAATTTTACAATGACTGGATTATAAATTCTCATCTATCAAAGGCTGAATCTCCAACCCTTACCACAATTTAGAATCTCTTCAGTTTCTCAATTCCCTTTGACTTCCTGAATAAAGATGATTTCTGGCCCTCCATCTATTGAAAACAATGGAGGACCCCCCAGCTTCCTCCTGACTTCAAAGGAGGACACATCCCTTAGGGCCACAATGGCCATAATGGACCATATTGCTGCCTTGAGACTTTGGGCCATAAAAGAAAAGTAGGTTGAGATGTCTTTTTAGAAAGTCCTTCACAGGCATCTTTTGTGACATTTTAATCCAGTGTCATTGCTTCGAGAGACTGAAATTATTACACCAGGCAGGTTGCTTTCATGCATTATTCTACAGTGTTGCTTGACTGCTTTCCAAACTGGAACAACTGAAAAAATGTGAAGCACTCCAATGATTTTAAATCACCGCTCAGGACAGGGCAATTTAAAATTATTGGAGTGCTTCACATTTTTATGAGCTATCAGCTGCAAGCAAAAGAGGTCCCAGGCTACAGCACTGCAGAAAAACAACTATACATCATCGCTATTAAAATGTTTGAATTTGAATATGGAAATAGCAGGGATTTGGAGATAAAAGTCCACCATCAATAAAATGTGGCTGTACACTGATAGTAATACGATCCAGGTTAAAGAAGTTACTGTACAGATACAACATTAATTTCAAAACACTACACGCTGAGGAGTGTCTTCATTTAAATCAGGACTCCTCCAGCTCCTTGGTCAGACCGTGCATTACTACGTTCACCACCACATCAGGGGAGATGTGGCTGTGTCTTTACATGGAGCAGAAACACGGGAAAGAAATGACAACACCTGCAACAGAGGGAACCACAACATTCAGAGAACATCCTCCATTAAGGCATACTTCCTTCTGAGCTGCCACTTGTGCAGGGCACCTGCACTCTTTCCCACTGCCCTTCCATGCAGCTGTCCAACCCCTGATATTAGGACAACAGAGTAGAAATTACAAGATGTAACCCACGATAACTAAACAGCTCAGCCATTTTGTTTCTCTTTTATTTACAGTGACAACTCTAAATTATAATTTGGCTTCAGAACAGAATGTCTTGGAAAATGCTGCACAAAGATCCTCATTAGCTATAAACTGCCATCATTTCACTGAGGCTAATGGATTTACACCTCCCTATATCAGCTGGGGATCAGATCAATTTTTTGTGGGCTCTTAACTCTTCACAAGAGAAAAGCCTTGCTTTTTTCTTTACTGTTGGGAAAAAATTATAAACAGCTCTTCCTTTGGTATCTTTCTTTTTAATTTGTGTGGATTCTTTTTTAGTGTGCTTATATGTAAAGTAGTAACTTCTAACTGAGATGTTGTTAAACAGGGCCCCACTCCGAAGACTGTCAGTGCGGGTGAATGTGTTTTCCTGGAATATCTTGTGCTGTTTGCAGAATTGCATGATTGTGTGACATCTGCTCCACATCTCATACGTGGTCGACTGAGAAGGTACAATTGTGGCAGATGGCTGACGATGACTCACCTCACAGCAGTGAACACTGGTTTGCTTTCTGAGAAGTAACATCTTCATATTAATTTTGCAAGAGCCCTGCAAAGATGTGACCAGTTCACCTGGTTTGCTAGCAGGCAGTGTAAGTTGCACGGAGTGCACAGGGATGCAACAGCAACATTTTTTTCCATTATTGTCTTGACTGGGATAATTTTTAAAGTACAATTCATGGGCTACTATCAGATAAATCCAGAAATGAAAACTGGGTTCACTGCTGTACTGTCTAAATACTTGGCATCTAAGCAGCAAAATCTGTATGTCTGAATCAAACAGAGATCTAGGATTCCTATGCAAAGGAAAAACAGAAAAACAATATTCAGAAAAGCCATTCCCTTGAGTGAGGAATCAGCAATATCAGAGAAAAAGACATACCTTAAACCTTGCTCATGGTCTGACTGCCCTGTTCCAGGCTATTGGGAATGCCATGACAGTTCTTAGTCAGCAGACCAGAGCGGAAGGTCATTCCCAGCAATTCTTGCATCCCACAAGAAATAACATACGCCCCTGCTATACGAGAGCTTTGATCTGTACCTTCTCTGATGAGCCAAGTCTCTCTGAATTGCTAATGGCATTAATGTTTTAACATTACTGAAGGCATATGCATGACTAACAGCTGTGTCCCAAGGAAACTGATCTCATACCTTCAGTTTACAAAGAAACTACCCTAAAGTTTCCCAGGAAGGAAAGAGGGGAGGAAAAGGTGAGTAGAGAGGAGAAAAGGAAGATGCTGTCATCGCTCATTCTGATTCTTCCCATATGGAACAAATACTAATCAGGTGTGACACAGGAAGCAAGCAAGAGCAAGCAGGGTTATAATCCAGGATTTAAAGATACTAATGGCTCACAGTTCTCTTTCAGAGAGAATGCCATGTCCATGAGCACTTGGAGTCATGCTGTCTATCTCTCCAGCCCAATGAAAACTCCCTTCTAAAAAAAATGGAAGCACTTCAATAGAAAAGATTTAAAATACCTCCTTTCAGAAAAACCTATAACTCAGTGGTCAGAACGACAGCCACAGAAATAGGCATTCATGCTTCTAGAGACAGGGAGGGGAACTCAAAAGGAAACTGCTCCTCTTCCATCATGTTATGGGCACCAATGGACATGTTCCTAAAATACCTTCTGGGGTGGCTCCTGCTGAAGGGCTTCAGATACTAGAAAAACATGGCTGAGCAGCATAAAGACAAAATATTTAGACGTGCTTAAATTATCTATGCGGTTGTCTTCTCTGTACTGCTACAGTTTGCTATCTGCTAAACATAAAGGGAATTCTCAAAATGGCACTGTTGTCACTTATCATCCTTGAGAGCAACTTAAAACCCTAGCACACTCCAAACCTGCAAAAGCTGAGCCTCTCTCCCTCAGATGGTGCACAATGATGGTAGTTAGTTCACATAGAAAGGATCTTTGGGGCTAATACTTCTCTCACTGCAATTTTTATCATTCACATTCCACCAGCAACTGCTGAGTTTACACCATGGTGCCAAAAAGGTACATTAGAACTTTCTACCTGAGCTGTGCAGAGCTTACTCAGCTTGCGTGGTCCTCTGTGCTGCTGACACAGAACTTTAACAGATGGCCTTACAATACTGGCAGTTGTTTTGTGCTGTGCTAGTAATGAGGGGAAATTGTCTACACAGATTGTCTGCAATTCTGGAAAATAAATGAAGTATGAATCCATATTAACCTCAAAAGCCAAACTATAAGAAGTCAGATTAGTAATCTAATGATGTATGTTTTCTGAGTCAGTTGCTCAGTTGCTGCAAAATGGCAGTATTTCCCTTCCACAAGAGAAGTATGCTTTGCCACAGTGTTCACCAGAAACATCCATACAGACATAATCTTTAGAAAGATATTGAAATATGTTAGGAATAAGCCCTCAGAACCTTCCTCACGTCATCAATGATCACGACCTACCGGCAAACATACCTTCACACACTGGATGTTTTTAAGATACATGAACAGTGAAGCAATAAGGTCCAATTTCATTTAACTGGTTCTATTTTTTTTTTTTTTTTCAGTGCTCAGCAGAATTCAAGGACACAACAGCTACTGTGCAAATGTTAAAATCAACAAAGATAAAGTAAGCTAAGTCATTCTATGATTCTATGTTACAGCCTCTTTACACTTTTCTTCTCCCATTTGAAAAGAGGTGGATGTATCACAAGATGAATTTTAATCTCACTAACTTCTTCTGGTGAGACTCACCCTGTACGTAAAACAACATTACTCTCCCTCCTTGTTTCTACATGGCTAAATTTTTCTCTTTCATTGTGCCAATTATCAGACATATCAACTGGGTTGAACTTGTAAACTGTGTAAGCAGAATAGTGCTTTTTAAAAGTAAAACCAATGATTTCCTTCACAAGTATAAGACTGCCATGAAATCTATATTCGTGCATTCATGTTACAATATATTTGTATAAATTTAGAACAGGGTTTTAGAAAATTGGAAGCCTTTCAGTGCAATGCTCACCTCTTCCAATTGCTTTACATGAAAGATAGCTGAAAAGATGTTTCAAGCAGATTTCAGAGACTCGGTGGTTCAGTTCCCATGTATTTCAATTATTCAGTAAGACAGTATGCCTGCTACTTTTTACTTTGTTACAATGTTAGATACATTGATATACAGATCCCTTAAGTACCATCAAAGCTTTAGAAGACCACAGAACCCTTAAAACATTAACATAAAAGAGCCCTTTAATTGCTAGAGGTACATTTCAGTCTTCTGCAGGGACTGAATCAAGGCTGTACTCATTTTTTAAAAAGTTTTATTTTATCCACTAGGGTTGCTTAAAAATACTGTTTTTGGAACTGGATAGTGTTATATGTTTGTGACTTTGATACAAGTGAAAAGATCTTTATCTGTGTAATGTTATTTTGTACTCAAAGACCTCTGAGTTTGAAGCTGTTAATAAAAAACACTACTACTACCAAATTTCAAATAGGTCTTACGTTTTCTTTTCTATTTTCCTCCCTCTGGTCCTTTGCCAGACTAAGAAGACACAACATACCTCCAGAAAGTAATTATACAAATGCAAGGCAGTCATTCTCTGAAAGCACGCGTTATTTTTCATCACACACACACAAAAAAGTAATGTTAGATATTTAGTCAAAATGTAAGAACATTAGCCCTTCTGCTTCTTTTCCCAGGCTTAAACACTCTGTCATATATTTCAAGCTATGATCCTTGATGTAGCACTTCACAATGAAATTCCCAGGAAAAGAGTTGGAATACATGTTTTAGTACCAAGCACATCGTATCTTGGGAAGAGGTGTTCCCTTGCAGATGCAGAATATGAGATGATGTGATGGGAAAACCTAATGCCCACCCTCCTAGTTACTGACAGCCCTTCCGGTCTCTACAACACCTGGTTGTACTACTCTCTTCCTTGAGCCTCTGTTCACTGCAGAGACTGAATTCAAGCCCCACAGATCCATGGTGAACATTACCTGGTACAGACAGGTATAGACACCTACATATGTCAGAAGGTGTCTAAATGGTGTCTAATATGTCAGAAGGACGTGGCATGAAATGAAAGAAGTTTCTTGGGGAAACCAAAAGTAAAGAGAAAGTGTAGCTGCATAGGACTTACATTATACATGCCAACAATTGTCAGTGCTCTACCCAGGGAAGATTCAAGCACTCTTGGACTAAACAGTAATAGAATGATCTGCCTACAGCTGTGAGCAAAGGTCATTCTCAGTGGTTTGGAACAAATTTGGTAGGCCTGCACTAAAACAAGGAATTCAAAACTACAAAATTTCCACCAAGAAAATACACTGGTTAGTGAATATGGATTGTTGCTCTGCAGCTTGTGTCCCAAGCTGGACTTTACTCAATTTTTATATGATTAAAAGCGGTCAAAACGCAGTTTGCTTGAGTAAGGTCTTTGTGATTTATCTGTGTTCTCTTTATCTAATATTTTCTGAACGATACCCAACATTTTTCTTCTTAAATACCTTTATAGTTTCAGTAGGCACTCCAGGCTCTGGAACTTTATCCAAGTAAGTAGTCAAGTCTTGATCCACATGTTCAAACACCAATGTTAACTTGGTCTCTCTGTCTGTTCGTGACACGGTGCACACATCAAACAATCTGAGAGGAGGGAAAGAAAAGAGGAGGTAAGTACACAGGAACCAGCACAGATACACCTTGGAGCTCACACATGTCTATTTAAATTTCCTACAGCACAGAGAACTAAAAAAAAGCTTTCCAAAGGTAGTGCAAACTTCAATCTCTTGATTCATCAGATAACTACTGATACATTGATAATGTGACCTCTTTCATGTAGGGATTATGATATGGGATTAAGTAAGAAGAATTCATTGGCTTATCAAATTAAAATAATTATATGAAAAGAAAGTATTTTCTTGACAGAGCAACCAAAGTTAATACAGAACCTGATCTGACATTTATCTATGGTCTACACTTCATCAACTGCACTCCTCAAAAAAAACAATGTAAGTAACATCTCTGAGGAAAAAAAGATACAGGTTGCCTGCACACACTTCAGTTTCTTCCCACATAACTCTCATGTTTACCATTATGTGCCTTTAGCATTAAATTTTCTTTGGTAGAAATTAAATATTTTTGCTGATTACTCCTGCAAGTTCCCAGAAGCAAGGAATACATTCAGAGTCAGGATACAGCTGAGAAAAAAGCTTTAGGCACAAGATGCCACTGCTAAAAAAGCTTTCTTTCATCACCTTCTGCCACTCTTTTACTGGAACTTCCTTATCATTTTACCATGTTGCACAACATCAAATTCAAACTCATTTTCAAAGCTGTTCATAATTTTGCATTCCTATCTCATTACTCTATTTTCTATTGTCTTCTTTTTTTAATTAGGATTTTTCTCACCTTCTTCACTTCATCTACTGTGCCAGGTTTTATCTTCTACACAGAATTCCGCCCATCCTTCAGTACTTCACACCTATTGTTGTACCACTGACCATCACATTCACCATCCTCCCTCAAGTCTCACTTCTAAAAAAAGTCCTAACAGGAAATCATCCCACAGATGGAAGAAAGCTGTTCCCTGCTCACATACTTTACTAATGTGTGTATTCACTTAGTTGACAAATTGTACAGACCAGTTTGCCTCTCTCTAAAGTAAGGCAGAAAATCAACCACTACTTTTATTAGGTGACAGTAGAGCTAAGAATATATATTAATACCATTATTACAAAAGACATCCACACTGTTAAACCGAAGAACCTATCGTTGATAACAAATCAAAAGCAGTACTACTTATTTTGGTCAGCATCACTGAAGTCATATTCTTTTATTACACGTCTTTTATCCTCTTACACACAATAACTGCTCTTGTTTACTTTGTGGAAAGTGTAGGATTTCTGATAATTTTTTCAAGTAATATTTTTGTCTTTTTCCTAGGATTAAGTACTTTGTACGCAGGATCTGTAGACAGCAGATGACACTCAAAGCCCTGGGGGTCACTTTTAAAATGTGTCACCTGAGAACAGAAGAGGCAAGTACCTTGTATAGAGTTTTTACTTCTTATCTTAAATACGAGAATATTTCAGAAAAGAAGGGAAGATAAGAATTGGCAACACTATCTGTGAAGATAGATATCTGTGAAGATCAGTTTAAAAGAGCATTATGCTTCATTTGAGATGGTACAGACTTAACATGTTATGGCTCTGGTCCCATTTTAATAGCATTTCCTAAATAATCTTTGGTCAGACACTTGAAAATTGTTTATTAGACATTATGTTTTGAAAATGGATGCATGTACATTCCTTTTAGCCTGAAAGAGCCTTTCAGTGAGTAATAATTTGGGAACTGGAGTTACAGAATATGGAGAAACCATCGCCTTACCTCTTTCAAGAAAATGTAATCTGTGCATAATCTGTAATCATCACATGAATGAATATTTATTGAGTAATTATGGGAGCCTAATGACTGTTAACAGCACATTTCTCATACGGATATATAGTATTCTCTTTGTGACTCCCTTAATGCAGTGTGTATGGAGATGCCTGTACACAGTGAATCAGTTTTGTGGAGTCACAAACCTTCCTGAAAAGTTAAATTTGGTGTTATTTGGCTAGAGGTTAATAATCTGTAATATATTCGTATAAATCAATGTGGAATGTAGTCGGACTGCCTATAACCCCAACACATGCAAATAGAGAGGAGCCAGACAGGTCTGAACATCTGAACATAAACACTGGAAAATATTTCCAACTGTATGATTTCTTTGTGTTGACCTACATTTACCTAAAAATGTTCTAAAACACCTCTTTCGCCTGGTATTTAATACACTGGCAAAATTATCCTTTCAACCACAGCAGAATTATAATTTGCTAAAAAAAAGAAGGAAAAAAGATTTCACTGTATACAATATAGAAGCAACATGAAACTTCCGACTCACTGCAGAAGAAAATGCTGATTCTCTGTTTAATTCTTCTGTGTTGGGCTTATTTTAATGCTGGCATTTTCTGACACAGCACAATTAGGAACTCTAAGGAGTGCAATTCTAGCCTTCTATTATTGAACCATAATACTATCACTGAGTAATAATATCTTTCCCTTTTATAAGCCATTATGTGAAACTCTAAATGGTCTATTGCTAATAAGCCTGCATATCCTACATGGGGCTGGTTGGAAGCACATTGTGTTTACTCACAGAAAACATAGCTGTTGCCTTAAAAAGATAATAATTTAAAACATAACATATGAATCTGCAATATTACAAAAAGACAACATCTGGCACTGCCTGCCCTAATAATTTTGAAAATATGTAGGTCACTCCAAAAGTAATGCTTCCTATTTATTTCCAAGGAAATTACAACAGATACAAAGAGCAAAATAACTATTTGATAGAGCAGATTTTCAGCTACAAAATACTATTTTTCAACACAGTCACCACCATCAGCTACGCACTTTTGTTAGCAATGAATGAGAGCTGCATGCTTCGTTTGTATAAATCTGCATGGCTGTCCAGAACATGGCTTGTCTTTCATGTCAGTCATTGCTGCTGCACCGCCTACTGTGCTCATATCCACTGCTAGGACTCCATAAACATTAGTTAAGCATCGATGAAGATCAACGTGTGCAATTTTTCCCGCACAGAGGAATTCAATTCCACACCTTTATTTCATACACGCTTTCATGTCAGACACCACTCCTCCATGTCTGCTGCCCTCCGTCACATGGCAACAACATGTTACAGAATACTGGGAAAGTTCAATCTCTACTTCATAGCACCAACATCCACCCTTGATATCATGGGTCAATGTAATAAAACAGAAGACATTACTTTTGGAGCAGCCCAAAGAAGATTGAACAAGACAGCATCTTCACCAGATAGTGTCCATAGGGATCAAACTACTTTTCATAAATTATTTTATATCCACTATAGGAAACAATACACAGAATTGCCTTTTTTAGTTAGGCATACTTCTGTTGTGTGCACTGGTTATCTTTCATGCCATTTCCTCATGACTTTCTCTACGTGATGAGCCAGCTCTGTATGTCATTGCCTCTCCGGAACAGGCAACAGCAAAAGACTTTCTATTTAAAGAGTTAGGATGTGGACACTGTCCTAAGTGAAGTAAATGTACTTCAATTAATACAGGATTTCCATACGGAATTCTCTGTAAACACAAGCCCTGCCCTTCTATTGTACTTACAAATGAAATGATTGAATTATTTGATTAAAGTAAGATCCGCTATGGGAAATCCTGCAAGTATTTAACAAGATGTTTGGCTGGAAGTCATATATCGCCTGATGCGTTGAGCTGAACTAACACACTGTTCAACAGACATTTAATGAGTACCTATGTTTTAATGCATTTTTTCAGGTTAATAGTACTGAAGTTAAAAAGCTTATCAGCTACAAATCTGTATCTATTTTACAAAAATATCTTTCTTTTTCTGAATGTAGTAGACCAGATGATGCATCCTGAAGACCCTGTTATTTCTTACAAGTAATCTGGTAAATGCAATCCCAGTTCATCTTTATTTTATATCACAACATCTGAATGCTAAATGCTTTCAGCAGGAAAAAGGCAGTTTGCCAATTCCCTTGAAAACACGGCATATATTCTGACTGGTACTAATTTGCTAACAGCTTCTAGAAGGTCTTTCAGTGTTATTAGATTTGTTTTTGAGATGCTCTGAGAACTGCTATAAAGTTACCCATTTTCAAAAGGAATAAACATTTTTTTTTTCTGTGCAAACTGAGGCAGCAGAGATGGAGATCAAAACCATCAGGCTACCAGGCTTGCCACCTGCAGAGAATACCAAACAAGAGGTCTGACTGTAAGACCTGAAAAACTGCAGGACATTAGCTCCCTTGGTTACTCTCAAACAGATGAGTAAGTACAACTGGAAAATTAACCAGAGCATAAAGGGAATACTCGCTGCCAAAGCATCCAAAGGCTTATTGTTATTTTTATTGCAGTAGGGCTAATCCAACATGAACAAAGATCCTGTTACTTTGCTGGTCACTCACAGCACAGAACAAAAAGACATCTCTGCCCTCAGAAGTGTTTCAGTAATAGGGATTTACCATAATTTTCTTGGGAACAGTCTCTTCCCAGGAAGAATTGCTTCCTAGATTGTGTGTGACACAAAAAAAAAAAAAAAAAAGAAAAGAAAAAGAGAACTGGAGACGCTGAGAAGGAGAAATGTTTAAGATGTTTCCAGGTTTCAGAAATCTGGACAAAGACTTAGATGGGAAAGAGTTCAGTGGTCTCAGCATAACTCTGAAAGGTATTTACCACAAGACAGAAAAACATCATGAAATATGACAGTGTTCATGCAAACATGACAAAATTGGGATACCAAAACTACTACAGGTCATGACTGAGGTTTATTGACAAATATGTATGGGGCAGCCTGAAGAGCTTCTGCTTTCACTACCCATGGCTCTGGTTAATCCTGCCAGTACATAATTTTGAAGTGCACAAGAATTTCAGCCTCTCATACCTAAAAACATTGAAGAATGACAGTCAGGCATCCTTTGGGTCCAAATTTCAGCAGCAGCCATAGACTCTTCTGTTCTCTGGAAGCCACTAGTCTGTAAGATCTGGCTCCTCACCACTTGGAAGCCCTTCATTCAGCCCAATCTTTTCAACTAAGTACTCCTTGTAAATGCTAGCTCTCCCCACACTTTTAATTTTAGGTACCTTCTCCTTCTTTGCTTTTGAAGAAGAAAAACAGTCTGCTAACGGAAAGCAGTCTCCTCTTGGGATCACATATACCAAACATTTTAACAACAGGGTATTTCAGATGAGAAACACAATAGTTGGGCAAGTGAACTGGAACATGTGCGTTACGAGAACCATGTCCCACGTAGCAAAACAGGAAATACAGCTTCACACTCAAAAACCTATGACAGAGCTCTTTCCCTTTGTTCAGGACATGCTGCTTTGTCTCATCCTCATCAGCAGTTACCTGCTCCACCATGCTTTTGTGAGTTGGCATTTAGACATCAGTTATAGGTTCTTTTTGCTCTGAGGAGCTTTAGCTCTGAGGAGTTTTAGCTCATGTCAGAAGAACCCAGCTTGCTGCAAGACAGTCACTGGCAGATTCTGCACAAAAGAGGACATGCAGATGAATGAACCTCTAAGTTCAAAGTATCACATCACATCTTTTAAGTGCTTTTCTTTGTTGTTGGGTTTTTTTTTGTTGTTGTTTTTTTGTTTGGGTTTTTTTTTTGTGTGTGTGTGATAACATTTGTATAACACTTATTAATGCAAGACTAAGTTCCTGTTTCAAAAGTGTGTGAGTCTTAAGAAGCCTCTCAATGCACTTGTCATGCCAGCTGCACCTGCACTGTGTACATTGCTATGTAGAACACACCTCTATGGCAACTGCACAATGATGAAGGGGCACTTGGACTACCCTTGACTGACCCCCTTGGTGCTGAAACAGGCAGTGTGACAGCACAGCACTGCCTGCAGCACAGCACTGTAGTCCACCCGGAGCTCCTGTCAGCAGCAGGCAGATGTCCCAAGTCAAACTCAATTCATTAAAATATCCCTGGTTATCTCAGCACCACCGATGGCAACTTTTAGTCTCAAATTCTTATTCTCTGCATTTCTAGTGGAATTTTGGTGTTTGTGGGACATTTTCCCAGCCCTGTTGTTCTCCCAAAAACTAGTAATAGGGTCTCTTCTTGTCCTCTTTCAAGCACATTACAGAAAAGGACAGAACATAACATCAGATAAAATAAATGAGTTTATCTATCTCAGACAGGCAGATGCCATGCAGATAGATGTCACCCATTCACTATCTGCTGGGAACAGCGCAGAACTGCCACACAGAAGGAGCAGCGTGATGCAGCCCAACGCCCTCGCCTTGCGATCCACCCCAACTGAGCCCAGCCAGCATTCCTGTTTAGAGCCCACTCGGCAGCAAGCTTTAAGGGAAGGAAGGGGGATATTAGGATGACAAGGCAATCGTTCATCTGCAAGCTGAGCTTTGCGCTGTAATTTTTTCCAGTCTCTCCCTTTCTGACTTGGAAAAATTATTTAAAATGCATAGCTCTCTAAAAGATGTTTTTGTTCTTTAAGTGTGTGTGAGGAGGAGAGACAGCAAAAGTGACAGAGAGGAATAGATGCTCTTGAAGGCAAAGTAAATAGCACTGGCTGAAGCCTGGTGGGCTGCCTGGGCAGGCATTCAGGGCCTGGTGCACCCTGCGCTCCGTGCTGGGCCTCCTCAAGCTGCAGCATGCATTGGTGCCAGCCGGAACAGTTCCGTGATACAGACAAATGTCTGCTCCCATGAAACCACCAAAACTCATTTTCGTATTCAACAGAAGCCAAGGTTTGTGCCCAAAAGATGGAAAAGCCAAGCGCATTTACTCACCGCGCCACCCAAGTCACTAATGGATTCAGTTGCTGAGAGATTTACTTCAAGAAAAAATATGTCTGACAAGATGTTCTCTGCACCTCTCTTTGTTTATAGCATAATGCTGTCTTTTTCAGTCCTAACACTGCCATTTCTTGTTCACCGTCTTTGCGAAGGGTAATCATTAATAGGCAAGGAACAGAAATGAATCTGATTGCTACTGATGCAGGTCAGTAACAACTGCAGCATTTCAGCTTTCAGGACTCACCCTACGGTTCACCAGTTTTTCAGAGTACTTGCTCCACACGCTAACAGCTTCGTTTCATTGGATTTTAAATCCAAGCTGGATGATTACCTAGGGCAAACAGCAGCCTGCTGGTACTGGTGCCTGCCCTGCGCACTGCTGTTAGATCTCTCTGCCAGAGGCAGACAGCTCATGTCAGAAGAACCCAGCTTGCTGCAAGACAGTCACTGGCAGATTCTGCACAATCAGCAGCTGCCGTATGACCTATTCGTGGTGCTCTCCTGTGACCCTGGAGCACACAAATGTACACTTGGCACTGTGACAAGGAGTGCTCCCTGGAAGCTCCCGTAAGCTTCCAGTTCAGAACTCAAATTAAAGATCCTTGGATTCATGGGTAGTGCATGTGCATCCCCTCTTAATTGTTTCAGATTTTCCACAGAGCACCTTCCCCAGGAGATCTGCATTCCTTTTTGCATTCTCTAAATTGCTCAACACATAAATAAAACTGATGCCTGAATACTGAATTTGTTTAATTCAAATGCAAGGAGCACAGCAGTTACCCTAGGCTCCCAGCTATACCTTATGCAAGATGGGATAAGCAAAATGCAGTCTCTGTTCATGGGTAGATGACAAGTGAATTGCTTGTTACAAATTCCTCCTTTCAGAAGTTGAGCTAAGCCAAACCTAAAATCAAAATCTAAGTTGATAATCTCTTTCCTAGAGTTTAATAAAATCAGTGACTCATCTTCCATATAGCTGTATAAGTTATCACTTATTCTTCAGTAGTTTAATAATCTAATCTGTCTACACTTGAGACAGTTAACTCAATGGTGATGCCAACATATCTGAAATAGCACAGGAAACAATAACCCTCCACTTGATACAAAAAGGAGTCAAATCATGAAATTAGATGTCCTAGATTTTCTGTACTATCTCGTAATGTCACAGCAGTTCCTGATGCATTTTATTCAATATTTTTAAAAGTGGTAAGTAAATGTAGTGCAAATTTGATTCCAAGCTCTTGCTTTTCATGACAAGAAGCAGGTACTGTGCAGGATGACAGAAGAAGAGTGCTTTTTTAATACTTAAGCCTTGTAAGAAAATACATTTCTACAGTGCTTTGCAGGAAGAGTTGGGACTGAATGGTCTCTATTTTTCAAGGCAGGATCAAAAGCTGACTTTTAGAAAGCAAAAAGCCTCATGTTTCAACAGTACTGTGAAATTCACTGTGAAAACAAGAGTAGTTAAACAGAAGGAGAAAAAAAGAAAAAAGAGTAAATTGGCTAAAGTTCACAAAATTGATACAAGCAAAGTAAATAGACAAAGATTAGTAATGACAGCTCCTGACAGAAAAACCGAATTCGTTCTTTTTAATCCTTTGAATCATATCATTCTAATGTATTCAAGGAATTATTAAGGTAGTGTAGTGTAATGTCATCAATGTAACATGCTGCATATCCACGTATTTAAAAAAAAGTAATTAGTAAATACAGGAGTAAAACGGAAATGGTTACTGCCTTGCCCACTATTTATATCTGGGATTCACTATTATGTATCCTTTCTTAAATACAATGTTCTTGGATCTCAAGATAATATTATACCAAAGAAAAATCTTTTTTAGGAGAATGAAGCAAGCACCTCTCTGGGAAACCAAGTGCTAATTTTTTACAGAGCCTGTCTGTTCACTGGTATGACACCATGGTCAGCAAGTCTGAAGCAGAGTTTTCTGAAATACTTTTAGATTGGTAGGAACAAAAACACCATTTTGGAGCCAGGGCAATAATATGCAGAGGAAAAGGAAGAGTACTTATCATATATCTGTGTCCTGTAAGATCCACCTGCACTGAACTATTGAAGAACTTAGGCAGTGCTTAACATCCAGCATGCAATCAGCCTATGGTACACATTAGTACCTGGTACATGGTACCTGTTGTACGGGTTATTACGGGGTTGGACTCAATGACCTCTAGAGGTCCCTTCCAACCCCTACAATTCTGACTCTGTGAAAAGGAAGCACACATTGTCTAAAGCTCAGTCTCCTGTATACGCCTGGAATTTTTCAGAACTAAAAACAGAGAAGGGGAAAAAAAAAAGAGTTAGTTGTCCGTGCACATGGAACAAAAGACAAAAAGCCAAGAAATGTCATCTTTCTCTTCTTTACACACAGCCAATCATTCCCTGAACAGGAGCAATATAAATCCCTGTATGCCATTTAACACACACCTACTGTGATGGTTGCTATTTGTGGCTCCTGTATTGCTTTTCCTATTCACACACTGGGAATTCCGCAGACTGCGGTCTTGCATGTAAGCCACCCTCTTTTACCCCAATGTCCTTATCAGTACCAATGTCTCCTTCCTAACATCTTTACCAGCTTTATTACTTAAGGCAATTTCTGCATATTGCTATACTTTGAAAATGACTTCCATGATTTACTGCATACATTTCTTCACAATATTTGTTTTTCCTTAACTTTTGAAATGGACACAACTGTGAACCACCACTTTCTCAGACTTTACCTGGGGGACTAGAAAACACAAATGGATAACAAAACCACTTGTTATCTGACAAATGGAAACCACCAATTTACCACCAGTTACTTAAACTGCATAAAAACAAAATTTAAGACGTCTAAATCTGTTGAAAGAATCTGCTTATAGATTCCCTAGAACTAATTGTGCTGCATTGCTCAAAATTTCCAGAAAACAGATCACATATATCCACTCATTTGCAACACGAGCATGGTGGGTAAGGTGGCACACACAGTTGCCACATATGGCTATAGTTGAGGTGAATATTCGAAAGGTGTGCCAGTTTCAAAACACGTTTGTCCTGCATTAGGTTAAAAGACACTAAAATAGAGAGACAGTTTGTGCTGCATTTTGGCTATACTTGTTTGGAGTAGTGACTTTGATTATGTTTTGACACCAGAGCTGTTCCCAAGAAGCCTGTATACTGCAATGCTCAATGCACTAGCATTAGCAAAAGAGAAAGGGAATTCCTCCACTTATTTCAGCAAGACCTGAGAAGGAGCACAGTGGACACAAGTGACCTCCATTGGCACTGCCTCATTTCCTGTCACCACTAACATGCCAGGAACCACCTCACCGCTTGCCTGAAAGGAAGTAGCATTATTCAGCTATTTCCAAAAGTCAAAAGACAGTGGCATTTGCTCACATAGGTAAGAAAAATGAACAGGATTTTGTCTAATATTTTGGGAGGCATTCAGCTACAAGGCATGCAGACACCTAACTCAACTAAAGGTAGCTGTACTAGCTATTGGCTATGGCTATGGCTCCAGGAGGCTCAAGTGTCATCCATCTCCATAAGAAGCCCAGCTGAGCCCATGGAGCTTTCTCCTCAGCTCACCTGGAAGACGTACAGCACATGTAATGGGATTCTTCAGGGATCTGGTGGCCAGCCTGAATAGAACACATTGATCTCTGTATATTCCAGTGAAGTAAGTGGGTTGGTGGAACAACTTGGGAGAGAAGGGGACAAGGTCTCTCCCTGTGCCACAGAGGACACCTACGTGACTAATTCAGACCAGACACCTGAATTCAACTGAATTTAGGAAGCATCACTCTTTCACAGGAAGACTATAATCAAGTGACTTTTGTTGGTGGGATTCCAGGTTACGTTTAATTGATGATACAGATATTTACAAATATTTATTCTCAAGAGGAACTTAATAGAAAGTAAAATAGATGTTTGCAGTGCTATTTTTCAACATCTTTAACCTACTCAAGCCAGGATCAGTCTTAAAAAGCTCAGCATGCAAGAGCCTTTACCTAAGCCTCATGAAGTTAGTAGATGTATTTAACTTGTTTGGCATGAGTTCAGAATTTCCTTTAATTTGAAAGAGAGTTTCACCTGTGAAAAAACTCACAGGGTTGAGTTTAATATTCATGTTGTACAGAAAAGAAACAAATGGGACCAATAAATCCTCAATAGAAATTTTACAAGATTTTTCTGGCTTAATAAATTTAGCCAGGAGGCAATTGCTCTTAAACACTGGCTACATAAAAAGGGATCCTCGTTTCCATTAGCATGCAAATTCCTTACACATTTCATCAGCATTTAAGACACTGCAGCTTACTAGCTTTTTAAAAATTGGGCTTCATGGATACTTTGCTCCTCAGAGAGGTTTGCATCCCGCTCTGCTCACAACAGGCATTCACACGTGGCCATACAGGCTTCTTGGTTGTCATGCCTTTCCCTCTAACAAGCTGTCTTATTTTAAAATGAATTCATAGCTCGTGCAAAGAAAACTACAATGTCTATTGCTGTAAGATTCCCGGGCGCTTTCACCCTTCACTTCGCCAGGTAGTTGTCTAATAAACATGTTTCCTCCTTTTGCATCCAGTTTACGTGATCCTATGAGCCAGTCATTTAAGGATTAATGCACGCTGAGCAAAGTATTCTACAGACCGTGCAGCTTTTAAAGTATTTCCTTTAAGCTCTTGCACACATATGTAAAAGAAAACAAATTAAAGATTATTTGCAGAGTTTGGCAATAAAAATGAGGTGTTAGTAGCATTTTGAGCTGGCAATAAATTTTATTTGACTGTTTTATTACTTTGGGGCAAAAGCAGCTATTTCTTTTGGGGTGTCTTATAGCAGCATGAGATTAAAGTTTACAGTTAAATGCATGGAGAGTTTTGAAATAAAGTCTGTGTTCTGTAAATGACGGCGTACATCAGATGTAAATACACGACAAAATTGTATTTTAGATGTTTTGCAACAACGTGACTTTCACATTTCTGAAAGGAATGAGCAAGCTATAATAAATCTTGCAAAACAAGGTCTGGTTCCCAGAGCGCTAAAACATTTCTACATTTAGGCAGATGAAAACAAGGTACGTCCACTCAACTTCTGCGAGCAAACGAGCTGCTCGGCACCGGCCCCAGCCCGTGTCAGCTGGGCTGAGCGTAATGGCCGGGGCTCGGCAGCGCTAACATGGCCCCGCAGCTCCCAGCTGGCCTGGCGCACAGGCACGGCAAGTAGGCATCTGCAGGAAGGAGGCAGGGCTGCCTCACATCTGCTCGTCAACGCTGCGTGGACTTGAAACTAGTGGACGCAGATTACTTACGGTCTTTATAAAACAAGCCAGTGTCACAGCTGCCCAGCCTTCATTTATCCATTTGGCTCTCTACTGCAGTCCCTACACGATTTGCCCTTTTCCACTTCAGAAAAATACTGGGGTGGACAAAAATTATTCTGAGCCTTTCCAGCCCCTCTAAGAATTCTTTTATTCGTGTAATTATTTTTACTCCAAGAATAAGTCAAGAGACAGTAAGCAGATATCGAGACAAGGATGGCTGAGGGAGGAACTTCCTGCTCCTTGTTATTTTCCAAATCCATCCCCAAACCCCACCATCCAATTTAGCTCAGTTCCCAGAACCAGCACAGAAACTTGAAACACAGCTGACGGTGTGGAGCCTTGCCACAGGTGACCAAACCAGTACCCTTATATGCCACACAGAGTCCCCAGCACAGTCTACAATAACCTTTTCTGGTGTTGCTCAGCTTGCCCATTCCAAGGACAAGACATACATACTTCAATTCCCATCTCTATCTATCAGATAATTATCATTTCAGGACTTCATCCTTTATCTCTATTTAATAGTCTTCTCCTGTCTCCCTCTTCGCTCTTATCTAAACCTACAATATATCTTTTATTTCAATAAGCAGTCAAGGAAAGGCCAAATTTTCATGCTGTGAACTGTAGTTAGTCATAGAAGACATCAATTTTTATGTATAGTTTTTTTTCATGAGTTTTCATGCTTAGTGCACCAAAGTTTATAATTAAACTTCCACTGGACTACAGCTTATATTAATTGCCATATCATGCAACTTCTGCGTGTGGGGGTGAACATTCAGCTAGTGGTAGTGGTCTATAAAGACTAACATCTTTTCACCCATATACAACTGAATAGCAGGAGTTACAAGATAAGATTCTAAACTGAAGGAATCCAGAACAGATAAATTGAATAGATACAGGGAATAAATACATCAAGGAAATGCACAATGTTAGACAACAAGGATATGTCTGCATTTGCTGTAAGGAGAAAGAAGACACTGTGCAAGCATCAAGACAAATGAACAAATACAGGCTCCGATGTCCCAAATTACAAAGGAAGCTAGGTATGTTGGGCCATCGCATTTATAAATGGACTTACTGTCCAGAGTGCCACTTCTCAATGCTTTTCCACTAGCTCTCCAATCTCTAAACCATATGAATATAGGGTTGGAAAAAAAACATGAGACTTGTCACACACATTAATAAGTGCCCACATCAAATACTTACAAGGATGCACACACATCCCAGGCCCCTGGGCGCTTCCCACCACCCCACTCCCAAAGCAGAGTTATGGCTGCAGATCCCTTTCCTTGTGGCACATATTAGTTCAAGAGCCCCACCATCACCTCAGGTCTCTGCAGCACAGGGATATTTGTGAAATAAAACTCCTCAGTTATTCCAGGAAGTTGACCCCGACCATTTTACACAGGATATTAAATAGACCCCAGCTGTCTCCACTTAGAAGTGACTTAGTTCGTATTTTTATAAAGGTCCATTCAGCCGCTTTCTGAGTTATCACAGAATTGATATGACTTTTTGGAAAGAAAATTCAAAATTTCTGGTGTACCTACTGCTCATGCAGGCACTTCTTGGGCTTGAAACATCACAGCTGGCATTTACGTGTCCTGGAATAAAAATCTTTTTCTGAATTATGAAAATATTTCACCGAGAAAAAGCTGCTTCTTAAGACCATTTGGAAGAAATACACACAGGAAAGAGTTTTTGTTGCTAAATCCAAGAAGACACAGCAGCCTTCTTTTCCATGAATGCCTCTGTATAGCATATGGCTACTGATGTAGGCGCAGTGCATTCTCCATGCTCTCCCTCACCCAGAGGGGTGACACAGATTTAGATTTTCCAAAGCCTGTCACAAGAGCACTTTTTTAGGCTTGTGAGAATGACAGTGATCAAAGTATTAGAAAAGCCACAATAATTGTGTCCATTCAGCAAATTGTAATCAACCTATTTCAAAAGCTCAACAGTCTTTTTAAGGAGAGCCTCCGTGGCTGAAAAGATAACATTGCAATAGTTCTGTATAAAGGACACTTTCTGAGATGAATGAGTTCTGGAACAGAGTAAATAAAGCAATTTAAAGACAGTATTTTCATTCTTGAAAGATGAGCGATCAAAGTGGCCGTAAATTTACAAGATTCTAAAAAATAACAAGAGGGTCAATATTGATACACATAATCCCACCACCAAAATATTCCCTAAAACCTTCAAAATATATTTGTGGTGTGCATAAGAAAAAAGCCATCTGTTTCAAAAATGAGCTCTGCTGCTTTTCAATATTGCCATCCCCTGCTCGGCTGCTTGCTGGAGTGGGCTGTGCCCCAGTTAGGTTAAGCCATTACATGTTTACTCTTTGGATACTGCCTGGGCTCTTTGCCACTCACATCAGGCTTTATAATTTTTTATTTTCACTTTCCAGAATACATTTCATAAAATCTACTATTTTATTATGCTTAGAAGTGAGACTGCACTTTAGTTCCAAGTTTCAATATTCAATGTCATGCAACTTTTTAAAAACAATTAGATCTTGTGATAATTCTTTGTCTGGCTTGCCCTCATCCCCTTTCCATTTTTCTCTTTTAACTATGAAAAAGAAAACTATTCAGCCACTTTTAAGGCTCAGATTTAAAACTAACTGCAGTTCTACATGTCTAAAAATCCTCATTCATGTAACAAACTAATAACTCTGAGTTTCCTGGCACAAATGCAGTAAAATTTTGCAATGTTCTTTCTTTTTCTTTTGCACATATACACACATACATAATTACACATATCCAAACAGGTTAACAGAACACTTTGCTTATAAGACAACTACATTATCTTAGCAGTTCAATAATAAAAAAGCTGTTTTCAAGCCCTGTGATTCAATCTAGAAGAACTAGCTCTGACAAACACTTGATATAAAGCATTTTCACCCACTAAAAAATGTAGCATAACCATCTGTTAACAAAGTAGGTTGATTTTAATTTTGCAGAGTATTACTTAGCAGTGTAGGCTGGCATGCTTTGAGCTTATGGAAAAACAAATAAAAAAACAAACTTAAAATTCCAAAAGAATTATTTCAAGAAATAAAAGTACAATATCACTGCTATCTAAGAATCCAGAACTTGGTAGGTCACCTGCAACATGGGTTAGATACCAGAATTCTTCAGCTATTTGCAATTGTACAATCATGCAACTTTCTCAAAAGGAATTTGAGACAGTTATGAAGGAAAAAAAAAGTGTAACATCAAAACGTTATCAGCAATGAGATAATTAGCCTGCTTTGTGGCAAATCCTGTACCAGACCACTACGGCAGAGAGAAGGGAAATGAAAAGAAATAAGAAAGAAAAACATCTAAGAAGTCTTAGAAAGATGCCATAAGCCCTTCGTAGGCTGAGTTACTCCAACACACCTCTACAGCTGTGCTTCCTCCTGTAAAAGATTAATTGACAGCATTTGATCAAAATGGCTTCTGCTGGAGCTTCAAGCTGTGTGCAAGGTGAGCAGGCAGTGACAACCCATTCCAGCTACAACCTGTCCCCGTTAGCTCTCTGATGCCAAGTTCAAACTAGAAGGAAGCTGTCTGAAATCAGGACATTTCACAGAAAGCCAACCTCTACTACTGGAAGTACATCGCTTTTGCTTATTGATAAAAAAGTATCCTGCACAAACCCTTATCAACAATACAAACACAGGGCTTTGGGAAAAAAAAAAAAAAAAGGCACCTGTAACATTGAGTTCTTAACTCTCTCCTAATTTCTGACAGTCCAAATGGCCTGATTGCAGTGCTAGATTTTTGTTCCCTTACTCCTTAAATGTATTCCTATTTGTTTTTGTAACTTCTCCGATTTGCCGTTCAGTTTCTGTACTAGTGCCTTCTGCTTTCCTCCTTTAGACTTATAAAGCTGGCCTGTATCTCACAGAGGGTCTGCAGGCTCCTGCTGGGTGTCCGCTCTGATGGAGTCACCTCAACTCTCCCTGTAGTGAATGGGGAGGGATGGTTGTTCCCAGGGGGCAATTCATGCTGCTCCAGGACAAGTGTGGATACTGAGTGAGATGAATTACTGCCAGAAAACACATTCTCACTCACTATGGAGAGAATCCACATGATTAGGTTGGACTACCATGCACATTCGAATGATAAGAGCTAGATGTCTGCTCAGAATTCTTATCTTGCATTCCTGTTGTCGCTGTTGTTGTTGTTTGGTTGGTTTAGTTTTTACATGTGGCTCTGTATACCTTCTGTGCTTCCATCATGATATACTGGAGCAGAGCCACGAAAGGAATTGAGAAAGCTTAGTTCCTGCCTTTGATATCATCCAGCACTCTGGAAATCTGGGGGAACCAAAGAGGTTTATGCATACTTAAAGGATCTAATCAGAACCCAGGAGAGACTACAGGTCCAAAGCCATAGCTAAAATTTTCAGTGGCTGAACAGAGTATAACTGGGGCAAGTAGATGTCCTAACTGACAGTATGTGCTGCTACAGATCTCTGTTTAAGTACTTGCCATGTAAAATCCAACCATTTCTATGCTTTTTTTTTTTTCCACAATGGTTCTATTTTTGCTTAATTCCTGTTACTTACTCTCTCTTTTCTGAAGTTTATTGGTACTACAGAAGTCTGGGAAACATCTCTTTCTCCAAAATACCACATTTAATTATTATGGCCCCATTGACTTTCTGTCTCAACTTAACAAATTCTTTAACCACCTATCAGAAGTTCCAACAATGCAGAGAGTGCTCTCGTCCAGGAACAGCTGCTTCACTGCAGGTGTCTGCAAAATTTGACTTTAAACCTGTTTGCCCACTTTACTATGACAAGTAGTACTAGAGAATGGCAGAACATTTACTTTTACTCTGCAGGACTTAAGATTTGTTTCTGTAGTACGGCCTCACCTGCGCTCATCTTCAAGTTATTGAGAACTAAGTTTGAAGTACATTTTCTTAATAGGCATCACAATATCCTCCTATTGGGTTGGGACATTCTAGTATAATTACAATGACTTTTAAAGAGACATTCACCTGTCTAGACTTCATCTTTAATTTTTAGTCAGATGGGTTACCTAACTCTTCTGTGCAACTCTCAACTATTCCTGCTGCTGTTCTGCTGAGCTTTATCAGCTCTCCCACAGTTAAATTCCAAATTCTTGGAGTTTGTGTCTTTTCACTATTACATAAAGCTTTGCTTCCGTTTAACTGTGATATGTTATAGATGTTTTAATCTGATGTAAAAAAAAAAAAAAAAATTGATTTCTGAAGAGAAACAAAATGAACAATAGACAGCACAAAGGCAAGCAGTGCCAGCTAAACCTCTCCCTGTTTCAGATGAAGTTACAAAGATAAATGCAGTGTGATGAAAGGGATTCAGCACAATGAAGAAATACAGGTGCTCAGTTCTCACGAAGCACTGCCTTGCCCAGGCCCTTCCAAGAACGTCACACCAATGAGACCTTTAATATCGATTTTCAGACCACAGGCACCGATTCAAACCCATCTTGCTATGACTGTTATTGCTTCGATCAAAAGTTGTTGCTCAGCAGTTTATATAAAGCGGAGACAACAGTAAGGCAACAAACTGATTAGAGATGTCTAAGAGGAAACCGCAAAGACTGGTGGGTAGGCCTATCTCCATTAGTGATCTAGAAGGTTATCTAAGGATAAACAACACACTAATTAAAATTGCAGATGCTATTCAACCTCTGTGTCATAAAGATGACAAACGCAAACAAAGTGTGATGGTAGATAAAATGAGCAAAATGAGATTCAACTCATAACCTATTTCCTAGCTGAGAAAAATAATGCAGGTCTTTAACTTCTACTGTCTGGAAGAAACCTGGAAATCCAAATTAATTGTTCCAGTGCTGTGCTGATGAATAACAAGTGAGACACAAATGTTCACTCAAATGTACAGCAGATGCAAAACTGTAAATATTGGAAGTGTTCCCTCTTGAAGCAAGGAGATGTACATAGCACCTAAATGATTGTATTTGTGATGTAACCTGGAGTTCCAGGCTGAGCACAATGTTGTATTAATTGTTTGAGACAGGAATCAAATATTTCAGAGGGTACATACAAGGGTACAGAGGAATCATCTGCAGTGCTACAAGGGAACGTAATTGGGAGGAGTGACACAGACCAAGAGAAACTCTGAGTCCATATGAGTGAAAAGCCTCCTAATGCAACAACTGGTTTTACATCTCAAAGCATTTTGGTAAACTGCCTAGCTGTGACATGTAAAATCTGAGTGATAACATCTCAGTGTGCATGCATGGTGGGACACCTCTGCAAACTCTTTGTCCTAATATGTTTTTGTTCATCTTAATATGAGGAATTTATGATTTCAACAACCAGAGCTGGTATAAATCAATGCAGCTGTATGAACTTCAGCTTCACCAGCAGAATGTCAAGCCTTAGATTTGTAACTGCATTTCTGATCAGCTGGAAGATGTGGATGCAATTGCCCCATCATTGCTGAACATTAGGCTGCTCATACAGACCAACAGTTCACTGTATACTTTGCTCTTCTGAGCATAACACAGAAATCTCTCAGGACAGGCTGAGAGCTGGTGCTCTTTAGCCTGGAGAAGAAAAGGCCATGAGGTAATCTCATAGCAGCCTTTCAGTATCTAAAGGGGAGCTACAGGAAAGAAGAGGACAGACTGTTTAGCTGGGTCTGTTGTGGCAGAACAAGGGGAAATGGCTTCAAGCTCAAAGAGGGTAGATTTAGGTTGGATATAAGGAAAAAAATCTTAGATCAAGGGTGGCGAGGCACTGGAACAGGTTGCCTGGTGTTGTGGTTGATGCCCCATCCCTGGAGACTTTCAAGGAGAGGATGGGATCAGGCCCTGGGCAACCTGATCTAGCTGCGGTGTCCCTGTTCATTGCAGGGGAAATGGACTAGACGGCCCTCAGAGGTCTCTTTCAACTCTAACCATTCTGTAATTCTACAATTCTGTGATTCCAATAACCTGAAGATCTTCCTTGAACTGTAAGTTTCTAGTGATTCTATTATTAAGATGTTCTATATATGATGATCCACTACTGCAAAATCAGAGCACTTGAAGATTATAATCCTGTTTTCTGGAGAATGCCATCCACCCAGCAATAATTTATTGAAGGGCTATCATTTATTATGAACCACACTGAGATTCTACACAGCCACAAGGGTTTTTCTAGGAAAAGGATCTGATCACCAATGAGGGCAACTGGAAAGCAAAAATCACATATAATAGCTAATATTGTAAACCTGAAGAATCTCATTTAATCTCTAATGTGCAACACACACAAAAAAAATAAAAATAAAAAAAAAATCTCAGTGTATTTTTGTAACAAGAAGAAGAGTAGAAAATCAAACCCAGAAGGACAGACTGGGGAAACCTTACGAATATGTACCAGAATAAATACAACTAAGCTATCAGAAATTCACCATATTTCTATTTGCATGTTCATTTTATCATAAATTTACTCAAAATACTGCTCTCACAGCATTTGAAGTTTTCTGTAAATAAAAAAGAATTCATTCTATATTTGTTTTCAATAAACGTGTGATTATGCATTTAGCCAGCTAAATATTTCCCATTTAGAAACATTCACCACTCCTTGCCATAATAGGTGTATGTTCAGTGCAATATTCACTGGTTGCACAGCCACCCCGCTTCAGGGGAAGGGGCAGCGTGGGCAGAGCCCTCTGGAGTTGTTTCATTTCAGCATTGGCTGTGCATCCAAGCTGGTGCTCCCCCAAAAATCCGAGTGCTGCCAGTACATTCCCAGCTCCTACTGCCAAGTTAAAATGAAAACGGTCTTAGTTCAGAAATGATTGAGGTGGTTTGCTCTAATCAAATTAAACCAGCCAAATGTTCCTTTCAAAGGTAACTGTCTACTCTGCAGCTGTATGCAAAATACCACATCAAATGTGAAAAAAAATAATGATAGAATTCTGTCCTTACAGTAGAGCGCTGGCTCCACAGATGAAGAGAAACAAAAGCATCAGTGCAGCTCAGAATTACATTCACAGAAAGCTCCTAGAAATATGCTCCCTTGAGAAACAGTGAACAAAGTACTGAAATTCCCAGTTTATAATTAATTGATTTCAGGGAGAAGGGAATGCTCAAGAATTGTTGAACAGCAACAGACACCCTGGGTTATTTCTCATCGTGCCCACCTCTAACAGATATTAAATGCGTAGCCAAAATTTCACGGGAGAGAAAAAACAGCACATAGACTTTTCCATCCTATTTCTCACTTCCTTTCTCTGTCTCTATCACAACATGCAACATTTAGCGCTGACTAATGTTGCAAAAGCCCAAACTTGACAGGTTTCACTTAAACTCTGTATGATTCATCTGCGTTAGAATTGAGTTTTCTGACAGTGAACATGGGAAATTCCTGCAAAGATGAATTCATATCTGAGTTATTTTTATTTTGCCTTGCTAAGAGAAGGTCAATTACCTGTTAATGAGAAGCCAGAGTGGCATCAGTGGTCCTACAAATAAATGCTTTCAAGACAGTATGCAACATTTTGCTAAGTTGGTAAATTGTTTTCTAGGTGTGTCATGGGAAATCTACCCCAAGGCAACTCTACCACTATCAGCATGTTGGCACATTCCAGCACACCCTTTATTTAGGTATCTGAAATCACCATCGGGTCCTAGAATTACATGAGATGCTTCACAGCGTAAAGATTCATCTTCTTCTACAACTTTAGAAATGCATCCAGAGCCTCATGTAATAAGTTTCTTATTATTATATAGCATCTTCTCCGATCTGCCTCTAGAAAGCACAACCACCTGGTTCTAAAAGGATTAGAGGAATATTTTCTTGCCAACACCTCCCAAGGATGGAGTAAATTTTCCAAGCATATGGGTAAATCAATAAATAGGAACATTAATACAATGGTTGGTATGCAATAGGTATTTAGAAAGTTACAGAAGTCAACCGTCACATTTCCACTCTTTGATGATCTTCTCATCAAACCCCTCCCAAACGGAGGTTTCCCAAATAAAAATGTCAAAGCACATTATGTTGTACCCCTTGGAAAATTCCGAAGCAGTTTGTACAGTTTAAAGGTGTAGCTGTTTAATAATCATGCACTTGCAATTTAAGATATTTTTTAGAATGTATGAAAAATACATGAAGAACTGATTCAGAAGGAGAAATTAAGATCTCAAAATTAAAAAAAAAAAAGCAACTTAGTTACAAATTTATAAGGGCACAGTTATCTTATAATCACATGTTAGTTCATTAAGAATCCACTCATTCTGCAAAAATGGAGAACAAGCAGATTACACACATGGAGTAAAACCCATGATTCATGTTCTTACGTATACTGTCCCAGTCACTGCCTTGTCTCTGAAATCTATTTAGGAAAGCTTCTGAATATCCAATGCATATTTTCTGTTTGATAACATATGTCCATATCTGCTAAACTTCAAACAATTGCTGAAGGTACCTGAGTGACTCCCTCTGTACCTTGCTAAGTCACAGCTGCTCTCCTGTGCGCGCTGCTGGCACCCTCTGCTCTGTGCTCAGAGGTACCATGAAGCAAACCTGATCCAACTAACCAGCCCAGTTGCCTGCTGTGGCTGATGCTGAACCCCATATCCCACTGCAGCACCCAAGGGAAGGATGCCTGCTGCGGGGCAGCGGCAGGCTGGGCTGTGCCCATACGAGCTGCTTCTCATCCTGGGCAGCACCTAGCAAAAGCAGATCCCTCCAAGAACAGCAAGAACACAACCGACTGCAGATTTAGAGAAGGAAGGGAGCTCTGTACATGATCTAAAATGACTAATGTTTACTCACACGAAGACTGGAAACAAATTTTTTATAAAAAGCTTAGATTCAGAGTAAGACAAAATACTTTTAGGAGAAAGCTTGTATTCACTCCAGAAACCGGTTCAAAAGGCTCTTCCATATTCAATCCTTCCTTCCTGACATACTCTTATCTTGCCCTGTACCTGGCAGACCATGCATTCAAACTAAATCATCACATCCATTACTAACAATACATATGGACAGAAAGAATATAACTGATTTTTCCTTATTCTGTGTACTGCAGTAGTGTTGCAAGCAGATGATGAGAGGTCAGAGTTCACATCCAGCCATTTCACAACGGCCAATTTAAGAAACTTCTCCAGACCCAACCTACAGCCCAGCCCCTCTCAGAACCAGCCACACCGCTCCCCTCGCTCTCCTGCAGACCAAAGCCCTTTGGTCCAGGTCACAGTCCTTTTTCCAGTGCCTTCGTGGTGGCTCCCAGTTGTGGCAGGACAGCAAAGGGGCCATCTCTGAGGGCTTCCCAGCCTGGAAGCGCCTCCCTCTCACCAAGGTACTTCCCATTTTCTCATTTTGCCTTGAAGACCATCTTGTTTGTGTTAGCCTAAAGCTGACTCTGAGGCTCATTCAATTTTTCCTTCCCATTACTCATCCACCTCTGTTGAGACTAATCTGCCACATTAATTCCTTTAAACTTGGCAATTTTGAAGTTTCCAGTTCAGTTTCTTTTGCTTCACCCCATCTCTACATCTCATTTCACTCTTTCAGCACACAAGATAATCCCCATACCTAGCAACGGGAAAGTACCCACTCCTGGAGTCTGTCAGTTGTGTATGAGTGGTGCTACACGCAAATAAATTGTATTGCACGCCACTGATCTGTAGGGATGATGTCATACCCTAAAAGTTTAACATTAGCTTGGCAGAAAAAGGAAGTAAGGAAGGAAGCAGAATTCACTGGAGAGAAATACCCCCTAAAATAGAAATGTTTCACTTAACAGGATGGAACATCTCACTGATTTTGAGAACATCACCCTTTAAACTTCTTAACAGCACAGTTAAAAAGACAGCAGCCAACATCAGTATTGCCACAAACTGAAAAGAGAAACAAAATTAGCTACTGCATTTTGAAACTCCTCTCCCACTGTAAGTTACAATAGGCCTTCAGTTTGACAAACTGAACAAGCAAAAAAAATGCAAGTTCAAACTACCTTCCAAAAGCTTTACTTTATATTAGTGACTTATTTCAGATTCTGACTGATCTCTGTACTGAGTTAGATGAGGAATTTTAAGATGCTGTCATGAAAAGGATACTTCCTGTCTTAGCATAACACCATTTTAAGGACCAAGCCATTGGAGTGTACTTCTGGGAGCTTTGAGCAGTCAGGTGCAGGTCTTTGTGCCTGGGCACAAAGGGATGGGGCAAGCCAGGTGTCCTTCAGGGGATGCAGCTGATAGGCTCCGCAGTGCTCTCAATTGTAACCCAAAAGATAATAGCACTGGACTGCAAATGTAAGGAAAAACCATCATGATGGTGTTGTGTTACCACAATGTCTACAGTGTCATTTTAATTTCACTGTATGTAAAGTAATGTTGAACTTTGAATACAGGATAATTGCTCCCTTACTTGTAATTATTGGGTTTCCCACACATTTATCCACATACCAAAAAGTCTGAGGAATGGAGTTATGCTTCCAGCTGGGCAGATCACACTGTAGAACAGAAGTCAATTACCTGGGCCACCTATTACCCTTTCTTAACAGGAAGGAGAAAAATAAGATTTTAAGTTCTTTATTAGATGGTAGTTATGAACCTGAACGGCTTGATTTCTGACACTTATCTTTAACATAACAGACCAGATTAGATTATAATAGATTACATTCAGTATAATTTCGATTGTTTTAAAGTAACAGACTTCCTAAAAATAGCAAATCAGATTTATCCTCCCTCCCCTGCAAAAAAAAAAAAAAAAAAAGAAAAAGAAAGAAGAGCCAGGAAGCAAAGAAATACAGCTTTGCAGGTTTGCTGTATTTGCTTATGGTTTAACACTATTCAAACTGTTGAATGTATTTACCTACATATATACGTTAGAAATCAAGCACTGCAAGAATTAGAGTATTCTGTCTTCTATATCATCTTCCTAGGGTGCAAATTCACAGTCTGATGGATAATTAACATTAGGGGAAAATTATTCATCTGCTTATCAGCAGGAGAGATATAAAATGAACACGATATATTGCTGAATTTAGCAATATAATCACAGGAAAAAATTTACAGATATATTACAGCAGGGAATACTCCCAGTTTTACACACAGGAATTTCCTGAATCTAATATGTCATTTATTCCTGGCAAGGCCTGTCCTTTGTCTACATATATTTCATTTCTTCCCAAAGAGAACAGCACCGAGCTACATAAGTACAGGACCAATTTTAGCCAGATTTAACTATTGCACAAAGGAAAGCTTGAATAAAGCATTACTTTTTATCTGAAAGGTGAGCACTTCAATCATCCTCCTGTTACTAAGAACATTCCATAGCCTACAACATTCCTCACTTTAGAACAATTCACATTACCATTTACTCTTGAAAACTGGCTATTTTTTGCTGGCTATTTACCCTCCATGAAGGCAAGTGGAATAGTGTAAGGTGTCCTGATGGGGGGCTTTTTACAAGGCCAAATGTGATCAGGACAATATTTTAAGGGCAAAGCAATCACCCTTTTTACTGCATTTTTTCCCACGTCTTTCAATATTCTATTTTTGTTAGTCTTACAAAAGTTTTGGTCAGTCCACTAGGCCTTAAGCCCTTTATAGCTAACAGTTCAGAGACTTCCACTACCACCACTTTTCTGCTGAAGATCAGACTTCGCTTCTCACCCTGCACCTCTTCTTGCCTTATCCAGCCACTAGCTCTTACCTAATTTTTTACCGGCTGCAGTGAAAGCAGCGGTGCTGTGAGAAGCACATCACAGCATGGTGCAAAGATGGAAATGAGACATTTGGGTAGAAGGGACACGAAACAAACCCTCACATAATTAGCAAGAAGTAGTATGGAAAAATATGACAAATGTTTTGTTTAAAATTATTCTATGCTATTTAGTCATTTCTGCTTTATGGAGAATGTTCTCCATTATCAGAAGCATTAGCATTAGGAACCAGTTTTGGCACCAAGCATTCCTCAGGATGTTGAAGAAGAGAATCTATGCCCAGCAGGCCAATGCTGGGCCGCAGGAGCTCTGCTGGCCCTCCATCAAGACTCACCAGCAAAACCATGCAGCTGCTTCTCTACTAAGCAAGTACCAGGGATTCTCCTTCCCAAACTGCTCTTCACATTCAACATCTCTTCACACAGACAGGACAGCCTTGGGCTGAGTTCCTTACAGTGCTTGCTGGGCTGGCCCCAGCCTATCCTTTGAGTTCAGCACAGCGTGACACAGCTCGTGGCTTCTGCTGCTGCCGCCAGCTGATACAGAGCACCATCACCACACTTGCTCAGCAGCACAGGTCAAATACAGCTCAACTCTTGGTAGTTTGTCTAAATTTTGACTCACAGAATGACTGTCTGTACCAAACAACTCATGGACCGCACGCCTTTACTCAGAGCTGACAGATTTGATGTGATATCCTGCATCGCTCACTCATTTCTCTCAGGCTACTTGCCTGTAACATTCAGAAAATAGATGTTCCCTTTACAAAACATCTGGCTTCAAATATTAATGTGGCTGTCCCAGTGCTCTGAACACGCCATACCGCCTACTCCAGTACGCAGACAATGCGTTTGCCATTATTTTTATTTACTAATCTGGCCATGATTTAAACATTTTCAAATAACCTTTCATTACAGGGATACAATTTCAACCACTCCAAAGTGCTACTTATAGCTACATGTGCTCTACTGATTAAAAGTGTGCACAACAGAGGTTACTTTTAAAAAGTATTTGTCTTGTTTTAGAAGAGATAATGTTTGAAATTGCTCTTACGTTCTGATCTCTGGATTAGAAAGCACTTCAAAAAATCTTTTACGTCATATGGAAAGATCTCAGTGATAAAACAAAGTTCATAAGCATTCTTTTAATCATTCCCAAAGAAAGCTTACAATTTTCAAAATAAATATCTAAACTTGCGCATCTAAATCCACATCTAATCTCTGATATTAGCAGACTGGATTTCAGAGATTTTAAGAACTCTTAATTATCTCTATTGCCAAGAAAGGTCATTGGATGCATCAGTCCACCTGATTCATTGACCAAATACGAAATGTTGCCCACACTAACATGCCTCCAGTTCTGCAGTTTTTGCAGCTAAGCCTCTGGCATTACCAGGTCCCCATCAGAATAATGGTTATTGAGCAAACAGTGGATTTTTCTGACCAGCACTGATAAAGTGTGGGCTGCAGACAGCATCCCATTGCTCAGATATAGCAAGGAGGTCTATGACTTCCAGCCACTCCCCGCTCCATGACTAGTACTTCATAGAACATTCTTTGCCTATTCAGTTTACGCAGAAATGAGACTGTTCTATTCCTTTGCCTTGAGATGAAATAAAACTAAGTTATTTCTAGCTGTTCACTTTTGTATTTTAATTATTCCCTTTCCTATCTGTCCTGCTCCATTTACTACCATGAAAGCCCTCATCTCAGCCCCTAAGACAAATATGGTGACCACAGCTGCAAGCCAGTCTGACAGCCACCTCTGTCACCACAGCATCTCTATTTCTCCAGGACTCAAAGAGGCTTGGCACTAGTGAAGCATGGAATATTTCCCTTTTACTATGTAATGTGTGAGTAAAATAATACAAATAAATATTTCTATTGATGCAGTGTCATCAGCAAGATGATACAACCATGTATCTCAAAGCAAAGTACACTTTTTAAAGTCCGTGACATTCAAATAAAGATGTTCATGAGGCAGTTTCAGCATGGGGAACCTGCCCAAGAACAAAGCTCATTCACTCAGAGCTTACGCTACCAACACAACAGCCAGGAAACCTGGTGCCATCGCCACCATGCTGAAAGCAAGGCCTGAACTCATTCTGCTGCACTCTTGGTAGCACCACCAGCACCTCCGGGGGAATTTACCAACAAGCAGCGGTCAGTCACAAGGCCTGTAAAGATCAGTCGTAGGCTTCTCCTCCTCTTTAACATAATAATCTGCAAACGTTCATAAAAACATCTGAAGAAGTGGAATGCATATCCCACTAACGCTACAACCATTACCTTTGGGTAATGAATAGAGCTGCTGAGAATCATCAGCAGCTGTCAGAGCTAATACCTGGGACAAAGGGAGTTGTTGGGTTTTCATTCCCTCTCACGCCTGAGGGAATGGTGCGTATGGGGCTCCTTGCCATCCACCCAAGCACTGTGTCACACGCCTATGCCTCTGGAGATGGGTGTTTGTGTGTGTGGGAGGCAGCACGGGGATGAGGTGAGCTCTGGCACAGCCCCACGGCCTGTCGAAACCTCAAACCACACTCCATGTGCACAGAGGAGCTCTCTCTCTATCCACAAAGCCCATCGGCGGCCCGGCCCTCCACGCGCCCAAACCGCTCGCCCGGTGCACACACCACAGCGCAGGCCCCGCTTCCTCACCTGACCACGTTGGGGTGCTCGAAGGTCTCCAGGTGCCTCAGGACGGCCACCTCCCGGATGGTGGAGAGCGGCATGCCCTCCTCGCTGGTCTGCACCCGCACCCGCTTCAGCGCCACGAAGCGGCCACCATTCTTCAGGTCGCGGGCCTTGAACACCTTCCCGTAGGCTCCCTCGCCGATCTCAGCCACGCACTCATACTGCTGGTCGGCCAGGTTGGTGCCGTCCTTGTCCATGCTGCCGCCGCTCCGCTTCCTCCCGGGTCCGGAGCACCTCACGGCGGCTCTCGTCTCAGATCGCCTCTGAAGCTGACACCTCACTGCGGGTCGGCCGCACGCCGGTATCTCTGCCCGGGGGGCAGCAGGAACCCCTCGGCCTCCTGCTCTGCTGCACGGGCCCCAGTGAGCCTCCGCTGGCGGTCACCAGAAATGATCATACAGCCTTTGGGAGCATGGTCTGTGTGAAGGCAGCTAGATCTGGAAGAGAGACCAAGCAAGAGAGAGCAGTTAGAACACGGTGCCATCGTGCTCTAGTTCACTTCGTTACTCTGCATGGCTTAACACTGAGAAAATGATGCTAACACAGCAGATAGCTGCACGTGCAAAGGAAGATGTGAACCAGAGGCTGCCAGGAAGCACTGCTGACAGAATCTGTAGTGTGCCCAGGCTGCAGTACAGCCAGAGCGACCGCATGTATGGGCTTCCCCCAAGCAATGGGGTTTTCCTGAGCAATGGGCAGAGCGTGACTCTGAGGGATGTAGGTGGTGTCCTCCATTAGCAGAATCTCTATGCTTGTGGGACAGGAGAGTATGGCAGGTTCCTCGGTTATGAGGTTCCTTGGGCATCACATGGTGGAGTCCCTGAAACACATCCCATGCTGTACAGCCAGTACTCATGTGCAAATGGTAGCACTGAGAGGCTCCAGCTTGGAGCTACTCTACCCTGTGCTGTGCGTTGCAAGAACACAAGAATGCACGCTCCTGCCTCGTGGAGAACCGTACATATATATATACACACATATATACAGTAAGATAATAGGATGTTTCTGAGCACCGTTTGCTAGAGCAAAGACGCATGCCCCTTAGCAGCCTTACGATCGAGCATGGGCCCTGGCTGCAGAGCTGCGGCTGCAAGACACAGCGTGGCGCCCAGCTGACTGCAGGAGGACGGACGCTGGGTGAACGCCGTGCTCCGGAGCGGCGTCTGCCATGCACTGCGTGGGGCCGGGTGCCGAGGCACTTCCCTCCGCGCCCGGCTTCACCCCCACAGCCACGCCGCGGCCACGAGCAAACGCCGCTCACAGCAGCAGCACGCCAGCCCTCTCCTTTCCTCCTCGCCCATTCATTATCAACGGACCGACGCGGCGACCTCGGGGGCTGCAGCCCCCTAAGCGCCGCGCCGGCACGAAGGCGCCCGGTAGCTCAGCGGGGATCCCCTGACGGCACCTACGGCCGCCGCTCACGCCTCCCAGCTCGGCGAGAGAAGCGCCCCGAGGCGGCCCCGCGCCCCGCCGCCCCCGCGCCGCGTCCCCGCCGCCCCCCGCCGTGGGGACACCTGCCCGCGCCCCGCACGCAGCCCCGCGCCCCGCCCGGCGGAAGGGCGCCCCCCGGCGGCGGGCGGCGCGGTCGCGCGTGTGCGTGGCGGCGTTCCGGCGGGCGGCGGGCCTGGCCCCGCGCGGCCGCGCCGCCGCCGCCGCCGGCCGCCTTCCCCCGGGACGGCGGGGAGCCGGGCCCCCCGCTCGGCACCGCGCCGCCCCGCACGCGGCGGGGACACGCGGAGATCCGCCGTCCGCTCGGGGCCTCGGAGGGCCCTCCCGCCGCCCCCCGCACGCCGCGCTGCCCCCGGTCCGGCCGCGCGTGGGCTCGGGGCCGCGGCCGCGCGCCGCACATGGGTTCCCGGCGTTACCTGGTGCGCGCCGCGGCCGCCCGCTCCGCCGGCGGCTCCCCAAATAACCCTCAGCCCTTGGGGGGGGTGGGGGGGGGTTGGGAGGGAGGGGGTGAGTCCTCCCTAAAACAAACCTCCCATTGAGCGAGGCGGGGTGGAGAGCCGGCCGGGGTCTGCCCCTTCACATGGCGATGTCTCCGGCAGGTCCCGGCCGCCCGGGCCACACAGGTAGCTGCTCCGCCGCCCGGCCGCCCCCGGCCCGCATCCCGCCGCTGCCCCTCGGCGCGTGAGGCAGCTCCCGCTCGGCCCCGGCCCGCGCCTCCCACCCCCCCCCCCCCCCGGCCGCCCGGGGAAAAGGAAAATCGCGGCCCCCGGGGAGCGCCGCCGCCGCCGCCGCTGCTGCGAGGCGCCCGCAGCCCCGCGGCCGCAGCCCGCCCCGGAGCGGCCCCGCTGCTCGCCCGCCCCGCTCCGCTCCGCCGGCCCCGCTCAGCCCGGCGGCGGCGGCAGCGCGCTCGCTGCTGCTTTTTTTTTTTTTTCCTCCCCTCTCCTCAACTTTTTTTTTTTTTTTTTTTTTTTCCCCTTGCTTTCCCACGCTGGCTGAATGTGACTTGACCCCGTTTCAAAAAAGTTTGACATAGTGCTTCAACATTTCCGCATTCCTCCCCGACTACAAAGGCTGCAGCCGCCTCCTTCTGCTTTCTGTCTCTGCTCTCTGTCTTCACACTCAATGAAATCCTTCATCTGCCCCTGCCAAGCCGCCCGCATACCGCAAGGGTCGCGGCGAGCGGCGCGGCGCGGCGCGGCCCGAACGCCCCGGGGGGTCCCGGCGCTGTGCGGTGCGGTGCGGTGCGGCCGCCCCGAGCAGCGCGGCATGCGGGGCGCTGGAAATCACCGTGCCGGGCGCTGGGCTTTTTCCTTCCTGGGAAATAACCTTGGTTGTTCCCCCCCCCCCACAGAAAATTACTTTTTAATTTTCCCTCCCTCCCCCCTTTTCTTCCCCTCTCCCCCTTTTTCCTTCTCCCCCCTCTTTTTTTTTTCTTTTTTCTTTTTTCTTTTTTTCTCTTCCCTCCCCCCCTCCCTTCCTCCCCTGCCTTTCTATTCACTAGGCACCCATGCATGATGCTTTTGGGAACCATCAAGAAACTCCATTTTGCTGAAGTACCCCCTCAGCAAAGAGCTCACAACCCGAATGTGTTCCTTATGGGACTGGCACCTGCAAATCGTACTAAAATGCACCACAGGAAAAAATGGCAGAACTTTGCCAATCTGCTCCAACTCCATGGCGCAGCACACACGTGGAGTGCCTCATTGCCAGCTCTGTGCCTTCCAGCCCATGGCAAGGCCCAGGGGTGACTCCAGGGGCAGCCCTTGTCAGGGTTGAACTGGGAGAGAGCGGATCCAGATCTCCTTTAAATGGGAAATGTAATTTAATTCAGTGAGTTTGTAACTCAGAATGTGCTGTATGTATGGCATCATACACTGTACGATTTCCAGAAACTAAATATTTAAATATAGATAGATCTAATGCTATACAAACAAAAAGAATTCTGATCAGAAAGAAGCATGTATTTACTCTATCTGGATTTGCAGCACTACCAACTGCATATAAAACCGTACAGATTGAATAAAGCTTGTGTTCCGAGCTCCAGAACTCAGCACAGCTCCCCTGCCCTTTCTGGTTCCATGAGGCTCAGCAGAAGCACCCAGGCTGTGGTGAGGGTGGCACCTCTGCTTTCTCCTGGGGCGAGGGGAGCTGGTCCCAGTGAGCTGGCAGGGAGTGCTGTGCGGATGTCTGCCAGTGACCAAGTGTGCTTTGCAAGTTTCATTTGTGCTCATGGTGTATTTTATTTAAAAGCACAGAAATTCTGCAACGACTTCTGAAGTTTGTGGTTTGTCAGAAGGATGCCGAAGTTCATGGCAAACACCATAACCTTTCCATGTGAAAGTATCGAAGATGGGAAAAATCCCATTCCAGGGTTCTAGATACTGGCAGCACCTCATCTGTTTCCTTGTTTAGTACTATTTCTGGTTTTCTTCAATGAATTCTTCTGTGAGAAGGGAGCATGGGGACTCTGTGTCCCTTGGGGAGGTGACTGTACAGCCCTGTTTGGGACGAGCCACAGCCCTTGGCACCCCTGGGTCCAGCTGTGCTGCTGGCTGTTCTGTTTACCACTGCTGCTCACACAAACTCAGCCTTCTGCCCCATATTCTCCCTCTATTAGGGGTAGCATTGGTGGTCCTCTCCTTTAGAAGCGTTGCGTCTGCACTGCTGTGTGGGGAAGCCAATAGAGATTGCTGTGAGATGACAGTGCTCCTTCAGTCAAACCATGTGAATTTCCAACGCAGAAGTGTGGGACACTTGGTGTGATGTGATACAAAGGTTTTTTTTTCAGAGGCTCTTTCAAAACATGCTGTCACTGTTCTTTCCCTTCCCTTCCACCTGAAGGTCGGTAATACACTTCTGTGTCCCCGACAATGGGGTTCAAAGGAGCCACAGAAAACCCTCAGACTGACCTCAGCCATTTTCTGTTTTCTTTATGTGAGACTTGGGGGATTTTGGAAGGAATTTCCAAACACAACTAAATACCAACATGAAACAAAATGGATATTACAACTAATTTGTCTTAGAGGCTGAAATGACTGAAATGAACTGTGAGGATTCTTAGAAAATATCAAACCTATTACACTGGTTTTAAAGCTCAAAGTCAAGAAGATGTCAGAAGTAATACACATTTTAGAGACATTACAAATCATCAAAACAATGTGCTTTGAATAAAAGGTTTTCTCTTTCATAACAACATTTTTAAAATGTTATGTGCTTTGCTTTCCTAAAAGCAATGCTGCTTTTGTCGTTAGCGAATTGGAATGAGTAAGTGCACATTTTGTATTGTGATGGCAAAGGGGGTTTTTCCATAGAGAAATTAATAAATCTCTGATTTATAATTGAGAATATCTTCTTTTTCTTTCTCAGTTTACACACATGTTGAGAAATTCATGTTTTAAGCAGTTCATTAAACATTTTGAACTGAAGGCAGGATAACGTGAGTTGCTCATTCTAAAGTTACTTCAACCTAAAGGGCTTTGTTTTGTGTTGGGGAAAATATTGGGAATGCTTATCTCACGAGAAAGAAATGAGATTTCTCTCTTCATCCCTGTTTTCTTTATGAAAATAAGTTTTTTACTTTCTTTGTTCAATTCCAGTGTTTTTAATTTTAATATTTTTAATGTAACACTGGAAAAAGAAAAACAACTTCTACTGAACTGCATCTAAACCAGGAAAATCCTAATGTGTTACCTGAATTGAAATTAAATTGTGATTAAACCACATGAAAACAAAGGTGAAATTATGTTGTGTGCTGTGTATAATCCATAGGCATAAAAACGGGGTCTGTGGAGTTGCTGGAAACAATGAATAATGCGGCGGTGTGGAAATGGGTAACAGGCAATTACCAGAATGACTGTAAAGCAGTTGATGAAAAGAAGCTGGTGGTAGCAGTACCAAGAAGAGTGATGAATAGCTCAAGACTTTCAGAAAGGATGAGACGCTGCTTTGTTCTGCTCTGTATATTCTATCTGTGTTTCAGGAGCAGAGGTTCTGCTGAGCTTACCAGAAGGGTCCGCACGGCTGCCCTGCAGTTGCCTTTCAGAGTACAAATGTTCCTACAGCTTTGGGAAAATGAGTTACTTTGGTTATGGGTTATTGCTCGCATCTTTAGTCTCAGATAGCATGATTTTGAACTTTTTTTTTTTTTTTAAGATATTTAACCTCATGAAAACACTTACACTAATGAGAGGGCAACCATCATAGGAGGGACATAAGTCAGTTCTTGTGAACACAAATATTTAGAAGAAACCAGAATTTGTTTCAATGCAGCAGCAGCACAAATTAACGCTTTTTAGACGTTCACTTTAGTGAGCTGAGAGAGGTTTTCTAAACAAATCCATTGGGATTTGCACTGCACAGAGCAGTATTTCTGAAAACGTCTTCCAGACATTGCATTGAGAACTTAGGCAAGGACGATTTTCAGCTCTCAGTACTGTGTTATACGTGTGTCAAAATGAGCAATAAACAGATACTCAATATCTTAAACTGCTTTTACTGAAGCAGGGCATAATGAGAAACGTAATACCATTGAATGCTGTGAATTAATTCCAATACTACGTGCTAAAATACTTTCCATATGTACCCTTTTAGGTAGCTGAACAAGAAGACAAAAGCACGTAAATTATATTTACAGAAAAATAATTCATTTTCAGTAATGAATTAACATTATCTTTCACTCCTGTAAGATGTTGGTAAATGCCGTAAAGCTGGCAGTGATGAAGGCATCTGAGCCAATTACCTGATGACTGTTTGGTTTATTTTTCTTTCAATGAGAGCCTTTGTTTATAGCAGATAACTTTATGTTTTACAAATTGTATCTTTCCATTACTACAGTAATAAACCTTGGAACTATTATTTTTCAGTACAAACAATCATGACAATGTTGGGCGTTTCAGCACACACAGGTTTCCCCATATGTGTGTACAATTTGGCAGTTGCCCATCACAGGAGTGCTAAGAGTGGTGCCACATGCAGTGCCCGCCTCCAGATTGCAGCACCATCGCTTTCCCCACACTTGCATCTTCCTGAGAGCACACCTGCAAGATCCAGCAGGCAGGTTCCCGCCCAGATCCATGCACAAGAGCTGGGGAACTTCATCAGCTTCCTTCAGAATGTTGACTCTTCAGATTATTACGCAATGGGAGATCAAGCACAAAATGTATATGTTTTTTTTTTTGTACCAGAGAAACAGCTCACTGTGTTTGCATGGGTGCCGTGAAAGTTTAGCTTTGCCCCCTCTGCATCCCACTGCAGGGGAACCTTGTGCCGAAGAGCTGTTGGTCTGGGCCAGGGGAATGGAAGGAGGGAGACAGGGAAAGATGTCCTGCAAGGGCAGTGATCATGGCACTGAGCTTGCCAGAGTTCAAGAAGCATCTGGACAGTGCTTTCAGACATGTGGTCTGATTTTTGGGTGGTCCTTTGTGGAGCCAGGAGTTGGACTTGATGATGCTTATGGGTTCCAACTCTGGATATTCTGTGATTCTGTGATCAGTGAGAAAAAACAGAGCACTGAGAGCTGAAGCTGGAGCCCTGGTGCTGTGGGGTAGCACAGAGGAGGATGAACAGTGGCAGCTGGCTGATGCTGGTGACACGCTGGGTGCCGTGGAGCTGGCAGCCAGGACATGCAGAAACAGCACTGCCTCCAAATCCCCGGCAGGAGGGAGAGTGGGCAGCGAGCAGCGGGTGGCCAGGATGGGCACAGCCAGCTCCCCCACGGCCATACACACCCGGCTCCAGGAGCCACTGCCATCTCCCATCTGCGACCCTGGCTGGCACACTTCCACCCAGCCCCAGTGCTGAGCTTGGGGTGCTGGCTGGGTCTAAGGATTAATATTTTAGAAAGGGGCACACAGAGGCACCCAGCAGCTGGCAAGAGCCAGGGACTGAGGGATGCAGTGCTTCTTCCAAGCGTTTTATCAAGGTTGCAGTCATTGCTGGATGGCATTGTGCTCCTCTATGCTTCTTAAGAGTGATACTTGGCATGGATAAGACTCCCCTATGCCTTTCTGTTCTCTTTGTTTCATTGACTTTTCCATCTGCTTCAGATAAGTAAGTGTATATACATCTATGTACATACATATTCAGTGTGTGGTCACATCTTACTTTCTTCATGCACTTTATATATTCATACTCTTAACCTCTCTTTTCCATTCAGCGTAGGAGAGCCAGATCATTAGCTGTGAAAACTGACATTGTCCATTAAAGCTTCCAAAGAAAACCCTGTTTGACTCACACATCAAACCCCTAAACTTCTTCTGCCATTCAGCTCTTAAAAAATGACTCACAATATGACTTATTTTAGATGTAGCTATGATCAGAAAAGTTAGCTAAAGAAAACAGTACTTTATTCCGCTGGTCTGGCCCATAGTAAACTCAACTTATCTGCTGGTAACAGTGACTAATACAAGATTTTGTAATTTTTTCTTCTGTTAGTGTTACACGGAAAGGGTGCAAACTTTGAGTGCAGATAATGCAGGGTCCAAAATCTTAAATTTGTTCCAATTGTGGGTTTCCTCTCATCTTTCAGAGAGAGCCCAGTCTACCCTACAGCTCCCGTGGCTCTCATCCGGTGAGGCCAGAAAGTTTCCATGAGTTTCACTTGGGAATTCCCCAGATTGGATCTGAAAATCACCAGCCCACCAAGACCTCAGTGTGTGCCATCTGTACAGCCACATTGCAGAGAGATTGCATATTCTGCTTAGTAAAAAATGAAACGTTTGTAAGTGTGCAGGAAAACCTGCTGTGTGGGTTGTGGACACTCTAAGTATGGTATCACTGTAAGTCAGTGAACATTTAGCTGACAAATAACATGGAAACAGGGCCACATATAACCTCTGTTGTCAGTCAGCAAAAGAAATAAATAAGAATTAAACAGAAATAATACAATGTTTGACTGCAGAAAAAAATGAGAAGTGTAAAACTGCTGTGAGCAGGAAAGAAATGTGTTGCCCCAAAGCGTCAAGAAGCGCTGTGCCGTATAACCCATCGTGCTGTATACACCTGCCAGCTGATGGGGATGAGGAGCAGCTGTGTTAGGAAGCCATGTTTCATTGCTCAGACATAACAAAGTTACTGCTGCGTCAGTGGCTCATTTATCTGGATCTCTCCAGCTCTATCAGATCTGTGCTGTTTCTAGATCTGTATCAAGAACCAGTTGGCCTAATTTATGGCACTGATCTATGTTAGATATTAAATTACACTTCCTAAAGGTAAACCTGAAGTACAAACATCACAGAGCAGGGTCAGGTAAGCACAAGAAGCAAACATCTTTGGGAATGATCGAATGCTGTTCCAGAGAATGGGGAGACTGTCCCCATTCAGCTGTGTATATTAATGATGACATACAACCCCTGAGGGTAAAGATGGCCGTACTTACTGGCATCAAAATGGCTGTCCCAGAATGCATAACGCTTTGGATAAGGAAGTCATTTTGTATATTCTGGAAAAGCCTGAGCACATGGAAGCCCTGTAGCTGACTGCTTTCTGTCATTTAATAACAGTGTTTGACACGGATCATGCTGCGGCTACAGTGTCACATCAACGCACCCACCTGTGTCCTCCCAGCGAGTTTGTAAATATGCAGCTACAATTTGGAAAGGAGAAAACTTGGTCTGCTATACACACCTCCATGGATTAGGAGGCTGAGACAAGTACGGACTTTGAGAATAATGTGAAATTGGTAAAAATGACATTAAATTAAACCAGCAAGCATTATTTACCTCTGTGTGTCACCCATTGATGGCACCCATGTGCAAACTGTCGTAGATGACAAGTACAGAGCTGCCAATGTGATGCAAAGTCAATGCACCCACACAACTAAAATACCCACACTCTTTAAACTAGAAACTATATCTAGATAAGGCCATGATGGGTATTATACTCCCTACAAAACTGTATCAGCCATACCTCTAGACAGTTATAACTGTTTGAGGCTGATGAAACAGTTGATGTTGAGTAGTGTGGAGGCTGTTGCAGATTCTTCATCTGACTCTATGCATAAGCACAGGCCATGATGTCTGGCAAACACCCTCCTATTGCCCATGACATAGCCTAGAAAGTGCTAGTGAATCACAGCCACCACTTTGTTGATTTTATTCTACCGGATGTTTGTGCAGACCTCATTGTTTCTACAGCAGGCATAAAGTACCATGTATGCTGAAGTCATGCAGATAACAGGGGCTATAAAGTATTGCTGTCCACTGCTTCACTGTTTGCAGTGAAAGTAGGACTCTGCAGGTAGAGTGTGGTATGTTTTCAGGGTGAAAGCACCTCTGCCAGTGTTCAGTGTGATCTCACGGCGCATGGATTTACATGCATAACTAACTTCTACTAAAACCAATCAATGTTGCTTGCATAAATGCCCTTGCTTGTCCACAGGAATAATGTATCCCTTAAGGCTGCAATACATTTTAATCTGTTTAGTAAATGTAATGCAATATTACGGTATGAAAAAGACTTGGGAAACTGATGTTGAGCATGCAGTAACTCATTTTAGGAACGTTCCAGGTTCATAAATACATGAACTGTTCATTATCCACACATACCAGAAAGCTTCTATCAAATATAATTATGCACTAGATTATGTGCAATGGATGACTGCCAGTGTTCCCTGCCAGTACGACCACTGTTAGGAGATGGTCAGCTCTGGGTATGCAGTCTGCCTCCCTCAAACTGGTTTAGCAAATTAAATTAACATTTTGTGTTCATGGCTGGTGCAAGCAATGAGCAGTAAAAGTGGACCCTGACACCAGGATGTTACAATCTTGATTTTTACATAGGATTTCAAGTATCAGACTATAAAACTCGACTTTTAAAAAGCCCTCCAGCTGCACTGGATCGGAACAAAGATCTCAGTAGTGCACTGATAGCGTTTAATAACGTATGCCTTGGAGAGGAGGCATTATCAGTTCCCTGCCCTGCTATTACTTTTTCAAAGTAGAGGAAGCAGTCCAATGCCAAAAACCATAGGTTAAAAACCTCACATTCAAGTCTCTTGCCTTGCTCCTGCAAGGGGGGGATCGGTGTGTGCCAGAGTCACCACTGCTCTGTGAGCCCATTGCCCATATTCACCTTTGGGGTGGAGACTGCAGAGTGCCTGACATAGAAGAACACTATATTTACAACCATCAATAAACTCTTTCTTTATCTTTCCCTAACTAAGAGTATCCCAGGCTTTAATAGGAATTGCATCACCTTCCAAGCGTGGGTGTACACAAGCACACATGCGTGTACACACACAGCTCAAATATTTTGCCCCAAACAAGACCTAACAGCACTGACAAAACTCATGAAGTATTATAAAGAGATGACATTAAGAAGCCAAAAAAATTACCTGAGGCTTGAACTGCATAACTGCATATTTTGTGATAATATAACTATGTAGAAATCAGATTAAATATGAGGGCTGCTCCAAAAGTAATGCCCTATATTTTATGATTCTGGCCTGTGATGTCAGAGGCAGATGTCAGAGGCAGTAGAGGTTGAACATTCCCACTAATATTCCATTTTGTTGCTCTGTGACAGATGCCAGCAGAAGGGCGGTCTGACAGAACAGTATTTGACATGGGAGTGCAGATGAAGTAAAGATGTAGAACTGAATTACTCCACGTGGAAAAAATGGCACCCACTGACATTCACTGACACTTGGTGAATGTTTATGCAAACCAAACAGTGGATGTGAGCACAGTGAGGTGATGGGTGGTTCATTTTAGCAGTGGTATCTGTGACAGCGGATCACCTCTACTGGTGCTGATTCTTGATGAGTGCAGCATGCAGCTCTCGTTGGTGAAAGTGCATTGCTAATGGCAGTGACTGTATTGAAAAATAGTGATTTGTAGCAGAGAATTTGCTCTATCAATAGTGTCATTGTGTTCTTTGTTGTAGTTTCCATGGAAATATAGAGGAGGCTTTACTATCAAAGTAACCTATGTAAAGGACAGAATTATGAACAAAATTGTGCTGAATGCTGGGACTCCTTCTAATCCGAGAGAGCTGGGAGTGCTGTAAGGCTCCATGTCAGGACAGGACCTGGGTATGCACCGCTCACTGCCTTCTCCCTTCCTTTGCCCATTCTCTATGCCACAAATCCCACAGAAGGTAAACCCAGATTCCTGGCTGGATGGGACCTGCCACTGGGACGGTCAGAATGAGCCCAGTGACTTACTGTGGGTTTTCACTGCAGACTGACTTACCTGTACTTCTGACATTTCAAACTCTGGACTAACATAGCTATTATTTGTTTGATTTCCCGAAAGCTTGGTCATGTCAAAATTTACTGCACATATTTTAAAAAAACTTAGTGGGAAAAAAAACAACAACAAAAAATAGAAGCAAGAACAGAAAGCAATAGAAGAGACACACGTACACAGATGGCTTCACCCAGCCTTTCCATCACTGGTGTAAGAGCAGCTCTTATCAAAGTCTTTCTGTCTGCTTATCTGAGTAAGTTCTCCAGTCTGTTTTCATGTCATAACTGAGAAAATCTACCAGATCTGCCCCTTGGCACTGCTCAGAAGTGAATCTCTCTCTGTTAACACTATGACTGAATGTTTTGGTTTATTCTTATATATGGACAGATTCCAGGAAATACTAATGCATCAAAATGCTTCTGGCAAGGAATTCAGATGTCCAGATTTGTAATCACCATCCTGAAAACTCCCACTCTCCCTCTGCTGAAGCTTCAGAGTGCTGCATTCAGTCAGTCAGGCTTCTGTGTCTGGGCCTGCAGCTCGAGCACAAGGTATGAACGTCCCACAGTAACATGGTTCAAAAGTCATAAAGATAGTCATTTAAAAGATTGACCCAGAACAATAGGCTTCTCACTAGTCTATCTGAAGGTAGAATTTGGACTGGTTTCTTCCCAAGCACACGTTTACTTCTACATGGCTTCCACGGTCCTTGAAAGCTCTCAACGGCTGTGAGCAACAGCTCTGCTGTCACACCTGCTATTCAGAGCAAACTAGATTGCTGCAGTTAAAAACTGAAGGTGCTCTTGTGTTTATTGTATAATTAGGGTGCTTCCAATACCAGTAACACTGTTATTAGAGACTGATAATCCAAGATAAGAATCTTATAGCGATTCTCACTCTTTTATTGCGTGAACATGTGGTGGGTAAATACAAGTGTGCTGCATAGTAACTGCCCTTTCTCATGCCTAAAGGAAAATAGGTCATGTGGCACTACAGAAAAGATTGCTTCTGTCAAGGTTCTGTCTCCTCAGAAAATCAGAATCCTTTTCTTCGCTCTTCTAAAGTCGGTGTTAGTGGTTGTGATCAGGTGACAGATGATTTCTTTATTACACGTTTCTTGCCATGCTTTACATCACTGAAAAATGCATTTAACATTTCTCAGCATATAGAGATGCTTTCTAAGATATGGAATGTGTTCTCGTCCTCCAAACACAAATTAACCCTAGCTATCAGAAACTACAGTATAATGACAAGCAAAGCCTATTTCTGAGGTATGCAGAAAGAGACAGGGTACTTGAGCACATCAAAGGCTCTTACACTTAAAACACGGGGCCCAGAATTGATGCAAAAGAGTAAAAGTGTTCATTCTTAAAGTCTGGGTTCAGCCAGCCACAAAATGTTGCTCTGAGCAGTCCCTCACCGTGAAGAGCTGAACTCCCCAGCACTGGATGGAAAGATCTGTGTCCCTTGCACCTCCCAAAGAGGCTCAGTAACTTTTAGGACTGAACAAACTGCTAATTAGTAGGGCAATTTGAATGCACAGTTATGATATCTGAAATATTTTGTTGTTTTAACTAGGAGCAACCATAACAAGGGATGAAGCACAGAGCTAGCTGGAAATCTAGACACAGGGATGCATCAAAAGCGACAGCTTTTTGAATGGGTTGTGACAGCTCCTCTAAAAAATCTATTTAAAGTTCAAGGGAGAAAAGCATGCAAATGGGAGGCCTGGCTTTCAAATGTCTACCCAGCAGCTTGCAAGAGCTTCCAGGGGAGCTGCTGGGAACTCAGAGGCTGCTCAGGACTCTAAGGATTTTATAAAACACATCTATTATTTAGTTGTCTAACTTGAGGCTCCTGCTTGCAAAGTCAGGTTTTGTATCTCCATAATGGGTTGGAGACTTATTCATGTACAAAAAGAAAGAGATCTGAGGATTACTAGTTTTGCTTACTATCCATCAACAACATTTTTGTTTTTCATCACTCAAAAAAACCCTCCAACCAGTAACAAATTAAAAAATTGAAATGTAGGAGTGCTGCAACAGGCTGGCTGCACACGAATCAGGTCTTTAACCTAATGGCTTGACACAGAAAAACGTAGGAATGAAACCAGTAACTGCGGTTGTTGCTTATCAGCTACACAACAAGAAATTTGAGTCAGCAAAGTGAGCTGTCAGTGCTGCACACATCAGATCAAGCAGGCAACTGCCTTTTGCTGCAGTTTAATAAACAGTGCACAAACTTAAAATGGAACTGTGAAGTGGTTACTCTGAAAGCCCACCATGGTACTGGAGGCCATAAAAAATTACTGTCATTAACCATTTTCACCTTCGCATGTGCTGGACTTCAGGTATTTGGAAACTCTTTTTTTCTTAGTTTTTCATGTTTTGGCAGAAAGAAACATACGTGGTTCTTGAGAAAGACAGTTTATTGTTTAATGAAACTGAAAAGTTAAAGTTTTAAAGTAAGTGAACAAAGTTACTGGGAATTTAGCATTCTGCTTGGCAACAGAAAATGTAAACCTCACTCCTGCAGTATATCCACACCAGCTCAGGCATCCAGAACAGACGTAGGTTGCCCTGAAAATAGCATCCTATTTTTTTCCACAGAAACTACCACATATACAAGGAGTGCAATGACACTGTTTCTCAGAGAAAATACTCAGCCACAAAACACTATTTTTTCAGCATAGTCACCACTATCAGCTATGCATTTTCACCAACAACGAATAAAACCCTCCATGCCATGCTCACAAAAATCTGCATTTGGCATTCTGAGCAAGAGTAATAAAGTAGGAGGCTTTCAGATTAGCCCTCATAGAAGTTGAGCAACTTACTATCTGTTTTCCACATGGAAGTGGTACCACTGGAGACATGTGCCAGAGCAGCTGAAAGCCTTCAACTGTTAAAACTGGATTCACAGAGAACATGACAGAGAAAATGGGTCTGGGTAGCTGGGTTGCCATGAATGGGGCTGCTGAAACCAACTGAGGTGGGAGGCTGGACCTTTCCTGTCACCTACAGCAGCACTAATTCATTGAAATTGGCTTTTGGCAGTGCAGAGAAGTAAATGAAGCAGAGGACAAGTTTTGAAAATATTTCAGAACTGACAACACACAACTTCAAAAACTGTATCTGCAAAAACCAAACACATTCTAAAATATGTTCTTTTAAATGCCTAACATGAGGTTTTTCAGATCAGCTTCTGGGATTCTGGGCCTAAAGTCCTCCATGGTGTGCTGCTCCCTTGGACTGTCAGGCATCTCAGTTCTGGGCTGCTTCTGATTTTAATTAGAGAGGAATAATGATACAAGGGATCTTCTTTCACAAATCCCAGAAGGGAGGATAAGAATTATAAAAGGTAAAGGAATACTTCAGACTAAAGGAAGCAGGGATTATGAATTACAGGAAATATACTATTATATTAAACGTTCTTGTAAATAGGCATAGTTTGTTTCTTATCAAAGGCTTACTTTTAGTTCCCTGTTCTACCTACTGCCTTTTGAAATGGATCCCAGGACTCAGTTCCTTTTGAGGTTGTTCATTTTATCCAGTGTGGGAGATTAATGTTAGAAAACAGGAAAAAATACTTTGCCTCAAAGCGTGCCAATAAAGGTAGCTGAATAACAGCACTTTGCAGGCAAAATCCTATACTAACTACATTTTGAGCAGAGCCACTGGCTGCAGTAAGGGCTGGAATGAGTACAACTCAGAAGTTGGCTCCTTCTGATAGAAGAAGGGAATCTCTTTTGAGTCGTACCTATTTCTATACAAGTGCGAACTGCAATAATGTGTGTCAATCACGTTTAGCATCATTTGGTCTTTGTTATTTTTGATTGGAATGGGCTTTACCTAACTCAGTAGAGCCTTTGAGCACCAGAGTCCCACAGGACAAGCGTGTTATCAGTGCTGTAGGAAGCAGAATTTTATAACAGCAATTCCCTCAATTAGGTTTTTGTCAGTGAAACGTGGTAACGTTTAAGCTCAGACACTGTCCTGCAAAACCTGATAATACAGCAAAATTCTGTGGTAATTGGAAACACGCAGCTTAAACATGCAATTTTTCTTTGTTAAACCATGAGGTGCATCTATCTCTCTGATCACCTGGATGACTGCTGCAGGTGGTATGACATCCTGCCATCAGCCTGGGGCAGCAGCTTTTTGCCAGGAGAGCCCTGCCATACTCTTGGGTTGGTCTTTTCTGGAGGCTCTTTGATCTGTAAATCCCCCACGGTGCAGAAAACGCAAGAGGTTCCTAGAAGTCCTGCATTATCAGTTGGGTCAGACACACTGTCAGAGAATCTTGTGTAACTTTGTGACCTGGTTTCTAAGAAAACTAAGAAGCTGAGAAGCTAAAAGTAAACAAAAATCAAAACAAGGCTGAATGTATTTTTCAAGACAGTAAAAAACACAATCAGACTGTGTTGAAAAAAATCAATCATCATCTTTTGTTTTCAATTACATTTAAACTATTTCTAAAAAAACTGAAGTTGGTTCTAATATCAGCAGAATCACAGAGTGGTTGAGCTCTGAATGTGCCTTTGCAGTACATGCCCAGGTCCTGCCCAGGCAGGGCCGCACAGAGCCACTTGCCCAGAGCCACATCCAGGTGATGTCTGAACATCTCTGAGGATGGAGGTTCCACAGCCTCTCTGGACAATGTGAGACATTTGTCTATGGATAGAAATGAGTGAAAAAAGAGACTTTGTTCTTTCCTCCTATCACGATTTACAAAGGTACATCTCACTTCTGTGAATCAGGGATTCAGGATGGATATTATCAGCTGCTTCTTTCCCTCTACTTCTTCACACGTGAATGATATCCATGACCTAATGGTCCCTCTCCACAGGGTAAATTGATTCAGGGAACTTCACGGCTAAGATACTAAGATACTAAAGATACTTGTTTCTCATGAAGGAGCGTTGGCTCCCAAAATACAACATAATACACAATCTGCAGCTCTGCAACCACACATCCAGCTTTAGGGCATCCTGCGAGTCTCTGATGAAATCCAGAGGAGAGGAGGGAATTTTGCATTGCACTGGAGATGTCAGGACAGCCATGTGTCTCAGAAGAACTCTCTTCATGACTCATATAAAACAGGACCAGGACAAAGGAGTAAACAAATCGCACCAGGGAGGACTCTTCCCTCCAAATGGCAAAATAAGGAAAAGGACAATAAACGAGAGAAAAAAACACACAACTATAATAAGGGTTTTGAGGTGAGACTGGGGAAAATGAAGATTATGAGTAGAAATGTGGTTTATTCCCTGCCAACATCTGCAAAAGAATGTGGGAGTGTGATGGGTGGAAAGACTGAGATCCACAATAGAAGGCTGAGCTTTGCACAGTCTGTCTGTGTGTGTCTTCTCTGAAGTCTGGCCACCAAAGGTCAATGCATCCTACTCTTTGATGATACTCTGCAGAGCAGTGAAACTTAAGGAAGACAACTCTCATTATTCCAATTTCTATCCCCTTATTGAGGATACTGTACTGTGGAACATTTTTTTTTTTTTTAAGCATCCTTAAAGTTGGTGGCAAATAAATAAGAGCAATGTTTGCTCTCTAGGCTCCCTCTTCTGGCTCTGGGCTTGTAATTTTCTAATGAGCACTTTTCTTGGAATCACGTTCACTCCTATTGTCAGTGATGATGCTGATGCATAAAGTAATAAAGAGGAAGTATTGGCAAACTAGGAGAGATTCCTTTCTTGCCCAAGGCAAGGAGTGAATTAGTAGGACAAGAAAAGTTCAATATTTTTAAGGTGTGGTGGCAAAAGCAATTTTAAAAAGCACAGAACTACTCTCCTAGTTATTAATAAATGTTAGAAATTATGCAGTTGTAATGTAGGATTTTCCTTCAGATCCAGTAAACGCATAATGTGGTATTGCTCTTCAACCTCTGCGTCTCATTTCTCAATAAGAGTTGAACTGGGACTAAAATATTTATCTAGTTTAGAGATATCTTTCTCCACAATAGACCCTAACAAACTGCTCTGAAGCCCAAAAGATGCAAATCTGGTCTCTGAATTCAGAAATACATTTATTTTCATTGGCAAACACAACCACAACTAAAGACCTGGCCATATCAAAAAGGGAATGGCACAGGAGCAGCACAGGGGTATTTGTCTCAGGGCATGCAAATACTATTTTTTTCCAAATCATTAAAGCCAGACAAGAGGCAGATACTTGAGAAAAAAATGAATCTTTGGGTGTGGTACCTTCTTTTTTCTCATAAAAGTACTTTGTATGTGTACAGAAAGAGGGTTACAGACCAGTAATAATATATCATTTTGTTTTTCTCTTCATTTTTTTTCCAGTTAACAATATCTAAATGATCAAACCTGCAGGTTTTTGTTTTGTTTTGTTTTGTTTTGTTTTGTTTTTCCCATTCTGATAAATCTTGCAGAGACCAAAAATTAGAAAATCACTTTCCTGGTCATATATTTCTGGATTACAGCTGCCCTGAAACAAACATAGGCAGTGCATGTGAAGAAGCAGTCAGACTTTAGAACTGAAGGATCTCTGCTTTGCTATATCATGAACAGCTGAACAGCAACACAAGGGCAGCAAGAGTTTCCCTTCTTTTTAGGACGCCTACTACTTTCCCTTCTCTTTAGGATGCCTACTACTTTCTACCGCATGAAAATACCAATATATATATATTTTTTTTTTTTCAAAAAATTCCATATCTCCATGAAGTTTGGCAGTGGTGTAGTCTTGGAGTCAAGAAAACTTTGTGGGGATTATGCAGGTCTGTTCAAAGTTTGTTGTAGCAAACTTTCAAGATATCAGAAACTGAACCTTTCCTGCTTGGTTTTAGCCCTGTATCAGTGCTCCCTGAGATGCTGAATGCACACGTGGCCTGCCTCTGAGCCTCAGCTTGGGACCTGCTGGCTAGATCCCTCTCCTTCCACCGTAATGTTCATGGGGAACCAAGAAGCTGTTCATTCCTGTTCTCTTCTGGCTGTGGTGAAGAAGTATTCATGCTGACAGCATGTTAACCTAGGACTGCAGAACGTGCAAAAGTAACCTTCTCCTTGGGAGGCCAACAACACCTTGAGGCTCTGCTACTGACTGCACAAATCTGAGAAAAGTGCACTGTGCAAAGGCTGCTACAGACAAAGCCTATGGGGGATTGACAGAGCCCCCATCCATTAGCAGCCACCTTGCTACCACATGCTGGTGCTGTGTCTTATTTTTTGTTCCTTAAGTTGAGAATATTGTGATTAATCTTTCTCTTGAAATCATGCAGCTCACAGCTCACTGTTGTTGCTGCAGTCATCACAGAGGTCCAGTGCAATTGTGTCCAAAAGCAGGGTTTTATCTGTTAGGCTGTATCTGAGCTACTAAACCCGATTTCATACTATGTCCCTGCACAGAAGCACACACACACAGATCCTAGCATTGTGGTCAATTCATTCAATTAATAAAGAACATCCAAAGAGCAGGAGTAAGAAAAGGGTTTGTGGGGCTTGTGGGTTGTGATGCTATTTGTTGTGTCTTCACTTAGAGATGGGCAATATGCAATATAGTATTTTCACAGTGAACCATTTTTAAAACTGAGGTATTATGTACTGAGGGAGTCATACAAACGCATAAACCACCAACATGGTATTGACATGGTTTACATCTAACCTGCACAAACCTATTTCCTCAAACTTGCAGTTTCGTGTGACTGAAGGCATTAAATGAATACACACCCTAGGGACAGCTTCTATCTGGGCATGAGCTGCTTGGTCCCTGTTAAATCCCTGTTCTTTTTCTATCTCTGTATATTACTGGGAGGACAATCATTTATGAACTGCCATAAGCTAGCACAGCTTATGAGATCCTTCTTTGCAAAACTTAAAACGTACAGGCACAAGCCAGCACATTACCCTACAGACCAACTGCAGCACAGTCTGGTTGTTGCAGATGCTCTGGGCAGGTGTCAGTGCTTTGCAACCATCCAGCCTTGAAACCCAAGAGATTTGTGGGTGGCAGGGGTTGCCCAGCTGCACCTGATCCACTTGCATTCACTCCTCAGCTGGTTTTCTGAGCTGCAAACTGACTTTTCTGTACGAGCACTGGAGTTCTTAGCATGGGTATCTTCAAAGCAAGGGGTTGGTAAACGAATGGTCTGCATATGCTTAACACTCAGCATTATTTCTATTAAAAGAAAAGGGCCAGTCTAAGGAGTTTTATGTCTTTCATCTGTTCTAACATGATATAAAGGCTGAAAATGGAAAGGAGCTAGAAGAACATAACAGGTGATTACTGACCTCCAGCAGCCCTCCTTGAATTATTCCCAATAGGGACAGTTTCAGGAAAAATGCAAATGATTCTGAGATAGGAAATGTATGCAACAAGATGTGGAACTGACAAAAAGGCAAAAGTACACTTGGACATTTTCCTATCTAGGCAATAAACCAAGTGACTTACTTTTCTTAACTTACCATTATTATGAGATGATGGAATTTAAGAACTGGCAGACTTGACGCTAGCTTTATATGACTAGGTCTCAAATGTAATTTCCCACACCAGGTAGGTAATTACATACTTATTATGGATTCTAAACATCAGAGGAGAGTGAAATGAGATTCATATTCAGTGATGAAGCATGCTGAGAAGAGAAAGTGGGAAAAGTTCCTTCGCTGATGATGTTTAAGACTATAAAAGAGTAGCATGAAGAGTGAAGTAGACATGAAGAGAAAACAAAGCTCTGGAAGAAGGTAGATAACAACTAATGAGGAAGGGTACTGGATTTGTGCAACGTGGGCACCGGTGAAAGGTTGAGAAACTCCTTTCACCTGGGTTTGGTTGTATAGATATAAATGTTAATAAAAAAAGAGCTAGTGAGTGATCCTTCCTTAAAACCTAGCCATTTTCCTACTACCTCTTGCAGTGTTAAGTTCCAGTCTGACTTGACACTGCTTAAGGAAATAATTCCTGCTCTTTCCCAGAAGCTTACTGCCTTGTCATTTTTGGCCTACTATTGCTCAGGTGGGGACAGCTGACGGGCCGGCAAGTTGTGAAATCCCTGAGAACTGTGAATGTTGTGGCTGGGTGTCTTTCAACTTCTGTTTTCTTTAGGATTAAAGTCATATTAATCTTTATCATCTCTGCATACATCTGAGACAACATAGCCTCCAATCTTTTCACTTTGTATTATAGAACTGTAAAGGTAAGTGGATACACAAAGGACCTTACCAGAATCAAACTTATCTTTCCAAGATTTTTGCTCTTTTGTGAGAATGGACACATTTTGTTACAGGTAAGGCAGCACTGCTTTTAGAATCCCTATAAACCCAAAGGGCCATTGCTAACATTAGTTGCTGACAGTAAATAGAAATACTTATGCAGTTTTTTTCACAAAGAATCAAAATTTATGAGCAGATGCTGTGTGTTTTAAGCATGATTTACCAAATGTTGATCCAAAATTAGCTTCTGTATATGGTATTCTATCAGTTTAAGCCATGGTACAAGAATGGAATGAGAAAATGCAGCTGGAATTTCCACTCTCCATACTACTTTTCCACGGCTATCTTGTTCTTATTAAAAAAAAAAAAAAAGGCTTGAAAACCCAAGATTTTATTTCATTCTTCATGTCTTATCAAAGCCTTTGGAAAGCCAAGGCACTATTAATATAGCCACCAACTCCTATTCTTCTAGTTGGTGTTTATCTCTGAATATACTACTTTTTCAAAAGTAAAATTTACTTCCTCTTTCATGGCATGAGTTCTAAGTACTTCAAATAGCACCTGCCATACCTTACTATTATTTTTAATCACTCTGAAGAGCACCTTTGCTATTACTTTGATTTTATCATTTAACAAATTTTTAATCCATGCAAGCTGTTTGCCCAGTGATCCATTATTATTTGACTTCCTTATTAGTTTATCAAAACTTTCTGAAATACACATAAATGACATCTTTCAGGTTGTCTTTATCTACGCATTAATAATCTACTCAAACCCTACCAAGGCATGTTATGTTTACTTGCACTTTACAGTTTCCGTAGGACTGTGAGGAGGCTGCATAGTCAAGCTGTTTCAAAATCTTTCTTAGATAATTTTGTAGCACTCATTCTATTACAACAACAGAAATACAGCAGCTTTTAACATTCTAGATACAACTTTTATTCTTAAGAATATGTTGTTTACAATCTCAGATTTTGCAGAATTTGGTTTATTAAGATTTCCCTTTCTTACTCACCCCAGTGAGTAGCATCACAAAAGTGTTCGAGGTTGCTCCAAAACATCTTCCAGGATGAGATATGCAGAGTCTATTGGTCAACATGTTTTTGCAATCATACTACTCTGGAATTTTCTGCTCTGGTATTTGTAGGAAATTTTTTACCAATTAGTCAGATTTAGAAGTCCTTTAGAACAAAGCTGAGCTTTAACACATTTTAATTACAGATTTCAAGGACTGAACAAGGCACTGCAATTTAGTTTGATCTCTGACAGCACAAGCTACATCTTTTTACTCTCACTGCATGACAGTCCATTAAACGTTCAGCCCGTGCTGAATGTAATTTCTTGTGTTTGACTATGGTAATTTTCACTAAAACATCTATTCTTTATTTAGATAGATCAAGAGATTGACAATCGATTATTTCTTTTGCGTGTGTGTTCCAGTAGTTAACAATTTCAATGTGAAAACAGATATGCCTTCTTTTAAATACATTTTATGTCATGGCAAGAACTTATTTTTTCATCTTAAAGCATCAGAGCACCATTAAATGACTGAAAATAATAAAAATATATATTGAAGTCCACTGTTAGGTATTTCATTTGGCATGAATGTAGTGATGTAGTGTTTCATTCCACAGGACTCTTGAATGCTTTCCAAGCTTGCTGCAGACAGGTATTGCTACATGTACCAGGCAAAGCAAGGCACCCATAATTAATAATTACATTGATACCAGCAACAGTACATAAAAATTTCAGAATGGGAATTAGAAAAGGGTGGCATATTTAATTGATGTGACAGGGAGATTTTGGTAAAATGCAATAATGTGAGTCTACAAGATTAATCCAGGCTTTTATGAACAACCAACTAATTTCCACATTCAGGCATCTACTATTGGCTTTAGTAAAGTCATTTTTTGGCACTCAGCAGTAATTGAGTTCTTTGTGAATTTCTTTGCTAATGCCAACTGAACTAGATAAAGTATGAATTGAACCCATTAAAAGAAATTGTTGAAACAGTGAGTCTTGTATCAGCTACCTTAACAGTTCCATACCACAGTATTTTTCTTTCTTTCCTTCTTTCATTTTCTTTACCTTTTTTCTTACTTATTTCTTTCATTCCTTCCTTCTTTTCCTCTTTCCCCCACTTTTCTTTCTCAGTTATCAGTTATTTATTAAACAAGAGGCCTGAAAATGGTAAAAATAAAAACTTTAATAAACACAACGTCTCTGTAAAAACACCTAGAAAAAAAAAAAATCATAGAATTACAGAATCATAGAATCACTCAGGTTGGAAAAGATCTTCACGATCATCGAGTCCAACCACAACCTAACCATACCACCCTAACTCTAACAGCCCTCCCCTAAATCACATCCCTGAGCACTGCATCCAAACAGTTTTTAAACACATCCAGGGGTGGTGACTCAACCACCTCCCTGGGGAGCCTACTGCAGTGCTGAACAACCCTTTCTGTAAAGAAATGCTTCCTACTATCCAACCTAAGCCTCCCTGGTGCAACTTGAGGCCATTTCCCCTCGTCCTGTCACCAGTGAGAAGAGACCAACCCCGCTCTTGCTGTAAGCACCTGTCAGATATTGGAAGAGAGCAATAAGGTCTCCCCTAGCCTCCTTTTTCCCAGACTAAACAGCCCCAGTTCCTTCAGTCTCTCCTCATGGGGCATATTCTCTAAGCCATTCACAAGCCTTGTTGCCCTTCTTTGGATCTGCTCCAGCACCTCAATGTCCTTTCCGTACCGAGGTGCCCAAAACTGAACACAGTACTCAAGGTGAGGCCTCACCAGTGCCGAGTACAGGAAAACAAAGAAGAAAAAAAATAAAAAGAAATAAAACAAAGAAGAAGAAAAAAAGAACAATAAAAAAAAGAACAGCATCTGCAAACAAAGGCAGGATCTACAGAAGATTTTGTGAAGACTCCAGGGAAATTTCTTGTTATTCATTTTTTTTTTTTTTTTTTTTTGTAGATTAAAATTTTCTTCTCACTTGAAAATCCTTAACTGAATAAATCAGCTAATGGCATGAGTCTGGCTTCTAAATTTTGTCTGGAAAAGTTGATCCAACACATGGTACAGTTGCAGTGAAGCAGATCTCATATCTGAACTCAACAGTTATTCTCTCAGCTTTCTGGTGGGGAAGTCAGCTAACAAATACACTAGCTATTTAGTTTATTTTGAAACATTCAAGCATTCGAGAAACTTCCCTCTATTCACCCAGAACTCCTTTTTGTAGGTACTCATTTTCAAAGTTTCCCACTATATACACAGAAAAGTAACATATGTTTCTAAGAACAACCTAACTCACATGTTTCATAGATTCCTATGAAAGCTCGCATTGCGACCTGGAGCATGAGAAATGTCAAGCTTTATATCCTTTAAACAAACTTAATGGAAAACTGCCTGCAGAGGCACTTATGCTCCGAAAATGTATATTTAAATATGAATATAACTATTTGTGACCCATTACAGAGGCTTTGTGAGAGCCAATGAAATTGTTAAAACATTTTTTAAGGTTATTAAAAATGTACATGAGTTTAGATTTCAAACACAGTCTATGATATTGCATTTTACCTTAGAGGGGGATGCCACACACTAATCTGAAATAATAAAGGGGCTTGGTAAAGATGTGACTTTCTGCCTTAACAATTGAAGCCCAGAGATCCTCAAAGCATTGCTCTGACAAAGTTCTCAGAAGAAAGAGAACTGTCATTGAATTTCTTGGTTGAAAATGTTGGTTGAAGTAAAAAAAAAAAAAAAAAAAAAACCAACAACAAAAAAAACACAACTGTCTATCATGCCAACAGCTTGGGAGATTAACTCAGTTATTAGCAATCAACAATCCCATCTTTTGGCTTTCTTTAAATGAATGACTGAACTGTATAAACTAAGTGATGAGTAGCTTTAATCATGATGTTCTTGTAAGAAATAAATAATAATAAATGACCTAACTGGGGATTAAATCGAGGCCTTTTGGCTACTATTCTTCTGTTTTGTCGACTAAACCACTAAAGCATCTGTCTGACCTAATTTGTTTGTTTTGTTGATATAATTCACTAAGCCTATAACTTCAGATGAAGTCTACAAAGATAGTTGGATGATTCAGATTAGCCTGCTTGGGTAAATGAAAAAAACCAAAAACCATAAGCCGTTTTAAAAGAGTTTATACTCTTCCTACTTCAGTTATTAAGAGCAAATATACAATAATATATCTTGATATAAGCAAAGATTCTCAAAGATGTCAACACACGAACATAAATTTTGATGAATATATTTTGAGTAGTAGGATGTGCATTAAGGGCAATACTATTTTTCCTCACACTCTCACTGTTTCAACAGGAATAATTTTAGCTAGAACACTTCTTTGTATGCTTAGAATTAAATACATGACTGAACACAATAAAATTAAGGAATAAGATAAGTAATATCTAACTTCATAGGATAAATGAGGACTATTAATGTTGGATGTGTAATTTTCACTAATAAGCAATGTCCTGCTAAACCACGGCATCTTAGTCACATAAATGCTTGCACCCTGCAAGAATCAGCATAAAGGGTCATTCAGGCACAGCAAGAACTCTGTGTAGGCAGACCTTGAGCAAATCAGAGGATCCTCCTTCAGCAACCTCTTTTGAGTGGGCCCCATCTGAAGAACAGGGCTAGAAGAAAGAAGGAACCAAAACTGCCAGTTAGCTTCTGGTTTCCATCTCCCTAAGTGATAGCCACCACGCCATGTGCAATTCATGATTCCTATAAAAATGGGACTTGCCTGGCATGCTGTAAAGCCAGTGGGGTTTCTCAAATGTGACTTGTTCCAAGTAGGTTTGACAATGGCCATTTCACGAGACACTAGACATGTTATTACCCACTGATCAAAGGTAATGGAAGAGAAAGCTCAGGCTTCCTTGTGCTCTCTGGGAAAGCTGTGCTTGATACAACCAATCGCATCCCAAGCAATGCGAAAGGCAAACATCAGTGCCTCATTTGCTCTGAACTCAGTTATAATCTCATCTACCAGTGTCAGGATCTCAAATACCAATAAGAATCAGCCTTCCTATTTCTCTTGCATCCTGCATCACAATTTCCTCTAGACTCCATCTAGATCTTATTTACCCTACACTTTTTCTACCACATTTTGCTTTCTGTCTTGTAGGAGTTTGGATTAGCCAGCCAGGACAAATCTAATCTTGCAACAGTTTGCTATGATTGCTTCGGCAAACTATGAGCCATTCCCAAGCAGCACAATCTTGGTTAATAAAACTCTCTCTGTTTTCCACAGACTAGCCAAAGGAAAGCAGGAGCCAGCCACTCTATAGAGCCAGCAGAGGAATTCCAGTATCCAAGAATGGATGAGGGCTTTGTGTGCCATGTGTTGCATCTTCCAGCAACAGGAGCAATTGTGACATTTCCAAAATGATTTTCATTTATCTACTGCTGTTCTTTTTTCTTGATTGGCACGTGCACCTTCACTTCAAGAAGAGAGATTTTCTGCTACTCACCTATGGTTTCTGATAGCATCTTAATACTTTTTTTTTTTAATCCCAAGAAGTATATTTGCACTAGCAGGACATGCTCATCCATCATAAAGTAATTTATATAAAAACTGTGAGGAGAAGAAGGACAGTCACACATAGAATAAATCACTGTCAAGTAGAAGACCTGTTTTTTAAACATACCTCTATGTGTAAGAATATTTATAGGGCTTTATAAAGCAGACGTTTCCCTCTGCTTTTCCCTTCAGAGGTAAGACATTTCCTCAAGGATCAGCAGGAAGATGCTTCCTTCCCTTTACAGCTGAGGGTAGCCCCATTCTGGGAGAGTCATCACTACACAGATGCACCCAGCCAGCACCTCACATCCCTCCTGACCTACCTGCACTGACCTCATAAGAGCAGTCCCTTAAGAAAATAATCCCCCCACAGCAGGGCCAGGCTTCTGTATAGCAGCTGACAAAAAGAAACAGTGTGAGATATATCGTCTTCTATTGCATGCAACAATTTCCTGCTAAATGTGAACATGCAGCTTTACAGAAACAGCTATCTGAAAAAAGCTTAACACACATAGTGCTGGACAACTGCAGCAACAAAAGCCATAGGCCACAGACACATTCTTCTTCCCAGCCAGAAATCTGCACGATCCTCTGAATTTCATAGACCCCAACCATCAGGAACGACTTCCTTCCCTTCAAAACTGAACTAAGTTCACCAGAAGAATTTCCTTCCCTTTCAGTGTGACTCCCTATCCTCTAAGGCAAAGCCTTTTTATAGCAGCAGCTGCAATTGCATACAGCTGGTCGGCTTCCTGCCCCTCCTGGGCTGTGTTAACTCCTTCCCTGCCTCTCAAGCTGGACCTGCCGAGGAGGAGGGGCTATGCTCAGCCTTATGACACCTCTGAGCCTTCACAGAGTCTCCCTGACCCCCTGTTTGGTTGTCTCTTAGCGAAAAGATCACATGCATATCCCCTTGTAATTTAACTTGATTAAACGAGTGGCTTTCCCCACTGAACTTACTCATATTTTAAAGGGTGAACTGAGGAAAAAGGGCATCCCTGAGGCAGTCTCAGGCCACGTAATGATGCTTTCCAGAAAGGCACTGGCACCTGGCTGCAATGTGCTGATACCTCCCAGGGTGTTGCTGTGAGGCCGGGTCAGCTCGGTTCAGTCAGATCCCTGACGTGTGCACGCGTGCTCATGTATTCATCTGGAACATTATTCTGCAATGCATCATTCAAGGAACAGCATATCTTCAACTGTGTTCTTAAGGGTTATTAAAAACAAGCTGCAGGAAGATTGACATTTTCAAGGGAAACTGTTTATAAATTGTCTAGTTTATACATCTGAAAAATGTCTTCTTTTGTTAAAAACACGTCCCCCATTTTTCCTAGCTCTGATTCTGCTTAAATTTCCCAAACCAGTTTGCTTTTGGACATTTTGACCTGGCGATCAATTTATTTTTGAAGGCATAACTAACTGGAACAACAGGGGGAGGTGGGGAAGGCTTTTTTTTAACCCGGAGCTATCACTAAGAGCAGCAGGCACTGCCACAGCCTGCAGTTCCCCCTCCCCCCGTGATGGCAGCACTGCTCTGCATGCACGGCTGACACCTGTGGAAGCAACAGGAGCTCACAGCTCACTGTGCCCTGCATGTGTGTGCAGTTCCTGGAAGCCTGAGCTCATCTGCCTGTCCAGCATTTCCAGAAACCCATCCCTGAGTGTCTGCAAAATAGGTGACTGCATTACAACTTGTATCCATACGAAATTATTGTTTGAAGGCAATCTCTTTTAAATGGACCTTTTATATTTTTAGAATAACAATAGTAAAGCCAAATTTGGATTAGATATTGGACATTGTAATCTATACTGTATTGAAACCTAAGAGGAAAAAGGGGGCTAAAAATGACACTTAATTATCTGTTGGTTATATCCAGACACAAAAAGTGCTGAGGTTTTGTCCTTGTTAAGAAGATTATCTTCGCTTTTTCCTCTGGAATGCATGTAAAACAGCTCTTGCCTTGCTGCAATCTTTAGGAAAAACATTCACTGCTAAATTACCTGTTGTCTGGGGACTTCCACTTTGCAATAAGCTGCTGAAATTGCATTTTAATATGGAGCCTTGACCTGTGCTGTGCATTTCACTTCAAGGCTCTACAGGCCACTTCTCTTATGGAGGTCCTGACCTGAGGAGCTCAACCTGGATAACCACGGCCAGAGGGGGATAAAATGCAACACCTAGGAGATTTCAGTAAACAGTAAAACCATTTCAACCTAATCTGTGCTAAAATGCTTGGAATGCAAGAGCCACCGATGATGCCCCTTGTCTGTGTGTCTGACTGAATCCTTTCTTTTCTGGGAGGAAAGCAGAGCCTGGGAACTAGGCCAAATGCCTGCCACTTACCTTAAATTGATCAGCCGCTTTGAAATTAAAAACACTGAAAACTGCAACACCGCGAAAACAAGGCTTCCTTCACACTACATGCAAAACGCAACATTGGGTTTGTTGTGATTTTTTTTTCCATTTTAGTCAGTGTATGCTTTTTTTCCATTTCTGCTCAAAGGTAGAAGCCAATAGTTACAGAATCTTGGCCAAGAATTCATTAAGGTTTATAAAAAATAGATTTATGGTTATTTAGGAATTGGCACAACAGCATGTTGCTGCTGGAGAAGAAATATAGTTTTGAAATAGTCTGAAACAATGGATGTGCTATTTCAAGTAAATGCTATACTATATCTTCGCCTGTTGTATTTAGAGAAATATTGTACAATGTATGTGGGATCGTCAGTAGGTTTTATTTTCTCCATGGTTTTATTTTCTTAAATAGTTAGTTAGTTCCAGAATTTACTTTGTTCCATAAGAATTATTTCATAGTTGCAATAAGGTTGGGTGGAATTAAAATGATGAAACAAATTCATCACTCACTGAAGCAGGTGCACCTACATGGAATGTGCTTCAGTGGTTTTTTTTGTTTGTTTTTTGGTTTGTTTTTTTTCTCTATGTTCTCTGGAAGAAGTGATTAAAGGTACAATACCAAAGGCCTGTTTGAGAATTCAGAAAAAAATCAGGCTGAATCCACATTCCAATAAGGCTATATACATGTCATGATGCTGACAAAGTCTTCCAGTAAATGTGGTACTTTGGCTTACAGATTTAATAGTACTTCCTCAGCTTGAGTAAGCCAGTCAAAGGAGATACATGTAAGTCAATATGACTGTGTCTATATTTGGATTTTTCTAGGTATGGATGTAGCTAGAAATACTCTCTAAAACATGTTGTCAGAAGTGTCAATATGAGACCTGGTGTCATGCACAACTGCTCTCAGTGCTGCACAATTTTGGTTATTTGAAACATTTATCTCCAGCATTCCTTGATACAGATAGTCATAAAAATGACTGTTTCATCACATAACACCTCAAATCACCATGACATTGCCATGTACCTACAGCAGGTTCTTTGGGGGTGGCAGCAAGCTCATGTTGGTGGGATCGTGGTATCCCTACGAGCTCCCAGGGCCTCCATGAGCTTACATGAGGGGCTGGAACGAAGGCAAGAGAGAGTGTGCTCCTACTCAGCTGTCTGCCTGCCAGCAGCTGGATTTTCTCCCTTCTCTCTTAGGAGAGTTATTTGCTTGTTTTTAATCCTTTTCTTCTCATTTTGAGGTCAGATCAAGCAGAAAAGACACATGATTTTCTGGCTGCGTTGTCTTGGGAGGCCGTGAGATGCTGGCCCTCCAATAGGTTGGCTTAATTAGAGGTCAGCCAGCCAAAGAAGGCCAAAAGTAAAACAGAATAATGTACTCCCTCAGAGGGAGATTAGATTGGTTAAAAGAAGACAAACCTATATTAGATTTATGAAAGATAATGCTCGATGGTGTACTATTTTAGCTTAGTCTCTACACATTCCTGTGTCAATGGCAACATCTGGAGTCACTGTGCTGCATGGCCACAGCACAGGAAGACAGACAGCTTCGATCCAGCATCTGAGCACGTAACTACACAGTTTTCTGGTAGGAGGACCAGAGACACATCTCTCTGAGCCTTGAAAAATTTTGCAGTGCTTTCTTGTTTCCCAAGATTAGGTCCCCTACCAGAAAGAATCATACAGTAACAGTTTACTGCTCCAAAGAAAATATAAGCAAGATAATAGTGGAAGCATCAATAGCCTTTTGAAAACAGAACCAGTAAGTCTGGAGATATCTTTTCATCTTCCACCCAAGATTATATATTGCCCATTTATAGTCTGTGTAGAAAACTATATGCTAGTGAAAACTCAAAAGATAAAAGGCAATAAAGAATACACATCCCAGCTCTTGCGTGTGGAGAGCCCTAAGAAAACAGGCATGACTTTGGGTCCCTCTAATGCTGTAGCACAAGGTAAATGGCTGTGAGAAATATTAGAAAGTGCCTGGCTATGGGAAGATACCATCCATGGGAGTACTGCTTTTGGACACCACTGTTTGGAAGAATTGCTGAGCCACGTGAAGTCTTTTCAGCATATGCATAGACTTTTTGTAAATGGTTTTTGAAACCATTTAGACTTTTGGCACTTCAGGTGTTCTTAGAAAATGAATTGTGGATTTCATATTCCTCTAGTTCATCTTAAACTTTCAGTCTGAGAATTGTATATACGGTGATTTCTTGTTCTTGAGATAGATTTAAGAGAGTAAGTAATTGTTTATGGCCAACTTCTCACTTCACCACCCTCTGAATTTCTACTCTGTCTTCCTTAAGCTGTTTTTTTTCTTAATCTAGAAGTACTAATCTGCTCAGTTCCCCCATACACAGAAGTCTTTCTGTACCTCTAATGTATCCCTGTGACTCTTCTGGCTCTTTCATACACTTTCAGGAAAGGCTTCTCAGAACTGTAAACAATACTCAGTTCTGGCACAAAATAATAATGCAGTAGCATAATGCTGTTTTCCAATCTATTTTTGCTGTCTTTCCCAGCACAAATTCTCTTTTTTAGAGCAGTGTTAGGCACGGAACCAATACCTTCAGGGAACTATCCAAAATGAGCTAAGATTTTTCTTTTAAATAACTCGCAGTGCATAGCTACTTTATTAACAGATATCATGAAAGCTGTCTTTTATCGTCTTTGTAGCACAGCCTTCCTACAGACTTCACAAGAAGTGAAGACCAGCTACTTACCCACACCTTTGTCTCCTGGTTGTTAACTGCTTCTCATGGTTCTTTTCATCTACAGAATGACCTTCTCTCAGTGTCATTTCTAGTAATTTCTGTTGAGGAACACTGTCAAAGACTTTTTTGGAAACAAGCTGAATCTGTACAAACTATCAGTACTTTCCTAAAATGGAGTCCTGCAAAAAAAATCTTCAACAGCCTGGAGAGACATGATTTTTCCTGCAAAACATATGTCAAGCTTTTCTAATGTTTTCTAATACATTTGGATTCAGTGTTTTCAGAGAATCATAGAATCACAAAGATTGGAAAAGACTTCCAAGATCATCTAGTCCAAGTCCAACTGTCAGCCTACCACCAATATTTCCCCACTAAACTACATCCCTCAGTACAACATCTAAACTTTTCTTGAATACCTCCAGTGATGGTGACTCAACCACCTCCCTGGTCAGCCCATTCCAATGTTTGACAACTCTTTCAGATAATAAATTTTTACTAATATCCAACCTGAACCTCCCCTGGTGCAACTTGAGGCCATTTCCTCTAGTCTTATTGCTAGTTACTTGGGATAAGAGGCTGACCCCACCTTGGGGTCTTTGCTGAAGTATATGTAGATTATGTCAACAGCTTTTCCCTCATCTACCAGGTCACTCGATCATAGAAGGAGATCATGTTAATCAAGCAGGAGACCTGCCTTTTGTGAACCCATGCTATCTGGGCCTGATTCCCTGGTTGTCCTGCACATGCTGTGTGATCTCACTCAAGATGATGTGATGATTTTATAGCATTGTCCCATTTTACTGGTATAAAAGCTAACAGTTCTATAGTAATAAAGTAGTAAATCTTTACTAAAATCCCTTAAGAAATTAAAGTTTTGGTCTACTTTAGTTTCTCTGGTATTTGTTGACTCTAACTGATACAACTTAATGCCCATCTTATAGCTCAGCAGCTTCAAAACTGAGTTCCTTTGGATCTCAGTTTCTGGTCTGATTCTGGTCAATTAGTCCTGTTTATTGGACAGGCTTTGTTTGAAACCTCTTCTGCTGACACATCATCGTGATATGGTGCCTCAAATGCTTAGCTTCTAAAAAAAGGCTGTGTGGACTCTCCCTGCAGCACTTTGTGATGAATATCAATAAAATAAGTCATTTAGCAACACTGCTATGACTCTTTCTTTCTCAAGTGCCTCTTTCAAATTGTGATACTGTTTGACAAAATCTGTTAGGCTTTCTGCTTCTAATATGTTTGAGAAGAGTTTGACTTAGCAATTTTTATATGCTTAGCTATTCAGAGTATTATCTGTCCTGCCTTATTACTAATTTTCAGTTAACTTGCTGAAGGTTATATACTTGAAGATTTTCCTTACCTGAACACAACTTCTAGTTTTTGAAGGACAAAATCTCTCTTTAAATTCCTAATGTTCTGTTTAAATGAGATCATGCTGGGGGCTGGTGTAATTTTGCATAACTGTTTAAAAGTCTTTTGGGATTTATATCATTCACTTAAATTGAGCTTAAAATGTAGTGCCAGTAAAAAATCTCCATGACCATGCAAACACGTTACCCTCTTAGATTGCATTTTTAATTTCATTTTAACAAATGCTCTCAATTTATTTCAAACACTGCTGAAGAGAGCAGCATACCTTAACTCTTGATGTAACAAGAACCCTGAGTTAGAAAATCCTGTTATCACTCCTATCCCATGGGCCCATAGGTCCTCTTCACACTGCTGAGGACTACATCCAGAGTTGCCTTTTCTGTTATGAATTGCTAACTACTTGGATGAAGAGGACAACAAAAAAATCAGTGTCTGCCCTGTAGCTTTTCAAGGTATTTACTCAGTCTACATGGGCAGAGCTGTATTCTCCAGTTACTGTGCTTTTTGCCCAGTGGGCTCCCTGGTATCCCTTGGTGTGTCACAGGCATTGTTATCTCCAGGATTCATTGACTTGTGGGACAGCCCTTATGCTACATCCTCAGTATTTTGCTGTCTCATCACTTTCACCTGCTATTTCAGTATCCTCATTTAGTGCTTAGTGTTCCAGTTCACTTGATTATTTTTAGCCTTGTAAAATTTCTGTTTATTATACATTTCTTGTTGGCCCGGTTGTCTGATTTTACATCCTCTACTTACATAAGACTTTACTTGTTGAACCTGTTCTTCACTGTTTCCTTCTTCATCTGTTTTAACTTGTGTTCTACCTTTTATTCAAGGACATAAGGTTTTATTTTATTATTATTAAAGTTTAAATACAGAGGACGCAGCATCCCAAAATCTTCCTCACCTGTCAACTTTCCTTCAATATTAACTTAAAACATATCCATTTGATTTTTTTTTCTTTTCATTGTCAGCAGCCTGGTTCCATTTTGGTTTGCATGAAGTCCATCCTTCCTGCTCCATTTATTCAAGAATATTCCCTCATAAATCAGCCTCTTCTCTCCTTTACTCTATACACTACCTTAATGTGAAACTTAGTTTTCTGCTTTTACTGGTTGTGTTGCTGGTGAGATTAACCGGCTGCCACCAAACCTAGCACCCAAGTTGCTTTCCTGATATTTTAAGGTTTGGAATCAGCTAAGATCTGTATTTGAAATCAATGAGTTTCTTTTCAACTATAATCTTCCACTGGTAGACTTTAAAATCTTCTATAACTTAGTAGACTAGACTTTAAAACTCTGTGAGTTTATTTTACACAGATCTAAGCTGTACAGTCCTACATACATAAAAATCTGACTAAACATGGAATCCAGAAGCTCTTCCTAAATCTGTAGGTTAAAACACAAATACTGAAAACTGGTTGAGACACATAATTCAAATTTATTTTTGTTGATTTTAAAGACTATTAAGCTTCAAAACCAAGTTCAGTCTAAATAAATTTCTTAATTAGGGTTTAGTATTTTGAAAGCATAAGTCACTGATTCTGAGTAGTTAAACTACATCATCTAGAGTGCCTTAAGAAGTTTAAACTGAAAATACTTGTGTCCATGTACAGGGAGTGCTGTGTAGGTGAATGTGCAAACACAATATCCCACTGCAATTTTGCCTTTTCCTTTTGTGCTATTAAAATGGGATTGATGGAATATTTATGAAGACACAATATATTAGTTAGGTACCAGTCAACCACTGGAAGGTAATGATAATTGTATTCCATATGTATCTTGAGCTTTGTCTTGACATTTTAAATAGAACACCAGCCACTGTGGATCCTAAAATATTTTAGTCGAACTATACTTCTAGCATTCAATGTAGATGTTCATATATTTAACAAAATATTTTTTCTGTATCCAAGACTGTTCTATGTTTTGAGTGTGATTCAATCAGTGAAGATATGCAACAAAAAATGTACGATTTTCTCTTTCTTTCTTTTGAAGATAAGAAATGCATGGTATTATAATACCACAGATTCATGGTGTTATTTGACTAAGACCAACTTTGCTATTGTGCCTTTTATACCACTTCAAATAATCTTGCCCCTCTGTATACATTTTTTAATATAGTCACAAAGTTCTCCCTCATAGTCTGTTTTCCTAAATGGTTCCTGTTAGTGCTAACTTACCAACATTTTTATTTTTTCATTAAAAAGTCAAAAATACACATGGGGTGGAGGACAGAATAAAGATTCTACTTTAGATGACTCAATATTTTTCTTATCAGTAACGCCTGCACTTTAGTCATATTTTCTTTCAGGAAACTAATACTCAGCCCTTGTGTTTGGCTGTGATAGATATCTACCATAGACAGAGGTCATGAGACAGCTCATAATAAAACAAAAGTTTTAAAATAGAAATGTGTACCCTTGCACTTTAAAAATAATCAGGCAACAGTATTCTTCTCCCACACCACTACCTTTTGAATCCTGAAATATGGTAGAAAATTGTTGTGAAAGAAATGCTCACCAGTATTACAAATATTTAATTGCAAATTTCCAAAACAAAGGGATATAGGCTATCACCTTTGACACCTTCCCTGTGTGACCTGTGGGCAGGAAGGAAAGACAAATGTGGAAGTAGTCAGTCAGGTTGCTGAGACTTCTTTGCTGTTATTGCTGTTCATTTAGCCATAAGAAAAGGTGTGCCCTGTGCCTGCCTCAAGCAAAAGGCAGGACATTAGAAGAAAATGTCCTGTATGGAGGCAACTTGATTCTCATTAAACTCATCACTCTGGTGAGAGTGATGAATCATATTTTCTTGCTACACTGGAGAAAGAGGACTGGGAAACTAATGAGGATAGGGAAGTTTCCCTAGCTCCCTGTCCATAAATTTAATCCCAAAATACGGCAAAGCTCGGTGTTTCGTAAATGTCATTATGCTAACACATGTCTAGCCTCATGTGATTATGCTGTGTTTCACTGAATTAATCAGAAAGAATAACATGAATCATAACAAGAATTGACAAGAATAGTTATCTTTGTATAGGATTCAAAATTCAGCTGTGAGCATCACTCGGAAGCAGTGGCTTGAAATCACAGGTAGATTTTGGACAGTCTTATGACTTATGCCCAACTGAGCACACAGAATGAACTTTCAGAACGAATCTAAGGAGTGAACTAGTTCTTGCCATTGTTTCAATGCTGAACAGAATTCTAGGTACTCATGATGTGTACGTCCTTCTCTAGGTAGGCCAAAATAAAAGCAATATCACAGAAAAATCAGAAAAATATACTGCCTACTTTCTAGCAGATGCCTCTTCCAAAGCCTTATGAAGGCAGATCAAAGCAGACTCCATAGTGGCTATAAGCAAACATTTGGGCACAGTAGAAATTTGTGCTTGAGAATGGGCAGCCTCTTGGATGCATTTGGGAAGCTCCAAAATGATCTTATTCCTTTATACTTAGCTTGAACCCTTAACTGTTTTAGAATAAGAATTTTTTTTTTTTCATTAAATACAAAATCCCCTTTCAAAAGCCCATCAGGACCTACCTGCATCCTAATACAATGACCTTGAAACGCCACAATGGAAATGGCTGTGAACAAGAAATACCTAAAAACAAGGAAGATGCCTCTGTCTTGAATATTCACTATGTTTAACAAAGAAGCTAAGCAATCTATGATTTAAAGTTTGTTGATCTATGTGTGTAAGATTTGCTTGTGTGGCTTATTGCTTATTTGAGATAGAAAAGAACCATCAATAAGACAGGAAGAACTGCATAGCAACAAAATATTTTGTTAATAATATATCACTGGCAATACAATTACATGCATTGTTTTAGTACCTGATGAAATAAGTGAACAATTATAACCATTCTGATCTGGCAAATTTTCTTGGTAATCAGAATACCTTCAAAGGAACTCTGGCTGATAAAGCGACAATAAAGTGCTGCTGTTCAGGCATATCAGATTGCACTTGCTTTTTTTTTTTTTTTAAACAATATTTGCAGTTGAGGTTTAACATGCTGTAAAATGAAGTTACAAAGGAGACCGGTTTTCTGTTTGCTAGCAGCAGCTGCAGATGTTAAATCAGCTGCTCCTAGAGGAGCATGCCTCACGGAACACTTCAGAGGGGCTCTTTTTTCTGATCCAGTTGTTCCTGTATGGAGTACTTGAACCAGATTGCTTAAAAGCTTTGAGGTTTTTCCATCGATAGAGAGAGCAAGGAATAAGGTGACATGGAAAGCTGCTCCAAGGACCACCATAGTTCAGAAAAATGAACTGTTTGAAGTAAGTGCTCAATTAACAAAAATATCGTGGGTTTTTGGGCCTCAGTCATCATCCTTCACTCTTTTGGCAAACAACAGTTTTCCCACTAATCTAAACTGAGCTGCAGTGTAATTTGTAAGTGGCAAAACACATTTATTATGGTTAATCTGAGAATACAGATAAAAGTTGTCAGAGCTTCATCTCATGTGGTTTTCATTTTCCATCAATTTGTAACAAAAATACAATGGCTGGCTAGACGAAGACTAAGAATTCAGTTTAATGTCGAAGCAATAGCAATACAATTAAGTTAAAATGCACACTTTCGCAAATAAGCACATGCAGATTTTCAGTTTCTTAAGATCCATTCGGTGCCCAAAAGATGTTTTTCTATCATAAGTGACCACTGATGGGAAGAAGTTATCACTCTGGGGATCAGCAGAGTGAAGACCTCCTGGTTTGGCTCACAGACCGCTATGTAGAACTGTGCAACACTGACTGAAAGTGATTGCTGTCTAAGGCGTATGCAACAGCCAAATGAAAGATGGGTGTCAGTTCAGGGTCTACTGGGCAGGTGTCCACATCAAAAAAACCACAGCTACCACACAGTCACTGGCAATCTTGTCTGTGTTATAACCTGAAAAACAGGCATGGAAATTTAGCTACGTTTTTACTTCTCAAAGATAGCCCAACTTTTCAGGCTTGAGGGACATTAACAACATAATATGGAAAAGTCTACTGACTGGTGTAGTCAGTTTATGTACACACAGACATCAGCAGAGCCTAGTGAATACTGCAAAGATTATTTGTGCACAGCCCTTTACGTTCTGAATACCTCTTTATTCATATTGCTACTCGGGCACTTCTGAGGGTTTTATCTATTTGTTTTTCTTCTGGATAGGAGGAATGGTGTCAACATGGCTAACCTTCACAAGATAAAACTGCAAAACATGATGTGAACCTCCTCTCACCAAGCAACAGTAATGAAATTGAACTTTCATGCATAGGCTGATTAAATTTAATCTAACTTCATCCATTTCAGAGTGGTGTGGAGTCTCAGCAAGGCATCTACACTCAGTGCAAGAACATGGCTAACTCCAGAAGGCAGTTCATCCAACCTACCTTGCAACACTGTCCTCGAGAGCTTTTTTTCCCCTACTTACTTTATCAAAAATGTTCAGGATAAACTTAGACAAGATACGTAGCTTTGAGGTGTCAAAATGAAGACGTGGTGAGTCCCATCAACCTGGACATCCCCCGAAATCTTCCACTTACTATCCCTCTGATTAAAAAAACTGATGCAACCCAAAACTAAACCAGTACACTGTGGTCAAGGTGACCATTATTGTACTTAGACATGAATTTTCAGAGAGGTAACATGGAAAATTCAGAAATATCTTTACTAATATCCCTTGTTCTCTGGGGAGTGACAGCAAGTGCATCTTTTGGCAATCCATGACTACATGTACACACAGAAGAATGACTTTTTTATCTAAATCAATAATTGCACAAGACAATGCCATGCTCTGAGAGGTTTAATACATAGGATATTCCGGATATAATCATGCAGTGATTCTCAGCATATATCTCTTAACAGTGTTAAGATACATTACCCTAAAAAGAAGGAGGAATCCAATTACTTGAAGAATGCAGAAATACATTTGTAGCCATTTCATTCATGGCCGTATGGAGATCATCAAATAAAGAGGCCTGCACATTGTGAAGGGTGTGGATCTACATCAGTGGAAAGAAGGGTGTTTTTTTGTATTTCTCAGAAGGTGCAACCAATCCAAGTGGCAGACACGGAACTGGGATTTTTCAGCACAAATTCAATATAAATAATTACGAAACAGAGTTTAATCCAGTTCCTTTTACAGAGCCAGGAGATGCTGGTCAAGCCAGCAATAGTCTCATGGGAGATGCAAAACTGAATATTGAACTCACTTCCTTACTATTAGGCAAGGAAATGAGAAAACATGTTAGATAAAGCAAGCTTGGCTCTTTTTGTGGCCCTGGCAGATGTATTAATGATGCACTGGACAAACATGAATTGTGCTCTCACTGAGCAAGACAGAGATTACCCTGTGGAAAAGAAAAAGGCTCTGGAAGACCCTGACTCCAAACTGCATAATTTAAGAAACAATAAATCAGCATATGTTGGATTTTACTTGATTACATTTCATGCTTCCCTCTAATACTAATCACATAAGGCATAACCCCCTGTCAGTACTGGAATGGTACACATTATGTGAATTACTACCAACTGTAGACATCCTAGATCACCTCTGTGCTGTTGCACTAGTTTAGACCTTCCCAATTTCACTTCAGTAAATCTGAGAGCCCATAAAGCAGGAATAAAATGTAACAGAATACTAGAGAATCATTTAGAATATAACATTCAGAAGTTTCTTTTCAAGCAGAAGGCAAGTACAGTGTGGATCATAAAAATGTCACACTGCCAATAAACGTTGTCTTGCTATCTTCAAAACTCTTTCCTTAGGATAAATGTAGATTCTCCATTTGTGTGATAGCAATGTAATCATCACAAATAAGAAAAAAGCAGAGCTAATTAAGTTATGTGGGCAGTTACACGTGGAAGGAAAAAGGGAAGAAAGAGAGAGGATAGGAAATATTAGGATTTTGGGGAGAAACTCTGATTGCTTTGAAGTCTGTGTTCAGGATGAGGAGAGACATGTGTAATTACAGACAGAAAACTGATAGATGTGTGATTATAGACAGATGGTTTGCTCAGCAGGATTTTCTGACAGCTGGGTTCCAGCACTTCTTATAAGTCTTTATGACCTGATCTTTCTTCAGCACATAAATATTCATGTACTTACATTTTTATGTATGATATAGGTGTAAAACAAGAAATGGTTCTGCAAGGTGCTGAACAGACTTACTTTTAAAATTAACCATGAAAACTTATGCCAGATGCTAAAATTTAATCAGTCCTGCTGACTTTATTGAGTTCCCTGAGCCATCCAAGCACCCTTTGACTCCCTGGAGAATAGCAACCAACTCTGGGAGGAAATTCCTTCTATCTCTGCAAGATGTCTCAAGCATGTGGGAACAGTCAAGCCTGATAACTAGTTTGGATGTATTATTTGTTGGTTTAATATTAACTAAAATGAACATTAGAATAAACTGTATGTTGTAGGACAGTCAGGGAAAAAAAAAAAAAAAAAAAAAAGAAGGAAAATTTCTTGCTACAAACTTCTCCAAATCAAAAATATCACTATGGTTAAGTTCAGCAAAAGATCTAAAAGTCCTGCTGCATTCTTTGATTTGAGTGTGTGATGTAATTGTGCACAAAATCTGCATTAGGACAAGGCACAGTGAGGCACCAGCCTTTCCTTTCTAGGCAAAGGATATGAACATGAGGGTAGGAGGGAAGTGACAGTTTGCTCTGCTCAGGTTCCTAAACCACAAAATCTGTGGTGACAGATTCAGGGGTGAGCTAAAAAAAAGAAAAATAATAATAATCCTGTGAGACTGAAGTCTTTCCTCAGACCTTATTTCTTTCAAGCTCTCCTTTCATTCTTTCAGTCTTCATAACAATTTCCTCAGTGCAGGCAGGGAGATAAACTTGTTTCATTCTGTAAGAACTGCAAGAGCTGAGCTAGACAGAGATACCCTAGATTGATGAGAAATAACTCATTGTTATTTTAGCCTATTGCAAGGAGAGCACTGTCACATTTTTCATCTCATTAGCCCGAGTGCCTTGATGGCCGTGAATGAGTCAGTCTGTAGACAAGGGTATGGTGGCTTTGGGTCTTGTTACTAGATCAATTCTGTCTGATTTTGAGCTTAAAAAAATCTGCTTCTGAACTTGTCTTCTGCCTTACCAATTCTAGGTTACTACTCCTGAAAATGCTTGTTCTCAGGTCATTTCATATATATGAAAGAAACATAAAGCCATCAAATATTTCAAGTCAAATGCCTGCAGCTGGATGCAGTTTTGCATCCTTTATGCATTTAGCAATTAGCCCATTGTGCTCAGCTCCCAGTCAAGCACTGTGGTGTTGCATCATGCTGTGGTTTCTATATGGCAAATGTAATAAAGTGTAAGTTTTGAAGAACTACCCATTTTTGCACAATTGTGAAAACCTCACGTAGCCAACAAATATTTCTATACCTTTATGCATCTCATTCTTCTTTGCACACATTACATGCACAATCCCTTTTTCAGCACTTGTCCTGCAAGCCCTGCTGAATGCAGTTATTATGCTTTTAGGATGAGACACATTTTCCACACATAACTAAGCCAGGGATGTCTCATACCACCAGATCTCTGCAGTCTGTGCATGGCCTTTCATTTGAAACAAGGAGGCGTCCAGCCAGACACAACTGCCATTACTTGCTCTCATGTAGTTATGAAGAGATATCTTTGTTGCCATGGATTTTGACAATTTGACATTAAAAGGAATTAATCTTAATGATAAGGCTCAGAAAGATTAGTATGACCGCAATCTTCTTAACAGCCAGTGGTATACAAATTTCTCTATTCTAGTGTACAGAGGGAAAGCAATGTAACAAAACAAAAGTACTGGTGTTACTTAGATATTCCAGCCATCAGAGCCATATTCTGATTGGTGAGATACATAGTCACACACACTCACATTCCAGGCCTGGAAGGAAACAAAGTGCAAATAAACTGCCCTATCTGAAACTACCGAAGACTGCAGTTTAAAAAATGTTCACAGTAATATGCAAAGGGCTCAGATGGGCAGGCCTGTTGGACTAAAAGTTCCTTGGGGAGCAGCTCCTGTCTTTATACACAGGTCAGTTTCTGATGATATAACTGTGTTTGTTGCGGCATTCTAGCAAAGCAAGTTAGGAATGCAGTTGGTACTCCTAATTTGATGCATTGTAGCTCTACGTTTCAGGAGAGCTGCTGTCTCAGAAGAAAGATCTTGGACCTCTTCATATTGACACTCTACTTTTGTGAGTTACCTACAAGTAACTTCATAATTTCTTTAGGAAGTGCAACAGAGGGCTATCAGAAAATAAATGCATTAGGTTTGTAAACCTCTCCAAAGTGTTGACTTTAGTTTTGAAAGACAAAGTTTTGTTGCTCTCTATTTATTGGTAGTTTCAGTCATTATCAAAATTGCAAGTACAGCACCGTGTCCATTATTGGTAGCTGCTGACTTGTAAGGCTCTACTTTGGGTCTTGTATTCCTCAAAGCTGGCCTGAGCCTGATGGCCTATTTAGGAGGGGATGGGAAACTGTTGTGCAGGGGATCCAATTGACATCTCGCTCATTTTTGAGAAAAAAAGAATAATGCAATTTTAGGAGGAAAAAAAAAATAGTAGCAAAAAAGCATTAATCCAACGATAACTTAAGTATTCTTTCTACGTTGCAGGAAGACTTTCAGAAGATATGACTAGTTTCCATGAAATCAATTCCTAGTAACCTGCATATAAATGTAAAGTAGCGCATACAGCAGGCACTGATTGTACAGAATCATTTTCTGACCATTAATAAGCACAAAACGAATTAGTATAGGATCATTTTATAGTCACTCTGCATACAGTGGACCTGCCTTATTCAGTGCTTCTACCATTTTTTATTTCATGTAAGTGTGCAGAGATTGCAAAGAGGTCTGAAAGGAGATTTGGTTTCAGCTTGGAATAATGTAAATCAGCCTAACACAGAGCTAGTGCAAAATGGAATCCGTCCCATAAAGCAGTGTGTTCACTCCTCTAAAAAGCAGCTGATACCTCTTGACACCTGTTGCCTTATGACTTCCCGTTATTTTTACTACATTACAATAAAGGCCATTTAGTTCAGTAAATGTTAATAATTTTTGATAAAATAATTTATTACCCAGGACCTTCAAGAAATTGCTTCAAGCTCACCTGAAATTTATATCTTTAAGTTCTGGATACTGCTAAAATATCCAATACAGACCAACTGATTTGTGGCCAGCCAGTGAAGCAGGAAACATTTGTTCTGCTTTGTTAAACACTGTTAGCCACTGTTCATCATTTATATTATTATTCAATTTTTTGATATATCTGCAAGGGTATTGATTCCTGTAGCCAATATTTATACATATGTAAAATATGGCTGTCTAAAATGAGATAATGAGGAAGTAATATTCTTGGCATGTTCCTCTATATGAAGTAAAGAATTCTGTATTATCCCTTTTGCAGATACACACAATATGCCTGTTTTAGAGAAGCCCAATCCTATGAAAGAAACTCTTGTAAGAAAGTAGTCACAATAAGATGCTGTGTCTTCTGTAAAACGCAGAAGACAAACTTTTGGCAGACTTATTCAAATGCCCCTTCAGAATCTAAAGAGACATCAGTTAGAGGTTATGCATCATTTTTGCCTTGAACTATTATATTTACGTCTGTTTTACAGTATTACAGAACAGCCTACTAATTTTCAGTTCTTCTTAGTTGAGATGAATAAAGCTAGAGAGGATCATTTCAAAACTGTCGGATTGTTTGCTAGTAGGTTGAATTCTGTATTTATTAATGGAATGGATAGTTTCTTAAGCAAATATCTAATTTATTGCTCCAGTACTTGGAATTACTTTAAGAAGAGCTGTTCTTATTTTAACATGTAAAAAGGCACCTAACTTCAATTTGTTTGCTTGTCTAAGAGCAGCCATTACTCCATTTTGTACAGCTAGCAATTCTCAGGGATCCCGTGTAATAAGAAGATCTCCTGATTTTCTTGGATTCAATTTCTTGCCTTATTTATTTATTTATTGTTGCTATGCTCTCATTCAGGATTTTTTTTTTTTAGACATGAAAATTCTGTGAAATTAAAGTAAACACACTGTAATCTTCTGTACCACAGCAATATTCTTCTGTATATCTTCACATATAAGGTTTTAATATTTATTTGTTTTCTTGTCTGTATTCAACTCAGTCTTTTTATGCGTACATCTCAATTCCAGCAAGTCACACAGTTTTCTTTTTTGACAAATTCTGATAAGAATTCACTTTTGCTGATATATTTCCTGTATTTGTCTTCAGCTGTAAGAGCTGTGTAGATTTTCATGTATTTTATTGAAGGATTTATATTTTTCAGTTTAGCCTTTGTTTTTTTTCCTAATAATTGACTTCACTGGCAGAAAAAGAATTGCTGTGAATTTAAACAAGACCTTTGAGTATTTGAATCAATACCCGATGGCTTTATCTTATTCTGTGTGAACAGGATAAATAATGTATTAGAATGCCCCCTTGAGGAACATTGCCAATGACCATCATATTTTCAGGGAGAGATCTGAATGCTCTCCAATTTTAGTTAATTCCAAAGCTGACTCCATTATTAGTCAGTTAGAACAGGACACAGTATGTTCAGAATGGGGAAAACAAAGGAGGTAGGATTCAGATACTCGAGTCCTTATTTTACAAAGAGAAAATGCTTTGTGTTTTATGTGTTTGGAGCAAATAGGGAAAATATCCTGTATTTATCTACAAGATGAAATTGAATATGTTCATTGATTGATCAGATTCACAGCTTTACACCTCAAATTTCAAGTATTTTAATAGCTCTCCCTCTCACAGATGTTACTAAGATTTCACTGGATTTCACCGTTAGGGCGCAGTTCAGATAAGAAATTTCTCACGTATTTTTTCATAGAATCATAGAATGGCCTGGGTTGAAAAGGACCACAATGATCATGTAGTTCCAACCCCCCTGCTGTGTGCAGAGTCGCCAACCACCAGACCAGGCTGCCCAGAGCCACATCCAGCCTGGCCTTGAATGCCTCCAGGGATGGGGCATCCACAACCTCCTTGGGCAACCTGTTCCAGTGCGTCACTGCCCTCTGTGTGAAAAACTTCCTCCTAATATCTAACCTAAACCTTTAAAACCATTCCCCCTTGTCCTGTCACAATCCACCCACGTAAAACACATTCCCCCTCCTGTTTATATGTTCTCTTCAAGTACTGCAAGTCCACAATGAGGTCTGACAGGAGCCTTCTCTTTTTTTGTTTTGTTTTGTTTTGTTGCTGTTGGCTACATGGCTGATGCTGGACTTGTGTCAGTGTAACAGGTTGGAAGAGTTGAGGCAAGATCAGAGCGGGATTGCGGCTGGGCATCAGTGTGGTTTGGGCAGATGGACAGGGGATGACCTGACATTTTTCCTGTTATTTTTATTACTGGTACATTTGTTGGAAAACATGCAGCCAATTTGGACCAAAAAAAAAAAAAAAAAAAAAAAAAAAAAAAAAAAAAGCAATAGGGTGAAAACAAACCAGCCAATTCATTAATTTGTTGTTGTTGTTGTTTTTTATATTAAAAAAAAAAAAGCAACACTGCAGAAGACAACAATGCAAAAACAGACTCAGCTCAGTATCTCTTGACTGACCAGAACAGTTTTCTCCTTGGGTGCAAAAGAATTTAATCCCATGCATTATCCATCAACAGGGACATCATTTTCTCTGGAGGAGCATTTATAGGTCATTGAACACTAAAAGTGGAAGTTGTTTGCCCTTTACCATACCTGCAGATATTACAGTCTCTTGTTCTTTGTGAAGCAGCAGTATGGCATCTCAAACTGTAGCCTGCATCCACAGCAGTCACCATCTGCTGGCAAAGATAACAAAATCCTTGCCTGCATTCTTCTTCTTCTTCTGATAGTTGGCATAACTGATAATGATAAGCAGGGCGATAGTACTACAGATGAGAGACTGAATAGATTCTGGTCCATGCTGATTTATACCAGCAGAGTACTTGTCCCAGAGCTCCTTACCTCGGAGATACCAGGAGACACTTATCTCCTTGCTGAAAACAAAATAATTCAGTTCCTTGAATATTCTGCTAAGATATGATTCAGAATGAAGTAGGTGGATGAGATAACCAGATTCCTGAAATGGATCCACCTCAATCAGCTGTTTTGTTTAAGGATGATTTAAAGCTAACAAAAAGTGAATATGGTTGGGTTTTTTTTGTTTCTTTTAAATGTAAAACTAAAATAACAATAAATTCCAGACACTTGATTAGGCTTTATGAGGCCGCACAGCATTCTTTGGGAACCTGGTTGCATTTGCAGACCTGAAACCATCTGAGCAAGTATTGAACTCATCTCTGCTGTAACTTTAACTTCTGCTCTCATCCTCTGGCATTACAGCAGCCTGACAACAGATGAGGGGACTGAGACAAACTGGTGTCACCCATTTAAAGAGCTTGTGAGTAAAACTGGATGAGATAGACCTCAATTTCTCTCTTAAAAGAATTGACTAAGTAAAAATGATTAAATAGCACTAAAGCTAAACACATGAAATATCACCTATCCTCTCATGGATGTTATCAGTTGTGTGAGCACTGTAGCATTTCCTTTACTCTGTTTTTAGAAGAGAAATAGTGGAAGATTGAATTTTTCTGAGAGTTCTCAACATATGCTACATTTACTATTTAAATTCTGAAGAGAGTGAGAAAGAGATGGTCAACATAGCCTTGAAACTTTTGGGGAAAAAAATACTTAAAAACAAAGCACCTGTGTTTTCTGGCTGGACAACAGTCTATCAGCCAAAATAGTTCTTCTAACAATACAGGCTGTAGTGAGCTAGCTCCTCATAATTCATTTCATAATTGGGAAAAAATGTAGCATTTTCTGACATCATCTCAGTGGAGTTTTGGACACACTGTACTACAAAGAATCCAACAATAACCATTTAATTTTCTGCTTCACAATTTAAGAAGAATCCAGTGACCAAGACTGAGTACAGTGGCAAAACCTTCTCGTTTCGGCTTTCTGGTTCAAAATCCATACACAAATAATTGATAAGCTTTGGAATATAAATTACATTTTTATTATGTCTGTATATCCTTTCTCTTTCCCTGTTAAAAAAACAAATCAAGGGATGACATCCAGCAGCTTCAGAGGCCAGGGTCTGAAAACTAGGTGTCAGTCTCTGTGGGATGGTAGAAAGGTGCCGTCTATCACTTCGTGCCTGGAAATTATTTTTACATCTTATTACAAATGTTTTTTTCCTCTCTCGAGTTCCTGTCTTAATAGTAATTAACTCACATCCTACTACTTGTTTAGTAATAATAATAAGCACTTACAGGGCTCAGAGTTACTTGGTGTCATGTATGAGTAAGATCTATGAACTTCAGCTGGCAGATTTTCCTCTGCAGCTGAGGTCATTGCAGAAGGAACTGTTTTTGAAAAAGAAATAATCCTCCCAGCAGAAGGTGGCTAAGATTCTATGTCAATAATTTCTACAAAGATGGCAGCAAAATCCTGCTGTGATCTGGGCCAACCTGATAGAAATCCTGAAGGAGAAATCCTGCATTACACCAAATGCACATATCTAAGAATGTAAGTTGTTTCTTTTTTTCTACAGGGAAGCAGAGAATATTCTGAGAATGTTCTGGTGTTTTTTCATCATGCAAAAGCTTTCTGATGAGAATCCTAGTGGTGGCAGTCAGGCTCCCATTCCTGACCTGCTTTTCTTTACCTGATTTGACTGAAGAAAGATTAGTGAAAGTGATGTGGGCAGAGACAGACATAGGAGAGAAACAGCAGAGAGGCAGGGATGGTGTTGGTTCAGTTCCATTCACGTGCCTGTCCCCAGGGGGAATGTTATTGACAGGGAACACAGCCAAATCCCATTTTTAATTTAAGTAAAACAAAGCAGCTGTCCTATAGTTTATATAGAAAAAAAACCAATTAAATAACTACCTCTATCTGTAATAGGAACACTAAGACTCTCCAAGATCAGTTGTAGAGAATGGTCCAAGAATTATAAATCTAAACAAAAGCTCAGCTGCCTATTGACAAAAGTCTTTCTGCACTTTTTACGGTCTCTCCATCTAGCACCATTTAGAATTGAGTGGGATGGAAATATGGGGATGGGAATGAAAAGGATGGGAAGTGAAATGAATAAAGAAAAGGAGAAAATAAAAGTAGTCAGCAGCAAAAAGGGGTGCAGAAAATAACCGCAAAATTCTGCTAAAAAGATCTTAAAAATTGCATGTCACATCCAATTCTTCAAACATAACCCATGACAGAGCAGCAATGTAAACTTTCTCATGATCCAGTCTTCAGTTTGTTCGCATATTGCATAAAAGAAAACATTCATAAAGGGATTATAAAGACTAACAAATGTTTAATGACTATTATAAATATGCTACAGAACCAAATGGTATGTGCTACACCTGGCTCTAGGTATAGAAGTACAAGTGCTACATCTAGTTAGAATCCATACCATAAACCTCAAATCCTTTAGCGGGAGTTAACCTGATTTGCAATTCAGCTGTAATATAATAAAGGTGAGTTTAGAATTGTCAAATATGAAGAGTAATCATCTCTATAACCAACAAATTGCAGTTGAAAAGTTACATTTCTGGGAGAGTATTTTAATTTTTACTGACACTATATGAGGAACATGATCTAGTTGGTACTGAATACAAACAGTACTATAGTGATATCTCTCTGTCCTTTGTTTAAATCTTGAAATTATCTGTCTGATTTGATCATGCTTGCAGCTATGCATAAGATAATGGTCATAAGAATCTTCTGCCTGGGTGCTGATTAGACTACAGTCGAATATATTCCCGCAAGCCAAGCTTTTGCTGCTAGCAAGCAGCCTCTTAATGGGCTGCCCACACAGTAGAAGTAAAATGAGCATGGAAAAGAAATGAGGCACGTGGGCTGTGGGAGCAGCCTCTGAAGGAAATGACAAGGCTGAGACTGTGAGACAGGAATGGTGGTAGCATGAGTTGAAACTAGGACAAGTGGAGTAAATGTGGGGCTGACAGTTGGGCCTTGTACCAGAAATAATGGGGAAAGAAGGGATGGCTATCAGGATAAGGAGAGATAGGCTTGTTAGTGAAACAAGAAACACCAGGCTTGTTTGGCAGGAAAGTTTGGGCAAACTGGGTTGCTGGTATGTGTCTACTCTTGGATCACAAACTTCTTTATTTTCTGTGCTGACACTGGAAGTCAAAAACACGGCAACAGGTTACATAATATAGCATGGCTTCTATGGTCCAACTCACTCTTTGACTATGTGTATCAAGTTCAAATTAATATTTAAACAAGCAAACAAACAAACAAACAGAAACAGAAAAAAAAAAAAACTCCATCAAAACCCCAGTCCAAAGCTGCTTAAAAATGGTTCAGTGGAGATACAATGTCACAGAAAGTAAAGGTAGTCAGAGAAAACTGCATCAGAAATAAAATTCCAAATGCTGATAAACTGAATAATCTCAAAGCATGCTGTATGTGTGTTGTATTTCTGCTACTAAATGCTGCTCTAGAAGATCTTGTGTTAATCTATGTTAGCTGAATACTTGTACAAGACCAAGTGTAAATGCTCTGTTTTTAAGAAGCTTAAATTCAACTGTTAAGTGTTATGGTGTAGGAATTTAGAGAGTTTTCTCTGTTCCTGTGTGCTGTCAAATCAAGCAACAATTCACACTATAGGAGAGGGCTGGCTACCATTGTATTTCTCAGCTTTGGATATGAACAAACTATTTTTTTCTCCCCTGAAAGTATAATTAATTGTTATTTTAAAAATCAAGCATGAAAAACTAGCATTATTTCCTGTGGTCAAAATATTGATTTTGTGGCAGGAAATAAAAACTCTCTGGGGGATACAGCCAAAGACAGAGAATGTGCACATTTTCAAATACAATCACATGAAAAATAATCAAATTCACTGCTACGAATTTCAGCAATTGGCAACAGATAGTGTAGGGAGCAAGTAAGCTGGCCATAGATGTGTCTCAAAAAGTCTTAATGTCATCTTAATCTAATTGAGTGATTAGTATAACCGTACCGTAATATCTAGGGTAATGATTTTTAGAGTCATCATTTATAGAAGCCAAGAGAATTAACCGGCATAAAATCCACAAAATCCTTGTAGTGCGCACTATATGTGGGAAGAAGACATGCTAATGGTTACTGCAATTATCTGTTATTCCAGAGGAATAGCTGCCTTTTGACGTTTTTGAACGTCTAAGACAAATCCAGGAGTGTTAACACAAATTGTTATGGTGTCTAACTTTTGTTCCCAGCAGGCTGGCTAGCATTGCAGACAGAGCCAAATTCTCTCCTGGCCTAACTACAATCACAAAATTTGGCCAAAGACAAATTTGATACATTGATTTCAAGAAAATTTCAGTTCCTGTGTGGTGCTCAGGGCTCTTCCAGAACAAACTGTAATAGAGGATGACTGTAAAACCACATTTGGTACTGAAAGCTTTGAATTACTATTCTTTCTATGACTTCCACGTAAATGACTGATCTTGCATTTTCATAGGGTTATTACAGTTGAGTATTTATTTATTTATTTAAGATATTTATTAAGACAAATAATTGTTTGTTTCTCTAAATACTATAGAAGCAACAAAGTGCCCAGTTTTAAAGACTGCCTCTGCAGATTAAAGGAGAAAATACAGAAACTGCATGAATCCTGATGATGTCTGTTCTGAGAATGCTAGTCTAAAACTGAGAGCAGAGAGATTTCTAAACTGTCCCCCATGCTTGCTATGTTCAGTCAGTTAGCTTACTGCAGATGTTGTTTTTTTTCTAGAGGCAGAATGAAAGTGCAGAAAGACACATCTGAGGAACAAAGATTATGATTACGCTTTGGAAACACCAGGAAAGAAAACATGGAAAACAGATTTGAGAGAAGCACATAAATAGAAAACAAAGGCTGGCAACTTTGATACGCCATATGGAGTGATGGGGTGACAGAAGAAGTAAAATAGTCCAAACACTGAAGACTTGGTGGGCAAGGCCAACAAATTTGTTTGCAGCAGTTATTCCAGGGATTCAGATTGGAAGGATGATAAATATTTATGAGGAAGTTTTTAAATTGCCATGGTGAAAGAACATGGTCAGTCTGTTAAAGGAATTGCTGTTTGCTGTCAGCATTGAACATAAGATACTGTGATCAGTGGTTATTCCACACCAGATGGCATAAATTTTTCTTTGATTGGATAGGGAAACAGTGATCTCTGTACAATCATGAATGTTCCATTCCTTTTCACATGTTCTGAGTGTGATATTTTCCATACATAACTAAGATCTCAGCAACATAAACAATTTCCAGTATTTGCAAATGCCCTTTATTTCTTTGTTCTTAAATTTTTGTGCAATCCCCAAATCAAAATCTCTCAACCCCAGCCCAAGAAAAGTACAAGCTGTGGCGACCCATCTCTGCAATTTATATTACTGCATTTTATGTTTGCTGCGCTGATAATGTCTCATGTGATGATCTGAACGCTTACTTGATTTCTGTAGGAATAAACTGGAAGTCACAGCTGAGTTGGATGGAGGTTTTTTTTGTTTGGCGCTGACCGCAAGGAATGCAAGCATAGCTCTGGGCAAATTCCCTGTCCCTGGGTGATCTTTGAGCCATTTGAGATAGTTGTGGTGAATTAGCCAAGTTGCATGAGAACAACCTAAGAATTCATTTCTCTTTACAGATACAATAAGACAAAAAAAGTGTGAGAATCCAGGCAGGATGCTTTAGGATGGAGAAGAGGGAAGGTAAGGGAAATGCAAGCTTGTGCAGGGGTACAGCTGCCACTGGGATTATGCACTTTATGATTAAGCACTTCTCACAGCTGTGTGGAAGTTCCACACACCAATACAGAGGCATCTAGTTGAGAAATGTCAAAAGGAGAAGAAAATAGTAAAGGAGAAGTGTCTTAAGTGGCCAGCAGACTGGAAATATTTTATTCAGCTGGGGGTAATGTCTGAGCTGAAGTTTGTGTTGTCTTTCCTGGCTGTCCATTCAGAATAGATGTGACAAAAATGCATGTGAAAATACCCATTTCTCACATCCAAGGAAGACCAGAAAATATTTCTTTCTTTTCATCAGCAAATAAATACTAGATATTCTTTTACTGTAGGCTAGTTATTCAAGTCCTGTCAGACTGAGGACACATTTTATTTTATCAGCTGGATTGCAGAACTACAGCCATTGATATGAACACATGGCTACACATATGTTTAGTCATTTTACTTTCCAAGGAACACAGCCAACCTGATCTTTGGATCTGGCAAAAATGTGAGCTATTAGTTTTTCCTGAAGCTTTTTCTGATCCTTTAAAACCAAACTTTTGTCATTGAAATAACCTGAATAAATTTTACCGGAAGATATTTCCAACCAGGTTTTCTCCTCCTCTTCATGATGTTCTTAACCCGACTGCTGATTAAAAAGTTAAGTGGACTGATTTCCAAAGCAATCCATTTATGTCATGACTACATGGCTTTGTGTCCCTGCCACTGTGTAAGACTTCAATCCTACTTCTAATTACTTTGGGTATCATTTCTTTAGGCCTGTTTCTTAATTCTCTGCTGTCTGTTTGGTTCTTATTTTAGCATGCCGTTTACTTTAGCTTTGTATCAGTATTGGTTTGGGCTCTGTTAAATGATTTTTGCCCATGTATTCTTGTGTATCCATTCAATGCATGAAGATGTGTCTTCAGAGTTCAGTGGAATTTTTAAGCTTCTGCCAAACACAATAAGATATAATTTCCATCTGCTGTAATATCATACCTTTTAAGATTGTTTCCAAGGTTTTCTTATATGCTTGTTGTTAAGTTTATTGATCCATAGCTTCCTGGTTTATCTTTTCAAGTTTTGGAAATATACATAGTGATAAAAAAATACTTCAGTTTTCAGGATTTTTTTCCTTATTCCAGTGAATTTGTATACATTTCATTTCATGATTTCACTTATTTCCATGCCAGTGACCTTTCCATAATTTTCCTGCTATAGCCAAAAGTTCATTTCTTCCTTAATCATTTAATTTAAAATATTAAGATATACATTATTTGCCTTAATTTTTTTTTTTTTTTTTTTTTTTTTTTGTCTTTAGTGCTATAATCTTCTGCTTTGCACATTTTCTCCCCTAACATACGTAGAAGTGTCTCAACAGCTATTGACCAACTTCCAAAAAATGTGTAATTGAGACATATTTATACCATCATGATTCATTGCCATTTATCTGGGATTATTTTTCTGCGGACTTCATATAACATATTTTTGATCTCATCTCACCAGGTGAAATGCATTCCATTTCATCTCCTGAGTGCATTCTTCTTTTCCTTTTTTACATTGTCCTTACATCTTTTTCAGCAATTAAGTAATTACTTTTAAATATCTTTTTCCCCCATTTCTCCTTCTTTGCTCTGATGTGACATGGTGGTTCCTATTGTGAGTTACTGAACGAAATGTTTGCGTAATCCCCAGCTGTGCTGGGGTCTGGATTTTCTGCACAATACCAAGTTTCAACAATTTCCTTTACCTTCTCATACTATGCCAAAATCTGTGTAAAAGGGTCATTATTTGGTACTAAATATAGTCTATAAAATTCCAAACAAGTTTTTCAAGCCTAGGAGCTTTTCTCTTAGCTATGATTCTTCTTTACATTTACAGGCTTTGCATTTGTCAGCTCATTGATGTGAGTGGATTTAATTGTGACTCCAGCAGCGTAAAGCAATGCTTTCCTCTGTTTCACAGAATATCACAAAGAATGAACTGTCACAGTTTGTTACCTTTGTCTCATTTCCAGTTATCAGATATAAATTTTTTCAGCCCCCGTTGGCTCTTGCATGGCAGACTTTTAAACTTGTCTTCAGTTTGCTGGACTTCCCTCAACTAACAAATTCATTGTATTCAAAACAAAACAAAAAAGACCCCTAATATCAGAGGTGAAAAGAACAGTTAAAGATATTCATTTGGCCCAACTCAGATAAGTAATGAGGATACAGACTGCCCCCAGACAGACCTGTTAGCTTAATGTTAGCCTTGTGAATTGTACTTCAGAAATAAATGCATAAACTACATATATCTGCTGAACATAGCAGAGAGGCTATTTGAGCAAAAAAAGGAGCATATTTGTTCAAGCCATATGTACCTGAATCAGAATCACTTGGCAGCTGAGGTTCCAATCTTGCTCTTTTACAAAAGCGTACTTAATAAAAAACAACAACAACAATAATAATAATAAAGCTCTTTCTGCCCATACAAAGAATGACAGATAACAGAAAAGATAGTATTATTCATACTTTAAATGAGAAGCAAGAATACTTGAGGTCACTAGCAGTCAGCATATTTCACTCTTTTGCTGGTTTTCTTCTGAGGATCTTGAGACTATTCAACAAGAGAAGCTGGATTATGCCCCCAGAATGCAGCTCAGTACATGGATTTACTGCTGTGCTTCAAATGTGATGGCAAGAAGTAATGATAGCTCTGATTGCCTACCTTTTCTACATCAGGAGTAGTCTACAACAACTTCATACTAGAGAAAATATCACTTCTGCTTCTGCCGATAGAAGCAGAATAGCAAATCCTTTCTACAGACGTGCAGTATTTTGAGTGATCTGGTTACAGCACTTTCCCAGGTGAAATCAATAACACCCTCAAAATCACTTTTGGTTCTATCTATACTAAAGATAAAAATGTTACAACATCCTTCCCAAACATCTTTTTTATAGATAGAAATGTCTAAAGTAGACAAGGCCAAGGTGAACTGTGAGCTCAGATCCACTGCTTAGTTGCCCTTCCTTTTTCTCTTTGAAGAAAGGCAAAGCAGTAATGGCAATCACTCAAGCACTCATTCACACACCCTCTTGTACAATAAACCAGAGAAAAGAAAAGTTCTGAATAAATCACACGCAGTCTTAATGGCCATTGAGGATTTCCACAGTCAAACTGAAACATTTTTTTTGGGCCGAGGCTGGATCTTTCAGCATCTTGAAAACATCTTTATCCACCATCACAGTATTGGCTCAGGTAGGACTCCTCTGTCTTCTGTGTCCAGGCCTGGGGCTCCCAGCACAAGAAATAATGGGACCTATTGGAAAAGGTCCCGAGGAGCCTATGAGAATAATCAGAGGGCTGGAGCACCTCTCCTAGGAAGAAAGGCTGAGGGAGCTGGGTTTGTTCAGCTTGGGGAAGAGAAAACAAGGAGACCTCCTTTTGACTCTCCAATACATAAAGGGAGCTTATAAACAGGAGAGAGATTGACTTTTTACATGATGAAGATTTTAAAGGGACAGAGATGTGGAAGTGTGCAATATTTATGATGAATCTCAAACTTCAGGAGAAGTGCTGTGTGCTGCACTCTTCCCGTAATATTATAAGAGGGAAACATTCCTAGGAACTGTCAAAGTTCCAGTAAGAAAAGGGATAAACATCTCTGAAATAAACTGCAGCTCAAATGGCTGCATCGTAGAGGAACAGAAAGAGAGCTAACTATTTCATTGCCCACATAAACAATATCTCCCAGACTTTGAAATGGCAGATGAGAATAATGTATTTTTTCTCTTTAATCTCACTTCAGTGCAGCGTTAACTTGCTCAATGCTGCTTCAAGATGTCCATCCTTCCTAAGCAATAATGCAGCAAGTGAAAATTTAAACAACTGAATAGAATGAAAGTCATCATCTCACATGCAGTGTAAAAATGTGAGAACTTTGTGTTATGTGTCCATGCACACGCCATGCAACACGTGGCTCATGAACTGTAACAGTAAGAGTGGTTATGAGGTTTGTGCAGAAGTCTTAAGGCAGAGACACAAGCAAAAAAGGAAATGTGTTGCTAGAGTCATATGTGAGCAGAAATAAGTATATGGTTTTCACTTCACTTTGAGCAAGTCTTACTCTGAACTGCTGCAGAGAAGAGATTCCAAGAACTCAAGTGTCTACAAACAGAAGTATGGGAAACTGAATTCATCAGTGATGGATCTGGCTAGCTACTTCAGCTCACTAGCATGCACTAGTGGAAGTAACTTTGACAGCAGTGTATCGGTGTAGAGCAGTACCATAAATAATGCCATGTATTTACACCAATCTTTTCCAGATGTTTTTTACTTACAAATCCCAGCTACACCCCTTTAAACCTCTTATCATAGGAAAAAAAAAAGGCTTGAGTTGGAAGGAACCTTAAAGCCCACCCAGTTCTATCCCTTTACTGAGTGCAGGGTTGCTACCCACTAAATCAGGCTTCTCAGGGCCCCACCCAACCCACCACTGAACACCTTCATGGATGGGGTAGATGCCTCCAGCAATGAGGATATATAAAGAGAAAGACACCATAACTTTGTAACTGCATAACCTCTGCAAAATTAAGTGCAAGCTAGAATTGGTAAGGTTACTACACAACCTATAACTTAGCTGAAAATCAGGGCTATTTATGGCAACGCTGCTGCTCTGACCTGGGCAAAGGTAAGGTTTTTTTAATTATTATTTTAAATTTTTTTATTATTTTTATTTTTATTTCTGGTAACTATTTTTGATCCTCCAATTAAAATAAAATGAACAGCTGATAAGTTGAAATAAAAGTGGTGAGAAAAGGAGTAATGAAAGAAAACAAGGAAAGAATACGAGGAAATGAAGATAAAACAATAAAAAGAGAAAGAGAAAATATCACTTCACAATAATTGAGTCAGAAAACAGAGGGGAAATACTGAGAAAGGGGAATAAAGGAGGAAAGAACAGAATTAAATGTACATTTAATTTCATCTCTGAAGTCTCACTTTAAAACCCAAATCTATTTAAATTTTAGCTGTGCCATGTATGTACATGCAAGCCCACAGCCTTTAGATCCCAAATGTAAATCTAGCAACAGAAACTTATGTTAACCTATTCCACACTTACTGGAGCAAAAAGGGGTTATTAATGAAGGCAGTTTAACTAATCAGAGAAGAGTAGAACATAGGTTTTTCTTCTACTGAAAATACCCTCTTCATTAGAAGCAAAAATGCAGCATCTGTAATATGAACAATTGTGTCACTTAAAAAGTATGTCTAAAAGTCAATGGACACTATAAATAAGTTAGCTGCTCATCACTATTCCTTGAGCACAAATCTATTGTACCATAAATTCTCCTAAGGCAACAAAAATCTTGTAGAAATTAATATACTTGCGAAAATCTTAAAGAAAACTTACCAATTAAGCATCAGATTGAGAAGTATAATGGAGAAAAATGCATTTAAAAAAAAAATCTGAATTCTGATTTTTTTTCTGAACAATCTGAAGAAGAATTTGTGAACTGAAAACAGAAAGCAGAGGTAAGTAATAGACAATGCAAAGACCTCTTTTTCCCCCAGATTAAAATTGTCAAAGAAGTGTCTAAGACTTCATAAGAAAAGATCTGTTTTGTTTTGTCTTTGTATTTTTGCACTGCAATTTTTAAAAATTATAATGGGGAAATAAAGATGTTTGATGCAAACCGTCCAGAAGTTAGTAATACTGGGTAAAGGATGCATTCAACTGAAGTAAAACCAAAGTAGTAGTGTGACTGGAGAGTTCCAAGTGTTTTGAATATCAATATTTAGTCTTAGTATTATCTCAGATATTTCTCATCTGGTTTTGACCTTCACTTGTTCACACACAACAAAAACTAGCTGCAGTGTTTCTTGTACATCTGAAAGGCACCAGGAAACGTAGCTGTGGTGGGGACATTTTACAGAGGACACAAAAAATGCCAGACAGCTGGAGAAATTCCTATGCACCACGCTGATTACAGCTGTGGTCAGGCTGCCTCCTGGAGTTTCCTGTGCCCAAGGTCAGATACTGCAAGGTGCTTCAGTTTTTCCTGAATTCAGCACCTATCACAGATGCACATCTCAGAAAGTTGCATCTTGACTGGTCATACAGTTAACATGAACATTGCTAAACATATCTGCAGCATGCTTAGAAAAGTGGATGGTGATGGTACTTTGGAAATACGACTTAAATGGATTTATTTACATACATCAAAGCAATATCTGGGAGCACGAGGGTGAAAAAAGACTCCCTGTACTCCCTGTACTGTTCTGCAGTTACAGTGCAAAATGATGGATACTGGTTGAGGAAGCTTAAAATTTGGATGACATTTCTTTGAGTTATTTGTAAACTTAATTTTGAACTGCCAGTTGCACGGTGCAGTGAATTCACTGGCTATTCAGATAAGAGCAGATAACCAGGTAGTTGTTCTAGGTCAACCAGACATGAAACAGCACTGATCCTGAAACAATTACTATGGTGCTGAGATCCCATTAAATGAGCTCCATTTCATAGCTAGAGAAACGTGATTAAAAGGCTTCTTGATCACAGCTGGCTTGCCCTTGGGCACAGGAGAAGTGGCCGTGCAGTTATCTGTGTTTGTCTGCACAGACGTCCTGCTGACATTTCTTTCAAGTTGCAGAAGTTCTTTATTTTCTTTGGAAAGGAGGTTAGAAAAACATTAAAATCCCCAGGGCCAGGAAAAATGTGTAGGCATGGATGTGTAGGCATGAAAAAATTTTAAGTAACTTCATGTTGATTAAAAATTGATGAAGTCAAAGTAAGTAAAAAAAACAACCTATAAGGAAACAAAAGCTTGAGATTGATTTCATGCTGTCTAGAACCTGCTATTTGAAAATGGGTGTAAGGTCCATGATGTGCAGCTGGGATTGGTCTGTAAGGTGTGCACATACACTGTGGGGCAGTGTGATTGTGTAATGTAATGACTTGATCCTGATCCTTGCACAGTCAAGGGTAAGATTTCCAATAACTTTTGTAGTTTAGGATCCAGATGCTGGAATGACGCATGTAGAATTCTCTTTGACAAACAATTCATTCTGTATGGAGAAAAATGTCTAAGAAATCAGAAGACTAAAGCTACTGGATAAAATATGCATATGACTGATAATGAATGTATGTGTAGTTGGTGTGGTGGGGTGGGTGGTGAATTTTACACTGCAACATAAAAAAACACAGACAAAACACTTCCCGTCTGGTTTCAGTCTATCATCTCACCTACCACTAGTGGTATGCAGGACTTCCATCCATCTCCTTTGCACATTAATTGATGAAACATGCCAAAGGTTGTGATGTTCAACTAGAAATGAGTTACAAGAAACCTAAGATTTAAACTCATTTGAATTTGTCTTAATGTGAAAACAATGGCCTTCATTTCTACAAACATCTATTGTAAAGTTGAATCAAACAATCCATAGAATCCTTAGAGTTGAAAGGGTCCTTTAAAGATTATCTAGTCCATCATCCCTGCAATGACCAGGGACATCCACAGCTAGATCAGGCTGTTCAGAGCCCCAACCAGCCTGACTGTGAATGTCTCCAGAGACAAGTCTCCAGGGACAGAGTGACTGAAGACTGTTTGATAGAGCAAATTCTCAGCAATAAAATAATATTTTTTCACCACAGTCACCATCATTAGCTATGCACTTTCACCAGTGATGAGCAAGAGCAGTCATGCCTCACTTGTAAAAATCTTCGTGGCTGTCCAGAATGCGGCTTGTCTTTCCTGTTGCTGTCATGACTACTGAAATGCACCACCCACCACCTCACTGTACTCACATCCACTGTTTAGTCTCTACAAATGTTCAACAAATGTCAATGAACATCAAAAGGTGCCATTTTTTCCACATGGAGGAACTCCATTTCACACCTTTGCCTCATCTGCACTTCCACATCAGACGCCATTCTGTCAAACTGTCCCTCTGCTGCCATCTGTTGCACAGCAACAAGATATAAGGGAAAGTTTGTGGGAAGGTTTAACCTCTACTGCCATCAAACTGACATTTGCCTCTGATATCATGGGCCAACATAATAAAACAGAAGGCATTACTTTTGGAGCAGCCTTCACATAAGAGAGATCCTAAAATACCTTAAAGGTGGCTGTAGCACGCCTAAGGGTGCTTCTTAGGTGAAATTAATCCCATCCCTGGCATGAGATACTTTAAAAAAGGTTGAGCAATGGGAAAGCGTGGAAACAAAATTATTCCAGGCTGTCTGAGAATCACGAAGAAGAATCCGCATTTGTTTATGTTACCAGAAGACTGAAAAATAACTTGCTTAGAACAATGAAGAAAGAAAACAACAAAAGCAAAATTCGGCGGTAGATAAACAGAGATCAAACTACCATGGGAAAATGGAGAAATCTCTCATCTGAAGAACAACAGGATACCTACTTATCTGAATAGAAGACAGAGTACAGCAGTGAATGAAAGAAAAGTGATGCTCTGTGATATACTGTTTAAACTGGATGGCCCAGTGATCCCGTGATCTTATCCTTGATGAGACAATGAGCTGATCAGTTTAACTATGGGGGAGATAACTTCTTCAGGTAGAAATGCTTCCAGTGCAAGAATGGAGGCATGCTTACTGGCAAATAAAGTTAGTTAAAACCACTTGCAAGAAGATGACTTCTAACACATGATTTAGTGTTTATTATTCCTTAGTTAATATCAGCTGTGTTTGTTTGTTCGTTTATTTGTTTGTTTTTCCTATAAATTTAAGGTTTTTTGCAAGTCTGCTTTCTGGCACAAACTGGGCTTTAGTACAAACCTTATAAAAGACGAAAGAAAAAAAGATTATGAGCATTTTGTAGAATGTGGGCGTAAGGCAAGTAACAATAAAAGGCAGATGACTTCAGCATTGGTTGTCTTCACAGAATAGTTATGTCTAGTGACACCTTGACTACAGTTTTGTGTGTTGTTAATACATGAATTAATGTAGCAGCAAGGCACAGTTTAGCCAGATGCGCTTAGAGAGCTGCATCTGCATCTCCTCAGGATTGTTTTGTTTTAAAGGAAGTTATGTGTATGTCCACGCAGATTTCCACATTGTGTTGAAGCCTACTCCTGCTTGTTTTCCACCCTTGAAATAGGGCAGTTCAATTGGACTGGTTGCTTTACTGTTAAGATGAATCTTCAAAAATCAGCTCTCACTAAGAAAGTACAACAAGTCATATTAACAACCACTCTTCTCAATAAAACAGTAAGAACGCTTATGTAGAAAAAGAAAAACAACAAAAAACAGAAAAGATTTGCAGAAGTATGTTTGATTGTATGTACACAGGGTCCTGTGAAATATAAAATAGATCAGGAACTGCATGCCTAAAATATCATCAGCACAGAGTGAGCCACTTACCACTGTCACTACCTCGAAACTTGAGCAAAGTTCTGGTAACAGGGAACTAAAATTTCAGCAGTGAGAACAACAACTAGAAGAAAACACATCTGAATGTGACATACATATCAATTTACTCTTAATGGATTGCAATTCCTAACACATATCTATTTTAGAACTCACAGATCAGTTTAGGAAATTTTAAAAAGACTGATGAGGTGGAATCACAATGGTAACAGTAACTGTTTCACACTTTACTTAGTGCAGCACAGCATCCTACAATCACTGGCACACTTGCTTTATGCAAGTGTGGTTTGCAAATGGTGGAAAATAAACTAACTGAAGGAGAACTGCAGATTTTTTTTTTTTAATTAATCAATCTTATTCTAAAATATGCAGATGAATGTTAATGAAAAAGCTAGTCAGAAAATAAAATTCTCCATACCAAGTTACATTAACCTACAGCTTTCACTTTTTTTTTTTTTTCTCAGCCCTCTGAGTTCAGCCCTCAATGCTTTGCTAGCCTGAGCAAGATGACCTCTCACTTCATTCTGGTCCATGCTAGTTCTCCTGTGCATCTATGTCATTTAGAGTTTTTCTGTACGTGGATGACCACGGCTGTACTCAGCTTTCAAAGTGCTGAACGGCTGCTAAACAGAGAACTGATCATGGATATGACAGTGCTCACTAGCTAGGGTGGGTGCAGGACACTGTGTAAACACTCCAGGCAAGAAAAGCTCTTCTTCAAAGGGCTCATGTAGCTGAGATGGATAAAAAGTGCAATGTCATATGCAAGACCTTCATCAGAGTGAGGTAAAAGCTGAGGAATAATACTGCAAAACATTTCAGGGTTTCAAGAAGATTTGTTGTAAGGGTTTCCAATGTTGAAGCTGATTAGGCACATGTATCTCGTCAATTACTGTAGGAGCTGGGTTTCTTTACTGCCAATTGCAAAATCCACAGATTTTGGTTAATAGCAACCCAGGCAGTCTCCGAGGTGGCAGACAAGGAGATGAGTTCCTCAGCCTTCCTACCATTTTTACCGGCTTCCTTGTCACACTACTCTGGGATAGCAGAGCACAACAGCCACATGTTATCAATACTACAGAGAGGAGTGTAATGCCAACTGATTTGACTCCTTAAAACATGAGTTTTTCTGTCAGGGAAAGCCTCTCCTGAAAGTTAACAAGACCTGTTGTGATGCTGTAAATAGGTGGCAAAGAGCTAGGTTCCAGGCTGGTTAGTTAATCTCCCAGGCACAAACACACCCAATTTCTCTGGAGAGAACTATTGATACTCCCTCTTATGACAGGGCCAGCATCTGTTAGCTCTAGCAATATGAGCTTTAAAAAACCTGTGCAAATCATCACTAGCTCTCCAGAGTTTCCTGAATTTTCAGGAAATTTTTCTGCAATATCTATCATTTCCAGACTTGCATTCATCTGGATACATATCAGGAGTAGTTAAAGTGGCTTGAAATTCTTGGGGGGAAGAAACTGCACCCTAATAATACAGTGCTAACAGTATTAAAATGAGTAAGCTGCCAATAGTTAATGCAACATTTACGAAAGTCTTTGCTGGTTTCATCCAAGTCATACCCTCATCCAGTTACTGAAAATGCTGTAACCTCCCATTCAAACCTTCCCCTCTAGCCCTTACTAATTCCTACATTTTTCTCATTCCTCTGCTGCAATGTTAGTGTACTTACTAAAGTGTGGGTACCTAACTCGAGGTCCAGCTGCTACTGTTTGTGAGCCAATAGGACTGTGCATATTTTTGAAACACTGAGGCTGCTGTTATTGCAGAAAGTAAATGTGTTACCCCGATAATGAACGGCCAGCTGGCTGACCAGTTTTTGCATATGTACAGTCAACATCTATTGTTCTTCCCTTCGCACTGTTCTGAGAGATTCATCACAGATTAGTGTCCTGACAGAAAACTTCTCTCAGTCCAGAACTCACAGGAACCCTTAGATTCTTCTTTCTCATTGGATCTTACAAGAAAACAATAGTAAAGGATGTAATACTGTCTGACATAAAGAAATTTATTAGAGATACTCTGTATAGGATTTAAATATCTATTTATAAAGCAAGACAAACTTTAAAAACAGAAACATTTTATGTTAATGTATATAATTACAGATAAGCACATAAGCCAAAACAAATGTGGTGAGCTGTAGATGAAATACTCTAGCTTTTGTTTAAGCTGTGTTTTAATGTCTTAAAAAGATATTTATGTTGTGGTATGTTTCCTGGACTGAATATCTATGTTATATAAAGGCCACTGAAGTGCTCCCTTCCCCCTTCTGCTTACGGAGTCTTTAAGTTTAAGCATCAGTCATCATCCACCTAAACATGAAAAGCCATTTCTGATGTTTTTCACTCAGTGTTTTCACTATCTGTAGAAGTCAACAAAAGAAATAAAAAAGTATAAAAGAAGTTAATGAAATTTTATCAAGCATGAAATGGTGTTTTAACAAAACAGGGGGATTTGCTGAAGTAATGTTTCACTAAGGAAGGAAATACCATTGACTTTATTACAGCTGCCTAATGTTTTCCACGAACTGCAGAAAATAATTCATTGTATCTTAGTGACCTACAATAACAGCTGACTGCTTGCACTTGATGGAAATGTGATTTGTGTCTACTAAAAATTAACTATTTAACTTCTCCATGTTGTTCTTTTTGCAGACACATTGATATCCGCTGCATTCTGTTTTGAACTATTTCCCGAGATGCAAACTCCAGTAAACACAAACATCAATGGCTATGCAGTGTTCTACCATGAAGGAAGAAAAACGTGGGCAAACAGCGTGTTGGCTGCAAGAGCCTGCACTCAGATGAGGCCCCTTCTTTCTAAGTCATTTTACCTCGAAGATTCAGTAACATGACAAAGGAATGCTTCAGACTGCTGTACGTGGGCACACACATGCATGTTCAGCAGAAAGTTCCATGGTGAGAGAGACAGAGGAGATGCTGAACTAGTAAAGATTTGGGGCTGGATTGGATAAAATGACAATGTCAAGGGAAAAGTAATATCTTGCCTATGTAGTCTGAAGAAAAATGAGTGGAGCTGAGGCAGGGAAAAATGGGAACAAAATCTTTTGAGACTTGTCAGAAGATTTACTTCCACTGTAATCACTGCCTCTGAGAAACAGGAGACAGATGCAAGCTGTTCTACTGCAAATGACTGTGCTGGAAGTCCAACATATCTCATATTCTCTATGCAGTACCATCCCTTCTTTACACAATTTATAGAATATGTTTTATCCTTGCTTACTAAGAGCATCTAGATTTTGTACACACACATCAGTGAAGGTACGTGTGTATATACTGTACTGACCCATATCTTGACAAACTATGTATGTAGGTAAATCATATATTCAATATCTGTGAACATATGCATCTACATTGCACATCTATACAATCGCTAACAGATAGCACTGCTGTTTAGTAGGGAAGAAAAATCTGACCAGGGATCTCATGCAAATTTTACTTCAATAGAAGGTGACCTGGGATCCTTTATGTTCATTCAGAGTAAAAAAAAAATGAACAGTTCACCTTCAAATTTGACTGGCAGTGAACGCCTCCTTAACTGGTATGAAAAATAGGTATGCATCTACTATGAGCTTAGCTGCATTCAGAACATGAAGAGGACTCTTTTCTCACACCTGAAAAACAGCTGTACACACTTGAACCACGCTGTCTGTTTTTTTTCTAGTCTTACTTATTCAAATTAACGTAGCTGTCATGAATTCAGAATTACTTCCACTGAAGTAATGAAACCACACAGAGGTAAAACTAGTGCAGGGAGACTCTGGAGTCTCAATTCTGCAATTCCCCACTGCTATGATTATTTCAAGTGTGTGAATTGAAGGACTACTTCACACAACTGAAATGAAACAAAACAATAAGCAGCGAAGTGTTAAAAAGGGTACTGAAAATGGACAATAGCCATTTTAAATGGGTTGAAACACTCTGCTGTTAAAACTGCTTTAGAAGTCTACACCTCCACTTTGCATGATTGTCAGGAATTCACATAGCGAGCACTGAAATTATTCTGCAGCAAAGAAGCAGGCTTCCTACTCACAGAAAGCATGATGGCATGGATGCCTAGATACCACCTGTTGAAACATGAAAATTGGTTGCATTTATGCACATAAAGATGAAATTAGACTCAACAAATGGCTGAATTATCAAAGCGAGAAGGAACCTGTAGCTGTCAAACCACGACAAGCTCATACAATGAAAAGTTTGACTCTTCTGACATTGGGAGGGCATTGAACAAAATTCCTTGAGACTGTAATGTGCTTTGTTGGGCTTTTTGTTTATTTTATCCTTGCTTTCTGTCAGAAGAAAAAATGATTAGCATGGGCTGCAAGCAGTCTTAATGCCTCCAAGAGTCAATTATATCGAATTAATTTCAATTCTATGAAAAGAAGCTTATATTTATATAGACCTCCATTTTTCCTTTTCAGGCATTTAAAAGAATGAGAAGAAATTACATAAATTTTGATAAACTGGTTAAGAACACTGGTGGCATATTTATAATGAAAATCAAATTCTATAGAAAGACAACGCTCATTGTTTAGAGTTTTGTCACAACCAGCCATTCAGATGAGTGCATCCCATGGCAAGCTTATATGGTTCTTAAAACCTGAGGGTGGGAATCTCAGATAATCTCTTGGTCAAGTTCATAGGAAGCTTTCATATGATGCAAACCACTTCATAAAAAAATAACACTGCAAAGATATCTGTCTCAGTGGGCATTCCAATAGCATACTTCAGACATTCATTGCATAGCTGACATCACTCTCACTGATACTCATTCTCTAATATTAATTTCACTGGATATATTCTTTGGGATATAAAAAGTAAAATATAGCTAATAAATGGCTTTTCCTACACTATCATCTTCTCTATGTCACCTTTGTTTCCCCTTCTCACTAACTAAACCACATTGAAACTTTTATTCCCCCTCTGCACAGAAATTTTTCTCTGCCCTATTAAGGATTAGTCAGAAAGCAATAGTAAAAATATATCTGCCATATTGTTTTTGTCCTCATGTGACCCTAACAGTGAGGTTAAGGAGATGTAATTGGCCCTATGGGGCATCCAAATGTTTACAGTATAGTTATCAACGCTTTTCTCAGAGTGACTTAATGTACTGCAGAATTTCATATTTTAATATTATTCAAAAAAAGCCTTACAGAAATGTGCACTGGAAAACCTGTGCAAAGATTAGGAATGGTCAAACATTATAATATCGGGAGATAATTAATTCAAATTTTAGTACATGGGAACACATGGACAGAGAAATTTAATTGTATTTCTCAGTCTCTTTTTTTTTGTGTGCATTCCCTCTTTTGAGTCTGCCCTGATTCATAATGAGAGCCAACAATGCCAAACGAAAGTGAGTGAGGCTATGAACAAAATAAGCCTCTGGATAGGCAACCTCACATCCATTGACACCTATCTCAGGACACACAAGGGTCCAGCTACACAGTGAGTGCTGGGAGACAGAGGTAAGGATCCACAGATCTACACAGTGCTTCAGCTAAACCTTTGAGTCTCCATGAGTAGTTCTAGTTGGAGAATATTGCAAGCCTACAACATCGGTAGGCATTTTCCATTTATTATCTTCCTGTTGCAATAATCTTACTTAGCCTAAAACTCTGTACGTCAATTGATTTTACACCTCTGTACACTTATTGATTGTACAGCAAGCAAGGGATTTAAAATCAGCCCCTGGAGTGTTCTGCACACTTAAAATGAATTTAATCAATTGTTGCAAAACAATCTCATTTTAGTGTGCTTCTCAGTATCTGATACATCAATATTTTCTTATCATGGCTTCTTAACAGTTTCTAGATATGCTTCTTCAGCAGAGTTAGATGCATGTAACTTCAGCTATGTCAATTACTTTTACTGTATTGTGGGTGTGTAGCAAAATGCATCTCTAGTGTTTTGTGTGGTGTCTTTAGTAAGGTGCCAGCTTTCCTGTCAAATGCAGAAATCTAGAGGGAACTGGTGAAGGGAAACCACATGGAACACTCTAGTGAAAGAGTGAAGATTGGAAGCCCTCCATAATATATAAGCATTAGTAATTATATTACAAAAAGAAACTCCATAAATAGCATATGGTAATATGCTGAACTAACTGATCATCATCAATTAAAATGTGCACTTGTACTTGTTAAATGCACCCATACAATGAGACAGATTGCTTGCCAGGTGCTTTTGCTTTCTTCTTTTCTAAAAATCTCTGTGAAACAGCAGAGATAAATCCACGCCTTGATCACCACACTAACTGCTGAATGACACAAGCCATTGCAACTGCAATATCTGGTGCAGAGCTCATGTTATATTCTTCAAGCCTTAGCTAAAAAGAGTTTGCAATAGACAACTGATAGAGAAGCTGGAGTCTCTCAAAGGTTTACCTCTCTCAGGGGTCCAGTGGACTGTAGCTTCCATGTCTGACCTCAAGAAATACCTTTCTGTGGTGTCTGTCAGGTTACCAAGGATGTGCTGCCATTTCAACCCCTGTCAACCCACAGAATGGATACAGGCAAGAAGGGCATCTCTTTCACAGGCTAAAAGAGCTCAGTGTATATATCTTGCTAGAAGCTGATGCAAGCAGTTCCTGGAATGGTGAGACAGCTCATCTGTAATTTGCTTTTTCTTTAGTCCCACAGCTGCAACAGCAGTGGGCAGTGGAGCCAGATGAGTGTAAAGAGAATTTGCTAAAGGCTGGCCAGGAAGCCAAGCCACAGGCAGAGACACTGGTACATAAAATACATTCCAGTGGTTGGCATCTGGGCCCTGCAGCTGCCAAGCACACCCAGTGTGTGGCCATGGGTGTTGGCTTCAATACTAGAACATTTTGAGGAGGAGGCCAACAACCAGTAACCAGAGAAGGCAGCGCCAAGTTACCACAGAAATTACATTCAAGTGCCAATTTGCTTGCTATTTCAAACGACAAAATTTTATCTCCTAAGTATTGTTTTGAACATACCCCTGTGACAGTTAACAGAAATACGCTGATATTTGCTAGCGAGAGGAGGGTAAAAGCCTTATATAAGTGAAATTATGTTTCTTAGGGCACTGGTTAACAAAACAAAACCATACCCATTATCCTTCTCCTTAATTAATGTACATGTTTCCTTAGAGACCACAGCTCTGTTGGGGGACACAAGTCTGATGTATTTCTTTCCAAGAGACAGCACAGGGAGAGTTTTATAAAACAAAGATAGAGGTAAAATGAAAGATATGCAACAAGGCTGAGTAAGTTTCAGCTCCAAAGGCAGGTTTTATATGCTACTAATACATGAGCAGGTCAGAGTATCATGTAAAAAAAGAAAGGCTATATTAAACCTCTAGAACATAACAACAGGGATCACATGGCTTAGAGTATTTTATATCTGAAGAGATGTATGCTACAGAGTCACAAACTGTCTTCAACTGTGTATCCATTTCTTTTTGTTGGATACCATGTCACAAGAGGCAACTGCACTTCTGTTAGGAGTAGGTAGGGTCAACGTATATGCAGAATCTCTGCCTTCCTTCTGGGATAGTTATCTTTGAAAAACAAAAGGCCTGAGGTACGGAAAACACTTGAGTCACATATGAGAAAAACACCAGTTAATTTACCCATTGGAACACATGTAAATCAGCCAAAGGGATTATTGTTTTAAACACAGCATTCATTTCCTTTGAACAGTTCTTGAGTGCACTGCTCCTGCACAGTTTTGCAGTCTCTTTTTCCCCAAACCCCAAAGCAGTTCTGGAGTGCAGTGCTTCTCTGAAGCAGAGCTTTCTAAAAATTTTATAGCAAGATCCCATCTCAATGTCTCTCACAGACCTCCCACCAAATCTTCTCACTTCCTACCATCTGCAAATTCAGTAAAAAATCTGAACATGAATCAATGGTTTTCTCTGGCTCAGTAATCATTCTCAATAATGATTTTGTCATTGAAACTTCAGCACTGGTTCTGCTGAAGATTTACAGGCCAGAATGGAATCCAGCATTCTGGCCATTAATTATCTTTTCTGGCCATTAATTATCTTAGCTTTAGTGCTAACAAAAAAAAAAAAAAAAAAACAAACAAACAAACAAAAAACCTAGCCTAGCAAAGCCACTGAACTACTGAATTAAGCAGATGTAACTTTACAACTTCTTGGGATTTAATTGAGAAAGACAACATAGACATAACCATTTGAAGTACATATATATATATATATATATATCATATATCCTGCTTGCATTGCACATGATCTTGACTAAATAAAAACAAAACAATCAACCTCATATTGGACCAGAAATTTGCCAACACATCTCAGCAATCTACTCATAATTTTATTTTGAGATCCTAGTTTTTAAATGCCTATCTCATTCAAGATTATAAATTAGTGGTGAACTCCTCAGCAGTTGACACTGAAAGATGTACTAGTCATCTTAGATGACAGGAATGTTTCCTTAACACAGTAGCAAAGTGAAAAGCAACTACCTTAAATCTTAGCTTAACTCAGTAAATATTTTTTTTGAGTCTGAAGATGATCACTGCATACTAAGTGTTTCATCTTAATTTGTTTGTTATAAACAAGTTCACTTCAATATTAAAAAAACACTGTTTATCACAGAAAACCTGTGAATTACAATGGTAATGAGATGTTCTTCCTTTCCCTTCACTTTCCCTTTCCTGATCTCTTCCCTCAACTTGCCTTATGAGCTCACTGCAGATCTTAAGTTCTTGACATTTCATTTCATTCTCAAGAAGGGTATTTCTCTTTGCTATTGTGCTCATTTTGGTTCTCATGATACTTACCTTTTCATGATGATTGCAGGCTGAAGAAATTTAACAACAAATATCAGCTGTATTTTCTTGATCTGACGTAGAAACCACACTTGCAAGGTTTGTTACAAATAGCTTAAACAGGCTTGACTTTAAAACTTCATTTTGTTTCTCCTTTTAACAACATTCTCATTCCTGCCTTTTCTTTGTCTCTCTTGGCCTTTTGGGAGAGCATATCCATGTATCAACATGTAGCTCCCAAATGATCCCTGTGGCCACTCTGATCATCATTATCCTGAAGATTCCCACAGGCTGATCCCTGTGGAAGTTTTACCAAGTATCTCAGCTGTTGGGATCTCATGTTCCACTCATCAGTGTCTCAGGAGGTGGTAATTCATTTGCATTATTGACAGTGTCTGAGGTATTCTCTGTAAATCTTTGCATGTTTTGTCTCCTTGCAGCACACACTTCTCATCACACACAAAGTGAATCCACTTTGATTGAATTTATAAAGTCAGCATGTGCTCTTATTCTCATTTTCCTAAGCTAAAAAACTTAAAACACAGGTGTTACCACTGAAGAGTGTTGGAAACTAGCAAGAGGATAGGTCTTCCTTTTTCCCTTCTTTCTCATTCCTCCTCATTATTACCATTATTAATTCATAACTCTTATTGCATTTCTTGCTGCTGTAGCTTGCTAGCCTTCTCTTCCACCCCTGCTGCGAAGCCAGGCCTCTCCCGTGGCAGCCATAGCTGCACAGAACGTAGCACTACAGCCTGGCTCAGCCTCTGTTCAGACACAGCATCCAAAGTGCAGGCTCTGCAAGAACCAGTAGAGCCCTTTAGGAAAGAGCAAGTTTTTCATCTGGTGCTTTTAAGCAAAAGCAAAGAACACGCGAATGCGCATGAAGAGGAAGTCAGAAGTCGTCTTGTGACATGTTACACAAACTGAAGGCTTGTGGTTCCAGTAGGCAAAAGGAAACTGAAAAACCTTTCTGCAGCGCGGAGCCCCCAGAATTCCTGCAGTAAGGCCTCGTGGTGGCCAGCACTCCCCTCACTGTATGATGGCTGTGCTTCCAGATCAACCCCAAGTAACAGACTCCCGGTGCTGCAGGCACCCCTCAGCACGGGCAAGGCCCCTAGCAGAGCCCAGCCCTGCTCCTGCCACACCTGGGACCCCAGGAGAGGAAGCACAACTTTTTTCGCTCTGGATGCATCAATATTTCCCTGGTTGCCTTCCGGACCAGGCTCTGCAGAAGCACCCCGGCGTGGCTCTGTGCTGGGTACAACGGCGTTTGCAGCTGAAGGCTGCTCCCCGCGGCCGCTCCCCAGTCCCGTCTGGGCGGCAGCTTCCCGCTGCCCTCACGCGGAGGAGAGCTCCCTGCTGCGGAACAGCTGCGGGAACCGAACCGCCCGGCTCCCCTCGGCCTGCTGGCGGCAGCCGCGCTTCCCCTCGCTCTCGGGCGGTCCCACGGGCTGCGCAGAGCCACAGCACCGCCTGCTGCCCGCCGGCGGCCCCGAGCCTGCCGTTTCGTGTCCTGTTCCCAAAGTTCGTGTCCTGTTCCTGTTTTGTTTTTGTAAACCAGTCACCGCACACACCCAAAGCCCCCAGCCCGTCTCTCTTCGAGGACCAGTAGCGATTGCATGTGCTGCGACTGCTGGCAGGAGCCCGCTCAGCCCTCTAACTCAGGCCTTCTGCCCACTAATGCTGTAGGTAAGCGCAGCTCTCATTTATAATAGGATTTGTTCTCCCTTATTTTCTTGTCCCACAGATATTTTAGTTTATTTCAACCTTAAGTTTTTAGGTCTCACACATTTTTTATTTTATTTTATTTTTTTTCCTGTAGAAGGCCTTGTGCCAAACAGGCTTGTGTTGAAATAAAACCTGTGATTGTTTAGTGATGGGACTATGGCATCAGCAGGAGCTGGCTGCACTGAGAGGACAGAATCATTTTGTACTTCTTCTCCTGCAGTCCCAACCATGGCAGGAGTGAGGCTGGGCTCCTCCAGAAATGCACAGTCCTCCAAGGCAGCTTGGGTGCAGTGGGGCCTTGGCTCCTCCAGCAGCTGGACCACACAATGGAGATTGCTGCTGAGGTAGCATTGCCATTTGTGAAAGCTAAACAGCATCCTGGGTGTCCCTCACTGTCCTTACACGCCTGGCCTTGGCTTCTGTACAGCCATGCTGAGTTGAGCTCTTTCCTCCAGGTTTGTAGCCTCAGCACTGATAGCTTAGACTTGGCGTGTGGTAGTCCGGACTTGCAGCTTCTGGGACTGCCATCTGCATAGGCATGGATATAAAAATCCAAGTTTGCATAAGCCCATATATAAATGACAGTCTTTTCGGGCTTTGCAAACAAATTCATGCCGTTGTATTTCCCTTCACCTCCACCTTTTCTTTCCTGTCAGAGTAAAAAATGTCTTAAACTCCTCCAAAGAATCCAGAGCATGCTGGAAAAAGCTGGAAGAGTTATTTACCCTGGGCACTACAGCATATTTCTTTCTTAACCTAAATCTTGGAAGCTACTGAGCTCTTAGACTTTAATTAATACAAAATAAATCTGAGGCAGATATTTGGCATGGGAGAGTTTAGTTTTTAAATGTAGTGATTAACAAAGTTATAAACCATCTTACAAAGTAATGGAAAATAGGAAATGCTTGTAAAGAGCAATTCTGTTGATCTTTGCATATGATATATATTATCAAATATACTTCCTCACTGCACGGTTAAGGATGTTATCAAATACCTGTATTTATTAATGAGCTACTACTGATAAAAATACAATTTTATAAGAAACAGACTGGTGTATAAAAGTAATAAAATCTGCTTTTGTACACTCACATAGGCATGTAGTGTGCCTAGCACGTAATCCACTATGCCAGAACAAAAGGGTTATTAGTAAATGGGCACATTACAGGCAAAACAGTCTCAAACTGGGCAATTTAACTTTATTTATTGCCAACTTAAAAATAGGACTGTTGACAAACCAAAAAGACAGTTAAGCAAACTTAGAACTGTTTGTGTGTTTGTGTTGAAAGGGAGCTTAAAGATCATCATTGGGAAATGCATTTTTTTCCTTTTCTTCAGGCTGAACTTCAGTCCAGCACCTCTTTATGCGTCCAGCTTTGTCTTCACGAGGTGTCATACTCAGTCCTTCCCAGTGCTTCTAGAAATGTGAATAGAAGCAAAGGAAGTTGGTATCTGCGTGTAGTGTTTTCTTTTTGCTGCTTGTCCTTCTTATCATTTTCGTCATCTTTTCCACTTCTCCTTCTTCCTGATTTATTTCCTGTATGTCTATCTGAGTTATGCTTCAGCCCCTCAGAGGTGTCCCAGCCTCAGCCTGCATCTCTCATTTCCAGCAATGCATCTCCAGCCATGCCCCAGTGATTTTCCCTTTCATGTGTCACTCTTCCATGTCTCCTCCATTTAAGCTGCCCCGCAGCTACTGCTCTTTTCAAACATTACTTAAACTTGCAATTCTTATGAAACGTGACTGAGGTGAAGACTGAAGTCTCCAGTTGCTCTGAAGAAGACAAGGCAAATTATTTGCTGTAAATCTTTATTTGGAAGAGTAAATAGACAATATTAAATTGTACCGTGACCTCCTAAGAACTAATTAGAACAAATTATGAATTACTATTCAACTTGATCCTATAGCATCCCACCTGAAATAAAAGTATACCATTAGAAACAAAATGCATACATGATAAAACAGTGTGCAGTCAGAGGGAAATGGTTACTGCAATAGAAAGTTGCCAAAATAAATATATTTTGACTAAGGAGCAGTCTGCGTTATATAGTAAACCTACTTTTCCACATTTGCAACTGAAAGAGTTGCATTACAGCAGGATGGCATAATACTTTATTCTTTTTCTTTTTGTCAGTAATTTTTCCCAGCCTTCTTCTGAGAAGTCATTTATTTTTGCTTGCCTCCTTGCCTGAGATAAGGTGCAAAGAGAACCTGCAGGCTGATAAAAGATCTATCCTGCAGACCTTTCTCAAGAAGTTAATTGCATCGAACTGCTCCAGTTTTCATGAACTGCATATAGTGAAAAAATGCTACATTTTGCACCCTGCCTCCTCCCTGCTGGGTAGCAGTAACTTCATGTTTCTGGTGTTTCACATCAGTATACTTTATTGTTTTTGGAACGATGATTGTGTCCAAACAAAGCAGGTAGGTTTACACACATGAGGAAGCCAATGCAGTCAATGATAATTTAAAGTATTTAAATTTAATATTTTTTGCAATAAGTGAGCTTGAAGGAACTAATGAAATTTTGTAATGAAAAGAAAGTCCAAAATGTATCTTTTTATTTTTTAAAAAGCAGTAGCAGACCCACCACAAAAGAATAAAATATATTTAAATTGGCTTCAAACGGGTTTGTTTTTACTATGGAGCGGGAAGTAGCTGCATCTTTAACAGTCATAGATTTTGTAATGCCCTGAGGAAGTAAAAGTGCTTCTGTCATCTCACAAGGATATTAGTAAAGGCTTGTAAACAAATGCATGACATTATTCAAACGTGTATAATGAGAAAAGCAAAAAAAAAACAAACCAACAACACCTTTACAAACACCTGCTTTGAAACTAAAATAACTATATTATAAAATAGCTATAATATTCCTCTTGTGTTGAGATTTCACCAGGTACAAAGGAGCATCAGGAAATGTTACATGGTGTATGTTTTATGGAATATATTCCTTCTTCTTACATTATACAAAAGTATGAGAATAGTGGTGAAGCATCCTCCCCTAGAAGTAATAGCAAAAAAGCCAACAAAGCAGGCTTGTTAAGATTCATGGCATTTAAATTCCATCACATTTTCTAAATATTATGTTTTTGTTTTCTAAATATTTGTTTGTAATATTTGTAATTTGTTTATTCGTATATATATAATATATATAATTTATATGAAAATGCAGCTCTTATTGTTTTAATTATAGACTTTGTATGTTGTATGCCAGGAGACCAGCAATAGAAAAACCGAGGTAAAAAGACACTCTTTGTATGTTTGGGTCATTTTTCAGTAGGCATGAAAGAGCGGGCTGTACTGGTATCCTAAAGGGTTCATTGCTGCCATAGTTCACATAGATAACTGTACCCTCAGCTATCCCATCTAAAGGAAGCAAAAGATCATTAACAGCCTTTTCCTTCCAGATATTTCCTTTCTGCCAGAGGGAATTCAGTTTTTGTTCTGGAAGTGAGCTAAAAAGCTGGTCTATCTTTCGTTTGTGAACAAATCTGTTCAGACCACTGCCTTTTGCAAGATAGAAATGAGCCAGAGATTGCTTGGAATGATGCACAGTTCCATAGAGCTTTTTGAAAGATTCACTTAGGCGCATAAGATAATATTCCATCTTCCTGGAATCTTCATTTAGCTGTTTTCTATTTTCAGGCCAGAACAACAAGGAGGCAAGAAAGAAAGGCTCTACACAGTATGAATTTGGTTCCACTCTGTCCAGAATACTTAGAAGTTGAATTCTTAGCTTTTTAAAATGCTGTAACTCAGTGGATTTAGGATTAATGCAGTTCAGAACAACATTTGCCAAAATAAAATTCTGTTTTTCTTTTAGTGTTGCTTGTGAATTCTCATCACACAAAAATGCATATGCACGTACTATGTTTTCTATTTCTCTGTCATCATTTCTGTCATTTTTGAGAAGGTATGCCAAAAGTCCAGAAAACGAGTCTGCTTTGGAAGCCTCCACCATCTTTCTGAATGCTTCTATTTTCTGAGTCAAGGGCCACCTTAAGAACTGTTGACTTCTCAGTTGGTCAGTGTTCCAATCACAAAATATTTTTGTGTATTTGGTAAAGCATTCTTGAACCTTCTTGTATATGTTTGCTTCTGTAATTTCTCTTTCATTCATCTGTGTTTTGAAAAACACAAAGTAGTCTTCAAAAAAATCAAATGCCCTTTTCATATGTGATTGCAAATTATTTATAAAGCTGGAATAACGCTTAAGTGCTGCAAACATTTCACTCTCTATGTTTAAGCCACTAATTTCTGATAGATGCTTTATCATGTTTTCTCTACACTGCAAGACTTCCTTGTTGATAAAAGGAACAAGCATAAGGACATCAATAATATGAAGACCAGTTTCTATCTCTCCCAGATAACCAGAAGTATTGTAACTTTGAAACTTTCTTTTAAGCTTTTGACGCTGGGAACGTACATTGTCTTCATTTTCAGCTTGCTGCTGAGATAGTCTGAAAGCTTGTGAAGCACTGTGAGCGAGATCTAGCAGATGTTCCAGTTCCTCAGCTGTTAAACTTGCACTCTTTATTTTGTGGTCTATCCGGTACCTTAGCTGACTTTTAAAGACTCGACCTAGTGTATCTGATATGTATGAATTGTGTGGTGCTCGCCGCTTGGCTTCTTTGGCCCAGAGTAAAGCTAAGTCAAAATTTTTTTCTTTGATGTAAAAGTGTCTTGCTAAGACTTGGCAAATGAGAGCATTTTCCTTAAATCTATTGGAAGCTTGTCTTAACACACATTCCACCGTAACAGACTTCTCTTCTATTTGAATGGCTTCAATTAAAGGGGAAAACAACGTATCTAACTCATCGCCATGTTCTTTGCGCTGTCTAGTAATCAGCAAGGTTTGTATGTCACAAATAAGTTTGTCTTTCTTTAATGAAGACTCATAAAATAAATAAAATAAATCCTCATTCAATAACTGCAATATAATTTCACTTTTAGACAAGTTATAGGTTAGCTTAAATTCTGTTAGGCAGGCCCATGCTATCAATGGGTGAACAATACGTAGACCTCGGTATCTTGTGTTTTCCTGTATCTGAACATACATTAGAATATTAGAACAAATTCCCATTTTTTCTATCAGTCTGTCTTTGTTGCCAGTCTCTCGAGACTTAATTCTCAAGAATTCTTCACACAGTGATATTGGAAGTGCAGATGTTCCTACGTAAGAGTTCAACAGTGTTAGATAGTAAACAAGTTGTGCTGGTTTAGAGTCTATATTCAAGTTATGCAAGGTTTTTTTTACCACTTTTTCTATGTACTTTGGATCAAAGTTTTTCTTCATAATCATAAACGAATAGAAATTGTCAGGATTTTTATGCATCTTTTCAATATCCTTTAGTTTCTGATCAAAGGCTCTCTGCTCTTTTTCAGAAAGAACCTGTTTCAAAGAAATGCTATTCAAGGGGTTGATTGTGGAACTTTCATCAGGATTCTGAGATCTCATACAGTTTAGAATGATCACTAAAGGATTTACATATGGAATGCATTTTTCTGTTATAGCTTCCTCGATTTCTTTTTGCAGAAGATAGACGTTTTCTTGATCTTCAAAATCATCCACAAGAAGTAACACTGGTAAATAGCCACTGTTGTTGTTTGCTCCATAGGTGACTAAAGTTGTCAGCTGCGTTCCAAAGTCACCTGTTTTGTTTTTCAGAACGGCACATCTGAATTGCTTTCGGAGGTTCCATAGGATATGCATAGCTAATGTTGTCCCACCGCAGCCAGGATGGTGGTAAAGGTTGACAGTTTCTACAGGTGACTGATTAGCACAGTTTGAGAAAGACACAATTAGATTTTCAAGGTTTTCGTAACGATCCCTTTTGATAAAAACTGATGTATAATTTTCAGAAGAAAAATAAAAATTCCACCATGACACTTTACCACCTCGATAAAAATCTTTTTCCTTCTTTTCCACAAATTTTTTAAATTGTTCTTCATCCTTCTCTATCTCCGTGTCCTTGCATTCATTTTCACATAGGATTTCCAATGCTTCTACAAAATCTTCTTCCTTTTTTAGGACAGTGGTAGAACCACCAACAGATGGCAGAAGTCTTTTGGAAGACTTTGTCATTGATTTTGCTCTTGTGATAGTACCATTTACCATCTCCAGGGTTAAATTAGAAACACATTTGTTTGAAAGTTCTTCCTCTTTAATACCTCTAGCATGAAGAAGGTCTTTCCACCGCTGGTATGTACCTGTTCCAATGCAAATGCAGACCATGTCTTCTAGTCCCTTTAATTCTTGGTAAAATGTAACAAACGTCTCAGTAAAGGGATCCAATGGATTTTCCACTCGGGAAAGCAAAAGAAACACTACTAAAAATTTTCCACTCTGCTTTACATCCTTGTGTGAAAGAAATGAAATCATTTTTCTGACTTCAGCAGCCCTATCTCGTTGCCACAGTGTGGGATCTAATGGTAGTTCTTTATTGCCTTTTAAGTCTGATCCACCATTGCAGAAAATCCAGTTGGTCTCCTGATGCAGTTTCAGCTTTTCAGCTTGTTCAGCAACTGAACCCACCTTGTTTTCATAATGATATGGGAAGTGAATTTTGGCATTTAGATTTTTTTGATAAGTCTTAAGTACACCATTCATTTCTGATTCAAAATCAAAGTCAAGGATGGCAAACCATTTTATTTCCTGTAAAAAGTCTAAGTGTGATGTTTGACTTGGAAGGCATTTGTTTGTTACCAAAATGTAGTAGTCATAATAAGAATCATCTAGCATGTCTCTGTTACCAGTGAGCAGACTGACTAGCTTTGGTCCTTCATGTGTTGTCTTCTTTTGCTTTAAGTTATATTCTTCTTCTGCTCTTTTACGAGAGTCTGCTAATGATGTCAAAGTACATGTAAATGTTCTAAATTCTTTTGTAGCTTCAATATTTTTAGAACTAGCTCCATCCCGGATGAAGACAGCTTTTCTCCAACCCTTGTTTTTAAAATCATATATGTTAGTAGAGAAGTATTTTGTACCACATATGGAGTATTGGGGAACCACATCTATTTCAATGACGAACATATCTGATGGAGTTCCATTTGGTAATAACACTTCCACAAATCTGGGCTCTCTAATGCAAGCTTTTGCAGTTCTGACATATTCTCCAACAAAGTACTTTTCAATAAATTTATTAAAATGGTCAATGTAGACTTCTTTCTTGGTAACTTTTATTCCTTCAATTTCCCCATGTGGATTGTCACGCACTCCAAAATGAATAGTGCCATTTGTGCGAGAATTCATGCAGGCTGAAGCAAACCTAAAGACTTCATTGCTGAATTTCATCTTAACGTCCTCTTCTAGAGCATTCTCTGTGTTGGTAAGTAATTTGAATTCATGTGCTGGATCAATGAGATTGAGCGGCCCTGTTTCAGGAATGTTAAGAATATTATGCTGTGTGTATCGAGTACCGTCCCTGAAATTATCAAAGGGATGCGGCATACACATGTTTCTGGTTGGGTGCTGACTGCTTGATTGTGACTGCTCTGCTACGTTCTCATCAGCTGTCTTTACCTCTCTTTTGTTCTCCATAGGCTCCATTTCAGAATCCTGCAATATATTGGAGTTCAATGACCCATATTTCTTGCACTCCTTCTTTGCAATTTTACCATCCTCTTTTCCATCAAGACACTGTTCACTGCCTTCTTGTCCCATAGCCTGATCTGAACTTTCAGCCAGAATACCATGTTTTTTCAGGAAATGAATGATTTGAACAGCAGGTCCATGAGGTATGCTCATATCCACAAGATCTGCTTTAGTCAACAGTTTCAAAGTAGAACCAGTTACATCTTGGCTATACAAGATTTCTGCATATTTCTGGTCAATATTAACATCTTCAATTAAGAATTGTTTGACTTCTTCTTTTGTCCACTTTTCAATATGTTGATATAAATGTAACTTCTCTTTTTTCTCAGTGTTTGCATTTTCCATTCTTTAAGGAAAAAAAATCACAATGTTACTAATACTGATTTATAATAGCCTATTTACTGAACAACTCATATTTCCTAGCTGCTGTTCACCATTAGTTTCTTCATTTGTGTAATATGCCACATGGAATATAACAGTTCAGTTAGAAGACATCAGGGGAATGTGAAGTCAGCTCACATACAGTGCATTAACTGCTTCTAAGAGACTACTTTTTCTAATGGAACAATTTTATTTGAATCCTCTTTTCAAACTACTTCCATAGCTGACACTACATAAAAAATCACGACTGATGCCTGTTTGTCATCACTGGACACAATTTGGAGTCATTTAGTTCATCCGATATAAAACACACTCACAACTGGCTATCATAAAGCTTGCAGTTTGGTGGAGAAGCAAAATCAAATGCACACAGAGACTCAACCTTTTTTCATCCCTAGATGTGGTTAGGTACTTGATTTGTCTAAATAACACTGCTAAGAGACAGTAAGGTAGAAATAAACTGCTGTGATTATTCAACTCTTGCTATTGCAAATGAAAGGAAGATCTTTTCCATATTACCTTTTCAGTATGTTATGCATTCAAATAAGATTTCTCAAAAAAAATCAAGCAGGTAAGCAGCATTTGTAGAGATGGGTGACAAGTAGGAGAGCATCTTACAGTTCTCTGGTCTTAGTAGAAGTGGGCTTTTTGCATAAACTTTGTGGAAAGGAAGGGAAGGGAAGGGTTGGGTTTTTACTGAAAAGTGTCCAATTTTACTTTATACTTTCAATTATAAAATTATTGTTTTTTTTCTGAAGTATTTACTTTTTTTATGGAATTACAGTCAGTTACAGTCATTGCACTAGTGGTAATATTCCACTCCATATACCTTTCTTGTTGGTAGTGGATTGTTCTTAAGACACAATGACTTCTTAGATTCTTTTCCAGTAAAGAAATTTTATTTTCTACCATCCTAGCAAAATTTGTTCTTCAACCTATTATATGATTTCCTAAATTGTATACTTTAATAAGAAGCAGTAGTAAAGCTTTATTACAGCTTGTGCTGGAATATTATTGTTTTCATAGCTTTGGTCTCCTGATTTAACTAATGAAATGTCAGAGAAGAAGAAAAAGCAGGAAGCGGGCTGGGGAAACCTACAGTTGTCTTTGCTCTTAAGGGACTCTCCCCTTTGCTCTCTGGAAAAGAAGGAAAACTAGTTTCTAGTTCTTCAAAATGACATTGAATTTAGGAGTCCAGATGAAGATGAACTCAGTTTCTATGTCAAAATGAAACTTGCTATCATATACAGTAGGAACTCCACCCAGAGTGTCTGAAAGCTGAGAAATGAAACTGAAACCAAAGTACTTCTCCAGCTCGGAGACTGTATTTAGCCCAGCAGTGTTGTTGTGTCCAGCCATTGGTCCTTTACAATTATAAAAGTATGATTTTGAATTCCACCAAACTTAAACTTGGTAATGGAGGCACAGTGCACTCCTAACATTGAAGCAAATGGGTTTTTGTCCTTTTTAACAGTCACTCTATGTTTTAGAGTTTGGAATAACCCCTAATGAAAGAAAGCTCTAGAATGGGATACCTTCATTTCCTAGTTTTGATGCAGTGTTTCTAGATTTCGTGTTACTGGCTAGTTAATGATTCTGACTCACTAAAGCATTTTAAAGGCACCCTTTTCTAACACAGTGTCACTCTACCATATTACTGATGCAGAATACTTTCTTTGAGGACATTTTCCCTGGGATTAAGTCAGCGTAATATCCTAACAGCTAGCTTTCATGTGCAAAAATTTAACAGAAGATCTGAAAGAATTTATTTTAGTAGATTATAGATCATTTAATGTATAAAACAAATACATCAGAAACATTAAATGGTATCAGACTAAGCCATCAATTCCTCATAAGATATCCCAATATACATATACTTACTGTAACTTCTCTTCTGCAGTTTTCTTTCTATAGTTGTCCAGTAAGTGTATTTTGCTCAAGCAGGAAAGCACAATATCTAAACTTCGTTTGAATTACTCTTCTAAATTAAAGAACAAAAAACAAAACAAACAAAAAATTTAAAATCAGTTCATAAACTTCTAACAGACGTCTGAGGTCAGAAATAGAAGGAAGGAAAGAAAGAGCATAGATCAGTTGTTTCAGTGGCAAAAACACATCTCTGGAGAAGAGCGATATCAGTACTTCTTAAAGAATATTTTATTATTCCTTACCTTTTATTTACACGCTTCTAGTTTATCCTTCCATGGGTATGTCTGAGATGCTGCAGACTGGGCAAGTTAGAAGCAGGGTGTTGCAAGAAGCAGAAGGAAATAGGTGCAGGGTGTCTGGGAGGTTCAACTTATCTCCTCCCCTATTTACTTTCTCTTTTACAAAGCAGGATTGTTTCTCTATTTCTTCTGTTTTGGGAAACCACTGTAGTTCCTTTTGGAAATAAAGAATTCTCATCTGGGATGCCTTTATTAAAACACTTATACTGTACTGTCTTGAGCTATTATCCAGAAACCTGTGAAATTGCAAAACATGGAGTAATTTATTGATAATAAAAAGCTAATGAATATTTTGAATATATTCTTAAACAAGTAGAAAATTGGGATTAGGAGAATAGAAGGGAAATAATATACAAAATGATTTTGGGAAATGTGAATATTCTACATTATAGGTGCTTCTGAAGAATCAGTCATGGAATCACAGAATCACAGAATGGCCAGGGTTGGAAGGGACCTCAAGGATCATGAATCTCCAACCCCCCTGCCACATGCAGGGCCACCAACCTCCCCATTTAATGCTAGACCAGGCTGCCCAGGGCCCCATCCAATCTGGCCTTGAACACCTCCAGGGACGGGGCATCCACAGCCTCTCTGGGCAGCCTGTTCCAGCACCTCACCACTCTCGCTGTACAGAATTTCCCCCTGACGTCCAACCTAAACCTCCCCTCCCTCAACTTAAAACCATTTCCCCTCGTCCTGCAGTTATCAACCCTTTCAAAGAGTTGATTCCCCTCATGTTTGTAGGCTCCCTTTATGTATTGAAAGGCTGCAATGAGGTCACCCCACAGCCTTCTTTTCTCCAGGCTGAACAAGCCCAGCTCCCTCAGCCTGTCAAATTATCACATTAATTATCTGTAATTGGTATTCTTATTATGGTCTTGAAGTGTCCTGAGGTTTTTAGCATGCAGAAGTGAGTCTGGATACCTGCACTTTCTGTTGTGGTTACCTGAGTTGGGAGTGTGGTGCTTACAGATCTCCTTCAGTGCCCCTTCTAGCAAAGAATGGGTTCAGGGGAAGCAAATTTAAGAAAGCAAATAAAACATAAATCTAGTAGGATATTTAATCTTTTTTTTTTGTGAAACCAGTGTATCAGTCTGTCTTGATGGAAGTGGTTGAATTTTTTATGCTTCTCAAAGTGTTTGTTGAAGATTTTTGATGAAATTTTGCTTTTCCTGTACTTCATCCTTGATAACAGTTGTTCACAAACGTAACGCCAAGAAGTGATGACATGAATCATGCATGATCATGAGATGGTTGTTTCTCTCTGGTAATAGAGGGCTTATAAAAGTCTAGTAAAGAGATATGATTAAATTTTTAGGTGAATGTCTGCAACTCTATACATTGCATTTGAAAATTTGCAGATAATGTATTTATGTCAATTGAAAATGGAGATGCAAGTATAACAATGACAAAAAAAAAATTATGATCTTGAAACTTATTCTCAAATTCCTTTATCAAGACAGGAGGCTAAGCTGCATATTTTTTGCTTTTCAGGGGATTATGTTCAGCCAATAATCAAAATGCATGAAATTGTTTGCCATAACTTGAGCTTGCTGTAATTTGTTTCATTTTGAATGCTGATACGGTTTGAAAGATAATACAGATAAGTTGATTTTCACCTTGCAGACACAAGTTTATCTCATTTAAATCCACCAAATATCTGTGAGTCATTTTTAATCTTCATGCTCTAGCACAGATTTTTCTTTTGATTCCATAAATGCCTTAATTTCATTTTGGAAATTATAAATCTTTTTAGCATTTCACCCTTACTTATCCACCTCACTTCAGAAAAGTACATGATGCCCCCATTAATCATCATCCATACTTTTAAGGAACTCCTGGAATCGGCAATGAATAAATCCCCTGGGCTTTATGAAATTCACAGCTTTGATGATGATTTGCACAACATTATCCATTTTTGAAGCTTTCACACATAACTTTTCCTGATGTGCAATACAGTGATAGCTCACCAAACATGAGCTGCTGGTGGCAGTTGCCTTGTCTTCCTTTTTTTTTTTTATGTCTTTTTACCAACCGTTGCAGAGGTGCCATGTGTAGTTATACCGCACATTGACAAAGGTTAAAGAAAATTGCTTTAATGTACTTTTTACTGCTTTGTTCAAATCAAGAGATTTGGTTGGGTCTTTTAATAGCACCAAAGAAGCCATTTCTTCAATGACATTATGTTTGTTATTATTATGTGTTTCTAATGAAAATGGCAAGTTGAGTCTAACCTGTAGCATCAGTACTTTCGTCTATCACCAAAGCATAAAATTTGAAATTAGCATCTTTGCTCTCCAAAGTTCCTTTGGTTGTTTCCTGTTTCCTCAAGTTGCCTGTCTATAGTATGGTGAGACAATCTGATTTTAGAAAAATCCATTTTTTTTAGTCTGTATTCTTCTGCCACGCTTTCCATGCATTGCTTAATAAACTCACCATCAGAATATTGCTTTGATTTTTTTGCAGTCAGATTTACTACCACACAACTAACTTTTATAACAGAGTGCATTTAAGTTTGAACTTCTTTTAAAAAATTGTTAAGATGACGCTGTTTTTCAGTTCTACTATTTTGTCCTTCCTAAACATTCCTTGATACACATCAAATTTGGCAGCGTACAGTATCAAATTTTCAGCTTACGGTATCTTTTCAAAGTGTAATCTTTGAAAGCTGACATGATTTCCTTGCAGATTAAGCATAGTGTCATATTATTGGTCTTGACAAACAAGTCTTCTGACCCTTTTTTGTTGAACACTCTTCTTTCACCCACAATTTTTCTTTTTCGGGGTTCTGTTTTCTTTTGAGAAGCCAGTAGGTGAGTTGAAATATCACTATGGTAATCACTGTGTTTTATTCACCAAGGAGCACAAGTGCATGTAACACGTAACACACACATGGGGCAGGCGCAGGAGGTGAAGTTAGCACTGCCCTACACCTTCCTCACCTCTTGGTTTCAGCAAGACAGTGGGTGGTTTGGTTGTTGCTGTGAGATGGGTGTGTTCCCAGGGCTGCCATGAAGGCAGGGGATGGCCACAGGATGGGCTGCTTGTGGCCCATGGGCTGAGGGTTCGACGTGCCTGGTATCAACCATTTCCTCATAGTTCTTGGTTTATCAGCCTGCAGAACTGATGTTTGGAGTGCCACTCACCCCACGCTTTCTTAGCTGCATGCTCTACCTATGCTGGCAGGCAGAAGGAGAGTGGTGATGATCTGTGTGATTGAGCTCTGCAGTATTTTTGTATAGACACACACTGCTATGCCTTCGGCTTGTGCAAACGTGGCCTAATTAGCCAGTTTCAGTGCTGGCAGCAGTGCAGACAGGCAGCAAGGACCCTTGAGAGCTGACCCCAGCATATGTTCTCAGGCTGCCCTGAGGAGCATGGCCAGCACTGAACAGCTGGGCCTACCTTGTGTGCCTGGGGATCAGAGGGCTGGAGGAAGCCAAGCTACCAGGTGTGTTGAGAACAAACCTATCAAACTCTGAGAGCTAGGATCCAAGCTATTTGATCTATCAGAACTAGACATTTTCCTCCACTCTTTCTGTATAGTGTCCATTTTCCTAGGTCCTATTTATCTAACTTGAGTTTTCTGAGTAGGTCCTTCCTTTTCCTCCTCTTACTGAAGAGAAAAAAATAATCACAGTCTCTTTTTATTTCTGTTGAATTTTTCCTACATACTAAAAGACTTACTTTTATTGGTATCTTCCCACCAAGAAACAATTCTTAGTCTTCCCTGTCTGATCAAATTTTCTAAACCAGATGATTTAGAATTCTCATTTATATTGTTTCTCAAAGTCTTACTTCATTTGGCTGTATATTTCAGGCAGATCTGAAAAGAATGTTGAACGGAATCTAGTTTTCTAACTGTCCTGGCCTGATGTTTAGAATAGTGACCTACAATATGTGAATATACTTGTAATAATGGATATTTCTATATAAAACATGGATGGGACCAAACATAACAGGCTTAATGGACTTGGAAAATGCTTCAAAGACAGATTTAGAATTGAGTATGGTTTGAAAAATACCAAAGGCCAGCAAGGTGAAGTTGAAGAGGAAAGTGGAGTTGTAAAGAAGATACACAGATGACTCCCAACACAGTTCTGTTGTTTTCTCAGGTGAGCTTTTGTGTTGCCTTAGCAAAACAACTTTATTCATTTCTTATGAAGAAGAAAAAAAGCAGTACAGAAGGTAATTTTTAGAACTGCATATTGTGATGAAAATCTGTGTTGACATTACAAAATACTTTTCTAAACATGATTTTGTTTTTGGTCAGAGTGTGCTGTTGCATGAGGTGTGCTAGTTTAGAAGGCCTGCCCTAATATCTCTGCATTCAGGTCTGTATGAATTTTCAGACCCAGTGTGACCAATAGCTTTGTCCTTTGCCCTGGAATGCAGAAATAGCCTGGAGAGATGTATGTGTGTTATCTTTTTAGGTGGAGCAGGATTTCCATCAACATGCTGGTGTTTGCATTGCATGTGTAACTGAACCCTGATGTAAACTTTGTCTTGCACGGGATCCTTAGATGTTTAATCTTTTATTTGTCTTCTAGGCTCCTTCTCTATTGTTTATATACCACAGATTCCAATGCAAGAATGATCTTTTTTTTATAGTTATTATTTTGGTTTTCTTCTTAATTGTCTTAGGGCAAGCACAGGAAGAATTCCCCTTTCCATCCCAAGGGTGCATCAGTTGTGTTCCTTATGATGTGATCCTCTCGTATCAGTTGGCAAAGCATTCAGAAACGTTTGCTGCGGTTCTTTTCTCTCTAGAAAAGCTTTGAAGACCCACAGAAAGGAAGTGAGGGAGAAGGGCTTCTGCTCTGCAGGAACATATGCACAGCAGATTTATTTAAGAACAACCTGTTGAAGAAACATTTTGTATAGCCTGTCATGGACTTAAAATTTTCAGCCTACGTTAAAAATTGCAGCCTGCACTTGGATGTTTTTAATCATTGTGCATGAACAGTATTCTGCATTTTTTTTTTCATTTTTAAATAAAGAATTCAATGACATTCTAATACAGTGGCATTATAAAAAAAAGTTTGGTTTGCTGCAAAAATATTCTCATTACAGCCATTTATTTACATAGGAAATAGCTGTTATAAGTTAGGAAATCTCTTATAGGAGGCAGAAGAATGAGTGCCCAGTTACACACTGTATTACCTCAAATGCAGAAGTCACCTGGAACATGTCCAATTTCCACATCTTTCAGAACAAGTTAGTGTTTACTGGTATTATTTCCCTTTCCTTTCTCCTGCTCTCTGTCGCAAGCAGTTACCCAGAACATCCTGCCATCTCCTGTGGGGAACCATTGCCATCTAGCTCCCAGAAAGCTGTATGATAAAGATGTGTCTATAGCAGTGTGGTGACAGATTTCCAAAAGAATTATGCTGAAATATGATAGCCTTTCATTGCAGTAAGGCAAAAAAGAAGAAAGAAAAGCTACAGAAAATAAATTTTTAAAAGCACCTTTTTACCCACTATTACAAAGCAATAGCCTCTTCCTATTCATGGTGCAGGTGATAATTACTTACCATGCCTTGGTTAAGGGACTGTAAGCACGTACACAGTACTGTGCTTGTATTTTGTCTTCATATTAGTGTAGCTGAACAAATGAGTCCTCTTTTTTTGTCAAGGGAGTGGTTAATGAAAGTATGCAGACTATTAACATTAACATGAAGTCATTTTGTTATAACTGCTTGTGTCATTTTTGCTGAGAACTACCTTTGCTCCCCACCATCTCCCTGTCCACGCTCACAGAGACACTGTACAGTTGAGGCTGGAGGGTACCTCTGCTCAGATAGAGACTGTATCCAGTTGAGTTTCAAATATCTCCAGGGATGGAGAAGTATCAATGGAATTTAAAACATTTCCATAGCCTCCCTGGGCAGCTGGTTCATGTGTGTAGACCTTGTCCTGTCATTGTGCACCACAGACAAGTGCCCAACTCTGTTGTCTCTATGCTCCCACTGGATACTTATGAGCACTGATAATATCCCCTCTAGCTTTCTCTTCTCCAGGTTGAACAGTCCCAGCTCTCTCCTCATCAGATGCTTCTTCTTTGTGTCCTTTGCTGAATTGGCTCCATGATGTCCATGTTAGACTTGTACTGGGGAGCTCAGAACTGGGCCCAGCATTCCAGGTGTGAATCAACAGTGCTGGCTAGAAGGGAAGTGTCACCTCCTTTGATCTACTGGCAACACACTACATAAGCAGCCTTTTGCCTGCTAAATGGGCTTGTGGAATATTAGCCTGTTGCCCTGTAAGAGAAAGTTAATGCCTCAAAGCCAAAACGACGTGTCAGATCTGAGCATTCTTGTATTAGTAATGGTGAAAACCCAAAGTAACATTCTATAATATTCTTACAAATCTTGAACCTATCTAATACCTGAGTAAGAAAAGACAAAGTGCGACACACCACTTTGTGATTAGGTACAAAAGGCTAGAGCTCCTTTGGCTGCTGCTCCTGTACTCTCCTTCTTCCCCCCTGAGCTCATACCCATCACCCTACGTCTGCAAAGAAAGCCTTTCTTCATGATCTTCAGTGGACAAATGAATGTATGGTAAACATGGATGAGGGAAGTGCTTATAAAAATGCAGATTATTTTCCAAAATGTGGATCCTTTAGATAACCCCGTACAGCTTCTCTTAAAGCGTGAGCATACTGTATGCTTCTCATTACTAATCCTAATGATTTCCTTCCAAATTAGCTGTTACTAAAGTACTTTTTTTTATTATCATTTTTATGTGTGAAGACTATTCTAATTCGTGTCATATTTCCCCTTTTGCACAGCTGACACTAACTGAAGCCCCCTAATAGCTGACCCTATGTAAATAATATGGAGTTTTCCTGTAGGACTCAGACACCTGCTAAAAAGATCTTTGGGAGGAGGATTGCTGGATTTGGAAAGGGGCTTGTGGCACATTATCTGTATAAACAGAGTAAGATGTATTTCATTTGCCCTGGAGAAGTATAATTGTAATGTATATATAGCCTATACTAGACTATACATTCTGTAAATTTCAGAAATTATCTGAATATTGCTTCTCTTCTAGTCAATGAAAAACAGGCTTTTTGGCAGCAAATAGAGAACCACTTCAAGTGCAAAGGAAATAAAATTTAATAAGAACACATTACTTTGAATAATATACATATGTACATTTTTGTACTATAACTGCCTTACAGATCAGTTTCTAAGATGGTATATTAAAAGATACTGTTGCATTGAAAGAGTTAAAAGAATGAATTTATTTTAAACTTCAAATGTCTTTTGCAATCTGACATGTTGCATCTATTACTTCTCATGGAGACTCTCTCTTGTAAAAATCTATTCCAGTGAATAACTCCCATACACGATTGCTTTTTTTGTTGTTGTTGTTGCTTTTTTTCTTTTCATTAAAAAGAAAAAAAAAAAACAACTGTAAATGGGAGGCATTGTGGGCTTGATTCCTCTATGTCCTTCCCTCCCATCATTATAGTGAAATGCACAGGCTTCCATACTGCAATTTTAAGCTGTCTGTTTGCTTTTTGTAGCTGTGAACAAGGATAAAAAGTAAAAGCTAAAAAAAAAGACATATTCTTGAAGAAAATAGCAATTAAAAAGCACCCAAAGTCTGAAGATAAGCTGGCGTAAGCCTTTGCCATTTTTAGAGTTGTTGGCATTTCCTTTCAGTAATGAAGGTCAGTTTTGTGTTTTCAGATGCTTTGGTTTCCTGTTTCCGTGCCTTCATATACATCTAGAAAAGAACAGACATGATAGTGGTTGTCCACAATGCCGTCTTTATTTATTGTTATTAAAAAGCCACTGTTGCAAACATATACCCAAAGCAGCAGTTCTAAGCACAAAAGGAGAACAGTTCTTTAGCACGAATGAGGGTAGATTTGTGACACACTGATATTTGGCTGAATTTTTACTATGAACAATAAACGATCTCTAGTCTTGAAAGATAAGACCAGTGGCAAAACATGTCTGAGCTACAAATAAATTATGCCATCAGTGCTAATACAGCACATCACATTGCTGCTTTCTTGGTACAAATATTTCAAGTTCTTCATATATTTTCAGCAGTAATGCACCTGCTAAAGAGTCACAGCAATGTGAACTGTCAGTGCTTACGTACAAGAACTGGTTAAACTTGCTCGATGGCTTTTGCAGCCGTTTTATGATCTCTTTCATATGTGTCATGGGTTGGCAATATGTGGAACGCTTGTTGTCCAGTTTGTCACTACTGATACCTAGTTCTGAATATGTGCATTTAATGCAATCACTATGAATATGCTGCTGCCACGTAACTTCCTGTGACTGTCTCTGCCAGAGATGGAGCTCGGCAGTTTCCTCACAAACATATCTCATGTTTCCACTTTAATTCTTGGGAGAGAGGGGGTAAACCTGCAAAATAATGTTGCATGTAGCAACTAATATTATCATAAAACCCAAAAGTACCAATCCAGCTATTGGCCCAGGTCAGTTTTCTTTTTAACAGCAATTAGATATTGAATCCCTCAGTCCAAACCCAAGGGAGTTTAAGTATTTAAGTACTCTTGTATTTTAAGACCTGCGGCACAACTAAACATCTTACAGTTAATTAGTGCTTAGAGGCATAGGTGCATGTGTGTGTGTGAATGAAAAGGATGACAAAAATGTAAGGAAAAGTATTAGAAAAAAGCAATTCGCAGAGCATTCTGCACTGGCTACTATAAGAATCTGCCAACACTGTCACTGGGATTTCTATAGCAAGAGACAGAACATCAGCTGACACTGCACACAGCAGGTTCGTAGAGAGGATTTGAACCGTTTTCAGGCTAAAAATCTAGGATTAAATTATGAAACCATATTTTTTACCTATTTTTCCATGATTTTAATTCTAATAAAATTATGAAATGACAGCACTCCCAGTCGGGACCACTGAGAATATGAGCAAAATCATCACTTGCACAACAGACCTGTTCAGCTACCTTAACATCCATTATTTTGTTTTACACAAAGAGAAACTCCTGTTGTCAGCAGAATGAAGGAAAATCTTCTATCATTCTCCGTGAATGTAGCTGTCTACTGTACAGATGCCTGCATATCAAGTCCAAGGAGTCCATCCATAGGCAATCACTGCTTAGCACTACAGGAGTTTGGAATTACTTCCCCAGCTCCATTCCCTGTTTTCTGATGTTTTACTTTTTCCTTATACTCGGTGCTGAAGCATCCTGCTGCAAAACCAAGTGTCAACTTTATTATCCTAATTTATTCACTAGTCAGAGTGCTTCTTTGCAGATCAGGAATTGGAAAATTCACAAGAGCAGTTTTTCTAAGCTTCATTTACCCTTTATCATGTTCAGCAAGCCCCACCCTGGTTTTGGTAGTGGAAATTTTGCATGCATACTTCTTTTATAAAATCTGGTTAAATGAAGAGAGTGAAACATGGCTATGCAAATGAGTCCTCTACAACTACAGAATACTGAGTTGAAATCTGAACTGTCAGAAAGTTCAATTTACCTTCATTATGAACCCATTTAAAAGAGTGATGTATCAGTGAAAAAGTTGAGATGGGAGACATAAGATTAAGAAAAAAATGTACTTTATGATTGCTATTTTTACACCTGATTTTAAAAATCTGATTGATAGAAAAATGTCATCAGTAATTCATTATTAGCTTCTTACCAGTCAGCTTTCTTTTATAATCATGGTTACAAATACATAATTTAGATGCACAGCTGCAATTGTAACCTGCACATTTCTAGTAATATAAATACTGAACACTAATGTTGTCACATACTCAGCCAACTGCTTAGTATATTTGAAGAATATGTATTTTTTTTTCAATCTTAAGAAACCAAACAGATAGTAAAAACATGGAAAATGTGATAAAATAGGGTTGTTAACAAATAAAGTCTTGTGAGCTATTGTTAATTTGCAAGGAAGGCAGCCAACATTGAGAATAGATTTATGGCAGCTATACAGCCATGACAAAAACTTTACAGTGCATTCGCTATTCTTATGCCAAGAGGTACTACAAAGAAGGTGATTTGAACAAAACCAGGAGTACCAGCCAGAGTACTGCAGAACATTACTTATTTTGCTCTAAATTATTAATTAAGACCCAAATGAAGAAATCAGCTAATCAGATAACGAAACACTGCCTGTTAGTATTTCTGTGATCATTGCAGGCAATCTTTGGTCGTCAGTCAATTGACCAGTTTCAATGTTGAAGAAAATCCCCCAGTTTTTTTGGAACATGGCTGACAGGTCTTTGTCTGAAGATTTAACCTGCTGACTGGGAATTGCTAAGAACTCAGTGCTGTGAAACCTCTTAGAGCACTTGGGAATTTTCCCTTGAAATGATGTTTGAAGATCTTAACTCTCTCTCTTCACACTTAGACAAAGGTGGCATGATAAAATTTCAGGCTGGAGTCTTGAAGGTGGGGGATTGTACACAAACCAGTGAAGGGCTGATGTAGCTTGCATTTTTTTTTTTGCTGCTTTAAACCTTTCACTGGAATCAAACACCAGCCATTGATGTGTGAATTGTTCAGTCTCAGTCGCACACAGAAGTCCTCGTCTTTGAGCTACCATTTGTGCATGCAGGCTGTAACTTGTGGGAATACAATAAAAACTGTTCAGAGCAGAAGCTGTGGAGCAAGATAAACAGCAGTAACTTACTGTTGATGGTACTGCTGCTGCTGATTGGGAATATGCTGAATGACTTCATAAACTGTACTAAGTATGTCCTGGCCTGGGGCAATGTCAGAGCTGCGAACAGGCTGACTTGAAACCTAAAAGTAATAAAGAGTGTTTTTGCTGTAAGTACAAATTGATAAAAGTTGAACAGAAATAAAATTGGTAATGTAACCATTTTTTTTTTAACAGTGCTCTTCTCCATCAACACTTTGGGCATGGATGCAAAAGTTCATCCCTATTTGTTCACATTTTGTTCTGCAAGTTTTTATCACATTATAGTAATACAAGTAATATATTTAAAATCAAGTTGAATCTAAGAAGATTTAGAATTTAGCTTTTGTTTTTAATACAGCAACTATTTTATATTACTGTACCACACGTCAAGGAAGGAACATTCAGTAATCAAAGAGATAAGTAAGTGACTAAAGATAGAAAAAGGAGAAAATAGGAAAAGAGCTCAGTAGAAAACTCCCACCAGAGTGCGAGAACTGTGAGAAATTTCCATTAAAGTAGTAATAATGAATTTTTTTTAATATGTTACATATATGAATTAGTTCTTATGTCAGCAGAGCATCTAGACTCCAAATCCATCAGGACTTTCCATTGTTTTTCTGCCTATGCTCAAATTCCAGTTCTTTATAATTTCTGTTTTCTTTCTTTTCCATTTTCTGTGAATTAAAATGAATGTAAAATCAAATGCTGACTCTATCTGGCATACCACAGTTCTGAGCAGCCGTTTCTTGAAATGGTGCTGGAGATTAGGATGAATTTCATTGCATATCCACTCTTTTCTGGTCACCCCTGCTCCCTGACCAAGGCCCTAATTGCAGGACACCTAAATAATGATGTGAATTTGTGGTACAGTCAGCCCTAGGGATGACAGGATGCTCGTGACTGGGATGATTTAGGGTCTGATCTTCTGTGGGCCAATTTCTTGTTTATCTTCATCATCTGACATCACATGATATAGCTAACATTTATTTTTACAAACAATACTTTAAATACCCCCTGTAGCTTTTCTGAACTGCCAAAATGGTATGTTATATGAGCAGAAATACAGAAGATGTTATTGCACCTATTAATTTGCTTTTAGGACAGTTGGTGGTTTGGTGTTACCCATCTACCCAACACGACTCTTTTTTAATACGGGGTATCTGGATTGAGATTGTTCCCTTCAGAGTCTGATAAGTTCCCTACTGCACTGTGCCAATACCGAACTAATAACACAAGAAAGAAAGAACAAATACTACATAAACAACAGTGATGAATATGGTGTGATGAAAACATCTGTGAAAAGCAACAAGAGCAAGCAGACAAAGGGACTAGAGTGCAGGTATTCACAGAAACAGAAAGGAAACTATCACTGTGATGTAAAATCACATACTGTGGAACTGCTGCCACGATCAGGAATAGCCACAAATTCATATATCCCAAAATCATCCAAAGCACTTTCATGTCCTAAAGTTAAAAAAACAAAAATGAAAAACATATCAAGATGTAATACGAAACTGAAAAAGTTTAAGTACAGATGGGAAAGCACATTTCTCTAATAAAGAAAAATAAATTTGAATATTGGTTGTTTGATCTACTTTAAATCACTTTAAACCACTGAGGTGGCCTGAAGCAAGGCAGGGAAGCTGCCTCCCTAGTGTAGACACTGACTGGGGATCTGCAGTGCCTGGAACCAAGTGTAGAGCTTCTGGTTAACCTCAGCAACAGCTCTGCAAGAGCCATTGGAACTGCCTTTACTGGAAGTCTAAACAGACCCATCTGTTTTCATTTCCCACAGACAAGAAGTCCACCACAGCTCAGCACATCTACACTGTAGTGTGAGACAGTTCTACCTGATTCTTGTATAATCTTGCTGATTAAAAAAAGAGAACGTGATAAGTGAACATGATTATTAAGCCACTTGACAAGTTGCATGTGGGACTTCAGCTGCAGTTTGTAGTAGTTAGGGTGGGTGTCTGTCTACCCTCATTAACTCGCCCCTCTCTAGCAGATATTTTGACTCTTGTCTCTTGGGCCCTTACTCATAACACTCATTACATACTGGAGAGAAAAGTAGGAACACAAGAGGTTCTAACCTAGTTTAACAGCTTGAGCTCAAGACAGCAGGATACAAAGTATATCATAAACTCTAAACACCAGTCAAACATACACTGACATGTAGTCCTTCAGGTTTTTATCTTAAGAGAGATGGCATAGAAATCTATAACTCCAATTAAAACCACACTTCCTATCCTTCTTTTACTTAGCATTTAGAGATGCTAATTTTTTGCAAGAATGAAATTTGACCTTATGCTCACATTTTTTCCATTAGCATTACCTGAAAATGTCTGTGCCTTTCTGTAATCAGATTCTGGCCTAGAAAACATAAACACATTTTTCAGTTTGGTGTCAAAAGACAAGGGAATAAAGTTAGTATGATAAAATTCAATTCTCATAGTGGAAAGGACTTCAAAATGTAAGAATGCTTTATTTTTGTACCTTCTCTGCAGCTTCTGTTGTATTACTGAAAAGAGCAGAAAAAAGAAAAATTAGTCTTTATGTTCTAATGTTCCAAAAGAATAGCTGGAGTGTGCTTAACTTTTACATACCTTTAAGTGGCTTATATCTTTTCCATATGAATAGGAAGCTCATAACTAGGATCAAAAATAATGAAATTCCAGTTATTACTGCAAGAGATGACAAAGATTTTCCTTTCTGGGCCAATTTTTCCAGTCCTGTGTCAAAAAAGATGAGTACTGTATTTAGTCTCCTGTTCTGGATAAAGTGCTATTATCACACTGAAATATGTATTTTTATAAATCACCTAAAGCAAACTCTTTAAAATTGTTTCAAGACAGCAACTTAAACAAATGCTTTTATTGTCTAGATGGTAACTGGTGAGTTAAATTAAGGTCAAATACATCACTTGTATATTTACAGTCAAAGGTCGGTTGACAATCATGGTTTCCCTGTTATTTCATTTATTTCACTTATTGATGTGTTGTTGCTGGAGCAACTACATTAATTGATTCTTGAGGCAGATGAAATAGGTTTCATTTAGAAACTGTTCTTTCTTTTCCCACGGCACAAAATATTTCTCAAGAAGCTGTGAGCAGCAGAAGACTCACTGCTCAAACAGAAGAGGTGCCCTTCTTGTTCCAGCCATGGCACTGGGCCCACAGCCACTCATGAACCCAATGTGGTTTCCAGTAGAGCTTTGCTCCTGCATGCCAGTGTGAGATGGCCCTCAGGTTGGTTGGCTCTGCAATTTTTTTCTCAACAGAAAGCTTGGGAGTTCCCATGTTTGCAGCTTGAGTCTAGATGGGAAGGAGTTGCTGAGAAAAAGGCGACCTAGGAAAGCTCATGGTGTATTTGTTTTCAGCGTGGCTGTGGAGATCTCACATACACACTATTACTTGGCTCCCTGCTGCGTTATCTGTTAATTCTTCATACAGTAGCCCATAGTTAGCTAGATGGCAGGGTAGATTTTCTCTTCTGGCACGGCAGCATACAGAAAGCAACAAGCTCCCTCATCTCTAGAACTAAGGTGGATTAGCACAGTTCCTGTTCATAGCATACTGCCTACAGAACAAGTTCTTCTTCCTCTACCTACAGGTTGTTAGGTCTTCCCAAATGGCCGGAGCCAGCCCTTTCTATCTAATTAGCAGTCCTCATATTGTGTGTATTTCCTATTCCATGCATGAAAGGACAATTCACTGGTCACCAGCACAACTGCTATTTGTCTCTTGGGTTGTGCCCTTACTTAATAAATAAAATGAAATATCTCACAAAGTGCAAATATCACAAAGGTGGTAGTATACAGGCAGTAACATTGTGGAAACCACGTTGGACAGTCTCTTGTATTATAACCATATGCCCAAGCTTTTCAAGTGCTTTTTTTTTTTTTTTTTCTTTTCTCTTTTCTGGGTTTGCTACTGAAGAATTATAATTACAGAGAGCAAGCAATTCCTAGACTGAAAATCATCACATGAAAACTGAGAATGCCTTTTTGGGGAAAAGAAGAAACCAGTGCAGATTATATATGTTGAAGTAGCCCAGACCGAATGCTTTATGACAACTGATAACTTTCTACCCTTCAGGTTGTTCAGTGTGCAACAGACATTGCCAATGTTTTGAAAGGCACAAGTTGGGCTCTTTATCCAGGATTATCAGGAGAGGTAGAAGGGATGGGAAAGAATATTCACAGTCTTTGTTTATTATGTTTAATTCTATACAGATTGTGTTAATTTCTAAGCAGAATTTAGCCTAGGCAGTATCACTGAGGTTTAGTCTGGTGGGTGAATTCACACCACTTAAGTTCAACCAGTGCTGCCTTGCAGTGTGTTGGCTCAACATCTGGATTTAGTGCTATTTGAATGAACATCAAGAAGAAATGGCTGTAGAGGAGGGAAATTGACATTTTGGAAAAGTTTTATTTAGGTAAAATATTTTTAATTAGGAAATGTGTGTTTTGAAAAGGAACTAAACACGAAGCTCTGGATTTTTTCCCTTTTTCGACTTTGAAAGGAGAACTTGGATGAATTTCTTAATTCTCACTGATGAATATACTCATTTATATTGTAGCTGACATGAACTTCCTGGAGAAATGTCAGTCTTATTTCTAATGACACATAACTCAGTTTGCATTTTCTTTCTCCACTAACTGCAACCTTTAAAATGCAGCGTTCTCATTGCAAAATTGCAACCTGTCTTCCTTTCAGCATACTTAACACCATAGATTTGTGATGATTATATATCAGCCAGAACAATGGACATCTGCCTCCCTTGTTTACCTTGCTAACAAATGGCTGAGCTCTTTGTTCTGCACAAGCTAAGTTGCTTTGTTAAATTTTCTAACAGGCAATTGATTGCATCTCTTTGAACATTAACTTTATACAGTCCTTATCTGAAAAAAACTGATCCTTATTAATAAGGGATATCAGAGTTCCTCAGTATATTCTTTTAGCTGTGCGCTTCTAGACATTTCCTGAAACATTGCTTTATTGCTGTTTAATGCAATCTGATGCAGGAACAGAGGTTATAAAGTATAGGAAATACAGGAGACGTTTAGTAAAACCTAGCAGCTAATTCATAGATTCTTACATATGAAAGCAAAATAATTTTTACAAGCAGATTGTAATAAAATTATTCATTCATCATCACAGCTTGCATTATCATCATACAGTTAACTGGGGCTCTTATAATACCTAATCACATAGGGAGTCTGTGGCTGGTAACTCCAGTCAGTGCCGTATGCTTGAGACTCTCCCATGCACTGGTCCCTCTTAGCTCCTGGATGGCAGAGAATGAGACAGTGAGCATTGGACAAAATCTGCCCTTGGGAGGAAGCGCTTTTCCTGGTATCCAACAGGTTTCTACAACATTTTCTCATTCCGTAAAGCTCCAAATAGCTGAATATGTTTTACTGTCTCCTACAAAACACTGATGTCTCGGTGGTATCGTTTAAAGATGCGACACACTGCAAGTAATACCTCAATCTCCACAACAGCCAAAATCCCACTTAATACATTATTAGCAAGACTTCATACATATGTTCTCTCTCTAAGAATAATTTCCTTTTCCTGGGCTGACAATCATCTCAGAAGCTATAGTTACAGCCAGGAATCATAATGTTCTTACCTGCAGAGGTAATGATCACTGTGAAGTGAGTCTCATCTCGTTTTCCAGTCATGTTGTTGAAAGCGCGGCACACATAATCTCTTGTCTTCTGAGCCACCGTATCAGACACAACTTCCAGGTGGGGTCCATATTGGATTACATGAGTGGTATTGTCAGCCCTTTGAATCCAGGAGTAAGTGTTTGGTGGGTTTGAATCAGCCGAGCAGTCGAACAGTACGGCTTCTCCTACGCTGACGGTAAACACTGCCCCTACCTTCAGGCCTTTGTCTGATTTAACTCGGAGCCCATAAGGACCATCTGCATTGAAAAATATAGAACCAAGACATAATGGAAAAATTAAAATCAGAGTATGTATTTAAATTTTATATAAAAGCACACAGATTCCTTAAACTGGACTAGCTAGCCTTTAGAATGGCCGCCATTAGATTCAATTATTTCAATTAAAAGGCTTTCAGTTCAATCATTTGATCTTTGATCTTAGACTACACCTGCTTAATATTGATCTAATTGCTGCTTAGGGAAACAGCATGGGTCTATGTACTGTTCAGTACTGTAAAAACAATGGAGACTGAACGCACTTAGAAAAGTTGTGAAGTAAAGAAGCAGGTCTTCTGGGGTATATTTGACCTTTTCTACTAAAATGCCAAACGTATCGCTGTAAGTCATTTATCTTCATATTCAAAAGTAAATAAATTAGCTCTGAAATACATAAACAGTCAGTGTAATACTTAGCAGTACAATAATCATTGGCCTCTATCCTAGAGGTATACTTTAGAATGGGGTGTGCCTTAGATAACTTCAATAACTGACTGCTAAAATAAACTTCAACCTTCCCCTGTTTTAGTACATTTCAACTACTTCAACATTCAGGTTTCTACCAAAAGGAAGCCCTTGTGCCAGGTTTCTGAGTATAATTAGAAGGGAAATATATTGTTCAGTAGTCATGTTCATTACTGAGAAAATTGGGCTGCAATTTTTAGGGTAACCTTCACAGGAAAATGGAAAGGGAAATAATATATTTAAATATGATGAGTATTTCCTATGTTGTGTTTAGCTGATCATTTTGGATCCTGTTTTTTTTTTTTTTTTTCTCCTGTCTTTCCATGTTAAAATTTATTTTTACAAGGATCTGAGTGTAAAAAAATGATGTAAAGAATAAAATAATTGAAATGTGCCTTATTAAGTTACTTTTTTTTCCAGTTAAAGAACTCATTATTTCAATGTTAATAATTCCCCAGGGGCATACATGCACAGTCAAAAATGTACACATCTATTACTGACAGATGCTGAAAGAAACTAAAAGAAACTATGGAAGAACAGGTGACTTCTCTTTGGTGAGATCCTTGGAGCTCTGTAAAACTGCTCTCAAGTGACTCCAAAATGACATTACAAGAAGACAAATAAGCCAATATTATGCCAATTTTAACGTGATCAAGTAATATTTCCATCTTCCTATGGCTGTTTGTAAGCATTAAAACCACGTAGCTGGTTTTGAATGTGCAATGTGCTGCTGTATGAAGAGGAACATTGACTCTATTTCTTATCAGGAAATTCAGGCTGACATTAGTTTTACTTGTAGTATGTATGCTTCTATTGATTGTCCACCTTGTTTTATGAAGCTTGAAGAGCACTTAAACAAGCTGCATGCAAACTGTTTCCTGTGTGCTTCTGTGTTTTTCTTTCTCTATTTGTGAAACTTTAGGAAAGAAAATGGAGACTGCCACATGCACTTGAGTCAATTTTTAGCCAAATGTGCATATTTCACAATTTACAGTTGTCAAGCTTCCTATTTTCTATGTTTCTGTTTTAGTGATATGCTTTTCACAGTCTCATTTTAAGACTCAGCATCATGTGTAACATTTTGTTGGATGATGTGGATTCATGTCACAGCTGCCATAGGGAAGAATCAAGATGTTTCTAGAAATCTGCAGTCTTAGATGCAGAGCTCCTTGCTCATGGGTTCCTTAGCGTGAGTCATAAATATGATAAATGCTTCTGGAAACTGCAAAGCGGTCACCACTGCATCAGCTTAACTACCCCACATGAAGAATTCTGTACGTGCAGAGCCTATATAACACCAGGTGCTTTGAAAGGCCATTCCTCTTACCCAACTCTTCTTTCTGCTATTAGCTTTTATTTTCACTGATAATATAACCTTTGGCAGATGTAAACAGATATTAATGCTAACACCAGCTGACAGGTCCCCTCGCTCCCTCACTATAACAGGAGATTTGCCAAAAAAGGATCAGAATTGAGTTCTGTTTTTGTATCAGTGCCGTAACTGTGCAGTGTGAATAGTCAGCACTAACAATGAGACTGCACTTCAGTATGAAAGCTACAAATCAAAAGAAACAATGATAAAATCACCACACACTGGCTGTTGGAAAACAGAAAAAACAAGAAAAACATAAAACAAAGAAAGGTTTTCTTACAAAATACCCAAATCTTGGCTATGTCTGAAAAGCAACATTCCTTGGTGAAGTCCATCCCTGATGAAGGTATCATCAGATAACCCTTCTGCAGGGTCTGGCTCAGTCTGTTGCTGCCCTGGACTGTGCGTACATCACTGATCCCTATGCACCAGGTAGTAAAGGAGTACCCACAGCTTCAAGTGTGATTCTGAAAAGCAGATAACCAGCACCTTCCTCTTTGAGATTAAATATTTTCTGGCTTCTGGAAATCTGAAGGAAGGAAATCCCACAATCTATTACATTCAACTCCATCACCACGCTGCAGCCATTTCTATTGCAGCCTCCATGACAGCAGCAGCTTCTACTTCTGAAATAATTTATTTCTCTTCAAGCTTCTGCAATAGCAATGTTCTGTACTGCATTATCATCACAGCTAATGGAGAAGGGGGACAATGTTAGTGAGAAATGATGAAGAACAAAAAGCACTCTTGATTCTCAGTAAAAAAGTGGAGCGCCTGCCTTCATGGATCACCCAGTTCTACTCCCTTCCCATATTGTTCTCAACAGTAATAAGCCTCTTGTCTCAGTGAGGCCAGTTAACTAAATGACTTGTAAAATAATAAATCACCTGTTCTCGGTAACAATTTACAGCTCTGTGGGAATATTTCCAATTGCTCCTATCTCCATGAGACTGCTGTAGTTTCTAAGCAGATGGCAGGTATTTACTGTGAGTGACCTTTCTTTTATCACTTACAGGAGCTCCCCTGCAGCAATGACATATGGCAGATGGGGATCCTGGGGCCAGTGGTATTGACAACTGCTTGTTGGAAGACCTGACACCTCAGTAAGGAGAGGCTGGTCTGAGTTATGGGACTGGTATAACTCAGGAGGTAAGAACCCCAACTCCCATCACAAATTTGAATATGGAATATGGATAGTAATGTAAGCACTGTAGTCTTTCAGTACTGAATTGTTTTCTATTAATATTTTTTCCCATATTTTAAGTTACACAATATAAACTACCAATTCTGATAAAATAAAAAGTCCATTCTAAAATACATGTCATAGTATCTCTATACGTGAGGAAAAACTGAATCGGAGATATTTTAGTGTATCAAAATCATAAGGCAACAAAACATTTCAGAAATGTGAACACTGAAGTAACAGATGTTTTTAATTTCTGCTAAGCAGTGGGTTGAAAATAAGTTTTCATTTTGAAGCTTGGAATGATTTTTCAAATTTATGGGAAAATACATATGGTTGAGTGAGAGAAGGGAGAACAGTACAAGAAATAAGGCTAAGGGGAACACATCCTGTCAGTGCAAGTGTTCCAGGCACCGATCAGTGCAGTAAATGCTCCAAAGCCAGTTTTGCAAGCAACAAGTCAGAAATCCCAATGCCAAACATAGCAGTCAGAATGGTAGCAACAATTAAAGGTATTTTTCTAGCCTGGTTTGACTTTATTGCATCATAAGAGAGCTGTCAGGCTGTGCTGGCTACAGCTTCTCCATGTTTTAGGTAGGTATTCTTTGTAGAGAAATGTGTGTAAGGCCCACTCCTAGCTCATGAAAGTGAGAAAAGCAGACATTAAAACAGATATTAAAAATGCGCTACCTTGAGAAAAGAATGAGATTAGTGTAATTATAATGATGAAGATAAAACTCCATCAGTGCTGGTTATTTCCTTGTAGAATGTTTTATAATGATTTCTCTGTCCACAGTGAGTGGAAACAGTTCATATCTACACTGTTAAGGACTCTTTGGGGCAACTTCTTCATCTTTGTGTCTGCACTGTCAGTCCTCCTAAGAGAGACTAACAGGTGCTCCTAAGAGATGAGCTGTCTCCTAACAATGTCCTTGCTAGCCTTCACCACTCTGGGCAATCTGAGCAATGTAGGGACACCCCCTCACACATACTTTAGATACAGGACAACTCCCATCTGATTCTTCCAAGTTATAAATAAGTGGCAGAATGCATAACCTTAGAAGAAAGATGGAGAAGGCCGAGTGAAAGGTGTAGCTGCTGGCATGCTGGTAGTGTGGCTAGGCTGGGCAGAAGGCATGGGCTGTCTGCCCCACTACCAGGTTACATGGTGGGAGAAGCAGGAGCGTGCAGCAGGAATCCAGCTCCACTCCTTGCTCTGTGCCATCCACGCTGTGCCAGTAAGGAACAGGTTATACCTGAACAGGGCTGATGGCCAGGTGACCATGACCTGTCTAGCTTCAGATCCCTGAGAAAGGCACTTTGACTCTGAAGGATGCGAAGTCTGGAGCCTGGCAAGGTCACACAGCTGTTGGAGGCAATGGGAGCTGACACTGCAGGAGGGGTAAGGAAAAAATGAGTGCCTTTTCTAAGATTTGCTGAATGTTGATTAAGCCAAGCCTTTTGTGTCCTCTAACTCAGTTTACATTCATGAACTGAGTTTGCATTTTCACTAAGTTCCTCAGGTGCTTTTGCACATCCTTTTACCACTTCAAAAATCAGTAATGGTCTTTCCTTTTAGCTAAATATAAACTTACCAACTTGCTTAGAGATCATTTAAGCAAACACCTTAAAAGAGCACCAGCACAAACCCTTAAATATACTTTAAAGCAGTGTCCTGCAGGCAGTAATATGAGCCAAACCTGAGGCCGTCATAGCCTGCTCATCATGGCCTATTACAGCCTATCTGTGATATTACTGGTCTAACCTAGATCCTGATGTTACTAATAGACACAGACACTTCAATGGCAACTTTTGACTGAAAGCGTTATTCACATCCCTAAATTAAGCAGTTGAGTATTGACAGGATCGTGACATTGGATTATTAGATCTTCAGAACAGGAATCCTCAGCTTGATAGTTTTCTCATCCTTGCACCTCTAGTCTAAATTAGCTTGTTGAAAAGCTATTTTTCACAGAGATTGGTTATATTGAACAAAAAGGTATATTTGCAGAGAGACAATTTCTTTTATTAAGTCCATATAGCTGAAAAAAGGGTTTGAGGCACACAAATCCCTCATTATCTGAAACAGAAAGTTTCAAACTAGATAGAGGATGGGCACTCTTTCTTGGCTTCTGCATTATTTACCTAAAAATCTCATTTCACTTACATTAAACCATTACAGTTTTCTCAGCACTACTTCCTGGAGGACCTGTGTAAATCAGCAGTAAAGAACAACAAAATTATAAATGAACCAAAACCTAAATTGTCTCTGTACTTTGTAAGCGTATGATCTTAAAATGACATGAATAAATCCTTGGGAACATAGGACTGGAAGGAACATTTGGTACCACTCAATTCAGCCTTCTGCTACAGTAACCCATCACCGCACAGAATTCCATTCATACACTTGTCAACCCTTAGCAATAGTAATGTGCACAGCTCTTGCAAAATCTCATTACTCCAAGAACTGGAAAACATGTAATTTCTAGTCAAAATATATGGTTGTCTGATGATTTATTCTTCAGTCAACATAAATCTTTACATAAATCTTGCTCCCTCATGTCTCCCACTTAATATGAAAAGCAAACACCCCTTTCAGAGTCTGTTTTCTGCAATTCTCCTGGCCTGTTCTCATGAATAGGACCCCATTCCATTTTGTTTTGTTTCTGTACAGTTTAAGATCATTCCTCTGGGTTGCGTAGGTACTGTATGTAGTATTCAACTTGTGATCTCATCTTTTTTATGCCTGAATGACACTGCCTGTTAGATGTCTTGTGGTGAGCTCATTCAGGCAGATACACTGCCTCAGTTATTGCCATACAAATCTCCATCAGCAGAAGTTCATGATTTTTATTCTCCAAGTGCATGCCCTTTTAGTTTTTAATAGATTTCATACCAATTCTATTACTCTGTTGTTCAGACCTCTCAGTTTATTGTCACAAGTAAACTTCATTGTCATACTCCCAGTCTTTACATTGATATCAGTAATGAAAATATTAAACAGGATTGGACTCAAAATGATCTTGAGGAATACCATGAGTAGCACTCCATCAGCCTGATGCTTCCTGCACTCAGCTTCTGGATACCTTTTTCTGTCTCTATTTTAATCAACATTTTTCTGTATATAATTCTGATTGCTTTCCTCTGACACACACTTCCTCCAGATTTGAAGACGCCCACTGTGGAACACCTGAAGTTCATATGTGGATTCTGCAGTTCAGACTGATCTTCACAACTACTTAACACTGAGACTTTTTATTACACTATCATAAGTTATAGCTGCTACAAACTTATTTTGAATGCAAGCTCACATTTAATGTTAACTCATCTGTCTTCTGTCTCTTTTCCTTAGTCAGAGGCACTCTTTTCAGCCAGATCATTTACACAAAAGGTAATTATGAATATTTCATATACTCACAATATATTGTTGGTGCAATTCTCTCACTTTCCATTGCGCTGACAGGGTTGGACACCAAACAGCTGTAGTTCCCAATGTCTTCTTTTGCAACAGGAACAATTAGAAGTGTAGCATTGTTTGATGAAAAAGTATAATTAGGGCCAGCATGGAGAGGCTTTCCATTTTTCATCCACTGGTAAACTACTCTTGTGCCTTTTCCCACGGTACATTTTAACGTAATATTACCCACGTACTCCACTACCCCTGAAGATGGCTCAGTGTGCACAATTGGCTGTGTGACAGGTACTATAAAAAAAAGAGATATGAAGAGTTATAAAATTGACTACCAGTACACTACAGTCTTCACTGCCAAAATAATACAAATAGCAGCCATCCTCCTCTCTGGAAAGTATTCATATTTCAAAGTGTGTTTATTAAATATGGTTAAAGAATAAAAAAAAGAAGGCGGTATTCTCATCTGGTAAGAATTTTCCCAGTACTTAAATAAAGCTAGACTGTTTATATTACTGGTTATGTGACACAGGCTGAAATTGGGTATATCATTGCTTCCAACTCTGGTCTAACAAACAAAACCCTGCAGCCACAGCAATGAAAAGAGTGGAATGGGTGATGCTGCCCACAGAGAGGGACTTCCCCAGCAATGCTGCGAGGCTGACACTCTGAAACTCACTGCTGGCCAAGTCATGGGGATGGCTACTGCCTGGCATGGACATGGGAGTGAAATGGCAGCCACAACTGTATCACGTTAGTGTCTCATTCATTTAATTAATTCAGTCTAACCAGGGACAGGGCTCCCTCCATATAATCCATAAATTGCAGTACATTGAAAATTGATACATCCTGTCTGATAGAATAGTAGAGCCTTATGAAACTTTATTTCCTGTATTTCTCATATTAATTAATGGCTTTGAAACTCCTTAAAGTATTTTTTTTAAGTTCAAGAAATATTAGTTAACATCTTAAATTTGTTTAAAGATGACATATGGTAGCATTCCCTCCAGCAGTAGAAAATAACATAATTCAATTCTTGGCACTTATTTGTGCACGGTTAGATTAAATAGTGCACTACTATAACTGGATTCCAAGAACCATTACTTCAGATCTATTAAATTTTATTTTCAAACTGAAGATGCTACATTTTAGTAACTTACCATCAACAGCTACATGAATTTTTTCACTGGCAGCTACTGTCCTATTCCCACGGACATTGACTTTTACAATATAATTGCCCTCATCACTGATACGTAATGGATTGATCATCAAAGATGCATTAGGTGGTATGAGGGTAAACTTGTGCTGATATTCCAAGTCTGGTACTACTGTTTGGTTTACAGAGCCAAGCAGGTATTTCGGATTACTCCGAGGCTTCTCAAACAGCCAAATTATCTGTATCTCACAAGCTGTAGTGTTGAAATTGTAGTCAACAGTGAGCTGGAGTGGTTGCCCCTCGATACCATGGATAGTATGAGATGGTACTGTCAGCTTCAAGGCAGAACAAATACCTGCAGAAAAAATGAAGGAACAAACAGATACACCCAGAACACAAATGGGAACATTGGAAAACTGAAATGAGGAACTCTCACAGAGAAAAAACTCTCAGAGTTAAAGCTTAAACTTTTTTATGATTATGTTTCAGATTTCAAGTAAGAAATGGGGAAATGCTCGTTGAGTTTATTGGAATAGGATTTAGCTATAGATACCCAGCTTCAAAGTATGTGAAAAGCCAAACCTGAAAGGATATTTCTGATTTCTGGTTACAAAAAACTGTTGAAAGTTTAACAAAAATAAGGACAGGTGAATTTACCTTAATGTTTAAAATATTTTTGTTTTAACATATTCTCAGCTTGCAGAGCTTGTATTTTCTATGCAGTCTTGGACTACAAGCTCAAATTTAGGACTTCTTGTCTTATGTTTATCCAGAGAGAAATTTCTTAATGTTGCTTTTCCAGTTATACTGAGAAGCCATCTGAACAATCTAACAAGGCTCATTTCTTCACTTAAAATGATATAGTTATTATTACCTACGCCTTATGTTTCAGACAAAATTCAAGAAACATAACTAATCTTGCAAAAATTACGTATTCCAATCATAGGAAAAAGAAGAATTAAGGTTTTCTGTAGATACGTACAAAAGCAAGATCTCAGTCCCATGATGAATCTTGTCATCTAGGAATCCTGCACTTTCAGGGTGCAAAATGGCCCCCTTCAACTAATCTGGCTTTCCCATCCTTTAGAATTGTTTTTTCTTCTGTCATCCTTAGGCAGATTTATAGAACATTACACAAGTTCGCCTAGGAATCTCCGGACATATTCTGTTCATTCAGCAACTGGTAAGGTTTATGAAAATAACAAACTCCAAAAATATGAGTAATTTTGCCTCACTCTTCATATAGCTGAACAACACTAGTCAACTAGGATGGCTTGCAGCATTGCTGAGGGTGAGGCACTAAAAAGGGAAGCAGCTTGGTGCAGTCCCATGGTAGAATGCTATAGGGACAATGTGTGCAAAGATGCTTAACCTCCTGACAGAAATACTCAACTTCTTGGGGACTGAAGAAGAAGCAGGCAGAGGACTTCATGTTGCATGGACACTGGTGTGGGGAGAACAGTGAGGAGTCAGCTGACATGGGAGGAGAAGGGGACAAAAAGGGAGGAAAAGGGTAGAAAAGATACAGAGATAGTTAACTGGAGGATGCACAGGAGCATGGTAAGTGCATGCTTAACTTTTTCAGATAAAAAACCTGAAGCAATTGAAGCACATCAAATTGAAACCTCCTCCCCTACTTCTTAAAGTATTTGTGGCCTGTTGTTCTTGTGCAGTTTTTTAAATGCTGTTTTTGACTCTTAGGGACGAGCTGACTCTTGTTAATGGAAGAAGAGTTGTTCTAATATTGAAGAGAGGTGAGTTTTTTTCCTGCAAACCTTACAATGCAAATCAAACTTAAACTGCTACTTTTCACTTGAGAGAATAATTCTTCAGTAAAGCCCTTCACAAAATATTTAATGGTGAAAGTAAATTTTCTATAAGCTACCTAACACATTCCAATTTTTAAATCTCCTTGAACAAAGTAAAAGAAATCTCTACAAATACTGGGAAATCTGTAAATGATTGATTAAAAGATCTGGCCATATTGTTCCTCATTCCTTACACATGACAGTGCTCAATTTTGGGGTTTCTCTAGCTGTCAGTAAGTGATCACATTGTACGACAAGAAGCCAGTAACAGCAGCAGTGGTAATTGCAAAATATGTGTAACAATTGATATTTCTTACAGATCTGTGCAGAAAAGTATCAAAATCCAAGCAGGTCTAGTGAGTAGAAGGGTAACTGTGACTACTGGAACAAATGCTGTCACTATCACAAAAGAAGAAAAAGAAAGAAACTGGTGGCTGAATAACTTAATTTCTTTTCAGTTGAAAAAAAAAAAAAAGGGGGGTGTGGGGAAGAGAAACTGTAAATAAACTTCAACCTGATTCTACTTAACTTGTGGGAAAAACTGGCTCCATTCAACAGCATGGAAAGACATTGGGAGGTCAGTTAGGAACTTCTTTCAGCAAAGATGAAGGAAACTGAGGGAAGAAGCCCCATTTTTATTCCCAGCTGTCCACTGGGGAGCAGCTCTGAGTGATGGCGGGTGCTGCTGTCTCCTGAGGCGGCTTCACAGAGAGCCACTGAGGCTCCAAGCCATCACTAGAGAAAGGAACTCTGACAAAGGGCTTATGGCAGCTGTGCTGGGTGATTGCTGCTTTAACAGTGATCAAATCTTCTGTGGTCTGGAATATTAGACTTATCTTATGGATAAAAGAAGTCAATGTGTCAAAATGTACTTCTTTCTCATCAGGCACAAATTCAATATAACTCAAACTTATCCCTATAGCTTTCTAAATAGAACAATAGATATTTTTCAAAGAGGACAGAATTCCGAAAACTATTTTTGTACATTGCCCATAAACCAAGAGGTTGTACAGAAATGACCTCCACTTGGAGCTCAGTGATCTGTGTTTTCTTCCATCTCACTTTGCTGCCACCAGTATTAGCAAGCACAACTGGATTACTGTTGACATAAAACAAGGGCTGCAGCTTTAGTTTAAATAAAAACTATGACATAACTTTTGAGTTTACTGCATAAACTGAAACCTTCTTACTGAAGTTTTATCATTCTCCAAATTTAAGATGCACATCTCCTTATCAAAGTGAAATCAGACCCTCAGTTACATTTTACTTGTGTGATCAGTAGGCTCTTTAGCACTCCAAAACCCCTGAACTTGTATACAATGTCACTGACAATAGTTTCCAAACTATCTGCAAATATATCAATTCGGAAAAAAAAAAAAAAAGATAAAATGGACTGAAGAATCTGCTATTCCTCTACCACCATTTGCAGCAGAAGGGATTGAGGCACGTTCTTTCCAAGTTCGGAATTTTTGTCCAAGAACAAGCTCTACCTTATTTGACTTAACTCTGCCCTTGGAGGTCAATTCCTCTGGTGTTCCTTGTGTCATGCTCCAAGCACCTGATTTTTGTCACGATAAAAGGTGCAGGCTATGCATTTTTCACACTAGGAACGGTTTCTATCTGAGTAAGACTGTAAGACGTGATTTCCTGGTGAACAAGGATGGCCTCCAAAGCATTCTATGTGCATACCAATATCTCTTTTAGAATCTTAATCAGAAATGCTCAACAATCTTGTAACGGAGATAAAGAACTGAATATTCATCATGTTCTTATCAGACAGGTATTTCATTTTTAAAGGCTGATAATCTTCATTAAAAACTGTGATGGCTAAGAAGCCAAAGCTCTTGATAAATTACTTAGCTCAAAATCAAGGAAACTAAGTGACTGTATATGAAGTTCGTGAAAAAGATAAAAGAAAAATTGTCAGAAAAGTATGTAGCATATTTGCAATGTCCTATATTCCCTCTGTTGATATCTGTGAAAACAATCAAGTACATAAAAAACAAATTACAAGACTCTGTAGAAATACAGCTTTATCTAACCTTTGATCACAGAATATCCCAGTAAAAGAGCACAGAACATCTGCTTTTTATCAAGTGTACCGATAAACGTATACTTATGCAAAATCTACAACCAAATGCTGAATAATTCTATTGTTAATGTAAGACACTCTTCAGTTGACTGAAAGATTAATTTAGTTTTAATACAAAATACATCAAAATATATACAAATTTTAGGTGTTAAATACAGTGCATCATAGTGAACTGAAAAACCTATCAACACTGTATTAACGTAATGCATTTTTAAAGAGATGTGTAACATCTTCTATACAAACTTTGTCTCAGAATCTGTCAAGTCTCACTTGTTAAAAACAATGCAGTATGTATATATTGCTTAACAAAACAGGAAAAAAGATATGTAATAATGCCAATACTTTATTTACAGATTACGTGCAGCATTAATTTTTGTCAGTTTCTAAAATTTTCAGTTCCATCCATAAAACATTTTATCTGATTAAAACTTATTGGCTACTTTCTTAAAATAAAGTATCTGACAATATAAGGGAAATGTCTTAAAATTTAGGAATATAAAAACAACTCAAATTTCCACAATGACAATCAAACATAACACATGCAGTTCCTTACCTACAAGCAGAAAATATACTTGGCACTTTAAGTCACAAAATAAGCTGGCTAGAGGGCTCCATGAAAGCATCCTGTCCCATACAAACACCACCTTCTTCTCAGTGCTAAGTCAGAGCTGGGACCAGCACCTGCTGGTTTATTTGCTAGGAAAATCAGCAACGAGTTAACAGGCCCTATCCTGTCCCCAGCCCTGTCTGATTTGAATATGTGTATACACAGAACAAAGGGAGTGGAGCACCTGTTAGATGAGCACCCATCTTCATTGCCTCTGACTTCAACATAACCCTTCCCTAGCAGCCGCAGTAAATATGACAGAGAATATAATAAATGAGGCGCAGAATAATACAGAGTACCTTGAATTATCAAAAATAAGTGAACACACCCAACACATAGGTTATATAGGTATTAACATCCTTTAGTTACACTGTTTTATAGAAAAGACTATGCTGCTAGATGGTTCTGCTCATTCCAAATTAGTATGTAGTATTTGGTACATTAGTATTTAGACTTTCTTTTCTTTTCTTTTCTTTTCTTTTCTTTTCTTTTCTTTTCTTTTCTTTTCTTTTCTTTTCTTTTCTTTTCTTTTCTTTTCTTTTCTCTTCTCTTCTCTTCTCTTCTCTTCTCTTCTCTTCTCTTCTCTTCTTTTCTTTCTCTTCTCTTTTCTCTTCTCTTCTCTTCTCTTCTCTTCTCTTCTCTTCTCTTCTCTTCTCTTCTCTTCTCTTCTCTTCTCTTCTCTTCTCTTCTCTTCTCTTCTCTTCTCTTCTCTTCTCTTCTCTTCTCTTCTCTTCTCTTCTCTTCTCTCTTCTCTCTTTTCTCTTTTCTCTTTTCTCTTCTTTTCTCTTCCTTTCCTTTCCTTTCCTTTCCTTTCCTTTCCTTTCCTTTCCTTTCCTTTCCTTTCCTTTCCTTTCCTTTCCTTTCCTTTCCTTTCCTTTCCTTTCCTTTCCTTTCCTTTCCTTTCCTTTCCTTTCCTTTCCTTTCCTTTCCTTTCCTTTCCTTTCCTTTCCTTTCCTTTTGTCTTTTCTTTTCTTTTCAGATGAGAACTTTTCCATTGAATGTCTTTTCTTTCCTTCTATTTTTTAAAGAAACATATTTAAAAAAATACAAAGCTGTGACTAAATTATTATCATTTTCTTCCTTAACATACGTGTAACAGGGGAACAATTTCATTCCCCTCCTCTGAGCACCTTGTAATGTGAAGTATCCATCAGGAATCTTCTAACAAAGAGTCCTGTAGTAGCGTGCACAACCCACTAGAGCTGTTGAGTTAGCTGCTGATTTCTGTTTATTCTGAGCGAACTTACATCGGTTTAATATTAATATTAATGTATGATTTGGATTTTGTCCAAGGCTGCCACTCACTGTACAAACCTAATCAGCAGCACACCAGGCAGCCCTCCTGCAACTTGCATGTGCAGAAACAGTTTGCAACAGCAAATATTTGCATCAACAGAGATGGTTTATCCATAGAAAAACACATTAAGTTTTCGTTACACTATTATGGATGAACAAATTCCTGCCTTGTGCAGGACGGATGGCAGCAGGGAACTGATCCCCCACACTGTGTGCCTGTGCTGGTGCTCGGGGTCCTGCAGAGTGCTAAGCCACTGCTGTAAGGAATGAACCTTTGATTTGTGCTTCACTTAAAAGGAGGTGAAAATGCCCAGACCCTTCCAGAATTTTTACCAGCTCTGTATGATCAAATGTAATGAATATGAGTGCTATGTCAGAGATTCCAATTAATTTCTAACTGAAATGAATGGGAGCCTTCTCACTGGGATGAAGTCAGTGCTGATGTTCTAAATGTCTGATGTGGGTGAAGAAAACAAATGATAAAAACAAAAACCAAACACCAGAAGAACAACAGATTAGCACAGATACATATTTCAAATCAGTACATCCCCTTATTTCCTGGATATGTTCTTGATGCCATTAATCCACTGGCATTTTTTTACACCAAATAGCTCACACAAAGTTACCACGGCCTCGCAGAGTGGCTTAGGTTGGAAGGAACCTCTAAGCCATCTCCCACCACGCCATGGGCAGGGCTGCCCCCACCAGCTCAGGCTGCCCGGGGCCCATCGGACGCAACCTGGAGCACCTCCAGGGATGGGGAACCACAGCTCTGTGCTTCTCGGCCAGGTACCGACACAAGCCCGTTCTGGCCATGCACAACTGCATGCTCATTTTGTCTTCTAGCAAAGCCTAAATACGCCGTGCTCCAACCCCAGGAGACACGTGGCGTGCGAGGAAATCCACCCTGGCCCCGAAAGCCGGCGTGGGCAGACACGGTGCGGCGACGGGCTGACGGCAAGCCACGCTTTCGGTGACCCGCTTTAACGGCGCCCTTAAGCAGCACCCGCACCTCCCACCCAATTCCGGATCTGATGAACGAACTGACGCCGCATCCCGCCCCGCTCGCTGCGGCCCGCCTTCCTCCGCGTCCTCTCCCTCCCCCGCCGGGCCGACGGGGTTTGTAGTTTGCGGGCGCCCGGCCGCCCCAGGACTACGGCTCCCAGGGATCCGCGGGCGGACGGGCGGGCGCGGTCAGGTGGCGTCCAACATGGCTTCCCCGTGCCGGCCCCGGCCGTAGCGCTGCCGCGGGGGCTGCGGGGCGCCTCGGGGCCGCCATGCAGAAGATCAAGTCGCTGATGACCCGGCAGGTGAGCGGTGCGGGGCCGGGCGCGGCGGAGAGCGGCGTTGGTACGGCCGTTCCTTTCTCGAAGCGTGATTTTGGGGGTGCCGGGCCGCGGCGCAGCGACGTGGCTTTGTCCGTCAGTCACGGCGTGTCCGGTGGGAAGGGAGGCGAGGGCTTGGAGGTGCTGGGGGAGCTGTGCGGCGGCGCGGGGCGGCTGGGCTGTCCGTCGTGCTCCTGTCAGCCCGCCTGGTGCGTAGCCGTGCGTCCGCATTGCTCTGGGCCTCGGGGCTCCGCCTGAGCTCGCTCTGGGCGCTGTGCCTGCCGAGGGAACTCACCGTGACGCAGGTCTCTGCCCCCAGGGCTCTGTTTGGTTTTGGTTCAGTTGGTTTGTTTTCATTCAGGAGTCATTTAGAGCCCTTTTTTTTATGTCCAGGTCCAGTCTTGTCTGCGTTCTGCACAGGATGCAGTGCTATGTCCATAGGAATGCTTGTGGGAAGGCTGCCCAGCATGGGCTGAAAATGGTACAGCTTTGGCAATCCTCAGCCTTTGGGAAAGGGTTAAATCCTGTGCAGCGTTCAGTAAGGGCAGGCTTTAACTGGTGGTGGAGATGAGCTGCCTTTACTGCCAATTTTGGGGGTGTTTGTGGGAGGTTTTGGGTGAAGTATGAGAAGCTGCAACAGGTGCTTTGTGCTGCCCGCTACCTGCCTTGAGCTCCAGCTCTGCGGTGATCAGCTGCCCTCGCTGGTGGTAACCAGCAAGGGAGGATGTTGTCAAATGAAGCCCAAGAAAATCTGAAACTCAAAACCAGAGGGAGGAGGTTTTGCATACTAGGAGGATGAAACTGTGAAGTGTGGTAGCTACCGTTAGTGGTGAAGTTGTAAAGCACGCTGTCAGTTTCAGAGAATAAATAAAGACTTTTCTCACTGTAAGCTTGTGTAGTAATGTCACAGCCCCTTTGCCTTCAGAGAAAGCATTGGTATCCCAGATGTGAAAGGGACTTATGAGCAATATGCTTAGTATCATAGGGGGAGGAGATAGGGAAGCCTGCCTGAATCTCACGGCTCACGTGAACTGCCTGGGTTCTCAAAGGAAGGCTGGAGTCAGAAACATATCTGGAACTTGAATGTTCAAGTTCACTTCTGCCTCGAAAGCTAGCAAAAAGTGTGCTAAGAAACTTACTCTGTGTTATTGCCTCATAAGGTTGTAAATGTATTGGACATTCAGCAAATATACTTGGCTGGTTACAGATGCTTCCTGTAGCTTCTGTCTACTAGTGCATATTCTGTCCATGGATTTGATGTGGATTTGAAAGAATAATAATTATTTAAAAGAGTTAATGTGGATTATGCATCTTTTTCAGTTTAGTTATACATATGTAAAATGTGTCCTAATAGTTTTACATGGTAAATTGAGAAATATGCCATCATACAAAAATAATATAATTATGCCACAGAGTGGGTAGCACTTACCTTGAATTTGATTATTTGATTCCATTAAATCATTAAGCTAGGAGAACAAATTACATTATGCTTTTTGAACATGTTTGCATTTTTTAAACATCTGGAAGTTGACAGGAGTAAGTGGACTTAGCTAAGTGGATGTTACTGAAGAGAACTGTTGCAGCATAAAGAGTTTGAGTTGTTTGAAGAACGTAATTTATACACCAGTGATCTCATTTAAGTTCTTATAGAATAAGCCTTTTGCAGTTTATTAAAAAACTTACAGGTTTATAATCATCAGCAGCAGGCGAGAGTTGTGCAGTTTGATTTCAAGATATGTAAAGTAATCAACATTAACTGATGATTAAAATTCTTTTAAAGGGTCTGAGAAGTCCTCAGGAGAGTGTTCATGACCTCAGTCCTATTGAAAACCTCCGGTTTCCTACTAAGGTATGATTCCATCCGCTTCATTTTTCGTTTTATATTTAAATGATACGTTGTTTTGGTTTTTTTGTTTTGTCCCAGCATCTGCTTTGCTGCTGTTCTTTTTTGACACCTTTTTTTTCATCCTGAATATATCTTTTGAAATATTTTTATGAAAGAATTGAATTGCAAAGTAAAGCAGTGCACCAAATCAAAATGAAGATGCTTTAAAATTTCTTTCTTGGAACTTCAGAGTTGTCACTCATATAGTTCTAATATTGATTTTCAGTCTCTTCATGGGTTTGCTGCCATTAAGTTTGTTTCAGAATTTTGTGATTTTCATCTTCAGTATACATCATTAACTTTATTTTCTGCTGTATTTGTTATAACTATAATAATAATGCCTTTGTTTTTATTTGTCTTGCTGCTTAAAATATATGAGCTCTCTGTTATCCCACATTTTGGCCACTCCTTATACCCTGTTGGTCTGACCAGATGATTCACAAGACTTGCTGTGGATGATGCTTATTGTTTTCCTCTAATATGGACTTTGCCTTTAACCACAGAGTTGCTTAAGTTACTCGGTTGATGTCTTATTTTAGCATTAAAATTCTGTGTTTCTCTGTTTCTGTGTAGGTACTTTGTAATATGATGCTTGTGCTGAGGCAGACCAGAAAATCAATGTTATTCTTTGTTTAAAAAAATCTAATAACTATCTCTAAATTGGTACATAATATTCTATTAAACAGTGGTCAATGTATTGATTTCAAAGACTCGAGGTATTCAATTGCAGTGATGTTGAAAGAACTGCCTCATCTCTATGGCTCAGATTTCAAAACTTCAGATTCCTGCCAGCTACTGAGCATCGAATTTCAGACTGTCTTTCTAGCCAAGTTGACTCTGCAGGTAAAAATAGATGTAGGGTATCTTGGCTGGGTTTCTGTTATGTGGCGGTTTGATGTTTTGTGTCTGGTAAGCCTACACTTTGTATTGCTAACAATGGGAAAACACGTCTCAATAATTTGCAAGTTTTTTTCATTAATTTCTGTCAGATTTCTGGCAGTTGTATGCCATCAACCCTTTGTAATGTGACAGCACTGTCTTCAGCTGTTTTGCAAACAGAATCTTGTGAAAATTAGGGATTTTGTGCCTGAAAAGACAAGATTGCAGCAACATTAGAACTTGGAACTTTTAAAAAGTTGTTCTCTCGTGTGCCATAGATAAAACTTTTATATTTTTAGTTTTGTTTTTTTTGTTGTTCCTTACAAAATGTTTTATGTAAGAAGTAACTACTATACTCAGATTTTTTTCTGAATATTCAGATTCTGAGTATTCTGAGAGATTTAAGTTAACTTTCTCTTTCTCAAAAAGCTGTATTCAGTGAAACACCTGCACAGGTCACTGTTTATCTGAAAAAGAAAACATGGGGTCAGCTGAATATTGAGTAAAAATACTGACTTTTGATCAGTTTAGCTCCTGGTTTTGGTCCCAAGCTGTTTGTCAGCTTCAGTTCCAGGCCTTGCCTGGGAGGGAGGATTTATATTGGCATGCCTCCTTTACTTTGCTACAACCTTCATTGTATGATTTTACTTTTCAAATGATAAGACATCAGACGAGACACTGTAAGATGTCTTCTACACTGTGGGCTTAGATTCTGATACCTGTTCTTGAAAGCAGGAATTTGTGGTGGTGTTTGTGTTTGCTGTGTGCATAACCATCAAGGAGATTAGGTTTCAGTACTGCACAGAAGTTGAAAGTCATTGAGCCCTTGGATATAGGTATTTCTTCTGAACTGAACTTGTGTTTGATGCCACAGCAACATACTGACGTCACCAATCAGAATTACATAATAACTACTGGATAAAGCAGCTTTGCTGGATGTAAGCTAATCCCTCTTGTAACTCTTTTATAGCAGTCAACAAGTTTGGTAAAGGAAATTGAAAGACAAAGACAAAAATAAATTCAAAATAAAGAGAAGCACAGATTCAACTCATATGAAGGTTAAATAGAAAATACAGGGGACAGGCAAAGAGATGCACTGATGTTGTATTCCCTCAGATTCTTTTTGGTCTTAATATACGAAAGCTGCTTCCTAATAAGCATGTGAAAGTGGTGAGGATATTCCTCTATTTTGTGGGTTGTGTGTGGTGGGGCTTTTTGTTTTTTTGTTTTTTTTTTTTTTGTATTTTTTTTCCCCCTTCTTTTCCTGACCAATGAAATGGTTTGCTACCTGAATCTTTTACTGAATACCCCTGAGTGTATGAGATCACATTAACCATTGCTCCCAATGGGTTCTGCAACTATGCGGAAAGAATTTTGGTCTGCTTGCATCATATGAAGATGAATCACCAGCTAACATGTTCAAGTTTCTCTTGTCAAACGGAATCATGCTGCCAACTTGTCACCCAGAGCAATGCATCTAGAATAGTTAAGTCAGTGATACGATCTGTAGATCAGAGAAATATGAGCTGAAAAGCAAATTTTCTCTAGAAGAGAGAGGAGATGTATTGTGGGTTTTTTTTTGTTTGTTTGTTTTTTGTTTTTTTGGTTGAGGTACTGTACTTCATCCATGCCCTGATTGCTCAGGGGAACTGTGGTTATTCTTTTTTTTTGTTGAAAATGGTGTGTGTTAAGAATGATACAGAATTGCGCTACTGACTTTTGAGCTCCTCTGCTGTTCTCATTTTGTTATTTTCCAAGCTGTTAACACATTTATTTAATAGATTCTGTTAGAGGGTGTTGAGAGGTATTTAGTACACTTGAATTCAAGTGTATTAATAACAAGGTGACTTTGAATTCCATAAATTTCTATATTGACAATAATCAGCTCATATGCGGTGTATAAAAAGTAGTTGACTTTGTCTTATGGTTGTAAACAACATTTGAAGAAGTTTATTTTTAATGTTTTTCCTATAGTGATATGGCTAGAATCCCTGTTGTGTGCTTCTGTCTATATGTATAAAAATAACTTTTACATATAGCTTATTTGATGGATGCTGGCCCACTGTTGGGCTCATCCTGGAGTTTGGGAAGAGCTTTTCTCTTAATGCAGGTGTTATCTGAGCTCAGAATGGAGGGATATAAGTTGACAGCACGTTCAGTGTTCTTTCACTCATGAGGAGAGTAGAGAGGCTGTGTCCAAATGAGTAATGAGCAAATTTGGCCCCTGGCTCTCTTGGTAGGGTTGCATCAGCTATCACTCACCTTGAGCTTCTAATTAGGCTCGAAGCTTTTTAGATTTTTTTTTCTTTGTCTAAATGGTATCTATTAACACTCCTGATCACAAACTTTTCTTAATGCCTGCTTCCCAAGTCTTTTGGTTGATTGTGACAAGAATGCAGAAGGCGTTTGCTTCAACTCTGTACTGGTGAGGCTTTGTTAGCAATGTTTTTCATGTTGCAGGCAGTGTAGAACAAAAGAGTGGGAGTGTGACATAGGGAAATAGCTAGGTAAGTGATCTGAAACTTCCTGAACTGCCATTCAGATGAGTCTGCAATGAAATGACTCTTCTGAAATAAAGGTCAGGTAATTGCTGTGGGCTCTCAGAACCATGAACTTCTGTTTCCATAGGCCAGGAAGGCAAAACACTGTGGGAAGTTTGTGGACGTAAACACTTCTTTTTTAAGAAGCAGTGGCTTCTTCAAATTTGCAAGGTGGCAGACAGACAGTTCTTTGTTTCTACACCCACACCCTGCCCAGAAACTATCTTTCTCTGTTCTGTGTGAGTCAGAAGACAATACTTATGTCCTCCAGAGAAGTGTGTTTGACAGGCTAAGCTGTCATTCTGTGAAAGTGTGGTCCAAAGTACTGGCAAAAAAAAAAAAAGGAAATAAATCCTGTTTGCACATCACCACAAGTGGTGGGTGTTTTAAGTAGGTAAAGCAAAACTTGAGAAAAATGAGTAGCCCTTGTAATAGCATTTTAGCTGGCTGTTTGGAGAGCTCCCACTGCTGGATGTGTGCATTAATCTGGGCAGCTGGACTATAGTGCTTGGGTCCACTGTGCTGATGTGCTGCTCTTACTGATCTCCAGTGTATGTGATTCAGTTTAGCAGTGGTGAAATTGTCTGCATGATAATCATGACAGGGTTCCTTCCATCCCAATTATATGTATGTGTATATATATATATATATATATATATTTGTATATTTTGCTATTCAGATAACTTCTTGGAACTTCTTAATGCACATCAAACTTCCTATTAAAGAATGCTGTACTGTTGATTTTTTGTTAAATTATTTTTAGAAGGCAGATATTTCAATAGCAATAATTAAAAAAAAAATGTTTTGAGGTAGAAAACTGCCTTGAGGGATTTAACTAATCTTCTCTCTGTGGCTCTGCACAGTGTGCAAATACTCATTCCACAGTGCAAAATCTGTCCTTCCCTGAGGCCCGTGAAACTGTGAGCTTCATATGTAGATTGGAAACTTTTTTGTGTATCTGGTTGAAGGGATAAGGAGAAATGAATATCACCAAACAAACTAGCCGAGGATGTTTGCTTCCTTCAGTGGCGAGAGAAGGGTCTGGCCTTGAGGCTTCAGTTGTCTGAAACTAGTGGAGCATGATGGACTGGAAGCAGCAATTTATCACAGCCTAATGTCTGCTGGCAAATATTGTAATGGATATGGGAGCTTAAGCTTATCCTGGGGAGTCGTTTTCTGTACTGTTCCTCTAGAAAGAGTGAATAAGATAAAGAAAAAATCTGTCTATTTAACAGATGTTTGCCTAGTTAGTGTTTTGGAAAGAAATTAAGGAAAAAAATGACCATTCTGAGAAAGGAAAAAATGGATTTTTGGTAATTTTTCTAGCCACGTAAATCTCAGCTTTATGTTTGTAGTGACAGATGTGGTATTCTGCAAAGATGAAAGGGTCACTGGCTAGGTTTCATTGAAATGTTTGTATTAACAACAGCCTTCCCAACTGATTATCATATCAAATGGCTCTAAATCCAGAACAACATATGTCCCCAATAGCTTTCTTAATGTATGGGAGGGGCTGTCAGTCACCACTGATCTACCTATGGCATTGACATACCCTGTCACCAGTGTGACAGCTCTGGAAATCCAAATGGTTCTAAACATTTCCTGGATTTTGTTTTTGCTTCCTTTTCCTTTTAACAAACCACCGTTCTGAAACTTGTAGCCACACACCCAGGTGATAAATTAGGTGATTCCATTTGCAGGGCATTAGTGAACAAATTAAGCCAACCCTGCTGCCCATCTTGGATAAGTTTTAATTTCGGTTGTTATAGATAAAACTCAATGTACTGTAAAATATTAAGGCAGTTTATAAGGGAGCTGTTGGTACAGCATAAAGCTGCCATCTGTTAGGAAGCCCAGAAGGGAAAAAATATTTTTATTTTTAATGTTTTTTATTTCCTTGTGAGAAGTACTTCAGAGGAGCAGTGGCTGGTTGTGATGCTTTAGGAAGCTCCTTGCTACTCACCCCGTGCCTGGCTCTATTTGTACAGAAAAGCATCATCTTGCTCTGTGTTTGAAACTACACTTTTCCTTGTAATGTGTAGGCATTAATGTTAGTGAGTGGTGTGCAAAATAAGGATGGTCGTGACTGTTCAGTAAATTAATCTCAAATCTGCTGCCTCTGGACAGTGAAATCAGCCCTCCAGTTCCTAGTGACGGAAGTACAGGCACCTTGTCCCACTCTTAACAGCTTGTCTGTTTGGATTTTAATAGGACACTTCAGTCTGCTGGATCACTTAATCAGGATTAAATTCCCTTGTCAAGCAATGTGATCAGTGTTCTGTCTTGAATTTTATATTTTTTCCCCTTTTGAGTCTCTCATAAAGGTTTCTCAATCCTTCAGTGGGAACAGCCACTGGAAAAGTACAAGTATTATTTAAAACATCCACTGTCATAAAATTGTTTGAGTTGGAAGAGACCTTTAATGGCCATCTGGTCTACTCCCCTGCAATGAGTAGGAGAACCTACAGCTTGATCAGGTTGCTCAGAGCCCTGTCCAGCCTCACCTTCATTGTCTCCAGGGTCAGATGGGGCATCCACCACCTCTCTGGGCAACCTGTGTTAGTGCCTCACCACCCTTATTGTAAAAACTTCTTCCTTATATTAGATCTGAATCTTCCATCTTTTAGTCTGAAACCATTTCCCCTCATCCTGTCACCACAGACCCTGCTAAAGAGTCTGTCCCCTTCTTTCTTGCAGCCTCCCCTAGAATGGGAGGGTGAGAGGTTCAGACTCAGTCCTCAGTTTGTGATGACTGATGGTTGCAGTTGGATTCTTGGGAAAACCTTCCACATGAGATTGTGACAGGAGGGAAGAGAATGCTCATCTTGAATGTTACCAGTCAAAAAGCCCTTAGTGCATGTCTGTTTAAACTACCCCACTAGCTAGCAAAAAATCTGAAATGTGTTAAGAAGAAGCCATTGACACAAGCTATTCTTGTGCTGAAGATTTTCAAAAAAATCTTGTTTTGGTAAGCATTGTTCTTTCTAGGATGTGATGTTATATAATGGAAATCATCTTTTTTTGTTTTATGAAGGAGGAACTCAGAGAATCATGGGAAGAACCAACTGATCCTCAAGCTCAGCAAGAAATAATTAATAGTATTGAAGAAGTTTATTTTTCCAATGATGCCTTTGATATTGTGAAGTATGAATTGGAGGTGAGTTGTTTTTGTAAAAGAAAAGGCAATAATATAGATAAAAACAAGGGTCAAAAGTCAACTTCTGTCAGTAATGCACTTCCATGCAAAACTGCTTGGTTTTGTTTTTATTTCCCCCTCCCTGCCCCTGAATTTTCTTGCTGTTATATGGAGCTTCTATCATATGATATTGGTATGGAGTTTCTTCTTTTAATGTGATAGAATTAATATCAAGCCTGTTGTTCTGACCTTTACACTACTTTAAACTACTTTGAAAAAGGCCATATATTTGGAGGAAAAAACATCTGTTCTATTTTTTTTTTTTTAAGCAGCCTGAATTAACAGACACAAGTCATTTCAATGATGTGAGCCTTGTGTATGTGTATATATGGCTTAAAAGAGGATAATTATGATATTATATTCTTTAAAACTGATTTAAGTATTCTTAATTTGAATACAAATTAGATTGCAGAAGCAGTAAGAAAGTTTCCTAAATAAAAGTGTTTGGTTAGATTATGCTGCCTGTGTATTTTGTTTACTTTAATTTCTCACTGAATTTTATTTGTTATTTATGTGCAGAGGCTTCCTCCTGTACTTAGTCTTCAAGAACTGGAAGAATATAGAGACAAATTAAAGCAACAGCAAGCTGCTGTAAGTAAAGCTGTTTAGTGTACTGCCAGGCAGATTTTTGCATTGTTTATGACTGTAGCTAGAAGTAACTGAATGTGTTTTGATTTCTTAAACCTGCTAGATAATGAGCTTTTTTTTTTTCTCATTTGAATGTTGTTGTGTTCTTTTATAAGGGAAAATCATACTAGTAAATCCTATAGTCATAGGAAATAATGTAAGTAAATCATGGTGATAAGTATTGTAATGAGGATTAAACGGTATAATGATTTCTTTAGAAACTTTATTTTCTGGGTGTTCAATTTTGCAATATATTGGAAGGAATAGCATAGTGTTTAATAGTGTTGTACTGTCTCTTTTTGAGGGATATTTGGCAACATAAAATATTGAAAAATATCTATTTTCTTAGAGTTTGTATTCTCTCATTTTTTATTTGCTTTTTTTTTTTTAATTGCTCATGAGGGTGTCTAGTGAATGCTATATATACTTACTATGAAATGTAATAATGAATTTATGTGGAAACGAGAGCATCAGCTTCTGACAAATACTTGTTATATTTCAGGCTTTTATAATTTTATTTTTATTCATCTATTAATAATTGAGTAATTGCTCTGAAAGATTAATAATATCATATAGGAAATGAATGTACCATCTATGGCATTTGGCAAGTAAAATAACAGTATTAATCCTGATTTGTGTCTTTAAATGAATGAAATGTACAAAACAAAAATACTGAACCATTAACAACACAGAACAGAAAAATTATTTTGTCCTACAACTCTGTGCCAGTGAAGCTTTTCCTAGAAAAAACGTATGAAATTTTGTGAAGTATTAGAGAGAGGTGGGCAAATGAATATTCCATGATCATCCTCACCATGAGATGTACTTATTTATTTTAGTCTGCTTGGGAATAAAAGTCTATGAGGACATCTGCTGGTGACCTAGTTTTGCAAGGAGATACACTCAAGGCTGAGAGGCAACTGCAAAGGAATATGCTGAATAGTCTCAATACTTGATATCAATGCCTTGGCCATTCTGCATGTACAGTGAGAAGCAGCTAAGAGTATTTTCAGTGCCTGTCTGTGTCTGAGATGCAAACTGGAATATACATGTAGCTGACAAATAATATAGAAGAGAACTGAGAATTAAGTTTTGCTCATGTGGCTCATATGTGTTTTTCTAGATTATTAGTTACAGGACTCAGTAAAAACAGTTACTCTGCTTTTGAAAAATAATAAAAGCTTTTTCATTTCAGTGGCTGAATCTGTAGCTGGCATAGGAATTTACTATAGTGATTTAGATTGAAACTTTTACATTTCTATAATACAAAATCATCAAGTGACTGTGAATTATTTGTGGTACAACTCTGGTCTTCCACTTCTTGCTGACTGTTACTTTCTGCTTTTGCACTGTTTATCTTGGTTGTGCCCTTGTTTTAGGAGTCACTTTAGACTACAGACTTCCTGCTGTTTCTCCTTTTCATTACAATTCTACTGAGAAGATACCAAACCACTTGGTTTTTCTGTAATATGTGTGTTGTGACAGCTTTTATTTGAGCAGGCATCTGGGTACAGATAATTTGAATTAGAAGATTTTTTTTCTGCTGTGTATCTGTTTGACTTCATTTTAATTGAGTCTGATATCCATAACTCTTTTTTTTTTTTTAACTGTAGGAGACAAAATATTTAAGCCTGATGAAATCTTTTCCTGCAGTCCTACCCTGCAAGGAGCAGTTCTTTTGCTGTTCTGCAAAACATAGCTATATTTCTTTTATTGAGCAACTGAGTTGAAAACCATTTGGTGATCCTGACCATATTTTAATGTGGAAGAGGGAAAACGTTCTCTTGTCCAGATTGCCAGCTGATAGTATCAGTGTCCTTTGAAAACCATTTGTATGCAGGTGTTCTTCCAAAGGATGAGAACTGATGTGGTGGAGCTACTGTAACTTTGTTGCAGAAATACTACACTGTGAAGATCCCAATCTCACACTGTGTTGGTATAACCAATTTATAATCTCTGCTTATTTATAAATTCAAAACAGAAGAACCTCCTAATCTCTTTTTCCCACAAGTTCATTGAGGCTGACAGTCAGAGTTGTATTTATTTTACTTTTGTTTCTGGAAGTATTGGTCTCTGGGAAGAATATAGAGCAATACAGATAATTTATTTTTGTGTTTGAAGCTGTTTAATACTGTATCTGCCAGAAACAAAAGCACGTTTGTGGCTTTCTTAGATCTCCATGGTAGAAGTTTAATTCGTTTTTTGCTCTAGCAGTAGCATAAACAGAATGTAAGCAGCTGTAGTGTTCCATATAATTTCCCTTTTTCATTCTAGCAAGTTAAGAAGCAGAGACCACTTGTTCCTATTACTTTACTATGGCTATTTTATTGAGATTGTTGTTTATCACTGGTAATACTCTTGTTTTTAAGGTATCTAAGAAAGTTGCGGACTTGATTCTTGAAAAACAACCTGCATACGTTCAGGTAAGGCAACAACTTTTTAACAGCAAACCACACAATTTAGTACTGTTAGAATACTGCTCTCATTTCATTGCAGCTTAAATATAGTACTGGGTGAGAAGAGACTGGGTTAGCTAGTGAAGGGATCAGCCTGGTTGCCTCTTCTGCAGTAGCTGGAGGAAAAATAAGAAAAATGTAAGGGTAATATTATTTCACTTTTAGGTAAAAAGGTGCAGTGGAATTTTATTGCAGAAAGAAGCTGGGTAGTGCTTTAATGATTGAGTGTTCAGAAAGTAGTTTGTTTGAAAGTAGACCAGAAAAACAGTTTTGATTTCAAACTTTGCTGGTATACTTTTGTTGTTGCACACTTCTGGAATTGATAATGTTGTTGAGCCATTGCTATTACTCCTATACTTAGCAGCTACTTTTTAACAGCTTCTAAGCATAACAGCATTGTGGAGAATGTGCTTCTTACATTTTACTGTGTAATATTTAAATTCTTATATCAACAACATCTGAGTGAGATGCACAAAGGGATGATTATAAATCCATTGTGCCAATAAAAGTTTTTTAAAAACATTTCTCAAATATTTACCTGATTAAGTCAATATTTACCTGATTAAGTTAATAATCCTGTGTTATTTGTGGTCACAGATTTCCACAGAGTTATTCTTGTCAGTAGACTTACCAGAGATTTCTGGTGGGCATTATGAGACTCTCTCTCACCTTCCCACTGATTCATAAAGTGATGCTGTGGGTACTTGGTAATGGCAACACCAACTCCCTCTCAAGTGACAGTGATGAGTTACTAGATAAAGCAAAGTTGTAATTATCAGTCCGGTGGACATGTTGATTCAGCTTGCAAAGGAAAGTGTGGGGAAGTCATGGTTTGCACCCCTCTTTTCATAGATGTCCTGATCTAGCAGCCATGTTTGTGGAGTGTGAGAGGCACAAGGCATAATAGTTTTGTTGCTGTCTCAAAAGGAGAGGCTTACTTTAGGAAACACCAGTTACTCTGAGATAAGGGAAAAAGGTGTTGAGCCCTAGCTGCTCAACTAAAGGCTCCTTTTCCATGGACCATTAGGCTGTATTGTTTCCTTGTGTCTCTCCGACTATTTTCAGATGAAAAATTTTACAGAACCTTGTAGAGGGGAAGACTGGACTTCTGGCATCTTAATGCAAATGAATTCATGTGCTTATTTCCCTGATCACTTTGATGTGGTGTATTCTATTCATTTTATATAGTCTCCTATGCTGAATGTAAAGTATATAAATGTAGAAGTTCTCATGCAATGAAAGTATATTTCAAGTATATTTCTTCAAAGAATTGCATTTTAAAAGAATTTGCTTTAATGTTTGTTTGTTTAATGTTACATTCTAGCTGTAAGCAAACATAACATGATGAAATAAATAATATATAAATTAAATTGTTATAATAACATCTCAAGATAGAATCATGGCATCACCAAGATTGGAAAAGACCTCCAAGATCATCCAGTCCAACTGTCCACTTACCAATATTTCCCCACTAAACTGTGCTCCTCAGCACAAATCTAAATGTTTCTTTTCACCTGCAGGGACGGTGACTCCCTGGGCAGCCCATTCCAGCACCTCACCATTCTTTTGGAGAAGAAATTTTTCCAAATATCTAACCTGAACCTCTCCTGGTGCAGCTTGAGGCCATTCCCTCTAGTCTTGTCAAATAGATAAAGATACTAGTTGCTAGTCGTTGCTAGTTTGTAGCACAACTTGTATGATTGTTTCACCTGTTGTCTCTTTGTAGGAACTGGAACGTGTTACATCGTTGCAGAATGGCCTTCAGTTAGCAGCTGTTATTTGTGCCGATGGAAGAAGGTATCTAGTTTAATAGCAGAAACTGAAAAGGGAAAAAGGGATTTAAGAAGACATTAATAAATCCAGGAGGTTGCTTACTATTAATATTTCTAGTGTATGTGCTGAATAGAATTGGCAATAGTAGTACAAAATACTAAAACAAGTTGCTTACCGGTTGCTTTCTGTCTTTTGCATCTTTTGTTGTAAGGGGGGGATTCTGTTTAAGCAGATACCTTTAGAGGTGCACCACTGATCCACAGACAAATTCTGCTGAAGGGATGACGTATCTTCTTACTAGTCTGTTGGTATTATCTCAATTTCAGCATTTCCCTAACACTGCTGATGTTACTTTGTACATATTTTGTAGCACTTATGGTGATGTATGTGGTAGCATTTATTTAAAATAAGTCTTTATGTATCATTGAAGTTTATCGTGTTCATTTTTAATTTACACAGACACCTGAATATTGCAAAAGAAGGCTTCACACAAACCAGTTTGGGACTTCTTGCAAACCAAAGGAAAAGACAATTGCTTATTGGACTGCTGAAGTCTCTGAGGACGATAAAAACACTGGTATGTGCAGCATTTTTTTTTTCCCAATTAATAGCAGAATATTTTTTGTACATTCCTTTGTAGTTATCAGTGTTTTCTTTTTCTTTTCAGCAAAGAACTGATGTGCGTTTAAGTGAAATGCTGGAGGTAAGTCTCTGCCAGATTACTGTATCTTGAAGCTATTCTGAATCATCTTCTCTTAGTCCTCTTAATTTTATCTCTTCTTCCTTCATCTTATGAATAGGATATGATGGGTCTTTGTAGTGGAATAATGTATTTCCTTTTATTTAGTGGCTTAATGTTTTAATAGTGAGTTATATAAAATGTTTAGTCCATAGGCTGTGGCACTGAAGATTCTACTGATAAAATGTATGTATGCTACCCAAAATGTAGGAGGTAATGTGCAGACTGAAAATAAGATCTTGTCTTTAGGTTTTTAAGTTGTATGAAAGCTTGACAAGTTTATTGATGGCTATATTTTAATAATATCATGTAAGAATTTTGACTTGTAGATTCCTGAATATTTATAGCTGATGTCAGATCAGATGGATCATCATTGTGATAATCCCTAGTTACTCAATTTAGAGATGGAATCTTACTACTTTTTAGTCTTTAGATTCTTAAATCCCATCGTGGGTAACATACGTTGTCTCTCACTTTGTTACCCTTTACCAAGCAAAATATATTAATTCTTAGCATTCCTTTTTTTTTTTTTTTTAAATTAGCAAAACTAGATCTACATTATAATGCTGCTGCTAAAGTAGTTTCATTTCAGAAATTCCTTTATGGTAATAGCTGGATATAAATTGCCCTTGTGCTTTTGATTTTCAATCACTGAATCTGAAAACTCAGCAATAGCTTTGCATTTGAACTCTGAAGCACATAACATAATGGATATACTTGGGAAAAAAAACAGGAAAGCTCTTAGAAATTGAAGGGGATTTTACTTCCTCCAAGACTCTAATAAAATACAAAACCAGTATTTATGGCCCAGACACGGTTGGCAAGATCTTGCTATTGTACATTCTTGTGTATGTAGTTTTGTTTTGTATTATCATATTCTTTCTGCTTGATTTGATTGGATATTCTTCTTATAAATTAGGGCAACTTTTTTTTTCCTTCCCCCAAAGCGTGCTTTTTTTGTCCTAGGGTCTTCTGTTGTGAACCAGTTGTCTACAATTCATTTTTCATTACTTACTGAATGTATCAAACTGAATAGAAAGTGTTTATTTTGCATAATATTGGAGTGTCTCCCATATGTCTTTGTTGGTTTGCTAGGCTGCAGCCTATTAGTGCTTGAATTTACCTCTTCCCCTGCTCATAAATGGATTGTGTTGTATTAACTAAGGTTTGAAAATTAAATGGGAAATTGTTAGTTGTTTTTTAATGAGAACTTTCTGATACATTTTCTTTGAATCTGTAGGTAAAAAAGCAAGTCATTTGCATAAGAACACAAAGATGTGCAGTATTTTTAAATGTTGCTAACACCTGATGTTGCCTGCTTATAATGCTGAATGGCTTGCATATTAATTTCTACAGTAGACCCTCAATCGTTTCCTATAACTTCATACTATACAAATGTCAGAGATGAAATATTTTGGTCTTTATGTTTATACATGGGCTTCTAAGGTAGAATGTCTTGTGGTGTTCGCTTCCAAAGCCAAATTAGCTTTCTGTTCCATTTTATCCCAAGGAGGAGGACTATCCAGGAGCTATTCAACTGTGTTTGGAATGCCAGAAAGCTGCCAGCACTTTCAAACACTACAGTTGTATAAGGTGAGGTGACATTGTGCTGATCTCACCTTCTGGATAATATATGTAAATGATACAAGGCAGTGATGATGATTATTTCTCATTCTCTAAAGCAATTTTGATTTAAACTTAATTTTCTTCTTAGAAAAGTAAAGTTGAAGGATTTATAAAAGTATAAAGACCCTCAGTGGTGCTGTTCCCCCATACTACTACTAACAAATCCCTACTAACACTATATAACCTCTGCCTGGTCTGTGTCGCTGTTTTCTAACTGTTGTAATATGTTGGCAGGTAAAGTTTTGGCTAAGACTGTTATGACTGTGCTACAGTTGCTACAGTTTGCAGAGCGGATAATTTTTAATTAGGAAGCTTATAATCTGAAATTAATTAACCTTCAGTAAAATGATTTTGGATGGGCAACTTACCGTGAGTCTTGGTGATGAAATTAGCTAATGTACAGCTTTGTTCCATTGAGGAGAAATTGCTTTCAGAACTGAAACTAATCAGTATGTCTACAGTTTCTAGTTTAGAAATACTTCCTTTTTGTTTTTAATGAAACAAAAAATAATTGGCTGTTCTATAAATGTATGATTTGTTGCAACTTCAGAGTAATTATCCGTAATGACTGATTTTAGTTTAGGTTCTGCTTTTGAGGTGTGATGGTTCTTGAGGTGTGGTTGTTCCAAGCCAGGCTGAATGGGGCTTTGAGCAACCTGCTCTAGAGGGAGGTGTCCCTGCCTACAACTCAGGATTGGGACTAGATGATATTTTTTGATATTTTGATATTTTTTTATGATATTACTTTCCAACTAAAACCATTCTGTGATTCTATGATTCTAAGAATCCAGAGATGAAAAAATTGTGTGAGCTTGGAAATTCTGCCCAGAAATAAGCCTCTCCCTGTTCTTTATTTTGAAAAACTCCCTCCTATTTAGTTCTATAAAACTTGTGGATGTTCAGTCAACATCTGCTAACATTACTAGCCACAATTTTTATTTGAAAATATAAGTCAAAGTCTTCTGTTTTCTGCTTGTTGATGAGTTTCAATGGGAGTAGACTCCCTTGAAAAACATTTAGAAAGATGGAGTGTCAAAAAATAGGCCCACTCTATCTATTGCTTTTGTGTTCAAACATTCCATTATATCACAATAAATGTACTTTCTAGAAATGTGCTGAATCAGATTTGTATGAATGAGGATGCAAAAAACACTTTTAATACAAGTTCTAATTCGGGATTCATTTCATTCATAAAGTCTTTATTATCATAGTAGGACTTCCATAATAATCATGTAGTCATTATGTCTGAGGTTAATAAGTGTGGCTTAGAAAATATGTAAGCTTTTAGCTGGACTCTGCATTTGTATATTTTCAGTTCAGTACTTGATCAAAGTTAGATTTCTTCTGGAATCTTGGGATTGCACCTCCTTCTCTAAAATTGCCAACATAAATGTAGGGTGTATTCTTGCAAACACTTGTCTGTTTTTACTTAGTCAAATAAATAAACTATGAACATGTGTATTTAAATTTAGTGATTGAGCTTGAATGGAAAGACAACACTGTTACATAGTTTCACTAACTGGTATCAGTAAGAAATAGGACGTGGTTTTACCTTGATTGCATGTTACGTAGAACTAGATCTTTAATATTCCTCCCCCTATTTCTTTCCCAAAAGAAAGGAGATGTATATCATTCCAGAATGGTTCAGATCTTGGGATGTTTGCTGAGATTTGTGACGTCTAGGCTTCTGATGTGCCCAGACGTCCTGCTTTGGCAGATGATTGCAAATGGAGGCTTACCTCACGTTAGGAGTATGGCATAGTGGAAATAAGGAATGAGTTTTTATAAGGATCAGTGCTGGTATACAGCTGAAATTAGTCAGATGTGGACAACTGCAACAAGTGGGAATTGGTTTCAGGAGCCCAAGAAGTTTTTCAGCCCTGTAGTGCAGTAGTAAAACAAGTTCTCTGTGTGTGAGCATGTAAGTTGCCTGGTGGACGTGGAAAATTAAAACTACATCAAAGATAAAGATAGATAAGATAAATGCTGGATTAGCAGCAGCATGCTCATGACATTTATTTGACAGGAATCAGTCTTGTGTTTATGGGATGCCTTCTACTGTTAGGGGTTTTGTGAATTTTTCGTAGGACTAAACCAGTACAGCTGCTTAATTTGTTCTGACTACCTGTGCTTTAAACTGCATTTACTGACGTCAGCACTTTCTGCATTTCAGACCTGTTAATGTAAAACAACTAGATTTTTGTACACTGGGGGTTTTGTGCTATGCCTAGTTCTAAAGCAGGAGTGCTTCTGTGCAAAAAGCAGGATTCTTACACTTGTTCTAATTTCTTTTTGCTAGGTAAAAGATATAGAGTGTAGTAAGTGTTCCTAAACTCCAGCAAAATATTGTGTGAAATTGTTGTGAAGGCTTTTCTGTTTGGAAGCTTGTTGCTTAAGAATAAACAACAAAGAATGATTGGCTACTTGATTTTTAGAGTTTAATGATGACCTTTTCTCGTATTTTATTTATTTATTTATTCTTATTTAAGCCTTTCTTTGGAAGGTGTTCTTTCCAGGTTATCTAACAACTAAAAATGGAGGGACGATGGGCATATCATGTAAGGGGAGAGAACTAGGTAAGGAAGCTAGAATCTTGTGATAGTTAATGTAGGCCCTTAGGAAAAGATGCAGAACATAGAAGTAAGTTGCCTTAAGTTAGGTAAGGTGATTATCCCATCAAAACTGTGCTTTCTGTGCTGGAGAGGATATCCTGCCTATTTCTTCTGCTTGAAGCTCCCAAACAAAAACATGTTCACTACGTTTTGTGTCTTATTTTTGTCAGCTGGTGTTCCAAAATTTTAGAAGTGAATTTTTGGAAGGGAAGAGTTTTGCTTTCCTTGTCCAAAATGGATTATCTTATGGTAGCTGTTTTTGTTAATCTTTCTATGCCACATTCAGCTCAGACAGGTGAACTGAAGGTCTTAAAAAGATTTTCTGACAGTTACGTAAGCTTAGGTTCTGACTTTTTCTTTGAAATTTAAATAAACATTTTTGCTTTAGTGTCTCTATAAAGGATTCCTGACAGTGAGAGGAACTTATTATACCACAGATTGCAAAGACTTGACAGCCTTGATCTTTTTGGTTATCTTCTGCTAGATACCTGAGGGCTGAATTGAAACCTATAGAGCACAAGTTTCTGTGGGTTTGGAAATATCTTTGAATACTCAGATAAATCCCACAGACGATCTTTTAATGCTGTTGTTTTATAAACCAATGAAAATGTGCTTCTGTAACAGATAATTTTATTTGAAGTGTTAAGAGTACTGCACTGTTGGTATGATCAGTATTTTGATTTCAAACATTATTTTTTCTTTCATTAATAGTGAGTTGAATTCAAAACTGCAAGATACTTTGGAACAAATAGAGGTAAGAATGAATTCGTTGGTTTAGTACGTATTAGTAGCTAACCTCTAGATATTAGCTTATTTAGCATTAGATATTTCTAATGCACCACCTTTAGCAATTACTGAATGTGCATATTTTTTCAAGTGTGGTGATTGGAATGCTATAGTCATTGCTATTCCTGTAGCCTTTTGTGCTGAAGTATACATAAATACTTTATAATATGGCATCAAATTTATGAGCTCAGCTTGCTAATCGTGCCAACGTTAATTGGTATAGCAATCCAATAAAATAGACATGTATATTTGAAGTACTAGAGCAAAGATATCTCCATGTATGATAAAGATGCACAGTGGTTTACTGCTGTGAATTTAGTCCTAAAAAGTTGTGAAAAGTAACCATGAGCAGCATACCAATAATAGGTTTGGATAAGCTGTATGAGAAATGAATTCCACTGGAAACTTTAGAGGTCAGAAGACTGGAAGCTGATGTGGAGGGCCAATGTTAAGCCATAGCAAATAAGACTTGAATAGCTGGGACAGATATGACTAAGAAGATCTGTTGAATGAATAAAAGCATATAGGAAGTAAAGAATCCTGTGGTTTATCTTTGCAAGAGCAAACTACATTGTAATACCCTTAACTGATAAGAACTTTGAAGTCAGAAGATATTAAATCTGTATAATAGGTTGCAATTTGAGAATAAGAAGTCTATAAATGTATTGTTTGAGCTGAAATGCTTTTGAAACTTTTTTTTTTTTTTTTTTTCCCAGTACTAGGTGTTTCTTAGAAGTGGTAGCAGACCAAGTTAGAAATCTCAGCTCCCCCATATTGGGTTGCTAAACCTTTACAAAGTAATGTACTTCTTGCTGTACTTGTTTTTGGAAATGGTGGAGCCATTTGCCTGGCAGAAATTTCAGACTGAAGTGGTGCATTGGCAATAGATAACATTTTAGCGCCTGAAAATAGTCCAGTCTTGTCTGTTTTACATGCATAGTTATCAGCAGTTAAATACACTTATTTTCCTCATTTGTTGTTGTTTGATATACTCAGCTTGATGTTTAACACATTGTTTTGTCTTTCTTTACATAGGAACAATTGGATGTAGCACTCTCCAAGATATGTAAGAACTTTGATATCAATCATTATACAAAGGTTCAGCAGGCTTACAGGCTGCTTGGGAAAACACAGGTTAGTATTTGTGTTCTGAGTAAGTTGTAAAGACTGGTGGTTTAAGAGTGTGAAAATCTGAGTACTGTGATGGAAATTTCTTCTTCTAATGCTAATCAGTCTTGCTGTATATATTTACAGAGGCTCAGCTATATTAATGGTAATTGCTAAAGGTAAACCAAGCAACGCTAACACGTAAGATTTGGGATATGCTATGACTGTAATAAATCAATATTTCACCTCCTTATGTGATGCTTTATGCATTATTAATTATACCTGGACTTGTGAGTGCTATTTTTTTTTTTAATATACTGAACTGTGTACAACCTGCACCTTGTTATGTATACATTCCTGCTTCATATTGTACTTGAATGTGATGGAAATGAAGATGTGAGATTATTTATTTATTTTGCAATAAATAAAGAAATGAAATAAGGTACGAAAGGAGGAAGCCCTGCAGGCAGTTCTCATCTGTGATGTTTTCATAACGTGACGTTAAACATGGTGGTGCCAGTGTAGCAGTGACATGCCAGCTTAGAGAAGAGATTCCCTCAGAAAGCATTAGCTGCAGACAGTCACATCAGTGTCTGTCTCCTGCTAAAAGCAGAACAAGAACTCCATTCTGTTATGAGTTCTTGTTTTTTCTTCTTTTTTCCTTTTTTAAAGCTTATTCCCAATATTCAGGACAAGGGCTGGCATTAGGATGCCTTTTTTGGTTTTGTCTTCAAATTTTTTATTTGTTTATTTTCCTTTCTAATTAGAACCCTTAGAGCAAAGTTGGGTTCCTACTGTGATAACAGTATAGTTTTGCAATAGAACAGAAATTAATTTATTTTCCCCTCCTTTAACAATGTGCAGAATTATTGGAATGCCTAAAGACTGCAACTTGAAGTCAAGGAGAGAAGATTAGTTGGACTTTTCCTTTTTAGTGCTTTGTATTCAATTTCTTTCTTTACAGAATGAGAAACATTAAAAGCAGACATAATACATTCACTGCTTCAGTCTAGTGCATGATATGCTGAGAAAGGCAGATTTTTTTTGGAAAGGAATGACGTTTCTGAGCAAGACATAGGAGCAAAAGAGTGATTGTGGTCAGATAGAAGCAGAATTGCTTATTAATTTCCTGTGTCACTACAGAACTTCTTGATTCTGGTCAGTAGCTAAGAATGTCAGATGGCAAGTACCAAAACTGAACATTTTCAGATCCACAGGATCTGATAACTTCCATTCTGGCATGTAAAATAGTTTTTTCATCAGTTCTCTCATACCATATATAATTATTATTAGCGTATCTTGAAACAGCAAGAAAATAAGTTGTCTGAAATGGACTCAGATTGTGTACAGCTCCTTAACAAAGGGTAAGTGGGGTAATTATGAAACAGCTCAACCTAAAACATGTTTTACAGTTATTTGGTTTTAGTACATGTGCTGATACTTTTTGTTTTCTTAAAAAAGTAAATTTTTTAAAAGCAAACTTCATTCTTTGCTTTGAAGACAAAACCAAAAAAGGCAACCTAATGCCATCATTCTTTGCTTATATTGCAAGGAAAGGTTTGGTAAGGAGAAACGTTTCGATATGACAGGCTTTCTGCCTGCTGCTTGTTCTCTACATTGTATTCTAAAAGGAAGAACTCAGTGTACCAAGAGGATAAATGCAGCACTTTGGTTGTGATTTTAGTTTTATTAATTGCAAAGGCATTATTATTCTTTTAGTTGGAAGTGTTTCCAGTGGGGGAAAAAAAAGAAACCAATAATCTCAGCCCATTGTTTTTAGACAAATTGGTCAATGATTATTTGATTTTTTTTGCTTTTCCTTTTCTTTCAGACAGCAATGGACCAATTGCACATGCACTTCACTCAAGCTATTCACAACACTGTGTTTCAAGTAGTGCTTGGATATGTGGAGCTTTGTGCAGGAAACACTGACACCAAGTTTCAGAAGTTACAATACAAAGACCTCTGTACAGTACGTAATTCTTGCATAAATACGTACTTTTTAATCTAAAATTTTCCTCTGTTGTAAGTATCCCATATCTAAGTGAGTACTCAGATATAATAGCTGTGAGATTATTTTAATAATTTGTTAATACAAATCATAGACTAATTGAGAGGTTGTTTGTTTTGAACTTAATGTTGATTTTGATGGAATTGAATCGTAGTACTTTGGTATTAATGTACACATCACCTGAATAAATGCAAAGAAGTAAACAGTAGGATACAAACAGGAGGTTAATGCTTCAAAACTCCTATGTTTTCTTCACAGCAAGTGAGATAATTGTGACTTTGCATTTCCCACTCAGATGAGCAATTTTACTCTCTTCTCTTTACGTAGAGCCATTCTTAAATAAATCCCTTTACCTGAAAATCTCATCTTAGAAATTTCTACTGCATACTTAACACTTTCACAGATTTGATGCTCTTCACCTAATGAATGTCTTATATTACAATTGGCTCTTTGGAGCAGAGTGGCTCAGTGATGTAGGCCAGCTGTCACCTGTGTTATCTGTTTTTACCTGCTTGAGATATACAGCACTGGATCCAATGGACCATCAGCCAGGATGGCTACTATGTAATGCTGAAGTCTAAATACATTTTTGAACTGAAGCAGTGCCCCTATACTGCAGGGATGACTGCAGCTATTTTTCATTATGAGACATCCTCAACATTAGACTGTACAGCTTCTCTTCTGTATTTACTTGGCTGTTCTACGAATGTGAGAAGGATGATAATCTCAGTCAATTAAAAAAAAAAAAAAAAGCAATAAGAAATAAACTTTGCGGTTTTAGACAATGTTTAATCAACTGACTAACATCAGGCATTTGTCAACTCTCCAATACTTTGATATACATCAAGGACTGTAACTGTCTGAATATGGAGGTGTCTGTATGGTTTATATTGCTTCTGCAAATGATGAATGTGACTGGTAACAGTTTCACAATATTATTTTTCATAGCATATTACATCAGACAGCTACATTCCATGCCTTGCTGATCTCTGCAAAGCCCTTTGGGAAGTCATGCTCAGCTATTACCGAACGATGCAGTGGCATGAGAATCATGATCAAGAAGAGGCAGCAACTGTGTCTTCTGGTAAGAAATAATTCTGGAAACAACTTTTGATACTTGGAAATAACTTTTCTTGTGCGCAATTAATTAATTGCTATTTAGATACTTTTGTGATCTTGGCTTACTGCCCCCCAGCCAGTTATAATTCATAGTGAGCAGAAAGGACTTAAATATTCTCTGATTTTTTGTAGTTTTCAGCATAACCTCTTAAAATAAATGTGTATGTGCCATTACTGCAGTTATAACAGTTTTAATTCAAATAGTATTTGTTGTTTGCTCAGAAGTCTGCTATGGTAGATGAATATAAAATCTGAGGAGTTTTTCCTTTAATATGAGATGGGCATGTAATTTTAGATTTTTTGATCAGTGTTGAAAACTTTTCTGCATATTAAACTTAGTAGATTGGGATACTGCACTATATACTAGGAAAGGGGACTGAATGAATCTGTTGAAAGCAGCAGTTGTAATTTTCAGGAAAAGTAATTTTTAAAATGTTGCTTGTCATCTCTACTACTGAAACTTATTGTAAGGTATAGGCACAACTGGCACTCTTGACACCCTCACAGCTAAAAGCCATAATTTTATCATACAGTATCATTCTGTTTTTGTTCTGTTGTTGTTCCAGTTTGTGTTTTTAGGAGAGAAACACAAAACCTTAACCTGTCTTTTCATTTCAGTCTTTCTGGGTACATTTTCTGGACATATGTTAATATAAAAGAACAGACTTTTTTTTATTTCTCCATCAACCCAAGAAGCTGCTTTTTGGCAGTGACATTTACAGTATTGAGATTTATTCAAAGCTCTTACTTATCTGAATCAGGTGGGATTTGTCTTGTCTTTCTAGTCTGCACATAGAAAAAAACACTTCTGTCAAAGGGCAAGGAGTGTAGACTGCTTCTGCAATTACTCTGCCTTGCCTGATTTACATAAAACTTTTATCGTTTACATTAGACTGTGAGTGAAAAGAAAAAAATAAATTAGAACTGGAAGTGAAGAATAAGTGATGGAAGACTGTGCTTCCTAGAGTACATTTGTAATTCAGTGTTTCTTTCAAAAATTGGATTTCTTACATATTTTAAGCCGTAAAAAGAATAAAATTTAACTAATATTATCTTATTTTAAATGTAGAAAAAACATAATCTAAATATTTGTAATGTAAATTGCAAGAAGTGTGATAGAATGTAAATACAAGACAGTATCGTTCTGGTATGGAATCTTATGTGTATTTTTAAAAACTTTTAAAATGAAACTTTTCTACGTATTTCAGAATTAAAGTTCAGACTTGAAATGTTTCATTTTGAGATGCACCTTGTGAGGGAAGATTCTGAAATTTTGAATGAATCACACCTTCTCAATAATCTTTACTTTAAAATAAGTTCTGAAAGGCTCATCTCCATTTGTTTTGATTTTGTCACCTTTGAAGTGTTAAATAAAGCAGATGTTATGAAGAGCTTGTTATAAAGAAATGTTATTGTAGTAGACCACTTTCTCAGCTCCATGTGTAACTTTAAAAATAGTTCTTCTTAGTGTGTTTGCTTTTGGTTCTCCAAAAGAAAGAAAATTATTTGTACTACAAAACATTTTGAAAGTGCCGGTAAGCATAATAAAGTTCTGTATTCAATCACGACTCATTCTAAACACATTGCTTTAAAAAGACACTGTGGTGGATTCTGGTATGTTTAGTACTAATTCACTAAATCTTCTGTCACTCGATTTTTGAGTTGCTGGAAACTCTGTGGCTTAGCTGTAACATACTGTACAGGTAGAATATATTTGAGCTACTGTATCACTTTTTCAAGAACCTCAGCAATGAGAAAGCATACAAAAGGAAATTTGTATGCTTTCAGAGGGATTATAAATTTCTACCAAATGTCTGGGTTGTTTTTTTTTTCTTCCCCTAAATCTGTTGCTCATGGTGAAGTGATTATTTATTGATTTAATAACTGTAATATGTGCTCAAGCCAGAGAGTTAAATTTCTTTAGGTTGTGATGGTGTGTCAGAAGGAACCAAGGAGGCAGTTCACTAAAATTTTATTGAATATGTTTCCTCAATTAAACAATATAGATTGGAACAGTAGAAGAAGCAGTCTAACTGATGCATATGTACATGGCATTTCATCATTTTTTTAAATCAACTTTTAACTCAAAACTGTCCCAGTGTATTTCTTGTGTTGTGCTAATGTCAGCAGTCTTGCAAAATATTTTAAATGGATCAAGGTGCTCTTGATAGACTTGAGGCACAAACCGAGCTGTAGAACCTAGAAACTGGACTTAAGAGGCATTAATTTCAGAGGTCTTTCTACTTTAATCGTGGAGCTCATTCAAAAGAAGTCCCTCATGGATTCGGGAAAGGAGGCTGCACTTCATATAGATCACAAATAAGTGACAAGTTATAAGTAATGCCTGTTATAGATGCTAAAAATGTGCTTTTTGTTTTTATAACATGTAAATGTTTGCCTTCCTGCGTTTCTGAGGAAAGAAGTGCATCTGCTTTGTGTTAGTAAATATTCTGCTTATTTCTGTTGTGAAGACTGATGTGAGACTGAGGAGCAAAGTAGAATAGAAAATACTTTCACCATGTTTTTTTTTCTGTTTGTTTGTTTGGAGCACTTATAGAAGATTCTTGGAAACTGAGGATTTTGTTTTTTATAAAGTCATATAGAATGGTTTGGATTGGAATGGGCCTTAAAGATCACCTACTTCAAATCCCCCTGATGTGGGCCGAATTGCCACCCACTAGATTCGTTGCTTCAAGTCCCATCCCTGCATGGCCTTGAATGCTTCCTGGGATGGAGCATCCACAACTCTGGGCAACATGTTCCAGTTCCTTACTACCCTTGTAGTAACAAGATATTAGAGACCAGATCAGTTGAACCAGAAACAAGGGAGTGAATAGTTTTCCCAGGTACTGAAAACTAGCTGGGGGTTGTAGGAGAGATGGAAAGACAGGTCTGATCTGCTTGGCAATGCTGAAATATTGCAGGTAATCTTAATTCTTATATTTTCAACTTCCTGAATGATGGAGTGGAAGGAACACTGTATGCTTGGTAATATTCCAGTGAAGTATTTTATATGGATTACATTTTATTTTTCATATCAAATCACTGAATGGTTTGCATCATTTTTCCACTTGTCAGGAACAGCACATGAGGTTTTCTTTGTTTCTTGGTTCTATCATAAAAAAAAAAAGTTGTGTAGTTTCACAAAGCTAGAGATTTTGCATGAAACAGGCTGTGACACTGTACCATCACAGACTGCAAGCATAACCACAACTGTATGATAAAAAAAATTACAATTACTTAAATTTTAAAAAGGAGAGGGTAAAAATGTATCTTTTCTATTGGAGCAAAGAAGATCACACACAGGAGGAAGGCGGTCTAGAGGTGTAGAAATGAACTTTTTAGAATTAAATACTATAATTTTAAAGAATGAAAGACATCTAAGGAGATGTTTATGAAATTATTTCATGCACAAGCAGAGATTAGTGTGAGAGTGGGGAAAAAAAAAAAAGGCATGCTATCTTGTTTACATAGTTCATGGAAAAAGTTTTGGTGATTTCCCCCAGAATCACAGCCAGAATGTACTGAGATAGAAAGTTAGAGATCATATTCCTGATATGTGTAATTTTGTGTGTCTCATCTGCAAAGCTAGAATAGCTTAGAGAACCTAGAGGATAAGCAGCTGTTAATTTGTCAACTTTGTATTTGAAAGATCAGTTACTCTCTTATTTTGATTCTTTTGAATGGGTATCTTGCTTATATAAAAGTAATCAGAAGCTCTTCTTGTCTGTATTAACATACAGTATTTTTGTGTGCTCTATTTATTTTTTTCTGCAATGGAGCTCTCCTGGAGTTTGTGTACTTGGGGTGATATAATAATGGCTAAGGCAGAAGTTTTGTTATTGCTGGGTACATTTCAAGGCTTTTGAAAATGTCTTTAATACCTTCTATTTCAGTTTCAGACAACAGCAGTGTGGTTGGAACTGAGGAAAACAGTTTTGACCGTAGCTATGTAAAAAAGAAATTGGAACATGGGCTTTCACGAATATGGCAGGTATGTTTTTTAATTGTCTTAATGTTTATTGCTACCAGTAAAAATGAGTTATATTTATACTGATCTTTGTTAAAGAGATTTTTCAAAAATAATCTGCTTTGAGCTAAATATTATAAAAAACATGGAAATAAAATTTCCATGATTCTGTTACTACTTGGTCACGCTGCTTACAAACTCAGTAAAGCTACCAAAGCACAGTAACATGACTCTCAGCCAGTACCACCTGTTTGCTGCTTCATAGCACAATCTATTTTGTTCTCATTTCCTTTTTTTGTTCTGTTAAAGCAGTCATACTATTGTACTGCTTGGATAAGGCATCTTGAAATTTGTGACTCCCTCAGTTTTGAACTGGACAGCTGATGGTGATGGGAGTGCTGCAAACCGTTTAATAAATATGAGCAGTGGGGAACTACAGTTTCCAAGATGTACAAGGAGCCTTATTGGTCTCTTTTCCAATGCATACTATAGCATTTCTGAACTGGTTTGGGATATGTTGTGATATGTTGTGAGAAGAATTAAAAAAAAAAAAAAAAAAAAAAAAAAAAAAAAGGAATAAACATGAAATTGAACATGGAAAAACTGAAACTCAGAACTGAAGAATGGTTTTTGATGTCCTTTCTGGTGCAAGCAGAACTATGGAGAACGTGAAATCTTGTAAGCCTGCCTGGTTTCATAATATTCTTAGCTGGATCATTTTAATATGTCACAAGACCCAGAACATGTGGTTAAAAAGAAATAATCCTTTTATCTTGCAGAATAGTAATACAAAGCTTGGCTTTTTCAAGTGCTATAAGGTGTATAGCATTATTATTGTATTGTTGAACTGATTATATCATTGTTTAAGAAAGTCAACAGGAAGTAGTTAATGTTACAGAAAATGGAATTGTATACTATACCTCAAAAAGAAGGTATAAGTGAAAACAAACCAAAAAGTGTGCATTAATGTGGCATCCAAGCATTTGTCTTATTGTCTTTAGTGTACTTAGTAAATAGAACCTCATATTTTGCTTATAAACTTACTGAAGATTCATTAAATGGTTCTGAAATGTTTGTGTTTCTGTAGGATGTTCAACTGAAAGTGAAAACGTACCTTCTGGGAACAGATCTGTCTAACTTCAAATATGATGACTTCATATTTGTACTTGATGTTATCAGCAGGTATACTGACGTGGTCATAAGGCCACTTATTGCATGCAGACAAACTTCAACTCTGATACAAAGACAGCACATGATTAACTAAGACTGATATTTACATTCTGATGCTAACTTTGATCCTATCTACTGAAGCAGAGTTTAAAGAGTGCTCCTCTTTATGTAAGAATCTGAGCACCAGTTGTGCTGCCTGCACCAAGGCTGTATTTGGGAGAGGTAGCATGAATTGCTTTGCTGCTCAAGTAGCCTCTAAGTGTGATAATATTTGAATGTTGGCCAGTTTTAAAATTTCAGGAACATAGACCTGACAGTTCCGATTTTTCTAAAACCTTTAAAAGGGTTTCTTGATCAAGAGCAGCAAAATATTGCAGTACCCTTACTTAGTCTGTACATTACTGTATATTACATTACTTTCTGTTTTGGTAATAAAACGATGGATTCAGTTTTGAGGTGTATAGTGGATATTTGTTGTCACTGAGTATAGGATATAAAGGTAGGATTTGGAGGAAAATGAGACACAGAGTTTTGTGAAATGAGTGAAGGGTTTACAGTGTAACTTCTCTTGAGATAATGAGTGAGGCTAGAAATCTGGATAGGAACAGCAGTACTAATAAATCAATAAATATTTCTAAACTTTGCTTTATTACTACAGGCTGATGCAAGTTGGAGAAGAATTTTGTGGCAGTAAGTCTGAAGTTTTGCAAGAATCTATCAGAAAACAAAGCGTTAACTATTTCAAAACATACCACAGGTGAGACTACTCTATGCACAGTGAATGAGTGTAATGATATTTATTATCATTGGTTTTAGTTTTAAGTGAATTCCAGAGGAATTCCATTGAATAATGTTCCACATTGAGATTGATAGGTTTCATTGATAGTGGAATATGTTTTGTGATGAGAAAAGAGCTCTGAACCCTGGAGAAGGGAAGAAGATGGAAAAGCCAGAAGTTTCTGCTATCTGAATAAAGATGAAAAACTGTGTAATGTTTTGGTAGTTTTAAAGGCTGTCTCCTAATCTTTCTTGGGGGATTCTGAGAATGAATTCATATAATGTCCATACATCCTGGCAAAGTTGTTATTTCTTTTTCTGGTATTACATTAAAAGATCTGTCATGTGTGGCTGTGATTTTTTTTTTTTTTTTTAAATAAGCAATTTTATCTTATCAAGGTACTTAGAACTATATCCATTCTTTAGAGTCATTTTCCACGTTCTTTCATTGACAGTATCTAATTATTTTTCAAACAGAGCTGCTTTGGCCTCAGTCTCTGCCCTCGTGTATTCAAACAATGTTCCCAAATGTTTTGATTTGGGGACTTACAGATCTTTCATTTTAGTTACCAAGCATTTATTTTTCTGACTTTAAGTAGCTAGAAGATATAAGAAGAAATCCAACATTGTTCTTTCCTCTAAGAAGTTCTTAGTTCCTCAGTCTTGATCTGTTCTCCTCCATGACCCATTTTGGAGAACCTACTTTAACAGGGGAGTTAGACTCAATGAGCTCTTGAGGTTTCTTCCAACCCCTGCAATTCTGTGATTGTCTGGGATCTGTTTTATTAGTATATAGCTAAAACATCGATTTGGTCTGAGACTTTCTGCCTAAAATTCATTAAGTATGGGAAATTATGATATGTTGTATGTAAGACGCTGTCTAAATTCAGAAGCTGAGAATGTGCTTTGGATTTTCTTCTGACTTTGTTAGTTTATAGCTATGATTTCTTTTCATTCATTAAATGAAGACCTCTGTTTCAACTGTCTGAAAAGCTAGAACCTTAATCACATGCACTGTCTTGTTAGGAGATGAGTTATAATCTGAGAATCAGGAGTCCAACTCTGGCTTCCACACAGCACCTCTGAAAATTCAAACTCTGTCTGATAGCATTGTCCAAACCCTTCTTGAACTTCAGAAGCTTGGGGCCCTGACCATTTCCCAGGGAGCCTCTTCCAGTCCCTGACCACTTATGGTGAAGAACCTTTCCCTAATACCGAACTGAACTCTCCCCTGAGAGCTCCGAGCCGTTCCCTTAGTCCTGTTTCAGTCACCAGATGACCTCAGCTGCTCCTCATATGTGTTTGCTCTCTATAATCTTCACCATCTTCACAGTTGATTAAGATGCAGTGCAACTTTTCTGTTTCCTAAAAGCATTTCTGAACGCTGAGCTGAATTTACTGTACTGCTTTGGAAACTGACATTGCAGCTGTTGATTCTTATGATCAGAACTGTTTGAGAAGAACTCATGGCAACTCTGTGGGAAGCACCCTGAATCTTTTCACCTAGCTTGCTGTATGCTTTATTTTTCAGCATCTCTCTTCTACTCAGAAAAGCTGTTTTGGTCTATCTAAACCTCTTTTATTCATTGATGTAGCACAATACCCTGCCTAATTAAATAATTATTGTTTGATTGTTGTGGTTTTGATTTTGATGATCTAACAGCTTAGGGAGTAAGAGACTAATTGCTAAATTATCTTCAGACAAAATAAAGATTAAGGAATGAAATATTTAATGAAATTAAATTGAAATTATTTAAGGAATGAAAATATTTAATGAAATATTTCAAAAAACAATTACTTCTACATATAACTTGTGTTTTCTTATTAAGGTAGTGCTTTCTGTCATTATTGTGAGAATAAAAGCAGTATGTGCTGCTGAGATGCATGTTATGTTAACTTTTTAATACTTTCACCTGTTCTTTGCTGTATGAATTTTGTGGAGATTATTGGTTTATGTTTTCATCCTCAAAAGGCAGGGAAAAATAAGCACAAAACAAAGAAAAAAAAGCACCTCTATTCCAGTTATATCCTTCAGACTGGTTTATATAAAAGCTTTAAATGTCTCAACTTTTCAGATCAAGCTGATGTGGCTTGCAGTCCCTTTATATACTTAATTTAGGAGAAAAAAAGATAGTGCTTTTAAGAATTCATTAACACATAAAAGCTACATAGAACTGAAATGCTCTGAGTCCAGGAGTAATGAGTTCTTTGATTGTGTCATTTAGCATATGTGGCCTCCTACGTGCTGTGGTGTTTTAGAGAACTAGCAACATAGAGAAAATGCTCAAAGGAACTGATCATGTAATTCATCAAGAGTGGAAAAGCAGTGTAATACAAGGGTGCATGAAGCCTTTTATTGGGTAAAAGTTGATTATTTGGAAAAAAATAAAATGGGCTTTTGGCAGTGAATATCAAAAAGGGGATTTTAGAATGCAATTGACTTTCCTTTCTGATGCATTTGTTAAAAGGTGCATCCACCAAAGATTTTCAGAGAAAGAATGCATTATGCCTTCTACTTGTACCACTTTCTAGGCTTATTTGCTGGTAAAAATGCATCTGTTGAAATGCTTTGCCAGTGGCTTCATTCTGTCTTTGCAGTGATAAGGAATATCATGCCATGTAGCTTTTAAATGTTTGCTTTTCTATGAATCTTTCTCCTTAGTCTTCCTCTCAAAGAATTTTAGTCTGAAACCGATTCTGAGAATGTCCATCTGTTGCTTCTGTTGGCTGTGGGAAGGTCTGCAAACTACGAGCGCTCAGTGCCTCTAAAATCAGAGTTGAAGTCTGCTTGCATTTAACTGATAAATTTAAATTGACACGGGAAAATGCAGTTGTAATTCAACTGATTTCTCATTTTGTTAAGCAAGAAAATTTTAATTGTAGCAGTGATTACAGTTTGTTATTCAAACTGTAATATTCTTAGAATATTTTGCTGCCTAATTAGAAACCTAGTGTATAATTTACCAACTGGCGCTCATTAAGCAAAGCACTATACTTTATATTAGGAAGAAGAGAGATAGCAGTATGAGCTCGATAAGCACTTGCTGGTATCTTCCTGCTTATATGGCTGAAAGGTTTTCTTTGTTAAAATAATTTCTGCTTATTGTTGAATGGACGCTCTTCTGATGTTCGGATGTGTAATAGAAACAATGCAGAGACAAAATGGCCTGATTGTATTTTCTTAATACTTTTTCTGTGGTAGTACTGAGATTAAGATGTGAAGCAAACTTTAACTTAGACAGTTAATAGCCATTTAATTTTTTCTTTGATGTCTGTAGATAGTCTAGCTCTTTTCACTTCCATTTGTTACATGTTGGCTTCTGTTTGCTCATTGAAAGAAATTACCTGTTTTATGATGGCTCGCAAGCTGTTGTTCTGGTGGAGTGTTTGTATGCATTGTGCTGCTTTCTATACTCTACATAGAGAAGAAAGGTACTGGGTGACTGTACAGTCAGTTCCTCTATACTTTATAATGGTCATACTGAGTAATGACAAAGAAAAATCGCTTCCAAACTTTGGAGCTTGGTATTCTTTAATTATCTCTTTAGAGGTGCCATAAGACAAACATTGTGTTAGTAGTCACAATTTTTATGTGATTTGTCACTTGAACGAATGAGTAAGTACTGTCAAGTATGTGTTTTCAAGTGTGACTTCTTATATGGTTTTTGAAGGCATCTTTCACTGCATAAATTGTCTGTTTTCTGATTTGCTCCTGCTGCCAATTAAAAATACTCATTTGTTATATTTCAGAACCCGTCTTGAAGAATTAAGAATGTTTTTGGAGAATGAGACCTGGGAACTTTGCCCCGTTAAATCAAACTTTAGCATTTTACAGCTTCACGTACGTTCTTTGAATAACACATATGAAAGTGTTGATGCTGCACTATCTAAGAGTGAGAAGTAACATATCTCTGAACTGCCGTGAAAATCTAAATGACTGTTTAAAAAACATAAATTGCATTTCAGGATTCTGGAAACTATAGAATCCAAGGCTTTTAAGACAGTGACATTTCTGTTTTAGGCAGGTAGAGCATTACATAACATGCTGGAATTGTAAGCATAATAGTAGTCTTTGTTATTTCTTGCATTTTAATGTGTCGTTTATTTGTCAGTTTTCCATTTCAAAATCATTCATCTGAGAAGATGATGCTGAAAAAGAATGCCTAACAATAGTTACCCTCCTTAGTGCTTACTAGTTTGGACCTGTTTTGGGAAAAGTAGGTCATACTGCCTGATTTGAAGAAAAATAATTTTTCTATGGGGAAGTACCAGCAAAAACAAGTACCACCCAAAAACATGGGTGTCCTCATCTGCTGTACCAAAGGGGTTATGTGTAGTTTAGTATATGTTGGATGAATCTCGCCTGTTTTGCCAAACAAATGTGGATGCCTATGATTGAAGCTATTACTAAACTGCAAAAGGGATATAGCTGAGTGATGCAAAGGAAAAGGTAATCATTAGAAACTTCCTGTGAAATGGATTTGGAGATTATAAAAAATTTGAAAAGAACTTATTTTTAAAGATAAAATATTTTTTAAAAATCTGCAATAGTAAATTGGTAGGTAATGTGTGTAAAACAAAACAAACAAAACCAAAACTGCATATTTGGGTAAAACTATAGATCATTTTTATTTCCTTTTTTTTTTTTTTTAATAAAAAGAACACTTACTCATTTTCCAAAATCAAGTGAAAACTACTTTCAGAATGCAGGAGATGTGTCACTTATCATAACCAGCAACTGCTAAAATTAGAAATATGAGCACTGTAAGATTGCCAGTATCAAGCTTAACTTGAGCCAGTATAAAAAGTATGTAGTTATGCTCTCTATTTTCATTATTCTGTAGTCATAATAATATTGAAACTGTCCTGTTGTGAATTAAAACTGTACTTTCTTTCTATTAATAGGAATTTAAGTTCATGGTTCAGTCACGCTCCCCATCTGTGTCACCTAGTAAGCAGCCTGCTTCAGCAATTTCAGCAACGGTAACTTTATTTGAGCAGTACTGTAATGGAGGAAACCCATTTGAAATTCAGGCTGACAGCAAAGATGATGAGACAGAGGATGTGTTAGCTTCCAATGGGGTATGGAGCATTTCTTGAAAAAAATCAAATCTAAATCTCATTAAATGCTGTTCTTTTCATGTCAGTGATGGCAAAATATCTTAGTGCATGAATTAGTAAACTACAGTACTATTGAAGTTCTCAAGGCGCTTTACTCCTATTAGATGAGTTACTTAATTTTTTAACAGTGCCAGAAAGCTGGGCAATCCTTTTTTAAAGTTTGGGTTATTTTTCAGCGGGTCAGTATTTTTCCATTGAAGTCAAATGTTCTGAAAAGCTAGTAAGATGAATTCCACTTCAAATTAGTACTTTTCCAGGGTTTTTTTACAAAGCAATTAGATACAATGATTTATCTTCCTCGTGGAAGTAGTGTTTATTATTTTAGAAAGACTGACTTTCTCACTTCGTAGGAAAGAATCATATGAATTGCTCCTTCTGTTCTATTTGTTAATGCATGCATGCTTTCCAAGGGTTATCTGATGTTTGTTAAAAGGACATTTTTTATTGTCATTTGAATGCTCAGGACACTCACTTTACTTCGTGATCCACTGCTGCGAAATTGGACAATGACTTCTATTTTTTTTCTAGTCAACATCTAGTAGTTGTCAAATATATTATAATTTAAAATGTAGTACCATTCTCTTAAATTGCTGTATAAGCAATTTTTTGTTTAAAATATTGCTTCTTTTTATTATTAATAATAATTTTATTATTTTATTTGTTTATGCATCTTATTATAAATTTATTTATTTGTTTGTTTGTTTGTTTATTTTTGCGATAAGGTTGGGTAGAGCCTAGTTTAGTCAGTGTGCCGTTCTAATGGCTGCCTGGTTTGCATCTTTGCCTTTTGTATTTCCTCTGTGGGATTTGATGTGTATCTCCCATGCTTGGGCATGATGCTATCGCCTCTTTTCTGCTATGTCACTTGCAAACAAGATGCAGGTGATTGGTATGAAATATTGTTGGTTTATGCTTTAAGGAATGTGATAGAGAGACAGCCACCTGGTCATAGTTCTTCTCCTGTCAAGGAGTGGAGCAGAATGTACATCCTGCCTTTTCATTTCAGTATACTGAGAAGAGGTGTATGGTTATCAATGTTAGATTTAAGTATAGATTCCAAATGAGCATGAACAGTAGGGGGAATGGCTGTTTACAAGGGTGGATAGTAACAGGACAAGGGGGAATGGTTTTAACTGAGACAGGGGAGATTTAGGTTAGATATTAGGAGGAAGTTTTTCACACGCAGGGTGGTGACACACTGGAACAGGTTGCCCAAGGAGGCTGTGGATGCCCCATCCCTGGAGGGCATTCAAGGCCAGGCTGGATGTGGCTCTGGGCAGCCTGGTCTGGTAGTTGGTGACCCTGCACATAGCAGGGTCTAGAAGATCATTGTGATCCTTTTCAACCCAGGCCATTCTATGATTCTGTGCTGAGCAAAGATGTGCTCCAGAGAATGAATGCTAAGAACCATAGAATTGCACAGTGCTGTATAGAAACCAGCTCCAAAACAAAGCTTTTGTGGAATCTGAACAGCTGTTTGGTAGGTATTTGTGAAAGGTCCATAGAGAAATAATTGTTATGATAATACAGTGCTTTTGAGGTTTGCAAAAATTAAAGCTGCTGCTAATGGAGAGTTGTTTTCAGACTTCAGTACATTTGTGAGTAGTTGTACTTTTTAAAAGTTTTTTTTTCCTGAAGGAAACATAATACAATTTATTATTAGAAAATAGTGATATTTTTAAGACAGCTTTCCTGTGAAAGTTCACCTTTAACAAGAAAAGCTATCATGACCTGCATTGTGAGTTCCAGGAAAGGTATACTCAAATGTTTCAGGATAGGCTTTTTTAGGGAGGGGGCTTGTTTTGTTTTTTGGCCACCACTTGCAGGTAGGTAGTTGGAAATATGTGAAGTAATTTTCAAAAATGATAACTTAGGTTCTGAGATTGGTTAACTTTTCCAGAACAGCAATAACAAAATAATTGTTGGTTGGAAATTTCTGGAACCCCTGATTCCATGCAATTCACTGCTAGCAAATGAGTGTGAATACTGTGTCCAGATAGTCCCTGTAATTAATGAATTGTCTTGTCAGTAGGATACTGCAGTTCTAGAAGGCTGGGATCGTCTTCTTTTCTTAACTTGTAGGTATATTAAGGTATTTTTTTTCTTTCTGTGGACATGTATGAGAAATCTGTAAGCTTTGCACTCAGGTTAGAACTGATCTGCTCTATTCTTTCCAGTTGCAACATTTTTTGATCCAGAATCTTTCATCTAACTTCAGTAAAATTTAAATGATGTGAATTTCCCCATCCTATACGCTTAGGGTTCTATGATTGTGAAATCACCTGAGGAAGACATTAGATTGCAAATACAGATGAACTCTACTGTGTGAGGGACTGCCGTGTTCTGTGAAACCAGCAGCTCTTTCCCCTCAGCATCCTGCTTCTTGTAGTGCAGGATGATGAGCTGATTTTTTTCCAGAATTTTCTTGGGGAAAAAAAAAAAAGAAAAAGAAGCACACCACCTCCACCCCCAAACCATTGTTATTAATTTGTAACGTATTGTAATTGTCCATGAAATTTTCTGTTATCTGTTATGTTATTACTACAGGGACTTGATGAATTCTGCTGTGCAGTCATCCTGAGTGGAAAATTTATTTTTTATTCTGAACTTGGTCTCCATCTGTTGAACAAATCTCAGTATTTAAAGGCTATATACTGATTGTTTACTGCTGTCTGTTTTTTGAAGGTGCACGAGGCTAAGTCCTAGCCAGAGCTAAAGATCCTTAAACCAGTGATTTTTAGCGTGTCACCAACAGAATCCTCTTTGCTTTGCACACAGATGCTGCTGCAAACACATCCTGTCAGGACAATCCATGCAGGGACAGGCCTGGGGTAATCCAGTGCCAGGGAGACGCACCCTGCCCTGCCACAGCTACCTGCCTCAGCTCAGCGCAGCAGGCTGTGCTTGTAGTGAGTCAGGCTAGAGGGAGTCGTCAGCCCAGGAATCAGCAGTAGGTTAATGTGTCACAAGCACTGCCGAATCTGTTTTGTGGTTTCCCTGCCTTGAATTTGACCCATGTCCCATTTGGTAGGCTTGAGCACTACTGGGGACTTTCAAAGCTGGCTGCAGCGGCCTCTTTTTTGAAGCTGTGTGCCAATGTAGTGTTCTTTGCTTGTGAAACATTAATATATTTTAAATTGATAAAATCTGAAATTGTGTCTGGTGAAGAACTGTAATGAATTTTGGCTCTCCTTCAACACCGGAGGGACAGAATGTTCTTCATGGAAAAAGTAAAATACCAATTACATGATTTATTATTTATTTTTCTTGTGAGGTCTAGGTTATATTTACAACCATTTGTACAATAATTTTGCTAACCTGAGTGTGATGTTATTGGGAGAACTCTGGAATAGTTTAGGGCTAACATATATTTTTGAAGTAAAATTTAAAATCATATGCTGTTTGCCTAGTGTAATTTATAAGTGATTAGGGGCAATGGTGCTTCTGATTTTTCTTCATTTCTTGTGGAAGTCTTTTGCGGTGAGTGTATCCTTTATTTGAGATGTTTTTAGCAACTCAGCATATAAATGGGCTTATTCCTTAAGATAACTTTCGTGCATTGGGAAAGGTTAACTAACTGCTTTCAATATAGAGAAATGTTAAGTAAGGCTGAAGAGCTATACTGAGAGTGCAGATGACAGTGTTTAACAGTACTAAAAAGACACACGATTTCAATCGTTGTATTTTACCTCACGGTCACTGAAGGATGAAATCCTTACTAAAATCTTTGCAAAGGAAGTGTTATTCACATTTGAGTAGACAGCTGAGGTATAGAATAGGTTAGCTGGCCCTAGAACCAAGGCTTCTGGTCACCCTGCTAGTTTACTCTTCTGGTGACTATCCTCTGTTTCTCTTTCATTAGCAGTTAAACTAGAAATTATTTCAGGTGGAGACTGCAGAATTTTGTTTCCAGAGAATGCAGATATGTTTTTAGATATCTAGAGAAATGGCATGACAAGGCTGTGAACAACTGACTGACTTCTCAGTGATCTGCAGGATGTTAAGAATTGTCAGTGTCTCATTTGAGAATTTTTATATTTTTTTCTTATCAACTTATTTCAGTTCTGGACAACTGAATGGGCCTTAGGGTCCAGTCATCTCTGATTTTTTTGTTTTTTTTCTCCTCCTAAGCTTCAGTGAGACATTTTATGTCTATTTTCTGTACCTCCCTAACATATTTTTCTTGTGATACAGGTAACTTAGTTTTATAACACTCTTCAGTTTCAGTTAATCTTATTACAGTCCTATGTGTTAGTTTGGATTGACTACCAAAACACTTGATAATTGCAGTGTTAATTGCTAGTGGCCACAATAAATTATTTAGCACTTTGATATGTTACTGCAGAGTGTATTTATGGAAAATATGTTCTAGAAGGTCTCTACTTTGTGATTGTGAGTTAATTATCTGCATTTTTAAATCATGCAGTTTAAAAACCTTTTTTTAGCTTGTAAATAAATTTTCCAACTTATTAATAGGTTTAGATTGAGGAGACTTAGTGAAGTATTTTCCATGTTAAAAAAAAAAAATCATTTTTTCAAAATGTTCTTATTCAATTAAGACAGTTAACAATTTATAGTCAGCATATAATTTCACTATCACTGGATTTTAATTGAGTTGGAGCACATTATTTATTAATGCATAGTACATGATTGTAATTCTCCAGGTTAATTTTTCAGTCAATTTAGTTAAAATATGACTTTGTCAAACCTGAAGTCAGTGCCTTTAATTATAGCTTTCATTTATCTGCGATGTTCATGGGGCAGAAATTTAGCGTATGAATACTACTGATCAGTCTGTTCCTCATACTATGTGTTTTTTCTATCTCAACTATTTTTGCTTTGAATTTGTTTGTCCTGTGGGCTCTCCACTTTTTTAATATACTACTTGCATTGTGCTGTGCTTTAAAAACATTCATACCTTGAGGCTGCAGCAAAATTGCCAACCGTAACTGAAAAATATACTTTCTAGTGTATTTCAGATGATTGAAAGACTGACATTCCCTTAATGTACCTTCATCAGTTTTCCTTTCTGGAAAGAACCATTTCTTAAAGTTCCCAGAACCAGACTGTTTTTGCCATGTGGGTCATTTTTTTTTTTTTTTTTTTTTTTTAACTTCCTGGACAAAATGGCTGCAGAGCACTGCCTACATTAAGAAAAAGTTGAAAGTAAAAGTATTGTCTGTCTTCAACTGAAAATGCATTTCTGGAGCCTGGTGTGTAGGCTTAATGCCATGTAGGAGTTCAGGAAAATGGGTTACATCCATAGGGCATCAAGTGTTAGTTTTCCTTTAATGTTTTGTGGTTTAAGAAAATAACCTAAAAAGAGGTAAATAGATAATTTTACCTTGTTACTTATGTAGTGTTTAAAGCAGCTATACTGCAGAGCAACCAAGAATACTTGAAAAAAAACCCAGATATTTAAATATTATTCTGAGTGAAAAAAAGATTGCAAATGTTAAATGTTTTTACCAAACATAATCCTAACTGTATAATACATTTTAATATGTATGTGTGGTTTCATAACTATAAAAAGCACTTATTGTATGTTTCAATTTCTGGGTATGTTGTCCATATAACTTGTAATCAAGCAATAACAGTGTATGTGTAATGTGGAAACCCTATATTGTGTTATTTTTGCTGCAGCTTGGTCATTTTTTCACTCATCGGTTGTTAGGTTCAAGCCTTCTATCCTTACATCAAACAAAAGTTTCTTGTAAGCTTTGAAATGCAGTGGAACATCTGAACAGAAGAAAACAATTTCAAAAAATTAAAAATGTCTGAGTTTTTGGAGGCAACAGTTGTGTCTGTAACTACTTAAGGTTATTTTTCAGATGTTGCAATTTAATGTTGGTCTTCTGTGAGAGGGGTCAAAATTAGAACAGGCTTCCTGGTGAGGTAGTTGGTGCTCCAGGTTTGTCGGTGCTCAAGAGGTATTTGGATAATGCCCCCAGTAACATGCTGTAATTTTGGTTAGCCCTAATGTTGTCAGGCAGTTGGACTCAATGATCTTAGAAGGTCCCTTCCAACGAAAGTAGTCTTGTTCTATTCTTTCTTCTCTCTCTCTTTCTCTCTCTTCTTCTCTTTCTCTTATTTCTCAAGGCAGTATACAGGAGTAATTTAGTTATATATTCATGTTTTTCATAAGGTTATTCTGGTCTGTGTTGTGGGATCTGTGTAAAATGGTGCGTATGGTGCATGAGGCTGAAAAGAACCACTAATCAAGTCCTATAATAATGGGAGAACAAACCCTTTTACTCTATTCCTCATTGGTTTGTTCCAGTATTACAGCCAAGCCATATCACGGCAGTGTTACTTAGAATGTTATACTGTATTGTGAGGTGGTTTTGTTTGTGTAATTTGTTTATTTTGTGTATAAGCTAAGACTTATCAAGTGGGGTTGTAGAAGCCTGTTTCCTGCATGCTCGCAGTTTTTGTTTGCTTCGTGTACACTGTGAATTTTATGTGTAGAAAAAGATACTCTTACATACAAAGTTACTGTTCTTGCTGTTGGTGTAGATAGAACAGCATACAGGTGAAGGAAGTAGCTACAGGGAAAAAAAAACAAACAGAAAAATAACATTGTTACTGTAGAGTAGTCATGAGAAATACTTGCATTTATGTTTGTTTGTTTACAGTATGAATCTGATGAACAAGAAAAAAGTGCCTATCAAGAGTATGATAGTGACAGTGATGTTCCTGAAGAGTTGAAAAGAGACTATGTAGATGAGCAGACGGGAGATGCCCCAATGAAGAGGTCAGTATGCTCAGTCTTATTTACATGTGTTTGATCTCAGTACTGTAGTTTATTCTTGATTCAGTCTCTACAACAATGGAATGATAATCAAATAACCTTTATGATACCTGCACAGTGAGAAAGGCTCAGCAGTTAGATCTCCAGGATGGGGGGGAACATTAAACTGTTAACTGTTATTGCAAAAAGAAACATTGGGAAGCAAGAATTTGAAGGAAGATAAAGGCTCTCTGAAGTGGGTTGTGGAAAACTCATTAGCAAGCATTAGACATTCTTCTACAACTGCTGCTATGTATATGTGTAATTTTTTTATCAATGGGAATTTTTTGCAAATAAATGACTTGAGACTTGTGCTTTTACAAAACAGTTATCTTTTAGAAATTTCAGACATACAAACCAAAAAACAAAACAAAAGCACTGTACCGAGTAGATTTCTATTCAGCGTTTATGAAGCAAGCTCACCTTATTTGTATGGAAAGGCTTTCAGAAGTACTAGAAGGGCACTTCTTGGGTCAAAAGAGAGGAATTTTTTTTTTTTTATTACAAAATCATTCTAGAATAAAATATTATCATGGTTTTATCAGACATCACAAACTACTTCATTTCAATGAGACTCTAGAGATATTGATAAAGATTAATTTATGGGGAAAAAAATGCAGTCAGTGAAATTGTATTACATTGCATTACAGCTATGCGCTGTGGAATTGTAACATGATTAACTTTTGGATGAATATTATTTTAAGGTGTTTTTTCTTATTTTTTTTCCTTCGTAGTGTTTCTCGAGAAACTCTGAGGAGCAAAAAGAAATCAGATTATAGTCTCAATAAAGGGAACGCACCTATCCTGACAAACACTACACTCAATGTAGTAAGGCTTGTTGGTACGTTGAACAATTGTTGGAATGTATGTTTATTTTAATACTAACCTATGGATTCTAGCAAATATATTCAATGAATTTTAAAACACTTTCAAAATACTAAGCTGGACACTGTTTCCACTTTTTCAATGTGTGGTAGTCTGAATGAGGTTTCAGTGGATTATTTCACTTTGTTGCAGTTTCCTGCTCTCCAGTGGCATTGCCTCTCTTTGGATTTCTTGCATCTTCCTTGTACTGGCAGTTCAGTCATTCTGTAATGTTCCTTATGCAGCCAGCAGGTCCTTCACTTCACCACTTTTTCCAAGGGATGAGCCTCTAGTTTACTACAGAAAGATACGTGTTTTTAATTAATTGATCCTTAAGTGCATGGCTTTACTTTTTGTACTACTGAATTTCATCAGATTCTTATTACAGCAGTCATCAAGGTCGTCTGGTTCCTCCTGTAGATTATGCCAATCCCTTTCTGTTTTGATGGTACCTCCTTATTTTTTTCCATTATCATACTCTTTACTTTTGTGCCAGAGTCATTCATGAGGATTTGTAAGAAGAGTTGTTGGAAACTCCACTAGTAGCTTTTCCAGATACTTCCCTTTTCATCACACTCTGTTCTGCCTTCTCTTTTGCTAAACAGTTGACTAAATCCCAGATGGGTGAAATGTACTGTATTATTTCTCTAGAAAATCAAATAACGTTTGTATCAAGAATATTTGTCTTAACTGATATAGTTCACATCTGGTAGATTCATTAGTTGTTTTATGAGTTTTGCCCCTATATAGAACATAAAGGTAAGCATGATATTGTTCTTCTGATTTAGCTGAACGTTTTATGTCTGTTAGTGTGACATCTAGCTTTGATCCAGTCCCCTGGATTCTCCTCTGGCAGGCAGGGATGCCATGGAATGTGCCTGTCCTTTCACACGTGTCTCTGCTAATACCATTGAAGGTTGCAGTTCATCCTGTGCTGACTCTTGATTTTGGCTAGGAAAATGCCATGATACATGACACTGTTCAGTTTCAAGGAGTGTAACTGATGGGTATTTAGGATTCTTTCATTATCATTTGAGTAGTGTAGACAGCTCCAGAAGGTGATACCTTTCCTGGATATCTTTCCTTGCATGTCATAGTACAGATATCTTAGCACTTGTATTCTGGAGCTGCTTCCCTTCTGCACCGGATATCTGAGCAACAAACGTGGGCTGAGGGTTTTTTTTTTGTTTTTTTTTTTAAGATAAGTTTGACAAAGTGAATTGCATGTGTAATACCAGTGATATAATGCCTTAAAAATTAAGCAGAAACCTAGTATAGTGCAGTAGAGCTATGTCAGATGCATCAGAAAACCTGTACTTAAAGTTTTGGCCCTTAAAAACAAGGCTATAATTTCAGAGATACTTGTCCTGGTGGCAGTAAATGCTAGTAGCTTTTGTCCCTGCTACATATTGTCAGTGACATGCTGCCTCCCATATATTTGCATCAGTATGACTTTTAATATATCTGTCTAGATCAGCTTCTCCCTCTTAGTTAAAAATAAATCATAAAGGAAAGCAAGTTAATACAGGAGATTTGGAGTGAGATTAAAATGTGATTTTAAATTGCCCACTCAAGTAGAAGAAATTCTTGTTTTTGTTATGCAAGTAGTAGTACTCACTGAAAGAATATGATGCTGCTCATAATAATTTTGAGCTATTTCTGGGGGCTCTGTGCGTTGTAAGGAGGCTAGATGAATAAAAATGTGATTTACTATATATTTAATAAAAATAGTTTAAATAAGTTACTATGTATAGCTGAAGTGGGAGGTCATATAATTGTTGAATTTGAAATTCAAGTTTACAGTTCAGTTTATTTGTTTTTCCATTAGGTAAATAAATGAGGTAGTTATTTCTCAGTTTGTTTCTAGTATAAAGCAATAATTAGATTAATTTATAGGGTTATTTTTTTCCTATCAAACTCTTGCCTGTTGACTTAAAACTTGAAGGAAGAATGAACCCATGCTAAATTGTTATGGAATATTGAGAACTAGGGTCGGTACATCAACAAGAATATTTGCCATTCTGAACACTGATTATTTTTTTAAATTAATGTCATCCATATTTAAGAAATGGGTTGGGGTTGTCTGATGCTTTCTTTTTGCCTCATTTTTACTTCTCCAGTGGATAGTTTTTTATGAAGTAACTCTTAGATTTGGCTTGCTTTAAAGCTCATTATCTTGGGAGAAAATAATAGTGGTGGTGACAAATCTCACAGCTGAAAACTTTTTGCTGAAGAAGTGAATGGACATATAGTGTAGGACTTCATGAGTCTTCAAAATAGGAAAAAAAAAAAAACCAGGAAAAAAACAAAAACACAGAAAACCCCCAATCATACAGTCTTTCAAAATGATATAACTAAAACAGTCTGGAGAAGAGGAGGCTCAGGAGAGACCTTATTGCTCTCTATAACTACCTGAAGGGAGGTTGTAGCGAGCTGGGGGTCGGCCTCTTCTCTCATGTAACTGGTGATAGAACTAGAGGGAATGGCTTCAAGCTGCGCCAGGGAAGATTCAGGCTGGATATTAGGAAATACTAATTCTCTGAAAGGGTGGTCAGGCACTGGAATGGGCTGCCCAGGGAGGTGGTGGAGTCCCCTTCCCTGGAGGTGTTCAAGGAACGTTTGGATGTTGTGTTGAGAGATATGGTTTAGCAAGAACCATTGGTGATAGGTGGATGGTTGGACTGGATGATCTTATAGGTCTTTTCCAACCTTAGTGATTCTGTGAAAACGTGCTTTTTGTGGTTTCCTTCAAAGTGGCATTTTAGCTTCTTATGTATGTCGTAGCAAGCTGCATGTTTGGAGTTCAGAGACTCACTAGAAATTAGTTTATAATAACCACAGATATACTAAAGCTCTTATAAATATATGGAGGCAGTGTATTTTATTCACTATTTTGGTTTTAATGATCAGATTTATGTAGATCAGTCCAATAGAAAAAACTGCTGTCTCGAAGGACAGTTGAATTGCTGGAAATACTGAACACTTCCAGAAAAACCTCAAACAAACAACAAACTAACATACAACAACAACAAAAACAAACAAAAAAACACCCTGGCAAATGTTCAGGAGTTTGGGCCATTATGAATTGTTTATAGAAAGTGTAGCTACTTTGACTTACATAAACTCAAAGTGGTATTTACAAGTATTTCTGGAAATTTCTGGTGTGGCTGTTAGTGCTGTTTGGGAATTTTCTTGTACATGTTTTTCACTCAAACCGTGAACTTTACTGCAAGTAGGTAACAATGTATAGAAGTTAAAATTTGGCATCCTCTTAGAGAAACTAGGAGGAAATGTTCTTGGAACGCTTTTGTGTAAAGATGCTGAGTGATGTAGTAATAGAGAAATGTTCTTGGCTGCAGAAGATTTTTATAGGGACAGTGCTTGGGCAGTGCATAGTCCTTTGGAAAAGTGTAGGACACTGCCCAAGAGACTGCCTTACATGTTTATGCCAACCACAAAGATATTTGGAAATCTAACTGCCCAGAATGTGACACATCACCCATTATTATGCATAGGTTGCAGGCAAGTTTGAAAACTGTGTTTACCTCAAAATCAGTGGAAAAAATCAGCTTGTAGCAATAAAGAATATTCAGACACACATGAAGATGGCAGCTATTTTGATAGGGTATCATCCTTTCCAAACATCCATAAATTTCCATGTAGACTGTGCTGAAGTTAACTGCATTTGTTGTTCCCTTTTGGAAAACAAATGGAACATCTTAGGTCTGCTTTTCAGTTTCTTCTTAATGGTTTTGTAGGTCAAAACATTGATAACTAAGCATGGAATTAACACCTGGGTTAACCTGCCAAATTATTAGATACTTTAACTCTTGTCAAATCTCCAAAAATAATGAAATATATTCTTGAGTGTGTTGGCAAACTGGGGCACAGTTTTTTAATATTCAGGCAGGTTGTTTAGGCTAGATAGAGATGTGAAAAGCAGCAAAATCAGGTTTTGCTTGATTCTTGCCATAGTGCTGTATCATCCCATGATAGTTGTGTCATATATTTGTAAAATTAATGTGGTCTTTTATGATCACAAGTAATTGTTTAAAAATTCAAGTTACTATCCCTGATACTAACAGCTAAATTTGATACTTAATTTCTCTGTGTAAAATAACATTTTCTCAACTAATTAGTAAGTTACTTTGCTGTGCACAGTGTTAACTTTAAAAATGTTGCTGACTACAGGAGAAGTAAATTATTTTGGCACCTTCATGCAGTATTCTATCAACCTGTCACATCAAAACAAGTCTGAAATGTGATGTTTTGTTAACTGATCTGCTATATCTGACATGCTGGATTAACTGCATTTACATCTTTGTTCAAAAGTTGCTGTCTGTAATAACCCAAAGTTTATTATATATATTTATATTATTATATATATTATATATGATACATTTCTATCATATATACAGTATCTATATTAAAATACAGGTACACTGTTGAGATGCGAATGGGGCAAGTAGTATGGCATTTCTGAACTAGTCAGCAGTAAGTCTGGGATATCTGAAAAAGCAAGTTTTCTTAAGTATACTTTTCTTATGACCCTATGGAAAAACATCCATGCCCTATGCTAGAAAACAAAATAACTATAATTAAACCTGTAAGGGAAGATTGTTTTCTGAGTTCAAATCCTATGATAAGTTTGATTCAAATAATGTATAAATGTAGGTCCTGATATTCTTAATATTTTTTTCCCTGAAATCATATGCACAACAGCAGAGAGCAAGATGGAAGAGAAGGAATTTCTTTTTTTCCCTGGATGTCCCTATTTTATAACATTCAGTAATACATGCTAAAGTAGAAAATTAATCCATTGAAATGAAGTAAACAAATAGTGGTTTAGTTTTTCTTCAAGTCCTGCTTGGATTGCCTTACAAAATCTCCATTCCTTTTGATTTGCTTTTGCCAGCAATTATCGTATTGTGTCAGCCTACTCCTTTAGAAACATTTCCAATGTACAGCTGAAAACAATTTGGTTTTCTTGCCTTGTCTTTTTCTGACCTGATCTGATTCCACTGCACTACAGAAGTTGCCAGTGCTCTTTTGTACAACACAGTCCAAAGTTGTAGAGGTAGATTTTTTTTTTTGCTTGTTTATTTACCTTTGTTTCTTTTTTTGAGTGTGTGTCTTTTTGGTGGTTTTTTGAAGGGGAGGGATTCTCTCAGGAGCAGCACACTCTGGAGCTTCTATGTTCTTTATCTTCAGTACTAATAGAGCAGTCATTTAGCAGATTCTTGAAGTGCCTGCAGTGGAAATCCTTCTCCTTGATCGGAAGAAAAATTTTTAGGTAGTCTTTTATGGTGTATTGTTTCCTTCACTTCTTACAAAAGATAAAAAGGAAGGTTAGCAAGAAATGATAACACATTATTCCTGAACTCCCAGTTTTGGGTATATCATTTTTGTAACATACTTTTCTATTGCTTGAAGATGTCTGTATGTGCATGAGTAAACACTCACTAGTGCATAGTATCTTGAGTGGCTCTGTGTATCATTTGCTACAGAGTACTTACAGGAATTATTACTTTTGGGCTGAATTGATCTGAATGTTGTGGAGGAATCAGAAGGTCTTATGTTTTGAACTTGATACCAAAAGGCCAAAAGAATTATTCAAGACATTTTGATACAGACTGACAACCTCTTTTGGAGAAGTCTTGTGTCATTTTATGTGTCTTAGTCATCATATTTATTTTTAAGCCTCCTTATCTCTAAAACATTGCTAAATTGCATTTCATCAATATTCAAGGCTAATTAATAAGGTTTGTAAAAGCATTTTTGAGTCTGTGAAGCTCACCACTGCCCTTATTACACTTGTGCTGAAGAATCTGATCTTGTGTCTTCATTTTCAAGGGAAATATATGCAGATGATGAACATTCTCAAGCCAATTGCATTTGATGTCATCCACTTCATGTCCCAGCTCTTCGACTACTATCTGTATGCAGTCTATACATTTTTTGGCCGAAATGACACGGTAGGTAGAAAAGATATTTATTTTGGAGTACCAGAGTATACACAGAATGAGAATACTGAGGAGCTCTCTTTACTTAAAACAGTACCAAATATATGATTGCCCAGAAAATGAGTGTTATCAGAATGGATCTGAATGCAGGAGTAAGCGAAGGCTGATTATCTAATCATCTAAATGTCTGTCTGATTATCTAATGCAGTGAGGAGAGTAAGCATAGGAAGCATCATTGTCATTGGGACATGAAACCAATTGCATTTGAATAGGTACTCAGTATTCAAGTACTTTGAATGAGAAGAAAGACAAGTACCTGGAAGTAGTGGCAGAAAGTGGAGAATAAAGGAGCAGTCTGCAGTGGCTTGGAGCCCAGAAAGGTTTAGGTGACTTGGTTTTTCTATATTTATTTCTCAGACATAGACATGAATAGCTGAAGAGCAGAAGGGTGCCCTAAAGGTTGAGTAGTAACTCAGATTTAAGAGGATTGAAATAGTTTTTCAGATCTATTATTGCTCTGTCAAGCTAATTGAATTAATAAAAATATTTTGGGGCTTTGAGTGTTCTTGTAGTTGAAATAAATGCTTGTTGGCAATGTCTGTACATAACGTGGATCAACTTTCAACAGAATTGTCTTAAAGCATTTAAAAGCTGCATGTAAAAACAATTTTATCCTCTTTTGGCCCCTGGATTATTTCACAGCATTAATGTAATGGGGTTCCAAACTCATCATCATCTTTTGGCAAATCAAAATGGATTTTTGGACTGTCAACATATGGTTTTAAATGGTTTTGAGCTGTTTGGCAGGACAAATGCATTTCCAATTTGTGTTTAGACCATGAGTGGCATGTTTTTTTGTTGGTGATGGTGAGTTTGTTATGTTTTCTGTTAAACTAGTTGATTTCCATTGGCTTAATCAGCTACTTTGCTATTCATATTGTGTTACATTTGGGTTTTTTGCACCTCCTGTTTTGTGTTTTTAAAGCTTATGCCGAGTTGCTCACTTTCTTCTTCTAACAGAGAACAGCCCAGTGCTAGGCAGGTAAATGTTATAGCAGATGAGTGGTAAAATTGTATTGCTTTCCTAGTGTGCCTAATTTTTGTTTTGAGAAATGGTTTTCTGTGGGAAACAACCCTTACCAAGGGTCTGTGAATGAGATAAACCCTCTTGTAATGCTCCTTGAATGTTTCACTTCTCACTGTGTTTTAACCCTTTAAAAAAATAGAGATGGTTGATGGTATGTGATTTAGACCTAGACCACTGTCAGAGTTCCTGTTGTAATTTTTCACTTGTGTGTATATATGTGTGTGTATATATATATATGTGTGTGTGTGTATATATATATATATATATATATATATATATATATATATATATATATATAATCATCTAAATGTCTGTCTGATTATCTAATGCAGTGAGGAGAGTAAGCATAGGAAGCATCATTGTCATTGGGACATGAAACCAATTGCATTTGAATAGGTACTCAGTATTCACGTGTATATATATATATATACATATATACATATATATATATACATATCTACAGATAGATAGATAGGTATATAATGGGTTTCTTAAAAATATGCTGGTATTATAACCTCCTTAAGCAATTAGAACGCTATGCCCATGTTATTTGTGTGAGTTAGCACAAGAGTGATCAATTGTATGTAGTTAATTGCCCGTTCAGTGAAAATCAAGGATTGTGTTGACTGCTCTGTCTGGTCTTCTGTCATTGTCCTTTCCAGAACTCTTTAGAACAATTATCCTATGTAAACAGTATTTGGCATTCTTCACTGACAAAATTTGCACGCTATTGTAATCAGAATTGTTCTTTCAAATTCTTTTTAATTCCTGGGGTAAAAGTTAAGGCTTTCTTCTTTACAGAAAACACTTGAATTTTTTATTCTGTTAGATAAGAAGTCACATAGAACTGGTCATGAGTATAAATTCTCTAATGCTAAACTTACAAAGTCATCAGTTTATGACATTTAAATATCTGCTGTTTTGCATGTATAAATAGCAAAAACTTGAAGTAAAAAACTTTAACCGTGTGGCAAAACAATTATATTGCTGAGTGGTGCATTCTGTTTGAAGCTATGAGGTTTTGGCCTTGGGGAAAAAAAGTGCAGTACAACAATTGTTTTTCTGATTTTTGTTTTACCTTGTTTTGCTTTTCCTTATAAACATAAATGCACTGCTTTGGGCTGTGCCTGATGAATCTGGAGCTCTTGAGTTGCAATGTTTTATGGAAATCTAAATGTGTTCTTTCATTCCTTATTATTCTTAAATGTTTCAAGGGGGACACGTCCAGTTTTAAAAAAAGAAATAAATGTATTATTAAGAAAATCTTATTAAAATACTATTAAAAAATAAAATTTTAAAAAATTTGATTGCTGCCAAAAGTTGGTGACTTTTGGCAAGAAAGGCAAGAAGAGAAAGGGTTAGTGGCAGATTGTGGTGTGTATTTTGATGGTGCAGAAAAGAATTGCTTAAAATGACTTTGTAATGGCTGAAGCTTGCGAATATATTTTTAATAGATATATATATATTTTTCCTTGCAGTTTTTGTTTTCCTGCTCTTTTTTTTACCTTGATAGGTAAAAAAATAGCTAGTCTTGAATTTGCAGTCTTTGTGGCCATAACTTGAAAAACTGTTATATGGTGTTAAGGATGGAATAAAAGAGGATTTGGGAAATTAAAAGTGTGTTTCTTAAAGAGGAAGGAAAAAAAGCAGATTTTCTTTTTTACCCACATACCTGCAAAACTGAAGGCAGCTCAGAACTGCTATTTCTACAGTAAAAATGTGAATAAAAATGCACACCAAATGTACCCCACGTTTTTATCTGAAACATTTTATCAGACAGGGACATTAGGATACTGATCTATGTCTCCTAGATCATATTCTGGATTTCAGTAGGGGGTGCTTCCAGTGGGAATTCTGCTGCAAGGTAATTTTCATTGTGCATGTGGGGAGATTAGGATGTGTGGACATCTTAAATGAGGAAGTTTAGATGCAGTAAATAGGGACCTTGAATATTCCCTTTTGTATGTAAAATGAGGGATGGGACTCGACTTTTTTCCCCAATTCTGTGTGTTGAAAGGTTTTCTAATACAATAGACATAATTGCTCTAAATATTATTTAGTAAATTGCTTTTTTTGGTGTGAATCACATACCAGAACTGTATTCAGAAACTTCCAGTTTCTTAAACATGTGTTACTTACTTATCCCTTTTCCACTGCCTTTGGTTTGCTTGTTTGTTTGTTCTTGTTTCTTTGTAACTGGAAGTAGAAGACAAGTAGCTGTTATTAGTTACACATCAGATCAGCCCCTCAGCTGGTATAGTTCATTGCATCTAATAGGCAATGAATGTTAATTTATCCCAGCTGAACACCTTCCCTGTAATGCTGCTGAGCCATGAACATGAAGATGGCATGTTCATTAGGTAAATCTTGATAGACATTAACTAATAACAATTGTTTTATTAAGATCAATGGATATAATTATACAGTTGCAAGTTAGATATTCAATAAGGGATTACAAGAAACTTTATAGTCAAGGCTATTTGGCCTGGGTATGGTATTCATGTAAGTCTCACTGGGGGCACTGTGATGTGCCTTTTGGGGCTGGTCTCCCAGATGAGGTCATCTTGGGTCCAGTGCCCATATACAGCATTGCAACAATAAACGATGCTGAATGCTGAGTGACAGAAATGGTAAGCTGTCATCTTCATGAAATGTGCTCAGGCCATCCTTTGCATAAGTGTAGTGCTGAATGCAGTGACCTTGTTGATCTTCATTTTGTAGAGCTACAATTATGTATTAAAACTTTAATGTAATAAATTGTATCCAGTGCTTACAAAGTGAAGCTTTGTTGTGTTGCTGTAAACCTTAAACCAAGGATTTTTATTTTCCAAGCTTAAGTAGAATATATTTCTTCCAGTTTGAATCGACAGGATTGGGCCTCAGTAGCAGCAGATTACGCACCACACTGAACAGAATCCAGGAGAGCCTCATTGATCTAGTAAGTATCTGGATTTGGAGTGTGAAACAGAGGGCTGTGTCAGCAATTCAGCAATTGTATTTCATCATAACTTACTGATTCCTCTCCCAACCCACATCTTCTCATATTTATGTCTGTAAAGACAAAGACTAAAGACTATTTCTTGGTATATAGTAATGTAGGTATCATTACTGTGTGAAATTATTTGTTCTTGATGTATACTAGAATTAGTTTAATAGCTTCTACTAGATGTAACAACACAATTAGGCATTTGAATCTTAAAATACTTTATGGTTTATGTAATAAAAGCACAGTGATATTCCAATATCATCCTTATTAAATTAAACATTCTATTAAAAATACACCCAACAGCAGCACAAGAGACAACTCATTTTTCTTCAGTGAAAGAACAACAAAGCAGTAAGCCATTGATAAACAAATTCACTGTATAAAATCATTAATATGTTAAGTGCTTTGTTATGTCACTTCTGAATATTGTGGAATTTTACCTGTCATATTTTATAAATTATATCACATCAGTCACTTCTTGAGTTATTTTCAGAAAGGGAAAAGTAAATATGGTGCTCATGTCACACTGGTAGTAGATTACTATTCCCTCACATCACATTACTGCGAATGTACAGAAGTCTTCAGGTAGGTTTCGTAGGTTCAACTGAGGAGCAGTTTATAAAGAAATATAGTTGAGAACTCTGCAAAAATGGAATTGTGCACTCTTTTTTTAACTTAAATATAAAACACTCGAAACATTGTGAAGAAATGCATTGAGTATTGTGAATGGGATGTAATGTAATTAATACCGCAGATGATAGAGGAAGGATTCGTTTTTGAAGGCAGAAGTGGGATGCAAATGCTTTACTTTGACTTTTGTAGGGATTTGGCACTCCATGGAATTGTACTAAGGTGCCTTTTTGAATTCCTTTAAACGTTCAGAACAGTTGAATTCTAAATTGTTCTTTCCGAGAAGCATTTTAAAGGAGTTTGAGTCATTTCTTAGAAGGTCAGTAGAGGGAGCATAACATAACTAATAACCTCCATAATGCAGAAAAAGGCTAAAGTCATTTCGGTATTCATCTCAAAGGCAATGTGTTCAGAAAAGGAAAAAAAAAAAAATAGGAAGATCTTGCAGACAAATCAGATAAAGATTTGTCATTATTGGGGAAAAATGTCAAGTTTTGGAATTAATTTTTTAAGCTTACTCTGTAGTCACTGTTCTTGAGAGTGCTTTACATTGTTTTGATTTTTATCATTCAGTATAATTTTTTAAAACTCATTTCTAGGAGTAAATTGAGAAAAATAACTGGATTTCTTTTTCTTCATCATCTAACAGTACTGTTACAGATAATGCAACTGTCCATTGAGATTAATAACTGTCTGCTAACTTTAAGCCATTTAATTAAATTTATTAATCTTATGAATTTATGAATTTTATGAACTTCTACTGGCCTTATGCTGTCAATGGGAATTTACTTTCTGGGTATTTCTGTTATTATTATAATCACTAAGAACTTATGAAAATCAAGATTAATCTTCATTGAGTCATTAAAATGGGTATTTCTCATAGCTTAAAATTGCTTTCTGTAGATATTCTTCATGTTTATATTGTGAAGGTCAGTCTCATGGCTTGTCAGGAATTTACTTTATATTATTTATTTATTTATTTTTGCATTGTAACTTTATTCAGGGCTCTTATTTCTGCTAAATTTTGTTTCCTGCTAGTAGCATCTTTCAATGTTTTATTTGAATAAGGATATTCTCAACAAGTTTTTATTCTCCTTCTGTGCCTGAGGCTCTGTCAGAACAAGAGCTCAAACTAGTTCTCTGTAATTTCTCAGTACCACTGAAGGTAGAACACTACTGTTTATTTCAAGACTATTCAGAATTTTAGAGTGGGTCATTCCTTGTCCATTTTCTGAGAGTCAAGAGGATGATACGGCTTTCAAAAATCTTTTTTATATGTTCTGAATTTCATACATACATCTGAACTCCTTGGTCAGCCCTTTCTTCAGCAAGTGAAAGGTAGCTTCAATGCATGTTTCTTCTATGCAACAATTTCAGAGATGATAATTCTGATTCTCCAGAAATAGAAGTACACAGGTAGCAGGATGTATTAAAAGAAAGAGAAGAGTGATTCACAGTGTTAAGGTGCAGCTTTCGTTTAGCCAAACACATTGAAATAAGCATGTTTCGAACAGCTTATGTCTCCTCACTGCCAGTTCCCCAAATGGGAGTCGTGGGGAGATCTACACACATTCCATCCTTGTGCTTATCATTCCTACCAGGACTGTGCTTTTGCGATAGTAATGATGCTTATTAATCATATCAATTCATGGCGACCAGTAAGCACCCAAGTAGATATCTGGCATCGATCAGATAGTGATCTGCAGTATTTGGTGATTTGGAAGGGAAACTTCTGCTTCCGATGCCTTGCTTTATCTGTCTATAAGCAACTTCTTTATTGCTTAGTCACGGTACTGCCATTACCTAGTCACTGTTTATGAATGTCCTCTTCATGCAAATAGCTGCCTTAGACAATACTACTGCTTTTGACAGTGAGGTATTTGGAGCAGACAAACAGAATATTCATAAATATTTCACTGCAAACTGGTTTGCTCATTTAAAACTGAGATTTAGAATGAAGTTTGTTAGTTAATGTGCCTTACAGAAGTAGAAAAATAAATCACTGCTGTAAAGTATATAAGCATTGCAATGCAATATATGGAACAGCAGATGGAAAGAATTGCTCGTATAGAGAAATATTGTTTCATGTATTTTAGATTTTGTCTTTGCTTTTTCCCATAAAGTATGTATATTCTAGTGATGACAGTAGGTTAGAGACTGATGGTGCAGAGATTAAAAATTTAGATTTTCAGCTGCACAAATACGATAAGGAATATTGCAGGGAACTTTTTTTTTCTGCACACCTGACTTTCCAACCCATCTTGCAAAGATATTTTGTGCTTTTTTTCTTTAAATAGATTTATACAACATATGTAATGACAGTGTTTAAGGTGTTGTGTGAAGTGCTTGTCAAGAGAAGAAAACTCTGTCTGTAAAAAAGAAAGTTTTGACATGACAGACACTTTGAAAATATGACAGGACATTGCAGCTGCTTTGCTTCCTCACATTATTCATTCAGAGCTCTCCACACTTTGTTTGTTTGTTTGTTCGACAGAATAACCTAACTTGACTGAAATAATCTACTGAAAATGAAAGTTTTCTGGCTTATTTGTTTGAATAAATTTTCTGGTTCTTGGCGGTTGTTGTGCCCCTCTCTTTGGGCAGTCACTGAGCCATCTCACATCAGTCACTGGTAGCTTTTTTTGCTGGACAGCAAAAGCTTAGGCTGATTTCTAGTCCCAGAGGAATGCAGGTCACAGCTGAGCACCTGGGAACCAGCAGCAGCTCTTAATGAAACTGTCTTTGGATTAAAAAAAAATGTTGCAATAAAAAAGTGTGTGATCAAATCAGCTTGACTTACTTTTTTGGTTAGATAGAGGTTGAGATTCCCAAGGATGTGGCAGTGGAAGTGCTTTCTTGTGGAGGCTTACCTGCTGTTTATTTCTTTAAGCATTTTACCATTCATTTTCTCAGCGCACCGTGATTCCTGACACAAAAGTTTTTGCATTAAGCTAAACAAGGCACTAAGTAAGCTTGATGATTTCTGGTAGTTTTTTATGCAAAAAGTCTGCCATTTATTTTGGAACACTAAGAAATAAATGAAATACAAAGGTCTTGTAAGTTTCTATTCAAAGTTTTTTGAAGTCTGTTACTGAAATCAGTGAGACTGGCTCAGCTGAGGTGTGGGAAATCTTTGTTTTGTGACAAGGATGGTGAAGGAGCTGTACTGCAGGATTAGATTAGTGCTGCCAGTGGAATTGGAAACTCCTTGCACACCTCAACTCTGGGGCCAATGAAAAGTACTTGCATTGTAAGGTTGCTTGCATGGCACTTCACAATGCTCTAAAGGTATTGCTTGCCTGCAGAGGATTATGAATAATCAGAAAATTAATAGAATAGATTCCCAAGAGAGTATGTTTCATTTTTAATGGTCTTTTCTTTCAAGGCATATTGAATGGTGTTTACCATGGCAGCTACGCCTTTTTCATTTGATTTAGTTTCCCAATGGCTGAGTTAAGATTACCAACTTTGTAAGCTTTCTGCCCGAGCAAGAAAATAGCAATCTTTCAACATGAAAAGTAGTAGGAATATTAAAAAGTATCATTTTTAAACCTTACCATATTAAGACATATTCAAAGAGCACTGTTATCTTTGAATGCAGTGTGCTTTTACATTGGCTCTGCCAGTCATTTTCACCATCGAGTCTCAAGAACTATTAGAATTAAGATTAGCAGGGTGTGTGTGTGTGTGTGTGTGTAAACTACGTGTTCATTTCTGTACATCTGCTCTAATCAGAAATCTTTTTATGTTAAGTGATTACTTTGAGGTGAGCTATTTTTGAACAGCTTTTGCATGCAGTAAGGGCTTATGTTTGGTAAATGTTTGTTGTTGTATTCTATGCTCGTAATATTACTGAAACTATCAATTACAATTCTTTATATGCAGAGCTAGTGGAGTAACCCTGTAAGGTAAATTGTGTTTTAGGTAAATGTTTGAGATCACTCTGCTTTTTCTTTGCCATCAGTGCACATCCGGTTTAAGAGTGTCCACATGTCAGAGACACATGATGTACCTGTAGACTATTTGACTATTAGAATGTTTACTAATATTCTAATTTTTGAATGCCTTTCAAATTCCACTTAGTACTTACTACTACCTTCAGGATTTCTATTATATGTCTGTTGCAAAACAACTGATTTCTTTAAACTGTTTGTAGGGTTTTTTCTTGTTCCAGCTTGAATGTATGCCTCTATTGCTGCTCTCAGTTATGTCATCATTGCTTTTTACTATTAGCATGCTTCTGCATCTATTTTAGCAGAAGGAGGAAGAAATACTGATAGTGTGTCTGGCCAATATATCTGAAGCAGGGTTTGACTCCATGGTTGAACACAGATGTGCCTGTCTTGTATGCATTTTGTGTCTTCAGATGCTTTCTGTGTTAAACAAATAATGTAAGATGTTTATGGGATTGGGCAAATAATGGAAAAAATTGGTTAATATGTGTTTTGATACTGAAGTGATGGGTGACTTTGAATTGAGATAGATACAAAATGGAGTCTCTGTAATACTTAATGTTAATATATTTTGTAGTTAGTCTTTGAAAGAAAAAAAAACCCACAAAAACAACGAAGATGTAATTGACAGACCTGTCTTGTCAAAATGATTTTCTTTTTCTTGTTTAAACAGCAAAGTAATCGTTTTATTATTCATAATGATATTCAAAATGCTACCAGGCAATCTTCCAGAGTTTCTTCAGATCTTTACTATTGCTATTCTTTCTCTAACCCTGTCACTCCTAAGATTAGAGAATTGATTGGTGGGCTCTGTTTTATTTTTGTTGTTGTTTTTTTAATCATATGTAAATACTTCAAAGGTTTTCTTTGTTGTGTTTTTGAGGATGATATGAAAGGAAAAGTTATAAGACAGATAAAGAGTTAACAGATTAACTGTTATGCCTAGATCATTAAATAGTATTGCCAGTTTTCACTGTGGATGTGCTAGGCAGGTATCTTCAGAGCTTTAGCATGAACTTTAGCAAATATACAGACTTCTCAACTTGTTTATTCATTCTGATAGACTTAGCATAGTACTAGTTTCACTGTGTTATGAAATGTCTGGTCAGTATAATTGCAAAGTTATCTGGTTGAATGTGAACACAGAACAGAGTAATAAAAATTCATTTTTCGAAGAGCTCAGTGATGTAGCTAGACTGTGCTAGTGCATCTGTATCTGGTAACATCTGATCTTCTTTTTGAAGTTTTGCCTTCTGCTCGTTGACTTTCTTCAGGTAGATCTTCTAGTGCTACAAATGACTCATTGATGGTATTGCTCAGTCAGTAGTGTAGTCTTGTTCAGGATTTCTGTGGGGATTACTCATGGCTCCCTGCTTTGCCCACTTTCCACTTCTGTTGTTTATTGCATTATTTTACAAGTTTGTAGATACTTTCTTCATACTTAACAGCCAGAATTCTACTGTCCAAGTCTGTCTATACTTGGTTTCATCTGCTGTAGTATGTGCGTGCGGTACCTTCTCTTTTTTCTTTTCAAGATCTACTGTGTGTATTCTTCCTTGTCTCAATCCTGATACTTAAAGTGTGTTAGGTCATGACTTAGTTCAGTCAGTATTTCTGATGCTTTCTCTTACTCCTTTCTTCTTAGGAAAAAAAGAATGCCACTCCTCCCAATTGTTCTCTTCTGTGAACCTAAAAGAATCTCCTCTTGGTTGCTATGGTCAGCTTGAATCAGTTTTTCCTCCTCCTACTATTGTTCCTTTAGTTATTTCAGTGAAGCTTTTTCACGGTTTATTTCTATCTCCAGCCAAAAAAACCCTGCACAGCTGCTTTATGTATTATCATGTTTTTGGCATCATCCTTGTACAGTTCTACAGCAGTGTAAGAATTATGCTATTATGTTTTTGGAATCCAGCCATAAATGCAATTGTTCAAGCAGTTTTGCTGTTGTATTGGTTGTGTTCTTACCTTTTTTTGCAACAGATATGTTTCATACCTAATCTCGCTTCTGAATAAACTATCTTTACTGCTACTTTGGCACTGCGTTATTGCCCTAATTCATTTTCATTCTATACGGCCAGTCTGATGGCTGCTTGTAGTACCTATTTGGCAACAAAATTACTATGCCAGAATCATAAGATAAGAAATGAGTTAAGAAATCAGTATTGTATCTTCTACCTTCTTTATCTGATTTGAATTCTGGCTACTTTTATTTTGTCGCATTTCTCATATTTTATAGCATGTGTGTAAGCAGTAAGCATGATATGAATAATTAACGTAGACCAGAACTACTTTTGTTTTCATCTTCCGGTCTGGTTTTGGCAAATAATTAAACATCAGGGAGTGACCATCTGTTTGTCCATTTCTGCAGTGGCTTAGATGACTATGGTAGCTCTGAAAAATTCTTCATTCTGTAGCTGCTCTTCTATCTGTAGCTGCTATGTAAATGCCTAAAATCTAGATGTGTGGGTTTTTTTGTCCCATACTGAGAATATTTCCAAGCTCTCTACAACTGAGCTGTCTGCAGGATAGAAGTTGTCCCAGAATGTTTAAAAAAACAGGGTTTGTATTTTACTTAAGCTATTCCTGGCTCACAGAAGCGGAAAAGCTCACGCATGAATAACGTTATTTTGATTTATCCTTATTTGGTTGTTATCAGATTGAAGAAACTATATCTAAGAGTGAGAAGTTGGTCTAAAGGTTCTATAGGTGATAAGGGGCAGTAAGAAATTTGCTGTTTCTTTTTTTCTGAGGTAGATAATGATCTACGCAAGCGAACTTACATGTTTGTCATTTGTGTTTAGGAGGTCTCCACTGATGCCACAGGAACTCTCGCAGCTGCTGAAGAGAGAAAGGAGAAGGTGCCAAGCCCACATCTCAGTCATCTAGTCATTTTGACATCTGGCAATTCACTCTATGGTTTGGCAGAGAGAGTGGTAGCCACGGAATCCTTGTAGGTTATTTACTGTACACCACTTTTTGTGATCAATGGAATTTTTAAGGAATTGTGATTACAATCCAAAACCTTTTTAAGAGGCCAAAAATTCCTAGTCTTTAAGGTGATTTTAAAAATGAGAAAGGTAATTTTTAATTAACAGTAGTAGGACATGACTGTTTGGTCTAACCACTTGCAATCATAAATAATAAAACTTTCCTGCAGCTTCTCCAGTAATTTGTGACAGCACAAAGCCAAATCTAAGAGGAAAAAAGAGTTTAGTTTAAAGAGCTCAATGGAGTTTTAAATTGTGTGTGTGTGTATCTATATACACACACACACATATATATATAATGTTTATTTTATTTTTTACATATCTATTTATATATTTGTATTAAAAAATATATATATTATTTTATATATTTAAACCAGTTCTCAGATGCTGATAGCTGAAACCCAGAACAGCTTAGTACATATTGGCTTGGCTGCATTCATGATGTTCTTGGCAACAGGTGGAAGTTTACCTGTGAAGAAGAGATTATAATGAGAGAGTAATGGAAAACTCTTATGAAGTATTTTTTCAGTTGGTCGTCAGAATAGTAGTAGAGTCATATGGGATTTCATTTTGTTTTCCACACAAGAGGACATTGTTAAAGATTAATAATTCATTTTAAAATGTGTTTACAAAACAGAATTAAATGATTATTAATAAGTGATTATTAAAAAAAAAATAAATCACACCTGTAACAAAGAATTTGATCTCATGTTGTGTTTTTAAAGGTTTACTAGCAAACATGTAATCATAATGTTGTTTTTGAATTCTGACATGATTTCTTTTAGTGTGTACTGGCTTGCTATGAAGAAACTGTGGGACAGTTGTCCACTGGCTTTTCTAGGCTTTGAATCAGAATTTTGCAGTATATCCTGATTAAAATAGAAAATTGAGTTCTGGCTATTCAAACCTTTTTATTCATTGTATTCACAATCACATTTTCAAATTTTCATAGTTGAGTATACATGTTGATATGCTGGCCAAAAAATGATACAGTTCTTATCAGTATTAAATTTACCAAGATTACATATTACTGTTGCCCAGTAAATGTAGATAAAGAGAAGTATAGAGGCATTCCAAATGTTAAATGTAGTTCATGGCAAATTTTCTTTATTTTCAAAGGGTATTTCTGGCTGAGCAGTTTGAGTGTCTTCAGCCTCATCTTGATGCAGTGATGCCAGCTGCAAAGAAGCCTTTTCTTCAGCAGTTCTATTCTCAGGTCAGAATTGTGTAATTCAGAGCTAATTTTTTAATGTAACATTTGAAACTTGTACTATATGATGGAAATATTTTTAAACCGTAGTTATGTATTGCTCTTAACTAGCCTGAAATTTACTGAATTGAATTTTCTTTTTATTCTATTTCAGACTGTGTCAACTGCCAATGAACTACGCAAACCAGTTTATTGGATTGTTGCTGCTAAAGCCATTGATTATGAACAGATGCTGCTTCTCATGGCTAATGTAAAATGGGATGTGAAGGAAATCATGTCACAACACAACATATATGTAGACTCTCTTTTAAAGGTGAATACTTCAGGAGAAACAGTGTGCTAGAGCACACATGAGCATTAAACTACTGCATACATCACTAAAACTGTTAAGGCAGCATGATTAGAGCAATATAACATCCTGAAAAATATTAAGTTGTCATAAGAAGATCTGTCCAGAATTTTCATTGTTCTTGCTACTAGCAGAAATAATTAGAGTTTTGTCTTTACTGGAGTGACTATATGCTGGTTAAAGCACAGCACTGTGGTACTCTGCTTCCTCTTGCTCAATTCCTCTTTCAGAAAATGTGTGTTAAATACCAGTTATTTGGTCAGAAACTAGCTTAAAATGGTCACTGAAATCACCAGTTTAGTGGTTATTCTCTTGTTTGTTTGCTAGGAAAACAAACAATAACAACAAAACTATGAGATTCTAGCATTGGAATGAAAGCACTTGCTTGGACGAGTGTGGCCTTCATAGTCTGCTGTACAAACTCTGATGGTTACACAGAGTTCACTGTCAAGGTCTCCTTTATGTTTGAATTATTAAATATCTTTTTAAATGTGATAGAAGCATTAGTTCCTGGCAGCCGACTTCTATTTCTCTTTATGTAAGTCACAAAAAGCATTGTAGTAGTAATTATGTTCAGTTATGGCTAGTTTATCACTTATAATAACAGCTCAAAATTCATCCAGTTCACTGATGTTTCAGGTGGAAACAGGTACCTTTCTTCAACCTAAATTGTAATCTAGCATTGCAGTATACTGTTGGATTTGGTTTGTTTTTTAGTGGGTGCTTTCAGCTCTTACTGAAGCACCTGGGAATTTTTTAATGCAAAAGGCTGAAGGATGAAAAACGATTGCAATATTTTTGAGGTTCTCCCTGAAGGCTGGTGGGGCAGGTTTTTAGATGGATAAAGAGCTTATCGCTGGATTTTCTTCAGTGTCTGTGTATTGGCTTTCAGAAAGTTAAAGATGAGTTTAGAGAGTGAGGCAATGAGAACATTTTTTTCTTATTTTAGTATGTGTCTGTGGTTCATTTTTTCCTTATTTATTTATTACAAGGCATTTGTAGAGTATGATGTTTTAAATGCTAATGGAATTATGATGTTACATGTTTTATCAGGAATTTGAAGAATTTAACAGAAGGTTGAATGAGGTATCTAAGAGAGTCCGTATTCCACTAATAGTCTCAAATATACTTTGGGAGCACTGCATGCGCTTGGCCAATAGAACTCTTGTGGAAGGGTAAGTAGTTCATGAAAGTCTTGGTCTTGAGTAAGTATGTCTGTAATGATAATGCTTATGTCATGGTATTAAAGTTTAATTTTTGTAGTGCATTGGTAAGCTGTTGAGATTTTGAGGATAAAGTGTAATTGTCAACATCTCAATGAGATGCTGGTCTTTTTCTTTTCCAGGAAGTAAGACCATTGCTAGGAAGAAAAGTTGTTAACTTTAGCAGTTACTTTAGGGTAGCCATGGAGCAGAAGTTTTCTAACTTCATTGGGAACAAAGAGGTGTCCTAGTAGACTTGCTAAACGTGAACTGAAATACATTAGCCAGCAGCTTAGCTTAGCTCAGCTTATTCCTAACTTACCACCGGTTTCCCAGTCTTTTTAGAGTTGGTGTTGTAGTCTTTTCGTTCACTACTGTGCTGTCATCTTCTGCATCACCAAATATGTTCTGTATTCCACTCTTTTTTACTTAATGTTTCCATATTTCTTCCTATGTACGTGGGGTCCTTAATTACAGGAGAGTATGGAAGAACGAGATGGAAAGAAGTGCAACAAGTAGACACAGGGTAAACAATAATTATATTCCTCCTCGGTGTTTGAAGGACTAAGTTAAACAACTTTGAGAAGTAAGATTCATTTTTATTGATTTATTTTTATTTATTTATATTTATTGTTCGTTTCTACTGTGTTCCTTTTTTCAGTTATGCTAATGTGAAGAAATGCAGCAATGAAGGACGTGCCTTGATGCAACTGGACTTCCAACAATTCTTAATGAAACTAGAAAAGTTAACAGACATTAGGCCTATTCCAGATAAAGAATTTGTGGAGACCTACATTAAAGCCTACTACTTAACAGAAAATGACATGGAGCGCTGGATAAAAGAACACAGGGTAAGAGTTAAATTTTCAATTTTTTGCTGTCTTTTAGGAGAATTCCCAAGAATGGTGGAATCATGCTAACAACTCTGAATGCTTAATTCTGTGTGCTAAAAATGATTACACTCATATGTATATATTCATTTGTTATAATAAAATTATATGGTGTGCAACATAAACATATGTATGCATATGCATATATCATATGAAAGTACCTTTATTTGGAAGGAATAATTTTGACAAAAGGAAAATCTAAATTTATTTACCTTTTCTACCAACTACCATTCCATATCTCATTCCATGATAGCATTCATCTCAGGAAGATGTGCTATGAGTTGTAGTTTCTGGCTTTAGCAAAAGTAGGCTATCCGATACTCCTTACACAAGAAATTCCATGTAGGAATTACTGCTAATCTACCCGGTATTCTGAGATGGGTTAAAGCCAAAGAAAACTTTTTTCTACTCCTTAGGCAGCACCTCTGGTCCAATACGGGCAAAAGAAGCAGATGGATCCCAGGCATCTGAAGCCTATACACTCTGTAAAATCTGTTTCATAGTCTCAGCAATGACCCAGACTTTCATGTAAATCAATTCTGAGATTAGAACAGCAGTGAGGGAAAAGAAATGCCTGCATTGGCACGTACATCTGATAAGAATAGTGATTTGATAGTCTTTGTTGTCAGGAAAATTATGTGCTGAAAATAAATTTTAGATCTGACAGATCATAGCTATGCAGTGCTGTGGAGAGCATCTGCCCAATCTACTAATAGTACTGCATTACAGACCAGTGTTGCACTGGAGGATAAAGAGGCTCAGTAGCCCAATAAGTGTTCTGTTTTTTTACTGTGTGTTTTTTTTGTTTGTTTGTTTGTTTGTTTGTTTTAACCATGAGAATGTAAGATTTCTTCAGAATGCACCTATCTGTTATTTTCAGACATTGGTTTTGATTCTGAAGATATTTTTGTTGAAGGTAGTTGATCATTTACAATTTTGAGAGCTAATTGAAGTAATTTATCAACTTGTTCTTCAGATGCTATCCCTGTAAAAGTTGTTCTTTTATGCAAGTGAATTAACAAGGCAAAATCACCAGGGAGTAGGCATAATCCCTTTTTAGTTTGAGCACTATGTAAGTGTACTGTATTATGGTTGGAAATTATCAGTGCATTATAGATGAAGATAGTACAATGTGATTCGAGTAAGAAGTTTTCATAAGATAATCAAGAATCTTACCATAACTCCACCCTAGTATATAAAGAAGTTTGCCTCTTGGGCTGGGCTGTTTTGGTTGATTACTGTAGTTCTGATACCACGAAGTTTTTAAATGTGTATGAGAGGGACGAGCATAAGTACACCAAATGCTTCTAGGAATGGGTCTAAGAAAACGATCTGATGTATTTGGGCCCAATTTCCTCTGGTTAACTTCCATCCTTTAGTGAAGCTGAGAATACTTGTATTCTGTTCAGAATATACCAAAGTGAATAAATTCATCATTAGGAAGTACAATTTGAAATTAGGCCTTTAGGAGTGGGCAACTTCAACAAAGCTGTAAGGCAGAATGCATAAAAGTCATTGCTTTTTCTTTCTTTGACAAATAAAACTGAATCAGAATCAATTTTGCTATCTGAGATAAGACTTCATTTGCGTTTTCAAAGCATTTGGCATACTTTCAGGGCAGCATAACCTAACAATTATACTAAGACTATAAGCAATTGTCATGATGTTAGAGCTGGTCCACTGTCAGAATAAGAAGTCTTTTAAAATGGAGCATTGGGAAATCTGTATTTTGGAATTATTTTAAAGCCAACTAGAAAGGGATGAAAAACATTCTTCTGAAATATGGTTTTTATACCTGGAGCTGTGAGAGACCGTGAGCTGTGTTTGGTGATCTATGTGGAAAAACTAGTTTAAATTTTTGAAAATGCTAAGGGTGAAGGTAGTACTGGCAGATGTGGGGTTTTGACAGGTGTTAAGAATTCTTGTAATATTTTGTGTCATTCTTTCCTCCTTTGTCATGTACTGAAATTAATGTTGCTTGAAGACCCTGTAGACAGAAGTATTTAGGAGGTTATTAGAAATATAATGCCAGAATAAAAAAAAGATCAAGTTTTGTCACAGTTGTTAGGAAAATGTGGTGTTTAAAACTTATTTCATTTGCATGTGTATCTCTCACCACACCTCCAAAAGAATGGAAAATGTGTTATAAATTGATTTAGATACATAACTATTACTTTCTGTGAACTCAATCCAATGCTACTAAAATTGTAGGCATTTTCCATTATATTCTGCCAGGCAGCAAAATACAGTTTTGTACTTCTCTCTCTCAACTATGAAAACTCTCCAGACCTGACTTAACGAACACTTTAAGTCTCTCTTGTTTCCTAATTGCTGCTGTCATTTGAAAAGCCCACAGAGTGTGCATATCTGGTTTTTAGTTTTCTGTCTTTATTTACTGTTCTTATTCTGCTTGCCATAACATAATATGCTTTTATTTGCCAGGAATATTCCACTAAGCACTTGACAAATCTGGTGAATGTTTGTCTGGGGTCTCACATCAACAAGAAGGCAAGACAGAAGCTGCTAGCTGCTATTGATGACATAGACAGGCCTAAAAGATAACTGGAGAGAGTTACTTTCCATTTACTCTTGTACCTTTTTCTGTTCACGTGAAGCATGCAGACAGATGACAAATGGACTAATGACAACATTGTCTTAAAAACCATTGTGCATGACTTTTCTTATCAGCATTGGAGACACTCTGAATTGGCATAATGTTCTAAACCATTACTTTTTTAACCTGTAAGAATCCTTTTCTTATGTATTTTTCTGTTTTTTGTTACTTGCCCTTAGTAAAGGGCTGCTCTTCGTGTATCATTGGTGAAGTGTATATTTTGAAAAACTGTATACTGTAAGTAAAACCAAAATCAGAAAGAAACACATTGGCTTAATATATAGTTGATGCTCTTTTTTAATAAAAGGGCTATTTGAAAATATAACGTTTTCCTCACTACCTTTCCCCTCAGAATTTGTGCTTTATTATGGACCAGTGTAAAATGAAAGAAAATGTACATCTTTGAGCAACATATCTTGCATGTGGATTAAGAATATAGATCAATTAAAAATTCTCATGTTGATGTCTTTCATCTTTATATGTATTTAAAAACGTTTATTTCAGAATTAATATAGTTATTTCAAAATTATTGACTTCAGATCAGTCAAGGTAATAAATACTGTACACTAAAACAAGTTATTTGTGAGACTTTATTTACCTCATTTAACAATGCAAAATGATGCGTGTTATAAAAACGAGTGTTGTTCCTCTCATGTCACTTCTCTTTTGTATCCCTACCACTCTTTCCTGTTCCCAAAGCAGTAATACCAGACAATAACAGATTTTTTTTTGGCTGAATTTTTGGATGGATAATCTTAATATTTTCTGCTCTGCTGTAGACTCCTAGAGTGATCCTGAGCATGTCAAAATTCCCTGACTGGGTATTTGTCCTAGAAATGGATTTGTCAGAGCATTATTGACCACTGAGGCTTTCAAATTTGCCTTCAGCAGAAGAACCTGTGTTCTGAGTACATTTCTACTTTCCTTGCAGTGTTGCTTGTAGATGAGATGCTTGGGGACTGATCAAACTGTCATAGCAAAACAGAAAAACTCTCAAGGTGATCTGAATTAACTCAAATAAAGGCTTTAATATTCATTAAGATTTTTCTTATACTCTCAAGCTCTGTTCCATGTCTTTTGTTTTTCTGTATATAATGTTTTAAATATTAAAAAATTATTATGTAATAAACATTTTTCTAATCTGAGGCCCTTTAAAAGGCAATTCACTAGCAATGAGCTAACAGGCAAAATAATTTACGTAGGATACAATCCACTAATGTAAATGACATGATAAACTCTCATTTTCAATACTTGCCATTGCACTGTTTAATTCAAACACAAGAGAATCAACACTTACTGTTAGTCAGCAGCACCAATGAACTGGAAATTGCCTCATGGAATCAAATAATTGTTCTTTCTGTAGGTTAGTTTCATCTTCAGAAGCGATGAATTCTGAGCATCATTGTGCAGTTTCCTTGAAAAGCCTATATATGGTTTTAGAGCAGTAGAATTTACATTTTTAAATATTGACTGTGTGGCATTCATCTCCCTGTTCATCTGTATTTTAAAGGAAATAGGATTTAAAACAAACTTAAGCATCATTCTGTAAAGACCATGCTGTCGTTCTGAGTTCTATTGAAAACTTGTTTGTTTAGCAGAGTGCCTATGTATACAGTGAAGCTGAATCGCTTTTACCCTCATTAAAAAGGCAATTCAAAAAAAAAAAAAAAAAAAAAAAGGAAAAGTGTAGTTCATTTAAAGTGTGGACTTTTGCGTCAGTGTGTCTGCCCCAAAGTCAGATCCTCAACAGGAGCTCTTGGAAGGAATAGAAATGTGTCAGAGACTGTTAGTGTAAAATCTGTTTCAATTTCCTTCTCGTGGATGAAAGAAGGAATTTAAATAACTTTACTGTAATTGTGGTGAACTGAACGTGGGGTTAATTTCCCCTGAACTATTTAGGTTGCTGTAATTTGTTTGCTCACCAGAAGGTAGGAGTGCGAGCACTGATTGGAATGTAGGGTCAAGGAAGGAGGTGAGCAATTGCATGAGTCCTAGTAAGGGGCAATTTTTGATAACATATCTATAGATGGGCTCATTTTAAGCCCCCAAATAATGGAATGCGCAACATTAAACTTGTGAAACAATTTTTTGATCTTCTTTCATATGTGCCTCAGAATTTATTATATTCTCTAGAATATAATAAATTGCTGCCCAATATTGATGCTAAGGGATAAGCTACATATAGCTTAATAGCCTTTACATTTCTCAGTCCTAAGTGACTTAATGAATCTGAGTTCAGGCTGAATGTAGAATTATTAATTTGCTATGAGTTTGCTTATAGCTTCCACAATCTAAAATGACAGGTTTTTTTGCAAACCATTGATTTTTTTAGCATCTCTGTGAAATAAGAACTTTTACTGCTTTTCATGAGACCATAGTTTAAAATGTCCCTTTGTACATTGCAGAAGGGCTTCAGAATACTTTAATAATGGAGGATGACTTCTTTCAGTCTCCAGGGAGGCTGACCAGCACTGCAGAGGTGGACAATTAATCTGTCAGTCAATGAAAAATTTAAATCCTGTTCCTCAGTACTCTGATATTCACCAAGGTCACCTGGAGCAGAGATGAGGAGTTTTCAAAACTCTGGATAGGCAAAGCCTGTCTCTGCCCTGATAACTGTAGACAGCTGAAAGCCTGGCCTCTCAGTTGCAGCCAGTGGTTATGAGTTGTCTGATGAGGCAGCAACTGGGATAAACATAGTGGGAAACTGACTGGTCTGCTTCTGTGACCTGGTGGGAGGCTCAAGTTCTTGTTTCAGTGTAGGTTTTATTATTCAAAACAGAATGGCATTGACAGGAAGAACCATCTTGGACCAGCAGTGCTTCAGTTGGTGGGTTGATATGGTGAGCAGCACCTGCGATGTGTGAATTCCAGTTAATCTGATTAAAGGGCTTGATCTCTCCTCCTCCTTTTAGACAAGTAGCTAAATTTCCACGTAATTAACTTTTTTGGGATCCTTTCTTCCCGTGTGAGAGGGAGTCTTTTTCCATATGTAAAATGAAAGGCCTGGCTTGCTTCAGATCTGCTTCAGTGAAGCCTAAATGTGAGGTGTAAGTCAGCTTCTGAATGCTTTTTAACATTTCCCTTTTGTGGAGAGAAAGGGAAGCACGATCAGTGGCTGTCTCAAAGTTTTCTGTGAAAGCTTGGCCTCGCCTTGCAGCTTACACAGATGTGAATGACAAAGGCACATCTCATGATAGCAAAGATGGGGTTTATTTACTGCAGGTCTGTGGATGAGAGTTGTGCTTGTCTTACTGCTACGGGGCACAGCTGTAAGTATTTCCTCCTCATCCTGCTAAGGTGCTGTGCTGGGGTCATTCTCCCTTAACCCTCTGCTCATGGTTAATGTTTATTTCTGTATTGCAAACTGTACTTTGATAACAAGAAATCAGAATAAAACCAGATAAAAAAAGAAAATCCCTTCCCCCCCAAAATAACCAGAAGATTAAATTGATAAATAGTGCTGTCCCCAGCTAAATCCTCAAAAAACTGAATGTCAGCAGGCACCTGCTATGTTATAAATGATGCAAACAGAGATGGATAAAAAAATGCAGATTTATTGTGTGTGGGTGATAGTATCTATGTTATTTATAACCACAGCTCGAAACAGCATAGCATGAAAGCTAAACATTGCACTAGACACTATGATTATGGTACGAGTATGGAGATAACATAGTTTGCAAACTGCAGAGTTTCCATGCTTACTGGCTATTTAAGGACATTTCTGAATGTCTTGGTTTTGTAGAGCCAGAGCTGCTTTGCATCACGGCAGGGACTCCATTTCTCAATATCTCCTCCTTGAGATCCCAGCGTGAGCTGAAGCAGCATCTTTCAACTGAACTGAAGACCTGGCAAATCTGTGTGTGTTTTTTTTCTGACCTGATGGGTCTGAAGTTTTGGTCTGATTGCATATGTGAAAGGAAAAACAACGTTCAGAGCAGAGAATTTCTGATCCATGTCTTATATGTGTAGGTGAATTTGCATAGGTTGCTGGATTTAAATGTGTTTAAATATGTTGCTGGATTTAAAGCTGGCAAACTACTATCTAAATGTGGGTTGATCTTTGAAAAGTAAAATGTGTGAGCAAGCTGGAGATCCAGGAGAAAAGATTCAGTGAAGTGCCTCCTTCATCTGTGCACAAAATTAATACAAGATCAGATATGCAAAAGGACTGTTGGTATTTCTGAAGATTTTTTTATAAGTATATCAAAAGTTCACAGTTGTGTGCATCTCTTGCACAGTATGGCTTGGTGGGCATGGTGGTGGTGGGTTGGCAGTTGGGCTAGATTATCTTAGAGGTCTTTTCCAACCTTAATGATTCTATGGATATATGATTCTATGATCTCCTGTGTAGTTTTTATTCATAAGTAGGGCTACTCATAATTAAAACTCAATACATTGCTTATGTTTCATTAAAGAATAGAATAAAAATGTCAGCTCATCCCTTAGTGAAACAATTCCTTGTACAGGGATCTGATTAATGTTTATAAGTATCTGAAGGAAGGCAGGTGGCAATGGATGAGGCCATGCTCTTCTCAGTGATGCATAGTGATAGGACAAGGAGCAGTGACCTAAAACTTGAACAGAGGAAGTTCTGTACAACAATTTGAAAGAACTTCTTTATGTTAAGAGTGATGGAGCACTGGAACAAGCCGCCCAGAGAGGTGGTGGAAGGAATATCTCCTTCTATGGAGATATTCAAGACCTGGCTGGATGCCTACCTGTGTGACCTCAGCAGATCATAGAATCACCGAAGTTGGAAAAGACCTCCAAGATCATCTATTCCAACTAGTGGTTTCTCTGCCGTCACTTACATTCATAACAGCCAGTGAAGCCTGGGCAGCCCTGTCCTTAAGCAGAGATGGTGGGTAGGGGGGCTTGTTGTCCTTGCTGCTGTAGAGCATACTGCTCTGAATGCACAGAGCCTGTGGCTCACAGGATGAGCTGAATCAGTCCAGAAGGCATATGAAAGCGTGGTGAGGGCATCATTTGTCTCTGTACAGCTCTCTGTTCTGCAACATGGAACCTCAATAAATGCAAGAACTGCCATTGCCTGACATGGTTATTAGTGCAGTGCTAAGCATCTGTGCATTTTTCATGAGCATGTATTTCTTGAAGCTCAGGAAAATGTCATTGATGTAAATGAGTTTGACCAGGAGCTGCTTCCTGGCCCTGAGCTGCCAACATCCATCTCTTCCAGAGCTGCTGGAATATTCAAGCAGCCAAATGATCCGACCAGCTGAGCATTTGGGCTGTTCTACTTTTCAGCTAGACTAAATTGTTGCTGTGAATAGCAATACCTCATAGCTACAATGCTGTTAGTCCCTGTTCTCCCATGCACACATGATGTACTGGTGTGTCTATGCAATTCAACAGGGCTCTTGTTTCAGGACGCCTGCCACAGCCTTCTGCTAGGAATGAATGAGATCCATTTGCTTTTACTGAGATACTCACTGCTGCATTGTATTGCTTGGAATATCCTCAGCAAGGTGAAGGGCTCTGGGCAATTCTGCTGGTTTGCACAAAGGGAACTTCTGCTGATTGGGGGAAGGAGGTTCTCATGGACTGCACACAGAGTGATGGCTGGAGATGCTGTGTGCCGCAGTCATGGACTTATTCAGGCTGGGATTTACTTTCTGCTCTGGCACCAGACATAGGGAAATTTGTTTTGTCTTCCCATGCTTTATTCACCTAGCTATAAAAGGAATTATGCTATCTACCGCTTTTTATGAAGTGCTGTAAGGCTGTGGCTATGTGGGCATGAGCTGTACTTTCTACCAGGAATCAGCGACTTAACCCCTGGGAAGCTGAACCATAAAACTTGGTGGGGCAGAAAACACAAAAGCGCTGCCTTCTTTCTGCCTCAGGTGCTTTAGGTGCTGTTTCCTTCACTTTTAGGCAGAAGCAGCTGTCTCCTGAATGTTACTTCTTCTAATTTGGCCTCTGAATATTGAGGGACCCTGCTATGAACCAGAAAACATTAATGGAACTACAGACGAGACACTCCTATGCTACTCCAGTCATCTGCTACTGCTGGGAGTGATAGCCAGGCAGCCACAGGAGATCAGATAGCCACAACTAGGGGTAAAATAAAAGTGAGATTAATCTTTTTAATGACAGTGTGGAAGGATATTAAAAATACATACATGCTCAGGTCCCAGTGGCTATCATTCTGTACAACATCAGTGAAAGCTCACACCTTCCATGTGAACTGTGTCAACAGTGAGACGAAGGAGATAAATGCCCCAGAAACACTGCATAGGCATGGGCTGAGAGGGGCTTTATTGGGAGAGACAAACACCAACAAACAAGATCTCATCTTTACTGTGATGATCAACATGATTTCTAGGTAGCAGATGAATTTGGGAGAGCAAATCAAGGTACTGTTAGCTCGGGATTCATGCCCTTGTGAGCCAAGCCCTTGCCCCTCTGCCTGCAGAGCTTCTTACCGCATGGAAGGAATTCAGGAAGCTCCAGGGACCACTGTGATTTCCTTAAAGGACAAGCTGTTTTTCTTAAGGCACTGAGCTATGATATAAATGCCTTTAAGATCAATAAGTATACAGATGTTTTAAAGTATTGGATGATCAGTAACCATACAGAGAAGTTAGGCTTAGTAAGATTATCACGTTGGAAAAGATAATCAAAGATAAATGAAAAGTGCTACTGGTGTTGCGGGCTCAGAAGAAACTCCATAGTCTCTAGAGAGAGGTCCTTCCTCACTGGCATTCAGCCCTTAAATGGGTCTAGGAGAGCTGCAGCCAGGCTCCAGCCCTTCCAGTCACACAGCTGAATTGCCTTCACCTGTGTTCCCAAGGGCTGACTCAGTCCTTGCCTCAGGTGATCAATCAGCAGTTCAGGCCGTGATCCAACAGTTCCCTTACAGCACCAAAATCACTGCACAAAGGAATTAGACAAGGAGGAACACAGACAAACAGGTGAGACTTAAGCATTTGTTTGCTCACAGAAAAACTAGAAAACAAAATTACTGAATGCTCATTTTCTTTACAAATACCTTGCTGCTGTTGTTGCAAAGCCTACTTCTGAGACAGTACCTAATAGAATATTCAGGTAGAGAACAGAGATGATTTCTGTTCAATGCCTGCCCATTCCTTTGAAAATCTACCACAACTAATGATGTTCATTTCCTGGGCAAGAGTGCAGGAACTGTCCTGCTCAATCCAGTGATATATCTCATCTAATCTTATTGGAAGCAGTGCTGAGTCTATTGGAAAAAAAATCAGGGTCCACTGATGGAAAACTACAGAATGATGTCTCTAGAAGGGGTGATTTCTCTCTCCAGGCACTGAATTCTTTGATGAGCTCCAGCTGCCTGGGTGGGTGTCAGGACAGCAGACTCACAGGCTCTGCTTGAAATGCTGGGTGATTACCTGCTGTGTGCTCTTATTTTGTGTCTTCAGGTTGTGGCTAATTTTTATATTAAATTTCTGATTTCTGCATTTGAAAGGAGTGAATTGTATGAATAATTGAAGCCCAGCCTCTAACAGCTGGTTGGTAAGGCTGGGAACTGGGCTGAGTGACGTGCATGCAGGAGGTTATGAAGCCTGCTCTTTGCAGGAATGAGAGAAAAGTCTTCAAGTTAATGAAATAAATTTTTCTGGCTGACTGCATGAGTCTCGATCACTACCTGAGAAGTACAAATACAATCTTCTTTGGGGTTATCCAGTACTCTGTGGTGAATCTATCTGCTCTCACTCTGCCATGAGGTCAGTGAAGGATTTTCAGGCAGAGTCAATCCATACAGGGTACCCCCACGTGGTTTCCTGAGAGCAGACTGTGTTCCTACATGTCATACACTGGCTTTTTTACAAACACTGGCTATTAGGAAAAGCAAATTTCACATTTTAAAAATTGCAGAAGACTGGAAGCTTCTCTAAACATTTCATCAATGTGTTCACCTTGCATTATAGAGGGGAATAGGAGAAGCAGAATAGAGTTTAAAGTACTAACAGCTTTTACAGGAAGCTGGCAGGTTATTTTTTTTTGCATTTGCTCTTTTTTTTTTTTTTTTTTTTTGTATTCTTCAGCACAATGTAAACAAAACAAACATCTTAACCATCAGTGCCAGCTCATGAAGGGAACTTTCTTCATTGGTATTGCTTCTAACTTATGTGTATTGCAACTGTGCCACCCTCTCTAAAAATAAACAAAAATAACTTGCAGCTCATTAGGACTCAGGAAACCCACCTGCCAGAAGAAAGACATCTCTCAGGTCATTTTCTTCCTTCCCTACACTTTGAGGCCAGAGAGAGCCCTGAGAGATGCAGCTGAGGTCTTTTGGCCGCCTGCTGCTGGCTCAGTCACAACCTGCCACAGAGGCTGAGCCTTCCCAAGGAAACCACCAGCTCAGCTGCTGCTCTGGTTTTCTATTAGAGTGCAAACAAGGCTCTGATAGTGGTAGATGAGGGGATGCGAGTACAAGTAAAGGAGCAAATTGATCTAAACTTGGCTAAAATGACAATCTCTGAGTAGGCAACTGGGAGCTTCTCTTTCGCATGCCTTGGAGCTTGGGTTGTGATTGCAAAAGCATTCTGGGGAGAGACCTGGGGAAAGGCTGACTGAGGGTTTTGGTGGTTTCACCTCTCAGCAAAGTGGAAAAGTTCTCATCTAGACTCAGTTGGTGTCTGGCAATGAGGCTGAGGTCTAGTGCACGGACCTGAGAAAAAGCAAATGGTTTGTGGGACCTCTGTGAGCTACTTCAACACAAGGAGAACCAGAGATCAGCAAAGTAAAGTGGCCTCTTGACCAACAACATCCTTCCTGGCTCCTCCCTTTTGCTCTGGTAAATCAGCTCCTCTTGGGTTTGCTCATCTCAAATTATTCTTTCTTACCCAAGAAATAATTCTGAATTATGTGCTTATATACCCATCTGGAGATCAGTTGGAAATTATTGCAGAGTAAGTCTATGTGTATTATCTGTTGCTCGTAATGCCTATTTCTGTGAAAATGATTGTAATGAAGATAATTAGGTAAAATGGAGAGACAGCATGGAAAGCACATCAGTGCCACAAAGTGGAAAAGGCTGAATTTCCTCTGGTGGAAGACGTTTGATTTTGTTACCTCCACTGCAAGATAACCTGAAAAAGTAACAGACTGCTCTGACAAATCGCCTTTATTTTGTTTCTTCCAGTAAGTCATGAACAAAGGAGAGATTTGTTTTTTGATGTTCTGTGTCCAATAATTCCTCCTCTGACTCAGCCACCCTCCCCCAGCCCTAAATCAACTACCACAGCACTTTGACTGTACACCCATGCAATCAGCAGTCTGCAAATGGGCACAGCTCTGTGCCTCAGGGTTTGTTACAGCACCAGTGTCTGTGTATTTCCTATCAACCTCCCAGATGTCTCCCTCTGTACAGGAGAGATAGGATCGGGCAGATGCCATTACCCTTGCAAACAGCAGCAATGGGAAATGTCCCCTCATGGTCTTATCCCATGACTTTAAGTAAAGGAGGCTAGGAAGGATTCTAGGCAAGGTCTGACAGGTCTGGAAAGGAGATGCTTTTCTGAACATTGGGACATTTAATCCAAGAGAGGAAGGGGTTTTGCAAATATTGCTATTACTGACAATCTGTGGAAGGTTAAAATATCTCTGGGAAGTGAATAGAGAAGGAAATTTGGAGGTAATGTCTGTTAGCAGGGAGTAGAGTAATACAACAAAAAACTTAAGTTTAATGCTGCTATGATATAACTTCATTGTCACTGAGCTGATTTGGACCAGAAAAGAATGTGACTGAAGCCCTCACATTTTCTCAAAGTTAGCTTTGCAGGTATGAAGAGAGCCCGAAATATAAAGTAGACCATCATGACTGAGATAGATAAAAAAGGCTGAAGTAGTGAGGGTCTGGAGCTGCTTTTCAAAACCACTGACAGACCACAGGTAAAGCTGGAAGATGACAAAACCCAGCCTCAGCCAACACAGAAACAGCAAAGAAAGAAATGACTTTGGAGGAAAGGATTTGAAAGGAGAAAGAAAAACAAAACAAAAACAAAAAAAAAAAAAACAGAGCAAAATATTGACTTCCAAACTTTCCCTCAAAAATATGCCTTGCATACTCTTTCCTTCATGTATCAATAGCAGAGTTCAGGTTTATTTCCAATTATGGCTGCTTCCTCTGCTTTCCTTTTGGAAATGGTCAGAAAGATGGGTTCTATTTGTATTCTGTCCTGGTGCTCATTTTGTTTCATAGAGAGAAGGAATGATCAGAACCTTGGAAAAGAAAATATTTTGTGATTTTTTTTTTTTAATATTAAAAAAATGTCTAGGACCTCTGCAAGCATCTGTGGATTTCTAATATTCAATACATCTTGTTCATTGTTCTTGTTTCTCTGCTTTGCTGTTTGTGAAAGTAGAATACTGCATCAACTCTTTTTATTCTTTTTGTTATCAATTATTTTAAAAACCCGACTGCTTAAATCTTAGAAATGAATCACTCCAAAAATAGCAAGGAAAAAAAAAATAAGAGCAACCCAAAGGTACATTCCACATTCCCACCCCACTCTGAAGAGCTATGAAGTGCTTGTGCTCATCACCTGCCCGTTGGGTACATCCACCATGATCGGCCATGCTGCTTTCTATGTTGCTAGCAAGAATATTGCAACTTGGTAAATTGCAAATCCCCTCTTCACTGTGGTACCTGGCTTCCCTGTGGTGTCTGGCTTCCCTGCTGTGGGTCCAGTTGAGACCACGAGGTACAAGGAGACCTGGTGGGAGCTTGACTGCAGCACACAGGGGTTCCCTTGCTGGCAAAGAACAGAATGAGGTGGGTGTAAGCAGGGGTTTGTTACTGTGTGAACAAACTCTCAAGTTGCCGCTCTTGTTTCTACTTGGAAAGTGAAGGGAAGCATGAGTTGGAGGTCCCGTGCTTCTTGAAGGTGCTGGGCATAGCACTCACAGTCTCCTACTACATACACATGTCTGCGTGGGATGACTGGCAACAATCAAAATGATGGGTTCAGCTTCAGTTGTTCTCCCAAGGATGTTAGAGACGGCTGACTCAGAGCTGTATCCTTGCACACACTTCTGAAACAATCAGGGAAACTTCTAGCTAACCACTGGTGAGAACTTTTGGATTTATTTTCTTTCCAGACAATGTTCGAAATGGATCTGACATTTGATTTAGGAACTTGCAAATGCTGCTTCTCAGAAACACATCTTTCTTAGATCCTACAATATTGTTCTGTCTGGGAGAGGAAGGATTTCTACCAGTAACATTCCAGGGAATTACAGTTTGTATAACTCCAAACTTACTGTAGGAATCATGGCATGTTAAAAAGATGTTAAAAGAGTTCTGAGTAAATTTAACTGTCAATAGTTTGAAATAAACTATGTTTTTGAAAAGAAGAATCTGTGCATTTTCCCATACTTCCTATTTATAATTAATTCAACTTTCAGGTAGATCTTTTGCATTTTCAATATTATTGTTTCATACTGTTTAGTTTTCAGTTGCTTGGTAACTATTAACAGGCTTAAGCTTATCATATACATAAAGATTCTGGGAGAATATACAACACAAACATAAGTCTGTTGTACAGCTGTCTGCTCTACATGTGTTATCCAGAGCAATTCTTCAAGGTATTCTAGAATTTATTTTTCTGTCTTGCTTTATTCTATGCACTTTTCTGGAATATACTTGTATGCTCTGGCTCTTCTCTTTCTCTTTGCTCTCAATTTCTTTCTTCACCAGGAAAATATCTGAAATTTCCAATTTCTATTGCACTCCAGTCCTATGCATGTAATGACAAACTCGTAAGTCTGCTTTTTATAACAGTGTGTCAAAAGCTCCATTTGCTCCTTGACAGGCAACAAACACCTTTGGCTTTTACTGAGACATCTGCTACGCAATGCAATGAATCACCCTCTGCAATTCAGTGGCATTTGAGAGCCTAAGACAACACAAAATGTATTCAATATAATTACAGTGCAGCTATTCATAAAAGGTATGATAGAACTGATCCGGAAGGGAGATCAGCTGGCAGGAGGGGAGCATTCCAGACAATACCCTTACATGCAGAATCTTTATGAGAGTTTACACGTGAAAACAACCTTTGGTTTTGGACCAGTTGAGTTTTTAGACTATAATATTAAAGCATATTGTTAGTCTACTTACAACAGTATGTAGTCACAGTGCTCACTGAATTTAAATTTGTACTGGAAATCCTTGATATTGCATTTAACAATGTTATTAAGAAGTTCAATTCCTGGCATAGTTGGTGTTATGCTCAGCCTTGCAATGCTCCTTCAGGTGTATTATGATTTTGCCTCTTACCTTCTGAATGTACCAAAAAATGTTGTTGTTTTGCTACCTTTTAGATGAATTAGACGAATGATGCCCTCAATATGTTTCCACTATCCCCAAAGTCATCTGAATTAAATAGCAGCTCTTTTGTATTTTAGGCCATTCTTTTGACATTAACACCAAGTTTAAATAAAGATCTTGCTTAGGATGTAGAATTGATTAGGACTGGGTGAAGAAAGTAGTCTTAAAAAATTGCTGATTTTGCAGCACGTGTGGGGATGCAGGGCTGGAGAAATTCTGTTGTTGCAAAAGTGCCATTGGAAACTGGGACATTATCATGGCCTGTTCATTAGGCCTCCATTTCACTCCTAACAGCAGAGGCTGTTTGGGTTTGGAGTAGGTTGATATGAAGCCATTTTCTAGGAGTGACATTCTGTGAAATCTGATTTCTGTACTCAGGGGACAATTGTCTATTTCACACAACATTTTTCCCTTCTTCAGGCACTGGTTGTCAGTAACCACTTTCCTGTAATTTAACTTTAAATCAGTTTGAAACTGGAGGGTGAATTTGAATACATACAATGGATTGCATAAGCCTATGATCCCTGTTTCAAAAAGGAGTAGTTAGGTATATAAACCAAATGCTATAGCTATTTCATAGAATCATAGAATGGTTTGGGTTGAAAGGGGCCCTAAAGGTCATATTGTTACAACCCCAGGAAGAAGCAACAGCCCCAATCCCGTAAGTACACAATATGTTTTGCTTCCTGTCTTCTGTGATGCAATCGTTTGCTGAGTACTTGATCCAAAATGCATAGAGGCAACAGAGATCCAAATCAATGATTATCTACAATCCATGACAAACATCTGTGTCACTGTAGGAGTAGAGCTCACTGTTTTACTAATGGAAGAGAATAAGTTTCACAAGAGCAAGAGGCCCAGTTCAATTTCTTATGAATATTGCCATCTTGAAACTGATTCTTATTTCCCTCTCTGCACTGTAAAGCAGGTTGATTCACTTTGTGCATGTAAAGGGATACTTCTGATTCTCTTCCCTGATGTGTTTTGTTATTTCATGCATGCTCACCATGAGTAGAGAAGTTGGGTCCTTAATAAGTTTTATTTTCTGCTGTTGATGGGTTTCAGATTGGAGCCTTCCATGGAGCCCCAGAGAGAATCCAACCCTGAGACCCAGGTATGGCAAAGACATGGAAAAAAAAAACCCAAAACAACAGATTGGTGGGGATATAAAACCCCCCAGGAACGCTCCTTATATTAAGATCTAACACAGCATCATCTACCTGCTTATTTCTCCAAAAAAAAAAAAAAAAATCCTGATAAGATAAATATTCAAATGTATGAACTATTTCCAAAGTATTTGACACTGTGTAAAAGTGTTCCCAGCATATACTTTTGTATGATATTTGAATATTTAAAATCATGCTGCTTTTCTCATTATAAGATATTACTATAGGTGTATATTTTCCCTCCATTTCCCCTTTGTATGAACATAAAAAATCTTTGGTGCAAAAAGCACCAAAGTCCACCAGCAATGAAGGCGCACTTGTGAAACTCATTTGCACTTAACCACAAAGTGCTGAAGTGTGTGCCTCAAATCTTTTGACTTTGTGCTGAAAGAAATGGAACTGTTCATGCAATTACCTTCAGATGTTTATTTAGGCGCTTTGCTGATCAGGTTTAAGTGCGAAAACATTATCTAATGATTGATCTTCAAAATCTCGCACTGCAAAAACATGTTGGCAATATAGAACTCTGTTGTAATAACACAGGAAAAACTGTGAATTAACGTGAGTCAGGAGACAAAACTGAGCAGAAGCTCAGACAGTGACCCAGATCTCAGGCAATGCTGGTCAGAGTGTCTTCCCTAGTTTTGTATTATGAGTTTTATTTATATAACATTTCACAGTGCTTATGCGAGCCCTCATTCCCCAAAAGGGCTAGGACAGGCAGGAGTGAAATGTCCTATAAAAGGATGGTACTCAGATGGCAAACCTTGGGGCCAACTTGTACTGCCTTCTGCACTTTCCTGTTGTAGACATCTCCCGGAGTTTTGTATTAAATCCCAGTATTCCCATTCATGAAGAACAAGTGCAAGAGTGCATGCCTGTATCAGAGGATTTGGAGATGTGTATGCATGATCCACAGAAGCATGCAGTTATTTATGACATCACCCCTGCAGAACAAACAGCAGTTCCTTGGCCAGGTGAGAGCAAATCCCCTCTCAGCCTGCTTCAAACCAAGGGCACAAATGTGCAGATACTGCTGCTGTTGTTTGGCACTGAGGCCATCAGACATTCTAAAATACTGAGAGAGGGAAGGCCAAGTGGTGTGGAAATACAGACTTGGCAATGTGAGACCCCCATGCAGGCTGAAACTCATCAAGAGTAAGATAGTGCCCATGTTCTATATAAGATCCTATCGAGAGCTTGTGGGTTTAGAAAATGCGTAAGAAATGGACTGAAGAACTTCATTGGTGGCAGGTTTATTTTGTAAGTCTATTCCTCCAGGACCTAAGCAAAGAGACACATTTCTGTAAAAACAGGCTCTGCTAGAGCAGTTTTATAAATTTACAAGTCCAATACTAAAAGAGTTAGGCTGTTACTACTTTGCAATATGAATAAAAATGGCAAGAGGGTTCCTAATGTAGGAAAAAGTAGTATACAGGCAAAGACCTGACTGAAATCATTGTGGATAAAAAGCAGGTGGAGATTCTATAAAGCCAAAATGAGAGCAAATAATAGAGTCAAGACCTCAGTATTCCCACTGTCCTCTAATAGGAGCTTCCATTAAAGTGCTTACCGTGGGAAATGGAGTCACACACTGCATTTTGATTGTGATTTTCTAAGGTCACCTCCCAGATACAGAAATGTAACCTTCATCAATTTAGCTAGAAGTCAGAGAGCTAATTTTTACAAAACAAAGCTGTGTCTCATCACATACTGCATGCCCGACTCGCCCTTTGCTTTCTGTTGCTCGTCATCATTCATGCTGACCACGGGCACAGATAAAAGCTTTTCATTTCACATCTGAAGCTGAAGAAATCTTTAAAAACTTTCCTCATTTATGTTTTCAGGCAACAAGAGAAATGGGCCCAGGCATCTCAGGATGCAACTACAGGTGAAATTAGCCCAGCAAATAAAGTTTTTCTGTGGCAACGTGGATTACAATTTCTGCGACAGGTTTTTTATTTTGCATAATTTCTTATATTAATGGTCAGTTTGTTGCTTTGCTCTGAATGCCTCAATCCCTGAAGACTTTCTCTCAATCTCTTTGCTCCTGCAGTCATTTGATCCCTTTGACTGACCCTCTTTAGTTGTAAACTGAACAAATATCCACAGCCTTTCCTTCCAGCAGAAGCTTTGTAAGCGAGTTTCTTTCCAAACCAAGCTTGCCATATGGTAAACAAAAAAGGAATAGACTTTGAGGTGCCTCTTTTTTTTTGATATTTAAGGAAGGTGCACAGGTATTAGCTTGGTTTTGCATAGAGTTGCAGCTGTTGTTAATTTGAGGAGGGTGTGTCACCATCCCAATGGGGAATCTGAATGCAAATGTATCTTGTGAGGAATGAAAGTGTCACACTGCTGGCAAAGGAGGTGAGGAAAGCAAAAAAGGCATCTGATGGACTTTCTAAGACAGCTCTGCACCTGGGTGGTAAAAGTGCATCAAAGAGCAGGAAAATCAGGAGAAGTAATTTCAATAATGTGCTGTTGCCTGTCTAACTGGAGTTTGACTTGCTGTGTTGTTCATTCCAAATCTTTCCAAGATGATTCTGGAACACTGATTTGTAGGTCCATAACACCAGGTGAAACATTTTGTCATTGGTTTTACTCAAATAGCAGCTGTCAGATTGCAGACCTAACAAAGAGATGTAGACTACATGTAAGATAAAACTGAATGTAAATGACATTACTGAACAATCTGAATATAGCCAAACCCATCTATTTCTGCAGTGTGAATTACAGACTCAGCGCAAAAGTAAAGCCAACTTGTCTGAAACAGTCAGACATATTTAGCCAATAATTCACATTTTGTAATTACTAAAAGCAAATGAAGACCAGGTCCAAAGCATGAATAAATCTAAAGGACTTTTTCCTTTGGCCTTGATGGGCTCAGATTTCTCATTCTTAGTTTCCTTCTTTCCGTGCTAAAATCAGCATCAGAACTCATCCTGATGTCAGAAATACAGAAGTCCTGTTTAAAAGTTAGACACAAAGAATGTGTCATTTCAACTGGAATAAAATATCAGAGCTGGATGGACTATAGAGATATAAGATCACAACCAGTGCCTCTAAGTTTTAGATGTCCTGTCCTGTATGATTCATAACCTAAAGGCATGAGAAAATCCAATTCTAGCTACTGGATTACTGTGCACATAAGAAATTTAAGTTCTTAATGTCATTTGCTGCTAAAAATGTAGCACCTAATCATGGCGTATCTTCAGGTTATCAGGTTCTGCACTTTGAATTTAGATGCTTAAAGTGGAGATGAAAGAACTTGAGCATATTTCAGAATTGATGTTTGCCTTTATTACTTATACTAATAATACTGGTATATACCTTACTTATGTTATACTTCACTATGCCTGAAGAAATGCTAACGTATTGCCATTTAAAGAAAAACAAGTGTTGCTCAGTTTTCTAGATACTTTTGCAAATAGAAATATTTCTATAAGTGTATAACTATTACATTTTAAACATCTTGTAATAAAAATTGGTAATTTTCATGAGTCATAGCATTCATAGTTTTTATAAATGTTCAGGACAAAATGGAGTGAAAAAGATGCATAAGTGATAATAGTCAGAACTTATATCAAATTAATTTTTGCATTCACTCTAAATTCAACTTTTGTAGCTCCACAGATTTTGCCTGCTCTATTCCAAAAAGCCTTTGCAAATGTTGGCAATACACAAAAAATAGCACAGAAAAAATCTGGACAGTATTACAGTCATTGTGAGGCCATTCTCTGTGGACATAGATGGCTTTGGCTCAGACCCAAAACTGTCATGAAGTGATTAAGAAAATTAGAAGTCTGAGAACTTGAGTTAGTGTGTCTGAGGCTTTCCTTGGGATGAAAGATGCTAGGAAATATAGTTTGCATTTGCAGATTTGCATTTCTTTGAATCCTGTTTAGTGCCATTTTTTATGAAAAGTTGATCAGTGAGCAATGGAAGATGAAGAATCTTAACAACACAGCCAAATTTTCACTCACAGCACTGTCTCAACCTCCTTGAGAGCAGTGATGGACACTGATATTTCACACTGTGGAGCTTGGAAGAACAGAGGAATAGAGAGAGACTTCTTGATGAGATGAGCAAAGGTGTGCCTGCTGCGTTCTGGGACACTTATGGGAATCTTTGCAGTTGTTTTCCATGTCTGGGAGCTGTTAAAAGGAAAAATAATCCTCAACTCAGTAAGAAATGGCACACTGCCTGAAGTGAAATGGAAATGCAGGCACTGTTTTCTTGATGTAGAATGAAGGGTATTTGTACAGATTACTTGGCACAATTCAAATATTCTACTTCTGGGAGATGTGAATGCTGCTAGCTCTGTGGGGCAAATGTCCCTAGGTGAATATCAAATAATGTCCATAGATTTAGTATTTCTCTGAAAATGAATTAACGTTAACTACCAAAATTCTGGTAATCCATTATCACAACAAATACACAATTCCCTTCCCTTCCCTTTCCTTCTCTTCCCTTTCCTTCCCCTCTCTTGCTACTGTAGGCATTTTAATTCTACCTCTTTAATAGCTTGTCTCATTCAGAACTCTTGGAACAGTACTGGTCCCTCTGATAAATATATAGAGGAGAAGAAGGCCCAGCGGGAATATTTATCTGCTAGAAAATCATTTGTCCTCCCAGCAATACTACCTGAAGCCCCTCACCTCCACACAAACAGATTTCTCCCCATTTCTGCCTCCCGTAGACATGCATCATTCCCTCAATGTTCATACTTCCCACTGTTTACTCAACAACATCTATTTTGGCTCTTCCAATTTCCCTTTAACATATTGCTTGTTATAATTTATGTCTCTATTTAGTAGAATTTATATGCCTACTTGTTGACAGATAAGCTCAAGACTTCTGAATGTCTGAACAGTCAGACAGTAGAAGGATGTGGCACTTCCCACTGGAAGGCTCTACAGTAAGATTGGTTGCCTGTCCAAAAAATTTTATAGCTTTGCCTCAGCATTTATTGTCCCAATGTAGAAAAAGATGAATGTAATTTTGTAGTCTGTGTTGTGTCGAATATTTCAGATTAAAAAAAAGCCAATAGTTATGCCCTTGACTCTAAAATGAATTTTCTCATTGTATTTGGTTGCATTTGTGAACATCAAACACATACAGCCCATGAACCACATTTCTTGCACCTGTTAAAAGCAGCTGCTGGCTTTTTATTTATTTTAAAACTTAGGTACTCTCTAACAAGTTTTGACATGGTTTGTGTGGCTGCTTAAACAAACATTTAGCTACCTAGTAACTCTTGACTTCCAAGAAAAGTTCAACCAGATTCTTCTTTCTGTTTCTCCCTCTCCAATGAATACCAGCACCACATAACAAGGGAGATGTTTTCTGGCTTTCAATGAAGAACCCACCAGTGGATTAGAAGCACTAGTTCAAGGAAAGTGTGGACGATTTTTTTTTTTTTTTTTTACCATTTCAATCAAACAAAAATTTGATGCCTGAATTATAACTTCTGAGAAGGGTCTAATATTTGAGATCCTGACACGTTAAGAAGCAGTTCTCTTGAGTTACAGGACCATGTACTGAAATGTAAGGCTGACATGTGGCAGCTTGGGTTGAAAGTGAATAACTGCTAGCTCAAAAATGGAATCATTTCTAGTTCAAATTCATGTTTGTGTTTTATCAGTACAAATTGATGAGAGGAGAAGTTACTAGATATTATTGTTAACTGTTAGATCTAACAATTCTACATGACTCTCATGTAACTGCCATTAAGGTACCAGATTTAAAACCCTGAATCTTAGATAAGTATTTTGCTCATGCAAGTAGAATTGTTCAAAGGATATTTATGTCTTTTCCAAGAACTTTGAATTTTTTTGAAACCTCAAGGATATGATCCAACAAACAGAGGATGTTAGCACAGTGAGGCAGTGGGTGGTGAAACACTGTGAAACACTATGAAACACTGTGGACCAGTGGGTCATTTCCTCTGGTGCAGATTTCTATGAGCATGGCATGCAGGCTCTTGTTAATTGCTAGTGAAAATGCATAGCTAATGGTGGTGACTATGTTGAAGAATAGCGTTGTGTATCTGAGATTCTGCTCTAACAAGCAGTGTTATTGTGCTTGTTGTATCTGTTGTAGTTTCCATGGAAATTAATAGGAGGCTTTACTTTCAAAGTGACTTACATACTATTCTAAAAGTATTTTACTCTACTTCTATGTAAGTCACTGCAATGTGAAAACTGGCTAGGATTGCTGGCACTCAGATGCTGTGTTAGCTCGTGGTTCCCCGCTTTATCCACCACAGTGCTGGATTCTGCTTTTACATATTGTTTCCATAGGTTTCTGCTGCACTTCTCTCATTGTGAAACATCTGAGCAGTGAACACCAATGTAGTGAGAACACTAATGCTTGTAGACACATATGAGGGTACGCTTATCCCAACATGCGGCCTGCAGTTGGGCTGACAGTACAGTTGGTAACTATGCTAACCTGTATCAAAACTTGTCAGCATTTTCACAAAATCTGTTTCTCCTTTCAAAACAGTTCTCTAGGAATCTGTCTGATTCTTCTATTCTTGCTGCAGCAGGAATCTGCTAGCATATCTGAGTCAGTTCGGGATATGTGTAAGAAAGAGACCCATATAATTCTCCTGAAAAATAATTCTGATACAAAGAATTATATAAGCACGAAGGGGCTGAAGTGACCACGCAACTTATTTCTGCCTCTCTTGTTGCTGCATGTTGCTTCACAGTACTCAGTAATGTACATAGCTTGTTCCAAAAGTAATGCCTCGAGTTCTGGTGACACCTACACAGCAGTCTAACACAGAAACAATAATTTTTCATAAAAGAACAAAAACATCTATTAAGGAGGGGAAAAAATGGAAGAGCTCAGCTGCATGGCTTAGTTCAGGAGCAGGTGAGCAGCACAGTGCAGACGACAAGTGTGTATGGAAGGAAGACTTCATGATGCACACACGAGGAGTATGTGGTTTAGGGAGAGAAATAGGGTCCAGTTCAGACCTGCAAGACCCTGGTTGCCTATAATGCCTAAAGCTGCATCTGCAGAAAGCCAATGGAGAAAGCTGCTTCCAAACTGTTTCACATGACTTTTCTCTATTGCTCTGTTGCTAACTGTAAAGATGTTAGTAAGGCTCCTGCTGCTCTTGTAAGCATAAGCTCATCCTGCTGATGCTATTTTTTCATGGTTTTTGAATATAAACAGCTTTTACTATTGTTGTTCATGTTATCCTGTACATATGCCATATGTACATTCAGCAGGAACAGTAAAAGTGGTATTAATTATGTTAATGAAGCCTTGGTCTCTGTGCTTCTGAAATGCACTCCTATAACAGCTTGCATCTTCTTCTTGAGATGAAGGAGAAATATTCTGCCTTTTCCCTATGCTTTTCAGACTCCAATGTATTTACTGCTGGAGTAAACACATTTGCCTTACAAAGTGTCTGTGGAAATCTGCAAAGCTAATTGAGAGTCACTGGGACAAAAACAGCTGCAATTATCTGAAATAACTGAATCCTTATGTCACCCAGTGCCTTACCCACTCATGACTGCAAGGAGGGAAATGGAAAAAGATGGAAAGTGTCGTATCTCAGCTCCCACGAAGCTTTGGAAGCAATAGGTAGCACAAGTGAGTTCCCAGTGCCCTAGTGAAGAAGCAATTGAAGAAATGGACGTATGAAGGGGAAGAAAGGACTCATTCAGACAGCTTTGATAACACGCATTACATGTATGTTCTATGATCACCAGCACAGCTGAACTAAAAACTTCCCCTTCCTCGGTTCACCGCTGTGAACAAGCAGGAAGAGGAAGCTGATCTGTTAGTCTCACTCATCTCAGGTTTTGAGTCTGAAATACACCCAGAGGTATTCTGTCAGCATGGCAAATCATCAGCCTGAGAAGTGGATCAGTGGGAGCCTTGTCGAGTGAGTTCAGTCTTTGTATGCAGTCTTCTTGCTACAGCAAGTCGTCACTTCTGCTTACAGAGCTCACACCTGAGCACTTTGTACAAGCGTTTCTGTAAAGCAGATGCTGCTAAAAGTTGAATCCCGCAGTTCCTTAAGCTTTCAGAGGCAAGTCATCTTACCAGCTGAATCTCAGTGTGCTGTCTCAATATTCTAAATGAGAAGTAGTTTCCTACCTTCTATAAAGTTAATGTTAGGTACAGGATTGATCTGAGAAGGCTGTTTTCTTATCATTTAACATGTAAGATATAAAGCTAGCATCCTGCTTTTGCACCATGACCAGAATTATGACCTGCAGACCCTTTACCATGGGGCTAATGTTTAGGAAAATTGAGGTACTTTGTGTCAAGCAGTGCAACTGAAAGCCAAGGTAAAGCTGTATTAAAAGATAGAAAATGCGTGTAGAAGGTTAAAAAAGGATGTCTGACTGAAAAGCCGTGAGTCAGATAATGCATCAGAGGAATCTGGGTTTACCCAGAGGCCCAACGTGTCTGAGATGTCTGACTGGGACTGGCGAGGAGACATTGCTTTTTGTGAAGTTGCTTTGGCAGTGAGGTTTCTAATCAGCATCTGTAAATTATTGTCATCTTTGACAACTGCTGTTTTCATGAGCCACATTAAGATGTTGTTTTAGGATGTTGTCATTTTTAGCTAAACTAAATGCATGTGATACCAAACAGAGCAGCCTATAGATGTACCATATGCTCAGATAAAATGTAACATATGCTCAGTATCATTTCTCATATCTCTCTCCTCTTTAGTTTAGAAACTTAAAAAAAAATTCTATATTACTATATATTACTTTTAAATCACCTCACTAAATGTGCTGAAAAAGCAAATGATTTCCAGAGCAAATGATGGAACCATTAAATATTTCTTGTTTAATAACAGCTATAAAAAAGGGCAGCCACCGCCTAGTGCTTAGTTTCCTGAAGATTTAAAGAGATGCTCAGAAAGCAGATTGAACTTTAGGGACCTGATGCTAGCTGTAAAGGTAATTCATATTTTGGCTTGCTTTGATCTGTGTGTGAATGCGTACAGACCTGACAACAGAAGCAGAGAAAGGATGAGAGACTCGGAAAGACATCCAAAACCAGTACAAAGACCTGGAAACCTGGGAGCAGATGACAAGAGGGTGACTGTTACATTTTGGGGTGATACGTGGCTGAAGAAGACGTAGAGGTAGGAGCTGTGTCCCTGGAAAGAAGGGTAGGTGCATAGTCACAAAGCTTTCTTTATTAGAATAACATCATTTGAGAAGACAAAGATCTGTGGACTGTAATGAGCTTGAAAAGCCTGCTCTGCATTGACAAATTTTCTTGGTTTCTGAGAGACAGGAATTGGTACAAAAATGAGCAACAACAGCAAATTGGTAGGCTGTCTTCAACATTTCTGAGAATATGCTCAGGAAAACATATTTTAAAGAATTGGTGGCCATTAAACTATATACATCACAACATGTCAAGGACAAAATTAGGCAAAGACTTGCTCCTGTCTGTGTGTTGCCTGCACTGCTTTGACAGCTGTGGTAAGAGCTACAGAAAAGCATTGTGCTCACCTAGGAACCCCGGGGTATAGGTCCAGAGGAGTGAGTGATGAGCCTGACTGGCACTTTGGCTGCCATGAAAGACTTGCTCAGATTGCATATTGGTGAAAGCACAGGCCATCTCTAGGGAATTTCCAAATGAGAATTCCTATTTGATTATGCATTAAAATATTGATAAAAAACAATCATATTGCCTCTTGCTGTGAATAAGGGTAAAAGCTTTAATTTTGTAGCCAAGGCAGTCATGATGATAGGATATCCCGTATCAGCCCTGACAGGTTGGAAATGAGGTAGATGGCTTCTTAGATGCAAGCGCAGGAATGAGCTTGCTGTGTTAGAGCAGTCCAGCCTAGAGTGAGCATCCTGTCAAACAGCTGCACTTGGGAGGAAGCAAATAAGTCCTGTCTTTGTCATGTACCCAGTTTAAGATGGAATTTAAGAGACAAAGGTAGAACTAACAAAAAAACAGACACCAGTTGGCTCTGAGATGCATGGAACAATGAAAAATCTCTTACAATGAATTACATCCACTTGAGATTGTTTTTCCCCTGTTTATAAATGCCTTATTCCTTCCAAGCACTCAAAACATGGTGAGAAACTGAAATTCACAAATATTGCATTTTACATTAAATTTCAACCTTTCCACGTACTTTTACTAAAAAGTATTTCTAGAGTAAGTTTTGGAAGATTCTTGCATATTTTATTTTTCCTTATTGATATACAGAATTTCTGCTCTGCAGCCATCAGGTAGATAAAGTTGTCTCTCATTTTACTGATTAGCTTGTGACAACAGGTGGATGAAAAAAAAATACATCACAGGATTATGACCATTATCCATAAGCTCTGAGTAAGATATATTTTTGGAGGACTCCCTCACAATTTCCCAGAGGAGTCTTAGGATAATTCCAGAGGTCTCTGCTCTGCCTGCTTGCTTTTAAGTATTTTTTCTGTTAACTTGAGGGAATATTTTGCTTGCTCAAAGGCCACGTTTATACAACAGGCCAAATCCTAGAAGTATTGCTGCATATAAGCTAAATTTCATGTCGTGCTATGGTCAGGGAGAACCTAGTCACTCCTTGGACTAAGAAAATTTGCTGGGATGCGATCATTTTCTTTTATTTCACAGAATCATTCCGGTAGGTAAAGACCTTCAAGATCACCAAGTCCAACCATCAACCAAGTCCAACCAAGTCCCACCACTAAGCCATGTCCCTTAGTTACTATAGGCAGGGAATATCAGCACGTTCTTCAGTACAAGAGATGCATTTTGAAAAATAGTCATTAAGGCCTCACTTCAGTAAAATAGTTGAGAAAGTACTTACCTAAACTTTAAACAGGAAAAAACAATTAGATGAGTTCTTAATGGCCACTAGACTGTTTATCTGAGCGGAACTACTTTAATACCTTATAAAAGAGCACCTTCTTTTTATGACAAGAATGGTTTTCAAACCTGGGACTCCAGAAACACTGAATGAAGATCTGGATAGGGTGGGTATTAAAGGGAAGAATTCAAGTTGCTGAAATTCTTTTTGTCATTTACCTTTTATTCAGGTGGATATAATAAAAACAACGAGCAAAAAGGTTTTTTTCTTCCCTTATACTATTTCCCATCTCAGATTCAGATCTCCTTTAGCAAGAAGGTCCCATTGGAACTGTTGGTTGCTAGAGCTGTTAGTTCTGATCAGAGCTGACAAATGTGCCAGGCCTTTGTACCACAGCCTACAATAATATCCTTTGTGGATGGAGTAACTGCCATTTGGGAAAATTTCTCTGAGACAAAATCAACAACTTTTCCACTCGCTCCATTAATTAAAATTGCCACATTCTGCGTGTCAATACATTCTTTGAAGGCAGTGGAAAAATGGAGAGCAGATCGTTGCCTAAGGACATATTACATCCAAAAGCAATGCAGTTCTGCACTTGCATTTATTTCAGTCCTAAAGGTCTGGCCACGTGGCTGGCTGCAGAGTCAGAAATCCAAAACATTTTTCCTACACCTTGTCATCAAGTTTATCTATAAATGATCCAAAGACAGAAAACTTTCCCTAGCCTCACTAACTTCTGTGAAGTGTGTCATATTTACAGAGCTTTAAGGAAAATTTCCTTTTGTCCTTAAAAAACCCTTCTGTTTTTATTTATCCTGTTGGTTACAGAATAGTTATTAAAGCTTTCTTCCTGGTGTGGTGTGCTCCTCATAGAGGCACCACAAGATTAGTTATCCTGTGCTGAGAGCTATAAAAGAATATGAACAAAATGTGTGATTGAATATGAAACTGAATAGTAGTATCATAAAATCATAGAACGGTTTGGGTTGAAAGGGACCCTTAAAATCATCTAGTTCCAGCCCCCTGCTATAGGCTGGGACACAGACCAGGCTGCTCACAGCCCCATCCAGCCTGGCCTTGAATGCTTCCAGGGAGGTGGGAGCCACAGCCTTGCTGGGCAAACTGTTCCAGTGCCCAGTGAAGAATTGCTTCTTAATATTTAGTCTAAATCTACCCTCCTCTAGTTTAAAGCCATTTCCCTTTGTCCTGTCTCTACATGGGGAAGGACAAAAAGTCCTTCCCCAGCTTTCCTGTAGGCTCCCTTCAGGTACTGGAAGGCTGCTATAAGGTCTCCTTGAAGGCTTCTCTTCTCCATGCTGAAGAGTCCCAGCTCTCTCAGCCTGTCCCCCGTAGGGGAAGTGCCCCAGCCCTGTGATCATCTTTGTGGTCCTCCTCTGGACCTGCTCCAGCAGCTCTGTCATTCTGGGGCCCCAGAACTGAAAGTAAAAGATATTTTACCCTCAGTTGCCAGGTTCTTCTGAATGAATACAAATGTAAATTAATAAGCAAAAGGAAAATTCTCTGTCTTGAAACACAGACAGTGAAACTGGGAGACACTGCCTGCGACTAACACTGTTGTGATGCCACTGCTATATGTTCTACTTTGGCTTAAAGCATAACCCGGGAGAGGTGTTCAGTCTCCCTCAAACAATTCCCCTGTCCTGTTTGAGTTACAGTTTCCACAGAAGTGTCCCATGCTCCTTGTGAACCTGCAGAGCTGCTTGAGGGTCTCTTGGAAAAACAATGTGAAGGTCCTGCTGTGAGCAGGGGCTGCAGCTACACCAGCAGAAGTGGGGTCTTGCTGGCACTGAGCCCAGTGCTGTTGGGTGGTGCTGTTAGAGCCACTGCTGTAGGAAAAGAGGGACGTGGATATGGCAAAGAAGTGTTTGTAAGCCCTCTCAGTGCCTGGCCAAATGAAGGCTCCAACAGGGTGTGTTTCTCTGATAAAAAGAAAGTCAGATGGTTATAGAAGCAGATGTAAATAGGTTCTGCTGAAGACAGAGCGATATAACCTCTGCAGCAGCATCCACCTTTGGGTATTCTTGTTGTGTCTGAAACAAAGCCATGCTGAAAATCTGATCACCTCATCCATCCATCTGCTTTCCCACTCACACTTTTATGTCATACTCACTGTCTCTGAGACTGCTGCCAACTTTCTAGGATGTGTTTGCCCCATATGGACCCGAGTCATCCCTGGAGATTCCAAGGAAAACCAGCAGGATCCCATGAGGCCACTGTACCTCACAGATGTCTCCTATCAGGTGTCAGATCACAGATGTTACCTGTTTCTGTCATTAAACAAAACTGCAATAGCAGCATAAGTATTGTTTAGTTAATCCAGAGATCTCACTGCTTTTATTATCTCCTCCTTCAAGCTTTAGCTTTAAGCACTTTTGCTCAGTTACTGAACCTCCCTGACTTGTCAGGACAGACTTTGTAGCCTCTCCTCTCCGATGTAGAGCTAGGACCCTAATCTAACCATGTCCAACATGCAGCCTTATCAAGGCTTTGTTTATCCATTTCCAAAGGCCCAGGTGGGTATGGGCAAAAAGATGACAGCTTGGGTGCAAGGCTCCTGTTCATATATTTGAAGTGGATTTCTTTGCAATTTATCCCAGATTGTTTTAGAATGTCTGCTTCCTGCTCCACTGACTTGCCGCTTTGAGGCTGTGCCCGTGAAATAAAAGACTTTAATTTTTGTGTGTTCTTATTTCCTTACAAAAGCTGCAATACAGATTTTTATTTTTATTTTTTTCCCCACGATCTCAGTTGTATTACTGGCGCTCCTCCTTGAGAGTGATCAAAAGTGTTGCATAAGGCAGCAAAGCCATTCAGGGTTCAGCAACCGGACCAAAGTGCCATTCATTGTCTCTGCCTACCTGCTCTGGAACACCAGGGAAACCCTTGCCCTGTTTCCAGCAAAGCGAGGATTTAAGTAGAGAGCTGCTACCAGCATTGCCAGCTGGATACGTGGGCTGCCTGAGAAGCAAGTCTTAGGGAACACTGCTTGCCGTGTTATGGCTGGTTTGGGAGCTCCCAGACTTCTGATGGAGATTCTGATGCTGGACTATTTACAGGCAGTGTGGCTGGTGGTCGCTGCCATTCTCTTGTTTGTCTTACCCTCACTTCTTCTTTGGGTATCCTTCTCCACAGCAAAATTCTTCCTGGTATTCTGGTGAACTGTTTCCACTCCATTTGCAAAATGTTTGGCCAAAATTATTAAAAAGAGACAGGCAGCCTTGGCAGAGTCCATGAGACAGCCTTCAGAGCAGACATACCACACCCAGGCTCTCTTGAGGATTTAACCAAGGAAAATGGTAATTCTTTTAATGTAAATCCAAATCTGGGTATCCTAACTGTGGTTATACAAACTTACTAACAACTTCTTGGGAAAATAGAGAAGAAAAAAAAAACAAAACGTGTTCTTTCCTTTATATGACCTACATTAATAAATTTTCTATATTCACAAAAGACAATCATACAAGAATTTTAATTTCTTGTTTATTTTCATATCCACATTTTCATGGTGGATATTGTATGTTTTGGAAACAGATAATATTTATTGGCTTACATTACAAGATATCTGAATAAAAGTATTTGCTAGTACTTATTTCTCATGAAATTGTAAGTTTTTTTCCACTGTAATAACTTCAGAGAGATTTGGAATGTATGCTCAAAATCTCAAAATAGGTTTTTCTAGCTTTGCTGCATTGGATGAAGAGATTTTGAGTTTGGTAAACTGATTAACAGTGTGTCAAGATAACATCATTTTCTGTTACGAATTTTGAATGGAGTTATATAGCAAAGTAGGGTGATTTTTGGTTCCAAAATTAATTCCTTTGTTCAGTGTTATTGGCACACATAGTGAAATATCTCAATGTCTCGAGAAAATGCACTAGTATACATAGGTTCACTTTCCTTGAACCTGATTTGACAGAAAATTCATGGAATGCTCTTTAATTCTCAGTATTACTGAGAATCATTTTGGGGGCTAAAGGATACTGTCTTCCCATCAGAGACAGAAGAGGTGCTTGCAGCTTAGCCTGTGACCTGAAATTGATAGTGGTTTGATTTAATTCTGACCAAAATAATGGGTATATTGCTGTAGTGGCTGAAGGGGCAGTAACATCTGGCAGAAAAAGGGCTTTGCAACTTGGGAATAATAGAAATTGTGAGAAGCCTTCCAACAATATCCTTGGTTTCATTGCTTAGGGGATGAACTAATTTTGGTCTTATCAGTCTGTTTGACTCTTCAGTGAACATGGCTGCTACAGGATGATGTGTTTCATTTAACCTCAGAATGAACTTTGAACCAAGCCTAGAATTTAGAATTGAAGCTCCTGAAAATGAGGGCAGTAACAAACAGCAGTGGCCAATCAATGAACTAGATAATTAAGAGGGTCAGTCTATCAGACAGAGTTTCAGCCTCTCAGTTAAGATATTTCTGATAGTTTCAATCACCAGCTTTAGTGATGTAAAATTCCCTCCTGTGCATCAGTGTTACAGAAACCAATAGGTTTTCATTTGTGAATCTTACTTTGCAGAGATTGACATGATTGTTTTGATCCATTGATCTAAAGACATGAACAAAAGATTTGTCATTAGAAGAGATGATGAACTTTCCATGTCATAGTGAAATTTTGGAGATTGCATTTTGCAATAAATGACAGTAGATTGGTTTTGGGAGGACTTGTGCTAGGACAAACCTAGACAGGTTCCCCAGATTTCATGGTGTTAGAATGGAATGTTGGAATCGTCAGCTGGACCAAAAAAAAAAAAAAAAAAAAGACAAGAGGCTTTGAGAAATGGCAGGAAGTTCTCATTTTATTTTTATGGAGAAAAATAATTACCCAAGTCCCTGCTGCTATCTTTCTAACCATAGCCTCCAGATGACCACGTAATGATCATTCTCTACCACTTCGCTATACGGTATTTCAGTGCTGAGAGCCTGTGAGCTCCCTTTTCACAGTACAACCCATATGCCTACATTATAAAATGTCTTCAAAAGCTGAGGTTGAGGATCAGAGTATTAAGCACTAAGCAGAGCACCTCAATGGAAGAAGTTTCAATTTACCCATCACTTTTCCTCACTCTCATCTTCTGCCAGTCCATCTCGCTTCCATGGGTGATAATTAGTCCTCCTCTTGCTGCCAAGCAAGGGAAGTGTGAAATGTGTTTTCTCTTCCAGCACAAAAGTAAAGAGGGATATTTAGGATGAAGGAAATTCAAGTGAAGAAACAAATTTATATTGCATTTTTTTCTGGAAGAAAAGCCAACGTCAGGAACTTTCCTTTTCCCCTCCCTTCCCATGTTGGAGTTCACCACCTCCTTGCTGCACTGATATAAATTTTTGCTGGGCTGTGCCCAGCCTGCCTATCAAAGAGCTGAGACAGATGAAGGGAAAAAACAACACGCTTTTGGAGCTATTTATTTATGTTTAGAGAAAATATCAAGATGCTACACTCATCCTGAGTGTGTGAAAAGGCTTTTGAGCTGTGAGAGAAAGTTTAAAGTATTCATAAATTCATAAATTAAGAGTAGTCTGATTAGAAGTACTTGCCATTCCTTCTAGATAATGAGTCTGTCCAAAGAGGAGGATGGCACAGAATAACATACATCAGAAAGAAAGAGTCAATATACCTGCAGCTCTAGCACAAAAATACAGTGTGTTTAAATTTGTTAAAAATTATACTTGCCTGGCTGAGGCACGGTGGAAAAAAAGAGATGACAGAGGAATTAATTAGGAAGTGACAGATTTTAGCAAATGAAAAATGTTTCCTTGAAGAAGTGGAATTTGTTAATGAAGTGTTAACCTCTGTTAGCACTTTCATAAAACAAACCACTTCAGGCAGAAAAGCACCACTCTGCAGGGTGGGGTGGAGAGTGGCTGTGAGCAAGGCTGTAGAGGCTGAAATCTTGCTGCAGACAAGGTGCTAGCTAATTAAGAACAGCCCAAAAAAAATCACCTCATCCCTGGAGGGGGGGCAGACAGTTATTTTTAATGGAAAAGAGCGTAATTATATCAAAACATAATTTTGGTGAACCACTCCACTCATTCAGAGGGTATTAAGTCATCTGCAGTTCACTTTGCCTGAAAATTGAGTCTCTGTGGGCAGGGTGTGAGATCTTCAGAGAGAAAGCTCTTCTGTTTTACCTTTCTGTCCCCAGGAAGCAGCACTCCCAGTCATTGTGTAGCATCTCTTGACAATGAAAATATCTTAATAAGAAATAACCATAATGTCACAGTGTAGCTTTTCTTAGGGAGGTCGTTGGTGCTCCATGTCTATCAGTGTTTAAGCGAGATTTGTATAGTATTCTCAATGATATGCTTTAACTTTTAGTTAGCCCTGAAGGCAGTTATACTCAATTCTCTCTGAAGGGTCCATTCTATTCTATTCTATTCTATTCTATTCTATTCTATTCTATTCTATTCTATTCTATTCTATTCTATTCTATTCTACTCTACTCTACTCTACTCTACTCTACTCTACTCTACTCTACTCTTCCCTACCCTACCATACCTTACCCTACTCTACTCTGTTCCACTCTATAGGTCAGATAGAACCCGAATAATGATGATAAGGATGAACATTGAAGGATGCTGTGATCTTCAAGGCTGGCAGAAATACAAAAAAATTCAAAATATCCTTTTCTCACTGACCATCAAAAGAAAGCCCAGATACAGTTGAAGTGAAAGACAACATTAATAATTCTTTGCAGGAATTTGGGTGTGTAGAAGTGTTCTCTCTTTTCTTCAGATACTTCTAACTCCAACAAAATAAAAACAGATAACTTTGTATTTGTCAGTACCAATTTCATGTAGCAAAATTGCTTCTGCATAGTGATGCTAGTGGGTTTGAAAGCTCTCAAACCTGGCTTTTTAAATGGGAAAAAGACTCCATTTGAGACCTCCATTTACATACAGAGAGAATTCAAAGTTGCTAACTCCAGCTTGCCCAGTTACACTCAGATATCAGAAGATCAAATTATGAGTTTCCAAAGCCTTTGGACTAGCTCAGTGAGGTTGTCTCAGCTTTTGGCAGACTGCTTGTGATGAAGGTGGGTATGTAATCCTCTACAGAGGGTGTGCATCACATAGCAGTGTTGGTGCTCCGGTTCTCAATCCCTGACAAGCCTAAAAAATAAACATCTAGCATACAGTATTCTGCCCTATGGACATGTTATATATATAACAGGACTTAAAGAGTGTTTTGTAATAAAAAGTTTATTTGTTGTTTTGTGGTGTTATAATTAAAGGAATTAGCACCTTCTCCAGACAGAAGAACCTGTGCTCATGCTCACTTCAGTCTCTGAGATCTGTAGTGCTAAACATTGGCAGAGAAAACTCTTCATAGCCCCCAAGAATCCGACATATGGCCCCAGGTGTTTGGGTTCAGGTTATTGTAGTCACTCTAATCTGTATTTTTTGAGCTGAGGGAACCGTTTGGCCTTTCTTAAGAAGGAAAAAGTAACAACAACAACAAATAAACAACCATGGAACAAAAGCAAATCACCACACATCTCCCAGGGCTGTGAGAACCTGATACCAGAGCCAAATTAAAAAGAAGAGACAATGGCTTTCAGTGTCAGAGAAAATATGACATTAATAAGAACATGCCATTGGTAAAGAGACCAAGAAGTGAGATAGATGAACTCCTCATGTGCAGGGTCTCAGGAAATCCAGGCATTTTGTTGGAGCCAGGTATAGCAGTGAATTTGGAAAACAACGGCAGTTTTCAGAAAGACGAAGGAATGAAAAATAAGGTTGTAAGAAAAAATGTCCAAAGTCTGATTCAAGTATGACTTTTGCATTTTGAGTTCTGGGTAAAATACAAAAAGACCATTGGTATTCGACCACCATATTCTACCACTATTCCTCTGTAATACTGGTTGCTTCATCGTACCAGTTGTCATTAAGTATTTTTCTTATTGTAGTTTCCATATTGGAAAACAGAGTTTAATATTTCAGCTGCTTCTAATTTGACCACACTGGAAATTGGCTTTGTTATTAAGTAAGACAGATATATTTCTCAAGGAGTTCAATGAGCCGTTATTTTTGAAGTATAATAAAAATAGCAAAATTCTGTTGATTTCAGATATATTTTACAAGGTGTTTCATCCAAAGGAACTTGGTTTTGAAAAAATAGAAATGTGTAGGAAAAATGTGCAGGCCCTTGTCTGTTCTGGATAGCTAACAGCTAACAAACCAGTGGTGTAGATAGATTCCAACCCCCACAAAAAAAAAAGATGATGGAGATTGGCTCAGACTTCTACTTGACAGTGAAATAATACCACCACTTTTAATGACAAGCAGAATGTCTCTGGTTAAATCAGCCTCAGAAAGGCAAAAAGAAGAATGCTCTCCAGCAGGAAGCAGTGCGAATTTTTGAGGACTTTCCTGACAGGGGAGAGTTTGTATTTGGAGGGGTAATTTGGGGTCAGGAAGAAAAAGCTGTAGGCGCAAAGAAATTATGGATCTGTATGAACCCATCAGCTATGCTGTATTATCTGGTGGATTATTTCAAGATTAGACTACAAAAATGTTCACTATTTCGTTTCTGCTTTGTTCAGAGTCTTGGTTTGGAGATAATTACTCCATAATAATGCTGATAAGCTCTTCATTCATGGTCCATAATAATTGATTGAGAAAATAAGATACTGTTCAAGAAGGACATTTGACCTAACAAGGCTGATGGGATGATTTTCTAAGCTACAGTCAGTTCTCCAATTAAGTTTGGAAATTCAAAGTTCCAAAATAACTTGGAAGAGCTCAGCTTTCTTTGTTGTTGTATCATGTAAAAGACTTCATGCAAATTTAACATTAACCACCCCTCACTTGTTACCTTAAAATTCATGAGCAAAAATTTGTAGTGGTCTATGGCTATGAAAAATTCATTCATGCTCACTAGTGTCTTGCAGGATAGAAGAACCTCAGAAAGACATCTGAAAACAGTAAAAAAAGAAATAACAAAACTTACAAACAAATCAAAACGAAATTCTTGGGTAGCAGAGTGCATCTCAGTTTGGAAATTGAGCTATCCTCTTCGTCTGTTGCTGGCAAATTGTAACCACATTTGGAAGTACTCTGTATTTTAGGTAGAACTACTAGCAACAATATGAAAGACATGGGTAGGGATAGGCAATATTATTGGGAGAAACTCAAAGCAAGACTCCAGAAGATGAGTAAATACTTGAGGCTTGGAGAGAAACTCTTCCATTGAAAATGGGATATTGATATCAACTGTTTGTTTGTTATCATAATATTAACAAAGACAACAATTAGGTCCATCTCCAATAGTTCAGATTTCTCTTGTCCAGCCTGTCCTTAAAGCACCTCTCAAGACAGACATCTGTTTCCCACATGACAAAAGATTTTCCAGTTCCAAGGCGTTTAATGTGTAACTCTTCATCAATGCCTGTTCTTCTCATGATTTTTTTCAGAGGATAGGAAAAAAAAAGTTTTTTCTCCTCTTTCTTTGCAGATACTGTTTAGATGCAGAACACCTTATTAAATAAGAGCAAGATATATTTGATGCCAAAAAAGCATTTGTCTGTGAGGTACCTTTGTCAGACCAGGGAACCTGATGGGGAGCAATGCTGCAGCCTCCCTTGAGAAGCTTGATAAAAAGGAGGTGCCACTGAAAGATTTTGTCCCTTGGCTAGATGCAAATATTCTTAGCATGCATTTGACCAAAATTATATCACATGCACATGTTGTTGCCTAATATTATTTGTGTATATTGCTCACTGGTGATAATTTATTTAATGTGAAACATTTCTTAATAATATACATTGTTCTGGGCCAGGACATATTTTTCTCTTCCTATGCTGGCTGAGTTGTGCAGCTTGGCTGAATTGCTTCAGAAGCAGATCTCTCTTGGCAAACTGACGAACACCTTTGCCAAAAAGAATTCTGCTGAGGAACTGGTGTTTTTGAATGTTCGAGAACCAATCTGGGAAAGGGCTTTCAGGCTTTGCCGTTCTGTGGGCTGCTGACATTCAGACATTGTATAGATATGCATTGCCTATGTCTGTTTTGTCCTTGTGACAATAGACACATGTTCACTGAATTAGTGGGACACTAAGGAGATTTTGATGTTTTTGGTGAGTTCATCACAAACAGCACCCACAGTGATTTTCAGTGTTGCCTCGTTGCCCAGAAAGAGGCAGTTTCGTGGAAGAGATTAAGAAAATTATCATCAAAAGGCTACTAGCAAAGCATGCAGATATACATATTGCTGGCATCTGATATTCCCATCGGTTCATTTTTAAATTTATATGTAGATGTACCTAATAAATGAAGGATTTAGATCTCTCAACTGCATGAGGCATTCAAAAGGTATGTGTAATTCAGCCAGGCTTCACAGCTGCCTCTCAGTAAACTGTTTGCTGGAGAACTGCATAAAGTGTAAGAGCTGAATTCCCTACCCGGCATAGCTTGAAATTGATCACTAGAACACCAGTTGGGTCATTAGGATCATAGGTGTAAAATCTGTGTAACTCATGCATATTTAATCATAGAATCATTTGAATTGGAAGCGACCCTTAAAAGTCATCTGGTCCAACTCCTCTGCAATGAGCAGGGACACCTAAAGCTTGGTCAGAGCCCCATCCAGCCTGACCTTGACTGTCTCCAGGGATGGGTCATCCACCACTCTCTGGGTAACCTGTTCCACTGCCTCACCAACTTTATTATAAAAACTTCTTTATATTCAATCTAAATCTCCCTTGCTTTAGTTTGAAACCATTCTCCCTTGTCCTATCACCACAGACCCTGCTAAAGAATCTGTCCCCTTCTGTATGGGAACTGATGAGTCACGGCCTGAACCTCTGATTGATCACCTGAGGAGAGCAATGAGTCAGCTAGGGGAGCACAGGTGCAAGCAATTCACCTGTGCTGCAGGAAGGGGTGGAGCCTGGCTCCACCTCTCCTAGACCCATTTAAGAGCTGACTACCAGTAGGGAAGGATCTTTCTCTCTCTTTGGAAGATCTACTCCATTGGAGTTTCCTGAGCAGGCCCACAACATGGGTAAGCATCCTATTTATTCTCTTTGTCTTGCTGTGCCTAACTCTCTTGCTTATTTCATTATTATAGCATCTTAATATTATTTGATTATATAATATTCCTTTATATAATTTTCATTGATTATACACCTTCTTTCTTACAGTCCCCCTCTAAAGGAGGGTGTGTGTATGTAGGAATACTGAAAGGTTTCTCTCAGGTCTCCCCAGAGCCTTCTTTTCTCCTGATGTTCCATCCCTTGGATCATTTTTGTGGCGCTCCTCTGGACACACTCCAACAGGTCCACATCTCTCCTGTACTTAGGACTCCAGAAGTGGAAGCAGCACTACAGATGAGATCTCACAGTATAGAGCAGAGGGGCAGGAGCACCTCCTTGATCTGCTGGCCACACTTCTTTTGATGCAGCCCAGGATATGGTTGGCTTTCTGGACAGTGAGGACATACTGCTGGCTCATGTCCAGCTGCCATCCACCAGTATCCCTCAGTCCTTTCTGGTAGGGTGGTCTTCTATAAATGTACACCTGTGTGTAGTCTCTAAATCACAGCACTCCAGAGGTCTCACCAAGACAGAGCTATGTGTCATAAACAACTGCTGAACATTTTTCCTTTGCATGCCTCAGAATGTATTAAGTATTTTGTAATACTCATCAGCCAGAGGGAAGAATTTCATTAGCTCTTGGCTGATGAGTACAATTACAAATAGAGACTTTGGCACAAAATTCTGATCAGGGACCAGAAAGCCACTTTGCAATATGAAGCTTGAAGAATGAAGGGACAGATTTTCCTCAGTGTTTTTTGTGGGAACTTTGGCCTGAGCTGATTGTCACATGCATGGGAGTTTGTCTACCCAGGAATATTTGAACAATTTATTTTTCCAGTGGGACTTAGAGGCAATTTTATGTGTGTCTGCAATAAAATGACTTCACACATTGAAGTTTTTACCAATGAAAACATGCTTAGAAGAGAACTATAAATTTTGCATGTAGGAAACCTAAATCTTTCAGATGTAGTTCTCGTGGCCACAACAATTTTCTCAGGGCCACACAGTAAGTTGTGGCAGGGACATGAGCCAATCACAGGTCTGCTGAGCATGGAGATTCGTGTCTCAACCACAGGTTTTTGCTTAATTTCAATAGATTCTTACGTGACTTTTATGCTATTGTGCTACTAGATCATGTATTTATTTATATCTGCTTACCCTGCACTTGCTAAGGTGTTAAGAGGGAAAGACATCCCACCAGCTTTAAAATTAGTCTGACTTTTATTGAAAAAATAGAAGCCTCTCACAAAGCCAAAATATCCCAAATGCTCAGTTCTACATCAAAGAAATGACACTCTGGTCAAAGTCAAACACTCTGGTACAACACAAAGTGGACCAAAAGAGAAGAGGTAACACTCAGCTCAGCACAGCCCCACGCACCAGCAACTCTCCAATCCAACTGTAACCATTACCCATGATAACAGGGGCTGGAGAGGATGAAATCTGGGTTTCCATAGAACTCAAGCAGCTGTTGCAGTTGATTTCCATAAGTCTGAGATTTCACTCACATCTTCAGGCAGTATTTCTTCGTAAGGTTTTCTACATATGAAGGATTATTTACAGGCAGGGTCAGCTTATGTACAGCATACAACACAGCAGAACAATTGGCTTACAATCACAAATAGCTTATGGATTAATGATAGTAGTATGAATTTCCTGGTGTATATAAAAATAAAGGCATAATTCAATCAGAACTATCTTTTCATTCGTATCAGTCATGTAGAATGAGCTTGTGGCTTTTAGACTCAGCTTTGCCAATTGTGGCTTTTAGACTCAGCTTTGCAAACACAGGAATTCTCACTACTTGTTCAAGCCTTTTCAGTTTTGTGAACCATGCATTTAGAGCATGAGTCAATAAAAGCTGAAAGCACAGAACTTTCCTGTCACAGTGATATCTAATCTAGATACAAATTAAAAAAAAAAACAAAACAAAACAGAAATTTCATACCTAGGGAATCTCTTAAGATATATCCAGGTTTTATATGTTTTGATACCTGAAGACCTATTGCTGATTTAGTGCTAAGAATAAAACTTCACTTGTTCTGCTGGAGTGCATTGTTAGCAAGTGATGCATTCTTCACTCAAGGATTTTTGTATTTCTGTGATGTAAATGGGCTTTGTGGATGAAGAACAGTGACTTTGGTTCACAATATCCTTGTATAAAGAGGAATTGATACCAAAACTGCTGTGGCTAGGAAGGGGCAATGCAGTAGTTTTTCTCTGGCACTTTCCCAAATCTGACAAGTCACAACAAACAGTTTCCTGTGTCTGTGTGATGGCAGTCTGGAGGGACCTGCCATCCTTCACATCCTTCCTAATTCTGACTTCTCAAGGAGTCTTTCATCAGGGAAATTGTACAACAGGGGAAGAAAACGAAAAATCCTTGCAGTCCCTCCTATGGAAAAGCGAAGGCTGCAGAATAGATTGCACCTAGAGCATGGATTATTTTGTATGGACATACTCATACTGTGGCTCCCATGACTGCTTGGGGCTGCTGCCAGTTGAAAGCCACAGGTTCTGCCAGGGGCACCTCCCCTCAGTGGCTGCAGAGCCTGCTGTGAGCACAGTGGTCAAGTCCTTGGGAGATAAGTATTTGCCATACATCCAAAGGCAATAAAAGAGATCATAAAATAAAAATGCTTTTAGTACAATAGAATTCAATGAGCAAAATCTTTTCTTCAGCTATTTCCTGCTCATTTATTGGCCTCAACTTGCTCAGTCAGCCCACACAGCCTAAAAGGGGCAGAATTTGGTCTACTTCACTTATTCAGGTTCCCTCATTAAAAATGCACATAGGAGGAAGCTCATCTCCGTGTGTGTGTGGGAAGAGCCACATATCTCCTTCCACACCTGCTGTGTCATAAAATCACAGAATGGCCTGGGTTGAAACGAACCACAATGATCACGTAGTTTCAACCCCCCTGCTATGTGCAGGGTCGCCAACCACCAGATCAGGCTGCCCAGAGCCGCATCCAGCCTGGCCTTGAATGCCTCCGGGGATGAAGCATCCACAGCCTCTTTGGGCAATCTGTTCCAGTGCATTACAAGTCTCTGAGGTCCCCTCTCAGTGCAGCACCCTGGTGCCTCCATCTGCACTGAGGTATGCTGCCCTTGTGTGCTAAGAACCAAAGACAGGAGGCAAAGGAGGAGAGTGGGCTACAAGGGGCTTCACCTCACAAGGTGAAGCCCTCCTGGTCATCCACCAGCATGGTGCTCCCACAGCCAGAGGCTTGGAGTGCAGGTGGCCAGGCTTGGTGTAGGATCTCCAGAAAGCATCAAGCTGCATCAGGAAATCTGTGCCCCATTTCAGCCCCGCAGCCCTCCCCCCCATCTCTTCTGCTTTGGGAGGACAATGAGGTTGTACTGTACCTGGATGAAAGTACTTATATAAGTCTGTGTATGCATATACATCACATATTTGTATACATAATTAGTACAAAAGTTTACTGTTTTGTTGCTTTCTCCTGTGATTACATTTAGTTAAAAAGAGAAAGGTGATTTTATTCTCCTCATAAATTTTATCCCTAATCTAGTTTTAAATCTGCACTCCCCATTTCCATAATTTCTGTTTTGTTTTAAATAAAAAACCAACATGGGACAAGCATCTGAATTGTAGGAGCAAGTTTGGATTAAAACACACCCCTTTCAGTCTGACATTCTGAATCAACAGTAGGTCAATGTGAGGTGCAAACTTCACGGAGAAACGCTCATCCTTGGGATGCACAGATTGGAGGTTTAACACTTTTGTATTGGTGGAGAGAAATGCAGATGAGGGAAAGACCTGTATCCCCTTGAATGCATTTATGCAAACTAAGATCTCTGCACTTAGATATGCTGCACTGGATCTCTAGCACTGCAGGGGCTGCATGTCGGCATCACATGAAGCAACCTCCATCCATCACTGCTCAAAGCCAAATTTCCTCACAGTGAGAGGAAAGGAAAGGAACCAGATTCTTAAAAGCAGTGTAGATATCTTTTGGGATTTTCCTTCCTTTTTTTTTTCTTTTTTCTTTTTTTTTTCTTTTAAACATAGGTTTGTGAGATCCAGACATCAGATTATGAAGAAAATCTTGGCATATAATGAGAGCTGAGCACCTTCCTGCCCCAGTAAGAGCTCGGTGCTTACCTCTGCTGTTAGGAAATCACAGAAAATCAGTCTGGGCAGGAGGCTGCCAGGCCACTTGCACGGTCCCTCTGCCTACATCATTTCTACACTATCTGTACCTATCTGTGTTTCAGACAGTCTCATACAGCACCCCAGTTAGTTACGTTACTGCAGTGCTCTCTTTTCTGAAGCACTGTGTCACACTGAGCAATGATAATGTTCATGCCATTCAATTTTACTAGATAGAGCAGCCATCCTGAGAGGAACTGAGCTGAGAGGAACATAGTGATCTATACTGAAAACTCTGAGAAATACTTCTTTTCTCTTGATGATGCACTTAGCACTCACGGGGTGCTTCAACACAAGTCTGTGAATTGTCTGGAAGTACCTGCAAAATACTGTGCTGCACAGAAGGACTGGCAGTTCATGATAATGATATTTTGGAATAAAACACTTAGAGGTACTATAATTACCACAGGTGCCAAAACCAGGAGTTGTCAGAGCACCACAACTCTGGCACCTTCCTGAGTCTCAGGGCTGCCCAGGGTGTGAATTGTTGCCTATAGAGCTGACTGTGTGCTTCCTCCTGAGGTGATGCGTTCCTTTAACCGGAGGTCTGACATTCCCTCACTGCTGCCTGATGACATTTCCTTTTTAGGACGCATGCTTTCCTTGTGCCAAGTCCCTCTGAATAGGGTGTTCCTGCAGCAAGCACAACAGCAAAGGCCCAGCTCCCCCAGGAATGCATAATTCTGCTTGCTGCTCCCATTAGCTGAAAAATCTCCGACTTCCTTCATGTAGCTAAGACTGGTCCAAACAGCATGGCCACGAGCTGTGATGCTCACGCTGCTCAGACTCACTGGTCTGGGAGCACGCTGCTTCAATGCAAATGAGTTTGAGGTTACAAACGCTTCTATTTTTGAGCAGTAATTGAATAACTATGCATATGTAGCTTCAAGAGGACACATCTGACTTTTAAAATTCAAAGCACTGGAAATGCAGAGGCTTCCATGCTGTTAGCATTTAGGATTTGCATCTTTGAAAAATGGCTTCAATTTGGTATGTTAAGGCGGGCAAAGGATGGAGGAGGATTTGGGAAAAGAGGATGAAATTCACCTGCTTGGTGTGGGTAATTTCAACCCAAAATAGAGTTATGTTGCTAAGTTATAAATACATCAGCACTTCGCAGTGGAAATGCTCTCAGACTTATATACAGAAAATTGTCCTGCCTTTGTTGCTCCTTTAGTTCAGCTAAAACACATTTGTTAAGCAAATCAAAGGAGAAAAAAACAACAGGGCTCACTTTAAGCATCCCAAAGCCTTTCCTTCATGCTGATTCTGAACCTAATAAAGAGCAAGCAGCATCTTTCTGATAGATTCAGTTGTACAAACAGAGAAACTGTCTTTTCAACTGAGTTTTCAAGTCTTGGGTGCAGTGTCAGAGAGAAAACAGACACAGCAGTGTTGCCCAGCATAAAGCTGTTTTCCTCTGAAAATATACCTCAAACCCACTGATCCAAGCACTGCTCCCTTCCAAATTTCTGCTACATTAATACATAACTTGTTCATTTCTGTTGTTCTGGTGAATGGACAGGTATTGACAGGACTCCCAACTGCCAAGACGCTGTAATTATTCAGGTCATACCAGAGCTACCAATATTATCGTCATTAGTGTATGGTGCTTTTTGTAAAACAAGAAATGAAATTCACCTTACATGTGCAATGACGACATCTCAGGCTATTTCTGAGACGAAGAAAGATAGCATTTTTCAGTGGGAAAAAGAAGTTTGGATTTGAAATTAACCCCGGGGTGATTCCAACAAGAAACTCAGTGTGTGTGGAACACCAAATCTTCAGTGGCTGCAAGTCACTGTCACTCCACTGAAACCAGTACTGCCACGAAGACCCACATAGCCATGCAGTGTGTCCACCCCCTGAGACTAAAAAGCAGATCTTAAAACCCAGATCCTAAATTTGGCATTTCAGAGCATTCTTCTGAACTGAGCAAGAAAAAAATGACTGGTAAATGAAAAAAAAACAACCCAACCAGTAAAATGGGAAAGCATTTCAATTTTGTACATCCACATGAACAACAGACTGTAAAACAGCTTTTACTTTTGTGTACATGATCATTATTAAACTCTCTGCGTTATGTACATTTCTTTCACAATCAGTTCATCTGTGCCTTCAGACACTGTAATTGCCTTCTGGAGCTCTCCTGGGAAACATGGTGTGCCTCAAACCATTCAGAAACACAGCATTCACAGCACAGCCACTTTGTGACTACATTTTTCTCTTTCCACTGTTCACTGGTATAAACAGAAACAGCAGTATGTAGAATACTGCTTGAAAAAATAATTGCCTTTGTGTTCCTTAAGTCTGAAGAATAAGTGTAGCTTGAATGAATACACAAGGCTCTATTTTCTTGCAGCTGTTCCATCAGATCAACCATGTGATGAACTGCACATACTGCTTGTTCCCAAGCTCTTGTTCTGTGGCTGCAACATCAAGGAGGAAGCTCTGGTTTTCCTCCTGTGTGTGGGGACACGGTTCCAGTTCGTAGCACTGGCTTGCACATACCCCTCCAACTCATTCCTGGTAGGCTCTGTGCAGCTCATGTACGTGGACACATTCAGCAGGTCTCCACTTAAAATTTACAGATGAATACTGAAACATCTAGATGTGCCAGTGAGGGAAAGTCTGAGACCTCTAAAACTACAAATGAATTGACGTTGAGCTCAGCCACTTCATTGCAGCTTTTCTCCCTTTACTATATCTGATATGGAATTGAGACTATTCTAACCCATGATATTTTGAGTACCCTAGGCAATGCTAAGCAGAAGGAACATTATGGATTGAATCAGAGCAAGAATGTGAAGGAAAAAATAAATTTTACATCAATGAAAGAAATCCTACATGAATACAGCTGCAGTTTAAGAGATGGCATGCTGTCTTGTTCTGTTCACCTGCCATATAGGGCAGCATTTTTGCAGCACCTACCTCAGAGTTGGCATTCAGACACTTGAGATGTACAAGTGCCTCCTGCATGACTGCAAACATCTTCCAGAGTGGGCTGGGCTGGAAGTATCAGGCGTAAATAATTAGCAGGGAAAACAAAGGAGTACCAATAACTTCCCAACTTCCTTCAAAGCTAAAGATTGTGATGAGTACCTTGTTAGCCTTTGAAATAAATATTCCATGCACATCTAAACAAAAGGCAAAGGAGTGGGAGATCTTCAGGAGAGTTTGCCAAAGATGCAAGAAGAAATGGTATTGTATCCATTAAACACTGTATGGATAAAATGCTGGAGGAGTCACAGCCTTGCTAAACTTCCTTGGCACTGTCCTTGCTGCTTGCAGATTCTCTTTGTTTAGCTTTCTGTGGGAATTTCACCTACTGTCTTCCTTTTGTGATTTGCAAAATTTTTTAGAGACAGTACAATAACTTCTAACTGCAAATCAGCACTCCCTCACCTGATTTCTGCTTCAGTGATCACACAGAGACTCTAACAATGCTCTGAATGTGTGATAAAAGGTGCTCATTACTCCCCAAACTGCACATTCATTTTGTTTTCCTGGTGACAGACTCACACATGAAATTGTCACTTTTAATGGTAAAGGACTCAGAACAGCAAACAGATTGTAAAAACAGATGTTCTGTGTGCTATGACGTTAGTTCCTTATTTCTTACCCGGGATCCTTTACTTCTATGATCATAATTTTATTAGAGGCAACCACTCATTTAGCATTCATCTCAGAGTGGCTATTAAAGAAAATAATAATTTTGAAAAAAATTTCCCAGTTTATTCAGAATGAAAGAATCATGCCTTAATGATGAGTTCTGGGCTGAGTAATTGGGTGACAATTTTTCCTATGGATGCTTTTGAACTACCTGTATTGCTGAAAAGAAATTATTTTCAGATGTCTTCAGGACTTGTGAGAGAGCTGGCTGGTTTTCTGAGGATGTCTGAGATCTCAATATACAACTACGGCTTTACCATCATTTGTTTTATGCACCTGCTAATGGGATGATGATATGTTGGGGTATTTGTTGGAGTTCATCAAGACGTGAGTACTTTGTAACGAGTTTTTCTGTTCCTCTGCTTGATTTGTCTCACAGCGTGCAAAATCTCTTCAGAAGTCACCAGGTTCCTCAAACGGGGAAAAGTAAAGGACCGCAAATCAGTTACATCATGTGAAAGTTGATAGTTAGAAATCTGCTGTTAAAGAAAAGTACTGACAGCAAAAAGTGCAGAATGCTTCTGGTTGCCAGGTACCAGTTCCTTCTTTCCTATTTGCTGCGCACTCATGGCACTGCTGCTGCTGCTGGATCATCATTTGATAATGGGAGGTGTGGGAAGGACATGGCCTGGCAGGCACATCCATGCTCAGAAGCATAAACTGTGATTCCTACCTCTGTGCCAGATTCCCTGCACTGTTGCTGTCAGAGGCTGATGTGGTTTGAATGCCATGTGTCCAGTCACCCAGTCTTGCTCTCTTCCACTTGGATTCCCCACTCTTTTCCTCTCTTTGTTCACAAGCAGGACATGAAATGGTGTGTTTGCAGTGGCTGCTGCCCAGCTAGGCTGATGTCTCCCCAGACTTCAATGCAACAAGTTCAGAGTCGTCTACATATCTTCCATTGAGCTGCTCGTTGTTGGAGTCATGATGGTACAGGTAGACAGGAACCTCTGTGATGGACGTTGCTGTGTAGGAGGTTGATCTGGTGGAGCAGTGCTCTCGACGCCTTTGGCCCCACTGGGTTTTGTACTGTGTCCACTGCCTCTTCAAAGCCCCTTGGACCTGTTAAGGTAGGTTAAGTTAGGGTAATGCATGATCAGAACTAGTGAAATTTTAGCACTTTTAAAACTTGCTGCAGAAAATAGAAAAAAAGACAAAATTAAGGAAACAGCTCCAGGTCAAATTCCATGAGGCCCAGTCTGCCTCTCTTCTGCCCTCTCCTCCCAGCTCCAGAAGCAGTCACTCGAGCCATGGCCTGAGATCCCTTCCTGCCCTCCCTACAGCAGCAATAGTTTTTTTCAGTGGTCACTGCTTGTGAAGAGAAGGAGGGGCTAGCTGTTCCCATAGGAGGTCAGTGTGGAGCAGAGTACTGCATGGGAACACAGCAGTGCAGTGCAGTGGGAGAAGAGGGAAGAGGAGGTAGGGATGAAGATTAAAAGACATCTGATGCTGCACCTGAATCCTTGCACCTGGAATGGCAAATGCACTATGATCTTGAAGAAACTTAACCTGGAATAAAACTGGCCATGAATGGCAAAATATATTTCAAGAGCTTGCCAGGGCTCATCTTGTAGAAAGAACCAGTCAATTAATGCAGATAAACAGGGATACTTTTGTGGTAGTTCAAGAGGAGGTTCTGCACTGGCCAAAAATTAGCACTGGCCACAGACCTCAGTGTAGCAGAGAATTTCAGCTTTTGGACATCCTCTAGGAGCAAAACATTATATTCTACATTTACATTAAGGGTGATGTTCTATACTGTGCCAGGATATGACTGAAGCTGCCAAGGCTTGCCAGGGAATAAGAAGCCCATCTCCAGCTGCACGTCTGGGAGTGCTGGCACCCTCCAGTTCCTTCCCAAATACTGTGCTGAGATGCAAGCAGGTAGTGGCAAAGCTGCGCTCCATCCATTCAGTTCTGCTGTCCCATTCCCCCATTGTGAGAGCAGGAGCTGAGTGCCACCACAGTGTGCTGTGACTCAGCCCTCCACCAGCGGGAGAGATATGCAGATCCCTGGGCTCAAATGCTCATATTGCAGCAGTGCTGTGTGTGATTCTTGCTCAGCGAGTTGCTCTGGGGCCACTCTCTAGGCTCTGTGCAGAGCAGTACCTTCCACTGATGTAAATGAGTCTCAGTGACTTTAGTATTTCCCATGACTCCACAATCCTAATCACTCCACTGATATGTATATAGTAAAATTCGATCTACTCCCCACCCACTGCTGCCTGCAAGAAAGCTGTTCCCTGTCACATAAGGACACGGCTTCATAAGGAATTGCTGTGAACCTGAGACGCTCACTGACTGTGCAGCAGGACTAAGCAACGTGCCAAAAATGGATTTTTCAATTGCTTTAGATTTTATTTTTAAGCCAAGGAGCGAGCCATGGGATGAAGACTGATGCTATAAATCCTTACTCATGCAAGTAGTTGCACTGACCTGGGTATGACTCCTTGCTTGAATAAACAAACGTTTGCTGGACTGGTCCATTAAAAATAACTGAAAGCTATCTATCTCCATGCTCAGTTTCCCATACTACCTCTATTTTGCTACCACATAGCTCAAGGCAAAGTAGTTAAGAGTTCTTATCCTCTAGAGAAATAAATTTCTACTTACCTTCTAACACACAAAGAAAAGAAAACTAACAGTCAATGTAGATTAATTAGCTATCAAGCACAGAAAAGGCATATTGTCACAATGGACTGTAATTACCAGGGCTGTAAACAGAGCTCTTATGCTTATATATAAAGATTTGAAGTGAAATGGCTGCATGCATGGATGTGCAGTATCATATCACCACCAAAGTTTATTAGTGAAAAAAACCTAACTGCATGGAAGAGTACTGCAGCTGTATCACATAATAAGGAAGTGCATGAAGTGAAATCTGTACAGGTTTTAGTCTCTTTAATACTGCCTTTTTAACATTACAGTGCTCCAGATGAATGCTGTAGTCTGGTTATCCTAGAAGCTACATGAAGCTCAACAGTTAAGGTTACATGAAGCAGGAAGAACAAAGACGCTCAGTCTTGCAAAGTCTGCCAGGAGACACTTACAGTTTTGTTCTCAGAAGACAATGGTGCTGAGGTATGTATGGACTGGGAGACAGCAGGCACATCCTTTCAGTAGGAGTGACACTGGTCAAGGCTTACAGGCCCCATGGAGCAGTGAGAGCACCAGGTCGGAGCAGCTGCTTTCATTCCAAGCACTGGCACCTACAAGAGTCTGGCCACACTTGGCTAGTGGACTACATGAGCTGCTGCACTTGGGTAAAGCAACGAATAAACCTAGATTTCTGCCCTGATTCCAAGGATCTCAGATGATCACTGCTCAGTGCCAACTAAAACTGTTCAGGCACAGATTTCAAATGTGCAAGCAGCCTTACTGAAAATCACATGCCCAGCCATACTGTGCTAACAACCACAAAGGCTCCTGCCATGTTTTCCTCTGTGACTGCAGATGGAGGAAAGAGAAGCCCAGAGAAACGAGGAGCCTGAATTGGCTTTCTCTGCTTTTGAAGACTTTAAAGGTTTTCCTGTTCTCCATTATCCATTCATGCCTCTTTGGCACACGAGCTATGTGGCTGTTATTTGGTGGTGTTTTTTTTCCAAAGAGACTTTCCATTGTGTTGGCCAGTCTTGCAGTCCAGAGGTAATCTCAGGCCTGGAAATGTGGTCTGGTGAGCAGACTACTGAAGAGTCCTCGTATCATCTGCATGATACTGTTGTTACTGGACAGAGAAACTACAAAGCTGCTGAACACTGAGATTTTGCATGAAAATACATGAGAAGATTAATCATTTAAAAAGTCCTGGAAAAGTCCATTGTTTATGTGTTCTTCCAAATGAATGCGGGCACTGATGGCATTTTAGCATTTTTCCATTTCTTTCTATAGATAGGCTTATGGCAATAAAGTGAGGCTGTGAGGTAGCATGCAAACAAATTCAACATAAAATACTGTCAGGTGGTACTGAATTTAGCACTGTTTGTCCTGGCTAAACTTCATGCATTTTAGCCTTGAAGTTAAATATTCCAGTAGAAAAAAATAAATTCCTGAGTATCTAGTTTTCTTACTAAAATTAATCTGCCTGCCCTGCGCTGAATTTTCTCATGACAAACCACTTTGAATTCTACTCTATGGCATCAGATGGTGGCCTGGAAACAATCTCCTGCCATGACTGAAAACCAGATTGTGGCTTTGGTCCGTTCATACTGCACACAATGAGACTGGAGAGGATAATCTTAGTTATCTTAGCTTAGTGCTTTTAGGCAGCTGAACTCAGAGCTCTTCTCCTTTTGTAAGTGCATAATGCCATCTTGATGTTAGCCTGTTTAGGACAATAGATTAGCCTGTTTAGGTTAGATTTAGGCCCTAAGTAGCCACAGGGTAAAGCTTAGGTTAGATATTAGGAAAAAATTCTTCTCAGAAAGAGTGGCAAGGTATTGGAATAGGCTGCCCAGGCAGGTGGTGAAGGTTTTCAAGAAGCATGTAGATGTGGCACTGAGTGACTTAGTGGGCAAGGTGGTGATGGGCTGATGGCTGGACTAAATTATCTTAGTGGTCTTTTCCAACCTTCCAACCTTCCAACCTTCATCGTTGGATCGTTCATTCTATGGTTCTATGATTCTGATGCTGCTACTCTGCAGGTTCTGCATATTCCATTACATTTTGTTGCTGTGTGACAGATGGCAGCAGAGGGACACTCTTAAAAAATGGTGTCTGACATGGATGTGTGCATGAAGCAAAGGTGTGGAACTGTATTTCTCCATGCAGGAAAAATGGCACCCATTGACATTTATTGCTGCTTACTGAATGTCTGTTTGTGGAGACCAAACAGTGGATGTGAGCACAGTGAAGCGGTGGATGGTGCACTTCAGTTGTGGCAATGGGCTGCCAGCTGTGCCAAAAAGGCTTTTGGATGTTACTGAGGGTTTGTATGCTTTCAGTGCAATTTATTGTTGCTTTTCTTCATTGTAGCACTACTACAACCTTTAATCTAGGCACAAATGTTCTCATTAGATTTGGAGAATTACAGAGTAATTGGCCTTTTGCCCTAAAGCTATAAAATATAAAGCAAATATGTTTTGCAAAATCTAATCAGAAGAACTTTAAGGTGACCCTGGGGGGAAGGAAGGACAAAGAAAGCAATCCTGAAGGCAAGGATTTGGGTGTAATACATTGTCTGGAGGCAAGCGAGGACATACTGGCACACTGCCTGTACATAGCTGTGCAATCAGTCCTATAGGGATATGCTGTTTCAAGAATTGCCTGGCTGGCTTGTCTCTTCATTTTTCATGCCATGTTCTCCCTACCAGAAGGAACCAGAAGTCCTGCTTCTGTGGTGCACAGCATGGGGACCGAACTGTGCCAGAAGGTGGTAACAGTAGAGGAGAAATATGGTGGTAGCCTGTAGGTTCTGGGGTTAGGGTTAGGTTACATGATAAGAGAAAAGAATAGCACATCTGCCAACTTTGCTTAAATGGTCTGAACTCTGAAATGAAAGTGTGACTTTCTGTAATACGATCTTTATGACTGTTATTTCATTTTAAGTTCCAGTGTCCTTAACTACTTACGTTCTGCCATTTCCCTCTTATGTCTCCCATAAGCTGTGGGAGGCCTCTTTTACTATTGCCTTTCTCTGTACCTTTACAGGGTGAGTCAGCCAGAAGCAAATGTATAGTGATGTCAACAAGAGATGGTAGAATTTAATACTCTCTGCCATCCTGAAAGCTAGAAAACCAGCCAGTAGCACCTTAACAGTTGGATAACTCGCTTCAAGTCACTATCAAAAAAACAGCATCATTACTACTTGAGAATAACATACAGGGATAAACAAAAGCAAGAATGTCCCTGTAGGGTGACATACGGAGTGTTAGCATTGCAAATTTTGTTCTGTATCTAATCTATCTGCTTGGGATTCAAAGCTAACTCTTTAAAGGGATTTCCAGCTTTTCTGAGATAATGCTGTGGTTTATTTCACTACAGTTAAATGCTCCCAGTGTACCTCAACAGCTTACCATCTTTGGGAAATGGCTTACTGTAGGAATTTAAATGGCTCTTGACATGTTACAAACAGCTATTTTTATAAAAACAACTTAGTGAAGTGGACCTAGACACACTTGTAAGTATAAACATTTGATCAAGTTATAAGAGAAGGGGAGACATCCTTAACTCAAGCCTTAATTACAGCTTGATAATTATTGACCTTAAAAAGGCCAGCACAAATTTTCAAAGAAGGGAAAGTAGTTGCAGCCCTACAGATTCCTCTGCTCTGACAATGCTACCATGTGTGGTAGCTCTGTCAACTGTTTGAGTCTTTTACTAGTGTTACTCGTGGACCAGAGGTCCACTTTGACCTCTAACTTGTGTGATACTGTGGGTGAAAGGGGGACAGACACGTCTGTGCTGGACTTGGTGCTGCTGACTTTTCTGACTCAATGAGGTTTTCACACAGAGATTTCAGAAATGCACAGTGCTGCCTCTATATAGATCTTGAAAAATATCTTTTTCTGCCTTCGAATTTTGTAATTCGAGATGCTTAATTTTTGTACCAATCAACATCTAAGTGACTATTTTTGAAGTTTCTTTGCTCTTGTTGTGTTGTAGATACATACCTCACCATTGAAGAAGCAGAATATAGTCGCCACAAGCAAGCCCTAAGAGAAAGAAAATGAAAAGCATTTAAGGATCAGAATATATACATAGATATTTGTTTGCATTGTTTGGAAGATGAGGCTTGAGGCATGCAAGACAAACTTTGATCCACTTCCTTTCCACCACAGACATTTCACATCTTCCTAATTCTCAGTTATATTTTTACACCAGTTTTTGTCCTTTCAATATATTTTCTTCCATATTGCTGGCATTTCTAGATGATCTGTTCTGCCTATAAAGTTATTTTTGTTTGAGAGGACAGGAGAAGGATAACTAAGTGATACTGGCTTTATGAAGTGAAGGCAGAGGAACTGCCCCACATGCTGCTGTGCATTTGTCAGAGTGAAGTTACCCAGTTAAGACTGTCACACAAGGGAAGCCCAGCTGTGCCAGAAAGGCTTTCAGTTGAAGTGTATGATGGGATACGTGGACCCATATGTGCAGCATCACTATGGATGGGAAGGTGTGAAAACAGATATTAGAGGTCAGAAAAAGGGAAAATAAATCAACACAAAACACAGGTGAAATAAAAGGTAGGGAAGAGACTGAAGATCATAGCTTGGTCCTAAACCTCTTGAAATTAATTTCATTATTGCCACGATTGTTCAGGTATTTCCTTACCTCTACTGGATTAAACAAGGTCAAGCCAAGAACATGAGGTGAGGAAGTGTGAAACAGGTAAGAGAGAAAATTCTTGTGCATAGAGCCTGCTGTTCAAAACCACATAATTACACTGTTCTGTGTTCTAAAGAGCATTAACTCTTATTAAAATATCATTACATAACAACGCCGGGAGCCAAATGCCCTCATTTTAGATTATTTAAAGCTGTTATCAGAAACTGAATTTATGGCAGTTTGTGAAATTGAGGGAAAAACTGTACTACAATACTCTGTGTTCCCAAGGGCTGCTCTGAGGTACTTTACAAGCTGCATCTTCTTTATAAGCTTTCATTTTACTGATTACAAGTTAAATTATAGCTGATGCTTTGTGAAACATCTTGGACCCTCAAATGCATGTTTTGGACTACAAAGATAAGTTAAAATGTTGTAGCAGAATGCTGATGTATCAGGGACACACACAAGCTGATTTGAAGAGGTGCTATCACCTGAATTTTAGCAATGATTTTGCTCCAATAAAATTTCTTTAGTTGCAATATGTAATTGCAAATAACTTCAAATGTGAAGACAGAGGAGGCAGAAGGGCAATCAGAGTGAGCAAAAGAAATCTTTTTATGTTTTGGAAAAACAGTACCCTCTGAAAACTCCAACTCCAGAACACAGTATGTAAAGGATAATAGTTTTCCCCTATGCTCTGGTTTGGGAAACACCATGAAGTCAACCAAAAACTAATGCCTTAACAGCAGACTTTGATAGATCACAGATAACTAAATCAGATATTTATGCAAACGTTGCACTTCGCTGTGGCCTATAATGATTATTCCCCAGCACTGTGCATGCTATGTCAATTTCTGCTGTCTTAAAAACATCTGTGGTACTGTATGGTATGTGGTCACATCAGGGGTTTCACTATTCTGCTGGAATGTGTTTATATTAGCAGTAGTCAGCCACAATGGGAACTGAGATGGATTTTAATCTCCTCTGGGATTAGAGAAGTTCAGTAGGGCACAGAAGATAAGATTCCAGGAGGAGAGAAAGAAGTCTAATCTCCACTGGGAGTATTTTAGGAAAATCGGGAACTGCAGTTCACCTTAAGGCAGAAACTGAACTTGAAATATTGATGTCATTTTCCATTTTATTTCATAGAATCATAGAATGGTTTGGGTTGGATGGGACCTTTAAGATCACCTAGTTCCAACCCCCTGCTATAGGCAGGGACACTTCCCACTAGACCAGATTGCTCACTGCCCCATGCAGCCTGGCCTTGAATGCTTCCAAATAAATAATATCCTGTACAGTATTCAAATTCTTGTTAAATCTTACAGTTAACCTACTTCTGTTCCCTTCACTATTGCTTTCTCTAGACTTTCCCTGTTAGAAAAGCTAAAGAGGAAGCAGTGTTGATACCATATATCTCCAGTTGCTCTTCTGGTCTGGAATGAGCTGAGAACAGATGTGACCATTCACCTTTTTGAAATCATGGAAGTTGTACATCTCTGCTGACTGAAGAAATTATTTCCTTTGCCTCGTGTATGTCTCACTGTTCTTCTTTCAACAGCAATAGCCCTCTAGGCTCTGCCATCCAAAGCGTACACTGCTCCTGAATCTACTTGAAAACAAGTCAGAAACCTCTGTAACAACCACACACAGATGTGGAGGTTCCCAGCAGACTTCTGGCACTGGGGAGTAAAGGCTCCTACGAACTCAACCAACTTAGGGATATTTACCTATCACCTTACTCATTTCTTGCCTGTCTATCATATTTCTGCTGCTCCACTGCCTTTCTCTCTTTTCTGAGTTTCTTAAGTGGATCTGAATTGTCCTTGTACTCTTGAATCTATCACAGGAAGAAGAAAAGGAAGTCCGACAGAACAAAACTATTCTACAGATGATGAATAGGACAGTGTTCACCCACAGTTTGGGAGTGAAGCTCACATTTCAAGAAAAGCTTTTCCAAAATTAATACATATATATATATATAATATATATATATATATATTTGCTTTTTTCCTTTTAGATGTTAACCCACTATGTAAGAAAAAACATCAGAAAACACTACAAAGGACCCAGTAACCAACTGTGTTCACTAAGAGGCTCAAAAGATAATAGTGGAAATACATAGATGGAAGATATGTTGCAAGTCTCATGAGCCCCACTTACAGCTGTAAGGAAACCAGGATGAAAACATGCACAGAGCTGGGTCTAACATTGAGCCTGGGGGGCTTGGGCTCACCTACAAGTAGGAATGAATGCTCATTTTTCATCTTTTTAAATGTTATATAAGCACTTCTTGCACTTCCCTGTGCTGAAGAAATCTGAGGACACATGTTGAAAATGCAAGTGGACAGAATAAAATTTATTGTGCTTCCCTAGATAATTGCTTTCACTGACATTTGTATGAATTTGGGCAATTTATATTTGAAATTAAACCACTCTGTTGAGCAATAGCACCTGTGAGATGCCATCTGGAATATAGGTGGAGGCTAATTTTCTGTTAGGGTCCCCACATCATACACTCAAAGGTTTCCCTTTAACCACACAGTAAAAACCCCAACCCAAATAAATACTGAGAGGAATAGAAACAGACTGTTTGCCTTGAGGGGAGTAAGGTAATATTTCTTGAAGCTTGATGAGGTCTCATGACAGATGGGAGTCTAATGAGTCTGAAGGAGAACAATAGATAACTGGTATGGCATCTGCCCACTTACAGATAGCAAACTATGATATGTGTCAGCCTTCTGTGCAAACACAGAAATGATGTTCATACACAACTGGTGTACGATATTAGGATAAGATCAAGAGAAGATAAGATCTGGAAGATTAAATGCACAAGTAAACTGCTTGTTGCTTTTAATTAGAGCAAATACTAAAGTGGTTGCCTTTATTGAATTTTAAACCATGTCTCATGGCAGTAAAATACTTATCCTCACTAAAACTGCTATCTCACCTGGTTTTGTGAAATACAAATATCACAGCTATAACACGTACCTCTGGCACTAAGACTTTTCATGCCTGCTCATCTCTATCAGGCCTTTTTTATAACATCTAACATATTTTCAACCACAGCCCACTATATGAACAATTACTTCTAGTTCTATTAGTTCTGTTTCTGCTTCTTCTGATTTCGATGTAATTTTTTTCACAGTTCAGTGTACTGTGCATATCTTCAGCTGTAAAGCTACAGAGATACCAGCAGCAAATGGAGCAAATTTGTTTCTATGGAGCTAGGAAGGTTTGGGATGCTGATAATTTTATGAGGGATACATGTACTATTATAATATGTGAGAGGCTGGATGCATGTTACCATATCATGTAGGGCCCACGGGTTAATTCTGGTATTTCTTTGACATAAGCCTTCCATATTCTCTCTAACTGCTGCTGTTTTTTTCTTCTTTTTTTTTTTGCTCTGGGTGCAATCCCTGATGAAGATGAGCCCTCTAGATCAATTATCTCTGTCTTCCACTGTGTGTAGTTGTAAAACCAACCTATAATACATTATCAGTTGACAGAGGGTAATAGTGACTATGGGATTGATAGCAGAGATGGGGACTATGTTTATTTGGACATTAAGGCCTTTATAGATTGCTTCTGAAATTCATTCTTTCCGGAATCATGCGAGACCCAAAAGCACATGGCTCTCTGATGACTCATGCCTAAGGGACTGTCTAGAGTCAGAAGCTCTCAGACTTTTGTGAACTTGACTGATCCCACAGTAATTTTTTCTCTGTGTTTAATACCAGTCCATGGACATTTATGCTTGACAGGTATCTGACATATTTCACTCTCCTACAGGATGTAATTTGCTCAGGTTATAAACAAACAAAACCCTATGCAGATGCTTCAAATTTATGTGGGTTTCTGATACTTCAATTGTATTTCTTCTAGGTTATGGCTCCCTAAAAACAATACAGCATATCTAGATATGCTTATTTCTGCTATTCCTGAACATCTCCACTACCAAACCAGTCAGACTTAGCACTTCAGTTTTTCTATGCGTGTAGTATCATGCACACATGATTTTGAACTGATAAGGGTGATATAAGCAGGAAATCTCAGACGGCAGGATACACAGATTTTGGCAGCATTACTTACCCCCTCACTGAAGGAATTTTTGTTGTTGTTAAGACTTGTTTACTTACTACAACATTAAAATAACTTCTGCCTTTACCTTCAGCATAAAAGAAAAGCAGAAGTGTGCTTGCCCGTGTTGCCCTCTACTCACAAACGCATCAGCAATTTGCTTTACCTCAGCAATAGGGGACTGGGTATGTTAAGAGAGTAAACCAGACAACCAAGCATTTGAAGTCACATCATTTTCTGTTTAAAAAATAAAACAAAATCCTAATGAACAATGACATATTTTCGAAGTATTTTTGAAATAAAGATGTCAGTGTTATAAGTGTTATACTTTAATTTCAACTATTTAATAATGGAATTTTAACTCCTAAATCAAGCTTCATTGTCAGAATTTTTCTTTTGTGTATTGGAATTCCCTCTGTACAATACTTTGCATGCAGCTAATTTTATTATTAACCTCACAGCAGCAGTTTCAGTGAATTTCAGCACTTAGCAGAAATAGCACTTTCAACATAGAAGACCTTTGTGATCTTGGATCTCTCTGTTTAGTTCAGAAGTAGTGCCATTTGATCTTTTTCCCTCATCTTTCTGTTTCCTTTATCTCATATTTTTTCTTGATACATCAATGCTACTTGTGCTGAGGTAGATAATTCAGCAATGTAAAGGCAATTGAAAAATATAAAACCACAATCATGCTCAATTTCAGTGCAAAACAACTGACAACAATATCTTTGACTAAATAAGCTTAACAGCAAGCACCTCACTTAAGCTGAAGTTGCTACCATATAGCATACCTGGTAATGCATTAATATATGCATGATGTAATCATATATTTCTCCAGCAAGTCGGTTTTCTGGTCTCCAGGGAATAATAACAAACTGAATTCCTAGTAATGGAACCAGGATTAACGTGGCTCTGACAGCTTTCATATACATGTTGGACTCAGCACGGTGGGTATCTCTTAGCTTTGTCACCAAAACTCGGACAATGTTAAGCAAAAAGAAAAAATTGACCTGTAAAGCAAAGCCATTATAGGTAAAAGCAACCAAATTAAACAGGCATTCAAGCCAAAACCACAGAACACAGAAATGACTTTAAAATGCAGTTTCCTAGCTTCATTGTAGCTCCCAGTGTGCAGCCCCCTGAGAGTCAGACCTTGAAGAGTACCTTGAACACCTTCAGAAAACAGACGTTAAGCTGCTGTATGTGCTTCCCTGAGGAACCTGAATGGATGTTTGGGATAGGCAGGGATCAGTTCTGCATGTTTTGACACTGATGTGGTCAAACTGAGGATCTCCAAGGAACAAAACATCTCATAGAGCTTAAGCACAAAGGGTGAATTATCCCCTGGGAAATGGCTGCTCTGGAGGCTACCAAGGTGTCATGCTTTGTGCTGCAGCCAGGTAAGAAACCCACAGGCGTATGGAGCCTCCAGGGTACACACATTCTCTGAGGGATCTGCTCTGGCTCATGTGTGCTATCACTTCAGGATTGTGTGAGCAAAGGGCCAAGTCTGTTCCTGAGAAAACCTAGGCTCAACTTTGCCTCCATGGGACTGTAGGGTCCTATGTATGCTGCCCATAGGTAGCAAAACAAGCTGGAACAGGGCAGAAAGGCCAAAGAGTTGAGAAAGTTTTGCACCCTACTCTTTTGATCAGCCCTTCCAAGTAGCCATTATCTGAGTTCCAGAATCATTTCTAAAAACCTGACTCCAGTCATGGCTGCTCAGCACAGGGCCACATTGCCCTGACTTCACAGAGCTCCTGGCAGGATGTGCCTGGGAGCACATGGGCTGATAATGAGCCCTGAGGACATCATAGGTACCACAGATTTCCTTTCTCCCCAGTATATAACCAGGCCACCTTTCCTACTCCATTACAATACCAGCAGGCACCAGTGCTTATGAACTTCAACAGACTTCTATAGCAACCATTTTTACAATAAGTATCCTCTTATTACATAACTAAAATAGATATTTTAATAGTCCCAAATCCATGCATATGTGAGAAATCTCACTTGGATCTTTCAAAACAATAAACCATGAATCAGTAAGCTTTCACAAAGCACTTTATAACTTCTTAGCTACTGAGAGACCTTTCAGCTGTTTTACATTCACGCTCTACTGGAAAAAAAAAAAAAAAGGAATAATAAATGACTTCTGAGATCCCATTCAGCATTAAATCTAAATCTTATTCTCCATCCTCCTCTGACTTCACTCTCTCTACTTAACCTTCACTTTAAGAACTTTTTGAAGTTACTGTGGAAGGTGAAAAAAAGACTCTGCAAAGGTAAAAAGCCTCAGCTCCTCTGAGTCAGGCTACCACTATGAGATTTCTGTAGCAAATCATGAAGGACATTGTATAAACAGTGACAACTTCAAGAGAAAAATAAAACTGGAAACAGCATAAGAACAAGACAGAAAATATAACATCTTTTTTATTTTAAAAACAGTTACAAATTGCTCTGCTTCCATAAAACCAGCCTCTCCTCTTTTCTTTGCAGCTAAAATGTGCAGACTTGGGGCTTGGTGATCAAAATAAAGGCTGACTGGCATCTTCTAGAAGCTGGCTTTATGACAGCAGCAGTCAAGATCAAGCCAATAAACCCGCAGCAGATGTGATCCTGCAGCCATGGTAGGCTGAACATGGCAGGGATGAACTGGCTTCTCTGTATTCCTGATGGGCAAAGTTACTTCTCAAGAAGGGGCAGAAACAGCTGTTGTTTTGTTTTGTTTTTTTTAAAACTAGTAGATAGAGGGTTGTTTCTTTATTCAGAGGTATTCTGAGCATTCACCACCATACTCTTTGATCTGCTAGGCCATTTCTGCAGGTATATCCATGCAGAAGTTTGCAAGCAAGTGGAAGCCTGAAAGCTGAAAGCGCATCTTGGATGGCATGCTGAGATGTGTTTGGGACTTGGGCTGAATAAAACTCAGTTACATAGTTCAGTTGGCTTCAAAATCTGCTTATATTTCAGGTGGTTCCTTGGACCGAAAAAAATTTTATGAAAAATATTGAGCGCCTTTCTTTAAAAGAGAAGATCACAAACTGCTTTCAAATTTTCACCAGAAGACTTGAAACACACAAATTTCTATTCTCTACACATTAGCAGCATTTCTAAAACAATTATTAAATGGTTGATAGCAAGTAACATTCTTACCAATAAAGCTGCCATTACAGGTCCATGAACAATATAAAGCAAGTGAGTGTCAACACTCATCCAGCAGCTGGAGGGGAAATACATCACATAATTTATTATTCACTCAGAATGTGTAACACAATTAAATAGTGATAAATTCCTTCAAAAAAAGACATGCTACTCACTTGTCATTGAAGTATTTGGCTCTTGCAACTGCATGAATTGAAGCAGGTACTAAAGGAAACCCTGTAAGGATTAAAGGTATAGGTCAGCCTTGGTGTTTTTGGCTTGAACATCACTGATCATAAAACAAATATATGTAAAGTCCCAGCTTTCACCCAGCACCTCAAGGGAAGCCACTGCTCTGACAGGTAGCAGAATTGAGCAAATGTGTACTGAACCAGGGGGAACGTGCCATTCTTAACATACCTCAGTTGTGTACATCCTGACTTTAAGTGGCAATCTGCCTCCCCCTCTCCCCTCCCCATCTATCTTCCTTCAGTTTCTGTGTATGTAGTCTCCCTTTCCAACAGGCTAGAATCCTGGGAGCTTCAACACTGACCGCACCTTGTACAACCTTGCACATACAGACAGCTGGGGTTCATCTACTGCTGTCTGTCCTTTGCAGAGAGCTCTGTGTACACTCTTGGACACAAACACTTTTAGAAGAGGCAGAGAATACTCAGACTAATTCTTGAATGTTCTTGCCACAGAACACAGGTCAGCCAATGCTGGAGTGAGATTACAGTAAAAAAAAAAAAAAAAAAGTATGTAAATAGGACACTCTGCACTCTCCAGGCATCTCTAAGCAACAGCTACTTGCTTTACTGCTAAAATAAGTTCTAACGGCAGTTTAACTTCAGAGAACAATGCAGCTGTGGGAGAATAAAACGATGGATTGTCTTCTCTTTTATACTGTTAGAAAATGATTACTTGGCTTCTTGCTGCAGAATGCTTTTTTAGAGAAATAAAAATATCTGAACAGAAAAAAAAGAGTTTCCATTCTCAGGGTGACCTTACGGGACTAGCAGCTTCAGAAGGTCCTTTTGTTTTGGAAATGGAGCAAGTTTGATCCAGTTTTGTTGACAGACTACGTAGACTGAAATGCATTTTTAAGGGACGGCTCTTTAACAGTAAAAAGCATTGCAAGTAGATTGCTCCACATGATGCCTTGGGACCTTTTTCTTCTGCTAAATGCATTAACCTAAAATATTTGGCACAACAAATTCTCATGCAGATCTGAAGAACACAACGGAAAGTTTTCATTAATAAGGTAAGAAACTCTTGACCATCTATAGCTCAGATTTCAAGCCACAGGCTGGTCCATGCAGCTAGATGTTGCTCTTGCCTTAGAAAGGGCCAGTGGCAGTGAGAAGGTGAACACCAAGAAGGCCTATAGTGTCCTAATGACCTCACTGTTTCACTTCAGAGGTCCCATATATGTGTTACGAGAGCCGAGCAACTCAGAAAAGGTCCTACTTGAGCCATCCGAAGAGAAGGCATGCCATACCCCCGAAGGTCATGCCAGGTCCTCTTTGAAAAAATCTGGCAATCATGCTTAATTTTATTTCCAGTTGGATTCAGAAGATAGACTGCTTCAGCACTGCCCAAATAAATGATTCCCTTTTCAATTTTATGTGGATGAAGCAGCCTGAAGCAGCCTGATGGAGCAGAACGCAGTTGGATGCACCCACCTGATGCTGTTATCATGCCCTGAATAAAGGTGATTTTCTGACCCACTGAAACAATAGCACATGAAGAAGGACACTCTCAGCAGCAGGTGCCAAAGAAGGTGTCATCTGAGGGCATCCATCTTCAAATACATCCACCTGTGTCAGATTCCGTTCAATCATCTGCAACGTTTTGTGGAAGTGTTTTTGTATTTGTTTAGATTTTTATTTTTTTAAACTAAGTTATTTTACAAACATCAATAAAGATTTTTCCAAATAAAATACTGTAGATTGTCTTGCACAGGAATTAGTTATAACAAGGAATAATGAGTATATTCATCTTGTGTTGTACATTTACCTTGATTTTACGAATTATAATTCAGAGCATGAACTGCTGTTGTTGCTCTGCATTGCCCTTTGGGAAAACATCTCTCTCTTCATTGATTAACACAGCTGGACATTTAAAGACAGACCGTGTGAGTACTGATTTTGGAAGCAGAAGAATTATACTGATTTATGCAAACGTTAAGGGTGGCCAGGTAGTCCTAATTATTAGCAATAGGATCTAATGACTTCTACTTCAGTCAAAAGGTGCAAATGACTACTTTGTGTGGTAGTATCCACCTAGTTTCATTACTATGGATGCAGACTTCACAAAGTTGTGTTGCTTTCTATTAACCTTTTCTCTCTCAGTATATCATCACACCATTCCCACAGACATTGCTTAGTTCTGGGACAGTGCTGCAGATACTGATGAGTATCCTTTCAGTTATCTTCACTGAATTACGCATCAAGATACCAGTAATGCCCTCAACCATATTTCAGCTAGCTCATAAGCCTTCACACCAAGCCAGCTGTCCCAGTTGCACAAGATGCATTACCTAAAGGGAACAACACTTAGAAAAATATGTTACTGCCCACTTTTCTCCTGCATAATGTGATACAGAATGACAGTACTTCAGGAAGTCTTACGCTACATGAAGACAGCAAATGTTTTAACTGGAAGGAAGGGTATAAAATTACTCTTCATATAGGGCTTCCATTTTCAAAAGCAGAGGGCTACCAAACTTTGTACATTCAAATATTCTGAACTATGAAAACTGTGATAGCTGCTATTTGAAAGCAAATAACTCCCCCCCAAAACAAAACAACAACAAAACAACTTTCTGCTTCGCTATTATAATCCCGTTAGCGTCTGCTACTGGATGCCCAACTAGCAGTTGGATTCAGGGTTTTAAAGTTCTTCAGAACATTCAGGTTCATTTTTCTCCCATCTAACCGATTGCCATTTTTTCCTCTATTAAAGCAGGAGAGCTGTTTTTCACTTTCCTACTGTAAATAAAATAATGAAAAATGAAATGATGTTGATCAGGCATTACATTTGCAAGAAGGATGAAAAATAGAAAGTACATGCTTTATGCTTCAGTCTGGGATTGCAAGAGATGGTGCAAGCAAACCATAACGCAGGGAGATGATGAACAAAGTTCTGTCATTTACTGCTTAGTGCACCAGTGGGTTTTGAAATACAAGGCCTGGCTCACCAGAAATTGGAACGAGACCAGAAATTCACAGCTCCCAAGCTGGAAAAAAGCTATTGCTAATGATTTTCTGTCAACTCTGATTCGGACTGAATTTACAATAGAGATTTAAATGTGAAAGAAATGGTACTTCACTCCAATATATTGGTTGTATTCATGCGGCCTTTCATTGAACCAGGCAGTACAAAGAATAAATACCTGTTGTTGCTAATAATTAAATGGCAACAACTCCCTCAGTGAAAACAGAAGTGATCTGCATATTTGGAGCTGAAGGAGGAGATTAGACATGATTTCTTGGTCAATACACATACTACCAGAGAGACTTTGTATAGCATTTGTAACCTCTTCCGTAGTATATCACTGAGATTTGCTAATTGACACCCGAAATGCCTTGACACTGCTGTTAGACAAAATAAGAACAAGAGACATAATCTACTCCTCTGTAAAACGGTATCTTCTCCCTTAAAGTAACATCTGCCAAAGTATACCCGATATTGGATTCAGTTTCAGAAAAGCTCTGGTTCTTCTTTGTATGTGCTGCATTTTTACAAACTGGGAGACACAGGCATTGATTTTCCTCCTTGTCACTGCAGAATAAATATGCTTTTATAGCAGATTAATATTTTTGCATGCAAAGCGACAAACCTAAGCATGTTCTGTTCAGGTGAGAGATGCACTTGGATAACAATCTACTTCACTCTCAAAGCTTTGTTTAACAAAGCTTAACCATTTTTTTCAGCAAATCCCAGGGTGCAGCAAGTAACAGATAATGACAGCTGTTGACATTTTTGTAACTCACTAGACTCACACAAACAAACACACTCAAATTTAGGACCCAAGAACTCAGTCCTAAGCTATGCCTTAGTAGCATGAGTACAACGCAAACATCTGAAGCATCCACTAACTTGCTACAAAGCACACCATACATACCCCAGCCCAAGAGGTAGTACCAGTGCAAGCGCTGCTCCTCTGCAAAGACAGCCACCACAATCAGCGTGTGCAGGTAAATGCCTTCACACAGCATCCAGAAGTAGTTGCAGCCCAGCATGTACTGGTGGAAAAACTGCAGCACTTTGCAGCTTACCTGCCAGGCAAATGAGATAATGTCACACACCTGACTAGCATTCCACATCTAAGCAGGCAAAGGTAAATTACAATTCTATGCTATAAGAAAGCAAACTGAAACAGATGCCCGGACCTTGCTGGGTTTGTTTGCCACATATCAGCGACAGGGATTTAAAACTTTATAAATGAGACAAATAAAGCAAAAGGCCTTCAGAAAAGAGTAAAAAATTCTATTATAACAGCACTCCAGAAGTAGTCTGCAAAAAAATTCCCTTCAGAAGTCCTTAGTTCCATGTTGTTTAGAACTGCACTTGTTTTTTAGAACAAGCAGCCTGTTCTAGAAGAAGGCTTTGAGAAAGACATAACTTGGAGCTCTAGTTTGGTGATTTCTTTCACTTTACTCAGAATTTTCAAAGACTTGCTCAGCTCCCCTGTGAGTCAGTCACACCTCTAAAAGCAACACCCAGTTCTGAACTCCCTCCTTTGAGAACAAGTGCTGCAGGCAGTGGAGATGAAAAGACATGGAGATAAGTGAGGCTGTGAAGCTGGACAGTGGTTCTTGCCTGTGGCTCAGATGAGAAATTGAGACTTCAAGTTGCTTGGTGAGCAGATGGTGGAACGAAACACCTTGTGTCCATTCACCAGCTGGTGTGGGAGGAGACCACTCCTCCTTTGAGAGGCTCTGATGTCCATCTGCTTCCACCATGTCCCAGTGCCCAGGAGGCCTATGGAGCAGGAGGGTGATGCAGGGATCTCTTCAGGGAGCACCAGTGGCTACATAGACACCTGAGGTGCCCTCAGTGATGGCAAAATGCCAGTTGCCACTTGAACCACAAGAAAATATTCCTTCCCCCTCACTTCTCCAGTTGGTTTCCAAGCTAAATTACCTGGTGTAGAGGCAATGTTTTTGCTAGGACTGACTTGTCTCTGACATTTCAACCATTCAGCGGAAGACTGTGTGCCCCGTGTCTGTCTGGAGGACTCACAGTGCCCCTCTGGTACAGAAAAACAGGTTCGATAGTGATTCTGTTGTTGAACAGCGTTCCCAAAGCAATTCACAGAACGTGGGCATTTAGCTTTGTTTCAATATTTGCAATGCAGCTTGTTGCTCTGAAAATAGAAGATCACTGACAGTGCAGCTAAAAGAATTCAGATAGGATTAACTTGAAGGACTTTTTTTTTTTTTTTTTCCATTTCTTCTGCTTGCCACACAGAGAAAAGCAGTCACATAGTTTTTCCACACTGTGTCTCAACAGTTCCTACAAAGTATGCTGAAAAAGGATAAAAAAAAGAAAAAAGAAAAAAAGAAGGATTTGCTGTTTTCAGTGAACTTTCTGAGTGAGGGAGTAACTAACTACATGAACAACGCCAGCTCTTCTGCAACTTTTATCTGTAGCTCAATACTTGAAATACAGAAAGCATACTGCCTGAAGACGAACTATCTTTGTTTCCTGAAGAACAATACATCTAAACTTAATTTGCTTCATTTCCTCAGCATTTCCTTCTTCCCTGTGCCCTCCACATGAACTCGTGGCTTTAAAAATAAAATTAAGCACCTATGTTTTAGAGTAATGGCTATGCAGACAGCTCATGACTCTTTTGAGTAATGTAATCACTTGCTATGCAGTAAGTTACAGACTGCCATTGGCAAGACATGAAGGATGCGTGTGATTAGTACTTGGATCCACATCACATTAATTTGAGAACTAATCTGAAAAAGTTACCGCGAACAGTTTAAGCACAACAATGTATTGCAATGAATTATGCTGAATTCCTATCAATCAAACTACAGTGAAAATCAATCTTCACTTTGGATGAGCTAAAAAATGCAGCAGGCTTCAGCTGTGGTTGAGTGCTGCCATGGAAATATTTTCCTCCCATGAAAAGCGAGTGTTTTTCTTAGATCAGAGCAACCTGTTGCTGATGAGAACTGGATTCATGTGTGGTGTGAATAAAACATGGCAAATGTAGCCACACATCTCAGTGTACATTAGCCTTAGCTGGGAAAACTACAGGACTCTGAAGTTTTGTGAAGTGCTTGTCCTTATAGAAACAAATAAAATGAAATTGCAAGATAATACAGGAGCAAATCTTTGATCACTTCCATGCTTGATAACTTGGAGATTTAAAAAAAAAAAAAAGGTTGGGTGTTTTGTCTTCAGTTGAAGTTAAATACATTTTGATGCAAGCTCTGTCTGTCGTATCTCACACAGTATGCAGCATGGTCAAATCCAGGATTCAAAGGATTATCACAGCACCAATACTGCTGCTACTACCAGTAGGACTCATGATAGAGAGTAAAATGTCATCAGCTCTTGGTCTGTGGGTGTGCACTTAAGCTGCAGGGGAAAAAAGGGGGTCAAATAATAGAACACGGTCAGGCAAGACCAGGTTCTACCTAGCAAATCTTGCAAAGAGTTTTGTAACTCATCTGAACACCTCAGCTGCTATATGAAATGAAAAGTTTCAAAAGGATGCTGGAACCGTTTTTTGGAGAAGAAAGAAAAACATCAATCTCCTTTCAGGAGCTAGAACTGGCCTTTGTGATTTTTTTCAGGATTTATTGGTGCATTATAAATAATGCTAACATTCCAGGCTACTAGGAGGGTCCCAAAGTTCCACCTACCTATGCAGGATCGTGCAATTGCATGGCTATGCTGCTGGCATACTGCTCTCCTTGGCTAGGGCACAGCCCCTCCTCACAGATCACAGGATCACAGATTCATGCAATATCTCGAGTTGGAAGGGATCCGTTAGAATCACTGAGTCCAACTCCTGGATCCACACAAGACCACCCAAAAATCAGAGCATATGACTGAGAGCGCTGTCCAAATGCTTATTGAACTGTGGCAGCCTGGGGCCGTGACCACTGCCCTGGAGACCTTGTTCCAGTGCCTGACCACCCGTTGGTGCAGAACCTTTTCCAAATCCCCAGCCTGATCCTCCCTGCTGTTCCCTTTTATTTTGTCCTTCTTTTATTGTGGCGCCCAAAACTGTACACAGTACTCAAGGTCCTTACATGCCATTTCCCTGCTAAACTCTCCCCTATTGGCTGACAGAGAGAAAGCAACAGTAATAATTAATGCAAAATTAAATAAAAACCAGAATACTGCCTTCATCAAAGTAACAAAACATAACATCCACTACTAATTGATTCTGAGCAGGTCTTTCTAGTAATTCAGTCAGAATAAGGCTAAGTTTTAGCAGAGGGAGGGCAACTCGCCCAGATCCCTGTGTCCGTGTTCCTGTGATGCTTCCCCTGTGGCTGAGGGGCCACAGGCTGGAGTTGGGAGCCCTGGGTTTCACAGCCTGCCTTGCCAGCTCCGCAGTGCCTGGCCCATCACCACAGGGGCAGGATGCCTGGCAGTGTGCAAAGTAAAGCCTCTCCTCAATTGTTCTCCATTCACTGAAGTGCCCCAGGCTGACATTTGCAAGCAATAAATTGCTAAGAATAGGCCAAACAAGGTTATTAGTTTTTGGCCAAGCCAGCTACATGGGACATGACTATAGCTGTACATTTCTCTGTTTAAAGGGAAATAAGCATGTCTGCCTTCACTGAAGATCAGTCAGAGTGGGCTCTCTTCATGTCTGCAGAACCCCCCTGTGCACAACAGCTCTTCTTAAGAAGAGTTGTGCTGCTCCCCAACAGAGACCAGACAGGATTTATTCCAACTCAGTTTGAAGGCAATAAAATGCATTCTCAGACATTCTTAGCATGTTTAAGGAGTAACTTGAAGTTTGGTTATTGACCTGCCTTACGCATTTTTTTTTCTGGTTATGAGAATGCTTTTCTATGAAAATATTCTTAAATTCCCAGTATCCATATGTTACACAAATAAGCAATAAAAGGACTTTCCAAAGCAGGACAGTGCTAAGCACTGTAGCTGTAAATCATGGACTATCAGAATGTCATACCATTATACAATATATCTACTGTGAGTCATCCATTAAACTGTGTTCCAGTCAGAAAGCTGGCGCACAGGGACTCAGGCTAAGATTAATGTTTTAATATACTTTTAAACCATTTACAGAACAAAATGTACACAGTTGCTTAGAGGGTTCCTAGGTTTTGTGTTACGAGAAAGCAAAATATGAAATTAAACATTGAGGGATATTTTTAACAGCATCCCTACCTATGCCTACACTGTGAGAAGAAGCCAGCCTGAAATTAGGCATCATGGGCAGTGATTAACACAGCCACATCCATACACCCCAAGCTCCCAGCTGCAGTCACTGTCCTGGGGCTGCAGCCTGGAACCCAGCAGGATAGGGTGGGGGTCCTATGGGGTCCATGTGGTGAACCCAGCACTGCAGTAAGCAGGGAGCAAGGCAGAGCAAGGTACATATCCTTGTGCTTAACTGGTTTCCTCAGCTGAGGCAAATCTCTAGTGGATCCACACACCTTGCACACACAGCCAGCAAGTACTTTGCTATGACAATCTCCTGTGAAAGCCTTAATGGCTTCTCATGGTCATTGTGGCCAGGTAGGAGGACTGCTGGGTTAGATGGTGTCAGCAAGGTGAGTTATTGAACAGCAAGATTTCCCTTCTGGATGCTAGCTGGTCCCATGAGCTTAATGGAGCTGCTAAACATGCTGTATGATAAGAAGGATGTCCAAGGAAACAAAAGCAGGAAATCTGAAGAAAGGTGTTAAATGGGACTGAAGATGCAGAGATTTTGCTGATTTTGGTATCAGCTGTTCTGAGTGCTCACTTCTCACTGCCACAGTGGCAGGACCTGCAGGGTCCACAGACAGTGGAAGTATGTAAAAATGTAGAAGTATGACTGACTTTTCACAGGGACTGTTGAATCTGCAGTTTGGTCTCCATCCATGCTGAGACTGTAGGTCTTCCTGGCCTTTCTTGCAGAAAAGATTCAGGCCCCAAACCTAAGAACAAAGTCTGAGGTCTGAGGCCTTCAGCTGCAGGACCATGATGCATTTTGCAATATAGGATCCTTTCTGAGGGAAACAACACTCATCCTCCCAAGTAAGAGGACACATGTTGGGAAAACACTGCAGAAATAAAATCTGAAGAATCTGATGGAGCCTGCGTTGTTTTGACATGGAAATACCTTGAGTCTGGGCTACATGAAAGCTATTGTCCCCCCTTTTGAGACTCTGCTTTGAGACACTTGAACCTACTAAGAGATACTGCTTTAAAAGAAGAGAAAACAAATGCAATGTATAATTTCTAAATTATTCCTGAGGAAAGGAAAATGAGGAAATTTGTCCCAAAATAAATATTTAGTCTCTTAAATTGTTTTTTCTTCCCCCCAAAGCCAGCTGTTAATTTGATGGTGTCTTACAATTGAGAAAATAACCAGAATAACTTTGTTGTGGAAGCTCAGATCTTTCTCAGAGGCGGTGGCTGGCTGATTTCAGTCCAGATTTAGTTGTTCCATAAAAACCACAAATGTTCTTCACAGGAGTGTAATTTCTGAATGCTGTGAACATCCTTTAATCATCCATACTTCATCTTCTGGGCATGGCACGGCACATCACATTAGTGAATCTGACACCACCAGGATTACACAGTGCTTTGTTTTCTCCATTACTCTGAGAGTTTTGAGGATATAAACAAGAATATAAAGACCTTGGGAAAAAATGATGGGAATTACTGCTCTGTTTCATGCCATTTAAACATTGACAGCTCTGTCTTAAAATGAATGCAGATATTATTCCAGCCTGAAAATTTGTCAGAGTTCTGCATTAATCTCTCTGAATTTCATTGTGGGGAGAAGACTTGATTGTTCTGAGGAGTTTTGAATTTGTATTATACTTCAGAATAGCTTTCAGTCATCTTTTTGGACTTGCACTGGTTGCAGAGATCCCTGTAAGTATTCTACCTGGAAACAGGAGGAAGAAAAAGATGTACTAAAATGAAAACCTCCAGAGATTCTTTAAGAGGGACAGGAAAGATCTGGAAATAGTTTAATGAAGAATCAATTTAATTTGACAAGAATGGAGCCTCCTGAAGCTCAATCCTGAGCATAACACAGGAAACAATAATAAGGATCAAAGCACATTTATCCTTTGTGGAGCTCCATCCTGCATCTTCCCAAGGGGACTGCTGACAACCATAGGCCACACAGACCAGTATTTTTGCCACTTATCTTCCCTGGTGTAAGTCATGGATCTCTCATTTGAAAACATATATTTTAAAAGCCTTAATCCTACATCAGAAAGAACAGAAAATAGCAAGAAACAAAAACTGTGTGCAATAGTGAGAAGATAACACTGTTGCTGAAATGCTGTGAATCTCCTCTGTATTCTTGGGCTCACACACCCTGTTTATTCCTTTGAGAACAGGGGAAGCCAACAGTGTTGTAACCCCACAAATCACAGTAACTACTTCACAGAGTTATCTTCCTACACAACTCCTTTTTATTTCCACTGTTGTACCATAATAGGGAGGAATGTCTAATATACTTGGGCAGACAAGATTTTCATTTGAACTGGGCAATGGTGAGACTTTTCATAGTGCTCTACTCTACATGACAGTACTATTTTTTTTTAATATTACTACTACCATGACCTTGCTTTACTCATTATAATGCTAATTTGAAATGCTTGGGAATGGGAGGGGGTTACGTGCTGCTGGCCCTGTTAGATGGAGGAAGAACAAGCTGCACCAGCAGGAAGAGTGGCAAACTAGTTCAAAAGCTTTGATGTTTATCTACAGAAGGAGGCAAGAATGGGATTCAGCATTCCATATCCCATGTCTACCTCAGCAAGAGCTAAGCCCACACAAGGCTTCCAGGAGCTTCTAGTGGAGGACTGCTCCTTGCTACGGACTCCATAAAACTGCAGTTGAAATTGAACCTTTCACACCACATAATGTCAGAACTAAGGGAAAAACTGCTACATGGAAGATGAATGGGCTAGAAAATGCCTGGAGAAAGAAAGCAGGTATTCTCTCCACTAGAACAACAAAGTGATAAAAATACAGTAAGATCTCTTGAAGCTTTTCCAGAAGCATTTCTATCTAATTACTGAGACATTACTGATTTGGGTCTCATCTTCAAACACTGTGGTGCCCACAGAGTAGATCAATTATTCAGTTTCAATTATCAGTTTCTCATTAGCAGAGTTATACCCCCAGTCATTAGCTGTGTCTTTCTTTATCTCAATTTCTTTATCTCAAGTATTTGGTATTAAAATTACTAGTCTTGTGAAATAAGAAAAAATGAAAAATACAGATCTGATATGCAAGGCTATATTAAAAGATTAGGCAGCAAGAGTTTTATTTTGTTTCTGGGCTTTTTAACAGAGAACATAATGTGTTGTTCACAGACAACTCTTTTTCTGCAGGTTGTTCTCAAAAAAGAAGACACACCTTCCTACAAAATCTGTTTAAGTAACAGTATAATTAATACAGTTGCTACTTCATATACAAGATGCAAAATAATTATCTTACACAACAATTTTCAATACATATATACAAGTATTTGTGCATGTGTTCCTGCTCTTTTTGTTCAAATTCCCCAAACCTATTTTTTTTTTTTTAATTCTTCTTATATGGCCATCTGGGCTCACATCTTTGTCTTCCATAATTTCAGTTCCAGATAAATCTTATAGAGAAAGAGAGAGGCGGAGAGAGAGAGAGAGAGAGAGACAGAGAAAATTAAATAACCAGAAAAGAGGAAAAGAAAAAAGGAAAAATTATAATTAAGATGTGAAAGGGTTTGAGTTCCCAATTTATATGAGTAGAATAATCAAATCTTTGCAGAAAAATATATGTGAGTAAAGATGCATTATGATATCTCATGGAAATGATACTTTGGATTTTCTCACACACTGTATTCAGATTCAGGGAAAATGTGGGTGTCGTGATGTTGGGGATGAAATTCCTCCTTTGCTTCTCTTGTCTTTTCTCTTGGTTATTTAACAGAACCTTCTTTTTTCTTTGCAAATGATATGGATTTGTTGATATCCTCATAAATATGTATTCACCGTAAGTACTTTTCCCATGACACTGCATATTTAAGATCTGCTGTGAAACTTTAGGCAGAAAAAAAAAAAAAAAAGCAGGAGCTACTGTGTTGGAAACACATTTATTATTTTGCAGATTAAATACCATCAACTTCACCTCTGAGTGCGGCCATAAATATGAGGTATCTGTGACTCCAAAATTCCTTCCACTCTCTTCAGTATTTCTGTACATATATTTGAGGTAGGAGCCACACACACAAGACTGTCAAGCTCAGAAGACGCACAGGAAGAAAGTAGATAAATGCAGCACATTAGAGGAAGTCACAAGTAGCCATATCAAAATGGACCCAATAAAGCAGAGGATGGAGCAGGTGTAGAAAAATACGAACTATAAAGCCTTCATTTGCTCTGTTAATCAGCACCAAAAACAGAATACACTTTCTAGTGATGTTGGCAGACACGTTGGTTTAGTCTGAACACATTATCTTGCTACCTCCTTTGAGTGCTCTCACTCCATACTTGACTGCAGATCAAAAAACGGAGATCTCAGCTCCTCTTCTCCCCAGATTTGTATCTCAATTCTAGACAGCAGTTCACTGCTGAGTCAAACACATGCAAATTGTATTTGGAAGAAGAAAGTGCAAAGTAAGGCCTTTGTTCATCAAAGCAATTAAGTCAGTATGTAGCTGAAGAGGTGAGGCCAGGCCAACTAACTCAGCTATACTCAGCTGTGCCTACCAGTGAAGGGCACTGGCTTGGCCAACTTCCACGTGCTGATTTCTTTGGGATCAGAGTGTATTCATCCACCCAGGCCCTCTCTAGGAGGCCTGGAAGTTGCCTGCAGCTGTGAAGCACTGAGCCACAGGTGACTGCTTATGGCAATTTTATAGTGCCCGTTGCCATTGCAACCAAGGTGGGGGCTTTGTGAGCTGATGCTCAGCACCCCGCTATCTGTCCTCTGGCTATGTGGCTCTAATGAAGCCTCTGAGAGCTTTGTCATTGACTTCATTGGGGTCAAGATTTCACTCCAAAGATGGATCTAGCCCCAAGGCACCGAGCACAGATTTTTAATGAAATTTTAAATGATTTTTAATGAAATTTTACAGGATGAGAGTTCTTTCTGCGGCTCAAATTTTAATTTAAACCACTTCAGATAATTCACTTCTGCTGTCAGGAAGTATCATTCTTAACCCCAAGATAAAGATCTTACTTCCATTTAGGTGCTATACTATGTGCCAGCACTGTATTTTCAAATATCAAGTGCATTTTCACTGCTTCTCTTGCACAGGATATGTACTATACAGTAAGGAGGAACAAAGTATGATGTTTTAATTACTCCTTTGCTGTTCTATTTTTTTAACCTCCAGATGGTCTCCGTGTCCGGTGATCTTTTCTTTAGTCTATATATTTCCTGCTTTAATTAGCTGACTTAACTGGGAGCACATCTGAGAGACACGTGATGGGATAAAATAAGTGCTAATGTTTAATTGCTTTCACAAAATTAGAAGTAGATAAATAGTTGGGGCCATAATTGAAAGACCTTACTAGAAGACAAGGTGATTGGTGTTGTGACAAAACCTAAGAGATTTCAGGCTTGAGCTAATTTTGCATCAGCCAGGGCTGCAGGAGCAAGGCAATGACTCTCAGCATTGTCAGAGCTGGGTAACAGATCTGCCATGCATATTTATCAGCTGAGGGCTGGATCAGGTTGTGCCACTTTCTGATAGGACTGAACCAAGCTATTGCTCTGATTTACCACTTCCTAAGAAAGAACACAGTGAACAGATTTTTGCAGGGGGTTGAAAAAAGCTATATCCCTCTGGATCAGTCTGGAGCAAGTCTGAGGCTTTTCCCTCTTTTACCAAATTCAAAGCTTTTTACTTTTTACAGATGAAAGATCTGAGCACGGTCAGTTCTGAGAATCTGAATGCTTTGTGCCTAGCTATCATTAACTGTTGAATGAGCATGCCTCGTTTTGATGCAGCCATAATAATTTTATTTGAGTGTAAAGATAGAAAGAAGGATACTTACGGGATCCCTTTTCACAAGGCCTGGGTTAGGCACAACGATGATGAGGTGAGCAATGGTAAACATGGAGTTCAGCACGTAAGAAAAAAACAAATTCTTATGCAGTGTTATCCTTTGACAGCTGAGACTCCTGAAAAATATGGAGTACACGTTGTAAATTATTATTTTTCTTCTCAAGTCACTTTAACAAGCTTTTTCTGGCAATAATTTCTCAAGAATGCCTTTTGGCAAGGCGTAATCGGAAAACACATGCCTTGCATTGCAGCCGTAACCTCTGACAAATTTTTTTGTTTTGTTTTTACACCTGTTTAGTACCACACGCTTTTTAGCCATGTTGCAAAGAGCCATCCAGCTACATTCTCATCCCTTGATGCTTTTCTTTATTTCATGGTAATCAAGATATTAAGTGCTGAAGCAGAACCCTGAGAATTGTTAGATGCACAAGTAGCAAAAATTGGGACCATTGCTTGATAAGAAACTATTCCCTGAAGACTCAAATTCTCAAATATTCTGATGAATATTATTTTCTGCTCTAGGAATTGGTGGTGAGAACGTTGTGTAGGAATCCCCTTAAATTTCAGGGGTATTAGGGTTGGTATCCTGCATGCCTCTGACACCAGCTGAAGAGGTTGTTTTCCTGGCCAGAGGGAGCAGCAGCATGGGGGGGTGGAGGGATATCTGCTATTGAGAGTAGCAGAATTTCCCAAGGTTACAAAATTCTTGCACAGCTAAATCATGACTTCAGTTTCCATCTTGAACCATCTGCCCTTTCCAATTCCTACCAAAAACCTCAGGCCAGCCCCTTGGCTACCCCCTGAGCAGAGAACACCTCCGGAGCTGATTACAGAAAAGTGGTCTGAAGCTGATAGATAATGATGTCTGCCCTCACTGATCACTGAAAGAAAGCTGGTGAAACCTGCAGGTAAAGGAACAGCTAAGACAAGCAAATATTGCTTCCTGCTGAGGCATGTAAGTCTTTCACAGTCTGGAGCTGTGCGTTGGCTGTGACTTTCAGCTGCTCTGTACATGGAGGTTAACACAGAATGCACTTTTTCTAAAAACAGAGAACTCCTTTCTGCTTATCTGTTTGTTTGCTTCCTTATTTATGTATGTATGTATGTATGTATGTATTTATTTTCCTCCTTGGTGACCTGCCACATATCTTTAAGTTGTTCTTACACCTTTTCTGTGAGCCACTGGATGGAATTCTTCCTTTAGTTTAGATTGCCTTGCTGGCTGTGGTCATCATCATCTAGCAATTGTGACTACTTTTGTTTATCTACTTTACCCACCAAGGCATCTTCTTTGTTTCAGGATGTCCGTGAGATGGAGGCCCTTGGGGCTAGAATGAAGAGTACCTCTTTACCCTAGTCTAGATCTTGTATTATTTTAGCATTAGCTATTGGCAGCTGTTAAATACCAGATATAGGGCTAGGAGCACCTTCAGTTTGACATCCTGTAGGATAGAATATTGGGGAAAACAGACTGTTCTTTGGACTGACCTATCCTACACTGTGCTCTTGTGCTTATTTTACTTGTATTTGCCCCCATCACAAATTGAGCTTAATATTCTTCTTCTGCTCCTCTGCACTAGAAGTGTTTGTCTGGTCCTGATTCTTTCCTTCTCTCCATTCTCCATCATTACACTTTGTCTATACTACTGGCATCACTTGTCTTGGGACACTACCATCTACAGTTCACCTTCTGTCTTCTTACAGTCCTGATGACACGCATCCCATCCTCAATAAATCAAAATTTGCCCATCCCTTAGAGCAGTCTCTTTGGTAATGATCACATAGATGCAGACCCTTGTCTCTCCAGCTGCCTCTCTATGTGGCTACAACTACAGATAGCCAGTTTTTTGTGATAGTCCCTGCCATATATGTGGACTTCCACTTTCATTCCTGTCATTCCTCACTGCTTTTCTTGGCTTTTCCCAGTCTTACTTCTCTATAAAATTGGACTAACCTTCCAAATATTTTGCTCCATCTGCTGTCCAAGCTTTTTGCCCTGCTTGTCATCATCCTTCCTTCAGTCTCTTAAACTTTTCTTCCTTGATTACAGCTTTCATGTTAATGATCCAACAGCATCATGAAGTGTACATTTCTCTATCCTCATTTAATTACCTGACATTTTGTGTTTTCCATCAAAATGGCAACGGAACCTGATTTGGTCTGCCTTGAGAGGAAAACTCCTTTTGCCCAATCTTCTCTTCTTTCTCTCTTTCTCAGCATCTCCCCTTATAATAGAAAGTTTGGCTTGACTAATTTTCAGCTGCACTCATGGTCCAACTTATTATCTTCTATACCTCTGCCTTCCTTTTCCTATTTATCTCTTATCTCATTGAAAATTTGCCAGCAATTCTGCCTGGAAACCCTCTTTTTCAATTCCAATCTTATCCATCTACCCATCTTGCCCTGCACATGAACCTGTGCTCAGCAGTTTGTGACATTCTCTTCCTAGCAAAACCCAGGATCGTTCTCCCTGCTGGTTTTGACAGTCACCACTGGTACTCCTTCTCTGACTCTCTTTCTGGCTCTTTTCCAGATTCCCTAATTATTCCTTAAAGGTGTCTTTGAAAGATGCTCTTCATCCTCCATTCAACTTTCTGTACATTCCCTATTCAGCTTTATTAATCATTATGCAAAAATGCGCGACTAAGCTAATCATCCAGACCTAAAATTCCATCTCTCTTTGTGTCACTATGATTCTATCAGTTGTGTCTCTGACTTTCAGTATCTCCTATGATTTACACATTTGTCTCTTATTTTACTTTTCATCCTATGCTTTCTATACTTCCTTTAACAGAGATAGGACATCCTATTCACACACAAGCACCCTTATTTTTGAGTTCCTACCTCCAGTTTTCTGTTGCATTTATGATATTGATTCCCAAGGCATTTTTTGCACTATTTTCTTTGCAGTTCTATTCTGTGAATCTGTCACTGTTCTTCAATTGCAGATATTGAGAACACTGATTTTCACACCCAGGCAGTTATTTTCCATCTCCTGGAGACTTGTTTAACTTTCAAACAATTATTTTCATGCTTTCTACCACATCCTCCTTGGAGAAAACTCTCAACGAATTTCTACAACTGATCCTTCCATACATTATCCTTCTTCTATTTCCTGTAAAAGCTTTGCCAACAATGATACTGGCAGGTACATTCACAACATAACATCTACTGTTCTCACGGACCTAAACTTACTGTACTCCTCAGTTATATTTACAAAAATATATTTGTTTTAATAATTAAATGGGAAGTGCTTTGGAGTCAGGTGTCCCTTTTTTTTATCATTTAAGACAATGGGGTCTCAGTCTGTAACTATAAAAATACTGGAGTAGTGTTAAGATGCATGTAATTGTTGGGCACACTGCTTTATGAATATTCTGTTTCCTATCATAAATTAATTATCAATGCTCACCAATACTGACTCAATATTTCCTTCCAAAAGTACTGTATCTGGCATCTATGATAATTACGAATTTAGATACTTCAAATTCAAAGGAGAATAACCTTTGGCAGGAAAGACTGCTTATATACAGGAAAAATTTTTGCTCACATTCTGAAACAGAAACCTCTGCGAGCTATTAACTGACATGTCTATGATCAAAGGCTACTGTACAGCTCTGAAACCATCCCTTACATTTGATTGACTGTCTGATTGATAGCTTGCCTTCTATTGAAGGTCAAATAATCTATCACTGCCATATCCAGATGGGAGAAGACAGCTGAAGGTAACAAGACTGCTCCCATACAGCTCTACTCTTACTTCCTTATTATTTTAGTTTGGTTTCTTCTTTGTCCTCTCACCTTGTAGCAATTTGTTTTGATCCCTTTTTCTACTTCTTCCTGTAATATTTGTGTTACAAATTAGTAATTGAAAGGAAAGGATAAGCAGAGGAGGAGGAAAAAGGGAGGCGTACTGCTGTCAGGAAGGCTGGTGTCAGATGAGTCTTTCAGCATGGCCTGGGAATGTCAGGATTGAGCCGTCAGTGATTCAGAACTAACACTGAGTCAACACGAGCCTGCTTTCCTCACTGCAAGGTCCCAGAAGTATAGAATTCCTTTTTGGACCATTTGGGGTAGACATTTTAACCAAATCCTGTCCAAGCAGCCACAAAGAGCTCTGGAGCCTGGCTAGAAGATTTCAGATCCCAGTCTTCTCAGTGCACTACTGTAGCTGTGGTTTTGTGCTCTATTTCTTAGAAGAGATGGAAATTCAGCAGTTCATTAGGCAATCTCTAGTTATCTCTGTACCCCATTAACATGATATCACAGCCACTCATCAAACTGATTCTCTGGAAATTACCAGGATTAATAACCCATATTTTTTATTCACCTACTTTGAGCCTATAATTTTACAGATTCCTATTACAGTTTATGCAAAGTCCAACGTTGCACTTCCTGTTTCATAGGTTTCACACATTACTAAGCATACTCTTTTCCAGACTGTATGGACACCCTGATCTCATCCATGGTGAACTTGTTTAGGGATCAGCAGCAGTTGAAGTAACTGGGCAGAAGATTTACATAACACTATTGAGATAATGTTTACTAGAAGGCACGCAGTCTGAATATATCCATAAGTCTATGAATCCAACCAAAATATAAAAGTCAATCCTATCACATTTCTGCTGTGCTCCAGCTAGTAAAAATTATTTGGAGTCTGTCTGAATTCATTCAGAATATCTAGGTCCCCTTGTTCTCTAACTCATGACTTCTCACCTGAGTTATGGAGTATCTCAACCTCTCTTCTGAAACTACATTCCTTCAGTATTGGTTACTTTATTTTACTCTCATTAAAAATAATTCCATTCTTCTGTTCTGCCTTAGAAACACTGTTTTCTGTTTCTCTTCATTTTCATGTGGAGATACCATTTCTTTACCATCTCCAAGAAGAATTGAGTCCTCTACCAAAAAGATGCTAAAAGTTCAACTATTCCCTTGATTTTATTGACTGGAATGTATTTGGAATAATTAACCCATAATATTTGACCTGTTAACAGATATATTTCTCAGATTTGTACATGGATTTATCATAAGATATAAGGAGTGCATTTTCAGAAAAGACTGCAAAGGTAATATAAATCAAAGTTGAGGCCAGAAACAGGCTAAGGTTCCTCATGTAAAACTTGAGTTAAATAATACAGGGTCTTTGAGACTACAATTGCTTTAAGCTCTGGAACAAGTATTTGGTGTCTCATGGAGCAACTTTCAATGCAGATTGTTAAAGTCAGACAAAGTCAAACTACCCCTTGCTCTCTAGAGGCAGAGGTTCAGCAAGAGCATCTTTTTAACCCCAATTTTCTACAATTACTATATACATTTAAGCAGGAATTTTGTGTTTGCTATGTAATGACGGGTTCGATAAATCTTTGTATTTGTATTTTTGCAGCCAAAACACACATCTTAGAAGTTCAGTTAATGAAGTTGATGGTATCTTACGATCCAGCATGTAAAGCACTTCGTGTTGTACTGAAGTTACTCAGTTATGATGCAACACATTAAATCTATCAGATCCAAGATACTTAAAAAATGCCATTTAGTCTAGACATATAAAACCTCTGCACTACAAGAGTCATACGAAATGTTTATAACTAAATGGCTGTGACAGAATATGCTCTGGGTGTACTTCATTCTGATTACTTGGACTTACTGGTGACAAAATTCCAATGATTACAGAAATACCCTTTGTTTTAAGTTACTGCTACAAGATCAAAGAATAGAAAAAAAAAAATACCAATTTGTCCCCTTACAGATTTTGAAATTTCAATGTGTGAAAAATTGCATTCAAAAATAGTTTCCACGGAGAATGAATCCTGCTTTTTTTTTAAAACAAAGCACATATAAATTCATGATTTGGCATGAGTGGGAAGGTGTTAATTTAGAAACTGCTCATAATTCACAGTTACTATCTTGGTCAGTAAGATTTGAAAAAAAATGAATTTGGTTTATTTGTTATATTTGACTACCGATTTGATAGATTCAAAGGATGGGGGTTTTTTGGCTTTCAGTTTTATAGAAATATCAACCAAATAAAAAGAAATAATAAATTGTGACCTATCTATAAAAGTCACACTCTTTTGTCTGTCTACTAGGAAGTAGACTAATTAAGTACATCTGGAAGTATTCTATGCTTTTGGATTACATATATGCCTTTGAGCTTCTGAAATAGATTGATGGCTACACAAAAGAATATCAGATAACTTTCTATGAGAATGATGATAAAGAAGTGAAAAATTGTATTTTGAATGCTCATCAATGACTTGAAAAAAGCTTCGTGCTACTTTAACACAGGCCTATTTGTGTTCTAACATAATCAACAACTTCAGCTTCAAATATTTTCTTGCAGGTTCCAAAAAATATACTCTTTATAATAACAACAGTGATGGACTTCAATTGCTATGGGTTACCATTATTGCATAATTTCTTCAATGCATTCTTTCTTCATCCCTGCATAGAAGATTGTGAAAAAAAAGTTTGTATCCAATCAACTCAGAAAACTTCTCTTGTCCTTTCAGACTACCTTACAGCTATCTTCAGATACATTCTGCAGCTGGACTCCAGTTTCTGAAGTCCCAGAGGCTTGCAGTTTACAGTAATCTTAAATTGACACACCTTAAGAAGATTGCTTAAAAGCTTGGAGAAGAATATATGTTATACAAGTCAGCATAGCTCTGGATGTACAGTAGCTCACGGCAGTTATTCTCTAATATATTTTCTCCACAGTAATCTCCCTGTATCATGTTTACACTGCTACTGAGAAATCCTCTTTGGCTAGAGTATGGTTTAGATATGTCTACATACCTCAGCTTTTCATGTGATTTGACAGTAAAGAAACAAATGGAGCCCTTAATCAGCTAGAAATGTACTGGCATTGGTGTCTTCTAGTTATCATCAGTTCCCTGAAGTGAAACCAGAAGATTGTTCCCAGACAGCCCCTCGCTACTGATAATGTCTGAAACTCTGACTAAATGTCTGAGAGCAAATCTGAGCTTCTACTGCTCCCTCACCGCTGTAATAAGCAGTGTGCAGACAGGTTCACTAAAGTACAAGACTGAAATGCATAGCTAAACTCTATAGCGTAGTTGCAACACTTTCAGTGAATATCAATTTAGTCTCCTTGAAAGTTCTGATATAAACCAGCACTGTTTTTCCTTTCAATGAAAATGACAGGCTGGACACTAGTGTTAGATGCATCCCTAGTGATGAGTTCTGTAAGCACCTACACATGTCATGTCAACAGATCAGTCCCTCAGCAACTGATGAGGGTATTCCTGTCCTTGAAGCTGGGAGGCTTCAAATCACTCCACATGAAGTCACTGCTACTTCTACGGGCTGGACATACCCTCCAAGGAATAACAGGCAACTGCTAAATGAAAGGCCTTAACCAGATTTCCAGTTACACTATTTCCCTATGGATGGCACTTTTACACCACTTTTGAATAATCTAACATCATAATTTTGGCTGCACACCATTGGAAGATGTCCCAGTGGCAAGAGAACCCTGTGCTGATGCTTTTTGTCCAATCAGTATCATATAAAAAGGCACTCAGAATTGCTGGCCATGTTCCCTTCCAAGCTTTTCTTTAGTTACAATATGAGATCCCTCATGGAAAGAAGAGAGTGTTTGTAAGAAACACTTACTTGAAATAGAAGAAAATTGCCAAGGAAATCAACAGGGATGTTATAGACAAAGCATGGCCAACGATCGCCATATAATAAAGTATGAACGCCATCTGAAATTTAACAAAAAGAAAAGGCAAATATGAACAATTTGCAGGCACCCATTATCTTTTCTCATTGAGGAAGAATCTACAAAATCAATCTATATTGTATTTCTTTTCTTTCACAGTTTCTTTTGCAATATTCTTTTAATAGCAGCATTACATTACATAGTGTAACACAAAGTCTACATACAAGATAAGTGTTTCTTACATAAGTTGATCTTTTTTTCTGCTGCACTGGACTCACTGGTAAAATCTTTGCCTAAACTATGCATAAGTAAGTTTCCCAAGCTCTAAGAGAGAACAGCAGACACAATACATATGGATTTTCAAAAAGACCATGGCAAGTTTCTACTCTAAACAAATATTGAACAGGATTGGAAGAAAGGTTTTATAGTCTGAAAGACGTTTAAGCAGCAGGGAATAAAAGCTTAATGGTCACTTTTGGATGGAGACAAGTCAGTTAGGTGACCTCGGGAAAGGTATCAGGGCTGGCTTTTTGTTCTGTGTATTCATTAATGATGTGAAGACTGCTTCCAGATCATACTTTGCTCTTCTAGAGAATAGTAACAGACTCTTCACATAACTAAGAGAGAGGACAAAAAGATACCATGTGAACTTCAACAAAGACAAAAGCAGGGACAAGTGGTATAAGCCCTGCCTACAAAAAGCTAAACTTCAAACTGACAACCAAATTCAGGACCAAGATCTTGGAGTAATCATGGCCAGGTCTCTGAATTGCTGGCTCAATCTGTAGTGTTAGCTGAAGAGTCAAGAAAACATCAGAGATAACAGGAACAGTCCTGGAGGTAGAACATCCTGTCGTCTCTGTTTAAAACTTACAACAGACATCTTTCTGGCCTCCTCATCTCAAGAAAGACACAGTAGAGCTGGAAAAGGTGAAAAAAAGACAACTAAAATAACTGAGGAGGTAGAATGGCTGTGTTATGACACATGGGTGCAAATTCCAGGATTCTCCAAATGGAGAGGACAAGTCATTAATGGCTTATGACTAAGGTTCAAGAAGTCATGAAAGCAGTAGATGAGGTGAAAACTATTCAGAAGCTCCAACTACATTGCAACAAGACACCTCATGGCAATTCCAGTAGCGACACTAAAGTCAACCTCCCTGTTGGGCAGCTAGCTAGTCTTGTTATCACTATAAAAACAGTGTGCATGAACAGATAACCAGGAGTTCACTTTACTAATATCGTCAACATCTACAATAGGCCTATCCATATTTCGTGTGCCAACAGTGAAGCAAAATCATGGGACAGCACCTTGGCATCAGAATACTGCAGTATTTAAATGCCATACAGTGGTCTCAGCCAAGCTCTTAACCATCATCTAGCTGTCAGAATACTGTGGGAGGCTAACGGCGTGTCAACCTCCAGTGTTCCATTTTTTCTGAAAGCACTAATATAATATCAGCCTGTCCTGAAAAATGACTAGATAGCAGGCTCTTCTGCTGGGTTTATTTTCACCTCTACTTCATTTTTCTTTTGTCATGCATGGGCAATTTTCCTTTTTCAATGGTTAGATGAATTTTTTATGGCCACTCTCCTCTATGAAAAGCTCGTAAGTACCTGTGCAGCATTTTGAGTGTGGTTTCTTTATTACTCCCTCTTAGCATCTTTTATGTGCTTTTGGCAAAGAAAGAAGAATAAAGGGATAAGACATATTTCATGCAACTCTTTCATTTCAGGCACAGTCAGCTAATATCTGCCATGTTTCTAATTGATATTTGTAGTCCTGAGTTTTGCCAATCACAATTTTTTGGCATTTCCAAGCCAACAGAGAATTGCCGTTGAAAACAGGTAAAAGTAAAATTCAGAAAACAAAGCTATTGTTAGCACAGGCACACATCTTCAATCTATTTTATTCTTCAGAGATTGTACGATTTCAGAGTCAGATTCTGCTTTCATTTACCTAAAAGGTGCAGTGGCCTACTTTGTATTTACAACAAAGTCACATTTACACCATTCTGGCTATGTAGGCATGATACAAGTATCACTCAGCATGCACATAAACTGGAAAAATTCTATATCTCCTACTTTCCTTCCACAAAGACCAACCACAATATTCTACTGACTGTAAATGTTTCAAAAGTTTTTTTTTTTTCGGAGAGCTCCAGCAACCCCAGAAAAGGCAGATCAGAGAGTAGAGAAGATAGATTTCTGAATATGGAGAAGCAGGAGGAATTTTTACCTATGTGCATGTGTCATTTCTTTCACTAAATACTAAGCAGTGGCTATATGACACTAGATTGATACAGTTTTAAAGCCTGAATTTAATTTAGAGATAAATTTTCATGGTTGTTTTGTTTGTCTGCCTCTGCTGTATGCAACCCTTAGCAAATAACAGCTGTAAGTAGCAAAAGATTCCAGGTAGCTGCATGCAAGTCTGTGTGCATCCCTAAGGACTTCTGATGACACAAACTCTCTACCTTTTAGCATACAACTGCTAAACCACTTCAAAGGTATATCTGGGACTCAACATAGCTCTTCTGATTATTACATGTAAACTTACTATGGTAACTGTTCAAAAAAGCTTTCCACATATAACACTGAATATGGATCAGAGAGGACTGACCTCTCAGGTAATAAAGCTTATGGTCTATTACTGCACTTTTAAGAATCAGATGTGATTTGTTTTTTAAGTGATTCATCTCCAAAATACAACAAGTTATTATTTCTAATTAGCTTCAACGAGCAATTAACTATTTTATTAACCTCTGCACTCCTTGAAATGGCAGTCTCTGATGGCCCTTCTTATACACAGGGCTTGTAGTGACTCACCAAATTTTTATTTTATGCACTTTTGTGGGCTTAGAATACTTGAAATAGAAACACTTAAATGCTCTTCCTCCCATGTCCCTCTTAAGTTCTTCTCTTGAGGAAAGAATTCTCAAATAGAAATATCTTCTACTCAGTTAATTAGATTCTATATAGGTACATGAAAATACTCTAGAAACAAAGCACACTCCTGGTTTTTGAAGACTTGGACTACAGGTCATAATCCAACTTGGTATTTCTGTAAAGATAGATTCTTTCTGCATTTTCCATTATTTTTTGTTCAGAACAATCTCAAGGGATGTATAATTTTCCGTTGTGTTCTATCTGCACTTCGCTTGAATGATATTCAAAATTCTTCTCCTGGAAGGCACGGGTAATAGGCAACAGAGCTACATTTTTTGCCTCTCTACATGGGCCAACATCTGGAAAAATGGTATTTTTATGGTGCTTGCATTTAATGCCTCCGTGAGCTGAGATTCTTACTATTACTCTCTCTTTGTTGCATAGGTGAGCTGCACTTTAACATGATGATTCCTCATGTAGCAAAAACTTTTAGAATTCACCTCCTGCCTAGTCCAGTAGACTTTTCCAAGTTTCTTTATGCTGGGTCATTACTAAGTATAACCACATACAAGTTTTTGGCTGTATTATAAAAGATCCTCCGAGACAAACCCCAAATCAAATCACTTTCTGACTTTCCCTGCCATAATTCCAAAGAGTCACAAATTATTCTGTCACAAATCTGTATTCAGATTTTCCTGGAGCTCCATTCACATTTGAGAAATATGTTTATTTTCATGAGCTTACCTAAATTCTTTTTTAAAAGCTTTTCTCAGATTTCCTTCTCCTGTCTTCTGTTGCTTTCTGACTTTGAACTCCTTTTTCAGCTTAGCAACTCAATTTTGGAAATATTGATTCAAATGTTTAATTTATTAGTGTAAATAGTCACACTTCAGTAAAACTATTAAATATAAATATGTTCAGGTTTGTAGAATTTTCTGGCATAATGGTATCTTCATAAATGTTTCTATTCAAAGGGAGTGAGTAAAGAGTGATATTCTTTGCTTATGAAAATAATCTTAACCTATTCTAGGATTTCCAGCCCTGCTAAGAAGTTATCAACAGCTTGGAAGATTCTGGTAACAGAAAACAAATCTGAAGTTCTTTTAAAGGATCCTTTTATACCTGTTGGACAGTCAGGAAAAAAAATAGGAATTAAAAAATGCATTTGAAAAATACAGCAAAGTTGGTGAGCTACTGTTGAATTGCTACTAAATCATCCAGCCTGTAGCAAACATGTATTAGATCTAATTTAGACCTAAGAATTCATGAAATAATTTTAATGAGTTAAAATTAGGAAGCCAATGCTATTCAACTCTTGTGCAACAAATAAAACTAAAAGATGGAGATGATTCTGACCAGTTTCGTATGTACCCAGCCAAAAACCATTCCAAGACAATTGCTGTCTTTTTAACTGTAGCATACCTTCAATTTTTCAGACGTGAATGAATTGCACAGAGTGTAGTTGGACCAAGTTCGGTTGCTCTCAGGATGGCGGAACCAGTTTCCAGTTTCATCACAGTATTTTGAAGCTCTTTCTGATGGTAAAGTGCAATAATAATTATTGTGTTAGCTTATTACACATTAAAAATCCTTTAAAGAGAATTACTGTTTAGAAATAGAACTCCTGTGTAACAAAATGCAAAGGACTTTCAATTTGTGTGAATAGTTGAAATACTGCGAATAGTTTCCCTTTTTTTTTTTTTAGTTAGAGATTTATCTGACACCACACTTGTTATTTATCTGTCTCCTGTTGGTCTTGAATGAATGCAATAGAGTATATATACACAACCTTCACTCAGATGCAATTATTTCCATGTTAATAATTCACTTAAAGAGACTGTTGAAACTTCCTCAAACTGGCACTCCCAGTGAGGTGCCACTATCCCTCCACAGACACTAATAAATCAAGTCTTGTGATAGGGTTCCATGTTTTACAGGGAATAATTGAATTATCAGTTAAAGGTGATGTGTAATGAAAGGGCAGCCAGCAGTATATGAACTGGAGCTCAGGCACTGGTGATGGCAATAGTCCCAACGTCAGCTGTGCATCTGTGAAGACAGCTGGAAGAGTCTGCCAGAACTCTATGCCAGCGGTGGGCAGGATCACTGCTGATTTGCCCCCGAGGTTGCAAACACACAGATTAGCAGGCTCTATGCTTAAATAATCTGATGTGTGTTTGGCTTCTCTATGCAACTCTGTCACAGGTGACTCCGGCACCCCCTGCAGTGCTCACCAGGTCCGTGCTTCGTTGCACGTGTCTTTCTCTTGCAGTAGCAGCACCTTATAGGATATCTCAGGGGGGTGTCTGGAAGCACAAATGTGTGCCATGCAGGCATCCTCCTTGCTGCACCTGCATTTCTGACTCAGAAATCCTGGATGCAGTGATGCAGACAGTCACTTCTAATCACCTGTGAAGTCTTGGACAATTCCTTTGGCTTTCCCCCAAGTGTTAGCCATAGGGGAATCAGTGGAAAACTTGCCCCTGTAACAAAAGTGGCTACAATCAGAAGCTTAAGTTATTTGATGTTTTCTTTGATAGTGACACAATTGTTTATTTATGAAATATGCAGCAGTTCAAGTCTGACTTTTTTTGGCAGACTAAGAAGTCTTTCTTGACATCTCTTTTTCTACTGTAGCTTTATGATTTTATTGATCCTTTGCATAGGTTATCAGCATTTCCAGACAATTTACTTTTAAAGAGCCAATTACCATTTGAACAGACACATTTTCATTTCTTGCCTTCAACGTTTGCATTTCTTTTTCTTAGTCAGATCTGATGATTAATGGCTTTAGTAACTTGGAAGATTCATATTCCCTCTTTACACGCTGAGAAAAGCAGTTGATTATACTGGCAAGGTAAGTGTTATGTGAACTGAGCTATGTCTTCCTCTGACTAGACATGCACTTTGTATAGTACTACTGCACAAAGAAGATGATCCTCCAGAACACAGCATACTTTTGAAATTACCATGAGCTTCAAATCATTGTTTTGAGGGACTTGCTGAAAATCAATACGTGCATTAGCAATACAAAGAGGAACAGTACATGCTATCTCAGCCTTCCATCACTGCAGCTTGCAGATAATCTCAGTCTGCCTGTGTAGCAATGTTCTCGTTGTACTCTTTGCCAGATATTATCTAAAGCTGGAAAAAGTGTTCAGTCATAGATAAAAGATTAATGGTTACTCTACCATGGAACACAGTGTACAAACATTGTACCTGCTATCCTATATACTGTGCAAAAATGAGTGGCTTTTGTTAATATACTATAGAGCATGATGGTAATATCATCTATCATCTCTGCACTTCAATGCCTAGGTAGGCACGCTGCCTAAGTTTAATGTGACCTTTATAAGTCAGAAACGAATCTGTTGCTTCATAGTTTTCCTTGAAGCCAGATAAACGCAAGTGATCCTACTTTGCAAGTTGCCACAGCCCACTGATTTCCTGATGTAATGCTGTCAGAAAATGGAACTAGGAGATTAGAATCCCATGATATGGGTTGTGTTATCGGAAGGTACAATTGTGATACACCCACTAAATATGATATGTGTCTTTTCAAAATATTTAATTAAAAAATATTAGTTAGATTGATAAAATGTGTGGGCAAAAGTTTATGATACAAGGGACAGTTTTTCACATTTCTGCTCACTGCTTTTGGTAGATCATAAACAAAGAGGATCAGGTTAGGCACCTAGGCGTCCCTCACCTATGGTGCCCGTGAGATGCAATGCGTTTAGTCAGTGGGACTGGCTGTTGAAGAATTTTCACAGTGTTTGTCTTAATTTGAAATTTGAAGCTTGATATGCGGGCAATTACACTACCTTCATACTGTCCATTCCAGTAACTTAAACTGGTAGAACATATATTCTAAAACTCTGATTTTACGAATAAATAAAGCTCTGAGTATGTAATCCAACCACTGCTCTCTACTGCAAGTTCTTCTCTGAGAGCCTAGTATTAGGTACATGATTGGGAACCTTGGAACATGTTGCATTTCATACTAACCAGCACAATCCGTAGTAAGCTCTGAAAAAGTACTCAAGTGTATAAGGATGAGTAAAACAATATTAGCAAGGGAAAGTGGAAATGTATGCTTTAAGTTGATTGAAATACTCCATAAACACAAATTTTTAGGCTCTATCCATATGGTGTCAGCTTGGATAGGGTACCACTTGAGTATCATACTATTCAGAACGGAAGAATGGTGGCACTGTGTGGGATTATCTCATCTGACTTTGGCTACCTTAAAGTTAGGCATCTTCTCAAAGGCAGTTGTGCAAACTCTTTGTAGTCAGCTAAAAAGGACAGACACTTCAAGAGCTGTCTGAGAAAACTGGGTGAGAGAATCGTTGCTACAGTGGCAGCTTCACTGGAATAATGAGGTGTCTAAAAAGATTAACTAATAATAATAGTTTTGCATGTGTTACTGCTTGTGCTAGCAATGATGCTTTTATGAATCAAATTCTCATAAAAAGCAACTCAGCAATTTATATGTAACAAATATCTTAATCAATAACAGTGGAATAAACATGAATACTCTATCAAACAGTCCTTTTACAATTAGTTCAACTCTATGGCTAGCAGATGTTAAAAGAGTTTACTCCAGTTTTTGTTTTTTTTTTATTGTGGAGTTATATGCTGGAAGTAGAAAGAAGTTTCCCTCTGTTGCAGTGCATGCTCAGCACATACCAGACACTGGATTCTTTGCCACTATTTGGACTGACCTGTACAGTAGTTAGTTTTGCAGATGAGCGAATAGCTGATACTTCTGTAACACATCTGATTTCCTTACCTCCTCAGTAAAATATTCTAGAAGAAAATTTTTCAAAAATGAAAAAATCATCTGAAAAAATACAATGGAAATCCTAGAAAATTCCAGTTCCAGTGTCCTAGTAAGTGGAGAGTTCTCACTATCATCAAAATGCCTTTTTCTGCAAAACTGGAGTTCTCTGAATAAAGTCAAGTTATGTACTACAGGAATAATAAATGTTTACAGTGTGGCTGCTGAAATGCTAAGCATGACAGAAATACACAGAAGAGCTGGGGACACCTGCCATGGGCTCCAGCATGTTGCCACACCAAGGCACTCTGCTGAGTTGCCAGAAGCCCAGAATGGAGTGGGCAATAAGGGGGGAAGCTGGGGTTGGGAAGCTGCTTAGATTAGGGACGCCTGAGGAATGGCATCCCTGCCTGCATGGAGCCACAGCTGAGATCCAGAGGGTCTCTCTCTCTCACTGCTCTGTGGAAGTGGTTGCTTATCTGCAATGATTAAACGTCTCAGCTTGGCATCCTGCTCTACTGGATGCTCTCAGCATTTTGCCAGCTGTGACAAGGGTATACCTGTGTCCATCAGCCTGATTCCCTGTGGTCAAAAGTGTCATAGTAGCTAAATCCAAAAGGATCAGCAAGAACAAATTAATCTGCTCACCCTTCCCCTGCTTGGGGGACTTGTCCTGATTTCCTTATTTCTTCAGAAATATGTTGTAAGAAAAACAAAATCTTTCACAAACTGTGCTGGAAGTTTGTGAAGGGCACTAGAAGGGCACTAGAAGAGAGGAAGGAAACTCACTCCTAGATATTCCTTCTCTCAGAGCTACATGAAGAGTTACAAGTAATGGATCTATAAAATGGATCCAAAGTGCAGAACTGAGAGGAACTTTGCTAAAAGCAGCCTCAGATTGTGGACTCAGCTGGGTTGAGCTTCTTCTCCTAACCATTGTATGTTGCCAAGGAGAAAAGGGAGTGAATGCAAAACCAGAAGAGAAGGTAATGCTCTCACAGTGTAACTCATCCATCCAGCTGTGCTGCTGTACATGGCTGCACCAAATTCATCCTGATCACAGGCACAGTGCGGAGGCAGGGAGCTGGGCAAAACACAGTGCCCTGCCTCAGACCAACAGGCTGTGCTCAGCACAGGGCCCCGTCCATCTGACGTGGACTGCCATTGCATCCACAATATATTTCCTTTCTGTTTTATTAGCAAGAGTATTACCTGCATGAATTACATCCTATATATTCCCATCAAATTCTATTCTTTCAATTCTTATAAATTTCAGTGTGACCTGAAGACATTTAATAGGGATTACACCAGAGATTAACCTGCGTAAAATATGGGTATAGATATATATTCAGGGGAAAATGTGTATGATGTCTGACTCAGGAGTACAAAATCCAGCACTGTTCAGTGCTTCAGTCAGGAGCAGATGAGACAATAAATGTCCTGCTGGCACACGAGTTAAACCAGTAGGTCTCTGTGTGTTGAAACAATTTGTTTTTGTGCATTACCACATTGCATGTGCTGGTCAGTGTGAGAAAGACTGCTGTAAAAGGCAATTTGTTTACTGAAGAAATAAATAGCTTGTAGAGAGGAATTTACATTCATTAGCTTTAAGATGCATCCTTCTTTTCACAGGACAGAGCTTCGTCAGGTGGGAAAAGAAATGTAGGAAACCCTAGTTAGTGGAGCAAGCTGGATTATCACTGTGGTCCTTTCTCTTCTCAAAACACAGATTTCTATCTAGTATGAGCTGACATATATTCAGTGAAATAAGTGGAATTACATTTGGTTGAATTAGTGGTAAAGTTATCAGGCAAAATGAACTGAGCACTGAGCATGTTGAAGCTCTTTCCTTGTCATTCTGATTCTGTCATTTTCTCCAGATTATTATTTCTCCTGATTTATACCCTCTAACAACTTCTCAGCTCCAATACTGAATGCTGTTGGGGTTCAGGTACAACGAGCTGTTATGCAGCACTCAGGTGCAGACAGGAGGAAGATGTGATCCTATGTTACTAGATAATTGACTTTTTCAGTTACAAATGACATGCATCAAAGCACAAAAAGAAAGCTGAATGCTACCATTTTATTCCAGGACTCAAAGCTATGCATGGCCCCATATAGCAGTAGACACTGGGGAGTTAACAGACAGCAGTTCCACAGATATCAGGACATCACTAAGTGGCACGACGGGAAATACTTCTTTCAGAAGCCCATGGGCTTACTACTTGCATGCCTCAAATATATGCTGAGGTGGTCTGACGCCACAGAGCCTTAATGAGAAGGAAGTCTGACAGGCACTGCGGTTTTCATCTTATAAAATCACTGTTCTTTGGGATGAATTTTCTGTTTCTCAGCAGAAAATTTAGCCATACCCAACAGACATAAGGTTACCGAACACAGTAATGAATTGTGACACGAACTTGGTAGGCTTTTCTCAGGACAGCTGAACCTATGGTTTTGGCCACCTCTGAGTGGCAGCCAGTTCCATTAGCAACTGAAAGATTTCCTCTCCCTCCCGCAGCTTCTTGTCTTCCTCCTACTTTGTTAAGGTCCTGCATGACAAGCACCTGTATAGGCAGGTTTTGTGCTGGCTTTACACTGCAGCTGTAGTACACAAGGGGTACCCAGCACACATTATAGGAAAGCAGCTCTGGCTGCACCAGGAGATGCAGAGATGCCTCAGAAGCACAGAAATGCTGCCAGGCAGTGGGGACATCAGCCTAGAGGCAGGTGGATGCGCCACCTGGGAGCAGAGGGATGTGCCAAGGGAAAACGCTGACTCTGGGGGACTGTATGTATTGCTCCTGCACAGGAATGCAGATAGATCAGCAGGAAATTGTTGAAGGAGGATTCTTGTCCTCTGTGGCTTTGTACAGATAACAGAAACACTAAAAAAATCTCAAACCTGCAAGCTTTTAAGCACAGCGGAAGGAAAAACTGGAGTACACACAGAGTGGGCCAGGCTCTGCAGCACACATTGGTACCTTAAGGAGCCCTTTGCAATCAGTCCAACGAGTCACAGTCCTCAACTTTAATAGACATTAATAAGCAGAGAGAGGTGCTTCAAGGATGGCTTGAAGTGCTACTCTGAAGAGTGCCAGTGGAATTGAGTGATTAGTGCAGAACAAGTTGCTGGAGACAGGCAGGCAAAAATCTGGGAAAAGGTGATTTGTGCAGCAGCTGGAGGGTTGGGTCCATAAGCAGCCCTGCTCATGATGAGATGGGGACCTGGGAGTAGTGGGAAGCTGTTGTACTGTCCCCGACCTGCTTTTACAGGAACATATGGACTATTCATAAATCAGGATGGTTAGTGTCTTTTTTTTCCCCTGTGAAAAATACAGAATTGGGGAAAGCAGAGAACTTGTGGTAAATTGTTCTATTCATCAGAGGGACTGGTAGCTATTTGGGGATGATACCATGAACCAAATGCAGGCAGAAACAGAAGATTTCTTGGCATTTCTGCAGTGAATGTAGAAAAAAGCACATGCAACCTCAGGATCCTGAGCCTTCAGCTCTCACCTGCACAAACACTTTTGGGACTTGTGGTTACAGCTGACTGAGGATATTGGGGCATCAATGATAATAAACATTAAGTCCTGAAAGCTGAACACACAGCATCTCTGTCTTCCCTCAAACAATACCCTTTGTGGAGTTTTATTTGCATCCAATTTTCTTCATAACTATTCAGCAAAATCTCTGTCCTTGATTTTTTCCCTTTTATTTATCTTTTTAAGCATTCTTGTTTTTCTTCTCTTTGCCCACAGAGGTGCTAGCATTTCTATGAAGAATTCAGTGAACAACTGGAACTTTGAAAGAATATCACTTCTGCTCATCTTCTTCCAAAAAATATTTTCCAATAAAACCAGAAGATTCTGATAGATATTTCATGCATATGAGTACTTTTATACTTTTCCCCTTGATAGAAAAATCCAGAATAAGGTATTAAAATCTGTTGATATCATAACTTAGTTGTTAATATTTCCATATTTTCATTAAAAAGGTCCCATAAGTGCAGCAGTTATGTTTACGTCAATATAGCACATGAAGTATTATACAAATGAAAATACATAAGTTAGGCAACTCGAGGACTTCACATTATTTTCATTTCAGCCAAACTCTGAGATTTCATGCTTCCATTCAAGGACGTGAATATTTCTTTGAAAGACAAGACAATAAAATTAAGTACCGTACCAGTTGGGTCAAAGTCTGGAAAATAATCTGGGCAGTTCTGAGCAGTGATTCTGCCAGCAGGTGTGTCATCCCAGCACAGCCAGCCATCCCATGTTCGGTTGCAGAACAGACCTGGATGTTGAAGAGGAATTCAGTAGTCAATTCAGCAGTCACTCCTGAGCCCATTCTGTTCTGGCCTCCCAAGGAATATTGCTATCTGCAGACTATAGATACACATACACCACCATACACACATACATATATGTTTTTGAACTCCTGTAACAATTCAGACAGTCAAAGTAATAAACCATAAAAGGCAGATGTGAACAACATGTTTCTGAACCACTGACCAGAACAATTACATTTTTGGGGGAGTGTAGAAACACTGTACAGGACTGTCGGGCACCACCATGTGCTTGATCTGTACATTTCATTACTCCACTGTGGTTTAAACTAATTAATTCTACCTTGAAATAGGCAGGTACACCCAGTAGATGCCTTGAGCTCATATCTTGGGCTTTTCTTCTCAGGAAGAAAAGTTGTCCTTTGCACTAGGGGAATTAACCATCTCATACCATCTTCCCTTTCAAATTAGCAGCTAAGAGATCTAGGCACTTGCTCACTTCCATCTGTTTATGAAATATATTTAATATTTATGAAATATACATGTTGGAGGACTGATGAGGATCCTGTAATTGAGTTGTGACTCAGAGAAACAAGTCCACAGTGAAAAACACAACTTCAGTAGTGTTGGCCTTTTTCCCTGTTCACTTATTATCTTCAGTCTGAGTTACAAAAGCATTAAATGCACGTTGCTATGAACACAACACTCCCCAGTGGCTCCACTGAAACCCAGCTGTCAGCTGAAGGAGCGCAGGAACTGCTGAGCTGTGTCAGATGGCTGCTGCTCTGCTGCTGCTGTCCTCCTGGGACAGCCCTGCCCTGGAGAAACCACCAGGATGACATCGTATGAAACAAGAATCACTTCATGCTGGGCAAACACTTCAGCCCTTTGCAACAAATTACTTGTGCAAGGGGTAAAAAATTAAAAAAAAAAAAAAGAAAAGAAAGAAAGGGAATAGATTAGAACTATCAATTAATGCAAAAATTACATATTTATAGAACTGGAGACTAAACGAGTAATGCGTGCAGAGAATAGCACAGCAACTAAAGGCTTGTTTATGTCTGAAACATGACAGTTTTTATTGCTCCTTTTAAATACTTGCATGTTGGTTTTTTGTTTGTTTGTTTGTTTCTCCCATTATTGGCCTAAGTGAAAACTTATTTGAATCAGAGTTCTACATTGTACATTCCTACATTCATTCCAAAACAATTCTGCATCAAGGCCTGAGTATCTTAAAATCTAGTCACTGACTCTTACAGACATTCATAAAATCTGATGAAGAGTTACAGAAATGCCTTTGTTCTTATACTGAAGAAAACCTCACCAACATATTACCTGCACCTCATTTACTGTGTTGTTTGATTTTTCTGTCTAATATAACATCTCTTAAACAGTGCCCCCAGTCCCTGTGTTCTTAGGGACATGGGCTAGTGGGCAGTGTGGTGATGGGTCGACAGTCGACCTCAGGGGTCTTTTCCAACCTTAATGATTCTATGATTCTACGACTTTATGATTCTTTACTTGCACAAATTGCCACTATGCCTCAAGTATTTTTTCTTTAGCTTCCTTGTAGCTTCTTCCTTATTTTCTATTAAAAAAATGACCAGAAGAGAACCCTCAGTCCCAGCCTGAAAGGCTTCTTCATTCATTGCATGCCATTGTTGCACCACTACTATTTGTCATTTTTTTTTCCTTTTTTATTAATTTTAACACGTGCCTCCTATTCAGTAACGATCTGTCCTCAATGCTTTATAAACCTCTTTTTACTAGTTTACTGTTGAGTATGGAAGACCAGGAACACTTGTGTTGATAGAGAGCATTACAGTTCTCAGTTAATTCAGGACAGACAGAAAAGCAAATGAGCAAAGCAAGACTGGCATTTATATTTAAGATATTACTGTTTGCAGTCACATCTTTGTGTAATAGTACCAAAAAGTACTGCACTGACAGTTCTGGAAAACTTAACTACCTAAGGAAGACAACAGAAATTCAAGCAGCAAAGCCCTGAGCCACCAATGCACTTCACCTACATGACACAGGTACCATCTGCATGGGAAGGGAGGAAAAGCTGCTCATTCCCTGGGCTCACTCTAGCCTTTCTTCTTTCTTAGCATCTCAGAGGACAGTAAGTTAGTGTGAATCTGACTGCTGCTTGCTGGAAAGCAGCTGCATCCCAAGGAAAAATATAGGTTAGTATAGAGAACAAAATGCTTCTTTGTAGTGATATACACAAACATGGTAATATACAAACGGAACTTTTGTATCTACTTTACCTTTTTTCCTATATGGAGGAGCTCTGTTCATTCTCTCATAGCATTTGAACTGCGAATCTATTATCTTCTGTCGTATGACTGAATTTTCAGTTACTACAGGCTCTAATGTAGGATCAGTATAATTTACAGTAGCAGTAAGACTTGGAACCATTCTCTGTACAGAAAGGAAAAACTGTTAGTAACACTGAATAAATCAGTAAGATAAAAAAAAATTACAAAAGGTCAGAAATCTTCATTACACATTCCTCAAAGGACTTTTATTTGCATATTTTGCATTATGATAGACCTTATAGTACTTTCAAAGTAAATGCTGAATTTCAACTAAGTTTACTTCACTATAAACTCAGGATTTTAACCAAGCCCTTTTTCCTGGCAAAAGAAAGAATCATTAAATACTTGATAAAGTCTTTAAAATCTTTCCATTTAGATCAGTGATCTGCAAAAAAAAAAAAAAAAAATTGTATGTATCTGCACAATGTTACACCCATGTACTTCTTCCCAATTGTGCTGATTTCTTTCTAGATTACCCAGTCAGTACCACAGGCTGGAAACCTTATTTTTTTCATGTTTTCTGCTTTCTGCTTTGAGCTCCTTCAACTTTTAGGGCCAGGGCAAAGGGTTTAAACCTCACAACCTGAGCTTAGTTCTCAATTAAGTGCCTAAACAAAGTACCCACAAATCTAAGAGTCTGAATGAAAAGTCCTCTTTGATCAAGTGGCCTCTTGTGAAGGATTCCACTCGGAGCTGAAGGGCACACAGAAGGACCACTGCCTATGCAAGGCCAAGAGCTCAGGCAGAAAGGTCAGTTGTTCTCTTTCCACCCACCCCTCTGTTGCACAGGCCAGGTCTGCAAGTCAGGGTGGAAATGAGTGTGTGGAGCTCTAGTTAAAGCTTTTTTTGCCTTAATTTTGTATCAGGACACTTCTCTGTGGGAAGGTGATAGGAAAGGGTTATTTCTTCTGATTCCCCAAGCAAAAGCAATGCGGCTGTGGCACTTTTTTTGCATGACTCTCTACTTTTTTTTACCTGCAAAGCTATACTTGAGCCGTTGCAAGTACATACAGAGTTATTTAAAGTCTCTTTCAAAACTGAGAACTCCCATAAGCACACAGCCTTGAAGTTCTTGGGGATCTTTCTTATTCAAAGCCTGCATTTCTCTAGACAAGCCATAAAGGTAATGTTACTAACATTAGTACTTTTAACAGTATTCTCTCCATAGTAAAGAGTAAGTTTAGGACTTTTAGGAGCATGCTTCAGATTATATTGATCACCTCCCATGCACATTTGAGCCTATGAGATTCACATTAACACCAAATGCTAGTACACAGATTGTTAAGCAGGCATTTAGAGCTGTACAATCAAAAAACATGACAGGTTTGAAAGTTCAAATATGAAGTGAATTCTTAAATTACTCTTTCCCTTTTTTCTTACTGCACATTGCAAACAGCTGTATCTCATTAACACTTTGCTTTCTTTTCCATTTGCACAGACAAAGCGGTTCATTAAAATACATAGCAAAACAGAGTATGTTTGACGTAGGTGAAAATATGTCATTACTTTATGTAGATATGTCTGTGCTGAAACATCTCAGTTTCATCTTTTTATATGATCTTCTTCTATCTAACAATTTTTTCCTAATTTAATTGCTTTTTCCCAATTTAATCTAATCCTTTTTCATGCTGACATTTTATTTTTGTACTTCATATAGCTACTATCTGAAGACTGAAGACACTGAAGGCACTTAATCTCACTGCATGTAACATGAAAGTTGAAATAAAATGACAGAAAGAAGATGGAAGATATTTTTGGTAGATATAACTCTATATAAATTTTGTGTGTAAATATATATATATATACATGTGTGAATAGATATGCTTGGACAGTGAAGGCATTTGGAACATTTCATCTGGCCACTTAAGTGAAAAAATTAAGCTTCTAAAAGGCCAGAATAGAAAATACAGAAGCAAAGCCCAATATATTTGGGTTTCCTCCTTTATGAAAAGATTAAAGGAGTAGATGGTGTCCAAGGGGATCACTTAAAAAGCAATCCATCAATGTTGCAGATCCAGCAAGACTCACAGGAAAAAAAACAGATGAAGCTTTCCAGAGCTCTTCAGGTCTGTTTTTGCCCTTCCTGTCTGTGTATCACCATAGGCTTCAGTGCTTCCCTGAAGTGATTCACAGAAACTCCAGATTTATTTTTTCCCCATTCTTATTTTGAATAATACCTCAGTTCCAAGTTGTTTGCATTTGAGAGAGGAACAGCAGAGTCAAAGACAAGCTGGGGGTTCCCATCTCACTGCCTCTGCTCTCCACAATTCCTCTGTCACTGGGGACCAATCTGGGAAGGCACTCATGTTTTGAAAGCATAACCATCTGATAATGCTTGGAAACCATCACCGATTTTCTTTCACTTGAAACAGTGTTTTTATTTGATTTCTGTTTTCTTTTTGGAAGGAGATGGTCTGTTCTTCAGCTCGTTTGACCAAACAAGACCAATTCATACTAACAATACAACCAGAAAACTGAAGTTGCAGGTCATAAATTGCAGTTTCTTTTGCTTTATCTGTACAGAGTAAAGCACAACACAACTGTATGATAATTGGCAAATGCCAGCTACACAGACAGAAACTGTAAATACTTTTTAAGTGCACTGAAACATCTTTCCCTTCTTTTAAGTTGTTTTGGTTCATTATTATCCACCATTCTTGAAAGGACAGACTTTTCCCAAGATTGCACAATACAAAAACATATAAACTGAAATCAAAAGTAAGAAATACCATCAGAAAAGAAATGCTCCATTCTTGTCTTTTAACTGGTGAAGATGTAATAGTTTGTAACCAGGGTGGAAATTTTTGGGGATGAGATACAAGAGAGCAAAAAATTCCTTCTCCGCAAAGTCAGTTTCATAATTTGCTGCATGTAAGGGACGAATCTACTTCCTGAAGTAGACAGCTCTTATTAGGTATCCTCATTATAATGAGAATAATATTTGGAAGCAGAGAGTTCCTGTGCTGGTAGATAGGATGAATGTTTTGGATTGTGTGCTAAATTATTTAAAGTGCTCAAACATGTAACCGTTCTGCTACCTTTGAGCAAGGCAATCATGTTACAGTTGAAATTGTGAGAAAAATTCCTATTACCCACATTTGGTCCAGGAATTCACTTAGAGAGATTAAAAAGATAGATGAGAATGTGTCACAAAAGCTCAATGAAAATAATTACTTCATCAGGGGAAATAATTTAATGGCCAGCAGTAAAAATAAAGCAACATTGGATAAAGACTGGAATATTAATATTAGGTTATATCAGTCTCTTACATTTATCTCATTTTTTACTTAGGAAATCTGAAGAATCAGATTTTGAGTTAGTCACACACACATTTCGAGGCACCTTTGATGTAATTGTAAAAGCTTGAGTATGAAATCAAATTACAGGGTTATGCGTAGGTGTGTTACTGGTATTGTTCATCTGGGATGTGCCTAAAATATACTCTTCCATTTGATTACTCATTTCTTTTTGCCCGGATTTGAAAAGCCAGCCATGGAATTTTGAACAATATTTTATTCTGCCTTGAAACAAATGATCATTTCAGCTGACTAACAACAAATAAATCTGATGGCTTGAAAGAGGGTGAGCAATTAAACCTCTGTTTACTACCACACACAAAAGAATTGTGCATCCACCAACATTCTGGTATGTGGAGCCTAGAGCCTGCTCACCCCAAAGCCATGGGCAGAATTCCCACTCAGTTCAATGGGATGGTGATCCAGTCACATACTGGGGATCAATCATACAAAGATCTTACCACAGTTCTGATGTTGGATATTATTATTAATTTATTCTTTCTGCGCTCCTTACCTTTAGGATGAGGAAAAGGCAAATGAGCAGAAAGAAATCTGTGGGTCGCTATGCTGTTATGCCTGGGCATGGCTACCTGTGGGGAAAGCTTCACCTGAATAGTGCCTATGGTATGGAATAAATGTTGAATGTTTGGAGTCCATTACTGCAAGTTAAAAACCCTTCCTATCTATCCATCAGTTCTTCAGATGGAAGCATAAATGATGTTGATACAATAAAGGAATGGCTCATCCATTTACAAATATTCTTTATTAAAGAGAAATCAGTGTTTCACAACTTAATAAGCAGGATGTGTTGACAGCCTGAAAATGATTGTTTATGATTTCTTCAGAAGAAAAATGCTTAAGTGATGTCCCATGCAGCAGTTTAGCAGCCGTACATATGATGTCACTCCTAAAAGTCCAAGTAAATGACGTCATACATACGACCACCAAGCCACCACGTGACAAATGACTGTTATAAAAAAATGAATTATCATAACAAAGAAAAAGAAGAGGCTGCTGGAAATGCTGAAGTTCACTTTAAACCTAGAATAGACAAAGTAATCTAGAGAAACAACTTGGATTCGTTATTAAACTATATAAAGATTAGTAAATAGTGCACCAGTTTCTGTAAGACAGACACCTGCTATTAACCTCTGTAAGATTGTGCCTATTTCTGAAAGACAAAATCCATATAAAGCAAGTATAAAATTCACCTTTTTTCCACAAAATATTGGATGTGATGAACAGGCATTCCCAAATATTTTTCTTCCACCATCAAGGAGCTAGACTAAACATGACATTTGAAAATAAAGTATTTGCAGCTTTCTTTCCTTTTGATTTTCCCCCTTCCATTAAATACAGCAATTTTGCAAATTTACTGTTGAGCTCAGTCAAAATGTATTTCAGAATCTGGATGCTACAACTGCTTATTATTGATTTTGATAGCTCAAAAATACACTTGATGCATTTCTTTTAAAACTGCTCAGTTTAGTCACCACTTAGTGGGTGACTTAACTCTTGTTCTTTGATACACCACATCTTCAAGCAAGAGCTCAGCATGACTCAGCCTCATTGCAGAACCCCTGTTGTATCTTGATTGTGTTTGAGAGACTTTTCACAGCTACCAGTGTCAGAACAGAGAAGAAAACCACTGTGATGCCTTGGGAAGGTCATTAACAGAAGGTACTCAGTAAACATAACAATGATTTCTTATTCATTACAAAGGTACTTAGAAACAGCAGACAACAACTTCTTGGGGGAAATACCTCAACATGACATGTTTTACTGAACCACTGAATGTTAAAAATTTCTTGTATTCAATTGCTGTTGAAGCAGTATGAAAACATCTCATAGTTATATCCCATATAAGATTTGGGAGGCTATGTAGACGAGCAAAGGATTATCACCCACAGTAGATGAAGACAAAGCACTTTTAATGGAAAGCAACTTGTGACCCTCTCTTACAGTTCTTTTCCATTGCTGCAGTCAGTACTTGCTCACATGAGGAGGCTTTACTCTCAGGACAACCTGATGCAAACTGTGAGCATAGAGGAAAGCTGCAGAATGCTTCAGGGATTTTGAATCAGCAGCTCTAATTAATCATCTTGCAGGAGACCTCTTTAGGGCAATCAGCTGCATAGCAACAATCTAATTTTGTTAAAAAGCAAAAATGGAGACAACAATGTCTGGCTCACCCTGAAACCTTTGGTGAATGCAATCCCTCTCCTTCCTGAAAAGTTGCAGGCAGTGCCTGAAATGCTCAAAATAATCTACGGTGAGTCTTTATTGTCAGCAGTGTACCTTCCCAAATATTCATTACGTGAGAAGAGCTCTGGAATTTGCAAGTCCTTACAGCTTGAAGCAAATCACAGCTGGGCCCGGGTGAACCTGATAAGTTCAGCATGGCAAAGTGCAGAGTTTTGCACTTGGGTTGGGGGGAATCCCAGGCACCCATACAGACTGGAAGGAGCGGTCCTTGAGAGCAGCCCTGTGGAGAAGGACCTGGGGGTCTTGATGGATGAAAAACTTAACATGAGCCAGCAGTGTGCCCTTGCGGCTTGGAAGGCAAATGGTATCCTGGGCTCCATCAAAAGAGGGGAGGCCAGCAGGGACAGGGAGGTGATTGTTCCCCTCTACTCTGCTCTTGTGAGGCCCCATCTGCATCCAAGTGTGGAGCCCCCAGTACAAAAAAGACAGGGAGCTTTTGGAGAGGAGGGCCACGAAGATGATCAGGGGACTGGAGCACCTCCCCTATGAAGACAGGCTGAGGGAGCTGGGCTTGTTCAGCCTGGAGAAAAGAAGGCTGCGGGGTGACCTCACTGCAGCATTTCAAAACCAAAGGGGAACCTACAAACAGGAGGGGAATCAACTCTTTGAAAGGGTAGACAACTGCAGGACGAGGGGAAATGGTTTTAAGTTGAGGGAGGGGAGATTTAGGTTGGATGTCAGGGGGAAATTCTTTACAGAGAAAGTGGTGAGGTACAGGCTGCCCAGAGAGGTTGTGGATGCCCCGTCCCTGGAAGTGTTCAAGGCCAGATTGGATGGGGCCCTGGGCAGCCTGGTCTAGCATTAAATGGGGAGGTTGGTGGCCCTGCATATGGCAAAGGGGTTGGAGGTTCATGATCCTTGAGGTCTCTTGTGAAAATACGTCCTTCCCACCGCCTTGTCAGCACCTCACCTGGCCTCCTGAAAGCCAGTATCTGCTCTACACCAGATGTTGGAGGAACCACTGCTTAAGCAGGAAAAGCCTTATGCAGAGCAGGAGCAGGCTATGGCCCCCTAGTGCAGTGTATCACACCTGTAGCTGTGGGGAACAGCAGGCTGTGGCACCTCACTGTGGCGAGGGTGAGATGCCTGCACCATGAGCCATATCTTCCTCATAGTGATAAACATATTTCTAAGTGGCTTCTGGAGACTCAAACCTACCACAGTTGTGTTCCAAAATATGCCAGTTTTTGTACTTACCTAAAATCACACTCAGGTTTTCACGATTTATTTTCCATGTTTTATGAACTGAAATTATTCACAAGCCTTTCAGGATCTGACACAGACCAGACTGTGTATAGCTCAGTGACTGAAGTTTGGTAACAATTTGACAGGTCTGGACTTAATAAACTGTACAATTTGGTTTTTTTACTCAAAATGAAATTGTTTTAAAACATAGCCTTGGTCAAAGGGATTTAATTGAATAATGGTGTGGTCTGAAGCTGCAGCATTTGTTTTGTCCTTACTGAGCACTCTGTGGTTGGCTCAGGACAACAAAATTGCAATATATGAGGAAAAACTACTCCATCCATCCTCATTTACAGGGCAAGAGCAAATTACCATCTGCAGGCACAAAAGGAGAAGTTTTACTTGACAAAATGAGGTAGAAAATACAATTCTCTTATCTCAATGTCCTGCAAAATTGATCAGGCACATAGGAAAAAGACCCAAGATTTTTTCCTCCTCTCTCTCATTTTCAGCAGTCTGATTTTCCTGGACACACTGTTCCAGTGCTCACCCTTCTTGTGAAGAGAAATGTGCATGTAGGAGATGGTCTAACTCTGCCAGCACGTGGGGACTGAGGAACTTGAAACAAATCTCAGTTACATTCTCTCAGTAATTACTGAAAAATAGACAGTATCAGGAATAAAGTGAAGTAAGAAACATTCCCTGAGAAGAACATTAGAATTTCTAAAGGAATTCCCTCCAAATTGCAAAGGAATATCTGTGATGGTGGAAGAATGGCTATTATTCTGCATCCAAGGGGAGGAGTCAGAGAGACAGTAAGAAATGAGCTTCACTTCTAATCATTGAGTCTTGGAGCAACAGGTGCTTTAAACAGTTTGTGTTTGGCAAAGAACAATTACCATGGATCTATACACAAAGGAGTAGAGTGCTGGCTAGTCTATGTAGAAATGACATAGTTAAGAGAGACAGTTTCTATCAGAAGGTACCAAAACCACTTGGGACAGGTCTAAAGGCTGGAGACTGTGGGGAGGAGGACCTATGGAGTACTTGTAATTGGAGTCTAGGACCAAGCATGCAAGGAGGGTTATGGGACTGGCTCTGGGAACCCAGGAGCAATTAGAAAATCCTGCAGAGTGGGAATGGCCTTTCTGGAAGAGAAAGAAGCACACACTTTCCTTATGACAGACCATGAATAAAATGTAAAAAATTGTATTTGTCCACCAACTTCAGGTGGAAAAATTTTTGGAAAGATGACCCTAGCCAAATATTTTTCGTATTTGATTTAACAGCAGTGTTCTGGCAAGTACTATCAAGAAAATGGAGCTTGTTCACAGTCCCCTTTTACAACTGTGGTTTCTCCCTTACTGAAGGATAAATTGATCTAAGAGGTGTCTAACAAGATCACAGTATGGCCACTACAGTGGAAAAGGATGGAATACTGAGATTGGAGCAGTGAAAATGTAAGTAAATTTGTGCTTAAGTTACACACAGGCCAGAAGTTAGAGACCTCTAGTGTAAAGATATCCAAAAGGAAGGGGATGCAGATTTTACTGCAGAGCTTCTTCAGTAAGTCCTAGCCCTGGGCTACTGCCGTAAGGAGGGCGGAATCAACGCTGCACATGTGATACCATAGGTGAGAGATCTAATTTAGAGAGATGATCAGCCAAATCTTTCAAGACTGTCCTCCAAATATATGCTGTAAGGCAGAACACTTCAAACACTCAGTAAGGGCTGTTGACAATTTTAGTTAACAGAATATTTACAGTCCTGTCATTTGATTGTGGAAGAAAAATAATCTGGAACTGTTCCTTCACTTGGCTTTGATTTCTTACAGGAAGACTTGCTGTTCTTTGCCAAGGCTCCTGTTATGTTATGCAGGTCAGTCGGGATTATTCAAGCACAGAAGATATCTGGTCTCTGATGGGTCCTTTGGCTTTGAGAGATCTCTAAACATGCATGATGTTCCAGCCAGCACACTACTACGTGCACCACTCACAGGGCTGTGTGTAACAGACACATAATACCACAAAAACCAGTATACTCTGATACATGTCAAGGCAGATTTTTGCCAAGCACAGGGATAATCATTCAAATCATTAACTAATTCTGGATTAATTATTTTTGAAACCAAGCTAGCAGAAAAATGTCAACTCTCCTCTGTTCATTCTCTTGCTCTCCAGCTCATCTTTGTTTGAAGTTCCTGATCCTGAAATATGAATTCATTATTTTACCCAAGTAAGGCATTCTTTGCTATTCTTCTCCATTCTTCATGATCTCATTTCATTGTTTTTTTCCACCATTCTCTTACTATTCCTGGCTTCCCTACCCTACTTTTTCTCCACGTTAATTTAAGTGGCAAACAGCACAGTGGGCAAGTTATGCTAGGCTGAAACTAACAAAACAGAGAGAGAGGTCTCTGCCATTCCCCAGAGCGTCCTATAGCCCCATTTCTACAATTTATAACCAGAAAGGGTGAGAGCTGATGGGGAGACACACAGCAACATTCCATATTCATTCCACATGAATGGAAGGAAAGCTGAGAAGCAGAAGGATCTGAGGAGCTAACCAACAAGATACAATAAAGAGTAATAAGAATCAAAGGTTTCATCAGGAATACAGAGACAAAAATATCTTTGAGGAATAAAGTAGCATCAGGCATACAAATTAGTCAGATGACACCAAGGCAGAGAGATACTCATTCCCAACAGCATCATTCAGACATATGACTGCTGTGTTACTGAGGATTTGGGTAGTGTCCACATTTCTCAGTATCTGCAATGTATTTCATTTTAATCATCAAATCATTTGAGGTTCCACAAGTAAATCTCAAAGGAACCATTCAACTTACATGAGAGGTATTTAGTCAAGTAGAAATTAATTTGCTACATAGTTAGAACAATAGTTACCCAGCCATGCTGCTGTTGAATACATTGGAGTAACAGAAATATTGAGATTAAACAGTTGGAAGTAGTGTTTGAACTCAACAACTAGTCTTTATAGTGATATTTGCCATTTCTGTTGCTTTCCTAAGATCAGAACCAACATAAACAGTGAAAATTCACAATCACTTCAGTCAAAGTCTCACACAATGTTTAGGAAGTTTTCAACTAGTAAATTTCCAAATCCAGTCAAAAAACCACAGGCATTACCATCTTCAGACTTGCAGTTTTGTCTCACTGGGGAATGGTGGTTTCAAGTTCAAACTTTTATAAGATATCTTATTCAGAAACTTTATTAAGCTTATTTCAAAGTTTATGAGTAAGGGAACTCATTACTTCACCTGTGCTGTATAACAAATATAACTCAGTACTCCTTATTTTTCTGAACATCACCACAAGTTTGAATCTGACAGGTGTCATTCATTTGTCTTATACTTACAGTAAGAAGGATAATCAGTAAGAAGCAAGTGTGGGTAGTTTTTTTCATTGTGAAGTCTTCCTGCAGAAACACGTTGTAGCTGATCCTTCTGGGAATTAAACAGCAAAAACAAAACCAGGATTAGATTTTGTTACAATAAATTCCTATCTTTGTGCATGGGCATCTTTTTAGACTTCAAGTGCATTCTGCACATGTGTGTGCCTCCAGCTTTATGTGTGCTGATGTTTGAATTCACTGGAGACAGGTATGCTTTTATTTCAGCCTCCCCTACAGATGCTAAGGTCAGCGGGCATGAATTACTGCTCCATGTTACTACATGACCAGCAGCGTATATACATCAAACTGCCTCTGCCTACAGAGCTGACTTTGGTTGTCCGGATTCTGCTGCTTCTAATCTCCAAATGTCTGCAGACCTATGAAGAACCTGCATATTTTTAAAAATTACCCCCAAAAAAGAATGATCTGGTGCACAGGTAGGCCACTCAAAAAGTATATTTATTGAGTGAGAGAAAGCCAGCAGATGGGTAACCACTAGGTAGGTTACCACAGAACTCAGTGTGGCAGGAAAAGAGACAAATTAGAAATACTTTAAGTTAGACCTCCTGGCAAAGGGGCAAGACTGTGGGATTTCACAATCCAAAATGCAGCTAGCTTGCCTAGTCTGTGCAACTGCAGACAGACACATGGCAGTGACTCTCCACCATTGAGAATGACCACTGCAGCTGCACAAAGTGCTAGAGAAGCACAGCACTGCCATGACTCCACAGGCTTGAAGGGAACTGGACCAGAAGCCTTCTGCTTTTCTTTGTCTCTTTCAAGTCATCACTCATCCAGCCTTTGACCACACCTTCATTTCTGAGGCATCTAGAAAATGGAGTGAGCACACTACCTGAGCACCAGACACACCCAAACCCCAAGAATTTAATGGGAGAAGGGCACATAGACTTTGAGGCTTAGTTTACAGTATGCGTAGTGAGCAAAACTATCCTTTGTGCAACTCTTGTTTCTGCCACAGCACTGTAGCAGCTCTTCTCAACTTGAAGAGGTGTGGAATGCCACCCATTATAGAGAGGAAAAAAATCAGTTGTAATTGTCCTCATCTAAAGAAGAAATAATCTCAAAATGTAAGAAAGGTGTGGCACTTCTACTGCAATCTAATGCACCTGCATATAATGGGAGTGTTTCATGTGCCACTGAAGTTACATAAAACATGGAATGATGAAAAAGAGGACTCAGAAAATCTGCCTCTGTTAAGAAGTAGCCTTATTAACGTCAGAGCCTTTCCAGAAGCATTCTGGCGTGCCAGAGGTAATGGGACAGGCAAATGACACAGAAATAATACATAATTAAGCTGTCAGCCACATATTTGTATTTGATCAGCAATGACAGATAACTCAATTGAAGTAAAAATTGGTCAGCTAGATCTGAGGAAAATGTCTGGAATTGTTTCCATCTTCTGTATACTATTCCCCGCAGTGTATATTGGTTCAAAACTGCCAAAAAATATATGAGCATATAAATAATGGGTCTTGATCAGCTGCCCAATGAGCAGATATATATATACATAAATGTATCTATACAATTATGCACAGTACTGTGAAGTGTTCTGTAGTGTGATGTAAAGCCAGTTGTCTTCTGCATTCCTCCTGCTAGCCTCTTCTGCTGCATCTACAGGGATGTGCTAAAAAATAGGCAAAATAACTTTGCCCTACAAGCTGTTGACAGTCTTGTAACACACTACTTGCCACAAATGGCAGAGGGATGAATGCAATATTGTGATCTAGAAAGAGCAGTCAAAATCAATAGCAACTGTAGTTACCTGCAATGCATCTCATTTCCGGCACTTAGTGCAAAAAGTGTTTACAGCATTATGTTGGATTAAAGCTGCAACTGCAGGTAAATTTTAGTCAAGTGAGATTTTGTGAATGTTTGTTACTATGTACTGAAGAAGCTACTTAAAATACCTCTTGCTCCCATATCTTCCAGCTAAAAAAACCATCTGTAAAATATTGAAGACATTATTTTTTTCTGTTAACTGTGATGTCTGTGCCGTATGATACTTCATATGAGTAAATGAGTAAGAATTATTCTGCATACTAAATCTTATATAATTTTGATATTTCTATTCTTTCTTCTTCTAGCCAGCTCTAACCACAGGAATGGCTGACATACTACTTCTAGTCCAGTACCTGTTTTTTTTTTCCTCTTTCACCGGAGTCTTTCCCAGAGCCAACAATTTTAACAGACTTTAACAATGCTACTATAAAGTCCCTGACTGAGAAGTAGCTTTTCTTTCACCTCAAGAATGACCTACAGCACTACATACATGGGTTACTGGATCAAGGACAACGAGCATCTTGAAGTGAAAAGACATGTGCGGGTAAAAAAGCATTCATCAAGGGACAGATCAGGAATAATGTGGAGGCAGAAAGATTCTCAGAAAGGGGAGCCCCGAAGATGGATTGTCAGCCTCTGAACAGAGGTTTGGACCTGCATCACCACAGCTCTGTCCAATTGCCAGCAATCCTGGTGCAGGGGTGATACAACAGGTAAACTGGGATGTGCAAAGTGGCACGTTCAAGTTTGGGACTGTTGTGCTAAAAACACTACTTGCACTTCTACTATGGACAGTGTCCTTGCTGAAAAGGAGGCTGGAAAGCCCCAAGCAGCCAGAAATAAGGCATACCTGGATCTGGATCTGTGCTACCATTAACACAGAAAGGAGCTTGGTCCGTAGCATATACTAATGTCATGATTCAATCACACACAGGCTTTGGTGACAGTACCTGCAGAAGGAGTCCTTCCTTTGCCTCATTTGGCTGCTTTTTGCCATCTGACTTGTGCTACTGTCTCAGTCACTTTAGTCTTTCAAAATGATTGGTGCATAGGCACTTCAGATGGTTCTTCAATCCAGATATTTGATGGTTCTTCAATGCAGATATTTCAAGGTATGTACGAGGTTTTCCTGAGATCATGCATATTGCAATGAACATAAGCAATTATAGACAATGTACCCATAGCTATTTGGATCACTGGAGCTAATATAAGAATGATTATTATGGGGATTTAATAGTGCAGATTTTGTTTCATTTGCTGAAGTTCTCAAGCAGATTTTAGGCTCTATCTTGATTCATGCTCTTCTACTGTTTATCATTTTTTTTGTAAAGTTCAACAATGTCCTTACTTGATGTTAAGATAACATAATGTGCTTCGTACATTTAAGTTTTAAAACATTCATATTTAGTCATATTTAATTATATGTACGTAGTTAAAGCCCAGTATTCTTCTATGATTGTTCTAATTCTCCATCATCTGTTGCTTATAATAGTTCTGTACAAAATCCCAGTTTGGTTTTAAAACTAGAATATTGTTCTGTATTTCTCTGTTAATGTAGCATAGCTTATTAGGTACTAAGATATTCTTCTCATTTCAGCTATTACAGTAATACCATGGGTACCTTGGGATTAGTCCTGAAGCCCATCTGAGGAACAGTACAACATTGGTATTGTCATCTCTTTTGGCTCTGTTCTGACTATTACAGTTTTAATACTAACTGAAAAGGGCTATAATTACAATTACCACTGGGTTATCCAAAGATGGGACAACCTTATCCACTCAGTCATTTGCACAAGTGGCCTAACATGGCCAACAAGGAGGGCCAGAAAAAGGTGTAACAGTGAAGATTCAAGAGAGGGCAGTAGATCAGCATTGACTTGCTGCAGTCCAAAGAAAAAATAAGAAAGAAAGGCTTTTGGAAGAAATAATGAGATAAACTCTCATTTAATTATTCTGCTCTGATTATTCCACAATGTCATATTTCACAACAGTGCTCACATATATTTGGAGGAAGATTTTAACAACACAGTACAAGACTAGTAGGATTTGTGACCAAATACAAGAGAGTGATGCAATAAATATATCATTCTCTGTGCTTGTCTTACCCCTTTGAACTTTGAAAATTCACTCTCTAACTCTTCATTCATCCAGCACATTCTTTAGATAGATTTGTTACCACCCACATGCATTTTTCTCAGGGTGAATAGCTGTACACTCGCCTTCAACCCCAATGTCTCCAGGGTTTCTTAACACTAGGACTTGGAGATCCTCTCAGAGAACACTTTACTACTCAGCACAGGAGGACACTGACCTGCACTGCCTGTGCCAAGGATGGAGCAGTAAACACAGGGAGAGGCACGTGGGTAAGAAACATGCAAACCAGCAGCCCCTGTTGCTGAGTGCTTAGGGAATTTGGATCCAAGGAGGAGGTTGCAGGTCTGTCTCAGAGAATCACAGAAAGATTTGGTTTGAAAAGAACCTTTAAAGATCACTTCGTTCCAACTCCTTTCTAAGGCCAGGGACTCCTTCCCCTAGATCAGGTTGCTCAAAGCCGGTCGTACTCCTTTTGATGCTGCCCACGATACAGTTGCCTTTCTGGGTTGTAAGAGCACATTGTTGGCTCATACTCAGTTTTTCATCCACCAGAACTCCCATGTCATCCTCAGGGTTACTCTCAATCTACTCGTAACATAGCCTGTATTCAAGTTTGGGATTGACACAACCCAGATGCGGGTCACTGCACTTGGCTTTACTGAACTTCATGAAGTTCATGAGCCCACCCCTCAAGCCTATCCAGGTGCCTCTGGATGGCATCTCTTCCCTCCGGAGTGTTGAATGCATCACACAGCTTGGTGTCATCTGCAAACCTGCTGATGTTCCACTGTCCTCGTTATTGATAAAAGATGTTAAATAATACTGACTCCTAGGGGATATCACTCATCACCAGTCTCCACATGGACACTGAGCAGCTGACCGTAACTATTTGAATGCAACCGATCAGCCAATCCTTTACCTATCAAGTGGTCCATCTACCTGATCTAATACTCTCCAATCTAAAAAGAAGGATGCTGTGTGCGACAGTATCAAACACTTTGCACAAGTCCAAGTAGATGTCAACAGTTGCTCTTCTCTTACCCACCAGTGATGTAACCCCATCATAGAAGACTGCCAAATTTGTCAGACATGATTTGCCCTCAGTGAAGCAATGTTGGCTATCACCAATCACCTCTTTGTTTTCCATGTGCCTTCTCATAGTTTCCAGCTTGCATTTGTTTTGCCAAATGTGTCTGGGGGAAAGTATTAAAATTATTTTCTCATTCCAATCTGGACATTTTACCTCTGCTTTTATAATTTAGGATACTGCTTTGAGCCAAGAGTCAGCTTTGCAATCACATTACTATAATCCCAGGTCCTGTGCAGACCAGCACTGCAGCACAGCAATAACAGTTCCTTTAGGTAAAAGAAATGCCATGGTTGTGATCTTGGCTGTGAGAAGGAAACTGAGCCAGTCCCTCTTATTTCCTATGCACATGCTCTAACTATTAGCCAACATTGGTCTGCCAGCAGATTAACTGGAACCATCATCTTCCTTCAGACATATTTCTGAGGGAAATGGTGAGCTCTATTCAGTGTTTCCTATGCCACAAAGCTGGTGATTATCAGTGCCAGCTGGCAAAATGTGCCTCCTTACAGCCTCTAGTCAAACATCTAGGATGATAAAGCAAGGTTGAAGATGTACTGGTTACCTTTACACAGCTCCCTGAGCCGCATCTGAGCTTCATATGAAAACCTTCTGAAAAATACAGGTTCCAGATTCTCAATTTTAGGTGTTGGGCACTAAAAGGCATTGCAACATGGTAACTGCAGTCACCTATGTAATTTGTTGGATCTTCTCTCATTCCTTTTAATAGTCTTGGAGATAATTTCACTATCAGGGAACCAAATGCCCATCTGCTAGATGATTACCCAACTGTTACTCAAGAAGATCACTATTAATCTCTATTATCCTTCCTGGCAGAGTGAGTAAACTGCATCTGTAGAGCTGAGTGAGTACTATGTAAACAAACAGAAGCTATTAGCTATGGCAAATAGGCAATACAGATCAACTGATCAAATAAATCTACTTTGATTCACTTGTATTACATGGGACATAGAATATTTGAAGCTTCATTTTCCTACTGAAACTCAGTCAACAAGAATGGGCTATTTAACTCTAGGCTTGCCTTTAACCAAATCCTTGCTAATAAACTGAACAAAAACAGAAAAAAAAAAAAAAAAAAGAAAAAAAAAAAAAGAGAAAACAGCTGCTGCCTTGGCTGAATTTTGCTTTAGGATAATCACAAGTTTTGAAAAGCCAACACAATATACATGTTGGTGATCAAGGTGATTGTATACACTAAAGAGAAAGTGGAAGATAGCTATTCTTTGACTAAATGACAGACAACTATATTTTGAAAGAAATGTAGCACAAGAAACATGGTTTGAATGTTAATCATATGCAATGCTTCTGCATCCTCCAATTGCTAATGCAAAAGGAGGTGATTCCCATCACAAAGCAGTAGCCAAGAAACTACGTTTTTAGTACTTAGGAAGCCATGCCTCATCTCTCTCTAGTTGTTGGCCAAGAGGTTTTAGAAGGCTTAAAATAAACTGGAAACAAATAAAATTTCAGGAAGGGACTAGTAAAATACTTAAATGGAATTGGTACCCAAGGTCTGCATTACTCACAAAGACTGGATGGTGTCATTTTAAATGTACTCTGGGAAGCTGTAAAACATAACATATTCCAGCTCAAAAGTATTAATGGGAGTATCTAAAGCACTTCTGGAAGTTCAGTGAAATAAGAACATAATGACAAGGCAGTCCTAGATGCACTTGGGATGCACATATAAGGAGTTAAAGAGAAGCAAGAAAATCTGGATGCTAAGTGTTGAACTTATGGGTGTTTCTTTTTCCATTTCCCAGTTTCTTTCTGCATGACATTGGCAGAATCTTTATTTATTTAGATGAATGCAACCACATATGTGACATTTTTCCTTCTGGGATTAATGCTTTTTTGATTCCATATATTGAAAATTTTGTAAAAGATCTTCCTTCAGCTGGAGCATAAATTGGAAAGAAAAACCAAAAATTCATTGATATTTCCTCATGGCCAATTCTTTCTCAGTTTTCCATTCAGTCCTTCCCCAGGCAAACTCCCATTGGTCCTTTTTTTTTGTAACTATGCATTGCTATAGATTATTTGAGGTAAGTGAATAGGATGGGCAAAGTAACAAGGAAAAATATTATACTTTTTTATTATGTCACTGTTTTTATATAAATCACTTAAAGTGTGAAAAATCATGCAAGTGGATTGCTATAAATCAGATACACATGACACACATTTAGAGCATTTTGTTCCCACTTGGCAGCAGAATAGCCTATGTTAGAGCTGGATGTAGGATGTAGGTTTCACTTCTACTCTGACAAAAATGAGCCTTTTTTTTTTCCCCCCTCAGGACTGGATCTCGTTTTATAGCAGCTCTGCTAATAATGAATAGAAATCCTAATTAAGATTTGAAGTCAGAAGATGTTACATTGATCTCACAGGGCTGTACCTAACAGGGCTCCTAAATGAGCTAGTAGAGACAAAGAAGCTTTAGAGCATGCAAGCCATCCTGTGACAGTCTCTGAAGAAAGCTGTGTGTGTCTGAGCTCTCAGCCAGCTTTCACAGATACAACAGCTAGTCTACTTGAGAGTGATTACCTCTGGTGGTAAATCTTGCCTTAGCTATGCTCTTAAAATTTTACACCTAATGGAGCACTGATTTTTTTTGTTACAAATCTAAACTACAATAAATGGAAGTGAACTGAAGCTGTTATTACCTTTTACACTGTTTTTAAAACTGATGTGAAGCCAAAGATACAAAGCTGTAATGAATGATGCAGATATAAAGAAATGTGTAAATCAGCAAAAAAAAAAAAAAAAAAAAAAACCAACAAAAAAACCAATCTCAATTAGTTACTACAGAATAATCAAATATCACTGCTGTAGTGCTTGATTACTGTGTTGCCCCTGTCAGGAATTACAGCACAGGATTAGATTGAATATTAGCACTCATTTCAATTAGGGCAAAATTCACACATTGTTCACCATGGCATTTTGCACACGTAACAAAAGTCTAAAATTTACATATGATAAATTACCATCAACTGCTACTTTGCCAAGAGGCAGCTATTAGCCACAGAAACTAAAATTCTGAGAAGGACCCCAGAGTAACATATATGAAAAGTCTTATTTTCAGTCATAATCATGGTAACAATGCAGGCAAGGTTCACAGTAGACATGTATGCATGGGTGAGAATAAAGGGCCTAAAGGGTCTTTTCAGGGCCTTGCAGACAGATTAGTGTTTTCCTTATGGTTCCTCTTTTCTTCTGTCAATTAGCAAGGAAAAGAAATGAGGGAATGTGTACACTGTGCTCTTGCTGCCCACTGTGCCGAGGCAATCTCAGCACTGGCTCCAGTGAAGTGCAAAGGTTCTCATTCTTCAACAGAAGCTGCAGGGCAGACACAAGGCAGCAGGACTGCTTTTCTGCCAGGGTTTTCCTTCTTTGACAGTATTGTTAAGTGGAGCTGTGGGACAGCCCTGGGAAGCTAACCTACACACTTTTAAAAAGAAAATGGCAGAACTTGGAACTAATTCTCCAATATTGACAGAAATGGCTCCTCAGAACTTGCTACATGTAATGCAGATTTTCATTTTCATTGGCCTCTTGGCATTGTCACCATCTCACTTGCTATTACTCTGATTACTTCACATTCATTCTCTGGCTTTACTCTCCTTTCATGCATCAGTTCTGTATGTGAGATTCTAATCACACAGACAACGCACAGCTTTCTTTTGTCTTAGGGCTTTGGTGGGTTGTAGAGGAGCCTCTGAACCAGCTAGTTAGCCACAACTAATACACAGTGGGTAAAACAACATCTGGTGTGTACCTGCTCTACCGGTAAGGCCGAAAGCCCGCGGGGCCATTGCAATTCTCAAGCAAATCAGTCAAGTCCAATTTATCATCACTTCCAACACAATGTGTTTTTTAAGGCTGCCAAAACCAACTCTGAACGCTTCCTTATGCCAACGTTTCCTTTTGGTAAAGTCTTGATACACTTTGGCTAAAGCCTGTGTTGGGCAGGGATTTGTTCTGTTGGAGCTGTTAAACTGAATTTCTGGCTCCACTAGGCAAGAAATTCAGAAACAAATCCAAAATGTCAGCTGAAGTCACTAGTGAGGATTAGCCTACAAATTTTGAGTCAACTGAAAACAGGGAGTCAGTTTTGCATTTTTGAGCACAGCCAGGACCCACACAGGTGCCATGGGGCTATTCTTCAGTTTAGCCTATAGATTTGGATACTTCTGAACAGCAAGGCTTAGAGTTTTCCCAGATCTTCCTATCAAATTCAGCTGCAGGGACAATCTTGACTACAAATGATACAATCAAATAGGAAAAGAAATGTTTCCAATATAGCAGCATTTTTGTAAAGCTTTTCAAAATAAAAACCTGGAAATACTCTGTAATTCTCAGCAAGATTTTTCCTGTTAAACCATAGGTTGCCAATGCTAGCATTTATTTCACTGGCAGTGAGTGAAAAGACCTGAAACCTTAGCCTCTAAATGCTGTTAATAACTTCAAATATCCAAATATCCATCCATGATCAAGAGCTTCATGTGGAAAAATAATAGATAGTCTCTTCCATAAATTACATTGACAGTACTTCATATAGCAGACAGGGGACCAAAAGGAAGCCTACTTGGATAAGCACTCAGATTCATAAAAGATTTCTAATAGCTTTGGAAATAAGTCAGCACAGCCTATTCAGCAGCACCAGGGCTGACCTTGCTTGACACCCTGTCTCACTGAATCCACACTGTGTGTGTGCTCCCACAGGGCTGACAAAATCTCAAGGTGCAGGAGCCTAGCTTTTATGGACTCAGCAAAACTTGTGTTCTAGGGACTTCTGCCCTCCTTCCAGTGTTGATTTTGCCTGCTGGTGGGGCACAGTTTGGGCTTTTATTTGTTGATCTGCAGCTTTTCTCTAAATGCCATGTATTCATTCAGATGAAGCACCTGACCTTCCTATGGAGCATATTTTCCAGACAGCATTAGCTCAAAAAGCACATAAAGGGTATTTTTCTCAAACAATACGAATATTTCTATCTAAAGCTGTATGACGAATCTTCTGCACCATCCTGAGATAGTCACCATCACTAAGGTAGTGAAAGGCCCAACTCTCATTGGTTTCCTGCCATAAGAGCTAGACCTGCACATGGTATCGCTTACACATTGCACATACACAAGCAAAACAGCATCTGGATGTTTTTTTTCTTTACTGAGAGAAAAATGTCCTTTTCTTTTCTTTTGTTTTCTTTCTTAACTCATTTGATATCAGTATGTGCAAGATAATACCATTTTCATAGCCTCATAGGTTGATCCCATTTCAACAGGTGTTTCACAGAGCTACAAGGTAAAGATGTATTCAGAATTACAAATGAGCTCAGGAGCAGGATGTTTGCATAGCTTTGTTGCTTGGATCTGACAGTGAATTGGTGATCTTCTTCGAAAGGAAGGAATGGAAGGATCTACAAAAGCAATCTTTTTGTAGAATGACTCTTGCACAAGAAGCTAGTAATTCAGCCTTGCAAAAACATCTTGACTATTCCTATGTAAGAGAACAGTTCACAGTAATAAGTGAGTAGCAGAACTTGATTTTTCGTGGCTTTATGTCTTAAAACCTCTTCTTTCAGACCTCACAGTCACTAAACTTAGTACTTTCCCACTATCCTTTACCTCTTCTTCCAGTTTGACTCTTTTCAAAAGATGCCATTCCTAGCTTCTTTAAATATATTGATAGCTCAGGTGTGTACTAACAGCACAGAGCACATATAAGGCTAGAAAGTCTTGTTCAACATTATATTGATTTAGTTTGTTGTGAGCGAATATTGTGCTAGTTGCTTGCCATAGTGAGTTGGTAAAACACCGATGTGAAATTTATCTCAGTTTAACAGCAAATATACCCGGTAGTACTACATGTCTACAAAATCCTTAGCACTTTTCTACAAAATTCATCTAGGTTCACTGAGCTCTTGCTATAGATTTTTACTCTACGCTGTGCTTACAATGCATTTCAACAAAGCTCATAAAGATTTTTGTTTCTTTGACAGTGCACTACAGTCAAGCCATGTGGAAACTTAGCTTTAAGTACCATTTTAAATGCTCTTTAACTAATGCGCTGACATGAGGCCCTGGTGTTCCACAACTGAAGTCATCTAAGATGCAGTGGGCTTGCCTGCTGGACGCTGTGCTGCTGACCATGTAAGTAGCATAAGGGAGCATCCAACGGACTTCCATGTTTAAAAGGATCCACTGCAGAATGAGATCCTTTCCAGATGAGAATTTTGGTGATCTCATTGGCAAATGCCCACAAGATTGCAGGCAGACAACAATGACTATACTGTAACATTTGATAAGGAACAGTGGGACTTTTTGCAGAAGAGATGATAGTCCATTTTCCTTCAATTTTATCAAGTCCCAGGCAAACAGACCAGCCAATTTATACCTACAGGAAGTACATTGAAATTTATATGAAATATATTAAGAAATGTATATAGAATTTATATATGAAATTTATAAAGAAATAACTTTGCTGATTGAATGTGTAAATAGAATAAAATGTACTGCTTAATAAAAACTCAATTCACTGATGATCTAGTAGAACCAGCCTAGTATATCTTCTCCAGCCCAGAAGTATTGTGTACTAGAGTTCTCAAAAGCTACTTTTCTATGATACAGCTGAGAAAACCTTCAGTTGATTCCCCATACAGAATTAAATTCCATCCTGCCAGGTACTGGAGAGCCAAACAAAGCATCAATCACAATCAAGATGTTAGAATATGTTTTGTTAATCAGTGATGTCTTTTGTCTCCCTGTTGAAGTGGCAGCTAGCTAATGGTCAGTAGCTGGAATAAGAGGAAAGGAATGAAAAGAGGTTTAGGCAGGAAGCAAATGCTCAGTGTTTTTTATTAGTAACTGCAGGGTTTTATTGGGATTTCTAATCAGTGGATATGTACAGAACATGCAACCATCAAAAAATTATCACTTGAATATATAGTTGTACATATAAATATCATATAAACAACTACTGTAGTGGCTCAAGCTTTTAACTGTCTTCTGGCAATGTTTCTGTAGAGGCCACTGAACCATGTCTGTTCCCTTTTCTGATATAAATCTGGAAACTGATTTAAATGCAAGAAGCTCTATTAATTGAAACAAAACTCTTTCATGATTCCTTTGGTACAAATAAGGGGTGTAATCTGAGCTCTCTGGAAAGCTGAAGAATATGTTTTAATTGGAGTTTTAATTGACTGAGAAAAATAGCATGTGTCACTTCATCATGAACAGGCTCTGTAAGCATCACAACAGATGAAAATACACATAAGTTGAAGCAAAGGGCTTCTTTCTTTCCATCTTTCTTCCTTTCCTGCTTTCTCTCTCTCTTTTCTCTCTTTTTGTCTCTTCTTCTCTTTCATCATTCACCCAAACATTTGTCTCTAACAGCAGCTGTTATGATACTTCATAGGTCTACAACCACTGATCCTGGCAACTGGTTGCCTCCAGTCCTGAATAAGTTTCAGTCTGCAACCTACTCAGTGGATAGCAATTTCTGGTAGACACACACCTCTAGCAGTCACACAGCACAGACAGACCATTATTTGTCTCACACCATGTTTCTTCTCTGTCCTCATCTTCAGATCATTAAGCCAGAAAGGAGAACCTGACTCTGGAGGCACTATCCTTTCTCCTGCCTACCTTGACAGTTATTCCTACCTGCCATTCTATCCAGAAATCTCTAAATGAGGCAGTACAAGGATCTAGATGCAAAATTCGGAACTATGTCCTTGAGATACAGATCCACCATTAAGTTAAGTGTGTGATAGTTCACAGCAATGTACACCATGAAACACCAGTCAACAGAGGTTGGCTTTTTTTCCCTCTACAAACATCTGATAGGGAAACACTGAGTTACACCTCTGTGAAGATGCTTCTCCCACCTTTGTATTCTACACTGATTCTGGCTGACAAACTGAGAAAGAAAAAAGAGGATTTTCAGACATAAATGAGAATCCTTAGAAAGAGCTATTTTCACATAATCAAAACGATTAGGTTGAAACCAAGTAACAATACACCAAACTCCCACTAAATAATCCAGGTGCATAAATCGTGAAAACTGATGAAAGAAAGACAGATGCTTGGAGCTCTCACATGAGGTCCCAGACACTGCCAGGACTTCTGGTAACACATACCGAACCAGCTCCTCAGGCTGATGGCCAAAAGGATGCAGTACAGGTTGGTTTCCTGCACTGCCAGAGTCCCTGTCTTTGAGAGGAACGTATAGCACTAACTCAGTTTGCAATGGTCACATCATTCTGAAGTAGATTTGTTTCTGAGTGCTGTTTCAGGACTTAATTCCAGGTCTCAGTCATTAATTATATGCTGCTGATTAAGTAGCAATAAGTACCTGGCCCATAAAATGTAAATGAAATGAAATGCCTTTTAAATTACTATCAATTTTGAAGTTGTAAGCAGTAGATTTTTTGATTTAATTTTTGCATTACTTTAGAAGCAGTGATGCCATTCAAACAAAGTGAACGTTTGGGATTGATTTCAATGAAAAGCAGTTTAGAGCAGACAGAGAAAAGGAACAGCACAAAGAAAAGGCCAGTCTCCCACAGTGAGCAAAGCAGACAAAAGGCAAACACTTCTACTCATGATGGATTTCTCCCTGATAATAAGTATTCCCAAGCTGGGGTACACAACACTGTTCACACAACCACCATGCCTTGCTTAAACCGCAGCTGATGATGAGGACTTGGGAGAAAGATAAATAGTCAGTTCTACTGAGGTCTTACAAAATTTAACAAAATGTACGTACAGACTTTCTACCAGGAAATTGGTATGCAAGAAGTTTGTTTTCTCCCTCCAAACTCAATCTGTACACTGCACAAGCTGAAGTTCCATTAAAGACCAACAGAGGTTCCAGAGCCAAAACAGCACTTAGTTCACCGTTTGCTATCACAGCACAAGCTATTGCTGGTTATACAATTTTCTTATACAGAAAGATCACTCTACATTAATCCATGTATTAGTTTTTTTCTTGAAATTGGTTTTCAGAAGCCAAATTCATATGCTGGCAGCTTGCCAAAACTTGATGTCAGACACAGAAATAATCTTTTATATTCAGAAGAGCCTGTGGTTTGTGACAGTGTTTATCAAGAACAGTTATGATTTCTAATCCTCCCTGAGAAGGTAAGCTGTTTCTTTTTACCTTCCAAGGTCAAAACTAAGAACTCAGTTGAGTTTATGATTTAAGCCTGACTTAATGATAAATCAGTAAAAAACAATGTAAAAAAAATCCTCAAAGAGCTTTGAGATTGAAAAGAAAATCTACAATGGTGATGAGGTAGTACTGTGAAAATTAATGTGATTTTCTATTGATACTATAAAGATAAGCCTAATTTTTCTTTCAGTGCACAGAGAACTGAAGCAAGATAAAACTTTGAAAGCCTTCCTTCTCCCAGCACACACCAATATACTGCAAAAACCTGAACTGCAGCTTTTTGTGCTACATAGAGAGGTGTTAATTCATTTTTCATACAAAAACAAGACCAGTATCTCCTTCATTACTTACAGCCACACGGAAAGAAGAGAGCAATTTGCAGGATTGGGACAGAGAATGCAAATCATATGTCACCTTCATATTCCAACAGCCTTAACATTTCCACAATTCTCCCTGCCCAAGGAAGGCAAGAAGCTGCTTCAGGACAGGGGTGATAGTGGGGCATGGTGTTAGCTACAGGTTTTGACTGAGGAGGGAAGGATGATGGGAAGTGGTACTTCTCTGGTCCAATTTTTGTACATTTACAAAGAAATCTGTTCAGAAAGATAGTGGGAAAATAGAGGACATGATGCAGAGTTATGAGTTTTAACAAGAAATCTAAAACAAAGATCAAATTATATTGAAATTATCATTAAAAAATCTGCTTTTCCTCAATTAAATTAATAAGTTTCCCATAGCATTGCTATGTTTTAGGTAATATAATAAATTCTTTTAAAATCTGATTTTAATCCATCCTTGGAGAAAACATTTCAGCATATTCTTTTGAGAACACACATGGCAGTTTTCTTCACAATCAAGACACATACAAAGCATCTATATTGAGTTTGTGTCATCCATTCATCCGTGTATCTTCATAAAACTTGTAAGAAAACCTACTGAACCTTGAGAAATGACCTGTTTGGAAAAAATGGACAAATGGATACAAAAGAAGTTATCAGCAGATGACAAGCTGATCCATATGTGTACAGCCAGGCAATGCCACCAGGGAGCCTTGATTCCCAAAAAAGAAATCAAATATTGTTTTCTCTATTTATTGTTGTAGTTTTGTTTTGTACATATTACTTCTCACTTTTGGGGGTCCGCTTTTCAATGGCTTGAAAAAAATACACACTGCATGCAGAAGTCAGCAAGACTCCTGTCTTTTGAATACAACATGAACAAAACCAGTACAAGTACTTCCTAAATATCTCTCATCCACATTTAACTGTTTTCCTGCTGAACAGCAACCACTGCTTGCGCTGAAATGTCTACTGCTCAGAAAAACTGCGGACAAGCCACCAAATGAGAGGCAATGTGAAACCAGTGCAGCAGATTCTGAATTGTGAATCGTGACTAAAAACTGCTTTGCTTCCTGTGGGTGGAGTATATGAGAATGACTTCGTTTCTAATGTGCAGTCATTCCTGCTGGCATAGAAAACAGCAGTCCAGATCAACAATTTTGGTTGTTGGTTGGCTCTATAGACAGATAAGAAAGAGATGTGTATCACGAAGGGCCTCACAGACAAAATGATAATCCAGCTCTTTCATCATCTAGAAAATTTGCCTCCTGCTCTGTTTTCTTTCTGCACCATGTAGTGGAGAAGACCAGGACCCATATGTGGAGACTGCATATATGTATATGCATACATATGTATGTATAGCTTCATGCCTGTATGGAGGCAGCTGAGCAGTGCTTCAGCACACATCGTACAGTCCCAGGAGACAGCTGTGTAAAAGAAGCAAAGACACAACCCATGGCAGTAAGTGCAGGGAGGCCACTGTGAATGCCCACTCACAAGGTTGCAGAGCAAGGAAAGGATTTTCTTCCAGCATAAGATCAGAGAGAACTGAAAAAAGACCCGCAACACGTTCATTTCTTACCATTAAACAAATTTATTCTCTTTCTCACTAACATTTCTTTCTAATTCATCTGTTTGAGCTCTCAAGATCAATTTGTCTATAAATGTAGTTATACTATTATAAATCAGATAAATATTTTTTGTACATCCAGGCCAACGTGAACCACAATAACAGAAACCTTGCTTCAGTGGTTTATACAATACATAGGTATGCTTTAATCAATCTTCCACCAGTGTATCTGTCCACCCAAACTGCACTGTTTGGAAGCTATCAGTTCAATTTCAAAGCCTTTTAAAAAAACCCTCAATGTTACAAGTTTTAAAGAAGCAGCAGTCTTGCAGTCCCACACAGAACCTTTGTCTTGGAGACATAGGAGATGAGCAAACTGAAATATAACAGGACAGATGCTCATCGTTTATATTAGGTAAATGAGAGTTAAGCACCATGCAGGTGCATGGCAGTACTAGCACTGCATGGAGAGATACATGTTTTAATCCGAAGAGAAAAACGGCAACACTAAGGCACACAATCTAGAATGCTTGATCCCTTAATTAAACCCTAGCTATATCTAAGAAGATCACGTCCATATTAGTGAAAACACAATGAGTAGTTCTCAAAAATCTTCCTTGGGGTTTAATTACAAGCCTGAAATGGACCTCTACATGGGGACTGTTGTTTCATAGCCTAATTTCTTCATTCTCCCTGAAATGTTAAGCATGTTATAATCCATCCTTTATACACTGGAGGATTTTCCCAGCCAAGAAAATAAAATAGCTTAAATATATATATTTTTTCCAGAATAAAATAACATCTTGGTTACTCTATCATAGCCACAGTATGTACTCATCCTAAATCCTTTTCATGCCAAATCCCTGGGAAATAATCTTATTGTAAAATAATGCTGACTTTACGTTATCCATCCCTTATTATTGTGTAGCACAGGAGACAGATACAACTGACACAGGAAGTCAGTGCACTGGTTTCATAGCAAGCAAAATCTTGGCAAACAGAATAGCCTATGAATGTATGATACCAATGAAATGCAAAGTAATGTTAGAAGTTGGCTACTGCAGCGGGCACCATTATCTGAGCGGGAGGAAAACCACTCAGAAATTAATTGTGGCAGAAACATGAGATTCTATCCCTTCCTTTAATTTTTTTGTTTGTTTGCTTGTTTTGCTTACATTTTTAATGCTATCTCTGAAGTACAACACCTCTGCCTTCAGCACTGCTGGTACTGCTGGTACAGACACAAGCAAAACTCTTCCTTCTGTAAGGTGCTGAATGTGGAAGATGATTAATAGATAATAGAACGGATCCATACTTTGAATTGTGGCACAGTGACTCAAGCTGACTTCCCAAGCAGACACATCAATTTCTGCGTCACCATTATAGACATGAAGATCATCTCAGCATGAGAAAAGGCAGTGGGATCTGGCCAGTGTTTCTCTTGTGGTGGTACTTCAGATCTACCCACAGCCATCAGATATAGAAGAAGAACAATCTTATTCAACAAAACTTCCCAGAACTGGCCTGACATCACTACTGATACAAATGACCACAGTAACTAAATAAGTAAAGCTGAACTGTGTTGCTTTATATTTACCCAAAAAGTGCAGTTGGGAAAATATCCATTTCTCTCTGAGGAAAAGTAGAATACTGTACAAAAAAGAATTGATACTTCTCTTGTAGCTGTTATTTTCTGGAAAGTAACATTACTGAGCAATTTGAAACTAAAGAGAGCAAAGTGAGTGTGTTTTCGTGATAATGCTAGTGAGTTTGGGCAGATCTTGTAGGAATATTGTAAGAGCACGTTCTGTCCCCTTCCCTTCTCTCTGCAGACAGACCCAAAGAATGCCTGTAGATAAGGGATGGAGCCAGGAATAGTAAATGCACTTCTCTGAATGATGCTTGTAAAATCAAGTCCTTTGGGATGTTTTTTTCTTTCTTTTTCAAAGGGGAATATTAGAAACACTCCAACTTCTCACAGAGATGGCTGTATCTAAGCTATGCATCCATCTTTCCATTCACACTCAGTTGAGACAAACAGGCACTTGTAGGGCATCGTTCACTCACATCCTATTTTAAATGTTTATTTTATGTTATATAAATTACATTATATAAATTTTTTTAGTACCTTTACAAGCCTATTTCTACATCATCTCTGAATTTCTATATTGGTCACATGAACAAGATCTTGTATCTGTGCTAAAGTTGCAAGAGAACATCTACTCAGAGATGCTGGGAACATCTGTGCAAGCACTGCCCTTGTTTGATACTTCAGGGAGCTTTAATACATGCCAAATCAGTACATGTAATCAAATTAACCTGAAGACATTGAACTAGAGTTTACTCGAGTCAAAGACATAGTCCAAGAGATTAGTCTGAACAATAGTGTCAGCTCTATGGTTAGAAATGCAGTTGTGAGGTTGTACACAATTTCCCTATTAGGGCAACGAAGATAGTTTATCACAATGCTTCAATGTCATTTAACTCCTTCTATGGAGGTCTCCCATTGAGCTTTGCTACAACATTACATCCTACAATCATGAGAATCAATCTCTCTCACTTGGCTCAGTGAAAGTTTCAGCAAAAACTACTAGCTAAGATCTACATATTTAGTATATGCAAGTAAGATATAGATTATGTCCTGTCTGCGTATACCCTTACAAACGTCACAAATCCTAGCCTCAGCAAAGACTTTTCTGTTTGTTTGTAAATGATCCATCCTGAACCCGATAAACTTTTCCATATAAAAAAACTATTGGAACATTTATGTTCTAAAGGGTTTTATTTCAACAAATTGGCATTGACCACCAAAATAATGAGGCAGAAAATATGTTTTGTTAAAAATCCCCAAGCAACTTTAGAAATAACAGAATGGCCAATTATCAGTTAAGTCTGACTCAGACTAGAAATATATTTATATTCTCACAGTTATTTAGAAGACCACAAATAAATTATAGCAATTTACTCTAATGCACTTTTATAAGATTAAATCCTTCAAATAAGCTTCCTGTAGATCACACATGAGAGAAATGATTGCATTGCATCATCAAACACTACTGCCAAAGGGTCCAGCAATAATTTGTTTGCTGGTTACAGTAAAAATGCCTATTTTCTCTAAAAGATGGTGCTGTATTGAAGCCAGATTTCCATCGAAGATTTCCAATACCTTTTTGAGCTGTTTTGAACAGAGCTTTTAGTCATTCATTTCACCTGGCTTATTAGGCTCCTGTTGGAAACAATTTTCATTATGAGTACATTTTTGTGAGTACTGCTGGAAAGAAACTCTAATAAGCAGCCCACATTTCTCAGTATTAATTCTCAAGGTATATTATTTTAAGATGCTACAAATAATTCAAATACATATGAAGAAATGAATGACTTGCAACATTCTTATACTTTGCTATTTAACAGTGATAAATTCAAAGCACTGCAATTATTCATTAAATGCTGACACTGTTCACCCTCGTGTTTCATTGATATATCTAGTTTTAGCTACAATGCATCAATGGTCACAGTAGGATATGCAACACTGAAAACCACGCACAATGGCAATGATAGCACTGTATTTTTCAGGGAGACCAAAATGTGCAAAAAGGTGACAACAACAGGATTAAAGATAACTTCAAAGGCATATTTTCATTCCTCTGGGTGAGTGCAGCTGGATGCTGCACTAGTACAGAAAACAGCTTGTGGATTTCCATTTACAAGGTTCTTCTGGGGCCATTTGGGGTGTCTCTACTCTCTCCTGTGGTTGAAATGGTAGCTAAAGCTGCTCCATCAGGGAGCACTAGCTTTTCCAGAACATGTAGAAGTTGTTACAGGGAGGCTTATTCCTCCCTGTCTATGTGTGACTCACACTTCAGTTCATTACTCTCATTAAACATTTTAGAAGGCACTGCAAAACTTACCAATTTTTTCAGGTGTTGAATCTGAAGTCCAACAAAACAGCAGCATTATTTACTAAACTGGTTTCGTATTCAAGACAGAGCTGGTGGCAGGACTTACTCCACCACTGATGTTTGGTTCTCATACACTCAAATCCTTCTCACAGAGCAGGTAGAATTTGTAAAGGTTTGCTAGCAACTGCTGAAGGCACAATTAGTTACAAAGAGGCCTACTTATAGAAGTGTGGGCTTCAGATGTGAATGTGTTTAGAACACGCCACTTGAATTTTAGAAATTTGCTGGTGTCCAAATTTTCAAGGACTGAAAATTAAAGTATGACAGTCATGCTCTCAAAAATCATAACCACTTATGTAACCTCTTCATTGTTGCTGTTCCCTTCTTGAAGAAGTGGCCCCACCTCAGAACAGATCCAGTGAACAGGATAACAGTAAAAGTGAACTCAGACTGTTTGAAAACATTGAATAAATGAATTGGTTTTGCTTCCGGTTGGTTTTCAACTGAGATTTCACTTGGTGAAACAAAAAATGAGCAAGATATTTCTCTCTGTTTATATTTCATGAAATTTGAAAACCAAAACATCAAAGAAAAAAAATCTGAGTCATAAATCACCTCTTAATACTGCTGTTTTTATTTGAGATTCATGCGGTCCCTTCCCAGGCTCCACAAAAAGCTGTGGACAAGAAATTCGGACTGCAGCCAGTCTGCATGAGTAGGCAGCCCTTTCTGGATGCTCTGTTTTTAGGAAAATAATGTTTTCAAGGTCTATTTGCTGTAGATAAAGAAGATACAAGAAAGCAGAACAACACATCACAGTGAGTGGGCAAATAGTTGTACACAAAAATATTGGCAGCTTTCACGTTTGCTTTCATCTCCTGGCTGACAGGTGCAAGTGCATGGTGTTGAGTATAGCACATCCTTTAAAGTACACTTGTGAAGCATCTGTGAATATCTGAATGGTCTGTGAACAGCTCTTTTCACTCCATCAGATCAGATCAAGTGCGGAAGACTGTGCTGCTAACTTGTGGTAAAAGAGCACTGGAATAAAGCTGTCATATCTATGTGCTGTTTCCCACGTATTTGTATTACTTTGTGGAACACTGCTTACCTCTATACTTTTGTACCTATAAAATATGAGTCACGGGTAGAACTCTACAGATACCTAAGTGTACAGATAAACAGCATGCCACATACTAAAAAAAATGCGTGGGAAACCTCGCATTCTGGGTTCATATGTTTCTAACTGATGCTTGTCCAAATATGCCAAAAATGCCTAAAGAATGGCAGAAGTTTGGGTTTTGAGAATGCTTTCTATATTCAAATATTACTCACAATCCCCAGAGGAGAGCTGCCTGTTTTCTGAAGGCATCTGTGTATGAACATGCTGCAGTAAGAGAAAAGCATTGAAGAGCAGGACACTGCGAGACATGGCTAAGGTATGCCTGTGCTAGCAGAGGAGTGTTCAGGACTGACTCCAGTTAGATCAACAGTGTTAGATCCTATTGTGCCACTGATCTGGGTTTCTATACCTGGAATTCCCCCCAAGACACTAAACTCAGTATTCTTCATCAAAATCTGGTTCTGCATTCCTAGTTCTTCCCATAGATACCTGGGGGCTATGCATGAATGTACATTAAGTCCCTTAGGAGATCCTGCTGTAATATCTCAAGAGATGCCTTGAGAGAATGTCCAAAGCCTTATGGTTACTGCCTTTCTTCTGCCATTTGTAATATTTGCTCTGTACAGACTGCTGACTTAACTATCTAAATCCTTCACTCAGAACCTATGTTTGTCTTTCACTGAGACTGGCACCAGGGCTCACATGTGCTAGCTGTAAGAAGGATCGTGGTGGTATTTATGTCAAGAGAGATGAGACAATTATTTGACCACAGACACATGAAAGCGTGCTTGAATATCCAGGTAGAAGTCAGCTTTATCAGAACTTCTACCTAGTTACTTCAAGCTTTGTCTTGAAGTCAGTGGTGCATTGTATACATGAATATTTGAAACATGCACCCTCCTGTATCTCCAGGGAGCAGTGCTTTCCTTTTATCCTGCTAGAATTTAATTAGGTGAAACATTAGATTAGAATCCTATAGCATATAAACTCAGCAATACAGTTCCATCTGTAATTAGCTCCATCTCAGGAGAATTACAGGAGCCAGACAAGACAAAGCAATTCTTTTTCTGCTTGCTAATAAGCATGTTAAGCTGAACCAACATACCAAGAATTAGCACGCCCTTCCCAACCTTCTTCAATCTTTCTTAGTCTTTATTTTTGTCTTGGTGGCCAACCTCTGCCTTTCAGAGAAAGAAGCTGCAAAGAATGAAAGGCAAACACAGCTAAGTGACAGCTCTGCTCTAGAGAAAAGTAACATCCGTTTGGGAGCTAGCCATTGCATTTCAGGAAGCAGTCAAGTGTTCTCCTAGGAGCCACCGATTCAGTCAAGCTCTGGGTATATTTATTTGAAGTAAACAAGAGAACATATGTTGTGACATCTAGTAGCAGTACTTGCTAGTTAAATAGACTGTAATAAAAAAATGGTAACTTTTCTACAAGGGGATGAGCAGCAGTGTGAAGCCTGCAGTCTCTGCTAGGGATCCTGCAAAACCATCAGGACACATCAGCAGAGACCAAGAGCAGCAGGCATCAGGTTCTACCACCAGGAAACTCAGACACAAGAGTTTGTTTTACTCATGGTTTGATTAAACAATAAGAAGTCCAAAGAAGTATATTCACAAAAATACTGTGTAATGAGTTTCTTGTTAATGGTGACAACATGAGTTTCATTCATTCTCACTATCAGAGTCCTGGAAACCATGGACTTAACCTGTGCCAGAACTGCAAGCATGGAAGGCAGAACTTCGTAACGGTTCTTGGGAATACACTCAGTTCTCTTTACAAGAGAACAAATGGCATAATGAAGTCCTATCCTAGCTTTTGCATTCTGATTACTTGCCTGTTGCTTTGTATTCTGACAAAGATTGTATGACAAGGGACAAATTCTAATGTCTTCACCCAGTTCTGAAGGAAATGTCAGCAGAAGATTAGAGGAATCCATAAAGCCTGAATAGAATTAAGCCAAGAGCATTTTAAGGCCTCAGATCTGTAAATGCTTTTCTACGTTTATTACTGTGCATATGAACATTTGTCAAGATCGCAAAAATTAGCGTTTTGAGGTTTTTAAGGTTGTGAGATTTTATTCCTTTTGCCTTGCCTGTAAATTTAACCTGTCTTTCTTACCTGAAGGAGGTGGAGCTGCTAAGAGAGAAAAAGAGAAAGCTGCAAGTATGATTACATCAATTTAGAACAAGCCAGAAGCAGCACAGAAGCGTTCTTTGATGATTTTGCTAACGCAGTACACAGATTATGTTCCCTTGTTACAGAACGTTTTCAGAATGGTGACTTCCTCTTGGTTACAAAAGAATTGGAATACTTTCAAAAGTCCAGTGTTCCACATAGTAAGAAAAATATTCTGCACACTTCAGTTCCTACATGTACTTTTAAAAGTTGATTTGAGTGGTTAAACCTGAACTCTATTCAGAAATTAATTTTCTTCTTGCTAACATTACAGCACTTGAACTGTGTTTTCTGACTCATCTGAACAATTCTTTATGTAGTTCCCAGAGAAGAATCAATTTAGCAAAACTAATTCATATTTCTCTGAAAGAAACAACACAAATGACTGCATAAGAGAATTGGAACAGTCCTCCCATAGCAGGTGTTTATCGCAACTCAGATTTTCTTTTTATAACTTCGAGAAATAACTGCTTGGCTTTAATTATACCAAAAGATGTGGCCAGTGGTATTTGTTTTTAGTTTACTACGTATAATAAATGCAAATACTTTTAAGCACTGGTTAATAGCATTGTTAGTTTGAATCTTTGCTACTGGTGAACTTAATTAAGAAGAAAGATGTTTTCATTTCTCTTTTCACCAGGTTTTCATCCTCTCTATATAATCAGCAACATTTTCTGCTGGTGTAAATTCCTATGTGTAAATTTAATCTATGCTAGCTTGAAACCACAAAACAATTCAAATTATTATTTAACCAAATTATATTTCTGTAAGAACAGATACACCACACAAATCGCTGTACTACTTGGATTTTTTATAAATATATGTAGGTTTTATACTAATGCTACTTGGCTATTTAAACATGGCTTTTTTAATACAGTACTCAGTATTTAATTACTGACCCTTTCCAATTGGCTAGAAGCACTCAAAAGATGAATTAAAAATTAGTAAATTAATCTTCATTGTATGAAGGCATTCAAATACACTAACTCAAAGCTAATGTGCTGCTAGCTTCTTGGTGTCAGTTTTAATGGTCTAATTCAGAAGCAAAATATAGAAATGGAAAAATATGAGAAATAAGGGGTCCAAAAGAAGTACAAGCTCTTGCAAATTCATGTCTAAAATATCCTTATGGACACCAGTGTAGTATTTTGGTCATCTTTCAGTGCAGAATAATTAATCTTTAGTTGGACTTGTCATGTGAGGATGATAAGCACCAGCAATTCCATGGAGAGTGGAAAAGAAAGAAAAGGCCTAAGCATTTCCAGAAAACCTGATGTTATATTGTTGTGCACGATCACACTCATTTGCATGTTTAGTGCACTGTTGGCTATTAATCACAAACTTCTCTAATTTCTGGGGTTGTGCATAATGTCAAGTCCATGCCTATATCCATCTGCCCACCCCACTCAGCCCCAAATTCCCAGGGCTGCTGTGTAATTCCTCCCCAGGGAAAAGCTGGGCAGTGGATAAAGCAGATCAGAGAAGGAGGTTCAAATATTTGCCTACCTCTAAGGCTTATTTTGCTTCCCTAATGCTCTTATTTTACAGTTGGATGAATATACAATATGAACCAATAATCCTTAGAGAACCTCTGAATATTTGAAATAAAAGAAAATGAAACAAAGACTCTGCTTATCCCCAAAAACAGACTTCACTTTCTGATTTCACTAGCCCAGTGTGCTCATAGACTAGAAAAATAATCACAGAGCATAAATTAAATGAATTGTTTTATTTCTGGAAATAGCTTCTCATTCTATTAATTTGCCAGTTTGCTATCTGTCCAAATGATAAAGACGTTTAGCTCATGACTGCTTCAGCTTCAGGGAGGGAAGTGATGTGAATACGATCAGGATATGAGTGCTACTGAGCTATTCATTTCCACTACTGCAATGATACAGGGCTTCAAAATTAGGACCACAGCCTTCCCATGATAATTGTGGTACAATCTGGTGCAGAACCCTGTTTTAGAGAGTGCCATATACAGGACAACCACAGCTCACATCTCACTATATGCTTGTAACTACACAACTTTGTTAGCAGTAGCATATGGTTCTGTTTGTTCCCACTGTTTAGTATTATACACAGTGGAAACATTTCATCACTGTTTGAAACCAAGTGTTATCCACAATGCCTTTGCATTTACTATGCTGCCTCAGCGGGCCTGAAGGATGCAGAAGATGCACTGAGTTAAATGCATAGTTATTCGCTGTTTTGATATGTGTTGAGTTGCTTCAAGCTACAAAACTGCTACAGTTGCTAACAGAATTTTACTGAACTTCCTCTAATTTGTAATCAACATATGCATATAAAAGGGAAGTGTGGCAGATCTTATTTTGAAAAGAAACCATAGCCTTCATGAACAATTTCACAGTGAGATGCACTCCCAAAAGGAAGCTATTATATACCTCTGTTACATGTAATGCAGGAAAAGTACATCCCTCCCTCCAAAACCTCAGAGAAAGGCAGAAAGGTACCAGGCAGAGTAAGCCCTCCCTGGTGGGCTCTGTGGGGCACAAAGCCTGGGTGAAGTCATAATTGCAATGACAGGAAGACCAGTACCTGGCATGTGCGTGCTGCCCTAACGGACAGAACTTTTTCCCAGTCATGAGTTCAGGTTAGCTCAAAAATTAGAACTCATGTCTTGCCCCCAGAACTACCACCAAATTGAAGTGTGAATCACCTACTCCAGAGAATAAACTCTTAAGAAACAACAGCATTACAAACATTTCCTTGTGCCAGACCTTCAATCCTTTTCTCTGAGGTTGGTTTCCAAAAACTTCCAGGCTAATATCACTTAGCTTACTCCCTAGAAGAGCACTGAAGCAGATGGGAGAATGAAGTGAAAGAACTAAAATTATATTTGTTTAGTACACTATTCTCCTTTTGACACTTCTGTGAACTTTGTGAGAACCTGTGGAGAGGGATCACATTAGCAAAATATGACAGTAAGCTGAGTTTTTAACAGCTACTGATCTGTGCCTCATCATTCAGCACTTAGGTTCCTGTTTTGAAAACAAACATCCTGCTTCTTAAGGCCTTTCTCCCTGCTCCTAAATAACCATGCAAAAAGGAAGAGAACTTGTCTCAGCAGGTTAGGTGTAAGGTGAGGTTTCCAGGGAAAAAGAGGGCATAAATAGGTGAAATAGGAGCAATGTAGCTGGCTGCTCATGTTTAAAATGCCTAAATCCTTTTTCCAGCACTAGCCCTTACAACTTAGCCCAGTGAAGTCAATGGCATTTCACAACAATTTGTCTCAGTTCATACTTGTAATCTGTAGCACAGCAAGAACTCACATCTTTATCTGTATATGTCCAACCAAGCCCTCAGTTACACAACTATCTTTCACCATACACTGGTATTACCCTGGGAGAATCACAGCCTGAATTCAATCCTAGTGCACATCTTAAGAACAGAATCACTGGGATATATTTCAGCACAGAATACTTAGATTGATATCTTGTAAGTCTGGCACTCATTTATTTTTGAATGTTGTAAAAATACATAGCTCTACCATTTAGCATACAATTTTAGTACTAAATATGACAGCAATAATTCTAGGAATGAGAGAGGTATTTACTATAAACAAATCCAAAGAATAATATGACATATCTCCCTCCAGAATCTCTTTTTCAATCAATTATGTGTTGCTGACAGAGCATACTGAAGAGCTATGAAACGCGTACCATTTAAAGTGATGGAAATGACAGAAATGACATCTCTGGGAAGTCAGAATCCTAGGCCAGGATGCCAATAGCCTGACACTGGGCATACTGCCATTACTCAGGTACAACTAAATCATCAGCATGCTATTAACAGTGTTTCAGCTGAGACCAGGACACTCTCAACTCACATGTTAGAATCATAGAAAAAACAAGGTTGGGAAAGACATCTAAGATCATCCGGTCCAGCCTGCAATTTGTGCCTGTAGACCTCAGGTTTCATGCTCAGTACGAATGTTCTTTTTGAAGCTAGCATCTACTCATGCATCACTAACTCAAATTGTCTGTGCCACAGCAAAAACCAGTTTGGCAAAATGGACTGGTCTTCACAGTGTGACAATGGCTGTGAGTACAGATATAACCCCTTGTTGACAAACACTGTAATCAGTACACTTAATGTACAAGCAGATCTTGTTAGTCATTTGCATGTCCCAGCAGCCAAACCACTCTCACAGACAAAAGAGGAGTTCAGCTCTTCTCATTGCCCTGAAGATTTACAGGTCAGTGGCTGCACACAAAAACCCACATGCAGACATCCCTCACCCTAGGATTAAGTCTTTTTAAATCAGTGTAACTTGCATTAAAATATGGATCAGGAATATGGATTCTGGTACCACAAATCCAGTTATTGTACATTCTGACTAATAGCCTTGTTCAGGAGAATCTTATCCACAAGAAGATATAAATGCCTATTTAAATAGAAACGTGCTAAAGCCTCATTGCAATTAACAAAGCCAGAAATAATTTCAGAGATACAGATTTAGGTCTGCATTTTTGTGCTTTTATAAATTGAAACCAACGAGAGCCAAATTTAATAGGATCATTGGCCATGAATTGGGCTATTACTCCACATTTTTGTACTCAGCATTGTTTACCATGTTCTTCATGTTCTTATCTCATTACATTTATCCTGGAGATCTTCCCTTGAACATGCAGTGTGAGGGCTGGTAAGCACCAATTAATAGATAAGTAGAGGAAATGACAGATGGCTTAATTTTGAAATAGGAAATACTTAACATTCACACACAGCAGTACTGAAGCTCTGTTCAGCTCTCTCTCTTCACTATCATTCCTTCCTGCGTGCATGATAAGTCTCCAAGTTAAATAAATACACCCACTTAATTGTGAGACATATTATTCCTATTTGTTTAACTTATGACAACTTTTAAACTACTGGCAACTCATGATTCTGATCATGAATCAAGCTTCCATATTCTCTCATAGACACCTGAATCTCTGGCAGAGCTCTGCAATTCAAGGCAGGATTTCACAGAATCACAGAATCATAGAGGTTGGAAAGGACCTCCAGAGATCATCCAGTCCAACCCCCCTGCCAAAACAGGTTCCCTACACCAGGTCACACAAGTAGGTGTCCACGTGGGTCTTGAATATCTCCAGAGAAGGAGACTCCACAACCTCCCTGGGCAGCCTGTTCCAGTGCTCCGTCACCCTCACCGTAAAGAAGTTCTTGTGCACATTTGTGCAGAACTTCCTATGCTCACTGGGAATCCTTATTTGTCAGACAGATGTGCTTTGTGCACCAAAGCAACAGTTAGCCTGTGCAGATGCTCAGTGAAGCTTTGGGAATGCAGATGTGCATGGGTGGAGCACAGTTCTCAGCATGCCTCTCTCTAGTCATTAGGAACAGTTCACAATGCATTCCACAAAGCACTTGTGGAAAACTAAATGACTCCAGATAAAAATAATTATGTGCAAAACTTAGCATATGACCATTCATTTAAGGTAAAAAAAAGTACTCAAACTGTCACCTTGCACATAAGAATGATGAATAAATTCTTAAGGAAAATAGTTATTTTCATCATGTAGAGCTCTAAGAAAAGCACAGATGAGTACCTCTGTGCCAACTATTCCTAGCTCTTTTCAGCCAACCTACCCCCCCAGCCTGCATTATGGCCACCCTATGCATGACACCTGCATGGCAGCTCTGGCAGTGGTAGTCTGTGATTGCTCATATAGTCCAACGGAACGGCAAACCTGCTCCAGATGCTCACTTTTTACACATTCTGTTATTCTTTTTTTTTTTTTTTTTTTTTTTTTTTTTTTTAATGGATTATTCTTATACATTTTACTGCTTCCAAAACAAAACCATTGCTTTAGTATTGTTCAAAGAGAATGCTGGAGATGCTGGGACCTTGTCATTACTCACCAGGCAATCCAAAGCACTTCCTGAACATTCTCCCTGTTTTCCCTAGCATAGCATGGAAAAAAAAAAAATCACACTTTTCATTTTATCCTGGCAACCTGAATCCAGAATGGTGCTCAACAGTGGGGTGGTTGTGAAAACAAAGGCATGCTGCTGAAGGGACTGGCCACAGAAACTGCCAAAACAAAGTATCATGAACCTTTTGTCTTTCTAAAGCTGAGCACTGATTTGGAATTCTGCTCATTTGGAACAATGAGCAGAAAGCACAGTCATCAACTTCTCCTCGGATGAATATTGAGTTTTGTTAACCAAAGACTTAAGAGGAGAAAAGAAAGTCAACTGTAGCTGAAAATAAATTCATTGAAATTGTCTAAAATTCATTAGAAAAAACACTAATTCACCAATTTGTGATCCAGTTTTTAGTTCAGTGAAACTACTTGCAAAACCAAGTTGACTATGTTGCATAGTCTTAGCTGAAAAAAAATAGGCAAATGTAAGGATGTTGATCTTTTGATCTAAAAATATTTTTTTCTTCAACATTTGCTTAAAAGTGTTTAATAAGCCCCCATTATTCCGCCCTTAGTTGAAATGTCTTGCAAACTGGGTCCCAGATCTACTCCTCTGTAGAAGGGAATAAATACAAAGTGGTTGGAGAAAGACCCACCCTGTGCCCTTTCTGGCTGGCCTGCAGGTGCAGCTCCCTGTTGGTGTCTGTATCAGAAGAAAGACGGAACAGACAAGCTCATGAAGGGAGAGGCAGACACAGCTCAGCCTTCCTTACAACTGTCTTGTGACAAGCGGAGCATCGCTGCCTGGAAGAGATGTGTTGGCAGCAGGCTGTGGGGGGAGGTCACAGGCCAAATGGCATGCAAATAGGTAGGCTATCCCTGCACAGCCTGACATAAAAGAAAACTCTTCCCACATTTCCAGTTGTCACTTTTAGCAAAAGCCTCATCCTTCAGCACACCATGCAATTTTCTGTAGTTCCATATTTCAGCACCTCTACTGGAGAGACATCACAACCACAGACACAGACTACAGCAGCATTACATCAGGAAGCCTGTCATGAGCCAGAGGAGCTAAGAGACCAGGCATGGCACAACAGGGATGCAAACACACCCTAAGGTACTGCTCCTTTCAGCAGTTTCTGGTAGTCACACAGACCAGTGACTCATTTTAGCCATCCTTGTGCCTTCCATGCAGTGCTACCATCTCCTGGCAGGCACCGTCAGGGATGCAACAGTGAAAATTCCCAAGTCTTTCTGTGCAAAGAACTAAAACTCTGATCAGGGCTTTTCGAAAGTCATTTCTGATCTGGAGTGACTCAGTCTTTGGACAACAAACATAGGCAGCTGACTAACATTAATAACGTATGTGAAGCACATACTGAACTGAAAAAAGAACTTAGATTAAAGCACTGTCCTAAATCCAGCAAACAACTGTCCTAAGTAGTTTTGAGAAATTCCCCCCACTACTGAATCACATTCTATTCTTTTTCTCTTTAATTTCTTGGGGAAATTGAAAGAAGTCTTCTTAGTACTGCCATGTCAGTGCATTCAAATTGCTTGTCAGCAATGCCACTTTCATTCTGAAACAAGTTTGCACACTATTTGTAGTTCCTCTACACATAGCAATTTTAAATCTCTAATCTGTGTTTCTATTCAAAGGAAAAAAACGAACTTATTTCTCAGATAAAAACAAAGCAAGCAAACAAAACACTTTGGCAATATATTTGCTTTTCAAATGTAAATCTATGAGACGAGTAGTAAATTCAAGCTTTTAAGGACAATTTCAGCTAAGTACTTTTTAATTACACAAATAATATTCTTCACAATCTCCATCCAGAGAGAGGTTATATTTCACAAAGGATAATCAGAAAACTTGTAGTGGATTGGCTGATCCAAATGAGCTGTTGTTCACCCATCCGCACGAATTTATAGAATGAGAGTGACTTACACATTGGGCATGTGTGGCAATTCCCAATTCAGTCTTTCAAGAGAACACATTTCCATGAAGTATTTTGATCTTGATGCAGTAAGATTTTCTTAACAGAAAAGCTCTTTATCAAAAATGATTAAAACAGTCCTACGAAGACATTTCATCCGACTGTTTTTTAGGATCACAGGAATAATTATATTTTCTTAAACCAAACCAAACCAGCTTTACTATAGGCTTTTTAATCTCTGAAAGAACTTATTAGGGAATTAAAAATAAATAGGAATTTCAAAAGCGTAACTTTCTTACAGAAGATGAGGTTTAAAAAGCAGCAGAGATGATGCTGAAGAAAAAGCAAGCAGAAAACATAAAGAGAATAAACTGTGCCACAGCAGAACAGAAATTGTTCAAGCTGCCATCATAGATTTGCTGTGCTTTTAACAGAAAATAAATGAATTTAGAGTAAACTACAGTTGTAAACAACTTAATTGAAACATCATTCCATAGTTGGCTGACTGTTAGAGGAGATACAGCTGAGTTGGATAAATGTCTCATTTCTCTTTCTGGGGAGATGGATTTGTGCTTTTTTAAAAAGGGAGAAAAAACATTTTACTTAGAATGGTGCAACTCAGTATTTTTATGCCATCTGTAACATCCAGTGCAGGATGAAAAAGTTTTTGTTTCTTAACAATGAGAAATGCCATAAAAAAAAATTCCCAGGAACATTAATAGGTTAGTATATTTATTGAAATACTTTAATATTTTCAAGAGCCAATTTTAATGTAAATTACATAAAACCATTGAAATGTCGCATCATAGCTGATTTAACTGGTTTGCAGAGCTAACGTCTTATGCTAGAAGAACAGTGTGAATTTATCTAGATCAGCCAAGCATTACTGGGATCTATGAGAATTCTGAAAGAACTCAAGAGTACACTTTGTCAGGAATGAGAGATGTATTACAGTAAGCAGCATACTTCGAGTCCACAATGAAATAAATACAATTCTGTTTTGCATTCACATTATATATATGTTTTGCTCTTTGTTTTATTGTGAAACTATGAGACCTAACAATACTAAGGAATTTCCAGAACTGTATGTCGTTTCTACCTTGTAGACTGATTCTTCAGCTCCTCTGATATAATTGGTTGCATTATTGTAATATCCAGGAGACTCAGTCATAGACTAAGTGTTTAGCAGTGTTAAAATGTATAAAGGAAAACCTGTCCGTGCAACCAAACAACTGAAGTGTGTCACAAGAGATACAGTATGATAGAGAGGGACCATGCAGTATGCTGAACACCATCTCTAGCATAAAAGCCAGTGGTCTCAGCAGCCTGGCCTCTGCCAACTTCAATACAAATCAAAGGAGAGGAGGAGTTAGAGAACAGTAAAGCAGGTATTAATTTCCTCCAAAGAAGTAGAGGCAGCATGAAGAGTTTCGCCCAACATCCTATCAGTTGGTGTACTATTCAAATACACTGGGACTATTTAGAAGTAGGAGAGGCACCTGAGAATTGCCATAAAATGGTTTGCACAGTGCGGGCTAGAAAAGCCATAAACATGAAGAAGTGGAGAGCCTCAGCAGACTGAATTCCTGAAGGTTTATGGGGCAGGGCTGATGTCCCTTGAAGGATGAAAGATGACCTATTCATAAAAAGACGAAACATGACAACATTTAGGAGGTTATACAAATCAGCCTAACTTCAGTATCCAAAATTATATTGGACTGTGATACTAGACAAACAACTTATAACTACTTAAGAGTAAATACACTGGTAAGGAACAGTCAGTGCAAGGACCCATTCTCATGAGTCACTCTTCTATACAAAAAAGTCTGACAGTACAGAGAGATATCCTTACAATAAGATAACACAATTCACCCCTGAGTTGAAACAAACCCATAAAATACCAGTTCTTAAAGACTACTAAGAAAAAGGTAAACAGTGGGAGGACTTGTATCCCTATGAGATGGAGAAATCCATGAAAGCACAGCTCTGTATGGAAACCTGGCCTAGAAGATTGACGCAGCTCTGGCTTTCCTGATTAGCATCATCATCAGCTCTGCACCACACTGTGTGAGAACACTGCATGGCTGTGCAAGTCTCCATCAGCAGCAGGAGTACAGCCTACATGTGGTGGTGCTATATTCTGCTTTCTGTCTCATATTGTGATGACAGTGGTAGCAGAGCAGCTTTGTATGGCTGAATGCACAGCCATGGTACCATCATCTGTTTATCTTTGCTGTGTCTGATGAACGACAGATGAATACAACAGAATGTGAGAGTGTCCCTTAGCAGCAGTAGCAGCTTATAAATGACATTAAAAATCTACCACAATAACAAGTTTCTATCATTAAACTTGAACTCCATTGTTCACTGAGTATTTATGCATGTCATAAGTTTGCTTCTACTTTACAAGACTGTGTCTTAAAAAGTATCTGCAATAAAAACTTCAAAAATTCCCAGTGACACAAGTGTGCCACAATATTCAGTGATTTTTTGTTCCTATGGGTGGAAAGAGTTTGAGTCGTATCCTCATGGTGAAACACCTCCATCCCTGAGGAACAGCGAGCAAGAAAATGACTCAAAAGGACTGACAGGAAATAAACTATCACATCTTACACAGCCCTAAAATAAATGGGAAATAAATCTCTGTCTGCAGAGATAGCAAGTAACTATTAAGTTAATCAACTGTGTGGATGCTTCAGAAGCGCACAGGTTATACACAGGTATCTAGGCTAAAATAAACCAAGTGCATAATTCACCATTATTGCTGGTTAGTAAACAAAAGCAAATTTTATTTAATGTTAAAAAATGCCAGTGATCAGGCATTAAGGAATGTCTAACTGCAAGAATATAGAGGGAATCAATACAATGTTCTGCATTCTGCAATTAATCTAAAGAATGAGAAATATTATCCTTCCTAACATAAGATACTTAACTGTGGATGTTTTAGAAGGCAAGGGGCAAGCAGGCAGAAGGCCACACAAGTAAGATGTTGTGTAGCAGTTTTTAAGTGTCATGCAGCCACAGTTAGAAGCTTAAAAAAATCATTAATTGCAGCAACCTTAAATTACCAGTGTGTCCATAAAGACAGAAGCTGTGACAATGTATTAGCCATGATTTCATGCAACAACACTTAGGAGGGATGGCATAAACAAAACCAATCTGCTGTCCTAATGTTCTGTGTATATTATTTTTACTGACAATGTTTTATGGAACTTCATAGTTACAAAGTGTTTGGCTTTGCAAACACACGAAAGTATTACAAAACAATTTTTGCTTTAGCTTAAGACTTAGCATTTTACATCTTTAATCAATCTTCAGATTTTAGCCACTATTCATATATTTTGTCCCTTGAGTTATCTGAATCTGTAACCTACAAAACTGATGGGAAGGCACACTGTTGAAAAATTAAACACACACAAAAAATTTTTTAAAGATACATTTTCAAAGATGGGTGAACATTTCTCAAATTTCATGGTTTCCAGAGAGCTGTCTGATGGAGGATTCTGTTCTGTGGGACTTGATCTGAACCCTTCCCTAATAATTTATTTCCCAGTAAGCACTGTCATATACACAGCATCTTGTCACCTCTTCTGTCATCACCAAGGATGAACAACTTAGAGATACAACTGTCACTTGCTGAGACCTGTAAATGCATTTCCATGCTCAAGTCCACAGAGATGCACTGACAGGAGAAAACACAGAAACAACTAGGGAGAGCTGATTTCTGCCAATTGGGTTCTCAACCAGAGCTGAAAAACTTGTTCTGACATCAACTCTGATGTGGTTTACAAGCACACACTCTGTGGAGCCACATGTTTAGACACAGTGTTGAGGGACATGGTTTAGTGAGAACTATTGGTGATAGGTGTACTGTCAGACTGGGTGATCTTTTCCAACCTTGGTAATTCTATAATTACATCTAGGTATAATTAAACCATCTCAGCTGCAGATCTCAACGGAGTAGCGATGCCTGTTCTCTGCTCTCTGACTGAAAGTAATGATAATTTTGAGCATCACTTCATTATCAAGGTTTTCACACTGTAATATCCAAACTAGGACTTTATGGCCTGGATGACAAGAGAGTTAGATGGCTCAAACACTGTTTGGATGGTCTGGTCAGCTGTCATTGGGTCTTGCCCCACTTGCACACTTGCCCCTAACAAGCAGACTGCCATATGGTTCTGTCCCAGGACCTGTCCTGTTCAACATCTGTATCAGTGACCCAGTTTAGATGAGGCGGTGCATACCTACCAGATCTGCAGGTGATACCAAACTGGGAGGCACAGCTGATATGTGCAAGGACATTCAGAGGGAACTGGTCAGGCCAGAGGAACAGCCTGTAAGGAACATCTTGCAATTCAACACCCCTGGGGGTCCTAGCAGACAGCAAGCTGAACAGGAGCCAGCAGCGTGCTCTGGGAATGATGGCAGCCAGGAAAGTGATTATCATTCCTTACTTGGCACTTTTCAGACACGTCTGCAATGCAGACACATCTGCATCCAGTTTTAGAGTCTCAGCTTTAAAAAAAAGTGGTAATGAATTGAAGCGAACTCAGTGGAGAGCCTTTGTTATGGACAGAGGTGAGAGCACTTGACCTGGGAGGAGAGGCTGAGGGCATGGGGCTTGAAAGCCTACAGAGAAGGTTTTGTTGGAACTCAATAGCAGCTTTCCTGTTTAATGAGAAGATGGAGCCAGGCTCTTTGGAGTGGTGCTTGGTGAAAGGACAAGTTAATGAACATAAACTGAAACAACAGAGTTTCTGGCAGGATATAAAAAGAACTTTTTCACTATGAGGACTGTCAAACATCGCAGCAGACTGTACAGCTTTCATCCTCACAGGTTTTCAAGATGTGATTGAATGAACTCCTGAGCAACCTGGTTGTTCCAGCTGTTCTAGCTGTACCATATCTTCCTGCAAGTAAGACATTGGACCAGAGGTCTCCTGAGGTCTCCAACCTCAACTAAGCTGTAATTCTGTGGTTTTATGACTCCTGATTGCATTAATGCTAACGTTTCAGTATATAATTGCGTAAGCTTTACTGAAATAATTTAGTTTTCTTCTGGTTTCCTTTGGGTCATGAAGTTTCAATTAGAATCACCTCATTGTTCCAAGACTCAGCTGAATTGTTCATTTTCACAAAGAGGACTGGAATTGCTAATTAAGTAGATGTGTTATGAATAGTCAGTTTTGGATACTTTGGCCATCGCAGTCATGTTAAAATAAATTATATGCATTATTAAAGGGTGAGTATCATCATACTCACATTATAGCTAAGGAAGTCTCCGAAGAGAAGACTTAATTTTCTCATTTTCCTCAAGAAAATGAGATATATTCCCATACCACCAAACATGAATTTTAAAACACTAACACAATTTCTCAAACTTAAATACTTAAAGGGTGGTTTGAAAGAACATAAAAATGTGTTCTTCAGAATTCTGGCAAATCTTTAAGGTAATAAAACCCACTAATATTAGTAGATGTAGTACAATTTATTTCACCTGAAAATCAGCATCTGGGGAATAAAAAGGCAAGTCTTTTCCAAATGAAAATCTGACAGACATCATAACATTTAGGTCGTAAAAAGAGTTTAAGTGCACTTTACTGAATTCCAGGGTGAGAACATCTATCATTGGCCATATGAGCAGAATTGTGAACAAGGTTATCACTTTCTTAACTGTGATGCTATATATATAACTCGCCATTGAGAAAAGCAGCAGGTCCAGCAATACTAAATGGCTCCTCCACAACTGCAATGAGTCAGCTCATTCAACCTGTATGAAAATTACACAAGAACTCAGTAACCGGTAGAAACCAATAAAAAGGTGTCAGCATGAAAGTCTGCACCGGACCTGCTTGTTGTGAAAAAAATAACTGTCCTTAGGGGTTGTTCAGCTGCAGATAGTAGGATGCAAGCTCTGGATCTAGTGTGCAGGGTGCTCTGTGGGCTGTGAGGTGCAAGCAGAATCAAACCTTATGGGTAAAGATTTAAAAAGTCACGCAGTTTGAACACAGCAAGCCAGAAGTTAATTGTCTTCTCTAAATGAAGGAACTGGACTGTCCTATGCAACGTGTTTAAACCAGCAAGCACACACTGAACACAGGAAACCTTTAAAGAGAGGACAATAAAGAGATGTGTTTCATATTTGCTTTTTCTTAAAAAAATTGAGGCAGTGAAGAAAAGATAATGTCAGGTAAGGTTGCAGTAGATGAGACCAAATAATTGCAGATGACTGAATGCAGAAGCTACAGGATGTACTTTACCATCAAGTGGGTACTTGATAGGAGCTATTTATATTTGAAGTGTTCCCTGAGAGAGCCCACAGGAAAAAAAAAAGTGCCTGAGCACTAGAGATGCAGCTGGAAATCACAACGGAATTCAGGCATGGTCTGAGGGCAGAATGGTGGGGTGAAAAATGGCTCAACAAAGAAGAGCACCTGGAGTGTACAGCTGAACACTATTGTGACAGAGATAGGCATTGAGGAAGGATGAAAAATAATGAAACTTCCAGAATGGTTTTGTTGCTCTAGAAGACAAACAAAAGAAAAAGGAACAAAGACAAAATGGAAGATAAGAGGGGAAGATGGCTAGTGCACTGAGAGTGGGGGCCTATAAAAGTAGCTGGGGAAAGCATAGTAAACTGAAGACTGTGCAGGAGAACTTAAAAAAAAAAAAAAAAGAAAAAAGGGCACTTTAAAGACTTACTGGCCATTTCTGCAGTAGGACGTCAGCTTAGGGCTATAAAACAGTTTTGAAACAAATTCAGTTTTGACAACAATATGGAAGGAATCAACAGGAGAAATCACAGTGTTATTTGGAAATGATATGGGCAGGAACAGAATAAAGGTGTGGTTCAATGTGTAACATCTCTCTGAGCAACAGTGAGGCCTCGATTAATTATCTCCCATTGCCATTCACCTGCCAGTATAAGACAGATGAAAAGACAGAGTGTAAAGCCACATAGATGGGCCTGCAGGAAGGAAGGAAAGGTCTACAAAAACCTGTGTGCTAACAAGTTTTGGTCAAAGGACTAGAGTAATCCTAGGCTGGAGCAAAATCCCAAAACATGCATAAACATGAAGAATCCCAAAACATGAAGATGTGATGAGCATGAGCACCAACCACTCTGATCTCCTGGTTTGTTCCTATTGTACTAAATTACTTGCTAAAATAGATAAAGACATCATTACAAGACTGGCAGGTCTCTCACTGCAGCAGACAAGGGAAATGGAGGGATAGGTTTGTAGTGTGTCATGAGCAAAGGTAAAATTGGGAGCATTTAAGAGCAAAGAATAATTCCTACAGCTGCAAAATGTAGTCAGTGGGAAAAACAGCTGTTACAGCTTTTCCTCACAAGACATTATAAGAAGACTATACTTGTCTGTTTGTACAGAAAGAAAACACAGATCCACACCTGTGGGTCTTCTGCAAACATCAACCAGAATGAAGGTCAACAGTGTTATATGGACATACATCAGTCCTCTCTTGTCAGGACCAGCTATAAATTATGAGAGATCTTTTCTACGACCTTCTGGGAAGTGATCAAATCAATTTTCATGCCAGTGTCAGGAAGAAATAAAGAGTATGTGGATGAAGGAAAATGAGGGCTGGCAGAGAGGAGCAAAATGCCAGCTGTAATTATAAAAAGAAAAACGATTTTCACATGCATTTCAGAGTTTAGTCATAGAGCTATGTGCATCTTCATTTTATGAGCTTTCCTATTATCAGGCTGTGCAAACAGTGCCATGAAGTTAACGGCCAAATACAGGCCTTAATCCTGACATAAATAACATTCCCACAGACAGTACTGGAAGATTTGTCTGAAAAGTGTATCCAGAACTTGACCTCTCGAAATGAATACAGTTTTGGTGGGTCCCTAATTATAATATCTCATTTAGCTACCACAATAAAGGAACCAAAGCAGTAAGAAGCAAAGGGAAGTCAAGCACTGCCAGATGGCTCAGGCTTTGCAGCCATTACTCACAGAAATAATATTTGCTCATACAAGAAGCCCTGCAGCATTCTCTGGAGTGCAACACGAGTATTAGAGGAATTCAGGTTTCATGCTAAATCTTCAAAAAGCAAGTTTTTGCAGGGAATCGATCTATTTTTCCAAACGTACATTGTCTGGGGGAGAAATTCACTACTTTTCACTAACAACACCAGGGACAAATTACTTGTTTCAGTGATCTTACAAGTTTGCAATTAACGCATCATTATGGACTTTTAAGCTAAATAGCCAGCCTGCAATCTGTGTTTGCTGTAGAATTAGAATATATTCTTTCAGCTCATCAGCAGTGGAAGTTCACTAAAACATGGGTGTTTGATCAAGTAATATTTTAGCTACTGTTAGATTAACTTCTATACTTACTAAGCAGTTTCCTGGAATAAGTGAAAGTTACTTGGCTTTATGCTGCAAATGCTAAAGCCTGATTTGAAGCTCACTGCAGTCATCAGAAATCTTTTCTCTGGGTTGATAGCTTCTAGGTTACTCCTGCAAAGGATTTGGACCAGCCAGTATTTCTGCAGGAATAAGAAGACCAATCAACCTCCAAAACAATAAGAAAACTCCTGTTGACTTCACAGATGTGATGAATCCCATAGGTCTGGACAGTAAACAAATTCTGCTACTGAATGTCAGCACAGCTGTAAGAATGAGAATTTTAGCTGACGGCATGTCTCAGGTATGACTGAAAGTTCGATTGCTGAATCTTTGCTGATTGACACAAGTCTTTGGTTAGAGCTGTATGTGCCATTTGATCAGTTACATCCTTAATACTCACAGAGTTTCATAATTTCAAAGCTATTTTCTCCTAAAGTATTGTATACTAGAAAGGAAGGAAAGTTTCAATGAAAATTACAATCTCATAAATGCAGATTTAGAACATGAAAAGGAAAGAAGAAAGGGATTCAAGCTCCTGTTCTCTTCAACAGCGAGATCAGACAGATCCTGCACTTTTTCCATCTTCTGCAGAAACTGGGAACATGACAACCCCTGGGAAATGGAACAAAGTCTGGGTGCCTGCTTCTCAGTTGCCAAACAAAGCAAACGGCAGAGAAATGTATCCTGTTGCCCTGTGATACAAAGATCCCGACATTTATTAATACATTTTGTTTCCAGGTGAGAAGGCAGTAGGAGGTCCTACTCTACTATTTCCAGAAGTCTGGGAGAGAAGAGACACATTTCAGCCCAGTTTCTGCTTCTCTCTCCAATTTGTTCTGATCCATGTCAAATACAACAGCCAGCTTTTGCAGAACAAGGCTCTGGAGTCCAACTAATACTGTACAGGAGTACAATACAGATCCAGTGACCTGTAAACCCATGCTCACCCCAGGAGGGAAAAAATAAGTGATAGATTTGATGCTAGGTAATGTATCTCCTTCATAACATATGGGTGAGAATTTCTCAGTTAAAAAAATGTTTTATAAACTGCATGAGATTCCTAAGAAGGTTATATCAGAATAACAGCGGTATAAATAGCTGGACTATTTTACAGGAATAGAATTTGGGGATGAAAAGCACTACTGAATACATTTGTCTTGTGTTCTTGCTACTTGCACGTACAGATAGCAGCTGTTGATGTGTCTTTTGGCCAGGATTGCTTCAGGTTCATCAGTTAAACTACATCTGATAGCAAACAAAGGAATTCATTGCCATGAACATTTGAAATGCAGTCTCCTTGTAAAAATGTAAGGCACAACTAATCCAGCTATAGTGCAGAGCACGTATTGAACAGACTGACAAAACATCGATGTGAGGGGCTCATCTCATTTTCTAAGCACAGTCCAAAATGCTGAAGAATGGGACTCTTCTTGGCACAATTTTCATTACTGTTTGCTGTGTCTTACACATTATTTTCAAAAGAAAACTATCAGAGGCTTCTGATACATAACATACAGAAACGTGGGACATTTTATGAGGTTCTGTTGTTACTGATATCAAAGAAATTAAAGCCAGCTAATCAGAAGGAATTGTAATTAATTAAGAAAGCATACACTCACAGGAAGCCTTCATTATTTTGTTTGTCCTAAGAAATAAATTATGTATATTCAGTGGAACTGTAACCACAGCGCTACCACAAAAGAACAAATAGCAACTCACAAGTGCAGCAGCTTTAATAAATAGAAATTCTAGGCACATTTCTTTCTTATTATTTTTGAACATATCAACTACTGTGCAGTAAACTTTGGTTTTAGGCATGATGTCACATTCTTGCTTCTCTTTTAGAGAAAACCAATAGATCTAGCAGCAGCAAAAGTGAGAACAAATCCCATTCTCTTCAGTGAGATATGAACATCAAAATATAACTGAAATATTACCTGATGAATTCAAAGGAAGTGCAATTCACTAGACACAAGAATCTCTTGCAGTGCTGCACACTTTAAAAGGACTAAAATGGAAACGCATAAATGCATTTGCAAATCACTTCTAGGCTTGTTCAGCTCTGCAGTACATCAGGCTTTGGGGTTTTTTTTTGGTTTCTTTTTTTTTTTTGGAAGTCAAACTTAGAGCACAGCATTCCAGTCAGTTTGCAAATACACTACACAGAGAGCAGTCTGCAATAGTACAGTCAGTTCAGCAACACTGCACCTTGTTCTCACGCCTATACAATCACTAGATGAAAGTAGTTCATTTACACAGCTGTGATGTGTTTTATAAACAGGCTGATACTGACTGAAGAAGCGTGGCCAGCAGGTTGAGAGAGGTCATCCTGCGCCTCTGCCCTGCATGGTGAGACTTCATCTGGAGGAGTACTGCATCTACAAGGGGAGTCCTCAGTACAGGAGAGATGTAGACCTGTTGGAGTGTGCCCAGAGGAGAGCCGCAAAAATGATCCAAGGGATGGAAGATTTAGGTTAGATGTAAGGAAAAAATCTTTTACAGTAAGGATGGTGAGGCACTGGCACAGGTTGCCCAGACTGGTGGTGGATGCCCTGACCCAGGAGACTTTTAAGGTCAGGCTGGACAGGGCTCTGGGCAACCTGATCTAGCTGTGCATGTCCCTGTTCATTGCAGGGGAGTTGGACTAGATGACTTTTAAAGAACCCTTCCAAATCTAAGGATTCTATGAATCTGTGACTTCCTGAAATCTCATGGAAAATTACTGTAAAGGGAAAAAGAAAAAAAAAAAAAACACAAAAAAAGCAGCAGATAAAAGTTCCCATATGTTTGACTTGTCCTGTTACAGATAGAAACCTAACCCTTGCCTTTGTCTAGTTGCTCTGGAAAGTGGACAAAGCTTTTTAAAGAACAAGCAGTCCAACAGGTTCCTGTGTGAGCAAGCCTCCAACAACCACTGCTTTACAGTCCCGAAGCAACATGATCAGTGCCAGATAATACGGCTCCTCTGTTAAACATCACCTTGTACTTTAAAAAAAAAAAAAAAAAATCAGCAAGTTCATTTGCAAAGCAGAGGCAGCTTCTCCATCACTTCTGTAATGGCACTGGTAAGACAAATAACTGCTGTCATTACTTCGGCTGTCAACATGGGTCCCAAGTGGAAATGCAGGATTTAATCTTAAGCAACATTTGTTTTCTTCAGATAACTACGTTCTTTATCAGAAATGCTTTCTCCTCATCATGCCTTATCAATAATGTTACATTAGACTTACCTCACAACAGCTTATACACAAAAGATGATCTGATCAAGCAAAATCCCCAGTTGTGTTTGTTTAGCATTTGTTCAGCACTTTGCATTAATGCAAAGTTTTAACTCAGTCTGAAGCTGAAGGTCCTATGGACTGCTGAGTCACACATGATTAATTCTAACAGTATTTTAATTTCCTTCATGATTAGGTAACTAATGATTTGAGATGAGATTGGATGTTCTAAACTGAATCTGTGTGTTTTTTTCCTTTGATGAATTAATTGCAATTGATATATGAAGAGGCACTCTCTCGGGGCCTGACTTCGCAGCGCTTACTGATGAGGCTAAATTCCCAATGAAACTACCGAGCAATTTTCTTCAATAAGTACTGAAGGATCTGCCCTTAATACTTAGAAAGTATAACTAGCACTGGCTTTTGAGCTCTTAGGACTGCAATTATAAACACTTCAGAGCTGTAATCCTAAAAATATATTTTGCTAAGAACTACAGCAGAATTTCCAAGTAATGTGTACGTGGAGTTATCCCAAGAGTTTTATGTCTTTTCATGAATATAAAATTTTACCAGCAAAATAAGCTCAGAAAACTTGAGTTCAAAGTAGCAGAACAGTATACTTGTAAACTCTTCTCCACCAAGACAACTAGAAATACCTTGTGATTCATAAGCAAAAAAAATACTGATAAGAGTACCTGTTCCTCTTAGTCCTTTAATCGTGAGTTCAAGATGAGCTCTTACAATCAAGGTTAAGCTGAATGTCTTTGATGAGATAGAGAGAGATTCAAAGTCACACCAGTGCAGGGCTTTGGTGTTTTAATTGATTTCTTCCCATTATTAGAGAGAGCTATTTGCATTTTCTAGATAAAATGGATACATTTTTTCAATAATATCATTAAATAATCTTCAGTTTTGCATTTACAATGAAATACATTGAGTTTTTTTGTGCTTTCTTAATAAAGCTGTTGTCCTTCTAGTATCCTCTTCTTTATAGTTATTTTTCAAGAAGAGCAGGTCTATGATGGTTTTAGAACAATTTTGCTGAGATAATTCCATATTATTTTAGCAATTAACCAAAAATTTTTGACCAAAAAAAAACCAACCAAAAAAACCCAACCCCAAAAAGTTCCTTAACAAAAGTGGCTGCTGTTATAACTCCTCAAAATGAAAACAACTTTAAAAGGCAGTTTAGCAGATATTAGTTCATTTCCATTTTCTAACCAGCTGTTGTACTAAATCTGCACAAGTTATAGCACCTGTCATCTTCTGATATCATTAGGTTGCTATGCAAGAGTTTGGATGGACTTTTCTCCATTGACATCAGTGAGTGTTGAATCATCCATGAAGCCTGAGTTCTGTGAGAGCTGCACTTGAGTAGACTAAGAATGATCCCTAAAGACTGATCAAACTTTGGTTTCAGTTTCAAAGCTTTAAGAAATTTCAGCTTGTATAGGTTTTTTTCCTGAATATAAAATAGTATAATATAAAAATGGGCAGAAACAAGGTTTGCACTGGTATTTCATAAAGGTATCTCAAGTAGTTCTAGGAAAAAAGTATTTGCTAATTCTCTGCAAAAATAATTACTTCAGATTTGTCTTTGAAAAGAAAAACAGAAAACAGAGGTATCTTTCTATTGAGCTGTAGTGGGAAAGTGCCTGAAACTGGAAAAGACTTATTTCTTGAACCAACAATTTTTTTTTTAAGTTCAGCATCTTCTAAAAGTTTCCATAACGAGTGAACACAATTCCTTCTGTATATTATGTAGACAAATAATTCTCCATGTTTTTCAGAAAAATATAATTATTATACTCATTACTACATAATAAAAACTTACGTATTGCATATTAAGTAGTACACAGCTCTGCCATCACTGCTGTCATGTCAAACCTAGCACTCTGCTTAGAAGATATACTTTTACATTCTCTGACAAAAATAGTCTGGTATTATCACATCAAGAATATAGTTTTAAAAAGCTTCTGGAATGTATCAGGAAACTGCAAAGATGAGTGCACATAAAACTCAGTTTTCTTATATTACTTCCCTATTTTTTGGAACAGCAAGACTTCAGCCCACTCTGGAATGACTATTTCCTTGGCCAACAAATCAGGTATTGAACCAGGAATTATGAAGGCCAAGAATATAAATGTTGCAGTTCAAGTTTAAAAATGAATCCTGAGTAGCAAGTGTAAAAATTAATCTCCTCTATTAGCTGGCACAGAGCAAGCCCTGCAAACACACTTGCCAGAAAGGGATTTAATAAACTCTGAAGATGGTCCTACTAAGATGCTGTACAGACTGAGGAAGCATGTCCCATACCTATGATTTCCCTCTAAAAAACATGACTGAGCTTCCTGTCACAAGAAGAAAGCAGCCCTTCATCATCTGTGTGCCTACTTTGCTTTTTCCCGTGGTTTCACGGGATTTGATGTGATTTTAAACAGTTTCACCATGTGATTTTAAATCATATGGTTTTGTGTGATTTAGATATTATTCTTAAAACTGACACTTAGAACACACAGGGTGAATTATGTTTTAGTATTCTAAACATTCCAGGAATAGACATCAAGCTCTTTAATTCAAATGTTCATTTGGTTTTCTGAAGAGGATCAGGATGAATTCTGATCATTTCTGCATTAGTTTCTGAGCTGAGTTTTAATATCATCTGTGAAGATGAAAGAGCTGATCTAATGCACAAATACCAGCTGATTTAGAAGGTCACCATTGCAGTGGATAAGTTGTCTAAGATCCAATTTCCATTTTCAGCCCTGCACTGGCCTGCAAAATCAAGAATGAGTAATGCACATTCTCCCAGAAGACTCCAATCTGTTTGTGGAGTGAAGCTGGCTGCACAGCAAGGCTTGTGAAAAAGGTTGAGGGGGAAGCAGGGAGGGTTATTTGGTTTTAGCCTGAACCAGAACAATTTCTTTTTTTTTCTTCTTAATTTCCCACGAAGTGGAAACTCAAAGATTGTTTCATTTTGACACCACCAGTACATGCCACTTCCTACAGGAAACAATCTAGCTGCACCGGCAGCTGCTGGTTGAAATCAGCATGTCTCACAAACATCCCCCCCTGCCTCCGGCAGCTGCTCAAAATGCCCTCCAGAGGGATCCCCCCAGAGCCTTGCAGCTTGCTCCAGCCCCAGAAGCTACACTCCAGTGCCTGATTTCATAGCAGTTATCCCAAATCCCTCAGTTCCACAGGTACACCACAGGCTTCAGTCTACATCCTGTTGAACTTCTCTGCGGCAGAAGAGCACATGGTTTTGCTCATTCTCCAACTCCTCGGAGCCCTGATCTGCCAGTGCAGGGTCAGGCTCTGCAGAGCACCTGGGTGGCAGCTCATTTAATACAAACATTTGCAGAGATGCATTTTTGATGCAGTGAAAAAGAATCATTTTCAAGGTCTCTGGCATGCATAGATCATCCCTGTTGAGAATATTCAGGAAGAGAAGGAAGAAGAGAAGCTAGAGTGGCAAGCAGACCTCTTGTGTGGTCTTTCTACCTTTTACTCTCTCTCATCATGGTCCCTGAAGGCAGATATCTGTGTGGGTAAGGAATAGAGAAATGGGTCCTTCTTGCTATTTTTGCCTTAGTGATTAAATGCATTTCCAATATGGGCAACACATTTTCTGTGCAGGATTCCAGCTCCTTCTTGGAAAGGATTCTGCCTTTCATAGGTCACAATAAAAGTCTTGCCAGTGTAGTCCTTGATTTAGAGTTGTAGAATGTGGTATTTCATGGGGTGTTGCTAAGTCTTGCAGTTTGGATTAATATTTGCAAGATGTACTTAGGAATATAGATTTACATACTGTCTTAGTTTCAGCTGGGATAGAATTGTTTTCTTCCGAGTGTCCAGTATGACACTGTTTTGGTTCTAGGAGAAAATCAATATTGGTAACACAGTGATGTTTATAGATGTTTATAGATGCTGCTAAGCAGTGTTGTACAGAGCCAAGGCCATTCTCAGTGAGGTGCCCAAGGAGCATGGAGGGAACAGAACTAGGACAGCTGACTTAAACTGGCCAAAAGGAGATTGCATACCATGTGACATCATGCAGAAAGAGTTTTGAAGGGAATGGGAGTTCATCTTGCTCTCTTCTGCTTGCTGAGGGGCAAGTTCATCAGTCAGGGGGCGGTAAGCAATTGCTTAAACATCATTTGTTATGTTTGTTCATATATGTAGTCATAACTGTTATCCTTTTCCTTTTCTCTATCTTAGTAAATAGTTTTATCTCAACCCAGTTCTATTTTTTTTTTTTTTTCTGATTCACTCCCCCACCTCGTTGGGAAGAATGGGAGGAAGGGTGAGCAAATGACTTTGCGACGCTGAGACACCTACCAGGTTAAATCACAACATATATACACGTAAAACAATAACTAAACTTGTTCTCTTCAAACACAGCCTTCAAATACAGCCTACTTAAATGTAAAATTATTAACAAAACTTCTGAATGAGTACAAAGCAGAGTGAACACATTCAAAACACCAAGATTATGTTTACACCTGCAAATTAAACACATCCAAAACAGTACCCTGGTGCTAAGGTGCACAATAACCAGCAAACGTTATTAAATTGTCTTTGAAAACAGGGTGTCCACATCCCAGCCACCTACTGTGAATACCCCTGCTTCACACAGTCCCCAAACTGCACCCAGATACATCTGGGAATGTTCAAGAAGGCCAAAAGTGAGCTAGAGGCTGTGCTAGCAGATTAGCAATGATGCCTCAGTGCCCAGGAGCCTTGGCTGAGTTGTAACCACACTTCAAAAGGCTTTGAAGCTTAGAGCTATTTAATTGCCAGAACAGTGTAACTACAAATCAAGCATGCCATTTTTTTTTATCAAATCAGGAAGTCACTGGAGTGTGGGATGTGCAGTCCGGGTGATTTACTAATTATGATGAGCGAAAATGAAGCCATGTTTAACTACAGAATACCAACTAGGCACCTTAATTCCATTCTTTCGAAGTCCTCTAAGGGCAATTGCACCAAAATATTAGATGCACCTCAGAATGACAGTGGGTCATGAATGCATCTTCGTATCTTCCAAAGGTCATTATTTTGCCAAAGTGTTTTGATGCCACATGGGATAAAGAAATATATAAATGAAGTAACTTTGTAGTAACACTGATAGAAAACAGTTCACTCAAAATCCATATGTTAAAGCAGTCAACATAAATACATTACTCCCTAAGATCTTTTTTGTTGGTAAGAATGATCACCAAAGCTATGTCTTTACAAGTATGAGGGGTCACAGGTTCTGCATCTGCAAAAAAAAAAACAACAAAACAACACTGACAAGTTCCAAGGATATTTTTAAAATTTTGATTAAAACTTATCCTAAGGAGTCAGTGTGAGTCTGCTGTGTAATTAGGTTACTGTAACAAAAAAAAAACAGACGTTTTTTATACCAGAAGAACATAATGTAGTACAGATGCAATATGGGGCTTTATAATGGGGCTAACAAACTAAAGAATAAAAGGGAAAGAGACTAGAAGAGAGACTGAAGTGAATAGAAGCCACTTTGGGAGACTAGGAGTCCCTGGAGTGAAGAGGAACAATTCATACAGGCAGACACATGAACAGAGCATACAGGCAGGCCTGACGCCTGGAAAGACTGCTTTACACAGACACTCCAATTAGGGACACTTCACTCACATGCTCTTAAGAAAGGCAACCTGTTTGCATACATCCCTTCAGTTTTGAACAGCAAAAGATTTTCTAAGCCAGAAGAATACCAACAGTGTTAGAATTACACCAGCATCCTTCAATAAGAGGATTTGGTGCAAACCTGATCAGGTTGTGGTTTGCTCTTCTGAGCAGGTTTGACCTCCAGGCCAGCAGTGGACCACAAGGGTTCAGCTTCCCAGCGACATCAGCCTGAGGATGCCTTTGTAATAAGAGACAGAGAGACTTCTTCTGCTTCTTCTGGCAGATAAGAAACTGTAGCCCCTTGCATGTAATCAGGGAGCTCTGAAAATACACTGACAGAAGATTTCAGAAAGGCTGGCTTCAAGAGGCTAATTATAATTCCTACAAGTTTTACTAAAATGAAATTCAGAAAGTACTTTTTGTACAGCTGTGCTTCATTTGAACACAACTGCAAGTGATCCAGCAATGCTCATGCTGTTTCTAATTGACATTTCGATGTGAACAGCCTCATTAATTAAGACTTAATTACAAGCGAACACCTAAAGCAGCTATCAGAAATACCCACAACTTGTCTTCTGAGCATGAGCCTGACAAGCCAGGATCAAGGTGCAGTGAGGTGGTGGCAGAACAGTAGAGCACAGCTCAAATCTGAGATGGAGCAGAGGAACCATCCCTCCTGGACCACAGTACAACCACAACAGCAGATGCCCAGGGCTGAACAAGGCCTTTCTTTCAGCAGGTGAACTACATAGGCACTTCTGATTCTATGCTACTAAACCCCAGTTTTTTTTTCTTCCCAGAACATATTTGAATAAAAACAGAATTTGTGCAGATTATTCCCTTCCACCTGGGACCTGAAATACAAAATTCCCTACTATTCAGGACTTCAGAGACCTCACCTTCCTTCATTTCTGAAAGCCAATAGCCACATCCTTACCCCAGCTGCACTCTCAAAAATCAGTTCTGTTCCTCCTCAGAATCCTATTTTACCCCACATTGCATGGAAAGAACTAATACCGGGAAACTGGTGCATTTTTAGCTGACTTTAATGTTTCTTAGCTGGAAACAAGAACAGCTTGTTCCATGAGGACACCACCCAATTCTCCATATGGACACCAGTTAGGAAAGTATTGGTGCAACCTTAAATAACTTTCTCCAGCTGGACACACTTTCCAGGAACTTCTGCCATCTCCACAACTCCAAGCAAGCTCCAGATGCCATGCAGTTCTGACTGCAGCAGCCTCCTCTCACACAGCTGTTGATAGGATAGAGCTCCCATGCCACAAGGGGAGCCATTCCAGGCAGTGAAGGTACGTCACTCACATGGATACAAGGAAATGCAGAAAATTAAGAAAATGTGACAGCAGTGGCACTCAATTTGCTTCTAGAGAGGACAAAAAAATCTGCTCACAATTTAGAAGTCATAATGAGTAGAATCAGAGACTTGTACACCTTCTTTTATTTATATCCTACATATAAGGATATCATACGCTTTTTGTAATTGCCATTAGGCAGCAATGAAGGCATTGGTAGGGCTCTTTGGATGTAAGAATAAAACTAATTTTACTTAGTACACTCAGTACAGTTTTTTAAGTATTTCACCTTAAGTTATTGGAAAATAAAATGAGCTAAAATGAGCTGTTAGTTTCATTGGGATTTTGCATCTGACAGCCTCATCATGGGCACTAAGACTCACTTCTTAGGTGAACTACATAGGCACTTCTGATGTGGCCCCAAAGCCTCCTTGCTGAAGAGGATCAGAGCTGGTCATTGAGCCTGGAGCACAGTAGGGATGTGGCTCTCTGATTTCAGAAACCAAAGATGAGGTTTGTGAAAACTTGAAGAGAAAGGAAGATCCCACGTGGAAAGGGAAGATCTTTGCTTATTGTCATTGTGTTAAAATTTTTTTCTGGGAAAAAAAAAAAAAAAGATTGAGGCTTAATAGTGTGAAAATAACCTGAAATTAACTGAATGCTGCCCTAAGTATCATTGCCATCACGAAATTAGTCAACTTGGTTACAATTAATTTCCTTGTCCTTACTTTTGATAATGTCTGCAAGTATAATTGTGTTTTCCAGCAAGTCAGATATAGCAATTAGGTTTTAATTAGCTCTTAACTAATTTGATATGCTGGAAATAATTTCAAATGCTGTGCTTTCATTAGCATGAGCAAAGAATAATACAGCTCTTTCCTAAATTGGAAAAATAGAAAACAAATAGCATTAAAGTTGTACGTACTTTATTTCAACATAAAGTAAGCTCATTATATTGGTCCAGTAACCTAAGAAGCAGAATGTTTTACAATAACTAAAATTGTGTATTGACAAAAACCTTTGAAAAATACAGACACTGTGAGATAGCCAAGCCACTTCACAGTGCAGTTTGCCTGGAAGTTATGCAAATTTTGGCTCATCGAATCTTTCATTTATACATCATTACATAATATGCTATTTTTTGTCATTTATATATTCAGGTACTGCCCTGAGAAGCCTGTCTCAGTGCCCCACCAGTGACAGGACCTGCGGGAATGGCATGGAGCTGTGTCAGGGCAGGGTCAGGGTCAGGTGGGATGTTAGGAAAAAGTTCCTCATCAGTGGGCGGTGGGCATGGCCCCAGGTTGCTGGAGTTCAAAGAGCATTTGAACAATGCTCTCAGATGTAGGGTTTGGAATTTGAGTAGTGGTTTGTGGATCCAGGGGTTGGACTCAATAATCCTTGTGGGGCTCTTCCAACTTGGAGATATTCTCTGATTCTGTCACTCTGGTATGGCTTTGGATTTTTGAAAAAACTGCCACTTTCACATATCACCTCCTACAGTCTCACAGGGTAGGCTGTAAGTCCCAAATAATTGAGCAAACACAATAACTTCATGTAATGACTTTCATAATGTCCTATAAAAGTATACAACATCCAAAAATCTCCTGAGTCAAGCTAGCTACACTGTTCATGAGACGTATTTTTAGATGACTCCTGATGCCAAATTGAGAGGCACAACAGCCAAAGCATCTTCAAAGAACTGGGTAGGAAGGTTTGTTTCTGTTCTTTTTGTGTTACTATTACTCAGAAAAGTTTTCATATTAGTAATAGTTTGGAAGTGACAACTTTTTCAGCTCCAAACCCTAAAAATGTTGACATTTACTCTCCATGTTTTTCCACAGATCATTTTTATTAATACTGTAACTTTTAAACTACTTGCTGGCTGCTACAAATGAGCACAATAGAGAAGTCATTCAAGTCCATTACTATTTTGAAATAATTCATTTTCCTTCCAAGACAGGTCAGTCAGGTGGCAGCCAGGACTCCCTTTCCATACCCTGGAGAAAGATCGACTTGAGGCCCAAGAAATACCTTCGGTGAGATTTGTCTTTCCATCATACAAGCAGACTCCATTACTCAGCTGCCTAAGGCACATGGTGAGCACGAAGCTGAGCAGGAGCCAGCAGCTTGGAAGGGTGAGAATTATGCTGTTTTGCAGATCTTTGAACAGTCCATCAGATTAAAATGAAACACACAGCCTCCTTATACGTATTTATTTGTATACTAGCAATATAGTAAAGTTCATTGGTGAACTCTGCATGAAGTAGCTCCCATGCAACAAACCTGAACCTAGAGATTAAGGAAGCATTGGCACTAGTAACTGCTCCCTGACAGACACGTATAGCCTAAACCCATGGCAGCTTCAAGACACAACCTAAAGACAACATAAATCTCAGTGCACAGAGCTAACAATATAATCCCATTTAAGGAGAATATGCAATCATTTTTCAAACTCATATTATTGTACAATGAAGTTAAAGAGCATGTTGACTTCTCTACAGTGATCTAGATTTATTTTCAACTGAAATTTGCAATTCAATGCAATCAATTTCACTTTGGTTAAACACTTTAATGTGCTCTGATAAAAACAGGCAATTGATATTCTAATTCTGTTGTATTGAAACTAGGACTGTGTTATGAACACACAACAAAAAATAGCGAGCTCCATGACAGTTATGTAGCAGAAATTTCTTCCCCAGCTGTTAGTATGAGATAGTTTTTAATTTCAAAGGGATGTGATGCACTTTACACATTACACCTTTAAATAGGAAAAAAAAAAAAACACCTTAATTTCAGTGCATTGTTTTCAAGATACATCTGAGTATCTTCACAGCGGTATCCCATCATAATTTACAGACCACTGTTGCAAGTATTTTTGCATATACTTCAACTGGGAGCACTCAAGTACGTGAAATATTTTGTGTTACAGGGCAGGATCAAAGGCAGCAGAGAAAGAAGACTGCAATTCACATTTTATTGGAACTGCCTGGAGAAAGAACATATAGAGGTGCCATGTAATTACAGGAGATGGATTCTGCAGCTTTTATAACACGTTTTCTGATAACGTTTGACTGGATCAGAGGGTGGCACTGAAGAAATGAAACATTTTGCAGGTTTTTCGTGCATGTTCCCTTGCTGGGAATTATTCTTAGACAAGAGAGTTGCCATCAATAATCTCATACAAAAATAAACAGAAAAACTTAGCATCTGTAATTACCATTGTCAAATGATCAGAATCTCATTTTTTACCTCTGTCTGCATTTACTGACCAACAGTACCTGCAGTACTGGTTCAGTATTGATTCTGGACAAAGACTACTATCTAATGAGCCACCTGCTACACTCTTATATTCTTCGCAGATTTTCCAGAGTGATTTCAACAAGTTTGAACCCATTGTTGGGTTTATAGCCATGAAATCTGACAAAATCACTGTCTGACACATCAGACTTGCTTCTCAGACTTGACCAGAAACACAACTTTCATTACTGACAGGTGCATTCCTGCTGCTAAGAAAGGTCAAAGAAACGCTTGGCTGCACAGTGCCCAAAGGGAGTGTATACATGAGCCCCTTAGTTTGTTGTTTCATGACCACCTTTCTGACTCCTACTCACATGTTCCAAACAAATTTTCTGATGTATGCCTTTCCCACAAGAAACAATGGAAGGGTATGTCAAATTTGAATAGGAATAGATTAAGAATTGGTTTTGCTTTCATTCATTTGTTGTTGTTTTTTTTGTTACTGTTTTTTATTTCGTTTTTCAGGCAAATTGTCCTTTTTAAGTCAAAAGTATTTTGCATTATGTTATCAATTGTGTATTCCATCAGAGCTGAGTGGGATCACCTTCAGTAAGATTAACAGATCCACACTGATGAAATACTGCAATGTGACAACTGGCCTTACAGTTGATAGCTCTTTTACATGTTCTACCCACAGGAAGTGATTTCACCAATTTTTCTTCTCAATTAAGGTCAGCTCAATTATATTCCAGAATTATAATTTTATTTGTGAATGAATTACCTCCTATGTGTTTTTATGCTATTACTTCTTCAGTCTTCTTTGCTAAATGAGAAGCTATGAAATTTGGACAAATATTTCTATAGAACAGCTAGTAGGCAGGCAATAATAACAATATTGAACAGATTTCCATAGAAATTAGCTCATTATCTCTGCTTGTTTGTGGTGAAATAGTTTTTAGTGTGTTTTGCATGTGTGTTCCCAATCCGCTAGGCAGAGATAAGTGCTGAAAATGTAGTTAATAGACAAACATGGCATAAAGTACGAGAGGCTGCATTCTGAGCTGCTCAGTTCTTAGTTCACTTACACACTGTGCAATTCCTGATCAGTAAACCGATAATAAATCATTCATTTCTGCTGACAATTGCACACTCTGGAACTCTTAAGAAGCTATTAGGGACTTGCCTGATCTACTCTGAGTTGGTTGCAGTGCTGATTCCATGGAGGACCATGAGATCCCCAGGGCATGACCAAGTACCAAGTCAGATATGTAAGCAGGAACCGGATACAGCACGTCTAAAACAGAAGTCATCACATACCTAATTAAGTCTAGACAGTTTTAATTATTAAATGACCAGAGTGCTCCATGCGATGAAAACAAGCATACACTAGCTTAAGTAAATATTTGCATCTCTGAACCATGCTCTGCTTTACAACTGAACCATCAGTAGTTGCTAATTGCAGGTCAAGACCACACCATTTTCTGTAACAGGATAAAGTAATTAAAAGGTGCCTTATATTTCTAAGTTTAAAAGCAAAATATAGAAGCAAATATAGATTGTGAAGCTGATACTACCACACTTGTATACACATGCATTCTTCTACAAAATTCATATTTTCAGAGATATAAAGCATGAGGCATATTGGGGAACATTTACCAAAAAAAGCAAATTTGAAACAAAACCAGTAACCTACTGTGTAACCAGTCCAATAATCCAACAGCCACAAGTCTATCTAGGAAATCACCAAACACAGCTGTATTTTAAAAACAATATTACAGTCTAGTACAAAAGAGAGAGAAAAAGAAAAGAGAAAATAAATACTGGATTACAGTCAGAAAGTCACTGTTGCACGTACAAGTCTCACATTTTGTGTCATTTTATCCAGTGCAGCTATTTACTGCAATCCCCTTCAAGGCTTACTCTCCACAATTCAGCTGTAACCCTTTCCAGGCTCACTCTTTAAAGCTGAACAGTCTAGACAAATTTTTTGCTGTGACACATCATAAAGACCAATATCCATTCTACCCTGTCCTCCTTTAACTTCATTGTCTCATGATTCCTTTCTGGATCCTTATCAAAACTACTCTTCTTACTTCAAAACTTTCCATGTGTTTGCTCCAATCCATCTTCTGGATTTCTTCTGTATTTTCTCTTTTAATACCAGGATTCCTTTAGCAGTCATATTGGCTAGCACCTAGCAGTAGCTTTCTGCTACATCTGCTCTATTCATAGCACCTATGTTGTGTCAAAAGCCTACTTAGTTCCTCCTACTGCTTTCTTTCCTCCTCTCCTCTCTTCATACACTTGTTTTCAAAGCTGCTCTATAAAACCCTTTTCCCTCCTGATTACAGTTCCTAATTTCACTTGGTGGTTGCTATAATTTCTTAATTAACTCTGTAACTATATAATTAAACTTTATCACATTTTCTAAAACATCTGGCAAGAAAGAAGCACTCCAAAATAAACTTGTAGGACTGCTGAATAGGTTGCTATTAACTACTGCCTATCATCCTAACTAGCTCTGTTTCAATCAACATTGACTACATCTTTCTCTTGGCTCAAATGGTAAATCTTCTGGGACAGGAACAGCATTTTGCTTTGGTCTTTGAAAAGCACTGAAAAACAGTAATTTAAACAGACTGTATGCAAAGGAGTAAAGCTTTCCTATAGAATTCAAAGTGTACTAGTGCACTGGGGTGCTTCAAAAACTGTTTGTTTCTTCAAACTCGGCTTCAGACTGCCTAAATGTGTGGGATTTCAGCCCTGTACAACACCTTATACAGTAACCATGATGGACATGCTGACAAACCTGCTGGTCTGCTAAGCAGTCACAGCAGAGGTTGGGTTAGGACTGCAAGCAACCCTTGTTAACAGACTCCCACTGCCTGAACACCAACACAGATGAGTCATTAAAGCACTATCAGTCAGCAAGTGGCGAGGCAGATGTGTCTGTGTGTTGTGACAACACTGCTGTGACAGCCACCAGAGCAGTGCCCAGTGCTGCATTATGGCCTCTTCCTCCTCAGCACAAGCACTGAAACTCAGCTGAAGGCTGGCATTAAGGAGGCGTTCTGCCCTTCTGCTTTCTTCCAGCTTATTAGTTATTTTAGGGACTTCTCTCAGTCTATCCAAGCCTGCCTTTGTTTACAGGGTCCCTTCCTCTGATGCCAAGCATACAGCTCTTTCAAGTGTCTTCCAAACAGTAGCACAAGTTTTCTAAGTCAGCATGGTCCTTATATGGCCACTCTCTCTGAAGCTGTCATGAATGTCAGTTTGGTACAAGCTGAGAAAGGTATGGTTGGTAGCAGCTGGACGGGAATGCTCTGCAGGTTCAGGAAGACTGCTGCAGTTCACACCTGGCTAGAAGATTATCCTTGTAATCCTAGTTGTATTCACTAAACACAGTACTGCTTATCAGCACTTCCACCAGAAAAAGCTTCCCCAAACTCTTGCTGTAGATTTTCCTAGCCAGGGAAATATTCTTTCACTCTCTACTCACCAGCAATAATTCACCATCATTTTGTACTTTTGTCTCTTGGGGGGTTTTGTATCCAAAACTGTCTTACACTGAATGGACAAGGATGGGAGAAGACACAGAGATGGATTTCTTAGATGGGAGAAGCCTAGCACTGAGTAAGCACCCATAAAAAATACTGGAAAAGCCGTATGTCGTTTAAAATAAAATCTTCAACACAATTTTGGGTGAAACATACAGTCATAACAATTTTTCTCTTAAATAAAAGAAGGTTAATTCCAGCCACTATGAAGTGGAGCAGGGTTTTGACACTTTCCTTTCCTGGGGAAGGTGATCAGGAGGTGGCTGTCCAATATGAAGAACACATGTCCAAAAACCCTTTCTCAGGCAGAGAAGAGGCATCTTGGGCTACTTAGTATTCTGATTCACTGCACATTCCCAACACTTTGAGCAAATTTGTTGTCTACCTGCAGTCAGTCTGTGAATCATCTGTGTGGTATCATATGGAGTACTGGCTAATTGAAAGAACAGCTGGTACCTGACGCTGATGTCCTGTGCTCAATGCTAGCAGCCTAAAGCATGTGCCTTTCCAGGGATTTCATTCCTGTGTAGAACTGTGTGCAGACACACAATGCAGAGATGGTTTTGCAAGCATCTGCCTTCCCAGCTATCAACATCAACATTATAGGAAGAAAAAAAAAAGGAGACATTTCAGAAGTGAACAAGATGTAAGAGAGGTAAATTAAATGCAGGAGGAAGATGTCACAATCTCTATCACCTGTTGCTCAAATGCGAACAGGATGTCCTAAACATCACATTCCAAAAATGAGTCCTTAAATTAGACCAGAGTCCTTAAGTCAGAAACCACAAGAATGGTTCCAGCAGGAGCTGTGAAGATGCAGCTTGTTGTAAACTTCCTCAGAAGAACCTTTCTCTAAACCATTGAGGGAAAAGACATTCTCTGTCTCCCACTCTTATTCAGATTCCCAAATACTTGTTTTTGGCAGCTTGGGTATTCCAAATTTGGGGGTTTTGACTTAAAGCTCTCAATTAACATAACTTCTGCATGTGCTGATTCTGTGAAAATCAATTTAAATTCTGCAGAAAAATGCTTTTAAGAAAAAAAGAAAGAAAAACAGGGGAAGATTAGCACTGTGTTAAAAGGATGCCACCTACTGGGCAGTTCATCCACCTCTAGTAAAAGATTGGAGAGGTAAATCAGTTAGCTCTGAGGACCTGAAAAAGCCTGCTTTCCAGAAAAACCCCTTCAAATTGCAAAAATAAATTAATAGCTTTCTGTTCTCCTTAAGCTCAGGGTTTCCCAAAAGCCTGTGGTTTTCTTTTTCTTCTAGCTCATGCATTCATTCTTTTTTTCTCCTGTAGGAGCAGCAATAGCCATGTTCCATGAGAATTTATCCTCCATATCCTTTCCTTAACTCTTTCCCTTCTGGTGCCTGTCTTCCTACTGAGAAGGATGCTTCTAACAATCTGCACATCACTTTTCTTTCCCATTCTCTGCTTTAGGCTGAGAGGCACTAAGCAACATCAATGCTTTCCAATGCAAACAATTAGAAGATGCAACACGTGCAGACATGCAGAGACATGCACAAGCAAACACAATGGGATTGGTATCACGCTTTAGAGGAAAATCAAACTGTGCTTCAGGCCTTCCTTGCTAAGTGGTCAAAAAGAAACATTTAAATAGTTTCTGCTCTGCATATATATTTCCCTTTTGTGTGTGTGAGAGAGAGACTGTCTCAGCCCTCTTATTTATTTGTTCTGCAACTACACTTCTGTTTCTATTACTGGTTTTGGTTTTTTTATTTAAAATACTGTTAGAATAGAACAAAACACTTGGAAGAGACCTTATAGATCACTGAGTCCAACTGCCTGACTTCTTAGGGGTAACCAGTTACAGCATGTATTGAAGGCATTGTCCAAATGTCTCTTGAGCACTGACAGGCCTGGGGCATCAACTTCACCAGGAAACCTCTTGTAGTGGCATTTTTCCTCATGTCCAGTCTGAAACAGTTGCAGCAAGCAGTGAGGCCACCTCTCGCCTCCTCTCCCCCAGCCTAGACAACCCAGGTGCCCTCAGCCTCCCTCACAGGCATGCCTTTGAGCCTTGTTGCCTGCTATGGTCTCTCCTCCAGATGCTTTCAAGGTTCTTAAAACCCTTTTTATGCTGTGGAGCCCAGAACTGCATGCGTTACTCAAAGACGAAGCTGCACCAATGCTACACACAGCAGGAGAATCACCTCGTTTGACTGACTGCCTATGCTGTGCTTAATGCATCCCAAGATGCCAAGGCACACTGCTGGCTTGTGCTGAGCTTCTCTCCCCAGCCCCCTCAGGTCCCTTCTGCTGCACTGCTCCCCAGCCACCTATCCCCCAGTCCATGCCTGTGTCTGGCATTGCTCCATCTTTGCTCTTTGAGCAAACTACTATGCTCTACCTAACACTCCTTGCAACTGTGGAGTGCAAAATAGAAAACAAAAAAAAAGTGCAACATTGGCATAGGTTTATAAGGTTTCCATGATTAAATACAAACCTCCAGAGAGGAGTGTGGTTCTCTGCTACATTCTCATTTACCCTTGGGACCAATTATACTTCTCTAGCAGAGATAAAAGGCTTTGAAGCAAACAAGGGTTGTATTTATATCTGATATTTCCAGTCTCTCTACCAGATTAATGCAAAGAGACCTCAATCACATAAGCAGCCTGCAATTCTTCACATCAGGTGCTGTGATCATTTTCATTACGGTCACTCCTCATTCCTCTTTGCTGACAGTACAAAGATGACTCCATATGAATCAAACCCATGCGTATTTGAGAGCAGTGCCAGGCAGGATGCAGTACTTTGGGTTCAGTGTTGCAGTAGGAACACAGCTCCCAGGCCCAAGAGGCACCAGAGCAACCCAGTTCAGAGTTGCCCACCCTACAGGCCTGCCCAGCCATGCAGCACAGAGGGTTGCTGGCACCCGGCTCGCCTTGGTCACAGCTTCTGAGGTCACCTCACAGCCTCTGTGCTGGCAGCACCATGCACCGGTCCATCTCCTCATTAGACACTGAGGAAATTAATTTTGTGTCGTGCATTTTTATTGTGTATTACCATTCTACTTTCAGGCATAAAAGGACAGATGGTCTGACTCCAGTCAACATACGCGTTAATTTCCAAGTATACATTTTGGGCAGTGATTTAAGTTATTATGACTTGTTTATGGAAATGCCCATTATGCACTCATTGTTTCCCAGTTGCTGAAAAAAACAGAGTTCTGCCCAAGGGTGGCAGACATTATGGAAAGAAAAATGCAAATTTTGTTTTTTTAATTACTAGCCAAGAAGATTGGTTTTAAGCAGGACAGAAAATAACATTTGTAAGTGAATAAGGACCTTGTTCCAGAAGGAGGGAATTTTGCATTGTGCAAATATATCTTCTGGCTGCAGAAAACTCTAATTCTACCTACCCCAGTAGCCCTGGAAAAAGTCTTGGTGGAAATTAGCTTGTACAGTTCTGTTAAAGTACTGCATCCCTCCTGTCTGTGTGGCAGCACCTCTGCCTTGCCATTTTGTTGAAGAGTTGTGCTCACTTAGCCAGAGGATACTTTGGAAAACAAGGGGCTTCTCCAAAAGTACTGCCTCCTATTTTATTACACTGGCCCACGATGTCAGAGGTGGATATTGGTGGTACGACAGTAGTGGTAGAAACTTCCTACCGGTGTTCCATTACATAAGAGGAGGACTAAGGAGAATCTCCACCCTTTACTGGCTGCAGCAGGGAATGTGATCACTGAGCAAAAAGAAAAGGCTGAGGTTCTCAATGGCTTCTTTATGCTTGTTTTTAGAAGTCTGACTAATTATACTCTATCCCCTGACCTGTAGGTCTGGGATGGGAAGCAGAATAAACACCCCGATTCAGGCGGAAACAGAGACCTACTATTCCATGTAGACTGTCACAAGTTCATGGGACCAGATGGGATTCACCCATCACATACCTGCTCAGCACATCATATGTATGAGAGATAAATAAATAAGACCTAAGACATGGAAGGAGAAATGTTTTAAAATGGCTAACATCATTATGTGGCAGCATTATAAATGCAGGTGTGTATATCTCCATGTCCACAGCTCAAACAGTGCTTTCTATAGAGGAACCTCCCCACTCAACATTTCACTTCAAGGTAAACTGTGCCCATATTTTTAAAAAAGCATCCTAGGTCATTACTGGCCCATAAAATATAATATCTTTCCCCTTTAAGTGCTTACAAAGATCCCACCATTTCTGCTTAGCAGAGACCATGCTACCCTTCCTCTGGAGAATTAGTGCATTCAGCCCTTTCCCCTTTCCTCTTTCTTTGGATATTCCTGGATACCTTCTTTCCAGACCAAAGTATCTTCCTGATCTCCTTGAATCACAGAAAAAAAACAAGCAAACAAACAAAACAACAATAAAAACTCATCTGGAATGGAGCTATGGAAATAGTGTAGAACCCCCTGCTCAAGGCAGAGATAACTTCAAAGTCAGACCTGGTTATTCACGGCTGTATTCAGGCTGGTTTCAAAACTCTCCAGGGATGGAAATTCCACAGCCTACCGAGGCAATCTGTTCCAATGCTCAGCTATTCTCATCCATCTGCTCTCTAGTGATTTGGATCTGACTGTGATTTAGAAATACACCCAGCACCATGTGATTAACACCATCAGTTTTAGTAGCATTTGCTCTGGCAAGAGATTAGGATATTCTACTATTTCAAGGCTCCTCTTCTTTGATATATCTTGTGCAGATGATATGTAAGCAGGCATTTTTGAAACGCTGCTCTCTGGATAGAGTGTTGGAAGGCATTAATTAGTCATCCTCCTTGTCTTATCTGACCTTCCACTACCAAATCATGCATTTAGCATAATGAAAATGCTTGTTAGAGAGGACTTGGAAGTGATGCCATCTAGGATGAGTGGGTTGTTTTGTTCCTGTATCATTTAATGATTGTTCTTGTGTTGTTTTGTTCCCGATTCATTGCCTTAAAGACCTTTATAAGCATGCACACATGGAATATCCTATCCTTTTCCTTTTCTACTGCCATCGTCAAGTACACCTTTTGCCATGTCTTCTTCATTTTTCTAATTAACGTCTTAATTGTCAAGGGGCTCAAAGCAGAGATAATCGTTATCACTACGTAGTATGCTTCTTCTGGTACTGCCTTATAGATACATTTTGCAGCAGTCAATGGACACGCTCTGTCTTCAAACACTTGGACACTTAGTAACCTATGGGCCTGCCAGGCAACATCCTTTTCCAGTTTTCACTGTCTTTTATGTTTTTATTAAATGTAACAAATAGCCAAGCTTTACATCCAAACATGAATTCTGCAGAAGTATCAAAAACAGAGCGTATAGATCTTTGCTCTTAGACTTTTATCTACATAGATGTTCTTGTGTCCTGCTAATCTTACTGTGTTTTGTTCCCTAAGTTCAGCCTTTTCTGTAGTCAGTTCCCAAAACTGTACCCCAATATTGATATTTTTTTAATGACTATTTCTTGTGATTTTACTTAAAAAGTTGCATGTCTCACCACTATTAGTCTCTCTTTTTACAGCAATGTTGCCAATGGCTGCTTTCCTCAGTGACATTATTCAGCTGCACGCTTTGAAGGCTTCATTCTCATTTTACTTTGCAGTGTTTAATATTCATCTCCTCAAACACCAATTTTCATTTTTGCTTGCATGATACTCCCATGTGCACTGGCAGTTTGCTAGGTCTGTGCCTCTATTGCACGTTTCTCTTCTAATGTGGTTGATGCTTCTCTCAGGAACTGCACATACGAGCGATTGTTGACCTCCCACATTTTGTCATCCACGTGTAATCACCGTTACTGAGGTGTCCTCTCATCTGCTCTGCATCTCTTACACTCCAGCAATTTGTGATACTGAAGGACACTCAAGTGTCCTCCATTAACTTGACCTTCCTACAGTTTTTTTGAATGCAGAACTTCTCTCTTTGAAACATTATACTTCAAACCACTCAACTGCCCATTCACGTTTCTTCAGTTTGCTTCAGTAAAGTTTCCCCTTATATATGTCATAAATGAATATGAGAAACAGATAATCTTTCTCATTCTTTGACTGAGGTTCAGCAAAAAAATCAACTAAACTCAAGCACTGCATGAAACATTCTGGAAGTTCAGAAGTAGTACACTTTTCTCTGCAGGAAGAGCACAGAATTTTCTCCAGATTCCGTCCATGAACTTGGTTTAGATTATTCCCAGAAAGACAGTGGGACCTCACTGAGACTCAGCAAGTCCTGCTTATATGCTGAATGTGATAAACTAAACAGAGTTGCTTACATTAGCTAGGTTTTCAGATATCTCCTATCTGCACCCTACTATTCAAAGCTGGGCATAATAATCACATACAGAACAAGTATCATTGTCTTAAGAACATACATCAGTGTTTTAACACTGCTTAGTGAAAACATTTCATGAAAGGGACAGAACTCTTAGTGCCCACTGCAAAGCAATTGGCATAACTAACTTTAAATATTACACCCAGATGATTTCTCCATGTGGAATTACATGAGATGAATACTACAGTGTATTACTTTGATAAATCTTGTATCAACAATATTATTTGATGTGATACAGCAGTAACATCTTTTTATTATTTGCTTTATAATAAAAAAGATACTGACAACATGTTGCCACTTATTTACGTTAAATGGAGAAATGATAGGCTTTGATACTAATAAAACACAGTCCCAATATTTTGCGAGGGTAAGAAGATACCTTTAGCAAGCAGTCAGAGTTCTAATGGAATCCTTTCCATGTACAGTGCATACAGAACTTCTGGCTTAATCATTCTAATTTCTCATACTCCACAGGCCATGAAGCCCTGGTTTTTGCTTCTTCATAAAAAGTAGACAGCAACATATTTCACCATGGATTAGTATAAAATACTGAGATCTGTATAATTACTACATCTTTACAGACAAAGAGGTACAGCAATGACAAATGCTGGAGTGGGCATGTCTTAAGTTTTTAGTTTGCTCATAAAGCAAACTAAATTTTGGATGCTAGGTAAAAGAGAATGGGGCGATGTGAAATACAGTGAGGCAGAGGAGATATAGTTATATAGGGACAACCTAGAGGTTTTCCAGTGATGACCTCCAATGACATGAACCATTTGATGGGATGAACCATTCATTACTCTGTTCCATTCAATACTCTGCAGATCTGATTGTCAAAGAAGTGAGCAAGAGTTTAAATACTTATAAAACCAAACATACATGTTTTCTTTTCGGAGCTGAACTGATTCCAATCTTTAGGAAGCACTTACCATCAAACATCATCAGATGGCAGAAACTGTAAACACAATAAAAAACAGCAGAGTAGAAAGTACTGGGGCTGTTTTATCTGTAAAAGCATATATTAACAATGATTATTATTTATTACTTGATGCTGCTTCAACTCAAAATATACTTGGCAGCATCCAACACAGAGGAAAATATCCTTTTGAAACACAAAGAGCTTAAGGGCTGAAACGAGCAGCCTGTAGTGAGGAAAGTGGCACTCAGGACACTAAAGGAAGTCTACTTGCACCCATTTGTTCCCCATCGCCGAGCTTTTCTCAAGACCAGGACTTAAGAGAGATTCTAAGCTCCAAGCAGCCAATCTCCGCACAGCCAGAAGCATGTGATCAGCTATCTGCGGGCTACTCTCTCCATTTCTCAACAAATGTTCTTAAACAGCCTGATGCAAAGCCACAGGATTTACCAGAGATGCTCTATATTGGTCAGACTTAAACTACCCCTTGAGTCAGCCTCACACTAATCCTGTTTCCGTTTTCCTTTGCTAGAAATACAATTCCTGGAAGAGTTACAGTATAAAAATTTAAGATTCGGTAATTTGGTCCAACGATTGTTTAAGTGGTTAATCCAGGATCGATGATCTGTTGTTATCAATACAATGTATTTGTAAAATGAAGAACTGGAGCACAAATTAAAATTGCCATTGTTGCATATGTAAATGGAAAACAGTAACATCTATCAGTTTATTAGGTATTTTGTAATTTCAATTTCCAGAAAACCACCTCTACCACTAAACGCACAGATGCACACATCATTTAAAGCGTCACTTTCTTCTGAGTGTTCTCCCTTTCCTGCAAAACCCCTTCTTCTTTACATTTTCTGTTGATTCTTTTTCAGTATTTCACCTCTTTTTTCTACTCTACTTCACTTGCTTCTTTCTGTATCCCATGCCCTTCCATCTTCAGAGCATTTCCACACCAGCAGCACAGCTAAAGATTGCAGTAGCGAACCCTTCCCTTTCACTTGTACCTTTGTACTGTTTGGAGAGAAGAGACTGGAGACAAAAAGGAACAAGAACAGGAGTTCTTACTTCCAGTTGCATGACAGAAGTCAGCAATGGTGGGTAGCTTTGTCAGTACCGAAGCCAAAAAAAAAAGGTTTTCTAAGCAGTCAGGCAAAGTAGTGAACATCTAAGCATCCCATCTCTTGTCCTCGAGTATTTCTGTTTGGAAGAGATTGCATTCAGCTTGTTTAAGAGTTAGAAATTCTCACATTCACAAGGTATTTCAGGCTCTAAGAGTAGTTTGGAGGACTTTCATGACAATCTGAAGAGCATCAAACATCTTTTGTTCACTGTATTCCAACAGAGGAGATATGACAGTCCTTAACATATCAACCGCTGTAACTTCATGGGATGACATTTCTTCTTCTTCTGTGAGGCATTATACTCACAAATGCAGACGCTATCATCTTGCTAGCTGGTACATGATAAATTACACCATCAAGTTTCAGTAATGAAAAGGGAGAGCAATGTATGAGAAGAGCCTAGTGAGGGAGCAGCTCCTCAGCCAGAAGTAACTAAGCCAGAAGAATCTGGTTTGTGCAACAGAAAGTGAGACCCAATCTGGTTCTGTACCGAAGACAACATAGATGGATACATACTTACTACTCCTTCACAACAGAAGTAAATTTCAAATGGAAAATCCCTTTGGGGATATAGATAGCTGCTCCAGTACACACATCCTGCACAGAGGATCCAGATACAAACAAGAGCAACCAAATATAACTGCAGAAATATCTGCGATTTGTCTAAGCAGTTAACACTCGTTATTGATACCAGCTGGAGAGAAACCAACAGAAATGTAGTTGTCCACCTGCATACATCTCAGCTGAAATGCTGCCTCATAACAGATATCTCATACTAGAGAGCATATGCAAGAGAAACCGAAGTGGTTAATTCACCCTGTGAAGTTATCCAGTCTTTCATTACCTTTCTCCTTTTTTCCACTGAGCTAAGTAGAGCTAAGTAGTGCCACAGATTATAGCACTTCTTGTTATATGAGCACCAAAAACTGAGGAAATATTTCTCCATAAATACACATAAAGAAAGTTCAGGTGGCCTTTGGAGAGATGCTGCCAAACGTGGAGTGTCATTCCAGCCACTAATAAAAAAATTAAAATAGAAGTTCAGTTTCTTTTCCTCTTGCAAATAGATGCCAGCACATTTTTAGTGGTAGAGCCTTGACATCTTTGTAAAAAGCAGCACTGTATTTTCAGAAGCATTTCATATTATTTAACAAAGGTGTGTTTTTATTGTCAGCTTAGTTGTGGGACGACAACTCTAATGACAAGACAACTCATCTTGACTCAAGCAACCTCTAAATGCATCTGTGAACTCACTTGGCATTGCCTGCAGAAGTGTCCAATTTCTAGGACAAAACAAGAGAATAAAAATCTGTTTTTCCAATTGTGAAGGGGTAGCTCAGCACTTAGAAGCAATTTAGGAGGAGAAAGGCATTTCAAACACAGGCTTTTGAGTAACAGCAATTTTCTAACTTGTGATTCTGTCCAAGCTAATGAGGACATCACAAACTGAAGTGAGCACGTCAAAGCTGCCAACAAGCATACGTCATATCTTTTTTGTACTGCTAGAGCTACTATAAATAAAACCTTGTGAAACTGTGGATTCAAACGTATTGCAAAACTTATCAAATGTATTATTCATCTGACTTCTGGTGACAATAAACAACATTCATAAAAAGCCGTGGACAGACATATGGCTCCTGTATGCATTGCTGGATACGACCCTGCAGGAAATGATTTGCTAAACAGTGCTACGTGAAATTATGACACGTGAAGCTGAAATGGATGCATATTTCCACAAATGCTACTAAAAGTGTGGTGTAAAACATCAATTCTGCCAAGTCTCTGCCAGGTGTTTTAACAAGTATAACCAGAATATGTAAATGATCAAAAAGTCATGGTCCAGAAGCTTATTTTAAAGTAAGCTTCTGTTTGCTACCACTTTTACCGAACACCATACACTACTGTTAAAAACCAGGAGCAGTGCAATCATGTCAAAGAACAGTAGACATCTGCATGAATTTTATTTTTCACAGAGCTCTTTTGCACTGTTCAGGTAAGAACAGCAGTGCAGTATCATTTTTCTATCACTTCCTGGACCCACTGAGCTGCTCCCTGTAGGCTCCCTGTGGTGCTCATATTTAGCTGCTCCTCCTTTCAGGACTCACCTTGCAAGACTACAGCACTGAAGCATGCAGCTTGCTAAAAGCTTGTGCTCTCTACAGGATGATCCTCATTCTGAAAGCATTTGGGGAACCATGGAGAAACCTATGGCTGCGTTGCTCTTGTGCTTTATATCTACAGTGCTATTTCCTATCACCTCTGTTAAATGACTCCACTTTCACCTTAAGGCTGAATCCCAAAACTCCTCACTCTTCCTTGGTTGTATTACATCCGTAAGTGTCAGCAGAGACAGTCAAATGGAGCTTTCCATCAGAGAGTCACAAGTCCCTGCCACGCTGGTGACCCAGTCCTTAGCCAAGCATCACCCCAAACACAGGGAGTGGCTCAGGAGCTCACTGATGAGGCAAAAGCCTGCATCAAACCAAGCCTAGCATTGTTACTATCAATGAACTGAGGTTCTACCATCAAAAACCATGGCTGGAGCTGTAACAGTAACAAAAAGCGTCAGCACAAAACATCTATAATATACCTGTTATTTATCTTCAAGCTTCTATCTTAAAATTAACACTGCTATTTAGCCATGTCATCTTTCACAACTGCTTCTCCTGATTCAGAGGAATGAGAGCTACCTTAAAAGGAGATTTCTAGGGAGGTTTTCCCTGCATCAGAACTACTCCTTGCAGCATCTGTATTGCAGCAAGTGTTCTTTGGACAAAACAGCCCCACACACAGACCGCATGGCTCTCGTGCAGCAGCACTGCCCCACAGCAACCAGGGCTCTGCTTCTTGACTCAGCCACTTGTTCCTGGAACCTGTGTTCGTGTCAGAGCACAAAGTCAGAGCACAAGTGTTACGGGAAGTCGGACCCACTCCCTACAAAGCAAAGTGATCGAAAGCAGTGTCCAATGGGAAGTGGGAACACGATCAAAAAGCGGCACAGAACAAACAATATGCAATTTTGTGCTGTTTGTTGGCAAGCTATTGCTAGTAAACATTGAGCTTAAAACTGAAGTAAACGACATCAGAGGGAAATAACACCTAACCTTAAGGCACTGGCCACTCATTTGAGGGTACCTTCATCAAAAGCATCAATTAATGCTCAATCCTGTTAAGGCTACTCAGTGTAGCCTTGTTAAGCACTGAGTACTGATGTTCCAGACCTACAGCAGAGCCTTCAGCAAGGTGTCTCTAGCTCTGCTACCTACACTGCAAATTTCTGAAGGGAGTGAATTTTTCTCTGCCCGGATACCCCTCTGACACAAGCAGCAGCAATTGGAAGTGCTCAGCGTGTACCAGAATGGCTCCTAGAAGGCCCAGGTATGACCTGTGTGAATATTAATAGGAGATTTAATATTGACTCCAATGGCAGCAATTAGGACCTGAACATCAATTATCAGAAAAAAAATAAACAAAAACTGAGCTTAATAATATGTAGAACTGATGAGCATTTGCAAAACCGAAACTCAAGGCACTTGCTATCACAGCTTCCAAGTAAGTGTAGCTCCATTATTGCGTTGCTCATTTTTTCCAAAAACTGTATTTGTGTGTATCATTTTAAAAGTAAATATAGAAGAGTTTCTTCTGGGCAATGACTTTTTAGGAACTCTACGTCATGATATGCTTTTCCTTCTTCCATTTTTGCTTGTACAAAATTGATGGAAATTATTGGCAGCTATTTTGGTCAAGACTGTATTATTAAACTGACGGGACTAGCATACAATCAAGTGCTCATTTAGCTTCTTACTGGACTATAGATAACAGCTTTTAGTTAACATTCAACACTAACTGGCTAACTTTCAGCAATGTCCCATTCTTCTTTGATACAGGAGGCAGGTTGGAAAGGAAACACTTAAGCCAAACACTGTTTTCATCTTTAATGAAAATTCTCTTTTTCAAAAGGTTCTTCTACTGTAGATCTGAAAGAAAAAAGTTTGCTAAACTGGATTCGGTGAGCTTAATAAGCTAATTCTTGCCCATATTTTATGCAGTAGTATTTCAACAAGGCTTTTAGAAAGGATGCTTCTGTTCCTTCACCTCCCTTTAAAACTCATGAGCTATAGAGAACTAGACCATAACACAGAACTCTATTATTAGCCGATAATTCTACAGTAAATCCAATATTAAATGCCTTTGCCATAAGCAACATAATGTCCCCATCCTGTCTGAATACCTGTGTTATAATACAGTATGTATGCAAGCAGCAGTATATATTGCTTATAAGCCATTCTGATGAAATTGCCCATGAAAATATGAGTGTAAAGCAGGTCTGAATGGCCTGTTTTTCATGAACGTACAAAACAGCTTGTTATATATAGCCATTTTTAAACATTAAGATCTCTGTGCCCATCATCCATGATTTCAAAACACTGCTGTGAAGAGTTAGAGATATCACTGCCCGAATTTAAACACTTCCACTTGAATTTCTAATCAAAGTTGGCTGACACTAACTCTTCAAGCGATAATGAAAACCTAAGGCAAAACCTACTCTAGGTCTGAACGGTGACATGATTTACCCAAGATTTACACAGTTAGCATACAGTAGCACTGTCAGGTAGCTTTTAGTTCATCCAGCACAATTTCATATCTGCCACTGTATGTAAGTTACTACAGTGGCAACTTAGCAAAGGTTACCTAATGGCAAAAGCTGACAGATGTCTGGAAACATTCAAAGGAAACACTTGCTCTCCCGTATTTAATTTCCTTAACTCACAATTATTGTATGAGTGGTGAATTAAATTCCCTCATCAACCTCAGCTGCTGAGAGCAGAGACACAGTGCTGGGACCTTTCTGGGAGCAGGCATGGGGGCTTCTGCTGAACACTGCCCTGCCAGAACCAGAGGAAAGGACCAGGAGCTCAGTTTGAATCTGAGCTGACAGAAAGACAAAGCATGCAGTAATGCAATGGCTGACTTCATTCATTCTCAACTATGTAACTACTGTAAAGGGGAGGCATGTAGTCTTGGGGAGAATACCGTGTTGCCCTGAAGTTCAGGTGGGCACAGTAGCATGGCAAAAGGGCATCTGTTAGGTATTGATGATACTGACTGCAGGAGGTCTGGGGATCACATCTTCCTATTGGAGGTCCGGGGACTGCCTCGTCCTTTTTGCTCTTTTTATGAATGATTTTTTCGTGCACCATTTCAGCTACAAACGACATTCAGTAACTAGAATAAACCAGAAGTTTTTCTCTTTCCCTTACAAACTGTCAACTACCTTAACCTTGTCAAGAAGCCCGCAAGAATGAAATCAATACAGCAATTTGAAGACAAAATTGGCAGGCATTTATATTGTGCTTGGACACACAGAGTAAATAGCCTCATACATCAACCTACCGTCACCAGCGGCACCGCTCCGAGACGGACCAGTGCCGCTTTCACACCGCGCTGTCACCGCAGCGGGAGCCCGGCGGGACGGAGGGAGCGCGGAAACAGCGCCGGGCAGAGCGGGGAGCGCTGGTGCGGGCTCAGGTGTCCCCCAGCCACTGCGCCGGCAGCCCCCGGCCCCGCTCTGACCCCCGCAGCCCGCTCCCTTCTCACTGTTCGCCTTACTGTCCCTTCCCGGCTCGCCACCCGACCTTCTTGACTCCCTCGCCCGCTCGGAGCGGCGAAGTTGCCGGGACTTACTGCGGCCGCGCTCCCGGCGCTTTCCGCTCGCTCCGCGGCTGCTGCCTCCCGGACGACCCTCGGTGCTCGGACACCCCGGCACTCCGCGTCCCGCTGCGGCTCAGCCCAGAGCCGTGCCCCTCCGTCGGAGCCGTACCTCTGCGAGCATCCGCCTCCTCTCGCCCGCGACGCGCTCTCCTTTCCCCCCCCACCCCGGGCGCAGGGAGGGCTTCGCACCGACGTCGGTGCGGGGCGGATGGAGAGCGCCCGGCGGCAGCAACGCCTCCTCCGCGCCCGCCTCCCCGCGGCTCCCGGCCGCCTGCTGCCGGCGGGGCTGCCGCGCCGAGCGGGCGGGGCGGGGGCGGCCCCGCGGAGGAGGCGGGGGCGGCAGAGCGGAGTCCCGTCACCCGCGTGGTGTTGGGGGGGGGGGAGGCACGGTGCCCGAGCCGCCGCCCCTGGGCGCTGCGTGCCGTGAGGGCGCGGCGTTTCACGGCTCCCATCAACGGAGCGTGGCTCTGCGCTCTCCCGTCTCCTCCTCGTCCCGGAGAAGTTCCTCCGAGCTCAGCCCGCGTTTCGGGAGAGAAAAGGCACGGGGGCGCAGGAACGGAGGCTGCCGGCCGAGGGGAGCGGAGCGCGGGCTGAGCGAGTGGGGTCCCGGCTGCCTCTGTCCGGAGGGAAACTGCAATCGGTGCAGCGGCCGGCAGTCATCTAAACCCCTGTTCCAAAAGTTACGCGAGCTTTTTAAGCACGTGGAGATCCCGGGAAAAGGTTTACCCCTCCGTCCCATGCTGCTCCGGAGGGAACAGAGCCCTGCTCGCGAGGGAGCAGCGGCTGTCGGGGCGTGAGGTGCGGCACCGCGCTGTGCCAGCTCCCGCTGTTCTAACGTCCCCGGCTGGCACATCCTCGAGCCGGGGAGAAGGGGCTCACCCCGCGCTGCCTCCGAGCACGCAGCGGGCAGCTCCCAGCAGGTGGAGCCGGGGGACAGCGAGAGTCGCCCTCCTCAACCATCGTCCCCTTCAGATTTCAGCCTTCGCTGTAGGCTTTGCTCTTTCTTAGAAATAGCGAGGAGAGTCTGCGGGACACGAGCTCTCATAGTGCCGTGCTTACTTTGCTGTTTGCAGATCTTTGGCAGAAGCAGGGACCTCGTGGAGATTTCCATGAGCTGCACCAGGCCCAGAGTCCCCATGCGCAGCACTGCTGTGAGCCCACCACCACACAGGGAGATCAGCTCCATGCTAAGTGCTGGAGATCACAGAATCATAGAGTAGAATAATAGAATCATTAAGGCTGGTAAAGACCACTAAGTTCACCTCGTCCAACCACCAAACCATCCTCACCATGCCCACTGATCATGGCCCTCAGTCCCACATCCACACATTTCTTGATCACCTCCAGGGACGGTAACTCCACCACCTCCCTGGGCAGCCTGTGCTAATGCCACAAAGTTCTTTCTAAGAACTTTTTCCTCATATCCAGCCTGAATCTCCCCTGGTGCAACATAAGGCCATTACCTCTCATCCTGTCAATGTTATCTGGGAGAGAAGGCTTGAACCTCATCTTGCCACAGCCTGCAAGATGTTGGTAGGCACACCCATAGCCCAAAGATTCGAGAGAGGAGAGTTCTTCCCTTCACTCTGACAGTAAGTCATGTGAAGAAAAGTATCTTCTTAAGGATCTGGAAGCTTGGAATGTTTTCTTTACCAGGAGTTTCAGAAGCAGCTGAGAGGATAGATCACCAACTAACTGTAGATTGCTTTAGGACTGAACTACATATGTCACTCCAAAAGTAATGCCTCCTATTTATTTCCATGGAAATGACAATAGATACAAAGAGCACAATGACACTATTTAATAGAGCACATTTTCAGCTACAAAACACTGTTTTTCAGCACAGTCACCACATTTAGCTCTGCATTTTCACCAGCAGTGAACAAGAATTTGCATGCTGTGCTCATAAAAATATGCTCCACTGTTACTGTTGCCACAGCTGAAATGCAGCACCCACCCCCTCACTGTACTCATATCCACTGTCTTGTACCCCTAAGCATTCAACAAGCATCAGCAGATGTCAATGGGTGCCATTTCTTCTGCTTGGAGGAATTCAGTTCCACATGTTTGCTTTATACAAACTTCTGTGTCAGAAGCCCTTCTGTCATACTGCCCCTCTGCTGCCACGCGTCACACAGCAAGAAGATGTAATGGAATATTGGTGGAATATTCAACCTTTACTGCCAACAATTGCCTCTTACGTTGTGGGCCAATGAAATAACATAGGAGGCATTACATTCAGAGCAGCCTTCATACAAGCAGGCAGTTGACAGGCTCTTTCCTGGTGGTTTCTGCCACAACCCTTTAGTTTTGGGATGTTTCTGGCTAATTGCATTCATTCTGTGACTGGAATTGTCACATTCTCAGTGACTGTTTTTGTACTTCTTTTAAAACAGATTTCTTGTTGCTCTGCTTTCTTAGTGATGTTCATCTGCTGAGGTACAACGCTGTCATTTCATAGTATAAAAGTATTTTTTCTTTCTTTCTTTTGTTTTTTAGATAAACTCTTTTTGTTAACCATTACCTTGCACATAAAAGCAACACTTACTGATTTGTTCTGCTCTAAGCAATTCCATCATACCCTTGGGACTGCAAGCATGAATAGTTACTATTTGGCATGCATGTGCAGTGCTGATCAGGCCCATAAATAACCACTGGAAAATTACTATTTATGGTACCTTGATGGTTTTATTTCTGTTTGTGCTCAGGAGTCATTACATTGACTTCTGTGTGGAAGAGGTGGCTGAGCTACTGCTGTGTGTTGTGAGATGGTCGTTTTTCCTACTTGAAAAGAAAGTAAAAACTTTGTTCTAAGATTTCAGTAATTTCTTTCTGTTATCAAGGAAAATGTATTTTCCATGTAGCCCAGGGAGTTGCACATTTCTGTAGTTTGGCTCTGCGAAGGTAGGAATTTGTCCCTTTTTGCAGTATTTTTTGAATTTATTTTGTCTACCTTTAATTGTTCTCCAGGTAAGGATGCCACTTGTGAAACATGCGCTGTCCTCATTTTGTTTCTCAGGTGCAGAGTTTGAAATGAGAATCTAAGATTACAGCTGGACCTAAGAACTGTTTGCAATTCGGGCAGAGACCTTTCCACCATCTGTTGAGGATGCCTGCACTGCAAACTGTTTGGAAGTGAACAGTTTCCCTTCACATTTTGTGTACCTTTCCTAAGAGGCATGGTGCATCCCATGGTACATCCCATCGAGACAGCCTGGAGCACAGTGTCTTCAGATAAGGGTTTGTTCGTATCTGTGTTGTTTGAGGCAAACAAAGAGCGAGCACTGAGCTGTCCCCTGACGGCCATGTAGGTGTGCTCTGCCCAGTGATAAGCAGTTTATAAACAGTGCACTGGGGTAAGTGCCACATGCTTAATTTGGATGAGAAAATGGGAGGAGTGAAAGACTACATTTAAACAAAAATGGTAATAAATGTGCCCTGATCCATTTCAGGGAGAAGAGAATCAGAATTTGCCATTACCTTCAGCATAAGTCGCATCAGCCCCATTAAGCCTTCAGTGAGAATATTTAAGTCTCCTGCGTACGACTTTGTAATCATGACTCTGCACTCCTAGGATTGACTTGATTAAGAACTGAGAGCACAGTTACAGCACTATCAGCAGCTGTGCAGACTTCCTAACTCTGCTGCCTGTAAACATGTCAGCTCAGTGAGAGGGAAATTCATGGAGCCAGCATAGCTGCCATTCAGGCCATGTGTTCCCAACCAGAAAGTTTCTAATTTTCAGAGAAAGATATCACTCTGGAATTAAGGATTTGAAGAATGACAAATAAAGAGCTTTCTGAATCTACTGCTTGAAAAAGTCCATTCAAAACTTGAAAGGTGAGGAGAGGTATAGAAATGCTCGAGAGGCTGAAAGGTATATGAACAAATTAGACTGGGATTATTAGGGGAATAGAACACTGCTGTGCAATAAAAGGCAAATGCAAATTAGGAAAGTTGTTGCAGAGAGGTACGTGAACACAGCTGATGATCAAGGAGCGGAGCAGAGGTGTTCACACTAAGATCTGAGGTGCCAGTTTTTCAGGAATCTGGGGCTCTGATGCACTGCACCACTCCAAGTTTCAGTTCTCACATGTTAGCGAGGCATAAAATGTACTAATGCATAATGTAATGGAAGACATCTTGAAAATACATTTCCCTCCATTTTTCTTCTCTCAGCAAATGTAGGGACAACAGCAGTCATCAGTCTTACCTGTGTTTGAAATTCTGTACTAGGTGAAGCAACTTCCCCCAGGGCAACACTGCAAATTTCTCATATTCCTGACACTGTCATTTTGACCCATGTCCTCTCTTGAAATACAAAAACAACCATATTTGGGTAGGGATTAATTTTGATTATGCTGTGGTGTAGATATTTATTTCTGCTGTTCTTTTAGCCCCCGTGAAATCTCCTCAGACTTGAAGCTCCCATTCTCCCCAAAAAATTAATAGAGAGGGAGAAAGAACTCTTCAGGAACAGCATTTTTTGGAAATGTAATAGAATTAATTTGTGTTAGAAAGACTGAAAGATGAATTTAAAATAAAAGATGTGAAAAATGAAATAGAACGCCTGTCTAAACAATTCTTCTGATGATTTGAACACAAAAGCACTCAATTTTGGAAATAGTCTGAGAGAATGGCACAAATGGGAAACAGCTTGGTGGAGATGTCAGGGGGAAACCTTTCCTGGGTCACAGACAGCTTAGTGATGGGCACTTTGTGTAATCTTTATTGCCAATCCCAGAAGCCATTCTGACATACAGGTGGTGGTGTTTTGTTTGTTTTAACTTTATGTTGTTTGTTTTTAGAAACTTGTAAATCAAGATTTATGTGTTTGTCCAGTCTCAAGCATCTAATTATGTATGCAATTATCTTATGTTACAATAGGTTTATTTCAATCAATTTCTTAATCTACAATAAAACATGGGTAATGGCACTCACCTCCTTGCATAACTTTCTGTTTTTAATTTATGTTACTTAATCTATCCAGGCATTGGTTACTCAGTTCAGCTCAGAACATTCTTAAGGGGATCTCCAAAATACTTTGGAATGATGGAAAAAATGGGAAATATGTTTCTAAAAGGAAAATATCTTTTTTTTTTTTTTCTTAATAAAATCAATCAATAATCAGGAAACAAAAGTTGTAAATAAAAAAAAGAAAAAAGAAAAATACAGGAACATTAGTTGTAATCTCTTTTCCAAAGGAAAAGATAAAATGAGCAGACTCTCTAATGTAGAAATCTCAGTTACCAAGTATTTATATTGTATTAAATTTTCTATATGGAGGAGACTTAATTTAGAAGACAGCAGTATATGCTTTCATTAGTAGAACACTCAGTAATTATAAATGTTGGTGGTAGAAACAAAGTGTGCTTTGCCTGCTCTGTGCAGGGAAAAGAAGGCAAACAGGATAATGAAAATCTAGGCAACGGGAAGGCTGCCAGAGCCTGAGTGTGCGATTCTTTCTGAATCAGCAGGTGTTTCCAGCTCTGCTCAGAAGCTGCTACCCTGGGCCTCCCTCAGCCAGTGAGTAGGTGTGCATGACCTGAGAGAGAATCTCAGCCAGGCATCAGAAGGAGGAGCCCTTCTGGAGAACTAAATACACCAACAACTGCTAGAAATGCCTTCCTTACTGTACTGTTTGTACAGTATATAAATCATTAAATATTGAAGATTATCTTCTCCAGAAACCGTTTCAAGAGCCCTATGATATTTCTGCAAACCGCTGGCAGGCATATTACATTCCTCAAACGTACTGCTAAGCTCCCATCAACATTATCTTCACATTAGCTGATTCATTAATGTGTTTTTAATGTGAGAAACCTTGTTATTCAGAGTTACAGACAATGCCAGTATCTATTGATACTCAAAACTCATTTATGTACTTCTGTATCTTTTTCATATCTCTGTAAGAATGTGTATCATTTAGGCTTTTTTTACTTACATTTCAGGTAGGACAAAAGCAGTGCTTCAGATCATATTGCTTGAATGAACACAGGTGATTTTTACCTCACATCTTTATTTTGCTGCCTCCTCTTGCTAATGGACAGGTTTATTTTTTTTACATCTGTAAATCTGACCTGCATGTTATTTAAAAAGTCACATCACCCCAAAAATGGAGCTGTAATGGACCCATGCCTGACTAAACCCAAGCTCTTGACTGTAAGTATAGTTTCAATCACTCATGTTATCATCATGTGTTTGTCACTCAGTTTGACATGTCTGAAGCAAAGTTCTGTCCCTCTAGATGCTTCATCTTCCTGTTTGCTGTGTGCAAGACCCCACGGCAGCGCAGGAGTGTCTCATGATACAGAGAGATTTGGAGGATGCAGGTGTTAACCACAGTCTTTGGGAGGAGACAACACTGTCTTTGATCAATTTAATGCACAGCACAGTTTTGGGAGTATAAATGCAGTGATACAGTTAGGTAATGTGAAAGGAGATGCCTTACATATGGCTTCTCAGCATATAGTGTAGGAAATGTTTCAGCTGCTGTTGTAGTTTATTATCAGTATCACAACGACACATTAGAGAAGAAATCTGGATTTTTTTCTAATGTCCGAACAATAATTTTAATAATTGTATAGGTTGGTCACTTACAGATGCTATTGATCGTATTGCTGAAATGCTCAGAGATTTTTCTTTCTTTTTTTTTTTTTTTTTTTTTGGAATTTTTAATTGAGGGTTAAATTGACAAGATTCATTTCAAATTGTTAACTTCTCTCTCTGGCTCTGCATTTTTATATGAGAAATAGAAACAAATAAGCATCTCTTACAGCTGGATTTAAATTTCAGGGCTATTTGAGCATAAGTATAAATTAGGATGGAGCTGACTGTACCGTTTGTAGCTGGAGAGCATCTTCTGGGCTGCTTAATTTGTGAACTGATCTCTGATAACTGCTTGACTGAAAATGCAGCCATTTCTAAAGCATTGGTTCTGTATTTTTTTTTTCTTGTTGTTTTACAATGGAAATGCAAATCATTTCCATACTTCTGCTCTTTCTCTGTATTCCAAAAACACATCTGTACAATATTGAGGGTCAGTGCAACCGAGTTGAAGAAGCAAATGTTCAGATGGTTTTGAGCAGATACCTTTAATTTCTTGAGACTTTCCTTCTTGACTGTAAGTAATCTGTGAAATAATTTTCAGCTTTTCATCAAACACAAGAGTCATAACTGGTGTTAGCATTAGAAGACCAGTAACTACTTTTCTATTTAACCTTACTGTAAGGAATGTGGAGCGTGATTCTGAGTAGATTTATAAAAACAGAGCACATAGTAAACACAGTAGAAAATGTTTGCAACTCAGAGAACTTAAATTGAGGCTCTAATGACCAGACAAACAAGGAATTATATGTGGACATAAGGGACGTTGTGGACAAATGCTAGCCTGAAAATGGCAACTGACTGGAAAGCATCAGAGACAGAAAGCCGTGTGCCTGCTATGTCGATTCACATAACTCAAACTTTCACCTTCTCTTCCTCATTGTTACTCTCCTCTCATTTCTCTTCATCCATGCTTGCATGCACTAAATATATTTTTGTTCCAGCTATTCACCATCTTTGACACTGGTTTTCTATAATCACCACCCATTTACATCTCACCAGACAAACTGCTAGCAGGAACTACGTACAGTCAGTGAGGGTCAGATGCTGAGTGAACTGCACATCACAGGACCTATGCATTGGAGGATATGTCTGTGCACACAATTTCCACACTCCTCCATCTTAACCAAATGATTCATTTTGTATGACAGTCCTACCTGTGCCTCTGAGGTCTTCATTAGTTGCAGCTTCTTTTCTCTGGATACATAGGTGATATCACAGAATCCTGCATTTCTTGAAAAGCACTGTAAGGTTGGGCCTTCTTCAGCCAGTTAAGACACAGAGGTGTCTCATTCCAGAGTTTCCTCGCATTAAAATGCAGCAAGACCTTCCAGAGGAACCTCATTTTCTCTGGCACCATTTCTATCTCCATTCTCATTATATTCTACGGCTTTAAGCCATGATCCTCTGCTTATTTTCTCTTATCACCATAAAGCCATCACTTTTAATCCTCTATCTCAGGTTTTTGAACACACTGTAATTCCAAAGACGGAAGGAAAAGAAAAAAAAAGAATGGAAGGAGAGAAGATGCAGGAGCTTTCACACTTACGGGTTCCAAAACAGTTATTTTTTCTACTGAAATACACTGAAGGAATATTGGAAGTTTTCAGAGTTTTGCCAATGCATTTCAGTCTTGGCTCACATCTCTTCTGTTATAGTTCTGGACTGTGGCTCTAGAAGAAATTGGCAGAATGAATCAAGTTTTTTTCAGATACTAGTAAGTGAAAAAACTGACTTTTTCTTACACATATAACAGATCTCTCAGTCAGTAAATTGCAATTGGAAAATAAATCTTCTACCATAACTTCCTGTAGGATGTGTTTTTAATGCACTTTTAAAAACTGAAATCTGTTTTAAACTGTTAGTTTTTGCAGCCATTTACTAAAAATGAAAAAATGGCATCATTTTCAGTAGTGTTACATTCTGAATTGTGCTTCACCTCATCAGGGTTTAACAAGGTTCATCTTTTCAAATTTGTCATGACTTGATTTCTATCACTTGACTTGCAGTTTTACAAAAGAGTGTGAAAATCATTCAGATTCAGGCAGCAAGTATTCCAGGGGCTCTCACCTCTTGGCACCACTCAGGCATACATATGTACACTACTGCATCTCTGTTCTAGTGGTATTATTGATCCATAATTATCTATTTGCTGTTTACTTGTATCTCACCAACTGAACTGTGAACACACACTATGTGTGATCTGTGATGGCAGGGTATTCCAAGCAAGCTGCAAATCACAGAAGAAAAGCACGGGAGAGGTACTTAATGTTTCTGGTACCAGTTTGAGGACGCAGTACTAATTCAATAGTTACAATTTTAATAAACTGTTTATAAAGAGGGTAAATTCCAAGGACAGCATTTGGGATGAGGCATGTCTTTTTGGAAAGCATATCAACCCAATGCAAATCCTGATCACCAAATTTTCTTACTTGTATTTGATGGCAAGATCAAAGATTATTTTTCCTAGTTATTTACACATCAACATTTTAACACCGGGTGATTATTCTGAATCTTGTTGAGCCATGTAAATGGGCAAACTGCGTGTCACTACAGGATCTGCTCTTTAGAAACTGAGTCGGAAACTGATGAACAGTACTTTTTAATACTGAAGTTGTGTTTAACATTAATATTCTTTCCATATTTATCAAACTATAATGAAAAATGAAGCATCTGTGATCTTCATTCTTTCTAATGGTGCAGCTATTTACAGCATTCTACAAGAGTATCAGATGGTGTGTGGTATGAAATATGTTTCAGAGGTCCCAGTTCTTGTTAAATTAAGGTCTAACATGTGAATGTTGAAGTGCTTCCAATTCTTTTCAAGGAAAGTCAGACCAAATATAATTGTCCTCTTCATGAAATAGCTTCAGTCAGAAGTCAGCAGTGCCATGTATATCATTTAGTAATGAATTTGGTTCATGACTTTCTGTGGCTGAACTTGTTGCTGTAAGTTCTTTCAACTTTCCAGTATCAGCCCTAGGTCATTCCTGAGATATGCATACAGCTGCTCACAGCACCAAGGAAGCTGTTTTCTGAAATAAAGTGAAGGACTCTGCTCTTCTTCCTGCTGTTGCTTTGGATTCTGATTTCCTCAGAGGGTGAAATATAGAATAAGGAAATGGTTAAGAGGAGTGACTATGGGAGAGGAGGCTACACAGTTTGTTTGACTGAGCTTTTGGGTTTCAGTAGCTATTACAAAGCCGTTAGAAATCTTTGTGCCCAGAGGAACGCCGCTGTATCAAGGTAAATTTTATTACAGAATATGTTTAGTTCAGATGAAACAGACACACAAACTCTGTAGGTTTGTATACTGTGACCATGTCTACATTCTGTTAGAAAGGATTTTTTTTCATTACATTTACAACATTCAGGACAGCAGACTATCTTTTGATTCACCAACCATTACAGGAAGGGTATTCTGCAAATGCAAAATGCCACTGCATGGTGCAACCATCAGTCTAGTGGAGCAAGATGGAAGAAGTCCAGCTGGGATGCCTAGTTGAAGATGGTTGTAAAACCTTCATTGGTCAGTTATGGACATCTTCTGAAAAGCAGGACGCTTTTGTTTAGTTGCCTAGAAATGTACTTGAGCATCATTTCTGAGGTTTTGGAACATACCAAATATTTCAGGTATAGCTATTTGTGGGGGGAAGCAAAACAACAATAAAAATAAAAAACACGGTTCCCAGATACCATTATTCAAACATTTCAATGACATTGTTTGCATGACAATATTACTTCAAAAGAATATTTTCCTGAATGATTGAGCATTTTTGAAACTAGGTACAGACCTACTGCAGACTGAAAATTCATTTGATTGAATTAAACTGTAATTCGTTTCATCTTCAAATAGTAGGACTGGGGTTCATTTCTGTTGTAACATCCTACCAGATCTCACAGCAGTGGCATTCAGCCACTCTCCTGTCCTGATCCCAGTGAAACCCATGCCCAGTCTCACGCTGACTTCACGGGGAGCAAACACCTTCGTTGCTTCATAACTTTGGGATGAAATCAAAATATCTTTTTTCATTATTTCAGAGACATGATGATGTGTGGCAGCGCCAGTATTGTTGCTGTTTGGGCCTGTCATGCAGTAAAGCTGTTGTGCTGAATGTTCACTTCTTTAGATGCAGTGATTTCCTCCAAGACTCGTTTAGATCATGTAAAAAGCGAGATTGTTCTCTCCTTTTCTGTGGCCCCTTAAGTCATCTGGCACAAAGGCATTCCCTGCACTCACTAAAACTGTCCCTAAGACACTCGCTTGGAGGAGTGATTGCATGGTAAATTTTTGCTTTAGCTTCCTTTTTGTGAGATGACCTGTTTGCTTCAGTGACAGAGCACTTCATTTCTATTCAGTGTTTGTCTGCAAATTAACTCTCAACTACAGCTGGGTAAGAGCTGTGTAAATTAGAGCAGTTTCAGAATATTTGAAAAATTTGGTGGTGTGTTTTTCTTTTCTTTTTTCTTTTTTCTTGATGCAACTTTTTTTTTTTTTTTTTTTTTTTTTTTTTTAATACCTATGGTAGGAAATTCTCTAGCCATATATTGTTATTCTTTGCTATTTATAGTGTTTCTTCCTTCTGCTCAGTCTTTCTCCCTACTTGTCTCAGCTCTGATGGCAGACACTATACTTCTAAATTTCCTCTTGAGCAGCAGGGTCAAATTCTGAACAACTCTCCAAGCATTTTTTTAGTATGTTCTTCCTGCAAGCCACACTAACTGATAGATTTTTGAAAGGAATAGTGAAGTTTTGCTTTTCACATTATGGCAACTAAAAAAACACTTATAAATAGAACTAACACCTCACTCTGTATTCAGGCCACGCTTTCAGCTCCTTTGCTCTTCCTTTATTTTTTGTGTTAAAGCTCTCCTTGGTAGATAAACCCCTCTTCACCTGTGCTGAGTTTTTAGGGATTTCTGGAAGAGTTTTTTAGTTTAAAGTTTGTGACTGGGATGGGCCTATTGACTTGGTAGCGTTCAGCTGCCATGACTGTTTCAGTGTTTTCTGTCTTTAAAATTTGGCAGTAGGAGTTGGAAGTTAGTATATAGTCTAAACAATTGCCAGGGAGTTACTTATCCTTCTGAAAAAAAAGAATCAAATTGGAATAAACTTTATTTTACAGACAAAGGGAAGGAATCTCCCCTCTCTCATGCTGAGAGAATTTTGATAAGTTATCAACAAATTCATTAAATATACCATTTGATTCAAGTGTAGTCTACTCTTTCTCTCTGCCTATGTGCTAACCAAACCAGCCATACATGTAAGCTTTCTCTTTTCTCTCTTTTTTGTACCACACTCTCACCCTTTGTCTTCTGATGCTCATGGGCACAGTGATGCTGAAACTGACACCAGTAAGACAGCCTTCCATGTCATTATTGTCTTACCCAGAAGTTCTGTAAAGTTCCAGGTAACACTGTGACTGATTTATTTTCTTGATTTCCCATCAGCAGGAGATGTCTTTCACCTGCGACTCACCAGTATCAGAAAATGGCTGGACACGACTCTCTCATCACCCTGGGATAGAACAGTCCCCTGTCTTGAGTTACAGATGTCCAAATGAACCCAGCAGGCTTCCAGTCCCTGCAGTTCTGTTTTATACATCACAAGATACGAGCAGAATAAGTAGGTGAAGTTTCCTTGTCAAGTAGGGTAAAAATCAATGTGCTGGATGAGACAAATTAAACAAAAGGAAGGTTGAAAATAATTCTTCCCACTACCTCTTGTGTCCGTACGGACAGGTCCTTTCTTCTTTGTAGTTCATAGGCTCAGCAAACTGCACCCTATCCTTTCTGAAACCAGAGGAAATCTCCTTTTTGCCACTGAAGCATCTTCATGCAGATCTGCCTCAGACCTTCTGCTACGGTCCTTCTTACCCTGCTCAGCCTGCATGGTCACTTCTGGGGACTTCTCTGCCATCCAGGAGTTGTGCTGGGCTCAGGACTGCAAGTCTTCCTCCTGAAGCATTACTGTCACTCTAGCAGGATGTAAGATGTAGATCTGTATGGCAAAATGGAGTCACATATTATAACACTGTTGCATATGTTCACGTATTTCAGAGTTTAGAAGTGTAGATAATTCTCCACAGAGCTTGAATTTTAGACTACTGGATGGAGTTTTTATAGCTAAATTAACTTCTTGCAATGATTTAGCTCTTTTTTTCCCTTTTTCCCTTAAAATGATTTTTACCTCATTTATTGCCAGCCTTGGAAGAATATCCATTTTCTGTTTATAAACCAGTCTCTTCAACTGCATAACACCAAATTCGTGCAGCTCTTAAAGTGCTATTAAAGATGCCTCTGCTACATCTAGAGAATGACTCTCTTTGCTGCTCTCATGGAATATCTATATAATGCTCAGCAACCCACTTGGGCAACATTCTGCATGTTGGTCACTAATGGTCTGTTCCATGTTTTCATAAAACATCTGGGATCTGAGCTGAAGAAAGACAAAAAAGACTGAGCATTAATTGCAGCAATGTCTGCAATTACAGCAGGTTGTAGCTGGATGGTGAATGCATCAAGTGCTCTAAAAAACCACACAAATTACTTGAAAAATCAGGATCTTTCTAGGTTCTGCTTCCTGCATTCGTTATTGCTTGGAAATTAGGTAAATTGCCACTATGTTGAAAAATACCACCTATTCCATGCAGCATTGATGGCAGCGCATATTTTCTCATCCACTGCCTCGTGTTCTAGAAATTGTGTTGCTTCCTGATTTAATGATTTCTGACTGGAGAATAAAAGTGATAATATGGGTTTCAAAGTCCAGAAGCTGTACAAACTAACCTAGAAACCTGACGAAGCAGCTCCTTCCTCCAAAATGTTTCATGGTCTTGGAAGTAAAGGCAGCACCACTCCTTTCAGCCCTTTCAGGACTATGGGATCTGAGTACTTGAGTGGATTTCCCTGTGACTCTTAAAATGATGCCTGTCGGGAAATGGCTTAGAAATCATTCCAGTCTTCTGTACTTTCTTACCAGCTGTTTAGGGGCTGCTTCACACTGAAGATCAGTGAGACATCCTGTGCTAGAAGTGTAGGAGAACCTCTTAGAACACTTAGGAATTAAGAGGGAAGCTTGTTCATTCCTGGCTCAAATCTTTCTTTTCCTATCTCAGAGTCACTCGTGATTCCTGACCCACAGCCACTCTGTGTCCTGCTGCAGGAAAGTCGCTGAGGGAACCACAAAGAGCATCAACTGAGGACAGCCCGCGGGCTGCTTCAATCCGCCAGGCAGGCCTTTGCCTCTAGAGGTCTCCCAACTCTTCGTGCATCTGAAAACCCAAATGCAGCGCTAGGTACCTCTGTCAGCTGTTCTCAGCATGTCTCTCAGCATGTCTCTCCCCTTACTTCGACTGCCCGTTACCCAATCCTTCAGAATTAGCTCTTGTAGCATTTATGTTTTGTAATTCACAAATACAGTTCTGTCTTGTCTCAGTCTGACATTATCAGAACTCATTAGCTGACCTTATAGGAAGTTTTCTTATAGGAGTTATACAGGGGGAAACATGGGGCAGTGCAGCTAGGTTGTGTCATAATGTGTAAATCTGCTGGTTGGAAATGAACATTTAATTGATGTGCTCCATAAGCATGCATCCAAGAAACTGAATGAATTTGAATTATTTATATTTTTTATTTTTATTTTTATTTTTTATTTGTGTCTCTTGACTGCAGAGAAAGAAAATGCTGGCAGACATTTGTATAACAGTGTCGTGGTATCTCTGCCAGGCTCCTTTCTCTCACAGTGCGCTGGGTGCCGGCCCATCCCAGCCATTGCGGGTGGGATTGAGGAGTTTCCCACTGGGATTGGTCAGCCTGCTTCATATCACTGTGTTACATAGGCATCGTGCCTTCACAGGGGTTTTGTCCGATCTGCATCAGTACAGTGAGAAATCACAGCCACCCAGCATGGCCCAGCACTTCCTTGTCAGCTGGATCCACGGGCAGACTGCAGCAGGAAAGGATGACATGCTATCCTCCTATCTATTTGCAGTTAGACCTGTTTTCCCACTCAGAGGGGGAAAGTGGCTGCATTCAAGATGCCAGCAGGAGTGCGGCAGGAGCTGCAGCCTCTCAGACACACAGTCAGCTGCTTCTTCCTGCAGGTGCTGTGGAGTTACTCAGCCAGGACTGCTGCTCCAGCCCCAGCAGGATGCTGGCTGCTGTGACCCAAAGAGGCAGTGAGTCCTACAGCTGGCACCCCTCTGACCTAGGGAGAGGGGGGGGAATCACTCCCTGTATTAAACACCCCATATAAAGGCTTAAAATAGCCACACTTGTTTAAACTGTTTAAGCAGACCCAGAGGCATTCAGGACATGCACAAATGTGAAAGTATTCATCTAAAGAGCAATTAGCTATAGAAGAAATGTTAATAGCAAAAGCGTTTGTGAAAATTGGTGGAAAATATGAACGTGCAGTACCTCAGACATAAAGTAATGCTGATGTGTGCCAGCTGATGGCTGATGTCTGCAGTTCAGAGGGATCGGCTAAGTCATAATAACACAGGAGAATGGGAAGATGCTGCTGCTAAATGTACATTCTGATTCAGTGTAAAGCAACCAGAGATTTACAGGCAGAATTTTTTTTCATAAGTGTGGCAAGGTAAGAAGAAAATTAATTCCCAAGTCATTAGCAAAGTTACATAATTTGTATGATAAATCTTTAAAATAATACATTATTCTGGAATGTATGTATTCAAGTTTTAAAGAATAAAATTTGATACGTATTTGAGAGCCAACTGTGCTAGGAATCACCTGGATTGTTAAAAATTTCCATTAAAACATTCAGAGGCATATGGACATTTTTTACCTTACTGAAAATAAATCAAAAGATTTTATAGCTTACAGTTTTGGTCATTGACTGTGTTTTATGGGAAAGGTTTTTGCTGGTGAATGGGCCTCTTGAATGAGACCTCTAAATTTGTAGTATTTTCTGTTTCATCTTAAAGCAAATTTCATTAAGAAAAAAAAGGATTCAAATCTTTCTGCAAACAACAAGAGCCAGCTTAATCCCCTTTAGGAAGCTGATAACAGGGAGGAATTACCTCCTTTCCATGGTTGCTTGGCTTTCAAGGTAAACTGAAAGCAAGGAGGGCCTTGGCTGCAGCTGTAATGAGGCAGCTGCTGCTTTCCAAAGAGCTGCACGCAGCCGTCAGACAGCACTCGGATGCATGCAGACCTGTAAAGAGCCATGAAAGTGATCAGAAGCCACAGACATGGGTTAAGAAGATTTGAGGAAATTTGTTCAGTCTGAAAAAACCCTGAGAGAAGACTTAAGTGAACAGCAAAATGTGAAGTAGATCACGATCTCTTACTTGCTGCAGTGAGAAGTAAGATGTCATGGTTTTAAATTTAAGTGACAAAGATTTAAGGAAGCAAATCCATTTTGCTGATCAGCAGGTGAAGCAGAGGAATAGACTGCCTGTGGCAGTGTCACCTCCTGCTCACTGGAAGATCTGAGGAATTGGTTATAGTGTCTAAAATCATCTGCACTGCAGGACCCTTAGCTCCCAGGGATGGTGCAGCCCTTGCTGTGCACCAACTCCACCTCAGAACAAAATGTCCATCCTCTCCTTCCTTCTCTGGCCCTGTTTTCAAAGCAAAGTAAAACAAGGCATGCAGGCCACAGAGGAGGCAGAAGGATTGCCAGCATATCCGTGTTGGATGATCTAGGGGCAGGAGTGAGAATGCTCACTGTGTTCTTGGCAGACCCCAGACTGGTCCAGGTTGAGATGAGCAGAGGGACTCCTCCAGATCTCTTTTGGGTTTATTTTTTGGTGAACAGCTGTGAAAAATAAGTAGAAACAGGTGTTAGCTGGCACCTGAGCTCGTTGTCATCTGAGAAACCCCACTCAGTAGGACAATATTTGTGTCCCGTGCAGAGGGGACAGCTCATTGTCAGTTGAGGGATCAGAGACATGATGCCAGAGGGACAGCATACTATTCTGACTGGTCCACAAAACACAGTATTATGTGGGGCTGTGACAATCCCAAGATGCAGATTTAGGGACAGCAAGCTGGGAGTAATGTCAACTTTGAAAGGGTTGATAACAGCAGGACAAGGAAAAATGGTTTTAAGTTGAAGGAGGGAAGATTTAGGTTGGATGTCAGGGGGAAGTTCTTTACTATGAGAATGGTGAGGTGCTGGAACAGGCTGTCCAGAGAGGTTGTAGATGCCCCATCCCTGGAGGTGTTCAAGGCCAGGTTGGATGGGGCCGTGGGCAGCTTTGTTCAATGGGAAGGTTGATGTCCCTGCCTGCATGTGTGGGGGGTTGGAGGTTCATGATCCTTGAGGTCCCTTCCAACCCTGGCTATTCGGTGATTCTGTGATTCTGTGGTGTGCGCTGTCACAGGGACTTCTTCATCTAAGGAGCACTCTGTGAAAATTGTTTAACATTCTCCTGCTCGATTCTGCCTCTCAAGTGTGAAATGAACCCATTTTGACTCACTGGGAATGAGAAGAGATGCATTACGTTTTTTAACCCTTTTCTCTCTGCTCTTTATGTTAGGCAAAGGAAAAATAAATAGTCCCAGCTGCCAGCACAGCTGAGAAAAGTAGACAGCCTTAAAGATCTTCCACAGAGAGAGAACAGCCACTGGGAGAAACTTGCTGCAACTCAGCTGTGCTTCGTGTGGGAGCAAGTCCTTTCACTCCTCACTGTTGTCACTGAACGTGAAATCCTGTGATGTCTTCCTGGTCTAAGAACTTGGCAGAAGTGAATGCTAAGGAGGAGCTCTCTTACAGGAAAGAGTGATTTTGAAGGAAAGATTGATAATTCTAAAACGTAATTAAAGAGGCTTAGATCCATGTACGTTTTTCACTTTTTCTACTGTAAAGCACAACACCACAGCAGAGAAATGGACCAACTGGGGAGCACAGCAGAGGACTGCTGAGATGTTCCTGGGACTGGAGCCCGTGATTGCCAAGGGCAAACTGAGGGATCAGGCTTTGCTCACCCTGAAGAAGAGATGAAGTTGGAGAGACCTAATATCTGCCTTCAACTAGTTCTAACTACAGTGAAGGTGAATTACAGAGCAGACATAAAGCAGACTTTTCTCAGATCAGCCAAGCAGAAGGGCAAGAGGCAACAGTTACAAGCTGCAAAAAGTCATGGCACTGCATAATGTAAGGCAGGGGTTATCTGCCCATTCCTTGTAAACACTTTTGGCCGCCCTTATAGTAAAATTTTCCAGTATTAATGCTGATAATAATGATATAGCTAAGGAACATATGAAATGATTTTATGGCCATAGTTTTGTATGAGAGGTAAAAATATGTATTGAATATTACAGAATACTTGATTAGTCTCTGACAAGATCTTGCTTGACAATGAATGGGGTCCTTCCACTTCAATGAACTGAGATCTAGTGGAGCCCCTTGGACAGCAGGCTCACTTTGCTTTATGGTCTTTTTTTAAAAACTGATTTAAGCACTGAGCTGTTGCTCAGGGTTTCTTTCTTTATTTTGTGCCTTCTCTCTCTTCTCAGCTTTCTGCACAGATTCACTTCTCAGCATCTGCTGCCCAAACAGCAGACTCCAAGGCTTAACTGAGAGATTTTGATTGATTTCAGCTTCAGTAAGGAAGCAGCAGCTCTTGAGCTCTTGAGCTGCTGCCCAGTATTGAAAGCATCTGTGGAGCTATGCAACACAACCACAGTTTTACAGAACCTGTCTTTTGATAAAACACCTGAATGTATTGATGAGGATGAAATTGCTCTGACAGCAAAAGTCCCCTTCCCCCAGCAGAAGAATCCTCTTTTGTGCAGGATAGGAATTTGTATGGAAGTAAAAGCAGTAAAATAGACACCTGATGATGGAGTGCTGTGTAAAAATCCCATTACCACTTATCACCAGCAGTATAAGGCACAAAGCCTGGCTCCCTGATCCTTGGATGCTGAGGGAAACATTCAGAGCAAATAGCTTGGCATTCAGGTGCTCTATCTGGGTGCTCTCAGTCACCTTCTGTTCATTCCTTATTGTTTCATTTCACACACTTTCACATCCTTTTCCCATGAGTACTTCTGAGCTTTTCTCCATGCTATTGTCTTCTAAGGAGCCCTCTGCCATTATGGTTTCCATTCTATCTTTCCAAATGCTGTCAACAATCCCCATTTGTCACTTGTTTGTCAGTTCAGGGCACACTACTGTCTCAGGTTGATAGGAAAAAAATAACAGGAAAATATTAAGAAATCTATACAGATCTGTAAGTGTTGCTGTATTTTCTTCTGTTTTTGAAGTTTTGCCTCAAGTTGCTTCCTTCTCTTCACTGTTACAATTAGACGGTGCCTTGAGAAGCCAGAACCTGTTTTTGCTCTGTCAGAAAAAGCTTTGTATGTCTGAACCTTGACCACAGAAGGTGCTTAAGACTTTGGCCCTGAACCGGATTTGAGATTTATCACGTGTCTTAGATGTTCAGTCAGGTATGAAGTGCTTTGCTAGATCAGCAGTATGTAAGTAACAACTGATGCTATCCAGCTCTCAGCCTCTGTTGTGTCTTAGCAACGAAAATTCACGTGGGCTGCGAAGTACTGCACATGGAATGGGATCTGTCCATGCACAAGGTAGAGAGAAAGGAGACTTCTACGGTGCTAAGTGTCTTCTGTTCTGATAGGAGCTGCAGTGGCAGGCAGAGGAAGAGAATTATAACATGAAAAATGACTTTATGCCGTGGAATATTTTGTATAACTTCCCTTTCTTGTTCCCTAAGGAAAAAAAAAAACCACCTTTTGTTATTGCGATCTCACTTTGTTGGCCTGTTTATCCACCTTATATCACATTTAAAATAATTACATGCATTCATGAAAATTGCCAGAGGATAGGACATGCCAAAATGTTAAATTCTAAAAACAATGAAGATGAGTGACTAGGTAGAGATGCAAGATTTAAATTGGTCATACACAGTTATGCTTAGTTTTAGCATGGTGTTACTACTGCTTTTGTTGTGGTAACACTAAGCAGCCTTCTTGGTATTGTTTCAAATACTTTGAAAATGAGATCTGGAATTCAACCAACTAGTGGCACTGAATTCTGTCCATACAAATCTTGATGTGGAAGCAAATCCTATCCAGATTTATAAGTCAAGCAGATCTACTTTTTTGGTATTAAATATTAAAGATTTATAGTAAATGTATCATGAAGTGCTTTGTTCCTGGATGTTTGATATGTACACAATAGCATATATGCATCCAAAAGGGATTTGATAATTTGCAACTCCGTTTTTGCAAGGTGACTATATCCAATATTCCACGAGTTTATATACTTGACATTTTGTGCAGCAAAACTGCTACACACAGCAGTTTTCTCCTGCAGTTGTTTTCGGAATCTGTTAAAGCAAACAAACAAATAAACAATCAAAAGAAAAACAGACACACAAAAAAAGAAGTAGAAGAAACATATATATGTATATATGCTTTAGCAGAGAGTTAGGTCAGATAATCTCCAGAGGTCCCTTCCATCCCCTACAGTCCTGTGATTCTGTGAGATATATATATATATATATATAATAACTCTATATATGTATAGTTATTATTTTTTCTCAAGGTGAATTTAGAGCTGTGATTGAAAGTTTTGCTTTTATACAGCTCAGTGACATTGCATCCTATAATTTCTTTTTTAACAAGGGGTTTATAAATTGTGCACCCAAATTCAAATGTTCAGTGGAAATTCTTCTTTGTTCTTCCAGCAGGCTAAGGCTGGTTTCACAAACTTCAGGCAAGTGAGGTCATATAATCTTTCTCAATGGCTTTATTGTCTTAGGATAACTATTCCCATTGCATGTTTTTACAGAATATGCCATTATAAAAATATGCAGAGGTGAATTTTGGCAGAGATTTATGTTTTGGGAGCTCAGTTCTGGATAAAAAAATACCCAGAATGGCTAGATGCAACTGGATATAACTACTGGATATATCTGCTTTATATCCTATTGTCTCACTCATCTTTCTCCACAGCAGCTACAAATTAGGTCTGCCACTCTGATTTTTTTCTGTAAACAAATATGTACTTGTCCATGAACGTGAGCTATACTTGTCTCTCAAACAGTCTGCTTTGATTAACATCATTCCCTGAGCCCAGAACAATCTCTATTTTGCTTGAAATGTGTTGCTTCTCTTTCAGATTTGAAGGAGGTTCGTGATTGTTTTGAACACAGAAAAGTGTTCTTCCTTTTTTCACCTGTATCAGTACATGTACTACAAAATAGTCTTACTGTCTTACAGAGGTTGTCCACTCAAGCATTTAAAAAACAATTATCAACTTCTGCTTTAAAACTGTTTATTTCACAATGTTATTTTCACTATATGTTTATAAACTTTAAAATTCCTGAGCCATTAGAAATGCTTTAGTTAGTCCTCATCCTTTCTAAGTGAGTGCATTTTCTAACAAAATAGTATGAGAAGCATACAGACTTACAGACTGCCCCCCTCATTCCTATTTTCTCTCCAGTCATAGATGTTGAATACAGTCCATACCAATATTACATATCTCTCTTCACATATTCAATATATTAATTGCAATGTACCTTCTCAAGTATGCAAACTTGTCTGCAATATCTTGTATGGGTTTCCACTGTCAGGAAGCAGCTGGCCACTTAGAGAAGGAATATTGGAATAACGGCACTAACAACTTTTTGTTGTTCTTTTTTTCCTCAGTATTTTTTATAAAACCACCTAGTTTTACAACTATCTAGTCATAAAATCTCAGATTTCAATCATAGTTGAACATCGCTGTCACCCTTCAAAAGTAGACTTTCTAACAGCATTTAGAAAAGATGCAAAATATTTATCTTGATGTACATTTTACTTATCCAGCCTTTTTCTCAAAGATAACTGAACCACCATGTTCAAAATCCCACTTTGTTGTGAAATCTAACTCTATGATGGCATCATATGGCTTTTGTTATGGTGTTTGATGTGGGAAAAAAGGTGATGAGCTGACAAAAAGGCTTACCTTTGAAGAGCCCTATTTCTCATGTTATGTTCATTTTAACCATCGACCATTTTTCAGGTTCCATTTGCTATATTCACTTACTGTGTGTCACTTCTCATAGAGGCATCTCTCTGCCTACTGGTCTACTAACTAGGTGCAGATTTGATGGCATCAACAGAAGGAACAAATATAGATTCTGTTTCTGCAGATCAGGTCATATTTTATCAGTAGGTGGAAATGGCTGAAACTGTGCTGCAAGGCAGCACAGCATTTATTCACATTCTTCTTCTTCTCAGTGTTTAAGTATTTCCTTTTGGCTTTCAGGATCAGATCATCACACAGCACTAAACCTGAACAGCCACATCAGCTGCAGTGAATAAAGATTGATCTCTCAATCTTCTGTTTAAAGCAGAATGAAGAATACTTTTCAGAGCTACTGCCCTCTGCTTATTCACTTGACATACTTGAATCAATAAAGGGACAAATCTTTTTCCCTAATGCAAACACTGTATTGACCATAAAGGAACTAACCTCAAATTATATAAAGTGGAAAGTCTATCACCCTTGAATCATTACGAACAGAGATTGGCTTCTTTTTAGTTGACAGTTTTTGTTACTGTCATCTTCAAATAGCCCTTGCTGTGTTGGAGACCAATATTGTCTGAAAGTGAACTGCCTGCTCTTCCTCTGCTGAGGTTCAGACATAGCCAGAGCGTGCTCTGCTTTCTGTCTGTTCCTGTTGCAGTTTTCTAAGCTTCTTGTTTAATGACATGCAAATGCCTGAGCAGTTATTGTGGAGGAAGGAAGTATTTTATTTCAAGGGTCAGAGGATTTTATTATTTTGTTTTGATGACTCAGAAGTTTAAATAAACGCATTAACTAGGAACCAGTACTTTATTACCTGGCTGTTCCTGACACGCTTTATTCATTTCCTATTGATTTCATATTTCAGGAGTATTTGCTTTGTTTTAATATAAAAAATACAGTGAAGCAATTTTTCCCATCACATGAAGTAGTCTATCTTTGAAAAAATCAATAAAACAAGGTGAAAATATAGTCTGCAGCTCACTGAAATGGGCATCATGAAAGGCTGTCACTCTGCAGTGATTTCTTTTTAAGCTGACTACCTATAATGCCATATGGCTTGATCTTCCTGCAGTTCTCACTTGGTGACCATGGAGTTTGTCACAGGCAAATGCTATACAAACCACTGGACCTTAGTATTGCTGGACCATAATATTGCTGACCTTCTGCTCAGATTTTGGCTGTGTTTTGTGGAAGGAGCCTTCTGACATTGCAGCTTGATGGAAATACGTGGGAAGCGTGAGCCTCTCTGCTCCCTGGAAGCTTTGAGTCTCCTCCAGCAGGTTTCTGGTTTCCAACCAAAGGGATGGGTGTTTGTTTTCTTCGTTTTTTTTTTTTCTTTTCTTTTCTTTTTTTTTTTAATGATAAGGCTGTGAAATATTACCAAATCATTATTTTTCCCCAAAGACCATTTAGATGTACATTGCTCCCAATAAAACATTGACACTGTGCCTTCCTCAGTATTGGCAGTATTCAAAAGAAGACCACTTATCTCTTGGCCTCTCTTTAGCACAGCACAAACTGTCCTTTGGTTGTTTTTCCATATATTGGTATTATTATTTAACATGATTATTGCTGCTCAGAATTGAGATTGACCAGATACCAACCAGTTGTATTTAGAACATATATAGCAATACAAGGTCTCTGCCTCCAAAGGTTCTGCAGTGATTAGACATTTTAACCAGTTTTTCATTTACTTAAAGAAGACTTTAGGCCCCAATATTAATAATGAAACAGATATTTTAACTCCTAATTTAATAATAACTCCTGTTTTACTAATATTTTCCTTCTATTTTCTTGATCAAATATCTGGTCTCAAAACAACCATTTTCTATTGAGGGCAAATATTACTCCTTTTTGTGTCCTTCTTGTCCTCCAGGCTCTTCTACTCATGATGAGTTCAGTGCTTTTGCATCTCTTCTTCTTGATCCAACAACTAACTTTCCTATAATTTCTCAGATGTGTCTTTAACCAAGTCAGTTATCAGCTAAGAATACGAGGAGTATAGGGTGTGATCAGGCATATGGAGATCAGATCCACAGAAATACAAGTGTGCTTCGTCTATACTTCTACAATCAAGACACTCTGCCATTATTGGTGAGAAGCACACTACTAAAAATGCTACAAAGAAAGTTCTGATATAATGCAGCAGCTGCTCCATTCGTGCTGCAATTTTAAAAGAGATTGTTACAATGAGGAAATAGAGCAAGAAACAGAAATTAAGTGCAGCAAGGTACCAGCTAAGACTCTCTGTATTCCATTAAGTACAGCACCACTGATTGTGGACACATTTATATCTGTTTGTCCCAGCATAATTCTTTAGCATCTATTAGAGTCATTTTTACTCAGAATCCACGTGGGATAGATTTTGTTTGCATTTTCTTCCAGAGTTTCAAAAACATTCTAAATCATTGCTCAAATTCCATAGAAAAAGATCATTTTATACTCAAAGTACAGACAACTTCCAAAAGAGACAGGTACAATTTGAATTAATTTATTCTGTCTTTAATGAGAACTATTGACTAAATCCTCCCCCTCCCCCCCATTTCCTCCTACAGGACTTGCTTGCAAGCTCACAATGACAAGGGACATGCATATGCACATGCACAAATATATGGGTCTATTATGTTGAGGTATATCCTTTAATTGTAAAGGAACTGGGGTATATGGGTACAAAACTGCTATTTTTATGTCTCAGGCTATCTAAAAATGCTGTATTACTGCTTTGTTATTCAGGTATTTATTATAGTGTATGCATTAAGTGTAGAAATGATAGAAAGTTTCTTAAAGTTAGCAATCCAGCAATTTCCACAAACAGCCATTAATTTAAAAAAAATCTGCTTGAAAAAAATTGTTATGGTAGACTGTATATATAGTATTGACACTGCCATGCATCAGTGCTACCATTACTGTTAGGGCCAATACAAGTTCAGAGTTAAAACAGTATGGAAAATAAATGGAATGTCACTGAAACTACTGGGAAAAGACACCTTACAGAGCTTTGCTGTGTCACTCCTCCACACTGCAAGGCTGGGACTCGGTCAGTCAGGAGCACCTCTTTTGTCATTGTGAGCTTGCAAGCAAGTCCTGTAGGAGGAAATGGGGGTGAGGGGGGAGGGGAGGGATTTAGTCAATAGTTCTCATTAAGGAGAGAATAAATTAATTCAAATTGCCCCAGGGAAAATAGTTGTTAAAAATCTGAGAGGCTTAGATTTATTTGCTTATGTGAAAGCAAAGTAACATATATTGTACCAGTAATTGCCTCAGTCATATCCTGATGGGAAAGTATGAACAAAGGCACTGAAATAAGTAAAGAGAGGGGAGTGGAGGCCTGTGCTTTCCTGTACTGACTGAATTTGTCATGGCAGACAATTATCTGTGTTCAAAGAAGGGATCCAGGTATTCATAGAGGACCGGGAAAAGAAGGCAATGGAAATACTGAGAAATTTTGGAAATATGTGGTCTTTGAGCCCTATATTTCTGAGTGGTGTCTTAACTTCCTCACCGTTCATGTTTCTATTCCACAATAACTATGTATCCCAACTAAGAAAAGGAGGACTGGTATTGTATGTTTGTATCCCATTGCTGTGATGCATGCTGGTGCTCTCTGCTGTATCTCTGATTTTAACACAATGCAGCCTCGTTTCTGGCTTGCTTTTTTTTGTGGTAGACTGAGCTGTAAGGAGTGTGTTAATGTCTTTAGCCTTATTTTGTAATGAGGGAGCGTACTATGCATGATCTTTTGTTAGGAGTTGAGGATTCTGATATCTCAGCAAGTGTTTCTGTCTCCTACTTTTACTGCGGACGAAATAATGCAAGTGAACTGCAGGTTTCCATTATAACAGGAGTATGTCTGAAGAAGATACAGTTTGTGCCCAAGGCGATGCTGAATTTATTTGTATGGGAGAAATATTCAAGCACTGATTGTTATTTGTTGTGTTCCAGTTTGCTGTGCGGTTGTGTGCTGTGTCACTTGCTGATTACACTGCTGTTAATGTTAAGTCCTGAGGTCTGAGCCTTTTTTTCAGTGAGTTATGGGGATGTGCACACACATCACAGTGAATATGGAAATTCAATATAAAAGAGATTATAGATAAGCATGTCTGCCCTGCTTCTGCTTGTGAGCTGTAGATAGCTGATCAGAGAACTATTTCTCTGACTATCTAGTGAGTCACACACTTTGTTTATAGTTATTGAGTTTATACAGTATTTTTTTATATTATCCTCCTGAAATGGAGTGAGAGAATTGGTCTGTTTTGATAAGGCCTCCTGCCTCTGCTTACTATTTCCAGGCTTACTATAGAAAACATTATTACAATGGCTTAATTATGCTTTAGCAGGTTTAGCAGATATCACTTTGTGCTCTGCACTCCATTTCAACTGAAGAAAATCCTGAGAACCATCCATGTACAGCGTTATCAGCAAGGGCAAACTTTTAAGACTTTTGGGACCAGCTTCAGCATCTTAAAAGAGCCTCCAAAGAACCTCCTTTTGATTTGCAAGCTGCTTTCCAAATGCCACTCATGTTCTTTTCCCTGTAGAGTCCAGTGTCAGGAAACTTAGTTTGGGTTTTCCAGTCCATGTTTTCTAATGCATGACAGTATATAACCATAGCAATAGGTTGGAGCCCTGTATTATGGGCATCTAGGCCATCTATCAGTTTCATTGCTTTTTAGAGATTCTTAAATCTCCAGACACCACATTTTTCCTTCCTTGTATTGCTACTGCTCATTGTTTGCTCCTTTCACAGTCAATAGTGAGGATAGTCAGTCCTATCCAATGTCTCAAATGTGAAGGAACATATGGAACATAAATCTGAAAATACCATGTGCTTTATGACTTTAGACTGAGAAGTGAAACTCAAGCTAGTACTAATTGATTGACCTTCTACTGTACCCACTTATAAGGCATGAAGTTATATTCCTGAGTAAAGATTTGATTAGCAATGATCAAATTCATACTGAGTTCACTGAAAGTGCATAAAACATTTTTAATCTGGAAACATTTTGTCTTCATCTCAGATGTTTGTGGCAGGTTGCCTACAGCTAGAGGAAATATTTTTCCTTTTGAGCTTTTATTAAGTTTGGCAGCAAAAGAAACTTCACAGATTAACCATAAAAATTTCTCTTATTTATCAAAGAAGTCAACAGTCATCTGCTATTGTTTCTGATTGGGGCACTAAGAGTCACTGACCAATTAATAGTCAGGTCCTAGGAAAACCCTGGGTAAGGCAGAAGCATGACAATTTTTGCTGTAATTCACAGCGAAAACATCTGGAAGTATCAGATGAGAAACTCCTTTTTACCTTCTAAAATGATGTAGTCTACAGTCATGGTCCAATTCTGGCAGAAGGTAATTTTGCATGGACCATTATGATGCTCTGTGTTGAAAAGGATTTTTCCACATCAACAGCAACACCAAATTATGTTCCCTTAATCTCTAGAGGGCACCAAACATTCTCTTATGCTATCCTCCCCTCCTGGTTCTAGATTTTGAGAATAAATTGTACCTAAATCCCTCATGCAGTGCTAGTGAGGAGATTGGCAGAACCAACTTCAGTTTTTTCAGATACTTAAAGCCCTTACTTCCTATTCTTGAGATTTGTAGCCCCCTTCCAATCACTTTCAACATATTTGCATGTATTCATTCATTCTAAGCAAAAAATAGATATATTTATCCCACAGATTTGCTGCTTGGTTTTGCAGACAAGTAATAAGATTGGAGGATAAATTTTGGACAGCCATGTACTTTCCATTTAAGAAAGACTGCTGAATAGAAAAAAAGAGAGAGAGAAAGAGACCTAAGGAAAGGTTGAACTGGCACTAGTTGCCAAGTCATCCATACATATGAGTATGGATACATTTACATCCAGTTTCTGATAGACTGCAGATATATAAAAGATGGATTCTCACTCTGTCAGATAAAAGGACTTCTATTTCAGTTGATCAATGTCAGCAAGGCAATGCCTTCCTTTTTCTTCTTTAAGAAATTGTTGATTTTCAGGTTTTGGCTAATGAAAACAAAATTGTATTTGGATTTCAGATTTTTGACAAAAAATACAGAGGAAAAAGCCTGTTTTCTGACTGACCAATCGTTAATTTTTGAAAAAGTGTCACAGTTTTCAGGAATATACAAAAGCTGTTGAGATGCTACCAGTAGTGTTCTTTTGATGGTGATTGTCTCTAACTTGAGCTTGTCTTTCTATTCTGTGGTCAAATTCTACAGATTCCTGAGGAAAATGAGCAGGATAATTATGAGATAACTGCTCTGCTGTAATATATTTTTTCTGTGTGCACGAACATCATTCACTTTCAAAACTTGTTCTTGTTCTGCAGACAGGAGTTTTACTACAAGAAATCTTCCATGAAGAAGACTCCAAATGGGAGAAAGATGTCAGAGACCAAACACCTATACCGAAGCAGGGCTATCTTCATTCTGTGTCTCCTTAGATTCTTATGTCTTCTTGTGATACCGAATTTGGAGCTTGTTTTGTAGACTACATCACTCGGAGTTACCTTTTACTGGATTCTCATCCACTCTATTCAATAAATAATAACATGTATCTTGCTGTTTTAACCTTCACAACCTCATTAATGTTTTCCTTCTTTGCTACAGCAGGAATAGTGACTTTTGTGGTTATGACTGTTCAGACCGTGGTAGAGGTACAACATCTTTTCCAAGCTGTCCACAGTCACTGCACACCAACCGGGCAGTTCCAAAAGCAGCTTCACTCTTTAGTTACTTCAAATGCCTGGAAGCTACTATAGTGCAACAGGATAATAACATCTGCAAAACTAAGACCTTGCCTGGAGCTCTGAGTTGTAGGTGTGAATACTCATGCCAGTCAGAAACTGTGGGGTGAGGACAGAGAAAAGTTCTGTGAAACTTTTCATTGAACATGCTAGTGCTTTGACTTTCTTGAAATGGTAGCAAATCTAAAATCTGTCCTCAATGACAGAAGAGACAAATCTGGACTTCCTAGAGAGCAGCATATGATGTACATTCCTTTTTCTTTCATGATGGGAGTTGACAGAGCGTATTATATTTTCAAATAGCAATTTCCTGAAAGTAATAGCAAAAATGGGAAAAAGAAATGAATTTTCCTATACTGAAAGAAAGTTGAAACTGAGATCCATCTGCAGATGTTAAATGGCAAAACGTTAACAGTAAATAAGCACCATTCAGAATTCTTAATAAAATTTTAGTAGTTTATAAATCTGACTTGAAATACAATGAAGCTTTAAGCCTTTGGGACATTTTCTGTTGCTCCTATTTAAATTAGGAAAAGGCAATTAAATAGTCATACATGTGTATTATATATGTGTGTATAGCTATTCTGTTATATAACCCAGCCTTTCAACAACTGCCTATTTTCCATTTAAAATCATGAAAACACTCTCACAGATCTATGAATGCAGATTTGAAAATCAACTTGAAAGGAAACAAAAATGAAGTGTTCTTTTTAATGTTAATCTTTCTAGATACCTTTGGACAGGTTTTGAAGTGGAAAAATTCTTGTCAAAAAAGTCTCAAAACTTTTTTTATATTTGCTTTATTTGAAAAATAAAATCAAGGAGTACAATATTCATTCATTCATGGATATTAAAATCACTGACATTCACAGAGCAACACTTTTGTCAATAAAATAATTAGATAAGGAAGTTTGGTCATCTCCAGTCCTCAGATACCATCACGATTTCAGCTACACCCAGCATGAGTCCAGGGAGGAGAGAAGAGCAGTGATACAAGTGCAGGTCATTCAGCTCTACAGGCATATTGGTGACAGCAACACCATCAGATCAGTGCCAGATGCTAAGACTGGAGCTTGGAAAGAAAATGTCTGATTCAAGGTCTATTTAGGAAATGTGCTTCTTCCTTCAGGGTGAATTTCTAGTGCTTATAACTGTAAACTACCTATGCTTTAAGGACATCCTCTAACAACGAGGTTAAACTGATACTTAAAAGGCTCCAGGTGTTCTAGAAACATTTGCTTGGGTGAAGAGGTGAGAGCAGCTCATGAGGGAGCTTGTTATAGATATTTTTGCAATGTCACCTCATTGTATGGAGCAGTTCCCAAAACCAAGAGAGACTGTAATCAGTGTAATCACTGCTGCCCAGGATTCCCATCTGAGGTGCACTGATTGACTGTACTTTCTTTCTGATGAAGTGGTTTTGAAATTAAAGCTTGGATCTTGAAAAGCTTTACGTACTTTGCCACTGATATGGGTACTGTGGAGGACTGTTGTTCCTCAGCTGGAGTGGGAGATCACAGTGTTCTGAACTGATGTCAAACAGATTGGATGACAAGGTGCAGCTGCAGCCATCTAACAGCCCAGCTAAGCTTGTTCTTTTCATTCCTGTAAAATGACTGCTGATCACTTTGTCTTCAGGCATGTTTTGTTCATTGGGTGCAAATTTACTAACAGAGTTTTCTATAAAATAGTGTTTATCCACCATTTCAATTGGTGTATTTCAGAGCTGTGACGGTTCTTTGCAGGCAAATAATAACAAGCATAGGTCAGATTTACTGGAGGATTTGGATGAAATACAGAGTCTTGGAAGAAGCACTGTGGCTCTATGTAAAACATATAGGGAACCAGAACTTCTGAGTGAAAGCAAAGAATCCAGCCAGTGAAAGGGCCTCTCATAAATACAGAGAATGTCTTACACCACTGCTGCCTCCAACTTACGATAGCCAAGCACAGTGTGGGTGATGGGCATTCCATTTCATTATCTAGCAGCTCAGAGCCAGGCACCTGAAAGGCAGATGATTTGAGATTCATTAGGTCAACATGAAAATGCACAGAAGGGAACATAGCACTGGAGAATGATGGTTAGGAAGAGAATCATGAGCCTAATGTTGAAAAGAAAATTTATAAGATGGGTCCTTATGTAAGATAAATGGAGAGAGAGGTTCTCCATTTTCATGAGTTATCTAGCTCCTCAGCCACAATACCTTTCAGTGAATAAGATACTGCAGATTCAGAGGAGCCTGATCTGATGGCTGGGTGCAAGATGCAGCCTGGCAGTGCCTTCTAGGTATGATCCCACAGGGGAGTTAGCACAATGTCAGCACTACTGAGTTGTTGGAAAGTTATGTGGCCATGGTCTTGCTTGGGGAATTTTGGGTGCATGAAGAGTGAATGTGAGAACCTGGAGGACATTAATCAGGCAGGTGTCCAGAGGGTTTATTCCTTAGCTGAGTGTTGTCTGTTTCAGATGACAAATTAGTACTTAGGTGCCTTAAATTCCTATAATACCCCATTCAAGGCAGTGGTATGGAATCTAAACATAAGGATTATATGTCTTAAGGTTTCAGCATCATATCCTGCAAGCCAAGACTGACAAGTGCCTACCACCATCATCCAGAAGATTTAGCTTAATATTTCTGATTGCACTGCCAACTGTGCAGTGATGAGATGCAGCCAGGAATTCAGATGTGCTCTTCAGCCACCAAAGACACACTTGAGGGAATCACTAATCTCCCCGGGCACCTGGAATGTAGATTATGACTTCTGCAAGTACAGCCTGATCATCCACCTGGGTAAATGTCCCTTTCTCCCTCTTCTGGCAGGAGGACTTTAAAGCTACTGTTTGAAACTCTTCTCTCAGAGTTGGCATGGCTGAGTCCTCCAGAGTACACACAGCTGGGCTGCTTTTAACAGCCCTTCCTTCTGAGAGGCAGAAATGATGAGTTCAGCAGCACCAGGTTAAGCGTACAAAATGCAGAAGCATAATTAGCAGTCTGGAATGATCCTTCAAAGCATCATCTAACTTACAATTTATTATATAAATCTTGGTGGCTTGGCTGCATGAGACTTCTGACTGTTGTGGCTTTGGCCTGCTCTTCCAGCCACGAGCCAGCAGTGCTGCAAGGTGAGACACCAAGCACTAAGGAAAAGGCAGCATCAGCATACACAACAGATAATAAAGATCATGTTCTAGGGATCCCTTCTCTATGGGAACTACTTCTGTCCATGCTGAGATCTCCTCCTGGCTCCAGCAGCAGTCCTGCACATCTCTGTATTTGCTCATCATTCCCAAAATACATCTCACTGATAAAATTGCAGCTGGTTGCTCCATAGCTGTCCTCCGACAGCATCAAGTCCTGAGAATGTTGTATGGTTGTGTTAGTAGAAAGGTAAACTTTATGGATGGCTACAACCATCTCCAGTCAGCACACATCCTAGAAAAACCTAAAGGTTCCATTCTCTATGTGTGTCTATAAGCCTGGATGAATGAAGGCCCACCAGAAAACACTTCTAAAAATACAGCTGAAGTTCATCTCCCAGCTCTTGTTGCACGACTGTAGCTGTGATGGATGCATGAGCAAATGAGGTCTCTCTATCTCCTGTCACTGAAAAGGGCACTTTCAACACAGAGAATAAGTTGTCCAGCCTTCCTTGTGTCTGCTCAGAAAACAGAATGGTGACAACTAGCCATAGTTCTTATAGCTCCTCTCATTACTCTACTTACCAATCTATAAATATGGTAAAATACCTATTCGGTCCCAATCTTTACTCTTTGCCATTCAGACAAGGCTGGCATCCTGTAGCATTAGAGCTGCATCAGAAATGAAAGATCATGCAGCTGAGACTGTGGAAAGGCTCTTTTGCTTTCAAGAGATAAACCTTACAGTTTTACATTTCTTGTGTAAGCTTTGCCTTTATTATTGTGCATGTGTGTTTAACAGAGTAAGAGTATGTAGTGTTACAAGTCACATGTAAGAGGGTCACAAAAGGGAGATGAAATCAATAAATTACCTTTCTGGTTATCATTAAAATAAGTCACACAGGCTTAAAATGCCCCCTTCCTCCTCCTCAGCCTACCCATAGCCCTGTTCTGTCCCTGTGGTTTTAAAGGACTTTTGTTACTTTTTGTGCAAGGAGGAAAAATGGACCATTCAACTGCCTTTGCTTTTTCTAAGCAAAGTTTTGTTTTTGTCAAGTATTGAGAAAGGTGCAAAGTCCGTTTGTCTTCTACTTCATATAAACCTTTTGGAACTACAGTGTGTTTTGTTTGATGTCCTGTATTTTATTTTATTTTTAAGACCTTCTGCTAGCTTTTCTTTTCGAGTGCATTTGAAGAGGAGTTTGTCTCCCGGGAAATCTGTATAAGCTCATTTTATGTTTGTTTATCAGATGTTTTCTGTAAGAAACTGCTAATTAATCGCTAATTGATAAAAATGAAATAGGCTGCCAGAATTCCCCAAAGCAGCAAGCTGCAGCTGAAGCTAGCACTTTGGAAAAGCTTTTCCAGAGACAGTTACCTAACAAATATATTGACCCAAAGATTCAATTGCCTCTTCTCATTTCTGGTTTTGTACCTCCTTCTTTGTACCTTAGGCCTCTCCACATGTTATTAACCCCTGACCTTATTGTTATGAACAATGAGAAAAATAAACCACTCATGTGGTGTGCTTCTAATGAGCTCAGAATTGTGTCTGAAAGGCAAGATTTTGATGTTCCCTCATGTGTTGGTACCGTTTTGATTACTTGGCCCCATTGACCAAATGGGATGTGTGTGGCTGCCAGCCAAATATTTGAGTCACTGATATCTACCCTATGGCAACAGATAAAGCTCAAGAACCTTCCAAAGTTCACCTGCTAGTAACAGTGTGTTTCTATTTTACTGTTTTCCCTCTCCAATAGAATTAAATGACATGAAGCCAAGTAAGTCAGACTTCAGAGCATCAAAATTCTTTTCAAGAACAGCTGTGCCTCCAGTATAGGTACATCTATCAAATAACATCATGAACTCAGCCTTTTTCTTTTTGATTTAATAAGAATGAAACCACTTCAGTACCAAATTTTCTCAGGTTTATCAGCACTCCCAGAAATAAATCCTGCCTCTGACGAAGTTTGTTTTCTCTCCGATGGAGTGTTTTGACTTTTAGAATAACAGAAGCTCATTGCGTTGAGATAAAGTTTTGTTGCACTTAACCTGTCCCATCAAAATTCAGATTCAAATGCCAAGAGATTTTAGTCATGTGATAAAACAATGTAAGTACTCTGTGAATAAAGTCGTATATATCTATATTTAAGGATTCTTTACATCTGGGCCAAAGCGTGAATTTATTTGGCTCCATATTTTTAAGTAATAGAAGAGAATTGAGGAGTGCTCACTTTCACAGAGGTGTGTGAGTGATTTTTTTCTGATTTGCTAACCAGGAAAAAAATGAATTCCTGAAACTATGACCTGAAGATTAACTTCTAAAGTTTTACTCCTGCAAAGGAAAAGTAAACATTCTCCCAAACATTTGTGCTTCACTTTTTTAACATTTCAAAGTCAGGTAAATTTTTTGTCAAAATGTCGCTTCAAGATACAGCATTAAAATCTACTCAATATTTTTCACTAGTGGTGCGAAAAGCCCTTTCTTGAGTACTCCAAAAATTTTGATATTGTGTGTTGGAGTCAGTTTCTGTTTATTTTCCTTGTTTTGGAGTGAAGATTCACAGCATGGAAGAGATCCTGGGACATGAGTTTCATTATCACTGCTCACTTGTTGCACATGGAAGAGTTATGTGCTAAAGATTCTCAGATAGATTTCCTTGAATAAAAAATGAATGAGTAAATGAAGGCAAGGAGAAACTTCCTGGGAGGAGCATGCCACTAGCTGTGCCTCAGTTGGATGCAGAAATAAGAACAAGTCTTCTTGACCTGTGAATCTCAGAACCCAAGGCTCAGCTAATGCAGAAGGACTGCCTAACACAGAGGTTCAAGAGACAGACCTAGAAAGGGATCAGGAAAGGGAAGAGATGTGGCTCCACAGTGCCAGCAAGTTTGCTTTTCCATGAGAGAAAATCCAAAGTGTCCCAAACTCCTAATTTCTTCCTGCTGGCAAACATCTGTGTAGCTCATTCACAGAGTGCCTCTTTCCCTCTGTAGGGCTGGTCCTTGGGGAGGATGATAATGTGTTTCTGAGCATCTATCAGCTCAAGAAGCAGTGAATAAGAAAGCTCTAGCTGGGGGCCAGTATTAATCAATGTGAGGAAATTTGGGATTTTTTTTTCACTCTTCTCTGGCAGATGAGCAAAAGATGACGTGCCTCCATCTTTCAACTCCTTTATCTTTAACAGACATTGAGATTTTTTTTATAGTGAAAAAACATTCAAAAGAAAGCAAACAAAAAACTAAAAAGTGAACAGTGTAGAGAAATATGGAGAAAAATGGAAATTTTGTAAACTGCATAATGCAAGGTCATTGTGGTTTTTAACTTCAGGTCTTCTGCTTTACATGATGCCTGGTGTGTAGCTGATTTGGGAATGGATCAGAGTCTTTTCAAAGGCATCCTGCTGAGTTTATTCAAGCAAATGGAAACTGAGACTAGCATTAAAGGAAAAGGTGTCCCTATATGACATTGGATTGCATCCCAGAGAACTGGGGTCCATTTCTAATTTTTCCACAGGGGTTTTGTGTGGCCATAGACAAAACTGGTAGACCAAAGTTTTCTCAGGCAGACTCTGTGTTACCCATTTTCCATTTGTCTGACTTGGGAGCTCTGATTTATAAGAGCATAGAGAGATCACAGCTGCAGCTGGAGAATTAGCAATTTGTCATTTGAACAAGTTTAGATATTTCTAAATATCAAAAAAAGCTCTCTGGAAATTCAGATACTAGTGCTTCAAACAGGATATTCAGACTGATAAATATTTATCCCTAATCCCCTTGTGCTGAATTTCTCCCTCTTTATGTTGGGAATGATAGCATCTGTCCCAGGTTTCCCTGCACACACAGAAGGAGATGAATTATCCTGTGGTGAGAATGGGGGTCAAATTGCACCAATAAGATGTGAAACATTTGTTTCACAAGTAAAGAAGCTCCTAATCTTTCCTAAACAGATAAAAATGCAGCTGTTGTTGGGGACAAAGGTTTGGAGAAATTGAAGAGAAAAGCTCATTTCTACAGGGCCTGGAAATGATATTCCTGGTGGGAATACTGCTTGACCAACCGGGTCTGTTGAAATCAATGCACATCTATTGACTTAATTGAGTTGGGCCTCAGAGCAAGAAAAGCTCTTTCTGAGGCTCCAGATCCTGAATTCTCATTTACAGACATGGGTTCAGTAGATTTGTGTTGGATATATCCTTCCAATCAATTTAATTCTGAATGATGTATCCAGAGCGGGATGCAGTGGTGCAGGGAGAAGGCTTAAGCTGTGTATGGGAACTGCTGAATCACAGCCTGAACCTCTAATAGATCACCTGAGGCAAGCAATGAGTCAGTCATGGGAGCACAGGTGAAGGCAATTCACCTGTGCTGCCAGAAGGGGTGGAGCCTGACTCCACCTCTCCAAGACCTATTTAAGGGCTGACTGCCAGTGAGAAAGGATCTCTTCTGTAGGTCCCCTCCTCTGGAGTTTTGTAGTGAGCCCAGGATACAGGTAAGCATTCTATCTATTCTGTTTCAGTGTAATAACTGTGTAGCTAAGCTCTCTGGTATATTTCATAAATTAAACATCTGTGCATTCATTGGTTATACAAGCTGCCTCTTGAGAAGGTTTGATCTGATCTCATTTCATTATGTGCAACTACCAACCAATCTCCTGTTGCAATGGTCACAAAACCAATAAGAAGAATGCTTGTCCTGTTGTCCTTACCAAAGCTGTGTCACTAAGGATGTATTTTCAGAAGAAAAACAGTACCAAATAAGCATCTAGAGATACAATTTGTCTGTTTTAGGTGAAGAAGGATTGTCTGTCCTTTTGTATATTGAGTGTTCTTTACCAAGACAGGTTTGAAATGCTTTATTGATTATGCGGGAGGTCCAGATAGCTAAGTAACCAACAGCACAAACATCTGAGTAGCAGCTGTGTGATGAGCAGTATGTGTTTCCAGACAGCTGAAGCTCATCAAGAGGATTAAAATTTTACTGAAGTTGCCTGCTTTCTTTTGTGATAGTTCTCTGGTGCAGACTCCTTGCAGGCCAGAGAATATATGACTTGTTTTAATTCTTCTTATGTTTCTATTTTGTAATATTACTCCTGATTCAATCTGCAAGTTCTATTAATACTGAATGGTACATCCTGCCCTCTACTAGTACACAGCAGTTTTCAAGCAGTACTGAGTGCAAAGAGTGGCACAATGCCACTTCCATCAGCATTGGGAGGGAAAAGAGTCTTTTATTGCTAAGCACCAGAACAGAAGAATTACTAATATAGCTGAAAGCAAAAAAAGGGAGGAAAAAGGTATGTTCTATCTCATTGTAGGCTCCAGCATTAGGAATGAGGAAGCAATATTTCTACTCCTTTGAAGCAGAATGGCTGACTCTGCGTGTTAGATTCATCTTCCCAAAGACTTTGCAAAGCTTTGTAGGCTTTTTGCAAAACCCACATAATGATGCAGATCTAGGATCATTTTAGCTTCATTATTAAAGCTTGGGTATTTTTGTCTTGCTCAAAGCATGACTTTTTGTCTTAATTCTGTAAACAAAAGCTAGGCTTTGTAAGTTCAGTTTTATTTGGTGAGTTCTATTTTTATCTGAGTTACACAATGCTGAAAGGATTCAAACTTAACTTGGTTTGCCAACCCTCCAGTATATATCTGTTTGTGGGAAGGATACCGTGATGCTCTGGTACAATGAGTTTCACAAACTGGAGACACAGGTGTGTCCATATGCACATATTCATATACTTCTTGTTTTGTGCCTGGATCTTAATCCCCAGATGCCCATGTTGCCCATGTGGTAGGACTCTTGTTTCCTTGGAGTGGTATTAGAACGAGTGGGCTGCTGCTCTGTCTTCCAGGTGCTAATTTATAACAGGCTCTTTTCTGCTGTGAATAGAGGCAGTGAAATAGATACAGCTGTAGAAGGTTGCTCTCCTATGGCATCTTGTTTTCCAAGAAGTAATTGCAGTGATGCAGGTTTAGTCATTCTTCAGCTCTGATTGCTTTGATCTAAGTAGCTAGATGGATGCATGTAAAAGGTTGCACAATCACAGAAAGAGCAGACTTGCAATATCTGCAGAGATATCACAGGATGCAGGAATTTCACTCAGCTTTTCTCATGCTTCCCACAGTAAATAATTAGTGTTGATGTTAACTTCTGGACTAGGTATCATGCTTGCCTCCACTGTTCTGGACTGAGACCACCTGTGGTTTCTGTTAATAATACACCTGCTTTATGCTATATTTACTATAAAATCTTTACTATCATGATGTGGGTCCTTGTTTCACAGACCTACCCAGGACAAATTGCCTCTGGGATATGTAATAGGCTATACATTACTTCCTGAAGGTTGATGTTTGGTTTACAATCAATTTGTGGCTACCAAAGCATTTAATGAAAGCATATTGTGATTTTCTGCCTTTATAATCTGCACTGCTGTTTCCCATATGCCCAAAGTGTAGTGCATCTGTTCTGTTTCTCATGTGAGTGGCAGTTTTACAGGGCACAGAGCTGCTAATAAAAAGTTACTTTTGACAGTTCAGCTGCAATAGGAAGTTCTTAGCTTCTAAACATGTGAAGATGCTTAGTTTGTTTTTATTAATGTTTAGGTGTTTACTCACAACGGAACTAAAAAATATATTATCTTGTAAAGCAAGCTGGAGTAATGGCCCATTATTTTCTAGGGGAAGGTATTTCTTTGTCTAAATCACCACACAAACGTTTCCTATTTAACCTAGAGATACACAAATAGGCATTGTTAGTGGCATATTAGATAAGTATGTATTTGAAGAGAGACAGATGCTTTGAGAAATGAGAGACAAGCTTCAAGGACTTTAGTATTTAAAAGCAGAGATCTCAGATATCACTGAATCAAATAACAAAATGGAAAAGAGCAAGATAGATGTAAGCCAATCAATGGCTGTTTCATCAGGGAGAGGAAATTTTTTTTCCACAGGTAAATTTTTGTCACCCAATCCTGACAGCATGACATGGGGCAATGTCTTTGTGTAAGAATAACGATGCAAAAAAAAAACCTCACTTAGTAATGGAAATCAGAACCATTTGGGGGAAAAAAAAGGGAAAATAAAAAAGTCTGTTTAAATAGAACTCTTGAAGTTTCAATTTTTGTTTGTTTTCTAAACAATATTTGACTGCTTTCTCCTTGGACTTCTGAACAATTTTGACTGAAGCTAGAACAATAATTTTCTTATTTGTTAAAGTAAGCAGAAAAAATGATCTTATTTGTAGACCTAACTATATGGAAATTCTCAAATTGGTGTACATATACTGTCAAATATTTTATAATGCCACAGATTTACATAAAGTTGAGGATTACTGGAGGAGGACAAAAGCAATCCAGTGGACTCTTATGCCAACAGTGGGTTTGGCAGTAGAAGAAATAGCAACACAAGGACTGTAGAGTGGGGGTAGAAATTTGGTGCCCATTTCTTCCTTCATGAGAACACACACTGTGCTTTCTATAAGAAAGGCATGACTTTGGGTGATTCTAGAATCAATCTCTCAGCAAAAATCCTTTATTTTCATTAGAATTTTCAGTGCAAAAATAATTAAATTTCATATTAGTCCCATTGGGTAAAATAAAATCTGTAATACTTCAAAAAATAAATTCCAAAATGAGTTTACATATCTCTAATCAGTGTCCACCTACATCACTTTCAATGCTGTTTGGACCTCCTTTTGTTGGTATTGATCACATAGATTGTCTCTGCTACCATGGTGGGGGGGCAGAGAGGCAGGTGGAGGTGACAGATATTTTAAACCCTCTTATTTTTAGTCACCATCTGTCGTACTGCTTCATAGCCAATATACAGTAGTGGCTTTTGTAACTTCTCTGGGATTAATGGAGTACTGAAGAAACAATGAAAATTTCAGCAGTTTAACTTGTTGCTTTATTTCTCCTCCTACATTGGTAATATAATCCTGCAGCATCCATTCTTAATGATAGCCATAATAAGCATGTTGGATGCAACACACATCACCATTAATAAGATAGCGCATCATAGGTTTCTGAAAGAAGGAGACACAGCTTGTTTGGCAAAAACTTTAGATAGTTTCAGCAGTGTTGCTGCTCTCAGAGAGCAGTCTGGCTCTTGGGAACCAAAGGAAGCCAGAAAGGCCTCTCCTGCAAAGGCTTCATGGCAGGTCCATTCCCTGCCTGTCACCAGCCACAGCCAGCAGCAGCGCAGCTGTTGTTGCCCAACAAACTTTCCCAAAGCAGAGCACCTGTATCAGGTGGAGCTCTTCCACTCAGCAGGAATCTGCTGCTAACTCGTAGTATTCTGGATTTGTTTATTGATAACACGGAAATGCAGAACCATAGTAGATGATCCATGCAGAATAAGTACAACGCCAAATAATGATGCAGCAGTTATTTGAGGCCTTGTGAATGTGAAACAATATCCTTATGCAGTATGAAAATCCACATCACAATTCCAAGGGGCAACACCCACAGGAAAATCCATCCCATCTCACCCACTTTGCCCAGCAACTGGCTCAGATTGGTATTGCTTATAGTAGCTTCAAAGAAGCCAGCAAGCTTTTGCAGTTGCCATCGCTTTGGGGCATTTGTTGAGAAAACATGAAAATATTTTCAAGGTATATTCAGGCTGTGTGAGATTCACAATAGCATGCAAAAGATTTAATATTCATCTGAGATAAAAAGGTATTTTGATGAAAGATGGCCTGTGCACGCTAGAACTTCATATTCTGCACCTATAAATAGAGTTAGACAGTTCAGGATTCTTCTTTTATCATCCTAGAAAGGCTCTGCTCTATAAGAATAATTGTCTGGACTCCAAAATACATCCAGAAGTTGCCAGGCTTGTCTTTTACTGTTATGTACCCAAAGGCAAACAGAGGGCACTTCTGCTTGCTGTTAGTGGAAACAGTCATGGCCCTCTGTCATGTTTATGAACTGTCTGACTACTTTGCAACTGCTGAGTCCTGGATTTCCCTCTGGTGGTTTTAACACAGAAATCAAATAACAGATTTTCTTTCTAACTTCCTTTCGTTTGTTGCTCTTGTCGTTGTGCTTTCATGCAGTTCACATGAAGCTAAATAAGTACTAAAGGGCTGATACTCAGAGAAAAATATCCTAATTACAGTCTTTTAAATAATGATTGAGAATTAGAAGCTTGCTTCTTGCGAATTTCTGTAGAATACAAATTTCTATTCTGTATTTCAAAAATCACAGAAGCCACCCTGGGCTCATCAGTCCTCAGACTCACAGCTGTGCTGGGTGCACTCAGCACAGTGCTTGCCTCTGTACTCTCAGTCACTCGAACACAGTCTGAGAGTGGGTATTGAGCTGTATGGACCTGCTGTTGCTATTCATTCTTATCTTCCTTCTATCAGTTCCAAATAGCAGCTGACGTTGTGAGACTTCTAGTGACATAAACTATGATATATCTCTGACACAAAGAAATCATATTTTAATCATATTATCATATCATAATATATTATCATAATCATATTATATGTAGAGTAATCTTTTTAGGTAATTTACATCTATGCAGGTAATCATGTGTTCCTATAGCAATTTTAGAAATTAAGTTTTGTTTTGTTAGTTTCGAGGAGTCTCAATTATTCGAATTAGACACTCAAATGTGAAATGCATTAGATGGTATGCCTATGATTGTAGGTGTTAAGTTAAAATCAGCATTTAACATACTATTTAACTTCTAGAAAATACATCAAGATGATAAAGGAGATGTGAAAACTTTCAGCTTTTCCTACTTACATCTTACTCATGCAGCACTTTGCAGTTTGGATAAAATTTCATCAGAATGATTGTGTTGATGTGCTTTGACTTTGTATTGGGGTTTATCTTTAGAGAACTTGCATTTCTGGAAGTTGTTTATTCTGCCTATGCTTGGCACCCAACATTGCCCTTTCTTTCAGTAGGTTGGGCAGGAGCCTTTTCAGGTTGTGATTTGGTGCAGGAGCCTAATGTGAGTGCTCCCAACTGCCTCCTGTCCTTTGGCTATACAGTAAGATTAATTTCCTCAAACTTGGCACATGGATTGAACATTTCATGTGAAAATCCCTTTGTGCCATTTTCTTATGATGCTCCACAGGTGGAGTTGCCACTAGTTCTGCTAGTGTAAGTCTGTAAATGATCACAGTCAGATCACTGCTACAAGGGACTGTAAATTCCCCACAGCTGGACTCTCCAGCTGTACTTATTCAACTCCTGTTGCAATCAGGCCTGACTCTTGAATTTTTAGGCATCGTAACAACACAGGAAATAGCCCTTGGCCACTGCCTGCTGGTGCTGAGCCCAGGAGACATAGCTCTGCAGCTAGAAAGTGCTGAAGTACCCCTTCTCCCACAACAGCTGTGATGGGCTCATGTTCCCAGCCCACAAAGACACTGAAAAACTGAACAGATATGGGAGCAGCAGTCAGAAACCTAGGTGACTGAAAGACCTTAACCAGGTTATGTTTTCCACCAGGCTGCCAAAGTTGACATGGTGAACACTTCTCTCACTCCACACTGGCAGGAGTTAGACAGCTGCACAGCATGATGTTGAGTGAAAATATTCACATTTTTACTATGTAACTTGGAAATGTCTTTAGTACTGAGTAAGGCCTTTTAGGGCCATTACAGCATCTGCTTGCAACTGTGCATGTAAATGTAGTCAGCAGGTAACAGAAGAATCATTTATCATCCTCTGTCTTTCTTCCTTGTGACAGGTACAATGGCACTTCCAGAACCTGAACAACCTACTTCCTTGTCAGACAAGGAAATCTGTGGTATTGCAACTCTTTCTAGATCAGCAGAGAAAGCTGACCAGCAAGGCTGAGAATGCCAGCTGCACAGCTGAACCAAAAACAGTCTGAATATTTTGCACATATTCTAAGAGGACCCTGAATGTAAGCATTAGGACTGAAAAGGGGGCTCTTTTTTTTCTGCAGGTTGTAGCCCACCTGCTCCTGTTGAAGTATTTTCCTTCTCTTGCAGAAAGGATTTCTCTTACTTCTCACAGCCCCAGGCAGAGCTTAGCAGTTTAGTGACTGCAGGCTAAGAGCGGCTTCACAAAGCAGAAAACTTGCAGAATCATCTCTAGAGCACAGAGTGCAACTTTAAGAGCAAATAAGTAATTCTGGATCTGAATTGCAACGGTAATCCTGGCGTCTTGGATTGACTGTTGCATTTCTGAAAGAAAGCACTCATCTCCAGCTCATGATTATTATAGAAGACAGCGTAGCTCACTTTCTTGAGATTCACACAAATCTGTTTTTTGTTTTCCACATCAATTTCCATCATCTGACAGTGGCTCTATATCCTTACATCCCAAACCCTAGCCCTATATCCCTGCCTGAAAACAGGTTAAAGCCTCTCAATAGATGTTTGACACTACTGAGATGTCTTAGTTTGAGAGAGAAACTGTGAGGTCCCCCTTTATGGTGTTATTTGTTCAGCATGGAGGATGATGCAAACAGTGCTTGCTAGAAATTGAAATGTGTGGATCATTACCATTTTGATAAAGTTTTTGCAGGAGTGAATATCACTCCATGCTCATTTTGCAAGGGTAATGGATTTGGCATGCTGCTGTTGACATGATGGCTGCAGAGAGGGAGATGTGTGCTGCCTTACTGTGAGGAGATTCCTCATAGGCATTTGTCAGTTGACAAGACTTTCCACAGCCTTCACTTTCCCTTTTATCTCTCTGCATGTTACGTGGCAGTTTATCTTTGTGCCTCTGGCAATGGTAATTATTGGCTGTGCTAGCAAAAAGGTCAAGCTCTGCATGGCTTTATGATATTCAGGACAAAATGACTTTGTAAGAATTCATATTTTGTCCTTTTTTTCTAGGCTGTGTGTTTCATGTAGTGAGACAAGGTGGGAACGCCATGTCTAGGGAGCTCAAAATTAGGCAAATGATTTCCATGGGAGCATCTGGACCAGCAAGCAGTGAGGGGCATGAGCCCTATGGACTTGAAAAGACATTGGCCTGATATCATGCAGAAAATTCCTCAAAACTAAGCTGGTTACTGGCCCCTCAGTGGTACTACATTGATGCCTAAATGCTTCCTATCCCTCCAGCTGGTGGAGAAAACTGAGCTGGATAAACTCTTTCTGATGAAACCTTTGCTAAGATTCAGGGTTTTTTTTGTTAGAGGGAACCTTTATTTCATCTCAAAAAGGACATCTTGGAGATCAAGCATCAGGTCAAATCATTCAAGACACTTACAAGCACAAGTGGGTTAGTATAAACATCGCTCAGGATTTTCCTCTTTTTGCTCAGTTCGAAGGGGATAATGAAAAACTAAATGTTCCAAATGAGACTAAAACACCATTTCAAAATGTTCTGTGCTGCTTCATATAAAGCTTTTCTCTTCATATAAACTTGTTCTGAAAACTTTGTATTTCCAGAATAAACTTTTCACCAAGTTTGTGTTCCATCAAGTTTCAACATTCTACCGAAAAACTTCCAATTGCCTTTGTTCTCCTTCTGACTTTTGTTGGACCATCCCTAAAGCACCTATCCAGCTATTCACTCACCAACCAAAACCATCCTGAGTTATATCAGTGTAATGTAGGCACAACTTCTCCAAGTGTTGTATTTCAGCCAATAGGCAGAGATTGATGGCATAATCTGATGTTGATTTCATTATAGTGAATAGTGAGTAGTAATTACAGCTGAGCCAAGTAATGGTCTGTTGAGAGGATGTTTTTCTACAGTGCCTCACAGTTTCCTGCCACAGGTTAGATTGTCTTAACAGAAGTATGTTCTTCAATTAACATCTTAATGCATAGAGCAGATTGTTTCAGCTTAGCTATTGATTTAAAAACTGTTTTGTCTTAAGGTTTGGGAGATATATATTTGCAGGGAATGTAAGTGATTTATCAAGTAGAGTATCTCCTTTTCATCCCTGCTTTATCTTCTGCTACCCCATATAATGTCAGAATCCTGGATTTTTCAGGACTTCAGATTCTATGTGGCTGATCAGAGTGCTTCATGTGTATACACAAGCTAAAATCAGAACTGTTTCATTCCATGTGATGTGTTTTGGCAACCACACGTTATCTGAGGTTGTTCCCAGTCTGTAGATGTCAATATGCTTGTGAAGTATTACTACAGGTGGAAAGTCCTGCCACACATTTTCTTGGTGTGTGTACTTAAGAGTGTGAACTCATTTACACAATGAGTCAAGAGAAAATTGGTAGCAGAAGGTATAACTTCAGATCTTGATTTGCACTCCCATGTTCACTGGATGTTTCTCTTCTGTAAAAACAGAAGTGTGTTCCTCATCCAAGGACTAACAGTGATAAAAAGCACAATTATATTGTATATTACAAATATACATAAGATTGATAAGGAAACATCTTCACAACCAAATAGCTCTTGAATAGAATTTTGTTCTTACGAACAGATCACTGTAGAACCAGACCCCAAGTAAACATAACAAAACGTATCTTCAAACAGTGTTCTCTTCCAAGTACAAATTCTCCCATTTACTTTCATTTAAAGTAGTTCTCATCTGTTATAGACGAAAAGAACTGGAAGAATTTCTGCTTTGAAGCAACATCCATTTTGCTTGCATGTACATTTGGAACTCATCAAGGCTACATCAAAGAGTTTTATCATGTCTGTGCATCAAACAGGTAGTGACAGAGCAGTACTCTTAAGAGCAAAGCCTGGAGCTTCATCTTCACCTTTATATTTGAATAAGGCTTTCAGAAGGAGAAAAAAAAAGGTAAATGCAGTATTTTCTTCAAAATGTGAGGACTGGTCTTTAAAATAACTTTTAATTCATCTGAAAATGAAATTCAACAATTAAAAATAATCCAGTCAGATATGTGATGAAATGCTTAACTTTCTAGAATTAAAAGAAATGTTGAAGAATGATGGAAATAATGTTTCTTTAGTGAAGCATGAAAGTATTTCAATCTTTCAGTTTAAATGCACTCTTTAATTGTCTCCTAGTGCAATCTATAGCCTATTGTGGTCCATATAGATGCAATTTGATGGTGCCCTGCAGCATCTACCACATCAGAGTTGTCCCTATGTTACAGCTCACTGCCTTGTAAAGAGAGGATCTTTTCTTTTGGATTCTTGTGCTTGAAGCAGCTACAGTCAACAAGCTCCAAAGCATTTTCTTCCCCCTGAGATATACATGGGGTAAAATCTAAATGAACATCTGAGGAGTGTTTTTTCATTATTTCCTGTTGTGAGAAGAGGACATCACAGCATTTTAAGGTCATGTTGGTATGACTGACCCAAAGTTTTATGCTGGCTTACTTGGTTGAGGTGCTTTTAAAATGTCTATTGGTATTCATAAGAAAGCATTTTGTAACTCCTCTCTGTTGTCTTCTGGGTGCTGAGTGCACAGGTGACCTGTTTGGCATTTATCTCTAAGCCTTAAAATCAATTGAGAGCTCATGATCTATGCAGCAAGGTGACTGTGAATAAATTCTGGCAAGCTCCTCAAAGTCAGAAGGAAAAACAGTCATAGGAACCTCATACAGGTGCTGAAAATGCTTTTTCATAAGATCTATTTGCAATTTAAAGTTCTACTGTTAAAACTCTTGAATTATTTTTCGGTTGGATTGTTGAGTTTCTTACTCCTTTTCACATTCTATTCTACAGTATTTTAATCAGAGATAAATTCAGAGGCTTTCTGAAGTACTCATTTTGTCTCTTTTTCTTTTAGTTTTGCAATAAAATATTAAATAGATATCAGCTCTTCCATTTGGAAAAGAGAATGCAATGAATGTTACAGTACTGAGCTGTAAGATCGCGATTAGTAAAGTGAAGGATTATTTCTTGCAGTATGAGATGTACTCAGTAAAATTAATAGCAGGTTTAAAACTGATAAAAGGAATTACTTTCCTGTAAAATTTACAATTAAATTCTGAGGCTCATTTTTGCAGAAGTGTATTAATATATAGCTCCTTTGGCGTTTACAAAGCCCATTGAATCAAATTCAATTCTTGGTTTAGAAACTTGTCAGCTGCTGGTTTGGCATGCCTATATAGTGTCCATGAGGTCCCACTGCAGCTCGCTGATAAGATGACCTTAGGCATGGTGCTGGTGGAAAAGTTCTTATATTCTTATGTTTGTGACTCCTAATGTCATGATGTCAATTTATATCATATTTATATTTTCCTTCAGTGCAAGGAACCAAAATAATCTACAGTTATCTTCAGATTTACTCTAGCATCATTTCACAAGGTATTCACTTATAAAGATTAATTTAATATAAATTTATTTAAAATAATAAAATCATTGAATTACTCTGTTAGATATGAAAGTCTATTGCCAATCTGAGTTTAAACTCTCCAGAAAAGTGACACCACCAAGTTGCAATTCATGCTTTAATTTTTCTCATTTTCTGTGTGATAGGGCATGGATCTTGTCACTAATTATTGCAGACACATAGCATGGTGTTAAATGGAGTCAATGCATAATTTTAATCTTGCTTCACGCTTTCTGCTTTCAGTCAATTCTACTTGACTCCTTTGCAAAATCTAGATTGAGAAATCTAGTACTGATAATCACATACCTACTGATGCTGTGAATGAACCTTATAAAATGCTATTCATAGAATACAATCATAGAATCCTTAGAGTTGGAAGGGACTCCTAAAGGTCACCTAGTCCAACTCCCCTGCAGTGAACAGGAACACCACAGCTAGATCAGGTTGCCCATGGCCTTATCCAGCCTAGCCTTGAAAGTCTCCAGGGATGGGGCATCAACCACACACCTGTTCCAGTGCCTCACCAACCTCACTGTAAAAGACTTTTTCCTTATATCTAACCTAAATTTACCTTTTTAAGCTTGAAGCCGTTTCCCTTGTTTTATCATAACTGACTCTGCTAAAGAGTCTGTGCCCTCTTTTCTGTAGCTTCCCTTTAGATATTAAAAGGCCTTCATATATGTATACTCACTGAGTTCCCTCCAAAGGGAAGGAAAATACTCACATGTTTGGCAACCCTAAGCAGTTGTCACCCAGATCCACTAGGTCACCACATCCTCCTCCCCGCTCTGACCTGGAGTGCCACAATTCCTTTTCACACACAGTTTGAGGCCCCTGAAGGTAAAACCACAGGCTATTTTTTTTTTTTTTGTAGCATAAAGGAAAATCTACTTAATGTTTTCTGTTTCACTGAAGCATAACTTCTAGCAGGGGAATTTGGTACTTCAGCTGGAGCAGTTCTTGGATCTTTTCTACTGTCATTTATTGAATGAGAGTACTTAAGCTGGTAATCAGTCATAACCTCTGTAGTTTTGCACAGAGATCTTCATCCACAAGGTCAACTAAAGTGATAGCTTCATATAAGAAGCTATTTTTAAGTATGCACTGGATTTTCAGCAGGAGTTAAAGCGTATAATGAGAGGTTAATGACTCTGCACAAAGAGTTGGATTTGTGTCACATCATTTCCTCATATAGTGTTCCAGGTTGCCACATTTCTGCTATACAGATATTGGCTTCCCTCAAATGATATACAAGTTTATTCAGGAAATAAAATCATTAACAAGGTAAGGACTTTTGTAAATATAAAAAAGAAAATCTTAAGGATGTATTGTGTGTGTTCCAAGACTGTAAGCTCAATAGTTGCCAGTTAGGCTTAAGTGTACTCAAGATAAGACAGAAGAATCCACTTACATCTCCATCTGCTTCATTTGCCTTAGAATTCCACAAAACCTAATTTGGAACAGATTTCTGGCACATGGGACTGAGAGGAGAATACATTACTCCCAGTCATTGCCTGATAAAATGAGTGATGGAGAAACATTCAACCTCAGACACACCATCCTTTAGCAAGGCATATTACCAGCACATCCTGTGGCTTGGTAGTCTGGCAAGAACTGTGTGAGCTTCAGAAGCAGCTGAAGACAGTGATTAAAAAAAATATATATATGGCAAGAGATGCCCAGCAGTTCTAAGTTCAGTTTAGCTATAAGTAGGAAAGATCTTTTATGTTTTTGATACAAATTCAACATTTTTTGTGTGGACTTGATGCAGTTCTCACTTAACCAAATTGCACCTTTCACAAAAAATTATGTTTGAGGGGAAGATTACCAACCAGATCTGGCACCTATACTCAGGTTGAATGCCACATTGTCCCACTGGTTTCCTCATCAGTGTTGATAAATCTCTGCAAGAAGTGAATGAGGAAAAAGCCATCCTGTTAAGGATGAGGCTCTAAGTCCAGCATAGGTTTATAGCCATAGTTTTTATGCAAGCATGTTATTTATTTCTAAAGTAAGACTACTAAGATTTTTAAGTGACTGGAATTGGCATCTTACATGAAGCTTAATCCTGTCCTCCTCCTCAAAAATAGATTATGAAGATATTACTTGAAGAAGAAAAAAGTAAAAATTTACTTTTCATGCTCACTTGCTTGCTCTGATTGATACAGATAGAGACCACTGCTCCTGTTTAGCTGTATTTGTGCAGCAAAGGATGGTAATGCCATCAAATGCCTATACCTGTTTGCTCATCCAAGAGGTGATTGCAAGTATCCGAAGTCTTTATAGAGAACACTACTAGAAACACTTTTTACCTTCTCACTATTGCCCTCTAAAAAAGATGAATTCTGAGCAAAGATTAAAAATAAAACTAGTTTTAAAATGCTAGGAAATTAATACCTTGTGTTATGTAGTTACCCTAATTCCTTAGCTTACCATGTGGCATTTGCAAAGCATCACCAAAGGGAGGAATTTCCAGACTCCATTTCTCCGTGTGTTAGAAACATGCAGAAGCCTTCCCTCAGAGTCCCAAGCTTTTCAAACCCTATTGTCAATCCAGAAAATTGCTGTAGACTGTATATACAGATTTATGAATAAAAAGCTTGCACAGTCGCATCACTGGTAATGCATCTTTTTTGTTCCTCACTTAGGCAAACCTTAAAAATTCCAGTTGTCCAGGAATAGAAGCTTATCTCATGTCTGTATATACAATATCAGAAAGACCAATCATTGGGAGGTTTCACAAGCTTGTATAAATGCACGGAAACCAAAAATCTTCCTGTTAAATTCTCACTTATTTAGAAACAGGTACCCAAGACAGTAAATCAACCTTTTAGTATGCCACAAGTTTATGGGTGATTTGATTTTGAACACTGCACTGTCCTCCATTACCATAGGTGCATGAACAGGAATAGCTGAGCAGCACACCACTTCTCTGAAGGCAGTCACTCCAATTCATATCCTTTCCTTGGGCATTTGTCATGACAATTCACTCACTGTTGCCAGCAGGCAGATGCATCTACTTTAAAATAGCTGTAATGTTATGCAAATCTTGAGGAGCTGTTATGAGTAGCTGTGGTAGGAGATGCTAATTCAATGCTTTTTATGAAATTTAAAAAAATATTTTATCGTGAATGTAGTTTTTGAGCTCAGTAGTACTGAGTTGATTCCTCAGGCTGGCCTCACAGCAGCAAGTATATGGTCAGATACCACAGCCAGCCCAGGGCATGGGTGTTGGTATGGGGAAGGTCTGAAGGTAATTGCAGGGCAGAGTATGTTGGTGAGACCTTGGACCCTTTGGTACAGACTTGGCTCTGCTTTTCCATCAGCAGCACCATGAAATTTTTGACCTGCATTTGGTTCTCTAGCACTGGTTACCTGCTCTAGCAATAGAACTGCCAATTTTGCTAATCACACTTTTTTTTCTTAATTTTCAGACTTTATAGCAGGTAGAAAAACTGTCCAGCACAAACAATCTGTGATTCTCTCTGAGAGAGAGAATCAAAAAACTGAGTATGGAAGAGACCCCAAAGCCCGGAGTCCCCTGAGTATGTTGCTGGAGCTGTTTCCATCTGAGCTTTGGACATCTCCAGGGATGGGCACATAATAAATCTGTTATTTATGTTCATTTCACAAATTGTTTGCTGTTGCCAGGAGCATGTTTGGTGGAAGAAAAAAACAAAAATGAACAGTAAGAATGGAATAACAATTCAACTTTTTTTTTTTTTTAACTATAGTACATGGTATAGCATAAACCAACAAATGAGAGGATTTTGAGTGGTCTCTGATTCTTATATACAGTCAGTGTTTCTTGCCAGCTTCTCTCTGAACTGATCTGAGACTGAGTTTCCTGTATACTCCCTATAATATTCTCTTGAAGTACTGGCTAAAATGCAGGTGCATTTGACGTTGGTTGCATTTCACTTTCCATGTCAGACCTCAAACCTTTTTATACCTGATCCCCAGAAGTGTTTTTTGATGTTGCAAAAGAAACAGAATTTTTGAAATAAATTGGTGACCTCTGGCATTTGAACATCAATAAGAAGATCTTTTAGGGCTCATCCTCTTCAATAAGTCAATGCAATAAATGCACAATTGGATCATGCATTACCTAGAGAAAGGTCAGGGAAAAGGAAATTGTAGAAAATTTTCCATATTCTATTTACCATCTGATAATAAATAATTGTTTTTCTAAGGTTCGTCTTACTTTCAATGTGCTTCAGTCTGTACTCTGTACCTCCAGTGTACGCTTTCACTTGGAACCTTAAAAACAACTTGAATGTAATATTTTTGTGTTGGTTCTGTGTTGGGGGTCTGTTTTAGAAAACCATTGGTCTTTAACAAGCCTTGTCTTGCTCTGCCAAAGCCCAATCCAGTCTCATGCCTATGAAACAATCTTGCAACATGCCCACGAGGCCTTAAACCATCACTGAGAAGCAGATGGAAATCTTCCCAGTTTGTGAAGCAGAGCTCAAGGAACTGCAGTCATCTGATTTGTTTTGGTGGCTATTTATTTAAAACTTATTGCAGTGTGTCCAAAGCAATCCTTCCTTTATGCTTTAAAAATACACAATAGTTGCTGTCCAGCGTGGAGAACTGAAAGGAAAGCACAAATTTCCAAATAAACAGGTCTCCTATGAAATTTCCTGATGGGAGATGACACAGACAGATCTTTCCTTCAGCAGTAACCTCTGACAGACACTGAAACAATATTTTCCATGAAATCCACCAGAAACTCTGAAGGATTTTCCAAGCTAATGCATAGATATAAATCTTGTTTTGTAATGTAAATGACTGCAAATATATATATATTTTTATGAGTGAAAAAAATGGAACTGAACTTTTATTTGTGCTTTTAGGAGGTTAGATTTAGTTTCTTTTCCATTCTGTTTCTCACCTCAGGTTGACTGATGCCTGCTTGGGATCCTGAAGTAGAATCCCAGTGCAAAAAAGGACATAAGAAAGGGGAAGTCAGACATGGGCATAGGAAAAGACCTGACTACCCAGCTATCTCTTCTGCTGTGCCCATTGGTCACACATAAAAATGAGCCTCCAAGACTGCCAGCAAAAATTCCCACTGCCAGCAAGTCTAAGACATATTGCTTAGCCATCTTACACATTTCTTAAGTGGCTTTTGAAACATTATATTGTTATTTCTCTATTGGAACTGGGTCATCACAAAAGTCAGGCTGGAAGACCAAAATAGAATGAAATGACTGGAAGGGGGAGAATCTCTAGGACTGATTCCTTCCAGCGCCTGGTAATGAGAGAAGGGCTACAAGGATGTGACTTACAGCAGTTGGTGCTTGAGCAACAGCGTTCAGCAGAAAAATTAGTGGAGTGCTATTGAGGTGCTCAGCCACCTGCAGTCTTTGTGCAGAGAAGGATTAAAGGTGTAATTTATCTTACATACAGCTGTTTTGAGAAGACTTAACCTCTGGGAACACACTTCTGCAAATCTCACGCTATTAGTAAATAGTTGAAGCTGTTTTCCACAGCTTCCACATCAGTCTGCAACTGTATGGGAAACTTACTGGGAAAACTCTCAAGCCAGAAAAGCAGCAGGGACTCTGAGGAGATGACTGGTGTATGGGACATTTTGGTAGTTACCTTCTCTCAGAATTGATTTTGATGTGAAACAGTAAGTATCATAGAATCATAGAACCATAGAATGGCTTGGGTTGGAAGGGATCTTAAAGACTGGGTCTTTAAACTGCAGGTCTTTAAGATCCCTTCCCTTCCATGCCACCCACAGAACTGGGCTGCCCAGGGCCCCATCCAACCCAGCCTTGAGTGTCTCCAGAGATGAGGGATCCATAATCTCTCTGGGCAGCAGTGCCAGGGCCTGACAGTTCTCTGAATAAAAAAATTCCTCACAATATCTAATCTAAGTTTCCCCTCTTTTAGTTTAAAACCATTCCTCCTTGTCCTATCACTATCTTGCTGTGTGAAAAGTCAGTTTCTCTCTGGTTTATAAGCTCTTTTTATGTATGGAAGACCACAATGAGGACTCCCTGGAGCCTTTTCTTCTCTAGAGTGAACAAGCCTAGCTCCTTCAACCTTTCTTTGTAGGAGAAGTGCACCAGTCCTTTAATAATCTTCACGGTCCTCCTCTGGACCTGCTCCAATAGTTTCACATTCTTCTTGGGATGGGGGCTGCCAGCCTGGATGCAGTACTCCAGATGAAGCCTTGTGAGGGCAGAGTAGATGAGAACAATCACCTTCCTTTCCCTGACGTTAGCCCTACTTTGATGCTGTTGGCCTTTTGGGCTGCAAGCACATACCGTTGGCTCACATTAAGCTTTTCATTCACCCAAGCCCCAAAGTCCTTTTCCACAGACCTGCCTTCAAGGAGTTATCTCAGCCTGTACACCTGCTTATCCTGTTTGTGTCTTAGAATCTCTTCCAGGAGGATCTGCTTTATGATCTTTCCAGGCACAGAGGTGAGGTCACCAGTCTGTACTGTCCCTGATCTTCCTTTTTCCCTTTCTTAAAAATAAGAGTGATATTTCCCTTTCTCCAGAGACTTCACCTGACAGCCATGACTTCTCAAATATGATGGAGAGAATCTTGGCAGCTGCATCAGCCACTATTGCTCACAGTCTGCAGGTAACTTTGATTTCTTTATTCCTCAAAACAAAACTTAGAGACTCTAGTTTTCATCCAAAAATATGTCTAGAATCTAACTTTCTAGGATTTTTTTTTTTTTTAATGTAAAAGTGAATTTTCCACCGAGGAAAAAAAGAAAGATTCATTTGTTATTTTTTTTTCTGCTATCAGAATTATATTTTGTGCAAGAAAAGCAGTACTTATTTTTGCTTTTCAACATGAGTATAAGCAAAGCTAAAGTTAACACAAAACAGCAGCAACAAAGTTTGCCCCACAAATAAGGCAGTAATTCTGCAAGGAAGTGCTTTTCCTTAGGTTCTGCTAAATGCCATGGTATTGTCAGCCACTGTGTTACCACTGGAGTTCTGGATCACTTTTTTCAGTACTGCACTTTACATTTCTCCTTAACCTTTAGGCAACTGGATTAATCTGTCTTTTTTCAGAAGAAGCAATTTAACTTTTGAATGGAATGACCACAACTTTCTCTTCTAAGCTCTTCTATATGTAGAAAATGAATCCATCAGGTTCTGGTCTGCTTTCTCTCACTATATAATTATATATAATTTTTTAGTTTGTGACATTTTTGCTATCAGGAAGTGCAGGATTATCCACAGACCAGGGATGTCATTACCTGATCAGCCAGGTGCATAGATGCTTCTGGCTGAGGTCTCTGCCTAGGTGTCATCAAGGCTCTTTGGGTGCCAGTGGTTTTGACTTTCAGTAATGAGTCTTTCACACTTTGAAAGAATTTTACTCACTTTTTCCATGCTCCCTGTTTTTCCTTACATTTTCCCACTCCCACTGCACCTCTGCCCTTTGATAGCCCTACTTTTCTACCCACTCAGACTCATAGAATGGTTTGAGTTGGAAAGGGACTTTAATCACTATCAGCTCTTCACAGTCTACTCCCTCCCTTACTGCTGTGGGCTGCAGGGAGATGCAGGTCCATGATTACATGACAAAGAAGAAACTTCTTTCTGTTTTTCCATGTAGGAAATGAGACAGAAATATAACGTCTTATCCAGCTGCATCCTCCCCAGCCCTGCTCCCCCAGAACTCTAAAATCCTACTGTCTGTTCTGCCCAGACTGTCCTTTTGGTGTTGCTCTTACCTGCACCAGCCCTGGCAGAGGTGCTGCAACATCTCTGCTCCCTGCACAGGAATACTTTCTCCCCAGGTTGATAATGTAAACTCACATTTGCCTCCAGGCTCCCATGGCATTTATCTCTGCTGAGTCACTTTTGATGGTAGTTCTCTTCCCTTCCTATTTCCATCCCTTCTTGTCAGATTGTGCTGGGAGGGCTCTGAGCTCAAGAGAAAAAAGCTTTCTTTTCCCTCAGTACCACTCCCACATAATCACTGTGATTATCAGCAGAGGAGTACACCCAGCATCCCACCACAGCCACCACTCAGGCACACTACCCTTAAAAGAGGGAAAGGTCCTCAGAGGGGAGACTTGCAGCGCACACTCTCAGTCATTCTGTGAGACCCTGCTTGCCCCAAATTTCTGATTCTGAGGGCCAGCAAGGCTTATCCCTCCTTCTGATGATGAAATTGAGCATCCTAGCACATTACAGAAATATAATTATTATTGTTTATTGTTACAATTATTTCAATTATTATTATTTATAACTTCAAAACCCTCTTCTGGGCTTTTTTTTTTCCTATCTGCTTCGGTACATATTGTGAGAATAAAACACCAGCTTCACTGGGAAAAAGGAGGGCACACAGCATATAAATCCAATTTCACAACCTTTTTGAGAAATGGAGTGGTTTTTTTGTTTGGTTGGTTGTTTTTTTTTTTGAAAAAGAAGGTCATCATCAAAGAGTCGTCTTCACATCTTCTGTTGTCTTCCTTCATTTCTTCTAATGGAACCTTTAAATTAAAGAGGAACAACCCAACCCTCTACAGTAAAATTAGAACATTAAAGGCTATAGGGATTCTTGGCATGTCCCACAAATGCTGTTTTCTTTTCTGTTAAAGACATATTTCTCCTTGTCCTGTTTGTTTGAGCAAAATGTCCCTATGCATTTGACTTGATTTTTCATTGTCCTTTGGTTCCAATTTTATCATCATGTTATTCAAGTATTCATTTCCCCTTCAATGAATTATCAAAGCATAACTATATTTGCAAACAATGGGTTTTGGGGAGCTGTGCTGTAACTGCACCACCCCTTTCCAGAAACACATTAAACACCAGCAATGTCACTTTATTGCCCCATCCAGATTTCCAAAATGGGAGAGATGAAATTCCGTATTTTAGACACTGTGGGCTGCACACCAAGCACACAGTTACACTGCTGTAATTAATTGCACCATGTTTTCCATGTACTTCCACTTCAGCCCAGGCACTACCTTAAAAATATAAGAAAATTATACAGACGTTCTAATCAGCTTCATATTTTTTACTCTCCCTTAGATTACAAAATGAAAACAGTTAATTCAATAGAAGACATGTTTTTCCAAAACATATACTGATACTTCTCAATAAAATGTATGTGATTAAAAAAAAAATAATCAGGACAGCATCAGGACACTGTAGACAGATGAGATGAGAAGATGGAGATGTTGTCTTCCTCTCTGACTTCTTCCCTTTTTTCACAACAGCAGTCTGACCGCCAGCTTCTGCACCCTTGGAATTCTTTTTCAAATCTCTACACCATGAAAAGGAGTTGGTATATTGTGTTTCTGACAATTCAGTGGCAACATTATCAGCACCTGGTGCTTTGTTGTTCCTGAGCTCCTGATTGCCTCTCAAAGCACTTCAAAATTTAATTCTTTCACAAATAGCAAGTGTGTCTGGAAAACAGCTGTTTATTCACTTTCAGCCATCTCCCTGCAGTGGAGGTGTAACAGTATTCCTCCTTGCTCCTCTATAGCTGAGTTTTTTCAAATGAAAATGCTCCCTTAGTTGTTTTTTATCAGATATAGATTTGGTTAATATCCTCTCCCCATGCACCGATATTCTTATAAGATGTGTTTATTTTACTAATTCTGCTATCTTGCTTCATCTTCTCCCCAAGCCACAAGAGTATTGCCTTTCTCCTTATATGGTTGGCCTCACGGTTTTCCCTTCGAATTCAAAGTGTTTCTTATCCAGATTCAAATTCTGATTCTGAAGACTGCAATCTTGCTCTATACCAATCTCAGACATTTTCCTGCAATCTATTTCAAACCATTCTTTTTCCTTTTTTTTTTTTTTTTTTTTTTAAATTTATTTATTCCTACAATCAATTCTAATGCTTTTTTTATCACTGCTCCACAGGGATCCCAGCTGGTATCAATCACACAATCCTTTCCAGACTCCAAGCCCTTTTAACTACTGCCCAGTATTCCTGTCCATGGCCTGAATCTCCCAAAGATTCTGCATTATGTCTGTGCCTCATCTGCCTTTTTTCATTTTGCATAGTTCTCTGTTGTAGCAAATCATATTCTTACAGTAGAGATAGCTCACTTGCAGCCAGCTCCCCTTTTTTTTCCATTGTCCTGTGTCACTTCTGTGAGTCAAACAAACAAATGTATTGTGCAACCTGATTGAGGCACTCATAGAATCATAGAAAGGCTGGGGCTGGAAGGAACTTTACATATCATCAAGTTCCAACTCCCTGCCATGGGCAGGGTTGCCAACCATTCACATAAGCTTTTGAATGTTATCACGAGGAAGTAACATGATCTTCCTAACCATGTCTTTGTAGCAGATAAATGGCATTGCCACACTGTTATTTTTGTCCTGAATTATCTCATCCTGTGCATCTGGATCCCATGCACCTTCCTTCTTTTCCTTAGGATATCACTCAAGAAGGAAAATAATGGCAATTGAGTATATCTTACCTTTAGTTCTTCAGAGAACTCACCTTTTGTTTTATGAACAGTGAGCATCAGCAGGATGAGAAAAGTTCTACCAGTAAGACAGGTTCTGCTTCATACTTCATGATTTCTGCTCCACTGCAGAATTCTGCACAACTCCTTCATAACAGGGAGTTGTTTCTTAAGCCTCCTGCTTATGTATGATTGGGATAAAGACTTTATAGGGTTCCTGGTTACTGTCAAGTGAAAACCCTGGGTGTTCCCACTCCCCATTACTATTATTCAGTTTTTACTGGGGAGGGGATCAACAATGCCCACAACAGCTAATTTGTACGAATTATTTCTTTCATTATTAAGCCCATATGGAGTTCTGCATTCAGGCCTGGGGTCCCCAGCACAAGGGAACTGGGCTTGGAGAAGAGAAGGCTCCAGGGAGACCTCACTGTGGCCTTTCAGTACTTGAAGGGAGCGTATAAACAGGAGGGGGAATGGCTGTTTACACGAGTTGATAGTGGTAGGACAAGGGGGAGTGGTTTTGAACCAAGACAGGGTAAATCTAGGTTAGGTATTAAGAGGAAGTTCTTCACTCAGAGGGTGCTGATGCACTGGAACAGGTTGCCCAAGGAGGAATGCCTCCGTCCCTGAAGGCATTCAAGGCCAGGCTGGATGTGGCTCTGGGCAGCCTGGTCTGGTGGTTGGCAACCCTGCACATAGCAGGGGGGTTGAAACTACATGATCCTTGATCTCTTTGAGACCCTTTTCAACCGAGGCCATTCTATGATTCTATTCTTCCACTTGTCTGACCTGGCCTTCTTAGGACACACCCTCTCTGCATTACGAAGAATAAGGAATAGTTATATATAGGTAACCAAACTTCTAAGGATTCTTTCAAACATACACCAGTTCATGCTTTTGTGCCATTTACTAACAAAAGAACTAATTCACACTGTAACTCAACTGGTGTTGGTAGTCAAAACAATTCAGCAAAATGTAAATACAAAAACTACCAAGATATAAGAGAAAAAGCAAGGAAATTTAAAGCAAATAAAAGGTAAACCTGACAATTATTAAATCTGTGGAAGCAGATTGAATTGAAATTTATTCACTTGGAACTATAAATAAAGTCAGATTTAACATAAAGAATATGAGGTTCCAGAAGGAGCGGTGAGGTGTTGGCACAGGCTGCCCAGGGAGGTGGTGGAGTCCCTGAGGTGATTAAGAAATATGTGTAAGTGGCACTGAGGGACGTGGTCAGTAGGCATGGTGAAAGTGATTTGGTGGTTGGGCTAGTGATCTTGATTCTATGATGATTCCCTTTGACTGAGGAGGAGCATTGAGCAATGCCCACCTAGGAAGCCGTACCCAGAGCTTGCTTTTCTTGAAGGTAATAGAAGTTTCCATTCTCTGTTTATTAGAACTGCTGCCGAGCACTAACGGAGGGATGAGCTGAGCAGCATCCTGCACACTGGCACAGAGCCGGGCTTCAGTGGGCGCCTCAGTTGGAAGCGGGATTGGTGTGATGCGACAGAGGGGACTCGGTGCCCTCTGTAGGGACACCTGGTGGCGGCTCGAGGCTGTCAGAAGGAGTGCTTACAGCAAAAGAACACGCTCTACGCACCAGCTGCGGATCAGCAGAGCCAGGCTTCTTTCCAGAGGACTTCCCTCAGTGAGCTGAGCATTAGGCTTGGCAGGTGAGACATCCTGGGAACGCTTTATTTGGGAAACTACTGACTGTGGTTAAGCGATACAGTTATTCTATTCCATCATACTTGGAGGGCCGCCTGTCAAGCTGAGAATAGGAAAGCATGTTTAGGAAAGGAAAATTAAGAAAAAAAGAAAAAAAAAAAGCTTTTTTTCTCTCTCATGTATTTAAATCTGAGAACACTTGTTGAGCCATTGGTACCAATACAGCTTTTTTTAGAGGATTTCCCCAGAAAAGCAGAGTCTTGCCCACCCACTCCCTCCCACAGCAGAGGATGTTTATCAGCCTAAAGGGTCAGAGAAGACCCTGCTCTTTACTATTTTTTAATTTTGCACTACTTTGGGAGATGAACAGAGAAGCATTCATCGATTTATTTATTTTCAATAAGGTTTATATTTTGTTGTGTAGCACTTCTAGCCACGCACAGGCACTAAAGTATAAACACAGTAAACACTTTCTTTTGATATCATTATTTTTTTTATTTAAAAAGGAAAAAAACGTTTCAAATATTTTCCCTAGAAATGCTGATTCCTGAATGCTTTGTCAGCTAGACAGAGGATATGCTCACTTTCCATTAAGTCTCATTATGTTCCCAACTCAAATAAAGCCATATTCACGGAAATTGGAAAATAACCTTTCCAATGAGAGCTGATAAACCCTAAGCCAAATGCTCTTCTTCACCTTTCTGTAAATTCCCACAGAGCTGTATTGTTGGTGGTAGGATACACAACTTAACGTTCAAGAATTTAGCATAAGATCAGAACTGAAATAAAGCCAGTATTTCCCTGGATGTCTATAATTAAGCTTCCAATTTTATGTTTAGTTTTCTAGACATGAGGATTTAGCACACTAACATTGAAAATAAATTAAAGCAAACACAGTCTGTGTCTTTATCCTGTATCAAAATGCCTCCATATAAGATAGAGCATTATTTGGGTTTTCTGCCTATCTCCTTAATTAACCTAAGATGAAACATTCTGATGAACATCTGTTCCTTCCAGGCAACAGGCAGAAAGAGTGACTGATCACTAGAGTAGCTTGGATAAAACCCAGGAGGGAAGGTTTCCAGAGTGCTCTACCACCACACAGAAAGTCCAGCTGATTTCAGTCAGCACCAGTAACTTAATACTTACTTTCCATAAGTCCTCAGCTGTTGCTTTTTCAGTGATCAGACTATTTCAACAAGCCTGAAGTTTGTTGCTTCAATGAAGTTATATTGAAGTTATATAACTCCCCCCTCTGTGACTACTGAGCAGGAGCAAATTCTAATAACAACTTCACTGACAAGTTAAGCCCAATGTAATCCTGTATATGAAACCTGAGTGTAAAACACTGCCATCCAGCACAGCTCACCCACCAGGAGGCTGCAGGTCCCCCGTGTTTAGGTGACATTAACTCCAGGTGTAGCTCAGGCTGTCTCCCAAGAGCTCCATTTGGTCCTCATCTGTGTGCCTGAATTTATCCTCCATTTAGACTCCATCCACTTCACCAAAGGACTCTCTTTAGTCCCCTTTGTGTACTTTCAGGGCAGAAGATCACCAGTCCCAGGATGGATCTCTAGGTGCTGCTATAACACCAATAATAGTAAATACTGTTACAACTATTTTTCCAGTTATTAAATTGGTCCCAAGACTCCCTGGTGTCTGCGGCTCCACTGAGAGGAATGGGCAGGAATGTGACAGTTTGGGTGGTTCTGACGCTGCAGGGCAGGCCCCGAAACTTGGTCATATCTCATCAGTATCACCAGCCCCACCACCTGCACTGGAGCAAGTGGATGGTTTGTTTGGTCAGGACTTGCAGCACATCTTTCAGGTATCTGAAAGCCGTGGAGGAGTATATCTCCTTCAGACTAATGTATCAGGAATTCTACACATTCCCTAGAACTTCTTATCTCAGGAAGAAAAATGTTATCTCTTTTGGCTTTTCAGGAGTTTGTATCCTCAGCAGTGTCAGCATGAGCACTGAGTGGTGACCTCAAAAGACCAAAGTGTGATACACAAGCCAGCCACTCCATCCTAGTGAGATCAGGTAAGCCAAATGTCCCCAGAACTGATTTTGCCTTTGTACAATCTGTGTAAACGTAACATCCTTAGCTCTAGGGCACCCAACATAAATAATAGGAAAACAGCCAATACAGATCAACCCTGCTGCGAGATGTTCATATCCATGACTTAGAGGTTTAAGCTCTTAACTAAGAGGTTAATTTTATATGGCACCCCTAGCACCTTCTTTTTGTTAATGCTACCTGTACTGTGGGACTGGAGTATGCTTTGCCAGTAAATACAATGCATTATTGTGTGAATTTTCAGAGCATGCAGTATGCCCCTACCTTTTTCAGACAGGAGGAGACAAAAGCAACAGATATCCAAATGCAATGAGAGAGAAATATATGTATTGTGACCCCAGCTAGATAGGGAAAAGTGGATGTTCTGCTGCCAATTATGAACTCCATACCTCATGCTAGAGCTGAAACATTTTACCATTTGTAAAACTACTTGGAGACTGATGGGGAAAAACAGCATACACAGCCTTTTATTATTATCACTGTAGTTATTATTACAATTATTAACTCCAGTAACAAATCAACATTTTGTTCTTTAATCTCACCATACGCAGAAGAATGTGCCCTGTAGATTTATTACCATAGTATTAGAAACAAACTTCTGAATTCACCATGCTTTAAAGACCAGCATCAAAATAGCGGTGTGCAGAATAATGATATCAAATGGCAGCAGGTGTTCTGCTAGGAAGACGCCTGAGAATACATAACCACAATACCTCAGAGTGACTGCGGCTAACAATACACTTATTTACAGCCAATCTGGTTTCCACTCATAAAACATGGAGCTTCTAGTTCATGTAATTAAAGCTAAATCAGATTATGAAGACTGTCAATTTAGAGGAAAAATGTAATCAGTGTCATGCCAGCAGTGACCTGTAGAAATCAATGAGAATTAGAGGTGCTCGTTACCTCTTGCTGCTTAGAGATGACTGCTCCCCAAGTTCTTCTGCAGGAACTCTGGATGTTCAGATGCTCACAAGTCCAATCAGTTTATAGGAAAAGCACTGAGGTCAAAACTCACTGCAAGAATTTTTGTTACTCTGGATGGAGCACAGAACACAAGGAAGACAATATGCTCCTTACAGAGCAAACAACAACAAAAAATGTGCCACATAGGAAAGTAAATAAGTTTCTTTTAAACTCCTTTGTCCTGACATGAAAAAATAATGACACCACAGCCAGAAATCTACCTTTATTTTCTACTTTCCCAGTAAAGTTCAGGTATTGTAGATGCATTAAAAACCCAATTGGAAAACTTAGAAAATTTAAGAGAAATGTTGGTAGATTTCACTTTTGGTACTATCCTTTATAATATTGGGGATGCATAGAAGAAAGAAAGAAAATTAACTTAGTGAAACACTTTAGTATTCAGTGCGTGTTCCTGTCCTGTTACCAAAGAGGACTAACTCCTTTCTGAAGGGAAGCACAGAACCCTCATACCTTACATCAACAAATGCAAGTGTTTTAAAAAACATCATACCCATTTCCATGTGTGTGAATTTTGTATATTCTTCTTTACTGAATGGCCTCTCACTCCTCTGTTGAGCAAGGCAGGAGGTGACCCTTTCCTCTGTTCTCCCCAAGCTGTGGACAGACATGGAGGCATCTGAGCCATTCTGGGGGCAAGGCCACGAAGCAGGGTAGTTTCCCCCCTGTGCTCTAACCCCACTGTAGGTGTCCACAACACTGGAAGATGGGATGTCCATGGTACATAAAGCCCAAGCTGCCTCAAAGCCTTGGCTGCTCATCACTAGGTTAAATCTGCCATCAGCTTTCCTGTTTGATGCTGGCCATGGGTCACATCCGTGGATGTTGTTCTCCTGTGACGCTGAGCATTTACATCTCCCAACTCTGAAGCTGTTTTGTTTCTTTCATCTCTTCCATGAAAATATTATCTTTTCTGCCTATGGGTATCTCACTTCTTACTATCTGCTTAGTGTTCAATGAGGTTATAATCCTAGAAGAGTAAAATCCTCATTAGCTGTAAGGAATTCTTCAAGGAAATCAGCAAAGTGCTCTAGAAAGAAGGCACAAAATAAATGTAAAAGGTGTCACTGTGACAAGCAGTGGCTTTGCTTTTAATAACTATTGATTTATTTTTTGCTTTCTGTAACTGAAGATGACTCACTGCTGTTTCTCGTTTTTAATTAATAGAAGAATATAAAAACATAACATTTATTCTCCCTGTGAGTAGTTCTGATTATAAGCAGCTGCAGAAGACAACAAATCAGACCTGTTCATTCCCATCTGTGAGCCTGAAATGTATATTTATCAGGATGCCTGTGATAAACACAATTTTTCCTCTCATTTATGACTCTAAGTGCTGGTGTTTGGTCAGCTCTCTAGTGCTGGAGAAGATACACAAGGCTATTAGCAATGTTCAGGAAAAAGCTTAAAAAGCTTTGCTGTGAAGACAACTGCACCAGTAAGAGACCCTTTTATAAGCATTAGAGCTCAAGACTACCACTAAAATTTCTCTGTATTGCTTGGTGAACAGCAAGAACCCCCATGCTCAAAAAAAGTGTCCTTGCACTCACATCCACATTTCTCCAGCAATCAGCTCTGTAGTGAAAATGCTGAGTTAGGGCTTGAACCAGTGATTGAGCACCTGGTGGGAAGGCAGGGCCAACCTAGGGCAACTCAGGTGCATGCAATTCTTCTGAGTGACCAGAAGGGATGCAGTCAGGTCTCATGTGATGATTAGTGGGAGACAAGGCTATCTTGCTAGAGATCTTTGTGTGTCTGAAGCCTTCTGAAGGTAAGCAGCTTCCTTCCTTTGTTTCTGTGCCCACAGTTGCTGCATCCGAGCGTATTCTCACTTGCTGCAGCCTAGAACCTTTCTACTCTGCTGCCATTGCTGCATTTTCCTTCAAATTAAAAGCTCTGTAGTCAATTAATATTTTGGAAGGAGAAACTCACAGAAGTCATCATCCCAAGGCCTGAGCTATGTTCAGAGCTGTCTGTTCATGCAGTATCTGCATTATCTTTGAACTCTGTGCCTTTGGCTTTTAGATTCATTTGCAAAACACTAGCACAGAGTAGCTAGCAACACAGACATGGCACAGGTGCAGAGTTAATCACAACAAAGAGTGAAGCCACTCCAGTGGTGAGACACATAATTTCAGCCCCTCACCTACTCATGATAGTGGGGCTTATTTATTTGGATTTCTTATCTACTGATTTTCCTGGCATAGTTAATTGTTTATTAAGTGATAAGAGGATTTTGTAATGTTGTGCACATAAAACAGTATCAGGGCACTGGACTGGTAACTCATGGGTTTTTAATCCTTAATTTTCTTCATTGGCTTTTCATAAATGTGAATGGTTGCTCAGTCTACTGAGAATAGTGTAGAAAAGGAAGGAAACAGAGAAGCAGAACCTTTGTTCTTAAGAGGTTGATGTTGAGGAAAACATCACCAAGCAGAGCATGAGCTAATACCTTCCATTTGCTAAGACCACAATGACTTTGAATTAATTGAAGGAGGAGACCCTGCACTTCTTGGAGAAGCAGCACGTGTTAAGTAGAAATCTCATCTGAAGGCAGATTGTCCTATCTGGGCCGTGCTGCTGAACCTGCTGTCCTTTGTTACCTGTTCTGGGTTATTTTAGCAGGTTGCCCAAGACTTTGGCATTCTGTCTTTTCTCCATTTAGAATTCTTTTTCCTGGTCATTAGGAGCCACAGAGGTCAGTTATAGTACAAGTTGCAGCTGTGCTACTCAGTGTGTTCCAGGTAATTGCTTTTACTCCTTTTTACCCTTGTGCCTTTCCTCTTTCAGTGATTTTGGGATAGAAGGGGTGCTATGACTGATAAATAATGGAGTAATGAGCAGCAAGGGACTCTGCAATCTCTGTAGCCTCAGAGCTGTGAGCTGCTGCAGGAGAGTGGGCTCACCTTGGTGCCTGCGATGCTGAGATCCTCCACAGAGGCACTGAATGTGAAATGAGACTTCACTATGTCCTAGTAAGCAGAAGGCCTTTTTTTATGAGAAGAAGCAAATGTAAAAACATTTGTTATAATCATGTTATTTCATTCTATTGTTTTCCAGGACAAAAGCAGAGTGTGTATTTATAGTCTTGCTCTACCCTTGCTATGTGACATACCTTGTATCACACACAGCCAACTTCTGCTGCTCATGTTTTGGTCCCATTTGGTTATAATGAAATACAGCTGATAGAAGGTAGCAGCAACATTTAAAACCAGGGATATTAAATTTTTATACACCAAAGAAAGCCTTATTCTTGATAATGCATGAAAAAAGAGAAAGAGACTGCAGAGGACTCAAAATTCTTGCCCTATCTCTTCACCTAAAGAAACAGTTGATGCATAGTGTATAAAGGAAAGAGGAGCTGAAAGGTGGAGAGGGTGGATTTCCCCATGTATATGGTATGGAAAATGTTAGTTTAATGTAGCTCCTATAATTTGGACATGGTGTCTTGAAAGGACCACAGTTGGCAGGAAGCTACAATGGTGAACTTGGCTGGAGGACATGCTGTACATCGAGGACTCCATATCTGGGTCTGCACAGGCAAGTTCCAGCACCAGTATTTAATTGGGAAAACTGCAGAGGCTCTCCCCACCTCCAGCCCTACTCCTGCTGCAGGATTTCACATGGGAGGAGATGACCAAGTCCTTGTGGCTTTTCCTGCTGTAGCATGAACATCCTCTAGGAAAGGAAGTGGTTGGCTTGTCTAGACAAAACTGATGGGCACAGCATACATATGGTCTAGGCTTTTAACTCTTTGAGAGCACTGTATCAAGCACCAAATTAGAAGGTTTTATTAGAAAAAAGATTGGAAACCTTTGACTATTTTTTATTCACGTTATTATAATAACATGTCCTCTTTATCATTATTATTACAATGGAAATACAGTGCATTTAACTACTTTCCTGTGCTGTGAGTTTTTCAGCATTGTGTACTTGTGAGGAGATACTTTCTCAGCACTGCACCCTTCATAGAAGTGCTTGGGGCAGCAGTGGAGATGTCTTCCTTTCCATAGTTTTCTGTTAATTATGAACAGTAACAGCACCTGTGGCCATAGATCTCAAAACTTTCTCTGTTTGAAACAGATATAATTTGCATATATTACTATATATGTATGTGTGTGCATACATATGTTCTTCATGAGTATGTGAAAAACAAAATTCAATTTACTTTTTCTGCTGTCATCGTGGGATCTGCAACATCGGTGTCTCAATTAACATCTAATTCTTCATAACAGTTGAGAAAATCTTTTCTAAGAGTTTGGGGATTTTTTTCCTGCCCTTTTTTTAGTTCTAGAAATACTCAGAACACATTAACACAATGTAATGAAGGCTGAAGGAAAAATCCACAAGGTTATTTAAATAAACAGACTTCTAGACATTATTCAGAAAACTGGAAAAGATTCTTTTTTACAATCTTCTCATCTTCTGTACTGTGCTTTAGTGTTACGATTCTTTTTATAACAAAGCCAGGCTAATATCTCAATACTTACAAGTTATTAAAACTGAGAATTGATGTGCTTTGCATTCAGGCATGCTTCCTTTGGCATGAAAAAAATGTTTTTATCAGATCTGTGACTTCAAAGCAGCACTGGTTATTTCTTTTCGTGGGCTTGTAGTTCACACCATTGTATCTGTTTTTCATGAGGTCCTCAGCAGCTACTGCTTTGTCTGAAACAGGCAGCAAAGTGATGAAACCAGTTGAAACTGTACCTGCATCCTAGAGGATAAACCCAGTGTTCCCACAAGCCTGGGAGATCCCATGTGGCAAGAATGTATCTGAAAAGCACCTTTAGTGCTGTGCTCTTCCAGGGCAGAGCTATTAATGGAACATTCCTGTTGAAGTGTTTGCAAGCATCTCTCCTGTGTCTCACCCAGTGTCTCCTGCACAAAGATGCTAGGTCAGGACCTGGAGCAGAGATGAGCTCTGCTCAGCCAGTGAAGCAGTGCCAAAACCAAGCAAGTCACTCACTCATCTGCAAAAGCAAAATGTTCCAGATGTGCACTAGTCACTCTCAGGCAGAATAATATTAGACCACAACCTGTGGCAGCAAATGTGTGACCATGAGGTCTTGGGGCAACAAGGGTGTTTTCTTGTTATTTGAGAGTGACCAAAGGAGGGCTACGAAGATGGTGAAGGGTCTAGAGGGAAGAGTGCATGAGGGAGAGGTGTATAAAAGTGGCTGAGGTCCTTCGATTTGTTCCTCCCAGAGTAGAGGAGCTGAAGGGGGGCCTGATGGTGGCTGCAGCTGCTCACAGGGGGCGGAGGGATAGCACTGAGCTCTGCTCTGTGACAGCGACAGGGCCAGAGGGAACGGTGTGGAGCTGTGTCAGGGGAGGGGCAGCTGGGGGTCAGGGAAAGGGTCTGCACCAGAGGGTGGTGGGCACGACCCCAGGTGCTGGAGTTCAAGGAACATTTGGCTGATGCTCTCAGACACAGAGTTTGCATTTTGTGTGGTGCTGTGTGAGCCAGGATTTGGACTAGATGGTCCTTATAGGTCTCTTCCAACTCAGAATGTTCTATGAATTTATTAATGGTGACAACTGTGCAACTGATGAAGTGGAATAGGAGCACTTTCAGTGGAATGTGGCCTTCAGTCACAGCCCCATCTATCCCTGCATCAGAAAGTCTTTTCTGGCATGAAGGAAGTCATTAGCTTTTGACTCCTGCTCATCAGCAGACTTTCTAACCATTTCCACTTTGCCTTCAACCATTAGTAACTCCTAGAGATTCTTCTTCAATACTGATACATACTGACCGTGCTTTCAAAGAAAACCAATGGATTTTCTATATCTATACAGATAGCATCAGCAGGGGATTGCTTAAGTTTGCTTTTTCCTGCTCAAATCTGTGCTGAGTAGTACTGTTTCTTGGAGAGACAGAAGGGCATCTGAGGAAATAATCCTCTGGATGAAACTTGAATATAATCTATTTTACTTAAAAGGTCCCATAGCAAGTTATTCATTAAAAAAAGTAAAATAAAATCTGAGAGTTAGAGCTAATAGCCTTTCTTCCTTGTAACTCCACTGGCTCCTGCTGTGCACTGATGTATGGGGAAGAGAATGAACACTATTATTCTCTATTTGAATGACGCAGGATATATTGAAAGCACAGAAAAGCCTTGGGAATGTGCTAATCAGTCGTGATAAAACAGTGACTCACATAAAGCTATACTTGGAATATGCCTCCCATCTAATTCATTTTATGTGCTGAGCATTTACTAGAATGCACGAGGTCTAATTTACCTGTATTCCTTTGTAGTGTCTTTCACTGCACTCAGGTGAGTCTGGCTGCTCAGCAAGTGCTTTTTGCTCTGCCTCCTGAATCAAATTAAAGACATCCCCAGCAGATACTGCTGAGCCAACTATGAGTAAAGTCAATTTACATAGCAAAGCTGTTATAAAGCTCTGAAACTTGTTACTCTGCAGTTCATCATCCCTGTACCTGGAGAACGGGAGGAAGAATTTTCCAGCTTACCCAAAATGTGAGTATTGAAAGAAAATGTGAAATCATTTATTGGGAAGATTGTAATGGAAATTCAGCCATGATTTGTAGTCTCTGATATTTAAGTAGTATTCAAGTATCATACTATTATTTTAGCAATGCTGCACTTTGGCACATTCCTGTTTGACAAGTACATTATTTTAAACAGACAGGTGTCAAAAACAGTTCCCATGGTACAATGAAGAGGAAGCACAGCAAGAGATAGTTTTAACACTTGACAAATCTGTTTCCTTGAATATAACTGTGGGCACCTACTTTTTAAACCAAAATCATATCCTGCCTTGGTTTCCTGATGTGTCTTTCCACCCACTGCCAGGGGCGTTCAGCACTCTGGCTTTCAGCCTTGCAGCCACTTTCAAGATTTCTTCTCGCATCAGCCCTTTATTGCTGGGAGTGGTCCTTGTAACTCTGCTTTTCATTGCTGGCCCTGCCAGGAAGCAGATGAGGGGTTGGTATGCGTTAAAATATCCAATGAGCTTTATTTTTTCATAGCTCAACAGCCAGATTAATTGCCCAGCACCCCTCCTTCCAGCAGTGGTAGTAATACAGATGAAGGTACAGGGTGGTGCAACAACAGCAGTGAAATACCCAGGGAAGAAATGGGAGCACCTTGCGCCAAAAACTTCTTAAATCAACTTTGCTTTAGAGTACAAAAATCAAAGAAGAAAATCTGGGTTTTGTGCATAGAATAGCATGAAACAATTAGTTTTTGCTGTCAGGAATACAAGAACCTGGAGCTGCCTGTGTAATGAATAACTTCTAAACTTCAGAGAGGTGTCAGATATTTCTAATGTGGAGGAGAGATGGGGAAAGAAATTTTGCATTAGTTTTAAGCAAGTCCTGTTCAGGATGAGGGACTAATGTGACTTTTTTTTTTTTTTTTTTTCTGGGAAGATTTCCAGAGCTGCTGGTGAGGAATTGTTTCCTTCTGTCCAAGAGAAACAGTGTTCTATATAGATTTTCTTAGAATGACTTTCTTCTAACGGAGATGATGATTGTCTGTGAGGTTGTCCTAGATGCTAATGAAAAGTAGAAACCCTGCAAAATGAACGTATTATGTCATTTGATCTTTCTTGGAAGTCAGGATGAATCATATGTATATATAAGCATACGTATATATATATATATACACACATACTTTATGCTATTTGCATCTTTGTCTGCCCAGGAGTTTCACAGAGCTCCTTTGTTTTCACCCTGAACAATAAACCCAGCTTAGATTATGGCAGTCAGTGCCCAATTTCCTACAAAAATCATGTTGTTTGCACATGCAAAGTGCAGAATTCAAAATGTGGCAGCCCCCCTGCCCCCCACAAAAATTGAGAAGCAATATCTTTCTGCTTTTATTTTTCTAGTCTCTGAAGAGAAAAAGTGCAAAACTATGCTGAAGTCCAGAAAAAATATTTTTAAAAATAAATACATTTCTGAATTTCTGAAATACATTCAACTCTCAAATACTGAATGGATTCTGAACTGAATCAGGAGTATTTTACCCTAAAGATAGAGTATGTTTCTTTTAGCTTTCTTTTCCTAAAATGCTCTATACTACTGCACTGTTTAGAGCAATGTTGCAGGAAAGTGAGAGCTGCCTTTACATAGGAGTGTTAATTTTTTATTGGTATACTCAGTCTGATGGTACAAGGAAATAAGTATCAGCCCACATTTATCACATCTGTTGGTTTCATTCATTAGCTCTGTTTCCTTTACCTTGGGGATCATCTTACTTATAATGAGGCAATTTGTTCATTTTATCAGATGATCATATATATTGATTATATATATATGTGTGTGTTTACTAAAAAATGAGGTTTGTTGATGGAAGATAAAGCAATCACAATGAGTTCAGGAATAAGAACATGAATATATGTGGTCTCTGTAGTGAAGACAAGTTAATACAGCTAGGAAGGAAAATTGAGTTGCATAGAGGGAGACATCTGATGTTTCTGCATTATTTAAAGCAGCTCATAGACCACAGTGCTGCTAACTTCTCAGTGCCTAGAGCAGATATATACGTGCTCTGGCCAACACAAAGTATTTAATGGGACACAAGGTGGCCTTGCAGGTCTGGAGAAAATCTGCAGTTGAGTTGGGTAAAATGCCAGATTTGTTACAAAACTTTACATGAGTAGGGTTTGTAGTTGGGTTTTTTGGGTTTTTTTTTTCCTGATATTTAAAAGATAAGAGTGAACAAAAATAGGTGAAAAAATCACTTCCTTTTTTTTTTTTTTTTTTTTTTTGTACGTGACATTGGGAGATAAAATTGCACTTGTACAGTTCACTCCAAGCAGCTTAGAATGTGAATAACCTCTAGAAAGAATAATGTATTTTAATGCAATATCTTACAAATAAGACTGGAAGAAGTCATTGATCTGGTGAATTATGCAAGTTACTTCAAACATCTTCTATAGGTGAGATAAAATAAAGATCAAAATAAATCCTGAATGTGGAGTCTAGACTCTGCTGCATGTCAAGCAAAAGTGCTTTTTTGACACCAGGTCTTAATTCTGCTCTTTCTCTGGGCTGAAACAGATATACTTCTGAAACCAACTTTCTGCTGTCACGGGTTGTCACATAAATGAATGAAGGACCTGAGCTGAAGGCTTCGTGTCTCATCTCACAGTGTACACTTCAGGCTTTTCATTTTTTGACACGCAGGAATAACAGCTGCCTTTTGGGTTGGCTTTTTATATTTTCCCCACATGACTGAGTCATTCTCCGAGGGCTGGAATCTCAGCCATAACCTGAAGGCGTGAGAGGCATGAGGCACCCTGAGTCAAAGCTTTGGAGCTTGTGTTGCAGAGCTGTGGGGAGGAAGTGGCAGGCAGCATATTAATGGTGCGTAGTTCATTAAATAAAGGAAACAGTATTTTCCCAGATCTCCCATTCTTCAAAAATAGGAATCTTTTTCTTCCTAAACACACATATAAATAACCTCCTTCTCTATGTTTTGCACAAATTCATGTAGAAAGCTAAAGATTACTGATTACTTGCTTATTTTCCTCATTCAGTGTATGTTATATGTTCAGAGGGTAATATGCATTCAGGTGTGAGCTAGTATCAGCACCAGCAATTTATATTTGTAAAGCAGATGACTTATACAGCAAAGGATGTGTGGGGAAAAAAAAAAGTGTATGTGAATGGCACTGCTGAAAGGGAACGCAGGAGACTGCATAAAATGTGACAGGGCCAGTGCAAATACTGATACTGGGAGCGTCAATGCTCTCGTACTGGGAGTGTCACTCTGGAAGGACTTACCAAGCATGGTGTCGCTTGGTGGGAGAATTCAGTGATTTGAGTGGATCTCTACCCATACAGTCCTGAAAATAGCACCACGCAGATGCCCCTTGTGTCGCAGGAGCCTGAAGTGGACACCAGTGACAGCATCCTATGTCTTTTCAGGGTTTATGGAGGTGCAGATGGACACAATTTTAAAATTCACTTTTTTCCTTTTGAAACTTGTGGGAGTTTTGTTACTTGTTTCCATCTGGAAAATATTAAGTTCTATATCTTGTCTTCTGGATGCCAGTTCTTTTCTGTGGCATTCCTGATACTGTTGCAATATCCTGTTGTCTTTGTAACTGTACACTTTCATGCTGTCTTTACTTAGGGGGGAATTTGGGGAACAAAAAGGAACACGCATTTCAAGTTGTGAAGCTATTTTAAACATAAGGATTATAAACAATGCTCAAGACCCAGTTGGGAGCTAGTCACTCAGTGTCAAGATCAATAGCCGAGTGCAGAATCAAGGCAGACATGACATTAGAACCTATTGTCTAAAAGCAATCATGTAAAAAAGAACTAATTCCCTCCTGTTCTCTTTAAATCAGCTCCTCATCTTCCTTTTAAATTTTTTCAACTTTCTCTAAGGTCTATGATGACATTATATTCACAGGCATGCTTTTCTTCTTCTGGATGTCGGGATGTTTATTCTAATAGAGTTGGAGGTGAAGATTGTAATGGGTATAGGATACTTCCTTATGACAAAGTTTTACTAATATTTAGCAGAACAAATACCAGCAGCAACCACTCCAATAAGTGTATTGTGCACATGTATATGTGCATGGTTGCACAAGCTAGTTATTGGACCAAAGAAAAATACCTGAACTGCACTCATGTTGAGAAGCTACGTGTCAGTAGCAGGTTTCACTGGGGCAGAAATAAAAGCTGGGAGATGTGTGGACAACATCCTGTCTTGGTAAGGCGTGGCGTGTATCCAACCTCCATCTCTCTCTTCATAAGTGGCTAAAAAGATTTCTGAATGGCTCTCAGATTTCTAGAGCTGTGTTAAGAATATGAAATTATCTGAGGTTGCTTGCCAGCAAAATAGCAGAGATAAATGCAGGAGTTTCGGGCACTTTGGATCATAGGCAGGTGGGAAGGACGTATCCCAGTTCTGGTCACCATGAACTGACTAGCACTGGAAAGAAACCCAGCTGACGCTTTCAAAGGAGCCCTGGTTTGCTCTCACTGTCCTTTGGGGGTGATCTGAGTGAGGTTTTCATTAAACTCTGATCAGCTGTATCTGACTCTAGTGCCAGGGAACTGACTGCTGACACTTCTGCAAGCAAATGCAGTTCAGTCAGAGACTTAGTGGCTTCTCAAGAGCAGGTGGTGAGGGCCTGCTTGCATGGCCCTGTGTGAGGATGCTGTGAGAACAGAGTTTGTCTGAGACAGCTTTTACAACTGAAAACAGAAAATAACAATTTGTTTAATGTTTACATATTAATCTCCTAAAGCTTTTAGGAAATGCTCTAGATATAACTTACTGGGCTATCAGCACTGTTTTTTCAGTGTTTTGGCTGTACTCTAGAGGCTTACAGGAGACAGTTTCAGTCATACTGTCAGTGGCTGAATTGCTACCTGGGAGCACAAAACACATAATGCCCAGCAGGTAAGATGTGGTTGTGGAAGAGCAGAAAGGAGCAGACATCTGGGGAAGAGGAAAATTGCAAATCATTTGTTACTGTTTATTCCACGTTTATCTTCTGGCTGTTTGCCACACAGACAGCACAACAATGCCTTGGATTGCCTGGGGGATGATCTCTGTCTTGGCACTTTGGGGCTCTGAGAGGGTCTGTGGCTGGTTGGGTTTTCACTTTGACTGATTGGGACTTTGGACAAAATGGACAAAAAGCAATCAGAGGGAAAATGATCTTGTGCTGGTGGAGCTCATGATTCAGACAGATCTGAATGGATGAGCTACCTCTAATAGGCTTCAGCAGGGCAAAAGCAACAGACTCCAGAAGCAGGAGTGGTGCCATGGAGAGGCATCCCAGGGGAAAAAAACAGTTCAGGGGAAATAGCAACGCCTACATGAAGTGGCATCAAAGATACAAAGCCATTCTGCCCTTCTCTGGGACAAAAATAGGACAATGCCTTAGTGGCTCATCAGGCTGTATGAGGAGTGTACCTGGAAAAAAGATAAAAATGAAAACAGAGCAGGTAATTAACAGAAGATACCTACAGTTGATTCCTGCAAGGAGAGAGGGGTAAAATTCTTTTCAAAGAGAAAGAAGAAAAAATTGCAACTGAAAACTATGTTGGCCAGAGGCAGGGGGGGTTGAGCAATAACACATATTTACACCCATACATCTTATGAGGAAAAGAGGCCAAAATAATAGTCAGAAAATTGATGAAGCTTTTTAGAACATCTCTGGTGTAGCTTTTACAAAAATATTAATAGCAATCACTGTTTAAGCAGCTAATGAATATTGAGAAGGCAAATCCACATCAGGAGAGGGAAATAGCAGTTAAAGACTGTCTGGGTCAGTGGGATATACGTGGACCTAAAGCACAAGGTGAACATATCCTCAATTCCTTATGGAAATAGTCAAAATGTATCTGCTTGAATAATTACTATTTTTAACAAAAATTGCAGTTACAAAAAATAATGAATTCATAGAAGATTGGAGGAGAAAAAATATTATAAAAAGAAATATTTTTTTTAAAATGTGGAAGAAATTGTAGTCTAAATAATTGCAGCTCAGGCAGCTTAGTTCCAGTACCCAGAAAGATTATGGAGAAAATTGCATTCAAAAAACAGCAGAAATTATTTGAAGTTTGGAAAATATAAACCTAGAAAAAAAGAAGAAAATTATATTAATTTAGTGTAGAAATGAGACTTCTTTGAGGACATAATTGAACAATATAAAGAGAGTTTGGGGTGGTTTTCTAAGCAACCTGTGGGGGTAGAGCAAGACAAAAAATCAGTCTACAGGGGAGCAGGCAATATTTTAGATATTAGGAGAAACTTGCAAATGATAAATATACCTAAGTACTGTCATTTTCAAAATAGAGTGCAATTGGAAGGTCCCCAAGGAACATGATGAAATTTCCTTAATCTCACCTCCCAGCAACAAACTTCACCATGGGACTGAGTGCCCACGGGGGGTGGACAGAGGTGAGAAGGAACAGTGCTTGTACGTCTTGCATCAGAAGGCTGAGACAGCCTCACACTGCATGGCACTACTAATGCCAGACTTGAGCCTCGGGGAAGTCCCTAGTTTCTGAAGGAGGGAACTGGGGGAACAACGGCCCCCTTTAGTTATGAAGGGGCTGAAGTCCCTCTTAAAACTCATATGGGCATTTTACTTTTTTTTTTTTTTTTTTTTGAGCAGCTATTCCTAAACCTCACTGCTTTTATGGACAGTACTGTTTTTTATGGTCAGCACTGCTTTTGAATCTATGTTCTAAATTGCTGATTTATTCCATTTGTTCTTAGGCCAATGTTGTCTTTACATTTTCATGGCCTGGGAGAAATCACATCCTGTCTCAGGCTTTATTTTGCTTTTAATTGGAGTAAGGCAAGCTTCCGTCATTTTGGAGCCATGCACAGACTCATGATCCCCATCCTAACACTTGAAGCTGTGAAACATGCCAGGAAGGCACTGAGCTGAAGAGCCCTGCTAAAGCATTAGTGCAATGACAGTGCTTACAGGAACTTTCTTTCTTGGAGGACATCGTGAGATAAATCAAGAAAAAAATTTGGGCTGAGGTTATTCTGGGCCTTCCCCAGACCCAGGAAGGGTGGTAGCAGCAGTCCCTGTGCTGCAGCTGAAGACCAGAAGAGGATATGTTTAGCTTAGATTTGATCCAGTGTGCACACTGGGAGCAGTGTGTAATTCTCAACCTGACAAAACGAAATGAGAACAGAGGAAAAAAGCTGTTCTATCCTGTCTCTGAGTCTGCTTCCTAGCATCTCTTGGATAGCTGGCACCCAGAAAAATCAGTGAGGAGGAAGCATGATGTCCTTCTCTGGCCCTTGGCTTTATCCTACGGACAGGACATTCCTGTCACACTGTGTGTATTGCTACAAGATTTAGGCAGAATCAGTCCTTTCCTACACTGTTTTCCATGAAATAATAAAGTCGTTCTGCCAATTACATCTCTCTGATGACTTCAGCAAAACTCGGATTTTCTCCTTGTCTTTATCTCTGGCCAGCAGCATTTTTTACATTTCCAAAATGTTCACACTTGTCTGCTAAAAATGCTTTCTTAAGTCTAGCTATATGCACCCAGGTAGACTTAGGCTCAGTCACAAACCTCTCACTTCTAGGGAAGGAGCTGCACAGTGTAGAAGTGTCTGAAACCCAGAAGTACTTTTAATTAGTGAACTCACACAAAGCCATCTGATTTCACACATCAACCTCTGAAACTGGTATGCTGCAGAAATAAGGCCATTGCAAATGCAGTGAAATTATTTTTCCGAAGACTCGAGATAAATGTTATCAATCCTGGATTTTTAAAGCCTTTCTCTGAATTGAAACTTAACCTTTAATTTAATAATTAAAAAAAAAAAGGATCACGTGTGCTTGGTCTAGAGTGAGTATCTAACAATGTTTTTCTTATAAGTTGCCTAAAAGGAGAGTTTATCTGTGTTTTTGTTCTTTCCTTTAAAGATTGGGGAAAGAACACAACATACATATACGGAGATAAAACAGCAAGCTTTGCAGAGCCATTGCATATTTCCTGTTCTATCACTCAGCTGATTGCTTTTGGTGATGTCTTAATCCAGTGGCAGAAAGCACTGATGACAGCCAGCAAACAGTGCAGAGACTGACAGCTGTCTGCGTGAAACAGTCCAAACTTTGTGCATGCCACTTCAGCTCATTTCTCAAATCATTCTTCAAGAAGTGTCACAAACGTTGCCTGTGACAGGTAGAGTGTGCAGAGACCATTGCCAGAGACCAAAGGCCAGAACTGTGGATCAGCTGGGTTCAGGATAGCAAGACTGGAAACTCAATTTCTGTTTCCTTACTGCTTGTTCTTACCCTTTCTGTGCACTTCCAGTTCCTTGTGAATGAGAGGGGAATGCTTTAATTCTTTAGTAAATCATAGGTTAAACAGAGTTACAATTGCAAAGCCGAATTCTTTCCTGCTGTGAAATATCACAGCTTTTTTTTCTTTATTCCACCACTAGATATAACTTCCAGTGGACGTTAGATGCAATTGGTTTTTCATGTAACCATTTGGAAAGCTGGAAAGACGGAGGAGTTAGGCTGACCTACATAATCATAGCATCTCATCATGCTTCCAAGATAAAATATGGGTAATGCAGCTTCTCTGAAATGCAGCTGGAGAATATGTTCCCACATTTGAGTCCATGATGTTCCAAGAAATCACTCAGAAGTCCAGATAACTACTCAACAAGTCAAAGCAAGAACAGGCATAGGCTGGCCTTGCTTGCATTCAAATACAACCTGAACTGGACTCCTGCCTGCAAGGCTGGATGTTGGCAAAGCACTGAACCTGGATGGAAACATAAATTTAAATCATTCCATCCTTTAAGAAGTAAATATGTTCAGGTGAAAACTCTGCAAGGCAACAGAGCCAAGTTTCCTTGTAGCCCACAGCATCACATCGTGCAAGGAACTGAATGCCCCAAGGCATCGGGCTGCTGCATATTCCTGTGCTCAGAGTGCTGTGGACTTTCTCAGGCTTTCAGAGCACTGTAGGCTGAGCCAAAAGGGCTTGATGCCATGCTCAATATGAATCTCCATATTAAATGTAGAATTATTTCCCAAGTACAGACTGCTTCTACTTCTGAAGATTTTTACAGAGATGCCAGATCTAGCAGTTTGAGTAGCTATATTTTTTTATTATTCTCCTTTAAGCCAGTTGCAGAATGAAACGTGAATGCAGGCTGGGTTGAAGTCTTTCAATCCCCACTGTACAGTGGTAAAGGATTGTGGTCCAAGAACAGAAGCATTCCCAGGCTTTGTCCCAGAGCTGCTTAGTATAATTGAAGAGGTGGTGACACTACAATTCTAATTTCCCACTAGTGTTAGCAGTGAGCAGCAAGACCCCAAAAAATGCATCAGAAAAGCAAACCAGAATGACTTGTTCCTAATAACTGGAACTAGAAGGCAGAGCACGGAAGGAAGATCTTTCCCAGCTGAAGGGCAGATCAGATTCATCATAAATTGCTTCTCAGTGTAAATTGCTTCTTCCTCAGCCACAAGAAGTTCCCAGCACTAGAATTCAACTCAGAATGTCAAGGTTCAGTCTCCAGTAGGGAACACATTAGGTACCGTGGTCTTTATTTGATGTGGTGAGCTAATTTCTTCCTGTGTTTTCGTGCATCTGAGAAAAAAGCAGCACATGCTGAATAGTGAACTCCAGTGAGGGTGGGAACTCTATTCAGTGAACCTCACTGGCACTGAGGCTTTCCTGAAGGATGAAGAAACTGAGGCCATCCTTCACACTGCCCTTGTAGCAGAATAAAAATAAACAAATCAACCGCTTTGGAGGCTTGCAGCATTGCATACAGCATTGGAAACTGAGTCTCTGTGGCTTTATACTATTCCCAGCACTGGCCAGGACATGACTAACACTGGTGGTTTGTGCTACAAGAAAGCTGTAGGCTCTCAAGGAACTTCTCATCTGCTAGGTGTGGGTACACAGCCTCACTGCACTTTGACATGCACCCTCTTTTCTTTCTCCATCCTCAGTTATCAAAAAACTACTGCACAGTGGGAGCTGCAGGGCACTTGGCAGCCTCTGTGCAGGGCAGTTGTTGCTGGACATGAAGCACTACCCCAGCACAGCATAAGTACAGTGCTGCATGAAGACGATCTTTCCCAGAGACTGTGACCCTCTTTTTCAAATAGCACAGTAAAGCCATGGCCCAGTAAAATTACTTTCCTTTGATAGCAGACTCACAATTCATTTATAGATCTTCCTCCTCTTCTGCTGAAATCACTAATATAATAAAAACCTGCTCACATGAACGTTGTGCACACAGTGGAACAGCTCTGAATTTCTCATTTCCTTTCTGCTTCTGCTATAATTAAAATAAAATGTCTGATCTTCTTTTGGATAACATTTGGAGCAGGTTTTCTGCAATGGTTTGATTAGATTCTTGAAAACATTTTATCCTACCATTGTACAGATGAAAAACTATCTGGGACAATCTTTCAAATTAACGGTAGTATAGTGCTCTATGTTTGCAGTGGAAAGTGCCTTTCTTATAGTTGAAACTGCTTGAAAAATATATGCAGAAAATGAAAACCGTGCGCTGTCTATCATCTGCTAAGCAGAGAAAGCCCTGCAAACCCACTAGGCATGGATAATACCGTGCACAGAATGAGAAATCAAGTTTTGAGTGAGAATGAAGAGCACGTTATATTTTATTTATGCGTTCTCAGGCATTGAGTGATAACTACTAAGCTTAAGTTCATACACATCACAGGCACAGGAAATAACATCTAGAACAAACCTATGTGGCTTCTGGCACTCTGTTTCTTCCAAGCCATCGTCTGTGATTGTCCCAGCCACGTGGAGCAAGTTCGTCTTCCAACCCCTCTGGCAGCCACGGCACTGCAGGGGCCGACAGGCCCTGGTGTGCAGGCACACGCTGGCTCTGCTCAGTGCTACTGGTAAATACCAGGCTATGTTATTGGTTTGGTTCAAATATTTTGTTCTTATTGAAATATGTACTGTTTAAAAAAATGCACCTGCGCTGTAATGCACAAGACTTGCATTACATTATTCTGTTCCTCTCTCTATCACCTGGGCTTGTCCTTCGGCAGATCTATGGCAACAGGCTCAGCTGCATCCAGGTAGGGGAACAAATCTTCCCACTCACTCCCTGTGCCCAGCCTTGCTGCAGCTTTTTTGTAACATGACAGAATTTCTCCAGTTTTTCACTGTCTTCAAAAGGTTTTCTTGTTTTCAGTGTGCTTTTTCCAGGGAGTACTCACTCTCCACTTTTGTTCTTCACCTATGAGTGAACTTCAGTGGCCAAAACAAATCCATATGAATTAGCTCATTGGAAGAACCATTCGTAACTGATTAGTGGGGCTGATGACACAATTCATGCTGCTGGTGTAAAATGCTTGTGCAGTCCAGTGCTCTCACTCTTTAGTTAATGGTTAGTGGTTCCTTACAGATTGCAGTTAATGGCAAACACTTGGACTAGGAAAGCTGTGTTGGAATCATCCCTATGAACTTCTGGACATGATATTTCAGAAGGCCCTGTCTAGGGAGGATCAAATGAGGGGGACTGGAAGGTCAGGCAATGATCTCCTCTCACTGGTGACTAATGATAGAACCCAAGGAAGCAGTATGGAGCTGCAACAGAAGAGGTTCAGGATGATAATCCGGAAATGGTTCCTCACCAGTGGGCAGTGGGCATGGCCCTGAGCTGCAGGAGTTCAAGGAGCATTTGGATAGTACTCTCAGGCATAAGGTTTGGATTTTGGGTAGTCCTGCATGGCGCTAGGATTTGGACTTGATCGTTATGGGTCCCTTCCAACACAGGATATCCTATGATTCTATGATTCATAGGAGCAAGGTCACACAAGCCCCACCCTCCCACCCCCTGTGACACCCATACTTCCATGATGAGGAGGCAGCTTAGCCCGGGGTGGCAGTTGTGCTCTGTAGCTGCACCTCCCTCTGTCAGCAGATTATTTGCCCCTAAAAATGATGCCCATCACTGGCTCATAGCTGATTTAAAAGATGAGGATTTTCTGGCTCTGCTCCCTTCTGTGAAAACCTGAAATGTTAAGATGAGAGGAGCAATGATGGCATCGCAACATCTGAGGATCAAAATTAAAGTTAAGGTTATAACCCATGTGCTGGAGTGCAGATCCCAGCTGTTACAGACAGTTCTGTCATACCACTCTCTTTGTGAACTTATTTTTGTTTTCTTTTGAAACTAATACAGCTTCTGGACCTCACGCTGACCTACTGCTTCCCAGGAGGAGGTTGTTAAGAGCAATATTTATGCAATGGAAAGGAATCTTTTATTCTCTGATTTGTCATTTCTAGAACAAATTGAAATTAACACTGAAAAGCCTCATTTTGTCTTGATGAGACATTTATAAAGATGGACAGATAACACATTACCCTATAACTGTGGGGAAAAAATGTGAAGTTGCTTAATAAACTCTGATTGTTCTCAATTCTACTGCAGCACCCAAGCCAACAACCATTTTGTCTGATTGAAAACATTCTGTACAATGAAAAGGCTTGATTTCCAAAAGGGCTGGAATTTAGAATGTTCTAGAAACCAGGTGCTTTTAAAGTGCCCCACATTTTCTTACTCAATAACTTTGTAGTGTGATCCTCCCTAAATCTCCTTTCCACCTGCTGTTAATACATTTGTGGCTTTTCCTGAGGCTCCCTGTAAATCTGTAAAATGTGTTCTGAGATACAGCCCATCTCCTATTAGGAGCTTACCATTGGAAGCTGCACAGCTTGCAGTTCTTGCCCTCTACAGCCTGTTTGTCTGCACCGTCAACACTTGCTCATAGTCCTCTACTTAGAAATACATGGGAACAGCATGGGAATGCAATACCCACATCCCTCTCTCCAAGAGATTCTGGTAAATGCATTCAGGGACAGGACCACGAGGCCTCTTTTCCACAGTCCATGAAAGAGCATCCTCTGCTCCCAAAGGCAGATCTGTTCAGCAGGTTGTTGGTAAGTCATCCAGGAGGGCAACACTGCTTCCTCTGCATGCAGAGACTGGGAACAGAATATGGACTCAGAAGGCGAAGCGCTCCCTGGATGAAACAGCTGCCAAGGCCTTGCTACTGGGCACAGCTGCACTGACCGCTGCCCCTGGAACTCCCAGCTCTCCTTTTCCTCTCACTTATTTTCAGAGCCTGCATGAAGGTTCACTCTTGCCTCGTTCAATCTCATTTAATGCAGAAGGTCATTTATTTAACACCATTCACAGTGTTGATTACCTGTAGTAATAAAGACTGAACTGGCTGATCTTTGTATTAAATTTCCAGCATAGATTTTATGTTACTTTTATTACTTCCAATCTTTTTAAAGTATCAGAAGAGCCACTTTTTTTCCCAGCTTGGAAAAATAAACATCTTTGGACATATCAGAAAACATCCGGATGTTTTCAGGTTGAAATGGAAAAATAAAAACTGTTCTGAGATTTCCTTTGAGCAAATGCCTCAAAATACGGTCATCTTCACTCTTAGCTTTTCCTGGAATAGTGTCAGCACCCTCCGGCTCAGCCTTCAGCAGCTCCCACCACCTCTCCTTCCTTTCCCAGCTGCCTCCCTCCCTTGTGCTGGAGTTTCTCTTATCTCCAGAGCTGCTCCCTTCCTCTGAGCACGTACTTCTCCCTCACAACTCCCCCAGCTGCTGGATCCTGGTGTGCTTGACAGATCATGACTCCTGTTGCCATTAGCAAACTACATTGCTCTTCTGGCTTTTGTGGATGCTGTCCAAGTGATGTGACTGATAAACGTGCTTCTACAAAACTGCTGGGCTCATACAAAAGCACCTCTGTACACTCTTTTCTGTGCTGGGTATTGATGTACTATCCACTTAGTCTGCAAAATGCCATCATTCTCCACTATTTCAACAGTGGCCATGAGTTTTACTCAGTTTTTTACTCAGTAGAAGGAAGCAAATTTGTCGCACCTACCATGATGAGGTTAATGATTTCTTTCTTTTTCTTTTGCAAAGTTATTCCATTTCACCACAGTTTCCCTCTTATTGATTCCTTGCACTGTTAGGACAGCATCAAGCAGCTCACCAAATATCCTTCACGCTTAGCTCAGTTTGCTGGGACTTTTTCAGGAGACCAATCCAAGTAGAAAAATAATCCCAGGTCCATGAAGTGTAAAGAAGAATTGCCTAAGGATGCCCCATGAGAATCAATCCAAGATCCAATATTGCTGTGAACATTTTTGTTTGCCAGGACCCTGCGATGCCTGAGAGTGAAGGGCACTGCTGTGGGAGGCACTGTGCAAGAAACTGGCCAAATACAACAGGCACAAAAAAAAAAAAAAAAGCAAAGCCAAGTCACACAGTAAGCCATTACATATCGGCATAGATATAACTGCTGGGGTAATAACTCTCATTGTTTTGGCTGTCTGTGGAGAGTTCCTGCTTATCACACACTCACAATAAAAGACAAGCCAGTACACAGGTCCGACATGAGGGAACAAAGTCTCTCATGGTTCTAGGTATGAACCTGTTAGACAAAATATCTGGCTCCTCATATTCCAGCCTCAAATCCAAGCATTTCTGTTTGCATTTGTGCAACTGCTATCAAGATGACATTGCAAAAGAAACTTTAAGGACATAAGTGGGATAGAAAGGCAGCACTGCTGTGGAAATTAGCCTTGGAGTGACAATAAGAAATACCTCTCCTTACACGTGGGCATGGCCAGACTCCTTGCAGGACAAATGTGATACCCAGAGTACCCAGAGTACTACCCAGAGTAGTTATGACTGTTGGAAACTGCAGTAGCCTATCTACACAGTGATAATAAAGGGGGAGAAAATAATTCCAATTGTATTTTGCATGCAATATTAGGAGCATCAGGTGAGGTGCAGTGATAAGTATCTGAATAGTTCTGTCAGGTTGGTGTGGAGTGCCACTTACTTATTTGAGCCCCAGAACAAAACAGAGCGACACTGGAGGCCAAGAACATCCCTATACTGTGACTATCAAGATATTATAGAATCATAGAAGGTTTGGGGTTGGAAAGGACCTTAATGATTACCTAGTTGCAACCCCTGCTGCCATGTGCAGAGCTGCCAACAATTAGATCAGGCTGCCCAGGAGTGGCCTCCAAGGATGGGGAATCCACAGCTTCTCTAGGCAGCCTGTGCCAGCATCTCATCATCCTTTGAGTAAAAAATTTCCTTCTCATATTAAATCTAAATCTCCTATTTTTTAGTCTAAATCCATTCCCCTTTGTCCTATCACTATCAAACCATGCAAAAATCAGACCCCCTCCTGCTTGTAATCTCTCTTCAAGTACTGGAAGGCTGTAATGAGGTCTTCCTGGAGCCTTCTCTTCTCCAAGCTAAACAAACCCAAATTCCTAGATCTTTCTTCATAGGAGAGCCTTCTGATCATCTTCATGACCCTCCTCTGGATGCAGTACTCCAGATGGAGCCTTACGAGGGCAAAGTAGATGAGGACAGTCCCCTCCGTCTCCCTGCTGCCACCCATCTTTTGATGCAGCCCAGATTGCTGTTGGCCTTTCAGGCTGCAGGTGCACACTTCTGGCTCATGTCCAGCTTTTCATCTGTCAGGACCCCAAAGTCCTTCTCTGGAGCTGTTCTCTATGAGTTCTTCTTCTCTTCAGTCTGCACTTCTATTTGGGATTGCCATGCACCAGGTGCAACACCTTGCACTTGGCCTTGTTAAACCTCATTGAATTCTTATGTTCCCGCTTTTTGAGTGAGTCCAGGTCCCTCCTGATGACATCCCTTCCTTCTATCATGTCAACTGCATCACTCAACTTGGTGTCCCCAGCAAACTTGCTGAGGGTACACTCAACCCCACTGTCTGTGTCATTGATAAAGATGTTGAAGAGGACTGGTCCCAAGACAGACCTCTGGACACCACTCATGATTGACTTCCACCTGGACGTGGAACCACTGAAAATGACCTTCTGGCTGTGATCATCCAACCAATTCTTTTCCACCAAGTATTCTAGCCTTTGTATTCATACTTCTCTAGAGATAAGGATGTGGTGCAGTACCGTGTCAAAGGCCTTGCACAGTTCCAAGTAGATGACATCAATTGCCCTTCCTTTGTCTATTGATGCCATGGATATTTTAGCTTCTAACCCTCCTCAGATTCTGAGATAAGCACTGAACAAACTACTGTCTGTTGGTCACAGCCACTTTACATGCATTTATGGTAATCTGCTTTCAAAAATTACTGTAGGAATCAATCGGTCTTTTAATTTAGATCAATCGTTCCTATGGATTTAATTCATGCTGTGCTCCTTCAATCATTTTAGTATGAAAATGAATTTAGTCTAGAAGATATTTGGAGATTTCTTAGGCAGATAAGGTGCTCAGCTTTTCTAGAAGTCCAAAGAAATGAGATGAAATACAAGACCCAAGTTTACAAATTCCATCCATCCACTGATTTTCACAAGAGCAAGATTTCAAATATGACTGTAACAATAAATGTATTCATTTCTTTATTAAGCTTTATTTTAAAACTAATCTAAGGACAAACTAACCAGGACATAATCTGTGCTATACTCAGGAATGAACTCATCATGTTGGTATTTTGTTCACCAGAATTTGTTTCTTAAGTATTTTGTAATTTCTCTGTCTAGCTCAAAAATTATTTGTCCAGGGAATACAGCTGGGACTTAAGGATCATCTAGGAAATGACAGAAAAAGCAGTATTTTACATGCACCTCCACAACAACAACAACAACAAACATAAGAACATTTTTTAAAAAGTATTGCATTCTATGTTAAATAAGTATCTCCATACAGGAATCTGCACTGATCCAACCCAGATTACATTGGAGCTGTTACCACTTCTTAAAGCAGGCAGAGGCACAGTTGAAGGTGGGGTTTGGTGTGACAGCCTAGGGCAATTGAAATGGCAGGACACTGTGACACTTCCCATGGGACAGGGAATAGGTCTAGCAAGTGATCTGGGAATATTGCTGTCAAAACAGATCTTTAAAGCAAAATAAGGAGTCCTCAGGTTAGCATAGGTGTTCTTACCACTGGGATCTGTTCGGGAGCTGTACAGCTTCACTGGCTATTTGTCTGTGTTGTGCAATGTTTTCTTACAACAGATAAAACAGCATTGCTTAGCAGCTGCAATTATCTCACCTAACAGATTTATTGCGCTTGAAAACTGCCATCACTCAGATACTCTCTGGAGAGAAGAACATGCAGTTACTTAGAAATACATGTGAAATATTTAGAGTGAAGTAATTCTGGCACAAGGAACATTGCACCTCTATAATGTAGTCCATTCTCTGGAAAACCTCTTTGTTTCACAGGCACTTTTAGGGTTTATTTGACATGATTGCCAGTAACGAATAAAGGCTGAAAATGTAAGAAAGAGTTTGATGCAGAAGGTGCTCACTGAAGAAGTGCATTTGAAACACGCGAGCAGTGTGACAGACACTTCTAGCAGATCATATCAATGTAACAACACTGAATTTGGGAAAGAATCCTGGAAACTGTTATTAAAGCACATATACATGAAACTTGTATTTATCAGTCATTGCTCTCCAGCTGCCTGCATTCAAAATTTAAGTCGTCAGATGTGCAGCTAGCTTTAAAGATTCTAAATTATTATTTTTTTTTCCTCCAGAGACTTAAAGTGAAAAAAGGTCTTTCAGCAGTGGTCAGAATTAAATCAACATCTCACCCACTGCTATCCTAATGAGATTTACCCATTAGTTATTCTTTCATGTCTCATAATCACCTCACCATTGTCATTCCAAGAGCACTAGAACAACAAAAGCCTCATACACGCAGGGACAGTGGTGATGGGAGGTGAACTAGATCTTAGAACTGTAAAGATGTTTTTTTCAGAGTGGTGGAGATTCAGATGGCAGATACTTAACTTTCTAATACAAAATTCTCCTTGAAGCAGGTTTCTGTCATCCAGGTCTTTCTTTTTTTGTGTGTATTCTATTGAAATTTAATTGCATTACTGACATCTTTCACTTTCAATGAATATTGAGTAGTTCCAGAAGTAGAGATTTGGAGGAGCTCAGCTAAAAATATTCTGTATTGTGAAACTGGAATGTTTAAGAAGGATGTGTGGATTTATAATTTCTTAACGGAGGGAGGAACTGATGATGGGTGTTCACATCTTGGTAAGGGCAGTAACCACTGAGCTAATTGATGAAACAGAATGATTAATAATATTTATGATTATTGATGTCCCTCCAAGGAAGGGCTCAGAGTTGGAGTTCAGACTCCAAAATGGAATCATAGAGTCATAGAATGGCTTGGATTGGAAATGACCTCAAAGAAAAGTAGTTCCAACTCCCTGCTGTGGGCAGGATTGCCAATCACTAAATCATGCACCAGATCGGGCTGCCCAGGACCCCATCCAACTTGGCCTTGAATGCCTCCAGGTATGGGGCAACCACAGCTTTTCTGGGCAGCAATGCCAATGCCATACCACCCTCCCAGTGAAAAACTTCCCCAACATCTAATCCAGATCTCCTCACTGATAGGCCAGTATTCTGATGAGAGTTGGCTGAGTCCCACTGGCTCACTGGCACTGAAATATTAGGAAACTTAACAACATCATCTGAGGTTATGACATCCTACATCTGAACTGTGGTTATCCTCAGTGGATCTCAACCTGGATTTATTTGCTATTGTTTAGTAAATCATCTTGTAACTAATAATGAGAGTTCTGAACACAGCTAAAACTTTTCCTGTACACTTTGAAGCTTTCAGTGCCAGCCAGATGAGCATTCACCATGGTATATGCCAACCAGCAGGAGCTTGGGGCATGCCAAGTCTCCAGAGGCACCACTCAGGGGCTCCATTAAACGCTTGGTTAGCGCTGGCTATGCCTGTAGCATCATTTCTATAGAAATTATCTAAATTGTCTTTGAAGTGTTCCCAAATTCTTTGGCAGGGGAACAGATGTCTGAGGATGTCTCAGAAAGGGAAACTTCCACAGGGCCCTTCAGCCAAAAGTATATCTTGCTTGTTTGTCTTAAGGCTTTATGTGAACTTTCTGCAATTTGAAGTGTTTTCTACCATTTCAGGTAGAACATCTTTTTCAGTGTTGATTTATCTGTTCAGTACAACAATGTGATTTGGGGTTAAATGCTACAGACAAGAAGGAGACTGAACTAACTCACAGAAGTGCAGCCAACACCTCTGAGTAAATGCCATGCCCATGTGGCTCTCTCTGGGCAAAATGGCACTGATCTTGAGAGTGTCATTTCTCTTCCCAGTCAGTCATTGCCCTTTCTAACCTAATATTCTCCAATACTCTCCCTTGCTCTTAGTATTCTGCAGGTAGGCACAGGCTTTTCGCTATGCAGGCAGAATTTCTTCAGGTAGGCTATTTACAGGTGGAATTAGATAAAAGAACAATTCTCGCCCATCTTACTGAAGTGCTTCCCTCCCTCTCCTTATAACTCATCTCAAACAAGCGTATGAGAGGCTGAAGTTTAGGGGGAGCAAGGAGAAATCCTGTTACCTGTCTATCCTCATGGTATTTCTCAAGATAGTAGATGCAGTTACTCAGAAAATAGGCAGTTCATGAATCAAAAGCAAATGTTGCTCGCATCTGGGAAAAGGCTCAGACAGGAGCTCAGCTGCCATTCCAAATATTTAAGCCACCCAATTCAGAAGAGATCAAAATGATTTAAAAGGGTTTATTGCCTTATTAAACAGTTCCTTCTGTTACTAAGCCACCAAATCATTCATTTCCTCATCAGCTCCTATATGAAAGATGGCAATGAACTCAGAAAATTTGCTAAATGATGGATCAGTATTACTAATTCACTCAGGGCATTGTACAGGTTTTCAGCTGACTCATCCACCTGGCTGGTCTGTAGCAGGTAAGAGTCTTTTCACAGCAGTAACATTAGCAGGTGTGAAAGGTCACAAATACTTAGCTGTAATTTTTAAGCAAATGAGCTTTGTTGGGTGCATTCATTGCAGTCTAACAGGGGTTTGTCCCAGTAATTGTTAGGTAGGCACAATTAGCCCTCCACTATCTGGCACGAAGGGGGCATAAATATGACTTATGGTAAATTTTAATGAATATGAAATATTCATTTATTCAGAGCTAAATATCCCTCACATGAAAAAAGTTTATTCCATTAGCTGTGTAAAAATAGCCCCAAAGTATCCGGGAGCTCTGAAGATAAGCTCCTTGGTATTTTTAATAAGCAGAAAGGGAAAGAGAAAAAACATTTCTACCTTGGTATAATTTCAGTCTAATGCTTTTGAATCCCCCTATCAATCTGCTCTACCAGAAGGGGCCCACAAGAGGTGATCCTCAGTGGCGTGGCATGCATGCCTTCATGTAGGGAAGCAGGCATACACACACACACAGTCACACTGGAGCACCTCTCCTGTGAAGAAATGCTGAGGGAGTTGGGATTGTTCAGCCTGGAGAAAAGACGTCTCTGGAGAGCCCTTATTACAGCCTTCCAGTACTTGAAGGGAGCTTATAAGCAGGAGTGGGACTGAATTTTTACACAGTAGTTAGTGACAGAACAAGGGGGAATGACTTTAAACTAAAAGAGGGGAAATTTAGATAAGATGTTAGGAAGAAGTTCCTTATTCACAGGCTAGAGGAGCACTGGAACAGCTTGCCTAGAGAAGGTGTGAGAAGAAGAAAGAACTTGTGCTTTGTGGAAATATTTCAATCTCAAAGGACAATCATCTCTGATTGCATTGAGCAATTAGATAAATCTGATCTTCCAATAATTTTTCAGATTGGGTTCAATTTTGTATTTGTAAAGCCTTCTTCATCAAGACTTGAGCATATTGAGCATAATATCCTGTTCTGTTTTCCAGTAATTAGTGAAATTGTATCTCATTTCATGGTGGGATATGTCATCTCCATGTGGCACTGGAACTAGAAAGAAATAATAATAGAAGGGATTATATCAGGAATGGGATGAGGTCTGCTCCAAAGTGGAAATTCAAATTGTGTGGTTGTCCCACAGTGCCATGTGATCTCCTGCCCAAGTGCAGCCTGGCATTATTCAGACCTGATTTCCCATAACACACAAGGTGATCACTTTTTCTGTGCCCTCTTCTGCCAAACCACAGGGGAACAAAAGCCGCAACACAAGAGCTGAGCTTCACTGCATTGTGTCAGCAGGACCTGGGAAATCTGTCCGAAATATCTCAGAAAATGATTTTATTCCCCTTCTGAGCCATAAAAATGGTTTCTCAAAAATTTTAATGAAACAGAACGATTTCACACAAGGAAAAATTATATTTCAAAGACCATTCATTACGTCTTTTTGAGCCATAAAAGATTAAAGGAAAAAAGAAAATGAGTAAACCTCAGAACAGTTCAAAGGACTCTTAAGGCTCAGAAAAAAATCTTGTTGCAATACCAAAGGAGTTATTCTAGCATTTCTTCTGATTGTTACTATGTAAGAACATTTCATGATTTAATTGTATTTCTTAGCTGATTTTCATTTTTTACCAAGAATATGCGGGCAGAGTTGTTAAGTAGCGCCTATCAGTAGTAAAATGCAGTAAAGAAAGGACTGAGTTAAAAGGGGATACAAGGATTTGTAGGGAGCAAATGAATGGAGAGCAAAGCCAGTACGCTTTTCTGAAAGATGTTGTCATCATATTTGGCTGTGGTAGGGCATGCTTGAAATTAAAACTGCTGAAGCAAATGGAAAAGTCAAATTAGTTAAGAAGGTTCTAATGACAAATCCTATGGTATGAAGCTAGTCTGTGCTCAACTGGAATTCCCAAGAATTTCACTAGAAGTATTGCCTGGAAAAAGACTGGAGGGTTAGGCATTTGGATTCGAAGAAAATGGTGGGATGCTTCTGGGTTAGTTTTATGGAACATCATAAAATAGTGGGCTATAAAACCAGAGGTATATAATAAAACCAAACTGCAAAGAAAAACGATCTTTCTACTTTAACTGTGGGGGAAAATGTGACTTAGGAAATGAAGGAACAGTCTACATTTTGTGCAAATCCCTCTAACTGGCCAGTATTTAATGTAGGAAACCGAATGGGAGACAATAGCTTCTTTCACACTTCAGCATATTAATAACCTTTAGTTTGGAAAAATGAATGCTTGCTCCTAAAATGTTGAGTTTACAGGAATAATCTATTACCCACACTTAGCTTTCTGGACTTTTTTTTATGATGTCTGCTCCAAAAGTACTGCATCTTATCTCATCATGTTGGCCCACAACATCAGAAACAGATGATGGTGGTATGATTAAGGTTGAATCTTCCCACCAATATTCTATTGGTGCTGTATTCTGTTGTTGCTGTATGATAGATGGCAGCAGAGGGGCAGTCTGACAGAATGGCATCTGACATGGAAATGCATATGAAGTAAATGTGTGGAATTGTATTCTTCCATGCAGAAAAAAATGGCAGCCACTGACATTGCTGAATGCTTATGGAGCCCAGACAGTGGATGTGGGAACAGTGAGGTAGGGCATTCCAGCAGTGATGATAGCAACATGAAAGATTAGCCATGTTCTGGATGGTTATGCACAGCTGTCACATCATGAAATGAAGTGTCTCAATCACCTCATCTGTGCAAATTGGCTAGTGGTTGCCTATGTTGAAGTGTTTTGTAGCTGAGAATTTGTTTGATGAAACATTGTTATTAAGCTAGTTATTTTTTATTTTTTGAAATATTTATGAGGTATGAGAATGGGTCCAAGATACATGAGGAGACTTCCACCTGTGTCTACCTACGCCAAATATTGCTACAATACTTCCTCTTTCCTTTATGGCAGATACTGAAACTTATGGGTTTAAGGAAAAGAATACGAATACTCAACATAGAACATAAAAAATGTGTGTGAGGACATTGAGTATCAAATAAAACCATATTAACATTGAAGACAGAAATAGAAAACACATGACAAAATAAAGTAAAAGTATATCCATCTTGATTTGTGCAGATCATCTTTGTCTGGCATGTGCTGTGATTTTTTTGGATGTGATTCATCTCACACATGAGCACAACACCACCTAATGCCAAAAAACACAGTGTCTCAAATTAGTTATTGGTTTTAGCACTAATACAGTTATTCCTATGCTGAGCTGCCATTTGTTGAGTTCACTTAGGGCATGGGCAGAGTGTGCCCAAAACAGTAAGCAAGGCAGAGAGCTGTGCCTTGAGGCAGCCAAGACACCAAAGGACTTGTACAGCAGTTATAACTGCTCTAACGACTGCTGTGATTCTTTTTTGTGTTACTTGAGACATTTGCTAGAGGTATTTGTGCTTGACTTCTCAGTGATGCCTGGACAGTGCAGGTTTTGGAGAAAATCCTGTTTCACAGGATTTTCTAGGATTTCAGTCATCCAAAATGAAATTTGCCTGCTATGGCCATATTTTTGTGTTTTAGGCAAATTAGTCAAGTCTTCTAAGATGTGAGTAACTTTTTTTAACTTCATGAGAGCCATGTGTCTAGTTGGCCTGCAGGAAATGACTCCTTTCTGGTCTGCAAAGTGATCATGAAAGAATCTCTCTCATTCATAGAGCATAATAAGATTCAACAACCCTCATTTGGGAGACTGTGCCTTCAGGTTGTTGATAAGATTTCTTACCTCAGGTGCAGTGTCAAGCAAATGCAGCTTTATAGTGGTTTCAAAGTCATTTCAGGCCAGAAGTAGCCTTGGTGCATTTGTGCAGAGCTGTTTGGGCTGGTATTTGGTTATAAGACATTCTTTGTCTCTACTGTTCCGTTATCTACTGAACCTCTGCCTCAAAATGGAAAACTCATTTGAAGATTAAGCATCACAACTACTACACTGAATTTACATCCTGAAAGGACTCCTAGGCTTTGTAGAACTTCAAATGATGTAACATCTGTTTTTGTCTGTATTTTTTCATGGTCTTCTCAGTCAAATACTCATACTGATTTTTCACCCACCAGGATTCCAGTATTTCTCATTGATGTGATAAGTACAGATGAACAAGATATACATGAAGTGTCTGACTAGGCTTGGCCACACAATTACAAAAGGAAAAACCTTTCTGTTGAGGAAATCAGTCTGACTGAGACTGTTTTGTGAGAACATGTTTCTGTCAACAGCATTAGAGGAGAAAAGAGGAAAGCATTTTTCTTACATTCATCATATTTTGTTTTGACTTAACTACTCTTATACTTCTTTTGGTAAAAATGATACATTTGAAATGTAATTAAATCTTACAAAAGTAGTTTTTTATTATAAGAAGTCTGATATTTCTACTTCTTTTTTTTTCCTTTTGCTCCAGACCAACAGTGGAGGAAAATATTTGAAGCTCGAAAGAACTTCAAACTTTACAGAGGACAGAAATTCTGGTTTTGACAGACAGTGCTGCTTATTAGGCCTACGCTTCAAATTTTCTGAGTGCACTGGTTGATTTGAGACTGAATTATTGGAAGTTCTTAAGCATGGCATTTGTAGGGTGGCACTTGTAGGATGAATTCTGCCAGCCTGTGGTTTACTCTTAGGTTGATCACTGACAAATGTCAGTGTACTCATTAACCTTCCTGCTCCTTTATTTGCATGACTGGATCCACATGAACCCAAATCTCTGGCCTTTCCTGCAATCTGCTACAAAGCTACCTCAAAAAGGCCTTCTGATTCAGCTCATACAAAAGGAACTAGTGCAAGAACCATTACACAACATGTAAGGTATATATGTATTTTCCCATGTCAATCTCCACCCATCTAAGCCACTGACCAAGTATTAGGTGTGCCAAAAGACATCTTGTTAGACTCAGGTCAGTGTGGTAGTCATTTGTCTTCCTTGTCTTCATCTTAACGTTTACAACTTCCTCTTTTTCAGCAGTCAATTAATTGAGTTCTCAGAAACTGGCTGGGTTCCCTAGATATTTCCAAGATAAAGATGGTAATGAACAGTATAGCTAGCATTTAATTCTCTTTTGGGTTGAACTTCGAAAGATAATTGAGAAATATTTTCCATTTATATTACAATTTGTCCCCCAAAAAATATTTGTAAAAAATCAGGAAGTCAGTACCAGAAAATAGTCTTCCTTGTTGGATAACATCAAGGATGAATTAGGTGCTGTATCAACTGCACTAGCCGAAAGGACAGAGACCTTGACAGCTACCACATGCTCACAGACGTCTCATTTTATGACATGACAATATAGACATAAGCAGGAAAAAAAAAGAAAAAAAAAGTAAAAAATATATTAAAATGAAAGGCTAAAAGCAGCCTGTTTATTGTGGTTGCATTTCCTGAAATATTTGAAACTAATTGTATCATTAAGAATAGAAGAGCAATATTTTGTCGGGTACTTTTTTCTGGATTGGCTTCTAATTGGATGATAGGTATACATGACTTTCAGCTTCAGTCTGCCGCAAACCACCACCCTTTCTTTATACTTTGTGACCTATTGCCACAGCACAGCGTTTATAACAAAGCTAACAGACCTCTCTTTGTGTTCTTCACTGGTCAGTCTACTTCTTCAGACCTTCTCTTTAGTGTTTAAAGATGTATCTATATGCATGAGCTGTTGAACTTTTCGTTGACTTTTAGTGCTTATGAAAAGGCCAAAAGATAACTCCCAGGTCTTTTAAAATCTTCCTATTTCCTAGACAGCTTAGGATTGCTGGTTAGAAGCACTTGTAATTTCAGTTTTCTTCAAATGATGAGACCTATTCTGTGTGACCTGGCATTGGAGATGAGATGCATTCCGTGTCCTGCATCCAGTAATGTTTGAGAGGAGAATTTTGGCCAGGGTCTTACAGGAACTGGAAGCATCAAGTGAAAGGCTGTGTATCTCAGGAATCTGAGCTATTCAGTATGTCAACACCATTTGAAGAGCCATGTGTACGTCATGTTCTTGTTTGCAAGCTAATTAGATTACTTGTTTTGAAGGATGGATTAATGAATTAATCACAGGGTGCGGTGGATGTTTTTTTCTTAATGTTCTGAAACCAATTTAATATGAGCACTTTTTTTTTTTTTTTCTATGTATGATTCATCTCTGGACTGGGAAACACAGAAAGTGGAAATGTGAAAATGATAACCATGTTAGAAAATTACAATGGTAACCACAGCCATCTTTGGCAGAGCAAATTTTCTTTCATGTTATCTGGAATTGTAGTTAGTACCAGCAACCATGGAGGGAGGGAATGATATGAGAGCTTTTTAGTCAATAAATCAGAGCCAAATGGAATAGGGTGTGGTTTTGATTGCTCAAAATGTCAGACAGGTTTCTGGTTTGCAAAACTGAGACCACAGGTGGTTCGTGTCTTGATATCTTCTCATACTGCAGCATTTAAGGAAATTTAAGGATAATATTTTTGTCTTTATTTATGTCAGTTATGTTTTGGATAAAATTTTAATAGCAGAAAATTCACAAACCTCAGTTCATTCACTCAAAGGCAGAAGAAACCAGCAGGGGGTAGGATCTGGTCCAAGACTCTGCTGGTCACCTAAGCAGCTACACTAAGTCAAGCATTTATATGTCCATGTATATTTTCACCTTTTTCTGGTTTTCATTTTTCTAGTTCCAGCCAGTTGCCCATCAGTGGGTCAAACTGTGCATGTCTTTGGTCCTCTAACCCACTCAACCAAGTGTCGTGGGATCCTGGCAGCTGGCACAAGTAGGAAAGGAGTATGAGTGTTGGGCCACACCAACGTGTGCAGTTCTGAGCAGGACAATTGAATGAGCCACAAACAAACCGGTATTCAGAAAATGAAAGGTGTAGCCAGATTTTTGAAGCTATTTGCTTCAATAAATAGAGATAGAAATATATGTCTGGGGCAGAGATAAGGAGCCCTAGAAGCTTTTTGAAGTGTCTGGGAAATTCCCACTCTATCAATTGGAGTTGGGTAGCTACGTACCAATAACCAAACACTTCTGTAAATGTGGTCTTTGTTTCTCAGTCCTTTCTAGTTCCAATTTTTCCAACTTCAGTGTGGCCAGCACTCTGTGCAGATATAGCGTGTGCAGCTGCTTTCCTTGTGACCTTCATTTGGTTCTCCCTTATCACTAAAACCAAGGAAATGACAGCATTACTGGTGAAGGGGACACTGTAGAGACTAAATATGTTTCATTAAGGTCTCTCTGAGACAAAACAGTTTCCAGAGTTGTTGAGTTGTTGGTTATGAAAATAATCTTTTTTTTTTTTTTTTTTTTCCCTGCAAATTGAATGACTGCTAAATGGAAACTTAATGACCAAAGCAAAGAAAAATTGAGTCCAAACCATCTTTTGGAGCGTGGTCTGAAATGATCCAACGGTCTGAAAGAAAATATGAACAGGGTTTAAAACAGCAAATGAATGCTAGTCACAATGCATCCTTTTCCTGGGTATTACATGTATTTACTTTTGCATTATAACTTCTCTTCACATGTGCTTAGTTCAAATGCCATCTAATAGAGGAAGAGCTGTCACAGTCATTCAGCAGTAGAGAAAGTATGGAAGTTGTGCTTTGCTGTGCTTTATGGGCATTCACTCCAGCACTACTCAGACATTTCATCAGCTAGAAAACAAAATATTCTTTATTTTTAATGATTTTGGATCCAAAAAAAAAGAGAAAAGTTGGACAAAAGTATTACCCTTAGGCTGCTGCTGTTTCCATTTCCTATTTCCTTTTGCTGTCTGTAGATGAGCTGACGCATTATAGTGCTGTAATACTGCTGTGTGGCCAAAAAGGTCATCTTGTAGTGCTGAAGGATGTAAGTCCATCTTGGTCCTCAAGCTCGATCTCTGCCCACAGTCATTTCCCTATCCCTGCTTGGAGCAATTACACCAGCACTGTCCCTGCCCGGCTGTGATTTGCCACCCAGCTGTGCCCAGCACTGGCTCTAGTATCGTCCCCAAATCCAGCAAGGGCTGTGGCTCATGCTGGGAACAGGGATTTCCCCCAGCAGTGGTGATGGGAAGAACCCTGATGCCTAGACTCAGCTTGGTCTCTAGATTCCTGGCTGTGTCCTCAGAGAATTGATTTGCATTTCTGGTACTATGTTACTCTTCACTTAAGATAAATTCAAACTCCACATAGCATCTGCTCCAACCCAGCTAATTCCCACAGAGCAAGATGCCAGGTGCTGCATTCCCTGGCTCTACAGGAGCACTGCAGCAGGAACTGCCATTGTACAGCAGGTGAAGCCCGCTGAGCCACTCCATTCCCTCCCTCCTCCTTCCCAGATGAAGATTTCCCAGCAAAGGCACCAGCATCAGCACACAACACACCTTTAGACATCTCTTGAGCCTGCAAGTGTCATTTTATATTCTACTCATTTACCTTTTACAAGTGCTGGAAACATGCCCTGCCTCTCTTTTGGAGCCCTCTGAACTGCTTTCTGTGGGGTTCTGCAATTTGCCATGGATAAAATCTCAATTTTGAATGCTGTTAGGTGCTCGCTATCACATTTAAAGGCACAATTCTGTCTGCTGGCAATAGGACCGTTAAGTACAGGTGTCTGCTCAAAACTAAGGCAGTAAGAGTTTGACAATGCTCTGCCAGCTCCATTTCAATAGGTTTACGAAGATCTCCTTTGTTGTGTATCTGGAGATGAGAGCAGCTTTCCATCAGCTTAACCACGGAGTGCAGTCTGTAAATTTTTTCCCAGTCTCAGTTTGAAAAAAAAGATTCAAAATTGACAAAAACAAAACAAAACAAAACAAAACAAAAAAACATTTTACTTCACTGCTGCTTTTACATTTTCCAGGTGTTGCAACTTTAAATAGTTCTGTGGAAATTAGAATTTATTCTAATTCACACTGTACAGTTTTCTTTCATCACAGCTTAGACTAGTTAACTATAAAATGACGCAAAAATGCCATGAGAAGATCAGTTAAGGAGCCCAGTTTAATTGCCAGTATGAAAGTGACATGTGGATTAGGCTTACAGTAGCACTTAATACATCAGAAGGAAGAACATCTAAGCTATCCAATATCTGTAAGTCTAAATAAGAAGATTTTAAAATTCCTTCTTCAAGATAAATCAGTCTCACTTTACTTCATTATCACTTTATATTTTGACAGAAGAGGGTCTTGAAAATGATACTAAAGTCCATTTTTTTCAAAGTTGCAAAGAACAACTCCTGATAAAACCTAGTCAAATCAATGCCTTTAATACTAAGACAAATATTTTTCAATGTTTTCCTATAATAGGCTTCAGAGCACTTTTAATGTCTATCCTATGTGGAGACACACTGGAGTAAAGCAGTGAATTAGTGAGTACTTTCCCAGAGGAGAGACACCTATTGCTTCACCAGAACACACAGTCACTGATATTGAGCATCCAACAGTAGTGTGGGCACTGAAATAAAAGTAGGGAACATTTTTGCTGGGATTTTTGCTCATTGACTTGCACCCAGCGATAAGAATTGAAGAAGAACACAGGCAAAGTGCCTCACGCTAGTTCCACACCACGTCCTTATCTCTAAATAGGAGAGATATGGGTGGACTATTAGGTGGGTAAGAAATTGGTTGGATGGCCACAGCCAGAGTGTTATTTCCGACAGATCCATGTCTAGGTGGAGGCTGATGATGTGTGGTGCACCCCAAGGGTCTGTACTGTACTTTTACATCTTTATCAGTGACGTAGGCAATGGGATCGGGTACATTCTCAGCAAGTTTGCAGATGACACCAAGCTGAGTCGTGCAGCTGATAAAACTGCTGATAAATCTGATAAAAAGAAGGAGGGGATGCCATCCACAGGGACCTAGACATACTTGAAAAGTGGGCCTATGTGAATTTCATGAAGTTCAACAAGGCCAAGTGCAAGGGTTTGCACTTGGGTTAAGGCAATCCCAGATATGCATACAAAATGGGAGAAGAACTCAAAGAGAGCAGCCCTGCCAAGGACTTGGGGAAATTTAGGTCGGATAATAGGAAGAAATTCCCAGAGAGTGATGAGGCACCGGCACTGCTGCCCAGAGAGACTGGATTCCCCATCCCTGGCCGTGCTCAAGGACAGGTTGGATGGGGCCATGGGCAGCCTGATTTTGTGAGTGGCAACACTGCCCACAACCCCCAGCAAGGGGTTGGAACTGGATGATCTTTGAGGTCCCTTCAAACCCAAGCCATTCTGTGATTATATGATTTTAAAGCAGGTACACCTGCTGCTGCAGTCAGAGAACACTGCTCAGTGCCAGACCACTGTCCTGAAGCTGAAGGAGGTTGTTGCAATGCTTGGACTCTCTTCAGGTCCTGTTGAAATCATGGGAGTGTCCTTCTGGCTGGCACAGTGGGAGCTATGCAGACTCCCTCTGCTCCAGTATGGCAGCTCATGTCCCTGGGAGAGCAATAAATACTATTTGTCATCACTGTTTTTCTCATCTGACTTCTTCCTCCTTTTAGAGAGAAAAAAATTGAGTAAATGTCTTGGTAGGAAAAAAAAAAAGCAACTCAAAAGCTCTTGCTAGTCTTGCTGCTTTCTTCTGGATGAATTTTTATATAGTACGTTTTTTTAATACTGCTAAAAAAAATCAAGATTTCTGCTTGTTGAAAACTACTACAATGATAGGAAGCTTTATAACGAGGTATATTTTTCACACTTGCTCTCTTGACTATTTAAGTAGCTTTTATTAGTATAATTTATCCTCTTTATCTGGCTTCCCACACTCAGAGAAAAATATCCCGTAGAAAATAGCACTCATAAGCATTTATAAGTTACTGTGAGTTTTAGTACTATGCTTCGTATTAAGCATTAAAAAATCTAACTTGGGCACTGGCCTCATAGAGAAGCTGCTGCACTTCGCTAAGCAAGCAATACCTCACCACTCAGAAAGCTCACCAAGCAAAAAAGTTGTAACTCTGCTGCCAGACCTGTGAGAGAACTTCACCCGTAGCTAATGTAGTAAGGCCTTCATTAAGGATTGAGCATGAGAAAAAATAAGGGTTAATATTGCTGTATACTCACAAGCTTGACGACCACAGCTTATGATCACATCAGTTGCCTAATATCACAAGCAACACACTTTCAGACTTCTTGTTTACTTGGATTTTTTAATATCACTGCTGTTCATTAGGTTTTATATATTATGATTAATACATCTCAGCAATTAAGTAATTTATTAGATGATGTTACTATACAGGACCTCCATAAAAAATGAGGCCTGTTTCAATAGAAGCAAGTATCTCTGAGCTAATTACCAACAGTGATAGTTATGCATAATAATACAAAGCTTTCTAGAAAGATAATGAAGTAGATTTTGCTTTCAGTAACACTAATGTAAATACCCAGTGATTCTGGCACATCTGCATTGTGGTTCTTGCAGTTTTGCAAAACCACAGCTGCAGTACATTTATGTAGTGCAACAGATTTCTGGTCACTGCCTGAATAACAGAGAGCTGCCCTCAGCATATGGCTTACCTTAAGCTTAGGGATCAAATCTGTCACCTGTGATTGAGATGCAAGTTCACAGATTTATTTTTTTTTAATGTGGCCCATTGTGTTTAGTGAACAACTGTTCATTAAAACATTCCACATTTTCCACCTCCTCAGCTGAAAGATCAGTAGAGGAATGGAGACATTTCTGGCAGTAGGAAATCCAATTCCAGCAACGCAATGCCAACTGACTGCTGTTTTGATCTTGATGCATGTAATTGTGGGAAAGTCATTTATTAGGGCTGTCACTGTTAAAATGAGACATACTGAAATTTAGCCTGCCATCATTCAGCCTATCAGTAAAAAAAAATATTTCCACATGGATTTTTTTTCTCTTTTTGACATTTAAAGTTCCACTGACATACAAAGATGAAGACAGTCTCCTCCTCCTGAAATATTTTGCAAAGCCATTCCCTGAGTGTTGTCACAGACTAAGGATAAAGAATCAATGCAAATTTTCCTTTTTATGGAATTTTGATGCACTTCTTCACAAGACACCACTAACAAAAGAACCAGAATTGTGTATTGCAAAGGAAAGTTAAAGATCAGTGATCATATTTGCAATGGCATTTAGTCAAATCAGCTTATTTCAGCAGCTGCTGCTAAGCAGCAGTTATGACTGTTCCATGTAAATCATTAGTCATGAGCTTCCGTGGAAGTCTACCTGCGCAAGACAAGATGAACCCAACTGATTATAATCACTGTTTCCCTCCTCTGCAGCAGAAATTTGCGCTGTGACACACTATGGCAGCTGCTGGACACTGGCTACTATAATAAAAGTTAATTTGCAGGATGGTGTGAGCAGCATTAATTTTCAACGTGGCAAAATGCTAACAGTTGACCCAACCTTGGGCCATTGTTGTTTCATCAGCAAGCTGAAAAAGGAAGTAAATCATGAGTCATATAAAATGCTGTAGATAATAGGGAATTATTTAGGTTAGTCAAAGCCACAGCAGGAGGCTGGAGGGATACCAGAGTAACTTAAGCACATCAAACAAGGCAGCATGTTGGCAACTGAAATTCTTCAAATTCTTTAAAAAAGAAAAAAAAAGAGAGAGAGAGAGTTCAAGGCTGAAAAGAAAGTACAATTTTTATTAGGTAGAATAGCAGAAGAGAGGCTGAAAGAAATTTCCACAGCTGTTATCTAGCTCTATTAGGGAACCCTGCAAGAATAAAAAATGTTTTAGATTAAAATATTTGGTACTAGGTAGGTAGGAGATTCAAACCTAAGCCTCTGATATTTCATAGAGTAGCCTATAAACAGGCCCTTGGACTCTGAATGTTTCCTGCACGGAAAGAGCACAGGGAGATCTATACTGCAGAGGCAGTAAAACTGAATTACAACTTCTGAAATGAGCTTCTCTTTCCAACTCAGTCTGCAAGCCATAACAAATGCAGCTGGGGCCTCCCAAACCATAGTACCAGGCATTTAGAGGGACACTCTGAGCTGTCTATGCCAGAAGCAGCCAAAATTCACAATCTGAGGAAAGGGATGGGGGCAATGTCCATTGGACAGTGTGTTTCATCTCACCCAGGGAGCTGTGATCACTCCCTAGGCCAGAGAAGCCCCAGCTGAAATCCTGGCAGTGCCAGGCCAGCACACCCCAGACTCACCTCAGCTCGGGTTTGAGTCACAGGAGAGGGCTAGGATGAAAGATCCACTGAAATAAGGTGTTTCTTTTGAGACTAATTAGCAGAAATGGTGTGGGAGGAAGACTACAGCAAGCAGTTTACTGCTTCAGTTGCAAGCACAGGGATGAGAGAAAAATCAGAATGAAAAAAATCTTACTAGTTTTCCTGCCACATTCCTTCACTGAAATGGGGATAAAGCAGGCACCTGAAACCTTCTAGCTGGAACAAAAAGGAATTTCACATGTCAGCCCACCATCCTCACAAACGCTAATCGGGCAGCATAGCATCAGACAGGACAGCCAGCAGCAGTCATCTGAGCCAAGCACCCCTTCCACAGCAGCTCCTAATGGAGCCAACTGAGCCATAAAAGCTGCCACGAATGAATGACATCATGATGGCTTTCTTCACATGAAGACTTCAGCATAAGGAAATAATTTAAGAGACAACTAAACTCTACTAGTCATAATTAGTAGATAATATATTCCATAACACATATTGGTGCATGCAAGTCATTCAGGGTAATTAACAGAATCATACGAAAGAAAACAAGCTGTTCTTCAAAAAAAATTTATTAATATTACATATCAGTCCATATTAGAAAACATTGTAGGTGAAATGAATTGAAATTCAGACATGGCTCAAACACAAAATGTGAAAGTGCAATATATTGCCACAGGCATAATCTAACATGAGAAATACAACAGTGCCTCAGATTATGTGAGATTTGCAGAAGCTTCTGGATTTTTTGAGCACATCCCACAAACATCACTATCAAGACTTTCAACAGATATGTTCAGTGTGTTTAATTAAAAAAAAAAAAAGAAAAATACTGATGTATGTCACAAGAGGATCTGGAGCATGACTTTGTCATGATGTTTGAAATTTCAACTAAGTAACATCTACATTTTCCTTTTAATACTCAGGTAGGTTACTCACTGTCTTTGATTGGAGTATTTGGCGAAATATCCCTAATTCCAATTCTCTTTTGTGGGATGAACCATTTATGTTTATATTTCTTGTTACAAAGGCTGAAAGGTTTTGACTATCAATGCAACTGTAAAGGGTAAAGACTGTAAAGACAGTGTCAAAATATGTGAAATGGCAGGGCTACGAACCTCTGAACACACTTCTGAAAGGTTCCCTCTCTTTAGCAAGCAGAAGATATATAAAAAGAAAAAATTCCATTGCAGAGACTTTGCTTTGTATTCTCCTTAGTGTAACTAAGACAACTTTTTTCAAATCTTAACTGATTTTAACAGCTGAAATATTCTCCCAAGGCAGTAGTAACATTCCCCCATAAAAACATGGAAATCTAAATATCTGGCAAAGTATTACTGTGAATACAACAGAGTAGAAGAACCACAATTAGGTTCATTCTGCTTCTATTAAACGCAGTCCTTTATAAAAAGTAAGTTGGAAAACAAGCAGTTCTGAAAGACAGAACTATATGTCAATGTATAAATCTGTGGAAACTATAATACAAAAAAAAAAAAAGAGTCAAAGTGTTTCAAACACACAAAGGCACGTTAGATTTAAGACTTCGGGTTACGTGTCTGAGGCTTTTTGATCAGTTTTCTCAACATTTTTCTGCGGAGTAGATTTCTTGGCTTGTTGATGGTTGGCTTCTGACTCCCTGCTAAGAAAGTAAAGGAAGTAGTCAGCAAAGCAGAACGACAAAGTTATTATTACTCTTCACTGTTTGGACTTCTTTTTATTATTTATTATGCTGTTAAACCAGTTGAACCCAATAACAACAGCCATGTCAGAAACTGTAAAATGAGTTCTGGACACTCTATTCTCACACACAGTAAGGTTTCTAGTGCATCCACTATGGCACTGTTCTCTGTTTTTGCTGTTTGTTCTTTTCCAGAGAAAGAATGCAAGCCTAATCTAGCTGCCCCACAGGAACACCAGAATGGAAGTACACCCTACACTACTTGCAAAAGAAAAAAGAAAACTATTGCTTCATTTCTTTGATCAACAAAAGGGCAAAGTCTAATTATAACCAGTGCCTGTGGGAGATGGAAAAAAGGTAAAATTATCTGAGTTCCTGCACAGAACAGGCTTTCCATACAGATGCTGCAGAATGCTCCAAGGCAGTAGCCAGGGTTATTTCCAGAAGAGCTTACAAAAGCCACACAAAACATGCGAGTATATATTCCTGAAAGCCAGTACTTGACAATGCCGACTGAAAAATCTTTGCCACCGCATTGCCTGTTTATCTGCACAGTGGGCCCTGCATCCAGTTTCCTGTTCATTTGCTTTGACTGCAACTGTTTTCTATTCTAGTCTTTTAAAATGAAATTATTTAGGTACCTTGTCATTTCAAGAGCTACAGATCAAGTTAAACAGAAGTTGCATATATACATATGAGAGGTTAACCGATTACAACTTCAGACTCCAAAAGGTTACAAAAAGATACTAGGCAGGGGAACTTGGGAAGGAGAGAAGAATAGATTAAGTTGCCTTAAAGATTTACTTAATGTTGCTGTACACTCCCAAGCTATAGAAATGTATATGTACATTAATTAACACTAATTATGCCTTAACTATGAGCCTCAGTTGACCACACCTTACTGAATTTTGAAATGCACAAGTTATAACCAATCCTTTGAGTTTTCCTATCTGTTGCACTAATAACAAGACATAACTTTTCTTCATGCCTTTCTTCCCTGTGAAGAGGGAGTAGAGGAGAGCCCTCAGAGTGATTGTGGTTGAGTGTATGCGGGGGCAGAAGACAAGATGCTGAACAGGTGATTTCCTTCCTCTTCTCTTTTTGCATGGTTAGGCTGGAGCCTGTCCCTACCACTTGCAGAGAGTAATAGATGCAAATTAGGTAATCATAGGCATCTCTGATAGGCTTAGCACACCATTAGTATCTCCCTTATAACGCCAGAATGGCAGAGACACAGTCAGAGTGGTATGCCACAGAAATAGTACTGCCATGAGTAACTGGCAGGCAATATTTTTACTTCCAAGGTCAGTACTCACAGCTCTTCAACTACCAGCTTCAACAGCCATGGACTTCAAGCCCAGAACTGGATAATCCTCTACTGACTTAAGCCTTCCACACACCTTAAATACAGCTGTACTTGGGCACTATAAATGTTTCATGTTTAAAACAGAGATGGGCTTTGGTGTTCTGTTGTTTTTTTGTTGTTGTCTTTGTTTTTTTCAAAGGCAAAGTATATGTTAGACAGCCCTAATTTTTCCCCCTTAGCATAAAGTTTTTTTTTTTTTTTTTGAGTTTTGAGTTTTGTACTGTGTCTGCTTCCTGACTGTTCTGGGGATTTACATTAATTATGCTTCTCTCTCTCACAGATTTACATATCAAATCAATCAGAGTATTAGATCTGCAATAGTGGGTATGAACATATGACTGTAGCTAACAGCACAAGTTTTGAATTACAAGCACAAGAAGCTGTTTTGAATAAAATCATTAAGAAAAAAAAAACATCCCAACCCTTCCCCCCATGCCTCAGATTCAACACAAGTGATGAGGCAGAAATCTTTAGCAATGGGAATGGGAAGTGGGAACAGATAGCAGAGAATCAAGAGAAGATTTAGTTGCTAAAAATGCTAAAGAAAAAAGTAAATTGATTTCACAACTTGCTTTAATCCCACTTTAAAGTATCTGAAAGAAAGTAAATTAGTGTTTAGAACTGTTTAAATACTGATTCCTTGTGGGCCCTACTAAATTAAAGTCTTTTCACGTGCCTTTCTCCACATTTCATTTAAAAATTAAAAATCGTATAACCACCACACATTACTCTTTTCTCATATGAACAATTTAGCATTGCATCTCAGTTTTCCCTTTCTTTGAGACTACTGAGTCCAAACCGTAAAAAGCATACATTTATAAAAAAAAATGGTGAGTAAAAGAACACACTGAACACCTAGTACTGGTATATGGATTGGTTTATCTGCTTTTGACTGACAAAATACCAAGGAATCTTACCTTTTCTACAGACGTTGTAGCAATCTACTTCAGTAACAAAGTTGTTGGCATTTCCACCACAGCCAGTGTACTTGAACTCCTTGCACGATTTACTCGTGGCGTCATAGTAATAACGGGGCACAGAAGAGGAGCACAATCCTTCATCTTTTGGGCTATAGCATAACAAGGGGCCAGCTTGAAAAAGAAAAAGGAGATGATTTATATAATCTCTATGCCTAGCATATTAAAACTCTGCAATCAGTTTGGTTGCTAAACACCTATTACTCCCATTGAACTGATATGAGTGCTACCAATGATTTCAGAGTTACTGCATCCTATTCCTATGAGTTATACATTGGAGAAAGCAGCAGGCAGTCCCAGAAAACAAGCTTAGTAGTCCACAAGTGAAATTCATCCACTTTTCCCAAATGCAGTGCTGTATTTGGAAGAACAGAAAGAAATGTTCATGGGAGATAGAGTGCAGTCTGATTCCATGTTTACAGGAACACAATAGCGATTCCAGTGGAATTACCTCTGTAGGTGAGAAAGGTACGATTTACTCTGTCCTTGCTACAGTTTTGCTAGTAAATCCTACTCACTTGTTGCAAGAAATAGAAAACCTCACCATATTTCTTACTAGAATGTTTAACAAAATCTTACTTCTGTTGCTATAGACTTTTTACTAACAGAAATTAAAAATAATTTTCTGTTTGCTTAAGGAAAAGGTGACAATCTCTTATCAACCAAAAATAACTATCTCATCGAGCGCTAATAAAGCACAGGCAGCAACACTATTTTGGTATCTCTCTGCTCTTCAAAGGCACTGTCCTGCAACAGGTATTAACCAGATGGTGTTTATGAAAACATCCATCTACAGTCACGTCCTCATAATTACCCTCTCTCCTCTTAAAAGTTGGTACGGAGAGGCAGGGAAGAGCCATACCAGACGAGGCAAGAAATCTTCCATTGATAGCTGAATTAGGTGGTGTGGAGTTTTCAGCACTCCCAACAGCATCCCTCAGGCTTGAATTCATAAAGGGACCTCTGTATATATCAGGACATCACCTTCCTGACCATGATAGCCACAGCACCTTAGACATGTGCCCCAGCACAGATCTCCCACCTCACTGCCCTTCAGCTTACAGGTGCACAGTTCCCTAGAAGGCAAGAGGCTGGCTGGGTGTAGCTGTGCTCAAATTTGAAGTCACTATATCAGAATAATAGAGTGCTCTTGGTAAAAGGCAGGTGAGAGCAGCCACACACCACAACCTGAAGACAACAATAAGCATCTGTGCTACAGAAGTCTTAAAAAACACCACTGTGCAGGTATCTAGAGCAAAATATCAAATAAAGTATCATCTTCATATCGCTTTCAAACCATCTAGTTTATTAAGGATTTGGAACAACCGTTACTTTTCTCTGGCAGACAGTGATCCACACAGGACTGCAGGTCCTTGAAGTTGTTGCCGTTCCCGTAGCAGCCCCCGTAGACAAACTCCTCACACCTCATTGAACTCAAGTTGAAAGCGTATCTTCTTATGTGTCCTCGGCAGGGCCCTGTGTCAGCCTCCATCCGGCACAGTTTAGGCACCTCTGCAACAAAAACAGTTCCACAGTCAGTAAAACCACCCCTACATGCCCTCCTCCCAACAGCACAGCATTGCATCCTCACTAAAACCAACCCTTCGTGCCCCTGTCCCAGCAGCACGGTGCTGCACACTGAGTGTGGCCGTGCCAGTTGTAGCAAGACCCGGCTTGTCCCAGCATCTGCACTCCACAGTAACATGGGATAAGCTTTACAGGAGGAATCTGACGCATTAATTAGACGCTTGTTATAATACTAAGATTCTAAGGAAGGCGGTACATCCCGTGCACTCCAGTCTGACACAGCTCCCTGCATACAGGCTGGTGCAGCTCCCCAGGCACAACGCCCCCCGCACCCCGGGGGCTCTCGGTGCTCCGGACTCACTCTTGATGGTCCAGCAGCTCTTCTCGCAGTCGTCGTAGCTGAGAAAGTTGTTGGCGTTGCCGTGGCAGCCGCCGTAGCTGAACTCCTGGCAGCTCTGCGTGTACCTGTCGTAGTACCAGCGCGGCACCAGGGCGCGGCACGGCCCGTCGTCGGGGGGCAGCAGGCAGGCGCGCTGCTTCTCTGCGGAGACACAAGGCCGGGGCTGAGGGCACCCTCGCGGCGGCGGCCCCGGCCCCGAGCGCCGCCCGCGCCCCGCTCCTACCTGTGAGACCGCGCGGCGCCAGCGCGGCACAGGCCAGCGGCAGCAGCAGCGCGGGCAGCGGGAGGCGGCGGCCGGCGGCCATGTCGCGGCGGCGGGCGGGAGGGAGGGAGGGACGGCTGGCAGCAAGGTCCCGGGAGCGGTCAGCGCTGCCCGGCCCGACGGCAGCGCTTTATATGCGCCGACACGGCTTCCCCGGGCCGCCTCCCTCCTTGCGCATTTGGTGGGAGGGGAAGGGGTGATTCACGGGGCAGCAGGTCGGCGGCGGGGCGCGCGCCTGCGTGAGCCCCGGGGACGGGGGGGAGCTCTGCCGGGCTGCGGGGGGCTTGGCGGGGCTCCACGGCCGTGTTACGGGACGGCGCCCGAAGAGAATTTCCTGGTAATGACGGATCTGGGATGCGTACGGCGGAGCCCGAGACGGGCGCGGGGCGGCAGCAGCCGGCGGGGCTCCGCCACACCGCCCTACAGCCGGCCGCCTTCAGCTGCCCCGGCACCAGGGAACGAGCCGGCGTCGGGGCCTGGAAGCGCCGATCGCTGAAGGGATGAAACCTCTGGATGGGTCTCAGGAGGCATCACGGCTTGGTTTATCCTGAAGATAACCCCAGCAGGCATCCAGGCCCCGAGGGAAACTGTGTTCCGTGTACCGTGCACGACTGCTGCCTGCTTCTGACAGGATTTTGCTTTCTACAAAGGCAAGAAAGAGGAGCAAATTCAACCCCCCAAAACCTAGATGACTTCTCTTGTTTTTCTTGAAAAATCTCCCAGTTGCTCAAGAATAAGAAGCTGCTTTAGTTAAAACACAGAAACATACAAAAACACACACAAAATTACATCAACAACCGAACAGAATCCTGGTTCAATGTGATGCATCGCCAGGAGACACATCTGCTGTATTTCAGGATCTTATTGCTATGGCCGTTAATAGCATGCCCTCATTTTTGGGTAAACTTATTAAGCACAGTGACTGTCATAAAGCTTCAGTTCCTCCAGTAGGAAAAAAAAAAAAAAATCCACCAGATTTTCTATTTCCAGAAAAAAAAGAACAACAACAACTAAGAAGGCCATCTTTCTCTCAGGTGATTTTTATACAATCAGGCTGATGTCCTTTAGCTTTCATTGGATTTTGTTGGAATTGCACAGGAAGCCATTGAAATGCCACTTCAAACAATAGCAGCAAAATGAGTGCTGTCACGCTAATACCATTTTCCATTTCCTCTGTGCATACACACATACAAAACAAAGTTTGGATTAAACCTGTCTATCCATCAATCCTGCAGCGCGGTGTGGCATTTACTCAGCTGCTCCTCTGCTGTAACAAAGTTCACTTAGATGAGGTAGGTATTTGTAAAAACATACGAACCTGAGGAGCAACTAACAGTGAGCGGTGAGAGCCTTCATTAGCTACAGTCAGCAGAAGTAGTCATATCTGCAGGTGGCTGCTGCAGGTTTTCCATTGCTGGGCTCTGATGCCCTCCTCCCACCGGCAGCCCTCAGCTCTGGCCCCCCTGTGCCCCACAATTCTCTATACCCACTCCATGCTCCCAGCAAGGGCTGTGCTGCCCAGCCAGCAGCTCCTTGGTAGCACTGCTCTGAGTAGCACTGTGGCCAGCAGAGGCGTGGGGATGACAGCATAGGTTGTAGGGATTAGGAACTGCACGTGGATAACAGCCAAAGGGATGGAGGGGAAGAGGAGCTGATTTTAGTGAACTGAAATAAATCTGATGTAAACCCTGTGAACACTTATTGGAGCAGTGGCAGAGGAAGGAGGTGTAAATCATGGCATCCTGCTGTACTGCTTACATCCGGTGGGTGGGAGAGGGGCAGGTAGTGTCCTTGTGACTATAGCAGCCAGAGGTGGAAGGAGGAAGGGGGATGACTGCCTACAGGGGCATTTCAGGTTCTAAAAACCATATGGGTTCACACATGCCCTCTCAAAGGCTGCATCTAGGCCTGCAGCTTTGCTTGGTGTGAAGGGCTGTGGCTGTGCTGATTCCATATCTGCTGGCATCATATGAAAGCAGCTGCCAAGAGCAGAGATGCCAGGGCACAAACAGGGTGAAGGGACACTTGTTGCAGAGAGCGAGTCCTCTGCTCAGGGTCTGGATCTCAGCAGTATATGCAAGCAACGAGAGGCTTTCTTAAGTCCTTTTTGTGCTTTCTGAACCCACCACTCGAGTGTACCCCATCCCCAGCACCCAGCACAGCTGCAGGACCCCGTGTGCTCTGTGCAGTGCTGTGGCATGCAGAGCTCTGTTTTCCACTGACAGCCTGACCTGACAGCTGTTCCTTCTCCTCTCTGCCTTTCAGTCTGATCTGCCTGTAGTTTTAACACAGAACTTTGGGGGAATGAGCCCAAGAAAAACACCTGCTGCGATCAGCTCACCTCTCTCAGCACGCCAGCAGCACACGACCACGGAGCACTGAGGTACAGGAGGAGCAGAGGAGAGGGCTGAGTGCTGGGCAGCCCCGGGCCGCCTCTGCCCCACGGGGCGAGGAGGGGAGCGGGTGCCGGCAACCCGCCGGGTGCGGGGCGCTGACGCCCCGCGGTGCGAACGTCCCGAGCGCGGAGCCGGGCGGGCCATAATCCGATTAGAGGGGATTAGCCCGGAGTTTAAAGGCCGGGCGGCGCGGGGCAGGGTGCCCGGCGCGGTGGGGAGGAAGCGGTCGCCGCGGAGCAGCCCGGCGGCACCGGGTGAGTGAGGCCGGGGGCGGGCCGGGGGCGGCCGCCCCGCCGTCCCACCGTCCCACCGCCCTAGCGGGGGCTCCGGGCCCGACGGCCTCGCTGCCCAGCGGTAACCCTTTGTCCTCCCTCCCTCCTCCCCTCCCTCTCTCCGCGCTCTGGCAGCGCACACCATGCCGGCGATCAACATCGAGGATCTGAGCGAGAAGGACAAACTGAAAATGGAAGTGGAGCAGCTCCGGAAAGAAGTGAAGCTGGAGAGGCAGCCGGTGAGCAAGGGGCCCCCGGGCGGGCCGGGGGCTGGGGCGGGGGCGGGGGGCGGCCGGGCAGCCCCGGCGCGGTGCCGTCGGGCGGCGGCGGGGCCGGGCGGGCAGCCCCGTGCGGAGCCCGGCGGGGTGGAGCGGGAGGGCCCCGTCCCGGCGCGGCGCGGGGGTGCTGCGGGCCCCGCCGCGGGAAGAGGAGCGCTGTGCTCTCCCCGACGGCTCTTGCCCAGATCCCCTCCGAGCGGCCGTGCCGGGAGAGGCAGAATTCCCCTCCTGTGTAAAAGGCACCGAGGCGTGCGGGGTGCCGTGGCCGGCGGGACGCCCCCGGGGAGAAGGGTAGAAGCTGAGGGGCCGGTGCTCCAGAGCTGAGCTCCGTCCTGCTGCGTTCAATGGGAGCACTATGCTTTCTATCACACTGGTAATTTCTTTCCACAGGTGAATAGTTTCCGGTGGATTTTATTGCTGTTGTATTATTGCACATTTTCTGTAAATGGAAGAACACAAATGATCTTGCTCCATGATAAAAGTTTTTTGTTGTTGTTTGTTTGTTTTAATTCTATATGCCAGCAGGAGAAAAAATACGTCTAGACAAACTATTTATTTCAGACTAAAAGTGAGTTTATATTAGGGGATCAGTGGAATTGTTTCTGTGTACTAGGTCTAGGTACATAGCCAACAAAGTAAGAAAGCCACAATTATAACAGACTCACAGAATGAATCACGGAAAGACTTGGCTTGTAAGGGACCTTAAAGTCCACACAGTTCCAACCCCCTGCTGAGGGCTCGTGTCTACCCACTACATCAGGCTGCCCAGCACCCCATCCAGCTCAGCCTTGCATGTCTCCAGCTTCTCTGAGCAGTGCCAGTGCCTCACTGCATTTTAGGTGTCAGTTAAATGTCAGTGGTTGCAGATGTTATGGTCTGTTGATCCAGAAGTATTAAGGGCTGCACATCTGAGTACTAGAGACACCTGGGTCATCCCTCAGAGCATTCCCAAGCTCCTGAAGTACTCTGTAGAATGCATAGATTTTGATTTTCTTAAAAAGAGATTAAAACTCTTTATGTAAATAAATATATATTTAAATATTCTGAATAGTCTAAATATTCTAATACTTAGTCAATATATTCTCATATTCTAATATGCCAAAAGACTTTGGGGAAATGGGTATTTTGAAACCATCTGCAGTAAAGCACAGTCAACATCCTCAATTTCACCTCTGCACTGTACAAAAGCTTCACAGTGAGAATGAAGTCTGTGTTGTAGGCATCACAGCTGTACCACAGCTAGAGGTAGTTAGGCTTTATTCTGCACACCCTGTGGTTGAAGATTAACCCTGAGCTACTTCTGATGGCTCAGAGGCTGTGACACAGCGGGTAAATTCACCATCTCACTTGGCATAACTTTACCTATGGAGTAAGATATAATTATGGAGGAAAGCTATGAGCCTTAAATTAGAAATAATGGCCCCTGTCGGCCTGGCAGCAGCTGGATTCTGTTGCTGACTGCGCTGTTGTGTCTGTGGGTTGGCAGGCACAGAGCAGGGAGCTGTGCTTAGAGGCGTCCCTTATCCAGGCACCTGAGGACAGTGTCTGTTCCACAAGAAGGGAAGTGAGAGGTGTGTGTGGTCAGGGTACAGAGCAGCCCCGGTCCTCCTCCAGGGCAGATTCCTGTGGGGGCGCTCCGTGTGGGGCCATCATGCAAGGAGGACTGTGGGTTGTGCTCCTGCTTCATGCAGTATTTTATTGGCTGTTGTTTGACATAATGCCACGTGCCTGTAAGTAAATGATTTCCTAGGTGACTGTCATTGAAGACACGTGGCTTCTGCTGTAGAACTCGGGATGGGGATTTGTATCATCACTGAAAAACCGTTATGGAGTGTTTTGTTTGGGAAAAACGTGTGAAGTGACAGGTGCATTGTAGACAGATAGCATGTTATGGAGCTGAAATGTTGATCCTGAGGGTGTTGACTGTAAGTCACGTCGGGGAAGATGTGCTTAATACAACTAGACTGATTTAAAAGGTGGAAGTTTAACAGCGTAGCAGCCAGTGGGCTGAGTGCTGGCCTGTGGTACACAACGGGCGGGCAAACAGGGAAAGGTGTGAGCTCAGCACCTCGCTGCTGGGGAGTGCGTGAGCTCTGGCAACATGTGTGTCCTCCCCACAGGTGTCCAAGTGCTCCGAGGAGATCAAGAACTACATTGAGGAGCGCTCGGGAGAGGACCCGCTGGTGAAGGGTGTTCCGGAGGACAAGAACCCCTTCAAGGAGAAGGGCGGCTGTGTCATCGCCTAAGGGAGACTCATCGCCTAAGGGAGACTCCAGCCCGCTGGGCCTGCTCCGGCAGTGCAGAGCGGATTTTGTCCGTTGTTCTTTTTTTTTTTTTTCTTAAATAAATAGATGAATCTGAAAGCAGGGTCTCATCACTTCGCCGCTCTTGCCACCTGTTCTCCGCTCGCTCCGGCCGGTAACCCGAGAGGGCACGGAGGCCCGGGACGGAGGGCGGAGCGGAGCGGCCGACGGCAGCCATGGCGCTGCGGGGCGCTGGGCGCTGGGCGCTGCGGGCCTCGGCACTGCGCGGCGGCGGCAGCGGCGGGCGGTGGGACGGAGGGCGCGTAGCCGACACGCCGCAGCACGGCGCATTGCGGGCGGCTCTCAGGAAGGTACCGCGGGGACGGCCCGGCAGCCTGCGCGGCCTGCCCGCTGCGCCGCTCCGGCTGCTGCGTGCGGCGTGTTGGCGCTGCGTGGCTCCCCGTTTCGCTTTGAAAGTCGGGGGGTGGGACTGCGGGGACTTCTGCGAGTGGAGCCGGGCTGCTGTGCTGCCTGTGCGTGGAGAGAGTGCAAGCGGGGAGTTGGTGGAACTTGGGCTGCCCCAGTGGGACGTGAAGGACCGGGACGCAGAGCGGGAGAGCGCTCAGTTCCCTCCCGGCTCCTGCAGCGCGCAGGGTAAGGGTCGGCTGTGGACACCGGGCGTAAGGGCAGGCGGAACAGAGTCCGTCTGTCACGGTGGTGTTTCTAGAAGAGCCGTAACAGGAGGTTCCTTTGAAACAGAATGGTAAACGAAGAGAAAGAGACACTTTGGGTAACGTTAAACAAAAGTTGAATGCCATTCTGAATAATGATGGCAGGGGGGAATTCTCTGTGTTCCCAGCAGTGAGACCAGTGTCACCTGCAGAAAGCTGTGATATAATTAAGCAACACCTGTCAAAGTTGGAGAATTAGGTTTTTTTAAAGTTAGAAAACTCTGGTTGGAACCCACTGGCAGGGATGGTCTGGGGGCAGTGAGTGGAACAGGAAGGGGTGGGGGGGAGTGGATGGGATGGGATGAGATGGGATGGGATGAAATGAAACAGAACAGAACCAGGCAAGATGGGATAGGATAAGGCAAGATGAAACAAGCTGCATGTGTGAGAAGTCTGTCTCTAAACTGTGATGTGCTCAAGTTCATCTGCAAGCAGGGTGTCATCTGAAATGGGCATGATGGAGTGTGAGGTGCTGCCCCTGATTTGCCTGTGAGTGAATGCCCAGCTCCTGGCTGGTACTGCACTGTAGTTTTTTAAAAGCAGTGCACGCTGGGTGTCCTAATGTTAGATCATTTATGTGACTTCGGAGCTGTACTGTCAAGAATTTGATAGAAGCTTTTAAAAATGACTTGAAGAATCTTACACTTTTATGGATAATTACCCTTTTTCCAAATTTCTCCTCTTTCCATGTTAAATGTGGAGAAAGGATATTGGGACTACTTCTGATTCAGACAGTTCTTCAGGTTTTTGTTTGTTTGTTTGTTTTTGGAATTAGCTTTCATACTTCCAGGGTTAAAACAGGATGTTGCAAAGGCCATTTAATTCATCAAGTTCTTTATGGCTAAAGTTAGGCCTCTTACCCCTAAACTTTTGCAGTAGTGTGTTCATTTTCTTTGTTATACAAAGAAACCTGGTGCTTGACCAACTTCCTTATAAGTTAGTTTCATTCATTTAAATTCCTGGGCATTCTTCAAAGCAGGAATGAGCTGGCAGGGAAAGGATCAGTAAAAGAGTTGAAGATGAATGCTCTTCTGTCACTTGGGCGAATAATACAGGATTGTTTTGCTTGTATTGCGGTTACAGGCCTGCATGTCTGCAGTCACCTGCCTTGCTCTGTCCTCTAGACCTGCACTGTCCATTACTCCTAGAATTTACAAAATGCTTATGTCACTCTTATTTCAGTTTCTGTGTGATCATATAGAAAAAATAATCTTCACCAGTTTACATCAGATCCAGTCTAACGCTGTTTACTCCAAAGCTTCCATCAGTCAGTGTTTATTTTGGCCTAAGTTAAAACTGACCCCAGTGAATTCAAGGCAAATTGAAAAGTAAACATTATGGCAGAGAATGACCACTGAATATCTGAAATGCATTTTAAATGTAACGATTATTTAATTTGGGGCACTTTTTTCACTAGGCTAATCCAGATGCAGCTGCCAGTGAAGTCAGAGAAGCAAACGGTGTAATTCCATTATTGAGAATTGTTATATTTTTGTCTCCATTCCTTTTATTTTTTGATCTGTTAAATTAATATATTTTAAATGATCTGTACTTCTCCAATTGTTCTGAGCAGGATGAGGAAGAGACTCCTGTAATTCCAGGAGCTGTTTTTAGCAAGGGCATTGAAATAACCTTGTGAGTGGTTTCCTTTACTACTTCATAGGTTACCACCCTTCCTCTTGGAAATCGAAAAACATAACTTTTCTTTACCTTGTTAACAATACTTACAGTGCACTAGTATCCTACAGTTTGATGCAGTAATTAAATTATAGTATAGGCTTGAAAGAAAAGAGGGTTTAAGCTACTTTGTGTGCGTGTGTAACTATGCATATACATATGATATGTACTTTAGCATGTCCCTATTGGTATATCTCAGGCAGCAGTTGTAAGAAGCTTTGGGAAATACATTTGAGAAGGATTGGCATATATTTTGATGGAGTTGCATCTAATATAGAAAAGATTTCATTTTACACACGGTGATGGCTTGGACTGATGACACAGTGTTACATCTCTGTAGAATAGGGGGGATTCCTGTAAAAATGGACTCCACAAAAGAACACCACTGTTTGTTTGCCACTCCTGGCTTGTATGTCTGGCTCCAGTTATTAACAGAGTCACAAATTTCTGTTCATTAATATATATGTATTCATGGAAGAATTAGAGCCTCTTTGTATTAGAGCATAAAAGAGCTGGATTAAATACTACTTTTCACTATAAATATCCATTAAAATTGTTGTAAGCTCTCTGTCAAAATAATACAGCTATTTTGGATAGTCTGCAGATTATTACTGAAATGTGACTTCTGTTACTGCTGGAGCACTGTAGTTGGAGTTGTTTTGTCCATCTTTTATAGCAAATCACAAAAAACAGTATTAAAACAGCAAAGTCATTGGCTGTTGGTGCTACAGATAAATAACTTAAAATGCTTTCTTACTAAATTGAAAGAGAAAATGAAAAAGGAAAGACACAGCAGAAGTTGCAAAAGACGTGACTTGGATCTCTAAAACAGTATTTGTCATGCATTTGAGATAGAAGTTTGAGAAGGGAGACAGTTAAAAAACATGACATTAGTAAACCTCACAGTTTTTGTACAGATCTATATAAGGCACACAAAATTCCCAGATTCTGGGATGTTTGCAGTAGCCTTTGTCATCTTGTGTCTAACAGAAACATTTGATAACATTTTGAGGCCAGATCCCTTTCTGGTGTAGACAAACACAGAAATATCCTTTCCTACTGCATAGAATTTTGGACAATAATTTAATAGAGGGAAAGTGTTCACAGTTGATTTTTGTTATCAGGGCAGCTGGGATATACTACTGTAATAAGAAATACCACCTAAGACATTCAGTAGTACTTTATCATTGTCACACCTGATTGGAGTAGGCAGTGCAGCTGCTTACTGTTCATTAACTTCTGACAATTTAAATCATATCTTAATAAGCAGTTTGTGACTGAGCAAACACCTGTGATTTACATAGGTTGTGCCACGACCGTTCAGGAAGTGTAGCTATCTTTAAATCATTTTAGGTCCTGTTAGTGTAAAAATGTGTGAGTAAATCTTTACTTCTGCCCTGCGAGCACACTGATGAACATGGCAGCTCCCAGCTAGGTGTCATTGTACTCTGAAAGCTGTTCTGTCAACTTGCCTTGTTCTGGACGTTTTTTTTTCTTTTTCTTTTTTCTTTTTTTTTTCTTTTTTCTTTTTTTTTCTTATTAAGCCTCAAAGGGAGCAAGAAAGCCTATGTCAGGTTTGATAGATGAGCGCTGATGGATTGCTGCAAGGAGACTTCTGAGATTCTTGGTGTACTACTTAAGATTAGTTTCTGTCCTACAGCCAGGCTTGTGTGCCTAGTCAACAACTGTTGTATTATCAACATGGTTTAGGAACAGAAGGTCCCAGGTCACTAGCCCTGTTAGCACCACCAGAGGTGTGTCTTTCCTCAGGTGGGCTTATAGCTTGTCATAAAGAATTAGAGCCTCGGTTTGTCTGTAGCAGTAAGGAAGGCCAAGCTTATCTGCAGTCTGCTATTTTATGTGCTTTAGCCTTCAAAATATGCCGTGTTAACTTGAGACAGGGAAAACTAGTATGGGTGTCATGCTACACTGTTTGAGAATGAAGCTGCTCCTCAGGCAGACTTGGGAGGGTCACAAGTATTGCAGTTAGAAATTTGCAGTGGGATAAGCAGAAGAATGTGCGTCATAATTGCATTTTCAAAGACAGAAGTGGAGACTAGGAACATCTCCTTTACTCTGGAGAAGAAACCAGCCCTTTCCCAGGGGAAGCTGATAAAATTCTGTTGATCACCTCATCCAAAGAGAAATGTGGAACATTTTATTTCAGCTTAACTTTATCCCAGCCACAAGGAAAACGAAAAAATGGAAAATAGATGGAACAAGAGCATGCTGAATAAAAATGTTTCCCTTGATGCTGAAGCAATGTGGTAAGTAGATTCTGTGTAAGCTTCTTGTGGTTGAGATGACAGTCCAAATCTTTAGTTGCTGATTCAGCGTTCAGGAGTAGCAGTCCTTCAGTGAGGTCAGCTATTTGGATCTGTGAGGATACCCCAGGCTTACTAGGCACTCAGCTGATATGGAGATGAGCATAGTTTAACTGCCAGGACATACATAAAATGGCATAAGTTGTGAGTCTCTGGTGGATTTCCATCATTTGCCTTTACTGTTTGGCATGTACATTCTTTCAGTAGCTCCAGAGAATTATTTATCCTCTTTCAGTGTCACAAGATGAAGAAAAGGTGAAGGCACCAGTGAGGTTAAAGCCAGTTCCTAGGACTGAGTATTTTCCATTTCATCTGAACGATTCAGTCACAATGTGGGCCACAATGTCTGAACATGGCCCTCTGGTGCTCTGGGAAGTCCTAGAGTACTACAGGAGATGCTTGTTGCCTCTTGTTGACTGTTACAAAAGCACCATGTATGTCTGGAAGGTCTGCTAATTGAAATCTCTTGAAGAAGGATGTCTGACAGCCTGGACAAAGCAGCCCAGGCTTCATATCACATTGCTCAAAACAGTCAGTATCTCCAACAGTACCCAGATTTCAGGCTGCTCTTCAACCTAGTAACAGCATGAAATGCTGAGCCCTGTCATGGGTAAGAGTGTGTGGGTGGCAAAGATGGGTAAAATCCAGGGACATTTGCCTTTCATGTTGGATCCCATCATATTATTTCATGACGTCCTAATGACTTGCAGTGGAAAGGTGGCCTGGAATGGCCACAGTGAGATAAATTGCTTTGTTCACGCAGGGATATAATCCAGAACCAAATATGAATAATCACAGTTCCTAAGAATGTAATTTGTGGTCACTGTGGCCAAGTCTGAATTTAGTAAAGTTGTTGGGAGGTGGAAAAGGGAGTTTTTTTTAATCTAGTTTTTTGCCATAATGATATCATGTGTGCACAAAATGTCCTACTGACTAACAGAGGGAAAGAAAACAAGTTTTGTGCATTAGCAGCTTTGTAAGTCACAGGAATGGCACATTTTTTGAACGAATAGCTAGATAGATCAAAGTTCTGATATTTTAAGTATTATTCCCAAATCTTTTTGTGTTTCCTGACCCATTCTGTTTCTACTAAATGCTGTTTTGTTTCCTAAAGTTAAGAGATTCAGGGGAGCCTGATGTGTGCAGAGGCATTGGGGGAATACTGTCAGTAATGAGGAAAAAGCTTTATTTTCTGCCCCAGTATAAATTGTATTTTTAATATATCTCTCCTTGGATAGTATCCATTGGTTATATTTTTGTGTTTGGGGTATATATATCCATGAATACCGTGGAACCATAAGTATAAATGTATTTTCTATATCCCCGAGAGAATAGTTCACAGTTTTTGCAAAAATATCTTGGTAAAAGGAACAGAATTTCTTGTCCAAGGATGTGGAGCCCAACATTGCTTAAACCGTGTTGTGTTGAATATCAAGGGTGAGAAGTGCTCGTTTGATAGCATATTGCGTTGCCCATTGTGGTGTGGTTGAATGGAGGATGCAGCAGATGCCATCAGTGAGACAGAGGAATAAATAAATACAGTTTGTGGTCAAAGGAAAGAAATTGAGAAATTCCCTGGAACCAAACATAAACACTTAAATGATTGCCTGATCCTGGGGGGCTTTGCAAACATATTCCTTTCCTGCTTTTGCTGGAGAAATGGTTTTGGCATGGTATTTGCAATTCGTGGAGTCCAGAGTGAGAAGTAATTTTGGGACCCTCCCATTTTCAGCCATGTTCTTACATAGCGCTGTTGAAGGAGTGGCTGGGAGTAAGCAGGGACTACAAAAGCTCCCAAGTGTGCAAGGGGTTTGTCTGTGTGTGTGTCCTTTGGGCAGGGAGGAGAATGCCAGGAAGGAGGAGGGTCAGCTGGGATCACGTGCCTCCCCAGTCAGAGCTGGTATTTCAGCATCTTGTTCCTCAGGAAAGGTTTAACTGGGCTCAGCTCCCACATCCTGGTCTGGACCTTTTGTTTTCTTCATAGGATGATGATATGATACATGCCGGAGTGACAAAAGCCACCTTCTGCTCCATACAGGCAGAGGGACAGCACATGCTTCTGCCCAGCCCTGCACTCCCTATAGGACTTGTAGGTTTTTAAGTTTTAGGCAAGCAGTGACAAAAGCTCTGTGGTTGATTCAGATATATATTTTTTTCCTCCAAAGTAAAAATTGTAGCCAGATGTATGGGACTAAAGGATTTGTAGTATTTAAATTTCTGAAGCATAATCAGCTCTGCTTTATGTATTATGTATATGGCAGAGAGCTGTGTCTCTGACAGGAAAGAAACACAATGATTTAAACAGAAGCATGTCCAATTGTGGCCAAATGTATAAAGCAGAAGAAATGGCATTATACTTATAATATGCATGCTTTTTGACTGGAAAGAAAATAGGTGAAAACAGGTATCTTTTGTTATATTTTGAGATGCTGCCAAACCCCATTGGTTTTGTGTTTTTTTTTTCCCCCTTTAGGAAAGGGAAAATTTAATTTAGTAATGATTTGTTCTTGTGTTTGCTGATCTCGCAATCTTTGATACTCAGTGCTGTAGCACACTGCATGAGTCCTTTATTGCCTGTGGCACAGCATAATTGAAGGTACAAAAAGGAATTGTGGCATTATAATTAATCAATTTTAAACACATCTTCCCATTTTGGACATTTATTTTTGAGCACTCAGGGAATTTTCCTATTTTCACCTTCTATAAACCTAATGAGTATTGGTTTTAAATCCACTGTCAGCTTCTCTGGAAGCTCAGCTCTGGTCACAGCTATGTCTAAAGGCAGTGAAGAAAGGCGGACATGAGCCGGGTCTGTTCACTCTCACTGTGCAGTAATGGACAAAAAAGTAGAAGTAGTATCCTAACATCTTGAGGTGCTAGCAATGATGTGTTAGCTGCCTCCTTTCAACCACCTTCACAGCACTAAACTGCATTGGCTTTTTCTCCCAAAATTTTAACATACTGCCTATTGGGAGAGGGAAAAGGGGAAAGCTGAATGACCTCAAATCTTCATGTTTTGTGTCTAGGTTTGCCCACACGCACAGGAGGGGATATATATAGCATACCTGACAAACATGGTTGATGTGCCACTATTTATTCTGTCAAGCATTTGCTGCATTTACAAGCAAAATAAATGATAATCAGTGCAGGCCACAGACAGTACAGTGAGCTGAAGTGTGAACCCTAGAGCCTTTCCTCAGCAAGGGGCTTAAGTGTGGGCCTAACTTTATCTCTGTGTCATTTTATCCAGCTTTTTTTTTCTCTTTTTGCTCACTTGGCTGGGCTGCATCAAAAGAAGGGCGGTCAGTAGGTCGAGGGAAGTGCTCCTGCCCTCCTGCTCTGCTCTGTGAGGGCTCACCTGGAGTACTGCATCCAGATGTGGAGTCCTCAGTACAGGACAGATGTGGACCTGTTGGAATGCATCCAGAGAAGGGCCACAAAAAGGATCCAAGGAGTGGAATACCTTAAGTGTCCCTTCCAACTCTGATTCTCTGATCGCGTTCTTCAGATGTTGTGCAGAGTGGTTGGTTCTGTGCATGAAGCGTGTGGAGAGCTGGAGAGACCAAAATGGACCAAAGGGCCAGGATAGCACATAGTGCATATCCTGCATAGTGGTCCTTTAGACATTCCCAGGTCTGGACGTTTTCAAGGGCGAAGCTGTGGAGAAATCCTGCTTGGTACACAAACGTTTTAAAGTTCCTAAATGAAGTACAAAGTTTGTGAACCTTTATGTGAATGTTTAAACCACACCCTCTAGATGCATTACTAGTAGTTGTAAAGTTTAAAGTTAAATGGATACTTAATTACTGTGGGTTTTTTTCCTGCAGTTTCCCCCATACTCTGTGCTATGCTTATATCACTATTTAGTATCTTGATGACATAAAAGTATTGAGATTTTAAAAGGAACTGCTTTCTAAATTATAATTATAAAACTTGTTGGTTTGGGGCTTTTAAAACGAATCACACTGCTTTAAAAAACTGATGTCGGAATTACTTAATTTTTGTTCTGTATTTTTATTATTGAGATACTCTGATTTTAGGACTTTTTTTGCCTGCTGTTTTTTCACAGGGTCATGAAACAGATATCTATGCATAGATTGAACTTCTTCAGATCAAATTTGTATTGTTTTGGAAAATATTCTCTCTGTTCCCAGCAGTCTGATGGCTGCTCAGAGCGAAGTTTCCAAACTGTGTATTCAAGTAGGACAAACTCTTCTGCAGGTTCACATGTTACAATGTGCATTTTACTGCCAAAAGTGAATACAGAGTAAATTCTGTAGATTGAATTTGAATGCCAAGTCTTCTACACTATGAACAGGAGAGAATCTTACCTTCCTCATGCAAGGAGAGGGAAGCAACCTCTAGGATATGTCCCATGTCGATAGGACCCTTGTGTAGTGGTGAGTTGTTTTTACATAGGTTTCCTAGGCGAGTCCTGAGATATGCCAATAAAAACATCTATGTTTTAAAAGATAGTGAGAGAAGGAACCAATAGCTTTGGTTTGCTAGCACCTTTACCACAATTAGTATTAAAAGAAACAATACTCAGATAAAGGGCATGTGAAACTGCTTGAAAATCTTTGATGAATCACTCTGTACTGCTTGTGTATCCTGACAGAGGAAGCAGAGGGTTGCTGCCTTGCTGTCAAGATCACTTCAGAATGCTAGATTTTGTTTGCCGGAAGAAAGCTCGCTAGGTAATTGGTGGCATAAGCAGACAAGGTTTACACTCAGGGAATCATTTCTGTGGCTGTGCAGTTAACTCATCTTTGTGTGATGGGATTATTTGTAATTCTTGTGGTCTGTGATGTCCTACACTACCTCTGCTTCTGCTGGTGATCTCATCAGACCCAAGCCATGGCCTCTTTCTTCTAGGTGCCAACCACTGCCGGCCTGGGCTCATCACTGCTGTGCCCTTCAGGGCCAGGCTGAGTTGGGTGATGTAGCCCCCAACAGCTCGTGGCTCCTGCTGCATTCATGAAGAAGGCTAACAGGATATTCAGATGGAAAGCATGTTCTGGTGCTGCTGGTGCATCCCATGGTGATTTCTATGGGCTTGTTTTGGTAGCACGTATGGGTAGGGCAATGAATTTGGCCACCTTGACTCTTTCAGTTCTTAGCCTTGGGAAAGGCTGTCCTCAGCACCAGTGCCTGCACTGTGCAATGCTGTGTGCACTCACTGCTGCCAGAGGTTATGAATTCAATTACAAGGAAAGATGCTGTACTATGAGCTGTTCATTATTCTCTTTAATTATGGCTGGTGTCAAAGGCAAAGGGCTCTATAGTCTGTTACCTCCTTTCTTTCAAGTCAGCGTTTTGCTAATTGTCATTATATAATCAAGGAAGAAATGTTGTTAGTGGTTTGTTGCTTATTTACTCGTTCTTTATATTACTTTAAAGATTTAAAGATTTAATCATTATCTCAGCTCAATTTAGAAGCAAAAATACTCCTCTTACCCTGGTATGATATGGCACCTCTAAATCACAGAATTGCAGGTGTTGGAAGGGACCTCTGGAGAACATCTAGTCCTGCCCTCTGCTAAAAAAAATTCATGATAGTAGTTGCACAGGAAAGTGTCCACGTGGGTCTGGAATATCTCCAGAAAAGAAGACTCCACAACCTTTCTGAGCAGCCTGTTCCAATGCTCTGTCACCCTCAAAGTAAATAAGTTTTTCCTCATGTTTGTGTGGAATTTTCTATGTTTCAGTTTGTGCCCATTGTCCCTTGTTCTGTGGCTGGGCACTGCTGAAAAGACCATTGTCATTTTGGACCCTGCTCCCAACTCCTTCAATTTAAAGCTCACCTCAGTAGATTGACTGGCCTGCTGCCAAAGATTGCCCTGTCTCTTCTAGACAGGTGAATCTCATCCCTCCCTAATGTTATAATCTTCATAGAAAGTCCCACTGTCATAAAAACCAAACTCAAAATCCATGTAATTTTCTAAATACAAAGGTATGTTTTTTGTCAGACATTTTCTCTTGCTTTTGTAGTAAGTCAGTCTAATCTCAACTTAGGTGTAACTCACAGGACACTTTAGTAAAAGTTTCTGTCTTTTTGTAGGAATGCATATTAATGTATTTTTCTTTTTTGTTGTTGTTTTTTTTGTAAGACTCAAGGTCATACGTTATCCTACTTATTGTGTGCTGAAATACTGTACTACCACTGTACAGTATTGTAGGAGACAGATATGAAATATTGTGTGTTGAAGTGTTATTTTTAATTTTTGATTTGAATAGCTTGCTAAAAGGTAAATTTGATGGTGAATAATGGAAGGAAATCTTTAGTGGTTGTAAAGAATATCTGTAGACACTCTCAGTACCCAAAATGATTTAATTACAGTTACCACTAGGAATAGGATATTTGTTTTAGATTACAGTAAGAATTAAATGACAATCTCTAATGCTTCTGCTGGTACAATGTCAGCAGAAAATACTGAGCACCATGCAAAGGAAAATCTCCATGTGTGTGGTTTTGTTTCTTACTCATTAATAGTATAATAACTTCCAGGGGAAAGTAAGAAGAACGTGCAACTATCTGGCAACATTCTGGGGAGATATTTCTCATTCTCTCTTCTAGATGGAGATTAAAATAATCCATAACAAAAAAAAAAAAAAAAAAAAAATCTGTATTTTAGTCTTTCTCCTCCCCTTACTCCCCCACTCCATTTCCTCTTTCCTGAGCAGAAAGTTACAGGTTCTGTTTTCACAACACTTTGTAGAGACTACTTGAAATATAAAACGCTTTTATTTTTCTTACTACCATTCAACATGAAATAAGTTTGTTGTCTTGATCAGTTTCTGACTGGACATGCGCACACAATGTTTTTAAAAATAATTCATGGCTGATACCAACCATGACAGTCTGTATCACTGGGATGTAGACTGAGCCAAGTCTGTCTCCAGAGCTGAGTCCTTTAGTTTTATGTCTTTATGGGCTGTTGATGCAGCCTGAAAAACCTCTGTTCCTGTACGCAAGACTTAACCATGTCCTCACTGTCAGGACAAGAGCAGAATTCTGCTGTGTCTTACTCTATCAGTAGGCAGAAAAGATACAAGGCTCCCGAATAGGCATTAAATCCCAAATACCTGCTGAGAGGTGTTTTAGTTCTTACTGTAGTCACTATCCTAGTGATGTATGTCTGAATGTTACCAGCCACAGTTTCCACATTTTTTTCATGATAAAGCCTATAAAAATAAACAGAACTGCTTCTTGGCTTCCGCTAAAAGCTTTTTTTCTGTGTAATTACCATATGTAGCAAGTATCCCTTATGATTTAGCTCAAGGTGCCTGCAGCACTTAGTGTTTGCTTCTGAAAGCTGTGTGCACTATGAAAATGTAAGTTAATTCAAATTTAATTACTTACCATATAAATTGATTGAAGCTTGATGTAAATCTCTGGGAGCACACATTACACTGGCAAAAGCCAAAGGAAGGGGCAAATGAAACATACAGCATACTTGATCTGCTTCCAGATACATCTGTCTTTAGCACTGTTTAAAGCACAAGTTCTGTACGTATGCAAATTCCTTTGGTAATTGATGATTTGGTCTTTTGAAAATGTCTCTTTCTGTCAGCTTTTGCATGAAAGGGTGATAATATCCAACTATCAGTATTAAAGCATCAGCTGGTTGACCAACACCACAGTTCTCTAGCATGTTTGTATGTGGTAGCAAAAGGAGAGGGGTTCCTCCAGGTGATCTCTCCCATTGATGCTGACTGTTGTCTGATTACCCCATAACTTCTTCCTCCCCTTTGATTCTGTGCAAATTATCTAAAGCCTTATTTTCATTAATAATACTTCTGAAGGAATTACTTTTCCTGTCTGAAAGTAGGTTAATTTGTTTATACAGTCTTATTTATGATTGCGAATGGTAAGCACAATTTAAAGTGGACGGTCCAGGACTAAGAAATAACTGGCTATTGATATCTGGACTGTGATGTTAATTTTCTCTTGAATGTGGAAACACAAACTCTAGTGCATTTGTGCAGCAAGGCTGTCCCCGTTTTTTTGTTGTGTCATGCCAGGTAGATCTTGCTTTACGTGACAAACTTCACCTGCTAATATTTAAACTTTGGCTCTGTCAAGCAGCTTGAGCTCTGCTCAAAGGCGCAGAAGGGAGCAGGTTATAATATGCAGGAATTATGTAAAGAACTTCTTGAATGCCTTTGTCATTCTTCTGACTTTGTTGAACTTCAAAGTTAGTTTCTTGTGTGAAACACTTGGCTCGGTACCAGCCATAACAAATACAGAATTGTGTTAGTATGTTCACATCAAACTTTTGCCAAGATCTGTCAAAACACTGGGTTAGCCTTCCGTATAGGCTTCATAATTGCTTTCAGGCACTTCCATGGGTGTTTTCAGATCAGCATTACCACATGTTACAAAAGTACAATCCCGAAGGTGCTTCACATCCTGTTACTCAGCATGAAGAGTCCACATGCTGCTGTCTGAGCATCATGGATATGGCAATACGGATAGTTAAATGTAGGCTGTCCTAGTGTTCTAGTGAGTATTTTGTTAGTGTTGGTCACAAGGCCACTGTCAGGTAGTATAAGAGAAGGAGAGGGAGATGGTAATTACTGAGTGATTTGAACATTGAGCTTATATATTTCTCAGAATTTAGTAGGAGAATAGGAAAATTAATTTTGTGTACCCAACAGTGAAGTATCTGTATTTCTGGGCCAACGGAGAAGCAGAAAGCAGCCGTATATGGTCCAAAATTCTCTGAAGAATGTGCAATAAATAGACAGCTGAGAAGAACACTCTACAGGGTCTCATGAGCACGGCACTTCAAGAGGAAGAGATCTATTTCCAGCTTAAGGAACAGTTAGCACTACAGGACTTGTTTACTTAGCATGGAGAAAAGACTAAGAGAAGTTCTTAAAATAATGAATTCTCTCTTTGAAGAACAGTGTAACAATAAAATTGTGGTCATGAACTAGGGACATTTGATTGAGAAATGGTACTTGTTTTGGTGTGGTTTGCTGGCTTTTTTGCTTTACTATTGAATGCTCTTGTGTGTGCTAACCCAGTTGCACGAGGCACTTGGAGGCCCAGCAGAAGCATGTGCCAGCCCCCAGCTTGGCTTGTGGAGATAGAAAGGGGTGGACACCATTTCATAGACACCTTTTGAAAGTTATTTGAAACCATCTGCCTCATGAAACGTCAGTGGGCATAGGGAGCAACACCACAGTGCGGGGGACTGAGGCATGGTGCCGGCTCTGTTGAGCTGTTCCTCAGAACTCAGCTGCAGAACTGCAGATTGCCCATCTGCCCCCTTTTTATGGCCGTGAGAATCTGAGGCTTTGTAGGATGAGCATTTCAGAGAAAGAGAAGGGAAACTGAAGCCCCTTGTACTTGCTTGTCTTGTGTGCTGTATGTGGTCATTATGAACAGGCCACCAGCCATCCTTGGCTGTGTCCCTCTTAGGACAATCCAGATTTCTCTTCCTGTTGCTTTCTAGAAATAGTACTCAAAGAGATAATAAATGATGATGGGGAATTGGCATTCTCCTGGGCTTAAAGCAGTCCTAATGAATCGCTGTTGCATTAGTTGCAATTGCTAAAAGAATTATTTATATTTATCCCATTGCAGCTATTGTAGTAGTTGTGAGTGGGTGCTTTCAAAATTTTCCCTGTGTTTTTCTTTTCCTTTTTTAATTATTTAGACAAAAATAGTCAATATTGTATCAGTAAGAATGTCTCTGTTAATAACTTTAAATTTATTTTTCAAATCTAGATCATCGACAAGGAGATTAATCCCTTTGTGGACAAATGGGAAGAAGAAGGACAGTTCCCAGCACATAAAGTGTTTAAAACCCTGGGCCAAGCTGGATTCCTTGGTGTGGATAAGCCAACAGGTAGGAGAGTGTGCAGCTCCTGATTATTGATGCGGACAGTGAACCATACAATTTCAGATAGCTTTTGCCGCAGATCAAAACCTGGATCTGAATTTAGTGTGAAGATAACTTTTATTCACGAGTCATAGGCATGCTGCCTATCAACGGTGCAGATACTGAAGATGATGGTGTTTCAATTGGTGTTGTCAGTGATCAAGCTGATATTCTCCTAAATATAAATGTTAAAAAAATTAGTGATTGTCATTTTAAAGCCAGTGAAATAAATGTCACTTCAATTCTCAATGTACAGGCCATCTAGTGACTTTTCTTTCTTCTGGATCTGGGCACCATTAAGGAAATCACAGTTTAAATGCATTGAAAGCACTGTATGATTTGGCCTATTATATGTATTTAACCTGTAACCTCTGCAGCACTGTAATGCATTGTGTCTCATCATTTGGAGAGGATGCCTGTGTGGGCTTTGGGCCACTGTATTCTAGACTGTCCTTGAAATGCACTATTCCAGCCAGAAGCATGTGCAGAACAAATCAAGGTTCATGTTTGTTTTCTTGTATTTGTGAGAAAACATCTAGAAGCCCAGAGGTGTAGGAGGTATTTCAACTCTTCAGCTAAAATGCATGTTCCAAGTTTTTTTCATTTACATTCAATGTAATAGATACTTCTTTTTAAGTACTGCTGTTACGTATTCCATTTTTTTTCTCCTATTTTCTTATTTGTGGTTTAAAAGTGTAAGAGAAAAGCAAGTTTGCATAGGCAAACATTGAGCAATCTTATCAAATTCAAAGCAACCTGAAGTGACAATGTTTGAACAGTTAACTGTAAATAATAATCTATATAGAGCAGCTCACACAACCTGAGCTATGCCACACCACATCATTATGTTGCTAAGGGACAGGGTTTGAACTATATCTTTTTACCAGTTATTTTCAGAGGAAAATTTTCTTCTTGAAATGAACTTTCGTATTTTTCTACATTCCAACTTGGAAGATTTTCCTCTAGCTGTTCAGCTGCTAGGGCTTGCAGAACTGGTTAGCTGTCATTTTCTGACAAATCCAATTAGGTCTGAGCTGGTATTTCTTTACAGAACTGCTGACGGATTGAGATTACACTTAAGATTTGCTTAAAGGACAAAAAGGATTATTGGAGGAAGGAGAAAAAAAACACCTCCACCTTCTGCCATAACTGTTTGATAGGCAGATCTGAAGTATGCCACGGCGGGGCCTACTTCAGACTGCTGATGTTCATGTTGACTGTAGTAATGGTGTCTTTCACTGCTTCCATATTATAGCTCTGACTTTGTTGTATACATTTTGGGATGTGCAGAGGCCTCCACTGGGGTAAGGAACCTCAGTGCCAAGCATGCCGTGCATGAATATTGTGGAGGTGGGATCTTTGTATAATATTCACAAAGTAGTTAGAAAAAGAGATGAATGAAATCTAGTGAAGAATGGGCTTGCAGAGGCAAAGATGGGTACAGAAGGCTGCACACACTGACTGCACTTGTTATACTTGTAGTTAAGAGTATTTTATCCTTGGCTTTGACACTTGTATCTATCTAGCTGTTAGTCTAATTTGTTGAAGCTCTGCAGTTGCATTTTACAAAAGCTTTAAAAAACTGGAAAAATTCCTCAGCACTACTTTGTCGCTCTCATCTGATCTTCTAGAGCAAGATGTTGTTAGCTACAGAAAAAGAAACAGCTCCTGCAAGATTCAGCTGAGCAATAGGAGTCCAGACCCAGCTTTTCTTTACCATTGTAATGATACAATAACATCAGGCACATTCTGAAAGTATTGAATGGGATGATCAGTGAAACAGTCAGATGGGTAACATCACCCTCTCAACGAACTTACTTTGGCAAAGCATGAAATTCTTCATCCTTTTTTTTCAGAGTGCTTATGCTTGCTGTGTAACCAGTGTGTACTGGTACCAGTAATTAAAAAAAAAAAAAAAAAAAAAAAAAAGGAAAAAAAAGTGAAGAAAAAGTTAAGAGCTATACCTTTTATACTCTGCTCAGCCACTTCTATTATTTAATTGCTGTGTACCGAGGAAGAGGTACTTGAAGATCTGAAGAAAAATGAGGAAGCCAAGAGCAGCCAGAAATCTAGGGGATGTTGGAAGAGGTCTGGAGAGGAGAGGTTAATTGGTTTGAGGAGACGTGGAGCCATGTGAGTAGCAATCTGCCCTACTTTCCAGCACAGACGAAAATTACAATTTTCCTTTTATTCCTCCAAACCTGGATCATAAAGCATTTGTAAAGAAGACCAATTTTTTTTTTTCAAGAGAATTCATTCTAGCTGCTGCAGTTTTGAAATAAGTTTTCTGTGAAAACTGTGAAAAGTTTTTCTGATTTTATTTTCCAAGGTCATTCTGTTGAGTATTTTTTTTTCCCCTCAGTAGAATTAATTTTGAAGCTTTCTAATTGGACAAAAGCAATTTGCAAACTTGTTTTAAACTTGTTTTGCTTTGATAGAAGGAAACATCTGCTGGACTTCCCGTTTGCTGAAACTGGACTTCTTCCTGTGTAAACACTGTTCCATTTGTGAACAATGAGCTGCTAGATGGGAGACAGGCCTTTAAGGGAACATGCCCTAAATACGTCCCTTATCACTGGAAACTTTCTCTGTGTGATGAACTGATTTGGGGCGCTGTTTGCATTGCAAAGGTTCCACCAATTCCCACCATCTGCAGTTGTGGGCTACAAACTTGTCAATATTTTTCCTGGATGCTTTTTTGCAGTTGTTTATGTTTGTAGTGATATTTGCTGCAGTACAATAGTTCAAGATGTTAGTTGCAGGGGTTATGTAAACACTGGGCAAGGCCAAGCCATACACATGTATAATTGGAGAATGCTGAGGATGATCAGTGCATTTAACCTACTCCGGTCAGTCCTCTGCCAGAGAATGATGTTTTTCTTTAAATCATTTTTCTGCTCTGCTATTCCTTGGGGGGGGGAGAGGGGAGAAGAGTGTGTGTTATTCTCTTTTATTAGGAAATTCTTTCTACTGGTAAAATAAATGGTGAAGAAGTAAATGTTAATTGTGAATAAAAAGTATCATTTTGCTATGTGCAATATGTGTTTTACAGAATCACTCCATTCAGCCTGAAGTATTTAGTTTGAGGGGAAAAAAGATAGCATCTCCAAATACTTATTACACTTCATTTATGTTTACTGTGTGTTTCTCCTCAAATTATAAAGTTTCTGGGCTTTTGAGGTATTGACAGTTCCAAAACTAAAGACATAAAATATTAGGGTAGGCAGCAAAAATATTTTAAACAGCCTTGATAATTGGCCATTGGAGATTCCATAAGGGAAGTGGGCAAGACATATTTTTTTGGAGCATTTTATGTGCAGATTAGATGAGATATTGGAGTAAAAGCTGAAAACATCCATGTGGTCCTTTGTAATCTTATGGTTTGTGAATCAAAGCCTTGGCTGTTAGTAAATTTTAGGATGTGTTGCCAAAGACGCAGGCCCCAAATGTGCTGTTAGATGCCTGCAAAGTTCTGCATGCTGATGCAGATGACTGAAGATTGTTTTTATCATATGATGAAGTACAGGAATCCTACTGTAAAGGCTCTGGTAAAGCACAGGGCAGGGAAAGAGGCTTGCAGGAGGGCAGTGTCTTCTGTTGTGTGTGTGCATACAGCAGTGCTGTGAGACATGAGCAATAACATTGCCTGTGCTGGTTATTTCTCTAGCAGTTCTCTAGCAGTTTCACTGGCAGTCCTCTAGGAATTTTGAACAGAATACTTTACATGGACAAATGATTATAATGATATGTCCAAACAGTAGCTTTAATTTAATCCTGTCAAACAATTTGCAGTGCTCTTGCAGAGATACATTCCTAAACATATGAGGAGAATCAAGAGAATGTGTTGTAAGGCTTCCCATACATGGCAAAAGCTAGATTTACATTATCTCCTTCCCATAGCTCTGGGATGTATGCCAGATTTCGGACTGGATAAAGTAATAAGCAGTGTGTTCTTGTCACCTGAGACAGATGAGCATCTGATGCAACAAAACAAGCTTCAAATGATGGATTGCAGTGCAGTTGGAAAAGCCTGCTTTTTGTATGTGCCTCTGTATTGAATGTGAGAATACAAACCTGCACCATCCTTTGAAGTTAATTCTGTTGTTTTCTTCACAGGTTATGTTTCTCTTGTAAGAGGAAACCTTGTGAGGGTTTGGTACTGGGAAGTCACTTTTAAAATGTGCGTGGGGGGCTGTCTCTTTCTTTCCTTTCTGTAATACTAAGCTTTATTGTTTGGGATTAACAAAAGGACCTCGGAGAAGCAGTGAATTCTGTCACTACAGAGGGATTTGTTCCATAGTATGGATGAAGTGGAATTGTATGGTTTTACAGTGACTAACTAACAGACTTCTTAAGGTGTGTCTATGGATTGAAACGAAGAGGGGTATAGTTGCCAATAGAGAATTTGTTTGCCTCCCAACATTTTGTGTGTCAGGAGTGGACATACAGCATTAAGCATAGCCAGCCGTGCTTGGCTGGGAGGAGGGCATTGTGCTGTGTATTAAGGGTACCAGTGAACCAATAAATCAGCAGTTAGGAGGTGCAGTTTTTTTACAATCAAGAGATAGCCTTGAAATAGCCTTTGAAGAACAATAAGCCCCAACTAGTCATTGCTTTATTTGAATTGAATTGCTGACAAAATTAGTGATGGATGGCAGTGGTGTGGACATCTCAGTCAAATAAGTTAAGAAATTTTAGGTGATTGTCTGACCTTAATGTCAAGGAAAACATGATTATGTGTATACTTAGAAGTTCTATGTGGGTGATTCTTCTCTCTCTTGTGAAATGGGAAAGTGCAGGATGAAATTTCTGTTCCTGGTCAGACAGGGAAATGGATGCTTGAGTTTTGGGTTTTTTTTGTTTTTTTTTTTGATGCTCCACATGATTGGCAAGCATGGGTGCTTCATTCTTTGTGTCTGGTTAGGAACTGCTGTGGAACCTCTAGGAATAGCTTGTTTTGCTATCGAGCAGCAGAGAACAGACTTACTGAAGGACAACGAGTCTTTGTGGAAGAGATAATCTTCCTTTAAACTTGTTGTTGATAGAAGGATCAGATTAGTTCCTGGGATTCCGCTTTTGTATTTGAGATGAAGCAAATCCTCACACCTGGGGCTTGTAATGGAGGACCAGACAGTAATTTGTCCATTTCAGGTATGCATAGTCTGGGGCAGGCTAGGAATTTATGAAAGCTGATACCTGTAGCCTCATACCAGAGGGTACTGGGGAGAAAAATAAAAAAAAACCAACAACCACCTAATTCCTGAAAGAAGTTAGAGGTGTCTACAGTTAAGTATGTGAGCTCTTGGTGCTCCATGGCATACCTGCTGTGCCAAATTCTTTTCTGCATCTCTCAAGCAAGACACCCATGTGGTGTCTGGAATCCAGCTCACAGCACCTTGCCTCGCCTGTATCTGAGGGACAGCTGGCAGCAACTGTGCCCATGGTATGGTCCCCTCCAGTCAGGTGTCTGTAGGCAGTTGTTGAAGGTCTGTGACACTGTTTGAAGGCCACACTGAGATGGAGCACCAGGGTGACATAATTGATTTCCAGAAGCAGAGCTGTGGTCTTATCTACTGCCTAACGGGTTCTGCCTTTTTTTCTGTGCTGATGCTTCAAGCTTCTGAAGAGAGGAATCACAGAATCACAGAATGGCCAGGGTTGGAAGGGACCTCAGGATCATGAATCTCCAACCCCCCAGCCACATGCAGGGCCACCAACCTCCTCATTTAATGCTAGACCAGGCTGCTCATCTGGCCTTGAACACCTCCAGGGACGGGGCATCCACAACTCTCTGGGCAGCCTGTTCCAGCACCTCACCACTCTCTCTGTAAAGAATTTCCCCCTGAAGTCCAACCTAAATCTCCCCCTCTCTTAACTTAAAACCATTTCCCCTTGTTCTGCAACCGTTTCCCCTTGTCCTGCAGGGGATCCTGAATCCTCTCTAGCTAGAGTTTTGTCTGTTCCCTGAAGCTAAAATTGCAGCAACAGTGTTTTTTGTATTTCAGTGAAGAGGGCCTGCATGCTGCTCTGAGGTCTAGATACTGAGTCATTAGCCCAACAGAACCTGTGGGACAGAACCAATTGGACTAATTGGCACTGAACTGAATCAAAAACTGGGTGGTATTTCTCACTGTAACATCATGAAAAAAAAAACAGTGGAATCAGGATTCCTGGTGTATCTTGTGACCATTTATTTGGAGATGTACCTGTTTCAAAAGCTGTGGTTGAACAATTCTATTAAATTTTGTAGCTTTTAATATTTTATCGGTATGTGAGGTGCTCATTTTTTCATTTTCATCCTGTTCCCTTACTTTTAAAGATCTATCTATATAACTATGGTTAGAATTTCTTTTAGTTTCATAGAGAAATGCTGAGTTTGAGCGTTTTTGAAGAGGTATATCTGCTAAAATCTCATGTTCTTAATTTTGTGATTATGAATAGAAAAAGAATGTGCATCAGAGAGAGGAGCTGAATAAATTAAAGAAATAAGAAATATTACAACACCTTCAGTATAGGGATCAAGACAATATCAACTAAGATATTCTTTTTGGGAGATTCAGTTAAAATAATTGAATTTATCTGTGTGCTTCTCTGGATCAAATAGCAAGACTGTCACTTGACAAAGCTTGGGCCAACGAATGTTTTGTATTAAAAAACCCTTGGTATTAAAAGTCTCTTTAGCTTACAGTTAACTGTTAACTGAAACTGTCACAGTTTCAGAAATGTGACTCTAGATTCTTGACACCTGTCATATACCTAGATGGCATAATGAGAATGCTTTCTGAAAAGTATAAATATGCACTTAATGCATTTAGATGTGTCAGTACACTGAGTGTGGGAAAATAATCTTTGTGAAGTATAGCTTTCATTTGCTTCTATCTACTTGCATTTGCGTTATGCTGGGACTGAAGGTTGATTCCATTCCTGGGACTGGAACAGAGAAAAATATTGTGAAACAGGCATTCTGAGGTTGACACAGAAATTGTTGAGGGGCTATTAAATTGTCAACACTTGCAGATCCTATAGGTCAATAATGAGATCACACACATTGAATGATAGGTAGCCTGCGGAGAGTGTGTTGTTCCTAGGTTAGTGCTTCTATGCCCAGTACTTGAGCAACACAAGAAACTGGTGTCCTGCATAAACGAGAACACATGTAGCTGTATAAGAGGAAATGAGAGAGGGGAAAAAAAAAAAAAAGAAGAAAAAAAATATTAGTTTATGTTCTCCTATGATGATCTATTTTTTCTAATTGCTACTGACCCAATTAAATGCAAAATCATTATTATGTCATTATTAGGTATCATTAATAATCTAATACATGGTAATATTGCATAAGCCCTTAGTCATCCCAGTGCTGATAAGGGAGATCAGAGTTCCCCATACAAGTGAAGTGTCTTTTCATAGAAGTGAAAAATAGATCTTGGCAGTATCTTTCTCCTCTGCTGACAGGTAGCTAACATTGCAGCCACCTTTGTGAATTTTGTCCTTATCTTTGCCAGACAATGCTAGCACTTCCCCTGCTCTAAACTGGACTTGTGGAGAAAGTGGTAGTCTGTTCTGGAATTATCCCAGAGAGGACAGTCTGAGGCACCGGCCCAGTCCTTGTGAATTTATGTGTGTCTGACAACCTGAGTACAGGAGAAGTATGCACGCAACACTTCATAACATTTGCTACATGGTAAAAAAAAAAAAAAAAAAAAAAAAAAAATAATAATAATAATAATGTTGATACGAAGAGTGAAGTTCCTTTGTGCTTAATATGTAGATTTATACACTTGCAGCTTTCTAATTTGATGGAATGCAACAAGTGAATTTTGAAGTAATGATGCAGAGAACTGAGATTGCAGTATTTTTAATCATGCTGTGTTGTGAGACATAGATATCACCATTTCACAATAAACCTGGAAGCTAACACATCTTCTGTGATGGTACGTGACGTAGGTCTTACGCTTGTTCTGCTTTTAGGTTACTGTGATTTCATTGCTTACCCTCATGTAATACTGATAGGCACACCAGAGACTTTGTGATACCCTCTAGCAAATGAAGTAGGAAAAAAAAAAAAAAAAGTTTTCTTCTTCTGAAATGTTTTTAAAATCTATTAAAAGGCACGAGACATATTGTAACATGCGCTCTGATGTAGTGGTGCAACCACATTGAAAATCTTTTACAGGTTTAGACTAAATACTGTACTGATTTTTAGATGTGTGGTCTGTCCAAAGAATCGATCCATTCTCCTTCAGTTTCTCTGTTAATTAATCAAATTTTAAAATCGTATGATTTTTATTTTTTTTTTTTAAAGCCAGGATACACTGGAGATAGTAATGAGTGATTCTTTAAAACTTCACAAGTAGCTCTTTTGAGCAGTCTGACCGCTGCAAGACAATGGTTCAGTTCATTTCTGGGGAGGCAAGCAGGGATTTTGTGCCATCATAACTTGTGTAGCATTATCAGCTGTGTGCCTTGCAGTTCTGCGAATTCCTGATTGGGGTGGGTAAGCAACAAGAGTCTCAGGCATGTGCAAATGCTCTGTCCAGCTGTAATACGTACCCAATATGGAAAAGTAATATTCTGTACTCAATAGTACTTTGTAGTGATAAGCCTGACTGTATGTATCTATGTTATAAATTTATATGACATACTGCAGTAAAGTTATATTTCATTTTATACATGGATTTTTATAGATAGAGAAGGATTTTTTAATTATTTTTGTTGTTTTAAACTCTCTGTAAAACTTTAGAGAAGGAAATATCCATTTAGTCAGCTTGGCCATCTTCTATTCTCTCCAGAGGAATTGTGCCATGTTATGCCTCTACTGAATGAAGAGTGAGCTATGTTTAGAAGCATGCCTATGTGATTGCTGTCCATACTGCCTGCCTATAGCATGTGAGAGCAGTGCATATGCACAGCAGAGGAGCACTGTTTCCTCTTCTCCTGTGCTGCCCTTACAAGAAACGACATCCCATCGCCCAGCACCGTGCTGAAATTTGTTATGAGCACCAGAACTCAGCTCAGTAACATTTCCCATGGACTGAGGGGCTGGCCTTTCCCCAGGCTGGCTGTGTCCCAGGCTGAGCTGTGACCTGCTGTATTCCACATGAGACAGAAGTCATATGTCTGGCTGACCTGCTTTTTCTCCCAGCCCGTGGTCAGGGATCTTGCCTGACATAAGTTTATTTAATCTGGCATCTTCTGTTCACTGCTAAATGAGAAATTATTATTCTAGTTTATTTCCACATGAAAGAAAGGATTATTCATGTTTCAGAGTAATTAACAATTAGGTTTGTCATCCATTTCCTAGAAACTTAAAATGGTCTGCCAGATAGATGGCTTGAACTGAATAAACACTTAAACGTTATACTTTAAGGAGACATGATTTGAGCATGCTTTACTAAAACAATTAAATGTAGAATGCACATGTATACAGTCTTTTTGAGAAATTATAAGAGAAATGTGTGGATTCTCACATAGGCAACACTGTCTGGGCAGATTACAGGGTTGACTAGAAAACCTGGGGCTCCTCGGCCTGCTAGGTACCCCTCAAACTTTTGATCATGCAACACGAGATAACCTTTAGCTCTTCTAAGTGTGTGCATTGTTCACTCTTATTGCTTTGGTTCCAAAGGTCTTGGCTGCAAACTACTTGATGTGAGGAGCTCACACTTTAGCTGTTTTTTTTTTTCATAATATAATCTATAACCTCCAAGGAAAACAAAAACAAATGTTTCCTGCAAGCTGCAAACCCATATAAAGAGGACAGTGATAAGATATGAGGGACTGATAGCTATTCTTCTCTGAATTTTGCATAATAGCAAGAGGAAATGATTTAATTTGTTGTTGATTTTTTCTTTTTTGATGCGCATGACATAAAAAAATGAATATAAGGAAACATGCCATTTTAAACTTTTGTGTTGTTGTTTTAAGTCCTACTTAGATAAGATGTTTACGTTAAAGCAGAAGCTTAATGATAGGTGATGTTTATCTGGTCTCATGCTTGCTTTAAAAGAACAACCTAAAAGGAAAGTGCACACAGTTAACTTTCAGGGCAAAATGGATCAAGTGCAACTTGCACAGGGGGCTGGTGTACAATGTAATATGAAAACCAAAGGTGGGAAAATAACATAACCTCAAGGCTGTGCTAAACAATGTAAATCTTTAGGGGTGAAAGGAGCATAGAGCAGGACTTCTGGGTTAGGTGTGCCGGGCAGGATGGTTTATTGCAGTCTTGCTCCTGCCTTGTGGTTCAGTTATTTTGCAGCTGACTTTGTTGGTAGAGACTTTGGGAGGATACACATCCGAAATTCATTGGGGCAGAAGTTGGGAGTAAGCGTGGGATAATGGGTGTTAGAAGGAAACAAAAGGAAGGCGCCACAAGAGTGTGTGAAGATTTAACACTTTTTTTTTTTTTTCCAGAGGCATTTGGTTTTGTGTTGCCATTACAAAACCGCAGTCATCTGAAGGCCATACAACTTCATCCTGTTTGTAGAGCAGAAAACAACAGTAACAAGTGTTTATTGGTTTAAAAAAACAGAAAAGGAAAGCTGAATTAAAACCTCTAAAAAAAAAAATCATAGTCCATCTATTCACTCAAGAACCCCTTTAGGTGCCTTAATCTTCTATTTTTTTGTGGTGTTTTTTATTTTGTTTGTTTTTTTGTTTGTTTGTTTTTTGTTTTTTTCCAACAATGTAAAGAATGCTTTTAGAATGCTTAATTCTCATTCTCCCTTTATTATTATTCACTAATGGGGTCTCCTGGTGGAGTGGAAGTTCAGTGAGTAACAGCGCAACAAAAAAAATTATTTTTTCTTTCTATGTTATGCATAACCCATGAAAGTCATGCCAAAAAATCCTAGGAAGCAAAGGAAGCAAAATAGGAATCCAGAAGCTGTCGCATACATTTATAGATGGCGGGACCATCCAGGTCAACTTTAGGGTGAGCAATTGTATTTCAAATCACCCAAGGTCTCTACCAACAAAATCAGCTGCAAAATACCTGAAACATCACAAGGCAGGAGCAAGACTGTAATAAACTGCCCTGCCCTGCACACATAACCCAGAAATCCTGCTCTGTGCTCCCCAATACAAGAGATGAAACACATTATTTTTGCACTTTTCTCCTCCTTCGCATATTGGAATTACTGTGATTATAATTTTACAGATCATTGCTACCCATATTTGTTTTTTAAATCCTAACAGTTGTTTTCAGCCACCTCTGTTTGTGATTTTCCACTGAGCCTCTTCTCTCTTTTTTGCTGTTTTTCTCTCTTAAGGGAACTCAGTTTGGTTCATGTGTGACCTCTCCAACAACTGCAGTTTGCCACTTTTGACTTCCTTTGGGAGGAGTGAGTGTAATGTATGTATATATTTATGTATGATGAAAAACTGACGAAGTTCTGGGTTCTTTTAATATCAGGGACTCTTAGTATTACTGAAAATCTTAAGGTCCTGAAAGCTGAGGAAATTGAAGTTTGTTTTTTGTCATTTACTTGTTATGAATTTACTCTGCAAAGCTCAGTGCCATTTCAGAAAAGTTCAGACAGGTGGACTTCGCTTCATTGGGAAAGCTTATTAAGAATTAAATTGCATATTTTTTTCCTCAAGCTAGTAACTCACTGTGCTTTTTTTACTTTTTTTCTTTTTTTCTTTTGTTTGTTCTTGCTCTGTAACCTTTTCAGGAGTTTTACTCTGGAAGATAAATACAATATCTCACTCCTTCAGCATTCTAATAGGGATTTGCTTTCCCTAGTCTCTTGTAGCTGAGCAGTTCAGGCTAAGCCCAGCTACCATGGAAGCCCATGTTTACAACAGATTTTTGGGGTTGTTTTGCTTGTTTGTTTGTTTTAGGTAGAATGCTGAACTTCTCTGCCCCTTTTCTTTTAAAGGAATGCAGCTGAACAAGCAGTTCAGTTTGCTCTTCTGTGGCAAACAGAAAAAAGCCATTAACTCGCGGCAAATCGGGACATTCTTTCCAATATGTCCAGATGCTTCCTGACACCGCGCTGGTGTCATACTTGGCGCATGATTAAAAACAAATAAAGTCACCCTCTGGCTGCTTTTTATTTTGTGTTTAGCCCAGTTCTCTGGCACCATGGAGGGGGACAGCCTAACTGCCTGGCCAGTGCTGCTGTGCTTGGGATTGTTTTGAAGAACAAAAAGGAACTGAAGAAAATGCAATCATTTCTAGCAGCTGAAAGCTTTCTTTGGCTTTTCTTCTCCATGCCATCTGTATGCTGACCTCCTTGAAACAACACTCCTGTATTCTGCACGTGCCAAGCTCTGTTACTGAAAAGCTGAGTAAAGCTGCTGAGGTTGGCAGCGGTGCTGTGTTTGGAGGGGGCAGTAGGTGTTGGCATCTTTCCGTGTTCTGTGCTGGGTTTAAGTTGAACCCTATACATCCTCTGAGCACTGAAGACTGCATTGTGTGGTTGTGTAAACTGTACGTCTTGGTTTGTGCTTGTAAAACTTGTGGGCTCGTGGACCTGTAAAATAAACCAGGATGCATGTATTGCATTTGGGCAGGTTTCTTCTGGCCTCCCCAGTCATCGCACTGAGGAGATATCAGGATAAGCCTGATAACACTCCAAAGCAAAAGTGGTTATCTGCGCTCCCTTCTTATCTTCCAAACACGATTTTGTGAATCCTGTCCTCTGTCTCTGCCCAAGTTGTGGTTGGATTATCATCAAGTCCCATAGTTCCATGGCAGGATGTGGAGCCAGAAGAATGCAGGATGAAACAAATACCAGGAGGAAAGTGCTTAAAGGAAAAGTCATTTCAAAAGGAAATGTTCTGTTCCATCCAGCAAACTTACTTTGAAACTATACTCCAAATACTCCTTGCATTTTTTCTCTGATTTATTCTTTACTGCTGAGGATCCAGTTTCTTCTTTCCTAGAATATTGTCTGAGACATGTATGTACTGGTCTTTGAAAACTTTGCAATTGCAAAATGTTTGAAAGGTGTTTTGATTTCTTCTGGGGGCTTCTTGTGAAACTGAAGAAACACTCCATTTTTGGAGGTGCCCACTGGACATGCCCATGCACACTCATGTGCAGAGCTGCCCCAACCCATGGGGTCACTGTTCTGTGTAACCCCTGTGCGATACTGGGGATTTCAGGGTTGTGTCTGTCTGTGATAAATGATAATTTGGGCCCTTGTATGGTTTGTATGGTGCTGCCCTCTGAATTAGGGAAAGGAGCAAGAAATCTTCCCATTTTCTGTTTTGGGAGGGGATGGGATAGAGTGGAATGGCTTGCACTAGACTTTCTCCAAGTTTCAAGCAGGTGTCTTTTATGTAATATATGTAAATGTACAGAATTCCAGAATCTTCTGGCTCTGGTCTTGCTAAAGCTTTAACAGGTTTTAATTGGTAAAGCAAGCAACTTGAAAACAGTCTAAGATTCCAAACTCAAATGAGGTGATTATTAAACTTGGAAATTTTTACCACTGCAGTGAACATCACCTAGATCTATTCCATGCACTACTTGTGTGTTGACATGGCTGATAGTTCTGCACTGACCACTGCCCCTTGCCTGCTACACTATGAGCATCTACAAAGTGAGATGGAGAAAACCAGAGGTGGAAACTTGCAGTGTCCTGTTCTGTAGGTGAAGCAGTACATGTGGAAGATGGTGGTCTATATACGGTCATTGCATCTGCTGTCTTTTGAGTGAAAATGCTAATAGTGTTGAAAGGGGACAACGAGCTTGTATATAAAATAATTTTCCTCTCCTTTCAGTATTTTATGGATTCAGTGGATCGTAGTGAGCTGTGCTCTGTAAATGTCTCCACATACTGAATGATCTCATTTTCCACGTGGGAGTACAGAATAAACTTCAGAACACAAAAGATTACATGAAAAACTGGCATTAATTATACAAAATTACCGTCAGAAGGCAGATTCTTATATAGAACATTCTTTTTGACATTGTGAAGCAGCTTTTAATTTAATAATAAGTTTAATCTGCCAGCTCTCAAAATTAACCACAAATCTTTGCTGTTCAATTTCTGACAAGGAAATATCCTTAAAGTTAGTTATTGAAGCCCACTAATGTTTTTTGAGGGAAAGAAATCAAAATCTGAGTTTTGGTGAATAATTATAAAGAAGTGCTTAATAGAAATCAGTTTAGAGCATCTTGGGACAGCAGTGGCAAACATAAGATGCCACAGAAAATGGGTGTGGAGAAGAGCTCACATCCAGCATCTGCCCACACCCTGCCCAGCTTTCTCTCTCCCTCCCTGCCTTTGTCTGTGGTGTTTTTCAGTCAAGTTTTTTTTGTTGGGAGAGTGGTTAATTTTGGAGAGAGGGGGCATGCTTTCAAAACACATTACAGATGTTCTTACTGCTCAGGCATCAGGCTGTGAAATCACTTGGCAGCGCCGTCCTTATTTCATCTGGCCCTGGGGAATCTGAAGGATGCCACAAATGCATCTTTAATGATCGGATGCAATTGCACTCATAAGTAACGAATCGCAACCAATCAGATCATTTAGGGCAAAAAACAGCTCAATGATATGAAGTCACTCTGCAGTGCAGGACTTGATGAAAACATCCGTGTTCGACATGGGTTGTAAAAGCCAAATGAAAGTGCTGGGTTGGGCTGGGTGAGACGTGTCACAGCTTGCTCCTCAGGGGACGCAGCCTCCAGTGGTTATTGTTAATCTTGTTTTGAAGAAGATGTGTCAGCATTGTAGCTTGTACTTGCGGCAGTGCTTTAAACCCTCAGACTGCAGGCTGAGTCTCTCAGATAACAGCAGAGGGCTTCCCAGCTGCTCACCTGAGCCTTCCTATCTGCTTATGGGCAAATATCACCTTTATGTAAGTAACCTCGGGCAAGATAAACTTGCAGAGGCCTAGGTGCTGGCTATTGTGCTTTTCCTGTTGAACGTTCTATGTAATACATATACTTACATATTTTAATATTTTTTGAGAGAGGTTAGGCACGTGTATTTGCAGTTTCATTTTTTTTGAAAATTGCCCTTGTAGTTCCATAAAGGAAGCGCTGTGATAAACATTGTGCTTCATCTCTGGTGTCTTCCTTAGCACATCTTTGCTTGCAGGTTCCTACCAAGCCTTTACCTACTCCATGCTGCCTTAAGCCAGGCAGTAAGATAAGTTGGACCCCATGTGTTTAGATGCTGGAGGTCTGCCCTGTCTCCCAAGACAATAATGCTGGTGCTGAGCAGAGCAGGAAAGGACAGGATAGGGTGAATCCTGCTCCCAGGGATTTAATGGCAGCATCCTTGTTGACTTTAACGAGCTCTGGACTGACAGGCAGGAAACATGTCTCATATAGCTGCCTTTTGGACAGGATTTCCCTTGGTATGATGGCAAGAGATACCACAGTCTAATTCTTTTAGATTTGGAATGCAGAATTCAACAATGATTGCTCATCATTGATGCCATAAATATTTACAGAAAAGATTTTCACCCCCTTTTCCGATTTCAGTGGCAGTTTTATCCTGTTTCAGTGATCAGTGTCAAGTTACCCATCTGATTCATTTTTCATGAAACATACTTCTCACTTTACATTTGTGGACTACTGTAATACTGCATATATTGGTTATTGGGTGAAGAATAATTGTGGTATTTTTGAGGAGTGCTTTTTTTCTATATATTGCTCACATTGTTCACACAGTGTTTCAATATTGCTTTCAGATCGTATGCTATTATTGCTGAATCTTCTGTATTAGTTACACAGCAGTGAAGCTTTTCCGACATTTTAGAAAGGGTTTAGCTTTAGAAAAGATTTAGGAAATCTTTATGAAGATATTTTCAGTAGCAGTGCCTTATACATTATTCATATATTTATACATATTTTACACAGCCCAGACATGTTAAAGAAAAGTTAAGGGTAAAGGAGGAGCCCACAGAACCAATTAATGCGTTCCAGTAAATGCCATTAAATCTTTTGAGCAATGGGAGCGGGGCACAGAGAACCCTCCCCTGATACTTATTTCCACTTGTTGCTTCAGTATTTAATTAGCATGGCTTCGTTGCTGTAATTCTCTGTGAGTTTTTAAAAGACTTAATTTGAAACTAATTGGACTAATGCACAGCCTGCTAATTACCCAGCACTGCAGATGGCTGATGGTGGGAAGCCGCTCTTTGTAGAGACGCAGGATGTGGTGCAGGTTGGGGCTGGAGCTGAGGTGTGGGGGTGAGGTCAGGCACAGCTCCCACTTTCTTTGGATCCCCTCGTTGTCATCTGCAGAGCAGGGAAAGATGAGTGGCAGAGCAGTGTCCTGCCAGAAGCATCAAGGGAGTCTTCAGTGCTGCTGTTCTGTGACAGTGTTTGTAACATGAGCGAGAGAGGCATAGAGGTGGGTAATATGAATAACATGTTTGGGTGGTTCTGTGTGGAGCCAGGAGTTGGAATCAGAGACCTTGTGGGTCTCTTCCAGGTCGGGATATTCTATGATAAAAATATTGTCTTAAGACCCACGTACATATATTGTCCAGGCTTTAACTAAGTACTATTGGACATTTTTGTTTATTTTAATGTGAATTTTAAATAGGAAGGCAATTGCATTGCCTGTTGAGCATCAAATCTTTTTCCTGAGGCTCTTTCCCAGTCAGGTTTGCAGGTGTGAGTGGCCAGTGGGGAAGGCCTATTTGTGACAAGGTTGGGGTGCCTTTTCCTTGGCTGTGAAGGTACTGCTGGTTGGATAAGTGTCTGCAAGAAGTTTATCAGCTTGTGAAACTTCAGTGAAGAGTTACACACTCCTAAAGTCTGCATTTTCACTGCTGGGCAGCTGGAAATTACTGTACATTTGCAATAAGTGTGTCATAGTGAAATTTGGGAACTTGCCGGATTGGTTACAGTGAGGAAACTTACTCATGCTCTGTAGTTATTGCAGTTCTGTGCAAACGTTTTCTAAGTAATGTCAGCATTAATTAAGAACATACTCCGGAGACTCTTGGTGTGCTCAGGAGATGATGAGAAGGGGGGGCTAAAGATCTCTCACTTTCAGAAGGAAAAGCAAAATTGTGGTTTTTTTTTCCAAAATAATGCTGTGGGGTTTGTTTGTTCATTTGTTTCCTGTGGGTTGCCTGGTTCCTGCCTGTGGTGTTAGTCTGAAGCCTTCTTTATTGATCAGAGGTCATTTGTTGGTGTAGAGACTGCAGGCACAGGAGATGTTGCTGCAGCATGCTCTAAGGGTTTGTTAGTCCTCCTAACCTCAGACCTGGAGCTGTTCCACATTTGTCTCTCAACATCAAACTGTAATGCTTTCCCCATGAAGGAAGCAAAACTGTCCCCTGAAACACGTGGGAGACCGAGGGTGGCTGTTGGCATCTTTCTTGCAGGAGCTCTTCCTGGCACATGCTGTGCCTAGTGGCAATAAAAGGAACTTAGGTCTGGTTTCTTTCATTTAGCTCAGTCAGCTTTATTTCTTATGTTGCTTTCATTTTGCACAAACAAAAAAATACAAAAAAATACTGACTTTTTATTACACTTTGCTAGAGTTAATTTTTTTTTAAATAGTGAGCTTGATTTCAGATTTTTTAATAAACCATCTTTTGATCTGCAAAAGTTATATTTTTGAATGCTGCTTTTGTTTGGCTGTTGGAAAGCTTCGCTGCGGTGCAGGAGTGCCTCTGCCATTAGAAGACTTCTGAGCTCAGTAACCAGCACCGATCTGCTCTCTGCTGCCAGAAGTCTATCACTGTCCTTTTATGCAAGCGAGAGCAGAATTTCATTCCCTCTTTATTTTCATTTTTCTCTTTGCTACAAGGCTGCTGCCTGCAGCTCTGTGCCACACATATTGCGAGAGCCATCACCATGATTGCTAGTGAAAGCTTAAAAAAGAGGAAGTCCATTTTTCCCGTGCTTAAGGGAATTTGCATCTACAAAAGAACTCAAGTCCAAAATTAACAGTTTATTTTACTGACACTGAATGAAATTGGGATAGCACCTCTTGTTTGGGCATGTCTTGGTGTGAAAGTTTCTGGCAAACTGTAATGAGTTTAGGGAAGAAATGCAGAAAGATCAAAGAGCTGATTTGTAGGAGCAATTAGAGAGCCTCATAGCTGAGGTAGGGAGTGATTAAAGGCGTGGGTGATTCCTGTGCATGTCAGGCATAGATGAGAGAAGGAGGAACTGCTTATGACAGGGGAAGAAAAACTGCCAGCAGATCATTTATGCCCCCTCCCTGGAGACATTCGGGGCCAGGCTGGATGGGGCTTTGAGCAACCTGGTCTAGAGGGAGGTGTCCCTGCCTATAGCAAGGGAGTTGGAACTAGATGGTCTTAAAGGTCCCTTCCAACTCAAACCATTCTCTGATTCTATGATTCAGTGATTCTAGGCAAAACTGTGAGATTTTCACATATTCGTTAAAAGCTGGAAAACTTACTGCTAGAGACACGCCACCTGTATTAAATGCCAGGAGAATATAAGCTGTTCTAGAGCTTATGGGATTCTTTAATTTCTTTAATTCTTTAATTCAAATTTAATGGCAAGCAGGGAGCGGCTTGAGTATGTCATCCAACTTCAGGTTGAATGTAGATAATAAAGTTCCATGCAGAAATCAAATAATCAAATCTGGTACTTGTGGATAAATGAGAGAGGCAGATTTTGTCCTTTGTCCTCTGGATCTCTATGGGTCATATCCAAGATGCGTGCAAAAAGTTGGTGAAGAATAACAAACTTCTTGGCTATACACTTGGATAATTACTGTGAAAAAAAAAAAATCAATGTGTCAGGGGGTAAAAAAACAATGGAAGGCAGTTGAAATGTTGTATATGTCTGTATGTGCTTTAAAAGGTACCACACTGGAAGTTATGTAGGGGAATGGCTGGCATGCTGAAGCACACTATGCAGCAAGATTATTGTAGTGGTTACCTATTGCTTAGCCTCCCTATTGAAAATTTGTGTCTTATGTCAAGACTTAGTTTTTCTATTTTCATCTTCTGGCTGCTGGATTATGTATTTTCTACCTTCTTCTGAATCATGACTTCAGTCATGGAGTGAAGGTAATAGGAGGAATGACCAAAAGCCACTATACTAATAACAAAAAATACCATACCAATACATATATGTTGACAAGTGTTTGAAGGAGTGCCATCATCAGCAGGCTTCATGCAGCACCATTCATTTTTGGAGCTGGTGCAGAGTGGTAACTTTACACTGTGTGGTTTTTCCAAGGTGAAAGAAATGCGTTCAGAATCAGCTGCATTTGTGACTTATTGTCCTTAGGGGTACAACTGTCTGTGGTGCTTTTTATGTTGTGAAACTATCTAATTTGTTATGATTGTTTTCCTATTTTTTTTTTTGTTCTGATTTTTAAATTAATACTTTTTTTCCATGAAACTCAGAAATTACTGTAAAGGTTCTGCCTTTAAAATAACAATGAAATAGCAATGCAATGAGTCATTTCAAATCAAGTTTTCATAACTTAGTTTAGGAAAGGCAGTAAGGATAAAAACGGTTATATGGTCAACATTACTACTTAAGAACTAGATAGCTACAAATTCAAGAAATTAATATTCTTTAATCTACATGCACTAATTTTGCATTTAGCATATAGAGTTTCTTGGCTTTATTTCTCTTGTTCTCTAGTCTGTCTTCCTGTTCTGTAATCAACAGCAAAAACATTTTCCTTTGTAGGTGGATACAGACACAAATTAAAATTTCCTCTCAGTGGACAGTGTCACTTTTCACAGTGGATAATGAAAAGTGAATGTCAGGTTGTTACTGACAACAGACAATTTGTCTTCATTATCGCTGCACATTTGTTTAGAGAAAGTGTTTATTAAACACTTTCACATATATATTTAGAAACTTGTTCTCAATTAGTAGGCAGATAGAAAGACAGTCAATTTATGGCTGAATTATTTCCTGTAATTCCTTTATAAATTGAATTATTTGCAATATATTTTAAATAATTTTAAAGTTCAGGAATAAATATTCAGTGAATTCTTTTGTGAATTTCTTTAAAACATTGTGGTTGGGTTTTTTGACTTTCTTTTTTAATATTATTTTAAAAGAAAACTGTCTTGAGGTGTTATTGAAAGTAGTAGAAGATGTGAAGGCATTTATGTCAAGAATAATGAGAAGTAATCTCAAGTGTAAACAGAAAAAAAGATAAGAGATCAGCCTTATGGTCATTCTCTGTGACAGCTCGTTCAGCCACAATTAAGTTAGACTGTCTACGGGATCAGAAGACTTAAAGTACACTTTATGGAACATCCACCAACACCCCTAAAAGTGGCTTTTCTCTCATCTAGAAGGCTCAGGTAGCAGTCTAGAAGATTTCTTATTAGCAGATATTTCCTAGTTCTTGCAGGCACACTGCAGAGATTGTGATTCTGTGCTGTTGGAAGGGGAAGTAACAGGAGGCCAACCCATCCCCACCATGCTCACTGACCGTGTCTCTCAGTGCCACATATACATGGTTATTGAACACCTCAGGGATGGTGACTCCACCACGTCCCTGTGCAGTCCATTCCGGTGCCTCGCTGCTCTTTCTGAGAAGTTTTTCCTAATATCCAACCTAAATGATATTTGCACAGGAACAGTGACAGTGCTGCTGAGAGCAGGATGGAGTGACCGTCACCTCTGTGCCACCAGTAAGAAATTCTTTTCCTGATGACTTCTGCTTTCAGAAGGACAATAGTTCACCTATGCTAAAGGTTTCCTTTACCAAGAGGAATCTCCAGTTGCAGCACATACCATATTGCCCAGGAGGATTCGTATTTCCTTCCATTCCTTGATTCTCCTAATTAAAGTTAAAAATAAAATACAACAGCCAGGACGCTTCCTTCCCTGTACTTCTCTGTGATGGAGAGCATCACTCCACCCATCTGTCTGCCTTCCTTCCCCGTGTACTTCTCTGAAATTATTCCTCCATTGTTTGCCTTAAATAATTACCTTCTTCCCAAATTCAGGTTCGTTGTTTTTTTTTTTATCTTGTATCTTTTCCAAGTTTGCAGCAAAACCTTGTAATTCCTCTATCAAGAGACTTACTTATCACACCTCTGTAAGTCTTGCAGCATCTACCATTCTGTAGAGACCTAAACTACACAGTAATTTAAATGACAGAAGTAATTTTTCTGAATTACTTTTTCCTTCCATGCCTTCCACTTTTATGCCTTTTTATCGGCTTTAAGGATCAGGACGTCATCACTAAAGGCTGTTTTCTGAGTAGTAAGACATTCTAAAAGAAAGTTGATGGTATGTTAGCTTCCACAGAATTGCCTCACTGGCCATTTCTTGAAAAGAGGTGCAAAAGGCCGCTCTGTTTATGCAAGGAGATGAAAAATGAAGGTGGATGATCATGTAAACGAGGGTGAGAGGTAGGGGTGTTTGCTCCCTTTTGTTTAAACACAATTTTGTTATCAGAAGCCACCCTGCATTTGCAAGGTGAGGGCTCCATGCTCAGCATTACCGAGTGCTGGGCTCTCCCTCCCTCCCTCCCTCCTTCCCTCCCTCCCTCCCTCCCTTCCTTCCTTCCTTCCTTCCTTCCTTCCTTCCTTCCTTCCTTCCTGCCTCCCTGCCTCCCTTCCCTCCCTGCCTCCTTCCCTCCCTCTTTTTGTTCTTTCGTTTTTACTTTCATTTTCTTTCTTTTACTTTCTCTTTCATTCTTTCTTTTTTTTTTTTCTCTCTTTTTGCCTCTTTCTTTTCTTGTTTTTTTGGTGTTTTTCTCTCTTTATGACAATATTCCTAACACATAAGAAGAAACGTCACAATGAGAAAATGGATCTGATTCTTTTGTGTAAACCTTAAAATGCTGAAAATAATGCCTCAGTTTGTTTGAAAGTGTAACTGATAAGGTCGGTGTTTTAGCCTACTCTTTAGGTAAGCTTGTATTTGGTGCATTTTTCATGTCATGCCTTGATTAATTCATTCTCAATTTAGTTTATTCTTTGTCAGTACTACTCTAAAATTCAGAAATAAGGATTAGCTACAGACAGAACATGAGAAGGTTTTCAAACAAGAAATAGAAGACTCTTCACCAGTATGCAGTGTAGTAATAAAAACACAGAAAGTCTATAGTTTCGTTATTACAATTGGCATTACCATGTTGGCATACTTTAAGCAAAAAATAAATACTTAAAAAGAGCCAGTATTTTATTTTGTTTCTTAATTTTCTGAAATAAGAAAATGTGCTTTAGTTCCTGTTTGATTTGTTTTATGTCCCCTGACCCAAAGTGATCAGGCTGTAGCCTAGGAGGTACTGTGATCCCACTTTAATTTAAATATAATTTAATTTTCTAATATTCTATTTTTTATAATGGAAAGAGAATTTCAGCTTCACATTAGAGAAATAGTTCTTATAACTTTCCTGCTGTTTCAGTGAAGTATAGCATGATCTCAAACCTTACTGCTAATTTTGAAGCCTTTCAGCCTTCAAAGAATAGTGGTTTTGTTCTTTCCTCAACTACTTGAAATGTATAGGGAGAGCTGAGTGTAAATTAATGGTTTGTGGAATTTCTCATTCTTTATGATTCAGGATAATTACGTAGCTGAGAGAAAGGAGGCACAACCAAAGCTTCTCTGCTCACTGTTAGTTTTGATTAAAACCAAGGTCATGGAAAATAATTGCTTTTTAAACTGAAATAGTGTCTAGAAGACCACGGGGATGGAGAAATAAAGGCTGCACAGCAGCCTTAGTGGAGGAGCAGCAGGGTGAGCTGTGCAACCACACCGAACTGTACCTGTGTGATGCGGTCCTGCGCTGCTCCCATTGCTGCTGCCCTGCTGTGCTTAGTGAGGGCCTGGGCTGCAGCAGCCGGTGGTGTCACAGCTGGCTGGAGGCAGCTGGGAGAGCAGAGAAACTGTCCTGTGGCTGTTGGATGTCTTTCCAAAATAACGCCTCTGAAAATGTTGGCGTGGTGAGCTTGTGAGATGGAAAGAGATGTAACTCTCAAACACCTGCCAAAAAGCCTTCATATGCTAATTTTATAATTGTGCGTTCTGTTTCTGGAGATTCCTACACCTACATACCCACAAGTTGACACTGTCTTTGTGGTTTCAAATGTTTCATGTACTCAGTTACAGACAGCACACATGGCTGTGCCATAAAACCTTGCTGCCTGCTGGATGGCTGCCAAGCCTGTCGTGTCTTTCAAGTTGTTCTGCAATGAGCTAGATCTAGTGAAAAGTGCATGGTACAACACAAAAGCCAGTAGTTTTAGTATGTAGTTTTGACAAGAGCGTTTTCCATCATGAACAAGCCCTCCCCCATCATCCCCAGTTTCCATCTACCCATCTACCAGTAGATGTGTGAGAGCGATGTGGGAAGGCTGGTGATGGCTCCAGCCCCACTGGTAGTTCTCCTGTGATGTGAAAGGAAGGTGTGTTACTGATGAGATCATGGAGCCATGAAGGTAACTGCTCAGGTATTTGACAGCACTTCTAAGACATGTTTTCCAACACCTCCTCCAACAATTTCCTAATTTGGGGGAATTTCTTCAATAGCTACAAGCTCTTTTTCTTGCTTTTATTTTGGAATATGAATGCTTTAAAGCTTGGATTCAGAGTCATCCTATAAGTATAGATATATGTAGTGCAACGTGTGTTTTGATTTGATATGCTTCACTAGAATTATTCAGCATATGCAATAAAATTTAATTTCTTTGCAAATGTACCACGTGACTACATAGTCAAGGCATTGTTTTCCTGAAGAATACATTTATTGCTGTTACTCCAGTGTGATATTTTAACAATGTGAATTTAAGATAAGATTTATTGTGTAACTTCTTTAAAAAAAATAAGAAAGATTGAAATTAATAGACAGCCTCTGACATTCTTGGAGCTCCTCAGTGGCAGCTGCATGCGGAACATCCCTGCTCAAGTTCCTGAAGGCTGTGTAAGTTTCACAGAGAGTATTCACAATTAGGACAGGTTTGACTTTAGCTGCAAGCATTTAAACGTTCAGAACTGCAGATGCAATTTCCTACAGAGTTAAATTTCCTACAGGCTAAATCAATGTTCTTTTTCCACTGTAAAAAATTACACTTAAACTATGTACTAAAAATGTACTTATACAAGATAGGCTTTTCTCTGGACATGGCTTTTTTAAAAACTCATTCCATTTTTCTGCATAAAAGAACAGAGAAGTTCCTTCTGTCACAGAGTATTCAGTATATATGTTACATACCTCATTATGTCAGTTGGAAAATTATCTCTTAGGTATGTAATAGCTTGACATGTTTTTTTATTAGTGAACCGTGCTACAGCTTTATCTGCTCTGCAGCTGGGTGCTGTCATTCCCACTTGGAATGCCTTGCTTTTCCTGGCTGTAACTGCTTTCAATGTTGATTGTCACTGATTTAAGAACCAATTCAAAAAGAATAGACAGATAATCTGAATAATTTTTTTATTTTGTAGTATAGCACCAAAGATGATGGACTGTTTGTAGAAATTACTTAATATTTTGAATAGAAAGTTCTTTTGAAGAAAACAGTGTTGGATGGTGGATTTGATTTCTGGCATGCTTTGAGCTGTACTGGAAATCCTTTCACCTGTGGTCAGTGTCTCCTATAAGACATGCCCTCCAATTTCAAGGTAAAGAAAAGAAAATAGTAAGATAATATATTTCCCATTGGAGATTGCAGTTCAGATTAGAATTCTGTTGTGTTAGCTTTTTTACAAATGGAGAAGGATGATCTATTTTACTATATAACATGGGTAGCATTGTAAGGGAAAGGATGTACACAATATCGGAGGTAGAAATGAGAACTAAAACAGGTATTTTTAGTTCTAGATTAGTGCTTGTCCACACTCCTTGAGACAAAGTTTTCAATTTTTTTTTTTCCATTAAAATTACTGAGCATAGATCAAGTAGGGAAATGTCACTTATCAAAATGTTGATTTTGTTGGAGAAAAGGAGGAAATACACTGTTGACATTGCAAAATCTTCCACTTTCATCCCAGTTTTTTTTTTTTTTAATTATGAAATTTCTTTTATATTTTGCTTGAGAAAAACAAGCAAACAAATGAACTGAAATGGGAATAGAACTTCATGTCATAAAGAATTCGTTCATTTTTCTTGTTTTTTTCTTTACAGTCTGATTTCATACTCATGATGTTTCCTGAAAAACTGCTCAGAAATAGGGATGCTCTTGTGTTGTTTTGCTTTACCTAATGACAGAGGGACATCCGTTCATAGTTGTTTGTGACTATGGCAAGAGTATGTTGATCTACAGTGTGACAGGTGTTCTGGGAAGGGTTCAGTATCTGGGCCCAGCTCCTCATGGACTTTGGGAATCAGCCACTGGAATACCACTTGGTCCTGCACACCCGCACTAATCGAAGTCCTGTGGAAGCCTCCTGTGGTGGGTTTTTGTTTTGAATCCTGTCCTGCTGAACTAAACCTCATTTGCTGGCTTTGCTGGCTCCTAACTTCATTGTTTTATTCACTACACACATTCCTAAAGCCTTTTTCTGCTGGAGTTTTTTCAAAACCAGCATTTCTCAAATTTCTCTACACACCCTTTCAGTTTATAATGCCTTGTGGAAATTGAAAGTTTTGGAACATGTGATCTAGTAAAAATTTATGTCTTCGGATGTGACCTTGCGAGCTGACTGGCAAACATTTTCTTTGTCAGACAAATATGAGTTCCCAAAAAGCTACTTATCAGCTTGAATTCGAATAAAAGCTTTTGTAGGAAAGAGCATTACATGCAATTTTCAGCTGGTAAATAGTCAGCCTTCATGTTAAGTCTTGGCATAGAAATGTTAATAAGTAGTAAATTTAATAAATGTTTAATCCCTGGCTCACATAATATTACTTCTCAGTTCAATTATTTATGTAGAACACAGAGCCTGGAATGAGCTCTGGATGCTTTGAATACTGGCCGTGTGTCCCGCAGCCTTGCAGAAATGGAAATAATTAGTCTGCTTTTTGGTCAGAGGGTTTGCAGCAAAACTGAGTGTGGTTTCTTCTGCTTTCAGACCTTGACACCATTTCAGAAAGCACCCTCACAGTCGTATGTACTTGTAACTGGAGTTCTTTGGGTTCTGTCTGCTATCTGCTGTTTAATTGATTCCTGTTTGCTTTGACCTGTTCACTTATAACATATTGTGTGTCTGTACTTCACTGTACTTTACTGCAGGTTCCTTAAAATATCTATTTATGTTTTCACACTTCTTCAGATCCCCTTGTAGGAAGATGTGCTGCAATGCACAGTAATGTGATAGTGTTATACTTCTTTTTGTGAGAGGAAGAGTCCTGTGTAGCATACCAATAGTGTGTAAAGATGCTGTACATGCATTACTCTTGTTGAGTGAGATTATCTGTAATGTTAATATTAATCAGTTAATGTTCAGTTCAGAATGAATGTAGATGTTTGAAAGAAGGTGGCTGAGACCCGTGCAGTCTCTTGGAAGGACATGCACATTGTATGTGGGGTAGCAGATTACCTGAAGACAGGCCTTAGGACCTGGGAGAATTCGTGGTGGTGTGAGGAAGACTGGGTCGGCACGTGCCCTGCTTGACAGAAGGGAGGCAACCTTGAAGCTGGAGAGGAGCAAAGGGAATTAAACTCAAATCCATAAATTTATAGATCTATAAATTTAACCTGATGTTTGGTCTGATTTTTGGATGGTCCTGCATGGAGCCAAGAGTTGGAGTGGATGATCCTTTTGGGTCCCTTCCAACTTGGGATATTCTGTGATTCTGTGAACTTAAGCTGGGTGCAGATGCAGCAGATTGGAGCAACGTGTGTGCTGTGTGTGGAAGGGCCCTGGCAGCTCACGCTGGTGGACTGGCTGCAAGCAGCAGGGAGGCTGCAGAGTTGATATTCTTGAAACCTAGGCTATGCCTTGTTTATGAGCTCGCCCAAATAGAAACCACATGAGAAGTCGCATGACTTTGCCATCAAAGCTCAGGAGGTGTGATATTCAGCCAATACACCTCCTGATTTCATTTTTCCATGTGATTGTTTCCTATTTTCTTCATGCTGTGGTATTCAGTTGGACTGACATATTTAAACATATAATAACTGGGATCTGTGCTTTTTAACCTCAAAGAAAAAAAAAAAGAAACTGCAGGACAGTTTAAGTAGATGTTTGTGAAATTGATGTTAGGTTGGTTCTGAAGGGGAAAAATAGTCTTAAAAGTAGGCAAAAAAGACTGAGGGGTCTTTGAGCAATGATTGCATCAAGTTACTCTTAGTTGGAGCTGATGCATCAGTTGGTGCTTAGGGCAGCATGCAGTCTTGGATTTTCGTTTTTCTTTTGTGTCTGCTGCATCTTTCCACACAGTTACTGTTCCCTGGGCTTCTTTCTTTTATGCTGTCGGTATTCTGTAGCTTAGCCTTCCCTTCCCTGTAATGATGTTTATATACAGTTTAGGTTTTCTTTGTGATTTCTGGAGAGCTCTGCTATCTTGAGTTTGAAGATACATGCAGATGGTACACTGCTAGTGGTTAGGGCAGTTAGCTGTGTTACATGACCATGACCATTTAGAAAATAAGGCTGGCTTATAGGTTTGTGAGGGAGTCTTTGGTCCTCAGAGGGTAACTGGTGCAGCTGCTGTGAGCCACTGGCTTAAAATACGTTGCTCTGGCATTCTAAAGCAGTGTCATAGACCCTCTTTAAACATGTCCATGCTCTAGCTAGGCCCAGACCCATGTGGTGCATTTCCCTGCTGTTCTACTTGTTTTTGTACAGTGTTTCCTGTTTTTACATGATGAAAAAAATGTCTACTGTATTTACCAGTGTAGCACACTGTTGACATAAAGACAGAGAGATTGCTTACCAGTTACCATCATTGTTGAGGCAGATTTGGATTAGGAAAAATAAACTGAATTAATTGCCAATTAAAATAGATTTGTATAGTGAGGGAAAAAAAAAAAAAAAAGACAAAACAGACAAAATATCACATTCTTTTTCAAAGCTCAGCTTCACTCCTTTGCCTGCTCCTCCATCTCCTCCCCCAGCCCCAAATAGCACAGGGGGAGTGGATGTGGGGGCTGCAGTCAGTCCATAGCAACCCGTCTCTCCCACTCCTTCCCTCCTACATTTCTCCTCTGTTCCAGCGCAGGTCCCTCCCATGGGCTGCAGTGTAGAACTTCTGTTTATGTGCATGTTCATGTGTGCTTAGTTTGAGTTTTATAATTCAATTTCCTTGTGCAAGTACCCAATGTCGAACAGTGGGCAAGATAGCATATGAATCTGTCTAACAGCTGGAAGTTGTGCTATAGTCAGCAAAATAGCAACAATTTGAATATAGCAGCATTGCCCTTTTCTACCTGTTTTGAATTATAAATATGTTGGTGCATTAGACTTTCTGCCTGGTTTTGCTTCACTTTGGTATTTCAATATTTCTTGCAAATTAAGAATGGAAATATAGCCAGCGGTTCTCTCAACATCACTCAGCTCAATTTAAATTAAATATTTACCCTAGAAATGTTTTACATGTGAATATTTACATATAGTAAAACCAATCAAATCTGGAATTGGTTTGATTGCCTTAATCGTGGATTTTTCACCAAAAATGATACTGGGCACAATATTTGCTTTTCTGAATGAAAATTATATCAACCTAGTAGCATTGCAGCACTGAATAGATAACTGTAGAAAGTATCATTTTGTATACGGAACTGATAAATATAACCCTCCTGCCCACCAATAGTAAAAATTCTGTTTTCAGAATTAAGCATATTTTGTACAACGTTCACTATTACCTCTTCAGGAGGTGGAAATGAGAAGATCTAGCTGTTCTGTTTGGTGCGAGCTGACTGCTTGCTCTGAAGGAAGCTGTGGGCTGCCATGGGCCACCTCAGCGATGCTGAGTGTGGTGTGGATGTGTGGTGGTGCACCTTGGGTGGTGAGGATGATGTCTGCCTTCCTCTCAAGACACCTCCAAAAGAAGTGCTCTCTGTAATCAAGCATGTACATTTCTCCATGAGTTGCTTTTGTCCTTGCCTTCTGAAACAGAATAGATACATTTAGGTGTTGCCTCTTGAGTACCCTTCTTGCAGCTTGCTTCAACCTTTCTGCCTGCCTTCTCTGGTTGTCTCCTATGTTATCCATCCCAACAATAAACGTCTTTGGAGCGTCATCATCTAGTGGGTGGCAGCCCTGCCCATGGTTTGTGATTTGGAACTAGATGATCATTTTGGTCCCTTCCAACCCAAGCCATTCTGTGATTCTTTGTTAGGGCTTCCCCCTCAGCTTCTCAGCTTCTGAGTCTTTGTACTGTTTCTTCTGTCAAGAAGGAAATTCATCGAATATCACCACTTTGAGAGCTGTTCTTTTGCAGCACTTTGTTTTTGAAATGTGCTATTTAATACCTACTCTTAAATGAGGACATTGTAAGTCTGCTATGTGATAATATATTATGAGTTAATGTACAAAGAAGGAATGTGTGTAAGGTGCACATCTGCATAAAACAGTTCTTTTTGGGGTTTGCTGTGTGTGTAACATCCGTTTAGAGAACTTGTAAATCATGGAACAAAGGGTTTGATTTCTGAAAGCATGTTGCAGAAAGGAATGTAAATGCTTTGTAGGTGAAACAAAAGACAAAATCAGTAACAACTGCGGTTTGGCAATAAAGTGATGAACTATTTTAGAAAATTAAAAACTAAACAAAATCAAGTGGAAAGTGTTTGTGTAGTGCCAAAACTGAGGCTATTACAACTCTGGTGCTTTTCCTGTTTGCTGAATGTTTCCTTATCAAGAAAGTACTTCTATAACAATAAGTATAACAATAAGTTTTCCAGCCGGCCCCTCACTTCCCCATGCTGAGTACTAAATAGTTAAAAGTTCTCCTGTAGGTATAAGAAGGAATTGTATTGGATTATCTACCATGCTGAAGGTGTTCCCATGTTACTATCTTCTCACTGTACTGCAGAAGTAGAATTTAAATTTTGTCTATGTTTTTAAGAAACTTGCTTTATTTTCAGATAAAAATTTTGAAAGGTAACTACTGTGTAATGCTGATAATCCAGACTATTCAGACTGAAAATTAAACTTTTCCATTTATCATTTTCCTTCTCTCTGTAGAAACGGATGCACAGAGGCACTCTCTGTGAGTTTAGGAAATAGATGTTAGCATACAGAGTACTGTGTTTATGTGCACTGTGATGTTTTTAATTTTAATTAATGATGTTTTTTGAAAATGTCTAAGATCAGAAGAGAAGTAAGTTCAAATAGTACTTGACATCAGCAAGTGATAACGGAAGGTGGTCCTTTTCCCTATATTGGGGAGGGAAATCGTATATCTGTTTATTTGACATTTTCTTATCTGGCCTTCAAATGAGTAAGAAAGATTAAAAAGGAGGAAGACTTTATGCAACCAGAACTACTCAGTCAACTAATGACGTCCAACAGTCAGCTCTTTCACTCAGTATTTCCTCTGGAATAAAAGCTATTTAGTACGGATTGAAATTACCTCATCCATCATAGAAGCATAGAACTGTTCTGTTACTCTATGTGGGGGTTTATCAGTGCTGGGCCGGGGAAGGAGATGAAGAATAATATCCTCTTTAATTGAATTTGCAGAATGGAATGTGGCTCCCCCTGGGCCCTGGGCCATCAACCTTGTATTAATGAAAAATGCTTTAATGACAGCAATGACCAGGTGCCAGGATATGAAGTATGCCTGTTTGGTGTTGTGCTTCTGTTTAACATTGAATTTTGAGCTACAGAGGCAACTTCACATGTGGACACCATGTGCACGTGGTCTTGCTTTGTGCTAACTTGGTTGCTCAGTGGGAGAAAGATGGTTCCACTGGAGTGCAATGGGGGATGAGAGCAAATATAATATAAGCATGTCTTTGTGGCAATTTCTTCATTAGAAAAAAATAGTTTTTCCCATTGATGTCATTTTCAGCAGCAATTACTGTTTTCTGCCCTTTCCAGTAAAAGTAATGATGATGTGTAACATATCCAGAGGTGACCTGATACAGAATTTTAAGTTCAGAGTTTATAAAGAAAACTGTGACATCACTTTTCTGAAATGAAATCTGATAAAATCAAATACCTACAAGTTAGCAGTAAATTGCAGTTGGCAAGTTTTTGCAGTAGCAGTATTTTTTTTCTTGTCATTTATTCCAATTTGGAACATCACTGTGCCAGATGGGTTTTTTCCATGGAATATATAACATCAGTGTGATAGATTTTATTTTTCTTTTCCCACAGAATATGGTGGAATGGGCTTGGACTTCTCCTATAGCATTGCAGTGGCAGAGGAGCTGGGAAGTATCCGGTGTGGAGGTATCCCTATGGCTATTGGAGTGCAAGCTGGTATGGCCACTCCTGCGCTAACAAGGTAATTTTCAAAATGTTTAGTTTAGCCTAAAGCCCAAGCTGTTGTGTGTTTAAGCTTAAAGAACATCTGGCCACATGTTTTAGAGTAGGAGGAAACGTTACTGCCCAGATTATGTTGTAGTTGCTCATTAGTAAAGCTTGAGAAATGGACATGCTTTCTACCTGTCTCTCACACAGGTTAATTTAGGGGAGAGAATGCACATTTTAATATTAGAGTATTATATAATAAAGGTAGGCTTTGTTTAATAGTAAGTTATCTGTTTCCAAACACAGAACCTTGGTGCTAGAATCAATTAAACAGTCATGATTCCAGAATCCATGTTAATGCATTCTTTTCTTATCTAGATATCCCAGTGCAGTCATACTAAGGTCACATTTAGTAGTAATTATTAGAATGAGTCTAATTGTGTTTTAACATTTACTTGCTTTTTTCCAGTATTTCAAGGTGTTCCTTGCCAGCTCTGACTGTTCAGAAATAATGATCAGAATTGGTGTAAATCCTGCTAAAATTCTAGCACGCATTGTGCTGCCTGAACACTCCCATTCAAGTCAATTACTCATCATACTTTTTCTCATGTGCTCATGTTGGTTTTCATCTTTTATCATTTTATATCACTCAAGCTCCTACACTCTTTTTTTCCTTCCCTCAGTAAGCAGCAGTTGCCTACTTCTCCATCTTGACCTTCACAGACATTCTTGACCTTCACAGCCCCAAAACAACAGTCTGCAAAACTAGAGGGAGGTGACACACTGCTCCAGCAGTTTGCCCTTGGGATAGGAGTTCATCTAAAAGCTCTGGAAAGTGGTGGTGGAGATTAACTTCAAATAATGATTGTGAAGCCAAATTTTTTTCAGTACTAAATAGATATACAAGAGAGTACTTGCACAGAAAAGCTTTTCAGGATTGGTTGGTTTTGTTTGTCTGTTCATTCTATTAGAGAAAATATTTCTAAATCTAACTGGAATTTGGACTCTCTTCCCAGTCCGTCCGTCCATCCATCCATCCATCCATCCATCCATCCTACTAGCTATGTGTGACTTTGGAGATCTTAACCATAGAATATCTTTCTAAAAATTTTGTTCTCCTTTGTGTAATGCACCAAAATCTTCCTGAAAGTGTGGAGGTCATTATGTCTGTTGCAACAGACTTATTTATAGTCCAGTGGAGGAAAAAAAATACAACACTAAGCCACTGATATTTTAAAAGACCTTGCCTCCTTGATAGCCTTTTATTCCTGAAGTTTTAGGAAAATCTCTTGGTAAAAGAAGATAGAAATTTCTTCCACTGCAGATTTTTTGGCTTTATGTTGCTCTGTTCTGGTGCAGCAATGAATCTAGATACATATGTGTTAGTGAAATCCTAAAGAGGATGTTCGCAGAAAGTGAATTTGAAATTTTTGAATTTGAATTTTTTAGCTAAGTATTGCTATAGATGATGCATCGATGATGCACAAAGTAAACTAATACAGAAATCAAACATCATACCCTGAAAAATAATTTAAAAGAAGACTGAAAGCCATTTGTTGACTTTCCTAAATTTGGGTTTCATTAAGCAGGTTTTGGAAAAGTTACTCATATCTGTTTGCCTGTTCATGTTCTTTCCACCTTTCACTTGTTTGTTTTTTTTTTCTGACAACCTTCAGAAGACTATATGCATGATCATAATTGGAAGCAACCCTGCAGATTTTGAATTATGTGTACTCTTATTGTGCAGACAATTACAGGAGAAAATAGTTGTGCTTTACTGAAAGAAGCCTAGACTGACTGCTCTGTTATTTTCAGATTCCTCTAAGTGAAGCAGTAGTACTTCAAAATTTGAGAACAAAATACATAATGTTCTGTCAACAGTGACCCGGCCTGTGATGTGTCTGGTTCTGAACATAACTCTCTGTCAGATCTTTCAAATGCATTCTGGATAAAATGCCTCTTTTGCTTTCATGCTTACAAGCAGAGCGGAGGAAGCAGCTCTCAGCTGAGGCAGTGAATGAGATGCTGTTTCCCGGGTTTGTAAAAAAACCTATAGTATAACACATCAATAACCATATCAGCATAAAGCTCTTTTATCTCATCAACAGACACTAACCTTTATTGGAAGACAGTAAGGATAGTGAGGACTTTTCTGTGGGAAGAGTGCTTCTCTATTTCATTGACTTACGCATTGCAGATTCTCTCTCCGTGCTGAACAGTGGCTGAGAATTAGTGTCAAAAACACGAAGATGTTACTGTCTCTGTTCCTGTTTGCTGTAAGGGAAATAAGTTACAGCTGACAGTAAGAATAGTGGTACTGAAATGCTGTACTATCCACGTAATCAGCTGGGGAAGTGGTGAAAATGTGAAGAGGTGATCTGACAGCTGGGTGGCTTGCCCACAGGCTCAGCATAGGAGAAACTCAGTTTTGTGCTCCTTCAGCAATCCTGTGTAGTCCACGTCATTTGGTACTAAATTTGTTAGCATGCTTGGCTTGTCCTGAGCCATCACAAAAACTGCTGCAGATTAAGTGAGGAGAAACAGAGAAGTTAGCTGAGAAGCCCAGTTTCTGAGGAAATCTAAAATATTTCTACCACCAGCGTTCATTGTCACATTTTTCCAGGTCTCCTTTGTGCCCTTCTGGGTGCAGGAGCTGTAAGCCAATTCCTCCCAAGCCTGGAGCTGGCACAGGCCAGAAGCAGTGTGCCCACACTGGGTGCAGCGGCCTGTGCTGCTAAGTCCTGTGGAAAGTTAGAGGTTGTCCACATCAGGATGCAGACGTGGTGGAAGAACTTCCACGACCAGAGTGATATAGGTACTCTGGGGCAGTGTAAAGCCAAGCAGCTGCTTCCTAACTATCTTCTCTGAAAGCAGTCACACTGCTGTCCCTCTCTCTGAGAGTGCTGTAGGTGACAGCTGGCCATTCTGCAGCCTGTCTGGAAGCAGCAGGACACCAGCGATGCTAAAAACTGCCTTCTCTGAAGAAGATAATCTTTAATTTGACTCCTCTTTCACAATGCCCACACTTCAGTGCAAAACTAAATAAATAGTTCAGTGCATTCCTAAATAAATAGAAGATTGATGTAATCATTCTTTATCAGAACCTGTGGAGTAGTTAGAAGGGGCTCCTGGGTTTCCCATCTGTTTTCTTTTCAGAATGTCTCTGCAGCTTGAGCTGAGCAATTTATTTCGTATAGTCTTCAAATAACTCAAGCTGAAAGGCTTGATAAAAACTGGGAGCCAGAGTATTTTTCTTTTTTTTTTTTTTTCCTTATGCTGTTTTTTATGATAAGTAAATAAGTTTTCTAAATGTGGGTGTTTTTAAACTTGCATGTCTTTTTATCTCAACTGAATTAGGGACTGACAGAGAGAAAGCTGATTGCAGTATGGATTCTTTTAAAGGCTTTGAAAGCCAAATTGCTGATCCTAAGGAGGCTTTCCCACTGCCCGAGGGAGCTTGATGCTGTTCCCCATGCATTTCTTTCCCTGCCTCTAAGGAGAATTTATTGCCTTTCACGTACATTGAGGACCCAAGGAGTACTGCTGAGCTGGGACTAGACTTTGATGGTAGGATGTCTGTGCAGGATACACAGAAATCATGCAGAAGCATGGCATGTGGCAAATGTATTATTAGTAGTTCAGGTATGGGAACAGAACAGAGAGGGAACTGGAAGAAATTCACCTGTTGCTATTAAGTGATCATAGGTCAGAGTGACCTTATTTGGGTGAAGGAAATCCTCTTTCTATTCCTGGAAAATCCATGAGTGAATTCCTGTGTCATCTTTGACATAATATGGAATAATGCACAGATCACCTGAAAGCTTTTTTTGCTTTATTTTGCTTTGATGTTGAATAATTCTTTTGAAGTTGCTGCACCATTAATGTCTACCTTCAGCCCTGCTGAATATGTGAATGTGCATCAGGATCAATATTGTCTCTCACAACTGTTCTTGAAATGACTGTTTAGGAAACCTCTTATCTTTAGGGGTAGTATTATATTCCCTTTTGAGAGGTCCAGAGGCCCATGTGAGAATTTGGAGTAGGCTATATCTCTCGAATGTTTAAGCTCCAGTGCAAGAAAGCTTCAGTTGATCATATGCTGAGACCTGTGCTAGAGCTGCCTGCAGTTGTTCATATTCAAAATTTCAGTTTGCACTTAATCATGAATCAAACAATGTCAGTTCTACTCAGAACCTCCTATGCTAATTTAATTAATTCACTTCAGCTTAACATTTTTCTCTCAGAAGCATAAGAAACAAAAGTGAATGAGATTTGCAGCTCTAACAAGGTGATTATCAGCCCAATTAAGTCAGAATAGTGATGTGCAGTAGACATATTTTCATTCAATATAGCAATCAAACCTGTCAGAAACAGTATTTTTTTATATATTTGAGATTAACATAACTGGCTGCCATTTTCTAATTTGCAGAGCACATAAACAAAACTGGGTGGATCAAGAATAAATTCTAACATCTGTATTTCATCATAATTCTTTCACCTTTTACCCACAATTTATGAGGTTATTTATCACTGTCATTTTTGTGTCTATATTCATGACATTCAACTAATGTTACTTACAAAGTGTGAACTATTTTCATGTACTTCTTAATGTGTTAGAATTTCACATGTGGAACTTCTGGATTACCCAACGTCAGCAAGGAGCTCTAGTTTATTGCCCATAGACTCTGTGTGTGCATCTGTAGGTACGCATCTGCATGAAAATGACTTTGAGATGGATGTTAATGCCTCATAGTTAATGATGTGGGACCCTATGCTTCAGGGTATGATCTTAGCCCAGAAAGCAGACGTAATCTGGTCTATCTTGAGTCAGAGCAAGTCTCGCTGCAGTTTTCTCATGCTGGAACTGTTAAAGTGGAAAGAATTGAACACTGCATTTGTGCAAACCTGATACCTTTCCAGGACGTATTTAAGGTGGGTAGAATTTAACAAAAGCAGTATACTTCTAACACAATAGCTGGCCATTTGCTGGGCTGCACGTCCTTCCTGCAGAGCATGATCTGAAGGTAGCATTAGCAGACTACTTTTTTAATTACAAACTAACTTCTTCTCCAGCCTCATTTTTGGGAAGAGCTGAACTGTTTTCTGGAACTTAAAACAAGCAAACAAAGCTGTCAAATCCAAAACATTTTCTTTCTGAGGAAAGTTCTGGCAATGGAAATTCTCTGTTCAAATAGCTAAATGTTGGCAAAGTTTTAAGCATCGGTAAGTGTTGCCGGAACTCCCTAATAGGCAGTGCTGCCAGCTTGTCTCATAATCTAAATTTTTATGTTGTTTTTGGTTTGGTTTGGTTTTTGTTTTGTTTAAAGAGTGCTCTCAGCTGGCCACACACAATCATGTTCTAAGGAAAAAACAACTACGCTCCATAACAGACCAGGGAATTGAACATTGCAAGCTTACTTCTTGTATTTATTTGGGACTGCAGCTGTGATTGTTATGGGCCAGGACAGCACTAGGAGCTGAGCTCCTTGCCTGCACAAAGGGAGAGTGTCTGCCAGCTCCCACTCTGGTCTCTGGCTTCTTGTGGCCTCTGACTGCTTTGTGGCAGACTGAAAGCAGAGGGAAATGGTCAGCCTTGGAAGTATGGTGCCAGTATTGTAGAAAAGCCCAGCTAGCTGTAGCCTGCTTAGGCAGCTGGCGAGCCAAAGATCAGTTAAAAGACTGACCTGAGAAGCCTCTTAGCTAGGAGAGCACATTATCACTAATTGTAAATCTATTTCCTGCTGTTAGGGATTTCTGCTCACAGAGGAGTGGTCTCACAACCCAAGGACTTTTGTTTTTGGGACAGGAGAGGTTTAAGAACAAGAGTGTGAGCTAACCATTCAGGCTCCAAAGCCAAACTTGAAAGTTGGTTAAGAAAAAAATCAACCATGAAACCACATTTTGAATGGGTAAAAGCAGCTAAATTTAGGAAAAAAAAAAATCTCTTTCCGGGACAGAGTTGCTGTTTCTTGGAGCCTTAATAAAAAAGGCACAACTGTTGCACAAGAGCTCTCAAGCTCCTTTGCTGACATCCCACAGGGGAGAAGGGACATCTCTGGGGAGAGCTGGCTGACCCTCAGCAGCCTTTCAGCTTTTTGGAGGGGAAAGGACAAAGGAGAGACAGGCATTGCTTCACTACTGGATGCAACACAACTGTCTTTCTCAGGCTGTTCATCCTTGTTCTTCCTCCCTGTCCAAGAGTGCTTCTTCATTTCTCCCAGGGACTGGGACTCGGCAGCTCCCTTCTGTCCCCGGGTGTGCCTTTGGTTCTTCTACCATCTTGTTGTAGAAGTAGCAGCCCTGCTCTACTAAGGCTTGTGGCATCACAAAAAAGGTTTGGTCCTCCTCGTGTGGATGTACAGAGCAGGCAGCTGGTAGCCCAGAGCACTGAGTTTAGGTGTTTTAGAAAGGGTGTTCATTAGTGAGATTAGATTCCCAGGAAGCTAAGATTAGGTTCCTGAGGGGAAAGGTTGTATCACATGCACCTATTGTTTCTTTTTTATCAGCTGGCAGATTTGGCTGCTATTTTGGTCACTGTTTTGACAAGAAGCATAACTTTTTAGTCACTACTAAAGCCTAGCAAAGAGCTGGTACAGAAGTCAGAAGGTATGCAAAGAGAGTGTCCTCTGTCCTGCTTCCAGCTCAGGAGCCAAAATTTCTTTATGTTTGATAGCTCTCAAAGCAGCAATCATAAAGATAAAATTTTGAGCATTAGAACCACACACTTCCTTAGAAGTAAGATGTTTGTATAAGCCTTGTTTAAAATGGTTGTGGCTGCACTTCCAATGAAGATTGATTCATAGCTTTGCACAAAGTCCCTTCCCTCTTTGGCTTCAGGATAGATTTTACCTAGTCACAGACAAATTGGTCACTGAGTAAAACAAAATGAGTGAGTAGCCTGTAAATAAAGTTTTCCTCCAAAAGCTTTTAATACCCTATCTTTCTATTATATTGTTGCAGATTTGGTTCTGATGAGTTGAAAAAACAGTTCCTCACACCAACTATATCTGGAGATCTTGTGGCATGTTTGGGAATCAGCGAAGCTGGAGCTGGATCAGATGTTGCAAGTAAGTTAACCTAACAAACTGCCAATTTCAGACAGCTTGATATTTTAGTGGAAGGAATCTGGCTTCACTGCCCCTACTGTCAGCATTTATAAGAAATACAAAAGAAAGTATGGAATGGTGAAAAAAGTAAAAAGTAATATTCTAGGAGCAGTAATACATAGTATCATAGAACTGTAAAATGGTTTGGGTTGGAAGGGACGTTTAAGATCTAGTTTCAACATCCCTGCGATAGGCAGGGACACCTCCCTCTAGACCAGGTTGCTCAAAGCCCCATCCAGCCTGGCCTTGAATGCTTCTAGGGAGGGGGCATCCTCAACCTCACTGGCAACCTGTTCCAGTGTCTCAGCACCCTCACAGTAAAGACTTTCTTCCTAATATCTAGTCTAAATCTACCTTTTTCCAGTTTAAAGCCATTTCCCATTGTTCTGTTGCTACATGCCTTATAAAAAGTCCCTCCTCAGCTTTCCTATGGTCCCCTTCAGGTACTGGGAGGCTGTTACAAGGTTCCCCTGGAGCCTTCTCTTCTCTAGGCTGATGAGCCCCAGCTCTCAGTTTGTCCTCGTAGGAGGGGTGCTCCAGCCCTCTGATCATCTTTGTGGCCCTCCTCTGGACCCTCTCCAACAGCTCTATGTCCTTGTGTTGTGCACCCCTACAAATATCTGATTCATCCAAAAGCAAATACATTGAATGTGTTTATCAGTGAATAAATAGATGTAGGCTGAGCAGAACAGGTTAATAATATACAGCTGTCAGGCTGACCCCGGATTTCTCTAGTGTTTTTGTCCCTCTGCTGTCTGGCCTGTTGTGTCCAAGCTCCAGATTGGTGTACTCCAGTTGCACTGTCACCATTAGTTGTGCAAACCTACAGGAGTACGTGATACAGTGTGCCCTGTTCAAATGGACAAGGCTTGCATTTCCTTAATACAGACCTCCCCACTGAATGTGGACAGATTGCAGAGCTAGTCCTTCTGAAACTGATGGCATCACACTTTTGCAATAAGTTCCTCTACCTCATTCTTATCTCACCCCCTCCAGTCATTTCTGTCTCTGGAGGAGTAATTATTTTATTTAGGGATAATGAAAAATTTGCCATATCAAATGTATGAGCTTTGTGATTTAGTTACTTTGCATGAAACTGTTTTTCTTGTTTCAGTACAAGAATATGTTTAAAAACATCAACAAGTCAACCTACCATTCTGAAGTGCCTGAGACAGTAGATAATTAAATTACAGCAGATTTTATAGTAGGAGATGTCTCACCTGATTGTGGAATGTGCGCTTCTAGGAAAAGAGAATGACAAGAAACCACTCTATACATCTTGCTATTTTGAATGGCTAGGCTGAATATACTGTGCTCTTACAAATTATGAAAATTACTACTTCTACAAAAATCAACAAATTTAACAGAAGCTTTTGGTCAGCAAAACCAATACCTATGTCCATCTCCTCATTCCAAATCATGTTGTTTTCTCAAGAAAAACAGATAATTAATTATTAAGTATTAGAGCAAAGAGGTGCAGCAAGCACCTTTCCAAAGGGAGTTAAAGGGGTGTAGCAGAAATGCTAAGTCAGGGCTTGAAACAGTGATTGAACACCTGATGGGAAGGCAAAGCCAGGGGAGCTCAGGTGCATGCAGTGCTTCTGAGTGACCAGAAGAGGTGCAACCAGGATCCTCCCCTTCCCAGACCTCATTTAAGAGTTGGCAGTGGAGGCAAGGGTTGGAGATCCCTGTGTTTCTGAGGCCTTCTGAAGGTAAATAAATTCCTTCCTTTGTTTCTCTGTCCACGACTGTCGTATTTGAGCATATTCTTACTTGCTGCAACCTAGGACTTTGCTACTATGCTGTCATTACTGCACTTTCTATCGCGTTACAGCATTACGTGGGGGAAATTAAATGAAGGGGCTATGAATCTCCTTGCATGATCTAGAGCCATTTTCCTTTCTAGCTAATTAATATTGTTCATATGAAAAATAGGCTTGTTTTTCATAAAATTATCTGAAATGTATATTTCTCTCCTGTAGGAAACACATCACTTATTTTAGTTAATGCTTCTGTAGTTAAACTACCTGATTATCAAGACTTTCTAAATATGGTTGTAGTTTCTGGGTGTAGTCTTCCAGACAACAAATGGAAACAGGAGTTTCCATTTGCTATTCATTAGTCATGAGTAGCACTCATTTTTGGGCTCGTGACTTGTGTTAACTGTGCTGATCATCATCTTCACTAGTTTTCCACTGAAATATTGGAAGATAACAGCAGTAACTATTATTTGCACCTATTTGCTATGTTGACTTTGAAAATTCAGAATCATCTTTTTTTTTTTTTCTGGGTAACACCTGAGTTATCTGTTAGTGATGTCTCCCAGGTTTGTCTCACCAGCACATTCCACAGTATTCCTGCTCTTTTAAAGGTCATCACTGGAAACATGCAATCAGTTTCAATCAAAGACTGATGTCCAAAGAGAAGCTCCATTGTACCCTCCCTGCATGTCAGCACTTTATTAATGCAACCAATTTCACATTGTCAAGTTCCTTACCCTCATTTCCACTTTTGTCCTGATTTTTGACTTAAAAAAAAAAAATAAATAAATTTAACTGATGGTTGCCTAAGAACATATTTTGGTTTGCTTGGGCAGAGCAGCATCTGTTTCCATTTCTGATTTTTTTTTTTTTTTTTTCCTCTAGAAAACCCGTTTTCATAATAGTTGTGTCAGGTGGGCTTTAAATAAGGTATCACTGGTAAACTGAGTTTTCTTTCCAAATGTATTCTAAGTCTCTGCAGCTTTTTGAGACTAATAACCTTTTTGTTATCACTTATTTTCACTTTGTACAGTCCTACCTGTTGATGCCTTCCTTTGTCAGCTATGTTACAACTCTATTTTAATCTCATGTAAAATATTTTAGTTTTCAGGTATCTTCTGCATATTTTGTTATTTCTCATTCTCTTCTTATTTCTGTTGCTGAAACATTTTTGTTTGCTGCCTTAATGTTGTTTGGTTCTGTAATCTTTCATCTGTGAGATTTAAATCACTTTAACCTATGGCAATTCTTACCTTTTTACCTACAAACTGTAGCTTACTTTGACAATTAATCTCTTTATTTTCCTGCATGCTACCTCCTGTTTTTTGGTTTTGGTTTTTGGTTTCTTTTTTTTTTTTTTTTTTGAAGCAATTGTTTATTTGGTTAAACTTGAAGTTATTTCATAGGTGTAGTTGTTTCTTTTTCCTGTACTGATGACAAAAATTCCACACATGTGCTTTTAATTTATTACATAAATGATTATCTGTTATCATAAGATTAACCTTCAGAGTTGAAGACAACCTCGCCTTTTGTCAATTCTACTTAGATGCATGACTTGAGTCAAGAGCACACTGGAAAAGAAAACTTAAGTCTCTTGCTGTGATTTGAACAGTGAAATAAATTGCCCTGGTTATTTATTTGGCACAAGCTGCTTTGCATGTTTAAATGTACTGAGGCACATGGTTTAGTGGGAGCTATTGGTGGTAGGTGGACGATTGGATTGGATGATCTGGTAGGTCTTTCCCAACCTTGATGATTCTATGATTCTGCAGGCTGTTGAAATATCTACACCACAGGGTCATGTGGATGTGCCAAAAATTAGTGACTGAAGTAGCCTCTTCCCATACCCATGCTTTATTGGGGAAAATAATTATAGTGAAAAATGCCAAAGGATCTTACAGCCATATCTCTCAGATCCTCTTGACTCTAGTAAATTATTAAGCAGGTTTTCAAATTCTGCTGTAGTTTAAGTGTAAAATCTACTTATTGGCTTGATAATCTTTTAATGAAAATGCTGCATTCTTCATAATTGATTTCTAAACAGTCACTTTTCAAGTACTTGAAACAAACTGTTAGCAGTTACACTTGAGACTACTTGTATGTTCCTATTAGTCAGGCATTTCTTCTTTAATCTGTATTCGGAAAGTTAGTCTCTTGTGATGCCATGCTTGCTAATACTGTTTATATTTGTGATAGCATTATAGTGCTCAGTGTTCCCTCACAGACCTTCCAGGCGACTTCAATCTAATCTTCTTAGTAGTTGTTCCGCAACAAAGGGTTGTGTGATGTAAATCATTGTGTATTTTTCCCATCCTTTTTACGCTACTTGTACCATGTCTTATCACAGCTCTTTTGCATCCTTCACATGTTGTTCAGTCGCCTTGTATGATTGTCAAATGTCTGTTCACATACTACTGTGATCAGCATTCTAGATTTCTTCACTTTGTTGGCCTTCATTATTATTTAGATTCTACAATATGTCCTTTGGACAGATTTGGCAGAGATTGCTGCTGTTTTTATGCACAGTAGTACTATCTCTTGCTGTTCAATGTTACGCTTCTGTAAGTTTATTTATCCACAGCTATATACACAAGTTCCTTATCTTGCATCATTACACAATTTTCAGCTGCTTTTTTTTTTTCCTATTTTTACATTAACAAATCTCTTCAGACGTGCAGACCATAGCTCCAGGTAGTCATCAGTTTAATCCTGTAAATGAAGATTAGGTTTCTGTTATCAGTTTTGAGTTTAGGACATTTGGGAAGAAGGTTTGTGTGCAGATTAGGGTGGGTGTGCATTGAAGTCACCAACTGACTTAAATGTGACTGCTCACTACACTTCTTGCCTGACTCTTACACTCCACACTTACTGCCTACCTCACTATATAGCCTCTTATGCACCTTATAGTCTCGTAATACAAGTGTTATTAAGAATGTGCTTGAGTTCTTTTTTTAACCATCAGCAACTTGCAGCTGGATATCCATTGCAGAGCCTCCTTTGGTTGAGGTTTCAGTGGAAGAAATTCAAGTTCAGGAAAGATGGCTCTTTGGAGCTTAACCAGTAACTAATGATTCACTCCTGCTGTTGCATTTAGGGCTGCTTGCAGTGATTTGAATGCTCATAAATGAAAACTATGTTTTTTCTATATCACGGGGTAGCAGGTGTTTAGAGCTCCTTGTTGTACAGACAATCTTAACATTTAAACTTCACCTTTTAAAGACTTACTGATTTTGAATTTATTACGCCATTCTGACTTAGAACGCACAGGAAGTGCGTGTGTGTATATATATCCTTAGGCATACACAGATACTGGAGCTTATGTTTGTTTAAGTTGGGACTCTGAAATTAATGGCCTTCTCAGTGACTAATGTACACAGTGACAGAAGTGTAATAGATCATCCTAGCCTAAAATATTTCTGGCCTGAGTTTTCAGTGACTGAATTTAGTTATGGAGAGAGCTTTCTGCTTTCATCCGCTGGGATGAAGATTCCAACTATCGGAGGGTGAGAGAAATGGTCTGCTTTCCCAGGGACATCTTCAAAGAGACTCATCCAGGTGGGCCTGCCTCTTGCAGCCTAGATGGCAGTGAAGTGAGGAGTGAAAATTGGTTGTCTGCGAGCGAGGGAATCACTTGGCCAGTCACACAGGAACCAGCTTATTCTTCCTTCATGAGAGTAACTCTTCATTTTCTTTGTTTTGAATAGGTATCAAGACAACAGCTGTGAGAAAAGGTGATGAATATGTCGTAAATGGTGGTAAGATGTGGACTACATCTGGGTGCCAAGCAGACTGGATGTGCCTGCTGGCGAATACAAGTGAAGGGCATCCCCATCAAAATAAATCTCTCATATGTCTGCCAATGAATCTACCTGGTAATGACACGCAACTCTTTACCTTCTGAGCTGATTTTATTGGTGCTCTTGTTTGTGCACATTACAAGAAGGAAAGGTGTTTCAGATAAGAGACAACACCCATTAATGCTCTTTTAAATTAAGTGTTTCATTGTCATACAAAGACAATTCTGAAATGCATTTGTACTCATACTTTCACAAAAAGAAAGAGGATGAGCAAATGAAAAGGAAATCAAATATTTTGCAGACTTCAGCTTGGGAGTCCCAAACCAAATTATGTGGAAAATTCTTTTTGACCGAAATAAATTTAGAAAAGCTTTTTAGATGCATTAGCAGGGGAGTATTTCATAACATTTTCTGAGAATGGATAGATTAAGTTACTGCCAAAGATAAAATTAATGCTTTGAAGAAATCATTAAAAATAGAGCCAATCTTTTTTTTTTTTTTTTGAGAATAACAACATCCACAGAACTTTTGTCTTGGTTTTCTGTTCAGAAAAGACATGTAGATGCAAACAGTCCTCAAAGTAACATTCTCAATTTTCTATCCATTGGAATTTAATTTTGAGCAGTTATTACACCTTTTAAAGGTTTTGAATAATTTTTGTTCTTACACAAAACAAAACTTTCATTGAATTAATTAAATTCTCTCTTTTAAAAAGACCTGGTGATTTTTAGGAAGTTCAAATCTTTAAACTGGCATCGCAGGTATGATGATGGTGGCAAGAAAACATTGAAATATATGGCATTTTTGTTCATTCAGTTTGCAGTATTTTATTGTGAAATAAATTGTCATTATCAGCTTTTAATGTGTAGAGAAAGCATAATGGCAGTGAAGCAAATGTCCGTATGTTTATTTCTGGGATCAGACTGAGAATAAAATCCCAGGTCTCCAGTGTGGTGAGAACATCTTAAGATAATTTCTTATAAGTGAATTTGAATACGGAATAAGTGAGAGTAAGCAAATTGCTTTAGGATTGAAGCTAGTGGGTTGTGACTTTCTAAACCACTGTTCGTGCAAAGCTGACTTGGAATGAGAACTATCAGGAGATTGACCTGAGCTGATTCACTTGTTGACTCTGGCCTTATCAATAAGTGATGAATGAATGTGGTAACTCAGAGCTAGGATCACCTTGAATTTCCAGATGACCTTACTTATCAGCCATCTGCATAAAGTCCTCATGATTTTTCATGAAAAAGTCAGAGTGTGTATGTGATACTGCTTCTCTGAATTCCGTACCAACATACTGTTACAGGTGGATCAAATATTCAGAAATTGTCTTGGTTTTCAGGTACTTTCTTTATTCCAGAAAGACACGTGACTCATTGTAGCTTTATGTGGTTGTTTTTAGCCACGCAATCTATACACAGAGTTGCTTTACCTTGGGTAAACAGATTTTTGAGGAGAAAAATTGCATGTCAGCTGAAGGTGATGTTCAGCAATCTTCCTCGAAAGGATTCCTTCAGAAATCTTCCTCGAAATATACATTACGCTTCTCAAAGCTTATATGCTTTCCATCTTGTGTGACAGGGGTATGGACCTCCAGAAAGGTCACTGTACCAAGACTGGTGACCTTTAAAATGAAAAATGGAGACAGTTGATTGTGCTGCTCAGTGGGTGGGCTACATCAGAACTGAAATCTGGGTGGGATACAAAGAGGAAAAGTATGAACAAGGCTGCCAACTGACACAGATGTGAGGAGGAAGCTCCAGCTGCTTTGATACATCCTAAGGATGTGTGTGTGCCAAAGATCATTATCTTTAGAGGGCAGCAGACCAAGACTGTACAGGAAGTGTCTGGATGACATCGGAAAGATGCACTATCATGCATCTGTAGACATATGTATGACAACACTCGAGCGACCACAGTGGAGGACAAGCGTATTTTGTCTGACTAACTGCTGCAGTCACCAGGATGTGTGGCAGGGGAAAGACAGGGTTCAAGGCACAGTGGTAACCTGTTCCGTGCTAGTTGTTGGTAGGAGATAGGAGTCCTGTGCTTTTTATAAAAACATAACTATTTCATACATATTGTGATGTAAGGAAAAAAAAATCCAAAATGAATTATTAGCTTCAACAACTGGTAGTTACTGGAGAAACAAAATGTGATTAACTTTTAGTTGTAGGTTTGTGCAGTTTCTGTTCTGGGTTGCAGAAAATCATAGCCTAAGTTTGACAAACATTGCTGAAAACCTCATAAAGGGAATTTGGGTAACGGATTCACAGTAGATACTTGCATTAGGCAGGTAAATACTCCTCATACTAGCAAGTATGAACTCTTTATCATGTGATGGAAAAAAGCAAAGTATAAATTGTCCATGTTAGATATATAGACAAATGGCTAGCAGCCCTCATCTGGGATGTAGTTCTGCACTGGTTTCTCCTGTGGGTCATCAGATAGCACTTAGTAGATTGCACAGAGGATAATAAAGAAGAGAACATCCAGGAAAGGGGAAAAGAGCATGTTTCTCAAGTTGCAGTTTAAAATGTCTATTTTCATTTGTAACAGCACTAAATGTTGGCAGGAGAGAGTGACTACTTTCTATCAAGATAGACTAAAAGAAATAAAAAAATTGTCAGAAGGCTGGAGAATTGAGAGAAAATGAGAAATCAAAAACACTTGGGAAGAACTGTCCCAGGAAGAGAGAGAGCAATCCATCTCAGTGATACTGGTACAAGAAGCACTAATAGCTTTGTTAGTGATATGTATTTTTTTTTTTTTTTTTTTTTTTGGAAAGGCAACCACTTGGCCTTCCTCAGTTGAGATGTGTGTTTTCAGATAGCCTGTGATTTATTTAATACAGGCATGTTCTGGGGATTATTTGAGCAGATGATTGCTGCTGCAGGTAACTCTTATTATGTAGTACTTTTGAAGAGAATGCAAATAATTAAATAAAGTGAAGGAAGATTTCAGTGTCCACTTCATAGATAGAGAGATGATTATGTGTTGGTGTCTTTGAAGAGAAAATGTAAAGCATATGCTAGCAACAGAGAGGGAACTACATGGGTCTGATGAAGCTTGGCTTCTATCTGAAGGAGATTCATGAAATAATCTAAGAGCAAGTGAAACTGGAAAGGCACAATAAACAAGAAATGCTGCTGGATTCAGGAAAGATGAATGCACAGTCCAATGGGTAAGAAGTATAAGTCGTTAATACATTTAACTCCTCTAACCAAACTGCGTGAGTTTCCTTCAATAACTGTTCCCTTACATGGGCCTTGGGCAGCACAGAGTAGGATAGTTCTAGCAATACAGAGAACTGCCAGCAGTTGCACTTTTTCCAGCAGAGTCCTTAATAAACATCCCAGTAACAAGAGCATTAAGTGCATCTTCATAGGGAAGAGAGCATATGGCTGGAAGTGGACCTAAACATCTGAGACCCTCAAAGAAAGCAAGCAGTAATGTTCCAGAAAGCATTTTGGCCTGTAGGTGGTTTCAGAGTGTGTTTCTGTAGCTCTGATATTAATACAGAAACAAAGCTGCTTTGAAAATAGCTGCTTTTCTGGCATGAGTAGATGCAAATTGCTGGGTAGTTTTCAATGTGAGAGTCAAGGATTTTTATATAGCTGCCCTGATTTTCTTCCTCCATTGAACACCTATCAAAGCAAATATTCCTGACACGTAATCTGTTTTTAGATTGGCAAATGGAGTAGCCTTGGGTGGAAGGCGTGAAGTATACCTGGACCTTCTTCTGAGAGCAGGCTTGGCACTTTGAAATAGTGTCAGTATCTCATCTGTGCTTTGCTGAGAGATTAAACTTCCCGTAATCTTATTCAGTGCTCCTGGAGAGAATGAATTTGAAATAAATGACTGCCAACTTCTTCAGCCTGGAAGACTAAAGGACTCCTGTCAGGAGGAGCTGAGAGATCTGTTCTATTTCAGAAAGAGATGCTCAGTGGAAGTCATAGAATGACTTGAGTTGGAAGGGACTCAAGGATCATCACACTCCAAACCCCCTGTGGCTCCAGAGCTGCCAACCTCCCCATTTAATTCTAGATCAGACTGCCCAGGGCTCCATCCAACTCGTCCTTGAACACTTGAAGAGACGGGGCATCCACAACCTCTCTGGGCAGCCTGTTCCAGCACCTCTCCACTCTCATAGTAAAGACCTTCCCCCTGATATCCAACCTAAATCTTCCCTCCCTCAACTTAAAACCATTTCCCCTTGTCCTGCTGTTATCTGCCTCTTCAAAGAGTTGACTCCCCTTCTATTTATGGGCTCCCTTTAGGTACTGAAATGCTGCAGTGAGGTTGCCCCACAGCCTTCTCTTCCCCAGGCTGAACAAGCCCAGCTCCCTCAGCCTGTCTTTGTAGGGGAGGTGCTCCAGCTCTCTGATCATCTTCGCAACCCTTCTCTGGACCTTCTCCAGCAGCTCCTGTCATTCTTGTACTGGGGGCCCTAGACCTGGGCACAGTGCTCCAGATGGGGCTTATGAGGGCAGAGTAGAGAGGGACAATCACCTCCCTGTCCATGCTGCCCCCCCTCTTCTGATGTAGCCCAGGGTACCATTTGCCTTCCGAGCTGCAAGAACACTCTGAAGTTATGAAAGGTAACAGAATACGAATATGTACAAAAGGAGACCACAGCAATTTGTGTGGTGAATAATTCCTGGTAAGCCGCTTCAGAGAGCAGGAGAGGATTATAAAAAAATAATAATAATAAAAAAAAATACCGCAATTTCACCCCACTACAAAACTGGTTAGAATACCATGTCTATGGATAGTTAAATGTTTGCTTTCTTTGCTTGCAGAAGACACATAAGTTGAAAGGATGTTTTTTTTCTACATATATTGACTTGGCAGATGTAGTTGATGCTCCCTGCAGAAATCCTCGTATCTGATTGTTGGCTTCAGTTTACCATGAGCATTGTTGATCTCCATGCAGAATTTTTGCATGTTAACTCCAGGAACACAAGGAGGTAAAGGTGGGAGATTTCAAGGGCTATAACATAAAAATCAGTGGATGTCTGTCTAACTGTCATGGTACAGTGGTAAGCCATGCTTGCATCTGAGCAAAAGCAAGGAAGAACTTGTAGGAGAAAGAAAAATCTTGATGGGGAAAAAAGACAACTGGGGAGGAGTACTTCTTGGTGGGAGTACATGGGTGAAGTCTTATGTGGCCAAATCTGAAGTAATTTTGAGATCTGAATGGAGATAACAACAAGGTTTTCCTACAGGAGTCACATTCATCTTCTGTACTGCACTGCACATTGGGTCAGAGTCTGTGCTCTACAGGGAGGTCAGTGGGGAAGCAAGCCCTCTTCACAAAGAATGTCTGTGTGGAAACTCAAACAAGTGAATCACGATCTTTGTAAACCTTCTTCGACTATTTAAATGGACTAGGTAGTAATTACAGGCCATCATAAAATATATAGCCTTAACAAAACTTGTAGTTGATACGGAAATGTTGGATGTTAATTGGAGTCTAACCGTTTTATTACCAGGAATAAGTGAGATCATGTGATTATAAACTCTTCTGTAGGTACAAGAGAAGATCAAAATAGGCTTGAAAGTGAAGGATAAATGTGGTGGAAAGAGAAAGAAAAAAGAGAATTTCCATGAGTAGCAATTCTCTAGTAATAGTTCAGCATAATTCTGCTGTAGTTATTAAATATTTTTTTGCTGTTTCACTGTAGTACGGGGAGTCAGAAAATACTACTAAATTGAATTCCAACACTTTATTGCAGTGCACAAAAAATCAAACATAAGCAAATAAATAAAGCACTAAATGATTGTTATTTGGGGATACAATGAAAAGACCCTTAAGGTTGCAATTTCTGATTTTTTAGTCAAATAAAATTGAGAAAACTCTTAGAAATGGGATGTGACCTATTTTATTTTTGCCTCCCAGAATACTATAATGTTTTCCCAGAGGTAGGTTTTGCTATATCCTTGCTGAACTTCACTTTTTAAAAACACTATCCTCGTACATCTGGCTTTATCTTTCTTGTAGCCTTTCTAATGCTCTTTTTTCTTCAGGCATTCACATTACTAAGAAGATAGACAAACTGGGCATGAGGTCATCGGACACAGCTCAGATCTTTTTTGAAGACGTAAGAGTCCCTAGCAAAAACCTAATTGGTGAGGAAGGAATGGGTTTTACGTATCAGATGTTGCAATTCCAAGAAGAGCGGCTGTGGGGAGTAGCCACTGGTAAGTCATCGGTTTTGCTGCAGGGGTCTGGCAGGGACACATGGGTCACCCTTACTGCATGACTAATAGCACTTTCCTTTTCTTGTAATTCATTACCTCTGTTCTTGAAATGTCACAGCGTAGCTACAGACAATCTTCCTTTTCTACAGGAAAACTTGAAACAGAAAGAAAATATTTTGTGAGGCAGAGGCTAGCAGAGGTTTTCTTTCTTTTCTCAGTGCATTCTGCTGATAAGAAAAAACAGCCACATCAATATAAATATAGTACAAAGGCTATCAAAATACCAACATGAAATAAGATTGTGACTTTTCCTGTAGTATGGTAAACTAGGATGTTTACCTTTACCCTAGATAGTAGAAAATGAATGTAGTGCTGTGTAAAGGCAGTATTACAACTTTGTTTATGCATGTTTTACCTCAATATACACTGAATGTAATGGTGTAAAACCAAATGCCTTTCCCCAAAGTTCTGCTATCACAGAATTTCTGTTATTCTAATTATTCTGTTATGCTATTGGCCATACCCAAATCCATATGTTTGAGATTCGGAGATTTTTGGATATTTTAGATAACCAGATCCAAACCTGGACTGTCCTTTTTCAGCCTCCCAGCCTTCCCCCTTGTCCCATAGCATCTGCACATTTAACTTAACATAAATACTGTTTCATTTTAAAAAGATTGAAAATGTAAGAAGGTTGTATAAGTAACCTCTGTACCCCTGTGCATACATGTTAGTGCCTGTGTGTGGCTGAGGAATTGGCAACTGTACAAAATGATATTCTGATTCAGTGACCAAGTTAAAAAAAAAATGACTCCCTGTTGTGGACTGATCCCAGACCAGATATTTTGGAGCTCAGATGCTTAAAACATCTTTGGTTTGGGCAAAACCTCTTAGTTCAGCCTGAGATAAGTAGTAAATATGAGGGTAGTTCTAGCAAAGAGTGGGACGTCAGACCTGGGCGGGATGATGCTGCAGACTCTGGCAAGGAGATATGGTCCTGCACTGGCCCTGCTTTTGCACACTGTTCAGGACATTTACGGGATGGGATGAAGCCGTGTTCAAATCCATGCAAATAGGAACTCTTTATGCGTAATATTAAAAGCATAAGTTGGAGATTGCTGTAACAAGGACTTTGCTATAACTGAGGGCTCCAGGGTGTTTTGAAAGCAGTTAGGCTCTCTTCTACTTGGTTGTAAAAGGTGAATATTCCCTAGAGCCTGTAGTTGGTCTCATCTACAGAGGACCCCAAGCACCGGGCCGTCTGAGTGTATTCAGGCATTCTTTCTCACACACAGCCATTGTTTAAGCATTTCTCAATGTTGTTGTTGTTGCTTTTCCTCCCCGTGTTTAATCTGGGATGATTCCAAATCTTTGGGCATCACCTGCGAACAGCCACTGCAGGCACACAGATCAGCTCTCTGGCACTGCTGCAATGGCCACTGCAGGCCGGGCCATCTCAGGTCTGCACCACTGTGCTGAAGGCCTGGTGCCTGTGCCAAGGCCGCTTGCTCAGAACAGCTGTGGTTCTAGCTTGGATGCTGTATGCCCACGTGTGTGCTCAGATAGTGATCATGGAGATTTACAGGATTCCAGCTCGAAGGGGCTTCTGGAGGTCCCCTCATCTACAGGGCACTTCAAAGCCACATCAGTTTCTTTGGGGCCTTGAAGAGGCAAGTTTTGGTAGTCCCTAGTGAAAGAGTATTCCTGCTGAGGCAGAAATCTGACAGATCTGGTACATAGAGCGGTTTAAATCAGTTTTCTATCCTTGTAAGTAGGTGGTACCACAATAGCCTTGGACTAGAGTTGTGCTTATGCCTCATAGGTGACTATTCTTCATTTCTCACAGCTGCCCTCGAAGTACCTCAATTATCTGACTTCATGTTTCTTTGCTTATCACAGACATATGTTCTACAAAGTTTGGAATCTGAAGGGATCAGAAGGTCAGGCAAAATCAAGCCCTTTGGCAGGAGGCAGTTTTTCTGCGGATATATTTTTCTGTCTCATTTGTCTATAAGCATCATCCTAAAAAGAAATCTTTCACTATTTAATGACAGTGCTATTAAACAGCAGTTACTGCGCCACTTTAGGAGAACTTAGAACAGTTCTGCACCACTGAAATCTTGTCAAGATTTGTTTTGATTTATACAGTTCTGCACCTTGTGCTCTTACCTTTGAGGCTGGTAACTGCATTTCACCACTCCCCATTTGCATGCCTGGCCAGCGTAAGCACTGTCTCACCAAAGGAATAAGAAAGAGTTCTCCTCCAAGCAAAAAGAATATTGCCTGAAACATTGCCTTCTGAAATGTAGCCAAGATATACGTGGACTATATGGTCTTAATTATGCACTTTATGCTCAATTTGGATGCTAAGTTAGAACAATGAAAAGCTGCAGTGATATTCCTCAGGCAGCAGAGCGGCCAGCAGCCTTAGTCATGTTCCAGGCAGAGTGACGAGCAGTGACAGCATCAAAACACAAAGTCCAGCAGGTGAGATCATTCATGTCTGAAACCACCGGCAGCTTGGTACTGTCCAGCTTTGCACAACAGCCTGGAAGCCAGCACAGTCTTTCAGGAAGTGGGACGCCAGGTCTCAATTCTCCTTTTTTCCAGAATAATGATGAACAATCTGGGAAGGGAATCTTTGGTCCCTGCTGCGACCAAGAGAGATGGAGCTCCATTCCACAGTGTCTTTGCTAGGAGGGAACCAGGAATTACTGTGCCCTGGGTTGATTTTGCATTTATCCACTGACAATCTGATGTAAAATGGGTGAAGAGCTCTGGGAGTGAGGACAAAGCCCATCTCTTGTGTCATATTGCAAATTTCAGAGATAATCAGGTGTGATAGATGAGAGAAAAAGTGTTCATCAGAGCTGGTTGCCTGATGAATGTGGTTTGTTACACCACAACTTTACAGGCATTGCAAGCTTCCAGTCCTGCAAATAGTTTTACAACCACAAGCATTTTGCTGAAGGCTCCGATATTTCAGACTATGTGCATGCCTTCAGTAATTTTGTAATTAGGTCGGCACGTGTTCATTCTACCCCTCATTTCTGGCCCTCAGACGTTTCTTCTCATTCTCTATTCATGGCTATTCATATGACAACAAAAAGCATTGGTTGCTTTTAAGCACTTGAGGGACTGATCCTAGCATGCTTGCTTTGACTGCTCCCTAAAATTTGGCAGAGGCAGTTTGCTGAAATTCTTTTTGTTCTTTCTTTGTTGTTGTCACTTGGAGAGTTTTTCTTTTTATAAAATATTTTAGTATAAAATATAGCATGAAATATAATGTGCTTCAGTCGTCCATTTGCTTATTAGTTATCTTCCTCATGGCCAAATATTAGAATGTGTGTGGGGTGTTTCCTTCCTTCTCTTTTTTTTTTTAACCTTTTAAAATAAATTTTCAGGGAAACAAATTTAAAACATAAGTGGAAAATGAATTACCTTAAAGCGTTCTATTTTTATCAAGTTTTTCAAAAATGTTACTTTGCAAAACTGGGTCACAAGTGCGATCTTTTCTTCCAAGTGGCACATTGTCAGAGGTGTTGGTAAAAGTCACTGTGTTTCCTGCTTCATTGAGGAGGACAAGCTGCCACGTATCTCCCCCATGTTGTGACACTCAGCAAACACCGTAACTTTGAGGACCTGTCACACCGACCACAGGAAGAGAATGTCACTATGGTGAAAAAGCAAACAGTTTTCTTGTGAATTGCTTAACTTGGAGGCAAAGAGGGAGTTCAGTGAGTGTATGAGAGAGCAGAATGGCACTTCTCTAATGAATTCTCTATGCTCCTGTAGCCTCAGTTTTATGAGTATCATTGAGTCACGGCCAGTAAGCAGCATGACAGATCCTTTTGCATGGGCAACCAGCATCTGTAAGAGACAGATGTTGGGCTTGGAGCTTGCTCTACATCTCACCAGAGAGGGATCAGCAGCTGCCTGAGAAAAATGTATTCATTTTGTTCTGCATTGGATGGAGACGTAACAAATCAAAGTGTTTCTAACGACCAAAACTTTCAAGTAGGGTAACAGAAGTTGGATGGAAGTAGGAGGAAAAGATTGGCAGCTGCAGAACAAATGTGAGTGCTTTCACAGTGCTCTACTGCCTGCTAGACCACACAGTCCCTGTGCTGGCCCAGGGTGACGTTCCCTGCGTGTGCTGTCAGCCGAAAGCCTTGGGACCAAGTTTGCCTGAGGATGTAAAGAATACTGTATGACAAAAGAGAAAACAAATGCATGCAAACAGATGAAAGTTCAGAGAGAAAACTAGTTCCACTGTTAACAGTGGCATTTCTCTGTACTTACTGGTAAAATATTGTGAGCTGTTACGTTGTACAGAGTTGCTGTCAGTCTGATTATCCATTACACGCTGCATTGCTTTAGTGTTTGCTTCACAGCTGAGCTTTGCCATATACCTGTCCTGAGAAAATCTCCTCTCTTTAATTTGTTTGCAAATGGCAGTTTGGTTTACCTCCCAGCAGCTCAGGCTCAGCTGTATGCTGCCCAGCTTGGGGTAAGGAACAAGAGGTGCTAAGACACTTCTGTGGCGTCTGTGCAGCTGGAGAGCACAGAAGTACAAGCAAAAAAGCTGTTAGTGTCTTACATCCTACAGTATTGTTTTATCATCCTTTAGGAAAACAGGGGTGTTCCTTCCATATAAGAAATATACCTGAAAAGAGCAATTAGTTCCTCCAACAAATGTTAGAGCAGCAGCATAGAATTAGCATAGAAGAAACCAAGATATTTTTAAAAGTATGTTTTGGCAAAATAAGCATTCAGGCTAGTTTTTTTTTAGTAAGGAAGGGAAAATATTAAAGGAATAAGAAAAGCTAATCACCTTATGCAACATGGTGGGGACAGGATGCAAAAAGCAATGCTCTGTGGAGGAGCTGATGAATGATGGCGGTGAGGGGCTGATGGTGGGAGCCCAAGTCTGCATATAAGAACAGTGTAAGGATGTATATGAAAATGTGTGAGAGCAGTATAGGGATGAAATTTTAAATAGAAGTGTTCTTGAAATTCATGCAAAATGGAGTACTGAAGCACATCACGCTCCTGTGAGGAAGTTGCATGTAGAGCCATGGCAGGTGGGGAAAGGGATTTTATATTACTACAAGGCTTGTTAAATTTTGTATTGTATTTTGTATTCAGATTTTTGTGTTTTAAGTTCTAAATGAGGGTGAATGTAGACTGAGTATTTTCAAAAGAGAAAATGCAACGCTTCTTGTAACAATGTATTTGTGAGCTCATTCTACCCTTACCCTCCCTACTGTCGGTCACAATTACATAGGCCCACATTTTCCAAACGAAATTCCCCACAAATTCGGCACCTGTTGTTATCCTAGCTAAGCTGCAAGAGACTGAGCCTATCCCTTCACTGACTGCTGGTTTGCTTTGTAAAATGCCTCTCTTCTCTTTTCTTGTTTACAACAGGGTTGCACTAAGGTAGCTAAAAAAAATTGCAGCAAACTAATTCTCTTACTTCAAAGTAGTGTCTCCCATTTCTGACCTGTCTTCAAGCATTGTCCTCTCTTGATTCTGTTTTCATTAGAAGCACAGTTCAGGATTCACTCAAAGTCGCTATGAAGATTCATACTTTTCCCTTCCATTCTTTGTTGAGATCAGATCACAGAATGCAATCGTATTCTGTTCATGTTCCATGATCTCTGAATATGTTTCTACCTACCCCCTGAAAGCTTTCTTGAATTTCCATTTCTACCATTGCTCAGTGTGCATGCTGCTTGCCTTCAGATTTTCTTTTGGGATTGTATCTGTCCTTCAGGATGCAGGTAGCATGGGAAGCAGAAGTTGCCACAAGGTTGTGATAAGAGCCTCAAATGACTTATGAAGGATAAGGATTATATATGTGTAATTACACACTTTGCTCTCTGAATTTGCTGCACTCTTCACACCTCCTTTCACTCTCCTCTGAGTTTGGGGCTAAGGTGTAACGAGGATAAGGAATCTGTCATCAAGGTACAAAGGAATGCCAGCTTAAAGAATTGAAACTATACCTCAGACTGAGCATGTGGAGTGGTTTACTTTAGAAAAAATAACATCATAACGTTTGTGTTGAAAGAAAACTAATGTCTTTTTCAACAAGAAGAAAATGAAACTGGGTTGCATTAAGGGAATCATGAGCAGCAGGTTGAGGGAAGTGATTCTGCCCTACTACTCTGCTCATGTGAGACCTCCACCTGGAGTACTGCATCCAGTTCTGGGGCTCCCAACACAAGAAGAACATGGAGTTGTTGGAGAGGGTCCAGAGGAGGGCCACAAAGATGATCAGAGGGCTGGAGCACCTCTCCTACGAGGACAAACTGAGAGCTGGGGCTCATCAGCCTAGAGAAGAGAAGGCTCCAGGGGAACCTCATAGCTGCTTTCCAGAACCTGAAGGAGGCCTCCCTTAAGCTGGGGAGGGACTTTTTATAAAGGCATGTAGCAACAGAACAAGGGGAAATGGCTTTAAACTGGAAAAGGGTAGATATTAGGAAGAAAGTCTTTACTGTGAGGGTGTTGAGACACTGGAACAGGTTGCCCAGTTTGAGGGTGAGGATGCCCCCTCCCTGGAAGCGTTTAAGGCCAGGCTGGATGGGGCTTTGAGCAACCTGGTCTAGAGGGAGGTGTCCCTGCCTATAGCAGGGGGTTGGAACTAGATGATCTTAAAGGTCCCTTCCAATCCAAACCATTCTGTGATCTGAAGAAAGCAATGTCTTTTTCTGTGTTTCGATTCTTAAAGTCTTGACACCACTGGAAACGATAATACAAGAAACCATTGACTACACTCGCCAGCGGAAAGTGTTTGGCCAGTCCGTGCTGCAGAACCAGGTTGTACATTTCCGTCTGGCAGAGCTGGCAACTGAAGTGGAGCTGCTTCGCTCGTTGCTGTACCGTACCATTGGTGAGTTCCCATGTCTGCCTCCTCAGATGTGCTTTTTGCAATGCAAAGAACAGTGTCAGGCTGAAGGAATATGGGGAGATGGTTTCCAGACTGTGGTCAGTGACTATGTGTATGTAACTGTTCTTTTTTCCTTTTTAGCTCTCTACGTTGAAGGCAATGATGTGACCAAATTTGCTTCCATGGCTAAGCTAAAGGCAGGTCGCCTGGCCCGTGAAGTCACTGACAGCTGTCTCCAGTTTTGGGGAGGAATGGGATTCACCAGTGAGGTTCTAGTGAGCAGATTTTACAGGTAAGCAAGTGAATGGTGAAACCAGGATGTTTCTTTACTCAAATTTGTCCTCTTAAATATTCTGCTAAAAGATCACTCAATCAAAGGGCCAGCAGCCCCTGCCTTACGTGAATAGCATTGTTCCACATAACAGCATGTCACTGATATTAGGGCTCAGACTGCAATTGTTGACCACGCTGTGCAAGTGCTGATTGTTCTTTTGCCAAATTTTGGCCATATTATAACAATGTGGTTTGAACTACCCACAGGTTAGCTTGAATTCCAGGTAAAGGAAATGAAGTCTGTGTTTTCCCTAGTGAATCTCTGGCCCTGCCAGGGAATTGGACTAGAAGAAAAAGGCAAAGCGTATGAATGAGATTTTTTTTTTTTCTTTTGCTCTTTTCTTGTAATCTTGATTACAGGAAGAGAGCTAAAATAAAATAGCAGTATTTTTCCTAACTGTGAGGGACCACTGAAAATCAGTTTCATTTTTTTCTTCACACCTCCACACCGAATATGTGTTTGAAAGTGGAGTTCAGCATTGGGCTCCTGCAGTAAGCTTCACTGCAGGAAGAGATGCCACTGGCACTGCCTACAGGCCTTTAGTAGTCATTCCTGATAGCAGTCTTCATGTAATTAGTCACATCAGGTACCGTGTGAGACATTTGAGAGCTGTGACTGCTTCCAGCAAGTCATTAGATCATTAAAATAGCCTTTTTGCAAAGGCCCATGCTTGGCCTTTGAAATTTTGCAGTGTATCTACCTCTACAGCAAAATTCCCTCAAAGCAAACTATTTTTCTGGCTGCAGTTAGCAAAATTCTGGCCCCATCCGATATTGTACCAGGGGACCAAGATGGAACTTAATTTTTCTTCCAAAAGTAGATTTCAGTTCAGCCCTTGTAACACAATACCTCATTAATGGTTGACAGAGTAGTTGTTCTGTTGGTAAATGCTGTATTTGTGTAAAGTGAGAAAAGATCACGTTAAATAAACCTGTAAAAAGCTTATTTCTTTATAATAGATTGTTTTTTTAATATATGTGTGTATATATATATATATATTTTTTTTTTGGAGTAATGAGGGCTATTTGAAAGAAGTAGAAGAGCACTTTAAAGAGTAATGTACACTTATCAGTAACTTCATGTTGAGTCTCTTCTGTTGAAACCAGTACAAAAGGGAGAAGAGGCTTACCTTCTGCTGTTTAACTCCTGTCCTTGGTTGAGGAGATAGAGGTGGGAGAGTACTGTACCAGACACCCAAGTCATGCTTTGATGCCTAACACATACAACATAGGTAATAGGGTCTAACAGTGTAGGTAATACAGACACTTTCTCTTCCAGCAAATGGAGCAGCTAAGCTCTCTGTTCTTGAGCATGTCTTTCTGCAGTGACCACCCTGCCATCAATGGCAGAGTAGCAGAACACAGGGTTCCTCAGAAGTAGGAGTTACTCTTTCTGCCTTTAAGAGCATTTTATGAACATGGAATGCCTTTGTGGTAAATCAGAGACTTTTTCAACTCATGGATTCCTGAAAGGTACAGTCTGCTGTATGGTGGTGGTTTCAGCCAGTTGTCAGTAGGAGGTTCGTTCTTATTTACCTTTGTCATCACCTCTTTATTAGTAGCGAATGGTCCTCAGTGAAGCAGATGCTGAAAGCTACTCTGGTAGTCATTTTGAATAAAATGAATACTTGTCTCAAAGCACTTGCTACCAATGTAGTCCTGTATAGACACTAAGTCATGTACATTTGTATGGCTTTGACTTGTCTTTACATTTCCTACTCCAGGCAGGTTTTTCCATGTGAATTCCAGAATGATTTCTAAGCACTTCAGTACAGTCACATTTTCCCTGAGAAGAAATCCAGAGTATTTCCTATTAGTATCAACTGTGTCTGCTGGCTAAAGAAATGTATCTTTCTGCTTCTAAAAAAAAAAACAAAAACCACTTATAAATAAGGCCAAAAGTAACGTGATACTTAAGCCCTAAAATTTTCTGTGAATCAGTAAAATTCCCTCATTGAGTAACCATAAGCACCAGGGAGAAGTAGAGTATTACCTAAATAAACAATTACAGGTTCAAGTTAGAATCCTGTTAATCTATAACAATAAGCAAAGCAGCAACTTTCCTAAAGCCGTTGTGTTTTTTGTACAGCAGTCTGAGTAACCATTCACGTCACTGTGATATTTGTAAAGTAGCACGCAGGGCTTACAATAACTGCACAGCATGACAGCCTGTCATAATGTACAAGGATTTTTGCTGCACAATACTAACTGAAGTTCCAAGGAAATGTTAGTCTCTAACACGTCAGGCTATTAATCCTCAAATAGTGCACAGCATAATGCATGGTTACTGCATTAAGTCTTTGAATTTTGGTCATTGGTGTTACTGGGGAGATACTAAACAGACCCAGCACAGCAGCCTGCCAGAAGGCTTTATTCACAGCTGTCAGTTTTAGTAGTTAATAGTTTGCAGATCAAGTGTCTGTTCTAAAGTATTGTATTCTCTAAAAGGTGTAGCTGAAGGTACCTGTTTAACCACGTAGAAGCCTACACTGGGCTGATTTAATATACTTAAATGTTTCATTTTCAGTTGTAGGGATTCCGAGAAGGAGAATGAGTTGGAAAAAAATGGAACTGAGCCCAAAGACCAAAGAATTTAATAGAAACACATAAATAAGAAAATAAAGAGTGGAGTTTTTAGGCTTCAGCTTACTAGTATGATTCTGGAGAAGAGAGACAGACTGGAGTTGTGTCTGTCTGCTTTTCTCTCTCTGACATCAAATGCCTCAAAGATACCATGACTTAGGAAAAATCAGTTATTGAACAAAGCTCCTGTCTATATGAAAGCCCCAGGCTGAAACAGACCAGAGAGAGGGAAAAATTCAGAAGAAAGTCTGTTGCAATTTTTCAGATTTCACAACTTCTTATTAAAAAAAATTCAGTCAGTGAATATTTCAGTAGTAACTGAATCATAGAATTGATAGAATGATAGAATGACCTGAGTTGAAAGGGACCTTAATGATCATCAAGTTTCCACCCCCCTGCTACGTGCAGGATTGCCAACCACCAGATCAGGCTGCCCAGAGCCACATCCAGCTTGGCCTTGAATGCCTCCAGAGATGGGGCATCCACAACTTCCTTGGGCAACCTGTTCCAGTGCATCAACACCCAGTGTAATTTCAAACACTTCTGTTGAGGTAGGAAGAACTTGTTGACTGGAGCTCTTTAAAAAGTGGGTTTGTTGTTTTGTTTGTTTTCCCCAACCATAATGATTCTGTGATTCTATTATGATTTTAAAGTATTAAACAATGTCTGTAGCAGCTGTCAGTTCTTACAGGTTTTACTCTTGTGGGGGTGTGATGGGGAGAATACTGATTTTTTTCCTTGGTACACTGTGAAAGATTCGAGAAAGCAATACTAAAAATTCTTGATGGATTGTTCAAGTGGAATAGATAAAGCGTATATAGCTGCAGAAGAAAAGATTTCTTTTTCCATCTGCCATCTAGGTGTTGCAAGTCTTATTTGTAATTAAGCATGGCTAAAAAGCTAACTGTAGAGTATCTCTGAATAAGGAATGAATGCATTTCCTTCTAAATTATTTTTATATTTGTATCTTTCCCAAATTAAAAAAACAAACATTTGCAATATGTTAATTAGTTTCATTCATTATTTCATTTTTTTATATTTTTTCATTCTTTACAAAATATGTCTCAACTAGAATGAGCCCAGTTCATTGGTTTATTCTTTAGTCAGTCTGTGTAATTATCACAGTCTGTTTGTGTGAAACGAAACAAAGCCTATCCATGTCTACTGACAAAAAAATCTACTTTGCAGTCAGCTGCTAACTGTTGGGGCAAGAATAACTACTGCTCAGTGATCTGTGAAAACAAATATGTGTTTTCAACTTTTTTCTACACAGCTCTTGTAAGAGTCTGAAGATGGCAGAGATCACACAATATTAAACTTGAGAATACATCTGTAAATTTTGTGGAGAAAAATCTTGCCAGTAGTGCAATTTTAACATAATAATGGTGAGGGGAAACAAAAAGCTGTTAACCCTTTGAATCAAATGCAATTTGTGCTGGCAGGAAGCACCATTAAAATAGCCTTCTTGGAATCACCGATGCTCTGAATCACATAGATCTTAAGGATTTGGCAAGCTGCAGTACCAGTGCTTTCCTAGCAAAGGCAGGGAGCAGCATCCCTGAGTGAATCACTGCTATGAAGTCAGGCTGACAGGGAGACAGAACCTAAGTAACCAAAACCCCTGCTCTCAAGAGCGCTCACTTTTTCATGTCAGAATGGCACTGATAACTCCTACAGCTTCAACTGGAAAAGGGAAAGAAAAAGACTTATTTTCTCAGAGCTTCAAGTTATGTGAAGACATCTGCACTGAAGACCCTGCAGGTTTGTTCAGGAGTTTTGAACAGTAAGAACTTTCTAGATCCTACTGTTATATGGCTTTCAAGAGGAAAATGTAATTCAGAGTGGCCCCCTCAGTGAGCAGAGCCTCTTGGCTGCAGGCAGTAAATGGTGGTAGGATGCACAACTACAACACACTCTACAGTTTTATTGGCTTGGTGCTAGAAATAGATTTTGTGTGCGGTAGTAGTTGCAGCCTTAATGCCTGTGAAGCATGTTACAAGTACAAAAGCTGCACTTGTGCTCGCTGTGAGATCAATTGGTACCTGTCCTTCATTTTCCCAGCCTGAAAAACAGCCCTGGTGTTGAGCACAGCTTGGTTTGTGCAACACCAGCCAAAAATGAAAATTAACTGCACCGAGACTTCACTACTTAGTAACACATTCAGGCTGTAAATTAGAGGGTCCCTCACATTTCTGCAGGAGGTTCTATCTTAGCTAACAATGAAAACAGAAAACTTCATTTGGTGATGTGGAGGGTCCTTTCTGTCCTGTTTGCCTACTACTAGAAAGTATTGGTAATGTGGATTGAGGTTGGTAGGTGGGAAGGGCTCCTCACCCTCCCTCATAAGTTTAAGTCAGCATTGAAGAATTGGTTACTTTTTTCATCCATCAAAAAATGGATTTTTTTTTTCAGGTGTGTGGGATGCCTTGATATAAGAGGAAACTCCTTGTGGGGAGCATTGCAGTTTGGGTTTGTTTGGGTTTTTTTTTGAGTTGAGAGGCAGTGAATGCAATGATTACCTTTTCCCCAGGCAAATTGCTTTGGCCTTCTGATCCTTCCAGTCTCCAAGGAAAACAGCATATCTCAAAATTACACCTCTTGTACCTGTTGAGTGCATTTGGGGCTGGTTCTTTACCGTCCCTGATAAGAGTGATGCCACTGCATATCAGTGCTCATCTCCCCAGAGTTCCAGATAGTTGAGGGGCTGCAGTTCTGCACTGGAGGCAACAGTATGGTAATAGCTGGTGCAAGAAAGCAAGGTGCTGCTGTTCCACAACAGAAGCATTCCAGGAGAAGCCTGCCTAACACCACAGCATTCTAATATTTATATATATATTAAAATATTTATATGCTGTGTTAGTGTATTACTGATATTAACAATCAAACTATTTACTTATAATAGCTTATATGCAAGTTTACTATATAACCTTCCTCAGCATTCTCACCGTGTTCCTGGGAGGATAGTTAGTCTCATGGTTTTGTTTTCTTATATTGAAAGCAAGTCTTATTTTTAGAAGGAGGGTTGGTAGATTAACAGCATTTGAATCCTTTGTCATCATGGTCCTTTTAAACTAGGTAAAATCTTCTGTCCTGTCTCACAGGAGAGAGATCAACATTAGTTGCTTGCCTGCAGTTTCTGGAGGAAATATTCCTCAAAACAGAGACAAAAATATAATCACCAGCAATTCTGAAGGACAGACTGACAGACACACACACACTCATGTGAAATGCTCCTCTTTTTAAAAGGCATTTGTATAATGGCTTTCTAATAATTTGAAATATCTGTCACACAACCCCAAAGCAAGATCTCACAACTGCCTATTTATAACTTCATATAAACAAGCCACAAGTCTGAGATTTCTGCTGCAAATGGAAGATTTTTATCTGCACTAGAGTACTTTTGTGGATTACTTACAACATTGCTGTGAAAATGCTAAGCACTGTCAGAGGCTTTCTGGCTTGAAAAAGCAGCACAAAGAACAAGTAACCTACCGTTGTTCCAATTCCGTTGCCTTCAACAAAACTTGTATGAAGGTGGGAAATTTTTGTGCTACTGAATTAAGTCAAGGCAGTTTAGCAGAACTATTTTTCGTTTGTTTTTTCCTCCTCCCCAAAGAGGAACAGAAACTTGCTCAGAAAATTGCTTGAAGTGCAGTAGTTTGCATTCTAGCTAACCAAGGGAATTGAAGCAATACTGTGAAGGATGATTTAGTAATATAAATGGTGGGTTTTAAATAAGTCCAGTTAGAAAGATCATATCAAAAGTAAATAAGCTTGGAGCAGCTGTTCATTTTTAAATCAGAGACGCTAATGCATATTTAAACTACAGTTGTGCTAGATACCATATAGCCATTAGGGAGACCAGGGTGCTTTTTTTGGTTGAAGAACATACTGTATTAAAAAAAGTACCTTCTCCATACAGTTCTGCAATACCTATGTATTGATTGACTAATACTTCTTTTACCAGAGACAAGCAAAGTTAAATGCTTCAACATGTTTTGCTGTTGCCTCCTAAAATCTTCCTCATCTCCTACAGTTCATAGAATCATAGAATTGCACAGATTGGAAAAGACCTTAAAGATCATCAAGTTGAACCACAACCTAACCATACCACTCAAACTCTAACAGCCCACTGCTAAATCATGTTCCTGAGCACCACATCCAAACTGTTTTTAAACTCATCCAGGCGTGGTAACTCAACCACCTCCCTGAGGAGCCTGTTCCAGTGCTTAACAACCCTTTCTGTGAAGAAGTTTTTCCTGATAATTGTTGAATGATAGTCATCTACAGCTTTGGCAGAGGAGCAGTGGCAACACTGCAGGACCTATCACAGATTGACTCACAAGGAGGAGTCAGTGGATGAGGCATTCTGCAAACAGCTGGCAGAAATTCAGTGCACAGATAACTAGGAAGAACCAGTTGATAATTTTACATGGCAGGCTAGGGATAGGACCATCCTGCAATCTCCACAGAAGCTGCAGGAGCTCTGGCCAGGCTTACATGGGCAGTTGTATACTAGGAGAAATTGTAGCTTACTTCAAGAATAAAATATAGTGGTCTGCCAAGTTTTACTTTGGAAAGAATGTAAGTACTGGTCATGCTAAATTATATCTCCTCACGTTGAACTATCAACACCCTTGTCAACAGAAGGGTATTTATGGTACTGACACACAGTTGTCCGCATCATGCACACACTAATAAACAAGGGATTCAAATGTAACAAAGGCAGCTCCATAATGAATGCATAGAGGAATAAATGAGCACGTGCAATTGTTCTACCAGTACAGTATGCAAATATTTATATCTGCTCTTTGTATTTCTACAGGGATTTGAGACTGCTGTCAATAGGTGGTGGTACAGATGAAACCATGCTTTCTATTATATGCAAATATATGGAAACACTTCCAAGGAAATAACACAGCTGCACTCTTCCTCAGAAACTTAAGAAAGCAAGATCATGGTTATTACTGCATCCTGATGGCAACAGGCAATGTGATCCAAATGTGTAAGAAATAGGAATGGTATTTATAAAATAACAGTAAATTTTGCAGGAAAATACTTGTCAGAGTGTTTTTGACCAATATCATGATGCACGTTCACCAGTATCAAATTAATGTTAATGCCTGCAAGATTTTTTTCCATTTTTAGTGATTTACAGCTTTGAGGGCTCTGGTGATCCATGCTAAAGAAATCTCATCTTCTTCAATCAAGGTACAGCAGTATCTTAGATCATCTATGCAACCAAATAAGAAACGCAACTTTCACATGGGTCCAGGATAATTTCAGTAGTAGAACAATCTAATTTCACTTAACTTTGCTTTCAAGTCACAAATTATTTTTTCCTTATCCACTTGATATTCATGCACCGGAACAGTGGTTTTGTTCTCAGTTCCCAGTGTCATCCATCTCTCTCACTTTTAGCAAGTAAACATCAAAATTAGTACGTTCAGCAAAACCAAGTCAAAAATCACAAGCCCCCCAATCCAGTCACCATTACCTTCTCACTCTTGTGCTGCACGCTGACACAGATGTTTGGTGGTAGGACTGGAGGCAGATTTTTATTTTAGAATACTGCAAACAATAGCTTAATTGTACTTGAAACTTTTGGAGGCCTGAATTTCAGTAGTAAGGTTTCACATTTTATGTGTAATTATGAATGAAAAACATACAAGCGTTTAACATGAAAATTGTAATCAGTTAAATGAGACTGTAAAATGTGCATGTCACGGTCGAGTTGAAGCAGAAGTGTAATAAATATTACACTATTAAAATAAATAAAACTAAATATTTTCAATATTTTGTGATCTGTTCAACAAAGTCTCACTAAACTACAATAAGCATCACTTCTCCATTTGTACTTCTTAAAATCTCATTCTTTACACTTCACTACTTATCAGCCATACCTTCAGAAATATTGGCAACTCTCCTTATAAGGCAGAAGAGACAGCATGTCTTATTGAAAAACAAAAAAGTTTCATTGGAATTCTCCTTGTAACCACATGGATCTTTTAAGGAATGACAAATGGATGCTGTAGCATCCAGAAATTTTGCTATTTGGGAGTTCTAAAGACTTTCAGAGAAATACTCTCGTACCTAACAATTAAATTCCAAAGGAAAACTCTAGAGGCTGCAGTGCACAGTTCTGCCCCATTGCCATTCCCCTTCCTTTCATGAAATATTCTCAAAGCAGGATTTGTGATCAGATTCTAAACTGAAAAGTGCCTTTAACTGGAAGAGATGAGGAAAGTGCCACATCCTGTATTTGCTCCAAAAGTAAAGTAATGTAAAAATACAGAGAATGTCAGTCTTTAAAATGAAAACAAACAAACAAACAAACAAACAAACAAAGGAAGACAAGCTCTTTCTTTTTTTTCCCCTCCTATCCCTTCTCCCTCAATCTCACATATCACTGAAGAAAAGAAAGGAAAGGAGGGAGAGGGATCCTAATCTGTACGATTTAACTTTAATCTGGTCTGACTTTTAAAACAAAGTTCCTCTTGGTTTTACACATGAACTGAAGGACAAGTAAAAGGTTTTTTACCCATATACTCTGGCAAGGGAAAGCACAGCATATTGTTCAGAACAAATATGGGAAATGTCTCAGCTGTGTAACTAGTTGCACCTACCTATTTTCTACTCTGTATTACGTAGATAAATACTACTTCCATTTATTGGTAAGACAGATTGGTTAGTAAAAAAGAAATACATAGAAATTGCTGAGACACCATGTGAGACAAAGATTAAATGTTTTCTAAACGATGACCAAATATAAAGGGAGCATGGATGTCAAGGTTATGTCAATAATTATTACCCTGAATGCTAGGCACCCTTACATTCTCTCAGTTGGGATGGCAAACTACAGCCTATTGACTTTCTCTGAGAATACTGTGTTTGTTTAGCAAGCCTAGCAATTCTCATATAAATATTAACGTCAGGATAATAAATCTTATTTATATGTTCTGTTATTTGCAGACCTTTTACCAGTCCAGAATTAAATGGGCTAGAAACAATTGCATTTCAGTTACTTTTATAAAAGACATTCTACAGAATGTGTGATTTAGATATAATATTTCTGTTATATATGAAAGTGAACATGAAAAAATGTATTATACAGCTCCATGCATCTCAACAGACTCACCATCACACAAGTCTAGTTGTTAAAGTGCAGCACCATTTCAAAAAAACAATGGTATTCTACAGCAGGAAAGTATGCATACGAACAACAGGAATACTCCAGGACATTTTATTTGTTAGCTCATAATTAAACTTATTAATGGCAGTATGCTATACAGTATTTCTAGAAAAAAATATTTTTAAAAATGTAGATAGAATTTCAAGATCTAGAAAACAATATTTTTCTGAATGTTGAACCCAGTGATGTGATACTTTCAACTAGTAGAAACTACTTTGTGAGTTAAAGCTAAGAGTTAGAAGTAAAAACCTTAATATGCTACCACCTCCGACAGGTGCTTCATAATATTTACATATATCAATATAAAATTTAAAATATTCAACCTCATATTCAAACATCATGCAGAACAGATTCAGGGTTCATCAAAGAATAAAACATAAATGAGCTAATGGTACAAGTTCCAGTGATTCCATGGAATCATTAAGTTTTGAATACTTTAAATGTAAAGGAAACATTTACACTGTGTCCAAATTTGTTGAACCAAATGATCAAAGGCATTTGCTTAACAGAACAGACACGCAAGCATCATTTGTCACATTTAAAAGGAAGATCCAGTTTTAAGTAACTTCTCCCCCAAACAAAATGTTTAAGCTACATACTTAAACATGCAGACTCTTAGACCTGTCAATGTAGGCATCACAAAAATCACTTTTGGGGGGCACCATCATTACATTTATTACCCTCAAGCCAACCTTTCAAAAATCTACAGATAAAAACCAATTTCGAAAGACCCAAGTATTGGTCATGCTTCTGAAACCAAGAAGTTCTGAAACCTAGGGAGCTCTAATTTAGAGCACGGCTCAGATCGAAAAGCAAAATGAAAGCGAAGGTCTCGTAATTCTGCAATTATTTCATAACTGAACAACCTTTGGTTTTGGGGGAGTTCTTTGATTCCTCTTGTGGGTATTTTTTTTAACCAGTTCTGTAAACTCTTTTATTCTAAAAAAAGCAACTTAAGAGTGCCAGCAGTTTTCGCGTATTTATAAATAATCCCCCCAAAACAGGGGACAGTGGGAGAAATTTCAATACATCAAGAAAACTGTATATAACACTGCATTAAATACTAATGCAATTTATAATACTTTCATTGTGTTTTATCAACAGAATATGGCAGTTTAAATCAATGTCATCATTAATTAAGACTGATGGTTGAAATCACAGTTTAAACTTAAGACAACATGCATCACCTCAGTTTAATAACCCAGTATGTTACAAAAAAAACAAATAATGCAAAGAGCATCATGTAGCATAATAGTTTTGTCTGGCTCCCTCTGGACAGCCTTCTCAGTCTGCCCATAGTCGCACCTAGAAGTCCAGTTGCAGAGTCAAAATCATTATCCTATGTTTCAATGAAACAAAACAGGAGAGAAAAGAGGGGAAAACAAACAAAAACATTACATATATAGTCAACAGTAAGCTGTCAACATATTTATACAAACATTCAAACTACACAAAAGAATGCTCTACATTACTAATTTCATCATCCTGCCCCATATATAAAGAAACTTAGTGAAAAAGCACTTACCATTTCTGATAACAATTTGTTTTGATTTTTAACTTCTGTTCCAATTTCAATAGAAAGCTATTGAAAAAAAAAAAGAGGTTTAAATATGAGTGATCAGTTATACATAAATTAGAAAAGTTGTTCTAAAATACGTGATATCACTAGTGCTTTCTTGGGTGAAATGTGAAAGAAATATCCGGCATCTTTGAAAAACAGAAACTTAAGTTATAAAAACAAGTGCAGCATTCTGTCAGCAATCCTCAGGGAAGGAAATAAATACTTATTTCAAAAATTAAAGATCCAGTCAAGTCTGAGTAGCAACTACTCATTTCCTTGAACTGTTAGAACTCCTGACTGTGAGGACAAGGACACACCCTTTTGACAGTGACAGGAGCTGATACCTGTAACTTGCAAACACAATGCCTTTTTTAAATCAACTGATACAATCAACACAGTTTTCTTCTGTGAGCTTGTCTATTCCTTCCCTTGTTTGTGTCATGGAGCAGCAACGGCATAGTAGGACAAGAGGCAGCCAGTCAGTCAGTCCAGAGACTGTAGCCAGAGTCATCAATAATTTGGTGATCACCCAGCAAGTTGATCTTGGACTTGTGTCATTGGTATCAAGCAAAAAGTCAACTCTGCAGGTCAGGATCAGGGAGATAAGAAATAAGGAGGATACAGAGATGCAGCAATTGCTGCAATCCATCACTGCAGCAAGACAGGCGCCAGCCAGGAGATGTTCACTTACAGCAGCCACCCTGTGAAGCAAGGACGAGGCCTCCCCAGTCCCAGTGCTTTCCATTAGCCACAACCTCTACATTTTTGTGGCACAACCTCAACCCCGTGACTTCTTACTGCTGCTGCTTTTCACCACTATCTATAAGCAAGTCACAAGTCCACCTACTTTAATTAAATTTAGCTATAATTAAATACTTACTGATTTTATTGCACTGACTTTATTGCGCAGACTTTCTGTTAACCTTTCATTTTCTTCTTCATATACACTGTACCCACTGTTAGTATAGCCATAGTTACCAGTTGGTGCTCCGTCACCTGTAAGCAAAAAAGCCAGTAGTTACAGATAGAAAATATAATTGGAGTAAGCGTTCTTCACTCACAGGAAAACATTCTGCATTTAAAAATGCATTTCCTTAACAGAAATCAGGCAACTGGGAAGAGGTGTTGCGTGCTCCCAAGGCATAGATTCAACCTTTTTCAAGCACTGAAGTAATCTTTCCAATATGCAAATCAAAGTAGGTAAAGATTGATGAATGACGGCAATTTAATGCTATATTTTTCCTGAGAGGGTGCTTTCAGATGGTTTTTATGGAAATCAATCTAAATATTGCATGGAGATGTGAAAGCAGCATTGAGGTTGCTACACAGAGCAGTAAGCCTGATTCAAAATAAGAAACAAAGCAAAAACAAGTAACATTTGGTTACACCTGCCTTTGGAGGAGAGAACATACTCATCCTTACAGGTGTCTCTGCAAACAAGACCTCAGACCAGAGGCCAAGTCTGTAAGCAGAAGAGCACACTGCTCTTCCTGTCAGCATCCTGCACTCTACTCTCCTGCCTTTGCCTTTTTGGTGATGGGCTGCAGGACTGCTTTCCAGAGAACTGATCCTGCAAAGAGAGTAAGCAGAGCAGAAGGGAACTGGAGTTGGTTTCCTCAGTTCCACATACACACTGCCCCCAGCCCCTACCGAGGATCTCCCACTGACAGCAACTGGGCAGCAGCACTGGGGCAGGAGAAAGAAGGCTGAGTACAGCCTAGATAGAAATCAGCCTAAGACCCCAAATGTAAGATCTGAAACCAAAGAAGCGAGTCCAAAACAAGAAAAGCAAACAGAAAAGATCCTAATAGATTCATCCTACTAACAATCCAGTTGTAACACTAATGAGTATTTACATGGCAAGTTGGAATGCCACACTAGTGTCTCAGTGCCACTTCCACACGCTTTACAAAGTGCTGTGTTTGGGTATTTTTGAGGAAAAAGACACAATGACATTCATAGATAAATCTGTATCTCAGTTTTGCTGTGTGCTTTGCATACGTACTTGTAAAAGAACTATAGTGCTACTTCAATAATAGATGTCATTTTATCTCAAGCCATAAAGCCATTGCTAAGTGTACATAATGATAATTTTTCAAGGATTCAAAATTTACTAGTTTGCATTTGTAAAAGGATTTTTAAATTTTATTCTGCAAGTTAAACTAATGACAAATACACACAGTAAGACAGGGTGTAATCTTTTCACCTCATCAGAGGGTTTTTTCTCCTAAATCAAAACTACTGATGCCAATGTTAACTAAAAATTATGCCATTTAATGGAGTCAGGGTTGTTCCTATTGTTTTTCTTTACAAATACATCTAACTACAGTACCTGATACCAAGTAACAAGCAATTTTGAATGCTTGTATGTTAATACTCATAGCAGGAGAGTTGTAACTAAATGGTCTTCAAGGTCCCTCCCAACCCAAGCAATTCTGGGATTCTATGGTTCCAGAGAGGAAATGGGCTCTGTGTAGAGCCTGGCTACTGCTGCTTAAAGGAAGGCCAGAAACTCCTACGTGGCACGTTCACAGGCTATCTTGCAACACCACTAATTGCCAGGACATGCCCATAGACATAACCATAATATCATCTCAGGCTAAAGAGGAGGTACCAGGTAGCAGGAGACAAAAGTAGACATACTGGTGTGCAGTTTGTACTGCCAGCCTATGGAATAAAAAGGTTGAACTAATAGCTGACACATGAAAATAAATCAGATTTCACTGCAGCCGGTAACAGTCCTAAGAGCCATCTAAATCATCTCTTCAACTTTTCAGTAGGTGTTTCAGGAAGTACCTTCTGGATACAGACTGGAAGGAGAGGTCCTTGAGAGCAGCCCTGTGGAGAAGGACCTGGGGGTCTTGGTAGACGAAAAACTTAACATGAGCCAGCAGTGTGCCCTTGCGGCTCGGAAGGCAAATGGGATCCTGGGCTCCATCAAAAGAGGGGTGGCCAGCAGGGACAGGGAGGTGATTGTTCCCCTCTACTCTGCTCTTGTGAGGCCTCATCTGGAATACTGCGTCCAGGTCTGGAGCCCCCAGTACAAGAAAGACAGGGAGCTGTTGGAGAGGGTCCAGAGGAGGGCCACGAAGATGATCAGGGGACTGGAGCACCTCCCCTATGAGGACAGGCTGAAAGAGCTGGGCTTGTTCAGCCTGGAGAAAAGAAGGCTGCGGGGTGACCTCATTGCAGTCTTTCAGTACCTAAAGGGAGCCTACAAACAGGAGGGGAATCAAGTCTTTGAAAGGGTGAGTGACAGCAGGACAAGGGGAAATGGTTTTAAGCTGAGGGAAGGGAGATTTAGGTTGGACGTCAGGGGGAAATTCTTTACGGAGAGAGTGGTGAGGTACTGGAACAGGCTGCCCAGGGAGGTTGTGGATGCCCTTTCCCTGGAGGTGTTCAAGGCCAGATTGGATGGGGCCCTGGGCAGTCTGGTCTAGCATTAGGTGGAATGGTTGGTGGCCCTGCGTGTGGCAGGGGGGTTGGAGATTCATGATCCTTGAGGTCCCTTCCAACCCTGGCAATTCTGTGATTCTGTGATGCTCCTTATTGCACTGATTGTAAGAGCCTTGCCAAGCAAAGGCCAGTTCCAGCTTGTTCCTTCCATAGCCATCCATCCCCTCACTCCTTCAAAAGCATCAAAAGAGGGGTAGCCAGCAGGACAAGGGAGATGATTCCTCTCTGCTTTGCCCTCATAAGGCCTCGTCTGGAGGACTGCATCTGGGCCTGGGGCCCCCACCTCGGAGAAGATGTGGAATGCTTTGAAGAGTCTATAGAAGGGCCACAAAGATTATCAGAAGGCTGGGAGCACCTCTTTTGTGAAGACAGGCTGAGGGAGCTGAGCTTGTTGGGCCTGGAGAAGAGAAGGCTGTGGGGAGACTTGATAGTGACCTTCCAATACTTACAAAGGAGCTTATAAACAGGAGGGATGGCTTTATACAAAAAGAGGGGAGGTTAAGATTATAAGTCAGGAAGAAATTTTTTACTCAGAGACTGATGAGGCACTGGCACTTCTGCCTAGAGAAGCTGTGGGTGCCCCATCCCTTGAGGTGTTGAAAGCCAGGTTGGATGGGGCCCTGGGCAGACTGATCTGGTGGCCGGCAACCCTGCCCATAGCAGGGCATTGGAACTAGATAGGCTTTGAGGTCCCTTCCAACCCAAGCCCCCAGCGATTCACCGGAGATGCCTGCTCCCAGGAAGACGCGTTCAGCCACCCCCTCACCACACCACCTGCGCCGTACGGGGATGTGACAGCACGCTGAGGACCCAGAAAACAACACACGAGGTCAAAGTTTCCTTCCAGTCATCAACATGGCTGCGGGGTGAAGGGCCAGGCCCGGGACTCCGAGCACGCCCAGCAGAGACCCCAGCCTTTCCACCAGACTCTATCAGCGCTAAACCGAAAGTAGATGCGCCTTCTTTTAGGCTCAAACATAGAGGGAGGACAGAGAACGACTGAAATTAAATGAAACACGAATAAAGCCGGCAGGACGCTCTTCCCACCCAAGCCCCGACCCACGGTCGCGTCGTGCCCATAGCATCGCATATCTCACGGCACCGCGCAGTACCACGGCCCGCAGGCCTCTCGGGCTCCCCAAGCAGGACGGCTCTTACCCAGCCCCGCGCGCCGCATGGCTGTGCCCGGAGCTGCCGACGGAGGGCCGGGAGGAGGAGGGTGAGAAGCGGGAAGGCCGCGCCAGAAGAAGCGGGAGCGAAGCTCAGCCCGACCGCCGCTCCGCCGCCCGCCTCGTTCACCGGCAGCGCCACGACAGCGCTGCGCCGCACGGCCCGCTGGGAGCCGCGGTGCGCGGGGGCCGATGGGAAGTGTAGTCTCGAGCCGCGGGAGGCGCCGCGCTGCCGAGGGGCGGGGCAGCCGGTCAGAGGGCGCCGCTGCAGTGCCTCGCTGTGCTGCGTCTGCGTGCCGCTCGTAAACAGCAATTCAGCGCTTCACAGCGAAGCGTGGAAATGATACTGACGCGATTTATGTTTCCAGTACATTTTTATTGCATTGAATTTCTGCTTTTTTTTTTTTTTTTTCTTTTATGCACTGGATGTGCCTCGTAGAGAGGCTGTTGTTGCAGCTCTCCTGATGTCACAACGATGTAATCACGAACCCGTGTCACAGCCGGGTACCCTTAGGATTCACTGCTTGTGTTCTGTTTCCGTTGATTGGTTTTGTTCGTATCGATCATCTCACAGAATATAAAGGAAATGCAGTTTTCATGTTGTCATGAAGCGGTGCAGTCACTGTCCCTGGAGGTGTTCAGAGATCTTATGGATGTGGCATTGAGGGACGTGGTCAGTGGGCATGGTGGGGTTGATTGGGTTTGGTTAGGTGATCTTAGGGGTCTTTTCCAACCTTAATGATTCTATGTTACTTCTGATTGCTTTGGGGCTATGGCTGTTCTCAGCATCCCCAATTCTTTCTCCTGGGAAGGCTCAGCAAGCAGCCACAAGTGGTTTTGAGATGCCTGATCAACATATTTTTTTAATCAAAGGCAACATGTAGGAAGAAAAAGCAAATAAGAAAATTAAGCCTTAAGCAGTCTACAAACAGATCTGTCCTAACTGTTTTCATGAGCAGCCTGCATTGGTGTGTCACAGAATCACAGAATCACCAAGGTTGGAAGAGCTCTCTAAGATCACCCAGTCCAACCATCCACCTATCACCAACATTTCCCACTAAACCACATCCCTCAGTACAACATCTAAACTTTTCTAGAACACCTCCAAGAATGGTGACTCCACCACCTGTGCAGCCCATACCAGCACATTATCACTCTCTTTCCCCCAAAATATTGATCAACAATTTCTCTCTCTCCATTTTTTCTTTATAAAATGGATGTTCTACATATCTTGCCAACAGGAGCCATTTCTTATTGCTCTTATCTGCTGGTTATATTTACTGGCTCCAGTTTGACTAGATGAATAAATTTACATAGCAAACAGTTTATTAATAGATTAGATTACTCCTGGACTCTATTACAAAAACAAGAAGAAGAAGAAGAAAGAAAAGGAAAAAAGAAAAGAAAAAAAAAAAAAAAAAAGGAACAACAACAACAAAAAGAAGCTGTGTGAAGAGATTCCATATAATCAAACTTCCAGTACACAAAGTACAGCAAAGGATCTTATTAACGTGATAATAATAATGGCAGTATTATCATTGAATTATTTAATTACCAACCAGGCTGACACTGTTCTTACATGTTTGATAAACAGGTTTTCATAGTCAGCATGATTAACACTCTACTTTGAGCACTGATAGGCTGTGAAAACAACCTAGCAAGTTACAGTCATTATTTGAGAGCTGAAAAATTATGTTAGTACCAAATACTTCAATCACTGTTTTCTTAAGTAGTAAGCTGCAATTATTTAAAATAATAATAAAAAAGATAGTTCAAATTTGATCCACTGCACAATTAAATAAAAGCTGATGAGACATTTCTGAATAAAATCATCGCACTTACTATGTAGAATCTAGACTAGATCACAAAATAATTAAGATTTGGTGCCTCCAAAAAGGAATGAAGAACATCTTCCAGCATCTTTCATCAGTATCCTTTTTACTTATTATCCTAATTTATTGTAATGCCATTTAGCAATTAAGAGTCCTCAAAATGCCTCTGTTAAAAGAAGTCAGTCCAGCCAGTCAGGTGCCTCCTCCCATAACACTGATGGTGAACTTAGTATATCATCAATGTTATTCTTCCTGGTTGTACTTTCCAAGCACTGCAATCAAGAAGACAAGATGCTGCTATGTAAAACCATCCCTTCTTAAGACGGTACGTGTTTGAGGGAGGCTCATCATAGCTGCTGTTGTTGATATCTAGACTGTCAAGCAAGGAATTAATCATTGAAGCCACAAGCAGAATAGTTTGTACATTCATTATTGATATTCTTTAATTATGAGAACATAAGTAAATCACTGCAAGTACAGACAAACCTCTCAGTTTCACCCATCACAGTGATTCAGCATTTTATTAAATACTGTCAAAAAGAACTGAGGCTGTTTCAGGTTTTAATGTGTTTCCATCAATGACAATTTCTTTCTGGTATAAGCCTCCAGTTTTGTGTGTACTATATACATTCAAAGCTGTAATGCATATCACATTTTTTTCTTGTTCTTGAATTCAGTATTTCCCTTTTTTTTTTTCCAATCCTAGCAGAAGGTTATCCTCAGGGAGTCCTCAAGGAGATGGAAATTTGGACACTTCAGCAGTGACACAGCTGAGGGAAGGAGAAGCAACAGGTTAAGCAGCATCAGCAGAAAGTGGCTGTAATTGAAGAAGATATTTGAAGAAAGAAAATGCAGTCTTTCCACTTTCATGACCCATTTCTTTACTCACAGTGAAGGCTTCTTTCTCCTCATTTTGATATTAGCTATGTTTGGGAAGTATTGAGCTTTATCTTTCCCTATGGATAATAACATTTAAATATGTTTATTATTTACTTAATTGTTTCTGTTAAATACTGTGATTCTTCTTATTCTTTCCTTTCATTACTTTTTGGTAGTATAAACTGCTCCATCTCTTGTTTGATTCTGTGGGGAACCCTCCCACACCTCTGCTGTATTTTTATAGATTTTTTTGTCAGCGCTGTTAAATTGCATCAGAGTAGAGAAGGAAGGCTGTGAGCCCAACTGATAGTCTCCCTCCTAAATTTCATTACAGAGGGTTAGAATCAAAATTTACTGAAGTTGTGGAGAATTTCTGTATTGACTTTGGATTGAGTTATAAATTTTTATTAAAAACAAAAAAAAAAAAAACAAAAAACCAGCTCCACTGATTGTCTATCTCCCAAGCAGTGTGTGCTGTGCAATCTATGAATAATTCCAGTCATGACTTCTTTCTCTCATATTAAGGTACCATTTCTGATGTCAGCATTGACGGGGTAATAATATCAGCTGAATGAGTGATAAGAATTCAGAGTCATTGCAGTAGCCTGAACATTAATAACTGTAATGTCTAAAGAGGAGCGCTAATACATTTAAAATAAGAAGTGGAAGTGGAAGTAATATTTTTCATTTCAGTAAAACAAATGTATGGGATGACTGGAGCACACAGTTCCAATGCTTCATAAGATGCAATTAAGCAATAATTTGATTATTTGAGTTCTGTTTGTTTTGACCTTTCAGACATGTAGGAAAGGTTTTTACCAGTCAAAGCAGAGAATTCATTAAAAGCAGAGACTTTTAGCACAGTGAATTTCAGGGAGGGGAGAGCTGCTTTGCAGACATGTATCTGGGCAGAGTATTTTCCTGCAGCACACTTCTGAAGACAAATGAGTTGGAATCCTAGTTGCTTTGTTGTCCAGAAAAGAAAAAGTGAGAATGCGAATCAAGATTCCTTGATTCTGAGCTAGTTTTGTGCTAGCTTTGAGCTTAGCCACTGCGGAGTTACTTGAAAAATAAAAACATCATGTACTTCCTTAATTCTCATTAGTTTTCTGACAGGTCAACAAATCGTGCACAAAACGATTAGTTTGATGACTAATTAGAGCAACTAATGCCTGAACATAAATCTGCAAAAGCTCTTGCAAGTCCCTTGTTCTCCAGAAAGACCATCTCAATTAAATTATCCATTCAAAGCACCTTTATAAGGTTTGTTTTCTTAGAATGTTGCAAGGAGCACAGCAGCAGAGCTGATTGCCTGTACTGGAGCATGGTGTAAGGGGATGATCAGCCCTCCTGCACTGTGGTGGCTCTTTTGGAGTTTAGCTGTGGATTTCTGCATAGAACTAGTATTGGATAATTTCTACAATTGTATTATTTGACAGATGCAGTGTATCAACTGGAGATTCATGATCCTTGAGATCCTTTCCAAACCTGGCCATTCTGTGAACTGGGAAATATAACATTGTAATCCATAAAGATGAATCAGTACATTTCTAAGGAAAAAAAAAAAAAAAACCTCTCAATTTATTGAAAATTTCAGAGCATTATGTGGCTTTTAATGAAGCCAGTGACAGTTTTTTAGAAGTTTTTATGGCTTGGAATCAAAACTGAACTAACTACAGTGCAAAAAGGAACATTAATTACTGTGTAGAAAGGATTGTTTTATTTCAGAATTGAAAGCTGTAGGTTCTTTTCATGGTTTTCTGTAAATCTAGTTAAAAGCAAACATACATCATGCTTTGTGGTACACCATGAAGAACTATTTCTGCCTCCACAGCAGTTTCACCAACAGAAGTAATTCTATTCACTTGAAAATAACAATAACAAAATCATTGGCTTAGTTGTACAGGCAAATAAATACATGATCTGTGAGTTAAAATTCAGTAACAATCTACAAATGTGTCCCACCACATACAAACACTCACTGTATAGTTGTTACAAGCTATACACCTAAAATTTTTAATTGGATGATAACAAGAATCTTTTTTTCCCCTTAGGGATCATGTTAGGCAAAAGGTCTGCAGGGCTGCCTACAGGATAAAAAGGTTCACACAGTTCCCTTTACCCACAGTTCAAGTCCACCATGCCTGCACCTTTTTGTGGATGTCTCGAGGTCCAGCAGTTCATGCCCAATGGCAAGCTGCTCCCTGGTTCAAGGCTGTCATGAATTGTATCCTGGCTAACGGCTCAGAGTCTGCCAGGCTGCCCATACATTTTTCCTCTCTGAGAGCTGGCCTTGGCCTGCTGTATCCTGCTGTTTGCAAATTAAGCAGTCATCTTATCTGGCACATGTTTTTACCTTTTATGTGCTGCTGAGGAGGCTTTTTTCAGCTTATCCACCCTAGCAGTCACCATTTTGTTCCCTGCTGCTCAGATGACCGCCATCTCCTTATACAATTGCTGTCTTTGTTTCTGCATAGCCAAGCAAAGATGATTTAGTATTTTTGAGACCTTTTCCTGAGGAAATCTAATGATTCAACTGAACCTTCTCACCCAAATCTCTTTCCTGAGATGCCAGAAGAAGGGAGAGTATCAGGTTGATGGTTTACACAGAGTAACTTTCCTCTGAATTATTTGGAAGTCTGGAGATAACATTATACACAGACTAGTCCTTCTCAAAATGATGCTCTTGAGTTGGATCCATATGCTACAGGATAATTCTTTCAACTGTACCTTCATTGGAAACTCATAAAGTTAAAATGCAAACGTTCATTTACTACAGGAACACTGAGTTCATATAATCCATTGATGGAAAAGAAAATATACATTTGCATGTCTCAATTTCATGGATCTTCATTTATAAAGAACATTTTCCTTTAAATAAGATTATTAGGATAATCTCATCTATTAAAAATAAATGCTGTTATTCAATAAGGCTGTCATTTAAGTGATGCATTGAGTGCATATTTAAAGGCTACGCTTTAGTAATCATGTTATCTATCTTCATGATCCTCTGCTGACATTTATTGTATTTCCCTAGAGCACTCTGTTTTAGCATCTGTCAAACACATAATTTCACACCAAAATTTAACCAATGTATTCTGGTGTAGATAAATTTTGTTAGTGCTTAGCCTGACTACCTTAATGTCTTCTTTTAGCAAAATATGCTTTGGGGTGGCTGGCATTATCTAGAATGAAATATTCTAAGATCAGGATATCCTGGCATTCGGCTATGGGAACTTGTCTGTAATCTCGGAAGTTGTACATACACTTTCATTTAGGGGTGCTCCAGAAACTTTCTCAGTGGGACACTGCAGCCTGAAGGACTTTGTATGCATTTACACAGCAGGTTCTTTAAACAGCTGAACCCAGCAACAACCTCTAGCTCTCGTTCTGCATCATGCCATCTCCATGACTCACCTCACTGCCCACATAAGAGCATCATTTGCTTTTGACCTCTTGGCTTCTGCAGTCACATGCATATTCACTGAGAAGATTACCTACACATTCCCAGCCATTTCCAAGCACTGTCCAGGAGCAGACTGGAAGGTGGAGCAGAGGGATCTTGCGCATGTGCTGGGTCTTCCCAGGATCTCTGTTCAGAATTGTAGGGGTGAATCAGGTTCAGGTGTGTTGCTGGGTATACACCTCAGTATGATCCCACTAGCTTTACAGAACAACTTGAAGAAGCAGACCTGCTGCAAGTTTTTTGGCTGTGCATGTGGGACCTGAGCAGTGCCTCAGGTAAGATGACAGGGAGTTCTCTTTTCCCTAGGGCACTTATTTGGAAGAGGCACAAAAGTTGTTGCACAAAGCCAATGTTAAGGGGAAATATTACAGGCTTGGTGGTATTCAGAAGGGACACCTTGGAATACAGGTCAGTATGCCCATGACCAGGCATTCTCCAGTCTTCTCCTTCCATATAAACAAAGTATTCTCCAAGGGCTCCAGAGCATACTCATTTTTCGCAGGATTTGCGGTCATGGATCTGGTTTCAAGAGTTCCTTTGAAAGCTCCTTGCTGAGAAGTCTAGACACTGCTGTGCAGACCACTCAGTGGTATAAACTGCAGACCACATTCTTCCTTCATGGATCATCACTGACCACAGTAAGGGCGCAGATGATTCTGGACACAGTTCTGCTTTAGGAGATGAAATTTTCTGTGTCTGGACAACTGCAATGTGAGTGACTCCACATTGCTTCAGGCTCTTTCTAGAGATTCCAGTTCTTGAGAAATTAATGCTAGAAAGAAGTCTAGAAAGGACAAGAAAAGCAGAGAGCAATGAAGGCAGGTCTGAAGCATCTGGTTGTAGTGCCTGGGATGTGCTCAGCACTTGTAGATTAGCTCTTCCAGTGCCAAAGCTTGGAGCACAGAGCACTGGAGCTGCTGTGGGTATGCAGTCCTGATGCAAGTCTGATGTGTCCTGCCTGTGCTGTACATGTTCATGTTCAACACACTTGTGTACATGACACACTGAATCTACCACTGTCAGATCTGAGTCATGCTCTATGAATCAAAGGAAAGACAGAAAGGAGATCCTGAGCCAAATTTCAGAGAGAAATCTCAGTGACCTGCTAAGTGGGCAGGTCTGGACCTGGTTCTGCCTCTGTGCCTCCAGACATGGTCCCAGGGAGTGTAGGCATACAGCCTGCTACCTAGGCAGTGTTTTCTTAAATCACTTGCAGTGCACAGTGCAGATGTCAGCTCAGAAAGTGTGGCTGTGAAGTGATATGCAGGATGGAGATTGGTCTTTAAACGTGCAAAACAAATTAATGAAACGGAGTCAAATCTTTAACATCTCTGTTCCTCTCTTTTCCCAAATCCATTAAAATGTGGATTTCTTTCCAAAGACTTAAAGAGGCTTATTTAATCATTTTTACTAACATGCTCTAAGATTGTAAAATGCAGAGTGCCTTGGGAAAGTATTATTCAAATTCCATGAAAGAACATCTGCTATCTGCATTATAGTAGAATCAAATGACCTGATCCATCATGTAAATTATACACTAAGATATGATACCTCCCCCAAAGTCAGTGGAGAGGACTTTGTTTTTTGCGTTACAATTCACTCGTATCATATGGTCTACCTTGAAAATTATGTACAAAGGCAATGATACCTCTTCCTGACACCTTATAACCCTTTTAAATCCTGTAGTATAAATCATTTTGAGCATTATATTTTATGCCAAACTTTAGCAGCGACTTAAAAATGTTAAAGAAAAAAAAGGGGGAGCATAAACATTAAAAAATATATTAATATTTTAAAATGAATCAATTTATTCATTTTTTAAAAATAACATGGAAAAACTTTTCCATTAGAAACATTTTGCATCTTGGTAAAAGAAGCTATATGTTATGATGGACCTGCCTTGGATTTTCTGATTTTACAACTAAACTTCAGAACGTGGAAACAAGTTTGCAAGTTCACTCATGTCACTGAGCAGCTACATAAAAAGAGCTTTCCTCTCAGTCTCTTCAAGGTTTTGACCTTCTGTGGGCCAAATAAATGTATGACAATCTATCCTAGTCTTATGGAGCAAAGTTCCCTATCAAATAATTCAGACCTATTCAATACCCACCAGGCTTTCACAGATTCAGAATACATATATATTTTTTAATATAAAAAGAAAGACGTTTTTCTTTGGAGGAAGTCTGACTGGGATATAGATATCCTCCCCATACAGTGAGGCAAGCCTCATCTGCTGAGGAAACAAGATAAGAAAGGGAAAGAGAGACCTACTTAGGCAGGAAGAAAATATGTGGAGAGGCTGAGATAGCTTAAAGCCTTGTACATGACCCATACAGTTACAAGAGGAAGGACCTGATGCTGTATGAGATTGCAAAGGGAGCTGTGATGCTCAGGTGTTCTGCCTACTGGAATTCTCAAAAAGAATCTGGCAGAATTGTCAAAAGACACTGCATCTTTGCTGGATACTCACAGAGTACAATGAATGAGAATATCATAGCCAGTTTAAAATGAGAATAAGATCCACTCTGCACTTTTGCCAACTATAAACTGAGGTATTCATTATGACTTGGTACAGTTTGACTTTGAGTTTCTTCAAAGTTTTCATATAGAATGGCACCAACTGTCAAAAGTATCACATGTGAACTGTGATAGCAGGAAGTTCTAGCCAGGTTTCTAAAAAGAGTATAACTGTCCATCTTCAGTCTTTTAACAGCTTAGTTTTCCTGGAACTCTGGGGAATACAAACTTAGAGTTAAATAAAATTGTTTGTGTGTACTGTGAACAAACAGCAAAAGAGTTGAAACTCTGACAGAGAGACCATAACACACTGATGGATAGGGCTGTATTTCATGGATTTCTAATGGGGATTTTAAATGACATTTAAGAAGGGAACATGAAAAGATTGTTTTCTTCCCGGAGCTGAATTATTAGTAGATCTGTATGGAATTACAGGATACTATTATTACTTTTACATCAGTAGTACTTTTCTAACCTCAATTAGCAGGAGACCAGAAGCCACGCTATGAATCTCTCACTGAAATGCAGTTGTCAGCTATGTAAATGAATTCATAAATGCATCCTGAAAATGGAATTGGTTTATGCAAATTAACCTGAACCACAGTTTGTGGGATAAAAGTGTAAGAAATGATGGAATAATCTCAGTGGTGTTGGGAAACTTCACTGGATTCTACCTGAACGGAAGAGCACCACTTGGGGAATGAGCTCCAAGTTTCTCCAGTAGGAGGAAAGGAGCCCCAGCCAGTGACTTCAGAAGAACAAGTGGAGTGAGGTGTCCAGCTCACTCCTTTCATTGTTAAAAACCACTTTTCCTTCTTAGACTGTTTTCTTCCATGTAAAAAGAAGTATAATTTAAATAGAAGCTGACCACCTGGAAAAGCTCTACTGGAAATGAAAATATATTTAAAATGAAAAGATCATTGTTTAGCACTCCTTATTGCTAGTTGGCTCTTAAAAATGCTTGAAAAGAAATATAGGAATCAATGAAACCATTCATTTTGAATTATTTGAGCACTGGTCACCTGACAATAAATACATAAATAACTTTCTTTCCTTCACAGGTCCCTAATATTTGCTAATACATTTGGCATTTTCTCCATTATATTAAAGACGCATCACGAGAGGAAGGAACAGGCTTGTTTTTTCTGTGATGTTGTGCTCTATCAGATATCTCAGTTTCTGGTAGAACCTGTTCTTCCTTTCCAAAATAACTGTTTCTTTCCTCTAGAAATCAGGCTGTCTCTGAACTATTGACTTTTAGTTCGAAAAGTCTGGAATAACTTGTCTGCACCGTGCACTGGAATATTAATGATTTTTTGCTTTAGTGTACAAAATCATATGTTAAATTTCTGAAGATAAGAGCATCCTATTTTATCTTCCAGCAGCACACAAAATCAGAGAGCCTTTCTGAGTGGACTAAGACACAGAGATTTTGTCAAGGATTAATAAGCCCATGAGCAGAATTGAGCCAAAAGAAAGCGAAACATTTTAATCATACTTCATAGCAATGTCTATCCTTTTCCACATTGCTGAAGGGCAGAAACAATTAGTTTGCCAACACAGAACTGGGATGAAATCATTGCAATGTAGTAAGGGCAGCATCAGTCACGTTTCAGGTTGCATCGGCATGGTGCACTTAGATCTTACGTTTAATATTTGCCTCCTTCTGTGTTTCATTTGTGTCACTGGGAGAAATCCATTGGGGACAGTTTCACAAGGAGTTATAGCTTTTTTATGAGATTTCAAATTATATTTCCAGTCCAGGCTCTTTATCAAACATGTAACAGTTTGCTGACAGCGTTCATGGCTTCAGTTCAAACACTCCACTTGTCACCTGGTTTCTGCTAGTGGCTTTCTCTGTCTGTTTCAAGAAGTTTAATCTGAGATACCCAGCAGCTTTCTTAGTAATGATCATATACAAGTCACTGTGGTGACAAATAAAAAGCATCCACACTTCCGTTAAATCAGATAAATACACAGATGAAAAATTGATTCAGCAGCCGATATTTCTAACATCATGAAGCTACGCTGGCTTTAAGACAGCAGATTTCTTCACAGAGAATAAATAAAGAATCCATAACACATGACTTTACTGTCAATTCTCATATATGATTTTACTGAACTATATCTTGGGGTTGGGGTTGGGTTCATCACTGAATGATGGCTCACTGGTGGGTGGGGCAAATCAGACTGCTAAGCTTTTCGTTTGCTATGCAGCACAAAATTAGAGCACCTTTACTTTCAATAGACAATCACACTCGGTATGGGCTACATTCACAGCTGTATGCAGATCTTCAAATTTGCACTAGTGTAGTGCTGTTCTCCTTTGTGTTCCTGTCCCCCACAATTAAAAATTATTAGCTAGGTGCTACAGTCTGATTTACAGGAAGTAGAACGCAGCAGAAGGAGTGCAACAGCAATGTCTCTGTATGGCAAAGGAGGCTCTGGGAGTAAATCCTGAGCACATTGATAATAGGACTGCATATATGCATGTACCTGTGACCTCCATGTTCAGCAGTATGTAGGCTGGCTTGTGCACAGCTGTATGTCCAGCAATTCAAAAGTATTTCTGATATTATCATTCGTGACACAAAACAAACTAATGTATGTAATTTAGTTTTTCAGTTTAATTTTTAAAGAGTGCAAAAATTGAGCTGACAGTTGCATAAGTGATTAGATTCCATTATTAGTTTTTTGCTGTGGTTTCATAAATGGTTAAGAGAGAATTAAAAGCAACTATAAAAATCTTTTTTGTTTTAGTACTGTGGAAGAGCAAGACAAGAATAATTGTGTTTATGAAGATGAGCACCTCAAGAACACGTGCTTATAGAAACAAATCCAAACAGTCAAGAGAGTGTGGAACTACCAAAGTACTAAGTGCTGTGAAACTACAGGCAGAGGAAACAAGTGGAAACTTAAATAAAAGAAATGAGGAACATGGGTTAGTGAGAATGGTGCAGATAGGCTGATGGTTAGACTAGATGATCCCAGAGCTCTTTTCCAACCTTAATGCTTCTATGAGTAGCTAATCTCCCAATCTCTGGTGAATAAAGAAGTTTTTTACCACTACTTGCTTCAAAAGCAATTATTTTGACTGTGAACATTTAGTATATGGTATATATTGGAGGTACAAACAGATGCATTATTTGAGTCATCTAAATATTGGATTTTTGTGTTCATTTCCTTTGTCTGGCTTTAAATGTCCATGCAGTGACTGTCCAATAGATTCAAGACTCGTGGCTGTTTTATTGCTTGTTTCTGTTTACAGTCAAGGTTGCAAAACTCTCTCCTGTCATTAACAGAACCATTGCACTGTGCTTCTTACATTCAGTCTTCCATGCATAAGGACAAATAATGTGTTCTTAGATAATCTAGAAAAGAATATGTATTTCATATATACCTGAATACCTAAATAAGTGTTCAGGAATTATTTTGTCAGACTGGCCACTACATTTCTTCAACAGAAAAATCTACCTCCCAGAGCTGGGAGAAGGTGGTGGAGATAAGGGCAGAATTGCCTTCTGCAGCACCATTCCATTTGACTGCAACCAGCTCACTAGCAGAAGCATCAGTGGCACAATTACTTACAAATATCCATCTTGTCATAAATTTTATAATTAGGTATGAAAATAAGAAAATTCCACCTTTATATATAGACCTCATTTCAATTTGATGTATGTACCAATAATTTCCGGTTCTGGTAGCTACACAGAAGAGTAAAACCAAAAACTGGGTTTTCTGACTTGAGTGTCTAAAGACTTGAGAGCCCAGGTTTTATTCAAATACGTGCTATGTGGTGTATATTTAGCAATACCAATAAAGTTATTTAGCATTGCTAGTCATATGATCAAACTCCACAGTTTTAATGAAGAAAAAAAAAGTGTTCATAATTAGGATCGATATATCTTCTCACAAAGTCAGAAATATTATATGCAGCAGAATTAATAGTTATTTTTGTCAGTCACTAGAGGATAGTAACTTTTCATTAATTTGGCAGAATTCGCTCATTTTGCTGTTCTTCACACTTCCTACTAATAAAAAAAATCATTTCAAATTTGACATCTTTCTCCATTATAATCTTGAACACCCTCCAAAAATCTGTTTGCTGTTGATAAATTTGAAGTCAAGTTTGACTCAGACATTTTTTTTACAATAAGAGTATCTTTGGGTAAGAAAAGCTCTAAATGTACGACATTTACAAAGAACAAATAGGGGAAACAGATCCTAAAATATCATTCATCACGGCTATTTACAGCAGCTATGCATTCAAAATATCTGCTGTCTAGGCTACCATATGGATAGCATTCATACTCAGAACAAATATCTTTTAAGTTTCAGCAACAGAGAATAAAGGGTATTGGAAAACCATTTAGCTAGTGCTTTTGTTTTCTGTCAGCATCTAAATTGATGATAGCAGTATAGAAACATCTTTCTATAGATCTACGATGTTGTAGAAACACCATGTGGGAATAAGAGCTGATTTTTAATCTTTGAAGGACAAAAAATCTATTTATGTGATTCAAGTGAGAAACTATTTAAAATATATTGTAGCTGTTGGGAGCTTGGCTGAGTGACTGTGTTCTATCCGTCCATAGAATAGTTCCTACTTCTCCTTTGAGCATTATGGCCCACGTTTATGATTACTGAGCTTTTTTACTTTCTAATCAATGTGCTAATCACTTCCAGGGTAAGGGCTATTAGCAAGCCATTATAAGCTAACAGCAAGTAAATTAAATAGATGTAAAGAGCCACATGGTTTCTTATTTGCTTGGAACAGGAGCTCTGCAGGGGAAAGGTGCAAGGCTCAAAGCAGCCCTGGTAATGAGTAATTTTGTGTAATGCTGGAAATACTAAGTTTACTGTGTTGCCAAGCTTCTTTTGGGCTTCCTCAGCAGCTCAGAATAGTGATGTGTCATAGGCAGCAATGTGATTATGTGATGACTGTGCTGTGATTGCATTTCTTTTGCAACAGGACTGTATGCAAAGCTAAGTGGTTCACCTGCTGAGTGTTTGTCTAGGACTGATGCAGCTGCTTGTAGGTAGGGGTTTTCAGGGGTTGAGGGAATTGAGAGAAAAGCTATTCACAACCTTATTTTCTCAGATTTGGGTTTAGAGACAATTGCAAACAAAAATCATACAAAATTAGAATAAGTGTTTTTAGTGCTTACCAAGTTCTGTTTTTGCCTGAATAGGGGGCTTGGCTTATGGCTTTACAACATGATTAAGGTCTAATGTATGTCTGAGTGGTGTGTTGCTGGAATATCATTGGTATTATCTGGCAGGTGTTCTGTGGATGCAATAAGCTAAGGCAGTAGGCTAGAATTACTTGTTCTGACCCATTTAAATGTCACAGAGAAAAATAGAATCAAATTCAGAAATACTACATCCATTTCTATTTTTATTTTTTTCATCAAATAACCTGAATTGTCTGTGGTTAAGGAAGATAGTTGGAGAACTCTTAAAACAAACATTTCTTCCAGACTGCTTGAGCAGTCTGTGTAAACTGTCTTTAAACTGAAAGAAGCTAATTGTCTGTGCCTTCATATCTGAAGATTTCAGTAAAAAAAAAATATATAGATAGATAGATAGATAAAATATAGATAGATAGATAGATGTGAAGTGTTCAAATGAAAGCTTGTTAATAAAACTTACTTGGAGTATTTTATTACTTGGCGTTTACCAAAGTCTCACTCTGTTTTTTAAATGATTTAAATGATAATTGTTCTGTAACTTTCTTGACTATAATATTATAATAGTAATAATAAGAGTCTTAGAAATGTACATTTTATTAAAACTCAAGTGTGCAGAGGTGGGCTTGGTCTTCAGCAAGCAAGTTGAAAAGATCCAGTTGTCTCTGATCAGTGCTAGTTGTGAATCCACGGTGGGTTGGGGTCTAGTTAGGGAACTGTTAATTGCCTCATTTGTTGAGGAGAAGCTAGTGATGTATAAGAGAATATTCTGTCAGCCATCTCAATAAAAACTGTGAGTAATTCTTGACATCAGCAGTGTGGCCGCAGCTGACTCAGCCTTATGCAATATCTATAAACCCATTAGCAAAGTGATAAGCTGATGAAATAGTCAGGAGTGCTCAAGAGAAAAGCGATTTCCTCTGTCATTTGTTGAGGCACAACAATAAGCATGGTTCTGCAATACTGATTTAGTGATCCTGGTAGACTGCAATTTTTCACTGAACGCTATTCTCCTCCTCAACTCTTCCTCTGCGTTCACCCCATAAGCCAGTGCTTATGACAGATCCATAGATGCTGAATGAGCACCAAGAACTTCTTTACTGTCTTGCTAAAACAGGAAGCAATTATCAAGTAGATAGGTCAACTGTGTACAAGAAACCAAATGAAAGGTAACTTATGGCTATGGGGAGCCCAGAATGTGTAGTAAAAGCTCATTTAGACTGGAATCTGGGATGGCAGAGGGGATGGGTTAGGGGAGCAGAACTGCTGCCCAAGGTGGAAAATTGTTCATAAAGTGTCGTTGAATACAGACCAGCATGGGGTGAAATCTCCCACACTGGTATCTGAGAAAGCAGAAACGACTTCATTATCAAGAGGGACAATTTCAGTATTGCCTTTGTCATTTTGGGGATAGGCTTTCCAGAACTTGGAGAGAGGAATTAAATAGGCTGGGCTCAAACAACACGATGTGACGCTTGACATTTCTAGCATGTTTCTACATAGACATTAAGTTGTAATTATAGTATGACTTATAACCAAATAACTGTTTGAAAAGGAGCTGAATTTTTGGTTTCGGAAATGTCAAAATTCATATGTTTGATCTCAAAAACTTCAGTTTGATTGTTACTTTACCAAGGTCAAATATTTTCTGCAAAATACATCAGCTTTAGTGGATACATTTTTCACTAGAAAAATAATTCTTAAAATAAGGAATAATTTGGGATATTTTTATTCTCCAGATATGTCAGGGTGCATTTGACTTATGAGGGACCGTACTTCTTTTTTTCTGTAGAAGTTATAGCGAACACATGTTTTTCATGAATCAAGATGTGGTATACAGATGCTGATGTTCAAATCATACTACTTGAAGTCATTGTGCATTTAGATCAGCTGACTTGTGTAACTTGCTGAAAATTAACTGTTCTAGCAATCTCACCATAATTTTTACAGCTACGAAGCTAATGTGTGCACCAGTGTAGGACAATATGGCCTTGGACAGCTGATAATTGGAATGAATTTTTTGACTGAAGGATGGTATGGTATATATGAGCTCATAAAAAGGAACAAATTTAATGAGTCTTAATAGTCAGTCTTTACTAGTATTTCTTTCAATTGTAGAAGAAAAGTTTTTGATGTTTCTGCTGTTGTGATTTCTTCACAGTGAGCAGTGAACCAAAAAATTATAATTTCAGACTTCCTCCTGCAAGGTATTAATTTTCATAATATTTTGGGTTCCTTCAGAAACTGTGAAGTCTCATCATGAAGACTTGTAATTTACAATTCATTCTAGCCAGAATCAGATAAATAATTACACCTTTAGTTATCAATTTCAGAGGCATACAAATGCATATACAACTTGCTCATTGTAAAGAACTGTTTTTTCTTACAGGTAGAATTAATCTGAAGAGTAATATTCCTGTTTTCAAGGCAAAGATAGTTTTTTGTTTGTTTGTTTTGTAATATTCTACTGGAGGCTACATATAATTGCAGGATGGATTATTTATCCATGGCCCTTCTGGGGTGAGCTCTGGTATCCACCCACAAGCAAAGCTCTCTCAGCTGCTGTGCCAGGGACTGTCTTGCTGTCCTGCACTGGTATAGCTTGTGTGGTGTGCTTCAGCAACACGTGTGTTAAGTCTTTGACATATTTCAACTGGAGCTCACCTTTTAGAAAAGGAACACATGTATTACTCTGCTGTTAGAAGGTATGTTTTTTTAGGCTTGAAGACAGCAAATTTTTCTGAACATAATTTGAACAGATCAAGAAACAAGAAATCCTAATGCAAGACTTCCCAAGAGTTCATACTGGAGCTAGATTAGCTACACTTGCCTATTCTTTATTACCTTAAAGGCCAATAACTCCCTTCTTGAGAAAATAACTTCTTGCTTGAATGGTTATCATCATGAGCTGTCATGTAATGTTCTTCCCACACTTCTCCTTCTATCTGAGGTATGGATTTTTTTAAGTCATCATCTGTGTTTTCCAGCTTTCTAAAGGTGCACTGATCAAAACTTAGATCAAGGAATACTTTTCATTCTGCTTACTATTCTATAATGCATGTTATCTTTGACCAAATGTGTTGAGTTGATTGCGCACTCAGCAGCTGTCTCATTTGAACTGCACTCTCCCAGAGATTATTCTCAAATTGATTCTAGCATCTGTGGGATACGGAAGAGAGTTCAAGCAATGAAGCAGTTTGGATGCCAAAACATATTTCTGAAAGGCAGTTAAACTTGATTATTTCCAGAGTTCAAAATCATACTACAACCAGCAGGATGAAAAAGCTACTGAGGTTAATAATTTCCTCCATACTGAGCTGGATAAGCAATTTGAAAGTATCTGGAAAACAGTCCTTTGTGGTTGTCTGCCTTTGAAATAATTACCTAAGTCTCTATTTTAGACCTCAGAAAGTCTTCAACTTTATTGCCAAGTGGGGAAAATCCAATAGCAGGGTTAAAGCACCCTTACGATTCTGTGCTGGCTGCTTGTTAGTGTCTATTTAAGAGTAAACACCTAGGCTGTGGGTTTTTCCCCCCCTCAAAATAAATAAATAAAAATTGCCAAGCTCTGAAAGTGTAACTAAAAGAGCTGGGTGCTCAGAATCTTGGAATGCTAAGACCATCAAAAGTGAAGTGATTTTTTTCAGTAACCATTAAATAGATGTGTTATACTGTGGTTTATCAAGAGAAGGTCTTGGTAGTCACAAAACTTCATCCTTCAAAAAGTTTTGAAAAACTCTGAGTTTAGTAAGTCAATCAAAAGATTAAAAGAGAATGGGCAGCAAGAAGGATGAGTACAGTCACTTAGGAAGAAACAAGGACCTATACTACAGATCTGCGAGTACAAAAGTGCTGTTTCCTCACTGAAATCTCTAATTGTATGTATTCATTACCCAAGGAAGTCTTACTAAAGTGACAACATTTCTTTCTAAATCTACAAACTGCTTTATATGAATGTTAGCAAGGTAAGCTTGGCTAGCAGAGGTAGTCTAAAAAGAGCAATGTTTTCATTTAGCAACGTCAGACATAAATTCACACTGATTCCCATTGTCATGTAACCATGAGCAGCATCAGCTGTGGCCCTTATACAAATGTAGTGAGTTCTCTCCTGGGAACATTGTCCTTATCAGGAACTAGAATGGTATCTGAAGTCACTCCTCTAGTGGCTAGGAACCACATTTAATTCCCAGCTTGCTTGACTGGATCAACTCTTCCTTGAATTTGGACAGCAACTTTCTATTTAGCTGTACTACAAAACAACAGATTAGGTGTGATGGCAACTTTGAAGATGAACCAAAGCAGATTGTTTATACTGGAGTACTATCATATTTGTAAACTCATCAGAACTCATTATACAGGTGGAGTCCAAGATCCCTTAATATTCTGTTCTGATTACTTCCTGGAGAAATTTCTTCTTGACTGATAAGCAAAGTCTTAACCATTCTCATTCTCATCTTCATTCATGTGGTACAGGGGTCAGGACAGTGGATTATGGTGAACATGCTTGATAGTTTGTGATGGATACCAACTAAGACATCTTAGAAATAGTAAGCCAGAAAAGAACATTATATGTCTTAAGGCAAACCATTCATTTATCTAGAAAATCATGCATCCTGCACATCTAAGTGCCTCTTGTGTAGGAATGCGTTTGTTTAATATCTGCCTTTGGCCTTCTTCTGTCTTCTTTCAGCTCCTGGGAGAAAGTTACTTCAGCTCATTTCTTTGACTGCAGAGTGCACTCTGTAGCTTTTGCCCATTTGACTAAACTTGTCTGTTAATAAAAAGTAGATTTTTCAATAGCATTTTATGTATTAGGTAATATAGTTCCAATTTTTAATACTTCCTCTAGCAGTTAAGAGGCTAATTTCCAGTTTAATTAGAAACTTAAAAAAAAAAAAAAAAAAAAAAGGAGAAGAATCACAGATGCAGGTTGTACAACCACTGAGGAATCTTGGCTCTCTGTAAGGACCTTTTGTCAACACTCAGAACATCAATACCCTCTGCATCTATGTTGCATTAGCACTTTATTATATATACTCCCATCTGGCCTATTGGAGTCTGTTGTTTCTGGGCAATGAAAACATCAACGTACATTTTTCTTGAAGTCCATACAAATGGACTGAAGAGATGATCTGGAAAATAGTAGTCCACACAAAGTACCTCTTCCACAGAATAGAATGCAACTGTCAGTTACGAAGAAGATGAAGTTTGGTACTGCATTTGTCTTGCTTCAGGACAAAACTTTAAGAATGTTAATTATAATGTTTCCCAACATGTGCATTTTCAAATGAAATAAAATCAGGTTTTGAGCCTTTAAAGATGCAGTAACATATACAGAGAAGATGAAAAGTGTGAGTGGAAGGAGAGTTGTTGTTCTTCACCTGTTCAGTAAAAGAACATCTAATGGTGATGAATAGATGCTAATTTCCATTCTAAGCCTCTGCTTCATAATGGGCCAAATCCATAATCTTCATAGGAACTCAGTTAATTCTATTTGAATACAATAGTACTGTAGTGGGCAATGAACTCTATTTTCTATCCTTAAGAATAAGATTACTTTAGTTTGAAAACTGCATCTCACTTTGAACCATTACAAATCAAAGAGAAGTCCGGCTTAATGCACGGACTGGGAAAGTCCTGAGACTGTTCTGTAGTCTGTCTCATTACTATTTTTCAGCTGTATAGAGTCCATCTGTATTTTTTTTCTTCATTTTTAATCTTAGAGGAATTAGCACCTTTTGCAATGTGGTTATTTTCTGGAAATGTCTTTTAAATCCTGTGCATATAAGCTTTCTGAGAAATCTCTGAATCAAGCGTCTTCTCATCATATATCACTGTGTTCTCACAAAGATTCCCATGGTTCAGCATAATCTCTCAGAAGACATCATTATAACGCACGTATGTGAGGGTTTTTAGTTGGAAATGATAGAGATCATTAATGTTTCCACATCTCCAATAAGCCTCAGTGTACATAAAACACTGGTTTTATGTAAAGCTGAACTAAAGGAAATGAGCCTACGTAAGAGGGATTCTTTCTCACAGAGAAATTCCCTTTAAATTCACTGTTGACTGAGGCTTCTTGCCAGCGCATTAAGTTGTGTTGCAATGCAGTGGAATACAAAATACATCTGTAGCTGTATGACATTGTTCTGGCTTACTTCTTTCCACAGAATTGTTTTAAGGAAAGGGAAAGAGGAAACTAATTAGCAAAAAGAAATGCTGGAGATTGACTTCCTGGGTCTGTTAAGACGCTTTACCAAGTAGTGGAAAGCTGCTCCCACTACAGGAAGCATTTCCATCCAGCAGCTGTTTGCAGAGGAAGGTAACAGATGTCCGTGCACCTGGCTCAGTTGCAGTGTTTTATCTTCACAGATGCTTCACTATACAGGCAGCAGTGAACAGCCTCAAAACAGAGAGAACTTTTAATCATTTTAGCTGTCCAGAGAAATGTTGTGGTGGTGTGCATGTTTTACGTGTTTAATTGGAACAACTACATACTTGTAATTTTGGCAGTATTGTCAGGAGAAAGAACTAACTAGAAAGAACGAACTACTGATAACTCTAGATGTAATTATTTATCCGTTTCTGGTTAGAATGAGTTGTAAATTACAAGTCTTCATGACGCGAAATAACTGCTACATCGAGTCATTTATTGTATAGCTCCTACAAAAGTTATTTTCCACCTACACTTTAAGTAGGAATCTCTTAACCTTGTGTTTCAAAATGTGTATAGCAGCCATCAAATTAGAGGTTCTTTCTCCTCACTTGTGTAAAATGCTACCTTGTGTCTAACAGACTTGAGTGAGAAACTAGCTCCCACAGAGCCAACAGCTTGCTGTTTGTAGTAATGTGCAAAACTTTTCATTCCATATCTGAAAAGCCTTGCTGATGTGATTTTTTTTTTTTTTACATATCTTAGGTAAGGGTCCCAAACTGTGAACTATGTGGGACATACATGGGAAGGTTGTTTTGGAGGCCTGAGCTGGAGGATTATTTGATGCCTCACTATATGAGGCAGAGAAGCCTATTGGAAAGAGCTTCTTATTGCTCTGAAGCAGAATAACTCAAATAACTTGCAGGTACCTGCCTTTCACAGGATAGATTCTTTTTTCTTTCTTTTTTTTTTTCTCCCTCTTTTGCCAAATGGTTCAAAAACGCTGGGCTCTCCAAAGTGCAATTTTTGTCCTTTTGTGATGATAAGAAACCTACTATGTGATCTTGGTAGCAGTTATTTACATAAAGACTTAGAATAAGTGAAAGGTTCCTTTGCCTTTTGAGACAGAATTTCTGACAGCTTACAGTAAATTCAGAGAACTGGATGCTTATGTTCCCCCAGAGGTCTCATACAATTCATCTTAGGTAGCATAAATTTTATTTTGAAATGTATTGCTTCTGTTGTACCCAGCCAGATTCTGTGTAACACTGGGGAGTACAGAAGTGTCGGCATTTTTTTTATACCAAATAAATTCTTGGCATTGTAAAACTGACAAACGGAAGATGAAATAACATAGATTTAATGGAGAGTAGAACTTATTTTAGACACTGCACTTAATTTGTTACTGGGTCTTATTTTAAACTTGCTTCCTGGATGTTGTTTATATTGCCAGTGAAATTTATTCTGCCTAAAATTTGGTTTATAGCACAAAAAATTCTAAGAATATTTTTTAACGTTCCTGTTAATGTTTTGTTGCTGTCAGTTGAAAGCCACCTTCCAGTGGAAAACATTTGGTTCTAACAATTCAAGATCAAATCCTAAATCATTAAAGCAGGCCTAGAACAGTGTACACCTAGAATGTGAACATCTCTTCCACGTTCTGAAATTCATGGAGGTGGAAAAAGAAGCCCAAAAGCTGTTGCCCGCTGCTCATCAGCCACAGCACCCAGTGGGTCCTAGGCACGTTGGGAACCTTGGGTTTGCTGCCTGAATTACCTGTTGGCAAACAGATGGCACTTCTGGCAAAGTAATTAATTGGAGACTACAACTCCTCTCCCTCAAACATTTGGTGTTAATGTACCACATTGGTACTACTTAAATACTGGAGAGTAGTTCTTTGCTTCTGTCTCCTAGTAAAATGAAGTTCGTGTGCTTGATTTGGGTATTTCAATTTCTTGTCTTCTCTACCACTGAACAATACAATAAAAAGTTAACAATGCTTACCACATAAGGGGAAAAATGACTTTTGTGCGTGTGGAGATGGCCTTGACACTAGCCACTGTTGCCATTTTTTTTTTAGTGGGAATCAACAAAACATTTTGACACATCAGATAAACATTTTTCAGAAAATTAAGTTTTCTAGTTTAAGAAAAAATTCTGAATACTGATTTTAAAATAAATTTGTTACAATAATAGTAAAATTTATCTTGAATGTTACCATCCTACTTCACTTTGCTGTTTTTTGGTTGAGTTGAACCATCCCAATAAACAACAACTAGTAAAAGGGACTGAAACGTGACCCAAACTACTCCACAGAGCACTACTGGCTTTTCCCTGCTGGGAGAGCAGCTTTCACCCATCCGCGTATCATGGAGGTGAGTCCTACGCCTTCCTGAGTAGCTGGGCCTCACATTGCCTATTAAGATAATGTGTACACGTTTCAGGCAGATTATAACATTGTGCCTCTATAGCTGCTGACTTCAGCCAGTGATAAAACTGTAATTTCAACACAGTTGAACTTATACATTTGTCTACACTGGATTTAAATTACTTGTTTTCCTTGGCATCTGTACTTGAACTATGTGCTAAAATGAAGAGGAAATAATTGTGCTGGTTTTTGTTTTTTTCAGTCCTCTGTTTTTTTTTCTTCCAGAGAAATGGAATTGAGCATTCATTTTTATTTGAAATAAAAACCTACCACAGGTAACCTTGACTGCAAGTAAAACCTCAATGTAGACCTTTGCAAAGTGTTATTGGTGACATCAGTTTTTACTTAAACTTAACTGAACAGAACAATCTACTTCCTAGTGAAAATTGAAGGTATTGTCAGATTTTCCTTGCTGTAAATAGGGCCACAAGCTGCGTTAGTCTTTATATTGTAAAGTTTTGACTTTACCAGTAGCTGACAGATGATGCTTTCATGTTCAAACCATCTGTTTAATGTCTGAACTTTGTTAAATGAAACAAATTACATTGCAAAAATCCTTCTGCAATAAAAGCTATAATAGCAGCTAGTATTTCAACTATTATCTAATTACTATTAAATGTCAACATGCCATGGTGACACCTGAGCAAGACTCCATGTTGATATATTATGATGTTGTACCCACTTCTTATTTATTCTTTTCACCAGCTGCAATCCTTGGAAGTTTTTCTTTTGGTATTCCAGCAAAACAGTCCACATCCCACCATCAACCCGACTTACTCTCATCTTCTCACAAGTACTTGAGTGGAGGAAGATTTGCCAGCTATTGTCTGAGTCAGAGAAAGCAATTCCTTATTATAATTGCTGACCCAGGAGATTATGACTCAAAAAAGAAAAAATAGCTAGACCTGATTCAGTCAGCCTTGAACCTGTTCATGAAAATCAATCAGATTGTCTTTTATATAGCTTAGAAAATGAATGTTTTCAGACTAGCTGCTGAGGTATCCTTGCCAATATTATATTTGTGGTTAATTAAACTTTAATTAAATCCCTACTCCTGTCTGATAAGCCCTACAACAAGTAGGATGGAGGGAAAAACTGCAATCCACCGGACAGGTCTCACAGGGAATAATCTACTCCACCTCCAAAACAACAGCACTCCTGAAACAGAACAGTTGTAAATCAGCTGCAAATTAAAGTCAAGGACAGAAACATAGACTAATTTTGTTCAGTGTGAAGCCCATCAGCAGTATATGCCCATTCCAACTAAAAGTGGTCAAATAGAGAATCTCAACAACAAATCATTTTGAGTGGAGTGAAATTGCAGCTTTTTAATTTTCAAGGTTGTAGGCAGAAAAGCCTTTGACTCCAGAGCAGATGTAGCCCACGCTAATAGTTGGGGGAGATCTCCCTGCTCCATTTCATCTTTCTCTTATTGGAAAAATGGTTATGTACACTTCCTCCATGTGTTTGGACTCCCTGCAAACACTACCCCTTGGACATTGACCTATTTTGTCAAAAATTGCCTCATGATAGTGTTACAGATAAGCCTCCTGTGTATGGAGTTTACAAAGACAACAATTTAGCATGTAATATGGCCTCTCCAGTGGTAGTTTTAGATGTAATGTGGCAAGATGGTGCCTTGAAGCTTATTGTATTCTTCGTTGGTGCTACTCTCTTCCCTAAGGTACAGTTTTCTCTTTCAAGTTTAAAATGCAACAATCAGATTGTGAGTATTGTTTCCATCCTTAATTAATTTAATTTAACCAGTTTATCATAGCTCTGGATCAGGACCTGCAGTACTTTCTCTGCTATGCTTCATTTAGCTATACCTAGTGCAATCTCTGTGTTTTCCTGGATGCTAAATAAGCCTACAGCCCAAAAAATCAAAATCAGTGCAGAGGGTTACTCTCAGGCTCTGTGTTTTCAGAAAGGTCTGGAAGAGGCTGGTTTGAAACATGCATTACACCTGCTATTTTCTTCCCCGTTTCTCCATCATACCGCATGACCCCCTAACCTGGTAGCAGGAAAGCAATGCAATTTAATATTCAGAAAAGTTTCTTATTCTCTGCACAGCTAATACACTGGCCAGTACATGGTTTTGCTATCTTACCTTTCTATTCACCACTTCTTCCTGTCTAGACTTTCTACAGCATTCCAATGTTTATTTTAATTGAAGTCTTTAGTGTTGAGATATCTTTGGGAGGCATACACGTTACTGAGCACCTCTGCAGATGTCTCCAAACAGTAGTGTCTAAACAATTCTTTCTAGAAACATCCAGCTCATCAGTTTTCTTTCAATTCTGTGGGATAAGTGGAATTCTACTTTGTCTATTAACACTGCTATAACTCAATTTCCATTAGTAGTGGTTAGTATGGTAGTTTCCATATGCTGGATGCTATTATACTGTTTCCTAGGATGCTTTTACAGAAATCCAAAGGTCTTTCAGCAAAAGAAGTCCTGCTAATTGCCTACAGGTAGGGAGAAAGGGGCAGATAGCTACAAATTTCAGCTGAAAACAATGAGAAGAACAAAACTGATGTAGAAATTTGCACCCATTTCTTATTCCATATCTGTTATATCAGCTCTTATTTGCTTATTTTTACTGAATCTCAAGAGACACAGAAGATATGGGTCGATGCCATGCCCTGATACTCTTCTACATAATGCATAGCTGAACTGGAGATGGTCAGCTTTTAGATGCTTCGTGGTTAAGAGGTAATCCGGAGTGAGAAAGCCCTAAAAGAAATAAGTAAAGGATGATGTTCCTAAAGCTTCCTTCCTTCACTGGAACAGTAATTCTGCATGAAACTTAGTCTTGTGAAACCTCTTCTTTCCTGCTGTACAGGAGAATTGGCCAGTGAATGAAGGAAGATTATGCTGACAGACAGTGTCACCTCATAAACCTCACTGAAGGCCTTCTTTGCCTTAACTTCACTAGTAAAGTCAAGATAAATAATGTTGTTGAGAGGAGCTAAGAAATAAGTGCCTACCTTCCTCCTAGTCTTTCCACTAAACCCTTGCATAGAGATCACCTCCCCATACCACACCCCTTGACAGAAGTGTCTGAAATGACCAATGATTACATCAGGGTTCACTGTTGTGCATACTGCAGGGAAAGAGGATCACTGTGAATGAGATACCTCAGAAGCAAAGAAGTTACTGGATGAACAAATTACCATTTCTTGAAAAATATGGAAGTCCACGAGCATGAGTGAGGTCTGAAGGCTAATAGGGAGTGTAACTGGAGGTGAAGAGAGAATACAGATCTTGTTGTGACAAACACTTAGAGACCTAAATTCCATTTGTTTGGGGGGAAAAACTGTATTCCTAATATGTCTCATATGTAACTGTCATCTGCTTTTACAGGTAGGTTTGAGTCAGAAGAGAAAGTCATCAAGGGATTAGGTAAGAGTCTAGTTAAAACCATGTTCCTCTCAATGTTTGTGTAGCAGTACAAGGACATTTTGTCCAAGTTTCAATTAGTGTAACTCTGTAATAGCACATTTCACCCAAGGATGCCAAAAGAGTTCATAAGATTATCCTTACAGTCTTTCTATGATGTTATCTAGGGAATTAAAGCCAATTAAAAATGTTCCAATGATATTAATTTCTATTGGATTATGTATACTTTGCAGCATAAGTTTCCTCTTATTTTGTCTCAGGAGCCCAGATTGCTTTCAGAGAGAAAGCTGCCATGTGGTGTGGAGCCAACCTTCAGCATTCAGGACATAACCCTTCTGCAAAGCAGGAAGTGTAAAATGGCAGCCAAGGGGGAATTGAACAAGACTGCCAAGTCTGAAAGAGTTCTTGGTTACACAGAAGGAAACCTAGTGACAGAGTCTCCAGGAAAGGGAGTTCACTGTCATTCTGAAAGACTGAAATAAATCTGCAGTTCTCATTCTGTGATGATAGAGTACAACAGCATTTCTGATAAAAAGCTTTTCTCTGTTCATTCCAGGATAGCCTCCTCATTTCTTTTCACAAATGGGCAAAAGAAAGCATCACCAATGTCTTTAACTTTTCCAAAATCTCATGAGAAACACAGGATATAGCTGGCAATAAAAACTTAATATAAGAAATAATATCAGCTGAAATTATTTCTTTGATGATGAGAATACAACCTATGGCACTTCCATTTTCAAAAGGCCACCTTTCTTTTACGATGTGCTAAAAAAATTCTTTCGGTAAGTAAGAAAGATTCATCATTAATGATTCTTGAACTGAATTGCCCTTGGACTAACAAATGATTTAATCTTTTCCACTGGACTTTATTGTCAACTCCAATTTTACTTTTTTTTTTTCTTTTGGCCTCAATGTATACTTTACTACTCTGCTGTAACTAATAGAATTAATGCTAATTACAACATGTAAACCTGATAATTTCTACTAGAAGCAAGGAACAGTCACATATTTGACAGCCACTGTGTTTTGACATATGTTAATTATGCTTTATGTTCATATTTATTAGCATTAGAATCTCACTAATATGTAATTTTAAAATGTTAATCAACTTACTTTTGTGTAAGACGGATCAAGGCAAAGTTATAACTGACTATTTGAGATGGCTGGAATCTCTAATAATTATAAGGAACCAGAGTATCAATCCTGCTTATAGAAATCAAGTCAAAATAAATGCAAAATAAGAAAAAAATATGACTTTGAGAATTGTTGTTTTTAATACTAGTTCTGGAAGCATAACTTGCTGCTAAAGTGACGAAGTAGACTCATGGATATATTGCACGATATATGGCTAAGCTGAAGTAAATATTTGGAAATTATCATTTTTTTTCTAATGTTTCTTTTTGGGAAGAGAAGTTGCCCAAATAATCTTGTAAACAGACAACATATTTTGTTGATTCTTTTTTAGTTTAGGAACCAAAGCATTGTGACTGAATACTCTTTCTCACTCTTTAAAGGCTTTTATGCTATCAAAAGAAAGCCTTTTTTCCCTTGTATCTGAGGAACAATTTAAAAAAAAAAAAACTGAGAAGAGTTTACAAGCGTGGGAATTATATTACAGAGGTATAGAGGCAATAGTCAGCACACTGGTGCAATCATTCTTAAATATATGCAGTTAAATTAATTGGATCAGAATGAAATGTGGTGCATAGAGTGAACTTGGAACGAGTAAAGGAATTCTTCACCTTTTCATACTGCTTTTACTGTAAAAGAAGTCCAATTCTCCAAAAACCAGAAAAACAAAATGCTCTGAGCATTTTCTGGGACACAACAGCGGATGTAATCTAGCAGTAGGGATATGGAATATGCGTTTGTTTCAGACTTTTACCAAGCTCTGAAAACTGCTCAAGAAGTTGCAATGGAAACTAAGAGCATTTAACAAAAGAAATCAAAAAGACAAAACATGCTTAATAGTATAAATCATTTTTAAATACAACAGAGTACTTCATCACTCAATCATCTGTCCCCGGACTCACAAAGTAGCTTAATGACCTTTTACAAAGTGTGTACAGTGAACATTGTTATTAAAATATACTTTACAGTAATGACATTGCCACGAGAATATATTAGCGTTAGACTGATGATTTAAAGGTGAAATGAACTTAAAAAAATACAATTGGTTGTTAAAGAACAAGATACATAAGAGGAACGTGTAGTGAATTGCTAGAACGATAATCTGAACCATATTAAATTTAGGCTTATGCAGACACAGTCTAAGAAGGTAAATTGCAGTTCATTCACTGACAAGTGTTCAGGTGGGAAATTTTTTGGAAAGCAGGGCATCCAGCTTAGATGTTTAGAAGACACCACTTTATCAGGCTCTAGAGTCTTTATTTTATATGTGCAGTATGTAGAATTACAAACTCGTGTGTTTGTTCTTATACTGAAAGTACTCCCTTATCTATTCTGTTCTTAACACACTTCACTGCTGTTAGATCCATTTGGGTTTTTGTAATTTTGTTTGGTTGTTTTGGGTTTTTTTTTGGTTTCTGCTTTTTGGGCTCCTAAGAAGAGAATTTCCTCTCTGTATTTACTTTGATTGATTTTTTTATTAAGAAATGTATTCAGAGTAGTTTGGATGTGTACCAGAAAGTTAGTTTATAAGAACTCAAGAACTGATAAGGACCTCCTTTCAATAAATAATGATAACAACCAATGATCATGATCCAAGATCCTTGTGCTCCGAAACTAGCATTGGTATTCATCTCCTTCAAATATAATGCTTGAACATTGAGCTAGTTGTTTTAAGATTGATTTTTATTCAAGGAGCAGAGGCATAACTGGACCACATTGTAACAGAACTAATCTGGCACATACTGTGCAATGAGGGAAGTGGGGCCTTCCACTCCTCTAGCGAGGAGTTTGCACTCTGTATTCTGCTTCCTGGTGTCTGTTAGCTATTCAGCTCATTTCCATATAGACAGATGAGTCATTTTCACTGATGTCACCAAGTAGCAGTAGACTCATCCCCATGTCTGAATTTAAGCTCTAATGAATGAGTCAGTAAGATAGTTGTCTCTGTCTGATGCCCTCCATAATCCTGCAGTATCGTACATGAATAACTACATAGCTCTTGAGGACAGGGTTGGAGAAAAGAGCCCACTTCCTGATAGAAGGGTGACAGAAAGGAGGATCTCCCTGGTATTTGCTGTGAGACTGATGAGCTATGCACAAACAGCACTATGTCATCTTTCTGAGACGTGCCTGGATTGTAGTCTGAGCATATCAATAGGATGTCAGAAGGTTCGTTGGACCAAGGATGAAGGCTCTGACAACAATCAAATGCATCCTAGTAGTATCCTTCTGTGCCCTCAACAGAAATGTTTATACTCTGAGCTGCTCTCAGTCCCTGTGAGACATCCTAGGCAGCTTTGACATGTGTTGATTATTTTTTAATTCAGCTTTATTTTACCGTGCTGCCTACCAAAGTGCATTTTTGTAGCTCTTTTGTCATTACCTTTTTGTTATAAGGAATTTTCTATCTACTTTTTCTTTAGCTGGACAGTTTTTTCTGGTTTTAAAGATACACTGTGTTTGGCATTCACACAGTCAATGAAGAAAGCCTGGAACATAACATAAGGTGGATAGTGAGTTTTATTTGTTTGGCATTCTAAGTATGTCACTTTGAAAGTTTGTTCTATAAGATCAGTTCTATAAGATGCAGAACACTGCAACTTTCTGTATAACTTCATTTATAAGACTTATTCTTCTCCATACCAGCACATCTGGAAAAATGATAGAATTGATCTGTTTTAAGATTGAATGACATTCTCACACATGTTGGGTCCATTGTAGAGAAGGGAACTTAAAAGTCTATCAAACTAAAATGACATGAATAATTAGTTGATAAGAAAAATTAAAAATGGATGCTTGTCTTTTAGAAGAGAGACTGAAAAAGCAAATACTCAATATAGGTTAAGTACACCAGAATATCAAGACCTGCAGTACTTCAGTACTGATATGAGTACAGCAAAAAATATATATATGGAGAGCAGAAGTAGTAACAGTTTTGATTATCATGCAGCTAAATATTGTGGATCATAAGAGAAAATCTCCGTAAGGTTTAAGGAAGTATGGGAAGATAATACTTTACATAAAAAAAAAAAACTTAGTGAGTGTGCAGATAGCTGTTTAAAAAAAAAAAAAAGTGATTTAACAGACTTGTAAGGAGAGCAAATGGAAAGACACGCCATACTTGTTTACCAGATTAGTAATCTAACTGCAATTTTAAAGAAAATGGTTTCTGGGTTATTGATAGTAGTGAGTTTAAAGTATGCTGTAAACAAACACAGAACATATTTTAAGAATTTGTTATCAGTTCTGCTGGGCAGAACTCCTCTTCAGAAAAACTGTATGCAGGCTTATTACAAAGACTAGAATTGAAAGACAAAGTAAACATCAAGTGTTTTGTCTCCTCAAGTCCTCAACCACTCCATCTCTAGTCGCTGGAGAGAACCACACTTTTAGCTCTGCAGACTCTACTTTGAAGGCAAGTCATAAATGATAACTCAAGTTTAATTGAAGATTTTACAATCATGAAGGCCCTTGGTAGTCTGCTTGACGGTGACAGTTTTTCTCACAGTGACAAATGCTTCTTGATTCCTATTGTGTCATGTCTACAGCTGAAAGTAGTTTGATTTCTCACTAACTCCCACAGCACATCACTTGCACTAACTCAACACCATAAATACCTGGGCTGATTATATTGCTACTCAAATCAAACCTATTTCCCATCTTGGAGATCTGATTCTTCTTGTAAGTAGTTCTGATAACTTGAGTTGCTTTGGGAAGAACTCTTCCATTTCTTTCTATCTTTGCTAGCACTGATGTTATTCTCTTCCTCCTATTTCTCTAGAGAAACAGATCAATAAAAGCACATTTCTCTCAACTAAACCCACATCCATTGCTTGTCTTTGCAATTTCCCATTTACCAATGTGTTGACAAGACTTTTTCCTGGTGTTTTCCTTCTTGTTGGTTTCATCTTCCACAGGGTATTTCTAAATAGCTTGGTTGCCCAAGGCTTGGACTTGTATCCTGAGTGACTCAAAAGTAGCCTTATACAAGAACTCTAAGCAGGGATTTTCCCAGCCATAGCAGGTTTGTTTTTTCTTGAGTGCTGCTCCACCTGTTCACTTTTTATTACAGGGGAAAAAAAATTGTCCTTCTAAATGTCTTGCACTTTGTAAGTAATTAAACCTTACCATAACATTGATGCTATTTCTCCAACTGGCTGTTGGCTTTATGTTAACACTCAAGAGGTGAAAAACAGTGACATAACACATTATTCTTCATGCTGATTGCATCTCTTGAACGTGTGAAGTGTCTCTTGCAGGCAGCTCAACTCTAACAGCTCTGCAGTGAAGACGTTAATGCCAGACTAGACTTTTTCCTTCAGCTTTTCTAGGAAGTCTTTCCATTCTGCAGTTGTACCTCTGCTTTATTTTTTTAAGCTGATTTTAAGATGAATGCTCCTTCATGCTTTGGCTGCAGCTGCAGCTCTATAGCTGTCTGCTTCTTATTCCCTCCCTTCTCTGGGTTTAACTTCAGGTACAGTATTTGAATCTTGCAAGTAATTTTACTTCTTGCTACAAGAATCCTGAATGTCACTTTGCTCCTACAATAATAAAAAGCAACAGATCTCTAGTGTCTGCTTCTGGGTAGCTAATATTGTACCTCCCAGTCCTTGTCTATCTGAGCCAAGAGGCTCTGCTCAGAGGAAGCTAAGAGAGCCTTTCAGGTGAGATATTGAGAATCCGCCTTCATCTGTTAATGTGCTGCCTTCACTAACAGTGCTCTGCTGTGTGTAGTGTAGCGTAAGCAGCGAACTGATGGGCTTTTGCTATCTCTTCCAAGTTCAGTTGTAAATAACCATCTTAGTCCATGGCCTAGCAGTTCCCTTCAGTGGCAGAATCCAGAAAGTATATTACCTATGTGAGGACGTTCCTGTGCTCTATACATTCCATTCTTTTGGCTTTTTAATGGCAAATTACTGATGGAATGAGAATGCATATCTCATGCATGTTCAGTACAGCATTATACATACCTACAGTTACCTGTTACAGATAATTTACATGCACTGTAGGTAATATAATCACTGTTAATAACTAGGACAGCACTGATGTCCAGTACCTGTTATTGAAAGTTCTCCTTAGCAGAGACCCTTTCCTGTTACACACCCAAGGTCATGAAAGTCCTTGCTGACCTCTCAACCTCTCTAACAAAAAGCACTATAGCACAGAGATAAGAATCTTTACTGTTTACTGAACACAGTTTGGCATTGATTTCATAGCTCATCCTTCCTACCTTCATATTAGGAACAAACCAACTAATCCATTTTTTCTATTATGTTATCATTCAGCAGCTTCTCATATTTGTAGTGCTATTTGCACAGATTGTCATCACTAATCTTTGCTTCTCTGTGATGACTCATTGCCAGCTTTGTTTCTTTGTTTTGACACTAAATAAACTTTAATACACTCAATAAATATATGAAATATTTTGAGATGAATTTTTAAAAAGACAGTTGTACAAAGATTCCCTGAAAGTAGATGGAATGCTGATGTGAACTACCTTATCAAATCCTCACATTTTCTTGTAAAGACTGCTTGTCCTTAGGAAAACCCTTTATGCAACCTTTAGAGAAGGTTTGATTTCCTTCACCTGGAGAAATGTTTCTTTTTCATGTTTCTTGAGCCCACTGATCTGTTGTTGTTCTCTAGAGACCAGACAGAAATTTTCCAATAGTTTTACACTAAGCTCAGTCTGTTCCCGTAGTATCCATAAGAACAAGTGATGTGTAAATGTGTCATAACTTTAAAAAAGAAAAATGATCCTAGAGATTTGATGAACTCTGTATTTTCATCTGATAAGTCACAAAGAACATTAAGACTGTAGAAAATCCTTCATATTATTATCTAGGCAGTAGCCATTCTCCAGCTTAAAAAGTTTATTGTTCTGTCTGAGGAAATACTTTGCCTTGCTCATAGAAATAATAGGTGGTTGAGGTTCAGGAGCCACACAGTGGCTTAAGTTGCCTTCATGTACATTTCAGAGATCTTTAGGGATTGAGAAATATATCAATTTATTCATCACTGAGAAAAGAACCAAAAGTGAATAGCGTCCATAGTCTATAATTAATTAGATCTTTTATTTCATACCTTGAGATAAGCTGCCTTGATTCCCAGTCAGAAAGCCTGAAACAAGTCTATTTTCCATACACAGACACCTCAGATATTAAAGTGTTTGTAGGCAGGATCTTGACAAGACAGGTATTGGCATGTGTTCAGGTTTTCTTTGTATTGTGTCTTATGTGTAGGTGGCTGACTACAGTAATCCCTACAAGAGTTTTATCATTTTTGTATCTACATGCAGCAAGTGGCAGGGAGCCATGTTCCGCCCTGAGCTCTCAGTAGGGAGTTCTTCATATGCATAATTTTGTAAGTCCACAGATGGCTGTGCAGTAGTATTAGCAAAGCATCACTTCTCTGCAACAAGACTTGTAGGAGAGCCTGAGTTAAACATGCTGATGCTCTTTCTGTCATGAAGTTTCTGTTAAATCTGTTGGCTGCAACAAAGACTTATGTGACTTGAAGTACCTCCAAAGCTCCTTCATTTGAGAGTCTGCATTCTTTGAAAAACTTAAAATGAATATGTATTTCTAGAGTTACATTTCTGTCCATTTCACTGTAACTAGCAAATACATATGAATCTAATATGTATGAGTGAAATATTAATCTGTTTATTAAAAACGTGCAACAAAGTATTAAGAATATTTCTTTCAGCTAGCTACTGTGAAATAAAAGAGAAGAAAATAACATCTGTGCTCTCTCCTGAGCTCCTGCAGACCTGACCACAATAGACAGCCCTACCAGCACGTTTGCTGTCTATTTATCAGTCACATTTCCCTGGCACCTGAAGGCAGTCTCACTTCTGCATTGTAACAGATTGTATAACTCCAATATTCACTGGGCATGCCAAAACGTATTTCTCCTTTTCAGAAATAAATGCTTCATTTCTTCCACAACAATGAGTGTGAATGTGATTATAGAAATGCTGATACAGTTCTGAGAATGCCCGGAGTAACAGCCTCCTGTAATAAGAACAGTTCCTTGCTGAACTACCAAGCAGATGCTGGGGTTCAGGCAGATAGATTGCTATACATTAATCAATCTAGGTGTGTGTGTCTCTGGGAGCTAGAATTTAGTGCTCACTTGGAATTAATTTTCTGCAATACCTTGAATGAAAGAACTCAATTTTTTTTTTCTTTCAACATCACTGATTGCTCTGTACATTCATTTCTAAGGTGAAAATAAATATCACTTCCACACACACCTTCCCCAGCATGCTGGAGATGGTAAGCTGCATGGCTATAAATACAGTGTCAGCACAGCAGAGGGAAAGCAACACCCAACCATTTGTATGATAACTAGGAACAGCAAAGGCTTCCATATAAATAACATCAAAACCAGCATTAAAAATGCTGTGTTGTCTTTGCCATACTTGCATAAGAAGGACAAAAGACAAGATGGAGGTAACAGCAGAACTTCTTTAAAAGTGGTCTCTGTCACAATGGCAAAGCTCTTTCAGCATGCTGATGGGCCTCTAAAGCTAACTATTTTCTGTCTCCAATTGCACCTGTTTTGCTCTTCTTGCAAATATTGGTGCATCCCTTAATCTTTCTTTTAGTCAGAGAAGAAAAATCACAGCATGTCAGCGTAATAAGAAAGGGTCCACGTGAGAGAAGCATGCCTGCTTCTCTAATGCCTCTTCTAATAGCGTGATAGCAAGTCTAATAATTTGATTTGCCATCTGACATTTTTGATTAACAGATCTTAATCAATCTGAGGGTTTTTGGTTTTCCTTTGAAGATCGGCAGCAAAAAGTCAGCATAACAGTATAATGTGATGGAAGTACAGCAATAATAGCAAGGTGGCAAAGTCTTTGGCTGCAGCAAATAAGGACAAGCTCAAATACAGCAGCTGTGGATGCAGAAACAAAGGAGAAAAAAAAAAAGCTTACCTTTGAAAGGCCTCAGGTACACAGGAATCTCAAGCAAAATACCTTTGCTTCCACTGCCAACTCTTAAATGAGGTCTGGGAAGGGGAGGATCCTGGCTGCATTCCTTCCAGTCACTCAGAAGCATTGCTTGCACCTGAGCTCCTCTGAGTTGGCCCTGCCTTCCCACCAGGTGCTCAATCACTGGTTCAAGCCCTGACTTAGCAGTTCTGCTACAGTCAGATACTGGGATGAATAGAAGAGGTAAAGGGGGGAGATCTACTTTGAGAAAACATTTTGGGAATGTTTTTGTTGAAAATAAGAATAATCTTAGTCAAAAGATAAAACCAAGGGAGCCGATCTGCAATGAACCTGAGATCATGGAAGCACTTTCTGGAGATTGCACAATTGTACACAATTCTGAGCCTTTGATGGCAGAAGAACCTCAGAGAATCTTTTAAAATATGTAATATTAAAAGTCACATATTTTCTAGATAAGAAATTCCTTTTAATGAAACACGTCACCAGACCCTCCTCACATTAGATTTCAAGTAGAATCTTTCAGAAATTGCAAGCTCTGAGCCTGTCCATCTGAGTGGTGGTCAGTGTGCCCCTTTGGAAGAGACCTCCATCCTAACTGTTCCTTCCGACTTGTGTCCCATGGGCAGGGGAGTTCCAGTATTCTGCCTGTTTTCAGGTGTATGTATCAGCTGATACCACTATTCTAGAACTGAGAAACCCTCCTAAGGTAAATGTCAGTGAACTCTGTTCTTATAACCAAATATTTAATTATGAAGAATTACTATTTGCTGCCCAAATTCTCACAGCTTTAATCAGTTTCACTCTCAGAACAGCTGAATGCAGCTCCCATTTACATTATCAATTGGTATTTCTCCAGGAAAACCCAGAGATATGGCAAAGCTCCTGCTCTGTACGTCGATACAGCTTAGAACCAAAACACAGATCTGTTCACATTTGAGATCTGAATATCATTTTACACAAAGTAAAACCAGCCTTTGTGGCTTTCCATACTCCAGAGATAACTGATTTCTCTGGTTCAAATGAGAGAGCAAGAAGAGAAACTGTAGGAAAACAGAAAGAGATTAGGTTTTGAAGGATTTTAAATACATTAAGCGAGAAAGTAAGGAGGAAATTTACACTAAACATTACCAAAAGGAAAAAAAAGGGTCCCTGTGCAGTAAGCTGTCACACATAGAATCATAGTCTTGTGGAATCACAGAAGGACTCAGGTTGGTAGGGACCTTAAAGTCCACCCAGCTCCGACCCCCCTGCCATGATCAGGCTGCCCAGGCAACCTAACCTTGAATGCCTCCAGGGATGGAGCATTTACAGCTTCTCTGGGCAGCCCGTGCCAGTGTCACACCACCCTCTCTGTGTAAAGAATTTCTTCCTAACATCCAATGTAAATCTCTATTCTTTTAGTTTAAAGCATTCTCCTTTGTCTAATCACTATCAGACCACGTAAAAGTCATTCTCATCTACCACAGCTCTCTCTTCCACCCTCCTTCCATCACCTACCACTCTCTGGCTGAGCTGAGAAGCTAGGCCAGCTCTGAGCAGAGCCAGGCGAACACCACACAGGACAGGGTTCATCAGCAGATGGGAAGGTGCTGCTGAGAGCGTCTCAGCTGGCTGGGGCTGTGAGCTGTGTAGGACAGCTCTTCCCAGGAGCTCACAAGCATGATACATTCTGAAGTTCCCACAGCTGGAACAGGGGACCAGCTCCAAGACCCTCACAAATGAAGCTTCGCAGAGACCTAGTTTTCTCCCAGCGCAGTCTGCCAAGATCGTGCTGTTAAGATGCTGAGTATCACTGCTCTTGTGGAACTCTTTCCCTTCATTCAGCTGCAGGAGGTTTTTTGCAGAATTTTCTGGGGAAAATGCCAAAATGCAATGTTTGTACCTTTCCTCATTGCCTTTTGGTGTGACATATGCAAGGAAGAGAATTTTTCCAAGGCATTCATGCCTGTTTGCTAAACTATAATCCTGACTTTAATTCTTTCTTTGTGTGTGTGTGGAGATGAGGACACAAAGTGGCGTTGTCTGTATACTTGCAAATGAATAGTCCAAAGGACAGATCCCCTGTCATGCTCATCTGCCCAGTCTGCATCCCCTGCCCCACTACAGCAATAGTAAAGATCCCTTCAGCATTGCTGTCCAAAGATATTCTTGTCCTATGATATTCAATGTGCTCCCCTTGTTTTATCCTTACCTCCATCATCTTCTTTAACTGCCTTCAGCTGAAACCATGGCTTCATGAGCACAGACCCCACAATACAAGCTGGAGTGAAGTGTGGGAGCTGGGGTCAGACACAGAGAGCCAGCCCTGCCTGCCCCAATGCACTGCACTGGTGTCCTACTTAGATAGGGCAGAACAGGACAGATAGAGAGAAAAATTTACTCCGCTCCCAGTTTGATAAATTTGTCTTTTATTGTCTCTGCTAACACAGTTTATCTCTGTCCTTACAGCATCATTGTGAGTGTGTTTATATACTGCCTCTAATTTGTTCCCATTTATCACTGAAAATCCACCTCAGTTCAACCAACATGAATCACATCATATCCTATGGCAGATATTACTGGATCTCGCTGCAGCAAAATACTGTTTTTGGAAGAATACAAAAGAATGAATTTATAAAGCATGTCTGTGTTTTATCTGTGTTGATGTGGAAAGACTGAGTATTCAGCGTAAGAAATTTCTGCAGTCACTTAACCTCAAAACACTTCTATCTTCCCTCTGCTTTGAAAGTGTCTTCTACATAGAAAATGATTTTTTAACTATATTGATGTATTTTGACATTAGACACCCAAAGAAAAGTTAATTAAAAAGGATAAAAACCAAAAGTAAATCTCTAAGATGCCCAGATATGAATGACACTAAGTTTCACACTGGCAGAAAAAAAATCTAAACAAGTAGAGTTCATAGGAGACAGCTTGTGAAATTTGTTGTCTCAAAGTATGTGAAGTGCCATTTCAATAGCTTAGCATAAAGGACTTTCTGCAGTAGGTTAGATGTAGACCCAGGAGAGGACTGTTGTTATATCCAGCAGCCTTGTGAACTTCATGTTAAGTTAGCCAGGCAGTGTCCAAGCCCATAAACAATGGCACCACAGCTTACAGGGAATTAGACAGATACAGGGCAGCCAGGTTGCTTTTTTTGCACTGCCACCTTGAGGCCCTGGAGTAAGAATGGAAACCTTCCACAGAGCAGCAGCAATGCAGATTAAATTGAAAGTGCTTAATCTCATGAACAAGTGAAAAGAAGTTTCATTTAGATAACGTTAATCTAGTTATTAATATGTACTTCTATAAAAAAAGGAACTGGGGATGCAATGAATATCTCTACAGTGCAATGTGTGTCATTTTTATTTCACACAGGCCTGAGTTTTTCACTGGTTACCTCTATCTAAATACACAACACAGAAGGAACCTTTTAGACTTAAAACACAGGCAAAATCCAGTCCTGGACTTAGATATCCATTATCTAAGATGAAGCTCTTCAGCTGCTTCACAACTTGCCTCAGACTAAATTGATGTGCTGAAAATTTCTGAGGGGTGGTGGTATTGGTACAAAGAATACTACTAACAACATCCTATTAGGACAGACAAATCAGTGTGTAGAAAAAAACTTGACAAATATATTCATTATAAAGTGAATGCTATTTTGAGAAGTAAAATTAACTGTAAATATTTGGCTTTAATGACAATGTGCCTTAACATTTTGAACACTAATTTAGTTTTAAGTAAGGTCTTAAGTTTTAAGAAATAGCTTTGAGGGTTCCTTTGATTATATGTGAACATGAGCTGGTAATTTTATCACACAAAAGAATTTCTGGCTTTTTTTTATTGCACAAATAGGAGCCTGAAAAAAAAAACAGAGGTAAAAATCTTTGAAGTTCGTTGCTACTTACAGTGCTATAAATCAGAGAAAAGGGGAAAGAAAGAATAGGGAAGGGAAGGGAAGGGAAGGGAAGGGAAGGGAAGGGAAGGGAAGGGAAGGGAAGGGAAGGGAAGGGAAGGGAAGGGAAGGGAAGGGAAGGGAAGGGAAGGGAAGGGAAGGGAAGGGAAGGGAAGGGAAGGGAAGGGAAGGGAAGGGAAGGGAAGGGAAGGGAAGGGAAGGGAAGGGAAGGGAAGGGAAGGGAAGGGAAGGGAAGGGAAGGGAAGGGAAGGGAAGGGAAGGGAAGGGAAGGGAAGGGAAGGGAAGGGAGGGGAAGGGAAGGGAGGGGAAGGGAAGGGAGGGGAAGGGAGGGGAGGGGAAGGGAGGGGAAGGGAAGGGAAGGGAAGGGAAGGGAAGGGAAGGGAAGGGAAGGGAAGGGAAGGGAAGGGAAGGGAAGGGAAGGGAAGGGAAGGGAAGGGAAGGGAAGGGAAGGGAAGGGAAGGGAAGGGAAGGGAAGGGAAGGGAAGGGAAGGGAAGGGAAGGGAAGGGAAGGGAAGGGAAGGGAAGGGAAGGGAAGGGAAGGGAAGGGAAGGGAAGGGAAGGGAAGGGAAGGAAGAAGGCAGGGAGGGAGGAAGTAACCATGGAACAAAGGAAGGAAGCCTTAAGTTTCTAAACCTTTGAATGATGTATGGTTTGGCCACTGATCAGAGTGCAAGAAGCTGATGGGAAGGTGAGTGCACTTTGTTGTGCTCTGATCACTTCCAGGCACTCCCTCTGGCCATGTGTACTGGTGTCACTTGCTATCTGCAGTATTGCTTGGCAAAGTCTAGCTGGAGCACATAACAGGGAAATGATCTTCAAACCTATAAACATTCACAGTGGAAATCTAACATTTATCCAGAAATAAAATAAAAGCTTGAATGGATTGTAGCTTGGAAACAAACCAGGGCTTTGGATATCTGAAAGAGAATTATACATTCATATGAGCTACTGCGTGACTATTTCTGAAAGTGAATGCCTGAGAACATTGCAGCCTACAACCCATACCTAGAGATTAAATTCCACAGTAAATGACATATTGTGTATTATTCACCCAGAACTCCAAAGGAGCAGTTTAGAACTGCTTATAAAAGAAAATTCATACACAAACACTTATATAATCTCTTTAAATCCCGTGAGAGCAGAGAAAGTTGCAGCTATATTAATATTGTATATTCATTAAATGGGAAGACAGGACTGACAGCCCTAGAGACAAATATTTGAAATGAATAATTCTGGAAGAAGTAAATGTGCAAATTAGATCAATTAAACTATGAGCCACTCAGACATATTTCAAGGCTAAAAGTTAACACCCTGTGGGAATAGGAACAGATTGTTTTGCTGAGGGTGCAAAAAGTTTTACTTCAGTTTCAGTTTGTGCACCGCATAGGCTACAGCCTAAAGCTGCTGTACTTGACATTATCTCCCTTCCATAAGTCTATGTGTCCCAATGAGACACAATCCAGAGCCCTGAGGAAACTGACTGATGTAGATGCCAAGCCATTCTCAGTGATAACAGAAAAGTCACGGCAGTCAGGTGAAGTCCCTGGTGACTGGAAAAAAAGGCAATATTGCACCCATTTTTAATAAGGGTAGAAAGGATGACCTAGTGAACTACTGACCTGTCAGTCTCACCTCTGTGCTGGGAAAGATCATGAAGCAGATCCTCCTGAAAGCTATGCTAAGATATGGAAGAAAGGGAGGTAATATGGGAAATCCAGCATGGCTTCACCAAGGGCAAGTCCTGCCTGACTAACCTAACAGCCTTCTATGATGGTGTGACTGCATCAATAGACAAGAGAAGAGCCACTGATGTCATCTATCTGGGCTTCAGTAAGGCCTTTGGAACAGTACCCCACAGTATTCTTCTCTCCAAACTGGAAGACATAGATTTGATAGGTGGACTATTCCATTGTGATTTGTTCCCTGGATATTCATCAAATTAATTGTCGGTCTTTGCCCTGCTTAAATTTTTTTCTTGTCTACTTTTGACAGTCAGCTCTTACAGTCTCCAGATTACCTTACCCCTTACTATCTATGCAGCCAAAGCCATAAAATACAGCAGTTAAGTGGGTGCTGTGTCACAGTATGGTTGCAGCACACAGGTTCCTCACTGCAGTGAAGAGCTAGATCTGCTGTGGAAGGAGCTGGAAAAAAAAGAAAAAGGGCTGTACCACCTGATTCATTTTTCATAAGCAAATACAAACAGCTTAAAAGTGATGAGATGCACACAAAAGTAGAAAAAAAAGTGGACACTGAACTTATGAAGATGCAGCTGGCACAAGCTGCCCAGAGAAGCTATGGGGGCTCTCAAGGCCAGGTTGTGTGGAGCTGTGAGAGCCTGCTCTGGTGGGTGGCAGCACTGCCCATGGCAAGGGGTGGGAACTGGATGGGCTTTAATGTCTCATCCCATCCAAGCCATTCTGTGATTCTATGATTTCATGATTCTGTAATTCAAAGATTCTATGAGATGCTTGCACTGAAACTTTCTTAAATGAAGCCACATTTAGAATCACTGGCTAAAATATACACTGAAGCCAAGCTATTTAGGTAAAAGCTATGGTGACATTAGTGACATAGAGATTAATTAAAAGCTTTAGTGGTACTAGCAACAAGTAATTAGTATGAGTGTGTTATAATAATGTGCTTTCTGCCTTTCTGATTTTTCTGATTTCTGTCCTCATTATTTGTATCTTTGTGGAGAGTAAGTAAGGTGTAACAGATGGAATAATGATTTCAGATTTTTTTATACCTTGGTTGGATACTCCATTACATTTTGCTTGGAAAGAACGTACCATGCTCTGCTTTGGCTCAAAGAAATAGGACTGCCAGTAATTTTATATTTCATTGTAGCAGCTGTTTACCCGAACAGTAGAGCAATATGTAGCAAAATGAAAACCATACAAGAACAAAAGTTTTAGCTTCACAGACGGAAAATTGCTAGGCAGTTGAAGAACTGAGGTAGAAGATGACATCTTCAGAATCGCAGTTTTTAGAAGCGTTCTCTTAAAAATCAGGTTTTCCTGCCTATTTTTATTATACACACTTCACTGCTGATATAAACAACACAAGTAGCTATAAAGGTCAATCGATACACTAGGAAGCATCAGTGATCTTTTGCTTTACAATTTTTCCAATGGCTTTACAATGTACAGGTACTAAAACAAAGAACAGGAACCATTATAAATACTGTGGTGCAATCCAGGACATCATCATCATAGATATTTTGAACCAGATCAGTAGAAAGACTAAGCCAGCAGCCTGTATGTCCTATCAGAACACGGTGATTCCAGTAGCCTTTGGATTAAAACCATGCAAACAGGTTGTTTTGGTTAAAACACAAGACTGTTTTCTTTCTAGTCCACATCTATGAGTGCAGAGACCCACCCATCCTCCTCCCATTTATGTCGTGTGTTTTGACTCAGTATTCCTTGCAGACCCAATTCCATCATTATTAGCTTCTAATTTTCAACATCCACTTCTTTTTTCTACCTTTTTTTTTTTTTTTTCCATCCAGCCTTCTGTTTTTAAAGCACACATCATCACTTCTCTGGCTCTACTAGAAACTCCTCTCTTGATACTTTCTGATATCATATTTGATTTGTTCATTCTGTGGCACATTTATGACTGCTGATCATCTTGTAATAAATTCCTGCATCTTCTGCTGTATTTACTGTTTCCAGATAACAAGCTTTTCCTGCTTACAGCAAAAAATCCCTTATTAATCCTTAAATTCATGGCATCACATGTAGCATTGCTACATTTAATTTCATTTATATTTTTTATCCTCCATTTATATTTTTTGTTCTTGCAGGAGGGCCCTCTGATCTTCTATGTACCCCATATCTTCAACTTTGTGCTATCAGCTCATTTTATCCCCTCACTGACAGCACCAGGGTCATTATTGAAAACAGTAGATGTACATGTTTCTATAGGTTTCCGTATCATAACGATGTTGTAGATGAGCTCTTCTTCTGCCAGTCTTGGTTTTTCTCCTGCTATGCTTAATTCCTTTAGGAATGCCGATAGTGACTTCTTTCAGTCCACACACTTTCTTTCTGTGAGTGGAACTGGCTGAGGGTATCACAGCAATGGCTGGAGCGCTCTACCAGATCTGGATAGCACTGGCACAAAATGGCTGGTTTGACCTGGTTCTCACAAGCTCTACATTTTTAATTTAAGCCAAAGAAAGTTTGTTCCTAGCATACATGCTTATTTGCTATTCCTTGCTTCCGATACTTTATGATACCAGTCCTTTTTTCTTTCTGACAATCACAAGCACTGCTTCATACAGAGATTGACCTTTACTTCATTACCGATGATGAACAAGATCTGAGTGCGTATTTGCTGAGCTCACAGATGCCCACGGGGACCTTACACAGAAATAGATTGTGGCTCTGAATACTGCACAGGAAGAAATGAAAAGTCTTACTCAAGGTGTTTTAATTTCACTTGCTAATCTCCAGGGGGAGGAACACCTCTCATCTCTTCTGGATGGAGAATCAGAGACAGTTCTTCATTTCATATGTGAGAAGGTCATAAAAGCTGATTAACCCTGTGAAAAAGCTCTAAAATATTCAGGAAAAAAATATATAAATTAAGGCTGAGTTGGGCTTAACAAAGCACTTCAAAATGAAAAATACATTTATGTTTTGAAAGATGTCAGTTTTGACAAAATTAATTTCTGACTGAAAACAAAAGAAAATACTTCTCAATTGCTGTAGGTTTTACCATTCCAGAAGCTTTTAATTTTTAATTTTATTAATTTTTAATGTATATCATAAAATCTCAACTGCTTATTTTTAACTGGTTTTGCAGCTTATTTCAGTTCAGGAAGAATTGATTTTTTATCTAGCCGGCTTTCACTGGCCAACTCTTCAGACCTGCTACTGCATCCATAAACAGTCCCTAACCTGGCACCACGAGAAGCTGCATTAGCACACACCTCTCCTTCTGTACTGCCTTCCAGCCATGTTGCTGAACATCAATTGATACACACATGTGCCCAACTTCATCTGCTCCTTAGGGTGAAGCTTCAGAGTTCTCTGTGCAAAGCACAAAGTTGCTGCCTGATGACACTGTGAACAGTAGAAAATGTGTACAGTCACAGCTGGAGGAATTGAATTACAAATTGACTTGCAGCAACCCTCTATGCAGTGGGTAGAAAAGAGGCTGTTAGCAGAAGGGACAGGATGGAGGTGATAAAGTCAAGCAAAAGGAGAAGTGGTTTAGATGGAATCAAAATGTATGGGCACTGCAGCACCAGAATTCATAAGAGGCAAACACTTCTTTCTGAGGCTGCTGTAAGGAGGCACCTTGCAATGAACAATGGCCACACTAAATTCTGTGCTGCTCTGGCTTATCACCTTGCCCAGAACATGCACCCTGTTGCTTATTCTCAGTTTAAACAGGAATTTCATCCCAGATATGCTTAAATGGTCAGAATTATTTGATGAAGAGATTAATATCTGGGATCCGAACATTTTAACCTTTATCAGAAAGGGAAATCAAGTTCTTGCGCTATTACATGTTTGTTTCAATTTTCCTTGGGATCATAACTCATATCTAAAAATATTTTTTTTATTGAAGCATAGTTTTGGAATGTGGCATGAAGTCCTTGTTGGATTTATGTAGTCTGCACTATGCAGGAATCATAGAATCATAGATTTACAGAATGGACTGGGTTGGGTTGAAAAGGACCACAATGATCATCTATTTTTACCCCCCTCCCTCCCCCCTTCTACGTGCAGGATCGCCAATCAGGCTGCCCAGAGCCACATCCAGCCTGGCCTTGAATGCCTCCGGGGGTGGAAGTCAGGTTAGATAATCAAACGGTCCCTTTGGAGCTGCAGGACGCCTTACAACTGTGATTGAGAGTTGCTCTACAGTGCCATCTAAGGACGAGACTGGATCATACGGGATCCTCCGTCAACGATTGCCAGAGTAGATGAAGATCTGCAATACCTAAAATTACTTCACAGTTTTTACAGATATCTTTTAAATGTGCTTCTTCTCTAAAACTAGTGAAATTGTGACCATCAGATAATATTCGGAAATACAACCAAAGCATACGCGAAAAATGAAACCCTGTGTATTTGATGCATGCATGCTAAATGTGAGATATTAGCACTGCACTTTTCAGTTGCATCCTGCAAAGATATGCAAATTCTTCTGCAACAAGGAAAACAGAAAATCTGCATCAAGATACAAATCACATGTAAAACAAGTCTTATAAGAAAATAATGGTGAGAATTCTCTGTCTGCAGGGAAAAGGGGAAGTGTTTTGTAACCATCCTCTGGGATGCAGAGTCAGCTCTGTTCTGAGCTTTTCTGCTAAAACTCCATTAGCCCTAAGCATGCCCGAGTTAACCCTGCTGGGGAATGTGTCAGAGCACTCAGACACCATTCTGGGGCTATGGTGTCTAACCACCCTTATGTTTCAGATATTTGTGTTTGGTGCAGTACAGCATTAACTCTCAGCATCACACAAGGAATTTGATGTGAAAATGTGTTGCTCTGTACTAGGGTTCTTCCAGAGCAGCTTGTTCAGTGCATGTTGGTCCAGTTATAGCATGACCTGAAGAGCCCCTGTGCTGCACTCCATGCAGATAGTGATGTGCTTACGATAGCACTCCGCTGGCATAATTAGATACCACCTTGAAAACTCCTGAGAGTGAGGTATTCTCTGCCAGCTGGTCATCTGATTTAACTGGAATTGTTAAACAATCAGGTTATGAGCACTTAGAATATCATGAGGTGATATATCAAGAGCTTAAATGAGTTTGTCAAAAGTAAACCCTGTTAAACCAGTTTCTTTTTTATAAATTAAATAGCTTTGCAGGAAAGGTGGAAGTAGCAGACCTTATGCATCTGGACCCAAAAGAAAATGCTGACAGTGCACTAAAGTGGTCTAAATTGAACAGTCACAAAACAGAGAGCAGTAAGTAACTGAGATGGATGTCAGATCAGAAGTGTCTCAAGTGGGTCTCCACAAAGGTCCACATGGGACTGGTCACAATGAGTTGATATTTTCATCAGCAAACTGGGTAAGAAGAACATAGAGTGTGGTTTTATAAGTGAAAGGCTTGGAGAACAGACTCAAAAGTCATGCAACAAGACATGGCTCAAAAGCAGAGAGATGAAATCTAGTAAAGATGCATGTAAGGTATTGCACTGAAAAACACAACGCAAATGAAAATCAGTAAATGTTAGAACCAGATGTATGGATGAATGCATAGTTCTCTGAAATCAGGACAATTCTATCCTTTTCAACAATTCATTAATAGAATGGTGACTACCAGAACTGACAGTGTCAGGTGCGTGTACACATGCTAAAGGCCTGTTAGTTTGAAAATGAAGTAAGTTGAAATTTAGCCTGCTCAGCTGGCTATGCAGACTGGCTACGGACTGGGCAGGGTTGAAAGAGGACAGTGCTTGAATTCTTGGACAGACACACATGAGCAGTATTTCATATTTCTTCAGATGAAGGAGACAACAGTAAAACACTTGTTCTCTATGAAGAATGAGGCACATAGCCCGTGTTGAGATATCCTTCCAGTATTTTGTTTGGTCACTTTTGACTGAATGTTTGACTCTAAGTCAAACATCTCAGCTGTGCTAATTTCTTTTTGCTATAGTTGCTGGAATGATAAATGTTATTCAACTTATCAGTCTGATAATTGCTGTAAATGAAAATAAAGTAAGAAGAATTAAAGCAAAAAGATCTATAGTCCTTTTTCCTGTGTTTAATTTCCTTCTTTCTTTCTTTTTTAATTGCTGTTCCATCAGTTCAAGATCTCACTGAAAGTGATTATATAAGGGCCATAATTTGTTGTTCAACTGTTTGATCATTAATGATCTCAGAGTTAGCTCTTTCTTTGTCATTTACAATGGAGGATGAGCAGAATTTGTTACTTCATGTTTGTCAGCAGCAGTGTGTCCCAAGTGCCAATCATTTCCATAGGCTTAGTACTCACTGGAAGCATAAACATTGCAGTTTCAAATACATCTCAGCAAAATCAAAGGTTTTGAAGACTGAATTAATTTCAGAATTTTTAGGTGCTTGCCATACATGTGCCTTTGGCTGAACTGGAAAAGAGAAAATGGGAAAATTCATCCTAGTTTGGACATGCTGCCTGGGAGAAGGAGCACTGCACATTTGACTCCAGTGAGACTGGTTTAATCCATGCTGGCTTGAAAGGGATTCCAAGATGTTTAGATCAGATGTAGGGGCTTGATGCTGAGCCCAGGCAGACCTGGATTGTATGTTAAAAAGTCAGAATTCTATCTGAATTTTCAGGATCAAGCAGCAGAATATTGAGCCATAAATGAATCCAGTTTTTAATGAAAATAATTAAGAAGCATTAAAGATCATCCCTACACATAAACTTACATGGCAACACAAACACATCATTACAAAGATGCTGTCGTGAGTAGCATGACATCATTTCAAGTAAGTCATATTTTAACTGACATTTCATATATATTTTACTGGCTAAAATTGCTAGGAAACTCCAGCATACAGTAACAGGTACTATATAACCACAGTGCGACTTCAGAATTTTAACACATGCTACAGTTCTCCCACAGAGATAAGTGAAATGGTAGTGCTATGAGGGAGTGATTAAGTTCAGCATAGAAAATCATTACACATGAAAGAGCTGTTGTCAAGTATTCCCTTTTCACATAGAAACAGCTCTTTCCCAGCTCTCCATTAAGAGAATGGAACTCTACTGGAACTGTCTCCTGATAGGATCAGACATGTTAGAATTTAGTTAAATGAAAGGAATAAGTGGCTGAGAATAGAAGGATGAGGAAATCAACATAATGGAATGGACAACACTTCTTTATGCAGATATTTATTGCAGTGTCCATTTGCGTAGCCCTCCCCCAAAAATCTGTCTCAAATGTGAGAAACAGTTGCTTCTCCATTGAACTGATGATTTACTGATGGATCTGTTAAAAGTGAGAAGTCTTTGTAATGATTGTTCTAGCCAAAATATCTTGAATCATTGCCTTGACTTATGCAGGTTGCTCTGAAAGTAATGCCTCCAATTTATTTCCATGGAAACTACAACAAATACAAACAGCACAGTAACACTATTTGGTAGAGCAAATTCTCAGCTACAAAATGCTGTTTTCCAACATAGTTGCCACCATAAGCTGATTCATGTGGATGAGCTGATTGAGATTTTTTTCATTTCATGGTGTGACAGCTGTGCGTGGCCATCAGGAACATAGTTTGCCTGTCACATCACTGTCACCACTGCCTAAACACACCACCCACTGCCTCAGTGTGCTCACATTCACTGTTTGGACCCAAAACATTCAGCAAGCATCAATGAATGTTAATGGATGCCACACTTTGCTTTATATGCATTTCCAAGTCAGACACCATTCAGGTCAGACTGCCCCTCTGCTGCCATTTGTCACACAGCAACAAAATGTAATGGAGTATTGGGAAGATTCAATATCTACTGCCATACCAACATCCACTTCTGATATCATAGGCCAACATAATGAAATAGCAGGCAGTACTTTCAGAGCAGCCCTCATACAATCTTTATTGTTGTGCTTGGCTCTCTCTTGGAAAACAATAAGATGCAAGATGAGGTTATTGAAATCTTTTTTTGGTGCATTAGAGGACCTAAACTCAAACAGAGAGAAGTCTAGTGGAGCTGTATCATTCAGTACATAAACAAGGTCAGGACCAAATTCTTTTAAGATCTTTTCTGAAAAGAAATCATTCTGAAAGGACTAAAAAAGTCTCATCACCCACCTAGCTAAACTTTTGTTTTAACTCAGTCATCCAACACTATTAATATAAATACTATGCCATACAGTGAGAATAATTAAAATAAGCAATCACAATTTTTGATTATTGCAGTTGGAATTTTGGAGCTCTGGAAATTGTATTGCTACAGCACAACTTCCTAATTCAATTTAAATTACTATGATTTACGGATTTCATTTTGGAATTATTCAAAGTGAGTGCTGAACCCTTTGAGATTTATGCCTTTTTACTTCATGAACTTAGGTAGCTTAAAACTCACTGAGTTCAAACCTGAGTTATTTGTAATTGCATGTTCTCCAAGGTATGGAAATGCTCATAGTAATTTTGTTGGGCTCACAAGAGAAGAACAGAGGATAAAATGAAGTTACCTTTGCCCAGGAAATGGGACTGAATTCTCAGTAGGCAGAAGCTGTATTCTTGTCTGTAAGCTTTTGGTGTAGGACCTACGTTATCCCATTCCCTTCCGGGGTCAGATCAACATCATTACCAGCACCACAAAATAAATGATCTGAAACAAATTGCAAAGAGACATTTTTAATGGGAAAGCAAGAGGTCTAAAAAAATTGCAGTAAGATCACCGCTGCTATGAATCACGCTTCACAAAGCAAAAATAATTAAAGTGATGCTCTTAAAGTCCTACCATTTATTTGTATTTCCTTCAAGTAAAGGATGAAATATCAGGGCTCAGATATTTCTGCAATACTTTTGTCTTCAACCAGAAGGTATAGAAAGTTCAGTATAAATTCAGAAATACAGGAAATGGATTAGCTAAAAAACTGTGCATATCACATATAATAGAGGGGTCCAGACATTGAAAAGTTTAAAAAGTAGAAGTTCTCCAGTTAGAAAATGGACTGTGAGTGTAGACATCATTAAATGATTTTGTCCACACAGCTTCAGACTGGTAGGAAGCCACCAGAAAGGTTATTTCTATTGCTGTTCTGACACAGCCAGAAACAGGGAAGATCTCTCAAGAAGTGTATATCTTGGAGACTTTCCCTCAGTATAGAGGAAAGAATGCAGTCTGATAAATCAATTAATTTTAGGCTGCTCACTGTTAGGCTTTTTTTGTTCAACTTCATAAATCTTTTTCATGTCCTGCTTCGTTTCTAATTTAGGATTGGTGAACATGTTGTTGATTTGCATTTTTAAGATTTATATTCCACATAATAACATGCAAAAGTACACACACACAGAATGGTACCTGACCACAGCAACACGGTGCTCATGACTGTCTTTCCAGAAATTTAGCTCTTCTTGAAAGCCATTTTCATGACATAGTTTAACATACAGCAGATAAGCAAAATTCCTGTCTTTCCTGTGATGGATAGTGGCTGCTTTGCTTATAGGGCAGATTGTTCTGCACACTTAGGAGCTGTTTGCCTTGTTCTTGCCCTCAGAACAGAAGGCTGTGATCATCAACAGAAGGTACCCCTGAAGTACTGCATCTCACCAGAAAGAACCTCATAAGCCACAGGCAGGAGAAACAGGCAAAGGCCTCAATTATGGAGATTTTACTCAGACACCAGAACACTAAAGCAAAACAATGGAAAAAAGTCACTGGTAGAATTTGAAGCCATTTGTGTAACTTACATCACTTTAAAACTTAATGCCAAAAATTAAAATAATGCCAGCGATTGATATCTCCGTATGTAGCTGTCTGTATGTAACTTTCTGGCCCTCTAGGAAAAAAAAAAAAAAAACACCAAAAACCAAAAAAACACCACCAAGTAAATTTAAAACTGTTTATCCAGTTTTGGACTTTCCTTTTGTCTGACTAAGATCAGACCCTTCTAGGGAGATACGGATCATTGAACTGGAGCTCTGGAAAATGCTCCCAGAAACACAAATGGTTATAAAGCTGCAGCAAGTTGTTAAGTCACAAACCAAGTGACTTCTGGAAAATACAGCAAATACTGACTGAAGATTCCTGTTCCTTTTTGGCATCTAGTGGAAGAATCAACCAACACCAGAGCTCTTCCATTTGTTGGGTAACTAAGGGAGTCATAAAACCATAGAATCACAGAATCACAGTAAAAGTCATTTAAGATGTGTGTTACGAGCCAAAATAATGCAGATCTCTGGCATTCAGACTATTTCAAGGGCAATTCCCAGTCCTTCCGGCAGTAGAGTTTGTTTCAGAGACAAGCCCATACAAGACCCAGTTTTAATAACAATCATCAGTTGTATTTCAGAAGGATGGAGTTAAATGCTCATAACTGTGACCATGGAGTAGCCAGCATGTGCCTTCTGGCCACTAAATTCTAGAATCAAGGAACTGAGAGGAGATACTCCCTTGCCCTAGGGTCATATTATTACTGCCAGTGACAATATTAAAGCAATTACTCTTTTATGGTGATAACTACTTTTTTTTTTGACTGATGGTAGAAACAGATAAAGTCAAAATTTTCTAAGAGCCTTCCTATTACATAAAAGACAACACAGAAGAATGCCTGAAGTGTTTTGTGGTAAAATTTGAATACAGGACTATTACATTCAGAACCTTTGGCAAAGCGAAAGTGGAAGTGGTTTGGGGAGGAGAGGATTTACTCAGTTTCTAAGAAATGACCAGCCAGAATGGGCTATGTCTCCAAAAGGCGTATAATGCAGGAGAGGCAGCTGTGTAATTCAAGAGATCAGTTTGGTTTTTGCAGCAACTGTTCAAAAGTTTATACATGGGAAGGAGCTGTTTCATACCAAAGCCAAAAAGGAGAGAAGATTGGGACTGCAATGAGGTCAAGGATTACAGTGATGTGTGCAAAACAGAAATGCTGGCCTTATGTTTTCAACAGGGAAAAGCATCTGATAGATAGAACTGCAGTTCTGAAAGATTTTTACATAGAAAAATAAAGAAATGGGTGATAAGAAGTTTTCCACTTCCTGCAGAATAGACAGACTAGCTGGAAAATGTGTCAGGCCTCATTTATAGTTTTGTGTTCAATCAAATCTTTATTATTTCTATTCCTGAATAAGAGAAACAGTGCTTTTCAAGTGAGAATTAAGCCTGTTTCATTTTCCATTTTAATGACAAGTTGGATTATCAATAATTTATTAAATACAACCACACTATGTGTTAACATTTACTGTCCTTAACACCATAATACTGTAGTAAACAATGTCTTGCTTAAATCTATTTTAAAACACACCTTTTTTGACTCTTGATTACAAAAATAAGCCACTCTGGATTATTAAAAAAATGTACTTTCTGAAACTGTTTCAGTTTGCAAGAGAGATCTTGGGAAGGATTAACAATATTAAACCAGCCCAGTTCTCCCCAGGTGGCACTGAAATGTAAAAAAAAGCTGACAAAGGCTAATGGAATTCTTTTGAAAAAACTTCCTGGACCTCAGGAAATAATGTTAGAAAGAAAATTGGCTGTACTTACTGTATTTTTGAAAATAGAGTGCCTGGAAAACTACGTTTAACTAACTTCCTAAGCACCAGTGCTTCCTATGCATGTAAGGTCATTTTAATGAAGGGTCAATAATTAATGATTAGGCACTAAAGGCTTTAATAATGTAAAAATCCAAGAAGAATCACTTCATTATTAATTCGAAGTAAAAAAGCGAACTGTGAATCATAGAAAGATGGCTGTGGAATCATAGAAATGGCTTTTGGCAATTCAGTGCACGTTTGATGTTTTTATAATTCTCCTTTCTTTCCTGTCCTTGTTTTTCATTTCTCACACATTCTCCTTCAGCACTTTACTTCATATAAAACTTCGTATTTAACCTAGCAAGGTTAAATACCAAAATTAGCATTCTTCTAGCATGACCATATGGTCTATTTCTGAGCTCTCAGAAAGTTTTCTTTAGATTTCTTTCCAAGTAAAAATCTTTATTACAGCATTCTAATTTACTTACCTATGCACTAAATCACTCGGAACTAGATCCTGGTATCTTCAAGTAGGTATAATTCACATGAATAGATTTAATTACTTTGCAAATGATACTGTTATAATGCTAGTAAGCTTCTAACATGAAATTATACTTTAATAGCCCTGTAACTTTTCAAATATTTTTTTTACAGTTTCCCACAGCAGCTTAATACTTACCACCATGCAGATAATTCATTATGTCAATGGTCTACAATGGGAAAATAAAGCAATAAAAATATTTATTTATTACTGCCTTTCTATACTTACTTATAATTAGAAGTTTTGTGCTGTTCTCTTATTTTCTGGACTGCAACACAGCAGAAAATGTGAACAGACAAATACTAGATCAGACAAAAATCCACAAGATATAACAGGCATGAAATGGACAGAAATGGAAATTGTCCATTTGGTCAAGTGCCTCAAACATGCACAGCTCTTACTGACGAAGCAAATCTGCTCCAATACCAAGGTAAACACACATGAAGATAATGTCCTCTCATTTATTGTCTTCTATCTTCCATCAATGTATGTCCAGAGTAATGGCATTACAAAACTGATGCCATTAAGTGTAGAAATATTCAGAGTATATTTTAAAGGTGGTGGGTTTTGTTTCTTTGTATTTTTTTCTTCTTTGTTGTTGTTTTCTTTGTTTGTTTTTTAATGCCAGTGCTTACTTTCGCCAATTCAGACTACAAAGTTATAGCCTCAATAAAACAGATATAATCCATTATATAACAATTTTAAAGTCTATACGTCATACTTTTGACTTTCTTAAGGCTATGTACACTCTTAACACTGAGCATAGCATGAACTCTACAAGGATTCTGGCTTAGATATGTCAGAAAGGAAACAGGATCTTCTTGTCAAGAAATACACAACAGTCTATAGAAATGTGGCAGTGACATCAGAAAACTCAGACATTCATATGCAACGTGGTGTATAACTACTGTAGTAAGATTAATTTGTGATGTCTGAGGAGTGCATAACAGCTTGTACTGTAGGGAAATAAGATTCCTGAGCTTTCTTCCTGTACCCTAAAATGATTTTTTATTTTTTTTTTTTAAAGGTGCTTTAATTCAGTCCAAGTTTTGCTTTTCATCTGAGCAACAGCATTTGTTGTATATTACCTTCAATTGCAGATTACATCTGGTCATGGAGAAGCCTATGAATATGTCGAACTTTTCATCTCAAGAAAATCAAAACAAGGTTTTGACGTGACAAACTTATTTGGTGTTTATAGAACTCACATTCTTATGGCTTTCTGAAGCTAGAAATACTGGCTTGGTTTTTCAAAGCCATTTAGCCCTGTTTATGTGGCATCATGTCTGACTTACTTTGTCCTGAAAGAGCTTTCTGGTTTTGCTGTGAACACGTTCAAAATTAGATCAGCTGGTCTGTTCTGCAGCATAGACCTGTGTTTTTATATCCTGGCATCCTTTATCAAGACAAGAGCTCTTGCTTCACCCACTTCTGTTTGAAAATTTACAGGCAAAGACATATTTCATAGAATCATAGAATCATAGAATCATATTTCTTCCAGAATATAACATCTTAACTTCCCTTCTGCCACACGTGGCTTAGTTCTATTTGAAACCAGGGTTTGCATCAGCATTAATTTAAAGGATGTGCAGCCACAGTATGCTGACTGAATTATACTCAGTTCTGCCTTTGCTATGTGAGACATTGCTAATAGGGAACTGCAGCTTTCCTAACTGCAGTGAGTTCATGCTTGTGTACGCCAAATAAAAACCACCTTGAACAAATCATTGAGGTTTTTTTTTTCATTTGTATCCAGTGCTGAGATATATAGTCATTATCCCAATTTTTTAAATAAACAAAATAAACAAAATAAATAAGATTGATATAATGTGAAGGAGTAAAATGATGGACAGCAAAACCACGAGATCAACCACATGCTAGATATGAAATAGAGAAGAGCAGGCTTCACAAAGCATGTGACAATCCTTCTGCAAGACCGAGGCAAAAATTTTCATGTAAGTGTGTCAGAAGAAACAAATAAAATCCTCTTCATCCTTCTAAGGAAAACAGATAATACTCATACTTGTCCAGTGGTAATCCTCTCCACAATGGTTTACATTTCTGTTGACATTTATTAGGTACTAAATGCCAAATGTTGCTTAAGTTGTGTCACATTTTAGAAGATCTGACATCTTCACAGTAATTTTATCCTCCTCTGTCAAATTAATAAGATTTCCAAGAGAGACTAGGCTCTAGAGTGGTATTTACAGCAGGAGAGTCAAAAGTTAAACATTAACTATTAGTCATGAATATTTAATACAAGTGCTTGTAAAATAATTTTTAATGATTGAATTCATTAAGGCATGAGGCTAGGTGACATTTTAATGATTGAAGGCGTATCTATTGCTTTTTCTCAGATAATAAAAGGGGAGCCAACTGGCACAAATCTTTTCTGTATTCTACATCTGCCAGAGGAAAGAAACTTAGGATAGTCTGTGTGTCTGCTGCTTCCCAAAGGTTGGAACCCCAACTCCAAAGTTAAAACACCAACTAGTTAGTAATGTTATTTCCAGCTATGCCTTAGAGGTTACTCTTCTGAATGCTGCCAATTCTGCCAGTCTGAATATTCTTACGTTGGAAGAACTAAGGAAGATGTATGCAAATGACGTGTAAGCTTTAATTAAAGTAGAATGAAAAAGTAAAACTAAGATGTGTTCTTACAGAACTGTAGCAAATGATTATGAAATGTAAATTCTAAATTTTAAAATATTTCTTAATATTAAAAATGCTTCCACAACTCTTTTTCAGTAAGGAAGAAAATGAATGTGTTTTGATCTGGCTGCAGTTTTTAAATCGCTATTCTTCCTTTTTCAGTTGCCCAAAGTGTGAAAAAGCAAAATGTGAAAAACAAAAGAAAACAAAATCCAGAAAGGAGATAGAATGATTCTTTGCCCATTTTTACTAAAAGTGACTTTTCCATTTAAGGAAACTTATGAATAGATTTGATCAGATGAAGTAACGTTTCTTTCAAGCCCACAGATTTTGTAAACTTTCTAAAAATAAAAGACATTACAGGTCCATTTTTGTGCACATACTTCATGGTGTTTTTCTTATCACAGAGGTATATAGCAGGCATATCTCTTCTTTGCAAGATACCTGGTGCTTTTTAAAGTGTACCTTTTATACCTGGGGTAACCAATGATGATTTAAAGAGTAGATCAAAGGAAGCACTGAAGATAAAATGTGTACTGCATGCATTGAGTAAGTGTAGCATGCAGATCAAGGGAGGTTATTTTCTATTCTGTTCAGTATAAATCAGATCATAACTGGAGTGCTGTGTCCAATTTGGTGCTCCCCAGTACCTGAGAGACATGAACATGCATGGAGTATGTCCAATGGAGAGCCACCAAGGTAATTAGTTGGAGCATGTGACATATGAGAAGAGATTGAGAGAAATAGTTTCAGGCTTAAAAGAAGACTAAAAGAAAAATCTTTCTTATGTCCTTAATGCTTACTGTGTGATGGCAAAGAAGCTGAAGCCAGGGTCCCCAGAGAAGCGCCCAGCAGGAGGACAAGAGGCCTGAGACTTCAAGTTATGTGTCACTGCCACTGGGCTTTGCACTGGCACTTGGTTATGAAGAGTCTTGAAAATCTATTGACTTTCCATTATGGCTTCTAACAAACAGTAAAGTTCATGTGGAAGGTGAGGTAGGAAACTGCATGGTCTAACTGCACGGTCAGTCTCTTTGGGTCTCAGGAATGGCAAAGAGGTCACCAGTTTTTCTGTAAATACTCAGTGTTTGTCCTTTTCCCAGCGTCTACGATCCTAGGAGATATTTTGTACCAATGGATGCTGACCTCCAAATTCATCACAAACCATTTACATTTGCCGTGGTCTACCAGCAAACTATGAACCTGAATATGCAAATATCTGTCTACAGTGTGCTTAGAGATAGTGCTATTCTTAGCCCTGCTTTGTCAAAACTGATTGAATACTAAGAAAAAAAAAACACATCTATTTATTCAAACCAAAATGCAAATTTGATTTCACACTTAGAAAACTCTTTGTTCTTGTTTTCATTCGTGCCAATGGATAGCTATTTGCATAAATGTTTCCAAAGGGGTGGTAAATATTCATTTCTCTATAAGCCACTTGAAAGTTCTTGGGAGGTTGTGGGAGGAGAATGAATTATCGATCCTTGAAAATAAAATCATGTGACTCTGACAATAAGTTTAGCCTTACCACCTTATAAAATGGTAGGTATTCGGGAAAGTGAACACTTCAAAATATCACTCATTAGTATAAATAATATGAAGTTTTCTGCAGTCATAAGCAAAGATAATATCTAAGTTAAGGCAATAAGCTCCCAATAACGACAAGTTTTCTTGCTATTTGCTCAGTAATTGGAATCATACAATCAGAACAATTTGATTGAAAGGGATATTAAAGATCACCTATTTCCAACCCTGCTGCCATGGGCAGGGTTGCCACTCACCTGTTGTTACTCATTCTAATTCCATTCATAAATTTAATATAACCTAACGCTTGGAAGCTGTTACCATATTCGGGTATTTCTACAGTTATTTATTATCTCCGTTGCTTAACAGAACAGCCTACAACATCACTGAACATTAACCCAGATGAAAACTGTTGAAAATGCAATTCCTGACTGTAATGTCCAGGATATATCTCGAACTTAGAATTATTAGTACTACTTTTTTCTTTGTGTGAAATTTTAGTGCTTCCTGTTGAAAAATACTTTCCAGTGGCAATTATCTTTCTATAAGCATTATAGCTTGATCTAACTATATTCAAGACAAGATACCTCATATATCCCTGGGAGATCTTCCTTAATAATCCTTCCTTAAATTGATTTCTACACACAAACACACAAAATGTTTATCTGTTTAATAACTTTTTCTAAATATAGTCCCTTATAGCAGTAATACACAGTGCTAATGCACCTATACCTTTATTTTCCAAAATCCGTTCTCTGTAATATCTATTCCTTTCATTATTATTCTTCTTTCATTTCTCTCTTATCTTTTTCAATAGCCACTTGCATGTTCTTCATTTGTCCATGTTATCTATGTTCCCCAAATTTATGTATGAATTTCTTAGCTGATTCTTACTGATCCAGTCACATTCCCCGCCTGATTATGCTACAGTCCCATATCCATAGGTATTGTTTATCCAATTTCTTCTTCCACTATTATCTTCTTTCTTATGTTTTCATACTGTATAGTTCCTTTATCCATTTTTTCTTCATATTCTTTCACTGAATATATAGTTTTTTGTGTGTTGTAAAAGTAGGCCAAGAGATTATCTGAGTTTTTCATATTCATCTTGTTCTTGGGTAAAACTCATTAGGTTGGTTGTGCCAGCCTTGAATTCAGAAAAAAATCCTCATAATCAAGTTTGTCAACTCACCACATTCTTCTTGTGAATGCCTCTACACATGTGTATATTCACTTATCTCTTACAATACTAATTCATTAGCTGAGTGTCCACAGCTGTATTTACACCAAAATGCATAATTTTCCTTGATCTATTCAAGTGGATACCTAGTAATTAGTGTCATTTGTCCTGTTGTGTGTAATATTCATTCACAACAGTTTAGTCTTATTTATTTGTTGTGAACAATAACATGGTATAGTTAGAACAGAACAGCATAGAGATTTCAAATTAGGTTGTACTACTGACAGGTTGTAAGAAAAGTTTCACTATAAATGAAATTAATAAAGGTCTTATGTCTTTCTGTATTTTTGAAATAACTATGGTTCTTCCCACAGGATGGCCCTTCATGCTGTTCCTTGTATCTGTCTCTTTTGTACCTCTGCTTCCCTACATCCCTTAGGTTCTTAGCCAACATCAGCTCCATATGTTCCAGGAGTTTTTTTTCCATATTTTGTATTCTCTAGATACCTCCTCCAGCCAGATTGCTGTCAGGAGTTATTGCAGTATGCGTAGTCTGGGAGTACCCTTGTACCAATGATATGCAGTCTCTGACAGAGGTTTAAGGCCCAACAGAAGAGAGAACAATGAGTTTTTCCTCATCCCTCAGAGAAGCCATCAAGAATTTCTTCTTTACAAAACCAGTCTTTTTTTCCCCAAATGCCTAAGAACTCACATAGAGGCAGTTCTGTGTTTAGTTCAGTCTTAGATTCAAGCACAGTCTCATGTGTTTCTTGGACATCAGTAGGCAGAGTTTGAGATGAAGAATGGAAAGGAGAGAGGTGAGAGGAATTATTTGTTCAAATGTAGGGACAGATCTAGAGATATTTGAAATGTTCACACTTGACCTTCAGTTACTGCCTCTGAACATGTCCTGTACGTTCTGTCATATCTGCAGCCAGATCCCAAAGAGGGAAGTAGTCATCACAGTTCAGAAGATTGAACAGAACCAACATGTGAACATAATTATTTTCCCTTCTTGTTACCTTCTAGTAAAGCTCCAAATGGAAGCAAATACTTTGCTGAGTTTGATGGGGTCACCTTATTGCTCAAATAATGTCAAAGAACCACATGACTGCAATTATCTGGCATTAATAACACTGAATGTTGACTTTCTGTTAGCCTCCTTATTAAAAATAATATTGTCAGTGGTTCTGCACGTGATACAGGTGCAGCCTGTTTGTTCTTATACAAGATAGCAGCGGGGGCAGGAAAAGTCTAATTTTTTACTTCTGCATATAGAAATGCTATTGCAAATTGGTTGCTCTTCTGTATCTATTTCTGTTTCCAAGTATTTAAGCACGTCCTCAAAAAAACAGCCAGAACTGGTATATTTTTATTTTGCTGTTCCATAGAAGGCTTGATCCCACCTGAGGCTGCATGAATTGTAGTGAATCGAGAATTTTTGCAATTTTACACTGAAATATTAAAGCACATGAAAAAAAAGTGGTTATTTTAAAATTTGTGTCAAATCTCTTGAATAAGTTTAGAGGAGACTTTTATCTCGAGCTTATGAAAAGACAGGTTTTGAGATGCAACTGTGTTACTGAGCTACAAAAGCCATCTTCAAAAGAGCAGCTTTTTGGAGAGAGGTATCCATGGGGGGGATGAGGACTATAATAATAAGATGACTCCAACGTTTATCCTCCATCTTCATTCTAATTCCATTATGTAGCGTTTGTTTTTGGAGACTCTTATTCTTTATTTTGTTATGGATAATGTTCCTATATTATTCCCAAAGACCAGTAATGTCTCTGATATTTTCATTTGCTTTCATATTTGATTCAGTTATCTTAAAAGATAGCAGAAAGAAAAAACAAGCTGATAAAAGATGCATTCAACACAACATGCACTTCACTCTAATGAAAGTCTTTTTCTTTTTGATTTTGCTTGCACCAAAATGAATGTTCAGTACAATTAAATAAATTCTTAAAAGGTAGTTGGTGGTTTAAGAAGGTGCTGTTTTCCTTTTTGAAAAGAAAAGATGCAGGAAGTTAATGTTTGATGCAGTTGCGAGAGCCTCGATTCTGAAACACATTGGAGCTAATAATGACAAAGAATGATTGAAAACATGGAACACTAATTATCCCTTTGAAGATTATCATATATTAAAGTGCATGTCTGTCTATTCTTCTAAGGCATATCTGTTAAGATCCATCAATCTGCTAAGTTTGACTATTAAAGATTTATTTAAAATATATAAATTGTAAAACAGCCTTAACCGGTGCAGTGGTCACAGTTTAAAAGGAAAAAGGAAAAAAAGAAAAAAAAAGTCAAAATGATAACCATCTTGGAAGGCATCTTCCAAATGTGTTTTCAGAGCAGTATTCATACTCCTGTTACAAAGATTTATTTTAAATTTTTCCTTTCAAAGAGGCCAGTTTAATTCCGTAGCAGGGAAAAAAAAAATAATAGGCTTGTATGCTGTTATCTTTTTCTGTAAAGTATTGATGAGTTTCAGTTTGTTCACCCAGTTCAATTTTCTTCACAAATTTATTTTCTACTAGATTAGTGAAAATGCCAGAAAAATAAAGCTATAAATATAAAAAGAGATTTTATACCAACCAAAAATTTCAGTATTCTAATGTTTTCCTAGTAAACATATTTGAATTGGAAATAAACAGCTTCTGAAATAGACTGTTTCTTTTTTTTTTACTATTAATTAAAAAGAGAGAGAAAGAGAAAGAGATTTACATATTAGCATTTTTTATTTTGGGAAAAAAAATGAAGTTAAATGTCATAATATGAATTTTCCCTAAATTCTTATTGGGAAAATTTAAAACCTACTTCTATGTAAAACTTTTCTCTAGGGAGGATTTTTAACACTTTGAAGTTTATTGATCAGACATATCATGGGGGAGGAAAAAAGGGATACAGAGCTCCTTCTGTTCTTTTTTGTGTGTGACTTTCAACTGTTCACAAATTGAGCCTCACGCTGAAAAAAGAAAAAAGTTGGATATGTAATTTTTTCACTTCCCATACAAACAGATCTAAAAGGAAGAGGTCAATAAACAAAACCCATGAGTTGGTTTGTTGCTGAACATGTATGGACTGTAAGATATAGTCTGCTATCAGTATTTATCTTTTAGATATAGAAGCCATCACATTCAAGAATAGTCCCTGTACTTTAGGTATTTTTTCTTCTTAATTTTCTCCATGATTGACTTGGAGTAACACAGTAGAAAATTCATCTTAATTTGTTCTAAATTATTATTCTCTCCTGTTTCGACCTGATGAAAAAGATGATGCTTTCTCTTTCTGAGCACGTTTTCCTTGGTTGATAGCAGGGAAGTCTGCTATCTAACTGAAGTCCTGTGGGATATAGGGAAGCAGTAACATGACTAAGGACTATGAGCAATGTTGGCATATTACCTTTTAGTTTATGAATAAAATTGACAAACAACAACTTTGTCTCCTTTGGCTTTTTCTTTCTTGTTTTTTGTTTGTTTGTTTTCTTCCATGTGTGTGAGTGAGCTAATGTAGAAGGTAGAAAAGTCCTTTTCTGATTCCATACTTCATGGAGTGTAAAGGAGATTTCTCAGTATCTCCAGAATCCAGGCATCAGGAAATACCTGAGGAGGAGAGAGCAGGACTGAGTAGGACTTGGCTGGCTTGAAATATGCTCTGGAACTGCAAGTTTAAAGTGCGTGTGGCTTTCATAGCCCACCAGGTGGGGATCTAGCTTTTGGGATTTTGGGATGTGGGCTGAAGGAAGTAGAACTAAGCACAAGTTACTGAGTTTATTCTATCCCATGAGATTTAGAGCAGAGCAGCATGAGGCTTCAATGCCTTCTAACTCTTACATAGTAGTTTGCTTATGCACAGTCTAATGCACTCCGTAAATGAGATCTGTAGAAGGATCCTATTGTCGTAGGCAGAACTGAAATGCTGAGGTAGCAGGCCTGCAACAGCATACAAATTTCCTAGCTCCTAGCATTTTGATCCCAGGTTTTGATTAAGAGCTTGGAACATGACACTAAAAACAAAGAGAAGCAGCTAAATTCTAAGTTTGGATGTCTTGCCCCGGGCCATTCTGAAATTATAATAGCAGCCTGATGCAAACTTCAGTGCAGTGACAGTAAAATCCTGAAGGCTGATTAAAATGAGAAACAGTTGGTTAAACATCTGCAATACATCATAGCCCTGCAACAGGGGACAGTACAAAAGATGGCATTGATTTGTGTGAATTTTCACTGAACACAGTAAAAAGTAAACAAATTACCTGTCTTACTGATTCCTGTACCTTAGGGAGAGCAGAGCCAGTTGTACCAAATGAAGTGGGGCTTTCTGTGCTTGATGGAAGGCTGACATTTACACTTCCAGCAGCTTGAAAGCATCACACTCATGGGTACAGCTTCTGAAGCTATAGAATCCAATGGAACTTGTTACTGCAGCAGTACAGGTTAATAGCCAGGGCCCATCAGTGCCTGGAGGGAGAAAGCTCATGTGGTGAGAATGCAATTATTCATCTTCTTTGCACAAGCTCCAAGCTGAAGCTTTTCCAGGATCCCAGAAAGCTTCTGATGCTGTTAACGTTAGAAAGGACAGAATTTATCCTCACCTACACAGAGAGGAAGCAGCAATCTGCTTTTTCCATATCCTGTGTTCCTGGTAAACTAAAAAAGATGGAGAAGAAAGACCAGCTCTCTGGTTCTGAGGGGTTGTCATCTCTTTGTTCCGTGACGTCTTGAATTTTCTTGAGTTATGTTATTCCTGATGTCCTTCCACAGCTATCAATTTGACATAACATGAAGATGAGCCTTTTACTACTAATTTGCTTTAGAGCTGGTAAAGAATATGTTCTGAAGGCCATAAAAAAGTAAGGACCAGTTAGAGCACAAAGCCATGAACAACAAGGCTTAGATTTTTCCCTCTGCTTTCAGAATAGTTTTGAATTTTGATCAAACATTTTGAAGCTGAAATCAGTGATTTTATAAGCTTAAACAACTGGTAGTTTGCAAAGGCTTCTTTGCCTCTGAGAGGAAGATTACTGATAATACCCAGAGGGTATTACAGTAATTATTTGGTTATTATAAAGGCAGCAGTCTCTTAGGTATATTCATTGCCATGGCCACTCCTTGCTCTCACAAATATTTTGGGACTTAGCTCAGTTAAATAATTCTTATCTTATGCAGTCTACTTACATATAAATCACTATTTTTAAAACATAATTAATAATCAGGTGATGCCTTATGAGTATATGAAAATGAAGGGAAAACATTTTTAATCTGCTACAATGGTTTTGAATAGTCTGTTCTTCAATTTTCCAATCTTAAATTGGTAAAATATTTCTTTCCCCACAAGAACATAATTTAGAAAAAAAAAGTTGAAATATCTTAGTCATTATGTTGCATTCAGACATTATGATTTGACAATGCTATGTTCTATCAAAAGTGACTTTTAATCACTGCAGTAAAAAAAAAAAAAATCAGTCTATGCTGGTTTGTTGTGGGATAGCTGGGTAGCTAGCAAATATTGTAAGATAATAAAGCAATCAAGAGAAAACAGACTGAACTTTCTACAGAAATGAAATGATTTAAAATTTCAGTAATACAGGAAGGATCTCACAGTTTAAAGGACATCCATGGATGCAATCAATAAAGATGTTAGCATGTTTTATATAAACATCACTGTAATAATGAATGAAAGCTGAACAGATCATACTGTTCAGTAATTAAAAAAAAAAAAAAGAAAAAGAAAAATATTGTTTCAACAGCAATTTAGAAAGACACTGACAGTACAACTGTGGAGATAGTGCTTCAAGTTCTTGGCTGTAGGAGAGCAGAGAGCAAATCAGTAAAAAGAAGAGCTTAGCATGGAACTACTGGTTTGGTGAAATCTTCTCCATTCAGTACAAACAGCAGGTTAATGCAATTGTCTGCAGATGCAGGTAACAATATTATGAAGAACTACTGAAGATTTCAGATGGACCGATTTAATATCCATTTCAAATCATCAGATTAACCAATTAGTCTTGGTTCTGCAATTAAAGTATCAAATGTAGTTGAATCATTAAGTAGTCATTAGAATAATCAACTGATACATTCTAAAAATATCACCGACTATTTCATTATAAATTTCAACTTCATCAACGTCAACTGCATCCTAAGTTGGAATCTTCAAAATAACTGTTTCTCAGCATTTATGAACCAGAAGATACAGGAGAAACGCTAAGGATTCTCAACATTCCAATATAAAATACAGAACAAGATATCTTCCAGGGCTAAAAGTAACACAAGATAACACATATTTTAAAGTACTCTGACCACCTATAAAAAAATAAAGTTTTAAAATAAGCTTTGCAAATATATAAGCTTAATAAAGTATTAGTTTGTGCGTTTTGAATACTGCAGAGGTTGCGTTGTATCAGTTCCAGATTACATACATTCAATCTGAGAAGTCTGAAAGACCTACACTGACCCTGTACATCCAGATATGAAAAGCTCAAAATAAGAACATGGTAGTTATTTGGGGGAGAAAAGAAGGAAGGAAGGAAGGAAGGAAGGAAGGAAGGAAGGAAGGAAGGAAGGAAGGAAGGAAGGAAGGAAGGAAGGAAGGAAGGAAGGAAGGAAGGAAGGAAGGAAGGAAGGAAGGAAGGAAGGAAGGAAGGAAGGAAGGAAGGAAGGAAGGAAGGAAAAAGAAAGAAAGAAAGGAAGGAAGGAAGGAAGGAAGAGAGAGAGAGAGAGAGAGAGAGAGAGAGAAAAGAACATCAGTCACTTGGTGTTTTTCACTGTTAATGGTAAAGATTAGATTTATTATCTTTTTCAGCATTTCCAGATATCTAGCCTTCTGGGAAGTGAAGCAAGTACTGTGACCTTTCTCCTTTGGAGTAATATCAGAGAATTTATCTTTCAAAGTTTTCATGTTAAGAGTCAGGGAGGAACTCCTGGGTTATTCTGACATGCCATAACCAAAATGTACAGCTGTGAACCCAGCTGGGAGTCTAATTCATGAGCACCTCTGGGAAGGAAGCACCTGTTCTATGGATGAAGGAAACTTAGGCCACAGAGATCTGTCTACTGGTACCAGAGATCTGTGGATGACAAAGATGCCTTCCCTCACAGCATGAAAAATGCTAGGAGGTAAAATATTGCTTCAAATAATGGATTTGGATATGGAACAGAAGATCTGAGTGGAATTGTTTAGATGGAATAGGAATACACTCTCTGCAAAGGATCTTATTAAAAGTGTAATTTTACTTATGTATGGCTTCCAAACAATACCTGAAAGCCTCAGGAGGAAGCACCTTCCATTTCAAAAAACTTCACCAAAGGATAGGTCAGGCTAAACTTCTGGGGATTCGTGTCCTTCCACAGAAGATTTCAGTCATTGAACATTTCATTCCAATTAAGGATGATATTTTGCAAACACTCAGTGCAAGCCCTGCCTTGTTAAGCACAGAAAAGTTGAGAACAAACTCAAATAGATCAGCAAAACACCTAAGAGTCAATGTAGCATCCACTACATCCACATCTGCATCTATTCTCCTCAGAGAGAGAAATAATTTCCAGGACAGAAAAACAAAATTAAAAATCATTATTTCAAAACAAATCGTTTCCGTTGTATTTGTTATGCGTTGTTCATATTCAGTATTTGCCTGTTACTGTGATGTTTACTTTTAAGTTCAACTGACATATTTTATGAAGTTGCTAGGATTGATATTTTAAAAGTGTTTAGAAGTATTTGCCAGAGGAAATACGGCTATCTTAATGAACTGATGTGCTTGCTGCAGAAAAGAAGCATCCCAGCACCACTCTAACATTTCTTCAAAACTCTAATTAGAGACATTTCCTGCAGAGTCCTTGGCATGCTTGACTTTCTTGGTAGCCAATTAGGCACAGAGGTTTTTCGGATGTATAAGTGGGAAATCGATGGAAGCTTCTGACCTAATTATCTTCCAAATTGCAGACCTGAGAGTTTTCTGGTTGGTCCCTGACAGGATGTTCATTCTTTGTTTTCCATGTGGTGAATGCCAGTTAGAGAGACAACACTTCCATTTTCCAGCTACTCAGAACGGTGATCTTTCATCCCTCTTTCATTCTTATCAGACTTCCCTTGCCCATCTCCCCCACTGTTTTTCTGACTTTTTCTCTGAGCTATTGAAGTGTTTCCAACTTCAGAAAGTCACAGTCATAAATAACTTTCTTCCTTATCACAACAGGTTAGAAAGAAGCTTTATGACAAACAAGCAAAGTGAAAATATTGAATGATACTAAAAGTAGCATCTGACCCTTGTGCTCATTACAAAATTTATTGTTTTTATTTAAAATACATATTGGGTATGATACGTAATTAATCTCCTTAGGGCTTGCTGTGACCTCTCAAAGCTTTTTACAGGCTGCTTGACTTGTAGGGCAAGCCAAGCTGATCCTACCATCACTATGGATCCTACAGAGCAGGAATTACTATTGAAAAGAGAAATTTGCAGGTGTTCGAGGACTGCTGCAGAAAGTCTACACAGATCTCCGCACAGCAGGGTCTGGAACCACAAAGATATTACCAGTGTGACAGCCTGCAGTGATCATTCGCAGTCCTTATGTCACCGAATCACTGAACCTCGTTTGAAACTACTGCTGAGTTCCCGGAGAAAAAGGGAAGAGAAAACTGATCTCTCTTTGTTTCTTTTGCCATTCCAGCCCACAAACTGCAGCAGAAGTAACAATGTTGAATCAGAAACAAAATAAAGGAGGAAAGAGAAGAAAAGATGAGGAAATGTCATGTCGTGGCAGTTTTTTTTTCGTTCACTTTTTTTTTTTTTTTCCAAATAAAAGATTCTCATATCAAAAGTAAATAGATTTTTGTGAAGAGAGATTTGACTTTTCTCCAGTGCAGGTCTGGCTTTGAGTGCTTTGACTTCATGACTACACTTAGATCCCTACAGATACTCATTCCTCAGGCTAATGAAAGAATCTATGAGAAGAAATCTTTAAATGCAACCAAGCCATCACACTGTAGCAAATTAATCCCGTGGTTTATTTATTCTGGACAGCTTAACCAACTTTCTGCCAAGTGACTTTGAAACTGCTTTGCCCTAAGAAGCATAGCATTCTCTGGGTATGTGCTCCTCATCTGTGACTATGAACAGCACAGGCTGTTATTTGGCCATAACCTTATAAACATGTGACTCCTGAAATTTATTGCATTAAAAGCAGATGACAGCATGTAAACTAATGACAAGTTGTTAGTGATCAGGTTGCCTTCAGAATAAATTTTTGGGGTCTGGAAATATTTTCTATTCATTTGACATTAAGTGCATAACTGAAAACTGTGGCATACAAAATATTTTTGGAGTAAATAATTTCAATAAAAATGATGGATAGAGGGCAAGGATAATTGCTAACTTGTCTTGGGCTTTAACTCCATTCAGCTATGAATGAGAAATTATGTGTGAGATGTTAAAATCTATTGGATTATAACAGAATCTAAGAACTACCACTGGGGGTGGAAATTCAGCTGCTCTCATAAAGTTAACTTGCTCTGTCTTGTTTGCTACAATTTTGAGCATCTATGGGAAGGAAGCAAAGTCTAAAAGACTTCCAGTTACTCACTGCAAAATGTCTCCTCAGCAAATGCATCACTGATGGTAAAAAAAAAAAAAAAAAAAAAAGAGAGAGATTTTAAACATTAGTATTTTAATTTCCAATATTAACAGCCAGTAATAATTGCCAAAAGGACACAGAAGCTCTAAAAGACGGCTGGTCTTCTGGGGTAAGTGTAAATGTTCATGTTTCCATGAGCATGTATTTGAGAACAAGTACACATTCTGATCTAACATTGCAATGCTGGCACAAACTAGCTACCAGAAAGCAAAGGGCAAAATCTTCCCTTTATTGCCTGCATTCTATCTTGGTAGAGAGCAGCCCGTTCAGTACCAGTTATTCCTTTGCACGGGCAGAACCTGCCTCCCTTCTCTCTCTCTACCTTTGAGTCTGAACAAATCAGTTTAAAAAACTAACTAAATAAATAAATCCTTAGCAGAGTTGGTCATTGAAGTACCCTCCTGGAAGATAATGTAATATATTAAGCAACAGATTTGTTGCTCCCTGTTCTTTTTTTTTTCTTCCTTCCTTTTTTTTTTTTTTTCTTTCTTTCTTTTTTTTTTTTTTTTCCTTTTTTTTTTTCTGTTGCTGCTTCTAATCTTATAGTGGCTCCATGAAGACAGGAACTGAACTTTTCTTCTTGCTTGACTTCTGCTCTAATCTATTAGTTCGTACCATCAATCTCTAGCCTTTTGTCCAAATTACAGGCAATTTAGGATAGGAACCGCCTTGTTGGATAGGAACGCGTTCTCCTTAGCCAGGAAGTCGAGAAGTGTCTAAATTAGATAGAGAACAAAGGACTTGTTTGCTAACTGTCTAACATTTCTAGAACGTGTTTCTACAGTCATACAGCAGTGTGTGGACTCACTCCCTGGTGCAGATATCAGTTATGGCCCCCAGTTATCCTGACCATGGCCTGAGCAGAACATCAAGAATCACTTCTCACCATATGGATTTCGCTCCAGGGGAAGAGTACAGGGAAAGAAAGAGGGAAGCTCTACATACCTCTGCTCAACACTCTGTAGGGTACAGGGGGGTTTGGATCATCACTTCAGAAACTCTGAGCAACTTTATGACTTAGAGAGAAATTTCTTTTATGCATTTGATCAGAAAGCTGCAAAGTATATGCTTTTCCTTCAGTTGTTGACAGCATTCTGCAAATGTTCTGCAAGTGCAGGAGCATACGCTGTCAAGAACCTACATGCTCTTATAATTTAACTGAAGGACAAGGATCATAAAGGAGTTTTAATGTGGAAATAATTGCAGTTTGATAACAATTTCCTGGCATATCAGTATCTCAGCATTGCAGAAAAAAAACCCAACTGTATCGATTACTGAGTATCTGCCTTCTCTTTTGTTGTGAATAAATTCCTTTGATGGAAGACTGATCTTTTTTAGATCCTACTCATCTTTCCTATTGCTTTGTACATTTCAAAAGTATCATATTCTTACAGAAAAAGAGTTATCAGATATTTCCCTCTTCAGTTGCTATGGATATCATTCTTATTCCTTTTTTATTTTATTTTTTTCTCAGTAGGTTCAGCTCTAAAAGGCTTCGGCTTTGAAAGACTGAGTCAGAGATGCCGAATCCAGTTTCTCTCTCTCTTAATAAAGATCAACTAAAATGACAGAGCAATATGATTTCTTCCCATAGATATCATAAATGGAAAGCCAAGCTCTTGCAGTTGGAGGATGTATTAATTTTGCAAAAGACTACGAGAACCTACTTGAACATTCTGGCTTTAATTTTATCTATAGGATATTTGGCTCAAATACACGTGAAATATATACAAGATGTGAACACACAGGAATGCAAACAACCTAAGACAAAGCAGTCTCCAAGTAGGATAAAGATGAACCAGCTGTTAAAAACTGCATCCTAGTGTATGGGAACTATTGAATCACAACCTGAACCACTGATTGATCACCTGAGGCAAGGACTGATCAGCCATGGGAGAACAGGTGAAGGCAATTCAGTGTGTGACTGGAAGGGGTGGAGACTGGCTGCAGCTCTCCAAGACCCCATTTAAGGGCTGACTGCCCCTGAGAAAGGGTCTCTTTCTGGAGATTGTTCCTCTTGGAGTCTTTTTCTGTAAGCCCAGGATGTAGGTAAGCTTTCCATTCATTTCTGATTATCCTTCTCTAATGTGATAATCTTTCCAGTTTATCTTCTCTGTATGCTTATTGATTATACATCTACTAATTCTTGTATTCAGGTTTGGTGAGCCTAGACTTCACATCCAGTCACGTTCCTTTTCTGTCCTTCAAATTATTTTTTTTTAATGGGAAGAACAGATTCATTTCACACAGAGACTGTTCTTGGCAAATTTTAATTTGTTGAGAAAACAAAATATTCAAACTTGGATTAAGCTAAACCAAAATTATTTTCTTTTCAGAAGTTGTGAGCTGAAAAAGCAGTTACTGGCTAGATCTTGTTATAAATGAATAAAATGTCTCAAATAGTATGGTAGCAGTTCTTGAATTCAAACATCCTGCTTTTCAAGGAAAACTTCACTATGTAATTACTCACTGAAAATTCTTGCGTTTTTGTATTGTGCATCTTTTGTTGTTGCACATTTATCACATATTGTGAGAAAAGAAATTGAAATGCCAGTACCTCTTGTGAAGGTGTCACTTTTCTTTCAAGTATGTTATTTCCATGGTGGATGATGAATAAACTGGCCCAAAGACAAGAGCTGAAGAGGAAAATAGAGACTATTTTAATTAAGAAATATTTGTGTGGATGATGGCAGAAGCATGTCTTCGTGTGCTAAGCTCAGGCAGCATACTGTAATTATATCTATGCAGTAAAACTTTCTCAAAAGTTATCTTTTCTGGAAAAAAAAAAAAAACAAAGCAGAAACATCTGAGCTGAGTTCTGAAATAATCAAAATAACACAGTCATGCTTCTGTATGCTGCCAAACCGCCACTACGAAGAGATCATCTTAGGAGATCCTTGTGTTTTCACAGGATCTGCTTCATTTAATCAAAGAATGCAAACACTTCTTCCGAAGGCATCAACTACAGCAACTGGTTATGAGGACAGTCACCTCATTAAGTAACCACACCCCCAGGGAGCAAATAGCCTGTAGGAGTAAGGGAATGCTGCTAATTGGTTTGCCTTTCACTTTGTGTTTTCAGGTTAACACTGGTGATCGTTATGCTAAGAAAGACACAGGAAATGCTCTGGCAGATTGTGAAGGGCTGCTGAGGGAGCTTTGGTGAAGGTGAGTGTCAGTGGTTATCGCTGTGTTCTGCAGTTGTGTAATGTTAGTCACGCTAGTCTTCATTTAACACTGTTATGTGTGATTGGGTATGGGCCATGAAGGCTTGTTTCTTCAGACACTGTTTTTTTTTTACTGGTCTCATTAAGTATGCTTTAGGGAGTTCCTTTGTTTTCCGTTCTCTTTTCCTATCTGCACCAATGCTTTTCTGCCTGCAGGCAAACTTATTACCAGTTACTGCTATAAAGATGTCACTGTGATCTTGCTGCTGGCCAAACACTAATCAGACTTTCTCCATGACCAGAAAGACGCTACGGCATTGTTGCTGGAAGGAAACTTGATAATGTGGGTGGATAGAATGGTAAATAACACTGAATCATTTGGTCAATGGGCCACTGTCAGGTGCATTTATTATAGCTGAAGTCATGCTGCTGTAATTATGCATAGTGGCTGTGAAAAGTGTGCAAACACGTTTGGTGTAAGCAATTGGTTCAATACTGTGGCTAAGAAAGTTGAGTCACCAGGATGCACGAACAGCTGAAATCTAACTGGTGCTGCTGACAAAGTCTGCAAAGTGCTGTCCAAAATATGTCATGTCTGGAAGTGTTCTAATCAGCAGCCACCAAAAAAGTTTGGTGCACGCACCTGCCTGCTAACTGCTGGAAATGTGCAGAGAAGTTTGCAATTTTCTCTGCAGAAGAGTAAAGGTCACTATGGAGTAGTATTGACAAAAATGTTCAGCCTCTGTAAGGCACAACTCAGCAATGTTTCAGGAAAATGCATGATGCTGAAGAGACAATCCCTTGGGTTGCAGGTTAAAATGGAGGTCAAGGCTATCACAGTTAGAAGGTAACAACCATCCGCATAATGAGTTTCTGGTTTTATTTCACTTCTAAAACAGGATTTTATTGCTACCTGACTTTTTGATAGTTTGAGCAGAGAGATAGTTTGGCCATGGCTGACTTTGAGAGGCAGTTGAAGTATCCTTGTTCACCACTTCCAGACTAAATTAATGACATAAAATTGAAAAGGATACCAGAGATTAAAATGAATTGAAAAGTGCTCTTTTCCTGGAGTTTTGGCCTCGTAAATGATACTGATTACTTTCAAAGCATCTTGTTATAAGTGTTAAATTTCTTACAGAACTTCATAGATACTGAATACAGTGTTTAAAGGGAGCAATAAGTTTATAGACTGCTTTTGCTTAGTGATGGATGAAATGCTTAACTAAAGTCCTTTAGTTTATTGTGATTAAATAAAAAAAAAAAAGTTTCTAAATGTTCCTGTACAGCTGAAAATAAAAACCAGGTACAAGTTCCCTGATCAGAGTGAGCTTTTGGTCAGATTGTATGCAAAAATGTCTTTGTGTAGCCAAAACCCATGCTACGTCATTTGGCAAATCTTTTATTGGTATTAGTCAGCATTTACTTGAAGAAAACCTTATGTATTTCTCTACTGGTATTTTGCCATGGAGATATAATCACTAATCAGGCAGAAACCATCTGACTCATCTCAGTGATATGGTTGTCTGGTCTCTGTTCTGGGAGGAAAAGAACAAGTCCTTGAAAATAGTAACCATTCTGTATGAAGTAATTTGTTAGTGGCTTGAAAAATTGCTGCTTTTTCTGGAGGCATATGCATTTTGAATCAATTCCTCACAGTATATGAAACACATCTCTATATTTTAGAAAAGGAAGCACGTTTCATTTTCTAATAATTGTCCTTAAGTTCAATACAAGGCTGTCCTAAGGGATCTTAGGACTCCAACAAAACTGTCTCCATAGAACCAATCTGATGTTTCAGGCACAAAATCTCTTTAAGATCACAGAATCACAGAATGACCAGGGTTGGAAGGGACCTCAAGGATCATGAATCTCCAACCCCCCTGCCACATGCAGGTCCACCAACTTCCCCATTTAATGCTAGACCAGGCTGTCCAGTGCCCCATCTAATCTGGCCTTGAACACCTCCAGGGATGGGGCATCCACAACCTCTCTGGGCAGCCTGTTCCAGCACCTCACCACTCTCTCTGTAACAAATTTCCCCCTGACATCCAACCTAAATATTCCCTCCCTTAACTTAAAACCATTTCCCCTAGTCCTGCAGTTATCTACCCTTTCAAAGAGTTGATTCCCTTCCCTTCATGTATTGAAATGCTGCAATGAGGTCACCCCGCAGCCTTCTTTTCTCCAGGCTGAACAAGCCCAGCTCCCTCCTCCTGTATTCAGAGAGGAGGTGCTCCAGTCCCCTGATCATCTTCGTGGCCCTCCTCTGGACCCTCTCCAACAGTTCCAGTTCCCTGTCTTTTTTGTACTGGGGGCTCCACACTTGGATGCAGTACTCCAGGTGGGGCCCCAAAGAGCAGAGTAGAGGAAAACAATCACCTCCCTGTCCCTGCTGACCTCCCCTCTTTTGATGGAGCCCAGGATACCATTTGACTTCTGAGCTACAAGGACACACTGCTGGCTCATATTAAGTTTTTCATCTATCAAGACCCCCAGGTCCTTCTCCACAGGGCTGCTCTCAAGGACCGCTCCTTCCAGTCTGTATGGATACCTGGGATTCCTCCGGCCCAAGTGCAAAGCTCTGCACTTTGCTGTGTTGAACCTCATCAGGTTCACCCGGGCCCACCTTTCTAGCCTCTCGAGGTCCCTCTGAATGGCATCCCTTCCTTCTACCATGTCGACCACGCCACTCAGCTTGGTGTCATCAGCAAACTTGCTGAGGGTACACTCAATTCTGTCACCGATTCCTACAGTACTTCTTTACTTCTTATGATAGTATGATCCTCCAGGGAAAAACATTAGGAAAATAGAATAGGAATGAATAGAACAGAGTAGGAAACATAAAATTGGGGATTTCCAATTCTATTCTATTGAATATGTAACAATGTATGGTTTCCCTGTTGCTGAAAGACAGTACATGGTGGTTGCCACTGGCCAAGTCTATGCTTTTATTGATCAGAGTTGGAAAAGAGCACTATCATCTACTACAGTCATCAAAACACCCCCACCTTGCTTTCTAACCCATGTCCTCCAGTGCTGCATCCACAAGTTTCTTAACAACTCCAGGGACAGTGACTCCACCATCTCACTGAGTAGCCTGTACCAGTGCTTCACCTTGAGGCCACTTCCTCTCTTTCTATCAACATTATCAAGGAGAAGAAGCTGATACCCACCTGGCCATAACTTTTTTTGAAGTTTCAGTAGAGAGAAATAAGGGCTCCCCTGAGCCTCCTCTTCTCCAGATGGAAAAATCCCCATTCCCTCAGCTGCTTCCCTAAGAGGTGTGCTCCACTGCCCTTCTTTGGACAACTCTTTAGTAAGCTGTTTCTATTTAAAAAAAAAAAAAAGAGTAGAATGAAAAATTGAGAGTTAGAGAAGTTTTCTTATCTGCTATCAAATATCACAGTTTATTCATATTTAATTGCTTTCTGCCTCAAAAGTTTTCACTGTAGATGTAGAGTATCTGTGTGCATTTTTCTGATAAGTGGTGAATGGGGCTCTCTAACCAAAACAGGGTTGATCTTCCTGTGCAGTCGTCATAGGCCACTAAAAGCCTGAAATGGCTGGATGTTCCCGTGGGACGGCCCTGCACTTTGGTATCACAGAGCTGCACAATATCATTCCCCACTGACAACACTTGTCCTTGAAATGAGAATCAAGGGGCAGACAAACTGCTGTCAAGAGCAGTAGAGCTGTTAGTGGGTAGGATAAATGTCAGTGAGATCAAAAACAATTTTGTAATCACCATTTATTTTGCTTCCTTTCACTTTGTTGGTATTTAATTAACTTTATAGATTTCTTCAGAGACTATTCTCATGCATTTCTTCTGATGTGAAATAAAAACATTTCTAATTTTCTTTCTTGAGGGTTGAAGTTTACTATCAGTATTCAAACCACCACCTGTTTTAGTACTAGTAATTACTTCAGTAATCAGGAATACTCTGAGAAGCATCAAAGTAATCTGATATAAAATTTCCAGTTCAGATCTGAAAAAATGTTCCATGCATTTGCACAAAGAAAAAAAGAAATCCTTCTTCTGAAGTTATTACTGAAATACCTTTCCAATATGGAATTCTAACTGAATCATCTGAAATGATCAAAGACTTATTTAGACTCTTGACAACAATGTTTGGTGTGAACACTGTCAGTGTAACTTATGATTTTTTGCTTTTTGTAATTTTTACATTTTACAGTGCACTGAATATAAACAGGAAGGATATATACAAAGCACAAAGGAAAGATCAAGTGAGTATGTTACTGTAAAATCCTGTTAAAACTGAATGACTTATTTCCCCCTTTTTCAGATAAGCTCATTCTCACTTTCTTATATAATAGTTTAAAATGTTTCAAAATATTTGTAGCATTTATTAGACAAAGTGTTGAAGAACTCAACCTTAGAGAGTGAGACTCTTGAAACAGTGAAAAACAGGGGAAAGGGGAAGGAAGGATGAAACCTAGCCAATAGAAATTCAAATCTTCCAGTTCTGACTGTTAATAAGAAAATGATGGAGTAACTCAGTGATTCTGAGCTCATTAATTTCTCATCCTCTTCTGTCCAGCGAAGACTTTTATTAATCATTGCTTTATAGAGCAGATCTTTACTTCATTTATCCAAGTGATTTATGATTACTTTCCTTTGGCATATAAGTTATGCAGACAAATTGCGAAGCATATATGAATTTCAGAAGATGCAAGAACCACAGTACCCTTTCTAAATCACTGAGCGTTTTATTAATGCATCCTGGTGGGCCTTTCTACATAAAGATGTAGCAGACAAGCAGGGGGGAAAAAAAAAAAAAGTAATTTTAACAAAAAAAAAAATAGATAAAACAGCATGCAGAGTCCAGCCTATAGTCAGAAACCTGCCACACATAATGACCTTGGCAACACAACTGGAAAAGTTGTTAGATTGTCTGTTTCTTACAGTTTTTAATGAGTTCCTCATTCCAAAGTACACCTTAAAAAACAGCTTATTCTCCATGATGCTTTCTTCCTTTTTATTCACATGTTAAGTCTCATGGTTACTGGAAAACATATACTACCACCAAACTGTTTAAGTCCAAAGGCACTAAATGCAAGATATCATGTTTCCTTTGGAACAGTCATTTAGGTACTGGATATTGTTATTACAACATTAGGATCTCATGAAAAACTTATTTATGTGACTGCACCTATGTGGCACAGAGAAGGTAAAACTATGTCAGTGAAAACCTCATAATGAGGATACCTAGAAGAAATTTGTGAAGTGGGGACAACAAAAAGGCAAATAGTAAGAAACATTAACAAGTTTACAACAGAATATTTATAACAAAATACCCCAGTTTTTCTCCAACAGTAACATAATGCAAACCTATATGACAGTTAACACTCCAGATGAGCCTAGAGAAGAGTCACACTTAGCACAGCACACCTCACCACTGCGATAGAAGAGTATGAGTGAAGAACCATCTCATGAAAATGATGAACCTCAGTAGTGATTTACTGTAGTTACAGTCTGCATATGTTCTTGACATTTTTAAAGTAAGCTTAAGGTAAAAATTTGAAGTGGAAAGATTTAAAAAAAGATGGCATGGTATTATAAAGAGAATATGATGATTAAGCTAGATCTTCGTAAGAAATACCCTTGAGTTCACAGGTGAAATCCTGCTGTTTTATTGCATGCTAAACCGCCATTCTTCTCCTCTATTGCAGGAGAATGACAGAAGATGAAAGGCTGTTACACTTCATCATTATAACTGAGTAGCCCTTCTCATTATCATCACTTTTCATTTTTCTAATGGAAGTAATGAAATGGTTACACTATGGAGAAATGCAGCAAGTATTCTATTAAGGATCAAATTAGCTAATATTTCCTTACATCTCTAAAGCATAGAACTCCCAAGACATCTGAATTAGATCAATAGAGTTTTATTGAATTGAATCAACAGATAACTGTACTCTTACTATCAAATTCTGAATGACAGAGTGATGGATGCTTGCAGCTGTTAATGCACAATGATTCCAGAATAAAATATATATATATAACAAATTGCATCTTAGTGCACTTTTGTTAGAAGTGATTTCCTTCAGAAAATCTATAGACATTACAGTTGTTAGTCAGCAGTTAACTATTGGCTGTCACCTTTTCTACTGGCTTCTATATAGACTTTGGTGTCAAAGAATATTTTGTGTACTAATAGAACTGCTTGTAATTTAATTTGTATCCTTGCCTCCTCATAATACTGAGATAACCTTCACTAATCCCTAGAAGATATTCAAATTAATGTCATCTTATCATGAAAAACAGTGCCTCAAATCCATCCTAAAGAAAGTTCTGATTAGCTACATCAAGGAATGGAGGGAGAGTAAGCAACAAGTTAAATCATTATAATGATAATTTGATACATTGAGCATTTAATGTTTACACTTTCCTTTGCAAAATGGTGCCTATATGCAATATTTATTTGTACTGGGCATAAAATGTGTTAGTAACAAGAATTAGCCTATTGGATTTTAATGATATAAATAACAAGTGAATTCAAAAAGCCAGAGCTGCACAGCACACCTTTGTGCACTAGAGGACCTAAAGCCATTTGTGCTTATAAATCCAATATGATGTGTGTTTACCAAAGAAAGGTCAGAACTAAGAGAACTAACAGCTATACCAACCTTCTGTTGCTCTCTCATGCCCAGGGAAAGAAGATGATTAACACATCCACAATTTACTTTGAAGACATTGCATTTTACTCCCTTACACAAACTGCAAAGTGCAGTCTCAGTATATTTTTTCTACGTGTGTTACAAGGTATAGGCTCTGAAATACTGAACACTGCTCAGTATGCCACTGTATGTCCAGTCTCTCCTAGATTGTTAAGAAAGTTACTTGAAAAGAGATGTTTGATTTTAAGTCTAAAAAATAATATCAATTTGCTTTATTCTGCTTTTTCATAGCATTAAAAAAGAATGGTGGCACATGATTTGTTTTCTGTATTGACAGAAGTCCTATCATTGTTATTCACTAGGACTTCTTTGTGTACAAAAATGTCTGCAAAAATGCCTCCTAGGCACCAAAACCAGTTTATACGCCATGCTTTGGAAAGCAATTTCAATGTGCAAACCCATGATTATAATATTGTCATAACCCTAAAGAAAACACATGGGGTTTTTTGTGTCTTTCTTTTCTCTAATCTGTTAGAGAAATGAACATGCAAATTTTATAATACAATAATAATCTGTTTGGTGTTGATGTTGAGAGGCTAGGAAACAGTGCTGTGCCCTCTGCAGAGCTGGGGAACTCTCTCTGCAGGAGTATGTAATGTTCCCACAGCTGATGCAATGGGACCAGAAGCTTGGCACAGTCTGGTGACATGGTCCTTGGAAAAATGTCAGAGAGAAACTCATGCTGGGAAAGAAAGCCACAGCACATGATGCTCCTACATACTGGTACCACTATGTGTGGGATGCATTTTTCTTACATCACAGGAAGAAGTTGCCCAGACACCTGTTAATGCTGAAATTCCTTATGTGTCTCTAGGTAACCATTACTCCAAATGTCCCTATTGCAGGAGTTTGTAAAACCATCCAGCAACATTTTAGAATTAGCTGGGATGCATAGGATATAAAGGCTCAACAGATGAATGGATGGGTAAATCTCTTAAAAATACGCACTGCTTGTAACTGCATATATATTAGGAGCAACACTGCTGTTTCTTAACTTGTACTAAGCAAAGGAAGTCATCTTTGTAAGCTATAGAGCTGCTAAATGTCCCACACTTACATGATGCCTTATTAATAGAAGACTCGCTTGCTCTGGAAGCAGCAAAAATTAAGAAGGTTCTTCGTGTGCGTGTATTGGATGAGGATAAACCGTGGGAAGCATATCTTCTGTTAGATTGTCTCTTACTCATCATGCATGACATCAGTTTTAATGGCCATTAGGGGAAAGTTACGCCTAGGTCACACAAAGATAAATAACAGAAATGTCAAATTAGGTAATGAATTCAGAAGTATTGTTACTCTGTCCTTTAAATCAATAATATAACTGCCTTCTGGCAGCTGTATCAACACATCCAGCAGTATTTTGGCTGATTCTTTTCTTCTTCAGCATGTTTTTTTTTTTTTTTTTTTTTTTTCCATTCTATGGTTACTCCTCTGATTGTCAGAATTACCTGCTTAACATAGACGTGAGAGCAGAAGCCAGTCCTTTAAATCTGAATTTAATTTACTTGAGCTTTAGTCTCTCACAGAAGTTTAGATAAGTCTCTCACAGAATGTCCAGGGTTGGAAGGGACCTCAAGGATCATGAATCTCCAACCCCCCCGCCACATGCAGGGCCCCCAACCTCCTCATTTAATGCTAGACCAGGCTGTCCAGGGCCCCATCTAATCTGGCCTTGAACACCTCCAGGGATGGGGCATCCACAACCTCTCTGGGCAGCCTGTTCCAGTACCTCACTACTTTCTCTGTAAAGAATTTCCCCCTGACATGGTGCACCATTTCACTTGAAGTATAGAAGAATCAGTCAAGCTCCATATATTATATAACTGAAAGAAACAGCTGAACGAAACAGGAAAGGTTTTGTAGTCAATGACTTTATCTTTTGGAATCTCTTTTTTCAAAGTGCTCTACATTATCCCAGAGATCAAAGTGCCATCAGTATCCATCAGTCACAGAAGGTGTAAACATGTATTGCAGCCTTTGTCATGCAAACTTTCCTGCAGAGAGCATTGGGAATATGACCAGCACCTACAACAACAGTATTTTTCCAGAAAAAGACAGACCTTTATTCACTGGCCAGTTTGCAAGCAGTGAGCCACAGCACAGTGCTTATGGTGAGCTCATCAAGCACACGGGGATCTGATGATTTTTCCTGTGTCTCTGACAACCTCCAAAATCTATGAAGACAACTCTCTAACTCCAGTGTGGTGTTAGAAATTGGCGTGCCTTTTTTCCTCACAACAGCACCCAGTGAGACAAACAAAAAAGTGTACCCTCTCAGAGTTCAGGTTCTACATTTGAACAGTTAAGACATATATATGCAGTACTTTTGCATACATACTCATTCTGGGCATGCTCACTAGTATCTAAGGTGGTCAAGTGCCCACCTGTTTCTCCCCCCTTTTCCACCATGAGCTTAATCACTGACTAGCTTTCACTTGCTTTTCTTCAATTTGGAAAATTTCCATTGCTTATCAGGCCATAATGAGCAAATATTAGAACAATGTATGTCAAATCTGAGGAAGATGTCCTTGCACCTGCTGAGGCAAAGAATGAAAGTGTTCTGTTATGACCCCTGTGCTTCTTGTGAGGCTAAATCACTCAGGCAAAAAGATAAAAGTATTCTATTATGTCACCACTGCAAAATTAATGAGGAAAACTTGACTACTCACCCACTAAAGTTGAAATGGAAAGTTTTAGAACTATCACATATGAATTCTTTCTGCTGAACTAATGCATTGGTTCTTAAACTAATGTACTACTGCCTATTTCTAAACAAACCAGCATGTATCACTGAGAAACCAAGTGCTAGCTCATCACTGTATTCAGGGGAGCGTTTTGATGGCTGAGCTGTGTTGGTGTGATGTACTCTATAGGGTATATTGATCACCATTAATCATCTCTTCAAATATGATCAGCTTTTTGCAAAAAAAAAAACAATCACAGAATCGTAGAGGTTGGAAGGGACCTCTAGAGACCATCAAGTCTAACCCATCCCCCTCCCTCCCCCCCCCACGAAGATGAGCTCCCTACAGCAGATTGCACAGATGGTCTTGAATATCTCCAGCGAAGGAGACTCCACCACCTCTCTGAGCAGCCTTTCCAGTGCTCTGTCACCCCTTTGTGAAGAAGTTCTTTTGCATGTTGATGCAGAACTTCCTATGCTCCAGTTTATGGCCATTTCCCCTTCTCCTGTCCCCACAAACCACTGAAAAGATGTTAGCCACATCCCTTTGACTCCCACACTTAAAATATTTATAAACATTAATAAGATCCCCAGATCTACAATGCCTCAATACGGAACCAGCAATGACACTTCTGAAATTTCTCTGCCAGTTGGCACTGCAGCCATAAAATTCATGCATTATGGAATGACAAAAAGAGTTCATGGTAAAGGTAAACAGTAAAGGCTAAAAGGCTAACCTCTTCTTCATTAGCTTTTCATACTGGGAAAATAACAGGAAGAATATTTTTAAAGATGACTGTAAGATTCAAAGATGCAGCTTTGCTTAACCAGCAATAGAAACATTTCTTTCAGAAGGTAGGCTTCAATGTTGAAAATTTGCTATTATAGTTTTTACATTTCTGTTCTGCATAATAGTATCATTAATGTCTACATTTTGTCTTTTCACAGTTATGCCTTGATAGAGATATAAGGATTCTATTTTCATTTCTGTTTTAGCACAGCTAAGGGGAAAAGAATGTCACTGTCTGCTCTGCTTAATGCAAATGAAATGCTCATTCTATGCATAATGTCAACTATAGATCAAACATTTGCTGGCAGTCATTGCAGGAAAGCCATCAGATTTAATCTATTATATTTAAGGAAGGAAAAAAACATTCAGAAAGGACTCGGTGAGTAGATAATGCATAATTCTCCACCCAAACATGCCAGAGACAGACAGATCAAATATCCAGGTAAGGAGAAAAATTTCACCTTTTGACAGTAGAGGCAAAGGACTGAAAACAGCAGAGCAAAGAGAATCAGACAGTACCCGAATCAACAGGAAATGAGACCAAAACTGAAGACTGGATGCAGCAGTTGTGAGAAAGATTTTCTTTGCCTGGGGTCTGACAGTAGTGATTTCTACAGTGAAGTGATATCTACCAACAGGCACAGATGCAATTGGAAATTGTGGCAGACCTCAGACAGAGGTTTTTGAGTGACGGAAAGGAACAAACAATCCAAAAGTTGTTGATCCCCAGAATGCTTTTTTTTTTTCCCCTAAGTAATGAGACGATCTATAGAAATGCGTAACATCTGAAGAGAGATTTAAATATAGCAAACAAGATACCATACCTTATTGCAGAGCTATAGGAATAGTATTTAAGGAAATATTATTAATGAACAGTAGATTGCACTTTTTACTTCATTAATAACAAGATTTCTGTATAAAGTCTAAGATGATGATCAGAAAAACTCAACACCACAAATACATTATTTAAGACAGAAAGACTGAAATTTAGTTGTTTTTGGAGAATTCAGAGCTTTTTGTGAAAGTTTTAGTTCTTTTAGATGGTGCTTTCTGAGCAAGAAATTTCAGCCATTAGTGGACATGATTACAAACTAAGATTCTGCTAAAGGTGAATAATTGTATGGTTCCATCCAAATTAGTATATTTGCATAATTTCGGAATAAAATTCTCACCCTCCAGAAGAACAGTAATTCAGTCTGTTGCCTCAAGATGTTAAAAGAGGCCTTTACTCTTTGTCTTAAACCAAAGGTAGCAATTGATTATAACATTTGCAATCCTGAATCATTCAGTCAAAAGGATGGGTTTTGACCTTTTTATTGTGTACAGTGGTTCAGTGAAAAAAAAAGAGGCTAGTTTCTGACTTCTGGGACCTGGTTTTAAACTGTGAATAAGAGTCCAAATAATGATTTCATACTGCAAGTAATTGATGAGAGGAATTACAGGAAAAAAAAGGTGCTTTATTTATTACTACATCCTTCAACTAAGCCAAGGTATCACTATTAATAGAGATAGGTGTACAATTATAATAAACACATTCTTTATTATAGGGATTATAAGAATTTTCATTTGGAGTTAATGATGTTGATACTTCATTGAACATCATGTTACCATTTTATAGATCTTTGAAAAATAACATTTTGCTAAAAGAAGAACAAACATTGCCTTTGAGATAATTGACATTTTTTTCCACTCAGAGTTGCATTATTTCACAAGTGTCTTGTAAAAATTCAATAAAGAAAGAGAAGGTAACTGAAGAGCTTATTTGAAGAGCACACTGCAAGTTTAATTCTTAATAAAAATCATAATGAAAATAAGTTAATTGATAATGACTTTAAAGCTTACTCTTGTAACATTAATTCTTTAGCAGTATTTCAGTGTGGGAAAAAAAAACAGGTGTAAGAAATAAAGACTTGGATCCTGAGCATGTTTGATGTCTGGGAAAGACAGTGGAAACAGAGCAGCCATGCTGTGATACTTCACTGAGATAGACTCCTAACATCCACCAGCTCTAAACTACAGATGACATCGTTGCATTTAATAGTCCTTGGTGGAATTTTATTCTGCTATTACCTGTAACTTTTAACTCAGTCTGGAATTCACAATGTGACCCACAGCTTATATATTCTAGTTGCATATTTCACCCATCTTGCAGGAGGCCAAAACGCGGTGTCTCAGAACATACTCCCTTATACAGTGAAGTCAAAGTGTTCTCAGAAGAGTGTTCCTCCCTCCAGGAGAGTTCATCAATATCTATCAGACTGAAGGAAATAAAACTTGTATCCCACTAATTAATACCTCAGGCTCTTATTGTCTGCCTACTGAGATGCACCTGGCTGATGGAGGTATCCTGAGGAAAGGGACCTGATGCACCAGTTCAATAAAAACTGCACTGTGTCTCCAGCATTCCCTTAAGCATTGCTGTTGCAGCCATTTAATCTAAAGCTCAGCTAGTACCCAAGATACACCAAATGTAAAACTACTGTTTGCAATACTGTCTTCCATATACATTTAACAGGATACAGTACAGCAGACATGACAATTGCTTAGGAATGGACTGAAAATAAATCTAGAGAGATTGTCAAAATATTTTTTATTAAGGACCCGAGCACTGCACATTTTTCCATTCAACTTCCAACACTTTTATTTGGAAGAATACTGTGAAGCCTCTATATCTACCATCTGAAGGTCATGACTTCTCCCTGTTAATACTCACGGCAGTTCTGGCATCTTCCTACCAGACTATTTTCTTTTTACAAAGTAGTTGGAATAATATTATCACGATTTATTTTTACTTTTCCAGTAAAATAAATTTGTCGGGTCTCACTGGAAAAAAAAATGAATGTACAAACACAACAAGCTGTCAAAATTGAACCTCACTCATTGCTGAAAAAAATTATGAAAAAAAAGTTCTTTTGTTGGACCAAAAGAACAAGTGTGTAATTTGTAAGATGTTTAAATGAGATTTTGTGTAAATTAATGAAACTGGATGAATTCTGTAGATCCAGAGAGATACTTAAACAGACACACGATGCAGAAGGTTGCATTCTCCTGTTAAGTAATTATGGTTTTATATGCTTGATATGTTTTATAAAGACAAGTGCACTAAGAGCATCCAAATCTTGGAGTGATAATGCAATGGGGAGATGCATAAGAAAAATATAAGCCTTTTTCAGATATGTAATATGCTTGTAATGGATACATTTCTTAATTATTTACAGTATTTTTCTCTTCATATCAAATAACTGATTTTAGAAAAATCTAAGGTCTTGCAAATTCATCTGATAGAGCTTTGTATTCCCATGTTGCAGTGGAACAGCTGGCAACCACTTCTGGGGCAAAGCTGTAGCATTTTCAGTAGCTTTGCAATCAGTCTTCCATAGATTTTACATCTGCTGGAAGATGTAGGTTTAGTTCATTTCAGTCTAGAATAAAGAAGTTGGGCGGAATAAACAGGGCAGAGCTTTTCCCTATAGAAATGAAATGAACAGAGTGACTCAAAATTTGGCATGGAATTAGCACTTCGGGTGAAAGGAGACTGAATAATGAGAAATAACCTTACATTTCTTAGGATTTACATCTCTTTCAAAGCTCAACAGTAGTTCAGTATTCACTTACTAATGGACTCAGGAGGAAAGTTAGCTAGATCTCACACAGGTTGATACAACCTGGCCAAGAACTTGCTTCTCAGTGGGAGGCTACTTGCTTTGCCTATCCTCATAGGAAAGAGGGCAATCTCTACTTGCAGCCTCATAGACACTTGCAATTTATGATAACATATAAAGGGTTCCTGTACTCATTTTCAAGACATCCCATCTTGAACCTGACCTTTTTTTCCAGTTACTGCTGTGAAGTTTCCCAGCCATTGCTCTCACACTGCATTCCAAAAATATATTTCCCAATGATTCATGTGTACTTAGTGTTCTATCTACACTCCCCCTTTATGGGTTCTATTTATCCTCCATTCTATTTTCATGTCAGCATGAGAACAGCCTTTTGCTTTTATTCACCTTTTCCTATATTCTTGCATTTCTTTTTTCCCTTCCCACCAGCACTGTGGCCATCACAAATTTTTGAACTAGTTTCTACCTGTATAGAAAAAGAAACTCTACTGATACTCAGAAATTGACTTCTATTCCAGTGAACCTCTAGTGAAAATAGTATTTTATACTTCCTGAAGTAGAAATTGCAGTAACATAGAGCTCTTGAGTGAACTGATTCTTCCCCTAGGACATCATTTAAAATTTAGAGTTAATTCTTGGCAATTTTTGTAGTTTTACTTGTTTTACTTGCAGGCTGAGTATAGGAAAGATCTACGTGTAAGACACCTTCTTTATTTGATTATCTTTTGATCTAAAGAGAGAAAATGGCTCATCAGCTATTTAATATCAGTCACGAACAGCAGCTAACAAGATCTTATTAACATTACTGTTGTTAAGATAGGTTTGTCTTAATATGTGTTTCACCACAAAACAACTCTAGAGAACAATGGCAAACAAAATAGACTTCTACAAATGAGAGCAAATGAAGCTCATCTCATATGAATCCCTTTCCTAACCCACTCAATATCCATCAGTTATTGAGATTGAGGCATGTAGAAGGAAGATACCATTACATCCTTGTCTGTCTACATCACTTTAGAACTTCCAAATCAGTCCACAAGAATGGAATGCTTTCACCATCATCTAGTAGGAAACATGCCAAAAGTTAAGGTCTGATTGATTATGGCTCTTTTCGTCTAAGCACATAAAACTGGAACAGTGTGACATGAAAACTGTAGTTTATTATTGAAGGAGGTGTCTTTTCTGTGACACATTAGCAGTCACTTAAGTAAAAAAAAAAAATTTAAAAAGAAAGAACAAAACAGAAGTAAGAATAAAAATAAAGTAAGCAAGCAACCGAACAGAAAGAAAGAAATGAAGATAACAATTGCAAACCAATTGGTAAATATAATTTTTTTTCCCCAGTTAGCTTATCAATAGCAGCATGTAAAGATGTGTTCCCAAGACTGAAAATGAAATGTTTTCATGAAATTTTAGAGATATCAGATATCTGGATAGGAAGACTGAACTGCAGTTTGATCTTTCCTCCATCACGTAATACGATGCGTATGCCATACCAGTGACAGCAGTGGTTCTTTTTTAGATATTACACATTAATTTCCCTGATATTTTCCCATAGATATGTGATATTTATTGATGTTTTCCTCCTCAGAAGCTTAAAATCATGGAATCACCAAGGTTGGAAAAGACCTCCAAGATCATCTAGCCAGCTGTCCACACCTTGAACCAGCCAAGACCTTTTGCTACATACAACTGGAAATTTCCTCCAGCAAAGAGGGAAAGTGTAGGGAATTGATCTTCCATCAGACAGGACTTCATCCTTTGTGATTCTGGTTCAACACAAACTACACAACAGTACCCACTGGAAGACACCTATTAACAAGCAAACATCAACTGCTGGAAGAGTTTATTTGGAGTGTTTAGAAATTATTATTCTATTATTCTCTGTTGTGAGATACAATTAAAAAAAAAATCATGAGAATAATTAAGCATTGGAAGAGACTGGCCAGAGAAGAAGTGACATCTCCCTCACAGGAAATACAAAACACTTGGGTTGATGGGGCACTAGATAAACTAATCTAAGGGCACCAGCTGCATCTAAGAGGAGGTTATTGAGCAGAGGGCAGAACATGTAGGTGGATGTCCCAGTTGAGGTTGACCAAGGCAACGTAAGGCTTATTAGTACTCTCAGAGTCCTGACAGGTTCTGTGATTCTGCAGCATGTGACATTTTTAATAAAAACCCATACTTTCAATTCTGCATAACACATCAGTAAAAATGCTATTTTAAAAAAGGTTTCTGCTTTTTTCTTTAGCCTTGAAAAATAGAAAAAAATCATATAGAAACATGTACAATCAATAAGCATATCGAGGTTAGGCTTAGTAAGGTTATCATGATGGAAAGATAATCAAAACAAATGAAAATGCACACCAATATCATAGGCTTGCAGTAAACTCCATGAGACACTATCTCCAGAGAGATCCTTCCTCAGTGGCAGTCAGCCCTTAAACAGGATCTAGGAGAGGTGGAGCCAGGCTCCACCCCTTCCAGTAGGGCAGCTGAATTGCCATCACCTTTGCTCCCATGACTGACTGGGTGCTTACCTCACGTGGTCAGAGGTTCAGGCTGTGATCAACAGCTTCCATACAAAATGCATGAATGATACTCCCCATTTTGGTGGTGTTTGAGGTAGACTCCCTCAGCTGAGTTGTGATTATATCCCTCTAGTTAAACCCTGTGCAGCAAATTCTAGTGTTTCTTTTGGAGGAAGGGAAAGAACATCTGCAGTCTGTCTTGATTCATCCCTCCCAGCTTTATGTATCTAAGCAGGATACAAAAGTTTTAAATCTAACAACCTCCATAGTTCACAGAGAGGGATATGCATGTCTAAAGGGTGTTTCAGCCAACCTTGAATCTGAATGACCCAACAGAAACTTGACACACAGACACGAGATCTAAGATTTATGTTCCATGTGGATTTCTATGTTTTGTTTATGACTCTAATTCTTAACATTTAAATAGAAAAAAAACTGGTGGTTAGCAAAGTTACTGCTAGTATGTTATACAATATACCTGATAAATGAATAGAGAAGGATACCAGCTGTCTTAATTATATCATTAGCTGCAGCTAAGGAACTATAACTTGCAAACAATCCCTTCTTGGTATTCCTTAGTATATTCCGCTTTGCATAGCCATAAGGAAACATCTGGCTGCTAATTTCTACCTGTTTCTGTAGTTGTTTAACAACTTCTAAAGTACACTGGTGCTTCAGAAGACTAAGGACTGGATGTTGCCAATAGCAAAAGTACTTAGCAGAGAATTCAGGAAAGCAGCCAAAAATGCACAAAGACCAATCTCCAAACAGAACACAGGTAACCAGCTCATAAACAAATGCAGTCCAATTTACATAAAGCAGCTAAGCATAAGTTGTGTTGAATCAGTATCTATCCTAAAGTCAATTGTGGGCAAGAAAGAGCCTCAGATTTAAGGTCTGTCAGGTTAAGTGCAGACTGCTTTAGAAGTTAAGAACTAGTTTGTTTCCTCTATGCAGCATACCTTATGAACATGACATTCCTAATGATTAAAAAAAAAAAATCCAGGGTGCTGCTCTCCCTCATTTAAATGGAATAAGTCTGGTCACAGAAGTAGATAGACAACGTCTAGGGCTGATATCTAGGACTGTTTTTCCAATGACAGTCTGGAGCCTAAAGAATGCACATAATGTGGAAAGCATTTTTGATACTTCAAAACTATCTTCATATATCTAAAAGTTTGAAGTAAAAGTATTGGTCTTAGTGTGGTATTATAAAATTTATTATTGCCAGTAAGTTTTAAGACATTTAGGAAAAGAAAATTACTTGAGTCACTCAAGAAGCTCAGATAATATGCAATTCAAATTATTTCTCAAGTCTCTTAGCTTTCTCTTGCATGTTTTGAAAGCCCTCAAGCAAGCTTCTCATATACAGCGAGTGGGTGAGCGTATTGTGTGGGCTGTCACTGTGCCGGTTTTTCTTCAGTCAGATGTTGCCTAGAAGCAGTAGACAGGAAAGCATTGGTGGGTAACATTGAAGCTACTTTGCTGGAGAAGACAGCCCACACATTTTAACTTAACACCAAGAAGATTCCAGTACCCAGGCAGATAAAAACAAAGCTGAGAAAAAAAAACAGCTTAATGGACAGCAGGTGTTTTTCTCATTTATTGATGCCTGAAAAAATAACATGAAGTTTCCATGTACAAGTTTAGAAAGCCCAGAACTTAGGAAACCATTGCAAATATTTGAGTGGTGCTACAGAAACCACAATAAAGCAGAAAAATGTGCTTAGCTTTCAGTGCAAGGCAGTTCCTATTTCCACCCAGATGCTGTTACACCCTGCGTTCAGTTCTGCACTGGCTAGAAAGTGTGGAACATATTCTAACCCCAGCATTGTCACTGAAGTGGCAGTGGCTCTCTAAACTGCTTCTGCCCAGCCTCACACACACATTGCTGCTCTATGCAGAGGGCTGCCTTGCTTCAAATAGTCCTGAGGCTGCCACACATATCTACAGGGATGTTTAGTCACTTTTTTTCCTCAGCTTTTTTAATAAGACAAATTGTTCTCAGAGTACCTGGCCCCCTGAGTTGGAAAAGTGTAAGAGACTAGATGAAGTCCCTATAATATAACAGAAAACTGTCAGCAACATCATGCATATTTTGGACATTCATAAGTCTATGGAATCAGACAGGTTTCCTCAAAGGATACTGAAGTAGCTGGTGAGAGTGATCACTGAGCCACTTTCAATAATTCAGTGGCAGCCCTGGCTAACTGGGGAAGTCACAATTTACTGGAGATTTGCAAGTGTGACTAATAAGCTGCCTAGGTAGAGTCTCTGTCCCTGGAGGCATTTAAGGAATGTGTGGAGGTGGTACTAATGGGACTTGGTGGGTCAGGTTAAGAGCACTTGGAGCTCTTGAAGACCTTTTCCAGGCTAGATTATTCTGTGACAAATCTAAGCATCATCCTTTGTGTGACTTATAAAAATACAACTTTCCATTTCTGATATGAAGATTTTGCTGTCTTAAAAAAAGGCTTACTTTTCTCATACCCTAATATTTTCATTTCTGTTTGAAATCTCCTTTCAACCCTATCTTTAACCGAAAAAACATTGTGCTTGTGAGCCAGCACACCCTGCTGGTAGACCAAGAGAATATGAACATTATGGCAAAAATAAATAAATAAACAATACAAAAATAAAGCATGACACACAATTTAAAAACAATCAATTGTATCTTGTGAGAAAAGAAAACAAACCCCAGTCTTCCTGCACAGCACAATTTGTCAATAGTTTTATTCATCTAACTATATTCAAAAGGATTTGATTCGTTCTATCAAAACTATTCTTTATTTTTACATTTGTCTCAAAAGGAACAAATTAGACATGAGGTAACTAGACCACAGTGTGCAATGCTCCAATAGGTTCAGATTCAGCTATTATCTTTTCAAGCTTGAAAAATGAGAAAAGAGCTTGAAGTATAACTTCAGCCCCACTCCTTGAATGTAGGAAACTGTAGGCAGAGAGAAACCCCTTGAATCCAAGACTGACTCTGGGGCTCTAGTTCTGATCTCTAAAAAGAAGTCTTGAGAGCCAACGACCACCGGTGTTTCTTGTGTTCTTTGCTTAATTGCTGAGGAAAACAGCTCTGCAAATTTTAGCACCAGCTATTGCCCAGCTTCATAAGGAGGAGCTGAGCACCCTTAATTTACCATATAGACAGTTGTTACCTAACGCATTCTCTCTGATATTACAGATTTCTGAAGTGCTCTTAAGAGTTTATAACTAGCTTTGCTGTGTCACCAAAAAGCCCCTAAATCCAATATCTTTTGGTCTTTTTTTTGCTGCTTTTATGCTCATATCAGAGATCACTCTTATTTTGGATAACCTCAGTGACATTAATCTATGTGGAAAAGGGCTTTGGAAGAGGCAATAATAGAAAACAAGAGCAACAACTGGGAGAACAAGTTATGTATTTGTTGCAGATATCCATAAATACTTCTTATATATGTTGTTTTATATTTTGAACTCTTTGCAATATTATGTCCAGAGCAAAGCAGGTTGTCCCATGCACCATGGATCCAACAGAACGAAGTCACTTATGTGCGCGTCTCACATCTCTGCGAAAACCTTTACCACCACATCTTTCCTCCCTACCCACTTTCTCTATGCCCAACACAGCACGTCATATTTCTCATACTTCTTCACAATTGAACTGATCAAGTGGTGGTTTCTACTGTTGCTGATCCCAAAAGATGCACTGCTGCCTGATGAGGCAGTGACTGACACGGTGACAGGCCAGCCCTAGGCTAAATGCAGCATAAACCTGGTAAGCCCACAGGTTACTACAGTGTAACAAGCAACACCAAAATTCACAAAACCTCTTTCATCCTGCTCTCACAGTTAGTTAAAATTTACCATCAGGTTCAAAAGGTTCTAGGGAAGAAAAAAATGCAGGGACTGCTGAACACACAAATTAAGGAACACTCAGATCAATTAAGTTAATGGAATGTTTAGTTTCTTTTCTATAATTGATGTAATCCAATGGACATTGCTTTTCCAATTACTCAGCTAACATATAAGCTAACTTGTAACTATCAGAAGAAATTGTTGTACCTGTTCTGAGAAAGTTACATCTGTAGCCTTGATTTTACATGCACCAACCAGTTCCCTATATAGCAATAATTTTCAATTATGTCTGGAGTAAAGTCAGTCACTTTGCCATTAGTGAACTGGATCTGCCTAGGTTTAGTTTTAATGAAGCTGCAGGAGTTCTGTCTCTTGGGAAGATCTCATTTATTCATCACCTGTATCCTAAATTTATTCTCCTAATTTTGGAAGACCCAGCAAATCTGCCATCCTCTTTGCTCTCTTGTTGCTGTTTCTCACATTAGACTTTACATTCCTCAGGGGCTTCCCTATTAAAAACTGCTGCATGCAGCATATGTGAAAGTAAACCCAGTCTTCTAAATCCCTCACACTCTAGAGGTCACATATGCCGTATGCATCCTCTATAGCAAGGAATCTTCTGTATCTAATGAATTTTGCCAAATGGTTTCAACAGCCTCCAGCAGCTGGTCCACATAGTCTGTGTGGTGACAGCAAGGATATGTTGAAGCTTCATCACCCCTGCTAGGAATAGATTCTTTTTGAAAGTTATAGCCTCCTGCTTCTTCAACACAAAGAATTACACAGCACTAAAGCTCAAGAAGAGTGCAGGGAAGAGGTTGTTTTATCTCCACACCCGTTATGTACATGAAAGATCCTGTAGTGCTAATGGTATTTACATACACCTTAGAGAGGGCTGTATTCCATGAACCAGAAAACAGATGGTCAAGGAGGTAATTTGTGAAAACATCCTTCACCTTAAATACACCACTTACAATATCAAGTGCATTATCCTTTTCTTAGGTTAGAAAAATGATTGAATGAGGGAGTTTATGAATGAAGGCATAAAAACAAAAACAGACTTTTACATTCCAACTAATAAAAGCAGGAAGGCATTCTCCCACAACCCTTGTTGAGAAGCTTAATTTAGATCTGTAACTTGTTGGAAAGCACAGGAGAGCAGCAAGGTTCCAGGCTGCAGCAAGGAAGGGTTTACTCAAACGCAACAGCCACATGTACAGGGGGGGAAAAAAAAAAAAAAAAAAAAGAAAAAAGAAATGGACAAAAGCTGCTTACCTTCAGAAGACCTTCAATGTGCAGGAATCTCCAGCAAGATACCATTGCCTCCCCTGCCAGCCCTTACATGAGGTGAGTGAAGGGTGGAGCCAGGATCCATTGCTCGCAGCTGAGCTCCCTGGGTTGGCCTTGCCTTCCCACAGGTGCTTAATCCCTGTTTCAAGCCCTGACTTAGCATTTCTGCTACAGGATCTAATCTGTTTAGTGGCAAGACAAAAGCAAACAAAAACAACAAAAACTAATAGAAAAGACTAAGTCAGACATAAAATTCTCTGAAACTGTAAGAGAAAAGATCTACTTTGCTTTCTTTTTCAGTAAGGAGGGGGAAGATAAGGTTACAACAGAAACAAGGGGCTACTCAAACCATGCTGCACTGCAAACGAAGAAACAAAAAGTTGTATATCAAACACTGATTTTCCAGATAACTTCGTGCCGACTATGTCCCAATAAATGAGATCTTTCTTCTTAGCTTTATCGGAGATGACAGGTACTGAAATGCACAGCAAGTGAATTAAATTGCCGGAGTAAGTGAATTATATTGCAGATTTGGATCTTCAGAATAAAGTAAAGGCAATTGACAGAGGAGCAAGAAGCCTGAGTTAATATAATTCATTTTATTTTATATGTGAAGGCCTTCTCTTTCCAGTACTCTAAATTCTAATGCTTTCATTTCAGCTATATGTTTATTTAGAAATCATTTAAGTTTTATTGCAAACGCGTACTTCTTTGAAGTCAGTACTCACTTCAGTTACGTAGATTCCAGTACAGCAAATTATGGCATGTACACAGTGAAGTGAACTCACATAGCATTTAATCAAATGGAAGTGACTCTTCCTGAGTAGTACCCTTGAAAATGACATCACTGTAGACTATGCAATATTCAGATGATCATTTTATTGACAGCTTTGCATCCTCACTGTCAATTCTTGAAATCTCAAACCTGTTCCTGTCAGACTCCAGGTTGGTACAAAGATTTGACATTTACATTCATTACATTCCCTTTTTCCAGTTCACCAGTTCTCTTCACCTGCTAACCCTCTGCACTGCAGCTTAAATTTAATTAGCCATGAAATCTCTTCTAAGATAATGGTTAAGTCTTGAATCTGACACGTTGTATAGTCTTGAACAGAAGTCCATGCTCCCACTCTAAGGATCTAATGTGCAATTAGCATATGCTGCTCTTCATCAATATGCTGGAAAATGTCCCAGCCTGCCTCCTAATACTAATATTCCTACATTATAATCTGGTACTGTGTATTTGCCTCTGTCTTTTAATTTATTTTGTAAAATGATAATGTGTCATGTTTTAATATGGTGGTTATATAATTGTCTCTGTGACTAGCAATTTTTCAACTATGATTTCTTTTCCTAATAAAACTTACTTTTTCTGGAATCTAAACCATTCATGAGAATCCTGCAACCTAGACAAATGGGGAAAAAGTCAGAATACAATGTACTGACCCTCTTTAAAAAGAAAATGTTCATTTTTCAACTCAGAATGATTTATTTATGCAGCATAGCAGAATTATAGTAAAAAGTTACAATTTAAAACCCATTAAATTTAAAACAAGATGCTTTGATGCACTCAAACAGATCATTTTACTTGTATCCTTTTTTTATTCAAAAGTCTTTTTTTTTATGACTGAACAATATTCATCTTTAGAATATTTTCTTTGAGAAATCTCTTTGAGATTTTCACTTCTTTATGTCAGCTGAGGATGGATGATACATCTGAAATGTTGATGAATGGGGAACTGTTTCTTTCCAGACACTGTATTTCAAGATTTATATTTCAAGTCTTCTTTGGTGTGTTTAATGTCATCCTTTAAGAAAATCTCATTATTTTGCTTTCCACTGTCTGACTGTCTCCTGGTAGCCACCCCTCACTGTGACTGTCCTTGTTGAAAGTGTAGGTTTGAATCTTGGAAACACTGACGTGGGCATTTGATTGACATTCTGTTATATTTTAGGGTGAATTGATTAAAAAAAACCCTAATTTCCTTGAGAATCAGAGCCATTCACAAGATCCACATTCCCTAATGCAATAGCTAATCCTTCCTAAAGCTAATAACTACTATTAGCTGCTGCATGTGTACTTAATTTAAAATTTCCAGTAAGAACTGCCTACAGCATGACCCCTATGTCCCTGCAATAAAAGCTGTGGGCAAAATTTGCAGAAACTTCCAAGTCTGAAATTGCTTGCTGTCTCCTGAGGACACATATGTGAATGCTAGTTGATCTGAAGAATAAAGGACAAAATGCTATTAGTAGACAGATGACTCCCATTTCATAGTCAAAATCCATTGTTTTACAATGTGCTTATATTTCTAAATGGGTGACTTACTTCAGTAAGGAACTGCTGTTTCAGCACTTAGGAGAATTTAAAGCTGCTAAATGACTTTTTTTTTTTTTTTGATGCTATGTCTTCATTATGCATTTTTAGAATTCACTTGTACATTTCTTATTCTGTTATGCCTTGTTTGGCCAGGACTACTTCTGCTGCAGCTAGAAACCCTGGTATTTTTGCTAATATCTGGAGCTCGGTCCTTAATGCCATCACAATTTACACAAATATATTAAATTCAAAGTTGGTTCCACCATCTGAAATTGCTGCTTACAGAATGTATTTTTCTATTTGTAAACTCACTGCAAACCTCTCACTACAATGTCGGTGTGACAGAAGGCTGTCTGATCACACGAGGGGAAAAGTATGCAGGACTGGGCTGCAGATGGAATCCCCTTGCAATAAAGGTGTCTCACCGGTAGACAAGTCACCTTTGAACATTTGGTGCTGTAGGTTGTTTTCTTCCCAAGCATGAGACACTATGAGTCTGTAGCTGTAGGGACCGCAGCTCCATCACAATACCTGTGTAATAACAAATATGAGCCTGCACCAAGATGTGTTTGATCTGAGTCTCGTACAGTGTCAGTGCTCTGCTGTCATCAGAGCAGCTGAGAGACCTCCATGCGTCCAGCTGAGTGACCCAAGACAATGGAAGAGCTTTCTGAAACAGCAGCTGGAGGCCAGAGTAGCCTAGTGCATTGTAGATGGTACTAGAAATACTGGTATTTTTCAAAGTATTGAGCTTTCTATTTCCTACAGATTGACCTTCCTCCTTAGCATACCAAACATGGAAAGTCTGCTGTATTTGATTACTTGCTTATGTGCACAGATTCCAAAACCAGATATTGCCAACCCCAGTGAATCCACATGGTTAGGGTTCTCATAGGGTGTCATTTCCATCTGTCAGAATGAAAACTGTGTGTGGTGTTAATTATTTGTGCGCAATTAAGGATCATCACCACTCTGTTTATGAAGGTAATGCCTTCAGCTGCAAGGAGAGAAGTACTCAGTGAGGTGATTTCCACAGTACCCATGTCCTCCCTGGGCCATCAGCAGCCAGAAACTCCCTCAACGTCCACTGACAATATCACCCGTTCTAAACTCGTGAGCAAGTCCAATACTTGTGCAAGGTCCCAGAACATCAGCCCCTGCAGACTGGACAACAAGGCCTGATCTTCACTGCCTCCCTGTAGGGCCGTTTGTGTGCAGAAGTCAGCGGCACGAGGCAAAGCTCCAAAACCCCCTCCTGTTTCACAGTGTCTCTCTGACTTTACAAAGAAAGTCCAACCACTGCTCACAGATGCTTTTCTGGTTCTCTGAAACTCCTGTTTATTGATCCTTGAAGCTAAAATATGCTGCAAAGTCATCTCCCCCTTCATCTATTTAAAACATATCCTAACAACTTCAGGGAAGAGAGCTAAAAGCAAAGAGCCTCAAGAAACGTGGGTCTCTGAAGAAGTTCAGCTATATCATCTAAGTACTGCAAAATGTGACAGGAGCAATATGTGCAAGTGAAAGGAACAGGGATTTTATAGTAGAAACATGATGAAAGCAAGGATGTGAGGCATGAGGATGGTCGTGTTGGATAGAGATTAATAAAATGAAACATGATTGTTCTGAGGCTTACAGTCAGAATAATCCATCAAGAAATTCAATATAAAATTAATCTCACACATGAAATAAAGAAAAGGAAGAACTACTGCTTAATATTGAAAGTCAGCCAAAAAGTTCTTCTGCAGTCCTCAGAAAAGGTGATAAATGGTCATGGGAACTCCTTTCCTGCTTCACAGCAAAGGTATCCTGATTTTCCTCATGGCTGTTCATCAGCCATGATGTGAACAACAAGTCAGACAGGCTGAATGTGCAGCAAGCTGCATGGGACAGCAGCCAGCCCTCAGGAGCTGTGGAGCATGGCCTAGTAGACATGGCCACTGGTCTCACAAAGGAGAACCAGGATGGACAGACAGCCAGGCAGGTGTGCTATCACACAGCTACACACAGCAGAGCAGAGGGCAATCTATAGCAGGGGAAAAACACCTGAAAATCTAAGCACTACCAAGATGCCAAGGCTGAGTAAATTGGATGACTGTCACGCAAGCTCAGCCTGGCCTACAGAGCTCCTCCTGTGCTCATATTACAGAAACAAAAACCAACAGAGAGTGCTGCTCCCAAAGTACCTTAAATTAAAAAAAAAAAAAAAAAAAAAAAAAAAAAAATCTGACAGATGCAAAGCATGGTTACATTTTTCAGCATTTGATTCAGAACAACACAGCATAACAGCTGTCATGATTTAATGGGAATTTTTTTGGCATGACATTTATCTGTCACAGAATCACAGAATTGTAGGGGGTGGAAGGGACCACTGGAGATCATTCAGTCCACCCCTCTGCTAGAGATGGTTCCCTGTAATAGGTTGCACAGGAAAGTGTCCAGGTGAGTTTTAAATACCTCTGGAGAAGGAAACTCCACAATCTCCCTGGGCAGCCTGTTCCAGTGCTCATAAAAAATAGAGTTAAAAATGCTTTTTCTCATGTTTGTATGGAACTTCTTATGTTCCAACTTGTGCCCATTGCCCCTTGTTCTGTAACTGGGCACTGCTGAAAAGAACCTAGCTCAATCCACTTGACTACCACCCTTTATAAGTATTCACAAGTGTCTGTCTGTTTTCTATTCTCCAGGCTAAACAGTTCCAGGTTTCTCAGCTTTTCTTCAGAAGGGAGATGCTCCAGACCCATCATCATCTTTGCAGCCCTCCACTGGACTCTCTCTAGAATTTTCCTGTCTTTTTTAAACTGGAGAGTCCAGAACTGGACACAGTACTCCAGATACGGCCTCACCAGGGCAGAGCAGAGTGGATGGAGAAACTCCATTGTCCTGCTGGCCACACTCTTTTTAATGCACCCCAGGATACCATTGGCCTCCTTGGACACAAGGACACTCTGCTGGCTCATAGCCAACCTGTTGTCTACCAGGATACCCTGATCCAGAACTCCACTCCAACAGATCAACCCCAAACCTGTACTGATGCATGCTGTTATTTCTCCCCAGATGTAGGATTCTGCACTTGCCCGTGTAGAACATCATGATGCTCCTCTCCACCCAGCTCCTGCTTGGTGAACAGAAGCACAGCCTTCCGGTGTGCCAGCCACTCCTCCTGGTTTCATATCATCAGCAAACTTGCTATGGGTGGACTTCATCCCCTCATCTAGGTCACTGATGAAGATGCTAAACAAGACCAAACTCAGTACCAACCCCTACAGAACACCGCTTGCTACAGGCCTCCAGCTAGACTCTGCACTGCTGATCATAACACTCTGAGCTCTGTCAGCCGGTTTTCAATCCACCTCACTATTGACAATATGGTTGTCTCTCTATATAGCAAATGCATTGAAAAAAGACCAAAAGCTTTTACTCCTCCTGGTCTGAATTCTCCCTATTTTGTTACTTGAAAATGACAAACTATTGACTAGAGAAGATAACAATGTAATAAGAACGTGCTGAAGGCCATAGCTTTTTGTACTTCTTCACTTTCACAGGGTAGTCCTGCAGGCACTGTTCAGTCTTAGAACAAGTATCTGTTATATAAAAAATGCTCTTTTGTGTGTAAATCATCATTTCAGATGCTCACAGTACACAGTCTGACTTGTTGCTCGCTGCATTACCTGTTTTGTTGCTAGGAAACCTGAACATAAGTCAATTTGCCATTCAGCTTTTTGCTGCATGTGCAGTTGCATGGAAGAGAACCTAAACTGATGATTATCTTAAACAGTGCTCTCTAGTTTTTGCGTAACACTGCTAGAAGCAGGACATACGGGTGCCATGAAGTAACATTGGTTCTGTGTATGATGGAGACCTTCAAAAGCTCAAGAAGACAGAAACCATATTCAGCTTGGATTCTTTCACAGAGAGTTCACTCACCTGGAAATGAAAATTCACCTGTATTGTGCTTAGCTGCTCCATCAGAGCAGCACTGTACACTGCTGTTTTCAGTATTTGTACAACAACACATATGGCTCTAGCCAGAATCCCCACTCCATTGTCAGACTGAGCCCTTGCTTTGAAGAACTTATATTGTGCTGGCTCCATGATTTTAATCAAGAAATTATGACCTGTCACACTTTCTGACCTACTGAACAGGACAGGACGGTCTAATAGGAAAGGCAATACAACTTTGCTAACAGGGAGACTGCAACACTCGGGGGGCCACAGTGTAATTTCCCTATGATGTTGCTACAGTGCTTCCCAGGCTTAGTCAACTCATCAGGCATGGAATCTGATACCCTAGATTCACGTTGCAGTGGCAGTCACAAAGACCATTTTTCCTAACCATGGTCACTGAGAAAACCAAGAGTTTTGTGTTTTGGCCCACCCACGTAAATCCATAGTGATAATCAATGAGTGGTTTAGTTCTATTCCTTCAGAAAGGAATAGTTCCCAATGCAGCTAATTTTGAGAGTGATTGAGCAGATGTCTTGTGCTATGAAATAACTTCCTTTCAAAAACAAAGCAATATCTCTCAAAGTTTGCATACGCAGTGATGGCCCAAAGGCTGTAATGGTGACCTGGTAACATATAATTTTATTCTTTATGCTGCACTTCAGCAAAGTGAAACGTGAGGAGTAAATAAAAGCAGGCTTGTCTGCTCCACAAATGTGCACAGGTTCCAGCACACGCACACACATCTGCACACACACCCCTAAATGAACAGAGGAAAAGTTTACCATCAAACAACTCGTGAAGACTTTACCTCTGTGAAGTTTATATGAGCTCAATAAGTTCAGTGTTCAGAATGCTGTGACCTTTCAGCCTGAAGACTTGGGTAAAACCTCCTAACACTGCCACAGTGCCCTTCTCTCTAGAATAAGTCTTTAAACAGGTCACTAGACTTAGTGAAGCTGAGTGAGCTGTAAAGCAATGAATGAAAGCACGGATCTCATTCAAAGTCCTCAAAGATTCTTAAAAACTTTGACGCTACCACAAATGTTGTCTATTGATGGATTTCTTGAATTATTTTCTTTCTTTTTCTCTCTTTCTCATTCTTTCTTTCACACAATCATGATCATAACAAAAATGTGCATCAGACATACATTTTGAAATCTACAAAAATCTTTCTTTCGTATTTACTATCTCATTTTATATAGCTAAAATTCTTCTGAAACAGATGTTTCTGAATATTTTGTGGTTTATATTTGTGCTTAAATACGTTGCATCATGCTTTGCATTTGGCAAGATCTGTATGTGTCTTCCTCTCAGGGAGTATAGTATTCTATTATCTTAATACATAATAATAATGTAATACCATTATAGCAAACAGCTTCCTAGCGACATAACTTTTCCTTATGCTTTTTAAAGCGGTAGTTTTTACCATAAAAACCTTTCAGGTTATGTAAGATAATATAAAGGAAAGGGGGAATAAAAGAGAAGCACTACATAGCAAGTAAAGGCTGAAATATGGTATTCTAGAGTTACTTCTAAAGCAAGAGGATGAACATTAACCAAAGGATGTTGACTGCATTTCATACCAACTTTTCAAATACATCTTTTGTTATGCATTGAATTTACAACAGAACAGAAATGGAATTTTGGTGGAAAATATATTTGGGGATATAAAATTAAACATTTTGTGGATGTGAAAATCTGACAATAAAGAACAGATTGTAAAAGTATACATGTCTTGCAAATGTTTTGCATAATCACCCCAACTAGGCCCAGTAAAGACAGGTAGAAGTGGAAATGTCTACATGTACTCATAGAAGTATCAAACAGACAAAATCTTATTCAATTCATACATCTACTTGAAGCAGGACCATTGCTAATATAAGATTGGATGTGGCTTAATCTAGACCACCACTGAAATCTTCCAAAGACAGAGATCCAATAACCTCCCCAAGCAACCTCTTCCTGTCCTGCACCAGTCACCTAGAGTAAATGTTTTACTAATACCCACAGGAACCTCCCAGGCTCAATATATGACTGATGTTCCTTACTATGGCATGAAGGGACACTACAGGAATGCTGAGGACGGACTTTTTGTAAGGGCATGTAGCAACAGAACAAGGGGAAATGGCTTTAAAATGGTAGAGGGTAAATTTATATTGGATATTAGGAAGAAATTCCTTACTGTGAAGGTGGTGAGACACTGGAACGGGTTGCCCAGTAAGGCTGTGGATGCCCCCTCCTTGGAAGCATTCAAGGCCAGGCTGGATGGGCCTTTGAGTAACCTGGTCTAGAGGGAGGTGTCCCTGCCTACAGCAGGGGGTTGGAATTAGATGATCTTAAATGTCCCTTCCAACCCAAACCATTTTGTGATTCTATGATCTGGCATGAACTGGAGGACTTTGGCTCCATTATCTTTTGAAGGCTATTTCAGAAGTTGTGGGTATCTGATAACTCACCTGTTTGCTTCTCATCACAACAAGGCACAGATCTCCCAGACTTTCCTCACAGTCCTGTGCTCATTTGTTGCAGGCTTCTGCTGCTTCACCACTTTCTTATTGAATTAGGCACCCAAAACCAGGCAAAAATGTGGCCCTACCACTCTGAGGAGATGGGATGATCACTTTCTTCATTCTGATGGTCACAATTTTCCTAGGTAATCCATACATGTACACGAGCACTTCCTAAAGGGTCTTTAACTGCTGTTATCTCTGCTGTAAATGAGCACCTCCAAAGCCCAAACCATACACCACACCTTTAAGTTCCTCTGTTCTTGGTTTCCTTTTTCTTCAGTTTTCCTCTAACAAACAGTATTTGCTATGTTACATTTTGATAATTTGAATATTACAAATGAAGACAAATTCTCTGTGTTAGGGAAAAACCATAAGGGATATGAACATAGATGTTCCAGGCGGTTTCATTACATAAGTCATTGCCTTAAATCACTGTGATTACAGTGATTAATTTATTCTCTCACATATGAAACATTTTATTAAATATAACACCCTTATTTGCTCATTGCTTGTCATAAAGTAGAACTGATGGTTCCTGCATTGTATCTTTCAGTTTAACAAGCCCTATAATTTTCTCAGTAATAGGCATAGTTAGCGTAGCTTGGTTTAGTCTTGTTCTGTAGGATGACCAATTGAATCACAACAGGCACAAAAGAAAAAAAGCTTCTTAGAGAATATTCCGTGTACACCTTGCTTTAAATAAAAATAACATAGGGCTTTTGTGATTTTGGGGTTACCTAAGAGTGCAAGAAACCTAAAACCAGTATAAGCTGGAATATCAAATATGATACGCACAGGAGACTTTTCCATATGTCATTTTAACAGAATAAATCTAAACTTCCAGGCTCCACTCATTTGTAACAGAAAATAAGTAACAGTGAGTTCCACTGTGAAAAGTCTTAGCACATTACTTTCATAAATAGGTCAGGAAAGAAAAGGACAACCAAAGGCTGGCAGGAAAAGCTGATGCTTTACAAAGCCACTCCACAGGATTAGGTGAAAACACAGGTGAGGCATGCTTACTGCATGAGGTCTCTTCCAGATTGGGTTGCTGTGCCATATAAAGGCAGAATGCCCCTGCTTTTGCAGTGGGCCTTCTTAAGTGTGCCTATTTGTACTGGCAAAATGTTTGTCACCTCAGATACTTCAGTAGTTCTCATTGTTAGTGGGAAGATCTGCAGCAGAAAAAGGAGTGAGCTTCAACCACTCATATAAAAGCCTTCAAATTATCTACACTGAAAGTATCACATGAGAGCAGCCCTCACAACATAACCTCTGAAAAGAAGGTTGTTTGCTTAATTAGGACCTACTTGGATGCTACAAGTTGAAGGATGCAATTAACTTGTCTCTCTTCCCTCAACCTGAATAATTTGTTTCTTTCGTATTCAAATTTCTCATGCATTTCATCTAATGCCAGATAAAAGTAATCTGTTGTTGGTTTGGTGGATTTTTCTTGTACTCCAGATTGGTAAGGACTTGCAAGTCCTGTTGAAATAAAGCGCTTCACATCTCACAGAATGAAACCAGTAACACCTCAGTGCTTCTCACAGAGCATGTCTGGCATGAGGGCTGAGAGCAAAATATTTTTGCATGAGAAGCAGATAAAGCCCAAATCAATAACAGTGGCTTTTCCAATATAAACATAAATGTTAGTAATACTTACATAATAAATCATTTTCAGAAGAAAAAAAAACACATGCAAAAAAAAAAAAAACCTGAAAACAAACCAGACACACAAATACAAAAAAAAAAAAAAAAAAAAAGTATTTCAAAGAACAACTATGAATGATCAAGTAGAATAAATAAGTTAGAATATAATTGCCACCAGGAAACATAAAGAGCTCATTTGACTACACATTGAATATCTGCTATGAAATTCCTTAAGATGTATGTCCAAATTTGAAGCTAACTTAGGAAAAAGTTAACATTTGAATTAATAGAATTCCATTACACTTTTAGGATAAGGGCAAGCGATGAGAACCAAAACATACAACAGCTAAAAACAATACTTCAAAAGAAATTAAAAGTGGTAACACAGCCTAGAGCCAGACAAGGTCCTCATGATGCTGCATTGACAAGACTGAAAAATTAAGCAAAAAATAAGAAATGTTAAAGAGTAACATCTCAGTTATAATTTCAAAACATGAAGCTTACTTTTGAATGTTGAATGTTTCATATTTTCTTATTCAGTATCACATATAACAATTAATGACTATGATTTGTCTTTTTTTAATATCTGGCATCCATTGCAGCTTCTGCATACTGGCCTCAATAATTCTCTCTACAAACACAAAAAGATTGAAGTGAATAATTTCTATGAGCCACTTCCCCTTTCTATGAGAGCTATGGATGTTGAAAGAGATATGGCAGGTTAGCCTATCTACTCTAAGATGTTATGAGTCTGAGGTGGTTCTGGAAGTAATATATCCCATATGAAAATTACTTAAGAGAGAATGGAACCTGGAATCCTCTAGAGTGGGATTTAATGCACCAGATCTCAGATGGGCAGTTAAGCTGTAGGCAAGTGACAAACACAAATGTGCACAGAGAAGGCAGCTCTTCATCCTCAGGGATGAATTATCATCTCAAGGCCAGAACCATTGAACTAGAGTAGCTCAGGAGAAACAAAGATGTGCCACAGAGCAGATCTACCCCACCTCAATTCATCACACAGGATCCTGGGGAGAAGCAGCATATTCTGGAAAGAAAGAATCAAAATGGACAAAGGGCAAACAGCACTGTAGAGGCTTCCTTCTCTGAGATGATGGAGACCTTTTGCAATAAGAGCACTCTTTCAACACCTGTAATCACAGATGGCAGAAAAGCACAGCCAGTGGTGGCAGAAGATTCAGATTTCAGACATCCATAGCTAAATATGTGATGCTTGAGGATTTGACTGTGCAATAAGGAAGTTGTGGACTTCCTGAGATAAATTCTAGTGACAAACATTCTTGTGACAAAGTCGTTTGTCAGGGCCTATGTGGGCTGCAATTGCAAAGAATTAGAGGATGTGAGGTCCTTGAGCCAAAGCATAAGCCCTGCAGTAGGGACTAAAGACAGCACACCAATGACAACATCCTTGAAATGCGCCTACAGCCAGAGGCAAGACCAGACAATGGACAGATGAAGCACAATCCCAGTGCATGGTTAAGAAGGCAATCTGAGAAAATAGTTAAGGAACTGGAAAACACTGTGGGTATGCTTTGCATATGCAGCTAAAGCAAACCTGTCTGAGCACCAAGTTATGACAGGACTGAATGATACCAACATGCTAACTGGGATTACATCAAATTCTTCCTAATACAGTCATTTTTTAATTTGGCTTGTCAAGTTTAAACTACTGGACTAGCTCACCTGGATGTTTTTTAATTGTGACAGTCTTCATTCTGTGACATTTTCTAGACTTCAGTGTCCCTATTTTTAGTTTATTGTGACTCAGACTGAGCACTTTCTGCAAATGGAAGCTCTGAAAAAAAAAATCTTCTCAGCCTAAGGAAGGCAGTTAAATGTTAAATGTTTTTAAATGTTTCATAAAACTACACATAAGTTACACCCAAGTAGAATTAAATTTCTTGAGTGAGGTGAGTTGGAGCACTGTATCAGTAGCAGGAGGCTTCCACTAACTACATTGCAGTCCCCCAGGATCCTGAGAGATCTGTTGCTTATAAGCAAAATGATGCACTTCAGCCATGCATTTTAAAAATCTGAATTTGTTAAATGCTTCATATCTCCAAATACATGCAATTTAAAATACAAATGGTTAGCCACTATAGTGGCTCCAGTGAGCAATGACTTTGTGATTTTGAAAGTGCTTTGCTCCTCAGAGCATTACTTTAAACTTCTGGGAAAGCTGCTGCCACCAGGGTGTGCTCTCTTTTTACTCAAGCCCAGTGAAGGATCCAACCGAAACTTCAACACTGTGTTTATGAAAAATACACAGTAAAGTATACTCTTTAGAATACATAGTGAATACATACTTTAGAAAACAGTGATACCATCTAAGCAGAAGTGTCAGAGAAAACTTAATAGAATAAGAAATGAAAATCCCCTGCTATTATTTTGCAACCGTGCTGTTTTAGATAGAACCTTTATTAAATTCAACAGTGTAGAAGCAATATGAGATTATGGAAATGATATTATTCTTAACATAGTGTGAGATATACCAGGCAGAAAATTTTACAGCAGGTTATTTCAACTCTAAAATGTTTATCTGTGAGATGCTATTGCCATAAAGCAAAGCTAGAGTACATCTAATGCATAGAAAAATCAGGACATCTAAGCCATCAGCATATACTTTTTATAAACACTGCATTACATTTGTTTTGGTTTGTTTTTCATATTACTATCATTCTTATATGATATAAATTGACACATTTTGTATGCTATGCTACTGGAAACAGATCAAGTCAAAAAATTCCAAGCTGGATGATAGATTTGGGGTGAATATTGACGCTGCAGAAGCCAAGGCCTTTCATTCCATTGCTCAGTACTTCAGGCTCCTCATCCAAACACAGATAGGGCATTTCAGCCTGAAAAGAATGGCCTGCATTTTTTTAATTTGAAATATTTGTGCTCCTTCTCTGAAGCATTTAGATTCAGCAGATCATGCCCCTGGCAGTTGTGGTTGGTTGATTTCACAAAAAGTGGTCTTGCTACACTGCAGGATACATAACTACTTCAAGTAATAGTGTCTGCTAAATAGAGCCTTCAGGTTTTCAGTCTCAGTTCAGATGTAAACAAATATCTGAAAGTATCTTTGAAGTAGCCAGAGCCCATTCATTTCCTGCCATAACCATCACAGGAATCTCTGCTCCTTGCTACTGCCAGGGTGACCCAGCAACTGGTACTATTTACATATCGAGGCCCACAGGAATCTGTCATGAAAAGAGAAAATAACATTTATCACTGAACAATTTCGATGTGTCTTTTGCTTCCCAACAGACACCACTAAGAATAGGACTGTTGTTTTTACTGAGCAGTTCCCTGCAGGAAAGAGATGGGCACTGCATCTCATTTGTTCAGGACAGACTTGAAGTGCATCAGCAGGCTGCTGCTGCAACTTTGATGGCTCCTTCTTAGCAGCGAGGGCTGGATCTGGGACTACTACAGCTTGGAAGAGATTCTCTGGCCTCAGTGGTACTTCATGAATGTGGCTCCCAATCATGCTGTTATTCTGGTTTCCTCAAATCACAAATGCCAGGACTAGCTGGATAATTTTTCTGTGGTGTGGAGGGAAGGGATGTCTTTACATTCGTTTTGATAGTGCTGTGCTTCAATGTGGGATTTGTCACTATTGCCTTGGGTAAAACTAATAAACTGTATGGTGCAACATGGGATTTGTCACTATTGCCTTGAGTAAAACTATAATAAACTGTGCACTTTGAGCTTATCATAAGCAGTGGGATTTATGGATAGCTTCAAATGTTGTTAACAATATTTCCATGAACCTTCAGGCAATTGCAGTGCTTCTTTAATACCTGCAGAGTTTGGAAGTTGGTTACGGCATACAGCTGTTGTTCCCACCAACGTCTGCAGTTCAGACAACGCACTGTCACTTGCTGTAGTGGATATGGTGCTGGGACAAGGGCTTTCTCTTTTGTTTCAACTATTAAAAATATTTTAAAGAATGAGAGTTTCCTTGTAAAGATAATTGGAATATTATAGAGAGAACTTAGTAGTTTGACCATTGTATTTTTTTTTTAGTTGAGCTTTACCTTCAGTAATTCCTATTCCTATTATAATTTTTCTCATTAATGTCCTCATGCTGCTCCAGAATCAAGCATTCAGCTGTGAATAAATAATCCATGTTTCCTAGGGTTTTGATAAAGAAATCTTGAGTCTTTTTGTTCTAGGTTCCTCTGGAACCCCCAGAAGACAGAATGATATCAAGAAGAAAATAAATACCTTAAAAACATCAACAGGAAATTCATTCACCCACCAGCTCACTAACAAAAGTAATCATTTTATTATTATTCAGTGAGGACAAAAATCCCTCTCTAAATCTGAAGGCCTTACTCTGCATCACTCAGCACAGATCTGAAAAAATGTGTTCTTTACAAAAATTAAGGCTGGCAGGATCAACTTCCACCTCCCTTCCATCCCATACTTACTTTTCAGATGATCACATATCTCAAATAGACTCACACAGGTCTTACACAGTGTGCAAACTGTCCATGTAAATAGTTTGTTCATTAAATGCAGGTGTATTTGGAAATGAAAAATAAATTTATTCCTGAAAATCAGTTATACTGAGTGACATTTTATACTGGAAATGTGTAAATATGGTTAAAGTACTAATACATTCCAGCAACGTACACAGTAGCATCTAATGCCAAACCATGATTTGAAAGCAAGACTGAGTCAAAGTCTTGTAATTGGCATCATCCAGTTTTAGTGACTCCCGCTTGCCTGTGGCTATGGCTTGACAGAACCATCATAACAGAGACTTCGTGGGGTAACTTCTGGGAATTAATGCTATTCTAAAATGGCATAGCTTGTTCAAAAGGGTGAGACATGACACAAAGGAAGAACAGTTTGCACTTTAAGTCAAGGATACATCTGATTTAGATGGCAGTGTGTTCTTCTGAAAAAAAAAATTCTAGATAATTAAAGAGGAAATACATTTCATAATACCAATGAACACAAGGGCAAGAGACACATGTATTTTTGCAAGCTCTTACAAAATTTTCCACGGAGTAGATTTTGTCATTACTGGAAATCTGAATTACCCAAATACCAACTGGACAGACTAAAGGTTTGAGTTCAGCCCTCAGTGATGTAGATCAATTAGACAAAGTTCATGGAAGCACCATGAAAGAACAAAGGAAAGAATGATTCTGTAAGTCCATAGAAACGGAAAATACTGAGTTCAGGAGAATTAAAAAAATCAGTGAGAAGTCTCAGAAGATGCTGCATTAAAATCTTATTTCTGTGACTTCTTTTCTTATCACTTATGCATTCTTTCTAAACACTTTCCCAAAAGTGACATGGAGCCAGCTGCAGAGCCAGGTAATCTTTGAAGCCCCTGCTCAGCCATGTCTTCCCATAATCCTAAATTCTTCACTCTTGACTGTTTCTTCTAATATACTTATTAGAAAGCAGAAAATGTTTTAATTGCTTTCATTACTTGTAACAATTATGCTTCCTTTCTCTTTCCCACTGTTCAAGTGTAGTCAGGTTCCCAGCAAAATAGTCTTTTTAAAAAATTGGGTTATATTTCATATGACTTCTTTTCCTTTGCACTACAGACACCATGTGGTGCTTCCGATAACTACATGGTCTCTGGCTGCACTTCTCTATTAGGAATACTATACAATAGGACTAAAACTTGTGAAGTTGCGCATGCACATTTTCTGTACATCTCTGCATGTAAGGAAGAGGATTCCTTCCATCCTTTCAGCAACCATGTAAGCCTTGAAAGAGAATTAAAGGTAGGAAGCATTGCACTTGCCAAGAGCATACGATTACAGTACTTTTGAGGTTACTCTAAGTTTCACATGTTATCTGGTCTGTAAAAGGGCTACAGATTCAGACATGCTCAATCAGTCATGAAATGCAGAGTATCACCCAGTGATTACCTTAAAATCTTTACATAAAGCAGCTGACTTTATATTTCCTACAACATGGTGAGACCGTATATGTGCAAATCAGTTGGTCTGCTACACAAAACTCCATGTAGAACTTCTTGGTTTTCAGCAAATTATGCATTAGTTAGCTGTTTTACTAAAGACTTTGTTTTTCTAACATACTAAATAGGAATAGGGTGGTGTTACCACAAGAACAGTGCTTTTGAATCACACATTTCTACGTCTTTACCATTCTTTTGCATAATGTTTATGTGAAGCCTGAACAGAATTTGAAGCTGTATAATTTGGTGTGCTAGTTAGTTATTAAACAAGTGATTATAACTGTTCATTAATAAAAGATTAAAGTGCAGCAATATTATTTGTTTGCCAAGTGCTCTCACTTGTCACAGATGAAGGCAATGTATTTTTATGATGAAAGAGTAACATATATTTTTCATTACTGCAAATCCATTGTCATGGTTCCAGCCCAGTTTGGCCTAGATCTGTAACTAATGGGGCAGAGAGACCCACGGACCATATGTTTCATTCTTAATGCTGGACAACATCTAGATCTTCATAATATAAGTTAAAATCTGAAATAGCTTCAGTGATTTGCACTATATCATTCATGCCTGGAGATACCATTGTACCTGCGGTTTTTATTATAATGAGATTGCTTATTTAATTCCCTATGATTTTCATGGGTGTATTACCTGTGAGATTGTTGCTTTGAACTTCATTTTTGTTGGTATCCTGCATATAAAAGGAAAAAACATGTGATGTGTTCTCAATTTTCATAATTTGACATGATGAAAGGAAAAATAGCAAATTTCTGATAAAAAGCAGAAAACCAAACATTAATGCAGGCCATTACACACATTTAATGCATAATGACTCTCCTTGAGGAGAGACAAACAGACTGCTTGCCTTTGAAGATGTATTAAGCTGCAAGCAGTCACAGCTACAAAACACTGCAGGTGTTTCTAAAAGCACAGCTTAGACTGCATACACAGCAGCTGTGCTGGCAGGACAGAGGGGTATTTTAAAGCACAGCAGTTTGGACTTCAGTTCCATTAAAATCTGATGACACTCAAAAGAAAAACAGACAAGCTGTTTCAGATCTCTGCTAGTAAATGCTTACTAGCCCTATTGCTTCAAACCTGGCCTCAGTGAGTTGGTTGACATGAAAAATACAGGGCCACAGGAAGTTCTGGAGGGCAGATTTCCATATATTTATTATCCTGCTAACCAAAAGGCCTCACCTTCTCTGTGGTGAGCCTTTTCAGAGGCCAAAAGTGCTGCTACAATTCCCTTCAGGAGTACCTCACAAATGAATGTTCATGGCGTAAAAGGCAATTGCAGCAAAACTATTCCTAGGCAGGGGGAGCTGTATCCAAACTCCTCTTGGCAGAGCTTCCTGACTCTTCTCAGAATGCACAGACCCCTTTATTCCTCTTCTTGCAGCCCGGGCTTCAGAGATTTGTTCTGAAGAAGTGTTAAAATAGTTTGGTACGAATGAGGTCTCTGAACTTAAAAGTCAGCCAGTGGCCAGAGCTGCTCCTCGTGCTGTGCTATAAAAGCATCAGACATTTTCTTCCAGCAGAACAAGCCAGATGTAGGTCAAATGGCTCTTTCGCAGTGAGCAGGCAAATAGAGAGGCTTGAGCAGCTAACCCAACAGATAATCACCTGTCTTTCAGCTTGCTCAGCCTACAGTCTTGTTCACATGAGCCAGTTCAGTGCTGGTGTCAGCAGAGGTGAGGAGAATCACAGAATCACAGAATCACAGAACGGCAGGGGTTGGAAGGGACCTCCAGAGATCACTGAGTCCAACTGCCCAGCTAAAGCAGGTACCCCTATACGTCACACAGGTAGGAGTCCAGATGGATCTTGAATATCTGCACAAAAGGAGACTCCAAAACCTTTCTGGGCAACCTGTACCAGTGTTCTGTCATCCTTATCATAAAGAAGTTCTGCATGTTAGTACGGAACTTCCTGTGTACAAGTTTTAGGCCATTACTCCATGTCCTATCATTACACAGCACCAAGAAGGTGAGGGAAGATCTCTTTTTTGGGCAAAGACCAAATTTACACCAGACAAAAGTGTTCATGGGATCTAGACGTTGAGTACCTCAACATCTGCAGTGGGTTTATCTTTACTGTATGGTAGCCATATTTTCATTGAATCAAAGACTTGTGCAAATACTTATCTATGCATCACACTGTACTTTTCCCTCCACCCCCAATTAAATTAAAAACTGATAAATAACCTCCATCAGATCTGATGGAGCAGCAAATAGCTCAGAGAGATGGTTCCTCAAAACACTGGAAAAAGCATCTGGAGGGAAAAGGGAGACCAGAATGAATTCCTTTTTGGAGGCAGTTGCACCAGGAGTTCCACTTGGCATATGCTAGCTAATCCTGAATGCACTGAGGACCAGTTTGCTTTTTACCCAACTGACAATGTGTAGCCAGACTTACTGTAGTGCTGGAAGTGGGTGGAGATGGGCATGGTTTGTTGGGTAAGCAGAGCACACTCACATCTGTTCTGATAACGTGGCTGATGGCACCACTGGAAGACCAGCAGCACTTGGCCTCTCTTTGTCAAGAAAAGAAAAACTTGAAGCTACAAGTTCAGAAATAAAGTAACATTAGAAAGAAAGTAATTTGTTGCAAAATAATTCATTGGAGAAATAATTCTGAAGGCTTGAACATTACTCTCCCAATAAATTCACTATTCATTCCAAGGAAAAGCATTTTACTGAAGCGCTTTCAGTTTTTCCTACTTTTCTTGTTTTTCCTATAGCATGCCTGAAAATAATTGCTAATTTCCCCTGGTTTATCTTTCACATAAAGAACTCTCAAGTTTTTCTCTCAGCCCACACGCAACTAACAAGGTCTCAACCATTTTTGAATTGCAATTAAAGAACAAAATCCGTGGCTTATTAAACGCATGTGGTGGAGAGATCGGCAGTTATCTACAGTAAAACCATATAATCTTACGTAACTATCTTACATACTTTTAAGTTTGCTCCAATATGTTATCCTGCTGGAAAGGTGATTATGGAACACAAGCATTTTGACTTGGAATGAAAGCTCCCTCTTGATCTCAATTCATCAAAGTGAGTTTCCCAGCTCAGGATCATGTATAGGCATGATGAATGTTCAAAAATGTTCGATTTCACAAAATCAAAAGAAAAAAAAAGTTTTTTTGAACATTCTTGTCACTTTTTAACCCTTCTGATGCATATTGATTAAAACTATTCCTTGCACTGCTTGTTCCATCCCATACAGCACCAATGCTATACCTTGATGTCCTGTTGCATGGATCAGAGACTCTTTCAAAGTGAATCACAGATTTTTTCCAGCCTTTGTCCCTTCCATGATCTATCTGTCAGGAACTCACATTCAGTCTTGGAAGCTAGGATATAAGTATGGGTATGTAAGATGAAAAGTACTACATAATTCCTCTTGATTTGGACAAATGTTTGGAATAATATGAAAAAAATGTTTTATTCAGGTTTTGTACATTTTTAAAATTTTAAATGATGAGAAAATTATGAGGTAAAGTTTGAAATACATTTCATTTGGATAAACTAAGTGATTTTTTTCCTCTTTTTCAGAACTTTTACCAGCCTTCTTTCTTTTTTGTCAGGCTGAACCATTTGGTAAAAACAAAAGTCTTTCACAATCTGTTGTGATCATGCAAAGGCTTCTTGTTTCAGAGAAAAAAATCATCCAGATGAAACTCTGTGCAGTCTTGTAGGGAGTACAATCTGAAGGGAGTTTTTTCCTCCTTCCTTCCCTTCTTCCCTCCCTCCCCTTGTTGCTTTTAGATGTTCCTTAGAGGAATCTGTCTGCAAACTAAGATGTAGTCAAGCCCAAAGTTTCCTTAAGGCTCTCCTCCTCTTTTATTTTTGTTTTGAAACGAGATGAAATAGCCCTGGGATTCTGACAAGTTAGGACAATTTAATGAAACCTTCTGTCCCATTTATCTTTTCAATTGTAGATATGATCAGGTATGTCCAAACAGAGCAAGAAAGCATACTGCACTTTTGCCCGGGATCAAACTACAAAGGCTGACTGCATTTTTAGAAGAGCTACTTTCCCCAAACACACAGCCCTTTGCAGAACCTGACCCTCTGAGGGGGTGGATTTCTAACCACAAAGAAGAGAGCAGGAGGAAAAAGGCAGTGCACTTTGGAGGCCCCCTGGCCATGATTCCCCATTACAGATGTGTGGCTGGGGATGAAGTACATGGCAAGCACAGCCTTGACACCCTCAGCCCCGCCTCACAGTTCCACTTTCCCACCCTCATTTTCCCTTTCTTGGGCTTCTGCCACCCAAGCTTTGGCTTGAGCCCAGCCTGCAGCCCTGCTATGCTCCCTTTGACTCCTCTAGCATGCTGCAAACCCCCTCTCACTTCCACCCTCCTCCACTGACATGAGGGCATCCTAACTCTGCATCTGCAACTCCTAAATCCCTTGGTGACCCCACCCCTCCCTTGGGCCCCCTGGTTCCTCTCACCCAGCAACTCCTGGTTTTCCAGCTGCCAGCTCCAGGAACTGAGAGAGTAGAAGCAGGGGCTGCTGCCCACGGAGCGATGGGCATGGGCTGATCTCGGGGAGGCATGAAGAGATCAATAAAAATGGAAACTTTAGGCCCTTTGAAAGTCTAACACTTTTATTGATGCAAATTTTTCTTAAAAAAAAAAAAAAAAGGTGAAAACCATACTCTTTGTGAGTATGTTGAAAAGCACAGCTTTGGAGCAGGATACTAAAAAAGACAGCTCAAAATATTTTTCTCGTTTTATCAATCAGAATAGCTGAAAAATGGTTCTGCTGACCCACGGTATTCAGCAGGATTTGCTTTCTTTCTCTGATATGCATTTTAAGCCCTAAAGGGAAAAAAAAACTAGAAGAAGAAGAGGAAGGAATGATACTTAACTCAGAAGACTGCAGAGCAATGGCTAACTGCCATACTCAGACAGAAGGCATTGCTGCTGTGCAGTGTGCAGGCTAGGGACACTAGAGGGTCCCTGTGATCCAGTTTTGCACTCCTTTCGTTGCTGCAGCCAAGTACAATTATGGTACATCCTTGCAGTCAGGGAAAAAAAACAATGTTGGCAATCTAAAGTTACCACCCAGAACCACATTAAGAACTGCACAAGTAACCATGATGGTTTTCTCAGTGTTTAAAACTAGCAAGCGACGTGGCACTCTCAGTCTCATAAACGGAGCAGAGCAGTCCTTTGGAAAGTTCCTTAAAAACAATTGGCCAGAAGCTTTCCTTTGAATTTGGATACACCCTGTAATACAGACTGGTTGCTATACTGAAAAAGACCAGATGAAAAAGAAAGTTAAAAATAAAGTAGTGAGGTTTTGAAAAAGATGGTATGTAATTTTTTTCACTCTGAATAAGTTTGAGGGTGTGCTGCATAAATACAGCATTTATTAAAGAAAGTAGCTGTCCCTCATCTTAGTTTTAGAATTAAAAGTCTGGTATTCATGAAATAGTCAATTAAGCCTAACTTATTATGCAAATAGTCTTCTAGCCATGTTTTCAAGTCAGATTAATTTGTGGAGGTCTCACTCAAGATTAGAACACTTTTTTTGCTGATATTAGTGGGAAATATTGGTGGTAAGTGGACGGTTGGGCTAGATGATCTTAGAGGTCTCTTCCAACCTGGTTGGAATGGTTCTATGATTCTATGTCATCAGTTTTCACTGTGAGAAGATTGCTATTTTTCAAAGCTACAGTCCTCATAATAATTAGATACATTTTGTTTCAAAGCTATACTCCAACTCTGTTGCATTATACATTTGAAACTATATTAAATGGCTCCAAAGGGTTAATTAGGAATAGGTATCCTAATTCAACCCTTGTGGAAGCTTTTTGGATAAGCCAAAGTGGATCCTGTCAAAGCTAAATGGGTCACCACTGAAATTAAAGGAAAAATGTCAAGCAGGAGGAGCCTGGAAAAGAGGTGGAAAAGCCTGCTGCCTTGCTACTGGGGAAACAAAAGAGCAAGATGCTGTAAATTACACAAGAATCCATCCGATGTTATCAGTAAACAAAATCTTGCTATAAAAGTAAGCCCACCCTTAGCCTCTGTGGGAGTCAAAAAATAAAGTGAAATACTTCCCATGCATTGAGAGCACCAATACATTGGAGCTGAGTGAACACGTAGTGTCCCCCTCCCTTTCTTTCCTTCCGCTCTCTCTGCCTGCCACCAAACCAGTTCCCCACACCAGGGACACACTGGTTCTACTCCATCTGAACAGGAGGGCTGGGCAACAGCCAGCAAAGCTAGCTCAGAAATTTTAGATCTCCTTGGTGCCAGAGGTGGCCAACATGGGTAAGTTTGGCAAGCACCAGAGGCAGAGAAGAGCATCACCTGAAACGACTGAGGAGAAGATGCTTTATAAACTGTTTGCTATTACTGAGTACAGAAATTTCAGGTGGGGCAGGACAATGTGCTCCAGCTGAAGATCAGGCAGTGCATAGCTTTTCAGAAGGAACACGGGAGCCAAAGTCAAACCATCATTAGTATCTTTATAATTGCAGGAATTCACTTATTTGTGTCAGGCCTTTATACTCTGATTACATTTTGTGTGTATGTGCACTGCTATTTGCAGCTTTTTAGGAGACAAACATTAGCATGCCAATGCAATTTCACAGAACCATAGAATCATGTAGAAATATTAAGGTTGGAAAAGACAGTAAGATCATCTAATCCAACCATCAGCCCATCCCCACCATGCCCATTGGCCCATATCAGTGCCATATCTGCGCGTTTTATGAACACCTGCAGGGATGGTGACCCCATCACCTCCCTGGGCAGCCTGTGCCAGTGCCTCACCACTCTTTGTGAGAATAAATTTTTCCTAACATTCAACCTGAATCTCCCCTGGTGCAACGTAATGCTACTTCCTCTCATCCTATCACTGCTTCCTGTTACCAGACCCCAGGAGACACAGAGCTGCATCCCTGTGTTGCAGTGCCCTATCCTATTCTGATTTTCTTTGTCAGGTCTCATTATGCATTTGGAAAATGTATGAAAGTTTACCAGAAATTTGATGAATATTGAAAGGCATAGTGGTAATAGCACTTGTAACAGTTGCAGAGTGCTGTCCCACCCTTCAGAGGACCCAGAGCACTGTGCCACTGTGCACTGTCTAAAGGACTGCCTTATGATATGGTGTCCAAATTATTAAGTGGTATGTCTATTAATGAATTTTGGCCAAATTATAAATAAGTCAGAAAATGACTGCAAGAATCAGTTGTTCTTGTTTTATAGGTAAAGAAAAGTGAGATACAGAAGATTCTGGTGCTTGCCATAATGTTCATACCAGCAGAGAAGCACTGATCTTCAACAGTGTTTGCAGCGTGAACACATGCCTATATGCTCTGCATCTTCCTACCAGTGTGTGTTCCTCAGCTAATCTGCTCATTCACACGATACAGGAATTTCTTCAGCCCTCACAGGTAAAAATCCAGCTGAAGTCAGCAGGATCTTCTAAGGAAGGACAGCAGTGAAGTCTAGAGCTGCAAATGAATCATAGAATCATAGAATGGTTTGAGTTGGAAGAGACCTTTAAGGTCATTTACTTCAAAACCCCCTGCAGGAACACCTCTAGACCAGGTTCTTCGAAGTCCCATCCAGCCTTGCTTTCAATACCTTCATGGGGAGAGGACGGCGGGAGGGAGGCATTCACAACCTTGCAGGGCAACCCATTCCAGTGTCTCACCACTGTCACATTAAAGAATGTCTTCAAATGTCTTCCTAATATCTAGTCTAAATCTACCCTCTTCTAATTTAAAACCATTTCCCCTTGTCTTGTCACTACATTCCTTTACAAAAGGTCCCTCCCCACTTTCCTGTAGGCCCCTTTCAGGTACTGGAAATAGACTTACACGATCCCTTGTGCTTCCTAAAGCTCTGAATGAAAAATAAAATTTGGAATTAGGGTTATTCCTAGAAAAGTAAAAAGAAGAGTTTTAAAAAGTAGCTATTCTCTTAGAGTATTACTGAGGCACAAAGAAAAGTACAAAATGCTACAGATTATTTGGGGTTAACAAAAGCCATGAGGTTTACAAGGGAGGAAGACAGAATTCTCTGCATGTCCATCCAATAACTTCCCTTCTGGCATTGTCTAGGGGAACAGATTTGATGATACCTAACGATATTTGTGTCCCATTACAACTGGTAAAGCTTATAAAGTAGATGCCGTGTGAGGCCTTAGGACTGTTTTTTAGTCAAATGAAGACTCCTACAGAGATACTCTGGCTGACTTCCCAGGAGCAACTCTGCAATGTAGCTGATCTCCCCCAATACTGGCCTCTGCATTTTTCCAGCATTTTCTCTTCCCTTCCTTTCCACCGCCTACTCTCCTCGGTTTGGGTTCTGTTATCTCTATTATGTGCTCTCTCACTTTCTTGCTTTCCTCAAATGTTTACTGAGTTGTAGTCTGTATTTATCAGCTGCCCGGAGAATTTCATCCAGCCCTCTCTTTCCTTTCTTCATAGCAGCCTCAGGTGAGTGAAGACCTCTGCAAGGACTGGGTCCATCTGGCACAGGTCTCCCTTTCCCATTGTAGGAAGGATCAGCCACTCCATATGTGAGTGCTCCCAGAGGTGGTTTACCCCAGGATATGGATGGAGGAGCAGCTGCAGGAGGATTCTGAAGCACACAGTTCTCATAATTCCCCACATCACAAAAGGAATTTTTAAAAAAACTGGGGGTCCTAAGGCGATTTTGTGAGCCCATGGCCCCACCTGCTAAAGAGATTTATGGCAGCAGATGGAGCCTTATGAATCCCACAAGGCTACAGGAGACCTTCAGAAATGGGTCTCAAGGCTCTTGTCGTTTTTGTAAATTACTGAAAATCCCTATTTTGTGGCTTAGGGAATAGACGTAATTCAACTGGTTTTAAAGTCCTACAGTTCCCCTGACACATCCATTGGCCCTGGCATAGGGAAAGTTTTGGTACTTTTGTTTCTGTTTCAGTGTATTTAATCAATTAATTATCTAATGATAACCAAATACACTTCGACTTGAGCTGAAAGAGCGTTACAGGATGATGAGCAGCGTAGGAAGATGTTACAGAGTAGGTCTGTGACTTCCAAAATGCAAACAGAAGATGGAGATTATCAAATGTCAACTCAGGAGCAGAGTGCTCTGTAAAGGAATCATTGGGTCATATATGTTCATATTTGTTTTTCAAGTTAATGGAGTCCAAGTAACAGAGAAAAACATTGACAGACATAACTGAGTGGCCTAAATCTCAAGCTCACTTCTGTTTGAGAGGAATGTTCTCCTTATAGTAGACCAAGGTGACACCCTGGTGGAGGTGTCCTCTTGGCTTTATCTTCTTAGAGAGAAAAAGTAAAACAAAGCTGCTGTAGCAAGATGATTGACTGCTTCTGATTTCACTGTTACAGAAATATACTACAGGGACAGAGAGAATTTTGTTTTGAGACAACTTTCCTGCCTTCTACCTGATTTTGCCCTTTCCCACAATTTCTGAGAAAATTCCACTGTTATTTAGTAACCTTTTCTTTTTTCCCAGAGCCTGATCATAATCTCAGAGATGTGCCAAAAGACCCCTGCATCTTATAGCACATTATCAGTTCTCCCTATGATACTCGCCAAATCATTACTCAATTCTTCCTTCTTGGCACCTTCTTAAATCCCTTAAGTATCCATCAAACCTTCTGAAGGTACTAACCCCATTCTAACAAATCCTCAGCAGTTCAGAGGGCTCCATGATGCCTTCTACACTACACCAGCAAACTCTTGGCATAGTCATGGATCCCTGCCCCATAGTCACTCCCACTCTTACTCTGCCCCTCCAAATACAATTTTCAAATGCCTTGATCTTCTTGTGTACATTACACTTCAGCAGGCAGCACATATATTTTTGGGTAATGAGCCCAAGCCAAGAGAACAGACAATAACAACCAAAAGTGTTTGTAGTACAACATAACCTCTGCAAAAAAAAAAAAAAAAGAAAAAATTACAATAGTTTAAGTATCTTTATGATTAAGGGCCAGGTTGACTCTCAAAGCATCTCATAGCCAGGGTAAACTGGAGAGTATCAAACTATGTGTCTATTAATCAACAGAGCTTATCAGCACAGAGTTTCCCACAGATACAAAGGAATTAGGGGTTAAGGCAGAGATATGAAACACTGCTAAGAAAATGTTCCTGCCACATAGCCTAGCTGAAAATATTTGAGGCTGAAGATATGGAAAATCACTGCAGCTCTTCTGCGACAAATGTTCATTTAATGCTTTTATTCCTTAAATTCTCTCTCTTCCCCTGGTAAATGCTGAGCTATGAGATGAATTGCCAGAGCTGCTAGCTTTGTGAAAAGGGAGAGAGGTTCTGACGCTGAGGCATTCTTCTCTGCCCCTTGCCCTGGCTCTGCTCCACGCAGTGTCCACGTAGTCAGTGGGCTGTACAAACATAAAAAAAAAAGTTAAAACAAGAGGAGGAGCCTGACTTAGCTGTTACTGAGCTGCAGGACTCACCCCATTCTAAGGACAGTGAAAGAAATGCACGAAAAGCTATGTGAAGAAGGACTTATTTCTTTCTGTGGCCCCCACTACTGTCCAGGCAAAGTTTTAGCAGTGGTTCAATGCATGAACACCAGCATGGCGACAGCCTCTGTGTCCCAAGCTCAGGGGAGACATTCATATGGGTAGCTGGGAAAATAACCCCATCTATATATCTGTCTGTCTGTTTGTCTATCTATCTATTGTGGAGCCTAATTTGTACCTTCTCTTCAGCCCCTTTCTGCTCTGGAAGATCATGGCAGTAGAGCAGCTCCTGCCTGAGATTCTCATCCACACTTTTCAGCACATCTACCTATGATGAGGAACCCAGAAAGAGTGATGATTTTTTCCATTAGTAAATAAAAATAATAATAAAAAAGAATAAGGGCCAATATGTTGCAATTGTAGCTAACTTATTCCATAGACTCACAGCCATCCCACCTATGAAATAAAAAAGTTTGAAGAAAATGAGCACAGAAATATAATTTAATGAAAAGCTGCAAAAGGGAAGATCTAGAGGAATTCTTTTCTCCCCCTGCTTCCTAAACTGTGCTCACTTGCAAGGGGTTACAGGCTTGCAGTAGAGAGGTGTTTTCATTGGGCAAATCCCAGCAGGCTGATTGGGTGGGCCCTTGCCCTCTGAATAAATGCCAAATCAAGCAGTCTAGTAAAGAGGAAATTTTTTAAAAGTCTATCCTGTTACAAGCCTAAAACAACAAAAACTGGAGCAGACATTGTGAAGAACCAGAACTGGTTGGGTTTAAAAGAGAAGGTAGTTGAAACCAAGACTTCCCTCACATCCTTGTCTGAAAGGTCTTCTTCCTTCTGAAGAAGTCTGTGTCTTTTGTGGTCAGGAAAGCATTCCCCAGTTGAAAATGCAAGAAGCATAGGGAGCACATGTGGCCCCCTGTGCCCCTGTAGCCTGCATGCACTGCCATGTGCCTCATGCGGCAATGTGCTCCCTGCTTCTTGCTAGGGAGTATGGAAGGAAAGCATGAGTGGCTGAGCAAGCAGCAGCTGGGGAGTCTTGGAAAGGAAAAGACTGACCATATGTTGAAAATGTGGTAAATTGCAATAATAGGACACCAAATTGTATGGAATGTAATGCTTCTTGATTTTCTTACAGCACAGGGCATATTCTGGATGATCAACTGGCCCGCTATTGGTGTGTTCATTATTTCAGCCTCCAAAAGTTTATTTAAACTATGTAGCCTTCCTGTTTCTAGCCCAGCCAATTAATTTTAGATGGGCAAGAAACCACTGATCTTCCTGTGCAAGTTTAGTGTCTGCTACCAAGGATGATTTCTTTTCCTTCTATCTTTAAACACAGTCACCTCTGGAAACGGGACTGCTCCACATTCTATTCAGTGTGGACCAGAACAAAGCTGACATACACTGACAAAATTGTGGGTATGGGTACATATGTATTTATATGACTGGGCAAATACTTAGGATGTGCTGTCATAAAAACTGCATTTCTTAGTTTTTGTTCCTGGCTCTTCAGATAAAGATCATCCTGACTGTAAGCATGTACTTCTTGGAATACAGGTGAAAATAAGATTAGAAAAATAACTGTCACACAGAATCAAGGATGCCATATAAGTCATATGTCCTCATAGACTGAGTCCAGGGTGTCACTGCTTGACTCACGATTGCCTTGAGGTTGACATTGGTGCAAAAAAGGTACCAAAGAAGGTGGTGAATCAGCCAGGTCATATGTGGAAGAAGAAAAACTCAGAGCTTTGCTTGGTTCTTATTTTAGTATCTTGGCATCGAATTATAAAAAGCAATCAGTTCTCAGAAGTAGACAGAGCTATGATTCTCTTTTTCACCTTTTGGATTCCCATTAATTTTAGTTTCTTTCTGCTACGAAAGCTGGAAGAGAATACCTTGCTCTTAAAGTTTGCTTCAATTAGATTCAGCAGCTCCTTTCATCTCTTTTACTTTCTATTTTTCAAAAGTTTTCAAAGCTTATATGAAATCTTTATTTTTAAGAATATATTTAAATTCTTTGAAATTATCATCCTTATAGAGAGAATGGAAAGACAGTCCTACTGAGCACCCTTAATTTTAATATTGATAAAAGGAGTGATGATGCCTTCTTTCTACCTTTAGTGACCAGTTACCTGCTTTTAAATCACAAGAGGAAGCCTTGGTTTTGCTGCAGCAGCTGCCCAAGCGTCTGTATAAATCCTTGATTTGGACTTAGCAAGTTCACATGAGGTATGCACTGCGCTGCCTGAGCAAGATTGGAGAAGTGGGAATTCCTTATTTTTGCTGGTGAGCCAACCCTGAGAGACTGAGCTTTCTGTTAGACACAACGCTGCGCATGCATGCATCGTCCCAGCTTCTTGTGTGGGTGAACTGTGCACGAAGATGGGTTGAATGAGTGAAGCGGGATCCTTACCCAGACAGGAAAATGAGGAGTTGGAGCAAAAGGGAGCACCCCACTCCTGCTGTGTTTCTGGTGAACCTAATTGTCGTGCCTTGCACTGTGGTCCAGTAAGCTCTGAGCAGATTGGCCATAGACTATTTGGAATTCCCACTCTATCATTTAGAAGAACTTTATTTGGCATGCTGATGCTAAGGCTTGACCTCCTCTGGTTGATTCTAAACAACTATTGTTACCGACAGCCACGTTGCTCCTCTTACCTCAGCTTGCATTTTTATTTTCAGATAATTCCCTATCATCTTCATCCCACAGATCGCTGCCTTACTTCAGCAAAGCACTAAGGAGAAATTTTCCACATAGCCCCGTTTGCACTGAATGAACATCACTCCTCTAAATTAGATGTTAGTTTGATTTTGTGTTGGCATTGCCTTATAGGCACTGCAGTAAGTTCTGTACTAAACAGTCCATTGTATACACCAGGACAGCACTGGGGGCAGCCAGTTCTAGAACTCCTATGGAATCAGAGAATCAGAGAATGGTGTGAGTTGGAAGGGACATTTAGCAGTCATTCATTCCTGCTTCCTGCAATGAAGAGGGACACCTACAGCTACATCAGGTTGCCCAGAACCCATCCAGCCTGACCTATAGGAAGCACTGATATGCACAGTGAGTGTATATAGGACAGGAAAACAATCTTCTCAGGCTAAAATTAAAGTGCTCTAAGCTGTGAAATATGATGCTATTGTACAGACTTTCAAACCCTGTTTCTTTGTGAAAGGCTGAACTCACAGTATAGCAAAGTCAGTTATTCTGGCAGCATTACACTTTGTACATTTCTGCCAATAGCTGAATTTAATTACTGTTGCTTTTGTGGAAATACTTACCTAACTGGAGGAGCTGCATATGAATTTCATCAGTTTCATTTAAAATGAACCAAATGCAGAGAGAGACACTGGCCCTCAGAGAGAACGCAGAAAAGTTTAAAACAGAGATTTTCAAAATCATCTCTAGGTTTCATTTCTTTCCATCTCCATTTCAAATGAATTTTAGCATGTCTAAAAAATGCAAGATTGTGACTGGGGAAAATAAACTCCTTTCCCTGAAGTCGGCAGTCCCATGCTGTAAGGGATAATGTCACAATGGGAGAAAGGGTGCTGATGTTTTCAAAAGCAACAGAGGCAAAATGAATCCCCATTCTCACAGTGTCTCAGGCAGTAGTTTTATGCAAGGAGCACCTAGAGGAGGCATCTTGCTCATTCAGCCTTAATCCAAATACCAACTGCATCATCTCATTTCCTCTCCCTTCAGAAGGTGGAATGGTTTCTGCAGAGCTTCCTAGTAGCAGTCCTGCCACCTAAGAGAGAGAGACTCCTCGCAGTTTGTTTCTGTTAATGTCAGGCACATAGAAAAACCATAATTCCAATCACATTGCATTTTACGTGGTCAGATAGCGAAGATGAGCATCAGAGGAGTGGATTTACTATTTAACCCTGTAAACAATTTAAACACATGAAAAATAGTTTAAGTGATTTGTTAATAAGTTCAAGGTGAAAATTATCAGGCTTGTAACCATCAGAATAATCAAATTCAACAGAACAAATGGGACAAGAAATGTAAATAATTTAAGAAAGTTTTTACAAAAGTAAATGTAGTCAATATAATAGTGGCAGACAGCATGCAGTGATCAGGATTCCATTTAAAGACACTTCCCTTATGATGCGCAGAAACCCTTTGGTTTCTCATATGTGTTTTCATCCACAGTTTCAAACAGGGATTTCTCTACTTGGTCTTGTCCCACCGAATAAATCAAAGGTGAAAAGTATGGTGGCATCTGGGAAGGACTTGGAGGAATAAATCATATATACATTAGCAGCACTCTAAAAAGGAAATTAAAAATAAAACTGCAAAACCTAATCCAGACTACAGTCCAGTGGACATCAATATTTGGTGAGACAGATTTCTGTTTAAACTTACTGTTATCACATGAACTGAAATGCCTTCACTTTAGAGTAGAAAAAAGGTTGAAAAAATTTTTCTAAACCCTGGAGAGAAGCTTTGTAACTCAATGGCCTATAGGAGTATGGGTGGACATGGCATCCCCCCTGCAGATATGAAATACCATTTTTACTTTTAAGGATTACATGTCTTAGAATTAACTTATTAACTTTGGTGTAGTTGAAGCACACAGTGGGTTTGTTGCTGTATGAAAGTAACATCATAATAAGTAACATTTGTATTATATTTTACTTAACATTAATGGCATCATGCAGCAGAAAGTCAAAGTAATTTGAGTTTTAAAAAGAGATTTGTTTATTCTTCCTCAAATCTCCTTACATACAGAACTGGAAGACTAGCCCAAAGCTAAGCAATGAATGGCAAGTCTAAATAGTTGCCGTTTTGCAGATTAAGACACTATGTCTAAAAAACTTAATGCAAAAATCTGACTCTGAAATCAAATTGTCTTCCTTGCAGAATGTTCAGTAGAGCTATTTTAGAGTAGCTAAAATACATGGTACAGCTCTCCATTTTCCAAGCAAACCAGAAGATGTATAACAGAAATATCCTTCATCATGCAGTAACAGCCACTGAAGAAGTTGATAGCAATTACTGTGGGATTGGTTACCTTTACACTTAAGGCAAGTTAAGTGATGCTGTAAAAGGTGTTGGACCAAACTCACAAGAAATGTGTGCTAAGAAAGAATCATATATAAGAACAATCGATGCTCTTCATTAGCCCTAGTTGCTAACAGCTAGAGAAATTATTCACTTTGATGGGCAGACATCTAAAATAACCTCTCCTAAAAGGTGCTGATTTGAGAGGTGAGTTTAATGTGCATATTTGAATTCCTTAATTTATTTCTCTGGTATTTTTGATCCCAATACTAAGAAGTACTGAGACTTGCACCCCATCAAAGAACTGTATTTGTAGCATGATGCTATGTATCCTGTATACCCTCAGTCAGGATGATGCATCTGTTTCAGTTTTACGTGTATGACAGCAATGAAACACCGGTTCACGGCAAAGCAGCCATCTTGCATGAATTTGTTACTAGTATTCAAAATGCAGAGGAGGAGACATGAACTCACACCTGCAGTCCTTGCTACAACAGCAGCTATCACTGTTTATCAGTGATGTATAAGCACAAGTCTGATGTTTCTTCTGAAACTCGTGTATCTATTTCCAGAGCTTTTAGATGCGTACTTAAGGAACCAATGTTCTTTCCTTGCAGATAACGTTCCATAAAGTCTCACATAGGACAGGCTGTTGCTTACCCCAGCTTGCTAACACACCTTCTTCATCATCCCTCCTCTTAAGGAGATAAAATGAGAAGACCTTTCTTTAACAATGCATGTTCAGCATCAGAAAACCAGACCATATTCCTTTTACCTTTGTGCAACCAGGAAAATATTCCCAGCTTTAAATATCAGGGCTTGAGTGACATGTCAGCATTCTCAGAAGACTTCACTAAAGGCAGTGTTCAAGACAGATTTTCACTGCTGCTTTTTAAAGTGAGAGAGAGAGAAAGAGTGAGTTTAGGGCGGAAAGGTCTGAGACAGCTGCTGGACTAGTTTCAGACTGGCAGTACAGAATCAGGAGAAAAAAAAAAACAACCAGAAGTCACAGAATCTGGGGAAGAATGTAAAAGAGAAAAGAAAACAAGCAGGGAAGACTTTATATTTGTTAGCATGGTGCTTTTTTCTTTCATAAAGCTTTCAGTAACACTGAAATCACAGTGTAAGTATTGGAAAAATATATTTACCTTAGAGTTTTGTTTTCTTAGGAGTGGCAGGAGGTTTTGCAGACATCAAACCTATTACCGTTCTGGTTCCCAACTGATTACTGAGGCACTAAAGTGTAAAAGGTCTCTCAAAGAAGTGAGCACTACTGGTTGCATCATCATTTTGACAGAATTTTTCTTATGCAGAAGAGACTTAGTGCCCTTTCACCATGAAGGAATCAGGTTGCCATGAGTCCAGCTGCACAAGATAGCCAAGCACGCTGAAGTATTACAATGGAAAAGTAAAGCCTACCTTTCTTAGGTCACAGAAAACTGACTTGTTTTTCACAACAGAATGTAATGAAGGCCATGAAGTTGCCTGGAGCCATCTGAACACATCCAGTGTCTACAGTGCGTAACCTCATTGCAATAAATCTTGTGCTAATCAGCTGCAATGGAGGAAACTCAGGATAAATTTGATGTTTCTTTCTATTTTTTCAGTGTTTTTACTATTCTAAATTTTAAATGAGGGTGACATTTCTATTCTAATTCCTTAAGAATTGGAGGCTTACTATGCAGCCCTTTACAAAGAAAACTGTATGAAGGACCTAATAAACAAAACATAACATAAATTATGATGTAACAGTCATTTATTTCAGGAACATTTGAAGAACACCCCCTCCACATGACCCTGATAGGCAAAGCAAGTCTTGCACTGAGTTGTCAGGTTGTTTTTGTTTTGTTTTGTTTTCTGTTTTTGTTTTTCTTTTTGTTTTTTTTTTTTTGCATTATCGCTGATGAAAAAGAATAGATTTTTTGTCAGCAATAGCACTGACAAGGATATATGCATTAAGAGAAAAAAACAATTCTGATTGTATTCGGGTAATTTTTCAGCAATAAAAAGTGAGATTTGTTGAAATGGCAGTCCCAGTGGCAGTTCAAATGCAGTTCCACTTGAACTGTGATTCTATGACACAAATTATGGTACTGAAAGAAGACAGTAGTTTTTTGAGACTTCTTTATTGTAACCGTGTCAGATCCATTTTCAGCAGTTTCTTCAGTTATGCTGCACGGAGTTTCACAGATGCTACAGATCTACACAAGTCTCACTGTAATAACATGTTCCAGGTAATTGTTGGTTTCTTGGAATGCATTTGCCCCTACTTCATGCCATAATTAAAGGAATCACATAAACTTCGGAACAATCTTTAGAATTCTGAAAATAGGAGTTTAATTTACAAATTCTAGGGTGGAATAGGAAATGAGTGAGCCAAAATCAGCACATAGCCATGCTCATTTGCAGTGCACTGAACGAGGCATCCCTTTTGTTTTGGCCACCAAGACTTACCCAAGGCACCTTTTATATATATTGTATAGTGAGAACAACACCAGGTCCTTTCCAAAAGAGCTAAGTATATTTATTATCAAGAAAGGAAGGTATTACTTGAAACTAAATGCATACTTCCTTCAAAGTTCATAGCCATAGGGAAAACAACTTATTAGAAATGAGGCCTTCTCTTATAGCTGTTGAACACTATTGCTCAGAGTAGGTGCTGAAGTCCACAGTGAAAACCAGGCTCTGGTGGTGTTTTGTTTCAAACAAATAGATGCCCCTAAGGGTGTGAAAGGATTATGCTGCAGTAAGAGTTCACAGAAAAAAATCTGAATGAATGCACATGTACAGGGGCCCAAAGGGGAGTGAGAGAGATTTGTCAGGAATATAGTTCCGCTGGTGACTGTTGAACTTGACATGTGATTGAAATCCAGAGGTATGCAAGTCCTAAGCTGCTAACTCTTTATAGCAGGAGAAGGACTAGTGTGCACATCTGTTCTCACATTCCTGCTGAGGCATCTCTGTCAGTTGTATCTGACTTTCAGATGTTCCTTCGGTCCAACACACGTTGCAGATGTGTGCTCCTCTGATGACTCCATCAAGATCAATTGTAGAGAGCTCCCATAATGTTTCTGTTGTGTTTTCCATTTGTACACTTCCTTTGCATTAAGAGACTGATTTTTGGACAAAAAAAAAAAACTGTCAAAATTTCATTAAAGAACCCGTGGTTAAACCCAGGTTGCAGATTATGAGATATATCATTTTTAAGTAACATTTCTATAGCTTTCCCAGCAGTGGCTACTCTGATAAGTAAAGTTAGTCTCAGCAAAGACTCCTTGAAAGTTCCTGTTGTTTCCATTGAAACACAAAAAAATAATACCATTTTCTATCACCCTTTGAGCCCAACTTGTCAGCCAGTTGCTCAGCCATTGCATTATGCTTTTGTCAATATGTGCTGGACATTTTGTGCAGAACGATACCCTGAGAGCTTTGCTGAAATTGAAAAGGATTACATCAAGTAGCTTCCTTTTGGGTAACTCTGTCATAAAAGGAAATTATATTCATTAAACTGGACATTTTGCTCAAGAAAGTCCCTTCTTTATTTCTTGTTCCCGGTGATGGAATGGAAGATGAATGGCTGAATACTGGCTTGCAGTTTACATACCTCTCCCTGAGGAACTGGATGACTGTTCAAATGTAAGGAATCCATGTAATCACTTGCTTATCAGATTACCAATATCTGATTATAAAGGTTGGGATGATATCAGGGAGGGAATTCACATGAAACTGTTTGCAAGATGTTTTTTTATTTACTCAGAATATATTCCATTTCCTTTGGGAAAGGTCAAAGCACTAAGAATTAGGGAATAAATGGGTATTACATTAATGATCTTTCTAGACCTATCATTTATATTTATTGTTTGCTCTGCCTCCTTTGGTGTGCTGATAGAAATACATGAATTTCACAGAGAATTCCACCTGTATGGGTAACAAAAGAGATGTCAGATGAGAAGAAGGAGTGGAAAAGAAATTTGGAATAAAGCAATCCTCAAGAGCATTCAGAGCACATCAGCAACAAACTGGGAAAGGCTTATGGTTTTCTTCTAACACTCAGAAGCCCACATCCACCTCAGGCTGAAAGTTTTCCTGTTTCAATATCTGGAAAACCTAGCAGTTTCGTCCACTGTACTCCAGGGCTGATGCTCACTGCTGCTTTGGGAGATTTTACCAAACAATTGAAACCAGGTATTCCTAATCATTCTTTGGATAACTTAATCTGATCAGAATAATGACAATTAATGTCCATTTGCACACAATGATCTTTGTCATGGGAGAGGTACCTCCGTCAATGATTTCCAGCTGCAGTCCCTGTTTTGTGTGTCTCATGGATAGACGAAAGTACACAGCAGTGACTGAAAACATAAATCTTGCACTCCACAGAATGCATGAATGAGCTGACAACAAGCCTGACTTCTCCTTGAGTATATTGTGATTACTGTATTATAATGCTCCAGGATTTTGTTTGGAATGAATTTCCCCTGTTCTCAATTTCTCAGTGTTTTCTACAGAGTAGAGTATCACAGCATGATGTTCATCTCGCCTTGCACATTTCATGAAGCCTCTGGGTTCCACCATTCCAGATCCACACTTTTAGTCACACAAATATTTTTTCTTGCATCCATAATTCGCTGCAGATCTGACTACCATTCATTTACCTGAAATAGAGACTGAGCACCCACACTGCCGCCCGTACTGACAGATCAACCTCATCTCTGCCTGAGAGCTTAATGTTTCATGTTTTACTTATGTGAATATCTTTACTGATTAAATTGTGTTACTCATGGAAGAGAGGATCCCGTTATTATGCATGTGGAAGAGCAGTCCTATGTGGTTAAAGTTTCTTCCCATCTTTTTAGGACTCTCATATTGTTTTACCTTTCACTCCTCTTCCAATTTGGCTTCTTTCACTGGTTTGTGGCCTTTGTAAGGGGAATGCAACAGAAATAGACTCTTATAAGCCCTTTTCCCAGTGCTATTGTAGGCTGCATTTATTCTTCCATTACGTCTGCACCTGGCCTCAAAGAAAATCATCTTAGCCCCAGATGATCCATTTTTAATGGTGCTTGTAGCAGGAAGTAATAGAATCATAGAATCACAAGGTTGGAAACGACCTATAAGATCATCTAGTCCAACCATCTTCACATTACCACTGCTACCACAAGCTACTAAACCATATCTTGCAGCTCCTCAACCAGACGCCTCTTGAACACTGCCAGGGACAGCGACTCCACCACCTCCCTGGGCAGCCATTCCAGTGCCTGACCACTCTCTGAGAGAAAAAGTTTTTCCTCATGTCTAACCTAAACCTCCTCTGATACAACTTGTGGCCATTTCCTCGGGTCCTGTTTGTTGCCTGGGAGAAGAGGCCAGACTTCTCTTCACAACTTCAGGAAGTTGTAGAGTGCTCTAACATGAAATGCTAGACAAAGTCCACATATTTGGTTTTCCAATAAGCTTTGGGGAGATGCAGGTGCAAGGAGTCAGAGGAAACAGTCATCTGTGCTGAGGCAACTCTCACGGCTCACCTCTGTGTGCTCACACAGGCTGTGGTGGCCATGGAGTAAGGCACAGACTGGTGTGCACACTAATGGCCAAAGCTTCATACCCTGCTTCACTTTCCAGGGCTCCTGCCAGGTGAAATGGCAGAAATGGAACATGAATACATAATCTCCTTAACTTTATTTTTCCAGTACATGACTTTATGATGCTAGAGGGCACAGGAAAATGAATTTTAGCGTAAGAAACATAAAACTATGCTGGATACAAAGAGGTGAGTTTCAGCTGCACAGCTAAACCTGTATCTATTTGTCATGATTAAAGATCTGCAAACATTTCTCTGTGTGTCCAAGGAAAGGGTAAAATCTTCAGTGCAATCCAGCAGCAGAATGCAGTCACTATCGACACCCATCAGTATAATGGTCCTCACAAGTTAGCACTTCTTCATCTTTTAGGTGCAAGAGCACTAAGAATAGCACACAAATAATATCTCTCATTTTACAGAGAAAGAAAACAGAGCATCACAAACTTGCAAGCATTGCACTCTAGCAGTGGAATGCTGTACAAATGCAGTATAAGCAGGCATGAAAATGTAAAGTGAGAAGTTTTAACATCTTCATGGTCTTTGCAGGTATCAGGAACAGTGTCTATTAATTCAAAAAATGGCATTATGTTTATGGTGAAGATGAAATGCTACCAGTGGTTGTTTTTATATGATGCCATTTATCTTTTATTTCAGTTGAGAAAAATTCATTCTCAGTTTTTTTGACTGCAGCTGATTCTGATTTTGTAGTAGAATAGATTTCATACTACAGAGTTAAAAATGGAATAAGAAAAAAAATCAGACTTCAGCAGAATGATAAAGGATTGAGTTTTCAGACTTTTGCATTACCAGATGTATGAAAAAGGATGTCCTACGAATCACAGAATCATAGAATGGCTAAGATTGGAAGGCACCTGAAGGATCACCAAGTTCCAACCCCCCCCCCCCCCCCCCACAGGAAAGATTGCCACCTGCTAGATCAAGTACTAGATCAGATTGCCCAGGGCTCCATCTAACATTGCATAGGTTGGAGGTAGTTAGGAAAGGAGGACCCTGGCATCACTGAGATGGCAGTAATTGCTGCACTCAAAGCATAAATTGGCAGGAGCTATTGGGAGGAGACTAGCAGCCTAACCTACAGCACTGATGGCTGCAGCAGGAAAATGGCTACCCACAAACAGGTTTGTCAGTGGAAGAGGCTGCAGAAAGATAGACATGCATCTCTTATCCAATTTTTTGAATACTCCACAGCTTTAATACCAAATTATAATATTGTATCATTCCATTGATTACTATGAAAAAAAAATTAGAAGGAAAAGCAACGCAAAAGTAAAAGCATGCAAACTCTCCCAAATAACCCAGGGAAATATATAAGGATGTGTGACAGAGGAGATTATTGAAATTGCCTTCAGGAGGGGAATGTGGTGGCAAGAATTTTTTCTTGAATATTCATAAGAGTCCAGAGTTTTGTTTCATTGGTTTAAAGTTGTGTTTGATTGGCTTAGAAACTGTGAAAGAAAAAAAAAAAGAAGCAGAAATTCCATCCTGCTTTAATCACTGCCCACTCCAAGCTTCCCTAATGACTTCCAGATGCCTTCTTTTTATGCTATTGTTTTGGCACAGTTTCCAGACAACTTTTGGGTCTGTTCACACACACACACACACACACAAAAAAAAAAAAAAAAAAAAAAAAAGCCTCACTGCCCTCCCCTTTCTTTTAACAGAAAACAGATTTCATTCTGGTTATATAAATGCGTAATGAGATGGAGAAATAAAATGCCTGTTGCTGTCTCCCTTCAATCTTCAGGAATCTTTCTGACAGAAAATGGAGGAAATATATTCACATCAATTCCTTGAAAGGAAAGAAGTGAAAGCATATTTCCTAAAATCTACTGATGTTTATGTTAAAATATGAAGCATAAAGCTGAATATTAAAAAAAAACGCAACAGACTACAAATGTATAACTCCCCATAACAAAATGATTTTCACAGTGCTGTCTGTGCCACTGTTCTCCTGAACCATCTAAAGCAAATCATCTTGCCCTGTAATGCTTCTGTTAACCCCTGTGAGATGGAGACAAGAGTACTCAACCATGCTATAAAAAGCTTTAAAGACCTTCACATGTAAAACAATCCTGTCTACATAAAGGGCTAAAAGAGGAACCTAGGGAATTACAGTCCTGTCAGCATCACATCCCTGGGAAGCTGATGGAGCAGCTTAACCCAGAAATCATTCCCAGGCAAGTGAAGAAGAAGAAAATCACTGGGAGTAGTCAGCGTGGGTTTGCCAAGGGAAAGTCATGCCTGACCAATCTGATAAGCTTCTGTCTTGCAATAACATGCTTGGTAGAAGAAAGAGTAGTGAATACTGCCTTCCTAGTCTTCAGTAAGGTGTTTGACACCTTATGTCTCCCATAAGATCCTTATAGACAAGCTGTTGATGTGTGAGCTGGACTGGCAGACAGTGAGCTAGTCTGAATGGCTGAGCCCAGACGGTCATGGTCAGTGAGTGATGCAAAGTCCAATTGGAGGCCAGCAACTAGCAGTCTAACCCATCAGTCACCAGTGGGTCCAGTCCTGTATAGCATCTGCATTAATGGGCCAGATGATGGGATAGAGTGTACCCTCAACAAGTTTGCAGACAATGCAAAACTTGAAGGAGCCAAAGGGTCGTACTGTCATCCTCAAAAGGCTGAAGAAATGAGCTGACATGAATGACATGGAGTTTGGCAGCAAGGAGTGCAAGGTCCTGCTGCTGGGGAAGAACAACCCCAGCACTGGAACATGTTGGTCCCAAAGACCTGTAATGGAATATTTTGTTTACACTGGTATGAGGTACTAAGAACCTGTCTTTCCTATGTATTTATCCCTCTTACCGTTCAGCACACTGACAGTACAAGCATAAGGCAAGAAACCCTCAGCAGGACGCTAACATATTTTATAAGAAAGCAATTTTAATTTATTTATTCTGCTTTGTCATTTAATAAGTTTAGATAGATGAGCTCTATAAAAGGTCTTCATTAAATAAAACAGTGAAATCACCTGGATTTCACTGCTCTGAGAGTATCTACTTGATACAAAGAACTTTACATATTCTTATATCTATGTATATAAAGTTTCAGATAGCTTTGAGACCTAAGTCAAACATTTCATATCAGAGAATGTATAAAAGCATGTATAAAAGCAACAAGTGCTTGAACAGGTGGTTCTGAGACTCACTGGTCTTTGACAGATTTTTTAAGTTCTTGCTCACCAACATTTACATTGTCAGGAAAAGTTCCCAGCATCTGCCAAGGTTTTGTCAAGTGGAGCTTTTAGGTGGACACTGGAATTAACCTTTGAACAGCAAGTCCATTAAAAATCTAAGACTCTGAGTCTATTAAATCTGATAGAAATACAGAGCTGACAAGTAATATATGACCCAACTCATTGTATATTTATGCAATTGTTTCTTTTTCTTCCTGAATTTATTTTACTTGTGTTTGCTTTCATTGAACTTTACTGTGCTATTTTCTTCTTCTTCTCCAATCTGATAAGATCATAATGAGCCCTGAGAATATTGGGTGGAACAGAACTCCCCTATGGATTTTTTTTCTTTTTTTTCTTTTTCTTTTTTTTTTTTTTTAATACAACAATGAAATGCTCTGAATCAAACATTTGTAATGAAAGATTTTTGATGGGCCACCTGAGTGACAATATTCTCTAGGCTGTTCCACTACAGGACTTCTTATCTTAATCTAACTTCTGAAACTCATCTCCAACCACCATTCTTATTCCTTCATATAAATTTTAATGTGATTTTCATGAACAAGTCTTTCCCCCTTCACAAAACTATAGGAATTAAGTGCAGTAACCTATTATCTGTAATGCAGGATAGAGCTTCTGGTGACACAGCAGGAAACAAGGAATGCCCCAGAGAATCTCTCATATGGACTTGTCATGAAGGAGACTACTTTATTTTATCCCATATTTTTGCATAATTTCCTACAAAGTTCTTTATGTGCAAGCTCCCTATTCATTTGTCCCACACCTGACCCTTTGAAAGACTGATGAGAAATCTCAACACAGAAGGAAACAAAAATAACAGTGGCAGGAGATGAATTACCTCTTCATTCTATCTCACAACACATGAGCAAGCCATAGCTGATGTGACACAGCATTTGCACCAATGTTGTTTCACGCAGAAAGCTGAATTAACTGACTTCCAAACACCCTGACCAGAAGATAGTTATGTGACTCTGTGAAGTGAGTGCTTGCTGCTGATAGGGAGAGGTTTTCAAGTTCTTTTCATGCAAACTTTATTTTAAAAGAAAACAACAACCAACTTCTTTCAAATCAGAAAATTTCCTCGAAGATTACTCTGCTTTATTGTAACTTTTGGCTCTTGTAAACTTTTCAGTAATGTTTTTAAGTGAAAAATTAAATAAAAATATTGTTTATCAGCCCCCATGTATCTTACTAAAGACAGAAGTTTTTCTTAAAAAAAAAAAAAAAAAAGTTATGGAAAAAAATGAACAGTTTCATAGAAAAGCAGATTTAGTAAAAATGCTGATCACTTAAACTAGCAGGAATTAAAAGGGAGAATGTAAAAGTTTTCAGGCAATTCTAAATGTGTGTTTTCAAAACCTTAAAAAAATGTAGAAAAAGCCCTCAAAAGTCTCAAATCTTATTTTACAGAACAATTTTCTCCTTCGTGCTTGGTGTCTCCTGTTTCCTGAAATCTCAGTAATGTAAAGCTCTCCTTCATAAGCACTGAGGATTCCCCAATTGCATGGCCATGAGCTGTGGTACATTTACTCACTGAGATCCAGGGGGCAGTTTAGCAAAGGCTATTTTATACTTTGCCCAGGCCTTGTGCTCAGCCCAAGTATGGTCTGTCATTTGCATCCTCCTGACACGTCACGAAGTGAAACAAGCCAGCTTCCCCTTGCAGAGCTGCTCCATGAGATTCTTTTAATCTGACCGTACACAGATGGTTTGAAGCCCTACTTCTATCCTGCATGTGTTTTCCAGATGATTTTTGCACTCTTTTGTTGCACAGCTATGTGAAACAGTTCAGATTAGGCTAAAAAAAAATAATGCCACATACAGTGTTTATGTTGTGGCAAGGAGCAGGGAAACTTTTTCAGGAGGGTGGGGGAGCAGCAGGGAAGTTTAGACATTTGCTACTCATTAAAACTGCTCTTTCTAACACAGCTGAGGAGACTATTGCTCCCACTCTGTGTTTTTCTAAAAGAAAAACAAGTACCTTTCTGCATAGCTGTAAATTCCTAGTTATTCACTTAGCTTGGTGACAAAATTATAATGTTGAAGGTACAACACAGAGAAGTGTCCTCTAGCTTTATCATGCTTCTTTGTGCTGTTTAGAAACACCATAAAGCCACTCTAGTTTTGGATCTTACTTCCAAGTACTTTTATATTGAGGAATGGGAAGTCTCAGAGGTGGCAGAAATTTTCACTCAAGCACGTAAAGCACAGGCACAAAAAAGAGGGGTAAAACGTCCTTTTCCAAGGTGAAAAGAAAAATGCTAACTCCCTTAGTTTTCCAAACAGGATAGAGAAATGTGTGGGGACACCAATGGGAAGTAGAAATGTGCTTGGAAGGAATGTTAGCAAAATGTATGCTTATGGGTTAAAGATGCAAACGCCTGAACAGAGTGCAAGAAAACCTGCAGGTCAAAAAGCAGAGGATTCCCTTCCCCCCTGCTCTGCCTGCATATTTCTTCCAGGGATTTGAGAGCTGCAGGATGACGTGGAAGGGGGTCATAAAACCCTGCAAGGCTCCGGGTGTTCCACAGCCTGGCCCCTCTCACAGCAGCTCCAGACTCTTAAAATTAAAAGTCCCAGGGATGGGTGAGTCATCCTGCCTCCAGCTTCTCCCCTTTCAGAGGGAGCAGGCAAGAGAGGCTGAAAGATTTCCCCTACAGATTTCTTGATTTGTGAGCTTTAGTCAAACTGTAACAGTCATTTCTTTAACATTACTGAGAAATTGTAACAAAGACAACAAAGCTCTCAAATCCTAAGATCTAGCAATTCTGTCTCTGAGCATTGGGCTGTGCCACTACCAAACTTTTCCTATGGAAAGAAAAAAATAAAAAGAGAAATCTTTTTTTTTCCTCTTTTTTTTTCCTTTTTTTTTTTTCCTTTTTTTTTTTTTTTTTTCCCAGACTCTTCATTCCTCCCCCTGCTTTTTTTTTGTGTGTGTGTGTCTGCATGGCTCTTAACTTGGAATTACTGACTCCCCCCTTGCCGTGACCATCACCAGGGGCATCCAGCATGCGTACTGTATCACTGGGAAGCCGCGCTGGGAGCTGCCACGTCTGTAGTGCTGCAGCACACAAAAGGAGGCGGAGGTAGCAGCAATACCTTCTAGCTGACAAATTTGGAAATTCTAGTGCCACATCAGCAGAAGCCTATCCCAGTATAGTGCTATTCGGTCTGTAGAGAAATGAAAACCTACAATGAAAGAATTTCAAGGCAGAAAACTCTTGCTAAGCGCCTACTCATTTCTGCTCTTCTTTCCCTCGTATCTCAGTCAGGCTTGAAAGGTGACATCACACAATTAAATCCACACCATTTAAAACAAAACACATTATTCCATTTAGGAAACTAGGAACAAACTATCTCTATATCTAGAAGACTCACAATCTCACAATCTCACAAAGTTTTCTGTAGACTGGAAAACAGGTATGGGGATACTGAGGGTATATCTACACCACACTGTACAATCCCATGTGAAAATACCTGAGCTAACTTGGGAATCAAAGCATGACAGATACAGCCACACAATGCTGCTCCTACACTCATGACAAGAGCCACAGGCCCTACTGCTCCTAGTACAAGAATTGATTCAGTTATGTCACTGCAACTCCCATGTGGATATAAATTTCATTTTTAGCTAGATTAGGTAACACTGTGTTCACATTCTGAGTACCCACCACGAATGAAAAATTCATATTTATCTAGATGCTTGAAGAGGCATTCTGAGCCACATGCATGATGTCTTATCTGGGTTTGGGCAATAAGGAGAGGTAAATACAGAAAATTAAAGAGATAAGTAGGTTCTTCCTAGAAGTCATATTTCATATACATAGGAGCAAGCTGATATGGACATGTAAAGGCAGATATTAAAGTATCCATGTACAACTTTTCAAGTATTTTGGAAAAGTTCAAAGAAAACATAAACATAATCATTCAAATGATTGTTGGATCACCTAGAAAATAAATGCAAGTATAGAATTGCCTCAATTAATGACCAGTGTTAAGTCATCTCTCTTGCTTGTCCCTACGTGCCCTTCCAAATCACCTGAACCTGAACTCCTGGTGTGGGGAAATGAAGCAGTATACCAGAATGGAAAAATCTGATTAGTTTACATATTATTTACTATATACATTCTGTGATTGAGTGAAATATCACATAAAATGTGTTCACAAGACTCTCTGATGTCAAATCATCTTGTTCAAGTATCCTTGTGCATGTGCTGAACATTAATACAAATTTAACACCTGTACCTCTAACGCCTATTTTAATGTAAAAAATGGAAGAGAGATGAAGTGGCTGAAGTGGCATAGAAGGACTGTTTGCCATTCAACCCTATTGATGGCAGGACTTTAATGCCAGGCTGGGGTAAGTATTTATTTTTCTGAAACAACATCTGGCTCCTTAATGAACTTGAAAGGTAGCTACGTTGGTGGTTTCTCATCTCTCATGTGGTTAGAGCTGTGTGTGGACAGCTTAAGAAGCCCATCATGTCAATGACTGATTCATTCAGCCTGAAGTATTTTTGTTGGACTTGGTGAGACTGTGGGATCTGTATAACCTCACTCAGGCCTCTCCTGAAGTAGGTGCTTAAAAGCATCCACGGTTCAGACCGGAAAACAGGATGGTATGTTTGTGTACATAAAGCTTAGCACAGCCAAGCTGCCACCTAAACAGTCTTTCTGAAACAGTTTATCCAATTTATAATATAAATAGGAGATAAAATATATGAAGGCCTAAATTAAAAGAACATTTTAGAGTCAAACAGCGAAAAATAAAGAATTAAAGATCTCTGTGTGGGAAGGAAGTGTTCAGAATCAAGAAAAAGAGTAAAAGGTATAGCTCATTCTTTTCTTATCAAAACTATTTTGGACACCTAACATATCACTCAGCAAGAATGTTTATGATGGCTGTAATTTTCTGTTGAAAATTAATATTTTGATTCATCAATGTGGTATGTCCTCAAACTCTTGTTAGTGCTCCTTCATAATAACTCATTGTTAGCAATCCATCTGTTCACACTCTCTGCAAATCCTGGCGTCTTACTGTTTTCCAGCATTTTACCTGCTCAGTGTGGAAGATAATGGGTATTAATCATTACATCAAGATAGCAGAGGTCAGAGGACGAGGTTTGGGCTCCACCTGGTTCAGTCTGGCCAAGACAAAATGGTCAAAAAGGCTTTCACAGAGATAGCTACCAGCAGATTTTGTGCAGATGGAAAATCCCTATGAAGTAGGAAGTAGGAGATGGCTCAAACCTAACCCAGATCCTGGCCTCCTGGGAAGAAAGAGACTTAGCTTCCAGCTCCGTTACAACAAATAGAAAAACAAGCAAACCAGAAGTAAGAAAAAAAAAGCAAGTCATTAAATGTGTAGCAAAATAAATGAAGTCTGATTTCCTCCACCTCTGCTCAGTTACATGGTGTCCAATAACATGGCTGTACTGTTATTGTCACTCTCCCAGAGCAGGATGTAGAAGTTTTAATTCTTCAGCATCCTGTTTACATCAAACCTTTAATACTTCTGAGACCTCTAACCCTCTCTCAAGTGTAGTTACAAATGACCAGGAAATTAAAACATTATTAGGATAGGAACAGAAAGAAAATGCCCCTATTTAAGACTTCTTACTTTAAAAAATTGGTCAAAGAATAAAAGCGTTGAAGAATCACTGCACCACATCCAGCTTTTACCTGATATGTTAGTGTGGGGAAAACTTTCAAGTAAGCAGGACAACATTTCTCTCTCCCTTCTGCTGACTCTCAGGGAAGTTATTCACCAGTCCCATAAAGTGATAAGAGACAGGGGTCAGACTAGAATAACCTATATTCAGCATATGGGGCTTTGGCAGGGCCCAGGTTTTCATTTTTATTTCTGTCATGTAATGGACTCCATGGAGTCCTCAGATGAATGGAGATCCAAATGCCACTTTGGCTCTGAAGAGATTGCTCCAGGATGAGGTTAAAATCTATTATAGACTTCACCAAAATTGTTTGTATCCTGAAAAGACTTGTGAGGATCAGAGCAGGGAATTCTCTTGCCTTGAATCCCATGTGATATTGAGTAATTCTATTTAAGGTTGTATGTATCTTTGATTGTAGCTTACCACCAAATCCAAATTTGGTTCTTTAATTGTAGTACTTGATTTTGCATCACTTGAGGTACCAGATGTTACTAGCAGGGGGAAACCCAACTAACATATTTCTTTAACTTGGTCTTGCAAAGCCAAACTGTTTCTTAAGTGCCATGGATCACATTCATATGCTTAGGATGTACTGTATTTCTAGCAGACAGATTTTGGTACCTTCCTTTGTCAGTTGTCTCTTTCCAGTTCCATATAAATTCTCAAATTCCAAATTCAGCAGCACTCCTGCTTAACAAATATTACTAACTTAACTGTACCTTTTGAAATTATTGCACAATTAATATTGTCATATGTAGATTATTTGCTTTAAATATTACATGCAGGTATTCAGCCAGATTTAAACCTACATGTGCCATTAAACATAAGAATTAGCATATTTAAATATTTTCTGGTCTCTGATGTTCTTAAGAACAGATCTGTTCTGAGGCAGATCTATCCCTGTAAGGAATATAAAAGTAGTGCAAATTGGTGTTATGCATGTTTAAACCACAGAAAGGAATGCCTTCATGTAGATACACTTATGATCACAATATGTGGAAAGCTCCATGCATGTAGGGATATTTTTGAATGTCTATATCTCTATCAACTCAAACTGTCTTCCTTCTCCACTGGGGCAGTGCTGTGCCCGGAGTTCTGAGCACCCACTGCTGAATCAGATGGACCAGAGTCAAGCCATGGCACAACACCAACTCAATGCAATGTCTGCCCATCTCTGCTGTCCTAGGATTCCTTCACTAAAGAGTGTGATATAGAAGAAATATGTGGGCTCTTCAGGTCTGCAAATGATAGAATAAAGCCCCAAACCTGAAATAGGTTGGGCTGAGTGGAGCTAAGGATGATCATTATCCTCCAATTGCAGAGTCTAAGATGTTATACTGTAGGACGATTCTGCACATCTAGGAATTCTCCCTGTCCTTTTCTTCCCCAGTCAAATGGGTTAGCAATCCCATCTGCACTTGCATACAGCAAGTGGCTTTCTAATGTTGTGGTAGGGAAGGAAAACGAAGGGTGGACATTTGGTTTCTGAATCATGTTTCTGATTAACAAGTATCCAGACTGAAAGACATTCTAAGAATATATCATAAATATGGAAATAATTTATTCCAAAGAGTTTGGAGAGGAATAGTATTCTCAGGCAGAGGAAGGCTATATCTGTCATCTCACAATCACATGCTTTTAAAAATTAACCTATTGGTCAAGGGATACCAATTCATCTTATGCACTAAACTTTGGCAGTTTTGTGAAAGCTGTCTTTTCATTCATTCTCAAATTTCTTTTTAGAATCTCAAAATCGTGTTTTGTTCTATAAGTAGTATTTTGTTGAAATTCTTTTCATGAATTCATGAGGAAATACAAACATACAGTTCAACAGGTGTTGATAAAATCCAGAAAAAAAGCCATGAATTCACAAGCTAAAGTTTCTGTCTTTATATCTATTTAGGTTACATGTTCCTAAATATTCATAGTATAAAGTTCTAAATATCATTTCCATAACAAAAAGAAAATGACAAGAAATAATATCTCATATTATGCAAATATCCAGTTTTAGCTTCATTAATCTGGAGACTTAACTAATAGTTTAGCAATATAGCACATTTCTTAATTACTTTACAGCTGGTTTATATAAAACCTAATTCAGTTATACAAACACAACAGACATTTCACTTGGTCACCTGGTAAATTTTTTATCATGTCATTGTGATGGGATCCCTAATTAGAACTATGTTTAATTATGATAGTACTATAGATATTTAACAGTCACATGCCTAAACCACGAGGTACTGTGGCTTCTTGGGGGACACATGTTGGGATGAGATGCACGTCTGTGGATTCTCCACTGGTGAGGAGGATTGGATGACAGCTATGTTATGCCATGGTTTGGGCAGTAGTAGAAGCAAGGGCAATGACTTACTCCAGAAGGAATATCTCCCCAAGAGCATAAACACTCCCAATGAGTTAGGGGAAGAAACTTTCCCAAAGCAAAAAGAAGGAGAGAGATGATACAGAAAGTTCTGGAAATCTGGAGCATGCACAGACTGCTTCAGAAAGAAAGGTAAAGTGGGGTCATATGTGCCTTGCCTACATGGACACACTTGTACGACAGACTGCTCAATGACATCTTACAAACATGGATTCCAGCTGTACTTATCCCTAACAAGCCCTCAAGGCGCTCCAAAGGCGACAATGGAGGAATGCAGCTAAGGATCCCACTCAATACAGACTATGTAGCCTAACAAGGATTTAGTGGCAGCCATGCTCTTACAGCACCCTCCAGCAGGTACACTGATTCCAGACTCCTCCCTTGAGGACCCATTTTTCCTATAAGGAGCCTATGACCACTGAATGAAACCTCTGGACTTGAAAATCAAACCCCTCGGAGCTACTGGTGAGTCACTGCTTTTATTAGAAGAGATCAACTACTGAATATTTTACCTAATGGGGATGATAAATTCCTTGGACTCTATCCTGACAAAAGTTCAGAATCTCTCCAGAGATCTGAGGCTGTACAAAGTGGGATGCTTCTTAATAGATTTTCTTTGGTAAGGTATGGTACGGTTCTAGGACAATTCATATTGTTTTTTGGATAAAGGCTTGTATGGTGGATTTATCACCTGATGACTTCAGGAGATGAATACTAAAACAAACACCAGTGGAGCAGGCACTGCAGGGCTGGGACTCTGTAGTCTTTACACTTGCCAAAAAAGCAAGCCCTAGACTGGAGACAAAATACATTCAGGGTCCTTGGAGGGTGGCATAGTTGTCACATTTGCTCCGTTTTCCTGCAGCCAGTTTGCCTGAGGAGGCCTGAACCTGGCTCCAGCCAATACCGTAGCTGACCCTTCAGTTAGTGGGCTAAGGGTTTCTTTTAGCCCACTTCAGTTAGTGGGCTAAAAGTTTCCAAGGTGGTTGTTTTCCCTTTAGTGCAAGCTGATAACAACAACCATAAAAGCAGTTGAAATGTTTTTGTTTCTCTCTCTCACTCTCAGGTAAAGAAAATAATGGCAGCATAATGACTTGCACAAGGGAAATAAATCTTTCTGTTAAAAAAAAAAAAAGAAAAGCTTCAAGAAGGGAAATTAAGCAGAGAGAGAGTATCACAGTCATTCTTTCCATAGCATTTTGTTTATACATTGAAATATTTCTTTCTGGCTGTAGCATTCAGTTGGCTACAATTTCTAGGTTAATGAGAAAGGCTTTACACGAATTCCATATCTGATGTGCGATTGCTGCTTTTATGGCAACAAAATGGACATGAAGGGGGTCCCCACGTTTATATTTACTTTTCTCAGCTGGAAGTTGTACAATATCATTCATTTATAAGGTGAAGCCACTTGTGACTGGGGAGCCAAGTGTACTGCAAAGCATCATGAAGTTTTATTTCTATAAGGATGGAGCTTTGCCTTGAGTGAGCCTTTACAAATGCAGAGGATTTATCATTACAGATTCTGTAGTTTTGCTCTGAAGAAAGACTCCCTCTGAGGCTGCAGAGGCCTCAATTGATAGAGATGTAGCTATCTGACAGCACCTGTGGGCTTGTCACCTCAATTCTAGTGACACATGCTTAACAACCGTCCGTTCATGCTTCCTTTTGTCATCCAGACATGCTGATCTCTTTGGAAATAAGCTGCAGGTTGGCAGGGAAAATCAACTCACCCAGACACTGGCTTAAATAGATATAAATAAATAGATCTAGATGTAGATATAGATCTTAAACAAATAGATCTAGTGACATTGTTCTGAATGACTTGGATTCTTTAGGACTTCCTGTACTTCTCACTGAAGCAGAATATTGAAGTTAACTTCACAGAACACAGAGATACATGTAATGGGATGACAGAGGTTCCATAACAAGCAGAAATACAGTGCAGTTTATTTCGTGACAATATAGTTGCATTTCACCAGAATGCAAAGGATAACTTCTTTCCAATTCTGGGTGCCATGGGAGTCTTCAGTATGTGTTCAGTTCTGTAGCCCATCCGAGATGTGATATCTAAGCAAATGAAGTTTTAATTCCCTACATATGACCACTTTGCTTGTTTACAGAAGCCTCCTCACTTTCTTATTCAACTGAAATAAAATATGTTGAGACGTATCACTACTGTGTTCAAGCCTGGAACCTGCCACTCTGGTTTTATTCACTTTTATTCTTCTTCCACATTCAAACGAAGAAATCAGAAATGATGTAGAGAGAGTCTAATAAATGTCTCCAGAATGGTAGGACTGCAGCACAGCAGATAGAGCCAGGTGCTGGTAGGGGGTTCCACTGACAGTCAGAGACACAGCAAAGGACAAACCAGTCCCAGGGTCTTTCTGGGTAGCACAGTAGTGGGTTCAAAAAAAGCTGCACTGTGAGACCATGACGTCTACAACAAAAGTCTGGAAAAGACTGGTGGTCCCAGGCTGTGCTGAAGTGGGGCTCATCAACCTGCAGATGGTGGTGAAGGTGCTGGAGTGAGACTGGTTACCACAAAGGCCTATTGCTGGTTTCAGTGTCCTGACAAATATCTTCTTTAAGGGTGATGTCTTCTAAACTGGGGAAGATGACATGGACAATGCCACTATCTTTAATATACTTTGTCACTTTGTTCATTGGAAAGCTGTCATCCTGACCTCTCCAGGTGTGTAATTCTGAAGAGTGCTCCTCATTTATACATGCATCATTAACTCTTATAATTGGAGAGAAAATCTGGAGAAGGCTTTGAGGATACCTCATTGCAGCTTTCCAGTATTTAAAGGGAGCTTATAAACAGGAAGGAGACCCACTTTTTATAAGGTCATATAGTGATAGGACAAGGGAAAATGGTTTTAAACTAAAAGATGAGAGATTCTGATTAGATATTAGGAGGGTATTTTTTATTCAGAGAGTGGTGAGGCACTGGCATAGGATGCCCAGAGAGGTGTGGGTGCCCCATCCCTGGAGGTGCTCAAGGCCAGGTTGCATGGGGCCTTGGGCAGTATGAGCTGGCAGGTGGCAGCCCTACCCTGGAACTGGATGGTCTTTAAGGTCCCTTCCAACTCAAGCCATTTTATGGTTCTATGACTCTGTTATTCTATGATTCCATGATTCCATGATACCAGTCTCCCTATCTCATTAGCTTTGAAAAAAACAACAAAAATCAGGAGAATTATTTTAGCCTTCCCACAAAATATTCTCTACACATCATCTCTGCAGAATGCTACATTCTTCAGGTAAGTTTTCTGAAACTGAGGCATTCTTCTTTTATTTTGCATAAAAATATTTTGAGTGAATGAATTTGAATGATTTTTTCTGATGCAAAAGCAGTTTGCGAGGCACCAATGAAACTCCTACACTCCCACAAGCACAGGGAGCCAACACAGTTTCTTCACATTCCTATGACCGTCACGGAGATTGGACATACGTGGCAGATGGGCCCTGTGCTGGTACTCTGCCCAGGACATAAATTTCAGCTTCAAATATCAGTTGTTAAATTCAGAGGCTGGAAATGTGACTCACAAGCTTAGTCCATTTGGTGTCCCCTGCAGAACTGTTCTTCAGTGGTGAGGAGAGGTGGAATAATGTAGAAGTTCATAGACATGCAGCTCAAAGTTTTAATATTAAAGCTGGGTTGCAAAGCTCACTGTGAACTGTGAGGGCTTACTCAGCAGGAAAGAAGCTATGGAAATTCTTGCGATGGGAAAGCTGAACTTTCTTTCTTCATTTCAGACTGCACAAACATCACAGGAAGGAAAAAAGAAACAAAAAGAAAACGAAAGAGAGCTTCTGAATCTTCTTTTAATATTTGTCCTCTCACTCCTGCAATCTAAAAAATAAATGTGACTGTCATTAGAAGAGAAATGTCCTTTCTTTTAGAAAAAAAAAATTAAAAAGAAAAAAAAAAGAAAATTAATAGTAGTCCTTGAATAAACATCTAATAGGGTTGCAGAGCTAAGGCAAGACTATACAGTGATTTAGTCTTGATTTGCATGTTCATAAGAAATGAACCTTCCATTTAAAAGAGAATGAAACCATATCCAAAGGCAGCCATTGTTTTAGCTTTGGAATATACTTTTTTTTTTTTTTTTCCATAACCAATGTACCTCCACCAATCTGTTGATTCCTGTTGTTTTTTGTTTGATGTCAAGACAAAGTTCCTGGGGAGGAGGCTGGAAAAGAAAATACAGTCTCTTGCTACAAACTGTTAGCGGACTCTCGCTTTGCTTTGCTCACTTTAAGTATTTTGCTTAGTTTGGCTCAATGCTCTGTTTTTTCTGGAAACCTCTCATTTTTCTTTCAGTCTGCCTTCCAAAACCACAGAGCACTGAAAAAGAATTTCTACTATGGCTCATCTCTACTTCAAGGAATGTTAACTTTATACACTCCTATGTACCTGTACCCTATATTCTCAGGACTACATTCTTAAAAACAAATAATATTTATCACCCCATGCTTTTATTTATTGAAAAGCAAAGGTTAGAAGTTCCAGCTAGCTAACAGGGGACGATCCAGCTGGCATCTCTAATGGAAATGATTACCACAAAAACATTTGTGATCACTTAAGCGTGGGCTCCCATGATGCTTAGCAGAAAAGGCTGAAAACAGTTCAAAATAGATGTAGTGCAATCTAAACAGGAAAGGCAGAAATGAATGACAATTTGCAGCAAACAGAAAAGAAGTCTTTCTCAAAGTCCATTAGCTAGAAGATTTTAAAGTTATTTCAGCAACTCTGTAACAGATACGTGGAAAATTAACATGTCTGGAACCTACATATATTCTGCAGCTCAGCTGCAGTCAACCACATCTGTTTCTGGTTTAAGTTATACCTCGCTCTGGCATGGATTCAAAGAGCAGTAGTGGAAGTGAGTCTGGGTCTAAGACTTGATGGAGTAAATGGATGCAGCTCTGCTGAGCGGTCTGAAGCGACTTCAGATCATAATGTGGTACTACATTTCTAGCAAATGTATTTCTAGAGTTTTCCCTCCCTCTTACTCACTCTGTGATCAATCAACTCTTCTGCACAGCAAAAGTAGATTCCATACCTTAGATACAGGCTTGAGTGCTGTAACTTTATTTAAACTTCTTTGTAATGGCCTGCTGAAAAATAGAGTTAGTACACTATTATATTCAGGAAGCAGTTTGTGTTCCTATCAGGATGCTCTATTTTTTTTTTTTTTTTTTGCATTTAAGAGGATTGGTTATATATTTAAAACATTATTCATAAAATTAAGATATGAGAACATATACATGTGTGTGCGTTTGCACATATGTTTTGGTCACTTGTGAAGATTTTCTGCAGCCTATTTTTTATTATCTCAGAATCATGCAGTGGTGTGGAAGTAGTTAAGCACAAAGCAAACACAGAGCCATTGGTCATCAATGAGTTAAATTTTAAACGTTCACTAGAATGACAAGAATAATAGAGGGTTTTTTGTGTGTTTCTTTAGTATATATTTTTTAAATTCAGTCCTGGCAATCACAGTGATTTGCAGGTAAAGATTTCTTTTCCTCCTTTTTGAAAGAAAAATACTGGGAAGATATGACTGCTGTATAAGCATGTCACTGCTGTGTGACCAGTCCAGTCCTGTGTATTCATGACACAACCAGAGCCACTTCAGAATGTGTTCATTAAAGGTTTTTATCGAGCTGTAGCATACAGAGAAACAAAGCACTGCTTTATTGTTTATGTTCAGTTTGTCTTGCCTGTGCACAGGTTAAGGCACAGCCTCACTTACAGCTGTGTGACATAGTCCACGACCAAGCACAGGCTGGCTCTTCTCAGGCATCACTGCAGCCCTAGGAATGAGCAGGAATGGCTGGGATCAACCTGCACATCCATAGCACCTGCTGTGTCAGAAAAGGACGAGTCAGATATTCTCCTAAGGAGACAGCACGGGGGACTTGTTCAGGATATTATTTCAGTCCGTGAATCCTAACAGTATTTAAGAGAGGAAAAAAAATCACATGAGCTTTCCCTGTCAGTCAGCACAGGATCTCCCTTTCATCATCGTGCAGAGTGCCACGAGCTCTCCCCAGGGCCCAGCTCTCCCAGATCCCAAGGAACTCTGTTCCCCAGGCCAGACAGGCAGCGGAGTGGGCCTTGTGCCTCCCAGGTGCTGCAGCAGCATGGCGGTGCTCGCAGCCCATGGGGGCTCAGCCAGAGGCTGCTGCTCGCTGAGCTTAACCAACAGTCTTCACCTGCTTCGGGGAGTGTGTGAACACTGCCACATAGTATTTCATATTTCATGGATATTTCATGTTCAGGCTGTTGGGGGAGGGCAGAAGGAGGCTCTTATTTTTTTCTAAGAGCTGAACAGGCCATACTGCCTCAGAAATGAAACGTAATGATGAAAGAATCCTATTGCAGCAACAGCAGCAGTGCCACATGGATAGCACTGGAACAGAGTGCTCTGCCTGAGACAGAAGCAAACGTGGCTCAGCAGTCAGTTCTCCAACTAAGACTGGCTCTCAAATAGAGCAATTTCAAGGAAACTTTGCCGCAGTCCTGTCAGGATCAGTAGCCTTTATTATGAAAGCATTTCCTATTCTTTTCTCCCCTTCCTTCATGCCTCCAAATCCCTTTGCTGAGGCACTGCCTGCCAAAGCTCTTCAGGATCATGCTGATAGAAATTAGAAGAAACTTATCAGACATCTGTACCACCAGGTCCATGGGCCACAAACAGGTGCTTCTAACCACTCTCCTCTTTAGAGATTGATGTCTTAATAAGGTTTTCAGCCTGTTTCACGGCTGAAAACTGTATTCACTCCAGAGTAATAAAAAATGAAAAGGAAACAGTGCATCCGATATACAATACAGTAAGAAGAGGAGGCCCATTTCAGTAGATTTTCCAAGCAACTTCCAAAATCTCATCTCATCAGTGACTCCTCAGTCGCACTGAAAATCAGTCTTTATGAGATGAAGTTATTTCCAGCCATAGACAAATGCTGAAGCCAATTTTCCAGTTAATTTCTGTTTGTTTTTGTTTGTTTGTTGTTTTTTGTTTGTTTTTTTTTTGTGGAATTTTCTCATTTCTGATATCAAAAAGATTTCCAGAGAAAGCTCATCTCTTTTCTGATATTTTGCTAGAAAAAAATACATGTTTTATTTTCACATGCACAAGAGGGTTAGAGTCATCAAAAATAGGATCTTTGTAAAGAAATGTCTGTAGACAGCTGAGGTCACTCAGGCTGAGCCCAGCTGGAGCACAGAGGTCCTTCTGGAAGCAGCAAGGCAGGGAGGTTAAAAGGGTTAAAGCCCTGAAACACAATCCCTCTAGCAGTGACCCTACCCCAAGCTATAGGAAGAGAAGTAATCTGAACTGCCACTGAATCTCAGTCAGAATGATTGTTCTTACTCCGCATGTGTAGAGACACTTTACACTTTCATAATTTAATCCCAGTTCTAAAAATATTTTGTATTTTCCTTTAGTTGCAGGTCCTGGAGTCAGGTGACTAAATACAAATGTAAGATTTACATTTGAACAAAATCAAGCTCATGTAACATGTATGTTCAATAAACAGGGAATGAACAAAGAGGAGGCCAAGTGTGTACCTCACATTTCACATGTCACGATTTTTAAATCAGTCTCGTGATGAGAGGAGGGGAAAGAAGACACTGAGCCAAGGATCACTTGTATTATCAGAAATGCGATCCCAAATCATCCCTCCATTGTGCCATTCACAGCATCTCACCCTGAACTAGGAGCCCTGGTAATCTTTTATTATAAGAACCTGTGGAGTGAATTTAAAATATATTCTAAAATAATAAAAAACAACTTGGGTCAGAAAATGTATTTGTTGTGGACCTCTGGAACACACATAGAGTAATAACTATATATTTGTCTGTCAATAAGAAGTTACGCTAAGCTGAGAGATGATACTGCCCAAGAAGTGCAGTGCACACGATGCAGTTAAGATGCTGAATTGCCACTGGAGTCTAAAATGAGAATTTCACTCAATATTGTGTTTAAATAAGAGGAAGGTTGCTAGATGCTACAGACAGTTTAAAACTACAGTTCAGGCATTCCTTCCCAACTGCCTTTCATATGTATCTTAGCAATGTAGATATATTTAGTTCTTTAATGTGTCTGGTTAAAAAAGCCCTGAGCTCTGTGGATTTCATTGAAAGGTAAGTGGTCATTATGCTGACCAAAGGGTGTGCCCTTCTCTGAGTTTTCAATTTTGGGGTCTTTTCTTATATGCCACAAGCTAGCTGCTTGTGAAATGCTGCACAGCACTGATGAGAAATGGAGAAACAGGAAAACAGGAAGGTTTTGGTATCCAAAGGTTTTCAAACAAAGCAGTTAACTTAGCCCTGTATTGTTCAGACCACTGTACTCTTCAGGTGAACTAAAGCATACAGCTGACCACTTCTGCTCAGGCTTCCATCTGAGACTAATGTCTCTTCTCTTCTGAAGGGATGTGCAAAAGAGTGGTTTAAATATAATCATTTGCAGTCAACATCAATTGCCTCTCACATTTCTGTAACAGCCAGAGTTTCACTTCCATCTCCCTGCCCTCTAACTGCACTCCAGAATAAGGAGCATGCTCAGGATGGATTTGTTCTGCCTGGATACTGAAACTAAGGAGCTGCAAGCAGCTTTACTGAGAGGAAGGAGGGGGGACGGTTGCAGCCATACAGAGCTTTCAGAGGGCTGGACAGATACTGTACTTCCCAACAGCTGCATTGCATCAAGGCAAACCACAAAATAGTTTTGCAGCTACTCCCCAGAGCACAGTGGAAACAAAAGTCAGACAAGGCTGTTGGGGGTGTTTCTTTTTAATGGTGGAAGGCAGGAGACAGAAAGGAAGGAAAGAACAAAACACTGTGACAATACCCCACTGTGTATAGGCTGCTGTAAACATATAGGTAACTGGCAGGAACTTGTAATATCAAGTATTACCCATTTGCTGTGATTCATATGCTGAATTTACAGGATGGAATAAACTGAGCAGTCAGTTACAGTACCAAACTACCAATGTGGGCATCAGCAAATGTATAGGAATATCTGAAGATATAAACAATGTTGATTATTCAAACTGGTGGCACTCTGGAAAAAAAATAAATCATTGAACTCACTGGTTACTCCAGATTAAAACTAGTGTGCTTGAGGGAGCCTTTTCTGTTCCTTTTCAGAAAACTGGTGTTAGTTATTTGGTATTTATTCTCTTTCACTTACAGTTTGTGAAAGTACAGCTCTTGTAGTAAGAAAAATATGCCTTGATTTTCTGTGCCTTTAGCTATTCAGATGCTCAAGTACTAATGAGAGAGTTAAGAAAAATAACTCCTCCCCAAGACCTAAAAAACTGCAGCTGAAATGGTAAGAATGTCTGAGCTGGTCCTGTCTCCCTCCCTGCCCCCATTCTTCAGACTGTACTTAACTTACATAAACTATTTGGGTTGGAAAACATTCCTTAGGTTTATTCTGACTCATGATTTCTCTGCCGCTTTAAGATCCTTAAAGCACTAAGCAAATCATCAAGCGTTTCAATCTACCCAATCTGATAGAGAAAAAAAAAAGTCAAAGAGGCAGCTCCTCAGGTCCTCGATCACAGAGAGCTCAGTCCGAAGCCAGTGCGTTGGGTGATGGCTGCTGCTGCATTACGCAGGGGCTCATTCCTAGATTTCCAAGTTGCAAAGCTGGATGCAGAACATGGAACGCCCACTTCTCATTCCAGCATTTTTCTATTTAAAAAAAAAAAAAATGCTGGAATCAGTACATCAAAATATAGCCTTTGACCAGTGCAGAATAAAAAGGCTGGAAGTTTCATATAAAAACCAAAAGGAAATTGATGGTGTAACAGAGAGCACTGCTCTGGTATTGACACTACAACAAAACTGTCATCTCTTTAGGATTAACACATTTACTTACCAAACAGTTCCACAAAGAACAGATGTAGGTACTCCTCTCATAAAGGGCACAATGAACTTCAACAGTCATATGGATTTAGACAGAAACAGGTATAAACCCATGCATACAAATCAAATCAGTTTAAGATATGGTTACACAGAAACTATGTATGGCATTATCAATATGCACATGTTCAGTTCATATAAAATGCAAACTAATACAATTTACCTTATCCTTTAAAGGAATGGGAATCAAGTAATCTAATTTTCTTATGTTTGTCACAGATTTCTTAATCTCACTCAGAGATTGCAGCTCAAGCCAGTGCCAGATCCCCTGTTAAACCACGGGTATGCATTACTTGTGATCTTGTTGTATGCAAAGAGCAGAGAAGAATGATAGGGCTCCACATTTCATTTGCTAATTAGTGTGACCACTTCCCATCCAGGGCCTGCAGCTCTCAGTTATCCCATCTGCATGGGTATCTCACACAGAACAATCCAAACATCAGGTGGGAAGTGATGTCCATTTCATGCCACATCTGTGTCCATACATGCAGAGCCAGCTGTCTGCTGGCACAGCTCCTGGCACCTTGCTGCAGCATCTCCCACACAGCACACTGCTCGTGCTTTCTCTCACAGCTGGCACAGAGCTGCAGGTCCAGGCCCATCAGGAGAGAGGCACATGTTCAGTGCAGGATGAACAGCAGCCATCTCACAAAGCTCACCTGGGTGAGCATATCCAGCTTCAAGCTCATTACACACTGCTGTGCAGTCCAGAAAGGATACAAGAATCCAGATCAGCTAGAATGCTATGGATTATGGGACAAGTCCTGGAACACTTATTAACGATGGGGCAAGTCCAGTAATAATGAACTCTGCTCATGTGCTGCTTTCTTGAAAGGTGGTGATCTGTAGAGCAGATGATGACTGAAGGATGTTTCTTGGAGTACTGAATACTTGGTGAGACATAATTACCACATGTAGTTAGAGCTGAGTGAATAAACTCAACACTAAAGGCTCTAACTGGTTTTAGAGTTCAGTGATAGCTTCTGCTTGTGCCAAAATATTAACATTTCTGTGTTAGTTGAAGGTAAGGCAGGGCTGACTGGAGGAAGAATATTTAGCACCATTGTTGAACTTCCTATCTTCAAAGTCCTGTGTCAGCATGAAGCTATTAGTATGCCTCACACATCTGTCAGGCATGTAAATGAAGGCTCTTACAGGCATCCTGGAGGGGAAGAAGCAGAGATCCAGGAGGTAAATTACCAGAGGTTTTCTGCTAAATTGGTGGCTTCACATGAAGCTAAGTGCTTGAGTGCTGGTTTTATGGCCAATGCCATTGTGCTGCCTTTTTGTATTACTTGTTTGCAAATACTTCATTTGTTGCATAAATTTAAGAAATTATCTGAAAGCTTAATGAACCTTTGAAATTATGAGATTTGAGCTCTGTTAAATTGGCAAATAGGGTCTGTACCTAACTAATCTGAGTCCCTTGGCAATATTAATGACCTGAAATCTGAATACTGGGGCATGTGATAGGTTTATATTGCAAATTATTAAACAAAATTCTGACCAAAATTTGATTAACTGCTAAGCAAAGCTGTAGAAAGTGAAATAACAACATGTGTTGAAAGCCAAGAGCAGAAAACTATGAAACTAATACCAGAGAGTGAATGTAAAGGTGCTTGTTGCTTCACTCAGTCTAATTTTGGCAAAGATATTGAAAATAAGAGCCAAATTCCTGTCATTTTCAGTAGTGTGATTCTTGCACCAGTGAAACTCTCTGGTGTGCTGTGGTAGATTTCCCTGTCTGTAAATGCGATTGTTGTTCAGTTCTGGGTCTCTAATAGGTGAGCCTCTGCTCCTGTTCAGCCCTTAGTTTAGGAGCAATTGTTACTTTTGTGAAATAAGAACTGAGCAGCTACTGAATCTCACCTTCCGAGGCTATCCAGGCTATCCAGTTTGCAACCCCAAGTTATTCTGAGGAGGCATTGTGCAATGGAGAGCTTGAGTCGGGAATCCATGCAGCTCATGCACTCGAGCCCTGCACCATAGCATTTCCCTATAATGCATGATCTTCTTTACATAACCTGTGGTCACCTCAGAGCAGGGCAACCTGCTTGTTAATGCCATAGCCCAGCTCTTCACCACCACCTGTACTACAGGGCAGCATAGCATCAGATCCACTATGCTAGGTTCCCTACACTGTGTCAAACACAAAACCTGCTAGCTTCCTGAAGTGAATCCACTGAGATTTCCATTGTTTCAGGACCGGATCTGCATGCACACCAAGACACCTTACTTCTTAATCATTCTTTCATTTTATATATTACAATATATAACACTATAAAAATGAACTAACTATATGTTAGCATATACAAGACAGCAGAAATATGAAAATGCATTTTTTATCTTGAGGTGTTCTGTGCAAATCTTATCCATTCCCCCCTAATGAGCATCTCATTTCATGTCATAAAACAAAAAGCACTTTACAAACAAAATAAGGCATCCCAAAGTAATCAGCCCTCAGATGATTTCCCCTGCATCCCTACTTCAAGATGAGTTCTAACCACACATAAGGCACAACAGACGTCTGTCTGTAGCTGCTGTAGGACATGAAGGCATTTCAGACACATGCAGAATGATTTTTTTCCGGTGAGATGACAAGAGGTGAAAAGTTTTGAATTCAGGGAAAAGCCTGGACTGACAGGGCTATGCTGTTTCTGAGTCTTTCTAAAACTGGTTGCTGCCTCAACTTTCAAAGCAGGATTCAGATGTATTTGAAAACTACACCCACTGCCTGTGGGAATTCAGCTGTCTCCAAAGTCAGCTTTAATGATGTGCACTGTCTGAAACAAGCCTTCACTTGCACTGCTTATGTTAGACTGTCAGCGTGCATACCAAGCCGTGTCCATATAGTGAAGGACCAGGGGAGGCACTTCCTTCACCAAGACAGATATTTTTCCATTAAAGTTGCGTACTCTTTCTTATAGCTGGAAATTGACATGGGAAACTACTATCTATTCATGTTTATTGAAACATAGAACCTGAAGATAAAAAGACTGATTATTTTTCCATCAGCTATAAACAGTCTGATTGTGTTTTTTAAATTATTATTATTTATTTATCTAACTGTGCAGCAAACTTTTTCAGTAGTTAATTTCAAGGGAAGGTGCCAATGATTTGGCAATCTCCTGTAATGTTGCCTGTGTGATTTTGATTGCTGTAATAAGTGTATCAAAGTGATAACTAGAGCTTTATCTGACACTCTCCAGAACCTTTTGTACAAATACATTTTACACAAACCAAATACAGCCCATGATCCTGTTGCTTATTTTCAGCTACTCCACTGATCTCTCTCTTATATTTTCCAGCGCTTCTTTTATTTATATACTGCTGAGTTCTAAATCTTATCACTTCCAAACCTGTCAAAAAGATGAAGGAATGGACCTGTACGTATCTGCTACAAATTGTTTATTACATTTTCTTTTTCTTTTTCTGTCTATAATAGAAATTCTAAAAGTCCTCAGAATTTGAGTCCTCCGTTGCTGTCACTTCACAGTGCTGTGCCATAATGATGCAATAGAACTTTTAAAATGCTATTTTACCTCCATTTCAGCAATGTGCTGTTTAACAACAGGACAAGCTTGGTGTATGAGAACACACCACATGAAAGAGTTGCTAGCTTATTTGGAGCCTCGTTAATATTTGTGTTTGTATAGGGAAAGCATCCTCACAAGCATCACTTCAGCTTGCTTTTACTGGAATTCACTGCAACTGATAATCATTTTAAAAGTACAGTCAGCCTCGATATTATTCTGTCTTCTGTTTTTTGATGAGAATCCTGTGTTTGTACACCAAAATTCCAATAATGGAGAATGGAATCAGCCAACAAAAGATGGTTATAGCAAACAAAAAATAAAAATGTTTATGGTACATCTTAAATACTTGTGACATTTTTCTGAGGCTTGCAGCTGTAGTGAACAGTGGCCTTGCTCTGCTACTTTTGAAGTCAATGGGAGTTTGTATTATATCATCTGATTGAAAACAGAATCAGAGCCAGTGTGGAAGGCCTTTTATAACAGCTGTGTAGACTTACGCTTGACTAAATGGAATGGAGGTAAAGACCAAGTGGTCTTAAAATTGTTTTAAAATTAATTCTCAGTTGTAAATTAATCTAGTATTTAATTATCATATAACTTTACAGGATAATAGTTAGTGTTATAAACAAATAGACTGAGCTGATAATGATCTTAAAAGTTGTCTGTGTGTCCTGAATTTTCATAAGCCATAAATTGGTTTGGCTGTAGCAAAGATAAACTCAGTCTTCTATAAATATGTGGACTAAGCCTTTGTTTTGACCTCCTCAATTCCTGATTATGTAATCTTTGAGAAACAATAGAGAAAAAGAAAAAAAGAATAAAAAAAAAAAACAGTGTATATTTTAAATAAGTAAACAGAACTTAAAAAGCTCAATGACAGTGACTGCAGAAGTCATCCATTAGAGGAGGACAACAAGATAGCTCAGTTTCAATGAAGCAGCTTTGAGTAATACTCATTTTTGTCTCGACTTAAGTATAATTGAAAAAAAATGTCAATTAAATTTGTCCAGTGATCTCTTTCATAGCACTCCTGCATGGGCAGCTGAGGTGTAACTCTTTTCTGTCTGCCTACAAGCAGCTCCTTCCTGAGAATACAAGAGCATTGCTCCTGCTGAGAGCAATGAATGATGATTTAAGTGTTCACATCACCCAGGGAACAGGAACTAAAGGCAGCAGCTGCTATAGCTGTTCATGTAGAATCTATTTATTTCTCATTAAAAGTCAATTTGATGGACTATTCTCCAAAGCCATTTTAGATGTTTCTTTTAGAAACTCTCCTAGAGTATGGAGGAAGTCAATGGCTATGGGCTATTTGCACAAAGAACAGCACTCCTGCTTTCATACCTTCAGGTGGCACTGTATAGACTCCTTCTAAATGCTCATCCATGTACAGGTCCAAATAATGACTGTGCCATGCTCTTAGATCTCTGTACATCCTTAGCTGCACAAGAGGATGGTGTCCTGCTTTGTTACTCATCTTTTGTTGCTATGTAGTTGGGCATGTATCCATTATCTGAACGAATGTGTGAAGCTTTGTGTTGGAATAGATCCAAAGAAACCAAAAACTAATTGCACCACCCACAAATACCGTGGCTGTCCATTCATATCAACCTCACGAGAAGTGGGTTCTGAGAGCATGCCAGACCCAGCTATCCAACCTAAGGTATGAGGTTTGGAGAGAGCCTAAAAAGATGCAGATTCTTTCTCTGAGCTCTGGCAGTGCTCCATGCATTCTTGTAATGTAGTACTAGCCAAAGAGCATTAAACTGGATGGATGGATGCATGGATGGCTAATAAATTTGGAAAGAGGCAAATGCTTCCCAGTGTATGTACTGAAAACAGTTACAGCTTTCAGAATTTTAGGTTTGCATTCTTATAAATTGTTCTAAATAATAAGAAACAAATCTGCTTTGACATTACCTGGAGTGTCATTTATTTCAAAGATTGACTTCGCAGAAAATTTTCCAAAGATAATTTTTTATTATCACTGATCTCAGCTTAAATTATGCCACAGGTATTAGTGGCTTCACTGTGAAATAGTGCCTTTAAATAAATATGATGCAAAGGGAGAAGGAGTTCTCAGATATCTCCTTGGTAAAGTTGGCTCATCAAATCACTTCTGCTATGCTGATAGCTCCAAAAGCAGTAATATTACTTTTGTTAATTCAGGAGTAGAGATAAAATGAGTTTCCTCTTTTCCCTTACTATTTTTTCTTCAAAAATAAGAAAAAACATTATGGATGTGTGTTAGATAAGAAAATGTCCAAAGGCTCCATGCCTTGTGAACAGCACCACTCTTACCAAAGCTGCCAATCCTACAGAACTTCAGTTATGGTTTTTTCAGCATAGGAGACCTACAGTCATGGGGAAAGAGCCATAGCACTGAATTCTTCTATATCTCCACCTCCTTTTTTCTTTCTTCTAGGCAAATGCATCCTTAACTACGTGCTCCAATCCTGAAATGGTTGTAGCACACCAAAAATGTATCTTTTGAAGTCTGGGAAGCTGTAATGCACAATGTGCATTGCTGAGCTTTTGGTTATATCCCTCTCTCAGCCTTTTGCATTGTGGTAGAAGAATAACTGAAATTCCATGTCTCTGAGGGTTCTTTTTTCAAGGTAGAGAGAGAGAGACATCTTTTCTGTGTGAAATTTGAGGGGAAGGATGGAGAGAAATGTGGTTTGCTTTGGTTTGGTCAGGATACGTGTCCACGTTCCTGTACCTCCAGAGAATTCCATTAGCAGAGAAGGGCTATTGTTTCTTGAAAATATGCATTTATGTAGGCAAGCAGTAACCTGACATTATATATACACCATTAGAACAGATTTCATCACAAAATGCTCTGAATATCATCATAAGCAGGCAATGAATGTCCTGCTGATGCAACAGAGACAGAATTCATTGGACCAAATGAAGAAAAACTGTGGCTATAAGGTTAGATGATTGACTGCAAGGGAAAAGACTGAAAAAAACCCTGCTATTCACAGGAAACAGAGCTCTGAGTTGGGAAACAGTCATTCTTGGACTCAAGCTGCAGCACTTTGAGTCTAATTTCAATCATTATTTCAAGTTATCTGAAGCCTACTGAGTAACTTTAGACTTACGTGAACTTTGAAGCAGCTCACTTTGCTGCCCAGCTTAGTTTTACATCCTATTTGATTTAAATTGTTACCATTCACACCGAGGAAACAATCTGAAAGAGTTCTGTTCAAGCGGCACACTTTTATTACACTTTTGTATCCCTATCCACTGTGCGCCCACTTTGCGGTCAGACATTCTTTATTGGATTCCCTTTTGCCGGTGCTGCGTTTCAGCCTCCCCGCAGGGCTGCGTTCAGCCGGGCACTCTCCCGGACGGGCTGCGGGACCCTCCAGCCCCCCACAAGCACCGCGGCCGGCCGCGGCTCGCTGAAGCGTCTGAGCGGGATCCGCCTGCGCCGCGACCCACAGCCGCGGGGTGGGGCCGGGGGAGGGAAGCGGGCCGCCACGCCCTCCTCGCCCCCTCCGCCACGGAGAGGGGCCCGCGCCGATCCGGGACTGACTGCCCTCATCGCGCGGAGGGGCCGGCTGACCGCCTTGGCACCGCCGGGCGCGGCACCACGTCAGCTCGCGTGGGCTGCGGGGCCGGGATGGGCGACCCCAAGTGATGCAGCCCGCCGGCGGCGGGGGCGAGGGGCTTGGGGGGGGGTGTCCCGGTGCGGTGAGGACAGTTCTTCTCGGTCCTTCCTGCGAGCCGTGGGGCGGCCCGTGCGGTTCCCCAGCCCGGAAAGCAGAACCAGACGTGGCGAGATCCCCTCGGCTGAATGCCGGGCGCGCAGGGGGCTGCGGGGTGCCTTCCCTCCTCCGACACCGTGGGGCTCCCGGCCCGTAGGCAGGGTGCGCTGGGGAAGGGGGGGCACCCGAGGCTGCCTCGTGCCGCACGCTGCGAGGTCGGGAGGGGGAACGCGCGGCTCCGTGCCCGCAGGGACCTCCGTGAGGAGGGCGAACGGCCGGGACGGGCTGAGCTGCGGCACCGCGTCCGCCGTAGGGAGCGCGCGGCGCTGCGCTCGGTAGGGCGGTACGAGGGCTCGGGCAGGGGGTGCAGCCCTTCCCCGGCCGCGGCCCCAGGCCCTGGACAGCTCCCGCTCCGACAGCCCTCGGAGCGCGCTCCCGGCGCTGCCCGCCGCCCGGCGAGGCCAACAAAGCAGGGCGAGGGGCGGGGAACGTCTGAAAAAAAAAAGAAAAAAAATCAGACGGCGAGTCAGATTTTCCTCCCGAAAGCCTCAAAGTGTCCACGTCCTCAAAGCATGGAACCAATTTAGCGCCGCCGCCTTCCTCTTCCCTCCCTCCCTCGCCCACCCCCCCTCCGACCCCGCAGCCGAGCAGCGCCGGGCTGGGGCCGGTGAGCACGTGACAGCGCTGGGAGCCGCGCGGGCCCCGCGGTCGCCGCGCGCCCATTGGCTGCAGCGCCGCCGGTGCCTCGCAGCCGCGGGACCCTCCTGCGGTATAAATAGGGCGGAGCGGGGCTTGATTAATTTAGCATCCCGGGCAGCAGGTTTCTGCTAAGTTTGGAGTTACTCCTCGCGACTGTATGCCTGCGTCCTGCAGGTAATAGCCAACCACGTCCGGGGGCTCTGCAACACAAGGAGTCTGCATGTCTAGCAAGTAGACATGCTCAGCTTTGTGGATACGCGGATTTTGTTGCTGCTCGCAGTAACTTCATACCTAGCAACAAGCCAACGTAAGTGCTTTCCGCTTGTTCGCGGCATGGGTGGCGGCAGGGGGTGGCTGTCCCGCTCTGCGCGCTCCGGAGACCCTCTCTAAAGCTGCCACCTCCGTCTCAGAGCGGCGCCTCTAGTTCAGAACTACCAACGGATGGCAAAAGGCCAGCGAGATAACACTTCCCCTCCAAAAAAAAAAAAAAGAAAGAAAGAAAAAAGTAAGAAACAGAAGACGCGCTCGCATTCCAAGGAGCACGCAGAGCCCTCTTTCAGGTGCAGAGGCATAAAGTCCAGGAGCAGAGTGCCGGCCAGCAGCGCCCCGATGCACCCGCTCTCCGCGCTCCTCGGACCGGGCGCGGCTCTCCCCGTCCCTCCGCCGCTTTGTGCCGCGCCGTCGCGCACTATGGCGCCGCCTGCCGGCCGAGCGCGGAGCGGCCGCGGAGCCCGTTCCCGACGACGGGGCCCCTCGCTGTCCTCGGGGGTCTCCTGAGAGGGGAGGGCGTTACGAGGCAGGAAGGGAGCGGACGAGCGGGTATATCAGCTCTAGTGGGAGATTTTAAAGGGTTCCACTCCCTGGCATGAGGATTTGGTCCTCCCGCGCTTTGCTGTGGGAGAACTGCAGTCCCTCCGCACGCACAGTGATAGGAGAGAGTCTCCCCCCACACTCGTGCCCGGGGAAAAAGCGCACCTCTTCCCCCGCTTTTCGCCGTGCAGCACTCGGGGAAGCGCTGCCCCAGCCGCCCCGCTTCGAAGAAACTGCTTTGGGGGCAGGAAGGGGGCTGGCTGCGTTACCCGACACGGCCCCGACCGAGCTGCCCGTGGCCGACGCCCGAGAGCTGCGGCGAGATCGTGCCCGGCGGGGGGGCGCGGTTGAGGCCCAGCGGGCTGCGGGCCGCCCCCGGCCCCTCGCCCCCCCCCTGGTGACGGGCGGCGGTCGGAGCGCCTCAGCCGGAGCGATTTGGGCGGCTGAGGGGGCTCGGCTGGGAGTCCCAGCGTACTGCCTGTGCCTCCATCAACTGAAAGCAGCCACTTTTTGCTATAGGCAGTCTGTAATCCACCGTACGTTTTTTAGTATTGTTCTGAGCTCAGTACTGCCTTCTTTTGCTGCATGAGCAGTTTATATTTACTGTAATAATTCATTGCTCAAGTGACACCTTATGGGGGGAGGAATGCCCAAAAAGCAGTGAGTAACGTGTCAGGTTACTGGCACTGAACTGTGGTGCGAAGCATTTCTAAGTTTCAGTCGAAATAGGTAATTTGCTGCTTGAAATTTGGAAAACAAACTTCGAAAATCATTTTTTCCAAGTAATTAGCAAAAGCATTCTTTGTAGTAAGTAGCATGCGAAGAAAGTTGCCTTCCATTTGGTGGGTGACAGCTTCGGGTAGTTCTCTGCTCTACACAAAGATGCTTTACGGGGAATACTGGAGATAGACGTTCTTTAACATTCTCCATAAGAAGGGCTGCTTATATTAAAATTTAAAGTTATTAATACTTCCAATTAATATCTTCACGTATGTCATGTCTGGGTTTATTCAGCTGTTGCATGCACGTGTGAAAATATATATGTGGCTGTTTTGGGGTTGGTGGTTGTTGTTTTGTTTTGAGATACGTATTTTTAAGCACATTTAAAGGAGGATTATAGGAAATATAATTTCATGTAAAGATCTGTTTTGATTTGGGGAAATATAACCGTCATGGCTGTGGGTTCACACAGTTTGAGATAATGGCATTAAGAGAAAGAAGTTGCATTAAGAAACTTGACAAAAGTCACATTTTTATTCAAAAGCATTGAAGCGTAAACCTTTTAAAAGAACGGAATCCACATTCTAATTATCTCTTTTCTTTTTTCTTTCCCTTCCTTCTGCAGATGTGAGTGAGGTCAGTATGATTCATTTTTTAATCTAATCTCTAATGTTCAACTTCCGTTAAGAAGCCAGACTACCTCATCAGGGCAGTATTACGTAGTAACTTAGTTCCCAAGGTGGCCCTGGGAAGATACCAGTCCTGAAGGGATTGCCTGGAAATGTACCCACCCCAATTTCTGCAGTGGGCTGGCCTTTCTGAGGGACTGCCTTCATAGGTGTAAAGACCATGAGGAGAAATAACAGAGCATTGGTGTTCGGGCATCATACCTGGCAGTTTGGGGTATTGAAGGCCAGTCTTCCAGGCTAAATTTCATTGCACGGAAGGATTATGAGAGAACTCAGGTGTGATTTTCATTTATATTATATTTGTAGTCTATAAGAAGTATAAAATTGCCATCCTTCAATAGAAGTTTCTAACATAGGTACATTTATTTTCACTATATAATAAACTCTTAACCTTGCTAGTAATTTAAAAAGCATAGGGTATACTTAAATATAGGGTACTGACAGAAATTGTAGGGTTGGAAGGAGGTGAATTTAAGATTGTACACTATTTTATTTCTTTAAAAAAGGGATAATTTGTACTTTTTTTTTTTTTCTAATTCTCTGCCTTGTCTCTTCCAGGCATCTGCGGGGCGGAAGGTAAGCAGCTTCATTTTTTCTTGTGTGGAGATGTAGATGACATCAAATATTCCTGAGCAGAGTAATATTTTGTGGAATGTTGGATGACAAAACTGGCTAAAGTCATTATTTCCCAGTGCTCACTGATATGAGCGAGAAGTAAAAAGGAGAGAACAGTGGATGCAGTAACTCAGCAAAATGATAAATGCAAGTTTTGGATTTAAGCTGCTTTATCCAAGAGCAGAACTAAGCATACTGAGAACCCAACTGCATCAAGAAAGGATTCTTGTTCAACAAGAGTTCTTTTGGAAGGGTTTCATGAATTGAACAGTACAGCAGTATCCATACAGATCTGAAAGGCTAAGTAGATAACCATTTTATTTTGAAAAGTCTCTGTTGTTAAATAATAGACAGTTATTCAGTAGAGAACAAAACAAACTGTGCCTGTACTTCTGTGCAATGATACTTTAAGTGATGTAGTGATGATAGTAACTAATCTGTTTCTAGTAGCATATTGAGGTCAAAGATATACTGTAGAAAATAAGTATAGGACCTATCTGTGCAGTCATCTTTCCCTGTTTTCATATACACCAATGATTCTTATGTGTCTCTTTCCCTGCATCGTCCTGGAAAATTTCCATGGTAACTGATTAAGTTCTGTTTTCTTCCAACAGGGCCCTAGAGGAGACAAAGGGCCACAGGGAGAAAGGGTAAGGAAGTAGACTGGCATTCATTTATTTGTGGTCTTTGGAAGATTATTGGAAGATCAGTAGGAAAAAGCTAAGTTTAGCTATTAATGAGTTTAATGTTACTTTAGAAGTTTGCAAGTTCAGTTTCATTAAAAAGAAATCAAACTACCTATGTACCAATGCTAATCCTGGCAATACCTCATCAGCCTTACTGTGGTTATTGTACCTGATCAGATGTGATTCAGTTTGGAGAGCAGCCTAGCATTCCAAGAAATGGTTTGAAAAGCTTTTTTCCAACTGCACGCAGTGGAAATAGCGCATGAAAATGCAGAAGAGAAAGTTGTCACATACAGATGTGGTCTTTGAACAGGATAGTATAAAGAGAAGCTCTTTACATAAAACCCAAATAGACAAAGATCATTCTTTGAGGACCATTCAATACCTGTATCTGCAGAGGTAGCTTGGAAAAGCTCTATGAATGAAAGTGGATGTTATACTGTTGAAGATTTTTGTAAATGTAGCCATAGATGAAAGTGGTTGGATACTTTAATTGTGATGTCCATTCATATTGCTAATACCTGCTTTTCTAATTTGCTTCTGCATCACTGCTACTTTTTGTGAAGTTGTATTCTGAAATTCATGTCCTTATCTGAGTAATGTGTGGTTATGTATTTTTTGGTATTGTCTTCTGAAAATGAAAATGCCTGTTACTGATAGGAAGCTATTGAAAGTTTCTTAGGTCTTAGTATGCTGACAAACACAATGAGAACTACTAGGAAGAGTAGATCTATGTGGTCAGCTGGATATTTGCTTTGGACTACCACTGATTAAAACCGTTTAATGAGATGAGATACATACTTTGTTCTGAAGACTGCAAGCCTAATTCTGTTCCTTTTGAAATCTGTAAGATTTTAAATATGTATTTTAGCTTGATCACGTCAGATGTTTCATCTCAAATACTGTGATAGCAAACCTTGACCAGCTTTGTGCATTGAGAGTGGTAGAGTGTAAAGGCAAATATTCAGGACCAAATATATGTCATTTCAAGTTGCTGTAGGAGTGGTTATGACAGTGATGGCAGACTGGTATTATCAAATCCAGTAGAAAAGCAGTATTTTGTTGTGGTCGGATTTGCAATTTTAGCATCAAGTGATCTGAACTGGCATTTGACTCGTTCCAGATCTTTGTTAGTTCATGCTTTTAGGGCTGACCTGCTAGTGCTCAGTTTGTCAGGGAAACTAACAGTGTCTGACAGGCTGTGTGGGTCCACATGGGTAACCTGGTCTTCATGGCTCCAGGCTTTTTTTGCCTCTCAGTGTGGAGGTTATTCGTACAGATCCAATATTACCCTTACAAATCTTCTGAAAAATGGTACTATAGTGTATATCCGAAATGAGGAGCGGCAAGGCAGTGTAAACTCAGGATATGCTTATTTTCTGACGTTAGTCATATATTGAGATTATGCATATAGCAGAGCTACAGTATGTGCCGTAGGTACCTGGTTGTCTTATCACTGCAGAGGCTTCATGAGTTACTTCTAATGTTCACTTTATAATCCTCATTTTGTCTCTAGGGTCCACCAGGTCCACCAGGCAGAGATGGTGAAGATGGTCCACCAGGTCCTCCAGGCCCCCCTGGTCCTCCAGGTCTTGGCGGAGTAAGACATCCAAACTTTTTATTACTGAAATTGATAATCTCTGCTTTGTGACAACTAAAGACTAAATGAATATTTACCGGGAAACATTGACATCGAACAGGAGAGCAGAGGAAGCAATCTTGTGTGATTAGCATGAGATTAGTGGTCTGAGTTCCAGTGCAACTCTTAGGATCTATATCTTCCTTGGCAGCTTTGGATTCTATATTCAACAGAGACTTATGCATAGAAGCAAATCAATCTTGTTCATCAGCATTAAATTTGTGCCACCATAATGTGTTATGAGTTAGGAGTCAACTCAGTAAAGCCTGTGCTGTTACATGGATGGGCTGTTGTGTTCAAGAGAAAACAACTGTAAAGGAATAAGCTGGAGAAAAGTACCCTTAAACTAAAAGTTCATACTTAGAAGTCAGCACCTCTCTTCCTTTAGAATTTTTTGTATCTATCTGTATTAATACTGCAGAACATTAAGTGGGCAGGTGTATATACACCTTCTGCAAAAGTGTCTATCGTGTATGCTCTGAAGAATGCTGGCTTTAACTCTTTGCTTGACATTAGGCAGAGAGCATGAAGACAGTGGTTCATCTTGAGTGTTATAAATCCTCCTGCATGGAGGAGCTAAAGTTTATTTTTGTATTAGCAGACCCCAACTGTTTTTATTAGTTTTTCTTGTTTTAATATGCTAATAAAACAAGCAAGAAAAGGATTTTCAATTGTGTTGCACGTAACTCTTTCATTTCAGTGAAGAAGGCTAGATGTGTGTTTGTCTATAAGGCTTTCACTGATTAAAAGGTGAAAAATCCAGTGCAGTGTTTCTAAGCCTGCATGCTCTAGAGATCTTACTGAAGCTGATGGGCCCACTTCATCCAACGATCTGTCAGGGCTGAGCTATAAATTTTACTCAAATAATGTGGAAAAAAATACACAACTTTTGTCATTGGAAATTATACAGAATTATTTAAGAGATTCAAAAGTATTTTCAATTTTTGAATGGGAATTGTGCCTACATACTGTACTTTCAGTTCGCACTATTTCAGGATCTATGTCACTACTCGGTAGATAGTTGAGGCCAGTGTGTGAAAGGGCCTTCCTACTGAAATCAAGTCTTTCTGGAAACAGGTGAATAGAAATGTATTTGTAATAGGATCGTATTTACTGAGTTTTAAGTTTGTTGCTTCAACATATTGTCTAGCAAATGAGATAGTGGATACATGTAGAATAAGAGTTATCAATGCTTTCTAAAGAAAGAATTGTAGTGATTTTTATTTCAAATTTTTGTTATCTACAGAATTTTGCTGCTCAATATGATCCATCTAAAGCGGCTGACTTTGGCCCCGGACCTATGGCAAGTATATGATTTAACACTTGGTAACTTGCATAAACATGTATTTAAGTCGACTCCAACTGTGTTAACTCAAAGCATAGTTTTGAAATTAGCACTACGTATGTAGTCAGGTTGTAAACTTATCCCTCAATAGAGCACATCATGAACTGTCTGGTAATGGTCTTAGGACTGTGTCCTCAACTTGAATGTAGCACTACTATTTTCACTTTTATGAATCAGTGAATATCAATCTGACGTCAGATAACGCATCTGCTGTGATACAGTGTACTTCATCTGTGCTGAGACAGGAGAATTCTGTTTTAGGAATTAGATTAATTGTGGAGAACTGACTACAGGAGACATTTCTCTAGAAATTAACTCAATATCTCAGATCCAGTTGGTGACCAATTTTTCTCCCAGAGGCAGAGAGACAGGGACAGGGGAGATTTAGGTCAGATATTAGGAGGAAGTTTTTCACTCAGAGGGTGGTGACGCACTGGAACAGGTTGCCCAAGGAGGTTGTGGATGCCCCATCCCTGGAGGCATTCAAGGCCAGGCTGGATGTGGCTCTGGGCAGCCTGGTCTGGTGGTTGGTGACCCTGCCCACAGCAGGAGGGTGGAAACTAAATGATCTTTGAGGTTCTTTTCAACCCAGGCCATTCTATGTTTCTATCATGAGTCTATGATGATTCTATGATTCTGAGCAATTGAAAGCTAGCACTTGCTATCTAGAATCTATGATTCTATGGTTCTATGACTTGCTACTACAAGGCTATTCTGAGGAGGAATCTTTGCCAATTACTGTATATGATGTTGACATCTAAAGTGTCTACTACCTGCCTACGCAGATTTCTAACCCTTGCTGATGTTAGCAAGAATTTTTCAGTGCATGTAGATAGCAAAGCTGTGGGTTAAGTTCACCTATTTCAATAACATTACAGACAGTGAGTCTGATGGGTGGGTGAATAGCATGATGAAAGCTGCCCAGGATTATTTTTGGTCAAGTACTTATTACTATTCCCTAAAATATTATAATTGTTGAAAGTATACTGACATGCATTTAGATAATAACTATAGGAATACAGGATAATTTTTAATCAAGCTTGGCTTTTGATGTCTGACAGTAATATACATGACTATTTGGGGTGTAACAACTCTAAGCTCTAATTTTTTACTCAGTCAGGGTTCATCAACAGAAAAAGCAGTAAATTCTACCTTCTTGAGGAATTTTTAACTTCCTGAAATCAAGTGACAGGAAAATGTGAGAGAGGGAAAGCAGAAAAGAAGAGAAAGCAATTATGGAGTGTAGCCTGTGAACAGATTCAAAGGGCTTATGCAGCATAGATGATTCAAACTGTTCAGAAACATGTTTGAATTAGTTTCTGGACTAGAATTAGTGTATACTACTATAGCTATAGCCTTTTACTGCATTAGCTTTCCAAAATGATGTGCGAGCCTCCCAGTTCCTAGTTACACTGACATTTATGCACATTTCTTTTCCTTTTTTTCCTCTCTCCCTTTTTAATTATCCTTTCTTTCAGTATCTCTTCTTGAAAGTTATGATGAAATTGTCAGGCCCCAAAATACAGCCTTTCATAATATGTCATTATGACCTTTAAAGCCTGGAAGCTTATTCCCAAGAAAGCAATGAGTATACAGTAATGAGCCAGTGTGTGAAAGCATTTGTTAATGAGTTACAATAGAATGAGATACCTGAGCACAAGGTTCTCAGCTATAATGGCACATTCTTAATCATCTTACAGGATTCACTGGCATCAGATCTATTTGTATGTGGACTGCCTTTGCAAATTCATGCAGATCTTTTAACTTCCTCAGATTTGATTTGAACATTGCACACTGAAAATTACTATTTTTACCAGAATTCTAGGAACATCAGGAACAGATATTATAGATGAGTTTATGTAGTAGTGTTTGATTGGTTTTCTTTTTAATTATTTATCTTTCCTCCCTAGGGTTTAATGGGACCTAGAGGCCCACCTGGAGCATCTGGACCTCCTGTAAGTACAGTCAACATTAATCAGTATAAGGATTTTTTTTTATGCCTAACAAACTATTTTGTGATTTGATCAAACACTAACAAAAATCTCCCTTCCTGTCTAGGGTCCTCCTGGGTTTCAAGGTGTTCCTGGTGAGCCTGGTGAACCTGGTCAAACAGTAAGCACAGATTTCACATACAGACACTATTAGCATTAGAAATAAAATGCAAAGATAGGCTTGTGATGCTTAGGCCTGCTACTCCTATCCATTTCCTTGCTCTTGAAGGTTTGAATTGGATATTCCTGTTACAGAAACAGAGATGAACATTCATATTCACTCCTTCAGATTTGAAACTCAAAGTGCAAAGGCAGTGTCTAAGGACCTTGAGTTCGTTCAGTCTCTTGCTATGTCTATGCTAAAGTCAGAAACCAGGGAAGAAACTCACCTTGCTTGACATAATACTCAATCTATTTTCAACAGGGTCCCCAAGGTCCTCGTGGTCCCCCTGGTCCTCCAGGAAAGGCTGGTGAAGATGTAAGTCATTAAGTTTTTCATCTCTTTTAGGGCTGTGATTCAATTCTAGCATTAAGTTGTTTTTATGCTAAGCATTCTATTGGCTCTCACTTTTACATTGTTCTGTAATATTTGATAGAATAAATAAGCCCCTGAAATAATTGCTAATTAGTACAGAAAATGCTGTCTGTTAGAAAAATGGATAAATTTAAAATCTCTCCAAATACATTGTTTGGTTTCCTGAACACAGGGGAAGAGAAGCTCCCAAGTTCTCTGCTTATTGAAAGAAATCTTTCCTAATGTATTTTCTTTTTCCTTTTTTTTTTTTTTTAAGGCTTTGTTATTCTTTTATGAAATGAACTTTCCCTCTCAGTGTATTTTTACTGAACTTTTTAGGGTCACCCTGGCAAACCTGGAAGACCTGGTGAGAGAGGTGTTGCTGGTCCTCAAGTAAGTAGTGATCTACTGTCTATTACATGAAATAGTACTCATATCAATTAAACTTCTAATGGTATTTCTGAATTTCTCTCTTTAAACAATCCATTAATATTCTTTCCATGGATTAATCTCAGCATCTGTTTCATTTCTTACTTTCGAGGATATTGTATAGTTATGTTTTTGTTTTGTTCCCTGCCCCCTCACCCCTCTTCACTAGTAACAGAGGTAAAATAGAATGCTAACATAGCTGTGATGTCACAGGTTAATTAATAAGATTTCCGGGATTCAGACCTGGGAAATCAAGTTGATTATTGTTAGCACTGAACAAGTCTGATTCTGGGAGGTTTGGGATGGGACTGTTTCTTGCTTGAGTGAGCGAGACCCCATCTACTCACTAACATTAATGAAGGACACATAGTTTTTCTTTATTCTTCAACTGTATATAACATGAGAGACAATCATTCATGCTCTGCGTGTTTTTAGGGTGCTCGTGGTTTCCCTGGAACTCCTGGTCTGCCTGGCTTTAAGGGAATTAGGGTGAGTATATGTGTACTTCTTCCCTGAATAGTTAACAGACAGCACTTCGAGATACTAGCATTAGGTGGGATGGTTGGTGGCCCTGCGTGTGGCAGGGGGGTTGGAGATTCATGATCCTTGAGGTCCCTTCCAACCCTGGCAATTCTGTGATTCTGTGATACTGAAAACCCCTGAAAGTGAAAAGTATATATTCTAAATGCATTAGTATCTTTGAAGTTTTGAATATTTCCTGTCAAAAGAGAATGCACAGTTTGTGTATAGCGTTTAGTCAGAAAGTATATACTTAACATTTAATTTTCTACTCAATATAGGGACACAATGGTCTGGATGGTCAAAAGGGACAACCTGGTACTCCTGGCACCAAGGTAAAGATGAAATCTGAAAATGCAGGATGCATTTGTAGCTCTTTCTAGAGAAATATGTATGAAATCTTCTCCGATTGATCTTCAATGTTGTCACTGAATATTGTCCAGCTGCAATTATCAGGAAGTCAGCAGATCACGTAGGACAAATAGATACAACTCAAGATGAGAAATCATGTTAGGGCCTTATTACTTGACTGAGGACTCAAGAAACTCTGTTAATGAGTAAGAGCAGCAGAACTGGGTTCCTAATAATTGCCTTTATATGGACTGTAGTTGGACTTCAGCTGTTTTCTCTAAAGCACATTAAAATGAGAATCTAATTTGTCTAGAAAGCTCTGCTGTGTGAGACATGCTTTAGTGTAAGGCTTTCTGCTAAAACTTTGGATAAATGCTGTGCTCTCCTGAGTTAAGGCTACTCAATCTTCAGACTTCTTCCTTCTTGTCTTCTTCAGCTTAGTACCCATTAGAACACCTTGCTTAAGAAAGCTTTCCTTAAACTTGGTCAAGGAACATTTAGCAAGCTCTTCCTCTCAATTTCTTCATCACTCCCACTTCTGTGCCTACTAGCAATGTTCTTAAAAACACTACTGCTTTTTTGGGTTGTAGGAAATTTTAATATTGGTGATTCATTCACAGTAGATCTGCCTCCAAAAACTTTTAATGTTACAATGTAAGGGTCAAATTCTAATCCTCATTACTGCTTGTTTACAGGAGCTTAGCACTACTTGCTTATAGTTATTAACTGTACTATGGTATTTTCCATCACTGCAACTTGTTAAGCTCCAGAAAGTTTGGTAACGAGATAGATACCATGCACTCTGTCCAATCTTTGGAGACTAAAAGCAGATGAAGTAAATAAGTAAATGAAAGAGCAGTTATTAGGAATGCTAATTTGACTGAAAACGAAAGTATGATGTTGTGATTTAATTGTGATTAAGGCAAAAACTTCTACAGATTTCAGCATTTAAGGCTCAGTGCATTCAAATATGCTCAGGATTCTGATACTCTGGAACAAACTTTGTCACTTTAGGCCAGTCTAGGCAAACTGTGAGCTTACTAAGAACTCCTAATATTAAGGGAGATAAGTAATGTTTTAGTGGTTTCATTCATACCAATATGATTGGTCATAAGAATTTGACTCAGATATTTCTGTCTTATTTTTAGACAGCACAGATTAGGAATTATGTTACCTTAACCTAAGGCAAAAGAAAGTATTTTCTTTCTCTAGCTAAAAAAGTTGCAGATTAACAGTCAACTACCAATTCTGATCATCTAGCCCTATCTCTTAGGTGTGTGCTACAGTGCAGATATAACAGCATGAAGAAAGGGAGTAAAGACAGCTGAGACTGGCAAGTGAACCAATTTGCTCCAAGCCTTCCCTTTTAGGAGGATTTCAGCTGGCTTTGCTCCAGTATAAGTCACAGCCTCTACACCATTAGGAGCCCATTTGCTGTTATTCTGTACAGTGGTGTGAGTGCTACAGCAGTCAAGAACAGTAGGATATAGCAACTGAATATTTCCTCTTTAGCTGGCTTTGTGCTGTCAATTCAAGGAATCCTTTGAGTAACTTAAGCATGTTAATTTTTTCTTTCATAGGGAGAACCTGGTGCCCCTGGTGAAAATGGTACCCCAGGACAACCTGTAAGTGTTTAGAGCTGCTGTGGAAAATCTGTCAGGTGTGGCTCAGCCAGCATTTTGGCTAATTATTTTTATCAGCGACAGTCCAGCTGGCTAGATGCTCTAATGTAATAATACATTAATATTTGGAACAGAATTGTTTGGTTGCAATCCACTTTGCATAGAGACTTAGCAAGTGGAAGAAAATCTGTGTATCTTTGTTTAGTAGACAGATCTAAATGAGCTAATTTTTCTTTCAGGGTGCTCGTGGTCTCCCTGGTGAGAGAGGAAGAATAGGCGCCCCTGGACCAGCTGTAAGTGGCTTTCCATCTGTCTATTGGTACTAATGATCAGCCACTTACTGTGGCTTTCTCTGATCGTTGGCTCTTGCCTGTCTTTACACACTATGTTCTCTGTTTACAGGGAGCTCGTGGGAGTGATGGCAGTGCTGGCCCCACTGGACCTGCCGTAAGTTTCAGTCTTGATCTTTAACAACTTAGCTCCATTAGGCCTTATGCCCATCTTTCCAATTACAGAGAACTTTTCAGGCCTCAAAGAAGTTGATTGGGTATTTTAAACACAAATTTTTGTTGCTTAATAGGTTGCCACAAAAAGCATTAAAAAACTGTAAGTTCTTTGCAGACAATGTGCTGTGATCCTTGGGATTTATTTTAAACCCATCTATATCTGTAGGACAAAATATTCTCTCATTTACACTGATGAATTCATAGTAAAAGAGCTGGTGAACAAAATCCTTGTTTGCACCAGTCTAACAGGAGAATTCTCATCCCAAAATTAAAGATTATACCTTTCAACAGGTAGCTTTAATGCATATGTTGCAAATGACTAATATTACATATATTCTAAAAGTATTACATTAACTCTATGACACAAGTTTGCACCTGCAGTACAGATTTTCCCTTTTAAAAGGAGTTAGTGTTGCTGTTGCACACCGCTGACTTTACTAAATTTCATTTATTTCAGTGGCATAAATGTGTGTACAAACATAGTTTCAAAGCTGTAAAAAAAATAAAAACAACAACAAAAACACAGAAATAAAACAGAATAGCTTTTCCTTCCAGCCTTCAAAATGTAATCGGTGATGTAGCTGTATGTGATCCTCTCAACTTTACCAAAAGTTGATTCTAATGCTCCTCATCACAGCAAACGTCTGCCGTCCTTCAGCAGAATAGGAACATTAGCAGAATTATGAATTTCACTCCAGTCCTCCTACATAGGGCGTTCTAAAATATACATTATTGAGCATTTAAAATGCAGTCACATAAATACCTTAGCCAAGATCTGATGTTATACTCTGTTGAAGATCCAAACTGCTTTAGCTATGTTGAAGGTAAATGAAGTACCCTAGGAAAAATATTCTGATGCTGCTCTGACTGGACAGCAATAGAAACTTGGATTGGGTTTTGGTGTCCATACCAGTAAAGTTATTTTGCACATGCTTATGTCTTCACGTTGCAAGCATTCTGTAAAGGACTTTTTTTTCTTTTAAGCAAGAACAAAAATATTGTTATTCTCCTTTGCCTCTGGGAATTTAAAATGTAAAAAGAGTCACCATAATGGAAATTTAGAACAGTTATATTTTCATAGGTATTTTACAGAGCTTTTAATCTTTTTTCTTTTGCTTCTGCAAAACCAGTGTGAATGCCACGTACCCAGTTATCAAATGCCAGAAGCCAATTCCTCTTCACTTTGTAGGCTGACCTATTTTATTCCCTTGGATCTATATAGCAGTTCTACAATAGATATTAGCTCACAAAAGCAGATATCAATCCCCAGTAGCTATGAATGAATTTCATGTTTTATTAAAAATCAAAGAAAAACTATCCATTTGTAGAACTATGCATTAAAGGCTAACAGGCTACAAATCCATTAATGTCTTTTCTCTGTTGGTATCTGAGTACTGTACGCTAAGAAGCTTGTCCTATCATAAACATAAATATCATAGCAATCACTAGGGTGCAGCACTCCTCCTCATTCGTTTTGGGACAGTACTGCAAGGCATCTTGTCTTGCAGATACCTGTCTGTCTAGGATACCTATCCTCTGTTTATTCTTCCTCAGGTGTTTGGCTTCATTGCTTAATTCATGTTTTTTTCAGATACACTGCAAGTGCTTTTTCTGCACTGACCTTAATCTCAACTGTTTGTAATGGACCAAACCTGTCAGTTTAGAGTTGCAGAAGGCAAATAATATTTCAATGTGCAGAAATGTCTAAGTAAATGTCCTTTTTTTCTAAAATTTGTTTATTTCAGCAAAATTCTTGTTGTCATTGAAAGCTTTTGCTCAAATGCTTCCCTTTGGTTTCATAGGGCCCCATTGGTGCTGCTGGTCCTCCAGGCTTCCCAGGTGCTCCTGGTGCTAAGGTATGAATGTCTGTTTCTGCAGCTACATTTGACAGTGAATACAAGATGTGGTAACAAGTATTGTTAGGCAGCAGAAATCACCTGAAATGGTAATATTATCTTGTCAGTTACAGGTCAGAGTGAGGAATTTGGAGGAATATTTATATGAATGTTGATATAGTTATTAGTCATTCCACAGCTGATAAACACACATTGAAGAGTTCACATGTTATTTAAAACCATATTGTATAACTGGAAGAAGTTACCTGCTTTGGGATACAGGGAATGATCTTTTCCAGAAATTGGCTGTATTGTCTTCTATTTTGGATGTAGACCTTCATCTGTCACGCATATAGAAAAGATCAGGAGGCCAACATAGCCAGCAAATCATGTCTGGAAGCTATAGCTATGACTGAGTTAGGAGGGAGCTGATTCAAATAATAGATGCAAGGCAGGTGTAACCTAATTTTTCACCGCTCTTGCATGGTGTGGTTGTGTACACCTTTGAAAGGTGATGTAGACGATGACAAATAAACGAAGTAGCAGTTCTCATAAGAGCACTTCTCATAAGAAGAGGAGGGTAAAGAAGCTTTAGTTGTGTATCAGGCTCCTTCCAGCCTGAGTTCTTGAAATTGATGGCGAAATTAAATGCAGTGGTGAAACTGCATTTCAGCTTTTCACCTTTTGGGCAATATCATTTTCTTCTTGTCTGAATCTTGTCTGATCTTGCATGATTCAGTTCTATAATAGGTTTGGTGAATGCAAGTTTCCGAGATTGGTATCAAGAATCTTCTTCCCTGTCATTCTCACCACTATGAGAACTAGACTGCAGTTCTCTGACCAGGCACACTTTGCATCCATGCAAACAACAGCTTATGTACAAGATAACTGTCAATTAGGTCTCCTACACAGTGAGACATCTTATGCCACTGCTGGAGATTCATGGTTGTAGAGAAGACTGGAATCTTAATTCTAATTTTGTAGGTTAGCCTTCTGTAATAATGCAGATGTGCTGATCATCTGTTGTTCCATGTTGTACATCAGTTTTGATGGGATCTACCTATTTTTACCAGCTTCAGTGCCTTTAAATTCCAGTAAAGGCTCTCAGCCTCTTGTTTCCCTAGACTGAAACAGGAACCTATATTGGATTGTCTTATGTCAGGCTAATGAAATTACTCTGCAATTGCCTTAACACTCTGGATACTGATACAGAGCTTTATCCTTTTCTCAAACAGGGTGAAATTGGACCTGCTGGTAATGTTGGCCCTACTGGTCCTGCTGGTCCAAGAGGAGAGATTGGACTTCCTGGTTCCAGTGGTCCTGTTGGCCCTCCTGTGAGTATCTTGCCAGTCTTTATCTATTGTCAGATGGATGCATTTGAGACTTTGAATTAACCAGTATAATTTTTTTCTTCCTCAATAGGGCAACCCTGGTGCTAATGGTCTTCCTGGGGCTAAAGGTGCAGCTGTAAGTATAGCCATGTGCACATTTGCTTTAAGGAAAAAAAAAAAAAAAAAAGCACCACATTTCAGTTAATGCATCAGAAAAGATAATGAATTTACAATAAGTTTTCTCTGTGTTGAACAGGGTCTTCCTGGTGTTGCTGGTGCTCCTGGTCTGCCTGGTCCCCGTGGTATTCCTGGTCCTCCTGGCCCTGCTGGTCCAAGTGGTGCTAGGGGACTTGTTGTAAGTGACTGTCTACTGCATGTATCCAGTTTTCAAATGAAGATAGCATCCATCATTGTAAAATACTTTTTCCAGATATGTTTCTACATTTAATGCAGACACTTCTGTTGCTTCAGTATAATTAAGCATCGTAGCTCGTTTCTGTCTCTCACTGAGACTGAAGAGATTCTCTTTGTACTCACTCTGGCTGCAATAACTGTTAAGCTCTGACCTTCTTGATGATATCAACAGAGATGTGATAGCAGTCTCACAATCAGACCCTCAAGGGGTATCCTCAGTACAGGAACCAGCCCAAAGTGTTTCTTAGTTCAATTACTATAATTTCTAAACATCTTCAACGTGTCTGTTTTCATGCCCATTAAGCCTAAAGTACAGTTATATTAACTGACTGTGTCAGAGTAGAGTCGGGCATGACACTGGATAATTAAAGATATTTTTGATTCATGAAAATGTTGTTCAGGTAAGATTTCTAGAAAGAATTTTAGAATGGTGCTTAATCCTAGGATCTCTTTTTATGTTGGACTCTAGGGTGAACCAGGCCCTGCTGGTGCCAAGGGAGAAAGTGGTAACAAGGGTGAGCCTGTAAGTATGGCAATTTGTGAGTGTTGTTTCAATGAATAAAGTCTCATAGTACCTATAGCTCAGCATCTGATTTATTCTTTTCCTCTTTTGGCTGAAATAGGGTGCTGCTGGCCCCCCTGGCCCTCCTGGTCCAAGTGGTGAGGAAGGCAAGAGAGGCAGCAATGGTGAACCTGGCTCTGCTGGTCCCCCTGGCCCTGCTGGTCTAAGAGTAAGTTTTCTTTTCATGTTCCAGAAGTAAAAGCAAAAAAGAATAGAAATAAAGCTATATTCGCAAAGGGAAATTGAATAATTATAAATCACTAAATTTGTGTTAATACAACTAGACAAAGGTTTGCTGTTCTGAGCCTTTTGATTTGTTGGGACCAACCCTATTTTTGCTTTGCATTAAAGCTGTTTATTATCTTATCCCTGAATTAATTATAGTTTTCTTTGTGTTATCCATTGATTAATATTTAGAGAATTAACACTGATTTAGCTATAAAGCTTCATGATGAGATATAAGTGCTTGAAAGAAATAGTTGCAAGAGCCCATAGTTGGCTCGCATGTAATGTGAGAGAGGTTTAAATTCAGTGTCTTCAAGGGTGTCTGTAGTATGCTTATCACTGGGCCAGGAAACAACACAATGGCTTTCAAGAGTCATGTAGCTTTGTGCAGGTGCAGGAGTAGGAATTCACTGGAAAAGGCTAAGAAAAAAGGCAGTGCTTTCATCAATTTTTTTAATGACAAAAGTAAGAATTCATTATTGCACCTTGCATAGGTAGGTTGTACAGAGTTCAAGAGAAGCTAGTAACACTGCAGAGATGTGCAGTTGAAACACCTGCCAGGTTGTGTGATCCCAGCTGTTGGCCAGACCCACTTAAGATTGTGCTCTCATAGAAGCAGATTAGAATTTAGAGAAATAGAAAGGAAATGAGAGGGATTTCTTTCACAGTATGCATTTGCAGTGTATGCCTAGAGCTGCACTTATGTCATATTTAGCAGACTTTCTTGAAAAGCTGAAAGTTAACCAGCACTCCACCTCACAGGAACATATTTTTCTTTCCCTTTTTAAATTTAATTTGTATTCACTTGCAGGGTGTGCCTGGATCTCGTGGTCTCCCCGGAGCTGATGGCAGAGCTGGTGTCATGGTAAGGCTTATCTCTGAGTCATTATTTCTAAACCATCTTGTTTTACATACAAATGTATGATACTTTTTGCTACCTCTTCCTAATTTTATTTATTTCTTTTATTGTTAGGGACCTGCTGGTAACCGTGGTCCTAGTGGTCCTGTTGGTGCTAAGGGTCCTAATGGTGATGCTGGCCGTCCTGGTGAGCCTGGTCTTATGGGTCCAAGAGTAAGTTTGAACTGTGCAAAAAGAAAACTACTTGCATTTTGTGGATAAAATTATTCAGAAATCCAATTGCAGGATGTCTATTCATGCCACAATTAGACTATTTCTATCAGTCCATTGGAAATCATTCATGAGGAAGTGATTAAGCAGCATCAAAATGTTTATCAAAATTCATTTCTTTAGTATGTGGTAGCATCTAATTGCCTTGGTCATGGAGCAGCACTGTCTCGTACTGGACTCCACTGACTCGTTCTGCTTGTTATTATTTACAGAATGGGGCCATTAAGATCACATTTGAGGTGTATATCTCCTCTGTGATATGAGATGACTCATCTCAATTATTTCAATTTTATTTTGCTAATGATTTCACTGAAAACAACCAATCCACTTTATTGGTTCTGGATCCGCACGGATTATGTACATGTCAATGACTTTTGTCCTTTTAATCTTTTTTCCCTTTCTACGCACCTTTCATGAAGAGAGTTTTCACTGCATTTGTGAACTATTGAGTGTTTGCAAACTGTCTGCTAAAGTAGAACCTAAATGAGTTTATCTAAGCAAACACACTAACTTCAGCTGCATGGAAGCACACACCACAAAATTAAACTTCAGTTTAGATGAGATGTAAACTTGATAGAACATACAGTCCCATTTGTGTGCATGCATCCCATGCATGTATTTGTAAAATAAAAAAAGTGTTGGTTTGATTGCCTTCTAAAAACATGAAACCTTTCCCTTCTCAGGGTCTCCCAGGTCAACCTGGAAGCCCAGGTCCTGCTGGCAAAGAAGGTCCTGTTGTAAGTACTCTGGTTTTAATTTTTTCCCCAGTGCATGCAAAGCATCTACAAAGATTTAAGAAGCAGAAATCTGAACTCTAATACAGCTACTTAAAACCAGTGAGACTCTACTACTCAATTACTCAGATCTGTAAAAAGACTTTCCGTTCACTTCTTAGATGAGATCTTAAATGGGGTCTTGGTCCTGGAAGGGGAAGAAGAAATACAGAGCTCTATAAAAAGGAGGAAAAGGGAGGAATGCAGATGCATGTGATATATGATCAGTGTTTAGAAGTTAAATGACAATGACTTCATGAGTACACTTTTCTCCACCAGTCATTTCATAGGTATGTTTTCTGTTTCTAGGGTTTCCCTGGAGCAGATGGTAGGGTTGGGCCAATTGGTGCAGCTGGTAATAGAGGTGAACCTGGCAACATTGGATTCCCTGGACCAAAAGGTCCCACTGTAAGTACAGTAGAGAAAGTTTATTTCTAAGTTGTAGGTACCCAACTCTTAACAGTCAAATGTATCTGCGTATTCCTGTTCTGTCTATTGAATGGTATTTGCTCACTTTCAAGAGTTTGTTCTTAAATTGCTTTCCAATTATCTAAAATATGGCTAAACAAACAGTAATATACTTAATTTGGGAATACTTGGACATTGAAGTGATGAGATTAATAATGTCTGTATTATCATTTCTTCATGTCCATTTTATCACTTCTGTATATACAATTCAGTAAAAGTTCTGTAGAAGTTGAACATGAAATCTTTGTTATTTTTGGAGCACAATTCAAATCTTACTCACTTTAGAAGAAAAGCTACCATCAGTTTCATTTTTCACTGGGGCTCTTGGTATGACTCGCAGAGGAAACAGATAATAGTACTTTCTCTGGATGTGTGGTGTTGCTGTGCACACATGGGTATTAGTGTATTACGTACAAAACTGCACAGCATATCAGGAGCTTGCATTACTATCTCAAAAATAATCAAACAGTTTTGAAAAGACAAAATACTTCTTTCCATTATTGCTCTTCCTCTCTGATTCAACAAGCCAGATATACTTTGTGGCTTTTTAAATTAAAGAAATGTTACAATGAATCTTTCATCCAGGAAGTATCACCTTCTATCCAGTAGTATAATCCGAACCTCATATGAAGTCTTAATTAACTTCCATGTGTTTTTTTTTTCTCTTTCACCTTCAGGGTGAACCTGGCAAGCCTGGTGAAAAAGGCAATGTTGGTCTTGCTGGCCCACGGGTATGTGGATATGTCTTTTGCAACTTCCAGAGAGAAATGTAGATTTTCAAAGCCTCTTTTATAAGATAGCATTGTCTTGTAAAAGCATGAAGGGGTGACAAAACAGGAGAGTACTTTGGAATGCATTCACATAGCTTCATGTCAGTGGAGACCATTACTTGAAGATAAATATTAGCGCAAATGAAAATTACTCTTGTTAAATATGGATTAGGTAATTAATTATTGGGTATTAGCTTCCTATTAAAAGGAACAAATAGCAATTCCTTTGTAAATTTCTGTGGAGGGTGTGAAGTTTTTATCTTACCCTGTAAATTTTCAACACTTCCCTACTGATAAATGGAAGATTTCGTAAATCTCATCTAAGGAATCAAATAATTGATCTGTTCTGGGAAAAAATGCCACCTATTGACCAGATTTCTGTATCTGTAATTCCAAAGGATTTTTTGTAAGGATAAAGGTACTGCAGTAACTTAAAATTACCTATCGCAATTTAGTTTTGTAAGCATCTGTATTACCTTTTGATAGAGAAGCTCTTATGAGCAAATAGGTAAGTTGAGGAAACATAGGGCTTCAACTTAAATGTAGCAGTATGAGTTCAAAATAAGCAGCCAGAGACCTTTGGTTTTGGCACAGAAGCACTTTAGACAGATACTACTCATAAAGAATAAAAACTTTGTTAACAGCTTTCTGCTTGAACATATTTAGGGTGCTCCTGGTCCTGAGGGAAACAACGGTGCTCAAGGTCCTCCTGGTGTCACTGTAAGTAACAGCCTCCACACAAATATCCAATTTGTGATTTATTTTTCATCACTGTGACTTCTCATTTTCAAATTCATTTTCTTCTATCCAGGGCAACCAAGGTGCAAAGGGAGAAACAGGTCCTGCTGGCCCTCCAGGCTTCCAGGTGAGAAGCTATGTGCTCTGCCTTACTTTACCTATGGCTTACAAAGCATAAAGTTCTTCTGCCTTAACTTTATTTGTATGCTTGTTTCTTTACACTTAGGGTCTGCCGGGTCCCTCTGGTCCAGCTGGTGAAGCTGGCAAACCAGGCGAAAGGGTGAGTAGCAGATACAATACTGCTCAAGTAAAGGCATGTATTGCATAAGCTTTTTGTTAACAATTGTGGTGAAGCAAGAGTCCATTGAATCCATTTGCCGAAATGGATCTGTGTTATATGCAGAGTTTAATAATCCCTTTTGTTAAAATTAGCCACGAATGGAGAAGGTCTTTTGGCACTTGAAGTGTACTTCCTTTTTTAAAAGTTCTTTTATGAACAGGAAAAAAAAAAGTCCTTTGCTTTTGAGGCCATAAACAACAATATAACATCCCCATAAAAGACAAGGCAGCACATGAAGAACGCTGTATTCCAGATTTCCTTTGAAATGGGCAAGGTTCAATCTAACCAGCATTACTCCAGTTTCATGCCTTTGCTCATCTGCTGATATTCAGTGGGTTTACAATGGCATACAATGGAGATAACTTGGTAATGGTTCAGGCACCAGGTTCTGCACAGTTCGTGTGTGATGAAACCTGCAAATTGTGCCTCCTGTGCATCATATCAGCCATTTAAGTTGGTAGTTCTTCACACTGAGACATGGAATGATTGAGTTTACACTGCATGTGCCTGACCAAAGAGCTTGAAATTTAATAACTAACTCTCTTCAGATGAGAAGTGCATCTCTTAGCATGTGTGCTTTGAGATTTTGTGCAATTATATGAAAACAGCTTATGTATCTAAAAAACTGATTTTAGTCTGAAGATTTTCAACATACTGCTGAAATTTGAGAAGCATTTCTATTTACTGCTAATAAACAAAGTTCAAAAGTTCAATGTGAGCTAATAAGTTTGCTCTTGAAATAAACTTTATCAATCCATCTCTTTTCTTCTAGGGTCTCCATGGTGAATTTGGTGTCCCTGGTCCTGCTGGCCCAAGGGTAAGTGACTCATCTGAAATTTAATAGAGACTTGTCTTAATGAAGCGTTTAGAATTAGTATGAACTGTATGCACTTACAAGTTTCTCAAGACAAGCTACTTTCTCAAGTACAGAATACCATGTATTGCAGCAGACTACCTGGAAGCAGAATTTTTTCTGCTCTTTCTGCTTGTCAGGATATACCTGATCATACAATACAATAGTTGTCATTGTTAGTAAACTTCTGGATAAGGAATACAAATACCTGAGTAATGATGTCCTGATGATCTGGTTTAATATGTTTTTTATGTTAACTTCTCAATGGGAATATGGGTGACAAAAAACCAGTCCTACAATGTTGAGGCTTGGTGCATATGAGAATTTTAACTCGATTGCCATCTACTCAAAGGGGGTAGATTTATGAGCCTCACCAATTCAGTTATACCACCCTTGCTAGGCAGCTTCCGCCTCCCGTGTGGTGCTGTGAACAAAAGGCAGGATGAGTCCAGAGCCTGGAATAGTCATCAGAAGATAATGCCCTCAGCTCTCTTCACTCCTGAACTGTGAATAAAGGGCTGTAGAGAGCACACACAGTGCAATAAATAGTCAGCTCTCACATTTCAGTTTATAAAATGCTCAATTATTTACTTGCTTTCTGAATCTTTTTAGTAAGAAGTTGATACTTAAACTATTCTTCCTCTTTTCTCTGACTATAAGCATTCTGCCTTCCAGACTGAATGTACTTGTGAGTGACAAATACTCCCATTCATTCTTACGTTAATCAGTTGTGAGGTTGTTAGTAACCATGTCTTTAAAATTTCATTTTGCTAATCTATCCAGCCCAAGCTCCCTTCATCATTGTAGTAGCAGTTAACTGTCTGTGCTCTAGCTTGACGTTGTCCTTGCTCTAGCATCTTGTACTCATCCAGATTGTATTTCATTCAGCATTCCAGATTAGGTCTTACCAATGCTCAGTAAAACAAAAATTTTTAATTCCTAAAAATTCCAAAGTGCTTGCATGAGGTCTCACTGGTGCTTTTCAAAGTGTGCCATCTCTCCTTGAGTCAGTTATTTGATCGCATTATAGTTCTTGTTCTAACTCCCAGATTCTCTTGTATAACTGAACATTTCCATTATGCCCTATCAGATTATTCACTGCTGTTCAGCTTGATTACATTGGGATAACCCAACATTTCTTTTTTAGTAAAAATTATATACCTACATTTGATAATCTACTGTGAATTTGAACCCAGTTTCTGGCAATTTCCACAGCTCCAGTTAATATCTTCTTTGAAATGTATCCTTATACCTGTTAGAATGTTCAGGTCACATTAGTGGGTTTTAGTTGTCACCTTTATTTCCTGCTGGCATTTGCAACTGTAAAACCAATTATTTGCCAATTTCTGTGGCCCTCATTTCTCTAGGATCCATTGTCTGACATGATTGGTACTTTGCTTTATTTGTGTCAAAAGCTAAAGCCAGTTTTTCCCACCAGTTTAATTTGCATAATTCTGATATTAATAATAGTTTGTTCAGCTGAAAATGCATCATAGTGTCACTGTTACCAGTTGGTGCTTTTAAATCTCTAACCTACAGAACAATTAAAGGAAAAACTCAAATCAGATTGTCTCTCACAGGGTGAGCGTGGTCTTCCTGGTGAAAGTGGTGCTGTTGGTCCTGCTGGTCCTATTGGAAGCCGTGGTCCATCTGGCCCACCAGGCCCTGATGGTAACAAGGTATGTCTTCTCCAGCTACCACTGCCTCACTATCGAATTGCAGGTGAGGGCAGTCAGAAACCATCTTTATTCAGTATAAATAGCTGCTAACAGGTAATCCACGTGCATCATAGGTGCTGTGCCTTTTCTTCAAGTAGTAAATCTCCATAACAGCTAGTCCACACTAATGTGGATTTTTTTTTTTATTGTTCATCACTGAGAGAATGGAAGGGGAGCTTCAGTTTAGAATAAATTTGTATACTGCTTGTTAGCTGGGAATACTGTTACTCTGAGATTTTGGCTAAAATTCATACTAGCCTGTTTATAGTCACCTGGGGAAAGACGTTCTTGTGTATGCTAAGCAATATTTTCCCAAAAACATTAGCAAAAACATTTGGGAAACCCAATAGATTCCCAAAAACATGGTCTTCTGCCAAATTAAGTGTGGGGCACAATTTTCAAGATCTTCGTATGCAGTCTTCCCGTGAAGGTTTAGTTTGGAATATGGGACCACAAAATCAGAGAGAGAGTTCATGTCTGAGGTCTTCACTGAAAAATTACAAATGCACAATAGCTGGAGACCTACTACTCAGTATATTTACAAGCCAACAGAATATGGGCTTATAAGTAAAGGAAAAATGTTGTTCCATATTGCAACATTGTTCCATATTTCACCATCTCTCACACAACAACCTGTTGCTGCTAGGGTGAGCCTGGTAACGTCGGTCCTGCTGGTGCTCCTGGTCCCGCTGGGCCTGGTGGAATCCCAGGAGAGAGAGGTGTTGCAGGTATTCCAGGAGGCAAGGGTGAGAAGGTAAGGCTGATGCTCTTTATTATATATGCACAGGTCTGGGAGATGCTTGAATTTCACTAACTGAAAAAAATGCAGGTTACCCAAATACAATTTCTGTTTGCTTTGAATTGTATTTCATGGTGTCTCATTAGTTTTCAGTAAGTAAAGGTTTTGTTGGTCCAACAGAGTGACAATATTTTGAAGTACAAAGACTGTATTTTGATTTTTTGCTCAGTATTTAGAATTGGTTTAAGTGCCAGGTAGGGCTTCACAGGGTTGAGTAACAATGAGCTTACCTTTATAAAAGCAGTGTTAAATCTGAATACAGGCTTTACAGCAGGAATGGGCTTATGGATCATGAAGAACTGAGTGTTGTCTGCTCAAATCTGTAACATCTCTGCTGTGATCTCTGATGCAGTACATAAGATATATAAATAAATGGCTTAGTGAGAAGTATTGGTGGTAGGTGGACAGTTGGACTGGTTGATCTTGTAGTTCTTTTCCAACGTTGGTGATTCTGTGAAATTACAAAAAATTTTTGATTGTATCAGATGCATATAATAAAAGCAGAAAATTTTAGCCAGTGCAAGCACTTGCATGGAAGCAGACTTCACAGTTTTGTGTAAGTCCTGTTGCAAATTCTGCTTCATTCATATAATTATCCGTAAAATGGATTTTTATCTTGTTAGGTACACTTTGTTCCAAGTTCTCTTCAGTTCATTATTTATACTCTAAATTGAGATTTCTATACCTTTAATTGTTTAGACTAAAAAATCTACAACTGCACTTATGCTACATGACTATAAGGAAATTAAGATGAAAATTGCTTGCAACTTTTTATAAAAGCTATGTACTGGCAAGCAGATTAATGCAGAAGAGTAGGATTTCTTCAAAAAGAAGAGAAAACAGAGCACTAGTCTGACTTTTCGACACTAGTGATGACCTAGATACTATTTCTGTTATATAAAACATGGCCTTTTACATGACCACTCACAACCTCATTTTTTTAATCAGTTCTTTTCTTCCTTCAAATAGGAGACATAAATTCCCAGGAATATTTTTACATTTGGTTCTTTTGTGACCAAAAGAAAAGGGGTTTTGAGGTAGTATTTACATTCACCATTTGGAACAGACATTTTAATTTTGAATTTTTAATTCTTGTTACCTGGAAGAAAATGAATAGATATACTTTATATAGAATAAAGTAATAATTCTGTCAAATCATATCAGTCCTCTTTGTCTACACACTTTATCTTTGTGAGTAAGTACGTACTCTTCAATAAGAATGAGGTAAGTCAAAGTCCATTCCCAAACCAAAACCAGCATAGGTATCTCTGTAGTACGTGTGCATTCAGAGAACAGCTCAGGCCTTCTTTCTGACAAACTATTTTGTACATTACCAAGATAATGGTTGCTTCCTCTATGTATTTATTTTAGGGTGCCCCAGGTCTGAGAGGTGATGCTGGTGCAACAGGAAGAGATGGTGCCCGTGTAAGTATCTTTTGGTTCTACTTGAGTTTACTTTGATGCACCTGAGTACATAAGTGATTAAAAAGGATACTTATGGCTTTTATTTTCCAGCATATTCCATTTCCTCTAACAACTGCTTGCTTTTGATGCAAGTCAGTATAACTGTGTAGCCCCTTGTTCAGGGATGTTTGAATTTGAGGAGTGAGAGAGAAGTGATCACTCTTCATGCATGAAAGCAGAGATATGATATTGGCAGAGATCATTATTTCATAGACAGTTGTCAGTGTGATCTCCTCTGGAACTTAATGGGCTCAGCCCATAGAGCTAATCGTAAAGGCAGCCTGCAAAGCCACACAACATTAATGTGGCATTTTGGCTGTTTGTGCTAGAATTTCATACTTTAGAAGGAAAATAACAGTATAGAATGTAAAAGACATCAGCTTATGTAAAATCTATTAAGAGTAACTGAGATAAAGTCACATGCCTATCTCCAGGAGAAAAGAGTACAAAAATTTAATTGGTGACTCTTGCTTACATTTTGTTAGAAATGATGTCCTTCTCTTAACCTATAGGGTCTCCCTGGTGCTATTGGTGCTCCTGGCCCTGCTGGTGGTGCTGGTGATCGGGTAAGTTTGCTCTTCGAATGAAAAAGTGTCTCGTTTATACAGTTTGCCCACAGTATGATTATTTAAGAGGAAGATTCTAGTCTAAAAGAAAACAATTCCATCTTGTTAGGGGACACAAGTTTTGCAAGTTCTCACATTATGTGAAGCAAGTGTTATTGGGAGTTTTCCATTGCGCCCCATACCTTTTCTTAAAAGGGCAGGGAATGGATGTACATCTACATGGCAGTGGTTTTTAAGAAAATCTTTGGATTTGAACTTTGTCTGAATTCTTTCTGATTCAGGCTATGATCCCCTTCACACTGGGAAGAGGTTCTGATATGGTGTCAAACAACAACACATTAGCTCCTAATGACTCTTCATCCTGTCCAAGTATCACTAGAAATTATTCTTAACATGGGGTAGATTAAAACAGATGTGGAGAGATAGACTATAAGCATCAATACCACAAGATCTGTTTTGACATGTGTGGCCTCCCCCATGTAATGTCTCCTGTCTGTTTCAGGGTGAAGGAGGTCCTGCTGGTCCCGCTGGTCCTGCTGGTGCCCGTGGTATTCCTGTAAGAAGCAATTCCTTCAATTATTTTATCGTGTTAAAGACATGATATTCACAAAAATGCCCTTTTAAAGCCAATTCCAACTAGTCCTCATTGTCTTCTCTTTAGGGTGAACGTGGTGAACCTGGTCCTGTAGGTCCTAGTGGATTTGCTGGACCTCCTGTGAGTACTGTTTTCATTTTCCTCTTATTGATGCCACACTATTCCTTTACTTTCTTGGCTTACTTTTTCAACTCCTTGTTCTGTGTGTTTCTTTTCTATAGGGTGCAGCTGGTCAGCCTGGTGCTAAAGGCGAGCGTGGCCCTAAGGGACCAAAGGGTGAAACTGGACCAACAGGTGCTATTGGGCCAATTGGTGCTTCTGGACCACCAGTAAGTGAACTGTATCTTGGTAAAATGGTTCTTAACTGTGCTATGCAAGCAATATGCTAACCTGAAGGCCTTGAATTTGAAAAGGTAATTAAAAGAAAACAAACAGAAGAAACAGAAATTCAAATTAGGCTGTGAGGAAAGTCAACATCCTGATTTTCACACATTATATAAACTAATCAATTTATTTATGTGGGCTGAGATCATGAGTCTGGAACTGAAATGAAGAGAAAAAAATTAATTTTCAACTTGTGCTGAAGATCAGCAAAATCTGTCTGTCTTGAACCATTCAAGGGGTGTTTGTGGGTAAGTTCCTGAGCTGAGGGCCTTAGAGACAGAATGTGCTATTGCAGTCTGACTTAAATCCAGTTGTGCAGCTGTATATGTGCAAATTGGTGCACACCCTTGCAAATTAGCTTATAATATAGTCCAAAGGTTTCACATGCACGCAGCCCATTACTGGGGAAATGATGCAGAAAGAAAGGTCTTGGTATCTAAAATACTGTGAAATATTGCAAGATAACATAGGCAGAGGATCTTACTATACGCTTCTATAAGACCAGTACCAGATCTTGGAACTACATGGCTGTAGCAGTCATACTATACAAACAGAAGTCCTGCTCTTCTTTGCCTTACTACACCTTTCACATTTTACTTATAGATTTGCTTAGATGCATGTAACATTGGCAAGGCAAATGCATTTGAATCATGCATGCCTTATGCAACACTTCAATTCTTATCATATTGATTCAAGAAGTCCATGAAAATTTTTTACCCCTAAAATCATCACATTCTGTTTTGGGGCCCAAAAATTCTTCAATTAAAGTAACAAAATTAAAGAAACAAAACTGTTTCTTTTTTGTAAGAGTGAGGCTGGTCTCCTTTACTTTCCCTTATAACAGGTCTTTGCTTGATTCATCTCTCTCTTTCTGCCCTTCACACATAGGGTCCCGTTGGTGCTGCTGGTCCTGCTGGCCCTCGTGGTGATGCTGGTCCTCCTGTAAGTCCTCAGGCTTTTACCATTTGCATTGTTGCTTTCCATTAAGTCATTGTTTCCTTTAAACTAAATTTTCCTTTTGACTGTTATTTTTAGGGCATGACTGGTTTCCCTGGTGCTGCTGGAAGAGTCGGTCCTCCAGGCCCTGCTGTAAGTAACTGATGGAGAAGTTTTAATGGAAGACAAGTCTGACATTGTACTAGTGAGGGATAATCCTCATTTTTTTTACGTGACTCAAATTCTGACTATCCTGGGATTGCTTCGAATCTTTACAGGACTGGATAAGAGAGAAAATTCACAGACTGGGAATTACGTATTTAGTTGTGGGGTTTTTTTCAGAGGCTAAAAAGCATCCTTCTGAACCGTGAAGTGCCTTGCCTGTTGTAAAAATCTGACTTTAGTTTGTTTTTATTCACAGAAAGTAACTGCATAGATATTGGTTTTGAGTGGAATAAGGTCGTATCCTACCTCAAAAAGAATGTAGAGATTATCTTGTATAAACACTTTCCAAAGTATCTGCAGTTCCAACTGCTGTCTGAAGCAGGGGAGGCTCTGGTTATGTCTATGAATGTGACTTCCTATTTTCTTTTTCAGCCCAAACTTGTTATTTCCAATTGACTTTCATAAAACTTCCTTTTAACAACAGTGTTCCAAACCTTAGGAAGAGGTATTCCTTTCCTATATTTTAAATCCCACTATCCAAAGCTAATCTTAAGTTTGTTTTTTTTTTTCCCTGTAGGCTTTATAGTTGCAATTGATGTCTCTAGTGTCAAATCAAATCTACATGCAAAATTATGCCATTCCCTAATTCAGTAGTTCTGCGTACTCCAGCTATGCACTGCTTAACAAATGTAGTAACAGTTGCTGCTCTGTAGCAGCTGATAACCTGTTTATTGCAAAGCACCAGTTTTGTAAATGGAATGAAACTTACTCTCTTCTCCCTATTTCTGGTTTGTGTTGTAATGATGACACTTCCATGCTTGATCCTCTAGGGCATCACTGGTCCCCCTGGTCCTCCTGGCCCAGCTGGCAAAGATGGTCCTAGAGGTCTGCGTGGTGATGTTGGTCCAGTTGGCCGTACTGGTGAACAGGGTATTGCTGGCCCACCTGGTTTTGCTGGTGAGAAAGGTCCATCTGGAGAGGCTGGTGCTGCTGTAAGTAACTCAGTATCGCATCTCGTCACAAGAGTCTCTCTTTGTGTAAATGTTACAGCTTCTAAGATACTTTTGGTACTTTTGAAGGGCATTTCTTCTTTACCAAATTTAGCAAAGTTTTTAAGCAGTAGCTCCACTGAGAGTAAGGAAACTTTTTATACATGTTTGACTAACAGACCCTAAAAGTCTGTTAGTGAGCACTACTTCTGTGTCAGGAGTCTTGTAGAAGTATCTATTTGTGTGAATTACTTCTCTATTGTTTCTCAATGTAAATATATAGAAGTTTCTTCCATAATCTTTAGAAGTTACAGCTAAGAATAAAATTGTCACTGTTAGACATGTATGTTAAAAATTTGTAGGTGACAATTGAAAATCTGCCCTGTAAGGTCTGGAATAGCGCAGAAAATTTTCTAGTTTTATATTGTAAAAAATAGAGTTGAACTAGAGGGTGTGACTGCAATTAGGAATAATAAAGTAATATTCCAGGATGACTACTTACGCCAAGTTTAGTAGCACATGCTCAAATTTTAAGCAAATTGAAAAGTCTCTTAACTAAATATACTTTGTCTTTTTAAAGATCAATAATGAGCTCTAAGGCTTGTGGGGAGATAGAAGGTACCTAGATGGTACATGATAAGGCTGTCTCAGAATCAGATGGTTGGTTTCTTCACTATGGAATTCCCTCAGCACAGTCATCTGTTAATAAAATCTTTTCATCTCACAGGGTCCCCCTGGTACCCCAGGTCCTCAGGGTATTCTTGGTGCTCCTGGTATCCTTGGTCTGCCTGGCTCTCGGGGAGAACGTGGTCTTCCAGGCATTGCTGGAGCAACAGTGAGTATGACTCATTGGCTGCACTAAACTACAAAGAGAAAAATGCTGAGGTCTCCTCTCATGGAACAGTGGTGGACAGGAGGTATAGATTCTGTTGTTTTCATTTCTGCTGCAAACAGATCTTGGTTAAATGGAGCCTACAGACTTGAGCAGTGGAAGACATTATTGCTTGCTGCAGACAAACAAGACTTGTATCTGCAGGTGAACATATTTTTGAATGGCATCAGAAGCATCTGTTCTAAGCAAGACAGAGAAAAGCTAGAAACTTAAATATTTTGCTCTAGTTAGATATGTTTCTCATTGTCTCCCGTTTCTGTTTTGCTTCCAGAACTGACTGCAGAGAAATGCCTCTCTTAGATATAGACTGACAGTTCTGTAAGACTGGTTTTTGTTGTATTATATGTCACATTTTGTTACTACTGTTCCTGTATTAGGGTGAACCTGGTCCCCTGGGTGTTTCTGGTCCTCCTGGTGCTCGTGGTCCCTCTGGTCCTGTGGGTTCTCCCGGTCCTAATGGTGCTCCTGGTGAAGCTGGTCGTGATGTAAGCTATGAATTCTTTCCTCTCCAGTACTGCTTTGCTTTTATTCTGAGCCAAAGAGAAACACAGAGAACCTGAATGCAATTGGATGCTGTTCTGCTAGCGAACTTGTACCTTCCAGTGTCTTTGGGGAAAATAGTAGCAGAATCCCAATACACAAATCCCTTATTGGCAAGGTCTAAAACAGAGCAGTGGTACCAGGGAACATCCCAATCACAGAGCAAATTTCAGTCCTCTTTCCCGATAGCTCTGACTAGGTGACAAATTCTTCAAGGCATAAATTGTGTCTGAAGGATATCCTGGAGTCACAATCAGAATCTTTTGACTTTTTTGCTTAATTGACAAACAAGATTGAGAAGAAGCCTTCACTGCAGGAGCTGGTAAAAGCATTACATCCCATGCAACAAGCTTTTGGCTGTAGAGATGGAAGCTATGTCAGGGAAGCTGATTATCTGCAATAATTTTTTTTAATGTCAGCTATGTACATAATGTTTCCTGACATACATTCCTTCACCATGAAATGTAAAGGAGGCTAAAAACATGATGAAACAAACTCTGGCCTGTGTGGCAGGTACTGCTGAGTTCGACAGATAAATTCAGGGAGTGGAGGACTTGTATCTTATCTGGAAAGGGGTACGTGGAAGTACTGAAATGTAATAAATTGCCCCCTCTAATGCCCTACCTCATCCATGATTATGCATCATCCTGCAACCAGCTTTTCATAGAGCAGTGAATAAACTTATCCATTCAATGCAGCCATCCAGATTAGTAGTTTACCTTGAAGAAGGGTATCCATACAGTTTCTAGGTATTACTTATACTCTAAGAAAAATAAAACGTTCACACGCTATAGTTCTCCTTAAGAATTTAAGATATACATTTTTCTCTGGGCATTATCAGGGAAGTTTGTTTGATAATCTGAGGCATTGTTAGTATAGAACTCTTGTACTAACTTTCCATTTACAGCAATAGAACCAAAAGTTATGAATTTCTCCTATATTGGTATTGTAAAATCTAAAATACTTGAAGGGCACCCTATTTTTCAGAGGATGTTAGTGTATGTAAGGGATTTGATTGTGGGACTTATGACAAAGTTTACCTTCAAGATTCATGCTGTTCTATCTCAATGTCTTCTAAATCTCATTGGGAGCAATTAGGCGGCACAAAGTTCTATGTGAGATATTGGTGGGCTTTAATGTTTTTAAATGGTACTTTAACAGGGCAATCCTGGAAATGATGGTCCTCCAGGCCGTGATGGTGCTCCTGGTTTCAAGGTGACTATTACTTTCCTTTTATTTCATATTTACGAAAGAAATCTTCCAATATGTGTAAGTCGGTAGTAACACAGCATCTCTCTCTCATTCCCTAATTCTCAGGGTGAGCGCGGTGCTCCTGGTAACCCTGGTCCCAGTGGTGCTTTGGGTGCTCCTGGTCCTCATGGCCAAGTTGGTCCTTCTGGAAAGCCTGGAAACCGTGGTGATCCTGTAAGTTGATGAGATTTTACATTTTTTTGATTGATAGATTAACACTTGTCCATCCTACATATGTGCATTTTATATACATATATGCATCAAAACCCTATAATATGTGAATAATTACTTTGCTTTCTGTAGAAATGTGTTTAGAATGGAACTTTTATTAGGTATGATATGCATCAATGACATGCATTTTCTTTTCCTGTTCCAGGGTCCTGTTGGTGCTGTTGGTCCTGCTGGTGCTTTTGGCCCAAGAGGTCTCGCTGTAAGTCTTAATTTCTATATATGTTACTACACTGATACAAGAATACAAAACATATGCTTAATGTTAAGGGCCTACAACTGCATTCAAGCACAAAAAGTAGTGCTTAAGGAGCTGTAAATATTAATAAATTTAGGATCTTGATCATCTTCTCTCATGGGATTGAACCTGAAGCTTTTGGGATTAACACTTTTTCTGGGCATCTTAACAGGATATATGTAAATATATCAGGGGCAACCTGTGGCATAATATAGAATGCTTATACTTCATTCATTCTTTGTCAGTAATATCTAATTAGGCCTTCTTTGGCATGTATATCCTTTCCTAGGGCCCACAAGGTCCACGTGGTGAGAAAGGTGAACCTGGTGATAAGGGACATAGAGGTCTGCCTGGCCTGAAGGGACACAATGGATTGCAGGGTCTTCCTGGTCTTGCTGTAAGTGAATGATTTTCATTATTTTGACTTAGTTCACTCTGCATCATCTTTCTAAAGCCATAAGATCCAAATACTCAGTGCTCTTCACATAATAGGGTGAATTTTAATAATGTTACAGTTGATTATAGAACTGTACTATTTTTTTCTCTGAAAACTACAAACTATATTTGTCTAGCACAGAATTCAAAAAGTTCTGCCTTTGTTTAATTAGTATTTCTTCTTTTCTGGTCAGAAATGGTAAAGTTTCTGTATCAGAGAGAAGTGAGACATTTACAGATTATCTTCCTTTTAAATTCTGGTATCCCCTTTGGGAATTCTGTCTCATTTTAAAGAGAAAACCCTAAGAAACGATATAGAGACTCCTATAGATTATCCTTTTAAATAATTATTTTCACTCTTTCCTTTTATACATTTTCCTTTTATACATTTCATATCCCAACTCCACTAATGCCAGTTGCCCTAGATTTCCATTCTCTGAACCCAAATACATCTGCTGATCCCTTTTTGAATCATGTTAATACAATGTGTGGCATTGCATTTTTTTAATGAGCATGCATTTGTTTTTCCCAATAGGGTCAACACGGTGATCAAGGTCCTCCTGGTAACAATGGTCCTGCTGGCCCAAGGGTATGTGAATTTAAGAGTATATGCAAATAATTCTCTCGTTCTTTTTATGGAATATATTTCTACACTCTAATTTATATGAATCCCTATTTGTAGAGTTCCCTACTGTCATTAAACTGTTCAAGTTTCCTTCTAGGGTCCTCCTGGTCCTTCTGGTCCTCCTGGTAAGGATGGTCGCAATGGTCTCCCTGGCCCCATTGGCCCTGCTGGTGTACGTGGCTCTCATGGTAGCCAAGGCCCTGCTGTGAGTATAACTTCTATCTTGTTGATTTAACACATTTAGGTAACAGTTAAATGAAAAACATTTTAAAATCTTTATGGAGATTTATTTCTATTTTAATAGGGATTTTGAAATGTTGGTTGTTATTTAATATTCAACACTTCCCTAATAGACTTAAACTTGAAGTCCTTCTTCATTCTTTATGGCCAGTGAGTATAAGCACAAAGGTGTAGTAGTCCTACACAGTGTATCTTCTGCTTTAGTTCACAGGAGTTACCACAAAGCAGGTCCATAGGTCCTTCCTCAGATTATTGCTGAGGGTGTGAAGTCTTCAGTAGGACAATGTATGTGTGAAAATAGTCTGCTGAAATAATCATATTTGTAATAGAATACTTCTTGACTTTTGCTTTTGACAAACTTCAGGGTCCCCCTGGTCCTCCTGGTCCCCCTGGTCCTCCTGGTCCCAATGGTGGTGGATATGAAGTTGGCTTTGATGCAGAATACTACCGGGCTGATCAGCCTTCTCTCAGACCCAAGGATTATGAAGTTGATGCCACTCTGAAAACATTGAACAACCAAATTGAGACCCTGCTGACCCCAGAAGGCTCCAAAAAGAACCCAGCTCGCACCTGCCGTGACCTCAGACTTAGCCACCCAGAATGGAGCAGCGGTACGTTAGTGCCAGATATTTGCCCTTTTTGGCTCAGCAAGTTATTTTCAGCTTATTAGCTTTCTTTGAATGGTAACCCTGGTCAACCAGTGAAAATACTAAATGGCCAGTGAAGACATTCTGTGCCTCCAATGAAAATGCATATCTTTGAGGACATTCAGAGACATTCAAAACATCTACTGTTGTGCAATTATTGCGGTCTTTTTTAAAAATGATGTAAAAACATTTAATCCTAGTTTTTGAATACAGTTAATTTCTTACACATTGACTGTTTAAAAGCTGTATTTCTCCCAATTATCACTTCAATACTGTACTTAGCTGTGTTTTTTATGACCTCTCTGAGCTTCTATATCAAACCAGTGAATATAAACTGAACGCAAGTGTTTCTTTCCTCAAAGGTTTCTACTGGATTGATCCTAACCAAGGCTGCACTGCAGATGCCATTAGAGCATACTGTGACTTTGCCACTGGTGAGACTTGCATCCATGCTAGCCCTGAAGATATTCCAACTAAGACCTGGTATGTCAGCAAGAATCCCAAGGACAAAAAGCACATATGGTTCGGTGAAACTATCAATGGTGGTACTCAGGTATGTGATGCATTGGAGGATGATTGTTTTCTACAGTGCTTTCTGAAGAATTCCCTACCCGCTGACTCTCAGTGAGCAAAACTCATTAATTAAACTCTTAGAGGAAAAATATGAAAAGGGGAACAGCTACGTTTTATCTCAAGAGAACAGGGTTCCAGTTCTGGCTTCAAACACAATTTGCTAAAGAGATTTTCTAGTATTGTTCTAATTTTTCTTAGTGTCTGCCAATGATCAATTCAGCATCATTAGTGGCCATTTCTAAGGGAATCCTGGCCTGGAATGTGCTACTTTAGTACAAAGACAGTCTGGAAACTGAGACAGTAATAATAATTTTTGCTATTTTTTAAATTGGGATTTATTTTTGACATATTGTGCTATTCTTAAAGATATTTTTATTACACACAACAGATCCTAAGTGTATGCCATTGTAGCACTCAGAATTGCCATTAAGTAAAATCAAGAAATATCTACCTGCATGTCAGACATGCTGGAAAGTCCTTTTTGTACAATTAAGAAGAACTAATTTCATAATTTTTAAATGAAAGTGAATTAGTCTTATGATGAAATCCCAGCTTCCAAGATCTTTAATATAAAAACAGAAAAGTTTATCACTGGGTCAGAACAAGGACCCAAGGTACTCTAGAGTCCTATTTCTCACATTGGCTGAAAGCAGTTGCTGTTAAAGAATATAAAGAAGCAAACATTCATAACATCCACAGACACTACTCTATAAGACTAAAATAAGAAATAAAAAATCAGGGCTTTCTTGAGCCAGACATTGTCTGTGTATTTATGGAAACAATGGTTTTTTCTTCTTTTGAATATGTCTTTCATCTTTAAATCCCCATAAACTGCTAACAACAACCATGTCTTGCATCAGAGTTCTACAACTTAACTCCATCCACTTCTTGTGCTCAGCTTTCACCTTACTTCCTGCTAGTTCTATGTGGTGTTGTCTAGCTCTGCAGTTGAAATAGGCAACTGATCTCAGACATTTTTGGTCTTTATTTTTTTTTTCTATTCCTACAGAAAATATGTAAACATTCACTTTTCCCCAGAAATTCAATTGAGTGGGTTTCTTTGTCTTTTTCAGTTTGAATACAATGGTGAAGGTGTGACCACAAAGGACATGGCCACTCAACTTGCCTTCATGCGTCTGCTGGCCAACCATGCCTCCCAGAACATCACCTACCACTGCAAGAACAGCATTGCCTACATGGATGAGGAGACTGGAAACCTTAAAAAGGCTGTTATACTCCAGGGATCCAATGATGTTGAACTACGAGCTGAAGGCAACAGCAGATTCACTTTCAGTGTTCTTGTGGATGGCTGCTCTGTAAGTAACACAGAAAGCATGGGCAGTATGATTGTATTAATGACAGTTGTGCTTTGATTCAGAACTAGATTATCAGTCAGACCAGAAAAAATTTATCCATGAGGATAGATAGCCTATAGAACTGACTGTGCCAGGTCTTTAATAAGTGACAAAGACTGAGGTGCTAACAAATCCTTCCTGTACTGTGACAAAGAAAAGAAAAAGCTTTTCTGAGGAACCAGACCCAAATTCTGTGGAAACTGAAGCATGCTGAGAAAGGTGCAGGAGGGGCAGGGTCAAGTCTTCAAAAGATCAGGCAAGGTTCACTGTGTGTTTAATCAGTATGAATAATAAGGAAAAGTTGAAGTAAATGTTTTCTCTGTATTAGAGTTAGAAATAATTGGATATGGGTATCTTATTTGCAAACAGTGGCAGTAAAATTTAAGTAAAATTATTTCAGAAATTATCCAGTTAGATGAAACAATTCTCAATTCTATGAACGATGCAATAACAATTCTAATACGTCTTCTCTTGCAGAGAAAGAACAACAAATGGGGCAAAACAATCATTGAGTACAGAACAAATAAGCCATCTCGCTTGCCCATCCTTGACATTGCACCTTTGGACATTGGTGGCGCTGACCAAGAATTCGGTTTGCACATTGGCCCAGTCTGTTTCAAATGAATGAACTAAAATTAACTTAAAGGCCCCCCCCCAGAATTATTCTTTGTCATTTCTTTTTGTAATGAGAGCTGACTCCTTCCATTTTTTCTGTTCATCTACTTGCTTAAACTCTGGGCGAAAGAGAAGGAGAAGAACTGATTGGAGCATTGTGCAATGAAACTTAATACAGCCCCAAAAGGACTTGGAAGTCTTTCAAGATTTAACACCTTGCTTTGGGAAATGTCAACCTTTGTAAAGAAAAAAAAAACCAAAAAAAAAAAACCAAAAAAATAAAATAAAAAATCATGAAAGTTTGCACCACTTGTGGCCTTTGACTATCTTCCACAGAGGAAGTTTAAAACCACGACTTCCAAAGGTTTAAACTACCTCATACACTAAACCAAGTGTGATCCACATCCTTTGTAGGCACTTCTCCATATCATATGAGTTACTTTCAGTTCCACTCAGAATATAGTGGTGCTAATTTCATTATTCCAGAGTATGTTTCCAATACTTGAATTTTGATGGTGCTAGAAGCGGTTAAAGTATTACTTCTCTGTTTCTTTAAAATCTATCTCATCCCCAGCTTAAGCATGTGGATCATTTTTCCTCATCTTTGTCCTCTTCCTCCAAAATCAGGTATTTCTGCTTCCAAATCTCATCTTCATTTTCTCCAATGGATAAAAAAGAATCATCATTTCTCAAAAGAAAAAAAAAGAAAATGTATTTTGTATATGTGAGATGTTTAAATAAATTGTGAAAAGAAAAAAAAATAAAGCATGTCCAGTGTTCCAAAAGAAGGTACTGAATGAGTAAAGTTACTTGCTTAGGTGCATCAGCAGAAATTCATATTAAGAATTTAGATTTTGTCTTCATTATTTCTTAAATTATTGCTGTAAAATATTTGCTTACAGCATTCAAAGACTGCCTACTGCTGTCTTTTGACTGTAATTGTCTACTTCAATTAAACATCCCCTTTTGAGGAAGTCCAAAAAAACCCATACCTCTTCAAAAGTAGAAAAGATTCTTCATTTTATCTGAATTCTAAACAAAATTAATGACTAAAAGAAGGATAATCATCTCACTTAAAATAGACAGAAAATGAGGGCTCTGCCTTGTGGAAAACTTACTGTGGAGAGAGCTCTGCTGGCTGATGCTCTTCTGCAATCTGCAGGCATGTGTACTTTTAAAATAACGTGGAGGAAGAGTCAGATCAGGCTTCACTAGGCCTTTATACCTCATTCAGTTGTGTATAAACAGATCTATCTGCTGTTAACTTAAATAATTTACTGTCACAATGAACATGCTGAAAACCAAAGACATTTCTTGGCTTACACTTTTTAAGATGCTGCTACCATTCAGTGCTTTTCTAAAAGCCTGAAATGAACAGTAGTTTCACCAGCTGTGTTTTGGCACTGGGAGGGTCTTGAGAGGTGCTGGAGAGATATGCAAGAACATGAGGACAGCAACTGAAGCAGGAAAGGGAAGAGCTGAGATGGGCTTAATCAGCAGGAATCCGCAAAGGAAAGCCTGGAGAAAATAACCAGAAGATCCTGTAACATGAACACAGCACTATCCCAAAGGTTAGTGGGTGAGTAAAGTCCAAAAGCTGCTCTGGACAATGAAAAGAGGAATAAGCACTATTTCTCAAGGAAGTTTTTCATTCTTGTGTGCAATTAATTGCTTAACAGAGAAAGGGCAAATAGGAAAACACAGCCTGGTGTGCAGCTGCTGTGTGCTCACAGCTAGTTGTGTGCTGCGTACATAAAAGAGGAAATGTTTGCAGCTCTATGCTAGATTAACAATAGGGAAATTACCATGATAAAATATAGCCTTTTTACTCATTCTTAAATGAGTAAAATGCAATTTAATGTAAATACCCACCATTATTCATTGGACCATGATGATTTGCGAAGTGTTAGCATTTCACTGTCTTAGTATTTAAAAATATATGCTTTTGTTGTAAAGAAAAAAAAATATTGAAATATTAAGAGTTTGTTTTTTCACCTAGATTATCCAGAAGCCAGGAATTTTCTACTGGGCTGCAAAGATAGAATTACTTTCCTGAGTCCATGTAACCCACTAGGAAGTATGCAAGCATTATTGCCAGGGCTGGGAGGTGGGCTACTGCTGCCCATACCTTTGTGAGAAGGGGAAAAAAAGTGCAATACTTGTGATTTTGAAGGGAAAGGGCAAATATTCTCTCTTTGGTCATCTTCTGATTTCTCCTGTGCTCTGTCTGATCTATTTTATGGCACTTCCTTCCAGATGAAGAGTGCTTCCATTCTACCTCCACCAGCCCTTTAGTTGTACCCAAGGTCTGTGTCTTTTTGCACCTTTGCCACTGAAGTGGGCTTGGTCAGAAATCAAACCAGAAGAAAAAAACAGCCCCCACCTCATAGTGGGTATTAGCACCTGGACAATACTGTTTGGCCTTTGGGTTTTGAACTCATTAGAAATTACTGCACAATCAAGCATTATTCCAGTGCTATGCACAGTGTTGCAGGGCTTCTTTCTTCTCCAAGGACCATAGCTGAAAATAAGTAAGGTGAGTTGCACACAGTGCAGGGAGTCTTCATACTGTCTCATTTCAGAAATATAATGTGTTGAATAAATTTTTGGTGAAGTTCACTTACTTGTCTCTGGGAGTTGTCTGCCTCCCTGTGCAAATTATCTCTGCAGAATTTAATAACAAGCAGGTGTGCATCAGCAGTAACGCAAGTAGACCATCAGCACTGAGAAGCTAAAACAGTGGGGTTAAAGCCACTGCCAAATCCAGGGCTCAGCTGTGATACAGCTGTAAATGGCAGTCCTGGAGCATTTGGCCCAATATGTGCTGCAGGTCCAAACACCCACCTGTGTGGTCAGTGGAAGTGAGAAGGGCTAATGGGTGGAACACACAGCCTTCCTAGGAGATGGCAGAGGCTGAGATGTTCCTGTCAGTAACTTGGCTGGAGCCTGATGTCTCCAGTGCAAATATACTTTACAGCATCCATGGTGGTTCCTGAAAACTTAGCAGAAGCAGGGCTCTCTGCAGCACGTGCTTTTGTATGAACATGGCATAAGTAGGTGAAAAACAGCGGTGGGGAAAGGGAACATGGTAAATTCAACCAATGCAGAGAGAAAAGAAATGCTAAAACTGAGAGAGAGGTTATTGAAGGGGAAATTGTAACTGTCCAGGCTTCTTCTCTGGGGAGAAAATCATGACCCACTGAGAATCATCTTCAAGATCTGCATAGACCATTTTGAAACACAAATATTGTGCTCAGGGCTATGAATAGGCAAGTTATCTTCTGTTTCCATGATGCAGCTTTAAATTGCACCTTTTGATGTAACTTTGGTTTCTTCTACTGTAGTGCTTGGAGGTTTCAGACAGGCTCTCCTAGAAGCTATTATTCTGGAACCCACTCAATCCAGTTTTACGGTATTAGAATCGTGTATACTGATGCCAAACAATGCAAGAATAGCCCATTCAAATAAAGCAGTTTTCAGACACACTATAAGAAGTAGCTTATAATTCATCTCCTTACATGCAGTCTTTGTTATTGGCTTATTAAAAAAGCTGTATTTTTTCATGTTCTTTCCATATATATATATCAGATGCAGCCTGAACGCACTCTGCAAAGCATATGCAAAGATCTTCCACAGCTATGACTATTTCTATGCTCCTGGGCTGGTACACATTAGTCTGTTTTTGGACATTGAGTGGTTGGGTGCAGGCATTGCATGAAAAAAATTTCCTAGCCACAATTCCAAGCTTAAGTATATTCTCTAGCTAATCCTGAAACGATGGCTCTCATTAACCCAAACATAAGGATCCGAAGAAATACATTTGCCCTAAAGCCTAAATATATTTTGATAGCAAGATTTTGAAATCCACGTAATTCATTACAATAATTATTTCAATGTAAAAACCATATTATATATATATATATATATACATATAATTTTCTCATGTTGCTTTTCAAGCTACAGAAATTGGCTCTTTGAGTGAAATGAAACAAGTTCTTAAGACCATGAGTGAAATAGCAGAGTGATTCCGCAAGTGCAGTGCACCACCTATTGACTCCGGCAGTCATTACTCAGGCCATTGAAGAGTTCTAGCATAGCTGCTACCTGCCATGGTTACTATTGAAATCTTTTGAGCTGTGTGGCCAGGAATATCCCAAGGGATATTTCAGCAAAATATCAGCACCACAATTCTTCTACAAATAAACTGGCTTGCCAGAAGAACACCCATCCAACCCAGGAAAGATCCTGGCAGCAAAATGCAGCCTTATGCAGGGTATAGAAAAAAAACCAAGATGAGAATACTCATAATCTAGTTATAGTTTTCAGTGACTATGAAACCAAAGCAGGAGAGGCAAACTCATCTGACTGATAGCTCTTCAGTGAATTCAATGCTCATTCAGCTCCCATGGATGGGCCTCAGTCTTTAAGCATACTCTTTGCTTTTGGAGGAGAAAATCAAGTGGAGAAACTGAGGTTTCATTTCCATTTTGAAGCTGTTTTACATTTCTCTGTAACTTTGAGGATGCAGAGAAGTCTTCTACAAAACAGGAGGTGTTTGTAAGGCTTGTGCCCTCTACATAGAGTGGAAGCACAATCAAAGGCAACAAGCCAGACCAAAGATCTCTGCTGTTTTTATTTGCTGCTCTTTTGTACCTACATCAAGGCCTGCATTTTTCCTTAGCTGTTGGTTCACCTCTTCAGTAACAAAATATCTTCTTCCTTCTCCTATGCCCACTGTATTTGAGAGTTTTTGCCTTCAGCTTTGAAATAGTTTTTAGATCCTTCTGCTCCAGCACTGTAGAAAGGATGACATCTCAAGAACACTAAATTCTGGCGTGTACCATGACAATATGCAGATGAGCAGTGCAGAGAGAGCCCTATCAATTTCTGCTGAGATAGAAGGGCATCCCATTCTCATCTTGGTTTTTTTTCTATACCCTGCATAAGGCTGCATTTTGCTGCCAGGATCTTTCCTGGGTTGGATGGGCATTCTTCTGGCAAGCCAGTTTATTTGTAGAAGAATTGTGGTGCTGATATTTTGCTGAAATATCCCTTGGGATATTCCTGGCCACACAGTAAGGCATTGCTGAGGATACAGGCTTCAGTAGATCACTGCATAAGAATTTGTTCAGGTTTTGGGCTTTAGGGAAGGTCATATTCTGTTAGTGAAAGATTTCAATACAAGCATTTTTATAGCATAAGCAAAGATATGGAATGACAAAAATTAGATCCATATGTCTCTCACTTGAGCAATTATTGAACTGTGTCACCCACAGGACATTTGAAGCTACAAGCAAACAATAACAGCTGCCTTGCAGGTTCCAGCTCACCAGGCTTTTATGCATATTTTATAGGAATGGCATAGCTACTCAGCTATCTCTTAATTCCCAGGTGATAAATCCTTGCTAAGCCTGTGGTGTGCTTTTTGCATGCATGTTTACATTTCAGCATCACAAAATTCCTTAGACCCATGAGAGTTCACAGCAACCCAGCAGAGTACCATACAGACAAATGGATACGGCAATGTGAACCCGAAGGACCACTGTAATCTTCTGCCTAAATTAAATTATTTCTTTGCAATTTCATCTTTAAATAATGACTCATGGGAATATTCTATTCTATTAATCCATTGCAAATACTTGAACAGTGTTTTACTGAGCCTGAAGCTAAAATACATTTATTTTTTCCAATGTTATGATTATCATCCAAATAAGAAGTTATTTTTCTTCCTGAAATATAATTACCTTCCTAAAAACACTGACTCCAAGTAGTACAGATCCCCTGCATTAGGTTCTACGAAGTTATAGACTATTGCAAGATGAAAATAACTTCACAATACGATGTTTCATTCTGGTAGATTATTTTATATAGTATCTCAGTCATTTCAGGTTTCAATGTAAAAGCTACTCAAAGGAACACCGCAAATTCCAACAAAGAATTAGAATATAGAAGAATTACAATAATTCTTACTAGAGAGGTCAAATTGGTTGGCAGGATCTTCCTCTTAGGGGTGAGAAAAGAGTTCTCTTTCAAAGCCTTGATCCCTCTTGACCAAAAACAAAAGATTTTACACATATTCCCACATGACCTCAGGCAAACATGCTCAGTTCCACCCAATTTCACTCATTTAAAGGAATCTAGGAAAGTAGCCATTACTCTAAAGATGCAGACTTGCATCAAGTTCAGTGAGTAATGAATTTCTGGAGATATCCTTATAAAATTGACCTCTTCCATTTCTAAACAAGAGAATACATACCAGTTTTCTGGAAAAGATAGAGCTGACAAGACACGAAATAATTTCAAGAAAGTGTTTTTGCAGTGGTGTCCTAAACAGCCATCACAATTTTCCATCCATGGTAAGGCATCCTGTACTTAGAGTTTTCCATTTCAGCTTTTGTCCCATAAATAGTCAGACCTTCTCATTTTCACTTTTGTTTTTACATTGTAAATTCATGTCTGGATCCACAGTGAAAAGTATGCCGGTTTCACAGCCACAGTTTCACTGCTTGAACTATTGCCAGATAACCACATCCACCAAGAACATGGAGGGCACACTGCTGGAAGAAGACAGCTTAAACATTGCTTAGTGGATCTGCTACATTCTCCACGGCCAGCTGAAGGAATGCTGTGAAGCCTCTCTCCAGCAATGTTAAATGATCTGGTCAAGTATTTGCTGAGCAATGTAGGTATATTTAATATTTCATTTTCTGTTTCAGAGAGGTTCTGAAACACTGAACTGCACAGAAATAGTCTGTGTCAGCAGAAAAGCTTGGTTATCTTTGGCATCTTCTGAAGTTCTTCATTCTTCCAAATTCCTCATAGGCAGTAGGAGTTGTCGCTTCGTTCATCATTAACACTTACATTGTTCTTAATTTTTCTTTAACCAAACATCTTTTGTGACTTTGAAGTCTGCCTCTATCTGTTCTCAGGGATCACAGTTTTTATCTTATTGGCTATCTCAGCATCTCTGGCTTTACTGCAAGCAAAAACAGCTGCATTGCTTCTCTTCTCAAAGAAAAGCTTTGCATTCTTGTTGCAGCTTTTCACCTATAATCAGCATTCAAAATGTCATTCCTTCTCTACACTGTTTCTATGCTTGTGAACACTGCTTCACAGGGAAATTCATCTAACATCATTATCTGAGCCTCTTCATGATGTTCTTCTGATCGCATTCTATGTTTTGTCTATTATGTCTGTATTTTCCTGTCAATCATACCCTTTTCTTTGATGCCCTGTATCGATTACTGACTGCATTACAGACTTCAGACTTCTAAAACTAAAGTGATTCTTTAATAACTAAGAGAATTATAACTGCTTTACAGAGTTTTATCTTCAACTGCTTTATCTTCAACTACCACTCATATCATGTGCAGGCAAACTTATTTCTTCCCAGATAACTTTTCTTCACTTTGTGCTATTTCTCAATTTACTTCTTTCATACCATCTTTTATTACATTACTATATTTTATTATATTATTTTATTTCATTGCTATATTCCCTAGTTAATACATTCTGTAAAGTTCTTCCTAGAATTGTCCTGCTCCTCAGCTTCATGTCAAGGATATCAGCACATGAAAATCCCCACTCAGGCCCACAGGCACCTGTTCCTTTATCAGAGTACAGTGATCTAACATCTGTGACAGCAGTGCCTGGATACGTTATGGCTGCACACCATGAGCTGACAGAGACTGTGATGAAGAACTCCTGGAACTCAAAGCTAAGCATTTATTTTAATGGGCCAATATCACACAGACTACTAATGTACTGTACAGAATGTTAATGGCAATCAGTATGAGTGATTTTTATTATAGATTATTACAGACTGATAGAGGTGGAAATTATGTATTCTGTTCTAAAGAGAATGTAATTACAGAATGACAACTGCATTGTTAGCAGCCAAAAGAAAATGCTCCTCAAGCACGACACAGCTTGGACAGCAGCTGCATTGGCTTCCAAAGACTGCCTCATGTTTATACAGAATTCTCTGTTTTAAAGGGGCAAATCTGGGACCATAATGGGCAACCAGGAAAAAAAGAAACAATGAGAAAATGAAACTGACAAAAAGAGAACAGTTTGGCTTGACAGGGAGCTGTCATTTTCTCTTACCTAGGAGTCAAAAAAAAAAAAAAAAAAAGAGAGAGAGAGAGAGAAAACAGAAAAAAAAAAGGCACCTACTAGTTAACAACTTACTGATAAAAACTGAACATTCTGAACCCCTTACATTGTCGTATACAAGCCTTTGAGGGCAAGAATCTAAGCAGCTGAAAGAAAAATCGATTTGCACTGATGAGCTGTGCAGAGTCCCCATCTGTCCTCAAGCCTACATGGCTGCGTGGTGATGACATCCCATGGTGTAGATAGGTGCATTCTCTTAATGGAAGAGGAGAGAACACTTAAACATTTGAATTTTGTCTATTTCCCGTTCCTCCAACCCTTCCAATTCACTTCTATTCCAGATCCACGGATCCGTGAAATTAAAACAGTAATCTTCATGTTACAGAATTGCAGATGCACTTATCTCTTAGTGATAAAGCTAAATACATCCTTTGTGCACGTGATTTCAAAACTACTTTACTTAATATCAGCTTCCTTTTAGTGCAGACTATCGAGGAATATTATAACACTTACAAAGTTAGAAATCTGTAAAAGCAATAATTTGTGATAGAATTTCCAAGATCTCAGGAGCCTGCCAGTGTATCACTTTCAGGAGCTGAGACGGTAATCTGTTTGACTGAACAAATCTTGTTGTTCTTTGTACTCTCCTTTCATTAACATAATTAAATATTTGCAATGGATGGTTACCACGCACACACCTGCCACGTGGAAACGTGATGCTTACAGAAAGACAGGTTGTCTTTCCAAGGCTGAACACTCCACAACTAAAATGTTTGATGTTGTTGTTTGGTGATTATACAAAGCTCCTGAAGGAAAATCTGCACTACTGACAGCATAGCTCTCTCCAGGAATCTGCTGGAAATACAGCTTTGTTTCCAGAATTACAGTACCTGGGTAGCAAACTGATAATGATGCACAAATTAAATTAAGATCTGATATGGTTTGGGGTATGGCAGATCATACTTACTGATCATTCAACACTTAATCTATCACATAACACAGAGGCTCATCCAGTCAGGAAATCACAAACAGTATGTTCCCAAAATAACACAGGAAATGTACATTTTAAATACATGTTGTAGTTTTTCTTTCAGCTTTGGTGTCTATATTCCTTGTTATATAAACGTATGCAAAATTAATTCCACTCCTATAAGCATGCAAAAACTCTGGGGGGAAAATAGCACATGGGAAGGCCCTGACTGAGAACACATGTATATATAACCTCTCAGTAGTAGATAATTATTGTCCCTGTTTTTACAGGCTTCAGGTCTTGGGACTGCCCTGTGACTTTGACTGAGGACAGCAGCTCTCTCTAGAAGCTACAGTTGGCTGCAATGCTGAAATCAGCAGAATCAAGAGAATGAGGTCTCCTGGGAACTGAGCTTATCAGCAGACTCATAAGTGCATACCCATTACAACCTGCAGCACAGCGTTCTCCTCCCATTAACATTGAGCCTGCCAAGCAAAACAGGAAGCAGTAAAATAAGGATTATCTCATTTTAATTACGTTTGTATAAATGACATCTGTCCAGTTAAATTATCTAAATTCAACACAGGATTGCCTTACCTAACAGTGGGTCTATCGGCTGCATTCTAATCTATGAGTAAGCAACTGGTGCCTCTCTTCCACCAGTCCTACTGAAGGAGTTCAGATAATGAATTTAAAACAAATAGACTTTTAAGTGGCTGGAGCTAGGTGCAGTGAATCCCATCTCTCCTGACCATTTTATTATTCTGACACTTTGGGGAAATAGCATGGTTGAAAACCACAGTAATATTTTCAGCTGTTTCATTTTCAGTGACCACACACAGCACCACAGTGTCTTATCAAAATAATGAATTCAGTTAAGCCAGGGCTTTCTCTGTAGAGAACAGAAGTGTGAAATCTCTCCTGAGGCTGTTCACTCTTCACAGCCATTACCCAATTTGCGAAGCGCTCTCACACCTCCTCCTGCCTCAGATCAATTACTTGTTGCTGTGCTGAGTCTTTTCTCCATGACTGCTCCAGCCCTTCCCCTCCCACCTACTGTGCTGGATGTTTCCACCAGAACACATTGAAAGCCAGTGCCAAGCTTGAGCATTTGGAAAACAAAAACTGAGGTGTAATTGCAGGAGAGCTAACATACGTCTGGTTTACTTCCAGCATATTTATCAGCAGACAGGAACATAAGGTAGGTATTTAATGGGAATTGCAAAGCTTCTTCTAGCTAATTCATGTCTGGAGCCTGTTTCATGGGTAATCTCTAATTACCCTCTTGTATCAGGCTTTTCCTATATAACGTTTGTGGTGTAAATTATTCAGTGTAGGCAATGATGTCAAATTCCATTAACTTGTAAGGAGCAAGGAGATACCCATATGAAAAGAAACTGCATGCGTGCAAACCACTGCCTAGCTCATGGCACTGCAGCCAAACTTCCAAATGCAATGAAGGAGATCTCTTGTCAAGCACCTGCACAACCTCTCCAAAGGAGCAATGAAGCAAAAGCAGACGTTCTGCTTACATCCACTTCAATATTTAGTATACACAAGTGGCTAAACTTAATTAAGGTACTTAACTTTTAATAGTATCAGTATTCATCAGTAGAGACGTAAAATCCCAGAGATGTAATGCACAAGTAGGGTTCTGGGGCATCACTTAAGAGTAGGCTCAGTGTTTCAGGGCAAGTGAGGAGTGCCACTGGACGTCCATGGACCAATCTGAAACAGCCCTCAGAAGGCTGCGGGACAGAATGGCTATCCCTGCATGTTGTAATCCTCTGACATACCTATAAACAAACGTACATTTGTTTTGTTACCTTTTGGAGTACTGCCCTCAGCTTCTCAAACGCTCTTCCAATATAGCCAGTAAATTTAACACAGTTATACTGCTTAGGACACAGGCTGAAATCCGTGTGTTTTGGCTGGATCAAAAGTCTGTTTATTAACAAATATTATGAAAACAAGCGAAGAAGAGTATCTGAGATCCTAACTGACTGCAGGAAAGATGCCCAAAGAACACTTAGAACTCCACTCCCATACATTTGCACGGTGCCTGAAGTTCTTCAAGTAAGACCTGAAAACAGAACTTGCAGTGTGTAGGTTTCCTGGCTTTGTTTTGAGAATATAATTTCAGTTTTAATCACGCTCTCTTTGCCATTTTTAACGCACTGTCAGATATGAACAGTCAGATGCAATGAGTCACAGATCTTCCGGAAGATGACTTTTTTGGCTGACAGAAAGACGGGAGGGCGGTGAAACAACAACCAGATGTTTCGGTGTTCCACATTCCGCTGTTCCACGAAGAGCCCAGCTCGACCGCGGCCGGCAGCCCTGGAAGGAGGAGAGCGAGGAAGAGGAGGGGGAGGAGGAGGAGGAGGAGGAAGGCAGCGGCTCCGCCCCGGCGGCGGGGGGCCGGGCTGCTCTCCGCCGCGCCGGTGGGGACGGTGGCAGCCGGCGGCGGGGGCTGCCTCGGCCGCCTGCGGGGAAGCAGTGCTGCCCCGCTGCGCCCTCCCGCTCCGCCGCGCACTGTTGTCATGGAGGAGCCAAGATGGCGGGCCTGGCCTACACCCTGGGCAAGCGGGAGATCAACTACTACTTCAGCGTGAGGAGCGCCAAGGCGCTGGCGCTGGGCGCCGTCCTGCTGCTCGCCGCCTGCCACGCCGCCTCCCGCCGCTACCGAGGTGAGCGGGGCCGCGGGAGGCGGAGCTGAGGGAGCGCGGGCGGCCGGCGGCCCTCCGGCCGGGGAGCCGTGTGGGCCGGGCCGGGGCCGCCCAGGGCCCCCGGAGGCAGCTCGGGCTGGGGCTCGGCGGAAGGCCGTGCTCGCTGTCCGAGCGGGCGGAAGCGCGGGGCCCTGCCCGCGGCTGTGCGAGCTGCTGCGCGGGTCGCGCGAGGGTTGGTAGCCGGCACCTGGCGGGCACCGCCATTGCTGACTGAATTGGCGGAAGGCTTTGGTATGCTTTTCTCGTTTTATTTTATTTTTTTACCCTCTGTTCAACTGTTGGCTCAAAATTCAGTACCTCGGGTGGATGCAGCGAAATGAGCAGCTGCTTGTTTTTGTGTGGGGTTGGTGGACGAGCACGGTGTTGCGTGACCCGTAAACGGCAGTGAGAGCCGCTGAGGAGAGCCTTCTGCTTCGCTCTTGAGCGTGGAGCGTGTTTTTGTGTGTAAACCATGAAGTTGATCCAAAGGCTGCGTGCTGCTGGACAAGTGGCGCCGTTCTGCACTGGGGCCCGTGACCTGCGCTCCAGGATGGTGGGGATGAAGCACTCTATTGTGGAAATGCGGAATGGAATAGGGAGCCTTTACAGATTCACCCTCCAGCTGACGCGTCAGTAAATCTAACAGACTGAAGAGCAGTAAGTTGTGAGGCATTGAGGTGTTTTCTCACTGCTAGAGGATCTCGGATATGAAGTAACTGAGCTTGTTTTGCTGTGTAACCAGAGGCTGGAATCCATCTCAAAACTAGATGGAAGGAGGCTGGAAAATGTGATGCTTTTCTTAAGAGACTGCTTGCAAGGCTGGCCTGAGAAAACAGGGACTTCTGTATACAGCAAATGAGCAAGAAGGCACTCTGTGCATAAATAGGATGCATGATCAGAGAGCTGTTGAGTCACAAACCGCATAAAGATAGGAGTCTACAGGCTTCAACAGAAGTTGATTGAGTCACTGTAGGTTCTCATGAAGTTCTTTCACCTAAAGCTTTTGGTTTCTTTGACCCACTTTAGGTTGAGTGAGGATTTCTTAGAAAATAGAAGTTCTATCCAGCTTGGTCTTCTTTGAGCAGGTAGTATTCAAAACACAAATGGTTTGGAAAAGGAAGATGGAGTGTTTATAGCAGATAGAAAAGTTTTGGGGATAGACAAAAGCAGATGTTGCTGAGAGATTGTTTTGCAGCTCAGTAATGTTAAACAACTGGAGTTCAGCAAACTAAGGAAAAACAGAAGATTTTACTGTGATACTGCGAAGGCGAAGCTGATTATTGTCAGTGATGCCGATGACTCCCTCTTGGCCATAAAATCCTCACACAGGGGTTGTAAAGAGAAGGGCATGGATCAGGTGTGGTCTGCAAACCTGCTGTCAGTGGTAGAAGCGAGGTTCTCATGGCCCAGAGCAGCAGGGTGATGGGAATTGAACTGTGCCAGAGGAAGGAGCACTCTGTTGTGCTTTTTCACACTGTTTTCAGGCATCCGTCATTGGCTGCTGCAAGGAAGAGGGGAGCAGGAAAAGCAAACTGTCATGTGAACAGCAAAATACCCATTCGTGCGGATACTGTCTTTCTTTTGTAGATACACAGGAATGTGGAGGAAAAGGAGACCTGCATATAAATAAAAAGTATACAAATATAACCACTGTGGAAGCTTGTTTGTTTTTTACCCAATAAATTGGCTCTTTCTATAATCAGTTTCTTCAGATACTAAACCTTGCATTAGTTTATGCTTCTATGCAAAAATGCTGAGCTGCAGTTGGGGTAGGCTAAATTCATATTCAGGGAGACTGTTGTATTTAAGGGTCACCTATTTTTCTGCAAAAGTTTGAATGAGTTAAGTTAAACTGTCTTTAGCTTTAATACAGCTTCTTCATAGACTTAATTGTACTATTATCTGTATAATATCCAGTAAAAGCCAGTAAAAAGTTATCAGCACATTTCAGTTATTAGTGTATTTCAAAGACTCAGTCTTACAACTTGTTGGAAATAAGTTTCTATTTAATTTTTTTTTTTTTTTTTTTTTTTGCATTCTTAGAGTCTTTATCATTGAATGATCACATTCAGATCTAGATTTTAACTTTGAATAGTAGTGAATGGTTGGATTTCCATTTCTTTGAAATTCTTAGTGTTGATCTCATTAATGGTTAAGAAGGTGCATTTCCAGAGGCACCATCTTGTATGTAACCTCCAGCTTACTGTCTTAGCTGTTGTTTCCATCTTTCCTTTTTTTGTTCCTTCCTCACTGTTCCTTTCCCATCCCCCCCCCCATCCAAGCTTCTACTACTTACTTTAAAAAAAAAAAAAAAAAAAAAAAGACTCAGGTGCAGGTAATGCTCCTAATGGATTTTATGAGCTTTCTGTGTTGCTTATTGGAGTAGTCAGAAAATCAGTATCTGGATGTGGGAGAGAAAACGTATCTCCATTCCCTAAAACATTATCTGTGTAGTTAAAAGTAATGCAGTTAATGTTTGGGATGTAATTTCAATAAATGCCCTGTAGGATGGAGGATTTGTAAGCAATTCTGATGGAGTGCCATGAAATGCACAACTTCGAAGCTTTGGTTGTGAGCTCAAGGCATGGAACATGCTCTGCTCTGAAAAGGCGGTAAACAAAGATCATGAATTTCTTCAGTCTTGAAAAGAAATTGAAAAGAAATGATTTATGAAGGATTGATAGTGGTCTACAGATTGTGATAAACACAAATGGGATCTGTAGTCTGTACAAGACTTAGGGAGTGCAAGTAAAGCTGGTAAGAGCCGTATGTGAAGTAAAGGTAGGCAGCAGCTGTGGATATGGAGTACTTCTGCAGAAAGATGCTGTGAGAGATAAAAAATTGAAGAAAAGATTACGTGATTTGGTGAGAAAGAAATTTGTTGGAGGTTCTGTAAAATATGAAGAAACCATGTCCAGCTCAGGAAGTCCCTGGACTTGGGATAATATTGGATGGGAATTGTAGCAGGCTGATCTGACCACCAGTAACCATCTGTCTTCTGCATCTTTCTGAGCAAATTGATGGGTTTCAGAAGGAGCATAGTGGTGAGTTTTCCTTTACATACTTTGCTCTTCTGTCACTTTGATGCATCATCATGTTTTCATCATCTGCAAAGCTGAGGTTTTTGTTTCCATAACTGTAACAATAACTGGAGTCACCTATCACAAGCAGCATGAGTTTGATTTTTTTTTTTTTTTAGCGGTTTTGTTTTCAAGCAACTTACTAGAAGTAATGTGGTTTAAGTAGGTGCATACATTGGAGAATTAAGGAAATTATGTTACTTGAAAGCCAGTACACAGAAACATTTGACGTGATTAAGGAAAACTGAAACTATGGTTCTCTTGAGTTTCTGGTTTCTATTAAAGGTATCTGAGCAGCAAATCTGAGCTGTGCCAACACAGTTTAGGCAATGATCTGGCCTTGCATGTCACTTGCTGTGTTCTGAGCTACCGCTGCAGCAATTCTGGCAGCAGGATCAGTTGTGTTAAGTGGGAACGGCTGGAAGAGGAGAAGAAAGGCACTGATAAACTGCTTTGGGTAGAGCTGTTCTTTAATCTGCTCACAACTGGCACTGTGCTGACTACTGAAACAAGCACCGGCTGCAAGAAAAAAGTTGTACTGCTGACCTGTACTTGTTGAAGAACAGGGGAGTGACAGAGCCTGCCTTTGTGGAAATCCCTGAGGCAGCCCACACCTCAGTTTGGCACAGATGGTGCGTGTGTGCTGTGGTTAGATGAAGTGTCAGTGAGAGTTGTGGGAGCTCAAGGGTTTGCTTGGGAGGTTAGTGTTGAATTCAGGGGAATTCCTGAGCTGCCATGGGATGATTAGTAAACATGGCAAAAGTTTTTGATGGCAGAAATAAGAGTTTATCACTGTCTGTGTATGTTTTATTTAAATTTTAAATGCATCTTTTTTTTCATGCATCAAAATCTGACCCAGAGCTTATCATGCATGCTAGAAGCATTGTGTGCGTTGCTCCTGGAGAAGCAACCTCAATTCAGAGCTATGACTCAGAGATGTTTATCAGGACTCTCTTTTCAGGACTGTTATAATTCCTCAGGTTGTTTCAGCTTTTATTTTAGTAGTCATGATGCAATAGCAGCGCTTAGTTGAAGTTCCAGGAAAGGAAAGGAGTCTGGTTATTACAATTGCTTGTTGAAATGAAGGAATGGGGAGCCTAAGTTGCAAATTATAATAATTGATTCTGTAAATGAGCCAAGGGATAACAGGTGGGATACAGTCTGTTCTACATTCGCATTCTGATTTTCATGGAAATAAGTAGGAGGGGTTTCAGAGTGGAAGGGAAGGACAGATAATGTCTTCAGCTGCCAGTTCTTCCTTCTGCAAGCTAATTTTATGTTCTGCTCCAAGAAACACGAGCTGCGTTGTCTGTACTTCTGTATCTGACATGTTCCTGGTGAATCCTAAGTAAGAGAGAGCTAGAGTACTGGGGTAAGAGTTAATTCAGAGCTTTGGCTGTCAGCTGTGCTTTAAACATGCATTTTATTTTTATTTTATTAATAATATTTTCCCAGCTTCATGGGTAAGACCCATTTTATTTTCTGGGTGGACTCTGAAGTATCAGGCAGCTTGGGATTAGCTCACAAATGATTGTCACCAGTGTTGATGGAAGAGTTATCTGGAAAGATCTGCAGTCCCAGTTCTGTGTTGTAGGAAATACAGATATATTTCCATCATCCCTGTGTTCATTAATGCTGATTTGCCCTGTTGTGGTAAGAGATTTATGTTGGCTGGCTATTAAGTCCCTTACTGGACACTTCAAAAGGGAATTGCGTTCTACCTTCAGTAACTGTGAGAATAAAGAACAATAATACTGTTGAGGGAAGAAGAGGTCATTTGATGACATGATGCTGAGAAGCCAAGCCTGCAGCACTGCCTTCCTTCACATTGCAGTTACTCCTGCAGGAACACTGGATGTGTCAGCATTGCCATCTCCCACATTTCCATGCTCCTCAGCACACCTATGAGAGCAGCTCACATATCCATGGGAGCTTAATCTTAATATATTTTTACTGGACTATTTTCACCAGGAAGCATGGGCGGATTCGTGCCTTGTGCAGTACTTTTTGCATGTTGTAAAAAATAATTTGGTTCAAAACTTCAGGGACCAAGATGCTGGGCTGTCACTCTGAGGACTGTGAGTTGGAGCAGGGTCAGCAGCACTGTGCCAGTTCCCATTCTGACCAGCCTCAGACATCACCACGCTGAGCGCTCTCCGTTGACCTGACCGATGCACAGATTGAGATAAAGCTTTAGATTGCCTCTTAATAATTGAAATATAATGTCTGCCTGTTTTGTCGTGTGTGGCTTCTAGCAGCTCAGAAAGGAAGCTGATAGAAAATGCCCCTTCTCTAGAATTAGTGCAGGTTTCTCTGGAGGAAAAGAGCAGATCCTGGGTGACTTACTGAACTCCAAGTTCCATAGAAGACACTAGCTAGGATTTGTGGCACATGATTTCTGCACAAGCCAGAGCAGGTACTCAATATTTCATTCACCACCATTTTCTTGTTTGTTTGCCAGTTGTGACAAAAATGTTGGCAGGCAGCTCTTTGCCAGCACAGTATGGAGCTGCACTGAGTTTCTGGCAGCAGAAGCAGATGTGTTTGCTGGAAGTTCAGTCACTGATTCCATATCAGGTATTTTATTTATATGAATTGAAAAAGTGACCTGAAACATCACCACTTGCAAAGTGATTAATTTTAATTAATGTAAAACTAATGGACTGGAAAATGGTAGGTGCAATTCAGAATCATCAATAAAATCTCAAGTAAACATTTATTGTTCTGCCCGTTAACCCAGCATGTAATGTCAGCTGTTCCAAGGTGACAGCTGCATCTTAAACAGGGAAATGCAAAAAGATTTTTTTACAAATCCCATTTTGAGCTTCATGTTCTATCCAAGAAGCAATGTCTGGTAATTCCGTGTACATTATTTAATTCTTATAGTTTGTTCTTGGATAGTAAACAGCACAGCAGATCAGTATCTTCTAGTGGAGACACCATTCTAGGTCACAACCTTCCAGCAGCAGAAACAAGATCTCCTCTACTGTTTTGTGAACACGTTGCTGAAAAGTACAGTATAGTAAGTGACATGACAATTTGTAAACACCTGTGCAAAATGTTTTTACAGTTAAGTTAAACTTGGTTAATGCTATTGTTTGCTTTGATTCTTTTATGTCACAAATGCTCTGTGGAGAAGGATCTGTGGGTCCTGGTGGACGACAGGTTGGCTGTGAGCCAGCAGTGTGCCCTAGTGGCCAAGAATGCCAAATGGGATCCTGGGGCGCATTAAGGAGCGTGGTCAGCAGGTCAGGGGAGGTGATCCTCCCTCTCTACTCTGCCCTGGTCAGGCCTCACCTGGAGTATTGTCCAGTTCTGGGCTCCCAGGTACAAAAAAGATGGGGATCTCCTGGAGAGATTCCAGCAGAGGGCCACAAAAATGATAAAGGGCCTGGAGCATCTCCCCTGTGAGGAAAGGCTGAGTGAACTGAGTCTGTTCAGCCTTGAGAAAAGAAGACTGAGAGGAAATCTTATTAATGTTTATGAACATCTTAAGTGTGGGAGTCAAAGGGACATGGCCAACATCTTTTCAGTGGTCTTTGGGGGCAGGACAAGGGGGAACAGCCATAAACTGGAGCATAGGGAGTTCTGCACCATTACGCAAAGGAACTTCTTATCAGTGAGGGAGACAGAGCACTGGAACAGGCTGTCCAAGGGAACTTGTGGAGTCTCCTTCTCTGGAGATATTCAAGACCTATCTGGATACTAATTGTACAGCCTGCTGTAATGATCCTGCTTTGCAAGGAGTTGCACTCAGTGATCTCTAGAGGTCTCTTCCAACCCCTACAATGCTGTGAAATGTTATCAGAATTATTTATTTTTTTAACAGCAGTGGGGCTTTGAAAATAATTTTCATGTGTCTGATTTCTAATAATAATTCTACTGTTTTGAAGGTGATGATACGTGTGAGTATCTTCTGTCCAGTGGGAGATTTCTCGGAGAAAAAGTGTGGCAGCCTCATAGTTGTATGATGCACAAGTATAAAAACAGGTATGGAAATCCTTCTTTTGTTCTTCTTCTGGGAAAGAAGATTAATTGTTGTCTGCTGCTGAAATTGCAGTCTCATGGTTTTTTTTTTGTTTTTTTTTTTCGCTTTGTGGCCTGTTCTCCAGGCTTTGAAATATATGCAACATCTATCAGAAGATTTTTTTTTTTTTTGCTTTACATTTTCCATGTAACTGTAGTGTCTACCACATTTCTGTCTCTGTATTAGAATACAAATAAATGCTGCTGGCAGTACTGGTGCTTGTCATGAGGAGCTACCAGGTAGTTTGCAAACTGCTTTCTTTGTAGCACTGTGGAATAGAAAAGCCTACTTTATCATTCCAGTAATCATATTAGCTGAAAAGTTGACTTTCATTTATATGCGAATTATGCTAAACTTATAATTATTTCAACACTGAAAAGATTTACTGTTACTTAGCACTGGATATAATACATACAATTATCTATATTGATCTGTAGATTTCACTGACGACTTTTCTCTAATATATTATAAAATTCCTGTAACACGAGTGTTGCTGTTTTGTTTTTCAGTGAAGCAAAAAATTGCCTCATAGACAAACATATTGTGTTTTTAGGAGATTCTAGAATTCGACAGCTGTTCTATTCATTTATAAAAATCATAAATCCTCAAGTCAAGGAAGAAGGAAATAAGGTGAGGTGGTGTATTTTGATGATTTCTGTTTCTTTCTTTTCCAATTTACTTCATAACTCTTCTCTGAACTCATTTTGCACTGCTTGCTTGGCTAGGAAGAAGCAGCACAAAAAAGAATAGCAAGATTAGACCAAGATACTGAAAGTTTGAGAAATGAACTAGGAAGCTTGAGAGAAAGCTCCCAGCAGTCTAAATAAACAAATACAGCTGACTTCTCCCATAGCTTCTTAGGTTTCATACTTGCTTCTTATTGAGAGAACGATTGTTCCATTCATGCTTTGCAATTTGGTGTCTTATATGTTAATTAGATTGCTAACCTAACCTGTTCCTAAAAAGCCTTGGGCAATGACAGGTTTCCAAGTTTAACTTGAGTCTGAAGCTGTAACTAAAACTGGCTTCTGATCTCACCGTGCTTTTGATTGTTGCTGAAAGGTAGGTTTTTATAAGGTGGAGAATGTAAACTGCAGCCTACTGCATGGAAGCAGTAAGAAAGAATTTAGCTGTAGACTATCAGTTTACTTTATTATATCACACTTCTTAGGTCTGACTCGTCATGGATGTATGTACGTATGTGAGGGAAAAGACACACTTCACTTCCAACTGCAAATGAGATCCATCATAAGTACTTCTGTGGTTTAAAAGTGCAAGCTAGCAGCTTGTCTGACAGAAAGGATGCAGTCACTTAGACTTGTCAAAACAAGGTGTTTGATTGATGGAGTAACTTTCTTTTTTTTTTCCTGGTTATATCACATTTGCTGCCTAAAGGCGAGACTAAATTGAGCAGCTGTGAGATGACAGGGTGCTATAACTAATTTTAAGCTGAGAGATATCTTCTGTCAAGTATTTATGAAATCCAGATCTGTTTATCGAAGATAAATATACTTTTTATTAGGATCAAAATTAACATTGTCTTAGTATTTAAAGGATTGTAAATGCTCTTAAGGATTTCTGGCTGCTTTCTTTCTAGTTTCTCACAGTCTCACTCAGAAATGTAATGATACCTTCCAGGCTTTGTTTATTCCTGAGATTAATTTTTTCAAATCTGTAACTAAAGCTGTTTCATTTGATCTGTGCGAAGAAGATAGGTGGATGAACAGGAAGGGTAGGGGAAAGGAAGTGGAAGAAAAGGAGAAAAAAAAAATCTAAAGGTTTCTCATTTGGGGAGGGAAAATATTTAATGAGACCTTTCTAACGTAGTGAACAGAAGGCATTTCAGATGTAATTCTACCAGGAAAAATAACCCTCTGTGAGAGTAGTTTGTTTTATCAAGAAAACAATATAAACATTTTGCATTGGAATACTGACTTGTTTATACAAGAAAATGCTGAAGGTAAACCTTTGGGTAAGAATGAGTCAGCGTAGCAGTTTTTTTCTTTTGAAGGTTATCTTACTTTGCTTTTATTGGTTTATTTGTTTTGGCAGCATGGAAATATCCCTTTTGAAGATAAATCTGCTTCAATTAAAGTGGTAAGTTTTTATCAGGCATTAAACTGTAAGCCATAATAATTTGTATCTAATTTCACGCAGTGTAATCCAAACTGCAGTCAGTTTGATTTTTTTCAAACTTTTGCATGTGCTGAAAAATGAAAAGTAGTTTCAGAGCATCAACGTTCTTTATAAATCTTGAACAAATTACATAAGAGTGTATCTTCAATGCATTATATTATACATCAGATACTTTGAGAGACTTCGGCTTTGAGTACTCTCACAGATTCCACCGTTCCATGTACTTACATTATTCAAGAGAACTGCAAAATCTTTAGATCTGCAGTAGTGAAAGAGATCTCCTTTCTGCTGGGAGTATTTCTGCATTATGAAGTTTCTTTACAGTAATTTTTGCATATGTAATCCTTGCAATTTCAGTTTAATGTGTATTTGCAGTCTTTCTGATGCTTCTGCAGAGTAACTGGGTAGTAGGTAGTCTGAGCTTAGCTGGAAGATGTAATATCATTAGCCAACATGTGGATTGTTTTTCTAGCTGATGTCAAGAGCAGTGCTCAACATTCTAAAATAAAAAAATGTAGTAGGTGATGGGTTTAACATCCATGACACTGTTAAGCAGGTAACAATTTACAAAGTGGTAATGTAAAATGTTGGGATTTCTTTTTGTTTGAGAACTAAAATTCCAAGTTTTCAGTCATATTAGTCTCTAAAGTTTCGGATTTTAAAAAAATCCATTGTTAAAAATTGGGAACTGAGGAAAAAATCTAGTCAGTATATACAGGTTATAAGATGTGAGTTTGGTTTTAGCCATGATAGCATGGAAGGGAAACCTGAGGACATCCCATTTGACAGAGTCTAAAAACTTAGTTTCTTGATGAAATCTTGACTCTTGAACTACATGTTATTATTATTGTCATTTTAATGGGGAGAACTTGTTTGGTTTGGTTTGGTCTTCCTACCAGACTGCAATGTCAGACTTATCAGACTTGCTGTAAAGGAAACCTCACTTGGGCTTATGTGGTTTTCTTTTACACTTGAGCTAATGCCAATTAGTTGTTTTTCTGTTTTGTTTTGTTAGTCTACTGCTTGTCTTAGTGCTTGCAGATTAAATCTGCATTTCTTTTAAAGGATTTCCTGTGGTACCCAGAAGTTAATGGCTCTATGAGGCAGCGTATCAAATCTTGGACTGAGGTTAGTCTTAAACTGTTTATTTTAGGAAAATATTCTGACTTCTTCCTTTCATAAACATGGCTATAAATACAAAAAGGTTAGCAACTGCAGCATATCACACTATATTCAGTCAGTTATGTAGCAGAGGTCTGAAATCTGGCATCAAAATAGTGAAAGGGAGTATGTGTGTGAATATATACTTATTAGCATCTACTGTCTGCCAGGGATGCCTTTACTTGGGCCAAAAAAGGCCTCAGCAGGAAAAGAAAAAACAAAACAAAACCAAACATCTGCTTTCTAGGAGCAGGTTGATTCATCCCAGTAGGAACTGAAAGAATTTTTCATCTGATTTGACAATGTTAAGTTCTCTTTAAAAGCTAAATTGACAGTAATTCTAAGTGCTTATCTGCTTTCATTCTTGCAGATTCTATGAAATGAAAATTGGTGTTTGTGATATATCTGCAGTCTGTTGTTATGTAACCACTAAATGATGGATAATTTTGAGCAACTGTTATTTCAAATGGAAGTCTTAGTTAACCTGATTAGTACGTTAAATGATAACTATGATTTCTGAATACTTTAAAACTAATTTCTTTCTACTTTCTCTCATAGGGTTCTGTGGCAAAACCTCATATAATTGTAGCAGGAGCTGCCACGGTAAGCTATGAATGCATGTGGTATGTAAGTAAAGGAGGAAGTTCTAGTAGAGTAGTTTTTATTCTTTCAAGTTGGTTACAAGATAAAGCTGTTAATCCCAGTTTGTAATAAAAGTATACTCTCTGTGAAATTCCTGCTTATAGCAAGTAGTTAATTCTTAAGCATCAGGTTACAGCTGCGTGATACACACTACTTGGTTTAAAAGCAGTTTAGTTCAGAGACAGTTCAGGTGTTCTACCATTGTAGGAGATCCACACAAATCCACTGGGCTTTAGGAATCTTACCAAGGCTAGAATGTCTCTGCTTAGTCTTTCTACTGAATGAAATGTGCTTCTTAAAATGTATGTAAAAGTACTGCAGGTATTTTAGCTGTGTAGATTCAGCTACTGGGAGTCATACAGGTTCTGAATCTTTTTATTTTATTCTCCAGTGGTCTATCAAGATTCACAATGGCAGCAATGAAGCCCTCACACAGTATAAAATCAATATCACTTCAGTTGCACCTCTTTTGGAAAAATTAGCAAAAACTAGTGATGTTTACTGGATCTTACAAGGTAAAGTAATGAACAGTAAGTAACAAGAATTCATATCGTCACTGTCAGTTGAACCAGTCTCTCATAGGTTATGAAGAACTTAGTCTGTACTGCTGATTTACCAACTACATATGTTGGCTGAATTGCAGTGCAGCTTTTTGAGCAATTGTAACTAGCTGACTCCTAACTAGCTGTTACTAGTGATGGAGATTTTCATTCTCTCTTGGGAATTTTTTTTTGCCTCCTGAACACCTGATTCTGAGTCTCTCTCAGACTCAGGATGCTAGGACTATTTTCTTTTCTGTCTTCCTGTGTTTGTGTTCCACTAAGTTTTTAGATTACATAAATAATGGAAGAGGTTCTACGAATGCAGCTTGTGCGTGTCTAGAATTAACTCTGGAGAATACTGAGAATTTAGTTCTCTGAAGACAAACTGGCATCTGTATGCTAAACATTGGTGAGTTAAGATCAGGAGCAGAAATCATGGTCAAAATGAGTCTGTGAGGTTTCTGTCATGGCACCAACTTTCTTTAGCTTTTCTTCAACAAAACTCAGGTATGTCTTTGATGCTGAACAGTGAGCTGATAGGTCAAATGTGTTTTATGAGCCAGGAAATGTTTCAGATGGTTGTCATCTCTGTGAGAAAGATAAGCAGGTTTTGAGCCCTAATAGCAATATGCTCAGCTGTACCCTTAAAGTTGTATGTAAGTTCCTGTCAAAGATGGTTCTAGAGATTAACCTGGATCAACAGATTAATCTCTTCACATTACTTTCAAGACTAAATTTGTCTATTACAAAAGCAATTAGCTGTCAGACATGCTCCAACATTCTGTTGATAAAGATCCAGTCCATTTAAGTAATCTCTGAGCTCTTTATAGTTATAATGGAAGAAATAAGAGCAGAAACTGTACACAGAGCATAGTATATGTTGTACGGACGTGGATTATCCAAAATAGTCATGAGGCAGCTTGAGTAGATAACCTTATTGCTTTTACTGTGTTTTACCAATTATGAGCATCAGCAGCTTTTCATAGCGACTTGGTGATTTTTTTTGATCTGCAGTCCTGTACAGCTTAGTGTTAAGTTCCAAGTAATCCTTGTAGCCTGCAGACAGCTAAGTACTGCTCCAACCTGCTGAAAAACTAAGATTCTAACATCAGTTAAATTGGGATCAGCAGGAACCAAAGGAAAAGGCTTATGATCAGCAGGAACCAAAGGAAAAGGCTTATGGAATGTGGCTTAGAGAAGTGAGAAACCAGTTTCATCTGCAGCAAGTTTTGAGATTATTCTTTTCCCCAGTGTATCTGTTCTGCCTGTCTTCTATCATCTTGTGTTTGGAACCTTTACTTGTGGCATTCCATTTCTAAGAGAAGGCATAAGCAGCTGTACTCCAGCACTGTGCTGCAAATGGAGCACAAAAGCATTCATGTCTGGCCAAAGCTTTTTGATCTATTAGTACACGTGCATAACTAGGGAATAACATTAAGAGTATTCTGTTATAAACAACTCTGGTTGCAGTAATGGTCACTGATTCCTCGCTGGTTTTGCTATGTCATTAAACAGCTTTGAATACCAAAATGATAAGGACCTGTGCAATCTGAGCTAACCAAATGTACTTTGATGTAGACTCTTCATGTACTCATTTTTTATCCTTTCGAATTCAGATCCTGTTAATGAAGATATGCTGAGTGAGAGTCGGAAAATGATCACTAATGAGAAAATAAATGCTTATAATGAAGCAGCTGTCCGTATTTTGAACAGCAGCTCCCGAAATTCAAAAGCTAAAGTTAAAGTGTTCAGTGTATCAAAACTGATAGCACAAGAAACTATTATGAAGTCTTCAGATGGCTTGCATCTGCCTGAATCAAGCAGGGATACGGTAAGTATTTTTAGCACTGGTCAACATTAAAAAATAATAATAGTAAAACAGGATTTAAGGGAATGTTTTGAAACAGCAGATAATATGAACGTAGTGAGAACCTTCCTGTCCTTCAGGAGATTTTGTTCAGAAGATCCCAGTAGGTGGAATGTCAGGCAGTTTTGCTAATTTTTGTTTATCAAAGAGTGTGAAACAAATGAGAAAACACACAGTATAGATTTTCTCCATTGTGTGGAGTGCCAGTGACTTTAATTCTTGTATTATCTTTAAGCTATGAATACATATGCATGTCGTGAGCCTGAGTGTGGTCAGAGTGCCCTCTCTGTGACTGAACTCTCCTGCTGTGTCAGCATTAGTTCTGCTCCTTTGCAGGTTTCAGTTGCTTTTGAATATTGGATGAGCTAAATATCATCTCACCAAGGTTTTAGTCTCACTGTCATACTGTAGACATTTTCATTACCCTGCCCTTGAGGACGCTAAATTTGTGAGCTATATTTTATGTATAGTCTATATATTTAGTTATAGCTCCTCTTAGAGTCAGTAGAGAGAACCCTTCTGTTGTAAGAATTCGCCTTAAGTCATTCTGCTTACCTCAGGAGGCTAAAGATTTTAGTCTTTGGAACAGGTGTTTTGATTCCCATGCTGAATGCAACGAGGATTATGAGGGTTCCTATGAAATTTTTCCTATATGATAAGGGGGAAGTGCATAGTTTTTCTGTCAATGCATGATCTAGTTAAAGAAAATTTTATGTGATGACAACATTCAGAGATTAATTGGAGAACTGTCTATTTCTTTGACAGAATGCAATGATTCTTATGAATGTCTACTGCAATAAGATAATGAAACCCATTGACGGCTCCTGCTGCCAGCCTCAGCCTCCTCTCACTCTGATACAGAAATTAGCTTTCTGTTTCTTTACTTTGTCCATTGTTGGATATTTTGTTATCAGTATAATTCATCGGAATAATTATCGAAAGAACAAATCATGCACTGATTTGGAAATTGGAGAGGAGAAGAAACCTACCATCAGTACTCCTAATGTTTCTACTTTAGAGATGCTGTTACACTGTTTCTGCAAACTTGGTTTAATCATGACCTATTTTTATCTATGTGACAGAGCAAATCTTTTCATGAAGGAAAATAAATTTTATACACACTCATCTTTCTTCATACCGATCGTCTATATCTTGGTTTTGGGGGTATTTTATACCGAAAATACAAAAGAGGTAATGATCAAGTTGACATCTTATTTGTAATGTAGTTTGAGAGTTGGAGTGTAAGTTTCAGATTGCTGATTATTGGAAGTAAACTTTTTAATGTCAGTATAACTCATCTGCAGAAAATACATTTGCAGCAGTGCAGTGTTTTGCATGGAATTAGATGTAGAATTTTCTTAAAAGCATGTGGGTATGAGTGCGTTTGGCCTTTGCTGCAGTCAGTTTTTCAGCAAGTGTAGCTCAGGTATGTGAGAGTGTAGATCACATTAATATGTCTGTTTGCAAGAGGGCTTTTACAGTTAGGCCTATTTGCCCATAAAGTGGTTTATTGTTTTGAATTTTTTCTCCTCGTTTTGTAGATGTTCGTTGTACTTTTTGGAATAGCAACACTCTTGTTTTGTTTTGCACTAGACTAAGGTGTTAAACAGAGAACAGACTGATGAATGGAAGGGCTGGATGCAGCTTGTTATTTTGATTTATCATATCTCTGGAGCAAGCACTGTAAGTGAATTTCAAGGTTTCTTTGGGGGAATGCAAATTGGGCAGAAAGCACAAATACTTTATAGACTTGAATAGATTGAACAATTCATACTATTGTTCTGGTCATTTTAGAAATGATATTTGCAGAATTAGGGTATTTTTCAGTTTCCCTGATGAGAGAATGTTGTGCATGATTCAACCAAATACAAAATGTACTTGATTTCTTGATGCAGAAGACCATGTTATTTTTATTTGTCAGCAAAACTTTATGTTCAGAGCTCAAAACTATTGAAGTTAAGCTTTCAAATATCCCTTCTGAACTCTATCTTAACTGATTAAAGAATATGGAAAGTGTAGAATGATAATAATAAATAGAATCTGAATACAGTTCTTTTAATAACATGGGAGAGATGGGGGCAACAAAAGAGCTTAGTAAGAAACAAGAAATGCAGCATGTTTATTTTCCTTGCTAAACCTGATTTAGTGCAATGCAGAAAAACCAAAAAAAGGAAAACCAGAAGCATTTATGTGGTCATTTATAAAAGGTACATTATTTTTCCCCACAGTTTTTGCCTGTATACATGCATATTCGAGTTCTGGTGGCTGCATATCTGTTCCAAACAGGTTATGGGCACTTCTCATATTTTTGGATAAAAGGGGACTTCGGTGTGTACAGAGTGTGTCAGGTAAGGATATACTTACTTATTTACTTATAAAGAACTTATTTTTCAGGAAATAGAATATCAACAACACATCCATACTCCCGAAGTAGTGTGACGTTAGGTTACTTAACCAAAGTTTTCACATCCAAAGTGGATATTGTTTCTGTGCAGTCCAACACATTTAATGTTTATTTGTTATTATTTTGCATATGCAATGTTGTCATCAATGTAAAAAATGTTTGTAGGCCTTAAAAAAAGAAATCATGTTATTAAATATTTTGTAATGTATAGCAATGGAATTGCCATTGTGATGTGTGTATGAATATATATGTATGTACATATATAATGATTTAAGCTGGTATTTCTGCAAAACTTTGTTTTTTCTATGAGTTGGTAAATATTTGGTGAATTCAAGAGGCATTTGTGTACAGACATTCTGTATTTGTCTTCCTCTGTGAATAAAGGTAATTGTTCAGTGAGTTATTCAGCACATGGGTTTGCTTGCTCCCAGCACTGCAAGTCTTTATGTAGATGAAACAAATGCTGTCTTGTGTCTGATTTAAATTAAAGTCATTTCCAAGTGCTTACACTGTAAAAGCTTTTAATTTTTGCATGCACTTTGAGTCTTTTCCTTATTGCTGGGGAAATGAAAACTCTTTGTTTGTTTTGTTGGGACTTTTAATAGTGTCCCAAAACATTTGCAGTATTTTTCTTTTTCTTTCCTTCAGATGAGTGATGTTTTGGATCTGTTGAAAAAACTTTCCACATTGCTATTTCATTAAGCATCCAACTGTTTTGTACTGAAGTAGATTACTAATACACAAACAAGAAGCATCACTGTAATATTTGCTGCCTCTTTCAGAACTTAGCAAAGCATCCTCACACGCTCCATATTAATTTTTGCACATTGCAGAATCTAAGCTGAATTTTTCTTCAGTCAGGACAAAGTTCTGCATGGCAGCAGCTTGTTTAACCACTGGGTGTGTAGAATATCACACTCCTCTAACATTTTTAGAAATATTGAAAATTTCATCAACGTATCAGGTGTAGCTGCTTCCTTTGGGGAAGAGGGAGGAGTCGACTTATCTTTCATTTTAGAATGTTTTATTTTCCTGAAGCCTTTTCACTTGAGGGTTCAAAAATTTTTAGATCCAATGGCAAAATGGAAAAAAAAACACACACTCTCCAAATGGTTGCATTAATTCTCAGGGGGTTTTTTGGTTTATTTTGTAGGGTTGTTTTATTGTTGTTTTCCCCTCAAAGACATTATGTTAGAGACTACAGCAGATGGGATGCTCACTCAGTCCCCAGGCTGGGAGCAGCTCTGTTGTACCCTATTTTCATTGTTGTTGCTGCTGAAGTAGGCCAGGGTAGGCTGGCCCCGTACCACATCATTAAGCTGCAGTCTCGTGTTGCTCTGCTGTTCTTCCTATGTTTCAACTGAAATATGATCGTCATGTGAGGTGATGTTTTCATGTAATGCTGAAGAAACATTCTCCCCTGTCTCTGCCAGCTTTGCCTTCCAGTCTATATACTTTACATGAGAATGCATTCTTTCCTCTGGCTCCCTTCAGGTATTATTTCGCCTCAATTTCTTGGTCGTGGTACTGTGCATAGTGATGGACCGACCATACCAGTTCTACTACTTTGTGCCACTCGTTACTGTCTGGTTTATGATCATTTATGCCACCTTGGCTATGTGGCCTCAGATAGTCCAGAAGAAAGCAAATGGTAAGATAATGCTCTTTTGCCCTTCTACTCTAAAACATTTACATGTTCCTGCAGATGATAATCATGCAGAAAGCTGCTGTTTGTAGATCTCAGTCTTTTTGTACAATAGTACAAACAAGTTAAGTGCCTGCTCACAGAAACAGGTTGTTACAGATGAACGATATATCAGTTGAAAAAGTAAAACAGCTGATAACGTCTATCTCTGGTTGTAGTCGTATAAGATTCTTTTTAATAGCTTTGACCATCAGAAATGTATTCTATCGAGAGCTGTAGCACTGATAAATGGAAGCTAAAAATATAGATTGCACTGTCTTTGCTAGCTGAAATTACTGCCGTAGTGTAAGGATCGGAGCAGCATGAGCAGTGAGCATCTGCACATTGCCATTCTGGATTGCCAGCATGCTGATCCATCCTGAGCACTGATGCCTCGTCCTGCCAAATAAGAGCTTGAGGTTTATCTTTAGCCCCGTAGATTAAGGGAACTGTATAAAGTATTTCTTGGAATGTGAAAACTAGAAATAAAAATTGAAGTGAAATCCCAGTTTTTCATGGATTATAGTTCAGAGAAGAGCTGTCATCTTGTGGTAAAAGCCTGTTAATTAATTCGCCTAAATTAGAACCTACAGCCCTAAGAGTCTTAGATCCCCTTTCCCAGTGTACAGAGTAAAGTGCAGGTTTTACAATCTGCAGATAGAAAAATGAAATGCATCAAACGCGTGCCAGAAATAGGGGTTGGAATAGACTTGAGGTGTTGATGTAGACTTGAGTAGACTTTAGTATTAATTGACAGCTTCAAGGAACAGTTTCTCTGTCTTGTCTTAAGAAGACACTTGTCCTTAATGCAGAGCTGGTACCCCTGAGTTTAATGATATATGCTCTTCTTATTTCACATAACAAGAGCTGTATTTTATTTATATTTTGCTCAACTGGAGTAAGAGATGCCTGTGTTGAATGTTTGGGAAAGCAGAGGCTTTAGAATGTTATTTCTCTTTGAAGACATTCTGTTTCTTTCTGTGTGGATGCTGACTCTGTTTTAGGTGTGAGGTTTAGTTTAGGATTATTAGATTGAAAATTATAGTAGTTGTTTATTTTAGTTACTTAAAGTAAAATGTAACATGTAACATCTAGGTAGTGGTAAAGTAATACCACTCGTAATATACTCGTAATATTTGAGTATCTGTTTATGATTCTTTCTAGTACTTAGCATAGCCACACTAAATAGTTGGCAATTACAATGAAATGTTTCCTTGTTTTCACTAGTGGAAAAATGAATGACCGTATGTCAATTAATTTCTTTTTTCCTCAGGGAACTGCTTATGGCACTTTGGTTTACTGCTTAAACTGATTTGCTTACTGGCCTGTATATATTTTCTGTCATATTCTCAGGTTTGTAAACTTCTCGTATCCTTACTGACTAACAGTATTATTAACTATCTCTACACTTGACAATATAAATAACTATTTCTTCATTTTAGTGCTTGAGTATTTGCTTCTTTGTCACACATACAGAAGATAAAATGGAACCTTCTGTTTATTTTGGTTTTGAATTGGTGTGGTTGCTGGAAAACAAAAAAGCACAGTTCAGTATCTTATTTCTTTGTAATGCTTGACGTATTCATTACCCTACTACAAATGTAATAAATATGAAGGTGTATGGATGTTTTCTTTGGTTTAGTGATGGGTTTTTTGTGTGTGTGTTGTTGGTTTTGTTTTTTGTGTTTTGTTTTTAATGTGCTCAGAGTTAGCAGGTTTTCTATCAGATAGCATATGGTGTTACAGACACCTGTGTCTCTCGGGGACCTGCAATTGGCTTTGATGCTTTACCCAAAGAGTGAATCTCATGCTGAATTACCATCCTCTTGCTTACTGCGAGTATGGATGACATAAATAAGGGCAGCACCTGTCCCTCTAGAATTTACAGTGGCTTTTGTGTTTTTTAATCCACTATTGGTTTAAAGCCAACTGAACTGTACTCTTTTGTGGAACTTGCATTACTTATCCCAAAGTGTAAGTGGATCTCTCCCTTTGAGCCTCCAATACAAAATGGAAGGAGTGCCAATACCTTTGTGGGGAGGCAGAAAAAGGTATCTTTCTCATCTGAAGAAGTACTTTTGACTTCATTTATTTATTAGCTTTGGCAGGCATAGGGAGTGCTTCAGAGGAAGCCAATTATTTTGGTAACACCACTTAGCTTCAAGTTCAGATTATCTAAACTAGTGAAGCTGGAATGTCATAAATCAGTTAGCAGTCTTTTGATATGAAATTTAGTAAATATGGTTAATGTCAATGTTAATACTTTTGTGATGTTTATTTTTTTACAGGGTGCATTTGAGAAGGTATTTTCTTTTTGGCCTCTGTCCAAGTGCTTTGAACTGAATGGGAATGTCTATGAATGGTGGTTTAGGTGGAAGTTGGATCGTTATGTATGTACCACTTACAGACCTTTTATACTGTACTTTTAAGTGTATTTTTTTTTTTTTAATTTGGATGGTGTGGGAAGGTTTGTTCACCTTCCTCTAGAGAAAACAGGAGTTTGTCACAGTAGGTTGTTCACCTTAAGCCTAAGACACATTCACCTTAATTCTGCAAAGACCTTGCTTTAAAGAGGGATGTTGGCTTGCTTATTGCTACATCCTGTTTAGTTGCTTAAAAAATGATCAAATTTTTATCTTTCTTCTGAAATGTTATTGTGAAATAAAACAGAGAGACACAGTTCTTTTTTTTTACCTTCTTATAAGGGTAAATGGATTGAAAGTGTTTATTTACTAACCTGACTCTTAGCTGAATCACTTGCATGCTTTTCCCTCTGGCACTCTTAAGTAACTTAAATCTGCAGAGTTCCTGGGGCACTGCCTTGCAGCATTTCAGACATAGAGCTCTGTTGGTTGTGAACAGTGCATATTCTGTAATGTTGCTGACAAGGAAGTCCCAAATTAACACTGAAGACAAGCAACACATGGGCCTGAAACAGCATCATGTTGCTAGCTAATGAGAAATTGGCATAACTTCATAAAACACTCAGCTGAAGAATTGTGCCTGTGAGAGAGGAAAGCACTTGTAGTGCTTTTTGAATGTTTTCACCTGCCAACTTGGGAGAAGGCCAGGGCCTCATGACTTTTCCCCAGAGAAAGCACATTTCAAGTGCTGGCACAGATTGAAGAGAGGATAGTGGGTACTTGAAAGCATCTTGAAGCTTCATTGTCCTGAGACTTCATGTCTTTAACATCCTGGGAAGAATTAGTAAGAATGCTTTATCCTTAGTATTTCAGCTAAGTTAAATAAAAGCAGCTTATGACAACCTGATGTAGGAAGCCTATTTTTGTTAGTTTCAGTAAATCCCTAGGCTTTGGTATTACAAATGGATTATGCTGTAGCTTTTCTGTTGTAGAAGTTTGTACCTGAAGTACATGTAAGCCATGAAATACTCATTATGTTGTCTTTTACAGGTGGTTTTTCATGGAATGCTGTTTGCTTTTATTTATCTGGCATTGCAGAAGCATCAGATGATTTCAGAAGGAAAGGGAGATCCACTTTTCTCCAGCAGGGTTTCAAATGTTTTATTATTTATTTCAATTGTATCCTTTTTGGTAGGTACCTTGTTTACAGATTTACAAGGCTGATTATACTTGTTAAAGAATTCCTTCTGGTTTCTGAAGTTCTTATTTAGAGAATAAGGGTAAATGGATTTAAAAATCATTTCTCGATCTGGGGATGCTTCAGCTGTGTATTTTTGTGCAGCCTGAACCATCTACTCACTCATTCAGTTTTCAGTCAACTGTAGGTGAAAACTTCATCAGTTTTTCACATCACTGCAAAAACTGTAAGAAAAACAGATAAATAATATGATAGATAATGGAGCTCTTACCTTCACCCTTGATCAGTAGTCTAAATGTTGTTTAAGAAAAAATAATTGTCAGCATTGTGTTTTCATCTTTGTGTGTGAATAATTATGGTATTTGTCAGTTGCAAAAAGAGATTTGGGAGAAACACAAACCTAAGCACTGTGTTCTTCCTGTTACTGCTCCACAGCCAAATACTGCTGAAACACTTCAAAATGGTCTATCTGTTATTTCATTTGTCAGTGTTACACACCACTGTTACTCAGCTGATACTTGTATCTTGCAGACCTATTCCATTTGGGCTAGCAGCTGTAAGAACAAAGCAGAGTGCAATGAACTGCATCCTTCTGTTTCAGTGGTGCAGGTAATGATCCTCCTTTTTCTTACAATGATAAATCTAGACTGGCAATCTGCAGACTGTTCATAAAAATATAAACTGTTCATAAAAATATATATTAAATGTGATGAATATGTATATATGATGCACCTGTGGTTTGGTTAAAGTGAATAAAGTTGTGTGTGTATGTGTGACCTGCTTGTCACCCATAGTCACATCTTTAACTTTCTTTTCTTTTTCCTTTTTTCCTTTTTTTTTTTTTTTTTTCCTTAAGATTTTAGCTTTCATCCTCATCAGGAACATTCCTGGTTATGTCCGTTCTGTATATAGCTCTTTTTTTGCCTGGTTTGGTAAAATTTCTCTAGAGGTAAGTGAGATAACAGAGCTGTGGTGATTAGCTTAGAAATGCAGGGTGGTTTTGTTACATAAATTGCAGCAGTATAAGATAAATATGGAAAGCATGTTGTTTTATTTAATGCTGTTCTTTGACCTGTTTTATTGTAGCTTCCATCCACACTAAAATGTCACAGCTGAAATAGTAGTATCAGAGTAGCAGTGTTATTTCTCATGCTGTTCTGGGGGAGACTTGTAGACTGTGAGAGCTGAGGTGTTGTGCTGAGGTAAGGTGTAGTGTGTATTCAATTAGAAGACAAAAGAATCAGCATTAACTGTACTGGCAGAGTAAGCACATTTATAAATCAGTTTGCCCTAAAAAGCTTTGCTGCATTAATAAAGAAATACAGCTTCACAAGCAGAACCCTTCTTTGTGCACATTTTCTTGTTCCACGGAGAGTATAATTTGAAAGAGTAGGAATTACCTTGCTTTCTATTTTGCTTGCTCTTTATTAATATTAGGTGTATAATTTTATTATTAAATACACTTTTTAAAAGAAAGGAGAGAAAAAATAGGAGAATCTCAGTGTGATACAGGGGAGTCCATGATGAAATTTTTCCTTTAAGGATGGTGTTTTCAGCATCCTGATCCGTGGTGGACTTTAAGGTGCTGATTGGCTCCAAGGGCTTTTCCACTCACCAGCAGTTAAAGCCTTACCTTTTGTTTGCAGGCACATTAGTAAGCAGAGAGATGGTTACTGAGTGCAGGTGTATTCCTGATCTGTTCTGATAGAATGTAAACTGTTCGTGTCCAATTGGCTAATTCTATGTTTTTGTTGCCCTCTTTTTTTAAAAAAATGTTTTATTTAAAAGTATTTAAAAAATAAGAGTTTTGTTGCTTACATACTTTATCAATAACTGTATCCTAGTTAACTATATGCAGCCCAAGACAATTCCTCTTCATTCAGTGTCGCCCAGGCAAGCCAAAAGGTTGGACACCCATGAAAATGATGCTCCTTTATGCCTTGTTGGGTTAAGTCTAAGCAAAGCTAATTTGCTGTGTGCTCTCTCAGTTAAAAACTGTCTTCAAGGTCAGATACTGGGCCTTATCTAAGGGAGCTTATAGCAAAGATGTGTGGAATACACTTTCTCAAAGTACATTATTCAGTCCTAGGTGTCTTATTTGAACGTTGCTTTGCTTGATGCAATAGTAGTAATATGATTTTTATGTACGCAGAAATACTTAAACATTCTTTTCTTCTAGCTTTTCATTTGCCAATACCACATCTGGCTGGCAGCAGACACGAAGGGGATCTTGGTGCTCATTCCTGGCTATCCGATGTTTAACGTTATCGTCAGCACTTTCATATTTGTGTGTGTGGCACATGAGATTTCTCAGATCACTAATGATCTAGCACAGATTGTGGTTCCTAAAGATAACTCAACTCTGCTGAAAAGGTTACTGTGCATAGCTGGTTTTTTTTCTGGACTTCTCTTCTTCTCAGCAATGCAAGAGCAGTCAAGGCATTGATTTGAAAGAGTTCTTGAAAACTTTCTTCAGGTTTGCTTTGTGTCTGCCTGAATAAAAATTCTCAACTGGAGGTACAAAAAGACATTTACGTGAGGTGAGTGGAAGATGTAAATAGTGGGAATGTACATATTTCGTGTGAAAATAACCTTCTCCAAGAAACTGAGAAACAAGAATGCACTGTACAGAACTGCATGTGAAAACAGGTCTTTTTCTACTGGATATATGTTTCTGTTTACATATCTGTATAAATGTGGCAAAACAAAGTGAAGTGAAATGGAATAGCAGTATCATGTGCATATCATGGAATGATCTGTTCCTTGGGTCCAGTAATGGAGGGTGGATGCTACTGTACAACGTGTAGACATAATGCACGCTGTAGTCATTCTTATCAAGGAATGAGAGGAGAGCAGATTTGCACTCCTCTGTTAATAGTCACTTTTAGCTGATGTGAAACATGAAGTTATTTCTCTGGTAAATCAGGGCATTTTTCTAAACAAAGTGGTAATTTGTTTAGGTGAAGATAGTATCTGTCATGTGAAACCCTTTATACACAGAAATAAAAAGTCAGCACCACTTCAGTGACTTAAGATGATATACAAGTTTACAAAACATTTTGTTTGGTTTTTAAGACATTTCCAAGAAGTATGGTGAATTATGAGGTGAAATCTTGTTAAATATATAGCATTGTTTTTTTCTCCCCTAAAGCTGTTTGCTTTGTTGTAAGTTTTCCACTAATTCATGTAATTACGTGCAGTTCTTTCTGTACAGTCCCTATGTTGAAGCTATTGGAAAAATACTGAGCTATTTCTTCATTGTGTGCGTTATTTCCAATGTTTGGAAAGTTATCCTCCTTAATGAGAACGTGAATCACTGAAAGATGTGGTAAAGGTCAACACTGGTGGCCGGGATGCATTGATTGCCATCTGTGCCAGTATTAGCGGTCACGGAGAGCTTTGAACTTGAGGGGATAATTTTTGTTTCGTTCTTCACAAGCTGAGTATTGTAGATATAATTTTATTTATCTGTTGTACAGATTTGGTTAAAAGATTTATTTTTAATGTTTGAAATAATGCACTTGTTTACTATTACTGTATGTGGGATAAATATATTTTCTTTTCATGTTACATATATGAAGTAATTTAAATATTAAATAAATGTGCTGTGGATGCTTATTTTTGTAATGGGAACAGCAGCGATTAAGTAGAAGTTTTTTTATTGCCTGACTCTAGCTGGGCTGCAGCTCACTACCACACCTGTTGTAAGTTGATGATTAGTATTGCAGAATTTCTCTGAAGTGATATTCTGGACACTGTTGCTGCAAATTAAGATGTCCACTTGCATAGCTGCATGTCTGCTTGACCCTGAGTGTAACACCGGGGCTAAAGAAGCCCTCCCCTGTGGCACGGTCCTTGCAGAGCACACGGCTGGAGTTACAGCTTCAGCAGCCAGAATCACTGCCATGTGTGGGCGATGTTCCAAGGTACCATTGCTGGGGAGAGAGAGAATGCAATCCCCTGTGGGCTATAAACCAGAAACTGTGGCAGATTTCTGCATGACTTACCTTCAGTAAGATCAAGAAATCCATCCTTATGGTTTATTTGGTTTAAGGAATTTAGCTTGATGTAGCTGCTCAGGTCCCATACTAAGTAGTTAATATGAAGAGGGGGCTGCTCAAATAAAGGATTCAGAGCATGCGTTCCTCTCTCCCCAAGTGTGCAGGGAGGTGTGGGGCTGAACACAGTGGTGCAAATCCTCTTCCATCCTTCTCCCTGTTAAACAGAAACCCTGTGCAGTTGGCACCATTTCTTTCTTTAATTCTGAAGCACTGCCATCTGACATCACCATCCGTAACTGTAAAAAAGAGTTGTTCAGGCATCATTATGTAATAAACAAGCAACGACATTGCTACTTAATAGTTGTCTTATTTATTAGATTTTACACTTCATATATTTACAGAGACACCTGTAGTGCTTTTTACTTGATTATAGACAATCTGGTTACAATATCAGTTGTACTGTCATTGTACATTGCTAAAAGAGGCTGTAACTTTGCCATTCCATCTATCACCAGTTTTAACTATTACTAATTCTTTAACCTGAAGTGTCTTCAGTCAGCTTTATATATCTGTGCTTCTGTGGTAATTATTTTAATAAGTAAAAATAAATCATTTCTTATTAAACTTACCTCAGCTGCCTGAAGATTTCAATCATAAAACAGTTCAGGAGTGCTTAACACCCGTCAGCTACATCATCAGTTTTGTTCAGAGGACATGCAGCACCCGCTGCTACCATCTGATTCTTTGTGCATATATGTAACAGATTAAGAGAGTTCCTTAAATAAATTGGCCCTCCTGTGTCTTAATATAAATAAAATGGGAGCAGCTCAATTGGTATTTCAGTGATTGTCATGTCGTCCTAAGGTTATCAGAAATGATTGCGATCTGAGTTCAACACTATTTACAAAATGTGGTCTTTAGGTGAATAACAAATCATTATTTAAAATCTGTTCCATTCATTTCTGTTTCAGAGCACTGACAGCTCATACATTTGAGATTAGCTGATTTTATTCAACTTTTTGCAGTGTGGCGGAAAAAAAAAAAAGGTACACTTTAAATTTAGCATACATCTCAGTGTTCATTATCTGGTCTTTAATTCACTTTTCCCTGATAGCCATCCGTGCTGCTGGGAAAGCAGTGTTTTCATAGGAGGCTGTGTGATGAAATCTCCCGTAGTACATTTTGATTGAGGTAGGAGTGAGGCATGCCATTTGGAAAGCAAGTAGGAATGGCTCTTTATTTCACCTGTTGCACAAACTGACTTGGTTTTTCAGCTTAGATAATATCTTGAGCCATCTTTTGTAGTATAACCACTGCCAGTAATCCTGTGGCTAGATGAGCTTGCTGGCATTTAGGGCAGCTCTGCAAACTATGGGCATTGAGGCTGGACAACACGGGTACAGACAGCACGTTGGTTTGGTCCTGTTCACAGTGCAAATGGGATGTGCTCACCCATCCTGTCCTGAGCACCAGTTATAGATACAGCTGCAGCTGTTACACTTGTTGCATGAAATGTGTCTAGAAAGTATCTCAGGACTTCCTTAATTATTTGCCAAGACCTTGCACTGAAGTCCATGCCTTAAAAAGGAGTGGCCTTTCTCAAACACTTTTACTGTTTTCAAAGAAGTGTCATGAGAAGGGGAAAAAAAGCCAGAGACTTCAGTCTTTCTACAATCAATCAAGATAATGATTTTAAAGTCTTTTCTTAGGCTTGGTCTTGAGTCTTTAAGTGGTCACAGTTTCTTTTGGGAGAGACCTGGAAAACCTTGGTTACAGAAATACAGGCAAAATACAGCAATTTTAAAACAGATTTAAGCTTTTTGCTTAAAATACCATGTTTCCATGAGCATAAAGCCTCTGAAAGAGAAATGCTACAGAAAATATTACACAACCAAAGCAAAGTGTCAGCTTTAAACAGTGACACTTTGAGAGACAACCGCGCACAGCTGGACGGAGACCCTTCCATCCTGTGTTCCACTCTGATGCTTTAGAAAAGCATCAGTAAAAAGTGCAAAAAATGCCACTTGAGACCAGTGACCACCATCATTCAAAAAATAGGGAAGCCTCCATTCAGATCCCTACCGTTAGCAAGTTCCTACTGTTAAGCATCCTGTTCCATAGACAAATGCATCTCAAAAGTACTGACCTCCCAGGAAATGCTGTACACAGTCTGCTCCTTATAAAACAAACAGCTACAGTAGAATCCCCAGAGTATGGGATGGGATGGCCAATTCTCTCACTTTTCTTTTTGCTCCAGACAACAAGGATGTAAAAGATGGATCACATTGGGAACACCACCAAAAGCTTTTAAAGAACATTTTTAAAGGCTTAAAGGTAAGCACACACATGCCAAATAAAATGCACCCTCCTTTATTTGGAGACACTAATTTTTGCCTGCAGTGCTTTGTAAGAGTTTCCTCTAAAATAAGCTGGTGAATGAATGGACAGATTTTAAATTTTATTGCTTAGAAGTCATCACATGTTAAAATATCTGTAAAGTAACAAATCCAATTTTCAGCATAAGTAGTTAAGATTTGGGGTCATTTTGTTGTTGTTTGATTTGCCCTCAAAAATAACTTACTACATTCTGACCATCTCTATGAAATGAACAGCTAATAAATCTGGATGCTATTCATGCTATTTCCGAGCCTCACATTGCACCGGTTTCCATGCTTATACAGCCTTTTGGTGTGCAGATATAAGGCAAAGATATCATCCCATAGCACAGAGTCTAAAATCCTCTGAACCTTGTGCTTGTTTTCTAGTTCTGATTTCCCTGTTAAAACTTTCAGGAGAGATCATGAGACAGAAAAAAACTTGGATATTTATTAATACATATATTTGAAAGATTATTTTCTTAATGTAACAAATATAAAAAGTTATCAGTGTTTACAAATCGTCAAAAATGTCCAAAGTACAAAAAGATACAGTACATTATTACGTGGAAGTGATTGTACTCTCTGGCACTGGAATTGGCTTAATACTGTGGGCATGCACAATAGACACCAGAAAACTCATGCATCAATCAGAACAAATAAAGAAACAGGACAACTACTGCTTTCTCTGATCACAAATTCATTGCTTCTGTTAGTTTCCGCTCCTCAGGAATACCATTTACCTGTAAATAGACAAGAATTCTTAGAATCCATCAATGGCAGACGATGCTTTAACAATAAAGAATCAACCAGCAGCACAGCATGGAGGTACTGTTTATTCATCCCGGGAATAGATGGTTTAACTGGGAATACATCTTTCTACTTCAGACCTCACATGTCACTGGGAGGTGGCAAAACTCCACATGGAAAACACTGAGGAGGCAGCACAGGCACTACTGAATCTTTTGCATTATAGGAATATCTTACACCTTTGTTCACCTAATCTTGGGATAGCCCTCACTGATCTTGCCAATCTACAAGAGAAATAATTATAAAAATAAAAATTTACCTTTGTGTATTGGAGGTCAGTAGCAGTTTTCAGTAGTGTCATAGACATTACATACAGTTCCTTCCCAGTTGCGCATTAACTTTGTGAAACAGCTGAACATTACACCAGCTGTGAAGTCTAGTGGCTGCATTTTACATATGGTTAAAAAAAACTTTGTTTCTTTTGGAGCTTTGAATGGCTTCTGAAGAGGATATTGCTATTATACACCCCCTGCTCCTCAAATCAAATACTGTGATTCAAGTTTTAAAAATAGAAATATCCTTAGTCATGGTGGTGAACATATGATTACAGTTCTGAGCACAGCACTGAGAATTCTCCATAGGAAAGGAAGAAAAACAAACCGCGAGTGTTAAGTTTACTGTTTCTTTGGCCTTAAGCATTGTAGGTCCCTACATTTCTTACTTGAGCAGACCAACAAAATGGATTGCTAAGTTTGTACCAGTGCTACTCAGAATTTTAGGAGAGCCTGAGTTTTCCATTCAGCCTGACATTCTGACCACCTGAAAGTCTGCCTGGGACTCTTCTGTTCAGGAGGAGCAAACTGACTGCAACCAAAATTAAGTACTTCAGAAAATACAGGCATAGGAGGACTTTTTTATGGCATTTCTTAAGTGCAACTTGCAACTGACTAACCCGTGCTAACTTACAGTTCAGACCTTTTGTCAAATTTCTCTCTGCCATCAACATACATGGTGTGCTACCATGAGATTTCGCTTGTTTTTACTGCAAGACAGACTGACGTTCTTATAGGAGAACTGTCATGAAGGAGCAGCTGATATTTGTAATGTTTTTTTTTTTTTCTGCCCTCTAAGCACCTGCAGTAGTGAGTGTTCAGAACTATGTTAACTTTCAGCCCAAACCAGTGCTGGAGGATACAGGTGGATACTTTCAGGGTTGTCCACCATTTCCAGTGTACGTCTAATAAAGCACACAAATGGCAAAGACAGTAACACAGCATTAAGGTTGGATTTGTTTGGTTTTTGTTTTCTTTTCTTTGTTTTTGTAGCTGTTTCTAATTCTCAGATTAAAAAAAAAAGAACAAAGTGCAAAAGCATCTTTTATATACTTGCCTCAAATCTTTGAAATGTTGTCATACGAAATTCTCCTTCAATCCCCGAAAGCAGTAATGAAGAAGAAGGATTTGAATGAAAACAAAGAGTAGCTTATGTAGCCCCTAACTTAGCATAAATCTTCCAGTCAGAGCTGTAGCTCCCACATTATATTCTGTATATACGTATTTACAATTTTTCCTAAATACCTCTTTGAATATTGAAAAACTCTACTCTGGGCTCTACATTTTCCTTATGTCATCCTTATGGCCTTTCCCGTGTGGAAGACTGCATCCTTCCAGTACCCGAAGGGAGTGTATAAACAGGAGGGGGAAAGACTGTTTATGTGGGTTGATAGTGATAGGATAAGGGGGAATGATTTTAAACTGAGACAGGGGAGGTTTAGGTCAGATATTAGGAGGAAGTTTTTCCACACAGAGGGTGGTGACACACTGGAACAGGTTGCCCAAGGAGGTTGTGGATGCCCCATCCCTGGAGGCATTCAAGGCCAGGCTGGATGTGGCTCTGGGCAGCCTGGTCTGCTGGTTGGCGACCCTGCACACAGCAGGGGGGTTGGAAATAGATGATCTTTGAGGTCCTTTCCAACCCAGGCCATTCTATGATTCTACGATCCTTCTCAGCACTGACACAGTAGCTAAAATGAGCAGTCAGCCTTGGTCACAGCCTCAGTCAGTACACACTGTGAGTTGACTAAAAGGAGTGAGAATGCAGACTAAAACACTGGAGACCAGCAGCACAAATAGCATCTCTCAACAGATTCCCTACTACCAACTGTTCATGCTTAGTAACAGCAATAAAAAGCTCCTCCTTCAGTGCTTAACTAGTATTAGTAGCAATGAGAAATTTTGATTTTGTATTGAGTTTTAGGGAAACTGAAAAATGTTTGGGAATCTAGCCGTAATTTGCTGTTGTAATAGAAAATGATTTATGTGAGGAGGTTTCTATCTTAGCAGTACCTAATTCCAGTGTTTAAAATTGAGTCCTGATACAGCACTTCTACTTGTTCAACCAATGCCATCTCAAATTTTTCACTGAGGGATCCAAAAATGTCTGGAATTACAATGCTATAATAATTATATTTAAGAATGTTTTCCACTGACTGTAGATGTTTTGATTGCCCACTGATCATTTCATAGTCACAGTGCTTTTCTTTAGTACTGACCTGCACTCTGCTGCTGTGGAATCTGAGTTTGATGTGGCAGGTTCCTACAAGACACAATTGAATATCTTTAATTCTTCCGCACCAAGTCTGAAGTATGTTATACATAAAACTTCAGTAGGTCAATTTAAAAGTTGTGGTGTTTTGCTTACAAAGCAGTAATCAATTTTTTGCTTCACGAATACAGATGTGAAGCTGTCACCCGAGTCAATAGAAAGAAGAGTGAATGAGTTTTAAGGGGTAGTTCCTATGATTTTATATAGCTACTGGGCTCATAGGCTCAAACTTGGTGAAAGGCCAAATATAACAAGAGGTTTCTGATGTTATGCAAAGTTCTGTTTCCAGAAGTGATAATTACGGAAGAGGTGACAGTCTTTGCCAATTAATTATTGACTGCAGAATGAACAAACATTCACTGTTTGTGAAGTAGACAAGTTCACTTATTGAGGCAGAGTTAGATTCTGTGCCTGCTTAAGTGTCTGGGACCAGATATTAAGGTGGCTTTTGCAGAAAGGAATGAGGGGCTGGAATGCAGACAAAGTGGATAGGAACAGTATGTGCAACTGCAGAAAGCCTTTAGCTCCGGGACCCTACTTATAAAAACACTTATCCATAGGGTTGACTTTCTTTGGAATTAATCAATTGAGTATAGGCAAATATACACAAAGTTTTACCATGTCATCATCTGAAGTGTATCAAGTACAGAAGGGAAAAACCATCTGGAAATATAATTTTGGCCCTGTATGATTTGTTAAACTTGTCTGTATCTATATCTTCTTAAACTTGTTTCTTTTACCTTCTACTGTGCAGTAACAGGGTAGAACACTTCACAGTTAAGGGATAAGTTAAGATAAAGCTATGCTTTCTGGAGATTTTTTGGGAGTAGAATTTAGCTTAGGAACAAGGAGAAGAAAATACTTAGTGCATATCTACATTATAAAGGGAACACATGGCGACCAGGTGTGTGTATTAGGGCCAAGTTGGCGCTGGCACCGGACCGGTATTGTGATTGTCTTGCCATTCCCACTCATACACACCCATGAGATGAGCAGCTCCCAACCTGACTTACTGTTTTTCCAGGCACTGAGTGACAATACCAGTCATCTCCAAGTCTCAGCTCCATACACCTCAGTCAAACCCCTCCAGCAGATGTCTTTTCTGCAGTACCTACTTGGCAATTGGTAAACGTGCAGAGCACTAGATGACTCTGTCTCAATAGTTTAAGTTTTGAATTGAGGAATGGAATTTCTATCTTGGCAACAATGAAAATGGCTGAGCATTCTGAACATTTTCATTTTTAAGTCTCTATACATTACCTCTGTAAAGGAAAACTCCCTTCTGTTCCATGTTAACACTTCAAACACAAACCACGAGTGACAGGTACATGACTAAGTACTTACAAAGACTGGATCTTACGGGGCTGATGTTACTTTTTATACCAGAACTCCTAAGAGTCAGGGTTTCTAAAATGGAACAGTCTCAATTGCTTCCTCTGTCAAAAGCAGGTATTCTCCAAAATATGAAGGAATGTGACTGTTCCCCATGAAGCCTCTTGCCAAGTTTGCAGCCTGAAAATCCACTCATTTTATCACAGGCCTTAATTTCTGTTTGAATTGCAAACATCAGAGCAATCTTGAACTACCGAGCCATGCACCCCCGTAATAAACACATTTCAAATGACAAGCACTGCAATAGTTAAATTATGTAACAGAATAAGTATTTTTTTTTTAATGGAAACACTTACTGCTGTGTTTGCATCAGTGGCATACTAGTATTGTCGTAGTTGTCTGGGTGAAGGGGTGGCACGATCTCACCAGTAACTGGGTGGAACACTGGCAGCGTTGAGAGAGGCCAAGCTATCTCTCTGTTTTTAGACATGTCACGGAGCTCTTTGGTCGATTTCTGTATAGCACTATGGTGGACCAACTGGATGCTACGTCAAAAGGAGATATAACAGTGAATACATGTTTTAAGTGCTCTGTCTAAATGCATAGATTTTTACAACTATTATTTAAAAAAAAAATCTGAGGACTGATGCATGTTGCAGACTCAGTAGTTCACCAACTAAAGAAATCTCTACACAGGTAATTGAATGAATATTGGATATATTTAATCTTGAAGGCAGTAATTATGCCACTAGATTTTGCTGTCTGGATGAGTATTTTGCATAGGATCCACAACTGTGCAATTTACTTCTAGTATTCCATTTATTTGCTGCATTTAAAATAAGTTTTGGTAACTCCTGATCCTCATGGTAGGTACATAAAAACTCATGGAGAATTAATTCTAAAACATTCTATGCTGTAGCAATTGGACACCTTCTGGGATACTCCTCCTGTCCCCTGCTTTAAAGATACAGACTGGGAGGTCTGATAATCAGGAGAATTAGGTTGGTCCCCTCCAACCTAAGCCATTCTATGACTCTATGAATAAATTATATTTTAAGATATTTATTTTAAGAGAACTAGTTTATTTTGAGTTCATAGTTGTTATTTTCAAACCCTTTTTATTCTGATTCTTCTACCCTCACCAAGGCTCTGATTTAAAAGCAGCTTTCACATTTATGAATTCAACCATGGGTTAGAGAGAATGACGGAAGATTATGACACACATGTATGAAGCGTGACAAGCTACTGAGAATGAAAATTAAATGATAAAAGAAAAATAACAGGAAAGAAGACACTTACTCTGGTGTTTGCATGTTTCTCTTTTCCCTAAAAACAAAACAAAATTTATGAATTAAATAATAGCATTGATAGTTGGAACATTAAGTCTATCTGATGATGGAAATAGTACGTGGTACAGAAATGCTGACAACGTTACTGCTAAACGCAACTTGGCAGCATTTGCAGCTGGGTTTATGATGTGGCCTCGGTGAACGCACGTGTGGGGATGCTCTGATGACAGACACATACAGACACACACACACGGAGAAATGGAAATGCAAGTTAAAGAACAAGCTTCTGGCTAAAATAAATTCTGTGACAAAATGAAACTGTAGTTTGTGTAAGAAATGGCAGGAGTTACGCTACTTGCTGCTTTCCGTTTAGGTTTTGCTCTTAGATATTTAATTCAGTGCACATCCTCAACCCGTTTTTAAAAAATTAGCATTTTAGAAATTACTTAATATTTTCCTGAACCAGTGATCCTTTATTAGTATTTTATTGGCTTGGGGGAGATAAATTTCATGTTTATGTGGAGATTTTTAACCCTTTCAACTCAAACATTTAGAGTCCCTATACGCATTGCTAGGAAAAAATCACTGTATGTATTTAGCTAGCTCGGTTATTTCAGAACAGATGTCTTTTGGCCTGTGCTATTTTTTTTTTAATTTTTAATGAACTGAATGGAATCCTTCTAATAAATAGTCTCCTATGCATTTTAACCTTAGAAAAACCTGAAACTTCTTATTAGCGCATTAAAGTACTCACACTCCTTCCCGTCGGCAGCACATGATATAGGCAAGAATTAGAAAGAGCACCAGTGCTACTGCCGAGGGCACCGCCAGTGTCATTAGGAAATCCGAGTAATAGTCTCTGCTTTTCAGCGTGTCAGAAGGCGGCTTGTACTCCCCGCCATCAGGCAGTATCCCCTCTCCACGAATCACTTCCTGAAAGGTGGAAACTTGCTTTGTATTGTCAACCTGACAACCAGGGAAAAGGAAAAAAAAAAAAAAGAAAGAAAGAAAAAGACAATTATATCACAAAGGAAAAGAAGGTAAAACCAAGAAGTACTTAATCGACAAGCACACAGAATGGAACCTGTGTTGCACAACATTTATCAAATTTGATAAAATTTTGTCCATTTTTAAACAATAAATCCCTCCTTCATTTTGTCAAAAGTTTCTGATAGAGATGATTTCAAAATATTATTTTATTATAGCATTACTTTATTTTCCTTACAGCAATACTGATTTCTGTGTGATGAATACATTAATTTCTTACTCATCTTCCTAAATAACAATACTGCCCTCTGTTGTACAAAGGTGGTAGAGATGAAGAGTACCTCTCCTCTTGATGTCCTATTGAGCTTCATATAGAATCACCAAGGTTGGAAAAAGATTTTCAGGATCACCCAGTCCAAGTGTCCACCTGTCACTAACAGCTCTCACTAAACCATGTTCCTCAGTACAATATCTAAACGTTTATTAAATACCTGCAGGGTCTGTGACTCCACCACCTCCCTGGGCAGCCACTCCACTTGTTTCTGGACATGTAGCACCCAGAACTGCAAGAAGCAGTAGCTGAGCTGCTGAGGGCCGAGCAGCTTTATGCCACCCCTCCCACCTGCCACAGGAGGCATGGGGTGCTCCCGAGATGAGCATTTTGTTTAACAAACCCAGACTCCCCAGGTTTTCTTACCTCCTCATTCAACTAACTTCCAGAAGGCTGCATTCCTTGCCACGTGCTTTTCTCTTTTAACATCCGTATCTAAAGTTCCGAAAATACAAGCTTTTTGGTAGCCAAATTTCATACTGCATTTAACTGATGGCCTTTCCCATAATCTCTATGTTTTTACTCTTATTATTTTCATCTACCTAATTGAAAATAAACTGTATTTGCCTACCCGCTTGTTCTTCTGCCTGTTTGTGAGAAACCTTGCAATTGATGGGCATGCCTTCATAATTTGTAATTTAATTCACAAGAGGGCGCATTAAAACCTGTGTGGGGGATGAAAAAGTTTTCGGATAACACTAGAAGGAAAGTATTTTTAAAGTGCAAGACTCTCCATTCATTAACGTTCTGCAGAATATTTTACACTAGGTACATCAGTTCCACCTGTCTGCTTAGTAGAACCTCCAGACTAGGCAGCTGCAGTAAAACCATTTATGCAGCTAGTGATGTGAGAGGCAGATGTCCAAGCAAGGAATGAGAACAAACTATCAGGCAGCAGCATTACGAGGAAGAAAATATTGTTGTCCATCTTTTCAGAATTTGGGTCCCATTAACTCCTTGATGTAGGTGTTAATTGCCCAAGTCAGCTCATACAGTGGGAGGAAGAGGATGCAGTGGTTCTATTTTCACTCACTGGCCAAGGTTATGGTTATGGTTATGGGAGATGGAGCTCAACTTTCCCAATCCACAGATCTTGGAGGACTTTCTGCCCCTTGTCTTTCCTCAGGAAAAGCAGACTATGATCAGAGGAAGGCTTGGTTCTATTTCCTCTTTGAGGCACCATGTTGTAGACTGCATAAACAATGCTAATGGCAACAGCAAAGACTGTCTAAATTCAGTTATTAGGGTATGCTGCCAAAGCAAGTGCCAAGTGCCAAATTTAAGAAGGTCATGTAATTAACTGCTGTAGAAAATTATGCTTCTCATAGGGAGTCCATCCATTTTACACATCCAAGGTGACCTCTGCCTTTCTCAAGACAGCAGGACAATGTTGCTTCATGATTAGTTTATGAGCCATCGCTACTGTCACACCTTTCTCCTGGAGAAGTAGTCCTAAACACTTGCTCTTCATTCTGCACTTGCAGAACTGATTATTTGTGCATTACTGTATTATTCCTCTACTTCTCTTTTTGAAAAGAACTTCACTATTGTTTCCAAGGCTATTTCTCCACTGTCTCATGGCCTTCCTGAATTCTACCTGGTCCTTCCATGCCCATGCAGTTTCTTTCAATTTCATGGGGCCTGCAAGCCTAATTTAATAAGCACATTCCATCATCCATTGTATTAATGGAGAATGGCAGGGAATTATTAGTAATTCTGCTGCAATTATGGCTATCCAACCAGTTCTCCACTAAGTCCATAATAGTTTCATTTAGGCCATGTTTCCTCAGCTTACTTATAGGATAGTATCAAAAAAGATTATCAAAAAGAAATGTCATCTTCTGTTGCACCTGTGTTCTACTTCTGTCTTGTAAAAGGAAATAAAAAACTTGACATAGTTTGCTCCTGTTAAAGGCTGATTGCCTTCTATTTTTCAGGTGTTGCCAAAGTATTTTTGTGTACACATACCTTCTGCAATTTCCCAATAGAAAGCCAATAAGTAATCTGGATATTCTTTTGAAAACAAGTGTCATTTTCCAGCTTTCAATCAGCTTTCCTAATCCACATATATGGAAGTGTTGGAGGGTATCTAATGAACTTTGTGAGTCAATAACATTTCTCATCCTCAACAGTTCTTGTTTATATTGTACAAAATCCTTCCATATCTCCTTTTCACTTTCCTCTTGATATGTCTGAATACCTGATTAATATCTGAAGGTTGCTCACCAATTATTCAATTTTATTTTATGTACCTTCACCAATTATTCAATTTTATTTTATGTACCTTCACCATCTTTGTTCAGACTTATCTACAAAGTCACCTTTGGATAATGGATCAGTTCTTGATCTTCCTTACCAAAATTAAGTAAAAATAACTTATACAAATAAAAGTAAAAAATACTTTTTGTAGATTATAATCCTTGAATGGAAAATAAACCTGTTTTCAGTCACTGTTCTTGTATTCATCTGACCATAAGAAGAGAGTTCCTGTTGTTTTGATTTCTTTAGTGAAGACTATTCTCTATTTCGAATCTTTTTAACATGAAATAAGTTTAAACAATTTGGAAAGGTATTTTGACAGCACAGAAATACTGTTTAACTACTCGGTGCTGTAGACTCAATATTAGAAAAAAAAAAAGTAGCAATACATCTTTATATACTTTGTAGGAAAGCAAGTGTAACTAGCAGTATTAGCACACTGAATTAATGAACTGTCTAAATAATTCTCATTACTTTATGCTCTGTAAGTCTATAATTCTTTGGTCATCTATATAAATCAGTATTAGCTAAAACAAATATGGTTGTTTCACTGTTGCTGTATTCTAACAGAATTCTGCCCACAGAGCAAAATCTTTTCACAACATCAAAAGTGGCTGCTAAATGGGGAAAAACATCAATCAGTCACAATTAAGTGGAATTCAGCACGGTGGTCTGGCCAGGCTGGTAAAATTCTTACCTAGATGATGTCTAGAATGAAATACTGTACTTCAACAAATATCATTTGTATGCAATAATAAAACAACTCACCAGAGAGATTTTACACCAATCAATATGGAATTGAGTACGAAACTTTTTGTCGCACGTTATTGAAGGCTCCATTTCTTGACTGCATCTCAGTTGATTCTGTGGGTTTTCCACTTCCCGTAAGCATGATGAGAATGGAACATCTGCACCAACCATAACATACACACTGCAGAAAGAGATGAGTGACAGACTGAGGATACCTCAAAACACAGAATGCAAAACAAGGACTCTGAATCCACAATCTTGTCTGCACATAGCTTGGATTTAGATGTACCAATCCTTTCTTATATATTATTTCACCAAAAATATCTTTTAATAAATAACAATATGTATCAAAAGAAACCTTTGATTTTGCCAGAGAAAAGCACTGCCACAATCAGTATTTTGGAAAGACTGAATTATTTTATAAATGAAATATCATATTTCAGAACAGAACATATGGTTATGAATCACATCTGGAAATACTGCATTCCTGCAGTTCACAATCAAGTATCTAAACTCCTCCGATACCTCAGGCTTATACCTTTCATCTGTCCAATGTTCCCGAAGCACATAATTAGGGATCATGAATTTCAGTAAGAAAGACTAGAGCTACACATGACACTGTTAAACACTAAATGCTCATGGAATGGCTTAGGTCGGAGGGGACCTTAAAGACCATCTAGTTCCAACCCCCTGCCATGGGCAGGGTTGCCAGCTACTAGATCAGGGTGCCACGGGTCCCATCCAACCTGACCTTGATTGCCCCCAGAAATGAGGCATCTAAAACCTCTCTGGCAAACTGCTCCAGTGCCTCACCAGCTGTAAGCAAAAAATTTCTTCCTAACATCTAACCTAAATCTACCCTCTTTCAGTTTAAAGCCACTTCCCTATCAGAAATTGGAGTGACTTTGTATCCTAGACTCCATAACATTCTGTTTCAAAAATTTTAATTTTGTAAACTGGAAAGCATTAAACACTCAAAAACCATACTAAACAATTTCTCAATATTAATATTAGAATTTCAAAATCATTATATTTACTATTATTTTGTAACTAACAGAATTTATTGTTGGACTGGTATTTTTGTTATTAGACTGTGAAAATTGATGGATAGGAACTGTTATTTGTAAATAGCACAATAAATCCATGGTATAATGGGGGCTTGGAACATCAGTAAACTTTTCATATCTAACACCAACCTGGATTTCCAAAATATAAAACAGCAATTTCAAAGTTTCTAGAGAACCTGAATAAAATACTAAGCCTTTCAGTATGAAAAGAAAAGTAAAGCAAATCTACCAGACTGATACGTGTGCTTACCCCTCCTTCATGTCGTTAATAGGAAGTGGAACTCTCCCTCCCCTGTCTAGTGCTGAAGTAATGTTTATAGCATTCAAACGTTCTGGCTGCCATACATTTTTCACTGCTCCAAGAAAGTCTCCAAGAACTTCACTTGCTAACATCTCTTCTACATTCATATTCCTTATGAAGAATTCCGCTTGATATGGTAATGGAAAATCTAGTTGCAATGAAGAAGAAAGAGTTTGGCCTTAAAACAGTGACTTCATAACAAATAATTTAAAGCAACAGTTAGTGCAATACCCCTTTAAGATGGATAAGCCTTTCCAAAAATCTTGTATTTAAAGTACCCCACTTTGAGCCTAAAATGATTAAATTTGATTAAATTATTACTGAAGCTAAAATCATGAGTAATTTATGAAGTTACCCTGAGAGGGAAGAGGGAACTAGAGGGACAGATTCTCAGCTCCTGAAATTTCATTAAATGAAGTTACATTCGTGCTAACATTGAGATCAAAATTGTCACCTTGCTACCAGAAAATCTGAATGCACAGTTTCAACTGCAGGATTGCTGTAGAAAGTTCTGCTGTGCTGAAATATTTTATATTATGAAATTTGTTCTTTTAAAAAACATAAAATACTTTCAAGTACCATAAGATGGTTTTACCTGACAGATAGAAATTAAAAAAAAAATTAATCAAAAGAGGAAAACCTGTCTTACATCTCATTTGTTTGGTTTACATCTCCTATATTTGGTTTCAAGTCCAGACAACTATACACTGTTCTTTATATTAAAAGAACCAGGGTCCAAAAGTTTTTTGATTATTCAGTTCAAACCTCAACAAGCTACTTTCTGTACATACCTTCTGCTGACATTATATTAATGATCAAATTATGTCTTGCTGTCTCAAAAGTACGCCTGTTATATGCAGTGATCTAGAATAAAAAAGAAATGATTACAAAATGATGATGGAAATGCAAAGATTAGGTAAAGGAAAGAGTGAAAATGAGCAACTTAAAAATACTTATCTTCAAAATGCTTTTTTTTCCTGTTTGATACAGTTTAAGTCAGGACACCAGAATTTTCTCTATCAGTCTATAAACAAATACAGTTATCTATGGGATATATCCAAATATAATATATTTTGATCCAGATAAAAGTTTTCTGCCATACACGTATGTTCTTTCCTGTTAACTTTGATGTAGAAAGAGCCATAAGCAAAGATGGGTTTCTTCATTTTCCACTCCAACCCACACCCCCAGTACTGAGATCTACATTCATTGATAGCTCTTAAGGATCTAAACTAACTAGATATATGAGTAAAAGATTATTGGGAGCCAAGCAATTGCAGTCTTTGGGAATGGATTTAATTTTAGCTCTAGTCCCAGTGAGTTTTTACTCCATGAATGGATTCATAAGCATTCTAACACAAGTAGTTTCGAAAATATACTGGAATTTGTTACTGTAGAAGAACTGAAAACTAGCAGATAGATGCAACTCTCATGCCTTTTATTTTTAAAAACTTAGGTACCCATTACCTAATTGCACAAGGATACCAATCTTGTATTTTAAATATATGGGGTGCCTGAAATGCTCACAAGTGTCAAACAGAGTACTTAATGGTTACTTCATAACTATTCAGAAACTGAACTACAATCATGCACTCATTCATAACAAATACAGAACGAGCTTGGATGCCACTACTACTATTTTCTCTACTTTTTTATTTCTTGAAAGGTAATAAATCTTTCACAAAATAAATAAAACAAACCTTTCTCTTTAGATTCACAATTCAGTTTGTTTTACCGAAAGGGGAGAGGTAGAGCAAATCTCTGGTTGTACAAAATCCACATATCAAAAGGAATACAGCCATTTTCAGTCTGCACTTCAGCAATGACTGATGCTAGTCTCTATAGCTCTGGCTAATAAGCAGCAATGGTGGAAACTGCCCCTGTGCTCAGTATCCATTCAAATAAAACTGTCATTACACAGCTTTCAAAGGAGCTAATCTCTTTTGTTAACCATTCTAAACATGATGTCAGGCCCTTCTAATTACGAGGTCTCGTCCAACTGATTTACCTACCCATGACATCACCTCAGGCATTATGGCATAGCGAAAGTTAAGATTCAGGCCAAGAATATGCAACTGCTTTTCTCAGATTCTCAGATGGTAGTAGGAAGCTTTTCTACTAGAAGTAGAAAAAAATGCAACCTGCTCTCATCTCATAGTATGGAATTAATTCAAAGCCACATGTAAACATAGGTTCACAATGAAGTAATTTGTATGCTAGGCAAGACTGAGTTCAGATATAGGCTTGTGCTCATTCGTCCAGTGTAGTCTTGATTTAGACTCTCAAATGTAAAAGCACAAGCCATTTTAAAAAGGACAATTTTAAATAATGGTTTCCTCTAGAGAAAGCTAACTGGAGTCTGCAAGTACTTTCGCACATGACTAATTTTGCAGATGTGATTAGTCATGCTGAAATCAAAAGTGAATTAAGCGTGAGTAAAATTATCTGCCATATAACTTAACTTTTAGAGTTGTCATTCTCGAGGATGACAACTATATCAAACACAATTTAGAGAAAAAAATCTCATCAAAGGCTTAAGACAAAAGTACAGCTGAAGAAGCAAAATGGCTGAAGCGAGTTAATTAGCAGATTTTCCTTGATGCTGTGAACTGCATGGTGTCTCACTCATTCTATGATGCACATGACAAAGTATAGCAAATATATATATATTTTTCCCTTTCAATTGCTGCTCAGTGAATAATCGATGCTTTTAAACATTTGGATAGTTGACTGTCAAAAACAAAGTAGGGAGTTCTGTCATTGCCACAACTTTAAGAACCAAATTAGATACATGAAACTGCGAATTAAAATAAAATCTGTCAATAAATACGAATAACGAGCCAGAGAATATTTGATGAAAAATAATCTAATTTTTAAAAAAATTAAAACCTGTTTATTGATTGAACACAATATTTCCCAGTCTGGCCCATATTTAGGTTAGAATGCTACAAAGTTCAGAACTCGAATATCTGAAGAAGTACAGTCATTTATAAGTTGTTTTTGTTTTGTTTTCAAAAACCAAGAGGCAATACCTGTTGACAAACAAGAAAATACCTCAATGATGGTTGGTTTGCCCACATTTTCTATAGTTGGTGAACCATACAGCACTCCATCGCTGTATGGTGTCCTTTGTATGTAGCGGAGCCATCCAGGTCGGTCAGGGTAACCCATTAAGTTGGTATTAAATGTTATAGGATCATTGCTTATTTCACCTAGATAGGAAAAGCAATATTAGAATATTTATAACAAAACGTTACATGCATTTATTTTGATGTTTCAATTAGAAAAATCTTATTCTGACTTCCAGCTATGTCTTCCAAACACATCCAAAGAGAGAAAAAAAATTACCAATTTTTAATACATCAGAAATATTTGGTTTCTTGCTCAATATTTGTAACTACCAAGAAATTCATATCTAAAAAATATAACCAGCTGCAAAGATGAACGTTCTTGTACTTCCTAGACTTTCAGCTTTCTCAGAGCTACTGGGTCTGATTTTTCAGTTCCACTTAGGATCAAATCATCTAACCTCCCTACCGACAAAAGCACAAAGGTCTCAGTCCTTTAACTCCCAAACATTTTCCTCTGTACTCAGCACTGGTGAGGCAACACCCTGAGTGCTGTGTTCAGATTTGGGCCCCTCACTAGCAGAAAGACATTGAGGTCCTGGAGTTTGCGCAGAGAAGGACAACAGAGCTCTGAGAGGTCTGGAACACAAGTCTGATGCAAAGTGGCTGAGGGAGCTGGGACTGTTCAGTCAGGAGAGGAGGCTCAGGAGTGACCTTATCACTCCCTACGACTGCCTGAAAGGAGGTTGTGGTGGGGTGGGAGTCAGCCTCTTTTCCCATGAAACTAGTGGTAAAAAAAACTACAGGGAATGGCTTCAAGTCACGCCAGGGGAGATTCAGGCAAGACAATAGGAAAAACAACTCCGAAAGAGCGGTCAGGCACTGCAGTGAGCTGCCCAGGGAGGTACAGATGGAGGTGGAGTCACCATCCCTGGAGGTGTTCAAGAAAGTTTAGATGCTGTACTGAGGGACATGGTTGAACGGGAAATATTCATTATAGGTGGATGGTGGTACTGGATGATCTTAGAGATCTTTTCCAACCTCGGTGATTCTATGAAAAAGGTTTCTTAGTTACTTTTTCTTATTTATTTTACTTTAACAATGACTCCAGGGACACAATGTGCATGAAAGGGCTTAGCACAAAGTGCAGCCATGTAACCATCGATGCTTGAAAGCTTCTGTTATCTAGACATAAAAACCTCCAGCACAAAGAGCTTGACAGAAGATTTTTTTTTAAGATAAGTTAATTCAAAAAGAAGAGACATGTTTGCAAAATGCATCCACATAGCTGCCCATAGTCCAGATGCAATCTCTGAGACCCCCTGAAATCAAACTGCAAGAGCAATTCTTGTGTTTCCTACTGGTACTCTTCCAAATGGCTGGTGTAACCACTTATTTTACCTTGTGCAGATGAAGTCAGCCATGGCTGAGGCCCTACAGACCCTCAGCGGCACAGAGCCAACCAGACCCATTCTGCACCTATTCACACATGTGCACTGAAGCCCTGAAGCTCAGCCAAGAGGTGGCAGCTGCAGTGATGGTGACATCTGAAGGTGACAGCAGGCTGCCACTGAGGGAAGAAAATGAGCCCACTGAAGGAAGGAGAACTATCATCTCCACCTGAGGAACACATACAAAAAGCTGCCAAATGGTGACTAGCTTTCAGGCCAGCTTTCCCACATCAGGCTGTGGGTAAGAGGACCAGAACAGTAGGATCACCACAGTAACCCACCACCAAGGTGCAATGCGACCTTCCTCTCAACTCCCTTGGGATGCCACAGTGATCTATTGCCATAGAAGTTCCAGCACCACAAATGATTTGGGGAATAAAATCTCAAAAGCACTGGTGATACATTCAGGTTTGCCACTGTCATATCAGTGGCACAGCACAGCCTTGCAAGTGGCAGATATAAATATGGAGACTGTGCAAGCAGAGTAGGCTTTGGTCTTACAGCCAGTTTTTGATATGATCACAGTCTGTCTGCTGGTCAGAAATTTCAAACTATCTGAACTCAAACTAATGCTGCAGGTGAATGGTGCAAACTGGGGCTGTGGGGATTTCAAGGACAATCCATCAACCCATAACCAGTAAATACTCAATCTTTTTCTCCTTTTTTTTTTTTTTTAAATATAGGAATAGAGCATGTGTTTGTACTACATTTAAAAAAAAGTAATAATAATAATTTAAAAACCTATGCATATATTCATTCCCTTTCATTAATGTAGGATGAGGTTCTCTCTTTCTCTTTTCCCCTCCTAAGCTTGTTCATTCATATTCTGCCCTGCCATTGATCAATCCTTTGGCTTTAACTTAGATGAGTGTCAAAACAACATACACGGGAAATAAGAGCTCTCTCTCTACAAGCTAACTGCCTAATAACATTAAACTCTGCCTAAATATAGAACTCAGTTTGAATTCAAAAAAAGGTTTTGTTTTCAATGAAAAAAAATATCATTGCACAGCCTCATGTTTATTTTCGTCTTCTGTCTCAAGGTAACTAAATACTTGGAAATGCCCCTTCGTCAAGCTCCTTCATATTACTTCTGGAAGACTGATCAAATAGAATGCATTTTCATCAAATGATTATTACCCTTCCACCAATTCATACTTCATGGGAAAGCAAAGAAAACGTATCCTTCTTAACCTCTGATATACAGCGTATGTTGTTATGGCTTTTCAAATTAAGTACATTTTTCAGAACATGGGTACGTGCATCATTTCACAATTGATAACAAAACAGAAAATATTTGAAGATATCTCAATAGAAACAAAAACTATCCTTTGCACATTATACACTTCACTGCAACACATGTTAAATATATTTAAATCTTTAAAACATTTTTCTTAACATTTTCACATAATATGGAAGATCTTAGCATCCCATACCAGGCTTTGGGTAAGGAGGAAATTCCCCCTTAAAGTACTCTCTCTCCAAAACATGAACAAAAAGAACTCCAGCAGAAGGGTATACATTCCGATCAGAGTGCACCTTAGACAGAATCGTGTACACTGAAAAGCAGAAGGAAAGAGAAGAGACAGAACAAAGCAAAAATGAGACATGCTCTAGATCATACCGCATGCACTTCAATAGCAACGTGGGCATCTGGGAAAAGGAAAGCAACAAATATTAGATACCTGTTAATAAGTTTTTTTAAAAGGTTGCATGGATTTAAGAACAGAATGCAGAGCAAACTCTCTTTCCCCCACAAGATCCCTTCCGAAGTTGCAAAAAGCAAAACTGGCTGCATTAGCATTTTGTAAGTAACACAATTTACTGATTTTTATTACAAGGAAAAAAACGGAGGGAGCCCACTGTAATTTTTATACTTGGTTTATTTGCAATATTACACAAATAAAAGCACGTTAAACAAGCGATACAATCACATTTCCTTAATGTTTTACAATATAAGTAAGGAATATGAGGAATTCAGAGGAATCTTACCAATAAATGGCACAGATTCCTCACTAAACAAAAATAGCAGATTTTTCAGTACTAGGGCAGAAAAGAGCAAAGCAATTCACTTCAGGTAAGGATTTATACAAGTCCTTACAGCTAGATTTTCTTGCACCAGTAGGGTCAAATATCCTACATATAAACATTTGCTTAGAGAGCTCGAACCTGAAGATGTTAAGCTTGTATTGAAAATGACATTGGTAATTATGGGTCAGTCAGGTGACACCGACTGCAAATAAACAAACAAAAACCACTAAAGCCACATCTTTTAGGATTTAAAGCTAAAAAACTGAAGGAAACTCGTTTTAGAACAATATGTTTTTGTGCAATTACAAACTTGGATGATGAAAGTGTATCTTCTTAGGTATGTTTTAATGAACTAGAAATGACACATTAAATTAAACGTATAAAATGCACTTGATTGGCAAGTTTCAATTTCAAGGATAGGTGGAGAATATTGATCTAATAGATGTCTCATGGGATCTTAACAGGACTGACTCTTGGTCATATTACTATTCCATATTATTATTCAAGTCACTGACCTGCAAGAATCAATCACTGTGATAAACTTTGTACATTAAATGAGGATTACACAAGTGGTAAATAAAGATAAGCCACAGATACAGAGATACGCAGTGCCTGCCTTGCTTGCTAATTGAAAGAAACTTTAGGAGAAGTTACATCTGGAGGCCATGCTGCATGGCAATACTGTATTATGGAAGAGTGATCCTCAAAGAGATTTTGGAGTTGTCAAAACAAACTCATAAGAAGAAACTCATAGCTCCTAGTAGATGAAAGAGTCAATTTAAATGCTCGGATTAATGAGCAAGAAATACCAGAAGTTTGTATCAAGCTCAATTTTCTAAACCTGCTAAAATTTCCTCAGACTCATCATTATACCGATCTTCTTGTTTGAGATCTACTTAAAAGAAACACTACTGATTAGGAATTAATCACAGATATTCCACCCCTCGTACCACGTACTCCTTGTGGAATCTATCTCACCTAATTTTAGATGCCTACAGAAACAACAACCACCACTGAGTCAGCCAGGCTCCTTTTATAGTCAAGTAAAGAGAAACAGATGCTTCTACGGGTTGATTAATTTGATTTCTCCTGTAAAATGAGATGAATCATGTCCTAGATTCCTCACTGTTCTCTCTAGATCTCCACTCGTTACAGCCGAGAGGAGAGCAAACGTCTGAACTGTAGAGCTCTACGTTTAGTTGTGTACATCCCAATCTTCTCAGGCTCATATTCAGAATTAAATAGTCTCAACCTCTTGATACACCATCGATCAAATTCCACAGCTAGAAAATTTCCATTAAACATCCCTGCCTCAGTAAGACACCATAAATAATGAATTCTCTTCTAAGGATTGATGACAGGATCTTTTTACTGTTAGGAAGTGTTAGATGCCTGGCTTGAAGTAAGAACCAGCTATTTTCTTACTAATTTATACAAAACTGGTTGGAAAATTATCAGCCGTACTCATGATCCCTTGTTTATCTGTGTAATGATCTGCTTATTGGAGTTGTCCTTTCTCAGTTTTAGAAGTTCCTTTTGACACAGTACTGAATAGAATTGGCAGTAAGATTTTATCTTAAAGAAAATAATTAAATTAGACCTTGGAGTTTAAATTTAGTTCATAATAATTTTTTGGTTAATAAACCAGTTATTGTAATTTTAGTTACGTAGACTTAAGTACAAAGTTTTGATTTGCAAAATTAAAGTAAGTTAATGATCCCAAACACTTCTGCATTTGCTTCTGTGAATAAGCCATAAATAGAGAAAGAAAACTTTAAATGCCTTCAAAATACCTTCAAGAAAAGCTGGAAGGGTGCCTATGACATTAACGAGATTCTTCACAGAGCAGAAAAGTTGAGGAAAATACAGTGGCTGGTTGAAAATGTGATAAATCTCAAAAAAATATATTTATCTTTTTTTCCAATTATGGTTTGTGGACTCTACAGTGAAGATCAGTTCCAAACAGAAAGAACAGAGAAAAAACAATGTAGATCTTCTCCATAAATCATAGTTTTAGAAAGGAATGAAGTTAATAGTACCATACGTTATAGAAGTTGCCAATCTAAACAATCTTTTCCTTATATCTGATAACAAATCTACTGCCACACTAAACACTCACTTATCCCTAGCAATGAGTCATTCTCTCCTACTAAGGTAAGCACGCTACTAAGGATTTTCACTAAGATCACTGATGTAGGCATGAAAATAATGCTTCTTCAAAGGAAAAAAAAAATACATCTTACAATGACAGATACAGTGTAATGACACAACTCTGGAGGTTAAGAATTACAAAGTCTGTCAGTAAAGTTCACCTTTTTTCTCCAGAAAACTTCCTTCAGAATCAGAAGGGACCTGATGTGTCTTCAGCTTTCCAATAATGAAACACGTGGAATGCTATTTTCTCCAGAGGCTTTTTAGAACCCACAATTAATTTCATAAGATTGCCTGAGACTAAAGAGGGATGTGTAATCTTCCTAAGTGGTCCAGGGATGAAGCTGAACACACAAAGCAATCTCTAGATATCTCATACAGCAACTGCCAAGCGTGTGTTGGCTGGGCAAATTCTGGGGATTCTGAAACATTTCAATAAAACTACCGAGGAGAAATCAAAATTTTTTACTACATGGGATCACAACAAAACATACATCATTTTCTTTGAACCACATAGAGTAACTGCCACAGCTGTCCTTCTTGTAGAGATGTTGAGCACGGGCACAGCCAGGGATTCAGTTAGGACTGTATCAATCTCCAGTCCAGAAGCTGTTAACAGCCACACAGCAGAGCTTGTACATCAGATACAGATGCCTCTAACCCACAGAAATTTCAGAAGATTCACCATGTTTGTTAGAGTCTGTATATTGATGATTTTCAGGAAAAAAAAAAAAATGAAAATAACCACACACTTTCTCTGTAAATTTCATTGAGCTCTTTCCCCTATTGCCTTTTAGCAGAAATCCTATAAATACCTTGATTTAGGGGCAATTTAGACTGCCTATCTGGATGGGAAGTTAATGCAATGACAACTTTCTCAACTAGTGTACCATAGCTACAATCATTCTATGTATACTTTCACAAATGACAATAAAATAGTCTTTTTAGGTGTGTATAAACAGGGATTCTTTTTAATCATTTGAGAAAAGTTACTGTATTAAGCAAACTGCAGAGATATTTCTAAGCAAACAGCAGCAATAAGAAAATATGCAATATTAGGTTGTGTACACACAGCCATTATTTCAAGCAAAGCTATAGCTGCAATAGGAAAAGTTGGGGAGAAGTCACATAGACAGGTCTGCAAATGCTTAAAAGATTGAAGAAATGCAAAATCTTCCAAATTACTTACCTTGAAATAGCACCTTATTCCTAAAACAAGGACATGACTGAAAAAGCAAGAGTAATATTAAAAGCATATTTGACTGAACCAACATGGGGTTTAAATTTATGACCTAAACTCACCATTCTTCTCAACAGCCTTTATTCTGCTGATAATATAACTGTTGGCTTGCTTAGTCTTCCAGTTAACAGTTCCATTACTGCCATCAGCAGAGCTTAACAAAAAAGCTTTTCAGAATAAAACAAATGAAAAAAAAATAAATTAGTCAAATCAACAGACTTCGAGAAATTACATGTCAGATGGGATCAGATGCCTTCTCAACCTGGTTTTGTATTTAGTCAGACCTTTTGAATCTCAGGTAAGAAAATGCTGGTGTTTGACATGAATATTTATCAGTATATGATATTATTCCTGATGATCACATTTTGACATTCATTCTCCAAGTAAGTGCAGTAAGTCTGCACTAAATGCTTAAGCATCTGTAGACCCTTCTGCTGACATAATTATACTGGTAAGAAATAAAATGAGGCACTGTGATAAATATATTTGCATTGGTAAAATCTCATATGCAGACAAAAAAACATGCTAAAAGTTACTTTCGCTAGCATAATATATTAGGACCAAAATAGGGAAAGTAACATAACCAAGAACACAGCTTTTTTTATATGAAGACACCAGCACATGGGGCTGAACATCTTGCCTTGCAGCATAACCAATAATCAACACAGAAAAGAACCAGTCAAAAAGTAGTTCTCTTCATCCTGCACAGCCAGAGAACTGCCTGAAATGTTTCAATCAGAACAGCTGAGGGCACAAGGTTTAAATGTGGTGAGGAGCAAAGCATAAAGGAGAGTGAAAGCAGCTGGAGAGCTTTTTTTTGTCAGCTGTAGAGCTCCGCTTCAGCTGTAGCAGAACCACCTGAAGAAGCTCCTTCTTCACCTCCAGCTTTTTGTTCTTTTGTTCCCCATCCTCTGTGATGAATGATGCATCAGCTTTTTGTATAGTTACGTGCCAACTGAAAGTGCAGATAAAGGGAACTGCAAGTGAGATGCTAGGAAGGGGAGAATGGCCATAATAAATAGTGTTTCTTTTGACATACTTCAGAGAATACAAATAGCAGCCAGAAGTTGTTATCAGACTAACATCTTAACTTGTGTATAAAAATAGCTGTGTCAGAAACAAGTAGCAGTACTTTGTCTCAGATACATCTTTGTTGACAAACATGCATTCTAAATATGCAACTATCATTTATACTAGAAGCTTAAAATCTGTGGAAACTTCTGCTGGCATAGCTACACTGGCCAGCTATTCCTTTCCTGACACTGCATCGGATTTAGGAGGTCAAGAGACCTTCAAGCAGCAGCCAAGATACACAAACACTGAATCTATGCACCTGGCTGAGACATTTATTAATGCTAATTTACCCCAAATACCTAAACTTCATTGAGGTTAAAATAAAAGGGCAACAAAACCCCCTATGTACTGAAAGAACCATACCAGTACAGTAATGTTTCTAAATTCTGAATTCATTAAGTTTTTTATATTTTCAATATACACAAATGATCCAGTTTAGTAAAAAAAAAAAAGCATTATTCACATCCGATGTTTTGCATCTGCCTCACAGGACAGTTTCTCCCTGCTGAATTGAACCATCTACCATGGACTGTCTTAAGATAACAGTCTTACAGGTTGTCCCACTCACTGCTTCGCACGACCTTTAGTGCAAGTTTTTAGTAATATTAAGAACGCTCAAGAAATTAAAAATAAAAAAAGAAAAGGAAAACTAAAGTTGTTCCAGTATTCCAAATGGATGAATGAGGAAATTAGAGTGTTTTCAGCTACACACCAATCCCAAGCAAAACAATTAACACCAGGTTTGATTAACAAAGAATGAAATGGAGAAGAGTACTAATCACAAACAGGGGTTTAATGCATTTTTTCAAACTGATTCTTTTGATGAGCCCACAGATTTGTCTGATAAAGACAGCAATATTGACATATCACTCCTGGACATGCTGCACATCACCCAGCACTGCAAGAAACCAAATGCAAAATCAGTTGGGCAACTTTAAGCATAATAAGAATAATAAAAAAGACAGGTTCCAAGATGCATTTCTAACTAGAAGTGTTCACTATTTTTGACATGCCCACAAGTTTCCTATCTTCAGCAGTGGGCATCAGCAGTCCATATGGGAGCTGGAAAAGTATGTCTGTTAAACAGATGCCATACTTTACAGTGCAATGTTTTAATATAAATATATATATATATATCACCATCTATTTGATTTTAAATGGAAGGTGTGAAATGGGACATACTGCCCATTCGACAGTTTTCACCATAAGGAACAGCAATCTCCAGCAAAAGAACTGCTCTGATGGATAATTCATTTGTTATATCAAATTTCTGTTGCGTCTCACAATGTTTTGTGAGACACTGGTCTTATGCTACTGGAATGTTTAATCATATGTATATGACCTGAATATATGTATATACTGCTATGACTGGCAGATAAAAGCAAAGGCAGAGAGTTTAATAAGTACTGGAAATGGCAAGCCACCACACAGAACACTGAGCTGTTTGGTAGGTTTAAGGTGGTTGCTGATGTGCTCTTCAATAGCATAAAAAGCAAATGCATGGCCAGGAACAAAGAACGCATGCCATCCTTACGTTACAGAGCATGCAATTCAAGGATCCTGAACTCCGATGACAGAAACTAGGGAGATGTGGCAGGTAATGACAGAAGCTGGTTGAACAGGAGCTTTCAATACAACACTGCTTAGAACAGCTAATGCATAAACAAGTGCATCAAGGAGTAGCAGAGAGATTTTCTTGTTGTGTTTGACACAGATACAATCACTGTTCAAACGCTGTGTCTGGCATTTACACGGAGCCTTCAAGCAGCACACTGACAACGTGAAGAAAGCTCAGGGAAGATCTGTGAATGTGATTAAAGGACAACAAAAGAAGCCTTATACTAAAGAGTGCAGGGGTTCATGCTCATTTTTATCAAAGAGAAATCCTAGAGATAAAGTGATCAGCTTTCTTCTCAGAGTGAGTGCAAGGTTAATGGTGTCAGGCTCTTCAGTTTGCCACGCGTTACCAGCTGCCAAGGCACGCACAGGAGCAAGTGACAGCTCTGGGCACGGGACTTGATCTACAGGGCCCTTCTTTTTAAATTATATTTGCATAGGTCTTACATGAAGGTTTTAAATGTGAATATTTAACAGCAGAATGTTAACTAGAGAAGATATCCCCAACAAGTTCTGCCCACATCACAATCCGAAGAGGGGCTGACCACCACAGACCAATTCACCTTCTCCACTGCTGTACTGCCCTCTAACATTTGCCCACCATTCTGCACTACTCCCTGCCCTCCTTACTGCTTCCTTAGCAAGGATCTCTTCTCAATCTCTCCCATTACTAACGCAGCACACAGCTTCACTTCTCAAAACCCTGCATTTCCCCCCTCTCCCATAGTCCAATTCCTATAAACATTCCTATAATTATCTGTATTCAATAGGTAATGGTTATCTGTTTCTGTTCCATTCATTCATGATGGTAACATATGCACATTTCAAGATCTTGAGAATCCTACCTCACTTCTTGGTTCTCTCTAACTTCCCATCTTCATGGCTTAGATAGCCACTAAAAATAATCTACATTATAAAGACATTTTGATTGTTTGTGTTTCAATTGTAACAACATTTAGGCAGAGTCTCTACTATTTAGCTGGAAGGAAATGTCAAATGTAGCTACAGTCATGAGCCGATGGACATGGAAAGTTGCCCTATTTTTACCAGTGTTATTATTAAATATTATAATTAAACAGTTACCAGACCTGAGTTCCTTCTTCACTTCTAAGACAGCAGTGTGATAGGATATTGGTTATTCAGCAATGAAAGCGTGTTCATCCCAAGACATTATGTTAATTTATCAATATCTACTTCAGAAGAATCCAAAAGTAGTAGCAAACTATATATCTTGTCTTCTTCAGAAATTTGTTCTTCTCAGTTTGATTGTTAACTACCTCTCTTCCAAAGAGAGGGTTTTATTGTGGTGACTAATGTCTGAAGTTCTGTAAGGAACTCTTAACCAAGTATAAATACATCATGAACAAAAATAGGCCTTTCTTTACATACTATAATTTACAACTAGAAGATAAATTCCTAACCTCTTGCAGTCTGGCTTTAGGATCTCTAAGACATCTCCTAAACCGTACTACCCATAAATAATGACCTTCTGTAATGAAAAGCGTACTAATGGAATGACTCTTCCCTTCTGCAATTATTTATCCAAGCAAGTACTTCCTGACAATAGATTTGATTTATAGATCTGCTCCAGACCAGTACAAAGATTTAACAGGCATCATCATCACTAGCTGGTACTCAGAGCCCTATATGAGGCAGAAATCCTCATATATTGTCCTTATGGTACAGGGATTCACTCCTGAACCCTTGTCTCGATAGCCTGTGACTTCATAGTTGTTTCAAACTAGCATTTTCTAACAGCCTTGCTGAAGGAGGGGAATCCCAGCTCAACCTCAGCCACACAGCACACCAGTGCAAACAACCCCATAATGATCCTGAACAGTAAACAGATTACTGACAACAATTTTTGCTTGTGTGTGGACTAGTTCTCAGCCAGATGACCCTATTCAGTGGCACTGTACAAGTGATTTAGTGCCCAGAAGGGAAGTACTGGAACACATGAACTATGGAAGGGCAGGAAAGTATTTTCTGGCAGCTTCATGCCAAATGAATGTCACTACATAATCACAGCTTTTGAAGTGAGAACTAATAAGCTCCTTCTTTATTTTGACCACCTTCATAGGGAAGGAGCAATATGACTCAGTTGCTCTACTGATCCCCATTACTGGCTGAAAACAGAGATTCCAGGATCACCAGGGGCACCTACAACTAATCCTTCAGTCAAGAAATGCAAGGTAACTGCAAAATGGTCATACTCACTCAACTTTTTGATGACCACTCATTCTTTACAAGCAGAGAATGGGGACAATTCACAGGCCTGACAAACTCTAGTATGGCAGAGCAGCTGTAGTTTTCTCACATAAACTTCTACCATGTCTTTTATTGTGACAGTAAAGAACAACTGTCTAATTTGTATTAGAAAAGCTTAACCTTAACTGTCACTTACAGCAATGTCAAGACCCATTTTTCCTAGCACTGGAGATTATCATCAGCTATTGCTTGAGAGTCAGTTCCTTCAGTTTGAGTGCAATACTTGGGATCAAATGTGGGACTCTGAAATTGCTCTTTAAATTCCTGACGTCTCTTAAGTCCCTGAATTTTGAGTTAATGTTCTACGGGGGAAGGAAGAAGTCAAGACAGAGTGACCAACAACCTGGACTTCTGGCATCAAATCACCTCCTTCAAAAAACTTGCAAGTATATATTTCATAGATCTTCAACAAGCACAAAAAACATAAGCCAGGTTTTTTCCGTGGTCAAGTGCTACAAGAGAAACAGGAAAACCTGATCTCTATTAGTAAAAGAAAGCTCAAATCTAATCACAAGCCTTATGGTTCCTCCCATGTTCAGTTTTTGTCATGTTTTGTGAAGTGTATTTTTGCCCCTAAGCAGTGCTGCAGTACTGCAGCATCTACTAAAGAACAGAAGTGAAGAGGAAGGATTTTTATGCAGGGCTGTGGCTTTTCTCGAGGCCAGCGATCCTGGTTGGACATTCTCCCATACTGTCATAGCTGAGATGTCAGGTTCTGGGAAAGCTGGGAGATGGGTTCAGCTGGAGGGCTGACATTGGAGAGGTATGATGAAAACAATGTTACTTTTTTTGCTTACAGGAGAAAAGAAAAAAAAAAAAAATCAAGCTAGCACTTGGGTTAGTTTATATCATTTGAACTGCAAGAGTCTGTGCAGGAGTTGAATTCAGTACAAAGACATTGCAAAATTCTATTCTGATGAATGTTATAAATGTTATATAGGTATCACTGACAAAAACTTCATACTGTTCACATTTCCTTTTTTGTATTACTCTCAAGCAATTTATTCTGCTGTTTGAACTTAAGAAAGTCTGAAGTGGAAAAGTTCACCCTAAAGAAGTCCTCAAAACTTCTTCCTTTACTGGAGAGCCTGGATTAAGCTCACAACTCAGCTTCAAGAAGCTCATCTCGGTACAGCCTTTTTAGACTTAGTATCTTAGCTGACAGAGAGTTCACCTTAGGACTGCTATAGTTTTTCCCTTGTTGCTATGCCACAGCTGCGCTCTGTAGAGGGAGACAGGAGAGGCAGGACGAATTTCCACATTAGGAGAAAGCAGTGTCTTGCAGTACCTTCTACCCAACAGACTCAGAGTTTTATCCTGGCACAGACCAGCTAACGTTTAGGTGCTCATTGCATCTGTGCTGTCACCAGCGCCTCATGACACACCTGCTGCCAGTACCCTGTGACAAGTACAGTCACACACGTAAGGTATTCCATGTTTATTCAAACGTTACCCAAGAAGATATTGAGCTAACTGTTGTTGTTCAGATGATACGCCACCAATCCCTCACATCACAAAACAACCTGCAGAAATAAACTTAAATCTAGCAGCAGATTTTGCTGCCCTGGCAGAACAGCAGAGCCCCACCGGCACTGCTGGCTGCGGGTGAGCAGGAACGGCTGGAAGTCTTTCACTCTGCGGAACCCTGCGGGTGCGAGACCGGAGCGTTACGTGACAGCGGCTATTTACACGATAAGGGAGCGAGAGGAAAACCTCCGCGGCCCCGGTCCCGCACGGCTGCACTAAGCGCTCGGGCCGGCAAATAGCTCCGACGGGCGGGGCGGGACGGGACGCGGAAGGCCGCTCTGTGCGCGGGGCAGCAGGGGGCCGAGCGCCCGTCCCAGCGCGAGGAGGCAGCGGCCCCGCTCCCGGCACGGAGCCGCCCGACCGCGCAGCGCCTCCGCGCCGGGGCCCGGCCCTTCGCGGGCACCGCCGAGCCCCCCCGGCCTCGGCAGCGGCGGGGCGGGCGGGCCGCCCTCGGGGCGAACCGTAGCCGCGCCGACCCGCGGGGAAAGGAGGCCGACGGAGCCGGAGCCGCCGCGCATTCCAGCCGGCCCGCGCCCCCTCTCCGCGCTGAGCCGCCGCCGTGACCGACCTGTCAGCAGCAGCGTGGTCAGCGCGCCCCCGCCGCGCGGCCCGGGCCCCGCGCAGCACCGCATCGCCGCCCGCTCCTCCGCCTGCTGCTGCTGCTGCTGCTGCCGCCACCGCCGCCGCATCCTCCGCCCGCCGCCGCCTCGCCCCGCGGCCGCAGCATCCTCCCGCCCCGCCCCGCCCGTCTCCAGGCAGCGCGGCGGCCCCGCGGGGCATGCCGGGAAGAGCCGCACACCGCCCCCGGGCCCGCCGCCATCTTGCGTGGGGGTGGGGCAACGCGGGGTCAGCTGCAGGTGCCGATGTGGTGCCAACGAAGTCTCGCATACGTTAAGGTTCCTATCGCAGATTTACTTGCAAGCCCAGTGTGTGTTGGTTGTTTGTTTCTTGTTTTTTTTTTCTTTAAACGTTCAGCAGCTGCACCGCCACCTAGCAGAGTGCTGGAGGGGGCAGTTGGAGACGCGTTCCGGGGTTGTGGTGTGAGTGGAGTTCACTGCTCCGCAGTGCTGCTGTCTCACAGAGTGAAGGATGTGGAAGGACGCAGTCGGTTCGCCATGTCAGGCCTGGTTATTCCGGGCTGCACGAGGGCTGTGTGTGCTTTCTGGAATAGCTGCTGGTTCCTGACTGCTGTTTGTGTTGCAGCCCAAAAGGGATGACAATATTCACACCTTTGTGGAAGCAAACGTTCCTGTGTAGGAGCTACATGCTTCAGCTTCCTATATTGTATATGCAGTGTAGTTCCTGTAGCAAAACTGCATAGAGAAGTAGAACAGTGTCTGGTTTTATGTAATATTTAGTAAGCTTGATTAACTTACTATTTAAACTTGCAGTACCTTAGGGCAATTAGGCACAGGAAAGTAGCGTTTTTTTGGCATATCAAATGTTTTATAAACTTTTTCCTGCATATGTTAGCACAAGAGCCCTTTTAAAAAGGGACAAGATGGTTAGTCTTCTATATCTATGCGGATAGCACTCCTTTGTTGTGCATAGAGAATTCTGATTTCATGGAATTCTGTAAGTCTAAATGTGTTTGCAATAATAACAATATGTTCTTGAGGTTTGGTAATGAGAGAGAAAATCTGGCTTACTCAAAATACATTTGGAAGTACTGAGCACTTTAGAAGCAGAGGAATAAAAGACAAGTGTAGAAGACTTCACCCTGTCTGATTTTAATCTTGCTACAGCTCCACATTTCCTATAATCCTTCTCAAGAAGGGGAGTCCTTATAGTTAGAGGCTCTTTGGTATACAAATTCTGCCTGACATAGAGGTACAAAATGCTCTGGCATCCTAATCCGCCAACTCACTGTCCCAAATAAAGGTTTTTTGGTTCTCTTTCCAGTGAGACTTTCTTTCAGAATGTATTCACATTTTTTATTTGACTACACACATATTTATGAGCAGAAATTACACTCTTTCATTGAGCACTGTCTAAAAGTACTCTTCTGTTTCATGGTACTTTATATTCAAGTAGGCTTACTTCCACTCACCTGTTCATGTGATTTTTTTATTCCTTTCCCTATGGCATTGTACAAAACCACACAGGTGCAGCTGTGCCATAACCACATCAGATAGCAAGCTCATCCAACAATAATTTTGCTGCTAGTAAAAGATCTGATTTTTGTAAACACACTTGTGCTGCCATCACCTTACTGATTACCATTTTCCTTACAAGTCATGTAATATTGAGGTGTTTTTCCTACCGATGCTATAAAACTGTCACCATCAAGGTTTTTCATGCAGTAGCAGCAGTTCATTGCTCTTCCAGTCTGCAAGAAAGAAGACTACACTTATCTGAAATGTGTTTATGGGATACACAGCCCAAGAAGAAGTGGTTAAATGCCATCAATCCGTAAGAAAATGCAGCCAGAGCCTGCCTTGGCCTGTTGCTTCCTTCACTGGAGCCCTTGGGTGTGGATGCTTATGTAGGTATTCTTTGTTAGTCATGTCTTGAGGCTGCCACTTCTAAGTGTAGAGCACAGACTTCCTTTGGCTTATCTGAGAAACTTTGGGTAATGCTGTGTGTGCTTTAAGAGTTCCATCCTTACTCACATTCATAACACAAAGCGATGTGATCAAAACAACTTGTTTATGTCTGCCACTGATGACTTGATACTGGTGGAAAATACTCCCTTTGGAAGTATTTCTTTCTCCTAGTACCAAAATTGAAAGGCGGGCTGTTACAGAAGTGGATGGAAACGAATGCAGTGTTGGGACATTTTTACGGAAATTGGTTCATCTTCCAAATATAGAACATTTCTTTTGGCAAGTAGAAAAGCTGGCTTTAACACTGTCCCTGATACTTTTTAGGTAAAACTTTTAAATTCAAGAATACAAAGACCTCATTTTTTTAATGGATGCAGTAGTCATACTTACTGTTTCCTCATGCGTTCTGCAGCTTTGATTCAGAGGTTTATTTTCTTCTTCAGGCACAGTTGACAGTCAACTTCATGCAGAAAGAATGCAACCAGATCCATTTGCTTCTTTGTCTCTTTGAACATGGGTGCTTGTAGCTTGATCTTTAAGATACTGAACACTTGCAAGTGCTCAGTGCTGCTGGAAATCAGCCCACCTAAGGAGGAAAAAATATAGTGTATATATATATATATTTCTTTTTAAGGCACTCATGTAGAAATTAGTAGTTATTAGTAGTAAGATAATTAAGACTAACTGCAATTCTTGTTCCTGTTCACCATTTCTGAGGAGTCTGTAACAACACTTTTCATTACTTTTCCAAGTGCTCGTATTTCTTTCATACTCATGTCTTTCTAGCAATGACTGGAAGCATTTTGGCATGTTAATGTCGCAATTTGTGATTGCAGTGAAGTGCTAATTGTTATGCAAAGTTTAATTACATTTGATATGCCAATATGTTACTAGAAACTATTTACAGCAGAAAAATCTTCAAAAATTAAGCTTTTAAGAGTTTTAGTATTATGTGAAATACGCCCACAACAGAATCTTATGAATACAAAGCCCATTATTCAAAATTATCTTCCCAAGTTGAACAGAAATAGACTTTTGGACTCTGTTTTTAGCTGGAATTTGGAACTCTGGTTTTCCTGGAATTTGAAATGAGTAAAAGGAGCACAAAAGACTGAATTATGTAATGTAATAGTTCTCACTATAATTTGGCATCTGTCTTGGAAAATACTGTGTGTTTGGAGAAAGAACATTGCATATGCCCAAATATGGAAGTGATAAACAAAGACAATAATGAAAAAAAAAGGACTTGGAAGAGAACAGACACTCTCTCTAAGTTAAAACAACTCACAGGCGACTGAGTTTGCTGAACTAGCACTTGTAGAGCCTGCAGCCCTGCATGCCAATGACTTCTACTTTGTTACAGAAATTACAATGTCATGTTTCTGAATAGTTTTTGTGGCTTTTCAAACACTCTGCTCCACCTGAAATACTGGTTCCTGTCAGCAGCATAGAAGAACTGTCACTCTCTTTACTAGCACAAATGGCCCATGTTTGCCCACCTCTCTCTCTGCCACAGGACAGCAGCAAGTATGAAACAGTATTGAAATGTTCTCACTGAGGAGAGGTTTCTATTTCAAACATAACTATGACAGGGTACTCACCAATAGCTCATACTTTAGTGTAAAAGAAAAAGCTACAGGCCCTGATTTCTGTCCTGCAGTTTTCCTCTGGTAAAAACTTCAAGGGAGTACATTGGTTCAAAGAATTAATATCTGAGTAAGATAACATGAAAGTAGCTATACAAACAGTAAGTTTTATGTTTTCACTCCTTGCTCTGTGTTGATTATGTTTTGTAGAATGTAATGGGAAATAATTACTAAATACATATACTGGAGGAAAAAATAGTACAGAACCATTTTCTGAATTTATAAAAAGTTCTGTAATACTCAGACTAGTTGGCTATTTAGTCCAGCATTAAGTGCCTCAATATTTTCCTCCTCTTTCTGTGAGCTCTGCTATTCTTAAACCTCCAGTTCTTAAATTTGGCTCAATTTCTTTTAAGTTCTCCAAGATAATTTAGTGTGATGACTAAATTAGTTAAAAATTCTGAAGTGATTCTTCATTGTTCATTAAGCTGTAAGTTATCCTCAAAGATTTCTCATTTCAGCCTTTCTTGCATTTCATATCAAGGAAAGCCTCCCACATCTGAGTGGGTGTCTCTTCAAAAGCATACGTGGAATACAATTATCAGAGTAAATGGCTGAAAAGTGAGAACTTCTAACTCCTGTTAATATATGGCTGCCTAAAGCTATGCAGCTTTTATGGATAATTTAACTAAGAGTCCTCTGTACTTCAGAGGTCCTGCTTGTAGGAATAACAGACTACTTACAGTTTGAATTAACCTTTATTTGTGTCTATTTGTTTCAGCAGAGCACGTGCCCTGGAGTGCAGCTGCATGATGATACACTCCCTGGATGTATGGAGTTATCACAAAAGGAATTACGAGAGAAACAATGACTTATATTGGCACAGTAGAAAATGCAAGCAGGGTAAGTGAGTAGATCCTCATCTCTGTCTCCGGCAACAGGATTTTTCTGATTTTTCTATGCATTTATCTCCAGACTGTCAAATTCACCAAATAACCTGGAGTGTTGTGTCCAGTCCTGGGCTCCCCAGTTCAAGACAGACAGGGAACTGCTGGAGAGAGTCCAGCTGAGGGCCAAGATGATGATGAGGGGGCTGAAGCATTTCCCTTATGAGGAAAGGCTGAGAGACCTGGAACTGTTCAGCCTGGAGAAGAGGAGACTGGGGGGAGATCTCATCAGTGCTTATAAATATCTACAGGGCAGGTGTCAATGGAGGGGGCTGGGCTCTTTTCGGTGGTACTCAGGGACAGGACAATGGACAATGGGCACAAATTGGAGCACAGGAAGTTCCATGTGAACAGAGGAAGAACTTTGCTTTGTGGATGATAGAGCACTGGAACAGGCTGCCCAGAGAGGTTATGGCATCTCCTCCTCTGGAGACATTCAAAACCCACCTGAACGCTTTGCTGCATAACATACCATAGGGAACCCGCTTAGCAGGGGGTTGGGCTGGATTAACCCCCAGATTCCAATCTGTATAATTCCATGATTCTATAATCTATTACAAAATTTGGTGGAAAGGATTGACATCATCCTAGAACCAAGTTTTGTAACATTTGTAACTTAGCACCTCTGAAATGTGATCTAGACTTATGTTTCATGTTCTTTTTAAAGGCTTCATGTGCATTGACATACATGAGATTTGTGTATCTGAGCTGAAATCCTTTATTTTCTTTGATGCAATAAATCAATGCTTCGTTGGAGAGGTAGTTTTCATGTTGAGATAGAGTCTGTGAACAAACTGGGGGGTGGAGAACACCTGTCAAGAATCTTGCAGGTTCCAAAACTTGGGTCTTAGTGTTGTGTTGGCTGGAGTATGCAACTACAGATCCAGCTTTGTTATGAATTCTCAATCCAAATACGTGGAAATGAGAGCAACGCTGAAAAAGGTATCATTCCTTATATTAGGAGAGTAAATACCCAGAGCTTAGGGCAGAAACTTTGAAGAAAGAAATTTAATCATACATTCCAGATGATGAATAGCAGAGTGTGTTGGATTTGTACCTGGACTAAATTCTTGCCAAGAGTGTGGGAGTTGCAGAAACACTCAAAGGAGCAGAGAAAAAAAGCTTGTGACAGATGTGAGTGTTATGGGCAGATTTGAGAAAATGGTTCGATGAAAAATCAAATGTTTGCAGCCTGAAGGCATGAAATTTGAAAGAGATGATAGGAAGAAGGGCCAGGGTTTTCAAGGAACAAAGAATAAGTTTTCTTTTTGTTCCAGAACAAGCTTTGCTTGGAGGAACAATGAAATACGTGTATATTTTCTTTAAAATAACTGTGACATGCTTTCCAGTGTTTTTGCATCAGATTACCTTACGTGGATAGAGCCAGATTGAACATGGAAGTTTAAGGCAAGCAGTTAAGAAAGACTAAACGAATAAAAAGCATGTCAGAGTATAACAATAGGGTTTGCAGCAATGACAGTGTGAAGGCTGAAAGAGAGGAATGCAGCTGTAGTTCCAGGATTGCTGGATGTGGGTCTGTCTAAACTGAGATCCAAAGGCGTGCCTTATCTAAACATATCTGAACTAGCTTTGATTAGCATGAAGTTCAAATTAAGGATCTTAGACTAGTTTTGTATTTGGTATAGATATGTCTTCATGAAATGTGTATGCATTGCAAGCAACAAACATTGAAATTTGGTCCCTAGAGAGTAAGTACCAAAGGAGACAGATGTGTTTACTTTAAAGGAGAAATGCGGGATAGAAACAAGATAGTGTTAGGTGACTCTGCTGTTTAGCTCCCATGTCTTCAAATATCAAGTGCTTATATCTTTTTGCAAGTAAGTCATATTTTGTTAGAAGAAGCTTATCCTGTATTGCTGCGTTGAGGTATTGTCTGACTAGCAAGGTAAATATTTTGCAGGTGCCAAATATGTCAGTTTAGGAAGTATCATAATTTATGAGGGGAAAAATGTAACATGAATAGCTGCTGGAATATAGAGTTTCAGCTGGAGAAGTGGAGGGCCAGGCAGGTGAAGGAATGTGATCAAAGAAACTGGAAATGAATTTGGGAAGGAATGGCCTACAGAGGTCTTGTCCTTCACAATACTCAATTTACTTCAATAGGAATTGAGAACCGAGCACCCTGGAATATTAGATAATTTCAATTTTGGGAGCCAGAACGTAGAAGAATTAAGGGCACTTTTTTTTTCTGATTTGTACTTATCAAATCTTCGGCAGGTTTGCTTTCTCTAGGTAAAGCTTTCATAGCTGCTGATGATAACTTGTATGAGCACTAGATTGGCTAACACAGACAAATCGATATATTATTGCAGTATATATTATTGCTGTATACTGTAGTGAATGAGGGCATGACCATGTGAACTGAGCTTGCTGTCAGATCTAGGCCTGCTGTTGGAGAGCTGGAGAAGAGGTAATATGTAACACGTCCTATGATCTTCATATTCATAAGAGTTCTGTACAAATTTTGTTTTGACAAACTCTTTTCATAGCCATGTGTCTGGATCCAGTCCTCTCCTCTCTGCGAGTGTTGTTGGCTTGTTCTGCTTAAGGTCTGAAGGAGACTCAGAATTTATCTTTTCAGCTATTTCTGCAAAAGCATAAGAAAGGTGTTTCATTACTTTCTGGGTTTGTTCCTGTAATTGTCATATGCAAATAAGCTACAGCTTCCTAGTGGGCCATTGATTTTTGCCTCCATGCACATACAGAAGTTGTGGATCATGTGAACTGATATTGTAGTACATTGTCTTTCTGGATTTTTAATGCAAAAAGTAGAATGTTGTAAACTCTCACAACATCATCAGGTTAATAATATCTGACCACGAAGTGTCATTTAGTACCTTACATTCCAGGTTTCACAAGAGTTGCCACGTAGTAGTGCCAAATGAGATCTATAATAGATTCCTCAGGTTTTGATAATAATTCTTTCAGGCTTTTTCATATTGCTTTTTAATTGACTCTTACTGCCTTTTAATTCAAAGTAACCTGTAAGAGATAGTAAGCACAGCATTATTAAAGATTTTTAAGTCAAGTTGTGATCTGTTGTTTCCCCACTTTTGCATTGCTAGCAAATAAGAATTTAAAATGAGGTTGAGTTTCGTTGTTTAGGAGTAATGTTCTGCTCTGTAAAAATCTTAATCTGTGCCATTTGCACACACAAGGCATTCTATGCCAAACATAGACAATAGATATAAAGCTTCTTAATTTAACCTTACTTTGTTTTGGTTAACATTCTGAATATTTAACATGAAGGCAAAACCTTCATTTCACACAGCATCTCTGAATTGCTTTGGTGATTTAAGTCTCTCCAGTCTGGTTTCAATTTCTACTTTTAAATCTTTCCATTTCTTCTTTTCAAGTATTCAAACCTAAATCTTAATTTACACATTGAATTTTAAATCAGAAAAGTTTAAAACAACACTCCAGTTTGTGTGTATGGGGTTTTGTCCTTCTGATTCTTCTTTAACTGTACAGAAAATATATTTCTGTAAATATAGTCTGCATTCTTTGACATGTTCTGTTCCTGCAGAAATGGCTTTGCTCTTTTGTGTACACATTTGCAAAAACTCCAGAACAATATTTAGACTTCTCTGTTTTAATGTGTGCAAACTCTTGGGCTTTTTTTTTTTTTTTTTCTCCACTAATCTGTGTTCATTTGAAAGGAATGCTTTTGCTTTTGCTATGTGTTTCTCTGATTTGTGGTATGGTAATGTTGTCCACTGGAGGGAAGTCAGCAGTGCAATAAAGCTTAATCTAGCTGCATTCTAGAATGGGATGAGTTCTTACAGTGTTTTCGAGTTTAAGTTTTTCTTCTGAATACCCAGCACAGGGCACGCAACACAACTAGAGTTAGCATAATAGAGTCTGAGCTGGACCACAGTGGCCACCCTTGACATGCCTGATGGGTTAGCCTTACCAACACGAGCACACCTGTAGCGTTTGAGCCTTCATAATTAATGGATCACAGGCAGAACTTGCTTGAGGGTGTCTCTCCCGTAGGCAGAGGAGAGAAGCAGGAGCTGCTTCTTTTCCTGGTATAAAATGATTTGCAGACCACACTCCACCACGTCAGCCTGTCTTTCCTGACTGTGAATGACCATTGCCTCCAGGCCACTTCTAGGAGTTTGATTTTTCTCTTTCCCTTGATTGTGCACTCCCCTTCTTCCTCTCTTGTATGTGGTAACCAAGTTGTCTTTACACCTCAGCATTTCACTGGGGTCTCTCCAGCTTGTGCTGTCATCTTGAGAATAGAGAGTGTCTGTTGTTTCTTCAATGACTATCAATGTGTCTGTCATTTCTCAGTTGAAAAAAATACCACCCAGGAGCAGTACCTGTTAGCAGAAGGTGATGATAAAGGAAAAAAAATGAGTTAGGAATACTGACCACATTCCAAAATAGAGTTTTTAAACTTCTGTACAAGAACAGTATTTCCATAAGTATATTTGCTATATAATTAAGCACAGGGCAACCTTCTCTGGGGAGTTTGGATGCTGAGAGGAGGGCTATATGCCCTGAATGATAGTGAGAGGCATTAATGCACAAGTTTTGAAGATCAGTCTTATTTGTCCAGGTTTTTTCCTTTCTATGGTATTTTCTCTTTCTGTACATTCTTGTGAATACACGTGGCCATTCTGGTTATTCAGAGCTCTATAGCTCGTGTTCTTTGGTAATATTGAAGGTAGGAAGACAAAAGATGAGATGCAAAGGAGAGAGTTTGTTGGGGAGGGAAGATAATTGAGAATTGCTGAGTAGCAAATGAGAAGTGTTTGCATTTCAATTGTAGATGCCCAAAAGGAGTGAGCTAAGTGAGAAAAGCCTCAGGTACCTTCTGTATTACAAGGTAAAATGCAGCTGTGTGTTTATTTACAGTGCTGAGAGTAACAGTTCTATTTATGTTAAAAGTTTTTAACCAGCTGACAGGGAATAACTTTGCCAATAAAACAATGAGCTGTACATAGCCTGCACAATATTCTGGAACTCAAAGAAAACAGTGATAGAAAAACTATTTTAGTTTTCTTCTCCAAGTTAGTAAATGAATCTTAAAAAATAAGGCTCTAAAGAGAGTAGATTCTCTGAAGCAAATCAGTTATTTCTGCAAAGCCTGGGAGTTTGTTAAGTAGTCCAGTAACGGTGTTTGTTAAAAGCTAAGCAAGAGAGTCCACAGTGTATGAAAATGGAGCAGAAAGCTATTTAGTGATGTGACCCTTATAGACTTCCACTTGTAAGGCTCCAGATGGGGAACAGAACTGAAGTATTTTAAATCCAGTCCAGTTAGAAAGGCGTTCTTTTGTAAACTGAACATATTTTCTTGCCACGAGCAGGGGAACAACCTTGTCTTCCTTGTATCTTAAAGTTGTTGGATCCTTGCCAGACTTCTAGTCATGAGGCAGTGTCACGCACACATCATTTTTTATTATTTTTTTAGTAAGGCACTACTAGCTTTATTTAAAGTTAGGATACAAGAAGATAAAGCTTTTCTTTATTCTGAATGCAAATTTATAGAAGCTAGACCACTTCAAATTCTCTATCTGAGGGAGAAATGCAAGTGTTTTCCCCTTAAGAGTGTGGCTCTGTGGCTCCATATGCATAAGTATGTAACAGACCTTGAGTTGTAAAATTATTGCCACCAGGCAAGGTAGCAGTTCAAGTCATTTGGTCATTAATTAGAGGTTTGTTTAGTTTTGGGGGGAAAGAGAGGGAGAATGTTTTTTTTTTTTTTTTTTTTTTGAAAAAAAAAAATAGGTAATGAGTTACTTGGCTTTTAGAAGGAATAAATGTATGTCTTGAGTTCATATATATCAGACAAGTTCTCAGCAAAATGTCAGAACAAAGGTAAAATCTCTGCATGAAAAAGCTTACTGTGTAGGAGGACTTTTATGCAGTAGATCAGCAGCGCTAAGCTAGAAATTGCAATAGTTAATTCTCTGTGAAGTTCTAATGTGAGCCTGTCACACCAGAAGCTGTGTGCTGAAGTTCTTCTTGCCTGGCTGAGGAATACTCAAAAAACATTTTTCTTGGGTAAAAATGTTCCTAGAAGGATGCATGTAAAATAATGGAATGTGTGGTAGTGATGTTTTTGGGAAGGAGAGTGGAAGTTTGCTGCAAGGGGTAGGAAGTGACTTTGCATCATACAAAGTCAGGTTGGTAACCAGTATCCATTGCAATTGGATATAGGATTGAAAGAACAATCAGGCATATCGGAAAGAATAAACAGAAGTGGAAATATTTGATTGCCAGGATGGATGAAGGTAGTGGGGTGACTCGTGATTTGGAAGAGGGATTGTTTGTATGGAAAGGGTTCATAGCAGCTGTGTGTGTACTTAGTAGGAATTAGAAAAAGTAACAGAGGAAGTAAGCAGTAGTTTAGGAACTTCAGAAGAAAGACAATCAGAGCTCAGACAAAGGTTTCAGCCACAGGGAGCGAGAGAAGGGACTTGCTTATTTTTTGAGAACATTCTGTTGTAAAGAAGGAATCAAAAGGACTTGGTAAAATATTCAGAGTGGAGAGAATAATGACTGCAAAATGATAGACGTGTTGTTCTGACAAACACAAGGATATTGGAGCTATAAAAGCATGGAAAGTTGTTTTTGAATGAGGACAGCCGCTGTGAGGTTATAAACATTGTAAGCATTATAAACTTTGGTTGTAAGTATAGTTGAACAGAGCTAAATATTCCCACTGAAATTGCCAAACTGAAGGTCCTGGTATTTAAGTAGGTGTGACATAGTAAATTGTAGCTCATAACTGGCATTTCTACCTTTCTCCCTTGTTTATACCTTGGAGCTAGGGAGGAAGGACTTTAAATAAGCATTTAATAAAAACATTTAGCTTGTATAGGCCAAGTGCACAGCTCTTCTGAATGCAGAAAGCAAAAAGAATTTGCATAAGTGTGACAAGAAAGATGGTAGCTTGCAGTAAGAGCTCACTTACATGATCAAATTACTGTTCAGTTAATGAATGCCTGACTTTAAATGTTGATAGTGTGACTGCCACAGTATGGCTGAACTTTGTCTTACATCTTTAAATATTGGCATAGGAATATTCACAAACTGCAGTGGATTCTCTCTCTTAGATTCCACATAGACTTTTATACTTACTGAAGAAAGAAAAACGAGAAAAGTGTATTCAGTTTTATTCAAATTGCCTACTTTGAGTTTAGCTAACTGTTCATGAGAATATTCAGCATTTTTAGCAGAGAAAAGACTTCTTTTCACCACCTCCTTTTTAATGTTAATAGCTTGAACTCTGTGATTAACAGATTAACACTAAATCTTGAACTGATGTTTATGTTTGAAGGCCTGATTTTTTTTTCTCTACATTTATTTAAAAACAAATTGTATTCTTTTGTAATTAGGTACATGTTAGAATCACTAAGACTATTTAGCGAGTAAAATCATGCTTAGGTATGAGGCAGAGCTGAACCTAAATCCTGCCTGCACTTTTTCCCATCCTTTTCCATCTGTTCAAAGAATAATGAAAAGGTCCAACTTTTGTTGATGATGGAATTACATTCTCACAAACTTACAAAGCAGAAAAAGCTTCAAAATGAATTCTGTCTTCTTTGGGTAACTGTGGAGATGACTACTATAATTATCTGTGAAGGAGTTTTTGCACTGTTCCTACTGAAATACAAATGTAACATAAAGTACTGAGCCCTTGATCAAGATTCTGCACACCATTGAGTGAGCAAAGTGACTCTTTCTTGGCGATCATTTACAGGTGCTTCTTTTTTTCTGAAAGAATACTAAACAGTTGTTCTCTCCCTGCATGGCTGAATTTCACAACAAAGAAACTAAACATTCTCCCTCTAAATTCCTTTTATTCAATATTAGCTGCAAACTGTGTGGCACACTGCACAGCCTTGGTCAGTTTGTTGAGGAAAAAATTCATTTTTCACACTTCTTCTGAATAGCTTAAGTTATATTGAAAAGGCAGGATGTTAATTGCTTGTCCGTGTTAAATCACTAATATCATACTGTTGGAGTTGATTATTTAATATATCAAAAATATCATACATTATTACAGAGTTGATTGTTTACTGTATCATAAATGTCATACATTATTACTTCTAACAGTCTGTTCCCTTACCCAAACATAAAATGCTAATATACTGAATCCCATGCATTTACCTAACAGAAGTACTGAAGTTATGCTAACAGTACTTTCTGAGTCCTCAACAAAATCTTAGGTTATTGTACTACTCCAATATGGCCTATATTAATAGACATTTGAATATCTTTTAGAAAAACCTAAGCCAGATCTTAAGCATGTTTATATGAAACTTGAACAGCTCAGTTGGCTTTTTGTGTTTTGCAGCAGCTTTACAGTCTGATGAGAAAAATGCTTGTTTATTAAAACAAGTTCAGTGCACAAGGAGAAGTGGATGGATATGGGAATGTCCTCTCAGCTTCTGTCAAGACAGACTGTGAGTAGTAAAGGATGATCTTACAACTAAATTGCATGAGCGACAGGTTTTTATATCAGATTTTATATGCCCTCCTGCTCTTCTTTGAGGAAAAAGAAAAATCCTATGGGATTTTGTCCAGACCATGTAAATCAAAATTTCAAAGCTAGGCACTTACTGATAAGTATTTAGATCCATGTCTAGTCAAAAGGTTGTCTCTCTGCATAATATCATCCAGCTAAATGTTAGGTGTCTATGCTCCTTTCTTAATAAATGAAAAGAGCTAGGCTGTTCATGCAAGGCAGGGAAGTCTCTTGAGATAAGTGAGATGAATGCATTACTAATGATGCTTATCTGTCTTTCTGTGAGCTCTCTGGCAGTTAGACGGCTAAACTTAAATGAAGTGAATATCTTCTATGATGAAAACCTTCTTGAACAAGTATCTAAAAATAAAAGTGATAGATAATGTACTTTCTCAAACTCATGCCAACACATCAGTTTTACTACCGTTTGCCGTTACCATAGTATCCAGGCACTCTAGGAATGCATAAGGTGCTTGAGGATATATAAACACAGAAAAACCAGTCCTAACTACAGGAATTTACACCCTAAATATAAATCAAGATGGACAAAGAAAACAGATGGGTTAAAAGAAGCAGTGAGAATGTCCTGGTCTGTAGTAATAGCAGCCCATCAACACCCCAGTAGTTTTTCAGGCATCATAGCAGAAGAGTTTTACAGAGTGAATTGAAAGTTAGAACTGTAACTTTGAGAATGTTTCAAAGGAGTGCTGCTGAGCGTAGAGAGGCACAGAGACATAAACTTGGAAAGTAAATATGTGGTCACTGTGAACTGATGGTAATTTCAGACCCTAATTTAAAGCAGGGTCACCTAGAGTTGGTTTCCCAGGCCATGACTTCAAGTATCTGAAAGTATAGAAGCTAGTATTTGACCACCCTCACAGACAAAAAGTGTTTTCTTAAGTTCAAGTTGAATTTCTTGTATTTCAGCTTGTCCTGTCCCTGGTCACCACTATAAAGAGCCTGGCTCCTTCCTTGTCTACTTCTTACAGATTTTGGCCCGACAGAATCCAGAGAACTGAACTGAAGTATCAACATAGTGAATTTAGGATGGCATTATCCCCATATCATTCTTACTCCAGTTTTCTTAGTCACCGACTATGTCAGGCATACCCAAATAGATGTTAATTTCATCACTAGGGGGTGCATATGACTTCTGTGTAATATCTTTAAATGAAATTTTCACTAATGTCATGTACAACTCCTGCTGAAATTGATGAGCAGAACTGAACGTCATGAGTATGGAAAGTAGCAAAGAGTTAATTTGGCAGTTGGTGGATCCTGAGCTAGAAAGAGGACGCGTTGGTTCCAGGAGAGAAAAGCAGGCTGCCTGATGTCCTGCCTGCTGCACTCTGGATGAGGAACAGCAAAGGTGGCACCTTCTCTGATGCACTGCAAGTTACACAGCTGGGAGGGGCTGGAGTGCAGGGTGGGATGGGCAAGAGAGAGACAAGGGTGGCAGCAGACACTCTGTGGCAGGAAGGAGATTGGAAGACTCCTGAATAAGCATGGGGCCAGGTTGTTTCCAAGGTCAGGAAGAGGAGACGCAAAGAAAATGGATGGAAGTGAAAGTGGAAAGCCCTTCTATATGCTCCCTTCAAGAAGCAGATGCAGCATTTACATGTAAGGCGCTGAGTGATTTGAGTTCCTTTGCACTGAGCTGTAGTTATTTTGAGCATACCCAGGTGGTGTAAGTACTGACTACGAGAAATGCACAGAAGTTTCATCTGACGTCTGATGCTCCAACTGATTAAAACTCTTCAAAGTAAAAACTACTTTTTTTCAGCATATGCAACTTGACTAATAAGAAAATGAAAGCTCCTGCAGTTTCTTGACCTCCTGAAATGGCACTGCGTGGGAGCTACACAATACACACACAATGCCAAAAGATGGCAACCTTAGGCTTCCAAAGTAAGTCCCTCTGCTGAACAGCTCTGCAGCTCTAAACTGTTTTCAGTGGTGAACATTAGAAACTTCTGGGTTCTCCCAGACTGGTCTTATTTTTATCCCTCTATCCTATTTTCCATAGTTTTTCTACATATAAAACTGAGTTTATGTGACTCAGTTAAAAAATGGGCAACTTCCCAAATGTATTTGTGTGCTTGAGGGAGGGAGAAGATAGGAAACCTTAGATCTGCTATCTCTGGGCTTCAGTCTTTGACTTCTGTTATTTACAGCAGTGAGGCTCTGCTGTCAATCTGTGCTAAAATGATGTAAATACAAAGGGATGCTGAGGTTTGCTTCTGTGGCACAACGATCAAGCATAGACAGTCCAGGAACTAAATAACTTGAACACTGTAATATATTTGCTGTTATCTCACTGAATTATTTATATTATTTATATTTATTTTGTTACTTTATACACACTGCATGGTCTTATCCCTATCAGTAGTCTTAAAATGGAAATTACTGCTGTTTTGAAACCCTGTATAGCTCTGAGTTGGTACATGTTTTCAACTGAGACATAATAATGCACACAGACTCCTTGTATTCATTCTCATGTTTTCAAAAATCCATCTTTTTTCCTGGTTGTTACTTGTCTTCTGATTTGATCTCCATGTCCAATTCCCACTTTGTTGTTGTTGCTGCTGGTTTTGTTCATGTATTTTATTTGTGAGTAGATATGGGCAGAAACTTCACACACCATTTCATTGAAAAATGCTGTTATTTTGGAGTGTTTTGTCAAATTGTAGTTTTGACTGAAATTACAAAAATGGGAAATTCTGATGCTGCAGTTTAAATTCTCTGTTTTGATAACAAATGCTGCTTTTGTATTGTAGGATCTTTATTTGATAGAAAATGAAGCATCTTGCTTGTTTTCAGAAGTCATGTCTGGAGACCATGAGCTTTGAAGTTCCATCTTGGTTTGGCTTAAAAGCAGATTTTGAAATCTCAGCATTTGTGAAGCAGAAATATCTTTCTCCAGGCAGCTCTAGCAACAGGGTCACAATCTGAGCCCAACTCTGTTTTATGCCAAAGCTTTTCACTTCTGTGATCGTTCATCTGTTTCTTCCCTTCTGCCATCCAAGGATAAAAAAATTGTATCTAATTTTGGTTGTTTCAGTTCCTTATGATTTTCCCTTCTTTACTCATGCTGCAACACTGTAGGGAGGTAAGCACTGGCCTAGGTTGTCACTGTCTTTCCTTCATGTGAGCAGCAGGACTAGCAGAGAATGCTGAGGGTGGTTCTGCTGCTTTTTACTTTTGTGCAGAAAGCTTGTGGTTTTAGTGTAGCCCTTGGGGATATTTTCCTCCCGTAATGCTGGTGGCTCAGTCTTTAAATGAGTGCAATGCCCTAGTCATTCGGTATCATTTCATGTTACTCTTTTCTCCTTAGTTATTTTTGCTGTCTGTATAGGTAAGATTTCAAGTCTCTGTCTTGTCTCTATCCAGTCTGTCCTGTGCCGCAGCCCTTAAGTACGTTTATCCCTGTCACACCTGTGGAATAGAGAGCTTATGGTCCATCTGCTTTTATGGAAAACTTAGCTTTGCAGGGGCAGAAATCTAGATGAAATAGAGCGAAAAAATGGAAAATGGGCTACTGCGCATAATTTTCAGGAGATGGGGCCCTGATTACCTCTGTTAAACATTTGGGGTGACATATGTTGCATATGGCGAACGGTGATCCGAAAGAATCGGCATCCTCAACAAGACTCTGAGGCAATTAATGCGAACAGCGATGTCTCTGAAACCCTGCCTCCTTCTGCAGCTTTGGCATTTAGCTCTGTGTGGGCAACAGCACCTCCTTCATTGGCACACCGCCGCTCCTGCTGGTGCAAGCAATGCCTGTTCTCTGAGCTCCAGGCCATGCTTTTATCCTTCATTTTGTGAAGCACCCTGTGCTCACGCTGTAGTTCTGCTGTGTTCTCAGTGCAGGCATTATGTTCCTTGGGCACCTGGGGCCCGGGGTCTCCAGTTAGGATAGGCAAGTGACACAGCTGCCGAGATGCTTCATTTTGTGCTTGCACTGAAGCAGATTTTTAGAAAGCTTTCAGGTTTAACTGGAAAGTGCCCCTTGGAATAAGCAGTTGCAATGGTCTGGTTTGTAGTTTAGGAGCTGCAGTATAACTGTGGAGATATTTAGGGTCTCTGCTGTATGTAGCCTTAAGCTGGCTTCCTTTAACTCCTGTCTGCATAGGGCTGCATGTGAGTGCCCATGCTCTTTCCCTGCTCCTTTGCCTATTCTATTTCTGAATCTGCTGAGAAAAAATATAATAAATCACTTACTAGTCATCATTTCTGTAATACTTTACCTGATAGTCAGGTCTCTGTAATACTGCTCGTCATTATAACAGTTTCTTTCAGTCATCCAGCTTGTTTTAAATCTGCATAACTTCTTTCTACAGAAGATAATTAGCTTTAATTTTAAGCATAGGATTTTTTATGAAGTGCTGTCATTATTGAACCTACTGCTTTTCATTCATCGAGGATCAGAATTTAATAGAGCTCTCCTACCTCCTACAAGATTTTGTATTTAAGTGAACAATTTTTTTTTTCTCCACACTTCTAAATGTACCCCCTTGGCTCTGTATTTTTCTCTTGAGGATGCTGGGCCACTTGCAACAATTATGCATTAATTCTTGCTTCATTACATTTCTTTATAGTACAGACTCTGCGAAACAGTCTCAGAGTTTCAGGGGAGACTGTAGAGGTACATCTGATGGCAGGATTTTACCCATAAAATGAGATATATGGTCTCTCATCAAACTGTCTATCAGCAGACTAATTTCAGTTATACTCGTTGTTTTACAGTGATTAAGTAAATCTCTGTTCAGAGAAAATACACTTCCTTATTCCGATATCTATTTTTTCCTAAAAATCTCCTGAACTCCTGAAATCATCGTGGCAAAATACTCATTTCTACATCTTTTGCTTGGCAAAAAAATGAAACTAGCAGATGATTTGCCATCCAAGGCCTGAACAAAATTTCAAAATGACTTAAGATTTCCCCCTGCAGAAACTTAATTCTCTCCATTATTATCGGCATTTCTGCTGCGCACGTAGCCCCTCTCAAACTTCACTGGGGATAGTTTCCATGGGAACCAGAGAATGAGAACTGATGAGTCTCAAAACAGTCAAATAATAATCTTGCTTTTTACCAGTGGGCAAAGATTTACTTCTCCAGTGTTTAATGGAAGGCACTAGAGCTTATTATGTTTTGAAGGAGAGGGAAAAAAAAAAGCATCTGTCAGGAAGCCAAGTCTGCATTGTATATCTTTAGGCTTTGTGCTAGCTGTAGTAAAAGGCAAACCAGTACATTCTCCTGTGCTTTTAGATTTCCTGAGTGATGGAAAGGGAAAGTCTCTTCCTCTGGTGAATCCAAGGCAGGGGGAGATGAGGAGAGAGTTGTAGTCACCGAGAGGGGAGCTGAGATGTCTGCTAGAGGTACAGGGGCTCTTCATGAACACAACACTGCTGAGTGATCCTGCAGGAATCTTGGGGACAATGTACAGATGCTGGCTCTGTACATCCAGAAGAGAACCGCCCAGGCTTTTGCACAATGCTGAGTGCACCTTACCATGGCCTGTATAGCCTACAGCCAGGCTGTTCATTGTGGCTGTGGTTCCAGGACAGGGAGCAGACTTCCCCAAGACTGGTGGTAGGCAATGGATAAAGTCGCACTGAATTCCAGGTGAGGTGCTTTGCTAAATTCCCCAATAGTTGACTAGCTAATTTCCAACATCTTCCTGAAGTACTGAGGATACCTGTGAAGATACCTCACAAAGATGAGAACAGAGTTTCACTCTTATGGAGATACCACATGGAAAGGAAGGAGAAATGTCTGCTCTTTTTAAAATCTGTGATACCTGTTATGAAAGATGTTCTCCAAAAGGAAAAGGAATCATAAAACCTGTAGCAAAATTCCAGTTGTTCATCAATGCTTATATATAGACTAGAACTATATTCCTTTCAGAGACCTATTTGACTAATACTATGGAGTTTTAAAGTAACATAATTCAAAACTTGAATTATAAGAGGCTAAATGACAAGATACGTTTTAAAAAAATGTTTTCTCTTAAATTCATTTTTATATTCTTTATCATCTTGTCATTTTCTATTATTTTAGGGCCTAAATACTTAATATGCAGTTTTGTGTAATGATTTGATTTCTATTTCATAAACATAGAGATAAAAAAGAGAAGTACATACATAAAACATTATTACATTGTTTGGAAAAATAAAGATATTTTTTCCAGATAGTTGAAAACTGTTGTTATTTCTGCTTTGTATATTAGATCAGACATAGATGTGATTAATGATTTAATCCAGTGTTTAAATTAAGAAATCCCATTTCTGTTACCAGTAATTAATATGTTTTAAACACTGAAGGCAATTACTGCATTTGAATTCAGGACAAAAATGTGTTTTTTTTTCTCAGCTTGTGGGTGGAGCTAAAATAAAACGAGTTGTTTGCCTTAAAAAAGTGTAAAGAATTTTTCTGTATTAAAGCAGTATTTTGATGGGCTTATGAGATAAAAACCCAGTTGTATTACTATCAATATCAAGGAATGGCAGATACAGGAGCAGGATGAGGTGGAGATGAAGTGCAGGTAAGGAAGGCGTGGTTCTGTTGAACTGATATGCTGTAACTTTGTGTTGCTTTATTTGGGCACCCTTAGACATACAAAGAGACTTTTCAGGCAAGAAGAGGTACACTTTAAAAGTGCAACATACTGCTAATTTCATTTTTGAATTTTAGTACTGCATTTAATATTTTAACTCATTTCTGTGTTGAATTATTGCTCACAGGTCTGGTGATTGAAGGTTAACACAAATGAAGTGTATTTCCCTATTTTTCATGTCTAACAGAGTTCATTCTCTGAGTCCTAGACTGAAACAAGCGTTTGCCTGGTTCTTACATCTGCTGTGAGCCCCGTAGTAGGTCCAGCTGCCAGAAGCAGAGGATATCAGACTCATGGTGTGGGTTGACCAGCCAACCCGACCGAAATGATGCTGGGAAAGAGGCTGCTCCCCTTTCTGACAGCCTGTAAACAGGCATATGGTTTTTTGTCATGGATGCAGAGTCTGATAAGGAGCACACAGACACTAGTACTGGTAGGCTACTTAGCGCTCTGTTCCCTCCTGTTCTCTGAGCTAGATCCTTTAATTGTTGATCACTGACACTTAGGCATAGTGATTATTGCAGGAGAAACCAAAGACTGTTGCCACTGATGAATCATAATTCTCGAGAACTTTTTTTTTGTTTTGAAGATATCAGAACTGCTCCTTATCTTGAAGGTCTGGGTGGTGCAGTGAGAAAGAATGGAAAAATAATCATATAAAACCAGTAGAAATAGTGATGTCTCCTTAACATCTGATAGAAGATAGATAGAGGAACAAAGGACAGGGCTGATACGGCTGACATTTCATCACAGCGTGCCCAAATCAAACAGCACCGTTTCCTGGGAGATCAAACAATGCTGCGTACTTATTAATCACGAGAGGAGCTCTCTGCTGTTCTCACAAGTCCTCTGAAACCTGTCTAACTCAAGTGGGCGAGGATCAGCCCACCCGTGACAAACTGCTGCGGCTTTATCCTACACACTGTATATTATCAAAAAATGTTATGTCTGCTCTGAACAAAATGTCCAACCGTGACAAATGTGGGCAGTGCTCCAAGAAAGTGATCATGTCTTCATGAGAAGATTGTACTTAAATTCAACCTTGAGGTTGGTTAATTCATTTTAATTAGACTAATCTGCAGACCTGTATGAGACGCTCATTTTTTTTGAGCCCCTGTCACGCTCACTGAAATAAACATTTTGTGCAGATTAATGTGCTGCTAACTAAGGTGGTCTGAAATCACATCTGAAATGTACACTGTTCTTCTCTAGTAACTGTGGCTATATGCTATGGTGTTCTTTACCTGAGCTCCCACTGTTCATTACAAAAATGTAGAAGCTCTAGGAAACCTTTCGCCAAAGTACCAGGACATCCTTCCCACCCAGAGAGCTTCTATGACAGATGTACTTGTGTAGATCTGGCTTATTAATGCATGGCTTTATCATTCCTAAATTGCACATGATATGCCTCACTGCTGGAATGCATCCTATTTTGATACAGCACAAGTCAGAGTTAACAATGCAGCTCTCTTCATTGCTGAAAATCTTGATAAATACTAATACAGAATTTGCTCTTTTGTAAATGTTGTATCTCAGTGGAAGGCAGAACTATCAGATATGCTTTTTTTTTTTTCTTATCCATCCAAGGAAGGGATGTCTTCTCAGTAGGTAAACTAGGATCTAAGAGTCTTTGAAGAATTACAAGCATCAACAAATTTTATAATCACTAACAATCTGTTTTCTATTTGCTTGCTTTCTGATATGACACATGATTGTCGATCATGTTTGTTTTATGGTGTTTTACTATTTGAACTTCCTTACGAGATGAAAAGCTTGCAGGGGCTTTTGAAATGTAGGCTAGGTTAAAGAAAGGGCTGTGCAGAGCCTTGCAAGAGTCACTTATAAGCAGCTTGTTACTGTGACATTCATGCTGATGTCTGTGGCAAGTTTTTAGCTGCAAGATTTACAGTGGATATTTTAAATAAAAAAAGTCAGATTCCCAGTGAACGGTAGAAATACTAAAGCAGAATTATTGTGATGACACAGCCAGACAGGTCTGTCAGAGAAGTTGTACAATCGATAGGTATACAAAGATTAGGCTTAGTAAGATTATCACAATGGAAAGATAATGAAAACAAATGGAAATGCACACCAATATCATAGGCTTGCAGTAAACTCCACAAGGTGCAACCTCCAGAAAGAGATCCTTTCTCAGTGGCAGTCAGCCCTTAAATGGGATCTAGGAGAGCTGCAGCCAGGTTTCCACCCCTTCCAGTAGCACAGCTGAATTGCCTTCACCTGTACTCACAGGGCTGACTCAGTGCTTGCCTCAGGTGGTCAATCAGAGGTTCAGGCTGTGATCAACAGTTCCCATATAGAAGTCTTGTGTACTTGTTTATGTCATCTTGTATAAAACAATAATATTTCTATTATTTGTTTAGATGATGCAATGAATGTGATATGTTGTCTCTTCCAGTGATGCATGCCAGATATATTTTACTCCACAGAAACCTTTGAGATGGCTATCAGAGAATTTGGCAAGAAGTTGCTTCATGAGCATTAAGGAGTCTTTCACACAAGATGTCCCTACTTGTGGAAGTTATTAAGTCTATGAAAACTTAAAAAGGTAAGTAAGATGAGATAAGAGGGGAAAATGAGTGGTTTTAGTGTCAATACAGTTTGACTCAAACTTTTAAAATGGTGGGAAACAGCTAAAGGATTACAACACATCTATCATCGCTCCAGCTGCTGTTTAAACAGTTTTATTTCTTTTTGCTGTCTTTGGTAGATCTTGTAACATGTATAACATAGCCGCCCAGGATTATTTTAACTACATAAGTATCAAATGATACTGTCTGTGTTTGAAAAAGCACCCAGTCCTCGGCTTACTGTAGCACTTACTGAGTTAAACTTCCTGAAGTCCCTTATTTTAAGGAAAGAAAGGAGTGTCAGACCAGAAGATCCTAAAGCACTGGACAAAGAATTTTGTCAGGAACAAGGAAAAGCAGCGCCCAAGAAACAAATGTGATTCAGCGTGTTGGAAGCCTCACATTCCCCAGATCTGATCGGTTCCTGATTTCACTGAAATTAAAGGCTGTCTTGTGTTCGGTTTCTGTCACAGGGGAGTTGGGCTCACAGGAGCTGAGCAGATGCCCTGGTGATCCTCTAGTTAAGCTGTTGCAGAATGACTCAAGTGACTGACGTGTCTGAAAGAGGATCTAGTCTAATAAGTGGGGTTGCATTTTTGTCCTTGGTAACATGGCTGTGTCTTACACAGCTGTCTGCTGGAGATTTATACTGTGCTCTTTTCAAATGTTCCCATCAGCACTCCCACTCAGGCACTAGGCAGACTGAGTCCATGGCTGTGTTTTGGGAGACTTGTACCATGGTGTCAGACTTCCTTGACCTCTCAAAACAAAGGCCCAGATAAAAAAGTTCTGCTGGCTTCCCCTTCTTGTCTGCTTTTCCTGCAGTGGCACTATGTACCTAACCCTGTTCTGTGTGCATGAGTAAAGAGAAAAGAACAATACTGAAAGCTTAGCTGCCCCTTGTTTGGGCAGGCAAAGCTGCAGATTCTTTGCTTAAGGGCCATAGAGATTACCTCCTTCTTCTTTTCTCTATATAATCATGGCATCCCAATGTGGGATGTGCAGAGTCTTTCTCATGCTGCTCTATTCTTTGTAGCCTTGTTGTATGTGTTGGGATAAGATGATGCCAGAGGAGGTGCTTAGTAGTTAGTATTCCCTGTGTGTTTACTGTGAGCTGTGGTTTTCTCAGCTAAGAGGTAGCAGGGGAAATGGAGAGTTCCTACACCTAGCTATTGTGAAACAGGTTATACTTTTTTTTTTTTTTAATGGTGATTTTGCCACACTTTGGCATATGTGTGGAAATGGATCTATGGCAGAACTCCTGATTTTGGTCTGTATCCATTTCCATTCAGTAAGTTTGAGAAGAGTGAAAATTTCACTTTGGGTTCTGGTGTGGACTTCACTGAAGTTGTTTATGTGGACTTGACAACTGGAAAGGTTCATTATTCAAACATTTCATTTCCAGAACTATTAAATAAATAAATAGATAAATAAATAAAAGGACCTGAGAATGGGCAAGGTTTATTATTTAAACATCTTTCCAGATCTGTCTGTGACCTATCAACTTATGAACCTGTAACTAGTGCTGCTGTTTTCATTGTTTGCATTGGGTCCTGCATAGGGTGCTGGTCCATCCTCTGCATGTGCCCTGTGAGAGCTGCAGGTGCCATCGGCGTGGCTGCTGCCAGCATGACCTTTGCAGGGAATGGAGAAAGGAGGGCCCAAGGAGCCTGTTGCTCTGTTGCCTATGGGTGCTGGGGATGTTCCTGCTGTGGTGGGCCAGCTATGAAAGTGGGTACTGTGTGAGATGGAGGAGTAGAAGTGGCAGCCGAAGTCTGGCTGCTGCTTGGTGGCAGCAGAGAGGGAGCCACAGACTGACACGTTTCCCTCTGTGCTGCTGCAACGGGGTCTGGCAGGGTTGAAGCAGTGCCAGCTTGGGTGGCAACATTCTTTGTGCAGTTGTGTGGTGAGGGGCCCGTGGGTACCACTGTCTCTGTCCTTTTCTCCTTTTCTGCTGCTCCTATCTTGCCCAGCAGCTGCTCCCCACATGGGCTGGGCACCTGGGCTGCTCCTCAGGTGGCTCTCGTTCAGGTCTCCCTGCAGGGCAGGGCAGCAATCTCTCCTCTCTTCAGGCAGCTCTTCTCTGGCAGCATTTGAACAGTTGTGGCTCATCTCTCTTGAGCGATATTAAAAGAATAACTAAAAAATGCAAAGGAGAAGAATTAGTTCCTATCCATTTGGGACTGAAAGACAGCAAGATACAGGAAGTAAGACTTCTAATTGCTAAAGACAAATAAGGATATCAAAAGGGTCTATTGGTCAGCTTAATCCTAGGGCTTAGGCTGACTAAAACAAGATATGTTGCAAATGTATTGAAATAAATAGATTAATCATATCCTGATTTATTTATCTTTCATTCCGTGGGTTCAAATTGGGCTATAAGCCAAATCTGTTTAATCCATATTTCTACTATTCAGCAGTGCTACCTCTAAAATACCTGGAAACAGATCAGAGCATTTACTATCATCCTCATCTCCTCTACTACCAAGGCTTATTTTATTGGAATCTCCACCCCCCCTCCCAGAATGCTGTGAGTTGGTTGGTTGCTGTGAGCAACTGGCATACCTTCCTGTGAGCAGCAACAGCTGGAAATTCAGAACTGATGGAGACCTTTTTCAGTTACATTGTATTTTGGTGAATCCATGTAGATTAAGTTGACCAGTGAAGCTTTTCATGTTTTGGTCCAAAAAGCTCTCCGAGGTTCTTTGCTTCACAGTACAGTGGGGTTGGACTTGATTATCCTTGTAGGTCCTTTCCAACTTGGGATGTTCTGTGATTTCAATGACTTGAAAATTAGCACCAGCTCTAATTTCTAATTTCCTACTACTTGCTACTGATTAAATATACAAAATCAGCTTGCAAAAGTGTATATAGTTTTAAAGAAAATATTATCTTCCATTACTTGGTTACTTGTACACTTCAGTTTGCATAGACTGGGCATAAGAGAATCAATTACATCTAAATAAGCTGTGTTAAATAAATACGTATAAAACTAATTCACTTCTCTAAAAGCAGTGAAGAACAACCAGAAGTGCATGAGATGTGAAACAGTTTCCAATTTAAGATGAATCTCTTCTTTTCGAACATTTTAAATCAGTGTAGACTGCAACAATTACTTTAAAAACAGTGTCTGTTCTGTGATGAGTTATTGTCTGCTCTCAGAAGATGGAAAGTTAAGCTGACATTTTCTTAAACCCAAGATTACCACACTAATTTTGAAAACTTAATTCTCTTTTTTTAATATAACTTTTTCTTCTCTTGTTTTCTTCTTCAATTTTGAGCCTTCCATGTGAAACACAGACTGTTCTGTATGTGTCCTCTTTAAAATTTCATGTGCTACAGATGAATCAGTTAGTGAAGAATTCATGACTCATTCCTACAACAAAATGTCATGAACTTCCCCACCTATGCGGCCTGATCATCACACCCCTACTGATTTATCTCCTTGCAAACTTTCTGATTCCTTCTATTAAAAGTTCTGATTTTTCTTTCTGGTGTTCCATCCAGAAGAACCTTATTATTGATTTTTTGCTGAGAGGAAAGTCATGATAAAACTGAAGATTTCCAGGATTACACTATCTAACTACAAGGATGGCTGGTATGTATCATGGGTCATCATATATTCTGTTGTACAAGGTATTACAGGCAGTGTTAATCTGAGAAATAGTGTGTATCTCTGTAGCTCTATTAATAGCAGATGGTTGGGTATCTGATTTCAAGTTTAGGTTTTGCTTTTTTCTTATTTCATGCTTGTACACGCTAAAAATGAGATGGAGAAGACTGTAAATTAAACAAAGCTCAGTGATTTTCCATTGAGTGCTGAATGAAATGGCTTATATCTACCAGGACAGTCTGGGGGGGAAGGGAAAAGAGTGAAGTTAGGTAAACAGTCAATCTTGTTGATGTGCAAAGTAGCTGAAATCATTTCTTCTTGCAGTAATATGGGTTGAAAGAGCAAAGGTTTAAATGAAAGAAGTCAGAAAAAAAAGTGAAGTCCCCAGCCTTGAGATTCTGCATCCCTGAAGTTCCTGCTAATGTTGGTTTCCAGGCCATAGATCAGACAGCAGAAAGGATAAGCGCCGTGTATAAATAAATATATGGAGGAAAACAGTGTAAGTTTGTTCATACTGGAGTGGGATTACTTGGAGATCCCGAAGTGACTTGTATGGCCTGTCTTTTGATCATTACAATGTTTCTTTTCTAATGGTTGGTAGTTACATGAGATACACACTCTCCATTGGAGGATGCTTTACTTACCCTTTAACTTATCCAAACCCCAGTTTTATTCAGAGTATTAAAGTCCAATTAGTAATACATCTGTATTTCCTTAATAGAACATCTCCTTTGTCCCCTTCCCTAGTTGAGATCAGAAAGTTGGCCTAAAAAGAAGTAGTTGAGCCTTATGCGGGTGTTGTCCGTATTTCTCCCTTTATAATAGAGATTACTAAAATCAGCTTTCTGACAATCTCGTGCTCTCAGCAGTCTGGGACATTTGCAGACATTTCCCTTTCATGTGATGAGGGTGGTTCAATACAGTCGGAAACACATTCTCCCTTCTGTTTACCCATCCACAGCACTACTGAACATCCCACAATTTTTAAACATAATGAATTAAAGAAAACTCCAGAATAATTTGAGGACTTAATCTTTACCTTGAGAAAAAGTAGAATTTAGTGTCTTGACACAACGTGAATTTTACAGTAGTTAAGACAGCAGAATTTAACATTTTCTCTTTCCAAATAAGGAAATTTTTTTTCCCTGTTGTCACTGTTGTTCTTTTAAATTTCAAACAGCCAGTACACCAGGCCAACCTTGTGTGCCCTGTGTTCTGACTTTGATGGCTTTTGTATTTAGAATTCATAAGAAGTTCCCTGTTAGAAAATGCACCATCCATGATAATGCCATCATCCACTAGCCAGGGAGGAGGGAGAAAATGAAAACCAGAAGAAAACCAAATCCCAAACTCCCTTGCTTGGTGCAGGCTCCTTCCAGCAATCCACAAATCTTACTTGGGCATCTGGCAGGGACTTGGCAGCTTTGCAGTTGTGGGAAGTGAAAAATGATCACAGTTAAACTTATGCCTAGCATTCTCTTCTTTTTTACAAAGACAGTAAAATAGTAATGTGGTACCCATTCGCAGGCATGCGTCTATGTATAGCATTAGATGGCCTCTCCACAGCACTTACAAACTGCTCAGAACACCATGCATGGGCGAATTGTAGTGCTGGTGAATTTAGGTTTGATCTCAACTCCCACTCTCTCAGCTGTTTCTGAAGACTTGGTGCACTGTGTTCTTTTTCCTTCTCTGAATGGCACTGCGCATTACTAGTAGTAGCACCATGAGCTACTACTACCTCATACTACATTGAATATCCACTTACTTTTTTTCTTACAGTGAAATAAATAAGAGGAATTTTGTTACCTGGTCAGATTAGCCTCTTCAATACCTCTAAATGGTCTTGTATTGCAGTTGTGCAAAGCTGACTGAACAGACTCTCAAACACAGATCAGGAAAGTGCTCTTCTCCCCTCCCTCTTTCCCATCTCAAGAGTTTGCTTGTTGTTTGTGGGGTTTTACCCTTATCCCATCCTCTGAGTAATCTAGGAGGAGCACTGCCATACAAGCTAATCATTCCCTCATTGCGTGAGCCTCCTCTTTCCATGTACTCTTTAAAAACTTCTTTCCCTGTTCCAAGTATGAGGCAAGCTGGAGCTTTTCAAGTGCTAAGCAAAACTGTCTACCTACAGCACAATTTTTTTTCAGACTGATTGGATGGTATGGCTATGAAACAACCCTACCCAAGTGCAGACGGTGATTTCATACCTGGTGGGAAAGGCAGACACTGGAGAGAATACAGTGTTCTAGACATAACTGCTACGGAGATATAAACGCATGAACTTCATTCCTTATTTTTATCAAAAATCTGTGTGATGTCAAGACACTTAACAGCTAGCACACCATGCACTCCAGTATTTTGTTGTTCATGTGCATTCCTTGCTGGCCTTGTTTGCACTGTCATAGTTAAGGCATTGGCATAAATCTGGAAGCCGCCTGTGTGAAGGCATGGAAACATGCAGCTTCTTTATCTCCTTATTCCAGAGATAACATCCCTCATCTAATCCATTTTATTCTTTATCTGAAAACTAACACCACTGCATCCTAAATAGATAAATAAAAAGGGTCAAGTTCTTTTGCTTCCCATGCACTCCTTAAAACTTCTTTCATCTCAAATTTGAAAGATTGTTGGCAGTTTTGTACCCATCTGTATTTCCTTCTGCCTCCACCTCCTCACCATCTATTCCTAAGCAGTATTTTCTCTTTCACATGGCACAGCATGAAAACTAATACAGACTGCTGGATTGAGGGTCTATACAGGATGAAACCCCTGTAATCTCACTTTCCTTCTTTTGCCATTCAGTCCAGCCATCCTTCTCTCTTCCTCACAGCCATTTTTCTTAGATGACAACATAGATGTCTGAAGATGTTGGTCATTTGCAGATGTATTACTTATAGCAATGCCAACACAATGCAGAGGAAAACAAAACTCATGTGAACTCATTATAAAGAATTTCACCATAACTCTTCCTAAAACAGTTAAAATTCAGCATTTTATTTTGTCTTGGTTCTGTATTTTCTCCTATCCACTTGCATAAGGCTTTTGATTTTGGTATATTTGCTATTTTGCATTCTTTTTGACGTATCTACTTCTGCTGCCCAGGCAGTAGCACATACAGTTGTTTAACCCAGGCCCTGCTAGCAGCTTATTTACTGAGTTACTGTGCTAACATGCACATGACTTTGTGATTGAATGGATGAAAGGGTCACCCTTGATGAGGCCACTTGTCCTGACTGCCATTCAGTAGATGTTTCCTGGAGCTCTTCCATCTCTATGTCATTTTGCATTAAAGTTACAGATGACTGGATCAGATATAATTTGTTTTGTGAAAAAACATAGGTGGGTTGAGTGTAAATGTACCTTTCTCTGGTAGCAAGAGTCCTTTTACTCTCTGTTTTAGACAGTCGTGTTTCCTCCTGCAGAACCAAGGGCCCACAGCCTATTCTGATGCTTGCTGATATAAATCATGGCATTTCAAATTCCTCTAGAGATGGGTAGGTTCTCTTCAAGAATCTGCATTGTTGTTACTGCAATATATATTGCATCAAATTAACCACAGCTAACCCAGCTTTCTAGAATGCAGCCCTTTTCTTGCTGAGAAGGGAGTGGAACTGCTCAAGATAATACGTTTTCGTTTCCTGCTATTTTGTGCTCCTGCTAGCTTTTACCTACTCGGCATGTCAACGTGAATTTTTATTAAAGAAACAAAATCACTTTATCATTGGTCTCACTTTTGGATTTATCCACTGACTCAACAGTGAAATGACAGGAGGTTCCCCTTGTCTCATGAAGCACTTGTATAGTTACACAACAGATGGAACAAAACTCTTCAGAGCAGGATAGGAGCTATACTGTGCATTCATGTATTGGAACACATCTGCTACAAGCAAGGTGTTGCCCCTTCCATCCGATAGGGAGAGCTAAAGAGCTGCTCTCCACTTGCTATCAGGCACGTAAAGTCGTCTTCTTCCTTTCTTCTGTGGCTTGGTAATTTTGCTTGTGCAAAGTTGGCTATCTCATATTTTTGTCTCGGGCAATGGCCTGGGTCCTTGACAGCCTTGTCTCCTCGGATTAATGCAAATGTTTGTTCTGTTTAATGCAAATATTGAAATCATCCTATTCCTCTATAATTCTGTACTGATTAATTTAAGTGTTCTTACCTTTTATTAAAGATGTCATTGTAAAATTGTAGGCTTTGATTTGTTAATTTTTATGTTTTTTGTTTCAACATGATGGCAGTGTTGTCATTTTTCCTTCTACTGGTGTGATGAACTGGTCACCCTTTTGACTTTTTCTCTCTTTACACAAGTGCTTTAGTGTTAGCCCAGAGCCATTCCTTGCAGATGACTCTAACGGATGACTTTTATTTCTTTGCAATTTCTTTACAGTGATCGCAGCACGGCGGTACTGTTTCTCTGCTTTGGTGAAGAGCACAGTATTTCCAAAATAACTGAATATTTTTAAGCTGGCTTACCTTTGTACAGACATATAGAATATGGTAATTAATTCTGAATGCTCTTATGCAGTAAATTAAACTGATTACCAAGCGTAGCTTTGAGATTTTACTGAGGTTATATTAGCAAGACAGTACCTGTAAGGTAGGAAGAAATGTAATCCAAGTATGTGGCAGGTAGCTGAGGTATGGGAAATATATAATTTGTTGTATGTTCTACAAGTGACAGATTACTGTTTCCAGCTAAGCAGCTGTTTTTCTCATCTGTATTTAATAACTAACTTTTTGAAGGAAAAATGAGAAATAAATTCCGTTAGTGCAACCATAACAAGTCCAGGCCAATGTTACCATGACGGCTTGAGACAGGCTATTACAATGTAAGCCCACATACAGGCATGTTCATCAGTTTCAGGGTGGAGCAACCCAAACAAATATTTTTCCAGCTTGCCAATGGATTGCATACTGTGAGGCAGCACTTTTGGGCTGTATTTTGTGAACTCCAGCCCGTGTTTCTCCTTCCGAAAAGTCACGTGCTGCTATTTCCAGAATGGGAGAAGGCTCCAAAGTATCACTAGATTTGAATGGTCAGTCAAATGGAAAAAGTCAAAGCCCAGATTGCTGTCTTTTCTTCATCATGGCACAAAACATTGTCTGATTAGGCATGGTAATGATTACTGAACTCAGTAATCAGATTTGCTTGTGAGTTATTTAGCTTCAAGTACACTTGTAAGCTTTGAGCATCAGGTACACTTCCCCTGTTCTTCCAATTTTCCTCTGGCTCACTGAGTGCTCTTTCTTTGAGAATAATAGGGGATATTTACTGTACAAGAAATACTTTGAAATAATGCTTTTTTTTTTTTGCAGACTGGCAAACCCCATTATTCCAGATTCTGACTGCCAAGAAAAACAATTCTTTTCACCAGGAAAAGGATTTTATTATAATAAGGAAGTATTTCCATTAAGAAATAATAATGTAATTATTATAAGGCTCCCCGCGGTCTGTAGATTGGGGAGGGGCTTTTTATTAGGGCATATAGCAACAGGATGAGGGGAAACAGTTTTAAACTGGAAGAGGATAGACTTAGACTAGGTATGAGGAAGACGTCCTTTACTGTGAGGGTGCTGAGACACTGGAACAGGTTGCCCAGTGAGGCTGGGCAGTGGATGCCCCCTCCCTGGAAGCATACAAGGCCAGACTGGATGGGGCTGTGAGCAACTTGGTCTGCAGGGAGGTGTACCTGCCTATAGCAGGGGGCTGGAAGTAGGTGACCGTTCTATGATTCTACAATTCTATGACTCCATGATTTCTGTTTCAGATTAATCAATTGCGACCTATATGAAAAATATAACTATCTTACATAGAATCACAGAATTGCAGAATGGTTTGGGTTGAAAGGAATCTTAAAGATCACCAAGTTCCCTGCCATGGACAGAGACTAGATCCATGGACTTCCCCCTAGATCAGGTTGCCCAAAACCCCATGCAACCTGGCCCTGAACAGTTTTACAACATAAAAAGGAACATGTCAGATGCAGTCTTTGCTTTCCTGGCTTGGAACACTTCAAGAAAGCAGTAACTTTTCCAGCTTCAGATTTTTCTTGCTGATGTTGCTACGGAGAAAGAAAGATCTCTCTACCATGTATGTGATGGTACATATCATGTACATATGATACTTGTCTGATGCATCGAAGTATGTGACAGATACCATTCACCATATCAAAATAAGTATTTTACTCACTTTGTTTTCTGTAATGTTTCCTAATATTCCTCCACCTGAAGAGTCTAACATGTGCTATGAGTTTTGCCATGGTCTGACTCTTAGTAAACTCCTAGCAGACCAAACATTTAGTCGTTTCCTTTCCTGTGAGATCATGTATTTTCTGCAATTAGCTGGCATCATTCTAGCCAGGATGGTAACTAATAGTTGTCTGTGTTGTGCTAAAAATTCAGAGCTCAGTTTTGAGGGCTTGTGTTAAGAGACTGCACAAAACACAGCTCTTTTGACCACTCTGAAGATTTCTAGCTTTTAGAGTTGACAAAATGACTATTTCAACTGTTGTATGAAGAATGTAATTCATGTCCTTCCTTTTCAAAAATTTCATCTTGTTTCCTACTCATAACTGCATTTCTTAAATGATTTCAAAGTGGAATGTTGAAGAGTGGATGCGATAGTCTTCTCACTGCAACTGGAAAAAGGCTAATCTGAGTTTAGGCCCTCACAGTGCTGATACTTGCCTTTCTGATAAGCTCCTAGAACACGCAGTTTTCTGCCTGTTTTACCAGAGGTTTCCTTCAGCTCCTTCAGGATAAAGTTCTTTATTTTGACACTTTCAAATAGTTTGACATATTCTATGTAAGAACAGCACAGGCTTCTTCAGTTGTCAAATTAGCAATATTAACAAACTTCCATTTTTAAATATAAATGGTTTCCTATAGAAGAAATTACATTTTATGCAATCACTCCTTGCAGACGCTTGAAACTTAAAGATTATCAACTCCTTATTACTGTTACCATTAGTCTGGTGCTACTCTGGTACAGATGAGATTTCTTTATCACCCAAAATGTACATGTATTTTGTTAAAACAAGATTTTTTTTTTTTTTGGTGAAACTAGATTATGTAATAAGAATTCATGGCCGAGCATTATAAAATAGATCTCAATCCTATTTATGCTGTGATACATAAGGGAGTAAATCTGCCCCTGCAGTGGTGTGGTGGGATGGCAGGTAGGAGCTTTTTCAGTTAGACATCAGAATAGGTAAATAGTTTCCATTTATTTGTTTGCATGCAGATATTATCTTCCAGGACTTTAAAGACATTGACAGGAGACTGTCATGACTGTCTTCTTTTGCCTGAGCCCTGTGGAAAAACTTACATTGTTGCTCTGCTGCATGAATAAATTGCTGTCTTGGAACCCGAGTAGTTTAGAAGCACCAAAGTAGCTCAAAACAACCCATTGGTGACTTCTCAATTGTCATGTTTATATGTAAATACAGCATATGCCCACAATGATCAAAAAATCAATTATTTTCAGTCTTAGAAGATTGCACAAAACTGGTTTAAAGAGCTACTGAGTACAATTTAAAGTGGTGCTGTCAGGTCAAACAACTGGGCTTTCTCTTCCTTCCATGTGTGCAAATTCAGATCATTTGAATGGAGTTGTTACTCTAGAGGAAGTTAACATGACAGTCATATTCAGCTGTAAGCTAATACTAAACTGGGAAGCAGAGTAATTCTGTAACTTCATTGAAGTTACCCTGGATTTATACTAACATAAAAGGAGGACCTTGGTCTCTTATCTTCCCTGAAGTATGCTGTATGCATTTTAGTGTTCCTTAGGAATTAACAGAAATGTCAGTCATGCTTTAGCAGAGCCTAAAAATACCTCCTAGTTAAATGGATTGTCACAGAAATGCTCAAAATGTGAAAGGATGTGTAACTCTAATATTTATACTTAGGTGAATGGCCATGCTCATACATGAAGTCTCTCTTGAAAAGTGATGCCCTAATCAAAAGAAAACAGTTTATCACCCTTGAGACTACAGCGCTGTTCTTTAACGTAGACACTATGTAAACAAGGAAGAGATTGAAAAACATTTTGTAAGCAATTTCTAAATTTGAATATCTTTGATGTCAGTGGCCAAAATCAGATCCCCTAACTAAGGTCCAAACTGTCTGACTGAGCAGACAATACTGCCAGTAGTTTCTGCAAACCTTGGCTGTTGTGCTATTGATGGAATGTAGAATTACTTAAGTAATTTTGCATTAGATTCTATGTCTGCTTGAACTGCTCTGCTGTCTACACACAACATATATAAGATGAACAGAAATGTAATATATAATCTTTCTTATTGTGGAAAGCTTCAGATCTAGTGTGTTTCTTCTGTCAGCATCAACAAGTCCTCTTGTTTCCCTTTTTTTTATTGCAGTATAATGCAAAGAGAGTCTGTACTATTCTGACATGGATCTTGATATGGATATGGATCTTTCCTTGAGTACATTGTTTAAAATCTTTGTTAGAGGTGGAGAAATTTCAAAAATTTCTATTAGAAAAAATGATTTGAATAGTATTTATGGATCTGGATATGTAGATATTGTAGTGGGTAACTTTAAATACTTAGGTGCTAATTGGTTTCTTAAATAGCTTCAATTGTTCCATCATTTGTTTAGAGTTTGCTCTTGTCCCTTTTTTGCTTATGAATGTGAATTATCAGACTCCATTCCAGAGATGCATCTAGCACGTGCTGAGCTCTTAAACCACTCTGCATGTAGCATGCAAAGGAAAATAAAATGATTGAATTGCTGTTCTATGACCCTATTCTTCTCCAAGGAGACTTGAAGTTCTCTCCATGGGCCTGATGTTCTGTATTCAGAAGCCAGGCAGTTCTCTTTTGTGTTCTTACAGTCCTATTGCTACAAAACCACACTAATAGGAGGGTCCTGCCTCAGATCAGCCATGCTACGGGTGGTTAGGGTTTCATAGGGACTGCCCTTGTGCCTGTAGGACTGTGGAACTACTGTGCAGCATGATGCACTGGGGCAGGCTTCTAGCCTTATGGCCTTCCACACATGTATTTATTGAAAGGCTCTTACTGAAGCTCTATTTTAAGAGACCTGATGCTTTCCTGCCACTATTAATGTACTGGATAGTTAAAATTTATTGAGTTTTTTTGAGCTGCATACCCTTGGTGCAAATGAGGTTGACCAGATCCATACCAGTGAACACTTAGAACTCTGTATAACACCTATGTTTTGATCTCATAAATGCTATAAATCAAGTTTGTAAAGTTCTATGTCTAACATGTTTATTTTCTGTCACCTATACCTTGATTCTCTATGCCTGATAATTATTTTTCAAATTTTGCAATGCACATCTCCAGGCCATTTTCTGGATATTTTTGCAATTAGTTTAATGAACTTTGCTCAGGAGTTGCTATGTGATTAACAGCCATTACCTTCTTGGATTGCCAATTTTGCAAATCACCTAGAGATTTCATGTCCTGCAATTAAGATTTCTTATTCACAGCATAAAGCCAAAACACTGTTTGTGGCAAATTCACACAGCTAATGAACAATGTGAGGGAGCTGGTTGTGGTTGTATGAAGAGAGATCCTGGCAAATCGGAGGGCTGGGCCATCATCACATGAAGTTGAACAAGAGCAGTGCTGGATTCTGGGATGGGGCAGCCCTGGATAAGTGCACAGACTGGGGGACAAAGGGCAGGAAATCAGCCCTGCAGATGCATAAGTTCTGGCTGACAGCAAGTTAAACATGAGCCAGCAGTGTGCCCCGCATCCCAAAGGGACAATCAGACCCTGGGGGGCACCAGGCCCAGTATTTCCACCAGGTGAGGTGGCTCTGCTGTGTGGCCTCTCCTCCAGCACTGGGTGCAGTTTGGGTGCCACAGTATAGGAAGAACATAAAACTATTAGAGAGGATCCAAAGGAGGGCTATGATGACAATGAGGGGACATGAGGATGTATGGGGAGCAGCTGAGGTCCTTGGGTTTGCTGAGCCCAGAGCAGAGGAGCTGAGGGGAGCCCTCGTGGCGACTGCAGCTGCTCACAGGGAGTGGAGGGGCAGCGCTGAGCTCTGCTCTGTGTGACAGCGACAGGGCCCGAGGGAACGGCATGGAGCTGTGTCACGAGAGGGGCAGCTGGGGGTCAGGGAAAGGGTCTGCAGCAGAGGGCGGTGGGCATGGAATGGGCTGCACAGGGTCACAACTCCAAGCTGTCAGAGTTCAAGGAGTGTTCAGACAGCGCTCTCAGCCATAGGGTTTCGTTTTGGGTGGTGCTGTGTGGAGCCAGGAGTTGGACTTAGTGATCTTGGCGGGTCCCTTCCAACTCGGGACGCTTTGTTATCCTGTGACACCGTCACGCTCCGTCCCTCAGCAGCTGCCAGAGCAAGTGATGTTGCGGAGTTCCGTGGTTTGCCTGGATTTATTGCCAGCGCATTACCCCTTCGTGTCGGCAGGGTTCAACGGCTCATTCTTAATAGCTGGAGAAGGAACGTGCCGGCACTCGACCCGCAGCGAATCCCCGGTGCCGCTCCCGCCAGCGGTTCCCACACCGGCTGGAGGCGGCGGTTCCCGCCGCGCGCTGCCGGCACCGCGCCCCCGGGACGGGGAGCGCCCTCCCCGCCGAGCCGGGCGCACCACTCGTCGGCCCGCGCGGGAGTCGGCCCGCCCCGCTCCCCGGGCTGCGGGCTGAAACCGGCGCCCCGGGGGGCGGCGGGCGCGCTCGGCGCTCCCGGTGGGGCCGCGGCGTGCTGGCAACCTGCTGGCGGCCGGGCCCGGCCCCGCCGCTCGGCGGTAACCGCCCGGGGCCGGACTACAGCGGGAGCGCGGCCGGCCGCCTCCCCGCCCCCGCGGCGGAGCGAACCACCGCGTGCCGTCCTGGAGGTGAGGCACCTGTCACCCGGCGGGCCGCGGCGCAGCGGGCGTGCAGCGGCGGCTCGTGGCGCGTCCCGCGGCGGGCGGGCGGGGGCCGCGTGGCGCAGCGCCGTGCCGTGCCGTGCCGGGGAGGCGGGCGGCGGGCGGCGGGCGGGAGCGCGGCTGCGGCTGCGGCGGGGCGCGGCGGCTCTCCTCCCCCGCGCCGCCGCCGCGGGTGTGCGCGCGGAGCCGTGTCGGTGCCCCGGCCGCCGCCGCCGCCGCCTGCAATGGCGTTGAGGCGCCGCGGCGGTCGCTGCCTCCTGTCGGGCGGGCGGCGGCAGCGCTCCTTCTGCGGAGAGCCCGAGGAGCGGCGGGGGCAGCGCTGAGGCGGGCGCTAGCTGAGCCGCGGCGGCTCCCGGCCGGGTAAGGCGGCGTAGCGCGGGGTGGGCGACGCGGGGGAGCCCCGGCAGCGCGTTTTCGTTAACCGGGGCCCGGCCGGGCGAGGTGCTGCCGCCGGACCCGCGCCCTCGGTCCGCCCGCTCACGAGGAACCGCCGCGGGGCTCCGAGCCGTCCGCTCGGCTTAAGTTCCTTTTCGCCGGCGAGACCGCGTTACCGCCGATAGCGGGGTCGGTGCGTGCCCGCGCTGCGGGGCCTCCGTCCGCTCCCGCCGCCGCCCGCTCGGATCCGGGCAGCCGGCCGGCCGCCGTCCCGCAGCGCCCAAGCCGGGCTGGCGCGCACGGGCGGCGGAGGCGCGAAGCGAGCTGCAGCGGAGGGGAAGCGCTGCGGGAGCGCGTGCGGGCCGGCAGCCCCCGGGTGCGGGCCGGGCTGCGCGGGGCCGGGCGGGTGCCTCTGCGCTGCCCGGCACGGGGCAACTTCGTGCGAGGGGATCGCGCTTCCCCGAGCACCGCTTCGGTGCCGCGGGTTCCCTCGGGCTGCCGGTTCCGGTTTGGAAGAGCCCCTGAGCGCGCGTTGGGTGTGATGGTATTCGTGCCTTTACGTTCCTCTGCGGGAGCGCGGGTTGCGGACCGCCTCGGGGAGCACAGCCGTTTGCACGGATTGCCTTGCATTACTGTGTATATATTGCTGTAGTTTTATGTGTGTAACTCAGATGTTTGCGATGTCTTACTTTTAGAAGAGCTCAATAACAGAAGTAGCGATGTTTTTCATAGAGCGTTGCCTTTCCCCTGCGTGTGTGTTTGTGACATGATACTTCCTTGGGAAGTGACAATCTGCTCTCACACTATGGAACACCGAGTTTGCAGTGACAAAGTTCTCATATGTTTGTGTGTCATTAGGTTGTATTTTTTATGTTATTTTTAGTAAATGCATCAGATAACTAAAGGGAGATAATGGCTTAGATTAAAAGAGATGCAAGTGCATGGCATGATTGAGAGCACCCCACTTTCTTTTGCAGGTTGAGCCTGCTGCTGCTCCGGGAAGGCCTGGGCTGTGCTGCTGTGTCCCGGCTGGATTAGCCCCTGCCTCCTGCCCTGCTGGGGATGGCCCTGCCAGCAGGCAGCACCTCCTGAGCCCGGGCTGGGACAGCTCATTTGAGTGCGGCTCTGTGGAAACTATGTGAGCTGGTTCTGCTCTCCTGAAGTAAACATGATGAAAACGGAGTCTTCGGGAGAAAGATCGACCCTCCGAAGTGCCTCTCCTCACAGGAATGCTTACAGAACTGAGTTCCAGGCACTGAAAAGCACCTTTGACAAACCGAAATCAGATGGAGACCCAAAAACGAAAGAGGAAGGAGAGGCCTCTCAGAGCAGGGGGAGGAAATATGGCTCAAATGTCAATAGGATTAAGAACTTATTCATGCAGATGGGCATGGAGCCCACTGAAGGTGCTGGAGCTGCCCCCAAAACCAGGGGGAAGGGTGGTCCTCCATCACCTCAGAGGCGAAACAGGCCCAAAGAGTTTGTAGAGAAAGCAGACGGTTCAATTGTAAAACTTGAATCTTCTGTTTCAGAGAGGATTAGCAGGTTTGACACCATCCATGATGGCCCTTCTTACTCCAAGTTTACCGAAACGCGCAAGATGTTTGAGCGCAACGCTCATGACGTGGGACACTCCAATCGCTATTCCCCAAAGAAGGAGAGGGCAGTTTCCAGCGAGCTGGCAGAGGAGTGGTGCAGCTCCAAGTTGCACAGGGGCAGCACTGACTCCCTGGACAGCCTCAGCCCCAGGACGGAGACTGTCTCTCCAACCGTGAGTCAGCTCAGTGCGGTTTTTGAAAACGCCGACTCGCACAACGTCGTTGCTTTGGAAAAGTCAGAGAACAACGAAGAATACTCCGTAACCGGTCACTACCCGCTCAACCTCTCATCCAGCGTCACTAACATCTCCTCCCCTGTTGCAAACCTCGAGGGCTTTAGTCCTTTGAAGGATGCTGGCACGTGGTCTCCGCCAGCCAAGCAGGGATCCAGCACGATGTCTGCTGAGCACTCTCAGCATAACAGTGCGCCTCCTGCACTGAGACAGAAGGCGACCGCAGGCGCTGTGTTGGGTTCAAAAACAGCTGAAGAAGTAAAGAAGAACACAGAACCAAGTGCTGATTCCATTGAGAGCCCTGAGGTCAGTCAGCAGGATCTGGTGCTTGACCGCGAAAGGTCTGCGGACAGTTCTGCGAGGAGTAAGGCAAAAACAGACACAGAAATTTTGTTGCGACAAAAGGAACGTTCAGAACATGCAGAGGGTATTGCCGATAGACCTGAAGCTGCAGAAATACCAAGAAGTTTAGTTTCAGGGGATGATTTGGCAGCAGATGCTGCTTCAGATGCTGCTGAGACCCATTATGATGAGGCAAGCGAGAAAGAAGTGCATGAAGATGGGAATAATTTCCAGAGTTCCCACGTGTACATGCATTCTGACTACAACGTGTATAGGGTACGATCGAGGTATAACTCTGACTGGGGAGAGACAGGGACAGAACAGGATGACCAGGATGACAGTGATGAGAATAACTGTTATGAACCTGATATGGAATACTCGGAGATTAATGGATTGCCAGATGAAGATGAAATCCCAGCCAACAGAAAAATACAGTTTAGCCGTGCTCCAATTAAGGTAAAGTTTCCTTCATTCTTTTCCAGTGGTTTGGTTCAATTTCAAAGGCAACTTGTCTTGAAATACATTTTGACAATTGAACTTGTGCTGATTGTGGAGGATCTTTTGATAGCCTTTTTTTACAGTCAGCCAGTGAGCATAATTCTAAATGAAGTAAGCAAGCTGAGCTCTGATTAGCTTGTGTCGTTTCCTAGGCTGCTTGGTGGCTATCTGAGCTCACTGAAATTGAGAATGGAGGCTCAGGAGTCTGTGGAGTCTGAGAATTTTAACATGCATATTTTGATGGACATGACTGAATTGTAATCACATGGTGAACATAGGAGAGGGTGTTTGGTGGCCTTCGTGCTGGTTGTTGGGTTTTCTTTTTTCCATTGAAACTTCAGCTTCTTTAGATTGGATGGCTTTGCTTCAGCTCTCAGATATTCTTAAGTCACTGTGTTTACACACTATGCCATGAAGTACAGTGTGCTGTAGTAGAGTGGCTCTGTCTCAATAGCAGAGGGCAGTTATTGTTCTTCATCTGAATTAGTATCACCTTTTCTAGTAGCATTTTTACTTTTTAAAACCTTGTTACATCTTAATATGGGTATTTAGTGTATGTCAATGCAAGTAAGAAGCTACAGAAGGGCGGAAGTCAGCTGCCTGTAACACCTAATGAAGGCTAAGTTTCTTGCAGAGTTCTTCCAGGTGTGTTCTTGATCACCTTGAAACTGCAGGCAAGAATGCAGACTATTTTGGGTATTTTCAGCTAGAAAGGAATGATGATTCATGTTTTTGTATCAGTATTTCACCGTGGAGTCCTGGAATTATGTATAGAAGCACTTTATTTTGAAGTTATGTTTAATGAACATCCAGAAACACAGTCATTTTTTTTTCAGAAAGGGCTCTTGAAAGGCTAAAAGTGGTGGAGTACTTGAAGTGTACACATTTTTAAATCAAAGATCTTTCATCAAAATGCATTGTTTCTGTGTGAGTTCAGTATTGAAAATTACAAAGTCAACTAAAAAAATTTTACTATTGAATGTGAAGTAATGTTGTTTATAAAACTTGTGTTTGCACCACCTGTGGTTTGCGTTAGGGTAAGGTATGCATAGCTGTACTAGGAAATCTCAATCTGAATGAAGCAAGCAAGTTTTGGCATCCATTAATTGTGGTATGGAGAAAGGGGAATGGCCGTATGCTCTTCATGCTTGTAGGGGACCATTCTTTAGACTGAAACAAAATATTCAGTGCCAAGATAATGGAATTTTTTTGTTGTTAGTATTTTATTTAGGCTTGTGTCATTGACCAAAAATTCCAACAGTGTTTGTGCTCCCTCTGGATTATTCATGTAATTAAATGAGCTGAATTTCTTTAAATTTTTTGGAGATGAAGCAGAGAAAACTTCTATTACACAGGATTCTGGAAGGTGCCCCCTCCCTCTCCTTCCCCTCTGGCTGCACTAACACGTAAGATGACTTCTCTGTCTTCTGGACGCAGTCAACACAAATTGGCTTTATTATGTTTATTATAGATAGGAAAGATAAGAATTTGGAAAGCAACCACGGTGACGTTACTCTGGATGGTAGGGTTTTCTGCTCTGGCTCTTTGAAAGGACTCAGAGGAACACTGACAGTGGTGTACTGCTGTGCTGTGTCTGAATTGTCGTCAAATATTCTCTTATTGTTTAGGTAAAACATTTTTTCTGCTCAGGAGTTTCACGCTATGTTTATGTCATATTATATATTATCAAGTAATAATAGCAGTCCATCAGGAAAATGCTCTAACAATGATTTGCTTGATTAATGAAAGAGTATATCTGTTGTGGGTTTTGGAATAAGGCATTCTTGCTTACCCAAAGTAAAAGAATCGTGTCTTTAATTCTTTTAGCATCTGTAGCCAGGAGGAAAGCAGAATAAAAGCTGCATTGAGAGAAAGCAATGCAGGAGGGGTGATGTCTTGTGTCCTGTGCCCCTCAAGCAAATGCAGCCTGTTGGCCACATGGGGAGGAAGAAGCGAGACCCCTCAGGAGGAAGAAGTATAGCCAAGTCGTGGAAGACAGCAAGCTGCTTGCCTGCCCTTCCCCGTGGCCTGCCCTGCTGCAGGCAGGGAGCTGGGATGGCAGCTGGGGACAGAAACTTGTCCCTGTGGGCTCCTGTGTGGCCTCTTTGATGGCCTCACTAATTCAGCACGGTGCAAGGAGGCTGAGAGCTGGCTTTGAGGAACAGCTTCTGTCCAGCAAATACCTATCAGTGCACAGAATCCTCCAGTCCCCTCTTGCATTTGTACCATACACATTCAGCAGGTGAGCCACTTCAGCTATACGTTGCAGGGATGCTTGCTAGCAGAAAAGTGTGCCACTATGTAAGAATTTTTCCAGTTTTGGCCATTTCATGCATTAGAGAGACTATCTTCTTTCATTAATACTTATCTGAAACTTTGCCATACGCGTATTGTGTGTGAGAGAGGAAAACACAAAGCAATTTAGGAGTATTTTCTGAAGCTGAAAACTGTTTAGCCTTTATTAAAATGGAGCAATTTGTGCTTAAATGCTCTGGTAGGTAGCAGTTGCACCCAGTGCTGATTTCACAGTATCATACCTCCGTTCTCCTACAGGTGAGCTTTGAAATAATAAAATCAGAGTGTGAATTTGTAACCTGTGAAATGAGTGGGTAGTGCCCTAAAGCTGTTACTCAAGGGTCTCAGCAGCATAAACATCTTTGAGTCGGTAATGGTTAAACCATTTGTTCCATGCGAATTTTCAGGGAGGTGACCAAGAAATACGTGCAAAGAGTGCTAAGATGGAAGAGCAGAGATTCTGTCACCACTTAGAGGAACTTTTTTGTTGCATTAGTGGAGATGCTTTGGACTATGACAAACATTGAGATACAGGCAGACAGGTGAACAAATCATCCAACTAAAGAAATATTGAATTTTGCTTATCACCTGAGCAGGAAACTGATTTGGAAACTTGCTCTGGAGAGAAGCACAGAGGACAGTGATACGGGAAATTCCTCTGTTACAGACTGTCACCCATCCTGTGCTCCATGGGACCTCACTGTAGGTTTGTGGGGTTATGTGCTGACCTTGGCTCTCCTGCAGTTGGTGGCTGCATGGGGACCGTCTGTGTCTGGGTAAGTTTCTTGTTTCTTGGAGCACTGCCTCCCTGTTCTGAGCAGGTGTGTGTCTGCTCTGTGCTGATCATAGAAATGTTCCAAAGGGAGGCAAGAAGGAGCTCCTGGTGGGAGAGGGCATGAGTCTGCATGTTGCTGAACAGGGTTTGTGCACATTAATTGCATGCGGAATGTCTGCGTAGCAATATGGAAGCCTTGGTCAGCACTGGATTGTTCTTGTGAGGAGGCGTTTAGTATCTGCTCAGTGGCAGAACTGAAACTTCCAAGTGTAAGAGGTGAAACGTTCTGTAGGTGTGATGAGAAAGAAATGTAATCAAATGATTTTCTCAGGGATGCTTTTCTACCAAAAAAAAAAAAGAAAAAAAAAAGTATGGAATTTCTGTGGATTGTTGGCCGTTTGTTGAGTTTTGCAGGGTTGCCTGGGAGTTCAGTTATATGCTGCATCCCAGACATTATGGGATAATTAGGCAGGGCTGGCCAGCAGCACATGATTCATTAGCTCTTAACTTCCATTTGTTGGAGCGTGGAAAGAGTATTAATCGTCCACGTATATCACAGACTTTTTTTAAAAAGAACCATCCTTCCTCCTTCTTGGATAGAATTAGGATGGAAGGTTAATGCCTACCTTTCTTCCTCTTTTCAGTTCTGGTGTACCAATAGCTGATGGCTATATCTCCAGTCGATACCCTATTTCTGGCACAAGGAATGTGATAAACCAGTCAAAGCTGCTTGCAGAAATTGATGTCTGCTGCATGGACTGTGCTCAGCATGGCTGAGGGACTGGAGGGGTTGGGTAGGCTGCAGTCAGACCACCAGGTGGGTGGGAGGGAGCTCGGGGTGCAAGGATGGTGCCATTCCAGAGTTGCCCATCCAGTTTCAGGGTTGCACAAAGCTTCCTTTGGGGACCCTGCATTGTAGGATCAGTGGGAGAGGACTTAACAGGAGTGTAGCGTGTACAGTGGATGGGACATCCATACTGCATCTAATTTCAGACAAAAGAGTTACAATCTCTGGTGTCCATGCTTCATGGGCTGCTCCTCTCTCTTGTTGTTCAACGTAAGTACAGCATTTCAGCTTTCCAGATCGTGTTTTGTTTGTCATCACAAATCTGAATCTGTGCTTCACTCTTTTTTTTCATGTGAGCCTCTGAAGAGGTTTTCCCAGGAGTGCTGTGGCTGAAGATCAGTTTAAATATAAATGGCATTTGTATCTCATTTAATTGTTTTTAAGTTTCTTAGGAACTGCATGCTATTTTTTTTCTCAGTAAATAATCAATTCCAGGAGTACTTTTTTTTTTTTCTTTAGTTATTCCTCATTTTTTTCTCACTAAAACTTATTCAGGTTTCTAAATGGTGGAGAAGAGTGAATCTGAAACAGTTTGACACTACAGTCACTTTGGTAATTTTTGCTGTCCAAAATATTGACTAGTAAACATCAAAATAAAGTATGCTTGCAGTGTTGTCAAATTTTAGTAGTGTTGTCAAATTCCTTAGAAAAAGGAAGTATTTCTTTGCTGATTCAATGTTTAGTGTGGTATTTATCCACTGTTAAAATCTTGCTCAAGTGTTTTTTTGGTTCACAGCAGTGATAAGTGAAGGTTACTTCCCCACAAGCAATTATGCTCCCAGGTGCCAACCTTGCCAATGCTTCTAATTGTGTTTTACTTGAGTGACTATGGAATTGGGTTTAGATGATCTCCACGTGTCCCTTCCAGCCTCAGTGAGCCCATGGTTCTATAAATGAAGTGGTCCTGGTGCATCTTGGGCACTTGAAGGCAGATGTCAGAGAACTTGCAGAGGGATCCTCAGGCTATCTGATATTTAAAATGAGTAGTTTTGAATGGGTTATTTAGGAATCCTTACAAAGAAATATAGATGTGCAGCTTCCTTCTGAAGCCACTGGAAGAGTGTTTCCTTTCCTTAAATCTACTTCTGCTGTGTCTGTGCTTTGCTTACAACAGGAGGAATGGAAGGCAGCTCTGACTGTACGGAGGGACACAGTTTAGTGGGAATTACTGATGGTAGGTGGATGGTTGGGCTGGGTGATCTTAGAGGTCTTTTGCAGCCTTACTCATTTTATGACTCGATGAAACTAGGAATTAAGTGGGCTTAGGCTCTGTTGCCGACTTCTGCGGTAATACTGAACACGACACTGAACCCTTATGCATGTGTTTGAACTCCATAAAACAGGCAGAAAGTTGTTTAACAGCTCTGTTAATTTTCAGTTATAAAATAGCTTGGGATACGGAGCTCATGCTTAGGTAGCTTGAAACACGCTATGTAAAATGGCTTTATGTGTTTTTTCAGGTGCTACAAACTGTGGCAAATTCTACAGACTGAGTAGTAATAAAATGTAGTATATTGCAGAGATAATGACACAGACTTTGACTATTTGTAAAAGTTAATAGTTTAAAACTAGTTTCTTTGTTCTGTAGTAGAATATATGGAGTATTTCTGGGACTGAGCTCTATATTTCAGTTACATTTGTTACAAGAAATCTTGGCAAAACATTTTGTATATTTTGTCAGGGAAGGGAACAAGAAATTGGCATTTTCCTGTAAAGAGGCTGGATGCTCTCAGGTAGAGAACAGCAAGATGAAACATTACAGAACAAGTTGCTATTTTAGACACTAACAGGCAAGTCTCTCTTCTGCATAGTTATCTCATATGTGAAGTGCGTTACTGAGCTGGAATTGTATATGCTTTCACTGTCTGGGAGCCTTGGCACATGGTAATTTTAAATGCGGAAGAGTTTTCTCATATTAAATATAGAGGAAATGATATTGGAGCACAGTGGATGGAATAAAGCTATTTGTCTAGAGCACAGAGTGTTGTGGAGACTTGAATTGCACTGCTAGGTCCAGGGACCAGTTATTCCTGGCCGCAGTGTTCATACACAGATAGTGAACTAAACAGAAATACTGTTCCTTTGAACTTTGTTTTATAAGCACAGAGGACATTCTAGAAGAGCCATTTGTAGAAAAACAATCAATGAGTGATTGATTGAATGAATCAGAGGTTTATGTGGTTTAAATTGAAAGGGTTTCCAATTAAAGGTTTTGAATTTCAGATATGCCGACTGAGAAGCTGTAGGGAAATGGATTGAAATGAGGTGAACCAGAGCACCAGGGGAGCTAACAGTGGGGGTTCTTGGAGCCTCTTGCATTCAGAATTTGCATTCCAGAAAAAGGCAGAGTACATGAGCCGAAGAATTGCAGATCTGACTACAAGAGAAGTCAGCCAAAGAGAATAGCAGAAGCTAGCCAAGAATTTGCAAGGAGTGGCAAAAGTGGTTGTTGAAAAAATGGAAGTTGCCACAGAGTTCAAAAGTTTTAAAGTGTGAATAAGATGGTGCCAGAAGTCAAGCAGAGTTTGACCTTGTAAAGGAAAATAATCTGGCTAGTGAAAAGCTGTTTATCCATTGAATATGTAACAGGAGGGGAAGTGAGACATCGCACAGTAAGCGTGAGGTTATGATTAGAGCTATCACTCCCAGTGTATTGTAATATTGTGCCTTTTTTTTAGTACAGTTGGGTCAGGTTGAACATGGAGTCAGGGTTTGGAGTGAAATAAATGTGCAAGAAGAAACTCTTACAGTGAAAGTTCTTATGGTGAAATGAAGATGAACAGAAGTTCTAGCACTCAGGTTGGATGGTGGTTGGAAGGAAGAAGTTGTATTTCAGAAAGTCTTCTAAAATACATTTCAAAACAAACAGAACAAACAGCAGTATAGAAATGGAGATGGGATTTAACTGTAAAAGAGCAAACACAGTGGCTATTTTTCAAAACATACTGAAGAGATGTTTTTGGCAGCTTGAAAATTATTAATCTCTTTTTCTTTCTTATAGCAAAGCAATAAAGAAAAAAGAATAATCAAAGGCAGGGAGGCAAATGGAAAAATAGAATACATCTGGATGAATTTATGAGAGGTAGTGTATGTCAGACTAAATTAGTGTCTGCCTTTGATAAGATATAGCAACTGAAAAATTTCAGTAGTCCTGTCTTAGGAAGTTGGAGCATGCTAGCAGCAGTTGCTTATGTCAGCAAGTGGGAAGCCTTAGCATCGCATAGAGGGCTTGTGGTAAAATATGTGTGACTGGGAGGACTTGAGTTGTGGGTATGGATGGGCTATACAGGCTGCAAACCAGTGACTCTTTTGTAGGGAGGGAGAATTAAGGAGAAAGCCAGTCTGTGAGTAGCTTGCACAGAACAACAGCGGCAACCCGCAGTGTGATGCAGCTGTGAGGAGGGAAATGGAATTCTAGGTACATGAAGCAACATGTTTTGGTAGCGGCAGGGAATTCTGGATGTGCTTTTGTAACTCACTGAGGAGACTTCATCAGGACTGTGGTGGATTCTACCTCAGATGCGTGAGTTTGCAGGAGAGCTGCAGCAACTTGGTGCTCTTAATCCTTTTTGTTGGTTAGTTCTATCATAAAACAGGGGGCTTAATAAATCTATCTTGCTCAGTGAGGGATGGCAAAGTCTGAAAAAGAGCATAATGGCATCTCCGGTATATTCATAAAGAAAAACACTTGAGGACTAAGAGGCAGTGTTCCTCTTTTAAGGTGGAATTGAGTATTTTCCAACTAAGATTAAAGAGTTGTAATAGTGAGCAATGGCACGGGCAATTTCCTTCTCTTTTCTTATGGTTCTAATAGGCCATTGTATTGTCTAGCAATGTCTATTAATTCTCCTCAGGTATGGGATTTCCTTCACTACTATTGAACTTACAGGCCATGAATAATCTATTAAAAAAGTAGCTGCTATTCCCGCAGTTAAATGGTACAAAATGATACCTGTTGTTCTCCGGTGTCCTTTTTATATAGTGAGTATTCTAGTGAGAGCTGAAGCTAATTTTACTCACTAAATTGATTCGAGAGACCTGTCAGCTCCCTCAGATATTTCCATACGATAAAGTCAGTGGAAGGTGTGAATGCAGAATTCAGCTTTGTGTGCTCTGTGTGCTCTGTGTTAGCACACCTGCAGTGGTGCTTCTTACCCTGTGCACATCTGTATTTTTTTCATGTTCTTCTCCGCAGTTTCCATCTACCTGAGTATTCAGTGTGTAATCTCAAGGGCGTAAGATGCTGGTTCATGTTGAAAGGACATCTTTTTGTATTCACTCTATGCTGTGTGTAGGCCTAGCGCCTTTCATTTCATAACGTGTCTTACTATCCATGTTATTTTTCAAAAGCAATAAGCTGTAGAGGCTCTTGAAAGTCATATTACCAAACTCCTGCCTAATCCAGCTAGATCATGGTCTTCATGGTAAACAAACATCGCAAAGTTTAGTCCAGGTTTTAATCATCTTTGCATCTTTTAAGTTTGCAGTCATTTTGAAAGATGGACTGGCATATTTAGATACTCACATGTTTCATCAGAATCTCCATACCTAGAGATATCTAAGTATATATTCTCCTGTTAGCTCTGCCTACCTAGGAGCCCAAAGATTGCTGTTTGTAAACACTGAACTAAGTAATTGTCCTGTAGACTTCATGTGCCTGTACTTCTTAACTGGAATAATCAGAATATTTGAATACTCCAGTTTTTTTCAAAAGGGCAGACTAGGGTGAACTGATGATTCTGGATATTTCTGAGCACTCTAGAAAAAATATAACAGTCATAAGCTGGGCATTTAGAAATTACGTTTAGATGTTGTACTGAGGAACATGGGTTAGTGAGGAAATATTGGTGGGAGGTGGATGGTTGAACTGGATGATCTTGGAGGTCTTTTCCAACCTTGGTGATTCCGTGATCCTTTGAAATGTGGCAAAGTGCACTAATGAAACTGAGAACATTTCAGTATGGTGTTTAAGAATGTGAGACTACCAGAGTGCACAGCTTTTTCTTCTTCTTTGCCCAGCAGTTTCCCCTGAAGTAGTAGCTCAGTTTTGTCTCACCTCTGTAATCTGGTAGACTGACTGAAAGCTGTATTCTTTATATTTTCACATTGCTCTCATGTCAATATTTTAAGGTGTGTGAAGGAGGAAATACCATTAAATTGGGTTGATTTTTTTTCTTCTTTTCTCCTTATTGCCAGTAAAACAGTTTCCAGTCTTTGTAGCAGGAGATCAAAAATGATTACATACTGTATTTAAGTACAAGAGCATGATACAGTCATTACCAGTAAGTTTTCTCCATTAAAAAGGAGAAGTCACACTTGACCCGCCTGATAATCTTCTTCTATGAAATGACTGGCTGGGTGCATGAAGGGAGAATGATAGGATTTTGTCTACTTTCACTTCAGTGATGACTCTGACATAACATCCTTATGGAGAAGCTGATGAAGTATGGCCTAGAAGAGCAGACAGTGAGGTAGCTTGAAAACTGGCAGACTGAGATGTCAGCTGCTGGTAATATCACGAAGTTCAGGGTCCTGCACCAGAGGAACCAACCTAGCACCAGGACACAGTGGGCGCTGCTGGGCTGGAAGGCAGCTTGGTGTAAAAGGACATGGGGCTCTGGTGGACACGAAGCTGAGCATGAGCCAGCAGCTCATTTCCTTGCTGCAAAGAAGGCGAATGGTATCCTGGGCTAGGTAAAGTACTACCCGCAGGTTGAGAGGCTGACCCTGCCCCTCCCTGAGTGTTGGTGAGGCCTCATCTGTAGTGCTGGGCTCAGTTCTGGGCTCCTTGATGCAGGAAGCACCTGGGCACTGCAGTGTCTGAGGTATGGACCCAGAGCTCCTGCGTGCCTCAGCCATGCTAGGTTTAAGGCTTCATTACCTCAGAAAATTAATTATGTTGCCAGTTGTGAACTCTGGCAAAGGAAGTAGCTGAATTACATCCAGAAGCAACTTTAATTTTGATATTGGTAAAATATAGAGTGAGCTCTCGTGTTGCTTATCAAATTATGACATGGTTTAGTGATGGGATCAGTTTGATTTAGTGATATGTCTGATTGTTGGACGTGATGATCTCAATGGTTTTGATGGTCTTTTCTAACTTAAATGATTCTATGATTCTGTAACAACGTGTGGTTCTGGAAATCCAGAGATGTTGCAGCAGTTCCTGTATGTTTTTCCCTGCATGTAGGATCATAGAATCATAGAATGGCTTGAGTTGGAAGGGATCCCAAGGATCATCAAGTTCAAGCCTCCCTGCCACAGGCAGGGCCACCAACCTCCAGATCTGGTACTAGACCAGGCTGCCCAGGGCCCCATCCAACCTAGCCTCGAACACTTCCAGGGATGGGGCATCCACAACCTCTCTGGGCAGCCTGTGCCAGCACCTCACCACTCCTCACCACTCTCTCTGTAAGGAACTTCCCCCGACGTCCAGTCTAAACCTTCCCTCCTTGAGCTGATGTAGTAATTACTGTTGTTTAAAAACATTTATTATAACAAGACCTCAATGAATACAGCTTGAGTCGTTACTTGTAGTTGTGGTGAGTGTGGTCAAATAAAGATTTCCAGGATTTAGAAGGTTTTTTTAATGTTTTTTACTACTCCTAAAACACATAAACATTTAGGTAGGGAAATTGTGGCTTGTGTTTTGAGTTGTGAAGCTCTGCCCTTTCCTTTTTTCTCGATGCCTATAATGTATATTTAATTGCTAATTAGAGTCATGGTGTTAAACGCTGTAGAATGATGTGACAGACCACGCTTCATTGTTCAACATGCTCACAATATTGAATTTTTGTGGACTTCAAACAATTACAGAGTATCTACAGGGTGCTGCATTTTGCTGCTTTGCAAGAAAAGCAAAGGGAAGAACTGCGGCTGCGTTGGTGTGCCAGAGACTGGAGCGTCACCTTAATTGGTGACACAAGTTAATGACCTTTGCATGCATATACATATCCATTACCCCTGACAGACAGTAGGTTTAGATTAAGGATTGTTAGTAGCCTTTCAATGTTTCCTGTTAACAAGAACTTAGGCACAGCAATGTTTCCTGTTTCTCAATCAAAATAACTACCCAAAAAAGGGATTGAAGTTATTTTTGTATGTATTTTGTTGTGCCGTAGGATGAGCAGAATGACCTGAATTTATAAGCATTGTTGAACAACACAAAAAGATTTGAGAAATGTTTAAACAAATATTATTAGTTAAATATTTATGACCAAGAGGAGACATTAAAAATGACCTGAACAAAAATAAAACAGTTAAGGAGGAGTGTTCATTTGCAACAGAGGCAAAGCCCACTGATACGTTACATACGACTGTGGCCTCAGCATGTGTGTTCCTGTCTCTGTCCTTAGCTGCTTAAGCTCTGCTGGGAATTAAGAATGTGAATGTTCAGATGTGACCGTGTGGCTGAGTTGGTAACTAATTCCATGTTGTGCTGTACAACTTCACTACAGTCTCAAAATTGCTTTGTAAAATGTCTGGAGTTAGTAATGTTTGCTAGCTTCTCTATGAAATCATTTCTGTAATGAAGGAAAGAAGGCATTCTGCTAATTTCATAAAACTCAGCAACTCCCAGTAAATTGGGGTCACTGGCCATGACAAGTGGCATTTTATAATCCCTGCTATGTAGTGGTGCATCAGTAGTCCTGTGGTGCAGTGTTACCTGGAATATACAATTGCACACTTTCTTTCCCATTTTGTCTCAGTTGATTGCACAATGTTATCTGAGCACTGCTGTTCCCTGTTATTTATGTATGTAGTGGGTCTGCTCTCTGCTTGTCTTCTCTTTCAGGTTTTTGCCCTATATTGACTGTGGATATTTGCCAGAGTGCCGTTATCGTTCTTGATGGCCTGGGACGTCGTTTCGGTTTCTGTGCTCTGTTATGTTGTTCTCTAGGGCTACATACTTATGTATATTTTGCATTACTTTAAACATAGCGAAGAAAAAAAGACAAGTATCTTCTTTAAATTTTCAGTTTATGAGTTTTTCTCATTGTTTTACATACAGTCATCACTTGAAAGGCTGAAGAATTTTCTATGGTTCCTTTTATGTTGTTCTTTTTTGCAGAGTTTGTCTTGGTAAAGCATTCTCTGTGGGTTATTTTGTGATCTTTTTATTTTGTGCCACTGCTACGTGGGCTTTCTTTTTCCATAAAAGTGGTTGTTAATCTGGAAAGATTCTTTTGTCTATTTCATTTTGTTCAAGTTTTAACTGGAGTATTCTTTTGAGTCAGATAGGCCAGGTGTCTGTTGTGGCTGTGAAGGTTCAGCAGTACGGTGCTCTGCCCCCATTTGTGCTACACTGTTCAGGGCACTTTTGGTGCATCTTCAGGAATGCACTTCAACTGATGGATATCTGCTCATTTATCAACTGGAAGTTACTTTCTTTTGTGGGAGAATGTTAGTTCAAATACTGCAGCTTGTATAACTGCTGTAATTTTCCCTCAGTTACGCTCTATTTTTTGGTATGACATAAAACTGATGTAGATGAGTATGATGTCACATTTGAGCAGGCTGAACTTTGTGAATCCAAAACAGTTTCATTTTGCTCAGGCCCTCATGAACTTTATTTTTTAATTTCACATTAGCATCACTCTTAATTTACCTGACTCATGACACTTTTTATGTAAAGCCTTTTTTATTTTGTTACAATTTTATACCAAGATCTTAATTCATTCTCTTTAAAAGATTTAGCTCTAAATGATATGCTATCTCAAAGTATATCATGTTTAAATACATAAAAATATCTCAGCGAGAAACAAATGGTTTAGAAAGCAGTGGACATAAGAAATACACGCAGTTTCTAGTTCGTCATCTCTTGCTAGTTTGTGAAAGTGTTAGGTCAGAGCAGCATCAGTCAGTTATATTGCCATTAGTGAGCAGATCTTACTAGTAATTTAAATAGAGATGTACCAGGAAGTGAATTTGCCTCAAGCTTTCTGCATTTGCTTATGTATATATTTTCAAGTTTATCAATTAAAATTTGTTTTAAAAAGTATCTGTGAAATGTGTAGCTTCATATCCATGGTGGCTCCAAATGCTGTTCGTCTGATTGCACTCTTTCCTCCACAGATCTAATCTCACTCTTCATTGCTTTTGATAGTCTGCCTCTTCACTGTGTCAGACACCAGAATTTAGGTGTGCCATATGTTCTGCTGCAGCTGTCCTTGAACCTGGTTAAGCTGTGGCTGACACTTGAGGGGAGAGGAAGCTCCATCTGCTCTGGGCTGCGTTGCAGGGAATGCCCCTTCACGTGGCCAGCTTGCACAGGCAGATCTGCTGATGGCCGTTTTTTAAAATACACATCTGCACACCCAGAAAAGTAAGAATTGAAAGAACGCATTTATTTGTGTATGCAGGTATTCAGCTAATAAAATGTTGTAGTAGTAATTCCTCAAAAGGTTTTGAAAGAGAAAATTTTGTCTTGAAAACCCTGTTAAATTCATCTTTGATAAACAGAATGCTCCCAAGGGTGTGGGACTTGCTTTATCTGCAAGAATTTTCACAGTGCAAGGCAAGCCTGCTAGGAGTTCAGTAGTAAAAATGGGTAATCACGGTGCAGCTTCTCTCTGGTATGTTTTGTTCTCTATTTAACAAGGCTGGTACTATGGTCATGAAATACTAGCTCAAACTCCTGGTCTCTCATACGTGCTGGAATTCCAAGATACAGCTCCATTGATGATTCACTGAATACAAGCTGTCTTTTAATGGTTGGCTTGAATTACTTTGAAAATGAAGGTCAACATTTTATTTTTTGTAGCAGAGAAGTTGGTCTGTCCCCTGCCCTCCTTTTAGGCCTCATATAGTTGTAGTATAAACTACCTTTAAAATACCTTTATGTGAACCAACTGCTGGTAATGATAACCTCATCTGTGTATTTCATGCAGAACTCAGTGTTACCATCAGAAATAAAGTATTACAGGTTTTTGGGACTCCCTGACATTGAGCAGTCCTTTGTCCTGGTTAGCTTACTGGTACTGAGAGCAGATTTCCAGTAGTTACAACACTGGCTTTGGTTCAGTTCACTGAGCTTGTGTGCAAGAACTGCCGATGGCATGTGGTGGGGCATCAAACATGGGGATGATGGAAGGGAGGAAATTCTGAGTTTATAGCAGCATTCACTGCCATGATGTATCTGGCCTAAGGCAAATCTCACTGGCTGAGGACAGTGCTGGACACTGTCATTACAATGCAGGCGAGTCCTGAGCCAGGGCTTCCGCACCATTTAGTTAACGCATAAAGAATGGAAAACAAGGCATTACATTAGCATGCATCTGTAACAGAGTAACTCTACAGACATAATGATGAAAAAATGAAAAAACAAAACCTGAGGACTGTGGGGAGTACCGGTCTTTACTCTGCCCTGACTGTATTTCCATAGCAGCAGATGCTGGGAATTGCAGTCTGTTCTGCAAGGAACCTTAAAAAAGTGCTGAGCAGGTGGTCTGCTGTCTGCTTACACTGAGTAATGGTGAGATGGTCCCTTCACGCATTACAGGAGTTGTGTTGGAAAGCTTGCTCCAGGTAGATCTCCTAGTAACAACAGAAGGATGAGATAATGCTTTGTTGGAAACAGTTTCAAAAGCAAATAGTGCTCAAGTAAATTCAAAGCTGCCTCTAAAAGAGAGCAAATGACTTAAAGTTCCTAGCTTTTAGTACTTTTTATGTAGAACTAAAAAAATACCAGGCTTTTTTTGGGTGACAGCTTCTAACAAATGCCATCAGCTTCGTGAAAGAATGTAATGCTTTCAGTTCAAAGCAGTTCTTGATGAGATTAATTAGTAGTCAGCAAGTCTCCTTTGTGTTATCACATCACATCTCTAAGCTGATCAAGGAGATGCTAGGAAAACCTTTGTTACTGCTTAATGGAGTTTTGGGGTTTTGTGCTTAGTGATGTTGGAGTGTATGTACTCTCTCTCATGAAGGCTGGCAACTTTTTCAGATATGTTCCAAGTCTATAAATAATACTCATAGAAACTTTGGCTTGCCCAGGCTACTAGTAAAACAAATTGGAAGAAAGTGAACCATCTTTGAAGCGTGTTCCTAGGAAAGAGAGTGGGGAATCAATTTTGTACATGGATTGATAGTGATAGGATAAGGGGGAACAGTTTTAAAGTAGAAGAGGGGAGTTTCAGATTAGATATTGAGGGAAGAATTTTCACTGAGAGGGTGGTGAGGTGCTGGCACAGGCTGCCCAGAGAAGCAGTGGGTGCCCCATCCCTGGAGGCATTCAAGGCCAGGTTGGATGGAGCTCTGGGGAACCTGATGTGATGGCAGGCTTCCCTGCCCATGGCAGGGGGGTTGGAACTGAGTGCTCCTTGAGGTCCCAAGCCATTCTGTGACTCAAACCTTCTTCCATTTTTCAGGAGAGTTTCTACCTCATCATGAGGTAGGTTAAATTGTGTGCTCTTCCATTCTTTCTGTTGAACACAGAGCCAGAAAACATCTCTACAGAAAGAGTTTGCAGCTGGAAGATGTGTAAGTTAGAGAGGCTGCAGAACACCAAACTTTGGTTCCTGACTCAGTGTGCTGGTCCTTGACTCTAGGCAGGGCCATGACTGTTGTTTATGCTTACTTATGTGGAGCAGTACCCCTAAAATGACTTAATTTCCTGTTGGACTTTGTGGGAGTTTAAGGGCTCAGCTCCACATTTTTAATTGAGTCAATACAACAGTGTTGTATTTTGCTTTGACCAAATAAGAAGACCATAAATGCCTTATTGTGAGTAGTCTCTAGTTGGTGATAATAAACAGTGTTTGTTTCTCAAACCTCACTCCTCCCTGGATGTTTTTCCATGCTGTTTCCTTCCATGACAATATCAACTGAAATCTGATTTCTCTTTTATGTTGTCTCTCCCATTATTTGCTTGAAGGTGGTGCCTGGGAGGTGAGAAAGGAATCCAAACCTGAATCACATCCCAAGGAAAAAAATATAATTAAAACAGCACTGAATAGAGAAACTAGAATAATCTTAAATCCTGGATAACCAGAATAGACTTTCTTATTCATGCCTTGAAACAGCCCTGTTTTTGATATACAGTCAGGGCTTTATCGAGATATTCACTTTGTGACTAGAATGTCTCTTTGTCTGCATAGTGAATATAAACAAGCCCAGTAGATAACACTGTAGGGCGAGAAACAGACAGGGGAAGATGGAATAGTTCTCAGTTATGCAGCTGGATTTAGAGGAAGAGATAGGAGTGGAATGGAGAGCTTCAAATTTTAATGCTAAAAATAAAACTCAGATAACTCCTTTTTGGGAACCTTACGATGATGATGAGTGTTGTTAGAAGAAACGTTTTAGAGTGTATGCTCACTGATCTACAGCTAAGGGAGGTACAGGTGAGATCTGTGGACAGAGCCAGGAGTTGCAGCTGCATCTACTGAGTGCTTAGTCATTCCTGAACCACTTCTCCGTCCTTCACCATTTGGATTCAAGAGAATTTCTGTGCAGTTTCCAATGCCTCCAAGATGTACTTCACTCATTGTAATAGCTCCTTAGTGAACGTGAAGCCACGGCTGTCAAGAGTGGGATTACTGGCAATGATATCTTTAGCAGAACTGAAACGGTAATTAATACAGAGGAGGTAAAAGAAAGCACCTTGAGTTCTTACTGTTTTTATTAAAGTGCTGACTTTCTTCACAGCAGCAGTCCAACGTGACTAGATACTTGTTTGGAAATATTAGCTGTCATGGATGTAATTATATGCTTGGCCAATGGAAGGAGGAAACAAATTACAATTCTCTGAATCTGAACTTTTCTTTGTATTGCGGTATCAAGCTGTTTACAGGAAACAAAAAAGATTTAGGCGTGGGGGAGCATCATGGGGAATGTGTGTATGTATTGCTGCAGGCAGCAGTACAAATTAGGTGTACTTGAATTAAAATTATACTAGGCAGGTTGGTACCAGAGGCAGTCTGGTTGTAGCTTTTGGTGCTTAGCAGAAGACTAGTTTACCTTGCCATGTAGTCTTCTTCTTTGTCTTTTTTCTTCAAATGTTATATGAAATAAGCCAAATGAATTCTCTGTAATTTGTCTGCCCAAATGTTAATTACTGATGGATTGATACAGAATTTACTAACAATTCTGTGGTTGACAAGAGACTGTGAACACAAGCTGAATTTTTTTTTTTTTTTTCCTGAGGAATGGAAAATGCACTTTGAGTTAGTGACACAGCATGCTGGTTTCTGTAGAACTTGTTTGATGGTTTCACAGTATTTTATTTATGGCAATTGAAGGACGTCCAATCAAAATTCAACATTCGTGGTTGAAATGAGCATGGAGGATTGTGTGTGTGCAACTTAATAAGTGTATGTTCCCCTCATACCACCGATCAAAGCTGGGTCTTGTGTGCAGACCTCTGGTAAGCTGTTTTGAAGAATGCAATATTTAAAGGATCAGAGATTTTTCTTTTGCAGTTGCAGGGATTGACTGATTCATCTCTGTGCCATTCTGTAGAGGCAGCTGTATGTTGTTTTACTTGTTTTACAGATGGTGGCCTTTTTTTCTTTTTCCTGTGGTGTTTTAAGCATGTTTACACAGCAAGTACAGTGATTCTTCCTGTGCTAACTTATGAGTGAATGTGCTGGGAAGCTTGATGCAGAGATGCGGAGCTAAGCAAACAAACATTATTCCATCCCATTGAGAAGCTCTCTGAACTTCCACTCCTGCAAGAAATACCCTACAGGATGAGAACTGCCTTTATTTTGTAGAGCTGTGAGCCTCAGACTTCAATTTGATTTTTGGTTTGGTTTTGTTTTACTGTATAGTGGGCACGTGTGGAACTGTGGTGGAGTCCTGCTGTTAGTGAGACCCAAATCAATGCTTCCTCCAGTACCATGGATCTTCCTTAGCCTAGCTGAAAAGACCTTTTTTCTCTCCATGGATATGTTAAGAAAATGTATTCCTTACTGTATTCCTTAAGTAGTTCCAAAGTCATTATATAACCTGGAAGATTTTGTGTTTGAATCTGCACAGGATATTTTTGCTCAGTATGTTTATGCCAGGTTATCTTGGTGCTGTATCAAAAACTTCTTTCTGGTACTGCAAATTAGAAAATCAGTACACAAAATGCACATACCAGCATACAAGAATTCCGTGTGATTTCGGGATATTTGCATTGAGTGCAAGGCTTAGCAAAGCTATTTCATTCAGCTTATATTCCTACAGAAGCCCCCTGAATTTTTGCAGTCGGTGATGCTGTTTCTAGCTTGAGAAGCAGCTTAGAGGATTGAGCTCAGAAAAGTATTTCAGATATTATGAGCTGGTCTTTTCTTTCTCAGGTCCTTTCCAAAGCTCTCAGAAAAGCTATTTGGAGCACTGAAAAAAAGCAAAGCAATATAGTTTCCCACAGTGTAGAGTAGCAGCATTGAACTGGGGCATCTATCATGCCATGGTGCTGTGTTTATAACAAATAAAGCAAAGTACCCAAGTTAGGCCTCGGCACAAAGGCAGGCCGTCCCCCGCCAGCCTGCCCTGCTGTGGCACTGGGCCTCAGTGACAGCTCAGAGTTCCTGTCCCGTGGATGAAAGAGTGGATTGTCCAGAAGGCCCCTCTTCCACCTCCACAGCAGAAAATGATCTCCTCAGCCCTGTGCTACCACTGGGAGTGGTACAGGAGAGCAGCTGCTGCCAGGAGAAAATTTTTCTGACCTCCAGGTAGAGGCGCTTCAGTGGGATCACAGCCCATAAACCACCTCTGTGCAAAGCTTGCTTAGAAATGAAGCCACTGTGCACTGGGGACAGGGGCATTTGTGCTTATGGCCAACTTATGTTCTCTTTCATACTTTTTTAGACACAATTTCCCTCTTTTTGCTGACTACTGCTCTTCAAAATTTCATTTCCTCTTTTGCACGCACAATCTTTTTTTTGGTAACTGCATATGTATACATGTCTTCAGTTAAAAACAAACAAACAAACAAAACAACTTGTCTGCAAGCAGATACTGGGTTTCTTTTGCCTTGAACTTAAATTTCAATATGAATTGATACTGCAAATTAATATATGCTATGCAACTTGTGCAAGAGGAAAGGTGAAAAACACCTAAAAGCCAGGGTGTATGGCCAGCAACTTGTATTTCTCATTTATGTTTTAACTGGCTCCAAAAGACAGGGCTTTCTGTGGCTGAAATGCCACAGGTCTGGCCTTCCAGTCTGTACAGCCAACTGGGGTTAAACTCAGGGTTAAACATTTGCCCAATCCTGGCTTCTGGATCAAAAATTACAACCTTTGAGTGCTGTCTTGAGTGATACTCACCTCTGTGTTGAAGGATTAAACAGTTAAATATGCAGAATGTTTTGCATTGCTCTTATCTAAGTGCATGTCTAAGAACTGCATTGCCTAGAGCTCTAAAACCTGAAAAACCATCATCAGGCTTTGGAAACCCGGGTTTGTTGGGTTCATGTGTTTTCAGTGGCATTTGTTGTGAAACTTCACCACAGACCTCCAGAGGCCTAAAACTCATTCTTCAGCTATCTCCTCTGTTTTTAACACTCAGAAGAGTGTTAAAAACTCTTCTGCCTAGCTCCATATAGCACTGCAGCAGATACTTTCAGGGAGCTCGGGGTGCCCAAGAGGTGATGCTCACATGTCGGTGCTTTCGTGCCATCCCCACCAGCTGTGTGTCAGATTCTCAGGCACTGTTCCCGACCTTGCAGTTCAAACATCAGAAACACTGTTCTAAGTAATCCTACCCTGCTTTATGTAAAATAAGTAAATCTCAAGCTTATCTCAGTAGACACAGTTCAATGACTTTTATTTCCACATGGTACCTTCCGAATTTTTTGAATTACTGATCACCCTGATGACTTCCCCATGCTTAGGTCAGTTACCTTGGAAACCAGTTTACCCATACATCTAATCTCTGAACTGATGAAATAGTTTGTACTGAGTGCAAATCAATTTGAAGAAAGCTTTCTCCTGTCTTAATTGAAGAATGTTAATCTCTTTGTTCCAGAAGTATCAGAATTTCAGAGCTTTTTTTTAACTTCAAGTAGCATTTTTTTCATTTTAGTGCTTGAAAACACAGTAAGGAGGACTGATATTACGTTATATTTTGAAAAAGATGTAGAACATCTGTCCTGACCGACTTCATGCAAAAAAATCCAGATAGGCACAAAGCTGTTTGCTGACGTCTGTGGTTAAATTATACTGCTTTGTAGTGGTAGTTCAGAAATGCCTGGTTGTACAGGAGGGAACAGCTGTTGCATAGTGTCACCGAGAGAAGCTGAACACAGTACTGCCCTGGAGCTGATGAGGAGATGGGCTGTTATTCCATATCCTCTGTTATCCGCATCTTTGTGATCTGTTCAGTGCCTTGGAGTAGGTGCTCCTGTGAGCTGTGTTCTTCTGTGAGATACAAAGAAAGGAATGATAAAATACTGCTTTTTTTCCCTTTAGCTTTTCCTTTTCTTTTAATTTTCAATGACTACTTGCTGGTCTTATGTTCATCTTCATGCTTTTAAAATGTTGGTTTTTTACTTATGTAACAAGTGAACGCTAAATATTGTCTCCATTTTCTCAGACACAAAATGAAAGACGTGATTTTTCTCCTTCTTTTCTGGTAGTTTATTCTAATGAAATCAGAATTTATTAAATTAATGGGTGGAGGTTTTTTCTTTTTTTTTTTTGTGGAAACATGGAGGTTGAATAACAGTTATTCTGAAAACCAGAATGCATTTTATTCTTAAAGTAAACTTAGTTGCCTTTCCTGAAAATGAATCTGTTGATAAGAAGAAGCTCTGCCTCCCTCCAGACTTCACAGTGATGCTGGAGTTTCCAGGCAAAGCTGTCAGTGCTTTCATCTTCGGGTGTATTTGAGATGATGGTTTATGACAGTCCACATAGCAAAATCATATATTGCGCATCACAGATGGTTTTCAAACAGCAATTAAGCAATTTTAAGCATTTGCTGAATTGTGGCAAAAATGATTTACAATGATACAGTAAATAGTTGGGTTACTGTTTTCTCATTCATCTGTTTTTCAGTACGGTCATTTGCTTCTCCCTCTTACTGACATATTCAGGTCAGTGAAACGTTTCCTGGGGCTGGCCAGAACTATATGACTGCTAGATGTATTTATTACAGAATTCAGGTAACAAAGTTTCATCCTGAAATCTAGAGTCTGAAGAGTTTCTGGAATCTTCAGTGGGATTTTTTCCAGCAGCTTTGTCACGTTTAGAAACTGCTTAATTGGAAGGAAAATCATTCGAGAGCAGGATTTATCTACTTAGCTGAAGTAATGCAGTTTTTCTTGCTTGATTAATACACTTACGGTTACCTGCTAAGATTCTAATGAGTAGAGACCAAGGATTTGGGGATAGGATTTAAGATGGAATTTTTATTGTTAAAGTTCATGAGAAATTTCTTGAAATGCTAAGATGCTGATAGGAAGCATGCATGGAATCTCTTTTTTTTCATTATTTTTCTCTTACTTTTCCCCTTTGTGAATCTCATGTGACTAAACACAACTCAGGAGGTGCTTTGTCACTGTAGGGTGACTGAGCACTGCCCAGGGAGGCTGAGGAGTCTCCCACGTTTGAGATGTTTGCAAGCTGGCAGGACGTGGTCCTGGGCAGTTGGCTGTGCACATCCCTGCTTGCTGGGTGGGTCACCTCCACAGGTGCCTGCCAGCCTCAGCCATTCTGTGGTTCTGTGGAACGTATTTCAAGCATTTATGCAGGTTCAGTTTAAGTAGACAAGAGCTGTTTTGTTGCTGCTGGTAGTGTGGAGTTGTAAGGTGGGTAGCAAATTGGGTGTATGGGTCATGTCAGTGAGTAAGCTGGAAGCAAAGCAGTCAGGTTAATGAGAAGTTGCTGGATGGATGGAAGAGTGTTTTCATTCGTGATGCTGATAATGAAGAGCTGCTGTGGGGATGGTTGATCACGTAAAATTTGCAGATTGTAAAATCAATACTTTATGTATTGATCCTTTTTCTAAGAAAAATCATCTGAACGTGAAGATTGCTGTAATAGATGTGAGATTAAGATAAGTGAAAGTGTGAAGGTTGGCACGTCTTGATGACTGATTCTTCCTGGAAATTCAGGAGACAGAAGGAAATACCTGCTGGCTGACCTATGTAGAATAGGTGGAATTAGTCTCTGTGTACTTAGCAAGTTTATTTTCAGAGGCTGTGTGTGTGAGGTGGGTCTTTAGAGATGTGTATGGAGGTTTTTCCAGAACAGTTAAGGAAGCCTTGGGAAAACCTAACCCGAGCAATATGAACAGTTCTAGTGTTTTGCATTTAAGAAACTGGATTTGAGATTGGAATGGTAAGGTGAATAGAGCTGGCATTAAAGGCAACTAAGAGAGCCATGAATGAATCCAGGGTGGAAAATAGAAGTCAGTTGTTAGTACTTGACCAACGTTCTCTTCATATGAGAAAGCATATAAATAGTTCATAAGGTAGGCTCTGGTAAAAATTTGAAAGCGATTATCAAGTGCCTTGCAGGGTTTGGTGCCAGAATTAGAAGGGACCTCCTGGATTATGCCCATGTTATACCATCCTAGCTGGAATCCCTTAGCTTCTCTCTGTGTGCTGAATCAAGATAGTGACAGAAGAAATTAACACTTGCAGGTGCATGCTTTTCCACTTCATTTTGGCAGATTTATCACACGAGAGCTATGGATTTTTCTAACATGTTAGAGCTGACAATCTTGTCAGCTATAAAATGCCACTGATACGAAGCATAGTTCTGTTTGCATAGCTAAGCTCGTTCTCTATGAAAAACTACAGCAGAGCTATCCTGCTTTCTGTCAAGGGAGTTAATTAAACTGAACTGAGAAACCTGGAACCTGAGACTTCTGGTGTGCCTGCAGCAAGGGAAACCACGTAAAAGTTCAGGGATAAGTACTACAGAATGCAGCTAGGCACCTTGCCTTCCTTTGCTGTGCTCTTTTACCACGTGCATTTCTAGGCAAAAATATATCACAGCCCACCTTTCCATCTTCAGTAGCTGATTTACTGTCTCTTCAGGTCACAGGAAGCCTGAATATAGAGAAGAGAAAATCATGTGGTTTTTTTTTCCATTGATTGAATTTTTAGCATCGTCGTGAGCAGAGATGAGTGAAGTATCTCCAGTTCATCCAGACAAAATATCTTAATTTTTGACTGAGATCATCAACCACACCATCTATTTTTTTCCTTCCGAACTGAAGTGCAGAAAACAGATATTGGTAAACAGTCTGAGTGTTACCTCAGTAGATGTGGGTAGAGTAGAAAAGAAGGTAAAAGCTGATGTGAGGTAGTCACCTTAAAGTTTATAGTCAGTGACAGTCTAGTCAGTATAGTCAGTGTAATTAGTGTCATCCCTCAGGGAGATGTCTGAAACAGCTGAATTGAATTCCAAGTGGCCCAGTTTCTTTTCTACTTGACTGTGAAGTTAGCCCTAGCTAACCTAGCTAGCTAGCTATCTGCAGGCATTTGTGTTTTTGCTATCTACTATTGACAAAGGAAACTTTGGTAGATTTTGGGTATTTTAAACATTGTGTGTAACTATCCATAACTCTGGTTTGCTTAAATTGAAGTCTCTTGTACTGTTCATGATCTCTGTGTAAGGGATCTGCACGGCTATTGCACCTGACTGTGCCTTCTGCAGCTGATGATAGCTTGGTTTGATTTCATTGCTTTAGTAAGGAATAACAAGGGCTCCCTGCAAAGAGAAATTGAATTAATCTGTAAAAATGTTACATTGTCAGTTTAGTTTTATTTAACTGTTAGTATTTTAATAGCTGATTGCTGTGGACCCATGTAGCTGTCAGGGAACTTGGCCTGGATCAGAGAAAACAAGGTCTGTCTCAGTCCCCAGCTTGTTCAGTATGTTGGGAAGGTCACTTGGGGTGGACTCTGCCTTTAATCAAGCATTTATACTATTTTGTAAGCCTGACTTCAGGTACACGAGGTTTGTATTTTCAGTAGCATTTGAAACTAAAATGAAATTGCAGTCTACAAAAACACCTTCTCCTTTTCTTTTTCCTCAGGTTTATTAGATTCAGTGTCTGGATACCTAAGAACTCAAGTTAAATTTGGACTTTCAAAAATAATTACATTCTAAAGACAGTTTATCTTTCTAATTCATGGATCCTATGTATTAAAAACGTAGGTTCTTGTTGAAAAAATATCTTCTAGTATGGCCATATCATTAAGCTCTCACATGCACTGTGAAATGGAAGTCACGTTCTACTGACTTAGTGTTGATTGCTTGTCAGGGAAGTTGTAACTGCTGGATTATTACACGTAATATCTGATGTCATAAACTTTAAAACTGCAGGGGAAACATCAACACGGTTGAACAGGAAGTTTATAGATGTAGAATCTAGTATTTAGAAACAGCTTTTGAGAAGACATAGCAACAACAACAAAAAATCTGATGTTAAATCAGTGTTACAATTTGAGGAGGTTTTTTTTCTGAAATATCTCACAAATCTTTCCCTTCCTCACTCTTCTGTAAGTTAATGTGGTTTTATTGTGCTTCAAAAACATCCCAAAGACAAGTTGAAGAGTTTTATCTCTTACTGATATGTTCTATTACATTACCACTTACTTGCATCCATTTTTCTCCTCTTGCAAAGTGCTGTAGGTCTGAATGAATCATGGTCTGTATCATAGGTGGTTCTGAGGTCAAACAGTAAATACAGGTAGCACAGCCATAATAGCACAGAATAAAATGAAAAAGCATAAGATACGTGAAAACATAGAGAAGATTGACTATAAATCAAATTCTTGTCTGCTCCAAAAGGCTGCAAATTCTGGCATAAAAGCCAGAATACTTTCCAAGGTAAGACTAATGACAGGATCTATAGGCAGTCTGGAGTGGTCTGTAAATTGCTTTTATGTTTGTAAAGCATCCATATTGTGTTCTTTCAGTTTTGTCTTCTGGTGGATGTCAGATTAGATCTGATAAAGCAGCAGTTTTACTTACTGATAGCCTCAATTGGTGTTAGTTTTAAAACAATGGAGCATTATTCTCAGAAGAGTGAATCATCTTGGAAGTCTGTTGTTCTGAATTATGTTGATCTACTTTTAGACAGTAACATAAACACAACTAGTTACTGTGTATTAAGGCATGAATAGTTTTGTGCTGTGAACTTGCCCTATTTATATTGTTTTTATGAAATGATTATTTATTTGGCCAGTAATATCTCCTGACTTCAGAAAAGGATAACTACATCCCCCAAAAACATTTTTTTCTATTGGTATATTTATTAAATATTTTAAATTTTTAATTAATTAATTTTTAAATTATCAGAATGTTGTATTTGTTCCAGTTAAGAAGTGTTTTGAATCACATGGGCTTTAAATCAGCCTTTTCAGTACCCCAAGGGAGCTGCAGTCAGGTGCTCCATGCCTTCATGCCTTCATGGCTATTCTACCCAGCTGGGCTGCATGCAGTCTCTGCTGCCATGGGATTCCTGGCTTGGTTGTGGTGAATCAGCAAGTGGGAAGCCCAGGTATCATATGATATCCCCTTCAGGCAAGAAATAGTGAATTGCACATGAAGTTTCTTAATTGTTAATTTTAATTACTTAGGATAGTGGAAAATCAGTATTTTTAGCTACACTTTGCATAATCTTCACTGAGGCAATTTTGCTAACTTTTCTCTTTCCTAATGCTCCAAGTCTGGACACTCTGTCTAATAAGTAGTCAAAAAACTGATCTTACTGGGCAGTACTACTCTGCTGGGGTAGCAGTGAGCTTGCTCTGGCTACTTGGATTTCAGGAATGGCCACTGAGAAGCCAAATTGTTTGAGAAGCCAAGGCAAACCCGGGTTCAGGTGACCTCAGTGATCCTTCCCTTGTAGCTTTGAATGCAACATCAGAAACCCTCAGGGCGCAGCATGTGCCAAAACAACCATGTGCCAATGTTCAGTGCCTCCAGTGCCTTTTAATGCAAGGACATCTGGGGCAAACTGTCTTCCCCAGACTCTTGCCTTTCCATCTTCATCCTGCCTGTGCATGAGGAGACTCCTGTCTCCCATAATATAATTTTCTTTCCTGTTCTTGTGTCAGTTCCATGAGGTCCGGGAGTGCTTCATACGTTGATTTGAGTTGGATTCTTTATTTCTGTTTAAACTTCGTATTGCACTGACAACACAAACAGACCAACAGTCTAAGCAGAAATGACCTTACACAGTAAAAACAGTGTATTGTGTTCTTTCTGATGTAATCATAGATGCAGCAATTCAAATATGAACTTTTCATTGCTCCAGGTATTTTCTTTCCAGTCCTCTGAGGACAAAGGAGTCTTTAGCAGGGGACTCAGCTTGAATTCAGGGATCACCCTAGGAATAACCCTCTGCTCCTCTGGTTAACGTGGTGTCCCTGAGCTGATGGTACCTGCTTTTCTCTTACTGTAATTTTAGTTCATTTGTTCAGGCTTTTCACAAGGACTTTTCCTAAAAAAAATCAAATCTCATTAAATTTAGTAAATAAGAGCTGTTTCGCTTGGCTGCATGCACCACTGGTTCTGTTAAATAACCTATTAGGTGCACAAGGCGTTTCATAAAAAAAATTAATTACACTTTCTTAATTCCATAGCCCAAGCTGTCTGGCAGTTTCTGTAGCAGCAGTGAAATAAAAGTAGCTTGGATCTCCAGAAAGACACTAGATTTGCTATGTAGTAGATTGTAATGGTTTTGTCTATGCAATATTTTGAAGCGGAGGATTCATAAAGATCATAATGTCTGCAGGTTATTTCATCTCTCTGCAGTTATTTGAAAGGAGCATTTTCCTTTGCAATGAAAATTCTAGCCTCAACATTTTGTATTTTTGTCATTTTGCTAGTTTAAGCTTTTGTTTGGATCCTTTTACTGATGGATTAAGCTAGCAGCTGTTCTTTGATCACAGCATCTTTGCCCTTTATTTTGACTAGAAGTTTCAAAATGTGCCGTTTGTGAAAGGTCTAAGCAAATGGATTTCTTTTGTTTGTCATGTTCAAAAGAAAGTCGTTTGAAGACTATTAAGAATATTACTTTGCAACTGTCGGTGTTGGTACAGTTTAAGGTACATCATTGTTTTCCACTACCAGTACATGAATTCAGGGAAGTGCTGAGAGGTGCTGCTGCCTGAGAAAAATCGTTATTTAGATGTTCCTTAATGAAAAGGATTTGCAGTAATTTTGCTAGTTGAAATGCCAGTATAGATTGATCTTATCTCTAGCTAAGAGTGATGGAAGAGAAGGGCAAGTTGTGGTGATAACATTCTTTGGGTACTGACAGCAGAAACAAGAATCAAAACGAAAATAGCAGCTGTCTACAGACAAGAAAGTCCAGGGGCAATGAAAATGAAGAGTTTGTAGATCAACTGTTGGAGTTTTAACTCTGCGTGCCATTATTTTTATGTGTTTTTGTTGTTTTGTGCTTGTGTCCTACATGGGCACAGTTTATGGTTACCTAAAAACCTACCAAAAAAAGCAGACAAGAAACTTACTTGCTTCTGCTTCAATTACACAATCTATCACCTCTCCATCCTTTTGTAAGAATTTCCTTTCTTGACCACCCCCCTGCATCTGCTAGGAATTGTGGCGAGGAAAAAGAAAGCTGAGAGCCTAGCATAGACCAGCACATTTACTTCTGTGTCCAGGCCTGGGGCCCCCAGTACAGTAAGGACATGGAGTTCTTAGAATGGGTCCAGAGGATGACCACTAAGATGATCAGAGGGCTGGAGCAGCTCTCCTATGAGGAAAGGTTGAGGGAACTGGGCTTGTTTAGCTTGGAGAAGAGAGGGCTCCAAGGAATCCTCATTTTGGCCTCTCAGTACTTGAAGGGAGCGTATAAACTGGAGGGGGAATGACTGTTTACAAGGGTGGATAGTGATAGGACAAGGGGGAATGGTTTTAACTGAGACAGGGGAGATTTAGGTTAGATATTAGGAGGAAGTTTTTCACACACAGGGTGGTGACACACTGGAACAGGTTGCCCAAGGAGGCTGTGGATGCCCCATCCCTGGAGGCATTCAAGGCCAGGCTGGATGTAGCTCTGGGCATCCTGGTCTGCTGGTTGGCGACCCTGCACATAGCAGAGGATTGAAACTAGATGATCATTGTGGTCCTTTTCAACCCAGGCCATTCTATGATTCTATGATTCTAAGATTCAGGTCCTCGGTGGCAGCCCAGGCCGGGCCCAGCCTTTTCTGACTTGCCAGAGCTTTCTGACTGGAAGCATCACTTGTGGCAAACGGCAGCGTGGCTGGGAGTATCAGGAGAAATAACTGACGCTTCACTGCAGTAATATAAATGACCTAAATACCCAGTTTTACTGGAGTCTTATCATGTGTTAAGATAGATCTTTGGTGGAGCTTAAATTGCGCACAGAAGCGCACAGTGTGGAAATGTCACTGTAATAAAATATGCGGCAATCTTTTAAGTGGCCCTATTAATCAAAAGTGTTCTCAAATCAACGGAAAGCCATTTGTATTATTAATTTGCTGATGGTTAGTAGCATGTTGCCGTCATGACCCCTTTGGAAGAATGTTGTTTTTCATCTTTTCAGCATGCTGGCACATCCCCAGGGCTATGAAAAATTGAGTCTGTGGATGCAGGAATGATATGCATTTCAAAATGCTGCTTTTTCCCCTACGTTTTGTTTTGAGCCGATTTGTTGAGTTGGTTTTATTTTTTGTTATTTTTTTTTCACTTTCAAGAATTGCTTGTTTCACATTGTTTCTAAAATTGGACAGCAATTAGATCCCCTAATGTTAAGTGATTCAGTTTTAGTATTTTTTTTCCCGTGCAAAAGCACTGTGCTGGTTTGCAGAGTTGCTGGGCCCCCACCTCTCGTGCTGATTCCAGAGGGAGCAGGAAGCAGCCCTCTGGGATCAAAATAACCCAAGATGTCTCCAGTAGAGGACTTAAAAGCAGTTGCTCCAAAAATCACAGCTTGCTCCTGAAAACAGTTGTGCATTCACAGTGTTCTGGGTACGTTTGAGTTTCATTCTCACCCTGCTTCCTGTTGATCTGGGGGAGTAGCTGTTTGGTTACCAAAAAGAGAGTTCTGGCAATGCAGATTGGGCCACACCTGTCTGCCAGGGAAGGGAACAGTTGAACTCCAGGCTCTTCTCACCGCTTTTGAACAATTCTTACTGCATTTTCAATAATTGATTGTGCAGAAGAGCTACTGAGCGAGAGCATGCATTTGCAAATGTAGTTACTTTAGAGCTTAAATAATACATCCAGGTTTCATTTGGAATAAAGCAAATGTTAAGTGCTGAAAAGGGAAAGGGAGAAAAGGAGCGTCCTCAATGCAGAGGGTGGCACAGTGAGGTTAGGTAGGGGCCAGGCCGATGCCCCGGCAGTCGGCCCCGCATGTGTGGAGCTGCAGTAGGGAGGCAGTGACAGGACGCAGCGTCAGCGCTGTTTTTCTCCTCACAGCTCTGCTGAGTCACAAACAAAAGGCTGAACATCTGTACATTTTGAATTAATGGGATCTGTATTCACTGAAACTCATTTTTGCCAGAAAGATTTCACATTAATTTTTTTCCTTTTCTTTTTACACATTTTTAATACATTTTTGCATTCAAATTTCTTATTGACTGATGCGTACCTTTTAACTTGCATTCGGAACCTCCTTCGATGCTTATCTGGGCATAGATTTTATGGAAATTCCTCTATCTCATTACTTATCTGGAGCGGTACACGTGCCATGCTAGTGGGATTTTTAATTCTCATTTCCTCCAGCTCTGCTCAGCCAACCGTAATACTACAGAGAAATGTTCTGTCCTGAGGACGGGAATAAAATTTATGGAAATAAAATTGGTGTCTGAGGACCACTCTTGAAGGTCAGCTCTGCCTCTATCTGCCCTCTGCCTGCTGCTGTGCGGGGCTGCGTGCGTATGGAGGGGGCTGAGGCTTCTTGCTGGCAGGGCTTCTGGGCTCACTGCTCAGCACTGGGATGTGACCATTGTGAAGGCGTGCTGAGCTGCGCCACTGAAAGTACAGGTCCCAGCTAACAATTATGCAAGGTAATTGCTCTTTCCTCAATTGTGAAAGGCTTATGTAAGGCTTTCTTTTTAAAACATGTATAATTGCCTTGAAGGAATAACTGCTGGTATTTGTGGAACACTGTGTGTAGTAGAAGTCAAGGAAAGGCACTGCTCTGAAGCTTGCTCTCACTGCGGTGCTTTATCCCAGATACCCAAAAGTCAAGTAATGAGGGGCAGGTTCGGCTGCACTTGGAACTTGTCTGCATGATGTGGAATTTGTGCAGGGTCAGAGCCTTGCTTTTCCTTGGGATAAACCCTGCCATGTGAGCAGTTTGCTCGCTCATTGCCTGCCTGCCCTGCAGTGATCGCTGTCACCGCACCGGTGCTCCAAAGCTGGCCTGGCTCAGCAGCAATCAGCACATCGCTTCATTCCTGGCATGGCTGCAGTCAGTGAGATGCCCAGCATTTGGGGTACGGCAGTATCCATCCCAGCCCATGGAGCTGCAGGCCATGAGCTGACGGATGGTTTTTAAATCTGAGAGTTTTTCAGATACATTGAAGTATTAATCTTCAACAAAGAATAGCACTGCTTCTGAGTTGGGAATATTCACAGAATCCACAGTAACTGGGGATGTTTAAAACATGGCTGCTGCAAACATGTATTTTAATATAACATAAGTAGTTTAAAATACAGTTGTTTCCGGGCTCAGTTTTGGAAATGTAAAGTGTTTTTTTTTTTTTTTTTTTTTTTAAGCCACTAAATTCAGCAGAAAAGCAGTAATTATATTCCCTCTGGAGCCAAGCTGGTGTGTAACACAGCTCCTTTTGACTTTTACTATCTGTGGGTTTTAACGTAGGCGGAAAACTTGCCACAAAATGATAATCGGATAGTACTCGACATTTCTAAAAAATGTTTTTTTTCCCACCAGATTTGCAGCCTACACAGTGAAGTTATGCATTTGTATCATGAGAAATATAATTTAGGAAAGCAGGAACTCACTGAGTACAAAGTCTCAAATGGCAGAAGGGAATACAGTTTCAGCACTAGGCTTTTAGAAGAGGAGAAATGTTTATTAAAGCTGTGGCAGTGTCTTATTCATGCAGTTATGTTTTGAATGCTTACAGACTAATATAAAACAGTGTACTGTGTGGATGCGTTTTTTAATACAAAGCAGTAGGTATGAAATTCATAAGATAAAGCGGGATAGAAGAAAGAGCTTTCCTGATCTATGGAGAAAAAAAGTCCTCTTGACAACCACTGGTAATAAATAGGACGTGAAATGGGCAGCAGTATGAAATTGGCCTAATGTTACCAGCATGAAAAAAATGCCTTCATTCCCTGCCTTTAACAGTACTGCCTGCCATCATGGCCAGAAATGGGAGCAGGTGAGCTGATGGCAGTTGTGGTTTGTCTCAGAGAGGTGTTACTGTGGGGAGGCCTAAGAGAGAGAACTTCTGGATAGATGTGGAGTAACTCAGGAAAGGAGAAGCATGTTCACTGGGTCCAATCCGAAGTTATTGTCTGCTTGTAAGCAGCACAGCAAGAGGGAGTATCTCACAGTACTGCAGTGGCTCAGCTCCTTATACTGCAGTAGATCAAGACCTTCCAGGAGAACTGGCTGTCAGGTATTGCAGTTTGTCCCTTTGTAAAGTCATGCTACTTTTGGGGCTGCAGATGTCTGAGCATGCTATCATGTAATTGCTGGTTTGAGTGCAAAAAAATGGAAATACGCAGCCAAGGGAGAAAAGAGGATGGCATTGTTGTGGTAGCAACATGAATTGCAGCAGATCCTCATCCAGTTGCAGCAGATCTTCATCACTTTGCAGCAGATTTTCATCAAGCTCATCCTGAAGCATCACCTAAGCTTTAGGTTGGCTCCTGTGGGAAATCTGCATTTTGTTGGCTGTCAAATGCCTGTAAACTTGTTTAGAAAGGTCATTTCTTCAACAGGCAGGATTGTTTTTGAGAGAAGATGAGGAACTCATTGCCAGAAGTGTCTCATGGAATTTGCTGACAAAGCCAGCAAAAACAAGTTTTTGGTACATTTTTTTACTTGCTATGAAACAATTATGATACATTGTTTTAAAGAAATAAGGTGGTCCTCAGTCATACTTTCTATTAAAAAGTATAAGGTGTTTGCAAGCAACGACCAGAGAATTTTGGTATCTGGGTCATTGTGGCTTGCAGGAGAGTTAAAAAAAAAAAAAAAAAAAAAAAAGGGAAGCACTGCGTGGAATGCAAAGCTAATGCCAAGGAACAGGGTGCAGCTGTCCATTTTACAGCCATTTTCAAGAGCAGTAATTGTGATACGTTAAATAGAGGGTGCAGTGCTTTTTAACCATTTGAGAAGCATCCTTTTCTTTTCAAGTAGTTCTTCTAATAATGGAAAATGCAAAAAAGAGACCTGATGGAATGTTTCTGTCCAAAATAGCCTTTTTCTCTCAAAATGAAAGTTTGATGTGTATCGTTCTTTCTCTAGGACAATTTCGGATAAATTCTAGCTATATTCCAAAACAAGGAAGTAATATGAACTCTTACATTTCTTTAGAAATATATTCAGTCTATTTGAGAACACATGGAATGACTCCTAATGTGAATCAGACATGTTTCCCTGGGTTTTGCTATTTCACTGGTTCTTTGTACCCCCTGGAAGATACCGTAATGACACACCATTATCTTGGTGTTGATACTTCAATCGTTTTAAAAGGAAAAAAATACTTTAAATGCTGAGGGTAACACAGCAGTAAGGAGAAGAAACTTATTTACTGGTATTTTTCCAAATAAGGACAAATGTGATATCAGTTTTTCCATGGACTCTGTTGAAAGGCATGTTGGAGAGGTACAAAATTCTATGTCAGGGAAACTAGCATTAAAGGAAAGTTGCACTGAAGTCCTTGAGAGGTGAGAGGAACTTGTGACAGAACAATTACCAGAAATTACAGGGAATAGTAAATTTCAATGCGTTACTATTGTGTGTTAGAAAAAAAAAGCTGCATAACTCTTAGAGGCCACCTGAAAGAATATTGCGTGTAACAGGATTTTTTCTTCTTTAACGTTGGAAGACTTCAATTGGAATGCTGAGAAGTTAGGCAGGGAAGTACGTGCATGTTTGTGCATGCACGTGGTTGTGTATTGTATATAAACACCTGGAGGCATCCTAGAACTAAGTGTGTATACAAAAATTTATTGAAGCATGATGTGAAATTTATTTTTAAATAAGAGAACAATCTGTAATGGCATTCTTTGGGCAAATATGTCTGCTATTAAAGGGCTGTCTACAGCTTATGCTTTAAAACAGCTGAAAAATATGATAACAGGACCTTTCTAGAATCTCTTTGTAGCTTTTGTGGAATTCTCTCCATTAATCTCAAGGCTGTAGATTTACTGCATTTTATGGTATTCAACCATGATGAAACCCTTATAAAAAGCTCCTGACCAATCTGCCCTTAATGACTTTGCAAGGGAGTGCATGGAGAGTAAATGTCTTCAGGCAAGCCCAATAACTATAGTTATTTAAATAAAGTGATCTTGCTTAAATTAAATGTGTGCTGTATAGTCGAGACAAATAATTACATTACCGCAAGGTAATTTTTTATCATTCTGGGGGGAGGGAGGTTGAAAAGAGTAGGATGTTCCTTTTGCCTATACTTCTATTAACTTTCACATTGTCTAGTGCAGGGCAAAGACAAAAATAGTTGTGTTTTTTTTTTCACTTTTTTTTTTTTTTTTTTTAAATTCCAAGCAAGTTTTCTTTTAAAAGAATCAAAAGCATGTTGCTGATGGTAAGAGGAATGGCAGTGCTAGCAGTCAGCAGTAGTTGAAGAGCTGCTTTCATATGGCAGTTCCGTGCAGAACAGGATTTGGAAAACAGTGGACATTGAAAATACAGTCAAACAGCACATCTGAGCAAAAACCTTGCTGAAAGGCTCAGATGCTGTGAGAATTTCTCCTTGATGTTTATGCTGTAGTTTATGTCAGTTTTCCATTTTAAGCTCTGTCCAGGAGCTATTAATTCAGTTGTGAGAACTTGCTTCAGGCTGCAGTTTTTAATACAGTATGTCAAGACAGAAAACCAACAGAAATTGTTTCATCAGGTTTTGAGCTCCAGGAATCTTAGGAAAGCTGCTGAGATCAGTAAATCTATCAAAGTCTCATTGAAACTCTGTCGAATCAGACATTTAGTAGATTTCAGCTCAAGCCTCTTGGAAATGAATAGATGAAAAATATTTTAAACTAAGAGGTAATATATTTCTTAATATTTCAGCTAAATCTTTGAAGCAGAGACCACTTTACACAAAATCTATTCCAAGGTCAAAGCACAAGATGCTCCATAGCTTCTTCAGTGTGTTCTGAAACAAAGAAAAGTAGGAAGGAGTGATTACCTTCCTTACAACAGCTCCTCCAGTCTGCTCTGACAGTGAGCTGGGAGAGTCTCAGTTGTGGTTCAGAACTCAGTTGAATATGCGTTGTTGCCTCTTGTTGTGGCTTTGTAATTGAGGCTGTAAAGCAGCCTCTTAGCTTTTCCTGAATACATTTCTGACAGGTCACTTGTCATACAGACCTGTGGGTTTTGGAGGAGCATATGTTAGTCAGAACTATTTTATTTTATTTTTTTATTTTTTTATTTTTTAAACAAAAAGAGGAATGATTTGTATAGAAAACATCATGTTCTATGTCCTTGCCTTTCATTCTGTGCAGATTTCCACTTTCTTTAATTGTGGCTATAAGCAGTGATGTTCTTTTTGTACTTCTTTGAATTGTTGACAGAATAGTTTGATTTTCTCCTGTTGGCCTTTTGGAAAAACTGGGAACCTGTCTAGTGTATCAGAAATCACTCATCTTGGTTACATTCTCTGCTTGCAGTGTAGGCACTTACAGTCCCTTCCCTTAGTCCCACAGCTTTCCCTTGCTGCTGCATCAGACCAATTTTAACCTGAAGGGGCTGGTCAACCCAGGGGGAGCTGGTGTAATGTCTGTCCTGTCCCGTGTCCATCACCCACAGTTCTCACACTGGATGGAAAAACAAGTACTTCTTCAGCAAGATGGGATGGAGAAGAGGTGATAAGACTGTTGGGTATGTCCTTCATTTTGAAGGCTTTTGTGAGAGTTTTTTGTTTTGTCTTTTTTGGTTCTATTTATGTAAGCGGGTATAAATATTGCACGAAGAGTAGGCTTGAAGAAAGGGAGATTGCCTGCCTGCCTTTGGGTTGCTGGGAGCGAGCAGCGGACACTGCTGGAGAGTGCAGTGAGTTGATGTTCCTCTCTGGGTTTCTGTTCTAAGTTGAGGGCTGGATTCAGAGGTGAGATGCTAACTCTCATTGCTTAAATAAGAAAGCTAATTTGCGAGCCTGGAATTATATGGCTTGTGCACTCCCTCCCTCATAATGAGACATAAGGAGAACAGGAAAATACAGCACAAAAGAGGAGAGCCGGGAGGACTTCAGTGGGGTGGAGGGTTGCAGAGACAACCAAAGCAGTGCAGGTGAAAGCAAATAAAAGATAACTGCAGCAGAAGAGAATCAAAGCAGTCTCAGTGAGTGCCTTTCTTTCTGTGGGTTCTGTCCCACTAACGACAAAAGGCTTTTCAGGAGCCTTAGGTGCAACTTTAACTGTCAAAAATAGTGCTACCACCAGGTCACAGCTGGGATGTTTGAAAACACTTGCTGAGTTGAATACTCAGTTGTTTTTAAACATCATCTTTAAACAGCCAAGGAAATTAATACTTTCCAAAAGGATTTATGTTGTAACAGAAGATGAGGGGGATGACCTTTGCTTGAACTCAGTAATTTAGTTTAATGCTGCTGTGTTCTCTCTTGATTGAGATTTTGGAAGGTGCTGATTGTATCAAGTCACATAACTCACTTTAACATCGTTTCTCTAATCCTGTTTACACAAAGGTTTGGAAATATCTGTCATCATCTCCACATTATCATTATGTGCTTCAGAAACCAGGCATGGCTCTGACACATGCATACAGTTCCTGCTGCAACACGGACTCCAAGGGTTAGTCTGTGCTGTGAGAAGCATTCTCCCTGGTTCTCAGAGTAAGAGAAGTGGATGCAGCATCTGGTCGCCATTGTGCTCATTGGTAGGGCTTGTCTGGAGCTCAGGGGTGATTTTTGCACTCCAACAAGTATGGCAGAAATAGCTGTGCTTTTATTGGAGCTCAGGCTTCCTGGGGGTAGCCTGCAGCTCTGGAGGTACTACCCAGGCTGCTATGGCTTCTGTGGGGTTTTGGTCCACCTCTGTGGGGCTTCAGCTGAGTGCCTTCCCCTTCTGCTATGGGTCTGAGTCAGAGAAAAAATTGGGATTAAAAGCAACCTCACAAAAGCTGTCTGTTGCAGACTCTTGGAGATCAGTTTACCTGGCACAAAGAAGCGAATTGCTAATCTCTCAGGCTTTTAGGTGGTACTTAACATCCCGAGCACAACTGCAGAAGTCAAGTGGCGGTTCTGCTCTATCTGCCGGAAACACCCAGGATCAGATGCTGCTGATATTAAAATCACAGTCCCTTTTCAGGAAATCTGACTCTGTATCTTCCCAGGCCAGCAACTGCTATTTAAAGCATAAGCAGACAGGAAAGAACGAAGCAAAATGCTGCAGAAATGAAAGGAAATATCCTGAGCTAAAAGCAAAGTTAGCAAACTTTAAGCTTGCTCCTGTGAAAGTAAGACAGTGATTCTGACTGCTGGGCTGGAATGCATTCCCTGCAGAAGTTCCTTTGGATTTATTTCCATAGAGAGTTTCTTTCTAGTGAGATAGTTCTGCAGCTTTGCGTTTCTTTAAGTCCCCAATTGTAGAAGAGAGGTTAATCTGAAAATCCAGCTGTTAAGGTAATTCCTCTCTGCAGAATTTCTGTCCATCTAAGCAAGCCCATTCTGGATGTAGCTTTACTTGTTTTCATTATAAGCTTTACGTGACACCTATGGATTTAACAGAACTGTTAGGAAAGAGGAATGCTGAGTGTATCTTCTGATGTTATCTGAAGGGAGAGTACTGCTTTGTTTTGTTTTTCTGAAATAACTCCTGCTTCTCAAAACCATCAGAGCCAGCCAAATACAGGGTGTACAGGAAGCATAATTAAAGAGCTTCTCCTTGTTACAAATGTTTTTGCCTTCAGTAAGTTGTCACAAGCTTTCTGAGTTGCTTTTGAAATGAGGTTTGACTGTTCATAAAGCACTTTAAACTTCAGAAGGTGACGTTTCAGAGTGTTGTGCAGCAATTAATGTCTGGAAAGAAGACTTCAAGAAGAGCAGCACAGGTCATGGCATGTTCCTTCTGCATATACATTAAGGGAGAACAACCAAATGCATGCAGAATTTGTTTCATCTTTTCAAATTAGGAAAAAAAAAAACACCTGTTTGCTTGGGAAAATACAGAGCTCATGTATAGCCAAAATGATGTATATATAAGATTTTGAAGGTGAATTGTATGGAAACTGTATCCTCCAAAGCAGTTACATCTGGTTTGATCTGGAAATTGTTTTTCTAACTTAACCTACAAGCATGCTGTTGTTATTTCATTGATGTAATGAGAGTTACGAGATTTGCCTGCACTGAAGTACACACAGCTTAGAACCGTCATTAATTTAGGAGTGAACTTAGCAGCACCCAAAACTGGTGTTAATTAAAACATCTGAACAGTAAGGGGCGTTCTGGTGAGTGCTTTTGTAGTTCCACTTCTGAGTATCTACAGTGCTAACGTGATTATTATAATTTAGTGACAGCTGTCACACAGAATTAATTACTATTTTTCTTTATTCACTATTTATAGTACGCAGGTTGCTTGGTTGTACTTCTGTTTGTGGATTCCATTTGCCTTCCTGCCAGAGCTTCGGTGGAATATTTGTTTTGGCAATAAATCCTTAGTCTTTCACTTTCTGTGTCTTAAGTGTGTGCCTGATGGGTTTGTTGTCCTCGTGTCTCCTTAAGAACAAGTTTAGGTCATTGTTAAGGATTTTGAGGGGTCCCTTCTGTTTTGTTTCCTTCTGTTGTGCTCTATACTTCCTTGTTCTTTTTTTATCTCCCTTAAGAGAACAGTTACATCCCTTATCCTTCTCTGGCATGTATTTCTGTTTTTGTGATTTTTTTAATGGCTGACAATAGAAGGAAAGAAAACGTAACCTAAACCAGCTGACCTGTAGCGATTTCGGGAGCACTTGTACTGTTACAAACTTGAGCTGCTTCTGTACATTTTAATATGCCTGTCAGCTTACTAGTAGGATGTTTCCTGTGTGAGTGCACTGGCTCGAGCACGCATCTAGGACAAGGGTTAGGTGGGGGAAGCAGTGAGCAAAGCTAGGACATTTCTCATCTGTTTGAAGATGATGCCCGGCAGAGCCTCTGGGCTTTGGTAAGCTGGAGCATTCTGCAGTTGCTGAGCTGCTTATGGAAAGTTAGAGCTGCTACAGGAACTTGGGTGGAACAAAAATAGCTCTTTTTCTGAGTTCAGATACTACTGATCACGGAAAGCTCTCAGTGGTGGTATCATTGATCCTGCTAGAGGGTGGGCAGGGTCACCAGCTGAATATGGGCTTTTGGTAAAGCAGGTACAGGCAAAATGTCACTTTGAACAGTGTTCTTTTTCTTTCAACATCACACTTAGTTTCTGCTGCTAAGATTAAGCAACGTATTTATGCAGACCTGGGTTTTCAAAATGTACCCATATATACCTATGTGGTCTGATTTTTGGGTGGTGGTGTGTGGAGCCAGGGGTAGGACTCAACGATCCTTATGGGCTCCTTTCAACTCAGAGTATTCTGTGGTTCTGTGACTACACACAGAGGGTAGGACTGCTCTTACCTGGGGAGCTGTCACCCAGATCTGTCCTTGAAGCAGCAGCCCTGCTGCTGGGAGCCTTTTCCATGCACCAGTTTTTTTAGAGCAGACATCACTGACAGAAGTTTGCTAGGACACAGACTGTGGTTTGTTGCCTCAGGGTGGGTGTTCCTGGAGAAAGGCATTAATGGAGGGTAAATGGCTCACAGCGTGATGTGCATTTTGCTTGATACCACTCTCAGGTTGTTTTGGTCAGGGATGGTTAATGTTTATAGCAAGAAAACGCTGTTTGCAAGATCTAGTGTCTCTATACATGAGGGTTGATTGGTTTGAAGTGTGTATTTTAATAAACAGTAAACTGTCTTTCATTATATCTGAGAGATGAATGTCAGTTAGCAGACTTGAAGGGAAGCTTTTGGACTCCCCTCACTTCTCCAAGCTCAAGGGAGAAAAAAAATTCTCAAGCAGTGATCTGATTTAGAATAAGCAGATTCAAAAAGAAAAAGCAGACATGAAACAACCTTTCTGTTGCTGAGAAGTCTTGGAACGGGAGGTGTGCTGAATTCTTACCTCAGAGGAACACGTGCTTTACAGGTGCCTTGTCTGTGTGATTTCCAGAATTCTCTTCTGTAAGGAGCTGTGGTGCCTGGGCACATGGGCTCTGCGCTCCTCAGTGGCTTTGTGTGGAGCAGGGCTCAGGGAGACAGATGTCCTGATAAGTGACATGGACTGTAATGTGTGGGGGAGGTTGTTGGGGAAGCTTTGCTGTCATTTTATTTGTGTGCTGTATACAGTAGGAGTAGTACTCCTATTTTTTGCCACGTATTGCTCCTGTTATTCTGAAAGTGTAACTGGCTATTGTCTTTGATTTGATTACAATGTGATTTTGCCATTTAAATACCTTGAATACTGTTTACTTCCGGACTGTGAGTGTTAGTTCTTATGTGCAGAGCTAGCCATTGTCCCTCAAGAAGAGGAAATGAGAGCATATGGGCTCTTCTTGCCTTTCATATGTTCAAGTAATCACAGAAGGGTCACTTGTTGGCTGGACATAGCACTGTGGCACCTCCTCGAGTAGGAAGGATCTTTGCATGTGGGCAAACATCGTAGAAGTCCATATTAATTGCGTTCACTTCTTGTTGCCATTATTAAAAACTTCCTTCTTGTTAAAGCACAAACTCGGTGTAACTGGGTCTGGCATAACTGCCAGAGAAGCGGTGATTTCCTCTAATCCAGGTTTCACAACATTAGGGTTATAGTTCTGGTTGGTATCCATTTACGTATTTGTTGTTGGTATGGTAGCAGCTTTTATTTTGTCACATGCAGTTTAGTTGCAAATCAGCTAGATGTTTTACTTCTGTCCATACTTAATTACAACGGGATTCATTTTAGATGAAATCGTCTCCTGCGGTAAGAATTGAGCCAAGCGTGCTGATGCCAGTTTGGGAAGCTCTGCCATTGTGATGCATACAGTTGCTCTCCAGTTGTATTCAGTTTTAACCAAAGTTTGCATTGTATCAAAGGTGTTTAATGGTTTAATGGGAGCCATCAGAAGTGTTGTTTGAATAAGCGCCCAGATGGCGTGCCAAGATAGAAATTAAATTGGAAGCTACCGGTTTACAGCAGTCCATATTTATTTTTTTTATTTGTCTTGGTATTGTTCTCTTTTGGTATGGCTGGCTTAAATTAAAACAGGAGCTCTGGACTTCCATAAATATTATTTCTTGCAACAAAATCAGAGTAACGATACTACAGATACAGGAAGGGAAAAGGAAGTTATCCTGCAGTGAGCAGCCATTTTCACGTATTAAAGCATTCGTGGGAAAATAGAGCCTTGAGATGATGTTCCTCAAGCTCTTTCTAATGCTAGAGATTATGTATGTGGGGTTAGATTTAGAATAAATTAATTTAGTACTTTAAGAATTTGATGGAAATTCCAAATAGTGTCATTTTCTTCAATTATTTAAATATAACTATTTAGATGTCAAAGAATGTGGGTGCTTAACTCTGCTCGCAATGAAAATTTGTTACCTACAGCCTTTAATTTTCTTCCAGACTCTTTTTCTTTCCTATGTGGACATGAAAATGCATATAAAATCAAATGCTTGAACAAATGCATTTATTATATTTGCTTCCCTTAGTAGGTTTCAAATGCAATTTGAAAATGTAGTTTTAAAAGTTTTGCAAATAAAACATTTAGAAACATAAAACATGGAAGAAACAAAGAGTCTGTGTTCTTTTTAACAGTAACTACCTTGGGTTTGTGCGGGGAGCCCATGACCACAACCCCTCCCAGAGCAATGTGGCGATGGAGTCCCAGCACTATAGGAGCGTGCCCTTGCTCGCTTTCCTGCAGGTACATCATGGTTGGGATGTACTCATGGAACGCAGCAAGATACGTGCGTACCTGTCTGTGCTGGGGATTTCTGTAATAGTTTCATCACGGTATCAAACAGCTTTGCTAACTGTAGGCTTGAAAGACTGAATGATCTCATTCTGAATGAGGAAGAGATCATCGTCATATTTGTCCTGTGATAATGAAAATGTAGTTTGGGATTGTTTGTCTATTTTAATAACTAAGGACATTGTATTGATTGGTAATTTCTTTCCAGTTTTGATGGCCATTTTTCATGTAAGCCTGCTTTGTTCCTCCCAGATGAGTTTTTGAAGCCTTTCTCAACTGTCGGTGAGGCACAGTGGCCGGGCAGTCAGCACAGACTTGGGTGAAGGAAAGGGAGTTCAAAGAACAGCTATTAATCTCTATAGTGAATAAAATCCTTTGTAAGCAGCATAACATTTGGAAAGGGAGCGAGTTCCTGCATACTCAGCAGATCTGATTACCATGTGACAATTACAGTGGACCATTGTGGAGGGTGAAAAGGCCTTCAGAGACATGGAAGTGTATAATAATGTACTCAAAGTCTGTGTAGTTTATTGATGATATTCAATTCAAGGTTAGGTTTTATGGCACCTCTTCCTTCTGCATATGCTCAGCTTTTGTTTTATCTTACAGTGCTAGCCTTTGTGAAGGTTAATTGTATTTGGTTTGACTTTCTGTCCTATCCATCCCTTTTTATTAAAAGAAATTCTGATTAAACTCTCGTATCTCTTCATTTCCCTTAAATGTCTGTGGCCTATTTGGTGTCACAGGATCGTTTCTCTGCAACGCTCTATCTGTCCTGTGAGACCAAACAGGGCTTGCACACAGCCACAGGCCCTGGCATGCAGCATTTTGTCCTTTCAAATTGTTGGTATTAGTTGCAATTTCCTAATACAGATACAGTCTGAAGTCTCAGCACTTTGAGAGTACTGATTCCAGGAGGGGCACAGCAGACCCTGGTCTGATGACCAGTTTGCTGATGCAAGGAGTGACAGGGAAACCCCTATCCCTATCCCTAATGGGCTGTATGTGTCTGGCCTGTTCCTCTGACACAGGATGGGGAGCTCATTGGAATATTTAAGATCTGCTCTTAGTATTCCATTGCTACTTTGGCAGTACGAGGACACCATTGTAAGTGTAAAGGATTTAGAATAAAATGTGAAGCTTCCACTTGGGGGAACATAGTTGTAATTACTGTCCCTGAAGTGCCACCACAGTGGGTTAGCAGTGTGTCAGGATAAGCAATCACAAACTCTGAACAAGCTCAGTGATTTACCTTTCTCTGTGTAACATCAATGATTTACCTTTCTCTGTGTTTGCATAGGATGGTAGGTTTTTTTTCCCTCCAATAAGGAAAAAGGTTCCTTTTATCCTTCTGAAATTGACTTTAGGCAGACAGTAAACTTTGACTTCCCTCTTTGTACAATGAGGTATTTGAAAGAGGTACTTTTATAATGTGACCAAAATAGCTAGGAACACTCCAAATAGGAGAATTGACAGGCGAGGACATGGTTCTTTCAAGAGCCTATGGCTGGCTTTGTGCCCTCCTTGCACATTTTGTATGGAGTTGCTACAGCGAGTCCTGCATGAGGGGAGGTTTGCTCTGAGAGCTGACAGGTGAAAAAGCTTTGATGCTGTAAGGTGCAGAAATGCCATGCCAGGGCTTAGAGGACTCGTGTGTGAATGTACATGAGCATTTAATCAGTGTGTGCAGCACAAAGGAGTTTTCCTATTGGAATAAATGCAGAGGTTTGAAAGGTTGTCTTTGCTCTTTTTGTGACGTTTCAAGCAGAGCAAGTATCTTGCAGAGGCAACTTCTACATTACCAATCTATTTTTAAAAATGCCATACTGTGTTTTATTCTGTCTCTTGATTCAGTGTCCAATTTTTATTTCATTTTGTTTTCTTTCCTTTCTACATCTCTATTTATTGCCCTACTCAGTGTAATAATCTTATTCAATCTCGACAGCCTATTGCTAACATCTTGGTTTGCTACCGAACAGTATTCTGAACAACACTGATAAATAGTCTAATGCTCGTATTTTTCTTTGGTGCTTCTTGGAGAAATTGCATCAGTGATGATGCAAAAGAAATGTTTTTGGAAACAGATTAAAATTTTATGTGAAACACTTGACCTCCTGGTGTCTCTGACGTCAAACTGTGATGGTAGTTGTCAGCACTGATGGCATTTGAAGAGACACGATGTTTATGCAAGCAGTGATAATGGAAAATGTACCTTGGTAGGCTGCAGAAGGATAAGAAGGAATGCATGACACACACAGCCTGAAAAATTGCTGTTCTTCCAAACAGGGGGAAGAGAAGAGAGAAAGAGTATCTGCACTGTGTGATGAAGAATGACAGTGTCCTGAATTGTAGTCTCTTACAAGATGCATGAAATACCCTTCTATATGTTCCATACCAAAGGATGGAACACCTCCCCAGTAAGAAAAGGCTGAGAGAGCTGAGGCTGTTTAGCTTGGAGGAGGCACCAGGGAGATTGGAGAGTGGCCTTTCATTGTCTAAAGAGTGGCTGTAAGAAAGACACTTTAGCAGGACAAGGGGAAATAGTTTCAAGCTAAGAGAAGGGAGCTTTATACTGGGTATAAGGATGGAGTTTTTTATAGTAAGTAATAGTGGTGAGGCATTGGCACAGGTTGCCCCAGAGGGGTGGTGGATGCCTTGTCCCTGGAGACATTCAAAGTCAGGCTGGACAGGGCTCTGAGCAACCTGATGGAGCTGTAGGTGTCCCTGTTTGTTGCAAAAGAGTTGGATTTCATGACCTTTAAGGGTCCTTTCCAACTCAAAAGATTCTGTGGTTATGTAAAACAGATCATGAACAAATGAGGGAGACTCATTCTTTCCATTTGTTGCCAGAAATTGAACTATAATTTGAGTAACTTCTTAGGTGAACTTGCCATGAAGAAATTGTGCTAATTAATTATAAGCAATATAACACTGTGCTGTATTTAAGAAAGGAAGGCAAAGCAAACAGTGTCTTTAGTCACTTACTTCCGTCGAGCTTTTGGTTTTTAAAATTCTTGCAATCTGATCATCTGTTAATAGTTAGGGAATACCTCACAAACTGATTAGCCACCTCTTTCTTATTTCTGTTTTTTGGATTACAGATCATTAGCAATCTTTGGATCCCAGAGCAGAAGGATGAGTGAGGACTGCATGAAGACACAATACTTAATAATGCAGTTGTTGAAAGAACCAAGTTGTTAAGCCACTTAGGTACTCAACAAGCAGGGGAGACTAGGTTAAGCCTTTCCTGATATAACATAGCCCTTCACTGAACGTGCACTGGACCTAGACAGGATCTGTTTATTGCTTATATTCTGATTAGATCACAATAACCCACAGAATACAAATATAAAGTGTTGCAGGACTGATCTAATCAGTCTTCTATATAAATCATTTGGACAGTGTGCTGCCAGCAAGTTGGATGTTCTTTGCGTGAAGTTATAATGCTCATCTGTTTCAATACAAGATTTTTTCCCTTTTTTTCATTGTCATGTTCAATTGAATATACTTAATTCTACCACTCTCTAAAATTAGTATATTTTCACTCCAACAATATCTATGCAGTAGTTAAAAAGTAGTCTAAATGCTGCTTTCATAGATTTCCTAGAAAACTAATAATACAAAAGCAAAATTAATGTTCTGCTGCAAAGCTTGTGGACAAATGGGAGACTTTCTTTTTGTAGGTAATCCTGTTTCTGTTTCCTTGAAGTTAAAGGTGAGGAGCTAAATTCTTATGCAGGTGTGGCAGATGTTTTAGAAATAAATAAGAAAATCTTTTCTTAGATGGAGTTGCTTGCTATTGAGGAGTGTTCTTGACTCTTTTGTGAACTGGATATTCCCTACAGAGTGCTATTTTAAAACAGCTAATACTGATCATTTCTATTACTATTTATGTTAAATTAAAAACATGGTATAACAATAAAGGATTGTCTGGCAGAGCTCGTGAGTAGAAAAAATGTGTCTGAAATAGGAAATTCCTTAACTAACTGATGAGTTCCACTCATTGCAGAATGAAATGTTGTTGACAGGTGGGCATTTGTGGCAGCTGTAGGACGTGGTCTCTGTCATTGAATGCAAAGTGAGAACTATGCATGGTACTTGACACAGGTAGAGGGAGGAGAAAATAAATCACCTGAATAAGCATGAGGGTTCTTAAACGAGGAGTAGTAATAGCATTACTATTGCTGTGAACACTTGATGGTTGGCCGGAGAAGCATCCTGATAGATAGAATCATAGAATGGCATGGGTTGAAGAGGACCACAATGATCATCGAGTTTCAGCCCACTGCTATTTGCAAGGTTGCCAACCGCTAGACCAGTCTGCCCAGAGCCACATCCAGCCTGGCCTTGAATGCTCCAGAGATGGAGCATCCACAAAATAGATTTATTGACAATGAAAAGTGGCCACGTGCACCATGAAAGAGGATCTGTAGCTTTTATTTGGGGATTTATCTTCATCTCCACCACCAGTACAGTGCTTGGTGTAATTTCCTGATACGCAGACACCAATTTTTGTTGTGCTCATCTGTGGAGGCACGACCTGTGGGCTGGAAGGGGCCCTGGGGCCTCCCCTTGTGCAGGGCCGGTCAAAGCAGGACCCGGGCTGTGCCAGCCCGGCACTGAATCCCCTCATAGACCAGGAGGCTCAACTTCTGTCATCCTTTCTTTCTAGGAATGATTTGTAGCAGAACTGAGGGCCCACTGGGCTGAGGAGCTGTGTGTTGCTTTGACTTGTGGTGGTCTGCCCTGGAATCTCAACAGGCATTCTGGGAAACTATCCAAAACCCTGGAAAATCCACTGAGGAAGAATATAGCACCTTTTCTTTTATATGCATTTCTTACTTACTGTAGTAGGCGTGGCGAGGACACGGTGTGTGACGGGGTCAGGTTCCCTATGCTCAGGGCTTGCCAGGTGCTGTCCCACGATAGGACAGCGTGTATGCAAGGGGTGTAGACAAAGCAGGACGAGAATATTTAAGTGCCTGCTACATTTTAATAAACGCCATTTTGCTTCACCTATACTTGGGGTCTGTGTGAGCATTTGGCCCCGACCTGGTATGGGGTCGGTTTCGCTGGCAAAGCAGCATCTTATGGGGTGGAAAACGAATGTTGCAGAGAGAGCGGCAACAAGTGGTGACCCCGACGTGATTCACCCTGTGAGTAGTAGCTGCCCGGCGTGCCCGTAAGGCGGTGGAACCTGTGGGGTATTGGCAGGTCGCCTACGGAAGACACACTGCGGTGGAACCTGTGGGGTATTGGCAGGTCGCGTGTGTAACTATGGATCAAGTAATTAAGGTACTTTTATATTTTTGTAAAAGTTATTGCGGTAAAACCGTTCCTTCTAAGAAGGAGATTGCGGCCGTGTTATCGCGGCTAGAAAAGGAGCGGCAACACTTACTAGTATCTGATCTGAATTTTCCTTCACTTTGAAAGATAGCTATACTTTGTATGTGTCATATTTTTAAATACACATCATATAAATATATGAAAGAAATAAATCATATAAGACATAAAAATATTGCAATATATTAATACAGATTAATATCTAAAATCTATATTGTACTAACATATATTTGTTATGCATTTTATTACAAAAATTAGTTTTTGGAGGGGAAAGGTTGTTTTTTAAATTTAGCATGTTTAATTTTTGTTTCCTATTTTCATTTAATGACTATGCTACCTCATGGATCTTCACACGCAAGCAAACTCCTGAATGTAAAATCCCAGGCAAGGATTGGTAGATGCCACGAAACACTGACACTGTATGATGCTCACTGATGAGCAAAGGTGATCTGCTGGCATTTAGCATGCCAAACAAATTAATTGGTGTATTAGGAAGTAATAGGATTATCTCATGTTTGATGCCCTGGACAAGGATCCAGGTGTTGCAGCTTTAATTTAATCTTGCAGCCCTCTCTACTTCAATAAAAATGTGTCTGTAGGTTTTATCCAATGTTTTAGTCTAGAAAAATGTGTTGAGGGATTCATAACTAGACATCTAAATACTTTTCCCATATGAAGGCTAAATTAATCTCCTATCCTTAACAGGAAATGAGGTTATTTTTCCATAATGTGTAAATGCATATTTTTTTTTAAATGTCTCTTTTAAAAGTTAATAGAGAAAAAATGCAGTGCTATGATATAGGAAATGTATCTCGAAGAGTGCTTGTGTTAATAGAGGTCACCTCAGTGGTCAGTTTACTGTACAGATATATGGTGTGTTTTAAATAGGAGATTACCTCACTTACTACCTTCTAGCAAGTTTTTAAAATGTCTTCAGTGAACAGTAGGAGTCAAAGGCTCAGAGTATGAAAGTTATTTGCTGGTCAGCATTTATACTTTAACTCTCTGAGCAACATTTGGAAATCAGTTTTTACTTGCCACTGTCAAGAGTACTATTGGCAGTTAGCTGACGCATTATTTCCCCTGAAATATGGAAATACATATGTTATTTGGAGCATACAAGCACAGTAACTTAAACAATCATCTTGTAAAATAACTTTGTATTTAATTGTTTTTGAGAACCAGCACTATACATATTTACTATGCAAAATTTTATATGCAACTTTCCTACCCAGCAGAGTGAGTAAAAGCAAAACAGCAACGTAGAGGAATTTGTGATGTAAAATACACATTCGGTTCTCAGGGCACTGTATGCAGGCATTACAGTAAGGGATTATCTGGCTAACCAAAGAAAACTGAAAACATCTGTTTTAAAGTGCAAAAGATGTGTATTAAATTGTGCTTCTTAAATCTTTAATGATAAAGCATAAGAAGAAAATAGGAAGGAAAAGAAAACATTCATGTGTCAGATGCTAAAGGAGGAAGGCACGTGGTACTTCACAAAAGGATAACTTTTTCCTCTTACTTATTGTAAAGAGAAAGCACAGCAGCATAGCCCTCTTTAGTTGCTTTTTGGTATAAAAATACAGAAAATGATTTTGAATTAGAAATTGCTGTTAGGTTGAGGAGAATATTTTCATAATGATCTGCTTGTGTGTTTGGGTTGGGAAGCAGGGCAGGGCAAAAAGGAATTGGTCAAAATGTTTGTGCTGTTACTGTTGATGTATGAACAGTCTTGCCTGCACTCAGCATTAGGTGTTTATAACATCATCTTTGCTTTTCATGTAATAGTAATCATGAAACAAAGTTTGCATACAGGATGACTTACTGTCTCACGGAGAATCTTGATTGTACTTCAGGAGAGATGTTCTCTAAGTGCCTTACTGTGCCCCTTCAGAGTAGCTGTGATGTCTTAACTGGTGCTGGGCCACTGGAAGAGCCCCAGAGCTTTCCAGTTCAGCGTATGCCTGTAATTCCTGGATGGCTGCAATCTTTAATGCTAGGGCAGCAGGCATTTTCAAACCACTGGATACTGGCCTGGTATTGATTGTGTTGAAAGAAATTAGAGATGTCTCTGTAGCTGGTGTGGAAGGCAGAAATGAGCATATTTAAACTTGTTGTGACGTTAATGGGTTTTTCAGGAGGTTCTGCTTGTTTCAATGCGATTGCGTTGGTTCAGTGGCATGACAGTAGTTTGCATGGGGACAGTGATGGTTTGAATTTATCCCTACATTCTCATTATTCTATTACAAATTGCTGCACGTTTCATGGGAGGGAGAGACAGTGGATTTTTAGATGTCCAAAATGCTGTCTTATGTTAGAAAAAAACTAAAATTGGGAAAATGTTTTTAATAAGGTTTTTTAAGAGGTGGCAAAAGGAAACAAGAAATACATCTATGTACCATTATTGTAAAATATATAACTTGATATGTGGACAGTTACAAACATTTATTCTCAAATGCTTCTCGACTGGCAAGATCCTGGGCAAAGTTGTTTGTATCCTGTTTTAAATTGGGTTCTTCTGACTTTATTCTAGACAAAGAAGCATCCCAAATCATTTCTGATCTTGTGTGTGATCTGAACCCCTTTTCATGGGTTGGATGGACTGTAGTGCCTTGATCACCTCAATACTGACTAATACAATTAATAAAATATCTATTTTTAAAATAGTGTATATATATGTTGCTTTTCTAAAACTTACTGGTTTTGAGCTGAACAGCTTGGATATAAAATGCAAAATGCCATTGGTAACTCTGTATCTTTGCATCAGTGCCTGTCATTGTTCCTGTGCAACCCTCAGCTTTTTCCAGCCAGACTGAAGTTAGCCAGACATAAATTATTTTTCTGTTCTTCTCTTTCTCTTAGAAGTACTTCTAAATCTCAGCAAAAAAACCTCCACTGCTGTTCTTCTTTTGAAGTTGTGATTTTGGCTTTCAGATCGTGCACTTCATGCAGCAAATTGTGCCACTGTAGCCCCTCCAGCGAGAAACGACTTCTGCAGCTGGATTTCTCCTTTTCTCTGATGTTGAGCATTCATGCAAGCTGTACCCTGTACTAAATGCATACCTTCTACCTTTCTGTTAGCTGGTACCCAGGTGCTTATTGAGTTGATATACTGGATCTTTCCTTCTGTAATTTATGGTGTTGTCAGGAGAAGTTTGAACTCTGTATGGAGCATTTCACAAAAGAACATTCCTAGCTGCTGGGGCACCTCATCCCACCTAACACCCAAACTGATGTCAAAAAAGGTACTTAGAGTGCAGAGTCACGCTGTAAGGTCTTCAGTGCTTATGAGGCCATTGTGAGAAAGCCTTTCTTCTGTAGCAGATTGAATTTACCTCTTTACAAATGTAATTTAAGACCTTATTGAAGACAGACAAAATTGAGTGAGCCATAGGAGAGTGGTTCCTCTTCTTACTGTATGAGTCAGCATTTGTAAACCCCCAGATGTGAGGGTTCTTCTTCTTTTGGCACAGCTGAAGGTGGTGTGTCTTTTACTTTACCTTGTTAATAAAAAATTATGAAGTAGTAAAATGATTGCTTGCTTTTACTACTTAGTGTCACACTGCTTGTTTTTCACAACCATCACTTGAGAAAAGCTTTCTCCAGTCTCAAAGGCTGTCTCCAGCACGTAGGAGCTACACTGCATCTGTCTTGATGTATTGCCTTCACCATGCTGCTTTAACTCCAGAGGGCAAGATTTGACCTGCTTCATCCTTGGGACAGTGCTCGTGGTTTTGTGTTTCACCATGCTTTGGCTGAAGCTGATATATGCCATAAGACTTTGGTAGAATAAGTACAAAGCTTGAGTATGAAGAACGACTCTTGTATCCAAAATTAATATTGTGTGCACATAAAACCCATTTTGTGCATGTATTTTTCAAGCACTTGTCCTTGAAAGATCTCATAAAATTATCTTGGATTAATCAAAGTTCTTTCCTAAATGGAGATATGATGGCTTTTCCATAAATCTCCTGCGTATTAGCTAGCTCTAATAGCATAAAGGGTAAGAATTACAGTTTGTATTTTTATTGTATCTTCTCTGTTGAGTTACAATATGACATTTCTTAGAGATAAAATTAAGCTTAGGGCATGGAAGATAGCATATCTTCTCCATTTGAAGGCAGTATGACAGCTGCCCTTCTGGTAGGACAGGCAGGCCTTCAGGCTAAATGAACATAAAGTAAGATTACTTTAACACTGCTTTTAGAAGGCCTGCCTAATCAATGAAAATGTTTTAAAAACTCTGGTCAGAGCAATATCTTGTACCTTTTATGAAAATGGGCAAAAACAGGCATGGTAAGTTCATGCTGTGCTTGATTCTAAGTACTGTCACACAGGTTTCAGTTAATTGGGTTTTTTTTTAGTAAAATCTCCAGTTCTTTTCATCATTATCTGCAACAAGCACGTATCGTTGATGGTCTCTTTGGCAGCAAAACCATTCAGCCATTTGGATTGAAGTGTTATTTGGAAAGATAAAATGATGAATGCCCTGCACTCTCCAGAGTTGCAGGTGCAATTTAAAACTTGAGTGCCGTCCCTTCTCCAGTATTTTCTGTGCATTTGTTTCTCATTGTAGCATCTTGAGTTTATGGTACCTTTTGCAACGGAGATACTCAGACTTCTAGGGATTTTTGAATTCCATAGAGGTGAGATTTTGCCTTTCATTTTTAAAAAGGAGGAGGGAACCTGTGTTGGATTTGCAGGTTCCTGTCAAAACTGCATGTAGGTTGGACTCAGGCAGGAGATCTGCACAGCCCACGTGTGGCTCTTCTGCATCGTATGTGCTGCTAATTCTCTTGGTCTTCAGCAATAAGTGGATGCTTTTTTTTTTTTTTTTGGATGAATTTTTACTTTTGACAAACCTTTCTATTGTTTTGATTGTTGGATAATTTGTGAAAACATTTCTCCCTACTAAAACCAAGATGGTCAGTAGTATCCTTTTAAACACTGTGGCTTCTATTATTTAAGTGGAAGGAGCTGAAAGCTAAAACTCGAGCTGACCTATAGACAGGTCTGTCGTTGCAGTCATTCAGTTCAGTAGTACAACAGAAGAAGCTTTTTTCAAATAATCATTTTATGTTACAAACACTTTATTTGGAAGCAAATGGTCCTCTTACGTTGTCTCAAAATTTCAGTGTTTAATCAATAACAGTGAGGTTAAAATGAAACATTTCGAGATTAAAGTTTTACCATCTTGGCAGACTGTTCCAACATCCAACTACATCTTTATTTTCTCACAGTACCCGTATCTAAATCTCTGGAACACTGGTTTTATTCACAGTTGTTTCTGTAGGGGAGCAGAACAGCTCAGGGTTGCGCACGCTTTGCACTGATTGTCTCTCTCATGCCCAACTTGCCAGCAAACGTTAACTTTGTCGCTTTTGGTTTTCTTGAGCTAGTTCTAATTTGGTTCAGGATGCTGAAGAAGGGCTTACAAAGCTTGTTTTACATGGTTCTGTGTTTTTCTCTGTATTTGATCTACAAAAGAATTTTTTGATCAAAGAAAAAGGAGCCTTTCAGCGTTGATAGGTTTCCTCAAAACCATAACTGTAATACTAATGTAGCATTTTAGAAGATGTGCTCCTTAAAAACACAGATGTGAACATTTTTTTTATGCAGAGATTCATAAAAATCACTAAGGTCTTAAGTTTAAATGTATTTTAGCAAAGTTTTGTAAGATTAGTTTGCTGAGTTCCTCTGGTTGCTTACTCGCAGCTGATAGCTTAGGCACCAACCACACCTTTGCCTGTTTTTTTAGGCAATAAAAATGGATTAACGTAACAATTTTTCAGTGTCCTAATTTTTTAGAGATATTTGTGTATGTTCTCCTTATTCATTGTCTTTGGTTGGGGTAACTATGAAAAGCCTGCTAAGATTATTGAAAGGCTTACTGCTCTGGGTTTATAGCCTGTCATGCACAGATTATACCCGTTCTAATTTGTTGCTTGGCACACGTCCAGCTTCTGCTAAATGGTGTCTGCTTTACTTTAAAGAGAAGCATGCAGCTGTTTGCAGCCATAATACTGTGAGTTACTGTGAGTAACAGCAGTACCAGCTGTGTGGGAAATAACTGGTCAGCACTCCAGTGAATGCCTTGGCTTTGTTGTCTGCCCTGACATCATGGGGAGGGGCTCTGCATTAGCTTCTGTCATTCTTCATTTCTGCAGATAATAAGCAGAGGTTTCTTCTCCATCGCTTGGATGAACATGGACAGAAAGCCAAACCTCATAATTTATTTTCCCTCTCTAAGGTGGGATATTCATCTTGAGCTTTAGTTGTTTCCATCTGAAGCAGATCAAGAAGTTGCATCTGAAAGACAAAGAGCGTGGAGCAGTCAGGTCAGCTGGGAAGGCCCAGGAGTTTGTTGGCTGCACACTTACTTCCGTGGCCAGTATCAGGTGTGCCAGAGGCAGCAGGGGCTCACACTTAAGGTCATGTCTGTCTTTATGCTCACTAAGAGATGTATGTGGACATGGTACCCTCCTTCTGCTCTGCTCATGTGTCTCCCTGTGTACTAGGACTACTACAGACATGCACAAGGAGATGTTTGGCCAAGCCCAGAGTAATAAAGCAAGGTGTTCTTGGAGGGAAAAACAAAGCTAACACCAACTGTACAGAATGAAGCAAAACAAAAAACATGCTCATGCTTAAGTGCATCCTCCCCATCTCCCACAATAGACAGGCTGAAATAGTTGTATATTCTGAGATGACAGAGCAAGAGGGCCTTACTTCCCCACTCTTGGTTCTCCTCACAGCTGTAGCTTTGCTGAGGCTGTGTTCCTGCAGTTGAATGCTGAGCATGGCAGAAGTCAGGATTGTTTCCACTCCGATCCAATGGGGAAGGTTCACGTTTGCTCTCTAGCACATAGAGGTGATATCAATGAGGCCAACAGTTTTGTAGAGGCACAGCAGTAGCAGACCTGCAAAGCAGCACCTCAGAGCCTGACCTCTGTGTCATTGCTGGAGAAGTGGGGCAGTCCATACTGGAAGCTTTGGTGCCAGCAGCCTGGGCTCCACAAAGCTCTACGAACTGACTGCAAGAATGGATGGCACTAGGTGCTGTGCTTTGCATTTGGCTCTGCAGAATTTTCAGTCCACCACAGACTGATAGGTAGGAAACATGTAAAAAATCAATTCACACAGAAAACTTGAACACAAAGAGTAAATACTTCATGTGAGTAAAATTCATTGCAGATTCATTGTAGTTTCCGTGCTCATTTTGTTACTTTCACACTGTAAGGGGTGGAATGAAAAGCAATCATAGAATAGACTCCCAGCTCTTCCTCTTGGGGGTGATGATGTCAATTTGGATATTGATTTCAAGGTAGTAATATGAGACTTCATGCTGATGTTGTAGCAAATCAAGTTGAAAATGTCCAAAAACAGTGTGGAATTGAGTCACTATAAATGTATTTATTTTGAATCCCCACTTTGTGGCATTATTGCTGTAGTCTCATCCAGAGCTAGCATTATTCATTAATACCAGCTTATCCCTGTGATCCTTCTTTCTCTTTGTCTATTTGTTCAGCTATACTGTATGCACACATTTGCAACCTTCTGTTTCTTGCTCAGTTAATACCATTTTTTAAATTGCACTTACAGCTGGCATGTTTGAACCAGTTATGCAGCCAGACCACGGAACCCCCGTTCTTGGCTTCTGTCAGGGTCTCTTCTACCATGCATACAACATTAGGAGGCATTAGGGAGACTAAAATCCTCTGGAAATAAAAACTGTCTGATTTTTGAAGCATTGGTGTGATTAACTGTAATGTAATATACTCTATCTGAATGCTCAGTGGATAAACATTCTTTTGCTTACTTCAGGCAGTTTTGCATCTTCCTAGGATGCAATTCATTGTGCTAAACAATGTGAATGTGAAACTATCATTAGAAGAAATGAAGCTAGCCAGAATGAATTCTGCCTGCAGGTGCAATTAAGGGATTGGTAAGTTCACCATGTGAAGTAATTGAGTAGTGATCTGGCACTGAGACTGCTGCCTTGCACTTTACATTTAGAAGATGTTTACAAAATACAGCAAACATTTTGCTGTATTACAGAGGCTTTTCCTTTAATCCTCTTAGCTTCTGCCTGTTTGTCCATTTTCATATACAAGCAATAGCATTAACTGGCTGAGCGGCTGGTTTTTGGTGGGAGCGGATGCAACATTCTTAACCAAATCGATGCAACACTGCACTAGTTGATTTCTTGTTTTGTTGCATGGTAACGTTAATGTGAATATAACGACAGGATAGCAAAGGCTTTATATTCCTTAGAATCAAAAGCATTTTAGCCGAAGTACAAAAATACATGCTAGTATTAAAAACTAAATACCCTCTGTAACATGTCAACTTCAAGCAGGGGATTATGTTTACCCTGCACAGAAGGGCGGTTGAAGGGCTGCCTAATACCCACTGTCATACTTAAGCTATATTGCAACTCTTAAACCCTCTACTTAAGTAATGAAAGTCTGTGCACTGGCACTGTGCAAAGGTAGAGTGTAGCACATCTTTTTCAGTTTCTCTTAATACAGTATAACAGAATTTCTAGCATCTTTCCTATGCTGTGGGAATTTCTGCATGTTGCTAAGCCAATCTCAGCTAAAGAATTTGTTAATAAGAATTTCTAATTAAAAATATCCAAGCATTTCTTCTTTTCAGGTTTTTATTTGAATATAGTTATTGTGAAAACCGATGATGAGACAACGAGACAACATTAGAGATTCATAGAGGCTTTCACCAAGCATTTGCTTGCTGTGCCTTAGTCAGGCTAAACTGTAAAGTCCTGTGCTGATGGTGCTGGAGAGCCATCTCCTTGGCTCATCCAGTCTTTGCTGCATCTGCAGCAGTATCAGTATGACTGCCAATTAAAACTTAATGCACTATCATCCAGGAATTAGATAGCGCATATCGGAGAATTGTAACCTTATGGATAGCTGCAAATTTGCACTTCAAAAAAGCAGAATAGCATTTGTACAGATAGTATAAAATAGAGAAAATTGGCACCAAGTCAAACAGTTTCTACCTAATATGTTACTCCCACCTCTGCTCTCTTCTCTGCCTGAAAGGGGTAGGTAGCCCTACTAGCCTACACTAGTAGGTGTACTAGTACCATGTGTTCATTCTTGTTTAGCTTATACTATATCTAATAACTTCACAAGAAAGCTACAGTTGGATGCATTGTCTGTTTTGTGTCTTTCAGAAAATTTTCTATTTTAATATGCATGATTGCTTTTTTGCATAGATTTTATTCAAATTATTTTCTTATAAGTTCTGAAGTCTGCAGAGGAGTAAAATGAATTGCTTGTCAAATGTTATTTATGTAGACTTATTTTTGGTGAATATGCAGATTACCGAATTTATCTCTTCTATAAGAATGTTCTGTGACTATTCAGTGTTTTGTTTCAGTTGTTTGCCTTTGGGAGCATTTAGTGGCATTTGTACTCTGTGTTTGGACGCCGTGACTTCTCGACCGAGGGAGTGATGGCAGAAAAAATACTAAAGTGTTGATTCATGGTGACACTGCTACTGTACAGCAGTCTGTACTAATTGGTACCAGAAACACTATTTATTCTTGGCCAGCTCATGTGTTACACTTGTAAAGGCAGAAGAAAAATAGCACCCTCAGTAAATTGGCATTGATGTAAGGATCTGGAAGAAATAGTGCAGCAGATTCAGGAATAAATGCTTAGCAAAAGAAACTGGAACGTCTCTTCATGTTCTCCTGTCCTTTGAACTCATTCAGATGCAGAAGGTCTGGCTTGGAGGCTGTGTAGTGAGGGCTGTGCCATATTGTAATTAATTTGTCAGACTTGGTTCAGTACAAACATTTTCTTTTGCATGCTTATTTTCATATTCATAAATACATGGAGTTCTTGGACATGCTAGTTTGTTACCGTGGCAATAGAAGGTCTTGCCAATGGAGTAATAAGTTATATCTACTGTTGCACTTGCGATAAATTTTGTTCTTAAATATTCTTACTGATATTTTAATATTTTTTTATATAGTGTGGTTACAGATGTACGCTTGCAATTGCTTCTTCACTTCTCTGGGTAGAGAGATTCTCAGGGCCTGGACAAATGTTTTTATCTTGCCACAAAACAGGAGTGGAGCTGCAGTCAGACAACACAGTTGAAGTTTACAGGTCAGCACCAGGCTGTAACTTGCTACATTGCTGTACCAAGATCTCTCATCTGCCCAAGATGTAGGAAGGACTGTAGCTGTAGCAGTCCCTGCTTATTGCTGGGGGTTGGACTAGGTGACTTGTAAAGGTCCCTTCCAACTCAAACCATTCTACAAGTGGAAGATTTAAACAGCTGCAAAGTAAATGCTTGTTGGTAACTTTCAGTAATACAGTATAGACTTTAAACAAGGGCAAAAAAAGAAATTACATCTGAAATATATCTGTGAAGTATGTAAAACTACAAGAGTCTCCTTCATTCGTTATTTTTTCATCCCATTATACTGTCACTTTCAATCTGTTACATTACAAAAAATAACCCATTACCCAAGAAGTTTTAAATCTAAAGATCAAACAGAATTCATTGAAAATCATTTATTGTGTGCCCTTAATGTAAGAGAAAAACAGGACAGTACTGCAGTACTGGGATTTCCCATTTGCAATAATGTAATGACAGAAAAAATAGCGAGGACAGAAAGAAAATGAACAAAAAGCCAACACAGAATTGCGATCAGTCACTATATGCAAAAAAGAAAACCAAAAACAACAAACAAACAAACAAACAAACAAAAAAAACCCTGAATATTCAGATGAATATTGAGATATCTTTGTCAGCTGGAGGTTTCTGTGCACCATGCTGTTTCACCATTATTAAGACAAAAGTGAGATGCAGTGACCTTAATAGCTATGGAAATAGTGAATTCCCTAAGCACAGTGTTTTAGGATCAGAGAACCTCTCTGAGTTTCAGCAGGATGAACCTTGCAAAATGAGCAAGCCCAGTTCCTCAGTGTACCTTTAGGCAATAGATAAGGTTGGTGGTCGGGTGCAGGTATAGATGTAACCTATAGTTAGATGCCAAAAGTGTGGAAAATGAGTTTAAAATAACACATACACACAAAAAAAGCAGAGAAATATTCTGAAAATGTCTTGTGTTTAAGTAATTCAGTAATTGCCATCACAAGGGAACTGTTTGTTTTTTACAGGGAGGTGCAATGGAAAATAGCTGACATTTTTCCAGTATTGCTCTAGAGGCGTATTTGCCTGCAACACTCTAAAGGCCATTCTTTACTGTGCGTGTAGAAGAGAAAGGAACAATTTACTACCTCTGTTTCACTTGACATGCTGCATGTGCTGTCCCCACTGTTCCACACAGGTAGGGCTGTGGTGGCTCCAGAAGCTCTCCCTGAGGGCACATGCAGGCCTGCCCTACAGCAGCCAGCTCCATCTCCTCAGTGTGTCACTGAGTGCTGCGTCATGGTGGCAAACGAGGACGTGGCAACGTACAGGGAAGACTAGACTCCTCACATCAGCGTTGCATTTTTTATCGCTTGTTAAGTGTCTGAGTATTAATTTGGTTTAAAAAGGACCTGATCTTGTCAGGTCCCTAAATACCCTAAAAAACATGAGAAGTGTGTGACGCAGTGCTGCAGTCGCAGTGGTTTTCCACAGGGTTTGGACCAAACCTAAGTGAACACAGCATGGGAAAGTTCATATTCTGCCACTGCAACATTTATTTTAGTGAAAGTTACAGCCTACAAGAAGTTCTCTTTAGCAGGATTTCGCTTTCACAAGATGCACCCAATTGGAGCAGCTCACTCTTGATGCCCCACTTCAGGGCACCCTGCCCTTCCTCTCTTTTTCAGCCTCTACTTTTGAACTCCCTCACCAGCTGCTGTGGGGCAGGCTGCCTCTCTGCCTGTTTTGTTCTCTACAATCATTCACTGCATTACTTGTCATTCTTAGTCTGCCTGCCTTGAAGAGATCTCATGTTTCAAAGCCTCTGAAAAAGAGGACTGTTGCTTGGCAGTGAGCATGGCTGTAATTAGCAGAGGGCTGGAGATTATCGGTGTCAGGGTTGCATTAGAGTGGGCCAGCGATACACGCTGTGTGTGTGGAAGAAAGAGGCAGAGGCTTTGGAAAGTGCACCACAATAGAAAATGATAGGTGAAGTCAGAGGGTATCTGTGCCCCTCAGGCTGGAGGCAGAGCTGCTGTTGGCCCAAGCTCTGCTGGCTCCTGCATAGAGTTCAGCAACAATTGGTAGGTGGAGAGCTGCACTTTCACAGAACTTGTTTTGTAAGAATTTCAGAAAGGAGGGAGTCCCTTTATAAAGTATGAGGAAAACACTTAGAAAAGAGCATCTTTTATCTCCTCACTGCTCCTCCTTACAGTAATATATGCAGTACATGATGTTCTCAGTTGAGTGGCTGTTATTTATTACTTAAAATTTTGACTTATTTCCAAGGAACAGAATTGTAGAAAGCAGTAATGTTAAAATGGTATTTTCAGAAGATTTTATTCTCCGTTCTCATAAAATATTCATCTGTAATGAATGTATTAGCCTCATAATGATGAGGAAAATATTTTAGGTTTATTCTGTATTACCGTTCTGTAAGATTGAATCTGTATTAACTTTGGTTTTACCCATCAGCACTGGTGCTTACATTTACCTCTTAATTATTCTAATCTATTGTAATTAAAAGTAACAGCATGAAGTTCTCACATGGGGCTCACATCTAATTTCCAACAGCAGTGATTTTGTATTTTTCTGCTATGTGGACAGATAGTTATGTAAATGGTAATAAAATTAATACATCAGCAATATAACTGGTATAAAATGAATAAATAATAAATAGCATGTTAAATGATTACATGAAATTACTTAATAAAAACAGCTATTTTAAAAGAAATCACACTTTAAAGTGAGCCTCGAGAAGCAGTAAGGTGGGATAAAAATCCTATATGAACAAAAAAAAAGGGAGATTACAGGGCAACAGAAATCTGAAAATTTTACCTTCTATTTGTTTTAAACGTGTTAAAAGTCCACATTTTTGTGCTAATGTGTCAAATTTGAGCTAGGTAGAATTTTGATTATATTCTAACACAGAAGAAGGTGGGGGCTGAGAAAACAGTCCATACCTTCCACACAAAATGATCTTGGAGTAAGGGTTTGTGGTGTTTATGCTTGAAAAAGAATGAATATGTTGGAAGTATGTTTAGATTTTTTTTTAATAGCGTAATTTTATGAATGAAATTAATAAAATGGAATAACTGGAAAATACTAACTTTGTGGCAGAGCATATGTTAATGTATTTTTATTTAATCTATAATTTTATGAAGTCATTTTGACATTTCTGAGTGTATAATTTAGTTACTGCTGATTTTAGGTTACTGCCTGTATTAAGGAAAGCTTCCCATGCTACAGATTTCACCTGAAATTATAGCCAAGCAGAACTGTTTAAAGACTACCCCAGTTAAAATGTTGTACAATACAGTAAGAGGAGGTCAGGAACAGGTTTTCTGGGCACAAGTGTTGCTTGTGCTGGGGTGCAGATCCAAGACAGCCATTCCTCTGCTGTCAGGGCAGGTGTTGGTGGTAGCACGGTTCTGCTCTCCTGTAGTGCTGTGCTGAACACGTGGCAGCTGTGCTGCTGGAGGCAGGGCCAGAAGTGTGTCTGGTACGCACTTCTGATCCTCCATCCAAGTGGAGTTTCTCTTTTGGAATGTGACTGCACAAACATGTACCGTGAACACATCCTGTTTTTCTGAGCACAAATCCTGATAGCTGTTACAGAAGAAGAGAAGCCATTAGTTCCTGGGGAGCAGGATTCCCACCTCCTGGATTAGCCTCTGTAAGAGCATTAACTAAAACAAGTCATGCCTTTAGTAATAACCAGGAAATTTTCTGTCTTAAAGATACAGGATAAAAATTAAGTTGAAATCAGTTTTAAATAGCCTGTCTTAGGCCACTGAATAACTTGGATGACAAGAGTTGGCAGCCTGAACTATTTATGTGTGTGAGACTGCAGGGAGCAGAAGAAGGAGAAAAAAAGAGTTTGGAGAGTGATTTGCTGAGCACATAAAATCTTACAAGTATGGAATTGGAAGCCTGCTAGAAAGTAGGGAACGCCAGAAGATAGCTAAGATGCTACAGGACTGCTCAGAGAAGCTGCTTGCTCTAATAGTAAAGCTAATAAGTGTTTTGCGTCATTCATGATTAAGGGAAGTCCTTGCATTAAAATGTTTCCTTAAGGAGACTAAGTAGAGAAATTATCTAACAGTTTATTAGAAGACATCATCTATTATTGAAAAAATGAATGGTAATAAGCCACTGGAAATAAATTACATTTACCCCAAAATTGCAAATGAATGCCAATATGAAATTATCGGACTATTAACCACAGAGTGAAATGTACTGCTTTGCCTCAGGAGCAGAGAACAACAAGGTGGCAAGATAATATCAGTTTAGAAAAACAACTCTCCGTTAAAAGACAGAAAACCACGGGTTACTATTTTATGTACTGGGCAAATTCATAGAAAGAGCTTATTTGGAATGCGTGCTGACTGTTGTAATCATTTTGTAGGGGGATGTCATGGCACACAAATGCTTTATAGTACTGTAAAGGCTTAAACAGGATAACAGATAAGTGGAATCTGGTAGATGCTCTGCTGTTTTTCGAAAAGATTTTCCCTACATCCTCATTGAGATGAAGCATATTAACCTATCACTGGATAAAATGAAAGGTCATTGTTCGGCATCGCAGGGTAGGAGACGAGCAGAGCTGGGGAAGGTTGTCACTTTTCATAATGGAGGAGGGTTACCAGTGTCACTGTGATGTAGTTGTTTCACTCTGTCTGGGGAGATGGTGAAAAAAATGTGGTCACAAAATTGGTGGTGATGGTCAATGTAGGAGAAATCAAAACTTACTGAAGAGTTGCAGAACAATGTCAGTGAAATCAAATCTGTCTATACTAGAGCTGTAAGTACTTTGTCAACAGTAACAATGTAACACAGCTGGTGTAATAAGAAGAGCTCTATTTGTGTACTCTGCTGGGCTTTTGCTAACTACAAAGGCTACCAAAAGGGATCTGAAGATACACTGGAGTTCAATGAAAATGTGTGCACAGGACTCAGCAGTGGTCAGAAAGGTGAAAATTATTAGGAAGTGCTGCTGACATAAAATCTAGCCAAGCAGAGACCCAGTCATGAACAGATGAGTGGTAGTGTATGAAGGTGTGTGACAGGTTTACACTCACCTGTAAATAGTGCAAATGTTTTAAATGCCACCATGTGAAGATTTTTAAGTACTGAGGTAAGGGATTTGGAGTGGAGTATCACTGCCTGATGCCAGCTGAGATGTAGTGGCAGTGCTGCCAGGCAGTGCCATGGTGGCTTCTCACTAGGCACTGTCCTTAGGGCTGTAACAACAGCCAGGAGACTTGACAGTGAATGCTAGCTAGCTGTTAGAAGAATATCTGGACCTGATACATACCAGCTGTGTGTCCACAAATTCAGTAGTTTGATTGTGCGTGGCAGCAGTGGCTCCTGGCACTCTGTCATGTGTAAGAAGTGGTCCTTGTGGGGTTGAGACATCTGGGGCCCAGATACTTTTAGGATTTCAGAAACTTAAATGTGCTGTACAGTTTTTTTTGCCAGTTTCAGGCAGCTTAGAACAGATCTTTACTCCTACAAAGCTTTCAGAGGGAAAGCCCAGACTTGATTTTGGTGTTAGACTCTCAGTTTCTTTCAATATTGTAACTGTCTGAGTCCCATCTGTGTCTCATCCCTGCAGTTGCTCCCTGGGAAGAGTTGTCTCCTTGGTGCTTCCCTCCAGATGCATGTGTGACAGCTGATGGCCATGTGGGCATTAGGGAGAGGGAAGCCAGGAAGGCTGAGAAAGCTCCTCACTGCCTGTCTCCATCTTGCTGCAAGGAAGAGACTGTGTCACATGAGAAAACATTGTTTAAGTAATGTGGAGAGTCGCCTATTTGGGACTTTGTTAGAGCTTCCTGTCCCCTTTGGAGCTATGAGGTAGAGAGACTTCTGGGCAGTAGTTAATGAATGGTCTAGTTTGGTATATTCAAAACAAAATAGTAGCTGGTAGTAAAACAACTCTGAAATGGTTTGCAGCAACCGTGGCACCATACCTGTTCTAACAGATGGCAGGGAGGTGCAATTGCTTGCTTTTGGAGACTCTTAGACCTGAGAAGGAAGCACTGAGGGTGACATCCACAGCTTATACCGCTTTTCTGAATGTCCTGTGGCCAAATGGTATAGGTAATATTTCCTTATTTCTTCCTAACAGTTACAACTGAATTCTGGTTCAATCTCTGAAATTATACAGTCTGATATTCTAGCTGGAACCATAATTAACAGTAATATTGCTCTTATACAAAATATTTTTTGATTTCCATCCATGTCTACATTAAAGACAAGCTTTGGATTTTTGTCTTTTCTCAGAGTTAATGAGGCCAGCAAAAGGAAATTGTTATTACTGTTGTTATAGTGAAGGTTTTCAGAGGATGCATCCATAGAGTCAGGCTGATTAGTTCCCTTAAGTGTTTATACCTTTCAGTTTTTCCCAGTTTCAGTGGAAGGCAAACAAGTTCATTTACTTGCAGGAGAAAATATGTACAGAAAGGACTAGAATTGCAGCTCCCTTAATATGGACACTGCACCAAGTTTCATTCCCTCTGCATGAAAATCCTCTGTCATTATCTGTGTGGGATTTATGCTCTTATATACCCTCCTGCCAAATACACAGCATACCCTGGGAACTTGTTATAAAAGACAAACTGTACTGTATTTTTGTAATTATTCACCTTTCTATGTTGAATGTTTGCAAAATAATGTTGCATGGCCAAAAGAAAACTCTGATGGAGCTTTGTGGTTATTTTTGTGCTATAAGAGTTGCTGATGACCCTTTCTGTGTCACATTAGTGAAGGTAGAAGTATGTTCTATTAACTACAGTGTTTGAGAGAGCCAGCCAATTCTTCAGGGTCTGTTTGTGTTCACACATACATTTAAATTTAGCATCCCTTCAGTTTTCACCACTGTTGGTGGGTTTTGATTCTTGTGCATTTGAGTGTTTCTGTAAATCCTTGTAAATGTCAAAGGTGAATTCCCTGGAAACTTGCTGTTTCTAAATACTCTTAAGAGTTACAAGTGTAGATTAAAACGATGTATTAAATATTCCTTAGGTAAGCTTTCTTTAACTCACAGCTTAGTAGACTTCCCTGTGGTGGCTACTTAAACAGTGTGAGTGCAAAACCAACTCTATTAAATCAAAGGATTTCCTGCAAATCTGCAGTCCTGTGCACACTCTGGGAAACACAGTGGTGACAGACTTGGTGAAATAGGCCTACTTAAGCTAAGTATACTTTGTGGGTGAAAAGATTTAACATTTTTATTTTTAGCAAGCTAAAATCTTAAGTGACAGTTCTCATGTCTGCATAGAACAAGCAGTTCATTAATGTAGTGGATGTATTGGTTCAGAAAGAAGGATTTCCAACCACAAATTTCCTTTTCTTAATTTCAACACCTGGGGATTTGTTTAAAAGAATCGGTCATCCAGTAAATGTGATCACACAAAATGAGGTAAATGACAAATAACTGCCTCCTCCTTCGTCCTCCAGAAACACACATTTGGGGCAGTGTGCAAGGTCGTATGACCTAAAGGATATGATGAGTTAATGCCAGGTAGGATAGATACACTGACTATTTTACCCTGATGCTATCAGATAAGGTAAGAGTGCTGTGATGTATTTGAAGACAGTGGTAACAGTGTTCACCACTGCCCTATCATTCATTCTTTTCTTATTTATGAGTATTCTGCCAAAGTAAGCAAGATCCAAACCGCCAACAAATGGGGCCAGTTAACATGATGAAAACAGATCCAGAAATAAGCATTAGTTTTCTGATATGATTTTTCCCCTTAATCCTCATGTCCTGCAAACAGTGTTTTCCTGGTCTTCTTGCCATCCTCCATCAGCTGATGACTGCATCTCCATTTTCCTTGATAATACCATCTTTGTTCCACAGAGTTCCTCATCATGCTGATAAATCAGGCAATCCAAGCTATAATCTCCCAGTTGCAATTTTTAATCTGTGTTTGTTTTTGTGACTGTGCTGCATTTCAGACCTAGAGGCTTTGTGGACAATCCATGGTAGCTAGAGCTTGTTCATGATTCTTCCTCTAAGTGAGGAAGCAGCAGGCAGATAGGTAATATAACGAAGGCTTTACCTTGTGGAAAAGAGGTCTTTGAAAAGTGTAAAGTAACAAAAGACTTTTGAGAACTCCTCTCTCTGGCTGCTAAATGTCCACTCTCTCTTTTGCTTTTCCATTTTAACTGGCAGTTCAAATGCCTGACAGCAGGATGCCTTACTGCAGCATTCAGGGCATTTCCAATGAGCAGTTTCGCTTACTGTATGCAGGTTCACTTACTGTGTCCTTCCCTAGACATCTAGGGCAGGAGCTCAAGGTTATTGGTACATGTTCAGTGGCTGGTTAGTTGCCCATCACGTGGCCAGAAATTGCACATAGGTTTTGCAGGTTATTTTAAACCAAATGGTTACATTTCCCAATGCTTGTTTCTGCAAGAGTATATTTTCTCCAATCTGAAACATGTATGCTAAAGTAGAGCAGAATGTACAGCAGCATTGCACAGTGTTTAGTGTGTGACCTATTTTCCTTATCTTTTAGATACATTTATGAAGGCCCCTGAGGATTATCATTTAGTTAAAACAATTTTTCTTGCATCAATATTGCTAGAAATCAATGCAAGATATGTTTGTGAGTTCTTGTAAAATATTTATTTTTTCAGTATTCTTGGAAGAGGTATTTTTTAATTATTTCCCACTGATCTAAAATAGAGGAATTAAAATATATCTCCTATTTCAACAACTTTATGTAAAATTGGGAAGTTTTTTGCATCAGCTTTGTGAGAAGCACATACAGTTACTATATTTACAGCAGACTTGAGTAGTATTGTTTTATTGCAATATTAACATCTTTACTATTTAAGCTGAATTAATATGCAGAAGTGTCATTAAAACAGCTTTTCAATGAAGATTTTCTTGTGAGCAACAGCTGTATGCAGCACTTACATGGTGGTCTCTTCCTCCATTCCTCTGCACTATTTGCAAGGTTTCCTTAGAACTCTTTTAGTTTTTAGGTGATGGAGGGTTCTGCCAAGCAAACCTGGGACAGATTTACCCTCTCTGAGACAGTGTCCTCTGGGCATACATTGCAAGCATAGCTTTGCCAAGACATCATTTAGAACTCAAAATACCCTCAAGCTTGTAGGCTTAGATGTGAAGTAGAAAGGCTTATTACTGGAAGAGGCATTTTTCAGACTCCACAATGAATGTGAATCATTACTGTTTCTTCTTTTCCTCTGGCTTGTCACAAAATATCAGACTTAGATGGAAAGCAGGATTATTTGGTTTTAATTTGCTTTCAAGTGTGCATGAAGTGCATCTGGTTTCAGGAATGGAGCCAGTTGGTCACTGCCTCTTTTGGGAGGCAGCAGGGTAGGAGAGGCTATAATCAGTGATGGATGTAATCTATTGGCAGTTGGTTTTCTAAATTAACTTTTGCAGTCATTATTAGTGGAAGACACTCAAAAGAAATCTTCAAAGTTGTTTTCATGTTAACCATGATGTTTACCTCTATTTTTCTGGACGGCAATCTGAGATGATTCTTACTAGCTATCCATACACACTTAATCTGCATTGATAGTAACAGATGAAACAGCATTGTTCTTGAAATGGGTAGAAAGTTCATATCGAAAGTCCATGCTGCCGGAGGGAAGCAGCAGCAGGGCAGCAGGGATGCAGCTGAGGCTTGGCCTGGCTGCGGGCAGCGGGTGCCTCTCAGCGCCAGTGAGGTCAGTAAGGCCTGGGAGGTGCTGTCAAGGTGCGGTGTTACAGTACTTTCTGTAAAGAAGGAAGAGGAGATAGAGAACATTTTCTTCCTTCTTTTTTTTTTTTTTTTTTTTTGCATAACTTGATACAGACTAAAGTTCAGTACAATTATTGACGCTAAAAGTGAGGTTTCTCTCATGACTGCCATCACTGGGCAGATACGTGAATGAGGTTGGCAAACTCTGACATCTGAAGTACGAATATAAGCTTTCTCTAGTTTAATATCCCTTCGGCCAGTTTAGGTCAGCTGTCTTGATTCTGTCCCTTCCAAGCAACCTGTGCTCCTCAGCCCTCTCACTGGCAGGGCAGTACGAGATGCTGAAAAACTGAAATGTCCTTGACTCTGCAGCAACTAAAACATCGATGCGTTATCGACACTGTTTTTCTCTTAAAGCCAAAAAATAGACAAACTCTATTAAGAAAATCAACTATGTCCCAGCTGAAACCAGGGCAGTGTTAAATTACTGCATCAGAGCTGAACTAGAACTCTGAACATGCTTTGTTTTGTTTTAAAAATACCCAGGACGGTGTACTTTGTTCTCCTAAAAGTTAGTATGTATTATGGAGCATGGTGTGTAGTGGTACACATAGGTGTGTAAAAATAGATGGAGAAGTCTTCATGTCTAGCTTTGGTTAGATGAATGCAAACTGGAACTTTTTTTAGAAATAATAACTGAAATAGAGATTGTAGACATATTTCAGTATATTTTGCTTTTTCGTGTCTGTGAATCATTAGTGATGAAGCATTCTTAATAAACTGAATTATGTGTTTTAAATATTGAGATGGAAAGGCCAACTTATTCAAGATTACCTTCTGCATTTATAACCATGAACAACACAAAAAATCATTTATACTCAGAATTGACCTTTGCAACCTTCCTTGCACTCTGTGTAAAAGTAGCACGAATTTAAATGCCTGACATTTGAATGAACAGGAGAAATTTGCCTTTACAATGCTTTCCAGACTCTGCAACATCACAGAAGAAAAGCTATTTTCCTAAGTTGGTGCTCTTTCTGAGGTAGGCTTTTGATCTGTTTCCACAGGTTTTCAATACATACTCCAATGAAGACTATGACAGGAGAAATGATGAAGTTGACCCAGTGGCTGCATCAGCTGAATATGAACTCGAGAAGCGTGTGGAAAAGCTGGAGCTTTTCCCAGTTGAACTAGAAAAAGGTATGTAGTCTGTGCGCCCCTTCCAGTTCATATGAAATCGATCTACAAGTCTGAGGTAGTCCACATGCTTACATAGCCAATCTCTTGAGTTTCCTTGAATCCCTAATAATCACCTTGGCTTTTTGGATTTCAGTAACTATTCAGTGAGAAATTAAAAGAACAGTTGAGAAACATGCAGTTCCTTATTTTCCTACAATAATTGTTTTGTGTCACTCCACTAACACATGATTTTATGATTTTATGCAGTGGTTTATGTGATATTTTCATTCTTCCCTGGAAAAATAAAAATCTTTGATTATTGTTCTAAGTTCCTCAAGGGGGCAAAGGTAATATTTTTGTGCATAACTAATGCAGTCAAATAACAAGATTTTTAAAAAGAATCAAAAGGAATTAGCACTGTTTACATGGCAAATCAAGAGAAAACAAAGCATAGATGTTTACCTACCAAATAACTGTATAAAATCAAACTTAATGAGTTTTTGCTTTCACTTTTCTTTTTCACAGATGAAGATGGACTTGGCATTAGCATTATTGGAATGGGAGTTGGAGCAGATGCAGGCCTTGAAAAACTGGGAATATTTGTCAAAACAGTAACAGAAGGTGGGGCAGCAGAAAGAGATGGCAGGTAAAGTAGACTCAGTATTTGGAAACTCTCCCAGTGTTAATTATCATGAATTATGATTTCCACAGGAAGGAACTGTTAGCTAAATGTATATCATGATAACGGAAAGCAGTAAAATCCTGAGGCTATTGGTAAGGTTCAAATACCTGAGGTGGTATAAGAAAATACACTATTCTGGTGCAAGAGTTAAACTGTTAAAGAATAGATTTGCAAAGGATGCCTGTTTGTGGCTACCTGAAAACTGATGTGCTATGGCATGAGTAAAGCTGGAGATTCCACATTGTACATCACTGCTGAAGATAGTTTTGAATGATTTTGAGCTTTCACATGCTTTCTTGGCTTCAAACCAACTTTAATCAATTAGTGCTTATGAAAAACATTTCTGCTCAACATATGATTAGGAAAAGAGTTCAGTGTTTCTGAGCTATTAACTTATTAAATACACCTCCTTGTAAGCTTACTAGCACATAGTGTCACTTTGTATTTCTAAATATGTGTAATCTTCAAAATTCGGTTTTTACCCTTACAGGACCAAAACTACATTACTCGATTGAAGTGGGAATCAGCAACATAAATCTTTCCATTAAATAAATGGGTTAGGGTTTACAGTGCTCATGTAAAACCTGACTGCTTCTAAAATTGCCTATTTGGTATGTGCAATTCAAATAATTCCTTTTGAACATATGACGGCTGCTCCAGAAGTACTGCTTCCTGTTTTATTATACTGACTCAGAACAGCAGAAGCAGATGTTGATGGTATGGCGGTCAAGGTTGAACCTTCCCACCAGTATTCCATTACGTTTTGTTGCCACATGAAAGATGGCAGCAAAGGGACAGTCTAACAGAATGGTATCTGACATGGAAATGTGTATGAAGCAATGGTGAGGAATTGAATTCAGCCTTAATGATGAATGCCTTGTCCTCCTGTGCAGACTTTGGAAGTAATGTGTACTACTCATACTGCATACTTAAAAATACCAGGTTTCTGCTGTAGAAACACTATACAGATTAAATCAGCACACTCTACCTGTCAGTTTACAGAGTTTAATAACATTGCTCTGAAACCGTTCAAGTATAACCTCTTCCAGTCTGGGCTTTCAGTATCTCTACAAATTTTGGCAATAAGACCCCAGCTTGAAGGCCAAGTACTGATTTATCCCAGGCTTAAAAAGTTATGAAGGGAAGTAAAGATGCTGACATCTCCGGATGTCATGAATTCATTCATTACTTAAAATTTAAGTGAATGTTTATTCTGAAAAATATGCTTGAGCTCAACCAAAAGGCATTAAGCTCACTACTGGCATTCTGTGTGACATTCTCTGGTTGAAAATCAGAGTAGCTCACACCTGGTCTCTGATAATATGTATTTTCTGTTCCTCTCATTATTCACATGTCTTGAGTGGGCTCCAGAAGTTAATGTTCAATTACAAGTCTCTTCTTTCTTTTCCCTAGATGGCATCTGAGAGGAGCTTGTCATCTGAGAAAAAAAATGATATGTTTCTTTGGCTATTCTACTATTTGTGTTGGTTTCCAACTGTATGAATGTTCAGTCAGCTGAGAAATAGCCCTCTCATTTTCTCTTTGAGAGCCTGACTGATCATTCACTTGAGAAAGGGATACGTAATCCTCTCAGTCAGGAGCAGCCAGTTCTGTAATAAAGTGCACCAACTGTAAAAGGTCCTGTTAACTTCATCCTTTTGAAAAGCCTAGTTAATCATTAACACTGATAGCAAATCAAAATCTCTGAACAGAAAATAAAATTGTTTTTCAGCAGTTGGATCAGGTATTCTGAATAACTTTTCAGCAACCTTGAAGCAGGCTCTCTGAAGTTCTAATTTTAAGCATTACAATATCTGTAGGATAATGCCTATCATTTATTGAAAGACCTATCAAGTCATGGAATAAAATACTTGAAGACACAGAATCTGTACAAAAGTATATCGCAGTGTTTGAGCACCACTGGATTGATTCAAGTTGATGTAAACAGGTAGCATTCAGCTGTCATATTGAAAGGCATTGTGTAGAAGTATTTAACCAAGGTCAGTGCTTTGATAGAAATCCAAATGAAAGCACGCTAATAAGTAATAAGAGATTATTAATAGTGTGTAAAATATAAAATCAATCATTGGACTAAATAAGAAAAATAAAATTCTTGGCCAATGTGATAGCTTTTTTTTTTTCAAATGATGATGGCGATGAGTCATTTTAAAGTATTTTGAGAACATCAAGAACAACTGTTTTGAAACATTACACAGTTACTAACATGAAAAATACTCTGAACTTTGCCTCTGCATAGGTTATATTTTTCACTTCATCACACAGAGCAATAATTATGCTAGTATTTATTTGACTTCCTTTGGTTCCACTTCATAGAACTGCTGCTTCACATAGGTAGAGTTTTAAGTCACAGCCATTAGAAAATAATTGTCAGAAGAATTACCAATTTAGTTAATGATGAAAGCAGTTAAACCTTTATAATCTAGGCTTTGCCAACATGAGTCTAATTCTTCTTTCATGTTGGAAATTAGATTTGAGGGACAGGAAGCCTAGAGCTCCAGGTGGAGGGGGCTGCGGAGGGAATTTCTAATCAAAAAGGGAAGGCTGCCCAGAGAACAGTGCTCTGAGGACATTTTGGTCCATAGAGCGGCTGGGCTTGTCTGGCACTGACCATGTGCAGAGGATTAGGGCCAAGGTATGGATTGGAGAAGTCCAGAGCTGTAGGGGGAGCGGGGCTGGAGAGTGTTTTAGTCTGGGCAGCACTGAATGTACACGGCAACAGACAGGAAACTTCTTGAATTACATGTAATTATACAGTTAGATAATAATTGTGTTAATTGTATGTGGTGTGATATATATGCATGTTTAGGTATAATTAAAATTTGTCTATATCTTGAAAGAGAGATTTTGAAGGCAATGGTCATAAAAATAAAAGCTGGAATTGAATGTAGGAGCTGAACAGACAAGGAGATACAAAACACCCAAAGAACAAATGGAATCAGACTCAATTGCAGTTCATTAACAAAACTGCAAACAACAGTTCTCTAAAATGATATTTCATCACTTGAAATGCTATGTATCTGTATGAACAATACTAGTGCACTACGTCATAAAGTATGTGAAGCATGGGAGCTGAACTACCTTTACAAAGGAATCTGTTCCTCTTCCCTTTAGTTTTCAGGCAAGAGTGTGACAATTTTCTCCTCACTGAGCACCAACTTCTTAAATTTTCTTTCTTGGAGCACCTGCAAGCTATCTGACTGCAACTCATTATGCTAAATTACGAGAAAAATATTAATTTTTATATAGTATCCAAATACAATAGATATGAATATGATACATGTTCATATTATTATATATTATATTGTATTTATTAAATATAATATATTATATTGTATTTATTAAATACAATACATGGTTAAATCAGAATTCTGAGATCAAGATGCTTGCTGTGATTCTAAGCTAGGAGTTTGCAAGCTGTTTCAAAGATCGTTTTTTCAAGATTTCATATGTACAGAAAGGAGAGATCCTGCCCAGAGCACACTGGCATTCTGTGATGTGAAGCCTCCAAAGCATAGATCTCTTAATTCTTACCTCATCAGCAGAGTCAGAAGAACTGGAGTTACTGTTAGAACACATGTAGAGCTGCAAAGCATTGTCTCAGATTTGACAGTGAAATTAGTTTCTCAAGTCAGGATACTTAAGTCTCTTTCAAAGGCTCTGCTGTGAAAGTTTGTCTTTGAAAAGAAATCAAAGATTTTTTCAAAGCTGTTTCTTGATTCCTGTATAAACTGTCTTGTTTAGATGGTAACGTCTGTGTAAATAATTAAAAATTGCTCGTTTTGATTACCTCTGGATGTGAGGTTTTGCTCTTGTATTGTAATTATTTTTTAAATGAGACAAGCTTGTGTATCACTAGAGGACAGTTTAACCTATCAATCCTCCTTCTAAATGTTTTAATGTAGAGAATTCTTATGCCAGCTCTAGGGACTTCATACCAGTGCTCATTTCAGATAAAAGCAGCATTTTTTTAATTCCTCCTAACTTTTCTGCATCAAACAATGTATCAGCTATAAACCAGTATTTGAAAGAGATAGTCCTTGTTAAAATAGTCCAAGGCCTTATTGTATTGTGCCCTGTGATTGGTCTTACATTGGGAATTCATCTTTTTGGAGCAAGATAGATGAAATATTTTAAGAGAGTAGGTCACAATGATATCTGATGCACACGCTCTTTTCCCTACAGACGAGCAGGTTGTTTTAGTTAAACATCACAGTTTTTTCCATTAGTGTGAAATACCAAAGCTATGTCTTATGCTGTTTTCCAAGATTGGCTTCGGAAAGAATGATAGAATGAATAGACAGTTCAAGTTTCTCATTTAATTTAAGTCATACGACAAAGGCAGGAATTTGTATTGCTGTATTTATACAAAAGGAAAACATCGGATGATTGAAGCTGTAATGGTAACTTTGAATCTGGATTTATGAGATATGCAAACAGTTTTTCATTGCTTCCTTGCTAATGTTTCCTATTATTTGCCAGTATTTCAGATGGTACAGTCCCAATTCAGGAAGAAAGTCTTTTGAATTGTGTGATTATTTACCTCAATCATGTTATGATTGAGTTTTTGTTCAAAATCAAGCTAAAATCTCTAAGTTTAGTTGAAAATACTCCAAGAACTCCTTAACTTATTTATATATTTGTATTTTTTCCTGAAAGGATCCAAGTGAATGACCAAATTGTGGAAGTTGATGGCATCAGTCTGGTTGGCGTTACACAAAATTTTGCTGCAACTGTTCTTAGAAACACTAAAGGGAAGGTCAGGTGAGTATTGTAGAAGCAAAAAAAAAAAGGTGATTGAGTGTTTAAGGTTACCGGACTTCCCTCACAGGAGAATCAGTCTATTTAGGTAGAAGCAGAAATTTTTTGTGTCTTTGTCCCTTCTCTGCTGTCTGTGGCACTGCCCCAGGGCCAAAGAGTAAGGCAGTGAGCACACCACTGCTCCCAGGTGCAAGCATGGCAGGGAGAGGGTGGTATGGGGGGCAGCAATCCTGAGAGCTGCTGGTGTGGGGAGAGTAACAGCCCTGTATTGGCTCATTGTGTTGCCCCAGTCTCTGCACCATCTCTGAGTTTCTATCTCTGTGCTCCTATGCTGTGGTTAACTGAAAAGCATCACTGCAAGTATCTGTAAAATGCTTAACAACCAAGAAAATGAATGTAAATACAAGACCATAAAATGTTTGTAAATGTGTAAGAATGTTTCCTGAGAAATGAATTGTCAAGCCGTTTAAAAACATATTCTGTTACATAGATTTTCTGTTTAATAGCTTGTTAATTTCAGCAAACAATAATTGTGCAAAATAATTCCAGAAAAATCTTTGGCATTTTTAGCAGCCTTTCTAAAGCCACTCTTTGGTTCTCTCTTCAAATCCTCTCTGATGAATACAGCTGAATTCTTCTGAGTTCAGGCCTCACTTTTGAATCATGACTGAAGTACTGGTTGCAATAGATGCAGCTCCCACAGCCAGTGGTGTTCTATGCTGCTGTGCAGGTTTCCACAGAAATTCCATGGCTGTTCGTTTACAACATTAAGGAATAATACTGAAATCTAAATTCTGTAAAGAATTGTGGAGGTGGTTGATCAAGTTTTTGCCAGAAGGAAGTTATTTGGGAAAAAAAAAATTCAAAACTGTAGTGTAATTGTAGGCAAGTATATTTTTGTGTAACATTTACAGTTGTAGCTACATCAGTTTTATTTCTGCAAAGACAGAACACATGCTGTGAGTTTACCTACTGACTTGAATACAAAAATGAGTATCGACTTTATTAGGTTTCTGCAGAGTTGGGACTTCTGAACATAAAATTCTTATGACAGAAAATAATGTATTCCCATGTTTCAGTGCACAGAACAAATGTTACTGTATTTTGTGTTTGATGTTTCAATTCAAAAAAAAAAAAAAAAGAAAAAGGAAAGTTCTGACCTAATCAACTTAGTCTGTGTAATTGTTATTGAATAAGTTACAGAACAGAATACTTTCCTTTATGGAAAAATAATGGATTTGGAGAAAAGAAGAAATGTAAAATGATTTTCATACAGAATGCTCCCAGAATCTTCTCATGGGATATTAATTACAGTCAAACTGGTTGCGGTCTAGGCCCCTTTGTTATAAAATACCAGACACTAAAAAGTGTTTCTCCATTGTTGTTGAGCTCCCATTGTAAAGCTCACTAGTTATCCTGTGCTCAGGGATCACTGGCTTCTGACAGGTCTCATTTATCAAGGAGAGATGTGTGAGTTTCTGCATCTTTCCTTGTGAGTAAGCTTCAGATATTGAGCTTTCACAGGAAAAATGTCTGTATGTATTGATATCACAACTAGATTTAAAAACACTCTTAAAAGCAAAAAGATTTTATAGATTATAATACAAAATATATCTGAAATAAGAGCAATACTTAGACTATTAAATATTATTAAATAAAATAGAAGTCAGAAGGATCTGTATGCATGCTGACATTCTGTATGGTTAGCAGTCTTTTACTAATTTACATATAATTAGGAAAAGAAACGAATTTGATGCAATTTCCTCTGGTTTTGTTTCATTTAAAATTTCACGGGGAAAGAAAAAAAAAAAAGATTGTTCTGTTTTACACAAGCTGGTTGAGAAGAATGTGCTTCTTTTTTCCTGGTTTACTATAAACTGGAAGTGAGGCTGGTGATACTGCTGAGTATTCTGTGGCATCAGCATCCTTCCCACGTTCTGCTCAGGTACTGAGTGGCCATGCTCTACGGTGCTCTGCTGACACTGGAGGACTCTGGTGGGTTTTAGCTACTCAAAATTAGAAATATTTCCAGTCAGCTTTCCTTTTGGGAGATAGAGAATGCAGGATGGTTTGATGGTCTTGTCTTTACTATAGGTTTAAACATTTGCTTGTTAAGTAAGCTAGAACTGATACTAGTGAATTTAGATATGACCAAAAATTATGTATTTATATCTTGCCTTGTATCATCTTCTGTATGATACAAGGGCTCTGCCTGCTGTGTGTTTTGTGGAGAGAATGGTTGTTTCCTGTCAAATCCTCATTCCCAGGTACACCTGTGGAAGAGATGAGATGGAAAAATCATCTATCTCCACTGTCTGTGAACCAGAACCTTGGGAGCAGCATAAGAGAGTCTTTTGGGCAGAATCCCTCACATACCCCCAGCCCTTAGCTCCTGCCTGTCTGAAGTGTGAAGGGCAGTGCTACTGACCTTTACATGTAGTCGTTGTGTTAGTAGCTGCCATTAATGATCCATGTCACCAGGGGAGGCAGGAGTAGTGGAAAAGGTTGTTTGCTGAGCTATCTTTGGAAAAGAAGAGAGCAGTAACCTGCTGTATAAATACCTGCTACCTTTCCTTCTGCAGATGTCCCATCTGAACTACAAGTGTGCAGGCAATGTGCAGTCAGACACCCTAATTCACACAGCTTAATTCAAAACAAGGCAACTTCCTGGATCTGTCCTTCACAGGAGAAATCACACACATACTTGTGTGCTATTTAACAATGTCAGAGTGATGGGTTTTACAGAATTGCTTTAATAAGCATAGTTATCTTAGTGATTATTGCATGAACTGCATATATCTTTCTTCTGCCTGGTATCCTGTACACAGAGAGATACAGTGCATTTCACTGGCATCACCTCCTGTGTTACCCCACAGTATTACTTATATGCAGTCATGTTACCCTGATTCTAAGCAGAATGCATGCTAGTTTTGGTAGGAAAGTTTATTATATGTAATCAGTTGCAAGGACATTCATGAGAAGAATGACAATAAAGCTAGATTTTAATATTTCACAATCAATACCTCTTCAGGAAGCTTGCATAATACCAATACTTAGTGATTTGTTTTTCTCCTTTGATCCTTCAGAACATTTTCAACGATCCTGACAGTGGAAGTCATTGACCTAGAATAGATTTTGCAATGTTTCTGCCAGAAAAATTTATCCAAACTGTCTGTAGCTGACATAGTAAGGAATCTGTGAAAATGGAGACATGACTTTTACCTTTTGAACTGTTCTCGTTGAGGGGGATGGGGAAAATGAGCAAACACAAGCATCTATTATTATCTTATCCACTGTTCGGAGTACTGAACTATTTGGAAGGATTGTCATTCCACAACAGAAGACCATTGATCCTACTAATTTGGCTTCTCCAGTAACAGTTAATTCCTCGATTCTTTCTTACGATGTTTTAAAGGAAGATAATCAGCATCCACCAGATGGACTCTGGTAACCCATGAAATGAAGAAAGGAGAGAGTTCTTCTGTAATCCCAGCTGGCAATCAGCTTCTGTGTTTAGGGCTGAGAATTAGTATCCCCGTGACTCTAATCTGGCAAATGCAACTATGAATGCTATTTTAATTCATGTAAATATCACGTCTTCTTTATAATTTTGATTAACTATTTGGTTTACTAATATCTTAGGGTATTTCAGAGTTTTGTTATATAAAAGAGAGATTTTCTTTCGAAATTTGTGTTCTTTCTAATTCTGTTGAGTGTCGCCCCTGCTCTGAGATTAATGAAGCAGTCAGAGGGCAGCAGCAGACTAATATCACTAACAGTTCTGTGCATCTTCTGACCCATTTAGGATCTAATCCTTCAACCTAGGTTAGCTAGTGGTGCCTAATATAATACAATATAAAGAGGCATCTTGACAGTGGTAATCCTATCCTGCCATGGTGATTCTCCAGCTTATTTTAGGTCCTAGCTTTCTTGTTCCTCATGGACTGTGGTGATCAGTAGCAGGTCTAAAGTTCTTCATAGTTGCTTCTGAGGTCTTGAGTGTGTTTGCTCTTCCCCCATTTTTAATCATAATGCAAGGGTGCTGGGGACCCTGATGGCATTATCAAAGAAAGTTCACATGGAAAGTCATGGGCTTCCAGGAAGGCTTTTTCTTAAACACAGTGCCACAAGAAAGAAAACCTAGTTTTTTAAGAGAGAAAACCATCTTTTTTACCATAAGTACCTAGCACCAGTCCTTCCTAGGACAAATGTGGAAGCTTTCAGTGGTGTCCAGAAAATAAAGGAACGGTTAGTGATTGGGTGTGACTTCACTTTGCAGCCTCACAAGATGCAAAATTTCATGCCATCCAGCTGTGGGAAGCACAAGGTCAGAAGAAGAGAGGGTGAGATGCTAGGAAATCTTACTGGATTGATAAGAAGAAAAGAGTATGATTCAACTGAAAATCCCAGTTCTTCATATACTGCTTGCATGCTTTTATTACTATTGCTTTCTCCTGAAACATTTCTTTTAGCCAAATTCACTGTTATATTGGAGAGGAAGTTTTTAAATTCTGTGAACCTCCTTCCGTATCCTTCCTTCTGAATGAAACTAAGCATCCTCTCAGCCTCCAAACTGTTGCTAGGCATTGAGCAGATGCTCTCATGGTGCTTTCTTATTCAGCTCTTGAGTTTTTGGGGAACCCTGCATGCAGTACCTGTACAAAAGCTGTCACTTTTCTCTTGATTGGCACCACCTTGAAATTAATTATATTAATTCTAACCTACCAGCGTATTTACCAAATTCTGCTTCATTAAACTCCTCTGAATTGCCTCAAAGTCTTCCAATATTAATAAAGAAACTAAATAATTAGTTAGCAAATTTTGCCACCTTGCTGTTTAATTAATCTTCTCAATTGGTGAAGAAGAGTTTCCAACAATAGCAGTGTAGCTGTCAAACCCGGAGGCTTTCTACAGTTAGCAATTCTCTATTCTCATACAGAATCGTTTATTATCATTTTGTGTTTCTTCCTATCTGGACAATTTTAATTCAAAGCAGGATTTTGTTGCAACTCATATTCCCAGTTTATCACCTAATTTCTTTATCTCTTTCTGTAGTACAAATGCAATCTGAAATGCAAGAATGGAGTTTTTACTTTTTTACATAGCTCTTATAAAAGGAGCAGTTAAATGAGAAAGTTGAAATATTCGCATTTTAATCGATAACAATTTGAGAAATCATTTATTCTTTCTTCAGCAAATTCCTCCCTCCATGTTGAGCTGATTTCTTTCTGGAAAATATACTGTCTCGAAAAAGAGTAATTTGCATGCCTGCTGTTAGTTTTGTTTAACATCACAACATCTGGAAAGGTAATTTAAATACTCGTGTCTTTGCAAGCAATCAGACAGTATAGAGGACAAATGAAGTCAACAGCAGGATCTAGCCAACAGCAATATACCCCTCTGGGGAATTATATTTGCTCATGGTAAAAGTGAGCAGCATTGCTTTATTTCTGCGAATCCTTCCCGTACATAATCATCTTCTCTTCTTCCAGCATGCCTCCCTGCAGATTTTCACTTGTTCTTTTTAAATTTTTCTGCCTGTCCTCTTGCCCTGTGAAACAACTGTGTCCTTTAAACATTTGCTGGCATTGTCCATCCTACATACAAATCCATGTAGTGGAAGAGACCGGAGAAATTTCTCTTTCTTCCTAGTCTTGGGCAATGAGGCAGGAACCAAAAGCAGAATCTGCTACCTCTGTATCAGATACAGAGGGCTGGACTATATTGTCTTTTTTCCTGGCTGAAAGTGTTTTTGTTCTTCCTTTTCCTGCCAGTATCTGTTTCCTTTAATCCAAACCTGGAACCAAAAAGGGAGAAAGAGAATGAAAGAAAAGTCCTCTGCTCTGCAATTCTATCATGCTGGGACTTTATAAATGGTTGCTTACGAAGCCGTTTGTGCTTACTGCATGCTCTGATTCTTGGGCGGATTGATAAGTCTATGATAAACCTGAATCAGGGACTCAGTAGAAACTTCAATTGTGGTGCCTTGGATCTAAACAGTGTAAATTTCTCCCATTTGTTCCAGTATGGCAACGCAAAAATTACATAATATGACCTATTTTCTTACTCCTGGTCCTTGCAAAGAGCTATCAGCACTGGCAGTCATTCTACAAGACTACCAGACATAGCATGCTGCATTTAACATGAGAAATTACTCAAAGCACTGTGAACTCTTAGCACTGATGAGGTAAGCCTGGCTGTACTGCAGTGCAGTTCGTATTCCTTTGCTGCGCCTGTTCTAGCAGGTGCAGTGTGCCTGGGGCTGCCCCTGGGCACTGAAGCCAGCTGGCCTTGGAGCTGTCTTTGCTCATGCTGTTCAATGCTCTTACCTTGCAGAGCAGGGCATCTGTGTCCAAATTGCCTGCTGGAAGCAGCAAGCTCATAGCCTTTGCTGACTCCTCATCTGTGGCTGAGTACTGTCGGTATAGTACTTGTTAACTTGGGCCAAATGGTTCCAGAGACTGTCTCGTCAGTTTAACTGTGCAGATGATCAATTACTAGCGCTTAAGAGGATTTCCTGGCACTATGTATTTTACTGGCATTAAGATCGCCCCCGTGCCCAAAGAGCTAGCTAATTTGAATTTGATGGCAAGTAATTTTGTGAAATATTAGCACATTCGGATAGGAAATGATATGTTTAACCATAAAATTTATAAATAAACCATGCAGAAGTTTTTATTTTGCTAGGCACTCACAGCATTGTTTTAAAATACATTTAACATGAATTAGTAAGATTCAGTAGGGCTGGATTTCATATGGAGTGAGTTTTCTTTTGCTTTTCTGAAAAGAAGAGTAGCTTGACAGGTTTTGAATCGCTTTATCCTCAAGTCAGCTTAATCTAAACAAAAACTCCTAACTCTGCAACTGAAATGCCACCATAAATGTTTATTTAGCTAATTTATTTAATCTTTCTAAGTGAAATTTGCTGTGGAAGTTCCTACCAAGCTTTGGTGCATCTTGGTTTTTGTGATACAACATTGTGACAGCTGGGCAGAAATAGCCAACACTCATCCTTGCAGGATAACTCAGCATGCCACAATACAGTGCTGTAGGAGCTATCCCTGAACTGTGCTGTGAGTGTGCTCAGCATGGCTAGAATCTGGGTCATGTAATTACCTAGACTGAGGACGTGGTCAGAACTCAGCAGCTTACTTCTTGTCCATATGCATTGCCTTCTTGGATTTGCTTCCCATAGATGCCAACACCAGTGAGAATGAGGGAAGGCAGATCTCAACTCAATGCAGTTAGGTTGTAAAACATTCCCATATAGCACTGGCACCTTTAGAACAGAGGCAGCGTGTGTGCTTCTCTTATATTCAGGAATGTTAAAACATAGATTTGTAAATACTTTTCTTTGAGGAGGCCGTTCCCATAAGGATTCAGTGGTGCTACGGAGAATGCTGATCATCATGTATTCAAGAAAACTTCTAAGCAAGTATTGTATTGGGAAACTGTCATGCTGACTGGAGGAGATGGAAGAGGTTCTCTCCCTGATCGTGCTCTGTGCAGAGCAGAATAAGAACCACAGCTTGGGAAAGTGCCAGAATGTTGAATCCACTGGCTAATTTTAAAGTGGTTTTGAGTAAAGATAATGTGTCAGTGAGGCCCTGACCTAGAATTGATTTCTGTGGGAATAATTAATCTAAGTGCATTAACACTGGTGCATGGGTTTTCTACATGACTTTGTAATTGTCTGGCTCTGATATCCCTTTAGTGTTGATAGCAGTATAGCTCATCAGGGGCTCATATCCAAGGTGCTGTGGAGAGGCTGCTTAGGCTTTTCTGGGCCTTTGGCAGTTACTTTGCTGAAGCTGCTGAAGAATATCTTAACCATGTCACAGGGCTCTGGGGGCTACAGCAGACAACAGATTTTCTTCTCAACCATGCCAGCCGGATGGGACTGGATGCAGGTCAAGCCCAGGTTGTGCAACTGATGCTGCAGGGAAGATATTGGCTTTTAAACCAATAGACAAAGTGGAGCAAGATTGTGTTTGCCATCAGGCTCTATAATGTAGTCAGAAGGGAAAATGACTCAGCTCTTGCTTTGAAATGAGTGACATGTTTAGAAGTTATGGCTAGACACTTAAAGGGGACTCACACTGCTCCAGCATCTGCTAGGATGGCAGCTTGGTTGAGTGCTGGTAATCCAGGAGAGTTTTGGAGTAAACAAAAAACAACTTGACACAAATGTTCAGTGAGACAGTTAAGGGACGCAGTGTGCTAAATCTGTTACTCAAACTAGGGAAGAACTGCTCAGTTCTTCATTGAAGTTTGATGGCAGCTTTGACAAGCGTTAGCCACGCATGCTAATCCCATGGGTTAATGCTCTGAAGGGTAAATGCACCCAAGAGACAAGAAGGGGTTCTTCAGGTATGTCAGCAGCAAAACAGGGAAAACAGGGAAACTGTGGATGCAGAAAAGTTGGGAGATAAATTAGTGTCTGCTTTGTCTCAATTTTTCCAAAGACTGGCTCTGTGGGTGAGGGGATGGCAGTAGATTTTGAGTTGGCTTTAACGAGGCTTTTGGTATGATCTCATCTAGTGTCATTGTAACTGGTTGAATAGGTTGGGACTAGTTGGTGTCTTTAAGGTGAGCGGAAAATCGACTGGACCTCTGATTCCAAAGGGTTATGATCAGTTTTTTCTTATGTGACCTTAGGTAACTTCATTCAGTCATTGCGTCTTTCATCCACTGGTGGTGATTACTTCCTCATGTTGTGTTGGATGCTAATCTCCAGGCAGAGTTGTTTGCTTGTTTGTTCCCATTTTGAGTCACCACAATCACTAATCTCCAGGCAAACCTTATTTACTTCCTTGTTTACCATTCACCCTCGTTTCCCCTTTGTTACAGCTAATGGCTTCAGAAATCAATATATGCATGCTTGTTTTTGATTGGGGTGAGGAGGTGAGTGGTGGCACAGGTGGACATAAAACAGAAAGACCGTTAGGAAATTTGCAGGTGAGATGGAGCTGAAGAGAGTGGTTAAGAGGCAGAAAGCCAGCACTGTTGTGCAGAGGTGCCCGTGGAATTCTTCCATCCTTAGAGAGTTTAAAAACTATCCTATGCTGAAGACCATAGGATAATAGAATACTCATAGAACTATAGAATGGCTTGGTTGGTAGGGACCTTAGAGACCTCCAGCCCCATGTGGTGGGTAGGGCTGCCACCCACCAGCTCAGGCTGCCTGAGTCCCATTCAACCTGGCCTTGAACACATCCAGGAATGGGGCATCTACAGCTTCACTGGGCAGCCTTTGCCAGTGTCTCACCACCTTCCAAGTAATGAACTTCTTCCTAACATCCAGCCTGGATTTCCCCTCTTTTAATTTAAAGCAATTTTTCCTTGTCCTATCACTATCAGACCATGTAAAAAGTCAGTCCCCCGTCCTGCTTATAATCTCCCTTCAAGTACTGGAAAGTTGCAGTGAAGTCTCCCCAGAGCCTTCTCTTCTCCAGGCAAAAGAAGTCCAGCTCCCTCAAGCTTTTTCCATTGAAGAGGTACTCCAGTCCTCTGATCATCGTTGTGGCCCTCCTCTGGACCCACTGAAACAAATCTATACCTTGTGCTGGGGGCCTCAGGGCTGGACACAGTACTGCAGATAGGTCCTTACAAGGGCAGAGTACAGGGGAACAGTCACCTCCCTTTCCCTGCTGGCCACCTTTCTTATGGCGCAGCCCAGGATATCGTTGGCCTTCAGAACACAAGTGCATACTGCTGGCTCAGGTCCAGCTTTCGTCCATCAGAACCTGCAGATCCATTTAAGGCAGATCCATTTAAGGCAGGACTGCTCTTTCTGAGTTCTCCCAGCCTGTATTCATATCTGGGATTGCCCCAATCCAAGTGCAGCACATTCTACTTGGACTGTTTGAAACTCATTGGGTTCACATGGGCTCTCTTCTCAAGCCTGACCAGCTTCCTCTTGATGGCATCCCTTCCTTGCACTTGTCAGAGCCAACTCTGCTTTAGGATGGGGGATTCAGATCAAACTAAGCTATACAGTAGTTCAGAGAGTCTGTATGACTCTTAGGTTTCAGATCCTTTTATTTGAGGAAGTGTAGTGGCACCTCACAGTTAGTGAATTTCTTATGTCTGGTCCATGACCCCTGCATCTCATACTGCCATTTTTTTCTTGTTTATGAAAAAGCATCGAGTTCGAGCTTGCTCTACTGTAACTAAATAAAACTGCCTTCTTACAGAGTTCATAACACTTGTAGCACTTTGGATTAATTATATGGTTATTATCCTAATGGAACCAGCCAGAGAAAGTAATTAAAGACATCTTGAAATAAGTGGGATAAATGGTAGCAGAAGCGTTGTGCTTTAAAGCTCAGAGGGAAACCATTTTTAAAACCTCTCTTAAAAAAAATCTGTTAAAATTCCCCAAATGCAGTGAAATAAACTATACATTTTTTGTTGACCAAATGATATTTTAGTAAAGATTAGAAGATAAAATGGCAATGTGAATCCTATTGTAGTAAAAACTCTGTTCTTTATTTCTAAGAAAATCTTTTCTAAACTTTTCTTACTTCTTATTTTTTGTTGTATTTAAGGAATCAAAGCTAAATTATTTTAACTGGGCACTTAAGGCTCAAAGTCTTTTTAGAAAAAATGGTCATTGAGAATCAGTCACTAAAAATCCATGCTGTGGAGCATCAGTTTTGTGTCACAGAATTCATGCCTCGTCCCCTGTTTTTCTAGTACCAAAGTGCATTTCAAAATCAAAATGTTATTTAATTAAATTAATTCTTACAATAATGTTTCTGTACCACATTTGGTTTTATATATATATATATTCACATATGTATGCTTATGTATTTTGTTACTTCAAGAAGTGCAAGTCTGCAGATCCTCGTTTAATAAAAGCTGGAAATATGCAGAAATCCATTTACAGTGTGCTTTAAGATCATTAAATGCTGACTGGATTGCAGGAGATGTAGGTGTTGCCAATTTCAGTAGAATGCTTTTCTTAACCACCAGCAGCTTAATTTTCAGTTTCTCCAGATGTTATATTCTTTTATACTTCCTTACATCCGTGATAGGTTCAAGTAGTAATTATGTTCCTAGCTCTGTCCCTGTTTATTTTAACACCGTAACCACAGAGAATAATATTTCACAGCTGGTAATTCAGCTAGATCCTGTGCAGCTGTGAATATCAAGGTCAGCTCAAGCCTTCTTCTCAGTGCTGTTCTCTCCTTCTCTCTTCCAGTTTTATGGACATCAGGAATAGTCAGTAGTGCCCTGAGATTTAGTACAGTTGTGCTTATAGTACAGCTTTGCAGATTGGCCTGGTTTTATTTTGCTTTTCTAGCTTTGATAATTAAGGGAAATATTGCCATGATGAGTTTAAAGGTTTCCAAACCCTCATTTGTCTCATATCCAGAAACATAACCAGCTTCTTAAGGATATTATTGCTGATAGAATTTATAGGTCTTTGTTGTAATACTTGTGGCCCTTGAGACTAATTAATCAAGACTGAAATGCATGTGCTTAATTTTTGTGAGGCAGAGTGATGGGAAATACATAATTAGCCATTTCACTGAAGTGTGCAGATGATGGTTCAGTGACTAATTTTGTGGTCACTGAATCACAACCTTATGTCTCTTTCTCATATTTAAACACTTCAGATTATGATAGTTCTTATATCCAAAGTCTTTCTAGGCTTAAAGATCTATTCATGCTTAGCATTTTAATAACGGCCTCTTTTATGGTTTTCTAAGAGAGAAATATTCTTTCTTTCACTTACAAATTTATAATGTATGAAGTACTTCAGTTATAGGTTAAACATAATTATTATATATAGTTTGATATTCTTAAGGTCGTGGAATGCAGTGTAGCAAAAGGTTTGATTTTGTATGTAAAATTTGCAATTATTTGCCATGTCATGTTCCATTGTACAAGTTTGCAATTCTGACATCAATCATAGATTTAATGCTTCTAAATGTTTACTTTCAGACACTTTGGAAATCTTTCACCTTAAAGCAGTAAATTATAGGAAAAGAAAAGATTACTTGCATATTTATTTTTTTTGAAAGCATTTGTTCTGTGCTTTGTCATTGCTTTGAAGCATTTATTCATGTATCATCAATAGCCTCAGGTATCATCTAAAAACTTCACTTTGACGCGTGATAAAAGTCTTGAAAATTACATCACTAAAATGAGAATGGCTGTTGGATGAGAAAAAAATTAGTAACTTGAAACGTTTTTGTTTCCTATGTAAACATCCATGTCTGTATGAAAGTATTAATGCAGCGCAGCCATAGAATCATAGAATGGCCTGGATTGAAAAGGACCACAATGATCATCGAGTTTCACCCCCCCTGCTGTGTGCAGGGTCTCCAACCACCAGACCAGGCTGCCCAGAGCCACATCCAGCCTGACCTTGAATGCCTCCAGGGATGGGGCATCCACAGCCTCCTTGGGCAACCTGTTCCAGTTCATCAAATCACCCTCTGAGTGAAAAACTTACTTCCTCCTAAGTCCACAGTGCCTCTGCAGTCCACAGTGTCAAAAACATTTCCACATTTCCTAATGTGGAAATGGGAATTCTTCTGCTGGAAAATATAAAAACTTCCTTTTCAAGTATAAAAACTCCAAAATCTTTATGTGTTAATCCCAAATAGTCAGGAGTTATCGTACTTCAGATTGATTATACATTGTCTGTCCTGGGTATTCAGCGTAGAAATTAATTTGTTTGAAGTCGAAGAGATAAATGCACAGCAAACATGGGTTGAATCCTTTTTTACTTCATGTAGCAATATTGAAAGTTCGTTGTTCCTCCCATGTGAGACTGAAAATACGGCTGTTTTAGTCTCTGTAATACTTGGCTATGAAATTAAAATTCAGGGGAATAGGATCTGACTATGAGTCAGTGTGCAAAACAGATGAAGGGGCCACGAAGAAACATCCTTTTCCTTTCAGCCCCAGGTCTTTATCATTGCTGTCATATTTTGTAATTGTAGCATATGAGTGCCAGACTGTGATCGGCTTTGATTAAGATTAAAATGGTGGTGTTACTTGCTTTAAAGCTTTTTCCTATTTTCTGCTCTATTTTCTATTGATGTTTTTAAACTAAGACTTTATTGCAAATTATTTTCAGAGAATTGTCTCATTATTCTGCATAGAGTCATTCATTCTCACCTTTATCCTTTTGGAAGTAATTACTGACTCACATATTTTGATGTTGAAATAATCTCCAAATTGTGTTCCTTTCTGTAGTGCCTGACTTCATAGAGTCTGAAAAAATATTTGCCGTAGGAAATGGGTTCAGATTCATCCACTCACAGAAACTTGACATTAATAGCGATAAACAGAACTAATCAAAATAATTCTCTTGCACAGGATATAATGCACACTTCTACCTCTCATCCCAATAATACATTAAATATGTCATTTTGAGCCAAATGTTGTGGAAACAGACAGTTTACCGTGCAGTGTGTCAATTGATTGTAACTTCTCTGCTCTGCATAATTCTTTTTTCATCTGTGATTGCCTAATTGTTTTTCTAGCCTGCTGAGAAAATACTCCTTGGCATCTTTAAATTTTGCGTTTGTTCAGTGGTTTACAGTGTTGGTAATGCATAATGAGTGTTTGTAATTAAAGCTACAGGTAGCAAAATATCTAACTATGGATATGATGTTGTGCTGAAAAATAGTGTTATAATCAAAGCCAATCCTGGATTTCAGTTGCAGAAAGCAAAATTGGAAAGCAGACGTGGAAATCTTAGCCAAGAAAGAGACGGTGCTGTTGTCTTTTGTTAAGCCAAAGAAGCACACTTCCAGTGTTCAGAGATAGCTAGCAGTGGAGGAAAAAAAAGCTCCCTAGCAACAGAAGTTTGTGAAATAAAAGATTTAAATGCAGTTTAAAGTTAGGGAAATGGTATCTGTCAGATTTTAAAATGTAGAAATCGATTCTCTGTCATAGCTGAAAGGCAAATCAAAGAGCTCAGAAATGTCTTCAGAGTGAAGATGGGAAAAAAAGTTTCTCCCGTGCACGCTCCTTTCACTGTGAGCTGTCAGAAGTTTGCACTGTTGGTGTGCATCATAGGCTTCTGAGAAATGTCTTGCTTTTTAAGGAAATGCAAGTGCTGATACATTTTTTATTAGTGGCCCTGCTATAGGTTTGTATCTGTGGAGTTCCAACTCTGCAGATCTTTTTTTGCTAAATTTGGATTGCAGGCTGTAGTCGTCACTGACACTTCTGTTTTTTTTCTTGCTGTCAATATGGCAATGCTGGGATCAGTCTTGCACACAGTGCCCTTCTGGCAAATGGAATCCGCAGAACATGTGTAAAACAGTTACAGCCATACAGTTTTGCAAAAAAAGGCCAGTCTCTATTCTAAACAGAGGTAAAAATAAAGAACTTTTGTAAAACAATAGGAGTGATCATTTCTTCAATGGTGTCTTGTCTAGGTTTGTAATTGGCCGAGAAAAACCAGGCCAAGTGAGCGAGGTTGCACAGCTGATTAGCCAAACTCTGGAACAGGAACGCCGCCAGAGAGAGCTCCTGGAGCAGCATTATGCACAGTACGATGCGGATGATGATGAGGTAACGTGCTTTCCAGTGTTTCAGTCTGCAGAGTTTTAATGCTCTGCTTTCTGTTTTCCTGGTTCCTGCTTTTTAAGCGTCACTCAGAGGTCAACTTTGCACATCTCCATTATCCCTGCCACTGATGTTTAGGTTTTGGTGATAAGTCCAATGTGAAGAACAAAGCTTTATAAAAAGGATTTAAGGTATTTATTTTGTTCCATAAAAATATATATAAATTTGGTTGATGTCTCTGTAAATTATTGCCCTTCTAAAGGCATCTGCTTAGTTTGAAATAAGGGAATAAAGCTGGTTTGCATGTTTTAAAACGTTCTTTTTCTGTGGACACTGGTAAAAGTCACCTTCCACTATTATTGGGAAGATTTAAACCTTATCTTTTTTCCTAGAAGAATTAATGATGTTCGTGATTCAGAACATTAACAAATGTTCTGAAAATTCCAAGTAAGACTCCTCCTTCTTTTTTTATCTATATGAACAGCTCTCCCACAGGATAAAGGATTACTCTTCCTTGTCAGAAGCATTTATTGATGTTCACGATTGGTGCTTGATGTCCCAATGCAAGGTTCTGAATCTATGAACTTTATTCAGTAAATTTTCCATATTTTTTCAGTTCTCTTAAAATTCCTAGCATGCCTGAATTCCAGGTTACTTAGAAAGACTGATGAGAGATCTTTCTCAGAGACTACTGTTTCACCCCTAAATTAGCTGCTATGTTACATTAAGGTAAAGGCAGTTGCTGTAGCAAACCACTTTCATGTTGCCTGGGCATACAACCTTCTTTTCACATTCTCTTCAACAATATTATTTGAAATTCCAGACTCCATGTATTAGTGAGTTTTTGCCCAGGCCAACATTTTTTTTGTTTGTTTGTTTGGTGAAGGAGAATATCATAGAATATTTTGAGCTGGAAGGGACCCATATGGATCATAGAGTTCAACTCCTGGCTCTACACAGGACCGCCCTAAATCATCATAGAATGGCTTGGCTTGGAAGTGACTCCATGGATCATCAAGTTCCAAAGATAGAGAAGAGACAGGGAATCTATGTGATGCATTTAGTTCAGATTAATTCTCTTTCAGGTCCTGAGTCTAGGCTTCTAAATAGAGAAATAGGAGAAAAGTACTTTGAAGTAAAATAAGGATACCTTTATTTTGAAACACACTGTTAGTCTAGCAATTAGCATCAGAAGTCTCCCAGCAAACTTGGTAAAAATTGTCTAGTGTCCTTCAGTCACTTCAATTTTCACTGATATTAAAAATAGAATATTTGAATATGTATTAGATTGAATCCTATCACAGGTGCATATTTAACTCATATGAATAGAAATTATATCTATTTGGAATGCACATTTGTGTGTGGCTGTGTGAGACCATAAAGGCTAGAAAATCCATATCCTCTCTCTTTTCTCCTCAACATATAAACATGCAAGTATTTTGACTGCTGTTTATTCTTGGTCTAAAATTCAAGTTGCTGAATGATTTCTTGAAGGACAGCTATCCTCATCTCAGAAATAAAGAAGAGACAACTCTCTCTAGCTTTTGGAACAAGAAACTTTTTATCACAGCTCTGTACTGAGGATGGTGGCCATGTCTGTGACCATGAGATGTACATTTTGGCCGTTAGCTTATGCAGTGCAAAAGGGACTTTCATGCATTATGTGAGGGAAAAAGGAGGAAGAAAGGAAAAGGCATCTACTAGTGGAGATCCAGAGTGTCATCAGAGATCTCTTTTGGAAGGAGAAGTAATTAGGCTTCTGAACAAATGTAGAAGTGCATCAGTTCTCAAAAACAGCCTTGGGATCACTGAAGGTTATACCCATTTCCTCCATGACTGTATGGGTGAGAAGTGGTAAGCCTTATTCTTAGAATAGACAGATATAGTAACTAAAGTATGCAGTGAAGCATGTTTGCATTCTGAACAGTATTATTAAGAAACCTGAAGCAGTCCTGAGTATGTTTCGTTTTTTTCACCTGACTGTGCCTTCCAGGTAAACTCACATAACTTGCACCCGAGCAATTACCACAGTGGGATCTGTGGTACTGTAATGCACATTAGCCACAGTTCAAAGACATTTTTTGGTCACTACAAGCACTTCTCCATTTGCTATCAAATATGAGTATTGGTACTTGAACTCACCTTACTCTGTTCGGTCAAATGTGTCTGTATCCATACTCCACTACCAGCTTTGTGTTCTTTGGCTCTGGAAAGCATGCCATCCCATGGGCAAGAATATCTCAGCTTACACGGTCTGAATGAATATGCATCCACGAATGTACCAAAAAAACCTACCATTTCAAGTCCATTTGCTCACAGTACTTGTGATTCTGACTGTGTGAAGCTCAGGAGTATTAGAATTTCCAGTGTAAGGAGTGTCTTGCTGGTATGAGACAGAATTATACAAGAGTTGTTCAGCCTCAGAGCTATCAAACCATCCTATTCATTTTTATACAGTATTTAAAATGAGGTGGCAGGAATTCCAGCTGCACTGCCAAATAAATAAACAAGAAAATTATCATTATTCAACCCTCCACTGAGGCTGTCAAATTCTGAGCCTACTTTACCACAAAGACAGCAATGTCTTATCAGATTTCCTGAGCAGGAAATCAGCAATCTGAATCTGAATCCTAGAGATGCTGCATGTAACTATGCTTGATAAAGCTATGAGCTGATGAAATCACAGGCAGAGAGCATATTCCAGGCATGTTCAGGTCTGGGTATTTCATCTTGCTGGTTTACTAGCTGGTTGTCGTTTCTCTGTTTTGAACATCAGTAGTCTTTATGGTAGCCCCAACAGTGTATAATCATTCTAGAAGAATCAGAGCTCTTTAACATAGCAGCATTACTGAGAAAATTTTGACTTGTGTCAACCAGCATGGTTGTTGGATATCAGTCAGGTGCTGATTTAGAGAGATACTTGTTTGCCTGCCGTACCTTCTCATTCCTTCACCTTGCTGGAATGTTTCAAGTCAGTTATTTGTTGAAGACAATTCATGCTAATACACACTGTGTTTCCAAACTTTGATATAAAAGGAATGTGAAAGCTGAAGTGTCCTGCATACGCTTCAATATCTGCTGTTATTGGGCTACAGATTGTTGCAGCTTCTAAGATACTTTCAGATGCTGCTGCATCATTCACATCTTTGCATGGAAGTACAAGAACACTTGTACAGAAATGAAACTTGCCAAAAAAAAAAAAAAAAGGAAGAAAAAAAGATAGGATGTGCCCACAGTGGGATCCAGGCAAAGACAAGCAGGATAAATGTGTGACAGCTCACAATTTCTTCTTACTCCCACAAGGCAAGCAGAATCAGTAGTATCAGTAATTTCTGATACTGGTTAGGTGTGGCAGTGCTGGCAATACATACAGCAGGTGATGTTTCTTATAAGCCTGTGCTACCTCAAATAAATATGAGAAAATATGTTGTTTCAGGTGCTGTCTGTGTATAGCCTGCTGCAGAATTTACTCATCACCAGTTCCTCTGGCTTCCTAAAACCCCACATGCCTTTAATTTATTGTAACCTGTCAGAAAACAAGCTTGTAAAGCTTTGAAGGAGGCACTGTCTTTGTATTTCCTACCTAATATACTGAATTATCCTGAATCTGTATCCTTGGCTGAAACCTTTAGATTTTGCTATGTTGATACCATGTTCTCTGCACATTGTAGTCAAATTATGACATTTCTTAGAATTTTAATTTGAACGTGGTACCATCTTCATATTCAGCAGTGAAGGACAGATGTTAGATCAAGCAGATGACCCACTCCCCTGAAAGCTGCATATGGTAATGCAGGATATGAGATTATTAAGTGGTGCAAAATTCTCTTCTCTCTTTGTCCAAGTCAAGTGGTTGTATGCAAGTGAAGTCTTCATGTCTTTTAGTAACATAGATAGTTGTTTGAGTGTTTTTTTCATTTTTAATTCTTATTTATCAAGACATTCTGAGAGGAGAGCAACAGTAGGAACACTGAAGACAATCATGAGACACAAAAAGAAAAACAGAGCTTCAGTGTCTAAAATGCAAAGAATACATTGGTAAGACAAGATCTTTCAGGGAGTACAATTTTTCTGGCATCATTAATATGAATTAGTTCTATGAAGGCAATGATAGATACTATAGAATGCTTTTTCTTTGTTCCTTTCAAAGAATTGAGTTTAAACTACAGAAAAATCAAATGAAGAGGTGGATTTGAGTTATTTTTATAGTTCTTCAAGTGGTATTCTCTGATGGTGGGAGAGTTTCAGCACAAACAAAAGATTTAGCTTGATATAGCCTTTGTTACAGTGATTGGGAAAGGTCTGTCTGCATTTTCTTGGCTGGTGCTGCTGCTGCTTCTCTGTGCCGGTGAGGGTTCTGCCTGTTTCAAAAATTTACAGCGCAGTTAAACAATGTGAGTACTGCCTTCTCCCTTTTAAAATGGGAAATTGCAGTTCATGTTTATAAAGATAATTTCATGCTGCTTGCTGTGATACTGCATAGCAAAATTAAACAGCTAGCAGCAGAAGCTGTTCCTCTGGCTGGGGAAACCTTGAGGTCTGTGTACTACTAAAATGATAAATAGGCTTTTGCTCAGCTGTTTTGCATGAATGAATTCTGCTCACCTGTAAAGACTGAAGAGACTGAGATTTTGCTTCAGGAGCATGTAAGTTTTCATTGGCTGTTGTACAAAAAACATTATTATTGTCAACTAGGAAAGCAAAATGAATTGCTCAGAGCTTCAAGCAGTTACAATAACAGCTGTTACTTTAAAAAGCTTTGTTATTTTGCAATTAGGTGACCTTTGTCTGCGTCTAGCTGCTTCTTGTAAAACACTAAATTCCTTGTTCTAATTTACTGGCACAAGGTCTGAACATCTTTTGGTAGGTTCATGTGATATAAAAGTAGAGATAATTCATTCAGAGAAAGTATGTATTATGCAGTTTACAACATCTGTTTCTTTAAAGCATATGCCTGTTATTTGTGCTTTGTGTGATTATAAGATGGGGACATTTTCTTTTGAAGATGAGCAAAAGCCCCATTTATTTCTGTGCTAATGTATCATCCCACTGCCTTGTTTACTACGGCAAACTGCAGTGTTTAGCTTTGATGACAATTTTTTGTATTAACTAAAGCAAAAATAACCTTGTCTGCTAATGCTCAGTCAAACAGTTCATAGCAAGGTTTTCCTTTATGTTTATTCTAATCTGCCTGATGTCCCTCTTCAAACACTGTGTCTCCTGAGGCCAGTAGAGCTCTTGAAATTTTCCCCAATATAACTTAGTTTTTTTTTAATTATTATTATTTAAATCTTTGGAGCCATCAGTTGGACCAGTCAAGATGTGGCTTGTTCCTTCCCTTCCCTTCCCTTCCCTTCCCTTCCCTTCCCTTCCCTTCCTTTCCTACTTAGAAAAGATAACTCTGTATCACCTTCTAGATTTTTTAGGGATAATGACTGTGAATTTCTCAGAACGTGAACTGTGCTAATGTTTTGTTCCCACAGTAATTCATTGAATAGGAATGCCATTGAGATTTTGGAGTTCTGCTTCTTGTTTGTCTGGTAGTGTGTGAAGGTTCTGTTAGATGTTCGTGGGAAGAGCAGTATAATTTTCTGTTTAGACAGTAAATGCACGTAGCAATGGAGGATTAAGAGAAGACAACAGTTATCACAAGGGTAGCATAACTGGAGATGTGTGTGTGAGATCTACAAAGACTGATAAACTTGGTTTCAGATATCATTTAGCTGTAGTGCTAACATGCCTGAAAACTCCAGAGTGAGATGAATTGTGTGCTTTGCCTTAAATAAGGGGAAAAAAAGCAAAAACGTCTGCTCATTTTTTTGTTGAAGACTATTAAGATTTTTAATACATATAAAATGTGTAAAGTAAGTGATTACTGTATATTTGATTGCAGACAACATAGCTATTTTTGTATAATGACAGAGATGGCTCTCCTAAGAAATTGCTCACGTTAAATGTTTAAAGTATGGCTGGGTCATACATGATGCCTTGCCTTTATGGTAGTTCTTTTAACATCAGAAAACGTTACCAAATCATTTTGTATTTTCCATGTGTTATGAGTTTCTTTGCTTTTTAAAACTTTTGGAATTTAAATAAAAAAGAAAAGAATATTGATTTTTCATATGCTATTTATCCAAAAAAATAGTGATGTTTATAATGCAAATGTGTCAGTCTGTTGTGGCTGCACGCACACATCAGTTCTGTGTTTGCATGCAAACTTGTGAATCTACACTTAGTGTGCTTCTGTGAACAAATTCTGAGGTAGATTTATGTAAGCCTAAATGACAGCTGAGAAGCTAGATTAAGGTAGGAGGTTGAGATTTGAGCTGTTGTTCGGACATCTGAGTTCTCACCCTTGTTTTGAACAGTTCTTTTGAGAAAAGTGACACTAGAATAATTTGAGCACTACTAGGAATACAGTTGTGATAAAAGGATAATGTTCCTTCACATCAGCAACTGTCATTAAGACTTGTATAGTACGGTCAAAATTTTGTGTTATAAGCATTACTGTATTTGAGAAGGAATTCATCCCTTGTCCCTCCTTTTTTTTCCTATGTGTTTATCTATTCCCATGCTTAATAAAGTGGTCCTGAAGGAAGTGTTTGCTTTCTGATACGTTTACACACTAATTGTGATTTGTATGCAATATACTGTGGATCACAGAGGGAGCCCTGCTGAAGCAGAGAGGTATCCAGCCACCTTTGATGCTGGGAGAAGAGCACAGGTGTATGTGTGAACGGTTTAAATATTGCCAGCTTTTTCTTTTGAATAATATTGTTTTTGTCTAATTTTGAGATATGGTTGTGGCTTTTAGGTTTGTTAGAATTATGTTTTGTCAGCAAATGATTCATGTCTCATAGGTTACCAGCCTAAGAAACACCCATGTTTTTAAAACTGTCTAAACCAGCTCCCTATGCAGTGTGAACATTCAGTAAGCTCTAATATGTTCCTAAAGGTATCTCTGATACTTGGTTTCTTTTTCTTGTTGTAGGCTTTTTGTGGAGGTGGGACTTTTCTCTCATTAATTAGTATATAGAGAACTAAGCAGTGAATTTTCAAATTCAGTATGGAATATCACTGGAGAATTACTACCTCCACATGACTTAAAAAAGGCCAATCAATATCCTGTCCACCTATTCAGCTTACATTTCTTTTTGGAAGAGTTTTCTTGTTAATACTGAGATAAATTGGGAGGTTCTTCCTGTGGAAAGGAAAACTGTCTGTAGCAGGATGAAAACCACTCAGCTGTATAGTCAGTAATGCCGGCCCCCAGAAACCTGTAGTGCCTAAGACACTCTTTTGTTCCATCTCTTAATGATCTGATGTACTGTTGTGGAGTTATATTTTATCTTCTTAGGTTTTAGCAAAGCAAAAATAGAACCTTTTATATGTTTGTGCAATATGCTGTATTTGCCCACTAGCTTAACTGCATTTTGAACAGTCTATGCCTAATAAGAGGATAACTGGAATTTCTTAAATGCTATAAAATTAAGACAGGGGAATATGCTACAGATGAAGAAGATGATGACATGGGACCTGTCCTTCCGGGAGGTGACATGGCTATTGAGGTGTTTGATCTTCCTGAAAATGATGACATGTTCTCCCCAAGTGACGTGGACACCAGCAAGCTCGCTCACAAGTTCAAAGAGGTAAGTTAGAGAACAGAAAACATTTCAAAAATATGTTATTGGAGTTAGATTTCTAGTAATCTCATTGCTCAGTGTTTGTCAATTCTCTTAAATACTAGAATTGATTGCTAAATGTTTGTAGCATGGATACTTCTAAACAGCTGAAAACATTCTGCTTAAAAGCAGTGGAACTGTTCTGAGTTACTTTGACATCAACTTACAAGTGACTATTACATTGATGAAGGATAATTCATAATTTGAATTTTTAGCAAAAATGTTATTCTGCCTCAGCACCTAGTTTCCATTAATAGCTAATTAATTACTAGCAGGTAGCTTTGCTTTTTTTTTTTTTTTTTTAACCCAGTCAAAAGTGATCATGAAAAGCAAAACAACAAGTGCTAAATTTCAGTGAAAATGCAGGATTGTTTCCAGTTTCTGTAGCATTACACAGCATTCATCAATATACTGCAGTGGTATGTTTTGCTGCATGTTTAAAACAAACACTGTAGTGGGGAAGCAAGCCTGTTTTGAGCTGGTGTTTTACAAAACTTCTACTTGGTAAAACAGAAGAGCTATAGAGTTTATTTAGCATCCACTGGTACTAACAAAACTTAGATTAGTGATGTTTATTGCAGTCGTTGAGATTGTATAACATACCAAAGAACAGAGAAACAGTCCTGTATTTTTCGGTTACGCTTCTGATGTGATTTATTCCTGCACTTTCCTGAATTCTCGTACAAGACATGAAACAGGTGGATTTTTCTATGTCCGGAGCAATGGGCTTGGACAGTAAAGAACATGTCTGCTTCTAAATGCAATGAAGATCAAAGGGCTGAGAGTAGCCAAAACATCAGAGATTTGAGCCTCTGGGCCCAGACAAGTTTTAAAAGAGGGACTTTCTTTCTTCACCTGTCTTCTGTTTTTCCCTTTGTTCCACTCAAACCAGGTGTTTTATTTTCCAGAGGGGTATAATGTATATTCTTACCATTCTCCAGACCAAGCAAAAAGTTATCAGTCACTGAGGAAACAGCCTTTCACTTTTTTGGTGGTACAGTCTTCAGCCTCTGGATGCCTACAATAATAAATACATTATTGTTTCCTGAAAGTTTTTTGGTTTACTGATGAACTGATGAACTTCTCACTCCATATTTCAACGTCCTGACTGTTACATTAATTAGAAAGTTGAGTTCATTTTCTAATACCATGGATCATGCATAATGTTTATATACTTTCTCAGTGTGTTGGGAGGGTGCTGCCATTCTGACTGTGCCAGTGCAACAAGGCTAGGTAAAGCACAGGTGTAGTGATAAACAGGCCTTGGATCTTTGAATAAATAACCTGTACTACTATGCCTGAATGTAATTTTAGTCAATTTGGGCTATTGATATATTTTAACATATCCAAACTGATTTTCTGCTAAGTGTAGATCTGTAAGATTGAATAGCCTTAGAATGTTGATGTATGGAAGATCAGACTAAGGGTCTCTGGAATCCTCCAGGTTAAAAGCAGATAAGAACCCAAGAAGAAAACATGAAATGTTCCTGTGGAAGAGTGGGCTCTTTTTCACTAACCCACGCAGTTATTGCTGTTAGGAGCATGCCACTTTTGTTCCGCTGATTGTATTTAACAGTACACAGCTGTATTTTGTAGAGGCTCTGGCAGGGTGAGTGCATGTATTTTTCTTGGTATTTGCCCTGAATTCCTTCAACACTAGAGGACTTGTTCACTATCACACTGCACAAGCCCACACAGTGTTTTCTGGAATTGTATTTAAAGAATAACTGTTCTTTCTTGTTCCTACTGTGGAGATTAATGAAAGTATTAAACAAGTAGGTTGGACCTAATCTTTAAGCATAATAGTTTGACCTAATTAGTTAAATTTATTCTTTGCAAAGAAAAATGTGCTCAAATACTTTGAGAGCACTCTTACTTGAAATGCTTTGCTCTTGGAATGGAAATCAGAATAGAGCTGGGAATTCCTGGGTGAATCACTGTAGTTCAGCATATCTTGTTTTCCTGGCTGTAAAACAGAAAAAAAATGAAACCAATTCTCCTTGACTTCTTTGAGAGAAAGAGCTAGAAGCTTTATTTTTTAGCTGTGATGATTGAAGAGAGACAAGATCTATAAAGAAAAGGAACATCTTGTGTAAGAATTAGGAACTGTATTTCACATCATAACGAAATCTATGAAAAACAGATGATATTATATGTAGAAACATAATGATATAAAAAAATCATTGATATTATTAGGTCTAATTGGGTAGTTTCTTTCTCACTGTATTCCAGCAATTTAACATATACTAGCTTTTCATGACATTCCACCTTTTGCAATCTTAGATGAATCCAAGCTATTTTCTCATAATACATATAAATATTTTAATTGTATTGTTTTGAAGAAAATCAGTGTTTCAAAACATCCTTGAAAATGAAACTTGCCAAAAATTATTCAAAATATCTCTTGTTAAAATGAAGCCTTCACAGCTTTATGTTGACTTAGAAAACAGAAATATAAAGTAGTATCTGCCAAGAAATTGTCTGGCATTATATAGGACATGGAATAATATATTTCTTTTTGCGTATTAGAAAATCTGCAGAGTCCAGATTTGCTTGTCAAATCATTTGCTTTGCCCATTGTTCAGTCTGACCCCTGCATGTGTTACTATTTCTCATCTATTCTGCAAGCATAATTAGTTCTGTTAAATTAAAAAAAGAAAAAAGGTAGTTGTCCAGCTTACACATTTGTCTGTCTGACAGGAAAGTGTCTTTTTTCTTCTGCCTCAGTGGGGTCTGCTGTACCATGCACTGATTTAGTGATCTGACTGGGTGCTCAGTAGTCTTTAAAAAAAAAAAATAATAACAGAGAGTGTAAAAATAACTGTTAAAACCATCTGTACCTGAGCAGATTGTCATTTATGCAACAATTTGGGGTTTCTGTGTATGTTATGATAAGCTGATAAAATGCTGCTTACTGGTTTGTGGGATTTTTAGAAGAAATGGCAATGGATTGCAAGTAGGTAGCCTGTGGTTCTGAGTCTTGGCCTTTTAATTTCATTATTATCTCTACAGAGGGGAAAGTCTAACTCATCCATCTTTGAGTTTACCTCACCTCAAAACAGTGAGGGTTTGGTTGTGAGATTCAATGACCTAAGTGATAACCTAAGCAAAGGTCTGGGCATTTATTAAACATGATAAGGTTTTGAGATTATTCTTTCTTAATTTTTCCTCTTCGTCTTTCACTACTAAGAGAAACTATTTAGAAAGAGAGTAGCTATTGATCTCTCTGAAAGCTGCAGATCAGAGGTTGGCTTTACTGAGCTCAAAAATTGCAAGCAATCTCTTGCAAATACTAACTAAAGTATCTCTTTAAAGTGTCCTGAACTATTTATGATTAAATTTCAAAAAATTACATAGGGTATGTAGCCCACAGGGTAGACCACTAGCACTAGCCGCTTCTTGCCACCAACGCCAGCTGCAGGACTTGTGTATTCCCTGCTTCAGCTATGTTGGCACCTGTCTGTCCTGCCCTCCAGTAGCACTTGGTCAGGGACCCTGCGAGATCTCTGGGTTAGCTGCCTGCCTGGGGCTCTTGGAGTCTGGAGCCACGTGTGCTCCACCAGTGTGCCTGGCGGGCCTCCACATGTTCGAGTTTGTGCAAGCTGCTGCCGTCGGTCAGCGCTTCAGTTGGAAATGAGGTCTTGTATCGGCACTTGCTGAGGACTAGAACGTCCATAATCCTTTCTAGTGCAAAGTCAAAAGGTGAATTCAAATAACAATTTGGGGAAACTGGGGACTGGAAGCACTTACAGTCTCCTCTGGAGACAGTAATCAAGACTAGTGGAAGCATGGAAGCTTCCTAAACTGTTCCTCAGGTGGATCCGATTGCATCAGTGCATCCTTCATTCTTCCTGGCATCTGTTTAGTTATGCTCCTCCAATAGAGACAAGGCTTATTCACTAGACATGTTAGGGCCAATTTGCAAGCCAAACTGTGTCTGACTGCATTTCCTGTGCTGCCACAAGAAATGAGTTCGAGAGGTCCCATGAAAGTAGAATTTCCAAGGCAGCTAGGCCTTTCGCAAGGATGCTTGCACCAATTGGCTCTGAGATAACTCCTGCTATCTTGAAAATTATTCCTCTTCTCCAATTTTGCCTTTTGAATTGTCTGTATTTTTTTTTACTACCAGTCTGCCCTTAAAGAATGTAACCATAGCTTCACCTGAGGTGATAATTTCTGATTCAGCACAAGTCCCTCATGCACTCTATTAGCTCAACATAAACCATTCCCAAAGGCTTCCTTCAGTCTTGTAACCACTATGTAGAACATATTTTTCCATAACTATTCCTCGTACTCATAAATAATGAACTAAGACTGTCTTCCCTGCAGAGTTCGCTCAAGCTGTAATTCAGCTTGCCCAGCACACACCAGTCACTGGTTCAGTGCTTTACATGTAAGGTTTGGGACCTGTCAGAGTTTGACCATGCTGATTGCCTTAAGCAGTAAAGCAGCAGGGATGCAAGTGCAGCCTAGTATCAGGTGCGTGTACATCATCATTTCCATTTGGATTGGGGTTTTGAAGCTGTTTGATTCGTACTTCAAACTGTTTTTGGAGCAGGTGAATAGTAATTCTTTGGGGGTGAAACCAAACTCAGAGGTACTTCAGGATGTTGCCTAATGGATTCAGAAGAGTGAATGAGGATTCACTCCGCCAGATCAGACTGATGTTGGCTAGTCCAAAACAAGTCCCTGAAAGCATGCAGGTGGGAGCCAGGTCCTCAGCACCTACCCTTTCCCTACACTGACCCACTGTTATTGTGGCACAGTGCCTTGTGATGTAAATACAACCTTTAACACAATGCCCGGGCTGTTAATCTCCTTGCAATCATTTTCTGTGCTCGTATGCTGCTTCCTGTTTTTTACGGTTTCCCAGTATTACTGCTCTCATTTGAGATTAGCTAGCTTGAGCAGAATAATTCAGGTTAATGATGGAGAACGATAGCATCAGTTTACCTTTTTTTCTTTCATGTAGTAAACATGTAGAATCTTCCCCTACAGGGAAGATTCCTGGCTCCCTGAGTTGTTAAATCACTTATTTCTGTATTTGCTCTTTTGTAACATGCCTGCTTTAATCAGTGTCGTGGGACTCTCTGACAGCACTGGGACATATTTCACATTCACATCAGAGGAGAGCAAAGCAAAGCCCAGCAGTATAGCATCTTTTTTTTTTTCTTTTCTTTCTTTCTTTTTTTTTTTTTTTTAAGCAGAAGACATTTGGTTTTGCTAAACAGATTGGATGTTCTGATTTGAAATTATGAGTGGTTAGATGGCATCCTATCTTTAATTAGATTGCACAGGCTGAGTCATTTTGCAAGCTAGACGTTTTAATTTACAATCTACTGCACTGCAGCACTCTTCAAGGCCTTCTGCTGTGTAATAAGGTATTCAACTTGCAGCACAGGCTTTAAAAATATTGGAGTGACTCTGTGACTTCACTTGTTTATTTTATATTTTCAATTTTAGTTGCAAATCAAACATGCAGTTACAGAAGCTGAAATTCAGAAGCTGAAGACGAAGGTAAGAATCAATATGCAGATAATACACGCTGATTTTTTTTTGCTCTCATGCAAAATCAGATCTGAAGACATGTATCTTTATGTGGGTGGAGAAATCAACGTCCTTATTAAAGGCTGATCAAGAAACACGGTGGCTCAGCTAAATCCTGTCTTAGTGTATGTTCTCTATTCAAAGTTTCAAGTAAAATCTAAGTGCTGCTATTAAGAGAAACTGCCAACTTGTGCAGCTTCAATTAAACATACATTTTAAGAGATATCATAATGACTAAATGGCAGATTCCCAGTTTTACAATTCTAGTACATTTTCTCAGGTTTTTAAATTGCATTTGGATTGAATATTCAAGTCTTAGTTATTAGGTTTATTATTTATTAGTGATATTAAGATGTTCTGTTTATGTTAATTTCTTTTATTTACATTTAGAAAAAAATTAATTTATTTAAACATGTTTAATAGAAAATACTTTTTATATACAGAAGAAAAAGAACACTTTCTTACTGTTGCATTTCTCTTTAAAAGATGCTCTAGAAAGGAAAATGTTTACCAGCTTAATGGAAAACATCTCGCAATTGGTTGCTAGTTATTAGATTGAATTTGCAATAGCAATAAAAAGAAATTGTATTTTTTGTAGTAGGATAAGCTTTATGGGAAATCAACTGATAATTCTGTTGTTGAGTAATAACAGGTTTTATAATGACATCCTTCATTTTGAGTTTGAGTACATTATAAAGAAAATCAAAGGAAGACAAAGAAAAAATTGTACTTCAGACAAATATTTTTGATGATTATTTCTTTCTAGCAACCATTTGCACTTACCATGCATTTTGTGTTGTGTTTATCAAATTTGCATAAAGCACTGTTAAAATCAAGTTCTGAATGCAGATATTTTCTGTAATGGCAATTTCTGTTATACTATTTCAGTTCAAAAAGTCAGAAATCTTTTCTGCTTTCCAATTCCAGTGCAGCAATCGGAGCTGCTCGGTCAATCCCTTGGGATTGTGCCAAGCCCCACTGACTTCATAGCACAGGTGTAAACATTCATCTGTGCAGATGCATTTGCAAGATTAGGGTTAATGTATTTCTTGTGTTGTACTTCGTTACGTTGTCTTTCGAATAGCACCCAAGAAATTATGGCTACTTCTGTTATATTACTACGAAAACTGCAAGCCTATTCTTGTTTTGCATGCATCATCCATGGTGCTGGCATAGCTGCCTAGAGCAAATAAAATAATCTTGATAAGCAAACAGGTTTGTGTAAGATGTGCTTTCCTTCCATAAATTCTAGCAGCTAAAATATCCCACCTTGAATGCTACCCTCATTCTGTGCCAAACATTGAAAGTTACAACTAGCTTTTGGAAAGTAAGAAATCTAAAAATAACAAAATCTAACAACAACAACAACAAAATAACACAGGAGCTAAGTGTTATTATAAATTAAGCAGTGAAATTCGGGCTTCTTTGAGGTCACTTGGAAAAACTGGGCTTTACTGATGCCAAACTGGACATAGGAACAGCAGAGATCAGAAAGCTAAGCAGCACTGTTGTTTGGGAGAATTAGCACCTGTAAGGGCAGAAATCTACAACAGCAAGGACGTATTTTTGCTTTTAGTATTGGCTCCTTACAACTCGGTAAGCAATTTTAAGGGAAACAAGAATAATATAACAGGTTCTCTTTGTTCTTTTAATAATTCTGGCATAGTTACAGTGTCATATGTAAAACTCTAATCCTGCTTAAATGAGAAATAATCCTAGGTTATGACCTGATGTTAAATTTTCTATTCTACTCCCAGCTTCTTTTCTTTCTAGGTTTTCTAGATTAAGCAAGATTATGACATTTAAAAAAGCATGAAAAATTGTAAGAATTCAATAAAGTTACTAATCTGAAGGAAAAACAGTTAAATTAGGCACAATTGGCATTTTTCCTGTTTATATTCTCATTGCTCTTAAATCAAATCTAGAATCTGGAAAGCAAATTCCTCTCAAAGAAGAAACTTGTCATCTTATGGGATGTGTATGAAAGCTCTCTAACACCTGAGCCAGGTATATAGGGCAAAGTGTATAACCAATGCTGGTTGATTAACCCTGCAGTTTACAGAAACACTCCACTATTGACATTTTTAAAGGTGTTCATATAGCTCAGAGAAACAATGGGACTGCATTGTAACAAAAAACAAAGGTTCTGTTTCATTCTATGTGGAAAAATAATGTATGTATCAGCAGATTTATTTGTCCTGGAATGCTCTGTTCTCTGCTGGCTCATTGCTTCTGGAGTTACTCTGTGATTTTTGCTATTAATGTTGACTGAACTCAAACTAAGCTATTAGGCTGCACTTTGCACCCCTCTACTGAGTGGCCTCTCCACTGTTTTGTTCAGCTACAGGCTGCTGAGAATGAGAAGGTGAGGTGGGAACTGGAGAAGACCCAACTGCAACAGAACATTGAGGAGAATAAGGAGAGGATGATGAAATTAGAGAGTTACTGGATTGAGGCCCAAACCCTGTGTCATACAGTGAACGAGCACCTCAAGGAGACACAAAGCCAGTATCAAGCTCTGGAGAAGAAATATAACAAGGCAAAGAAGTTAATCAAGGATTTTCAGCAAAAGTAAGCAGCTACACCAGGTTCAGGAAATGAATAAGTGGCCAGATAGGAAACGTGTAAGATAAATTTTGAAATATGAAACCCTCTATTAAACGACTGTAAGGTAAACAATATTTATCACTTTTTTTATCGTGAAAACCACAAGTTCTTTGTTGCAGAAAAAATGGTAGTATTATTTAAGTATTAGTTTAGCAATGCTAAACTATTTATTACAACTAAACAAAGATTTAATCTGCATTATTCTGCTTTGAAATGTTTCAGGATTACTAGATAACTAAACGAGGTTGCAAACAGCCACGAGTAATCCTAGTAAAACATTTGATTTGAAATGTTTGCGGCAATTTGTAGTGACATGTCAGTTGAATTCCCTCCTGCTGTATACTGATGTAACTTCCAAAAGAAAATTGTTTTGTTTTCTTTCATATTCTATTTTTCTTCTTCTTGTAAATGCCAGGAATGTTTGAGCTGTTGAGCTAAGTGATGATTACCTGGCCCTCTCTGTTTCATATGGTCCCTCCTCCTGATAGCTAAAAAGAATAGCACTCTACATACCTACTTTTCTCAAAACTTTCTTCTTCTGCAGCAAGTTTTAATTAATGCTAAAATGTAGTCAGTTAAAAAAGGATACTCAAAAATGTGCACCCGTGCTAAGCAAGAACTGGGAGTGCCAAAGTGAATGTTGTTTCCCATTAAAAAGCATTTTAGATAGTCAGTATGTTGTTACCTAGCTTGGAATTTCATGACTGCTCCATAACTAATTAGCATCTCGTTTGCTTTCTATCATAAATATGTTAGATTTTCAAAGTGAAAAAAATAAATAGGGAAAATAGCTAGAATGAGTTTGCATGGCTTTCCTGTTGCTATTCTGCTTTGTAGAAGTAAAAGATTTAGTCTATTGTTTTAAAATATCTCAGACTGCTAAAAAACACCTAACAGATCTCCTTAAAACTTACTAGAAAATTAAATTTGTATCTGGAAACTCGTGGATTTCCTTTAAACAAAAGAGATCAGTCATATTCTCATAAAACAGAGTCTATCCCATTTCCTGCAGCAGAACTGACATTTTTACTTTTTTCGTTTTTGTATTTTCAACTGGCATGTTCATATAGACTGATAAGTAATTATGTAGTTTCATACTCATTTGTAGGTTAAGAACAAAACATTTGTTACGTAAGAATTTCCAGATGCATAGCCTAACATGCAGTATACCATAATGTTTTCTGTTTGAATCTGATTGTTTTGATGACAGCAAATGCACTTTTTTTTTTCCTAAGAGAACTTGACTTCCTCAAACGCCAGGAAGCTGAACGAAAGAAAATTGAAGATTTGGAGAAAGCACATCTTGCAGAGGTTCAAGGCTTACAGTCTCGTGTGAGTAGTATTTTTACTCTTATCTTTGGTGAATGAGATAATTCTGTCTGATAATCTGGGGGAAAAAAAAAACAACACAGATGTGTATGTGTGCTAAAGGTAAAAATGGGTTTTATTTCTTTCAGATACGAGACTTGGAAGCAGAAGTTTTCAGGCTACTGAAGCAAAACGGGAGCCAGGTTAACAATAACAACAACATTTTTGAAAGGCAGACATCTTTTGGAGAAGTTTCTAGAGGAGATCCAGTGGAAAATCTAGATACTAAGCAAGTGTCCTGTCTGGATGGCTTAAGTCAAGGTTTGTGTGAGCCAACCCTGTAACTCCTGTTAATGTGTGGATACAGAACATCGTTATTTAGGATCAGGAAACAGTAACAACAGGGATGTTGTTATTTTTCCAAAGTTCACAAATAATAATTATAAACATAAAGACCCAGGAAAACTATACAATGTAAGTTCTTTAAGAAATAGAAGTGACTAGTCTGTGCAAACAAAGTGAAGATGGTTACTGATTTCTTAAAGCTTAAATGAATTTTCAGTGACAGTCCATCAGCACTCAGGATTAATTCCACGCTTCTGTTATCTTAATAAGGTAGAAGAAGATTGTGCTTTCTTGTGTTCTTAACTTTGTTCTTAATTATCCAAGAACCAGAGGTTGAACAAGAACAAAATTACCAAAATGAGAAAAAACAGTCTTGAAGCTAGCATTTTGAATGGAGCTCTGCATGTTTCTGATCCTACCTTGGTACTGACATCAAAAGCAATCATGTAGGTGGAGCTCATGATTTCTCAGGAGGGAGCCCTTTGTGAGCAGAATGCAAATTCTTCACTAGTACATTCATTAAAATAATAGTCTTCTATAGCACATACTGATTTAAAACATAAGAGCCTGTAAAACTTGGTTCTACATTACCAAAGAGCCAAAACAATTCATGATAACACGAAGATGCTGTCAACAGGGTAACTGTAACCTTTACTTGTTTTGCATAGAAAGGTAACTGGCTTTTTTTTTTTTTTAAAAGACTCTGTTAGTGAAAATACACAGATAATTTCCACTCCTTTAGTTAGTGTTTTCAGTAACTGTGAGTGGTTCCTCAGCCTTGAAGTATATGCAAAATTGAATCCAAGTTTAGATTCACAGCCTTGGGATGAAAATTGTTTGGTTCAGGAACAATACTTACTGTATATTTAGTGACAGTCTGTGAAATCAGCACTAGGGTCCATTCTTAGCAATATATTCATTTTAAATAAACTATAATATTATTTATTCCACTGGTGAAGAAAAATTGCATTTCCAATTAAATTGATTTCTAGCAATCACGGAGATGTTTTATTAGGGTTACTATTCTAGCAGTTATTGCATGTGTGGTTACAAATTGAATATTGCTCTGCAAACAAATCAATATAAATCATACTTTAACATAATATATGTGCACAAAAAGGGTTTGTCCTTCTGAAATAGTGTATGTGTGATAGACAGAACTTGTGGAATTGGTTTCCACAGATCTCCACATACCTGTTTCTTTTTAGCAAGTGTTTATTACCCTGAGATCTCAAGAAAGCACATAGGGTGACAGAGAAGTCCATAATTCTGCAATGAAACTCAGTAAATTTTACAGTAGAATGCATAAGGGAAGTAGTGTGCTTTACCTACCTGCCTTGGAGAAATCAGGTTTACATATTTTAGCAGTGTCAGCACATGTCCATGGCTCAGGAGCTGAAATCCATTCATGAACACCATCTGAAATACATACTTTCTATTATTTTGTTTAAACAAGCAAAGTGAAATTCTGATATTACCTTTTTTTAATATGTATAGAACTTGAAAGAAATTCCTACCTTTAAAAAAAATCTTAAAACATCTTTTAAAGCACTAAAACTCTATGTCAGTACTTCCAAACCAGATTTTTCAATTGATGTATTTGCATGATAATTTTCTAAGAGCTGCCATTTTTCACTGGAAAAGCATTCCCTGGGGAAATGTTGACCAGTGTTTGGTAGTTCTCATTTCTATTCTTCTTCAGCCTCAGCATTAAGTCTTTACAGTGGGGCTGTGCGTACACAGCCAAACCCCATAATTTTTACTTAGAACTTTGCAGGTATGTCTAACAATCAGTTTATATAAAAACACGTATTTCAGATATCCTGATAATTAAAATGATATTAAGGATGGGTTTTTGCTTCAGCATGAACAGAGATCTTGATTATATTTGTGTGGTAACGGATTTGGACTAACTGATGGGTGTGACTGGCCTGTCATGAGTACAGGAGCACGGCTGCCCCTGCCTGCAGGTGGCCTGGCCACTGCAACATCCCATCAGACAGCATGGCTCCTCAGGCTGCAACATAACCTCACTGTGGCAGGCTTCCAGGATCACCAGTTGAAGCTGCAAAGAGAAAATCTAAACCATTACAGCCCGGAGTCTTTCCTTTATTTTGCCTTGGAACACCAGAAGACTGAGGGTTGTGTTTCTTTCACAAATATTTGATTAGGTCTGGGAGTGCAGAAAAACAGATGAAGTGAAGTGTAACATTCAGTTGTAGCGGTCATGAGCTATGTCTGCAGTGCAGAAACAAACTGTTTGTGGATATCCTGGAAGGACTCTGTGGTTTGAAATCAGTTGACAGTTCAGTGTTGACGCCAGCTTGGCCATACCTGCTTATCTCTGTGCAAATGCCCCTTCAAGGCACTCTGCTGGCTGTGCTGAGTGTCTTGGGATGCCCAGGGGTGCATCAATTCACAGAAGGAGATTTTTAAATCCATCAGTGTGTATAATGGAAACTCAGTGGGTGGACAGGCAAGCTTTTCCCACTGCACAGTGGTATTGACATAATGTAAAGGGAAGGCCCTTGGAGTGAAACAGTTCAAGGCTTGCTGAAAGAAAGTCTAATTAGAGTGTCTCCATAAGCAATGTTGAACCTGTTATAACTTTCCTGTAAGATATTTATCCGGCTCGACACTAGACTGAAAGATTCCTAGGGAACTGCTCTTGCTGATGCTTTTGAGCAGTTTCTTTGCAACATGTTGGAGCAAGGCTAGGTCAAGAGGTGGCAGTGAGAGCTAGCAGCCCAGCTCTGCAAAGGAGAGAGAGCAGCCTCCAGGCCAGGTGGCATTTTGCTTGAATAACGCCAGTGTGACCACTTACATGAATCAACATTCACAGTACTATGTCAATGATTTGCCTTAGCTGAGCAACAAAAGGAAGGGTTGTATGGGAGTGTGCACGTGAAGGAATAAATATAAGCAGTTCAAATTGTGACAGTATGCAAATAATGGAAGAAATGGGCTGCACAGCAAGAGCTCTTTGTTTTGGTGGTGGGAAGTCACTGAGATGTTTGCACCCCTGGTTGAATCAGGTCTTTTGAGAGTGAGGGTCAGGATGCTGTGGAAAGCAAGGGGAAAGTTTCTGCTTTCCTAAAGTTGGTGGATTCAGTGAGGCTAAGATGTCTCTTTGTTTTAAGCAAAAATGCCAGTAAGATTATCTTCCGATTAATTAGTGTTAGGAATAGAGTACTTAGACAAGTAAGTTAGCCTAACGGATGAATTGATTTGTACTTGGAGGATTGCCAAAGAAAAAAGAAAGTTGAAACCATAAAAAAATCTATTCCTTGTCTGGCTTAAAATGTGATAACACCTTTCATAAATATTTTTGGCTTACTGCAGCTTTATAAATTGTTAAATTTGCTGAAATACTCAAGCATCATTTCAATGGATGATTGATAGCTAAGAAAGCAGCTGAGATGTCAATTTGATGTGTAGAGGCAAGTCACTGATTAAGTGTTTAGTCTGCTTTGCTCACAAGGCATTCTTGAACAGGGTGGCTTTGAAACTAGGAGATAAAATTGCTACATAGTTCCATTGTTTTATATGAAATATTTCTGTAATTTTCATGCATCATGTAACAATGTTGGAGCAGTAGTTGAAAGGGTAAAGATGTAAAATTGCCTTCTCTTCAGAACAGAAGAAACAATTTGCCTGTTTCTTCTAGCAGAAAGCTACATGAATGAAGACAACAGCAAATAGGTGTGAGAGAGACAGTGTCCAGCTTTTTCCTGATTATATATGTATTACAATTTTTTTTATCATTTTGATCTTTTAAATCATATATGGTAGAGTACAACATCTCCTACAGAAACTCCACTCATTCAGAAAGTACAGGAACTTCGTAAGGGTTAAGCAGTGTTATTGTAGAGTACATCTCTCAGCCTTCGCACGAGTCTTCTGATGACTGTCTGTTATTTTTTGTTGGGATAATTATTGCTTGTTGCAAATCTCTCAGAGGGTTTCTGAGCTATTAGATCAGTGTATTAACAGATTTAACAGCCCGTGTCCTGCTCCACACAGTACACTTGTTTTTCTAGTTAATCAAGTAGAACAGTGTCCCTTCTCTCTCGTACACATTCAACATTTGGCCTTTCCATTCCTGTTCTGAATAGCTACAGTTCAGAATGTTTTCATGGAGCTTCTGGGTGGAATAATTTCATTTCATCTTGAATGTCATTATAAACTCTGTTGAACACCACTGGCAGTTGGTTGCAGTGAAAATTTATTTCAGCCCACTCAGGGTCTTTCTGCAAAGCTGTAAAACAAGCTCACTAATAGTTCTGACAAAACACATTGCTTGCTGCTCGATTGCTGAAACCAGTCAACTGCAGTAGATTCTGGTAATCACAGTAACGATTGCAGCCTCTAGATTCCTGCTAAGGAATAGAGCTTGGCAGAGAGTCTTCTTATGTGATCTGAGTGCAAGTGAGACACAACTCTATTTGTGCTTGATCAGTCCTAGTAATTGGTTTGTATTAGAGATCATGATGTATGATGCTGTCAGTGGTGTTTTACTTAAGTTCAGCTAAGTTTACTTGCATTTTAGGAGTTTGAAGGAATTCTGAGTAAAGAGAAATCTACAAATACTGCTGCCCACTACTGTAGGCAGTGCAGTGAGGGAGGAAATAACAAATGAGATTGCCAGGTACTAAAAAAAAAGTGGTCTTACCTGCAGAAGAATTGGAGCAATAATTGGGACACCTGATTCGTAATGTCAACTTTAAATAACAGATGACCTCAGCATCCAGAATAGGGTGAGATTCCTCTTTGCTGTCCTCTCCTAAGATGGAGCATGTGGCAGAGCCAGCAATCAGTTTCACTGTAGGTCCAAAGGAATGAGTTTAGTGCTTGTTTTATAATCCTGTGAGAGGCTGCCTGTAAATCAATCCAATTGCAAATCATTATCTGATTATCTAGATATTGGCTCTATCACTCTTTCTTTGCTACTGACTACAGACATTGCTTGTTTATAATTGCACATACTGTACAAGGTTATTTTTGGGTACAGCAGAGAGAGCAAGGTAGGTTCTTTAAATTTGTAAGCCATTCCAGTTATGATAAAATGTAGAGCAGCCTGAGGATAGCTCTGGATATTTCTTTTGTAATTTGATGAGCAGCCTGCAGAACTGATGAAGTTATAAGGGAAACAGTGGGGCAGATGTTGAAGAAAGCAGCCATACAGTATGTCCTCTTCAGGTGACTGAAAAGGACAGGATTGGAAATAAATGAATTGGCCCATTGTGTCTAAATTGAGATAGTCATACAGATGCTGGAAAATGTCTGCTGAGAAGTAAGGAGATGAGGATTCCTTTGCTTAATACTGTGATGGAGGAGTGCTCTGCAAATCAAACACGTCAGTAGGTCTGAGGGAGTCTGTGTGGATTTGTTTTCTGGGCTAGGACAGCAGTGTTTAACAGTTTTAATCTGGTGTGGTCCCATGTCACAATGGCAATCATTTGCTGAATTTAAAAATCTTTGCAGTTGATTCTCCTCAATGCACTTACTGGATATGGATCTGTTAGTGGTTTAGACACATAACCACTTTTTTGCACGTGCTCTTTATTAATTCTGAATACAGAATTACAGGTGTGAGTAAACCATGCAAAGTTTGTGTGCTCTCAGTTGCAGGTCATATCTTAGGATAAGGTATTTAATTCCAAAATATATATATATTACAAACAACTTTAAATCATGTTTTCACACAGATTTCAATGAGGCAGTGCCAGAAACAGAGAGACTGGACTCAAAAGCTCTGAAAACCCGAGCTCAGCTTTCAGTGAAGAACAAGCGGCAGAGGCCAACTAGGACAAGGCTCTATGACAGCATCAGTTCAACTGATGGAGAGGACAGCCTTGAACGAAAGGTGAGAAGGACTCTGCCCTCTCTCAGGCTTCCTATGGAATGCTAGGTTGCCCCTCTTTTTATCCTCTGTCTTTGTCCTTGCATTGTAGCACAGGCAGTATGTATTCCTCTGTGGCCAGTATGCTGTGACTGCATTTGAGAGAAGTTTAAGTCTCCTTTGATTCAGCACACCTGGGTTTTTTGTTGGTTTTAGTTGTTTTTTTTACATTTTCTTTTAACAGGAATCCTGGGTTTTCTGAAATAAGTGTGCTCTATGATGTAGAGTGGGTCCTTAAATACATGCAGGAGGTGAAAAGAACTTGAATCCTACTTTTCTTTATTTCTTAATTGTTAACACAATTGATATGATATTTACTCATTGTTTTATCTGATTCTGACTCTGCTTGAAAGCAAATACCAATAAACACTATGTGGCATCAAAAGGTAATTACATGAACCGCTAATATGTTTCTTATAAATAAAAGAGTGAATAATGAATAAAAAAATTGCATGTTCATAATAAACCTTGCTCATATCAGTTACTAAGTGGTATAACCTGCTTTATAATCTCTTATGCCAACAGCCATCAAACAGTTACAGTAGTCCCATGCACATTTCAAAATCACCACTGCCCTTATGCATGAGAGCATCCTCACCAGCATCAGATTCTGGTGCTTCCTCCCTCTCCCCAGTGGCTAGCAGTGCAGCAATCTCCCTTGACAACCTAACTGAAAACCAAGAAGAAGGACAGCAGCACAAAGGAGGTGTCCTTTCCCTGTGTGCTCGGGGAGACACTCCACTTTCTTCTCCTTCAAAATCTGGGCACAGCTCTGAAGCATCTCCTTTGCATCACCCAGCTGGCAGGAATGTTTTTCAAGATCAAGGTATTACTATTTCTTACAATAAATTGGTGCAGCCTTTTGCTTACTTGCATCTACTTTATGAACTGTTGTGTAGTTAAACCATAGCAAGTAGGTCATCTCCTTGTAACTTCTTTTGTCTACCTAGACATCAGAAAATTACAACTGACCTTGTATGATGGTGTAAGAAAAGGATGAAGTTAGAATGAGATCAGGAGCTGCTTGCTTTCTTTTTATTTCTTTCTTAGAGCTCACTGAAAAAGATAGGGGGAATATGCCCTTAAGAAAATCTTCTCTATTTTTTTCAAAACACAATATTATTGGGCCTCAGTCCATTTTTCTGTTACAAACATAATTAATAAATACGTTGTACTTATGAATGATGTGATTTTGGCACTACTAAATGCTTTTTTTGGAGGGTTGGAAAGGAGCATAAAGCAAAAATAACAGATTGTAGTTTTTAATTGCTGAGAGGCATCAGACTCTTGGTTAAACAGGAGGTCAATGGCTGGGGAGTCTGTATTTATAGAAGAAAAAAATAGTGATTAGTTAGAAAGGTTGGCCACATTGTTATTTATTTAGTAGAGATTATTTAAATGTAAACTTGATAAGACATGATACAATCATACCTAGTTCAGGTACATTTTTCAAATTCTTGTTTATTCAATGCATTCATAATGGGAGGCTTGCTCCAAAAGTACTGCCTCCTATTTTATGATGTTGCCCCCATGACATCAGAGGCGGATGTTAGTATGGCAGTAGAGATTGAACCATCCCACCAATATTCTGTTACAGTTTGTTGCCATGCAACAGATGGCAGCAGAGGGGCAGTCTGACTAAATAGTTTCTGTCATGGAAGTGCATGTAAAGTAAAAGCGTGGAATTGAATTCCTCCATGTGGAAGAAATGGCACCCACTAACATTCATTGATGTTTGCTAAGCATTTATGGAGACCCAGCAGTGATGTGAGCAAACTGAGGTGGTGGGTGATGCATTTCAGCAGCCATGACAGTGACAATGGGTCTCTTCCACTGGTACAGGTTGTTACGAGTGCAGCAGGCTGGCTGTTGTTCATCCCTGGTGAAAATGCACAGTTAATGGTGTTGAAAGTATTGAAGAATAATGTTTTATAGCTGACAATTAGCTCTATCAAATAGTGTTATTGTGCTCCCTGTGTCTGTTGTAGTTTGCATGTAAATCAGTAGGAGGCATTATTTTCGGAGCAATCTACATGCAATACTGCACAGAATTTTAAGCCCTCCATTTCTAATGTCTTACGAAGTCAAAAATAGCAATTAAAAGCATTTTAGCATTCTTGTCCATGCATGGTGTGTTCTCTAACTGTAACTTAAGCTAATCTAGATGATAAAATTGCTTCTAAGACTGCAGAAATAGGTTTGGATAGGTTCATAACAAACTTTGGCTAAGTGGAAATAACTGAAATAAAGCACAACTTGTTGAGGATTGTTCTCTATCTTTGTAAATGGAAAGACTTGCCATTCATTTGCAACGTATTTTTCTTTATCATCATACAGGGCTTTCACAGCAATTCTTAAAAGATTGATCAAGTTTTGTTGATTTTGACATATACATATATGCTGATGCTTATATGTATAATGCAGCGTAATATATGCTGCATTCTAATACTCCTGTTCTCATTACATAGTTGCTAATTGTACAATTTTTAATGAATCAAAGTTAAATTCAGAGCCTGAATTTTACAACTAAAAAATTAGGATGTGGACATAAGAACATGAATTGCTCAATTCTTATTTGAGTGTGGGTATGTGTTTACTTTATCAGTGAAATCTTAAATCCTGCATTTACATCCGATGTATGAAAAATATCTTGATAAAAATTTGAAGGAGACTAGACCTTATATTTTAAGAAATAGGTTATTACATTCCACCCACCATGTTGCTCTTTCCTTCCCAACTTAGGTTTGAAAAATAATCTGTGTCTAAATAAGGAAGGGTGTCATGCTTTCCCCACTGTGACTGTTACGTAAAGAGCCAATGCTTTTGGGTGTATTCTGATCCTAATGGGTACACGGAAGCTAAAATAGAGTAATTTGCTTTCAGATGAGGAATTTACAGTTAATAAGTTTCACGAAAAAGAAATATCCTAAAGGAGTTGTTCTGCAATAAGTGTCGTAGTGATACTATTTTTATTATCGTTGGGCTGTCAAACTCCTACATTGCTGAATATAAAAAGAACATGAAAATGTTGTGTTTAGTTAGTTGGTTTTTTAGATAGAAAGAGGTCACATACTTGTGGTCATGGGTCCACTGGCTAGTCACTGATTAGCAAAAGTGAGCTTTAGCAAGTTCACTGTTTTTTTTTCTCATGTGTGCTGTGGTAAGAGCTGAAATGGCAGGAGTTCCATTTCATTGAGAAATAGTGAGGAATTTTGCTTCTTTGTCTTCTGAGCATGAATTTTTCATGTAGGAGCACGATTGATTTCTTCAGTTCCGCTTGCTTTGTGCAGTTCATTTGACAAGGCAGTTGAGGTGATCTCTGTGGGCCATCTCTAGTTGGTGTAGGGATGTCTTCAGCTGTGACAATGGGACAGAAAGTTGGATATGGACCCCTTTGCCACCCATCAGCTGCAGATTATTTACACCAAGTCTGGCAGGCTGAAAGTGATGGGTTAAATGGCTTCTGTGTGACTGATCCTCAGGAACCAGAATTCCCTCAGCCTTTCAGAAGAACCTGAAGGAGGCAGGGAAGGTCTCCTCTCCAGGGTGGTCAAATGTCCCTCCTGACAGAGACCTGCAGCCCTGGTTCACGGCTGCTGCTGTGGGCTAAGCAGTGCCTGCCTGCACCTATGCAAGCCCAGTAGACTGATATCTCTACTGAAGTTGTTGCTGGAAACTAGCCCATCCATCTTCCCCTGTATCTCATGGCCAGCATGAGTGCTTTTCACAGCAAATCCTCATTACTCAAAGTGCTCCAGCAGGGCCCAGCTGCATGTGAGTGGGAGCAAAGTAATACAAAAGCCTGGATGGAGTTTGTACCTGCTGTGTGTTCCTGCCAAGCTCTGCAGAGTACTTCTACCACAGGAGCAAAACCTCCAGCTACTAAACATATGATTTGCCCACCGCAAAGTTTATGTATCTGGTAGTTTCATTTGCTTTAAGATGTTTCTCAAAAAAGCCCTCTGCCCCCCAGCCTCTTGCCTGTGAGTGCCAAGTGTGAAAGGAAGCTTTGCAATCTTTAATTCTTCAAAGTAGTGCTTTTGACAGTGGTTAGATGAAAAGCATACATTAAAGATGAAAGAGGAGCCATAAGCAGATCTTTGAGGAGAAGAGAGAAGTGTGCACAGTGTAGAAATGATGCAAGGTATGCATTGCCTAAGGTTGCCTATTGCTTTTTTTTTTCCTCATGGGGATCTTCTGTATGTTTTCTTTTTTGACCTGAGGTTACTTGTCAGTAGGGCTGATGTTACCAGATGTAGGATGCATGATCTTTAGAGCATTAGTATCTCAGAAGCCTTGTTTTCTTGCTTTTTCCACAGTGATTCATGAGTCATTTCCACACTGAACTTTTTACTTGTATGAAAACTTGGCCAAAAGTATCCACAAAGCAATGTGCAGAGTTCCTCTGTGCACATGGTTTACTGTCCTGTGGTATTGTGGGTTAATTCTGAGGGTTTAATCTTTGTCAGCCTCCTTAGGAGAAATCCACAAACACAGCAGTGCTTTTAACCAAAGCCCCTGTATATCTGAGGTCACATTGTAAAGTCACCAAATTGCAAGTGATGTGAATGACTGACCTTCATTTGCTTCCTTTAGAAGATCTGGGGGCACTCTGTGTTGAAGAATCACAGAAACCACGTCTGTGTTTTTCAGTTGGTGTGTGTTTTAGCTGCCATATAGATTTCACAGGATACTTTGAGCTGTTATTTTGACTCCACAGGTTTTTGCAGTCTGTTCCCTCTTTAACTTTTAACAGTTTCTGTAGAAGGGATAAGAAATCAGTAGAGGACTAAAGGCAAATGTATTAACTAAGATACTACTTTCTTTTTTTTTTTTTTTCAAATTTTCTTAGTGGAATGGTTGGATTTCAAGTTAAATATTCATTTTAACCAAGATATTCAAGCTAAGCAGATAACTATTGTCTAGTTTGTCCATCATAAAAAGTACCATCTACTCCATAGTTCAAGAAAGGGTTTCAGCAATCATTTTTGAAGGAAAGCATACATACCACATGATTTCTGTAAAGGGAGAAATAAGCAGCCACTGCTGAGTTTAAAAAGGGATTTGCTGTAATGTTTACCTTCTGTGTGTGTAAATCTTCTGTGTTGTTCGTCTTACTACATATTCATTGAAGCTCAACCAAGGTTAACTTTTTTCTTTTACATTGATTAAAATAAGATTTCCCCATGTGTATTTTCAAGTTCTGAAACTGTTAATTTTTTATTGCTTTCTTCACCATCTTCTTAAAAATGAGAAGAATGCACCCAATGAAATTGTGTACTTACAGATGTGTACATGTATGCATATCTAATCCTGAACAGATACGCAGACTGTTCTGGATGGATGGAAAGCGGAATAGTGATCGGTAGCAATTAAAAATAATAATGTACATTCTCCCATGTACAAATGTGTCCTAGATGGTGCCACATGTGCCCAGGCAGCAAGAGCTACTCTTCCTACTATAGGGCATGCAGAAAAACTAAAGCGAAAACTTGCAGATCTTGGGTAAGCATTCATTACTTAAAATATTAATTTTATATAAAGGATTAAAAATAAAATTTCAAGGATATTTTCTAATGTTTTCCAATATTGTTGTAGGGCTCCCTTGCGAAGGAGTTCAAACAAGGGCAAGAAGCGGAAAGAGAAAGAAGCTGTTAGGGTCACCTGTGGCATTAGGTATGGTGAAAGATCGAGGATGCAAGAAATGGCATGCCAGAAACGTTGAGAAAATGTAATATTCCTAAAACTTGAATGCTGACAGTCCCACTGCCTTCATAGAAGTAAATTTTAAGCCTTGAGGCAACCTGTTGAGCTTACAAACCTAGATTTCTTAACTAATGAGTGGCTAACCAATAATCTAAAAATACTTGGAGATTTTCATCACTACTGCTATTATTACATCTATTGATTAGATTTGCAGAAATAGTTAATTAGACTGGCCTACAAGATGCATACATGCAGACAAACACTAAGTTATTAATAGCCTTGATTTGGAAACCTTGACACAATTCCACATATTTTGGAGGAATAGTCCCAAGAGCAAGGTTGAGCAGCAGATACTCCCTGCAGCTTCACTGCGCCCACTTCGGGAATGCTTTCAGAAGGTTTTTTTTCTGAAGACGAACATCATAAGTTGAAAGCAGATAGAAGAAATACAGACTGCATTGGTCATGTCACCAACTCTCAGGCAAGGAATTTTGAATTATCTGTGAGATTTGATGAGACCACACCATCAGCATCTGGCCTCTGGATAAATAAATGAGCATTCAAAATGGCAGGAAGCAGTCTTTTCTACAGAGGATGGTGTGGATTTTTAATGAGGGTCTCCTTGTATAGTGATGAGTCTGACATAGTCCCATCCAGAGGGGCCATACCTGACTCCAGGTGTGAGAGGCAAGCATTCAGGTAAACATCAGGAGTGCTAAGCAAACGCAATATATTCTGAAAGTCCTAAGGTTCTAGTAACTCTAATTTTTTCTGAACATAAAATAATGCAAAAGAAAGCACGCATGATAAAAGAGCTTGCTAAAGAATACTGAAGAAGTTCACATGCTATTCCAAAAATGTATGCATTTGAAAAACTGTAACAGCTTGGAGAGTTTTGCTGACAGTCTGACACATAGAGTCCCAAGGACAAGTCTCCTTAAAATCACAGAAGCAGAAGAAATGTTAGACTTCTGACATACCCCTTCAGGCATACTGTACTGAATTGCAAGTTTCCTGTTCTAACACAGCATACATTCACATTCTGCACATATCTGGCAGGATCTTCAGTGATCTTATAGCAGTCAGCATCTCTGTGCTGGTGTCAGAACAAACTCTAGCAGTCATTCTTGCTTGCAGCGTGTCCTACAGTTAATGTTCATTTCTGTACTTCTGTACTGGAAGAAGGATTTGTTAAACCAAACACTCTGCACCTGTGCTTAGCTGTAAGGCAGCTAGTGCCCTTAGCAAGGTATTAACACCAAGTGGCATTTAACTACCAAACAGGTTGGGAAGAAGGAAGGTACGCTTCTTTATAAGAAGCAGCCTCTACAGAACTTATGTTCCTAATACCAACATAGTATATTAGAGGTGTTAATGAAATCCAGCAGATATCCTCCTTAGAGGAAGCAGATATCAGCATAGGATGATCAGTTGCTTATGAGACCCTCTGATAAATCAGCTATTTGCACTGTTTGTCACTGAATATGTCTGAGTTTGGATACGGTTGCTAAAAACAAAGTTGAGTACTATGAAACTCAAAATTCATGAGCATTTATAATCTTTGCTGTGCTTTTTAAACTGAAGTGTTGTTGTTTCAGTGTAACTTTTTAAACACCAGTTGTCACTTCCTTTGTTAGTAACTCTGAAGAATTTGCCTGAGAAAAATCTGAGGATGTTTTCTTTACAGTCCAAAGCTGTACAAGCTCTTTGAAAGAAGGAAGATGATGATCAAAAGATAGCATCCTGTTATAATTAATTTTGTCTATTAGAGCATTAGAGTTTGATGTAGAATTAATCACACTGTCAGATATATGTTGCAAGCATTATTTCACCATTAAAAAAAAAAAAAACACCACCAAAAAATAACTGAAGATGTGTAGAAGAAAATCTTGAATTATTTCTGAAGACTATCACTGATGTTAAATATATGAACAAATTCCCCCCATTTAAATAGAAAGCACATATTCTTACGTTCCTTAGCCTGGAGCTATAGGTGATTTGGACAATGTCATTCTTTCTCTCTTCTTTCAAGCAATATTGGAGCACAAGGAGGGAGCACAGGACTGTACCAGACACATCTTCATTTAAGAAGCTAAAGGGAGAGAGGATTCTGGCTCTGCCTTGCTGTCTAGGGGCTCTCTGGCAGCCTCCGTTTTATCCACACAGAAAAGAAGCTTCCCAGTGCACAGAGATAGTGATTATATCCGTAAAGATTTAGAAGCTGACCATAAGTTAGAAGCTGAGGGAATATTTATATACTGTTACTATGAAAAGGCAAGCTGATAATATCAAATGTTTATTTCATTTTTATCTATAGTTGTATTTTTAATATTTAATTAAACAAACAAAACAACAGCAACAAGATGTCTCTCAGTATTTAGCTGTTGTAACAAAGACACATCTATGTAGGTGTGTGCAGATACACCTGGTTCCTTCTGCCTGTGCTCCAAATCCAAGCCAGACCTGTCAGGGAAGCAGAGCCTGTCTGGGTCAGTGCTGAGTCTGATCATGCTGAGATACCAAGCCCCAGTGGTACCAGCAGTGTGTGGCTTCTTGACTAGAGCTGGTTCACCAAAACACGGGGACACAGGCATTTTGTGCAGGTATCTGTCTCCATTTGCTGCATGCATGTTATCTGAAGAGCTGAAGTTAGAAAACAAATCAAAAGAACACACTTTTTCCTTTTGTTACAAGAGAGATTTCAAGACTGCTGTTACTAGCTGCATGCCACAGTGGTGGTTAGTCACAGTTACATGGAATGTCATTTTTTTTACAATTAACTACCTCTGTAGCATTTTTTTGTATTTTATACTCTAACACAAATTCCTGCTCCTTTCTCTTATGCAGGACCACCAGAGAGATGCTGCAGAAATCAGCCAACAGTAAATCTTTAACAGAACGATCCTCCTCTCTCCCACACTGTGTACCATTCACATGGTATGGAGAGGGTGGCAAGGGATCCAATTCTTCTAGCAACCTGCCATCACCTACGAGCTCAACAGAACCTTCCTCTGAAAACATAAGCCCAGCTAAAAAAGGGTCAAAGGTAGAAAATAAGAACTACCTTATTCCCACTGTGTTGAGAGGCATAATTGGCTTCGCGTTTCTGGAAGAAGAACGGGCCAATATGTTAACACTACAATAAACAGTGCATGGTGTTCATTGTATGGTAAAAGCTCATCTGAACAGAGCATCTCCATCTTTGTACCATTCCACATTCTACCTTTTTATTCTGTCTTTCTCTTAATGTACATTAATTCAGTAAACTAACCATGGTGTGCTGTACTGTAACAAACACAAGTGGTGTCAGTGGAAGTTAGCATTTGGATCCACTGAACAAATGCTAGATTTGTGTATTCAGTTATAGATATGTTTTGCATTCTTCAGGACTGTTTGCAGGAATACCTACCTATTCTTAATGTATTCAGATGAGATGTTTGCAAGTGAAGAAATGTTGTATGCCGTCAGTCATTTGCCTTTTTCTCCCCCAGTACTGAAATCTGCTTGTCATGCATGTGTGGATGTTGGATTTAATTCTATATATGAAGATGCTCAAACTATAAATAGGAACTACTGCAGTTTAATACAGCTGTGTGATTCCTTTCTATGTGCATGAATGTTTCAGCATGATAACTCGTTATATAACCCTTAGTTATAGCACTGTACTTCTTTTTTCTTGTGTATTTTCACTTCTGGAAAGTATTTCTCTGCCTTTATCCTTTTATAACTCGTAACAGTTTATTTTTTGCATTGGTCTTGTAAGAAGAAACAGATACTGTTCTCAACTTTATATACAGGAATTTGAATCAGCTAATCAGCTATCCGGTTTCTTTTTATAAGAAAGATGAGGGTTAGACATGTAAATCCTGTTTACGCTGTTAAACAAATATTGAGTAAAAATAATTTTGAAGTGGAAAAAAGCTTCTTACAATTGCTGTTAAGCTGTGAAAATTGTTTTGTTCTGTGTTCCTCTGTCCTGCTCTCCCATTGTTAGTATTATTAGCAGGCTTCAGCTATCTTGTGTGTTTCCCTTAGACAATGAAAAAGGCTAAAATTAATCATAAATGTGAAACTTACACAAGAGAGAGGTAAAATAAAAATCAGAGTAGTTGAGAGGAAGAAGGTGTTCTTCACAGAGCAGGAGTTGGAGCTGTTCACACCTGGCCTGAGGATGCCAGGTGTGGGGGCTCAAAATGTTCAGATTTTCTTGTGTTCTATAAGGAGATGAGAAAAGCAGGATGTTTCTGAAAGTAGGTGTGAGAAAACTGAACAGCAAAGCTTTTTGATTGTTTCTTGTCCTCTCTTAAGTTTGCAAGCTCTTAAATTTCCAGTACCTACGCAGTTGGAATTCCAGCAGACCTCATGAGGACCATCACTTGATGTTTTTAGAAGGCCTATTGTTATCAGATAAAATACATCACATTTTGGAGGAGGGGGATAAAAAAAAATAACTTACGTTATTGTTCTTTTTGGTTTTGATGTTTGGATCCATTTTTTAAAATTGAGTGACAAGGATGGATCAGATTTGTTATTTATTTAGATTATAGAGGAGAAATTAGAGGTCTCAAAAGAGTTAACAAAGGTCATTGCATCATCAGCTGTCTATTCAATTGAAATGAAATTTCCTGGTAACTTGTTTTAGATTTTAGTTGTTGTGGTTCTCAAATCCAACTTTCCCACTTTAAAATGTTAATTTTTGTATTCTTCTAATGATCACTTTGCCGCATTCCTGGAAAAAGGCACACACTCTTGCTATTGTTTGCTACACGATGTGATGTTTGTTATTAATTTCTTAGGAAAAAAATGATCTTTTTTTTATGGTTATTACTTTAGTAATTAACATTCAGCATCCAAATGTATCTTGCTTTCAACTTGATTTTTTCAAGAAGTATAGGCAAAGAGGGAGGAATCAGAAATGGGTTCACAAGATATTCTCCCTGTTCTTTTAATAGCAGTTTTCACTTCCCTCTGCTAATTAATCCTCTGGCCTACTCTTTCTACTACTGCTATGCTCGTCCTGAAGATATGAAGGACAGCAGCATGTTATTGATTAACCAACGGAAGCAATAACTTAGCTCCATGATGATATCCAATTCCTTAAGTGCAAGTCTATGAACTGCTTTCAGACCACTTTGCTACTCAGTGAGGCATTAAGCTGGCAGAGCAGTCTCTTGAAGTACACAGTGGTAAAGCATATAGCATGTTCTATTCATCATTAGCAATGCAAAAGATTAAGCTTCCTCACGTTTATTTTAACTGATTTAGTAAGCAACTGAAATCACTCCTGAACTGTGCTAACATGGAAGACAGAAAAGCAATTTCCCTTTTAAATGCACATTTGAGATCATTTGTTTATTCTAAATTATCTTTTTTCTCTACAGAATTTCACATTCAATGATGACTTCAGTCCCAGCAGCACAAGTTCAGCTGATCTGAGTGGTTTAGGAGCAGAACCCAAAACCCCAGGTTTCTCACACTCCTTAGCGCTATCGTCAGATGAGGTATGTTGCTGGAATTGTTTAAGGTGGGAAATGATTGTCTTCTTTCTCCCACAGTGTTTGGCTTGATAATTACTAAAGCAGTGAAGGGATGGTTTTCGGTGTATAAAGGGAGAAGAGAATGAATTAATCTTGGTTTCAGTATTCTAATTTTTCTTGTTCATACAATAATTATTTTAAACAATTGGCCTATGGTATTATTGTAGGATCATTATGCAGTATTGTTAAATGCAGCTGGTTTCTTAAGAGCTGCTCTATCCTCACACATTTCAATACACTGTTCCTGTGTTCTGTACGTGTAAGACTTCTGTGGACCTATGTATACATACACTAAAATAGACATAATTGAGACAGTTTTGAGAGGATAAAGATGCAGTGTAATTGGATAAACATAGTTAAAATGTAAAGCACCTGCATCTAGACTATTTTTACCATGATATATTAAAATAATAATGACCTGTACATGCAGTTATTGTGTATTCTGTACCTCAATGTGTATACAGTGATTAGAGTGTGTATGTGTCAATCCAGTTTGCATTCTTTGTGCTTGCTTTGCACATACACAGTGGATTTTGAGTTTGATTCTTCAAACTAGATGGCTTTAGACCTGTAAAAATGTGAAAAAGTGAAAAATGTGAAAATGTGAAAAATTTCTAACCCTATAAATTAGTGACAGAATTGAGTGGAATATAATATATTGAACGCACATTTCTAAGATACTTGTTGTTTGGCTCAATTGTTAGTGAAACAGCACAGTTTGACAGCTCGCTGTACATCCTGTGGACTCAGGAAACCCATGCATTTGTCCTCTTACAAACGCTGAGTAAGAACTTTGTATTTTTCACTTGAGGTTTGAGCCAGGGTTTTTTTTTAGAGGGGAGGAACTTCAAGAATCTGTGGCTTCCTTTCTTTTCAATGAGAAGCTTGTGTTATTACTGCTGTCATGTTTTGCACAGGTTTAAAGAATGAGAGCCATTCAGTGCCAACCCCGTTTACCAAAATGGAAGTCTGCAAGGCCAGTCATTCTTTAGCACTTACCACAGATTAGAAAGGGTAAACATTAGAAGAATCATAGGAGAGTAGTAGGTAGGAGACTGCATATACCCTGAGTTACTGAAAACAATAAAGAGATCATTTATACTTTGTTTAGTATTAGTACTACCTTGATAATACTTTTCATGCTTTTATAATTTTCCTTCCCATTTTATCAAATATTTTATTGTGAGAGTGCCCTGTTCCCACTGGAATTAAACAGAACTAATAGTTGGAAAATGCTTTCATTTGGCTTGTTTCTATTTGGATGCTTCTAAAATTCCATGTTTGAACAGGTCTATAAAAATGAACAGGTTTTCTCTGTACTCTGTATCGTACCAAGTTGTGCCCTGGCATAGTGAGGCTGCCGCTTGGACGTGAAGTAGTGCATTGCTGCAAGCACTCTCTTGCTCATGGTTCTTGGGCAGACTTCACGTAATTATTTGAAGCAGAATGAGAGGAAAGGATAGGGAGGGAACCCAGGTCCTGTGGTCTGTTGTCCTCTAAGTAGTTTTTGCTCTTGCAATTGGAGCCATCAGGCAAGGTCCCACTGGTTCCAGTGTGTCAAGACTATCAACTCATGGGGCTTCATTGACACAATCTCTGGCTTAGCTGCCAAATCGTGTGTGTGCTGAGCTTTCAACATAACCTCTCTGCTTCTGGAAATAATTTTTTTTCAAAGAAATCTCTGTTTTTTTGAGTAGCCTTATCTGTTTTGCAAATCTCGGTGCTACCCTTGCCCAAACTTTTACATGCTGTTACATGTTCTGTATTTTGTTTCTATAATGCTTTTCTTTCCCATTTCTTTGTTGCTCCCTCACTCAGAGCCTGGATATGATTGATGATGAGGTGAGATACCAGTGTGCTGTTGTGGTGAATTGTGTGACCATCGTGTGGCAATGTACTGTCTCATTTGCAAATTTGCACTTCTTGTTTCCCTGTGTTGTGTGGCAAATCCCCTTGTTTGAGCACAACACACAGATATCATTGCTCCTCCTGCCTTGTCTTCAGCTCCCCTCTCTTTTCAAGGCCATGGCAAATTGCAGCTTTTGTGGTATGTTGGAAGGGGGAGGAGGGCCCGTGCCAGAGCACACCCACCAGGCCAAGCATCAGCTGCACTGAGGTTCTGCTGGCTGCCGGAAAAGACTGTGCTTAAACTGTCTTTTCCCCATCCCCGAGAAATGGATGGCCAGAGGCTGAAAGAGCTCCCAGCATCATCTAACCCAGTGGTAAAGCTGTTCAAACAGGAGACAGCTGCAGCAGCCTGTAGCAGCTGCTGTGCTGGCTGAAGTTTCCACAGAGTGGCTTTTGTTTCAGGCCCCACCAGCTTTCCCTTGGGTGGAAAGAAGTGGCAGAGAGGACACTCAGGGCTCAAGCAGCTGAAGGCCCACCTGCCCGTCCTGGTGCTGTTTGTGCTCTTCTCCTGGGCAGCACAATATGTGGAGAGCAGGGCAGAGGCTGTGGGATTGCTGTGTGTTCCTTACTGTTCCTGTGTCATCTCATAGTCTTCTGTAGGTAGCATCGGTCTCGCTGGCTGTTTGGTGTCACCACTTTGAACTTCAGAATGGTTTTTGTGAGGCTTTTTTTTTCCCCTAAATTTCTTGTTTTGCAGCTTAAACACACAGTAAAGATCAATGAGTGTGCCTGGGAAGCGCAGAATACCCTGCATCCATTAAAAACCTTGTAACTTGAAGGATAAAGATCTTGTGAGGGAGTGGGAGCTGTGCTTGCTTAGATCTGTGCCACCTGGCCATTTCAACCCCTTTGGATTAAAAGGAATGCCAGTTCCTTTCTCCTGTTTATCAATAGAAATTTTTTAGGTACCTTGCATTAATTCTTAGATACCTGGTTAGATACAGGTGCAATACAGTGCAGTTAATTTGTTGTTACAGTAGTATAAGGGTAGTAGGGGTACCTCTGTTCTGACGCTGGTGGTTTGTGCAGAAAAATGCCACTGCTGGTCAGTGTTACCCTTTTAATAACACGGCGGCACATTTTTGTCACAGATCCTCGATGACGGACAGTCTCCAAAACACAGTCAGTGCCAGAACCGGGCTGTTCAGGAGTGGAGTGTGCAGCAGGTTTCCCACTGGTTAATGAGCCTGAACCTTGAACAGTACGTTTCTGAATTCAGCGCCCAAAACATTAATGGGGAGCATCTCCTTCAACTGGATGGGAGTAAGCTTAAGGTAACTGACTGAGCGGAATGCAAGGTTAACTGTATTATTTATTGTCACTTGAGATCGAGGAATTAAGAATTCTGCCAGAAAGCAGAGGGCTTCTGTGTGTGGAATGATGATAGACTTGAGCAATATGCATAGAGTAGAAAGCCACAGCAGCATTCAGAGAAATTCTCGTGTGCACTTAGGTTCAGCAGCTTCAGAAACAGAGGGAATTGGCTTTGTGAAAACTCTGGGTAGGTATAGTGTACCAATGTTTACTGCATAAATCAGAAGGGACCATATGTGAGTGGTATTTGCGTGCACATATTTCTCATCCAGCTCTGTTTTACAACGGGGCAATTCATAGAAGATTGTAAATAAAAATACATCTGAAGTAGCAACTGTAAAATGGATTACTGTGATACTGGAGTCAAAAGCTGGACACCAATTGTACTGTGTTAGAATTAAATACTGTTCTGATGTATAAGTATGCATTGGTTCATGCGGTGAAAATATGAGCCCAGTTTTATCAAAAATAATTATAGGAAGGAGTTGGGGGAGGCTTAGCATATCTGAAAGTCAAAATTCAGTGTTTCCTCCCTGAAACATCACCAAAAAAAGTTGGAAGACAGCAAGGGAACTAAGCAAGGGACTAAGGAATAGCAATGAGAATTGGGAAGTCTTGTTCTTTGTAGACTTAGATGACCTCAGGGAAATAGTTTAATATTTCTTTTCCTCCTTGCCTCAATGAAATGAATTTATAGAACTTTGGTTGCAGAGAATTCTCCTTTAATATTCTATAAATGGAAAGGATGGAAACTAGTTCAGAAATATAAAATGTTATTAAAATTTGACTTTGGTATTCAATATCACAAATTTGTTTAGTTGTGATGATCTTCTCTCTGAGAAGAGCTTTTATCAGGATATAAAAAATAGAAAAAAATTGGTGATAGAATAAACTATATGAAAATCTTTTTAAACTTTGTTTTCCCCATCTCAGGCTCTTGGTATGACATCTTCCCAAGACAGGGCAGTCGTTAAAAAAAAGCTAAAGGAAATGAAAGCATCTCTGGAGAAAGCTCGCAAAGCCCAAGAGAAAATGGAAAAGCAAAGGGAAAAGCTTCGGAAGAAGGAACAAGAGCAACTGCAGAGGAAATCGAAGAAAACAGACAAGTCTTCGTCAGAAGCAACAGAGGGCACTAATGAGCAGTGATAAGCAGAAGTGCTGCTGGGTTTGTAACATGGAGGCACTTCGAGGGAAGAGAAACTCACACCCACTCTGGTGCCCCTTCAGCTTTCTTGCGTTCATTACACGAGTGTGTACAGAGAAATGGAGCTATACATAGAATGACCGGGGAACTTTATCTTGTGTAGTTTTATTTTCCTGCATATCCCTTTCTCGCTCGTTGTTGTTGCCATGTTAAACAACCCCAACCCTCGGTCAGTTTTGTTGTTGTTGACAGCTAACAGATTTCATATTTGTGTGGCATTGTTTCCTTCCAGACTACTCTTTTCTTTTGAGCTCTGTGTGTTCGGTCACTTCAGTAACCAGCATGATGCTGAGGAGCATGGTCCACTGCTTCACCTCTTCTGAACACGATGGCCAGTCAAAGTGATTGGTGAACGCTTATGCATCTGAGTAAAAGGATTTTTCTCTGTCTGAAAGGAGATGACTTACTTAACTTTCTAACTGGAATTTCCGCTTCTCTGCAGTGTTTTGATACTCAATTCCGTCTACTGGAGTAAGTTTCGTCTTGCAACAGTACACTGAAGTGACACTGCTCTGGAAACACAACTGTTCCATGACTTCTTAATATACACTGGAGATAAAGACAGGAGAGTGGATATCCCCCCTGGGTAAAAGACAGGAGGTGGAACTCTTTCTGTTAACTGTACAGTAGTTAATCCAGGAAGGAGGCAAAGCCTTAAACGATTATGTGGGTTTACACAGAAATCTGAGGATAACATTTATCCTTTAGATATCTGAGCAAGGTTGAATTTCTATCTAGAGCACAGCGTATAGATCTGTATAAATTTCTTTGTGCTCCCAGTGTGTAGGTAACTTTCTTATAGCACACTGTGCTTTCTTTTTCATGTATTTTGAACAGGAAACTGGGCTTATTTTGTTTTGTTTTGTATTTTTTTTCCAAGAAAAACACATCTTCAGATGCGTTCTCCAATAAGCATTGGAAGTGTATGTTTTGTGCTGTGCTGTTACGAAGCTGTCATTGGAAACGATTATCAAAGTTAAGTCTGCTGAAGACTTTCAGTTTTTACAGAAGTGCACTTTAAGCAGAGGAAGAAGAAGGATTCTGGTTAGGATTGAATTCAGTACGTTGCTTCTAAGATCAGTGCTGCCTTGGAGGTGAAGGTTACTAAATCCAAAGCTGCCATGTATTAACTGTTTTGATTGATGTGTTTAAAGAATATCTCTACTAAAACCTGAATTTTTAGGCATGGGCTGCAGAACATTTGGGTGGTTTAACAGTAGTCTTGTTACATATGCCAGAGCTCCCTGTTCTCCCAGCCTGTTAAGTCCATTGGCGAAGCCTGCTGAATAGTTCTGACTGTGACAGAAGCAATGCATAACTCGCACTGGGTGATGTTACTGCCTCTTAAGAGTGGTATTAAAATATTCAGTATTTCTTCAAAAGAATGAAAAGACAAATGGCAAATATCCATTACAAGAAATTGGAGGTGTTACCTTATTGCTTTTAGTCAGAGCTAACTATGCAGCAGCATTTGTGTTTGAGAAACATCACTTTCTGTTTGTGCATTCTGAAAGTTGCAGCCTTCATCTGGCCAGTTGTTTTAGGTGTTGATGCAAAGGTACAAACTTGAACTTTAAATTTGCCAACGTTGAATTCCTTGGAAGAAAATGTTTGTTTTAGTTTGGCTTGGCTTCTCTCTTGCTCTGTACTTTATGACATTCAGATTTGCCTGTCAAGTTCTCTGAAATTCAGATTTGAAACAGTTGGGGTGCAATGTTTAGAGTTAAATGTCTTTGATCATAATCATTTCTTTGATGTGTAGAATGGTCTACACTGACAGAGCCTACTGCATTCAAAGCTACTACACAGCATATCTACTTAGTCTTACCTTAGTTTTTGCTTCCAGATCCAATTTCTACAAGTTTCTGATGTATATTTTACTCAAACATAAGAACAAAACTACCATCAGAGATACTTTCTAATATTTCTAATCGCTTCTGATATTTTTCTTGAGATAGACCACAGGCAAAAATAGACGTGCTAACAAGAATTCCACATTGGAGTGAATATTTGTGCACTCTCTGTTGGAAAAAAAACACAAAAAAGTTTTAACAGCCTGATAAAAGTAGCATTCTGTCATCTTAGGAGGTTATAAATTTGTACTCAAATGAGAGAAGTTATATGGAAGAAACTGGAAATTTCATATTTTAAATACAATGTTGATAAAATGCATTTGATGTTTTTAAGTTATGTTTACATTATAGTAATGTTTAAGTGGTTGTATGCAGTAATCTGAGGTGGTGTCCCTGCTTTATGTTGTCTGTGTTCATAGGAACCTGAGCAGGCTGCTTGGCATTATATGTTGAGTTTTCATTCTTGCAGCTTAGAAAAGTGCCTCGTTAATCTGTTTGTAAATCAGGTTCTTAGTCTACAGAATAACTAATTTGACCTACTGAAATCCTTACAGTATTTGTGTGTTTTTTATTGCTATGTGGGAATGTTACTTCGTTAGTCTCCGATTTAAAAAAAAAAAAAAAAGAAATTAAAAAGCAGTAGCTTAAAGTTAAAATAAAACCATAAAATGCATATTGATCAACACAGGGAAACAGAACAAACCAAGCAATGTCAGGTGTTTGCTCCTCTTTCTGTGAGAAAAGAGATTTATATGGCTCCTTTTATTACGATCACATTTTGGAGGCACGGACAAATGTCACTGGACTACAGACATAAAGAGCAGTGCAGTCTGAAACCCTTCTTGCTGTTCTATAGGATGTTTAAAATTGTGTTGCATTTCTTCCCCTTTTATTGTGTAACAGCATCTATGAAACAGAAGATGAAGTTGTCTCATCATCGTGAACTTAAATTTCCTGTAAACCAATGCTAAGTCAGACTAATGGTTTTGTGTGTGTATGTAATAAGAAACACATAACTCCATGCTAAATGACTGCAAAGACTTTCTCTTGGCTCACCTGCAGGAGTATTTGTAGCCCATTTTTGCATCATTCTTGCAGTTTTGGATGTGCTGACAGAGCGCTGTGCAGGCAGCTTGGTGGTTCCATGCCTCTGCGATGCCTGTGCCTGCTCCATGCGCAGCTGCCCACAGCTGGCAGAAGGTGATTGCTGCTGGGGCAGCACCAGGATGCTTCTGGGACCTCTAGTTTGCTCCTGTTGCCATGGAGGTGCCCATCTGCCTGCATGCACACATCCGGCTTGTGAAAGAGTGCAGGTGTAGCCCACAGAGCAGAAAGGAGAGCTAGCTGGAGCTTGGAAAGGCAGAAAGTAAGAGATGCAGTATGGCACGTTACTGGAGTCCTGAAGTCCTGCACTGAGGTTCTGGGGGAGTGCAGTGGCTCTTTGCTCTATCCAGGTCTCAGGATCTCTTTTCCAGCTTGTGGTTTCCCCCGTGTGATATGAGTTGCAGCTCCCACTGAGGTTTCCATCTGCCTGGGCAGAACAGGACCAGGCATGAGGAAGGAGCTCAGGCTGGTATGTGCAGTGCACAGAGCACTGCTCACTACTGCATGTACTTCACCCATTGGTCCCAGCAGGAGTGGTGGTGCTCAGTGTTGGTAGAGCCTATTCTACCTCATGGGCCACAGTTGTCTAGCAGACCAGCAGCCGTTACTAAGAACAGAATTAGGTGATGTTTGTATCTCAGTGTATGCAAATCTGGTTTCGTTTTGATTCTTTTTGCAGAGGCATCTGTTGTGCCATGACTCTGGTCTGCTGCAGGGATACTGCAAGGATCCAGGTTTGACAAGAATTACTGAGCAGGCAACTCTGAGGTTTGCCTGTCTTCCGCTCTCATTAGCATTCACCTAGCATCAGTCTAACACCCCAGCTGCTTGCTTTCATCTAAGCCTCCTGCCTCTCAAGCTACTCCACCTCTGAGCTGCTCGTGTGCTGGCAAATAAGAGGTGGTTGACACTGTGTCATCCCAGCACTGAAAAGCAAAAGAAAAGCTTTGCATATAGCCAGCTGTGGGTCTTGGAAGACTCTGCAGTGTGGTCTGTGCTGTTTCTCAGTGCTGAAGTTTAAGGGAAGTTTGCAGGAATTAAATCATGTATTAATTATTTAGCCACATGTTTACGGTGGAAAACTACTGTCAGAAAGGAAAACCTGATTTTGTTTTTTTGAGGTGCGGCCTCTTCCCCTGCAATGTCATCCAAGTGGCGGAGAGGCTGGACCCTTTCTGTAGCAATTCCCTCCTCCCATGCTTCCCTCATTTAAAACCTCAGGAAACCAAAGCTGTGAGCCAGAACACTGGAAAAAAAAAAAAAAAATGATAAAAGCAGGCACACGCTTAATGAACTTGGAAGTCTTTAACAGCTGAGTGCAGGGGGTGGTTAGATGGGTCCAGTTGGGGTTCGTAACAACAGAAAATAATGAAGTGGCTCAGTCTTTCCAGAAATGAAGAGGCCAAGTGATTGTAGCTTGGGTCCTTTTGAAATGAACAGGTGTGAGTCTGTGTGTGTCTGTGCACATGGATGTGTCTGTGCACATGGATGTGCGTGCACCTCAGCACCTCTGCTCAGCAGCAGCGGATGGGCTGCTGCAGGGCTGTGGGCATGGAGCCGGCACATCGACTTTGCTCTGCTTGCGGGGCCTTGTGTATTTTGTGGCTCCCAACATGTTAAAAGTTCTGTTAAAACCAGGAGTGTTTTTCCGTAGGTCTTCCTGCGTGTTGTCCTCGTGCTGGTTTTTAGGTGGGGGAAGGCTTGGCAGGGTTGGTGTACTGCATTGTTGATATTCCGGGAAGAAAAGCCCATTCTCATACTTTATAAGCCTGATTTGTGCTGGAGCTCTTTGGGCAGCTCATTTCTGAGCGGGCTGTGAGTGACTTCCCCCAGGGTCACCGCTGTGTGGTTCGCTCCTCTGCCCGCAGGCTTCCCTGCACACATGTCGTGTCTGAATTGCTGCTTTTGTATCTTCCGACCACGCTGCAATGCTCACCCACCGGTGTACGTACTGCTAGAAGACCAGGCAGCTAAAAGACTAAAATGCACTGTGCTCACTGTAAAAATTGGCTTTGTAATGTTGTTCCTTTTTATATGGTTGAAGAGGTGGTTGCGCTTCAGATCTTTTCCTTTTTCGGTTGTTTTTTAAAGAGGTCAAATGTATATGAAGTGCATGTTTAACCCTGAGCTTTCTGTTCGTACATCTTGGTGTCGAATCATCTGCATGAAGGACGCGGTAGTGCCATGTCTGAGCTTGTCCCCTTGTGCTTTAGTCAATAGGAATTTCTCTAGATCGTTGAGTTTTCCCCCAGATGATTTTCTTTAATGTTTAGTTATTTGGAGACATCAAAACAAAACATCATGGTGGCCCTTTGTTTTCTTACAGTTTAAATATAAACAACAAAGCCTTGTGGTTTGAAGTTAATTTGTTAGTGTAAATAAATTTCTTGCCAATGAGTATTATTGTTGTTAGACAACGAATGCAATAAAATGAGAAATCCTGAATCTTTATTAGAATTTGTATTGAGTCCTCACTTTCCTGCCCATTCGTTGGTCATTCCAGAAGAAGTAATAAATGGTAAGCACGGCTTTTGTCCTCTCCTTCCTTCTGTGTTGTTCTGATCCCAGTTGTTGGCCGAAGTGTGGCTCCCGGGCCTCAGACTGGATCTCATTTACAGTCTGCAATGATGCAAAAAGAAGTAAGTATAAATATATACAGGGTAAGGAAAGAGAATGGCTTTTTTTCTCGGTCCTTTTTTCTTGGTAAGCGGATGGAACACAGCACGCAGTGTTTTGCTGCAGGCTGCTGTACAAGTTGGCTGCTCTCGCACTGATGCTGGTCAGTGTTTGTTGTTCTAAAAGCCACTTTCATATTTTACACTGAAGTGTAGTTTAGCTGTAACAGGCATTTCACACGTTCAAAGTACAGCAGTTCACCTGCTCAACACAGCAATCTATCTTTTTTCTTTATTAGTAAAGCATTAAATTAGGGAAGGGGACACACAGTGCCCGCTCTGTCGGTCTCTTGGTGGCTTCACCTCTGGGAGAACCCAGGCCAGGAGCTCAGCACAGGATGAGGCCTTGGGGCCTCAACTGGGCTGCCCAGCAGCCACATCACCGATGCTTCCTTCCACTGACACAAGCAACACCTGCAGGGTGTAAGAGGCAGCCCCAATCCATAAGCAAGAAGAAGTTAATTAAAACAGATGCACTGAAATGTTAAGTGGCTGGAAGTCCAAGACTGACATGTAAAATGTGTCTCTTAGCAGCATCCTGAGACTGGAGCCGTTATGCTCACGTCCTTGCTGTGCCTCTACCTGCGGGCAGGCTGCTACAAAAACCTGCTGCAAGGGAGTAGTTAAAATAACAGCCGTGAGGGAACACATTCCTCATTTTGTGAATGGCCCAAAACAAAAGGAGTGTGACAAGGCCCAGCAATTTGTCGGTTTACACCTGGAGATGCTCCATGCTGCTGGCAAAGGTGAAGTACATCTTTGATCAGCTGTTCGTAACAGCGCTGAGGGAAATGCTGGCTGTTAGACAGCCACAAAGTAAATGCAGTCCCAGCACAGGGACCGCTTCAGCTGTGTTACCAGCTCTGCTTCAGGACGTGATCTCTTTATTACAAAGCACTTAATCTGCTAGAGAACAAATAGTGAGAACAAATAGTGACACAAGCCTAAAGCGGCACTGCTGCCCAGAGAGTTGTGGGAGCCCCATCCCTGGAGGTGCTCGAGGTCAGATTGGATGGGGCCCTGGGCAGCCTGAGCTGAGGAGGGGGGTCACTGCAGGAACGTGTCCCCCCCCCACCTGTGCTCCCTGTGCTGCACCACCCATGGCTAAGGCATGTTTCACTGGAGGTGTCTGGGAGTTGTTTTCCATTCTTTAAGAAAAACAAGGGTTGTTTAAGCTCCCTCTGGCAGGCTCAGTAAGAAACCGCTCGAAAGTGATGTCCCTCTTTTCTCAATAAGATTAAGACCCATGAAGCTGAAGCCGTGGTAGGAAACGGTTTAAAAAGGGAAGACAGAAATGAGACTAAAATGTCACTTAAAATAGCTCATAATATATCATTTAAAATATCATTAAAATATCTCCTTCCACCAATTTCTGAAGTATTAGGGAAATTCGGCAGCAGAAAGCCTTCGAATCACAGAACCTTTGAGTTGGAAGGGACCCTTAAAGGCCATCTAGGCCAACTCCCCTGGAATGAACAGGGACACCTACAGCTCCATTAGGTTGCTCAGAGCCTGGTACAGCCTGACTTTGAATGTCTCCAAGAATGGGGCACCTGCCACCTCTCTGGGCAGCCTGTGCCAGTGCCACCCTTAAGAAGAGAGCAGTCAGTGCAGTCCCAAGGAAAGCCTGGACCCAGTGACACGAAAGCAGACTAGAAGTTAGCAATTCCCATTATAGTTGCGAAGGATAACTTGAAGACTGATGGTTTCAGTCATTTATCATCTGAGTTTGAAATTCAGCCGTTTCCTTTGCTACTGCATAAAACTCGCTTTTTGGAGAGGAGGCAAGAATGCATCCCATGGCTCTGGTCAGCTTTTATTGGAGCAGTCCTGTCCTTATTAAATCTAGCAGAAACTAGGTGAGCCCACCAGAAATTAAATCCTACAACAGGCCTTACCAGGACAGCTATAGCTCGCAGTACAGGGCTCTGTGGAAGACAGTGCCAATGAGCAGCTTCCTGTTGTAGACTGTTGCCACCGAGGTCCCCTGCAGCACAGAGCCATTCTCGGCATAGACGCGCGTCACCGTGGGCTGCTCTGCCAGGATGTTCTGGATGCGCAGGACCTGCCAGGGACACAGATACCGAAATCTACTGTGGGCAGAGGGCACCTCAGGATGGTAATTTAAACAAATGAGCATCATCTGCTGCTGCTAGCCATGTGGCTCCTGTGACAGGGCTACAGGTTCTGCCTCAGGGAAGCACGGCCCAGGAAGACCTGCTATTTGGATTCAGTGCAATAGAGAGGCTGCCCCAGCACGAGGAACGTGCCTGTTTTCCTCCAGGCTAAAAGTTACTCAACATCTTCTCATTTCCAATCTTTTTCAAGACAGAGTAAACAACCGCCCATAAATATCATAAATCTACAGCTACGAAAGAGGACCGTTTTGACTTGTGTCTCATGGGAAGCCTTGGACAACACAAGAATCAGCCACCTGCACGCCCTGCTGCCAGCACCTCACCCGTGCCAAGAGGAGGAAGAACGGCGGTGTCGCCTGCTGATGGACTGCGCCTGCAGATGTCGTTCCAGGGAGAGTGCTCCTGGCCCTGCTCTGTGCTCAGCCACTGCTTTGGTTTGGCAGAAGGTAGCTGGCTCAGTAATTAACACAGTCCATCAAAATCTGATTGCTCAGCCACAGCTGTACAGAAAGCAGCCTAAGGAGTCTGGAATGACTGAACTCCTACGTGAGAATTATTCAGCTGTCTCCTAAGGATCCAAATAGGTGTTTGTAAACTGAGTATGTGCTACTCAGGTTTCCCACATGAGAGCAGGAGCTCTCAGCTAGGAGCCAGCACAGTCTTTGCCTTCACAGAGGCTGTTTTCTCTGTAACCCATAGCTAAGTTATACAAGGATGGTTTGGACAATGGCATTTTCTGGCGCAGAGATAGCCCAGAGACATCTCCCAAAAGGCACCTCAGAGGCAGGAGGGTTATCTGGGTCATTGTAGAATAGCTTCATCCCATTGGGATGACATCCTGTCCAGATATCCCCAGTGTCAGGATCAACAGACAAGTTATCAGCAAGAGTGTCCAGCTGCAGCGTCTGTCCAGCACAGAGAGATAATAAGAAAAAGAGAGATGTTAAAGCTGTCAGAAGCCCTGGAAGTTAAATATAAGACTGTCTTATTTTCAGTCATAAACAGTAGACCTATCCAAGACTCTCATCTCACATAATCCAGCCTGACTGTATTTCATTATTTTCTCCCTCAACGATCTCTTCCTTCCCTGCCCCACTTTATCCCCTTCTCCATGCCATGAGCCTGCTTTGAGATTTTTCCGTCATCTACCATGGCTCATGTTGGTTACTTCTGCTCTCTGAGGACGCACCCAGGCTGCCTGGAGCAGACTTCCCTGCAAGATCCTTCTCTGCTGGTGGGACCTGCTGGTAGAACCCACAGCTCTGCAAGGAGTAGGAGTCATAGAATTGCTCAGGTTGGAAAAGACCTTAAAGATCATCATGGCAAGAGCCGTTCCAACCAGAACATCACGCATGAGCAGGTTAAAAGTGGAAGCATCATAGGGACAACTATTCAAAATTCACATACGCCTCTTCTTCTTTTTTTTTGGAACTGCAGCACCTTACCTTCACATGGGTTAAATTCCAATCAGCATGCTTTTCCATAACATGGACATTATGATCAAATATATCTGCAATATAGATGTACCTTCAAAAGAAAGCACCTCTTAGCAATGTGCACAAGTAAGCAAATACCAAAAACAGTAAGCCCAGCTCTTCCTGCAAGGAATTTCACCTTATAGTCCTTGTGTAGTAATAGAAATGTCAAGCAGGCCAGAGAGCACTGAGCCCAGTGAAACACTGTTCCACACTGTGCCAGTTCTTCTATTAAGACACTGACACAGGCCTTGAAGGGTCATATCTCCAAATCTATTTTTTTTTTTCCTTTTTAAATAAATTTAAGCTTATCTGTCTAAACCACACAACTGGCTAACACGGGGGTTCAGACTGTAGGACTGTACAGCCTTCCTCACTTTCAGAAAGCCTGCCCCATTAATCCTTGGAAACAACACACGTGACTTTCTGTACCAGCTGGTTAGAATGCAACAGCCTTTGCTCTCATTGCATATAAACCACCATACAGATCAACAAACATTGCCTGCAGCTAAAGACTTGTGGCATCTGTTCTATAAACCCATTGCATCACCTATGCTTTACAGGTAGCATCTTGCCTCACATGAGCCAGGACACCCACTGACAACAGAGGGTCCTATGTGTCCACCTAGGACTTGGGGATTCTTATGTGTGGTTGAATAAAATCTGAGGCAAGAAGAAACTTACTTTTTGTCGGGTGAAATGTTAATTCCATTGGCTGAATAAAACCCAGCTGCTACTTCTTTAACTTCTTTTGGACTGTAGTAAACCACATTTGACCAAGTTAAACCCAAGTACATTTCCAAGAACATCAAGATGAAGTCAGAGAAGTAGTGGTCATTGGTAGCATAGAAGCTGTCAGGCCCCACAGCTACTACATCATTCACACTGAAAAAGAAAAGAGAGAGAGAAAAGAACGAAATGAGAGGTATGAAGAAGCACCGTGAGACTGCACAGAATCCAGTGAGAACACAGACACTCCATGGCCACAAAGGGGCTGCAATTACAACTTTTACATCAAATTACAACTTTTACAATCACTGTGTTGTTTAGAGCCTCCCTTTTTAGTTCTATTTTCCTTTTTTATGCACAAGAATTATGCAGTGCTGAAAGCTGAACAGGATGGTACAACATAAACAGGAAATCTGGCTACCTGCTTACAAGACCATGGAAATTTTTCTCTTTTGATTACATTCAGCTGGAAACCAGAAAACCAGTAGGAGTTGTGACAGCTTTATCTTTCAGGCTACCTTTATCTTACAGTCATTTTGCAGTAGTACAGACTAAGAAAATTCTGTATCGAAATATGAGAAAAGAAAACTAGAAAGTATGTTTACTTCTACAAAATAACAAATTCAGAATAAAAGATTCCTATCTGTGAGAAACTGAAAATGGGTTACATGAGAGAAGAAATGGATGCCAAACTGAGCTAATTCACTGGCATCAATCACAGTGGAACTTAAGACTGACTTAGTGGTACAACTGTTAAAACTCTCATTACAGAAGAGACTGGAGGAATACCATTTTTAATGGCAGGGATAAAAAGTCATTAAAAAGAGAAACCAGACATCTGGTTAAAGATAAATTAGCCTGTATTAATAATACCCTAAAATCAAGAATATCCGACTTCAGATTTTAACAAAAAAGCTTGTGCTTTTGGCTCCAATACCTTGTCAGAAGGTCGTGTCGAATGGTTTTCAGATGTACAAGAGCATTGTCCTCTTCCATAAATTTAAACAATTCTACTGTGCTCTTCTGGTGTGGATGATTCACAACAAAGAGGTACACGGTGTCATCTTAAAAGAAGGAAAAGGAAAAAGCTGCAACAGTAGTGTGGAACAATATGGGACTTGGTGCATTTCCCTCTGACTTCAGAGGCATCTATCCACTGATGTGGCTTAGCCTATGGAGCATTGCCATGTAAATTAAATTTTTACTGTTTCTACCATGATGGAAGTAAAATAAGGGCTTGTTATTAGTGCCCAGACCACTGGATTTTGCAGCCTCATGCTTTACAGTGGCTGGCTGTATGGAATATAGCCACAGTCAGCTGGGAAGGAGGGATGGAACCCCAGCAAATTTGGTCCTTTTGGTTTACTTACCAAGTTTCCCGAGAAAGCTGCAGTCAAGCCTTCTCTTTTACTCTGTAATACTGCAGTACCTTTACCCAGCTGTGTTGGTGAGACCCTAAATTGGCCATCAATTTCTCCAATGGAACATCTCTTAAAGGGTGCCTGCCTTGGGAAGCAGGTGAAGCTGCAGGAATGGCTCTCTTCAAGCATATTCAGGACTTCTAATTGCTTTGCTTAAAGCTCTAGTGAAACAACAGGGGAAAAGAGGGGAAGGACAGCACAGAGGGGTGAACAGCCCCTTGCTGCTTCCCTGCTGTCTGGCCATTGCTGATCAGTGAAGCATGTGTCTCCTGGAGACTCTTGAACCCAAGGGTGACAGATGTAAACTGGCAAGATTAACTTTATGTGGCTTTCACCTTTTCAAACATCTCTCATGCTTTCTTTCCTTTCAATATAGTGTGCATTCTGTCTTGGACAGTTTGAGACCATGTGCAAAGGCATTTGGTTCAACAGCTAACCTTTAGAAAAGAACCCTCAAAAGACCAAGTGCCTGAAAACTGTTTTCTCTCCCACAGTATGTTGATTACTGGGGGTATGATGCAAGGCCCCAGAGAGATTTCTGATTGTAGCCCTTAGGATGAGGTTTACTAACCCTTTACTATGGGTTAAAGTTCTCCTTACCTTTGTCTATGTAAGTGCTGATCCCATGAGGATTAAATGATCCCAAATCAAATCCACGGCTGATTCTCAGTTCAGATGCTTTTGGCTTTTTTTCATTCAAATCCATCAAAAAAATTTCACCTGGCTTGTCTGGTGCAAAGCTCTTCAATCCTGGGTATTTCAAACCCTGTAAAACCAAAACATAAGATTATTTCTGGGTGAAAGGTGAGAGGAGCACAGCATGACTGTAAATGCAGGAACCCTGTTGGAGTCTGCAAGCACACACCAGGTTTGCCTTCTGTTCCAGCCACCAGCTGCAATGCAGCAGAGGGACAGGCTCTGCTGTCCCTGGTGAACCCTGAGGCCATGGAACAGAGGGAGCAAGCTGGGCCTTGGGGCCCATGCTGCATGGATAATTCCTCCAACCCTGTGCTGGCTCAGGTGGGAATGGGACAGTTCTCCTGTTGCTCTTCCCAACTCCTCGCATCCTACAGCCACCATCAAGGTGCCACCACCCCCACCATGGTGCCATAACACCATGCCAAGCATCCCTGCCCAGGCCATGAGCCAGCACTGAGCAGAGCCCCAGGTACAGGGCTTGGACTGCTGCATCAGGAGACACCAAAGCCCCAGGCCTTTGCCCAACCACTCTGGGGCAGCACAGTTTATCCAGGCTTTCCCTGTGCTTCAAACCACCCCATGCAAAGATGCTCTTGGGGGAATGAACTGGAAGACCAGCACAGCCAAATGCATCCAACAGAAACGTGGTAAAGTCATGGTGAAGGGGAGGGCTGGGGCAGCTCACACTTCTGACACAGACTTTCAGATGTGCCCAGAGCACATAAATGAAAAAAAAATCAGCTTCTGTTTTAGAAAATAATTTGTAAGCCTCTCTTCCTGATTACAAAGAGAAGCTTGGGAGTGGATAGCCTAGAAGCAAAAAATCTCTCAAAACCAGAAACAACAAAATCACCACAAAAAATCTGTGGTGTTGGTTTTGTTTTTATTTTAAGACAATAAGGAGTTAGCACACCTTTTCTACACAGGAGAGGTTTTACATTTCAACATTTCAGGTAAGCAGCATGAAAGAAATTCAAAGTTACGCAAGTGCAATGGGATACACGTGTGAGATCGGCAGCCAGCACTGCTGTGTTGAGGAGTGCACTTGCTCAAGCAAGGAAACACCAGTGAACACAAGTCAGGTCTGGGCTGACATCCAGGCTCATAGGAACTAAAGAGACTATCTTTCAGGCTTCACCTATTGCCTCTGCAGATCAGGCAGAGCCTGCCCCTGCACAGAGAGGGATACTTACGGAGCTGATGAAAGCCAGTCCATTAGGAAGGATGTCAATGTCTTCTGAACCAGCTTCTGCAAAACAGAGATAAAACAGTTTCTGTCAAAAGACATAAAACATTCCCCACTGAAAAACTCCTATTTAGCACAATTCCAGCTCACACAATCCCACTGTCTCATGCAGCTGCTTTATAGATAAAGCCCAGCAGAAAAATTCAGCAGAGTACTAAAAGCAAGAGCAGCACTCTAGGTTAGGCAACAGCTCTGGAATCCCCTCTTTTTGGAGGATTACATGTCCCCCCAGCACCACATGCCCTGAGCGATGCAGGATGAGCCATCTGCTTTTGGCAGCTCTGCTCTGCAGCAGGCCATCAGCACAGGCTCTGGATTAAGGGATTTCCAGGGCAGGACTGCAGGGATCACTCAGCTCCTATGCCCACATAAGCCAACCCACTGAGTTTCACACACCAGCTCCTGCACTCGAGCTGGGACACTTGGTTAAGTATTATAAGCAAATATTTAGTTAAAGCTCTTGAGTGACAGAGAGCCTGCTCTATCTTTAACAGCTTTCTTAGTCAGACCATGCTTTTAACTGTGGGTAATCGCTTCCAGTATTGCCCATTCTTGCTAGGGAAAAAGAAAGACCAGCTCACAGAAGAGAGAGCTAATTGGAAATGGACAGTTAAAAAGCACAAGTTTGGGATGGGAGGAATGAAGGGAGAGCAGTGCTCTGAACTACTTACTACTGCTTAGAGGGAAACCACAGAGCAAAGCAAATTTGGGCACTTCTCAGCCATCTCATGGCATGTGTGAAAGAGGAGCATGGCAGGAAGAGCCAGGAAGGCTTGGCTTGTTCAGTGGTTCAGCTCAAGCAGACAGAGGGGACCATGGTGGCATGAACAGCAAAAGAGAGAGGAACTGATTCATCAGGTATCAGAAACTGTTACCTATGCCACGTTGCCTAATTGTGCCACACCAGAAGCTTATTCACCACATTAATTACCTACACAGGTTGTAAAGAAAAGTTCAACAGATCTAGAAAGCTAAAAGCATGATTTATTCTGTTCTTTATTTTATCTCAGTACAATGTCTTCTGCTGATGCAGCTGACAAAAGCCACACCTGGGTTTTATGTCCAAAGGAAGTGAGTATCATGCCTATATCCCATGAATTTCTCCAAAATGCAAGTATTTCCAACAGTTTCTGCAGCACCTTCTGGAACTTCAGCAATTACTTCAGGACACACCATTAATTTATTATAAATTAGTAGATTAGACACCCACAGAATTCAGAAGATAGCACTGATTCTATGAATGTGGCCCTTTTCACATATTTGTGACTGAAGGTAGATGACCTGCATTTTTTTGTTTGTTTGTTTCACATTCCATGTTGCCTATATTGCACAATATTTGACAAGCAGAACAGATCAAAGTCTTCAAAAAGAAAGGATGAAATTGTGCAGAAATAAAAGGGCCCACTAGAGAATTCCACTTACTCTAGGTTTGCTTCTTTTAACACAGATGCATTGTTTTTAAAGTAATTATGATAAACTGCAGCAGCTGCCTGTGTTTCCATGTGCAGCTGAAGCCCACTCTGCACCAAACTGATCCAACTCATCACCTGTGCCCCACTTACGAGGCCACAAGGAATATTTTAAATTAATATATTAATATTAATATTAATTAATATAATTAATATTTAAAAGAGTGACAGACTCTTCATTCAATCGTATCATCACATTTTAAAGGGAAAAGGCCCAAGAGAACTGAGATGCACAGAAAAATACCTTTATGCAGGTATTTTTCAGATATGAGTACAGCAAAAGCCCTGGTTTGAACAGTGCAGCACTTAGATGCTAGGGCTGCAGCATATAGGGCTGAGTAATATAACCCTTCTGGAATGAATTCTGGAAGACATTTGCAAAATTGTTATTTTAATTTCTGCCAGATCAGACCAAGTTAGCTTCACATTTTGAATACTGGGACAGAAGGAAGCTGAGGCGAGGGGCAAGCTCAGTGCTCAGGGCCCAGTTCACAGAATCACCGAATTGTAGGAGCTGAAAGGGACCTCCAGAGATCATCAAGTCCAACCCCACCTGCAAAGCAGCCCCCTATGGCAGGCTGCACAGTTAGGCGTCCAGGCGGGTCTTGAACATCTCTAGAGAAGGAGAATCCACAAACTCCCTGAGCAGCTTGTGCCAGTGCTCCATCACCCTCACTGTGAAAAAGTTCCTTTGCATATAGGAGCCCAGGCAGGAGCAGAACTGAGGCTCTGTAAATAGATCTGCTGCAGCCTCCATGGTAAGCCAGGTGCTCAGAATTCACCTGATTGCCATGTGAATGTCAGGCACAGAAGTTAAGATACTGTTTGGAAATTAAACAAAGCTATAGCTGTGATTTCCAGCTCTTCTTTCCTCATCAGAGCAAGCATTTTGCAAAAGTCCTGAAAGACTTCAACAGTAACAGTAAAGAGCAATATGCTTAAAAGAATTACTGAGAACTGATTCCTGTATCATGATTCTTGAATCATCACCTAACCAGCACAACTCTGAGTCCTGCATGAGTAAATTACAGCTCAGTCTTGAAAACTAGGAAAGATTTTTTCAAAGGCGATTTCTAATGACTTCTCCCACACATAACCTCAGGCAAAGGAACTCTGCACACAGCTATTCACTGCAGCAATTTGACTTTACAGAGATGTTTGATTCTGACATGAGGATTTATGAAACGACACGGTGACTCAGCAAGCTCAATGGCGAGGCTCTGCAGGCTCACCTGAAGGCTCCTTACCCATGCAAAATCCATGCAATTTCAGTAGAATGTAAGGTATTTCCAAAAACACTACGGGGGGGAAAACGCCAATAAGCTGCTGCTGAGCTTAAACAGTGTGATCTAGGGAAAAGGGAGTCAGATTGTATATTTAAAGGTAATCGTTTTACACTCTGATTATACTGAAGGAGAAAAAAAAAAAGACAGAAACATTCCCATGCGCTGAACACAAGACCTAGAGTACAAAGTCAACATTGCAGCCACTCAGTTGAACCTCTTCACAAACCAAACTGGGACGACAAATACGACCCTTCAGTCTTTGAAGCCACTCAGCTGCCTTGTGCCAAGTGGCTTTGCAAAGAAGACATGTTTGCAAGGCACTCGTTATCAATATATATATATACATATATATGTATTGAAGCATTAAATACCAATGAAAAAAGAAGTGTGCCAAAGGAATTTTTCAGTATAATTTTCTTCCTGTGGCTTCTCTCCACCTGAAAGTCTGCTTGGCAAAATATGAAAGCATGCCAGCAGGCGAAATAACACATTGCATTTGGGCTGAGGCTCAGAAGCTGCCTTTAGCAGTCAGTTTCAGAAGAAGACCAGACAGAAGCAGTGGACTCAGGGGCTGTGAGCACCTACCGATCCCTTTGATGAGCCAGCAATTCGGGAGGGCTACAGGGTCAACTTCTCGTGTAGCATTGAGTCTGTTCCTGCAAGAGAAAAGAGCAGGTTAACAGGTTAACAGCACACACAGCCGCTGCCGAGCAGGTAATGCTCCTGGCTATCTCTGCTTTATTGCCTGCCATATCTCAGCAACGAATCAAACACAAAACAAGCAAAACCTAGAATTGGCAATGTTGCCCCAAACAGCCGGAATGGTTACATGCTTCCCGAGATGAAGCTTTCGTGATCGCATGCCACCCACCCCAGATAAAATGACAGCCATCCTCTCTTCAGGTTTCAGCCACTAAGTATAGCAGTACCCTGCAGCCAGGACCAGCGCTGTGGGTGGGCAGAAGGCAGCCTCCCACCCCAGCCCACAGCCATTCCTGGTGTGCCTGCACTTATTAAAAACTGTATTAAAAAGCAGCAGCAGTGTTATCGCAAGGCACGACTGCTGACATCCTAACAACAAGCAAAACTTGGCAGTACAGCTTTCAGGATTAATCTCCCTGTCCCTTCTCCTTTTCTTTCACCCACTGCACTCCCTGTCAGCCATTCTGATTTCGTAGACCATTGCATCATTTAGGTTGGAAAAGACCTCTAAGATCACCTAGCCCAACCACCAGCCCATGCCCACCATGCCCACTGACCACATCCCTCAGTGCCACATCTACATCACTCCTGAAGGCCTCCAAGGACAGTGACACCACTACCTCCCTGGGCAGCCTATGCCAGTCCCTTCACCACTCTTTCCGAGATGAAGTTTTTCCTAATATGCAGCCTGAACCTCCACTGGCACAATTTATGGCCTCTCCCATACACCTACAGATCCCCAGGTCGTGCTTTACAGCATGAGGCCTGACAGACAGGCACTTAAGCAGATTTCTGTCTCTCCCTCTCCACCACTGCACTACATCGATGTTAATACATGAAAGACCCCTCACTACTAGGACTGCTGTCTTTCACCATGGTAGCATGCAGTGTCATAAGCATGCATGTTGAGCTTCTATGTAAAAATGTCAAACTGGTGACCTGGATTTTATTTTCAAAAAAGAAAGCTTTTAAACTAACATTTATTCTTCCTTTGCATACAGTTTGTGCACAGATGTTAATACTCTGCTCCATGTACAGGAAATTCTGAATGCAAAGATCCCATAGCAAAATCTATCCACATTTACATCATAGGTAGGTTGCCCTGAAAGTAATGCCTCCTATTTATTTTCATGGAAGCTACAACAGATTCAAAGAGCACAATAACACTATTTGATAGAACATGTTCTCAGCTACATAAAAGTGTTTTTCAACACAGTCACCACCACCACTAGCTCTGCATTTTCACCAGCAATGAACAAGAGCCCGCATACTCATAAACATCTGCACCAGCAGCAGTGACCCACTGTACCACAGCCATTATGGTGGTGTCACTGCTAGGAAAATGTTGCCCACACGGTCCATCTTTCTCTGGCACAGACAGATAGAAGTCAAAAGGCACCAAAACCAGACCATACGGTGCATGTGGTAGTACAGTCCAGCCAAGATTGGCAATGTGCCCCATGGTCTTCAAACTGAAATGGGGCATGGTGTTATTGTATTACAAGAGAATGATTGTTTTTTCTCTGGCCTGACTAGAAGTTCAGCTTAGTCAGCATCGCAATGCAGTGGTCACAGCTGATGGTTTTCCAGGTTCCATGAAATCCAGAAGGATTGCCCCTCTCCTACCTCAAAAGACAGTGCACATCATTTTAACCACTGAGGGCTGCAACTTGAACTTTTTCTTTGATGGGGAATTCACGTCGGCACACCATGGGCTGCCTTTGTGACTCCAGCTCATAGTGGTGACATGACGTCTCATCACTGGTAATGATGTGATCCAGAAAATTGTCACTTTCAGCCTCGTATTGGCTCAACAGATCCTGACAAACTTGTATGTGGTGTTCTTTCTGTTCCTGTGTGAGAATTCGTCGGACCCACCTGGCGCAAATTTTGGGATATTCCAACACTTGCACCAGCATTTCCAAAGCACTGAAACCAACATTCAGCTCCATGCACTGTTCCTTGGTTGTCGTCAGCTGATTTGTGTGGATGAGATGACCAAGACAGTCTTCATTTTGTGGTGTGACAGCTGTGCATGGCTGTCTGGAATGTGGCTTGTCTTTCATGTTGCTGTTACCACTGCTCAGACGCACCACCGACCACCTCACTGTGCTCACATTCACTGCTGGGGCTCCATAAATGCTCACCAAATGTCAGTGAATATCAGCGGGTGCCATTCTTTCTGCATGGAGGAAGTCAGTGTCACACCTTTACTTCATACACACTCCCACGTCAGACGCCATTATGTCAGACTGCCCCTCTGCTGCCATCTGTCACACAGCAACAACAAGTAACAGAGTATTGGTGGGAAGGTTCAACCTCAGCTGCCAGACCACCAACATCCACCTCTGATGTCATGAGCCAATATAATGAAATAGGAAGCATCACTGTCAGAACTGCCCTCGTTAGTTGTTCCCATCAGGCCAGGAGAAAGGACAAATAGGGCAGAGGAGTGCAAAAGAAAGGAGCCAAGAAAAGCACTTGCAGGAGCTCTCCCAGCCCCCAGGGGGGATCTCAGCCCCCAGCACAGCATGACCCCAGCTCAGGGCAATCATGTCCTGCATTCATGCTGCTGCTTTCTTGGGATTTTTCCCTTCCCTATTGCAGGGGCCCTTCCCCAGCAGCCTGCAAGCCTCACAATGCCAAAAGCACAGTGGGAACGCAGCCAGCAGCCGAGGGGAGATGATGATATCCCAACGGCATTCCCAGGGAAACACTTTGTGAACTGGAATGAGAGTAATTCAAAAGGACACTGGTCACAAGCCTGCAGCATACACAGAGGCTTTTTCAAAATGTGTCAGTTTATCTAGCTCAGGCAGCCTCAGCTACCAAGCCAGATGGCCTAGATAGCTGACCGGCCTTCCGAAAACACGTCGGACCCACACATCAGGGGCCGCAGCTTCAGGAAAGCAGGAGTTTGCCTCTTGGTGCAGCCCGGCGCCTGGCACCTCTCCTTGCTCCAGCTCCAGCCCCCCACCTCCCGACCCACTTTGAGGCACCCAGCAGCAATCCCTCTCCCAAGCAGCGACCCGTCACATATTCAAAGCCCTCTCTTTCACTATTCCCTTTCTCTAGCTAAGCAGCCCAAGAACTTTCCTTCCTACCTGACAGGACTGAAAATGCCCTCTAATTGTTGGGTTTGCTCCCAGTTCCCTCCAAACCGTCTGAGTCTTTCTGGCAGCACGGAGGCTGGGGGGTACACTGGTACTGAGTGTCATGGCTTGATAACACTGCGCATGCATGTGAATGAACAACAGATATCCTTTACATACATATTGTTTCTATACACACGTAGGAACATGGTGTGCATATATGAACAAGTTACATATATTCTTCTGAGGAAAACAGTAACCTAGCACAACTCCTGTTCAACTTTTACAAATTTGATCAGGATTTTCTCTGGGGAACAGTTAGCAGCTGCAGCGTGTCGGCAGGAGAATCTGTGTAACTTCAGCCAGAAACACACAATAACTTCTTTTTCTGCTGCAAGAACTTTACTCAAGGCCTATTAGGGAGATAATAGCTGCATAAACAAACCTGATCTAAGAAGAATGAGGTCTGTAGGATCCCTAGCAATTCCTCAAGCCTAATCTTTGAAGCACTTCAGGGACTCTTGTACCATGCTATGTAGGCACAATATACCAAACTCAAGGAGCAGCAGAAGGCTGCACTGGGTTCCTGCCTTCCAGCCAGGTGGTCCCGGGGATACCAGGAGCTCCCTGGTGGCCCTAAGGGTACTGCTGAGAGCTCAGCGTGCAGGAAACCCACCCGCAGCCATCGGACCCTGCTTTTAGTGGGAGACCTGCCTCTACCTGACTGCCAGTGACTGCTGGGGTTGCAGACCTGTCAGGAGCTGCAGACCCGCAGGGCAGAGAGCTGGGTGCACGTCCTTTAGCATTTGGATCCTAATTGTAATTATGCACCAGAGTGCAACAAAGTACTTCACCACCCAAGCGGTTACAGATGAACTTGTTTCAGCGCCGGTGCACAACTCAGGGGGCACCGCGAGCTTCCGACTCGGGGTGCACCTCACACGCACACAGCCTATCAGCCAGAGCTCGGCTCAGCAGGACGCGGCGCAGCAGCTGCTCGCACCCCCGATTCCCACGTCCCGTTCGGCCGACGGGCAGCCCGCACATCCCGAGGCGGCGGACCCCCTCGCGGGGACGCGGCACGAGGCGGCATCCCGCGCCCCGGCTGCGCTCCCGCCGTGCTCACCGGAACGCCAGCAGCCGCTCCGCCGCCAGCGCCGCCGCTATCCCGACCAGAGCCGCCGCCAGCACCTTCCCCATGGCCGCTCCCGGCTCCGCGCTGCCCGCCGCCTCCCGCCCCGCCCCGGGCCGCGCCGCACGGGGGCGGGGAGCGCGCAGGTCCCGCGGGCACGGCACGGCCCTGCAGGGGCAGCCCTCCGTCGGGTCCACGTGCCCGTACGCCAGCGCCAAGCTCGACGTTTCCCTCGCATGCCGACGGACGCGTTTTCAAACGTAGACGTGGGACACGAAGAGCTGCAGACCAAGTGTGGCCGTGCTGGCCAGACCCGGGGCTGTTCAGCGGCAACACGTGTAACCAGAGGCTTAAGGGAGAGTAAGAAAATGAGGAACGAGTTGAGTAATCCCCCCTCAGTCATTCTCAACTCAATTTGAACAGCTTTAACTATTCAGTAACAATAGGTGTCTTTCAAGTAGTCCCCTTTTGAAGCAAGTGGTGGTTTTATCATGCTCTTTGCTGATACACCACCACCTAGACACCATATATGGGTGGAAAAACAGTACTTTTAGGCAGTAATTCATCTGAAACGTACCTAAAACAGATAACCAATCTTCTTTGAAGATAGGCTTTTACCCTGCATTCATTAGACAAGGAGACTCCAGGGACCAACTCAAGCTCAGAAATCCCCAACAGCACCTTGCGGGCTGGCCGAGCAGCTACAGAACTGCCAGAAACCCTGCTGCTCCTGCTCTGTCCCCGTTTCCTCCAAGCTCATTGCCTTCAGGGCAGGCAGGAGGGGCCTGGGAGTAATCTTCTTCCATGTGGTGTAGTGGCTGAAATCAGGAATGAGCTGTGTGCACATATCCAGGTTTTGGGTTTATGTAAAGGGAAAAATATACTAGTGGAGAGAGTGAGCAGAGCAGGGTGGTGGAATGGGTCTTACGCTGATTGAGAAGTTTGGAGAGGCAAACGAAACAAAAAAAGAAGAGTAAGCATGTCCAGAGGGATTCATTCTATCTGGAGACAAAATGGTAAGTCAGGTAAGCAGTATACTGGGGACGACTGGTCTTTCTGTGCTCACAATAGATGGAAGTCAGCCAGCCTGATGAGAAGACCAAAGGGAGTGCTTACATGGCTAAGGGTAAAGGGAGTCGTTTCTACTGAAACTTTGGGAGTCCTAAATATGTCGTATGGGGAAGATACGCCCTTTATGCTTGCTCTCTATCACGTATCAGTTTATATTTTAATAGATAAGATGTAGAAGCAGTGCCCAAACAAATTTGGATTTCACAACAGACTATTTCCAAATAGTATCATGTTTGAATCATTAATGAAACACAATGTGTTGCTGAACTGACTTTTAAAAAGCTAAAACTCTCACCCAGATTTTGGTCTCTCATATACCAATGTTAACCTGAAGTAAGTTCACTAATATCTGCGTTGCCAAAATAGTTACAATGGATTTACACTACAGAATACAGTTTGGAATAATTCTAGAGCACTTGTGGGGGGCTGATCTGGCCTAGTCATTTCCTATACTGTGTTCAGTTTTGGGCTCCTCACTACAAGAAAGTCATGGAGGCCCTGCAGTGTGCCCAGAGCAACAGAGCTGTGAGGGGTCTGGAGCAAAAGTCTTAGGGGCAGCGACTGAGGGAGCTGGGATTGTTCAGTCTGGAGAAGAGGAGGCTCAGGGGAGACCTTATCGCTCTCTACACCTGCATGAAAGGAGGTTGTGGCAATGTGGGGGTTGGCCTTTTCTCCCACATAACTAGTGATAGGATGAGAGAGAACAGCCTCAAGTAGAGTCAAGGGAGGTTCACTTTGGATATGAGGAAAAATTTATTCTCCAAAGGAGTGGTGAGGCACTGAATAGGTAGCCCAGGAAGATGGTGGAGTCATCATTCCCGGAGGTGTTCAAGAAATGTTTAGACATACTGAGGGACATGGTTTAGTGGGGAGATATTGGTGGTAGGTTGGACTGGATGATCTTGAAGGTCTTCTCCAACCTTGGTGATTCTGTGATTCTAACTAGACACCACAAATAACTAGTAATTTGGAAAGCTACTCAGGATGATGTCTTACTGGTATGTTGAAAACGCTTGCAAAATTTTTGCGCTGACTGTAATGCTAAAGGTAGGGAAGGCAAACCTAATCTTCAGGCAGAAACAAGAGAGACAGCAGTCACCCTTCAAGAGTTGCTTTATCAATACTAAACCAAATTCAAAGGAGGCCCTGTGAGTAGAAGACAAGGCAGCCAGAAACCAACTTTGGTGCTGCTACAGCTTAACTGTAGAAACAAGAAGAAGATGTCAACACAGAGTGGAAAGTCTCAAAGAGAGACTGCTGAGATTGTAAACAAAACTCATCAGTTTTGCAGAATGCAGATCTGAGGACTGGATTCATGAGGATACATCCATTGGATTGCTGCTGACATGCTGGTGCTACACCAACTTCAGGTAAAAATAAAACTTGGCAAGCAAGCAAAAAGCTTACCACGAAACCAGGCAGAAAGCACTAGCAAAGCCTTTGGCTTGAGTACTGAAAGATAAAGGTGAGGGAAATTGTTTCAAAAGCTGCCTCACACAAAAATTACAAAAATCTTTGCGAAGGCTGTGGCCTAATACAATTTTAACTCTGTTAGCTGACTGAAGGGAAATTGCAGATTGCTTACTCAAATTTCTTAAGCTCTGCATTCTTCAGTTCTGCTAGAGCTAAAAAAAGTTCAGCCCTCTGCTTGGCTGCCCATTGAGGAGCAGGGAGCAGAGATCCCTGCAAGAGCTGTTTTGAGCAGCTGCCGTAGAGCAAGACAAAGTCTCTGCTCACACCTCACCGCTGTATGTAAATACAGTGTCACCAGACAGTTAGAAAACTGGAATTTATGGTAATAACCTAATGAACAGATGGTGTCCCAAGGGTTCAAGTATACAGAAAAGTGTTTCTTTTGTAAAGTGCCTTTTGGAAAGAAGGTAAAAACATTCCTGTAAGTGAGACCAAGGTGTATCAATTTTCTCAACTGCTGAGAAGAATCCGTATCAAAATGACATCAGTGGGTTTGCTGGTTGTTGAAAAGGCTTTTGTCGAATCAGTCTGGCATTCAGCCTTGTCCTAGTTTGAGAAGAGCAGAGTCAAGGTCTGTACCTGGTGCTTGTGGAGCTCACCACAGACTCCAGCGCTGTCAGCCACAAGCAGCCCAGAGGCAGCTGCATAAATTTGGATGTCCAAACAAGTTTGGGAACATATTTTGCTTATTTCATGATGGTGCGGGGTAGTGCAAAGGTTCTCAGTGTTGACAAGACGTCAAAACCTGTGACTGTCAAAAACAGCCCTAAGCAAGGCTATGTCCTAGCACAGCTCTTGTTTACTGTCTTTTATGCAGCAGTGCTTCTTGCTGCATCTGGAAGTAGCAGCAAAGGGAGCTACTTTACTTATTTTATAGGTGGCAGAATTGCTAAACTGGAGAGATGCCAGGCTAAATCAAAAGTCAGAGAGGTCCTCCCAGGCAATCTGCCCTTTGCTGCTGATAAAACACTGGGTGGGCAGAATATTACTGATGGCTTTGATCGTGCTGCCATGGTTCAGCCTTATTGCAAGCATAAAGCAAACAGTGCTGTCTTTTTCCAGGCAGAAGTGTGCTGAGCTAGTAGCATGCCTTGCAATACAGAGCTGATGTATTGCAGGTGAATCCTGCTGTATTGGCTGCAAGCTGCCTCAAGCATCAGAGCTCATGACATTTGTGCAAAGGAGGGAGAGGGTTATGCAGCTTTTGAAAGATTAAAGCTGCGTGTGAAATGCTGGAGGCTCTTGACTTCAAATACAAGTAAAGGTGAGCTGGGTTCCTGTCATCATCACTATTCTGCACATCAAGGGTCTCAGAAAACACAAAACTATTGCTGTGAAGTTATCATACCATTCTGCGTGCACTACTTTCAGGCTCTTGAAGATAAGTCAGGATAAATTCCTGAACACTGAGATTCAAAGCACAGCCACATATTAACCACTGCTGAAGTCTCTTGCATGCTTAGCTACACTGGTGTGAGCACTGGTGCAAGCATCAGACAAAGCTGTGTTCTGTGGTAGAAGAGGTATGGATAATCCAACACAACCTCACCTGACACCTGATGTTGATTTTCAGTTGAGTTAGTTACAGGAGGCAGGAAGCTCACTGCTGTCAGCTGTAGTACTGCATGTACAGATGATGAACTGATGCCATCACAGTCCCTCACTGAAGTGGAACAACCCAATGACACAGAAAAGGAACAAGAGGGAAATGCCTAATTAAGTATTATTTCTCTGCTACCACCACTTACTTACACACTGCAAACAACAGGAACGTTTCTCAGGAAAGAAAATGCAAGTGTTGAATTTTCAGGATATAGTATCTCAGTAAAAAGATACTACTGCGATTTAAAATTCAACAGCTTCTAAAATACCACAACAGAAAGAAAGAAAGAAAGAAAAATAGCCTTGACTTACGAACACTGTGACAATCAAGAAAAACAATTGTACACACTGTGCTGATGTTTTGAGCTAAGATGGATGCTCTTTGGTCAAGAGTTTTAATATACACAGATCATTTATAAAATGTGGGCATCTTAAACTCTATTGGCACCATGAAGCATAAATAAGTGGAAGTGTAGGAGAAACACAGTGCTGCTCATTTCTTCATGAACTGTGATTGCTACACCTGGTTCCTCCCTTTCTGGACTGTGCCACGTGTTTACCAAAGCCTACTTTCAGATTTACATCAGTGTTAATCCAGTGTAACACCACAAAGATTGATTTAACCTTATCTCACAGATCCAAGCCCCGGGTGTTCTTGTATTACTGGAGTTGCTTCTGATACATGAGTGCAGATGTCTAAGCTATATCATCTTAGTAAGTCTGGAAGAAGCAAACAATTGTTTTGATACCTATAAATACAAGACAGTATGCCTATTTATTGATAGGCTCTTATTTTTTAGCTCTAAGAATACTTTCATTCAGGTATAATGGCACATGGATACATATAGATATGTACTGTTGTAATGACATAATATAAAGATATAACTCATGTGGATTCATGATCTCTTTTACTCTTCTTTAAGCATAAACTGTGAAGAGAGAATTTGAAAAGGAATCTAGGACCCTATCCAAAACTTGCTGAAATCTCTGAGTTGCTACATCATAGCCTCTTGTCTACAAATATGTGCCAAGGAGCAAAGAACACGGCCTTGGTAGAGCCAGAGTGTTTTCATAGTCCAAAAACACCCATTATGCACTCTGCTTTTCTGGAGGACATGAAGTAGGAGTGACAGGTTGTGAAGGCATCAAATGGGATGCCAGATGTGAACTTTCACTCTGCTCTTGACCTAGTTCAGCTCAAGAGCAAGTGGTATGTGAATCCCATCAGGCCATTATAGATCTTATAGTAAAGAAGCTTTTATTTTATTAAATGTTCTAAAAATCAACTACTGTAGCTAATATTGATGAAAATACTGCATTTGAAAAACAACTGTAATTTACTTTTAAAAGAATTTTGGAAATTTCTTTATAGGACTTGTGTTTATATTACATTTGTATCTGGAATTCCTAGTAATAAAATCCCTATGCTGTTCTGCTAAGTTCTGCTCATGAAGAGAGAAAACAAACAACTGTTAAAACATCAGTGGGTTTTAAGAACTACATCTCTAGAAAAATTATTATTGAGTTGTGCATCATCTATGTCTAGTAAAAATTTCCATCTGAAGTTCTTTCTTGCAATATAAGGGAAGCAGAACCTGCTGTTTGAAAAATAGAAGGTTAGTTCTGTTTTCCCACACAGTCTCCTTTGTTTGTAGAGCTGGCAAGAGCTAGTTTCTGCAGGTGAAAAAGCTTAACCAAAATTAAGAGATTATATTCTTCTAATCTTCATATCAGTCAACTTTTTGCACATACATAGTTATGTTGAGTGCAGCTTGTTTAGATTATCATTAACCTTGCAAGAGTTGTTACTGCTATTAAAGTCTTTCCCTGTTAGGCAGGGTGCTTTCACAGTTGGCTTGCCGTTCCAGATTCAACCATTGAAGCAACTAGGTTGCTGTTTGCATTTACTCTACACACAGAAAAGCATGCTACAGACATGGGAGGCTTTGAAGTACTTGCTGTTGTGCCATTACCTACTCTCCTATACGGACTCTCTTGGATTATACATGCTGCTGCCTTAGCTTTAGCACTCATCACTCATATTTAATTGCATATGGCCCTTACAAGGTACCACTAATTTAGTTTACTTATTAACAGTCCAGATAACGTATTATCTGCTTATTCTTCTGGTGTACTCTCACATAGGTGCTCCCAGACAGTAAAGGTAATACACCATTGAAGCTTATCTGCACAGGATTTGTCCAGGTTAGGACAGCCCTGCTATAGTACCACAAATCTCCAAACACAGATACTTGATTGCAGTGTATCTGGACTTCAAGCAGAAGAAAAAACTGTCCATTATGTTGTCTGAATTTTAAACAAAATAAAACTGATTCTGGTGGTGAAGATCTCTCTCCTGATTAATTGGAAAGGAATTTACTCAAGTCACATAGGTCTTTCCCATTTAGCCAATAATGCCACTGATGCAAATTAGAAGGAGCCAAGATGACAGCCAGAGCCTCAGGCTGGCGTGGGCAGGTGGAGTTCCAGCACCACATGTGAAAGTGTGAAGATCAGAGAAAAACCATATCCTGGCTGAAGATGAGATCTCTCTCTTCCATCACCCAGAGGGCCCCTGTGACTGTTCTTATGTCACTGTGAGGTCACCATGGGGTTTGTGCTCCTCAGGCACCAGAGGCCTGGCAGCCCATGCCACCACAGCACTTTGGCCAGGAGTAGAGCACCTGGCAGGCAGTGGGGCAGAGCCAGCACTGGACATAGAGCACTCCCCTGGGACAGACAGGGACATGGGCCTGCCGTGGGTCCCATTGGTGGGGCCTATGGCAGCATAAGGGCTGTGGGGAGCTGGAGTCCAATTCTGCTGTGGCTTCACTGGGCAGAGCTGGAAGCACCAGGGCTGACATGGAGTCCTGGGCCTGGTTGGATAGGGACGCCTCGGGGGAGAAGGGCCAGACAGCGCTATTGGTGCCCTCAAGGCCCTGGCATGCATTTGATATCAGATTCTGCAGCAAAGATACCCTTTTCAGGAATAGGTTATTTTCAGCTCGCCTTGTACTTCATGGAGGAAAATTAGTATTTCCAGAGTATGTCTTATCTGTTTTTACAATTTCAGACAGGTGGAGTTGCATCCTGCAGATATCTCCACAACCTCTCAAAAGGTGATGTGACAAATACAGGAGTCAGATGACTACATGGTAGATATTTGGGCAATGGAGGAAAAAAGTTTTCCTGTCTGATAAGAGCATTGTTCTGCTGCAGAAGCCTTCTTATGTTTTTCAAGGTCACAGAAGTCTAGTCTTGAGATGGTGATGGCAAAAAACAACTAACTGTATCTTCTCCTGCCTACACACCATTGCATCAGAAACATTCCCACTGCCTCTCCCAGTGAGAAAATCTTACAGCAGCCTCATGAGGAGAGGATAGAGTGGTTCACAGGCTCCTTCATACTGTTATTCTTTGGAGAAGATATATCTCAAGCAGGAATATAAACAACACTTCAAGTTACCGTTTCTCAAAGGGAAGTACATTATTGACAAGATTAAGGCTGTGACTGGGTAATAAGTGGGTTGATATTGTTAATGGCTGGTTATGAAGTGCTTTCTTGAAATAGCAAAGCTGTCCTCCAAGTGCTTTTCAATTTTAGATAGCTTTAGATGCAATTCATCAAACCTCTGACATGACTATTATATCGATACTAAAAGGCACTAGTCTCCCAAGACTTTTGATACTTCAGAACTCTTTCTGGATTAATGTGTTCTGTTGATGACAGAGAAATCACAGGAACTGCAGCATTTTGTCTTTCTGGTTCTCACATAGTTATTGAAAAGGAAGGGCTGAAGTCATAACCTTTGTTTTAAACTCAATCCAACCTCTTGCTGACTTAATTGAGAATATGGTTAGAAAAAGAACATGAGAAGAATTTTAAAAAGTAGTTAAATGAGGGCTTGGCCAGCAGAAAGAAAATAAAAGCAAAGCAAAAATAAGCCTACATCTTATTCCTAGACAAGGCTACTGAGGAAGTTGTGATTGGTCACTATGGCAACAGATTTTTAAATGGAAATAAAGTTATTTTAATATTGCAAGCACATTTTGCTATGCAGGTCTAGTAAATGCATGCAGACCTCATTGAAGTGAATTTAATTTTGCAATAGGCATTCCATATAATGTTATGAACACCAATACACGAGGAATCAAAATATAAATGGTTCTAAGATGTGGATGGTTTTACCATGTTAGTGCTTCAAACAATCAGAGGCAAATGGTAACAGTTATTTTCTTTCCTCAGGAATCTTTTAATAACTGGTGCAAATCAAAGCAACTGTAAACTTAAGGAGAAATATTTACTTTTGTTTTCCTGGCTTTCTTATTAATGGACTCAAGATGGATCAACATATTTGGATATTTTTGTGCAATACAAGAATTTGTTCATATAGCCTCCACTGTGATGGCTAGATTCTTTCTCCCTTTGCTTCGCAGCTCTCACAACAGAGCCGAGGCTAAGCCAGCCTTGCATCATTCATGAACAGTACTCATACCTATCAATAAGAGCCAGAAGTCCTGCAGCATGAACAGGTTTTACCCAATACAAACAGCATTTAATATGCACATGTTTTTTGGCCAATATTTCTATCCTATTACTTAACTAATGATTTGGTCTGTCACATTCAGGGAAGGTAGATCTTAATACTAGAAAGGAGCAAGCTTAACAGCTTCTGTTGCTTAGAAATGAAACAAACAAACCACTGTTTATCAGTGACTGATTTATCATGAAACAGTGGGAAACACAGGGAACAGGAAAGATTGAAAACATTCATCAAAACCCCTGGCACATTCATATGAGTGAATGGTGATTATGAACCACCACAGGCCTGCACTGTCCCTACCTGCATCCCCACTTCAAATAGCCTTGTTGTTTATCACTAACACAGCAGTGCATATCTCATCTTCCTTCTCCATACATTCCACCCTTTTGTCAGATTATTCCACATGCTTTATTTTGACATCACTTCAACTTTAGTCCTTCAGAGTAGTAACAGTCTTATTCTGACTAGCAAACAGCTGGATGCTTGCTGGCTGTTCAGAGCATACTGCTTCTGCTGAATGTGTTAATATGCCTTCATGCCATGTTTGGACCCCAAAGGACTGGTGTTTCAGAGCATAGCTACATTTGCAAAACTGGAAATCCTTTCACACTTTGGCTGTTCGCCTGTCCTTAGACCTCAGTCACCTTATTTGATACATACCTAGTATATAGGAAAGATCTCACCCACACCAGCTGAGCTCTGCACAAGCGTGATTTCGACAGGCAAGGCAGAAGTGGCTGGAAAAGCCTGTTGAGAATGTCTCACCCACAGCCAGCAACTATCAGAGTGCAGCAGCAGACAGCCCTGCCAGGAGGCTGGCCAAGCCACAATCTGGCCTGAAAGAGGGCAGGGGAGACACAGCTGCCTGCAAGGCTCTTCCTCAATGCAATTAATTGGTTTTGTCTCACTGTGAAGCAATACTTGTGTTTAAAGTGTTGCTTTCCACAGATTTCATTTAAGCCTGTAGTTCATGCCCCTTTTCATCAGAACAAAGAAGCGTAAGAGATTTGTGTTGTATGTTTGCTTATAAAATCCCATTGCTTTAAATATTGTCAGATGCTACAATAAAAAGCTGAAAAATAGAAAAAAAGGATTTTCCAATAAATATACTTAGGTAAGGTGCTTTGTTTCCCCATTCATTAAAAAACCTGTTGATCTGATTTTATATGTACATATCGTGTTTACAGTATTCATCTCCTGGAACCCAAGAAAACCTGCAAGTATTTTATATATGAATAAAGATGTAACTTAATTGTTTTGGAAACAAAGTGGGTTTTGTGCAGTTTTTGAAAGACAACAACTATTAAGTAAATTATACTAGGGGTCATTTTTGAGAAACGATTCCATACTATTTCATCCCAAACTTGACAGCTAAGACCATAACACCAATAGGTAAGCCAACTCTAATACCTTATAGCTTTTGGACAACCTAATAAACACACTGATAGTAGAGGTTGGAATAATCTGCAAAAACAAAGAAAACAGATCCTTGGAGTTGAAGATAGAAATAGCATTCACGAAAACCACAAAGAAATCCATGGAAGAATGAGCTATGCTTCTGTTACAAAGCTTTCAGTCATGAAGCTCCATGAGAACAAAATTCAGACTTCTAGCATCCATCTTTGGTTTCATAATATATATCCCTTAAGATAAAGCATGTCCTTGATACATATTTCAAAATTATACTTGCTTTACTGAAGACAGAAGTAGAAGGCCCATACACTGGAAGGTTCCCAGCTCCTAGGAGTAATTGCCAACATCTCAGAATTCTGATGTCAAAGTGCCTCTGAGGATCTGGGATTTTCTTTTTTTTTTTCCCCCCAGCCATAGCAAATGAGAACAAGATTGAAACAATGCAACACAAAACAAGAGGAAGAATTCACGATGATGACACATAGTTGGTTTCAAGTTAACCATGCAGAGGAATGAGTTTACGGAGAGAATTTTTTTCAGAGGATGACTTACAAGCCAAGCACCTAGAGAATATAGTTTGCACTTATTCTACTAAGAAATAAAGCAGGAAGTTCTACATAACCTTTGTAGCCAGCATTTTTGAAGAAGAAAATCCAATTAAGTATATGTATAATTAACAAATGTACAGTTAGAAGAGTGATATGGTTAGAATAGTATTTTACAGGTTTATACTTAGAAAGATTATAACAATGGAAAGACACAACCAAAAATGAAACACTCACCTGTGTCCTAGGCTTACAATAGAAAACTCCAAAAGGAAGGATCTCCAGAAAGAGGCCCTTCCCCCATGGCATTCAGCCCTTAAATGGGTCTAGGAGAGGTGCAGCCAGACTTCACCCCTTCCGGTCACACAGCTGAATTGCCTTCACCTGTGTTCTCATGGCTGACCCAGTCCTTGCTTCAGGTGATCAATCAGTGGTTCAGGCAGTGACTCAACAGTTCCCATACAATATAATATTGTCTAAAGCAGGCAGAAATATATACACCAAGGAAAAAAGATCAATATAAATATTGGAAAAAGATTTGTGATAGAAGTGAGTAAAAGGACTGTGGTTAATTCTACTTGGGAACTGAGAGCATCCAAGGAGAAACAAGGGACCTGTGACACTGTGGGAAGCAGGGTGGCAGTCTGCCTGCTGCTCCTGGTGCTGTAAGTGCCACAGCAGGGTGAGGGTTGCCATCACTTCTGTAACAGCATTTTTGAGAACGTGTACTGTTCAGAAGAGATGAAAGCATAGGATTAACTCAATGATCTGTTTCTTGCTTCAGGGCCACAGACTTGAAAAGTCAGTACGTTTTCTTCTTTAACATGCCAGGCTTCTGAGCAGCGCAGACGGTGTCACATGGAGGCTGTATTATTCCTGCTTAAGTAACCCACTTTAGCCAGCAACCTGCTGGGGGAAGGGCAGAGCTGAAGTCTCACCAGCTCCCACACTGCTGCCAGGCTCAGAGCTGCAGGCTGCATGCTGTGTTCCATGGTTCCCTCTGGCACGGCTACTGACCAGCAATGGGATGTGCATGCTTCATCTGTACTGCAGCTGAGAATGACTCCTCCATTTGCATCAGAGCCATTCTTGTAGAGCATTTTTCCTTTTGCTGAGTATCTGCCTGCCCCAGCATTGGGTTCGGGATGTTGATCTTGACCTCCAGATCTCCACAATCAGGGTCATTCTTGGTACCACTGGGAAGTGTGAGTTTTGTGGCTGCAGCACATTGCTGCTCTGCATAGACAGGTGCTAGCAAGGGGCCTGGCTCAACCAGCCTCCTCAGGAGACACACACTTTACACAGCCTGCCAGTGTGCTTTCTCCTTAAATCTATCTTTGTTTTTTATTACTGCATCACCGGCTTTCATTTAAGCTCCTCTGATCATATCACCCTGGTGCTCCTCATGCCCTCCCTTTTGGGCAGGTTTCCCTGGCTCAGCAGCGCTGCTCAGTGCCCAGCCTAATAGAACACGTGGCCCATTGAGACCAGTGTAAATATTTCCCTTGATTTCAGTGGACTTTGGACAAGCCTGCAATAACCCACTTTATTAGACAAAGAGGGGCCTCAGCAGCCCATCTGCAGTCAGTGATGGCACTCATGTTGCCTGAAGTGTACCCCAAAAGCATGGCCTTCCCTTCTTGTGGCACCCCTTCACAGTGAGTTCTGCCCTGCCATAATCACATAGGAGGGGCAGACCCAGCCAGCTCAATGAGGTGTCTGTGAGCCTATGGCTTTTCCTGTGAGGAGGGGTGCCGGGTGGCACTGCATGCAGCTGAAGGAAGGCCTGGGAGCTGAGGGGTGGGAGCTGTCTTCCCTCTGAAAATGCACATCTGCATTAGCTGTGTCATTTTTACCACTCATTCTAAATACAGCAACCATGTTTCTTAGTGGATACAGTGTATGCGTCTGCACAGTGCCGTCACAGCAGCCTCAAGTCTAACCTATAAATATAATTAATGCTGGTGCCGTTATTTATATTAAACAAGTGATGAGCCATTGTTTTGCTGTGAGATGTTCGGAATATTTGGCAGCCCTGGAGCTTGAACAACATCAATTTTAAATTTCATAATCAAACTGCCACCTTGTGGTATGGTGGCGAGAAATCTGTAGGAAATCGTGTACAGCAGAAATAGAGAAACATCATAAAAATTGGTCTCTTAGCCCCACCAATGGCTTACCATATTTATGTAGTCTTAAATATATCTTTAATACACTTTGATAAAATAATTATTTTTTCTGTCTTCCATTAGAAAGTTCATCTGGTCTTTTATTATTATTTGTCAGTCTGAAATACCAAACCAGTTACTTATGCTCATATGTAATTGTACTGAAATCACTAGTCTACTATGTAAATGGATATTAAAGGTTAGATTAAAATGCAGCTTACAGGAGAGCCATAGATACAATGGCAATAGATATCTGTCATTGTTTCCTTTCTCTATTTTAAGCTCATTTGTCTTGAGATTTTTATGAGAATCAGGGCATGGCCATACCAGATACTAATGGTGAGCAAATAGCGCATCTGAGGTACACTCCCTGTGTATCGTTGTGGGCCGTGACAAATGAGAGCTGATTGTAATCAGCTTTCTCTTTTGCTGCGGGCCTAGCTCTCACAAATTACTTCACCTTGGTTGTCAACCAAGAGCAAGCACAGTGGGCCAGCAGATGTGCAACTTGTGCATCTCAGCATTCAGGTGGCAGAGCTGCATGGAGATGCACTGCATGATCCTTTCTGCATATGGCTGGATTGAATGTCCTCGTGTCATCTAATGCTGCTCATGATAGGCAGATTAAAAACTAGTCCATTTCAAACCAAAAAGTGTAACTGAGGGCAACTATGTATCAGTGCTTTGTGCATTCAAGACTTCTCAGGAACATAGTGGTTAAAAAATAAAATAGTGTGAGTAACAAGAAGTCCATAGGATCTGGGCTCACATTTGTCCCTCTGCTCATGCCAGACAAGCATTAACACTTTCCTTAAAACATGGGGTGGAGTTATCTGCTGAGAAGAGCAAAGGGGGACAGGAGGGAGAGTAATCATATGGCAAGCATGATGCTGACCCTCCCTTAAACAAGCCCAGAAAGACACAGACAAGTGGCATGCAGCCTATAGCACTGAGGCAAGACGTTTTTCTTCCATTGTCTTTATTACAAGCCTGAGTGCAATACTCATGGAAGTATTTTTTATAAAGTATTTTTTATATATAGACAACTGCTCAGAGATTTCTCAGTTCCTCATGAACTGCTGTCCTGTAATATCTCTGGTGAGCACTGGTTGTAGGAGAGAGCTAGTGAGCATTCCATGGTCAGGAATGCTGCAGGTGCTCATGGGGCTGCCTGAAGAGCCCAGCCCCTGGAACACCTACACAGAGGCTGTCCTGACTTAGAGCATTATCCAGATTTCATGTCTCCATCAGTCTGCTTGGAAGCCAAACTCACAAGAAAAGTAGACACAAAGATTTTTTCTTCATGATTGTGTGCAGTCTGCCCAGCTGGGTCATTTAAATCAAGTACAAAGATCCTTCTGCTAGCTATGGTCCCACCACATGGCCCAAGCAGATGCATAAGTGAGCCACTTCTACATGAGGCCTCGTAGCAGCTCATGTTGCCTGAGTCATGGGTTTGCATCGGCACAGACCAGTGGTGACACAGGGACAGGACTGGCACAATTAGAAAATAAAGGGAGGAAGTGTTCAGTGTTGCTGGGACTGTGAGACAGAGGGTGGAGTGGCTGGGGGATATAGAGTATTTAATTGAAATGTATGGAGGGTGAGAGAAGAACTGTCTATAGAGCTGTGTGGCCTCTTCAGCTTGCACAAGTTAATTTGCAAAAAGGCCCTGTGGTGTTTGAGCACCCCATCCCGTCCTGCAGCCATACACCTCTGCAGTATTTCTCCTTCTGGGGGCACTTCCACTTGCCACTGCTATGGTCTCTGAGCAAACTGAGCCACTCCTGCTGCTCAGGGCATTATAGAGGGGACCAGGCTGGACCAACACAGCCATGCTCAAGGCTTTACGTACTGGGGCAGCTGTGAGCCCTAAATTCTGGGGGCTCTAGTAGAGGCCTGGCCTGATGGCCAGAGGAATGAAAGCAGGACCAACAGGACCAGTGCTGTCCTGAGAAAAGCAAGATGCCTCCCAAAGGAAGAGTGCCTTGGAAGTGATTTTTTCTTTCTGAAACGCATTAGTTGGAAAGCAGAGAGAGCATCACATCCCACTGCCATCAGTAAATCACCAATAGTAACTATGAAAGGAAATGTGTGTTTCTCCTGCTGAGAAACAGCACCCAGGACTAATGTCATTTAATATAACATGGCAGGAGCAGAGGTTAACCATGTGGTTAATGAAGCTTAATGTGTATAAAACCTGTAGAGAAATTGTTTTTTTCTGGTGTTGTTGCTAGTAAGTCTGTCCTCACTTTCATAAAAAGAGTGTGGTGATATCTAAGAGTGGTATTTTGATGCCTGAAATGCTCCTCATATAAATAGAACAAGCAGATCAGCATGACCAAGTGATAAAATTACCTTCTGGTCTTCAGGAACTTCAGCATGTAACCGCGCTATAGGGACCTCAGTGTACCCCTCTTCACAGCACAAATAAATACGTTTGGAAATGGAGGTGGAGGAGGCATATGAAAAAGGAGAGAATACACAGGGGAAAATGACTCGAGCTGAAGCTGCAAAATTAGTGAAAAAGAACTTTCTGGAAGCCCTGAAGTCCAATGACTATGAAACACTGGAAGAGTTCTTGAACCAAAAGAAAATAGATGTGGATACGGTGTTTGAAGTGGAAGATGAGAATCTGATTCTGGCATCCTACAAACAAGGTAAATGTGACAGCATTCACAGGACAGGAAGTAGGTGGGCTTGGGGAGTTTTCCAGAGACTGTGGCCTTGTGTCCCTTCTAAAGCTGCAGCTTCATGTGGCTCACGGGGAGCAGTGTCAGGAGGCTCCTGTGGCCACAACCACTGCTGGAGGAGAGCTTAGCTGTGCTGCCGGCCTTGGCGGAGGGCAGGCCAGAGAACAGCACCAGCCTCTGTGCCACCCAGGCACTACTGCAGCCCTAGAGAGCCCTGGAAAGAGGAGACCTTTGCTATTTCCTCAGAGAGGATTTGAGTGCAAAGCCCAGAATAGGGCCCATGCAGTGAAGTATACAATTTTTTTGCATGTTCTCCATCACATTAACAGAACATTTAGAAACACAAAATATTTAATCTCTTCCTCTTTCAATTTTCAATAGTGCAATGAATTCTCCTTAGTTTAGAGGATCTAAAGAAATCCTGTGGGCTTGAATGTTGCTGTTGGGGAGAAGCTGTATTTTTCAAGCTCACAGAAAGTAAAGGTGTGCTAGTTCATCAAACTACAGGAGTCATCTGGAGAAACAACATAACCAGGCAAGACTTCCCACCTGTTTTGGAGTTTACCAAATCCAAACCAGCTGTCAGACAGATACTGAATTTCCCAAAATTTACAATTTAAAACAATGAAACAAATCTGCTTTCTGCTAAAATCAATGTACTTTGTTACCTACTTGCTAAAAAGACTTCTCATGGGTATCTGGAAGACACTAATGACCAGTTTTTGCCAGAAGTTAAGTGTGCGTGGAGATAAATGCCAGTCTTGGCAGCACAGCAAATACCCTTTTTTTTTTTTTTTTTTCTGTGACATAATGAAGGGACAACATCCCTCCTCTTCTCTTTTCCTGTGTTTACCTGATATTTAATGATCAGTCTCTGCTCTTTTGATTTCATAAGGGTGAGGATGATTCAGCCAGGAGTTCCCTTGGGGACAGCATCTAAACTAACCCACACAGTGATGAATGTATCTTAAAATACATTTTCTTCTGTCCTCAGCAGGCTAAAATGCATTTTGGTTGTGGTTTGAAACTGCAGAAGTAATGCTTGGATTTTTAATTGTGGATATTTCAGCAACAAGTACTAACCTCTCTTTTGGACGAGTCTCCTTTTTTCAAATGGTAGAAGGATAAATGTACCCCATAAATCACAGCAGTGTATCTGCAGAAGGCACTCCATCAGCTATCATGCAAATTTTGCTTTCTGGGAGGAGGATTTACCTGAGGAGGGAATACTGTTAAGCATTCAAACAGTTTGAGCTTTGCCACAGCCCCAAGAGATGAAAGGGAAAGAAACCACCAGTGGCAGAGGGGCTTTGCTACCTCTCTTACAAAAGGCCCCCTTTTTGGGGACCATAGCTTCTTTTTACCCCAACAAATAGGTGAGTTGAAAGACACCCCCACATAGGCTATTCCAGCTGCCTGCCCAGTGCCAGATCTCATCCCTTTGGGATCAGGGATGTCTGTGGCTCTGGGCAGAGGACGTAGGAGATGCTCCTTCAGGATGTCTGCGGGCACCACTCACTCAGAGCAGTACAAAGAAGATAGAGGCTGGTCTCAGATAGGAAAACTGTGGCTGTGTAATGGCATAACTTAGCTTTTAAGGATCACTTTCCTACCATTATATATCATTTATGGCTCACATACATGTATTTTTGGCCCCCCAGGCTGAAGTCAGTGTAGGATCAGGTTGGTTACAAGGAGGAATGCAAAATGTGAATCTAGGTGGGGAAATGACTTAAGAAACCCACTATGCTGTGTGCATAGAGTCTGGGATATAGCACACTTACTTTGCACCAAGCGTGGGGGCACGTGATGAAAAAGTTTCTGTCTCTGCCAACAGCAGTTTGTTTCTGTCTACCTCTTCTCTCTCCATCTCTCTTCCTATCTAACACAGTACACATGAAACTGTAAATGTTGTATCCATCTGATATGAAGGTGGAAAATATAGAGCTCAAGACTCAAAAATTAAGGTCTGAGTTAATTTGGCTTCATTACACATCTGTAGTACTTTCCTGTCTTTTAAATAATAACAATATTTACCAGAAACTTGCCCAAGGATATCAAAATAAATTAAACCAACAACATTTTATAGGCACATACTAGCTAAAAAGCAGCTGCTGTACTTCAAAAATAAATATGGGAAAGGATAAAAAGGAAGTTTTAGTCTTCTGCTGTCCTTCTGCACAGTACTATCATAGTTTTCTTTTTTAAAGCAACTGATCATAGTAATCACTTCAGAGACTACTTCACAGTAATAATGTCATGAGACATGTAGATGTATCTTGGGAACAAATATTAAAGTGTTCTTTGGTCTTACACATGTTTGTAAGTGTGGGGGGAAAAAAAAAGAAAAAAAAAAAGAATACTGTGAAGTTTTCAGACAAAAATCTGAACATTTTGGAGCCAAATTTCATGCTGAACTGCACCTGTGTTTCCATTTGGTTCTTCCACATAAATCACACCAGCATCAGAAATCCTCAGTCCATGCCCCTGATGGGCAGTAGCTGGCAGAAGGGCTGTGATACTTTGCCACATTGCCACATTGCTGGAGATCATCTTCATGCAATGCATCACTGGGAGTACAAACCCAGCTCCCAGAACATGCGCTCTTGCAGTGTCCCATGCAGAAACAGCAGGATATTCATTGAGTCACAGCCCTAAGCAGATTCAACATTCTTATTCCAATACCACCTTTGTTCAGCTGTTGGCAGACTGAAGAGTCCGTTTCCCACATATTTTTTGGATGATGGCATTTCAAATGCTCTGAGCTTTTTTTAAAGATTATTATTAAGACTACAGAGGTCACTAGAAAAACAGAAGCTGCCTTCAGTACATCTACATGGGAATTATCACTCCAAAAGGCAGACTATTCAGCACACACAGTGGAAGTACCTAATGAAAATGAAGTTATGCTTGAGAGAAATTTGTGTGCACTAAACTCTAGCTGGTAAAATTACAGCAAATTAAACCAAAGCTCCAATCTTCCTTTCCTCCTCAATTGTTCTCAGTAGATGGATAATGCAGAGGAAAATCTTAGCCAAGGATGGTAACACTTTTTTGTTTTGTACAGGATACTGGCTGCCTAGTTACAAATTAAAAATATCCTGGGCAACTGGACTTCATCTGGCTGTCATGTATGGGCATCTGGAGAGTCTTTCAGTCCTGCTCAATCACAAAGCTACAATCAACTGCCGGCCCAATGGGAAAGCTGCAATCCACATAGCGTGTGAAACAGCAAATGTTGAGTGTCTCAAGATCCTCTGCAACCATGGAGCTAAGCTGAACTGCTTTTCAATGAGTGGGCAGGCGCCGTTGCATTTCTGTACAACACTAACCTCCATTCCTTGCGCCCAGCAGCTGATTTGGAGAGGTAAGGGAAAGTTCTGGATGGTCTCTGTGGTCTTTTCTAGGAGGCAAGTTTCCAAGTCCATGTATATTTATCTTTCCCACTCACAGCTGACTTGCCTGTTCATCTCTGACTCCTTTTCCCCATCTCTTTGACCAGCTGAAGTTTCTCCTCTCCCTCCCTGTCCCTGACCACCAGCCCTTGCTCCAAGGTCGGTTCCCATTTCCCTCCAGCCCACTGCCTGGTCAGTCCCCAGCAGTAGAGCTCCTCTGAATCAGGGAATTCTTTTTCTCTATACTTTTTTTTTTCTGTCTTTCTCATCTAGATTTACTACTGAAAGGCTGTCACGTTAAAGTCCACCCCTAGCTTCTTCTTTCTTGCACAAATTTCCTTGTTCTCCATAAATTCTTCCATCCACTTGTGTTTTAAGACCTAGCCCTGACAGAAGAAGTGTAGTTTTTCATATTGGCTCTTAGTTTGCCAGCAGTCAAATTCTCACATCTATATAGAAACTATGGGAAAAAGGCTATTATATAAGATTTTGTTTTCCTGAAGCTAGATATATTATATCTCTGATTGGCTGTAGCAAATGAAGCTATGAATAGATGTAATTCACAGATAAATATATTGATGTCTCTTCCACTGTGTCCTTAACACAAGAAAGCTGACTCTGGACTTTTAAAGACAGATATAAAGGGTATAGCAAAGTCAGGCAGCTCCGAGTTACAAATAGACAGATTCCCTTATTTGTCACACTGTGCCACAGCAAACACAAATACCTTTAGCTTTTTGCTACATATGTTGTTATTGAAAGCTTCTCTTGAGATGCAGAGACCAAGTATGATTTGTGGGCAAGGGGATCTGAAACCACAAATGAATAACCACGTTGCATTACTTCTGCTGAGAAGATACATATTATTTTGTTTGTTAGAAAGGAAAATAAATGCTGCCAGTTGTATCCTGCCCAACGCAAAAAGGCCTGACAGCAGGAGCTGCATTTGCTACCATGGAAAAGCTTAAAAGTCGAATGTAATGTTACAAAATGCAGCAAATGAAAGGACGTATTCTGCAGGCTTTCTCCACCCACCTATCAGCAAGCAAGTAACAGTGCTTTGCAAGCCACCCTCTTTTCCTAAGCGCTCTGTAAACTTGAATTTCTATGTTAGCTAAAAGCAGACAAACAAAAATGGGCACAGTCTGGATCAAATCGTGGCAGGTGTGTGCGTTCAGCACCACCCAAAAGCTGTCAGCAGGTGTTTGCTGATGCCCTGAGCTGAGGTTTCCAGAGGTACCTCCCATCCCACCATCTGCACCCGGTGGTGTCACACCAGGTCAGTTCAGGCAAAGGCAGTTCAGCCCTTTCTGGCTTGGGCAACCAGCCAGCCAGGCAGAGCTCTACCCGGATTTGTTTACCACCTCCAAACTTATGTTGCTGATACACTCACAGACGTGTAACGCGAGTAACACCCAGCTGGGTTTAATGGGATTAGCACACAACCCAGCGGTAACTTCTGACTCTTTCTCCCTCTCAGTCATTGCTCCTTGGTCTTAGTGTAGTTTGGCCATGTAAGGGCTACTTGGCTGGAGAGGAGCAGCCACACAGCTTGCTCTTGCTCTTGCTCTTGCATGAGTGCTTTATCAACTGCTTGCCAAGGCTCAAGGTTCAAGGAGCAGCTCTCAGCCACCCAGCTGCCAGCATTGACTTCAGCACCTTCGACCACTGGAAGAACCCCCTTACCCTCTCCAGCCTGCTGGCTCTGCTGTACCCTGATATGTAACAGTATGTATACACACTATGTGTACACTAAAAATATACGTTTCATACTGTAGTTTTGCTTTGCTCCGGGGAATGGGGTCTTGCCAACCTTTCCTCTATTCTAATAAGCAGTGTTCAGTATTCTTCCCCTCAGTAATTTGCATTTCTTTAGAGCAAATTGCTGGTAGCTGGAAGGGACGAGAGAGCGTCCCACCGAGCGGGCGGGAGCCCAGCAGCCTGGGCTGCTTCGGCGGAAACCTCGCCAACTGCAGCGCGGGACCCGGGCTTGTCCGTCCGTCTGTCCTGCGGCAGCTCTCGTGCTGGGCAGCAGATGGCGATGTTGCTTCAGCTGGGATATAAATTAGGTGCAAACAGAGCTGTTACACTGTGTAGTCAAAGAATTATTAAGGCTGGAAAAGACCACTAAGATCATCTAGTCCAACCCCAACCCACCCCCACCATGCCCACTGACCATGGCCCTCAGTGCCACATCCACACGTTTCTTGATCACCTCAAGGGACTGTGTCTCCACAACCTCCCTGGGCAACCTTTGCTAACGTACCATCACTCTTTCGCAGAAATCTTTCCTAATATCCCACCTGAGCCCTATTAGCAGCTCAGAAATAGGACTAGACCCTCAGATAGGGAATTCCTTTCTTCCTTCCTCCCTCCTTCTCTTTCTCCTTTCCTTCCCTCTTTCTTCCTTCCTTTCTTTTTCAAATATCATTTATGGAGTAGGAGTAGTGATCTCATTTTTCCCCTGGTTCTTTATAGGAGAAAGCACTTTGGAAATAGATTTGAACCTGAATGCTGCTCCAAAACAGTGTTTAGATAAGGGTGTTCTATCAGCTCGGGGCCAATCTATGACACTGGGATCCAAGAATCCGAAGTTTTTAAAGGTTTCCTGGTGGCCTAAAAAATGCAAAATCCACATCTCTTACTATTTGCATTACTACAAGCATCTTTCAAGATAAATGCCCATCCCCACCATCTCCTTGGGTAGCACAGCTCTAGCACAGAGGTGTCTGAACCAGGATTCTGTTGACTTGACTGTTTCCCATAATCTTTCCTTGTCAGGAGCCAACGTGAACATAAAAACCAACAACCAAGATGAGGAAACCCCTCTGCACACTGTTGCGCGTTTGGGTATCCCTGAGCTCGTGGCTTTCTATGTGGAACAAGGGGCGCAGGTCGATGCTCTCAATGCCCACATGGAGACCCCCTTGGCTTGTGCAGTCTACTGGGCCCTCCACTACAAGGAGCAGACGTACAGCCCTGACCACCACCTCATCTGCCGGATGCTCTTAGACTATAAAGCTGAAGTGAATGCTCGTGATGAGGACTTCAAGTCTCCACTCCACAAAGCTGCCTGGAACTGTGATCACGTACTGCTTCACATGCTGCTGGAGGCAGGAGCAGAAGCTAACATCATGGATGTCAATGGCTGTGCACCCCTACAGTATATCATAAAAGTGACATCTGTGAGGCCAGCTGCCCAGCCTGATGTCTGCTACCAGCTGCTACTGAATCATGGAGCAGCCAGGATATATCCCCTGCAGTTCCACAAGGTTAAAGATGGTTTTGTACAGAGCAGAGAGATGGAGAGAGAGGATGACTTGAATAGGAGAGAGATGAGAGAGTCAAACCTCAGAGTCTGATAATATTCGGATTTGCAGGAGTCCAATGAACTATAGTCCCAGAATGCCCAAAATCTTGTGAGATGACGTGTTGTAAGACTGGTATCATTGTTAATGACAGAAACTTGACGCAATTTTAATTCTCAATCAGTCTGAAAATACAAAGTCTAAATGTTGGCTCAAGCGTAATTTTTCAGAACTGATTGACATAATCATTTCAGAAAATCTACAGGCTTTCATCAAACCTTGCTTCATATATACTTAACTGGGTTGTAGGAAATGTATATTTTGTGGCCTCTATCAAAGACTGGAGAAAAGTTAAAATGGTTCAGTTTGTTCCTTCTGACCTTTAAAAATCCATTCAAACTGAGATGGATCTCGGTGAAGTTTTGGCTTCCCGGGAATGAGAGAAATTAAGGGGAAATTTCAAATCTGGGCTCATAGTTGATCGGAAAAGAAACAACAATTGCAGGATTCCTCCCAAAGAATTTCTAAAGGTCTTCAAAACCCAAAGCACTGTAGTTTCTTACATGAAGCAACAAAGTAAGCTTGCTGTGGTCAGGACTCATTCTCTCATGTCTGCCCTGAACATAACTGTGCTTCTCCTCTACTGTATGTACAAAATTTCAACAAGCCAAGCAATCAGAAATCTTTGAAAAAATGCCAAAGCTTTGGCTGTACCCTCCTGAGCCTAGACTGAGTTGCCTTGGTCTGTAGTAAAATTTTTCTAAACTGTGTTTGAAAGCCAGACTTGGGGTCTCCACTTCCTGCCTCCATCTTTCCCCTATTGCATGGAGTGGGGCACAGATCCAATCTAAATTTGCTATCTGTACAATATGCAGCATGATGTTTAACCCAGGGGAATGCTCTACATCTTTATTTGTGAAAGTCTATCTATGGTGTGTGTCAAAATTGTACATAGTACGGTGTGAATGCAAAGCACTACTCCATGAATGTGAGTGAGAAGCAGCTTTATTTATTTATTTATTTATTTTTTACTTCTCTGTACAAAGCACTGAAGATGGGATTGTCTTTTCCAGCACCAATTGCATCCTATCCTAAGTTTTAAATGTGTATATTTCAGTGTGTCCTTATGCTGTTCTTGCCAAGCAGACAGGCTGGCCCCACCTTCTTGGTGGTACTTATGATCCCTGTACATCCTGCCTACAGGTGCTACAAGCCTGTCATTCCTATCCCAGGGCTGTGGAGGTGGTTGTTAACAGCTATGAACACATCAAATCAACATCAAAGTGGAAAGCGGCCATACCTGATGATGTCTTTGAGGTAAGATCTTACTGGGTTGCAAAGGAGTAAAATCCAAGCTTGATATTTATTATCCATATATGGCCACAGGAAAATGAATATACTTTTGAAAGTGAATAACATACCAGGGCAGCTATATGGGCTTTTCACTCCTGCTGAGATCTATGTGTTGGGAGGTGAAGGAGAGAAGCTTAGTGCCCCTAACCACTCATCTTGTTTTGCATTTTACAGCGGCACCAGGATTTCTACGACTCCTTATTCAGTGTGTGCAGCAATTCCCCACGGTCCCTCATGCACTTATGCAGATGTGCTATTCGGACGACACTGTCAGAACGATGCCACAGAAGCATCCCCTTGCTCTCCATCCCACTGTCCATGAAGAAGTACTTGCTGCTGGAACCAGAAGGAATAATCTACTGAGCCAGTGCCGTGCTGCTGCCTGCACCTTCATGGAGTTGCAGGCCCTGTGCTCATACAAACCTTCACTTCTGTGTGGCCTGAGGGCTGGCTGGCACTCATTGACCCTCCTCAGAGCCTACTTGGGGAAGCAGAGTTGGAAAGGCACCTCCAAATGAACATTTCCCACTATGCTTTGTTCAGCCTAGTGTCAACAGCCCAAGCAATGATGCTTCCATTTCTATCAGTATTTATTCCACTGTTTGATATTGTTAGATTCAATCTGAGCAGCCCTTAGTACTGTTTCACTACAGTTTTCTTTAGCTGTCATTTTAGGAGTCAGAGGATACCGTCAAAAAGTAGCGTGTTCATTTGTGATAGGAATGCTTTCCCAGAAAGAAATGGGCAAACTGATTTGTGTCATGACCACAGTCAGGATTGCAGTAGTTTCCTATGGATCAGTAGTGAATTTGGGATTAATTAATTGTTCACTACACCTGTCTGTACCTTAAAGTTTTGTCATAATACTATTCTTTTTAATTGTAATATTTTTTTTCCGTTATTCATTCTAGTATAGGAACATGTCTGAAATCTGCAGCACTGACATTTCTGTGTGTTCTTATTCATGTCTTGGTAGCTTTTAGAAGATGTCTCTGTTTCCACTCTCACTGTGACCTGCATCAAATTCACATCCTGGTGTGGATAAGGCAGATGCCCTGGACTTACCTGTGTCAGCTCACATACATACACATATCCTTCAGGGTGGTTGTGGGTGGGATCTGTGAAGAATATGAAAATTTCTGTCCATTGGTTACAACAGGATACTAACCTATTAACATGGACTGTATATCTCATTTTTGGGCAGCTAAGCACAGGTGAAAAGAATTCCACCTTAACTGAAAGGTGTTTTCACAGTGAGGAAACGTGGGCTGAGCTATTTCAGACTTGTCAGCTGCTCAGTGCCTTCAAACCTGCTGGTGGTGGTTCCCACAGAACAGTTTCTCCTGGCAGAGCAATTGTCTCCAGTGCCAGTGAAGAAATGCAGGGCGCACTGTAGGTATCCTGCAGCAACAGTAATTTATGATTTGACCTATAGATAAAACCCATTTTTACTACAATTTTAGATTGATGCAGTCCATTTGCACTGTTGTTCATTTAGACTCCAATCACTCTGGGCTCTGATGGAAGAGAGGTGAGCTGAGCACATCATCAGGAGCCAGCAACCCCTGACTTCTCACTGCATCTCTGGCTGATGCAGTGGTTCCTTACTATCATTATTAACTCTTTGCAAGAGATCCCACATCTTGCTGGGCTTTTCCCATCTGTACAGGAGCAGCCAAGCCCTTCAGTGTCTCTGTGCTTTGCAAAGTGTCAAGAACAGCACCCAAAGAAATGCACAGATTATTTAGTATTATAAATCACTTTGCTGACAGAAAGCACAGTGATAAGAGCTCTAACTATTAGTAACTATTAGGCCTAACAAGTGTTATGTCTATATCAAAAGCAGTCCCACTGGGGAGTCATAGTATCACACAGGTTGGAAAAGACCTTCAAGATCATCAAGTCCAGCCACCAACCTGACCTGCTGAGTGCCCTCAGTGACAATCAAGCCCTGTACTTTACTAAAATGATGAAAGGTTTCTAAAGTGAATTTTAAGGGACTGGGAAAACTTACATAATATAAGGCCTTTTCTAAGCAATGCACCTGTGTAAGTCAGGAATGGGGAAAAGAACTTGCCAGCTGGACAAGGCAAGAAAATATTTGTTTCTTTCTGAACAGTCTGACAGCAGGACTAGCTGCGCACTCCAGAAGAGGCAGATGGAGGTGCCTGGTTTTACTTTGAAGGCATACTCATGCTGGTGGCTTCAGGATGTGAGATTCTGCATCTGGAAGAGGGAGGTTTAAGGCAGAACAATAGCACTGTTTTTGACCTGTCGTAGTGAGGACTCTCTTGCTGAGAGAGAAGAAAAAAGACTGCCACCACTGTTCCTAAATTCCCCCTGATCCTCCCTCTTCACATTGAACAAGCTTAATTTTCATTCTGCAGGCACCCAGCCTCACTTCCAAGCTTTGTACCCAAGCAGGTGCCAGATTACAGCCATTGTGGGATGTGACAGAGAGCACAGTGGGATCAGGCTGATTATAGTCATAGGAATTTGCAAGCTGTTAAAAACATTGGAGAACATCCCCACTGCAGAAAGAAAAGGACTAATTGATGCACTTTAATTGGTTCTGTTATTGGAGTTAGAAGAGCAACAGTAAGCAAACCTTATTATTTGTTACCTTTTAACATTTCTTTCTTTTTAAATCTCACTGCAGTGCACAGTAAGACTAAGTACATCTAGTTTCTGTGCACTAGATGAAGCTGCCCAAGTGAGGCATGGAGGCACCAGGTATTTGTTAAATTTACTGGATGCACAGTCTTATTACTCTTAGTGCAGATTCATTGGAGATTCATACTATAATATAACTTCTGATATCATGCCTGTATGTTTCCAAAGCTGCAACCAATTGGATGGCTGAAAATGGAAATAGAGAGAGACCAGGCTGCAACTCCTATGCTGTAAGTTTGAACCTAATCATGAGCTAAAATAACAGAAAATTAGTTTCAGGGTTGCTTGGTCTTCCCTTCCCTTCCCTTCCCTTCCCTTCCCTTCCCTTCCCTTCCCTTCCCTTCCCTTCCCTTCCCTTCCCTTCCCTTCCCTTCCCTTCCCTTCCCTTCCCTTCCCTTCCCTTCCCTTCCCTTCCCTTCCCTTCCCTTCCCTTCCCTTCCCTTCCCTTCCCTTCCCTTCCCTTCCTTTTTTATTATTTATTTGTGCTATTTGTCTTCTCAGTAAAAACGTAGTCATGTCTGAGAAATATTCACTGCATTTCACAACCTGTTCGAATATTTAAAGCACAAAAGAGCACAAAAAATGAACTGTTGTTTCCCACTGGCAACCCTTTCCCACAAATCCATTAGTGACTTTTCAATAGACAACAACCAGGTGCTTTGTAGAAGGTGCATAAGAAGAGATATTCTTAAGCCAAATAGTTTGTTATTCCATTTAAGAACATAGACATAGAGACACTCCACATGTTTCAGTGGGCCAGTGCAGAGCCATAATCCAGTTTTTCACAGACATTCACTTTGTATACTGCTCTTATAATAATTCTAAACCTTCCCTATTTGATGTCTGACTTGTTCCAGCTTGACTCGAAACTCCACAAATTCATCCATGGAGAGAGCATGTAGGTGAAACCAAAGTCAATCTAAAAGAGTTCAGGACTGTGTTTTCATTCAAAATCTTAAACAACTATTCACATTTGGTCAGCCTTCAGAAACCAAGACAGTGAGCCTGAAACAGCGTGACTAGAGAAGCTCTAAAGCACTGCTGCTGGTCATGCCCGTCTCATGCCAAGGAGAGGAGCCAGAGACTGCAAAGTGGCAGCTAGGGAAATTGCAAGAGGAAGCAGCTCATCTTACTCAGTTCCCTCTCAGCTGTAGCAAGTGAGTCATCCTTGAGACAGGCTACTTTTCCAGTGTTGCTTGTAGATGGTGGGGAAAGCTATTTTCTCTGTTGTCTCCCACTGTGAGCAGAGCTACCAAGACCTTGAGAGTTGCACAAGGCTTAAGAATGAGGCAAGTATGCTTTCTCTCTGCAAAGGTGACTTTGTACACAACTGTCTGCATATAGAATGGTCCTAGAGCACAATGTATTTCATTAATGTACTCCATACTGATACTTTAAAGCAATACTCAACAGTCAGGTACAAAATCCTCCTTCAAACACAGGCTACCTGATGAGAGTCTATTGCTTGATTGAATGGCAGCAACACTCAATCTTGGGGCCTTCAGCACAACTGGTGCTAATTCCACATCCCTCACTCCTGTGATAGCATGCATTAGGTACACTAGTGCACTGCGATGAGCTTACATTATAAAGAAGAAAAGGTTCAAAGCCCAGACTATAAATATAGGGCTCTTGGACCACATGGAACAGGTAGCCAGGATCTCAGTCTCTTTCTGTCCTCAGTGCTTGACAAGCCAGCAAGGGAAGGAGGCAAATTGGCTGCAGCCCTTCCCATGCTCTTACATGGCCTTGGCACCAGGGCAGTGTGGAGGATGCTGCTGCTGCCTGAATCATCTTGAAATGTTTAGGACCAAAACTGCTGACTAGAAGAAAGCAAACTGTATGGATCTGTATGTGCATTGGCATGTGAGTTCATTCTTAGAATCACCAAGGCTGGAAAAGACCTCCAAGATCATCTAGTCCAGCCATCTACCTACCACCAATATTTCCCCACTAAAACATGTCTCTTAGTACAACAGCTAAAGGTTTTTTGAATACCTACAAGGAAAGTGATTTCACCACCTCCCTGGGCAGCCCATTCAAGCACCTGACCACTCTTTTGGAGAAGAAATTTTTCCTAACATCCAACCTGAATCTCTCCTGGTGCAACTTGAGGCCATTCCTTCTAATTCTATAGCTAGTCACACAGGAGAACAGGCCAAAATCCATCTTGCCACAACTTCCTTTCAAGTAGTTGTAGAGTTCAGGCAGTTGACTCTTCATATGAGAAGAGACCTGGAGAGATATTCCAGTCAAATCTTTGCTCTACTTCAGAACAGAGCTTTTCAACTCATGGCAGGGGTGTCAGGACTGAAGCCAATACATTCTAGAAGAATTTTGGCATTAGTGAAATTTTCTTTCTTCAAAATCACTTACCATCTTGAAAGATCATTTCTTTTCATGGGGGAATCTGTTAACAGCCTATACTCCATTTCTGACAAAATCAACTGCTGTGATTGTGAGTTTCGTTATATCTCCCAACCAGAGCAAGACTGACAACTATTTCTATAAAACATCAGAAACACAATTATTAGAGGTAGGGGGAAGGTTCTGGTCTGCCATGAGAGGCAGCAGCTTTACTTTTAGCTGAAAGTACTGCTGGGCCAATTAAAATGATCACAGAGACTCTGCTCCTTCATATTATAGGAATGCCCTTTCAAAATGCACTATGACTTTTGGCAGCACATTTTGCCCGTGGGACAAATGCCTGTAAATTAAATATACAAGAGTTCAGTTTTTGAGATTGGAAGGAAGATTGAAACAGTCTGGGGTGGCCTGTGCTCTTATATACCTTTATTAAACTTGGAAAAGCCAAGGAGGCATGCTAGCTTTTCAGCATGCTCCAAGCTTTGCAGGGCTCTTGATGGGCTGCTGCTGCTTTTCTGAAATGCTGCAAGACACAGATGGGTCAGACACAGCAATATTTCCATTTACTTTCAGGATATGGAAGTAGCATTTCCCTGTGCTCCCTAGGGTTTGCACTTCTACTAAATGACAGTGCAGAACATGCTATTAGCAGAGATGCCAAAGCCTAGCTAGTGCCTGACACCTTAACCTCCCTAAGAATTATATTAAAGTAGTGGAAAGATCTACCACGGTCTTTATTTGGGAACGGCAGGAACTTCTGCTACAGCAGATGAGTGAGTGGGTCAGAAAAGATTGCTATATACAGCAACTGTCAGATGAAATTTGTTGGCTGCTCAGAATTTTTTTTTCTGACCGTTTTTCCAAATGCATCTTAAGCTTCATAGCACATAAAGTGGAAAGGTGACTAAGACTACTATGCATTCCAATGACCTGTTTGATTTTAATATACAGTTAATTTCCTTAGCCTTTTGCCTTGCATTGGCACCCCATGAAACACTGCTAAATTGCAATTAAGGCATTTGAAACAAGGACAGAGGGGCACAGGATGATTTTTACACCACTGGTGAACTGCTATGTTCTTTCCAATGAGGGCTAGCTAGGGATGCTGCTACCAGCCTTTTGCTTAGTGCCAGAATACATCTGCACTTCAGTATTTTATCAGTGCAATTGATATGGCTCCTAGGCTATTTACACTGCAGTTAGCATTGGGTTAGATTATGTCAATAGTGACTGTCGACAGGGAGCTGCACTGGGTACAGCAATAAGCTTGCTGTCAATTTTTGGGAGATGGATGTTGAAAGCAGACAATTTTGATCAAGAAAAGGGATCTTCACCTGTTCCTTATAACCTCACAAAACCTACCAGCTGGTGAAGGGCCAAGAACAGGTAACTCTTTAAGATCTGAGGAAAAACAAGCAGGAACAGGAGAGTAGTAAGCCTGCTTCAGACTAATGCCCTGTAAAAGAGGGAAGAGAATTGTGGGACCTATAAATGCACAGACTCTGGCTCAAGTGGTACAAAAACAGGAGTGCTGCAAAGGGGCAGGGCAGTGCCTTGGCAGGCCACAGGCACGCAGCACATTGGAGAGCCAGGCTGAGGAGACACTGTGGTCAGTACAAAGATGTTTTCTGACAGAAAGTAACAGAGGTATTTTAACATCCACGCAGAGAAAAAAATCACCCAATACAGCCTACTACAGAGAAGTCCATTGAATTACATCTACCTACCAAAGCTGAGCCAACATTTCTGTGAGTCACTCCTGTTGTTTCCCAGTGTGCACGGCTCTCATGAACTCAAGGTCGTGCTGTCTGCCTGGGTCAGCACTGAACAAATTTCTCACTGCCAGCAGCTCTGAGCTAGCCTTGCTGGAAATTCCAGCATGTCATTCAGGTCCATTTCTCCCATAGCTTTGCCTTTCCCTTACCATAAATCCAGAGAATTTCAGTGATAACTTTCTCTTTCACCTTACAGTATTTTGGTAGCTTTTGCTTAGGGCAGCTTTTTTGCTACAGAGAACAGTTAAAAATAATCTGAAATGAATTACACAGGCCCATGCACACACCAAGTCAGATTCTTCTCAACTGAAGGAATTTTGACCATCTGGAAAGAAAAGAAATTAACTTTTATATTTACATCTGTTTGCTCATATATCAGGACACTGATCGTGTAGTTTGCAGCTGCTGTGTAGATGGAGTACAGTATGTGCTGCTGCATTTTCCTAGTCTTAAAGTTCTCTAATGCAATCAGGTCTGCTGTGATCTGTGGGTTGTGTGGCATTCCAGAATAAAAATGAGAGCCAGTTGCTTTACTATTTTGGTTGGATTAGCATTGAAACTATTTGGAGGGTTTAACACAGGAGCATTTAATTGTTCCCAGTCCTGTTGTTTAAGGCAACATTTACAAATTATTTCAGTGTTTTTCTGACTGTGTTCTTCAGGGGCTGAATTTTCTGGAGGATGCAAAGGTGGGAGAAAGCTGTGTGCCATCACCTTGCTGTGTGTGTTAGCTGCTGCATGCCTGGGTGTGACGTTTGGTACTCACTGCTTTCAAACTATGTTCCCTGCAGCATCATGAAGTCTCCTGTAGCTCGTATTTTTAAAACAAGTTTGGCAGTAATTTTTTGTTTTTCTCTGTGAAGAAAATGGATTGAGGTAGGCACTCTGTGAATGTCAAAAACTTTGAGACAGGATGGCTCATGAACTCCAGATCTCCTCTGTACCTGCTCCCTCTTCTAGCAAGGGTGGTGGGAAGCTTGCTGGGCTACAGAGCTCTCTATCTCTTTGGCTCTGTAGGCCTTGTTTACCCAGCCTCCTGAAACAAGGTCTGTCCAGTTAAATGTTCTTTACTGCTTGGATGCAGAGACGGATTTTGGGGGACAGGCAGCTTTCTCTCTTCTTCCATTTCCAGTTTGTTGAAGCTTCACCAACACTTGACCTTCACCATCCATGCATCTCTCCATACTGTAGGCCTTAGTCCAGCCTGGCCCAGTCTGTCATGGGGCTGCACATTCTGTGTCACCTTAACATCCTTGTCTTTCCTATATCATCATGAACTTCGGAGATAGCTGGGACACATCACCTGGCCATGCTGCTGGATTTGCAGTTAGCCAGCATCAGGTCCTGCCTGGTGGCTGGCACCCACTTGAGCAGCTCTTTCAATTTGGGGCAGGGAGAGAGGCAGTTCCTGCTCTTTTTGGGATGAGCTGGGTGTACTGGTTACAGTGAGGCAAGCGGCTCCAGGCAGACAAGATCAAACTGTCAGCAGCACCTGGGACTGCCTTGAGCGTGGGCCTGGACTTTGACACTGCTCCTTCGAGCAGCCTTGAGAGGAAGAGAGGGAGGGCGGTGGTGAGACCAGCCCAGCGGCCTCTTGCTGACTTGACACAAACATGTTTTCAAGTCCTCGGTGTGGCTGGCAGGGTACATGCTGTCCTGTCATTTTGCTGCTTCTCTCTCTGGAGAATGTGGGAGCAACGCCAAGAGAGGCCGCTGCTGCCTCCTGCGGCCCCTATGTACACAGTGTTTTTGTTGGGGGAAAAAAAAGGATGGAAAGCTGTAAGCAGAACAAAGGAGCCAGGAGCTAACGGCTGAACAGCAGCCATGAGTTTCCTGAAGGTTGTTTTTAAGGTTTGTAATCATTCTCTCCTTGCTTGCAGCAGTGTTTTGTGTCCTTTTATCTAGCACCAGCGGCAAAATTGCCCTCTCCTTCAACCCACTCATTCGCTTCCAAGTGTCTAGTGACTATGGGAGGCACGCTTGCTTGTTTAGGCTCCCAGCCCCAAACAGCTGGAATAATCTTCTAACCTTATTGAAGCAGGCCCTCACATTGTTCATGTTTTGGACACTCTTAATCCTTTATTCTAAAAAAGCCTCAGCTGTATGAGATGAGCACCAGCTGTGGCTGGCCACTGCCATGTGCTGTGCCCTGTCCTTCTGACTCCAGGTGCAGACAAAGCCCTTCTATCCCAGCAGAGCTCATGGTGGCATGAACACAAAGACAAGCTCCTTGTTCTGCTGGACAGGGATGCTCTTGCCTCTCAAAGCAAGCAGCAGCTCTGCATCTAAGCTTCCCGTTTTGTACAGTCTACAGGGAGATAACACCGTAAGACCAGACTCTTTCCTGAGGTTATACTCTAAAGGACTCAGAAGTGAGTATGCTTCTTGTCTTCTAGAGACCTTCAGGAACACATGCTGATCAGCAGCTCAAGCTATTTTGGCTCTGTTCTTGATCCACTGATGTGAACTGGAAACTTGCCATTGATTTCAGTGGCTGTAGAGTGAGCAAAAATTAATTGTCACTACTCTATTGTTCAACATTTACATTGGTTAGTGTGCTGATCACATTATGTTATACTTTGTACTGACTGAAAATGAGAAAATAAAGGTTTAGTGTACGTTAGAATCATGTTACAAAGAACAGAGCTCATTATGGAAATCAAATCAGCAGAAGTTCCCAAACCAGATTAGAGGCAGAGTATTGATATTTTACCTATATTCTTACAAGTGAGAACAATTGAATAACTACTTCTGGAAAGTATTATCTTCTTAAAAAAGAAGTTTTATAAGTGAAAACTTAATATGACATACACAAATATACTTTGATTATGCTAGAAATGTCTTAAGGAGAAAAAAAAAAACAACTTGCTGCATTAACATAATTCAAAGAAAAAGTAAAGCAAAACCAACAGCTCTGCCTGACTCTCCTGTCTGTTCTCATGAAATGAACTGACTGCCCCCTGACAGTTCATGCTGCTGAGGACAGAACTCTCATTTCCTGTAGTAGTGGCTGTATTCATTCCTGGAAGGAAATAGGAGGATCTGTGGTTCTTTTCTGCTCTGTTTGACTGCAGTGGTGTAGATTTAAAGTCAGGGCACATCTTTTCCCTTAGCATCAATGCTCCCAGGTGTAGAATATAATTCCATTGCAGAGCAAAGGAGAAGGCAACAAGAGGTCTTCAGAGAAGGATAAAAACATCTCTTTCATCAGCTCTGAATGCTAATCTCTATAATATAATTTCTGGGGTCTGCCTGCAGCAGTTGGTGGTGATCCAGTGAATAGCTTTGCCATTTCTCCAGCAGTTTTAACATGGTTGTTGTCACTGGAGTATGCAGAAGGTGAATTTTATTTTTATTGTTTTCTTAAGTGAACTGATCATCCAGTGGCCTTGAAAATTCATCAGAAGCTTTTGGCAGTGCACCATTCCCATCCTCCAGCCACAAGAGATAAGCGCACAGGGTGCAGGCTGGCACCCAAACAGCAGTGGGGAGCGCAGGGGAAAAAGAAGGAAGGATCCCCAAGGCCCTGCACACGGAGTGATTTGGACTAGTGGTTGTTTCTGGGCAGGTCCACAAATGGTACAGATTATGAGAACTTGAGTCTCCCCAGTCAGATTTTCAGAATGAAGCTTTCCTCATCATGTACTTATGTAAAACCTGAAGTGAAGCCGATTAGAAACAAAGGAAAGCTGTCAAGTGAGTTCAGACGGTTTTATGTCAGCTCCTAACAAAGCACAAACAACCTCTTCTGCGTCAACAAAAAAACACTAAGTTTTATGCCTGAGCAAACAGCTTCCTATGGTCTGTGAAGCAATGACACGTACCCATTAATATCCAGAGAGGCATCAACTACCTGAACGACCCCGTCACAAAGGCTGAATTCCTCCAATAACACCCTCTGCAAGCAGGGGAGTGGCTGCAAGCCACCAATATGCTTTGCAGTGCATGTTATGGACTGAAAGGCATGCTACCCCAATTGAAGGGAAGGGCAAGGAACCCTGCCAAGTATTCTGCCCCGTGTACCAAATAGTTTGTTAAAAATCAACCAGAAGTGTCATGGATTGCAGTGCTTCTAGAAAACAGGGGACCACAGGCACAAGAATGTACACTCAAAAAGTGCTTTCAGTGCATCTAGTTTCTCGATAGTCTTAATAATCAGCATCAATTACAGCTAATTCCTAATTTTCTGTGTAGTCATGATAGTTATCAAGTAATTGGGTGTCCCAGGCAGAGGCAGCATGGCTCCAGAGGGCTGCAGAATCTTGGGCAGAGCTCTTAGGTGCTTGCATTGCACAGGCCTCATTGCCTGCTGCTGTTGTGAGGCTCTGCAGCCAGCCCAAACCCCCAGCTGACACAGCTCTGCAGTGCTCCTGCTGGCATCTGCTGCAGAATAAATATTGTCTGGGATTTTCCATCATCTGTCTGCTAGCCAGCAATGACAGTGGTGACGCTGTTTAGAACGCCGTGTATTTGCAGCCTCCCACAGCCATCCAGAATTAGCAAGGGAGTTTGACTCATTTACCTAAACAGACACATTTGCTGATACTTGAGAAAGCCAAGAGCATCCATACAAGGTATTTGCATGGGCCTGGCAGAGCTGACAAAGGACCTGGGACAGATCTCTCTTCTTCTAGTGCAACAGATGGGAGACAAGTGGAATGCACCAAATCTTGCATGGCACTGGTTTCTATTTTTAGGCAAATAAATGGGCTGGGAGTCAGCTCACAGCTGAAGTCATCTGAGAATAGGTGCCTGCATGTGCCCTGAGCACCAAGGATCCCATCACAGTAATTGAGTTGTCTGAAGATGAGAGAACTATTCAGCTGGCTAATAGGTATCTACTTTAGGATGAGAGCTTTCTGAGGTCCTCAGGAAATATCAGCTCTGGTCACCAGAATGGGAGCTTAGTCAACTCCCTCATATGTACATGAGTACTTATGTAGGGCTGCGATAACACACTGTACTTGGTGTGCTGAATCTTCTGCCAAAGCTCTCGGCTTTAAGCACAGAAGGCTCAACCTGTAAACAAAAGGGGCTTGGAGCATCTCATACATGAAGAAAGGCTGAGAGACCCAGGGCTTGGATAAGAGAAGACTGAGATCTCATCATTGTTTGTAAGTATGTAAAGTGCAGGAGACAAGTGGATGGGGCCAGACTTTTTTCAGTGGTGCCCAGCAATAGAACAAGGCAATGGAAAAAATCCCAAGAGACAGGAAGTTACTACAAAAAAAAAAGAAGAACTTTTCTACTGTTCAGAGTGACAGAGCAGTGGTACAGGCTGCCCAGATGTTGTGGAGTCTCCTTCTCTGGAGATACTCAAGTCCTGTCTGGACACTTTCCTGCATAACTTACTGTAGGGAACCTGCTTTAGCAGGGTTTTGGAGTAGATGATCCCTAGAGGTCCCTTCCTGCAGTCTTAAACTGCAGAGTCCCTCTCAGCTCCATGAGGATGCACTGCAGCCTGCAATGGTGATCACTCCTCTTACTGTATTTCCCAGAGTCACAGGTCTGTCTGGGTTTTCAATGACACGACTCCCGCAAGGCAGTGGGAGGTTCATTATTTGGGGTGCTACTTCTCACACAGCAGGAAATGAAATCAGTACTTTCCTCTCTTGCCTCTTCCTGCATGAAGTAGAGGAGGGACATGTAAATCTGTGCTAATTCCGCAGGGGGCAATTCACTGCACCCTGATTAGTTGTTTATTCCTAAGGAATATAGAGAAAATGGGGTGAGGAGCAGCTTTGTTAACTTATGCATATTTTTGTACTGGTATAAAAAAATGACACAAAGGAGCTTGAGAATATTCTAAAGTCAGGATTGTGTTCCAGTCTTTTGTTGCTCCATCTGATGTTTGAGATGGCAAAAAAGAATTCAGACTCCCTGCAAGAATTTTCTGCCCTTCCTTCCTGTAAAGTGAATGGAGAGATGCCCTGTTCTCTGTCTGTTGAATGAAAGGAGGAGCAGCATCTGACCAGGTGCTGCATAATATCATTCTGTCCTGAACATGCATGCCAGCACAGCGCCCCTTTTATTCCTATAATACAGAATTGGGATACAGGAATTTGAATTGTGTTGACAACTTCTCGGAAGGGCAAAATCAGACATCAACAGAAAAGTCCCTTCCACTTCGCACTGCAATGACTCTCCAGTGCCCCCACCAATTAGCTGAGCCAAGAAATGACAAATGCCAGTCTCTACATTCTGTTTACCAAAAAGGACTTAATGGCAGAGAGTTATTGGGGTTATAACCTGATTACTCAGATCATCAGCACCACTACATGGAGAACAAGTTGTTTTTCGAGTCCAGTAGTGCTCCTTATCTAGGATATCAAGGCCTATTTCGTAATAAAGCTATGGAAGGGACATTACCACACACTGAGGGCAAAGTCTGGTGTATTTGAGAGCTTGGTGAAGTGATAGGAAAGAAATGATAATTAACAACTCCTTATCAGGCAACAGAGAAATTAAATTGGAGGGGTGCCCAAAGCACTAGCAACAGAATCAGTGTTAAGCATTTTATCTAGCAACCTGGAACAGAAAACACTGGATGTTTTGGTGTTATTTCTGTTGACTTCAGGAACCTTTGTAAAGTCCAGATCAAAGGTAAAGGGCTGGGAAGTGCAACATCTGCTTATCTTCTGTGAAACCAGAATGTAATTCAGCCATGACTAAACTTGGCAATTTCATTGCACCTCTGACATGCTGAAAGCAAGCCGATCACAGTACCGCCAGGGTTTGCTGAGTCAGGAGTTGGGTGCATGGCCTCTTGCACTCAATAAGCTTATGTGTAGGAAGAAAAAAAATTCCAACTTCTGGAGCCTTCTAGGCAGCAGAACTTGGATGAAACAGATTGCCTGAGAACAGCATGAGGGAGATCATGCATTATTGCTAGAGTCTGGCTTGTTGCAGGCTGCCCACAGCTGCAGCTTGCCCAGCTCACAGCTGCATAGCACACACCCTAACAGTTAGGCCATTTTACTAAAATTCAGGCAAAAGCAGTATATTGTTGGGAAAACACAGATCAGTGAAAGAACCAGTTGCACAGGACTGTGTAGTTGCAGCAGACTGCTTTGTCCAATAACCATAGTTCCATTCTAAACCAGCCCTTAAAATCCAGTTGGCCAGAACTATACAGCATATGTTTTGTGCAAGGGAAGAGATAGTCACCTAGATTTTCCGTGGGAAGCCTTTACGTAAGTGCAGTTTTCAGGAACCTTCATTTGGCAGTGAAATAGTTTGATTTTTGCCCACAACTGCTGGGCAGCAGTGGTGTTGGGCATGACAGACAAGTCTGTCACTTACCCATTTGGCTTTTGAAACCACTCCTTTTGAGACTGTCACTGATTTATCTTGTGCAAGTTGCTTGTTTCTTATTTTTTCCTCTATTAAGACTTCAAGATTACTTGCATACCCCTATTCTGCAGCTAGGAATCTGCAGAGGCAGGATGAATTTTTGTAGGCAAGACATTAGTAATTAAGTCTGTAATAACTGATTACAAAAAAAGAGTCACATCAGGCAAGACAAGCATCAGGAGTTAAAAATCAAATGCAAGTAAATTGAAACAGATCAATATGATCACATTGAAAAGAATTCCTTAATTCACAGAATCACAGAACGGCCAGGGTTGGAATGGACCTCAAGGATCATGAATCTCCAACCCCCCTGCCACATGCAGGGCCACCACCTTCTCATTTAATGCTAGACCAGGCATGGTACACAGTAACTTGTGTCAGCAAACGAGAAGAAGTTTTCATGGTAACAAAACTGAAGCTTAAAAAGCTGTTTTAACTGCAAGTTTCTTTACAATCTTAAGCTACATCACATATGGCATGTCTGATGTCTCTTGAAACTCCACATTGGCCTACACTTGCAGTATACTTTAACAGAAATAAAAATAGTAGACAATCATTAGAAAGATTTTATTACAAAATTTTAGTATCAACAAACATGTAGAAGGTTTAAAACTAGCTCTATTTCCAGAAATAAAAATTCAGTAAAGGCTGAAAAAGATAAGTGTTATCTAGGCAGATAGCCCTTAACAAGTTTTTAATACTAAAGGAGACTCCATAAGGTTTCCTTAAATGCTACACACATCTGTTTTCATTGTATGTTCTGCATATACAACTTCAAGATTATACTTATCCAGAAAGCTCCTATTTGCAAGCACTATTACAGACATTTTTACAGCACTCACATGCTTCAGATGCTTTTAAAAATAGACATTACAGCTTCGAGCTGCAGTAGCTGAAGTTATGTTACAGATCTACAGTCTATCACAAGATCGTAAATCACATTCGAGCATTACTGAGTGCAGACAAAGAGGTATTATGTTTACTTAAAAGTAACTATCTAGACATATTTTGTGACCTTATATTCAATACAAGGTCAGAGTATTCAAGTATATTATGGCAGTGAAAGCAGTTTTTTCACACCTGTATTTTCTAGACAAAGATATTTCAGTTTTGTTATCTATTTCATTCACTGAGTGAGTGAAAATATTCCTGAAATGGTGACCTTTGGTGATTGCAGCTTATTCACTGGGGTAAGAGTTGCCTCAATGCAGTATTTAAGTCAATATGCTCAGTAATTATCACCATTACTTCTAAACTGCCAATTTGAAATAAATGAACAGAATACTACTTTATTTTCCACTGAGAAATCTACCCCCAAAAAGCTTTTAGAACATGGAAGGTAGATCTAGCTTTCTCTTACTGCTATTTAAAAAGCATTTGCTATTCACAGTAGAGCGCGGAGTAGATTTCTGCCCAATAAATGCAGATCTGCTTTAGAAAACTGTCAGTGACTGAGCAGAATGCTTTAAATACTGTATTTGCATCTTCCTTCCAAGAATCATTTACACTTAAGATAATGATGCTGGTTAGTTAATAACAATTCAAGTAACATTATACACCCCTAATGAACCTTGTTGACTGCCCAGTTGAGAAATTTCCATTACTTTGAGTAAATTCCATTACTATACTTATGAGGAGGGGGAAAATATCCACAAAGATGGGAAAGGTAGCAGCTTACTTAATTGACCATTTTCTCAACAGCTCTCTCCCACTAGCACTCCTCCTGTGGCAATTCCCCTTCTGTTGTACATAACTTTTATGAAGATTTTTATCGATGCAGTTGATATTTTCAGTCTCATTTCCTAAGACCTTTCACTACAAAGGACAGTTCTCAGAACATTCTACTCCAACACCACTCTTCCTAAAAACCTAACAGATTTCAGTGCCCATCACAGCTCTTAAGGTGTCAAATCCCCATATATTTTTAGACAGTGTGGTCCAATACATAGTTGACAAAGATGGTAATAGACAAATTTTGGTTTAGTGCACTGAACCCACTGGTTATCTTACAGACTGACAAAAAAGAATCACAGGATAACATTTTAAATATGTTGTTTCCCATGTCACGCCCATATAACACAGCATCAAAACCTTTCATTTCAACTTGCATATCTGACTTCAGTTCCTGGAAAATCCTAACTTGCTTGGCACATACTTCCCTGAGCACTGAGATATAGGCAAGATGTAAGTCAGCCTCATGACTGTTAATACCAAGTTACTTCATTGAAATCTCTCTTCTTCGTTACCTTATGCACAGGAGTCTTGCTTCACTAGCTTTTCCATCAACAGCTTGAAGAAACACAAAATGAAGTGTAACTCAGAGCAAGGCATCACTTAAGAATGATTACTGGAATATCGGATTGCTTCTTTTGTTAAGACATGACTTCCTTACATGTGGAAAACACTTTCTTACCAGGGCTCCCTCCCTCCTTCCCAGTCAGGATCTATTTGGATGATGTTTATAACATGGCAGTCTTATAGCAAGGTGAAAGGATATTTTCCAGGTGTTCTAAATGCAGCTTTTAATACAGGTACATCTACCTGAGGAGTTCTGTAAAATGAGCTGCTGATATCTATTCTAGGAGAAAGATATATACCAGCTTAACTGACTTTTTTTTTTATCAGTCTCAAAATTCAAGCATTAGACAGGATTCAAATTGCACACCTCTACCACATAAAGTCTTTGATCATAACAAAAATAGCCTGAGTTTCCTCTATACACATATCCCTTCTTCAGCCTGAAGTTCACAGCAAGACTTTACGTTTAATGTATACAGCCTAGGCTATAACATCTTTAGCTTCTTCCTCTTCTGCCAGTCCTGCAACAGAAGAATTTGCCTGTTTGGAGGTAGATGAGTACTTCCAAACACTAGTCTCTGATAAGCCAGCTTGATCCCTTGGATGCCTTTGATATCCACTTCCCTTCAGAGAGCTGCAGTCTGCTTTGGGCCTTTACTTGGGATGCACCAGTCATCTGCCTCTGAAGTTGTTTGGTAATGTTTGGAAGCAGATTTGTTAAAAACCGGAAGTTTTTCTACTGATTCTGTTGATAGGGCCTAAAAAGAAATAGAAATTACACTGAGAAAATTCATGCAGTATACATCAAGGCTTAATAAAGTGACACCACAAAATAAATTTACACAAGCATTTCTGTAAAAGTTAACCTACTCTAGTACCTAAGTTCTCAACCTAAGTTTTGCAGAACAAATGCGTAGCATCAGATCATGTTTATGCATTCGTATAGCTGTAAAATTATTCTGTAACCTGTTTTCAAAACAACCTTGGAGGCACCAGAAAAGAAATACACAGAATTACAGAGAAACTTCAAGATGTGATCTTTTCCTACATATTCTGCAGCTAAGGGCTTATTCAGACTCTTTCTGAATTTGTTTACATAGACTTTCTTGTCAGAGTGAAGAACAAACAGTAAGGGAAGCAAAATATCTGCTACTCACATCTCATTTCCGTTACTTCATTTTACCCCTGTACTTTCTATTCTATAAACCAGGTGACACCAAATCTACCTAACAGAAGAATCTCTGAATTTGATTTCAAGCTCTCATCAGTAATTATTCAAGATACTTAGCTGTATCTTGAACAACAAAAAGAAAGCAACAGCTTGTTTAAACATACTGGCATTTCTCTAAAAAAAGTTTTCCTATTCAGAGAATGGGAATTCAGAGAATTCATTTACCTTTAATATGATATTGAAGTAGTCACTTCACTACATTAACAGTGGTTATCAATGTTTATTTAGTTTTACACAATCAAAACGTACCTTCAAGTAGATAATAGCATCTGTTCCATAGCCACATATGGAGTAAAGATTTAAATCTCCTTGGAAGTATTTGGCATATAGACGGGAAATTGGCAAGCCATATCCAAAGCCAGCCTAAAAAGTACAGTACAAAATGAATTGTGTTAGTTTTTATGACTTAGAAATAAATAGCCAAAAAATTTTCAGAGACCTTAGACTTCAGAAGTCCTTTGTATCTTCTAATAAGAGAAAGTACTTCTAATCAGTTTAATATAAAAATTGAGTATTTAAAAAAAAACTCCATCAAGGAGGGAAAACGTAGATATACTCAAGTCTTACTTTCATGTATTATACTTCTGTGTTTTCCTTGTCCAGTTTTCACTAGTACAGCTTGATTAGTGTAAGTTTTTTACTAGTAGATAACTAAATGTATCCCATTATGCTTGCCACTGTAAAGGCAGCACTTCTAGTAAGTCTGATGACTGAGTGGGAGTGACAATCAAGTAAATTATTGTCATTGGAGTAGAAGAAAAATCAGATTAGGAATATGTTTATACTTTTAAAGGCACATCCATTGAGCTAGATATTAAATTTATTTCATAGAATGTTAATTCTTATCTATGAGGCTCAATCTTTGCATACTCTGCAAAGCAGTAGGGTAGACATAACACACATTATTTATTATTAACCTGCCCAATACTTATAGCAACTTCAGTACTGAAATCATCTTACAAGAGGAGTTTGCCGACCATCATCCATCCTTGGTCTTGGTGCTGTGGAATACATGTAGCTAAACAGCTGCTCAATTTTCCTTACTGGAACACCACCTCCTCTATCAGAGATCTGATTTAAAGAAAAAATAAAGTTAACTAGGATCATGTACTAAACCCAGTGTTTAAAGTACTGGTATTTAACAAATCCTTCCAACAACAACAAATGCTATTTGTTTCACAGAATATTACTTGTCAGTAATATTTGCAATTAGATAATTGCTCTAGATGTATGCTTTCAACAGAAAGCTCATACATATCATCTTTCATCTGTTGTCATAGAACTTGTGGCAAGTTCTAATGGAATTTGCTGCAGCACATGCAATCATAAGGATTATGTTAAGGCCATATAGTAGATGGTCTATGAGATACCTTAATGGCCAGGTCTTCTTGTCCTAGAACAACTGTTACTTCAACTGGAGAGAGGGAAGGACTGTTCTCTTGAAATTCAACTGTTGCTCTCATTGAATTCTATGGAAATGAAGTTTGCCATTATCAGTGTTGAATCTATGCATTAAAATCAATTTCATTTAATATTTCTACTATGTCACAGAAGCTAAGCTCAGTTACTACCAATTACTACCAGCTTTGGTAAACACTTTGCAACTTGCATAACATAAGGAGAGCAGAAGCTTTCACACCTAAAAACACCTCTACAATTTGAAAGATTACTTTTTTTGAAAGATTAGTTTTTTGCCAACATCTAGCCAGGCAAATCTAAGTTAAATAAACTCACACCCTTTGAAGTCAGTGGGCTTGTGGGGAGAAAACTGAGTTCAGAAGTCACTATAGACTTCCAGAAGTCAGCATCCCAATTTGCAAAACATTAGTTCAGCCCTATTTACTACTTCAAGATGCATTACTTAACCCATAGCAAAACTGCTCTATGGTTGTCACAACCCCATGTACCACTTACTCCCTCTCTACCATATGCTGTCCCAGTTGCTACCACCATGTGAAAGTGTCCAAATATTTTCCTAGCAACTGCCCCACACAGTAAGTTTTTATAAATCCCACTGTTCCATGCAAAAACTCTACAACATTCAAGTCTAGCTAGAGAATAATATTGAAGCTCCTGCTCAGAAAACTGAAGAAAGCAACATATACTGACATACCTTAAAGAGCTCAAAAAGCATGTGAAAAAGATGAGATGGAACATAGACAATGTTAATTGGCTCTCCTGGAAGTTTTCCTAGAGGAAGAGAAAGACAAGTAAGACTTACGAGGGGGACAGTTCTGTTTGTCTTTGGTACTGCATCCAAATTTTACAGTAAGCAAGTTATTCACTAAAACAAACAAGAAAATATTTAAGTTTTGGGTGTTCCCTCCCAACTGAACAATTTTGTTTAGGTAATAATTATCACCAGCTTAGTAATCATTAATTCCATTCCACACGTGAAGGATTTTAGAGGTAAGACACCTGCTCAAGATCCCACATGTTGGCAGCTTAGACTAGAACCTGCATTTGTCAGTCAGTAGACAGACTTCTCCTATCCCAGATACAGAGTTCCTCTCAGCAACTTATTTTATTTTTAAGTACAGACTAGCCTTGTACTCAAATTTGTAAATATAGCTGCAGGAAATCTCATGTTTAAGATGCAGTGATATCTGACACAAGAGCTTAAGTGAGGTGATTGTAACAAAGTACAGAATACCACAAGACAAGTCAAATGATTTGAACCGCTATAGAAGTGAGAGCCTTTTGATTCATTAAAGGCACTGATTTGGCTACAATAAAGAGTAAGACATAAGCCCTCTTCTTACCATTTACTTGATTAAGCTTCAGTTCTGGAGATGTTAAATAGTACTGGTCACATAGCATCTTGGAACTTTGAAAAGCATCTGAAATATTTATTTAAATAAAGCATATGAAATGGAGCATTACATACTGTAAAAGATTCTAATGCATGGCAACATACAACTTCTAACACTTGCTAAGGTGATACAGACTGTAAATCTTTGCTTTACAGGGCATGATAATGCTGCATCCACTGTGTGCACTGGAAGTGAGACTAAACAGAGCATTTCAGGCAAGCTTTCAGCACAATTTGGTGATTCTGTAAAATAGATGCATCTGGGATATTATATACTATTAGGTAGTGCTGATTCCAACACTACAGATTATTTTCACTCCTACCATATCTGGTGGGAGATTCCATTCACTGGAACAGGCTGCCCAGGGAGGTTGTGGAGTCTCCTTCTCTGGAGATATTCAAGACCCACCTGGACACCTACTTGTGTGACCTGGTGTAGGGAGCCTGCTTTGGCAGGGGGGGTGAACTCAATCTCTGGAGGTCCCTTCCAGCCCCTACAATGCTATGATATCTGACAATTGCTAGGCCTGCTACTTTTTTTTAACTGCTACTTTATATATTATATCCTACACAAACTCATGTTTTGATAGACTGTTCTCAGCTATTTCAACAAAAAACTCAACATCTTACACTACACACACTGCCGACCTAAACTATCTGCAACCAAATGCTGATCATGTTAAAGACATCAGAACACTTACCATTCACTACCTCAACAACATCACAGCAAGGATCAATACTTCCAATGTGCCTCGGGTGACCTGATCTGGATTTATCATCAAAAAGAAGGGCTGTTTTGGATGAAAACAAATACTGTACTTAATCACACTTGCTATGCTACAAAACAAATAATTTTATATTAAGAGTATAAACACAGCAGATAATCAGATCAGTACTGGTTATGCCTTTTTAGATTTAAAAAGGCAAGTCTGCTGCCAGTAGATTATGTGCAGTTCAAGATGTAAAGGCTTTTAAAATGTAGAAGAACCTTATCTTCCACATGAGACTTTTCTTTCTAGACTACAGACTAGTTGTAAGTTCTCCCATTACTTTCAGTCAGTGTAACTTTTCAGTGTCTCACAAAGTCATCTGAAACAGATCTCCCTCTGACAGCTCTGAGCTGTGCTTACATTCAGTTGTTTTTCATTTGGTTGAAGGCAGAAGTTGGAACTAGAGGATCTTTAAGGTCCCTCCCAGTCCAAACCGTTCCATGATTTTATAAAGCCTTTCCACAGTTAAGAATTCCTACTTACTGTGTTGGTTCATAAGCATCCGGGTGGAAATGCGGCTCATGTAAAAACGATCCAAAAAGTACTGAATGTTTTGATTGGTGACAGGGTCTACTTTAAACATATCTTTGTATTCAATTACTCCTTGTGCCATTGTAGGGACTACATCGTGATGTCTGTTTCGAACTCTAATTAATGTATCTATAAATCTAGATAAAAAAAAAGTTTTTAAAAAAAGTTATTAGAACATCACTCTAAGACTACATGAAAGCAAGTATAAAGTTATTACCCAATCCAGCAGCACAGATAACTGAAAGAGTCTCAATATGGTTTCTTATTCTATTCTTTTTAAAATTAACTCCTCGCTGACTTAGAATTCTGAGTTTGATATTTTAATATAATCTGCATAATCATTATCCACTTCAAATTTGTGGCATTTTTACTCATTCATAACAGTTTGCATAGAGGGGAATGCAGTTTGCATGAAGGGTTAAGAAACCCCTAGCTGACATCTTAGAAAGAAGCTGGGATTTGACATGAGATAATTTTCGTTGATCTTTTTTTGTTGTGATAGTTTGAGGGGCAGTATGCCCTAGAAACAAAGCTACATAAGCAATACTTCTCATAAAAGACCTTAACTTAATCAGATACTTCTACCTATTTGCTCTGTACTCAGCACTTTATACTAGATTATCAACTTCAGCTCAGGACAATGGTCATTCTGAAGTGACTACATTGTGAGAAATCGAATGTATATTCAGAAGGTCAATAAAATAAACTGAAAGCTTACTCAGATAAGACTTTTTGGTCATCTGGGCTTTTCTGATGGAACTCAACCAGCTCTATTAGACTTTGGATGTACCTATTGAAAACACAGAAGAAACATGCTATCAGTTGATTTTTATTAGTACAAAAAAGATTATCAGTGTCTTGTTCAAGTCATAACTCTTAACAAGTTAGAAATCCAAAGGATCTTCAAAACAAAGCTCCACCTAAGTACAGGAACACAGACAGTCACTTCTGCCTGAATCCTAGAAGTCATGCAAGCCTTCTTGTACTTGCCACCCAGAAAGAAATTTAAAACATCACCATAATAACATTGACTTCTCTTATAATTCAAGATGGTAAAACAGGCATTTAAAAAACAAGATCATCATTAGGAAAGTACCTGAGCAAAAATTTTTCCAGGTCTGATCACCTTTGACACAAGTTAAGTACTTGATCCTCTTTGCTAATGGCATCTGACAGCCTTGACGCATATTGCAAAGGCACAACTGTAGTTTATTAGATTAAGAACAGTTTCTGGATCTTACTCTAATATTTTTGCTCTCTATGCACGTGCTGCAGTTGTGCCAGTAGAACAAGGTTAATTCTGATCCAAATCACTGCCCACTGCAGTGTGGATGTTAACTGAATGATAAACACCTCACAGGTCAAGGCAATTTGTTACAGAATGGAAGTCTTGTTAGCAGTCCCACCAATGAGAGACCCAAACAAGAAAACAGCCTGATCTTACAGTTCCATATAGCTCTGCTCTGTTTTCACATGGCATGCAAACTCTCTCTTCTTGCTTGTTAAGAAGTACAAGCAAGTTTTCCTTGCTACATCAAATTGTTAGCTGAAGAGATTTTTTTATTTTTTTTTTAAAGTTTAACTTCTGCATGCTAGTCGAGGACAAGGTAAAACAGCTTGCAATTCAGCTTTGATGAACAAACTGCATTCCCTGTGTATTTTGTTACTGCCTTCCATTACTCAAACACACCGACAACAACTAAGCTGTTGAAGCCATGTTATTTTGCAGGCTCAGTCCAGGCCATTTCCACTTACCAGCTTTTCACCAACTGCACTGATGGGGTGCTTAGCAATTTATCAGGAAGGAGCTCTATTTCTCTCAGTATGTTCGCAAACCTCACGGGGAGCTCTTGTCGCAAGAATGCAAAGGAAGTCCTTTCACATCCATTAGTCGAGCCTATAAAACAAATCCAAGAACTGCATGTTGAAACTATTTTTCCCCAGCATACAAGTACAAATTGCCACCTTTCCCCAGACTTCAGAACTACACTGACTGCAAAGGAGCATGCGATCAGTGGCCAGTTCTCCTACGTGCATATGCATGTGCTGTGTTTATGTGACAATGAGACATAGCCCGTTCCATATTTGTGCATCTCCTATTTTGACGGAGGGAAATAGTGGTGACGCTGTAATCCTCCCGAAGCAGCTCTCCAGCCTTCGTAAACACGTCGGTCCGACCGTGCCACGTGAGCAGCACAGCTCACCGCTGCCAGCTCCGTAATCGGATCTGGGTACAGCCTGTTCGCTCCCTCAGAACAAACCTAATGACTCCTCCTTAATAACGTGCGCCACGGAACGCAAAAACATCCATCGGCCCGTTACCTACTGCCTCCCACACCCCATTAGCACCCCCAAACACAGTCGCAGCGCCGCCCACCTCCCCTCCGCATAGCCAGCACAGCCGAGGGGGGACAACCCGGAGTCACCCTCAGCTCGCCCCGCTTCTCCCACGCCGCCCACAGCCCCAGCCCCTGGCTGACAGCTCTCACCGAAGTCCAGCAGCTGCTTGATGGAGAGCGGGGAGGGGGAGAAGCGGGAGAACTGCTCCACCTCCCGCGGCAAGCGGCTGCTGCGGACGCCGCCGGCCCCGGTCAGGGGGACAGCGGTACGCAGGGCGATGCGGGCGGCTTTCATGGCTGCAGAGGCGGCGGTCGGGAGATGCTCGGTCGGTCAGTCGGCGAGGCGCCGGGTGCCAGCAAGGTTCTCGCCGCCCCTCCGCCTGTGGCAGCACCTTCACGTGCCGCCTGTATTTACACCCGCGGGGGGCGGTGCTCCGCAGGCACGGCCCCGCCCCGCCGACGGAACGTTCCTCTCCCTGAGGCTCGTGACGGCCCCCCTCGCTCCCGTTGCACGCCCCGTCCCGTTCGCGGTGGCACGTCGCCAGCCTCGTGGGGAAGTGACAGTGCCACCGGCTGCCCCGCGCCCTGGCGCCGCGCCGTGCCCGCTGACCTTGGTGACAGGGCAATGTCAGCCCCGTGCAGCCTCGCTGAGACCCGAGAGCTCCGCGCTGCCCGTTGCCCGCTCGGGGCAGCCCGTCGCGCCGCCGTGGCCGCTGAGGGGCTGCGAAGCTCAAGGGCCTGCCCAGCGTCCCCTGCCTGTGCCCTGCCTGGATGTGCGCCGTCGGGCTGAACGCGGCCCTCGTTATCAGCTCCAGCTGCACTGCCAACCCTGAAGCACGCCGGTGCTAAGCACCGTTAGCCGAAAAGGAAAATACGGTAACATTTGCAGGCTCTGCCTTGCGGTCAGCCTAGGGAATGCTACCATGGAATTATTAAAAGTGTGGGATCGGTGCACTGAAGCGCAAAGGGAGCAAAACTCGATCTTAACCCCATGATTCAGTGTTTGACGTGTAGGTCAGTATTGTGACCGGGATTAATAGTGGCCAAATCTCTGCAGACAGCTGCTTTGGTGACGTGCTGGTCCCAAAGCTCCACATAACCCTTACTTTTTCTAGAACTGACCTGGTAATTGGTGGACCAAACTGCTCTCTTACTGTTAGCCAATCTTCCAGGGTTAGAGATGGGCTGGGAAAAGCCTGCACATCTCTTCAATGGAGGGAGAACTTTGATCTTCAACCTGTTGGCATTTTCCTAAGTTAAGGGTACAACATTATAGGCAATTTTAATAATGTAACCTTCAGCAGAGGAGTTCCTCGCACCCCAAATCTTAGCATGTAACAATAAAACAATGATACAAGAATCTGTTTTTAATGCTTAAATATAACTTAGTCCAATTTTTATATACAAATGTTTATATACACTTTTATATACATCTACATACACAAATATAAATACTTATTCATGGGAAGGAAGATAATTTCCTAAAAAGAACTCCATATACTTTAACATGCAGAAGAAAACACTTAGCTTATAATTTTTTGAAGCTTTATCTCATTTTTGTCTTCCTAGTCATTATGTCTATTATCCCTGCTTTCTCTTCTACCTGTTCTTTTATTATTTTATTGCTCCCCATGGAGTAATTACTCCATTATTTTTCCATCAGATGGATCAGATTTTTACCACAGTGACAGAATGTTGGCATATGAAAATGTGTAATGAAGCAAAATGAAGATATCTAATCATGACAAACATAACCTTTTTGATTTTTCTGGTGTTTGCCAGAAGTTGAAAATTTGGCAAGGGATGTTGGGGTTTGCTTTCGTCTGTTTAACTTCATTTACCTGCACATTGCAGATGACTCATGGAAGTGAAAATAACCTACAAAGTGGTTTCAGTTACAGAATATGAATGTGACAGCTTTTCTTTTCTTTTAGGCTCTTCCTGGAGCTACTAATGAAGGGGAAGCAAGAATTTCAAGGCTAACAACTTGCAATCGAATTTGAATCAAGAAAGTTCTCTGCACTCGGACGTTACTCCAGTTTATAAGGTCGCTGTTTCTGTTTCTACTGAGATACTTTATTTTAATCTGCTGGTGAGCTGACTGTGGCTAATATAAATAACTTGAATTACCTCTGTAAGTAGGCTTATTACAGACTCTATTCTGAATGGAAAAATGTTTACTGGAAACAATTTCTGTTGTTTACATTTTTTTTCATTACAGAATGTTTTTTTCCCCCTCTTTTCCTTTTAGTCAAATGCAGGAAATATAGGAAATATTGCCTTATCCAACTGTTGAGACAGCAAGGCTCCAGTCATTCAATACTTGGGTGTTTCTCAAAACAACACAGACTTCTACAAGAATTTTGTATACTTGCAGCCTATCCACTAACTGAGCTCTATTACTCTGGAAGAAATGTGTCTCCTTTATAACACAGATTTGCTTCTTGCTCTTCATATGAGAGATGGTGCAACAAAGTGCATTCTGAGCAATATGATTTTCCATTTGTGTAAACAGAAGTGAAGTATTTGGGACACAGTTGTTAAGGATATCCTGAATGCTGTCCAAGAAAGCTAACTTTTATGTGAAAAGGTTGCACTAAATCAGGATTCATTATCAGCCAAACTGCATGTGAATACCAGGCTGTGAAAATTAAACCACTTGAAGTAACTTCCCAAGCTGTCCTAACTACTGTAATGCCACTTCCCCCTCCTCTTGAAGCCCCAGCGCATACAACAAAATGCTGATGTTAGAGAAAATGGTTTTGATAGTGAAGAACACTGTCAGGATCTGAACTGCAGCATTTATCTGATACAATCTTATTTCTATCATTTTGGTATCTTAATTTTCCTCTTCTGAACTACCCTGAGATGTTATGAAAAGGTAATGATAATGCTCTCAGTTGCTCAATAAAAGTAATGTTTTGCTGGCTATCTTTAAGAAAATGGAGCTGTGTTAACATTTTGTTATTATTATTTTGCACAACAGTGACATCCATAACAGTCAAATGATGGGAGCCTGGCTTCCTGTCCATTTGTCCCCTAAATGTCATCCATCACAGTTAGCTATCTCTCTCCTCGATGTTACTAATGCCATCGTGGGTGCCAAAGACACAGTGTGCTTTATTTAGGTCAGAGCAGCTCTCCCAGCTAGCCAGAATACGTGACAGGAGCTTGTGTTGCTGAGATCTAATAGAAAGCGTCTTGACTGATTTAGCCCTACCTGTTCCTCTGTAAGGCTGCCCTTCCAAACCCACCTGCCAATGAGCTCTAGAGATATAATGCACTGCACTGGGGTGAGACCTCTCTCCTGACTAGCCAGAACATGGGTGATGGCAGCTGGCAGGGTTGCTGCACTCTAGCAGAATGAATCTTGGCTGAATTTCACCTGCTCTTCCCTCAGTGTGGACCAAACTTCAATCTCTCCTCCCTAAACCATCTGCCAGTTTGCACAAAGTTTGTGAGAAATTATCTATTCAAATTAGGCTGAAATGGGCCAGTAGTTAGTTAGGATTGCTTGGCAAATAGGTGAGCAGGAAATGCTGAAGTTCTTTCCCTTAGGAAACTGGACTAACCTCCCCACACATCTACTAGGGACAAAGCCAACTTCTGATTCAACATTTCTAAGTAAGGACAAACAGTGACCTAGAATGAGCAGTGCGTTGGGCTGGAAATGAATAGTGCCACCAGGAAGTTTGGAACGTCAGTGGAAGGAACATCTGCTGACTGAAGGGCATGAGCTGTACTTGTCATGCACCATGAACCTTCCAGCAGCGCCACAGGCAAAGCACTCACCCTGCGTGCGGGTCTGCATTTACGCGACTGCTTTGATACTTTAATCCAGGAACACATTTGTTTTCTAAATATTTACGTGTTCCTTCGAGTGGAAAAAAAAAAAAAAAAAAAAAAAGAAGGACAGAAATAGCCTTACAAACAAGGCTCATATCTTCCTGTTCTCATCTTTCTATCACCCACTGCTGCAGCCACAGGAGCTGCCGAGGGCTCCCGACGCGATCAAAATAGCAGAAGTAGGTGAAAGTTGGTGCAGCAGCACACAAACAAGCTGCTGGCTGCCCCTGCCGCCCGCGTTCACTAAGGGAAAGGTCGTGCTGCACAGCGCTTGCGCTGTTCTCACTGGCTGCTCATATCTTCCTGGAGTCAAGAGTACAGTATCTGGATCGTTTTACTGCTGGAGCTCTGGCCGGCAGCGGGCTGGGAGCTGGGAACATCCTCTAGCGTGCACGTGGCAACTGAGAGGTCACGGTGGGAGATGCCTTCTTTTCTGCTTCCCTGCCTTTGAAATTCACGTCTGAAATGTTGTGTTAACTGCTTTAAAATCAGGGAGAAGGGTGATGGTTTTGCTGGTTTCAGACTTGCTTTTCCAAAACGTTTCTAGAGATTTGCACAGCACTGAGTGTATTTGTTTCAAATCAGGAGGGTAGAGACTGCAGAAAGAGGGAGAAAATAGTTCTGAAATGTAGCTGTACCCTTTAGGAAAAAAGTTGGCATTCAAATTGTGGTAAGACATGGCTCACTTATACTATTTATGTTGAAAAGTTTGTCACTGGGGCAGTAAGCCACTTGTTCAATTCAGGAAGCTGCTAACTATGTCAGATAATAACAATATTCAGTGTTGTTCAATATTCAGCCAAGGATCCCACTGCAGAAGGAAGACAGGTGAACTGCCAAAATGGGTGGGAGCTGCCCTTAAATGTGTATATAGCTGGGCAAGGATGGCCCACTCTAGCCTTGGTTGCTACCTTAACAGTTCTTGTGGGAGTGAGTGTGTCATCTTCTGTGAGAGCTGCTGACACAGAGGGAAAAATAAAGAGAAAGAGTGCCATCAGGGCTAAGAGCTGCCACTGTGGGCTAAGGCTGCCTGTCCTCTGAACAGCCCTGCCCTGGATAAGAACTCCTGGAAAGAGGTGGGCAGCTTGAGCAGAGCCAGAACAAAATTGAAGGGTAGTAGAACAATATAACTTTTGAGTCCTGGATGTATTTCAGCAGAATTAGAAGACAGTTTGTACCTATACATATACATATACACATACACATACGTATACACATATATACACACATACACATAAGTACAATTCTGTGGGAATACAGGAAGTAAATAAAACAAGATGGTTCAATCCAAAAGCTTTGGATTAGCACCATGAGAAGGAATTCTAGCTTCATCTGCATCCCTTGCAGTTGTCTTGGGCTTTGAACTGATGCACTTACTACATTTATTTTTTTTTTTTTTCCCCAGCTAGGATCACTCTGGGTGAAGATGCATTGCTAATTCTTTTCTATCAGCTGTCCTTGATACTCTTGCCTAGCAGGACACTTGGTGAAGTGGAGGTGCTAGCTTGAATTTCTGCTCAGAGCAGCTTTGAGCCACTATTCTAAGGCTGATCTTAGAAAGCATTCTGTTTCCCCATTTGAAAGAATTTGTTTTATTTAATGCCTAGTATAGGGACTTGATTGAGAAATATAGTCGAGGAAGTACTGATTTAAGATGTGAGGCATCATCCAGAAGAGGAATCACTGTGGCATAATCTCATCATCCTTGCAGAAGAGATGCAGGGTGCCTGGGTATAACCAGAATGCCACTTGCTCCTGATGTTTCAGGTTACCCAAAGGAACTTTGTTTCCTATTTGCAACATTGTGACTGTTATTACTCAAGTGTGAACTCACAGCTATTCAAATACTGAATCCCCATAATATACTCTGCAGAAGATATTCACGCAGCAAGCTAATGGAATTTTCTTATCTGATTAAACGCATTACCACAGGCTAAGTCATAATGGCTGTAGTTACACATAAAAATGAAGTATGCCTGTTAAAATAGTCCTGGAAAAGAGACAGGACAAGAAAAAAACTCTGTGCTGCACAATTAAAATTTTCTGTCATTGTTTTTGTGTAATTATTGCAATATTTCTGTGTCATATAATGAACAAATATTTAAGTAGAGGTAAACCATCATCTCCAGTGTTGCTGGAACATCAAGAACAGCCTAAACAAGGGAAGCTTTGCTTTAATTTGGAATTGTTTTATTCTTGCGCATTAGACTAGCAAAATACACTGTTTCACTATGCACTGCTTGTTTTCTTCTTGTCATCCCTTTAATTTTTCCTTGTTAGTCTGTCCACACTGACTTATTCAAATTAAATCTTTGGTGCAGTCCTCATCTAATAGTCACTGAAATGAAAGACAAAACAGTCCAAGCTTTGCTGGTATTTGATTTCCAAGATTTCGGGTAAAGTGATGTAAAAAAAAAACAACAAAGCAACCAACCAACCAACCAGCCAAACCAACAACTAGTTTTACTTTTCTTGATTTCACAGGTTTAATTGATGCCAGTGCAATAAATGCATTGTGGCAGTGAAGTTTATGTGCAAGTATTCACAAACACATGTTATTCAGTTTCTGCATGGGAGAAAAACTTTAAGCATTCAAAAACACTGGAAGATGAAAGTAGCATTTTAACTGATCTATTCATCTATTTTTAAGATGTTCTTAATATGTGCAAATACAACCCTTCATTTGCTTCTGTCAGGGAACCAGATTCTTAGTACAAATAAGCAGTGGTTTATTTGCAGGCATTGATTTCATAAAGCCTTTCTTGAAATAAATAATATTTTTGCATACTAGCAGTAGCATCTGTGAAACAGAGGTGAAAAATGATTTTTATCCCACAAGACCAATTAAATTATGAGGTTAGATTGGGGGGAGGGGGAGGGAGGGGGGGAAATAATATCAATATGGATTTTCACTGCACATAAAAAATTATATTTATTATAAATGTTTAAGGTCTCCATTTACATCCTGATGGGAAACATTGCAGCTTCCCTTTTTACAATCACACAACTACTGCTGAAGTGTGAATTGTCAAGCCTTCCTTTTCACGGCTAGTCATTATTAAAATATATTTAAATAAGTTTGAATACTTGGTGATTTTCTCATTCCTAGAAAGATCATAAGCTTACTCTCTGGTTCATTCAATACTGGGGAAGAGTTATGAATTTTTCATAACCCTCTGTGTCCCATGCCAGACACTCTGTTGTGAAAGCTTCAGAACCTGATCCTTATTTGCAGCTGCCCATATGCTGAAACTTAAGAAACAGCAGAAAGGAAGCTATCAAGAAATGCATGTATAGTTCCAGCAAGATCAGAGCAATAATTTGAGTAAGATATGCTGATACTGTAAGCGTGCTTCTACACTGAAGTAAATGAGAATAACTGCATTTATTTCTACAGGTGTTTTAGGCTGTCTTAGAGTAGAGCATGCACATAAAGTGATGTAAGTGTGAGTCTTCTCTCATTCATGGGAACATAGAGTCTTTAAGTTGTACATATTAAATCAAGAAGTAAAATCCTTGCTGGATTAAAGAATCAAAATTGGAATGTGACTTTACCGAAGGTGACCTTTTTGAACGGCTTGAAAACAATCAGATTGTGTAAAAGTGAACTAATGGAATCACTTCTATCACATTTCCCATTGAAAAAAATCTTAGTCAAACCCTCAGTACATTTTTTACTCTTGTGAAATACGGTATGTGTAACATGATCTGCACTTTCCATGAGAACAGCTCAGATCGGAGAACTGCATTTTCCAAAGCAGTCTGTAATTTTGTGTGACTCAGCTGTGGCTGCCTAACAAGGGCCACGAGACCCCTCAGCTCTAGAGTCTCAGGTCAGATTGGTGAATGCATTTCACCTTGGAAAATTATGTGCTAGGCTTGACCAACATCCTCAATTTCATTGCATTTTGAAAACGTGGGATACATTTCTACCCCAAGTCACGTGTGCAGATGAATTGCAGCATTCTGACTCCCAGTTTTCTTTTTCTAATAAAAAAAGGGGGGTGTGTTCCACGTTTATCCATTCCTAGAGGAATCTGTCTGATACTATACTTTTGAAACATCCAGATAATTCCAGCCCTTTATAGTCAGTTCATGTTTCAAATCTTGTGCCAAATGCTCGAAGGCCTCGGAGTAGAGAAGACCCAGAGGGAACATATAAAATTATATAGGAAAGGCACCAATTCACTTTTGCAGAGCAGTAATTTGGTTTGGTTTAGTAACCTGTGAAGTGGTTCACTAAAATGATGAACTTTAAGGAAACTATAAAGAGTGTGATTATTGATATCGGCTGTAGGTGACCTTTATGTGCTGAAAAGATCATGAGGTAGTCAAGACAAAAAAATTACAGCTTCTCTTTCTTCTTCTCTTTAATGGTCTGAAATTGAAAAATTGGATCTATTGAACCCCAGTTAAAAGTTAGGACAGCCAAATAAAACAAGGCTACAACCTGCAACTTGCAGTTTTCCAAGTGTGTTATTTGTACACCTTAGAGACTAAATGCTTCTGCTCATGGAGCCACAATTCACCACCCTCATCTGAACACAAATCACTTCAGGTTATTTCCATCCATCCACTCTGCCATTAACTTTCTCCTCTGGTGTAAAGAAACACATTCCATCATTTCAAAGGAATCAATAAAGGCAAGGATACAGATCACACAAAGCATTGTCTCTTGCTCTTTTCCTAGCACTGTGATAAGAACTTTTGCCTTGCTGTCTTTTTTATGTCTTTCTGGATACATTTTTATTTTTTTTTTACTGCTTTTATTAAAGTAATCTGAATACCTGTCAGCATTGTCAAATTTATTCTTGTATTGATCAGCTTGCAGGACATGTTAACATTTCAGCATCACATATCCAGCGTCCCATCGGTACATAGCAGGTACCATTTCAGATTCATTAGCTATGCAGGTGACATTTGGACTCTCCTTAGGAGCTTCTCTCACAGTCTGACACAGTTAACATGCTGACTGCTGCAGCACTGAGGGTGGCATTTTGAGTGTCACTCATGATCTTGATAAGGGACCAAAAATGCAGTAGCATGCCTTTGGAAATACTCCATGACCCGACAGTGCCTCTGTATCTTAGATGCTGGGAACTGGTGGAGAGAGTCCAGATCTGAGTTAGAATAGCATCATCTTTCTTGATTTAAATGACCCCATAACAATTCCCCTGCAATCACGTCAGTTGAATTATTTTTTCCACAGCTCCTATCTTGTCCTGTCCTACTATTCTGGTTTCAACAAACATGTTTTCCAGAAGTACACTATATAATTACCTTAGTCTTCCAATTCTTTCCATTAGGAAAGTGACTAGTTTGTACACTTCCAAAAACAAACTTTTATGTCTCAGTTATAGTTTACAACACAGCCAAAAAGTTGAATTTTTTGGTTCCAATAGAAATGTATGGAGAGTCAGATCCCAGCTGCTGTGTGTTTGTACTACATAGCCCTGATGTAGCCTATAAGAAAGTCTTAGTGCTTATAGTACAGATTTGCTCTGACCAGAACTGCGCTGTCACCAGCAGTGTTCAACCCAGACTTACAAATTCTTTGCTGAGTATAGGGACACCCGATAGCTGTGTATCTGAAAATAAGTTAAGGAGAATTTATTTACTGGAAAGGACAGGCTTGGTGTACTCGCTATCTACTGCACTGCTGTGCAGCTGCTGCAATGTTCTGTACTAGTCAGAGTTCAGATAATGACTGACGCATTCATGTATGAGTAAAGCGTATGATTTTCAACTGGATGGCATGAAATCTTGCCAGCTGCAAATAGTATTAAGTACGATATATAGGCATTGCAACACGTTGGATCACAGGGGATCACTGGGACATCCCTGAAAAAATGGGTTATCATCTCAGCAGGAGGAGTTGTTTATCTGTTATTTCCAGTTACTAGGTGGTGCGTCAACGACTGTGAATGAAGTCCTAACCCAAAGTTCACTGCATTCAGTGAAGTGTTTCCAATTATTTCACCTGAAGTCTTCAGTGAGAACTGGATCAAACGCCTCTTGAACATGAGAGGGTAAAATGACTTGGGAAAGGAAAAAGATAGGCTTAGGTTTCGTTTTGTTTTGCTTTCTTTATAAGAAAATATAAAGATTTTGGTATTTAATTTGCCTTTTCTTCAGCTTCGTATATCAAACATAGACTAATTCCATGAGTTGAAAATTATTTCCTTATGACTGTCTAACATGAGGAAAGCAGTGACCTGGGCTGCCTTTACAGTGAAAGAAAATAAGATGGACATTAATGTGCTAGCTTTAAAATCCCTTTCTGTATATGCTTTGTTCTTTATGCCTAAAATAAGAAACTCTTTGTGTTTTTTGTAATACTTTATTTAAGAAGTCCAAAGATTCAAGTCCATTAAGGTATCTCTCTTTGTGAGAGCCACAGTAAGAGAAAGCTCTGGACAAACAACTATTTCTGTTTGACTACTTGGATAGGTGGTAATAGGGTGGCTTTGCGTTTGAGAAAAGGTCTAGAGAAGGAAGGACTGGGCTTGGAAAGCACTGGAGGAATGTTTCATATGAACCTCTGCGTCAGAGACTTTTCAGATTGAGCAGTCCATAATTCAAATTTATTTCAGGAAGTGCAGCGAGTTGTGTTCTGAGGAGCATCTCCTGATGCTTCCAGGCATAAAGATAGCAGTGATACCTGCGGTATGGTCCCCAGCTACAGCGTAGCTCTTGGGGTCAGGTCTTTCATAAAATCACAATTCCTATTTCCAGGATGGCTGGAAGAGTAAAACTTCCATGCCAAGGACTGACCAGCAGAAAAGCCATTTTACTGCTCATGTTGCTGAGACCATTAAATACAGTTTGTTCCCTAATATTACAGGACAAATTAGAGATTTTTTTTTGCACTTGTTTAGAAATTCTGAATTAAAATACTCCAGCTGCCCCTCCTAAACTTGCTGCTACAGTGTATCTTTTTCAGTTTCTTCAACTGATGGATAGAGTGCATACCTTCCTTCATAACATTTTTCTGTGCTTAAAGATGATCTTCCAGTTGATTTTTATAGAGAAGCTTCTACAAATATGATTACAAAGAAGCTTCTGAACTGCTTTGGAAATGACAGATTTGTGTCTGAACATAACTTGTCCAAGGGATGGGATGGAAAAGGGCAAGGGAAAGGCAAGGCAAAAGGCAAGGAAAGGCAAGGAAAGGAGAGGAAAAAGGAAAGAAAAAAGGAAAGGAGAAATGGAAATAGAGAATCATATGTGATCTTCCTTACATATTTTGGTCTTGTTTATCTGAAGAACTGAGGAGAAAGTTCTTTTTAATGCCGTGAATCTGGTTCAAAACCTTTCAGAGCTTAAAAAAGAGCTTAATAAATATTTACATGTGTTTTAATTTTATTTTTCCATAAAAGAAGCAGTTAAAATGAAGGAGGTAAAATAATTATTTTTACTTATGCTCATTTTTCTTTTTACACCAGGGAGCCTTGTTTTAAAACACATTTTGAGTTGCATTTTTTTTCTCTTAATTCCACAAAAAAAAAAAAAAAAAAAATCCTTTGTCTCATGATGGAACATGTCTTATGGCTCTTCCTTGTCTGGTTTTTTTGTTTTTTTTTTCAGAATAAAAATATCTGCCTGAAATGTTGCATGCAGAGACACTGCTGAGGGTGAGTGTAACCTCCAGGGTGAGACACTGCTGCCACCTATGTTTATTTGCTCTCCAGCAGTTCCAGACCTTTCCTGAGCCTTCTTTCAGAGAAAATTTACCATCGCCTATTAATGTTACAGTCAGTGAAATTAAAAAATAATAATGTTAACACACACACAAAAAAAAATTCTCCTATGGATCAGCAAGTATTTGCATGCAACCTGTTTGTCCATATCAGGTGAACAGAGAGGCTATTCTCCAAAAGAGTTACTGCTCTGGGAACAGGGAGCATCCTCCTGCCCAGGGAGTTGGTGGGATCACTGTCCCTGGAGGCATTCAAGAAACATGTGGGTGTGGTACTGAGAGATGTGGGTTAGTGTACATGGTGGGAATGGGTTGACTGACAGACTGCATGATCTTAGGGATCTTTTCCAATCTTAAGGAGTCTATGTTTCTATATTTTGCCTCTACAAAGAACCTCAAACCAGTCAAGACCAAGCAAGCCAAGACTGTAATTCAATCACAAAATTTCATCATTCTTTATACAGTACTTGTGTTGACTCCTCTAGCATATCATATTCTTCCAGTGGGCAGAGAAACAAACCATCTTCCTGATTTGGAAAACAAAAGTTTTTGTGTCAGAAAGGAAGATGACAAGCAAGTACATAAGATCTTCATAATTGGGGCCAGATTTGAACTACGTGGGATAAACACTGGATTTCTGATGATTTCTATAGGACAGTTTGGTAGGCTCCACTATATGAATATAACATAACATAACATGATAAGCAGCATCTAGAAGAATAACCTAAACAAACAAAATCAAACAACAACAAAAAAACCCTCAGATCTGGAAAGTTTGAGCTTCTATGGGCTGTGAGCAAGCTTTGATGTAGACGGATAGTTTCTCCAGCTCAGGTTCTGTGCTGCTAAAAAAAGGCAAATATGTTTCCCCGCCTGTTCTGAGAACTGCAGTATTTCTGAGGATATCAGTTTTCTGCAAGTATTAAGCTCACAGAATATTGGTGTGAACTGACCCTAATTCTGTAAGGACTTTCATTGCAATTCTACACCAGCAATGCAATGGGGCTGGGACAATAAGCACAATAGTATATTATTATCTAGTTTCCACACAAACAGGCTGTGAGCGTTTGAACTAAATATAGGCTGCGTTACAGCCTGGATTACATCTGCTGCATGACATGAACCCAAAGCTACTAGCTCAGATACATGGAAAGTATTTAGCTTAAGGACAGTATGAAAGAGAGAAACATACAGTTCAGACAATCCGTTTCTGTTGGTAGCATGGTGGTTCTAGGTGTTAATCCTTTAAAAATGTCCTACTGAGGAAAAATCTGAATCAATAAAATTTTGTTGCATTCCTATTTTACACAGAGAGATGGTATTTAAATATCGCCCTGCAACTGAACACAATAAAATATAAAATAATCTTTACTAACATTTCATGAACCTTTCCCCTCCCTATGCCTGAAATCCTTGAGGATGCCTTGTTTTTCCCATTGGCACAGTGTCAGCATCTCCCTAATCCGTCACCCTTTTCTCACCTCAGAAAGAAGCAGTTCCCATATCTGTGTTTGTCAGGGAGCTTGGCATGCCTGCATGTCACAGTGTCCCCATACACCACAGCTTATGTTTTGTTTGGTACTCACGCAGAAATGCTAAGAGAAAACATTACCTATGTGCATGCCAACAGATACATATCTAGGATTTTAAAAAGTCATTGTGAGATCTAGACTAGGCCTCTGGTCAAACTGCATCTTCTTTTCTCTCTTAAGACAGTGAAATTCTATAACATTTTGAGGGACAACGCTCCTGAATTGAAAATCAAACCTTCCATGGGAATTCAATATGATTTCTCTGAAATTATTCTATGCATTTCCTACCTAAATTTTTCAAATCTGTACCAGATCTCGCTAACTGGAAGTCTATCCTTTTGTTTAAACAGACACCAGCTAAGCATTTAGTAGGGGATAGTACTGCCACTAACTTCTACATAGGCACCTTATCCAAAAAGAGAAGGACATGTTGTTAGTACTGACAAACGTGTTTTATATGCCCAACTTTCTGGAAGCATAACTTAAAGCATTTTAAACAAACAACTAATCCTGCTTTCAAAATGTTGACTTCCAGAGTTAAATGAGCAATGAAACACTATCGTAGACCCACATTTAGGGGGCTGAAAATACTTGTTAGGGAAGCTGCTGCTTGTTCCTCTTGACCCAGAAAACTGAGCTTCTGCTAAGTGCATTTTAGTGGAAATCATTCCTGAAATGTGGAAAATCTTGGTATGCACTCTGCAGGTATGGTGTAGCTGTTGCAGTCACATGTGTGTTGTAGCCTTTCTTGGTAAATAATCAGAGAGAAATCGTGGAATTTGACTACCTCCTGAAGTGAAATTAGTTGCATTTTAATAAAAAAAGAAGTAAAATTTTGAGGAAAACTATTGTACAGACAGAAAAAGGGTTTGAAACTACTGCAGTAGAAAAATTCTATCTCCTGTTCCACAAGACACCCCACACTCAGCCCTGTGTGGCAGTGCATGATATCGTGACAGCTAACCCAGCCTTTGTGGAACTGCCTGAGCTCAGGTCTGCTGCTTGCTGAGATCCTTATTATTCTTGATTTATGCTGACCCTTCATGTTGCCCGGTTGCTTTCAGCTGTACTAAACACTCTGGTTTCCAGATTTTGTTTCCAGTGCTTATATTTGGTCATTGGATCGTCCTTTGGTGTTCACTAAAGAATTTATTTTTTTTTTAAGTTTCTCAGAATTTTATTTGTTGATTTCTGAGTAGAAATAACAAATAAATTGTCAGGAAAAGTCTTCAAGCTGCTTTAGTAGTCCCTTAGTTTTCTAGTTTGTAAATTCCTGCATTGTGTGTCACAAAATACACAAAAAGCAGCTTATCATATCATTGTTATGTATGAACAAGAGGCAGCTCTACATTGTGTGAGGAAGATGACTTGCAGGTGATTTTATTTCAAACTCTGGAGAAAGAATCTTTCTTTTCCCTGAACATTTTGTCCAGTGCTTCCCTTATTAGTTGCAGACCAGCTCATGTTTCTGATGGTGGCAGCAATGATTTAAAATAAACCAAGAATCCTTCGCTACAGCCCACATAATATTAAAAATATAGTAGAAGGGCTCCAGCTGCAAGTCCCTTCACCCACACCCAAAGAGGTATTAACCTTCAAGTAATTTGGCAAATGGAATCTGAGATAGTTCTGGAGCTCTATATGTAGGACAAATTCAGATGGCAACATCTGCAAGAAAATAATGATAATAGTTAGTATGTTAAATATCCATCTGTAGAAATCATCTCTTAAATTCTAAAGGTATAGTAAATTTTACATCCTTTTACTTGCTAGGAAGGTCACTTAGCTGTTGTGCAGTGCATAGTCCTGATGTATCCATGTGGTCAGTTTTCTTACATATAATAAAACAAATGGGAAAATTTAGGAGGCACATTTGGTAGTCATTATGAATAAATAGTACTTACTTTTGAAGAATTATAATCTAACAGATAGTGTCAAATAAGATATTTATGACAGTGGCACCACATCATATAGATAGACAGGTGTATGCATCAAGTTCTTCTCTTCTGTATTGTCAAAATACTATCAAATAGGCTTTTGAAAAAGCCTGAAAATTACCTATGACAAATACGATCAAGTGTGCAGAATCATTACAGTATTCTTCAAAGGGAAGAAAAACACTAGACAGAATCACAGCATTTCAGCACGGCTGAGGAGGGCAGGAGCTCTGGGCCCATGTGGCTCACCCCCTGCTCAGCAGGGACTCCCCGAGCAGGATGCCCAGGCCCATGTTCAGGTGGCTTCTGAAGGTCTCCGACGGGATCCCACAGCCTGTGGGTACTTTCTGTGCCACCCACACAGCACAGCAGTGCTCCTGGTGTTCAGAGGGACCTCCTGTGTTCCACTTGGTGCCCAGTGCCTCTTGTCCCGGCACTGGGCACCAATGAACAGAGCCTGGCTCCATCCTCTTTACACCCTCCCCTCAGGTATTCATACACATCAGTCAGATCCCCTCAGATCCTTTCCTTCCCCGGGCTGAACAGCTCCTGCTCTCTCATCGTCTCCTCACAGCACGGATGTTCCAATCCCTCCATCATCCTTGCAGCCCTTCATTAGGACTCTCTCCAGTAAATCTTAGTCTGTCTTGTACTGAGGAGCCCACAACTAGATACAGCACTTCACATGAAGCCCCACCAGTGCTGAATAGAATGATCACCTCCCTCAGTCTGCTGGCAAAATTCCTCCCAATACAGCCCAGGATACCATTAACCTTCTTTGCAGCAAGGACACACTGCATCATGTTGAACCCTATATCCATCAGCACCCCATGTTCCTTTTTGCTCTCCAGCCCAGTGAGTCCTGATGCTGCGGTGGGTCCATCAATCTGTGTCTCAGACTGCCCAGGTCCCTCTGGGTGGCAGCACGGCCCTCTGGGTGTATCCCCATTGTTCCCAGTTCTGCCACCTCTGAACTTGCTGAGGTCTGTCTTCCATATCACTAATGAAGATGTTTAACAGGGCAAAACTCTCCTGCTAGGCCTTATACCACCAACCACCATCTGAACAAATGAGCTTAGCCAGTTTTAAATCTACCCCACTGGCCAACATGAGGCTCTTCTGGGAGACAGCATCAAAGAACTTTCTGTAGTCCAGGTTGGCAATACCCACTGCTCTCCCTTCATTTTATAGATTTTCTAGGAAGCTCCCAAGTATGACTGATACGAACAAGTGTATAATTCTTACAGAATCATTTACAATTCCATTGCAGTTTTAAAGGCTTTAAAAGACAGATGTGAGGTAGCAGACAATATTATTAATAAATTTTTGAAGGTTTTTAGTAGAAATTTAAATCAGCTAACTCCTTGCCCTGGCAAAGCAAATCGTTCTGCCGCCTAGTGGCAGTAGCTCACTATGTAGCAGTAATTAAGTGTTACACTTCAGAATTCTCACACTTCTATTATTTTCTCATAGTCATTTATTTTTCATGCATTAGAACTTCTTTCTAGTAAAAGAAGATTAATCGATGTCAGAGACTTAATGGACGTTCTTATATATAGCAAGAAGCCTGACTGAATAGGAAAATCAAGAGTATTGAATAACTGTATTTTACTAGAAGTGCAGCAGTCCCATCAAATCAGCAGTATTTGAACACACAATAATAAAGAGGAAAAAGTACTGCTCTACTGGTTTTGTAATCGTTTATAGCTGGTTTTCTTATCTCCTGTTTTAGACACAAAACTCAGTTAAACAAGAATTTAAATTGACAAAAAATAAAAAATGACTGGTGACTGTTCCAATCCTTTTGTTCCATCATGTATATGCACTGATCTGGAATATATCCATGCTGCTCACTGAAATTTTTTGCAGCCTGTTTCACAGCTCACCAGAGGTTTGGGGACAAGGATAGATATTCCCTGGATATGAAGCAAGCAGATAACAATCAAAATGTGCACTATAAAAGAGCTGCCTCAGCATACTTTGAAATTCATTGAAATGATGTTTACTGCATACACAGAGATGTGTAGGCAAACAGGAAAGATATGATATGAAGCCTATATTAATAAAGCAGAATATTAGATGCCTTTTTTTTAGGAGAGACATCAAGAAAGTACATGCACAGATGAACCAGTGGAAAGCAGAGTATGTGGGCACCCCCAGAAGAGATTTTTATTTGCTGGAGAAAGATGAATGTATATTGTCTAGTGACTAGTGGTGATTATGCAGGAGCAGGCTGGTAGAACTGAGGTGGGTAGAGGTGAATCTCTCACGACACGTATTTATGTGATCTTTTACAATAGACAGAGTTGATGTGCAGCTCATCTGATTAAAAGATGTCATCTGCATTTAGGCTACAGGCATCTCCCAGCACCAAGGACTGCACTCACTCATGCAGCAGCTATCCAGCTGCTCTGCTTGCTCAGAGGGAGGCCTGGAGGCTCTGAAGGAGGCAAGTAGAGCTGGGCAGTGCTGCAGCCTCCCTGAACTATTTGCCAAGGCCCCTCAGCCTCTCCCACCGTATCACTGCCCATGCTGTTCTTCAACAGATGAGACCCCCATGTAACACAGTGTCCAGGAGATGCCAGCAGCACTGCATGGATGAAGGACAGCTGTGCTTCTAGGGACTGTTGGTCTCCAGCCTCTAGTGCATTTGTAAACCTCAGTGTTCTGCAGCTTCCATGAGTGGCAAGGAGGAGCAACTTGTCTTGGGAATGGGTGGGGTAGGGTGGGCTCACAGTAAGGCACCTTGGGAAACAACGCAGCAGTGTCAGGACAACACTGACAGATTTTCTGGCTGACACAGTGTTTCATGGACAACAAATCTGATCCTCAATCGAGGTTAAGAGATTGTCCCTCCCAGCTGGCATCACGCAGCCAATGAGACCCACAGCAGCTCTGCACCACCCTGCTGGATGATGCTGAACAGCCCTGCTGTAAGTAGGTCAGACATTCACACATGGAATCAGCACTTGTCTTAGTCACTCTGAAGCATGCCTTCTGCTCCCACCACTAGGATAAAACACTTTTTGGAGGGCAACAGCATGGTGTGCGGCCTCTGAGATGACACAACCCTGACAAGAACTCCCTTTCCTCCTCTATAGTGGGCATTGTGAACAGATAGACTGAGGATTGTCACATTCCCTACATTATGTTCATACTCCTGCAGGGAACGTGGGTTCATGGGGTTCCTGCTGTGCACTGGCCTGCATGAAACAAGTTACTCAATACAACCAGACTGTACAGTTTTCCTTTCTCTGCATGCTCTGTTGTCAGATGTCTCACGGGCCACATGGGAATATGGTCTGGGGTTGGGCACTTCCTTGATTTGGCTATCAGGGAACCTCACCACCCGCTAACTGTCCAAGAAGTAACAGAGTTATATGTACAGTTCTCCACCTCCCTAATACTCATCCCTCCCTATTCTCCACTGTAGCCCATCTCTCCTAGAAGCAGCTTTCTAGCAGAGAGAACTCTTCCTTAAAGATGACTTTCGTCTTAACTTCTCAGTCAGCATCTCCAGTTTTGTTTTCTGAAGATGCCCAGTGTACTCCAGGAAACAGAGGCCAGCAGCTATTCTTCACAAAGCTGTGTGGGATCAATCTGGCACTACAGAGCACTACTGCAGCAGATATCTGCGACAGATATCTTTCTGTCCATCTATCCAGGATTACTATCCCAGGATCCGTCCAGTAATAAACTTTGTTTACCTGCTGCGTGGAAGGAAAGTCCCTTCATAGTCCTTGCTACATTTGATGACCACAGTTCCAGAGGTAAGACAAGCTGCCACCCCCTGGGGCCATGAATTTCATGCTGATATCTCCATTTTCTTGGGTGGAAACACAGATACAATTCTTTCCTCCTTCTGTCACTGATTTGACATCATCTGGGCCGTGCTAGAGGGATGCCTCAACCTGACATCACAACAGCTTCATCTTTGACTGTCACTGTCTCTCCTTTCACTGCTCAGAGAATGATTGCACTGTGACTGCTGACATTTATTCACAGAATGATTGCTGTCTCTGCTGCTTCAGGGTGGCTTTTTCCACCCACAGTCATAGGAGAAAAAGGAGGGGTGCACCAATCCCTTTCACACCCTTCTCACTTTCCAGCCCTACTGTTCTTGGACCCTTGCATAAATCTTGCAGAGCCACGTGTTCTGACCCCGTCCAGTCCTAAAGTTCATCTGGGGCCTTAACTCACCTTAATCCCTATTTACTTTAAAAAATATTAGTTTCATACCAATCTAGTGTATGATGTCCTAAACAGCCCTGCTTCCTCCATCTCTTCTGTGGTGTTCACAGACCTCTAGGCTAAGCAGAGTGGAGCAGGAGTTTTTATTACCAGTGGACAAAATTCATTTTTGCCCCAAGGATGTTATTCTAGAGATGCTTTTTTGTTGCAGACATAGCTGGGTTATGCTTGAGGTGGATGGACAGGCAGCCCTTGAGAATGGCACCAGGCATGAAATGCCTACATCACAAGGGGTGGCTTAGAGGATACTTGTCAGTTATATTTGTGTACATGAGGGAGATATAGGCATCCCTCAGACCAAAAAATGTCTGAACAGACATCTCAATGCACATCAAGAACAGACATCTCAATGCAGGAGATGGATGTGCAGTACAGTTGTGGGGAAGAAGCCAAGTGTAAGAATTGCCATGTACTACAATGTCTATAACAGCGCTAGAAGCCTGCCTACTTTCAGATCCGCAATTTGAGGGATCCCAAATCACCTCCCCTTTTTATGCTACTGACATGCAACTCTCTGCTTGGATGTGTATTAGGATAGGTAGGTTATTAATTCTGGCTACATGAGGCAGCCACCGAATCCCAGCCTGATGTGCATAAGTGATTTGATTTTGCAAAGACCTGGGTATGAAGGCCACTTGCCTGCTGAATGTTAATTTGCACTGTGTTGGTGGAACAATGTGTGCTGCCCTATCTTTTCCCTGAGGCTTCCTTACTAAGATGGTTACTGTGTCTGAAAGCTCATCATATTCAGTAGTAATTTTCCCCAGCTCCTCCACTATTTATTTTTAGAATTAAGTAAGAAAAAAATATCCATCTACAATCCTAGATACTGACAGCAATTTGGGATCAGAAGCAATGCAGAAATAATCATGCTCACACACAGCAACATTAAATTCCCTTAACCAAGCAGCAATTCAAAGCAGCACAACAAGCTCCACCCCAGAACTGTTTTATCATCCATCCGCTTTTAAGAAGATTAAGTTGTTATATTTCTCTGCCGCTTTCATCTTCCCTCTGTGAGTGCCATCCAGGCCTCCAGGCAAGCATAGCTGCTTATCCTCATCTGGAGACTTCAAGTCAGGGAAAACAAGAGAGAAAGCAAAAAATGCAGACCTACTTGTCAACATGCTGCAGGTATGGATTAGAAGAGCTATACATAAAAGACATATTTTAATGCTATATATAGCAAAAACTCAGGGCGCCTCTTGAAAACTTTTGTCAGGCACTAAAACATTGATAGCCAGTTCTAAAGAGATCCTGATCACCTCTATAGTTAGTCCCTATTATTGTCTCTGTAGATGGGATATTAATGCTAGAATTTCTGATTAACTTACACCAATAGTCAGTCCAATTCGTGGTTAAAGCACAGTGGAGAGGCCAGTAATGTCTTGGGCAGAAGTACGAAAAATAACAAGTATTTCAAAGAGACATTTTAGATAAACACTTTTTTTTAGGATCTTCTCTCCAGAATGCATTTCTGCTTCCTTCAATCACAAGAATTATCTGCCATAAGTTTCAGTTTGTTGTCAAAAATACCATTTACCAGGTTTCGTACCTTCTAATACATCTCCAAGATATGTTAAATTCATGGAGCACCTTGTATGTACAGCAGATTTTAACTTGGACTGGTAAGGCTAAGCTTTAAGTTAATATTTAGTATATCTCTGGAATTGTACACAGAAATGTCGTACCCTTTCATATCTGTATCAGTGCAAGCTGTCATTTTAATCAAAAAGGACTGGATTTTAAACCAGGTAATGTGGGGAAATTAGTCAGGATTTGCAAAAAGAACTGAACTACTGTAGAGATCTATGAGCTGCAAATGCTTCTGTAAATTCAGCCATTTTTCCTCCTTCCTTTGACCAAGTTCTTGAGTCATAAGGAACTTGACACAGACCCAAGTGGACTTATCCATTTAGTTCTTTGGTTTGGTTTGTGTTGTTTTTTGGGGCACTTCAGCCTATTTCACTTTTGAGTCCTTTATACAAGCTCTATAGAACTCTCCTTTTGCAGCTCCCTCAGCAGTTCAGAGCACAAACTGTAACACAGCACTGCAAAACCCTTCCAGTCTGAAGTCCTTCCTCTAGAGGCCACTGAGTTCCACTCAGGAAAGTGTCGTTCAGAAACTCCCAGTTCCTTCCCAAAGTGCCTGGTTTACTGCTAAGTTTCCAAACTCTTCCCAGCACACAAAAACTTTTCAAATAAAATGAACAATTTGCATTACATAGCAAGCATTTGCAATTTGAAAAGGCAGTAATTAAATTTTCAGGCATTTCTTCCTTGTGTACCATTTCCATGCCTCAGTTAAAAGTGCAAAAACAGAAGCCTGGGTAATGCTGTGTTTGAATGGGCAAAGCCTCAAACAGGAAGCCATGTCCACGATTCCTATTTCAGATGTGCTGTACTGCTCAGTTTTAGGATGACATGAAAAAGAATTTCTTGGAGAATTATGGTTATCTTTTATGGAAAGAGTAAATTCCATAGGATGAATTTTACCTTGAGAACCAGGTTTAATCCACAGTCACACTGCTTGGCATTTTTCAGTTAAGTTTCTTTCATTAATTTGCGGAAATTTAGATCTAACTTCCACTTAATTGCTGTTTTAGTTGATGCTTATTATCACTTCACGTTTATAGTACAGTTTACCAAGTCTTTTCAATCACAGTTGACAGATGAATCTGCTACCTTCTCTATAGGTAGGTAGACTGAAGAATTTATAGTTTCACATAAAGAGCAAATATAGGGCATATATCAATCACAGTGTATGGTTAACATTATGAATGCAGCTTGCTTTTCTATTTTTTGAAGGTAGAATGGAAAGAAGAGCACTCATATGCAGGTTTACTCTGTAGGAAATGCTGCTCTTTCTGAGCATAGATATTTTTCCCTCCTGCAAGTGTCATTCTTTGTGTTCTTAGCTCTCCTTCATTTCCTGTTCTGTTGCTCAAAGAGCAGTAAAAATAAAATGATTTGTTGCAGCCTTGCTATTCCTGCACTAGACACCCAATGCATCTCATGGTCCACTGCAATCAGGTTGATTTGCAAATCCTGAAACCAGCGCCTTATCTTTCAAGTCCCTCAGCTATGTGCACGTACAGATGGGTGCCCAAAGTCCAACTTTGTTAAAACTGTTATTACCTGTCCTTCTAACTAATCTCTTTGGTGACAGAGCTGTAGGAAAGTGAGGAACGAAATACAAAAAGAGGCTTAGAAAATATTCTGTCACAAAAATCATTGTTTCTAACCAATATGTAACTCACTCATCTACCAGAAATATCCTTGTACCTTCTACTTGTGTACCACATTTCACAATTTTGCCATTCCTTTCTGAGGGAAAATTTGTTCTTTTTAAGAAAGTTAAGGTTTTTTTTCATCTTTGCACATGTATTTGAGCAAAGATCTAGGAAATGGGAATCTATCAATTGCAAATCAACTGTTAGAGGAACTATTACTGACTTTGTGCCAGATATCTTTGGATTCATTGTTTGTGTACTAGAGCCTATTGTGAATATTCAGACTATCGCATCTTGCAGAAATTTCAGCCCAAGACTCAGTGATCTGCCTGGAGAACTAAGTGCTTTTAGCAAACAGTCAAGAAAAGCTCTCCAATGCCCTCTCTTTAAACTACTTTTTCATACTAACCAACTGCCCATGCATTTCTTGAAAGACCAGCAACCAGATCATCTGTGAAAAGATTTCTAAAGCCATGTGTAATAGTGCCCTACAGAGACGTTAGTGCCATAACAATAAACCTGACTTTAGAAGTGATATTCTACATTTTTTCTGAAGGGTGCTTTGATTTTTTTCTTTCTGTCTTTTGATCCTTTGTTTAATCCATTGCCTTTGAAAAGCTGCAAGGCATTTTTTAACATCCTCAATTATCTGCAGAGGTCTATCATGCAAAGCGTCTGAAAAGTAGGTAGCATCATTTGCATTAAGCTCTGCAAATATTGGCTTTGAAATTAATTTTTAATCTTCCTGTGGCACAAATTTCCAAAAGGGTTTGCCTACCTCTGTTATACTCTGTTACTGCACTTTGTGAAGCAGGAGTTGTTGGTGCCTAAGGGAGGGAAATACAATGCACTGATAATCGTTTGTCTCACGTTACACCATAAATGGTTACTGGCTGTCAGAGCAACTTAAGCCAATCTTCATTAGTATCTTACATGTGAATAACTCTAAATAAAGTAACTTCAAAACAAAATGGTGTCAATTTGTTTCCCTTGGACATTTCAAGTCTAGTAACCAAATATATTACACAAAATGTTCACAGAAGCCTCTAAAATTTACTTGTGTTTCTGTAAGTTGGAAGAGGGGAAACAGGCAAATAATGTGCTTTTGTAATTTTATGGATAGACTTTTTTCCCATGCAATCAGTAGGCTGTGATGAGTTCCAAACTTCCCCTTAATTTCCAGTTTCTCTTTAGATGATGCCATGTTTAGTGTGTATGTGTACAACTGACCTTTGCTGGCAAGAAAGCTGCTTGTCAGATGTGCGTAATTGCTAATTATTTTGCTCTCTGTTGATCTAATTATGTAGTCTGAAGCTGAAATACTAGCTTACAAATTCACAGAGCAAGAACTTCAAATTTAAAGTTTTAAAAATAATTTTAACTTTGTCCTACTGCACATTCACCTGGTAATTAAGCCTGATACGTAATCACGTAACGCCTGCTGGCAACATATAATGAGTTGGATAATATTATGGATTTGTGTTTGATGAGAAAATGTAAAATTAATACATGTCCTGTGGTGCACTGAAATGACTGAATGTTTTTCATGAAGTATTGTTAAAAAGACATCATTGATTATGATGATTTTTTGTTAAAAAAAATTATCTTCTAGAGATGTAAAGATTTTATCCCATTTTGTAAAATTAGTAATGATACAAATTACTTCCCTAGAAAAAGAAATAAACAAAAATGACAAGAGCTTATGCTGTGGAAAATTACGGAAGACAGTGGTGGGAATGAGGTCAAAGAGAACAGAGCATTGCTTGTAGGGAAATTAGATATTCCTTCAGATAATTATTTAATGGGACTAACTGCATATTTTTCTCATGTTCCCAAATTCTGCCAATTCTGGGATCACCTATTAGAAATACAGAGCTAGACTTGCTTCCCTCCAAATCTCCTCACAGTAGATAATTTTGAAGAGAAGCCTTGTATTTTTTTTGTGCTACAGGGGCCACTAACACTCTTTTGTACACGATCTCCCACCACTCAATGAGCTTTTGTCTGGACCTATCATTGTGTTTCATGAGCGTTGGTTTGTTTTCACTTTTCCTTTGACATTGCCATTTTGATGTTCCATTTCTATACTTGAAAAACATTGGACCACCCCAGCAAATATTGCCACTTTTAACTAGTATCAAAACTGTGTCCCATTGGACAGGGTTTTACAGTGTGTTTTAAATAAATTCCTATGTGAGCTGTTAATAGAACATAAAATGCTATTATTTTTAACAAAAACGTGGGACTCAACAGCTTTACAGACCTATTTATGATGTACAAATAGTACTTAATAATGCTATTTTAATGGCTACTAATAGCTACTATGGATGTTTAACATGAAATAGTTGAGAAAATGCTACAACAGTATAGGTTTTTGACCTGCATAGTCAAAAGGGCAGAGTTAAGAGACGCTGTACTCATTCACACTCAGTAAATACTTGATATTTTCATATTGCACGACAGCATTCTGTACCATATGATGCCATGTTGTATGTATATGATACCAAGATATCTTTGTCACATATGTAAGATATCATGTTAACATAGTAAATCCTCATCAGACCTCATCAGGAACCAATCTGATTTGGAGATCAGGAGTACTAAATGAATCCAAAGCCCTCTTAGAAACCAGACAGGAATAATTTAAATGACAGCTAAGTTTGAAGTGTATCTGCAAAAGACATACAATCCCCCAAAAAGCTCAGACAAATCTGAGGAGATTTATGTTCAAGTTAAAACCAAGGCCAAGGCTTTTGTGAGCAACCAGCAGTTTCTGAATTTGGATTGAGGATCTGATTTTGGAAGGGCTTTACTTTCAGAAACAGCTAAACTGCCCCAAATGTGCATTTAAAAACTTTCCACATGCCCCAGGCTGTACAAGCTGAAGATGATGTTTTTTAATGAATCTTACAGGAGAACAAGACAGGAATCTTCTCTGCTTCAGCTCCAATTACACTGAGAAACAATTATTTCACCACCATGTCTTCATCCTCAGTCGATGCCATTGTTCTCCAAGGCTCTTCATTTCCTGGCCAGGTGCAGTCCATCTGGGTCTGACACGAACAGGATGAGATGCAAATCCTTGATGGTTTTCCACTAGCCTGAATATACCACACACTTCTCAGGACAGGCCCTGGACCTGGAATGACAGAGGCTGGTTTTGGCACATCCCGCTAAAACAAACAAGTGGTGACCCTCAGGGGTCAGTACTGCAACCAGTGCTTTTTAACATCTTTATCAATGACATTGGCTGTGGGATCAAATACATCCTCTGCAGTTTGCAGATGACATCAGGCTGTGTGGTACAGTCGACATGCCTGAGGGATGGGATGCCATTCAGAGACCTAAACAGCTGAGCAGCAGGCCCAGGTGAATCTCATGAGGTTCATCAAATCCCAGTGCAAGTCTTACACCTGTGTTGTGGCAATCTGCACTACCAGTACAATCTGGGGAATGTTAGGAGTTACCAGTACAGCCCTGCTGAAAAGGCCTTAGGGGTACTGATGGGTTGTAGCTGGGTATGAGCCAGCAGCGTACCCTTGTAGCCTAGAAAGGCAACTGTATCCTGGGCTGCATCAAAAGAATAGTGGTCAGCAGGGCAAGGGAGATGATCCTGCCTCTCTGCTGTGTGTTGGTGAGGGCTCATCTGGAGTGCTACATCCACATGTGGAGTCCTCAATAGAGGAGAGATGTGGGCTTGTTGGAGCATCTCCAGAGAAGGCCACAAAAATGATCCAAGGGATGGAGCACCTCCCATATGAAGACAGGCTAAGAGAGCTGGGGCTGTTCAGCCTGGAGAAGAAAAGGCTCCCAAGAGACCTGAGGGTGGCCTTTCAGTATCTAAAGGAGAGCTGTAAGAAAGAAGGGGGCGGACTCTTTAGCAGGGTCTGTGGTGATAGGACAAAGGGATATACAGATTGGATATAGGGAAGAAGTTTGTTGTAATAAGGGTGGTGAGGCACTGGCACAGGTTGCCCAGAGAGGTTATGGAGCCCCAACCCTGAAGACCTTCAAGATTAGGCTGTATGGGATTCTGAGAAACGTGATGAAGTTGTAAGATGTCCTTGTTTGCTGAAGGGGTGCTGGACTAGATGACTTTTAAATGTGCCTTCCAACTCAAAGGTTTCTATGATTCTGTTGATATGGTCATAATAGGGTTGATAGCCAGGCCACCATGGAGCTGATGCCAAGGTGGTAGAGGGGGTGGTGGAGTAAGCAGGCACGGGGCGATATCTAGATTACTTTAAGGGTGATGGATAAGCTGTGGTAGAGCTGCTGGCTAAGTTGGTGTAAGGGATACATGAAGGCAGCAATGGGGGGTGACAGCTGGGCTGTGCAGGAGGTGATGGCGAGGCACTTGCAGGTGTGATAACAAGGCTGCCACGGAGCTGGTGGCTGAGCTGTGACGGGCCGAAGGCTGCGCCAGTGTGGGAGGTGACAGTGAGGGGACCTCGGAGCAGCTGAGGGGGCTTCTAGAGTGGGGAACCTCCGAGCGGGCCCTGGGCCCCCACCCCGCGCCGCCACCTGCCCCACGGCCCCTCCCCGCCCGCCCCCCGGGGCTGCCGAGCGGCGGCGGTGGGGGGTGTCGCTGCCGGGGGCGCGCGGGAGGAGGAAGAGGAGGAGGGGGCGGGAGGAGGAAGGCGGCAGCTCTCGGGAGGAGCCTGTCCAGCGTGAGACAGCACATTCAGCCGGCGGCGGCGGTCCAGCCGCAGCTACGGGCGGCACCGCGCACCGCCGCGGCGGCAGCGGCCATTTGGGCTGCGGGGTTCGGTGAGAGCTGCGCGGCAACGGGAGCCGCTCCGCATCACTCGGGCGCCGGCGGAGGTAAGGCACCGCGGGGCCCGGCGGGGGCCGCGTTGCGGCGGCGGTATGCGGGGCTCCGCCGGCAGCCGGAGGACGCCGGGGTGCCGCCTTCCCGCCGGGGTGCCGGGCAGCCGCTGCGGAACGCTCTCGGCCCCGGCGGAGGATGGGCGAGGTGGGGCCGGGGCAGCGGGCAGCACAGCGACCCGCCGCACCTGCTCGGGTCCCAGCCCCGGCCCGCGGTGAGTGCGGCCGCCGGGTGCCTGCTCTGAGCCTCAGCGCCGCGGAGGTTAACGCAGAGGGAGGAAAAGCAAAGTTTTCCGTCTTTAATTTGTTTTTAGCACTGCGTGAGCAACAGAGGGTTTGTTAAAGTCCACAGCGATAGTAGATGGAGAATGAGATCTTTTCCAGTTCCAGAGACGATTGGCAGACAGGGCCAGAGGATGATCAGTGAAAGGCCTTTTTTGCAGGCGGTCAACTATACAGTGTCAAAAGGGTGTGATTAGAGTTACGTCTCCTGGAATGCCCCAGGTCAGCAGATAGCCGAAGGCCCCATTGCATCTCCTAGACAAAGCCCCTCTCTCGTTAACGGGAGCAAAGCAAGTTTCTGCAGTGATGTTGACATTAGCAAAAAGAAAAAAAAAAATCAGCTGTGAATACACATAAAATAAAGCTTATTATCAGACTGAGCAATGCAATCTCCTAATACAGCAGGCATGAAATGCAAAGACCTGACGTGAAGTTGGCACATGGCTCTGGCACTGTGCCTCTTAATTCACCCTGACACGCTGGGTTTTGTTCGCTCCTCGCTTCCGTGTAAAGACATTGAATTGCCTTTGAAATTACTCTAAATGTTATGAAGCACAGTGCTGAAAAATCAGTTTCCAAATGGAAATGCAAAGCCCAGCGTGTGCATCTGTCTCCTGGTAGATGGTGTTATCAGAGCCTCTGGGAGGAGTTTCACTGCTGTTGCTATGATGTGCTTTGGTGAAGTGCCTCACTTGTTCTCACTGTGTTAATGGGATGAAGTTGTGTTTTCCTTTCTGATTCAGTTATGTTTCTCTTATTACTTTCTTTACACTTATGAGGACTTCTCTAGCAGGACTCTCATGCTTGGAATGAATTTCATCCACCCTCACTGTGATTTCCTTATAATTCTTAGCAAGAATGTCTTTCTTCAGTGCAACTGTATTAATTCCCTGCCCTGGGGCTGCACCCAGGTCTCTACCTCCAGGAGCACTCTATGTATGTCATCATCATTAGCTGCTCTGTGATGTTTTCCTTGAAACATCAATTAGTAATCTATGACAATATAAATGTATTGCCCCTTCCACTCCTCCTTCCCTGTACACAGACTGCTATGAGCACTGTGGCTTGCTATCCCCTTCCTTGTTATTCAAAAGACTTCTGAGGACCTTGTGTTATAGCACAAGGAAGAGATTGCTTAAATTGCTCTCCATGTCTCTTCTCCACCATAGCATACCTTAAACAAGCATTACCTGCAGCTCTTCCTATGTACAGTTCAAGAGAAGAATCGTCCTTCAAGGAGCAGCAGTAAAGCATGCCCTGCACACGCAGTGATTACCAAAAATCTGGTTACTCAAATAGCATTCAGGCAAACACTTTTTTTGCATCCTGCAGGTTTTACAAATCTGATCTGCCAACTCTTTCCATAGAAGTAAATTTTCTGTAGAAGTAAAGGCAGCTTGGTGCGTTTCATTGTGATAGCCTTTCTGTAGTTGGTTGGTTGTTAGGTTCTTTTCATTGAAATATACTTGTTTGTTTTCCAGTCTGTGTTTTTCCAGCTTCTGGTTCCTATTTATGTCATCTCTCACAGATAAAAGCCTTGGTTGAGCAGGTGCCTTTTGTGTTGGTATTCAAGGTGATGAACCAGGAACTCAGCTGCTTTGATGGAAGTGATGCAGAGTGCCTTGGTGGAGGTCTCACTACTACAGTGTGCTGAGCAATGGGTGGAAAAGGAGAAAGATAAGGGAGCAAAACTGGGAAAAAAAAAAAAAGATAAGAGCGTAGAGGGAAAGGGTGTATATGCCATTTATTTATTTATTTATTTATTTTTGGAGCTTCATCAACTTACAGTGATGACTCAATACTCTATATAATATACTCTAGGACTGCTCAGGCTCATAAACTGATGCTGTGTCTCTAGAGCCTTGTTGAGTTCCTTCAGCATGGTCTGACTAACAGCAGAGATGGTAATTGGGATCTTTCAGAGCCTCATGCTCTGCCAAAGCAAGCTGCTACTTGGAGGTGGTGGTGGACTCTTCACCCTAAGATCCTCTCTGTATATCCCTGGGCTTTAACTTCCAGAGAAATTTAAGAGAAGTCCCCATTTAGGTACGTGGCAGTATTGGCTTCTGCAAAGTTATGGTCTCATGCTTTTTTGCAGCCACAACCAGCCATTATTGCCTTAGTGCATTGCTCATCTGATATTTTTGTATTTTCACTAAATAAAAAAAAAAAAAGCCACAATGACCATAGATTTACTTTGTGTATATATAAACTTCTGTGTATATAAAAGGGACATTTTCCAGGAAGAGTACTGGTAGAGTGTGCTAGCAAAGTGCATCTTGTACATATGTTAGCAAAGCTGTGCTAAGATTAGCCAGTGTAGCTTATTTTAGTTCATTGGAGCAACGCAAGTGACACAGGTGAATATATGCTTATATGTCTATAAGGGAGTTTGCTATCCAGATGAGAGATTGTGTGGTCATCTGCATGGCTGACCTATATAGGCAGGAAGAAATGGTAATGGAGAAATGACACAGCTTAAAAACAGAAAATTTCAAAAATCTGGGGGAAAAAAAGTGTCTGCAAATCTGCAAAGGTTGCCTGAGGGAGACACTGGCTCTGTCTGAGTCTCATATAGACACAATATGTCCCTTTCACTATTTGGTAATTATCCATCTAAAACCATGCAAGCTCTTTTTACTCAGACATGACATTGGAAGCTGTTGTTCGCGTGGCCATCTGTGAGCACTCAAAATAAGGCAGTATGCAGCATACATGAGCCTGCTCCTCCAACACTGTTCATTTTAGGTGCCATAAGCTTGCCAACTTTTCTGAGAAATGGCTACTTCCAGGCAGATGGCAGGAATGTCAGGAAGCTGGAAGCAGACTGACATGTAGATCTCATGGAGATGAGGCATCTCTCACCATGTTCAGCCCTTCTTGTTCACTGCTTTGAGGCAGAAGCATTGTGGTGAGTGTGTGGCAGTGCCCCACGGCAGCAGAAGGCACAGAGCTGGAGGTGTTCAGTGGACTGGGTCCTATCAGGAGCATCTCTGTGATTACCTTGGGGGTGAGTCTGGCCTCCAGAGTGAGGCCAGGAATCAGCAGTGCACCTTGTTTGAAGGCCATGAAGTATCTCCATGCTCTTACTGAAGTCAGCAAGAGTGATTGCACTGACTTAATGGTCATTGGAAGAGGTCTTGTGTAACTGCTGCTTCCACCCATATGCAAATAACTGTGTTACCAATGAATGGGCACTGCTCAGATGACTCTTGTGATTCTTGGCTGTTAATCTTAGAGTAAAAGGACATGTTTTCATGTTTAACTTGCTGCCATGTCTGTGGTTCAGCTTGCCTGATTTCAAGAGTGTGGTATACTGTCTCAAGGTGCAAACATCCCTTACGGACCTGGTTCAATTCTGTGCTGCACCTTCCCTGGGAGCTGTCTGACTGTCCCCATTTGGCCCTAGAATAATTAATGAGTAATTCAGCAGAGAGAGAGGGCTCATTTACTGCCACTGAGCAGAAAACAATTACACGGGCAATCTCTGAAGGATATAGGTTTTCTTTTCCATTGATATCTTTTCCTCTTTACATTTCTTTGCCCTCTTGCTAATACTGCTTTCCTCCTCACTGGTCTTCCCTTCTCTTTTGTCATCTCTCCCTGGGAGAGAACTGGTTTTAGTTCCTCATCCTTTCTTCCTTCTTTCTATGGTGTAGTACGAGTAATTCCAAATCCTGCTCGTCAATTATTCATTTTTCAGTTCAGTCCAGAAAGACATGGTGTGTTTTGTGCCCAAACAATGGGGAGTTACAGTACTAGAAAACAGTTCAATGTGATTAAATATATAAATAAGTGTAAAAGAGGATATATTCATTATCTATGTATCTCCAAATCGTCAAGCCTGTTGTAATGCACAACTGTAATATTTTTCAGGCTGAATTTTACAGCAAAATCTATCTCCCAAACAAATGCTATGTGAGTATTGAGAATGACTCACTGGAGGTCCTAGACCACCTGCTGGGAAAATATGGATCTCTCTTGCTTTAAACTGTTTGGCCCTTCCTCTCTGTATCCATTAACACAGATCTTAGCTTTTAAAGTGTATAGAAAGTGGTATTAAATCCGTACCATTCAAGGCATGTCCTTGTTTCATGTTTTGCACGTTAGGCCACCACTGTTAGGATCAGAGTGGTTACCAGGTCAGTTGGTAATTGGGGCAAAGACACATCAAATGATTGCTATTGTATATTTTGAGGAAACTAAAATATGTAGCAAAATAGAGTCACAATAAAAAAAAAAAAAAAAAAAAAGAAACCTGGGCTGCTATCTGGTGTGGCCCCTTGTATTTGATACTGTCCATATTGCTTTAAAGACTGTTCCATTGACTGAGCGCTTCAAAGGTTTTCTTCTCTGATTCTCACAGCACAGACAAAGTTGGGGGATTATCTCAACTCCTGTGACTAGTTTCATAATGTGTTTGTCTACTCTTGAAATAATACAAGAGAATCACCGTTTTCATTAATCATGTTATTCAAAGTCGTATGACATTATGGGTTTTCTTGTGAATTTGTTTCTCGTTACATTTTGAGCAGTTGCTGAACCAGAAAGTGTTTTGTATTATAATCCTAAAGGATTTCAGATCTCCATTTGCCCCTAAATGAATTCCTTTTACTTTGCCCTTTTTTGAGCTCCGGGTACCCATAAAGCTTTGTTACAAGCATAGCAGTTTGTTACAGACTATCAACTTCTGCCTGTCTTCATTGCCTGGGAAAACAAATTACTTCTGGAAAAATCTGTGAAAAGATATTTCATGTTCTGTGTGAGCATGGGTGCAAGCTGTGTGGTGCATTAAACAATGAATGGCTTAAAAATCTATAACCTTTTGGAATGAAGTAAGAAATTTGACCTAAATCATACCCCCTAGTGTGCAGTTGGCTATTCATGTACGTAATCTGCTGCGCTTGGCACAGCCTGTGAATGTTGTATTCCTGCCTTTCAGCATCTCCATAGTAGTAATAATAATACAAAAAAATTGTGCTGATGGGGTAGGAGGGTATTGTGCTGGAGACAAAAAAAAAAAGAAAAAAAAAAAACAGTTATGCCTTTCTCTGTTTGTACTGAAAGAGCCTGTGGGAAAACTGTCCCATTATTTCCCACAATATTTTTCTTTTTTCACAAAAAAAATTGATTAATAGCAAAAAAAAAAAAAAAAAAGGCAAGCCTGATTTGTCAGCCTGCATGGGACTCCTCAAATATATTAACCGTACCCTGTGCAAATTCAGTACTTTTTAGCTGATAATTATAAGATGCTGCTCTTTAGGTCTTTTCTCATACATTCAAAGTTAAAACTCAAAAGACAGCAGTAGATTATGTTCAGCTTTACTGTTAATGTTCCCCACGCCTCCCACAGCAGCCCTTTATGTATGAGGCTGTTTGTTGTTTACTCGCATTGTATCAATTAATCAGAGGACAGGGAAGTAAAGACTATCAGACAGTGACTGTGAAATATGAATCTTTTCAAACAAAGTTGTAATATAGTTTAATACTAGGATTAGTCAATACAGGTATTGACTTTAAAGTTGTCACCATCTGATGTGGCAAATCCAGGCATGGCAACCAGGCTGATTGCGACTGCTCTGCACACCAGCAGTAGTCCTGTATTTTCAAAGGCATTAGTAAAACTGGATGTGTTTTCCAAAAATATCTACTGAAGCACTGAGCTACTGAATTCTTCCTTTGAAGATAACTGGTGGCAACTGGTGCATGGGAGAGAGGAGTTGATTTGCAGCCAGCCTTGCCTTGGTAGGAAGCTTGGATTTAAGTGCAGGCATACAGTATCTTGAACCTGGGTTGTTTACCTGAGTTCCTCAAATTCAAAGTTGTTACAGTGCCTGAGCACCAGGTAAATCAAGACTGACAAAACAGTGAAGGAACAAATTCCACGCTGCAATCCTCAAAATTTGTTAGATGTCACCTAGCTCTAGAAGTAGATGGAGTCTTTAATAACTCCTCAGATCTCCTCTTCTGGATATGTTCTTATCCTCGAACCCCCAGACTCTGCAGGCTGAGTATCTGCAGGCTGAGTATCTGCAGGCTGAGTATCTGCAGGCTGAGTATCTGCAGGCTGAGTATCTGCAGGCTGAGTATCTGCAGGCTGAGTATCTGCTATCTTCCTCTCATTGACTCATTTCTTGAGCCCATTTATCAGACTGTGCTCCATGTGGAACTCCAGCCCATGGCACATGCTCCCTCTTTCAGTATGCCCTAGTTATAGGGAGATACACCCAAAGGAGTGTCAGGTAATTTTTGCTTAAAAAGGTTGTTGCCTACATCTGTCCTCTAATCAGCAAGCTATATGCCTTCTTCAGAAGGTGAACTCTGAAGCTGCTCCATATACGTGTTCAGGATTATTTGGACCTGAAAACACCTGTGGGGAAAAAGAGAAATGACTCTTCACTTCCTTGCATCATGCACCCAGCAAGAGAAGACTTGGCCTTCAGATACTAAATATAGTGTTGTACTTCAAACTAAACAGTCACTGGGTATGATATAAACTTACCCTGAAACAAAGACTAGAACCCTGGGGCCTCAGTTAGGGGCTAATATTTGCTCTCTTGTATCTGCTCCTTCTGCTGAAAATAAGCTACTAGAAAGTATCTTCAGTGGCTGAGAAGGCACTCTCCATACCTGTAGCAGCCTACAGCTGCCCTAGGAGGTGACTTTTGGTCTTCTCAAGGGAAACAAACAAATAAGCAACAAAAGATGGATTCTCCTGAAAATAAACTTTTCCTGCTTTTGGGTTGTATTGCTTCAATCACTGAGAAGATACAGAGGTTGGCAGACTCTTTCTTGTCAATGTTTTCTAAAACAGAGGGGTAATCTTTCTCACCTTTGTGAAAGAAGCTTTTGTCTTCTATTGGGAAGGGTTTGTGCACCAAGCATGCTGAGTGTAGGCAGGTGTCCTCTGGCAGGGCTGAGTAATGAGGCATGGAGTGTCCAACCATCTTCATGCTGCCAGGATAGCTTGCTCATCGAGATGACTTCTCAGTCCAGGCCATCTGTAAGAAGCTGGGGTGAAGAAGGGATCTTTATGGGATCAGATGCCCTAAAATGGCCTTGTTGAGCATTGTAGTTAACAAGCCCTTGAGAGGCTTTAGCCCCTTGGCCTTAATTTGCCTTAGTTCTTCCTAGGTAAAACTGGAATGACTCATCCTTCCTCCACTGCACTCATTGAATTAAAACTTCCTCAGGACTGGAAGTATCTCTTCCTATTTGTCTCTGTGGCACTGAGTGCAGCATCCCTTTCAACTTGGCTGAATCTTTTAAGCACTCCTATCATAGTGAATATCACAAAATAATATTTCTCTGGTTTAATATCATGTTGTATATTCTTCGGGTCAAATATATTAAAATACATTGACTGTTTTCAGGTCTGAACCTTAAATTTCAAAGTTTTCTTACTGTCAGTGACCTCAAAGAGGGTCTAAGCCTTCCCAGTGCTGGACTTGGTTCTCTTTGCAGTTCTTATAAGTCTTTTGAAATATGCTGTTATATATCTGCATTTATACCCTTTTCTTTTTATCTTAGCCTATCATTTTCCCATGTATCAACAGGGATGACTGGCTAAGACTAGCTCTGGTCATTCATGTTGCTATGTTACTACAGTCGGAGAAGTGACACTGGCAAGTACATGAGGAGTAGAGTGCTGTTCCTTCCACTTTGTTTCCCTAGAAATGATGACAAGTCGTGTGAAATAGACTACGTATTTCTTACAGCCAGAGCTATTCCCTAAGTCTAAATCTTTCTAAAGATTTAGGTGTATTGCTTTCAGAGATTAAATTGGTGCATAGTATTGTTAACATAATTATATACTCACAAACATCACCTGCAAAGCAAAGTGTTTTAAGAAAGAGCTGATACCTGGGTAAGTCTTCCAGAAAACCTGCATGTCAGCAGCATCCCTTCATCTTTGATATCTATCTGGCCGTTGTCATAACGGGGTCCAGGAGCAGAGACTAGAATGTGTATTTTTCATGTCTAGGTAAATGGCTTTAAGTATCAGGTTGCTGGACATAAACCACTGGGATTATTTCAAGAGGAGGGTAGAAATGTCAGAGAAGTCACTTCTATTTCCATTTCTTGCTCCTGTTTTACTTCCATTGCTCAATAAGGAGTAAAAGTATGTGTTTTAATATCTGAAATGTTTGCTGGAAGGAGAAAATGAATCATCGTTCCGCTCCAGGAGAGACTAACAGACATCTTGAAGTGCAGCTCTACATTAGGTGTTGCAATCCTCCTGGGAGGCACTTTGGTGCCGTTATGATGAAGATTTGTGTAGAACCAAATATTCTTTAGAGGCTGTGACAAAATGGAGAGATATTAGCAGCCAGTATCATTGAAATATGAGTGTTATATAAAAAGACATACAAAATGAATTGAAATTACTAACATGAAATACGGGGCTTTTCTTCTTTTAAATCTAGGCAAGTGATCTTCAGCCTGTGGATGAGAATTTTGTCATCTCTCTCATACATCTCTAAAATCATACCAATTTATCACTTGTGTTTGGTTTTCTTTGAATATCAAGAAATTTCTTGAAGCACCTTGCCAAGTTCTCCAGTTTCTTTCTGAAGTTAGCTGGGAAATTTGCAAAAGATAGCATGGGACAGTTAACATACAACCGAACAATAGAAGATAACAAAAGCTGATAGAGGGGAAAATGACCAAAAATTCCCCGAAGTCTTGTATTCCACAAGATCAAAATGTTGCCATGCATGCAGCTGATGGTTTTATTTAAAAACTTTACTCTTTGTAACTAGGGCTCTATTGCTGAGTTGGATTCTGGGAGGTACAAATCAGTATATGTTGGATTATTGAGGATCATTTCCCAGCACACCTGAGACTGTTGTAACTGTGCTTTTAATGTTTATTGAGGGAAGATATAAGATTTTTAAAGATGTTTTTTACAGTCTAGTTTTCTTTGAGGTGGTATATCCAGTGAGTTCCATGGTACTCAATGAAAAGGGAGGATATTTAATGGCAGCTGTGAAGCCACTTTATTACATCTTAGTAGGTAGTCCTAACAGTGACTTGTTAGGTGGGATTCTTTACAATTCTAGCTGGAATGCTGTGTGTTTCTTACGTACCTGCAGAAGTTGCCAGCAACTACTTCTCTTCAGAAGAGATGACTCTTCCATGGAACTGCGCTTGTTGGAATTGGAAAGGTCATGGTAAATTTAGGAGGATAAGGAGGCACGAGAAGGAGGTGATGAGCAGATGATGTTTCATGGCCACTAAGGCCTGTGCCTGAAGAATAGGCAATAGAAGAGCTTTGCTTATATGCTGCTGTGTAGAGACCCCATAATTCTGCTGTAACGGAGTTCTTTTTGTAGAAAGGCCATTGTGGAAGAACAGGAGCAAGAAAATTAAATGGTAATAGATTATAAGGGAAGTGTAATTAAGCAGCTGTGGGCACATATCTTATATTCTGTCAGCTTCAAAATAAATAGGCTGGAGATACACTGACCTGTTGCATAGCAACCAGGAGGAAGCACAGTACCAAAGCTCTGGATGCTGTAATTGCAAACCTTTACAGAACAAAGTACAAGACCTTTGCCCACCTGCTAAAAACCCATGGAAAAGCTGAAGGATAAAAATGGTACATTCCCTGAAACCTAACACTTTACAGCCACTTTTATTTATGGATAAATACACAGATATAGCACTAAAAGCATGTAGTGCTTTTCCTCAAGGTTATGTAGAAAAAAAAATCTTCAATTTTACTTAGAGTTTCTCTGGATTCATCATATAGGACACTTCTAAAAATACTGCAAGTGCTGAGATTTTGCATCTGCAAATATTTGCCCATTGTTGTGATCTTGTAAACATTGGAATGTCTATCTAACAAAAATATTTGGGTTATGTGACTGATGTTAAGTAGAAATTGTAATGCATGGTGAAATAGGTGCTCTTGTATTTACTTAAAAACTGCTGTCAGGAAAATATTTCTCACCCCTCTTGCCCGTTTGAAGCATGTTTCAAACATTATTTTCAAATGAATACCATTGATTAGAATGCATTTATGCTAGAGTAGCAGCTCCCTCTGGTTTCTTGCAGACCAAAGAAGTTGATCTGCTTTGTACAATTGAATACATATTTTCCACTTGTAAAAGTAACATTTAGATCCCATGGGAATGTTTTCTACTGTAAAAATGTATAGTACTCATAACTGTAGGAAATGTGTTTGTTTCTACAGAAGAGAAATGAATGTGGTCCATGCAGGATAGAAATGAGTAATTTCTTCCAGTAGAAAGCTCCATTTTTAATAGTTTCAATAGCAACAGTACTCCTACTCTACAAAGCTGTTCTTTAAAACCTTTCTGTTCTTTAAAATTAACTGGGTAATACATCTTATTGTGCAACATACTTTATCTTTCATATGACAGATATTTTGCAGTTTTGGACTTAAGAGTAACTGGCTTTTTATTAGGCATTTAAGTGTGAAGCATCTGCAGGTACTGTAGCTTGCTTATTTATTTTAGAAAAGCGTGTTAATCAATCAGTTATGATTAGTTGTATGTGCTTACCAATGCCATAGGTAACAATGTTTGATTAACCTCTTTGATAATCAGAATGGAGATAATCACAGAGAGAAAAGACTTTTAGGCTCATGAAATGGTGAATATTGTTCTGCAGTGCAGCCTTCTGAATGAACAGTGTGTAAAAATCCTCTTAGTGCCAAAAAGCAATAAAGTCTGTAGGCTTTTTCATCTATTAGCTTGGGAAACTGAAGTTTCTTTTCAGATGAGCTTGGCAATGACATACAGATGAGATGCTCTAGGAAAAAGGTACCGGCTTTAAGAGAAGGGAGATGTAATACTTGTTTTCTTTTTCTGCTGATAAAAATTTTCACTGTCCTCATCTTTGACTTCTTTTTCACTCTATTCGTTGTGTTCTCAGTACATTTGGTCCAAACTACAGACCGAGTATAGTTGGCAAGCCCATGAATTTGTTCCTCTGTATTCATATGTTAGCTCTGCAGTTATAGTAAACTTCTTCAGATCCTGTGGCTGTTCTTGTGTTAAGTGTTCATAGAAACGGTTCATAAAACATACCAGCTCAAATACTATGATTAAAGATTATTAATAAAAACCCTGTTGTTTGCTGTAGAACTGTAATGGCTACTGGCTTGTACCCGTACAAGGCTTTACATGGCTTTTAGTCAGCTCAAGTGTAGAACACTGTTATTTGCACCGTCCATGTTTACATGCTTACTTCTGTCACAGAGGAAATAGTCATGAGATGTTACCACCTGTGTGAGAAGTGGATGGAGTCATTCTGTGTATGTTCTGTATAGCAAAGAAGTTTACACAAACACCATTATTATTTAAGATTAACGTAATTGGCCTTCAAAAGCTCTTATTACATGTACGACAGGGTAGCAAGAACTGCTGGGAGGATAGAAGGAACAGGATTCTTCTCAACCACTTTGAAACATTTACAATGGGGTTTTCTAAACTTAACTACTAACCAAGGGCCCTTTATCACCACTGGGAGGAAACTGTTGGCTTTTGGGCCTCATTTAGAAATCTGCTTTAGGCAAAGCAGAATCATATTCTAGGATGCCTGGTTTCTCTTTTTCATCCTTGCACTGATAGTAAGGATACCTCTATATCTATGCTGTGGCCATGCAGATGTAGCAAGAGGAGCACGATGGGTGGTGAAGGCCAAGAACGCTGTTCTCAAAGCCTCAGCATTGCATTTGCATGTGCCTGGGTGCTGTCCCAATGAGGGGTCGGGTGGCCCTGTCATATGTAAGTGCAATTGCCTTTATTTCCTTGCCTGAGAGAAAACTCTGGGGCACACATGATGAATGCAGGGAAAACAGACATTTTGAAATACAACAGCCAGGTTTCATTAAAAATCATACCAGGAGGAGCAGACTGCTTTCTCCAGTGGCTCAAAGAAAGGATAATTCCCTTTGGGTGTGGGAAGTGCAGGCAAGTGCTCTGTACAAGGCAGCTCACATCCAGCCACAAATGTGTCTCAGCACTTGGGCTGTAAGCTGGTAGAACTCTGCATTAGGAACTGTGTCTTTTGACACAGTTACCTGGGCCACATAAAATAAAACTGGATCAAAGATTATGTGCTTCCCTCAAGGAGGGGAGCCCTGGGCTGCTGCACTGCCGTGAGAATTATTTCTACAGTTAATGCAGTGCTTGGAGTGTTCGATCCTGTGTGTTCCTACTCAGATAGATGGTTTAATGGCTTTGCTACAAAATGTGCTCCTTACTGTTTCCCTCTGACCAGCTGGGGAAGCTGAGGTCATCCATAAGCCTAGGCTGTGGTTTTGCACCACAGAGAATATGAAAAGCAAATCCTTTTTTACCGCTTGCCTTCCTCTCTCTTCCTGTGGCATGCCTTTTGGCACACAGAATGACAATTATTAGGAATTTATTCCTAGTAATGAATACAGAGTGCTAACTCTGTAGTTGATGCCAAGCAGAGCAATGAGTGCATCGGCATGCTGCCTCCGTGCTAACTGCTGCCTTGCTGACATCTGAGAAAGGTGGTTCCATATGCGTGGTGCTCCATTCTGCTGAAACTGTACATTTGGCAAGCTGGCAAGTTTGGAGGTTGATAAGCTGCTTGGGGCAGCTAAGGAATGGCTGCAGACAGGAAGAAAGTATCTGGAGATGAATTTCTTTCTATAACTCAAAACCGGCAGCGTTCTTTGAAAGAAATTTAATACATCATCTTTGTTGTATGTAAGCTCTGTTTTGTTAAAAATAGGGCAAACTTATAATAGAATTTGATCACCCTGACTGGAGCATTGTGAAGAAGGGGCCAGGCACTAAGTAGCTGATGCCTAAATCAGGGGAAAAGCTAGCTTCCCTGACATTAGGGGAATGAATTTTTAAAAGCTATTCATTGATATCTGACAAACAGCTTGAAAGGGATGCCAAACCCTCCGGGTCTCTGCTAGGAGCTTTAAAATATATTTGCATATTTTCTGCATAGAAACAGGGTTTCATTCTCTGTTGCTAAACTGCAGAACTAAAAGGATGTGAAAACTCTATCTAGTCCAAAGGGCTTGGAGGGGAAACTTCATAATCGGAATTCAAATGCGCACGACAGATTAGGAAAATGACTTCAAATGGGATTTCAACAATATCCAGGAGACACCCATAAATCCTGAGCAGGCTGCTAGGCAAAATACTGCTTGCACCGTTATTAAAAAACTCAGTTTCTTCTCCTGGCATTTATCACCTGCAAAATAGCTTGCTGATGTCAAGTGATCAGATTAGAGTTGGTGACGGTGCTGCCGCTTAGTTTTATCCATATCAAATACAAGTTTTCTGAAAATGTTGATCTCTCTTTCTCAGATTCAAAACAATATCTGAAATATCATTGTGAATAGAATCAGTGGTAGAGGAATAAAAAAAATGGTGGTCCTCTGCGTACAGCTAGTGCACCCAGTGTGTGTACAGCTAGAGCACTCCATGGTCCAGCTTGTTGGTGCTTTGATGTTCATCTTGGCTGTGCCATTTACTGTGCTGTAGGTTGAAACAGATGGCCCTGGGATGGGAACGGAAAGCAGGTCCCTTGTGGGAATGAGCAGCGAGCTGCAGTGGATGTAGAACCTGTGGTGACGTCTGTAGGATGGATGCAATTCTTGCTGATAGGCTTCAGTTGGGTGTTGGACTGTGGAGTGGTGTGTTTGGCACACAGTTAACCCTTTGGCATCCCTCACGCTGCTCTTATGCCTGCTGTTTGCATTCAGTGTTTTCCTCATTCCACATTTTATCTGTCTTTTCTGTTAGAGGAAAATACTTGTCAAGAGAACAAATCATTTGGGGCCAAGACTGCACTTAAAATGCAGGTGGTGTTTTGTTGTCAGTGTCCTTCGTATCACAGGCTAATTATGCTTTTGTCATTTGAAGAGAAGGAAGCTTATGACTGCAGAGCAATTGACGACGAGTGAAAGTCCCACATCATTTTTACTGTATGGGTTTACTTTCTGGTTGTCATCCCACCAAGGCAGCAACGTGGATGGAGTTCTTATTAGTATTAATGGAAAGCTGCCATTTAATTTCCCATGTGTCGAGCAAGCAATAGGCTTCCATTGCATATATGTGATATTGCCATCAACATGATTGATTTGAGTGAGATAATTCTCACATCCAGTGGTGGATGTGGTCAAGGGCGGAGTTAACTCTTTCCGTGAATGCCTGTAATAGTCAGGACTGCCTTTGAAGTAACTGCTAAGAAGAAAATCAGTGTTCATACAGTTTAGATGACAGCCTGTAATGATTATGATATAGAACAATTACAGTATCTGTAATTCAGATTGTGAATTTTTGCAGTGTTGGTGAGGCTCAAGGACTCTAGTAAAGGATTGGTATCGTATGTATCCCGCGGCTGCAAAGGGGCTGGTGGCCTGTGCCTGGCTGTACATGGGATAGGAGGGGGTGCTGGGATGGCAGCCTCTCAAGACTTGCGCAGAAGCAAAGCTACCAGGTTTCCAGTTTTTGCCAGTTAAACTCCTAGCTGTCTAAGATACACAGGGCTGCTTGGGGCTGAGATCATTCAAGTACATCTTCTTCTACTGTGGATCTGTAACTTACGGTCTGGCAGAGATGCTGAAGCTGATGAAAGTTGAAGGACATCAGCTTCAGTGCATTAAAAGTATTAAAGCATTGTTTTGAACTTTGCTCCAAAAAGGAGGCTTTCTAATAAAGACAATTTTGAAATATATTCCATGATTGGAGATATTCTGATCTAATTTCTTGAAGTTTAAAACAAATATCCTGCCTCTTCCAAGGGCAGCAATTATGTAGGAGGATATTTGTAGCAATTTTATAAGCATTATTTTTTATATCATTGGGTTCTGTTTTCAGTAAATAGGGAAAACTTTTAATTCTCTTTTCAACCTGGTTTCCCTGTTTTGTTTCCAGCAGAATCAAAATGTCGGACAAAAGTGATTTAAAAGCAGAACTTGAGCGCAAAAAGCAGCGCTTGGCTCAGATAAGAGAAGAAAAGAAACGGAAGGAAGAAGAAAGGAAGAAGAAAGAGGTAAATATGCAGGAGTGCCTTTTAAATAGCTCATACCTGCAGAAGGGTCTCGCTGAGGTTTTGACATCTCAGTATTGTATACTTCAAGGTAACTGTCATGTGGGATGAGATCTCCAAAGCCACATCAATCTAACCTTAAAATCAAAATGCTTATTTTTAGCCAAGAAAGTTGGGGTGAGGGAATTGCTTTTAAAACCAACATGCTGTCAGATGACAACAGTTGAGACAACATGATGTGTATGTGTGTGTAGAAAGAAGAATTGATTTGCCACAATGATTTTTGCTGGGCTTTCCTTCAATGGAAAGGGAGTGGAGAGTGCAGAAAGACAGAAAAAGGTCTTGGGTTTTTTCGAGCTATTACAATCTAAATATGTATTTTCTTCTCTGAAGACCAGCTTGATTACTGGCTAAGGTAACAGATTTACAATTATTATTCTCCAGTAAAGTAAAACATAATTGCAATTGCATTTTCATCTTCTGGCATGGGTGCATCTTTCAGTTCTGTTAAAGTTTGATTGACATATTAGTTTATTTGTCCTTGACAATATGCATTAGATTTTTCATTAAGGGATTTGTACTTCTTTTTATTCATTCACTTAGTGGAACAGAGGTGAGAATTGACAGGGAGTGGATATTCATTTTCATGCAAAGTCAGAGAAGCATTAAGTGATTATGTTTCCTTTCCTTCAAATGTCAACACTTACTATTGTTTAAAGCACCTGTTATCCTTTACTAATAACTGGTTTCCTTTTAAACTGACACTTTAATATTGCACATGAATTTCACAGAATTACTGTGGAAATGTGATGTGATCCAAGAAATCCATGTTTCAGTTTTGGTCGTTGTTTTTTGTCTTTTTTCATCTGAGACATTTTTGTGCAATTACCAGCACATATCCCAGTGAGGCTCCTAGAGTCACTGTGTGAGTCCTCTATAAGCAAAACTTTAGATGTTAGTATTTTCAGTGTTCAGCACTAGCCTGTTAATGAATTAAAGAGATAGGAGGCAAGCCAGTGGCTAGAGGAAGCTACTGAGTTCTTTTCTTTGTCTCCTGCCTGATTTTACATCTTGTGGAGATCCTGTTGTGGTTGGAATGTTCCACTGTCCCCAGAAGCCAGCTCTAGCCACTGAGTCTAACCTGTGGAAGCTCCAAGAAGCGTCCTGCACAGATGCCTTCCAACCAGTACCATTCTGTGATTCTCTGAAGGTGTAGTTGTTTAAGCAAAGAGGAAGGCATCTGGTGGACCATTAATTTTGGCTGTCGGTGTCAGGGGCTGCCAAAATACTGTTTCAGCTGTTAGTCCTCTTCTTTGCTCCTATTTGATGCTGAAGTTCTAAGACAGTATTTTCACTGCCTGCAAGTGCTTAGGACCTAATGTAGGCCCTCAGTCTACATCACCAAAGTCCAATGGAGTGTTATTTCTTGATCCCTGAGGAAGTAGGGATGGGGTCATTTTTAATCAGGGTCATGATATCTGTTATTTTATGGTCAGTGTCCGTGTTAGCTGAATAAGTCAGCACACCAGCATTTTCAGTCTGTCAGGTTGTGGTACGTGGAGTCAGAAAAATGCTTTGGCTTTCATTTTTCTGCAGAGTAGCTGCATCTGATATGTGAGAGACAAAAGATGTCCATTAGTGTTCCGTAAAATATACTTGCAAAGATCAGTTTTCTCATGTAGTCAGGGGAAAGTATTGTAACTAACATATAAACAGTATAAATTAGCTACCTAAACGTTCTAAGTGAATTTTGAAGTTTTCCTAATCAATAATGCATGTAAATATTCTTCACACGCTTAATTGCTAGAGCTGATTATATGTAGACAAATTTTTATTTATTTATTTTTTTAATTGAGGCTGATCTACAGCAAAAGAAGGAGCCAGCTCAAGAAGATTCTGACCTAGACCGCAAGAGAAGAGAGACAGAAGCTTTGTTGCAGAGCATTGGCATATCCCCAGAACCACCTCTAGGTATTTAAGAGAAGCATACTGTAAAGCATTCAACTCTGCCACAATGAATGCATTCTTTCTATTAAAGCATGCTTTGCTTTTTTTGATTTTTGGCTGTATTAGTGAAGTGAACTCTTCTGTTTGAATGCCTACCATACCATTTGCATATACCAGCTCATGGCATTTTGAGTACTTACCATTGCCAAAAACATCTGTTTCATTTCTAGAATAAATTTTTGCATTGCAGGTTGATTTTGCATACCAGTAATGATTTCTTTTCTGATGGACTATTACGTCTTCTCTCACACCTGATGACCCACAAATAATATATAAATAATAAAATATATATAAATAAATGCTGCACCTCGTTAGCCCCAATCTTTGTTTCATAAATGCAAGCATTTGCTAAGGAAGGTGGAGCATAGTTATGTGGGGACTCCTGTTTATTTTCATTAAAATTCAAGCAAAATGGAGAGAGAAAATAAAAAGGCAAATCACAATGATCAGAAAGCTTATCAACAGATTATTTTTGTGTTTTTTTGGACCTGGTTGTTCTGGTATTTAAATTATAGAATCTGGAGTCCTCAGTTTAAGAAAAATACATGGGAAAATAGAATCTGAAAATACTTGATTAAGTTCTATCTGATGTATTAGTTGGCCCTAAAGTGAGAAATTTCCTTCCTTGCTTCCTTCCTTTTTTCCCTTTTTCTCTCCTCCCTGCCTTGCCCTGCCCTGCCCCTCTTCCTCTCACTTTCTCATTCCTTCTCTTTCAAGTGCTTTCCTCTCCTTTGAATACAGAATCACTCTAATTGTTTTAGCTGAAATACTGGCATCTCTGGAGGTACCAGGCTTTGTCATTAAGTTCTTTGGCATTGAATCTAGGATTTTACCCCTAGATATTCTTGCCTGTAATATTTAGGGAAAAGAAAAGAAAGCAGAAGCCTTGGTTTCAGAAAACACTTGCATAGTTCCTTATGAAAGTAGATGGTGACATTCTGAATCATGAATTGAGGAATTCAGTCCCTACCTTGCATCAACCGACATTTTCTGGGTCAAGTTACCATTTTAATAAGTTATAATCTACTGATCGGAACTTTTAAACCCACTTCTCAGAAAATATGTCTGCCGAGTAACTGTTGGGTTATTTTAACGTATCATAAAATATGCTTTGTAAATAATCTAGTGGTGTATATACAAATACATCACTTCAGTACATTTTTAATATTTGTGCGTTTAGAATATTCATATTTATCTTAAAAAACGTGGATACATTTCCTTATATAATAAATGAACACTTATTGATGTTACAAAACAATAGTTCTTATCCTAGTTAACTATTTTCTTTGTGCTATCGAAAGAACATTAAAATTCACATATAAGATGATCTTAATTAAGCAGTAGTATTCTGTCCTCCTTAATTCCCTTTTGCATACATTGACTATTAGTATACAAAGGAAAGCTTAATTCTGCCTTCACATATGATGCCCCGATCCCACTGCGAACATGGAATACATAAACTGCCATGCCATACCTGTAACCTGCCAAAGGGCTGTCATGAAGATGAATTCACTTTCCATGCTGCATTCATTTCTGTGACAGCCTCTAGTATGAATCTGCATGAAATGTTTGACCACATGGAAAATCCAAGTCTCTTGACAGGTCTGTCATTATACATTATAGAGCGTAACAAAATAGTTTAAAGTTTCACTCAGTTAAATCCATAAAAAGAAATGCACATGATTTAAACCAAATGGGAAACCTCACTGTTGCATTAGAACTCCTTTTTGTGTTTTATTCAGTGTGGCTGCTTTGAAGAATACTTGTGCTAAATCTTGACTGGAGCCATTCCTGCACTTCAGATGTTTTTGAGAAACCATTTTAAAAGAAATCAAGATATTTCTACTTTTTTATTTGTTATTCCTTGCTGAAGAGCTTAAACTTGGGCTGACCTTGAGCTGTGATCTTCCTTTCCTGTTAAAGGAAACAAAGCTGGATTTGCATGAATATGCTTCAAAAGCCCCAGCAAACCAAAGGGAAAATCATTTCAAGAGAGTGCAAATAGTATCTAAGCCAAGGGAAATATTTCCTTGAGTGTGGAAATCGTGTCTCATCCAAAATGGCAATCTAATACAACTTAAATTATTTAAGAAAAGATGTTTGCTAAGCAAATTAATGTGTATTCTCACCATCTTTGGGAAATGATTTTAACTTAGCTGGATTTCCTTATTTAACTTTTATTTTGGATGCCATTTCTGCACTGCAGTCTTAGAACATATCTAATGAGCAGTGGCTTTTAATTTAAATGGAAAAATTGAGAAGTTTGCTTGCTGTTTTGCCTCCTTGGCTACCAGAAGAGTTCACTTAGATTTCTGACAAGACAAGCCCCTGGTATTTCTTCATACATTTAAAATCTTTTGCAAGTCAGCTTTAAAATACAGCCAAGAAAAAACTTCTGTTTCTGCAGATATCTCCGCCACTGATCAGTTATGGAATCATATTGGGCTTTTAGTCCTGTCTAAATTCATGTCAGTTTTAACACTTCCAGAAGACTTAAAATTCACTTGACTCTCTTCCTTTTCTTTTTCTTTCCTTTCCTTATTTGCTTTCACCATTTCAAACTCTCCTAATCATTCATCCACTGTCATTTTGGTCCATTGGTTTTGATTTGTCTGACACTGCTCTTCATCAGTGCAGTCGCTGCATGTGTTAACATGGGATACCTGTTATTTTCATTATTTAGTCCCAACCCCTATGTCTCCCTCTTCGAAATCAGTGAGCACACCCAGTGATGCAGGCAGCCAGGACTCTGGAGATCTGGGACCCATTGGAAGGTAAGACAATGGTTTTGAATAAATGTGTTTGTTTGCTTCACTTTTACTTCCCCATTTTTCCTTCTGCTTCCATAAATGAGAACGTGCTCTATCTGAAGTGTGCTTTTGTTTGTGCGTTTTCCACTGTGTGTCACCATCCAGTCAGACTGGTCTCAGATGTGAGGTAGATAAGCACACACAGCAAGCCGGTGATAAGTGATAGGTGCCAGAAGACATGTACTGGAAACAAGAACTGAACTGATGTGTCTAAAGAAGCCCACAGAAATCTGTCATTCTTTGTGGATATATGCTAAAGATAGAGGAAGTGCCCAGTTGTAGACCCTGTTATTCATGTGAGTAATCTTTGTGCATACAACCAATCCCTTGTGAAGTCTTGTTAACTGTTCACATTTTACACCAGGTCGTCTTGGGTTCTTGTACTGCTGCTCATTGTTGTGTGTGGCACTGACAGCGGTGGGGTAGGGCTTGTAAAGAAGCAGGCTGAAACCCCCCAGCACCTCTTGGCAATCCTCTCTTGGAAACTGTAGTTATCAGATTGTTTTGTGTAAGGTGGGAGGGAAGCAGCTCTCTTCTTTGAAAAGGATGGTGTGTGTGTAAGGGATGGGCACAGGGGCAATCTTCTTATCTTGGTTGATATGACTGAAATTGGAAATGCAAGTGGCAATCTATGAATAATTTCTAGTTTGGAGTAAAAAAGTAATGAAGATGCTGCTAAAAAAGAAAGGAGGATGCTGGTGGTCACAGAGGATATGTTCAAGTAAGACGAGTTCCAAGCAATTATACTGTGTGTTTTGAAAAATGTAAAACACAGGTCGTAATAGCTCTTTTTGTATTAAACTGTCTCAAAATAAAACCAACTCATCCAAATCTGTGAGTTAAAACCTCTGCTAATAGCATGAAAACTCACTGATTTCTCTCTGCAGTATACAGTTTTCAGTACTCTGCTTTTACATGCATAGTCAGGTGCCATACTTCTACATACATAACCAGTAATGTTACAGAGCTCAGATTACTAGATTTAATTCCACACCAGCCTTCTGGTTTAAAAAAAAACACAGTTTGGTAAGCTGAAAGTACATTGTATTCCCCTTCAGCCCAATGCAGACACCGTCCATTGAGATGAGGAAGTTGCACAACTGCTGCTGAAAGCTGCTCACAGCTGCTCAGTCCTCCAGAAGGGGATGGAGGTTGTTAAGTAGGAAAGCTCTAGCCTATAAAATATGGCAGTTCAAAACGTGTAAAATAGTGTAATGCTACATTTATAAATAAAAGCTGACTCCAGTAAGCAAGAATACTTTGAGGAGATCAAAAATTGTTTTTAAGCAAAGTGTAGACTGCTGTTCAGGATAAAGTTACTTTCTGCAGCCCTAGATGCAGCTGTGACAATGCTAACTGGACATTTCTAAGTTCCTCATGATGTGGTAATGGTGTATTTTTTTTGATGTTAAGACAGTGAAACGTATTTGAAGGAATTTATTTTAACATGGTCTACACTACCACTTCAAATCTCTGCCATCAACAAGCAACGACAGCATATGATCACATTTCTCTAGAGAAGAGAATTGAATTTGTTCTCATCTTCAGAGGTCATGATGTACTATGTTATAAGCTATCCTTCTGGATAATTTTCTGGATTGTTGTGGTCATACTAGGAATTCAGTGCTAATCCCAGGGTCTTGTTTGCTGTTCATGGCTTTGCTTGCCATCCTCTCTGTTCAAAGTGTTGTGTTTTGCATCAGGTTGGCCATGGGTATTTGCCTGGCATGACTGACTTGTGGTAATGGCAATTCCACAAGCTACTGTCCATGTCTCGGGAAGTCTCTGTAACTGGTGGATAGTACTGGATGGTTGTTTGTCATTGGGTGCAGAAGATGTACTCAGTGTGTGTTCGGGTGCATCAGTACACTCAGGCATGCATGCGTGTTAGAGTTGTCCAACTTGAAGAGGAAAATGTTAACAGAGCTGTCATCACAGGATGTAAGCAGGATAAAATCATCTTTGCTGTATTCTGCCAGAGGAATGCCTAGACATTATTTCTGATTTATTTTGATTATGTGCAAATGCCTGTTTATCTGTATAAGGAAGGTTATTCTTCCTTTTATGTGTCCCTCCATTTTGCTGTCTCTGTAAAGAGGGTACATTGGCCATGTCATCTCTTATGCCTTAGTTCTAGAGGAGATTCGAGTAGGATATTGGGAAAAATTTCTTTTCAGAAAGAGTGTTGTGACACTAGAAGAGGCTGCCCAGTGAAATGGCAGGGTCACTGTGCCTGGAGGTGTTCAAGAAGCATGTAGATGTTGCACTGAGGGACGTGGTTTAGTGGGCAGTATTGGTGGTATGTGGACAGTTGGACTGGATGATTGTAGAAGTCTTTTCCAACGTTAATTAATGATACTATGGCTAAAGGACTGTTTAACACAAATAGCTACCCTAAATGAAGAATCACAACCAAACCATGAACTCCACCTTTCTCTAGTGTGACCAACCTTCCATGGAAGTGTCATTTGGGAGTGTGTAGATTTGGAACTGAGCGTCGTGGTCAGTGGGCATGGTGGGGATTGGTTATAGTTGGACTAGATGATCTTAGTGGTCTTTTCCAGCCTAAATTATTCTATGATTTTAAGCATGTGAGATCTCCCCCTTTTTATCATTCTGCTGTAAATTGGCTGTGCAACTGTAGACTGAGCATAGACTCAGGAGGAGAGCAGATTAATTCTAGAGCTGCTAATGCTCAGTCTCAGAGATCACAGCTCGTCTGTTGCTGTTGCTGCTGACACTGCTGCAGGAAGAACTGGCACATACAGGCTGGCAGAACAGAGCTACGAAAGGCTGGAGGCAGACTGATTATTTATTAATGAAGAGATTTCCAGAAGAAAATGTGGATATTTAAGTAATATTTTTTTAAAAAATCTGTAAAGTCGTAGGTTTTGGTTTGGTACGGAAGATAATGCCTTTGAGAGTAGCCCTGCTGAGAGCTTTGAGGAAAGCAAGAGATGTTTTTATGTGAAGCACTGGTTCCTGGTGCAGAACTAGGCTGTGTTCACACTTTGATGGCATATGATAGTAATCAGACTGAACCTATTGGTCCTAGTATCACAAGTATACCTGAGGTTTGTTTTGATTGGCAAACACCTGTGATTTCTTACAGACCAATAAGCACTGTGGAGCTAAATCTAGAAATCCAAATTTCTGACATCTGCTTTTTAGGAAGTTAGTTGATAAGTAGTGAGAGTTCAGGCAGATGGTGCTAAGTAGTTGTTGTCCTGGTACCACGGATCTAATTCTCCCCTAGTTAAGAAAATGAGAACTAGCTGGTAACTTGCTTTCTATGTATAGAAATGATATGAGGAGCAGAAGGGCTCGTGTAGGCAGTGCTTAACAGACAGCAAATGGTTTGGCATTGGAGCTGGCCAAATATAAAACAAGGAAAACTGTAAAATTTTAATGACAAGACAAATTAATCACTAAAGCAATTTACTTAAATACTCTATTGGATGTTGTATCACTGGGCATTTCTCATTCAGGATAATGTGCCTGGCCGACAGGCAGATAATAGCTCTAACAGTAATTCATTCAGAAGAGCCGTACAGCTTTTTGTTGCACAGGAAGAAAAGCCGCGTGGTCACAATGGTCCCTTTTGGTATAAGTTCTATACACTGGTAGTGCTGCCATCCAGCAGCACCATTGTCCATTATCTCCAACATAATAGCTAGAGCAGTGCTGCTTTTTCCCTGATGCCATTAAGCTTATTAGGATAACGTGTGGGGCGGGCTGTGTAATAACACTAAATTATGGAACCATTTCTGTCCTGTGTAGTACAGGTTTTTGTGTGTTTTTTTTTTTTTTTTTCTGCTTGATCTTCAGTACCACATGGCTATTTGTCATAGCCTTTTCACCAAAGATGACGTTAGGTTTCGGGAGCGTTCCAACTTCTGGTACGTGACAAGACATTATGATAGCAACAGTAAGAATGTACAGATGTTAGATAAATAATGCTTGAAACTGCTGGCAGTTTTCTTTGAATGCGTCCATTTGGACAGGGCAGCTGATATTTTTGTTTATCATTTTTTGGTTGTGGTGGGGATAAATTCCAAGTAGGCAGAAATGTGTTATAAAATCACTGAATATCCCAAGAGATTGGCATCGAGTCCAACTCCTGTCCCCACACAGGAGCACCCCAGAATCAGACTGTATGTCTGAGAGCACTGTCGAAACACTCCTTGAATTCTGACAGCTTGGAGTTGTGACCCTTGAAGTCGTGCAGCCCATTCCGTGCCCACCGCCCTCTGGTGCAGACCCTTTCCCTGACCCCCAGCTGCCCCTCCCCTGACACAGCTCCGTGCCATTCCCTTGGGCCCTGTTGCTGTCACACAGTGCAGAGCTCAGCGCTGTGAGGAGCTGCAGCTGCCATGAGGCCTCCCCTCAGCCTCCTCTGCTCTGGGCTGAGCAAACCGAGGGACCTCAGCTGCTTCTCATATGTCTTCCCCTCCAGACCCTTCACCATCATTGTACTTTGATTCTGGATCCATACCTGTAAAACTTAAAAAATAGATTATGCATGTACTGCTCTTAGTTACTAGGCTGCTCTGAACAATTCATCAGAGCCCAGTTGTTGCACAGAGAGCAGCTTGCCTGTTTCCACATATTTGCACAGGGTTGACTGTGTTGCTGTGCTGCATAGATAGGAGTATTACATCACAGCCTGAACTCTGGATAGATAAGTTATTAATTCACAGGACTTTCTGTTATGGCATGTTCAGACATGACTCATTTACCACAAGACAGCATTGTCGGATCCCATTGAGATTCTGTTATAATACAGTATACTATGCTTAGCATGGTCAGAGTGAGTATTTTGTTCACGTTCTTTTGCTAATGGTCAGGTTATATAGCTGTGCATACCAGAAATGGAGTTTTTGGCTAACTATGAGGGCTGCTCTGACAGTGATGTCTCCTTTTTCATTATGCTATGCCACAACATCAGAGGTGGATGTTGGTGGTTGGGCAGTAGAGGTTGAACCTTCCTACCAATATCCCATTACATTTTGTTGCCGTGTGACAGATGGTAGCAGAGGGACAGTCTGACACAATGGCATCTGAGATGGAAATGTATGTGAAGCAAAGTGTGGAATTGAATTTCTCTATGCAGAAAAAATGACACCCAGTGACATTCGTTGATGGTTGCAGAATGTTTATGGACACTAAATGTGTCGTTTGCTTCATGAACGTGAGCATAGTGAGGTGGTGGTTCACCTCCACTGGTGCAGATGCCTATAAGTGCAGCACACAGGTCCTTGTTCATTTGCAAAATGCATAGCAATTTGTGGTGACTACATTGAAAAATAGTGTTTTGTAGCTGAGAATTTGCTCTCTCAATTAGTGTTATTATGCTGTTTGTTGTAGTTTTCATGGAAATAAATAGGAGGAATTACTTTTGGAGTGACCTACATATGTATTCCTGTGTCACCTGTAGGGTGTGTGTGTGCTCACCCTAGTGTATTGCACATGTGGATGAGTTCTATTTGTGGACCAAAGTGTGACTTAGCTGTGTGGTCCATTTTTCCTTCTCTACTTCACTACATCGCCCAGTTGGATTCATTACCATACAATGGTAGGTTTGTACAGTACCCTCTTACTGTTGAACTGGGTTTTGTGTATGTGTGCAAGTGCAGTGAAATTGCATGCATGTAACACTTCCCCATGTACATTTTGCAGTGAAACATGAGAATCTCATTAGGCTGTGTATAAGGTTTCCCTCCTTCCATCTGCTCAGTAAAATGCAAAAGGCTGAGCTGGCTGGGATGTGTATAGGTTAATGATTGCCTTTCTTTCTGTAACAACTTCATCTGTGCTCTTTTGATTTCTAACTTGCATACATTGCTGCGTGTACATTTAGATACCTGATTGTTTCATGGGCTACACTAAAGACAAAGATGACAGAAAGTATTCTTAGTCTTCTGGTAGTTGCTGTCAGAGAGTGGTTATGTCAGTGTGGTGTTTTGTCTGCTGTAATGTAGTGCAAGCATCCAGGTACATTATTTCATAGTATTTCTCTCTCAGTCCATTGGTTTTGGTATTTTTGTCTGGCTACAGCTACTCATACTGTTGGATTAGGGGACTCTATTACACTTAGTTTAAATGAGTCTTACCTGAATTATGCTATTGTTCCATTGATACCACAGTTTTTGAGATGTGTTTGATGGACTAAAGTTGTTTGGCTTCCATCAGTGAATGGATCTTATTTGAAGTAAAGCTTTGCAGGGTCAGTCCTTATTTAGATAAAGCCATATGTGAATATTTAATGAAAGTTACTATGAAATGAATTTTAAGTTCAATATTGCATAGCAAAAGAAAGCAAAAATAGAAGAGAAATCGGGTTTTTCAAAGCGATTTTGAAGCAGTAACATTTCTTGTAGAAGCAGAGGCATTTCTTGTAGAAGCTTGACTGCTATGGAATCTTGACTGCCTCATCATTACTGCAGATTTTTATTTTTAAGTAAAAAGTTGCAGCCATCCTAGAAATAGAACAGCTGTTGGTAATGCTGGATGGCTTTTCTCTGAGGAGCAGTGTCACCTTTGGTTTTGGCTGCTGGCATGCTTTTTTGTCCACTCTGTCAGTTCATCTTGCAGTTACTGTGACCTCTGAATGCTTTCCCAAGTTGAGTTCAGAGAACACTGTAGCAGCTGTCACATCAGCTTACACATGTTCTTACTGATAGCGAATCAGAAACACATCTTCTGCTCTCTTACGCTCTTTGGAAGTTCAGAAAACATTTTTCTCCATTTGTGTACCTTTTCATCAGATGTGATTTTGAATTGTTCCCATCTGCTTTTGAGCCTTTTGGGTATAAAAACAAATTCACAGTGATATGTTTTCTTTCATTGGGTTGATGTCCACACTCAGTTTGCATTGTCCCACTGCAGGGAGAGCAGAAGCCCTTTTGCTGTGTAGTATGTTCACTCATTTTTGTATAGTTATTAGACGATCTGCTTTTTATGCAGTGCCTCAACATTGGGCTTGTCCTACATTGTTGGAAATGCAGATGTGAAGCACAAACTTTTTCTTTCTCGTATAACACACTCAAAGGGAAAGATGTAGCTCTGGAGCATCTGGGCACTGAGTCAGAGTGTGGCATTTAAGTAATGTATTTACCCTTTTACAGCTGTGTGTGTAAATCTTGCTCACTGTCTGTCACGCCAAAAGAAGGTATACCCAGTTAAGAGATGTCTCCAAATGTCACCGAAGTCTTTATGTTGTGCTTTCCAGGCTTTTTGCCTGAGGAAAAAAAATCAGACCTGGCAACTCAGCTGTTATTTCCACTATTTCGTTTTTAAGCAGCACCTTACCTACACAGTAACACGCTGACAAGTGGAAGAAAGGGTATCAGAATGCCACCTTCCTTTTAAAATATCTCCTTTGCTGTTTAATTAAATGCATACAAGGGCAGAGGAGGAGGTTAGATCCTGCTCTCAATTTCAGTTATACAGGAAGGTTAAATTATTGCAGTAGATCATCTTTTACTGTCCATGCAGCATATTTCCTCACTTTAGGCAAAGGGAGGCACAGAGCAATGTAAAGACTCTAAGAGAACTTCAGGAAAGACCAAGGGAAAATACATGCTTCACTTGAATGGTGTTTTGTTCAGAAAGGAAGGATTTTAACCCTAGGGACTGTAGTGTGCTGCAGACGTGAGTGTCACAGTGAGGAGTTGAGAAGAAGGTTTGCTTGGTGGCTGGAGGCATACAAAATAATCCTGGGGCGTGCTGAGTTTGCCCCTCTGGTTTTGATGGGTTTGGGATGGTATGGTAAATCTCTCAGGCTTCCCATCCCCCACTCACTTATGGGATGGTGGGTCTGTGCACGAGGCTGGAGGAAGGTGGATTTCCCACAGTCTGTTCTCTCCTTTTGTGCCTCTACAAGAACGACCGTGGTTCTCCTCCTTTACATTCAATGTATATTTAGCACAAGATATTTGAAGCCTCTTTGTGTCATATATATTTTTTTAGCCTCTAAACATAAGCAGACACCTTAGGGACTGATACTTGGCAGTTGCTTTCAAGTGTCTTTACATCTGACCTAGAAAGCAGGGAATGTTTTTCAGTGCATGCCGATTACAAAGTCCATATTAATTAGAATCATCTGCAATGCTTTTACCATGTGAGCCTGTGGCATCATTAAGGAGTTTCGTGCTTTCATTCCTAAAGGATGGATAGTGTTCAGTTCTCCAGATCTTTGATTATTTTTTTCATTAGCAAGCATCTCCATGCTATAAATTAAAGGAAAGACTGCCATTCCCAGGGTACTTCATAAAATGCCTTGGAAACCTGAGCCGCAGCTGCACCCTGAAGAAAATAACATTAATGCATAAAGCCCCTCTTAGCCGTTTAGGTTATCAGCCCAGTTGTAGGTATTTTTCTGCATTTTTTTCCAGACATATCATGAATATATTTAGTCAGACAATGAGATGATTTGAGGTTTAAAACACCAGTGCCCTTAAAACAAGTCAAGTCAGTTTATTCTCCTTTAAGAACAACTAACTTGGTAAGGGCAGCTCAAATTCAAGAGAAGTTCTCTTGCTTAGAATCTCTTCCTGATTTAATTAAATTTTGTGAGATCTCCTCTTATGTTGAACTGTTTAACGTAGTTAAACTGGTGCCATTTTTTTGCAAGTAGATGTTTTCTGCCTCACTTGAATATTGTTCATACCCGTAGGTACACTGTCACAAAAAAAAAATCTTGTGTAGGAAGGACAGCACCAACTTCTCTCCCAGCTTGCAATTAGTGAATTGTTGCTCTGCTGTGAATAAGCTGCTGGAAATTTTCAGCTTCTTCTTCAGTTGTGAAGACAATATTGCAGGTTCCAGCCTTGCTTTTATCCGTTTGACTCATTGGAAGGCCTATGGATTGCCTTTATTAGACTTGACTAATAAATGTAGCCTTGTCTCTTATGGGACTCCTTCCAACCCCCGTAAGTTTTTTTGGTTTTTGGACATCGGATCAAAGCGTCCCGACATGAGTGCTGAAGTTCCTTCAAATTGTCTACAGGACCTGATGACATTTTGGATCATCCGAATTCTGTTTTGTCACTCAGGCTTTCTCTTGGTTTAAAAAATACAAGATTAAAAATGTAATTTCTTTAAAGAATTTTCAAACTGCTTCAGGATTTCCTGCAAGAACAAAGCAACCTGTGCCTCCCTCCTCCTGAACATGGTTTTTATTAATGCACTTTAAAGATGGCAGTTTACACTCTCCAGCACTTACAGTAAATCTGTGTGGTTGCAGAGGCTGAGCAGAAGCTTCTAACTGTGTTGACCTTCTGTCCTCTCAGAGACTGCCTGCTGTTCCCAGTGACCTTCTGGTAAACCAGTGTAGATTCCCAGACTAAGATCCCTGTAGCTATAGCATATAAACTGTGAGAAGGACAAGGTTCATTACATTGCCAGAACGTCATATTCTATGATGTAGACCTGAAATAAGGACAGCTTTAAATATAAGAAATAAGTTCAGCGGATTGGATGAATTTTACTGCTGATTTAATTAGTGTTATTCTGTGAATCAATAAGGTGTTCATTCCATTATATATCAGTCCTATAAAAACCACGTCAAGAATTTTTCAGTCCAATTTAAATTTCAAATTGATTTTGAAAATTATGAAATACATTTAGCAACAGGGCCTTGATTTAAGAAAATTTTTGAATATACAATTTTTAAAATGCTACCCCATGATTTTTAGAAATATACCTTTAAAAAAAAAAGAGAGTATTTTAAACTTATGCCTTTCTGAAAAATGCTATTATGGTTGCCAGGCATCTGAAAGACAGTGCTGTGCTCTGAGGGAGGTCATCATTGCTCTTTTTATTGGTGAAGACTGGAAGTCAGAGGTGTCAGCCTGCTTGGAAACGTAACTTTAAACCCAAGTATCCAGCTCTGCTCCAGCAGTGGTGCCAAACCACTTGTTCTCTGAATGTTTGATGGCATTTTATTTTATGATTACCAGCTACAAAAACATCACCCACAGTGATGTCAGACTGTTCTGCTGCACAAGTGAGAGTCTTGTTGAGAGGCACAAATCCTCCCTAAAGGCTGATAACCATCTTGCTTATAATGTGCTTCAGAAAACAAGTAGCACAAGGAAGGTATTTTCTTTTTTGCCAATCCTTTCAAAGTGGAACAGATCTGCTGAACAGAGCACAGATGGCTTCTGAATAGTGGCTTAAATGCAAAGCACCAATTGAGGCAAGTGATACTTTTCCATCTTTGAGTAATGCCTTTGAATCTTCTTGTTCTATTTTGTTTTGGAAACACGTTTTAAATGTATGACCAATATCAGAAAGTGAAAATTACAGAGGAGAAGATTGAGATTACAAAAATCTACAAAAAACAAACCACTTGTCTATACACATATATATTTTCAAATGTCTGCTGTAACTTCTTGCAATTTCTATTTCAGATTTTCTAATTAATCAATGTTAAAATAGGAGCATTGGAGAAACTGATTTCGACTCAACAAATTAGGTAGAACTCTTAAAAATTTTATAGCTAATTATCTGCACTTTTTTTTTTTTTTTTTCCTTTTTGTCTGCTTTTTTCCTAATTCACTTCTTATGTAAGTCAGAATAAAAGCAAACCAGAACCAAATGGAGCATTGCAGGCTTTCAAGTAGCAGCTCTCCTGTCACTGCAGAGGCAGATAGCTCTGTTCTGGCTCTGCACTGTGGGGAGATGAAGGGGAAAGCAAGGAATCACACAACCACAGTGGCTGAGGTTGGAAGGTGCCATGGGAGTCTGTCTGGTTGAACCTCTCCACTCAAAGTGGGCTTCCCTAGAACAAGTCGTTCAGGCCCTGTCCAGCTGGACTTTGACTATCTAAAATGAAGGGATTGTTTCCTCACCACAGTGAGGTGAGGCTGGCTGGCTTGGAAATGCCCAGACCCTCCTTTGAACCCAAGTTAGATGTATTCATGGTGCCACTACCAGTGGCCAGAAGGTTATCTTCTTGATAACAGATTGGCAGAGTCACACAGGCAAGGTACCCAGATCTCTCCAGTATGGGAGTGTCATGTAGATGATTGGGTGGGTTGGTAACCAACCCAAGTTAGTTGATTTTTTTTTCCCCCAAAATTCTCTGTGGACAGCCACCTTTGACACCTATTCACAGCTGGAGACTGAGAACTCCTGTGTGGAGCAATCCCTGCCTTCCTGTTCTAATGCAGAGAGCCAATGATGACTTGCTTCTGTACCAGAGTACTTCCAAGGTGCCTGAAGTATAAGCTTGGCTGCTACCTTGGACAGGGGAAGGGGCAGTAGTCATTTTTTTGTAACATTTGTAGAATTTTAGAAGCATTTTACTCTGGCGCAAAACAGAGGTTCTTTGAGGCTTTGTATGTTTTGTATGTTGTGTCTCCCTCTTCATTAATTAGTTAATTAATTAATTTATTTATTTATTTTGGCAGTGGTTAAACAGTTTGTGTTCTGTTTAATGGGATTGGCCTTTGAGCTCTGAAAACTTCAACACACTAAATCTGTGGAGTCATGATACACTCCTTCACTGTATTTTTGGTCCAGAAGAGCATAGTTAGTTCCCACGCAAGGGATAATTTTAGGATGTTTCTGTTACCACGAGAGAAGATGCTGGATTTGGAGTGTCAGGTTGTTTCATTAGAGACACATATAAATAACTCTGTTCAGTGGATACCTCAGAACAGTGTCAGTGTGGTTTTTCTCTTGATCTGGAAAGAACAGCAGCTTGTGGTGACAGGAGATGACACAATGTGGTGTTTGCTTTCCTCCGGTTCTGCCTGAAAGAGTGATTTGCAAAGCAGCAGAAAGGTTTCTACCCTGCGAGAGGCCCCTTGGAAAAAAGCTTTGCTGTTATTTCTGTGAGTAGCCTTTTTCAAAGCATGAATTTTCAGGCCTGGTTGCTCTTGACCTGAGAAGGGAAAGTAGGGGAGAAAAGAAGTCGTGTGGAACACATGTTCTGGAGCATCCGCAACAGATGAGGGAGGATTTGATTTCAGTTTCAAGGAGGAAGAGTTGAAACAAAGCCACCAGCATGTTGGATTAGGGCACTTAGCAGAGCTGAGCTCTGCCACAGTCTGACCATGATCCAGGATATTTAATATCCTTTTTTGATAGTATTTTAGTAGGTATGTTTGTTGGCACTGGTGTCTAACTTGTTGTAGGTACTATCACCAAAGTTTTCATTATCAGCTGAGAAGTCTTCATGAATTTCAGAGAGCTTTAGATGACAGAATTTATGCTTCATTCATGCATTATGAGACTGGGATTTTTCTAAAAGAGTTCAAATATTTTCTTTGTAGTTTGTTTATTTTGGGTTTTTTTCTGCACTTTTAATTGATACAAACAGCATAATGCAATTAGAATAAAATCGTCTGTAAGTTTCTGCAGGGCACCGTAACACATGGCAGAGTGCCTGCTTTCCTTTCTAATTATAGTACAAAAAGGGAATCCTTCTGTTTGAATTCCTTTTCTTCCTCCCTTAAATTTTGAAATAGTCCCTGTCCTCTCGGAGTTCTGCTCTAAATATCTTTCCAATGCTGTCGATGTGAATTCAGAGTACAAAAGTTAACAAATTGCTTTACCATCTGATCTTTTCATAGATGTGTGATGTCTTGGTCTCTTTCTCCCCTTGGTTTTTTTCTGCAGGTTATTCCCCCACTTGCTTGAGAGAAAGAAAATGCACTGTATCAAAATGAACTGGTGGTACCCTTTCAGTACAAATGGCTGAAATAGCACCAGCATTTAAGATTGCTTTGCTAAACTCCTAAATTGTTGAGATCATAACACACAGCAAATAAGGAATAGTTACAGAGAGGTATCTAAAGAAAAAATATGAAAGCAGATCATTTTAAAGAGAGGTGATAACTCTTGTACTTTGTCTACTTAGTGCAAGATCTACAAGTTCTCATTCCCTTCATGCTGCTTTAGACCAATCTGTTAATTGGTAGTAGTTACAGTTTTTTTTATCCTACAATCACTCAAGGGCAGCCGTTTTTCACCAGACGTGTATAAGGAAGATTGATAGCAGGGCTATTGTTTATCTCTGTGTGGGAGACTCATATAGCAACCAGCTTTGAAACAATGTTGGGTAGTTCTCATTAAAAGAATGTCTGTGCTTTCTGGGTGATGGAACAGCCTGATCCGGCTTAGTCCTGACTGGATCTCATGCTCAGTGAGTTCCCATCTGTGGAGTTTCCAGAGACTCTTCCCATGCTGTGTGCACTCACTTCACCCGCAGGAGGCTCAACTCACATGGTCTGTAGGAGATTTATGGATAGACTGCAGTGTGGGAGGGAGTACTGCTTTTTCCTCTCTGTCTGATGCTGAGAGGCTCTTTTCCCCATTAAAATGTTGTGACGACATGCTTTAGGTTTCATTTACATGGATCTGTGCCAAAGTCTATTCAGGGGGGCTTTCCCCAATCTGCAGTCTCTGAAAAGTCCAGAATGAAAGCACCCGTGTGCGGCTGCTGAGCTACTGGTCACACAGGCCCACGTACTTGTCTTTGGGGTCTGCTGCATTACTCCCTCTGTCCCTCTCTTTCGTTCTCTTGAAGTGCCAAAGCCAATTTCAGTTTTCTTTTATGAGGAAGGAAGACAAAGGGAACAACATGAAATGCTTTTCTTCATGAAAAAATCTCTTGGGAAAGAACTTGTGCACTAGATTTGAAAAAGATTGGCACTGATTTTTCACTGCAATCCAGTGGCATTTCACAATCCCCTCTGAGAACTGTCTGCAGGAGAACAAGCGTAATGGTAATGCTCATCCCAACAATCAGGGAATGTCATGCAGCATGCCTTCCTGTCACAAACAGATTGGCTGTAATTTCTTAGTTTGGATGATAGAATAGATTAGTGAACATCATGTTTGGGTTACGAGTTCATTAAGAATCTGTTTATTTCTTCTTTAGTGTTACTGCTGTAGGAGCTGGCTAAATTATTATGTTTTCACTGTTCACTCCCTTTTGTTTTCCTCTGCAGGCACTCTTCAGGTAGCAGGAAGAGGCAAAGGGCAAACCAGTATTGTCCTTTGAAATGTGTAGTAGCTTCCTTTGCTCACCACTCTCCCTGGGGTGTGTGTAGCCATTTGTGTTGTGTCTCCTAGGTGGGCAAGACTGGAGGCTGAAGGTCTGCTACCTCCAGCCTTGTTGTCTGCAATAAACAGTGGCCAGCTGAGTTTGAGAATACAACACACCAGATTGCTCCCTTCTGTATTTTTGAAGCCTTTGCAAGTGGTAGCATGGTTATGCTGAATAAACAATTACCATTTGGAGCACAAATCTAAGAATTTTTTTTTACAGATGCACTCAAACTGCTGAAATACAGGTATATTCAGGAAACAAGCAGAATTGTCATTTAAAGTATACATCAATATCATGAATGTCTCCATGCCATAATCCAGATTATTACATTATAAGAGATGTTGCCTTCACTACGTGTATGATCTGCATATAACAAACAGTGGCCAAAAAGTGGCTGTGGGGTTGAATTAACTTTTTAACATGGAGAATTCCATCAGTAGGTATTGCTTTTCTCATATCTTGAGGATTTGAGTGCTGACTTGATTGTGTGAGATCTCTAAACCAGCTCAGTATGAGATAAATATGTCCTCTTGTAACTTGGTCTGGATTCTCAGAATTGCTCAGAATTGGAATATAAGGGTTGTATCTCTTTAGAGACCTGTTGTTCCTGTTTTAATCAGATGACAATACAGTTTTTCTTTTGGAATAGTCTTTAACTCTTGGGAAATTTTGTATGTTTGGAAATAAATGGAGAGGAAAAATATCTGAAATGAGTTATGTATGTTTTCTTGTAAGTGTTTTGAAAATCCAGATGTGTGTGAACAAGTAGCCCCTGGGTAGATATTACAGTGGGAATGGGCATATGCATAGCAAGTCCTCTTAGACATTAAGGACCTTGGTTCCATCAAGTCATTTTCCCACAGATAGCCTTTTAATAGTGTATAGGTAATACATTAACCACTGATGCTTTTGCTTTGCATCTGCCTTCAGATCCTTGTGCCCACTTTCATTTCTGTTGTACTTGAGCCACAGTCAAGTAATGGGAAAAAAAAAAAGTCTGTTCTTTCTTACTGTATTGTATTATCTCTGACCATTTTGTAATACTGTTTCATTTTGGAGGAGCCTTTCTGTATCACTGTAGTCTTTTGAACCAGTACACATCACTACAGATCAAAAGAACTTGAAGCAATGCACCCTTGCATTGCTTGGGAAAGCAGGTTCGCATGAAAGTTCTTCATTCTTTTTGTACATGCAGGGTGTCTAGAGAGATTTATCATTGACATTGGTAATAGTTTACTGAACATAAGACAGTGTAATTATATGGCTTTAAGAAATCTATTTCTAGTCAATTAAATAACTTGTTAGTTTATGTGAGTGATTCATTGTCAGAATTTGCTATCGTTGCAGAAAGGTTTGTGTAAATTGAGCATGGTTGGTTACGTGGCTGTTCTTGGCTGAGTGCGGTCAAAGTATATTCTCTGTATGCTCGAAACTTGTATTCAAAAGAAATGAGTGGAGTTTTAAATTTTGAGGACTGATGTTATCTAACGTGCCTGTATGATTTATTTGTTTTAGTGGAAGAGTGCTTTCCTTTGCTTTAGCCTCTACTAGCAAGAACATTGCATAATTCAGTGCTCATATCAAAGGAAAAGGTGTTCAGGAGCCAACCTTGTACTTCTGATGCTGTCGTGGATTCTGACAGCTCTCTTCTGTATTAGATGTGGCTTCATTAGGGAGGAAGAATAAAGTAAAATCAAGAAATGGGCAGGCATTTTGAAAAATGTTGATTTGAACGTATCAATTTTTGCATTTCTAAACCAGGGGATTGGAAATATTTAATAGGACTCCATAAAGGCCCTGTGAGCGTTTGCAGAGTTTAAGAGTTGTAGCTTGACAAGTTGCATTGCATTGCAAGGAACAACATCTTTGCTGGAGACCGCATCTCTGGAGCACTCATATTATGTGTGTTAGATCCATGTGACAGTAGGCTGTGAAGACACTGTTAAAAGCAGATTTCCCCAGAAGTTCTGCTCCCCTCTCCTCCATAATTTTTATCTGGGTTAAGAGAAGAGGAATTTGTTGATTTATCCCAGGTGCCTCCAGAATGTGGCAAAGCTGGTGTCAGCATGTTCTTTGTTGTAGGATGTTTGTGCCCGGAGCACTTTTTACAGGTTGTTTTCCAGTCCTAGGACTATAAGAAGGGCTAGACTACTACTTCTCAGTGGATTTTATGGCAAATCCATCTTATCATATAAACATGATCACAGTTAATTTTGCAAATTGTAAAATTGAAAATTTGTAAATTGTGCATACTGAGTGCATCAACCATAGTTAGAGGGTTAGAAATCTTTTAGGAAGAACAAAATCGTTAACCTATATCTGAGAGGAAACCCAGCTTCTCTTTGTTTACTGATAATATGCAATTTTAATAAGTTGCCTGCCCCGTCACAGGCTGACATCAAACCTTGCACTTAGAGATTGAATGTACAACATACAGCATGTAAGTAATGAGATGCGGTTTTGTTCATCCTTTCAGTTAATTCTATGTGTTCTTTTTTTTCCCCCTTGTGCTGCACGGCTGATTACCACCCTAGGACCTTGCAATGGGACACAGACCCCTCAGTGCTGCAGCTCCAGTCAGACTCTGAACTTGGGTATATGTCTGCTCTTTATGTTATTCATTTATCATTTCTTTGCAAGAGTTACGTTGCAAATGCTTCCCAGATGAGCTGTTTGTATGTGATTTTTATTTGCTTTGTTGACTCAGAAAGACCATAATTTAAGTTTCCTTTTTTCAGTTTCATCAATAAGAAGCTTCAGTAAAGCCATCTTTGTGGAAAAAAACTACTATTTAAAGAAGCTTGTGAAAGATAAGCTGCTATTTCTGTTGCCCGAAACACAATACAAATAACTATTTCATTACAGATGAAATGTTATTATTGTGGCACTTTAATGTGCATGTACAGTTACACTGGTCTTGTTTGTACCTATTGATTCAGACTTCTCTTTCTGAATCATTTGCAAGGTACTTTTCCCCCTTCCTTCTTGTTTTTGTTGTAGTTACGTTCCACATGCAATAACCCACATGAAATAACAATTTCCCCCTTTTCCATAGGAGCTGTCTATGCATTAATAATTGTATACTTAAGTACAATCATAGTCCACTAATTGCCATTTAAGTTGAGTTCAGGTCAGTCAAGCATTACCTAATTATACTAGGGCTAAAATTAATATTCTCCAGTTTGACATGGAACTTCTCTATCTTAACCATCTGAAAAAGTTGTTTAGGTAGCAGAATATAACTAGTGTAATTAAGAAGAGTACCAAATATGTTTATATTTTAAAAGGTCACTATATTAAGGAACAGAAGTTCACGTTTGTCATGAATGTAGTTTAGCATCATCAAGGGAAGTCTGACAGCATGAAGAGGTTCTCTCTTATCTCCCTGCGATCAATCAAGGAAAATCAGAAACAATGGCTTTTCTAAACATTATCTCCAGATACAACATCAGCACCGTGTTATTGCTGAAGCTCCAAGTACATAGTCATGGCTTGGTAACTACAACAAAAAAATGCTTTAATAATTTACTGAATTCTTTGTGGCCATTGAAGTTATCAGAGTGCGTTGGCAAATGAAAATGCTGCTCACTACCATCTCAGACTGAATTTTACAGTCTCTTCTAAATGAGAAAATTGGGTGCTGTATTTTCAATGTAAGAGGCAGCAAAAGGAGAGAAAATAAATAGTAAAGGAAAAATAGCAAGACCTGAAGACATGAAATGCCCACCTGCAGTGATATTTAGGATAAATTGTTCCTCTGAAAAGGAAAGGTAACTGTCCTTCAAGTTCTTCAGAACTTGACTCATAAGCAAAACCAAATCTCTGCACTGAATAAATTTTTCTGTCTATGAACTGATGGGCTTTCCTGTCTGAGTTTCCAAGCAAGTATCTTATTCTTCTGAAGTTCTTTTTGTTTTTTCCCCAGCAGTTCAGGTGAAATTCATTCACCATTCTCCAGGCTTCAAGAAAAGAAAACAGTTTTCCTTTAACGATTAATTGACAGTGCTCCCACCTGCAGTTAGAGATGTTAGTGCTATGTACCAGGAATGGAAAGTGTCTAGAGCGCTTAATAAATAGGCTTTCTCTACATCCAGAACGGTTAGGAATGCATTTATTTCCACCTGAGTGTGATATCAGGTAGATCTAACTTCTACAACATCACCTGGGTCATACAAAAGGGGAAGGGTTTCCTCACATCAAAACAGCTTTAGAAACTTTTTTGAAATCTCAGCTGCCCTTCCCCAGAAGCTGGGATTGAAAGATGAGCACTCTCAGAAGCAAAGGTCCTCAAATGGCTGTGCAAGGCAAGGTGGTTTGATTCTCATAAAGATAAGCCTGTGCATAGCTGCAAGTCTTCAGTCTTTTAGGAGCAGTAAAGACAGAAAAGGAGAATGCCAATGAGTGAGCCCATGAGTATGTTTCGTAAGTCCTTTGTCTTCTACAAGACAGAGTTAGACAGAGGACCATGTATTTCTCTGCTATATGGCTATGAGGCTAGATAAAAACACCATCGCAAAAGAAATCCTGCAGTCAGTATGCAAATAATGTGTGTAGCTAAACACTTCACATCTTTCTTCTCCTACAGACAGAGGAATCAATTTTAATGCATAGGCTTTAATTACTGTCTTCCTACTGACATCCCATAGGCAGTTTCGAAAAGAATCCATCAAAGTTTATGTGCTCTAGAAGCTGCATATCCAATAAATTGTAAATGAAAAGAATGATGAGTGTCTCAGAGTGTATGGGAAATGAGACATTTTAGTGCTGCCCTAAAAGGAATTAGACCAGAGTATTATAGCCCATATTTGGCAGAGTCCATGTACTGAAAGGATGTTCCAGTTCTCCCTAAGAGCTTGGGACCAAGGGTTAGGTTGGCTTTTCATCACATAAGGGCCATTACAGGTTGATTAGCAGGGTAAAAAAAAGGAAGACCATATTCCTTCAAAGGAAGACTTCACAGTCTTAAGCAGTTAGAGTGACATTATGCATTTAGACAGCCATCAGCAGTTCCTGAATAATAAATGTTTTAGGTGAAAAATTAAACATATCTCTCAGCACAGTGTTCTGGGTGGTAGCTCACTTCTTAGCAGTCTAGACAGGAGCTAACCCAACAAGCAGTTAAATCCACCTCTACATGAGGACTGATATTCCCCCATCCCTAACCAGCGAATAAGATATGGAATGATTTCAGGTGAAACTGTTGTTAGAATCGGGCGAGGTTCTAATTAGCTCTAGATTAGACACATGATTAATTAGAGCTGATACTTAACAGAAGCTCTTACAGTGAAGGAGGCTTAAGAATCTCAGTAAAAGGAATCAGACTGAGTCGATGGAGGACCGATTGTGAAGGAAAATCTTTCAAACTTGATGTCAAAGGATGGAAAAGCATGTAAGATTTTTCTGGGGAAGATATTTATTAAAGCTTAAATTCATGCATACTCTCATTTAAAGCAGCTACACGTGTACTACTGAAGCTTTTGTTAGCCGTTACAGGTTCTTAAAGTGTATCACAAGCTACAGAAGTTTTTCTGCCTCCCATAGAGAGTTTTCAGGGAATCCATGCTCTTATTCATGTTGGCAGAGTTAGAGGTGTTTGTTAGAGGATGGTGAAAAGAAGAGGTTCAGAGATGTAACAACCATTACTGCTCTAGCGGTCTGTTATGTGACGTGGTTGATTCATACTGATTCCCCACTGAATCATATTGCATTCAGCTTAATAAAAACTCAGCCAGTAAAACCAATTAGAAATATATATAGCTGATTCAGCCTTAACAAGCATAAGAGTTCAGTAGGTGTCATCCAATGATGACAATTTTTTTTCAATACTCATTTTCTTTCCGACATCACTGTTAACTGAATATCTTAACCACTGTAAATGAATGAGATAAAAAATAAGTTTGAACCTTGTTCTTCTGACAGTCAGGAAGACAGAGAGGAAATGGATAATGCATATGAATTTTCTGCTTTTCCAAATTGCTCTCCTTAACAATGTGGCAGTTCAGAAACATTATGTCTGAATTTATTTCCTGTAAATGTGTAAGCACTCTTGCACGTGTTGATCTAGGCATCTGGGCTTATTTAGCTCATCCATTTATTATTTGCATATATATATATTTGTCTGCTGAAAGTTGGTGGTTTTTTCCCAGTATAAAAAAAAAAAAAATTGACATCTTTGTTTATTTGCTTATTCTTCATTCACTACAGTCAAATAATATTCAGGAAACAAATTGATAATTTTTTTTTCCCTCCTCTTTTGGCTGAACTGTGTACAACTAAATGTGTTTGTGATCGTGCACAGCCATCTCTCTGTTTTCCCTTACCCAGTTACATTGTTGGTTGGCTCTACTGATTTAGTTCACATGGCTCATTTAAAGTTAGGGGAGTAGTACAAAGAGAAGGCTCTATCTGTTCCAGGTGTGTCTCAGGGCTCTACTTTAACCCTTGCATTAGGACTCTAATGATCATGAACCTACAGCAAGTCCACTGCTATTAACCCCTGTGGAAGGGAGGATCTCTTTATGGAAATTATGCACCCTGCTCTCTTACAGTCCAGCGTATTTTACACCCACTGTGCCTCTTGCGCTGTTGATTATCTCAGGCTGAGGAGTGAATCTCTTGAACAGGCTGAATGTTGTAGTAATAACTGTGTGAAGGAGGAGGCAGGTTTATTGCGTGCTGTGAGGGACGCAAGCAGGTCGTACCTTGCTCCTATTTACGGTTCCTCTCAGCAGCATAACCTAGACCCAGACAGGTTTTAGTAACTATATTTTATTATGGCAAATGATTCCTGAATTAATTTTCTTCACTGTAATTAGGTTCTTTTCATACATAGTGTGTTGTGTTTCATCTTAGCAAACATTGAAGTATTTTTTAATCCTGTTCATAAGAGCAAACACTTTTGCTCCCGCTACTGACTTACACCTAACATAACTAACCTTTTATGTCCTGTGTTCCATCTTAGACGCAGACTGCACAAACTAGGGGTGTCAAAGATTACCCAGGTTGATTTCTTACCTCGGGAGGTGGTGTCCTACTCCAAGGAGACCCAGACACCTCTTGCAACACATCAATCTGAAGGTAAGATACCTTTTTTTCAAAAGCATTTACATAAAAAATAAATGTTCAAGTAAGACTTTAAGAATGTAAGAAAATTAATGCTAAATCATAATATAACCACTTACCCACGTATTTTCTGCAAGCCAGGTATTGTTTACGTGATTAATGGCTGTACTGGTGAGAATAATTATAATAATGACTTTAAATTCAGGTGGAACCAAACTGCTTTTGCCTCACAATGGATAGTATAATGAGAACATATTTTAAAATAAATCATTATGAATATAATTAAAACTGTGCTTTATCCCAATTTTCTTGCATTCTCAAGGAAGTTATTCATTCCATGCTTTGTAAAGAGGCAGTGATGGAAAGTTGCCCTTCTGTATTTGGCCAGTGTAATTGTGTCACCCTCCAGAAGATGAATCTTAGAAGTTAGTTTCACTTCATGCACTGAAAAAGGAGGCTTACATACTTTCATGTGGACAGTCCCATTTTTTTTTCTGCTTACAGTTGTGCTATCTGTACTCATGGAGCTGTTTGTTAGCTGTTTGGCTTTCCTGTTGATAAACAACATGGAGGTTAGGGATGAATAGAGCATTTATCTAACTGTACTTTGCAACTAAACTTGCTAGTGTTGGACTACTGAAAACTGATTGCATATGAATTGAAACCATTTAAAGTGAATATAAATAAATGAGCCTGATATAATTCTCACATTATTACTATCAGGTAAAAGAAGAAAAACTGTTGATGGTCTTGGTTATAATTTTTGCTTAAGTTAATCAGATAAGACACTGTAGTGATAAACATAGTCAACTTTTCTTCTGCAACTGGATTGCCAGTTTTGCCCTTAAGATTCCTGAGCTAGATAAAAAATGTACTTTTTCAGATCATGAGTTTACGTTAGTCATCTGTTGACTGATATGGTGCCTTCATGCATAAACAACCCAGTTCATTGGTTGCAGCTTCTTGAGCAGCATCTCATGACAGTTTTGCTTATCAGAGGGAAAGGCTGTCTCAGAAGCCTCCCTTGTTCAGTTTGGCTTAGCTCATCTCTCCTTGTCAATCTGAGAGCTGCTGAAGCCTGGAGTGAATGGGACTTGTCAACTGAGGCCACGCTTTCCCGACTTGAGAAAAACAGATTCTCAACTCTGGGAGTCATTGGGAGATAAGATGGAGGTGATACCCTTGTTTCCTAATGCAGTACCTTTATCCTGAACAAAAGCTTATGGGTACAGGGAGTTGAAGACATGCCCTTGTGTTGTACCTCTCCCAGGCCTGCTACTTCAGTCCTCAGTACCTGACCTGACAGGTTGATGTCTCTTAAGTATAGAATGAGTTCACAGAATCATAGAAGATCTTCCTGGCTAGCAAAACCTTTTTTCCCAGGAGATCTTCAGTTATTTTGAAATCCTTCTGTTGGTTGGACAAGAGGCCAACCTCCTGCCCAAGAGAAAAAGACAGTACATTGCTATGAGAAGTCAAATGGTGATAGATGGTTTTGGTGATTAGATTTATGCCTTTCTTGTGTTCTATTATATCACAGTCAAGTAGAAACATTCAAACGTTCAAAGCAAAAATATCACCCAACCACTTCTCTCATGTGAGTGGGTGAGGAAGTTGATCTTATTTTCTTTTCAGTCTGCTGCTAGGGAGTTCTGCATGCATGAATTGGCATGAATATCACCATGCATTATTAAAGGAGAGTCAGGAAAGTTTGATTATTCAGTTGAAATGCTACTTAATTGGAAATTTGCTAGAGGATAAATAAGCTTTGTGATTTTGGTCTACTTAGTCCAATGGAAATCAGTTCTTAGGTTTTCAGTCTCCTAAACCTCTTTATGAATGCTGAGCCCTACATGCTGTCACTCTAAACGTGAACAGCAAACAGAGCAGTTCCTCAGCAGAGCAGTTTTGAGAAGTCTCTATGCTGTTCCTATGCATTCATGTGATAAAATATAGCCATTATCTTATCAACAGAATGGTTCAGCCATTGCTGTAGTTACATGCTCAGTTATTTGGTATCTGAAGCCTTAAAGTTTGAGAAAAAGAAAAACAAACCTCTTATTTACTAAGACATGTCTGACTTCAGCTTTCAGAATTCACTCTTTCACTGCCTGTCTCGGACTCTGGAAATCATGCTGTATTTTAGAATGAGTCTGTCATACATTTGATTCTGGCTTGAAAGAAGAGAACTAACAAAGGTACAGCTGGATGGAAAAATCTTGCCTGTATGATAAGTCACCAGGTTATTTTTAAAATGTTAATGTCAGGTTTCTGCACCTTATTTTTCAAAGAAAGAAAGAAACTCTGAAGTGTCTTAGACATACGTGGGGCTGAATGGATGTAGGCCTGTGTCGTAATGGCTGCTCCTCACCAATCTTTATAAAGCTGGTACAGGAAAGAAGGAAAGCTTCACTGTGATAAGTACAGTGTGGTGCCAGAGAGCCAGATGCTCTAAGCACTGTAGTCTCAGCTTGTCAGCTGCTAATTTTAGAAGAAATAATGTGGCATTATTCTTCACTGTGTAAAAACAGATTAACTCCTCTTTTCAGAACAGGTAATTTTCTTTATTTCTGAGGAATAATGACATGTCATTTTTCCCGCCCACTCTATTATTTAGAGAGATGTGTATATGCATCATTCAACCCTTTGATCACAAGTACCTAATTCTTTTGCTTTATTTAGGTCACAGTAAGCTTCAGCCTTTTCTTTTCTTCCTTGTAGGATGACTTCAAAAACACCCAGATCTTGGCTCTGGAGCCTGAGAAAAAAAAGCACTCCTTACTTTCCCCTCCTCCTTTTGTAATTGGATTTGAATTTAGGTATTTGTAGATGGAGACATTTCACTTGTGCTGCCTTTTCCATTCTGGAGTCAATTAAGATGTAGACTATGCCAGATATTGTCTGAGAGGTCTCTGGGACACATTCCTTCACCCTGCAGAGGCGTTCACATTGTGCCAGAATGGCAGCCTTCAATGGCTGGACCCTCCATATCATATCACTGCAGAGCTGCCCTTTGTGAAGGCACACCTGGAAGAAAGCAGCAACAGAAGAGCTGTGTTCTGACTGCTGCCCAGGGTGAATCTCTCACTGGTTTGAAGGAGCTTTGTGTGTTTGCCTGGAAGCTAATTTTTCAGATAGTAAAACACTCAAGCTCTGCTGCGTGCCTATCTCAGCTCCAATCCAATTTTCCTACTCTCTGATGGGCCAGGAGATGTAGTCTCTGAGGGAAACTGTGCACTGTCCCCACATGAGAGGTACTCCTCTCACCTGCCTCCCATCTCAAAACAAGGTCGGGAAGCACAAAGATTTGTATAGCTGGCCAGTATCAGGAATGCAGTTATTCTTCTTTCATTGAGTTGAAACTACTTCTTCATCAGCTAAATGGGATGTTTTCAATTTCCTGACTTCCTGGACTATCAATGAAAGTAGATTTGTCTGAAATGCATTTCTAGTAAAGGCTAGATCCCTTATAAAGGGGAATGAAGTTTGAATTTCTAGTACAGTGGATCTCCTTTTTGCTTTGCATCTTTAACAAGTGCTTGTCCGTGTGAGAAAAGCTGATGTGTTACCATACCCACTTCATGAGCAAGATAACCTCATCTTATGTCACAAAAGCTTGCCCAGTTCTGGCAAAGAACACAATTCAGACCTTTGCTCCAGCTGTTTATCTGTTGTATTCAAATAATGAGGATATTTTGGTTGCAAAGGAAAAAATAAAATAAACTCTCTATTCTGTTCGAACATAGACCAGTATGAAGTGTCAAAGCAGGGGAAATTTCAGAGGCTGGGTTAGTTTCTGCATCTCTTTAACACTGTAATTTCCTGAACTTACATTCCAGAAAGCTGTTCTTTTTAAAGCTCTGAAGGATGAGAAAGGGAATCTGCTCACAGTCTAAGGTTCAAGGACTGAGACGTGTGAATTTAGATATTTATGTGGGAATATGACTGGTAGGATGGAACCAAAAATCTCTTTAGAACCCAACGACTGCTTTGACTAGGTCTTCATCGATGAGCATAATAGCAGAGAGCTACGTGGAGCCATGTTAGTGTAGATTTCTCATTTCCACTCACTGTTGAATAAATTACATATCACTAGAAGTGTCATACACTGATACTATATGAGGGCTTTGTCCTATTTTGAGTTTTGGAAATCAGACCAAGAATGACTTTGGACTGACATGCCGAGTTGCTGAAAAAATGAATCTGGGAGTTGGGCTGAGATTCCCAGGTTTAAGTAGCATGGAACTTTGACTGTGTCTGTCCCATAAGGCCGTGTGCGGCAGACTGTGCGCCATGCATGCTGCACCAGTGACTAGCTCAGCTCTAGCTTTGTGAATGCATGCTGGACTTAATAAGTGCCAGTCTCAGAACTGAAGAAGATCATACCTGAGCCTCCCATGCCCAAGCTTTCTCGAGCTCGCAGATCAGCAGCTAGGGGTTAAGTTAAAGAGCTTACTTTGTCTTTTCCCTTCTAGAGAATCTTACAGCTCAGTCCTGTCTGAAGAGTGCAAGGCAAGTCTGTACCCAAGAGCAGCTTTGAACTCCAAATTTAATGTGAAATACAGACGCATTTCTGCATTGCCATACATACAGCATGTGTGTCAGGATTGATGAAAATATGCATAATGGAAAGGCACTGGACGTATCAGGGAAAAAATCAGAGACCCTCTGTTGTAAACAAAAGAGGGTATTGGAAAACAGAGCAGTACTGGGACAGAAATAACTACTTAAAAAAAAAAATAGGCAACTTGAAAATGAATGAATGCTACAATTGAGTGTCTGGTTTTAAAGAGACAGAACCTGATTATTGTACTAATGGACTCTGATTTTATAAGAAAAATATTATGATCTATTGTAGGCCATATCATATGTCACTGGTGGTTTTAGCTAAGTATTAACATCTAGTTTGCTTTTTCTTCTCAAACCTCAGTCCATCAGAGTCATACTGTGGATCTCAATAGCTGACCTAAACACCCTAATTCAAAACTGCTTTGTTTGATTAAATCAACAAAGCTTATTTTGTACTGTTGTGCCAGACAGTACAAGATTGGCTGTGATTAAAAAGAGGCAAAGCAAAGATTTCAGGCATTGTGCTGTACAGCAGTCTTTCAGTTTCTCTTTCATTCTGTCATGACTGCATCCCCTTTTCTAGACAATAAGATTTCAAAGGTGGGACTATTTTTTTTTTTGGATTTAAATTAGTCATGAAGTCTTTCAAAGGCATTCAGGCAGCTCCCTCTGGTGGTGCAATGATGAACCAACGCACCGAGCCTGAGGGATGCTGGAGGAGAAGGGGTACCAGTGTTGCTGGTGCAGAAAAAAACATCTGCCTCATGTTTGAGGCAAGAATTATATTTATTAGAAGGTGCATGAGTGTAACTGAAAAGCTGCATGACTGTGAGTGATGATGAACAGAATGTGAGAACAGACCAAATTATTGTATTGTATACAACAGCCACATTAGGTTAGGTAGGACCTACCAGGTGTGGCGGGTCTGTGTGCTACTCCTAGCAAGCCACAGACAGTATGTGAATATCTCTAAAGCATTTCTTCTACCAGCAGCTCAGCGGAATTTTCTGTAGTAGAGAAATAAAGTAGGGCTTGGCTTTGGAAAATGTTTCTATGTCTATTCCTGTGCAGAATAATATACTTGACACTGACAAAGATTTCTTCTGGGAGGAAGAATGAAGAGGATGGGATCATTTTCAGGCTTGGCATTTAGTAGCAAGAGGAAGCATCAGATATTTAATCTCTTAAAATATACAATACATGGGCTAAAATAGGATGTTGGTAAGACAGTCCCAGTCCTTTTGCAAAAGCTGACCTGTTGCATGCATGGTCTATTGCTATCTTTATTAGCGATAGTTGTGCAGTATTTGCTTTCATTCCCTGTATCTTCTCCCCTGTCCTCTCTAAAGAGTTCTTGAGAAGGGTATTTCTCACACTCAGAGTGGTTTTCAGTAGAGAACCCTCTTAATGCTGAACTGTTTTGATCAGGCAGATTGGAGAATTTATTAAGCATTAGTAATTCTCTGGGAGGGAGCTATCTAGTAAGAAGTGATTTAACAGAGACAAGATTGGTTCTGGCTACACACAGTAGGAGGTTTGTGAAGGGAAAGCTCTTTTAGGGATCTAAGACTTCTTCCTGGATCATCTCATTGCATGGGGACACAAGGGTTATTTGACTCTTTGCAGCTCCTCCACAAAACCTGGAGTCAGGAACCAGTTGAGAGATTATTACTTCTTTGGAGGGGACAGTTGTGTGACTGTAACACTGTTTCTGAAAGAAATACTGCTACATAGTCACTACAGGTTGCATGGATCCTGCTCTGACACCCTAAGATCCTGCTTGATCTTAAAGGATGATGCATGCTGTGTATGCTTTTGAGCAATTGGATCCCATCATCTGTACAAGAGATGGGAGGCTACTGTATCCTAGAATAAAGCAGAAATACTTTAGTCAGTCCCCTTGTGCAGAACACAGTCTGCTCCCTTAGCTTCAGTGGAAAGTGTGTAATTTAATGAGATTCTGGTACATCTGGCGTCACTTGGTGGAAAATGAGCTCTGCTTTTAGCAGTCTTGACCTTAAACTCCTTTAACTAGCTGCAAGTCATCTCTCTGTGCCTTTGACCCATCTTTTTGTCCTGACATCTGAAACTAGCAGTAATCCATGAATTCAGAGAGAAGCCCAGTAACACCTGTATGCAAATTGCATCTTTTGTTGGCTGAAAAGGAAAACTTTCCTCTAAGTCTATCTTCTCTGGAAAAGATCCTGGCTGTGTTTTACATGTAAACAGCTGCTGATTTGTTAGGTGTTCTCCTCAAGCAACCAATTAGTTTTAAACTTATTTGCAAATATATAACTATCAATATATTAGAATTGAGAGCTCTAAATGGGAGAACAGAAGGAAACTATCCCACTAATGAACAGCACCAAGATTTGTGGAGTCAACAGTCAGTGAAAACACAGAAGATGCTTTTTCTCTATTTGCCATTTTCACATGTTTCTAGTTCTCACTTTACCATATTTCTGATTTTAGTAGTATTAGACTTTGCTTTAAATTAAGTGTGTTTACTGTTAAGATTGTAAGTTATGTATGTGGAAAATATAAAAGTGGGGGGAAAGTTGGGTTAATAGGGCTTCCAATATAACAGCGAAGACACAGGTTTTCATTTTCTTCAGAAACAAAGTGTGCTTATTTCTACCATCCCTATAATTCTTTCTTTAGCATAATGGATTGATGGCTATTCAGTATATACAAGGAAATTAATACCGGGCACCTTCTATTGCATGTTCACTGAGCTTTGGCAAACCCTGGACCAATTCCACTGGAATTAAAGACAAGATTAAGAAAAATGTGCATTGCAGAAGTAGCAGTTATTAATCCTCAGTGCTCTAATTAGCACTTAATCTTTCTAATCCCATAAGTAGATACAAAATCATTGCTGAAATAGACACAGGCTGTAATGTAGAAAGCCCTTGATTAGTAGTGTAAAAAAGAGGTACTGAAAAAAAAAAGCACTGTTCTGTTACTTCACACTACTCAGTTTGTTTCTTGGCACTTGTGGGTCAAAGGAACGAAAAAGATTCACGTGCCAAAATCCCCTCCTCTATTTTAACCCATGCTACTAATGCACTGGATCAAAAATTATGCAGCTGAAAATTCTTCTGTTCATCGGCTTTTCGTCTTCAATTCTATAGCCAAGCCACAGCTTAAAAAGCTGGCCGATTGTGCCCCTTTATAGTTCTCCTTAATTGGCTCATTTCCATAGGAGAGGCCACCTGCCCTGGATAGAATGTCAGCTGCTTGCTTTCAGACTAACCAGAGAGGGAGCCAAGTGGCTGGGTTGGGTGAAATGAAGAGGGTTTGCCACGCACCACGTTATTACCCGCCATAAAGATAAATGGGGATGCACTCCAAGCTGGGTTTTTGCTCACTAAGTGCATCTTCACACCTGGGTAGAACCCTCCAAGGGCAGCTCTGGGTCTCCCTTCTCCCTCCCAAAAACTTCTTTCAGGGCCACGCAAAGCCATGCTTTATTTATTGTGATGACAACTTGTGGATCTTTTCTGTAGTATCTGAGAATTCCTCCTTCAAAGTCAGCAGTCAGCAGATCCTTTCCTGAGAATCCTTTGACTTTCTCACTCTCAAGAGTTACTATGAAGACTGAAGAGACTTATAAAGAAATGGATGTGTCAGTGAAGTCTCAGTGTGAATTCTCACTGGTCACTGTTTATAGAAGATGAAATTCTCTTTTGTTGCAATACAATAGACTGTCTCCACAAATAACATCACTTTTTAACCAGACGCTAGCTGTTGCTTCCTCATCTATCTTAAATAAACTTAACATAAATTCACATTAAGCCAGAATTAATTGAGATGTATGTCCTAACCATTTTCCTCTGAAAGAGTGCTTCCTTCTTCCTGCAATTTAGTGTTCTACTGAAGACCCATAGAAAGTGAATAAATAATGATTATTTTTCTAAAATGCTTGGCATTCAAGCTATGAAGCTTCACAGTTATTTAAAGTCTACAATTGCATTGTTGCTGTGGATACTTTTTTCTTTTCCTCACCGCACTTGTCATGTAATGCTTACCACTTCAGAGCTCAAAATGGGTTCAGTTCCTCTAAGCTTGGCAGGAGCAAACCCTTGCACTTATGAAAAGCACCACTGGTCTTAGTGGTAACTGTTGGGTTTTGAGGACTCTTGCAAATCTCATTACTTGATTTTGAGCTGAACTTTTCAGAAGGTCTGGCCCCCAGCTGTGGATCTCAAGAATTTTTTAAATTTTATCCCTTTGTCATGGTTATTTCTTCTTTCATTTCTAGTTACCTCTATCCAGACAGTCAGGTCCTACTCTTCTTCTCCTAGGCACCAGTTATTCAGCCATAACATGCTTAAAACAACCACTCATCTGCTATGAGACTCAGAAGACACTGAAGATTTTGCCTTGTGGTCTTCCCTATGCTTTCTGGAGCTAGAAAATTTGGTGATAGATTCCATTCTTTGTAGGACTTGCATTGCTGAGGGTGCTGAGAAGTAATAGAAGCTTGCTTGCATCTGTGGTAGCAGCTTGCCTTTTTATCAGATCAGCTATACAGGCCTTGTTTGTGGTGATCAGTCTAGAATTGGCCTGTGCCAAATAGTATGGACTGGGTCATTATATCCTATATTAAAAGCTTAGAATCTTTTGGAGCAGTCACTTATTGCTTCTCAGCAGGCAATCTCATCATCTTGTATAATGAACTGTTCCTGCAAGTGTGAGACATACTTGGTGGGATCATTTGGTTGGATGATTCAGGCCAAGAAAGGGGAACCCAACACAACTTGATGAGGTAGGGCCTCAATCCAGACTGTCCTTCAGTCTTTGCTCAGATTTCCAGGCCAGTGAAACTACTTGGATTAGTTCAGATGTGAACTGGGCGGGATATAATGAGTGTAATTCATAGTGGTCAGGAATAAGAGTTTATTCTTGTTTGCATTTTACCTTTTGCTAGATCAAGTAATGTGGAAAGCTTGGATTTAGGGCTGAGCATTTCAACAGGTAGGTAGAATTCCTACAAGTTAGGCACTGAAGTGTTTGCATACATTTTAAGAATGTAGGAATTTCTGCTTACACCAAGGTACAATAGATTTATGTCTAAGTCTTGATGCAGTCATGAAAAAATGGCCAGTGGAAAAAGGGAACTTACATTTTCAAGGATGGAATTACACTATAGTATGCAGGCACCAGTGCATTGTTGATAATGTGTGCTTGGGAGGCATTGGTCACGTGATCCTGGGTTAAAACATTGTGGAGTGAACAGGAGATGAATCAGGCAATCTTTGTCCTTTCATCTCTCTAGTTTATGGACTGAACTGTGTTAAAAAGTTAAAGATACATTTATGTAGTTATTTAAGTATTTACCAGTAATTGTATCTACAGATACAGTACTTAGATTCTTACCTATTTATCTGTATTATATCTATAGATTACAGATACTTGATGATGGATTTAAAGGTGACCACTACAAGATCTCACCACCTGATGGTCTTGGGGAAAGCAATGCAGTAAATGTCAGGAGTCTTATCTTTGTTACAATCTATCAGATCAAATCACAAACTGAGTTACTGTCACCAGAGAGACATACATATATATATCTCTGTATTTACCTGTAGCAGAAACCACTAACAATTTAAACACGAACAAAGTAAATTTGGGGCAGTCGAATTTACTGTGATATTTTGCTATCGCACAGCTACGTGGTCTGGCAGCATGAGAGATACTCATATCCAAGCTAACCGGTTACATCCTTGTGCTGTGTTGCCGTGTAATCATATGTAATGGCTCCACCTTTAGGTGCCTGGCCTATTTGTGTAGCAGGTCTGTGGTCAGAAGAGTGAGATAGACCCTTCTAGAAGGCCTTTATCCTAACAGCCATCATATTTACCATAACACTGAAAGAATTACCTTCCATTTGTGCCTTTCTCCTTTGCTTACAGAAATTATCCAATACATTTCAATGCCGAGCTTCTTGTTTAGATGGCTGAAGTTAGACAATTCGCACCGTTTTGCAATGACAGTGTGGACAAATGCATTATGCCGTGTTTTTTATCAACTGCTGAAACAGTTCTGGGACTATTATTACTGTTATTTGTTTTCTTCATCTCCTTTGTCTCTTACCCTTGAAGTTTGTATCTATGTGAAAGGGAGGTAGGAAAGCAGGTGTCTCATTTTCCTTTGAAACCTGTGTGATTGAGGACAGTACTTCTACAGCTGATATTTAAGCAGCTGGAATGAGAAAAAACAGAAAAATGACTTTGCTCTTTTGTTTCTTTGACTATATAGTACTCCATTACTAGTCAGAATTCTTTACTGTGTGGGCTCAGTACTTACTGTAGCACATGTTATGCACTAACATTTTGGTCTACCGAGCTGGTATTTGTATTGGATAAGTGCTCAAATGCATCTTTTCACATCTCACTTGAGGCTTATGTCTTACAGTAATGGCAGAACTAAAGTCGCTCAAATTTTTTTTATCTAAAGAGCACTGAACATCAGGTGGATACAGGTCTAAGTCTAAGACTTATAGCACCACAACTACGAAATGGAATAAAGAACTACAGGCCCGTTTGCTGAAGTGTAGGATGGAGAATATACACACAACTGCTCTTTCCCTACTTTTGACAGTAATACATATGTTGTGTTACTGCTCATGTGACCCATTGTATTTCTTGTACTTTGACAAAGTACAAAAAACACAGACCCTCCCTTATGTATTAGCTATGCAGTGAGCATGTTTTCATACCTAATTACTGAATTAGTTAGTTCTGGTTTGCAGTTATCTTTAATACGTCTGGATGAGGAATGGTTAGTAAAAGTAACTTTGCAGTTTCACAGTTCATCAGCCTGAGATAATTTAGTAACAAAGACTTGTGTTGCAATCAGGGAGAGGACTCCCACTGACTTCAGTGGTACCAGGACTAAAATGAAGTGCTTGCCATGAGCCTAAATAGCTGACATTGTCACTAACTCATCATGTGAAGCCCTTCAGTACATTGTGGAATCATTTTATTTGGATTTGATTAAACATAAAAGTATTTTGCAAGGCTTTCCAGATTTGAAAAACAAAGTCATTTACATAAGAGCTAAGCGGCCACATAGCTATCCTCTTCTACCCTAGTTAATACCCCTAATCGTGCAAATATTTATGCATGGTTTTAGTTCTGTACTCATGATTATTCCCTCTGGAATATATGATTTTTTGATAGGCATGTGTACGTTTGCAGGAGGAGATCTGGTGCTGCAACATTCATTTATTGTATATGGCTTTGGTGATAGACTGTAAATATTGAAGGATAGTGTGTGTGTATACATTCCGGTCTTTTCAGGGAAAAATATCTTTCTCACTTATATTTTCAGGTTGATTCATTTTGCCAACTGCTAAAAATGTGCCTTTTATTATTAACACCTTTTATCAATCCAGTGAACAATAGAAACAGCAACTGTGCTCCAAGACCAGCCACATCTTGCAATAATTTATAAATGCTCCATATTAAAAATAATACACTTATTCAAACTTTTTCAAAATGTCCCAGTGTGAGTTAATGCTTTTGTATTATTATTAGTTTTGACAAACCTGATTGTGTGTTGGCCATTGTTAAAGGGATCTATCTGCCCCCACACCCACTGAGAGACAAAGAATTTTTAATGAATTTAATTAAAACTTTATGTGGTTTATGGTGTTCACCTCCAGCTGGTATGCCATTCTTCTCTGGTGAATGAAGTTTCCTCTAATGCGTAATGATGTGTTTTATATGAGGGATGTTTGAACCCCCTTCCTAGTAGCCCTGAGGTAGTTTCCATTGTATGACACAGTGGTGAAGTATTTAAAAGCAGGTCTCTTAAACTTAAGTGAATTATGTATATGGTTAAAATGCACATGCATGAATGCATAGATATGAATCTTAAAATAAGTTCCAGAATCTTTTTTTTTTTTTTTTTTTTTCCAGAAATAGTCCTCATGGGCTAGCTTACATGACCCATGCTGCTAAGCACTTGCCTGTACAAATGGTACATTGACATGAAAGGGTCTTGTTATTTGTCTGCTTGTTTTGGGAGTAGGAGATTTAATGAAGTGGTCCTCTTTTGTCAACACAGTGAAGACTGACATCTGTACCAGGCACAAGGTCCTGCTGTTGATGGGCACTCTTGGTCTCCTGTAATAAAAATGAGCAACAGTAACACGAAGATAGTCCTGTTAGCAAATATTTCAGTGCATTTTATGAGATATATTGAGGCACTGCAAGCTGGGTCACTCCCATTGCTAGTTGAAGTTAGTGGAGGAATTTTAGTCTTCTGAATCTCTCATGCTGGTGGAAGTTTTGTGCAGGTGCTCTAAGAAAGGCAGTGACCTGCCAGCCTTCCTACGAGCTGTTCAATGTTTTTTCTTCTGAGAAGCAAGGTCTTACTAAAGAAGGTACAATGTTGATTTGTTTTAGGCACTTGCTTTTCAAAATCTTGAGTCTGGGTGTGGCCAAACTGAAATACAAAGCTGTCTTTCTGTGGTTCTTTGGAGACTCAGATCTTAGTTGTGCAAGAATCTTGAACAAGTTCTCCAGGGAATGAATGAATGAAACAAGATGTCTTCAACTAAAGGACTTAAGAAAAACTCACACTCTACAGGGAGTAGCATGATCCCTGGAGAAGTCTTGTTATCTGAGTCTATAAACTTTCAGTGGTTTTGCTGGGACAGGAAAAACTTGGATCATTATGAAAAGAAGTCTTCATAAGGGATGCTTCTTGTTCTCATGATTGTGATGAATTTGACAGGAAGCTGGTTACAAAATCACCAAATGCCAGCATCCTCCTTTTATATTGTTGACCAACTCAATATTTTGTTGGGGGTAGTCCTCCATATGACCTCATTGGAAGGTGATTAAGAGAGAGGCTTTCAGGGAGTTGAAACTTCAGCGTATCAGCTGGAAAAACGATTATTAGTGATTGTCAAGAGATACAACCTGCTTCTTGCAGGGAGGAATTTCAGGTTTTGAATAAATCTATGATCTTTTATACAGTTTTCCAAGGACTACACGATAGCGATAACAAGTGTAAATCAGCAAATGCTCATCCAATAGAGTGTAAAGGATGGAAAAATAGCAAAAGGAAAGTGGACGTTGTGCTGAAAACCACAAAGACATTTTTGCATCCTATGAACCAGCAGTGTGCCCTTGTGGCCAAGAAGGCCAATGGTATCCTGCTCCTGGATTGCATTAGGAAGAACACTGCCAGTACCTTGGGTGAGGTTATCCTAGCTCTCTGTTCTGCCCTGGTGAGGCCTCACATGGAGCCCTGGGTCCAATTCTGAGCTCTACAGTACAGGAGAGGCATGAAGCTACTGAGCAAGTACATTGAAGAGCTACTAAAATGATGAAGGGACTGGAGCATCTCCCTATCAGTAAAGGTTGAGAGAGCTGGGCCTGTTCAACGGATAAAAGAGATGGTTGTGGGGGGATCTGATCAATGTGTAAAAATACCTGAAGGGAAGTTGTTAAGAGGATGGGGCCAAACTCAGTGAACACAACCTGAAACACAGAAATTTCCAACAGAACATGAGGAAAATCTTCTTTACTGTGAGGATGACAGAGCACTGGAACAGGCTGCCCAGAAATACTGTAGTCTCCTTCCCGAGAGGTAGTCAAAAGCCACCTGGGCACAATCCTTGGTAATGTGTTCTAGGGTACCCTGCTTGCATATGGAGATTGGAATAAATGATCTCCAGAGATCCCTTCCAACCTCAACCATTCTATGATTCAGTATTTTCTTAAGAAATTAAGAGAATATTTCTGGAGGTGGCTATGTGAAAGGATGTGAGAAGCTGACATCCTGCACTGTAAGAAGTCTGACCATGGACTAATGAGTCATTTTGTTGCATTCCTTCTGATTCCAGATGCTCTGATTGTCATCTCCACTGCAGTTTTTAAATAAAGTAAAGGAATAGTAAACTTGACCTCGTCAGCAGTAACATACTCTTCAGAGGAAGTAAAGCTTCTGTCAGTCAACACAGAGAGCTCTTGGACTGAATGAGCCAGCAGCTGAGCATGTGAAGATGTTCTGTCTTTAGGGGACTAATAAATGTATCAGGGTGAAGCTCATTTGGGTCTGTTGTCAGCTGGTGGATTAGACATTGTGCAGAGGCAGTGTACATCAAAGCAGCCCTGGTTTAAGCTGGGAGTGAAGATACCAGTTTCAGCAGAGCTGGATGAAAGGAAGGTCACACAGGTATGAGGTCATCAGGCAACATGGGGGTGTGCACTTCACGTCACAGCCAGTGCATCAGAGGCTCTATAACTCACCTCTTGGTAAATCAGTGCATCTATTTGCCTTTGGTTAACATTATCAAAAGCTCAGGCTTTGAAGCTCCTATTATATTCCTCTTCTCTCCAACTCTATAACAGTACTATGTTTATCTCGAACTTTTTGTTCCTTGAGTTACTTTTGACAAGCAGCATTAGGAATGGAGTAAAAGAAAACCTGAGGTGGACTGTGTCATGTCCTGCTGTCTTTGTGCCCAGTTCTCCCAACTGCAACACAATACTCTTTCAAAGAAAGCAGGCCACTGGGTGATGAGGCATGGAGGGAAAAAGTGGCTTGGCAGGTAGTCAAGGTGCAACCAAGGTACTCTCCCAGGGATGTGCCACAGGGTGTCCTTCTGGGAGGACTCAGGTCTAAGTCTGGGTGACCTGAGTGGGAAAACTGCATGATTAGGGCCAGTGCTGGTATTTGGAAGCAAATCTGTACATAAATTTGTCCTGGAGACGGGGCAAAACTGGGAAGTAGAAGCAGGAAATGTGTGCAGCTCAGTCTTTTACCCAGTTCAGTGGGCTTTTGAAAGGCAAAGTGATTTAGTGCTAGATAGGGTATTAGGAGGTATTTTACATGCCTGTCTGCATATAAAACTGCCAATTTATCTTTCTTTGCCTTTTTGTCATTTTGCAATTGAAATAGTGCACAATCATTGGAAAAAGATATCTGTATGCACAGACATAGACTGACATGTCATTTTACTGTAATTTACGGTGCATTTGATGAGAAGTAATTAGTAAGATATACTATCAATATCCCTTAAATATTCTTGGATTATATTAGAATAGAAAGATAATTTTTATAAAGTTAGAAAATAATACAAATAACAGACTTTCAACAGTAATGAACATTTAAAAATTCTGTTTCTATTTTACTTTGTCTCTGACTCAAGGCCAGATTGTCCATGTGTGGAATGTCCTTAAAAGCATAAGGAAATTATACCACATTTTCTTCAGAAGAAGTATGGTTTTGGCTTCTGTGCCTTCTTTAAATGCTTGAAAATACCTGGATCAAAGCCCACAGAATCTCTCCTGAGGAGAGATTTTAGTGTGGATAATTATGCGGGAAACTATGAGCACTTTTATGTTTTAGCTTCATTTACTATTTAAGTAGAAGTTAAAATGAAATAAGTAGATGTATCATGTCTTATCTTGACAGAATTTTTTTCTTTGTTTTGGAATCCAATTTTTATACAGTCTCTGAAGACGTACTGAAAAATTTTGCATAGAATCAGTTTAAATCTTTCCTCCAGTATTCTTCTGTATTGAAAAATATTCTCTTTGAAAAGAAAAACTTTATACAAAGCTTGCCAGTATTGTGCAAATGACACACTTTTTGGTGACCTTTGCTAAATCTGCTTCAGTATATCAGTCACTTGTGGTTGGGTGTTTTTTCTGCCGTTTAGAACATGCTCTCCTATGTGATCAGCAAAACTCACAAGCACCTCCTTTTCCAAGGGCAAATTTTCCTTTCCTAAATTCACCCACCCATTTGAATGATTTTCAGCTCTAAGCCCTTTAAGGCTTTTGGTCATTTCAGTGAAGGGGGACCACTCATGTTACTTGGGGCAGCAAGCTATGTACAGCAGAGGGTGTAATCCGCTTGTAGAGGGTATAAATCAATCAGCTGTGTAGGATGTGAGTCAATCACTGCTTTAGCAGTTCAGCATTCTTCATCCATTGCATTGCTTTGGATGGCACTTGCTATCTGACTAACCTTTTGTAGGCATGTGTCACGTACCAGCGGTAGCCATTCCATCCTTGCGTTCTATGACAGAGAGCTACTACAGAACCCTCACTGGCTAAGCGAGGTCAAGGTTTTACCCTACAGAGGTTTTTCCCTCTATAGCCAGGTTGCTTTAGTGTTGTGTCGGACTATAAATCACATTCCCGTTAGCTTTAACACCCTTTTGCACTCCCAGGACTGCATAAAACAGCATCCTTGTACCTGTAAGTGAAACCAGAATAATTTGCATGCGTTTGAATGATTTGCCCTGCATTGATAGCCCTTTTTCAGCAGCTGTGTCTAAGACCTGCTCTCCCTACCCACCACAGCCCTGCCATCCCATTCCCAGGCAGGCTTAATTAGGTTCTGCTGTAAGAAGTCTAGCCTAGAGTTCCTTCGTGCTGGATGTGGAGACAAAGAAAAGCACCCAGCCGTACAGCTGAAGGACGGTTCGGTGGGCGCTCAGTCTGCACCATCCACTAGCAGCCTGAGATCAAACAGCTCGTCAGCTTTCCTCCCCATACGCCACTGATTCAGCGCAGCGGTCATAATTTACAGCACGGATTAATGAAAAAAGGCAACGTTTGTGTATTGATTAAAGTGCTGATGGTTCTGCAGCCTGGGGCTGGCTCGGGAAACGGCGGTCTCTTTGCCTTGCTGCTGGGATCTCCCGCGTTATTGAGGTGGACATACGTGCACTTTGTATCATTAGTCGGTGGCGTGTTCAGTAGCTGTTATAAATATGCTTGTTTTGGGTCAGGATTTAAAGAAAAAAGCAGTCTCTCTGATTTGTTGTAATGACGGTGTGCTGTCTGCACCGTGTCATTTTCTTTACCCTTGTAGTGGGATAACATACAATTAGGGACTGATGTCAGCCTGTAAAATTTTGGTGTAAAATTTTGGTCACACCAAAATACCATACTTCTTAAGAAAGCTGGCAGACGTGTCCTTTGGCAGCAGCTGCTTGCCATGTGATTTAAAACTTCCTGTCACTATAATTGATGTGTTTTTATTCTTTCCACTTCCTGAAGCCTGATCAGAATTAAAATTGCTGTTGGAATTTCCTGTCAAAGCAACTCATTTATTCGCTGAGCAGTGCACTGACAGTACTTTGATTGGACATTGCCTTCAGCTATTCTCGGGCAGAGAGATTGCTGTGAATTATACTCCTCGCACAGGTCTGACTTCCATGCATGCCACATCTGCGAATATATACAGATTGTCCATCATGTGGTAACCTTGTCCTAATGAAAACTCCACATGTAAAATGTTAATGATTTGAATATCAAACTTGGCCACCTGCTGGGGCCCTGGCTTTTGTGTTTATTTAGGAAACCCCACTGAGTTTTCAACTGATTGTCTCACCATAACTTTCGTGTTGCCTACCAAAAGCAGCTCTGCTGTATTTCTACACTAAGAAGAAGCGACACCCTTTTCTGGCTTTCCTTTAAGAAAGCTAATGTTTGTTTGGGTTTTTCTTTCAGTTTCTGCTTCGGTATGCTATCTGCATTCCTTCCCAGAGATGGCTGTGTTATGCTGCCATACAGTTGTCCTCAGCCCTACTTTCCAGTTTGCCCAAGTGCTTTGGGATCGCTCAGGATGAAAGATGCTCTGTAGATGCACGTTGTTATTATTTGCAGCAGGACTGCGATGTGATGGTGATTCTGCCCATTAGGTGAATAAGCCATTAAATTCACTGATGGGTGAATTTTTCATTTACCCCATTTGTGATTTCATTTTCCTGTTAGAGTTGCTAGAGAATTATAGGTTATTTTGGGAAGCTGAATAATGGATAAGTATTGGATTGTTCTGCAGTTATAACTGACACAAAGTCATTGTCACCTCAGAGTAAAATAGATATAATGATACTTACTTAACTGCCTTTGTAAAGTGTTTTGATAACCGAGGTTGAAAGGTACTTACAACCTTGCAAAGTATTACTATTATTATTAGGGGCAAGGCATTATTGTTAAAGTTTTAACCTACCTTAGTTTGAGAAGGTGGCAAGAGTCTGAATATTCATGTGCAAGCTCTTTCTTCATCCAGATGGGGTGCATGTACTTGTCCAGTGTTTTAAGAAGAAGACTGTGGCTGCTTGGCTGGTGACTGGGGTGTGGAATGGTGTCTGGATGTGGTGTGCACTGTACTTGCAGCCTGTGCAGGCAAATCCCACTGGACTAGTCAGAGACTTAAGCTACAGTTGGGTATTTCTAAAATCTACCATTTTCCCCACATTAAAAATGTTGCCCTGATAATTTACTTGTCTTATATTCATTATGTAATCTTTGTGGTCAGGAATGTGGACCTAGCACAGAGGCAAGCAAGCAGCATGTTCCCTCCAAGCCTCAGCAGAGCCTGCAGGAGTAGAAGAACAGTATCCCTGTGCTGTCCAGCTGGAGAAATGGGGACAGGGATATAGGTGTTTTTCTAGGAGATAGGAGAGCGTGGTTACAAAATAGGAGATGTGGAAGGGAGTAGGTTATAGAGGAACAGAGCCAAAATACTCGGAAGCCTGTATTTTACTGGAGGAAACCAAAAGTAAAATCCTATTTGGGGAAAAATATGGCATCTACTCTCAGGGTTAAGATGAGGCTAACGACTGCCGATGACTCATTTTAATGCAGGAGTTAAAAAAGACTCAAGCTATTTAAAGATTGGTCTTTGGGGAAGAACTGGATAGATGAACCCTCACACTGAATTTAGAATTACAGAGATCCACCTACATGCACCAGGAATCAGGGCAGCAGGAGTTCCATAGACCAGTGCTTGAAGGAAGGAGGCAGAGCCAGGACATCTGAGCAAGGCAGGGGGTAACAGCATGTTGGAACAGTTTCAATAGGCCGCTTGCTTACCCTAAGTGACGCCTCTTTCTGTTTGAGAAGCTACAAAATGAGGCTGCACTTTGCAAGATGCTTAAGAAAAGAGGCTCATCACTGTGTGGCATTCCATCTGCAGGGCATGGGATGGACAAGTGGTAGTCAGAGTGAGTTTGCATCTTTTGAGCTGGGTTGGGTCTGGTTATTTTGTTCAGGAGGAAGGCCAGGATCAAGAGTGAAGTAAAATATAAAACACAAACAAATAAACTCAGTGTGCTGCTCCTTCAGATGCCACGTCAGCCCAGCTGTAAATGCCCAGTGTAGGAACAAGCCAAACCAACAACGCCGAAGGCTCCAGGAAAGACATAATGCTGACATGACAGTAACCAGTTCCCAAACTGATTTCAATACTAGATAAGTATTGGTTTCAGCCCTAAATGATATTCTCAAGTAATTGTCCAATGCCCAGTTGGGCTGGAACGGTGCTCCTTTGGAACCAGCTCAGGCCAACTATTACTACTTGGGAGTGTGTGGCCAAGAACAGGCTTATGTGCTGGAGCCTGAAATGCCATTAAAGAGGCTGTAGTCAGGAGGACAAAATGCCTTGTGTGTTTAGTCTAATACACCATGGGACTTGTTTGCTACAGTTACAGTATTAAAGCTGTAATTATAGTCAGTGAACCGCAGATGTACTGTAGCCATAGGGTTTAAACGGGGTGTTATTGCAGTGGAAACCACCCCCAGTAGGTTATAAGTTCAAAGGGTCATTTCTCCTCTCTGTTTAATCAGATACTCAAGCCTGCAGACTTCTTCGTAATCATCAGGTATTTAACATCTCGACCTGTTTCTTTTTATTTTTTTTGTTTCTGTTTCAAAATAAATATAGCTTAATGCTTGCATATGACTTTGGTTTAAATATTTAGTGTGAATATCATGTGGTGGTTAGATGGAGGTATGCCACCCTGCTGCAACATTGAGCCATAGTTCTCAGCAAATAATGGTGTAGATCCGTTTACTTGAGTGGAGATTGAAAATCATCGCAGAAGATGTGGACTTTGGTGCAGGAAAAAAAGAGAAGTAATCTCTTTGAGACTGTGTAAGTACAGCATATTAGGAGATGGTATAAAACAATGTCTTTTTAAACCTTAAAACAAAGAAACTGAGGATGTCTGATCCTGCTGTTGACACTGCATGGTGGCAGTCTGTATAGAAACAGTCTGAACATGAACACAAGTGCTGTGCTGGCAGGCATAGGTGTCAAATATAGATTTGAAGTGACTGAGCAAAAATGTCAAAATTCATATTCCTTTTGCTCACTGTGCTTGACAGACAAAATTTCATATTGAACCTAGAAGAGATGATAGCTGAATATTGACTTTCCATTTTAGAGTGAACATAACCTTTTTTTTTTTTTTTTTTTTGTCTGATTAAGCAGGACTGTAATGGTTACCATGTAGGAAAATATAGGTAATATTAACCTGAAATATGTCTGTCTAGGGATCCATTCATTTCCCCAAAATAGCCAGTTTCTATTTATATACGAATGTCTGTATGTTTATATATATTTAAATGCCCCATTTGCTACACTGGTTTTAGCTTCTTGTTAGCATCACTTCTTGTTAGCATGATGTTCTACAGCACGGGGCAGCTGGAAAAGTGAAACATGTGTTCAAGAATTTATGCAGTGTCTTTGCTTTCTTTCATTAAGAGAACTAACAATAATAGGTGCATATTATAAGTTAGCAGTGTTAAGCAGTATGTTATAGCCATGTCTGACAGACGTGTTGTTTGCATTCATATTTTATATTGGTGGAACTGTAGCTTTTTTATCAACGTGACATTTTTCAAATGTAATATTTATACCTCTTCTTCCATACAGAGGAAACTTAGTCATCTGAAAACACGATAGGCTTTAAATCCACTTGTCTCCTTTTCAATAAGAAAATCCTCCAAATTATTTCCCCAACAAAATGCATAAGTCAGCATGTTCTTATTCCAGGCCCTCTATTAATTGACGAGAGAAAAATTTCTCACCTCGTGCTAACAATAACCCATCTTATTTTAACATGACTGAAACCTCCTCTGTGCGATCCCATGCTTGTTGCCCTTAGCAGTTTCTTTCGGGCTGTGTATAGCCTCAGTTTGTATGTGCTGTCTATGCCAGCGTCAGAGGGAGCTGGGCAGGCAGAGCACTGTTTTCTCAGCAGAGTATCCTTGCATAAATTGTCTGACTGTGGTCTCTGTGGACCTCAGTGACAGCTAGAACTGCAAAATCTTTTCTTACCTATGTGTACCCTGGAGAGATTGTGATAACGAGCTCCAAAATCTAATTACACTTTATGTGAAATAAGTATATATGTAGCATGAGAAGACATCTCTGGCACTTAAATAAATAAATGAACAAATAGGTAATAGATCAGCTGAAGATCATGCCCTCCAAGAAATACATGTTGTGTTGAATGATGTCCTGCTGTAGTACGTGGTCAACAGTACAATATACAGGAGATATTGGTAACATAAACGACAGTCTGCGTCAAGTTTGAGATCCACCCAGTGCAGCGCCTTTATTTTCAGCAGCATTCAGGACTTGGTATTTCAGAGGAAGGTTTCAGAATCTCAGAGCAGCAAAGGTGGATAATGCTTCTCTCTTTTCATCACACTGAGAAAGATCTGTTCGTAAGTTGAGATTGCTGTAAAAGCTGAAGCATAAGGTTTCATTTTTGTTCCAATACTCTTCCTTTTAGCATTAACTATTCCAACCTTGGATATTACTGCTCTTTCAGTACATGCCTCCACTCTCGTAAGACCATAACCCCAGCAACATCCTGTCATAATGAGCTGCAAGGTTCAATTACACCGTATTTGACAGTGGTATTTCCCCCTCTTAAGCTTGGATTTGCTGCTGTTCAGTTTCAGACTATTCTCTTGCTCTTGTTTAGTGCAATAAGAGTTTAAAACTGAAGCTTGGCAGCTGTGTGTTGCTGTTGCATATACACCAGTACCTCAAACTTGCCCAGGTCTTCAGCTGGCCATCCAAATGCTGTGAGCTTTTGTCGTGCTCACCAGTTTACCAAATCCAAAACTGCAAGAGACAAAAAGCCTCACTTGTAAGTGAGAACAATGATGCAGGTAGCATTCACTGATGAGTGGTTATTTAGGTAAAGGCGCTCTCCTGGCCTTGTGCTGTGTGTTCTTAGTGAAGGCTTGCACAGAAACCAGAGCCAGAGGTTTCTGCTCTGCTCTCTGCGGCTCCTTTGGGGTCTCCAGCGGCAACCCCATCACTGAACACCTATCTGACCCAGCGTCAGCTGTGAGGTGCCTCCTTTGTGTTAGTTATGGGGATACCTTGGGAGAGCAGCAACATGTGCATCTAAAGTGGTATTAGCTGCCTTCAGGAGATGCCTGTTGCGGTCTCTTAATTGCTGTGAGAGCCCACACAGGTTAAAGTTAGGTAGGAGAACCCCTTCTGCCCATATCAGTGGTCTGTTAGAATGAGGCGGTGGTCGTTGGCCCGCTGATACAGTCACGTATCACACGTTGTCTGGCAGGCTCAGCAGCAGACAAAGTATTTGAAAGATGCTTTGGGAAAGAGAAGGAACATATCCAAACAGATGACTATTTGCTTAGTAATCGATTTCCAGTGGTCAAAAGTTCTCTTCCACATTTAGATGATGAAAGTAATGCTAGACAGCTCCCTGATTACTTCCTATTTCACACAACTGCAGGTTGCAGAACATTTCTCTTTTTGCTGTGCTTATGTTTCCTCCAGCTTTCAATACAAGGTCGTAATACAGAAATAATTCCATGCATTTCAGACAGTCATTAGCGTGTAATTCTGAATCTATTTTAGAAGAATTAACTTGTGCGTGCCTGATGATGAGCTGATGGGATAATTAGATTTCTTCTCTACATTGGCAAGTTTTCTGAAGTATTAAAAGGGAAATCTGTGACTGTGTGTATTCCAGAATTCTGCTAAGTGCTTAAACAAAAAATTATTTAAACAAGTCTGTTAAAGAAACATGAAAAGATGCAAACAAAATGCACAACATAGCTTGTCTTGTTTTTGTGTGGTCCAGGCAAGCCATGCATTATAATGGAAAAGGTATGAGCATGCAAACAGGTGGGGTAGACAGTTACGTTACCCTAAAGGAGGTAGATAAATACAATAGATCTGTGCAATAACAGTAATTACTGCACTTGGAAAAAGAAAGAAAAATGAAAATTAGTGAGCAGGATCTAGCAAAAAAAAGAAAGAAAAAAAAAAAAGCAGTGACTGGTGGCTGTATAACTTTATACATTGTTTGTGTCATATCCTTTTGGATCTGCTTTGGAGTTATATTTTTCCATGCTGTATTCTCTGCATTGCTGAACTATATGCGTTAATTTGCCTTTCATCTGCTTTGCACATCTCATTTCAGCACAGGAATCTTGACCCCAGTGTTAACACACCAGTTCTGGGTGTGAAAAGGCATCAATAAATTAATAAAGCTAATTTTTGTGTTCAACCTGAAGAGAGTTTAGGGACACCTCAGTACAGAAAGGACAGGCCCAAAGCTGGAGCGGGTCCAAAGAAGGGCAATGAGGCTTGTGAATGGCTTGGAGAATATGCCCTGTGAGGAGAGATTGAAGGAACTGGGGCTGGGAAAAAGGAGGCTGAGGGGAGACCTTATTGCTCTCTTCCAATATCTGACAGGTGCTTACAGTGAGAGCGGGGTTGGTCTCTTCTCACTGGCGACAGGTGACAGGATGAGGGGAAATGGCCTGAAGTTGCACCAGGGTAAGTTTAGGTTGGATGTTAGGTAGCACTTCTTTACAGAAAGAGTTGTTAAGCACTGGAATAGGGTCCCCAGGAAGGTGGTTGAGTTACCATTCCTGGATGTGTTTAAGATCTATTTGGATGTGGTGCTCAGGGACATGATTTAGGGGAGGTTTGTTAGAGTTAGGGTGGTATGGTTAGGTTGTGGTTGGACTCGATGATCTTGAAGGTCTTTTCCAAACTGAGTGATTCTATGATTCTGAGCTCAGTGTTTAATCCTTATCACATCATCCCTATTCTTTCTAAGCCCTCTGTACTATTTTATCCTGGTTGTTGTTTTTTTGTTTGTTTGTTTGTTTTCCCCTGTTGTTAGACCCTTATTCATAAGGGCACTGAGTGCATTTTTATGGAGTTCAGCAGTCATCTCCCTTGCGTTGCTCACTTGGGTCTATGGGATGTACATTTATCCCAGTGACAGTGATGTGCAGTGTGGTTTCAGGAAATCATAATGATCTAATGGCTTTGACACAAGCGCGTGCTGGAAGGGCTGCTCCTGGCACATGGCTCGGCCAGCAGCCTTTGCCATCTGACCATTGCACCTGGCCAGGTGACAATGAAATATAATTCTGTCTGCTGAGAGCATGAAGCTAAAAAAGGACACACGGGGGTCACTTAGTGCTCTACTGAATAATGTGCGGTTGTAGGAGTACCACAGATATGCAGAGTATAGAAGAGGAAATAGGAAGAAAGCACCCTGGGAGGGGAACCTAGGGTTTGGCTGGCATCCTGCTAGGGCTTGGCAGATTTTGAGACGTGAAATACATGAAATGGGCACTGTGAATTCTACCTTTTGAATATATAAGTTGATTGTAATCATTGTAAAAAAAAAAAAAAAAAGAAAAGAAAAAAAAAAAGATAGAGTCCTTATCCATCCAACTTTATAAGTGTCTGCTCTGCTAATTGGGGCTGTTGGGAGTGAGGAGAGCCTTATGCCATCCTTGTACCCTGCAGCGAGAGCTCTAGGAGCTCAGCTTTGCACTGGGAAGGAATGCAGGGCTGGGAGAAAGTTATTTGCCGAGATGAATTGTTGTAGCTGTTTCCAGCCAGAACCTGGCCTTCTTTCCTGCCTGTAAAATAAAAACAGCTGAATTAGTTTTTGGATATGAATTCCTTTGGCACATTAAAAATCTTAGCCGTCGCAAGCCAGCCATTCTTCTGAGCCCATTATGGAGATACACCAGAGGAGAAGGTACAATAGATTGATGCTGCACTCCCCCGGCTAGTTCTCTGGGAGATACTATTAACTACAACAATTCAGCGCAGCCCTGGGGCTCCTCTAAGCCATGATACATTCCCACTGGTTGTGAGGCTTGGGAAGGAGGGAGGGCAGTTGAGTGATTGAAAGGTGTTGGAGCACAGGCCTAGGACCTGAGCCAACATTACTGCAGCCAGGGGAAGTCTTTCCATTGACTTCAAAAGGTTTTGACTCAAGCCCTAAGGACGAAGGAATTGAAGTCTGACTGGTTAAATTATAATACCAAAAGGTTTTAGCTTCTCTGACAGGGGTAAATTTCATCCCTCCTTTGCTGTGAGACAGAAAGAAATGTGTGAAATGTGCCAGCTGTACCAGAGATGCCATTCTGCTGAAACTACCAGCTGACAGGCTTTCCTATCTGTTATTCTGTGATATTGTATATGATCATATATGCTTTTGTGCAAAGCAAAGTATTTTCATGAAGCAAACTCTTGTCTTGTTTTCTGGGAAAAAGAGAGCTTGGTAGTCTATTCATAGGTGTGATTGGGTGAATGTAATCTCTTGTAAATGCAGAAAAATAAACTTGAAATTGTGTTGAGAACTTGATAAAGGGAAGTTCAGCTTAGTGCCATTATGAAGAGTCAGAGTTTTGTGGAGATGGTATTGATTTGTTTTCATATATACTAAAAATTACAGCTGCATGTAAGAGCCAGTTTGACTTTCAGTGACCCTCGGGAATTGTCTCTTTCTCTGCAGAATAAAAGCCTGGGAGTCTCTTGCAATCATGTTGTCTCTTTTGTAGACTTCATAAGAGTTAGGTTATATTTCTTTACCTGCAAGAAAAAAAAAAAAAAGAGTAAATCATGTTAAGTGAATTTGCATTAAAGAAATGGTATATTTAAGAAAATCTCTCTGGATAAATATGAAAAGTATTTATAGGATCTTTTGTAGTTGTTACTTTTTTTCTTCTCACTTAATAGTTAGAAAGTCCTTTATTTTAACAGTGTTGTAAGTAATTTGTACATCTACAAAACAATGAAGTTTGGGTTTTTTTGAGTCACAGAGAACTTAGTGTAGAGCTGTGATAAGCACAACATTTATAAGGGAAAAAAATGTCTTCAGTAGTGAAATACTACAATGCATAAAATGAAAGTTACAGATTTGTTTCAAACAGTTGCAGTGTTTTTGCATTAGGAGTTAGGTTCTTTTGTTTTTTTTTGTTTTTTTTTTTAATAGATTAATTTATTGTAACCTGAATGAAGAGTTTCCTGTATATGACACTCAAGGATGTGTGATATATTTAAGTAAGCTATTTTTTTTTTTAACAGATTTTTTTTTTTAATTGACTGAATTGGTATATTTTGAAAACAAAAACATGTTAAACCAATCAGTTACATGCAACTGAATCCTGTATACTGAATGCTACCAGCAGAAACCTCACACAACACTGGGGCACCGGTTTAAATGTTTCTTGTGGGCTGATGCACAGTTTGGCATGTTGGGCATATGCCTTTGAGATGGACTTTTCATCAGGGTGAGTGACATCTCATCTCTTTGTAATGTACTCCGTGCAAAATCAGCAAAATAGCAGTCTTCAGTTTCACCAGCTATATACTTTCCAGGCAAAATGGTGTATTTGCACAGAGACACAAAGCTAAAGAACAGAAAACCACAAACATCTTGATAAGTATACAGACATGCGTTCTCCTGGGACTTGGCTAAAATGTGGAAGAATCTTGAACTATTGAGGTGGTATAAAAGCTGAAATTTAAACCTCTGCCATTGTATTTTATAGTAACAACATTACTAATAGCCCGTGTCTGTGCCTTCAGGTGGTGAGTAACAGTGTGTTTGCAGTGGCTGGTGTTCTTCTCCTTGCTTTTTTAGCATGGAAGCTGCAGTGCTGTAAGTCAAGTGAAGTAATATGAGCTGCTAGCAGAATTGTGCCCTCCAGTTTCCTTTTTCCCATCTAGACCATATTGTCTTTGATTGTATCGCTGGAACAGTAAAAGATACTGATTTGCAGTAATGCACATAGGTTTGCCTAGACAACTACATGGAAGCAGCCAGTAGAGTGTGCTGCTCTCTTATGATGAAACGAAAAAATCCCAACTTGTTGTTTTGCCTAAAACTCCTCTAAATATATATATTTTTTGTTATTCCTTAATATAATCTTCCCATGTTAGATTTGATATCCCTTTACTCTTGCCTTTTCTGGAGAAGCATTCACAAAAGCAGCAGGTAGACCAATACTTAGGCATATAAAAGGCTGTGAACCCAAAGCCAGCGGTACAGTATATGACAGCAATGGAGTCAAATTATCTCATTTTTCCTTTAGACTGAAGTTCCTATTCTGAGTCTCATTCACAAAGTGTTTACGTTTCCCCTTTTTCAGCTGACCTTACCAGCTATCCTCTGACCCCGTGTTATGATCTCAAAACATCTGTGAAACCCTGGCAACTTCAGCATCTGGGGGAAGGATATGAAGGGGGGATTGAGGTTGTACAGAATCTTTCAGCGCCTTTTGCTTTGGTTACACAGACATCACAGTATTTTCATGCCAGAGCTTGCAAAAGAATATTTAAAGTAGTTTAATGAATTGTTTCTGAGAGGCTTTGTGACACTATTATATTATCTTTTACGATGTTGTCATAAGTTTGATTTTTGTTAACTTTTTTACAAGTAATTCATTAGAAGCAGCTCTCGCCTATCTGTCGAAACTTTTCCCTGCATGGCAATTTCCCACCAAGTGGGGACAGAAGTGATGAGCATCCTTTGCAGCTGCTGGGTGCTGCTTTTGGCTGGGCGATCAGTTGGCACAGGATGTGTTGTGACAGGATGACAAACGTTGTGCATTGGCAGATGAACCTGTGCCTTCCACCACGCGTGCTGCTCTTGGGCAACGAGTTCAAAAGGGAAAAAAACATGAGTCATGCCTCAGAATGGATGGGGCTTGCTGTTCGCTATCAGAGAATCATAGAATCATAAAATGGCCTGGATTGAAAAGGACCTCAAGGAGCATCTAGTTTCAACCCCCCTGCCATGGGCAGGGTTGCCAACCACTAGACCAGGCTGCCCAGAGCCACATCCAGCCTTGAAATGGCTATAAATGGAATTAGCCTCTATCTTTAATGCAGAGAATGGGAGAAAAGATTGGAATAGCTCCTTATCTTTTTTTTTTTTTTTTTCCCCCGATAAAAATCAATAAGCAAACCAGAGGAAGGCCTGTATCTTCCTATTTTCCATAGTACCCATTTTGCAGTTCAGCTTGTTTTCAGACTTTTGTGCAATGAGAAAGGATCTCTCCAGATTATTATTTTGGCCTTGTACTGAAAAATATTGTCATTCAAAATAAGCCAGTACCATTCATACAATCTTAATTATTTAATTGGAGAAATGAAACTTGAAAAATAAAACTCAATCCATCAGAAGAAATTTGATTTCAATTTTAAAAAGTTGAGATTTCTGGAGAAAGTGACCTTAATTAAAAAGATGGACTGAACAGGTAAAACTGTGAGTGTGTGAGATCAAAAGAGAGTGGTACTGAGATGTAGGCAGCTCTCTGGCTTGTATAAACAAGTGTTCCTGTTGTTACTACCTCTGCTGCAGCTGCAGGCACCAGAACGATCACAGAAAACACTATGGAAAAGGGCAGGTTTAGCAAATGCTTGAGATGACTGAGGGAAGATCACAGCTCTCTTAATGACATTTGTTTAACTTTTACAAGCATATATTTAACAGGATACAAGTAAACTGACTTAAGTTATGATGGGGCCTGTAGGGACCTTGGCGCATCAGTGCCAGAGATGTTGCAGTGAGAATCCATACTGTGCATGTGGGTGCCATTTCTAGTCATGTATGCCATCTGTGGGAAGTGCACCACGGATGTGGAGATGGGATTTCATACTGCTTTTGTTTGGGATACGCTAAGAATTGGCTACATGATGCTTTTGCAGCATTGCTGTGTATGTGTAGGATAAGTTCATTGCGCTCAAAGTATGTAGTGTTCAGGAGGCACAATAAGCTGTGTTGTGCTTACAAATATTTAAGTTAATGGAAAATGTAAAAGAGCATAATCTGGTAGGTGGCTAAATAAAGGTAGAGTGTAGCGCTGTAAGAATTAGTCAGAGAGAGCATCTCGAATCCTGGCATTATTCTGTGGAGAGGGAGGAAAAGTAAAGAAAATATGCTTTGTGTGCTTGTCCTTTGCCTGCCTGATGTAATTATGAGGCAAAAATGTAACAGTATAAGGCAAAACACGGTGTGTCTGCAGTATGTACAGCCTATTGCATACTTGCAGTGGAGCTTCTGCTCCATTCCTCATGTCCTGCTACAGCTCATGCAGTAGGTGCGTGATTTTTAATAGCAGCACATCAGTTGCGTAAAGACTTGGATTATGCCGTAGTTATCAGCATGCTGTAGTTGTTGCTGTATTTCTTCAAAAGTTTGTGAGAACAAATGCTCCTGTGATCTGTGCTTCTAATAACACCTGCTATCTTCTTCCCTTGGCACTTTGTCCTTCCCTTTCGTATGGCTTGCTCTTGTTTAAAAGCACAGTTTCTCTTTCGTTTGTTGCTAGAGCCTAGGGTTGCATCTCACTGTCTGGATGGCAGACAGAGCTTCCAGAGGATAATCTGAAGCATCAGACTGAATATCCAGATGTTGACAAAACAGCCACCTATGACAGGCAGAGGAAGCACATCAAGTGCAGAGCACGGCCCTTGCCAGAGCAGTGAGACTGGGCAAGCAGGAGCACTCCAGAACTGGGAGAGAGAAGGGCTGTGGTATGTGTCTGGCACATGGGAAAGTGACTGAGCATGGGTCACGTGTTGGGGGCTCTGATTTTCCAAAGTCGAAGCTCTGCTCCCTCCCCCTGCTGTCATGTCTGTGTGGTCAGGTATGGCACACGTGGTTAATGTTGGATAGTCTTCAGCGTCAGCCCAAGACTCAAAGTCTGTGTCTCTGTGTGCACAGCAAAACACCTCGACCTCACAGCTCTTGTAAACATCTCTTATTTATGCACACACACATTTACACACTCCCAGTGTGTAAGTTATGTCCGTGTGAACCCCAGTGTTTGCATGAGGGATGGTGTGCAAAAACTACCCACAGAATGGCGTGCGTCTAAACCGCGCTGTCCTGAGTCTTTGCAAGTGTGGTATTTGCTGTTACAGAGCTGTATTTTGTCCTCAGAAATAAGTGCAAAAATTGCATGATGGCCGTGGGATCGAGGTTTTCTAATAAGAGAATACATTTTTTGACCCTTAGGAGAATTTAACCTGGACACTTTTTGAGAAAACTTTCAAGCTTGGTATAAAAAGATTTCTGACAGCTATCCAGAAGGATTTACCTTGGTTTCCCAGTGCAGACAATTTACATTTTAACTACCATGTGGTTATGGTTGTTTTTTTTTTTTTTTTTTTTTTTTTTTTTTTTCCCCAGGTTTAATCATTAAACACAGAAAATCTTAATTTCATCTAATGCAATCAAAGAATTTTGTACAGTAGCAATTAAAAGTATAAAACTAGCTTTCGAGCTACAGCAAATTAAACAGCTGCATTGGAGTATTTTTAGAAGTCATCCCAATCAAAATGCACAAAGGGCTTTTATTTGTTGTTAGGAGTATCTCCCGGCTGTAGCTCTGGTTTCGGTAATTCAGCAGCCTTACTAAATATACACATGTACTTTTAAAAAAATCAGTTTCTGATAAGGAAGAAACTGTATATTTTCTACCAGGCAACGTAGGTGAAAAAGTTCAGAGGGCTCATGCTGGCTCAGTTGCTTTTGCAGAAGGGGAGTTTTCAGTTATAGTTGAACTGTTTAAATAAGGAAACCAAGTGCTACTTTGTTGTTTCTGTTACATTTACTCTACTACATGTGTGGCATTGAGTTTTCCATATTGTAAATGCCACACATGAAGTCAGAGGACCTTGTTTCTCATCATTCCTTCCTCCTGCCACTTTGTGGCAGTAGGTCTTTCTATTATATATATATATATATATAAAGAATATATATAAATTTTATAATGAAGTGCCCAAACTTTTTTTTTTTGGGGGGGGGGGGGGGAGGGATTATTCAGCCAACAGGCCTACATAAAGCAGCTATATAATTAACCAAGTGATAGTTCTAAGCTTCAGGTACCAACATGTTCGACACCCCAACTCTGTTTAGAGATTGAAAGAATAAATTTGGAGGAATTTTAGGAGCCTGTGCAGTTCTGAGTTACACTGTGGGAACTTGCCTGCATCCCCCTGCTCCAGGAGATTTAAGAGCCCCCAGTCTTGTTATGCAGTGCTACCTTGTGAGTAAGTCACACGTTTGGCTTTTTGCCTTGGCTTCCTGAAGCCTTTTGACCTGGTGTTTGAGGACAGACTGTAGGGAACAAACTTACATATGGATGGTGTGGCTCCAAGGCACTGCACAGCTCTTTCCTGTAGGCATGAGCAGTGGAAGGAGTTTTGGAGTTGAAAGGAGAAAGGAGGGGTGGGAAGTGCAGAGTGCACAAGCAGCTCCATCAGCATCTGTGCTCACGGACAAACTTGCCTCCCATAGCTTGCTGCAGCTGTGAGCTGGTATCCCAGTTGCTCTGCAACCTGAGCCTGGTCTCCAGAGTTATCTTGAAACTGCTGTAGATCAAGCAAAACCATGTGAGGCATGATGTGTGAAGTAGTCAGAAGCTGTCCAGTTCTATCTCTAGCTTCTTCATATATATTCCCCCCCCCCCCCAAAAAAAAAAAAAGAGTAAAATAAGCAATCATTCTAGGCATCTGTTGGAATAGAGATCCTGATTTGTCTGCTTAACACTAGGGGAACCTGGATCTGTGTGGGGCTTTTTGTTTGTTTGCTTGTTTTGTTTGTTTTTTGTTTTTTATTTTTCTGTTTTTTCTATGTATTGTTGGTCCCATGCTCACAAACTGCATCCTCAGCCATTCTTCTAGCTTCTTCCATCTTTCTCTCTTCCACCCTTTCATTCATCTGACTTATGGGCATTCTTGTTGTTTTATAGATCATCTCTGGTTAAACAAAGCTGTTCTCCCTCCCCTAGTGATTCAGTTTGTTGTCTCTCATGAAATGCTTTAGCTTAGAGTTAATGAACTTTCACTAGCGCTCTGTCCTGTTACTCGCTGCCAGGAAGCATCAATCAGTATCACAACAGTAAGTGCTAGTTTAGTGTGGATGACATCCTTAGAAGGAGGGGTTCAGCTGAGGAGGTGAAGGGAAGTGGCTATTTAGAGCTCAAGACATCAATTAAATTACTCAGTGCTAAAGTCACTGTCTTGTTCTCCAGTGATGTTCATGTCATGCTGCTGTGCGGGGAGGTGGTGATGCATCATTGCACTCTGGTGCTTTGTGATGGTGTATCAGTGCTGGAGATATTTTGGGATGGTGCCAGTATTCTCTTAGCTTTGCAGGCACGAGATGCTATAATGAACAAGAGAAATAATTACCAAAAACCCCTCCCCCTGCACTCGGAGCCAGGACTGGAACTCAAGCTTTCATTTGTTTCCCTGGGGGGGTTGGGGGCAACCTCATCACTGCTACCAGATCTGCGTGCTTTGGCTGGAGAACATGTTTTGTACATCTTTATGCTTCAGGAAGTGACATTATGTTTTTCATTGCACTTTTAAAACCTCCCAGCCTCTGCTATAAATAAACAAATCTGGTGTTGCTTCTTGTTGTGAGCTGCTGCTACCAAGCTGAGGGCCCTGCAGTTCTTGGTTTAAATCCCTGGCCTCTGACTTGAACAGAAGGGATGGGATGTCATTAGCAGCTTGTCTGAGAAAGTTCTGTAGAGGAAGTATTTTCTCAGAAGGTGTTTGGAAGCAGTAGTGAGTATCACAGAATTAGGGAAATACAGACATTCAAAACAGGGCATAGCAATTTGAAGAAGGGATGGGCACGTGAGCTCCCAGTTTTCTTCACAAGTTGACTTCCTCCATTCCCACTGTCTGGCATGGTAAGCCTAGAAATGTTAGCAAAGCTGCCCTTGCATGCCTTGGTAGGAAAAACATCTGTTGCTGTCAGCCAGTACTGGCCTGAATGCCATATGATGTATGGTGTTCACCTGAATTCACGTCATGAAACATTTGTCTTGCACAAGCCTGATGCTGTTTTGCAGACTCATGCTTTCGGGAACTGTAGCATGCACTGAAAGCCATTTTGCTATTAACTGTTGGCATGAAAATACCTACCTAAGCATATGAAATGTATGATTGCAGTGGCATTAATTAAAAATACTTATCAGTCTAACCTGTTGCCAGTGCCTGAAGAGGTTTCTAAGGGATTTCACTAGCAGCACTGTAAATTATTTGTCAGTGAATGATGAAAACACTGGGTTGTTTATACTTCAGGGATATCCTCTTAATAAGCAACTGCCTGCCTGCCACCCCGCTATGTTTTTCCCTTTCAGAAAGGTGTCCTGAGGTGGGGGTCCATTGCAGGAGTCATAGTATCATGTTTATATTTCAGAAAGCAAGCCGAAAGCCTTCGACTTGGTCTCCAGCTGAGAGAAGCACACATTTAGGAATTACAACACTGGTATTGGCTATCTGGTGCTTTAGGAAGTGGCTGAGAGCTGGCAGTCAATTAAAACTGGGCTGGAGTTCAATATCAGAGCTATGCTGCCTGTTTTTGTAGAACGTGTTTGAATCCTGGGCTATGCTGCAATATGGTTTTGATGTAGGAGTATGTGAAAAGGAAATGTAACCCTTAGGAAGCTGTCTCCATTTTCTGGTACAAACAGGTTGTTCTATGTAACTCTGGTTCAAGACTCTGTTTGGGCTAGAAAATTGCACACCACATACTCTGATTCAGATTCTGATTCCACTTTTTCTGGTGTGAACATGGGATAAATCTGCTAATTTCACTGGTTTGAGCAAGGAGCTGCGCAGTGTGAGTGGCAGTGTGTATCCCGTCTGCCTGCCTCTAGAAGACGGATGTGCTGCTCAGTGGCAGAAATTAGAGATCATACCTCTGTCAGACCAGGCAAGATGCAGTTCTTGTATTCTAGAAAGGAAAGTGCTGTGAAAGATCAAACCAATCATAGCAAACCTCTTTGCCCAGCATTTTTAAGAAGCTGGTTTGTTCAGCTGAATTCACAGCTGCTTTTTATATAAGGACCCTGACTTTTTCTTTTCCTGTGACACCTTTCAGAGGTTAGGACGTTATCCTTTAGTTGCACAGATGAGAACACTAAAAATAATTTATCTTGTCTGTTCTCTATGAATGAGTCACCCAGATTTGTTCGTGCCATTGCATTTGGTATTTGCTGGAATCTTCTTGCTCCTGTCAGATAAAGAATATTATATTCTTATTCCAGAGACACCTTTTTTTCCTTTCCCTCTCTCTCTGTCTCTCTCTCTCTCTTTTTTTTTTTTTTTTTTTTTTTCCCCAGCGTGATTTGGGTCTTGTAATAAAAGCATTTGGGAGCATTTGTAGCACTGTTGTGTATGCATGAAAAATACCACCTCCTGGCCCCATGAGTTGGAGAACAAGTTTCGAAAAGGAATATTTGCCCTGAGGGCCTTCCCCAAAGACACTGAAACTAATTAAAAGGCTCCCATTAACTTCAAGAAGTTTTGGAAGCGATTGCTGGTGTTTTTGTTTTCTGAGAGCTGACTGTAACCACAGTTTTCAGACCACGGTGTGAGGCAGCTCGGCTCCGATGGCATTCCCAGCAACTGATGCCCCTTGGAACAGGCCGCAAATGTGTAAAACAGATTCGTCTGTTTACAAAACCATCCTCAGATGAAACCACTTAAACTCGCTTTAAAAAGAAAGGAAATAATCGTTCCATTTGCTTGAAGGGTTAATTATGCTGGTGAACTAGGCTGTGTAATAAGGAAAGGATCCAGCGATCTTAGACCTAGAAGTGAAGTCATGCCCCTTACCAGTAGAGAAAAGAATGGTAATTGCCTGCTGTGAGTATGAACATATTTTGCTGGCTAGCAAAGAAATGGCATTGACAACTGGCAAATCAACTCTTCTGAGGAAAAATGTATTTTTGAGGCAGGCACCTAGCCAGCATTTTCATTCGGGAAGTCTCATAAGTGGAATCAAAACTCTTGTGGAGGTAACATGAAACTGTGCGTTAGAAGATTGTTTTTTTTAATCCCACATTTAATTCTGTCAACATTTCATGCTGGAATAAGAAAAATATTCCTTAGATTGGTTTTAGTCAATTCCCCTCATCCTTTTTTTTTTTCCCCTCAGTTCCTTTCTTCACCCTCCCCAAGATTTCTTTCAGCAATGTACTTGTTTAGAAAGAGGTCTTGGGGAGGATGGCAATACGCTTTCCTCTCAGGTGTGCCCTGAGAGCAGTGCCACATGCTTTGAAATTGGCCCAGATTTGGAGATGAGTGTCCAGAAGACTTTGAGTTCACACAGTTTGGATGGTCAGGGTTTGCCCCAAATCTGGGGAAGAGCTGCACATTTGGTGCACCCCTGACACGTGCATCATCTGCAGCCCTTCCAACTTACACAGCGATAACAGCTTTGCACTGAAATAAGAATTGCTAAAACTGGTCCACTATGATGGAGCAAGTCCTGTTTACTGCATCGGTGGGCAGCAGGAGCAGTAGTTGGTTGTTCAGTTATAATTACAGACAGAGTGCTAGGGTCATCTCTGTTAATTAATTTATGGTTTTTTTAGATCGCAGCAGACTTTCAGCTGATTTTCTACAAGCCGTAGGGTGGCTGTAGTGAGACCTGTTTGGTATTGAGGTCTTCAGAATATCTTCTTTGCAATGTAGATTCATACCTAATTTTAACCTAATTAAAAATGGTGCACTTCTGGAATATTAACCCTCTGCTTTTGTGCTTAAGGACTTACAAAGAACTCATAAATCAGAGCATAGGCACTTAAACAAATAGCCTGGTTACCCAAAGTGCTGAGCATTCAGCCTTTCTGGTTGATTTTCTGGGGTTTGGCCTAAAAAAGGGCTGTAGAGCTGAGCTCCCATTCTTTCCTTTCCTCCCACACTTTTTAGTGGTTTAAGCTGTGTTCCTCTCTACAGAGCTTCATTTTGCAGTCGTGTCTGCTGTGTTTCCTGTAGATCCCTTCCAAATGAATTGCTAAATGCACACGGAGTCTGAAATCACAGGTGTCCTGATAAAGCTTCATTTTAGCAAAATTCATTGACAACCCAGTTTTCAGTTAAACTTCTGTTTCTCTTTTGCCTTTCCTGCTCACTTAAGTGTATATATATATATCTCTTCAGTGTATATATAGCTTGCTGTTAGTGTATGCTTTTGATCTATTAGCTGTTAGGTTGAAGTCATCTCCTTGTTTTGTATACTGCAGTGGACAGTTGTTGGTTAGCAATTCCTTCTTGAAAGTCCTTCATTAAACAGAATTTAATTCACTGAAAGGAAAACTCCCTAAGATCCTTTCTTTGTATCAGACCTATCCCCAGTTGTTACTCTTCCTAATAACTTGAACAGTGGAATAAATGCTCTGTTCTTTAAGATTTAGCTTGGAAAGTCCAATGTGTGCAGTCTTCTGATCTTCACTGATGTTGTTTGGTGTGACTCTTTATCATGAAGAACCTTAATTTCAGGGAAATAAATATCTGAAGCCATGAATTTCTAACAAAGCATTCTTTTTCTGTGTGTGTGGTTTTAAGAAACTTTGCAAATGAGCATTCTTGTTGCCAGAAAATCGGTTTGTTCAGGCTTTGCTATTTGTTACCAAACAAGTAGCATGACAAACTACAAATGTGCAACACAAACTTGTGTAAGAGTGGAAGAGTTTTTGGAACAGAAGCTATAGAAGTTATTAAGTAGCCTTATTTACGGGTGAGCTTTTTGAAAAGACTTGTAGGCAGGAAATACGTTTTATTTTCTCTAGAAGTGCTCTGCTGTTCTTTTAGACGCTTTTGTTCTGGCAATTTTCAAATGGCGCTGAAGTGGCAAAACAAAAAACAAAATCAAAATTCCCGAAATTCTTAGTAGAGTAAAAAAAATCTCAGATGATTGTTATGTGCCTGGAAGAAAAATAATATTTTAGTAGTCTGTCTGAATTTCCTCTTAACAAAGATGAAAGTTATTTTAGATGAAACTCTGCTTCAAATGGATTGAGAATTCTTTGCCCTGCATTGTTTGATAGCACTGCCAACAAAGTGTACTTGATGGAAGTAAATGCTAAAGATAAAATATATTTGTCATTAACTCTGGGAAATATTTTTTGTCTTTTTACAAAAGCATCTATAATAACTGTAATGGGATTGAAAAGTGAGGGGCATACAGAAGTCTTCTATTGAGTAAGAGACACAGTGCACCTGCCCACCATTTTATTTGGCCTGAGTATAAATAGAAGGCTTTGGACCAGGTTGCCATTAATCTCTCATCTTTCATTATTATTCAGTAATTTAATCCACAAAATACTCAAAGTGGTATATTATGACCCTTTGATTTCTAAAAGATTTTCCTCGCAGATCTTTTACTCCCTGTCTGTTTATTGCATTCCTGTGCACACAGAAAGTCTGGGTCTGCTAGCGAGGCCAGAGCAAAGTTTTCTGAACAGAAAATGCTTCACTCTGACTTTTGAATTGTAAAGTATTTCTGAGGAGAAGCTGGGTCCTTTCAGACATCAGAGGAGAACTGAGAGTGAGCTGACTTGCAGAAGCAAGGCTGGCTTTGTGCCTGAACTTACACTCACTGAATTGATGGGAGAGGTGTGAAGTAGAGCCTTACTTGTGGTGCTTAAAAACATTCTCTGAATGGAAATGAAATGTAGAAGGAGGCTTTAGATGTGTTTCATTATTGTAAGCTCTGGAAGATCTTGCAGCATTAAAAGAATCGCCCTTTCCACTCTCCCCCTACTAGATACAAACAGCTGCCACGCTGGTCAGAGGATGTTGGTCTATTAAAAAAAAAAGTTAGACAAACTTCAGCTAGAAACACCATGAAGTTAATTGTTTATTCAGAAATGTGTTTAGTGTTTTATTATTAAGTGCTGGTAATAGGAATGTTCAAATAAAAAATCCCACACGTTCATCTTCTGTCCAAATTTCAAACAACTCATATTTTTGAAGACCCAGTTAACTTCATTTTCAGTCAGTTTTCACAGAATGGTTGAGGTTGGATGAGAGCTCTGGAGGTCACCTCCTCATCATTTTCCTCTAATACTTTTTGGGCTTAAATGAAGCCATGAAACAAAAATGAGGGCAAACAGCAAAATGCTTTTTCTGACCTGAATGAAACCTGAATAATGTGGAAATATGAGAGTGACAAGGTTAGGTTTCTTTTGGTGAAATTTCCAGAAAAAAAAAAAAAACATATTGGAATGGTTTCTCCTCTAAACTTGGGAGAAACATCTGAACTCTGGGATATTCATCAAAACCAGACGTAAAAAAAAAAAAAAAAAAAAAAAGGCATTAAAATGAAGTGAATGTTTATGAAGGAGGCGAGATTGACATCTGTGGAGATCAAACATTACTGCTTATGCACAGAGCTGTTGGCTGTGTGGGTTCACACACAGGAGCCTGCCAATGCTCTCTGGTCCGAGCTGGACTGAGGCAGTGTTTTTCCTCAAGTGAACTGCACGCCTTGCATCCACAACCTCATAATTCTTCCATTCCACTGAAAGATCACTCCAAAAAAAATTCAGTATTCCCTTTATAAAGTATTATAAATATCTCACTGGTGAGTTTTATCATTGTTATTAGCAATAGTTGTGATTTCGTTATCAATATTCATTCCCATTCACTTGAGTCTTTCCCAAAATAGGTTATTGAGTGTAATTCATCCCTGAGTTCCAGTGGTACAGTGCATGCAGTGGATGAATATGTGAAACTCTCAGCATGACCTTTCATGATCTATACCCATGACTACTTCTCAAATATATAGTTGATTCTTGAAGACCCTCCAAAAATAACAGTCCCTACCAGTGAAAGCATATATGCACCTTAACTTTCATAGGGAAACTTTATTTCTAAGAATTAGACTAATTCAAGACCTTACTGTCTTTGTGAGACGACCAACTCATGCGTCAGGTGGTGAAAACACCTGTCACATAGGCTTAAGAGAGACTAACTTCTACATCCCGTTTTATTGCAGGCCTATACTGGAAATAGATTATGGACCTCTTCAATAATTGCCTCCTTTTGTTTGTTTTTAGTTAACAGGAAAAAAAAAAAAGCATTCTAAACTAAGTTCAAAAGGAACTTGGTCATCTCTATTTCCCCATCCAGGAGAAAAGGGGTAAAATCTGTTTTGAGTTCAGCTATCAATCTAGACGTAAATTAAATTAAATACGAAAATGTTTGAAAGCCGAGTTGTATTTCATTCCAACTGCACTGCTGATTTAAATGGGGGTGGTAGAACAGGGAGAGGACTTAAATATTCAGCATTTTTATGATTAAGTATCCCTTGTGCCCCCACCACACCTCCTCTGGAAACAAAACACAAAGCGTGTTCGGAACGGCTTGTTACTGCTTCACTTCAAGGCTCTGATGCCTGTTCTTTTAAAGAATAGCCCAAAGCCAAATGCCAAAGTGAAATGCTGAGCTACATTGGTGCGTGTTAGCACTGTGTGTTTGAACGTGCAAGTGTATGCTTGCACATGCACGAGACATTGTACAGGTTTTTCACGAGAGACAGAAATCATGCTCTATATAATTTGCAGTGGACTTCCAAGGCAAAAGAAGGAAAAGAAAAAGAAGTTTCCTGAATTATAAAGTGACACTGGAAGAAAATGCTCTTTGGATGATCAGCAGGGAGAAGGAGAATAATGCCATTTAGAGTTTTCAAGGGATAGGGTAAAAAAGTAAGTCTGGCCTTCCATGAATAGGACAGGGAGGGAAATATATCTCTGGCATTTATTTCATGTTAGGACTTTTTACCCTTTAAGTGGTCTGTGTCATTTGTGCAGAATATTCTTTGGTTCTAATAGTGGTAGGCAGGCTCAGCGGGATGACTGCTACACCAGTTGGAATAGAAGAATGTTGTGCTGTGATAAATCCACATGTAACAGAAAGAAATAGTATGAATGAATATGTTCATTTTCAGAATACCCAGGAAGTCTGGCGTTAAACAGCAAAGCTGCCATTGTCCCAGTGTAGTCTTCTAGCAGTGGTACTGGTTCAAAACCTGGGAAATCTTTTTTGCTTCCTTTTGATTCTTGATGCTTAAGACCTTGATTCAGTCACACAACCTCCTGTGTAAGACATCGGATCAAAATACAGAGCCCAGTTTTCAATTCTCATCTCTGACACTTGGGCTGTGTCTTTCTGTTGTCATGAGGGTGCACAGTTTGAGCCAGTACTCAAGCCTGAAAGCCTTGATTGTCCACACTGGTTAACTGTTAGCTTGCAGTCTAACGCAAGTCAAGTGGAAATGGTGAACAAAAGCCAATTTAGGCTAAATGCTGAGCTGTGGACTAACTTGTACCAGGGGTCCAGAGAGAGTTGCAAACACTGCAGAGGGAAACTAGAGTAGCGGGACTGCTTATGTTCCATCAATGAATGTGCCATCTCCATGATATTTGTAAAGAGCTCCTGAGAGCATTACCCAGTGAAAATGTCTGCTAGATTAACCTACACTAATTTTTCATCCACTTCTATGGAATGACATGTATTTTTACCACTAATCCTGCTGCATCTTTAAATGATACATATTTTACAATGTAATTAAGAAACCCTTCCTTTTGCACAATTGTCAGCTCGCACTTTTTCCACTTTGCTAATGCCTTCAATGCACAAAAGCCATGAAGAAAATCTTTCCGTGACATGATGGCATTACCAGCTCTTTTCAAGTGGGAGGACTGTACTCCTACACAGCAGATTTTCCCTGTGTTGTGGTATTCATGCAGCAAAGAGCTGTACTTCTGAAGGGTTTCTTGTTTAAGCTCTTTCATGCTTCTTGCCTTGGAGACTTCTTTTAGACTTGTAGCCAAGAGGAGGTCAGGAAGTGCTCCGTGCTGCAGCTTCTTTTTCTGTATATGTTTCTATGTGGTTCTCCACAGATCCATGGAACACATTCCCCTCCATCTCTCTCCCTTTCAGAATAGTTTATATTTCATTATTTGCAGATGGAAAAATAACAACTTGACAAACAGAGGAGGATCTTTTTATTTAAATCATCATCCTCTTTCAGGCTTTCATGTAACGTAGCACTGCGAAACTGAGAATGCTATAATCAATCAGATTTTATTTGTCCAGGGCAGGAAAAAGGAACTTCTGTTCACATTGCTATGTGAGATTATTTTTAGCTGTCAGTTCTGCTGATGGAATATGCCCATCTTCATGACTTACAGATTAAACCAAATGACTGATGCATTTACTGCCTTTGATTTTGGGGCACTGAGTTTGGCTTTAAAAAGTCTGTATTTTCATCTCTTTGGTACTTATTTTTCATTGTGAAGCATACAGAGTAACAACCAGGGATAAATGAAATCTTGAAAAAACCACCAGGAATTCAGCAGCCCGAACCACCCCATCTAGCCCAAGACACACAAGCTCCATTCCCCACTTGTGTTTATTTTTTCCTACCATGATTTACAGCCAAAACACACTAACTGTGCTTGCTCTTCATATCCTAGTCACAAAACCAGGAAAGATTCTTTGAACTGAGCAGCACTGTTAGGTCTTTGTCTCTTGCAGTTTCAGATTCAGATAATCCTGAGCACAAAGTTAATCAAGCTTCATGAAGATCTGGGTGTGATCGTGGGCACTTTAGTAGGAGCTCTGAAAAGGGGTGGAATTTGAGGGAAATGTCCTGCCCTCTGTTTGTGCTTTTTCTCTCATGTTTCTTCCCCTGTTATTCAATTTCAGCGTGGCAGGGAAAATGAAGCTCTGAGGGAGGCCGTTAACCAGAACTGATTCAAAGTCTGTCAGTGACAGATGTAAAACCAAGTAGTGGGGAAGGATGAGTTGAGGATGAGGCCTGCCTTGGAAGTGGCTCAGGGAACCAGAGGTGCCACAGCCGACATTTCATAGCTGTCCCTCTGTTCTTGCAATTCTTCTCCACTGGGGCTGGTCTGCCCATGTGCGAGAACAGTACTTCCACTTTCTTCCCTGTGTCTGTGGCACCACTGGTGCTATCTTACTCAACTGACTTTTCTTTCTCTGCCTGTATCCAGCCTGTCCTGTAACTCTGTAATCAAGAGCTGAATTTATATTTGATAGCTGCCTTGCATCTGTGGGGTTGGCAGAGCTGAGCTTATGGGCTATTAATTCAAGAGGATATTCTGCTTTTCTGTACTACTGGCCCTTCACTGGTTTGCTGCTGTGTTTTCTATTTGTGTCCATAGCAGGAGATGTAGTGCACCCAGAGGTCTCTTGCCACATCCCAGTTTTGTAGCATAGTGGCTGGGCTCTGACATGACTTGTGTTTGCGAAAGCCAGCAGTAATTTCACAGCAGCACATGCTGTCATGAGGCTGTATTAAAAGCCAGGAACAAACCCATAAACTTTGCTGTACCCTATGCTATTTGAATAGGTGTTTTTTCACAAGTTGATGTCATGAAATCAAAACAGAATGCTTCATTTTTGTCTGTGTTTTGCTTTGAATCATGGTTGTTACTGCAGTATAACAGAGTTCTGCTGTTATCTTCCACCTTCTCCCTCCAAAAATCAACCCATAAAAAGCTGTCTGGATTTTAGCCACCTGGTTATAGTTAGTTTCTTATTTTAAAATAGCTTTCAAAATAGATCAGATATTACACTGTTAAAAACAATTTTCCCTGTAGGTATTGAATATCAGACAGGGCTTGTAGTAATAACTGATAGGTATCTAGAATAATCTTCAGTACGGACTGAGACTACAAAGATCTGTCAATCACTGCATTTAACTTTAAACACAGATGATTTGAATTCATGTTAGCAGCATGAGGAAGTCAAAAAGATGGAATGGTGCTGTCAGAGAAAAGATGATAGGATTACCTCTGCTGTTAGCCTTTCCTGCTACTTGTTTGAGATACTAAATCAAGGTGAAGTTTATGAAAAGGGTTATAGCGGTGGTTTCTAACTCTTCGTTCCTGCTGGGATTTTCCTATTATAAATCTGCTGTCAGAAATAAGTGCTTTACTCGTGACTTAATTTTATGCAGGCACAAACACCTTGGTTCAACACGTTTTGCCAGAGACAGTTTTGACTGTCTTAATGCAACAGAGTCCTCATTAACTGGACCTGTGAAAAAGAAAAATGCACACATGCTCTTTTGTCGTTGGTCATTCATGAACAGCCCGCTGAAAACTGAAATGAAACATAAATCCTGAGGTGGTGCAGAGCTGGTGTGGAGACATGAATGTTTGAATCGCACAGCTTATGTGAATTATCCTTCTTGAAGAACATTACACTCCACCTTTTGAATGAATTTTCATTAATGTGGTGGAAAAGCTCACAGTTTCTATTTGTTCTGCTGTGACTGCTGAATTTAGCATTATCCCCAGTGTCTAACCCCAAAGCAAATACCTACACTGTGCTGATTTTTCCTTTTTTATCCAGCTGTATAACAGTACAGCAACTAAAACAATGGTTTCAGAGAAGCTTATCAGACTTTGACTTGCATAGGTGATTCTCCTTTCACCATGTAAGGGCCATAGGTACAGATTTGTGTTTGGTTGTATTTTACTGGCTTCCTAATGCATTTGTCTCTTCATTTGGAATTCTGCATACCAAAGAAAAAAAAGAAAAAAAAAAGAAAAAAAAAAAGAGGCAAGATCAGGAGTGATAAATGCCCATTTTGTACATTCCCTGCTAATTTGGGGAGGGTCTGATGTACTGGGCTGTGTTTCGTATGTGCTCCGTGTAGATTTGTCAACTGTGTCAGTTATCATCTTCTCAGGAAAATGTGAATTTTGCTTGGAGCCACTTAGTAATGGAACTTTGTCCCATCTAAAAGAAATGATCAATCTCAATTTGTAGGAGAGGGAATCTCAGATCAGAGGAGGAGAGGCTCACCATAGTATTGTGTTCCCAGTGTGTGATTCTGAGTTGCTCTAATATCAGATTTAAAAAACCTAACTCAGCTAAGACTGTATCACTTAGGTACCACTTGGAGCTGGGAATCCATTCTTCATGCAGTGTTGTGAAATGTGACATTTCAAAATAGAATTTTGTTTCAGTGTGAAGGAGTATACTCAAACTCCACCTTAAATAAAATTTTGCCTTATTTTCCAGTCTGGTCAGTAGCACTGTGTTTTAACAAAAATGATATCTCTTAGTTTTGATTTCTTCATCTCATATTTTAAAATACACTGTAAGTACAAAGTGAGAGGTGCTTTTTAATGGAAAACCCCCAACATTTCTATTCATAAACTGCCAAAACACATCATTCTGATACTTCTAGCACCGTCTCTTCAGCTTACTTTTTTTAATCTCTCCCCTTTTATGAAAATGGTGGCTACATTTTGCAGAAGACTAAGGTTTTGTGAATCTGCATCTTTTTGATGGCTGCAGCGCTTCTGGGTTTCATGATAGGCTGTAGATAGAATAGTCAACTCATGAATTACAACGTGCTTTGAATTATCTCTGCCAAATGCTTCACTTGCGGTGAATTCATTGGCATGTATGCACATTGTGTTTCCTCAGATGAGGATGACAACCTTGTTGCAGACTGGCTTGTGGCATCCCCACTTAACACATGTAAACTTTGCAGCTGTGATTTGTCTTGCAGCTGAAGGGACATAGGAGCTGAATCCAGCTGCTTCTTTCTTTTGTTTTTGGTTTTTTTTTTCCTTTTTTTTTTTCCTTCCTAAGTGTATGCAGAGAAGCCTCTCTAAGTGAAGGACTGTGAGGCAGTATAGCCCAGTTTACTGTATTTAATTTATGGTTTGCATTTTGGGGTAGTCCTGTGTGGTGGCAGGAGGTAGACTTGGTGGTCCTTCTGAATCACTTCCAATTCAGGATGTTCTTTGATTATCTCCATTTTCATGTGGTTCTCTTAATACCCTTGTCTGTGGCTGAGTGCTGCTGCAAGCTGTCTTTACATTGTTTGGAGAGAAAAGGGAGTATTTTGCCTTAGAGACAGCCTGTTGTACGGTACTTCAACAAATCTATTTTCTGAAGTGTGAAAGATATCAAGTAGCCGCAGACATGATTTTCCTGGTGAATCGGAACTGTAAACTGTAGACAAGGAAGCAAATTGCAGTGCCCAGCTGCAGTTTCATCTTGCCCTCATTCCAAGTGCAGATTAAGTCTGCCTGCTCAGTTCTGATAAAACTGGACACACATAGAAAAGCACCCCTGGCCCTCCAAGCTGAGGTAGCTTTTCTAACCATAGCAATCTGGGACTTGTGGAGGTTGAGAGCTGTTTTTTGCATTTTTAAAATAAGCATATTAAGACCCAAGTTCTCTAAAGACCTTGAAGTGTTCACTTGGGAATCCAAATCAGAAGAACCTGTGTCAAACAGGTACCTGCAGCTGGGGATGTCTGTCTGCATGCGCCACCTGTGCAATTGCAAGTAGGGGATTTTTGGTGCCAGTCTTAGGAAGATTGATGCCATGGAAGCTGGAGAAAGGCTGGGAGGAAGGAAAAGGCCTTCCTCTGTGGGGGCTGGAGGTTCTGAAGCATGAGCCCCACCAGAAAGAGGGCTGGGAATGGCCAGAGCCACTGCCATGCTATAGAGAGGGGGAGGGAGGTAACTAAGGTTTGGGAGGGGGTGCAACAGGCCCAGGGAAGCTGGCTGTGTGGCGAGCAGCTCTTTGACTGAGGGAGGCCCAGCAGCCTCCACAGCAGCTGTGATCCCTCACTCCAGGGAGGTGGTGTCTGGCCAGGAGCTGGGAGACCAGAATTTTATTCCACCATCTGCAGTTGTTTCAGGAGAGGCTTTGGGCACCCTGATTTCCCCACTGCTGGAAGGTGTTGCCTGCTGGCAGCCCTTGGTATCCCTGAAACTGAGATAGCAGGAGAGGAAGACTGTGCGCAAAGAAAGAGTGAAATTAAAACGTGGCAAGTTCAAAACTGTCAGAGGGATTTCCTTTTTCACACAGGCTGATGCAAATCAGGGCTAACACCAGTGACTATGGTGAAACGGCATCAGTGGGAAACTGAATTAAGCGGAGTCTGCTTAGTGCCTGTTGTAATAATAACACAAGTCATTGTGCCTTCACCCAGCTGCTCTTCTGTAGTTTAACTTTTTAATAAAAAAGATTTTTGGCTTTTTAAAGAGAAATGTTGGTATGAACCTTTGCTCATGTAAAATGCTTTTGCCGTATGACTAATGGCTATTTTTAAAGTGCTGAGCAAAGTGTATATGTGTTTGTGTCAGGGAGACAAAGAAGGAGTTTTTGTGTATTTGCTGTGGTAGTTGTTTATGAATATAGTTGTTTTTTTCAATTATCCTTGTAATACATCAGCATTCTTGTCTCCACTTCTCTCTGTTGAGGTTTGTGTATAAATGCAAAGACTTCTGCTCTCAGATGTTGCAGTTAGTTACAGGAGAAAATTCTATACTTTAAGCACTGATTTTTTTTTTTATTTGTTAAGTGTCCTAGAAAAGAGAAAGCAAGAGAGATGTGTGGAAAAGCTGAAGTAAAACCATGGCCATGCAAACTATGTAGCCATACAACTAATTTTAGGGTTTGGAGCCAAAATGTTACCTCATATACAAAAAAAATAAAGGGAGAAGCTCTTAAAGGCCTACCCTGTTTGAGAGCCCATACCAATGCCTAGAGGAGAAGTTAAGCTCAGCGCCTGCTGGAGCATCTGACCTAACTTGTATTAGTGTGGCCTCACTGACCAAAGCAGAATATGGAAGCAGAGAATTAATTTACTCCACAATGGCAAGATTTTGTAATCCTGCTCAAGCAGAAGCATAATGGGAAAATATGAGAGATGACTTGCGGAGTCTGTGAAGTCTTAGCCTCTGCGTCAGCAGTAAAAATCCCATAGGTTTCACTTGGTCTGCCATGTAGTTAAGGTTTTAAGCAGCTAGTGTCCAGCTGAGGTAACGATCTTCTGTGGCCGACCTGCAAATCAGGCACCTTGCGAATGCCAGATACATCATCTGCACGTGTGTGCTTGTGTAGTATGAAAGCGGCTTTTGTTTTACAATTGCTGCTAGTGCCATAGGTTGTGGGGACTGGTTTTCATTAACGTACTTAGGCTTTTGTGCTTTAACACTATTACATGATCTGAGGGTTTGAAAATGACTTAAGCAGGCCCAATCCACAAGATCTGCCACGTGTCTGGGTGCCCTTCCCCAGGGCAGGAGTCCTTTCGTGCTGCTGGCATGGCATGATTTCTGCCAGCAACACCGTGAGGAACAAACAACCTCCTACAGGTTTCAGAGGTTGTGAAAACCCGCATGATTTAGCAAATCCCTCTTTATCCACACAAATGAAGTGTCCCTATTGCTTTTTTTTCCTAATGGATAACGCAATTGGAGCAATACTCCAGTAGGATATTTTAAATTTATACTGTTTGGTTTGGGAGCTAGCAGTCTGTAAATGCTGCTGTAAGCTTCTGCTGCTCTACCATTATTTCATGTTGGCATTTTTATTTGAAGACCCAACCATGGCCAAGAAAAGGAAACTTCTGTACTTTTCTTTTTGTGCTACATCTTCCAACTGGAATATTTTCAAGCACAATAGAATTGAACATGAACTCTGGGGAGGGAGGAAGAGGAAGAAAGCTTGAAGAGGTGATAACTCCAATGGTCTCTCTGCAGTTTAGTTCTCTGGGGACTGAAAAATGCTTTCAATCAGTGTGATGTTGCAACAGTCCAAAAGAGGAGAGAAAAATCCATGTCTGGTCTAGACCGACCAGAAACTAAAAACAAGGGACACTTTGAATTCTGAGACTTTCACCACAACTGAAAACTGTGAGCAGGCCAAGTAACTGGAAAATCAGTTTCTTGGTTTAGAAAAATGCTTCCCTGAAGAATCAGAGGCAGCTTTCCATTTTAATTAGAAAAGAAATGATTACGTTCTGAGGCACTGATTCTAATACTTGAACCAGTGTGAAGGTTTGCAATCAGAGATGTAAAGAGATTTGGATAGTTTACTATCAAGATTTGTGAAATGCTATGATAAAACAAAATTCTGTGACGTTTCCTTGTCATTTGGCTGTGATGGTCTATCATTTGTCACAAAATGGAAAAATAAGATCTGTCTTTGCAATGTACCAAAAAGAAGTCTGACTGCAAACACAAGTCGGGAAGAGGCACAGGAGCTGGAGCTGAGTGGTGAAACCCTAGACCAGGAGATGGTTATGAGAAATCATATATGAGGAGACCTGAGAATTCCCCAACCAGGAGTAATTGAATGCAGTAATTGTTAAGGAGAGCTTTAAAAAGAAAGGTTGAGTAAAAACTACTTATGGAGTACTTGTTTTAAGAGGGAAGTGTAGTAAATTTCAGGACAAATTTTTAAGTGGCAACCATACAGACACAGCCTATGCTCTAGGCAAAATAAATTTTCTGAGCTAAATTACTCCTCTCAGCCTGTCAGGCCACGGTGTTTGTTTTCTGTGTGAAATACATATTTCCTGCATTGCACTGGTACAAGAACAGCTGAAGCCTGAGAGGAGGACTCTAGGGAACTAGTTGTAATGCCCAGTAGTATCACCTGCTTCTTATGGGACAGTGGGTGAACCTTTGCTGAGATTGGCACTGCAGTAGAAGGGATGAGATCAGAAAACCCTTTTGGGATGTGGCAGACTGATACATAAGTAGAATTTAATTTTGCAAGAAACAGTAAGACTTATAGTTTTTCCTATTAGTCCTGCACTTTTAAAACTGGGGTGTTATGCCTAGTGTGCTAACAATAGAAGATGTTAGGCTAAATGTATTAATTCCAGAGAAAAATTGTGCTCCAATCTTCTGTGTTACAGTGATATATAAATGCCCAGCATTATGAATTATATATATAACACATACTTTGTGGTTACATTTTGATACAGTGTTTTCTTCAAGGAGATTAAGTCAATATACTTGAATCTGGTAAAAGAATTATTGCTCACATACCTGTGTGTGTGTGTGTGTGTGTGTATATATATATATATATATATATACAGCCTTAATATATGCAGCCTCTCTTTTACCAAAAAAAAAAAAGCAACATACCACAACAAGATGAAAGAAGATAATCAAGGGAGTTGGAAGATGCTAACCAGTCCATATAGTGCTGTGATTTATTCTTGCTGTTGCAGAACTATGATCAAAAAGGATACAGGTAGACTTTTTTTTTTTTTTTTTTTTTTTTTCCCCAGACAATTAAAGAACAGTATAGACGGAAACCAAAGGAGGAATGTCACATGCTTCTATTCATATCCTTTAGGTTTCATGGCAATATGGTAGTTCCAGACATACATTCATCCAATCTTGCCCTTCTTCTAAAATTATCTTTTCATATGGCAGATATAATGCCAATAGAAAACACAACTGTCTGTACAAGTTCATAAGGACAAGATAACATGGGAGTATGGCACATCAGGGACAGGGAATTCTGAAAATAGACCTGGTACTTTTTAATGTTCTTTTTATGCAGTTCGAAGTTTTTATGGAAACTGGGCAGAGATACCTTGCATGTGTATGGTTTTTCATGCTTTGTGCTCACAAGCTCAGACTCGCATGAAATTCTAATCGGAAATTTGTTGCATGTTGCACAGAGCTTGGGTTAAGATCTCTTCACCTCTGCTTTTTCAGCATTCATCAGTAAGTAATCTTCCTTGTTTTGGCTAACTGAAATACATTTTAGGAGGTAGCTTTCTGTTGCCAAGAAGAGCCTGCATGCAAGAATGTTTCCATCTGGGATGACTAACATGTGCCCAGTGTACGTCCAGTCTCACATCCCACTCTGCAAACAGAATCCACTGATGAATTAATTCTCTTCGTGCTTCAAAGGGCAGTCAGAAGATGAAAGTGAAAAACTGGACATGTTTCAAAAAATCACATTATATTAAAATAGGCCATTCAGACAGATTGCAAATCATAGATTTTCAAAAATGTGAAATGTCAAGCAGTCCTATTTTTAAAAAGTATGTGTTTCCTTACTTGTTGCATATTTTGCTAGTGTTGGAAAGTATGTTGTCAGTGAGGAAAGACAGTGTTTTAACTTTTTCTCTGGATGATGCCGACAATATTCAACTTGATCTAGGCTTATATCAGTGTAAACATGATGCATTTGTCCTTGCTCACTGTAATTCTTTCAAATCAGAAACAGCAAAATGAATTTGAACAGCTGTAAATATAAAAGTGATGCAACTTTTCTAGTATTTCACAGTTGCAAAATCAAGTCTGCTTCTTGTGAAGACACTTGGTTTTACTGAATGTCTCATATTCACAACCAAGCCTTCTCACGCACTGAGGGAGTACTGATGCTGATGTAAAACCCCATATAATAACCTGCTGACTTCTCATATATCTATGACTTAGACAATAAAATATATGATTCTGGTGCTAATTTAATTGCTATTTTGAAGATATACCTTTAGTAAAAGTCTTGTTTTTAAAAACAGATCTATCACTCTAATTCAGCATATCTGTCAATACTTAAAACAATAAACAGAAGTTGCAACTATCTCAGAGGTGCAGGTCTGAGGAGATAGAAGTCCTCATTCCAAGAAGAATGCACTGCATGCTTCTTGCTGTTTAAATGGTAACACATATATTAACAAAGCAGATGCTTGTAATTACAGAAATTCTAAAAAAAAAAAAAAAAAAAAAAAAGCTGTTTAGTAAACTATTTGTTTAGTAAACTATTTGAGCAGAACCTGTGCTAACTGCCTAAAAGTGGTAATCCAAAATTCAGGCAACCAACAAAGATAAAATATTCACCCAAGCAAAACAATATTCATCTCAAGAATTAAACCCATAAACCAATGTCATATGAAGTCTTAGATGTAATTACTGTATTCTAGCTTGCCCTGAACGTGCCTAGTATGTTTTTATAAGCTGTAAAAATAAATACAGTGATTTAAAACACTGGAAAGCCCAAGCAGTGATAAATCCAGCTCTGTATAAATGTAAGGCATGACTTCCTGAGATATCTGTGCTCTCTGTGAACATTTGGCCCAGTTCAGCACATCTGAGCTTTTCCTCTGCAGGTGCCAGTGAGTTAGCCACATGTTTGCAGGGCTTGCCCCTCCTTTTTCTGGGGCTGCAAAATGGTGATCCATCCTTGCAGAGTTTGGCCAAGCAAAAGACCAAACTCACTGAAGCTAGGCAGCATTTGAAAACTAGTAGTTTACATGCAGATTAAACAAAACCAGGTTTGTAGAGAGAAGTCGTACTTTCTTATTAGAGCAGCTTCTATAGGTGGGAAAAAAGGCAAGCTTTTAGACATGTGAGACCACCTTCTGGCCTGTAACAGAATGTTCAAAGCAAGAATGTTCAAAGCTAAGTACAAGTTGAAATCAATTGCTCTGTTTTTACTTCATTATGTTAAACAGAGCACTGTTAGGACTGACTGGCCAGCTCCTAGAGCCCAGAGAGTCATCAGGCTCTGAGTTAGGAAGAAACTGTATTTGGTCCAGTGATGTCGGTCTGTATTAAACCCACATATGGCTCCACCAGTTTCAGCAGACAAACATTTTGTTTAACCGAAGCACTTAGTGATCATTTTGATTGAGAAATGGTTTATTTACAGTAAAAGGCAGGGTGGCCTTCGTGGGTAGGATTCTAAGCTGAAACTCTGAAGTCAGCCTTTCCTCTCTACCCAGCTGTTGGTCTGCAGAGCGATCTACAGAGAGAGTGGGCCTATGCGTCAGCCTCAGCACGGTAAATGGGGATAATAAGCTGGCCTCCTTGCAAAGTCCTTTGAGATCTACAAAGAAGTGTTACACAGCAGCCATACGCTTCTTTATTACTAGCTCTTTTTCATGTGGTTCCTTTAATAGACATTTGGGTTCTGATTTAGATCGTCTGAACAGAGTGTAGTACTACTGGTCTAAGTAGCAACTCTGTTTGCCAAATATGACTGGGAGACTCTTACTACTGCTATGTAAGCTGTTGAAAAGTCATTTCTCTGAACTTCCCCATGTCAGATACGCTCTTACACAGGGAAAGGCTATTTGTATTCAGAACAACAGAGCTGTCTTCATCTCCCTGCACAATTTCTGCCATGGCATATGCGGGCTAACTGGTGTATGTGGAAACAGCTGAGCATGTAGACACTCACAGGCTCTTCAGTAAATGTACGCTCACTGTTATCTTTCTCTCATTAAGTAAAAGAGAGGAAAATGAATGCCAAAGCATTTCCCATTCTGTGAAGTATATGAATGTGCACAGTCAATTGCACATATGCCTGACTATCCTTATGCACAGTCACAGATGTATGTACTATGAACATGTACAAGCATGCATATATCAACATTAAATAGTGAATGATACATATTTAGAGGGAAAAAAAAAACCAACAAAAAACAAGCAATGGCAAATAAACATTCAGGTTGCAAAGCCAAGTAACATTGAATATTCTGGAAAGCAGGTTCCCTGGGCATCCTTAGTTAGCCCTTTTGAATGACTGTGGTGATACAGTTTTTATTATATGATAACACATGGTGATTTTTTTTCCTTAAGAGATTCCTGTTTCTGCCAATCAGTGGAAAGTCAGTTTTTTAACATTTCTAGTTCTTGTTTTCTTCCACTCAGTGTTCTGGCCTCAGATCTCATGTCCAAATGTTAGACTGAACACAGAGAACATTGATTGCCTTCCAACCTTTGTTTCTCTAATGCACCCTGTTCAATATTACCATAGTCATGCAAAAATGCTGAAGCACAGAGAGAAGGGGCAAAAATGTCTGAATGACAACAATTAGTCAAAACTGAAAGTGAGAGATCTGGAAGCTTTTGCATGCATAGCATTTCCATAGCACTTTCCATTCAAAGCACAGGCTCACTTGACTTCAGCTTCCCTTCATTTCAGACCCCACGTGTCTCCTGTGAGCACCCAGAAAATGAGGCCAAGCACTCAAGAGGGAGGAAATTCCAGAATGATGTCATCATGCCTACACGTGGGGAGCGGAGGGATCTAATCGTGCCCAGGCAATCCAAATTCTGGCATTGCTAGCATTTTAGCATTTGGCTCACAACCATATCATTCTTTTAGCTGAATCTTTTCTTTTGAATATGCATACATTTCTCCGTAAATAAATAAGGACATCTGAACTGTATCAAACCTGCTATAAGCTTTTGCACAGTCTTCCCAGTAAAACTAATATATTGATGTGTGTGCTTTTGGACGAAAAGGCATGGCATGTGTTGTAATAACCTTTGGTTCTTCTTCCTGCTGCAATTAGATCTGGGGAAATCTAGGGAAACTTGGTTTAGATTGTTCCCAGAAGGGGAAGGAAAGGGAGTAAAGATCTACCTTAATAGGTGCTGAAGTATCACTCCAGCCCCTGCTCCAGCTGTGCCATAGTCTTTAGTCCTCTGTTTTAGAAGTAGGAACAGCAGTGGACAGGCAAACAATTTGGCACACAAAATCAGGGAGGTCAAGGACTTCTGCGGGACAGGAATATATTTACTTCATTACAGTCTGAAAACTTGCTACAAAAGAGATTCTCGGGTTTCACATTTGCAACATTGTCCCTATGCCTTAGTAAATTACAAGGCAAGTGTTGAAGAGTGTAGCATGCTGCCTTCAAAATCACGATTTTCAGTTAAGTGTTAGGGTTTTTTTTGTTGTTTGCTTTCTACATGTTTTCTCAAACCATTCACCTTTTGAAACTTCCCTGTGCAAGCAGACAGGTTGGAAACAGGTTAAAAATGGAAGCTGAAATCCATATATAAACAACTAGCCCCAAGAGCTGGTGCTCTAGGGAATGAAAACTTGTAAAGCAGGACTCACAAAACTCCTGTGGGAGTTGGCTTCATTAGGTATCTACCATAAGTGTGTCTGTGTGCATATATCTGTACACTGTTCTGATCCTATCTGTGTGCATGCGTACCTGAGGTTAGCACAGTATTCCCTTCTTGCCCTGCTGGTCCCTGCTCTCTCTTCTCACACTTCTCATCTGTTCTTTGAAACTGGGAATGTCTCTTTCTCCTCTGTGCATCCTCATCTCTGCTAGGCTGAGAATAGACGGACCTTTTTACCCCTCTGTGTGTACCCGTGGTGAAATACACTCTCTGACCCTCTGCTGGTGCTGTGGGATGCTAGCTGCCTTTCAGACAGTGGGCAGAGCAGTGTATGTGCTCTGTTGACTTAAATGCCCTGGCGTGCTCGCTAAAACCTCTTTCAAGGAATAGATAGGGTACCTAGGGAAATGTGATTGCCAAGTGAGGCATCAAAGTGAGCGCACGTTGTACCTATTCCCTCCTTTTCTCTGAGCTTTCCATCTTTTCCTCACTAGTGGTAGGGGGAGTAATGACAGATCTTATACTAAGATTTCATTATTTTCCCAAAAGGGAAAAGCATACTGCCCGTGCTGAGACACTTCCTTGGTTTTGTGGCTAAGTCATGCTCTGTAGCTAAGATGTCAGCTAGCAGCCAACACTCTGTAAGCTTCAAGGGGGAGCTTCCAGGTAGGCAAAGTGATGGGAATAGAATGGTGCCTATTAGGGTATTGAAAACAAAATGTAGCTGTGTGTTACTGTTGGCTGAAAGCAACCTGTCAGCAGCAGCATCTCTGTGAGAAGCTGGGGCTGATCATAGTCAGCCTGCACAGGAGAAGGTGCCAGTAGTCGAGCAGCTCGAGCATCATGACAATGTCCCTTGCTGCTGCCAGACATTCACTGCTAATGTGCTGGTGTTAGAGCAGCGAGTGGGCCTGCAGAAGGCAGTGTCCTGATGGGCCATATGGTGACATGTGGGTTGATCAGAAAGCCCCAAAGGACCTACCACAATTTTGTTGATGGCTGAATGCCTCAGGCCAGGAGAATGTTGTTCTGTCACACAGTGGACCCACCCAGTGCACCGGTACTTACTGTGCTTTGATGGTATGTCTTTGCTCCAGAACCCTTCCCTGCACAGCCTAATTGTTAATTTCTGTAACTCCCGCTTTTAGTATCACCTCTATTGTCAGTGTTAGTAGTTCACTGAACCTGTGTTTGTACCCTCTGGACAATGTGAGTGGGCTGAATGCAGGGCCTGGGTTCTGGGGAGTGTATTGCATTGCTCTAGCTGGAGAGAAGTAAGGAGGTCTGTCTTTCCAGCTCTACTGCATTATGTTTTGGTTCGGGCAGTCAGAACTGCTGTAACTTCAGACAGGCATAAAGAAAGGAATGGTTTGCCCTTCTGAATAAAACAAGAACATATGAATGTGGGGAGAGAGAAGAAGGGAGAGAGGCATTTGCATAGGTCAGGAAAGGTCATTAAAACATCTGGCAGTACTAACTGACATGTGTCAAATTTTAGTGTTCATTAAATTCATATTAATGCAAGAATGGCTCTTAAGCTCCAAATGCTGCTTTTGGTTGCTGTGTTCCCCTCGTTGACGGTGATGACTTTTCAGAATTGTGCCATGCTTATTTGCTTACTAGTGGCATCTGACCTGAGGTCAGACTTCTATTTAACCCCTTCCTGTAGGTCAAAAGATAAATTAATCTGCTGAGAATTGAATTGGAAATGAGGTGTCTGGATAACAGGTGTCCCAACTTTGGAATAGCTGCCAGGCTGAAACATGTTTGCATCTGTTCTCATGCCATCCGAGAAGTCATCTCTGAGGTCAAGGAGATATTCAGATGTCATCTGAGATGGGAAGTTGCCACAGGGAGCACAAGTGGCAGGTGCCCTGTATTAGGAGATTGTCTTGCAGTCTGGGGGTTTGTTTCCGAGAGGGACACTTTGAATATGAAGTAAATGTTTTCACTTGTGCTTTACCTCTATTTAGTAATAGATGACGATTTTAAAAAAGACAGATATATTATGTCCTTTTCCCTTAAAGTGGAAAATCTCGCAATTTCTTTTCATTGCTTTTTTTCAGAGGATGAAGATGATGAAGAAATGGTGGAACCAAAAGCACAGGATGACTTGGAGACGGAAAATCAAGACCAGAAGCAGGAAACAAAAGAAGGTACTTTAACAAACAAAAATAATTTGTTACAGTTTTAAAGGACTTGATCCAGCACGTAGTTATTCCACAGGTACTTCTGTTATAGGGAACAATGCAAGAATGAAATGGTCACAAGTTCTTTTGATTCAGGGCTTCACTAATGGTATAAAAGCAAAAAACTGTATCCCAGTGACCCAGCATAAGATTTCTGCTGTTCAGAAGAAGCAACATGTCCTCATAATTTGGAAACCAAAGATTTTTGGATTCCAGGACTGGTGCTTACTTGTCCTCTGGTTTAAACAGCCTACTTAAGTGAAAGATTTAAAATGTGAATGCCGGGCATTCCAGCAGCTCCAGAGAGCTGGTTGATCTTCAAAGGTACTTAGAGCCCATAACTGTCTGTCTGCTTGAGAGGGGCAAAATTAAACCTGGTGGGGCCAGACATCTTCCAGCAGAATGCCATTTCAATGGAAAATGTAGACAGTCAAAACATTTTATGGGAGCTTTCCCCAGGGAACTTAAGGCCAAAACTGAAGCCACACAGTCCCAGGTCTTCTATATCTTTGGACTGAGACATTCTCAATTCTTAAAAGGAGCAGAAATTCAGGTTACAGCCTCTTTCTTGTACAAGCCTGTGTCGAAGTAGTTTATGTCAGCACTGGACACACTAGATGCTCCTGGTGCCTCCCATTTACTTTGACCCATTCTATGAGAAGGATGTGAAGTTTCTTTGGTCTTCCTCATTTGGGAATTTACTGGAGTATTGACTGTTTTGCATGGAATTTGGGAAAAGGGCTGAAATACCAGCAAATTCAGTATGAGAGGAAACTAGTTTTTTGTCCAACACTTCTTAGCTTTTTATAGCCAGGTTTGCTCATTGTACAGTACACCTTATTGAAAGGTAACTTACTTCCTCAGGTAGGGCCTAAGTCACTTCATGCGGTAGTGATCATTATCAGGATGATTCTGCAACCTCGGTTTTGTTTTTCACAAGACGGATTCATTATAGAAAAAATGTGGAATTAGTTTACAGAAGCCCATGAAATCACTGATTGTGACTGTGAATAAGCAGTGGGTGCTTCTTTCTCATCCAGGGGAGCCGACATGACTAATGTCAGTGTCAGAAAAACCAGAATCTGGTGCATAGTGACTGCCTTTTACGCGGGAGTGCGTTGCAGTACTAACCATACTGTTCTGAGTATGAATTAATTTTTCTTCCGTCTTAAGAAGCATCATGGAAATCATCTGCTCCTAAATCCTACAGTCCCCATTGTTCGTTTGGTTCTTGGAGAAAAGAGAACGGAGGACCTCATTCCTTCCCCTTCACATCCTTCTGCTTCACTCACTGCCCCCAGTCACCGCTGGCACAGGCAGAAGAGAGCAGCAGTGACAGCAGAAACAGGAGTCACAAAAGAGTCTGCAAAGACACGAACAAGAGACACAGCAGCAGAGAAAAAACGACTTTTTCAAAAAATTATCCTTCCTCCTAAAACTGTAGGATAAACTTACACATGAGTTCAAGCAATCAGTGGCCTAGCACAGTATCTCTTTTCCTAATGACAACAGGAAGCCATAAAAGCTTATATCACTGCAGTTATGCACTGTCCTTTGTTGCTGAATGGTGCTATAGGATTCAGCTAACAATTGATCCCATCCCCATCTATTTCCACATAAAAATAATGCTAGCTGGAGAGAAAGCACAAATTCTTGTATGAAGAAAAGAAAAAAGAATCTAAATACACTGTAGAATTAATTTGTTCTACTTTTTGCTGGACTTTCAAGCAAGTCTTTTTATGAACTTTGCTGACCAAGCACCATCTCCAACATCTTCTAATTCTTTCAGTCTTGGGGACATGCTCCCCTTCCCTACCTAGAAGACCATGGGAATGATAGCTGAGCAGAATTAGTTCAGCACCAGTCCCTCACACACAAACTGCAGAACGCAAAAGCAAGGCACAGCTTGTTTAGCAGAACCGGCTCTGTGAGGTGCTAACAATTGACTGAGTTCAAGGAGGAAGAAAAGATGTTCATTGCCTGATAGAAAGTGAACTTGACCCGCAGTATGTGTCATGACAGAGATTAAATAGTGGCATGTTGATGGCTAGCATTAAATGCTGTGAGTCAAATGAAGCAATCATCCCCAGTCGACAGCGAATAGAGTCCCATTTTTATTGTTTGGTGTAGCTCTTTCCCTTTTGGCTTCAGCCCTTTTGCCAACAAATTCCTGTTTTCCTCTCTGTTGTAATCACCCTTCTCATGTTCTGAGCAACATTCAGAGTTTGAAGCCATCGTTTGTGTTTCATGGAAGTGATTAAAACCATGTTACAAGTCAAACAGGAGTTAAGAACATTTCCTGTCGGTAGTGCACTCTGTGCGCCTACTCAGAATTAATAGCTTTTCTGCAAATTAGCACATAATGGGTTAAAAGCATGTTTATGTTGGCATTAAGTACTCTGGCTTCTTTTCCTCTGCAAGGCAAGACAATATTTTGCAAACTTTTTAAAGAATCTCTAATAGATATTATAGTGGCGCCATTCACACTGCTATATAGTAGTTAAGGCTGTGTCAGCACTTCCATTATGAATCCTGTTTTTCAGGGATTTATAACCCAGCCGTAAAAATTTGCTCTGGGCTGAAATTTGGTTTCAGCTCAGGGAGCACATTTTTAACAGATTAAAAAAATCAGCATGGCCTTTTTTGAGTTATAGGAGTGTAAAAAAAAAAAAAAAAGCATGGGAGAGGGAAGTGTTCGGAGAGAGAAGCAGACAATTCTTTCATGAACATAACTCAAAAATAGGTCCGTATGAAAAATAATGATTGGATCCAGTCCCTTTCCCCAAGCCAACAGGACAGGAGCGCTCTATTTTTATTATGGTATTTCAAGAGGAAATATGATTTTTTTTTCCTCTCTGTGGCTTATAGGTAGTTCAATTTAATTCTACAGACATTTATTACACAGTTAATTTCCTCATCTTTCCCCCGCACTCCTCAGAGTTGCTTTGCAGGGTTGGGTGGGACAGTGCAGCAGACCCCTGAGCAGGGCAGAGCCCAGTGCTGGACATGTCCCAGTGTCGCTGCAAGGCACACGAGACACCTGCCCATCTGGCATGACCCCTCCATTACCCTGGGGCAAGGAGGGCAGAGCAGTAGACCCACAGGATGGGGGTGGGAGGTGGGGACCTGACTGCTGAGCTGCTGAAAGCATATGAAGACCCCATGTTTCTTCCACATGACTGCCGGCTGTCATCCATGTCTCACGCTGTGCTGGGAAGAGCCAAGTGTGGGATACCTGCGGGGGAACTGGGCTGGGCCTTGCCTGTTCCCAGCCTCTCCTGACCACATAAACAAGAGCTTGGTCCCAAATTGTGGCATCGGGTGGGATGGGGCTTTCCACCACCAGAGAGCTCTGGAGCTCCACCTCAGGCGCCTCTTTGTGTCAGGAGAAACCACATGAACAGCAGGATGGGCTGGGTCTTGAAAGTGGGCCTCAACCTGCATTTATCTGAAGCCCTGGATGTATCCACAGAAACCGGCATGAAAGGCTGTGAAGGGGGAAGCTGGGATCTGCAGCTTCAAAGACCCACCGTGCCCTCCCTGGACGTGGGCACAGGACCATGTACCTGTGGTGTGCTCATGGTGCAGGTGGGGGGACAGTCCAGCTCTCACCGGACCCAGCATCAGGAGGAGAGAGGCGGGACAGGCTGGTGGCTTGGTCCTGCAGTCTTACTGGTGTGTACAAGAGCCTGCAATTCCACAGTTTCTCTGCCATCAATCCCACAGCTAGGGCAGGGGCATTCGTCTTTCCTGGTAGCTCAGCTCAAGAACACAGGGCGTGCTCAACGACACACACCCTCAAGCCCCTGCAGTGGGAGCAGCCCTGCCCAGCAGAGCTCTGAATTCAAGGCTTCAGACACTGCTTTTCCAGCACTGAAAAATTCCAAAATGCACCTCAAAATTTCCCATACAGCAATTGCACTGCGCAGGGACTTGTGTTTTAAACCTAATGTAACTCACACATGGCATCCATCAAACTTGGACATGGCATATATCAAGTCTAACATGAAAGTGAGACACCAGTAAAACAGGAGGCTTGCAAGGAGACAGAGACCAAGAGCTGAAGAGAGCTGCCCAGCACCTTGTGGTTCTCACACCTTACATTTTTGCTGCGCTCAGTAGTCAGCACATCTGAAGTCTACATGGATTTAAATGTGCACTGAAAGAAGTAACGCAGCTCTTAAAAGGGTTTTGCTAATCTCCTTCTGTCTCTCGTTATATCTCTGTTCTCATAACGAGGCTGCTTCCTGCTGTACTGTTTTTATTAGTTCACCCTTTCTTTCATTCCCTTACGCTTGCTGGTCTTATTTTCTTTTTTGCTCTTAGTGGATTTCACTTATTTTGCCAGGTTTTTACAATTGCTTACATTGCAGAAGAATATTCTACTATTGAACTTATTTAAATATGGATCTTTCTCTGGTTTTTAAATATCTTCTTGGTTCCCTCACAGGACTCAAACCATGCTTTATAATACTTGTGAATTTGATCCTGTTATCACAACTCTTTATTTACAACTGTCCTGCTACTCTCAGATAAGTACGAGACTGGAGCATTTTTTAGCTTAGATCCTAGCAATGTAGGGAAATGCTTTTGTATCAGCTTTTTTTCCAAGTGGGGGGCTTCCTTTTTGGTAGCATTCATTGCTCATCAGGCAATGAGCACATAACTTCCAGCACTGGGAAGCAAAGCGTCGTGCTGGGCTTTGTTAGACGTGGAGGGTTAGATGTGTGTTTGGTTTTAACTCCAGGTAGAGAAGATACTTGATGGAAAATGCTGAATTCTTCCCTAGAATTTCAGGAGATACTGTCACATCACATATGTCTCTGTAACAAAACAAAACAAGAAATACTTTGATCAGCTACTTACGTTTCTCATAGTTTTCCTTGAAGAGAGTCTGTCTCTCTTGAAAGCTGAGATCAAAGTAACCAAAAGCGTCCAGATAGGAAGAGAAATTGCAGAAAATTACATAGATTCTTTTTATTTTATTCAAGGTAATGGACAGACAGTAACAAGGAGAAAATGGAAGCAGCTCTGTAAGATAAATGGTTAGAAAATCTTTAGAAAATCTTCATATTTGAGAGAACAAGCTCGTATGGTGTTTTTTTTTGTTTGTTTGTTTTTTTCTTTTGTTTGTTTGTTTGGTTTTTTATTTTTTATTTTTATTTTTTGCTTCTACTCCATGTATTCACAGTAGTTCAGAAGTGTTTTATACTGGAAAAAGTAAAGATGTTAACATTCTTGCAAGGAGAGATTGCTTGCTCAAATAAAACTTCAGAGGCAGACGAATGAAAGAAGAAAATAAGGTTAAAATATGAAGCTTAATATCGCCAGGGGGCATCTGGTGTGTCAGTCGGGTGGATGAGGTAAGCTGATTTATGCCCTACAAACTTTAGCCAAGGTGTTTCTGATGCCGAAGAGGGTTTAATAAATAGACTGGTGGCCTCCCACAGATAGCTGCTAACTGCAAGGGAGATTTTGCTGAGGTAGAACTGCAATCATTTGTGTCTCCATTGCTTGTGAACACCCCACAGCTCCCAAGCTGTTTAGTTTTTGCTTATCTCCTTTCTACTGATCTTTTGTTGTATTTTCTTTGTCAGTCCAGTCTCCTATAATAAATTTATATCTCCAACCTGTACAGACTATTTGATTTAGCGAATAATCTTCAGCACTTGGAGCAGTTTAAAATGAGTTTTCTAGTTGCATTTGCAGTTATTTGCTCCTCTTTTATGTGATTTTGCTGCATTGTCATGCTTGTTGCCTTTGATTCTCGGAAAGCAATGCTTTAGTGGTGACAGTGGGATGTTGCCTCATTACAGGCTTCCTTGCCAGATAAGTTCCCCTAGTGCCAATTACTATTTGGTAGTGCATGCTGCAATAGGTCAACCTGTACTTTTTGCTAGTCAGTCTTTTTTCACATGCACTGCTTCTGTCTGAAGCACTTAGAGACAAATTGTGCTCCCGCCTTGGTAATAGTTGCTCTGCTGTGCAGGGGGACTGTGGAGGAACAGAGATTGTCCCTGGATGTGTGGAGCTCTGCAGGCACCACAAACCTGGTGGCAGGAGGCAGAGGGCCAAGGCCATAGGAGACCATCGGGGCTCAAGTTTTAACTTCTTAGCTGCTTCATCTCCTGAGTGCGAAATTGCTTCTCTACCTTTCACATTTTTCTTTCCCTCTATATTTAGACTTAGATTTTTTCTTTTAGAGTGAAAGCTTTGAGCAGGTTAGGCAAACCTAATTGTGATGATAACAGCCTCTCCTAAGCACAGAGAGTGCTCTAGAAGCAAATACTTTGCAAACTGGGGAGCTGAGCACTGCACAAGTGCTGGCCATGGTGTTTCCCCTGCCTTCTGTGCCTCCAGATCCATCCTTGCCCCAGGGGCTGACGGTGGAGTTGTATCCAGGCAAACACCTGCAACTGCCTCTTAGGACAGCTGTCAGCAAAAAACCCAGCATGAGCCATGGGGCATGGGATGGTGAGCAAGGGCTACATCTCTTTCTGTAACTGTAAAACTGCCTGTTTGTGTCTGTAATCCTGAATTTGGAACAGTGTTCTCTGTTAGCATAACTCCTGTGGTGCCAACAGAGCTTTCCAAGCTGGGAATTTGACACAGTTGCAAAGTTGGTGTAACTGTACAGATGCTAATGGCATTTTTTGAAATATAAGTGATTCTGAAATACGACTAAAATGCTTGTTTAAAATCACATGCTGGCAAAGGCATAACTGACACAAAACTTTGCTATATTATCACTACGACCCTGCTGGTGTAATTGAGAACAGAATTTTGCACCGCAGCAATAACAGCATCCAACTTTCTTTCCTCAAATGCTCACGTTTTAACTGTAATTTACCAACAGGTCATTAAACTGACGGAGAAGTGAAACTGGTGCTTCCTGAAATTTTCAGATGAAGGGTCATGCTGGGAATAGCCTTCTGAAATGAAAGAGTTGGTATCTCTGCCAAAAGGAAAGGAGCAGCTCCACGTTGCAGGGACCGGGCTGTCCTGCCTGAGGTGACTCCTACCAGTCCCAGGCAGCCCTGGCCAAGGCACAGTGTATGTGTTGCTCTGGCTCTTAGGATTCCCTTGCAAGGAATAAATATGCCTGAGAGAAAATGGAGTTTGGTCCGTCACTTTAGATTTTGCTGCCTCAGAGAGCATCTTTAGTTATTTACTTCATTGCTTCACAAAAGCCCAAAGACAAAATTTATCAGTGATACCAAGAAGAAATTGGAAGAAGGGAAGGGAGAGATTATGAGAGCCCTTTTAATACAAAGAACTGTACTATAAGTTGAGCAGATTATTTTATCTTTGGCTCCTCTGACAGATCCCCTGTTACATAAGTGTTCTGCTTTTTCAAGCTAGGTATTGCCTAAATGTCAGTCAGAGCAATTTCCTGAAATAGGAACACTGTGTTTATTTTATCTGAGGCTTTAAGTATTTTCCATTTCAGAATGATAAATATGTAAGATATAGGATCTCTTCTGTGTAAGTGCTACTTTCTGGTAACACACAGGAGCATGTTTAGATCTACTAAAAAATTAGTAGTCGTGATTTTAAGAGTAAAGCTTCGATTTTTGCCCTGATGGTGCTACAGCAAGCTTTCATGTCTAAAGAAATTCAGTGAAGATGTTGATTCATTTGGAAAGGAGTGAAATGTCATACTTCTAACTACATCTTTTAATTTTCCAAGCTCCTCCCAGAGAATTGACAGAAGAAGAAAAACAGCAAGTTCTCCATTCAGAAGAATTCCTGATATTTTTTGACCGGACAATACGTGTAATTGAGCGAGCTTTGGCTGAAGATTCAGACATATTCTTTGACTACAGTGGCAGAGACGTAGAAGAGAAAGATGGGTCAGTTTTGATTTTGCTTACTTTTTTATAATAATATATTATATAAAGAATACCAATGCCTGGAAGCAGTAATTTTGAAACTAAACTAAATACTTATGTAGTTAAGAAAGGGTTAAAACCTCCCCTTGAAGTCTTAGGTCAGTTTATTAGTCTAAATTATTTTGTAAAAGAGTTTCAAACCTTATTGCTGTTTTTGTTTTTTGTTTTTTTCCTTTAAAGTATTACTCAGATTGTTGTTGGTCTTTTTCAGTTTTTGGATGAGAGAATCATTGAATAATAATTGAAACATAGAAATGTACACACGGATATGTAGATGTGCATGAGTACTTTAAGAGGCATACATCTGTATGCTTTAATCCTGGTATTTCTGCAGATACTGCTGCCTCAGTAACCAATTGCACTGTGCTGTGTGCTGTGCGCTGTGCGGGTGAAAATCACAGTCTCCCAAAGTGTCTGCAATCTAAACACATAAGACAGAAGGTGACACACTGCATGTTCAGCACTGGATAAGGAGTGCAAGAAGCAACACTTGCTAATGTGACAGGAAGTATTTAGGTTTCAGCAGCTGTGTATCCACTGAAGCTTCCTGGCAAATCAGGTGATGTGCTGTGCTGAAGTTATAGGTGACTGCTCCAGAGCATCACCCCATGACAACTGAATGCAGTGGTGTGGCAGTGGTGCACCAGCACTGAGCTTCAGCCAGTCACAGTGGTGCCAGAAGGCATCTGTCATCTCCATGACTGAGAGGAGGTAGTGTAACTTGAAGATTTTGGGAGTCAAAAAGAAGAGAAATTTGGTTGTAGCTTGGACATGAAGGTTCGGAAAAGGAGATGCTGAATGCCAGGATCAGACTTGGTCCTGTGAGAAAGGTAGTAGTGGTGTCCCAAAAGAGCCAACTAGAGAAGTCAGGAAGGCAATGGAAATTAAGAAATCTGGTTTGGTCAAATATGTATAAAATTTGTTCCATGGTGCAAAGTCATTACTCCTTCAAGACTGTTGGTGAAAGCAATTAACTCAAGGTGGCAAACTGTTCCAGAGGTCTGAGAAAAAGTCGTTGGAAACTTCTGCACTGATTTTAAGAGCCTTTTACTGTTACTTCAAGAAGTGTCATTTTGTTTGAATTCACAGAGATGTTCAAGCAGGAGCCAACCTTTCTTTTAACCGTCAGTTCTACGATGAGCACTGGTCAAAGCATCGTGTTGTTACCTGTATGGATTGGTCTCTGCAGGTAAGATGTGAAGCTGGAAGATATGCTTCTGTATGACTTCTAGCTTCTCCCTAAAAAAATATGGTCAGCATCATTTTTACAGAGTGAGTAAATGTGTGTTTCTCCATGATGAAGATTAGCAGGCACCAGTGAATTTGTCATTTTTCTTTTCCTATATATGCTGCTTAATCTTCAAAGTCTGGATTTTATATTAAAACTATAGGTTAAAAAACCTACCTACTCCCCTTTTTTTCTCCCCTCTCTAGTCCTTCATCACATGGAATTCCTTTTAGGACAAACGCATTAAAATTATATTAATGAAAAATAACAAAATAATTAACATTTCATTTTAATGAGCAGTTATAAATAATAATATAGAATCATAGATTCTATATATTAAAATGAAAACAAGAATACAATTTTTTTGTTGTTATTTTTATTTTTATTTTTTTAATGTACTAAAACTCAAAGTGTAGAAGTGTCTGAGCAATTTGAAAAGATCAAAAAGAGATCTCTGAAAATTTTGGATCCTCTCTTCAAGTTATGAAAGAGAAGACTGCAGCCGCCCAGGGCACATGCTAAAGTAATGTGCCTGGAAGGTATCCAAGATATGTGCACCGCAAAGCGCTGTCATATTGCAAGCTAAAACTGACTGGAGAGCTGCTTCAGCTTCACCAAACCAATACAGCCACATCAGCAAGGCAAAGAAACCAGGTTAATGAGTTACTCTGTTGGAGAGCTGGGATTAGTATGCACACATCATCAAGGGTCCTGTCAAATTTTTTGGTCCCAGTTTCACTCCAGCTGCCCTCTCCTCTGTGCTTCAGCTCCTTTTAGCCTGATCCTAAGTGTCAGCCTGGAGTGGAGAAAAGGAGCTGGTTTTCTGGGGGAGGGAATCAAGGAGTCTGCTTCAGGGTCCATGGTACAGATATAATGAAATTGCTCCAGGAGGACATAGAGTTGTTCCTGTGGTGTGTTTTTACTGGGGCGAGGATAAGTAGCACAGAACACGGTGGTTCTTGTATCCAGCCCTATTGCCTTCCCCTCAAAATGGCCACAGGACTGCTTCCATCACTCTGAGTGCTTCTCCAGGAGGGTGGCACATGTTGCACGAAGGCCATACTGGCCTGACTGGGGCTGGGGCTGTGCTCACAGCAGCCCACTGCAACCTGCTCCATGTGTGCAAAGGCTGCTTGTGACACCCACCTCATGCCCTGTGTGCAAAATGAAGGATGTATCCCTTTGCTATTGTACAAAATGTCAGCTTAAGAGCAGGTACGCACTGGTGTGATGTGGGTGGCCTATAAGCACATATGGATTTCCACAGAAATCAAATATAAGCCTGAGGAAACACTTATCTTAGGTTGTTCACTTGTTCAGGGGCTGGAAATTACATGGAATTCTTATCTGATATTTTCCTAACAGGCAGCTCTGACTGTATTCCCAGGGCAGCAAGAAAAAAGCCGCCTCAGAAGAGCACTGCCAAATGTAATTGCTCAGCCCCTGGGGCGCACAGACATGTTCTGCTTCCCACCTCTTTGTTCCAGGGTGGCCCCTCCTGCCTTCCCCTACGTTAACTCCTCATGCTCAACTCCCCGTCACCCTACAGGAGCTTCTGTGTGCCGAGGCTCCTCCACACTGTCTGTGGCCTGGGAGGAGGCACCAGGCCTCGCTGACTTGCCCCGAGGTGTGCATTGCAGCTGAGGCTGGAGACAGCTGGAGACCTTTCGCCTGACCACTAGCTTTGCTTCTCACACACACTGCAGACCATGGTGGTGTCCAGTGTGCCAAAGGACAGCTCAAATAGTCATGGGAACTGTGGAATACGTTGCTCAATGTTCTATGATAGAAGTGTTGCTGCAAAACATCCTGGGGGTGAATAAAAGCTTAATCAAACAAAGGGACTTGATGCATTGATGAAACAAGTTATTCTGTTCCTAGTCACATGTAAAATATGTGATCATTCATACCACGAGCTCCTTGATTCTCTTTGGAGCAAAGGGAAGATTGACTCAATCCTTCATCAAAGCACTGAGGGAAAAGCTCAGAAGAGTGAATGTAAACAGAGCATGGGATCACCTTGCTTTGTCTGTGAGGAGGTAACAGCTTGCCTGAAGCCAGGAAAGCTACAGCTGCAGGGTTGTTGCTGTGTCCTCTTGACTGTCAGGCTGCGGCCCTGAATGCTTTTTCACACTGCAGCATTTCCATGGGGGAATTTCCTGGGACAGACGGATGCTCAGTGAGGACTGAACAGCTGTAAATGCAAGTTGGTAGAACAGACTGATGGATTTGTGGTGGTGCATTTGGCTCTATTCTTGCAGAATCAAAAAGCCTCTTCTTGGCACTGCTCATCTGGATGTGACTCTGGTGTCTGTGCAAACCTGAAACTGTATTTCCAGACTGTTGCATAAACTTTGATTGCAAAACGTACATATAGACCAGCAAGGCGTGAGTCAGTGTTTGTTTATGCCCAGATGCACTGTCAACCAGAACATGCTCACTAAACTCCAGAAGCATGAACAAACCCCATACTGGTACCTGTGACTGTTCATGACCTGTCTCCTAGTGGCGATTCTGCCTGCTGAGGTAACTGCCCCTTCAATAGCATGGGCTCAGCCGCTGGCCCAACTGGTACCTGACTTGCTCGGTAAAAATGAGACACGCTGGCAAAAGCCTTCTGCACGTGCTGCTTCCTTGGACCAGGGCCAATATGGGATGAAAAGGTTCAAAGGAGAAGCTAAACTCGCTGTTCAGCAGTGGTTATAATCTCTGTCATGAGAGAGAAAAGAGAGATCTCAGAAGGCATTGAGCAGAGGAAGGCAGACTGATGCAGCTGTGTCCCTAGAGGCTGTGTGGAATCAAACCACCTTTGGATGTCTGAGTTCTGGAGGAGGAAGACGTCGTTGCTCTGGTGCATGTTCTAAGTCTCGTAGAAGAAGTTTGGGTGCCCTTACAAGCAGTGCCACCAGCCAGGCTCTGGTGGAACATAGGTGCCCCCCCCCATCAGAGCCACCTTCTTCCAAAAAGGGGAAGGGATAGCTGTGGTGACCACACACCATTGTTGGTCCTTCCACCCATGATTCCAGGATCTGGCTCAGATCTCTTACATGAAATGATAGTTTGAATAGAACAATCATCAGCTCCATGATATATTATCCATGGAAATGTAGCCAAAGTGGGAAAGAAGAGTTGCTGATGACAAAAGTTACAGCTGTATGCATTATTTCTTCCAAATGAATTTTGGGATCAGACGGCATCAAGCCACACTAGTAATGATAGAAAAGAGTGTTTGTAATTTTTAAAATGCCTGGTGTGGACCAAATTCATAGCTCCCAGCAGCATCGCTGGCAGTTCCTTTGTCCCGCTTCCTTTACACGTACCAGCTGTGCTCTTCCCCTATGAAGTGGTGAATAGTTTGGCAGGAACTTACCTGGGAAAGACAGTGACAATGACTTGCAATTACCATTGGGAAATTTTGAGGGAAAGCATTCCTAGTTTACAAGAGGAGGATGTGGGTCCAACAAACTGGTGCTGCTAGATCATTGGTCTGCCAGAGTCTGTGTGTTCTTCTCCAGATGTACCATAAAGTCCATTACCCTATCTGGACTATTTAGAGGGAAGGACAGAGGTTACAGAGGTACTGGGTGTCAGAAATACAGGAAATATATGATAGTATGTATAGGTATGCATATGTATATATATACATACGGGGCAAATACATATGTGTGTGGTGCATATCTACTTATATACATCAGTGGATAATGCATGCACTAGAAAATATGAATCTATTTCAGAGTGCTCATTGGAATAGTCTTACTGAGTCAGTGGAATTGGATGTCACCCTGAGCTTTAGCAGATGACCTCACCGTCTTGCAAAAGTGAGCAAAATTTGTTTGCTATTTGAATCATCTGAAAGAGCTTTCAAGTTGTTTCTATGTATAAGTGAATAGGAAGAGTGCATACTGAAATTAGAAGGAATAGTTTTGTGAGATGTTGAGGAATTGTGAGTTTCAAAATAAGTGCTATCTTCACAATGATTTTACCATCAAAATCAATTAAGGCAATGATTCTGAAGAAATGGTTAAGCAAATACATTACAATTGCTCAAACTTTCAGATTTTTCCTTTTAACTGTATTCTTTGCTTTACTTCCCTTTATGAAATATCCTGTTAGTTGTCTTTTCTGAGAATTATATGCAGAAAATAACATTGCCTTTGCGATATGTGAGAATAACCAATACAGAGCAAGGAGCAGGGGCTTTAAGGACATCAGGGACAAGTAAAATATAAAACCAAAATGTAGCTAAATACTGAGGTTGAACTAGCATGTATTATAATTAAAACCAGATATTCCATATGTAGAGTGAGATTATTTCTCTCTCATCTGATTTTGCATGCCTTCTTCATCATCCAGTTCATTTCATTCTCTCTCTTTTTTTTTTTTCCTAGTACCCTGAGTTGATGGTTGCATCTTATAACAATAATGAAGATGCTCCACATGAGCCTGATGGGGTAGCCCTGGTATGGAACATGAAGTTCAAGAAAACCACACCAGAATATGTTTTCCATTGTCAGGTAAGACAGAGGAAGCCATTAATTTCATGGTAGACAAAACAGAGTTTACTACATGGTGCATCTGCTCAGTATTTATATGAAGCAGTTGAGGTTAAAAATAAGCATTTTTGGAAAAAGTACAAGCAGCAGTCCAATGTTTTGAGAAGGAATCCAGCCTTCTTGTACAATACTGCAAGCTTGTCAGGGACTGCGTGTCATTCTTGGTCTATTTAAAACACTTCCTAAGAGATTTAGTTTATAAAGCCCTTGCACTTATGAAGTAACTGTGGTGTACCACTTCCTCATCCAAACAGCAACATATGCTTTCCCACCCACGTTAGCTTCCTCACATCCTTTGCACTCCAAGCTGCCTATCCTTGCCTTGGCTATGCTCAGCATCATGTTCTGCCTTTAAAATTCTTAAGTACGGTGTGCATTTCTGGGCATGCATCTTACAGCTTGATAAAAACTTTCTTGATTACAAGGATTACGCCACCAATTCCCATTTGACGGTCCCCTATGCTAGATAACCAATATTTCACTTCACTCAATGCTACTTTATGACCACGCTGTTTTGGAAGTCTATGAGCAATTCAAAAATAGCTGGATGTTTTATTTCCATAGGTCTATTTACTCTTCTTTTCCCACTGCTTTTCTGTGTGAAGTGGCACAGCCTCATATTGACAGAAATGTCAGTTGACATTGGCTCTCTCTCCATCAAACTGTCCAAATTGTGGAACAGGACTTGGGCCAAATTTCCAACCTCTTTATTAATATCCTTTCGTGGTAATTAAATACAGGACAGTGGCGTTCAGAAAGCCATATGGAAAAGTTTCAGCAAGTAAAACTTAACAATCAGAGATTAGTAAAATGCAGATTATTCTGCGGTAAAAATTGTTTTTCTTGGAAGGATATGTATTACCTGGCTAATTGTGTAAGCTAAGTGTCATTTTACATTCAGGGACCAAACATCTTTTTGAACTAAGTTTCTGTTTGGACTTTGGTACATTATCAGATGTAGCATAGTGGGAGGGAGTTGCTGGAATTGAAGTTAGTGCTTCAACCCGATTAAGTAACCTTTAATTCTGGGCATGTTTTTCTAATTTGCTATACTGAAAAACAACTTCACAAGGAGTCTAGGCCTGCTCAGAAAATATGCCATATAGATTCATATATATGTATTTGTATGTGTGTGTGTGTGTGTGTTACCTTTGAAATGAGAACTTGCATTTTTTCTGGATATCATATTCAGCAGACTGATGTGTTGTTTCAGAATGCTTAAGATCTTAGCTTAGATCCTGTGCTCAAATTCTTCTAGGATGTACAGGCATCCTGATGTTTTAAACAAAATATTCAAGAGAAGAGACTGCCCATTACAGTTTTGGGTAGAATAATCTTTGAACTAGGCTGATTTTGTGAGTTAATTGCTAGATTCAGAGTAGACCTACTGAGTGCACAAAGAGAGATTGATTAGAGGCATAACAATGGTTCTGTTAGTTAAAAAAAGTGTCTAGTTTTAAAAGTCAGTACTCTTAAACGAGGAGAGGTATGACTCAATAAATTGAAAGCACTGAGACAGGCTATATTTTCCATTAGAAAAACATACGTAGGCAAAGTAATTGCTGAAGATTTGGCCTGGGTGGGCTTCTGTCTGATTCCCCCATTAAGTTGCATGTTTCACTTTTTAGTACGGGAGCCTTAAAGCCTGTGTATTTTGAGAAACACATGTGGTACTATGCTTTCACATACATCCTGGATTAATCATATTTCAGTGAAATTAAATCAGTTCTTGTATTTGTGGAAAATATTTATTTTCTTGGTCAAACTGTCCACAGGTAATTTGCATTATGCATTTGTTAGGAGTTGGAATCATGTTCGGCTTCTGATATGTGGAATATCCTTTGCATCTTACACTGGACAAGGAGACCCACATTATATAAAGAGGGAAGCAAAAAGTATGAGACTTGAGGCCTTGATTGAGATGGAAGATGAGAAAAAATATTTTCTTACCTCAAAGTCTGGAATTCACATATTCAGTTAATGTAAACCTACTGTATTATTACTTAGCCTCATAACATTTATATTACTATTTTGCAAAAGAAATATTCCCTGATTCAGTCATTTATCTAGGTCTTCTGTGAGACATGCACAATTTTTCTTCAGGAACACATGGCGTTATAACAGTCCATCCTGGCGGCTAGAAATGAACACACCTTGGGTTAGCAAGCTATGACAAACATACATCACTTTGAGCTTATTTTTCCAGTAGATCTCTATTTACTTTTTCAAAGAGTTTCTATTGAAACATGGTCTTGATACACACTATCTGATTGTGACTAATCTTTTGCCTTTCAATTTTTGAACTCAGTGAGATACAAACATGTAGAAACTCATTTCAGATGTGACAGTAGAGGAACTCCTGCAGGACCCCTCTTTGAAGCCGTAGACATCAATGGTTTATGAAGCCATTTCTCGACAAGAAATTCCACCTCAAGTGTTCTGGTGGCATCAGTAGACACAGATATGCGAAACATCCCTGGACAGTTAAAGAGTTGTTTAAACTTCAGTAGGTAGAACTTTCTATAATTTGACTTCTTTTGCATATTTAGTGAATTTCTGAAACTAAGTACCATGGGTTTTTTTGCCTTTCCTGGTATATTACAAAGATTTAAATGAAATGATTGCCAAGGAATTTCTTCACTTTCTTCAAGTTCTCCCGACTTTTTTGTAATCTTCTGTAGAATCACAGAAATTGTCACAGTCAGACCAAAGGGCAGTCTTTCCCAGAGCCTTTGTCGAAAGTTGCCAGAAGCTATGGGCTTCAGTTGAAGTTATCTGTCAGTCATGGCAGACAGTGATGCCACAATCTACTGGTGATGAACTTTTTTCCCAACTCCACTCGGAAAAGCATTTGATTTCAGTCCTCAAATGGGGATGATGTATTCACTAAATGTTTATTCCAGCTGTTGTCACAAATTATGTTACTGTTAAGAAATTCTTGCACAATTTAATCTCACATTAGGTTGTTGGCTCATTAATACAGTGTAGGTGATAGAAAAATTCAAAGCTCTACAGTATGCTATGCTAGAAGTACTGCGTTCAGTTTTAGTTAATATGTATCAAGGGACCAATGGGACTTGTTTATCCTACTCACTGATTCATGTGAATTGTCATATAAAATCCTATCAAATCCTTTCTACACAAAGCAATCCTACTGGTTTCTACTTTTTCCTCCTGTGGAATACTTCTTTTCTTCTACTGTTACTGCCCTTGTTTAGATTTGTGTATTTCTCTTTTACTCAGTAATGTATTTTAGCTGGGAGTCCCACGGATTTTTTCCTCTATAGCTCATCATACATCTCTTTACCACAAAACTAGAAATGGGAAAGCAAGGAAGAGTGAGGGATTGGTACTTTGTTCATTTGTTTTCCTATGCAAGCAAAAAATATTGTCTCAAAAGCATAATCAAAGTGGAAGGGTGATATTATTTGCCAAAGGAATGAATGTCCAATGCTTTCCTTGGGTACTGAGGAATAAATTGAGCGTATCTTTAATACTGTAGCCTGCAGACTGGGAATTTCCTTGTAGGGAAAAGTCAGGAATGTCCTCTTCCCCCATGCTGGAGCATCACAAACTCTTGGTGTAATGCAGTGCATTCCAAAGGCAAAAACCAAGACTTTCAGAAGTACTTTATGAGGCCCTGTGAATGAGTCAGCCCTGGTTGGGTTGGTTTGGCAGTATCCAGAGAGGGAATGATTTCCAGCAAAGACATGGAAATCACATTGACTCTCCCCCAGTTTGGTGAGAGAATTTTAAGCAGTTTACACTATTCCTCTCAGCTACTGGTAGTCTGCATTTAGATGGGGGTGAGAAAAATGAAAATAGTATAGCAGAATTATTGATGATATGATATTGAGCTCAACATGAGCTCAATCCTATACTGATTTATGCTGTGCATGAGGCTGGCTTTGGATGTGATCATTTCTGTACTATTGATAAGAGGAGGAGCATCGTATTATTTCTCAGTCTTACTCTCTTAGAAAATGCTTATATGTCTCTTATATGTCTTTTCTCTGAACAACAGCAAGAAAAAAATCTACCTTACCCTGCATTAATTATGAGGATTACCTGTAGTAAATTGCCCAGTTTTTATATAGTACAGTCATCTCTGCCCATAACGTTGCTCATGTTTCCAGGTAGGCTGATTTAAGCTTCCTAAGCCAAAGTGACCTAAAGAAGTATCTGAAATTTTGCATCAATATCTCTGATGGAGTAAGGTAAATGAGAACTCCAATTGTCTTTGCTCTAAACAGGCTACTTGAAGTCTGATCTTTTGTACTCTCCCTCTTATCAGAGACTATAAGCATATGTACAGTACTGCTTTTATACCAGATTTTCTAGCTTTTAGATTAGAGCTGATCTGCAGGGATGGAAGGCAAGAAGGGAAGCAATAATCAGTGTCTAGGGGACTTGAGGATGCTACAAAATATTTCCTTTCTTGTGGAGCTGAAGTGAGGTTATTGAATTTGGCTGAGGTATCAGGATGTGAGCTTCAAACATCTGTTACTTCATGAAAGGAAAGGTAGAGAAACGTAGCTATAGATGCTAGTGTTGTGCAAATAAACTGCTTTCAATCTTAGTCTCTGATTTGGAAGACTCTGCTTTGAGTTTGGAAGCTTTGATGAGTTCTGCTTTCTTACAACCAAAGCAGCAGCAGTAACTACAATAAAAAAACAGCTACATTGGTTTATTCTAGATTATTGGACTAGATGGTCTTGCAGGTCATTTTCAACCTTGCAATTCTATGATTCTATGATTTCCTCATATATTAATTTTCTTTTTCAAAATGTCTCAACAGGTAGTGGAAAGTACAAAGCTGACACTTAGAAGTAACTCCATTCAGTGTACTTTTAAGGAAGGAGAGCATATATGAAGTAGCTTTTTCATTTGAGGAAGCAGGAAGCATTTTTGAGTTCTATGAAGAAATCAGATCAACTTTTAGCATAATCACAAAAATATTTCAGCAGTATATCTCTTTTAATAGCTGCAGCTATTTCTGTCCTTTTCCTAAAATGCCATGCAGTCAAATTTACTTGGTTGGTTCCATCTCACTGCTAAGCTGTCAGGATTTTTATTATTTTTTTTAAAATTTTGTGGGATATGGGGCTTGTGTTTTCTATTTTAATTTCAAGAAAAGCTGTCCATGCTTGGAAAATATTGGTGGATTGGGTACAGAAATCAGCCACTCAGCTGCACCACAAAATGTTTCATTCTCCCCTATCTTTTTTGTAGTGGCTTCTATACGCTGTCATTAAGCTATGTGTTTGACCACTCTTCATTGCTTATGCTAGTGTGGTCTTTCCCTTTTAAACTGAATGGATGGAGTCAGAAACGCGTAGCTTAGAATTAGATGCACTGAGGTAAGTGAAGGGTTGTATTTAGTGGCAGATATTGGCCAGAGTTGCCTTTTTTTTCTCTGATTTGGTTCCTTTGTTGTTGTCTGCTCTTTCAAAATCAACATAAAATCCTTCAGATGTCCTTTTTGCTCCAGCACCCTGTCTCCTAAAGGTGCTGAGTGCCCAGATCCATGAGACTCATGTATGGAGAAAGCTGCAGTAACAGCATGTATGACTAATATCCTCCTTTTCCTCTTGTCCTTGAGTTTCCGTCTCTCTGGAGGCCAAAACAGAGGTCCCTCCACAACTTTGAAGTAATAGAAGCATTACAAAAAATTTAGTTGTTAAGAAAGTATACTTGGAAGACTTGAAAAAAATAAGCAATTTTTGGTGATAATTGGTGTTTTTCCACATGGACCTCCTCATTTTGTTCCTGCTAAGTTTCATGTAGGATTCAATTCTTCAGAGACAAAAGAAATGATGGACCCTAAGCTCCCTTCAAACTTTCCAGAGTTTCCCAAATGAAATCAAGCAAGCCAAAGAAAACCAGCAGCATTTCCAGCCCCAGAGATGAACTGCACTGTTCCTGAGTTTCTTATGAGAGAGGACATATGTGGTCTGTCCTTAAAATGCTTTAAATCTCAAAGATGTGGTTCTGAGAAGGTGGCAAATGTCTCCCTCCAAGAAAGGTCTACAGAAGAGAGCTAGGTTGTTGAATTACCACTGAAATTTGGTGCGCATTAGGAGAATGAGAAATAAAAGAGAGGTTCAGACTCCACTTAAGGAAAAACTTTTTTCAATGTGAGGACAGTAAAGCATTGAAGCAAGCTGTCCAAAGAGGTTGAGCAGCCCCCACCATTGTCATTTCAAGCTGGAAGAAGCCCTAAACAGCTTAGTCTGATTTCACAGTTGTCCCTGCTTTGAGCAGGAGGTTGGATTAGAGATCTCCTGAGGTCTTATATAACCAAATTATCTTGTGATCCTAAACATGAAGTTCTCTGGTAAGTGGACCTCTGAATGTCTGACTGTGAAGATGTTGGGTCAGCTCTCATACTGGAAATGCTTTGAGGCCCAAGGACCCAAATTTGTTGGAGAATTTCTGTAATTTCAAAATTACAGAAATCAAAAATTCTGTAATATCAAAACACTGAAAAAAATGGAATCAGGCGTTTTCATAAATATAAAGATTGTTTTGTTTTCATTCCTGTTTCTGTCCTCTGTGCACCATTGGTAAGATGATCTTTGTAGAGCTGAGTAGAGCTTTTCTTTACGTGTTCTGCAGGACACAGTGTTGGTACTACACTCATGTTTATATAGTCATTTGCACACTGTAATAATCCATGGAGATGCAAAGGTGTACAGTTTTGTATTTAAATTTGGGGGAATTTCTAACTGCTACTAGGGAAGAGCAGTTTCAAATATGGGTTGTGATAGAAGGATACGTTTATTCTTGTTCTTATGCTAAAACTTTTTTTTTTTTCCCACTGTACTGTCTTGTTTGTCCAGATTGGAACACAGAAACACAGCACATGGTTTGTGCTGTGAGGATTTCAGTAAACAAGGGCCCATGTCTTTCCTCTCAGGTTTTGTTTTTAGACTCTTCCTCCTGCCCTCAGCTGATTGGAGTTTGTGCCACTTCTAGCCTTTGGTGATTAAAAATAACTATTGTTTGGCCTATGATTACTGCTCCAGTACTTGTGGAGAGATTGTGTGTGAGTCAGTAGAAGTTACACCCACGCATCCAGAAGATGAATGTAGTCTTTGGAAAATGCTTTTCACGCTTCTAGGTGAGAGGAGAGACTGTCTTCAGCAGTGATGTAGAGGAGACAAAGGACCCAATAGACAAGAGACAGTTTCTTGGATGCTACTGAGCTCAGAGTCATTACTGGAGGAGGACAAAAAAAGGCACTGGGAATGTGTAAATGTACTTTCCAGTTTGGGTGCCACAGTGTCTTATGCAGTCTTGAGATCACCAGTAATAAATGCCCCATCCTACTTTATTGAAAAAATGCCACAGGTGTTAATGTGGTTGCTAGCATCTGCAGCTCAAGAAAAAGTATGCCACTTTTTCCACATAGTGGAAGTTTTCCACATAGCCTTTTAATTCAAATCTCTCCTAAAACTGACTTTATTTTAACACAAAACCAAATAGTGATATTTTTCATAGTAAGGGTGAGGAGAAGCTAACCATCAGTGTTTAGACAGAAGGGATGCAAACTGGATGCATGGAGTTGTGTGCATTCCCTGAAATTCACCTTTAACTTTCCTCCCCCTTAGCAAAGCTGTTTTTTTTCCATGATGACTTTGATCTATTGTTATCTTGTGCATAACCCTGAAAAGTAACACTCCCATCAAAGCCAAGGTGTACATTATAACAGCATAATTGTATGCCATATCCCATCGATCAGTGAAATGACTGCTCATACAAAAGGTGGGTGCAATTTCCCGATTAGTAATTAACATTCTGAATTACCTGAGAACTGTTTATACGTAGAATGTCTGCTAGCAACAGAATGTTTCCATGCTTAGCAGAATCCTTACCACAGATTATCTTCCTCATTTGAAACTAAGATTTTAATTATGAATCAAAGAATTAGGAAATTACACTTTTTTTTAATAGAGGATTTTAGGCAGTTCCTACTTCTCAGGTTTTTTTTGGAGAGAATAGAGTGTCATATGATTAAATTATATGCTGTCATTACTAGCTATAGCATTATGCTTTTGGTATATTTTAAAACAGTGATTTGTAATGTATCTGTACTTAAATATGCTGTTTGGTTTCTTGGAGTTCATGCATTCTTCCTTTCAGACCAAATATAAAGAACATGCTGGCCATTCTTGATATGACAGGTGCAGATTTTTTATGTGTGTGATATGCAGGCTCTTGTTCATCACTGGTGAAAATGCATAGCTAATGGTGGTGACCGTGTTGAAAAATAGCGGTTTGTGGCTGAGTTTTTGCTCTAAAAAACAGGGCTATACTGCTCGTGGAATCTGTTGTAGTTTCCATGGAAACAAATAGGAGGCATTACTTTTGGAGTGACCTGTACACTTTTCTGAATTACTGGTATGTAATATGCAATGTTCAATTTGCAGAAAACCTAACCTTTGGGTTTGCAGTTAGACATGTAGTATTTTTAAACTTCAGCTAAGGAAGAAAAAAAAAATCTCAGTCAAAAACTGTATTTCATAAGAGAAAATTGTAGTGATATTGACGATTTGCCAAAACCTCAACCAGTGACAAAATCCACAGTGTCCTGAAAGAGATGCCTTTGCAAAACCATGCCTTTGCAGATGGCTTAGATTACTGATACTTCTAAACACATTACATTATTCATCCCACTTAAAATTTTGCGAAACTCTGTTGATAAAAAGTGCAAATTTGTCTTACTATCCCAAAATCACAGGAAAAAAATATCACCAAATTCCCGCAATTGTTCCTGAAGGTTTTTTATAGGCTAATAGCTGTTGACATGGTTACATCTTAACGTGACCCTGCATAAAATATTTTAAGAAAAAGAGAGGAAGGAAGGGAAAAAAAACCCATAACTTTCCTTTGTCGATGTGAGTATTACATTTTAAAGTTTTTCTCATATATCTGAAACTCCCAGCATTAAAAGGCTTTAGAGTGCAGAAGAAATGTAGGATCAGATGGGAAATCAGTAAGTCATAGGGATCCTTCCACATCATTTTTTTCATAAAGGATATAAAATAACATGCAATTCCCTATTGGCGCTGAAAATGATAGATAAACAGCCGTAGGCATGGCTTTTCTGTTTCGGCTCTGCAACAGATCGCAGTGCAAGCTACTTGCAATGGAGAGTACATTTGGTCCGAATTCAAGAAAATTATTTCACCTCATGATTTTTGTCTCTGTGGGAGCTCTGTGTGAGGAGTGAAGCCTCTTTCTCTGTTACCTGGCACAAAATATAAAACAGTTACTCTTTTAAAGTGCTGTAAAAGGCCCCACAAACCAACGAATCCATCATTTCAGCCTGGGATTTGACTGTCCTCTGCCTTAGGTCTAAAATCAAGCTTTCCGCCCTCTGCCCCCACGGCTGGGTGACTGACAAGTAGTTCCCTGAAAAGAACTTTTGTATTCAGGCAACATTGATTTAATGATGATTAACACTCCATGCTTCCCACAAAGGGAAAGTAAAAGCACGTGCTGACTGCCTGAGACACTGATATTACCCTTGGAAGACTTTTCATGTGGGGGAGAGAGTCTTCTGGAAACTAGCAAAAAGGGCAGTCTCTGTCTGCTCCCATAACAATTCTCCTTGCATAAGCACTACTCTGTATAATGATGCTATATTTGCTTTTGCTAAAATGATTATAAAAAGTAAACTTTTCTTAGTAACAAGTGCCTGTGTGAAGTAATTTTTGTGATTTATTATATGCTTCAGCCAGATAGCAGGACCTTGCATGTGAGCAAGTGGGATATGAAATTTCAGGAAACTCAGGTTTGTTTAGAGAAAGTGGTATTACAAATAGGGCATGTAATGGGAAGTAGTCTTTTATTTCTGCCTGATCTCAGCTGCTTCCTAATGCTCTATGACTGCAAAGCATACTCATATCAGAATCAGTACAGTAATATACCATATGAGACAGGAAGAGTGCAAAAGCAACTATTCTTGAATTGATTCTTAAATACAGGCTTGCCTATGGTTCTGCATATCTACTAGATAGCTGTTTATCTGTGCCTCTCCATCTCTCAATCCTCGTATCTATGTGCAATGTTTAATTAATTTTCAATTATTTCCAATTATGTAGTGACACTACTTATAAATGATACAGAAGTGAAAGTGATAGATTTGGGCAAACATAATAGCCTGTCAGTCTTCACTAGAAGCTACAATTAAGTCAAAAAGATAAGAAGAGATTACTGTAATTATTTTGACAGTGAACTGATAGAAGTTTGCCCAAGTGACACAGACTACAGAGTACAAAATGCCAGTTGCTTAGGAATAAGTAGCATAAGATGTACTGTTGTCCCTTTGCTCCCTTACTACTTCCTGCTGAAGTTACCCCATAGTTTTATTCTGGGGAAAAAAAAAACAAACAAGTGACTGATCTCCAGGGTCAGGTAAAGCTCTACTCAGTCAAATACTTGTAGTATCCTTAATAAGTAAGAAGGGTCCAGTAAACAGAGATTTGTTCAATTTTGGGCAAGAGAGACATGGACACACTGGAGCAAGTCCAGGAGATGGTTATTAAGATAATGAAGGGACAGGAACATCTCGGATGTGAGGAGAGGCTGAGAGACCTCAGGCTGTTCATCCTGGCGAAAGGAAGGCTTGGGGGAATCTGCTTAATTTGTCTATCTGATGGGGGAGTAAGGAGGATGGCTCTTCTCAGTGGTACCCAGTGTCAGAACAAGAGGCAGGAGGCACAACTCAAAATAAAAGAAATTGTGTTAAGAAAAATCTCCTTTACTGTGAGGGTGAGTGAGCACTGGCACAGATTGCCTGGAGAGGTCACAGAGTCTCCATTCACCCAAAGCTTAAGCAACCTGCACTAGGTGACCCTGCTCTGAGCAAGGGTTTGGGATAGATAATTTCCAGAGATGCCCGCCAGCCTTTGAAGTCGAGTGATTCTGTCTCTGATATCTTATGCTCCCTTTCCCTTCTGTGTAACTGACATTGTGCAGAAGTCAGTTGGGCCTTGTGTGTCTCTAATTCTACAGATTCTTCTAGGATCAGCTGAATGTGAGGGCCTCCTTCCTTCCTCCTTAAGGGAGGTCAGTAGCTCTCTGAAGTCCTTAATCAAGAAAGGCTGTTTAGGAAAGCACTTACCAATTTGCTTGGCTATCAGTGGAGTCACTGAAGTCACAAGATATTTGAAGTGTTGTCTACAAATAATTTCATGAATAAACATCCTTCTGATACAAGATGGACTTAAACTTATTTCTTCAGCTGGGGCCCTGAAATTTTCTTAATCTGCTATGTTCAACTTCTGACTGCGCTCATGGCCTGTGCTTTATCGAGGGTGGGGAAGGCAGTCGGACTGAGTGCTACTCTTGAGATTAATTTGCAACTCTCTTAAAAGCAGCTGTGACCATGATGCCCAGCTTCACAGGCTGAGTTGTAGATAATTGTTCTTGCAGCACTTGTGCTAGCTTCTAATTCATCTCTGGCTGTGCGTAGTTTGATTGATCGAATGCGTGGTTTGGGGAACTGCTGCCATAGAAACATGACATCACAGCTCAAGAACAACTCATGTTTCTATTCCTGTTCTCTGTGGCTGGAATTTGCTGTCTCTGCATGCTCTGTAAAACCCAACTCTGGTATTTCCAGAACTTGCCATCAAGTGATCATTTGTTTTGCTTTCTCTGTGAGGAAGAGAGTCAGGAATAAGTTAAGGTATGATGTGACAGACATCAATAGATGTTTTCTTTGCTACAGTTGTATCAGAGGTCAGTGACTTAAGATACAGTCTGGTCCCATGGAAGATGGGTGGGCATCTTTCCATTTTGTATTACTTTTTCTTTTAATAAAAATTACAGTAGACCATATGTTGGAGGATGTTTGAAGTGTCTATCCATTCTGGTAGGTAGACATAGAGGATGGACTTGAATAAGTTATGTGAGCAAGTGTTCTTCAGGCAAAACAATGCCAACATAGGGCTGAACCTAACCTACGTTAAGCCATCCATGCCACTGAGATTATGGCAAAGCACAGGAATAGATGATGCTTATCCAGTGACACCTAATTTTCAGCTAGTGGAATTTCTGGAAATGGGCATTCTGGTACACACACATGTCTGCAGAACAACAGGATGCCAGGTAAACTATGCCCATGTGCTTTTCAAACCCTCTCTTTTATTTTGTAGTATTGAAAATACTGTCCCACTGCAAAGCCTCTGGAATGCAAAGGGCTATGATGATGAATATTGACCAAAACATGTTGAACTGAACTCTTCTTTTTTTTTCTTTTTTTTACAATGGACTCTTTTTTTTACATCAGCTCTATTTTGCCATCCGCACGCATGAATAATAATGCACGGAAATATAAAACATTCTTTAAAGCTATGCAGATGGAGATGGCTTTTGAAAACTTGTCCTATACTAAATTCACTGCCTTTTTCAGAACCTTCTGGCACTGAATGTTGCAATTGTTGCCCTGCTTGCCAAAAGAAGCTCTAAAGAGAATGAAAAAGGATCTGGGAAGTATTTGTTTTCTTTCCTTATTATATTATCAGCATGTACTTACAGTAGATTTAATATATTCACAACATGCTGTGCATAGGATATAGTTTTCAAGGCATTGCATAGCATTATGAGTATTTGCTACAGCAGTTGCTGGTGCCATAATAGAACTATCTATAACATTCTCAAAAATCATGTCCTTAAGCATATTTGACTCTGGGGGGAATGGAGAATTAAGCATTTCAATGGAGTTGAAAATGAAATGTATAATATTTTGTTTCTCACTTATTGTCCCTTTATGGATTATTGCAGACAGTTCACTATAACTTATTTTACTGATTTTCTGAACGCAGATGAAATCTGAAGCCAACTAAACTAACATACGGATTTCATTGACACATCCATGGGAGGGTGGTCACAACAGAGAAAGGTGGAATTTATGGTTTGGTTGTGATTCTTCATTTAGGGTAGCTATTTGTGTTAAACAATCCTTTGGTCATAGAATCATAGAATCATTGATGTTGCAAAACACTTCTAGGATCATCCCGTCCAACTGACCATGTACCACCAACCAATATAGCCCACTAAATCATGTCCCCCAGTGCAACATCTCCATGCTTTTGAACACATCCAGGGATGGTGACTCCACCACCTCCCTGGGCAGGCTGTTCTAGTGTCTGAATAATATTCAGCATCTAGTCCAATGAGCCCTTTACTGATAAAAGAGGACTGGTGATTACAATTGATCTTACTTCCCGTTGAAAGGAAAACCAACAGGATTTGCCAGGGCACTTTGCACCATGTAAGTACCTTCATCTCACCAACAATCTGGTAAGCGGATGGACACATTTTGTGTCTGAAATGCTTTATCAAACAAAAGTCAAAGTGAGTAACAATACATGTATGCAGAATGTTAAGGAGTTTTCATTGCTATAAAATTATTCAAGCTGCAATTCAGCAAAGATTTTATTTTTAAAATCTCTTGACATTTCCCATGGTATGAAAATTTCTGTTCTGTTTGTCTCATGTACGTGATTACTTATTTCTAAAGAATTTCTCATAGTGAATGGAAAAATTCTGCTACCAGTCCCATATTTTCAGAAATTGAACATTCTTTAGATCTACTTTAAATCTACTTCTTATCAAGTGGCATTTCAGACCTGCGTGCCAAGAAAATTTTTTCACGTAATATTATCATATGGTAGATTCTAGAGACCTTAGCTAGGTTGGGATGACTCTGAAATAAATTTGTTAGAAACAATTCCTAACAAAGCAGTCACAGACTTTTCACTTAAGGCTTGCGAATAATTTCATCAAAATAATTAAGAGTCAAAATATCATGATCTAAGTGAATCAGGCAAGACAAGGAAGTGATTTCTTCCCCATTTAATGTGCAAGCAAACAGATGTTAAGGATTTGACCGAGCAATTTGATAAGCAGAAAGGTTCTAGTCAGAGAGAAAACACACAGACTTGGATACTTAGCATGTAAGCAGTTGGATAGAAAGAAAATTTGATTTTGATGTGTTCTTGTTATGAAATTGCTCGTCATTTCTCCTGGGTTTAATTCTTTCATCCTCGATCGAATGAAGTATGATATTCTGCAAGGGCTGTGTTCTCAGGCTTTCATGTCTGTAGTAATTCAGGATTTCCAAACTGATCTGTGCTTACAGTCATGGATAAATGCAGGCAGAATTTCCTGATACCACACTTGAGAAGCGTCATACTTATCTATATTTTCAGTACAGCAAAGAGTTTTGCTGCTTTTCTGAGTCATCACAAAACCACTGAATGAATAGTGTTAGCAAATACACTTTCCAAAAGAGCTGAAGGAGAGTTTCCCTTTTGGCAAGGAAGCTTGTGGACTTTCTTCTAATTATTTTATTCTTGTAGTGACACGGACTGAACTTGCAGTTACAAAGATGAAAGCAAAAGATTCAGCTTTCTGCACTGCTGTAAGGCAAGCGTGAGGCTGGATGCTGCCTTCCTGCAGACTTGAGCAGAGTGCTCTGCTGCAATGCTGAGATGTCAGCACTGAGGTTAGATGTCAGACTTACCTACCCTGTAAACTCAACTAAGAAGGAACTGTGTTTCCTGACATACACTTTTCCTTCTTTTTAAGGACTTAGTACTTTTTCAATAAAAATAAATTTAATTTGTGGCTACATTTCAGCTCCATTGGTTTGATGGCATAAGTGGAGCAATACCAGCTTTGGATTTAGAGCAGTCGTGTGGCTGCGTCTCTCTCTGAAGCTTTCATGTGGTCTGGTGAGACATTCTTAGAATCCCCAAACATTTTTGAAGATCCTAAGCTGGAGACATTCACAATTCTTCCCTCCCTTTCTACCATTAATCCTTCATGTTTTAACAAGCACTGAAGTTAATACAGCCTACACTCTTTCCTGTCACACTGGGCCCCCCTCCCTCCTTTCTTTCCCTTGAATAAAGCAATCTGTTCTTTCCAGTCCATACTCTTGTAAATCAAAGGGATAGATGTCAACACACACCATAACCAAGTATAAACTTCCTTTTTTTAATTAAACAGGATTTTGACATTTGGTTTCAAGAAGTGTTTCTTTGGTTTTATTTTTTTTTTTTTTTAATATGTGAGGGATGTCAACTGCTTCTATTTTATTTTCAGTAGAAGCTGAATTTTGAATGGTACCGTAGATAATTTCTTGCACAAAATCTTTCAGTTGCTATTTTGTGGTTCAATAGGAAATAATAGGAAAATAATACAGAATGTCTTGTAGTTTTAGAGCTTTACAGTTTAGGCTAACATTTCTGCTGTAGGTTTCCATACATGGAAATCATCTTCTAGGTACCATTTCAAACTTAATTGTGAAAAAAATGTATTTTTGTTGTTACACTCTCTGCCATTTATTTACTATTGCATAACTACTAATCATACTTAGACATTTGTGTGAAACAGAAATATCCAGAATTATATCTGCTAACGCTAACAACAAACAAGATGCTTGGAAGGAACATACTCTCTACTCTCTGTGTACAAATCCATGTATCTTAGCAGCCAGGGCAAAGTCAACAAGTGGAACCAGTGTTCTGATCTGATACCTCTGCTTTTCCATGTTGATTCTCAGCCATTAATCTGACAAGAATAAAGGACTTTATTTAGTATCTCAGTTCTCTTTCACATGTATTTGCTCAGGTAGAAAATATATACAGGACTTTCCTGAGTGCCTGCTGCAGTATAACTTAGTATTTTGGAGGCTAGAAATGCCTGTGAACTCCTCCGATCACTTCTTCCCACTGACAGAGTATTGTTTGGGGATCCATCTGGTGTCAAGTGCAGGCATATGGCACCAGTATGGCAATGCTGCCTACGGGGGTGGTTTCCTGCAGAAGAGGTCTCGCTGTTGCTGGCTATTTAAAGTCATTATTGTTTAGCACCCAGGTCTTTGTGAACTTGTTCAACTGGTGGCTGGGCGGAGTGCCATCTGAATCTACGGACATGAGCACAGACAGCTGAGTCTCTGGGGCCTTGCACACATCAGATGTGGGTACTGAGGTCAGGCTTCTCAGTAAGGAAAATCTAAATGAGTGTCTGTCCTAAGCTTGTGTATCTGTGGTTGAAGGGATATGCCATCATTAATTCAAATCTGGGCTGGATTAAGCTTCTAAAATAAAAAACAGCTCTGCCAACCACTTGAAGAGGGCTTGGGGCCTGTTTAAATTGAGTGCATTGGCATGGATGGAGGGGATGATGGCGGCTGAACAGAGCCATTAGCCTGTCCCCTCTACAGCACTTCTTTCCACACAGGGCAAGGCAGCCATGAGCACAGGTCACCAGAACTGCAGGCGTCTTGAAGGGCTGGACATTTATTTTTCTCTTTGCTGAGACAAGAGCAGAGCCAAGTTTTGCTTTGTTTCTGAAATTACGGTTTCAAATCTCAGTGTGATTCACGGCACAGAGAATTTGGAAAAATGCAGGTGACCAAGCACTGGGGGTTTGCTTGTCTCCTAAAGGTGCTGACAACTTGCAGACACAGGTGTACTGTGGTGCCTAGGAAAAGATGACACTTTTGTCCCCTATTCTACACTGTGGCACAAAACTCCCCAGGAAATTTCCTTGTGACATAAAATTTATCTATGCACTGTGGCCATGTACTGTGAAATTACGTACTTCTGTCCTCTGTGCATGAAGCATAGAGCAGGTAAAATATAGCCAATAGAAAGACTGGGAGGCTTTACTATCATTACTGGAAAGGGCTGTGAGGTTTCCCTATAAAGATGCAGGAGAAGCACAAAGAAAGATAGGCAGTTGTTTTAAAACCCACCCATGTGCTGGTTCCTGCCCCTTTGAAGTCAGTGGCAAAATATTTTAAGCGAGCAAGACTGCTTGAATTTGCAACCAAGATTCAGCCCGGAGGCAGAAGAGGCTTAAGGGAATGCTTTCTGTTGCTCTCCTTGAGCACAGAGCTGTTCAGACAGACTGGAGACCTGTCCGCTGCTTTTTCCTATTAAGGCTAAGAAATTAATGCTTTTAAAGTTCTTAAATGAATGGGCTGGATCTTACAGCCCTTACTCATCTGAGTACTGACATTAACTTTAAGAAAACAATCACTTTATTAAATGCTATGGAGTGGAGTCCTGAAATTGTTAAATTCTAATATTTTACAGAAGTTCTTCCTCAGTAGAAAAATAATATCGACATAATTAAAAGAATGTGAATATTTCATCAGTTGAAGAATGCAAGTTACTTTGGAATGACACGTAAAACTTGGAGCAGTGCAGAGGGCCCAAGTCCATGTCATGTCTGTAGGTTATTTTTGAACTTTATGAAAAACACACTTTAGCAGTTTATATCCTGACCATTCAGCTGTATTCTGGGATTCTGAACTCAAAAACATTCTAACCATGAAAACATGGCATTTAAAAATACTGTCCACTTGGCTTCTTTGCCCAGCTTCAGAGTCTCCCAAGTTTGTTTCAGACAAACTGAGAACTTTGTTGTGGAATGACTGTTTGAATTGGGGTTTCTTAAAATACATATGGAGCCTTGTAGCTGCTGTGGGGTGTACACAGCGGTGTAGCTGTACTATTTTAAAATCATCTGGTTATTTGACTTCATGTAAGAATATCTGTCAGCTTAGTTTTAAGGAATGAGCAGGGTTGATTAAAACAACTCATGAAGCCATTAAACAAAGAGATAAAATGTAGAACATGTGCTGTAGGGTCATTTTAATTATAACGTATGGGGGATCTGTGGAAACCGGATGGCAGCTGCGTTGTAGCTGAGTTTTAAATCTCTTAGTAGCACCAAAGTACTGTTACTCAAAGATATTTTTTTCTTATCTATAAAATACATCCCTTGGAAATGATACTTGGGAACTAGCATTCTTATGACCATAGTGTGATTACTGTTCTTAAGTGCTTAGATAGATAAAGGCTGAAATAAACAATTATATGTGGTCACTAGATATTAGACTATATAACATCACATAAATGTATGAAAAGCTTTAGTAGAGAAAGGGAACAGAGATGCCAAATGAATACCCCTGAAAATTCAGAGAGAATAGGAAAGAAAAAGGTAGTAGCAACTTATTTCATCATCCTGGCAATTTTATTATTTTTGGCCTTATTGGGTCAAAAATACAGGGTTGAATATATTGCTGTATGATGTAAGTATTTCTACTAGGTTATTTTAGCAAAAAAAAAAATCTGGCTTGAAACAACGGATATCAGCCAGCCACATGAATTCAGTAAAAGCTATTTAAACAGCACATTTTCCTTTATTCTTATTAACCTAGTTATAAACATCAAGAGTTGGCATAATTAATCCCAATCCTATTGGAAAGGTTATTAAATCTCCACTGTATGAGCTGAAACCAGTCTCTAGCTACTAGATATCATGACAAGGCATAGTAAGGCAAAATGACCACACATCTGCCCACGTCAAAGTTTTTATAACTCCAGCCGTCCCTGCCAGAGACAGAATCCTCAGCTAGGTAGACACTGGGTCTAGTTCAGTTTGGCAGCTCCTGTATTCTCAGTTCAACAAAGTTTACTTAAATGCCTGCAATGTTTTTTTAATGCAGCTGAAATATATTAATATAGTTAACCCTTTGTCACTGAATTCAGTCGATTCACATATAGGTATATCACCATTTCAAAAGGTCCAGTCATTAAACTACAACAAAGGCTGTTACCAAAACTGGTTGGAAATGATTGGAAAATGAGATTTTAAGAATGTGCCCATTAACAGCGAAGTTAACTTTCTGCAGTTGCCATAGAAGTTAAAATCTTTCTCTGTGGTTTGTAAGCATCGCTAAAACTGCCATGGAAAAATGACATTTGCTTCTGTTTGCAAACTGCCTTTATTAGTATGTGAATTATCAAGAAATCATGCAAATACTGTAACTTTTGCTTTCCAGTTTGCATGAAATAGAGAAAACATCCAGGATCAATTACATAAAAATGGGAAAGAATTCCTTGAAAAGAGAATGGAGGACCTGAAGGAATTACAGATTGTTGCTCTTGGATGTAGCTCATTGGCAATTAAAGGTTCTGGAGATTGTTCCCTTGAGAACTTCAGATGTTGTATGTTATTTTAAAGAGACTTGAAGGAGGCAATTGGGGTAGATGCTCATCTCCATGCTGGCCTGTGGAATACTCTCCCAGATGGCCAAGACAAGTGTTATACCAGTTTGGCTCCTCAGCATCCCCAGTTTAAAGAAAATGTACAAACACAACCCAGCTGTCATTACAAAGATGAAGAAATGCCTCTGCTCAAACTATGTACAGCAAAGTGTGAGTCGCTCTGTTATCAGAAGAAGACCTTTCTGTGGCAGGGAAGTCAGTCATTGATTCAACAAGACATTGCTCACTGGGCAATGTTCTCACAGCAGCACACCTTATGGTACACTTTGTGTGGCCTCTCACAAAACTCATCTGAAATTATCCGAGAGTTAAATGTTAGGAAAGCAATATGGGAAGCAGTATCCCTGCTGGGAAGTAGTGGGCCAGGAGCCTCTCTTGGATTGAAGTCCTCATTTTTGAAAAGGAAATGTAGCACTTTCAGTTCAGTGTCATGGAGAGGTTCTTAGCATCATTCTGAGACTTATCTTATGGTTCATATTTTCCTTAGGACCAACGGAATTATTCATCTTAGGATCAGAATCAGCTCCTTGCGTGTGTCCTGTTGGCTTTAGCAGAATTACTGATGTTCAAGGAATGTGAATAAGGGTCATGCACTGATTCTAAAATTCAAAATACTAATTGCAGCAGGAGGAAAACTGAACATGACTGATGAAAGTAACCTCTCACTCTTCTTCTCTACCTGTTTTACTCCAGTCCTCTGTGATGTCTGTCTGTTTTGCCCGCTTTCACCCAAACCTGGTTGTTGGTGGAACATACTCTGGCCAAATTGTGTTGTGGGATAATCGCAGCCACAGACGAACTCCTGTTCAAAGAACTCCCTTATCTGCTGCTGCTCACACGGTAAGGACAAAAATCACTTCTTCCCTTTCCTTAGAAGAAATAATCAGCAGAGCAGCGAAGATGTGTAGTCATGTCTGCAGTGCTGGTTGCTACACAGATAAAACATAAATGTGGCCCTTAAAAAGAAAGAAGTGGATGACAGAGGTGTACAACTACCTCCTGTGTTAAGCCATCCCACTTGATATGGGCAGGTCGGGTGATTGTCCTCCTTTATGATGAAGATGACAGGAGCAGTTAAAACATTCAAATGAGGCACCTATGTGATTCTTGCTCTCCATTGCCTGCCCAAGTCAGGTTACTGTAGGGACTGTGTGTCTGCCAGTCAAACATGCAGGCAATTTGAATCATTTATTGTTGACTACTTGTGCAAGAGTTTGTCTCTTGAAACAGATTAAGCACCTGCAATGATCTAACAGAGTTCTGATAAGTAAACACTTGTGCTTTTAAGAGTGTGGGGCAACTGCTTTTGTTTTACAACAGAGAAATCCCTTTTCCAGCCTCCTATTCCAGACAAGACCATAAAGCAGAGCTTGTAGACTGAGGAGGAGTTTGTTTCAACAGGATGCTATGGAAATGCATTTCAATGACACACAAAGATATCTGCAGATATAATGATAATTGCACAGGGCTCTGGTGATGTCTAGGAGATAAAAAGGCAGAACAGTACAAAATATTTGAAAAGGAAGAGAGTTTCTCCATACTCTAAAGATTATGTCTGTGGTAGAAGATGTTCTTATATTGCAAAGTACCCATATTGTGCTAGAGGAAGAGATGAGCCTGGACTGCCTACAATCTGTAATAGGGCTGACCTTCACTCCACCCTGCTCTGAGCTGCTGAGCATTCTTCAGCTCTCCTCCTGGAGAGTTTAGGCTCAGAAAGCTTCTTCATATGAGCTGGAAGTTTTACTCTGTGGGTAGTAAGGGTAACTCAGTCTTGGGACTGAGTTTGGGGCCATTCCTGAGTGGGAAGTGGAAAACAGACGCTTAAAAGAGGAGAAAGATGTAATAAAATAAGAACACAGAAAAATTTTCAAGTTTCTTATGTTTCCTGAACATAACACAAAGTTAAGTTGTGTAGTCCTAAACTACACAAAGTCTGAAAGATACTAATCTTGTTCTTGCAGAAAGAGGGATCAGAAAACATGATTGGCCATTTGTACCTCCAGCATCTACATTTCTGTGATTCTTAGCTTTGGAATTTGCAGATCAAGATTCAGCTTTTATTTGACTATGACAACGTAATCCCTGGAGTTAAAAGACAATGTCTAAAGGCCATGTCATATGAATAAAGATTCAGTGCAGGGACACTATTATGAAAGCATGTTTCTCATATTAAAAAATGACAGGTGTGCACAGACATGCTTAGTGGGCCAGGCAGTACAAATATTGTTCCTTAAATTTCCACTATCATGAATGTTGATGTAATAATTTAATGATCTGTGCCATGGGTTGCAACTTCAACATTGCTTTTCATTTCCGTGATGTTTTTGCTCATTTTATCACCAGTAGTGGTGTTCAATTTGCATGAAAGGGAACAGTCTCTCCTGGAAGTGCAATTTAGAGATGTAGTAGACCAGAAAACTAATGGCAAGAAACTGACTATCACTGAAAATTGAACAACTGGGACTCAAAATCTAGTGGAAAAGAAAAGATTAGTGGGAAGTAATTTGTTTACATTCAAAAATGCCTAAGACAAAATTGTACCTCCTGGAATTATATATTAAAATAGTTTTATTATGTAGAACAACATATGAAGTTTTGCTTCTGACAAATAAAAATAAATGACTTTTTGTTGTGGATGTGCACTTTATATGCTGTTGCAGATTAGTATATATAAGTGTTTATACAGTCTAGCATGAGGAAGCATTATGTTTTTAAGGAGTTATCAGATTTTACAATAAAAGAGTACTTAATTTTTGCTCATATTGATGAATCACTTACCTAAACTGTAAATGAAGTCTTGGCTGCAAAAGGCTGGCTTGAAAGGTTTAACTCAACTCTAGTGTGGCAATATTACTTTAGCAATATTACTTACTAGCTAGTGTGTACTGCTAGCTAAGTGAGTTGAATAGTCAGTTTTAATTTGAACTTATGCAATATATGGGGGAAAAAAAAGGATTTTTTTTCTTTTTGTTCCCTCACTTTGCTTATTTGAAACAAAGAAAGTATGTTGTCATCACCAACTTAAACCTTCCTTAAGTTAAGTCTCACTGATTGCTGCTTGGATTCACCAGGAAAGAGAGTTCTACCCACAGCTTATTCACTAATTTCCTTTCACACCCACCACACATCTGCACTTGGGACAACAGGAAATTTTAATTAAGACAAAACCCTTTTGCATGATGATTTCATTTCCAAAATAAATAAAAGCAAGCTGGCAGCAACTCTTTGAAAGGAAGGAGCCTGTATAGACTTTCTGTTGCATATAGTTGGTTGTCTTTTCCATCCATTTTCCTTATGTCTTTTCATTTCTGCTGTGAGTTTTATTGTGCATGAAATTGATAGTTGGCAACCCTGATTAATGCCAGACCTGGCACACAGAGGTGCTGCTGGAAGGACATGGCTGCCTCTCTCCCTTCCCCCGAAATATTGTAGCTACTCCACTGGGTACATTAGCTCCCTGCCACCTACGTCCTCACCCCATTGGCCTACTGGAGGTTAAACACCCATTAAAAAATAGGACTGTGTTTATTTTGCACGTCATTATGTGCTAATCATATTTAGCAATGTGGTAATTAGCTCACCACTGAGGAGCATGAAGGTCCATTGCAAGAGGGTAATAGCATGAGAAACATGCTAGGGATAAACTGGGATCCTGCACATTATCTGATGTCCATGTGATGATTTGAGGGGGGGGGGGGAACAGCTCCTATGACAGTCTTGAGAGAGAGAAAAATCAGCATCAGAGTATACCTTGCAATTTAGTGCTCTCTGATGTGTACATGTGGCCTCTAAGCAAAAGCACCATTTTGGGAGTAGTTGCTAATGAGTCCATCTTTGGTGCTGTGTGCATGCACTGTATGTCCAAATTCCACCCTGTTTGCAATTACAGCCAGGGCATTTATTGGGCCTGTTGTGCTATCAAACCTGATAGCTAGCCAGTGCTAGCTCTGCCTTTCAGTACTCACTACATAGGTGAACTGCAGCTGGATCATCAAGGAATCTAAAACAACTGCCAGTTCTGTCATTCATTTCAGTAGGAGAAAATGCTAGTTTTCTACCCCTATGTGGAGTTGGATTAGAAACTGTAAGGCATCTCTTCTGAGCTTTGTCCTGATTTTAATTGAATAAGGAAATTATTCATGAAAAGTAATTTTTCTTCTTACAGACACAAGTCTCATCTGTGCAACAGGCAGGGAATTACAGTTTGTCTTTGGTTGACTTGTGTGTATGTCTTGCTCTAATTAAGCAGTATCACTTGTAGTGGTCAAAGAAAATAAAATCTCATTTCTCAGTCTGATTGATTATTCACTGTGGAAATTGCTGAACTTGAGCCATCCCTCATATGTCACCATCACATATCAGATGACACTTCAGGCTGAAAACGTTAGCAGGTTTCTTGGAAAATGAACAGATTGAATTTCATTACTGTATGCTAAGTGGAATTTATCTTTCATGGACTGATCATACTATGAGGAACTAGGTGTAACACCCTGAATTTAGTCACTCCACAATTATAATGACAAATCTAAAAAGGTGTATTGGCCAATACTGGAGAACAATGACGGACTAGTTTTCATTTTTATGTTGAAGTACATTTGCAAATATTTAGCATGCAAGCCAAATTCTGGAAGAGTTCAAGTTTTACACAGCTGTTTTCTTCAATAAAGTTTTCATTTTGATTCCATTTGGATGATTTGCCTCTTTCTGCCAGTTATTTTCAGTGCTGAAAGCCATCAGTAGAATGATACATGTCCCTGTGGGTGAAATCTCATCCCATAATTCAGTATTTTCACAGCATTACCTAGCTGAGTTATTTTATGATGAGGAAAATGAAACATTGAAAACACTTCCATGTCCATAACACGACTCTTAGAATTGAAATTTAAAAAAGAAGTTAAAGTCCTATATGGCAAGAGCCAGGTCCTGTATTTTCCAGACATTATGTGACTACTTAATCATTCTTTACAATAAGATATGAGATATTAGAAATGTGTTTTGAATATGTGAGAATGTCTCTCTGACTTCCAGTGTTAATGTGTTTCCAGCATCCGGTGTATTGTGTCAATGTAGTTGGAACACAGAATGCACACAATCTCATCACTGTCTCCACAGATGGCAAAATGTGCTCCTGGAGCCTCGACATGCTCTCAACTCCACAGGTGGGTTTGTTTTCACCTATACAGGAGAAAAATCACCTTCAGTACAAGAGGATACCTGCTTAATGGAATATAGCTCCTAAAAGCCAAAACCTCACATCTTATACAAACTAAAACCAGTGGATGCGCTTGAAAGAATACAGCTTGCTTCCAGCAGTCTCTGCTAAAAGCCAAAACCCATTTCCTTTACCACAAATCATATAATTATTATAATACTTTAATACATAGGTCAGTTTCAAGTGAAAATGAAATAATCCATTTTAAAGCATGGTAATTACAGAAGTTGCCTGTGGTATAAATTGTACTTACTCTACAGTGTTGTTTAACAAATATGGACTAGATTGCACTGCCTCTGAACACACCCTAGGCACTATGGGTTTCCAAGGCACAAAGTCTGAAAGCTTACTTTGTTGCCTGCTTTCAGTATTTAAAAGAAAAAAAAAAAAAACCAACAATGCAAATCAAAAATTTTAGAGCCAACTCCCCCCCCCCCCCCCCGTCTGGAATGTTTGTTGCTATTGTTTTCTCTTCCCCCTCCTACCCCCTCTTTGTATCAGAAATGAAAGGAAGTCCAGGAAAATTGTCCAAACCACTTGTGATTATAATAATGGAAACTAAACAAAGATTCTGGTGCTGAAGAGGCCCTATGGAAAGTGTTATCTTTCAGAGGAGTAGTACATTTGTACATTTTCTGTTCCAGCATATCACTGTTTTCTTTATAAATATCATAGGATCTGATCTTGTTTGAAAATGCTGACTAGGAACTCCTTTTAATGATTCCATTAATCATCCATTAATTATGCATTAATGTGCAATTACTCTTGAGTTATTTGCTTTTTAGTGTTGACACAAGACGTGGGACTCCTCTCCTCTTTAGCCATCTAAAGGTCCATGTCAAGTGCAAGCTAGTCATTTGAGTTTCTTTTACATTTAATGTAGAGAGAAACCAGCACTTCTAGAAGACAACTCAGCCCATCCCAGTGTGAAATATCACTTTAGATATTCTAGGGTACAGAACTGTACTTACCTCTTAGGATATAAGTTGCTTCTGGAACTCATCCATCTAATTCCCTACTCAGAGTGAAGCCATCTTCAAAGTTTGATCATGTTCCTCGTGTTCCTCATAGACATTATGGGTCTGGTTGTTATGTCCTGGTACTATGAAAAACTGCTGCAGTTCTGGAAAAGAAGGGGCATCTAAATTGGCGCAGACATCTGTGTTTAGGAACTTGAATCCTTTGCCCCATTTCTCACTTAAATGTAGAGAAGAGAAATCCTTGTGTGTTTACATACTGGAATACTGAATTTTCAAGCAGAGATTTGTGAACATTTCAGTTTCAGAACTTCATCATTCAGATGGAATTTCTCAGATTCAAAACTAGCTTTCAGCAAGGATGGGAACACACCCCGTGTTACACTGAAATTCAGTGCATGGCTCACGGTGATCTTAAAAAGAAGGACATGGGGCTTGATGTCAAGCTGCATATCTTAGCTTTACATTGAGTGGAGCAATATTGCTGATTTGCATTGGTTTGAAACTTTCCAAAGACACAGATCCAGAGCACTCATGTACAGCCATGGTGTAGGCTCTGGAGGAGATTCCACCGCAATATCTGGCCATAACCAAAGACACTAAACAATGATCTTACCCCGGAAGATTTCTGTAGAAATATATGGTCCGCAGGTGCTCTGCCAATGCATTTTCCAGGTCTTATTTTTCCCTTTTAATAGAAGCAAATATATGTGAAAGTAAAATATAAATCAAGCAAAAGTATTTCTCTATGGATTTGCAGCCCTCTCCTCCCATAAGGACACCCACTTTCTTCAGCTACAGCAAAAACCCCTCCTGATAAAAATGCTATAATCTTTAGCCCAAGAAGAATAGCAGCTTAGGCGTTTAAATGTAGAAAGCACACACACTTATACAGATGAAAATGAAAATTATTAAATCATTCAGGCCCTTTGTGGGATTCTTGGGTTACACCATTTAGGCTGCACAACCAGAAAGTTTAGAGTTGTGCAAAATCTGCTCGAAACATATGCATCTTGCAGCCGCCACAAACTGCTCATGCTGGTTGTATTTGAAATATACAAAAATGAGTATGCTGATTTACTTTGAAATATGGCTAGAAAATGAAATTATGCTTGCTGGTTTGTAGCTTGATGGTGGGATCCAGAGAAAATATTTATGATTAGCTCAGAAAATCTCTGAAGAACACTGTTTAGAATAGCAGTAGTGATATGACGCTGACTTCTGAATTTTGTTCTGCATAGGGACAAATGTCACTGTCTGATAAATGCCTCAGGTGCATGTGATATTACATGTGTTTCCTGACAAACAACTGATTTTAAAAAATGTTTGTAAGAAGAAGGGTATTTTTTATTAGAGCCTGGGGCTGGCAAGTATAGCCATTAAGGTATTATCTTTAGTTTCTGCACCATTAGATTTTAAATTCTCACCTGTCATCTCTGCCTGATTTAAGATGATGTTCCAGAGACCAGTGCCTTGCAGCCGCTCTGAAACATCTGACACAGCATCAGGGATGGCAGGAGCAGTGCATCCTGGTTGTGACATTGCATCTTCTTCTATTGTCCATCACAAAACCCTTAATTCTATGACTGGATTAGATGATTCCTTCTTCTTTTCTTGGTACTCTGTGTAACATTTAAAAATGAATTAGCAAAACAAACAAAACAACAACAACAACAAAACGACCCAAACAGAAGGACTGCTGCAGAGTAATAACAAAGACCTGTTTTGATAGGAGAGCATGGAGCTGGTGTACAACAAGTCCAAACCAGTGGCGGTTACAGGAATGGCTTTCCCAACCGGAGATGTCAATAACTTTGTTGTTGGCAGTGAAGAGGGAACAGTCTACACAGCCTGTCGTCATGGAAGGTGATTTTAAGCTTTTTGTACTTCTGTAACATTGTCTGTGCTGGCATGAGGTAGCCATGTGTGTGGAGTGTGTTTAGTTTTTTTCCCTTGGATGAGCAGCATCTGTGCTGGGACAGGACTAGGATGGGAGCAGCCCAGCTTCATGCGTCTGTGTTACTGCCACGCATTGCGTGCTTGGCCCACCTCTCTGTGTAGTCTGTGGGGAGCACCAACTGCTGGAAGGGTTGACTTCTCTTGCCTTTTTGAGACATCCGCTTGAAGAAGAGATGACTGGCACCTTGGAAATGCCTTTTTCTCAGCCGTGATTATAACGGAAGCCTAGAGTGCTGACTGAGGTGTAGATGTGTCAAGGCAGGTTGTATCAGGCCCTAGGAGACAGTTTTGTTGCACGGTAATCAAACTTATACCACTTGTAAGAAATGGTAATCTCCTTTATTTTTTACCATTTTCAGTTTCATCTTCAATCTCCACAGGCAGATTGCAAAGAAAAGAAGGATGCCACAGATATGTCTGTGTGTGAGAAGGAGAGCATATGAAGCCCCGATGCATGGGCAGAGCTTGTCTGGCTTACCCACGCAGGCTATTAGTACAAGACCTGATGAAATGACCTGGGAAAAGCTTAGTTGGACAAATACTTTCAAGTAGCATTTGGAATGATAGTTGAAACACTGTTTTTCCAAGTGTAAGATGCACCTCCTAATGACAAGGGTCTGACTGCTATGTGGTTAAACGCTGATCTTTCCACTTCTAAAGCTAGGAAAATGCAAATTCACTTCCATAATTTAAACAGGTTCCTTATTTTTCACCCTGTAAACTTTCTAAGGCTGCAGTTAAGAGCAAGGAACTCTCACCACAGGCCTCTGCAGAGATCAATTCCTTGTGTTTGGTACAGTAATCTGCAGGGTGCTTGTGTGCTCTCAGCTTCTGGTAGCAGTTTCATCCTCTGGGATGCTTGAGTGGCTTCTGTAAAGAGCAGGCTATTTCAGTGATAGATCTAAAGCTGACCTCCCACTTCAGTAGTCTTCAGATTCATGTTACCACAGTCCGTTTTCAGGGACAAAATATACATTGACAATGGTTTAACAGTGTTTTAAGATTGTAAGGCTTCTATTACACATTCTTAATATTGTACAGTCACAGTTTTACATATATTTTCTTCAAAATGATTTTTATTTAAAATGTTTTTTTACTTTACTCTGCTGACTACATTGCAATACTGTGTCTGTTCAGGCATTATGCTGGTAGGCTGTGTGGTGGCTGCTGGCCTGAATTAGTTTTTGGCTGCTGGGATAAATGGAGCATGCCCAAGGGCATTTCTCACTTCTGATCTTTCAGATGTGCCTGGTTTGTTCCTCACAAAAGAAAGACAACGGATTTGGCATCATTTGCTTACAGGATGAGCAAAGCTGCCCACTTTCTTACCCAGATTTGTTCTTTTCTTTCCTATTCTAGCCCCACTCTGATGAAATGCATATCTTCCTATCTTCAGAATGACTGCAATACCTGCTCGTGTGAGCAGTCCCTTCACATTTTGTGAAAAAGGATTTGCTTCCTTAGGGACATGACTGACTGCTGTGCAAAGTTATTTTAAATATTTGAGAGAAAAAGAATTGCAAATGATATGTCATTAGCAACTTCGCATTTTCATTTTAATGGTTATTCCTCGTAATAATAGTGTACTCAGATGTATACGATGTAGTATAATTATAATTTCTAATTACTTTATAATTATACATACGTGTTATTTCAAGCTACAGTAGTAGACAGTGTATGTAGAAGTCAGTAATGCGGGTCTTCAGAAGGAAGAGGAGCTGTCTCCCTGTGCTGGATCCTGAGCACTAAATGTGCCCGCAGCAGTGAGCTGCTGCAGGAAAGGCCTTGCTGAAGGGAAAGAACTTTGCAGGTTAAATGGAGCCTTAGCAGGAAACAGGATTCTAAGAGTAAAAGAAAATGATGTTAAAACACCACATGTTAACTCACATTCTGAATGTAAATGTCTCTTCTTCCTGCAGTAAAGCCGGCATTGGTGAAATTTTTGAAGGCCACCAAGGACCTGTCACAGGAATCAATTGCCACATGGCAGTGGGCTCAATTGACTTTTCCCATCTCTTTGTCACATCATCATTTGACTGGACAGTGAAGCTGTGGACCACAAAGGTGAGAAAATCAAGCTGGAATGTGATTGGTAATGCTACTTGTGAAAATGCCATTGTCAGAAATGTTTCACTTAGAACTGATTCACTGAAAGTCTGTGCTTAGAAGAAGTGTAGCATTAAAATTGTAAGTGAAATGCATACCCAGTGTAATTATGTCAGCCATCTTTGCCAAGGAGCCTACGCTATAAAGGTAGTTTCAGCTGGCTTGCTCTTCAGTATTAACCTCAGTGTTGAGCAGTTTCACTAGGAAAGGAGAATAGGATGTATCGTAGTAGCAGTCTCAAACAGTTCATCTAGCACTCCTTGTGCAGGCTGAATTGCAAGGCTAATACGGTGCTCCATGACAACACAACAGCAGGAACACTTTCTTCTGATGAAGCAACAGGGAGGCACGTGTACGACAGTGCAATCAATATCCTTCAAGAAAATCATTGCTGTAGGAGGCTATGGTAGCTAGAAAATATAACACATCCCTGTGACATTAGACACCAATGGCTAGGAGCGGGGAGGAAATACACGCTGCTACATTCATGACTTTTGTGAATCTCTTGCTGACTGCTCTGTGAATGTGTCTATGTCACCTCTTACCTGGTGAACAGTGGAAATGAGTACCCAGGCTTGTAGAGCTTTGAATACTCACACTCCATCTAAGTATGTGTAAATATAGGCTAATGACATAGTGACTAAAAACTGCAGGACAGTTTAAACAGATCAACCTCACTGTGCAGCCTGAGTGGAATAACAGAAGCGAAATACCTAACATTTAAGTCATCTAAACAGTTACTTTTGTCATACATCAGAACAGAGAACTGCATTTCAAACACCGGGCTTCTGTCTTCATCATTTCTTTATGTCTGCGTTTGGTTCACATCTTGAGCTGTATCCAACAGAGCTCCAGTGCTGGAAGTTGACCCCAATCAGGAAATATCTCTGTGTGTGTTCCTCAAAGGCATCAGGGCTTGGAGATGCTGCAACAGATGCACAGCAAATGTAAACACAAAATTGATCAGAAGGAATCATGTGGCTGCCTTGTTCTGGAAACAGAAGCATGGTTACCTAGATGATAACTTGAATCAGCCTCTGTGGTGGCTTGAAAATGCATTTGTTAATAGCTTGATCCAGTGCGTATGCTAATTAATAGGTACGTTTGCATGATGAGCAATGATCACAGCTGACAGTTTTCTTTGAGCATTACAGGTTTTGAGCATTGCATACTTGATGAGAGGAGGGTACATGATTTACCTGATTCTCACCAGAAACAGCATTGAATCCAGCCTTAACCTATGCAAAAGTGATAGTGAAGGCTGGTTATGGGCAGGCTGGGATGAATCTGGGATCAGTCCTAGGTGGTAAATATTAGAGAAGGCTGCAGGATAATTCAGTGATAGAGAGCTTCCTCAGGCTGATGAGTCTGGTGTCTGAGATGAGGGTATGCTGTGCAGTGGCAATGGTGGCAAGAGTGTATCAGATGGCTGAAGCTGAAGTAAGAGGAAAAGAATTTGTGGGTACTGGGTAGAAAATGAAATGTAGGTACTGAAATACCTGCATTCCAAATATACATGTCCAGAAAAGTTTGGCATAAGTATCAGACCCTCAGCTTGAGGCTGAATATTTCACTAAGGATCTCATCCTTCTGCAGTGTAGAGGAAATTATATTAAGCTATGAGAAGGCATGGTTTTTTATTTTGAATGCCTGGGTTTTTGGAAGTTCATGACAACATTAACACAGCATATTTTGGACATAAAGACACTGCAGTTAGCAGTACATAGTAATCCTTGTGGAATACTTCATTGCCAAAACGGTTAGGTCAGATGCTGTTCAATTCAGTCACTTTTCAAAGAACTAAGCAATTTAAATTTTTAATACCTCATCTGGCAAGATGGACTTCCTGAGAAAGCTACTTGACCTAGCTGATGGGAGCAGGGATGTGCATGTGACACCCTGCGGCACAGCTATGAGCTGGAAACAATATTGCTGTACTGGATCCATTGGTTTCTCCTGGAGCAGATCTGAGCAGCAATAGCAACTCTAGGCTGCTGCACTGCTAGCCTCTGTGTTGTGCAGAACTACTCTGAGGTTCTGGACAATTTTGTGAAATGTAATGTTTTCATTTTCTTCCAATCTGTCTATTGTAGAAATTTCTTTCCATATTATCTCTTGACTGTAGTGAGAACATACTTTGGGCTCTCTTTGTTCCATTCCCATAGACAGGAGCCAGTCCATCACTAGATATTGAGCAAATACCTCAACATTTTTGATTATCTGAAAAAAATAGCCTATTAATATGAAAATTTGAGTGATATGGCTGGTTTATGAGAGTTTATTCAGACTTCTTTATTATTACTATTATGCCTTTGATTTCTTATTTGCAAATGTAATCCCTCTATCAGCATACAAAGCTGTATCGCTTTCTGGCTCCTACCAGTGATGTCTACCTAATCCTGTGCACATTGTCCTCTTCTGTTGTGGAATTCAATTCCTTTCTGTTTCACAGGTTCAGAGTCAATGTCCAATTGAAAAGTGAACCGTAAAAGCTCTGTGTTTATATTGCCTATTGAGTGGTGTAGCACCCTGGGGTGCTTACAAGAAAGGCACTTTCATAGCAGGCATTTGACTGACAGATTGAAAGCCCTGCCTCCCTTAAAAACTCTGCATTGACATTTTATAATCTGTTCTTGCAGTTAACACATTTTTCATCCCAACACAGTTCAACCAGGTGACTGAGAGTAAGGTTTCTACTGAAGAATGAAGGTATGGTAGATAACACTAATAAAGGGTTCCCATTATCACTCATCATATTAGCCAATAATTAGATCCTTGGGTAAATAGTAAGCAACCAGAAGCAGTAGAAAAACAAAAATGTAATTTGCGAAGATAGCCACTTGATAGCCAGGGCATTACCTGGTTCCTGATGAAGTCAATAGAACTTTCAGTTTGAATTCGTGCTACACCACATAAGCAAGTCTTGATGCAGAGCCATCAAAGGAAAGTCCTGATGGGAGATGTCTGTGGAGCTCTTCCCTACAATGCTTTGAAGAGGTAAAGTGCTAAGTGGAAATACTAAGTGTTGCTAATTAATTAAGCACTAATCCTCATGAACAAATAGCATGAGGTTAAATAATGAAATGTAAGTATTATTACAGCAATTGCTGTGCAGAGTGGGAATTTTTAGATATTGTGTCAAGGGACAGGAGGTAGCTTGGAACTGTTAAAGCATAGCAAAACAAGCAAGTTTCAGTTAGTGCTTAGAAAATGGCACATTTGCTACTGAGAGAGTTAAATAACAGTCCAGTTAAAGAGATAGCTTGTGTTAGTTTTTCCATCCTTCACATATCTCTTTTATCCTTCCATTGATGGTAGATACTAATGACTGAGTTTTTCTCCTCTCACATCTAATATCTAAGCCATGCTCAGATGGACAGCTAACTAAAAGACAGATTGGAATTACAGTAACAGTACTGCTGTATCCCTATCCAAGCTTCCCTTTTTCTTGCCTAATGTTAAGAAATGATGGCGAGTGCCATAATCAGGCAGACAGAGATGAGCAGACTGGTAGTAGAACCACTGCAAAACCACCAGCAAGGACTAGTTGAGTCAGAAGGCTTGTGTGCTTTCCTATACTACTTTTGTGTCCCTTCTCAGTTTTGCCTGACTGGCATGTGCATCAGTGGTAACACCCTTCCTAGTCTCTCCCCTTTGTCTTCTCGTTCGTAAGCTCCTCTCTTTTGGTGTCTTCTGTCCCAGTCTGCAGTCTGTTGTGCTTTTTGAGAAACCATATTTTTGAGAAACCAAATTCATGTTTCTGGTCTATGTACTTTATGTAAATTTCTGTATCTTCTCTAACTTTTCTGTTCACTCATTATCGTGGTATGAATCAGTCCTCCTGACACTTGGAATAAATGATTCTAACTTGTACCTTCATACCTTCCTACCAGCATCAGGCTTCAAATACCATTGCTCTTAATTTGATCGTTTAACACCATTTCCTTGGAGGTCAAGCAGAAACCTCTCACTAGAATGTAAAGAAGCAAGTGTGGTTTTGTTGTGAAAGATAAGTAGGAATTTTACCTCTAACTCCTAACCTTTCCCTAAAAAGCCTGGCTAATAGGAACTGTTGGGATCAGCTTGATAGAACTTACTGTGACGAACAATAGTGCAGCAGAATGAATCAGCGCATTACATGACTGTGTGGATTAGTCACTAAGAAAACAATTCACTCACAAACAGGCAATTTTTGAGCTTTACAGGGTCAAGTTGTCACTTTTTGAAGATTAAGAGTTACTATTTTTTGCATTACAAATACCACATATCAAGGTATCTGGATCCTGGATCAGATATTTTCTAGTATAATTTCAATTGCATTCAGTGTGCATGTTTTGTGTTACAGATAGCACTGCCTGAAGTTAAAGATCCATGTAGAGATATCATCGAATACTGTTCACGATAAAAGGACAGTAAACTTAGTGAACTATTGCAACAACTTGGTATATTCTTCCTCATGAAAATTGTTTTAACCGTAATTGAAAATGGTGGAATTCATGACTTGATACAGTCAAGTTCCATGGTGATTAGAATGGATCGCTGATTAGAGACACTAATGTCAGTGGTTAACAGTAAGGGTTATTTCCTCATCTTAGGGAAGATGTTCCTCTTCCACTGAATGTGCAATTATTTACAAAGAGCTCCATGAGAATGTTCTGTAAGACCGTGGTTTGGCACCGAGCCATGCTGCAAAGGACTGCCTGAGTAAGGTTGAACATGTGTCTTCCCTAAGGGAAGGAAGTGCTGTGATGATCTTCCCATTTTGCTCAGAGCTGTATCTTGTGTCTATGAACAACTTCGGATTCATTGAAAGTAGGATCTTCTTGGAGTAAAGCTTTGATTTTAATGTGCTGACGCTTCCTGATGAAAACCAGTTCTGTCCAGCTGGGGCCAGCCCTGCTTCTTCAGTTTGTAACAGGAGCAGAGTGGTTTCTGCCAGCAGGATGGACTGGTGAAATGCAGAGGCTTCATAAAGGACCCGTTTGGTGGCCTCAAAGTGGGTGCTCCTATGTAGAACTAGGGAAGGCTGAGGGAGGGCGGAAGCATGCTTGAATAGAACTCTTATGTACCAGTCATTCATATTTTTTGCTTAATCCAAAGCAAAAATATTTTGACATTCTTTCAGACATTATTCATGTACCTTATCTTGTAAACACTTAAGTGCAGTTTTGAGATGGACCTGGTAAAATTTATAAAGTATAATTACTTTCAGTCTTGAGTGCATCCACTCTAAACTTTCCAAAATTTGTTGGGTGGTGTTTAGTCTTCTCACATTAGCACATGAGGCACATTAGATCTGCCTTACTGCATATGAATCCATTACTACTTAGAACTTCCATACTTCGGTTTCTCATTTAGCAGTGCATACATTTTAGATACCTCTCTTGGAAGTACCATAACTTCTCTCTACAGAGAAGCCAAGATCTGGTAGTTATAGATAACCAATTTGTGGAGATTTTGATGGCTTTCTTGCATTTGGACAGCTTTGGGTCTTATTTAAACTGCAGAGTTTGTCTTCTTAGCTTCTCACAAACCACCATCAGGATGGAATCAGCCTCTCTATCCCTTGCCACACACGCACAACTACACCTTGCATCAGAAAAGCTAAAATGCAAGCTGAAGAAAGCCAGGGTATGCTCTGATAAGATGCGAAACCAAACTACAGGGGTATTAGGACCTCTGGCTTTCTGCACCATTCACTTTGCTGAATCTGGATGTAATCTAAGTCTGTCTTTGGTGCCATCTCTCTCATTTGGTCCATCTCAAAAGGAGCCAAAGAGTTTAGGGTGGCATATAACTAACATCAAGAAGAAAAAGAGGAAAAGAAATAGTGCACTAAAACTTTAGTCTATTCTGGGAATAGGTAGACTGAATATAGACTCTTTTCCCTCTTACTCCTCCCACTCTCCCATTTGTTTTATGTGAGGCTCAAATGTTTAGCTCAGTGGACTCTTTAGCCCCTCTTATTTTGGACATGTGGCTGGAACAGTCCCCCACATGTTGGATTACAACTTGGAGCCTCTTCTTGAATGTGCTCATAAGGCCATCACCTGCCTTTGACAACACTACATTTCCAGTGCAGGCTTTTCTCTTTGATAAAAGCAATTTAAATGACTAATCTGATTAATCACAGTCCAAATGCTAATTTTATCTGATTAGAGGGGAAAACAAAGGGTAATAAAATAGCATGCTAAATTTCATGGCAATGGTCTCTCTGTGGTGTGAGTTCAGAATTTTGAGTTTTGTCCAAAAACAAGGCAATGAATGAATTTGCTTCAGAGCTCGCTTTCTGTCAAAAGGCCAAGCTGACTTGGGGAAGAGGGTGGGGTTGCCTGTTCAGACAGGATTTTTTTAGTTTTTGCCCTTTACCTCTGGAGCCAGAGGTCTGGCTCTCATCCAGCTGCACAAAAAAAGATTATGGTCTTTTCTAGGTAATTTTAAAGAGTAAAACCAAAGTGAAGTCAGGTGGTTTGAAATCAGCCCCAAGTTCTTCACATTAAATACTTCTCATGATTTTGGTATTCAGTGTAGCCATATTTGAAAAGTGATAGGAAAATACTCTTCAGCTGGCTGACATATTTCATTTGCTCATGCCAGCCATGCCTCTTCTTTGTGAAACATTTTGTGATGAATGGCACACACACACAAAAAAGTCATCTAAAATACCAAGGCTGTTTTTCCTGGGCTAAGCTTTATTTCAGAAAGCCCTAACATAAATCCAGCTGCAGCCAGTGAAAGCATTATTTGCAAACGGAAAGTAGAATTTGATTTCAGGAGTTCATATAATCTGTACAAAACAAAGTCATGATTTCTTTTTCCCTGAAATCAAAATGCAAGCCTCCCACTGACTGTTCTGTTGCAGAATTATATTGAAGGATCAGGCTCACATGCAGCAGCAAACCATTTCAGGAGAATTATCAACATATAAAAGCCAGGATTTTTTCACTAATGGAAATTTTCTCCCACCTGCTTCATGCAGCAGTCCTTTCTCTGCTATGTGAGAGACTTTTGTTATCAGGAAAAAAGGGGACTGTATTCAAAATCCTACAACATGGAGTTCTCTTCAGTAACAATTAGCCTCAAAATCATTGCTTGCTGACCCATGAAAGCTCTGCAGGCATCCTGGTGGTGGCAGCCACAAATACTAATCTGGACTGTTCGGCAGACGGTGCTGTCACTTCAGGCCACGTTGGCTGCTCTGCAGCATTCCCCCTGCTCCTGCCTGTTTTTCCCGGCAGCTGGAACACTGAAATTAAAACAACAGGGTTGCTTGGAAGCCTAACGATTCTGAGTCCACATGCAATGCTAGGTCAGGTACCCTATGATGGAGCAGCATTTTCCATTAAAAAGAAAAATTCAATTTTCCAGGGCCTTGTACTGAAGGTTTCAGTCAGATTCACGGGGGTTGGATCACAGCAGTAACAATCCCCTGGAAATGCAGCTCCATCATCCCACTCTATTCCTTGCCCTTATCACAAAGCCATTTTCCTGTGCCCAGCTGGAGCGGCGGTGACACTGCAGCATAGGCCAGGCTGTGAGCTTGTTGGAGGAACAGGGACTGCAAACTGAGCAGGCAGACAGCCATCACAGCACAGTGCCACTGCAGAAGAGCCTGTTTAGCCCTGTAGTTTAACCAGGGAAGACAGAGGGAGCAGAGAAATGGGAGGAGAGGAAGGAGAAGGATCTCAAGATGTCGGAGTTTCTAAATGCTGGGTGAGAGAGCTACCTAGTTTAACATCAGTAACCTGAGGCCTGGAGCAGAGAGACAGTTCCGTTGGCTCAGGCAGGAGCAGGCTGTAACACGGGTGCCTCTGCCTGTCCTGCCCAACAGGAGAGCACTGGCAGTGATCTGGCTGTCCCCGAAGGACCCCATCACCACCAGTGCTGTTTCCTGAATATGGTATATAAACTGGGAGTGACGACAGGAAAATACCAAATCTGCTCTTCTTCAGCATTTCACATAAGCTCTGACAAAAGCTTGGTGACTGTTCCTTCTGTCGGGTTAGCAAAACCATACCTGCCTCATACATCTCAGCAAGTCCCTCAAGTGCTTTGCTGAAAAAAATCCAGAAAATATGTTTAGTAATATAAAGGCAGGAGTAGAAGCTCCAGAAGCTGTGAATCAGTTTGCCAAGCACAGACAGTAACATCTTTTATAGTGCTTAGAGCTTCTTAGAAGAAGAAATTGAGCTGTCTTCTGAAGTAGGTAGAAATCCCAACACAAGTTAGTAGCATTAGATGAAGTGCTGGCTTGCTTAAAGCATGCTTTAAATAAAAGGTGGAAAATTTGATTAACATTTAGTGATGAAGTCAGCAGCCTGAGGAAATACACAACAAATGGCAAATACCTGTACAGGTTTCTCCACTGTTTTTCTCCACACAGCACCCAGCTTGAAGTGGGCAAGTGGAGCAGGAGGTATTAACCTCAAGCACTGGAAGGGTGTAGGCACAATTCTTGCAAGTGTGGATGGAGTCAAGGGGGCTCCAGACTGGGAATAAAGTTGGGTTTCTAAAATGCAGAAACAAGCACACACCAGTGTAGCCAGTAAGATCTTGCGAGAAAAGTGAGCTGGGGAGCACTGTCCTCCATGGTGCCTCGCCATAACCCAGTCTACTTACTACCCTCCTCATACAAATTACCCTCTTCTTTTCACAGCATTGCAAAGTTTATCCGTGGCAAGCAGGTATCAATTCATTTAATTTTACATTAGACATCAACTAATACACATATATATCGAGTTCACTGAGAGTAGTTCCTCAGCTAATGGTATAGAGGAATACCATACTTCATGCTTTCTTTCTTGAGAAAATAAAAAGGTCTTTTTCCATTGAATAAGTGGAAAGGCAGGACAGAAGACAGCTAGGAGACTGGAGGGAACTGTTGTCTAGCAGCATGGCCTGAAAGTGCTGCGTTTCTGCAGAAGACTTAATTGAGGAGGATTAACCAAATCAGCAGTTTACCTGTCAGTGTAACTTCCAGGCCATCTCCACAGCTGAAAGTTCTTCTATCTGGCTTTCTGTTTCTCCTGCAAATCAGGTGATGTCTGGCTTTCCAAGTTCTATTATGCTTTTTCTCCATGCCACAGTATTAGACGTTAAAATCAGTTCTCATTAAAACCGCCTGTGCCAATCATCAAAACTTTCTTATTTTGCTTCCTTCTTGTATGTTCACCCGTGACGCTTTGACTTTGAAGGAAACCACAAAAATGTAATCATCATGGTATCTCCAGACTTGGTCTGCTCTCTTACTCTCTTCCCTTTCAGTCTCACCCTTGTCCCCTCCTCCATTTATAATAACTTCCACATGTTTATGCAAAAATATTGGACTTTTTTATTATTTACAATTAAGAGAGTCAACAGTTTCAGCATCTCTGCAAGAATATCAATTTCTAAATGTGAAAAGTGTTCTGCCTTAAGTGTCATCAACTTTTAGCACTAGTACTACAGTACTTAAAGCAGAGCTCAGAAGAGTGTAGTGATCGTTTCCACAGTTGTTTCTTCCCCACCCTTTAACACTGCTGAATCTAAAAATGAAACCTGTTCCTTAGTCCAAAAGTGCAGTTTAGACTTGATTTAGTGACCTCTGACAGTGAGGTGGCACTGTGTGAGGCTGTGTAAATGGGCGCAGGTGCCACCATCTCAGAAATGGAAGAAAAGCAGCATACACAGGGAGTCAGTCTTGTAAGGCAGTGGTTAGCTCTCTTCCCCCCCTGCTCTCATTGGGAGGTCAGGATTTTGAAGAATTTTCTTCCTTACATTGTAAACATGAGAAGTGCAGTGCTTCTAACAGCAAAATTTGCAGACCTGAGGAGTAACAGCACAGTAAATGGCTGTGTTTCCATTTAGTTCAACAGGGCCAGGAAACCAATCCCATCTTGAAGAGTAATTATTTTACTAACCACGGACTTTGCATTCAGCATCATTAATCAAAGCAAAGGGACCTTCATTGTTCAACAACTTGCCTTAAAGGTACTGAATCATAAGATTTAAAAATACTTAGTGGTAGTATCTCTAGAGCACAGTACACCAATCATTGTCCTTATCTACTGGAAGACACTAAGCTATGGATCACACATTACAATACTGAATGTACCTAGGTCACAGCCCAGTGAAGTGTCCAGGGAGCCTCAGAGGCTCAAATGTAATTCAGGACTGCTGACAGGAATTTAACAAAAGGTAAAGGAGAAATTACTCAATGTCGCTCAGTTTAGTGCACCTCAGCTGAACAGCAAAATTGGGTGGCTGAAGCTGAAGAGCATAAACATCCCCCATTTTCTTCTCCATTGTCGTCCTTGAAGGTCTGGCTCTGCCTGGGAAAGGTGGGGCAAGACTGCAAGTTGTGAGTTGTATAGTGTTGGGGTCTGTGGGATAATGATAGCCTCTGGGGAGAATGCAGACAGAGCTGAGCCATCAGGGATGTACCTGTAACTAGCAACTCTGATTTATGGCTGCTAGTGCTAGCTCTTCTAAAGCAATTTAACAGTTCCTGGGAATACTGAATCTTCTAAAAGGTAGCACAGTCTGAACTAAATCAAGTCCCATAAGTGTCCTGTGAAAACAGGAGCTATTGTATTGACTAAAATTATCATTAACTGTCAGAAAACAGATTTGGGAGAAACATGGCAGCCCAGAACAGGCAAAATTCCCATCAAGATCAATCAGTCAGAATAAAAATTGTAGCCTCTGACTCCATGGTGAATCAGATGGGCTTTCAGGAGTAGCAGAGCCTTACACTCAGCTGAGGACTTACTCCTCCATCACAAGATGAATGCTCAAGTAACCCCAAACTCCTAGCAGCTGGAGACCTAGGAAGGAGACTGCTGAAACAGGAAAGGTCAAGGCCAGGGTACAGCTGTTTCAAGGCGTGTTCATCTCAAAATTCCCAGCACCTTTTAGTTATCACTTACTCTGTCTGCATCTTTTGGGTTGGGCTGGCTAACCAGCAGCATCGGAAGGAAAAGATGAGCCTGGATTTAGCAGAGTAGTGCGGTGTCTCTCTTAGGACAGAGAGGGCTGGGCTTAGAACTTTAGGTGTATGAAAAGCATGGAAGAGCTCAGATTCTAACCTGAGTAGAAGTCCACAGCCTGTGTTTATCTTGATTCCTTTTGTATCTAGTCAGTTTGGCACCTTAACGCTTACTATAAAGAAGGACAGCAGAGCTTCACTTCCCAGTGTGAAGGCTCCAGGGAGACCTTACTGCAGCCTTTCAGTACTTAAAAGGTTCTTGTAAGAAAGATGGAGAGAAACTTTTTACAAGGGCATTTAGTGATATGACAAGGGGGAATGGCTTTAAACTTAAAGAAGAGAGGCTTAGATTGGACATTCAAAGGAAGGTGAGGCACTGGCACTGCTGCCCAGAAAGCTGTGGGTGCCCCATCCCTGGGTGTGCTCAGGGCAGGGCTGGATGGGGCCCTGGGCAGCTGAGCTGCTGGGGGGCAGCCCTGTCAGCATCAGGGGATTGGAGCTGGGTGGATTTTGAGCTCCCTTTCAATTCAAGCCCTTCTTTGATTCTCATGTGTCACCTATGCTGGAAGAGATGTCTTCTCTTAACACCATTTTGTAGGTTTTTGTTTAGTTTTCTTTTTCAGTGAACAAATACAAGTTGCCACCATAAGGGCCATAAGGTTTGTTCAGGGGGCAGCCACAGCAGCAGCCACTCTGCTCAGGAACACTCTGGGACTGCTTCTTCCAAGTGCCCATAAACCAGAGTTTGAGCCTTAAAAACACCACACCACCTGGTTTGGAAAGTGTCTGTGCCAAACACTCATGAATCTGTCATATTTGCTGCACATGTAGAAAAATCAAATTTGCTTATATCAGCTTGCAATACTGCACCACATTCGTGGCTGTAGTTAATCAGTGTAGGGCAGAACTAAGGATTTTGCCTAAACAGGAGAAAATTGAGTGAGAATTAAAATGGGAGACAGCGCTCAGTATGGTGTTACCATAGATCTGAAGGTACAGTTAGAGAAGTACCTTTAGGTGGAGCTGACACCCACAGAAATTGTGCCAATGTGTAAAACGCTGCTTTCATGAAGCAGGCAAAGCTAATTGCTTTTTCCAAGGCTTTTTAAGAAGTCAGATGCTAGTTAAAATCCGTGGATATGTATACATTCCTTTATATGGATAATTAGCTACTTTATGTGTGGCGCCTCCTGGATTAAAGAAAATTCTTGTATGCAAATAAGTAATAGGACAAACTGGTCAAAATTACACATGGAAAAAAATATCTCCGTTATATAAATATCTATTATTTATTTAAGCAAGTTTCTCATTTCTTAGACAAGTGCTAATTCCAAGACAGCTCCCATGTATTTAAGATGTTCACTCCTAATTGTTCTTTTAAATAATGCCTGTATACAAACACTGAAGATGAACAATAGATTTTGACTATTTGCTTAAAGAAATGAGATAAAAACACACTTTAGAAATGGCTTTTTCCACTAAATGCTCAATTCCCATCCTATTGAAATTGATGGCAAATCTGCACTGATTCAGCAGGGGCCGCGTTTTCACTCCAAACTCAGTAATGAATAGATTTGATGCAAGTTACTCTGAAGATACTGCTTTAAACAGTTTCTTCTGTTCCATGGAGTAACAGAGTGGGTTGATATTTAAGAATGAAAGCTCATCAAGTTTAAATTCCAGTTGTTTTATAATAATAGCCACATGTTAGTTATAGATTATGTAAGTCTGAAGTTTTGGTAATTTAAAACTGCTTTAAAGTGACCTTTACATAGTTCCACATTTCAGCATTTTCTAGAAGTGGTTGGTATCAGTCCTTACTCATAAATCCTTACATTAAAGGAATCTGCAGGCCTGGGCCCTTCGTTAGCAGGCTTACAGTACGGAAGTCCTGCAAACATTTATATGCACGCTTAGTCTTACACATCGAGTCTTCACATTGAAATTGACATAACTGCCCTCAGTGGGCAAAATCAGGCAGGATGAAATATTAGTTTTTAAGAAAGGTCACTCTGGTTTTAATTACTGAGGACAGGATGCTAAGCAAGAGGGACCTCCAGCCTGGCCCAATGCAGTTGTTCTTACATTCTTCTTTATCTACAGGAAGGCATGATATGAGAAATATTTTTTTCCCACTGAAGGCTGGACAGGCTGGGAGGGCACACGCAGTGGCACTGTGAAGGCTGTATGCAGCCCAGCTTCATGCATCACCACTGCTTGCTGGTGCCATCCAATGACATTAAATTGCTGTACATGCAGCACATTTTCCATGTCTAAGAAAAATATCAGCCATCTAGAAGCTGGCTGTAGAGGTTCACTCTGAAACTTCCCATGAAATACTTCTGCCTCTTCAAAAGCTTCGTCTTCATGTGGCCCTGCAAATGCTTTGCTACAGGCATGCAAGTAATCCCATTTAGACGTGTAAGGAACTGGGTTGGCGCTGGTAATGCACTAAGCAGACACACGTGTGGGAATCGGAGCTTGTTTAGGTAACAAAGTATTCCTGTGATTTATTTTTTTTCTTTCTTTTCCAAAACCCCAGCTTTGGAAAAGAGGTTCAAGCGTTACGTAAATATGAGCTAATGACCTCAAGCTCTAATTCTCTTTATGGTCACCTAAAACAAAACGTTTGGTACTCTTAGGAAACGCATAAAAACCATCAGGCCGGCTACGAAAACGTGGGGTCTGATCCTCTCATTGTTCGAACCGTCTTTCGTTAGTTCGTGTGTCAGAAAAACCGCCCTGTGGAAGGAAGCCAATCCCTGCTCCGAACGCGTCGCTGCGCTGCGCGGGACTGACACAAAACCGGCAGGCTGCAGCCACAGGGCGAACTGGTTTGTTGTTCGCAATTAACGATACGCGAAGGAAAAGCGATATAATAATTAGAGCCAGTCGCTTTACTTTCGGGAAAAAAATACAGCAGTGGGAAAAAACACCGCGCAGTCCAGTCGTGCCTCTGTGCTACTTATTGTTTTCTGCGCGCAAGGACGGAGGCGAGTGGCGGAAGGGCCGCGTTGAGCCGGGCGGTGCGCGCCGCTCCCGCTGGCAGAGCCGCCCCGAAGCGCTGCCCGCCTGAGCCCGGAGCCGGGGGACCTCAGCGAGGGGAAGCCCCGTTGTTTGCATTTCTGTCGCGAACACCGAGAACACTTGATTTCTTTTATCTCTCGAGTTTTCATTATCATTTAAATTTCATTTTCCATTAATTGATCAGGGATTAGCGAAGCCATTAGGCGAGAACGAGACGAGCCAGACGCGATGAATAATTCATGACGGACGATTACATTTTGTTACCGCCGTACTTTCCAACTTCCCTCCGACTCGCGGGCTGCCGGGGGCGGCCGGACCCCGCACGGCGCCCCGGCTCCGGGGTGCGGCCCCACGCCGCCGCCGCCGCTAGGTGGCAGCAGCCGCCCACGGAGCGCGGAGGGCCGGGGCGCCGGGCGGTCTCCCGACGCTTATCGCCGCGGCCGGGAGCGCGGTCGGCACGGGGTGGTGGTGTTGCTGTTGCTGCCGCTGCCTCCCGCCGCCCTCGTTCGCCCACCCCCCGGGTAGCGCGGCCCGCAGCGGGCGCTTCCCCCCCCCCCCATCCCGACCGGCGGCCCGCGCCGGGCATCTCATTTATCCCAGCGGACAGTGGTTGCCCCATTAAAGCGCGGTCCCGCCCTTCGCGAGGAGCTTTAATCTGGGGAAGTTTTATGACACTTTGTAAATGTGCAAAGTTTTTAATTAGACTCGCCAGACAGCCCGGGGCGGCACTAGCGCCACGAAGTCTTCATGCTTCTCTCTGCTTTACAGCACAACAAGCCGCTCTACTCCTTTGAAGACAATGCCGACTATGTCTACGATGTCATGTGGTCGCCAGTGCATCCCGCGCTCTTCGCCTGCGTGGACGGGATGGGGCGCCTGGATCTGTGGAACCTGAATAACGACACCGAGGTGAGGGCCGGGGGCGGCGGGGCGGGCTCTCACCCGCGCGGGGCGACGGCGCCGCCGAGCAGCCGCGGGCACCTCGGGCCCCGGGGCGACCGGCAGGACCGGGCACGGCAGGGCGAGGCGAGGCGGGGCCCCCGCTCCCCCCCCCGCCGCGAGGCTGCTCCGCTACCTGCGGGCTGGGGGAGGGCCGGCGGCGGCGGGCGGCGCGCGGCTGGGGAGGGCTCTGCCCCGCGCGTCCCTGCCCCGAGCGCCGCCGGGACCGCGGCCGCCGAGCGCCCCGCCTCGCCCCCAGCGCCCCGCGGAGCACGGGGGAACGCGGCTGGCCCGCGGCTTCCTGCCCTCACCTGCTTTCTTTTGCAAAGTTTGCAACGTTTGCCGTGAAACCGAAGCGCGCAGACGCAAACGAAAACGCAGGTTTTCTTATCGTCGCTGCTAACTGCAGAGCGGGGGAGAGAATGTCACGCCTTCACCTTTCTCTGATGAGAAGGGGTTCGTCGCGCAGCTGTTGGCAGAGGCAGGACGGCCGGTTCCGTACAGTTCTTTGCAAAGATCGAGACTAGCAAGTCTCGTATTTTCACTGAGTCGTTTCCTAGCCGTGCTGAACACCCATCCCCACGTCCTCTTGTTATTTCAGATCAAAAACAAACAAACAAAATGCTACAGGTGTGTATTGAAAATATTTGGTCTGGATCTGCCTGTTCCCTAAAGACGGTTGTGAAAAGAGCCACCGTGTCACCCAGAGACTTAGATGACCATCAGTTAGTATTCAGAACAAGAAGGGAAATATTTTTCCAGAGCTGTAGTCTTATGTACTTCTGATTTAATGGCATGTAAGAACTGAGGAAACTTACTATTCAACAGTCCTTTCATTTCCAAAAGAGAGGAGAAGACTGGAATCAGCTGGCAGTATTTCATGACACATACCCTGTTTTCTATAATATTGTTTTTTTTCTGTCTTTGTGTGTTTTTAAGATTAGATTGTTCATTAATCCATCTTTCATATAAACATGATATACATTTCCACCAGAGCAAAGAACAGGCGGAGTTTATGGCTCCCAGTGACTGGCGCTCGCCATAAATAAGCACGGACAGGTAAGAGGAACCAGCGCTGCGCCGACGAGGGGAGCAGCAAGGCCTTTTGAAGTGCTCGAGCAGGAAGCAGCACAGCCTCCTTAATTAGAGCGCATACAGCTGGAGGACATACAGGAGGAGTCTCCTCAGAATTTATTTTGGGAAGGGAGGGACGTATCCTTCAGGTGTTCTCATTAATGCAGGCTTAAACACAGAGCATAAAACCAAGTATTTTATAAAGAAAAAAAAACACCAAACCTTTCCCCCCAAATAGCAAGGCTGGAATCATGCTCTGCTTGAAATCAACTGATGTTTTGCCATTTAATTCAATGAGACCATAATTTTTATTTTTTTTTTTTTTAAAAAAAGCACAGACCGCTTGATCCCATTCCCATCAATAATAAGGTTGTACGTAGAAAAGTGCTGGTGTGTTTTCAGCATGTTTACATATAAATACATAGGAACATCAGCAAAGAAATAGAAATTAATTTCAAGCTCTATCCTGCTTCTCTTCTGTATGCAAGGCTACCCCTGAGTCCACAAATGATTTCCACTGTGAGGCTGAAATCAGCTATCCTGTGAGGCTCAGGCTGAAATTATTTCTCTGGGTTCAGAGCTTTGTGTTTTTTTATGAGAATTGAATTTGTGCCTCTGGAGGAAGAAATGCCACTGGGTTTCCTTACTGAGCACTGGTGAAGCAAATTAAAAAAGCTCTTGAAATGGTAACAGTGGCAGAACGTGAATAGGTGTGAGGTTCTGTTCTGCAGAGGAGCAGCACCACGCAACTGCAAGCGGTTCTTTGAACACTGTAACTGAAAGTGATCACTGCTTGCTTTTACCTCTATCTGGTAGGTCATCACAATTAGTTTATAATATTCAAGGTTTCTCTGATGACTGATGCAGTGTCACTGTGCTCTGCTGCTTGATGAGAAGAACCCTGTGAACGCTTTTGCATCAGGAAACCCTGAAACACCTATTTTTGAGTTTGTTCCTACTTTTAGATGCCAGACCTGTGATGTCAAAGCATTTGTGAAGACGGTAGGAAACGGGAACTATATTAATGTGTTTAGCTGCTAACCATCGATAAAAATCTCTTTGTAAGACTGAGATACGATTGTTATTAGTGGTACCTCATTTTGTTTAATTTGGGAAATACGCCACGTTATTATTTAGGTGTTATTTTTTTAAGTCAATTAAGGAAATACCTGGGTTTAGTTACAGTACGTTACCTTCATGTTTTTGATCTGTAATGCAGCTTTACACTAGTGTTGCTCCCCAGATTTATTAAGCACTTTTCTCCCACGAACTAGATGCATCTGATCAAAATAAATGTGACCGTGCTGCAAATTTAATCAGTCCTGTTGTTCTCAAAATCGCAGTTGAGAATAACCAGGATATTCGTATGCTGCGTTTTTAATCTGCGGATACCAGAAATGATTTTTGTAGCAGCAGTGCAAATCATCACTTTTGATTTTTATTTGACGAATTAATATAAAAGACTTTAAAAGAAAAAAAATGCTTTGTATCTTCATTCTTTTGCAAACTGAATAATGCTATTTCAGCGATCGGAATGCGAGGTTTTTAGATAGCTTCAGGATAGTAAATGTTGCTGTCATACCTACATGTCCATACCATTTCTTTTTTTCATCAAGGTTGGAGAAGGTCGTTAGGCTGCTGATGAGTCTTGTTTGCCTATAAACTGGTATTAAATTGATCTATAGAATTGCTTAGTTCTCTGTGATATTACTTTGAAATGCATTCTTGCACGCCATACCTTAGCTTTGAAAGTGTGAAGTTGGTGTCTATTTCTAGGAGCAGATGGAAAATATATTTACAAGCAGGTTTTTATGTTATATAAGCAATATATTTTTTTAAAGTACACTCTTAGAATGCAGGTTCCCCTGACCACATCTTTCTTAATCTGTTACCTGTTAAATTCTTGCCTCAAAATTGTTAAAAATCTGACAAGGATCAACTTCACTGAATTTATGAAATATTTTAAATGTGACTTTAGAAACACAGTGCCATCATAAAATAAATTTGTATCTTTAAAATCTAAAATAGCCACGTGCAATTTAACCTATCACTATTCACTATTTTAAGATATGATGGCTGAACTGTATTTTCTCTCTATCACTGAGGAAGAGGGTTTTTTATTTAGATTTTTGAAGACTATTTCATGATTGCTTCTTATTTTGTTGGATGGCTCTGTAGAATATTAATAGGACTTCACAGCACGATCAGATTTGATAAAAAAAAACAAAAAACAAAAAACAAAAAAACAGCCCATGGGTTGTGTCTTGTGTCTGTGGCATGCACACTGCTTCTTTTTATGTGGAACGCTGGAAGAATGCTGCATTAACAGGAACAGAGAAGTTCTAGAGCCATAGATTTCAGCCCCCTGAAAGATTTTTGTTAAAAAAGCAGTGTCCTAAATGCACACTGTGTAGTTCGTTCGCTTGAAAGAAATATCTTTGATCTGCAGTTTTCTGAGAAACACAGCCGGCTGGTGGGTTTGCGCTCTCAAAACGTGGTGTTTTGTCGTTGTTGGAAGAAACCCATTTCCAAATGTTACAAAATTAATTTTGGCTGGAATTATCTGAGCTTGTTTGTTGTTTTTTGTAGAAATCAGCGATCGCAGAGCAAAACATGCTTGTTTTAAATGTGATTTTGTTCCAGCTCGCACGTTGCCAGTGCCCATGGCAGGGCTGCTTGGGCTGGGCCCAGCCACGCTGCAGGGAGAGCAGGCTGGCAGTGTGCATACAAAAAACTGTATGTTTTCTTATTGTTGTCCAGCACTATTTCTACATCATCCTACAAACAAGGTCCTTTTTCATTTCTGACACAGGGCTTTGCAGCCCTTTATGGGGCAGGCGGCTGAGCTGAGAGGCACTGTGAGGTTCTGCAGGCCTTGGTTAGCTCGGTGAGGAGAAGTGGGGTCTCAGGGTGTAAAGGCACGAGACGAGCAGCATGCCAGTGTCCTGCTGCTGCTGCTGCTGCTGCAGGGACCATGTGGCCCCAGCAGAGCCTAAGGGAACCCGCAGAGGCTCAGCTCCTGGCCTTCCCTCAGCTTAAGTCACACTGAAGGCGTTGGAGCTGCAGGAGGGAGATTGGCAAGGAAGCCCAACAGTGTTTGTTTTAAAATCATTTTTCATGTGGATCGCTTTCATGTGGACCTTTCTCACAACTACAGTACGAAGCTACAGCCCAGGAACTGAGATGAACTCAAGAAATCTAATTTTATTTTTTGTTAATATTGTTGGTTTCTCAATTGTCAAGCATGTTTTAATGCCACCCTCATTCTGCTCATTTCCCCCTTCCTCCCACAAGCCACCTGCCCACGATAAAGACCCTGCTGATCCCTTCTGGCTCCTGTCCAGCTGCCTCTGCTTGCTTGGACTGTTCTTCAGCTCCACTTGCATGCCCTTGTCCCTGTCCCCACAGATTGATCTGCTAGAGCAGCCACTCTTGCAGCTGCTGTCCTCCCATTTGCTCTGACCTAAAAAGTGTAAAAGCCAGAAAGCCTTGCTCAGAGGCTGCCATGGTAAGCTGCAGGCTCCTTGCTCAGGCAGGTTCTCTTAAAAGAGCTGGATGGAGCATCAGAAGGCTTGCAGGTCATTGTCATTCATCTTTTGAGGTGACCTAAATCAATGGAATGATCTGTCTACGTAGGACTGACACCCACACAGTTCCTTCCTCCTGCAGCTCCTTTTGATGCCCTCATTCCTGAGTAGATTACAAATACTTCTCCTAAGACCGTGCTTGTTGCTCTATTCATCCCACATTAACCAGAATCCTTATGTATACTTGTAGATCACCTGTTCAGTTTGTTGGTTGACTTGGGGAAGGGAGGGAGTTTAGAAATTAAGCAGCATCCTTCCAGGTGTATTTAAACCGGAAGGCGGCTCCTGGGAATATAGGGATGTAAAAGAGGATTGTGGGAATATGTCGTAGGAGTTCCTAAATGTCAGCTCAGCTGTTCTTAGCCTCTGTTGTGTCCTCACCCTGCAGTGATTAGCTCAGGACTCTTAACCAGTTCCTGAGCTGCGGCCTCAGCACCCATCTATCTGCATGGACTCAAAGGGTGCGTCAGCATGAGTGCTGGGATTTGTCTGTGGCAGTCAGGGTATTGGGGCCATGCTGAATCAGAGTGGGACTGAAGCCAAGTCCTGCCCTCTGTTGATTCTTGATCATAAGTCAGTGAATTTAGAGAAAGAAGCAGATGCGGTTTTGCATGTCTCGTTTACTTCCCTTTACAGTGGAAAAGTCTTCCCTACTCATTCCAAGCAATTCCTTACTCTTTTTTTTTTTTTTTTTTTTTTTAGGCACATGTGATTGAAGAAACAATGAACTCTTTTCTTTTTTTTTTTTTTGTCCTCCCCTTGACAAAGGACTTGTGACTCACCCAGCTAAATGGGATGTTAACAACTGACCCCTGGGTTTGCAGGCAGAGTGATTTTATTGTCCTTTCTGTTCCTATTGTTTCAACAGGTTCCCACAGCCAGTGTGACAATAGAAGGAGCTTCTGCCCTCAACCGTGTCCGCTGGGCCCAGGCTGGGAAGGAGGTAGCAGTTGGTGATTCAGAAGGCCGCATATGGATCTATGACGTTGGAGAGGTATTAATTTTATTGTTTATAATGCTCAGCTTCTGTAGTGTACCACAGCAGAGTCTGAGAAAAGATCTTGCATTGTTAGGGGCATAGGCTGTCTCCACAGAATATGCCACCGGACTTTCAGTGGAATCCTGTTAGTTCTGGACTGCCAACAGTGTGTTAGTTGTAAAACAGCCCTGCTACCTTCACTAGTGAAACTATCAAAAGGGAAGTCTTTCTTTTTTTTTAATCTTCAGTATTTTTAATGTATATATTTTTAAATGTACAATTAGAAAAATAAATGAACACAAAGAGGAAGATACAGGTGCAGAAGGAATCTGTTGTTCCGAAGTTAGCTCTGTAGGATTTACCTTTTATTTTCCAACATCTCTTATCTCGTGATTGACTTATTGTTGGAGGCTTTTCTCAGCATGACATGCACAGATTTAGTCTGTTGTTTTAGTACTGAATAATGCTGGATATGTCTGAATATGTGCAAAGGTACTAATAGGAGAAAATGAGGTGTCATTGTGGAGGACGATAGCTGCATGTGTGTTGATGAGTATGTAGGTGCTGAGAAATAGTGAGATGTGTATTCTGTGTCTAAGGCTGCTCTCAGTTCACCCTACTACATATTATAAAAGCCATCTAAACTGCAGAATGTTTGGCACTGATGGAATCTACCTCTGTTTTGATGAATAAGGTATAAAGTGTTCTGTCAGCATTACAATTCCTTGGAACAGTTAAGGGTGAATCTCTGAGCAATCGGCTTTTATGTAGAGAATTTGTTTTCCGTCATTATCTGTGATAGGATACTGAGATAGCCATCTCTACACAGTAGGGAAACATTATGGAATACATACAGAATTATCTGTAACTCTCATAAAGTGATTTTATGGCCCATAGCAAAATTGCTTGTGCATGACTCATATTTTTGGATTGCATTCACTTGTGAGGGAGTTGCCTTTCCTCACAAATGTTTGCTGAAACTTATTGCTGTATTAGCATAATTTTTAAATTGTCTATGGTTACTGCATTCAGACTTCCACTACAACACTGGCAGGTCAGGCTGTTTTTATTTATTTTTCACTGTGCGTGACTGTTCTGAAAAGGTATTTTTTTCTGTCTTTCAAGTGCTACAACAGGCTATGGAAATGTCTCTGATGACAGTGCAATCTGATCTTCTCTGAGAGTCTAGACGGGCTGCAGAAATATCTTTTTTTGCATATCATACACCAAACCATTCGTAGAGTTGTTTATCCCCTCAAGCTCACCCAGGAGAAAATAGATTTACTGTTATTGTGCAGAAGAAGTAATATTTAAGTTTTTGGCCTTTTCCTCTGTATAATCAGAATTCAGCTTGCAAAATGAGTCATAGTGACCAAGCTCAGATCTAAAAGAAAGATAGCTTTCTATTACTTGAAAAGGAAGAAGAAAATAGCATGAGTCTAGATCAGTTAGAATTAAGAGTAATGTGTTCTGTTATGGATCTTGCATGCTCTGCTAATGTGGAGCCCCAGAGTCTCCATCTCAGCTCCATATATACTCACACATACGGATGGATGTCCATCCACATAGCAGGTCATGGGTCAGTGTCACTCCTCCTTTTTTGTAGTGAAGTATTCATTAATTTGTTGCATATTTCATTTTGGCAGTATCAGTGTGCAATAATTCCTGCTTCAGATGTTACCAGGGCTGTTGTGTTGTTAGTGACTTTTTCTGATTTTAAAAAGAAGGATGTTCAACTATTCTCCCACATAACTCTTGTTGCTATAAAGCCTTAAGTAAGGTGCAGAAATATTTTGCAGTTTGAGAGTGTGGAACTGAGGACTATTGCATTGAATAGAAGCCTCTTCACTTATTTAACCCTCTGTGTGAGTTCATAAAGAGCTCTGATGAGTTATTTCATGGTTAGCTGTCATCAGCAAGAAGCACAGTGAATTCATAACAAGTCTTGTACTTTTGGCAATGTCTGACAGAAATATGACAGCCGTATAAGCTCCTTTTTTACTTCATTGTGCAGGCACCGGTCAGTTTCTTCACTCAGGTGAAGAATCCTCCTTTGGCTTCCTTTTTGTACAAGTTTGATTCAGATACAACCGTGCTGGTCCAGTAGTTAAGAAGGGGCAGTCGTACTCCCCCTGTCAGCCAGTCATCCTTAGCATATCCTGTGCTGGTAGTAGTAATATTTGTGAACCCACATAGTTATGAGGGAACTAAATCAGCAGAGAAGAGTGGATTTGTGTTGTTTTGTGGAGGTGTTTTGTTCTGTGGACTAATATGAGAGCACATAAAGCATCAATGACGGTGCAAGGAAAGCGATGCAAGCATGTGGCTGGGAGCTGGACTGTTCAGCACCTGGAAGCGCCGAGATCTCGTATTTGGCTTGGATAAATCATATAGCCTGATGCTCAGCTGGGGCAGCTGACCTTTCAGCTCTAGTGTTTGACCTATGTGCTCCAGCACTGACTTTTGAAAAGACCCCATCTGTGAAAGAACTCATCCCTGCCTGGCTGATAACTCAGTGGCATCCAGTTATTTGAAGGCGCGTTTCAATTTAGGAAGGTGAGTGTGGTTACTTGCATTAGAAAGTCAGCAGGTCACTTTACAAAAGACCTCAAATACTCTCGCCAAAACCATTAATGCTCCACTTCTATGGCACATTTTTAAAACTCTTCTCATGGCTGATCCAAATACCACATCACATGCACTGTCAGTTCATAAAACTTTGGCTCTATCAAAAAGATCTGGATAGACAAGTTACTGTGTTTTATTATAATACAACCTCTGAATTTCACGTTACTGTATAAGCAGATTTTCTTACCTGCTTGAGCAGAGTTGACTCAAGGTATTTTAATCCAAACTGAAAACATCAGGCAATTAAGGAACAAATTTAAATGATAGGAATTTTTACTTTGGTAAAGTCATCACAGTTTTAAAGACCTAGAGACCAGTGAAGATTACCACTATTAACCTATGCAGAGTAAAACAAACCTCATATGGCCTAAAGTGAAAATGTAAGACTCAAAGCTTAACTTCGCATCATTTGTGGAGGCAAGGACTTTGAAATCAGGGCTGCTTTGCTTTGATTGTGTAGGATTTGGCCCCTTTTTAACGTGTTACGAGGTTAAAGTCTTCACGACACAAGAAATGGCAGAATGAAGACCGTGGCAGAGTCCATGATCAGGGAGTTAAAAATAATGGTGACATTTTCAGTTAGGCTATATATGTTATCTCCTTAGAGTATGTACTTTTAGTTGTTTGATTTCGGCATCGTGTCTGAAAATAACTGAACACATTTATTTTCACAGTGAGGGGTCTATTTTCTCCTCAATGCGTGTGCTTTATGCCCATTAGCATTAATGGGAGTTATACACACACTTCCAGGGGAGAGGAGACTTAAATAGTCCATATAGATGTGCTCTTGTGGATCGGTAACCGCTGATTTAAAGACACTGAATTATAAAATAAAAACCGAAACGAACAACAAAAAAATATAATTCTTTCACTGTGATGTGATCTTAAACCTAAATAACAAGAGAGTGTAACCAGTTACTGTTAATGCACTTTACTCTTGACAGATCTAAATATACAAACCTTGGCTGTTCTAGAAGCTGAGATGCTATTATGGAGCTTGTATGTAAAATGCATTTTGGCTTATTTGGTCTTTTGGCTTATTTTCTGGGCAGCAAGTTTTCTGTATGGTAAAAGTTGATTTTAACAGAACATGGGCCACTGACTGTAGATTCATTCACGTGTCTGGATGATTGATAGTTAGAGCTAACTACTGTCTCTTTTGTACATATATTTTCTCGACAGCTTGCTCCCGTTTTGCATGCTTCAGTGATGTTACACAGTTGCCGCTGTCATAAATATTCTCTAACAACCATGTTTGTTGCTTACCTGGCTTACTGAGAATACCATTTGCACCTTTGATTGTGAAAGAAGTGGCTTCTTATTCACCCTCCATTCTTTCTTGTTTTTCCCATTAATCTCTTACAGGTTGTATTTTGTTTGCTTTGTGAATGAATAGATAAAAACAGTAAATCAGTGATTTACTATTTGATTGTAATAGAATATAAAGAAAGTTTTCAGCACAGTATTGGAGAGTCTAAAATTGTAATCAACAGGAGTTTATTACTGTACATTATTCTGTTAAATTATTTGCAGGACAAACTTGCATCTGTTCCGTGGTGTTTTAGATGGTTAGTTTTAGTCGTGCTTTTAAAGGATGATGAGTTTGGTGAAACTGGAGAAAAATAATAATAAAAAAAAAAGGTCTTTCCCGGGACCATCCTGGAAAGCTGGTTCTGCCAAAAAAAGCAGTTAAGTGGGACTGTCCAAACAGTTATCACCTCTGATGTTTCTTGCAGTGAAATCGGCATCGTATTGACCTGACTCCGTTACCTGACTCTGTTAGGTTCACAGTTCATGTCTCCATAAGCCCCGTTAGGGCTGTTTGCACACTTCCCTATTTGCTCTATAACGGATGTTAGTCCCGTATCTCATTTTCAAAAGACATGACCAGTGAAGGAGGAGCTGGCAACTGCCTAAAAGGCTGATGCAGTGGTGCCGTAAGGAATATCCTGTTGATTCTTGTAAAATAATTTGCTTTGATTTTAGCTGCCTTCAGCAGCTGTTCTGAGATGCTGATGGCTCAAGACAGAGAGAAACGCGCATTCATGACCAACTCTCACAATTTCAGAATGGCTATTTAGTCAATTATTTTTCTGCTAGAATAGGGAAGGGTTGGCACTTTGTACTCCTATCTTCAGATATTTCGCTATAGATTTCGTACAGGAAACATACCCAGTGTCTCTTTCATGCAGTTAAACTGCTGTAGCCTGGAGAGAGAAATATGAAACTAGGCTTTCTGTCATGTATTTATCCAGGTAGATTTTCCAGTAGGTTTACTTTTGCCATTCTAAAGCTCTTCTAGAGTGCGTATCGAGTTAGGAAATGTTTTTACCACAAAAGCAAAGCTGAGACTTGACATAAAATGTTTTATTTTAAAATCTGTGTTGAGTTACAAGTATTCTTGGAACACGGAGAAGCAGCTCACGTACACATCGTGAAGGCAAATTTGAGCAATAATAAGGGGTTGTGCTTACAACCAACTACTTTTCAAAAGCATACAAAGATCAAGTAAGATACAATAGTTAAAACAACAAACACAATCCAGGCATAAAGGGTGATTAAATAGATTTTGAGGCAGAGCCTGAATTTCACCGTTGATATTTTTGCTATAAAGGCTGCAACATTGGCCTCAGAGGATTTTAAAAGCATGTTTTAACAAAGCAGAATCTCTTAAGAGTTGTTGGAAAATACAGAGAACCAGGGTTTTGATTTGCTTCCCCTCCATCCCTAGTTTTATAATGTTCAATCTTGAGAGACTTTTAAAACTGGAAGCTCACAGAGATGACATAGAAAAAGGCAATGAGAGCATATTAGAAACTCCAGCTTTTTATTGAAATAGTAACTGAAATATTGAACAGAACAAGCTCTTTGGTCCTCATCAGTTGAATTTAGACTGATATAGCCAGTATTCACAAAGGGATTTTTGAAGTAGGTTAAATAAGAACTGCCTAATGAAAAAAATGCACTAGTTTGAAATCAGTCAATTTAATTACTGTGTTTTATGAAGGCCATTACCCATTGCTGATTACTAGGGTGATAAAATCTTTAAGCTTTGGTAGCCTCCATAGGGGGTGAGCCGATCTAAGTAGAGCAAAGTCCAGTCATTATCACCCTAAATACTTGTGTTTCTCATTACAATATTCATTACTTTAGGTTACTGTGAATGCTTTGAGGTCTTTATGTAAGCACTGGTTTCTTCTCCTGTAGATAAATAATGTTGTTTGTACTGATAAGTTTAAATCAAACATTTAAATACTGGTGCAGTAAAAAAAAAAAGGCTATGTCCCAATATATAAATGCATACATTTATGGCTGTGAGTAGCCATATATATATTCATCTTCATGACCGTGTGCTTATTTCTGTAGTCTACTACTAGTTGGATAGGAAACGAAGACAGATATCTGTTGTCTTGTTTTTTTTTCAGTCTGTTTTGGTACTTAAATGAGCTTCTTCACAGCAGACTGGAATGGGGTTTAACGTCCCTACTAACAATCTATTAGGGTAGTGTTTTTCAAGAGGAAATTTGAGCTATGAAGTAACTGAACTGACTTACCCAAGACCAGCAGATGAGGGCTGCAGCTGTTTGTCTCCATGCCAGCCTAGGGCCTCTAGCTTCCCTTTCCCTGCTGCCGTTTGCAGGTCATGGTGTGTTGCTGCCCCTCTAAATCTTTGTTGTGGCCTGCTGGCTGACACAGCAGCTTCATGAAACCAGTGCCACTCAGAAGAGTACTTCAACATTGTTTCCCCTCTGCTTTAAAAATACCTGTATTTTAAAAGACCGTTTGAAACATACCCATCAGTGAGAGGTGTAGGTCTGGGCTGCTGGGAGGTGAGCCCAGCCTGCAGAAGGAGACTGAAGAACTTGGTGTAACTATCTGGGGAGGTTTGAGCCTGGAGAAATACGTATGGTTCATGTATTTTTAGGAGCCAGAGATTACTGCCAGAAAGCGAGAACGTGTGAAGCTGAGAGCAAGGCTGTCACTGGAGCACATAACTGCAAGTTGGCCATGTCTTAAGTCTATTAAGAATATTTCTAACTACCATGAGGATGAAGTTCCGAATAAGCAGGGACAGTGGGAACAGACAGCTTCGCAGTGCTTTTATGTGATTTAGCAGTAGGTCAAACCTGGCATACAGGATCACTTTGCCTGCCTGATGTATACTTGTTCTTAGTAAAGACAGCGTTTCTTCTGGTTTGCTGTAAATGAGTAATTGAGTAAATGAGTTGTAAATAGATGGGAATGGAGTTTCACCTTCATTTTAGTACTGGAAGATTACTCCTTAAAACTAAAGAAGAAAGTACAAGATTTTTGCCAAAGATATCATCTGTCTTATTTGTTGATTACACAATAGGGTCAAGTAGGTATGAGTGAATCCAGGGGAAAAAGGGGTCTAGATATTCACCCTAAGACTTAAATTGATTCTTTGTCTGTACCTTAAGATAATATCTTACTATCTCCTCAAAGGATTTCACAGGGTAAAAAGATATAGATTTCCAATATGGTACAGATATCTTTTATAAGAATTCCTCCAGCCCTTGTCAGATGAAGTAAAAAGCTTAAAATCAACTAACCAACAAAAATCTGGCTCCAGTCCTTTTTATTCATCTGCACACTACTTTTAAAGCCAGCGTATGTTTCCTTTTCCCTTGCAAAGGCCCAGATTCTCCCCCTGCAGAGAGGATCAGAGAGAACAAGCCACATGTGACAGTAGTTAATCATGTAGCTTAATGCACTATTAGAAGGCACTCAGATAACGAAGCGATGAGAGCAGCAGAAGAGAAGCTGTAAGAGATCATTCCCTTTGCACAAAAAGCCTGCAGGAATAGGAGAAGGGAGAGTGGTATGTAATCTTCCTACAGGTATTTTCCTGCTGGAAAACAGCGTAGAGGTCAAGAGAAAGAAGAAAAGGATCTATCTGATTGTATGAATCTGTCCACTACACATTAGTGGTGGCTTCACTAGTAGCTCCTCAGTTATTGCTTCTCCTGAAAACCTTTGAATAAGCTCAGTGGAAAAGATAATCAGGGCCCAGGTTTTTTGTGGTAGATGTCCTTGAGGCAGTGCAGACAGCGAATGCTTAAGCTCCTCTGCCTTGTTCTGAACCTGCACCCTGGAAAACTGATGGGGAATGAGCTGAAGAAAATGCATGCCAATAGTTTCATGGAATGTTTATTTTTAAATATCTAGTTAGTCATTTGTGTAATATTTTCTCTGAAAAGTTCTTACCCCCTTTCTGATATGAGTCTGGAAAATATTCATAGCTTCAAGTAACGTGGAGTGTGGAAGGGAAAAAGTAACAAATGCAAAATTCAGTTTAAACTCAGTCTGCCTTCAGTAATTTGCAAGTTTAATTGAAATGCATGTGCTATCATTGTGTTGTTAAACACTTATGAAACAAGAGCCATTTCTAGAATTAATTTTCTTTATGATTTTTCTGTGGTTTCAACCATTCACATCCAATAGCAGATTTCATTTTGGGATCCTTAATTATGTCTTTAATTTTTTTATGGTTTGCAAAATGGTATGTGTTTAAAACATGAAAAGCTATATAATTAATGACTTGGAAGGTAATGGTTACACTAAAATACCAAGTGAGGAAAGCTGTTCCCTAATACATTGTATTCAGTAGCTAAAATTCCATATGCAGTTTTTAATTTCAATGTAAAATATATCTTTGAGTGGTTATGTCTGAAATGAAGAAAAAACAGTGCCATTTCATGGATGAGCTTCTGCAGGTAATGGAATGCATGCAAAACAAAAGGGAAAGCAGCAATCCTCGTGGAAACAAACAGTAACAAAAGAAAAGGAGCAGTTCATACTGCTCTTCTGATGGGAGTTCTTTGGCCATCTGGGAGCCAAAAAGCAGTGGAAACAAACTAAGCTGAAGACACTGCAGTGTTTCCTCTCTGAGGCAGTGCTCCTTCATTCATCTGGGCTTCCATGAAGACACCTTTACCAGTGCAGTAACCTGACAGGCTGAAGCTCTTGTAGTTCAAGTAAAAATGATCCATATAGTTGTCAGTTTAAAAAAAAAAAAAAAAGTGGATATCGGAAAGAACAACAGATTGAAAACTCTCTACGTTCCAGTTTTGACCATTTGGCATTTTTACATTCTTACAGAATGCCGTGGTAAGAACAGATCGTAGAATCTTAGAATGGTTTGGATTGGAAGGGACCTTTAAGATCATCTGGTTCTTACCTCCCTGCTATAGGCAGGGACACCTCTCTCTAGACCAGGTTGCTCAAAGCCCCATCCAGCCTGGCCTTGAATGCTTCCAGGGAGGGGGCATCCACAACCTCACTGGGCAACCTGTTCCAGTGTCTCACCACCCTCACACTAAAGAATTTCTTCCTAATATCTACTCTAAATCTACCCTCTTCCAGTTTAAAGCCATTTCCCCTCACCCTGTCACTAGATGCCCTTATGAAAAGTCCCTCCCCAGCTTTTCTGTAGGCCCCCTTCAGGTACTGGAAGGCCACTATCAGGTCACCCCGTACCATTCTCTTTTCCAGGGAAGAGCCCCAGCTCTCTCAGCCTGACCCCTAGGGGAGGTGCTCCAGCCCTCTGATTATCTTTGTTGCCCTCCTCTGGACCTGCTCCAGCAGCTCCATGTCCTTCTTGTGCTGGGGGCCCCAGAACTGAACACAGTACTCCAGGTGGGGTTTCATGAGAGCAGAGTGGAGGAGCAGAATCCCTTCCCTTGACGTGCTGCTCGTGCTTCACTTCATGTAACCCAGGATACGGTTGGCCTTCTGGGCTGCAAGCCCATCAAATACATTTTTCTCCAATTTGGCGACTAGGATGTTGTGCTGGACAGTGCCAAATGCTTTGCACAAGTCCAGGTAGATGATATAAGTTGCTCTTCCTTTATCCACTGATACTGTAAATCATAAAAGGCCACCAAGTCTGTGAGTCGTTATTTGCCCTTGCTGAAGCCATGTTGGTTACCACCAGTCACCTCATCTTTATTTTCGATGCGCATTAGTAGGTCCTTCAGGAGGAGCTGCTCCATGATCTGGCCAGGGACAGAGGTGAGACTAACTGTCTTGTAGTCTCTTGGATCTTCTTTTTTTTTCCCTTCTTGAAAATGAGGTCCCCTTATCTAGTCAGTAGGAATAATATAGTTCTGGTCTCTTCTAACCCAAGGTAATATACTTTGGTAGAGCAGGAATTATGTGATCACTTAATTCAAAACTCAGGCCAAAAAAAATTACAGGAGTTTTCCATGACTTTTCTCTGACTTCCATATCTCAAGACTAGGATCCTTATGGGAGATGAATGATGGGATGTGTTCCTCCTTCTCTTAACTCTGAATATTATTGCTGCATAGGACACCGCCCCTTTCATAGAAAAGCGGTTAGCTTTTCTGAAGCACAGCAGATGCTCTTTCTTCTCTTGTAGCTATTGAACTATGCTAGATCTCTCTTATTTCCAAGGATCTAAAGAGGTCAGTAGTTGCTGCCATTGGAAATATCACAAGGAGATCCGTAGAAGAGGACCACCACAAAATGCCTGGGAAAGGTGCTGAAGTATGACATGTAAATTCTTAAGAATAGTCTATAAACTGAGAGTTTAAAGTTTCTTATTTTAAAACTACGAGGTGATGTAGGGAAACAAAAGCAGCTGAAATTTCACCTTTGTCATCTCTTTCAAGAATCTTGTGGTTACTCAATGTTTTGTCTTCTGTAGTCAATACCAAATGCAGCATGTTGATACACTAATTGAGGGGAGAAAAATCTGTTTGATTGTTTGGATATCAGTCTTTCTAGTTAGTTTGGGAGAGTCTGAGCCAACTCTGATATTACAGGCTGAAATGTAGTGTTGTCTACAATTAAAGATACTTTCCACTTTCTTGCTTTCTTTTTCATAAGCCCTATCAAGTTCTAATCCTTCAGGCTGAAATTTTCTGAAATTGCTGTTTGCTTCCAGCACAAGTTCTGTGGGTTGTTTTTTTTAAAAAAACTTTTTTTTTTTTTTTTTTTTTTTTTGGATAAAGATTAAAGACAGTGTCATAAAGCAAAATGAATAACATGCTTAAATCAAGGGAGTCAACCCTAACTCTTGACATTTCCTATCTTTGAAGTGTTAAGAGTCTGCAGTCATAATGTTCTGTTAACATGCATTTGTGTGTCATGTATGTATAATTTACAGACTACATTTTAGTCTGTTCTCCCGATAGCCTGGCATCAAGATGACTGCTAGAGACAAAGAGGACTGACTTTAGAGAAGAATTAATAGACATTCAAACACTTGAATTCGTATGCAGAAACTTTAGGCAGTGCATCTTTTCTCATTACATGTAAGTTATTAAAATAACACCGTTGTTTGTTTTGTATTCAAAACAGAGTTTACCATTAAATATGTAACAATTTAGCAGCTGCTGTTCCCCTTGGAAGGAAAACTTGAATTTTGCTGAAAATCTGTTCTGTTTCTGTTAGAAATTAAGCTTTTTTTCATATAAACTAATATTTTGTCTTTTTACTGTGGCAGTGCTAGTTAAATCAGACTATGGTGAATTGCAAAGAAATAAATCACAACAGACATTAATCTAGATGAGGGCTAAGTAATTAACTCCATAGAAGCTTGGTGTATACTGTGTCTGTGACACTAGACTGACTGCTGTGCATAGAATAAATGCAGTATTTAGGCTGCCTATGGGATTCCACCCCTTCAATTAAGTAAACAAATATATAGAGAGCTACTCTGGAGTGTATCCTTTGTGGTCTAAACACTGTATCTTATTAAAATCATCTGCATGCAGTATGTGGGGTTTGAGTTCCTGCCAGTGGTTTCATCCATTGTTAACGGTGATGCTCGGCTCTCCCAAGAGTTAAATACAGTGGTACCATAGTTATGTGGAAAGGGTGCTCTTGGTTACTTTGGTGGCCATTTCCTTGCGCATTACCTCCCACTTTGTTTCCATCCATGTGTGTGGCATAGGGTGTTGCCTGGAAAAATATAGGCTTTTTCAGGAAAAAAGAAATCCATATAGATTGAGAAAAATGTCAGAGACATTCTGGAATGGATTCTGTGGGCCAAGAGCAGGGCCAGAATAGGTGCGTGCCTGCCGACTTTGTGTGTGTGCCTATCAAGGTACTTCACATTTACATCTGTATATCTGTTTTCACCTCGGTGTCAGTGATAAAACATCTGTTGAACACTGGAAGATTAGATCACGTGTTTAAAGGAGAACTGCTATTCCCATTTCTGATCTGTACGCATTATGATCCTCATCCTGCAGGTCCTTATTTTTACCCAGAGAATTACACTGATCATCTGTCCTGCTTTGCAGAAAAGACTGAGCTACAACTATTGCAGTAATTGTATTTTACCATCATACAAACATTTTTACCTACAGTGTCATAAATACATTCAGGCATTGTTAATCCACTGCATAAAGTATTTGCAAGATTTCTTTTCAATCCAGTGTAATTTTAGAGGGTGATATGGATGATACAGGCTGACAAAATTCTGCTAGGGAAAATGGCAAAAATGATATTCTCCTGAAGCTGCATTTATTTGATGACGCTATTAAATTGAAAGAATATAAAAATGGTGATAAGCCACACACAGAGATAAATTAGTGTGAATTTTAAGATTTCAGTCATTAAAATTAATTTACTCGCTAGAAAACTTGCTGTTTTTCACAAACTCAATATTCTCATGTTTTAATTAGCTAGCTCTTCAAAGAGTGATTAAACAGCCTTTGTCAAAAAATATAATAGCAACAGAACATTTCAGAGATGAGAGGAGCATTAATTTTCATATAGTTTTTGTTCTCCTCGTTTAACATAAGATTTTCTTGCTCGTGCAGCTCTGCCAAAGAGGAGACGAGTGAATAGGATTCTGTGTAAGGCCAGCCTTTACCTCCAGAGAGCAGAAAGCATGAATGCACTGAATGAAGGATACATATTAATCAGAAAGCTCCTGATCTCTAGGAGCATGGTGACTAGCTATAAAAACCCGTCACGTAACTTAGGTCAGAATAGGGTTTTCTGTATGCAAAACCAAGAAAATAAAGCACTGTACTTATATAAATCGTTGGAATGGGTCACAGATTTTTGACTTGGGAGCCTCTATCACCCTTGAAGTGTTGCTTGGACCACCGTGCAGGCTCGTCTGCAAACGTCTAATTGAAAACAGTGTGTGGCTGCAGACCACATACATTTGGCAGATTGCTCCGAGCCGTGGTGTAACGGTTCATTTTCAGATTCTCCTTTTACACCTGTGTTCATGAAACGTGTGTGTTAGAGGTGATTATAGATCGTTTGGGTTGGAAAAATGCACTCCTCCAAATTAACCCAGGAGTCAGAGACAATGTTGAGAAAGGTCTTCCACTGCTATTTTTCCTTTGAGCTATCAGAACTCCAGGTAAAGGTGAAAAAAATGTAATTATTAACCTAGCGCTCTGGATTGCACAATACTTTCACCGGTAATCAGCACTGCAGTTTGTGAACCGGTATCACAATGACAGCTAAATTGACCATGAGGTACAGTCATTAAAAAGAAATACAATAGGTTGAATATGGACTACTGTGTTCCCTTTGAGAGTTTGGGAAGCTGGCTTCTCCAAAGTGAGGCTGCTGCCCTTGAAATTGCTGTTGCATTTTCTCCTTCTCAGGAGGGTCCGCAGCCCTCGCAGAACAGTGGTGCTGGACAAGAGCATGGAGGGATGAAGGCAGAAAGAGTTGTCCATTCCCATCCCATAGATTTAGAGGCTCCAGGAAATGCACTGAGCCAGGAATAAAGTGAAATATCCTCAATGAATAATTCATGCCCTGGAAAGTGGTTTTTCAGGGAAACTGAAGCTATACAGAGATTTGGACAAATTGAGCTGAAACACTTTCAGCAATAAAAAAGATGGATAGGAGGGGAGTGCACTGAAAAACTTGAAATATGGTGCAGTATCTTATTTCAACTTCCTGGATATTCAGGGTTGGATGTTTTTTTGGTTGGTCTAGAAAAGATTTTTTTTTTTAATAGACATAAATTATAAGAGATGTTACAAGAAAGTGTTTAATGATCTGAAAATGAAATTAAATTTATGCTGATTTGTGTCTTCAGGCACTGTTTTTCTGTTGTTTTTCTGCTTGCCTGGGGAACCTAGTACTAGCAAGCACAGCTGGCAGTGTTGACAGGTGTCTCTTCTTAAGCACAAATAACCCTTCCCTGAGTTCTGCATTAAGATTTTAAGGGTAGTAATGTTCAGGGAAGTTCCTAAAAGCATGGTTTCTGTAGAAACACAGGGACATAAAGCTCGTGTTTGGATGATGTCTGGTGTATGGATTGGAAGCTCTGCACTCTGAGGATACCTCTGCCTTGACAAGAAGCTGGAGAAGGCTGTTTCTGGTGAAACCCCTGTTTGTGCTGCTACCTGTGACTAGCTTGCCTTGGGAGCCTCAGGAAGAGAGAGAACTCCCATATTCTCTTATCAGAATGCATATATGCCATCTTCTTGGTCAGTACTAGCGTCAAGGAGAGCACGTTTGTGATTCAGGGCTGGAGATCTAGCAGGTAAGCGATGTGCGCGGCTGGAGCTCAGGTAGCACAGAATGGCCTTAGAAGTTTCATATATCCAAAGGCTCCTGCCCCTCCGCTCCCTGTGAGGAGCTGCAGGCTCCCATGAGGCCTCTCCTCAGCCTCTTCTCCTCTGAGCTGAACAAACCAAGACACCTCAGTCTCTCTTCATATGCCTTGCTTGCCTAGACCCTGCTCAATCTTCATAACTTCCTTTAGATGATCTTTACTATAAGGTTTTATGTCCTCGTATTGTGGTGCCCAAAACTGTACACAGTTGCTTCTAAGCATTGTTGTTCTAAGTCTGCTGTAACTCTGTGGCTCTGGAGAGGTGAAAAGAAAAAATCAACCTTCTGTAACTGGCCTGTGCAACCCAACCAGATAAATCCCGTCAGCTCAACACATTATCACCAAAATTGAAGAGGTTGAGATTAATACCAGAGACCAGAGGCTTCTGACTTACCAGAATGCAGCCACCTTTGGCTGTTGGGAAGGAGACAAATGAGAATGGGGAGATCTCCTTGTATATTCATATAAGCCTTATGTCAGTGCATCCCATCATCTCACTTTCTAAGCACTTTGTATTCCATTCTGTCCAGTCAGTGGTTGCCTTCCTATAGTTTCTGTGCGTGTGGCAGACCCAGGGAAGCACAAGCTGGGTAAGGTTCACGTGGGTACGATGTTATTTGTCCCTAATAAGATAACCTGGTAACTGTAGCACGCTACAAGAATAGTTAGGAATCTACTTGGTGTTACTGTCTGGAACGCAGCCTGAGCTTGCTGAAATTGCCAGTCCACCACTCCAGTATTTGGCAGTAGCTGTGGCTGCTGCGTTCTGGTCCTTGTGTGCAGTGCGAGGGGCTGCACTGAGCTCCCTTTGCATGGGAGTCTCAGGTTGCTGGCTGGGAGGTGCTGCCCAGGGAGTGCTTCCTTTTCAGCAGTGGTGTTTGTGCTGCTCCGTTCCATCAGAAGCTTTACTGACACTTTTTCTCACCAAAATCATAGTAATGGTGGTGGTGGACAAATTAACTCTGAGAGTTTGCATGACATAAATCAGCTTTTGAATATCATCGAGAAGCAGTTTGTGAACTAGTTGAAATGATAAAATGTTATGTGTGTATGATGCTTAGTATGTTATAGGTTACTGATCATTTATCAAACTGTTACAGATATTCATTTTATAGATAGAAGTGCTTTTGGAAGATATTCCATGGATTTTAAATGAGGAGAGGGTTCTCACAAGGTTAGAGTGATAGAAAGAAAATGCTGATTGTTGAGAAATGAAAGAACCTCAGTTGTCCCAAGTTAAGTAGCTTCACCCTATAAAAAATGAATCAGCATTTTAGCATCTTGCTAAAATGTTTTCTTGCATTACCTGTGTCCAGCTGAGCACACGTAACTTCTGCACAAGCAGGAGCAGGTTTGTGTGGATGCATAAACTTGTAGTCACACTTGCAGCCTGAACTCTTCTGATATTTTAAAAGCTGGATAGAAGACCAAACAACTCCTAACATCTGAACAGACAAAGTTTGGCTTAAGTCACCACATTGCTTTGGTAATACTGGTTTTCCTCATTAGAATTGCTATCTGATGCAACCTAAATACACTGTGGTATTTAAGCTAAAGCGGTGTGAGTAATTCAGTTAATTAATTAGCTGCAGGTAGCGCTTACGTTCCCTTGTGCAGGGATCAAAGCAGAACACTTAATAACATTTATTTTCTTGTTCTGCTCCATAGCATGGTGTCAGTTCATTCAAATAACCTTATGACCCAAATGTTAATATAAGTTATTATATTACCTTATGCTTTGGTGAATATTTCCGCTCTGTGTAGTGATTATGACTGCTGGAACTCAACACATGCTGCTTTGGAGTAACTGAAAGTGGACAGAGAAATGCCGTATGAGTAAGAAATACCTAAACAGCTCTAAGTCCCTACCCTTCTCCTACACATTTATTTTCTTCCACCCTTGCCCTGGGATTTGCAGTACAACCACTGCATCAGGAAAGCTGAAATGGAGAGTTTGGCCCACGGAGGGACACGAGCCTTCAGCAGTTATCAGTGTGAGTATGCCGGCTGAAGGAACTTTAATTGACAATGACTGGGAGCATTAATTCATACAAGAATTTGGAGTTTGTGGATGCTTTCATTTTTGTTTGTGGTCTTTTGTCTTATAACTTGTGTGGTTCAGCATTAGGGACTTCATAGAAAGAAGAATAAAAGTTGTTTTCCCTTGACTTGACTGCATCCCTGAGGGATTTAGATTAGAGAGGTTTGTTCTACTACCAGACTATTAGTAGAACTCTCCCTTTGTTGAAGGCATGATGCAATGTGTGAGATTAAATAAGGTAAAAAAAACCCAAAGATTTAAGTAATTAGATTGCATGTGGACCCTGAATGTTTTCATCTGTGTGCTAACGGTCTTCACTTAAATTACTGTTTTGTGATTTGAAGCATTAAAAAAGGCCTGAGCCCTTCTGAAGCTGTTAGTTAGCCATACTGCATATCTACGTTTGCAGGGAGGATGTTCAGTTTTCAGTTTGTTGTCATTTGGGCTTTGATTTATTTGTCTGTGGCCGTGCTGTGGTGTAAAGGGAATTAAATTATCGCAATGTAATAAATACATTGCTTTTTTTTTTTCTTTTGATGTATTATCATCTTGAGCCACTTAATACAATGTAAAGCCATTTGGGATTTAAAAAGACAACAAGAAATGAGGCTTTATTAAATTCACAGAATCTTTTGCCTAATATATCGTTCCACTTTAACGATTTCACTACTTGACATAACTGAGGCTTATTTAATGTTTTCATTCAGTTTGACAAATGATAGTGCTATGCACATCATGAGAAAGAAAGTCTTTTAGAACACCAGCAACGGTAACATAGAATGTGATGCACAGATGGCTTTGGCTTCATCTGTAATGGAAGGATCTTTGCATTGTCTCTCAGCTTACTCTGCAGGCGTTTGTGTAGGCGTGTGTGTGACCAAACCTTTGCTATGGGCGCTTGTGTGTTGGTGAAGTGACCTTCATCTTGATGTTAATGTTTCCTTCTGCTGAATGTTCTTCAAAGAACAGAGCTTTCTTTCAACTGAAGACCACAGCAGATCCATATCTGTGTGTGTGTGAAGGGGACTGGGCTGGCTCCCATGGTTTGCTCCTGGAACTCTGGTCTCCATTCCAAAAGTCAAAGAGAAAAATGCAGAAGTGGAAGATGGAGGCATATTGAGGGCTGGTAGCTTTCACACAGGTGGTGTTTTTTTGGTCTGCAACCTCAGTAAATATTGAGCTGTACTATATTCAGTATTTCAGTAGGCAAAACAAAGCTACTGTATGCCAGCCCTTCATATAACATGGCTGAGTCATTGGTATATGCCCTCTATGTGGGAAACTTTAAAACATATGCTAGATCATTGCCTGGAATATTGGCTGCAGAGGCAAAACTAGATGCATAGTAGTTGAAAATCTCATTGACTTCATTGAGATATAAGGAGGTATTGCAAATACCCATCCATGCAATCAACTCTGAACTTGCAACAGTGTACACACAGGGTTAACGTTAGGCTTTTATGCAAGTTCTTGCCCAAATTGGGCTTCCCTGTTTGTGAAAATCACTTTTGCTCAGTCTCCAGCCATATGGACTGCTGTAGGGAAGGAAGGGAGTGAGGACGACTTGCTTGTGTTCCAGTTTGGACCATCTCAGTTTGCGTTGTCTTCCAGAAATTGCAGTGTTGGATCCAGCTAGAAATGACCACTATTTTGCCATATCACCACTGCGTTTTATCACGAAGTTCTGCTGTGGGTTACAGGCTCCTCTTGAAGCCTGATGTTCAAGAGCTCTTCACCAGAAACATCAGTGCTATTGAATGGAAACGGATCTTACAAGTCAATTTCAAAACAGATGCCGGCAGGGCAGTCTCCAGTTGGTTTAACATTCCCCTTATAGTGCATGTTTCCTCATGGTAAATTCCTTAACATAGAGGAGGGTAACTAAGATAACAGAATATATTTATTTTACTAAGAGCTTTAATGAACTTCAGGAACATGGTTTCAGTACAACGTTGTAAAAGCACTGTTACCTTGTACCCACTGACCTCGGTCCTGCAAACAATTACTCTTGGCCACGTGTGTGCAGTGAAACACACGTGCATGTGTCATAGAGATCGAGCTTGTCGTAGTTTGGAAAATCAGAAAGATTAACAAAAGGCCTCTGCAACAATGCTTAAGCAAAGAACTTCTCCCCAGAATCCTGCAGAGAGATGAGCTTTTCTCTCTGCCGCCGGAGCTGGGTGGAGAACGGTGGCGTTGTGCCGGGATGGGGCAGCACTGCAGGCTGACATGGATGGCCATGGGCTGTGGCAGGAGCCGTGCCTCGGCCCGGGGCTGTCATCCCTGTCCTGTCTCTCCGCAGCTGGCGGTCCCGCACAACGACGAATGGACGCGCTTCGCTCGGACCCTGGTGGAGATCCGTGCCAACCGGGCCGACAGTGAGGAGGAGGGGGCGGTGGAGCTGGCGGCATAGAGAAGAGGAGGAGCGGCCTTCCCTGCCGAGCCCGTCGTGCTGTGGCTGCCGATGCCAGCGTGCGTGCCAGTATTGCTCAGAGCATTCCATATTAATCACACGGCTTTACACGGGGCTGAAAAAATCCAGAGCATTTTCGTACTTTATATTTCTGTCTGAAAAGTAAGAAAGAAAAGACAAATCAACCCTTTATGGGTTTAGTTGTTGCCTTTTAACTACTTAGTAGCTGTATTTAATGGGTAGGAACCCCTGGTTAAACTTGTGCTCACATTGCCCTTCTGGCGTAGTCCTATTAAATCCATATGAAGCCAGATATGATTATGTGCAGATGTGGTGTGCTTCACTGTATGGGACTGGGCCAAAGGCTTTAGATGTGGTGTTTCACATGGTGACTTACATTATGAATGGATGTACTATACGAAAGTTGCTGCTCCTTATTTATTGCGGTGTGCTGCATGGAACATATTTATTTGAAAGCATTAAAATAAACGATCCTAAAGCATGTGCATAATGAGAGAACTGCATTGTCTGTGTGCTGCTGTAGAGGTTACATTAAAGTCCGCGTAACAATTACAGTACATCAGTTGTGCTTAAGATGTAAGATCTATAAAGGTTGGTTTGAGTGGATGGAGTGCGTTTCCTTTCCTTTTTTTAAGATGCCCATTATTTCTAGGCACTTTAACAATATTTCAAATACAGTTGGTCACTGATACTTGTCATGCAAGTTAACACTAACAGTCTGACAAAGGGTTGTGGTTCCCGAGTATGACACTAGTGTTGCCAATAAAATGTATCCAGCCAGTTCTGTCGCAGTGTGGTTAATCCTTCCCTGCCAGCAGCGCTCAGCACATTCATTACTGGGCACTGGGAAATGGGGCTTTGCCGGCTTGCAGAGCACTACTGCAGCTGCTGTGTGAGCACACTGAAGTGCAGGGCTGGCCAGCTATGGCCTTGCTGCAGCGGATTCTCTGCAGCTGTTACAGAATAAATTAATCCATGCCAGCTTCTAGGTTTGGTCTCCTCCCTACCCCTATGGTGCATGGTTACCTGCACACAGCACAGCACTGCTGTGTGAACGAGAAGATAAAGGAATAAGGAAAAAAGGTCTTCTCCAGCTGTCTTGACTCAGGTCTGGGTAGGAGACAAGGGAACATTCTCCTTTACAAGAAATTCATGGCTGGAGCACAAGGCAGCAGGGCACAGGCTGAGGGATGGGGCAGGCTGTTGGCAGCACAGCACTGCAGTGACACCTGTGTGTGACTGGGTCTCAGCGTCCCCTGGGCAGACAGGTGAGCCATGACAGCAGGAAGCACTGGAAATCAGGCAGTAACGATTCTGTGTGTTCCCATGGAAGCACATCTCCATGCAGTTAAGGTCGAGACTATATTGGCTAATGCCATCTAGGGCCAGTCACATTCTGAACCATGGGCTGGGTTCCTCACAGGGGGATGTCACATCCCTATGCCTGCAGACACAGGACCTGAGTGCACAGTGGCTTCGGCTATCAGAGTCTGGGGGCACACACACACGCATGCATGTGTCCATCAGAGCCTGTTACAGGCCAAAGGCACTCTGCCCATCACTCTCACAGAGTAAACCCATCACCCTCGCACAGTAAACCCACACCCAAGTGTGTGTACCCAAAACGGGTGCAGTGGGAAAGGGCTCAACCATGGTCTGTTTCCTGTTCACTGTAAGCAGTGCAATGATAGCAGCAAATTTGCTTTCGTTGTTTCCACATTACCTTCAGTTTTTTGAATCAAAGTGAGGGGCAGTTCTGTACTAACATGCAGAAGAACTTCCTTATGGTAAGGGTGATGGAGCACTGGAACAGGCTGTCCATAGAGCGGCTGTGGAGTCCCCTTCTATGGAGATATTCAAGACCCATCTGGATGCCTACCTGTGCGACCTATCATAGGGTACGTGTATGAGCAGGGGGTTGGACTCGATGATCTCTTTTGGTTCCTTCCAATCCCATGATTCTATGAAGTGCACACTGCCCACACTGCCTCTGTGCGTTCTTAGCTCATCAAGTGGCCTTAAGAAGCACCTCAGAAGCACTGCACATTTGCACAGAGCAAAGCCCCGAAGGGCTGACAGCACATGCAGCAGAAGCTTGGACAACCTTGAGCATGAGAAGCATCCAAGGCCTGAGTGTCACAGCAGTGCTGGTGTTGCCACTCGTGTGCGGCAGAGGCACTGAGTAGCACACCACGCTCGGGAATGGCGCTGTGCTCAGCCATCACCCAGTGCACAGCAGAGGTGGCCCAGGTGGCCTGTCTCCTCCTAAGTCAGATGCAGAGCAGTTTGTCAGGTACCCTATTTTTAGCAGGTTTAGAGAAACCTGCTCAAGTTATTTAAGAATTCTGTGGTATATATGGTCATGAAAGCATCTCCACTGTCGGTCTTAAGTAACTTAAACCAACCCCCTTCCTCAGTGACACAGGCAGAAAATCCCTCAGCTCCTGCTGGGCACACAAACAGGAACAGAAGTGGCTGCCTGAGATGCCCCCAATAGGGAACATCATCAGTATTAGAGCAACTCTCTTTTTGACTGACTCAGTGGGACTTGGCTGGGCTGCAGGAAGCAAACAAGGTTACCTTTTACCCTATTCCTTCCAACACTTTGCGTAACTCACCCAGAAACTCAAAGACAGCAAACATCTCAACATCATCCCTGGGGCCTTATGTTCTTAGGGCAATCTGACAATTTCTTGGCCTGTAAGCTTTTCAGAACTTTTGCATCCTTTTGTGTCTGGAGGAAGCTGACAGCACACACAACCAGAGGATCTCTGGACAGAACTGCACTGAGTATCATGAGCTGGGCCACGCATAGGGGAGGCCATCACAGGCTCTTCACCATTCTGTCTCTGCTAACAGAGACGTGTCCTGGCTGCAACAGTCCAAGACATCCCATCCCCAGGCTGCATCAGAAGTGAGTGGCTGCCACCTGGATGTGCACACATATAGGCAGGCACTGACCCAAAAGCACAAAAGGAACAGAAGTCTTGCGAGAGCTGCTGCTTTCCCGTGGAAATTCTTGACAAGATAAGTCAGGCAAAAGCAAGGGATTAAATGGAAAAACAACTCCTAAATTGCCAAAAAAATCTCCAGTGTCAAACACAAGCAGCTCCCAGTGAAAAAGTAACTTTTGTGACAGGACTTAACCAAAAACCATGACAGTTAATTTTGGAGAAATACAAGAGGCGGGCTTTTTACCCATTTTTTAAACAAAGGAACTGTCATTTTAGAAGACTTGAATAGACGAGGCCGAGAGGTTGCAGCCAACAGCTGCCCTGTGCTCTCTGCACAGTGCAGCCCAACTCGGAGGTACAGCTGTTGGTAAGTATCATCTTCCCCTCACCCTCAGGAGTACGAACACTGCAGGCTGCTCTTCTCATACCTTATCGCACTGATAATTTTGAAATACAATTTAGTTCAAGTAAATAATTTTTATGACAACCCAAACACAAATGCAATATAGCAATTTCAGTATTTCAACAAATAGCAATAAAACACAGTATTACCCACCTAATTCTTCTGCAAAGATACTGCATCCATGCATTTTCTCAGTTTACAATCTGTGCTGAAGCCAACACCTCCCATCTTTCAAAAGAAGACAAGCATTCTTCTTCTGTAAACACTAAATTCTTGTCTTAAGAGGTAGCACAGAAGACACCCAACAATAACTTCTATTGCTCCAGAACTCAGAATAACACAAGTCTAGTGGCCTCTATGACAGAGTTATAGCATTGGTGGAAAAGAGAAGAGCAACTGACATCATCTATCTGGACTTGTGCAAAGAAAGCATTTGATACTGTATTGGATAACATCCTTGTCTCTAAATTGAAGATATGTGGCTTTGACAGATGGATCATTTTGTAAGTAAGGAATTTGCTGGATGTCGCACTCAGAGCTGTGTGACCTCCTCAGGGGTTGGTATTGGGATCTGCATGGCTTAACATCTGTGTCTGTGACACAACAGCAGGATTGAGTACACCTGCAGTGAGTTCGCAGATGACAGCGAGATGCATGGTGCAGTCGACAGGCTGGAGGGCAAGAATACTATCCAGATGCACCTGGACAGGCTCGAGAAGTGGGCGTGTGCAAACCTCATGAAGTTCAACAAGGCTCAGTGCAAAGTCTTGCACCTGAGTTGCATCAATCCCAAACACGAATACAGAATGGGAGGAGAATGGACTGAGAGAGGCCAGGAGAAGAAGGATTTAGAAGTGTTGGCTGATAGGAAGCTCAACATGACCTGGCAATGTGCACTTACAAGCCAAGAAAGCCAAGTACATCCTGGGATGCATCAAAAGAAGTGTAACTATAAGGGCACGAGAAGTGAGTGTCCCCTCTCTGCTCCACTTCCCATAAGGCCCCACCTACAGCACTGCGTTCAGCTCTGAGGCCATAGCCTACAGACATGGAGCTGCTGGAGCTCAGAACCTCTTGAGGAAGTCAGGAGAATGATCAGAGGGCTGGAGCAGCTTACCTATGAAGACAGGCTGAGGGAGACCTGGGCTTGTTCGGCTTGGAGAAGAGGTTCTGAGGAGACCTCACTGTAGCTTTCCAGTACCTACAGGGGGCCTACAGAAAAGCTAAAGAAAGACTTTTTTACAAGGGCCTGTAGTAATAGGACAAGGAATAATAACTTTAAATGGAAAGAAAGAAGATTTAGATAGACGTTAGGAAGTAATTCTTCCCTCAGAGGGTGGTGAGGTGCTGGCACAGACTGCCCAGAGAAGCTGTGGTTGCTCCATCCCTGGAAGTGTTCAGGGCCAGAGATTGGATGGGGCCCTGAGCAGCCTATTCAGAGCAGATTTAGAGGGAGGTGTCCCTGGCCATAATGGGAGAAGGTTGGAACCAGGTGATCATTAAGATCCCTTCCAGCTCAGCCCAAGCCAGTCCGTGATTCTATGACTATGAAAAGACAAAAAAAGAAAAAACAAGCAGAAAGGCCTACTTCAATCCTGCTTTTCGACTGAAGAAAAATTTCTTTTTTGTATGACATCAACACCACTGCATGTCTTTTCTACACACACGGACACAGATAACTTTGTTCTCAAACTGCAAACGTTTTTATAGCCCAAACGCCCGAATATTAGCTTTATCTTTAACTTAACTTTATAAAAGAAGTTGAACAAGCCTTTGGATGTACTATCCCATTTCCATAACAGAATACCATGTGTGCATCTGTTTGAAAGGTTTATTACTATCTTCATAAATACATGATTTTCTAAACACTGTGCAAGGCACCAAAAAATTAAGTAAAATCTTTTCTTTTAGAGTATTTTAATCTCTGTGGACTCAATGAAGTAAATAAGAATCTGAAACCACCTATTTGCCAATTACAAGCCAGCAGTTAAGGCAGGTACCATTGATACAGTGCATGAATTTTCTATTGCAGCTATTTAAACAAGCAGCGTTTTACTAGAGTGCATATACAAACTGAATTCCAAACACCAGCAACCCAAGATAGGCACCTAGTTATGAAATTTCCTTGTATGTGTAGTAGAATGCCAAAAGTACTGCCATAAAGTGCAAAGACTATGGACAATAACACTTTCTTTTGAGCATTTTGATACTGGTAACATAATACAACGGCTAAACATTTATAAATGTGGTTTCCATTACAAAAACATGTTCCACATAAAAGCTTCATAATACAATCCAGAAACAGAACTTGTGCGTGTACATATTTAAAAAGTTGAAGCTGTACTGGCAGACTTAGGTACCAGGGGCATATTTGCTGACCTCTACAGACACGCACTAAGTTGATAACCAATTTACATGTACACTCAAAATCATTCTGCTTAGAGCACCGTGATATCCACTGAGTTTTTTTTGCCATTTGAGTGACAGTGTGTGACACCCACCCTGGGAATCTGCAACTGAGCACTGTCTGTAAGATGATCTGGTTCACAGCTCTCACCCAACCCTCCCCAATAAATGGAACCTAAAATTAGTGTCTTCCCAACACAAGCTCATGTCAGATGCGGACAGATACATTCATGGTCCCAAACTTAAAACGACTGGTAAGAATTTCACAGTGATCTGGTTAAGGAAGCACAAAGACAAATGATTACGTTTAAGATGAGAACTGCCTTAAAACTCAAATGAAGCCAAACTGTTATACGATGTGAAGCTAAAGGAACAAAAGTATTAACCAATTAGAAAAGTGGCTCTTTCCCAACTAATAACAAAAAGCCTACAGCAATAAGCTTAGGGTCCTACTGCTGCAGCAGCCTTTGAGGTAGGTGGTGATGGCTTAAACCGAGGTAGGTAAAGTCCAAACTTGTTTTCAATCCCTGCAAAAGTGGCAACTGCCAATTTGTAACCACCAACATGGTCAGGGTTAGGAGCAGGGAGTGTGATCCTGGATTTAGGAACTGGCTCCGATCCAACTGGTTTTCTGCAAAACAATAATAATAAAAAAATAATAATTTCCATAGCATGAAAGCAATATTCACAAAACTACCCCGTAAAGCCAGCTGAGTGAGGAACCTGAGAGCACTTCCTACTAAGTAACTAAATTAAATGCCACAACCTTCCAGAACAGCCAAGGGTCTTTGCATTCACTGAGATGGAGGATGGTCAAATCTTTCAGTGCTCTGATTAAAACTGCACTGTGAAGTCCAGAACTCTCTCCTACAGCGTACAACCAATCCAGTAACTCAGCAGAATTTAAATAACTTCTTTGGTAGCATTCTATTGCCCCCAAAGCTTCATAAGCATCTGCAGCTGTATCTGGTAATCATGTTAAAACAGCAATATGCACATCCCTGAGCTGAGGCTCCAACAAACAGTATTTGGACTTAGTGATACCTGTAGACCCTTCTGTATGTCAAATCCCTCCTCAACAAGGGATGCAGCTCCTTCACCACACTTATGAGGACTAATGCAGAGTGCATCCTGACTGAGTAAGCATTACACATCTCCTGCAGTTCTACTCCCACCCTGTTATTCAGCCTTTCGCTGTCTCCATTTTTACTAACACATGTCCCCAGATCAAAATGGTGACATAAAATGTGGTAATGTCTTGCTGTGATACAGGTGGTGGAACATCATCCTGTCCTCCACCAGACATAAACGTGGCTTAAATAACACTGACAAAACCTTTGCAATATCTTCTACATAATACTAAGACCCCTTTTCTGCCCAAAGACACAAGGAGATCTCAGTGCAGCTGTGGGTTCCCAGGCACATTCACACACCACATACTTACACTCCTCCGAAGTCCACGTAAAACCATCTCTGCAGTAGTTCATAAGTCACAAGAGTTACACCAAACTGAGGAGATGATCGAAACACACGAGCTTGAAAGAGAACAAAACAGTCCTTAAGTGACAAAAAACCAAAGAAAAAAAAAAAAAGAAAATTAGTTATCAAAGCTGTTTTCCACACCTCCTGCTCCTTTCCAAAGAGCCTTTGGACCTTCCTCTCGAAGGATCTTCACAAAGCAATCTACAACACCGCTGTAAGTGGTCTGTCCTGCCCGGGCTGCTACCTGTAGCCTTGTTTTGATGACATCTGCAGGAGTCACCAGAGAGGCCGCAGGCATACCTAGGGACAGAAAAACCTTTGGGTTGGTATTGCTGACTTATTACATATGCTACAAACCACAGTTCCCCAGGGGTAACCATGCCCTTCATCCTTACATTAGCAGAAACCATAAGGTTTGAGCAGAAGTTGGGAAGGAAAACAAGCGACAGGAGGCAGCCATTGTGGACGTGGCTTCACCCAGAGAAAGCTTCTCCTAGAGGAAAAAACGTATCACAGGCTTCCTGTCAAGCTGGGAGGCATAGCCTGGATTTTTCAGTGCTAACCAGAAACTTGCATAGTCAATAAGCACAATGTTTTTGGAGGTGAGGTCGATCTTTCCCTTTCCTTTTCACGCCTCGCTGTGGTTCCTGGCACTCTGGCTGCACGCTGTGCTAGAAGAGCCTGTACACACACACTGCCTTATCCCACACAACAACATCACCAAGAACTGATAATGCCATGCACGCTCAGCAAGGCACAAGAGCTAAGTTTAAAAAAAGGTTCATTTTTCTCATTAGGAGTGGCACATTGCTCAGTCACAGCTGACATCCCCACCACTTGGAGGAAGATTTAATTTACCCTGGCAGATAATCAACTGCAAGTAAAAAACACCAAATTACCAAAAGGCAATATCTCTGAAATCATTCCTGCCCAAACAGAGACTGCCCATGTTTAGAATTAAGAAAAAAAAGAAAGAAAGTAAAAAATAGGGATCGAGATTGAACCCAGAAGACAGTGTCTCTTATGGTTTTATTACTTTTCCATTCTGCATCTGTTCCAAACCAACTTGGTCAGATGTAGATGCATAAATCTCCTTCGCTTTGGTTTTTTTTTAGGCTTAATAATTCTGTAACAATTTTTGTCCAAACCAGCATGGTCTGGCTTCAGGCACCACAGCATCTTTCTGCACGCTGCTTCGGAGAGATGGAAGCTGGTACATATCACCAAAAGAATGCCTCCTCCACTCCTGGACCCCCCAAAATAACACACACACTGAGCTTGCAGAGTGGTCAGTCGGGCAGGCAAATGCAGCAAGTCAGTAAAGGTTTCTGAATTTTGGAGAGGGTGAAATTCCTCTTTGCTTACCCTTACCCACACCAGGATATTGGTTTGTCTTCAATTTAAAGCTGGACTTTTGTTCTTCAAAAGCCAACCAGTGTTTTCAAGGAAAATCAAAGAACATACTTAGAAGCAATTCTGCTTACTACACATTGACTGCCATCTCCTTATTCCTCACTCCTTATTGCTATTTTGTATAAAACAAGTTTTATTGGTTTTTTTGTTTTTGTTTTAATCCTGTTTTTAGAGCTATGTATAAAGCGCAAAAGACTTCACAGACAAATAAAAATTGACAGGTCGCTGCCCTGAGGAGCATACAATCAGAATGAGACAAATGACACTGCAGGAGATGACAGTAAAAAAGAGGCGCTCGGGAGGAGAAGGAAGTTCATAGGAGCAGTAAGCAGATGGAGCAAATTAAGGAGCTATCCTGTTGTTGATACTGGCATCATCTCAGAAAATGCCACGGCACAACAGGTTGATCTGGTGAACAGTGAAAACAGCAGCAGATCCAACCAGATGATGTGCGTGTTGTGTTGTATGTGTCCCTAATGACAACAAAAAGGAAGAAAACACAGACAGTAGACACAACACCTATTGGCAAAGGGTGCGGGTGTGCATCCAAGAAGGCCAGCTTGAACCAGAGGGCCCTGCACACGTAGAGTTGGAGCCAGTGCTGGAGGTGTGGCCTCCCCTCAGCCTTCTTGTGGCAAAGCAGGGCTGACATGCATGTACCACCATACTTTATCTGTACCCAATAGAGAAATTTCTTGGTTTTGTAAGCTGTATAATGAATGGTGGATCTTTAATACTGTAATTTGCTCATGAGAGTTAACTTTGAGTGGGATTCACAGGAAATCCTGGATAAAAGTCACAACACAGCTATTTTGGTAAGCTGTATCAGCAACAATAAAGACTGCTTCTGTGCCTGGGCTTCAAAGGACAGCTATCTCAGTCTGCAATCAACTGACAATGGCTAGGAAGAGAAAAATAGGAAAATCCAATAAATGACTTGGCTTTAAAATGCCAACTTATGTTTGAAGTAAATTGTAAATAAGAACTGAAGTTCAAAAATGGTTTTGTTCCACTAAATTGGGTGAGAAGTAAGCTGGATGTAAGCTCCTGTTGAAAGGTTTGGAGGTTGATTGTTCTGGGGTATGGGGATGGGAGAGGACAGTTTGTAAGCACCAGTCGTTATAACACAGCTGGTTTTCTTGGTGCCAGGTTGATTCCTATGCACTACAGATGACTGAATGCCAACACAAAGGAGTTGAAGCCATATGCTTTCAGCAAGGCAGGCCGATTGAGCTGCACTGGCCTTGGCCACATCCAGCAACCAGTTACTGGCTTTAAAAGGTCCTTACTCTTTAAGAAACACAGCCCCACTTATAATCCTGACTGAAAATAACTCCCCCAGAAAGAAGAAACCTTAAAAATCAAACAATAAAAAAGATGAACTATTTATCTGTGCTGGACTCATGCGTCTCCATCATTTTGCTAGCCTGCCAGGCTGCACAGCCTGCCAGCTGGCCAGAACTTGGGTGCAGCTTTGAGAAGCCAAGCAGCCCATGATTAACATGATGAAAACATCTGCTTTGTGAGTGCTGATGGGAACATCCTGCTTATTACCCATTCCCCTATGGCCATGTTGCACAAGCTTTTGAGCCCACTTGTTTCCTGAACAGAACTTCTAAGGAATGGATGGGGCAGGAATAGGCTCCCAGGCTGCATGACGGTGTAGGAGCTGTGCACCATGTCAGGGAGCAGCTGAGACAAAGGTAAATTGAGCCTGCAAAGTGTCTCTGTCTTCCCCTAGGCTCTGGCACACTCAAACTGAATACATCTGTGGAAACTGCTTGGCTATCCTATATAGTACGCAGCAGAACAAGCAAGTGCTCAAGATGACACTCAGCACCTCTCTGGTATCTGGGTAGTCAGGAATCAGCAACTTACGGCACACAAGACAACAAGCAACTCCTTATGCTTTCTTCCACACAAGTGCCTGTTGCAACAGGCAAGACAGTGGAATACAGCCCAGTTCAGAAACTGTTCTGATAAGGGTGAAGTCCTCACAAAGCCACGTAACTGCACAGGAGACTGTGGGTAGCAAGTAATTTTCATCATTTTGTCACATGTTTTGCCAGCATGTTCTGCAAGCATGGTTATTAGATTCCACACACCAATATTCAAGATTCCTTTGATCACAAAATTTCATAAATGCCATGATTTTATTTTCAGCGATTTCATTTATAAACCATTTCAACAAAACCCTTTACCAGTCATTCAGCCAGCCAAAGCCAACAGCACAGTAACGTCACAAGTAAAGATGATACGTGATGACAAAACATCAGAACTTCAATCTTTCATTTCTTTTCTCCCCCTAAACATTATGAATATACCCCAAACTTGCAGGATCTTTATTTTTAACCTCAGATCATTTCTCTAGCATAGCAGCTTTATGTTATTTGGGCACAATGCTGCAAAATGTGCTCTAACTACTGCACTGCTGGTGTAACACAAATGCACATAGAAAGCAGTTTGGGCACTTACCAGCTATTGACCCAGCCAAGAGCAGATTTCCAGGGCTGACTCTTCCATCTTCATTGGCAAATGAAGCTTTCAAATGAGCATAACAGGGGAAGTAAATAGCAGAGAAGGGGATGTCACGCAAAAAACACGCCTTAGCGCCCTGTGTTGAAAAAGAGAACATATTTTGAGAATGAGCAAATTTAACACGATGAACAACGGACACTGGAGAACAGAGCAACATCATAATTTTTGTTTTGTCACTAAGGGCTTATAGAAAAAGCAGTTTCTCCTCTGAAAATAAGATAGATGTATTTCACTCTGCTGAGTAGCATGTGTGTATTGCTTTTTGGTTCAGTAATTTCTATCATTATATTTATCTTGTCTCCTTGTTCTCCCTCACTCCTTAATAGTGTAGACATTTATTGGTAATAGAGAAAATATTGTGTGTTGGCATAAGCTCTGGTAACACCTTTGCAGAATAGCAAGTAGTCGACAGTTGAGCCATACACCTGTAGAGGAAGTTCAGGGTACGTTTGAAGAAGAGTCACAGGACAAGTCTGTTCCTTCTCATTCCCACTTAAAATAAATACTTCAAAGAAAATAGTGCTTCCTCCATACATCCATGCAGACATTGCAATTGATAATGCAACATGTATCAGGGAAAAGTAGGGCTGTAACACCAACCCTTTCACAGAGCCGTAACAGAGAGACTTATTTGTGATTTTTGAGGTACACATGATTTGGGACACAGTTTGTTTTCAGGTCAGTTTCAGCTCTTGCTACCAATTTGCTTCAGTGGTACAAACAACCAATGCAGTTACCAGTACAATGGCTTCAAACTTAGGAGGATGGTAAAAAGGCAATAAAAACTGGGGGGCAAGAAAGGCAAGAAAAAATTTTTTCTAGCAAGAGGAAATGCAAAAAGCTACTACAGTAGGTCAAAGAAAATGAAATACCAAATATCATCCATGCTCTGATAGCAAAGGGACCTGCAGTCTGCCTTTCCTCAACGTGAGGATCCAGGACACCAGAGTATGAACACATGAGGACTGAGTGTGGCAGGCAGACACAAACAGGAGGTGCCTTTGGAAAACTGGTGAAGTCTTTCAAGCTTCAGAAAGAACTGCTTCATGGATGAGGCTAAGCCTGCTTGCTTTGAAACTAGGGCAGAGGCACAGTGAAACTCCTTGAGGTTCCTCAGTAAGCCCTCCTGAGTTGCCCTGGTTACTACAGCTTTCTGGTGTACAGCCCTACCGGAGCATGGCTTGGCACCAAGCATTTCACAGGTGACATGCTAATATGCACAGAATTTAATTAAATATAATTATATGCCTGGATATATCCGTAAGTTTAGCTCGTATGGTAATAGCAGTGAAAATAGAGTGCTGAAGTAAGCTGGATGCTGGTTACCCAGCAAACACGCAAGAGTTGCAAGGTGTCAGAAAGGCTGAAAAGATGCCTTCTGGCAAGGTGAGGCAGAAGGAAATACGGTAAAAACAGATCCTGTCAGCCTGTTCACAAGAGATGCTAAGAAGCAAAGTTTGACCTCTGAGAAAATAAAGATTTTATCTAAAGCCAGCCTTTAGATCCACTCGTCAGATGCTCTGCATGGCACGGGCGTAGCTGCCAAGTGCAGCGAGCAAAACAAACTGTTGGAGCCCCTTTCTGTCCCTGATCCTCTCTCAGCTTATTTCCTGACATTCTCAAACCAAGAACTGACCATTTTACCTGACAGTCCACTCTAAGGTTAATTACTCTTGCTTCTAAGAAGTTTCGCCTTGTTGCGTAATTGGATAGGTCTGATTTATGCTCGCAGTCACTGGTTCTTGTTAGGCCTTCCTCAGGTACACTGAATAAGACTTAAAGAAAATGCCACATAGGTCCTCAGAGCACTGCCATTGCACAGGCACAGGCTGAACCGAGTTACCAGGCACAAAACAAAGTCAGTGCTGGGCTGGGCTCTCAGAATTACCCATCTAGCCTGTACACCTCACCAACAGGGTAAGAAGGTGGATCTTTTGCAGTTCACATTCCACAGGAGTTCTGGCCTTGTGCTCCAACAGAAGCCTGCTTTACAGTTTACCTTTAAGCCTTACATTAAAAAAAAAAAAAAAAGACTAGGGTTTTACCCAGCTCTGCACAAGAAAACAACTTTTTAATGATCAAATGTCTGCACTATATTCATCTCACAGAAAAATTACGAAATTCACTAATGAAACATTCTCAGACCAAGACGGTTTCTTCAAGGATTTATTTTTAGAGCATACTTCTCCTCAGAGCAAATCTCCTCGCTGCCTTTACCCTCAGGGCACATTACTTCTATTTTCCTTGCAATGCTGCCATTAAACACTGTGCGCATTTTCCTCCACATTTTTTTCATACTCTGAAATATCTCTACATAGTTGAAATAACGTATGGAAATCCACAAACTCCAACTGCAAGCAACTCTCAGCGGAATCTGAGCTGCTAATATTCTTCCCCCTTCATTAAAAGGCCCTTTTTCACAGGACAGAAATGGTATATTGCTAATATCACTAGTAACGCACACTCAGGTACGCAGAGAGAGGATGTCCATCAACTTAGTTGGCTGAGTGTAAACAAACCCTGGATCAAAACTTGGATCCACTTTAATAATAACCCGATTTGGCCCTCTTCCAATATCACAACAGTCTAAAGTTTCCCCCCACCGTTCTGTTTAAAGTCTGGGAAAGCATGTTTAAAAGCAGGCCTCATTTAACTTCAAGTTAATCATCCGCAACCAGCCTAGACCAATTAGGAAGGCTTAGGGAGATTGGCTGCAGTATCTTGAAAAGCAAAAGCAACATTTATTTTACTTCTCGCACCTATTTGATGTGGACAACGTGCTGAAAGCCAAAAGGGGTTTTAATCAGTCCCCAGAAAGCTGTAAGGATCATCCGCTCGCGTTTATTCTGGCAGCCAAGGTGCAGAGCTGCCAGGCATGAAATTGTTGGGAGATCTTACACACCATAACATGTGCCTCACCAATGCAACAGCGGCTTGGCTCCCATCTTCGAGCTCCTTAATTACCTAAAAGCTCTTAATCTTGGATGCTATCTTACTGAATAAATCTATGGAGGTTAAAAACAAAACAAACAAACAAACAAACAAAAACCAAACAACAACAACAAAAAAAAAAACCACACAAAACCAAGCTCTGATTGTCAAAGATTCTGATAAATAAGCCCAAGTCAGTGCCGGGGCAGGTTCTTTAGCATGCTAATTCCTGCTTATACCAGCTCTACCTGCAAATAAGGCTCTAAACAAACTATTTCTACTACAAGGGGAGGGTAATTATACTGACAAAGGCACCTCTGTGTCGGGCTGGGCACAAGGAGCCGGCAGGTCTGGGAGACGCAGGCTTACCCGAGTCTCCTGCAGTGAATGCACATTGTCTGGTGCAGGGGAAAAATGCCAGACTGGGGGACCTAGCAGCATTCAAGACAACAGTGGTGCACCTTGTCTGAGAGGGTTATTTAATGCTTCTGGCACCTGTACTTACAGCCACCCCCTCTTTTTCTCCTTTACAGGTTTAGAATTTATTTGGCATGTATAATTGTTATTTTGATCCTATAGCTACAAACAATAGGCAGCATGTCATTTCTTGATCATTTTGCATTCTTCTTGGGTTTTACTACAGACTTAACCCTTTGGAATCGGAGCTCTAGCAGCACCTAACAGGTTTTGTAGCGTTCACAAACACCACAGGTATTTGCTTTTGAGGGCCATAATTTCTTCTGCTGTAAAATGACATTGCCTTAAGAGCCGCTACATGCTTTTATTCACATGTTTACTCCAACCAATACATGAAACTGATTCAGCACATCAGCTTAGAGGAATAAAACACAATCCAAATACTGCGACAGCAATTCAGATGCATTTTGCAGACAAGAGTGGCAAAACTTCTCAGGAAAAGGGCTTCTTTTGGAACTAAACCTTCTGAACAGCAGGTACTCACGTAGGAGAATGCAATCACAATGCGCGTGCTGGATGCAAGTTAATATAACTCAACTCTTTTCCTACTCAGTTTCATGTTTATCACCCTGCTGTAAACCCACAACGTGAAGAGCTGGAATTCCTCAGATGGTACCAAAAGCTACCAGGTGAGAGCTTGGTACGTATTGCCAACTGAGATGACATCTTCCAGGTCAACACACCAGAAGCCTGCTTATGAAGTTATTGTTATTTTAAATTAAAAAAAAAAAAAAAAAGGCTTATTGAAAGATTTTCTGACTAGTTTTGGATATGCAGGCTGTGCTGGCATTATCAGCCAAGGCACAAATCTGGGATAAATATCTTCTAGGAATTCTAATCATAAACATTACCACAACTGATGTGTCATTTCCTCAAAGGATCATTTACTAAACTCTATTGTTTACCATCTCTTTGGCATCACAGAAGTAACTTGCACAAAATTAGGGAGTGGCACTGCACGTTATGCAGAAAAGCACTATCCACCAGAATGATTACTTATAAAAGTAGTTAGACTTGATGACCCCTATGGGTCTCTTCCAAATCAAGATATTCTATGACTCTATGACTCTAGTATTTTAATAAAAATCCCATTTAAATATTTTATGGATATGAATATCTAAGCAGTACAAAATAAGTGTATTTAAATGAGCAATTTAAATATGTCCTTGGAAACCAAGAGAATATAAGATCAACTGACTTTAACAGGACCTTATGCATGTTGCTGTCATAGATAGGCAGAAGACAAAACACATTACCTCATCTTGTACGATCACTTCAGTATTCTATTGTGATCAGAAATTACATGAGATGTATTAAAAATACTGAAAATCAGAAATCTCACTTCTGCCAACACAAATGGTATTTTGAGCTAGGGACAGATGATACTTTTTTCCCTGACTGGGATACACAGTCTTTATACTTTTAAGAACAGTTGCCATCTACAGAACATCTGCAGCTAAATAAGAATTTACCACCCCTGAGCTTCCATGCCCTAGTGCTTTCACAGCAACAAATAAAAGCAGAAATAAGATAAACAGAGGAAAGAAATGCCTTTTGCAGAAGTGCTGCAATGTGCTCCCCAAAAAAGCTGTATGTCCTGGAATACTTTCTTACACAAGCAGTTCTGAATTTGAGATAACAACAGAAAAAATAAAAATAGTTGCTTTCTACCTTTGAAGAACTCTGGGGATTTAACCCAGCAGTTAACCTAACAAGTCGTATGTGTCAAATCTTACTGTTGCAATTATAGATAAAATGAATAGCATGGATAAATGAGGAACTCATGAGTGAGCTCAGATGCAGAGGTAAAAAAGGAAGGCGAACTGGGGGTTTTCTACATAGGAGAAATGCAGAAACACTGCTTGGGCATGCAGCAATGGAGTCAGAATAGCCAGGGGTCAGCTGGTGCTGGACCCAGTGAGTTGCAAATGCTTTTGTGAGCATATCAGCAACTCAGGACAACTAAGGGAATTGTGAGGCTGTTGCTCAGTGGGACAAGATACTTGGTGACTAAGGACACGGAAAAGGGAGAGAAATTACTTACTTGCCTCACTTTTTACTAGTAAAATCTGCACTCAGGCTTCTCAGTTCCATAAGTGTATTAGAAAAGTCTGCAGAAGCATACCACCACCTACAGTAGACAGAACATTTAAGTCCTCTGCACGCAGACAATCCATGAGAGTAGATGATACATCTCCAGCGGTGCTGAGATAGCTGGTTGATGTTCCTGTGAGTTAGCTATTGCCTTCAAAAACTCAAGTCAGTCAAGGGGGTTTGTACAATTGGAAAAAAGACAAACACCACACCCATCTTGAAGAAGAGCAAGAAGGAATATCTGGAAAACTACCAGCTATACCCCAGCCCCCAGGAAATTTACAAAGCAAGCTATCCTGGAAGCTGTTTCCAGGCACATAAAGGACAAGGGGATACTGGAAACAGCTAATAAGGATGTTCCAGATAATGGCTGATGAACCTGATTGCCAGACCTGTAGACAAGCTGGCAGAAATGGATGTTGTAAGTTGTGGCTATGGGCAAAGTTTTGAAATGATCTGCTGTAGAATCGTCACAGACACATCGGTGGAATGTAGGCTGCACTCTCAGCAGATTAGTGGATGATACTGAATTGTAGGAGTAGGCTGCTATTCACAGGGACCTTCACAGCATGGAGAAGTAGGCTGCCAAGAACATCATGAAGTTCAGAACAGCAAATGCAAAGTCCTGTATTTGGACTGGAACAGCGCCCTGCAGCAGTACAGGCTGAGTCTGAGTAGCCAGAAAGCCTATTTGCAAAAAAAGTCCAGGGGTGCTGGTGGACAAGTAACAAACAGGTCAGCAATGCCTCTGTGCCGTAAAAGTGGACAGTCACATGCTGTGCAAGGATGCAAGGGAGCTGATACTCACTTTCCATTCAGCGCTGGTGAGACTGCCTCTGGAACCCAGTGTCCAGTTCTGGGCTCCCAAACACAAGGAGGACATTTGCACACCAGGAAAAAGTCCAGTGCAGGGCTGTCAAGGTGGACAGGACGCCCATGGTGTGTGAGGAAGGAGAGGCTGAAGGAACTCATTGTGCCAAATTCTGAGAACAGCAGGTAAAGGAGAGATTTATTGCTTTCTTGCCTAAAGGGGAGGTGTGGGGAAAGCAACTCTTGTAGGAAAGTTTTGGGTTGTGTTTTTAAAATCTACGAAGGCAGTCAAACATGAAGTCTGGTTGCCCTGATGTCCTGCAGACTGGTTTTCCACACAAATTAATCAGATTCTAACATCAGAACTACAAAGTACAGCAGTACACAGGGCAGAGATCTTGACAGAGTACTACTGTGAATTATTTTGTCACTAGCATAGCAGAGCACCACGTTAACACAACAAGGAATTATCTAGAAGAATATTAATCTCCTGAATACAGAAGGACATCAGTGATCATCAAATGCAATTTGTCTAGACTAGAGTACTGTGATAATTAGGATTATAATCAATGAAATATTCACTCAGCCAGGTGCAAAGAAGTTATACATAACATTTCCTTTGTTAATTCATTGACACAAAATCTAAGATTTATTTATCTGTGCATTGGTTTTCTTTGCTAAGGAAAGACAGGAACACTGAAACTACCTGTATCAGGGAAGTTTGAGAGTTGTAATCTACAAAATGCATTTCCTAGTTAGAAATTGACACAAAACATCAAACAGCAAACCTTGTTGAGACATGCAAGCATTTGATCACGAAGCTAGGACTGACTTGCAGAACTCCTTGCATCTTCTGGCTGCCCCAGTTCTAATCAATGGAAGTACATTCTTCCATATTGACTACTATATGGGACACAATAATTTTTCACCTAAATTTTAGCATAGATGTTAGCAAGATTCATAGGAACTAAGCAGAACGTGCTGGACTGATCTGTTGTGGTCAGAACTGCCTTTAACTTGATGTATTTCTGAACTGGGAAAACAATTTTTAAAGCAGTCCATGCAACGTGTAAACATGTAAACAAAACAGCACAAAAGCAGAGAGAGAAACAGAGAAGCCAGCGTGCAGCAGACTGGATGATCACTCCTGATTTAAGAGGTTTGTAGCTTTCCAATACAGAAGTAATCTCACATTGACAAGCAATGGAAACACTTCTGCTCTCCTAAGAACTTATGAACTAGACTGGTAAAGCTCTCATTCATCACAGAAAAAATATTTAAAAACACCTCTGCTCCTATTTTAAACAATTATCATGATGGCAGTATTAGTTCCAACGTAAGACCAGATCTTCTGGACTCCATCTTCCTATTAAGCATGTGCTATCACCACTCTAACAAATCCATTTTTTTCCACTGCTGGCAGTACAGTGAAGTCAACAATTTTGGCTTTCTATGCATTTCACCAGGCAACTATCAGGCTGACGAAATCCCTTTCTGTTCCACCTCAAAGCAAGGCCTCAAAGAAGATTCTGCAAGCAACAGAGGATCCTCTGTGTCTCTGCACAGCTTCTTGTACCATCCCATCTGATGGCCTCCTCTAGGGACTCAGCTCTTCTGATGCTTGTTAATGGCCATCAATGCAGACATCAGAAGTGAATCATTGGACAGTCACTTACTCATGTACAGACACTGAGCAATGGTGGAAACTGCTGTAGAAAACTGCAGTCAACCCTTCTTAGGGCAGTTTTACAAGAATTTCAAGAATTTCTAACAGGTCAGACCAAAAAAGAACATTATGCATTTGAAACAAACAAAGCTGATAGAACACTTAATTCTTGTTACTTTTGCTTTCTCTACACCAATCACAGGTAAGAAAAAAAAAACAAAAAACAAAAAACACAAAAAAACCCACAACCAGATTCATACCAATCAGAAGAAAAAAAAAAGAAAGAAAAAGAAAAAAAAAAGACAAAACCCTGTTATCTAAATAATATTGACCATTAAATTCTGGACTTTTTTTTTTTTTTTTTAAAGGTAATTAAAAAGCATCTGTTTCAAATGAAAAATCCTGAAATGAAAAGTCTAGAATTTGCTTTCAACACTTGCAAAACTAAGTGAATCAGTTGGTCCTAAATCACTGCTAATATACAGAAGTGTTTAAACACCTGGAATATTTACACAAAGCCCCACACATAACAAAGTTCAAGACTCACAAAACAAAACCATTTTGTAAAGCAGTTATCAGTTCTTGTCCTTCTGCAGTAATATCCATGGATGCTTCTTAAGTTCAACTAAAATAAATACATTTGAGGCATTGGACATCTTCACAAGGATGCAAAAGACAAAGTTACACCGAAAGCCCTAAGATGCAAATGAAAGCTCAGATCACATTAAGAGTTTACATGAGAAGTGGTGAGACAGACACAAAACCCTCATTTCTGTTTTAGAGTCGTAAAGCTAAGTGACTAGTTAACAGCACAAGCTTTCCAAATTTATCAACGTAATTCAATTCTCTTTATTTCTCTTTTCTGTTTTTGTTTGCTCAGGCTGTTTTTTGGAGGAGACAAATACAGATCGCACATACGAACCACAAGGAACAGGGATGGGGAAAGGAGAGAGATTGAGAAAGAGAGACAGAAGAGTGAAAAAGTGAAAACCCTTCTGGGGTGTTCTTTTTTTTTTTTTTTTTAAAGAGGAGGAGGTGAGCAGACTTGATGAACAGACCAGTGAAACCACGTAGCTTGGGATTAAAGAACGGTGCCCGTCCCAGTGCACAACTCACATTCAGAAGGTGCATTCCTTGCAAACAGTCCCAAAGTACGTACTTCAGAAATCACAAAGAAGCCATAATACGACTTTAGACATTAATGCCGTTTAAAAGTGGAAAAAATACAGCAAACGCTCCTGAGCAACCAATAGAAGGTTATCAGGAAAATCAAATGAATAAACACTAGCTGTAGTAAATCAGCTGGTCATTCTTTCTCACCTTGCGTTTTATTTGTAACAGTTCAAGCACAAGTCAGTAGCTGCCCTCCATTCCTGCACAGCCTCAGGGATGCAGACTGTTCAGTTGTAAATGCTCACCCGAATCAACACCATAATGTCATTTATTAGGAGTTTACACAATAGCATCAGCTTCAGTAAAACACCTAAAAAATTAGCAAGTCGATTTAAAGGGAAAAACGACTCCCCATTAAATCCTATTCAGACCTGCTACTTCTCACCAGGCCAAAGCATACATACATCTACTCCCGGGCAGGCTTTCTCTTTGTAATGTTAAAAGAACGATTTAAAAGGATTGCGGGTGAAAAATGTGGATGACATTTAAATATTGTTGAGAGGGGGATGGGGCTCATTTGGTGTTATCGAAGCGTCTTCAGTTTACAGTTGCATTGCTGTAAATAAGAAACAGAAGAATACTGCCTGCTGCACTACAAAGACTGGGACAAAAAGACAGCATGAAGCTTTCTCCTGGAGAGCAGGCTACAAAATCTGAGGAAACACCATACGGTGCTCTGTGGTGTATGGAATTCATTAATTTTTGTTCTGAGCAAAAGGGCTATTTCAGAGTATTCCAATACCTTTCATACCCCTCCATATCTTGTCCACCTCATCTACAGGTGGAGGGTAGTATGTCTGCCCTTTCCATTATTTGCAGCATACACCCTGTTAAGATTCAACAGATGTTTTTAACCCTTCTGCAGTCTGTGTGCTTGTGTGTGTGTGTGTATCAGTCTAACATTAAATCCAACTTTATTTCGAGATATTTATGCATATATATATGTGAGAACAGTAATGGAGAAAGCAGAAGAGTAGAATTTGCACCATACACTCATAAAAGTATATTTTCCAGTATTACTCGTGGAAATGTGTTTGTAAACTAGCAAGGGGAAGTTTGCTGTAGAGTTTACTTTCACATTGGGCTTCTACCATCCATATTTCCTCTCTAGTAATTGTGCTGTAATTAATTCCCATCGCCAGATTAACAATGGCAAAGTTAATTAAGTTAATTTAACTGGGAAAATTGCTGAATCAAACACAGAAAAGCAAAAGCACAGCTCTGCAACTGTAAGCTCTCTATAAAGAAAGCAGATGAAAATAACTCTATTTTTACACTAGGCAGAGCATCAGGAAATATAACCTAATCTTTAATCAACAATACTTACAGCCAGATCTGCTGAAAAGATGAAAGAAATTTTAGTAAGATTCACAAGGGCCACATACTTAAATCACAAGGTTGTGTCTCCCCTTAATCAGGAGCAAAAAATGAAGATATAATACCGCATAACAAATAGTTAAAAAGAAGCATAACTATGTTCATTCTCAAAAGTTTTTAAGAACAATGAAATAATCTTCTGATCTGAAATATTCACAATTTGCTTTTCATTTATGTATAAAAAAAAGGTACCTTGTAGAGACCAAAGAAGCCTAAGTCCCGTAGTACAGTGAGGGCACTAACACGAGGGCCAGTAGTAATTTCTCCAGCCACCTGTAGTCGAATCTTGACAATTTCTAGTGGATTGGTGAAGATCACTTGAGAACCTCCAGCCTGAAATTAAAAGTAGAAGGCAGTATGTTAACTCGTTAAATTATTTGCAACATATGTCCTGTTACATATAAGAGAATATGTTTTTAATCTTGCTGCTGTCAGTTCAGCCATTAGCAGATGTGAATTTTAATATTAGTTAATAAGCTGCAGCTCACAAGGCAAGAAATCTACCCCACGTGAGATGAATGGTCAGGAAACAGAAAGGAAGCAGGTCAGCCACTGCAGGACACTGCGGTACATCAAACACACTGCCTCAATTCCTGCTGCAAGGATGTATTCACCAACATCAATTCACACAATACTGACAAGCCAAAAACATCATAAAGCAAGTAATAGAGGAAAAGAGTAACCAAGCAAAGAAACTGAAGATCATGCTGGTACTTTGTGAAAATATACTACTGAGGAGTAGAAGTCTGGCAGAAGCTTTTTCAGTTTTGGCACAAGTTCACAAAACATGGATTCCAGAAACCAGAACTGCAGATATCTTTTCCTCTTCTAAAATCCCACTGAAATACTAGCTTCAGAGTCACTAAATGCTGTTTGATTCAAGAATCTGAGCTCCACATCATTACTTGTGCACCAAGTAACAAAGGTCTAAAGCCTGAAGGATTCCATTCATCAAGAACTGCTTAATGTTTAAAAAGTGTCGGTCTGTATTTGTTGGTAAGGTACCACTGAACTCATCTTGTAGGCTAGTCAGATTTAAAACACAGTGGTAGCAAGCATTTTAGACTGCACCAGTTCTACTGAAATTCATCACAACAGGTGACACGAGGCATTACCATTTTGGTACACCAACAGATCCCAAGCTTAAATTTGAAATGAGAAAAAAATGTTACGTGACACAACCTAAGTGAATTTAGAAATACTCATTTGAGCTCCATTTGGCCAAAATTCAACAGTGTCATTCTAACTTCTTTTAATTTCTTAATTACACAGCCCAGCAGCTATGCTCTTTTCTAGGCTCTGAAACGACAGACTATGCAAAGGACAACCATCCCCACAACAAAACAGTTTTTTTTTCTAGAAGGCAATGACTAAAATAAATTGTATTTAAAAGCACTTCCATCTAGCCATGTCTAGTATGTAAACAGTATGTGCACATCTTTTTTAAATTATCCAAATGTTAAAAGAATTAATCATAGCTCAGATCAGCTATCATTCAAAATAAAAAATAGGCACAGTAATATGGTTTAAATAATGTGCTGAAGAAATGGCAAATCGCACGAACAACTATTCTTGTCTACCACTTAGACTGAGCGTACACAGTGTGGTTACAAATTAAAGTCTTTACATAACCCCCCAAATATCCCAAATGTTTCCTATTTTGACCAGAAAAAGCATGCTCTTGTGTAACTCAACTGGTTTTGACTTTCAAATTGGCATAATTTAATTTAACTGCATTTACCAAACCAGAATCCTGGTACATATAAAATTGCTGTTCCTATTGCCATCAGAAATTAGGATGATAAATTATTTGGCACGTATTCTGATTTCAGATTTGCACTTAAAACATATTAAGTTAGCACACACACATACACAAAAAAAGAAAAAAAGGAAAAAAAAAGACATTCTCTTTTACTTGTATACTCATCTAGCAAAGTCTCAAAATCAAAGCAAATATTGGATGGGTCTTTCTGATGAATTGTAAATTCCTATGTGATAAACAGTTTGGTTTATTATTACAAACATTAAGTGTTCCCACACTGCCATCACACATTTTTCATTCTTAAAATGATAAAATCCCAACTGCAAGGTGCTAATATTCATTTGCAAGTTTGCTACACCACAGTCATCCTCTAAAGTACATTAATTTAAAAACTCATATCAACTGGATCTATGTTAGCACAAATAAACTACTTTCTCTCAGTGTGATATTCTTGCATTACATTGTACCATGACTCCATGGGAAGTGTTTCTTTAATTTTCACTACAGGAAAACCATATCAATACTCAAAAGATGACAACAAAATTAAGTTTAATTGATGATTATTAATGTACCAAAACATTGAGTAATTTAAAAATCTATAAAATGTTTATAAGTGAATGCCATATTTAGAGAAAGGAAACAGAAACAGACCTGTTTTTAATAGAGAATAAAGGCAAATAATTTCTGAATTCTAACGAGTGGGAAGTGTTTAAAGTGCTAGCACATACAAATGTTTATGTTTGCACGTCCAGCCTGGCTGTGGCAATACTTGGGAATGTTACATGTTTGTGGCTCTGGGTAAATCACACAAGACTCCCTCTGTTTCAGCTTGCTATTTGAAAAATGGGGATGCTATTACTTAACCTACCTCATACAATCAGGCTCGCTGTATTCAAATTTTTAAAGCACTGAGACATGTATGCACCAGGCATTACCAAAAACACTAAAACAGCTGATGTGAATACTACTGGCTTTGTTGCCCAAGCAGTTCCTCTAACAAAAGACATTGGAAATTTTCATTGAAGTTCTTCTGCAAAACCATTTAGGCACTACTCCAGAACTCTCTGCACAACCTTTGTCATCCTCTGAACTTGATGGAAGATACACACTAAACACCAAATGATAAGTAATTGAAGGTGATAAGCCAGACAATACCTGACAGAAGGTCTTGGTAGGACCTATTGTAGTAGGTCTCAGTAGTATCCCACCACCTGCCTACCCTGCGATGGAGACGAAGGATGGTTTGATATCAGCCAGTGCACAGGCACTTCCAGTGGTAACAAGTACAGTCACCTCGTGGGGAGCCTTTATCACCCTGTTATTTAATCATCCGTGCTGGCAACTGCAGCTCCCTATTCTCAAAAGGGAAGGGAAGCAAACTGGAGATGGCTACTATATTGTCTAATGAAATGATTTCTTGCTTGTCTAGTACCGGTAACTCCTATTGCGTTATTCATCATCACAGTATGCAAGTGTCTCATAAATATTAATGGCTATTTCCTCCCAGTGCTCCTGTAAGGGAAGCACAATGGCTCTAGTTTTACAAGAAGGGGATTTGAGGTAAGGAGGTTAATTGTATGCCCTTGTGTGTGTGTGTCCCAAGCTCAAACAAGCAACTAGTAACAGTCTCCAGACATCCTGATCTCGAAATCAGTAGCTTGAATCACAATAGCATTGTTTCTGTCTTCTGAGTTTTTACATCTTGAATGTAATGAAAGAAATCTCATTTATTTATTTATTTTCTCTCTTCAAGGTGCTGGTATAAACTGTTGTGGAAAAGACACACAAAACATGATCAATGTTATCAGCCTGCTCATTTTATTTGGCAAAAAGTTGAAGAACATTAACTTCTTGTTTGGCACCTTTCACAGTTAAAAGTGCACCTCATTTAAAAATTATTTTAAAATATGTTCCCAAAGGTAAGAACTTGGAAACTATTTTCTTGGCCAGAATAAACACAGTTTAAGCTCAGGTTGCTCAAACCTAATGAATTCTCCATTAAGTGTCATAAAAATCATGACGGGATAACTTTTATAAACTCTTGAGTATAGTTACCAGTAACATCAATTTTTTTTTTACACTGAATACCCTCAACTCTGAATTTTTTATCTCCTCTTCCAATCATATATTTTTTTAAAATAAACAAATGATCTGATTGGAAAAGCACATTTATTACTTTCCAGTTAGTATCGTGTGATTAAATAAAAATGGGAATGTTGGCTCATTTATAGGAGTGAATACCAAGAGCTAGTGCATAACTATCTGAAAGGTCCCAGAAAGGGCTCATATTATTCTAAAAGTATTTAACATTTGATCTAATCACAAGCACTTACGGTCTTGTATGATATAAAGCAAGAAAATCAAAGAGGAATACCTGCACCATCCATGAACACATGTGCTAGATATGCACATGTGAATTTATTTTTTTTTTCCCCCCACTTTTGCAGTTCAACTCTGCACTTGGTATATCACCCAGCACCTCTCGATGGCGGTATAGCCTTGTACAGTAATACAGTAATGCCTATCACATTCCTCCCTCTATTTTCCTATTTTATAGAACAGCAGGGAGAAGCAGAAATAGTTGTGGTATTTTTTTTCTGTCGATGGAGAAATACAATCCATTCTGTAAAAAAAAAAAAATATTTAATAACAGCAGCTAGCTTAACACTACTCCAGTTTAAGAAGTTGGAATGTTTTCTATTTCTTCACATATTCAAATAATCTTGTAATAAACTTTACTGGCAAATAAACAGATTTTCACTTCCTTCATTACACTAAGGCAAGGAATCCTTGTTCTTTTTCATCTAAGTGCATTCTGTGCCCTTATGAGACTAGATAAGAAATGAATACACCAGACCTAACTCTCCAAAGGCTTTCAAATCTGCATTTGAAAGCCTCAGTGTACATTCTGAAAAGAATACAGCCTGTAATTCACAAATAAAATTCTGTATTTTCCATCCCAAAAGAAAGTATTAGGTTGTGATTCTTCTCTTTTCATCACTATTGATCATCAGCTCTTCCAGCAACTCTAATTAACCTTATTTACTAGCTGCAAGCCATTAGGTTTTTCCTGTTTTCAGCTAAGAGTGTTTAGGGTTATCCTAGATTTTCTGTACCTAACTTGTCACATATCATCTTCAAAGCTTATAGATAAATAAAAGGATTACTACTGCTATTAGAGTGTTAATATTTCCAACAATATCACCCAGGGACAGCAATTATAGCAATTAATGGCAACCATTAAAATACATAAGCACAGTATTATACAATTATCCAGAGTCAGCGTCTGCAAAAGAAATTGTCTGCAATGCTTTGCTTACTCATTTGATTTACAAAACAACCACGTGGTGCAAGATCCAAAATTTGTAGTCAACTACATACCATATTCAGTCATATGGGCTACTGCACTCAGTCCCAGGATATTACTCCTTGCCACTTTTTCCCTGTGCATTTGCTAGTGTATACTAATCCTAATTTAAGCCAAAGCTCTGAAAGTACTAAGCATTGTACAAATATCAAGTTTGTTTTTTTTTAAGTAAATAATATAAATTTAAAATGTACTAAAAAGGATTGAAAAATGGAAGTATCACCATCCTCACTGTATAAGAGGCAATTAAGGCATTAATAAATATTAATGCCACAAAATCACATGTAACTCCATGTTAGAACAGGATCAGAAGACCCAGATTTACAGAGTGCCACCACAGGGCTCCAAACTACCTGTGAGAGTCTTGGTGTTCATACGCCATAAGGTCACAAAAGCATGAGACGAATTGTGTTGAGTGGCTGCATATGTGGTTTCACTATGGAGCTCACTGTTACCAGAAGAGATGCCGAGTAACAGACAGCTGTCCAAAGTGACTGTTTTTCTTATATATTTCAAAGGTGAAAACCTTAATTATGTGGCACTCTGTGTCAAGGGTAAATCACGCTGGGTTCTCAAAAGGTTGGTTCTGTGTTACATTTCTTCAGATAAAGCCAGGCTTCAAAAACCCAGACAAGCCATCTTGTGCTATTTTGTGTCCTCTCATCTGCAGCCCTATCTATACAGAATTCTGATAATGCTCTTTAGCAATGGGAGTTCATGTAGTAAATACCTTTTCTTCAGATCATGAGGAGATTTCCTCAGCCCTCAATCATCTGCTTTTCACTACCCAGACCAGGATAGCACAGAAACAGCTTTCATGCTGCTCAGACAGAACTGTGTTTTTCCCCAGCTAATCTTTGTCTTCCCAGGACAGACTTCTCTTGCCTGGCTGAGGTCTAAGCTTGGGCTGCACAAACAGAAAGTAGAGCTGTAATCACTAAGTCTTGGTAAGGTACATAAAATGCAAAGCAAACCCCTTCAAACATTCACTTAAAATGCTCATAAATAGGACTGCAATTAGCCTGAACAGAAGTGCATTCCTGCAACTGCTTCATATAGATAAGCAAAATTCAGATACAACTTGTGAGAATTTCCAGAAATAGTTTATTAATAATCTGCCTACACAGAAACTAACAGGAGCATGGTTTCTTTATAAGCACAGACCAACTCTGCTATGGGAAAAAAAAAAAAAAAAAAAATTGCAGATTCTATATTTTCTATGTTATAGGTAATTCAGTTCTTAGAAGCCTAGCCAAAAAAAATCAAAGTGGAGCCTTCTTGATTGGCATTATAAAAGCAATTAAGCTACAGACCTGTCAAATATGTTAACATTTGGCTCTGTCTGCTCTACTTGTCTATTTTGACTAGTTGTGGAATCATTTAATGATTTACAGACCTTTCAAGTCTTACGGCATGGTAGCTATATTAAAATTGTGACCCATTATTTCTTGGTCATATCATAAATTACTGTGACATCATAAATATCTTCCTTTTTCTCACAGAAAGCTAGACGTTAATTCCCAATTGGAGTTTGAGGTTTAGTTTTGGTTTTTGTTTTTTTTTTTCCTTTTTTTTGAACCTGCACAGGTAAACACTACAATATTTTACTGCTTTTAAAAGAAGTAATAACAGGAGAAATGAATGCCTAATAAAATACAATTATCAAAACAATGTTTTAAGCTATAATGCATCTTCATGTGAACTTTTGTTCAATACTTCTAATATAGGAAAACAAAAGAATAGAAAGAATATGTGGTATACTTCTTGTAAAAATTGGTCTTTTTAGTAGATAGAGCTGATCTGTTCTGCAATCTGACAGATATCAACATAAACCTACCAACCCCATCTAGTTTAAGAGTTTGTACAAATCTTTTCCACTCTTCATACTGGTCCCTCCCTATTTTTATATTCTTAAGGAAGAAGGGAAGTGAAAAGGAAGAAGGGGGAAGGAAAAGGGGAAAGTACCTCTAATTTGTAATGGGAAAATAATCTTAGAAAAAAAATAAAACGAAATGAACTAATCTAAAAGGAAAATTCAGTGGAGTGAAATCACGTTCCATGTAACTTCTGACTGTTTTCAGGAAAAGCCAGTTTAAACAGGTATGACTGGGGAAAAGATTCAGTAAAACTATGTTTTAAAACATCCGAACCTGCAAGGAAATGTGGGGTGAGGTCACAGAAAAGCAGGAACATCCCCACACTTTGGTAAAACCTCTTGGAAGGGTTATTGTGTTACCATATGCTACCTTCCCCAGCTTCACTGTAAGGCTCTAAAATGAAAATTAGCTGAAATTTAACTGAAGACACTTAAAACAGAGCAGTGTTGAAACAGAATGGGTTTGCAAAAGTGAAGTTATTTTAAGTCCATATCAAACTGCTCCTTTTTTTTTTTTTTTTTTTTTAAACCAGAAGTTTAACATTGGTCAGAACCAGTATGCTAAAAACAACTGCAATTAGTAGCTCAGAGGAGAAAACCATACGTTTCAGTATCTAATGAATTACACTATATTCAGTGTATTTTGTTCCATTACATTAATTAAACATACTTTAAATCTAATTTATTTATTTAACAAAATAAATTCCATGTAGTAAGCTTTAATTTTCATCAAGAAAAATAATAGTTTTAGGAGCCCTTTGAACCTTTCCATAAGCAAGAAATGTGACCGTTGGGCTTTTATATGTGTACAACTGCCCTTTAAAGTGAAATGGAAGTTATGGTCTCTGGCTACAGGGAGAAAGGACTTCTTGGAGTAAATCTGCTAAGAATACAAGAAACATATGCCATTTGCTTTCAAAGCTAATATGAGCAATCATAAAGACCATTATTACTTAACCTTATCTCAATAAACTATAACAAAACTGGTCTCTGCAAGAGCAGTTTGTAATCCTCTTTTTCAGATATACATACAGAGATTCCACCCCCCCGCCTACTTAACGCTCAGTTTCATTTTTACCCATAGCTCAGAGTTCCTTGCCAAATAGAAGAGAATTTTGTCAGACTTCGGTTTCTGAATAATGAAAAAAAAAGATTGATACCTTCAGACACAACTTAGCAATGTCTGAATTTCTGTACGTAATCTAAGAATCATGGTCCATCTCTCTGCCTCTACTAAAATTCAACAGAGAAAATGCAGCTCAGATGTAGACTTATCTTTATTGCTCTCTGAAACATAAAACAAACGCTGTGAGTAGCTTAATAAAACTATCTGCACTGGACTGGTTATGTGACACAATTCATCTGGAATTTCACATCATACGCCTTTATAAAAATTAGTTCTGGACAGGATTTTGCACTTTCTAGATGAACCCCATCTTAATCATATCTAATTTTTATGTTCCATGGCAGAGTTGAGGTTGCCCAAGCAGGTCCATTATGTTTCAACTTTACTGTGATTGCTATAAAGTCTCTAGAAATATGCCTATAATTGCCTTGACAGCTTAAATAAAAGCAGATCTGTACGGGGTCTGTAATTGTACTGTGCTACACGACTTAAACTGGCTAATAGTGAGTGCACACTGAGCAGCTGGGAAGAAAAAGACTGAGCACTTGGAAAGAGGAGGGAGAGTAGGAGGAAAGGTTACAAAGCAAAATGTTTTTCCCTTTTCTTGAAGAACATTGGGCCTCTGATTTACCTCTATAATTGTATTGCTATATGCAGACAAGTCCACATATATTAAAAAGCTGTTTCTTTTCAGCCGTGCTACAATACTTCCTCCATTTTTCTTAATATTTTGTGTGTATTTTCTAAGCACTCTATTTTGAATCTTCACATTTCTTCCACTGACAATTCCAGAGACAAACCATATTTTTCAGTTAAATGTGGAACTGCTTCATATTTATGGAAATAAGCAAAATTATTGTCTCATCTGAAAGCTTAGCAGTAACTAAGTGGCAGCAGTTAAAAAAAAAATAATAATAATCTCTATGCCACTTTTAAACAGCTTTTAATCTGCTAATATAATCCCAAAATAGGAATAATAATCAGCACTGTATAAAAAAAACCCATCAATCTGTTTTTAATGAAGCTTTTCAGGGAATTAGGTTTAAAAAAGCAAGTAATATAAAATCAGTAGGAGTAGTGATTATTCTTTACTTCAATATATAAATTAAAGATCATAGAAAACAAAGATGTATATAAACTACAAGATTACTGTCACTGTAAATGAAGAGATTTCAAGCTGAATTTAGTGCTTCCTCAAACTCATCCTTTTCCCTGAAGGGAAGTTACAGCCAGCATCAGCTGAAATCAAACCTAACATATTTTTACACTTTTTCTTTTGAGGATGCTAAGTTAGTTTAGATGCTTAGCAGATCATAGCTCTATAATATCATTATGCTACATCTTAGTACTGGAGCTCTTTACTATTCTAGTAATGGTAAGAGCTATATAGGATTTGGATGAGTCTTAACTACATAGCAGAGGCCTGTGTTCATGGTAGGTGTCAGGCATTGAGCAAATCTTTCCATATATTTTCACAGGTAGCAAACACTAGAGTCACTAAGACAAATTCCTACAAAGGAGATGGAAATTTTGAAGCAAGTATTTACACAGAAATCCTCCTTCAGATACTGTATAAAAACACCAGGGTTGTATTTTTAATTGTATTCTTGGAGGTCTCAAAAAAAATCTCAGACAATCTATCACTTTCCTCTTCACATAATAATCTATGAAACACACTGCTTACTGAACTAAGTGCCACGAGGTCATGGAGTAAAAGATCTTTCTATTTTCTTCTTCTTTTTTTTTTTTTCTTTTTTTTTTTTCCGCAGAGAAAACAGTTTACAAAACAGAAAAAGACTTGTTCAATGAAACAATCAGCTTTAGTTACAAGTGCAAAAGTCAGCCATGTGTACTAATTCTCAGTAATTATGATGCAAAGCGAGCTCCTTAGGGACTTAAAAGTCAACGCCTGGCAATGGTTGGACGAACAGCAGAGTGGAGCTGCTCAGGTGATACTGACCCCTTCAAAGCCCTTTGTGTTACTGAACAGCCAGAAAAACCCAAGAATCTGCTTGGTCCTCCCTTTCTTATAACTGTAAATGCTGTAACGAACTTGTGGGGCTGGTATTTAAAGCACTGAAATCTACCACACATCCCAGCACAAAACCCTCGCATAAAGAATGAATGGGCTCCAGGGACATACAAGCACGGAGAAAGGAAAATGTAATATCAGTGTCTGTAACACAATCACAGCTGAAAACTAGATATAGAGAGTGGAAAGGTGGTAGGGCAGCTTTCTTTTTATACAACACCTCCTAGCTGGCTGCACCTTTTTAGACTGTAACACATCATCTCTTCTCTCTCCTTGCCTCCCTTATACAGGATTGTTACACTTTCAAAAAAGGTAAAATCCAAGACCAAAAATTTTCAAAAGCATTCAACAATGTCCTTGCTGCTTCCACTGAAAGCGCAAGTTTCACATGAACTGAAATTGGGACAAAAGGTTGGGCCAGTCCAACTCTAGAAGCTCGAGGAGAGGCCTGCCTTTGGCATTTCACATTTTATGCATATGTTTATATCATGAAAGGAAAACCCATCTCTTTTCCTCGAAAAGCTAGGCACCACTTGTCATGACAGTCTGTGTTCCTAGGCTGAATTCGGTTTAAAATTACAAAAAAAACAAAGACCACCTGCAGCTGAGACAAGTTGCAACCTATCTGCCTGGCACCAGACTATGCCCTTAAGTTAAAAGGAGCACTTCGCAGTTAAAAGGAAACTCAGGGCATTCTGCCACTGCACGTCTGCTGCTAGAACCTCGTGCAGCATCCCATTCTTCATATGTATTTCGAATTCCAAATGCAACGAGCCAACAGTTACAGCATGTTTAAAATACATCTCAAGCCACCTATCTCTGAAAGCAGATCCCTGGTTTATGATGAACTGCTGGCAAAAAGCTTGCCGGTGAATGACAGGTCTCTGTAAAGAGTGCTTTTTCTACTGCATTAAAAAAATTCACAGCAGTCTGTAAAAATAAAAACTCCAGAATAAATGACATTTTAAATGAAAATTTTGCTTAGTTTCTATGGCTGCTATGTTCATAAGATGTTTTATTAGTGTAAGGGGCAAATACTTTTTACTCTGCAAGTAGTTTATTGCATTTTCCCTTCACTTACAGCATGCTTTTTATTTAGGACTTCAGAGCCCCACATTCTTCTTCCCTCCCTCCTTCCCCCCTTCTTTTTTTTTTTTCCTCCCCTGAATGCTGCTAGAATTACAGAACAAGGGGATCCTACCTGGCAGTCTACAACAGGTCAGTGATCAAACAGGGCACAGTGAGACAGCAGCCAAATCCTGCCCCATCTCCTGAGAACTACAGAAAGCTGGAGCTTCTCAGCCCGTGAGGCATCAAGGCGCTGCACCCCAGGCTGAGATAATCTGTAGTGTGCTCTCCCTCTGTGAGCACACACAGAATGGATCTCTGCGCCGACTGAGGCTGAGATGCAAAAAATTTGTTTTTAAGTAGCTGCTCAATTGTAGTTTTCAGCACAGGTAGAAGCTGCTTGAAAATGTGACCTCATCTGTCTTATGACAGCAGAAACAAAGATAGATTGAAAATATACCAACATTGCTATGCCCTGGTGATCAAAGCCAGTTTAAATAAACACTGTTCTTTATCTGTAAAGTGCACTGGTCTTTGAATAACTATTCATTTTACTTAACGTATTTACATTTGCTAGAACAAAATCAATACACCAGGTAAAGTAAGCTGTAACATGAACAGACAGAACTAGACCAAAATGTGAAGTATTATCATTTACCCAGGAATATACCACTCGTTCATTAAGATACCACTCAGAGCAAGGAAAACAATCTTAAAAACATAGTGGATTTTAACTGCAGCCTACATTCAGGAACACATTATGTACTGAGTTAACATTAGACAGCCTACGTCTGCTGTGAACTCAAGGAAGCATGAGTAGTTTTTGCCATTTCAAACAGCCAGTATTGCTGCAAAAAGTGAAAATTAGTGGGCGCAATAACACATCAGGAAAGAAGTGACGTGGCAGAGTGGGTGCCACAAAGTAGTAGCTAATTATTAATTTCTGGAAAGGTTAGCATGAATCCTCTTTAGGCCATAAGCTACAGCCAACACTCACAAAGACAGATTCTGTATTAAGGAAACAAACTGAGCTGTGAGAATTATACAGTGCAGTTACAGGCATGATGCACAGGTACATTTACCCTTTCATCAAGAGTGGCTGGCCTATCTAGGAAAGAACTGAGATGCTCTAGTAGAGTCTGCTCTTGAACCGGATCTGTGGTTAAACAGAAGCCTTAGTCCACATAGGTAATCTTACACGTACTTTCATGTATCTCAAATTAAGGAAATTAAAGTTACTTACACAGCCACCAGCAAGAATTTCTGCAGCCAGTGGGACGGAGCCATCTTTACTCATAAACTTATCTCTCACAAAATCATTAACCTTAAAAAACAAACATTGATGAAAGCCAATAAATTACAAGGTTGGGGAAAATGCTCTTTTTGTGCAAAATAAAAACTAAAAATGCAAATACATCCATGCAGTTAAAAGATACTAAACAAATCTTAGATTTTATATGACATATTAAAGTTGACTATTATTTTCTTCCCGACAAAGATTTGCAACATTTAGTTTTGAATCATCGGAGAAAAATGATAACAATTGGTAATTAAATAAAATAATCACTATCAAAACAATGGTAAACTCATTTAAGATTTTAGAAATATTCACAACATTTGCAAATTGAAGTATAGTTCTAAACAAATATCAGAACGTTCAGTAATAAGTTTTAATGCAATAAGTTTTAAAATGCATTCTACTAGCTTTTGTGAATAACCATTGCATTAAGATCAGCCTATAATGAGAAATTCTTCAGTGTTTTCAAATCATTCAAGAAATAACAAAATTACAGAAGACAGACATTTAGGAAAAAAATGCATGCAAACAAGTTCCTTTTTTATCAACACTCCACTCCATGTTCAAATTATCTCCTGTAGTGCAAAAATTAAACATACAGGAACTATGTGAAGAAACAGAAACAAAAGCCCTCCAATCTCAATAAATAATTACTCATTCTTGCTAAGAGGTGAAACCAAAGCCCTGCACTAGTTACAAACAAGCAGACAGATGAAGAAGTTGAATAAGCTTGTTATATTTTGGAGCCAATCCAAAAATAAGTTTTCAGTAAGATTCTTAAAATATGCTGAGAAACATGTGACTTGTATGCCACTTGCAGTGTTCACAAGTGAGATATAAACAGTTGCTTTGTGCAATTAAGTTTCTATCAAGCAAAAACGATGGAAGGCGCTTTATCAACTAGCTGACACATAAAGAATAAAAATCCTTAACAAGCTAACTGTAATTAGATGGACTTTAAAATGTGAGGAAGTGCAAGAATAATCCATTTGCAAACTTACAGTAAGTTTTATGGCCTTCTCTGGTGCTACTCCTAATAGCTGTGGTAACAGACCTGTAAGGTAGAAAAAGAGAATTCAGTGCATCAAGTAACTTGGTATTAACTAAACAAATCAACAAATGTATGTAGAGATCACCACCTAGAAGCGGGCAATTTTTACAGCAATTTTGTGTTATTATATTTAATGAGAGTACTTAAACATTCCATTTTGAGAACAAACTCTGTGCTACCACTTCAAGTCACAGTAACTTCCTACATACACTATAGTTACTCTAGCTTTCTTGAATCCGTGATATTAGCTCATGTTACACTTAAACACCAACACAGATCTGCTATGTTTCATTATCTGTCCTACACTTATTTATTTTCTGCATTTCCACACGAAAATGTGTGAAGACTTTCTAATAAATTCTGTAAGATACAAGATATATCTATTTCAAAAATCATGACCGCAGAACTTTTTTTTCTGGCAACAAAAACAATGGCATTAGAAGGTGGAACCCAAGGGGACAGGAATCAAAATAATGTAAAACATCTGAACATGGACGACTGCATTCTTGAGCACACTGCCCAGCTAACTCACCAGTCCTTAGAACAAATCATGCTACCTTCTTCCCAGGTATGGAATTTCCTGTTTTATTTGGTTAGAAGTGATGTAGTATAGAACTGAAAGCAAGAACCTAACTTCTCATTTCACTTGCCTGAAGTTAACAGACAGTATCTTGTTTGGGCTACACAACCTCAAAGCACACAGAGCTTACCACATAAGCCTGGGGCTAGAACAGTGCTGTAAGCGTTGGCAAGGGCACTCTTCAAGTCACACAGGCTAGATGCAGACCCTTTGCTTTAGCATCCTAGACAGCACCTCTGGGTACTTTCTACAGAGTCTGACATTTACAGTTCTCCAAATATTTTGGAGAAAGAGACAACAACTAACATCCCACTTCTAAGAGCTCACTTGCAGAAAAGCATTTTCCCAAAGAGCTAAAAGTCAGAATAAGAAAGAGATAAATGAACATGCACTGGTGTATTCTTCCATCCTGGTACCATTCATCAGCTTTACTGGCTATCAGTGATAATCTTAGCAAGGAAAAGATGGCAGAGGATAGCACCATTTGGCTTGTAGTAGCCAAAAAGTCAGTTGTGCATATAAACTAATGCCTTTAAAATTTTGCACTAGCAGTACTGGGATTTCTGTTTTTAAATTGTCGGAAAGAATAATTAATTTCTGGTATACACATACACCTACAATTTATCCTGGATTCGTGGAAAATCACGACTATGTGGCTACATATTTGAACAAAAGAATGCAGTAGTATTAAGTTTGTGTACAGTTCCTCAAAATAAGAGATTTTGCTAAGTTACATTTCAAAATTTCTGAATCAATTTTAGCTGCATTAGGTGACTTCAGTGAAAAAAAACATTAAGACAGTCAAAATTGTATAATTAAATATTACATTTTCTGCAGCACTACAAATAAAAGACTAGGATATACATTGTACAGGATATCTTTACAGCTTTAACCTTATGTGGACCAAATTATCCTTGTAACTCTTATATTAATCTAAATTTACATCTGTAGGACATATGTGGCTTTGTATACACATTTTGGCTAATGAATTTGTATCTTCAGTGATTAAAAAGATGCTGTCACCAGCTGCACAGGGAGGAAGAAGGACTCCGCTTGCTTTTATACCTATGTAACAAAGCTATTTCTGAGTGGTACCTTTGTGGTCCAATTATCCTATCTAAATTCTTGTTATTATTTACCCTTTTGATGGGAGCTCTGAAACACTGTTGAAAGAGTTCAGAGCATGATAAAGATGGTAAGTTTTGGAAGAAAGAAAGCATAGCAAGTGACACACGTGAAAATGCTATTTTTCTCTTGGGGTTATCTTCACATGCTGGGGATTTTTCAGTATTACTATACATTAACAGCTCAGCAATATGACACATGCACAGATGTAGGACAGGGTTAGAATTATCTGACAGTGTCTTAAAGAATGTATGCTTTTATTACAGAATAACATTTTGCACATAAGCAGCCTGCTAGTATAGTATACTGCAAACAGATTATACAACCCATTTTCATATATCCAAAACTCTTATGTAGCAATTACCACACACTACTTCATATCTGACACATCATCACACCATGACTCCCTGGAAGAGTGAAGTTATGAGTGAGACAGAGCATCAGAAACTGCATTCAGAGTTTGCAAGATCATACAAGTTACTTTTTGAAAACAGCCTAAATACAGCCAAACAATACACACACAAAAGCTCATCCAACCCATCTGTGGTGATGGTATTGAGCAGAAGTCTTACTTGGCCAAAGCATTCTTCAGACTTCTAACAGTGAAACTGTTTCACACTGTGTAATGGATGAGATTTTCCCATCACATTAGAAAAACCTACTGTATGAAGGAGTTTCTCAGCATAGGTTAAATATTTGAAACTATTTGGGCATGCAGTGTAGAAGTGTGAACAGAATACTGCTAAGTTTTCCTATTACAGGATTCATACAAGAAATTAGACAATTAATTTCCAGTTAACATTTAAGCACAGCTTAATGAGACTGCAAACTAGGTATTTCTTTCAGGAATATTTTGTGCTGTGACAAAACATTACAATAGGACTCTTGTACTTCCATTCCACAAAAATGGTACTTCACTGCATATTCCAAAAGAAAGTATTTGCCATGGTCTTTGCATGAAAGTCCATCAGTAATAATTAAATTGGATGAGGAATGAATGAATGAATTTTAAAATCTAAGATTAGAAGGCATCTGTAGCCAGTGCAGTGTTAGAAGCACCATCTGAAGAAATGAAACTAACACATTTCTCAATAGCTAATGACCATAGATAACAGAGTCTTCTACAGCCCTTTTCTCAGTCTCTAGGTGAAGTGCATTAAATAACATGCATGACTACTGAACAATTCAGTGAGCTGCATTTTATCTCTGGTACTTCAATTTCCCATAGAAATTCCATCTAGAGTAGATGAAATAATCTCTTAATCTCACTGGTTCAGACTGTTAAACATTCTGTGACTCATTAAGGTGAACATGCAATTAAAATATTATTAAGAAATATAAATGACTTCATCAATTGGAAGAGATGTTGCCTGATCAGAGATTCCAACACTTTCTTATATTTGCATCTATATAAATACCTGTGAATTTCTGAATACACATTTCAGGTACAAGTGTAACCACAACATTAAATTATAGGTATCTAAGGTATCTAAGGTGAGAATTGTTTTAAGCCATACTGAGAAAGAGACACATGAAAATTTTATCTCAGGAAAAAAAAAACAGCCTAACAACACAGCATTCAAGTAGTAGATACCATAAAATTAAAGATCCTACTGAGGTTTGTATCATATTTGCCTTTTAAAATCGAAGCATCAGTAGAAGTGTTGGTTATCCTCAGAATTCCGTGCTCTCTTTACATCCACAAGATGGTGTAATTTATCCTTATCTGAGACAGTGGTTTAGAACATGGTGGTTTTGCCCTTTTCAAGTTTGGAATAAAATAGCAATACAAGGAAATACATTAGTTCACTTCATTAGATAGAACTATGCATCTGGTATTAAAAATATCTTTGAAATGGCTCAGTTCAGAGTAGGGTTTTTAATTCCTGCTTGCTTTCTTGCAGTGTGGTATGGCAAACAGACCACCACTCCAAATCTTTACATGTTTTTTGTTGTTCTAAAATAAAGGTCTTGCATCACTGTTCTGTTAAGTAGGAGAATTCTATCAGATATTGCTCCCCTCTCCAGCAGTATTAAAAAAAAAAAAATGTAACACCATGTAAGAAAGAATACTAGTGAGCAGCAAGAGTAGTTTACTAGTTTGTCTTACCCAGCAAAGTATTTAAGAACAGAATTAGAGGACTCTTACCTCAACTTTAATGCATGACACTGGGTAAATACACTGATCTATCTATAAAATGTTTCTTTCAAATTTTCTTGCCCTCTCAAGCTTAACTGGAAACCTTCGTTCTATACTTGGCTGGTCAACCTTCCCCAGTGTGATCTCCTCAAAAATCATGCAGTGGAAATCAGGCAATTATGGGAATGCACAGAGGAAGTGTCACATCTTTTAAGGCTCTTTCACCATTTTACTCTTTTAAAAGAGAAGCTAAATCAGGCTGCCCTTTAGGTAGCGAATGTGTACAAATGCAGTTCTCAGCTTCTGAAATGATGTTCTTTTCTATTGCACAGTTTCTCCTATATAATCCAGAAATGAGATTACTGCCCAAGGTTTAGAAGTTCAGCTGTACCAAACTGTCTGGGATTTCACTATTCAGTACTCCTGGGAAGACTGAAAAGTAGTAAAGGGGACAGAGAATGGAAAGATAAGCAATACAGATGGAAACTTCAAAAGTTCACTGAATTTGGCAATAAAGAAATCATTTTAAAAAATATGACAAACACATGGAGTCAAGAATCCACATTTTGACATTTCTTTTTCCAGGCAAAAAATCATTATACTTCAGAATTTATATAAGACAGGAGTGAAGAGTTGTGGAATTCTGCATGTTTATTCTTTCAAAATAATGGAAGACGGAATTTATTTGCAGGGAATATATTCTGTTCTTTTGCTGTATTTTTTTTTTTTCCTTTACGATCATGACTGCTATAAACTCTTACAAAATAGAAACCCTGTCAATACCCGTTATTAAATTACTAAGCCTACTTTAAAAAAATTGCCTCAATCATATTTAATAGGAACAGACTTCCCGTTTCCAGTTGTGCTAAAATAATCACAAAGTTTGTATTTTGAGGAGAAGCCAACTTACAGCAACTGAGATCATACCTTATAGAGTGTCAATGTACCGCAACACGTACTTTTAGTGATGTTTCACACTTTGTCTTGTAAAACAGTTTGTGTTTTTTGTTGTTGTTATTGTTGCTTTTCAGGTGCATATAGCTTTGTCAGACCCTAATATACTTTACTGACATCTTCCATTCTTTATTCCTGATTCAACTGTTTTTAGAAATTTGTTTTCTTTATGATATACATCTTATTTTCAAAACCTAAAAGGAGTTTCTAAGCTAGATTGCTAAAAATGAAATAAATAATGCAAATTTCAAATCCACCCCAACAAACATCACAGATGGGAGGGAAATAGCTCTATAATTCAGATACTAGAAGTATAAGTCAATTTATCTCTTTGACAGAGAGGAACTAGTCTTATGAAGTAGTTAATGATTCTTTTAACTACCTCTGCCTTACTCAAACTTACATCATTGATGGCATAATTGTGACAAGGGGAAACAAACAAACAAACAAAAAAACCTAACAAACAACCATCATCTGATGTAGGTACTTATTTAAAATGTCCAAAATGGGGATGATTTAGACCTCAGACAGAGCAAATGAACTTTTGGAGCTTTGTCCATTTACTATAGAGGGAGCGTGGGACAATTAATTTCACAGCTTGGGAGTAATAGTAACATATATTAAGCTAAGGTATACATAAAACTTGATCAATTTCCAATGATCAGTGAAGCACATGAAAATGGTTTGGAGAGACCTGGTTTGTCATATAAAATATCAAAAAGGTACTATATTTTCTCCACAGATGCTTTTAATAGAAAGACAATAGATGAGAAAGGACATTAAAACAAAAACAAACAAACAGAGGATAATTCGTCTGAACTTCTTACAAAACAAGACAAAAATTTCTTGGTGCTAAGGACTGCTAAGGAGATGAAAACTTGACTAAAAGTATACTTTTTGCTACAGGAAATTGCAATTCTTGCCCTGTTGCAGATGGAAAGGTTCCACAGCAGTGTTCTCATTACAGTGAGGTTTTAATTATCAATAAATTCATAACCATTCAGCTAGAATGGGAATGCAAATTAATGCAAGACTTTAAATAAAGAAAAAGTACAAATCAGACAAAATTGAAGTAATAACAAAATTGGCTTAAAAATTCAGAGTTTTCCTTAATTCTTCATATACTAATAGTATATTCCACCTTTCAAACTTACCTCTATAAAGCCCAAAGAAACCTTCATAGCGAAGCACTTTCTTGAAGCAATCAAAGCTGTTTTTATACATAAGTTCTCCCACAAAAGATCCTGTAGAGCGCTGGTTTTGCATACGAGTTTTTACCAAATCAATTGGGTAGACTGCAGTGGCTCCAACAGCTGCAAATAAAAATCAAGCCATATGAAAACAATGATTTTGCATTTGTGGTGTTTAATTGCAACTCTTCCACATATATATCTCAATGCTCAGATGTATCTTTTTTCTCAATATCATGTTCTGGATACAACTAACTACCACGTATAATTTCAACCAAAAGCACTTCTTGACTCTATTTCATTATTAACCTGATTCTTCTGAAACTGCTTTGGTGACAAATTAAGTAGAAATACCATCAGCAAACTCCAATTGCTCATAAATTCCAAAACTACTGTAGACTAGATGACCTCTTCCACTGCCATCTTATAGTCATGACACTGATTAGAAAGGAAAGGGATTTCAACAGAAAGATGGGAAAGTCTTGCACAAAGAAGGGGAAGTGGGAAAGAAGAAAAAGTATGAAAGGAAAAACAGTGAAGATGAATACTCCTTTGCTCAGCCATGACTAACCTCCAGCAACTGAACCAAGGGCAAACCTGTACGCTGATTCTGCAATCTGGATGAGGACTGGTCGAGACACATCACCTGGAGCTTTCTGTCAAGATAGGATGTAAAATAAAAGGGAGGACAAGTAAAATAATCAGAGTATTGCATTTCTTAAGAGAATATCTCAGGATCAGAAAGTGTATCAATACTAGTAGAAATCCCAGAAGGCACTGGAGAATGTCTTTATAATAAAATGCCTTATCCACACATTTCCAAGCATCATATAGCATAGCCTCTTCAGTTTGGGATAGAAAAAACAAGAAAGACTGATGGTACAAGAAATTATACAACTCCAAAATCAAGAACTCAAATTCATACATAAGAGGGCACAGATTACGCCTTATGTCATTAATTTTCTACAGCTAAAAGCAACTCCAGTTTGGAATTTCTTTCTAGCATGGAAAAAATAGGTATCCCTCTTACTTCTCAGGCTATCAAAGCACGTATGCAAGCATTTGCTAAAGGACAGTGAGATTTCATAAAGCACTCCTACAATTTCATTTGCTCACAGTCCATGAGTTCAGATTCAACTTAATGAAAAATAAATTTCAGAACTGCTCGAATTTAAAATCACTAGCTAATGAAGGAAAATAATGAGCGTAACAAAATTATGCAGAGGCCTTATGTCTCCTACAATAACAGTTTTATAATCCCACTTTATTATGATACTAAGAGACAGCGTCCCCAAAGCAAAAATGGAAGAAGTTTTCCCTTTCACAATTGCATTTTACTGCCACCTATTGTAACTTATGTTACTTGATATTCAGACCAAGCTTTTAAATCCTTTAGGAGTCTTCTAGGAATAGATGGTCAGCTTTTACGAGTCTACTCATCTGAATTCACCCAGCACAGTCAACATTTAGTCACCGCTCGAACACACAAAAAACCGCCATGCTAGATACCGTCTTAGAGTCGCAGTGGGGTTGTCCAAGTGTAGGGGAAGGAAGAGAAGAAGAAAGAGAAGCAAAGGAGATGCGTGTGTATACACATACACACACAGGCCTGGCTTACAGCCTGGTAGCCCTAAAAATGTAGCTTGCATCAACCCATTGTGGTCAAACTGGCGTCTCCACACAGACCCAGAGTAGGAAAAAAAACAACAAAAAAACCCCACGGTTTCACAAGACACAAAGTTAAGATTGTCTTAAAATAGAGACAGAGAAAGAAAGAAAGAGAGATGGTTAGTTTTAAATCTATCTGTATAGAAACTTGTATCATTAAAAAATATAACATGCTACAATGACATGAAATCTAAAAGCTCAGTAAGTTTGACATTTAAAGAACATTCCTGTTTCTTTTTGCCTCTAACAGAACAAAAGTTCATTTTGTTAGACCACCAGGAAAAAGTCAATATCCTTCAGGCTTTGGTTAAATAGTGAATATTTATGATTTTACTTAAACTGATGGTATGCTAAACATAATCCCTCCTATTTTGATACTCAGAAGAGCACTGAGCAAAGCAGAGAATACTCTGAAACCTTGAACCTGCAGGCATTTTCAGAACAAGGGTTGCCATTTAATATGCTAAATGCTGAATTTACTATCGATACTCAAAGCAGGAAGTCTTTCCTTATTAAAAACAACAGAGAGCAACAGAATCATGAAACATAAACAATTTAACTAGGTATACATCTAATATTTACTGAATGGCTGGATTACACTCATATATTTTTATCTTTCCAAAGTAAATTAGATTTAACCTGTCAAAATGCATCCCAAGAGAAAAAGGCACAGAGACGAGATAAAAATGACATGATGCACCTTAAAAAATGAATTCTAACAAGAAGATACTCCTCACAGATACTGTAGAGTAACTCAGTAATCTCAGAACACAGAAGGACGTAGGTTATCTCTGTAATACCAGAAACAGAACACAATACATAATAGCATCTTACTGGTTCCAATTCTTACCTGTCTCTGAGCCTCAGCCAGGTTGTAGGGCAACGTTCCTTCCTCCAGAGGAGCAATTCTTTCAATGTCAGCTAATGTCATACGCCTGAGGAAATTAATTCAGCTTAGCAACTGCTAAGAAATGTGTTTTTGGATCACAAGGAGTTATCTGCATTTGACCACTATACCACACCCTTCTGTTCCCTACCACCACCTCCCACTCCTTCAGAAAACATGAGAGGAGGAAGGGAAAAAGGGAAAGATAGACAATTCTTCACTTACCCCCGTGGCTCATATAAATCTGCTAACTGAAACAAGATGTCTACTTCCATGGGTGTAACCTGACCAAATTTCTGAGCTGCCAGAACAAACTCCTCTGCGAGAGAATAAAAATACAGAAGAGAAACAAAAATTGTCAAACCAGATACAAGTAATCCAGAGCACTTTACTTTTTATTAAGCAGAAGATGCTAATGGTGGAAAAGAAAAAGGGAAGTAAAAGAAGTGACCCACCATAAAAGTGTACCTTCCACTATATAAATGTATGTTTGAAATGGTATATCCACCATGTAAACAAGTACTACTCTCTGGTCTTGAAGCTGAGTACTATCAGTAGGATTGGGGATATTTGACATACGGTATCAATCAGTTGTGGGTCACAGGGAAAAAAAAGCAAAGCAAAAAAAAAATCAAGAGTTAAGAGATGTGGAACATTTTATGCATAGTCCCAGTAGGCCACATTAATGAAACTCTGGCACTGCAGAGGGAATTCTCTATAAAGAGGTTAGATATAGCAGATAACATCTTGTTCCAAGCTTGTCGATCAGCTTACTGTGCTGCCAATACAAGTTTATGGAATTCTTCAACTACCCTTGAAGGTCACTTTAATAGGCAGCCAATTTGGCAGGAGTCCTAGGAAGTTTTCTTAAACTTTTAAATATCTTTACATACTTTCCTCACCCTGCCCCCACTGACAGTTTACTGGGACCTTTTTCTGATTGAAACAAAACAAAAAACCTGGAAGGTGGACTCCAACAGGAGCGTACAAAACTGAATGGTGTACCGAGGAATACTAACAAAGCAGGCTTTCTCTCCCTCCCATTGATTTAAAAGCATACAGAGGAGGTCTTCCCCTCCACCCGCCCAAAGCAAATGCCCAAGGAAATTTCCAGATTGCAAACATTTATACAAACCCTTAGTGACTTCCACATCTTTTCTATTTCCAGCCAGAGTACTGTAGATCTTTCTAATGAGCTCCATGTTGTTAAGGAGAGAATTAAATCCATTAAAATAGGAAAAGCTGACCTGATGAGAAGTGGTACCACCAGCAGCCTACAATAGAGAAAGTAAAAGCAGAAAAGGTTATTAAATTAAGAAAAATATTAAAATAAAGATTTTCAAACAAAGTTATTTTTACAAGAGTGAGGGTATAAAAGGATTTTTTTAAATAATGTAAAATAAAGAAAACTATGAAAGATTCTTATGTTACTGAAACTAATCATGACCAGAATGTAAAACTCTCCCCATCCTACAAACCTAAACAAATACATATGCAGGATTATAACAACATAACCAGTAGTAATTTACAAAGTTCAAGTTTCAGTGCAGTTTCAGTTGGAAATGTTTTATAAGTTGGCTTATTTCTAGTAATGAGGAAATCTACTTCTACATGTAAAATATATTACTATACAGAAAATCTCAACAAAATCAAAACATTCTGAAAGAGGTCAACTCAAACATTTAAATTCACATGCATTTCAAGTTGTGAAAAAATAGCAGTAAGCTCTCAGACTTATATCAGCAGTCAAACAAAATGGAAACAAGGTTTGCATAGCTGCTCATTCTCAAATGAGAACTGAACCTAAGCCTTTATTTTGAAGTGGTCTTGGGCCTACACACAGAAAAAGAAACTGGATCAATTCACTAAGTACAAGATTGATGAACTACAAAATTTCTGAAAATAATGCTTAAGCTTGTCAAAATTTAATTGACCCTGAGGCAGAATCAAAAATCTCATCTGATGTTTTATGAGAAAGTATATGACCCAGGAAAGCTGCTAACAAGACTGGGAACAGAAGAGAGGAAGAAGGTATGAGAAATCATTGTCAGTCCACAAGTCTTCTGGCTATGCTTTTTACTTTATGCTTCTTCCAATATTCTGCCCATTTTGCAGTTCTCATCACTTTACATATCTCCCTGGAATTCTCTCTTACAAATCAAAGAAGAAAAGTCTTCTTTAAACCTGGATAAAGCCAGACTTCAGATTACTTGGAAAGATTTGCTACAAATTCCCAAGATTAGAAACTGTGGTCAAAACCAAATTGCTTTTTTTTTTTTTTTCCCCCTTTAATGAATAATATTTAAGTTGGCCTATCTCGTTGTATTATAACGTGATATTTGTAACAGAAGTTCATGCTCTCTGAGAAAGAGTTCATGAAAGACAAATTTTATGTGTGCTGGAAGACCATTCTTAAAAAACAAACAAACAAAACCCTAGAGATTTTACTTGTGAGAAACGGTAGAAAATTAATTACTAAAAATTACAGAAAAACAAAAACATTTTGCTTAATGGACAACAGAAATAGAATTGTGTCTAGAAAACAAGAAAACATCCAATAAAAAATAAAATGCATTTCAAGCTGACAAAAGCATACACTAAAGCATACACAACAATCAGTCAATAGTGAATATCCTTGGGTGATTTGCAGTTCTTACACTGCCACAAGTGTTTGGACACTCAGAACTGAAATTGCAAAGCAAGTCCTTTGAGGATGACATCCCAAATGGAATGCAAAGGGTTCTTTGTTTCTAACCCAACATACTTGACACAGCCCACTATAAAAAAATGACCAGAAATAGTCAGGCAAACTCCACATTTGTTTGCCCCACAGCAGCCCATCTACTTGCTTTGTCTTATGTCTCAGGAAACCAGTGGAGTTGAGAATTTATATTCTGTAATGAGGGATAATTTCTATATGTGTAGGTAATTTTTGCTAAGCTTAAAAAAATGCACCTGTAACCTGGATCAGTGGTCAAACTACATAAAAAATGGATCTCAATCTTGTATTCCATGATTTCCTAATGATGCTACCAGAGCTACTCACAGCAACTAGACATTCTTCAACAAATGGTGTCAGCATGTGTGGTCGGATAGTGACCATAATGTCCCTGAAGTCCATAGCTGTGACTCTTCCAGCCTGAGCATTGTCTCGCTGCACAAAAGCTTGTTTTGCATGTTCCAATTGTATCTCCTGAAAATACATGTTAAAAAAAAGTTAGCTTCAGAATTATTACCGTAACAGATTTATTTGATGCAATCCTACAGAGTACCTCACACTTAACAAAACATGATTACATGTAATCCTTTCAATTGATACAGTATGTATAGCTTTCTGCCTTTTCCATTTGTAGCATAAATGGCCTCTGTCATCAAGCTCAGTACCAAAAACAACAGCCAGGACTTCTCTGCTCTGTGGGCATAAGGTCATGCTGTTCAAACTGAGAAACAGAGGGCATATATCAACAGACCAGTAGAGGTAATCTCCCATGTGTGAACATTAAAATGTTCCGGGATGTTCATTATCACGTTTATTTTGTGTGCCATTGCAAATCAAAATACATTCTGTAAAACTCTTCACTGCTGCTTGAATGAGGACAATGCAATGATAAGAGATTTCTGGAATGACTTTCAATAATCCTGAAAATACTCACTCAAAAAGCATTCTCATCTAAAATATTTTTATTTATCTATTAAAGACGATCACAGTTTAATTTAACTCTTCATATCGAGACTGTGTAAAGATTGCTTCTCCATATTTCAGCAGTAGTAACAGAGACCTGACACAAGCATCATCTATTGCAACCACCTGATAACCTGTTTGTGATTCAGATGTAATGCTGAGAAAAGAGAAAAGAGAGGGCAGAAAAAAAGACTTCATATCTCCCAAAAATGTGTCTTTTTCTACTGTGGCCTTTGCCCTTTCTTCATAAATTACTATTAGAACACTTTGTTATGTTATCTTTTAATTAAAAGGAACAATGCTGCACAGATGGTAACTTAATAATACATATCAATGTTTTGTCTTGTTCTACTAGCTTGCTAAAACCAGAATTACATGTTGGTCATGCAGTCTGACTTACCAATCAGTATTTCTTACCAAGTGGAAGAAAACAAATCATTACCATGTCCCTCCTTTCAATTTCAAGCCTTGTAAAAGCTTCTTCACTGGAAACTCTGTGCTAAGTCTGAATGAATTTTAATAATCAGTTACTCAGGAAATGGAATCACTGCAAAAGCATGTCAGCAGTACTAGACCAAGTCTTGCAGTGGACAATGGCACTATCCTATTACTTCCACTCTATTTGCAAATACACACAAAATCCTGTTAAGCCAAGACTTGCATTAGTCAAGAACCAAAAGCATGATATACTCACAGAATACAGTCTCCTGAAAGTTGGTATTTTTCTTACAGCAACATTCAGTGGAACTTAGAGTGAAAGGCCAAAAGCAAATCCAACAAGCATAAGTCTACATCCACAGGAAGTCTGCAGCTACCTCTCAGCCTTATGCTCACTCACTCCAGCCTGCAGCCACCAATGCATGCTGCCATTCAAACTGTTTTTTGTCTCTTCATTTCAGTCTCCTAGCTTCTCTAATTTCAGTCTTAACTCATAATTAAAACAGTATTTATTGAAACGAAATGAAGAAAAGCGCCTAATAACTTAAGCAGAAGGTAAAGGGGAAGGGGACAGACAGGAAAGGACTGATCAGTGTTACAACTGAGCTATCCAGCTGGATGTAGCTATGTAAGCTCCTGTCTCATTTCAATTCTGACTACAGTTTCAACAGAGTTTGGAAGCAAGAAATTTTGGGAGGTTTACAGTGGGAAGAGAACTGCAATGCAAAACAACTTGTCAGCTTAAAGCAGGCAGCTAACTCAGGAGGCACAGAGCTCTGAAGAGGAGTTAAGCGTATTAACTTCCATTCCTATCTACTCACTACCTAGTAGATGGAAACATAGGAAAAAATGAACAAAAATATGAACAAATTAACAAAAAAAAAAAAAAAGTCATCTAATGGTAGCATCACTAAAGAAAAATAAACTGAATCTACCAGAAGGACTCCACGAGAAACTGAATTTTGTTTTCTTCTCTCTCTCTTTTTCTCTCTCATTCAATTTATTTTAACCACTGAAGTTGCTGGCAGTCCCATGCTGGCAGAATTCAGCACTAAAATGCAATAAAGACCCGTGGCACACCACTTGCAGAACACAAGTCCAGCCTGCTACCACCTGTGCACATCAGCCTGCAAGCTGGGAGCTATGTCTCCCTGTTGGTGGGACCTAGGGTGGGGGTAATGTCATAGCCACGGAAGGAAAGCAGGGCTCACATTCCAGAGACACACGTGAAGGGCACGTTTCTTGTCATCACCCAGATAATTACAAAAAGGCTGTTAGTACTACGATCAAGTACGAGTCAAACGATCTCATTCTTTCCTTGCTTATGCGATTTTTTTCCATCTTCTTGGTACATGTGGAACTAACTAGAGAGGATTATCGCACATGCTCAAAGACATGATCCAGGACACAGTGCTTAGCTGCAAAAAGACAGCAAGACAAAGGTCTGAATAGGGTGAGCTCAGCCTTCCATAGTTCTCTATCCACATCTTCTCTTTAGTTCAGAAATGAAATGGCTTAAGCAGCCCGCAGATGGCTAGTGAAGGCTCATCCCACCTTCGTGGTAAGGTAGGGTCTCTTAGGCTACAGTTATTTTGAGCTGTGCAAAGCACTGTTTTGTTCCAGTTGCACACACAGAAGGAAGCATAAAGACCTTCTCTCACATAACATTCCCAAGATGTGAACAACGCACTGATGTAACATCTGAGAATATTCGGGTCATTATATGGAAACAAGACTCAGTCTCAAAACTAAATATCTCATACAAAATCTGCCATAAAACAGGCAGATGTCACTCCTTTAATAACTATATATTGTATAACAACACAATAAATTCCTTAAAGTGTTTAGCACAAAAGAAAGGCCATCTGTTCCATCTGACTTTGAGTCTGAAAGTTAAGACACTTCACAACATGATTAACTGTGCTTCAAAATGAGGCTCAGCAGCTACTAGCAATTTATCAGGGAAATTTGATGAGATATTCTTAACTCAACCTATGCTGTGTACATGCAGTAATATAAAAAATGCCACCATAAAATATACTGAAAAAATAAAGCAAAGCTGTAGCATATAAGATGCTCCACAATCTCCAGAAACATTTGTTTCTCCTATTTCTGTCCACTGTTGCTTACCGAGACAGATTATGTTTAAAAAGAATGCAATCCTCATTGCTTTGCATTATGAATTATACATTCTAAAGAATCTTCTCTGACTAGATTTTTTGTAAACCCAGATATACTCAAGAAGTGCAGTTTCACCTTTGATGATGCAAGTCCAAAATTCCCTCAGCTCAAATAAGACTGTGAAAAATTAATTTGCACATCATGGTAGGCATGCTGGCACCAGAACGTTTGTGAAATTATTTTCCATCTAGACATTTTATCTGAGCTTTCAGTTACAGCTCATTATAAACTTCATTACTTTCCAGTTAGATAAAAACTATGCTCTGGTTCCATCCCAATGGATCTACAAGGCATCAGATGCAGCACAGTCTTTTCTATTGGAGTAGATCCTTGGGTGTCAATTATAAAGAGTACTACTTCATCAACTAATATGCTAGGCATGAATAAATTCCCAGATAATGTGGAAATTGAATTAGCAAGTCCACATAGAAGCATACATTAAAATCCATTCTGCAGAATAGATTTCACATGCTGGGAAAGGGGCCAATGTTACGCTTCATGAAGCAGACTTGTCATTTAAGTGATAATGGAACATGACTATATCCAAACAGATACAGATGTGACTGATATGTAGCAGAGATATCTGGGCTAATTTTAAGCTAGCAAAATTAGAAGCAGGGAAAAACAACACACCTTGAGCTTTGGGTTGATGCAGATAGATTGTAATGCATATTTGAGCTAAGTATCTCAGAGGCTATACTTTTGGGCACCTCACTGTTACTGTAGAAAAAAAAAAAAAAGGGATGACTGGATATAAATATCCAAAATCACAATCAAAAACCCTTCTTATTTAAAACCAGAAGAGATCTGTCTTGTGCATGGATTAAATATAGTAATGTTACTTTCCAAGTTGTTTCAGCTTTGCCAGAAGTAATGATTAGCCCAAACATTACAACAGATAATGAATACGTAATACTTTTATGTGGCATAATAGAATCCAACATGAATGAATTTGACTCTGTGTGCATCGTTTCATTAGAAGTGGCAAATTACATTGTACTTACAAAGCAGTACCTGAAGTGTCTTACAGAACCATCTGGTCCACGTTAAGAGCAATGTAAAGAGCATTCATAAATCAGGAATGCAGAGAGCTAATCTGCTCTCCACTGTGTTCTCCTGCTCTCTAAGGTGCAAAGTCTAGACATCAGAACAAGGGGACTGACTCACGCACACGCAGAATGTCAGAAAGAAAGGCTGAGTACCAAAGGTTACAGATCTTAAAGGAAGATTTATATATCTCTGTATATCAACTCTCCAGTTTATGCTGAGAGTCACTTCTGTGCCCAAACTTCACTGTATAATACAATGCTACAAAGCAAGAGTCAGTAACGAAGTGTGTTTCAAAGTTTCACAGTTCTGGAAAATTAGTAAACAGACGTACCCAATCTGTGACTGACTGAGCATGCTAACAAATTGTACTGATAACAGACAGCTTTGTTTCAGCAGTTTTCAGACAATTAACTTGCTTGAAAGTCCCTGATGTCTGCACTAGTGCTGAGATCAACTTTATAAGCAGCCTTAGAACTTTTCCTCAAAGCAGCTCACCTCTCTATAGGATATCCAGAACTATCAATCTTTCTATCAACCTTACTCTCCATGTTTATGCTCATCCTTCCTCTTTCTGTCATATGGGGAACATGACCAACAGGTTTGTCTGGCTCAAGAGGACCACTGTATTCCAACACAGTGATGCATGTGTGAGTATGAGTTAAGGCTGATTGTAATTCATCAAAATCAAGATACGTATCCAGGGCTCATTATGTATGGAAGGAGGTACTGGAACACCAAATCATGAGATCACAGGCATTACTTTTTTTTTTTTTTTTTTGAAAAGCAACATATTCACTCTTTTATCCCAAAGAGGTTCTAGTCTACTGTTTTGCCACACAATTGGTCTACCTCTTAGCTACTTTGGAGTTGCAGCAGTGAATACAAAACTTAAGGAAATACAACTTAATCATGTGATACCTGACGTCCTCTTCATACAAAATTAATTAGGCTCTGTTCTACAAAGTCAATTTGAAACATTTGTCTCAATAGCATTAGCTTAATTATTCCTCATCAAAATGATACCACCTCCTACTGTGAACTAACACACTTGTGTAAACAAGAAAAAAAGAAACCTTGCAGTCTTCAAGCAGTTTCCCATTTTAAAACTCTCCAGTGTAAATACTAATATAGGCATTAAGTATTCAGAAGGAATACAAATAAGAATCTCACGTATTTCACCACTTCAAGAATCACTTTTCCTACTGCAGAGTATTTTTGACAGTAGTGCTGAAATGCAGATAAACTGTTTATTTTTTTAACAGCACAATATTTTGCTTTCTCTAACAGAGTACCACAAAGTGTGAATAGGCAAAAATTCCTTGTAAAAGAAAGATTGTATTTTATTCTTTATATACTACAAGAAAAACTAGGTAGTATTTCCCCTTCTTAAATTCAAAATAGGTCACAAGGAAACAAGTGTGTGGAAAGGGCTTGCATTAAAACATTATCTTATTGGACATCAACTGAATTAAATACTAGTTTAGTAAACATGCTATTTATACATGTAAGTATTTCTTAATATCAGTCTTGCAAGTAGGTCTAAAATGTTCAATGCTGTTATATACCATACTTTGACTCATTCAATATAGGAAATTTTCAAAATTTGAGGTACAGGTTTTTGATTTCATATCTCCATCTACATGACTTTCTGCATGCTGACAATTAAAAAAAAGAAAGAAAGAAACAGCTGGCAAAAATCAGCTGTTTCACCACTACATTATCCTATTAATCAACAATATTAAAATCTGGCACTTCAACTGCAAAAGCCCACATGGTCTTTCTTACTGTGCTGGTAGGAAAGCTGCATTTTGCAATCTTTGAATCATTTTAATTTTGACAAACTTTATTGTACAAGACCCACCAGTAAAAACTGGGTGAACTCTGGATACGTTAGGTGTCTTTTTCTATCCTTTCCAAAATGCAGCTGTACGAACTCTGAATTCCAGTTAAATGGAATGTGCTGATGAATCGTGGTCTGGCCAAAAACTTGCTTAGCATCCTCTGGAAAGAAAATAAAAATGTTAATATAATAACAAAATAGCAATAGAGATGAGCATATATTTATACAAGATAAACAATCACAATATTTTTTAACCTGAAAGCAATACTGTTCATATGAATCAGTAACATATTGTAAAGTAATAAACCTAATTTTTTTTATTAACCAAAATCATAGTAAATTAAAAGTTTTGAAACCTTCATAAATACAATCTCTTAGATAGTCTTATTTGTGGAGTAGCCCAGTATATGATCAGAAGAGACTCAACTAAATATTCTAAGGTTTCAAAGTGAAGCAAGAAAGGATTAAGAGACATTAAATTTATAAAAAGTTGACCAAAGCTAACCAATATTCAACATAATCTTTTCTAACTGCTAAAAACAAAAGTTTTGTGTCACAACAATTCAGGCTTTTGTATTATTCTAAGAGTTCTCCACATTCAAACAAAGCAGCTTACTAAAACACCAGCATTCAAGATCCACTTTTCTGCAGTTACCTTACAGGAATAGTCACATGTAGGTCAGGGGATGAAGGGACATGGCAGATAGAACACAATCCTATCACAACCTTCAACAAAAAGCAGACTTCAACAGTCCCTGCTTTGTTATGAGGTGCAGGGTGATAAAGTTTGTTAAACCACACCTTAATGCAAGGCTGATAGTTTAGCCTAGCAACCCTAACTGAACTATCAGTTACTATGGGCTTAGCAGATTTTCTGGTAGTACACTGCATTTTTGGTGAACAAATGCTGTTTGAAAGACATCAATTTGTATAATCAGCTATAAGGACAGTATGTTGCTGGAATTGGACTGTACATATTTTAACTCACAAAAACAGCAACAAGATCTGAGGAAGTACCTGTCTTTTAGACAGGTCTCTCCCACAGTGAAGCCCACTTCAATGCAAGAGCAGAAGTCATCTCAGCCAAAAACAAATGGCAAACACATCTCCCAAAGACAAGCTCAAAGTCAGAGGTTCCCAGCTGCTGTATACCTTCCTAATATCTGCATGAGCCCCCTAGCAACGTCAGCCAGGAGCCAGCTCTCATCTCCTGCTTGCTCCTGCAGGCACGGAGAGCTGGTTCCCAGGAGACACTCCCTACCCACAGATAGGGCCAGGAGGTGCCTTCCCGCTCCCTTCACACTTTGCAGAAGACCAGGAACCCAAACTCTCGGCTCCTGTCTGTCTGTGAACAGGAGAGCTGGAAGCCAGTTCCCAGGCGTGACCAGGGCCTGGAGGCAAGGAAAGCAGCACGGCTTTGTGCAGGCCTGCCTGCAGAAGAAGCTGGAAGCTACCTCCTTGGAGCCAGCTCCCCTTAAGGCCTAGGAGCTGTCTTCCAGCTCACCTCAGCACCACAAGCAAAGTGGGAGCCAACTCCTTGGGGCCATGAGGTCTTGCCTCCTGTGAAGCATGAGTTCTGGCTCAGTCTATGACAGTCAAGCACAACAGCTCTGCTGGCCTGGGGAAACCCAGCCAGGACAAAATTCCCCACTTTCAGCCAAAGAAGCAGGGAAGAAGTGAGAGCCAGGACAGAACGGCTGAGAAACAAGAAGCTGCCAGAAAGTGTCTAAGTTAATGAAGGCCAGAGTCACACAAAAAAAAGTGTTTCTGAGGCTGTGAAAGAGGCAAGTGTCCTGCTGCAAAGGCCACACAGACCCAAACTCACTGTGGTTGGTACTACCTGCAATGATTGCTTCTTCTAAAGCGAGGAGGCTAGGAATCATGGAGAGAGCATAGAAACTGCAGACATCTTCACATCTCAATAAAGTCATCTGTTTCATTTTTAAGAAGAAATCATCCTGAAACTGAACCCTGGAACCAGTGGTTAAAGAACAAGTTGTATTTAACCTACAAACAGAAAAACTGACCCTTGTTAACCAAAAATTCTTAAAATTCAAATCTTCAGGCCCTAAAATCTGATGAGAATTTTCTCTGAGAAATTTGAGACAGTGCCCCCAGGACAGCATTGTTCATTCATGTCTTCAAGATCCATTACAACAGGCTTGGATCTTGTCAGCCAGCATTTTTCAAACACAAAATTCTGCTCTCAAATCAACTGAGAGGAAAAGTCAATCAGTTCAGAGTGAGGTACTGTCCCACTACTGAATGTCTTTTATTTAGGATGCTTCCTACTCACACAGCCTAAAGCACAAGTCACGTGTAGTTGGAGATTACCTTCCTGCTTTCTGTTGGCCTTTTTCCACTGAGCCTCAAAGAAAGGAATCCGTATGAAGAAGCCTGTTTTGTCCAAAACAAACAAAAAGAAAGTTGTCTCTTCCTCACAGCAACTACTCTGCTTTTCCAGAGGAATGAAGATGTGCCCAGGAAAGCGACAGTACCATTGACATGCCTGTCTCCTGCATAGCACTCAGATGCTCATCAGCTTCTTCCTTCCCCATCTCCTGAATTTACATAGAACAAGACACTGATTCTGTTTGGATTAATTTAGAAACAAATCACCACTTCTAAAAGCTAGGTTTGGTTGGCCTCCAGATTTGTCCTTGATAGAGAAAAGTGCCTTATAACTTGATGTGAGATAACAGTCAGGAAAACCTTAGTCAATGTAAAGACTTATTCTCAAACTCCTTTTGATGCGACAGGCTCCTTACAATCTTTACTTGTTAACATACGAAAATTAAAGTGCCCTGTGATTACAGCTTTATAATTTCATTTGATTAGTTATCACACAAAGGCTACGTTTTAAGTACAACATTTTTCACTCCTTTAGCTGCATGCCTTGCAAATACTCCTTAGTTGAGGCCTACAAGAAAAATTCCAGCTCAAGAAAATCAAATAATAGGAAGTGAAAAAAACGGTAATTCTCAACTAAGAAAAAAAAAAATTAATATTGGCACTACAAATAGCAAAAGGAACTTAGAGCAAAGGAACTTAAAACCTGATCAAGTCTGATAAGTCCCAGTGGAGATGAGAACGGAATGACTTTGACAGGCTTTGCAGTGAGTCCTCTTTGACCACCTGAAACTATACTCTTCCATAAGGTTGAGTGCACCACCAAGTTCTGCAGTCTCTTCCCTCTGTCCCAATCCTGAGCACAAGCATGAAGGTCTGAGTAAAGAGCTGTAGGAGAAAGAGCTGACAGAAGCCTCAAATCTCAGGCCCTTGGATCTTGCCCTAGCTCCCCACATGGACACTTTTGTCTGCCCACCCCTCTTGGCAACTCTGACCCACTGACTCTTTACAAGGCATGAACCTGCCTTGTTGTTATGGGCTTGTCTGGTGATAGCTGGACTCGTGGCTGAGCTTGGCCACTGCCAGCAGATCTGCTTTGCTCTCCTTACTCAGGCAGCATGAGACAGTGCCCCCCAGAGCTGAGGTCTCTGCTTGGGCCTTTCTGCCCTCATGTCACCTTCCCTTTATTGAGGGCTCACAGCAAGCTGCCCTTGCTGCTCCTTGTAACAACAAAAAAAGTATGATGAACTTGTGAAAAAGCACGTGTGTATACAGACAAGATCATATAAAAAAGGCTGCTCTGAAAGTCATGTCTCCTATTTTATTACATTGGCCTACGACGTCAGAGGCAGATGTTGGTATGGCAGTAGAGGTTGAGCCTTCCCACTGATACTCTGCTACATTTTGTTGCTGTGCTACAGATGGTAGCCAAGGGGTAGTCTGATTGCATACCTCCATGTGGAACCCACTGACATTCATCAACGTTTGTTGAACATTTATGGAGACCAAACAGAGGATGTGAGCACAGTGGTGCATTTCAGCAGTGGTTACAGTGGGTCACATCTGCTGCAGCAGACTTTTATGAGCATGGCATGCAGGCTCTTGCTCATCACTGGTGAAAATGCATAGCTAATGGTTGTGACTGTTGAAAAATAGTATTTTGTAGCTGAGATTTTGCTTTATCAGATAGTGTTACCAAGTAGTGATATTTTGTATTATCTTCTTATACTGAAATTGTTGATCCAAAGTTTGGAATAGTTGGGTTTTTTTCCTCTTACTTACTATAGTGAACTTCAAACATGTAGCATGGAGTTTATTTCTATCCTTCCATGGTCTGGAACAAAGACTGATCTATAAATATGATGTTTTATTTTGGAAAACATAAAATCACATCTTAACTGCTCAGCTAAAATGAAAAATAATGATTTCCTTATTGATAGTGTAAGTATTTGACTGAGGTGTCCATCCATATCCATTTACCCAGGAGAGTATAATACTCTGGAGGAACAAGTGTCATAATCACCTCCTTCAGCCTGCCACTGCTTTGTCAATAAAATAGGTTAAAATAGTTTTACACTTGGCATATTGCAAATAGTTTGATTACTACGGATTACAAAGGAAAAGTACTCATCCCTCTAACATCCCTTCACAAAAAAATAAGATCAGGAACAGCTGTCACAGGCACCTTTTTCCACAGGTTTGAAGGCCTGGAATAGTACAGTAATGCTGTTTTTTTCTGCCTCTTAATTCCCTGCAAAACATGAACTACAATCTATTCCATAATTCCAAATTAAAATAAAATTTAAAAAAAGGTTCTTTCCTTCTTAAACTACTACTAGGAACATATCTGGCAGAACTCTCAAACTGAAGCTGGCACAATAGAAACTGAGCACATAATTTGAAGATAATGGGATTGTATTACATGACTCAAGAAGGATGGAGGGTTAATCTGAAAAAATACAGCAGCTCAGGTCAGTGCAATTTATCTGCACTCTGTTAGGTAGTATGGCTCCTGTTTTAAAATAGATTCATTCAGAAGAGTGTAAAATCTTACATTAACACAACCCATCTATTTAGACTAACATCAATTTCACCTGCATTTGAAAAGTGCAGCTATCCACACACATTTGCATATAAACAACTTTTTTTTTTTAATTTTTAAACACAACTGAGTTCACTTCTTCTGTTAAATTTGTGTGTTTGTATGCATATAGAATCACAGAACCACAGAATCATTTCAGTTTGAAGGGACTCTTTTAAAGGTCATCTAGTCCAACTGCCCTACAATGAACAGGGACACCTACAGCTAGATCAGGTTCCTCAGAGCTCCGTCCAGCCTAATCTTGAATGCCTCCAGGGACAGGGTATCCACCACCAATCAGGGCAATCTGTGCCAATGTCACACCACCCTTAATATAAAAAAACCATCTTCCTTATAACCAATCTAAATCTCTCCTCTGTTAGTTTGAAACCATCTTGTGTGTGCTATCACCACAAATCCTGTTAAAGAGTCTTTCTCCTTCCTTCTTACAGCCTCCCTTTAGACACTGAGAGGTAAGTGGTAGCTTATTCTTTTTTAATAGAACTAGTTAATCCAAATTCAGAGAAAATCCCCAAAGACAAAATTAAGCTAAAACAATAAAATGGCAATATTAACGAATTTAGCTATGTTGAGCTAGTACAGCTGTGGACTAGTGCTGAATTGTAATGGACAAGATGGGGTTTTGCTGCTTAACATAAGCCAGTGCTGCTTATAGGTAACCAAAGCTGTTGTATCAAATTCAATGTCCTTATTTCCATATGGTAAGTGAAATCATTATCTGGACTCATTTCTGTTACCCATGTCATTGAGATGTTAAAAGCACAGGACTTTCAGAATCTAGACTGACTCAACAGCTTTCTTGACACTGGCAGAGCTGACTTTTCTGTAGTTTGTCCAGAAATACCAACTTACTTCAGAGTTCACATGATGCTTCAAACAGCAGTTTAATACACCAACCAAAGTGATAAAAGAAAACTCCTGGCTTGGAGAAATTATCCTAAAAGAGCATAGAAGTTATTACACTTTACACTCCAATACAGACATAAGAGATCTATTTCTTTAACAGCTATTTTGCTTAGATAGATGGTATTAAAAAAATCACTTTCTTGCAAAGCATTAACATACATTTTCCCCCACTTAAATACTTCAATTTCAAATGCACCACAAAATGTACTCCCACAACAGTACTGTATTAGTATAAAACTATTTTAGTTCAATTAAAATGTCTAACTATCTACCCCCAAACCTACCTAAACTGTAATTTTCACTTCGAGCACTTCCAACATGTTCTCAGTTTTGTTTTCTTTTATCAGCTTATCAAATCAGGTCCTGCATTCTAAATGTTAGAAAAAAATAGTCATTAACTGCTAGGTAACAGCAGATTTTCCAATTTAGAGAACTGAAGTACACACACTATGAAAGTATGTGTACTTTGCATTCTGAAATTTCGTATTAAAATTTGTAATAACAAAGGTACCTTGCCAGCTCTTAGGGCCTGCCTGAGTTTTTGCATTCTAATTTATAATTCTAGGGCACTTCCAAAAGGAGGTGGAAAATAAATACATAAAATCAAGCTTAAAGTAGTACACTTATGCTTCCACAGCTTAAATATATTCTCGTGTGGGAGCTTCTGGTTCCTCTCCAAATGCTGCCTAGCAATCATGTTGGGTTTTTTTTTTTTTTTCCTCTACAGCCTATACAGATGTGTGAAAGATGCCTAACCCTCAGCTTACTGTTAACCAAAGAGTGACCTCATACAGTTGAGATTTACTCTCACACTGGCTTTTTCCCACCTTTTCCACACCTACTTTTTTCTTTTTAAGTAACATGAAGCAGCGTCAGAAAGCACAATGTTTTAGTCATTTGAGCATATATGAATTATCCCACCAACTGGAAGTGCTCTCTGTTACCTCTGTCTTTTAAAATTGAAGCCATTATAGTCAATTGTGCAAATCTACAGTTAGCCTTTCATAAAAAGTGGATTTTTGACCCACTGAACTGGAACAGTTTCTGAGGAGTTCTTTTGTTTCTGAGAAGATACCATACGCATGTCAATCTGATACTGGTGTGCTCAGAAAACGCTCCTCATAAGCAATTTTAAAAGTTCTGAAAAATCATACTTGTTTTGGTTGTTTTTATTTTTTTTTTATGCAAGCTTGTCATTTAAAGAAGGGCAATAAAGCTCCACATGTATCAAAAAGTGGTTACCTTCATAATGATTTATCATCCCCAGGTAACAACAGATTGACATCTGGAGCAAATGATGGAAAGCAAAAGCTTACAGTGGATCCAAGGATTCTCTCATACAATGAATTGATTGACTCAGCAAATCTCCAGGTAGAAAGGACACTGCTATGACAGCATCTACTGGAGTGTCAGCACCTTTAGAGACATACACAGCAAGGAAGAAGAGCTGGAGGATAAAGTCCCTACTAAAGACTCAGACAAGTAGTGTCTTCAAACCACTTCATGTGGTTTGAAGAAGCAACAAAGGCTTTATAGCTCATGTGATTATGGATGACATTAAAAACAGTATTAATGACCAAATGTCATTCAGATGTATCAGGTAGACTTTAAAAATGACAAAAAGCAAACCAACAAACTAGAAAATAAAGTAGAAAAATTCAGTGCCTGGTACAATTCTAATGCAATTTTCAGCATCACTGCCTTTTAGAAGAGACATACTAACTACTGAAAAAAATGAATGGGTTTGGATTTTGTTGCCCTACTCAAACTTTTCAACAAGGGCAGAGCAATACTACAGATTAAATGTACTTTAATGGAAACATTATCATAGAGAACACACTGCTGTCTTTGTGATTTCTCCCCAGTCAAGAGATCCATGACAAACTTCAGGTTTCACCTCTCTGCTCAATATGTGCTGAGTTTTTTATTTGTACTCACAGCTATCCCTGTTCCAACTGTTTACACACATAACCTCAAAAACTATCAAAACACCTCTTCATGACATAGATATACATACATTTTCCAATTCAGCTTGGCTGTGATTTTTGACTGAGATGAGCACATCTATTGCCTCTGCTAAATACTGCAAATATCCAAAAAAGAGGCTCTTTTCAAGAGTACCATTACCCTCGGGAGTTAAAATTCTGGATCCAAGTGTGTCTGCTTCTTCTGTCCTCCTTGGATGTCAAGGGGAAGTAACATGAATTTATACACAGACTATTACATAGTTGGCCTACAGAAAAGTGTTTTTAACATTTTTCAAGATGTAAACCATTAAAAATATTTCTGCTGGAGCTGTGGACATCCATAATTTCAATTTATTGGCAACAACATTACATTTCTTTGTTACCTTTCTTGGCATCCTTAGAAGTGAGTGACAAACTGCCAGAGCCTAAAGACCACAGGCTTGGAAAGCAATAGGCCCAGGAGGGCATAAAAACTAAACTTACTCCCTTTTGCCCTGAATAATAATAATTTAAAAAAGAAAAAACAGATCACTTCTACCAAGGTAAACATAATATACTGAATAACTACAATAAAATATCATCTTATCTTCTCTATGAATCACAATCAGCAGGACAGTTGGCGGATTAATGCACACAATGTACACAGACAGGCTGAAAGAATGGGGTTTTCTAAGTCTGGCTAAGCGAGGACCTCTTTTGTTTCTGAGAAGATACCATACAATCCATGCATGTCAATCTGACACTGGTGTGCTACAGCATTCAGAAAACACTCCTCATAAGCAATAGCTGTCCACAACTACATGAGATGAGGGTTTAGGGAAGGCCAAAAGCAACGGAAGCAAGCTGGAGCATAGATGCTCCCAGCTGGGCATCACAAACTCTTTTTTCGGCCATCGTGATGGTCAAACACTGGAAGACACTGGCTCATAGAAGCTGCAGGGTCTCTATTCTCAGAGATATTTAAAACCTCCATTGGAAACAGCCATCAAAGCAAGCTGATCTTGCTGACCCTGCAGAGAACTGTCACTTTCAACCTGAACTAGCTTCTGTGACCATCCCTTGCTTTTTGCAAAGGAGATATGCTCAGTCTTCAACCAGCTATCTGTCAGCAGGCTATTTTAATTGAAAAAGACAAAATGAAAACAAGAAAGATCAAACCAAAACACAAAATACCAGTTCTAGGTGACTTAGAAAACTCAGTTGTATCCCCTAGACCCAATGAAACACAAATGCATGAAAAGATGGAGCTTCCCCTAACATTTAAAAAGACAGGCTCACTTTGTAATATGCTTTGTTTAACTTAAGATGCCTTTATGGAAGTCTGCCTAGTTACGTAACACGTTAGGTAAAAGGAAACAAAATAAGAGAAACATGCCAAGTTGACATAAGTTTAGAAATTAAATTCTACGAAAACAGTGTTAAGTAGAGTTCAAAAGTTGCTCGGAAGAAGAATAGGTATACTTGCAAATCTTCCTTAAATACTCTTTTTAGAAACAGAAATATCTGTGCGAAATGCAGTAGAAACAACAAAAGATATTAGAGACTAAACACAATTTACACCTGTAACAGTGCAGTAGGTAACACTGCTGTTGTGATCATCATATGTTGGCAACCATCAGTCATAAACCAACAGATGTTTCCTTGTGTAGTGTAAACTAGCACATCATGAGCTACAAAATGTTTCAAACTAATTTGAACCAGCAACAGAAACCTCACTGAGGATTACTGAATATTGCCATTCATCAAATGATCAAAATTTAGAGCCTCAGCAATTTATGCTGGCAGTTCAGATTTCACTTTTCTTTGCTTTACGTGGTTTTAAGTGTACTGGGCTGGACACTGGTAAGCCAGGTATTGCATAAGCAATTATAAATCCCATAAGAAGAGCCAGGTCATATCAAGCAAAGCATAAATAACCCTCTGTAACAAGAGCAAGCAGGTTCACAAAATCTGAACCTAATCCTAGTTAGGAAAGCAACCATTAGACTCCTGTAATAATTCTTAACATGTTGAAAGTGTCAGAGCAGAGTTACAGAGCAAAACTTCCGAAGATCATCAGAAGAGCTGTATACATAAACCTCAGTTAGGAGCTACATGTTTTTAGAGTTTACAAACAAGCATTCAGGCAATTCAAGTAACATATGCAAACAGGAGTGCTTAGTAAGATGCATCATTAATTTATTCATTCCTCTAAGAAACATGTACTGCTATAATTAATAACAGAAGCAGAGATACACAATAGCTGCTGTCTACACGTTAATAGAGTTCTGTTATGAGACAAAAACAGATAGATTGCTCAGCTCCACAGATGTTAAGACGAACAAGCAACAATTTAGAGTTTGGGTTCTCTATTCCCTCTTTTTTTTTGCTGTTTGGGGTGGTTTCTGCTGCTTTTTCCTTTTCAATGAAAAGACCAACTTGTTTTAAGGCATATTCGTACTTCCCAAAGCAGCACCGCACAGCATCCATTTTGAAACAGCTTCAGTTTGAATTAGAAGACTTCAGAAAAATAAATAAATAAATTAGAAAACCACACACTATACCACAGCTGCATTTCAAAAAATATGAGAGAGTAAATTTTTTTCCTTGGTGGGAAAATTTACTTCAAAACAAATCAATGAAAACCTTTAACACCGGGCTCAATGCTGGTTGTCAGCATAGACTCAGGCAAACACTTTTGTTTTTCTACCTTTCCTTTCTCTATGAGAAAAACCAACGTGGACAATGTTCCTTTTGCCATTCATTAGGGCTGTGAAAACCTGTATATGAGAAATTAAGTTCCAGTCCACAGATATCACTTCTGTATTATTCACTGCTCAGAATTGTTACCTGTCATCATTTCATTTATCTATTCAAAATTAAAGATGAAGGTTAAGACAACTTAGATTTTAAACACTGACATTTTTACCCAAGCTTCTCATGTTTTTTTTAAATACCATCTAGTAAAGCATTTCAAAGGGCTCTCCTTCTTTAATGAGGCATTAAAATACAGTCATACGACAAAAAAGCAACTCTACTAAGTCTCTTAAACCCCTGGACTTATATTATCAGCTTTTATGTGCCTGTCAACACTCAACAGTAAGAAGCAATGGTTTGCTCTTTGCCTCAAATTTAAAAGCCAGCTAAACTTCCTCCCACTTTCCTGCTGAGAGCTTTAACTCCTTGCAAACTCTCAAAGCTTTGACACTTCAGCAGCAGATAAATCTACAATATGATGCAACAGCCAGGTGTAGACTGAGTCAGCCAGCCACTGGCTACTAATTTACTCCTGACCATTTCATTCATCTCACTGAAGTAATAAACTAGAAATACTTTCCAGCCTGCCCCACCTCTACCACATATACGCACTGCTTGCAGATCAGACCTCTTAAACAGATGCTAGCTCTGTCAAAAGAACTATATACAGTTAACTTGTAAGTTGAAAGAACTGAAACATTTGAAATTGTACAGATTTCAACATATGGCTAGAATGCAAAGGAATTTCCAACTCAGAAGCTAAAGCAAGAAGATAGTATTTTTCAGTAAGAGTACTATATAGTAAATGGTAAAACTTCTTTACTCAGAGCATTTCCCTAAATATCTACAGTCTGAATGTGGCAGTCAGTATAAAAGATCATTGATGCAAAACCCATTATTAATTTGTTTTACAAAGGTATCAAGCAAAGTGCACCTGTGAAACAATACACATTAGATGACTTGCCTAAGTGAAGTTCACAGCCAGAAAACCCTACATTCCATCCAGTATAAGCTAAAATATTTACACCATTTTCTCAGTACACAGAAAAACAGTGACTGCAAAGATAAGCCATGCTGTTTCTTTACAACAGTAAAATGAGATGCACACTAAGAATGGGATCCTTGAGATACTATATGTAACAGAAGCAGTGAAAGATGACCCTCTCCCTTTTCTCCTTTTCCTTTCACACTGTAATTCCACAGTACATAAAACCCCTATTTAAGTCTCCTAACCTTGATAAGGACTTGATCCTATTCTCATTCAAGTTAATGGAAAAAGATCTCATAATTAACCTCAAAAGTGCATGACTGAGGTACTGAGCAGCAAAGTTAAAGGGCAGTATTGTAATTGTTCATTTGTGAAAATGTTAGGTTTTTTTCCTAATAGTGAGGAAAACAAAACAACTTCTTCCTTACAATAGAAAACACTAGCTTTATCTAAAGGTCAATTGGTATTGCTGAGAACAAACAACACTGAGACAGCTCTTACATACTTCTTCTGGGGTGGAAGCTACCCAATAAATGCAGAAGTACATAAGATGTATTACAGATACTTTTTATGATTTCACAGTGGGAGAGGAAGGAATTAAAAAAAAAAAAAAAAAAGATATCTGAGGCTCTGCCAATGTTGGCATGCTTTCTTTTTCAAATACCTTAAATACAGCCTGGCATAAAAGTTTCTGTCATCACTAAAAAGACTTCAATGAGTTTCAAATGCCAAACAAATCCCTTGACTCACTCTGTCTAACCCCAAGGGAAGCATTTACCAGCAGGAAAAATATGAAGAAGAATGCCAAAAGTTAAAAAGTTAAGTTGGACTGATTCAGCATTCAGATCAAACAACTACAGTTCTTCTTAGATTATTAACAAGTGCTCCGAGCAACTGGGGGCTCTGACACAGACAAGAACCTGCACATCACAGGCATTCCAGGAACACTGGTTTGTCTGCACTGGAACAAAACCATTACTAAATATGTGGACCCTCCTGATTTAAAAGCATGCTGTTTCTCGTCTTTCTGTTCATGCACATGAATAATACTGTTAGGCACAAAATACTTCCTTCATCAAGGTTAGGAACAGCAGAATTCTTTTTCTGAAATTCTTTCAAATCCTTTAGCACTCATAGTCACGCTTTTAAGAGCTGTTCTAACAAGCAGTATTGCACATAGAAGACACATCTTCAACTAATTCAACAGAAAATCAAAATAATGAAAAATCAAAACAGACACAAGAAAAGACATCAAGTCTTTTCACTGGCCACAACTCCAAATGTAGATTTTTGAAGATGGTAGAAGGAAGAAAATGATGCTTCAAGGAACATAGTAGCTCTTATCAGTTTAAATGATCTGAGAATGTGCGATTGTTTTTTCTTTTTTTTTTTTAAACTAGGTATACGTGGGGCAATTCCAGCAAAAGACAAAGGGCACATGAACCATACAGGGGAAGATGGGAAAGACAAGAGTCACCATCATCCAGTTACCTTTTATTTCAAGCTATTTAATAAACAATTCAACAAACCTAAGGCAGATGGGTAACTCTGTCGAAATGTAACAGGTAAGAAGTAGAAATTTTATCCAACATAAGTATTTAGGGTCAAAAAAGTCTTCCGTACTTTCTGAAAAGCAGTTCAATGCCTGAAGTTATTTAAGAACTTATTTCTGAATTTATTAAGAACTATTTTCTGAATATTTCTTCCAGACATCACCATCCTTCCTCCTAGGCAGGTGGCAGATACTTCTGCAGATATCAGAAACTGTCTCTATGGTGTCTAAAGTAAACAGCCTCTTAATCATGTTTTAAACTAGCCTAAGTATGTCACATTGTCTGTGCAAATACCACACCTCCAATGCATAGCTGAGTTTCCTGTGGGGTAGTAATGCATTTATTACTGAAAAGTCTCACAGACGAAAGTTTTAAGCTTAAGAGGAAGACAGCTTGCAACATAGCCAATTTAAACAAAAAATAATTCACAGTAATTTCAGACTCAACATTCACCCATGTCCTCTGGCAACTTCTTTGTGGTTTTACAATCATTTCCTACAGCCACCTCTCACTGTTGTTCTGAAGACATGCACAAGCATGCTGGGGAAAAGAAGAAGTGACCAGTTCTCTAGTGAAAATCATGAAGAAGACCACAACCTTGACTTTGTTTTATACACATGGACGTGATTTATAGAAACTCAGCCAGAATTCTACTTGGCATGAGTATAGTTCTACTATCAATTGCTGTGTTTCCTGTGTAACAGAAGGTTAAATAGTTTGACATAAGTAGGGATTTCTAAATTGAGAGTGCATATTTAAGACCATTCTTACCAAAAGTAACTTCTCCTTTGCCAGTCTTGTCAAATAGCTGAAAGGCTACTATGAACAATGCATCTGGAGCACACAGGACTGATTCAAATGCCACAAACTCTTGGAAGGATATCAACCTAAAGGAGGAAGAAAAAAGAGCTATGAAACAACTTGCTTGCAGAGACCTGAAATGCAACGTAACATAGATTATGCAACAGAATTAAGATCACAATACTTAGAAATTGTCATCAACAAGGATTGAAACTTATCCTAAAATGTCCCAACACCAACACTGTTAGCAGTCCTTTACATTACTAGATGGAAACAAATAGGTCAACAAGCAACTTCTGTGCTTTACAAGTCGCAACAGAACAAAAATAAGCCCATGGCTCCATGTGGCAATGGGCCACAGCCTTTACGTCCAACTGAACTGCCCTCCTGGGAGCCCACCACATTTCATGGGCAAGATTTGAACAACCTCCCTTCAGATTCAGTGCTTCAGGCTTTCCGAAAGCAAATCCATTCAAGACCCACATACTGCCACTCACTTCTAAAGAAGCTGATCTGAATATGTTATGTTAACTGAGTTATTAGTCACCTCTCACAGCCCTCAAGTACTGCAAGTTGAGTCACAGATCTTCAAGCAGCAGTCTGCACATTCTTCCTCTGCCCAAGAGCACTTTATTTAAATTCATCATCATAGCCAGGTTCCCAATAAGCAAGTGCATTAGCAGAGCAGATAAAAGCAGAGGTGCCTTTCCTTAAGATAGTTAATAACTAGAAATATATAATTAGACAACTTGGCATTGTTTCCAGCACTAGACTTGATACAGCAAAGGCCTTGAGCAGTTTCAATTTCTTCGGGTTACACCCAGGAGTTTAAATGGAGCTCAAACTCCTTTTATAAAGGGACAAAGGCTAACCACCCTCCTGCTTTGCTACTCTTTTAATGATTAGGTTGCAGAGTTTAAAACCATCTTCAAATGTGTGGCTGCAGGGCCTGCTGGCAGTCTGAGATGTTGAAGGTTGCCCTCTCTTTGCAGCATAGTAAGTGTGTAGCTTTAATGGCTTCACATGGCTGCATCTTGGGGATGAAAGACTTATTTCTGAGATGCACAGAATTCCACATAACAAATGATGTGAAACACACGTAAGAAAAAGAACAAAATTTTTACTATTATTCTTTAGAAACTAACTGTAGCCTTGGGACTTCCACTCAAAATGATACTGCAGCTGGTTCAATGGGAACTTCCTCTCAGTATGCAATAACAGAGAAGAATGAAGTGTTTGAAGAGGCTGGAAAAGACATCCATCCCACTGAGTCATCCTGACCCATGACTGTACTGCAATTTCCAGCCACCCTATCTTAAGGGAATTATTTTTTTTAAGTCACAGAGAAGTGTGTTTGCCGTCAGCAGCCAAATATCCACAGGGTAACAAAAGCTGATTTCCATGAAGAACAGGAAAATATGAAAAGATGAGTACTACCAAACAGGTACTATAAAAAAAAAAAAAAAAAAAGCATGAATAAGAAAAGGTCAAAGAAGCTGTTCTACTTTACCTCCCTCTACATACACACACTAAGCAGAAATGAAAGAAACAGAGTCAGAAATACTCTAACGAATAATTAACGTTGGGAATTTGCCACCATGGATCATTATGCAGCAAGAAAAATAAAGAAGAAGAAACCTCCTCAGGTTTTCTTAATATTAAATTCGCAACTGATGATGACAGCAAACATATAAGCATGCCTTAAATTTTATCGGCAAAGAAGCCAATGACTTGCTACATCAGTGTACGTCATCGCACAGGCAGGTTGCTAAGTCATGCAGACAATCTTCAAATGGCAGAAAACTTCCACCTCCCCTAGAGCCAAAGGGATTGAAAAAAAAAAAAAAAAAGAAGGAAAAAAAAAGAAGCAATTTTTCATTCAAATTTAATCCTATACATCACAACCTACACATTTTTGCATTTACACACATTTGCTGCTACTATGAAACTTGGAGGTTATAAAAGCTCTTTATTATCCATTATTATTTGTTACATACCTGACAACTTCCACAACAGTAAATAGATACAAAGAACTGAGTGCTTCTGTCCCAAAGATTATGAACAAAATAGCAGGCAACAAGACTCTAGAAAAGGATTGTTTAGAATTTAAAGTACCTGCCAACATCGATTTGATAGAGCTGCTTTCTGCATGAAACAACAACCAACGTATGTCCTTACTAACAGATCCCAGCATACTCAGTGATCACAACACTGAAATACAGCACCTTTCCCAACAGAATCCCAACAGAGCGTATTCTATGCTGTTACACCTGGAACTGATTAAGACTCCAAGCATTAACAGAGCTACAAGGTTTTATACTGGTAGAAGCACTCTTTGTCAGCTCTTGCAAGTAATAAGCCCCCTCTAATAAGTCAGGGAGAGATGATGAAAATAACCCCATATTCATTTTTTAAAAGCAATTATTCATAGCCCTAGGAAGATTAAAAGTGTACAAATTGCGTGGTTCTTGCCTGACTATTAAAGAAGAGGCATTAATATCTGCTGCGCCAGCTGAATTCAAATTAACCCAATTTTTACGTGTTAATTAAACCAGCTATTTTCTTCTTATTGTATTTTTGCTCTGTAAGTAGACTAGCCTGCTAGTGATTCCCAACAGATCTATTCTAACAACAATGACGTATTCATTTACTTCTATTATGACCATACAATACAGTAACTGAGCAGTAATTTTTCACAGTCAATTTCATGTGTGATTCTTAATGCTTAAAGATGCTGAAATAATGTGTACTACATAGACACATGCTCACTTCTCTATACTGCATGAGGGTAGTTGCCTGGGTAACACATTTTCTCTCTGGTTTAGCATCACCCTTTTGGGTTTAGCATAACCCTTCACTGAATATCATTAGGTGTCATTAAACAGCACATATTAACACGGACTTCAATATACTACTTAAGAGTTATTTTATCTACATAAACAAGTGCTCATTTATGTTACAAAAGCAGAGAAAAGCCTAGTAATTTTAACAGTGCAAAGAGAGGAAGCCAAAACGTTTCCCAAATTTTTACTTCAGCATTGAAGATATCCTACCCTACCAGTCAAGTCTTTCTTCACCTTCATGCTCTCCTTAACAGTGCCAACATTGCACTATTTACTCAGGAAGACTGAAACACAGATATTTTAGAACTTATCCACACATATAGAGCAACATGCCAAACACAACAGACGTGTTTGGTGCGACATCACTGCTATATACTACTCTCTCCTTTCTCTCAAACTTGTTTTGGTGCTCATGCCCACAGTATCTGGACACCACATATATGTAATACATTTCCACCAGAGAAAGTCCACATGCAGCCACACAAAGAAAAAAAAACAAAAACCATTACCTATTGCTCTAATACATGCAAACGCAGTGATGAGGAGATTTCTTCAGAAATCAATGCATATATTTCTACTGCATCAGCAATGCGAACATGATAACATAATAGGACACAAATTGAAGCTACATCTATTATTTTATGCTGCAACCTAGCTAAACTAAGTACAGTGTAAATTGGTGCATTAGGAGATAAATTTATATCCAATAATAATGGAAAATGCTGGTATTTCCAAGTGTTACTTTTGAATAATTTGTCCTTTCTAAAAATAAAGCACAGAGTATTTCTCAGTAAAGTGTTAGTACAGTCCAAACACAGATGAGGAGTAAATACTTATTTTGTTAGACAGATGTTTAGAAGTACAACAAAAGATAGAAAAACCATACGTACAGTAGGCAAGATGGAAAATGGCTCGCCTGATGCTGATAGGCCTTGATGAAGCCACAGTATTTCAGGTAACTTTATGGCCCAGATGAATCTTAATTAAGCTTTTTTTTTTTTTTTTTTTTTTTTTAAGTAGGAATGAGATACTTAAGACTATGAACCAGTCAAGGCTCTTAAATCTGCTTCATACAACCTATAGCCATGTGATAAATGGCTCTTTAAAAATTTGTGTGATTACTGACCCACTGCTTTGAAATGCTTCTCTGGCCATCAGCAAGAAAAGCCTTAAAAGACACCCCAGTAAAAGGCAAGAAGATAAGCCCACCTCCAAATATTTCTGCACCCTTAGAGGGAGACAAAACTTGCTCCCATGGCAACAGATATTCACAGAATGTCAGAGTCTTCCTTTATAGGTCTTACATCTTTGTCACACCAACAGCAATTTCTGTGAAACTCTTAATTTTTGCCAGTGAAGGAATTGTGCTGGAGCTACACAAGAGATTTTGTCCATGGCAACCACAGTGAGATTGCATGTAAAAAAAATCTGCACATTCTCTGCTTGCAGTTTTCTTATTCTAGTTCAGGTCTCTGCAAAATAAACAAAAAACAAAACAAAACAAAAAAAACAAAAAAAAAAAAAAACCACAAGGAGCAAATGCCAATGTGGTGCCCACTTCATCTACCTACTCTGTTCTACTCCAATGCCACAGAATTTACAGTACCTGCTAACTGCTAACAATATGCTAAGTATAAGAGAAGTTCATTTCCATGTCCAGAGTTCACACTATAGATTTCTTCAATTCTTCAAGGGGCTAAGCAACCCCCCTGCACATCTATTAGTACTGCTAATGAGTCAGTAGCTCTCATGCTGTCTGCCTGTCACCTTTATCAGTTCCAGATTTCAGTATTTCTCACTGACTACACTTGGTATCTATACATTACATCTCAGCAGAACTAAAAGAAATTAAAAAGCATTTTAGATACGTAGGTAGGAACAACCCTGCTGATTCTGGGCTCAGATTCTGCTGGTGGTTGCATTCACCAATCTGAAGAACAGATACTTCTTCAGAACAGAAGCAAACATCCAATTTCTAGAAGCACATATGCTTCTAGAAATAACACAGCAGTAGAACAAAATTCACTTGCCACTGCTTTTGCAAGTCTCCTTTTTTTCTACCAAGAATAGACACGGATTATTGAGCAGACTTTCATGACCTTAATATCATCTCTAAAACATCAACAAGCCTAGTAAAATGAGAACAAACAAAAGCAGTTTTTTACTCCGCTTTAAAACCAGAACCTCTGGACTGTCAAGCTGGAAAGCATTCAACAAGAGAAGACCAACAGGTCTTGTTGCCCTTCTGAGGGGATTTCATTCCAGCAGTAAGAAACAAGTGCCCCTGCTTCAGATGATCACTCTAAGAATTACTTCACGTGCCACCAGCAGAAGGTACAAATGCCTGGTCACATGGCAAAAAATGCTACAGGGTCAGATTAGCAAGATGAATCACTTTCTGAACTTTGTCCACTTTTTTTACACAATACTATAGCAGCTAAACAAGATGACAGCCTGAATACTAAAAAAGAATCTGCAAAGTCATGATATGAACATGCAGTCAGCTATCATTGCAGCCTGGCCTGCAGAAACAACTCTTACCTGTGGCAGAAAGCAGCAATCAGAAGCTTCAACACTGCACTGAAAAAATGCTCAACTCCTGCAAGATCACACCAAGTTACAGAATCCCAATCCATCAACAAGTTCACATAGGCTACAGCTTTCTATTTTGCTTCCTCTGACACCAGCTTCTCCTTGTAAGGGAGGTCCAAATTACAAGATATAGATTATACTCACAGGCTTCTTATTACAAAATGGATCTGAATCTGTGCAAGCCAGAAAATGCAGTTTTACAGGCATCAAACCAAAGGAAGAAATCTGAGCAATGTTTAACATTTTCAGACAAACACTATCTGAAGCATCATCTTCTTGCTGCCATTATGCCAATATAACTAAGGTGATCTTTTATAGAATTCTTTTATCAGGGATAACAGTCATTACATTAACTTGTCTACAAAGCTAAAGGAACCCAGCTGCCAGATACCCGACACTGCCTAAGCAGGAAAGAGAAAAAGCTACCACAAAAGTCCTCAGTTATACATGCATCTGTTTGCTAAGAAGCCTTCTAGTCATACGTTATTTATCTTACATTTTACTCTCTGTAACCACTGATGTGAGTCATGCCTGAAGTTTTCTGGTACCTAAAAATGCCACAACTACAGACTTTAAGTCCACAGCTAATTATTCTGAAGTTTCTCCTTTAAAGATACATTTAAGGCAGCGTTCAAAATACACATTCATATGAGTGAAGAGAAGACTTGCCTGGGCAAGTACCAGAAGCAAAAGCAAGGATTTCATTAAAAAAGTGGGAAGGAAAATAGAGGGGTAGCTAGTCTTGCCTATTGGCAAAGTCGACTTTCCATATGCAAACCATGTGCCACCAACCTCACTGCTGTCTTCCCAGGACTGAGGAGTGGCTCCCTAAATACCTTTGTTGCTCTTCCTCCCTCTTGAGGGAAAATGGAAAAAAAATTTATTAATGCTGCAACAAATTTAAGGAAAGGCACTTTTTTGTACTATTTCTTCCTACATGATCTGAACTTATTTTGGATTGCTATTTGAATGTGTTTGTGACAAATACATAGAGTAAACAGAGACAGACAGACTCGTGGAAGGAAAGGGAAACAAGACTTAGAGGAGCCAGCCAACAAACATGAAAGGTTCAATGAGTTAAAAATACATAGTAGAGAGAAAATGGTTTGCTCAGCTAAATGCTACGTGAAGCCCAAAACATTGTTTCTGCTCTTTCCACTTAAAAGATACTGTAATTCCATTATATATTTGCAGGCAAAAAAACAAAAAAACAAAAACCAAAAAACCACAAAAATCCAAACCAAACCAAAATAATCACCAGCCTTGTTTTCAAAGGAATGGTTTTGTGTTTTTTTAAAGAACAACAATGAAAGAAAAAAAAAAAAAGAAGAAGAAAAAAACACCAGAAAACTTACCCATCTTTTGTCTGATCCACCACACCTGCAAGGAGCTGAACAGTGTTTGCATTCGGCAAACCATCCCCAATTATCTTCAGGTACCGTGTGACAAAGTCATTAGGAGACATGAAGAATTCCCCATTCTTCTCCACACTTGCATACTGTCAAATGAATACAGTATTTAGTGTCACAACTGCATCTTTCTCCAGGTTCTCACTGCCACAGGCATTATTCCCAACCTGTAACATGGACCACGCTTACTGCACGTAAGGACAGTTCTGCTATGAAGAAATTAAAACCTACAGTGAAACAGAGTAAGCAGCAAGTACTCAAACAGCTGAAGGCTTCGCTCTCCCACCAGAATAGTGGCAGATACACGATTTTTGCTCATTACAACAGCAATTCTCTACATTTTTTGTTTTGAAGTAGAATAAGAAGCACACCTGCATTTGCAAACATGTATATGGCACTTCCGGACCACTGAAACTTTAACAGCTATGGGATATTCCAGAATATTTTATTTATCTAGAATGACTCCTTTGTGTAGCAGCACTACTTTGGCACAAGGTGGGTTTACAGCCAAGAGACAACTCTGCTGTGCTTGCGGAGTAAACGATTGCACAGGAGCATCCACGTGGGGGTGCTATCTTGGAGCAACTCCAGCACAGCGGATTCAGCTGCAGGTGGCCCTTAAGTGAAGGAGTACCTACAGCTATTCCTCCACAACTGAAATGAAGGAGTCAGGGAGTAGCAGTTAGCAGGAAACTGTAAGAAAAAGCAAGAACTTGGACACGGCAGTTCAGCAATACAAATAGTGCTAAATAGGAAGAGGAGTCTGAGACCTCACCAAACATCTGTAATATACAGCAGCCTATGCCATACTGGCATTCTAATCCAGAAACAGCACTCAATATACATACCTAAGTGTATTTGCTCCCAAGGTACACTTCCAGAAACAAATCACATATTCCTTTTTCTTGATATTAAATTATTTTGAAAATAATGAATAAATAAATAACACTGCCTTTTGCATCACCTTTACTCTGATTCCTTACTCAGCCCTCAAATTTTGAAGCCCTCATTTTCGGCCGAAGGGTAAACTTCCAATCAATCCTAAATACTTTTCCCAAGATAGTGAACAAGCACCAAGAGCAGCAAAGGAACTTGCTAGTTCCTTTAGCATTTTTAAGATAGGATAATAAACCATGGTTGAAGCTGCCCAGAGAGTATTATCCATACTGATGATACTTCTAAATAAATTAGAAGCCTATTGATATTTTGGAGCATACTTCAAAGACACGTTTTGTTTCACATTCCTGAGCCTTTGCTAAGGGCAGGAACTGCCAGTTTTCATTTCAGAGCTGCACCGGTGCCTGCAGAGTAGCGTTATAGCTGCAGTAGGCATATCACTCTCAGAGGGATGCCAAAGTGTAACAGTAAGTAGATTATTTTCTTCTAGTGCTATATAAATACAGTCTTCAGGTACAACAATATCTTCAAGGATTCAGACTTCAGGGAAGCAAGCCCAAACAATACATAACTTGCTTTGGCATCTATATATTGGTTACCATTTACGGACTCGTGTTTCAATAGACACTGTTTCTATCGCAAGCTTTCTAGCTGATATACTGCAAGGAATTTTCAATTGTACACTTTTATAAGAACTAGCAGATCAATTGATTTCAATGTAATCATTTGCAGGGAGACAGAATCTTTCAGAAACCCAGCCTCAAAAACTTTTAACACAGCTGCTATTGAGAAACAAATCAAATAAGTCAGACAGTCTATGCTTCTATATTTCATTTTTTTCTTCCAGGCTAACCCCCTGCTAGGGCACTCAATAACAGAAAACAGCACAAGGTTTCAGTGTCCCCCTGTTTCTTGTCATTGTGATTTACTCAAATGTATTTGAAATCCAATCACGTACTCTATACTACATATAGAAAATGACCTTGGAAAATGTCAGCTTGATCACTTTGACTAAAATCTAATCTCTTAGGGGTTATGGTAGAAGACTTAGAAAAAGTAGACTTACTGTTGGAAATTATCATAACAAAAAGAGAAAAACATCAATTCTATTGGTTTTGGAGGAGAGGCATTAGGAAATGGTTCTTTACATTGTATTTTTCCCCACTTTGGCAATTATACCCACAGAGAATTTGATATTATACAATAGTACTTAATGGCTTTTGGTAACTTATTTCCATACTTTTTAGATACTCAAGTATTAACCAGTTCAATTCCACTTTTAATAAGATCTGCAAACACTTTACAAGGCTTTTGATGTATTAAAAATGCTAAAAGTTCATTGTAATCAGCTGCTAGCCAAATATTAGTTTCTACACAACAGGTACCATTTCTATTTGGGAATCTTCTTTTTTTTTTTAACCTCTTTATTGAAGAAAGAAAAATGGATGTCAAGTTATTTTATAAGTGAAAGCCTCACAGTTTGCAGAAGCAACTGTATTGACCCCACCATTCATCTGAAACAGCTTAATTAACACTGGCCATAGCTTTCCACACTCAACATACTGCACTCACTCATCCTTTTTTCCCTCTCAGCAAGCAGCACTATTTCTGTACTGCCATCTTCCTGAGCCAGAAGTCTGCTCCATCTGCCTTTTGTGTTGCTCTTCAAACACTGACCTATGAAAATCCTATTCTTTTTCAAGAATCTTTTCAGTCTCGACAGATAGCAGTTCCAGGGCTTAGTAACTTAAATCTTGGCTTTCACAACTGCAAATCTCATTTCAGAGCTTTAAATACTGACAGTATATGATAAAACTATAAATACTGACAATATACATAGTGACACCTACACACATTGTTAATAATAGATCACAAGGGCCAATGGAAAATATGCCAAGAAGTGCAGGGAGTCTGGGGAATGACAGAGAGACGGAAGGAGGAGGGTGGAACTTAGAAAGGATTTAGCTCCCTTAGGCACTCACCCCCTTCATAAAAAATAATTCAGATATAAGAGGCTTCCTGTACCACTGAGGCTCTCACCTCATTAATTTAGTGGCTGGTAGCCCTACCCACACCAGGAGAATTGGAACTAGATGATCTTCAAGGTCCCTTCCAATTCAAACCATTCTATGGTTCTATGATTTTTAACCCAATTTTAGTCTTCTTTTTTTTATATCAGAGTACAAATTTAGTGCAGACACTGTAGTAATAAAATCTTAGGAGGTTTGGTAAGATTTCTTTACATTTAGGTAATGGGCCAAAGAAAGCCATGTACCAGCAAAACATTGCAATACACTTCTCCAAGCAGACACAGCAAATGCACAAGTGATTTATAACAGGTTAACTCAACTCAGAAGGAATTTAACTTAAATAATAAATATATCCACCACTGCAAAAGGTGATATTCCCAGCAGTTCTCCAAATTAAAGAAGCAGGAATAACCCTGATGGAAAGAAGACAGCAAGGATGGGAGAAGAAAGTTTACCAAATGGTCTTACAGCAAGGTGTCTACACTAACATTTTACCATGTGTAGGAACAATACTGAAACTCCCACCCCATTCTCTGAACAATGTGGTTTTTTTTCTCTAAGATAGTAATACTTCATCTGAGTCAATACAATAATCACTCAGGAATGTATCTGACTTCTTGGTGAGCATTGTTCAATTCTGATAATGGTATTTAAGTCTAACATGGTAATAATACAGTGAATGATTAACGGTTGGAAAAACTATCAAGAGTTGTATGCTGCAATAAAGGAGCAAAAGATATGAAAAATTTAAGCAGAAAGAGTAAAATATTTACTTTATACATACCTTCAAAAATATTGTTTTCAACTCAGCAGGATCAGCTCTCTTGGTTAGAGCCACCTACAAGTAAACACAATTATATTAATATCCATAATTTATAAAAAAGATGTAAAAGTGTCATTAAAAAGAAAGAATTCAAATAGCAGAATGAGAGATGAAAACAACTGTTCACCTTTGATAAATTAGGTACTGCTTTAGATGGTCATATTTATTTTACTCATTCCACATTTATACTGAGTTAATCAACATTTTTGTTCTAACTGCTTCCTTTATGCAACCCTGCAGTTCTTAAACAAGCACACAATAGTAATTCATATAGATATTCAAGCATGAAATCTTTTCAACATCCTTCTCTGTTGGGATTCGGTATTTACCACCTTCACCATATAGATTTTTATACTTCCAGCATTTTTCATCTAAGGATTTCATAGTACCAAATGCAGCCCCCAACTGATAGATGACAGGAATGAAATACTCAGACTTACAAACTTGCCCAAGAAAGCAGCTTCCTAAAAGACCAAATTCCAATGTAAGCATCTGATTCATTGGTATTTCTACCTCGTATTTGCAACATTTTGAAGTATTTAAACTTACTGTATGTCTTTTTGATGTGGTAAAGTCAGCACAGGATCTAGATTTTTCTGCAGACTAAACAACCAGCTACTTACAACTAAAATCTAAGCTACATGTATCATCACAGACACAAAATAATTAGAAAGGTTTTGTTGTTGTGTTTTTTTTCCTCTGCAAAAAACACTGAATTAAAGAATATTATGTATCCACTATGGCCAACAGCATTTTCTTCACTTATATACCATGCCACCCATTTGCTCAATTTGGCATTAAGTAGACTGATCCCTTTTGTCTATGCCTGGTACAGTTTCCCATTCCTGATAGTCAATTCAGTACACTGATCTACTTGTAATCCAAGAAAAAAATTACTGTGAAAGCACCTGAATATTCAAAAACTTTGAAAATGCCTCTTTAATAAGGAACAAACAGCAAAAGGGCAGGACATAGATTGTTATCCTCACCTAACAATTAAGCATCATACAATTTATCAATAAATCACACATCTACCCACTTTCTTGGTTCTCCAAAACAATACTAAACTGTAATGGTGGATGTATGAGGTAGACTGCAAGTGCATTTCTAGTACCACACTAGACTACTGCACAAAACAGTTAAGGGGTAAAAAGTAGTCTACAACATAATTAGACCCTCACCCATGGATTTATTGAGGGATCTTCAGTATGTTTTTCCTCATTCTAATTGGGTCACTGAAGAACTAAAAAAACAATACTCAAAGAATTCACCCTCCTCCCCTCCCCAAAAAAATCCATAGAATATTTTAAGAAAAGTGTATGAAAATGGAATCTTATGATTCCTTCTTTTTTTTTTTTTTTTTTTTTTTTTAAGGAAAAAAACGCACCTGAAGTTATGCTAGGACTCAGGTGAAAGTCCACAGCTGGACACCCGATTCTGTGTTTGCACAGAAATCTGTGTGGAGGCAGTTGCGAAAAATCAAAGTATAATGGTGAAGTTGGGAATCTAAAAATCTGTATTTTCCACGGCACAAGCTGTTCTAAATGTAATCATTGTGTAGTAAGCAGAGATCTACTCTACGAGTACTCCTATGAGTAGCTGGGAACTTTGTGAGGAAGAAAAAAAAAAACATTTCTATACTGCAGCGCAGAATCTTACCACCGTATGGACAAATAAAACATGCCTCAATTATCTACATCCATTAAAAATACTATTAGGATCACAATTCATCTGTATCAAAGTTTAAGTTTTATACTATCTCAGAAATCTGCACATAAAGAAACCAGGAATTAATAGAACAAAGGAAAAAGGTACATGCTGATAGCTGTACATCCATTAATTTGTTTGATTTCACTGAAACCAACAACAATCTTGGGAAACCTGAGACAAAAACACACTCATGGCCCTTGTGCCACTTTTTGCCTAAGTCCTCCCATTTGCAATACTGTTCAGCAAAGCAACAGAGGGTGCACAGAGAACAAAAAGCTCTTTACATGAGGGCCAGTAGCACACAAGTTGATTTCCACACTGAAGCCGTTCATATCCTTAGATTCCCTTACACTCTGATGTTAATTTAGCCCATTTTCTGCAGCCAAGCTCTTTTCTCCTTGCGCTTGATTTACACTGATTTGTATTTTTGGTCTCACTTCCACCTCTAACAACAAATGAAAATAGAGTATTCCCACAGAAATGTGATTGTAAAACAATGCAAGAAAACAGAATCCAGTGGGAATTGATTGAACTATATCATTTCCAATCAATTCTGTTGATATATTTGTCGCATAAAAGACAGAAGGAGCAAATTGTCAGATGACATATCATACCAGAAGGTACAAAAGGACTGTGCTTATGAAACAAGAACAAGATAAAGGGCAGCTGGAAAATCAGCTAATGCCAATATAGCATTAACATAATGGTAAACATAGAAACATTAGAACTTCTCAGCACAATAGTAAAGATCACTTTAACGGCCACAGCCTGGATGTAGAAAAGTAATGGGGATGGAGATCCAAGAACGTGAACGCTTGTGAATCACTACAATATTACAGAAAGTTTATTAGAACAACAGCAAGTCCAAAGATCTTGAAATTTGAGATATAGCTTTCTTTCCCACAGTTTAACCTCAGTACAGCTCAAGTGCAAAGGAAAAAGTTGAGGGAGATAAAGATGCTCTGCTCTACCTCATTACTTTTAAAAATTCCTAACTCCAAGTTGGTAAGACGCAGGTGATCAGTCCTTTAAGAACAGAATTGGGGAGCTCAGGTCATTTAATTCTAGAGCACACTATCTATAAGAATGTTTATGTCTGATGAAAGGCCTAACAAGTAGTCACAAACTTGAATGATATCATGTTGAAATGAGGAGTATTTTTTAAAGTACATCCATTCTTAAATGTGACTACAGATAGCAATGTTCTTGGCACCACTGAAAGCCCTCAATTGAAGACTGAAACCTCATGTCCTCTAGAGATGTTCTTTAGTTTTATTATGAGTTATTGAGTCCACCTGTAAGACTCAAACGCACATGGCCCAGCTTATGTAAGAGGTCAGATCAGATGACTGTAATGTTTCCTCTGGCTGAAAGCCTGCAGATGTGCTCAAAATGCACAACTCCAAAGAAGATCAGGCCAGGGTTTGACCTTAAGTTCTTGTTTAAATGAGTTTAAATGATGTTGGAAACCAGGTAAGATGCAGCGACTGGCCAAGTCTGAATAGACATCAGAACTCCATGAATAATGTGCACTACAGTACTACACCACTTTTGATACAACGAACGTGCTTACGTAGACAGGAATAACACTTTTTTCCATATTTACACTAACATTAACACAAATACAAAACTTTTTCTATCCTCCTTGGTCACTCGCCCTCACCACACAGCATCACAAGCTGCAGCAGCTTCTGCACCTTCTGTTAGGGCACCGTTCTCTATTTCAGCTGCCTCAGTCATCATTTCCCATTAGCCCATCATGTTTCTGCATATTCTCACCTCAATAAAAGCACTGTCGTTCCTTCTGCACAGAATGCAAGCAAAAGGTCTTGACTGTGAAAATACAACTAGACGGCATTTGGAATATCTACCCAAAAGCAGCTGATAACTACTAAGCAGGTACTTCTATTACATTCGATCCAATGAGTCAAAGCATGGTCAGCCTTGAGAATTACAATTCAATGCAAAGCACTGCAACTACAGTGAAAAACTGAACCTGAAAATCAACTCTTTGTGAGAAAATAAATCTGTTTTCCATGTCCAGGTTACTAAAAACATCTTTCATCCTCAAATTCCATAAACTGGGCTTACAATCACATTTTGCAGAAGTGTAAGCCTATCAATCCATGCATCAGTTACCATATTCCTTTGTCTAGTAACACCTAAGAGCTCGAGCATCAAGATAAGGAAAAGAAATGCTATTAATGCTAATCAACAAAATCTTCATGGATTCTACAGGCTGATTTAGTATGCAGAGCTACGGAATAAACACTGCTGAAACTAGAATTGTGCTGAGCCTACCTCCCATCACAGACAAGCAGAGAAAAAAAATGCTAACTGATGGAGACTGCAAACCTCAAGAAAAACTATTGTCATTTATCTTCAGTCTGTCACAATTACAAATCTCCGGACAATTCCCAGTCCAGTTTCTGCACCACGGTAAGTAGAAGCCTTACTTCCCCCAAGCGCATCAAAGCTAAGAGATCTACTTTATTGGGCAATTACCTGATATCTTTGATCCTACTTTGAAAGCCCCAAGGCAAATGCAGATGGCTTGTTCATAAGCTGATTCCCACACAAGGACATTCCCAATAAACTGTGGTATTCTTGCATACAGACTGATCAGGGGACCAACGCAGTTATGAATTACATATGCACCAGAAAATGCCTGTCATCCTGAAGATAGATGGTTTATCAGTTTGTCAAATGCTTCTAAATAAGTACAGCAAAGAGGTGGAAGTAGTATCTACCTTAAAGAAAACTGGTGTATTTCTAAAAATAGGAAATTCTTTCTACGTAAAAAGACATTTAGACAGTATAGTCCTATAGCTCTAATACTTAAAGGCTTGAAAAGCAGAAGGACTACTGCTAGCCCAATACTGAAGTAAAAATAGCTAGGCACTATCATTGTTCAGCAAAACTGTTCAGAAAGGGGAAAAAGCACCACACTGCAAACAGTGCTACCCACTACAAACTTTATGAACATACCAGAAGACAATATCAGAGTTAGGAACAAACTCATCTGTTGGTTGGCAGTCAATCTCTGGACTAGGACTGAGATGCAATTGTGGTAATCCTTACAATTCAATGCAAAACCCTGCAACTAAAGTGAAAAACTGAACCTGAAAATCAACTCTTTGTGAGAAAATAAATCTGTTTTCCATGTCCAGGTTACTAAAAGAAGGAGCTCAGCCCTTCCATCACTTCTGCCACCTATCTATGCTCCTCTGACTACATCAGTTCATCTTGTTTCTCAAAGCACTATTTCCAATGGTCTCATAGCTGTTCTACAACACAATTTTACCCAGACAATCTTCACTATTGTTATCTAAAGATCCATAAACAAGCTACTTCATTATGGTCACTATTTGCTATTAACATATCCCAATGAACATTAAGAAACTAGAGACAAATTTGCATACATGCAATAATTACACATAAGAAATATTAGGGATTCTTTAATAGAAACAAGCACTTATTTCAAAATGAGAATAGTCAAATGGCATTTTCATCCACTGATGGACATTTTTCTAAAATCACCCTCTTGCTCACAACAGACAGGTGGTATGATGGATGCTAACACTATTACTTTGCTCTCTGTTTTGCTCTTACACCATTCAGAAATGAAGACATACCTAAATACCACAAATATTAACCTGCTAACATGACTTTGGTAGCTCCCTCAGTGCAATTCATAGACATTACCTTTTGACTCTTCCAGGGTGTTCTGACTTACAGTAGTGCTATTCACAAGCAGTGCATTGACCATAAACTCACGGCATGATCTCCCTCACATTTGACTGCAAAACCAGTCAACTCAGTGCTAGCAATTCACTTTCCAGAGCTGCAATTCAGGCTTATGTCTAACAGGGACAGAGTTACTTAACCCAAAGAACAAAAGGATAGCAAAATTCTCCAGTATGACCAAAGACCAAAGCAAGACCAAAACTAGTTTCTGCAAAAAGCAGGAAAGAGATATGAAACAACATTAACCATAAACTCCCTGGACAGTGTTACAAAAGGTTTTTCTCCAGGACTGTCAATGCCGTGGAAGATATGCTGCGAGTAGGTAGAACAGTTTTACAGTAACAAGTGAGAACCTCCTGCCCTTTGGAAGAAAACAAACCTGCAGTGGGCAGCAGCATCACAGAGGGGTTTCAACACAAAGTGTTCTGCTTTAGATAACCAGTTATTCTGTAATTATAAGGAAATAAGAAAATGTTCTATGGATGTGTCTATAAACTTATGGAAAGGTCTGTCTCAGGGTGTTGCTAGAGTAACAGCCTTTATTTGTGACACCACACTCGTGAATAAGCAACTGGAAGAACTGAGCTGGAGAAAAGTTCCTATAGATTGCATGTCTTGACTAATAATTGTGTGACAGGAGTTAGGTAGGAATAACTGACAGGTAAATGTATTCTGTTTCAGTGTTGTGTTTTCTTCTTTGAACACAGAAGTTCACTTTCCAAGATCCTATTTATAATCAAATCCATCTATTCAAGTCTATTCAAAATGCTACACCTCAGTAGCTCAGAGAACTGGGAAGGGTGTGGGAGTGGGCATGAATCCCTATGTACCCATGGATCCAACTGTACAATCTTTAAAAGAACAAAAGACAACTGCATAATGGAAACAGCATCATACGAACAAAGCGAACTTATTGAAGGCTATAAATGATGGGACTCAAAGAAAATCTTTAGTCCTGCAGCCAGCAACCCTTCCTCTGAGCTAATAAAAATAGCAGCAGCATTTCAGCAGATACTTGCACAAATAATAATCCTGTGCTACTGAAATACGAATTATTTTAAGTATGAATTGTTTTGTTTTGTGTGTGTGTGTGTTTTTTAAAGGGGAAAAGCGTGGGGTCTTTAATTTTGCCCTTTCTTATCTGCACAGCATCCAGCACAGCGAAGCACGCCCACGCTCCATGACAGCTGGAAGGATGACAGCAGCTCCCCCGCCTTTCATGGGTAAACACAATCGAACCTCTGTACATGGGGAATCTGGACTTTAAATCACAAAAGCTCTCTCTTCTCCCTACAGATTTCACCTGCAATCTAACCATGTCTATGCTAAAGATGAGCGTGCAGATATGCTCTCTTCCTGCAAGCGCTGTGGCACCATTTGCCTAACTCCCATCGCACGGGCTTCAGTTTTCAATTACGAGTTCACATCCCTGAACACGGGGCAATTACAGAGCAGAGGAAGCTTAACACTTGCTTTTACAATTCTTATCTTCAGCATTAGCAATAAACAAATTCCTGCTGTTTAAATATTAGCAGATGACACAGCAGCTACAGGCCACTGTGGGAACACGACCTTCATTCTCGGTAAGAGCCTGAGCAGAAAGCTCAAGCTTCCAAAAAGTGTACTTGGAACCAATCCACAGGTTCACGTGGAAATATCAAATAACCCAGTGAAGACCTAACTCAGTTATGTAAGGCAGTTTCAGGCTGATCTGAACTCAGCCAAAACTACTAAAGAGTTCACAATAACTTCACAAAATTGGAAAAGTTGTAAGATACCTGACAACAATAATTAAAAACCTCTCATCTCCTTAAGAACCTGGGGAAACATTTCCAGCATTTTAATACATTTTAATTAGAATCAATTCTGATTTTAGCTTGAATGATTTGGCTTCTCCTTAGTGAGTCTCTGTTATTATAGGCATTTGCATAAAGTAACAGCTGTTTCATTAAAACATCACATTTACTGGTGCTGCATAGTCATCACGGTGTTCATATGAGCTCATTTGGTTGCCACGGAAATGACGATGATGTCATTCTGATTTAGAGGTAGGAATCAGAAGAAAAATGAAAAATTTTAAAGCTACTTTCACAGAAGCATCTTTTGGAGAGAGAAAAAACAATAAAATCAATTTGTCAAGAAAGATTTCCTTTTTCTTTGGGAGCACTGCAGTTAAAATCTAAAAACACAGGATGAGACAAACGTGGAGGAGGATTTAAAATACCAGACAAATTTCAGCACTATTGTTTTAACATATCCAGGAGTTGTTTAGCTTTGCTCACTAGACTCAGGACATCATGAAGGGAATTGAGAGCCATATGTCTGCTACCCAATAGCACACTACTGCTATCAGCTCCCAGCGTAGCTCCCCTCTGTCAGTGACTATCGAAAACATAGGGAAACTCCAAAAGCATCCTTCTTTCTGATCAGTTGATCCAGCTCAGGAATGCAAAAACAATGCTTTGCCTCATGGAAACACAAGGCAATAAACCCATGGTTACTCCTCAAGACTTTCATAAACTGTGTCAACTTTCAAATAGTGAATGGAAACATCAAGTAATCTTAGAGCAGTTTTTATTACAGATTCCTTTGTTTGCCAGAATATAAATTTATTTAAACAAACTCTGGGTCACACACAACACAAAGTACTCTCGTGCTTTCAAAGCCACAAAAGAACTGTAAATACATACTACATATAGAACTTTCTAAAATAATTTTTTTTTTAAAAAGAAAATATTTGAAAGTCTCTTCATGCATCCTTTGCTAAGCTACTCTCATCATTTCTGAAATTCCCCTTTCCCTTCTCCCCCCTGCCCTCAGCATATCCACAAGAGAAAAAACCTTTTTTACCATCTTTGTCGATGGCACATAAGATAAGGAACTGTTAGGTGCTATATTAATTATATAAGATTTGGGATGAATATTTACAGAACAGTATTTGGACTGAATACTTATGAGCAAGATTGTGCACGGCTTATTCTCATAACAGACTCTGAATCAATAGGTTGTGCATAACAAATCACCAAATGCCAACCATACGAGGTTACAGTCACTCTTGTTTTTTTTCACTGTGAGCAGAAAAGAGAAGTCCAAAAGTTTTGCAGTGCAGTGTCACAGGGCAGAAAAGATCGCACCCACCGCTTCAATCGTGAACTAAAAGATGCAGCTCAAGTAACAGATTTGGGCACGTGAACGAAGGAAAAGCAACTATAGAAAGTTTGTTGTTGCCATGTTTTTCTTCCTTTTGAACAGCATCAACACGGAACTAATTCCCGATCTTTACGAAGCAGTTTCCAGTCAGACTGACACACAATGGCAAGCAGCATTAGACAGGTGAAGTGACAGGGAGGAGGAAGGCTGACTTGATGTCAATGACAAAAACTATTTTAATGGAAATGTGAAATTATTCAAAAATTTCTTCCCCTAAGCATGTGAAGATTTCTCAAGTCAGATTCAGACTGCACAATGGGCTGAGAGCAGGAATCAGCCAGATATTTCTACATACCACTTTTTTTCTAATGGCTTTTCATACTCAGTGCCTTACTTAAAGGTTTCCTCTGCCAAGATCTGTTAAATCAGTGATGTCCCATCAAACAGTACCTGTCAAACACAATAAAGCCTTACAATAATAAAATACGTGACCAAGAGGTTTTAGTAGCCAGGGATTGAAGGAAAAGTAGAAACAGGCCACATTTGAAAAGAACAGAAAGATGATAATAACGACAATGCTGTTTGCTCAGTAACATTAATTTTCAGATCTCTTTTCTTCTATCCTAAAATTAGACCTGTGTATGAGGCCATGCGATGGATGGATGCGACAGGAAAGTCACGTAGCAAAGGACGGATGACAACGCCTGACTCCTACTGCAGAACATGCCTTTCAATTAACTCCTTCAATAGGGAACCTCCTGCTCTACCGACAGAAGACAACACCCCATCCTCTCTCTGTAACATCACACGCCAGCCCAGAGCTCAGCTGAGAAGCTGTCACAGGTACCTGGCATAAAAGAGCTGCAGGAAGAAAAAAAAAAAAAAGTAAAGCAACATCACAAATAGGCAGAGATGGGAAGAAACATTAAAACAGATGTTTCTCAGTGCAGGAGGCCCAGGAGGACTGTTAGGGCTGCACTATGCATATACACACGATACATATTTATACACATACTCTGGTTTGGAGGTTTGTGGTAAAATGCACGGCAGCATGTACACATTTGAACACTGATCTCCAAATCAGATTTGCTTGCACAGATGTAGAATTTGTGTGTCATGATCCTGCTGACGGCTTTTTATGTTTTGGAGATGTTACCTGCATTTTGATTAACTGCAAAGCTATCAGTCTTTGATGAAAGATGCAGTCAGATGCAGCTCAAGATACTCCAACACTGAATAATTTGCTCTAATTTATTCCTTACAAGAAGGATTCTACCTTACTGCTTTACTTAGATTAAATGGGCACATTTGCTAACTTCCCAGAATTAAATATCCATTGACTGGAAAAAAAAAAAAACAGCCAAGAGTTCTATTGGCTGAGAGAGTTCAGAGAAGTTGGGATAAAACCCAGCAACTTAAGTAAGAAGACAATTACAATTTCTTCCTCCTACTGGCTGGATGATTGGCACTTGGCACAGGATAGTTCTTGTGAAAGCATCCTCCGCTGTTGACTAAGTGCACTTTTAGGCAGTATGCAAACACTATCAAGAAAAGCTAGAAAAACGTGTGCCCTTCTATGACTCCGTATTCTCAAATCTCTAGACATTATTTTTCCCAGCACACAATGTCAGAAAGGAAAAAAAAAAAGAACAAAGTGTGCTAGATGTTGTTCTCTCCATACCTCCTTGCAAAACCAGCACTAAAAAAAGACTCCAACTGCCAAGGAACCTTCTTTGAACCTTCTATTTTGTGATAAGTTTAAACTTATCTTCTCAGATGGAAATGAAGCTCGGCTCCAAGAAAGAACATTTTAAAATCTTCAGAAAATAAAGATCAGGTAATATTCAGCACAAAAACTGAAGTATATGAAAAGATAAAATTGTGCACAAAGCTGGAAAAATGAGGGGTCAGCAACACTTTACACACCAAATCTAAATTTCAGAATTTCAGTTATGAAGGAACTGTTAACACATTTACAGTGTCAGAAACACAGGGAGGAATAATTTGCATTTGGAGAAATAAATGGAATTCAAATACATGATAGTGCTATTCTCATCCTTTTCCTGAAGTTTTCAATTTAAGAAAAATTTGTTCAGATGCATCAGAAAAATTCAGATTTTGATTCCCTATTTTCTCACTTCCCAGTTTCACAACTGATCTGAGATGTTACGCTTTAAATTTCCTCGATGGCCATTTAGCCCAGCAGCCAACACTTCAATACCTAAGGACACTAACATAGAAGCATTCAAAGGAGGGGAATAAAAAATAGTAATAATAAAAAAGGCAGCTATCTATTTATAAGGTTGCCAAATAACTACAGTCATCCAGCCACCCAGCATTTTCTTTCATGTTCTAGCTTTGGAATTAAAGTTGCTCTTCATAATTCTTCCATTGCCCTAGTCATTAAGGATATAAAATTACAGTTGTAGAAAGCACGCATATTGCTCTTCTAGCAGGTCCCCATAACCACAAATGTAATCTTTAAAAGTATTTTATTGTTTCTACCTATTTATAATCAAAGATTAGTTAATTCAAAGAGTACTGAAATGGCTGGAAAGGCTACAAACCTGCAATACTTTGTGGAGTAAGAAGTAACAGTCTTGAGAGTCATTATCTGTCCTATTCATTGCATTAACAGAAAGAATATCAAACACCTAGACAGACTCAAGAGGTAACTGAGGCACATACAGAAGTCTGTAGCATCTTTTGGAAACAAGAGGCTACTTGGACACTGCTTGACTGAGACCACGGGTAAGAACCAAACCTGTATCACCTTCTCAGCTTCCATAGCTAACATTTAGGTGTAAGTTAGAGCTTTGTTTTAAGGAGGAAAAGGTGATGGCAAGCCCAGATCCCTCCCAAAACCTGCATCTAAATTCAACTCAACTGCTTGACAAGGAGCACAGACCATGAGGCGTAAGGCTGCTGTGAGGACACCTCCATCCCACAGGCAAGAGTTGTGAGGAACCAAAAAAATATGTCACTTAGGAAAGGAAAACCAGATTTTTGAGTGACTAAAGCAAGCATTACTTGCAGCAGCACTATTTATTACAACAAACTCTGATTGTATTTAGTACAACAAACTCAGATCTCAGTCTGGAGATCTAAAACAAGCAACGAAATAAAAATACCTAAAGAGAATCTAAGAAACTGGTAGTAATAATGCCTATAAATATCAGCTAGTAAGAGCAGAAAAGGTTTGTACTGCCAACCCAGCAATTCACAGTCCTAAATATCACAAAGAGAGCTGTGACTTCCATCAAAGCTCCCAAGCAGATACAAAGTTCAGCCCTGGCCTTTTGAGATTGGGCCTCCTGCTGAAGGGGTGAACATTAGTTATGCTAACATAGAATGGTAGGGAGTGAGACAAGAGCATACAAAGGTCACAGTCACAAAGGCAACAGTAACCTAAAACTCAAAGGCACAAAGTTTTACCTATATACATATGGATAATTCAGAAAAGGCCACAATGCTTACCAATCAAATGTATAATAGTATTTCAAAAACAAGTAAAATACAGAGTCTACTGCATCACATGGAAGGTTCAACCATCTTCATCATTGGGATAAATCCCCCTCTCTCTCCTATGTTTCTGAAGTGATAAAACAGCTTCAGATAATTAGGAATTCACCAGTTGCCTCACACCTAACTGGCTAAGATTGCAGTTGTCTTCTGTGTGCCATTTACCTCTATGCTGAGCTGACACTCATCAGCACCATTAGAAAAATGTGTTGGAACTTGCTGGGCTAATCAAAGAAAATGCAGGTGTAAACTTGAATATTTAAATCAACCAATTGGAGATACATCCTTAAAAACAAGCAAACAAAAGAAAAACAGAAACCACAACACTCCACCATCTGCAAGGGCAGTCTCATTTTTTATTTCTGCTTCTATGGAAAATTTCCATTGAAGTTTTTCTTTTAAACGCATTCCTGTGAGTGCAGTTGCTGGACTATATGGAGAAAATGGGACAAGAGTCTTCCAAAGACTCTGATATAAAATTTAAGAGGAAAACAGTGTAAGAGAACAAATGATGACAAAGGTTTCCTGGTGTTTTAGTTCCACTTTTTTTTTCTAACCACGTAGTCCGATTGCTGCCCACAAGCATTGAGATAAACGATAGCAGCATTAGTTGACCAAGTAGTTCCAGAACAACCTCTGAAGTTTGCCTCTGCCAAACTTACTGTTACACCCCCAAAGCTATATTCTTGCACCACGTTAAGGGAAAAGGCCCTGGCATCTGCACAGTTATCCATCCCATTATGAGCGAAGCATGAAGGGCTGTCAACAACTGAACTGCCTGATCCATGGAGAACAGGACAGATATAATTTGCATAAAAGAAAAAGAAAGAAAAAGAAAAAGAAAAAGAAAAAGAAAAAGAAAAAGAAAAAGAAAAAGAAAAAGAAAAAGAAAAAGAAAAAGAAAAAGAAAAAGAAAAAGAAAAAGAAAAAGAAAAAGAAAAAGAAAAAGAAAAAGAAAAAGAAAAAGAAACCAACTCCTTCTCATTTCTACGCTGAGAGCTACGTTCCATTACATCACTATGGAAGACAAACAGCACTGTGCTGTTTTACTGTGATCTGACTTAAGGCAAACAAAAATCAAACAAAAAATCACCCGAACCCAAAGAAACAAATGAACAAATACAGTTTTCTACTTTCTGCCAAGTCAGTTACCCACTCCAATTCACCATAGCACCATTACATTACCCTAGTACTACTGCTGCATGCTCAGTACACCCAAGTTGAATTAATGCTTCAGGGTTACCGCTGGCTTTCAAAGCACAGTGATCAAGAGGTTCAGGAAGCACACGGTGTCTCCCCAGGCCAAAGGGCACCTCTGCAGCAGAACAACAGCTGCAATGGGCCAGGAGCCAGGCCTAAGGCCGGGGCCGGCCCAGCCTGGGGCTCCAAACAAGAGCAGACAAGCTCCTGAAACTATAGGAGTAAAGATTATATTTAGGAGATTTCAAAATTATTTTTTGAAAGGCGTGGCTGTCCGGTCAGAAGCTTGCAAATCTCAATGCTCTCTCTACAAATAAAATGCTTGTTTGTATAACTTCAAAATGCACTTTGTTCAGCCTCCCAGTGTCAGACCCATGAGCACACTCCACTATTCCAGTCACAGCATGATGCAAAATCTGTCCCTCAGTGAGCAAAACCAGCACATGCACTTTATGATTTTCAGGGTTCCTGAAGTCCCAGCACCGTGCACATCCAGCAGCACTGCAGGCTGACCGAGCAGCACAGCCATCTCAGACACCATTTAGAATTACCACTCCGGCCAGGAGCCATGCACAAACACACCCAGCGTGCACTGCAACCCCCCAGAGCATGATGGAGCTATCAGCCATGCAAAATGCATAAACATGGCAACAGACAATGCAAATCTCCCCCTCTCACCTGAGAACCCTAATGGTCAGCAACTGAATGGGTTTCTGCACAGTACTCCTGCCTGACAGACAGCTGCAAGGCCTGATGCAGGAACATCTGCCAGAGACACCCTTATCTTTTGATTCTCCACCAGTTCACTTTGCCTGCTGCTCAGCATGCCAGCATAGCTACTGCAGATAGCTATTCCTGGACAACTCAGATAGGTTTCTTAATTCTACTCCCAAAGCCAAAAGGCTAAGAGTTAGGCATGGGGTGCTGATCTACAGAAAGCCAGAAGATGTTGTGCACCTACATTCCAGGCTCTAATTTGCATGTGACCAAGAGTTACACCAACCAACAAGGTAGAACTCCAGTGGAATCCCAAGAGTGCATTCACTGGTCAGCAAAGAAACAGTTCTTGCAGGCTGCCTCAGACTGCAAGGCATCAGTGGCATGTGAATCCAGCACTCGAGGTTAAGCATCTCTCAGGTATAAGAAGAGTTTGTTGCCAGGCTTGTGATAAGCTCTGTTTCTTCTGTTTCTTCACTAAATGCATGTAGCTTGGTGTACATGTGTGCACTTCTCCACTCTCTCAAATGTTTCTTTTTTTTTTCTTCACCTCTTTAAAGAAAAGAAAAATACCCAACCCACTCCTTATGAGCAATTTCATCCTTTAACACATGAGTTTTGCGCAAGCCAAGTAACATTTTTGGTAAAGAATATAATTGCAATTGTATGTTTCTAAGGTATTGTAAATAGCATGAAATTATTTTAAAATGTTATGAAAATGCATTTGCAGTGTTCCTTTAAGTGTTTTAACAAAGCTTCTGTTGAAATTGCTTTATTCCAAAGCAATCGAAGATAGGGTCTTTTTATAAGGATCTCTTTATCTCCCTACAAATGATTGAGATACAGATATTTCCAGAAAGGGAATGCACCAGAAAATATGTAATCTTACATTTTACAACCTATAGTTATCTAGCACCATAAAACGTCAGCTGCTATGTTTCTGAAGACCGCGCTGTAGCTCAAGTAAAACAGCATTATTACAGAAGTGCCCAGAAGCCTTATACAAGTTTAGGTCTGGTGACATACAAATATGCAGGCTCTGTTCAGTACTGTCAAGCCATTCTATAGCCAAAGCAGAAGCAATTCAAGAGATCAAGAGCAAAAATGAAGCTAAAATTAAGCAATGCATTCATGCCATCTTCCAGGAAATACAGTATCACATACCTCCTTGTCACAGTCCTTGGACAACATAGATAAATAAAATAGACATTGGCCTAAACAAGCTGGTCAGAAGACAGATTGTTATCATTCAGGGATGTAAGTTTGTCTACATTACAGCATCAGGAAGAATGCCTTATCATTTGAAGCACACTTTCAAGAGCATCTCTAACTACCTGGGACACATAGCTGCATAGAAAGTGGAATTCATTTCCTGACATGATAAGATCCAGATAACTTAAAAAACTTTTCAGCAGTATCACAATGGAAGAGATGCATGTGAGGATGTATGCATAACTTTCAGTCCAGTAACACTTTCCCAGGGCTATCCTGGAAGTCAGGTTACTCTGCAGTTGATCTTAAAGGGACACTAAAAAGGAAAAGAGTAAGTTTCAGAAACATGCTAAGAACACTGATAATTTCAACATATAGTCCCATCTAACATACTAAAGACATAAATCCACGAAACAGCCCCCACCTTGCTCTGGTAAAGAAAAGGGGGCAAGTACAGTGGTACCTATAAACACACAGGCACAACTAAGACCAAAAAGGAACAGTGTAATAAAGCTCCTTTTCAGGGTAGCTGCTCCCCCAGTGCTCACTGCAGAACTGAGCTCTGTGGAGTTTTCCAGCGGGTCACTTTCTGAGATTATTCTTACCAGCAGGCCTTGAAACTGGATGCACACCTTGTGAGTGGTTCCCATAAATGTAAATGTGCAGGAAAAGAAACAAAATGAAACAAAGCATATGACAATGGTGGATAGGAGGGGGAAGGAGAGTAAATCACTTGCTTCCTCCTAGGCATGAAGTTACCAAGACTCACATAAATTCTTGATCAGATAAACTCTGGCATCTTAAGAAGATAAGATACAGTAAAAGGTCATAGGCAGCAAAATAATACACATTTTTCTCTGGGGAGGAGGTGAAAAAAAGTCTTATGATACATAAAGCATTTCAGAATTTACAGGCTCATGCCCAGCAAGCATTGTTGAACTCATACAGACCAGCAAGGGTAAATTCCCCTTGGATCTTACACAATGCTACCATATCCAAAAAACACGACCATGATGCAGCTAAGTGTCATGACACTAATAAGGCACAAACTGAGTGAGAACAGAGGTTCTCTCCTTACTCACCAGCCACTTGTTTCCCACAGTGTCACTGGTGGTGTTGGGTGTCTGGAGCCTATCCATAAGGGACTACACTCCCTCTGGGGACACAGAAGCCCATCACGATGCGAGGATCCCTCACCTGTCCACTCTTGAGGGCTTATGCAATGCAATGCAATTCTACTCTACCACTTTGAAGGAGGAAGGTAAGAACAGCATTACCTAGGGCAAGAAGAGCTAATTCAGTCTGTATCCAGACACATCTCAATCTATTGCTAGGAAGGGGGAAAGGAGCATGGGAAAAGGAGCTGAATGAAGGAGGTGTGATGCGGATGGATGATGCAGAAGAGGAGCACGCTGGGTATCCGTGATAGCAAAATAACACTTATGGCATGGCTGCATCAGAATCTAATGGTTCTGGCATTGTCTGGAATCACATTCTCCTTGAATCTTATTGTCATGGTGTTCATATTTCAACCACTGCAAATCCAGACCCCATCAGTTCACACGGCACTGGGCCACCACTTGTGCACACAAAAAGGCCCAACAGAGCCAGGACCAGCACTCCAGTGAACTCAGTCAACGCAATACATCTTGTGGGACTTGGGCCTTCACTGATAAATATCAGACCGCAATAACACCAAGGCACGCAGAAGTCTGGGATGGGCACTAATGGCCTTTAACAGTAAACACTCCGCTACCAGAAACAACATGTAACTCCACTGATACAGTTTCCAAGGCAGTTACAAAATAGATATAAGCTAAAATAGAATAAAAAGTTGTTAAACATAACCAGATTATGCAACAAAGTTTATTTCTCAGGCATTAGAAACATCCCAAGTATTGTCATGTAGGTAAGGGCAGCAACCTTACCTACTCATTAATACATTTTGACAGTCAGGTTCTAGTTCTTAAAAAGTTTGATGCATGCACTTAATTTTAAGCATGCAAACAGTCTCACCGGATACTGAAGTAAGGTTCATGGCTTTACCTGAACAGTTGTTTTGCAACTACTTTTTTAGCATATGACATTTATATTACACTTTGTTGATCAGACAATCACTTTTAAACAAGCAATGTATGCATTCTGGGTAATAGAAGTAGCCCAATGGATACAAGTTCACACATGCAAAACAATCACAGTAGAAAAAGACAGATAGACCACAGTATTTAAAGATCTTATCCTGTATTTTAGTGCTATGCAGCTTAATACAACTGCCAAAATTTAGTCACATGCTATCCATAGCAGAGATGAAGTTCAATGGTGTACAACACTTCCATGCAAAGCCCACAGTTTTCACACAGGTTTCTACGTCTTAATGTGCCTACTGAAATCATCCACATTTGGAATTTGCTTTAATACAACTTCAACTCCTTTGAGGGTAGCTTAGTGGCTATGAAGCATAAAGTAAAAAGAAATTACACGTACTTTCTGCTATTACAGATAACAGTTTCTGGCCTTGAGCTGAAGAGATAAAGTAGGAAAGTGGCAAAGGCAAAATCAGATACGTGAGCAGGTTTCATTGAGAAGCACCTTAGAACATGCCACTGAAAAATGATTTTATATTTTACCAAGCAGTATGACTTTAAAAAGATATCAAGTCACACTTTGAACACGCATGATACAGTCACCATGGCCAGAACTGTGTAATGGTTCATGAAGCAAGGGCAGCTTACATTCACTCAGCGGCCACAGCCAATTTAGCTGTAAAACATTCTCTAGGTGAATCACAGGTGGCATTGGCTAGATTGTGTAATGTGTCTCTCTAAAGGAATCTGACTAAAGGGCAGACAAACCATGGCACGTGCACTGTTAAACACTCAGAAATGAAGAAATAAAGCATGAGATGCTGTGTACAAGCCCATTACAGCACTATACGTGCATTACCATAGTTTTTCCATAAAGCCTGTATTTTCTGCAATTCAGAGAATGAAGCCAGCACTTATGAAGATAATTTAGTTATCATCAGTAGGTTAAAATTCTACTGAAAACATCTCATCTCTAATTTTCCTGGACACATGTGCAAATATAATTTGCAATGCAGTTTTCTCAAAAGGCTCTCAGGAAACACTTCTGAAGACTCCAAACACATTTGTGTGTAACAGGTAAAAACTTACACACCATATAAACGCTGTATAAGAGTACGACACTGAGTAACAGTGATAAAAACTCCATGGCCCTGTAATGGACATAAAAGCTTGCACATGTAAAAGCTCTGCCCATTTCTTGATCCCTGAGTGCTTAACTATGCAACCTTGACAGCATCCCATTTGGGCTTTCCTTTTGATAGACCAAATTCCTAGAGTCCGCTTAACATGTCAGCAATGGAAATCTTGCAAGTGAAGAACAATTACATTCAATTCCAAAGACTCATATGCCTAAAATGGTATAATTAAAAAAATTAAAGGAAGCGGTCATGCAGGATACTGGCAAGGAAAAGGTACTGAAGGAATTTTAGAAAAATCATTCAACTCACCAGTCCATTGTTTGGCTGAGGTGAAAAAGGCAAACATTACTGAGATGCATCAGTGAGGAAGTTAGAACACAAATCAAGGCCCATGCCTGCAAGCACATGTGAATAACTTCAGGCCCAGAAGCTCTTAATGTGGCAAAGTTATTCATGTGTGTGCTTGCAGAACCTGAGTTCAGATGTTACCGTTAGAGCGCAAAACACTACTTACGTGTTGTTGCTGACTACAATAAAAGCAGAAAGTCATCCGAGTTTAACAGCAACTATTTCACCTCAAAAAGATAAAAACCCTTCAAGTCTCACAAGGTAACTTAATAATTAATCCAGTCAAGCTGCTTCCAGTCCTGCTGCTGTTTGGTTTTGTTGCTTTTTTTTTTTTTTTTTTTTTTTTTTTACCTAAGTCATTCAAGTCTGTGCACAGCTTTGCTCTGAAGTTACCTGAGAGCAGTAAACCCTGCAGTAGTACAAAGTGCTGCACTCTGCCTTGCAATGCACCAAGGATGCTTATGACACTTGTAACAAAGATGTGTTCTTTTTATTAGGTATCTCTTTGCCAAGGTTGGCGTAATCTGAAACATGCCGTATTCAGCCCAGTTTCTCCCCAAGCATTGAGTCCTTCCCACGTATCCCAGTAAAGATTTAGGTAACAAATAAAGCTAAAAGAGAAAAGGCCACCATGCATCCGCATAGCATGGAGCACATCTATATATCCAATTAGACAAACACTAGCTACTCATACAATATGTTTAAAGTATAATTGAGTACCATGGATTCAGATGGACTGCAGACTGCTTCTTACGGTTTATAAATTCAGTGAACTGAAGATTAAGTCTGAGTTTCATAAGAAGTTTCTCATACGCTGTCAGTATGGGCCAGCGGGCAATTAAAAAAAAAGCTGAGACAGCTAAGGTTCGTTAATCCTAACATAGAAGGATGACTGTTTAATACATTTTAGCAAATAAGGAGGAATTATGCACTGCTCAATCCATTATAACTGTAGGTACTTCAGTTCCCAGTGAGCTAGATGCTGACAGGAGCAGCTCCATCACAGCCTCACGCTGGCATAGAGGAGCATGGAACTCCAGCCAGAGTGTCTGAGCATGGATATGTGTTTGCTTGGCTTTCTTACTGGAAGTTTTACTATTTTTTCACATAAATGCGTCTGTCATTAGGAATGGAATACCCACTTTGAACACGGCCTTCTTTTGGTAGGCAGCCAACGGTGGGGGGAGGTGAGGTGGAAGCGTGTCATTGATAAAACTGTTTACGTTAATTTATTACACTGAAGCAGCACAAAAGCCTAGCAGAGCAGCACCCATCTGATGGAGGAGCACAGAGAGGCGAAGCCGGTAGGAATCATAAGCAGAAGTGGAAGCAGCAGGATTCCTCCACCGCTACAGGGAGAGAAGGGAAGGGAAGGGAAGGCCGCAGAGGGCGGCCCGCAGCCGTGCCCGGGCCCGAAGGCGGACGGGGCCGGCGCCGCGCTCCGTGCCGGGCGCACCTGGTGCCGCGCAGCGCCGGCCTCCGCGCCGGGGCCCCGCCGCGCCGCCTCCTCCCGCCGAGGCTCCCCCACCGCCGCAGCCCGGCACGCGGCCGCCCGCAAACGGCCGGGCAGGGCGGCGCTCGGCGGGGCCGGGGAGGGCGGCCCGCAGCGGTGCGTTGCGAGCGGAGAGCGGGCCCGAGCCCCGTAGGTAGGGAAGTCCCCGCCGCGCAGCCGCTGTGCCCGCAGGCGGGAGGCCGGCACCTCGCCGAGCGCGGGCCGGGCGCCCGTCCCCGCGACACGCCGTGCGGCCCCGCTGCCCCGCGGCGCCCCTTCCCCGGGGCCGGCGCTCCGCGGCCGCGCGGAGGAGGCGCCGCCCGCCCTTAAGTTTCGCCAAGGACGGGCCCGAGGTCACGGCCGGCAGCCGCCCGCCTCCCGCCGCAGCCCCTTCCCCGCCGAGACCGCCGCCACCGGCCGCACGCCGAGGGCCCGCCGCCCGCCCGCCCGCCGGCGGGGACTTACCTTGGCAGCCATGCTGTGCCCGGCGCAGCCACCCCCTTCCCTTCCCTTCCCTCCCCTCCCTTCCCTTCCGACCGCGGCAGGCAGCTTCTCCGCCTGCGCACCAGCCCGCCAGCGCCGGCCGTCACCGCTCTCCAGGCGCGGACGGGGCGCGCGGCGCCGCCAGCCCATTGGCTGCACCGCCCGGCCCGGCGCGGCCCGGCGCGGCCCGCGTGATCGCCCGGCGCGGCGCTGCCTCGGGGCCGGCGGCCGCGGGGGCGATGCGGCGGGAGAGGCCTCGGGAGCGCGGGGGTGCCCGCGGCCCGTCGCCCCTGTTCACTTTAATCCGCGGTTGGTGCCCTCGGAGCGCCTCCGTCGCCTCACGGCGGCCGAGGGGCAGCACCGAGGGGCAGCACCGAGGAGCTGCAGAGCCCACACTGACGCTGGAGAGCGGCCCGGCTAACGACTCGTGCCGTTAACCACGGGAAGTTTCGGCCGTGCATCGAGGAAGGATGCCAGGACGAGCGGCTGCAAGATGCCCTCCAGCCTCGCAGGCTGTGGCAACCGTGCTGGCGTCACCCCTCTCGGCAAAGCCCTCTCTCGTGCCCCGAGCTATTTTTTTGCCCATGAGTCAGACTGCTGCTTGCAGGATGCTTAACTGTTGTATTTCAAGACTTTTGTCAGAGATGAACAGAATTAACTCATTTTGATACGCTTCTGGTGCCTGACCGACTGACCGTGACACGCAAGCACCCTGCTGGAACCAGCGGCTGCGTCCAGAATGACCGCAGGCACGGCCCCCTCGGCCTCACAGACAGTTTGCAGACTGTCTGCAGCCAGCCTGTCTGGGCGTGTTTGGCAGCACACCGCTTGGCACGCAGGCCCATGGCAATCACTGGCCCAGCTGATGCCCGTGCTGGTGGCTTCGTGGCCTCTGGCTTCTGGGGGAACTTTAGGCTGGCCAGGGGCTGGCAACGCGGACAAGGAGCTAGTCACTTGTGGGTAGCTAAAGGTTGCTTGGAAGCATTTGCAGAATTGTTGCAAGTAGCTGTCAGGCAAGGTTTTATTTTGCAATAGAGTTATGTTACTCATAGCTTTGAGGTGGATCTTCCAGCACCTTCCCAAAAGTGAGCTTTGTAAGGATGCTAAGAAGGCTGAAAGCGATACTAAATCTCAAAACCAGATTGATTACAATGTAAACCGTAGCAATTAACTGTTTCTTGTCTTTACTCGTCCTAGAGTGAGATGGTAGAGATCCCTCATGAAAGGGATTCATAAACTCATCTGCTCTTGCCCACTATATGTCTTTGGAGGATGGATCCTTTATTTTGTGTTTGCTTGTGATAAATTAATGACTTTTTGGTTTCTAGCAGATTGTATACAGTCTCCTTTGTGTGCCTCAGAAGTTTCTTCCATCACTAGTGAGGCCTGGCAGCGTATCTACATCCTTCATTTCCCCACCCTTCCAGTTTCTTCCTGCAATGAAACTACCCCACTTGCTGGATTATCTTCCTTTTCTGCCCATCCTGCATCCTTGTGCTTGCTGCACATGCTCAGCTGTACACAGGAAAGCTTCACCTTTTCTTTTGTGCTAGTTCTGCCTGACTTAGAAAACAGCAGTTAGGACAAAGCAGACTCAGAGCCTTCCTCCCAGCGCACCTTTTCAAATAAACACACACACACACACAAAATAGATTATGTATTGTCTATGTGCTAACAACTGGATAAATAAATACTGTCACCTTGTCACAAATGAATAGATAATAGCAGTCCATTTATAAACAACAAAACCAATCTCAGATTATTTTAATAATACCACTACAGAGAGAAAAATTACAGAGAGAAAATAGCATAACAATTGTCTTAGAATACAAATACAACATTCTGCAGATACACAGAAGCCAGGATATTTAGATGCGAGGCTGAAAGGCTGTCCTATTAAGCTTTATTTTTGTGAAAACAAGCTTCAATGTGATTATTTTTTTCCAAACTGAGACAGCTAAGAAAATTCCTACAGTTCTCACACTGTGCTACCACATGGTCTTGAGTCTTATCAAAGAAAAACACAACCAACAAACCTGCATGTATTTCAAGTAGTCTGATGGTAATATTCAGACATAAATAAAAACCAGTGACTCTGGAAAGCCTCTTTCAGCTGCTCCCTACATGTGACAGCACATAAGCTCTTCTAGCTCTTTATTTCACAGCCTTTGAGAGCCTCAAGTGCCTAAAGTCCTGAGCAAGCCTGAAGCAGAGTCTTGGCTGTGACAAGGCTGGGAAGTCATTGCCTAGCTTATATGAAAACCTGAGTGCAATAATCAACCTTAAGTTGTCAGCCCAGCAGGTATCTGTCCACAACTAAAGCACGTGTATGGGCCCAAACTCCTTATCTTCCCATAAGGAAGGAGACTATTCACTTTTACAATGGCATGTGATATGTCTGTGGTAGATTACAGCATAATGCTTGGCTACAAAAGCAACTTGTTTTCAAAGTCCCCCATTGACTGAGGTTAGGTTCAGATCCATGCTTCATATTCCTTTCAGTATATTTTAACCACAAAGCCATAAACTGCTCTGGGGAACAGAGAAGGAACATTTTTCATTCTTTTCAGTGGAGCTGTCATTGTATAGAAGAGAATCCAAGATGAGTTAAAACTCGGAGAGGCAAGATTCTTTTGTATGAGACAATGTGACAAGGGTAGCAACATGAGTCAGTTTTCATCACAAAAGATGTAAGCATTTCCTGGATAAGTTAGGAGGTTCTTCTGATCAAATGGCTTTTTCTATATTTAACTGTAACAGTCACACGATCACACACACCAGGGCTCTTCCCTTCAACAAGAAACTACCTGTAGTCATGCTCCTTCTTATTCCTTCTTCTGATACAGGGTACCCTAAGTTTCTTTATACATACATGGACAAGTTCTGCAGGAGAGCTGTAGCTTGTTTCCAAAAGAATTCACAATCTAGTATCTGGAAGCTGACCACGAGGTGAAAAATTTGTCTGTTTTTTCACATGTAGAAGACTGTGAAAGTGGATTCACTACTTGGTGTTTCAGCTATTAGGTTATTATGTAGCAGGACAACTGTATTGTAATAGACACAAGATTTTGCTGAGCTTATTAAAAATAACACTGCAGAGACTGACAGCCTGGCATCCTTAGGGATTTTAGTCTTGATAAAGGACTGGTCTAAGCATATGGCATAGGATCAGCATTTTGTTACTATTTACTGATTATAAGGCAGAGCACTAGCTGGTTTGAATCTTAGTCTGACATTTATTATTCTTTCTATGATGTCTCTTACAGTGTCCTGAATTTTGCACTGGCAGCTCAATGCTTAAGCTGTACGCATTGAAACATGTAGCTTGAAGGCAAGGAAATCTCTTTCTGGGTCTAGAAAAATCTGAGCACATCTGGAAAGTTCTGGAAATGATTGGATCTGCAAAGAGTCAATCTGGAAAAGCCTGAGTGTAGCAATTAGCTCAGTGATTAAGATTAAGATTAAGATTAAGATTAAGATTAAGATTAAGATTAAGATTAAGATGGTAAAGCAAAGACTGACCCAAGACCCTCAAGACCTATGCTAGTATCATCATCACTGAGCTGTTTTCCTCAGGATACCTTCTTTCTGCCCCACAACATAGTAGTTTTCTTCCAGATGGCTTTTTCTACGTTATATTATGCATACAGTAGCACGAGGAGCATGCTGTCCATTAACTTACCACAAAACTTGCATAAAGTATGTCTTCATGTAAGTATATCCTGCAGTAGAAATAAACAGCCCAGTGGCAAAGACTTCAACATTCAAATCAAACGACTGCAACTGATTCCAGCTTTTTCCTGAGCTTATTTTACTTAAATAGTTCTTAAAACTCATTACTGATTCCTCTCCTTCACTGAGGCTTCAAGGAAAGACATGAAGCAGTATTCCCTTCCTCAGGTTAAGGGTTTGATTTTTTTTTCCCCTTGGCTTTCGTTTCTTTGCATGTTTTTTGTTTGTTTGTTTGTTTTGTTTCCAATAAAGGCTATCTGGCTGCTATGTGTTAGCACATCAGTCTAGTGAACCTTAGTCAAGATCTTGTGCTCACACAGTAGTCCTAACTCTGAGGATTTCTCTAATAAAATCCAGTATGGCTCAGTCCAAATGAATCATTCACAATCCCTCTTTCTCTATTTGCGGAATATTCACAGCAGATCATTGTTTCCTCAAATATATTGCTGTCCTTCAGGTTATTTTATAAATTTGTCTGATGATTGTCAGTGTTTCTTTTTTGTTGCTGCTTTTTAACGTATCTCACATATTTGTAATTTAAACTGTGCTTTTTATCTGTGATCGCTGAGTAGGTCACCAAACATGATATTTCCCATCCCTTAGAACATAAGATTTTTAAATACTTTCACATGTTTAAAATTCATTGTCTATCAGTTTTTCTTCCAGAGAAAATCCAAACTGATCATGTAAATAGTTCAATGAAGAGCGAGCATAGAGCAGCACACATAAGTAGGGAGCCATTTAAAGATCCATAACAATGGCAGTGTATTTTCGTGGCATTCCCATCTCAGACTATGATGCTGTCCCCCACTGAGTGCACTGCATCCACGTGGAATTCTCTAAGCTGGGGAGCTATGGCTGAGATTCTGACTTATGGCTGATGATAGCATTTACACACATAGTACTGTTAAAATGGAATATTTGAAAACGCTTTATCAAGGCTATGTTTTAGAAATAACTGAAAAGGTAGAACTGTTGATCCTGATTACAAACAAAGGGTTAATTCTCTTGGTGTAAATCAGCATAACCAATAGATTTGTGCTGGTTTACGTTGGTAAAGCCCAGAAAATAGAGGAGCTAAATGACAAACAAAGGGTGCTATATTTATTTCATAAGTGAGAAATACTTCATAACTCAGGCACACCATTGGCATGAATAAGTTATGAAAAATCTTCACAGCCAAAAGAACATAATCATCCTTCATGTATAACAGATTTGTTTATTCTGTAAAGATTCATTTCAGTTGATTAATTATCAGTATCTGCTGATGGTGGAGGTAACAAGCCATCTCTGATGAGAGAATCATTTTAGGACATGCTCAGAATATTTTATCACCTCACACAACTTGTATATGCCTAGAATATTTATCATACTATGTACTAATACTATCCCATTTTTTAAAGCTGACTACGGAATGTAAATTATATTATAGATGGAGGAGCTGCCTATATTTTTCCTGGTGGTGATTTTTTTTTTCTCCATAAGAGGAATTTAAAAGAAATAGATTAAAACACAGTAACAGCATGTCAACTGCTGAACTGCGCTGCTTCATTAAATCATTGTTATTCTGAACCAGTAAAACATTTGCATAAGTGCAAATGCCATCTTCTAACAATACTATCAGAATTGTTTAATCTTACCAAATCCAAATCTGTACCAGCCACAGTGCATGCTTGGTGGCCAATATTACAGAGTGAGGTTTGTCAAAATTAGCTTCTTTCTCTTGTAATTTTAACAGTTAAAGTTGTAACACCAAGTTTAAATAAAAATTAGAGATTAGACTTTCTCCATTCTGAAACATTTATAAAGAGAAGAAAATGGTAATAAATCTGTCTATCACTGCAATACATAGCAAAAGTAGATCAGACTTGCAATGCAATTTATTAATTTGCTATTTACAAAGTTACCCTCATCACCAAAATATCTACAATTCAAGGCATTGCTATATTATCCATAAAAGATGGGTTAAATATCTATTAATAAATTGCTTCACCAAAATGTTTATGGTATTTGAATAGCAACACTACTTTCAATGAGACTTTATTCACAGAAGGGGCTGATCCATTTTACAGAATACATGTATATCTATGAAATATATATATATTGGTATCTGAACACACTGCACATTTCAAGCAAGAGAGCAGCTGGATTTTGACCAAGAATCTGCAGAAAACATTAGAACCACTACAAAGTTTTGTACAAACCACCAAGTTTCTCTCAGCTTTAATAAACTGAAAATATAACATTTGGTTATCTTGAAGTTGAATTCTTTCACTTTCCAGCCAAAAGACCTTTGAAAAAAAAAATATATATATATTTTTCCATGGCCATGCAACATTTATTAATTATTAGTAGACATTTCCAGAGTGCCCATGAGCCTCACCTCAAGAAAGGTGTTTTAGCTCAAAGCCCATTAAAGCCAGCTATAGCTTTTCCACGAGTTTCAGTGCTTTACGTAGAGTCACCTACCTAGGTATTTACAGCTGTCCACTATCAGTGTATCCCAGCTTTTGGTATTTGTTTTGTTAAAATGGGCTGGATAAAGAATATTCAAAAGGTTCTTAATTACTTAGAGAACTGGAAATATTGATAGCAAATGTCTACCTAGGGATGATGATAACTTCTAATTATTTTGAGCACTTGTTTTTAATTTGATTACCAAAGAAAAGCAGTTTATTTGATCACATTTCTTTTGTATACATCTGGTCAGAAGTCAGCTTTTACCCAGTTTTAACCAGAGAGAAAAGCAGCAGTCTCAGAGGTATTAAATTCCTCCAGATTTTGTAAAAAGCAGCAGCCTGATAAAGAATAAAAACATCTTATTTCTTCCACTGAAGAATAGACTACATTGTAAGTTCATCTCTTAATAGACTCTAAAGAATCCATATCCAAGAAGAGACTACAAAAGTATAACCACAGGGGAATACGTCAGTTCAGATACCGATCTCTTTAAACTCCAGAAGAAACCAAAGGAAATCACACCATCTTAGTTGCTCAGCTTCCCTGATGGATTGTTCATTTGTTTAGCTTTGGTTGTTGTTGTTTTCAGTATGGTCGGAATAGGCCTTGGAGAGGTGGGAAGAAATCATCTGAGTCTATGATTTCATGCCTCAGAAGCTGGCATGGTATTTCAGGATGAACTGTATGGTAAGTAGCAACTCAGTAAAAATGTGTCATGCAGCTTTTGTGCACAGTGTCTCAGAGCTTTCCCAGATGGAAGTTCACACTCTTCATACCAAAAGGAGATGTTTGGGACTTTTAGCTGAGATCTTGAATTGAACTGCAACAGATTTTGTTCATGTCTAGCTCACTACTTCTGCTGGTAACAAGATTTAAACAATGAATAGAGAAAATTCATTTCTATGATTACTGAAATCAATAGGAAAAGTCCCATTTGAGAATATGATATATCTAGTATTAACCTTTATGGATGGATAGCTCTTTTCTCTTTCTCCTCTACTTCTACTATAGCAGGGCTAATCAGTAACAGAGAGGGGGGGGGTGAATCTGCAAAAGTAAAGAAACAATTTATGTCTACTGTAGTGAAGAAAACAACTTCCTTGTGTTCTGCTTTGCTTGTTTATATTAATACAGAGTGACTCAAAGTGTGCATCATTGAGCTGTTCATGGCCTGCTGAGGGAATCCATAACTTAGCCTTCTGTAGGAGTATTGGTGATGTAGTCATAACATGCACTTGAGTGCTTTGTACTTGCTTCTTGACGTATTGCCCTGTCTGCATAGAATATACAAAGTCACCATGACCCTCATTAATGGATTCAGCCAGGTAATGCAAAAAGGTGGACTACATTGATTGAGGGAATATGAGCAACTTTTGTTACTAGGATTTGAAAGCAATGCTTTTCTTATATTCCCAGATGCAGCTCAGGTGCTAGGATGATAACCAGCTTCAAAGAGCTACAGATTGGTGGCTCTTCCATAAGTGAGTGGTTTTTTCTCCTGGCCTGCATTAGAAATAGTGTGGCCAGCAGGAGCAGGGAGGAAATCATCCCCCTGTACTCAGCACTGGTGAGGCCGTACCTCGAGTACTGTGTTCAGTTTTGGGCCCCTCACTACAAGAAAGACATTGAGGCTCTGGAGCGTGTCCAGAGAAGGGCAACGAAACTGGTGAGGGGTCTGGAGCACAAATCTTTGAAAAGTGGCTGAGGGAGCTGGGATTGTTTTTTTGGAGAAGAGGAGGCTCAGAGGAGACCTCATCGCACTCTACAACTTCCTGAAGGGAGACTGTGATGAGGAGGGGTTTGGCCTCTTCTCCCAGGCAACAAACAGGACCTGAGGAAATGGCCATAAGTTGTACCAGAAGTGGTTTAGGTTAGACATGAGGAAGAACTGTTTCTCTCAGAAGTGGTCAGGCACTGGAATGGCTGCCCAGGGAGGTGGTGGAGTCGCTGTCCCTGGCATTGTTCAAGAGGCATCTAGATGAGGAGCTACAAGATATGGTTTAGTAGCTTTTGGTAGCAATGGTAGTGGGAGGATGTTTGGACTAGATGATCTTGCAGGTAGGTCCTTTCCAACCTTGTGATTCTATGATTCCCATAGAAGCTGAACCTGAAGAACATCTGGTGTCTACTTAGTACTATGGCTAAGTACTGTGGCAGGAATTTTATCTTTACAAAACTCCTAACAGAGTTAAACTCCATAAGGCATTAGAGGTGAATTTTATAAGTTTAAGTAATCAGATCTTTTGAGAATCTTACTGTCCAAGTCATAGAATTCTCTGAAGCAGAAAGAATATATTCCAGGAGTGATTATGTAGAAACAAACTGGGCCTCAGCATTTAACATACCACTCTGTATTTCAGAGAGAAATTTTAGGTGCTTAGATCACAACAGATGAGCTTTCAGTTTCCCTTCAGACACATCATCTGCAGCCTACTTACCTCAGAGCCACTGACTTCAAAATGTTCATGTAAATCATTAACTTGAACCATTTATTCTGACTACAGCTACATGGTCTAAAGTTGATGTTTGGAGTCTGTTAATCATTACTTGTCATCTGCTTGCTATGTATCAGAAGAGGATGCCAGACTCTCTTGCTGGTTTTGCAGAGCTCAGCACCTCTGGCTCTTTACATAAGTAACTTGCATCCAGCTTCTCTTAAACAGCCTGAAATGCCTCATCAGGTCTATTTGCTAACCTTTCTATTGCTGCCTAAAGAGACATCCTAAATTCTCTGAGTCAGATCTGTGAAAAGATGCTGAAGCAGTTGGGAATGTGATCCCAAAGCTGTATGGGGAGCACCATAGAAGCCTTGCTGCACAGTTCTACAAGCGTTCTCGGCAATGTCGTCACTCATGTCCTCGCCTGACCCATTCCTGTGTGAGCTGAGGAGCTTAGTTCATAGCTCAGCCAAGATCTTAAGGCCAGAAATTGGCATTCCTTTGCTCTAGAGGACTTGATCCATGAGGGACTAAGGACACTGACCAGATTCTCAGACCATTTTGCAGCGGGTTGTGTAACAGCCAATGAAATGTTCAGAAATACCTGCAGAAGGAAATGGTGCTGCTGCCCAGCTGCTTGGTGGCTCCCAACTGTTGTTATTTCTGTCACATTTTGTTGCACAGAAAATGATTTGAGATCCTTGTACACAATAAGATGTTACAGTTCTTGAAGGGTCCTTGTGCTTGTATCTTTAGATGTTTTGTGGTTTTTTTTCTCCCCAGTAATACAAAGGGCCATACTGGTCTTTCACTTACTACTCCTGATAATGCATTGTTTCAGTCTCTTATCATCCAATCTTCCTTCTTTTTATGTCTTGATCTTTCCTCAGCTGCTCTCTGCCCTCTGCTACTCATAAAACTCCTTCTCTTATTGATTGCCTTTTTCTCCTTGGTCTGTATTTCATTCCCTCTACCACTGAACATCCTTCCTTGCTCTATCTTATTTCTAATCCTAGTATTTGCAGCCTCATCCCCCTTCAGTTGTTCTGGTATACTTCTTAGGCCAGTAATTGAAGCCTTTTGAGAAGTTCCTTCACATTTTTTTCAATGACTCCTATTCCTTGTCACTTCTTTCTTAGCTCAAGCTTTGTTACTTTTTCCCAACACAGACTTGTTTCTCTCGTACTCAGAGTCATTTTATCCTGTCTTGTGCTCTGGAAGCAGATGTTAGTTTGGAATTAAATGCTGTGTTAGCCAACAGTAGCAAAGAGTTTCCATTCCATGGAAATGCAGAGAACCTACTGCCCTCAGCTGCTGGCTTCATTTAGTGCTAATATTTGAAGAATTTAGTTACTAACCCTGAGCAAACCATTACTAAGAATTTACAGATTTCAAATTTTCCAAAGTTTTCATCTTGTCCATGTCATTTTAGTGGCATGAGGTTTTTTTTTTTTAAAAAAAGGCTATACAGATACTTGGCATTGCTTGTAGCAATCATTGATAAGACAGAGTAAAGCCTCACATAGGTATATTGGTCCTTAGAGAATGACAGAAAGTTAGAACTGATACAAACGTTTTCTTTGGCAAGACAGAATCAGAGTTTCTGAAGCAACATGGTTTCTGACACAGTTGTAAAAGTCATTGCATAACAGCAAAAAAGCATTCCAACTAGAAATGGCATTTGTACTGAAAATCAAGAATTTCTTTGCTGTCTTTTCCTTCAGCAGGCATCCTGCTTTATTGTTGTAACTGTTCTTTAATTTAGAATTAATTGTGGATATCTACAGTCTACAAACCTTATTTTTGAAAGAAAAAAAAGTATAAATTCTATACTGGGTAAAATAAAAATATTTATTCAAATATAACTTCTGATGCTGAAGTTGCAAATCCAGACTGAACAACAAAACCTAATAGAGCACAGATTTTATTTCAACCTTTGTGGTTTAACACTGCTCTGTAAAGGTACACTGCTTCTTTATGGTTTTCTTTGGAAAACCCTCTGTGCTGTTCTTCATGATGAGCAGTACCCTAAAGCACAAATAGTTTTGTGGTGGGAATGGTGCTGCTCCAGAATTTGGAAATTAGGGTTAATGAGGATCTAGATCCTACCTTTAGGTTTGCACAGTCCTGTGGCCTGAGTAAGTCAAGAAAAGATTGCATGGAAATGTGCTTCATGTATCTTTAGTGGGAAATGAAGTTTAGATGTGCTGCAGTGTATTTATTCTTACAGTTCTCAGGTGAAATATACGTAGTTGCCTTCTTCTGATGCGCGGAGGAAATACTCAGCTCAGGCTGCAACACTCCTGCTGGATTAGCTAGAAGGTGAGCAAAACGATGGTAAATAGATGCATGGAAAGAAGTTGGTAAATGCTACTCTTGTTAAAGAATGCACTTAACCAAGAATAAACCACAAGCTGAACAGAAAGAGGTAAATGGTTAATTATAAATTAATTAATTACAAATTGTATAATATTCATGACTTCTCAGGAAGTAAACCAATGCAGTGCTCTAATTTTAACCTGAAGTCTTTGCCATTAACTGTAAATTCTGGTACTCATTAATGCAAAGCAAATAAACACAAAAGGTACTCATTCATTACGAAGAAATACATGTAGTTCCGAGAAATTCAGTCTATCTTCAATGTATCCAATTAGTAAAGCGCCTGTTTTTAAGATGAAGAATTCTGAAAACTCATCCTTTTCTCCTGAAAGTTTTTCTGCCATCTTTTCTGTAATGCTGTGACATTTTGAAGCTGCAGATCTCCAATGTTGTTTTCCAAGGGAAGCTATTTCTGTGGCCTGAGTGAGCGAACTGTGCAAAACAGGCCGCAGAGCAGGAAAGGAGAACGAGTGTCCGAGGGAAAACAACCACAACTACAAACAACAATTGCAGTGAATGGACCGGGAGGAGTCTGAGGTTTTGTGACTCTCAAACTAGCCTTTAGAAAGCAAAAGTAGATTCAGGTCACAAACATGTTTACTTGTTGGGACAGTTTCGCGATGTGTATTTTCCTTAAGGTCTCAAGCAGGCAATTTCTGCCAAAGGGTATGAAACAGCATAAAAAATGGCTTATAATTCAGAATACTACTAATGATTCCCAGGCTAAGATTTTGTTAAGGAAAATTAATCACACTCTCTAGAAGCAGATTTAGTGGCCTTGATTTGTATAAGTGAGAATCCCTCTGAACTCAACAGAAATATTTGCTGGAGTGGAAAAGACTTAAGAGAAATAAGCCATTGATCCAAATTCTATATACAGTCTACAGCATTTAGTAAAGTCGATTATTCACCCACACTACATATTCTGGTATTGATAGCAGTCACTCCCTTGCTATGTGAATGCAGACCCAGTGGTGTAATTACTCTCCTTCTTCACTCATGGGCCACCATAGTCATAACAGATTCAGGGAGCAACTCGCAGACATGCCTATTCAGCGGGGTAACTGTGGGCTCCTGCTCTGAATTTGCTTTGTGTACATGGACCTGTATGCATATCTAGGATCTCATCTGCTTGGCTACAAACTGTCTATTGTAAATTGCAGAAAGTGGAGATAGCAATGAGTATTTAAACCATTTTCATCCTATAGACAGAACATTCAATTCAGTGTGAGTCTCACTGATTTGGTCAGTCCAGCCTGAATTAATCCAGGTGTCATAGATTTCATCATTTTCCTTGAAACCTGTAAAAAAATTCTGAGAATATTTGTATTATACCTGAATTTTGTTCGACTTATATCTGAATTTCTTTTATTGGTTTCCCATTATGGCTAGCAGGAACTTGGCATCTGTAGAGATTCCTTCTAAAGTTAGAATGACAAGGAGGAAGAGGACATGTATATGAAAGGAATGGGGAGGAAATCCCTTCAAATTTATGGGTCTTCAGGAAAAAAAACCAAGAACCATTGATGAGGAAGGATGTATTTTAAATGGTGGCCTGAATATTTATTCTCTCTCCATATAGGCTGGTGAATACCACTTTCTGAGACTAAGGAAAAAACAGAAAATTGTTGCAAAAGGATACTTGCTCCTTTTACCCCTTTCCATCTCACCTAGATTCTTTAGATTGTGTCAGCATCCTACTCTAAACATCAAAGTCCACTGGGGAGAAAACAAAGCAAGACCAAACAACAAAGTAGTTTATTAAGACTGAAAGCAAATAATATAGCAGGTCATATAATGCAATTGGAATGACAACAGTAAACAGCTGGGAGATTTCTGATATAGCTGCATTTGTGGGTATTTGGCTGCAGATAACAGATTTTATTTCCATCACATTAATCTCAGAGACTGATCAAGTGAAGCCAAACAGAAGAGGAGGTCAACGGTTATTAGAAGGTGGAAAAGAGTCTGAGGGGGAGCTGAAAAAATAGAAGGTGTTCCCTTCACTAAGCAGATGGTAGTTATGTTGTAAGAAAAGAATTGCTTTAGAGAATAAATCAGGTTTGGAACTTTCTGCCCTCAAAAATGCAAGAACAGCGGAACTTAAGGGCAGTAAATCTAAAACTACAAAAAGTGATGGCCTTTTTCACAGCACATGATTACATTAAAAACACACCACTACAGAATGTTACTGCATTAATGCAGTCAGTAAAAGACTGCAGTAAAAGCAAAGAATTGTTGGGGTTTTTTTTGTCAAGAATACTAAGACTCTCATGCTGTTACATTTACCAGAATAAAACTGTGTTGAGCTCTCAATTTTAATCTGAATTTTAGAAAATGTTGCTGGAGACAACAGATGCTAAATTCTCTCCAGTGATTTTTTCTTTCCAGGATGTTTTTTTAATTATTTTTTATTTTTATTATTATTTTTGTGTGTGTGTGCGCTGTTTTTTATTGTTGTTGATATTTTGTTTTTGGTTTGGGTTTTAAGTTGTGTGCTGTGGGTAAATTTCATTACGATTCGAAATAATGACTACTTTTGAGTAATGAGAATGTTGTGTTACCTTAGATGGAAATACTCAACTGCTGTGCATGCATTTTGAAATGAGATGTTGTCTTTCTCTATTACTTCATCATTTTTCCTTCTTTTGGATGCTTGGTTTATCAGCTTGTTATCTCTTTAAATTTTGATTCAATTTCAAACTTCTGCATTACTCTGAAAGTGCTTTTAATTTTGCAATAGTTTTGGTTCCATTTCTTCCTAAAGCCCATGGGTTCCAGACTGGGCCTTCAGCCATTCTCAGCTATTGGTCTTTTGCTCATTAGTCCTACATTAACAGCAGTAGCTCCAGTGGTGATTGGGCCTTCAGGGTTAGGTGTGATATAATTAATCAGCAAGATTTTTAAAATGCATTGTTTTTGTTTATATATAAGGCAAAATGCCAAGCTTGCATTGTTGTTAGAGATCTGCTTTTTATTGTGTTTATCTTTGAAAATCAGTCTGAGAATCTTTTCATGGAATGTTTGTTCCTTTGTCCATAGTTTTTGTTCTTTTCAGTTTGGGTTTAAGCAATGCTGTGGGGATAGGGATGTTGTAATGCTAGCATCAAAATTGGAAAATTTTATATGGCTTCTGACATCTGAATTAGCTTGGTGAGAATGTGCAGATATCTCTGCCTGGAAGTACATCATGCTGTGTAAGAATTACATCTGTATCTTACACTTGCTGCATAAAAATACTATTTGCATTGATATTTGAGTGATACCATTCTGTGAAATTGTCAGTAGACAATTATTATCAGCCATGTTCAGTAATGAGGAACTGGCATGTTATGCATTTGAGGCACACATTGGCTCTTCTGTCATCATTTCACTTCATGAGACATTGATAGCCATGTACCTCTGTAGTCCCCATTCTGTGGCCTCAAGAAGCCTTTGCTACTGCTTTTTGCTCTGTATACAAGTTGCCTATCTTTTGAAAGTGTTCAGAATTATGAAATGCTGGACTGATATTACAGCAGAGGCCAGCTAGGCTTTCACACACAAGATTTTGAAGGCAATGACAAAATAATCTCCAGCATGACCACAAGAACCCATATATGTAGTCCGCTGTGGTCTCTGAAGGTCATGCAGGGTTGCATCACTAAAAGACAGAACTCTTTATATACTTCTGTTGTGGTTTAACCCAGCAAGAAGCTGAACACCACACAGCCTTTCACTCATTCCCCCACTCCCAGTGGGATGGAGGACAGAATCAGAAAAAAAGTAGAACTTGTAGGTTGAGATAAAAACTATTTACTCAGGCAAAAAAGGAAGAGAGAAATAACTGTAATTATTATGTGTGTGTGTGTGTGTATGTATCTACAAAACAAGTGATACGTAATAAAACTGCTCATCACCCATCAACCAATGCCCAAGCAGACCTCGAGCAGCATCAGTGCCCCCTGCCTCCCCCCAGTTCCCCTCTGTTTTATAATTTTTCCACATATGATGCCATATGGTATGGAATATCCCTTTGACCAGTTTAGGTCAGCTGTCCTGGTTCTGTCCTCTCCTAGCTCCTTGTGCCCCCCAACCCCCTTGCTGCAAGGAGAGTATGAGAAGCTGAGAAACTGAAATGTCCTTGGCTCTGTGCAGCACTGCTCTACAGCAACTAAAATGTCAATATGTTATCTACATTGTTTTTCTCCTAAAGCAAAAACATAGCATCATACCAGACACTGTGAAGAAAATCAACTCTGTCCCAGCTGAAACCAGAATAACTTGAGAAGAAAGAATCATGATTTCCACCAAGATAGTCAGAAGAAACTTTAAATGTAAACTAACAGAAAGTATATAATGTAGCTGCCATTTTAATGGGCTTGCTATTTTGACTATGAAGATAAAAAATGATGCTGTTCTTCCATTTTCCTATCTTCTAGACTTGCACTGATTACAGTGTAGTGAGTAATAGACCAGACCCTTTTCAATGTAAAGTGATGAGCGTTCAAAGATCTACCACATGAAGTCTCACTCTTTGCAATCAAACACATGGGAACAGATTCCCATGTGTCCAAAGGCCCAGTGCAGCCAAAAGAAACATCAAAGATCACTTTTGAAGGTATAAGCTCAGAAACTGAGACAGATTTACTACTGTATTTTCCTTCCATCAAAATGCAGACAAATTTTACATTTCTTCCTTTCATTCATCTCTTTAATTTTTAATATTGTTGATTATCTAAAGTGTGCAAAAGCGTTTAAAATTTGACCTAAGAGAAATGATATAAAAATGTGTTTTAATTCCTAATATAGACGATTATAATTATGTGATTCTGTGATTCTTTTTTCCTTCCCTGATGTTTTCCAGAATGTGCTATAAAAATAAAAACTTACCGCTGTCTCCTGGCATGTGGTAACATGGTACTGGCTTGCTTTATTTTTCTTTTCCGGCCAAGTCAAAGTCACTATTTTGAAAAATCAAAGCCTTTTTTTTATTTATCTTCCTCTGGATTGCTTTGTCCAGAATAAGGGTTCAATGTCAACGAAGAAGAGATGTAGTAACTTAGCATGTCCCTTTGTTCCCCCTGTGAAGAATGACAGCGCTATGTCTTTGCTTCCACTGGTTGAATGACTGTCAGATTTCAGCATATGGACATTTTTGGAACAACTCTTTCAAGTGCAGTTCATATATATACAGACTAATTTATGTGTAACTGTGGACTCTTATAGTAAAGGGAGCAGAACTCCTGAATAAACCATCGTTTCCTCTACAACAGAAAGCTAGAAACAGAAGTTAGCAGAGGCCTTTAAAATCACTTCTAACTTATAGAAAGCAACATGAAAATAAATCTAGCTGCTTGTTTCTATTGATGCCTTCTTGTCGGCAAGCTGTGGGAAATCATGTAGTTTCATAATTAGGTCATTTTGGGAACATTAAGAATACATATACATTATGAGCAATAACTTCAAAAAATAAAGGAAAAAAATGCTGTGATTGGTCAGTGAAAAATGATATGGTACATATATATCATGCTTTGCAGTGTATCCTTCTATTGCAAATAGCTTACAGTAGTATGCAGCCTAACTGAGACTCCTTAGAAGACAAGACCTTCATCTTGAGTGCCTACATGGTCTAGTCCTAAGGACTGTTCAAATTACTGAGATACTCTAAGCACAGAGATCTGGGTGTGAGTGCAACGCAGTACACGTGCCCATTCCCAAAAATAGGCTCCTGTCCCATAGAATTTCCAGTGTCAGAAGGTCTTAATTTGCTGTCATCAAGAGGGCTTGAAATTGAAACACTTGATTAAGTGATTAGCAGTTATACATTAAGAGGTTTTGTAGTAATCATAACACACAAATAAGCCTTTAGGCTTTAAGTTTATGTTGTTTTTATTATACTGTAACTGATTTGCTATTATGTTTCCATGTGACAGATTGTTTTCTTCCCTGAGGGACACAGGCACTGCTAATATTGCCATTATGCTAATATTCTCAGAGGCAATTATTGATATTGACATCACAACCTTTTTGAAAAAAAGAAAAATATAATAATAACAATACCATTTAGGAATTCATGCCATTCACGTTCCTAGAATGAGTTAATTTTTTTACCATTAACATGCCAATTACTTGAGTTTCCATTGATTACCCAATTCCTGTGGATACTGCCTGTCATCGCTCCTGAACACTGATTATTATGCAAGAGGCTGTCATACTGCAGAATATTTTTGCAAAACCAAAGTGGTTCGCTTCAGACACACAAGACCCAGGAATTCAAATGGCCAACCCCAGTCTCCAACAACTAAACAAACCACACAGCTGAGCTCAGATACGGAAAACCCTGTAAACCAAACAACTGACTCAGGACACACAGCAAGCCAAAAAGTCTCCCAAATAGAGTCAGGACAGCCAGCTGAGAGTGAGTGGCTAACAGGAGGCAGGAGCTAGACAAGCTAGCGAAAAGTAGGCAAAAATATTTAAGACAAAGGCTAAATGATGATTTAGTCTGAATTACTTGCAGTACAAAATAGTGTGCATTATCAAGCTGCTGCTTTTTTTGCCCTCAGTGCTGCTGGGGCAGAAATTCTGTAGGAAGCATGCAAAGATCATGTGAGGGCAGCAAGAAGCCTCAGGTAAAGATAAGAGGCTCAGAGGGTGAAGGCACCCCAGGCATACACCAGTGCAGCCAGATAAAGCCATGTTCCCCTTGATTCTAGCAGCTTTTTACTGTTTCCCAGTTTCCCAATGTGCCTGGCCTGAAGCTCAGCTCCAGAATCATCTCACAGCATTCTCATGTTGGTCACCCAGCGCTAGAAAGCCTGGGGAGCAAATGAAAACGGTGTCTGGCATGTGAGTGACTGCAGAAGAGGCCAAAAAGAAGGCGATTAAACAGCAGATTAAGCATTCTCTTTTACCTTGAAAAGCCTCTGAAAGAAATGGTTTCAGGGATTAAAAATTAATGTGATTATTTTAACAAATGTTGTTTTTGAGAAGAACAACAGGAATAAGTTCCAAGCAGAACTATCTAAGGGACTGTGAAACAGTCCCAAAAAAAAAAATGGCCCCCAAAGATCCTTTGTTGAGTGTTATTTTAAACTACTTTAAACAAAGTATATATAGGTGGGGATGAAATAATTCATACAATATTGAAAGTCATTTATTTCCTAGTAAAACCTAGAAAACAAAGCAAACTCACATCTAAGTGTGTTAGCTTGGAAAGAAACATTCAAAATTAAAGATCTTTTTTTTTGTGCCAGAGGTCAGTAACAGTTTACAGCAGTAGAATATTGCAGTGTTCCTATCCTTGAAGCAGATTCTGCACATCAGCAGATGAAAAATAGAGTGTTTTCCTAAAACCTACAACGTGCATCATTTCTTGTGACCAGCAAATAACTCAGATGTCAAAAGACTCCTGCAGGCTCACTCTTTTTTGATATTGGTACTTGTTTTTTATAAATTTGGTACTTTATTTTTTATAAATTTGATTTAATAGCTTAAGAAAAAAGGACATTTCAGGGAAGAACCAGAATATTAAGGCGGCCATTTCATGACAATTCCAGACCTTATTACAGTCTAGCTTTAATTCCTAATTCTTCCTAGAGCTGTTCTACACTTAAAATTATTTTAAATATAAAATAGATTCTAACTAGAAATAATTCAACCAGAGTTGATCTGATACTGCTTTCTATTAGTGCCTAGGATCTTCATGGTTTTTAAGGTACTTACCTATCATCTTGATTAGTAGAGAAGCACCTTAAAGTCCCTTCCACTGATGAGTTACTGAGGCCCAGAGATACTGCAAGTGACTGCCAAAAATATGGAAGTTGCACTTCAAAAGCAGGTTATGCATCCGAAGAACAGATTTCAGAATTTTCCAGGCTGTCAGCTCCTACTGAATGATGGGGAGTTAGGCCTGGAAATATCTGAATGTAGTAACCTTGTTAACTGAAACTCACTAACTCAGAATGTAAACAGGTGCCCAGGTCCAGGACCATCGGGCCTTTCATTAGATATTTATTTTCCATATATGCTGTTAAGGAAGTTTGGGTGTCTTTACATCTTTTGCCTGTGCAGAACAGTACCTTTTGTCTCTGAAGCATTTTAAGAAAAGATAAAAATTTGTATGTTCTTTAGGTGCTTCTGAGGTTAAGCTGCAGTTGAGCAGGAATTGGCAGGATTGCTGTGCTGGTCATAGCTACTTAAAGACCTCCCTAAGTTCCATTTTAATCACATAAGCCCTTTTATAGATCAAGGCTTAATGTCCAAATCCCTCTTGGAAATTTTATCCTAAGAGAATGTCCTGAGGTCACACAGAAAACTTATGAGAGAAGGAATTGAAGTTAGGTAATGTCCTCAGGTAGTGCTCTGCCTCTCTGACTGTCCTCCATAAAAATTACTTTGTGTTGTAAGAATGCAGCTTTTGGTGCTCTGAAATTGTTAGGAATCTGCCTATTTTAAGAGTAGACTCAGGATGGCTTTCAAAAAGGGGTACATATATACAATCAAAGGCTTTAAAAAAAAAATGTAGAGAAGGCAGAAAGAAAGAAAAAAAATGCTGTCCAGATCATTTAGGACACATTTCCCCCTCATGAGAATCACTGTTACAAAGTCAGGTGGCATCAGAAGCAGTGGGTTTGGTGTCAGTGTTAGAGTCACTGTGACATTCACAGAGCCCACTTGTGACTGTGAATAAAAGGAAGGTGAGAGCACTATCTGGAGCTGAACAGCAATATTAAGGACAAGGACTTCCATGGTGCACATAGCAAAGGGAGTATAGAGCAACATTGTTCTCCTTGCCCTGAAGACGAAGGATGGCTGAACACAGAGAATGAGCAAAGTCACTTGCCATAATTACAAAATATATTAGATGTGTTTTATGTCTTTCAACTAAATTAGTGTAGCATTTTCAATACTGTGTGCAAGAATATATAAATGATAGAGTTCTTCACTGAGAACAATATAGAAATGCACTTTGCAGTTTCACAAGTAAGCAAATTAGAAAGAAAACCCTGAAACTGAGCTGGCGTAAATTGTCCCTCCCTTAGTGAGGTCAATGAATGGTGACAGTTACAGTACTTGAAGATTTTCATTCTCTTTCTAAACAGCATTTATGAAAACAAACATCTTAGCACCATAAATCTGACAGTAGAAACCGCTGGCTATCCCACTTGAAACCAAGAAATTAGAATGTATTCATTACAGTGCTGTGCCTGCATTAAGTTGGTTGTCTTCTAGTTAAATGTCAGATTGTTTCTAACACTTGTAATTTGATGTTGTATGTTTGGCTAATGTAGAAAATTCTATTTCTGTATTTAGGTTTTTCTAAATCTTCATTAGGTTCACATAAAAGCTGATGCCAAGTGATAGTGCTATATAAGCAAGGAGAAAAGTGGTAATAATTTGGTTTGAACAAAAAGGAGAGTGAATTGATTTTTATATTCTTTATTGAATAAAACCACTTTTAAATATATCCTGTGGGTTTTATACCTTTAATCTCTCTTCCTCACATCGTTTTCTTTCCAGTCCTGTATATGAAGCCATAAACACTCCTTTATTAGAGAGAGGGAAAAAAGTAAAAAAAGGGTGCAGTTAAAGAAGCCTTTGCCTGCTGTTTACTCTCAGATCTCTGAAAAGTAGCTTTTAAAATAAAGCAGAAAAGACAACTGTCTGACATATAGGGAAGATTTATCATTCTTCAAATGCATTTTAATGAATGCGAAGGGTTTTAAACTCTCTGTACCTTGTAGAGCTTGCTATTCCCTTTGAAAGCAGTTTAACTTCTGTAAGCGTGCAGAGTCTGCTGAGATTGCGAGACTGATAAAACAATTACCAACATACCCCATCTCGTGATACTACAGAAGGAAAAAAAAGTCTAATTTTTATAAGGAAATCTGTTCCAGTATCTAGATTTTGTTTTCATTAGTTGATTATTGAATGAGATCACAGGTCAGTAGATGCAGACACCAAAGTAAAGGCTCTCCATTCCACGGTTCGCCTGCTATAGTATTCGAAACTTCAAAAAGTTTCATGCTGGACACATCAAAGATTTTTTGTTTTAATACAGTGAAGGTACATAATAGAGCTTTGTGTTTTCTCCCAGAAGCTAATAAGCATCCTGAACTTTTAACATAAACAAAATCTCGATATTAATTTGGTTGGGCAAATTGAGCAAACCCAGTGTTGTGACATGAAATCATCTCTCCGACCCCCCTGCCACATGCAGGGTCACCAACCTCCTCATTTAATGCTAGACCAGGCTGCCCAGGGCCCCATCCAATCTGGCCTTGAACACTTCCAGGGACGGGGCATCCACAACCTCTCTGGGCAGCCTGTTCCAGTACCTCACCACTTTCTCTGTAAAGAATTTTCCCCTGACTCCAACCTAAATCTCCCCTCCCTCAACTTAAACCATTTCCCCTCGTCCTGCAGTTGTCTACCCTTTCAAAGAGTTGACTCCCCTCCCCTCTGTAGGCTTCCTTTAGGTGTTGAAATGTTGCAATGAGGTCACCCCGCAGCCTTCTTTGCTCCAGGCTGAATAAGCCCAGCTCCCTCAGCCTGTCCTCATAGGGGAGGTGCTCCAGTCCTCTGATCATCTTTGTGGCCCTCCTCTGGACCCTCTCCAACAGTTCCCTGTCTTTTTTGTACTGGGGGCTCCACACTTGGACGCAGTACTCCAGATGGGGCTTCACAAGAGCAGAGTAGAGAGGGACAATCACCTCCCTGTTCCTGCTGGCCACCCCTCTTTTGATGGAGCCAAGGATACCATTTGCCTTCATGGACTATGCAGGCCCTCAGCTGTGCATGCAAACATATCCCAGACTGTGCATGCAAAATCATCCAGTCCACTTAAGAATGGTGAAGAGTATCTTATTGCACTGCCTCAGATTTAGCAGTGGAACCTTATTATTCGGTTGACATGACATGTCATCATATGTCATCATGACATAAGGTGTACATGACTTGATTGAGCAAATGTGAGGAGAATCCCCCGAGAGATGGAGGAAGTGCCACAGCTCAGCATCTGCCAGTCCTCCACTCCTCCTCTCAGTGACTGCAGCAAGGGTAGCTGAAAGCTCGGAGACTGATGAAAGACATGCGGATGTTTGCACTGAAAACGTTACGGTATGAGATCATTAGCTCTTGTGACATGAGAGAGCAGAACTGCCTCTACTGACGCCTTGGCTAGCCTTTTAGTTTGTGGGGAGACATTTAACAAATGCTTCATGCAGAAGTTCATGGATACTCTAAGCTAGATTCTCCTATACTACTCTGGCAATGCTAGACAGCCTTGGAAATTATTGATTTGACATATATTGTGTCAGAGCAAAAAGAACTGTCTCAGTGCTGAACTTTGCAACAGACAGTCCTGATCTTAGGACCAAGTCAGATATCTAACTGGGACCACAATGACACAAATATACAGTAGACATCACGTAAATTATACGCTATGTCTTTCTTGGATGAAAGTAACTATATGAGCAATCAGAGAGATGAAATCTACCATTACACCTCAATAGAAATACTCCTTTTACATTTTGGAGCAAGAACTGTACAAGCCCCTGTCAAGAATAACTGATAAGTCCACCAAAGTAAGGAAGTTAAAAAAAAACAATACACAACAGTTCAGGGAAATAATTAGTCCCCATTGACCAATGATCCACTACTATATCTTTGGGTCTTTCTCTTCCTGCAAGATGATGCAAAGAAGACACTGCAAAACCAAAGCCCCTTTCCCTCTGAGCCTGGCTGCTGCTTTCTTCCCACCATTTCAAGAGGAAGGCAGTATAACTACTTTTTCTCCCTGTAAATGGAAATATTGTGCCCCATCAAGTGCATGGACATCTCATCTTCCACTTACAGCCCAAAGCTTAGCTGTACTTCTCATCTTCACTGGTACTGAATTTTAACAAAGCATGTCTCCTTCACAACATGTATGGAGGTTGCTCCAAAAGAAATGCCTCCTACTTAATTCCATGGAAACTAAACAGATACAAAGAGGAAAAGAATGCCTCTGACATTGTGGGCCAACATTATAAAGTAGGAGGCATTAGTTTTGGAGAATCTCTTGCAAAAATATATTCTTGTAACCCCAGGAGGAATTCTGACACACACAGATGTTAGGGGAAAACTTGACTGATACTGTTGGCAGATTTGGCAGAAATCTGGGTTTCCTGGCCTTGCTGCCGCAAATATTCACTGCTTCCTGATGGCCTCCATATGGAGATTTCTTTCTGAATTGTTTTATTAAGTAAAGAAAAAATGCCAACTATCAAAAGAGAGGGGAAAAAGGAAGGAAATTAAAAAGAAAATGCAGTATAATGATAAAAGACAAAGTGTAAGCTTGAGCAGAGAAATTGTTAATTAGGAAACTGCTGCAAAGAAAGGTCTCTGTTATGTGAGTTCAAGAAAGATTTTTTTCTGAAGGATGGAATTAAGTTGTGTTAGACCACCACTTTGATTTTACCGATCTAACTAAGGGAGAGGTATTATTATTTTCATAGTAGGGGCTGATCTACTGAATTACACATTGCTGGTCTGTCACTCAAAATGACAACACAGACAGGATTTTCTTTGATCTCCAGCAGTTGACGTTTCAGACAGGAGTCCATAGGGAAGGCAAAGTTAATTTTTCAGACCCTAAACCTCAGAAAATCCATGGCAATAGGAAGAGGTTATTGTAGAGCATATTTGTAAGCCACTGCCAAGTGTTCTCGATTTTTTTCCTAATAGGCATTATGATAAGAATCTGGTAAAGCTTAGAAGCCAATTACCAGTTGCAGTACTACCATTACATCACAGTTTCACTTAATTTACAAACAGTTTAAAAATAAAGCAGTTAATTCTTCATGTAGGTTAGGATGGACAGCTCTCTAGCTCATTCACACCAAGGGCTATGCTTTAAGTTCAGTGTAGTTATTCTAATTTACATGTGAGAATACAGCCCTCTAGTAGATTACCATACACATGCAGATAATAGCTGGAAATATGGGGGTGTATTCAAAATTAGGAATAAACATTTCTACACAAATATTTGGATGATAAAGAGTAAATGAGATTGTTTGAAAATGATGCAGCAGATTTACCGAGGCAGTCCATCTAAAACAGCTGGCCAATTTAGTCTTGGACCCTGATTTAAAGCATCGGGAGTTACCATGTAGTTTTCCATTCCACTCGTATTTGCAAGCAAATATTTACATGAGAGGCTCTTGAAGTGTGAAAGTGTTACTGACAGCACATAAAATAAAATAGAAGCTCTCTGAACTCTTGACAGTTTTTTTTATTTTTTGTCCAGTTAAATTTGCAGAATATTTTTACCCTCTGGCATCTTAACTGTCAATTTGATTTCCATAATGTAAATAGCAAACAATGGAAGAAGCTGTGTTTCCACACAGGATGTATGTATCTGCTTATTCCCTGACTACTAACATTTCTGCTTACATGTCAGCACAAATTAGTCATTGTAAGTATGTACAATCACTCATACTTACATGTCAGTTTTAATAATTGCAATATCAACACAAGTTTTCCTTAGCCCAACTGTACTCACTGAAACTTTCAGCTACCCTTTGGCTCTCAAAGTTGAAGAGCTGGGACTAAGTCAACACAAAGTCCCCTTACATCATGTTGAATGATAGGAAAACAGTGTTTGGAAAACAGGAACATCTCCAAAATGACAAGGAGCGGTGTGACTTGGGCAGGGAAGGTGTGGGAGAGGGACAAGGCAGTGGTGCTGAGTTCATTTTGAATGGAACTGTCTTATCAAGCTGGGATCTTCAGAGCATTCCTGCCAGGACCAGCTCTTTGTGATGCACACTTGGTGGGCATTGTGAAGCAAAGGCGATTCTGCTGAGAGGGGATTTGGGAGACATGAAAGAGAAGGGGTAATCTATGTAGTGCAAGAAAAGATGTTAAAAAAAAAAAAAAAAAAAAAAAAAAAAAGAGGCAATATCAGAAAATAATAGAAGAATGATGCATATTTTAATGACCTTCCTATTTCCCCCTCCTTCTTCTACTACAAGAGTGGAACAATATCATATTTCAAACCTAACAGTGTTACTAGTATGTGTTTGAGTAAATAAATGAACACGTTCTCTTAATTCCAGCATGCGCATTACTGAGTCATTGCTGCACATTTTCAGTGTGAGAAAGCTAAAACTCTGCACAAGCATACAAATATCCTTTTAATGCAAACCGTGCCCTGATCATCTCAAAGGGTGGAGAAGCTTCAAAAGGAAAATGCTGTGTTCTCTGAGCTCCCACTGATGTGTGATTTCTGTCCAGTTGTGGGCTTCCCAGTTCAAGAAAGTGAGAGAACTTGGGGGGAGTCCAGCTGAGAGTCAAAAAGATAATGAGTGGTCTGGGGTATCTTCCTTACGAAGGAAAGGCTGAGAGACCTGGGACTGTTCAGCCTGGAGAAGAGAAGACTGAGGGGGGATCTTAGCAATATTTATAAATACATAAAGGACAGGAATCAAGAAGATGGGGCTGAGCACTTTTTGGTGGTTCCTAGCGATTGGACAAGGGGCAACAGGCATAAACTGAAAGTTCCATCTGGACATGAGAAGGAGCTTATTTACTTTGAGTATTACAAGTACTGGCAAAAACCACCCGGAGAGGTCATGGAGTCTCCTTCTCTGGAGATTTTCAAGAGCTGCCTTGACACTTTCCTGTGTAACCTACTATAGGGAACCTGGTTTAGCAGGGTGTTGGACTAGATGATCTCCAGAGATTATCTTCCAACCTCTATGATTCTGTAATTTTCAATTATTTTGGTATAACTGTCTCCTTGAACTGACCATCTGGTTGACCTTTGCAGTCCAACTTCACACACCTCTGGTCACACTTGATCCCTCAGAAGGCACAACTCTCTGCTCTGTTTTCTCCTGGGCTCTCATGCTGTCAATTGCTGAACCCAAGCCCTTTGCCCAGATTTCAGTCTTTGCATTAAAAGTGATATAAATACACTCCAGATGCAGAAATTTCTGCTCTTCAGGAGGTTAACAAACATCCCTAGTGCTGCCCTGAGCCAAACAGAGCGTATGGGCACCCCACATCTGTTGCGCTATGGCCATGGACCTTTTCCACTTATATTTCTGTGACAAGAACCCTTCACACATGCTGGAGAGAACTCTTAATAACTGGATGCGAAACATGTTTTGTTTTCTCTCCAAGGAGTTCAGTCTCAAATGCTCTGAGACAACATTCACATTTCTTCTCAATTATGAGAAGGCTAAAAGGCAGTATTTACAGCTTCTGCCATGGAGACAGTAAAAGACATGAAAAAAATAAACAGCCTTTGTGGTGGGTGATGATGCCTTGATGGAGCCAGTCCATGGATGGGGTCAATCAACCAACGGGTTTCTTCACCACTGTCCTGTTTTGCTGAAGCCCAGCTGGGAGGCCTTGGCCTGAGGCACAGCCAGCCAGGAGCAGGCACACACAGGTGCTCTGTGCACATGCTGTGGTGGGGCAGGTCTGGCTGCAGGCTTCACCACTAAGCAGCATTGGCAGCATGCTCAGAGGGTCAGTTAATGCATTTCTGCCTGGGATAAAGATGTTAGAGAATAAAAAAAACAAGCATTGCCTTGGTAATGGTGTGAGGAGGAAATAGGATAAAGTAGGACAAAATAGTAAAGGGTGCTTTTGCAGAGAGAAGAAACAGCGCAGAGCACTGTGCTTGCATAACAAATGTCTTTCAACATCACAAGCATCACTCTCCAACACTCCTTCTTGTGATGGGATTTTCAAAAGCACTCCGTTTTGACTAATGCTGTTCCTTCAGATGCCAATGAGATTTGCCCTTGCAACAAGCAGGTCTCACCTTTGCTTCTGTGGGAGAACTGCTCAACTAGCAGTGAACGCGAGTGCAGATCTCAGACTGTTAGATTTTGATTTGGCAATGAAGAGACACAAATAACTCTACTGAAACTGCCTGATCATTTTTCCTTACTCAGCAGGCTGATTTCTGTGAGAAGACTACCTGGTTTGCATTGGTGGAAGAAAGGCAAAAAGCACAGACCAAGTAAAGTGATTTCTACTGTAACATTAAATAATAAAATACAATGTGATAAACAGGATCTAAAACTCCTTACAGAGCTCATTTCCAGAACGGAAGGTAACATTTAATCTCCATAGTGATGCCCTATTTCTTTCACACAATAAAACCTGCTATACTCTGTTTTTACCCACTACATCCAGCAGCAAATGCTTGAGGATTTTGAGTTAAATTCCCAAACAGTATGAGATTTTTATTTACTCTGAGTTTGGAATCTTCTTTAAAAAATGAATCATGAAGTCTTGTGTTATCATTTGACTCCAGAGGTGGATGCTTTCTAAAATCTATTATAAAATTGAAAGAATTTGTAACATTATTAGCCCTCTTTTAACATAAAGGCTTCTCTGCTGCTACATAACAGGTATGCTTTTAGCTCTACTGTCCACATTTCTAAGCATTTTTTTAGTATGACCTTACATTTGTAATGTTTTACAGCTCTTCTTTTTGTAATGGGTTCCACCAAGGTCAAGCTAAATGACTTTTAGTTTTTATATGCATTTTGGAAACATATATGCTGGGATACCTTGCTGGTATTTGGGGGAATTTGAGGCATTTAGCAAAAATAGTTCACTGTCCTAATTCAATAGTTCTGTTTTCTTTGTTCACCTGCCATGCTTTCTCAAGTCTGGCATTGAGGTCTGATGAGATGTTCACTTCAATCCAGTGCTGCAGTGAAGTGACAGTGATCTGAGTGTTTTTTGTTGATATCCTCTGGTATATCCATTTAAAAGGTGAGATGGCAACTCTTCCAGAGAGAGTTCCCAGCTCTGTAGTTCTCCTGTTGCTCTTCCACCAGTCACTGCACGCTGCCGAACTTCAGAGTGTACTACAAGCACACGGTTTTGGGTCAGCATAGTTTGAATTTGTAGCTCACTGATGACAAAGTTTCTATCAGTAGTAAAAGCACAAAATGGTCTCATACAGCCACATAGGCTGATGTCTCTTTGCTTCCTTTCAATGCCTACAGGCAATTATTAGATGAGCTAGGTAAAATGAAATCCTAGTTTCATGTGCTGGAACTACTCAGCAGTACCAATCTGCTGGCACCACAGTGGCCTGATTTCTAGAGGAGGTCAGAGCAAGAAGTGTCAGGGAAGAGATGAAACAATGATATTGCACAACACAGAAATAGCTGAGTGGTTGAAAGCAACAGATGAAAGAAAGAGAACATAAAAGAGCCTGTGTAGTGGTAGGCAATGCAGGCCTTCAGCAGGGAACCTGCTCACGAATGCAGAGAAAATCCATAATGTTGGTTGGGTTCATGAAGAAAGTATAAGGACAATAAAACAGCTAAGTGACTACTTTGTATGCTCCTTCTGTCTGTTAAAAAAAAAAAAAAAAACAAAACAAAACACTAAGCATTACCATAGCTTGCTCAGACTGCAAATTATCAGGATGGAAGAAGGTTATGCTTTTTGAGGACTTGGAGTCAGGTAAGCCATAGCCGTGCTGAGCTTTATAAGTTATTCGGCCAGTGGGGAGCGGAGTGATGACATGTTTACAGGAATGCTCCTGTAACAGTTATAGATGTGGCTCCAGCAGTGGAGTATGTTAGTTCTCCTCCCTCAGATGTGATGTGCTGTGTTTTCCTCAGCCGAGCACAGTTTCTGCCATGAAGGTTGCTTTTTGAGTATGTAACCTCTGTGCTTGCATGGAGTTGCTGTCTTTTGAGGGTCCTTTGGGAGAATTCTTAGTGGTCCCAGAAATTCTGAGTGGCGTTTGAGTTGGTGCTGTTCACTACTTTTTAGGAGGAGCCTTGTGATGTTCAAATCCCACTTTTTTTTTTCCTACGCTGGTTGGCAGTTGGTTACAACTGAATAAATGAATAGAATTATATTTGATGAAATATAATATGACTTCTCATCATGAATTGATCTACTGTCCTTCTGAGTGTCTCTCTATGCATTTTTATAATCCCTGCACAGTGTTTAGACATTAGAGTGACAGACACTTCCGAAACATTTCTAGCTAAATCACAGCTGGGAGTCATGGCACCATGGTTGTGCTTAATTAGATACCTATTCTTATTCATGAGACTCCAGTGTTGAAAGCAGCAGATTATAAAAGCCTTAGCTGATACAACATCTACTGACCAAAAGTTTGCTTCTGAAAAAATCTTGTGACCCTCAGGCACCACTTCAGAAGAAACCTGCTTATTTTGGAAAATCTCATTGTGCTGTTTATGCACTCAAAGACTTGCTAGAAAGTGAAAGAAGGACATTGAAAAGTCTTTTCTCAAAGATCTGTGCTGAAGCCCAGCAGTGCCCTAACTCTTGTCTGAGAGGAGTGTGGTGGAAAGTCAAGGCTGCCCTGGGAGTTACTCTCTTCTCTGGGACACTACAGCCAGGTTATGTCCTGGTAACAAGATAATGAATACAAGTGGCACTGAAATCCTTTGAGTTAGATGCCCCAACAGCTTGCTTAGGGAGAAACCTTTGCATCCACTCTGAAGTATAAATTTGCTTTTGCATTCTGGCTGATAACAGCTGGAATTAACAACATAGGCTTTAATCTGGAACAGTCCTGAAAAGCTTGCTCAAACATGAGTGAAATATAGCCAGCTGTACTTACCACCTAAATATAGTGGATAGTTCTTCTCCAGTAGCAATGTGTGAGGCTGCTTAGGAGAAGAAAAAGAAATTACTTCCCATTTTGGAAGCAAAGGTTGAATCATTTGAGGTAGGAAGAGTATAATTAACCAGTTTGGGCTATGGCCAAGGGTATGTGTGTGTGGTGAGTCCCTGCACAGAAGCAAACAGGGCAAACTGAAGCAGGAGAGAAAAAAAAAAATAGATGAAGAGGAAAGAAACTGCTGGCTGAAATACTCAAATTGTTTTCAAAATAATAAACCAGCGTTCAATCCGGTACACAAAATCAGAAGGATTTGGCAGACAGAAGAGAATAAATTCTAACTCGTAGGTGTAAAGCCAACTCCTTGCTTGCCTTCTGAGAAAAAATCTTATGTAAGGTGGGCTCAGCACCTAGAGGACTTGCTGATGTTCCAGGGAAAACCAACCTCTCTCTGCAAATATAAACCCTTTCTTTACTCAAACAACCAAAAATGCACTCATAATGCTTTTGTCAGGAAAACGCAGTGCTGCTACTACTTCAGTAGCTAGCAAAACCTTTATCCCCTACCACACATCAGCTGCATATACAATATCTTTGTATTATCACATATTCGAATCAAATTCATTAAATAGAACAGTCATTCAGAATGTGCAACAGCTGAGCCTGTTTAACAAATCCCACAGCCTGGCAGTTCTGCGCATGGCAAATGGCAGAATGCCACTGCATTCCCACAAAAGGAAAAGCAGCTATTTTTAAAATATGTGAGATTAAAAACTACACCTTTGGTACCATTTCTTAAACGTTATTTTTAAGTACAAAGAGTTCAACTGCGAGAAAATAATCTGTACTGAAAGGAAAAATACGAATGCATTTAAAACCTCTCTAAAATAAGATTCCTTGTGTATGCACACACATATCCACACATACATAATATAAATGCATAAATAAAAGAAGAGCAATTTGGGGGATTAAAGCAATTGAGGCAAAGATTCTCACTTCCTTTATGTTGTTGTTAGTCACTTAAATTTTTTCATGGCAAAATACATTTCATGCAGCAAGAGTCTAATTAAGGTGTTTCTAAACAAAACAGCTTTGCAAAGCCCATAGGGCCACAACTCACACTTACTTTGAATAGCAGAAGAGAATGCTAATAATTCTGACATTAAAGAGAATCAGTTCATGATTGGAAATCCCTTTGCTGATTTAGAGAGTGCTTTTTATAAGCCACCATTTCTCTTTCAGAATCAGTGTGGCTGTGGTGAAGAATCTAACTCCAATGCATTCCTGAAATATCCAGGAATGCAAATAGAGGAGGGTGAATGAGTGGCTGCAGTGTTACTCAGGGAGATGCTGAACCAGCACTGACTGAAGTTGCAAGCATAGCAGCATGGCCTATTTGTGAATGTAACCATGTGTGGGCAGCTCAGAGGCTGGCAGTCCCGGCTCCAGGAAGCCCACAGTGGGGCAGCATCAGATGCTGAAGTCCTTCTGTTAAGAAGTAGCTCATATCATTATATTCTGTAGAAGATAAATGTAAATCTTAATACTCATTGAGAAATGGATTCAGGCTGACCAGGAATATAAATATGGAAAAATGTTTACCTTTTTTTTTATCTACAAGGTACAGCTGGCCGTGCAGCCTGAATGAGTGTTTATTTTCAGGTGTGCTACGAAACACAGGACTAAGCAATGCTGTTGTGTCACCTCCAACATAGGGCACCCACTGAAGGTGAATGCTGCAAGTCTCTCTTTGTCCTGCTACTGCCATCTAGGGCAGGATTCACGTGTCCAAGCCCAGCACCAATTCATTTGTATGGGAAAACAGGCAAATTTGCAGCAGTTTCCTACCAGTAGCTTGAAAATTCACAGCAGCTTAAAAACAGAAGCCTAAGTCTAGTGAGCTTTTTTCCCATTGCTCCTAAGTGCAGTGGCACTCAGGACACCACATTTGTACACACAGATGTGTCTGTTTCACTTTGCCCCCTACTGCTGTCATGCTGTGTATCATGAACATCTCTTTGAGCACAGTTCCTATCCTACATCTTCTGTATATCTGTTAAAGCTTTTCCAGCCTTTGATCTCAGACTAAAATGTTCTTCCTCATAAGGAGCTAAGCCTTACCAGTAACATCACCAGCACTTTGCCACAAAAAAAAAGAAGGGAGAACTTGGGGGCAAGAGACTGATTTTGAGGCTAGCTTACAGCTAGTGTGCTCCTGTACCCTGCAGTACAACTGCTTGGCCCGGCCCAACACAGTACTTTCACAGAGCACAACAACTCCATTCCTGCTCTACTGGACTATGTGGCCACTGCAAGCAGGTGAATCCCTTGTGTCTCACATCCCCTCTGAGACCATCAGCCCAAGGCCTTAATTGCCTTGCCTCCTCTGCTGCTGCCAAGAGGAGATGAGCAGAGTCTGATGTTGGCTGAGAACATGTCATCAGCCACCTGGGAAGAGAAAGGAGGACATTTCTGGGATATATGGAAGGAGGGCCTTCTTTATAAGATAAGGTATGTCATCTTGATGAGAACCCAAAATATTTTTTTTATTGGACACAAAAACCTTTGGCGCACTGGAAATCCAGTATTTGACATCAATCTAGTATATGAAGGCCATTTTCCTGGCCAAGATAGGGCTTGTGGGACATCTACTTGGCAAAGTCCAGCAGACAGATGGCTGAATTCCCTGCCTGTAGCACAGAAATTGAAGGAAGGCAATGGGCCCACACATGAGGTTCTCCCTGAACATCATTTCTTAATTCTGCTCCAACGAGTCTCAGCAGCCTAGCTATGGATATAAGCCTCCTGCCCTGATAATCTTTCTCTGTACTTTATGAACAATGGACTGGGCTCCCTGTATGCCTGGTGTAATGAGCTGCTGATAAGTCCACTCCATCTTGGAAATCTTGGAAGTTTGGATTCAATTAATGAGTGTCCTGATAAAAACTCCTAAGAGAAAAAATAAACATTACTACTATTACCATCACCAACAACCACAAAGCAAAATGCAGCACTACTTCCAAAGCAGTGAGAACAGGGATGCTAGCAGTTCAGAATCAAAGACAAATTCAGAAATGTAAAAAGTAGAAAAAGTGCTCAGAGAAACAGCTTAGAGACAGAGATGAAATATGTACTTAGTGTAACATTTCTGCAGAAACAAAATGATCAAGAAAACAGTGAAAAATCCTCATTTGTACCAGAACACCCTTGCAAATTACAGGAATAGAATTATTCTCTTGCTGTAGGAATGGATAAGTATTTCTAGAAGAGTATATCTTATTTTGAAATAGCCACCCCCAAATCCACTGTCAATAGCAGTACCACGATCTATGCTTGGTGACTCAGTGACACAAAAGACCTCTCCATAAGGGAAATACTCAGAATAATACCCTGTGATATGCTCTGTCAGAGACACTGCTTACTGTGATTTCTGTTGACTGTGAATGTACTGACATACAGAAACCATATCCTAAGACACGCATGTTTCCATGGGCTTTTTATGAGCAGTTATAAAATGAGGCTCTGAAATGCCATTTCACTATGCAGCACAAAGTTCTGTATGCAATCTAGGTGAGTGTGGAGTTGTTACGTGCTTATGTCTGATATTAACTGATCTCTAACCCAGACCACGCTGTTCCCTAACACTGCAATCTGAGAAAGTCACAGACAGCTGGCAAAAAGATTGCTGTAGACTGAAGATCTAAAACTACAGCAGAGGATTGATGCTCATGCTGCCTACCAGCTTCAGCAGCTGGCAATGCTGGGGGAAAATACAGGGATCAACCCATCAGAAGGTAGTTTGACCAAAGGAACTGTGCCATCAGCAGACTGTCATTTGGGGAGAGGACAGCCCACGTTAGTGTGGTCAGATGGAAGTCTGCTGCTGAGCATAGCCTTTGACAGTCTACTGTCAAAGTAGGCCTGAGTAATGGCTAAGAAGTCTCAGAAAAGATTTTTCACTAAAGCAGAAATTTCATCTCATTCAAAGCCAGGGATCCACAAGAAGAAGGATGTGACCCGGAAGACTGTGTAAGCCACTACAGTGCAAGATCATAGTAGCATTATGAATTATTTAATGCTGAGGCTGCTGCCAGGTTTAAGCCCTGTATGAAAGTGCAGTAAATAACAGATTCAGTCTCAAAGACCCTGCTATTGTCTGCCTTGTGTCTTAATGTGTGCGCAGTGCGCAGTGGTTACCAGACAAATAAAACAGATTTGGTTTCAGGCTGAGGAATTTTCTTTATTAGACACTGTTCACAGCATTAAGTCACGCATCAGTGGAAGGCTGGGATGGATAAAGGTTTCTGCAGATCCTGTGTATAGAGGTTATTTCATTCCTCTACCTAGGCCTTTCCAAAAAGATAATCTGGGAAAACACTCAGACTGTAGGGCATCTGAGGCTGTCCTCATACCTTCCATTTTGGAGAATGCCTTCTGAAGAGATGAGAACTCAGGAAAGAATTTTTCCTTGAGAGGAAGGAAAAAAGGTTAGCATTTGCTGACCCATCGGCCAATAAAATAGCAGGGCACTTGTGTTGCTATAAAGGTAATGGGTCAAGCTGTGACAGCAAACAGCTCCAAAAAAGAAAAAGAATTAACATTTTGGAAAAAAATCCAAACTGTTAGGAAATTATTTTCTTTATTCCCATTAAATAAAATCCCATTGAAAGAATTTTTGATACTTAAACCAGTTTCTAATATGTTTTCCTGAAACCCACTTCCTTTAATATTCTCTAATGCCTAAAATCTCACAGATTTCTTCACAGATATTAAGGGTATGTTATCGTCTAGGTTTGGGAAAGAAGATGCATTTTATTTTAAAAGACAGAATTTCATAAATGGTTATAACATTCTGGGCATGAAAATTACCTGCAGAGATGGTGTTTTTTTAATGGAAAAAAAAAATGTACATGTAAAACCAAAACAGAAGGTTTTCTAAGAAAGTGATTTGCTAAAACATGTGTCAAGTAAGTGTTTTTAAAAACATACTTAAACACTTTCTATTGCTCTTCAGAATTTGATCTTAGTAGGACACTTTTTCCTGAGAAGGCTTAACAGGCACATGCTGATTTCATCTATGCATAATGTTTTCTATGCCAAAATACAAATATATTAAAATTGATCTAAGATTAAGAATGCATACCCACAACTTAAGAGTAAATAGCAAAATTGCAGATATATGAATTTTGTTTAAACTCCAAACATTATGCACACAGAAATTCACTGAAAAAATTCACACTTTTAGAAATAAATTCAAGCAACTCAAGATAGAAAAAATGCTCAGGAAAGCTCCCAGAGAACTTGGACTCTCCTTATGGATACCTCATGCACACAGAACATTTTAGTGGTGATTGCTCCTGCTTCAGTGATCTTGATTTTTAAGATGCAATCCTTCAGAAAAACGTCCCACCTTGCTGATGCCTTCACTCTGTCATAAACACTGCATTCCCTATAGGTTCAGTCATACAAATTTATGAACAATAACATATCCTATTCTTCAAATAGAATTGCCACATGAAGTTGGTTTATTAAGTCCTTCACTATGAAGATTACAATTAGCTTTTACTACAGAAGAACCTCTTTGAAACCTAATAATGTCCTAATAGCTCTGGAAGGGAAGTAACAGAAGCTCAATTGTTTTCAGAGAAAAACCCACCCACAATGTTGTATTTTTAGTGAACCTATTTTTAGCATTCTAAAATTAGCGTTAGAATAACAAAGTAGTAAAGCAAGGTCCTAGACTACTTCATTATCTTAGTTATTAGCCTGACAGCCTAAGTGACTCGATTAAACATCAATGACAGAAGAGCTGAAGGATTTAAAGGTCAATAAATATGGTGATAGGAATTCTTCCATGTAGTCTTTCTGGAGCTTAAATGTTGACAAGCTAATTACTCTTCTTCCCTAATTAAGCAAACCTTTCTTGATCAGCTGTTCATTGACAAGCTGATCACAATTGCTCATGTTGAAGTTCAATAGAGGTCTAACTATCTAAATTTAATTAGTAAACAACAGAAATGAAAGCCAGATCCCAACTAGTTGACATTCTTAATTGAACTATTTTTGAAGAAAATGCTATTTCCAACCTGTAAAAGCAATAACATTGTCAAGCCAAATTCTGGTTCACAGTCCTATGGGAATGAGCCACCCCACCTTGCATGTCTCCATCAAGGTGGATGAGTAGTGAGTGTATCAGGACTTTCAATTGAGAGCACCAAAGGAGATGGACTGTGACTTTCTCAGTTTCTCTTTCATAATCTCTCTTCTCCCCACCTAGTGAAGATCTCTACAATTATACTGAAAGATATAATTTAAACCCTCCATGGATTCAGAGGGCTGCAGACATAAGAGGACAGATAAAGGTGGCTCCACCACCTCCACGGTCAATGAATAACATATTAATTGGTGGGGTTAGGAAACACTGACTCTTATCGTGTTCTGCTTTGGCTACGGTGTACCAAAGAAATGAGTAGGATGGAAGAAATCTCCCAGTCCTCTCATCCCCTTCCTGTCAGGGAAGGATTTGAATAAAATCCTAAAAGCTTTCATGGGAAGCGTGAAGCCCCTTCAGTTCCCCACTAGCCTATTATTAACACTGTTTGTCTCCTGTTCCTGCCATTAATGACCTTGCAACTACTGGTATCAAAAGGCAGTGTATTCTTTCATACAGATGTATGTCCTGTGGTGGCTTTTCAATAGCTCTGCTGGCCATTTGTGCTAGTTGCCCCTCTTTTGTATAAAGGGAATTTGAAATGATATTTACATACAAATACAGATAAGAAGTAGAAAATGCAGCATAAAAAGAAAATGAGGCACATGAAATGGAAAAAGAATTTTACATTCATTTCTCTAAGCTATAAGGCTACATGGGAACCAGTAAGCGCAGGAGAAATACAAAAGCAAAGAATATACTGTGCAGAGTGGGACAGGACAATCAGACACTGACAGTAAAGAAGGGATCCTGGTGATGCAAGGACAAAGGAAAGAGTAGGGTAAGATAAAAAATAGAGCAAACACTGGGCAGGGAGACTCTGGAAGAAAAGAGATGGGGAAGCTTTCGCTGCAGTTTCAGCTAGAATGATTCCCTTCTCTTTTCAGTTTCTCTTCAAACTCTTCCTGTGTTTGTGTCCCACTTTCACCATGCCCTTGGGTGGTAGTTTGGGTGGAAGAGCTTCCAGCTGTGTGCTGCAAGGCAGAATTTGTCTCAAAAATGCCATATGTGCATGACAAGAGTCCAAGAAAGAGACTAGCCCCAAGGAAAAAAAACTAGGGTGTTAGCTTTTCTAAAAGGGCTGGAGTATTCCACTGGGGCTGCTGAAAAATGGTTTCCTAATGGAGAAAGTTCATAGAATCATAGAATCTTTAGAGTTGGAAGGGACCTCAGAAGGCCATCTAGTCCAACTCTCCCGCAATGAACAGGGTCACCACAGCTAGACCAGGTTGCCCAGGGCCTTATCCAGCCTCACCTTGGAAGTCTCCAGGGATGGGGCATCAACCACGCCACTGGGCAACCTGTTCCAGTACCTCACCACCCTCACTATAAAGGATTTTTTCCATATATGTATCCTAAGTCTACCCTCTTTGAACTGGAAACCATTTCCCCTTGTTCTAACACCACAGATCCTGCTAAAGGCTCCATCACCTTCTTTCCTGTAGCTCCCTTTTAGACAGAAATGTAAGCTAGGTTTTGATGGCATTGTCATCAAAAGTTTCATAATAAACTGCACTCCCATCACGAAGAATTCTCCCTTCTGTTGGTTAAAACTTGTCAGTGAGAATTGTATGCTATAAAATAAATATCAGGTTGGGGATAATTTTGTTCCACATTTTTCAACAGACTTAATTAATCAAACGGAATATCAAGCTTCTTGAGATCACCTGGATTTATTCCAAAACCTATGCAACAATAATCTAGTACTGGTGTGGGTGAGTGTAAGCATCAACTTGAACATTATAGACTCTGTCTCCACACAATGAAATGAACCAAGAACACTGATGACATGGCTGGGTGCCTGTAAGTAGCAACAGTTCTCTACTCACAGCTAATGAATCCAAAAGGAGAATAAAGCAAAATTACCCTGGGGTAGGGGACAGCAAAGTTGCAGCAACACTTCTGATCTCACTGTCCTTGTCTCCTAGCTGAGGGTGGCTGACCATGCTCCTCCTTCATGGCTGCACTGCAGCTCCTTTCCTGGACTTGGTTGTTAGTCAATTCAGGCTGACTCTGTCTATGCTAACAAATTAAGCAGGACTTAAGAATGTTTCCAGGCACTAGAAATCAATTATTCATCCTTTTAAATGGTTTAAAGGAATGGATAGTTTAGTAGCATGGACACAGTCATCCCACACTAGCCAGCCTCAGAGCCAGAATAGCCTTAGGCACATTTCTAGAGATCCCTAGCCCCTGCCACTCAGTGGACAGGCTGAAGCCAAAGCAGTCCTGATGTGGTTCCTGAGCAGGGACGTTATCCCAGCCCTTCTCTGCCAAACTGTGCTGCCGGGGCTCAGCTCCTGCCCAGTTTGGAGTTATGTGAGTCATCACAATGGTGTCCAATCTGCCACTCTTGGGATATTGATGGTTTCAGTCAAAACCAATGAAACCTGCTTTGTTTGACATGCTCAAGCCGATGACTTTGCTCACTGAGTGATGATGGAAGAGGACTGCTGGCTTCTGGACCAAATTTGTTCTGAGGTAATTTCTCACTGCAAATGTAAGAGTATAGACAGGTCAAAATACCCACTTGTGAAGGAACATTTGGTAGAGGTTCACTTTGGCTCATGTAAGAAAAGCTGGTTCTGAGTTGTAGGCTGGCCTAAGTCACAATGAAGCACGCACTGGGCAACAACAACCCTACCTAAGTAGTTGCAAACACATTGGTAAGAAAGCACCCCTGAACACAGAGATCATTCTGATCATCTTCTGCAATGTTTGGAGATGCAGATGTGCAAAGCTATCCCATCAGAAACAGCTATTGCACCCCATTCGATAGCCCACAGGCAGGGCTGTAAGGCACCCGCCCTCCTGACAGGATGCCTATGGTGTAGCTGGACACAGCCTTGAGCATTGTTCCAGGTCTCAAATGCACGACTGGAGTCAGCACACTTCAGCAGCATAATTTTAGTGCTTTCTATTTGTTTTGCTCCAAGATAAGTAGATTTCTTTCTTTCCTCTCCTCGGACATGCAGCTGCTGCTGAGCTGCTCTTGCTGCGATTCCCCTGCGTGCGTTACTGTAACTCCTACTGCATAGCAGGAGCAATTACTGTACCCAAAGTTCCATCTCCCTCCACCTGGTTATAGAGATGTTAAATATATGGCCAGAGGGGACCACCTCCAGCAAAGAGATTTTTCTAATCTGAATATCAGATGCCTAAAACTCATCCCCAGACACTTTTTAAAGTGTTTCAGTTTAAACTGAAAATCGAGATAAAAACAGCGGTACTGACAGAAGCTTAGCTCCTGGTGATACTGTAATTACTTTTGCTGATCGTTTCATTCACACATGGACTGTACTCAAGGACTACTCCCCTGGTAAAGACAGGAAAGATGGAGCAAGTATCAGCATCATCTCTGCAGAGAAGCTGCTTGAGGAAAATCTAATCTGTTTCAACTGAATTCAGAGAGCCAGCAGCCCTCACAGGGCTTGGCCAGCTTTTTCTGCTGCATGTTTATGGCAAAAACAATGAGTAAAGATATTAAATGTCCTTAAACTCCCACTGGTTTTGTAAAGGGAAAATAATGTTTTTGCCACTGCAGCCACTGATTAGTTTAAGTTGCAAATGTTTAAGAGAAAATACGAATGGACCTTCTCACATGGAGCTTTTCAAGATGCATTGTCATCTGCAAAATAACAAAGTTTATAAAGAATCAGGTCCAGTATGCCAAATCTGTTTCTCTATGGTGTTTCTGGAAGCTGTACTTTGTAAGCAGCAAACTCCATTGTTGTTCTGACAGCATATGGACATCCTTTAGACATTCTGTCATTGTTCAAACCAGGAGATTCAAGCTCTTTTTTTTGTTTGAAAGAGAATTGCCAGCCTAAACCAGAACGCAGTCGCACTGAGAGCAGTTAACCAGGCTGTGCTTTGCCTGCTGAAAGGGTATGAAAACTTTCAAGCAAAACATCACCTCATGTTCTCAAGCAGAATGTTAAAAAATCACTCAGTTTAACTGCCTATAATCAAACAAAATCCCAGGCCGTTTTCTCTGAGAGCTGTTGCAAAGGAGAATATGCAGCTGTACTAATAGTGACTAAAATTTTATTTGACAGCCAATACGGTAATTAGTAAATTAAAGCTTGTTTGTTTTGATGTTTGATTTATTTGAGTGACACGAGGATTTCTTCTCTCTAACTTAACTTTTTTACAATTTGTCACCACTGGATTTTTATCTTTTAAGTGTGTTGCCCTGGAACACAGCTCTGCTCCCTTTTGGTACAGGTGCAGCAAATGGAAATCAGATCTCAGTGGAGTTTTTTTTAATTTCTCAAAGAAATCTTGTATTTGTCAGCTTGTTTAACATTAAAGACATCAATGCAAACCTGACTACAACATGTCAAGGGAAAGTCTATTTATGGAGGAAGTAAAGTTACATAATCTCATTTTCAATTACGTTTCATTTAGGGCATATTCTCATCATCACCTACTATTAAATACAAAGATTCTTGACAAGGAACTCCTTGAGGAAAACATGTCATGATTTAAGATATATAGCACACATTTTGTAAAGGACCAGAAATCTTGTTTAAAAAATCCTAGCAGTTCAGTGCCTTAATTACCCTGGGAGGAGCTTCTACGAATCCATGACCTGCATGTAGCTCACATTAGGGACAGTCTGGTGATTACAGCTGGGATGAAAGCCATGCTTTCATGCCATTTGTTAATGGCATCTTTAGGGCATGCGTTCAAAAATCAAACGTTGTTCTATTAAATGACAGACACATTATACTTGAGATTAAATGGAACAAGAGGACATCTTAGGCTAAACCAAATTCCTGATGTTGTTTAAATATTACAGGTTAAGTTAGTGCAGTCCAGGGAGTTATGGATTGGGTTAATCTGACGCTGTTTCCTATCACTTTCCACAGATGCATCCTTGCAAGTGGAGCTATGAAAAACTGCTCTAAGCAGGCACCTGCAGACTGTCAGTTGGTTATTCAAAGTAAACCCAGCTTCCCTGAAAAAAGAATTATCTCAGAAAACCCCTTACAGAAATGAGAGACAGACTTTCCTGTTGGACTGGTCAGGCTGTAATCACAGGCATGCTGGCATCACACTTTCTCTGGAAGAGGACAGCTGAGGGAGGAATATAATTTACTCAATAATGGTGACACCTCATCTGGAGTGCTGGGTCCAGTTCTGGGCTTCCCAGCATGGGAGAGATCTGGATGTACCAGAAAAAGTCCAGTGAAGGGCCATGAAGATGATAAGGTAAGAGAGGACCTCTGCCATGAGGAAAGGCTGAGAGAGCTGGGGCTGTTCAGCCTGGAGAAGAGAAGGCTTGGGGGGATCTTATACATGTATATAAGTATTTGAAGGAAGGTGCAAAGGGTTTGGAGCCAGGCTCTTTTCAGTACTGCTCAGTGCTGGGACAAGAGACACTGGACACAAAGTGGAACACAGGAGGTCCCTCTGAACATGAGAAGAACTGCTGTGCAGTGCAAGTGCTGAAGCAGTGGCACAGGTACCCAGAGCCTGTGGGGTCTCCTTGGAGACCTTCAGAAGCCACCTGGACATGGGTCTGGGCACCTTGCTCGGGGTGTCCCTGATGAGCAAGGAGTGGTCTGCATGGACCCAGAGCTCCTGCCCACCTCAGCCGTGCTGAGATGCTGTGAAAGAGAATAAATCTGAAAAGAAAAAGCTTTCCACCATCTCCCCTGTGCTTTGGCAAAAGACCGCAGCGATGAGCCCTGTGGGGCAGAGGGGTGGGACCCAGCACCATGGCACCAGGAGCTGCAGGAAATGGTGGTGGTGGCTGCGGTGCAGATGAAGCACAGGGACAGTCGTGTGGTGTTGCCAGCAGGAACACCAAACTGAAAAGTGTATAAATTAAGCATGATTTTTAAGCACTTTGGACTAAATTAGTCTCTGGTGGAACTCCGCTGGTGTTTGTGAAGTTACACCCTGGATGAATCGGGTTCTTTGGCATGAAAAATGAATGCTGCCTGACTTTAAATAGAGCATGAGTTGTTTGCCATTGAGCAGGCTTGTTTCCTCTTGGAAAAAATTTTCCTTGCAACCTTTGTACCCAGCGATTTTGTGTCCTTATAAATGGGCTGACTGAATGAGACAAAAAGTAGCAGGGTACCACGCTGCATGTGTATGACAGGCAGACTAATTTAAAGTCCTAACTTATGAGCTGGGTTTTTCCAAGGCCGTAGATTTTCATTAGCTATTTGCTGTGCTAATAAGAGACAACCACAGCAACAAGTGGTACAAATGTTAGCTTTGAAATACAGAGCACCTCTTAAACCAACAGAACTGGCAATAAATGGTGTGTGTATATTTGCTCATTTGGCAAAGGTAGAAGTTCAAATTATGTCTCACAGCCAGTTGACATATACAGGCCCAAATTCATCCCCAGGGTAACTCCATAAGCTTCAGAGCAGCTACTCAGGGAATGAATTTGCAATTTTTCTCTTAATGCAGCTTCATTCCAAGCATAATTATTTTTTCATGTGCTATTCAATACGCGCCAGCTGATACGATGCAGAAATAGGGCTGCTAAAACCTATATGTTGTTCCTGATTCTTCCTCTGTACCTCAGCTCCTATTTCAAAAGTGTAGCTGTTTGCTCTGCACTCTTCTGAGGAGAGCTGAAACTGTTTTTTTCTGTTTTTTCATACTGCTCACAAAAGCAAGTTCTCACATCATTAAAAATCTCTAAAATGTTATCATACAAAAGACAGCAAGGCATGAACAGTGACTTTTTTCAAAAGGATAACAAACCAATCCGAGAAACAGTCAGCAGAAGGAGTCCTGCCTGCTCTCGGTGCTGATTCTGCACAAGGCATTTTGAGCACATTGCTGAGGTAACCGGTCCTTATATGTCCATCTCACCACGCGGTCGATAAGGATGCGAACGGAACCACTAGATGGTTCTACACTTGTGACTTTTTTTCCAGTTTTGCTTTCTTACATTAAAAATTTGGGTGTATCTCAGCAGGCATGGCAAGGTCCCAACTGGTTAAATCCTCCCTCATCCATTTTTTGTTTCGGTTTTGGCATAAAATATACACATATCAACCTGAACACGCAAATATAACCTTACTGAAATGCCCCAGGAGGACATTTACTTATATGCAATCTCTCTGTTGATCATAGTCTGCTGGGGGCTGGTAGACAGTGTAGCTTCTTGTGAGCAATGGGCAATTTGGAGAGCTGAGGCTCAGGAAGGAGAATGGCAGCTGAGACTCAAGCACCAGAGGAAAGCCTTCACAGCTGGTTTCCTGGCCCTGGGTTTCCCCACTAGTTGGACTGGAACAGGGCGGCAGGAGTTAGGTGTTTTTTCTTATCCACCTGTCCCAAAGGACATGTAAAGGTGGTACTGCAGTGACCCAGGCAGAAGTACAGAGCTGCTGGTGAAACCACCACTATCTACTTCAGATCTCACCTCAATCTAGAAAATCTGGTATCTGTTGATGCAATCAGCACAACCAGATAGACACAGAGATTGTGACTGAGAACACCTTCCCTTTCTGGGAACAGCTGCAGCACCATTCTTCGTCTCTAGACTCTTCCTCCTCTCTATGTCTACTGGGATAAAAAAAAGATCCAGCAGAGCTGCAGTTGTGCAAATTTGGGTCATTCCTTAGTGCCTCACATTCTAGTGTCACAATACAACCTATTGCCTTTATGGCAGCACTACTTCATTTCTCCAGAAACAACCTCAGGTTTCTGAACTTCTGCCTCTTTTCCATCCGGGAGGACAACAGGGCTTTATCTCTTCCTTTCTCCCCATGGGCAGCTCTGGATGCCCTCTCCTATCCATGCCAGACCCAGCAGAGCCTTGGTACATCTGTCATTTAAAATCTCTTAACTATGGGAGCAATAAGAAAGTGGAATATAGTGCTTGGAGCTGTCTGCTAGCTATATCCTAAGTGAGTATTCTCTTTAAAAAATATTACACTCCCTTAAAAAAAAAATTAATTTCAATTCAATTTGGTGGTTGCTTTTTCCAAACCTCTGGTGTTTTCATATTAGGCATGTGGATGTGCTACCGGTAAAGGAGACTCGTATAACCTGCTGCAAATATGTGACAGACAGCTTGTCAGGAAACGATCAGGATAGGCAATGATTTGGGACTAATTTCATGGATGTTTTCCAGTTTCTATTTTCTCCACTGATCCTCCTTTCCCTTTCTCCGAACAAGAGGGCTTCTGAAATTTCCTGCTTAACATCTTTCACTTTGAATAAAGAATACGCTAAACATCCCCCCTGCAGCTGGTCCTGCTGAAATTGCTCCTCTGGAGGGACTCGCAGATGCTGCTGCCCTCTTTGAGAAGGCCCAGGCAGGAGGCTTAGCCCCCAGCCAGCCCACACTGAAGCCTGCAACCCGACACGCCGTGCCCCCGCCACTTCCACCCAACACACACACACTCCAAGCAAAGGCAGGGCTTTAAATGAACCCAGATGGCTGGCACACAGAGAGTAGGCATCCTGGAAAAGTGCCCCGGGGCTCTCTGGTTGCTGTCATCTTGGTCGATGAACCAAGTGCCTTCAAGATGTCTGTGTTGTTTCTTAATCTGAGATCACTCCCGTTTGGGCTTTTAGCCACTTCCTGTTGGGAAATGTCACCGAGGCATCAGAGAGATACACAAAGATTGATTTGACTGAAATCAAACATTGCCCTAACTCAGAGGTTGTAGATTATTATCCTTAATAAAGACCATATTGTAATAAAATCCAAATCAGATCCCAATTGATGCACTGTACTTTCCCCTCTCCAGTGCCTGTGCTGCTGTCTGATTGAGTGATTTGAGTCTTGTGTAAAATAAAGTAATTGGCTACGAATCACATGAAAAGTGTGAAAGTGATGAATGCTGATAACTAGTTTAAAATCTTTCTTTTCCTTTTCCTTTTTTTTTTTTTTTTTTGTGTGTGTGTGTGTGTGGGGGGGGGGGGGGGGGGGGTCGTTTCAATCACACTGAACACATGTTTCCCCTCTATATTTCTCTATAAAAATATGCAAACAATTACCTGGCTTTGGAGAGATAATTACAAAGAGGTTCATCTCTAAAAGTTATTATTGATTTATAGAGTTCTTTAGCTTAATGGAAGACAGAAATGAAAAGAAACTTTCTTCTTCCCCAGAAATAACAGATGAGTTGCAAGGGAAATGTAAGATTTAGAAGTAATTTTTGCAAGACGCACAAGCTACATGGTTCAGAGGGATGTTTCCTGTCTGAGCATGAAGTTATTCAGAAACTGTACTGCAGCAAAGCTGGTGCAGGCACCCACCTTACTTACCCTCTTATGTAAGTAATTCAGGATGGAGCACTCTGCTGCCACGTCAGCATCGGCAGCATTGGATAGAGCATAGGGGATGGGCTGTACCCATCCCCGAGTTTGGAAGGTGAGGTTCAAGAGAAGAACTGTGTCCAATGGGAAAACTGGTTGGTTTACTATTATTAGCTACCCGATAGAGGTTTTGGGTTGGTTTTTCAGTGAGTGCAAATTTATAAATAAGTCTTATTAAAGAAATATAATGAGAAAGTCCAGCTTGCACTGGACTCTAAGAAGGAGCTTTGTGAGATTGGTGGGAATGGGACCACGTTCCATTTTAGGACAGTACTTCCTGCAGTGTAGGGGTCTGGGCTGTTTTTCCTGTGACTTTTGGGTGACTTTTGTCTGTTTGAAACATGAGGGGCCAGGAACCCCTTAGGACAGGGGCTGCTGCTCTGTCAGGAGAGTACCAGGATGGCATGGCAAGGTGGAAACCTGGCCTTGCTCCTTGGGTGGGCTGAGCCCTCTGCAGGCCTGAGATAGGCGTGGGTGCTACAGCAACACCAAACTACAAGACAGACTTAATTCTCAGTTTTCTCTAAGTATCTGGACAGAGTGAAGTCCCATTTATCTTATTTACCTGTGTGCAGCACAATTCTGCTGCCTCTGCCTTGCAATTAGTACCGCCTGAGTCTGATAAGGCAGCTTGTAAACAAACCTGGTCTGAATCAATTTTAAAAGAGAAACAGAATAAATCAATAGCACACTGTATGCGCTGTGGTTGTAATTGCACTTGATGGTTGTTCAGCTTCTTGTTTGTTGTTTCTCTGCCTATAAAATGAAAAATCTTGGAATAATGATCTTTTGTCCAGCAGCTCTGCAGAGGGAATCAAGAGCTCCCATTTGGCTGCTGTGGGTAGCCCCAGAGTGTGAGCAGCCTAAGCACACCGTTGGCTGGAGGATGCTGTTGGAATGCTCTCCAGGAGGCTGAATGGCTGTCATAGGTGAGCACTGCCAGACTCAGCACAAGTGATGGAGAAAAGATCCAACACACTATCACTATCTGCTAGTGCACAGGTTTAAACATCTCTGCCTTAACCTCCTCTATAGATATAATAGCCTGTATAGTTCTCAAGAATATACTCCTTGATGTATTTTGACAACAGTAAGCAACTGCTGCTACTGAAGCAAAATTTAGCTTCAGGATTTAGAAAACAGAACAACAGTGCAGGACTATGTTTCATTTTAGGCACAGTCTTGTAAGGAATCATAATATCCTTGTGGAGATTTTGCAATATGGGAAAATAATACAAGGAAGAAGCTTGTGTGAAGAACTGTCATCCCTTTACATATACATTGAATCACTCTCCCACTTCTCATCTGGCGGTACTCATTTAATCATGATTCTCAAAGGCATTGGGCTTCCAGATCCTCCTGAGGGATGTAGAACCCAATTAAAGTGACAGGCCTTGACTAATATTTTGAGTATCCGATCCATGGGCAATAAAAGAGAAAGTTAATTTTACATCATATAATTCAGAAGATTCAGCTGTAAGAAGCAGGAAAAAATAGCAAATTAAGGAAGAAAAGATAACCTTCATTAGTTCCCAAGCCTTTTTTTTTTTTTTTGGCCAGGTGCACCTTCAGAAGTATGAAGCCATTGGTCCATGAATTCAGCCATATTCCACAGCTGGTAATAAAAGCATCATTTGTTGCAATTGCTTAAACCAGGGAAAAAATGACTACTTGAATGAATACCTACAGGATGTCTCATGGGGAGAAGTTAGAGACCTCAGAGTGGCCCACAGAGTCCTATTGTCTCAAACTAGATCTGAGCTGTGCTTCCTTTTATTGTACAGCCTTAATAGCAATCATTGATCATCACCGCTAACATTTAATTTTATTTAGGTCTCATTTTCAGATGCGACTGCAGTTATTCCTTTGCAATGGATTCGTCTTGCATCGTGTTGTAACAGAGGAAAGTAGCACAAAGGACAGGAGTGGTGAGACCCTGTAGTTTATGCAATAATGTGAATTAACAACAATAGCAGGCTCATAACAGCACATCAGTTGACAAAAAAAGGTGGTAGAAAGCATGGCATCTGCCTTCTAGAAACTTGGTGTATTGCTCCCATTTGTTCCTAAGGAAAGCAAGAGTGCAGCTTATCACTTGTGTGTGGTGAGAGAGCAGGCATGGGGGAAACACGGCCAGCTTCCCTCCAAAGAACTGAGGAACCACTGTTCCCAATCAGCTTACACTGAGGAGGATGGTGGAGGAGGCCAGATCCTCTGACAGGATAAGGAGAACCTGCGGGATCAGCCCCAGTATTTGTACAGGACAGCTCCTCCCGACAGTCTTTCCTCTAGTAACTGGGTGCATCTAAAACTGCAGGAGAAATAATACAGACGAAAATAATGCCTCAACTATTTAACTCCTTCCTTAAATGGAAACGTTTCAAATACTTCCTTCATTTATCTGTCCCAGCGGCGTATGAGAAAAATGGCTGTGGGCTCTGCCTGGTGCCACAGGGATGAGGGGACGCACATGGCTCGCTGCTCCTCTCTAAGGATCCCTTTGTTCTGCCCAGTCCCCGGGGCACATGTCCCATGCGAGGCAATGACAGTTTTTGTTATCGCGCAGACCTATCAGTTTCAGTGACAATCACTCCCTTTTCAAAAAAACATTATTTCTCATGATTGTCTGCCTCTTGGAAAATGTGGCCTTTAAAGCCCAGGGGGGGATGAAGGATGAAGGGGAGACAACGAATGTCCTGGCGACACAGCCGCTAAATGGCGTGTTGTGGGACGATCAGTCACTCAGCACAAGGGGCAGAACGCGGTGTATGGAAAGGAAAAGCAGTGCCTCCTGAGAGGGAGAGGGACCGTCCCTCCGTGTCTGGAGGAATAAAGGGAGTTGGGGGAGGTGGGGAACTCACTAATAACAACGTGGATTTTTTCCTTCCTTCCGAACTTAGCAGCACATGTGACTTCATGAAGCCAACAAGTTATGGGCATCTGATGCAAAATTCCCCCCAAAATGCTCCTTAGCAAAGACCACTGGGTAAACCATGTCACCACTAATTTCTGCAAATGCCTTGATTTAAGGCAGGCGCAGGCCCTGAAATTCACACCAGCTCTTTGTGTGCCGGAGTCACGCAGATACCAGACTTGGTGAGAAGAAACTGCATACTTCCTATTTTATTTCACCACGGCTCGACCTGCTTTTCCTCAGACTTAAAATCGTTTGCCAGGTCAAAATAAACTCTTCAGAATCCCAATGTGAAAAATGTACCTAACAATTCAATCCTTGTCATTTGGGAATTGGAAGAGAAAGCGCAGTAGAGTCTAATTAAATTATATAATAAGCAGCTTAACTTGTGGTTTCACTTTGGTTTCTGTTATTCTTATTATCATAAGCAATATAGCTGGCAAGAAACTATTGAAATATGCAAAGCAGAGATGACAAAACTGGAGGCTGTTTGGGTTTCTCACAAGCTTGCCTGTCAGAGCTCGGTTTTGCAAAGTCAAATCTAGAAGGGAGGTCAGCCAATTCCTATTTAATTCAAATTTTTCCTATGAGTTAGGAATAGGCTCTGTGTTTGACCTGTCTCCATTAGAGGCACAAATCAAAGGCTGTATGGATTTGCAAATCCTCAACTGTCAGGTTCTTTTTTGTGAAATGAAAACCAGCACAGGCTCAGGTGTGTGAAGCTGATCACAGGATCATGGGGCAGCTTTGCATCTCTGGGAGTTCTAAAACCACAATAGATGCAGTTCTGAGCACAGCACATCCTGCAGCTCCTTTGGACAAGTAGAGGACAGAACCTGGTGGAGCCTTCAGGCAGACATCCACCAGCAGGACATTTTCTGAGCAACAGCTTCTGCTTTGTCTAGCACAAATCTGTCAGTAGAAATGTACACCATGCTTTACCTGAGTAGTCAATAAAGCTGACTAGCCTGTACATACTAAGGGGTTCCCTGATGATACAAATGCCCATAGATTTGAGTAATCAAAACTTCCCAGAAGTTTGGTGTATGTGCTCAGCCCGCTACAGTAACAGGTTGCACTGCACACTGACATCTGAATCTGGATCTAGGGCTCTGGTTTGGCACTGTTTCTAGTTTTGAAAATTGTCTCATGCAAGCTCCAAATAAGAATAATTTCAGTCTGTTTAGTGGTCTGTAAATTCAAGTACCCCAAGAAGAGATGAATCACTCTGTTCTCTGCCCCAGGGGTCTGACTATTACAAACAATGACTGAAGTCATCAGCAAAAGACGAGGTCACAGGCTGAAAGAGAAAAATATGCTTTTTCATTTCTAGCATAAAAAAATTGAATGCATTATTTGAAAATGTCAGTGCATGAACTAGACTAAATGGAAGCAGACTAAGCTGTGCTCTGACATCTAGTGCTTCCTTCTCCACTCCTATTTTGTTTAATTTGATAGCTACTTACCAAGATACGCAAGCTCAAAAATTCAAAATAAGCTGCTTAAGAAAGTTACAACATTATCTATCTCTTGGTACTGTGAAATCTAATGACTGATGGTAGGGGTGAGATGGGAAAATTCTGCCCTCCAAGCTGGGCATTGCTTCTGTCTGCAGCTCTGAACAAGGTGTTAAAAGCATCAGCCCAGGCCTTTCTGTCACAGGGATGTTCCCCACAGTGCCGAGGTGCTCTGTACAAAGTGGTTGTTCCTTGGGAAGCCCTGCACAATTCACGGGGCTGGTCTTGAGTGCTGGACAAAGTGTGGGTTCACTGAAAGGCAATAACTTCAGAGCGTGCTGAAGGAGAGTTATTTACCACAGAAAACCACCTCCTAGGTGATGTCCAGATAGTCCCATAGGTTCTCAGGGTTGATTAACAGAAAAGTTTAAATCTATTGTACTTATTCATATGTAAATATATATGGATATATATAAAGACAGTCAATCTAATCATGGCAAATCCCTTCAAAATACTTCACAAATACCGTGAAGTGAAAGACAGAGATGGCATATACATACTACAGAGCAGCAGTAACTTGAAGTAATCCACAATAATAACAACATTTTTTACCTAGTAGGCAAATCAAATGTGACTCTTGGATTTTAAATCCCAAAAGGATATGAAAAACATCATCTTGGACGTACACATATTGTTTGCCAAACCTTCCTATTGTAACTCAAGGCCAAAGAAAGTGGAAATATATTCATTTATTTATTTATAATAAATTTATTTATTTATTTATATTTCTGTTTAATACGCGGCCCTCTACCTGTAAATGCATTAGATGCCTTTAATTGAGGCTTTACCCCATAAATAGGCAAAATCCAGCCTCGTTCATCGAGCTGTTACCCAAGACACAATAGCAGAGAACGCTCTGAAAATAAGCCTTAGATGAAACTTCAACCGCTTTGATGTGAATGTGTTTTGCCAGTGGCATTAACAGAGCCTGACCTGTGTGCCATGGAAGAACAGGAAGAATTATTGGAATTGACAAAGTAGTCTCCTTTCTCAGCTTCTCAGTGATCCCTTTTTAATACATAACCAAATCTTTTTACCTCATCAGTAGGGAAAATGCTTAAAAACAGGTGTTCACTAGGTATAATTACCTCCTGTAAATCCAAACATATAATAAAGGAAGCCTAAATCAAACATGTTCTACTCACAATGCTTTGTAAGTGAAACCCACCTTTAAAATACTTTCAATTAATGACAACTTTCACTTAAATGCCAAGAGTCTGAACTTGTTCTGAAACACATTCTTCATCACACAGCTGATAATATGGATGCTGAAGCAAAATTCAGATTTACAAAGCACTTTGGACCTTACCTGATGTTCTCTATCAAACAAACCACCATGAAGCCAGAAGGTGTTTGAGGAGAACAAAGGATTCAAAAACCACTTCATCCTTATTTACAAGACTAAACTACAAACAAACATCATCCAAACAGTACCCAGCTGATTGGGCTCATGATGCATAAATCAGAGCTTCATAATGAAAAGGAGAAGAGACAAGATGAAAACAATAAAACAACCAGAAGGAGTTGGTACTCTAAAATCAGCAAGCTTCACCCATGTTTAGGCACTGAGAAGCTTCCATTGCCTTCCGTAAATGCAAGGGCCTGTTGTCATGCTCTTGCTCTTGAGATTTGGGTGTATGCTTTTAAAAAGTGTGAAGATCCACTACTTATTTGTTGCTAGAATCATACTGCTGGTCAAGCATGACTGCTATTCTTTCCAGCAATAGTAATTCCCCACCTTTAGTTCATAAAAGAAAAAACCTCAGATGTGGAGGAGCCATAACATTTACCCTTAAAGGGAGACTGCAGTTTTTTTCCCTCCTCCATCTTTTTTCTTTAATAACTAGGACTATTGAAATCTTGCAGAGAAGATAGAAGGAAGCTGAAGAACATTTCTACGTAGGATAGAAATGCCAGCACTCACTTACAGTATCTGTAGGCACAATTACAATCGAACACCCATCCTGCGTATGTAGGCAATTGGCATGTTCCTTCCTGATACTGCTCTGCTTACTAAAGAGCTGCTCTTCTCTCAAAGATGAAATATTCTGCATAAATTTCCTACTTTTGGTGAGAATCTGTTTTGAAACAAAAGAGAGAAAAATAAATCACTCTACCTTTTACAACACAGCTTTTCATTTTCCTGGAAATAACTTTTTATTACAAAGTTTTCACTCTATGTTGCAACAGAAAATATTTATAAAACAAAACACAGGAAAAAAGCCACATCTATCACCTTGTTCTCTGAACTTCCATTTCTGAGAAATCCTTTGGATTTTGTGCTATTCTGAAATAATTGTGTTTTACATTTTGAAATTTTGTCTCAAGACTGGCTTTGTCTCACCCCCTACCTTTGTTTCTCTGGCTGCTTATCCTATTTATCCTACACCTTTAGGAGTCAGATATGTGTCTCTTTCAATCAGCAGATGAACTGTGGTTGGAGAAGACAGCTGCAGGTCTAGTGGGCAACCAATTGTGTCAGTGGTAAAAAGTCAGCCTTTGGGAGTTTTCTTCTTTCCTCAAGTTTACTAGGTAAGTGAAAACATGAGCAAGAAAGCATTTAGTTTGTCTGAGGTTCCTTTTAGGATCTGTACTGAAAGATTCTGGGAAAAAAATAAAACGCACACACAAAAAAGTGGCAGAAATCTTCCCTTTTGAAGTTCAGCTGAGCCCAACATCCCATTATTAGGGGTGAATTTGGCCCATCCTGCCCGCCAGCTGTACCTGCTACACCTTGGAGCATGTATTAAACCTTTGATTTAGTATTTAAATGATACCCATCCTGTTAAATGTAAATTGAATGCATGCTTACACTTTAAGACAATTTAAAGTGTCACCATTAGAGCTTTACTGTGACATTTCATGAACTCATAGTCATGTCTTCCCACTTATAATGCCAAGCTGAACTGACTGGGCTAAATCCAGCTGTGTGGTAACCAAACACTCCAATCCTGCTGTCAGAGAAGTTATACCCATGTATGCTAGGGCTCATTCCAGGTTTTCGTTATCTGGCATAATTTATGTGAAAAAGCAGCTGAGAATAGCAACATTTCAGCTGTTAAACACACTATAGGCACAACGTTCCCTAGGAACATACGTTGGCTTATTTCCTTTGACTACAATGGAAATACCTTGATTCGTGCTGGATGGGGACCCAGCCCTAGCTGAAAGCAAAGATAAAGAAACTCTCTTTAAACTAAATTGCTCTTGGAGACTGATGACATAATTAATAGCAATTAATATGCTAACATATAATATACTGACAATATAAGCTAACAACACAAAGCAAAGGTTTTGGATTCAAGAAGACATTCTTAGGGTGAAATGACTGTCCTTCTGCTCATTTCTGAGCAAGGCTGAGCATGAAGCACTGATCCTTATTGGGCACCTGGGCCCTAGAGCCCATATTGCAAGGTAGTTAGGAACACAAAGATGCAGATTGGTGATTATCTTATAGCTGTTTTCTTTCTTGATGTCTTTGAATCGAAGAGGTGTCTGTTAGTATACAACCCATTGTTAGGCAACAGGATGCCTGTGGAAATCAGACTCTGCAGTAATTCAGATAAGAACAAAACCATCAGTGGTATCAGTGGTATCAACTATAATGGGAATAAATTATTAGCACAAGCAGGCAGTTCTCTGTGGAGCTCATCTTCCGCTATGCGCAGTCTTCCCCCTCAGCAGCCCTCCCTGTGGCCTCCTCCTGCCACAGCTCACACTGCTCCTTGGAGGAATCAACAGCTCTGCTTGCAACCCCCAGCAGTCCCCCCATTGCAAAACAGGTGGTGTGTCTGGTTTTGTGAGCATCCATCATGCAGCGATGCCCACAGGGGGTAATCAGAAGGAAGGAGAAGTTTCAGATCTGCTTCCTCAGGTGCTGCCTCAAGTTACAGACTCCACTGATACAAGCACCATAGTACCCAAAAGTAAGCTGTGCTCTTTCTTAGTTAATACACTGAATTGATCTGAAATATATTTGGGATAACATTTGCACCAGCATTTAATATTGGAAGTCAGCATGTATTATGAAGTTTTAGTGTGTTAATTTCCCTCACCTTGGACTCCTTACAGTGAAGGAAGAAAAGGTGTTTTTCAATGTTGAGTGTTTTAAATAAAATGCATTCTTTGTTGTCAACATCTAGAGCTGGTAAATTGACAAATTCATCATCTCATTATGATCCCTGCACCTGTTCCAGTTTGCAGGCTGTGGTGTGGTTTAGCTCATGTATGGTGTGTGCATCTGTTTAACAGGGACAGTTAGCTGGCAGAATTTGTTTATAAACCCAGTGAAGAGCTAAATGAGGTAAAATGCATTATCTTACATGTTAATTGTATTTCATTGCAGATAAACATTTATTAAAGATGCAGACGGCAAACCATACATTCTAATTGTGTTTGCACCCATTCCTGGTTTTACCCTGCTTTCCAGAATTTCTTTTCCCGTCATATTTCAGCACTTCAAGATGCAGCCTGAGACATCCCTACAGGAGCTCCTCCTGGCAGTGCCCAGGCACACACAAACATGTCTGCATGCAGGAGCAGGGCAAAGAGCTAACTGGAGCAATGTTAGAGGGATGTTGCCATGTCCTCCTGTCTTGCAAACGTCCATGAAGAGATACAAATTTCTGGGAATCTGAGTATCACTTTGAAATGACTTCATGACATGTTTCTGGGGGTCAGCTTCCCTGGGAGCAGTGCTCCCCAGCAGCACAACAGGAGCAGGACTCGTGATACTCAGCAAAGAGTACCTATGGGCCCAATTCCCCACAAACAAAATTTGGTGGTGGCTGTTACTGCCAGACTACGTTTTCTCAGACCTTTAATGATCTGAAGATAAGGTGACAGAGGGACTCAGGAGCAGGAATCTGTACTGCTTGGTGGTTTGAGAGCCAAAAACCTGAGCAGCACTTGGGAAGCCTGAGGTCCAGTGGAGAATTAAACCCAGCTCTTTGAGTCCTTGTCCTGCAATGTAACACAGGAACCTCCTCCTTCCATTTCTGTCCACCTGGGTGCAAATTTGGTCTCTGCAGGATGTGTTATTATCTGATCCCAAGCTTGTTGCTACAGTAGAAGGATGGCTGGTTCTTCTGCATAGGAGAAATCCCTCCTTAGTCCCTTACCACCTGAAGCCCTCCAGAGTCAAACCAACCTGTTGCCTGGTCCTGAATTAGAAAAAAAATATGCACCCCTTGAGGACAAGGGCTCAGTTTGGAGGATGGAGAAGTAAAGCAGAGTGGACCTGCTGCAGAGGAGCTGCTAAAAACAAGCTAGCACCATATCTGTCTACATTCCCCATTTTAAGACAAAAACAGCAACAACTTCAGATCTTGTTCCCCTGATGCTGCTGAAGAAGATACGCCTACAATTAAATTGTTGGCTTCTTGTCGTCATGTTTCATAACCAAAAACACACAGGGAAATTTCAGAAGATGGAGCTGTGCAAATGACTCAGTGATCATTATGGGCCCCTTCCAACTTGGGACATTCTATGATTCTATGAAATGTGTCTAAAGGCAGCAAAGCAATCCCATTTCCTCACTGGAGGCACTGCTGGGGCTCACCTGCCAGTGACCAACCATTCCAGATCCTTCCTGGAGGTGAAACCAAGTCCCAACACGTCATAGGCACCAGAGATCAAATGGGAGATGAAAGGTCAGACCTCTGCGAAAGTGTGAGTATGGGTCAGCCTCTGAGGGGAAAGAAAAACAGCATTATTGGAGCAAGAAGGGTACTGAGAATGAATGATACTCTGGCCAGGGAGAGGAGGACTGAAGGATAAATCTAACGGGCTGGGAAGCTATATAGCACATGGCTCTCATCCGCTCTGCTCTTTGCCTCGTATACAAAAGAGGTTGCAGAATTAGATTCCCTAATCCAAATACTTTAGGACTCATTCTCTAATTTCCCTTAGAAATTCATTAGTTTTTTTTTTTTTTAAAGACTGGTAATGCTGCTTGCATTTTTTGGTTATGGGAAGATTAAATGAAGGAAATCTTTGCCTAGAATAATCATCCTTACTTAACCTAAATTTATTCCATTCCTGTGCAACTTTGAAAAAGAGCAGCTTTTTGGTCCCTGAAGCCACACTGAAGTAAAGCTCAACAGTTTTCTAAAATATTGCCATATGAGTAGAAATATTCAGTACTGAGGAAGTGATGTGGTGCAGGAATAAAAGGTTGTTTGTGAGCACTGGCTGCCACCAGCAGTGCCACCAGTCTGACAAGAAACTGATAAAAGTACTTTCTGAATGTCTTCCAAAACTTGGCAGAGATGCTTAATGCTTTTTACGCTTAAGCTCTTGAAAGTTTACCAGAGAAACATGGCTTTACTGTTGTGCCAGTGTCCTCCACACAAGCACGCATCTATAGCAGGAGGAAACCTGACACTGAATACAAGAAAATACTAACATTTAACATGTGCAGATTAAGTGCAAATGCTTGGGTACATGTTACTGTTTTGCACTCCAATTTCTCACCTGTAACACATAAATAACTTGAATCATGAGTTGGACTTATGCTCCAGGTTGCTCTGCAAATTTGTTATTTCTCAGTGTCAGTAAGACTTGCTCTTCCTTTTCTTTCCTTCCTTCCTTCCTTTCTTCCTTCCTTGTATATCCCCTCCCCTATTTTTCCTTCCCAGTTGTACCGTTTTAATTTTAATTCAGAGCTCAGAGAATTTTGGTTTCAATTCAATGCAATTCTCTAGACAATGTTGCTGATGCTGCTGAGGCCTTTATGCCTTAAAGTACAGCATCTCTGTTTGCTCAGGTTGGATATTAGGAAAAATTTCATCTCCAAAACAGTGGGGAGGCTCTGGCGTGAGCTGCCATGGTAAGTGATGGAGCCATGGTCCCTGGAGGCATTCAAGAAACGTGTAGATGTGGCAGTGAGGAACACAGTCAGTGGTCATGGTGGGGATGAGTTGGTGGTTGGGCTAGGTGATCTTAGTGTCCTTTTCCAACTGTAATGGTTCTATGACCTTATTATCTGAACACTCCAGACCCCCCAAAATTGTGTTCATAAAAATTAAAAGAAAATACATGGAGGTAGGGCCAGAACAAAGTCCTATAACATGTGTTTCAACCTGGATGTCTTGAAGTAAAAACCTGCTGTAGTCAATAAGTCCCAACAGTGTACTGTAATGGGCAAAACCCTACTTCTTAAAATGTATTAAAATGGAGAATGAAATTCTGGCCCTGCAGTGTCAGCAATAAAGCTCCTCTTGTTTTACTCCATGTGTACATAGATCTACCTTATCCTCTATGGTATTTCCAGCCTACATGCAGTTCAACACACACACAGTAGTAAATCTGATTTGATGTGGCTGCCAGTCTATTAGCACTCCCAGCTGCCTGGAAATACCAGCCAGACATGGGAAATACTACAAATCTGCCAAGGCACAATTTCTGAACAGAAGAAGAGGTACTGGGGTTGCCCTGAAGTATAATATATATTCCCAAGCTGCTTGACTTTGTCTTTGTAGAGAGCCTCGCACCTTGGACCTACTTATGGCTTACACACAATTTAAGCATGGTGCTTTTTTTGAAGTAATGGCAGAAATGTGATGCATTGTAAAATGTCCATATGTGTCCTGTGAAGCAAACAACCTCCCTTGATTCTAGCAAGTCCTCAATCCTGCCAAAATGTGGAGTGAAGCAGCACCAGTCCTGCCTGATCAGAGGGACATTCCTCCTGGGTTTCTGTGCTTTGTTGAAATTCTCCAAAATTAATAAGCAGCATTACCCAGATCCAAAATCCAGGAGAAAAATGATAAAGTGATTCCTTGTTCTACCTGATCAGCAAACAGGCAGGGACAGGCATAGCTGCTGGGGAACCAAGGTGTGCCCATGCCCATGCAGGATCTTGGTTTTGTACTTGCTGCTTTGAGGTCTGACTCTCATGCCTGGGGGACCTGTGAGCACTGCGGTCACACAGGGCTGCTCCAGAAACAGGAGAAGGGGACCATGAGCAGCAGGAGCAGGCAAAGTTTGCTTTCTCCATCTGTTTTGTATTGAGAGAGCTATTACTGAGTAAAGTCAGCTGAGACATCCCAAGTCATTGCAGCCTGAATATTTAAGCTAGACTATAAATATCTGAATTTACTTTTTTTTTTCTTTAATGGTGATTATTATTTATGCTTTCTTCCTCTTTACTCTCCTTTGATTTAGTAGCATGAGGAGGTTTGTATCACTTCAGCATTGGAAGCAGCTGTTAGCCCCACTGCAGATAGCTCCTCGTGGCTTAGGTACTTTGGGATTGCACTGTCCATCTCCCCTCTGTGCTGTGACCCCAGGTGGCTCAGAAGTACTTTGGGTCAAACTTATTATATACCATTCACCATCCCAATAAACAAGTAGCGTGTTGTCACATTTGGAGTGCTGCGTATTTTTCTAGTAATTATGTCTTATTATATATTTACCATTCAGAAAATGCAGGTGTGGGCTGTTGAACTGGGGCCAATAAGAATTCGCCGAACTGGCAGCAATTCCTCAGTGAGTCATGTTTCACTGTCTGTTGGTTTTATAACTGTTTTCACTACTAATTTAGCTCTGCGATGCAATATGCAATTAGTCCTATTATGGAAGCAGCTGTATTCAGTTTTACAATGGCACTTTCCCCTTTGGCTTGTACCAGAGCCTGTTGTGGTTCTGCTGATTTGATGACTGAAGTTGTAAAGTGGTATCTGGATGAGCCACAGTGAGCCATGAGCCTCATGCAAATATGATTCTTGCTTATACACCACTGCTCTAATGCTATTTCTTACAGCCCAATTAGAAATGCGGTCACAGAGAAAGCTGTTTCTTGCTACAGTAAGTAGTATTGTCATGCAGCGATTTGTTGCCACGCTGGTATCACCTCTGGAGTCTTGCTGCTTATTATAAATAACATTTGTCAGGCAGAATGTGCAAGCAATAAGCTTCTGCTTGGAAATTAGCTCTTGCAGGCTTCAAAAATCAGTTCCTGGGCCACAGTGCAGCCCTGAGGCTGAAAAGGGACCAAAAGAGAATGGACCCTGAGCCACCAGCTCCATTATTGCCTATGTCCAGCACTTGGAGGAAGAATGCTGGCAAGTCTGTGTCTCCAAATCTGTGACATCTGAACAGCAGAGAAGTAAATAAAAATATCAGTCATGCTAGCTAACTGTCTTTACTGTCAATGAGGATGTGAGAAATATCCAGTACATATTGTGCATTAGTTTAATCCATATTAAAGCAACTCTATTAAAAGAGCAGGGTTTTGAGAAACTGCTGAGAACATTCACTACATTCTTCTACTGTGTTATTACCCATTTTCACACCCCTACATATGTTATGGTTTTGTTGCATGTCACACAAAATGGTAATTTGGTTGTGAAAAAATGAGAAATCATGACATTTCACATGTGTTTTCAGTAAAGCAACAATTTTCCTTGTAACGGGCCCCAGTTTTCTTACTCAGAAATAGGGCTATTTACAATGAAAACGTTCCTGTTGTGGTGGAGTAATGACACGAAGAAAGGAACCAGGCTGAACACTGTGCAGAAAAGTTAAAACGCCGACATTTCAAGTGCTTTGAATTTCAGGTGAGCATGTTGCAGTCTCTCAAACACTGCCCCGCTGACTGGAGCACACCGGCAAAGGAGCTGGCCCTAGCCAAGCCTGTCCACTTGCTAAGATTGTTCCTGACCACTGTTGCCTGCAGTTATCATTCTGGTCAGACTATTACAGTAGAAGCTATTTTCCAGGAACTTTTCATGATGAGAAACAAAGGAGCTCTCTGCTCTGCAGAGAAAAGCCATTTGGGAGAGCTGGACCGGCTGAGAGTTGGTCATTTGCCCAGACCTTATCATTTTCTATCCAGAGGCTGGCTTTATGCTAGAGTAAACAGCTGGAGCTACGCACCATATTTCATCCAAAGCATGTAAAACAATAATGAACTTTATGGTTCTACAAAGATTTGCAAAATTATTCCCAGGTCTAAAGTTTAATTGTTTAATGTCACCAAATGACTTTGCAATAACTGAGCACAGTGGAGTGGCAGAAGTTAATCACTTGACTGAAGTGAATTAAGATTTTCTAAAGCTACATTTATCACTGTAATTTCAGGCTAATTTCATTTTCCATTCATAAAATATGATTTCAGTTTCTGTATCTCTATGAGCTGTGGAAAAGGAACGTGGCTGTTTTATAAAGCATGTTTTTGTCAAACAATGTCAAAGGTGATGTATATACTGATAACCGGAAAAGGCTAAGCTTATCTTGGCATCTTCAATTGGCATTGCACGTGCCTTAGAACTGAAGTCCATGTGCTGTTGAAGACTTCTCTTTTGAATCTCAATGGGCCAAATTTTCAAAGCATTAGCTTTGATTTATCTGTTTTTCCAGTCTCCTGTCAGTAGGCAAACACAATGTCAGCCATGCTAAAAGCAGGAGCCAGTTGGGACAGCATTGCTCAAAGCCAAGCCATGAACCAAAAGAGCTGTCCCCAAGGGCTGTCCGCTTTCTGATCCTTCAGACACCAGAGAGGACGAAGGAGGCAAAGCTGGCTCACTGTCCTCCTCAGACATATCACACACCCAACGCTTGCCTATCAGGACAGGGAGCTCAGCTGAGTCCTGGTCTGCCTGAAGGCTCAAGGAGAGTCTCCCAGAGCCAGGGTGAAGCTTCCAGGTGGACTAGAGGGAAAGAGAATACCCATTCCTTTCTCAAACATGCTTCAAGTTCACCATCAACATAGTTAGCTGCAGATGGTCACACAGTGTCTGGCAACTCGGTAAATGGTAGGTTTTGACATTTATTCTTTGCACAAATGCATGAAGAATGAATGAATTAAAAATTTCTCCAAGAGTGAACTGTACCAAACTCTGGACCAAAATCTGTAAAGCACTGAACCCTCTCCTCATCTTCTGATGTGGCTGAGCACTTAGCATCCACAGTCTTTTTCACCTTGCAGCGCTGACGTACAAATAGACAAAGCTGCTCATGATGACAACATTTCTGCAAAGTTTCCCAGAGATCTAATAGCTCAGCTAAAACTGGGACCCGTATCAGTGTAGCTATTTGGCATTTTTGTAATTTATATGGAAATTAGGCCATCTTCTACTACCATTTTCTTTCTCTCCCTCTTGCATAATCCCCTTTCCCTTGAAGAAGGCAAAATATATTACTTACCTTTTTTCGTTAGTAACGAAGATCCAATGGTTAGTTCTGCTATGGTTGCACCCATACAACAGCTTGCACATTCCCACTAATCAGAGTATGTACTCAGGCTGTGGACACATGCTGTCCTGGTCTGAAATTACTTCCAGGTTAGGCCATTGCTGCCTGCTCATTTCCCATGCTTTCTCTCCTTCACATTTTATAGGTTTGTTAAAAATTAGCCACAAATCCAGCCTAATTTTAGTGTCCTTTTTATTCATTTGTTCCAACTGTTGTACTCCCCTGAACTCTTCCTCTCATACAAGTACAATTTATTCCCACACGTGGCAGGCATGCTCATGAATTATTTATGTTGCTTTGATAACTTATACTTTGAAAATAATGAGGAAAGCAAATGTTTCCAGTGTAGAAGTCATAACAAGCAAGAAATCCAGCGAAGCTACTGGGCAAGAAGGTGGTAAAATGCCCCAAGTTAAAAAAATATACCTTTTCAATGTCCAAAGAAACATCGCAAAAGTCATTCAAAGCAAGCACCTATCCTCAGAAACGGTGCTATTCAGCTCAAATTAGGAACCAATATCTTGCAATGACCAAAGAAGCTCTCATTTCTCCAGTTTGCATCCTGCACATGGGAAAAAATTTTGGCAGGCTGAGGGTTGAATACATATACAGCTGTCTCATCTATTGCACCTGACGCACGTTCTGGACAAAGGTTGTGTGGGATAAACCAATGACAGCTTTTCCATCTACTTGCAAGCAGGGAGAAACTTCCCTACTTCCCCTCACAAATTAGAAAGACTGAGGTCTGCTGAGAGGAAGAAAATTGTCTATATACACCAGGGGAAAACACGCTATGCGATACAGCTTCTGGGTGCTTTGGTCTTACATCACACTGAGAGAAAGAGTTAGGCATTGCTTTTGCTTCCTGAACACAGACCACCCCACAAAGCAGGGGATGCAATATCTAATGAAGTAGTTCATTTAGGCAGAAATTTGGTAAAAGTCTGAGAAAATTGTTCAATCATTTTCAAGTGTTAAACAAAAAAGAAACGAGCAGGAAAGGATATGCTATCTCAGCAAAGGGGAGAGGAATGTAACAAAATAATGACTTGTTTTACACAGACTTCACCCCTCGTTTGTGCAGAAGTGGTAGGAAGCAAAGCTTCCTGAAGGCAGTGTAATGTTAGCAGCCTGGAGTGTGAGGAATCAGCCATTTCACCCCGTGTACTGACTGCTGGGGCTTTGAGCAAGGCAATCAGCCCATGGGCCAATATTCCTGGCAGAAGGGGCCATGCGGCCTAGCATCAGTACTGCCTGCATGTACTGCCTGACAAAATGTCTCATGTGACACTTTTGTCACCAGGGCTACTGAGCTGGATTAGATCAGTGTAGATGTACGTTCCACGGGTTGTCATAGCAACGAGAAACTAGGCAGGTGGAAAATGGCTCCCACCTATCCTCCCCAGACTTCATGGGGCTGTGTGGGATGGAGCTGGGGGCTCAAGGCCTTTGAGGCCTGGCAGGTGAGGCCTGGAAGATGGCCCTGCCTGCGGGAGCCTGTGCGCCCCTGTGCCTGGGCAGCTCTGAATCCCAAGACCCAGAGACCTCCGGTCTCTTCTTCCTTTTCCTCAATAGGTTTAAGCTTGGCATTTCTCTGCTTTGCGATAGATGTGCAAGAAGAAAAAACACTGAAATACATCAGGAAACTGATTATTCTAAGGTTTCTGATGTAATTCAGAATGCTTGGTAAATGTGATAGAAAAAAAAAAGTAAGCTAAATATTCTAAAAGCATAATCCAATGCAGATTTGCAGTCTCTATGCTTTATGCACTAGGCTGCACAAAAAGAAAAGGAAACTCCATTCAAAATGAAGATTCCTAATTAGAGATTTTACTTTTTTCCTTGGAACATTTTGACATTTTCTTTTTGCTGTCCTGCAGCAGAGTTCTTTGAGACAGCCTGGTCTTCCACCAAAGCCAAGTAGTGAGAACTACCAAGCACTGTTTTTCCTGGAGCCAAGTGACATAATGCTCAGCTGCACAGCCTAGGCAGGCTGTATTGCCCAAAGACCATCAGTCTTTTATTTGTTCTGTATTGATTTGACAGATTGTCTGTCCCAACCTACTCCTTTCTCCTTACATGTTTTCCAGAGCCAAATACTATATTGAACAGGTTTCCGTGCTGTTTAAAAAAATTGTATTTTTCCACAAAATCAGTCCCTCCCAGTTTTAAAACCCATCTGCCAAAAAACGTCACCCAAATATCTTGTTTCTTCCTATTGTTGATTTTGGAAACTGTTGGATCCTTTGGCTGTAGTTAAGTATCCTTAAAGAAATCAGCTGGAGAAAGAAAAATGTCAGCGCAAATAGTTTAAGCCTGGCAAAATGATAAGCAAATGAAAACAGCCTTATTAAGTTTGGGAAGCCCAACAGTTGTGTGATAGCTTGATATCCATACTAGATCTTCCACTCATCTAAAGGAAAAACTGATAAGAATTCGGGAAATAAACTTTATATGCTGTTGCTAAAGTTAATGAAGAAAGACAGGAGGCCCCCCTCTAAAGAAAGGAAAAGTCGAGTTACAGGAAAAGGAAATAGGTGCTGGAACAAACTCTTCAGTTGTATAGTTGCATCAGTTTGGAGGTGTTCAAAACAAGGCTGATATAAAAGGTCACTATAACTGTTCCTTACCAGGGTTTGGACTAGGTGACCTGAAAGGTCTTTGCCAAAGCTATTATCATTGGTACTGTGATACCTTTATAAGACAGCTTTTGTACTCCAATAACTCAAAAATTGATGTTCTTTCCAGAATGACATTTCAGAACCTGTAAATCCTAAAATGGACTAATGGCTTTGACTTTTTGGGGTAGAAGATTGGTCTTAAAAGTAAAGGACTAGCTTGTGCTCAAAACTTCTGAGCCTTTATTTGTTGGGTGAGAAATGGTTCACACACTTCCCCTATCAATAATGATGGTTCAGAAGATGTCATTAAAGTTGAGAAGGTCAACAGTCTGTGAACCACAATTTAAGTAAATGGGCTTTGAGAGAAAGCCTTTGAGCCAGCCCATGCCATGGTGGTCTGACATTAACTAGATAGATACATTTCTTTGGAGATTCAAGGGATATTCAGATATTTTCTCACAAATTTGAACTCATCTTATGGATTATGGTATTTTTACAATTTTTTTTTTTTTTTTTTAATGGAGGCTAACATTCACATATACAATTTCTTGGCTTGAAAGAGGATGTTTCTTTCTGCACAGAAGAGAATCAAAAAAGATAAGAAATGGTAAAAGCAAACATGATTGCAATCTCTCAATGTTACTTTTCTCTCTAGTGCTACTGGCTCTAATGTTGGTTTTAATTACATTTAAGACTAATGTACATCACTTGAGACAGCTCCTGAGTCTTACTCTGCAAGTCCCTTAGCAATTCCTCAGTGCTATTTCTTGAGAACACCTGAGAAAATGAAGAGTTGCTCAGTGTCTCAATCATCATGTAGGTTGTATCAGAATAATGATATTTTTCTCTCGTCATTACAAGTGATCAAATAAAGACAAGATTGTACGATACTGGTTTGTATACAGATTGTAAAAAATAAAACAAGTTTAAAGAAAAAACAGGTGTGGATTTAGTGCGCACACTGTACTTTAGCAGCAGCAAAACAGAGCTCCATCCAGCTCATGGTGGCATATGGCCCAGAGCAAATAGCAGCTGTATAAAATTTGTGTGTATTTTTGTACAGTTCCTTTGACCTGAATATTTGTCTTGTGGAATTTCAGACAGAATCAAAAGCTGTATTTGCTGTCAAGGTAGGCATACCACGCGTACCCAACTACCTAATCCTGCATTCCTTGTGCATTCCAGGTACCCACAAAGTCAATGAGAATTTGAGATGCAGAATGAATACAGGGCCAGGCACATCATTTGAATATTTTAAGGAATGTTCTTGGATTTTTACAGTTGATGTCATGTTTTCTACCCCATCAATATGGATTAACAATGGTCCAGAACAGCAGGAACTCATTTCTTATTCATATATGCTAATTGCATGGTGCTGGATAGCAGCGATTTCTTCCTAAACTTAAAGTTTGTGTGGGGATTTTTTTTTTTTTTCAGCTAACAGAATAGAGAAAGGATGTGACTATGAAGCAGAGAAGTGAAGAGGATTTAACACAAACACTGAAATACTCCATACCTCTAAACATGTACCCCATACTTTAAAAAGATTTTATACAATTCACATGGATATAACCCATCCTTCCTTAATCTGAACCCCAGCTGACTTTGAGGTAAGACTGTAAATCCTGTAGTATATTTTTCTTCATTGTTTCAATACGTTATTTCATTTTTTGAAATCTCTGTGGAAGTAATTCATTAATAGTTTCCTAGTTTCATAGCACCACAGTATCCGGTATCTTAGAACAATGCATGAAGTAGTATAATCACTTGGTGCGTGAGACAGAAGTATATATAAAACATGCTCTATCTTCTTAATAACAATTCTAGATCTAATGTTTCATATTAATATACATTTATTTTGCAAAAGACCTGGTCCAAAGGTGTCCTGTCTTTGCAGTAAAAGATGGTATGTTGTGAGATACCGGTCCTTTACTTCTGCTAATCTTGGCTGGCTTCTGATGTGCTGGATAGGACTGCTAGCTCTGATGCAAATATTTTTGCTGTTATTGCCTAGTTTTGAGAAAACAGATGGAAGTAGAGTTGTTTCAACTGGGATAGGCCTTCAGCAAAGATGTTTTTAAAAAATTGCATTTTTTTCTAATGCTTTTTGATTTCCTAATTTGCCTGTCTCTATCCAACTGATCTAAAGACTTAACGGAACTCAGGAGTCTATGGACAGATGAGCATGGAACAGTGTTATTTATGTTTTCAGACAATGCACACAACAAATCTGTTTTTCTCTCCTAGTTACCAATGCCAACTAGAAACATCTATCATCATTTTATAGGTCATCACATCATCATATGGATATAGAATCTGTTTTTCACAAGCTCTTTGATTAGATTACTAGTATTAGATTATGGGGGCTTTGCTGATGCTAAAAGCCTATTTACTTATAATTATGAAAATAGCACCAGCAAGCTATGGCCTCTTTCCTCTTTTTCTCTGCATGCTCTGAATTCAAGGTGCTTTCTAGTCATCTGTTCATCTTTGAGTGCTGTTATATGACATCTATTGCCTTGGTGTCCAACCACCAGCATTCACAGCAGACACTGGAAATTTGGCAGCAGCTGTGGCCTGTGAGTATCTCAGCTGTAAGCAGGGAAGGCAATTGCATTCGTATTGAAAAATCCCAATACATTTAAAGGCAGGCAGGGGACCTTGTTTTGAAAACCCAATGAGACCACGGGGTCTGGGAAGAAATCCATCCTTCCACTTCACCACAGCTCTACCATGCTACACTCAGCAGAGCAGTGGCTCAGTGACTGGGGCACCCCGATCCCCTGCCTCATTCCACTCCTTGTGGGAGGCAGCAGGAGCAATGAGATGGACGCTGGCCAGCCTTCTCCTGTATGCCTGGGAAATCTGCCACTGGAGGAAAATCCACAGCAGGAGCCTGCCATGTATTGTCTGCTCGTGCACTGCACGGCATGACGTTGGCATAGGAATCAAAGCAGGGTAGAAGGTCTGTCATAATACATGATTTTAAAACTAGAAAAACAAAGGGACCAATGCTTTTTTAGTATACGTTTTGCCTTATAGATGGAGACAAAGAGGAGGGGAAAAGACAGTGTTTAAAAGGAAGAAAATGTATTTATCTCTCACATAAGAAACATCTCCTCATATGACAGCAAGGAGAATAATATTATCTTTTGCTCTACTAAATAATCAGAACAACAATTGTAAACACAATTGGACTTTCAAGCAAGAATGAGATGAGAATGCCAAATCTACCACAGCAGCTCAATAGCACCAGCACCTGGTAACGCTGTCTCTTTCTGTTTGCAAATGAGCGTTTGTCTATCTGTATGTAGAGCATTTATATCTAATTCTGTCAATTTGGATTGTAGATATTGCATTTTCCTAGAATTAAAGCAACTCCCCTTATAACTTCTGAGAGATTATTAGGTGTGATTTTCAAAAATATCGAGCTTTTATATATAACTCCTTTTGACTTGACTGAGAGCTAAACTAGTTGAGGATCAGGCACATCTGAAAATCATATCCACCTTTTTGAAGACACAAAGTGCATTTTGTATTGACATAATAGTACATCTCATTCCAAGTTTTTCACAAACAGTTGAAATATAAGTTCCATATCATGCCTAAAATGCACGTATTTAGCATATTCAAGCAACAAAATAGTAATCCAGAGAAAACCAAATGTCTTTTTCCAACTCCTTGCTCAATTTTGCCTTTACTCCATTCAGTCTGTCCAAGATTGCATGTCCAATAACCTATTCTGTATCAAATATCTGTAGCTTCTGTTCCCTCCTTAGTCATCACTTAGCCTCTTCTGACACCACCTGACCCGTATGCTAAAAACCTTGTTCATTTATCTCTCGTTCTTATCGTTTTGGTGCCTTCTTTTCTTCCAGGGTTTCATTCAGACCATGCAGCTCTTGCCCCTTGTCATGGGCAGAATTTGCAGTCGTCTTCTTTCATTATACAAATTCAAATATTAATCTAGTTCTCCAGATCCATTTCAGTGAATGCAGTGCTCTTTAAAAGCAGTATTGTTAGTAAAGCATTTGTGTATCTTGAGTGCAAATCTTTCAATTTAAAATTAGGAAAAGCCCAGATAAATTGTTGGGAAAAGAATGTGAATTGCTTTGCTTATTTCACCTGCAAATATTTCAACTCAGCACATTGATATACAAAATATTACTATAGTTTTGTTTGCATCACATACAAAAGCATCTAACATTTCTGAAAGCCTAGGAAACTCGGGGACTTTTTTCTTCGTTGCCCAGGTGTCTGCATATTTGATACTTTGGGGGAAATAAAACACATTCCCAGATCTGTTATAAGAACATTTTGACAGAAAATTTTTTTTCTTTTTTTTTCCTATGGAATTTTGAAGCTTGGTGTTTGTGGTGTTATAATTATATTCAAGATATAGTTAGTCTTTAGCACTTAAAAAATGTCAGCTGCCTGTCAAGTGTTTCTGTTCACAGACATTCTTTCTGGTGCATCCTACAGGGGTACCTGCTATGACTTTGGTTCTGAGAACTCAACGCTGAGCACTCCTGATCTCCTCTGCTCATAGACAGAGCCATTTCTGTCATGACAGAATGGCCCTGCTTCTGATTCACTATCAGCTTTTATAAAGGTTTGCAACTTGTTGGTGCTTCTACTGCTTGTCAAGCACAAATGCCTTACGGTGGCCTTATGAATTACAGTGAACTCTGACCTTTTGAATATAAAACAGCTTTATGAAGCAGGGAAGGATCCGAAGCCTCCATCTGTGGCAAAGCAACACTCCAATCTACATTGGGAACAAAGGATTTGATATTTCCTCTGTGTATGTTCATTGAGCAAGAAGGGCAAGTGGGCTATCAATCTCTGCTTCTCCTCAGGAGGATCAGTGTGTGGAAGGGGGCATTTTCTGCCAAGTTTGAGTCTGTCAGGTAAGGAATTGGTGATGACCTTAAATTTCTGAAAGATCCTCTGGGCACCTGTTACCCCTTGGAAACAACCTCACCACCCACTCCTTTAAGAGTATATTAGAATGTTTTTTTTGGATCCGGATGATTGCTTGACTCTTCCTTCTGATAAAAAAAGAAAAGAATTCCCTAGAAAGAGATAGTAATACCAAGAGAAACCTGCTGCTTCTGCTGTGATAGGTTCTCTTTCATTTATGTGAAAATAAAAACTCTAAAGAATGTCAGAAGTGGCTTTTCTTTAGAAAAAATGTCTCATTTCTTCCCAAAAGGACATTTACATCCAAAGGCCAGCCAGCCAGCCCCAAATATAATTTTACAAATTGTTACATCTACTTTTAGACACAAATCCTTTGATGTTCTCAGTGGGGTTCTACATGAAGGAAAAGGTTCATTTATGGGAGTCTAATTATAAGAAAAGAGCTCTAACTTGAAAATACAGCACCTGCCATCTCAGTATAGTGTTAGATGGTTGGCAAAGTTCTGAAAGCAAGTTTTGTGGAACATCAGGACTAGATTTTTAGATAATGACTCTCCGTCTCCAGCTGACATCAGCTGGAATTCCTTGTTCTTGAGACTACCAGGAAGTAGAGCTTTTATGCCTTGCTTTACATATCACCCATTTTAGAATATTTTCCCAGGGAAGCTGAGTGTTTTCCATAAAAAGAAAAACTCTACTGCAACTTTTACTCAATTTCAATATTTGTCAAAAAAAGTAGTCTTCTTCCTCCAAATAACTGAGTTAAGGTTTGCAGCCAAAGTTTGACATCTTGAGTTTAATGTAATCAAAGTGCACAAGAAAACTTGCACATAATTTAGACATCGAAAGCACTTGTTTAAAAAGGAAGAGTAGGTTTAATTGAGCATACAGCCATGTCAACTTGTCACTCCTGGAGCAGGTAGTGTCGCTGTGGATGTCTGACTAAATCCTGAATTTTCAGGGGAAAGGGACTAATCCAGCATTGTTCTGACACCTAATGACCCAATGGAAAATGGAGGACATTTGGGATTCACAATATGTTCAAGCCTGGTGAGGCATGAGAGCAGAAATAGTAAAGTTTTATCCGTTTGATTTCTTCAAACTGGAAAGTATTGGCTTAGTTGAATATAGGGAAGAGAAAGAAGCCCAGCTCGGCTCAGTATTTTGACTTTTGTCAGAATTATGCAATTGGATTTCTGTAGGCTGACTTTCTGTAGGGTCATAGTTAACCTGGAATCAATGCTTTACACAGTGCTAAACAAATCTGGCTGAGCAGGACTGGCTGCAGAAATCAGAGCCTCATTAGTTAAAAGGCAAGGATCAGAAATGCTTATCAAACACAGTACACGTTTCGAATGAATAGAGGAGACTGGATTTCACAGCAACTCCCACTAGTACTATCGTACTATCTGAGGAATATAAAGGGTAGAGCATAGCTCTGCCAAAAAGACCTGGGGGGAGTGGTGGATGACAGCTGGACATGAGCCTGCAGTGTGCTCTCACATCCCAGAAAGCCAGCCGTATCCTGGGCTGTAAGAAACGCAGCTAGCAGGTCAGGGAGCTGATCCTGCCCCTCTGCTCTGTGTTATGAGGCCTCACCTGTGTCCAGATGCAGAGTCCTCAGTACAGGAGAGACACTGACCTGTTTGAGAACCTCCAGAGGAGGGTCACAGAAATGATCCAAGAGTTGGAACACCTCTCCTATGGGACAGGCTGAGAGAGCTGGAACTGTTCAGCCTGGATAAGAGAGGGCTTTGCAGAGACCCAAGTGTGGCCTTTCAATACCTAAAAGGGGGCTGTAAGAAAGAAGGGGACAGACTCTTTAGCAGAGTCTGTGTTGATAGAACCAAGGGAAATGGTTTCAAGCTAAAAGAGGGAGACTGAGACTGGATATAAGGAAGAAGCTTTTTTAAAATAAGGGTGGTTGCCCAGAGAGGTGGTGAATGTCATGTCTCTGGAGAAAGTCAACGTCAGGCTGAGCGGGGCTGTGAGCATCAGATCGAGCTGTAGGTGTCCCTGCTCCTTGTATGGGAGCTGAACCAGATGACCTTTAATGGTCCCTTCCAACTCAAACAATTCTATGATTCTATAATTTGGTGATGATTTAATGAATATCTAAAATGGTGTAATGTACTTGTCAACATAATTGCATGATTGTATGATGATCCTGTTAAGCATTACAATTTATTTTTCCACTTTTTTCTTGTTGTTGTTGTTTTGGGTAATGTTGGATCGTATTTTTAAGCAGCTATATGTGAATTACAAAGGAAAGAAACAGGTAAGAAAACTTATAATTCAAATACTGTCATGAACTGGCTTTTTAGACGTAAGCAGCTATGATAACTTTACTCCTTCCTTATATCTCTTTATATACAGGACTTCATAATGGTAACAGCAAAAGGAAGAGAAGCAAAATATTCAAAAAAATTCAAGAGAATTACGTGCATTTCTCAGAAAATCATGCAATACAGATGGTTAATCATAGCACCTTAGCTGTTGGATTTAAAAAAATTGGGACCTCTTGGTCTTCCTTTACTGAAAGACCAGCTAAACAAGGAAAGATAAGCAATGAAAAGTCACAGGGAAGTGTGGTGGTTTGCTAAGACTGCTCAGTATAAGTCAGTAACAGAGCTGGAAAGAGAACCGAAGAATTTTGACATTACAACTTAACCTGGAAGGCTATTACCTTCCTGGTGTGCTTCCTCATCAACACATTTACAGCATGCTTACAAACCTTTTGTCCAGGAGGTACCCTATTCTCCAGCACCTTGCTGCTGCTACTGAAGGTAAACATTGTTTCTTTTCTGTAGAAGGCTTTGACTTTCCTTTTTCAGTCATTTCTTAAGAGTCATATGCCACATGGGAGCACCATTCCCCAAAAAGGGACAGCTTAGTTTCATCATGCTCTGTGTTTCTTCCCACAGAGGCTCTCTGTGTGCCCCTGCCATAAGTTCCAGCATCCCTGGGGACAGCAGCAGTCTTGCAGGGAGCGGGTGGCAGTCCCAGGGCCCTGCCCTGTTCCCAGCCTGAAGGACACCTAGAGATGCAAAATAGCCCCACTGAGGACCTGCAGGGCGACCTCCCTGAGAGTGGAGCCTCCACCCACTGCGGTGATATTACAGAACATTTCAGGCCTCACAGCACTGCATGCTTATGAGGATACAACCTTAATACCATCAAGCAGCAAGTCACTGGGAGGGCTGCATGTTGGTGTGAATGCTTGTGTGGTATACTGCAAATACACAAGATATGACACATTACTAGCAAAAATGAGTTAACTTGAAATCCCACCTAGGCTGGGCTTTTCTCAGTTCTATTAAAACATTTACATATTATTAAATACAATCACAAAATAACACACTAGTAGTTTTACTGTCAAATAAATACCTTGTAAATACAAGGATTTCTTACCACCATCACCACTCCATTTATCTTTTGCTTAAATCCTTCCTCTCCAGAAATAATACAAATCAAGCCTCTGGGGCCTGTTTATGTAATGGGGATTTATGTCATTTCAAGACAAATGGCATTTGCTAAGTTTCAGGAAAACACCTGTATTAATTGTATTTCCTGCTCATGTGTTGCTTTTGTTTGCAAAAAAAGAATTCATCTCAGGTGAGTTAACCTTGCTTTTAGAAAGGGCACCTGCAGTTATCTTAGTTCTTATTGTAAATCAAAACATGTTGAGCCTTTAAAGCAGTGAAATAAAGAGGTGCTGACAAGAGGGTATGCCAATAGGATTAGGAGCTTTTCTCACTGCTTGTATTATCGGGATGGAGAATTGAGTCATGTTAAATTACAGGGGGAAGAGATATTCCCAGAAATTCCACAGATCGGAGATTGACTCTCCTTCTGTAAGCCTATGGATAGGAGGGGCATTCTGTGCTTGGAGAGATTAAGAAGGAGAAAAAAAAAAAAAGAAGAGGAGAAAAAGACACCTCCCTTTTAGCCTTAGGCGTCTATAATTGACCAAGATTTTTCTGCTTGTGATTTGATCCATCCAAACCCTGTTAGAGGCACTTGCCCCCAACTGAGACCAAGGCTGAGGTGAATGAGAATTAGGTGACTCACTCATATGTACTATAAGTGCATTCACATCTATTAGGATAAATGACATGTCATTCAATTTAAGCACAGGCAACTGGAGATTGTCATATTTTGAAAATGACAACTGTTATTTATTTATTGAGAATATTTATACAGGTTTTTCCTAGGTACGGAGAATGCATTTTTCAGCAGCCACCGAGACATGGGTGAATCAGGCAATTACACAAAAACCAGAGGGGCAGAGAAACAAAGCTGACGTGTACTGACCACAGGGGCTGGGTCAGCAGAGATGAATGGTGCTAAGCCACCAGAGTCATTAAGCTGACACTGTTCTGTGGTCATTTTAAAAGGACTGATCATGATGCTCTAACCCCAGCTATATTAATACAGTATTGCAGCAAGCAGTGTGTTAGATGGAAACAGGCAACCATGATCTAGCCCAGTTTTTAAGAATGGAAAAACTGGAATTAATCTGATGCTGATTTCCTGGATCTGGGGGCTAGGAGGAGATGGGAAGGTGAGGCTCACCTTCCTCTGCCCTCACCCCAATGCATCCTCCACCCTGCAGCAAGGCTAGGCTTGGGCTTCCTCCTTACCGTTCCTGTTTAGATTAGGGGCATCTTTGTCTACCTCCATTGCTGGTCTGAGAGCTACTGCTTTAGAAAAACCATCGTTGTTAGTGCCTTTCAAAAACACTACCAACAATGTTCTATCTCATTCTTAAATGCAGATAGTTCATTAAATAGAAAGATAAGTAGATAGGTAGGTGGATAGATGGATAGATATACAGACCAACAGATGAAAAAGAAAAACTGATGTGATTATAAAGAGACAACATTATCAAGGTGGATGAGTTTCCCACTTTTATATGGGTACAAAACAGAACTGTTACATTTATGTCCAGTCTTCGGTATGCTAAATTATCACTGCAGCTCAATGGGATGCTCTCTAGAGTGGACACAAGGGACTGAGTTTAGTATTGATTTTTTTTCCCTAGATGTCATTATTATATTTGTTTTCCAATGTATTTAACTTCTAATTCATTTAATGCTTCTATCTCTCAGAATTCCGTTTTCTTTTTTTCCTTTATTGATTGGTAATCTTTTGGGGTTTATTCTTCCATAATTCTGACCTCCACACATTACACAGGAAGCTGGAGCACTCTATATCTTTTAGAAGTTCTGCTAATACTTAACTTTTGTGTCTAATGGTTCCATTATGCAATGATATGATGTACTGTGCATCAAAAGATCGCAGTTGCCATAATCATCATCTTGTTTGGTGTTCTGAGTTAACTCTATGTATTTTCAGAAGACTTGAGAGAAAGGTATAACAGTGGCTCCTATTTGAGGGCACTCAGCAGTTCTCAAGGCCGATCAGCTGTTTGGAGGAGGAAATCAAGCATTTACCTTGCAGCGTTAAACACGCTCTCCCCACTGAGAAGGCTGCCATCGAAGCACTGAGGCCGAAATTTTGTGCTGTGTGTTGACTGAAGTTAGCTATCCAAACAAATAACCCATGCTTCTGCAACTCTTGCTAAGTCAAAGATGTGGACCCTCTGAAAATGAGTCAGGAGTTATATGACCAAAGGTACCTCTGGAAAGGCTGCCTGGCTCTTAAACATTGCCCTGCCTGTTTTCATGCTTTACATAACTAATTTTCCTGAGGATGTACTTTGCCGAGTTTGGCACCAAAACAGATAAGAAAAAACAAACCCAAGACAAGGGACTGATTGAACTCCAGCAAACCTGTTTTGTTTTCTCATATATTTTTCCAACCAAATACTTCAGAGAATGATTGAAGAGAGGATGAAAAAACAAGAAGCTGGATGATCAAATTTTAATTCTAAACAGGAGCAAACCACAGGTAGCATAGAAGGCAGCTCTGCTCCAGCTCACCAGGCATAGAAGGAACTGTGAAGGGGTCAGCTGTGTGGCAAGTACAGGGCTGCAGGCCTGCATAGCCTCTCCCACATCAGGTCCCTCAGCACATGGCATGGTACAAAATCGGGGGAAAACACAGCTCCTCTCATGTGAATAACCTGCTTTTCTGGCTGGAGGCAGGATTTTTAATATTTTTCCAATTTAACTAGAACAATTTTTTTCTTCAATGGAAAAGATGTAGCTGAGATCCAGGTAGTTTCATTCCACCTAAAGTGAGGTATTTCTCAATATGTGGGAAGGTATTTTTAGCCAAATTAGGAGAATTAGTGACTTTAATTGATTAAATCCTTGAAGGGGTGTTTCATTTCAGAAGGTAAGAGCACTTCCTAGGGGGAAGGTCCCATCAGGTTTGGCTTTTCTAAATGGTTCTCTCTAGAGTTACAACATGGAGGGAGGCTAGAATTAATCTGAAACTACAAAGATTTTCCTTCCCCTGACACTGCATTTTCCAGGGAATACACACACAGAGCAAGACCTGCTGGCTGCGTCCCCTTGGCCTGACAAAGAAATCCATGGAGGCTGCATGCATGCACACTTTGGGGAAACAGCACCAGAGTGGAGCTTCTCATGTTGTTTCCAAAGGTTTCAGTAAGGATATTGCAATTAATGGAGTTAATAAGAAAACAGTAGAAGTGGACTGATAAATGTTACCACAGAGACGCTTTCAAACCTCTTTGTCAATTGTGGGGCTAGCAGAAGTTATGTAGACTGTTCAAAAATCCATTAAGTTCAATTACTTGCAACATTTACTGAAGATCAGCATCCTGAAATTATAAATTATCAGCACACTCAGAAATACCAATTGCAAAAGCAAAGGTGTTTCTGTTGAAGCAGGAGCCTCATTCACCAAGCGTGGAGGGCACTTACCTATGTGAACTCCAATTCCTTGTCCCATCCCTTCATGTTTTTCTTCTTCATTAAACCCAATCATTGACTTTTTTCAAGGGATGTGTTGTTGCTGGCCAAGGAAGGGATGCTATTTCACCAGCTCGTTGAAAAGTGTGTGTTTCTTCTCTGATGTCCAAAAATCACACACAGTCTGTCTCAGACACTGTGTTCAAAAGAAAAGTGAAATCTGTGGAAATTCTTTCAAGACTGAGTGTTTGAATCTCTTCTATAGTCTTCAAGCAATAATTGATAAAATGACCTTTAACAAATCATAGAACCACCAAGGCTGGAAAAGACCTCCAAGATCACCCAGTCCAACTAGTCACCTATGACCAATATTTCCCCACTAAACCATGTCCCTCAGTAAAACATTGAGCATTTCTTGAACATCTCCAGAGATGGTGACTCCACCACCTTCCTGGGCAGCCTGTTCCAGTGCCTCGCCACTCTTTCAGAGATGAAATTTTTCCTAACATCTAACCTGAATCTCCCCTGGCACAACAGACATGAATGTCTCAGGAAGCCATTCAAATTTAGCATCATTTCAGGAAATTTTTTTGCCTTACCAGGAGGCTGAGGAATACCTATTCACTAGAATCCTAGAAAATCTATCATTATTTTATTCTATTATGAACAATGTTTGAACACATACATACTTCTGAAAGTCATTAATTTCTCAGTAATTCACAACATTCATTGTTCAGGCCATAAACTATACTCCATCCCCAAATAAACTCAAAAAATTCTTTAAAATTGAACTTCCGCTTATCCTTTGCTGAGTTGCCTGGGTATTAAATTCCTATCATCCTACCTGTGTCTTTGTGAAGTGATTACCTTAGCACCACCCAACTGTGATAATATCACACATCAATAATATTTAATCATCAGAGAAGTTAGACAAAATTTGCATTCATGAAGCTCTATCTAAAAAAGAACAAAACGCTGTGTATAAAAGCACTCCTTAATAAAAAATTACATGTATGACATACACAGCTTCTTCTAGGAAAACTTGCTCTGATTTCTTTGTAGATCTTTTAGCAAAATCTATACCTTGGCTAATTAAAGACTTTATCAGCAGCATCCTAGGTGGGAGTCCAACAGGAGCGCAGCTGATCTTAAAACCTGATGCTCGGCACAAAGGAACCACCTGTCAATATTTCAATTACTGCCCTCCCTACCTGATCACACTTCAATTGTTTTCCAATAATTATTATAATCATCCACCACAAGGGCAACTGGTTGTTTCAGGGTTATAGGTGAGAGGCAAAGAAGAAAAAAGCACCCGCCCTGCCGTTTGTATACCTATATCCTCAGGGCAGCTCCTTATTTCAGCAGCTGCTGGTGAGGCACAAATCAGCCTCAGAGTCGAGCCTGGATGGCATGCATCCTGATTTCTGTTTTTTTGTTGGTGTTGCTGTTGGTCTTAATTTGAGTCCTGCACATGACCAGCCGCTTTCTCTACTGGAAATAATTTCTCTAAATTAAAGGTTGCTGCAGTGTTTCAAGCCTGTCAAAGACCTCTTGTAGGACAGGCTCCTTTAAAAAAAAAAAGTAGGCAGAGTCTCAAGTCTTAGCCCTGAGAGCCAGATTTCACTTGATGAAAGGATTGGAAAATCCTTTTCCGATCAGGATAATTTTCTGTTAGATTTCACGGGAAGAAAAGATTTCAGCTTAGTTTTCATTTGAGGGGAATGAATGGCTTGGATCTATTGTTGGTTTTGTGACATTATTTTTAGGAGAGAAAAAAAAAAAAAGCATTGAAAATCCTTACCCACCCTACTACAAACACAAAACCTCTGACAGTGTTCTAGCTGGGATGAAAGCTAGTGCACAGGAAGCAAGAAACACGGAATATTTTTGACCTCATCTCTGACATTTTTGCACTGACGTCATGCCTGTGTGAATGTACCTGAGCAAACAGAACTTCACCAAACCCATCTCTTTGAGCTGCTCTAAGTTTTGAAGCAATGTTACCAGGAACAAAATCCTGACAATTCTGATGAAATCTGCTTGGTTTTCAGTGGAGCCAGGAGTTCACATTTAGGATAAAGATACTGTGGTGCTACATGTTGGATACTGCTGGTCAGCCCCAGTCACAATATTAATTGCTGTGCCTTGGGAAGGTCACTTCTCTGTTATAAGATGCTGTCATTTATAACTGAGAAGCAAAATAACACACGCTGGGGTGGAAGGAAAGCAGAAAAAGTCTCTTCCACTCCGTAGCACTTGCCCTGAATCTAGAGACCACAGAAAGGGAGTAAGGCACCACTTCTGTCAGCTCAGGAAAGGCTTAAGCCTCAGGTGTAGCTGCAGCCTGGAAGCAAAGAAATGCTTTGCTGTAAGGGGAACATGTGCTCGGTTGTATGGAGAATGCTGCAGAAAAAGCAGTTACAACCAGCCCCAGCTGCATGTGTGGGTGAATCCCTGCATCCTCAGCCCTGGTGAGGGGGACCAGTCAAGGCAGCTGGTGAGCCAGCACAGAGGAAAAAACATCCAGAATAAGCAGAGAAGATGATGATAAAATCAAAGGGATAATATAACTCCTGGAGGAGAATCCAGCCAGCAGTTAATTAGCAGAGAAGAGAATGCAGCTCTTAAAAGGCTGTGGAAGGGAATCCTCCTGGGACAGAAGGTGCCAGAGCCATCATCTCTTCTTCCCTTCATTTCTCCCTGAAAGAGCAATTTCCCTTCTGGTGAGGTTTAGGATAACCTTGTTGTTTTGGTTGAAGTTTTCTCATATGACAGCCTGTCCTCTCTGCCATGTATACTTTGCTCTCAGAGGCAGTAGTAAAATTCTTCAACCTGTCCTTCTCACTCTTACCTGGAGCTCAGCCTGTTTCTTTAGCTTGAACTTTGGCAATGTAGATTTCTCTCCACTTTTCCCTTCTGTTATTTGTATCATACCTTTCTATTACACAGGACCATAATCCAAACATGGTTTGTTGTTTGATTCCAATTTTTTGTGTGTTACAGGCATTTAAAATCTGATGCCCCTTATTTTTGGGAGTTTGGTGCTTAGACCTAATGATGTCAGGATCAAGGGAGAAATGGTTATCCCAGATTTCTGAGAAATCTGAGCCATCAATAATCTAAAGTCAAGTGTCCTAAAACTGCAGTGCCCAAACCTAAAGGAATTTTCTACCAATGTGTTAGTTTGGCTTTTTTTTCTGAGAGGTGAGTGAGATCCCTCTTTAGACTCGCTTTTCAGTAAGAATAAGGTGCTGGGCTACTTTGGAAAACTGAACGTAATCTCCCGTCCCTCTGCAGTGTATGCCCAAAGTGATCAACTCACTGAGCACAAGCAGTATATTTTGATAACGTGTTGTCCATATAGATGACTGAGAGCAGACCACCACTACCAGTACTTTTAACACACACCATCACTTAAAGCAGTCCTCTGTGTGTCAGCTGATAGCTTAAGACTGGCTCCTGGCTTTTACCAAGTGTTCTGCTTTATTTCTTTTGTAGGATTAGTCAACAAACACTGGCAAGTAGCAACATAATATTTTTAAATGAAACTATGTGCAAATTCCTGTCCAGAAACATATATAATTGATTGCTGAGGTCAGGACCTGCATGGATGGTGGCAGGCCTCTGCAGAACTGACTGTAGGAAAAACACTTCCAAAGTTCTCTTGGCAGCGCACAAACAGCACGTGGTAGCCTATACACTTTTCTCTTGCTCAATTTACGTTGTTCCTATTTTTAATGCATATCTCTGAAAAATACAATTATATCAATATTGTATTTATATCAGTTGACATGTGAAATCTGGGTTTCCTTACATAAATTGTGTAATTTTGTGAAGTGGTGCATTTATCAGAAGTTGTTTAAGGTAATACCATTAATTTGTGAAGTTAACGCACATCGCATGGTAAATACGTTCCAACCCTTGTTGATTTGCAGTGTGTAAATAGACCATCAAGATGATTTACCATAATCCACTTGTCATTTACCATAATGGATGATAATTCTCTCCCATCGCCGTCCCTTTCCTGCTCTGCCACCCTACACTTCTCACCTGACCTCTGTTCGCCCACTGTTGTCTACTCCGAACCATTTTTAAGTTTTTCTCTACTTTTCTTCCGCTCATTTGAACTCCTGCTAAGTGACACCGCTCAACTGAGCCATCCTCAGAATTGTTCTCTCTTTGATCACTTCAAATTGGCCCATACTTTGCACCAGTTCTGGTTTAAAATTAGGCAGCAACTTAAGTGCTTTGCTGAACTTACTTGTCCTGTATGTAATTCTGTTTAATCTTCTCCCTGCCTTACGATCTCCTCTCACTGCTGTGCGGTGATTAGTGCTGTTATCTTCTCATACAGCCTCCTTCAGCAGTACCGGTTTTGAAGTTACTGTTCTTGAGCTGGTGGGAAGAAGTCATTAGCTTGTTGTCTACCATTTACTCCTGGTTGCCAATAAGCTGTTCCTACAAACCAAGGGTCAAAAGTTGCTCTAAAGTGCAGCTGCTAAACCCCAGCTCTGGCAACAGCAATCTGCACTTCCACCACACCACTGAGCCCAAATGCACACCCAGCCATGGGATAATGGCACAGAGCCGCAGCTTCCAGTGAGATGAAGCTTCAAGGACTGAAACTAATAGCTATCATGAAAGCTAACAAAATTGTATCAAAACCCACAGCATTGCTCTTGCTGCTTAAGCCTTTCATCCCACACTCCCAGAATGCATTACAAACATCAAACAAGACACTTTCCACTAATGTTGCTTCACACCCCAAGATTTCCACCTCTCATACTACCCACTGCTCCTACAGCTTAGACTTTTTCCCCTCACTTTTTCCAGAAATCCATTTGTTCTAGAGCTTACACACACTCTCTCTATCCCTTTCCTTTTGCGTTACAAGTCTTGATTTCTGTCACTATCTCTTGGCTTCTTCTCACTCCCAGTCTCCCCCACAGGTTCCCCCATCATTGGCCATTTCCTTCAGCAGCCTTCTGGCCACTACTGCGCAGCTTGCACCACTGTTTGCATCACTCTTCCCTTATCCTCATTCTCCCCACAGTGTCAGGGCCTCAGCCCAATGCTTCTCAACACACACCCAGGGGGCTCCCATCCCATGGGGCTGAGCAGGGGCTGAACGTTTCCACTTGCGGGTAACCCACTTAACTTCGCTCGCTATTAGGGCAAGCAAATTTCCCTGAATAGCGGAGGCACTGAGATGCCGGTTCCTATAGCAACTGTATCCAGGTGAAAACTCCTGCAGCAGCTCCCCTTCCCCCTTCCTGCTCCCCATGTCTCCTTTCTTTTCAGTGGCTTTTCATGGCAGGGGGTGAGCGAGAAGGGATGCTAACCAAGCAATTTAACCGTCTCGGGTTACCCACACGTTAAGTGCTCGCACTGGGGAGCACACCGTGTGCCCACGCATCCCTGGTTGGTGAGCCAGGTGTCAGTGACCGTGAATGATCAATAAATACGGACTGGGGGACACCTTCATTTTGTGAAAGGAGAATATCAATTGATTTTTAAAGCTTTGCGAAGATGTTCATCTGCCACCTTCCTTCTGTGGTACTCATCATCCAGGTTTTGCTATGCATCCAATGGTCATGTTGCAGAAATTGCCACCTCCTTCCACAGCAAAATTATAATGGACTGCAAAGCAAGCGAGTTAAAAAGCTCTCCTGAGTGCTAGAAGAATATTCTCCAGAATAAGTTACTACAGCATCAAAGAGGGAAAAATGTAGGCATCACCTCCCTGCTGTGAAGAGACCGTGCGTAGATCTTCACCTGGAACCCCGAAACAGCTCAAATGATGGGCATGTGGCCATGCACCGGGTTCCCCCTTCAGGTGTGCCCATCCTACAGCATGTGGGTGGACTGCGGCTTAGCCTGAGCTCAACCTGCAAAGTTGATAGGGTAAGCTTAGAGCAGCATCTTTAACTAAGTGAGCAGACTTTGCTGGGGAGGCATTCTAAGAGTGTCCACTTTGGCACTGGAGCTAGGGCAGAGCATTCAGCCATGCAGCATGGCAATGTGTAGCTCTTGGGGTGAGTCACAGAAAAATGGACTTCACAGTAGAGTATCTGTCTGTAGCCAGCTGTACTCAATGTGATAGCATAACTCAGAAAGTACTAAGGATAGAACAAAATCAAAGTAAGAAGGAGATAACTCATTATTTGTAACAAATCTCCTTTGCCAGGGTCTCCACATAAGTCATTGGAACTCAACATTTCCTCTGCATGAAGATTATCTCTGCAGTGTAAGGGCTAAAAAGTGTTCTTCATTCAGACAAAAAGCTAAAGTTATGAAATAGTAAGAGCATTAGAAGCTGTAAGTAGAGTGAAATTTTCCATAGCCTCAAAAATATATAGATTGAGTTAGTTAACAAATTTGTTAACTCATCTAACTTGCCTTCTGATGGAATCAGTGAGAATCAACCTGTTGGTATCAAAACATATCCTGTAAGTCCAGAAATTGCTGTTTCTTCCAGCAATGGTAACAGCTACGTGGTAATTGCGATAAGGGTGAGAGAAACCTTAAGATGTTTGAGGTTACACAGTCCATAATAGAGTATGTCTGCAAGGAAAGTGCCCAGGGGGATTCAGTAGCTTCAGGTTGCATCAGAACTATAGCAGGAAGATGCAGTTGTCAACAAGGAAAGCCGGGACTGCATGCCAGCGTGCACAGTCAGTACTGCATTGTGTTGCACACAGCAGGCTAAGTCAGTATTAAAACTACGATTTAATGCATGTTCCTGATTGCCTTCAATGTCTCTGTGAGCTCACAGTTTTCATAGTAGGTTATAGTTCTTCTTGTGTGCATTGTGTGCATCTTCTTGGGTACAGAGAGCATTTTCAGCTTGCAACATTATTGGCTTGAACAAAACTTTCCTCCATACCTTGACATCCTTATAACATTAATTGGCTTTCAAAGATTTCCTCAGGTTCCTCCTCCATCTGCCCCTGGCTTTTCTATAACCATTGCATTTTGCAGGTTCGATATTTTTCTGGATCTTCCATTTATGCATTTTTAAAATCTGAGAGTGGAAAAGTAGAAAATTAGCTCAAAAGCATTGGAAGTGGCTTTAATCTCTTTGACTCTAAGTGTCCAGACACCTTTCCTTTGGAGTCCAACATCTAAAGTCCCGTGCTCTATGTCCACAGCTGGCCATTGCATATGGAAGTGCAGAGTCCTCCTTCTGCTTGTAAGAAAAAATGGAGTTTTCTGCTCTTGGTGTAGACAACTAAAAGAGGAAAAATCTTGATCAGAGTCAGTAAAATACATAAGGAAACTGCTGAAGGATCTTTAAAACTGTCTGAAGATAACTCAAAGCCTCTGCTGATCTGAACTGTGCTGTCAGCTCTCCCTGGGGACTGCCATCCCTGGGGTAATTACAATACATCATACCACTCCTGACATGCCTTGGAACACGAGCAGAACAGCAGACAAAGGCTGAGAGCAGAAATTCCAGGCAAGAAGAAAGGAGGGTCCTATGGCTTTTCTCAGGATCCCAAAAATAACAGACAGAAAAATGATTCTGAAAACACCTGAAGAGCTGTGAAGAGCCATGGCCTTGCAAGTCAGTGCTTCTCCTGCCAATCTGCTCTGCTTCATTGCAGCCCGCTGACAGTGTGACTGCTACTGGCCTCACTGCTTCAGATGTGCTGTTTTCAATGCAAAGGATGCTGGCAGCAATGGAGGCACTGCGACAGAGCTGTGGCTGTCACACAGTGAGGGACAGCTTCCTGAATAAGCATGGCTTTACAAGCCAGTACATTCTGTAGACTCTTGACACCAGCTATGATCTGAGTGAAAACAAGAAGCAATCTCCAGGTGCAGCAGGAAAAATGACAGAGCAATAAGTGGATGGTGTGGGAATCTCAGTTTGTTATAACTACCGATATCTCAGACACGTACCGCCATCCACATGTGGCCTTCCACATGAGCCAAACACCCTGTCATGGCCAAAATCAGAGCCTCAAAAAGGCAGACCTAAGAGAAGCACTCTTTTCTCTGTAGGTTTATGGCTAAAACAGAAAAGAGAGACAGTGAATGTGTGTGTTTGGGAAGAAAGGCAGTTCTGCTAGTAACAGAGCTGTGCAGTCCCCATCACCCTGGTTGGGGTAGGACTGAATGTGCTGATTGATAGAGGGAAAAGTTGCAAGATCTATGCCCTGTTCACATGGCCATTCCCTATCTCATCCAATGTTCATTATTCTGAGAGGCTTTACGTGAAAGCTTAAAATAGATTACATCTTTTTTTTTTTTTTTTTTTTTTTCTGCCTAGAAAAGTATGCCAGCACCATTTTCTATTTATGAGGGACCAGCATAAGGAGGGTTGCTGTGAGGGAAGAAGGGAGCTCTTGTGAAATGGAAAACAGCAGGAGAGCTGGATTTTCTTCGCTACACTGTGATGCTATGCTAATAAAGTAACTGAACATGACTTTGAAACTGAGATGATAAATCTGATTCCTATTTCTTGGGAAGGCTCCTCTCTACCAACCTGACAGTACATGCATGCATTACAGTGAAAACAAATTACTTGCTGCAAATGAGAATCTTGCTAATTCATTTTTATAACCTGCCTGCCTCCTTACCACCAACACAAAACGTTTTGACAATTGAATAATGCTCAGGGATTTGCAAATAAACTCAAATAGAAAAGGCCAAAACTCTCAAAATCGAGGCATTATTTCCATCTGTTTATAAGCCCCTATCCAAGCTGATGCCACAAAGTTCATCCCACACCATATCTCAGTGGTGGCCAGCAAATTTACATAGCAAGGAGAAGAAATGATCAGAGCCTGGGGTGAACTGTGCCATACACATTTGCTATGTGAACTCAGTGTGTGCCTGTGAGAGGAACAATGTATGGATTCAAGCCGGAAACCTGCCACAGAGAAAGTGTGTGCAAAATGTCTAGAACCAAATGAGCCTTTAATGTTCCTCAGTTTTTATCGGCATGTATTTTTGGCTTCAGAGTCATGTAACTTTATCAGCTCTAAAGAATATGCATAATCATTTTGATGCAGAGGGAGAGATTATCATAAGTGCAGCCAAACATTTGCTTTTTCTGAGCACTTGGTCACAAACTCTCCCTAAACTACTGGGAACTGAACAGGGAGAAAGTTTCCATAGTCCCTGTGGCACAGATCCTGCCTAGGTACTTTATTTTGGGAGCAAAAGTCCCACTGACTTTCAAGCCACAGTGTATGTAACAGGAGATACCTACACTTCCAGAAGAAAGCCTCAGGTTTGTGGAGGACATCTCTCTCTGTAGTCCCACTGTGCTTTTGTATTCGCTGGCCCTCATTCAGTACTGGTAGATCAGTAGTGTTTTTTAAACTTCCAGGTGTCTTTCAACAGCGCCATAATCTTTCTCATTCAATTCTCCTCCGTCAAATCTACCTCCTCTGGATCAGAGATTTCCTTCTCCTGCACACCCATGCAATGCTTGCTGCAGGGAAAATCAGCGAGGCTGGTGATGAGATAGCTGCTGAGGCCATCAGTGACCGCTCCCAACTCACAAGTGAGTACAGATCAGATGAGTCAAAATTTCTCTTTGATTTCCATTCCCACTGCGGAAAACTACTGTTGCTTCAACTGTAAAAGGCAGATTTCTCTCAGACATGGCTCTCAGCCAGCCTTGTGGCTGCGTCTGAGAAGCTTCACACAGCTGGGATGCTGACAGTGCATACCATTGACTCGTGCTGACATCATGACCCATCTCAGGGCCTTCCCAGGAGAGGCTGGCTCAGCTGCATGACATGATCTTCCTTCGTGGAAGATGGCAAGAACATGTTCTTCTCTTCTTCCTCAGAGGGCCTTGCCTTGCCTCTCCTATGGGAAGTGCTGTAGAGTCAAGGTAGGCAAACAGTGGAGACCTGGCAGCAGTGCTTAGGGGTGAGTTCATCCTGCTTGGCCTTGGTGGCAAACATGCCAGTTGGGATCCAACGCTCTGTCTGTGGCTGACATGATCTCAGCTCAGAGTCTGTGACTCCAGGTGACTCAAGTAGCTCCTGACCTGGGCACAGCTGTACGACCCCCTGAGGCATCTGTGTGACTTTTGGTTGTTTTGATATACACCATGACTAGGTATCTTCAGAAGTGGCTGCCATGGTTTTCTGCTGATAATAGAGACCTGAGGAGCTGAAATGAAAGAAGTCAAAAATTTAACCAAAATTTGAGTTGCATGTGGCATTTTTTTATTTTCATTTGCCTTAAATCCTTAGTTTTTTCTGGCATTAGCAATAGAAATGCTAAACATCACAAGACAAATTGTTCTCCTGGCAGTTCAAGTCCAGAGGGCAAGACAAAATGCTGAAAATAAGGCAAGGAAGTCTGCACTATGTCATATTCACAAATTAAGCATTCTCCAATCAAAACACTGTTTTCCCTCTGTTGTAGAAAAATCCTTTCTTTCCAGGGTTTTGACCCGGATCCAACACAAGTCTATGAAAAAAAAAAAAAACAAAAACACACAACACAATTACTTATATCCAGTTCCAAAACACATTTAATGACATATTAATCAATTGACAATCAGCAACTATTTGGCATGGAACCTTCAATTATTTTAAGAGAAAAAAAACCTTAATTTAAATAATTTATGAACATAAGAATGTAGAAGTAAGTGGTGTTTTCAGCAAGCATGGATATTTGGAGAGATTACCCAAGTCTAGAAGGTTTATTCATTCTCTTTTGTACTGAGAAGCCATGGTTATTTCTTACAAAAAACTGGAAATACAATTATAAACAACACAAGAAGAAAAGCACAAAATTCTTGGAATAAAATAGTATACATCGAAATGGTGGACATGTTCTGTGGTTGTTCATGTTCATGGACTAAGTCTCTACAAACTACCAGGATGGTGCTTGGTTCAGAGAAAATATTTATTATTATTATTATCATAATTCTTGTGGACCTTCAAGGTCCCTGCTGAGCCTGGACACCAGTGCAAAAGGTTTACTGAGTCTTTCTTTCATCCTACACTGTAGTTCAGGTTCGCATTCATTGAAATTTCTTTCTTTACAAAAAACATGTTTTTTACGGAGGCAAATAGACTTTATATGGAGTCACCCTTTACCTGTCAGATTAAACAGCAGTTCTACTCTATGTACACAAATGCATTCTGTACATATTTTTACATATGGAAAAATAATTCCCCGTGTCTATAAAAAACTCCAGTGTGACAGAAAACTCAGACTACAGAAGGTAGAACCAGCCCTAGGATTATGGAAGTCTAACTACAGTTAGCTACTTGGCTTTTGGTTGAATAATAAGCAAAACAGCTTACAATTGTGTTTAGAAAGCAGCCTAAAGAAAGTTTTAGTCTTTCAAAACAGTTTTGATGGAAACTACTTTGATTATTCAAGAAATTAAATCAATAGAAATGAATTTTCTCCACCCTGGAGCTCATGCATCATACAAAGTGATGTGACTATGGTTTTGATAAATAATCATAGTAATGCAGTATGTTACAATATCTCTGAAAACTATTTGGAATACACGGCATTGGGAGTACTTGGTAAGTGGACATATTCACTGCTCTTCATCTGAAATAGAAAAGCTATTTAGTACTTTGTAAAACAGGTTAAATGAAGTTTGCTCTCTCTTGGAGATACAGCTATTTTTCTGTAGTTGTGTGCAGGTGGAATGTTTGAAAATTGCATGAGACAGGCAATTTTGGCACTTCAGCTTGGAGTACCAAATGTTAGCAAATCATCCCGAATGGATATGAAGTTTAAGACTGCAATGTTATTCTGTATGACAATGGATGCATTTCCATTTTTACCTATTTAAATATTCACAGTCACAAATGCATGGTAGTTATTGTGTAAAAAGGGTCTATTTAGGAGGAAAAGGCAGATACCATTTATGCAAGCTGTTAGTCAGAGTATATGTATACCATGAAATGTATAACATAGCTTTATCTGGAAGAGTTGGTAGCAGGAAGTGGATCTGGACAGCGGAGAGAGCCAAAACAGAAACAACAGAGATAGGCATGTCTTCACCAGGGGTGCTGACCTCCTGCAAGTAATTATGTAGTAGAAAGCCACCTGCCATGAAAAAAGTGAAATAGTTCAGCGCTGTTTCTCAAATAGTCCACACTTTATTTACTCAAGAAAGTAAAAATTCAGTTTGGTCAGCACAAAACTTCTTGTCCAGGGGTTGCTTTTTTCCCTTCTACATCTCTGGGGAAGACCTGAAACCTGGGAAGGTTTCACAGTTGCTGTGATACTACAGTGTATGCAACAGAGGTCCTATTTTAGGTGGAGGGTAGTGATTGTCATTATTTCATTCTCAGTGGTATTTCTGCTCCTGATTTCCCCACACAACCAGCACTGCTGCTTTTGGGAACTTCCTGGTGCACAGCTGAATGAAATAGCCAAGTATTGCCCCAGAGGTGTGCACAGAGGGCAGGTCTCCCCATCTTGGTGGCTCAGGCATGAAATACAAAGTGGATTGAGGATAAAGTGACAGGGTGGGATGAAAGTTATTTAGCTAAGTGCTTTAATGGGGGATTTTTTTTTAATACAGGTTTCATTCTGCTACCAGTAAATGACAGAGATGACAGCAGGAAGCACTTAACCATTCAAAAGTACTGCATCTCCAAATCGACTCCAAGCTACAGAGACCACCACAGCTATTCCATAATGACAGAAACAGCAACAGAAGGGGTATCACAACTTTGGGGTCAGAATCTAACTCCAAAAGTGTCAAGAAGTGCTTTTGGTGGAGGCATTACTTGCTACTTGGATTGCTAATAAAAGGTCTGGTAAAGATCATTCCCAGAAGCAAACATAGCTACCTGCATGTAGGATATCATCAGGCAGGATTTACTTGTCTAATTAGCTCAACAATTTTGTTGTTGGCCTATGTATAGAAAAACTTCATTTCCCTGCTAGAAAAGTCTGCTGTGCTTCCTTCAGCACTGCTGCTCATAGACCTCTACACCTTCATTCTGACTGAAGCTGGCACGGCTCACAGTCCTGGCTGAGGTCAGAGATGGCTCACTCTTCTGGTTAAAATGACCTTGCCTGAGCAAAGTCTCAAGAGTTTTCTCTGAAGGCCATACTTAATATCGAGAGCATTAAACAAATTGTTTTGTGTGCGCTGTGGAAGAAAAGGCATTTGAGTCTGAATGCAAAGGCCAGTTCTGGATAAAACCAGGGTCTCTGCTCCTACAGAGTAACATTTGTGATAATCAGAGCTGAAAGGAAAGATTTAACCTCCAGGGTTGATGGGAGACCAAAAAGATGAAAGGATTTTTTAGATGTGAAAAGACGGATCAAGAATTTTACTAAATCCTGTGTCGAAGGGAAGGCTGAAAATTGCCTTTGCTCTGAATCTGGGACATTTCAGCCTGAAGCAGGTGTGCCTTACGTCTCAAACATGTCATGTGTTTCCATTTCATTTTCACTGTTTTCAATTCCCATTCTCTCAGACTTTATTTACTTGTTTCTTCCAACAGTATGATGGCAAAAACAGCCAAGATGCAAAGCTTGTCTCTAAATGCCTGATTTAAATAATGCATCCATTAATTTTTGCACCAATAGTGGTACAACATAAAACAGTACATTATTTTTCAGAATCTGATTCTGCAAATATTAGACCATTTGACTAAAATATTCCTGATGTATAAATAAAGTTACTCTTGTGCATTAGTGTTTTCAGGCTCAAAGCTTCAATACACTATTTTAAAATACAAATATTTTCCAAGGTGCAAATTACAAATGCAACCATATTTAAGTCTTAAATGAAGTGAAGCATGAAAAAAAAATACTGGCAAGGGCTTTTCTTCCTGCTGCTGGAAGATGGCTTTTACCAATTTAAAATGAATATCCTCAGTATGTATGTTGAATATCGTGTGTATAGTAGGTTGTTTCTCTGCAATTGAGTTGGCTGATTAAAATAGTTACACTAGGTTGGCACAATAGTGTAGCTACATCATGGAAGTGCAGGATCAGCAGCAATCTGCCTGCTGGAGTATTGTGTTTGGTGGTTGGGAATTCCATTTAATGAAGATGGCAGCTTTTTGACATCAGTTTTTGTTTGAAAGTAAAGCTTTTTTCCATGTTGCACTTTAAGTTAAAATCCTTTCCAGTGGACTGAAATATTTCATTTTAGAATCACAGAATGGCCAGGGTTGGAAGGGACCTCAAGGATCATGAATCTCCAACCCCCCTGCCACATGCAGGGCCACCAACCTCCTCATTTAGTGCTAGACCAGGCTGCCCAGGGCCCCATCCAAACTGGCCTTGAACACCTCCAGGGACGGGGCATCCACAACCTCTCTGGGCAGCCTGTTCCAGCACCTCACCACTCTCTCTGTAAAGAATTTCCCTCTGACATCAACCTAAATCTTCCCTCCCTCAACTTAAAACCATTTTTTTGTCAAATTCTAAGGGATGGGATTTTCTATGGCCTAAACCCAAAAGAAATTGTTTGGAAGCATACTAAAGAAATACTGCTTTGCTTTCTGTGTAAAATAAGAAAATTTTAATACTGCCAAATTTCTGTGATCTAGACAGGGCACTGCACAAGTGAGAGGTTGACCCTCTGGGGGGCAACGAGGTTTTGCAGAGAGATCTTGATAAATCAGAGTGCTGGGCAATCACCAGCTGCATCAGGTTTAACAAGAAGTGCCAGATTCTGCACCTGAGATGGGGTAGCCGTGCATGTAGGTACAGACTGGGAGACAAAGGGCTGGAGAGCAGTCCTGGAGAAATGAATGCAAGGGTTCTGGCCGACAGCAAGTTGAACACCAGCCAGCAGTATGCCCGGCAGCCAGAAGGGCCAACCGTACCCTGGGGTGCAGCAGGCCCAGCTCTGCCACCAGGAGAGGGGAGGGGTTGTGCCACTCCAGCGCTGAGTGCAGTTTGTGTGCTACAATGTGAGAAGGGCATACAGCTACTAGAGGATGTCCAAAGGAGGGCTATAAAGACAGTGAAAGGACTGGAGGCAAACGTATTCGGAGCAGCTGAGGTCCTGTGGTTTGCTGAGCCCAGAGCAGAGGAGCTGAGGGGAGCCCTCATGGCGGTGCAGCTGCTCACAGGGAGCAGAGAGGCAGCGCTGAGCTCTGCTCTGTGTGAGAGCAACAGGGCCCGAGGGAACGGCATGGAGCTGCGTCAGGGGAGGGGCAGCTGGGGGTCAGGGAAAGGGTCTGCACCAGAGGGCGGTGGGCATGGAACGGGCTGCACAACTTCAAGGGTCGCAACTCCAAGCTGTCGAAGTTCAAGGAGCGTTCAGACAGTGCTCTCAGACACAGGGTCTGAATTCTAGTTGCTCCTGTGAGGAGCCAGGAATTGGACTCAATGATCATTGTGTATGTCCCTTCCAGCCCAGGATATTCAGTGATTCTGTGGAAGCTGCACAAAGCCGCTTCCCACAGCACGACCCTCCCCAGTGTCCAGCACAGCTCATCAGCCACTGGTGAAGGCGCTGTGACAGACCGCTGTCCTCCCAGTGGGGCTCCATCTCTCCTGGGGGCAGCATGCTCCTCTGCTGGGCCCAAGCCGTGCTCCCTGCCACATGCTGGCCACAGCTCTCTGTGGGTGAGGGGGAGAAATGCCAGCACTCCATTGTGGGGGGCATCAAATGCTTTTAGCAAGCGATGACCACCCTTAATGATTTCCAAGAGAGGAAATGAACCTCCAATCAATTATGACACTTGATTAAGTTACTTAAATTGCTGAATCTCCAGCAAAATCAGCAGTGCCAACTCCCTGACACTGTGTGTGTGATTCGATGGCCCTTATAGTAATGCAGCTCTGCACACCTCCTGTTTTATGTACGTTCCCTCTGCTGTTGCTGAACTTCCATCTCATTATGGAGAGTGCAGGTTTCCACCTCGTCACTTCACAACCTCGTTTGAGCAGCGCGCTGGCGATCACCTGGTGGTTTTTAGGAAGATTTTTTTTTTCCTTGAAATGCTAATGCAGTCCCTTTGAAAACAAACACATGGCTGTGATTGTAATATTGCTTGTGCTCATTTTTATTTCAAATGAAACAGAAAAGCAGCGTCAAAGCCCTCAAAGCAATGGGTGACTGTTGAAGAAAGCCACTGATAACATGGACGGGCACTTCAATAGCAAGGCCTGATAGGAAATTATAGTGATCATTAATAGTATGTAAATCACTTATTTTTTAGTTACGAGAGTGTTTGGTCGTAGTTAAGTGGAATACTGAAAACAGTGCACTATCCTGTCACAGCTCCAGCCCTGCCAGGAAGGCAGCAAGCTCTCTTCTTCCCAGCGCCCATCTTTGCCCCCTCCAAAGAGGCAGTAAGAGAGAAGCCCACAGTTGTTCTCTGCTATACATTCCACACACCCAGAGCCTGTGGGTGACTGCATCTATTGAATCCCCTGACAGAGGTGTGCAGACAGATGGCAAACCAGAGAATGCAGGGTGCAAGGGGGATGTAACCAAGATGTAACCAAATACAGCTCCATTTGGGCCAAATCCCAGAGAGGGTAGAGGCTGTATCAAGGTTGAAGCTCTCCTGTGATCTGTATACTTGTCAAAAAATAGGTCTGTCAACCTGAGCAGCGCTCTCTTGGCAGGACGAAACAAAAAATGAGGTATCTTTCATGGGAAAACACAAATTTCAGATAGACATCATAGAATCATAGAATGAATCACAGAATGGTTTGGCTTAGATGGGAACTTAAAGATCAACCAGTTTGAACCCTCTGCCATGCACCAGATCAGGCTGTCCAAGACCCATCCAACCAGGCCATGAATACCTCCAGGGATGGGACATCCATAGCTTCTCAGGACAATATGTGTTAGGTCATTGAAAACAGTGAAAACTACACTGACAGAAATTCAATAATCTTTACCAGATATAAAATAACCAACAAAGTCTGAAATAGTGAATTCCTTAAAACAGCAGAGATATTCCATAATAAAAGCAGTGTTGGGTTCCCTCAAAACTGGAATTTGCATTTATTCCCATTCCCTTGGTAAGATAGACCCAGGAGCTGCTGAAAGTGATGAAGTGAGAGATCCTGCCACCATACCCATCACATGTGTGTCCCCCACTGGTGGGTGGCAGGTGGTGACATGAAGGGACCTCCATCCACCCAGCTGTCCCCAGCCCCTAAGTGAAGAGCCAGCCAGGAACATCCTCACAGCTTCCCACTCTCTTCCACTACATAACTTGAAATGTTTTGCTCAAAGTGTGCATCCCTACAGAGATTTTTGGTTTCAATAACTAAATATTTTCTGAAATATAAACATTTCTGTCCAGAGACATTCCAGCAGTCTATGGAGTGTGTAGGGCTCGGGATATGCAGCAGCTTGCTATCACTTTATACAATTGATATTTTTCTCTTTCCATATAGAGGAAGCACAGCACAGTGCCTGGAGCACAGACGGTGGTCAAACACATGCAGAACCCTGACATGGGAAGCCAGTGCAAGCCTTCATCCTGATGACCCACCCTGCTGAGGATCAATATATCCCTTACTTCTGAGGGAACATGCCTGCATTCAGCATTTCTCACCTCTGCATCTCAGGGCTTTTTTTTGTAGCTTTTACCTCTTTAGCATTTCTGCATCTGTCTTGCTAAATCTACAATTACATTTTTCTTTCCTCGTATGTTTTTCCAAACACACAAATGTGATGTTTAACTTAGCCCAACCCCTTCCTAACTAACCATGTATTTGTTTTCAAGATTTTCCAGCAGTAGGCTGAAGAGGCTCCACTCTCCTTTCATGACTGTCGGGCAGTTTTTCCAATCACTTGAAGTCTCAGTAAGAGCAATCAGTGATGGCGATTAACAGCGCTCACTACAGAGCTGATGCTGAAGTGCCACAGACCATCAGGGCTTGTCGCTCATCGGAGCTAGAAAAGTCACAAGCCTGCACCACAGAGGCATCCTCCATAGATGTCCATCCCTCCTTCCCTCCCTCTTGCTGCTTCCTGTTAGGTTCATGCTCTGCAATAAGCTTTAAAGTGCAGAAAGTACTCTTGGGCCAAGAAACAGCCCAGAAAAAGAGATTACCCCATTGCATGGTTAAGCAGTGGGTGTTTTTTTAATCATCAAGGACCAAAAATTTGCAAAAGCTGCATAGTGCGTTTGTTGCAGAAGCATCCACTAAGAACCACTGCAGTTCAAGTTGGGAAGATCTGCAGACAAAAACTTCTGGAAACTGGTGAGAATTTTCCAAAGGAGTATCAAAATATTTGTGTCCAGCTCCTACACATTCCCCATGCATGGTAGTGGTACAGCAGAAACTCACATTTGCACAGCACTGAAGGCCAGCAAAAATTTCTGTAGTGCTGAGCAAAAGGAGAACAGGAAAGCAGTGGTGGGAAAGGACTGAAATGCTCATACGCGTTTATCATATGGCCATGCTCCCATTCTGCCATTCCTGCCTTGCACCTACACCTTCTTGCTCAGCCATCACAAAGCATCAAGAAACCCAATTGTGTTTACCAGCTCCACGGGCACAGCCCAGTACTCAGGGAGAAATCTTTCAACAGTTCAATTCAGAACCTGCTGTAAAAGTGTACAGCCTGAATTTGTTTCACTTGAGCTTCCAGTGCCCCAGTTTCACTGTGTCTTTACCGTGTGGTCAAAAGTCATCTCCATGCAGGACAATTTTCTTCTCCATAGAGGAACTTCAGAAGTGCAATCAGAGCACCCCCACAGCTGCCTCCTAGATGAGCCAGATGGACTAAGTTCCCTCTGCCTTCCAGATGTGCTATCCATCAAGATAGGAAGAGAGCTTACTCCATATCAGCCTTTTCAATCCAGGCATCTTGGGACCCTCTGCATTTTATCTCCTGAATCTGAACCAGAGCATCCCTTGCTTTTTCCTAACCTCTTCTCTCAGGTATCTCTCTTTTCCTCTGACTCCTCCTTGGTGCAGTTTTACCAGCAACCACCACAGCCCACTCCATTGTGCCCTGCAGGGTCTTTGCGTGTTGTTTCCATCTCAGCCTCACTCAGCCTCAGGGCAGGGGGACACCTCTAATGTCATGTTTGTAAAAGCACCGTGCGTACCTGGTGTGACAGAAAGCTGCTGCTGAAGTGCCTATTTTCTCAACAAACAATGTAACCCACAAGCCCCAAATATCTGTATAACATCAAAGTTATTTTTAAAAAGAACAGCCATTTCTAAATATGTCATTGCAACCACAGAAAGGAGCCTATTTATAACTGCAATATATATATTCTATTTAAGATGAGTCACACACTTTCTGCAGCTCTGTCGAGTTGCAATCAAACCTCTACCAATTGGCTTTATTATTACTCCTTTAACCATTGTGATACCTCCAGGGTTCAGCAGGAGACCCTCTGTGCAGTACGGCAGCAGCACCTGGCCAGGGAACAGACAGCCCCTGGTGAGGCAGCCTTCAGCTCAGCACTGCCTAGAAACAATGTCCTGGGAAAGATGTGCAGTGCCATCGTCATCTCACCGTCATCTCACTCCCAGCCTAGGAAACGGCATGTTCCTTTCTTTTCTAATGGACACTGATGTGTAAAGGACAGAATATAGGGCACATTCTTACATTTCTCATCTCCTAATGAAGAGCTGTGATACCCAGAGGCTGGGGGAAAGCCCAGGCTGAAGCCAAGGCTGCTGTTAGACATCACCCAGAGCACCTTTAACTTTAAGGTGGATTATTTTCACCGTAATCTGCAACAGAGGAACTCCAGGGCCTGGTGCTTTCTCAGTTTTCCAGTGTTCTGCTGGACTCCTTTCCATGGCAAACTGCCCAAAGAATGCGTGCCTGGGTCCCAGCTTGCAGGTTTGAGCACCAGCTTACTCACACCTGCACAGAAGGCCAGTGCTGCAATGGAAGAATAAGTTTGATATCAGGAAAAATTTCTTCTCAGAAAGGGTAGTGAGACATTGGAACAGGCTGCCTGGGAAGGTGGTGGAGTCACTGTCTTTGGTGGTGTTCAAGCAGTGAGAGACATTGTTAGTGGGCATGGTGGTGATGGGCTGATGGTTGGACTAGATGATCTTAGGGGTCTTTTCATAGAATCATAGAATGGCCTGGGTTGAAAAGGACCACAATGATCATCTAGTTTCAACCCCCCTGCTATGTGCAGGGTCACCAACCACCAGACCAGGCTGCCCAGAGCCACATCCAGCCTGACCTTGAATGCCTCCAGGGATGGGGCATCCACAGCCTCCTTGGGCAACCTGTTCCAGTGCGTCACCACCCTCTATGTGGAAAAACTTCCTCCTAATATCTGACCTAAACCTCCCCTGTCTCAGTTTAAAACCATTCCCCTTTGTCCTATCACTATCGACTCTCATATAGCCGTTCTCCCTCCTGTTTATACACTCCCTTCAAGTACTGGAAGGCCACAATGAGGTTTCCCTGGAGCTTTCTCTTTTCCAAGCTAAACGAGCCCAGTTCCCTCAACCTTTCCTCACAGGAGAGCTGCTCCAGCCCTTGATTCCATAACAGACCCCACCGCCCCCCTCCAGCATTCCTCGTGTACCCTACAGCCCACCAGCCATCCCAGAAGCACAGTGCTTCTGTCGTGCTGGCGCAGGACCAGCCAAGGGATGAAGGCTGGAGCGTCGCAGGGTTATTTTGCATCCTGGGTGAGTCACGGAGCAGCTGTGCCTCCATCAGGTGCAACGCAAACCCAGCCGGGTGCCTGCTCCTTTTCATTAAGAGCCTTGAGATCACTGCAGAAAAGATGAAAAGGGCTGGTCATTACCCATTACATGTGACCCATTCACTTGCTGATGTGCTGTTTTTCATCTCCCTGCTCTGCCTGTAGGCAAGCATCCCCCAATACCCTAATCTGCTTTTTTTATTCTCCACCATTTATTTTCCTGGGGGCCTTGTCAGTCGCGGCTCCGCCGCTTCCCCGTGCCTTGCAGCGCTGCGGATCCAGCAGCACTAAAAGGTTCCAGCTCACGCTAACAAATTCCAGAAAGGCCGATCGTTTATTATGAAGCCGACTTCGGGCGGGTTTGGGAGAAACATGATGAAATGAGAGAGCTGAGGAGATGGGGAAGCGCGGCCACATCCCGGAGACGGGCAGAGGTGAGAGGAAGGGGAGGCGGGGAGCGCTTGGAAACCCATTAAATGAGGGCTTATCATCGGCGTTATGTAAATCACTTCAAATGCCTTCTTTTATTAAAAGTATTAAGCCGCATTACTGTCTGCATTCGGTCTCCCTAATTTGGTTGCTAATGCCTAAAACAACTGTTGAAATTAATTTGAAATTAATGTTCCTCTATAATTACTTAATGAATCTCACATTCACTGCCCTTAACTCTCGGTTGACAAAGGATCTCACCCACCGCATGGAAGAGGTTGGAACACTGACTGCGATTTTTAAATGGTTGCTAAATTATAGTTTGCAAATATTGCACGTTTATATCACACATTTCATCTTGAAGGATCTCAGTGTGTTTGAAATGTTATGTAACATTCATTCTTCAGTAAAATTCCATCACAAAAACTTTCTGGGCATCAATCTTCTTACTTCCCTGCACGCCTTGGAATTAAACCAAATTTAGCTGCATTATTATGCAAACACAAATTCATACCTGCATTAGAAGATTATTATTAGGGCTGTAAAGTCAAACACTTGAAGATAGGAAATGCTGAAACTGGGACTCTGTGCAGGATGAATTCCTTCTTCTATGCACACGTATACTCACTGTCCTCAGTTTTACGGGCATGTATTTCCCACTCACCCCCTCCCCCGGGACTTGTTAGTCCTCGAGAAAGAAACAGGGGAAGAAAAAAACCAAAAATCGAGAAAAAACGAGCAGAGGAAGTGAGAGTCTTGTGGAGTCCTTGCCTCATTCATTACCAAAGCTGCAGAGGTTGTAATGCCTGCTCCTCCTTTTCTGGGTGGCTGATTTGATACCCCATAAATCCCGCTCGGCAGAAATGCTGAATGTGCACAGCAGTAACTGCAGCTAAGGAAACATTTGTGCATACAGGGCATTTACCAAACCCTGTGAAACATGAGGTCCTGGGGTCTCACACTGAGCTCTGAAAATTAGCCTACGCTTCAAAGAGGGGAAAATACTTCTCCGTCTCCCAGGGATGGTGGAAAATGCCTTAGAACATGGTTCAAGCGTATAGACCCAACACTGCTTGCCCGTTGTGTGCAGCACACCTCAGACATGGCGATAACTGGGGCAGGACACGCTGTGAGCCAGCAGCAGGCAGCAGCAGATGCTCATGCTGCTCCGAAACCTGGCAGAGGGAGGTGAGGGAAAACAGTGAGGGCTTTCTGGAGACAAAAGAGCTGCATTTAAAGCTTTCCAGACAACCTGCATTCTGCCTTCTTCTTGCCATTTGAAGTGCCTGGTTAGCCCTGACTTTGCATTTCTTCTTAAGTGTATGCAGTTTATTGAGGATCAAGGTAAAGACAGAGCCCAGCTCATTAGCAATCATGGACCTCGCAAGGCTTTACCCATGTTATCTGACAGGTGCTTTGTCCTACGACATCCTCAACATCTGGGCCAGAGCAATGCACCTTCCCTCCTGCCAACACCTCCCAGAGCTGCGTGCAGCAGAGAGCTGTAGATACGTGCACACCACATATTCGGCATGGTTCAAACACTGGCAATGGAATTGTGTCCAGAAGTCACAGCTCAACAAAGGACAGGCTGGCACACCAAGCACAGTGCAACACCCACCTCACTGTGACCTGTCTCCTTCCCACAGCTGGGAACTGGATCCCTGCAGCAACCCGCACCCCAGCAGTAATCTACTCCCACCCCAACCTCCACACATTGGCCTACTTGCTCAACTAGAAAGCCCAATCTCTCCTGCACATGGCTCTTTAGCAAACCTCCCTCTCCCCACTGTATTGCCCACCTGTGCCAGCGTGCAATCATCCTCCCCAAATGTCTTCTCTCTGTGTGTCCTCCCCCTCAGCCCCAAAGCATTCCCATCTCCCACACTTCATGCATTACAACAGGTAAATTGGGGTGAATTTCTACAATGACATCTCAGACAGTTTTCCCTCTAAAACACCAGAGCATTCAAAGGTGAAAGGAAAAAGAGGCATAGAACTCTAGCACCAGTCTCAAAAAACAGCTGGATTTTAATATGTTTAGAAAGAAAAGCAGACCATCTGAAGAGAAAGGTTCTAAAGTCTTGAACCAGTGTGACCATCCAATAAACTTGAGAGGGAAAAGAATTAAAAAAAAAAAAGTGCCTGATTTTGCAGTACATTCCCATACCATTTTGTACGTGACTTGTTTCTCTTTGTAATGAATTCTCTTACGCAGAAAGCATTACACAACCACATCATCAAATCCGCCTTCAAAATAGATTACTGGGTTTTATTTTTTAGCTGGGGATGGTGCTACCAGGTTATTGAAATACAGCCTAGACTTCTAATTCTGCTTTTGTGAAGAAAGCAGAAAAAGAGGCAACCATGGCTCAGCAAAAACTAAGCAAGATTTCTTAAAGCAAAGATGCTTTTCTTTCTCAATGGCTTCCTCCTGCTGCTAGCAACTGATGGGATAGGGCTGCCTTAACCAGGTTTCCAGAATCCTATAATGGAAAGCAGCTGCCCTTACACAGACATCACTGCAGACATTCCCATAGCTCATCTGTCATCTTTTGGTCCACCTCATTACTCAACTTCCAATATTAACACATCAATAGCACCAGCAATCCCAGAGTTGTACTCAATGTACATTTGCAACCCCCCACCTCTAATTTAAGGATGTTTGCATTGCTATTTGCTGCTCAATATACAGACTTCAGTTATCCAACAAAACATGAACACCTGTACTTAGTATTCAGCAGAACTGGGGTGCACTGGCCATGTATTTCAATCCCCAAGAGTCATTTGAACTCCCTTTCTTTTCTGAAGCAATACAGAACTAGAAGAAGTAATCTAGTACCATCTGAACCATTCTGATGTGCAGAATCATTTGTGTGGTAATGGAAGGCCTCAGTCTTTATAGAGCTACCTTGAGATAGCAGTAAGAACCCCAGTCTAACCCCACCATAAATACAGCACCACTTAAATGGAAGGGGTGGGGACAAGGACAGTTGCCTTTGTCATCTTCCTAGCATTTTGCATTAACAAATGCAGTTAAAACAGAAGATACTGCTATTTAGTTAACAGGGTTAAAAAAAAAAGCACTTACTACCATTAGAACATGTCCATCATCCAGCACCTTTATTCTGAATGCTCACTTTAAAAAACAGTCGTCCTCTTTCTGCAAAGAATCGATGAAATAGCAAGCAGCTAATTTGCAGCTAAGCAGCTAACTCCCAGGAGTGCACAGTTATATTTGTCTCCTGATAATAAAAATATTTTTTTATTTGCAATCATGGCCTGCGTTTCCAGGTTTGCCTTATCTCCTCATGTCTTTGTGTACGCCAGCTTTAACAGCTCCTTCGGGGAGGGTTCATGGAATTGGTAATAGGTTTTGTAATTTCCACCTTCTGTTTTCTAGTTCAGAGAGTAATCGAATCCAGTCACTACACTCGTATCTATCTGGCAACTATTTGTTGGCCTCCATGAAATGAGTTGGAAGTCTGATTTCCGTTCTCAGCAGGCATTTGTGTCATACAGATGAACTGCTCTAACCAGCAAATTGGAGGCAATTTCACCAGAGATTCCCAGGATTAAATAACCATGAGAACAGAACTTTCCTCACCTCCAGAGAGGTCTCTTCTTTAACAGAGTTGAAAAATGACAGGACAAAATTGTCAAGTTTTGATTTCTGCTATTGTAAGATGCACTCTAGAGTGGGTTTTATCTTCCGAGGCTATCAAACTGGTACCCACATTAAATTACTAAGAAAAAAAACAAGTCATTATGATCAAGTCTTAAAGCAAAATAAGTTCCATCGCTTCCCCCAAATCTTTTCTATCTGTGCTGCATTTTAATTGGAATACAGGAGTGTTTTTTCTTTCATTAGTATTTTATTTATTTTACACTCCACATACTTATAACAAAAACGTTCCCCAGTTCTCACTCTGGTTGAGCGTATTTGATTCCCCATCACTGGAGCTGGTGCAATGACATCAGCCACTGAATCTATGAGGACCTGTGAACTCTGTCACACAAAGCATCTAAGAACCAAAAGACAAGTTACCAGTTTAGCAGAGGCTGAACATATGACTCAGGCTAAGTTTAAAAACTTTATTTTTCATACAAAACAATAATAAATTCAAGCAGATAATGAACTAAGTGTCTTCTCATTTTCCACCTTTTCTCAATAGAGTCTATCCAAAGTTCACTGTTACACCACTCTGTATCAGCAAAAGCTATGAAGTTTCCATCTTGTATCCATGTTTTTCTAATTCAGCTCTGTATAAAAAAAATAAGATGTGCATATTAAAACACAAACATTGTCATATTTATTCAAAATGCGAATTGCACAACATACAATCATTTTAGAAACAGTGAACATGACACACTGCTTTCTAATTCACATCAACAATCTCAGCTTTACTTATATAGTTCTTCAAGTGAATGTCTCAGTATCACTAGAAGTATCCCATATGAAAAATACAAATATTTGCTCTAACCACATTTACTTATGCCCTGATCTGCTGTGGCTGGTTGAACTACGTGGTGCAAAGCAGCACCAGTAAGCCAGCAACAACCCATTAGAAAAAAAAAAAACACAGCATTGTCTCATACTGCTTATTCTCAACATTTCCTAAAACTCAATGAGCTCACCGATCTGAGTGATTTAAGTGCATGTACTTAAAATATACATATATACATAAATTTTAAGATACATTAATATCAAGTTTAAATCTTGGTGCAGTACAACAATTCCAAGGAAAAATGATCGCTTTGTTCACTTTACTTGTTACCTGGACACCAGGTAAGCAACTGCCAAAGGTTATTTCTCCTAGCCTATCCCCAGACAGCTTCTTACCTACCTGCCTCCAACACATCAGCCAGAACTATGCCCTTATAGTTTTATATCCTAGTCCTAGCATGTATCTATACACAGCAGTCTAAAGCTCAGGTTAGTTTACACAGCATTGGAATTCTAGAAGTGGAAGAGTGCACCACTTCCTTTCTGAAGATGAAACAAGAACATGCTGCAACAAAGCAATATTGCAAACTATCATTTTAGGCCAATATAAGGATGCCAACACTACAGACTATAATTAAGACATATATTGAAGGCCTGTTGAGATCGACTATGTTTGATAAGAATTATACAATCCGTGTTTTTCACGGATCTGTGTATCAGCATTACATTTCCAACATTATTTAAGCAAGGACTATAACAACAAACTGATTTTGTATCTGCTACACAAAGGGTCACTTTCTCCCTTTACCAAGGAGATCATCCCAGGAACCGTTAATCAGGCAGTACTGCAGACATTTACTCTGCATGCAACATAATGAAGGACTAATTATGAAATGTGAATTTGTGTTGACTCTTGAAACAATTTAAATTACAATTACACAAGTAAATCATTAACTGAAATGACAATGACCTAGAGGATTACACAAGTGGATTAGAGGTTCCCAAATTGTTATCACTTTTTTAAAGCACATTACAAAATATTTACTCTGCTATTGCTGCTAATCGCCCAGAAGAAAGGAACTTGAACAAATATGGAAAAGTTTTCCAGCAATCACCTGTCTGTTTGGTCAAAGCAAAGCAATGCTATTTTGAGGGTACAGAAAAAGATTTTAGCAACTTTGCTTACCATATAGCACAGCATAGAGAATCTTGGCTCCCTTGCCATTAATCTCTGCAGTACAATTCAGACAATTCAGCAGATTTCCAAGTTTCTGATATTGATAACTAAACAATGCAGTTTAAAAATAAAATTACCTTAACTGATTGGAGAAATCGTCTTCTACATTGTCATCATCCCAGTTGTCTTCCCACACATGTGCATCTTCATCTTCGTCTAAACCAGTCCAATCTAAAGACAGGAAGAGAAAGCTACATAGCAAATGTTGCACTGCTTTGGCACCACATCTTAGTGACCTCTGGGTACGGCAGACTTCAGATGATAAGGAATTTCTCACTTTCCTATTAAAGTTCAGATCATTCTCAAGTGTTCATGAGACCAAACAGCACAGTGAGATGAATTAAAAAAACCAAATTATTCTCCTGATTTATGATAAAACCACAACTTGGTAACAAAACCACCGCACACCTCGCATCATGGCATGAAGGATCCCCGTACAAAATACATACGTATTCTGTATGCAAAATAAGGGTTATTTTGCATACAAATGGACAAACTGTAGTATGAAAAATCATTGCTGAGTATTTGATTCCTACAAGTTCAACAAAAGGCACCTCGTTCCAGGTTTGTATTTAGTATTTTTTCCTTGTGATTAAAAAGATAAATGCATATCAAATACTTTATCCAGAACACACATACAGATGCTCAGTTGACTCAGCAGATGTTGACAGTCTATGGATAAACACCACAAACAAACGTATCTGCGATGCAGCAGCAAAGGCAAACTGAAAGATGCACCTGCCAACAGCAGTTGCTACCAATAATCTTCTACTTCTCCCGTAGTCATCTGCCTGAGTTCAGGGAAAGCTCTGAGGACAAAGGGCCAAAGATTAAACACGGACGGATATATGAAAAACACCTTGTAGGGTAAAAGATTAAGAACTAGTTCACTTCCCATACAAAAGGAAAGTTGGTTTTCTTCTCCTTTTAATGCTGACAGGCAACAAAATTAGCACTTGAGATTCACAGGGAAAGAAAATCCATTTGTAACTGATTAAAGACACAGATGCAGAAGGCATTACGATTAAACTTCTCAAATTATATAAAGGAAAAGAGATGAAGGAACACAGAAATTCTACTAGTCTTAAAGAAAGCAAAGGAAAGAAATTGGGCAGATGAGGAAAAACTGCACTATGAGAGAATGCATTATTTGAATGTAGTTGTATTGCTCATTGGCTAAAGGGAGGGATTTTATTTGAGTACAAACTACAACAAGCTTTGCCAATTTGTGTGCAATTCACATTTTTTCCCAAAATAAAAATTTAACTATTGATGACTATTTGTATTGATATAAAAAGCAAAGCTCGGAACAGCCTTAACCACTATCAAAGTCAAGTTCTATCTACTAATGTAAAATAGCTCAAAATGGTTTTCAAAAAACCACAGCAACTAGCATCACAACAAATTCAGCTTCAATCACAGACACTGTTTACAAGTGAATAGTGATAAGACAAGGGGGAATGGTTTTAAACTGAAACAGGGGAGGTTTAGGTCAGATATTAGGAGGAAGTTTTTCCACACACAGGGTGGTGATGCACTGGAACAGGTTGCCCAAGGAGGCTGTGGATGCCCCATCCCTGGAGGCATTCAAGGCCAGGCTGGATGTGGCTCTGGGCAGCCTGGTCTGGTGGTTGGTGACCCTGCACATAGCAGGGGGGGGTTGGAACTACATGATCTTTGAGGTCCTTTTCAACCCAGGCCATTCTATGATTCTATGAAGGGAATGTTGGAAGAATGTTTCAAACAACACTAAGTAAAGAAGAGACAAAAAGGCCCACATTGCCTTCCATAGCAGAACGGAGAAAGGGAGGGAGGGGAAAGAAAAGCAGAAGTAAAGCTGAAATTATACTCTCCCTGCTGTAGCTACAAGATTCTACAATCTACAATTCTGTAATCTGTGTGTTGACACCATAGCCTAGAATTACATACAACTATTCCAGCTCTACCACGTGCTACAGGTAACAGTAAAAAACAATAAATACAGAGCTATCTGGGATTGGAAACACAAAGAACATCTGAGAGCTTGCTACTATTAAGTACTGCTCACAACATCTATTTTGATAAACTTGTCACTCCTTAAAAAAAAAAAAAAATCACCTGAATATAATGCAACATCTCCCCATATTTTTCACTTGGGACAGGACAACAAAGTGTTCTTTGGAGTAGATAACAAAAAACAAAAACCCCACTATTTCACACATTACACTCAGAGCAGCACTGTACAAGATGCTTTTAGTAACCAAGTCACATACACTTGAACATATCATGCTGTATTTCTTAAGAACAGGACACTTGTGCTGGACACTGAAACTTGCTTTGATACACTGTTTCAAGAAAAAGCCCACACTGAAATAAAATTTCCCCAAATGCCACTATTTCTGTCCTTAACACAAGTCTGCATTATCTAATTTGCTTTGGATTAAAGGGAGGGGCGATAATAAAATGCAGTTATTCTGCTGCATGGAAAAAGGTGTTTTTATTTGAAAGAACAATAACTTGGCATGAGTTTGATCAAATATTTATTATACACTTTCCCAAGTTACTGAAGATAATCCTCCAGGCAGTCCAAACCTTCTTTATAACCTCTCAACATTATTATCTCACTTGAAGATTTCATTGGGCCTCTTTAGCAAGATACAGCAGCAGGAAGTCTGGCTGTGGCCACTCTTCAATAAAAGTCTGTTTCACCCAGAAGCCTGCAGAGCATCTCCACTTGGATTACTCAGCTTTAGGATCACAGCTAGATGCAAGTACAATTAATTTTACCTTGCTTGGTTTGTATACAGATCCACGTTGAGTCTAACAAGCAGTTAATTCTGTTTGATCTGCTGGTAGTATCATTTCCTCTAGTCTCAAACACAGTTTTATAGTTTAAATTTTACTTGACTATACAAACAACTTTTTCTCAGGGCAGTGAAAGGAGAACACAAAGGTAAGATCGTGAAAAAATTCTGTTGACTTCAAGGCACAAAATGTTGAAATGAATATCAAGATTCAAATCACAAGCACTGAGCTGTGAACCTCACCACTCTGTGAGATATGAGTAACTTGTGTAATGGCAGCACAGTGTGCTGACCAATCCCAGGTTCACATGCATGCTTTAAGACTTCCTCTGTCCTCACAGTCAATATTTATATTTAATGATAATAACTGTTTTTACCCTTTTAAGAAAGGCATGGAAAAGAAAGCAAAGGGCTCATCTTCTCTGTTTATTTTAGGTCTTATCTCTGCTACGTGCAAACATAATGTTGGTACAAGTACTGCATGACTCTGCATCCCAATGGGCCATAAGGCCACTGAGAAATCACTGAGAAATCTGAGGAACACAGGACAGAAGAACAACCTCGGACATTCCATCCATGCTGCATATCACTTATCACCACTCACAGCTCGAGAGACCTGCCAGAACTGGGGGTAGAGAACCAAACAGGGTCTTTTCCAAGTCCACAGCTGTGACAGGCCCTCAGGCTGCTTTGCAGAAGCACAGACTCCTGTAGCCCCCTCCCTCAATATACTCTGCACCTACGAGAAGCAGACCAGCACACACCTGTGCCTGCAAAGACGATACTTAGAGCACCTACGGCGTGCGTCGTTCCCTCCCCACACGGGTTTCCACCTCGCAGCTCCCACCCCCACCTACCCCTCCCACCCGGACACGGCGGGGCCCCGCGCTCCGCACCGCCCTCAGCGCTCCCGCACGATGACACAGCACCGCCGGGCTGCGCGGCCCCTCCTGCCCGACCCGGCCCTTTCCGAGCAGCGAGGAACCGGGGTCGCCGGCCGCTGACGCAGCGGGCACGGCCGTGTCCCCGCGGGGCTCTCGGTGGCACGGCACGGCACGGCACGGCACGGCCCCGCCCGCCGCAGGCCGCGCTCTCTCCGCGGCCCGGCCCGGCGCGGCCTGCTGGCAGGCAGCGCGGCCTACAGGCCCCCGCCGCTCCGTTTCCCCCGCCCGCCTCTCCCGGCCCACTCGGCACCTTCAGCCGGAAACTCCTCGAACTCGTCGTCTTCCTCCAGGAGCCCCAGGTCCACCGGCTGCTTTTTCTCCGACATGCTCGGCCCCGCTGCCCGCCGACACTGACGGGATGGCGGCACGGCACGGCGCGGCCCCCACTGCGCCTGCGCCTCAGCGCCGCCCGCCCGCCTCTCAGCACCGCCTCTCGGCGCCGCCCTCACGGCGCCCCCCCAACAGCGGCACCTGCGGGGCCGCCCCCAGCCCTGCCTCGGGAAGCGGCTCGGGGTTCCGCGGCTCGGGTCCCTAAAACGGGACCCGCGGTGCTCTTTACAGCCCCACCCCACGTTGAACGCGCGGCCTCGTTTTATTTCACTCTTGGTTTCTGTTTTGGCTGTGAGAATCTTGAAAACTCCAGGTTTATTAATCAATGTATGGAATTTTGGCGTAAATTTTGTTGTGCTTTTAGCAAGCCATGCGGTTTGGACTATCAGATATCCTTCTCTATCCATAGGGTACAAGGCTGGCACGTACCAAAAGCTTGTAGAGGTCTGTGACCTTTCAGCTGCTACCCTCTGGACTTTTCCTTACCCAGAGTTGACTTTGCAGCATGCATAAAGATGTTCAACTGCACCTAGGTTATCTAAGAAAAAAGAATTGACTTGGAAGGTGCTATCAACAAACAGATTCAAATAGCTGTGGAGCAGGAAGCAGCTTGAATTTGTTCTGGCAACTTTACCTACACGTCTGATGTGGAGAAAAAAAGATACTTGTGCCTTCATAGTTATCTGTTCTACTTGCAAGATTGATTTAAAATAGTGAATTTAAAAAAAAAAAAAAAAAAAGAACCACCTTTAAATCTGTTGTTTTAAATCTAATACCACAGGCTTTGGAGCCTGGGGTTTGTATTGCCTTATTTGGCCTTTCTCCCAGATGGCTTCATACCTCACTGTAATCCTGCTAAACATTTAGCTCTCTGCTGGTAATGTCCCCAGGGACACTAGTATCTGCCATACCATGTTTGTCTTCTTAACATATACTTGTCCTATGCTACCTGAAGGACCTGATCTGCACAGCGTTCTCCAAACCAGACCTTACAAGAAATGATCCTAAGAGTTCAATGATGTGAGTGACATCTCATATTCTGAACCACCAGACTGTATGCACAGAAGACAAGCAGGAAGCACTTATCCTTCTGCAGCCAGGTTTTAGGAAAAAAAACAGTGATTTATTGCCAGTCTTTTTGCCTGGCGTGGGTCTTACTTCACATATTCTTCAGGTTTCTTACTGGTCACTTCCTGTTCAGTCTACAGGCTTTGTATGTCCCATACCCTCCCACCCCTAGGAAGCATATAAAGAATTTCCAATCCTTATCCATCAAGAAAAACTATCTCTGAATTCCATGAAGTGATGTAGTTTGTAATACTCAAGACTTTTGGTGGACCTGGCTCCACTGATGTCTCTGAATTCTTTAGAGAAGAGGATGTAAGGATTCAACTGTCCAGAATAAATTTTCCACTGTGAAAGCATATTTGAAAGGTTAGAGGAGAGTGCCCAAGACACAAGTACAATTTGGCATTTGATGGTTTCTAGATGGACCATTGAGAGTAAGAGTTGCCTTTCAGCATCTACCCCGTGCAATCAGAGTGGAAAAAGGCCACTGATATCTAATCAGGACATACTGCCACTGTGTTTTTTTTATCCTTCCCTTTTTGCAGCACTAGGGCCACTTACAGTCCTTGCAGTCACCAGGCTTGTATCCCATATGGACTGCAGACACAGAGCAAGGAATAGTTTTGATCAAGTTGGGAAGGCACTTCCTGCATTCCCAGAACAGAGTAAGAGAGCTGCTTTTCTGAAGCTTTAATTCCTGCACAGTAACTCGATTGTACACTGAGTAGGACCAACAGCCTGACATTCCTGAGTACTTCAGCAGAGAGGTCTACACTCTGTTCCATGGCAATTAAAAGAAAAACCTCCTTTAACTCTCAGTGGTTCAGGATATGACCATTCCAATGAAAACCTTAACTTAAGTATACCCTTAACTGGTAGCATGTTGGAATTGATTGAACAAGACAATCCTGAGTAACTCATCAATCCTTCTATTTTTTTTTTATTCCAGAGCTGCACAGCAGCTATTCTCAGTATGATTTCTTTTATTTTTCTTTAATTTCTTTATATTCAATATGTTTTATGCATTAGTATTAGAAAAGCCTGTCTTTTTCTTGGCAAATGTTACTGCAAGTTGTCTAGCAGGGAGGTGAGATTATGTAGATTTATTTATTCAGAGTTTAATTTGCATACATGAAAAATGGAAGTAGAGCTTTTATTTTCTTCACAGTGAAACAAAAATGTGTGTAGTGCAATAGTTCAAACTTCTAGATTTTTTTCAGGTGGACAAGTAGTCACTTCAATGCCTGGGCCCATCTTCTTTGAATTGGACATGCTAATGGCTGAGGGCATATTCCGAGGAAGAGATTAAGAAGAGGAAATAGATCAGATTATTAAGCAATTTGCTTATAAGCTGCCTTGGTTAAAAAATGTCCTGCTGAAAAGGAACTTCAGAGGCATATTAAGGACTTTAGACACTCTGCGTAAACCGTTGTCTTGGAGGTCTACATAGTCCCAGGCTATCAGACAGTACCTACTAAGAGAAACTTCATACTGCAAGACAGTGCTCATTGTGTGCATCTGATCCAGCTGGTCTCATGGGCATAATGTGGAATCCATGTGCATGGGCACTGCCTAGAGGACCAGTTGAGCCCACACAGTGCTTCTGGATGCATGAGGTAGACACCTCTCTGGGCCTTACAGTGCAGGCTGGTAGATATCCAGGAAAGCAGTCAGTTCCCCAAGACAATATGGAAGATCTTGCTACCAAATGCTTTTCATTCAAAGTGCAAGAATTCACCATGCAGTACAGATTATCTATCCTGCATCATGCAGCATATCCAGCAGCTCAAGCAGTAGTTACTTCAACCTCCAGAACTGATGTTTTCCGTCTCAAGATAACACTGCAATTCATGCTATAACTTTTTGGATTAAATTGGAGAAGAAAAGCATATCCTACATTCAGCTGATCTGGACATCAGGAATGGATTGCCTCAGCTCTTTCAGTCTGGCTCTGTGCAGATCCGGACTCATGGCACTGTTCCTGAAATCAGTGCCTTTGGTTTGCCACTATTTATTTGTTCATGTCTGCAGTGGTTCTCCTTTTCTTTCCAGCTGCTCCATCATTCACTAGCATCTCCTGGTAGCCCACCCTGCTCCCACAGCCCATCTCTTCTCACAGTTGACCCTCACTGAGGTCAGTGTGCGATTATGTGGCTGGAGATCATAAGGAATATTAATCACAAGGAGCACTTAGATGTTGCTTTACAGACTTCCTTATGTGAAATACACTGGCAAGCTATCAGGTTACCGGTGGCTGAAAAAGAAACAACTCTCTCTTTACCCTTGACAGTCAAAAGAAAGTTTGATTTATTTTCTCATTTTCAGTTAGTCTAAAGGCAGCTGGACAGTATTGCTGCAAAGCTCTAGTTCTGTGTCATTGTAATAGGGGCAATGTGTTTGTTCACTTCTGCTCTCTTCCTCTGTCTAATTGTTCTATTGTCTTTCTGTTTTCTCTCCACATTTGGGCTGACAAAATGTCTCCTTGGGTTTAGCCCTCTAGCCAAAACTTAACGGGCTCCTAATCAAGGACTAACACCACCAGCGGGCTATTTCCTGTCTTTGTTTATCATTCCTGGTATCATCTTTCTTCTCCTCTCAGTTCATCATTTCAAATTTTCACTGTTATTTTCCTTCAAATCTTCCTCCATTCAGAGTGCAGGAAGCTTCCTATACACCAGTCCCCTTTAATTTTCTTGCCACTTGATCTCTGGGCTCCCAACTATACGTCCTGGAAGAGAACCAGATGCATTCAGAACCAGATTTCTAACAGCTCTGTAACCCTTGAATACATGTAGCTATGTCAGCAAGATATTTATTACTGAGTCTCAATGCAAAGTGTATTGATGTTTTGAACATAGGACTAATTACTAGGTACTGTTCACCATGACTTGCATTCCCTGCAGATATCAAGACAGTCAGCGTACAATTCAGTTGCCTAAACAAAGATTTCTAATGTCATTTGAGATGCTCTAAAACACAGGACTGCATGGTGTGTAATCTGGGAGACCTTGACCCTTCCCCATGGCAGCTGGAGATGAAACGAAATACCCCAGGTTTTCCACAATGGTACCAGTTGCTTGTGTTTAAGGAATTGAATTGCACTCTCACTGTATGATGGAATAACTGTTATTGGTGCTTAAGTGTCTTTTTCCTGTTATTACACAACTGCCTTTGTTTATCTCTGCCAAGTCTGTCTTGAGAATACTGAACTCATAGTGGCAATCTTAATCCAAACTAGACGCTGGATGGGTTAGTATGAATCATTAAGAATCAGGTGAACAGAGAAGGCCTTTTTTTCACATATAAATCATCCTTCTACCGTTACATATCTGCATAGTGGCAAAGGTATGGCCAAGATCTATCTAGATGAATCTCAACCCAAATAAAATCAAATATTGTAGCCAGACAAGAATTGCCAAGTGTTATTTCTGATGTTTCGATAGCTAAGCAGGGCTACTGTTCATTAGCTATACTGGCAAACAGAAAGACTTACTGATACCTACGTCAAATCAAGGGAAGGTATCGGTTCCTCATGATTTTATGTAGCTTGCTTCCCCAGGCAGTCCCTCTGGACTTTCTGTTCAGAAAAGAGAGATATGTGCACAAATGGGTGGAGATTCAGAGCACTTGGCTTAAGTATCAGTCCTAAAACATAATTTGAAGAGATCTGTCTCATTTCTGACTATATTAGGAGCCAAGAAAGACTTTCCCCATAATTATTTATGGAAGGTCAGGCATGTATAAATAATCGCTTAGAAGTTCACATTTTCCAACCCTTCTTCTCAGACCCTTCAGTGAGGTAATGGGCAGCACAGGCAGTTTTTGGGATAAGGCCTGGTGGTTTCTGCCTTCTGCCTCACTCCTTTTCCACTGCTTCTTACTCTATTGCTTCTCTGCCCAAGCATAGGTTGTCCACAGACTATAGTCCCTTAATTTATGTCCCAGCTATAGCTAGACAAGTCACCCTTTCCAGAAGTGCTTCTTCAGTCATGTTGCCAACAATGTCTACTTCTACATGTCTTCAACACTTCACTTGCTTTCTCAATTTCTCTTTCCCTCACAGCCACTGCTCTTTCTTGATCACCATCGGCTCTCCAGACTGGTAGAAGTTTTGACAGGCATGGAAGTACTCACACCAATGCTGAAGCTGGCTGCAAGCAGCCCAGGGTAGTTCCCTGGCCTCCTTCTAGCATGGGGCACCCTGCTCTACCATGATGGCCACCTCTAGTTCTTGTGGTGGTGACAAAGGCTGCAAGGCCACTCTAGCAGGAAAAGAAGGTTGCAGAGCACATGATATGACCCAAAGCATTACTTTTTCAATGCAGAAGCCCATACAGACGCAAAGCCCTTCTTCATACATTCTGCAAAGGTGAAGACACCTTCTTCCTCAAAGATCCTTTTAACTTGTCATGCATTGTTCAATGCATCTAGGGGCTTTGATGAATCATCAAGTGGATTTCCACCTAAATGAACTGCAGAAGTGTCAATTAATTTATCTCTAAAATGAGCGTATTCCTGAGAACTTTCTGCTCATCAGTCTGGTTTACCAAGTAAACTAGATGAAGCTATTGGGTCAAGTCCTCTTCCTCCTCTCAGTCAGGCTTATTCAACCCTTCCACATGAGTTCAGACCACAGCAGTTTCTGGGCCACTGTTCATATGACTGTACAAAATTGATAGTCTTTTTTTTTTTCTCTGCTGGATAGGAGATTCTGAATGGAATTTTAAAGAAAACGCTTAAAAATAGACTCTCTGTTCCTGACATGCTTTCTGAAACACATAAGTCTTTTATTAACTTTAATTCCTCAACCCTTAGTGAATATGATAGCAACAGTGATAGTTGGAATGCTTATAAAAACAGCATCAGAGTAAACAGTGAATATTAGTCAAACCAATCTGCAAAGCTAATGGTTTTATGGGAATATATATATAAAATCATTTTTCTACATTGTATATTTGCCTATATTCATATATTTACACATGCAGTACTTATTAAAATACAGCAGGTGAACTATAAAATTAAGTGGGGTACTAATTATTAATCTAACATATGAGGTAAATTAAAAATAGGTAGGTTCACCCACAGCAGTGTGTTATAGCAAAAAAAGTTGGTTTTAAGTGTATTATTACTGAGGCTGAGAAAGAAAGTAAAAGACCTAACCTGATTGTCATGTGAAGTAGTGCTCTCTCAGTTTTACTGTTTCTAGCTGTGTCTTTTGTAATACACAATAGAGGAGTCTTTTCTCTGATTTGCTTTTAAGGCTTTAGCACAATCAAAAGCTGGAGGTATTGTGAAGAAAATCTGCAAATAGCATGAAAATGTCTTGTGGTGACATTCCTATTCAGGCTTTGGGCCTGATTTTGAAAGATCCTGAACACCCAGAGCTGGCAGTGCTAAGCACTTCTGCAGATCAGATCTTTGAGGTCTGAAAGATTGTTTTATATCTTGTTTTCATGCTTCTGCAAACCTATAAAGACAATTTTTTTCTCCAAACAGTAGCACAGGTTTTATTAAAACCATTCAGAACAGATCTGCATGTTTTAAGGTCATGGTTTTGTGCTGGCAGCTGGAATACAGATCTTCAGGAAACTAATATGGGCCGCTCCAAAAGTAATGCCTCCTATTTCATTATGCTGGCCTGCAGCATCATAGGCAGATGTCAGTGGGTATGGCAGTAGAGGTTGAACCTTCCCACCAATATCCCACTGTATCTTGTTGCTGTGCAACAGATGGCAGCAGAGGGGCAGGCTGACCCAATGGTGTCTAACATGGAAGTGTGTATGAAGCAAAAGTGTGTCACTGAATTCCTCCATATGGAAAAAAATGGAACGTATTGACATTCATCAACATTTGCTGAACATTTATGGAGCCCAAACGGTGGATGTGAGCAGTAGATGCTGACTGATGCATTTCAGCAATGGTGACAGCAGCAGTGGATCATCTCCGCTGGTGCAGATTTTTATGATTGCAGCCTGCAGGCCCTAGTTCATTGCTGGCAAAAAAAATGCATAGCTAATGGTGGTTATTATGCTGAGCAATAGGGTCTTGTAGCTGAGAATTTGCTCTATCAAATAATGTTATTGTGTTCTTTGTATCAGTTGTTCTATCCTTGAAAATAAATAGGAGGCATTACTTTTGGAGCAACCTATGTACTTAAATTTAAGAGAATGTTAATTATTTAAAAACAATGCTTTTGCAATACTGGAAATTGTAGATCCTTCCCATTGCATTATTCTGCCTTACTATTGCACAATCTTCACAGAAATCCTTGCACATTAATGGGGAAAAAAAAAAGTTTATAGGCCATATATAATGTCAGCTCTTCAAAAAACTGATTCTATTCTTTGTCCTTCATTGTTTGGTCATTTGTAGAGAAAAGTCCATATCTGCCATTGTGCCTCTCCTCAGAAGTGGTTTGAGGTGGCTGCAGTCTGAAGTATAACTGTAACAAAACAGAAAAGTTTGAAATTGTATGTTCAGTGCAGGGTATATCACATGCAGGGTACATGTAAGCCACAAGGCAAAATAAATTTAAACAAAACTCTGTAGATCTGAGAGATGCAACTGAGGAAATGGCTCCTCGAGTGCCCCAGAAATCACTAAATTTAGAATTTGATTTCCTGACCAGTTATGACACCCATGGTTCGTTGGCACAGTGTGGATGAATACATCCAAAACCAGTTTCTGATTTGTTTGAGTTTAAACCCAAAGCTAAGAGAGTTGCAAAAAATGACAGGCCTATCTTCTCTCCATTTCTGTTTGTTGTCAGAAATGCCCCTACAATGTAGTCATTTTTCTTCAGCATATAATATATGCCAATTTGACTGACAGGTATATGACCTCCTTTATTTGTTTTAAAAAGAAAATCCAAGATATTTGAAGAGCACTTAAGAGCAAACAAAAATTATGAATACAAATTTTCTAAAGCAATATGACTGGTAATCTTCAAAATAAAATTTAATCACTTTTTTTAATATTCACACAGGTAGGTGTTTATATTATATACATATATATTATGCTGATGGTCCTATGCAGATTTGTGTAAACTCATTTAAAAAGCACATTTGAATCACTTATTGCATAGAAATCTTGAACTGTACATTATAAATAATGGTTTTCAAATGATAATTTTAATTTTCTTTTATGGCTGTTGCAAATTTATATTAAAGCATTCCTGAATTGGACAATTTTTCAGTAGAGTTTACTTAATGTTAATCTATTCATTTGGGGGTAAACGAAGAGTTTAATGGTGAAGAGGTATAACTAGAATATAGTCTCAAGTGGTGTGTTAGGTTTATCAATCAGTGAAAATTGTGCACTTGAGTGTAAGAGCACGTCTATCCATATGCTTCTTGCTAGCTCAGTTAATTGAAACCCTTTTTCCACCCTGTTATCAATACTTGAAAAATAGCTCCAACCACATCTATTAACCAGTGTCTTAATAGATGCTTTATCAGCGCCATATAAATTGCATGTATTTTGCTAGAAAGCAATTTAACTAATACAGGGGCCAGTTCTATGGTTCACTGGAGACGTTCGGTCATTTCATGATGAGGCACATCTGGCTGGATAGATGGAGGTAGATGGAGCTGTGGGCCTGGTCTTCAATCCACTGAAGCACAATACAAGGCTGGAGGTCCAGTCTGAGTGACATTCTCAGTCTTGATTGATTTTAACAAAGGCAAATTATGCTCATGAGGAAAATGAGCTAGACATTGACATTTGTACTGGGAAATCTGAATCAGAATAGAAATATGTATTTTTTAATTTCCCATAAAATAGAATGTAAAAAAATTTAATCTAGTTTAGATTCAAGAGAGCAGAATTATGCACCAATACTGAGATTTCACAGACATCTCTGAAATTAAAAGTTCTTCCTTCCAAAGCAACTCCTCTAAGCCTTGCATTGATATTAACATATTTCCTCTCTCCTCTGAATTGAATGAAAAATAAAATAAATAAACTGAAAAATAAAAATAACTTGAATGAAAAATAAATACGTATTTTTCTGAGCATATTTTCTGAGCTGAGCTGAATACATCCTGAGATCATGACAGTTCAGCTCTGTTTTACTGTGCTTTAAATAAGACATAGATACTTTCATCTCCTAAGCCCAACATATAAAGCATGTTTCTGAGTATATTCAAACCTAATTGTGCTTACAGGAAATTCTTCCACTCTCCAATCCTCTTTCTTTCTACTGCTTTCTTGCACTTCACATAGTCCTTCTGGTTCTTTCCTTTCCTATCAATTTTCGTGCTTAGTTTGGCTTTCTTGTACAATTGTTGACCTTATGAATCGAAGTAGAAGGAAAATGTAAGGGTCGAGAAAACAAAGAAGAGAAAGAGAGATGAAGCACTCAGTAGTTTCTAACCTAGTACCACCTAAAACTCTATATAGGCACTTCTAATCGGTTAAGGCATTTTGGACACTTGAATCCATGGAGTTCCACCTCTGCTCAGAAATTACCCACATAGAACAAACAGAGCTTTCGTTTCCATACCCAAGTTGGTTAATCAATCCCATCAGATGTGAAGATAAAAGATAAAGAGTAGTTATGCAGGGTAATGCTTCTCCATCTCAGAAATGGCCCAGTGACATGTTTGACTCTATATAACACCTGTATCTTCCATTAACTTCATTATTATCTTTCTAAGGTGATCTGCTTCCAAAGGTGACTTGTCATTCTTTTAAGGAGAGGAATGGGAGCAAGCCTCAGCAGAGAAAAGGTGTTAATAGAGTGTTGTCTGCATACCTCTGGAAACATCACCTTCCTGCCCCCCTCTCCCTACCCCCATTATGCTTAATCTGGGGGATATTCTCTCTCAGTGATACTCTGACACACAATTCTTTGGAGCAGCTTGCTGTCATCATGCAAAGCAGAGCTTTGCAGTGTCGAAGGATGTCTGCTAGGCAGTACACATACAATTTTTCTTGCTATTTTTTCTCGTGTAGACCTGTCTCTGTGATCTTCAGAAGTGATCAGTGGGCAAGCCAATGGATCTGTAGCAATTAACTCAATAATGACCTATGCCTCATTGAATGAAGAGGTAATATATTGAAAGAATGTTCATTACAGGTGAATAATTAGCTTTAAGTCGTAAAGTACAGATTTATGGACTATATCCTATGTAGGAAAGCAGAGCTGAAACCAGCACTACATTTATCAGGGCACATACAGTTTAGTGCTAAAGGGACAAATCTCTCTAGGCAGGAAGAAAAATTCTCCAACAGAGCCATCAGATCCTAGCTATGGATTTGCAAATTGTCCAAAGCCAGTTTATAGCTCAGTGAGATTGTAACAAACCTATTTTGTGTACAGGAGAGTAAAGTGTGAAGTTTCAAAAAGAGGCACAAGAAAGACGGGCACTTTACCATATTTGCAAACATATTGTTTTATTGTCAAGACTTAAAATACATACTACATTGGGCAGACAGGGCAAAACCATAGCTGAAAGCTAACATAATCCTGTTATGCAATGAAGAACTTCTTTTTACAGTGCAGCATTTCTTCACTGAAAGCAGATCATTTCTATAAAGAGCAGCTATTTATCAATTTTCAAAGGTCTTGGCCCATCAAAGCTGGTGTTAGATTTGGAATTTCACTTTTGTTGCCAAGGTGACAAACACTTATAAATATACCACATCTTCTAATGTGCTTTTAACTTAGTATTTTTATGGCTTTTAAATCAGATACCATTAGCAAATATATTAGGTAATTTAGCTGAAAGACCATTTTCCACTAACACTTTTTGTTACATTTCCCCAGGTACTTCAATAAATGTCTGTTGTGACATTGCAGTCCTGCCAGGCTTCTAGCATATAAAGATACATATGGTACATCTTATAAGAATTAACATGTTACCTTAGGATTTTCTATTTTTTTGGTGTGTGTTGATAATTACAAAGTGTATAAAAAAAAGACAAATATTAAGAGTTAAATCCTATAGGTCATTGACTTCAGCAAGAACTGTGTTGGTAATGGCTCCAGGACTGGCCTTTCTGTGTGCTGTTGCACTTGGCTTCCAGGCCTTCTCTTTATAGCCTGGCAATGAGGCTGAAAGCACAAGGGAGAGCATAACAGCTCCACAGCAGTGCCTTTCCCCTGCCCCACAAAGCTAGCCATCAGACATGGAGAAGTGTCTTCCTGTTTCACTGGCCTGAAGGCTGGTGGAAACCTTTGCAATCAGCTGGTGTGATGTCCTCCAGGACATCCCAGGTGCTCCATCCTGCCCCAGGAGCTCCATCCTGCGCCAAGGATGAGATGAGAGGCCTGTGGTGTGGGCAGGCAGGCTGGAGGGCTGGACTGAGAGATGGTGCTGACAGAAAGCAGCAATCATTCCCAGATTCAATTTGAAAAAAAAAAAAATGACAAAGCTTGCCAACACTGAGGATTAAGCACAATTCATAAGCCAATTAATAAGCTTCCTACAATAGCAGCACGTTAGCTTGGGTGGAAAGATCTGATGGAGAAACATCCAGGAAACGTCTTTCAAGCCTGCATATTAAATTTAATCTGTCACTCCTGTCCTTTAAGACCCTGCATTCATTTGCTGTGGTGAAAAAAAATGTTGATCTGAAAGAAAAAGAACAAAATACCCCCACTAGTACAAGATTTTGTTGGTAGAGTCTCAAGGAGAAATCTGTAGTGTGCTGATCACAAAGAGCCATCCTGCACGGCACAAGCCAGGCCTCTACATAGGCCACTCTCACCCCCAGCCTGGCCCTGTCCCCTCAGCTCCTTCATTCAGCACAGCTATCTGTCATGAAGAATTTAAGTTTCATATTTTCATCTGTCATCTGCGAAAAGGCCTGTCAGCTGAAGCTTACACTACAGTTTGCCAAAAGGCCCATGGTCTGTGATGACAATACACTCTTACATTTGTGCTTCCAGGCTCCAGATAATCCTTCACTTTCCTCCTCAGACATCCAGTTATGATAAGGCTTAAATTGCATATTTTGGGGGGTTTTAAATCTAGATTTTGCTGATAAATGCTATCAGCGGGAATGAAATGAAATACAGCAAGGTTTAGCTCTTATTACCGACATAAAGCTTACCATGGCCATTTTGTGAAGACTATAGAGACGGTATTCATATTAAACATGCTAATGTCTATACTCACAGGAACTAAACGTAGGAATGCTAATATCAGCTTTTATCTTTGTCTGTTTGCCACCCCTGAAAACTTACTAGGAAGAAAGCTACCCATCCTTCAAACATGACATTTTCCACTTTGTGTCTTTAATTTGATTTGGAAAGGAAAATAGGAAAAACAGCTCATTATAAATCTGCGCACGATTGTTTTAGTGCTCTGAGATGCCACAAAAGGAAGAAAATGCCTCAATCCTCAAAGTACACCTTCAAAAAGCCAACACTTTTCCTGTAAAACAGCTTAAAAAATTACCACAGTAGAAAGGCCATAGACAGAAACGGATCACTAGCCCATCTTGGTTGCATGTGTGTGTCTATATGAGGGTAAGGAAGTTACTCATGCCTGTAACTTTAGGGCTGAACAGCTTTGATGTTGACACCTAAGTAAGAACACAGCGAAAAGTAAAATTGCTTCAAAAAGTCAATCTTGTCTGAGGATTGTCGGGTGGACACAGCACGGTAACCCAGGTTAAGCTTTAGCTGTCTTGTCTCTTAGAAATCAATTGTCTGACCATAATGCAACCACAAAGAAATCACATCTTTAACTCATTAAGGGCTTTTAAATTGTCTAATCAATTACGATTCGATTACATTTTTCTGAAGTCAATATTACATTATATCCCAATGCCAAAACTACATTTTTTCCCTTTGGTGAAACATCTATTTTCTCAGCAGTTTTATAAGGATCTAATATAATATACTAGTACCAGAAGTGTTTCTGTTTCATTCTCTTGTTGCCCTATACTGTCATTTGGAATTCAACTTCAGAACTGTGGTTTTAACCTGTGATCCGAGGCAAGGAAGGGAGAGAGACTACCGCAGGTAATACTACAAGAAGCACTATAAAAAACAACTTTCTCATTAGCAGCTTTCAGCCTGCTTTGTAGGATTCACTCTTCCCCTGGAAAATGTTTTCAGGTTTTCAGATTAAAAAAAATAATAATAAATCAGGAATTATTTTCTTGGAATACCTTTTCCATGGCATTCAAAGTGGGAAGTTACTTACCCTCAGCAGAGCTGTGTTCAAAAAATGGAGGCAGCTGCGAGGCAGTCTGCAGTCTCTCTCTGTATACACTTCTGCATATGCTTCATGCAGTATTCCTGTGGCTGGGACAACTTAGGTAAGCAGAGCTGGGGTATCTTGTGGCCTCCAAATCAAGAACCAATAGTCATAACACTACCGAAAAAGCTTAAAATAAATAATGGGCATGAATCTTGGTGCTGGGATTCAGCTGTGGCAAATAATTCTTCTTCCAACAGGATTGAATTCCTACCTATAAAGCATCTGGATTTTTTTTGCCCCTGGTACTTAGATGTGTCCCACTGGTAGAGGGCAACCAAGAGAAATGAAGCTGGAAGAGAGCACACTATTGCTGTTTGCATTTTTGCTTTTACTCATTCAAATAACTTATTATTTGAATAGGGTTCCGTAAATAGATAACAATAACTGACAAAAAGACTGAGTTAGTAATAGTATTAACGTCAGCGATAATTATCAGACATCCAATAAATCTATTTTTCAGTAATGATAGTGAAATATTGTCAAGATAGCAGCAACAGTACATTGTTCAACACCTGGTTAAAAGCAGCAAGCAGCACGTACATCCTGCTTCAGCATGTTCCCACACAGCAACTTCTGGAAAAGGGTAGGAATTATGATGAACAAAGATCACCCTGAAAGGCATGGGAAAGAGAAACAGTAAAAGCTGGTGTAGTGTATAAATTGGTTCTTGGTGCATACTGTGGTTGGATATGTCTGTGAAGACAATCGGTACTAAAGGATCATGATTCGTGTCATAACAAAAGGACATTTGCTATATTTTTTTCAAAGTATCAAAATATCTGAGGAACAAATATTCTGTGTTCTTGTATGTTTCACCTAGAGTATTTTGTTAACTAATTTTTTTTTATTAAAATGAAAAGATTATAATACATTTTCTTTCTGAGGAGCTGGTGATTTGATTCCCCAAACAGAAGACAGGCTTTTAGTGTTTGAGTTGCACTGTCTCAGGGTAAAAATTCAAAAAATACCTTTACCTCACTGCAAAGCCAGATTCTGCTCCTGAATTCCTGGGAAGTTCCCACCCGAACTAACTGCCTTCTGTTTCCCTGCCTCCTGGTTCTTTTGTCTCTGTACTTAATCATTAGGAGCAGGCTCACTGCCTCATTTAAACAACAAACGAAGGAGGCAGATCAACATTTCTTTCTGTGTTTCATTTACTTATGGTTTGGGAACAGCTTCAGTTAAATCCAGGTTATCCTTCTCCACAGGCATGTACAAATTGGTATGTGGGTGTCCAGTGTAGTTGCAGAAGAAGAAAGGATGGAAAATTGCCGTGATATAACATGTTCTGTTTGAAAGTTAGAAACACTGGCCTTTCTTATTATTTTTGGTTAGGCAGTTCCCTCCTCCACATGCTGGCTTTTAAGACTTTTCATTCCTGGATGCTGAACAACTCATTTTAATTACTTTAATTTTCTTGAGAAACTAAACTTCTGCATGGACCCCAAGCACCTAGTGTGGGGTAATAAACTTCTGCAGGCAGCAGGATGCTTAACTGTCAGGCACAGCAAATACTCACCTCCCAAGCCTCTTTCAAAGATCCCAGCCAAACTTTCTTCTTTTTTTTTTGTGTTATACCTACTCTAATTACCCCGCCATCTCATTGAAAGGATTGTTTGACTATAAGCTCCATTTTTCTAGTTTAAGCAGCAGTGTTTGACTCCAGCACAGGTAGACGCCATGAAAAATCATTTCTGTCAGATGCAGAGATGTGGTGACGAGAGATCTCCTTAGCAGCTGCACCAGCGTGGGAGCCGCTGGGATGAAAGGCCCTGCCGCCCTCCTGCAGCCAGTGGCCGTGGTCCTGTCCTCTCTGTGGGAAGCTCCTCTTCAGGGCTTCTTGAGGGAGCAGGTAGGGCTCTGCAGCTTTGTTTAGTCAGCCCTGGGACAACCACCAGTGTACTTCGTTCTGCCCCAATGACAGCTCAGCCTGCTTCCGCTGAAGTCAGTGGTGGAATTCCAACTTCTTTTTCAAGCAAGATGCATATTTAGCTCTTTTAATATTTTACTTACATGCCAAAGACATTCCCTAGAAACTTCAAGCTCCTTTTTGATCTTCTTATTTCTCTAGGGAGTAAGAAAGCCAGAGGGTAGGCATTTAAGTCAGGATTACATTAGTCTGTCTTCATGCTGGGTGCTAAAGTCATCATGATCAACTCTGGGGAGCCATCGCCCTTCTGACCATCAGAGTTCACGCTGTTTTTTCTCTCTCATCACAGTTACAAACTTCCCTTTTTCCCCTATCATCAGGATAGCACATACCTCTGAAAGCAGCCAGATGCCAGGTGAGCCACAGAGGCTCACCTGTGGGACCTGCACAGGAAGCAGTGCAAAAGCATTTGCTGGCCACAGTTTACCTGCTGCTTGCCCCTGTGCTCCGTGCAGCAGTCGTGTGTCCTCTGGCAGGCCAGGCTCCAGAACAACAGTAAGAAAAAAGGACATTACTGCTTCCTTTTTGAGTTATGGTATGATAAAATCAACAGCCTAGAGACACTTGTCCCTCTTGGTGAAATAATTAAATGGGACTAAGAAAAAATAACTCTCCATCACAACTTTTGGTCTTCAATAGATCTTGGGTATTAAACGGAATAGAAAGGTAAACTGGGTATTTTCTTCAGTAGCCTGCAGCTGATGGAGCATAATGTAGATTGAAAGTAAATGAGTGCTGTGGAGCCAGGAGGTTTCTGTTCACTATACGGCGCATCCACAGTCTTCTACTTCAAATTACTCACTCTGCAAGATGTACAGAGGTGGGGAAAGCTACAGGCTCCAGCTGACACAAAGTGAAGAAATGGGCTAATTTCTCCCCTAGACTGTTTATTATGTTTCTCTTGCTTTGTTCTTTGAGTCGGTATTTCTTAACAGTTTTTAAACTATACATCTTTGTAAAAGTCAAAGCTTCCCACAATGTTATTAATTTCAATTCAAGAGGATTGAAAGAGCAAGGGCACAATTAATTACACAGTATGAAATAGTTAGATTTAACAGGAGTCTACACAGCTTTATTTTTTAAATGTTTCTTAACGTGAGAACTAAGTGAATGTGTAAAGCACAAGATACTGGATTTTTTAAATGTCAAAGTAATTTTGGCCTGTCTCCGGCCTTTCCATTTGCCACATTAAGGCAGCTCTGTTATTCTGTAAGCTTTACAGTGGCGGTGAAAATACAACACAGCATTTGCCAGGGCCAGCTTTAAGGTTACACAGAGTAGGCTGCTGCCTACTAGCAGGGAGCTAGATGATGGAAAAGAGGGAAAAAAAGCAGAAAATAAAAAGAAAATTCAGAAATACAAAAAATACAAAACATTATTTTTTGCCAGTGGCATTTCCTTTTCAAACTGGCAAGGGACGGTAATATAATTCTTCTTGTATTTTATCACAGAGCAAAAAAAAATCGATGGAAAAGTCTCCTCCATGAAATGGGTGAAGGCTGGCTCCTGCAGCCCTAGGATTTCTGTGGCCTTTGTCAGAATGCTCAGAGCAGATCTGCCAACCCAGCAGAGGGCAACCCGCAGAAATGCACTCTGTTCCAGGAAGGCTTTGCCTTCACACACACAATCAAAAAATGTGCTTTTGGAATAACTTAAGAGGGTTTTGTTCAAAATAAGCTGTCTTGCAGTTGGGTGTTGGGGCTTTTTTTGTTCTTGTTTTTAAACACAGCCTAGTGTTATAGTTTGCATCACCTGCAAAATGGACTATTCTGACTGGTTTTAACTGATTTCTTTTATGTTTGTAGTTAACATAACAGAGAGAAGCACCAGCATTTTATGTTTCCTGGACGTCTATGCAAGCTGGAGTCTTTTAAATGGAAACCAAGAGCGTGATCACCGTGGTTCACAGAGAAAGAATGACTTTTGGGAGCAGCTACTCAAGTCTCTTAGGTCTGGATCAACCACGCAAATCAAGGTAAAACCCAGAGGGGCAAATATTCTGCACAGATCGGCTTGGGAAGCATCCTTTTATAGAAACAAATGTGGAAGTAAAACATGGTGCTTTAAAAGTGCATTAAGCATACTTTATTCCCCAGCTCAGTTAATTCAAGCAATAAACTCACTGCTTTCACACATGCTAAAGCTTCCTACAAATCTCATGACAGAGTTCCCCACCGAACCTCAGGGGAAGCTTTTATATCGATAACTCCCTTCCCCCACCTCCCGGCTGACCTGCAAACACTTTGAGAATTGTGCTTAGCAAAACCCTGCCCTAAGACTTTTTATTATTATCGTTAGTACCTGTGTTTTTCTCTGAACTGTGTATATAAAAGAGAGGGGATTTCCCTTTGCACCAATTAAAACCCACATCTCACCTCCCCTTTCTTTCCCCTCAACAAGAAGTTAACCCCTGCTGAGCTTCTTCCCCCAAGGCATCTATAAAGCCTCACAGGTGAGCTTGCTGCAGCGTAATGAGAATGAATCAGTGCTGATCTTCCAACAGATAAACACAGATAAACTAGCCACCTGGCTCTGGTCTTATGAGGCAAGAAAATGTCTATAGTGTGGGTTAGTTGGATTTTCTCCCCTTTTGCTATAGTCTTCCTTTTGTATTTTTCTTTCTTTAGTAAGTCCTCTAGAGAGAAAGGTGCTTTGAAACATCTTCAGGCTGTTTCAAGCTGGGATTTTTCTTACTTAAAGTATATGTTCTGCCACTTTTTGTTGGAGGAAATTACACTGGCTGTGTACGGTAGGTCTACTAAAGTCTTTCAGTTGTATAAGAACTATTTCTACCCAGAGTCTTTGAAATACAGACAAGTTCATCACACCTGGATAGAAGCAATATGGAAATATTTTCATTTAAGTACAGGTTTAATTATAGTTAAAGCTAGTTGTTGTACCTTGGGGAAAACAGAAAGATCTGTGTGGTTGCGTAGGTAAATTTGTCTCATCTCCCTGTGGTTTTGACCATAAGAATATAGAGTCAGAAGTTGTAAATAGTTCACTTAAATATTTTTTGTCCTAGACGTGCATTAATCATGTAATTGTTTGCCTAATGAAGCTCTTTAAGAATAACTGGAAGAAATGAAATGCATTAAGGAGTCTAACAGGAGAATGAGCCATTGTGCCAAATTATGGAGAATTTCAGTGATTGTTCTGAAGTAGAAAGTAAAGTGGGAGGATGAGAAGACAATTCTCCAGTTCAATTTCTACCTCTTCACCCATTTCATGATATAAATAAGTGTTTCACAGGACTGCCTTCAATTTATTGTCTGGTTCTGGCAGACAGCTACTGTTCTGTCTCCTACAAATTTCACTTTTCCCTCTTACCTCATACACTTTGGGGAGGACGTCACCAAATAACTTTGGTCCTGTTTTCTTTAGTACTTGAAATTATTTCCTCTCTCCTGGGCAGATATGTGTTTAGGGCATCATGACTATAGCCAAGACTGAGGTTTCCTATTGGCAAGGCAGTGAATTCTTTGAAACAAAATTTCTCCATAGGCAGGACTGTCAGGTCCTATACCTATTCCATACAGCTTGATAAGCAAATAATTTTATATATATGTAAAATCGGTTGTATAAATTCTGGGCTCTGCTGTTACCTGTGGTTTTTTTTTAAGCCTATCAGAGTGGAAGAATAAGGAGTCCATGTTCTGAGAAATCTAAATGCATGCCTTTTGTCTGCTAGATTTTACTTTCTGTACAAAAAAAAAAAAAAAAGAAAGAAAAAAAAAACAACAACAACAAAAGCAAATCTGTAAAAATTTTTATAATCAATTTTTGTGCACTGTGGGGATATTTGTACCTGAGAGCAACAAAGTTATGTTGGTTCAAGTTCATTTGGGGTTATATTCTGGGCATGCCACAGAAGAACAAGACCTCCTGCCTGATGTTTTGTTTCTGCAAGGGAGGTTGTGCTGCTAAAACCCAAGCAGGGTAGGTATTCCTTGTGTTTGGAGGACCAAGATATTAGGTCGGCTGCAAAGTTTATAATGGTTATTTGCTGGTTTTATTGCATTCCTTACCAGCTATGGTGTGCTTGGGTGTATTTCTTTGTGTTTGCAGAACTCTTCTCAAGAGCTCTTGTTGTGTTCAGTCACTGTCTATGGACAATTTGGTGCAAGCAGAATGTTAATTGCACTGGGGACAATAGATACCCATGTTGATTTACATAAATAAACATTATTATTTTATGCATAAAGTATTTTTATTAGTTATTTTATTTCTTGTGGACTTGAAGAGAAATATTTTCTTGCTTGGTGACTTAGATAAGAGGAAATAATTTTTCTACGTTGCATTTCATGAGGAAAGAGGGGACAGAGGAATAGCTGAGATATTTATAATGAATGAGGATAGAAAGCAGAACAGCACAAATGGGAGAACTGGTGATGGAATACAGAGCCTTTTCTCTTCCAGGTGTTCAGAAGCTGGGTAATGGACATGTCATAAATACCTCCATGGCGAGTTTCAGTGAGGCATGCACAAAGGGCAGCAGGCAGGCAGTGACACGGGTGTTGGTCACGGGTTCAGGAGACCCTAAGACTTCTCGTGTGGGTCTCTCAGTAGGGACAGCCAGACCGTATGACTGGGCCCAAGGCATCCCCATCACAAAGCACTGTGTGCTGTTTGCAGCTGCTGTTCTCAGTGGATGTGGGGGGGAGCTCATGGACAAGCACCTGCTGTGCTCGCTCTGGGTAGAGCTTCTACTGAGCGCTCTCTGCCCCTGCATTGCATGTAGCTGCACGAGGCAAGGATTCCCTGATCAGCTTGCCTGTAGGCAGAAGTAAATTGTGTATTTCATGCAAGAGATGTAAACTAGACAATTGTGCTAACTCTGGTCTCATGCTGCAGTTGTTGGATGAGGAACAGAGGCACGGGTATCGCACCTTCAGAACTCATGCTCACGGTTCTGCTTCTATCTAAAAATCATTACTTGGAAGAAATACCACACTTGCTAACCATCATATGTACTCTCCCTGACCTGCAGAGGAGTAAGTGTACCTCCTCTGTTTGAAGGCAAAGCAGTTCACAGGATTGGTTGGAGCAAAGGCTGGATCTTTATTAGATGTTTAGCTATTTGAGCCCTTTCTCTTGAAAGGAGAGGAAAACTTTCGAGAGATGTGTCATTCCAGCACTGAAGAGAATTACTTCTTTTTTTTTTAGTGTATAAGAAATATGGTCTGTGAGATCTCTTGGAAGTACTAGGTTCGTGAAGAAAATCTAACACTTGGGGCTTAGCTGTGTATACTTCTAAGTATTTCTAATTGAGAGACACAAAGCATTGTTTTCTTTTGGAGAATCAGCCCGCCATTTGGATTTAGGAAAGAATGCAACACCGAGGTAATCTCACTTTTCCCATCATCATCCTTTCAGTCGTCTTTGTTCCCTTCCTCCCCAGACACAAGGTGACATATCCGAGTACTTGTCCTTCAACAGATTCTTCAGCAAGCAACAGAGCAGAAAGCTCTAATATCTATTCATTTGTAATCTGTCATTCTTAAAGTATTAAGGACAATTGACTTCACATGTCTTAGGTAATTAGAATAGTCATCCTTTGCTCCAGATTTTTAAAGTAAGTGTCTCAAACTCTTAATCAGTACATTTATTGATGTCTTTCAACATATCTGTTTCTTGTCAAGAGTGTGTTAGATTTGGGGAAAAAAAAATTATTGCGTACTGAATTTTGCATAAGAATTATACTGAAAACGTTTCAATATTGCTTTTGTAATCAAATAAAATGTATTAGTGACAACATGGTATTTTGCACATTCAGATTATTCAATCTCTTCTTTAATATGGAAAGCTTCTGAAAAGCAAATTAATAAATGTAAATGTCGGGAGTTACATTTACACAAATGTTTTACTACTTGTTTTCCCAAGTTTATATTTTCACATCAAGTGATACTAACTATGATAATAGTTAATACTATTTTATAAGCTCTGAGGGGCTCGTAAAGAATGTGATTGGATTTCTTTAGCTGATGCTGATGTCAGTAGAAAAAAACAGGCATTCCTCACCTCCGAAATCTGAGTGCTCATGTTGTTTGGTCACTGATGCAGGCTTATGTGATTTGTTAGCTACAGATTTGGGAGATCTCCAGGGACATACATCATTCTAAAGAGAGAGAGCTCTCCAAGACTGGCAGGTCTGATATTTTTCTGAGAAGAACAATTATTACAATTAGCAGAAAGTATTACCTTTACCTTATGACTAGGTAGGCTTATGCATATTTTTCGGAGGCTTTTTTGTTTGTTTTGGTGTTGTTGTTTGGATTTGTAGGGTTTTATTTGTTTTAGCCTTACTGTCACATTGCTCATTTCAGAAAGTGCTTCCCCAGCATCCCATTAGAAAAAAGCAGGGAAGCCTCACAAATGGTACGGTTATTCATTTGGTCCTCAATTGCTTGGGAGCTCTGGTCACTCAAGCCATCCTGCCAGCAAGCCTGCAGCTAACTTCATGTGCTGGATGGGAAGAAGACCATTTTTAACAGTTTTTATTGATCTGAAGTCAGAGCTGGGAAGTCAGAGGGAGGTGTGTGTTTCTGTCACTGCTGCAGTTTGCACTTCTTAGCCACACCACATCAGAAAGCAGGAGAGGGATGACAGGATGCTAGGGCAGAAAAGATTGGTTCTCTCCATCTGTGTGCCAGTGTTAGCCCTTGTGCATCTCACTCTCTAAGATCCTGACACTTTCTGCTTTGTACACTCATTTGCGGTCCTACTCAGGGGCTGGTTCAGGGATTCAAACTGTCCCATGTTTATTTATAATTTCAGTATTTTCTAATAAAAGGTTGAGGAGGAACATACTATGGTAAAACAAAAGCTTAGAGATGACCTGATGTTGTCACCATATCCTGGCTGTCCCCCAGCTGCAGGATATTCCCCACCTATTCCTGGGGGGAATAAATGTTGTACAGGGGTTATGAACCATGTACAGACACACACGTTACATCAGTGGATGTTCTGCAGAAATGTTCCATTTCCAGTTTGTCAGAAGAAATGGGGATGTGCTCCTGTGTCTCATTCTTTCATTGGCACTGCTTCTCTCCCGTGCATCCTCTTCTCCAGCTGCACAGACCATGGTGACAATAAATGAGAAACTTGAGCAGGTGCTGTGTAACGCAGTCTGAGCCTTAGGGCAGCCTCTGGCCTCCTGGGAAGGTTGGGTGCTCATTATAGAAGAGCTCTTTATACCTGAGAGCTCTTTGCACGACTCATTGTGGGGAACACAAAAGAAAATGTTTGAGGTGTGCTTATATAGATGTTCCATTTTCAGTGGAACATCCATTTTCTTCCTTCTTCCCTCACCCCTCTTTGAGACCTGGGTGGGTAAAAGCAGAAAAGTGAGGATACAGAAAGAGAATTCTCTCCTGAGGAAGAATCTCACAAGACTATGGATGTTATTTATGCCAGTACAGGGCAGAATACTGCGCAGGCTTCAATCAAATCCCATATTTCAGCAGAGTGCAAGGTGCCTGGAGTGTAAGGCAGCTGATGGTGTTACAAGTGCTGTGAGCATAAGCAGTTTCAAAACATGGGACTGCTTTTGAATCTCTCCATTGAGCGATATAAGTTGATTACTGATAGGGGTTTGGCCTGTCCAACCAACTTAGTGTTGTCGTTCTGTGTGTGGTAATGACAGCTGGACAGATCCATTAAACAGTTCTTCATATGAACAGCTATGTCCACCAGCCCAGGAGAGAGACTTCAGGATTTCTAAGTGTTGGGTTCCATAGTGCTTCTGAATCACAGATTTCAGTGGTTCGTAATAGATGAATACTCTGATTTACTTCTCCTTCAGAAATGAATTGATGCTACACATGCATAATACTTATTTTTGTAATATATTACTCAACGTGGAATAATTAGGAATGCAAATGTTGCAGTGAACAGCAACAGTTGAATGCTTGCCTCCCACTGAATCATTTCTGTCTCTTTAAAGGATTCATTTCCTGATTACTGAATTATTTCAAACATGATATTTAACCTTCACCTTCCTTAGTTTGTGTGCACATTAAATAAGCTTAATAATTAAGGACTGTTGCTGCATTTGGGAAATTTGGAGCCCTGTTCAGAAAGCTATTGCCTTTATGAATTATCTCAGTGAAATAATTAATGCAAGAATAGCTGTGGTTTTAAAATGTAGATGATTGGATTTAGAATTTTGCCTTCATTCATTTCAGTGGAAAATGATTTCTGACTGCTCTGAGATAATTTTATATAGGTATCTAAGCATGCATACAGTGATGTATTGTTATTTATCATTGTATTATTCACCAAGATCCACTTCAGCTGAGATTTAAATACAAAATCCTCCCATAGGACAGGTTAATTGGCTTGTGCTTTTGTATTTTATGGTGTCACCAACCCCCTTAACACAATTCTGGCACTGTACTGAATGGACGTTAATCTATTCTTATTCTTATGATTGACTTATTGTTGATGTAACACCTACCTATACCTCTCTTTCTCAAGAAGACAGTTAATAACTCAGTGAGGATGGTAAATATTGTATCAACTTGAGACATGGAAAAGTACTCCACAAAAAAGTACCACTTTAATGAAGTGCATATGGATTTTAGCTTTCTAGAACACATGGTATTGTATTGAGAAAAATATTGATAATGGCTTCATTCAAACTTGTACTTCATGACTGTGACAAAAGAAACTTAGTTTCATAAAAGTGTCCGGTGGAATTTTATTGTTTATTAAAGGCCATGAAATATATCTAGATTTGCTGCTACACTATAAATTATACACTTTTTCAAAACTAAAGTTGTAAAGACAGGATCACTCTTTCTTCAATTACACAGCCACAGAAATGACTTATCTCATGCACTGTGTTTTGTCAGAGTTAGAAGGATATTGTTCTGAATTCAAGAATTAGAACCTGGCCAAAGTGGAAGCCAAGGGTAGAGTCCTGGCTTAGCTTTATCCCATTGTGGATCTATTGACTTACATGAATATCAACTCAAAACTTTAGAGCATGAAATCCATCTAAGGTAAAAACTTTATCACAAGAAATTCAGGAAGGAAGTAGGATAGGAGTTTGAAACCTTCCTTGTTGGTGAGGGAGGTGGATGAGTGTGAAGGGGAAGGGATGCTCTTCAGGCCTGGCCCATAGGGCTGGATCTCCTTGGTGAAGATGTAGGGGTGAGATTATCACCCAAGATCACAAAAATCCAAGGATGACAATCGCTGTCCTGACTTCCTTCCCTGTCAATGGGTGAGTACCTCTGAAGCACAGTCTGAAAGATTTTAAACTCCCAGGTCTCAGTCAGAGCGTTGTTTGACTCAGACTGATTTTTTCGGCTAAGCCATAGCACTGTCCCTCTGGCCAGCCACAGGTGGTATGGTAAAAATGAGTGGTTTTATGTTACGTTACCTTTCCTGTTCCACTGGGACAGAGCCAGCTAGAATGTCTAGAAAGCACAAAGCATATTGAAGCTGCAGCCACAACAAATAATGTGTGGGTTGGTGTGAACATTTTTATCTGCAGTATGTATTAATTGTTCTATACTTCCTGACAGGAGAAGATGAGTGCAGCTGAATAGCATGGAGTGCTAAGGTATGCCTGGGGAAATGCAGGAAGCTGAAAGGCAAGGCCTGGTGCTCTTAATAACCATTATAATAAATTAGCATATGGTACAAATAATGCATCAGAAGAAAAAAAAAAAAAGAGGAAAAAAAAATGCTGTCTTGTAAAGCAGGACATAATTCTGCGACATGTCTTCTGTCTCTAGATAAAGGTTTTGAATGGTTTTCCCAAGAAGCAGCTTTATGCAAATGCATACTGTCATCTGAATCAGATGAAGGGAAGAAAGATTATTTATGCATGAAATCCAAACATGCTTCTGGGAAAAAGAGAGGAGAAATAAACCCTTTTTCTCACCACCATGCACATGCATGTGCAATGACTAAAAAGAAATGAATGTGTTGCCTCTATTGCTAACACTAAGTGATTTCCCACTAACAATTAGCATGAATCATAATGATAAAAATGAGATGGAAAAGACCTATTAGATGATGTATATCTCCTCCATCTCCTTGTAAATACAGGAATCTCCCTGGCATTTTCTATTTGGAGCAGTTCAGTGCCAGAGTCTTTTCATTAGTGCTGCTTCTCATGGACATTAGCTGAGAATCTTAAATAAAATGTTAACAACTTTAAATAAAATGGATTATCTGTGCTTTCACGCACCACAGAAGATGTATTCAGCAGCACCATATAAAGTAAGCAAACTGAAATACCTGATTACAATGAATGCCACAGAAGCATTTTGGGTAACCCTAAGCTGGTTTCAGTTAAATGTGGAAGGTGCATATGGAGGTGTTCATGGCTGCCGGATTTTGAGGTTTGTTCTGTGCCCCCTTTATCCCAAAGCCAGGCTAAAACAACTTCAGGGTTTCAAAGGCTCCTCCCTCTCTGGATTGGCCCTCACAATAATTTGTTCCTGTTCCCTTTCCCTGCCCCTAGGCAGTGCAGGAAGAGATGGTGTGCACCTGGCTGCATTGGCACTATTCCCACCCAGGCTCCTGCAGACTCTGGGCAGTTTTCAACCAGCAGCACAAGGTGCTAGGGATGCAGGCCACTGCCTAGTTCTCCATAACCAATGGCCCAAGCTTCAACAAGAACTTAGGATCAAGATTGACACTTTTCAAATAATCACAGCATCTCAGCATGGCTGAGGTGGGTCCATGCAGCCCACCCCATTCTCAGCAGGGACTCCCCGAGCAGGGTGCCCAGGCCCACATCCAGGCAGCTTCTGAAGGTCTCTGAGGAGACCCTGCAGCCTTTGGGTACCTGTGCCTGTGCTCCAGCATTTGCACATTGAGAAGCATTTCCTGCTGCCTCTGGTGTTTCAGTTTGTGTTCATAACAGAGATGTGCTCATAACAGCAATGCACTACTAGAAACAGAACTGCCTGGATGTGCATTTGAAAAAAAAAAAGAGAGAGAGAGACTAAGAAGGCAGCAGCCTTGTGTGGCAGCTGCTGCTGTCACAGGGAAGGGGAACAGCACAGGACCATCATCTGCATGCCTTGTGAGATGCCTGTGACCAAAGTGTTAGTGTGCATGCAAGCTGGAACAAATGTGAAAGCTGATGAGATGATTCCAGGCAGATAAAGTTTTAAAGGATATTGTTCCTCTGAAATGCATCATTCTTCCCGACGTGAGCTAAAATAATTTAGATCAGAATGATCCACTCACAATGCCTTTAGAATGCTTTTATTTTCAAATGGATGTGTTTTCTTTCTCTCATTTCTTGTAATGATTTCTCTGAATTACAGTGATCTTTAAATATTTTTCGCGGCAGATGTTACAAAATTTTGAGACAGAAATCCTCCTTTATTTAAAATAGATAACTGGCTTTTAAAAATAAGAGTTTTCTGGTCCTGGCATGGGCCCAGCCATGGGTGTCCTGGTGTGTAACTCAGCCCCGATCACTTTAAAAACAAGAAGTTTGCTGAACAAATACAGGCTTCACAGAGCTAGTGTGCCTGTCCCTGTGGACCAATGAACTTCCTTGTGACTCAAGATATTTTTAATTCTGCTCTGGACTTTCTCCAGGAAATCAGTAATAATTACTAATTGTATTTTTGTAAGCTAAATGAAAGGATGCATTCTTTCTTGAAATTCTCCTTTAGCTTTTGCAATTAATTATGTTGCTCTTTTGTGTGATTAATCCTTGTCTTTGTATTACAACTTCACTTAATCAAATAGTGGTGTGTAGCATGCCAAGGGCTCTTAAGTGTGAGATATTTTCTCCTGGCTTATTGTCACTTTTTCCTTTTTTTTCTGCTGCTTACATCTCTTCTAAACTTTGAGTTAAACAGTGTTTTACTGAAGAACTAAAGCATTCTGAAACCATCAGAGTGAATTTGCATGAGAGCTGTTGTGACTTGGCAGAACTCCCCTGCCATGTGTGGAGCTACAAGCTGATTTTTACCAGCTGAGGATATGTCCTTATATCACCAGCACATACTAACATACTAACACCATTTTCTCTTAAATCTGTTTCAAGAGAAGGTCAGTCAAAACCCCTAAATGACCTCAGGTTTTCTTTCTAAATCTTTGCTATATGAAATACATTAGAAGAGACTTACCTGGCCACCTTAAATTGTGCATTAGAATTATTCTCTTGCAATGTGCACATGCTGGAACTGTCAGGCAGAAAGAAACTGGTTTTGAGTGGTTTAGAGACAATCTTAAACACTCAGGTTACTGTGCAATTTTGTGGCAAGCCTTACTTCTTCCTCTACAGCCAGGAAAAGCTTTTTCTGTGCTGGAAGTTCAGCATGTCTGTCGTTCCAGTACAGTATGGCCGCCATATGGCCAGCTTTAAATGTTCAGAAGTCAGGGGAGTGCTTTATTTACTTCAAAATAAAACATTCTAGTTTCTAGTTTCTTGGTTTGTTAGGGTACTCTTGAGTCCTGTTTCCAAAGGCCCCTGTGTATTTTAAAATGAATAAGGAAGAACACAAACTCAATTAAGTTCAATAGAGGCGGTAAACTCCTGGGGACCTTAAGAGCAAGGTCTTACCAGACTATTGCCATAGCCACCCTGGGATCCTTGAGCAGAGCAGAGGATGGGCATCCTGGCTGTGCCCGTTCAGGGAGGAGATGTGGGCTGAGCCCAGGATGCTATCAGCATTGGTTACGAAGGCACTCAGAAGCTGCTTGCCTTTCATTAGGAATCAGTCTCACAGCTTGCTAATGAAATAATGGATGAAGGCAATAACAAAGAGTCCTGTGCCAGTGTAAACATAGGCAGCTAGTTAATAGATAAGATATGAAAAGACATTGATAAAATACCACCGCAATTCACTGAAGGACAAGCAAAACTTATTGCTAGTGAGCAATGCAGTAGATGCCTGTCTGAAGCTTTTACAGAGTTCTAATTGCAAGAAGACAGCAGGCAGAGAAAGGAGTGCAAAAGTAGCATTTACATATTTTATTAAGCACAAAATAAATACTGAAAAGTAGCTTACAGTATTCAGACAACTGACCCCCATTAGCAGAGAAAGGGCCTGCAGTTGTAACCTCTTGAAAATAAATAAAAAGTACTGCAGAGTTGCATGGCCCTGCTTGCATGAATACTGCCAGGGATCTGCTTCTTGAACCAAGTCCTTTATGCAAATAGTAAGTCACAAATGTGGTAAGGATTTATTTTATGTTGTTTCAAATGAAGATGGGTTGGCTGTATTCAGTATATTAAATCCTTCCTGCTGTTAAGCTTAAAGAAACTGATTCTCTTGTAACATATTTTGATTTGACTACCGTAGCTTCCAAGTGCTATAAAGCACTAGAGTAGTTTGCCTTGGCCTCACACCTAGTTACAGTAGTGCTAACTTTAAAATTGCTGAAGAAACCCACATCTGGAGTCAATTGAGTGAATTTTAACCAGCTTTGGTGGTAATATGCAAGTAATATTTCATCCTCGTGTGTATTTCACTCATCTTATAAAAAAGATGCCTCATTCCAAGGCTCCTAGACATATTTCTTTGCTGTCTCATATATCAAGAGTATCAGACTAAGCAGACTGCCTAAAACTGGATATGTCCAAACACTCTCTTATCCTAAACAACGGAGAATATTTTTGCCAACACTTCCATTTCCTGAAGTGGAAAAAAAATATATAATCCCAAAACGTTGGCCAGATCCTGCTTCCCTTGAAATGCACGGCAAATTTGTCAACAAAACCCTCCCTGGCTCTGTGGCAGAGGGAGAAGTTGAACAGCTGGAATTAACCAGCAGGAATAATGCGAAGTGGGCTGAAGCTTCAGATTAGTTTTAGTCTAATGCTCGGGTTCAAGGCTGAGCTCGTGTTCCTGTCCGCCTGTGCCAAACTCATGGAAGCGACATCCAAAACCAGAACCAGAAAACAGGCCCTTTCAGCACTGGGTCTGGCTCTGTGCCAGACCAAGGCTGTGGGCATCGGTCCAAGAATCCGGCTGCAAGGCACCCGCAGGCACCAATCCTAACGGTTTGAAATTCCCGTTTTCTACCATCGAAAATATGTCTGCTGCAAAGAAAGTACTTCCATTTACAAAAATGTTGTAAGTGTCAGCAATTAATACCCATTTACGTGCACTCCATATCTCTGACTGTTTGCAGGGGGATGTCCAGCCATATGGGAGACAGGCACTCCACGAAACAAGCTCCCAAATTGTTTTTATTCTGTTTTTTATCTGAAGGGACCACCACTGGTGCAAGGCTCATTTCTTGTCGTGCCTCAAAAAGCTATTAAAGGCAATTGTCGTGCTGGACAGACCAAGCACTGCAATCCGGATGTGCCATCCTATTGGCGCTCCCAACATCGCCTCCTCCACCCCTCTCTGACATGAATTTAATGCAGGTGCAGACACAAGCCTCGCATAAGGGAGCAATTTTCTGATTCATTCATGTAAGACCCTGAGGGAGAGTTGGAACAAGATGTACAAAGGTAATGTGGCATTGTTAAAAAACTAATTTTGCTTCCATTTTCTGGAGCCGTAGCGCTGTGTTGCTTAGTTACATGAATCAGGAATTTAGCAGTAAACAAGGTATTTCACTCCTCAGTCCCTAGAGTTTTCAGCTCCATTTGAAAAGCAGCTAAAATGCGCATCTTTTGCGTATTGTTGGGTCACTTCTTGCTGCTGTTTGAAACCTTTGAGCCTGCGGGAAGCCGGAGGTGGCGGTGCCACTGGTTGGAGCCATGCTGCCCTCCAAATGCTGCCCTGGGCTGGAGGCGAGACAGACAGCTCTGATTTTTGTTTTGGGTTCTGTTTGTACAAATGCTGACTGCATGGGTGCAGTGTCGTGAGTCTGCCAGCTGGACTACTGAGTTATTCGAGCCGTTGGAAACGGGAAAGGGGCTAATTATCTGGGTATGTTATTACATCACTAGTGGAAATTTTTTTTTTTTTTTTTTTTTTTTTTTGCCCTCAGGATCTACACTGCTGTGTCTGCTCAAAGCTGTTAAATATGACAAGGTCACTCACCCTGCTTTAGTAACAATGAGCACTAACAAATTTGGGGTTTACATGCATTGTCATTCCTTAATAGGGTCGTCCCTGTAACAGAAGCATGGCATGTGCTTCCTACCAAGCAAACCCCACAGTGAGTCAGATGTTGGATTGCATTGTACTCTACTGGGATCTGATTTTAAAAATGCCAGGACACACAAATTTCCTGCATATTTACACTCTAAAAAAGATTAGACAAATGACAAATATGGGGAAGATAGGGAGAGATAAGTGATGGAGAGAGGCTAAGAAGCAGGGCTGAAAGTGTGAACAGAATGCAGCAAGTGATAAGGCAAACTTTCAAAATATCTTTCTCCTCCCTTTTCCTTCTGGCTCTGCAGATGCCTGGGGAGAATCTATCTTTTATAGCCCAGTGTACAGAAGTAACATGTACTTCTGAAGTTTAGTCACCCACTAATTACTAGTCTTTCAATAACAGCAAAGAGACACAAGTGATGAAGTACTTGCTTATATCCCCTATTGTTGAGGCTTAAAAAAATAAATCATTAGCTACATGATTGTTAAGCATGCTAAGACTGTTTATGTAAACTCCCCTGCTCTTATTTTGGCTCACACAGATGGTTAAGATACTTTAGCTAATATTTCTTATTTTAAAGAGAGAGCTAATTGCCTATATGTTAGATGTGCCAAGTATCACTTGTGTTAGAGAGAATGGGAATTTAATTGTGCATGGCTTATACTAAGATGTAGGTTGCTGTTATAGATTTGATGTTTAGCTACTGATTTGTAAGAACATCACCACAGTTGAGGAAAACCTCTGTTGTGGCGACAGCCACTCAGGACTCTTGGATCTTCTGTTACTTGAAAACAACCTTGGGTTTCTCCACCGAAAGTGCTCTTCAAGGGAATATTTGAAGACTGAGTCAAACGTTAGTAAGCAGTACACTTGTTTGGTTAAGACTTCAGCCTTGACCTCCATCTTTAAGCCCTTGTTCATTATTAATCACGTGTTTCCTGAATCAAAGAGAATATTTTTGGAGAGGGAAAATTGTTCTGGGACTGGAGTGTTGTACGCCAAACAGACTTGCCCAGATGACAAATAGCCTTTGCATGATAGCCAAGGTTCATCCAGCTGCTCGGCCCCATACCAAGTGATTGATGGTGTTGATGTTCTAAATAGGCTTAAGATATGCCAAATATCGGGGCTGTAACAAAGTCCTTCAGATATATACTGTAGATAGGCAAGAAAGCATGTTCCCAGCATATGGCAATTCTGAGAGTGGTGTCAGGATTGTAAGTAACCTTGCAGGGCTTGTCTGGTTTCTTTCGAAGTTAGACAAAAACAGTTTTCTGTTCCGGAATGAGCAGGGTCACATGAGGTCTGCACGAAGCTTCCAATTACCACCGATTTTCTCTGTAACTGGACACCCTTCGGAGTTATAACAACATTTGATTTCTTAGCAGAGATCAATAAACTGTTTTTCTACCATGATTCTGAGGAGGAAAGAAGAATAGGATGTACTCAGAAGTTGCTGTCAAGGGTTTTTTTGATGTCTTAAAGGAATGGGAAATTCACTCCTGAATAGTTTTATCTTGGAAACATGACAGTGCTGGTTCTTTATACTAACCCACAAAGGACTGTACATTGATATCCCACAAGATCAAGTAGCTGCACTGCAGAAGCGACGGTTTCATTGATCATTCCTTTCCCCCAGAGAAACATCCTTTTTTTGTGTTTTCCCTTTGCTGGAGAGTAACTGCAGTTCTCTGGAATGAGGCAGGAATTCCTGCTGTATGTGGGAGATTCTTGGGCGCTGTAAGGCCTCTGCTCCTCAGTTCAAGCTGAGGGGCGTCTTGGACTGGGTGGAGCCAAGAGTAGTAACATTTTCCTCTGCTTGAAGTCAACCTGACCCCTTCCTGGCATCTGCTGGGCCTCCTACCCCTCCCTGAAGGATATTCCCTGGTGCACTCACCAGCTGGGCTGTCATCCTTTTACCTGCCGCCAAGTCCTTGTATGTCCATGGGGCAGTGTGCTCCTGACCCACTAAACTCTCCATGCAATGCTGTAATCTCGCTTTCTAGGAGATTAACCCATCTTGTTTTAGTGCTTGAGTTGAATGATTTTCTAAGAATGAAACTAAGGACAGCGTATTTTGTGAAAAGGCCTTGATGGTGCGGGGTATTTCCTGGACAAAACCATTTTCTCGGTAACTGGAAGATGAGTCAGGTTCATTTGTTCAAAGCCAGCTTCTCTGCTGAGTCACTCTGGTTTGAGCCAGCAGATCTCTGCTGGTTACCACCACATAAAGTGGCCAGGACAGCCTCTGCCATGCACCAGACCAGTAGAGCAAATTGGCCATGAAATAGAATCAAGTGACTGCAGGGCAATCAAATGTAGCCAGACAGTACCAGTAAACTCAGGACTGGCAATGCCCTGGAACACCAGCTGCATAACAAAGAATGGCATTTCGTAATAACCGGCTGAGTTTGGGGCCACAACATGGAGCGCTTGGCCCACGTTCCTTTTCCACCGGGCCTGGTTGTAACCAGCTTTGTAAGAGATCAGAGGTTTGAAAATTCCTCTTTTTGTCATCCCCACAGGCAGGCTGGAATCAGCTGAAGTCCCAGAGTCTGTAACTTTATTTATTGCTGACTCACTTCTTGTTGGCAGGTTGCATGTTGTGTTGAGGCCCAGTGAGCCAACGGGCTGTCAGTGGTGATTAGCAATTAAGTCGTATGCCAGTCAGTGCTCCGCAGTGCCTCGAGTGATTTTGTTTGCATCCAGCCTTGGAGTGGAACAAGCCAGGTTTTAATTCAAATTGTAATTGAAGTGTGAGTCTGTGCATGGATGTTCTTATCTCTGCATGCTCTGTTTCAAGGGAGCTCAAACTTGTTCAAAGTCACTGGAGCTAAATCAAAAGTGAGAGTTCTGGGAATGAATGTAAAGTGAGCAATCGCTCATAGACTTGCTTTCAATCAATTCAGTATATAAGTGAAACCAGAACTAGCTTTTCCAGTGGGTTCCTTTTCCTGCATAACCCTCAGTGTGACACATCTAATGCTGCTAACACAGTGCTAAGAGTAGGGCTTGTCATTGTCCCTTCTTCACTCTCATTTAATCTGATATTAAGGATGTTAAGGCTCTAGTAGGACATAACAGGTATGTAGTCTGACCTGCCTAGCACAAGTCATCAAACTTATCTAATAATACAGGCATTATGCTCTTATCTTTTGCTCAAATTACAGCCCATGTTTTGGAAAGATGGACTGCAAGTGACTGAAGCTCTACCATGTACCTATTCAACTCCTAATCCAAGGGTTAATTATCCTCTTTAAAAGAAGCCCTATTTTCTCCACGTTGCATGTATAACCTTCTTTGATGATATCAGACTGTGATATTCCTTACTTTTGCTGATTTTCAATTGTTGGGGAAAAAAAAGTAGCATCCCTGACATTTCACTAATATTACCAACTAATTGCAGCTGGATCTTCCAGTTTATTGAACAGTTTCAATACAATTACAGGATTAATTGAACCCAAGCTCAATTTTCACAGCTGCCTGAAAGGGTTATGACCTGCCTGTCCTTGGCATGGCTCTGACACAGTTGCCTTTTGTGTTTCTAGGTGGGGTCTCCAGCAGTTCTCTCTGCTGACACTGCTCTTTGCATGGGACATTGACACATCACTTAATCATAAGGGGTGGCAGGTAAACATGTGTCATTAGGATGGCGGGGAAAATACTGACTCCAAAGGTAGAACAACTCATCTCAAGTGAAAGATGTAAATATAAGTATAGAAAGTAGATTAGATAAAATAAAGCTTACATTGCTTTGGGATGCTGTAGCCTGGCAGATGAGGCACTCCCCAGCTATGGCTTCTGGAAAGAGAAGTATTGAACACTCTTCTCCTTCAGACTAGGAGCTGTTGGATGAAAAAGCTGGCTCCTCCCTCCAGGGACTTCAGCCTGATGCTTAATATGCTGCTTTTACAAGTAGCTGAAAGGAACATTTCATGCTGAGCAAAGCAAAACATTTTTTATTTCGTATAGAAAAATTGAAATATTTTAAACTCTCATTTAAACTTTTCTTAAACATTTGTTCTTTTGTCTTCTAGTTCAGAGAATCAAAAATATCTAATAATCCCAGATGATGCTACCTGTTTAGGAAATATTTGTGAATAGGCCATGCACAAACTATCAGGTGACTTGCTTTTCCTAAAAGGTCTTTACTGTAAAGAAAAAGTAAGTGATTTTCTCTATTATCTTCCTTTCGTGTATACTGATGCAGTTGCAGTTACATGGGAGTAAGATTCATGTGATATAAGTTCAACAATTCTTTCTGCTATAACTTGCATGCTAGGATCCTGCATCAACAGCATTTCATTGATCCTCCTGAAACCTCCATTAGTGCTGGAAAAGCTGAAGACACAATGGAAACCTGGATGGAATCAGTCAATAAATCAGCCCCTATTTATTTCAATCCAGTTCCCTGACTATGCTTTCTCTTCTTCCTCCTTGTAAGGGAGAACATTTTGCAGCATTGTTATTACTGTAGCACTTCTGTAATTCAAACCCTGTTACTCGTTCTTCTGGCCTTGTGGATTAATGAGCTTAATTGGTCCCTGCCTTCCTTACTGTATCTTTGGAGAGATTTTCTGGTTCTCCTCTGCACTTTGCTGGGGTGAATTTCCTCACTCCCATAGGCCTTTCTCACGTGGCAGGTTACACGGATGCCTCATTCCTCCTGCTCTCCTGGGCACTCTCCACAGCCACCATCATTCAGTGCCCATCTCACCCTCCGCCTGCTGCTACAGTGAAGTACTTGGAGATGTTCACACTGTGGAGTGGATTTGAACTAGACTTCCAGAAGTCAACAGCTGCACTGGGCCATTGATATCACAAAGCTGGTTCTGGTTCTTGCCAACTCCCTTGGTTTTTGAAATGTACCTACTGAAACTGAGGCTTTGAATATACCCTTCCTTTGAGTATTTGATCTGCTCTGCAGCTCTGAGTCTCCCAGTTATTTACAGCTGGCTATTTGTATAATCAATGAGGTCCACTGTGTGAGGGAACTGTTCAAAAACTGTTTAAAAATACATTTTAAAGAGATGATTTCACTTCATGTGGTTTTTTGCCAGCAGTGTGGTTTTTAAGAACATTTTTTCAAACCATGTAGCACACAACTATGAAGCTGTGCCTTAAAAGGTGAAGCAGAGCCCTTCACTTGGGGAGTATGTTCAAGGGAGCTGCTGTTGGAGCACATTGCAAGTCCTGTGCACTGCTTGAAGCCTTGGTGTAAGTTTTGTTTCCCTGTGTAGGGAAAACAGTGATAAGGTTGTGCAGAAGAGGGAAAGGTTATTTAAAAATTGTTTCAGTATGGCCCTTGCTATAACATTATCTGAATTGGCCTGGATGTTTAAAAGGGAATTAGCCATAATGATCCCTCTCTGTCTCTTTTCCTCTTGTTACTTTTCCCAGGGAAGGGGAAAAAAAACAAAAAATAGAATTTGGGGCTCTCGTGTCAGACCCATCCTCCTGCTGCCTTGGGAAGGAGCGCAAGACAAAAAGCCGTGCCAACAGAATCCTTCTCATCTAATCCTGCTGCCTTGATTAATGTCTTCTGCCTTCAAAGAGGTGAACTCTGTCATCCAGGCTCAGCTCCAAGGGGGCTGAGCAGGCCGGCATGGGACGGATGCCTTGGCTTGTGGAAAGGAGAGGTGGTTTCCCTGCTGGATGCTTGCTATAGGAAAAGCAACGGTGCAGGGAGGCTTAAAGCTGTGAGGTTGCAGACAACCATCAGTGCTGGGAAATACTTTCGCTCCTTGCTCTGTCTCCAAAGTAGGAAATGTACTGCATTCTTAAACAACACTAAATTTGATTTTATGTAATTTATTTTTTATCTATACCTGAATCAAGATTACCTCAATAAAACAATGAGCACATTTTCCCCTGTCTTAGGAATTTAAAAAAGTGTTCAGCTTGGCCCAGTATTCTTGGTCATGAAGAAAAGTAAGATAGAAATGTGCATTGCCATGAGATGCTGTTGCAAAGCTAGGCAACAAACAGTGATTGGTACAATTCCCAGCGCAGGCCAGTATCTACAAGTTGTATGTATGCATACTTTGCATGCACTGCAGCAATAATTGGTGGCTGAGCCCCTTGTTTTCAAAGCATTTGCTAAAAGCAGCTTTTTGGCCACAAGCCGTAAGTAGCTGCAGTTATTTCACTTCATTTTGCAAGCTTTCCCACTCTGCCAGGCATTTTCTGCACAATGCCGTGACAATAAATTCCCTAAAAGAAGCTGTAAGTGTTGGGAGGTTTCCCAGGAAAGGTAATATTTGTTATTTGACCAGATGATTAATCCAAAAGCAGTGATGCTTTTCAGCCAAATTTCTTGGCTTTAATTTGATTTGCATAAAATGTAGAAAGAACATATCTGTTTGAAACATTCACAATGAATTCAAAGGCTTTCAAGTATTCTTCTTAAGCCTGTGAAAAAAGAAAAAATTGTTCTCAGTGGTTCCTTCTGACTTTTGTGTGCCTGACTTCGAGCAGAATTACTTCTTTTCTTTTTTCCCCATTGACTCCTTCCAAACAAAATCTTCAGCTTTGTGCTTGCAGTCCAAAAACCCTTTTAGTCTTCTTCTTCCTTGCCTTAAAATTTCACAAGTATTAAATTCCACACTGAAAAAATTGTCTTCGCACACTTCCACACAATTTGAGACCAAAAATGTTTGGAAGGCAAAGTAACATTCCAAATGCTAGAAATCACCCCAAAAGGAAAAGGAATCCAGCTACGGTGAGTAATTTTTATTCTAATGTTTTAAAAAAGAGAGAAAGAGAGAAAGAGAGAAAGAGAGAAAGAGAGAAAGAGAGAAAGAGAGAAAGAGAGAAAGAGAGAGAGAAAGAGAGAAAGAGAGAAAGAGAGAGAGAAAGAGAGAAAGAGAGAGAGAAAGAAAGAAAGAGAGAGAGAAAGAAAGAAAGAAAGAAAGAAAGAAAGAAAGAAAGAAAGAAAGAAAGAAAGAAAGAAAGAAAGAAAGAAAGAAAGAGAATTAAAAAACTAACTCTCAAATACTTCTTAAACAAAAATTTGGATAAAAAATAAAGAAGGTGGAAGTGGCTGGAAAAGATCTTCTGAGGAGTGATTATTTTTTCCCCACTAGCAAAATAGGTATGGAAAATGTAAGTACGCACAGCTGTGTTTATTTCAATGATTAGACATTCTATTTCTCTGTGACCTCTCTGCATTGAGCTGGCAAGGCACCTGGGTATGCTTAGAAGTGTCTCATTCATACATTTACATTAATTCAACTAGGACCTTTCTTTCTCCCTCTCGTGCCCTTTTCTTCTCTAAAGAGACCACAGAAAAAAAAGGCAGAATCTGGTGCACTCCTTCCTCTCTTTTCTTCTTGTTTGCAAGGTGTCAGTTAAGACTCTGCACTATGCCTGTGCACATTTTAAATTAAAATATTAGCACTATTTTATTCAAACAGTGAGCATAAAACTGTCCTTTTCAGGGAGGGAAGGGGCGGCTGAAGAGAATGGTGTGGTGCGACCACACATGCTAAGAGCTCTACAGAAGCTAAGCCCCGGCATCTGCATCTCCTGTGCAGTACATGTGCTTGCATTTTATTTGTACCGTGTACGTGTGTGCGTAGGTATCTGGGGTGTCTTTGCACTACTGTCTGACTGACCCAGGTGATAGTGATTGATGCTTACTTGATATGAAGAGGTTTGTTAACCAAAAAAAGAAGGCGGGCACAAAAATTTTGTAGTTCAGACTGTGTTACTGATGTAGAAGTGAAGAAGAGAGGAGTTAAAGGGTTTCCTCACTGTCATCGAGGAGGTCTGCTACAGAGCTGAGATGTTCCATCAGTCTTCATTCAAAGCTTTACCTGTTTCTTCTTCTTCCTCTGCAGGCTTTGCAGGCAAGTCTGATCTGAGTGTCCGAGCTCCAAAACTTTCTGAGATGTATTTGTTTCACTTCTAGTGTCATTGAAGGCAGAAGAGAATTCATAATAATTAAAAGCAGCAAGATCCATTCCAAACTCATTCCTTCAAGCTTGTTATGATCTCTCCCACTGCTCTTTTGCATATCTAGGTAATTCAGAGTACTAACTACTGACTGTTAACTGTAGAGTAGGTTCTTTTAGAAACTCCACCATAGCATATTCTTTGTTTCCTTAGTTATTATGAACTTAAACTGGAGAAATATGACTATACATAGATAAAATTAGAGTAAATTAAATGACAATGAGAAGCATCTGTGCATAAGGCACTCATTTTCCTTTCCTTTCAGGCTGTCTGAATTCATTAGCTGGTCTCCACACAGTGTGCTGTGTACAATGCAATGTCTCATATCTCCTCAGGTCTGTCATGTCTGCTTCAAAACCATTATTCAAAAATTAGGAGTTGCTATGATCTATTAGTTCATTTGGTTTACTATTTTATTGTATTTTCCCCTTATGCGCATTAATTTATATTTTATATGTGATTAGGTTTTATTTATATGTATCGGCCTTCTTTCCTAGGCATCATGCCTGCATAGAGCTGTGTCCAAAGCTTTCCACAGCCTGAGGCACTGGTCCATGCTCAATACCTTGCCACAGTGTCCTGCCCCTGCAGAATCAAGCTGAATCAGCTCAGGACATATGTAAACATAATCTAAAGAGAAATAATGAGTGATTTCTTGTACCCTTTTAACAGCAAAGTTAAAAAGTTCTGAAACATGTACACAAGAAAAATCAGCATGATAACTCATTTCTTTGTATATCCCCTGAGATCACCCTTCAGAAATAGGAAAATGCAGGCACATTGAAAAGGCTTTACAGCAGAGCAATTCAGTAATTAGATTTGTAAGGAAGTGTAAAGAAAAGATTTAACTCTGAGATAAATGGCTTTCAGAGTATTGGTTTGCCTGCCTTTGGCTAGCTTGGTATGCACTGAAATCCTTAGAGCCAGATGTACCCAGCTTGGTTATGCAGAAGTGAGATAAGCAACTTTGGCAACAGTAGTCATACACAGAAGCTGGAAGAAAATGAAGGGAGTGAACCAGAAAGTGAGGCATAGAAGCAGCTAGGCTGGATAGAGAGGAAGAGAGCAGCTTCTGTGATGCATGATGATTTCTTCTCCTTCTGGAATGGGGATACGTTAATGAAATCTTTTCTTCACACTTGCATTAGAAGAATCTTCACACAGGACGTTGAGTATGAAGCCAGGCAAAGCACTACTTGATTTTATGTTGCTGACCTTGAAGGGGTAAATGCATAGAGAAATTCCCTCCTGAGGCAAAGCCCAGCCCCTAATATTTTTAGAACTGAGATCATCTCACACATCCAGTTTTAATGTTGCTGTAAATAACTTGTCCTTCTGAGCATGAACAAAAGCATCCCAGCAGGGACAGTAAGCAGAGGTGCTGCCAACAGCCATGATAGAGGATACTGAAGGGAAAGATTCCCCATGCCACCAGAGAAACCACGTGCACTAGGTACCCTTGCAACTCTGTAGGGATTTTCCTCTTCTCAGCATAAGAGAGAAGGGATGGATCTGGGGGTTGGTTGTTCAGATGCAGCTGAGGCATTTAATTACCAATTCTTGCTGAAATGTAGTGATGTCCAAATCCCTTGTGGCCGCCCCTTACTGGAACCTAAGAAGAGCATCCTCCTTGTGACTACATGAGCCCAACCACCTTGGGGAACCTTGTGATAAAGACAGAGTCGAGACAGGACACCTGGGAAGCACCAGGAGACACATTTATGACTTTTTTGGAGCTCAAAGCACGTTGTGAGGCGTGGGAAGTGTGGGTTCCCCAGCCCTTGGGGTTGATGGGAGACTGGAGGTAAGGGGTGGGAGCCAGCAGCCTCCATGCCCTGGCCCCAGGTGGAAGGTGCTGCACTGAGCCTTCACCTCCCACCTTTCAGCCACATGAAAGCCCGATTATTCACGCTTGATGCTGGCAAGGTAGGGCCCTGCTACCCACTGCTGCCAGATCCCAGTCCTGAGGGGCCCACTTAGCCCAGAAGCATCAGGCCCCTGGCTGACATTGCTCCCTCAGTCTGTGAGGGCCAGCAGTGCCTTTTTGAGACATTGGGGCATGGCCATGGCTGGAACAAAATGGTAAAGGTGGAAATTACTTCTGCTCTCGCGGAAGCAACGGCCCTCAGTGAGCTGCTGATAGGCCAAAATGAGAGTTTGTTACAGCACTGTATTTTCCTTCCCCTGGGCTTCCCTGCTGTTGCCTTTCACCCTGTTGAGGAGATGCAAGCTACTGGGGTGACATTTTGGTCAGAACTGGTACTAGATGGGTTGTGTGGGAGCTGCAACTCAGCAGTCAGTCTGGGGACCAGAAGGTGCAGAGTACAAGCAGAGATGCATCATTGCCCCAGAGAGCAGCCAGGAGAATGGGGGGACAAGGTGAAAATTCAAGAGAAGGCAGAGGACTGAATTGACCCTTTTTCCCCCTTGCCATTCAGATGCTTACAGATTTTATCAGGATTTTTAGCTGCGGGGCAAAAAGCTTCTTTATAGTTCCTTCCAAAGCTCGCTGCCAAATGCAGGCTGTGGTCTCAACAGCTGTAACCCAGCCTCAAGGCTCACACATTCCAGTGCAAACAGCTCAGAGCAGCACTCAGGATTTTGCAGGGAGAAGGCTGAAGCATCCTCTAAGGCCTTCAAATAGGCAGTTTTTGAGCATGTTTTGCATAGGATTTTGACAAAACATGGCCACGGTGGCAGCTCTCCCTGCGGGTGAGGGGCACAGGGATCAGGTGGCACTGCCACCATTCCCTACTGCCCAGGGACTGCAGGCAAGCGAGGCCAGCACTGAGCATCTCTGCCCTCCCCTAGGGCAGAGGTGCAGGGCCTGGAGTCAGAATTGCAGGCAGAATTCAGTGTTTTTATGGCATGTCTGGAGCCAGTTTCTCATCTCTCTTTTTTTCTCTCCGGTGGAGACTTGCTCATTTGTAATAGGAAGGTTCATTGTTTTCCTGTCTGATATTTCTTTGATTACTTAAAAAGAAATCCCAGAGGCTTGTTTTCACAAAATAGTGATTGCATAATTGATGTGATTATGATGTATTTTGCTGTGTCACTGCTGCTGGGTTGATTATTTTGAGAAGCCCTGAGCTCTGTTAACGCTGCCATGTGCTATATGTGCATGGCCTGGGCCTCCCCCCCACACAAGAGCCCTTTGAGCACCACTTCCTTCCACTGGGGCCATGTGAGGCTGTGAGGCCTGCCTGGGTGCAAGGAGAGCAGGCTGACCCACAGGGAGAGGGCTGTGTGGGGACAGTCGAACAAACCATGAGGCGAGGGCTGTTCAGGGAGCTACCACATGTCTTCTGGGTGAATAACAACCTAACAGTGTGAATAATATCCCTAAGATCAGGGAGTACATGGGGGGTAAATCATGGGAGCAAATTCCAGGCTCTTTGCCTGGATAAAAATGCACAGATAAAGCAATGCAGCCCAGTCATGTGTGCTGGAAATAAAATTCTTCTGAACACAAAATAACGCAGCAAATCATTAACGGTAATTATTCATCATAACTTGAAAGCGTACCAGCTCAGTGCAGGTAGGAATATGTAATAGATCACCCAGGGAAACCATGTGAGAGAGGAAAGCCTTCCACATTTTGGCTGGAAATTGTTAATTATTTTCAGCTTGAGGCTAGAGGCTGTCCTTAGAGCACTTTCTTCCTCCTGGTGACATTCTTTTCCATTCCTTCACACTGTATTTTCCTTCCCTTTCCTTTTTAATTCAGCGATGAAACATTGCTCTCAGGAAAACTTCTTGTCCAGATTTTCAGATTTCTGAACCTTTCTTTTTTCTCAACATGTGTGCAATTTTGACTATTTTTGTCCAGCGGTGACCTTTGGAATTCCAGCATAATTTCCCTCCCCTTCCTGGTGCCCTCACGTGACCCAGGAACACAAACATCTGAGAGACCTCTGGGCATCTTCACATCTGCTGGTATATAAGATCAGAGCCATTGTGTGATGTATTTTTAACAGCAGGTGTTGGGCTTGGAGAAGGGTGTGTTGGTTTTTGAGGGGCTGGGCAGAATCTGCACTTAATTCTTAGTTCCCAGGCTATTTAGGAATAGCTTAAAAACACACTTAATCTGTTTGTACAAATTTAACATTGTAAAACCACAATAAGGAATTGCTAATCAAGTACAAGCCTGGATTTAGTTTCAGCTTTGCATCATTGCTGTCCTAAAAAAAAAAAAAAAAAAAAAAAAAAGAAGAAGAAGAAGAAGAAGAAGGAAAGAGAAAAACACACAGACAAACAACAAAAAAAACCCACCATCGAACTTTAAAGCCGAGTCCAAGATTCTGGTTTACAGCTTATTTTCATGAAGTATGATTGATTGATTACTTGAAGCCTGTTAATTATTATTTAGTCATGGTTTTCAACACAAACTCCTTACAGCAGCAAAACAAACAGTGTGTTTGTTTTATCTTTTGCCAATTAACACAGTTTGAACATGACTTAAAATAGGCCTTTAGCTCAGGCTCTGATTCACAACTGCATCACTCCCATTTGCGCTTCTGTAATTCCACTGACTTCCATGGCATTGCAAATACTGCACTGCAAAATGAAACACTTCTTAATTGACCCCACCAACATGTGCAAAGGAGCGCAGGGTGCACCAAAGCCTGATGCATGAGACTCTTCCTTTGCCCATTAGCAGCAATTTAGCATCTAAATTTAAGAAGTGGTATAAGCAGAGTGTTTTCCCCAAAATATCATTGAAATCCTATTTTCACGGATATCTCTTTCAAATTTTTTTATCAGACAAATCTAAAATGGTGCTTAGTGTTCAGTTATCTGCCAGATATAAATGGCATAAATGGATGATTACTTTAAATACATCTTCTCTGAGAAGGGAGTTATGGGACCTCACAAAAGCATCAAGCTGTGACTACTTTCAGGAAATCACCTGGAAATAAATAAGATGATAAAGGTTGCTTGCAAGTCCCTAGATCTCGTTGCCTTTTTAGGCAGATAATTGAATTCAGTATGAGCTGTAATTCCTTTCTGGTATCACTCAGGAACAAATTATTTATTATTTGGGAGAACAGACAGAGTGACCTGACAGGTCCTTTCAGTCACTGCACCTATGATTATAAATTCTCACGGCATCCACTGCATGGGTGTATCTGTCCTAAAATACAGAGGCAAATTTTAGTTTTGTTGAAGTGAGGAGATCTTTTGTTGGTGGTTTCAACCTAGTTTCACCAGTCCACATTTCAAGGCTCCGTTTGAATGTTACCATGTGACCTATCAGGTCATCTCTGGCTAGAATCAGAATAGCTATTTCCAAGCACTTATTTTTAATAACATACCACATGTCGGTTCTTCTTAAATGCAAGGCCTCCATTGTGGATCAACTGATTCTTCTCTGGATTTGTCCCATCTCTGGAGTGTTGAATTTGTATCCTACTCTTTTCCAGATCTTGATACAGAAATGCATTAAAGGGGATTTGTATCAAGCTGCCACTGCAGGAGCAACCCAACCCTGCCTCCTGTCTACTGCCTCCTGCAGCTGCAACATGTCACATGCTGTCTCAGAGCCAAGTAAATAGCAGCCAAACATGACTACACACAGTCAGCTTGTTGGACTGGTCAGAACTCATATCCTGCCCTCTCCTCACCCTCTTCCCCACATCAGCCTTCTTCCATCAGGTAACATATGGGATACCGGCACCTTCTGGATCCTGCTACCATCCATCCAGGAAAGCATACCTTCTGTGGTCAGAGAAGCAGCTTTCATATAACCAAATTCTTAAATGGTGGGATGCTTGTATGTGAAACCTCTTTTATTGTTGGTCTTTTTGTTGTTGTTTGTTTGTTTTTCTTTAAATTATTCCTAATCTATAGTTGAGGAAATGGCACTATTGACTTTCTTGGCATATGCCAAGGTCTCTTTGAACTTTGGGAGTTCATGGTGTGCTGTGCAGGGATATGCAGTCCCAGAACGACCAGGAATATTTCATAGAGCAGCTGGACTGGAGAAAACGGGACCTCTGAAGGAAGGGAGAAAGAATTAGAGTTTCTTAGAGTGAAAAAAAATGCTAAGGGATGACAAAATTAGTCTTATTATGTTGAAAGCTGCTGCAAAGACTAAGGAAAATATTTGTTTTGCATGCTTGTAGGGGATAAAGCAGGGCCTGAGATTTAGTGGGAAGGATTTATTAAGAGAAATGGTAGCAAAGAACGAGGAAGATGATTGTCCCTCAGTACTCAGTGCTGGTGTCGCTGCACCTTGAGTACTGTGTTCAGTTTTGGGTCTCTCACTACAAGAAAGACACTGAGGCAACAGAGAAGGGCAACAGAGCTGTGAAGTCTCTGGAGCACAGGTATGATGAGGAGCAGCTGAGGGAACTGGGGTTGTTAACAGCAGGACAAGGGGAAATGGTTTTAAGTTGAGGGAGAGAAGACTTAGGTTGGATGTCAGGGGGAAGTTCTTTACAGAGAGAGTGGTGAGGTGCTGGAACAGGCTGCCCAGAGAGGTTGTGGATGCCCCGTCCCTAGAGGTGTTCAAGGCCAGATTGGATGGGGTCTGGACAGCCTGGTCTAGTATTAAATGGGGAGGTTGATGGCCCTGTGTGTGACAGGGGGGTTGGAGATTCATGATCCTTGAGGTCCCTTCCAACCCTGGCCATTCTCTGATTCTGTGATTCTGCGATTGTTCAGTCTGGAGAAGAGGAGGTTCAGAGGAGACCTCATTGCTCTCTACAATGACCTGAAAGGAGGAGAGAGGTGGAGCGAGTTGGAAGAAAGCCTCTTTTCTCAGGTAACTAGTGGTAGAACAGGAGGTAATGGCTTTAAGTTGCACTGGGGCAGATTCAGACCAGATATGAGGAAAAATTTCTTCTCAGAAAGAATGACAATGCACTGGAACAGGCTGCCCAGGGAAGTGGTGGTGTTACCATCCCTGGAGGTGTTCAATAAAGATGTAGTTGTGGCAATGGGGGACGTGGTCAGCGGGCATGGTGGGGTTGGGTTGATGACTGCACTAGAAGATGGTAGTGGTCTTTTCCAATCTAAATGATTCTATGACTTTATGAAAATAGTGCAACATGTTGCCTGTGAAAACTGCATATGTCTTTAAGAAGAGGTTAATGAGCCTAGATGACAGTAACAGCCCATTTTACTTTGGGTGCAGGTATCTCCAGAGATCTTTATGAATCACATATTTATTTGGTAATTCCAAGACAATAAAAAGGTTTTTCCATTTTACTCCAGTGTAAGCAGAATCCATAATAAAGTAGGGGATGTTTCTCCCTCAGTAGAGGTATTACCAGTAGTGGTAGAGAATGGTTTGGGAAAGCTCTCTTTTAAGGTGGCTGGGATGAATGGCACCTGTAGCCTGTGCAACAGTAGCTGCCTTTTTGGTATTCTCTGACCAGAGCTGAAGGGTGGAACTTGCTTGCAATGGATCAGGCCCAACATCCTGTGAAGAGATATAGCAATAAGGATCTTCCCAGAGCATATCAGACACATGCCACCACTTGTCAAAAGCCACTATTTTTAATATGGTTGGAAATACTTTCCGAACAGTTCCCAGTTAGTTGTGCTGATAGAGCATTATGAAACCCCATAGTGACTGAGCAAATTTGTCTTACATTAAGACTTGCTCCATAACTGATCTGAGCTGACTTAGAATGATTGTTAAGAAGTATTAAAATAATTATGACTTGGTTTCTGGAGGCCTACTCTCACACAGCTTGGTCCTTGCATCTTTCAAAGCAGAGAAAGTTGTGGAACAGCTATTCCACAGCAGTCAGGAATCGTCAGTTGATACACAGGGCCCTTTCATCTGCTCTGTGATTTTTTAAGCTTATAGAAACTTATTTCATTCCACTTAGAATACAATATGGGGTGGCCTCCAGACACTGAGGATGCTGCCAGACAGTACTCAGAAGCACACATGGCTGTGACATGAGTGACAGAGGAAACATTTTTTCCCATTTCCAAGAGACTGGAGGCCAAGCACCTCGTTCTGTCCTCTGCCAGACTTCTGCATTTTGATAACAGCGCGTGCCCAGTAGAGAGGTCCCCTGTTGCTGAATCAGGTTGTTGAGATCTGAAAGCTCTACTCACACTATCCTGATAAACAAGCGTCATACAAACACGCAGTCCCATTCTTGGACACTTGAAAACTGGCTGTGCGCTAGCTAAAGCCAGTGAGTGACTTCCTGAGAAGGTTCAAAAGGCATCTGGTGGTCTTGCCTGCTGGAATTGAAGTGGTTTATAGAGTATATTAAAGCTGCTGTGCTAAAAAAAAGGACCAACAAAAATAGCATGCTAAGTAGGCAGAAGGGTATGATGAGGAGATAGAAAAACAAGCTTTGTCTTTCAAAAAGTGCTCTCTGACGTGTTCAAGCTGATAGATGGCATAACCCATGTCTCTAAAGCAGCAAGTCATCAGGTTTGCACAGTCACTCAGAGAGGATAGAGCCAGAGAAAGAGGGTGTCTCCTGCTTTGGTTCAGTAAATCCACAGCTAGCATTTCCACCCATAGACTCTGCAGTTAATTTTTCTCCTACTCTTCTTCCCACTTCGCCCCGTGAGTACCCCATCCACAGGAATATCTTCAAGAGTGGCCAACCACAATGATGTGAGACCTGTAGGACAGACAGGTCCCCCTCACTCAGAGGGGATCAATCCAATTTCACATGTAATGTGTGGGCTCTCTGACCATTGCACCACCGAGATTCACCACCATTTTTCTCACTGAGTTTTGCATGCTGCCTGACCTGGAAGGCATGCTCTGGAAATGCATGTCAGGTCAGGTCTGGCAAGGGAGGGTAACACTTTGTTTGCAAACCTCAAGAGAGCTTAGATGTGAATTAGGTGCTTGAAGGCGCACACTGTTAAGAACTTGGCAAGTTCTCGGCCAATATTTAGGAATTTTTCTGGCAGGGAAATAGATACCTCCAGGCATATGCAGCAGCTCAATGAGAATGCAAATGGTGGTGCTGAGAGGTATGGCAACAGGTAAGTGGTGCAGAGCGAGTAAACTTGTTGTGAATCTAATCCAAATCCACTGCTTGTAGATAAGGACTCAGATAATGGAAGGGTGAACTGAAGGAGGTGCGGGCTGGAAATGAAGGATGCTAGTAAAACCAGTAGAAATCCGATGGAACAGAAAAAATACATGTAATGACCTCATCCGGTGAGGGCTGTACAGCAATATTTAACCTTCTGTTAAAAAATCAGACCCTCAGCACTTGCAGCTTGCCTGGAATTAGAGGAAAGGGTGGCTACAACAGGACTGGCAGAATTGGTCATGTCCTGAGGGTGGGCTGAAACCTTAAACTGTGTTTATGGAAAAACAATGTGCTTCTTTACCTCCCTCAAACCTGGATGCACAGAACTGCTTTGAGTTGCAAGCAGTCTAATTAATCTGGTCTGTGCCTGCTTGTCAAAGCTTTCTTGTGGTGAGATCATTTCTTGCCATTTTAAGAGAAAACTGTTTGATTTTGGAGCAAATTGCTTTGAATTTCAGTTTGGGGATATCCAGTAGCATTTTGGGTAGGGAAAAGGCATCCTGATGCTGCAGGCTGCCTATGTGCAGACCAGAAGTGGTGCCTACCACACTCACTTGGTGTGGAGTGTACAGACAGATGGACACAACCACAGCACTGGGCGGTGGGAGCTCAGCACGGCTCAGCCCAGCCTTCACCCATCACCCTGCCTCTCTCACCCACCTCGCTGAGCTCAGGGCAGCCAAGCTGAGCCCTTCACAAGTGCGACCCACATCTATTTTCAGTCCTGTGGTAAAATTGTTACACTTTATATGGAGTTAGCAGAATCCAGGCAAAATAATTTATCTTATGCTATCCATTACTAAAAGCTGAGCTGCCTTTCTTCTTCTCAGCAAAACATGTTTTTCTTCTTGGCCTGTCTTTTCTTTTGTGTGGCATCCACATTTCGGTGTGAACTTTCAGCATGCAGATGTGCCTCACCTCAGCAGAACAGCTCCTGTTGGATGCAGCATGTCTGCACAGTGGTGTTCTGGAAGAAAGCAGATTTTCCTATGATGTACAGATCAATTCACCTTAACCCAACAAAATGGGTGCTATTGTTGTTGCTTTTTTCTGCACACTGTGGAAGAAACACAGCAGAAGAGCAGACGTGAAATAGATTTTTCAAACAAACCCCGAAGAGAACAGTGGTTGAAATGAGTGTCTTTAAGGTTTCTGTGTCATCAAATGTTATTGTTGACACTGTGAATGTAGCAATAGTTGTTACGCTAATTAGAGTGGTGCAGTTCTAGAAACAGGAACTGTGAAAAGACTGTGTCTGGAAGGTACTAATAATCTTCTGATACCTGTATTTTTGCCATTCTTTATTATTATAATGAGACTGTTAATGTGCAGACGAGAAATCATGTGTGCCCTTAATAAAGAACGAAGCAGCACAGTTGTTATCATCTTGAGTATCGTATTCATTTAAAATCAAGTAGGCAACTCAAAGGTTAAGAGGTTTAATGTTCCTGAACTGTACAATTGAAGCACCATAGTCCACATTATTGTTAGCAATTACTCAAAGTGCTTTGGGTTTTCATTAGAAACTTCATTTTCCGGAAGAAAGTCCCCTACAACTTTAGCCAGCACTGAAGCGTGACCATTTAACAGCCAGACACTTTTGCATCAAGTGCATCACGAGATGACATGACATAATTTGCTCCCAGCTATTTACATGCTTCTAGATAACCATCCTCAGTCTTCAGCCTCTTGCAAGTTTTCATGCTGCATACAATTCCAGAGAGATTTAGGAATTTTAAGAAGCTCTGTATTTAGAGAATAACGTGATATTCCTCATGCTTTCCTCCTATATCAGGAACATATACTTGCAGCTTTTCCAAGCACAAGGAAGCACACAGTTATATCTAAAGTAGACTTTTCATAGCAGTATCCAACAGTCTTCCCAAACCCTTCCTATCCCTTGTAAAAAAAAAAAAAAAAAAGTCACCAGGACCTCCTTACAATTTTTGCTCTGTTTGGAGAGCTTAGGAGAATAAACAAGATATGTGGCATAATTTTCTGATCAACCACCCAGGCACAGTGGTAAACTGAGATAGAAATTTAGCTCTGTCCCCTCACTTTTCAGCAGCACATGGTGTCCTGTAGTCAGGCTTATTGTAGCGTCCTTATAGTTGAAGCTTATTTGCTATTAGACAATGAATAGCACTATCTGACACAGCAGAGATGCAGTTCCTTCAGGGATCAAATAAGTGCCAAAAAGAAAACAGGGTAGAGTTGAGATACGGAGAGACAGGAGTCACCTCTGCCAACATTTTTCCTGATCTGCAGCTGTGCAAATGCCCCAGTAATGAAGCCATATAGGAACCACTTAAAATTAGCTTCTGGCCTGCATGCAGAAACAATCCAGAAACCAGAGTGGCACCCCAAGCTCTGATCACCTCTTGCATAAAACTTCTACAGGGCTCTGGAAATGGCCCTGCTGAGGACGAGGCTTGGAGGCACCAGTTCCCAGCAGTCTCAGTGGTCCACAGTGGCAGGGACTGTGGTGGGGACGACTTCACTTTTCAGTGAATGTCACAAATTGCCAGCATAAAAAGAAATGAAAGAAAATCTGAAGGAGAAAATAGCTATCTTTCCTTCTTCCACTAGCTGGTTCCCTGTCCTCTGGCATAATCCCATCCTCCCCTGATTGACTCATAACCAGTTTGGTTTCGTCCAAGCCACAGCTGCGTCAAGGCACAGTGAGAGCCAATCAACCCTACCAGCTTTGTCTGTGTTTCATGATAGTTTAATCGCTGAAGACTGTCTCTGTGTTGAAATATTTCCCCTTGGGGTTTCGGATAGCAGTATTATATCAAAGCAAAAGGAACCAAAAAGTGAAAAAGGCTCATGTCCTCATCCAAATCATTTGGAGTCGATACAAAAACACCTCTCCCTCTGCCTTTGTAATGAGCACGCACACTTACAGCAAGCCCTCCAGCTTGTGCAGAGTGGCTCACAATTCAGCTGCAATTTCTGCACATTGCATTCTTCCTTTCATTGTTGCCAGTGATGATACCAGTCACAGGATGCAGCCTGAAAAGATTGCCAGCCTCACATACTTGCCAGTTGAAGTAGGAAAAAAAAAAGGATACTACTGTAGATTGATAGTAAATGTATTATTCCCTGGGCCAGGTTCCATCCTGGAGGCAGTCAGGAATTAGGGCTGAAGTACTCAGACTTCTCTCTAACCAGGCTGAACAACAGGATCAGAGGAAAAATTTCGATTCCACCAGTGCCAGTTCCAGGTTATAATTCTGAATACACAGTGCCGTATTTTCCCTCAAATCACATTTTTTTTAGTAAGTGGCTGACACAACTCAAATTGCTGTGTTGAGATTCAGGCTCCCCCCCACTCTCCCAGAAAAAGGCAAAATGGAGAGAGAATAGAACTGAGCACTGCTGACATGGAACCTGAATACTGTCATCGTTCCCCAGAACAAGCTTGTTCACTCCTTCTGTTGAAAATGTCTAATCAAACAGATATTATTAATGTATAGAAAAAAATCCAGTATACAAGTAACACTGCTGTAAGGAAAACATCTTTTTCAAGAAAGTTACAAAAATTATAGGTCGTTGCACCCACCAAAGTTATTTTAGCAGAGCCATGTTGTTAACACTGGAACTAAGCCATGTTTTCACAGTCAAATGATAGGCCTTTCTAAGGTCATGCCCACCCAGTACAAAGCCCACTAAGTGCTTCATTGAAAAGGCTAAATGGAATTCACACTTTTCAGGCAATCGTTTTATTATGATCTGTATGAGTATTCACAATGTAACTTTTAAAATCTTGGAAATAAAGCAGGCCAGTATCTGAGAGCAATCATATTGCGTGTCACGTTGAAAAGCGTGTGATTTGGGTCTTTCACTTCCAATGTATAATATACCATACAATGAAATTAGCATTTGTTACCTTACTCTGTCCTTTCAATCACATGCTTCCGACTTACATTTTTGAAGGAAAAAAATCCACTTAGAAATAATAGAAATCAAGATTTCATCTTTTCCTACTGAGACTTACTGAACACACATGTAACGTTTGTAAGTGGTGTGGAACCTTTAAGGAGGTGACAGCAGAAATGGCAGTGTGTGTCTTGGAAGTACAGCTAGAAAATTAAAGAGTATCACATTTATGCAATCCTTTGAGTCTTGTGGGCTGAGGTCACATATGGAGATGCTGATTTCACTTCTGAATGTGGGTTGTATTTAACTGAATTTAGGATCCCTCTGAATTCACTGGCTGTTTGTTTTTCAGTATCTGGCTTAGGTTAATCTCAACCAAAATGCAGAGAATGGATTCACAAAACCAGACTTCCATTATCCACCACAAATGGATCCTGTTAGTCTATTAACCTTATAAATAGATAAGCCTGCAAACATCTGCATGGTCTTGCAGGATTATTTTGCTCAACTTCAGTAAAGATTTTGTTGCTGCACAACAATCTTATAAGCAGCCGATGGAGCAGCCTCCAGAGGGAGGATGCATAACTGAGGACTAATATACCTAGAGCATGAAAAGGGAAGGGGAAGGGGAAGAGGATGGAGAAGGGAGGGAAAAGCGGGAGGAGACGGGAGGGGAGGGGAAGGGAGGGGAGGAGAGGTAAAGATTTATCAAATGGAGAATATGGACAATACAATATGGAGAAAAACTGGTTAGGGAGCAGTGCTTTGGGAAAGGAGACTAGCATTATAATGGCTGAGTTAGTAATTCTCTAAGTCAGACTTCATGTTGGATGTACTCGTATGGGAGCATAGCTTTGCATCTGCTGTCATCCACGAAGCACTAGTCCAGCTGCAAGGATGCACCTAAGTTTGACTACTTAGTATCAAGGAAGGGAGGAGTTCTGGGAAGCATCCTCAGGGTGAATGATCCAAGATGTCCATTGAGGAGGGACTGGGGCAACATCAAAGGAATTGTGCTAGGGACACCAAGGAAGAACCATCTTCAAGTATGTAAAAGAAGAGGAACACCTAACCTGTATTTCTGCAGTGGCAAGAAGCAGCAGCACTCTTTAATTGTACCGAGGGAGACGCAGGCTAGGTATTTCAGGAAATACCTTCCTAACAATACAGGCAGACAGTGAAGCACTGAGGTTTGCTGTCTGGAAAAGTATTGAAACACCCAGTACTATAAATCTTGCAAACCACTGAGACAGATCGCTCAAGGACCACATGAACATGGTGAGTTGGCCTTCCAAGTCCCTCCCAGCCCTTTCCCTTCCAGTCCCTCTGTTTAGTTTGGATATAAAACCTTTGCAGGGCAGCTTTTTGGGCTGTCCTAAAGAAGCGGCTGCAATAAATAGGCAGCAGGATTACTCTCTCAGGACACCTGAGAGAGACACATCTGAGGAAAGGGAGTCTTGCCATTCAGATGGCCTTTTAATTTGGTTCAATCTTCAGTCCTTGCCTGCCACTGGAATTACAGGCCATCTTTTTAAAGAGCTTTTGTGCTATCACAAAAGAGCAAGACCTCTCTAGTTTCCTTTTCATTATTTTTTTAACACTGTAAATTATCCATCCTGGTATTGCAGTCCCCAGACTCAAATCACGTTGCATATATCACTGCCATTTCCAGATGAACATTTTTATCATGTAATTGCTCAAAACTGTGTAATAACAGTTGTGCATGGCAGAGAAAGTGGAGGGGCAGAATTTGAAGCCTTTCCATTATTATTTATACAAATCTCAGGTTTCATGGCTGGGAAGTGTGGAATTCACACAGATAAATGGTAATGAGCCACCACTAGAAGATGAAAACGTAGGTCCAGAGTCCTCAGAACTGAGCATTAAGTGCCAGTAGTACATTAAGCCTGACCCAGGAGGGGAAAGTTGGAGTCTGCCTTCTCAAGAGGGCTTATGATGTTAAAAGAATCTCGCAATCTAAAAAAGATCTTGCCAGCTAGATATGCCATTTTTCATTCTTGTGCACACACAGATCAAGGGAAGGCCATGAGTCTGTGGCTCATAAAGCGGTTTTTTAAAACTTCTTAATCTCCTTTGCTTTGGGAAGTGCTAAGATCTAGTCTCCTTTACTTTGCCTTCTTTTACTTATTTATGAACCTAAAGCTGGGGTTTTTCAGAAAAGGGGGAAAATTGCTTTGAAGCTAATTTTAGATGTAGAAGCAAACCCTGACCACAAAAATGCTTTCAGAGGGTCGCAGCACTGTCTGGAGATTGAGTTGTCCTGACACTTCCTAATATCAGGGATAAAGCACATTCCGTTCACCTTGATGTGAGATATTGAACTTACTCAGGTTAAAATATGGCATCCTACAAAATTAAACTTTGAGAGGACTTTTTTTCCAGTATTTTTCTAAGTATTCCTAAATCCAGATCCTCCAAGGATGATTCTGAGCTTAAATTCACCACAAGTATATGTTTTTTCAACATAGGCATCACAGGGCTGGTTTCATCACCATACACTGTACCCTTTTCCCAAGCAGTTTATTGTGTGGTCACAGATCTGAAAACAAGCTCATAGCTTAACTTTCCAAGAATGCTTTTCTTAAAGTCATCCACATTGACACATATCAGTTCCCATATCTTACTAAGGATGACTGAAAATGCCAAAAATGCGCATATGGACCTCTGAGGAAATTCCCCAAAAATACATTATAAAGGTAAGGATTTAACTGTACATCTTTTAAAGATTCTGGCTGAAAGTTTGCAACTGTTTAAAAAACAGCCAGTCTCTACTTGCTCTCTTGTCTATTACAATATTAAACACACTTATTATCAGAAATGTTATCTAATATCTGTGTACCTTGTTTTCAATTTTATCACAGTATCATAGGATGGCTTAGGTTGGAAAGGACCTCAAAGATTATCTAGTTCCAACCCTCAAACACCACTCATTTTCAAACATAACATGCCTCTCGTGGTCTTCAGTAGTTTTAGAAAGTGAAAGAAATATTTTATATGTATGTATACTCAACCTTCACTATGATCAAAATATGCCAATGTATGACTAGTATACATCCATGTTTTGAACAGGTTCCTCTCTACTTCCAGTGGCCATGAAACTCTGAGCTCTGCAAATAGGATTTTTTTTCCTTTATACTGTTATGTCTTAAGCTCTGTCTCAGCTATTATATATACGTGGATGTATATGCAGGTGTATATATATAACAAAGGGATTATTTGCAAAAGTATTGGCCATTTTGGATGCCAGGTCCTAATACACCAGGGGCACAAATGTCCCTGCAGAACCAGACACTCCACATTATTATTTGCTTCTTCGGGGCTTGATCATTATTATTTAATAAAAATATCTGAGTTTTGGCTTTAAAAAAATTAATTAGTCTTCTTTTTAGTTTATTTTTCATCATTTCAATTTCCATCTTTTGAAGACATCCATAATATCTTTAGCTGTGATGCTATCAAATATTAAAATTAATCATATTTCTTATCAGATTTTAAATAGGAAAATGCTTAATCATACCATGACACAACATAAAGTCTGACAGAAGGACTACCTCATGTCACTGGCTCCAACTGACCTGACACAGAAAGGAGAGCAGAGTTTCTCCCCTGACCATTTCTCTCTTACAAGGAGAAGAAAGAAAACTTCTAACTTCTAAAAACTCCCTTAAACAAGGTTCCTAAGCTTCCAAAAGTCCTGTGAATAGTTTCTGCTGAACAGGTTATTTGTAAAACACACGGAAACCCATGCACCCTATACTCCCTGTTTGCTCCCTGTTGTCAGCCCCCATTCTACGTACTCCCATCAATAGGGCTCAAATGAGCCAAACTACAGCATTCTTTCAAGGATATGCCCAAGAACAATTTGCCCTAAATGTACAATTTATAGAAGTGTTTTTTGATTCTTCAGTCAGGCTCACACAAGCTTGATGGGGCATTTTGGCTGTATAGGAAGGACAAAGCAGGAAAGGAAAAACAAGTTGGCTCAGACAGCTGTAGATGGGGAAGTTCTTGGCAGATGTTCCCACTATGGAGGCACCCCATGTGGATGACCTTCCTCCTGGGGCTTCTCAGGCACTCTGTGAAACATCACTGCTTACACACAACTATCTTTGCACTGAGTAGGCAAGAATGCTGGGACTATGGCAGGATGAGAAATGCCCCATGGTGTGCCAGTGTCCATGTAGGAGGAGAACTGTGGTCGGAGAAACTTCTGATAGACACCCTAAGGTGCCATGACACATTCTGTGAACGACTCTGATTTGTTATGCTTTGGTTGCCTTTGGCATAGAAACCCATGTTACAGTGGTTCTGTATTTTCATTTGAAGGTACATTAAACCATTTTCTTTTAAAGATCAACCAGATAAATGGAAGAGCAAGCCTTTGAGCATGCTGGTAATACATGCTTTAGGTTACTTTATCTCTGGGAATGGGCCAAAGTGGTTTCTGTCTGTGTGCGTGTGTCTATGTAATTAGCCCACAAATTCAAATGCAAATAAAACTAACTAGGCAATGCATGTAAATAACATCAGCGCCATGATCCGTATCACTCTCAAAATATGATTCCCATGTATTACAAAGACACGGGGACTGTAAAAGGACAAAGAAATCTCAATTTTCATTTCAGTCACTAGGAAGATCTGTAGGGGAACCTGGACACTCCTGCACTTTGGTACCTGAAATGGGAAGCGAAGCAGTAGAGTAGATACCAGTTTTCATGCACAAGGAAGTGGCTAGGATGATAAAACCAGTGGCAGAGGGTAGACGGTGGTGGAGAATGGAGGCCATGACTTGCAGAGGCTCCTGGTTTGTAAGCTGCTTGCTGCCATGGTGCTCACCAGCTGGGAGCTCAGGTGTCAGCATGGGACTCGGGACAAACTGAGTTCAGATCACCTGGAGATTTTCATGTGCCAACTCTGTCTGCAGGAGTGAGAATGGGGCCTCACTCAGCACTCAGCCTTCCCTCTGGAGTGCTTCAAGGACAACCTCACCCTATGGGTCAGGCTTCAGGCTTGCACGTGGGGCAGTGCCTGTGACACATGGACACACCTTCCTTTGGCCTCCAGCGACCTCCACCCAGCATTTTTGTCCTTCTCTGCAACAAGGCACAGTCATTGCCACAGGTTGTCCTGTGAGGCAAGGCTTGTGTCAGCCAGTCTTCAGCCTTCCTGCTCCTCTGTCACCTGCCATGAACCGGAACTCAATGTGGCAGTGTAAGCTGCTATCAGCAGTAGCCTGTGTCAGTGTCAGTGGAGCCATAGCAGCCTGGAAGGCAGCTCCCCAGATACTTCTATGGATGCTTTCCCAGAATAAGCAGTGGTTTCACAATATTCAGTGCTCTATTTCTCGACTACCCTGATGATGAGGGTCAGAAGAGCTGTTGCCAGCACTGCTGGCACACATGGACAAAGTCACCTGCTGCTAGGAGAAGCAAGGGAAATACAAGGGAAATACGATGCTATCAAAGAGATCTTTGGTCTGCGACATCATGTTTGTGAAGTGGGAAAAAAAAACATCAGAAGATACAAAATAAAACAGGAATGCGTGGAAACTGTAAAACTGTTTAAGGTCAACTTGTGCAAACACTTGTTAAGTTTTATTGCAAAGGATAAGCACAGAACATATTTTGTTTCTGGTTCTAGCTTTATCTTTGAGCAGGTGGGAGTCTGCCAGGGAGAAGGACGCACCATATCTTCCCTAGTTGCTTCTTCCTCCTCTATTCTCATCCCCTCCGTTTTCTTTCATACTGGGAGATATGGCTTCTCTTTGCATCCCAACAAGAAGGATACAAACACTTTCTAGGTAGATCACTATTAATTAGTATGATTACAAATAAGGTGAAAGAGAATTATAAATTCAGATGTCTCATCTGATTTGGTGGAGCAGGTGATATGCTACATGGGATGGACTCTAATGAGCTCTGCTCATGGTATAGGTTCACCAGTGTCATAGGAAGAGAATGTGAGTCCCTGATCAGCTGAATGAATGCCTTTTTTTTCCACATATTCCACGTTTGCACAGCAAACTCTCTTTTCCAGCATGAGGAAGGTCAGAGAAGTCATTAAGGGGCAGCCCTGTCCTGTTGGCTGGAGAAAGCCCCAAGTACAACGAGAATGACACAGTCTCCCTGCTATCTCATTCCATGATACAAGCCTCCTGTCAGACCAGATGACACAGGACATGCTGAGCCAGCTGGGCATGTGGGAGGATGGGGCTGGCAGCAGCGCTACCCTGCCCTGCTGGTATTGAGGGATGCTCTGGGATGACCCCGCAAGTGTGAATGCTGCTGAAATTCTTTTGCACTTTGGCCTGTAACAACCTCACTGCATATCAGCTCTGTAGGAACTCTTCTTTCAACCTCCGAGTTCAATTAATTAACTTTCTTCTTTTTGTTAAGTATTTAAGTAAGAAAGTAAATGGCATTACGGCTGAATGTTCACCTTTCTCTTCTGGGCTGGAGCAGCTCCCCTACAAAGACACGCTGAGGGAACTGGGTTTGTTGAGTCTGGAAAAGAGAAGGCTCTTGGGAGACCTCATTGTGGCCTTCCAGTACTTACAGGGAGTTTATAAACAGGAGGTAGAGCAACTTTTTACATGCACACATAGTGATAGGACAAAGGGAAATGGCTTTAAACTAACAGGTGAGATTTAGATTAGATGTTAAGATGAAATTTTTTGCTCAAAGGGTGGTGAAGCACTGCTACAGGCTGCCCAGAAAATCCCCATTCCTGGAGGTGCTCCAGGCCAGGTTAGATGCAGCCTGGGCAAAGAAGGTAATCATTACTGCTTCAGAGTTGCATTCAGGCAAAAGTGATAATGCCACAAATATTTTAAAACTTTCTCTCTTCTTCTGCTGGTATTGTGGTATCCTGTCATGGTCTCATGCTTGTCACTGGGTTCTGACTAATTGTCTTTGGTCAAAAATTTCTTGCTTTTCCCATAATGAACACCTATGAGCTCCAGCATTGAAGGAGAAGGAAGGCTGGAAAGAAGAAATTAGTTGTGCCATGTGTCACATGCCTGGTCCTGCCCTCTCCAGTGTCCACTCTTCCTGAGGGCTGTGCAGGAATGTGCCACATCTTTCCACACCGCAAGCTGCATCAGGGAGGGCCATATTTTGGAGCAGTCACCACACTTGCAGAAGATGTTTCCAGCTGAAAGTACAAAAGGAACAGAGGGGGTGCACCTGGGATATTTGATTCCTGCAGTACAGCATATATGCACACATATAAGAGAAAATGAAAATGAGAAATGCAGAGATGTCACTACAGCCAAGGAATTGTTGTGCATCATCTGCAGTGGCTTGACTATGACTGAAGATGTATGCAGAGTTTATCTCCACTTGCAGGAGTCTTTCCAGCATAGAAGTTAGGATGTTAAAGAGGAAAGGTGATCCCTCAATTAGAGCACTGGCCTAGATGACTGCTTACAAGTGTAGGGGATAATTTATAGACACATGGATTTTATAGTAGGCTCTTAGCTTGTTACTGGTTACTGGCTATCAGCTTTGCTGACTATTCAAGAAGCTTTGGTGTGATATCTGAATAGCTGCTGTCTAGTCATTTTAAATACTAGATCAAATCTTTATATGATGGTAGAAATCTTTTTTTTCAGTGCATTAGAATTTAAATAACACCAAGACTTCACCTTCTTGTCTTCTAAATACTTTGAAGTACAAATATTGACAGAACTTGAACTATTTTCAAACACCACAAATTTACCCAAAGTATCTGTGTGCCATTCACACTGAATTTCACAGCTTCAGGTTGATTCCAAATCAGTGCTCTCACTCTATTTGCACCTGTGTTTGCAGAAGCCATATTAACTAGTGGCTAAAGGAGATGAGGATGTACAATTTTACTGAAATTTTACAAGTACTTGTTTAGATTTTATCTCAAATGCTGTGTACCACTTTGATTTCCCCTTTTCATATAGGACCTTGAAGCAGTACTTACAGCTGGGTTCTGTGGCCCTGGAAGATTCTTTCTCAACCTATTGTCCTGTGTGTCAAGTAGAATGCAAGAACAAGCTGAATTTATATTTTAGATAACCTTTAAGGGTCCCTTCCGACTCAAATGATTATATGATTCTATGATTTTCTGTGACTGTTTAAGTAATTTCCAAAGCACGATCTCACTTCAAAGCACACTCAAGCCCAGATCTTAGCTGTGATTATAGCATATCACATTTGGGTTAAAGTCACTGATCAAGATGCAGGCAAGAACACAGCTGGGCTTCTGGACCCTGATACGCTGGGTCTGTGCTGCTGAAGTCTCAGTGAGCTGATTTCTCAACTCTACTGAATCATAGGGAGTTTCACCATTTAGTGGTGCAAGATTATCACCTCCAGATTTACTTGAAATCAGTGGAGTTAGCCATATTTGCAATGACATCACAGAGATCAAAATCTGATTCTTGCCCTCTTTGTCAGTGAAGTAACAGATTTAGAAGCAAAGTCTTAAACTCTTCTAAAAGAATGTCAAACTCTCATCTCCAGGCCCTTGTCTTCAGCACCACCCACTGCTCTGTGAAGCATCCCACTTCTCCCAGTGAAGATTTCATCTCCCTGCACCTCCAGGCCTGCTGCCCCAGATCCTGCCTGAAAGCACTCCTCCTGCCCAGGGCTGTCCATGCGTTGACCTGCAGTGGATCAAGCTGCCCTGTGCTGGCTGCTCTCTGGTAACTGCATGGAAAATTCTGCCTGCCTTGATTCATCACTGCACTGCGTGCCTCAGACTGCTGTGCGTGTCCCCACACATTCGCACAGCCCTTCTCCCTTTCACCTCCTCCCCTCAGGTCCAAATGCATCAGTGAGTCACTGTGGGAAGTGCGCCTGATGATCTCAAGGACGCGGCACCAAACATCTCGCATCTCAAAGCTGCCCTGTGAGATAGCAGCAGGCTGGGCCAGCCATGGCCAAGCTGCTCAGATATTTGTATCTGGGTTTTTTACTGCTTCTGTCTACATTTCCCAGTAGTTCTTTGCTTTAGGATTTCAATGTACATTTAACATTTGAAATGGTAAAATTTTACATCTGTGATGCCTCATGGCCTATCTGAGTGAACAAAAGGATTAAGGATTTGGAGAGGTTATTTATACTTTAATCATTATACTTTAATCAATCTACAGATCTATCCAGCATCGATTGGAACAGAGAAGTACATTATGATCATAGAACAGAAGCAAGAGCTTTTGCTACTGGTGCTCTTTGTGCACAGTTAAAATGGACTGATAATCTCAGTAATTCAGGACTACTTATAGCGTCAGCAGTATTTCACGTATAGATTCATGCATCCAGGTGCATACGGGCTTCTGTGTTTCAGCAGGCAGTAGCAGGTGCTCCATTTGCAAGGAACAGTCGTACTGAGCCTCAGTGAATTTTGTGTGATCTTTACGTAAGGAATGACATCCATCTTACACCACTGCAAATGCAGCGAATCTCAGCTGAGTGCTGTACCCTGACATCATGTCTTTGTCCTCAGGATTCCCTCAAATGCTTTCTGAGGCAGGAAATTATCTCTTTGCATTTCTAAATATTTTAAAACAATACTAGAAATGGTTTTAATATTACATATATGTCCCTGTTTGGGAGTAGAGCTCTCACAATGCAGTTGAGGGCAGTAAATCTTATTTTGAACCGAGGTGAACAGGTTCTGCAGGCTGAACGTGCCTGAAGGCAGCTGTATCCTACACACCCAATTTTTTACAAAACACAGCAAGACAGGTTCACGTCTGGTGTAATCCTCCAGAACATTTTCAGCTTGGCAAATCTGCCTCAGAAGAAAGCAGCATGTTGCAGTTTCATACTTGGGGGCCAGTTTTAATTCCATGTACCCTAAACCACAACTTGTTGGGCTTGACCATTTTCTTCAGATGGGTAGGTAGGTCAATTTTGGGCCATCCAAGCATGAAAATGACACAAATCTTCCCTTAGTTGAGAAGCGGTACAAAATCGGAGGCGGTCAGGACATCACACTATCAGAGCACAGACGCTGTTAACAGGCACTGTATGGAAGTGGTTTTGGCTGGAATCTCACAGCACAGCCATTTTTCTTGTGGCTTGGAGCTCCCGAGGCTTTCCACTCACACGGTGATCTCTTGTGTGCTGCAGGATGGTGCGAGCCAGACCTGGAGCCTCGCACTGCTTTAATGTGGTGGCCCCAGGCTTGGATTCAGTTTGGGATTCAGAGAAGTAGCTCCAACTTTATCCACATAAAACACGTCCCAGTGTCCCCAGTGTCACAGCAGCGCTGGCTCGCTGCTTCACCTCACTGCTGATACAGCCCTTCAAGTAATGCCTTGCACAGGAAACTGGCTGATCAAGGTAAATCCTCCTCTCACGCTGTCAACATGCAGCAATGAGGACAGAAACTGCTGCCTTCATGTTGCTCAATGCACTGGGAGTCTGAAAGGGCTTTTAGGTGAACGTGGAGCCAAAGTGTCTGTCTCCACCCACTCTGGTTTTGCCAAAGAGGCAAGAGGGAAAAAAAGCCCGCACTTCTGTTCTCTGATTTCAGTGTGCTGCAGCATGGATGTGCGTGTGGCTGGCAGGGCTTCTGCTGCTGAACACCTCCCAGCTCGAGGGGAAGAGGTTCTCTTCCATATGCACAATTGACTCAGAGACTTGTTTGTCCTGCAGGAAGAGTTACAGGATTAAGTTTGAATACTTTGATATTCAGTGATGAAAAAACACACACTGACACGGGGATTTTGGCAGGTTTCTTGCGTTCTTCTTTCTCTCTTTTTATGCACCTAGAAGCTGGACATGATTGACAGATTGCAATTTCAGTCCTGGAAGCAGTCTCTTGAGGCTTAATGACAACATAGGCTTCATGAGCTCCAGCTCTTCTGTTTGAAAAGCCAAGCAGCTTCTGCAGGTGCCAGCTAAGACTTCAGTAATGGTTCCAGGCTGCCCAGCACCCAACCAAACTGCTCCAGGAGGGATGGGAGACTGAGTGGTAATGATACAATGGCCTAAGGTGTGTTTCTGTCATACAGGCAAAATGTTGATAAAAATATCTGCCTGTAAATCTTCTTTACATCAGCATTCTTGATACAAATAAATTACAATAATTACATACTAAATATTTCCTCCTGGAAAGAAACAAGTTTGGAAAGCAGCTGTTGCCTACTGCTCTCTGAGATAGAGGTGGTTGTCACACTATTTCTTCTCTGAGCCTTCCATAGGGCATCCGCACCCCCCCACACACTTGCCATGAGACACCCCTGCCTCTGCACTGCCTCTGTAGGGTATGGGTAAGAGGTGTACTCTCTGAGACCCGCGGAAGAAGAACACCAGATACCATCATACTACTGCAAATTTAACTATTTGTTTTCCCATTGTTATATCTTAGTAATTCCCTCAGTTTGGCATTCAAAATCAAGGTATTTAACACTCTGCCCTCAAGAAGTGCCCTTCTGTTCCTCAAGGAAGCCAGTATTCCTCCAGTATTCCTCACATTCGTGGAAGGCAAGGAATCGATCATGTCTCAAAGTGAGTTTCATTTCAGAGACATTAATCAGCATAATGCCAAATAGAGAGTGAATCCTCACTTTCTATTGGAAGCATAACATGATCATCTACAATGAGGCAAATATGCAGCACCATCTTATATTTCCTGGATAGACTGGAGTTTGGCCAAGGGCACACTGCAGTTCCACCAAGACCCAGAGATAGTAGTAGACCTTTAAGAGCAACAAGAAGCCAAATAAGCCTGAGCCAGCTGATGATTAACATGCTTTCTTCTGAGTAGGAAGCATTTTTAATGAGCTTCCATTTGAAAAAAAAAGCTGTTGTGATTTTAAATTCTGTCTTGAGTTGCACCATTTCCATGGAGTCGATGTCACATCAATAGCTTGTGGTGGGGGACATGGCCATGCTGGGTTTGAAGGCAGCCGTGCTTAGGACTTTGTCTTTCCAAGGGCTGTCTCCTTTCTGACGAAAGCATTACGATCACATTTAAAAGGTGAACACTATTGGGAAAGTGAATTAATGGTATCTAATTTATGAAATTATGGACTAATTCAAGTGGACAGTGTTTTTTCACCTGGACTCCTATGGATGAAAAATGCAAATCTGGCAACACTGAAGCTTTCCAGGAAGGTCTCATTCCACTAACTTTTTCTCATACAAAACTGAGAAGAAATTCCCCATAAATCAAAATCTTCTGTGGTCAGATTTTTGAAATTAAACATTCGGAGGTGTTTTTTTTTTTTTTTTTTGCAAAACAACTGTTTGTTTTGAGATGCCTTTCCATTTTCTTTGAAATAAAATTGAAAACATTTTTTTCAATCTCAATTTCAAAATAGAACAGTTCATTTGGGGATCAAACAAACCATCTCATTTAAGTGGTCAGGAAGTTTTTTATTCTTTGGAGCTGCTGATGAATCAGGAAAATGCTTTCTTTCCTCAACTCTGATACTGATGCTGTGTTGAAACTGCTTTGATATTTGATATTTATTACTTTAATCTTATTTGTGCCTTAGCATTACTGGGTATAATAGATTCATCTTTGCCTGATGTTAGAAGTTTGAAATGCTCTGCTCCTGAATAGTGTTGGGGTGGAAGACCATTTCAGGATCCCCAGTGTTGTTGGCATAAACCAAGCAATTATGAAGGGAAGACCCTACTGCCACTGTTGTTGATCAGGTAGATAAAAAATAAGAGGAAGAATGTTGGCCACTGAAAGTTTAAAAAAAGAGGATAAGTAAATGATATAATAATAGTGAATCTTAATTGGAGGAAACCCTGAAGGTAGGAGAAAAATCAACTCAGAAATGTAGAGACCTTTTGGCATTCAGATTAACTTTGATTTTATTTCAAATGACAATTGAGAGCTGATGAGCAAGGTGCCATGTTTTAAATCACTAACTAAAGTGGTCTTGAGCCAGAACCTGTCTGATATTTGGTGTTTGCTTTCAGCAAAGTGCCTCCGTTAGTGGTTTGACTACTCTGATTTGTGACTACAGCAAAGCCACCCATCATCTCCATTTTACAAGTACATCTCTTTTTTAATGCAAACACTTGGGAATGGTCTTCAAGTGATTGATTTTCCATGCATTGAGAAAAGTATTTATTTCTTTCTTTTATATATCTTTTTCTTTCTTTCTTTTTTCTTTTTTAATGAACCATTTGCCATCAAAACCCCAAAATTATCACATTAAGACCACGCAGTTGGCTTCTCTGTGCAATTCTATCTTCAAGCAAGTAGCATGAATACAGAAAGTTACAGAGAAGACTACATGCATATGCACCAGCAATGTTGCTTATTAGGCTCTAATATAGCAATCATTATCAAAGAAGTTGAGATTTATGCAGATTTTACACTTGTTGCTCATGCAAGCATTATCTCCCATTTTCACAGAGAAAACTGTGTTTATGTGGTGGAAAGAGTAACTTACCAACATCCAAATGTTAGGAAAAGAACCAAGGTCCTTGGTGTGCCGTGACAGCAGCAAGTCTGTTTTTCTGTCAAGGGCTGTTCTAGTGCTTTTGAGCTGGATATCTGCCTTTTCCTTTTGATTTTCTGGCTGTGGGCAAGACGAGGGCAGGGCAGTCCACAGGAGTGTCTAGTTCCAGCTTTGGATCATGAAGCTGCCCTCATGAAGCTTCACAGTTTTCACAGTTTCAAGCATTTATTTCAGGACTATTTGTATGTACACAATGAAACCTGAACACCTACCACCCAAGTCCTTGAACTGTATTCCATCTTCTTAGTGGTCTAGTCATCTTTCCATGGTAACTACACTAGATACCGTGTGATCACTATTAAGATAGTTTCAGCCAATGCAACATAGAAAATATCTCATGTCATGGTATCGAGAAAGACAGTGTTCAGCTTCAGCAGGAAACATTTCTGGAAGTGACATTTAATTCTGGCTGAGAGAATATTATGAGCCTATGCTTCAAGTGGAAAAAAAACCCTGTAATCAGGTCCTAAAACCATAATTTCACACTTAAGAGTCTACATGTTAATTCCTACAGGCACCTGAACAAATAGCCTCACAGCAAGCATCTACAAGGGACAGAGAAGAGAAAGGAGAAATTTTTTTCAGTTCAATACTCATATTTAGTTTCATTATTCAGGTGCCGTGGCAATTTTCTATCCCTCTCCTTGTCCTGAGTCACCCTTAAGCTCTGAAGTTCTGCAAGTTCTTTTGGTTTGCTAAGGAGACCTCACAAGAAGATCAACTCCTGCAGGAGAGAGGGCCATGTTTTGGGTGTATCTTCATCTTGTCCCTCTGCACTGCTCCACCCAAGCATGGAGGCATCCCACACTGCTCCTTGCAAGAGCTCTTAGTGCTGCTACAGCATGCTCAGGTGCATGCTTCAGGATGGCTAGACTTGTCAGGGAAGAAGAGCTACTGAGTCATCTAGGTAACTCTGCCAACAAAGGAGTTTTACCCACAGCAGTTGTGCTTGCAGTGCAAGCAGTTCTGCTCAGACACTCTGAGCAAGAGCAGGGATTCAGATGAAAGACTCCTGATTTGAAATTCTTGTAGAATTCCTCCCTATTGCTGTGAATGTGGCCTGTTTCAACTTATCTGGTAAGTACTTTTGTCATAGTGACTAATGACCTGCCAGAAGGAAAGGAAAAAAAAAGACATACAAAATGGAGCAGCGTTCAGGGAGAGGTAGCTATACTCTGCTCCTCCAGTTTCCTCACAGGCAAACTATGATGGCTCTCCTTTGTGAAAAAGCTCTTTGAAACTTCACATTCAAAATCTAACATTTTCCTTACAGTATTGTTTATACAGTGGTCATCTGGAAACAGTCTAAAGCTTTATTTGTGCCCTAGAAAAATAACAAAAGCTTTATTTTAAAATGCATCTTTTGATCAAGAACACAGCCAGTACCATTAGTAGAAAAGAAAACAAAGTTCTGCTCTGAGTTTTTTCCTGGAAAAAAGAAACAGAGCATACTCACAGGAGTCCAAGTCCGTGCACAAAGCTTTCCCAGGTAGATTCTTCAAGGTCCTTGCAGAGGATGTAGCTATACAGAGATAAACGTTGAGACACAAAGAGACTTGCCAAGGTGGCAACAAGATCTAATTCTTTTGCAAGCCAGTCCACTGAGCAGTCTGCTGTGCTCTGCCTCACCTGCTTGAGAAGGAGCGAAGGAAATAAATGTTTCCCTGTGTCAAATCCAGCAGTTAAATTCTGTTCACTCTATTCTCTGGACATTATGTATGACTCATTCCAAAGGTCTAGGGGGTTATACAGAAGATGTGCACATCCATATGGAGTCACTGCTTATATTTTTGCAGAGCTGTGTGGCCCATGGTCCTTTTGGAAATGCAAACTTGCACTGTGGTTTTGCTACTATTATTTTTTTTAATATGTCTTTTTTTTTCCCTCACAGGTTTCACAGCAATAATTGAGCCCCTTTGGTTTGTCTCTGAGGAGAGGGAACTCAATAACTGGTAATTACTTTGCCTACTATTTAATGAAATTCAAGGAGCACAGTAACATCCATAATCTCACTCTTTTAGCTTGTTAAGCCCCAGTTCTGCGTGTCTCGAAGTGTTAATATTCAGACATAAATGGAAAAAGGTTAAAAGGATTCAATGAATTTGTGACAAAAGTGCCCTTTGTATATATGGATTCTGAGTCATTTCTACTGGACATGGTGCATAGGTTAATCTTGCTATGAATACCAGAATTACCTCCTTGTTAGCAGGACCCATTGCTGTTATTACTGTAGCCCAGTGGAAAGGGCACAGTCTTAGGTGCTAGGAGACTTAGTTTCTCATCACATCACTGCTGCTATCCTGACATTTGTCCTAGGACTAATTCCTGCATTTCTTTATCCCTGTGTTTCCTTCCCCAAGTTGTGCTGCCTTGAGTATCCGGAGGTGAAGCTGTCTGGGGGCAGAGAACTCCTCATACATTCAGCATCAGGTACAAGGAAGCCTTATCTCAGTTGAGTGTTTTAGTCATAATGAAGTAGCAACAAATGCCAACCAGTTATAAGTTAACCAAAAAGAAATTATGTCTAAAATTAATGAATATACTCAAAATTGAAAATATTCTATGGAAATTTTAAACCAGCTTTAACAACTGAAGTTTTCGGAGTCTTGATTTATCTGTGAAGGAGGTGCCACATTCTTCAACAGCTTCTTCTACATCTTAAATATGAAAGCCTTTAATAAATTTGTATTGAACAAAAGCCAACACAGCTGATCCCATGCCTTTTCAATTTTACCTCCCTTCCAGTCATCCTGCTTTCATATCGTCACTTTCCATGCACTGTGTGTTTTTGTGCTGAAAATTAAAACTCAGAGGGAGAAGTTATCATGAGGAAAGATTGAGAGGTGATCCCAGGTAACCTGGAGTGAAACCATATGAGTTCTGCAGCTGTACTGAGAGAGAGGGAGCGAGCAACAAGAAAAGCAAAAGTACGGAGAGTGGGGCAGAAGAGAGACAGCATTTTATTTATTAAGTGCCATCAATGTTTAAGGCATAAGGCAGAAATTCCTGAACCAAGCAATTCATAGTTTAAGTGTTAAATTGTACCTTTAAGTGGAAAAAGCCCACACTGAGGCCAAGAAACCACTTACCAAGATTTCTCAGAATGTTTTCCAGGCACACTGGGGTCTGCCTTCCTCCCACCACTCTGGTAGAAGAGGAGGGTTGCCTCAACAAATCACTTCTCCCATAGAGGCCGGTGTCACCTGCACAACTATCCTCCACTCCTATGCTGATTGGTGCTTCACCACCAGAGCTGTGTCTCTGCTGCACTGCACACTCAGAAAAGAGCCAGCAGTAAGCAAAATGAGGTAGGGCAGGGCACAGCCAGTCTAGTGATGGAGTACAGCCATGATGCCAAACCACCTGATGAAAAGGACCATGACTGGTTGGAAGCAGATAATGTTAACAAAAGGACTATTAAAGACTTCCCAGAATTTGTGGCGGCTAATCTGTCCCCTGTTCAGCTGGATGTGTCATGTCATTACTCACCTTTTCATCACAAGATACCCACTATTTCCTGCTATATTGACCCTTGAGCATTATCACATCTACTTCGTTTTTTCGTTTCTTCGTGTTTATATGCCCATGACCTGTAGTTTGGTCTCTGTTGGCTGGAGCTCAGGTATCTATGGCTAATTACAATAGTATGTGTCTTACTTAATGCAGGTTAAAGACCTTCAGCCACTCGACCTTTCATGATTCCATTCTAGAGTGTCTGGTTATCAACAGGTTTTTCTGAAAAGCAGCAACTTGTGGGATGAGAAGAAAAGAGTAAGAAATACCCTAGGTCCCAATCCCCCCCTGAGAGGCACAGCTTTGCTGTGAAGGACATAGACAGTGCAGGCAGCAGGCTGCTCTGCAATAGCACCTTGGCATCTACATTTATTGTAGAAAAAAATCAAACATTAACAACAACAAACAGGGGAAGAGTTCTGGTAATTCAAATTAAGGTTCCAGGGTGGAAACATATCATGGAAAATCCTCTGAAGCATTCTAGCTGTCATTCTTGACTGTGGAGCCCATGTGCGGCAGACAACCTGAGCCTCTCCCTCTTTCCTTGCTGAGAATTTTCTTACGCTTTTTGTTATTGCACCTGTGTTTGTAATGAAAATCTGACTTTTGTCATCATCTAAAAGCACTACCATGCATTTCAAACAGAGAGAGAAAAGAAAAATGTGAACAAGTAAGCTGAAAAAGCTGCAGAAAGGTAGTGAGTGCTCCAGACAGAGTTCTTGGAAGATTGTTCTCCTACCACAAAACGCAGATAAAATCTAGCTGAGGACAACCAGCTTTGGCCTAATATAACCCCTACATTTAGAGTAAGGCTCAGAAAGAAATATGCAGCTTTGCAGGCAGAGAGAGGTATAAGGCACCCACCCTAGAACGGGCTATTAAGCTAAAAAAGCTGCTGATTGGAGGTGTTTGGTTTTTCTACTCATATTTTTCATACCAGAAAATGTAAGACTTTTAAAAACATTATTTCAAAAAATATCAAGGTTATAATGTCTACCGTGCCAGAGTATGAAACAAAAAGAAAATGAGAATTTGCTTCTGGTTTACAGCTGTTGTCCCAATAGCTGTATGTGCACCAATAAAGTCTTACAATGGTCCAGAGAGACTCACAGGCCAAGCCACAAGCACATCAGGCTCCAGAAATGAACAAGAGAGAAGAAAAATCAATCCTGCTGGAACTATGTTTAAAAAAAACAAAAAACAAAAAAAAACAAAAAACAAAAAACAGCTCCTTCGCTCAGTTTGAAACCAACTATACTTCTAACAATCTTGTGATACTGAAAACGTTGATCTTCCACCATCTTTGCTACAATCACAAGTGTTCAGAATTTTAATTTTTAACAAAAGCTGAGGTTGCCATGTCATTAAGTGACTCTGGGCACTGAGCTTTGAAAAATATATCCTTTACAGGATTTCTATCAAGTAGCGAAAGATGGAAGTAATGCAATGAGGGGAGACAAGGGGCAAGGGAAACGGTGTGAAGCAGAAGTGTGCAGTGAGACTGGGGACAGCCTTGCCTAGTCCTAGGTGCAGAGAATCTGCCCCAGGGGCTCTCCAATGAGGCAGTAAATGCCCGAAACTCCAGCCCCAGCCCTGTGCTGCTGTGCCGAGGCGCTCTGTCTCCAATCCCTCCGGGAAATCCCACTGAGATTTTTGGCCAAGGCTTCGGAACAACTGGAGAGGAAACTTCAGCAAGCCCTCCTCCGCCTGTTTGGAAAGCACTTCACAAGTTTATGCTGTGCTGACTGAACATTTCTGCAATGCAAATACAAGCTCTTGGACTCCTCACTTAGTGTCACGGCCACTGAGGCCTACAGAAGGGCTGCTGGTGACAGACAGAGCTGGGAGCTGGGAGGGCAAGGGGCAAGGTCCGATCTCCAGGTCTGATTTCTGGGCTCAGTCCCCCCACTCTGTGGATGCAGCTTGCAGTAGTTTCCTGATGGGTAGAAGGAATCTGTTGTTTTCTCTCAAGAGAGTTACTAATCTTTTCAGCTACATAAATACACTTCTATCATTGTCTGAGTAAATTGCCTTGGAAAACTGTTTCTTCAGGAAAAAGCTGAAATTTCTTAAAAGGAAAATGGCACTATATTTTCCATAATTATTCCAGTCCTTTTTTTTTTTTTTTTTCCTACCATTGTTTATGGTAAGATCTTGATAGTTAGGAACTAGCATATAACTGACATTATTCTATGACTCTATGATTATCGCATCTGCTTAAGGATCTGAGCTCACCAAAACCCAAGCAAAAAGAGAGACTGGTGCACCTCAATCCCCTTTGCTCCTCTCAGCCAGATTTATCCCCAGATCACTGCCTGCCTACACCCACTTGTTATTGCAGTGTGGCAGTTGCATGGTGAAAGTAGAGCACTGAGAAGAAAAGGCTCACACAGCCCCGCCATCTGCACTGCTCACATCCAACCTTTGCAGATTCCAGCTCAGCGAGGTGTTTATCCAAACGCCTGCTTATGCAATAGTCTGCATTCACTCAAACAGCAGGCTTTGCTCTGGCAGGAGGAGAGATGAGGCAGTGTCTGACCAACAGCGCTTTATTGAAGTGAGGGCAGGGATCTGCTCTGTTTTATGCACACCATTAGGTGCTTGCATCAAGCTCCACTGGCGTTACTGGATTTAATAACTTTCAATACTTGAAACCAGGCAGCCTTTTGAGACATTTCTTTTGTAAAAAAAAAAAGGGAACTATGTAACATGCACTATCTAGTTGTAATTTCCAAACAAATTCTCACTGTGATCTCACCAGGAGGTCTGCAAGGGAAATGCAGGCAAATCCAGAGGATGTGTGCAGAGATGCCTCAGAGCATCAGTAGAAACTGCCTTTACACCACAGTGAAATATTTGGTCAGAAAAGCGCCCATGCCTAAGCAGAGGGCACTGGAGAAACTGCAGGCAAGTCCTTGCCTTACTCAAATTATTAATTCTAGGATCTGGACTCACACCTGAGAAGCAATGAGGGCATTCAATGAAGACAGTGAATCCATGCAATTTGGATCCATTCTCCAAAGATATATTTATTACAGGCTAATAACATCCGAATTCACATGGAATATCCCTACCTTTAGTTGCAGTTACTGTAACAGTGGAGAGGCAGCAATCATTTCTGCATCTGATTCTAAAATCACCTGCCCAAACAGCACTTTTCATACCAGATCCCATCCACATCCAGAAGGCCAGAACTTGCACGCTACTCCTGATAAGGTCATATATCTGCAGAACTGCAGCCAGATGTGAAGATGCCCATCAGACTGTGGGCCTGCTTATGCTGCAGTCCCGGACATTTTGTCACAAGCCCTGGGATCACTTGCCCTGCTGAAATCCAAGCTTCTGGCCGAAACACTCTGGCACAATATTGGCCTTCCTTTGTTTATTATTTTGGAGGCTCAAATCTTCTGTTACAGAGAAAAGCTCAGCCATATAGTCTTCTAGAGGCTTAAGAATCAGAAATAAGATCAAATAAAGGCCCTGTTTCCTAGATCTCATGATTATCCTGGGGATTTCAGCACTGGATTTCCAATGCCTGGGACTGTGATGCCAACTGAGGGATCCCCAGCACCACCAAAGCACACTTCCCCAGGTGTTAGTGCAGCAGGTTTGGCCTGAGGTCAGTGACTTTACTCATCTCACAGATCACTGGAAATGTTTCAGAGGGACTGCACCTACTTATGATCTTTTTTTTCACCTTTATAATCTTATTTCTTCGTTTCAATACTTTTTTTACCTTCTAGTCTTAAATCTCACATAAAGCTGTCGCCAAGCCATTTTGAACAAGCCGTGGAGTAGCAGCACAGAACACACAGCGTACCACAACAGGCACGCTCAGTTCACTCCAGCAGCCTCTGAGCAAGGTCTCACATCATCACAAGTATTTCTACTGCCTAGGCCTGTTGCTGAGCTTTTTGGCCACTGTGCAAGACAGCAAAGTGTTCCGATGTGCACTGTTCCTGCAGGAGGACAGAGCCCCATCCCTCAGCAGCATGGGCATGGCGGGCAAGACCAGTGAAAGCAGCACAAGATTTAGCCCTCCTGGCTTTCTTCCAAAAAAAACACTTGCAGAGAAACCTGGAATTACATGTAAGCAAAGTTGCCTTTTTGATATTACCACGTAATTTCCACTTCTGGCAAAGAGATTTGTGCCTGGGCTAATTTGGATGCATTTTCCTGCACCGCGTTGGCACTGCAGTGCTGTTTCGATAGAAGTCACATTCATCAGGAGAGGCACGGCTGCCCGCTCGCCTCTCCTCTGCCCAACAGGCTGCTTGTTGAGCCTCTCGAAAGGCTGCGCAGACAGATAAACATGCTACACATGAAGTACATTAGGTGGAGGTGAAATACAGATGATTATATTTAAGGGCTTACAATAGTCGTTAAGAGCTTCTAACCACAGGCCCTGGCAGGGCTGGGTCTGGGCTCGCAGTGCATGTCTTGGCTGCATCCTCAACTGACTTTCTTTTTCTCCCCCTTGAAACAGGGCCAATCTTGTCAGTCTGGTGGCAACGAGAAAAAAAGATCGACCCTGTTAATAGGATTATAAGATTTGGGGAATATAATGTTGTTGCAGATCATTTATTTTGAAAGCTGATTTCGTTTTAGTGAAAACAAGCTCGGCCCTGCACGCTGGGGGTTTGCAGCCATTATGCCAAACACAATCATTGCTGGTTTGAAAGATGTGATTGCTTTTTAATGTGGAAATTTCACAAGGTTACAAAAGAGGAAAAAATTAAACTCCTTTCTTATAACAAAGTCACTCTGGGATATGAGCTACAATGCCCTGACAATGTCCAGATACTCTGACCACATTACACATCAGAAAGGTGGATGAGTGTGATTTACACCATTTCGCAATTGGTTTTTTTTCATGCAGCTGAAAAAGCCTCACAGTTCTGAGCAAAAATAAAAACAGTGCTTTGTAAAATGCATTCAGAATTGCACAAACACAGCCCAGGGGTCAAGGAAGTAGAGGGTGGATGAGGATAGAGTACAGAGGGATGAATAAGAGGATAACACGATCTCCCGCTTCGTGCCCAACAGTTTGGGTCGCCCACTTGGCATAGCGAAAGCTAAGCTCACCCTTAGTGCTACAGACCATCTTTATATTTGTTAGACATCAGCATAAAAAAACAATCATCAGCATCCGTGGCCTTTTCAATAGCAATCTCCCAGAGGGCTTAAATATATTCTAGCAATAATGGCTAAGCCCCACTTTTCTGGGTGTTAGAAGATGTTCTGTCACCATCTCAGAAGAACCATTGTTGTGACAAAAGCCTCATGGCACAGCCTGGACGGGGCTTAGCGGGAAAACAGGCACTAGCAGGAATGTCCCAGTCAGAGGAATTCATCAGGAGGCACCGAAAAGAATGAATTTTTCCAATGCACTCTTAAAATAGCAATGAAGGGGGGGACGAGGTTGGCCTTTTTTGGGTACAGAGGTGGCAGGGATTTGCAGGCTATCTTCTCCTTTGTACTGAAGATGCTGCTTTTGATCTGCAGCCCAGGGACGGCTCTACCCAAAGGCAGGGTGAGGGAGGGGTAGGGCTGTGGGGAAGCACAAAGGATGGAGCTGAAGCACTGCCTCGCAGCCGTGGATTGAAATGACATGTGCGCCGCGGAACCTTTTTCTTTTCAAAGCAATTTGCTATCATTATACTGCCCGTGCATTTCCAATACATGTCAGCCTGTTCTCTTTTAACTTGGCGGGAGGGGAAGGTGCTTTTATTGCAGGGCTCCTTGCAGAAGCTCGCCAGACATTGCTATTATTACATCTGCCGGGCACAGCACAGAATGATGCATGTTCATTAAAGGAATAGGGTTAGAGTAAAGCAAATTTGTTCAGTTCTTGTCAGACACCTTTAGTGGGCTTTGAGATTTTTGTATACAGAAGTACTCTGGATTTAATAAATAGGATGGATTCTAACCCTGTAACTTCAGTTCAGCTTCTGACTGGTGTCACTGAAATCATTTAGCATTGTTTGCCTGGATTCTGACATGATGAAAATCCAGGAAGCTGCTAGGACATTATTAATTTCATAAAGTTGCAAATTGCAAGGTTTCTATTAACTCTTCATACTAGGATTTCTCTTCTGTTTTAACACATACACTCCTCTAGTTGTTATTTTACAGTGTGTGGTCATATATCTGCTTATGGGGGAGAAAAGGTAGGAGAGGTTTTAAACAATAATTAGGATTTCACTTCTTCAAACAGATGTTCTCTCATCCTCATGCCAAGAGATGGAGCTTATAATCGCTGTGTGTGGCTCTGTGCCTGGGCTTAACACTGATAGGCAGCCCACAGATTTGAAACTGGGCTCTGTGTCTGCATTTCCAGTTATTAGTACCAGGAAAACTATGCAGAGCAGAGCAGTGTAATTTGGGTTCCTCATCTACTTAACCCTGGTGTTGGTTCAGCCCCAGACTGAACTCTTCCTCCACACTTTTTTCCTTCTGTTCTTGCAGTGGGAAGTTAATTGCTGGAAGGGCATTTTTGGTGGGAACGTGGCCAACCTCTGGCTGAGGAGCTTTTGAGTCACGATTCCTAACGAGACAGAAAGGATTTGCAAATTCTTCACTTTCTCTGTAGAATGGTGAACATGCCATCAGTCACTTCTCCAAGATGGCTACGGCTGTGGGAGCGCAGAGAAGTCCCATCCACTCACACCCATGACCAGGAATCAGAACAAAGCACCAGAAGGCTACACAGGGGCTACACAATGCAAATTCTTGATGCTATCCTGAAAAACATAGCGAAGGAATTGGCTCCCAAAAAAATAGGAACAAAAGCATGATGCTAATTTATGCCCCAGGGAAGATGGGCTGCAGGATGGTAGTGATGCCAGCAACGCTTCCCTTTGCAACTACAGCCTCACAAAGCACTTGGTAAGGACTTTTGCAGCCAAGCCTAGAACTGGGTTTGGAACGTGAGGTTCGTTTGGTCTCCTGCAGGAGTGCAGGACCATGGGGACCCATCCATCGCGCCCTCTCTGCTTTGCACAGGAGCCCAGCTAACAAAGCAAAAGGCACAGCTCGAGATGGGACCGCTGCATGCAGGTTTCTTTCTGGTATGACAGGCTACTGCAGCCCTAATGGCAGGCTGCTGGACTAGAAGCAGCCTTTCATTGAGTTTGTCTTACTGAGAGGAAAAACTGCTTTGTGTAATAACTTTATGGTAAATGTTGGCAAAAGATTTGCACTGCATACTGAAAGAGAGACATTTCTGACCACAGCTCATGAACCACATTTATTTACTCTGGCATTTGTCCATTATTTGTTCATAGGCTTTCTGTCTCTGCTAAATGTGTTCCAATTTTGGGAGCTAAATCGTTGCCAGTAGTTTCCAGGACATTCCGCTAGGCTAAGCAAAATTGCCCTAAGCAGTTGTCAGAAACCACTGGAGTAGTATTTTAAATGCAGAGTATTTGAAGAAAATAAAAGATACTGAGCGTCCTATCTGTCTGGATCCCAGATCTTGTGTGTTGTGAAAAGTTAGAAAACACAAGCAGGGGGCTTAAAGTGGTGCATGCCTTTCTTGAGCCATTTTCTATCATCTAATGAAACAACCTGATTCTAGAAGGAGGTCAGTAATTTTTAATATGTATATTTATCAGCAGCTCTCCAGACAGGAATCATGCCCAGCCTTCAGCCTGGAAAATCCTAGTTATTTATGTCTTACTAAAAATGTATTACAAAATACAGGAGGAAAGCCATGACTGTTAAAACTGACACTCAATTGCTATCAGATGGCCTTACAAAAGTGGATGTTTATAGCTTAGGCAGGATAATCACATGGGAATTACCTTTCTGGAACAGCTCCCGGATTCATCTGCTCGCTGTCCTGTACTTGAGAGGGTTCACAGTAACCAGAGGCATTACTTGCTCTGCCCACAGGCTAATGAAGATGTCCAAATAATCCCTAAGATGCCGAGTGACCAACTTGAAGTCTGAGCTTCCTTATCTTTCTCTACTACCATGATTGCATACAAACTTATTGTTCAAATGAAAGCTCAGTGCTTCTTTGGACAGGGTAGAATTTGTGGCTGGAGCTTTCTTTCGGGGAAGCCAAGGGTCTGGCAGCAGCGGAAACATCCAAGGGGAGGGGAGGCTCACCTTCCTGTGCCGCTGTGTTAGCTGCCCCCCACTTTCACCAGATCCACTGTTTGCTGTGTATAAGAGATGTATGCTGACTATTTCTGCTACTTCTATCAGTAGATAGAACCATTTCTAACCATTTCAAAGAGAAACAGCCCCAGCTTTCCAATTTCTCCACTAGTGAGTCAGAGCCATTTCTGAGCTCATTTCCAAACCCCTCTGCTTCTGCAGACAGAACCAGTCCCACAAGGCAGTGCCAGGGAAGCTATGCTACTGATTTACATGACAGCATCCTGCTATCTTGTTCTTTATGCACCCCGATGTTTTGTCCTAGGTTTTCATCTACAGCTTTACGCTAATAGGGCATCCTCAATGAGCTGCCAGCTCAGATTTCTAGGACTGTCTTCTAAAGCAGTACTTAATTTAAGGGTCTTTGGGGGAAATAAGAAAAAAAGTGTTGGTTTGGGTATCTTTTACTTTTTTTTTTCTTTCTTTCTTTTCGATATTTATATAGAATATTTTATCAACACTGAATTCCAGCTGTCTTTTCATCACTCATTAGTTTATTTGTAACCATGTCAATATCCTCAAAATGCTCTTTTCAAAGAGTGAAAAAATAACGCTATGTCCTCTGCTTAATTTTCATCTTACTGCCCACTTGTACAGTAGGCACAGTAGTAACAGTAATACAGTAATAGTAGTATAGTAGGTAATGGCGCTGATCCTAGTCAGTGGAGCATCTCAATGCTAAACCTTTCACTTTGTCAAAAGCTGGCCATTTAATCCCTGTGTGAGTAATTGTTTATTCACTAGGTATAAAGAGTACTTTGCTTCCTGTGTTCGAGCCAGCTTTGATTGATGGAAAGATTCAGCTTAACTTGCACGATGGTTTGTTTTTTCCCAGCTCTGCGTGTGCGTGTTCTTAGGGGCTGGGAGCATGGTGCCCAGTTCGCCTCTGCCCATACCCATGGGCATGGGTAAATAACAAGAGAGATTGGGGAGGTAAATAAACAAATCTACGCCAAACCTTATCTGCTCAAATATTCCTGATCCATTACCATTTTAATCTACTTGTCCTTTGATGAATTTAATGGTAGCAAACAAGATTCCCGCTGGCCCATAAATCTCAGATCATCCTTGCTTTTTTAAATTCTGGTAGTGTAAGCATTATCCCAATGCTTTAAATATTATACATCCACTCTACATTTTTTTCTATTCCTATCATTAATAAGGAATGCAATTTTTTTTCTATCACTTGGCAGCAGTAGGTTTATAGTGCCTGGTAATTTACTGGCTTTTCATTTACCAGTTTCCTTCAGCGATACCTTTGTTTCACATTCTGTGTCATTATCCCTAAGAAAGAAGAGAACAGATAACTTTCTAAAACCTCATCTAATAAAATTTTTCTGCGCTCACCCATGAGTCCAAGCAGTGTTTTGATTCCCTCGAAGCCTTCAAGTGTCTGATATATTCAAATAAAACATTCTTATTCAGCCTTCTTATTGAGATATTCAGCTACTCGGGCCTTTAAAAAGCAATCTTGACTTCCTAATTTTCCTCTTGCTGGTTCTCTGCTAAAAGGCAGCACTATTATCATTCACTTGTACATTAGAGTCTATTTTCCAACAAAAAAAAAATAGAAGGACTACAGTGGGAAAGCAACAGCATCTGGAAAAATCAAACAATGTGAATTAATACATTCTTTGCGGGCTAGGGGAAGCAATGGAGTCAAGGAAGGCCTTTGGATGTTGTGTTTTACAATACCTCTGGAGGCCCAAGCCCCACTGTAGGCTGTTTTCCTCCTGACTTTGGACAAGGCAAAATTAACTGGTAATAACACACAATTAAAAGCGCATGTGCGTGTCTATGATTGTGTGTGTGTCTTTGCTCTAATTCCTCTCATTCTGTGCATTTTAACTTTCAAAATTAGACAGCGGTGAGGAGGAGACAGACAGGTATACATAGCAGCCACATCAAACTCCTCGTGGGGCAGGGGGAACATTTGACACCTCCTTGTTCCAGTGCCCCCTGTCTGGTTTTAATTTCACTAAATTGCTCCCGTCTGGGGATTGTATATTTTCAGTGGCCTCTCCCAGCAATGCAGAGGTAGAGCAATAGTGTGCCAAACCCCAGCTATGCTCAAATATGGGGCTGCAGCTTTATAGGAGAGCGAGGGGAGGCAGCTCTCAGGACCAGCTATTAGCCGACCGACTTCCATTTACAAGCCATTGCAAGGAACCTCTCTTTCCCTCTTCATTTTAGTGATGTCTTACAAGGGAAGGAGTAGACAACCTGGGTAACAAATTGGTCAATAGATCATTTGCATCCCTGCTTTCAAAGTGTAATTATGATCTGTGTGTCTGAATGGCCCCTCATTAGTGAGCAGATACTGAACAGAAGGTGCTGCATGGGAAAACAAGGACTTTGTTGGCATGAGAGATGCAGAGAAAGAGATTGAGAGATTTGTTTGATTTTAAGAGTCGGGTGGGTGCTGAGCACCTTTAGGGAAAGGGATGGCTTGGAAAGGCCATGGGAGGAGGGCTGCTCCAGGAAGCTGTAGGCTCCTGCCCCACACCACAGAGGGCAGTTTGGCAGCACTGAATGCACAGGTAATCTTTGGAGGAGATGCCTGATAAAGAGCAACAAGAAAGCAATAAAAAGGGAAAAATGAATTCCCTAGTCAGCATGGGTGAGTGTTGCTGTCATAATGCATGAACTGCAGTCCTTCTTCTGTGCGTATTTCACACAAGCACTGGACATTTAATGGGAATTTTGGGTACTTAGTCCTGAACAGAAATCCTTTATGCATGAAGAAGGCCTGTCAGGAGGCAAAGCAAAGCCAGTTCCCCCATTTCTAACTCCTGGATGATCACCCACCTGTGATGGGGAATGAGGCGTTGGACAAGGTGAGCACAAAGCATTGGCCAGAGCCCAGACGTGGGGGTGCTGGGGGCTGCAGGGCTCTGGACTGGGGCTGATAAACCCTCAGCACAGAGCCAGCTGAGGCACACTGTGGATTCACTTGGGCCACTGGAAGTGCTCTTGCAACAAACAGGATTTGGCGCCAGTGACAGTGAGGCGGCGACAGGGCACTCACTCTGAGAAATGGCGTCGTGCGGCCCTGAGGATGCAACGTGTGACCGACACAACTGGCTGCTGAGAGCACAGAGAGGTAAAGTACCACAGCCTGCTCCACCAGGGCTTCAGTGCATGAAAACCCATTGTTTTAAGGTCGAAAGGATCTTTCCCCTCCGCTTCCCCCCCCCACCCTCACTGAGTTCTCTGTGAATTGAGCATTACAGTGGCTTTGACTGTAACCATTATAATCATTTTCCAGTGCTAATGTTGTGGTTTTAATGAAAGGAAACAGCAAATGGGGTATCGACTTATATACACAAATCTGCACTTCATTTGCACAGAATAGCTTCTGGATGGCTTTCCTCCATGTTTTTGGTCAACACCACTCTTTTTGAGAAATGATCAATGTCTACAACTGTTTGCTCTTCCACAGATAAAGCAGATGCTATTCATTACTGCCTTTGCCATGCATATATTGCTACTTTCCCCAGAGCAGCCGCAGTGGGTCATGTGTTTATTTTTCTTTAAATCCTTTTGTTCTTAAATAGCTACACTTTTGCTTTCAGGCTATGACGAATGATTAATACCGTAGTAGCAGCATTATTGAATTAGGAAAGTCACTGGCAGCTTCCAAAATTATTGAGACAACCAACAAATAAATACAAACCACTTCTTTAGAGTTAGACACAACAGAACAGTGTGATGGTGTCGAGATAAGCAGAGGTGAGGCTGACGTGAGTGCTTTTAAAGCTGTAGGGCAGGCTTGCAGCTACTGGAATTTAAATCATAGCAGCACTGATAACAATGAGGATGTCTTGCACAGTCTTGTGTTGAAGACATAAAAACAACGTTAAGGAAAACTCAGAACTGATGTGGGCATTTGAAGAGAGTTATTTTCTCAAAGAAGTGATATGATCATAAAGAAACAATTATCGGTGGTTTTACGTTTTGAGTTTATTTAAAGAAAAGAGACTGAGAGTGGGATGCTGAAAGGTGGGTGTTCAGCACCTCTAGGTATTACAGCCAACTGTAAGAATAGAGCTGTTTGGAAAGGAGAGAGATTAGGACTGCAGAAGTAACCCTTTGTAGTCACCACTGGAAGGTGTGTGGTTGGCAGGCACTGCTTGTGGTGCTATTGCAGAATGTATCATGGTAGGATTTCTGTTAGCTGCATGAAACTGGATAGTAGGATTAACTTTGTTCTCCTACCTTTGTGCACAGAAGGTTCTCCCCAGGCTTCCTAATGAAGCCTGCCAGGCTTTCCATGTGGCCCTGTGCCTCACGTGTTTCTTCCCAGCACCCTCATGGTGAGCAGAGTAGGAGAGGACAGGTCGCTAGTCCCAGAGCTTCAAGCCTCAGATTAAATGGATGTGGCACCTTATAGACACATGTACCAGCCCTGAATTTCCAGGTGACAACTGTCCTCTAGCTGCACCCTTCCTTCAAGGGCTACAGGCAGGGAAGAGCCAGCCTCAGCACCTCAGCTGCCTGGGGTTGTGATCCAATGGGACAAACCTCATATCCAATGAGATGTGGCACTGCACGTTGCTTGCCAGTAGGAATAACCACAGCTTGCTTCATCTGGACCTGCCCTGAGTGCACCACAATGCTCCATCCCTCACTACTACTTTTCCCTGAGGCTCTGATTAGCATTTCTATAGATATCAAGAGACTCATATTGGTTACTTCAGTGTACTCCTGAAAATATAGGGCCCCTTTATTGAGTGCTATAGGGCTATACACTTCTCTGGCCTTAATCATTTTTCTTTTCTTCTTTTCTTTTTTTCTTTTCTTCTTTATTCAACTGCCTGCTCCTTACTAGAGCTGGGTAGGAAAATGGTTTACCTGCAGAGTGAAAGATCTCATGGTCTCAAGAAGGTCCCTGTTCTACTTCAGGTTACTACCAAAGCCTTTCAAATAAGTCTTGTTGTCTCCTCCTGCTCAGAGCCACTGGAGATGTTGGAGAACTGGGTAAAAAAAACATTTCTCTGTAGAAACAAGAATAAAAGCCTGCTGCAGCCCAGGATCATCTTGGTGTGTTGGCAGAGGGCACAATGCTTTTGTTCATCTCCCTGGCTAAAGCTGCTCCACTGACACAAGTGATAGCATGTCAGCCTGAGAAGAGACGTAGACTTCCTCCCGCTCCTCCCAGCACAGTAATCTAATTCCTGGACTGCCAGCTCAGGCTCTTTCACTCTCTTGGCTAATGTTTTTGTCATTCTTTATATCAACTGGAGCATTTCCAACAGGAGAAATTCTAATTTTGAAACAGTCAGCAGCCCAGAACCTACCAGGACTGAGAGATGCTGGCTTTCGTGTCCCTGGGTCAACTGAAAGAGGCTCTAACCCAACATGTGGTGTGCTGGTTTGGACCTGAACATCCTACACTGGAACTGTCCTGGTGCAGCAAACAGAGGTCTCTTATTAAGACGAGAGACTTACTGAACCAGTGCACATCTTCCCATTGAAAGTTCTGGTTTTGTCAAATAAGCATTTTCTGATTAGAGGACATTTTCTCAGAAAGCTCTCAATCTCCTGTGTTCCCTCTCCATTACCTGCAGATCTTCAGAAACTTGTGAGCCTTCATTTTCCTAAGAATACTCAAAGAAAAGTATAGGAGACACCTTCAGCTATGCTACAGCATCAGCTGTCCTTTTATTTTCACCAGACAAAGGGTCAACTTGTAGATGTGCTACCCAATTTGCAGCCCTACGGAGATCTCCCTTCACTCCCAGCCACCAGGAGGAAGGAAATTGCTGATGCCCTTTTTGAGTGTTGTACATATGTTGCTCCTCACCAGCTGAACAGGGGAATCCGATGTAGTACAGGGAGAAACTGGAGGTCCCTTCCATCTGATCAATGAGTCCTAGATGCAGGCCAAGGGTACGATCTATCACGGGAAGAGGTGATGGATGGCCCTACCCTGTTCAAAACCACAAACCTGTAAGAAAATCACCCCAAATCTTGCCCCATTGCAAACTCGTCCACTTTAATTTCCTCCCTTCGTGTGGGAAAGCTTGCATTTGGAAATCTCTGCCTTTCTTGTGCTTGTGTCGGAACAAGGGAGGGGGAGCTGCCAGAGCAGGCATTGCTCAGCTCCATCCCCCCTCAGGCTTACTGCTGTTTTGATGCTCCAGCTGAAGAAAATCTCTGCAGATTTTTTTTTGTGCTCAGAATGAAGCTTCCCACTGCTAGCTTTGGTAGATACAGCACATCCTCACTGGGCAAGAGCTCTTTATGGATATTTCTAGCGCTCAGAGGGAGAAAGGAAAAAAAAAGCAACAAACTACAGCAAGTTTACAGTAATTGCTTTAATGAGGCAAAGCCCTTTAGAATGCAAACACGCTCAACAATACGCACAGAAACAATCAAAAAGAAAGTGTTTTATACAGGCTGTTTTATAAGAAGGTAATAAAAACAATTGTATGGCACACGCAGTTGCATAAACAGGCTCACCATGGAAGGTGTTTGTGTGAGAGCAGGAATATGAATACTTAATTGCTTCCATTATTCTTATTTTCAGTACAAAATACTGCAATCAAAACTTAATCTGCAGCTTGATTTTTAAATAAAAAGGTTATATTCCAGTTCCATTGTTGTAAATATAATAAAACACAGTCTTTCTGTAAATGCTGTTTCATTTCTTACTGCTTCTAAAGAGGAACAAGAATGATTAATATCTAAATCCCTGACAATTTCAAAACATTTTTCAAAGGCAGGATCATTATTCCTCCTCACAGGGAAGGCAGAAGACCAAAATGTTCAAAGGGTCTTCATTAATGACGTGAGTAGAAGTCCTGGAAGCCTTGGTGAGGTCGCTCTGTGGCTGCCAATCCTCTTTGAACCAAGCCCTACAAGCAACACAGAACTTGGGTTTATTTTTATTCACGCATCTCTTCTGACAAGCTGAAAGGAACACACAAAGGAACAATATACGGAAACATGACTATGGGGACCTTAATGAGTTGCAAAGTATAAAACTGAAAAAATGCCACCTATTTTCCAGTACCTCTCAGCCAAATTACTCAGTGAACAGGCTCATATGAATTTGAATTCATTCTGGTGCATCTGGAATGTTGTACTTTACAGCTAACATGTTGGCTGCTGGGCTGTTGTTGTAGGTTTTTTTTTTTTAATATGTGCTGTTATATTCTGCTTTAGCAGCATCCAGACCAGAGTAATTTTCAAATTCTTATACATAAGAACTCCTGTTTTTTTCCCCTCTGACTTTTCAGTTCAGGAAGAGATAGGGAACTGTCAAAGACCTGTGACATAAACTGAGTGGTGAGTCTGAAAAGATTTAGGGACCAAGACAAAAAAAAGCTGGATCTGGATGAAAAAAAACATGTTCATTAATGGTGTGTGCTTTACAGACTGAACACATCGCTGTGAAATTACATAATACCTGAGTAATATTGTAAAGATCAGAGGCATCCTTGTTGCAAACAGGTGTCTCTAGGAAATAAATGATTTCTGATTTCAAACTAATGGAAAAATATGACTTTAAATTTAATAGCTGTCGCTTAGACACATTTCAATTTACATATTTAATTAAAATAATCTTCTAACATAATAGATATTAAGATGTAGCATTTTTCCCATTCAGAAGGCTCGTAATTCATAGCCTAGAATGTCGGACTTTCTGTCAGCTACAAACCATCTGACAAGTTGGAAACAATATTTTTATTTTCACCTTTCTCATTATTACGTACAGTACAATGCAATCCAGAACCAAGCAGCTGCCATCGTATGTTTCCAGCTTATAATTTCACCATCACAGTTTAATATTTTACATCACTAGTGACCAAAGCCACTCACATGAAGAAAAAAAAAGAAAAACCCAACAGCAACAACAACCTGATAAGACATGAGAATGAGAACATTCCTCCTGCTCCAGGGAAAATAATTACTTTTAACAGCCTTCCAATATAACAGTAGATCACCGCCAAAGAGATAGGAGGACATGTAACTAACCTGGTGAACATTTCAGGTATAGGCCTTCCTAGAGCCATAATTTGACCTTCTCAGAAGCCATATGGCAAGATCAGCCTTTCAGCTGATCTTGCCATATGTCAGTGTCCTGGACACTTATCTTCAGAGTGTCCAGGAGGCCAAGAACTCCCAAACACCGCTTGTTGACCTTTCGGCAACATACCCTACCCTATTATTAGAGATCAAAACCAGATTGTTTGCTGGTGTTCATCAGCAATTAAAAGCATGAAAATATACTGAAGAAAAACGTGTAACTATGTATGTGAATGTGGATATTAGAAGGAATTTTACATACATACAAGAAGGAATGAAAGTACAGATTATAACCACATAATATATGAAAGGAACAAGTCTTAGGATGAATGCCTACACGTATTTTAATAATACAATGCGTCAATGTGCTTCTGCTGGCCAAAAAAGCTTTGATAATTTAGAATATCTTGATGTACTGAACAGTTTTACTTAAACAAGGCAAATTACAATTTCTGACCTGCTGTTTATCTTGCTCCACAGCTTCTGCTCTGAACAGTTTTTCTTCTATTCCCACACTGACCTTTCAGTATATGTATCTCTTCAGTTCCTTCATGAAAAGAACCAATTGCCAGTCAAAGATGATAAGGATACCATGATCTCATTTCTCCTAGCAAACAGCTTAATGATGATTTTCAGGACCAAGATTTTTGCTTGAAAATTAAATGGGTAACTAGGTTTGGACTACTTTTTATGCAGAAAGATCCAGCACATTAATTTGAAGTTCCAGAAGCAATCCAGACCACACAATCCCTCTTAGTGTCAAAAGTCAGAAAGAAATAAAAAACTAAAAGATGCCAAGATGTTCCACAATCTACAAAACTGAAATTGATGAGAAGACAAGTCATTCAGTCCACCGAGCTAGATGAGTGTCTGAAGCGTGTCTGAAGCATGTCATCTGCCAGAAACAGCCATCAGGATCAAGGAGTCTAGCTGTGGCAGACTGAAATGATTCCAGAGTTACTCATAAGCCAACATCTGCCAGCAAGGATGAGTTGAGCAGCCAGCAACTAGTAGCAAGGAACTTGCTGCAGAAGTATGATAGGAACCAGCTCCCAAAACCAATCAGAGAGGCTTGATGAGATGCCACCGTATGATTCTCTGACTAATCCTGAATGCTTTGGCTCCAAGGTCCTAATGTAGAAATTTTGTTGATTTATGTTTGCTGTCATAATTGATTTTTCATGTTTTTCTCCTCAACCCCTTGCCAAAGATTGCTCACTATAGAAATCAGGCTACAGTGAAAGTAGTTCCAGATAAACCATCCACACTTCCTTTGACCTCCTTCCCGGATCCGTTCTCTCTACATCTGCAGGATATCCACCTCTGTCACTTAACAATGCAATTACTTTGGAAAGGTAATGACCTGGGGAGGTGTTACTTGGGAGCCACCTGCAGTGACGCTGCACTTTTATTTAGGGCCTCAGAATGGCAAGGAACAGAATAAAGATCCTGGTACACTAGTTTGGGTTTGGTTTGCATTGCTGGTTCTGTATGTGGGGCTGTAGCTAAAACATAACTTTTTGGAAGAGAACTTGAAGTCAAACCAGGATGCCTAATCTGGCACTGTGTGATGCAGCATGGCAACCACTACATCTCCATGCCAGGTAATAATAACTCCTCCTTCCTGAGCTGATCAAGCTGTAGCAAGAGCTTCACAAAGCACAGCAATCCAAATATAGACAGAATAAACAGGCACAGAAGCTATGGTCAATCCTTATTTCCAACACCTAAGGCTATGTCTCCCTACCTCTGCTTTTATCAAGCTTGCATAGATAAAGACGCTGAAGAAAAAAAAAGCCTGCTTCCTCAGAAGAATTGTTGCCCAAGAGCAGTTTACATCATTCACTATCTGGAAGCTATTCTGTAAAACATCTTAATAATTGCTTTTCCTGGACTCAGACACTTCTTAGTAGCAGCTAAAGTTAACAGATTGGAAGACTGCCTGAAGATGATGGATGGGTTTTCTCAGATTGTAGATTTCTGGTCATTTTCCATGGCAGCTATAAATTTAAAAATAATATAAAATTAAGCAGTGATAGAGTAGAATTCACAAATATTACACAGCTACTGACTTGACCATTAATCATTCTAAATCAGTGTTAAAGTGTTACATATGATAAGCCAGATTCTGCCCTCAGGTGCATACAGAAGCTTCTCATTGATTACAAATGGGAAATGGCACATGTCTACAAGCACAGAATTTAACCAACTGCCTATTTTGCTGGATTTCTTTTTGTTACTATTTAAAGGTGGAGCCAGTTCTGTTTTTTTAAGAATTCCCTTTCATATTAGTGATCTGGAAGAAAATGATCTCTGTGGTCAATATCCCAACGTTGTCCCTAAGTATTTTCAAAGTTGACGTTGCCCTCCAAAGTTCAGCCATTGTTTGATCTGCCTAATGTCCACCTTTAGGCTACTGCAGTCAAAAAGCCATCTGTAGCTCGACAAAGTGAAGATTTTGGTCCAGGCTGAAACAACATTTTCCCGTGATTTTTTTTTTTTTTTTTTTTTGTGGAATGATGTATCTAATTCCACAAAATGTACAGCTGATGTACCTCAGCTGAGTAACTACAGAGGAGCTGCCAGAGATATGTATGTAAAAAATAATAATAAAAAACCTGTCACTTCTTTTCTCCAGCAAACCAAATCAGATTCAAATAAAGAAGTTTTGCACTTCTCATTTTCTGAGCAGAATCCAAGGGTAAGAAAAACTAAAATAGCTTTAGCAAAGTCATGGAGGTACACGGACTTCTGCTCTGCAAGCACCTAATTCTTCCCAGATCTTTTTGCACTCATTTAATACTTTTATACAGATTACACATTAATTGCACTGTATATAGGCATATTTATGTCACACATGCAGTTAGTATTAATACATACTAGATACAAGATTGAGTTTTCCAGCATTACTAACTTAGTGTTGTATTTAAAGTCTTTCACACTCTGTATACGATACTATGCGGTTATTACTCTGAAAACAACTCATTTGGATGCCAGCTACAGAATACTGCCACCACCACGTTTTCTCTGGGCCTATTTACTTCTGTCTATCCACAGGTTTTGGTAATAAATACATGTATTTGGGGGCTCTAGGTACGTTAAACATACTGAATAGTCAACGCTTGTGGAAGCTAATTTCCCTGTCATTGCATTATAGTTAAATTGGTTACGCACGTCTCATTCAATTATGTAACTTGAAGAATACCAACAACATAGGTTCCCGATTTCAATAGTAATTATGATGGCTTTAGCACTTACAATGGATCAGCTTTTTGCATGAGACACTGTACTCAGCATGCTATGAAATCTGGAGCCACAATTTAAAATGTAGACTTGCTTTTTGTGCCTGCTGTTAATGGCTTTTCTTTTTATACTTTCTGAACATACAGTGTAAGATTTTGTTCAGATCAAGATGAAGACTGGAAGGAAATTCAGCAGGCTGCCCCTGAAGGATGGGTCCCGTGGTACAGAACCATGTTGGAACAGTGCTTGAAGTGCTGCAGCCTGTGGGAAGGCCACGCAGGATCGGTTCAGTATCCCATGGGAAACCCCACCCTGCAGCAAGGGCAGGGAGCAACCATAGTGGATAGGCAGAGATGAAGAGTTATGGACAGACCACAGCCCCATTGCCCGAATCCCTGCACCGCTCGGGGGAGGAGTTAGAAGGGAGTGGATGGGGAAAAGGTGCTTGCAGTTTGCATTTGGTTCTCACTGCTCTAGTCTGTTATTAGTAGGCAATAAATCACCTTAATCTCCCTTAAGATGAGTGATGGTAACTGGTGAGTGATCTCCCTGTTCTTATCTCAACCCATGAGGCTTTTTTCATCTTATTTTTTTCCCTGCTCTGTTGAGGAGTGAGAGAAAGCAACATGGTGGAGCTGAGCTGCCTGTCACAGCAGAACCACCACAATTCTACATGAAAAGAACTGATACTGCAATAGTGCAGAAGGAACAAGGAGAAAGGAAGGGTTAAATTAATATCCACAGAAACTGACATAGTATTATGATATTAGCATTGTGCAATACCAATAAAGCACATATCAAATGGATTAAAAACTGGCTGACAGATCTAAAAAAACAAGCATCAGCAGGGAATTGAGATTGAATGAATGTTCCCAATGTTCCTTTGGGGTCTGTACAAGGCTAATATTCTTTAGCAATTTCACCAATAGTCATATAAACATCTCCCTAAATACAGTTTGTGAATGACATGAGTTTGGCAGGATGGTATACAGTGATGAAGACTGGGCAGTCAAACAGAAATTGAGAATTATTCAAAGGATAGTTCCCTGCAGTAACTATGAAAAAAATTAAAAAGTTCCATATGTTGATTTTATCAGGGAGAAGACGGGAAGAGGCAAGTTTTATACACAAGAGACTGACAGCGGGAAATTGCAAGTAAGAAAGAACTCTTCCATCTAGCAGGAGAATCAGTCTGGAAACTTAAGACAGATAAGCTAGAACTGAACTTAAGACGCCTTTTTAACTATAAAAGTTAAAACCAGAGATATACTGACTATGTTTTATGATCTCTTAAAACCAAGAGGAAGACATACTTTAGCCAAAATAGGAGGGGAGGGTCTTTTTTGTCTAATTCAAGAATAACTGTGAAGACATGTAAGTAGACATATAAGCAGGCAAATCATATTCTATGGTCTACACACGTGAGTATAGATCTACACAAATTTACCAGAGCCAGCATTTTCTCCTCTGCCTCTGCTATGAGGAATGAAAAATGATCACTGACTCTTGTATCTGTGTAGGAGTTCAAGCAAAACTCTGCAAGCTTGTTTTACATTGGGAATCCAGACTTTATTTGTTTCTTAACACATCCTCAGTCTCTTATCAAGACAATTGTTTATCAACCACTGTCTTCTAAGGAGATGGATTATCATTGTTTAATCTTACCTCAAGGGATGTTATGAAAGAAAAAGTTAATCAGATATTTAGGATATGTAACTAAGTCTGCAACAGACCTGTCTTGCAGCAACTACAAGTTGTTAGAGAGAACAGTCCTTATTTGTTAGCTACAAACCTGAAATAAAACACCGGGAAGACATGCAACTAATTTTAGCTTTGGAAATACTATCAGACTGATCATGAAAATACTACCACCACATATGCTTTGAACATGATGGCATTACAGCGGTGCCTCAATGTTGATTTTAGAATAATTAGAACCACAATAGAACTCTGGCTATTTTCTACTTTTATCAATAACAATAATTAATAACTATTAGCATCCCCCCTCCTCTTCCATTTTGTAGTATATTTTTATCTCCTAGAAACTTGCTGAACCATTTACATTAGCAGAAACAGGGTAAATCTATTCAAAACAATGTGACTAAAAGCAGAATCTGTCTGTGTGTTTTTGCGTGAGTGGAACAAAAGGTTTAATTGCTGCTATTACAGCTTGATAGCATTTCATAATGAATTCTGAAATTTTGAGGAAGTCAGATTGCAGTATTGGTTTGACATCAGACATTTTGTTGTTCAGATGTAGGATCTGCCTATGTCCAGTCTGTGAAAACTTCAGTTTTTCTTTAGATATTAAAAAGACCGCTGAAATAATCCACAAAAAGCTTGGACCTCAGGAAAGTCTAAAAGACCAACACTGTTAAAGCTTGGTCAGACACGATTATGTGGCTGACAATTACATATGATAACAATTAAAATTATCTGATTCCAGCCGCATGGCATCTTATTACAGCAGATCTCCAAGCAAATAATGTGTCACATAATAGGTTTTGATTGATGTTGTCAGCAGCCTTTTGAACATTACAAATACCTTCACTTCAATGTCCCAGAAACTAGTGGAGACTACTGACCTCATCCAAACTGGAAGTATTTGCATGTACCTCTCTGGTTTAAAATGTTCTCTAACCTAAAGTTCTTGGTTTACTAGATGATTTGATACATGCATACACGGCACCCAGCTACTTACTTCCAGTTACAAATAGCTCAGCTAATGCATGCATTAGTGGTTTTAGCAAAAGCCCTAGATGTTTTCTGAGAGGCCTTTAAGTTACCTGCCAGTACAGCTCGGAGAAGATCAGTCTGATTACAAGCCAGCTGAAGCACTCCGAACAATTGCTGAAGTCCGTGTGTTGGTTGGCAAAGAGAACCTAACCAGAGAGTATGAGGAGCTGCCAAGGAGCTGCCACTGAGCAGCATGAGCCTACTCTACTGCCAACTTTAATTTGTGTTAAAAAAATAGGGATGAGTTAATGATTGCTAAACCAACAAATCATCCTCCTATTGGAGGAGCCCCAGAGGACATTCTGTCTCCAGTGGTGATATAACCAGTAAGCAAACACATTGTCACATTGCTTAGAATGGGCATACAAAAAACAGAGGGGATCTGACCGGGAATTTGGAGCATTTTCGTGGTGCCAGTCCCCACACATGTTCTTGGCTTAGCCTTCTCCTTATTTTCCTCTAGACCAACATGAGGGCACAGCCCAAAAACTACTCTTCAGATCTGTGATGCAAGTTTTATTGTTTCCTTCTGTCCTTCTGTATACTGTTAAATAGGAAGAGAAGCATAATGTCTTAAAAACGAATTGAGGAATAATACCATACATTTGTTAGAAGGGTAGTTTTGCTACCATTGTTGTTTTAAAAAAACATCTTTTTCTGTTTTGGCAACTAAGTTATGATTGCAACATCTTAGCTGGAAAAACAGCTGTCTTCTAATCATGGCTGCAATGCACACAGTTGTCCCACTGTAGCCTGTAGAGACCTAGAGTGCATAGAGTATGTTGAGAATGAAGGTTTAGTTAAGATATTGCAACAGCTTTTAAGCGTCATTGACGGACAGCAAAAATCTTGTGTTGTTCACTGCAGTTTCACTGTTCTTAACTGCACGTTTTCCAGACACAAAACAAGATCTTGACTATGTTTTAAATGTATGGGAGTTTATATCAAATGCATTGTAATTTTTTCCCATTCTTTATTGCAGAACGGCTGAAGATCAAGAATTGTAACAGATCACACTGAAATTCAAGAGGTAAATGAAGCAATATTCCCCAGGGCCTGACACAGCAGATACCCATGGCACCTCAGTCATAAACATGTTTCTGCTCTGAGTTCACAGTTCTGCAGTACACGGCCCAGTTTTATCAGAATGGCCTTTCCAGTAAAAAGTGGTAATTTGATTGCATGATGGACCATCTGAAGAAAATATACTGGTTTTGTAACAGTAATGAGAGGAAATATCTAGTGTGTCCATATTTAGTTGAAATCACATATTGCTCCTTTGCAAGAAAAGCTATGTTCATTGTATTTATGCATGAAAACTGGCTAGCATCATGGAAGAACCGATTTTCCAGAAGAGCAGTGAAGCATCAGCTCATTGCAACATACCACACGGGACAGAAACTCAGTATCAGTTTAGATCTAAACTTTCAGCACCAATAAGACAACAACACCCCTTCTTCTGAATCGTGGATAATTCTGTCCAAAAAATCAATGATTTTGATCAAGTCATCTGAGACTTTACAGAGATAAAATCTCAACTTTGTGCAATACATCAGACAGTGTCCAAGTCATCCATGGGTCATCAGTAGAGTGATCAATACAGCATGTAATCAAGTCAAATCTATATAAACAGAGATGTAGCCAGACATCTGCAGAGGTGTAGCCATCACCATACTCTCCAAATAACTGAGTAAACAGTATGACAGAGCTAGTTCAGTTGATACACAGCTTCCATCTCTGAAGTCCAACACTGTACATTCAGAGGCTACTTTACAAGTAAAATGCATCTTTTCAATAGAAATTGTTTGTATTGCTGACCTCTTTGAGACAAGAAATAAAATTTCACCAGTCATAAAGGAGTGAGCCTCAAGGAGAACATTGTGCCAGCACAGCCTGGATCTGCAGGCTGCCTGCTGCCTAGCAGTTTGTGGCCCCTGGCTTGCTGCTATGCAAGTTCTCCCCAGCTATTTGAAGGTCTTTTTTTAGAGAGCATGGGAAAGAAGGACAACAGTATAGGTTTCACACACTGGTCCTAATCAGATGGGTGCAAAGGGAATACTTCTGTTCCACACAGCACAGCAGAGACCCATCTTTCCTTGTGCTGTTGAAGATGAAGAGAGGTGATTAGAGTGGAAGCAGGGCTTCTCACTTTCTTATTCAGATTCTAATACAGAGGGATTTTGATCTTTAGGGGGTGAAATAACGAAGATGATAACAACAGTAATAAGGGTACAGACAGCAATGCTGAACCATGAACATCTCCATTATAACACATAAATATTCAGTTGGCTACCAGAGAAGAAGAACACAGGTCATAGACCCTTTGGCTTCATCCCCTCTTCCACAGCCAAAAGTACATACATGAAATATATTTATTTACTGATAAATACTGTCTTTTCAAATTGACATCATAGGAATTTGGAGTGTCAGGCTGCTCATTTCTATCTGAGAATTTATATAATATTAGAAACAAAGAGAATATTTGAGCTATGAAAGAATCTACAAAACCAGCCAGAACAGCAGAGACTATATTTTAAAACAGGACAATAGAGATTGTGACACATCTCAATACCCTGCAATGCTTTAAAAAGTGTAGCTTGTACCTACAAAACCATTTATTACTGATCTGATCCTATGTATGATTTTTTTTAGAATAAAAGAGAAATACCCAACCACTATAGGGTGAGTGGCCCCTTGGCCAACCCCCAAAAGCCAGATCAACTAATCCAGTCAACAGCCACACTTCGCTGCCATGTCCTTCACTGATGTCCTCAGTCACAGGAAGGTGATGAATTGGAAACTGTTGAATTGCTGAAAGGTGGGCAGAAGCTTGGTCTTAGTATTGTTTTTGCTCAGGGTTCTATGGCATCTACACCATTGCGTCCATGCTAATTCAGGCTTGCCTCTTCACACGATGGGAACAACCCTGTGATAAAAGTATGAGTGAATCTCAGCCTTGAGACAGGCACTGCTCAAGGCACTGCTTAACCTTCTCATCTATTCCCCAGATGAGCATTTTGAGAAGGAAGCACTTGCATTTTGCATTTCTAATGGATCATGTCAGAGGTGATAGCATACGAATTCCTCCATAAAAGAAGACATCATCCAAACAAAAAGTCTACAAGTGACAGAAGGTATTTGGAGTAGATACTTATGGAGTAAACACAGTTATTATTTGTTGACAAAGCTAATGCACCAGAACTTGGCTTTAGAGATATGAAATGAGACTGGTATTTTCTCAAGTATGAGTAGTGTCATTCGTGATTCATTCATGATAGTGAAAACATATCTGTGTTTCAGACGTATGCAGGAAAGGGGCAGCCTTGTTTGGGAAAGCCAAAAACAGATCCAGGGGATTTAAAACATTAAAAGGTCATCTGCAGTGAAATTTTCTGTACGCACTCCAAGAGAAAGTAGAGAATGTTCAGGGAAATAATTCAGGAAAGCCAAAAATTACCACTTGGACTGCACGGAAGAAGCCAAATGTCTCTGTTATTTTCTGATCACAATGAACCAGTTGAATGCCAAACTCACCGAAAGTGAGGACCCAGTTCTTCCAAGAGAGATTGAAAGCAGGGAGGTGGGGCTGCTTGCATGGTCTTGCTTGGTATAGTTTTATTTTTCACAAAAATGTGGGGAAATAACAATATCCCCAAACTCTTGCAGACAGTTATTATTTTTCTCACTTGGATTACAACGCACACAAACAAGACTTTTGGTTATGCAGGTCTACAGTTCCGCAGCCTAGTCTACCCGCTTGGAGCCGGGATGGAGCTGTCCCACTCTGCATGTTGAAAAACTCTCCCCTTGAAAACACATTTGGGTAAATGCCTTGAAGCGACATTTGAAGCCTGCCTGTGCTGTTTTGCTTTTTTTCTCCTCATTCTTGTTGTCAGACTCATCATGCTGAGTCATATCTGCAGCTAGATCATAATGATTATCCTGAAATGTCAGCAGCTGCTCTTTTCACCCCCATATGGTGCCGGATTTAGGATGAGGTTTCCCTAATGCATAAACAATGACAATAATTGCAGTTTTCGACAATCAAGGTATCACAGAGTTGTTATTCTATTGTAAAAAAAATGCATTTCCACAGCTGCAAAGAAGGGATGGGTCACACTGACCCATATGCTTCTTTGTAGTTCATCCTGAAGAAAGCCTGTGACATAAGTGAATCCCTGTCAGCATCGTTGTTGGCCATAAGGTGTTGTCTGACAGGAGAAACAGCTAAAAGCTTCGTCATTTAATATCTTCCTAAGTGTGTGAGAATCATCTGCCTAATTCCAGAGATGACTGATAGGCAGAAACCTGGCTTTAACTCCTATACCCTTAACTTCAATGTAATTTCCTTGTAGCCCTCAGACAGTTCTGTTTTCTCACATAACACTCCGTCAAGTTACCTGCTCTCTTTCAAGTCAACTAAAGATAGCTGAGGTATAAGAGAAATAGTAAATAAATAAGAAAACAAACAAACTAGCAGAAGTTGGCAAAAGTGATGAAAACACAAGGCTCCATCTCCTCTTTCATTAAAAGATATGCACCGAGTGCATCTCCACTATCTAGCAGCAGTGGAGAGAGATGATTGTGGAACTGTTGTCTTTGAGAGAGGAATCCAGTTCTAGAACTTCCATTCTGTATTTTAGTGCCGCATAAAGCAATAGAGAAATAAATGGAAGATACGCAAGTAGAAAAGCTTGTAAGGGTAAAAACAGGGTGAATGTGTTGTATTATTGTTGGGGATTAGGAGAAGAATCATTGAAGCTAAAGGAAGTAACAACCACACTTCATTTGATATAACAGTCAGGGGAGTTCTTTGATGAGGTAATACAGGTTTCCAAGATTAGGCATACATACACCCTAAATCTTGAATAATGTGTTGTAGATGGTACTGCTGGTTATCATGTTCTGTAAGGAAGTATTTGTGTGTATGCATGTACAAGAGAACAAGGCAGCTGAAACACAGCAGCTAAAAGGAGGGTAGCTAGACATAAACGCTTAAAGGCAGAGCTTATCAGAAATACTAGATGTAAAAGATGTGATACTATAAGCAAAGATACCATCTTTGGTGGTTTGATTACATTTGCAGTCAGAAAAACAGGACTTCTCATGTTCTTTGTAGACAGGTAGAGCTGCATGCAGGAAAGGCCTGATTCCATTGATGGCTTAAGCTTCTTAACTAGTACAAGATCTGTGGCCATTTGTGTCAAAGGAAGGAGCATTACACGTAGTGAAACAGGCTAAAAGGAGGGCTGCAGACAAACCTATGCTGTCCAGAGAAAGCTAAGGATGTTGCAGTGAGTTAAAATTCACTGTAATTAATTAAATTCACTATATTGTAATGAATCAAAAGTGACAAGTTCAGAAATTATTGCAAATGCAAAATGCTTTCAGATAGCAACACAACACTAGTAATTTTTCAGTAAAGGAAACTCTTCTGAAGCTTAAGCCAACCCTCCAAAATGAGCCTGAGAAGATGCCAGTGCTTTGTAGGACAAGAGGTTCAGGTCTGGTGAGCTCAAACAGAGATGTGAGCTCTAGAGCAGTGTCCTGTGAGTACTGCCTCTGGACTCACAATGTAGATACTTAGGCCTTGTCCTTACATGAGCTCTAATTAAGTGCCAAAGGTCCTATCCTCTCCTTCCTCTAAAACAATCGATTCAACTGGATTTTACATACCCAGTGGTACACAAAATAGCAATGGGTCTATTTTGCTGGTTTCAACTCTTCCTGGACAAGCTCTCTGTTGAAGCCCTCAGATGAGGTGAAAACTGTCTGGACACATGATGGCTGGCATGTCCTCTGCCAGTAACCTGAGTTGAACACATTATTCTGCCTCTGTAGCACCATGCAGCACACACTGCCTTCCTGGGTAGGCCTTCATTTGGATCTGTAGTGATAAAATCAAAGAGCCTTTCCATAGCTGAAACTGAACTGCAAGACTGTTCTGACTGGAAGATATCCTGATCCTTCAGAACTTAGGCACAGAAGAAAATCTGTAGGATGCCAAACACAGAGTCACAATTGGATTTTTTTCATATCTTTACCTTCATAACTGTTCTTTAGGTATTTGGTTTCATCCACTTGGATAAGAGTCATTTGCTTAGACCTAGCTGTCAAAGTGTCAGGCACCTATCTATCTATCAACTGATAACTCAGTTTCCCAGACTTCCTTTACAGTTATGGAGGTAGACATTGGCTTACTACATGAGCCAGCAGTGTGCTCTTGCAGTCTGGAAGGCCAACTGCATCCTGAGTGACATCAAAAGAGTCAGCAGGGTAAGGAAGGTGATCTTTCCTCTCTACTCTACCTTTGTAAGGCCCCATCTGGAGTAATGCCCCCAGCACAAGAAAGATGTGGAGCTGTTGGAGTGGGTTCAGAGGAAGGCCATGAAGATTATTAGAGGGCTGGAGTACCTCTTTTATGAAGAAAGGCTGAGGGAGCTGGGCTTGTACAGCCTGGAGAGTACTTTGGAGAGATCTCATTGCAGAGTTCCATTATGTGAGGGGAACTTATAAACAGGAGGGAGACCCAGCTTTTACATGGGCAAACAGCAATAGAAAAAAGGTGAATGACTTTAAACTAAAACAGGAGATTTGCATTTAATATTAGGAGGAAATTTTTTATTCAGAGGGTATTGAGGCACTGGCACAGGCTGCCTAGAGAAGTTGTAGATGTTCCACCTCTGGAGGCATTCAAAGCCAGGTTGGACGGGGTCTGGGCAGCCTGATCTTGTGGGGGGCAGCCCTGCCCATGGCAAGGAGGTTGGAGGTAGATGGTCTTTAAAGTCCCTTCCAACTCAAGTCATTCTGTGGTTCTATGAGTCCATGATCCTATGATTCTGTGTTCACTTGTAGAAAAAAAAAATAGTCACTACATTCTAACAAATAAATCCAAGTTTAGTATCTCTGAAAAATAGTACAGTCCATATTTCTTCCTCCAGTGACTGCAGTGGGAGCTTGGACAACCAGTCTGTCTGAACAGACACTTCTTTGGGACAATAGAAATGAAATGACAAAAAATTCTAGTTCTTGTGTATTGAGACTTGGTGCACTGTCAAACCTGAAGGGCGCTTGTGGTATCATAGACATAACTTTTCTTTGCCCTTCTGCCACCTTTTGCTTTTGCATTTGCATCATCTGTGTTATCACTGTCAGTGTGGAGTGTCATTGGTTTGGATGCTGTTTGTATAACCTTCCTTGGGTGTGTCAGAAAAGACGTTGACAAGGGAAGCAAGATTATGGGACCAAAACATCTTACTAAGAACTGTCTGAGGAAAGACACCCACTGCACAAGCCGCTGCAGTGTCTCATCTGGCAAGCAAACCTTCTGTGGCTTCTTTCCATGAAGGAACACTACTTGTCATTCAGTAATCCTCCATCACAAAAATTTCTGTCTGGTGGAAAAAAAAAAATGAGAATTCATGTCAAAAAGGCGTGGCCTAATCGGGAGATTAGAGTTGAGCAACGTGGTCTGAAGGAGGAGAAGTAGGAAACCAGAGCATTTTGATCTGTCTGCCAGTCTGTAAGGGGTAATGCAAGGTTGTATTATTGTTCCTCCAGCATAATGTATAAGGATGATTTGTAACCAGGGAGAATCTAGGGTAAATAGTTCTTGCTAGAACAGTTTGCTTTCAGATATCTTAAGAGGTAATCTGTGGTGGGTATGCTTGCTGTAAATCAGAGCCTATGTCTTTGCATTTGGAAGTCACTACTATTATGTTGAAGGGTGTGTGCTTACATAGTTCAAGTATGGCATTTGGAAAGAAGTAATTTCACCTCAGAGTGGAAGTTTCCCTGAGGCACAAATCCTCAACAGTGAAATTCTGTACGTGTACTTTGACATAAGCATGCCAGTGGGCATGTGCCAAATTATGCCTTTGAAGCCATGGAAGCCTGGCTGTGGGAACCTAGAACCTTGAAGAGTCCCTCAAGAGAGAGGAAACAGAGCCAGCTGGACTCATTTTCTATAGACAGAAATTTAATTGCTAGCTAGTAGCTACTACATAAGAAAAGCAATCATTTCAGGGGCCTGGAACATGTTGGTGTGAAGCTCTTGCTGGAGGAGTCAGGTGGCAGCCTGACTGTGACCCACCTACATCCCACTCTTTGCACGTTGTTTTTATCTTGAATATTTACTGTCACAGTAAAGTATGATCACAATTATAAGAACCAACACATAGCTGTTATTAACCAGCACCTAAGAACAAACTGCAAATAGTCTGCTTTTGAGTGCAAGCCAGCTGAGCAAAGAACAATTTGTCTAGAGCTAATGTCTATCAGTTCAGTTTACATACAGACAAGAAATTAAATCTTTGTAGTAAGATTGATGTACAGCTTCTTGTGCAATAAGTGTCTGCTTTTCCCTGCCCAGCAGTGGCTGGGCTCTGTCTTCCTCATTCTCTGAGGCCTTGCAGCCCCTGAGAGACTGTCTCCACTTTGTGGTAACAGATACCTGTCCTCTCCACCAGCTCTTTTCACTTCATCTTTTTGTGCTCACAAGTTCAGCATCCTCTTTAACTCACAGAAACGGTTAATGTGTTATTTTGTCTGCCCACCAAAATAAAAAATTGGACTAAAACACTGCCCTAAAAACAGGAATTGTGTATAGTGTGCAATAATAACTTGATATTACTGTATTAAGATAATGTTTCTGTAGCAAAGTCATTACTTTATAAAAATAGCACTTATGACAGTAATAAAAAGTCCTACTGAGGGAAATTAACCTATGAAAGGGGACTCACGAGGGGCTGGATTATACCTTTATCACTACTCTGAGGTCAGAGTTAATTGGCATACAACAAAGCTTATGAACTCAGAGTTGATTGCTGCCTTCTGCTTTTCTCTGCTGACAGATGAGCGCACCGCTCCCTCAATTACTCCTGTGATTTATTTTTACTTGTAGGCAGATAAAATCAGCGCATCGTTATGTTGGACTCTGTACCAACATGGAGCAAGAGCACCTCCACTATACGACTTACGATCTGGTCAGAAAATGGAGATGGGTGTGAATAAAGGAAACACTTCCTCCTCTTTTACATGGGGAACAAATGTTCTGATCCACAGAGATACATAGATGCTTTGCTGATTTGGATCTAACAGATCAGACTCATAACCATTTTCAAGTATCTTCAAGCAACAACTGATCTGCTGCATCCTGCACATCCTCTTACTGCATGGTATGGACAAGGCAACCAAACCTCTTTCAATACAGACTAAACTAGCATTGCTGTTGTATGCCCAACATTTTTTCCCTTCCAGAATAACAATTCCTGCAGAGAGACCTACACTGGGGAACTGATTAAGTTTAAATACAATCCAGCAAAATAAAGCAAAACCAAAAAAACCTTTCACTTTTTAAACCAGATTATTTCTCCTATCAGGAATACAATCTCACGGCAGCAGAGCTGGTGGTACTGGCTTAATTCGCTGGTATATCTTCAATTTGGATCACATCAGCCTGCGTGCGCCCTGGGTAAGAGTGCACACAAGGACAGTCACTGCCGTTCAACTGAGACACAATGGCTTGTTAAATTGTCATAAACTGATCATAAGTCTGAGTCCCAAATGGCTTACCCGAGGTCACCCAGCCGTTTGAGACACACCCAGCGACTGAACAACATCTCCGGAGTCCTCCAGCCTAGCGTCAAATACAATGGCACTTTTCCTCTCTAATTGCAACCAATTGTCACTGTCTTCTGGTGGGTATAACCAGGAGAAAACGGATACGGGAATGAGCTGAGACTGTCCAGTCAGCCCTTCCAGCTTCAGCTGAAGCATTCTAGCAGGGCTTCAGAAGGAAAACTGTGTGGATATACCAGGTCCTGCTTCTCCTAACTCAGCAAAAAGTTCTTGTGATAGGGATAGGTGATGCTGCCAAATAACAAATTTCATTGATGAGAGTGGTTATCAGTTGCAGAAATTATTAGTGCTTTTTACCCTGGAGAAGTTTGTTCAATTCCTTCCTTCCTGTCACATAGGAGTGGCTAAGTGGTTGGTGCTATGCAGGGCATGGTCTACTAGCATTCTATAAATGACCTGGGAGAAGTAAAAATGAAGTAGCAGAGCAAAGGGATGCTGTGCTGGAGGAATGCTGCTTTCCACAAGCCATGTAAACTCTAATTAGATAAAGGGTTCTATTATTTTCTTGTGTTTAACTCCACCCCCATCTTCTTTTCTCTTTAACCATATGCCTTCTCACCTTCCAGTTTAAAGTCATGTGTACACATGGCCTGATGAAAGCCTGCACAAATCAATGCCAACACTCCCATTGACTTCAATGCGCTTTGTAAAAAGCAGAGAGAGAAGAGAATAGGTGATTATTTTTCCCTTCCAAATGACAAGTCCCTCCTTAAATAAAACAATCCATATAGTAGTCATAACTGCTTTTTGCAGTGCATGGGCATAACTACTCCAACCCTCTAAAGAGTTAGCAGCGGTTGGTCTCTCTAATGCTTAGAAAATTATTTTGAATAGACTTCACGTCTACAAAAAAAGGATTTTTTTTAGAGTGTAAGTACCTAGGGTTTGATCCCAGCAGTTGTTACCAGCATATCTGCACAGACCTCAATTTGCACTTACAGAAGGACCGCCCTGAGCAGCACTTGCTGCATGGTCAAAATCATTTTGATATCCACGAGTAGTCCCCTCAAAGCCATAAATGTAGGGTCACGCTGCTGTTGATGTTCAGCCAGCTATTTAGGCATGCTCTCGGTTAATGACTTGCCTGGCATTTCTGTACCATGTCCCTTAGATGAGTGTGCCAGCTCCCCACTCAGCAGCCAGGGAACTGAGCCGTGTGTTCTCAGAGGTACTGAGCTATCACCCACTCAAATGGAGTAGAGTGAGTCGGTGAGGCCTAGGTGACTTCACAACATCATACAAATTGAACATCTGTGTGCAACAAGCCACAGAGTTCAAACATCAGTCTTGCCTGCAAACTTATGCTGACTATAACCCCTCCATCTATCCTCCCTACCCTACAACAGGGCATGAAAGGATTCCTCCACCCCTTCCTCTCGATGCACTGAAGTGTAAAAATCCCAAGGGAATTTAAAAAGTTATTTTCTTTTCCATCATGTCTGCCTCCGCATTTTGCCTGCTTAACAAAAGGCTAATCCATCGCTTAGACATGGAAAAGAAATAAATTGTTAATTTAGTGTGATGGTATGCTCTGGATATCCAAACATCTTCACTCCAAAAGGTTGATTACTCTTTTTTAACAATACCTGCACAGAAATGATCCAACTGTATAGAAGTGGAGGTGATGTGTAAATTGTTCTTACGCAAAATGGTGCATGGAATACTGTTTTTCTAATCTTTCAACTAAAACACGATTTTTGGTTGTTCTTCAGAATGTCTGCCTGATTAAATATCCTTGAAAAAACATGCATGGGACTGCAATGAGGAAAAATAAAAAGGTTTCTTTTAATCAGTAATCACATAGCAATTATTACTATTTGTATCTAATGTATAAAACCTGTAGAAAGAACAGATGTAATTTATCCTCCAAAAGCCAAAAAGATTTGGCTTAAGCAAAGCCACCTTACACTTTCCTTCACATTTACAACAGAAAAGGAGACCACAGATGGGGAGCTTGTGTGCCTCGGCCAAGGCCTGGGAACATTCAGCTCAGAGATAGGAGCTGCCCATGAAGCTCTCAGTCTGTCATCTGGAAGCGGGTGAAAACACCCCTACAGACTGTGTGTGGTTTTCCTACTGTCTCCAGTAGAAGAGTCTTTCCTTTGAGCCGACTGATAAAATCCTTCAGGTTTTAACCTGAAGCATGAGCTCTCACTTCTGTGTAGGTGGCACACTAACTGCGTCCTGTGTTGCAATGGGCCTTTGCAAAATGCCCTCCGCATGCATTTTGCAGTAGAAGGTTAAGAAAATCGGTCAAATCATTTTCATGTGATGGTTGAAGGGAAGATTCTTCATTAACACACTATGAAAAATCACTTTGTTCACTGAGCTACTTAATAAGTTGCGGGGGGGAAAAAAAAATTATTATTATAAACTCTAGATGAATTTCTTTAACTCCACGGTGTTTGAATACTTAGGAAATAATACAAGCATGAGTTTGGAGTGCCTAAAGTCAGCCAATCTGACTATATTTTTACCATAGATGCTTTCAGATAAAACTGTTACGAAATTTTATTTGGAGTCTAACCTTGCTTACAGTCCATTTAAGCCATACGTGACTTGACTAAAAAAAACCAGTCTTTTCATACAGCTGATTAGCACTGAGTTGTGCTCTGGTGACAGGTGGCTACAAAACCAGCTTAGAATCTTCTGGGGAAATCACAGAGTATAGAACAGAAACTGTCACAGACACCAGAAGCTTTTCCACTTGTGTAACAATGCAGGCCTATGGCAACTTGGCCTTGTGAATGTGGGTCAGGGAGAAGTCGGAAGTGCGCATGGATGGATCTAGGATGTCCTTCAGGCTGAACGTGTGCCCTGCCCTCATCCTGATGCCATGCTGGGGTACAAGTTGTTCTCCCAAGAGCTGCTGCCAGCTGGGGAAGAGCAGACCCAAAGGGAGCTCAGGAACTTTGAGCCTGGGCCCTATCCCTACAAACTCGGGCCAGGAAAGCACTGCAGTATGCACACAGTGGTCCTGCAATTCATGACCCACAAACATTTTAAAGTCAGTGATAGAAGCCTCTCACAGTTCATGGGATCTATCATCTAAAGACAATGGATTTCTCGTCCCTCGCATGAACAATGTAAATCCATTTTAAAAAAGAAACACTACTCAGCAGAAACCTTATGGTTTTAAACTGAAGTTGATAGGTTAGAGATGGAATGTACCATTAAAACCTACCCATTTTAAAGTGGTAATAAGGAGACAGATGCATATTTGAATGTTTCTCTTTTTAATTTTTCCAACACCTAATCTCTCGAATGAGAGCAATCAGAAAAGAGGCATTCTAATTCTCTTGTGGGATAGAGAAGGCGCCAGAGATCAAGTGATAACCACGCTGTGTCTCCAGCCATTCTCAGGAGACTTTTGGCTATGTGTGAACCCCAAACAGAGAAGAGAGTTTTAAGCACAGTGTCTGCCAGAACTTCAACAGCAGACGCACTTCTGCTCTCATGGCACGAACCCAAACCGTGGACAATCTGTTTCAGAAGGCTTTGCAGAATGTCAGGCTTGCACATTTTGCTTTAGTTTACATAAAGATCTTTCTCACACACACATACCTTGAAGCTAAAAGAACAATGAGGTCTTGAAGTTAGTCACTCCAAAGGTAGAAAGTGCCAGACATGAGGTTACATATGCAACCCAAATTTAGTTCCTCGTATGAGTTCATGATTAGACATGCTTTAATTACATGGCCACAAAAACTTTTTCCATAAGGACAGTGATAACCGAGGCCTGACTTACTATGGAAGCACAGAAGTAATGAACAGTTACAGTGGGTATCACCACGTGCTGTGCTGGACAGTCCTAACAAAGGACAATTTGACCAGTCCGCATGGTAAGAAAAGGACAGCACAGCACAGCTCTGTCCTTCGCAGTGGACAGGAGGCCGTGGAACCGCCCCGTGCCATGGCAGCAGGCTCCTTCCCACCACCACTGCCTGCTGTAAGGGCATGAAAGGAGAAAAGCAGAGAGGGAAGGCAGCGGGCTGCAGCACAGAGCACGACATCAGGGGAACTGCCGACAAAAAGGGGCAGGCTGCAGCCAAGGTTGCTCTCTAGCCTGTGACCTGCTTTGTTTCTGTGGCAATCTGGTTCACATTAGGAGTGCAGCACTGACAAAACTGGGGGGTGGGGGGTGTTGTTGTGGGTTTTTTGTTGTTTTTGTTTTTGGTTTTGTTTTGGGGGGGAGAGGAGGGCGGTGTCATTTGCTGGCAATTCCGTGGCTTCTGTCACCTCTTCTCTAAATATCTCTTTGTTCAGCCTCGTGCCTTTGAAACTTTACACTCAGGTCTCGCTATCTTTGTATTTCCAGCCCTAGAACAAAGTAGGCACTGACTCGAAAACAACCGTCGACTCATCGAGGCCTGAAGTTCTCCCCAACACGAGACCCCACTCATCTCCACGACCCCGAGCTGCTGCGGCGTCACCGACACGCGGTCTGACTGCCGCGACCGCCTCAAGGCGCGGCTCGGGCTTCCCGGCCCGCCTCAGCTCAGCAGGTGAGGGACGCCGGGGGCAGCCCGGCCGGAGGGCTCCCGGCTCCCCGGGGTTTTAAGGTCGCCTCTCCAGGCGGCGTTTTCTCCTCGCCGCGTCCTCAGCGAGACGCCCGGAGCCCCGCCGGCCTGGGGGGGACCGGCGTCTGCCGGGATCGCCCTTAAGGGATCGGGACGGGGCGAGCGCCGTTCTTCGCGGAGCTTGGCAGAAGCGGAGCTCCGACGAGGCCCCTCGCCGGCGGCGGCCGACCGCTGCGGGCGGCCCCGGCGGCAGGCAGGCCGCGGCGGGGCCGGGCCGGGCCGGGCGGCCGCGGCGAGGCGGGGCGGGCGGCCGAGGCGGGGCGGCGGCTCGCTCCCGCTTGGCGCGCCGCCGCCGCCCGCCAGGCGCCACGGCCGCGGGGCCGGGCAGCGCCCCCAGGTGCGCCTCGCTCCCCGCCGCTCCCCGGCAGCCCGGCCGGCTCCGCGCCGCCGCCCGGCACCGCCTCCGCAGCGCGGCGGGAAGGGAGGGCCGGGAGGGCTCCGAGTCCGAGCGGCCCCGCGCGCAGCCCCCCGAGGCCGGGAGCGCCGGAGCCCCGGGTCGCAGCGCCGAGCCCGATCCGATGGCGGCGGTGACCGGGGCTCGGTGCGGTTTACGCGGTGTTCGCTGCCGAAGGGAGCTTTAAAGATCAGTAATGAAGTCGCACGCTCGGCTGCTCGGGCGTTTATGGAAGAGCGATTGGCCGGGTCCGATAAATCAATCCCGCTCCTCCGGCCTCTGTCCCACTGGTTTCTGCGCTCCAGAATTTTCTCCCTTGCGGAAGGAACCACATCTAACCGGGCGCCGCGTGGAAACGCACCGTGCCAGAAGCCAACGTGCTAATTATAGATTAATGGCAGCTAAAACTCGGCTGGAACGACATAGAGAAAAACAAAACAAAAAAAACCAAAAAATCCACGCCGACCAAAAGTAGCGTGTCATCACATAGATTACGGTCACTTGAAACTCTGTCTTCCGGGGGGCACCGCGTAACGCCCTCAGCGCCCTGCCCGGCTGGCAGCGGGCTTCGCTGGGGGCTGAGGTCAAACCCACGGAAGCCCCGAGCTCTGCATCCCTGCCGGCCCCGCCGAGGGCGCCAGGAGAGGAGCGCTGAACAACCTGCGCGCGTTTCCTCTGCCTGGGTTTGAGCCGAGTCGAGCCTTGAGTCACCGGCGGAGGAAGAGCACGGTCACTCGTCACTCTATTCGTTCCGACGTATAAATAATGTTTCTGGCTTTGTTTTATTCAAAGCTTAGTTTAAAACTGTTTAAAAATTAGCCGTCGGACTGCGTGCTGGATTGCAGCCAGACGCGGTGCTGCCGCTCCTCGGGACTCCGGAAATACCCGGCGGGACCGGGAGGGAAACAGAGGGCTCCCATTCGGCTGGGTGGGATGGAAGCGCGGTGCCACGGCTGCAGCCTTTCACATTTTAATTGTTCTGAACCGGCGGGGTATTTCACCAGAACCGGCACGTCAACGGTGGGAGCAGTCACACCTCTAGGAGGAGGATGTCGCGGTTTTTGATTTCCTCTCCGTCTCGCACACAAACACCGCATTTCTGGATTTGTCTGTGTACACACGCATAGAAAATTGTGGGTGGCTGCATACCGCACACACGCGTACATAAATTTCTCTAATATGTTTCCACGTTCAGGGGCCGGATCGGCGGCAAATAAACGTTCCCTGATTTAGAGCGCTCCTCAGGTGCTGCAAACACTGATGAACCAAAATCCGTACGCAGAAAATGAGCGCTTCCTTCGTACGCGCGCACATACACACACGGCCAGAGAGAGGGAGAAGGAGAGGGAGGAAAAGAAAGGAAAGGGGAACTCGATTTATTCTCATTTGTTTATCTCTAGATTTTCCCCCCTTTCTGCAAATTCATTTGAATAGCTTTCAAGCTGCAAAATGGAAATGTGGCTCCTGCCCTCTATTTCAGCAGCAGCGTCCTGGCAACAGAGCAATTTTCTATCATCAAGGATAAATGGCATCGAACAGAACATTCTGATAAAAAAGAAAAAAAGCTTTAGCCCGAGAAGCCCATGATTGCTGCCCTTCCTGTCTGTCATCCCTTTACAAAATCCTCTCCTCCAAACCTGAGCTGCATGCTGTCAGAGCTAATAACGTCTTCTGAAGAAAAGGGGAAGAAACGGCATTCATGCACAATGTTCCCATTTATTACATAGAGTGCTTATTTAAAAATCGCAAATATATTTGTTTGGTTCACCGCAAATTAAAACCGAGATATAGGAAGTTACGCGATGCAACAATTATTCGTGTCACAGCAGAGCATCAAACTCTCATATCTTGCTTTTCCATTGGTTAGTGCGTGTGCGCGCGTTGTGTATGTGTGTGTAACGCAGGGAATATCCCTTGTTATGAAAATAAAAAAACACTCCGATCCTCCAGGTAAGGCTGTGTTTTGTTGGTTTAGAGCTAAGGGGGAACAAAACGCACACTGATGTAGGCAGGCAGAGCCCGAGCAGCGCAGGGGGCCGAGCGCAGAGCCGCTCGCAGAGGCCGGCCGGTGTGCGGGGCTGCCGGGTGCCCGGGGCGAGGTGCGGCCGTCCCGGCCCCGCATACTGGCTTTGGCTGAGAGCGCGGAGTGCGCGCCTGTGGGGAGAGGGACTACGAGGCGTGGAGGAACCCCGAGGGGCTGTCCGAGCTCTCTCTTAGAGCAGGCCGAGGAGATGCGGGAAGACAAGGCCGGGAGGCTCTGGCGGAGTGCCGGGGAACGGCGATGGCTGCGTGCGGAGGGCGCCCGGCCCGCACCTGCGCCGCCTCCCCCGGCCCGTTCCCACCGCCGCTCCGTGACGACGGGAAGATTAACGAGGCCTCTCAGCAGCACCTGTCTGTTTAAGCTGTCGACACAGCCAATTAATACTTTTAATTACCCCTACCGGGAAACTAACCAGAGCCCCTCCGCTCTGGGTTGCCCGCTGCGCTTTCTCACCCGCAAAACGAAGCAGCGCGGCGGAGGGAGGAGCGGCGTGGGGGGCGGGGGGGGGGGGTTCTCATTGAAAGATTGGGAATTATTATAGGGGGCCGGAGGGGAGATTTGAGTTTGGGTTTATTTACTCCGTTTCCCCCAGAACCCCGGGGCCGGAGGAACGCGCAGCGCTGGCTCTCAGGAGGGTTCCCTGAGACCATCCCGGCCCGGGCGGCCCACGGGCTCCCCGCACACACGGCTCCGGCCCGTCCTCGGGCACCGCTCCCTCTGCCCCAGCGCTGTGAGGAGCCGGGAGCTCCCCTGCGGGAACCCCGCGCCTCTCTCGGGCCTCGCAGCTCTGTCACAGCCGCGGTGTCCCGTGTTAAAACAATGTAAATCCGCGACGGATCCTGAATGTGAATGAGGCATGGGTCGTGTGACTGCTGCTGAGCTGTGCCGCGCCGAATGTGGCTTTAATTAAATGTCTTCCGGCTCTAAAAGATTACACGTTGTGCAAAATATATCCTAGCATGAAATTCACTTCCACGATACGAAATTAGGTTACTTATAAATGTCTTCATTTAAAAAAGAAAATCGCTTCTCCCCGTTTTGCTTTCTGCTTTGTCGAAAAGAGCGCTACGGCGAGGAAGGAGGGCTGGGACCGTGTATTTATAGCGGCACGTGTAACAAAACCTGCCCGGGCGGGCGGGCGAGGGCTGCTCGCTGCAATTCGCAGCACAGGGAAGTCAATCCCGAGCTGATTCGTTTCAGCCCTGCTGTCAGAGCCCGCTGCCTCCGCACCCCGCGCTGCGGAGCTCCCACCTCCTCCCCCCCGCATCCCTCCGCAGCTTTGCCGGGCTGGGCGTGGGTCGGGCAGGTGGGGAGAGTCGGCCAGCTCCTCTCCCCAAATAAAATTAAATTTAATCATTAAAACTAATAAAAAATAATTCTAGTCGGGAGGAGGGCAGCTCGCGGTGAGCCTCGGACCGCCGGCACGGAGCGGCTCCCTCGGTACGGGGGGACCGAAGCCGCCTCAGGCAGTGTTATGTTGGTCCCTTCTTTTTTACGCCCTGAGATCTGGGATCTCGCCTATAGATGGGTTTCTGTAGAGAGATCAGATAATGGATCGCTCCGGATTACCTTGCTAAATTAACTTCTAGATTTGTTTTTATAGTCCGTTGAGACCCTGACAAAAGAGGCTGTAGAGAGATGGAGATGCGAGATAAACCCATCGGGCAATCTCATTACATGGCAATGAGCGAAGAGCCCTCCTCGCAGTCGACTCGAGATAACGAGGCTGCCTGGAGGAACGAGCGAAGCCCGGATATTTACTTCTTTTCCTATTAAATAAACCTCAATAACTGCATTGACTTTGCGCGGTGTTTACTACATTTTCATTCAGCGCTTGGGTAAATGCATCCCTAAAGGTAGAGTAAATAATTGCACTGATCTCAACAAGGGAAACGTGTAGGCATCTGAAGCGTACTAAAAATAAACGAAGGCGATCAGACTGCAGGGAGAGGACCCCGCGCTCGTTGCCGCAGTTAAAGCCCCTCTCCCCCATCGGGGCCGCACTGCGGGCGGTGCGCGGCTCTGGCTCGGGAACAGGCGGCCGCTGCCGCAACAGAAATTGCAGCCTCTGCCCCGACTTGAAAGAGCCTCGGGTTTCCATCCACCTCTGATCCCTTCCAAGATGGGCACTTGAGAGCGGTGGTTTTTCTTTTTCTTTCTTTTTTTTTTTTTTTTTTTTTTTTATATTGGATGGCGTCTTCTGCTGCTGCCAGAAGAAGAGGTTCATTCTTGTTGTTGTTTTTTCTTTCAATTGAAAAGAAAACAAACCAACACGAGTCCCCGCTAAAACCAACATCTCTGTTTCAGCAGCTCCCGCGCCGCCGGGGAAGCAGCCAAAGCGAAACCCCGCGGGCAGAGCTCCGCACACCCGCGGCTGCCCCAGGGGTCTGCTCCCCCCGCCCCACAGCGGATGGACCCCCCGCGGGTCCCGTGTCCCGCAGGGAGGAGAGAGCCGCAGGGTCTCCCCAGGGCCCCCCCGCTGCGTGGCGGCATACCTGGGCAGGTGCGGGAGGCGGACGGCCCTCTGCCCCGGCTCCGCGGGGTCCCGTCCCCCTCCCGCAGCCCGGAGCCGAATTCCATTTCAAAGCAGATACCCGCCCCCATCCCACACCCCGTCGGGGGAGACAACCAACGACAACAGCAAAACAAAACATTAAGCAAACAAAAAGCCCCAACCCCCGGCTCTCCGCAGAGCCACACATTGAACGAATCTGGCTGTAAGGTTTTAATTACAGCGAAGCCTTCGCTACAAATCTGTACAAGAGACAGTGGCTGGTTCCCTCTGGATCTTTCCCCTTCTGCCTCCCATTATTTTGACCCACGCTCCGACATAGAAAGCGGCGTGTGGGATCCAGCTGCGAGGCCGGGCTTGGGGTTTACCCCTCCGCCCCCGCCACTTCCTTCACACTCGCGGTATGGAAAGCCATCGACGCCTGCCTGTCTGTTCCGATGGTAGCGGCTTGAAATCCAGAGGCTCTCCCTAAAATAGGTCGGGAGCATTCGCTCGCCGCAGGGCAAACGCTTCTGCGCGACCGCTTGGCGTGGCCCGAGTAGCGCTCCGAAAGCCGCGGCACGCGTGCGTGCGATTTTCAGTGTTCACGAGTGTGCCATTTTCACGAGCGTGCGATTTTCGGGGGCGTGGAAGCCGCTCTGCAGCCGGAGAGAAATCCCGTGCCTCTGCGGTGGGAGCCGCTCCGCAAGAATGTGTCTGGAGCAGCTCGCCGCCAGCAGGAATATTCCCCTGCTTCCCACCTCTCCCCACCCAGCGCTTTTCGGAGACCCCAGCGCTCTGCCCTTTCCTTTGTTCATTCGATTCTGTTGTTTAAAAAGCGTAGGGTCAGGCACTGAGCCTCGTCCTCTCACCAAACTTGAGCGTTTCTCTGTCCCTTTTAAAAACAGTATTGCGAGCCTGGATTGCTTGTGGGTTCTCTCGGGGAAAAAAAAAACGCGCGCACGGATGTCATTCCTGAAAGACGCTTCTTCCCTGCTCGGAACGGGACAGAGAACACTCTCCCTGGCCCTCACGTGAACTGGGGTGGGAAGATACGCGCCAAGCATCCCTCAGCCCCTCAGCTACTCCGCACCAAACGAGCGCACTCCTGGGGAGCGCCATCAGCTGCCGACCCCAGCAAACCACGCGCGGAACAACCCGGCACGGGATCCTGCCGCTCGCAGAGCCCACCCGCACAAAGCCTGCGAGGGGATGAGAAAGAAAAGGGGAATGTTTGTTTTCCCCTGTTGTTATTGTTGAACGCATGAATGAATGAATGAATGAATGGAACAGAAGGTGCTCCGAGGCATATAGGAAACCTCTGGCCGCTTATATTAACTTCCTTTCATACCCTAAAAATAGAACCCCGTTTCCTGTTGTTCTCCAGCTCCTAAACGTTGTGTCTTCTGAGACATCTTTCGACCCGCAAATGCGACTTTAAACCACGCATACGCGTTGGTCTTTTGAAAGCCTTACTTGTGAGTAAGGCACATCATTAAAGAGACATCATTAAAGAGACGCAGCTTAACGTGACACGGGGCAGCGGCGGCACGAAGTCACCCCGTCCCTCTCACGGTCTGCCCGGTGCGCGCTGCCCGCTTTCCGCCCGTGACCGCGGGGACACGGAGGGCACCGAGGCCGCGCTGCTCCCCTGCTCGCAGCCGGTTCGGGGTGCGGAGGCCTCCGTGCCCCTGGGCGAGTGTGGGGGCTTGCGGGGAGCCCGACAGGGGGAAAGCAGACCGGGGCTCACCCCGGCTCACCCCTCTGCCTTCAAGTCCTGAGGTTTTATTTCTTCAACCCGTGGCTGGCGCGGGTTGGATCCCCGGCATCCCCGCCATACCCGGGGCCCGTGGGAGAAGAAACACCCCCACATCTGCCGCCTCCCACACGACACCAAAGTGTGGTCCCTTCGTGTCAGAGGACACGAAGAAAGCAGGGGTTCGAGGGGGAAGAAAAAGAAAACAATAAATATTGACAAGCAGCTTGACTCCTTGCAGCCATGTCTTTAACATCGGCCAATCAACGGCAGCTCCATACCGGGAGATTTGCCTAATTAAATTGGAGGAAACGATCGGTGTGAGGCTGGATGGAGTCAGCTGTCCCGACGGCTCCCGAGGGTAGCTGAACGCTGCGGGGGGAGCAGCGCGGGGTGCCGGGGTGTCCCCGGCCGCTCCCGCTCCCCCGGCGCCCCACCGCCGGCTCCCGGGGACACCTGAGCCGGGCCCGGGTCCGGCCGGTCGCACTGCCGCCCTCCGAGGGGAGCAGCTCCGCGGGGCTCCCTCCCCTTCTCGCTGTCCTTTTTGCTCCGCGGTGTCTGACTCAGACTCCTCGACCCTTTCTGCGAGGAGGCACCTCGATACTAAAGCAAAGCGTTCTGCATGCCCAGCCCGTCCCGATTCCCGACTAGCATCCATTGTGCAGAGGGAATTGTTTCGAAATAAGGAAGCGCCGTGTCGCAATCACTCCCCGGACCATTTTCTGACACCTTTTGTTACGCGTGCTCGGGCTGCTGGAGAAAATGCCAATGTGTGCACCTGCGGGAAAGCGCCTTGGTGATGTTAGCAGCGAGCTGGAGGGGATACAGCAGTACCACTGCCGAATGGACCTGAGCCATGGAGCACGTCCCCCACAGCCACGCACACGGAGTCCCAGAAGGAACTCTCTCTCCCTTCTCTCCCCGTTCTCTATATTTTTATTCGCTGTGGGGCTATACGCGCCGGCTCAGGTTTCCCTTTCGCGTGTTCAAGTGGAACTCGTGTTAAAGCCGGGGAACAAGGCAGGACACTTCAGCCGCATTCAGAGTCACTGAACCGACTCCGAAAGCTCAAGAAGTGAAACACCGACGGGAGCTGTTGGGGGGGGGGGGGTACGACCCCCTCCCCGCAGCCCCCCCGCCCCCCTCCAAAGCCCCTTCGCAGCTCCCGAAGCCGAACGCCGGGCCCGGGGCTCCCCTGCCCGACTACCGCAACCCCGCAGCCCCCGGCACCAGCGGCTGCACCCCCAGCAGCCCGGACTGAGGGAGGCAAACAGCAGCAAAAAGAAATGAAGAATAGGAAATCAGAAAAAAAAAAAAAAAAAAAAAAAAAAAAAACAATCCGGAATAACACTAACAAGAATAATAACCTTCTGAATATTTCCGAGAGCGATGTGTTAAAAATAATAATAAATAAATAAATAAATAAAGGAAACAAACAAACAAAAAAATCTATGAACGCGTCCTCTGGGACAGCCGCGGTGCGAGGCGGTATCGGGACCTGCGCTGCTCCGGGGCTCTCCAGGCTGCGAGGGCTTCGCAAGCGGCGGCCGCCGGTGCCGGTGTTGGTTTTCAAAGCCCGCAGCCTCCATCCAAGCAGCCCCTTCCCGCTGCGGAAACCTTCGGTTCTCGCTACGCCGTGTCCTTCCTACCTCAGTCCTCCGCGCTGGGGTCGGCTCTGGAGCTGTGCTGCCCGAGAGGAGAGTTCAGCGAGGGAAAGGGGAAAAGAGAGGGAGAGGGGAGAGAGGGGAGAGAGATCCTCCGCGGTGCCGGATCAAAGTTAATGTCTTTCCCCGGTCCATCTTTGAGAGAGAAGTGGTAGTACCACCTGGATGCTCGGATATAAATCCCCTTGCAAATAATAAATGGATTAATAATAACAAGGTATGAAGTTCTTTTTATAGAAAAAAAGGAGAGAATTGAAACTAAATGCGGCAGTTAGACAACCATTTTGATAAGAGGATAATTGAGGCGACACTGGTGTATAATTAGAGGATAATTTATGCTATATCCACTTTTATTCCACCTCCCAAAATAAACCCAGTCCATAATCATTACAGGCAAATTGTTCTGAATTTTATAGCAGCAATTTGAACAAAGTACTGCAGTTAATCATGGGAGATTTTTGTGTATTCCTGATTAGAAGTCTAATTGCCTCCTTCCAGAAAGTAAAAATAACTGTAAAACGACTCTATTTTTATCATTAACAATGTTGACAATAAAATAAAATCAACCGGAATTGTAATCTAAAGACAAATTTAGGGCGAAGGCGCTTTTCCTTGGGTCGTTTATATCCTAATCAAGCTTTGCCAAAACCGCTAACCGCACGTAGCCATTTGCATATATTTGAAAGCGATTACGGGAGCCGGCTGCTCGCAGGCGGAAAAAGAAATAATAATAATAATGCGGGAAAAAAAAAGGCGCGGGGAGCGCGCGCGCGGCCGACGGCGGCGCGCAAGAGCGAAAATAGCGCGCAAATCGGGATTGAAAGGCGAGGGAAGGGGGAAGGGGGGGTTGAGGGCGCGCATCCCCTCGCCCCGCACCTCATCCCGCCCCGCGCAACGCGCGCTCCTCGTTCTGCGCGGGGCGGGGGGAGGCGGGGAGTTGCGCGCCCCCGCGGGCTGCGCGCGCGGTGGCGCGCCGGGGCGGTGACGTCAGGAGGCTGAGTGACCAATGGGGAAGCGCTGCCCTCCGGAGCCGAACCATTCGACTTGTGGCGTCCCTGCCCTTCACGCCGAAGGCGCGCCGGAGCCCAACTTTGGCAGAAGCCACCTTAAAACCTCCGCCCGGGACTCCGCCAGCCCCCAAAAACACCCGGCGGGGGGATGAGGAGCGGGGACAAAACGCGCCGGGAGTAGCCCTGCCCCCCCTTCCCCCCCCCTCCGCACACAGCCCTCCCCTTCTCCTCCCCTCCCTCGGTTAACAAGGCCCCTCTCGCACTACGGGAGCCTTAAAAAAATAAACCCGCCGCCTCCAGCGGTGCCGCGGCGGTGGCCGGGCAGGGCGGCCGGGCGCGGGGGGCGAGCCGGAGAGCCTCGCTCTCTGCCTCCCCGCCGTCGATGATGACCATGACCACGATGGCTGACGGGTTGGACGCGCAGGACTCCTCCAAATCCGCCTTCATGGAGTTCGGGCAGCAGCAGCCGCCGCCGCAGCCGCCGCCGCCGCCCCACTCGCAGCAGAGCTCGCCGGCCATGGCCGGAGCGCACTACCCGCTGCACTGCCTGCACTCCGCCGCCGGCTCGCACCCGCACCACCAGCACCACCACCACAGCTCGCCCTACTCCGGCACCGGCGGCTCCTACAACCACCGCTCGCTCGCCGCCTACCCCTACGTGAGCCACTCGCAGCACAGCCCCTACCTGCAGTCCTACCACACCAGCGGCGCGCCCAGCCAGACGCGGCCGGACGACGCAGGTGAGCGGGGCCCGGAGCTCCGGCCTCCCCCCTCGCCTCTCCCCTTCGCCGTGCCCCCCCCTCCTTTCCTCCCCCCGGGGCCGGCAGCCCCCATCGCGCCGCGGGGCCGTCTCGTCGATGTCCGCGTAACGCTGTTTTTCGCAGGGAGCCGATGTTTGCGTGCTGCGTGCGGAGGGGCGAAGGGGGTGGGAAAGCATTGTTGCAGGTCTCGGGCTGCTGCCTCCCGAGCGCCGGGCGATGAGCTGTGTGCGGCCGCGGGGCCCTGGCTCCCAAACCTTCCGCTTTCGTTTTTTGTTTTACTCATTATTTTTATTGTTAGTTATTTTCTCCCGGGGGGGCCGCGCGGTGTTATGTGGCGTCCGCGGCCCGGGGGGACGGCTGGGGGGGGATCTGCGGCCGAGCTCCCAGCTGCGGCTTTTCGCTTTGCAGATCAGCAGAAAACGACGGTGATCGAAAACGGCGAGATCAGATTCAACGGGAAGGGGAAAAAGATCCGGAAGCCCCGAACCATTTACTCCAGCCTTCAGCTGCAGGCGTTAAACCACCGCTTCCAGCAGACTCAGTACCTGGCGCTCCCGGAGCGAGCCGAGCTGGCGGCCTCCCTCGGCCTGACCCAGACGCAGGTAATTGCGGCGGCCCCGCATCGCCCGCTGCCCCGGGCCCGGCCCCGCACCGCCGCGCTCGGATCTGTGCGCGCCGCGCAGCTCTCCGCCGCCGGAGGAGCCGAGCGGGGCCCTTCCCTCGGCCCTTCCCTCGGCCCTTCCCTCGGCCCTTCCGCCGCCACAATAAAGTGCTGGAGTTGCCTCTCCGTTCGGATGGGAGCGATCGCAGCGCCAGCGCTGCCCGGCTGCAGGAGGAGAACAAAGCGGAGGCGCTGGGCCCGGTGCGGGGCTGACAGCGGGGCCACGCAGCGACCTATAGGCAGAGGGGAAGCGGGAACGCGTTAGGAGATACCTGTGAGCTCGATGGTTAATTGCGCCTGGATGGAGAACGCCAACGCGGTGCTCGCCGCCGGGCAGAATGTGCGGAGGTGATGAGAGATGCGGGGACCGGAGCGGCCGTGCGCGGAGCGGTGGCGCTGGGCCGGGGCCGAGCGCGGGGCACAGCCGGGCCGGGCCCATCTCGGCCTCGGGGAGCGGGGCTGGAGGGCCCCGAGCAGGGGCTCAGCGGAAAAAGCCGGGCGGATGGGTTTGGGCCGGGGGAGCGGTAGTGAGAAGAGTCCGTTCTTTGCCGTGACCAGCGGTAGCAGCTGCTTCCAGGCAGTGGGTTTAAAATACGCCTCAAACGTGAAGCACGGAGACAGAGCCGGTGGCCTCAGCGATGGGTGCGGTGTGCGCTGCTTCCCTTGTGCAGGTGTAAGGGCCCGAGCTGACGGTGCAGATAGACGTAGTCCTAACGGTGCATCTGCCGAGTCCGTGAGGTCAGATTCACACTGGGAGCCGCCTTTGTTAGATTTTGAGGCATGTAGTTTCATACATACGTTTGCCTTCCCTTTTGGTAATTTCTATAATAACTTTGAGTTCTGTGGCCCGATCCGGTTGCAGCCCCGTGTGCAGCCAGGGAGGTGGGACGGGGCCCGGAGCCGTTCCCACAGCCAGCAGTTCTCTGAGAAATGAGGATTTCCATTTCCTGATCAAGAACTGTGCCAATAAAGTCGCTGCCCGGCCCCGCTGTGCCCCCCTTCTTTCCCCCCCGAAGGACCCGCGCACGCTTTGGGATGCGCGATGCGCGCACGGTGCCCTTTGTCCATTGGCTCCTCTCTCTTGGCACCAAACCAGGCGGATGCCCGCGGCTGACAACGGCCGCCAGGTGATGGAGTCACCCCCAAATTCGGAACGAGGCACCGGCAGAGCGCACTGACTCCCGCCCCATGCGTGCCGCACCCCATCCCCGGGCCGTCCCGGCGCTGCCTCCGCACCCATTGCCCCCGCGCTCACACCGCAGCCCCACAGCCCCGGTTCCCGCAGCCCTAACGTTCGCTGCCTTTCGCTTGCAGGTGAAGATCTGGTTCCAGAACAAGCGCTCCAAGTTTAAGAAGCTGCTGAAGCAGGGCAGCAACCCCCACGAGAGCGACCCTCTGCCCGGCTCTGCCGCGCTGTCCCCGCGCTCCCCGGCGCTGCCGCCGGTCTGGGACGTTTCGGCGTCTGCCAAGGGCGTCAACATGCCCCCCAACAGCTACATGCCCGGCTATTCCCACTGGTACTCCTCTCCACACCAAGACACAATGCAGAGACCGCAGATGATGTGAACTGTCCGAGACAACCCACGGCCCGAGGACGCCCGGCGCGGCCCGGCCCGAGCGGAACGGCGGTGCGGGGGGGGGGGGTTCGCCTTTCGTTTGTTTCATTTTTTTGAAGTAACCTCAGCGATCGCTCTCGGGCAGAACGAGCCACGTCCCACTGCGGCGCGGGGGAGACGCTTCTCTCTATGTTCACTCGGACCCCGGGGCACCGCCGCCTCTTTCTGTGCGGAGTGCGCGGACTTTTGGCTGACTTCGCCCTCGAGAAGGACCCGAACCGCAGCGGGGCCGTCTCTCTGTGTTCCGTGAGCTATGGACACTGCGCGGTGAGAGACTGCTCCGAGCTCCCTCACTGTCATTCCCCGAATGCGGAAGGGGGGAACAAATTAAACAGGGAAAGAAAAGGAGGGGTAACGAAACGAAGAGGGAAAATTAAATAAAAAGAACTGGTTGCGAATGAAAGTGTACCGCGAGCTCGGAGCACGGCCACGCAGCGCGAACTGCACGCATACGGGGAGCGGCTGCAGCACGACGGGAACCGCACGGAGAGCCGCCAGCAGCCCCGCACCCTACGAGCCCCGGCGGACCGATAGACGGATAGACGGTCGGACTGACAGGCATACAGCCGGACTGACAGCCGGACTGACAGACAGCCGGACCCGCGGAGCAGCCCGACACCCCGCTCCTGCTGCTGGACCTCCCTCCCGAGCGACCTTTCTGTATATATTGTTGAATTTTAGCTGTACATAATACTTTGTATGGTTTGGTCTCCTTTCATATCTAGAGTAAAAGCCACCAAGCGCCCGCCCGCCTCGCGTCTCTCTGCCCCGCAGCCTGGCCCCTGCCCCGCGCCGGGGAGGGGGAAAGTCCGGGAGCCCCGCACAGCCGAGCCCGGGGGCAGCTCGTCCCGTCGCGGTGCCGTCCCTCCGCCGTTCCCCGCGCGGAGCGCCGTGCCGCCCCCGGCCCGGAGCCCTCCCGACGGCAGCACCCACCCCGCGGCGGGCAGAGCCCCGCAACGCCGGACAACCGCTGCGGGAAGCGGCGGCCGCGGGGCCGAGAGAGCCCACGGAGCGCTCCGTCTAATGACAGCTACACACAGGCGTGCAACGGACACTCACTGTAATTAGACACAAAGCAAAGACTACTTACCCAGAGACCCCGTTTGGGGGGTGGTGTGTTTTGGGTTTTTTTTTTTTTTTTTGGTTTGGTTTGGTTTTTTTGCTTGGTTTTTTTTTTTTTTTTTTTTTTTTTTTTTTTTTTTGGATCGACATCCCCGCTCCGTCAGTCTTCGGAGTGCTTTAGAGCCGCTCGGTCCTGTCATTTCCTACCATTCGCATTGTTACAGTAGGAAAAAGGTTTTCTTTTCTTTTTTTCCCCTTCCCACTGTGAAACTTTGGGTTCAGAGCTCCCCAGGATCAGCCCCGAACAAAGCCTCCAGCTGCAGCGCCATCCAATTTGAGGCAGACATTGGGGACAATTTAAGGTTTTTATCCACAAGAAGGTTTTTTTTCCATTCTCTTAAATGCAGCCATAATTAGAGTAATTTTTCATGTAGCCCGCTGATTACAGCGTTTTTACCGTCAAAGATAATTACCTGTAATTTTCTTCCACTTTTAATACTAAAAAGCCATCTTTATTTAGATTCGGGAACAGGAAAGGCGAAACAAAAGAGGAAAATTATTCTGTTATTCATACACAAATTGCAGAGACGTAGGGCCTAAAATTGAAAATTAACCCAAATTATAATGCTGAAAAGAATGGAAGAGGCTTCAGCGGTACAGCTGCGAGCGGGGCTCCCCGCATTATTCAAATGACACCGGCGGCGGCCCCGAGTGCGGGCCGAGGGGGGAGCGCGGCCTTCGCGCCGGGTGCGCTGAGCTGGGCCGGGCCGAACCGGGCCGGGTCGGGTCGAGTCGGTTTTAACCCTTCCGTCGCCGCCCCGAGCGGGCGCTGCGGGCCGCGGGGAAGCCTCCTCCCCGCACCCCCACAACCTCCCGCGAGGGCAGGATCCGGGGAAAGCCAGACGGCGAACGAGCAAAGGAGTAATAAAAAAGAGCCCGGTGAGAGTAACGCGGTGGGAGAAGCGGCACGGGCAGGCCGCTCCGCCGGCGGGATGGGCGGCGAGTGACAGCGGGGGCAGAGCCGCGTCCCACCCGCCGACTCTCATGAAACAGCGGCATCTATGGACCGAGCGGCAGCACGCCCGCCCGCCCGCATCCCGGCCCCCGCTTGGCCGCCGCCCGCCGCAGGCGCTGCGCGGTGCCCCGCCGCCGCCCTCCCGCCCGGCCCCGCCGCCCCGCGGATGTGCGCGCTGTTCCCTCCGCGCGCGGCTGCGGAGAGCGGAGGCGCGACGCCGGGGGACCGCGCAGGGAGCGGCGGCGGAGCCCCGGGGGGAGGCGGGGAAGAGGCGCGGAGCGACCCGGAGCGCGGAGCCCCACACTTACCGTGCCCGGTGGGTCCGGCAAGGCGCGGGGCTGCGCGCGTACACCGAGCCCGAGCGGTGCGGGGTATTTTTCTGCGGCTCAGGGCAGAAGCGCTTTCTCTATATTCGTGGTTGAGTGAGCACATCCAGGTGTGAAATTGTTTGCACACCCCGGCACCTCTTATATTGCCAGCAAAATTAGCTGTTATTACTGTCACTGTTTAGTGATGGTTAGCTTGATAAAAAAAACGGCTGTAATCAAGACCTGGCGCATCTTTGCAAATTACAGATAATTGTAAACGTCCAGATTATGATAATAGCATCCTAATCCAGCCCGCGATGTAATTATTACGGAGTGTTACATCTGAAACTGTCCAGTAGGGCTCATTCAGCCATTATTCAGACCCTATTTTTGCACTGCAAATGGGTTGCTGAGTTGAAAATGTACGATTGTAATTTCGCGGGGCACTCAATGAGTAATGGTATAGGGAGAGAGAAACACAAAAGTGAAACGCGAACGGGAGCGATCAAATCAAACTCCGAAGGACAAAAGAGTGTTTTATTCCGAGGGAACGAGAGGAGCGGGAATTAAGAAAGGAGCGAATCAGCGCTGCGCGGCGGTGCGGGGCCCGGGGGGAGCGGCGCGGGGCGCTGACGGGCGCCTGGGGGCGATGCGCGGGGCGATGCGGCGGGTCCCGGCCCCGCACTGCGGCTCTGCCCGCCGCCCGCGGCCGGCTGCGGGTACCGTGCATCCCCCGCCGAGGTGCGGAGCGGCCTTCCGCGCTGCCCCGCACCCCTGCAGCAGCAGCAGCAGGCAGAGGTCCTTAGGGAAATTAGCGCGCAACCTGCTAATTGTCATTAATTAAGCTCAAAGAGCCCGGCTAACAGGGCTACCTGCGGCTCGCGGGGTTCGCGCGTGGGGATGGTTCCCTTTCGCCTCCCGATGCGCTTTTGTGAACCCCAGGGACGGTGGGCGCAGGGCCGCATGTGGATGGAGGCTCCAATGGGGACCGGGGAGCGGCGGCTCTTGCAGCGCGGGGCCTTCCTTCGAGCGGGGATGGATGGAAGCGGTGCGAAGGAAAGGGGAGGTGTGGTCCACGGGCAGCGCGAGCCCTGCAAAGGCGCTGTGTGGCGTGCATCGAGGAGAGAGCAGAGGTTTCTCGGTGCGGAGGGTTGCCTGACCGGGGACGGGCAGAGGATCCAGAGCCCGGGGAGTCCGCGCTCAGGCAGCCCCCCACCAGGCAGAGCGACGGCAGCGGGCGGGCGGCTGCGGGCCCGCACCTGGGAGGGAAAGTACGCGGCCGGGGGCTGGGAGTGGAGCGCGGCCCCGTGGGCACGCAAACACCGGGGGAGGGCAGGGGCTCGGCCCCCGCCGCCGTGTGAGGGGGCTTTGCGCGGAACGAAGGGCAGCGTCGAGGTTGGAACACAGGTTCTTCCCCCCCCCCCCCCAAAAAAAAAAAAGCAGAGTGGAAGGGCGGCTCCGTGCGAGCTCTGCGGTTCCATTTCCACAGCCCCCGCCGACCCCTCGGGCAGGTCACTGCCCCGCTGCGGGCGGCCGCTCCGAGAGCTGAGAGTAAGAAAGGGGGGTTCCCTCCGCCCCGACTTTCCCGAAGCAACCCATCTCCATCCTACAGCCACCCCCACAACCACCTCGGTGTATCAATCGCGTGGCACAAATCACGGGTATCTGTAATCGCTGCCACATGCGCGGTGCCCCCGGGGCGGGCATGGAACGGGGATGGAGCGGACACGGAGTGGGCATGGATGGGGAGAGAGGGCGAGAAGTGCCCGCGGAGCCGCGCTGCGGGTGGGGAGACACGGGGTTGGGAGAGGGAGGCCGTTCCGTGCCAAGGGGGGGGCAGAGGTGGTGGGGGAGTGGAGCAGGGATCCATGGGGAGGCTTTTCCATGGTGCCTATGGCTGTGTGTGTGTGTCTGACTGTGTGTGTGAGACTGTGTATGTGTGTCTGTGTGTGTCTGTGTCAGGCCCTGCGGCTCAGCCCTGGAGCCGCTCGGCACCCACAGGAATGCGGCTCCTCTCGGCTCCCCGAGCTGCCCCAGCTCCTCATGGAAGTGGCCGCCAGGAAAAGAGAAGGGCGGGGAAGAGAGAGCGAGGGGAAAAAGAGAAAAAAAAAAAGAAAAAGAAAAAAAGAAAAGAAAAGAAAAATTAAGCAACAACAAAAAAACCCAACCCAACCAGCAATCCGTCGTGCCCAAAGAGAGCGTCAGACAAAGGACACTTCATCCCATCCCGTCTTCCATCCCCTTCACGGGTTTTCTCCGGCCGCCGCCAGGCCCCGGGACAGGCGCCGGGCACAGGGCACAGGGCACAGAGCACAGAACACAGAGCACAGGGCACAGCAGCATCCCCGCCGGCGCTGGGCTGCGCACCTCGCGGGCAGAGGGGCAGCGGCCGGGCGCGGTGCGATTCCCAGCCAGGGCCTCTGCCCGGGGCACAGTGCCGGCGCTCCCAGCGCTGCCGCCGCCCCCGGGCTCCCGGTGGGGGAGGGAAAGAGCGAGCGCGGAGGGACCGGGGGGGAGAGACCGACCCGGGTCTGCTACCTCGGGGGCCGGGGCGAGAAATCTCGGGGAAAAAAGGGGAAGTTCTGGCTACAGGTTCCAAACAGAACAGTAATAATGAAAAGAATACTGCTTGACTAAAGCTAAACAGGAGGAAGAAAATAAAAAAGTCGGGATTTTTTTTTTTTTCATTTAATTCGATTTTTTTTGAAGCAGATGGAATTTGGCCGAAGAGACAAAGCCGAGCGGCTCGACAGTCGCTCCCTATAAATCCTAAAGCCGGGACCGCCCGCAGCGCCCCGGGAAGTCCTGCCCCGCCGCACCGCTCCCGGCTCGCGGCCCCCGGCCTCGCCGCACGGCCGCCTTCCCGTTGCGCGCCACGGACCGGGCACAGCACGGCGGGGATCCTCCCTCGGCCCCGCCGCGCCCGGCATCGGGATGTCGCCGCGCATCCCGGCTGTCCTCCATCTTTCCGCCGCCGCCATCCCACCCCGCGGGGCCCGGGGATGTCCCGCCCCGCGCACGCAGATACAGCGGTGAGAATCCCTGCGATGGAGGAACCCGCAGGAACGCGGTGAGCGAGGCCCTCGTTTTGCCCTTCTCTCCCCTCCGGCCCCGCAAAGTGCCTCTCCGTCCGCATCTGGGGCTTTTTTTTTTTTTTTTTTTTTTTTTTCCAGAAGGGGTGATATTTGGGAACGCTTCTCGTGGTCGAAATAATTTTATTTTATTCAGAATATACAGTTTAATTCCTCTATCTACAGTTATTTACAAGGGTTAAAATAACATTGAAAAAAAGTCTCTGGAAAAGTTGAGGTCATAGATTTCAAGGCACCATTGACAGTGTCCACAGCTGAGCCGAAAAACGTCCGCACGGTATAAAAAAGGGTTCCTTTGAAATGCAATAAGTTACATGCACAAGCTTTACACATTTTAACCTTTTTGTTGTTGTTGTTGTCGTTTGTTTCGCTTCCCTTTAAGAATCCCCCATACGCATTCCTTTCCTTATTATTCCTTAACAGTAAAACACAGGAGTCCAGGGAGCGGAATACAAAAGAAGCAGAAGGGTTCGGCCCTCAGTAGATCGTCCCGGAGGGCAGAGCCAAGGGGTGCTGTAGGGAGCCGTGGGGCTGCAGGTGGGAGCCGAGGGGGCTGGCGGCGGGGTACCAGGCCGAGGGGCTCTCCAGGTAGCTGCCGGGGGACGGGTTGGCGGCGGGCGGGTGCCCGTGCCCGTGGTGGCCGAGGGAACGCGATGAGCCCTGAGGTTCCCACACCGCCGGCGACTGCGGGGAGTTGCAGGCCATGGGGTCGCTGGAGCTGGGGCTGTGCTCCGGGGGCATCTCCCCGTTCTTCATGATCTTCTTGATCTTGGACCTTTTGTTCTGGAACCAGATTTTCACCTGCGAGAGGGGGAGAGCGGAGGGAAACCCACACGGTCAGGACCGGGCGCGGGCAGCAGAGATCGCAGCGGGACCCCCCCGCCCCGCCCCGCCTCGCAGCGCCCCGAGCCGCGTACCTGCGTCTGCGTGAGTCCCAGCGAGGCGGCCAGCTCGGCCCGCTCGGGCAGGGCGAGGTACTGGGTCTTCTGGAACCTCCTCTGCAACGCCGCCAGCTGAAAGCTGGAATAAATAGTCCGCGGTTTGCGCACTTTCTTTGGCTTGCCGTTCACCATCCTCACCTCGGGCTCCGCCACCTCCTTCTCTGCACGGGCGCAAGGGCGGGAGAGAGACACACACGCAGACGTTAAGGCGCGGGCCGGGCGGCGGCGCCGTCCCGACGGGCCCCCGCGGCTCCCCCCGGGCCGCCCGCGCCGGGGGCCGCTCCCTCCCTGCCCGCCGGGCTCCCCGCAGGGAGGGCGCTGCGGGAGCCCCACGCGCGGCCCCGGCTCCCCGTGTTCCGCCGGGAGGGAGGGCAGGGGAAGGGAAGGGAAGGGAAGGGAAGGGAAGGGAAGGGAAGGGAAGGGAAGGGAAGGGAAGGGAAGGGAAGGGAAGGGAAGGGAAGGGAAGGGAAGGGAAGGGAAGGGAAGGGCCCGACCCGGCCCGGCCGGCGCTCGCTCCTCCGCACCGCTCCGGCACCGCACCGCGTCCAGAGCTCCGCCGCGGCCGCTCTCGTCCCGAACCAAGCGCCGAGCGCTCGGCTTGCTCTCGTTATTTCCTTACTTCTTTACCTCCACCTATCCTCCTTTGTATTTCTTAATATATCTTTTCTTACAAAGAGGCAACGCAGAGCGCTGGCACAACCCCCCGACCCCGCTCCGCTCCCCCCCTCCCCGAACGGGGACGGCAGCTCTTCTCGCCTCCGCAGCGCACCACGAGCCGGCCGTGCTCCCGTCCCGCGGAGGGGGAAGGCAGCAGCGGGGCCCGGTTGAGGCTGACCGACGGCCGCCTCTCCCCGGAGCCCTTTCCGACGGGGTTTGAGCTGGGAAAAGTGGACGCGGGGTTCCACTTTTAAAAATTTTTCTTTCTTTCTTTCTTAATTTTCAAAGGTTTCTTTATTTTTTTTGTTCGTTTATTATTTTCTATCGTTCATTTATTATTATTTTTCTATTTTCCTCGCGGCCGCGGAAGCCCCGTCCCCGCGTCCCTCACCCCGCTCTCACCTGGTTGCCCCGCGGAGCTTTGCCCGCGGCCGTAGGCGCCTCCGTACTGGTGGTAGGGGCTGCCGTAGCCGTAGTCCGCGTAGGCTTTGGCGGGGTAGGTGCCGGCGGAGCCGTTCATGCCGTACTGGTACTGGTAGGGGTTGAGCGCTTTGCCGTAGGAAGCCGAGGTAGGCGAGCAGTAGCCGTGCGGGGCCGCCCCCGTCGGGCTGTAGTAGTCGGAATCCGTAGCCGAGGACTCGGGTAAAGTGGGAGATTCCTGGGACGGGTGGTGCATGGCTGCGGCGCTCTGGAAAGGCGGCTGGAAGTCGGAGGACCTGATGTTGGGGACCCTTCTGTCAAACACTGCTGTCATAGCGCGGATCGCCGGGCTCAGGCGGACATGGCCGGGGGAGGCGGCTCAGCGCGGCGGCTGCGGCAGACTGCTGGCTGGGGCGCAGCATAGGCTTGGTTAAATCCTTAATTGCGCTCTTACGCACAGCAGGGTGGATCGGGTTCCATTGGCCAGAGCAATCGGGAGCAGCGACACCCTAACTCGTCCAACTAGTTTAGCACAACAAAGCTTTGGCTTTAAAAAAAAAAAAAAAAAAAAAAAAAAGGGGGGGGGGGGAAGTCCCATTCAAGCTCTTTTCAAGTGAATACCGACAGCTACGTCCTAACCGTACGGCGGTGACCGAACGGCTTCGAGATGGAGAACGTCCCACGGAACCCCCCGGCCTCCCACGAATGCTCCGGTCCCCTCGCAGCACTATGCTCGGGGGCCTGGGGGGGTCCGTGAAGCTCCAGGAGCGTTTTCGTGTTTATGAAAGCTCCCAATTCGCATTGAAACACACGAAGAGGGGAGAGCGAGGGGGGGTTCGGGGGGAAATCTGTGCGCTGTCATAAATTCCAGGGCACTGCACTCCGACACGTCCGGGCAGGACGGTGCCGTCTGAGCGCGGGGAGGAGAGGAGCTGGGATTTGGGATTTGGGGACTGGAACAGCAGCACCAAAACTTTGCTCTTGTTCTATTCCGAGTCAAAGCAGAGAGAAAAGTGTTGGATATTCAAGTAAAAAAAGGAAAAATCCTCCAGATATAACCCCCCTCCCCCCAAATTATTTTTAAGGCATCCGCAGCCTCAGCAGTCCCATCCGAGACCACACAGCCCCCCGCACTCGCGAGCTTTCAGCCCCCCACGCCACCCGGCCCGAACCCGATTTTCCTGACTTTCCGCTGTTTTTTTCCCCAGCGGTTTTTATTTAACACATCCGGTGGGGAGAGCGCGTTTTCAGAAACAGCCGGCCCCTGCTTTCCTCCCCACAATGCCCGCTTTGTTCCCCACACACGCTCCCCGAGCCGCGCCGGGGCCCCGCGCCCGCTGCGCCATTTCGGGTCGGGCCGGGCCGGGCCGGGGGGCCCCGCGCTCACCCGCTCTCAGTCCCGGAGCGGAGCGCGGCTCGGCCGTGCCCGTGACAATAGCGCCACGCTGCGGCCGCGCGTGGGAGCGGCGCCGCGCTACCTGCGGCCCCCCCGCCCCGCCGCCGCCGCCCGTCCCCTCCGGGCCCAGACTGAGCGGCGGCGGCGGGCGCGGAGCCGGGCGGCCCCGCCAGCGCTGTCCCCGCAGGGCACGGAGAGCGGAGCGCGGGAGCCGCCGCCGGACAACGCGGCGATTGTTCCCGCCCGCGCCGGGGAGATGCCGCGGAGGCGGCGCGGGGGAAGGCCGGGAGCGGGGCGCCGAGCCCCGGCCCCGAGTGGAGGGCTCGGAGCCCACCGCGGGACGGGGCCGGGCTGCGGGCTGTCCCTCGGCACCGCCCTTCCCGTGGCGGCGTGGGAGCGCCCCGCGGCGCGGTGCCCCCCGCCTGGGAACCCGAATGGTTCTCGGAGCGTTTTCGTCCCCGCGCCCCTCGGGGCTTTGTTTGCAGCCAGCGAGCGAAGTATTTCAGATGAAGCCTCTCAGACTTTTGGATGCAATCTTTCAATTGTTCAGAGAAAAATCTTTTACTTTCTGGAGAAAATATTCTAGCTCGGGCACAAAGTTTTGCTGGAAACTGTATTTCCATGGAAATTGCTGGCAAAGAATGAAAGGAATTCCCCCCCCCTCCCCCTTAAAAAAAAAAAAAAAGAAAAAAAAGAAAAAAGGAAAAAAAAAAAAAACCCTCCACAGTGGAAACATGGATTAACTCATGTTTTACAGCAGCAGAAAATGGAGATTTCCCAAGAATTTGGACAACGGAGGGCTTCCTTCCAGTGCACTGCTCCAGGCTTTGCGCTCTGTACCCAAGGGCAGTTCCAAAGCGGGGGGGGGGGGGGCAAAGGGGCTGAACGTCCTCGTGCCTTGCCTGAGGGTGGAAACAAATGCGGTCTGCTTCAAAGCAAAAATCTCGTCGTGTTCAGTGCAGGGAAGGGGCAGATGCACACGGCGATGAGGGGCAGTGAGTGCCAGTGTCACAGGGCTGTGGTGAAAGGAGAGAATGCAGGAAAGGATTTGGGGGGAAAAATAAAAGAGAACTGGGAGCAGGGAGGAGAAATAAACGTGGCAGAAAATCCAGGTCGAGTGTGAGACTTTCTGTTGGGGTTTCAGCAGCACTGTGGGGTCAGGAAGGAAGGGGCACTCAGGTACTCTGGCACTCTGAGGACAGGATCTGTTGGGCTCCTGTGTTCCCCTTCCCTGCCCTGAAGGCAGATCACTTTCTGCCACCCGGGCATGGCTGCTGCTGGGTGTATGTGGTCTGGGCTCGCTGGGCTCAGCCTGCCCCAAACCTTATGCTGCACAGAAAAACCGTGGCCTAGGAATCCTTAGTTCCGACAGAACTGGAATTTGCCCTTTAACAGACTCTGTGAAAGTTGTGTTTGTGACTGGCCCGGGTGCTGACATAAGGAGCTCATGCTCCCACCTGCTTTCCCCAAATGGCAGTTCAGCTCAGCACACACAGGCCCTTTTTTATGGGAAAGCAGACATCATCTGGGCTGGGCGGCAAGGCGAGGCCCATCCAGAGGCCCCTTCCCACCTCCAGCCCTTGTCTCACACCATGGAGTAAGGCCACTGACCTCTCTGAGGCCATGGAGGCCAGTGGGGAAGCTCCCAAGATGATGCTTGCATTGGCTGCATTTTCAGAGCTGCTGTGGGGCTGCTGGGGGCTGTCTGGCCTAGGCCTGGCATGGCCATGAAGAGTGAGAGGATGAGCAGAGGGGGACTGAAGAGCTGCCTGCAGCTCCAAGGCCTGCAGGAGGAAGGACTCCAGGAAATCCGGCATCCTGCGGGGATGGACAGCTGGGCTGGGTGACTGCAATGATCTTTTCAGGCCTGAAAATTTATTGCGGCAGCTTTCAGCTCCGGGCAGCCGCAGGCAGTTACCCCTTGAGGAGGAGGAGGGCTGATTCATCTCGCTCTGCTTATTCTCGCCGCCTGTCACTTCTCCTTCAGCCATAACTCACTCCTCGGCCTCAGACAGGAGCAGGGCTGCTGCTCTGTGGGACTTCAGATGGTTAGATAAATCCCTTTGCATCCCGGTGCCGTAGGAATGCTTTCCCAGGTCACCGACATGCCCGTTAAAAGATGAGTGATCAAAGCACCCAAGCTTCCCAGGGCTGCCATCCCTTTCGCTCTGCTGTCGGTGGAGTAGAGCAGGGCACGTTTGCTGGCAGAAGGCTTTTGAAAGGGCCACAGCTCATGGATCTCCCCTTGAAACCTCGGGAGTGAAGCTTACTGTTGTCATTTTGTTCTTTTCATAAGTCTCTAATACCTTGTTATCCTGCAGAGGTCGACCAAACTTTTATAGTTTAGACCTGGACAGAACTGGGGATGATGGCAGTGTTTGGCAAAGCTCTCAGGATGTTTAGTGCTAGATTCAAAGGCAATCAGCACAAATCAGGCAGCATTAAAGCCTACAAATCGATGCAGTGATAAAACACAGCAGTGAGACTGCTCAGAAGGCGAGTGTGAGAAGTAGCATTCAACAAGGAGTCAGGACACCTTGCAGGTTAAAGATCAAAACAGCAAAATCACATCTCTTTTCGTGCCTCTCCTACTCAGTCTTTTTTTTTTTTTTAAATAATGAATACATACAAGACTTTCCCTGTGATTGCAGTTTCAGTGCTATATTATTTCATTTCATCTCCTTCCATGGCTTATCCATCCCTCACTGAAATGTGTGCTGCCATAATCTGAATGCTGTCTCCTCAGGAAGCACAGGGAGCCTTTCCCTTTGCCTGTAGCTGGGAGCAGCCCTGCAGGGACACTGCCTGTCAGTGCGGTGCTCAGTGCAGAGCTCGTGCTGCCTGCTCTAGGGGCTCAGGAAGGGCACTGCCGTTGCCATAAGCACAGTGGAAAAGACTTTCTCTCCCTGCCTGAATTACATCTTTGTCCCTGTAAGAGGCCCTGCTGGAAGAAACATCAGGATGCTCTGCTTTAACACTCGTTTTACATTCTTGTGAAGATGTTCATTTATTGGAAAAACGGAGGTTATTTTCTTCTTCAGCTCGGATTTCTTCATCACAACGCTCTCTAGCTGGTGACTGAAAAATAGCTCTTGGGGCTGTGTCATTTGTGCTTCTGTGAGCCCTCTAGTTCTTTTATTATTAGGAAAATGCCTTGGCATGGGACAGAGAAATAAGGTATTTTTCTTAAGAATCACTCCCTATTTTAAGGCAGGCAAGTGCTGCGCGGTAAAATACCACCTGGATGAACACCTACAGAAGGATTTTCATGAAAAACCTTTAGCTGAAAATGCTTTTGGACAAGGAATGGGACACATTTTATCTTTTTTTCTTTCCTCTTACTAAAAGGGTAAATCAACCTTTGGAAAAAAAAACAAAGGGTTATGGTGGCTTCCTTCTGACACATACTTTCTCATGGAGATGGACTGCTTCTCCAGGTCAGGTCTTTGGAGCAAGCACATAATAGAAGAACAACGCAGAAATTAGTAGATAAGGTTGTATGGCTTATTTTGAGCAAATGACTTCTGTGCTCATTTCTGGCCTTCAAATTTGTGTAGTTTTTAGTAACATTTTCACCAGTTTTCTGAAAAAATGCACTTTTTTTTCTTTTTTTTTTCTCATATGCTGCCACAAGAGTCATGCATGGTTAATGTGACATTGCTCTGACTGCAGACTCCCTCAGTCACAATGGGCATGTGATGATGCCTACATTTGTTTTTGGGACTTGCCATCTCTTGAAGAGCTGTTGGTGAACACTAGGGCTCTTTACAAGAAGGTGTAAGGAAGGTGGGGAACCTGCCTGCTGGTGAGAGTTACCTGTCATGACCAACAGAGCTCCTCCAAGTTCCACTAAAGCCAACAGGAGAACTGCTGGCTTTAGCAGGCCATCTCTCCCGGGTTATCCTGGGCTTTGCTGCAGTGTTACACAAGGGCCAGCAATTCCCCTTTCTGGTTTTGGAAGAGCAGTTGGATAGTGTGCAGCAGTTATGAAGGGAGACAGTCACCTCACAACAATTCTGGGCAACACAGTGAGGGTTCTGGGCCGAGTGAAAGGAGGGTGCAGTGTGATCCAAGGACCTGCTGGTGCCAGCGTGAGGCTTCCCAGCTGCATTCAGCAAAACTTCAGGAGTCCTTTGTGTTCTCAAAATCTTGGTATAAAAACTGGACACTTCTAAGACCAGATCGGCCAGGATGTTGTTAGCGTTACCTTCCACAGAGTTTCAGGGGGGAGAGTTGTAGGCTTTTACGGGCAAAGTTTGCACTGAGGATCTCTACCAAAGCCTGGTGCTTCTTTTGGTGTGCTATTGGTGGCGGGAGAGTGGTTTCGGGGGGAGCAGAGCTCCCTGTTGGGTGCTCAGCATTAACTTCTGGAAGTCAAAATAAAAGTGACAATCACTGACTTCTGCACATTTTGTGTTTGTAATCATAGAATCATAGAATGATAGAATGGTTTGAGTTGGAGGAGACCATTAAGATCATCTTGTTCCAACCTCTCACTAGACCAGGTTGCTCAAAGCCCCATCCAGCCTGGCCTTGAATGCTTCCAAGGGAAGGGACATCCACAGCCTTGCTGGGCAACATGTTCCAGTGTCTCACCAGCCCCACAGTAAAGAATTTATTCCTAATATCTAGTCTAAATTGTTACATTATAGTGCTGTTTACTCATCCAATATAAGCCCGGTGCTCTCGGCACATACAATGTGTGTGCTCCGAATTCTTTGCAAAGCAGAATTTACATGCCACAGAAGAAAACACTTCAGCCTCATTTGAATAGGAAATAAAAGAGATTGCATTACTCTATTTCTTTGTAAGCTGAAAAAAATAAATAAAAGGCATTGTCCTCTTTCAGAGTTCAGATTTCATTTTCTTCAGATGAAGTCGTGGTGGCTAGATTTACAAAAACTCTATTCTTTGTTTTTTTTTTTTTTTTTTTTTTTTTTTTTTTTTTTTTTTTCACAGATCTGCAAATTTCCTATCTTTAAAGAGTTTGCACAGAGTCTGAGAGGAAACAATAGAAACAAAAATCTTCAAGCCAGAAACTCCAAGCTGGCATGAAAGCGGCAGGAACAAGACTTGAACACTCCTTAATGCCAGCACAACCACCGGTTTATTTCTAAATTCCCTTTTCTCTGAAATTCTGTGCTTTATTTATCATGGCAAAACAGAGCGCAAAGCATAAAACGCACTTCTGAAGATTTTCTTGGACTCTTTAGAGCTACATCTGAAGACACATAAACTGTAATAGAAAACATACACAGCATTATTATTGTGTTTTACATTTTGGCATTTTTGCAAACTTCCATAATTATGTCATTTTAGTACATTAAAACAAACAGCAAGGAAATAGAAAATACTTCTTCCACAGCTGTGTTTACTACCTTAAATGTGTTTTTTTTCTCAACTAGGCAACCAGTCTGAGATAAGAGGTTTCCCTGCTGTGTAACACAGCATAATCAGGAGCACGCACAGTACCCACCTGGAGTATTCCAACTACAAGAGCAGTGGAAAATTAAAGCAAGAGAATGGAATAGTCAATAGCTTTTTCCAGTGAGACACATTTGACATAGTAATAGACTTACTTTTTAAATATATGAGTGTGCAGAAGACCTCTGAGCATTCATTTCAGTGAAAATCTTGTTTATAGAAGGAAAACAAGAATATTCAACCTTCCCTAAACAAATCCAGGTTTTAATTGAGAAGCTTTAAAATGCATTTAGCCATAATGTGAAATATTATTTTGCACTTTCTTTACTGCTTTTGGGAGCAAATTTCACACAAATGAAAGCTTAATAATTTATTCCAATCAAATGATTGTATTTTGTCAGAACTGCAGATATCTGAAAGATATTACCTAGTCAAAATCCACACCAACCTCAAAAATTTCCTGAGGAGGTTTAATCTGCTTGAATGTCTTCTTAGAAATAAATTGAAGTTTTTCCTAACACCATTTCTAGAGCGCAGTCAGGTAAAAAAAATCACTGTAGAGCAGGGTAGGGTTAAAAAATCATTGTAGAAAAATCACTTGAAATTATTGATGTGACTTTCAATTTTCAGCCATTGGTGATAAGAGATCACTACTTTTAAAGCGGTTTGGGCAGTCTGGGTAGGATTTTGTTTCAATGGAAAGTCTAATGGATCTTTAAAAAACTTATTTGGCATGATCACTCAGTATTTATTCAGTGTTGCAGAATTTAGCAACAGTGATGGGCTTTTTAGATCATATAAAACATACATTTTTCTTGACTTGAAATTAAGTGTTGTACTTCAGCTTTGACTTTTCTTTAAGGTCTTCAGTTCTGTATAAAGGAAATGTAAAACACTTTACAATCGCAGAATGAAAATATGTTTTGAAATATCAGTGTGGAGTTCTTAGACTTCCATATTGTTTTGTCTCATGAACAGTTGAAGAAAAATCCTCTCTAGTAAAGTCATGGACTATCTTACACTGACCAAGTTTACAGATTTTGTTAAAAGACAACTTTGTATGAAAATAACTCATCTAAACCCACTTTGTTATTTAAACTTGGCTCTGGAGAAGAGAGTGTGAGCCCCTAAAGCAGATAGGAGCTTTCAGAAATTCCTCCAATCAACTGAAACATTAGGCAACTTTTTCTTTTTCTTTTTCTTTTTCTTTTTCTTTTTCTTTTTCTTTTTCTTTTTCTTTTTCTTCTTCTTTTTCTTTTTCTTTTTCTTTTTCTTTTTCTTTTTCTTTTTCTTTTTCTTTTTCTTTTTCTTTTTCTTTTTCTTTTTCTTTTTCTTTTTCTTTTTCTTTTTCTTTTTCTTTTTCTTTTTCTTTTTTCTTTTCTTTCTTTCTTTCTTTTTTCTTTTTCTTTTTTTTTTTTTTTGAGAAGGTTGTACCCTTGAGCATCAATATAGGCTGTTACAACTTCTCAGCAAGTTTCATTAACACAGAGTGCAGCTCACCTAAATTTGTCACCCAAAAGTCAAGTCCCAGCTCTGAGCACAGACGCTCTGCTCCCATGGTTGAGGTGGAGAAAAATAAATGTGTTGAGGGGAATCACAGTATCATAGAATCACCAAGGCAGGAAAAGACATCCAAGATCATCCAGTCTAACCATCCACCTACCACCAATATTTCCCACTCACCATGTCCCTCAGTACAACATCTAAATGTTTCTTGGTCGGTGACTCTCCTTCCTTCCTGGGCAGCTCATTCCAGTGCCTGACCACTGTTTCGGAGAAGCTTTTCCAAACATCCAACCTGAATCTTCCCTGGCACTTGAGGCCATTCCTTCTGGTCCTATCACTACTTTCATGGGAGAAGAGACCAATGTCCATCTTGCCACAACTTCCTTTCAGGCACTTGTAGAAAGCTCTATGGTCTCATTCTCAAGACTAAACAATGCTGGCTCTCTCAGTCACGCCTCATAAGGAAGACTTGTGCTTTCCTGGGAGAGGCATCACGAGGCAGCTGTGTATCTACTGCTGACACCAAGAACGTTGTCAACTGTTTAGGATGCCCGTGGATGCTGTTGTAAACACAGTCCGAGTGCTAACATTATGGCTGCATTCCTGCGAACTATTTAATTTGAATGTGACCAGTTGCAAAATATAGATCCTTTCTCAGAGGGTGTTGGAGTTTTTTGGGACTTGTTACCACCATGAAGCAGAACAAATAGACAGGGGAATGGACCTTAACTCTTTATCTGGGAGAGTGTGGCAGCACTGTGGTGTGTATTTCCTCAGGGAAGATCACCAAAGGGGGATTTTCTTCTTCCTTCTCTCAAAGGAGCAGTGCCCGTTTCTTTAAGTGAACAACGAAACAATCCTTCCTATTCCATTTTGGAAGAAACATGGAGTTATGACTACTTAAAAACCACTTTGTACCACACAAAGCAGCGTTGTACTCACAGAGATATTTATAGAGGAAATTAACACAACTTCTCGATAAATCTGTTGGATTAAAAAGTGATGTGGCTGGCAAACGCAGGTTCCCTTTTAAGCTGTTTGAGAATTTCTGTCATAACAAACATTGTCCCCAAATGGTGGCACCCTTTCCTCTAGCAAATTTTTGAGCGATGCTGGAACACACTCTGCTATGATTCCCTTTCATTTCTGACATCGTTATGTCATTTTGTGGATTTGCGCTGACAGCATTTCATTTCGACATCATTATAGCATCTCAGCTGACTTTCCACACTGAGCACACCATGAGAGTTTTGTGATGAGACTATACTAAAAACAGGTAGAATAAGTAGGTTATTAACTCTATTGAAAAAAATTACACAGCTGAAAATAATTGTTACACATGAACACAAGTGGGTTTCCTGCTTAATTTTTTTGCAAAGTTTGATTCTTTTTCTTTTTTTCTTTAATAGCCAAAAGATTGAGAATAAATTAAAGCTAGCCGTGAGCTGGGGAGTGCAGAGCGTGCCATGACAGAGGGAAATAATGGGGGAAAAACAAGAAAAGCTAACAAAAAAAGTTGTAAATTAATCCATCTCTTTTTACGCCTCCCTGTGCCATATCTTACAGATCCATCAACTCACAAGCCAGGATGTGCAGTGAGTGCTCTGCACAGATGTTGGGAAGAATTTCTTCTCGGAATGTGTGTTTATTCATTGGAATAGGCTGCTCAGGGAAGTGGTGGAGTCACCATCCCTGGACATGTTCAAGAAACCTGTAGATGTGGCACTGAGTGTTCATTGGATGTGGTGGGGATGGGTTGATGTTTGGACTAAGTGATCTTAGTGGTCTTTTCCAACCTTAATGCTGTGATTCTACCTCTGAAGGATCACTGGGTGCCCAGGCCCCTGTGAGGTTATCATGCCAGTCCCACCTGAGATGCTCTTGCAGAGAAAACCTGGGCTGTACCAAAATGTTCAAAGTTCAGAAAGTGTCTGTAAGATCACACTTCCATCAGGGAGATGCTTTAATCATACTATTACATTTTAATTATATCATCATGTACTAGTGGGTTTTTTTTTTTTTTTCTTTTTAAATTTGTATTGGCGAGGATATCCAGGGCATGCTTAAGAAATAAAATAAGTCAGCAGCATTATTCCATGTCATTTTACATTAGTGATCCTGTGTTGGTTACTGCATTTGGTGCAACAAGTAAGGCCAGTCATTTCTTCGAGGCCTTTTACAGGACTGTTCTAGTATCTGTATTGTGTAAGTACCATACCAATCTTGGTAACAGTTTTCCTAGGGTGAAATGGGATAATGAATAGCACTACCTCCCCTCTCTGAGATGGAAAGATGAGGCAGAGGAGGCTTGCTGGAGGCCAGATGCACGTTGGCTCCTTGGGCTCCCACACCCATCCAGCTGGGGCACTCACTGCTGTCTGCTCTTTGTGAGTGTCCTTGGGCAGAGAGAAAACATCTTCCCCTTTAGGTTTGAGTGTATGTTTGACATCACCACACCGCAATGAAGTAGCAGTTTGCCAGAAAATAGTGTGTAACTGAAAATGGGAAAGTTCCTTATATGCTAGCCATGCCTGATGAGTGGGACAGGGAACAGCAGAGAGAGGACTTGGATGGAGGAGCAGGGAGCTGGAATACAGCCTTTCAGGGCTGTAGCTGCAAATTTCTTATTTCATATTTGGGAACAAATAACACTAAATTGTCTCACTGAGATGAGAAACACCAACTAAATGTGTAGGTGCACAGGGGCAGCACTGGAAGCTCTGCAGACCAAGCGCAGGGCTTCTTCTGCATGCCTCAGCCAGCAAGCAGCAGCCATCCATGACATGGATGTGGGAAACGGGAATGTCTCCTGCAGCTTGGCTGATGAGTAGTCACATATTTTGTCACAAGTGTCTTACTGCCTGCAAAAAGCGGCTGCAGAACTTCCAGGTCCTTTGGGAATCTTTCTGCACAGCCAAGGGCAGTCTTGGTGTCAGGACAGCCAAAGGTCTCTCAGTTGTAGTGTGCCTTGCAGCCAGATTGCGAACAGCTACAATTCATCCCTGTGCAAAAATCTCCCAGGCCAGAAACGGTTTGTGGTTTTTCCATGAACGAACAAGAGGGTGAACTGCTCTTCTTGTACTCCCTTAAGCAAGGGAAGAGTGGCCTTCATCACAGTAGTGTCCCAGGTTTTTCTTAAGATGGCAAAGCTCAAGCAGAGAGAGACCCCTAAGCCCCTGGGGTGCAGCTTGTCCTTTCCATCAGAGCACACTCCTCTTGGCTGCCTCACCCCAACACAGATGTGCTGCACCCGGACTTCAGAAATTCATGATTCATAGCTTAGCTTCAGCCCACTGCCAACCAGCACAGGATTTCCATTGACTTCACTCCCTTCTGCGGACGCCCTCAGGTTCTCAAATCACATTGCCAAAGGCCAGCTCTCCGTTGGAGCTGTCAAGGATGTCCCATGTCACTGCAACTGGTGGCACATTGCCAGTTGCTGCCATTTTGGGCATGGAAGTCACAAGCTAACTTCACCTTCTGTTTGCCTTGTGCTGCCTTTAACATGGAAAATGAGATTCTGTAATCGAGAATGTAGCTTTTAGATATCAAACACAGTTTAAGTTAATTAAGTTTGTGAAAAGATGGTTAAAATTAGAACTTACAATGATGTCTCCTGAGTTTTTGCTGATAAGAAATATGTCAGACTTTCTGGAAAACCCTACCTCTGGGATGGCTGCCAAGCGTTTGCTTCTCTATTGCTACCATATTTTGACCTCAAATGGAACTTTCTAATTACATCACAAATATTATTATATCATGCAAATTAGGAAGCTGTTAACATAGCCCAAGATAAAATAGCTGAAAAATAACAGGCTGCAGCCACTTCTCATTATGCTCTGAAGGTCTAGAAAGTTTTGAAGTACGGCTCCTCAATCCCGTCTCTTTGAATGTCAAAGAGCAGATGACCTCACAGCAAAGAAAGCTGGTTACCTAAGGAAGCTGGCTCATCCACGAGACACAATTTCTGCTCTCTTCTGCTGGCGTCCTTTGTCATAACATATTAACAGTGATTTGTGTCCTGCTGAGAAAGTTGTGTTTGTGTAACGCCATTGGAGCTCTGTTGGCTGAGACTGAAGGTATTCTGGCTAGTTAGTCACAGCTATCAAATGCTTGGAACTTCGTTTTCGCTCTTTTCTGGCTAAGCATCTTTGACAAATATTTTGCCTCGAGGTTGAAAAAGTCCTAAATAGTCAACAGCATTGTTTGCAGGACTGGACATGCATTTGCAGCCAGACGGGTGTGTGTGATGCGCTCCTGCAGTGGGGACACAATGACATCTGGTGGCCGCTGCGGGCTGGCAGCGGGGCTGGGGAACAACCAGCAGATCGGCCCCTGCGAGGAGAGGGGATGGCATCCCTTCGGGATGATGGGCAATAGGTTGGAATATCAGGGCGTAAATCAAGTAATACAATGGGAATTGTGAAACATAACATGTAAGATATTCTACTTACACATTATTTGTTTATTGTTATTTGGGAGCAAAAAACAGCAAACAAACAAACCATTGGCCAAATCCTCAGATGGTGAAAAGTTTCCCTATTGTCTTCAGAATTGGCTGTCAGATGAAAAAGAGTTAAAGCAACATATACTGGGTGTAACCACCAGAAATCCTCCAAGAACACCCAGTGTGAACAAATGCACCTCCTCCTCTGCTCCTGAAAAAGAAATACATGTAAGCACAGGTTTCTGACATCTCAACATGACCTGGTTACTGCACCATACTGCTGTCCATGCATTTTTTTCTGAACATGATGCAATCTCTGTAAGTCTTTTGCATAAAATTTTGCATAATCTACCACAAACACATGGTGCTCCAGTGCTAAGGTACTTCTTCTGCAAATAATGTTATTAATATAACTAAAGAAGGCAACCAAAACTTCTGTTTCTGAAAATGTGAATACTAGTAATAGGAGAGAGAACAGATTTCTCACTAGCTCTCACTTTCTATGTTCAAAGTTATTATTATTTGTCTTCTGTCAGCTCCTACAGTGTTAGTTCTGTTGCCTCACCAGGATGCAGCACCTTAGAAAATCCTCATACCTGCTTTCTAAAACCGGTAGGCTGTGCCAGTTTGGTACTATGGTACAATTTGGTACAATGGTACTAGAGTGAGAATGTGATACAGATACGGAATTGTCATAGCACCCAGAAGAGGACCACACTAAGCAGGAAAGAAGCTTTTGCTCCAGCTGACGGAGGCAAATCAATCCCAAGCTGAGGGATGCGGCAGGCACTAGATCCAGTCCAGAGCTGTACCAGTTTCCAGGTGGTGAGAAGACAAGCCAGTCTGTAGAAAAGTATTGTACACAGGAGCAAGAACAGTGAAGATGAGCACTGGGCTGGTATAAAGCTCTGCATCAAAAATAGTCACCCTGATCCAGGATGACTGGAGAACAGTTGTGTGTTGGTTTTAGTGGGAGACAAGAATGGGCTCAAGGTGGAGCATTACCTTGTAGCATTACCTACATTTGTGATACAAATGAGAAGACTGAGACTGTGCAAGTATTCTCTTCCTTACAGAGCAGAAAAAGGAATTTGAGCAGAGGGGTAGGGAACTGACCCTAATGTCACAACCCTACTGCTCAACAATGGGCTCTTCACAGTGCTGTTTTCAAGGAAGGAAAAAGAAAGAGGAGGGTTTGTGTGGAAGAGAAGACAGAAGGAGAAAAGGCAAAATGTGGAAAAGAAAAAAATGATAATGTGTAACAAGTTCAGTCTGCTATTATTAAAGGTTTGATATTCCTCAGAGCAACAAAACAGAAATCTGTGATAAAAAAAAAAAAAAAAAAGAAAGATCTGACATTCAAATATTACAGAAAGTTCTTTACCAGATCACACACAGCATATTTATCTTTCTGTACATCAGAATCAGACATCCCTGCAGGAGATGCAGGGGTGCTAATAATGGGACAACTGTGGGCTGAATTTCCATCCTCAGATCATTTCAGAGCATTAGAATGTGACATTTGGTTCCTGACTGCAGCATTCAGGATGCAGGATGAAACAGGAATGCATGCATTTGCTGAGCTGCTTGTTTGAGTGTGCCATCCTGGGCTTTGGATCTGAATGGCTATATTGTAAGGAGAGAAAAAAATCAAGAGCAAGAAAATGTTTTCCCTATTTTCTGACTTGTGCATGTTCTTTACAGAGAGCTACTGTGGGATATGAACTTTCATGTTAAACACAGTGACACCTAATAATGAATAAAAAAATAAATCAGATGCAGATTTCTGGGCTGCTGCCTTAAGTTATCGCAGCACCTACAACTTCAGTAAGTGTTCATGCATGTTACTGATTTTCTTGCTGCAGTAACTAAGCATGATGCAGCTTCAGAATAGTGACACTTGTGTCTCTGGCTAGTGCGAACACAAACCTGAAGACAACTCCTGCCTTCTACACTTGCAGGTTGGCACATGTGTGCATAAGTGCCCACGGGTATGCTCTGCATTGATTCTGGGTAATAATCAAACATTCTCCGAAGCCCACCTACTTATTGCCTTCCGGTGTCTGATTTCCATGTATGTTTCCCATGTACTTGGTTACATATGAACTGTCAAGAAAAAATATTTGTTCAGATAATAAATAGTTTTTTTTTTTTTTTCATACAAATAAAAAAAATCTGCTAAATCTCTTGACCAGCAAGAGGACACTCTGTGGTAGCCTATGCTCTCCCTCCAAAAAGAACTGCAGTGCTTGGGTTATTTGTTTTAAGGGATACTGTGACGTCGAGCTGGAAGCTAAAATAGCAACTGTAAACACAGTTTCTTGACAAACCAAAGACTTGTGGAGATATTTCTATGTTTATCATTTGCAGTGGATAGAGGGGATTATGGTGTGTCTTCATTACAAATCTTCCTTTTGGCCAGTGCATCTCGGACAATGCAGCTTTATGCTTGCACCCAGGAGTCAGGGTAAGAAAATGGTGAGAAATTAATCACTTGTCCATGTTATTTGGCTGCTCTGTGATAATGATGAAATACAGAAAAGCCGTTTGATACTAGAAAAATGTTCATGAAATTACAGAAAATGAAGTGGAAGGCCAGAGCACTCTACTTAAAACACAGGTTAATAAACACATTTGTCTTCAGATATATCCAATGATCCATGGGCAGTTACAGAGCTGGGATTTTTTTGTTATCTTGGCTTTAGTACAGAAGTCTGCTTGCATATATGGATGTATAGAGACAGATCTTCTTCCCCTCTGGGCCTACTGGCAAGCCACAGAACTTTGTGTGTATGGAGCTAGAGTCTCCATCTGGAGATATTTCATGGGCAGGTTTCTGCTCTTCACCTTTGGGTGCCCACTGTGAGACACACACTTTTGGAAGCCACCTTTAGGACACTGAATTCAACCAGCAGCTGTGCTCAGTACTTCCTTTCCAGCTGTACAGCAACTTCTGGGACGATCGAGGACAAAACTCTCAGACACACCATGTCAGAGCCATGGGTACTCAGGGAACTCTGCTCTTGCAATTGACCTCTCCTTTTTTTCCGTTGGTACATCTCTTTGCTTTCTTCAGTAAGCAGGCAAAATGTTTATTATGTAGTGAATGAACAAACTGTGGAATGGCCATGTTAGTTATTCTTAGAGCTTCTAGTCTTTAACCATGTGCTTTCACCCTGTGGCAACACACAGATGTCTCCCTCTAGTCCTGCAGCATGACATGTGATGGATGTACAGAAAAAAAAAAGCCTTTTTGCTAGATGACCAACAGGCATTTTTTGGCCCTTTCCAATCCTTCTCCATGCTGAAAAGACCAACCAGAGAAAGGGATAGGATATACGCATAATACCCTCAATCCTGTAAGCATCTGCCGGTAGGTGGTGTTCAAACAACTTTTGAATGTTTCAGCATATCTTTAGTTCTCTTTGATTCTTCTGAGGTTATATGGGTGGTTACTGGCAGAATTATACAAATACAGTGTTCACAGCTCAGCAATCCTTGGATCCAGATTTGGAGTTTAATGTGGGTGGCACAGGAGTAAATGCCAAAAAGGCCAGGACAGGGCTGTTACTTACAGAAACTCAGTGACTCAGTAATAGAGCCCTTGCAAACTGCAATTAAAGAGCCAGAAGTATATTTTGTAACTACTAAAGTGTAAGGGGGAAACCTCAGTTTTTGTAGTGCCGTTTCATTTTCCTCATTTAATGAATGTTTTAACCTTGCCTTAAGACATATTTATGTTACTCAGCGTCAGTCAGAGTCAACCAGCATCTTTCAAGTCTTTTTGTCATGTGCAGCTCTGCTGTTGAAACGAATGTCTTTCAGTCCACCCTAGGGTTAAGACTTCAAACCTCAATAACTGCACGTTCCCTTTGTTAGGAGAGCCTTGACAGTGTCTATAGATAGATTTTACTAAACTTGCCATTGGTTTTGTGGGTAACTTACCATGTAATGACAAAGTATTGCCCAAAAAGTTATTAATAACAGCCATCACTTTGACACAGCGTGGATTAATGCTTGAAGTTACGCAAACCTCAAAAACAATATGAGCTATTGGCTAAAAAACTTACTTGAGACCCAGGAATGCCTGCAGTTATTGTCCTGTCTCTGCCACTGTTTTACTGAATGATGGGTGTGCAGTGTGTCTCGCTTTCTCAAGTTTCCCATCTTCTGAATGGGGATGCAGGACTAACAGGCAATCTGGATGTAGCTAAAGGCACATTTTGAAATGCAAGCATGTAAAGCACTCAGTGAATACAGGGTACAGTTTATATTGTGGGAACTGCTGGGATGAGTTATCACAAAGAAAGAAAAAAATCACCATATTATAAACCTCAAAAAATCTGATTACAAAGTTAAACAGGGAAATATGATTTTGTTAAGTTGCTTCAGACCACTACAGTAACAAAACAGTCTTATGTGCACTCATGCATGCATGTATGCGTGTGTGTATGGGTGAACATATATGTGCTAGGAGAAGTGTATTGGGTGTATGTATGTGTCTACACACATGCATAAAAAAGAGGTATATGCATATCTACACATACATATTCATGGAATATCTTCTTTTGCTCGCATGACAGCACATGTATCATACAGACAATAGCTGAGAAGGATCTCCAGCACTTTCTGGCAGCAAGAAAAGGGATCTGTGTTCCAGAATCCTAAAGACAACATTGGAGTTTTGTCTACACTTTTTCCAGTCAATCAGTGGTGTTCAGTATTTCTAAACTGGCTGGAACTTCAGTAACTTCTGTCTGGTAAACTGAAGAGCTGAGCTCAGGATCAGACCATCATGTGCATATATATTTCATGGGATTCAGAGCTTCAGATTTCTCTAAGCTGCTGATGGAAAAAACAAACAAACAAACAAAAAACCCAACAAGCAAACAAAAAAGCATAGCTGTAAGCAGCAACAGGGAAGAAGGAATGACCCCAAATTTGCATTGCAAACCGTCCTGCAGTCATTGACATGACTGAGTTTTCAAGACAATCATATCCCAGTGGATCTCAGAGCAACTTGCATATTAAATGCAGTCTTTCCTGGGAAGGCTGGAAAGAAGTGGTATTGTCTGAAGACCTGCTAGACCAAAGGACTTCAGACTTGCAAGGATAATCTTGCCCCAGGCTCTGATGAGGTATAACAATTTTCAAAACATGTTGGAGATGCCTGTGGATTTTAGAGCACTTTGAAATCCAGCTCTTAAATGAGCAGCTTTGCTCCCAGGGCATAACTTTGAAAACAAAATGCAGGAAGACAGTAAATGAGTCAGAGCAAAGCCCTCTGGAAGCTGTGAAAAGCACAATTTTGATATATGAAACTGAAAAACAGACGGGATGTGATTCTTGTCCTTTTAAAGAATTTCTGAAGTATTGATCCCCCTCCAGTACAACTCATGGTATGCTAGTGTTCATTCATGTATAGGAAAATGAAAAATGATCCCTTGAACACAGTACGACTTTAGTAGATATTAGTTCTGGAAGATTTTTTAAAGGTGGGCTTCATTCTGGGTATCCATTACTTAAATGACCTGACACATGAACTACAGACCTGGATGGCATTCTCCAGTTTCTCAGTGTGACCCAGGCAAACGTTTGAATTTCAGAGCTCACAGAAAAACCATCTGTCCTTTAGAACACTATTTTGAGCAGAAACTGCAGCGTTACATCACTGCACCATGCAGCACTCTACTTGGAAAACTCACTGTCAAGGGTTTTCAAATATAGATTACTTTTTCTCCCCCTTTAATTAATATAAAACTGTTATAATTGATATTGGCTCAATAAACAAAACAGGACCATAAGGATGCTGTGACACGTTGTAGCTCCTTTCCCCTACCTGTGGAAAGTCTCCAACCTTTTTTTCCTGTAGAGACCATGACTATAACACATTGGCCTGAAGGAGTCAAACATTTTTTCTGCGGAGTGCTTTGGCAGTTGAAGGGCTTTGTTCTTCCTGTAACACCTACAGCTGCTACTGCTCCATAGCATACAGGAACAAACCAGCATTCAGCTCCTCAGAGTAAAAGCAAATCTCAGTAAAGTAAAAAGTAGACACTGCTTTCACAAACCAGCAAGGAGCTTGTGATTGCTAACTTACTTGCTGCTCGGTCTGAAAACTGTTCTTGTGGCACCTTGTAAATAACTTTTGTTTTGGTTTAGGAGAAGTGCAATAAAAAAAAAATAAAAAAAAGAGCCATAACTCACAGAGCAAGCAGCAATGAACTCATTATTAAAATCCATATTTCACAGATGTGATCTTTTCAATGCTAAGAAATGCAACATGTCTTTTGATCGCTGCCAGTCCTGCCTTCAGGTGATTTGGGAGGGGGGCGGAGGGAGGAACTGATGAACGCTGATAGTGCTGTTACATGAAACAGGTTCAAGAAAGCCCAAGTATTTATGTTAAAGCTCCATTTTTTTTCATGTGGTATCCTACAGCTCCATCCTGAAGCTCTGCCATTAATATGTGATGTTATACCAAGAAACCACAAAGGAAAATCCTGAGTACCAAGAAATGAAACTCCAAAAATTACTAGATCCAACGAATAATAAGAACAGGATAAAGAACCACCATGGTGATACCCCCCAGTCTGCAGTGCAGCACTGAATTTTGGGGTAGGGAACAACAAATGAACAACGGCAGAACACTACACCGCTCCATGCAGCTTTTGTTTTTCTTGATTACAACATCTGGAGGGGGACAAAAGATTCTTATCTATCACCTTACATGAAAGGTGAAGTGTTATAATACAAGGTCAGTTAAGTATTCCAGTGTTTGGCTGATGTGTTACATTGCCCTAGACAAACTGGGTGCATGCAGAGCGCTACCAAAGATCCAGAAAGGATATGAAATGTGAAAAATGTTTTTCTGATGGCATATTTTTATGCCAAAACTATGAGTGCTGTTGGAAAATGTATATTTCATTTTAAATAGTTGACAGTGATAGGGATTATTCAAATGCTAAGAGTTTCATAAGAAATGCTTAAAGCTGAGAACCTGCAGCCTCTGACTCTGTGAGCTTTGTGATTTCATGCTGAAGTAAAGTGATAAATCCAAGCACCTTCAAAGTGCAGTAGTCTCACGTTTGGATTCCAATTTTGCAGCACAGCTCTCATTTCTCCTCCAAAAAGTGTGTGGCACAGTGCAGCTGCACCTCACCTTGCTAAAAAACAGGATCTCATGGCTGTACAACAAGTTGATGCTTCATCCCTTGAGTGTAGATGGTTAAAAAAGTTATGGGATTTTCAGCTGAGACTAGTTACTTGGTGAGGAGAGGGAGGAAAAGAGAACGCGTGTTTCACCCAGTCCCCTTCACCAGAGTGCTGCTGCCAAAACTGCAGCAGCCACACAGAGTGCTGAGGAAACTTTTAAAACTTAATTAGGGAAGAAAGCAAACAAAATAATACTATGGCATATTTACTTAGAGCTGCAGCGCTGCCAGAGAAACCACATAGCTTGCATTTGTAAGCTATGCTTTTCATATAAAACATATTTAATTAAAACAGGAGACAGGACAACAAGCTTTCTTCTAGCTCTATTTAAACACACGTTTATGTTGTGTTTTAAATTCCCCTTGGGCAAATGCAAAGCTGGGCTAAAAACTTAGAAGTAATGCAGGCTGGCTAGTTCTATTCCCTGACTTTGGACTGCAGATCTGAGTGAGCATCACTTGGAGAGCAGGGGGAGCAGCAGTTCATTCCTGACTTCAGGTGGTTAAACTGCTGTTTTGTATTCACACACTCATTGGTCCTTTCTGCAGTTTTTCAAAATTTTTGTTTATTTGCTTTGGCCATTTTCTCCCCACCCATCAACAACAATTTGTTTTTTGCTCTTTTTGTGCTCTGGAGGGGATTTTGATACATTTGTGGAAGCATCTTTGCAGAGCTTGAAGTTTTACCATGACTTAAAAGCAGACCAGGAAAACAAGGCTTTGCCAACGAATGGTGCACACTTCACATAGTATTTGAAATAACAAAATGTGCTCTTTCAAACTGTGCTCATGTGAGTTAACAGGAGAATATCACACCTTTCACAGAATTTTAATGCAATTGAACGGAACAGTACACGTGGCAGATTAACCAAATTGATTAAGAGTGCATTTACCAAAAAGTCATAGAAGACATAAGATATGGTGGTTCTAAATCTTGACACTTTAAATTTCTGTTTCCATTTTTTCCATAGGAAAACTGATTTACAATCTAGGCTATCTTCTAGTTCTTTACTTTGAATTTTGAAAGCAATAACAGGTTAAGGACAAAAAGAATTTCCAGCTCATTGTCTGATTTGGAACTGCTGCCTATAAATGAAGGTGTAGCATTTTTCCCCTAAAATATCTTTTTTGTCATTACACTGAGCTTTGGTGCTCTTTCATCAGTCTACTCTCAAATGTTTCAATCATTTGAATCATTTCATTGAGTTTAATTCTTTTAGAAAATTTCAGCTAAATAGTAGATGTGTCTGAAAATGAGATTAGACAAAACACTCACAGATTCTTCATAATCCTGCATTCTTTTAACAGTCACCTACCTGAGAAGTGCTGGTGCCTTTGCTCTGGGGCAAGACATGAAAACTGCCTCAGGAATAGGGAAAAGAAAGTTGTGGAGGGGAGTTGGGGAGATGGAAAGCAGAAGGGGCCATGTTCAGGCCAGCACTCCTCCTCAGATGTGAACCTGCCTACTGTTGGCTCACTGCAAAGCTCCGTTCATACGCATTCCAGTAGAAAGTCGATGGTGTATGGCAGCTAAATTCTCTTTCAGATTTGCAATTCAACCATCATCTCTCAGGTCTGCAGGAAGCAAATGGCACTTCCTCAGGAATTGTTTCTGTTGACTGCCAAAGAATGTGTTTTGGATGATACAGATCATATGCTTCAGATGAAAGAACAAGGAATCCTGCAACAAATGAGCAGCACGGGCAGAAACTGACCTGAAACACAACTCCCTTTTAACATCAACCTGCCAATCATGCAGTTGACTAAAATCCAGAAACAGCTGGCTTCATCTCCCTCCCAAAAATACAGTGTAGCTTATTTATTTCTTAAGAAGTACTTTCCATTATTTGATTTCATCCCACTATGAGATGCATACTTGAGTACTTGAGGCCAAACTGATGAGTTACGTCAAATAGCACCAATTATGGCGTTTCCTTCCCTTGGTGAAATGGAGCTTTCAGATGCAAACAGTTTCTTCCCTGTGCTCTGTCCTGTGCCACGCTGCCCTACCTGCTGGCACACCAAGCTCATTCTGCTTGAGCAACCTGCCTTCACCTGAGCCTGCAGTGGACAGGCTGTTGTCTCTCCAGCAAACTCAGCCACGTCTGGTATATTCACTGCCTGCACTCCTCCAAGTCCTGGAGAAAGAGCCAATTCATTTTACGGCAGCATATGTGAACATTCACTTGCATGTGCAAATTTTAGGTGGGTTTGGAGCAGACTGTCCTATACTACGACTGATTTTGCTTCTGTTGAATCAAGGTCAAAACCTTACCTTATTTTGACAGTTGCAAAATTGTTGTATAAAACTCAAATAGCAGGAGCTTTTTCTAAGTCACTTATGAAACTTTTCATTGTGCAGTTGCCACAGAATATTTAGCAGGCATTAACCATCACAACATATCTTTGGCTTGGTTTCTGAATCAACAATAGTTTGTAAAAAGGAACTGTTACTAATTTATTTGAATATGTAGAGGTTTTATTACAAACTTCACTGCTCTGAAGTATGAGGAATTTGTTGTACTCTGCACATTGAAAAGATAGGAAGCATAAGACATGACTATGGTTCTTTATGTTCATAGCAGGAACATCCTAGGGTTCTGTACTTTAACATTTAACCTACAGTCTCAAAAAGAAAATTGCAGAATATCCTTGTTCTTTTCTTTCTTTTCTTTTCTTTTCTTTTCTTTTCTTTTCTTTTCTTTTCTTTTCTTTTCTTTTCTTTTCTTTTCTTTTCTTTTCTTTCTTTTCTTTTCTTTTCTTTTCTTTTCTTTTCTTTTCTTTTCTTTTCTTTTCTTTTCTTTTCTTTTCTTTTCTTTTCTTTTCTTTTCTTTTCTTTTCTTTTCTTTTCTTTTCTTTTCTTTTCTTTTCTTTTCTTTTCTTTTCTTTTTTTCTTTTTTTCTTTTTTTTTTTTTAACAGATGACAATACAGCTTAGTTTTGTCCGGACGGCCACAGGTTCTGGAAAACTGCATAACATCATTGCATTCTATATTTAACCATTTATTCTGATTCACATTAAGAAATCTTCTTAAGATGCTTTTGCTAATTGTTTAAATTACAGCAATTATAGCAGCTCAATGAATACTTCAGCTTCAGCTTTTCTAGTCAACACATTACTGATAAAAGGAACAAAACAAATATGGAAGAGTTCCTCCACTCGTCTTGCCTTTTGAGATAGGAATGGAACACACAGCATTGCTAATTTGTAGATTCACAGGGTCTTCTGCTTGCTATTGGTTGGCTGCTAGCACAGAAGGACAGATAAGCAGCCAGCTTTGCTGTCTGGCTTTATGTTGCCCTGTAGCAAAGCTGGTATCATCTCCCAGAATCCACAGGTGCTATGGAGTATGGCACAGAGATATTCTGGTGTCTTTGTAGGATCTGCTCCAATTTCAGCAAAAACACTGAGCCAGTGCTTGTGAGCCCAGTTGGATACAGAAGAATTATTCATGGATTATCTAAATCACAAAAAGACCAGTTCACAAAAGTTCATCATATGGAGATATAATGAATATTATACAGAAGATGAGCAAAATGGCTTTTAGTCCCCGTGGACAAAAAGACAAGATGTGGAAAAAAAAAAAAAATGCAGATTGCAGAAATGGGAAACGGTTGATGTATCCTGATTAATATTTGAGCCACAAAGGAAGTGCCCAGTAGAGGGCTTCAGTAGGCCACTGAAGGACTCCCAGACACACATGCAATGGGTGTAGCAAGAAGAAATCTGTCAGTGTGCAATGTAAGTAAGGATGCAGTGTGTAATGTAAGGTCATTACAAGAAAAAATATTTAAATTAGTTCTTCAGATGAACGCATCCTGATGTAATTCAGAGGAACGGCATCACAAACACAACTGGAGAAACAAATCGGGTTTTTTTTACACAAATATTTTAGCAATTTGAACATCCTGATGGACAAAATGCAAAAAGTTTAAGAATCCTTCCTGATGGAAATGTCTGCAGAAGTACGGTTTGAAAATATAGTAACACGAACTGATTTAGGGATTAGCACTGCTCAGCAGGCACTGGGAGAACTGGACAGAGACAGACAGGAGAATGGGAACTGGACGAGCTGTCTGTGCTTTCCATCACTTCTGAGTTAGATACTGGGAACCTCAACATTCCTCCCCTGAAGTGCCTAGAAGAATAAATAAACTTCAAAAAATGTTAGGAAGTGAAATAGTTTGTAGTTTGTTCTTTTCTTGTTGCTTGGGCATAATGACAAGGCTTTTTGACAAGGTAGTATATTTTTATTACATTTCTCAGTATCCTGGGGGAAGTTTAATGCTCCCTGGGCCTATGGAAATGTTCCCCTTTTGTTTTGAAGTCAATTATTTGGGCGGCTGGCAAGAACTTTACGGGGCACCGTCATTACGCTGTGGATGTTCATTGCTGCTGCCGCCGCCTGAGTTTTAGCCCCTTTTTCTTTATTCAAAATACCTGTGACTGTTGATACTTGAAGATTTTTCCATGTGGGTGGGTTGGGTACGATGTTAAACAGCTGAGAAAACTTCACTGCAAGCTGCAGAGCTGTCTGTGGGAAGCAGCAGAAAGCGGGAGCTTGGAGATAGCAGTGGGGTGGCACAAAGCCTTGGCAGACCCAGAAAGGCAGGACCCAGGCTTCAAAATGCAGATAAACCAAACTGAAGTTGAGAAAGCTTGGTCTTAGCAGATGAATTAATTTGCTCCAAATTCTGTCAAAGTGTAAAATGAGTTATTTCCTCTGGTAGAATCAGAAATAATGTCAGCAGGAATTGGGGGGTGATTGCCCCTCTGTACTCAGCACTGGTGAGACCATACCTCGAGTACTGTGTTCAGTTTTGGGCCTCTTGCTACAAGAAAGGCATGGAGGCCCTGGAGTGAGTCCAGGGGAAGGCAACAGAGCTGTGAGGGTCTGGAACGTAAGCCTGATGGGGAAGAGCCTAGGGAATTGGGGTTGTTCAGTCTGGAGAATGACTTGAAAGGATGCTGTGGTGAAGTTGGAGTTGGCCTCTTCTAGGTAACAGCAATAGGATGAGAGAGAATGGCCTTAAGTTGCACCAAGTTGGGTTCAGGTTGGAGAAGTTAAAAAGCTTCTCTGAAAGAAAGGTGATGCTCTGCACAGGCTGCCCGGGGTGGTGGTGGAATCACCATCCCTGGAGATGTTCAGGAAACGTGTGGATGCGGCACTGAGGGACACGGCCAGTGGGCATGGTGGGGATGGGTAGGCGGTTGGTTAAATAATCTTAGTTGTCTTTTCCAATCATCGTATTTCTATGAAAACAGAGCTAAGGTATGAGAGAACTGGACAACGCTGCACCACGATGGTTCAGACTGTACTGTGGAAAAATTTCTTTATTGTTCACTGCAACATAATCACTACCCTTCTACTAGCACAGCAGTTAGTGCCCCGTGCCTGCCACTTCAAGGATTTAACAACGCCGTCGGAATATGCTGTAACTTTCAGTTAGCCCTGAGGTTGCAGGGACGGATTGCTCGGCCCTCCACCCGCGAAGGCCATCTCCGGGCCTTTCCGCGGCCGCCCCGCGCCGGGCCCCTTCCGCCGAGGGCGGAGCGCAGCCCCGGCGCCCCGCCTGACTGCCCCGGCGCCGCCGCCATGCCGGGCGCGATTGGGCCGCGGGCGGGCGGCGCACGGAGCCTCTACCGGCGGATCCTGCTGCTGCACCGGGCGCTGCCGCCCGCCCTGCGGGAGCTGGGCGACCGCTACGTCAAGGAGGAGTTCAGGAAGCACAAGGCCGCGGGGCCCGCGGAGGCACAGCGCTTCCTGCGGGAATGGGAGGCAAGTGCCCGGTGAAGCGGCGTTCAGCGGCTGCCCGGCCCGGCCCCTCGCGTGGCGGGGGAGGCTGCGGCGGGTCAGGCCGCCTGGGCGCGCTGGCAGCCCGGTGGTCCCCGCGCTGCCGCAGCCCGTGCTTGTGGCGGGGCACCCCGCTCGCTTGCCCCGCTGGGAGGTAGCCCAGGGCAGCGCTGGGGGTCTGTCGTTGCCTTGGAGGTGTGTGACCACAACTGTGTGCGCGCCTATGTGTAACAATTATATAATTAGCTATCTGTACGTGTAAAACAGGTGCGAAATTACGGGGTGTCATTTGCATATATGTTACATAAATATGTATATATATAGCTACACGTGTAGCTGGTTGTATAATTACAATTAACTAAATGTACATGTGTAAATAGCTTCCACATGAACTTGTATTTCATTTTTGAGTGGTATTGTTGCCTTTACAGAGCAGTTCCTAGGGCAGCAGGCCCGATGGACTTCAGTGTTTGCGCAAAGCTCCCAGGCACAGGGTTTGGATTTTGGGTGCTCGTGTGTGGAAGCAGGACCTGCACTCAGTAATACTTATGGATCCCTTCCTACTTGGAGTATTCTGTGATTCTGTGACGTTTCACAAGTGCCAGAGGGGAAGGAATCTTGAGGTGGCTGGGTGTCAGTCAGGTGCTGACAGGTCAGTAGGCCCTTAAAAAGTCCACAGAACAGGGAAACGTTACAGATACTCCATGAAGGAAAAGAGATTTCAGTTAGAGCATCCAAACAATGATGAGAGACATATCTGTATGAACAGATATCTGTATGATTGCAGTCCAGAAGGCCAACCATATCCTGGGCTGTTAAAAGAAGCATGGCCAGCAGGGCAAGGGAGGTACTCCTGCTCATCTGCTCTGAGCTGTGAGACTTCACCTGAAGTACTGCATCCAGATGTGGAGTCCTGAGTACAGGAGAGACATTGACCTATTGGAGTGCATCCAGAGGATGGCCACAGAAATGATCCTAGGGAGGGAACACCTCTCCTATAAGGACAGGCTGAGAGAGCTGAGGCTGTTCATCCCGGAGATCAGAAGGCTCTGGGGGGGCCTGAGAGTGAGCTTTCAGTATCTAAAGGGAATATAAGAAGGAAGAGGATGGGCTCTTTAGCAAGGTCTGTTGTGATAGGATAAGGAGAGAGAATTTCAAGAGAGAAGATTTAGATTGGATGTAAGTTTTTTCACAGTAAGGGTGGTGAGGCACTGGAACAGGTTGCCCGGAGAAGTGCTGGATGTCCTGTCCTTGGAGATGGTCAAGATTAGGCTGTATGGGGCTCTAATCTAGCTGTAGGTTTCCCTGTTCATTGCAGGGGAGTCAGACTACGTGACCTTTAAGGGTCCCTTCCAACTCAAAAGATTCTAGAATTTTATAGACAATTAAGCTTCTAGTTAATTTTCATACTCATTGAAATGTTCGTTTTTTTGTCTTTTTATTCTCAAAATTATTTTCCTTGCTGTGGAGGAAAGTTGCATTCTGTTCTCTGCTGTGTGTTGGGAGTTGATTAGAACAGGTGGTGTGCAGAGCTGCAGACTGATGGATGGAAAGGTGCTGGAGGAGACCTGGTCCAACCATCTGTCTGTTAGCTATAGAGCAGCTAAAATGCAGGGAGTAATGCAGATCCATTAACCCAACACTGGGGTGTAAGGAACAGGGAGAGTGCTGCCTGGTATCTTCCTTAGAGGAAAGGAAGAAGTATATTTTATTTGGTGCTTACCAACTTGATTGATGCTGAAACTGGAAATTTGTTATCTACTTTGCAAGTGGCTGATGCTATTATAATTCTCAGTTGCAATTTATTTGATAGTGCTCAAATGTTTCTGCTTTGCTGTTTCCAGTTTTAGCACGAGCTAAAAAGGCAAGTTGCAGGTTACTATTTTCAGTGGTAAAATCTTAAAATATTTTTAAAAGGAAAATGGTGTTTACACATATTTTTAGCCATTTTTGTGAAGTGAACAGATAGTGAACACTTTTCTCAGTTTAAAAATGTTTAGAAGTAGATTACAGAGAAAACTGGGAAAAATTAAATTATGAGGAAAGGAATGTGAATTTTGAAACCTGGCATGCATTGCTATTAGTTATGATACGTTCAAAGAAATGAAACTAATTTAATAACTGTTTTGAGTGCGTGAGCAGTAAGAACTTTGCAAATCCACCTTTCTTCTAACAAGATGCTGGGATGTATTAGCAAGTGGTTAATGTGGCTCTTCTCATCTTTCCTTTAATCTTTTGTTTCTTTCCGGGATTTTTCTCCCCCAGATTATTATCTGTTTCAAGGGTGGAATTTCTAAATCAGACCTTCTCATTTCTGGCCTTTGGGACTGTGCCTCTCACAGCGTGCTGTGGTTTGTGGCCCTTGAAGGCCTGAACCAGGTACCTGAGGTATTCTGTAAAAGACTTGGATTAGGCAAGAACAAGATCTAAAGGTGGTGGTGGGCTGATGGTTTGACTAGGTGATCTTAGTGGTCTTTTCCAACCTTAGTGATTCTGTAATTCTTGTTAAAACTTCTGTGGTGCTTTATGGATAGGGTCAGACCTTGTGTGTGGGAAGGTGCCTGAATATGCTGTTTTATAAAACAGAAATGGAGCTGAGCTCTTACTAAGTTATGGGATGTGTTGAAGGTCATTGGTTTGAACACATAGTCTGTTTGTAAGGTTGTTGTCCTCTTATTTGATCTGTATTTACTAATTATTTAGTGAATTGCCTAGCATTTTAATCAGTCATTAGGGTTGCTTCCAATGTTTTTTCACCGTGCTATTTTAAATCATGATGCTGTTTTAAGGTAACTGAACACATGGATTGTTTACCTGGGAAAATAAACTGCGCAAGTCCTCTTTATTTCTCGTGAAACGTGGTGAAAAACTGTAACCTTTTATTTTTAAATTAATTGAGAAGAACCATTAGAGGAATTTTATTTTTACAGGGCATTCAAGCCACTGTAGCTTTTAAAATTGCTGCAGTTCTTTAATATTAGGTTCTGTTACACTGCAGTAAGGAAGAACCCAAATCTCAGTGAAGAATCAGAATGAACCTTCTGATTCTCAATGGGTGCAGTCATTTTGAACATACTTACAGTGCACAGAGGCACAAGTAGAACATTGAAGAGAGATTTCTTAGATTAAGTTTAAACAGAAATTGAAAAAAGTGTTGAAAAGACCCCCAGATAGTATTGTCTCAGTATGTGGATGATTCTGGAAGAATTCCTGTACTGCCCTAATATTGCTGCAGTATCAGTTTCCATTAACAGAGATGGGAAAAGAACTCTTTGTTTGGTTTATAGAGAAAGGGGAAGATTTATTGTTCTATCACTATTTGTACTGGTGGAAAATGCCATTTTATGGCAAATCCAGATGGATTTGTTTGAGTTAATAAAATAGATAAAGTGCGCTTTGAATATTCTTGGAAGAGTTCTTTAGTGAATCAGAACTGGTAGAAATACTCTGCAGGTATATGCAAATTTGTATAAAAGTAGAACAACATTGAAATTGTGTTTTTCCTATCATTTCTGTTGGATTAATGCTTTGCTTCTTGAAACCCACTAGGAAATATTAAAGGGAGTTGCAAAGAAAGCAGGCTTTGTTGTTCAGGAATTATGGTTGTTCAGGTAGATTCAAATTAAGTGTATCAATTATTAATATATGCTCCTTCCTATTTTCTAAATATTTAATATTTTAATTAAAATAATTGGTACTCATTTACAGGAGGTGGCTGATATAATTAGATTGATAGTGATTATTACCTTGGAATGCTATTGAATTAATGCTGACAGATATGGTAAGTGAATTAGTTCAAGTCTTCTAAATCGTATGGTAGCTGATGAGAACGCTTACATAAGAATAGGTAATATTAAGGTAATATTGATTACTTCATTCCAGGTTACAAGTGATATAATGTAGAATATTCAGCTAAGTAATTTGAGTATTTGTTTTACATCATTTGTGTAATTCTTCTTTTAATTTTGAAATAGGTAATTTCATACTTACCTTGTTTAAAAAGTCTGACCTTGTAGATTGGAAGGTCTGGACTGTCTTGAGATGAGCAGAATCATTCTGCAGAATTACATGACATTTTCTCACATCAGAGAGATAGAATAAATTGCCTTTGAAATGCTTCGGCCTTTTTTCACCCAGAAAGTCTTTTTATAAGCTTTCAAATTAACTGAGACTGACTGGGGAGCTGGCATCTGCTGTTGTACACTCAGAAGAAAGGTGACTATTTTTCATTCCTGTTAATATGGCTGGGCATTATATTGGCAAAATAAGATGGAACTGTGTCTCTCTGTCTGGGGAACTGGTCCCTTAGCCTCTCAAGAATGGCTAATTTTTCTAGTTAACGTGGTATCAGAAATGATAAAAGTAATTGTCATTCATCAAATTTGTTTTCAGTTTTGCCTGGCACTTGCAGTATTTGATTTGCTGGAATGATTTATGGCATGGACCCATAATATCTCTCAGGACACAGCTGTCACGATGCATCTCTTTCTGCTAGTGACTGGGTATAACAAATGTTTTGCTTCTTCTTTTGGCTAGTATGATCTTCCTTCCTTCTTCTTGATTTATTTTTAAGCTTCTGGCATTCAAAAGCATATTTAGAAATTGAAATGAGAATTTGAAGAGCAAATGACCAAACAAATTGACTGGGCAGATGAGGAAGCTGTTGCCAGTACTGGAATCAGACTGGGACAGGAGTTGAGCATGTGGGTTGCCTTTTCAGCAAGAGTATGGGCTGCGTAAGTCTGCAACTGCTGCTAACTTTCTGTGTTATGCTGTAAGTTTCTGTAAAGTACATTATATGAGTGATCTTCTCTGTGCCTGACAAAGAAGTACATATTTTTGGAAGTGAAATATGACTTTAAGGTTTTTGCCATTTTATGACTTTAATGAAAACTGTGAAATAGGATTTAAGAGTAATATTTCATTGTAACGTTACCGGATACATTGGAATTTGCTTTTAGTGTTTTTTATGACTATCTGGGTGAAAACCTTCTTATTAAGAGTAAATTCCTATTGAGACTTACATATTTAGCTGCTACTTAGGGTAGCCACCGAGTCTTAATTTGTAAGCACTGAATTGGAGACAGTTTCCTTTATTTTCTTTGATATCTCTAAAGAAGCAGGAAGGAATTTCTCACTTTTCTGAAAGCTAAATAATTATGGCTGATAAATGAAAGAGAATGTGGGATTTGAACGTGGCCAAATGCAGGGAATCATCCTGCTTCCCTGACCTTGCACATGGGGTGACCTGTTTTGGAGCCAAATCTGAAGTCTGCCTGTACAAGATGGCAGCTTTTCCAGGGTTTGGTGAGCTCCCTGAACCAGCTATTATGTGCAAAGATCCCTTTGACAAAAACAAACAGACAAACAAAAACCAACAACCAAAAAGCGACAAAAAACCAACGAGAAAACCAAATAGGAGAAGAACCAAAGTGAATCCCTTTAACAGTATTTCTTGGTAATGAAATTCCTTGGCTTTACTCCCATCCTTCCAGTGTTTCTTCAAGTGTAGGATTAGAAGCAGGAATGGGAGCCTGCTTCTCTTCTGCTAAGGCTCCAACAGCCTGGGGGTTTTCTGATGCAGAGGAGCGGCCTGGCACGTGCAGGGTCTGCACCTCATGGGAATGAGCACTGAGTACTTGTCAGCTAGAGAACAGCGTTTTCTCCATCAGATTCCTCTGCCCACTCTGACGCCAGCAGTTCCTTGTATGTCTGTGGCTCTGGATTGGTGTGGTACACCATTTGATTAAGCTGCTTGGTTTAACTTGTATGGAAATATACCACTTTTTTTTTTTTCTTTCCTGTTTCAGTAATAGTGTGGTCTGGACTTAATGGAAAGTAAGACTTAAAGGCAAAACTGAGATTTTGTTTTAGACCTTGACTGCATTTTCCAAATTCATAAGCTTTGACATTGGTATTCTTAATGCTAATATAATGTTACCATGCCAGTTATGCAACCAGATAACATGCATCTCAGCGTCCTGAAGGAACTGGCAGATGTGGTTGCCAAGCCACTCTCCATCTTTTTTGTAAAAGTCATAACTGTCGAGTGAAGTCGCTGGTGACAGGAAAAAGGGAAACATGACTCCCATTTTTAAGAAACAGAGAAAGGAAGACCTGGGGTACTACAGGCTGGTGAGCCTCACATCTGTGCCTCGGAAGAGCGTGGAGCAGATCCTCCTGGTAGCTGTGTTAAGCTACATACATGATGAGGAGATGATCTCCTCATGGCTTCACCAAGGGCCTTCTTGGACAAAGTGACAGCATCAGTGGACAAAGAAAGAACAATTGATGTCATCTATCTATACTTGTGCAAGGCTTTTGACATGGTCCCACACCAAATCCTTATCTCTAAGTTGAAAAGATGTAGATTTGAAGAGTGAACTATTCAATGGACAAGGAATTGATAGCCAGTGGGTTGTTGTCAGAAGCTCCGTGTCCAGGTGGAGGCCATTCACTAGTGGTGAATGGCCTCCACTTCAGGGGTCAGTCTTGGAACTGGTGCTCTTCAACATCTTTAACAGTAGCATGGATAGTGGGATTGAGTGTACCTTCAGCAAGTTTGCTGATGACATGAAACTGAGTGGTGCAGCTGATATGGCAGAAAGAAGGGATGCCATCCAAAGGGATTTGGACAAACTTGGGACATGGGCCAACACGAACTGAATGTGGTTCTACAAAAGCAAGTTCAAGGTTTTGTGCTTGGGATGGGACAATCCCAGGTATGAGTACAGATTCAGGGAGAAGAACTCATTGAGAGCAGCCCTGCTGAGAAGGAATTGGGGGTTCTGGTGGATGAAAAGCTGGACATAAGTCAGCAGTGTGCAATTGCAGCTTGGAAGGCCAACAGTATCCTGGGCCACAACAAAGGAGGAGTGGCCAGCAGGGAGAGAATTGTGATTGTTCACCTCTACTCTGCCCTTGCAAGGCTCCATCTGGAGTACTGTGTCCAGGCCTGGTGTCCATAGCATAGATGTTGAAGTGGATCCAGAGGAGGGACACAAAAATTATCAGAGGGCTGGAGCACCTCTCCTATGAAGAAAGGCTGAGGAAACTGGGCTTGTTTAGCCTGGAGAAGAGAAGGCTCCAGAGAAACCTCACTGCAGCCTTCCAGTACTTAGAGAGAGCTTATAAATGGAAGGAAGACTGACTTTTTACACAGTCTGATAATAATAGGACAAGGGAGAATGTCTTTAAGCTAGAAGAGGGGGGAGATTTAGATTGGATGTTAGGAAGAAATTCTCATCAGAAGATGGTGTGGCACTGGCACAGGCTGCCCACTGAAGCTGTGGATCCCCGTCCTTGGATGTGTTCAAGTCCAGGTTGAATGAGGCTCTGGGCAGTCTGAGCTGATGAGTGGCAGCCCTGTCTACAGCAGGATGTTGGAACTAGATGATCATTATGGTCTCTTTCAATTCAAACCATTCTGTAGTTCTGTGATGATGTGTGTTGTTGTGTCTGTGCATGTAGCTGGTACAGTGGCTGTCCTGATAGATGTGTCAGTCTGCTACAAGTAGTTTTTATTTGCAACTGTTTTGGTACAGCAAAAAGCACTGTGTGAATTACTGGGGACACAGCAGATGGTCATGGCTGCCATTCACCTCAGGTTATTGTAAATTGTGGAGTAAATGCCACTGAAGTGGTGGAACTAAATATAAATACGTGGTGTGCAAATAGTTTTATAAATTTTAGATAATTTGGTCATTGTATGCATTCGTAAAGTATATGCAGTGCCTTTGATATTTTGTGTGGGATTAATTAAGCCTGAACTGTATGGGAAGTTTTATTAATTGTAACTTTGATAGAGAAGCTGAGATTGCTGTATAAGCAGGTTGAATCTCTAATATGCATAACAGTTCACTCCTTGCATTCAATAGCACTTGCCTGGGAGATGAGCAGGGATGTTTATGTTAATGCTTGCAGATTCATATGCATCAGAGGAAGTTCTGTGGCTGCCTGCTCATGGAAACTTTTTTGATGAATCCAGCTTTTTATCAGCCAGGTTGTGATTAGATGTCTGAATAAGAACATGGCAAAAATGTCAGACGCTGTAGCAACATGCACAGGAATGGGATGTTAGCAGAATTGTGATTTTAAAAGGTAATCAGGTTTCCATCTAGTGGTGGTATAAAATTCTGTCTAAGCCAAGGGAAGCACAGCATATTCATAACTGTGGTATGTGAAGCATTGTAATGCTTGTGTATGTGGTTGAAATTTAGGAAATAAAAAGCCTAAGGATGCAAATGATGTACTTTACAGCACGTAACTCTGAGAGCCTCCAGATTTCTTTTTTTTATATTGAAGTTATAATAATCAGGGATCAGTTATATTAATGGCATGCATTCAGATAGTACTCTTTGATTCTAGCAGTTTATTTAATTGCTGCAAATTAATCTGATTCTACTTTATCAGTGTTCTGTGACAGACATTTCAAAAGGTTTAATTTGATACAGGTCTAGAAATCCTTACCAAGTTAAGTTTGCAGATGGAGAAAATGCCTCAATAACACATCCACCAGTCTTTTGGACTTGTATTTTAAGACTGTAGCAGGTTGAACAGAAAACGAGGTTTAAACCGTATTTATTTATAAGAATTTCTGGTTGTTTATGTTTAATTGATACCTTCCTTCTAGCATTTGTTTGGCACTTGTTTGAATACTGCCAGATTGTAGTGTCTATAAGCGTGGTAGGTGTTACTATGTTTTCAATGCATTTCCACTGTCAACATTGTCTAAACACTGCCAACTTTCCACAAGTGCTGTCAAGTACTATATTTTGTAATTACTGCAGTAATATTATGAGTGCTGTAATTGCATGTACTGTATGGATATGCTTTTCTGTTCTGTTTGTGTGCAGACACAAATTTGATATTTTTTCTGTGAATTAAAATGGAATCTGAAGCATATCTAAATATTTCTTTCAGAATTGTTTTTTTCACGTTTTAGCATCATATGAGGTATCTGCACAAGTCTTTCTGTACAGATGAGAGGAGTTTTAGAGCCCTGAGCTTGTACAGCACATCTAAATGTGTAGCTGATGTGTTTGGACTCACCAAGGCTCCCTTATACAGTTTACTAATGTTAGTGTCAGTTTTGACAAGACACCAAACCTTAGATTTCAACTTTATAATCTTGTCTTTTGTAGCATCTTTATCAATCTTTGTTCTGTTTTTGCTGTCTTTCACAATGCTGAAAGCTTTGTATGTTTTAAGACTGAAGCTCATTCTGTGTACTATACGTCTTCTAATTGATATTCTACTATTGATAGTGCAGCTCACTCCTGGAATACACTGAGCAGCAAATTTCTGGCAAAACATTTTTATTTCTGTGTCTGGAAATTGCTAATTAAAAACTACATTTTTTTTGAAGGACATGATATGAAACATTTATTTAATCTTAGAGTCTGACAACATTTGAATTTATTGATTTTTAAAGGTCATTTCCAGAAGTTAATGTCAATGAGATTTTTCAAATGAACTGTTCATTATACTAGAAGTTAGTTACCAGTAATACTACAAACAGACTTTACTGAGTTTTATTTTTAGGCTTAGTGATATGTTGGGAGCTTGAGTGCTGATAATATGCTCGTTTTTGTTGCAGAGGTACTAGTGAAAGACAGAGCAGACAAAAGCAAAAGACAGCGTGATGCACTTTTTGTCTTATCAGGCTAACCCTCGAGGTTGATCTTGTACCCATCTTTCAAGAATGGCCAGTGCAATAGAATCATAGAATCATTTGAGTTGGAAGGGGCCCTTAAAGGTCACCTGGTCCAACTCCCCTGCAGTGAACAGGGGCACCTACAGCTAGATCAGATTGCCCAAAGCGTGGTCCGGCCAGACCTCGACTGTGTCCAGGGATGGGGCATCTGCCACCTCTCTGGGCAACCTGTGCCAGTGTCTCACTACCTTTATCATAAAAAATATTTTCTTTGTATCCAATATAACTATCCCCTATTTTAGTTTAAAACCATTTCCCAAAGTAATGCACGTTTTCTTGTTACATGTGATTTCCTGAATGATACAAAATTAATACACTAATTTTATGCTTTTTTTTCCTTCCTGAATTATTCTTATCCATAAATTAGAGGAAATTAACAGGTGTTTAGGTCATTGCAATATTATCTCTTTATTCTTTTTACATTTTTCTTTTCTGAATCTGAACCAGAAGAAGCATGATGAAAGGATGGGAACTTAAGACAACTCCCCATGACTATTGTTTCTTTGGAGCTGTCGTGACTGAAGATACTGAATAGTGTCGGTAGTATTAAAAACTGCATAGAATAAATCAGAGCAACTGGTTTGTTTTCTGTAGCCCAACAAATGTCACTTAGCTCATAATCAAGCTTTTGCCTTTTTCAGTTGCACAGTGGAAGGCATACAGGCTATGTAATTGACTTGAGTTTGTGTGCTGTTTGAGGTATAGTAGTAGCATCTGTATAGTCTGTCTTGATGGAAGAATTTGTACTACATTAGCAATCTCTCAGGCTTTGTCACCTTCTGACTTGTGTCAGTGGTGCCCTCACTTGTAGTTTGATAGCTGATTTTAGACTTTGGTGATAACATCAGAAGTGATTGTCCTTCATAAGACTGCAGTTTTTGAAGTGTACACGTGATGGCAGCAAACACCTAAATTTATAAGTCATGTTTGTCTACTAGAAACTAGTAGGATTTTGAATTTTCTAATACAAATTAGTTAGAATTTTCACAGCTTGAATTCTTGTTGTTTATTGAAAACTATAAATTCATTAAAATACTGCTGAAGGTTGTGTGAAGGCTTTTTAATTAAAAAATTATATTGCATTTTCTACCTTCTGTGGCCATAATCATATTTAGTGGTGTTTTCTGGTTTTGATTTGCATCAGAGTAGTTTGTTACTCCGGCAGCAAAAGCTGGTACCTCCCCAGGTAGTTTGGTGGTGACCCTCTGATCCCTTGTCAGAGAAGAGGAGACACACACCATTCTTATATCCTTCTTTGTGTTTCCCTGGCATTCTACCTGCTGACCCTGATTGTGCTGAAATTTGCTTTTCGGAAGCCCGTTGTTGGTTTTTCTCTGTTTGAGAAACGTGTCTTATCTCTCCGTGGAGATATCTCTCATAATCTGCTCCTACCTCCCTCACATCATTCAGATTACATCTCCCAGCTGCATCTGTAGATGAGTCAAACCTGCTACAGCAAACTAATCTGACATGAACACCCTGCACTAGCCGCTGCTATATTGAAGTGAAAAAATCCTAACCAAATTTGAGGAACTTAATAGCTGCTGGTGTGTAACTGCGCTTCTGACAGACATTGACGTGGTAAGAGTCCCTTTTTTTCCTGGAGCTGGAAAGTTCTTGGAGTTCTTCAAAATGTTTTACTCATTGTCTTGTGATCAAACAGTTGAGTGTAATTGGTTTTCTTCTGTTCTTTCTCTTTAAGCCTTTCTCTGGCACGTTTGTTAGCTAAATGCTTTCTTCTTCCATAACAGATGCATGTTTTTGGCATACTGTAGTGCATTTTGTTCTTTATTTCTTTTTCCTGTGCCAGTCATTCTTTCTAAGTTCTCATCTTGGTGTCTAGATCACTAGTAAGTTTTCCACCAAGTGTTCTTGGTCTGATGAAAGGACCCAGTGTGCCCCTATCCCTGAACATGCCTCATCTACATATTGGGTGCACACGGAAGTGAAATTCCTATGCACTGCAGCTCTCTGCTTTCCAGCCACAGGCTGCTGTGGGAGCAGAGAGGGAGTCCTCATTGGAGCCATGAAGATACCTCAAGTCTTGCTTCACCTCAAGCATCACGTAGAAAGCATAGGTCAGCCTTAGGCCATGGTACCAGCATGTTGCTTTGTTCTTCTTTGTGCTGAAATTTCTTGTCTTGCTCTGTGTAGTTACTTCATTTACTGTAGTTTGTGTTTGTTTTAATGTGTAGAATTCATTTGAAGGTGTCTGGCAGAAGAATATGATATCCAGTTGTTTGCTTGAGCTCTTGAATTTTTAAATTCAGTTGGTTGTCGGCAGTGAAGCATACTGGTGAGCTTTTTAACAGCCATTGTGGTGAATTGCTGTAAGGGTTGGAGAGCCACAATGTGAAGAGTTTTAATGAAATAATGAGTATATATTGTGTCCTTAGTGGTTTAAAGAAAGGAGATCTTGTATAGCTGTGTTTGTTTTTCTTTTTCACTGGTTCTGCTGCTGATTAATTGATGAAAAGAAACTTAACGGGCAGTGTCAGGTTCATGGGCAGTACTACCTTTGTTATAGCTGAAAGAAGTTTCATCGTTAAGAAGAAGCATTGTGCTCTCGATCAAGAAAGAATGAAAGTTGCTTTGTGAAAACTGTGAACATTGATTATTATTTTTTTTTTTTTAAGATTGGTACCTGTCTGCCAGCAGATGCCACTCTGAAGCAGGAGACTAGTTTCCCAAAATTGACCAACTAGAGGAAAATAGTTGTGGTGGCTCTTGTTTCTTAGAAATGTTAGTGGCAGTTTGCCTGGTATTGTCTTTGTTTCCCTTGATAAGAACAGCCTGTGCTGTAAGCAGTTAAATATTTATCTTGTAAAATGTAGCTGTATAAGATTTTTTTTTCCTGCTGATGGGATAAACCCCATATCAGGGAAATGGCAGCAGAGAGAGTAAGGTGTTTCTGTTCTTCTTCTGTATGCTAATTGAATAAGGTGGAGGCTAGAAGTCTTGGGACTCGAGAAGTGTCACTGGAGGGATTCTCTGTGGCAGAAAAGTGCCTGTGTCAGGATTGCTGAAAACCTGTAAGAAGGCAATAACTTAGAAACACAAGTCTCAGTGAATTTTAGTAAGACACACCCTTACAAAACCTTCAGAGACATGTTGAGAAGAAGATGGCCAAGTTGTAGGCCTGTCTGCTAAGAAAGACATACTGGGATGTGTTCATCAAACAGCAGAAGTTGTCAGTATCTCAAAACTCAAGATCTGAAATAAGATTTTACTAATGAATTGATACAAACAAGGATGTGACTGCCTCCCTGTTCTTCCCTGTGTTGGTGGTGGCACAGCTGTGGTGACAGGACACCGGGATGCTTTAGGCTGGAAGGTGGCCAGATCAGAGGGTGATGAGTGAAGCTGGAGGAGCAGAATCAATCATGACAAGGTGTTGGCTGCCTGGATCGTGGAATAAGACCCCAGGAAACAGACTCATCTGAAGAGCTTTCAGGTTAGTGGGGCAAACGATGCTTAAACATTTTCTGTGTTTCTGGTACAGAGTATGTTGGACAGAATAATGCATTTCCAGCATGCTGTGGTTTGTAGTGCTTCTGGCAGAGGTAGGGAAGGCATCTGTTAAATGCTAGTTTTCTTGCTGTTTCATTTTGGCTTGCTATATGGAATCCCATCACACTTTCAGAGATTATTGAAGGTGTGCTTGATTCCCTGTAAATATTCATCTGATACTTTGTGGCTGCTGTTGCAAAATGTGCATTGTTTTTCAGAAAGGAGGTTTTGTTCTTCTTTCCTTTTGCATATTGGGCAAGCAAAGCTTTGATGGCTGTTTTAGTGAGGAAAATGATAAATGCATTCTGTTTGTTTTCTGGAAATCTCTGCCAATGAAGTTTTGAGTTTGTTACAGAAGAGTTAGATGGAAATGTAACGTAAAAACTAGATGATATGTACATTTGCACAAAGCTGGTATTTTGATACGGCTTCAGTAAGTCAACTGAAAGTAAATATTCCCCTTGCACACTACTCATACCCTGGGCTTGCTCTTCTGAAGGCTGAGCAGTGCGGCCTCTCAACTCTTCCTAGCGCAGCCTGTGCTCCAGCCACGGATTTGCTGAGGTTGCTTCTGTCAGACTCTCTGCATGCATTCTGTTTAAATGGATGGCTCAGACTGCTCTGCCTGGGTAGTCCAAGTGAGATCCAGCCAAGGCTGCTTGGACCAAAGGACCTGAGTGAGATCCAGCCTGTAGTTCTCCCAGTCTGGCATCCACTGTGGTGCTGTCTCATGTGGCAGAAAAAGCTGCTTCTGTTGGTTTTTGTTGCATTGTGTTTGGGTTTTCAAATGAGCAGCTGCATTACTTTTGATTGGGAAATGATAAAATGTTCATTTTCTTAGATGATATGGAATTTTTTTGCATGTTCTTAAGCACTGGACTGAAAAAACACTGGCTGAATCCTGAAGTTCTGCTGCTTTGAGGGAGCTGAGAATTTGTTTCTTCTTGCTTTTAATATATTTTTTCCATCTGGGATTTAAATGATATATCTTGTATTAATTAGATAATAGTTTGGGAAGTTCTTGCAAAGTAGTGTTAGCTTCCAATTTTTTTTTTTTATTGTTTTAAGTAAAATCATTCATGTTTAACCGTTACCTGAGAAGAATGTTCATGTCTTTAATGAGATTAATTGCACGTAATGTGTAAGCATGTAGTGGCAGCAAGTCATTTCTGCTTGTACTTCACAGCATTCGAAAATAGGTGTTTGATGGAATTCTTAGGTAAGTTTTAATTTTTGCTAGCGACACAGAACCTTGGTGTTATTTTGTTTTTCCAAGGTTACAATTTTATCTCTGCTTTTTTATTTGAAGAGCTTACTGAAAGTGTGTTACTGTGACGTGTAGAACACTTGATCTTTTGACATCCAAACCATAATAATATTAGACCTATCCTTGTGATTTCTGAGAAAAGATTTAACTTACAGTTTTCCAGTGTTAACTGGGAAAATTCCCGGAGCTTCTGGAGCTTAAGCAGAATTAATGACAGTGATAAAAGCCAGAAAGCCATAATTTAAATCTGCACTCACGATGGGCTGGTACTGAAGTGCAAGTGTGAACTCTTGAGATACATGTCAGCATCCCGTGTGGTACAGCCCATTGCTTGTTTGCCATCCAAGAATAACAGCACAAAGAACTGAAAATCACACTGCCTGGTTTCACTCAGTTATTTGTTTAATTTGTATGTAATGTAACTGTAGATGTGATGTTGGCTGCATTTTTTGACAACGTTTGGTACGCTTTAGTTTAATTTGTGAGATTTTGTATTGTGGAACCAACATCAGTCATATAAATTACATATGTGGCTGAAATGAAGATTAATATGCTGAGCAGTATGAATGCAGTTGCTGGAAAAACCCTTATGGCAGTGGGCAAGGACTTAGAAAGTAGAGTCATACTGGATGTGGGTTCTGTCTCCATCCTTAAGTTTTATCATTTTGTTTTTCGTGTTTTGTTTGTGCACTTATTTGCACAAATATGCACTTCTAATGCATAGCAACAGATAAAGGTAGAATTAAATTAAGCATCTATGTCTGTATAGACTTCTTGTTTGAAAATCAATTCCATGATCTCGATGACTTAGTTCCAGTTAGTTGACAACATTACAGTTTTAGGATGCATTAGCTAAACCAGAATCAAACAGTGCTTCATCTGAATTTATTTAGTAGGCTACCAGAAAGCATGCAACAGCATTAATGGTTTTAATTGTAAATAATAGCACAAGTGAGCTCTTTGAATTAATTTGGCTTCGTGTTTTCTTTTCACCTTCAGATATTCTTATTCAGTTGTGTCAGATGACTTCTCATGACCCCTTGTACTATTTAGCTATCCCATTTGCTGCTTAGGGCCTTTGCTACAGCCATGCATCCATCAGAAGCACATGTTAACTAAGTTACTTGCCAAAGGTTTTCCTTTTTCCTTAGTAATGTCACTTTACTGTTTGTTTACATTTGTGAATAAGCTGCTTGTAGGCAGTGTTGTGGAAGGAAGAAGGGATCCTAATGATATTTCAGATAGGTATGATAGTCTTGGCAGCACCAGTGGCAGAACTTTCCCAGGGCAATTCTGCACACACCAAATGCAATAAAATATTGTGCTGCATTCTGCAAGGAAAGGGTTTTGTTGTTGTTGTTGTTTTGGTTTGGTGTTTTTTGTTTTTTTTTTGCAAAACTATTGTTTTTAAAGTCACTCCTACAGTGGATATAACAAGCAGTTACAAGGGGATCTATTTTGGATTTTTCTCATAAATGAACACAGTAGAATGCAGATGATCCCATTTCTCTTCTGTAGAAAAAAAAAAAAAGCAGTAGGATATGCATGCAAACCTGTCTAATAGCCTTATAGGGCTAGTACAGCTTACTTCTAATAATATAGCTTACTTTCTGTAGCATAAATCATATTTAACTGAATAAAAATTAAAAAAACTAGCCCTTTTAGACCAGATCTATTAAAACACTACTAACTAAAATGCCGTAAGTTATCATTAATATGTTTCAAGGGTAAGCATCTCTGCGTTGTGGATAATGCAAATGTTATTTAAGATTATTTACTGGTGTCTTCGGGTAACTTATTTGAGAGTTTTTCCTGTTAGCTGTCTTGGTCTAATCTATGGTGAATCCTATGCCTAAAAAGCAGTCTCCTAGCTGGGAGTTTAAGTTAAATAGGTGTCTCTGAAGGCCTTTGTACAGAGTGGAGAATGAGACAAGAAGTCACTGTGATTATGATGGAACTGCCTACTTGCGAGCAGATGTGCACAAGATCTTTTCCATTTTTTTTCTTGATTAGCAAGTGAAAGTCATTGGCGTGTAGGCAGCTCAAAAATACTTCAAGTTCTTATTGTTAGAACAGTGTTGTATTGCTTTATAAACAGCTTCAGAGACATTGTAAAGCCATGCTAATGTAAGCTGAGATAATTCCTTGTTGTTGAGAAGTCTTGAAGCACAAATTGAGATATCTCAATACCTTAAATATTCTCTGAATGGTAGAAACCTTGAGCAAGGTTTATTCACATTCCCAGTGGATGGCAGATAGAGATTTTTCTAGAACTTGATATCTAGTCAGTTTGAAAACTCTTCCAGGTCACTGTACACAGTAGAAGAAGGACATGTTTCCCAATAAGGCACAAATAAAAAAATACAGCAGTTAATCATTCACGCTAATGAAAACATATCTTCATATTAACGTGGAGAGAGCATTTCAACAGATGCAGATGTGCCATACCAAAATGATTAAGTAGTACTGCTTAACTCAGAGCAGAGGTACTTTATCTCAGGAATTTCAGTGCACAGGTAGAACTGATGTGCTGCACTTCACATTTCTGCTATCATCCATACAGGGAAGCTGCTCCTGCTCCAAATGTCAATACCTTCCCCAAAGCTGAACAACATAGCATGTGGCTGTTGAAGCACCTGGGAGGTTGGCAGCCATAGAGCAGATCTAAGCCAGTCTGAGCGATCTCAGCATGGTGTATTTGCTTTTGTGAAATGTTGCCTTGACGTTTTCACTTATTTTTAAAGATCTTTTAAATTGTAGAGCAAATTAACTTATGTTCCAGTTCAGCAATACCAAGTGTGTGAAAATTTTTTGGAGTAAGCAGGCAGTCTGAATTATAGTTGTGAAAGCTTAAGGTTTTCTTGGCTGAATGTTCATTCATCTCAAAGTACATACAACCCTATTTGACTTACTTGGTTTCCGTAGCTTGTTTTTTGTCTCAGTTAAGAATTCAGAGGAAGCCACCTCTCATGTTAAGAACAGCTTGTAATGAGCAGAAACAAAAAAGAAGCAAAACAAGATTTGGATGAGTTCATTTTGAAGTATGTGTAGTATAGAAATTATAGGAGAATTATAGGAGAAATTGAATTTGATATATATTTGATTTTCCCAAGAGCAGTAGAGAATATTTTATGGAATTTTTCAGAGGTGCTTTCAAATTAGTTCTCTCTACAGGTACGTTCTTAAATTTGGAAACTTGTTCAGCAGGTCAGGAGTTGCACTCAGTGATCCAACTCAGGATGTTCTGTGATTCCATGATTAATGAAATTTTCTTGCTCCTCTTGCACTTCATCTTTCCAGTCTTTTGTTCTTCTGTGACAGGTCAGCCCTTACTTGCTGTAATGTGAAAGATGCTTTAAAAATCCTCTTTGGATAGAGAGATAGAGAGTGGCTTGTAGATGGTCAGTGTTTTTTTTTTATTCCCTAAATCTGGAGGTTTTGACATAGTAGAGATGCGTCCTCCTTTACAACAGCTTTTAAATACACTGATGATGCATTTGCTTTCTTCACTGAAAAATTCTGGCAATTTCTGAAATAGCTCGGAACAAGTTAAAAACCAGGTTAGAGTTGTACACTTCAGAGTTTCTCGATCTCCAGAAACAGGAGAAAAAAACCAAACAAACAGGAAAAAGTCCCAGCACAATATTGGGGTTATGTTTAGAAAGGCAACTTAATTTCTCTGACCTTTTTGTCTGCACTATTATATCAGAAGACTTTCTGGCTGCATGCTTGTTATATTGCCACAATTTAGGAAAATAAAGCAGAGCAGAGGACCTTCTGTTACAATTTTGAGAGCTGTAAAACAAAAAGGAAGGAAGTGCTGTGGTATGTTCTATTAGAGAGTAGAGAAGATTTTTGAAACAATTTATTTAATGGAAGTAAGTTTATGTGTGTACAAAGTGTATTTCTTAACTAAAATGTGAGCGTCATCTAGCATCCTTTGGTGCTCAGCAGCAAGAACTTGAAAAGAACTTGCCCAGAGTGTAGAACAGAGCCTAGTGGGTTAATCCTTTTGCCTTTTAACAAGTGCACATCAGTAGTGTGAATAAATTGTCCTTACTGCAGCGCGATTTTACAGATATAAACCAGTATGTTGTCAGTTGCTTTAGGAAAATATTCTATCAGCATGCATTTATTTTCAAAAAAATGATGTATTGCTGTTATTTAAAAACAACAAGGACTGCATTTTAACTGGATGATTTTGGTTAACTACACGGAGTTATTTCTTCAGAGTAGACCTTAAAAATTCCTAGACTGGATGATATGCTTGTTTAAGTAACACCCCATAAGAATTCACTGTGGTTCCCAGCTGCAATATGTTTTTTATTCTTGAAAGTATAGGAGTTCCACTGTACATAGGCTTTCTTTTATTGACAGCTAGTCACCTTCATTGTGCTGTATGAAGAACACGCCTTGCAATGTGTGTGTGCCATTTTGTTGGAAAGGTGGGGTCAATAATCTTCCACGACCCATTGCTTGTCTGCCTTAAATACTGCTGCAGGGTGTACATCTCAGCCTGTGTTACTAGAGGGAGGTGGTGGAGTCACTCTCCCTGGAGGTTTTGAAGAAACGTGGATGTGGCACTGAGAGCCATGGTCAGTGGGCATGGTGGCGATGGATTGAGGTTGGACTAGATGATCTTAGTGGTTTTTTCCAACCTTAATGATTCCACGGTTCTGTGATTTTCAGTTGCCAAATTTGCTTTGGAACAGGGAGTGTAGAATATGTTCAGTTGAAACTGGGGATGCTTCTGTCCATCCTGAGGGACTGATCTGACGTTTATGCTAATAACCTTCTGGTCTCTTATTAAATATTGCCCATGAGGTTTTAGCTAATTCATTCAATCGCATTATTTTTCTGCAGGTCCATTGCAGTGAAAAATTCAGTGCACCCTCAGCAGAAATTTTATTTGTGGCGTCATTGAAGTCAATGCAAGGCACCTATTTGCAGATGAAATTTTTGGTTATACTTGAGATTTTTTATTGCTGTTCTGTTAGCTTAAAGTTTTGGCTCTAATAAGCATATAGGAATATGAGTAATGGAAAAATAAGGATACCAAGTTTCTGCATGTATGCTTATGCTTCATTGGGTATAAATTGAATAGAACATGCATGGAAGGCCTTTCAGTAGTACCATCAATTGGGATATTTAATCTTCTGCAGCTAGCAGTCTGGAAACTGATGTGGTTGTCTTGGAAACAGGCTTTATTTTGCTTTTGCAAATACCTAGATATGAAATCACTGTCTTCTTTGAAAATCGGGTAGTGAGACTTCTCAAAGAAATAACTGCAAATTTCAGTTCTCTTTTTGAAGAACAGATGATGTTTCGATTGTGTGCTTTAATTGTGGTTGTGTGATTGTAGTTCTAAAACAGAATGTAGTTTTCTTTAACCTAAAATGTCTGTTCTTGTTGCTGATATTTGTCTTGGAGTTAGCTGCAGTAAAGCACTTTGCCAAGATTTTCTAGCTTAATATTTAAATAGAAATATTGCAGTATAACTAGTGTACTGAACAAGTTACATTCCTAAAAAAATGTATTGATGCTATTATTTCAGGTCTTATCCCTTCCCCCACTTTAAATGAACAGCTTGTGAGGAATCCTTGACTCTTCTGTGAGGCTGTAGCACAGGAGTTGCCAAACAAAATACCAGGAGTAGAGGAAAGTGCACAGGGCCGCAGGAGAGCTGCCGTGCACTGTGTGAAGTGTGAAATCAGATCTGGGTGGATAAATAAGCGTCTTTCTCATTGCTGAGGGGTTAGTAGGATTTGTATAAAAATGTGAAACAGTGTTCATGAAAGAAGTGTGACTTCTCTGGTCCTTTGCTTATTTGTGCCGCCATAACAGCCTTAAAGTTTGTCAATAGTAACAGTGTAATTTCATCATAATTCTTACAGATCTAGACTGAATTTTTTTTTTGGTATGTGTTCTGTTCTTCAGTTTATGTTATTAAATTCAATGAGGTTTTGATTTCTCTTCCAAGTATTTTTGTGTCTAGCACCAATTTAAAGAGTCTTCTACACATTGGTACGTGCTTCAGAGAAGGTTTTTTTTTTCTTTTTTTTTCCCCTTTCATTCTTTTATGCTTATTTTAAGGGGAACTTACAGATTGAATTTTGCAGCCTGTCCATGGGAAGAGAGGAGTATCATAGGAGCTTGGCAAGCCACTGGAACTCAGTTTTGTGACCATCTCTTTGGTCTCACTTCTAGTCTTTTCTTCCTGTTCCATTTCCTGTGCTGTGTTTACATTTCAGTTTGATCTATTTTCAGAACTGAATTGGTCAATTTATTTCTTCTTAGGAGTTTTTCTATCCAGCATGTCACAAAATCATAGAATCATAGAATGGCTTGGGTTGTAAGGGACCTCAAGCATCATCAAGTTCCAGCCCCCTCCCTGCTACAGGCAGGGCTGCCAGCTGCTAGATCAAGTACTAGATAATACTGCCTGGGGCCCCATCCAGCCTGGCCTTAAACACCTCCAGAGATGAGGCATCTACAGCCTCTCTGGGCAGCCTGTTCCAGCACCTCACCATTCTCTCAGTAAAAATCTTCCCTTGACATCTGAGTCTCCCCTTCTTTAGTTTAAAACCATTCCTTCTCATCGTATCACTGTCTGCCCATGTAAAAAGTTTATTTCCCTCCTGTTTATAAACTTCCCTTTAAATACCGGAAGGCTGCAAGTGAGGTTTCCACACAGTTTTCTTGTTTGCAGGCTGAACAAGCCCAGTTCCTTCATCTGGTCTTCTTAGGAGAGATGCTCCAACCCTTGGATCATCCTCATGGTCCTTGTGTGCTGAATATTCCTTTCTCCTTCATTAGAATGAGCTCAAGTTTTCTCTTTAAGACCTGAGATGAAGCTTATTAACGTAAGTGGAGATGATCTTAAAGACCGTGTCTGCTATCAGATGATACAAAAAGCTCTTAGATACCTAAGTTTTGGCTTTGATACATAAACCTTATGTTGGTATTGTACATCCAGAAAGAAATGATTAATCACAGATTGTTTTTCCACAAATGACAGCTAAGTCACTCTGTATACTCTAATGGGGTAATTGATATATACTTACCTTGATGGTCAAGCCACAAACTTTCCACTTTTACCTCATATTGTGATCTCATAAGTCTTATATGAAAAAGGAAATTAAAATAGCGTATCATTTAAGCTGTAAGCGAAGGTGAATTGGTTCTTGAACTTTTTTCACATTTCTCTAAATAAATGTCATTTCTTCCAGTTTAACGATATTAGTAAACTGTGTTAAAAAAGGAGTCCATTTGTACCTTCCTGATCAAATAATAATTCTCCGTGCTGATTACTAAGTAGTACATAATTACATTCCCTGGCTCCATTTTAGCTGAACAATTTTTCATTCTCTCTTTCCAATCTGCAAATGAGCAAGCAACCAAAAAAACCAACCTCATATGGTACCAGTTCATTGTGGCTGCAGTATGCGCGTCCCTGCCTTACTGTGGTCACTGCCCTGAAGTTTGGGTTGGTTTAGCATCCGACTCGAATCTCTTGGGAAAACTTGATGTTCTTAAAGTTCTCTTGGCTTTTCCTTCCTGAAGAAGTTTTAGAAAACTTTTGACATTTTCTGGTTGCTTCCAGTCTTGACAACCCGATGACTTTGTACTGTGGAAATCTGTTTTAGCCCTGCGCATTAGAAGTGGTGATGTGGTCTTTCACTCTCAGAAATGAAAATGCCATGTCATTCAAACTTTTCTGAAGATAAAAAGGAACTGAGAATTTGTCGGTCACATGTTTCACTTGAGGGTGTTCCTGAGTCTGACCTCAGCAGGGTTCCCAAACAGGAAACAGACTGCGGAGGAGGGATTACAGACTCATTCAAGGATGAAAGGTATTTTTTCATCTTTTTTCTTTAAAAAAAAAAAGTTGTTTGAAGCCAGTGAGAGAAAGGAATGTAGTGATGAGACCCACATGTCTGAAGGATGGTTTATCAGGTCATCATGTGTTGAAAAAGAAGTGTCACCCCACATAGCTCAGGTCTGCATGTTTAGTTTCTCTTAGGCATGTTTTAGAAAATCCATTGCAAGTGGTAGAATTTGTTCTTCGTGCAGCTTGTGGTTACAGCTCCTCATTAATTACCGTTTGGTCTGTTAATTAGAGAATACAGGATTTTTTTTGACCTGCATTTACTTTTGGGGCATGAGATGTCTTCAGTGGTAGGATGGGTTCTCAGCTGCTCCCTGCTCTTGGACTTGTCTTGGACTTGGTCTTATAAGGTACTTAGTCTGTTTTACAAGTGTTCATGGTTTTGTACATAGCAAACCTCTGAATAAACTTACAGATCTAACACATTGACTTCTGTGTAACTTTCTATCTTTAGCTTCTCTATTATTAAGAGAAAACATCAAGAATGTCTGAAATTCGAAATGTAATAGAAAGAGCAGATTTTCTGGCTTGAAGGTGGTGAGTAGATCTCTGAGTACTTTTAGCCAAATTGCTCCCATGGAATGTAACTCATGAGGCAGGTGAATGAATCTGGCATCGCATGCATGAGCTGTGCTGGGACTCCGCTCCATATCCTCTCACTACCCAAGAGCTGGAGTTCACAGTTCACTTAATTTGAGCAGTAGAAGTTTGTGTGTGCATGCAAGGAGGATTGGAATTTTATTTAAGCTTACCTCCAGCAAAACTCAGTGAACACAGGACATAAAGAAGGCTTACTTATCTTTGCTGTTGTGATTTTGCACAGCTCTGCCTTATTCTATTCAATATTAGGTGTTTTATTAATGGACTCCGTACCTATGGCATTGGTAGTGAATTAGATGCTAGATCAAGAAAACATAAGAAAAAACATTTACTTCTGTCATAAATCAGCTTGTCATTATTTTTTTTTTTTTCCTTGTGTATAGCTTAGCCATAGTTTTATGAAGATAGCTTATTTCTAGTGCTTTTTTAAATGGAGCATGATGCACCTGGAGAGGCCTCATTGTAGCTTCTGAATGTAAGTGTTGTTTGTTGCAGCAGAGCTGAAATGTTTGATCTCCTGCCATTCGGATGTTGATGATGTTCATGGCTGTGTGGTGAATCTGATAGCATCTCCCAGCAGGAGCGGTGTTACACCAGGATCACTGTGGCCCTCCTCTGGACACACTCCAACAGGTCCACATCTCTGCTGTACTGAAGACTCCAGATTTGGCCATAGTCCTAATGCTTTGGAATTTCATGAGCTGTATCCCCCATTTAAACACCACTTCTCTGAATATTTTGTCTGTAATTGATACTTAATTAGTTTAACAGAAAACAAAGCAAAGCAAAGTGAGATTTTTTTGGGAAAAAAAAAAAGTCAGCTACAGAAAGCTGTCTGAATGTGTGTAGAAACATAAATTCAGTGTCTCTGTGCAAACCAAGCTGAGGGCATTGCTTGCTGTGCTGTCCATTTGCATTATTGTTTCTTCACACTACAGCCCTGGCAGCAGGTGTAACATTTTGCAACAGAACAAGAATTTGAAAGGCTACAATTTGGAGTTAATTTCCAATGAGTGATGTGGGTGACCTGCCAGGCCAGGCTTGTTTTTAGATATTATCTTGAGGAATGGTTTAAAATCATTTGATATCACTTCTCAATGTCTGGCTGAGATGTTGAACAGGGCAATGAGCAGCTGCCTCTGCTCTGTCCCAGTGATGTTGTTGTTTGGTCAGTGTTGTCATTAATTTGGCTGTAAGTGAAGATGATATTTTGGAAGAGATGAAGGCGTCAGCTCTATATAATGTTCTAAACGTTAGGCCTACCTTTGTGGAGGATGCCAAAGAAGACAGAGAAGATGGTTGCCATTCTTCCCATTGCAAATGGAATTTAATTTTTATTTTACCTTATAATTAAATCATACATTTTGCTCAACATTTCATATCAGCATATCAGGTGAACGCTAGCCTGTCGGCATATATTGGGCAGGATGGCAGTCTGTCCATATGACTGTTGGGGAGCAGAGCTTTTGTTTGGGCATTTGGGGCTTTTATTTTTGTATTTGTTTTTTTCTAAACCTTGTAATAACAAGCTGACACCCTTTCCTTAATGAGTGATATTTTAAAACCTTGGCTGTCACTCATCTCTGGGCCATTCTGATAAAACAGAGGAAAGCTGTGTATTCACTTCAGATAGTGAACTTTTTGGGGGAAATACAAAAAAAAAAAAAGGTGGTTATTGATTACAGCAAATACTTTCTGAATTTCTGTAGCAGACAGCCACAGAATCCACATCATTCAATCTCGTGCCACAGAATTGAGGCAGCCCGATGGTTGGGCTCAGCTGCTCTCCTGCTCTCCTCTGCTGCCTCACGTACGCTGAGCATGGCTCTGCTGTGCCTGCAGGCTGGTTTGTCTCCAGCTTTGTGTCTTCTCTCTCACGTACTGTGAGCAGAGTGTGAACTGTAACTGGAATAAGATGCTGTTGGAAAATCTGTCGGAGGTTTGGATCACAGTTGCCAGAGGAGGTTTGTTGTATTTGGAAGATGCAGCTATATGTAAAATAAAAAAAGAAAGGAAGAAGTGATTTTCCTTGTTTGAGAAGGCTGGGCAGGGGTTTGTTTTGGCTCTGCTGTTAGAGGAGGTGCTATTGGTAAATAGTTACTTTCTGTGTCTGTAAGTTCTAAGGAAAGCTAAAGCAAAAACAAAGATGCTGCTCCTTCTCATTGCCTGCTACAGATTGCAAACACCAGATTTTGTGGTATATTCCTGAAAGAGCAAACGTAAGCTTCCTTCCCCTCCCCTGTTATGTTTTTAAACTTATTTCTGAACTTCATCTGGAGTTCCGCATTACAGTTCACATGCAGTTAGAAGATGGTGCATTTTCTGCATAGAGGCTGAATCTTAAATGACTGAACTACATATCAGCACATGATGGAGTGCTTCACTTTCAAGGCAGAGATTCTTTAACACTGGTGGCTTTTCTGTGTTAGTAACAATTTGAGCTACGCTGCGTATCTGTTTTGTTTTATCTATTTTCTTTCAGTAGTTGTATATCACGCTTTGCAGGTAAGATCCTGCTTGACTGGTGTGTGTGCTTCCCTTCAGAAGATCACTGGGGAGGTTCACTTGGGGCAATGCAGTTTAGTCTGTCCAAAAGTTACACAGTCAAGAGAAGTTCTCATGTTCAGAAGACCCTCTGGTCTTTGTGTCTTCAGTTCGAGGTGGTTCTTTCTGAAAAAAATGTAGTTTTTGTCTTTTGGTATTAGTGGATTTTCATAGGTTGTGTAAGGGTATGATAGTATGGTAAAATGGTATTAAAAGAAGTTGACATGAATCCTGCACGTGTCATTTTTGTGACCTTTATATCCTCTCTTCATAGAACTATGCAGCGCTGATATGGCAACAAATTAATGACGACAAACAGAGCTCGAGAAAAAAGGCTGTATTTGGAATCCAACTCACAGAAGAAAAGCTTAATGACTTCCGTGATGAACAGATTGGGCAGCTGAAGGAGCTGATGGACGAGGCTACCAAACCTAAGCAAAAAATCACCATTTCTGAAGACTCAGAACACAAAAGCTGAAAGATTCTGAACATTTGACTTAATGCATACAGAACCATTTTGAAACTTCCTTTTCCAGCTGGGGTAGAATGTAATTTCTGTGGAATGATGGCTGCTGCTGATACCATAAGCTGTCTGAAGGTGGTATCTCTGACTTTTATGCACTCATGTCTGGTAAAATGGAATCATGACAATTTTATGTTAATTGCAATGTTTTTGTTTTTCTAATGGAAGGTGGAGACTTAAAGAATTTGGTAACACTAATTTGATGTTTTAAAAATAGAAGGTTTTAATTTTAACCGACTCACAGAACAAAACTTCTTTCCATTTTTACATCATTCTGTGCTGTGATGGAGAATGTACAGTTAACATTTGTTTTTCTGATGTGGATTCAATAGATAAAGAACAAAAGTATGGTGCATTCATTTCAATGGAAAGAAATGAGCAGTAGTAGAAACGTACCGTTGTTAATTCTTCTTCAGCTTCATTGTGAAATGTGCTTTAAAAGATGCAATTCATTATTAAATTGATTTTGAAGAAATCATTGGTTTATGAAGGAAATTATTTTCTTCACACGTGTGATGCATATCTTTTTAAAAACCATTCATTATTTTGCTCTGTTAGAGTTCAAGTAATCTTTAAAAGCTTTGTGTCCCATCCAACTCATTATTTTATGCTGAACAGAATTTATAAGCACCTCAGTTGCCAAAGTTATCCATTTCATAATGCAGCAAGTATCAGTGATTTTTGGTAATGGGTCAGCCATCATCGGGACCATGCATGCCTATTGTAATACTCACACAGTTGCAACTAAAAATAATCCTGCTCCATCTGCTAAGAAAACACCTCCTTACTATGCAAAAGACAGCTTTCATTTCATATTCCAAACTGAGTTATATATTATTAGTTTTGTTCTATTTCTGGACCATTTGCTGTCTGTTACCCATGGAGTGTTTGAGACAACATAATTTCTTTCCACTTTGGGAATAACAGCTTTGACGTGTAAGCACATTTCCACCTGTCTGGGGTTCTAACAATCTGCTGTTTGCCAGAGCTACATGCCTGGTTCTTAACAGGGCAAATCTGGGGAGCAGACTGCTTATCTCTCCCATACCTGTCTTCCCATTTCTGAAATCTTTGCTGGGATTTTAGGTTTCAGGTTGCTTATTTCTATTAAAAGGTCAACTTCTAGACTCCAGCGTAACGTATGCTTGCAGTTACTGCAGTACATCTTCCTTTGGCAGCTCTGCTTTTTGTGTTATAAGAGCATCCTTTAGCATCAAGGGATGGTTGCAAAGTGCCTAATCGAAACAGAGATTAAAGGGCAGAGATGATACCCAGGCTGCAGGGCTGGGGTTTCCAAATCTTGGGTCTTGACACTTCAAGGACACGGAGAGAATGGCAGCTCCCTTCTGACCTACTGCTTACCTGGGCCTCACCTCAGTAACAGTGTGAGAAGCAGATGGGATGTGTGCAGAAAGCCTGGAGACTCTCTCCAGTGCTGTTGTTCACACACAGCCTTTTATACTTCACAGAATCACAGAATTGTAGGGGTTGGAAGGGACCTCCAGAGATCATCGAGTCCAACCCCCCTGCCAAAGCAGGTTCCCTACACCAGGTAGTGAACTTTATAGCCTTCAAAGGCTGTAAAGATCTAATCCAACTCCAGAATTTAAAGCAGAAGGATATACTGTATTGCACCTTCAGATTTACAGTAACCAGTAATTTCCTCACTGGATCTACTCAATTCAGAAACAGTGTTCAGGTGTTTGGCAGCAGGGTTTGGTCCCACTCCTGGACTGCTATATGCTTGTCTAATTTCAGCATCCACATTGTTTCAAATTTCTTTGGAATACTATGATATGGGACCATGATTAACATTTCTTAGGCAATTTGTGAGTTTAATTGAGCTAGTTAAAAAATACAAAACTAGAAACTAATACTTTTGTATCTGCTCATATGTATGTAGGTAACACACATTTCTGGAGGCTAAATTAATTCATAATGAAAAATTGCTCTTTGGTATGAAAAATTCAAGCTTGAAATGAGACCTAAGTGAATTGGAGATTAGGCAAACATCTGCGCACACCATTTTCTATTAACTATTTTCTTTCATTCCCAGTAGTAGTCAGTGTTCTGTACTGCATTTGTGTTCTTGCTGTTTAAAACAACTCTTACAAAAGCCAAAATACCACATGAAGGAGCAAAACGCCTTTAAGGATGGCTGATTCCAACACAGCCAGTGCAAGCAGTAAGATATCCTGTGATCCAGGCAGCAAATAAATGTATGCATTTATCAATAGCCATTAGTTAAGGAAGGCAGGGAGTGACGCTTTTGTTTTGAAGGCATGGGATACTTTTTATGGGGAATTTTACACGGTATTGGATGGATAATTAACAAAGAAAAGCATCCATCAAAATTACTTCAGAACTGCAAGCAGTTGGTGATTTGAAGTGGCAAAATACTTGCTTAGGGAAAAGATACTAATTATCTTATGAAAAATATAATGAATTATAATAAAAAAAAAGAAAGATAATTATAAGCACATTAGAAATTAGTACAAAGTTTTAAACTGTGCTTTTATGTTTTGTATAAGCCATTTGCTTTTATGCAGATGAAGATTGAAAAGCCGCTACCAGCCTCACAAGAACTCCTTCACTCCATTCAGCTCATCCATTAAGGATGACCCTTTGTGCTTGGGTGATCCTTCATTCATTGGCCGTTGGGAGCTAAAAGTGAGTGACAAAGTTCACTGGTTAACTTGGTGGGACCTTGTCTGTGCTAACACCTTGAGTGATTGCCTGGCAGCTGGCAGGATGCAGAAATGAGTGGGAGGTTGTGGTGGCTGCACAAGACATGTGGGCTGAGGTGGTATCAGCAAACGGTTTTGAGAAATACGCCTCTCTGAAAGTTATCACACTGTGGATATGCAAAATACAGCTATAGATCTCAACAAGAACAACAAAATAGTCATTCTTCCAGTGTTTTATTACTTCAGTGTTGTGAGTTCGTCTTCTTTTTTTTTCTTTTAACTGACTGTCTAGCAGTAGCTATTGGTAAATTTTCTTTCTATCTTAAAAATAAATAGCATAATTCATGAAGGAGTTACATTCCTCAGCTATTTAGAGTTGCTTTAATCTTTTTGAATTACTAGTGGGCTTTCTATTTTTTCTTGGATCTGTATTTATGAGTAGATGGTTATTCACTGATGATTCAAAAGCTAAAATTTCACTGGCTCCTAGATAGCAGTATTGAGCAGTCAGACCTCCTCCAACTGTTGTCATCAACCTTACTCACAGAACCATGCAATCACGGGTTGAAAGTGACCTCAAAAGGACCATCAAGTCCAACCCACCACTAAAGCAGTTATCCTACATTAGGTCACAAAGGAGAGTGTCAGGCAGGTTGGATATCTCCATAGAAGGAGACTCCATGTCCTCTCTGGGCAACCTGTTCCAGTGATTCGTCACTCTTAATGTAAAGAAGTTCTTCCACACATAGAAGCATAGAACTTCCTATGTTCAAGTTTCAGGCCATTACTCCTTGTCCCATTATTGTTTACTTTGAACCTGAAGTAATAGTGGAAGATCTCACAGGCGTTATGTTGCCTGTAACACATTTTGAGGACTACAGTTTTAATGGCCGTAGACATTCCAATATCATCATTTTCAGCTTATGTTTGATGCCTGCCTTGCTGTCTGCTTCTTTCAGAGAAACAGCTGTGATTGCTATGGAGAAGGATGTGTTTTATGGATTGCTATGGATAATGTGTTGCAAAGATCAAGCTTCTCTGAGGCTGTGGCTGCCTTGACATGCAGTGATGGCTCAGGTAAATACCTGAACAATTACAGCTTCTCATTTAGCTGTAACAGTTTTGACAAATTACAGATTATCACAGAATAAAAAGACATGACATTACCTAATTTAAAAGCACAGAAGAACTCAGTTCCTTTAAAAAAAGCAATTCAGTTCTATATATATAAACAGAAAGCCTTTTTTTCACTGATTGTATGCTTGTAAAAGAAGGCGATTTTCAGTTCCCAGACAGGTAAGGGGCTTTACATTTATATAATCAACTTTCCATTTACATTCACCCGAAGATGTAATCCAAGTACCAGAAATGCTTTCAAAGATGCAGCCTCTCAGGGGAACGTAACCCTTTTCATACAATTGGAAGTATCATCAAAGCTGTTGATGCACAGTGCTTTCAAACAATCCATTAGGATAATACAGTAATTTCATATATCGCTGTTTTGGCCAGATGATTTGTGTTTACAGCTATCAGAAGTTGATTTTTTTTTTTTTTTTTTCAGTGCACATATTCTACATGGATGGTATTGGAAGTGAGAATGGTGATATCTGTAAAACTGAGGGAGGAAAACACTTCTTGTTGTTGCTATGAGGGCTTGAGTTTGTGCAGCAGTCACTTGTTCTGTTCCCAACTCTGCCATCTCCTCCATCTTGTGGCCCCCTCTCCACACTCCTCACCTCTCACCCCTTACCCCACAAAACAAAAACAAAAGAAAAGTACAAACGAAAACCTCTGGTGTGTGAGATTATAATCTGAGTGTCCTACCAGCAGCATCTCAAAGAAGGACACAGATGACAGGAAAAGAAGGAAAAAGTCTTTGAAACAGAACAGCCCTTTCCAGAGATGGGAAGGGGGGTGGAGGAGGACCTGGGACATGAGGAACACTTGCTGCAAGGCATGGAAGGATCGAGTGCTCCCAGTCCACAGTCACTGCTCCAAGCCCCTCAGCTCGTGCATGTCATCATCAGGTGTCTGCAGAGAACAGCGTGATGTATTCTAATATAAGACCTACCTGTATTTGCTCTATTATCAGTTTTTTAGGACAACATGGATATGAATTTTGAGACTCAACCTTCTAAATAGTTGTGAGAGTCTTCCCTTGCTAGTCCGCTCCCTGAGGCAAAATCTACTCAAAAATTGCATGGCTGTGTAGCAAAACACCAATGTGTTATCAGTTTGTTTTGTATATGTGATTGGCATGGATACAGAGACACTGCATGAAGTCTGTGCTCTTCTGTACTGCCTGATTAAAGCATGAAGTGTGCCTGATCACATTGCTACAATAAGTAGATTGTTGCAGTGTTTGCTTAGGAATAGTTCTGAAAGCAGCTTTAAGATTTCAAAAAATGATGTGTCTTAAGCACAACAGACTGCCCTTTCAAAAAATGCTGCATCTGCACCAAAGAGCGAGATTCTGCCAGGCTAAAGCTATTATATGGCACAGGATTTACTGGATCAGTGGCAGAAGACATCCCTAACACAGTGAGATCAAAGAGGTGTCAGAGCTTTTTGGAGAAATATCCCTTTGGTTTTATGAGCATTGAGGCTGGAGGAACACATGAGAAGGCTGCATGGCCCCATCCCTAACTATCCAGATCCATCAGCACCTCCTTCTGTTTGTCACAGAGCCATGGAGCCATTTAGGTTGGAAAAGACTTAAAATCAAGTCCAGCCATCAGTATAAACACAATGAAATAAACCACAAAATGATGACCTTTACTGCCACTTCCACATCTCAATCCTCTTGCAGGGATGGCAACTCCATCACATCCCTGGGCAGACTGTTCCAATGCCTAAATATACATTGAAGAAATATTCTAGCTTAAGCATCCCCTGGCACAGCTTGAGGCTGTTTCCTCATGTCCTATCACTTATCACCTGAGAATGGAGACCAACATCCTCTTCTCTATAATCTCCTTATAGGTGTTAACTTTGTAAGGAGGTAATATCACAATGGCCATATGTGTCTGTTGCAGGTCATGGCTGAATCACTGTGCTTCCCCACCAGTAGTTGTGCATTAGTTCAGAAGCAGCATTTCACCAAATGGAGGTGCTCCAGGATCAGTAAGCCATATGAAGCTAATCTCTTGGTTCTCTCTTCCTCAGTTCACACTGGCTCTGCTAAGTGCCAGCTGGCTCCCAAAGCACATGCTGCCCTCTTGGCTATCTGGTAGCAGTTCCAATAGCCTCTATGCAGTAAAAGCAGTTGGGCTGAGGTTGTGCTGTCTTTTGTGCTGGCTAGCATTGATTTAGAGTATGGCAAACAGCTCTCTGAGGAAAAAATAAACAGCAGTGATTGCCAGGAGACATGTTACAGGAATTACTGGTTAAATTCCTTCTCTCAAACTGTGACAGTCATTTTGCAAGTTGTCAGTATAAAAGCTCATTTCTGAGCTCATTGTGTAGCTTGGTAATACCTACACAGTGAGACAAAGCAAGAGGTATTGACCTGGAATGCCTAGGGGCATGTGTTGTTAGAGAAAACCTTGTAAAAGCTGGTTATATGATATTGACATGGTGCAACGTGAATATTTATTTCAAAACCAATATCCAGCAGGCTTTGTTTCTTTTCAGTTCTTGCTGCTCTACTCTTCTATCAGTTGGCAATACATTGCATTCGTCTTCCCCAAGCTGAGTCTGCTGTACTCCTGGTGGTAGCTGGTGGTATGGCTGGGTGCACACCTGGCAGCTGCCCATGGCCAACCAACACCACTGGGGGTTCTTAAGGCATCTGTACAAAGTTCTTGTAAGTAAATGAGATGCTACAAACTGAGAATGCCTGGGCTATGCCACGCTGGAAAGAAAGATTTAAACAAAGAATAATGTTATGCTTACTCCTGAAGAGAATGTGTGGAATGAGATGTGTGTACAGTTCTGTGGATGTGTCATGTAAACATTATGTGATGTACAGTCATGCTTGGTCTAATCACTGCCATGTGTACCCTTCTAATCAAACAGATCACTATGTGATTAGTTATGGTGGAGTAATTTGTAAGAGCAAAACTTTGTTTCCTGCCTAAAGGGAACTGGGAAGAGCTATAACATGAAATATCAGTGCTACCTGTGGAATTTAACTGCTGTTTTGCAATATCTGTTATGATTAACAGCATGCCATGCAGCGTGTGTTTTAGTATGGATGCTTTGGGAATACAAGGCATAATGCTTAGTTGTCTTTAAAAACTGAACCATATGCTCTAGCTTTCATTTGGTTTCTTTCTAAACATCACTGGGACATCACAGCCCTGCTACTTCCTTCATGGCCCAAAGGATGTGGTGGTAGGGACTGGGAAGCATCGACCCCATGTGGAAGAGGAGGGAAGAAAGGAGGAGATGGACTTTTTAGCAGGGTCTGTTGTGGCAGGGCAAGGGGAAATGGTTTCAAATTAAAACAGGAGAGATTTAGATTAGTTAGAAGTTTTTTATGATAAGGGTAGTGAAGCACTGACACAGGTCACCCAGAGAGGTGGTGGATGCCCCATCCCTGGAGACGATCAAGGTCAGGCTGGAGGGGGATCTGAGCAGCCTGATGTAGCTGTAGGTGTCCCTGCTCATTACAGGGGGGTTGGACTAGATGACCTTTAAGGGACCCTTTCTACTCAAAGGATTCTGTGACTCTATGATCACCACTGCTCAGATAATAGGGGTCTCCACTGTTATTGCAAGGAAGCTGTGAGCTTCCCTGACATCTTTAACACATTCTAGAGGTGTTAGAAATGAGTGTTTGTCCCATCTCTCTGTCATGGGCAGCCAGTGAATCTCTTGGAAATTACCTTTGGTGTGGATGTGCTCAGATTTTCCTTTCCTGTGAATTGTTCTTCTATGTTGCCCTTGTGGCAGAACAGTGCGTGTTACTGCTGTCTTTCTCAGGCACCTACAGATCTGAGATCAAAGCATTTCCAAGTTGGGATTTTTCAGCCTCAGGGTAACAGGTAAGGTGTCCAATATAAACTATTCAAAGAAAATACCCCTAAAAATTCAAATCTTTATATAAAAATTGCACTGTTTTTAATGAAGTTGGACAACAAGCCCCCAGACAGGTTATTTTATTTCTTTTTAGCAATTCTCAGACCCTGTGCTGATCTAAAGATGTATTACGTACCTTGGAGCACATCTGCCCTGGAGGCAGATCTGCAGTGGGATGAGCCGGCCTGCTGCTGCTCCCTGCTGCTCCCCCGCTATCTGCCATCCCCACTCTGCTGCCTTTGGGCAGCACGGCAGAGCAGGATCAAGTTTGAGGAATGGAGCTCATCGCTAGAGACACAGCCTTTGCCATAAACTGGAGTTTCTTCCGCTCTCTGTATGGTGCTCTGCCTGGATGGCATGTCACCAAAATCCAGGGGTGACCCAGAGCTTGCGGATGGCATGCTGCTGAGGAGTGCACCTGAGCAAAGCTGTGATGGTGTTCTCTTCTCTTTGCCAACATATGGGACAGACAGTTCCTTTTTTGTGGCTTTGGAACAAAGGTCTTATAATGCATTTGATGTGCAGTGTGCTTCAGAAGAATTTGGAAGTAGCCGTATGAACAATTTATAGTGGTTGGCATGTTCCAGTGAAATATTTATGGAGGTACTATATTCCATTGAGTTATGTTGCTGGTTCCTGCAACTCGAATGATAAAAATGTCCTTTGTAATCTACAGAAAAGGGACTCATCAGTGCTTCAGTGCAGAGGAAATAAGATTTGCAACCAGTACTGCCATCGTCTATCTGGAGCACAGGAAATTGGAAAACACCTTTCCTACAATAAATCCCCCGTATGGTGGAGGTGGTGGCACAGTTCACCTGCACACACAGAACCAGGTTGGTGTTGTTTGTGCCAGTGAGGAAATGGGTCAGTGCTGTAGGTCTGTCCAAAACGCTGGCAGTGTCTGGTGTAGGGATAAAGCAAAGCCAACAGCAAATTGCTTCACATTCCTCTGTGCTGGGAGATAAGAAGTGCAAAGTCTGTAATGCCTGCCTGGAGGCAGGAACAGTATTTCATGTGTTTTAGAGGAACCCTCCCATTCTCTGGGCATATGGATAGATGCTGGTGCAGAAAAAAGATGCAAATGAATGAGTTTTTGTCAAGAGCAGAAGTGAGCTATGAAGCTGCTCATTACAGTGGTGATTTTCTCTTTTCACTGCAGAATGAGAGTCCAAGGGATCCAAGACAAAAAGCCTTGAAATAAAGTCTTCCTTGACCATGGAGGATTTATTTTTGTTCTTCCTCTGTGAATGATTTTCTTTCCTTGGATGTAAGTGTGCAGCCAGGAGTCCCTGGCACACTCCCTGCTGGTGCACCAGGGAGCACAGAGATCTTTGGGATTACCAAGGAATAAAGCTGGTGTATTTTTGTCAGGTTGCCATTCTCCTGCTCTGTGGCATAACCTCAGTCTCGGAGAAACCAAACCTGCCCAGTGCCCAACTGGTTTTCTGCACCTTGATGTTGTGTGATTCTGTGATGCTGGAAGACTTCGCCCTCCTCATTCTCATCGAGTTTTTCAGTAGTCAGCAGTACAGAATAGTAAATGATGTTTCCTGTAAGCAGGCCATTTATAAACAGGATCGTCTTTATTTTAGCATAGCTTTATATGAATTTGTCTTCATAAACCTTGGGCAGCTGATTCTGCTCTGAATCCAGCATGAAAGCGTGTAGTGATCCATCACAGAAATCATTGCTGCTCAGAGTTTAATTTTTCAGCAAATAAAGAAGTGATTGAAAATTGCTATTATCCAACTCAAGTGAGTTTTTTCAGAAGAATTAATAATTCCCTGTTATTTTAGTACAAATTGGCATAATGAGCTGTCTGCGTGCTATTATCTCTGAGCATTAACTGCCTCTACTATGTAGGATAATACTCAGAATAATTATTACTTATCTGCATGTACATACAACGAGTAATAAAATAATTAGACCTTTTAAAACAGCGGATAGAAAAGATTCCACTTACTGCAATTCTGACTTTCTGATTATAAGGTTGAGATAAATAAAGGGTGACATTCTATCAGTGTGACAAGCCAGCAAATGCCGTGTTTATAGATATCAGTACTGCCTGTATATTTTCCGAGCTCCTGAATGAGCAAAGGTTTGAGTAAGGATGTGGAGGAGGTGAGCTGCACAGCCGCCATGGGCTTGATGGGTGGATCGTGCCGGGTCAGTATTAAAACGCTGTAATGGGGAGGTAATAGCACTGTGAGCTTTCCCCTTTGGCCGCTGCTCTTTGTTTCCAAGAGCTGTGCTGCTATCTATCGCACCTCCACCCATGCCCCCCCCATGAGCACACTGGCAGAGCTGCTCTGACCATACACACGTTCTTGGCCTGGGATTTTCCTCATCAGCAGCCTCCAGAGAGAAACCTTCTGACTGGCACGCACCCCGTGCATGGGCCCTAAGCTACGATGGTGGGTGTTATCCATTGTTTAAAGGATAATTATTTTAAGGGGGATTTTTTGCTTGCCTGTTTCTTCTAGGACACCTTGGGAATAGTGGAACCATGTCCGATAATGAAGACAAGCCAATTCATCTCATACTCCCTTGCAAATCCCAGGCCCTGGGTTAATCACTCAGATGATTAGGAGCTGGAAGCAGACTGGTGGAAGATTTTAATTCTGTTTGTTGAGAGCTGTAAACATAATTGATTTACATTTCTCTTCAATAAGTTAATTTGAGAGAGCATTCCCATCGTGAATAATATCAGATTCAAGGCTATATGGTTTACAAACTTCAGTGACTCCACTGGAGAAAATACAGATCGCTCCTTGCCGCAAAAGGATGAAAAGGAGAGAGACTAATGACTGATAAATGTTGGCTTCCTGTAAACAGAAAATTACCAAATCTGGCAACTGCTATACGTAAGCACGGTAGCACAAGAAGCAACATGCTCCCTATTATCACTGAGAAGTTAATGGATCAGTGCTGAAATTCAAATAAATAATTTAAAAATATATTCTTTGGGAAGAAAAAAAAAGTCTTTGTCTTGATTCAGAATAGTTCTGGTTTTATAAAAAACTCGATTTCCCTCAAATACTTTGGTTAGCTGAAGGTGTGTGTACTTCACCACCATAAAATGTAGATTGATTAAAGATTATGATCCCTGCAGAAGGAGATCCCTTTAGATTAAACCCTCCGCTTTTGGCTGGTGGGGTCAGGGAGAGGGTGGGAAGGAGCTGAGAGCTGAAATGCAGCAAACGCAGATTCAGACTCCTGCTGGTGCAGCATAGCTAAAGTAGCACTGGCCTCCTCTCCTCTCCTCTCCTCTCCTCTCCTCTCCTCTCCTCTCCTCTCCTCTCCTCTCCTCTCCTCTCCTCTCCTCTCCTCTCCTCTCCTCTCCTCTCCTCTCCTCTCCTCTCCTCTCCTCTCCTCTCCTCTCCTCTCCTCTCCTCTCCTCTGTTCTCCTCTCCTCTCCTCTGTTCTCCTCTGTTCTCCTCTCCTCTCCTCTGTTCTCCTCTCCTCTCCTCTGTTCTCCTCTCCTCTCCTCTGTTCTCCTTTCCCTCTTATTTAAAAGATACCTTTGACATTCCTGCATGAAACCTGATCTATGTGACTTTTTTGGGGAGAGGCTGGATATTTTCTGCCCTGTCCTTGATCCATGTCAAATACGACTCATTCTTTTTGTTGTGTTTTTCCTATTTGTTCTTCAAAATTTGCTTTAATTGTGAAATGTATGGCAATGGTATATCTGTTATGAATAGGTCCCTGTAACAAGATACCAGCTCTGATGGATTTGACCTAATTTCTGTTGTGAAACCACATTACTCCTCATGCCCTTGGAAAATATGTTCATCCTGGTTTCCTGTCAATTAACTCATTTAGAAACAGGTTTACAGCCCTTGCTTTGCTCTACAGCCCTAAGCTCCTGAAACTTTTTTTTTTGTATTAGAAAACTTCAATGATTTCCAGTGCAACAATATTTTGCTGATGAAAAAGGAAAACATTTTTAGACCTGTTCTTCACAGGATGAGCTGCTGCCCTTTGCTGTTCATCACAGTGACTCATGGCAGCTTCACTGCTTTTGGGAAGAGTTCTCTTGCCCAGCAGGCACCAGCCCTGTGGGTGGGGAACCTGATGCTGGCGGGATATTGATATGTACAGAAATGGGCTATTATCCATTATGCCCGTCTCCAAATTTCAGATTAATTTGTTCGTAGGGATGAATGCACTCAGCATGTTTTGTTAATCAGTTTCTTGCTTGCATACACACTAGCTGAAACCACTGTGCTCATTCATGCTCAGTCCATAGAGCAGCTCTGACGGCTCTCATATTTCTGTTTTCAATCTGTGCTTCAGAAACTCTGGAAATCTGCTAGTTACATAGGTGTCATGTTAGTACTTTCGGTAGCTCCTCAGCTCACAGCTGCATATACCTACTGTTTGCAGTTACTTTTTACACACAGTTTTACCTGCTGACAGTAAAACAGAAGCCCTGGAACAAAGAGCTGGAGTGCGTCATAACTCCCTTCATTGCCCCTTACAACTTAACACGTTGCAAACCCCAGGTAAAACTTGGAATAAATTTCCAGAACACCCCCCTGCCACTCCCTGCTCCAGCCTTCCATTATTTGCTTACACTTTTTCAAGTCAGCCTGGACTTTTATGAGCTTGAGTTCATTTGCATTCCCATCAGAGCATGGGCTTCCCTCTGTGCACTGCAGCTTTTGGGTCTTGCAGCGAAATCGAATCTGCAAACTACGATATTTTATAGAATCATAGAATGGCCTGTGTTGAAAAGGACCTAAAGGTCATCTAGTTTCAACCCCCCTGCTATGTGCAGGGTCGCCAACCACCAGACCAGGCTGCCCAGAGCCACATCCAGCCTGACCTTGAATGCCTCCAGGGATGGGGCATCCACAGCCTCCTTGGGCAACCTGTTCCAGTGCGTCACCAACCTCTGTGTGAAAAACTTCCTCCTAATATCTTATGATGTGCCTGCTCTAGTTCACCGAGGGAACACAAGGCAATCATGCTGGGAATATAACACAGGATGGACGTGCTCTGGCTGACTCCCATTGATGTGCACAGGCCTCAGAGTGAAGAGCAGCATTGCAAATGAGATGGGATTGTTAGCAGGTCGTGTTATCAGTTCATAAAAACAAAGTCAATTTACTTCATTTCGAATTAACCAATCACATTATTTTTATCAGATTCTGTAAAACAATATTTCACAGGTAATTTAACATGACACACAGAAATTAACATCACATATAAATGTCAGTGTAAGTATCATGAGAAATAAATCTACTGGTGTGAGCTCACAGAGTACACGAGATTAATTAAACGGAACCATTCAGTTTTAGCCAGATACCTTAATTATAGCAATCCTGATTGGCAAGCAGATTACTTAATGAGTTACAAAATACATATCATTTAAGTGTTCATTTTCTGGATACAAAATAGGTTTTTGCTTGCTTCGTTGCATCTTAGTGTGAAAACCTAGAATACATTAGCAAATGAGATATTACAAAGTCTAGAAAGCTATTTCACTTTTCTAGTTTTTTCACTTATGTGGGATGTTGTGCTTCTTAGGGGAGCCTTTTCTAGACAAAGACTATTGAATGGCATTATGGGTCTATGCCAGATAGAGTCAGAGATGATGGGAGCCTCTCTGACAGCCACATCCCAGATATTCACCTGCAGTTCATTGTGAAGTTTTTCAGCACATCCATCCCTGCTTGGTTACAGCTGGCTAACTTCATTTGTGGACCTTTTTTCTCCAAATTGAAAAAGTCTGGTTCTCAGCTCAGCTTGATGCACTTTCACAGGTGGGTGAGGAGATTAGGAGAGAGAAAACAAAACAATTTGTTGCAAACCTGTAACATAGAGAAGAAGGAAGATAAAAGGAGAGGTAGAGCCTGGGTGGGTGATGGACTATGCCTGCAAAAGAGTGAGATAGAACTAAGCTAGGAAGGACAGAGAAGCTTTTCTTAATGTAAGCACTCTCTGGATGATTTTTAATGTAACTGCCACTCTCAGGTGCTCCAACTGCTATGATATCCTACCTCATCTGAGGGTGTTAAGCATTTGTGCTAGATGCATTACACATTTGGAGGGAGTCAGTCTCAAAATGATTCACACAGCCTTTCTATACAGTCTTTGTGTCACCACTGGTCTGCCTGTCTTCTTCTCAGTGCTAAGGAGCCAAAGCTCTGCAGTGCCAAACTGTGTTTTTTAGCTGAATATAAATGCAAAGAAGGGGGGAATCTGCTGAGCTTTCGGGCTCATGCAGAGACAAGGAGGTGAGAGGTACTAGGATTTACCTTGGTCTGGGTGGGATGATTACAGCTGCTCTGATATATATTGCATGCAGTAAAGCTGAAAGATGAATGCATGTGGGGAAACGTGCACATAGCATAGTCTGATACAGATACTTTACTCTGAAGCAAAACGAAAGTCTTGATTAGCTTTGGTGAACTGCAGTGTGCTGGCTCCAAGTTCAGCTAGAGTACTGTCACTGATAAATGACTTCACTAAATTAAAGTTTTATGGGAAGAGATATTTCAGGAAATATGTCACTGATGAAACAGTGAAAAAACTTATCCCAGTGTGTAAACCACTTGTGACAATGGCAGGCACCTACAAGTAATGGTCCTTGGGATATTGATGCCCAGAGTCAGGCACTGGGTACCAGAACTGAGCTGTTCCAGAACAGCCTTTCTTTGATTTAGAAAGATGAATCATCATCTGCATTACTACATGTTGATAATTTAAGCAACATTCAGAAATCCTTACTCAGTTTTTTTTTATTATTATTATTATTATTATTATTATTATTATTATTATTATTATTATTATTATTATTATTTTTTGCTGTGGTAGTTTGATAAAATTTTTTTGCAATCTTATTTTCTTTTCTTTGTTAGATAAGAATAAGAGGCTGACAATAGCAAAGCCTTTGCAATGTGGATATTCATGCCCACTGCCCAAAGCTGCACTTAGACAGCTCTAGCCACGCTTGCTTATGTGCTGAAAGTTAATATATGAAGCCAAGCTGTCATCAGTTTTTGAGGTGATTCTCTCTGGGAGTTTCTGTTTTGAAGAACCTGGGCTGAATTCTGTTTTCCAGCACAGTGGCACTGGTTATGTCCTCAAAAATGTATGCATATATCAAATTTGTTTTAAGTTAATTGCATTTGTCTCTAATAATGAGCTGAAGTAAGTAACCTGCAGGATGCAAGCAATGTTGTATATTTAATAAGCTCTGAAGGAATAAATAATAGACCATTTATGAGAGGTTACTCTTGAGTAAAGAACAGATATTAAAATGATTTCTTTATTCAATTTCTAAACAAATGGTAGCTATTGAAAAGGGAACACATCCTTTTAGCCTAATGCATCTAAATACTTTACAACAGAATAGTGTTTTCTACTGCTGAAGAGTGCAATATAATAGATGTAAAAACAAAATGACAAAGGACTTATTTAAAAAATCTTTGAAATAACCTTATGGACTTTATTTACACAATCTATTTTGCTGTTATTCCTTCACCCAACCTTATTCATTCAAATTTTCAATGGGAAATAACTACTTATATGATCATGAGGAATGATATTATCTTAGTTGTTAATAGATATCCACCTTTTAGATGGCTTCAGGCAAGATTTACAGACATGAGCAGGATCCTGCTATGTATTAGGATTAATTGCCAATATCAACAAACCCTGGATATGAATCACTGGAAATTACTGAATTTTGAATGTAAGATGTTATTCATCTAAAGACCTACTGAACTAAGTGGGATTAAAATCTGTTTCTCATGGAAAGATGTATTTACAACTGAACAGGGATGGACTGCAGTCCATCCTTAGGTATCTCCCGTAAGTTTGACTGTAGTACTAATGTAAGATTAGTTTTTGCTGGAAGCAGTTCTTTCAACTTTGGTATCCTATTTAAATCTATTTTTGTAGTGGATTATTCCTTAGAATTCTTCAATCTAGTTTCTGGAACTCTTTTTGCTGTTTCTTCTTATGCACCATAAGTGATTCTTTGTATAAATTTACATATAAATGTATAAAAAGACTATGAGAAAAAAAATACATTGAGACAAATATGGATTTTGTGGTTCACCCATCTCTAACTTCCATTGGCTCCTGGAGCTGCTGCATATCACCTCTCTGTCACCAGCCTGGCCAAGTTCCTGATGAAGTGAGTTGTTCTGAACCAACAGTTTTCCAGGTCATTTGACACTGACCAAGCATCAATTCGAATTTTTCAGAAGAATTATTGTTAAAGATTTTTTTTCAAAGCAGCAAATTCAACTGTCTTTAAGATATGGAAACAAGTTATACTGGAAGGCCTAATTTACAGTCTATGCAACATACTTACGTTGCAAACTTAGAGGTGTGAACAACTTTTAAGGCAGATCTTCATGCATTTACAAGCAGCCTTCACTCTTCTCTCCCATGCTGCAGCAGGAAGCTTTTATTTTAATAAGTATCAAGAAGCTTCATGGAAACAGGACTGCCTTTAAGAGGAAAGCCCTTGGAGACTGGGACTCACAGAAGAAATGGCTGTAACTATTACCTTGCAAGGTATAGAGCTGTGGAGATCTTGGGGGATGGATCATGAAAAGTCGGGAGCTATTTTGGTGCTTTGGCAGTAGACATCAGGAATGTACTTGACATAAGCAGATGAAGAAAAGCTATTTTTTGGTTGTGTGTCTCTTCAATAACACTGCCACCTCCTACTGTGCAGTAAGGAAAAAGCATTGTGTGGATTGTTATGGCTTAGCTGTAAAATAAGATGTTTCTGTCACAGCACATTGTTTGGCTCTTGGTGTTTTCTCTTAGTATTGTTTATGTGCTATATTTTGTGTTCACAAGCAGCTGTGATTACAGCTAATAAGCATCATTATATCGTGTGTGGGCAAATTAATTTGTTTTCTTAGTGCTGTATGCTGAAATTATATAAATATGTCACATAACAAGTAAACTCCCAGTTAATGTAGTTCAGTCATCGCTGAGATTTCAGTCAGAGGGCACACAGACAACGTTAACAAGAGATGTAATTACAACACTGAGTGATGTAATAAGGCTTTCCTGAGCATTTCTGCCTACCTGATGGTCTGAAACAGACACTTTTCTACCTGCTGCACACTGCTTGATTTTCAGCAGTAGTACCAGTTAGCCAAGACACTGACAAACATGATTTTTATTTATTTATTTTTCTCTTCCTTAACAAATCTCAATTTTTTGTCCTTCACAACACACTAGAAATCCAGAAAGCAGCTTGTTTTAAAGTATCACATGATTTCTGGCTCATTTGAACTCAAAAATTCAGAGATGGTAACATTTTATAAGATGAAATGACCCCAGCCTGTTCACGCCTCAGAATAAGCTTGAGCTGAATCCAATTTATGTCATTTCCATAGTTGAGCAGCTTAGCTCATGCTGAAAAGTAGCATTGTAACCCTCCAGCTTTGACAAGAGCAGCTCCCAGCTGACGAAGTTGTGGCAGCTGAGTGTAGGGTGGGAAGCCCAAGAAGAGGAAGTCAACTCCCTCAGGTGGTGGAGCAGCAAAGTAATGAGTTGGTGGGATCTTAACTTTCCACTTGCTGCTGAACAACACATGGAAGGTGACAATGGAACAGACAATAAGTTGTGTGCTATTAGAAATTATAACAGTATAAGTAAAGAGCCAGGGAGCATCAAAACATGAGTGTTCTGTGGAAAGGCAGAAACAAGACTGTGTGCCAGAGCCAGAAATCGTTGTAAATTTCCTTAGGTTGGCTGAGCTTTGGTTCTCACAAGTCCTGATATTGCATTCAGTGCAATGTCAGAGCTGCTACACGTGTGACAAGGTCATGTCTTTTAAATCTTGCAGTTGTCATCCAAATTTAAAAGAACCACAAAAAAAACTTGGTGAAAGGCTTCTGTATTCAGAAAGGTTAGGGAGAGCTACAATGGGTTATATAAATCGGAGGAAAAAAAAGATATCCAACTATTTGGGCTATAATACGAATTGTTCAGTGCTATGCCATCCTTTGAAGAAAACAACTTGATATTAAGTAAAAAAGTTTCTCCTAAGTCACACAACAACACATTATCTATCTTCATGTCTCTCTCAAGTTCTTGCGTTCCATAATGGCAAAGAATTAAGACTTGTGTGCCTTCAAAGGTTTGTAGATGAAGGCCCTAGATGGAAAGGAAAACCTGACTAAGGATGTCTCCTTTGAAATGTGTTTCCAATTTATTGTTTTTCTTTCTCCATTAGTTAAAGGTCAGATTTAATCAAGGAATATAGATTGTTCCTTATAGTTAACATAAATCTCGCTTGATAGCCTCTCATACTTCACAGTTTAAACAAAGAATAAAGTAGTCTGGGTTCTCTGTACTGACTTAGAAATGTTTATGACTTCATTTCCTTTATAAACTGGAGAGTCTTGCTTCTCCTACACCATAAATGTCTTCAATAAAATATGCTCACTTGTAAAATACAAAACACTTGCCTTTTGTACAACTTTTATTGTCATGTCTGTTTCTCTTTCTTGCCTTGATGAACATGAGAAATGTAACCATCTGCCACAGCCTACCTTTTTTGTGGAGGCAGAAAGCAGAGATAACAACGCAAGAGAAAACCCCAAACTATTATTGATACATAAACTTCTTCTTTCTTGGGGTTATTTTGAAAGTGGGAAACATTTTGGACATTTTATTTAGGCTCACATAACTAATAGATGTGACTGTATTCCAGCTGGAGAGTCACCAAGTTGATAAAAGCAGTTTTAGTGATGGGATAACACATCTCTGCTGGATTCTCCTCTTCTGAAGTTCTGCACCGCATCTCTGAACACACACAAAAATACAAGCAGTTAGACTGAAAGTACAGAAACTGCAAATAGCTATTAATTAGATGCAAGCCTGGCATGACCTGTCTCTCTCAAAGGGAACGGAAGACTCAAGATGATTCATACTCTTTGCATGATCCCACTGGGAGACCATGCCTAAGGAATGCGACCTGGCAGCTGAGGCACTGCTCTCCCACGTGGCACAAACCAGCCTGGTAGGATTTAGGACCCTTAGGATGGGGAGGTAAAGCTGGCAGCTGACCTTCAGCATTTAGAAAGACAGTGAGTCAACAAAAATATCTGTGTTCCTGTGGTATAATGCCACTCAGTATTAATCAGTGCCCTAATTACTTCTCAGCATGGAAAATAACAAAAGTTTTCATTTCAGAAACTAAACTCCTCAGTAAAGTCTTGAACTCCTTCAACAGGTCGCTGGAACTCTCTGGACAAAGCAGTTTTCTTCATTGTTCACTCTTGTATTTGTCTGTGGGCCTCAAAACCTCTAAACCCTCATCATTTGGAAAGTCCTGCTGCAAATGCCACTTTTCAAAGTGTCTTATGCTTTTATTTTTCAGATGGTTGCAGGACTCCCTGTGCCACACAAACTGCATCTCAACAATGGATAGACATTTTTTCCATTTACAAGGTGATGAGACACCCACAATAAGAAGGAAATGGCTTGAAGAACACGAGGGCAGTAGCAAAACATGCTATAGGCTGCTGAAGAATCATTATAAAAGAGACAATTGTCGCCTTATGGACCTAACAATGACAACAATTTCATACATACCCAGCATTAAATCTTATTATGTAAGCTTTAACAAAGGGGTAAAGGAAAGAAAGAGGGCTGAAGAAGTCATTAACAGAGTCATATGCTGCTTAATAGGATCTCACAAAAACTTCTCCAGGTGTTCATTACCCCATCAGATTTGACATTTCTTACTGTATTCTCATGAGCACAAGCTGGACCAGTGAAGTGAATTGGGTGAGTCAGGTCTATTCTGGACTTCAATGAGACCAGGGTTTAGATCAGTTTTCATCAGCTTTTTTTTCATCCTTAACTTTACACTTTTGTTTTCCTTTCCTTTATAATGCAGATCAAAGTCATTCTTCTCAAGTACCTTACTTTCATTGAGAAAGCGCTGAGGTTTTTTTTTAATACAAATGCATGAGACTGCATTAAACTTCCACAAAGTGCCTTAAAAAGTGGAAACTCCACCATTATGTGTGCCCCAGGAATAATATTTCTCTGCCTGACAGAAGCTCCGAAGGAACAGGATCACTAGAGAACAACAGGAAAACCAAGAACAGATGGTGAAGATGCACACAGCCTTTCTGCCATTGTCTGTGGCTTGGTACTGATATTGAAATATTATGGACACTGAGCTCTCATGACTCTCAGTAAGCAACATGGTATGGTGATGTCTCCCCTTATTATCCAGTTGCACAGAGATTTTGGAAGGAATGCTATCATTGTGGTAGCATGCTTTTTTTAAGGAACAAAACCATAGAAACATCCAGACTGTTTCTTCTGTTCCTTTTTTTTGTTTGTTTTTCTGAACATAGTTTTTACCTAAAAATCAAAGTGTGGTCACGAGGCTACAGTACTTCATGCTAGTAAGGTGTAAAATTCTCAGCCCAGAGAAACACAGAGAGGAGAGTTTTGTGGTGGGTTGGGTTTCCTCTCTTGCCTCCTGTGGCTGGGTGAGCGAGGCCCAGAGGAAGGATGCTGGATTTGGGCCCTGATGTATTTTGTTCATGACTCAGGGTGGTTTTACCACACCCAGTGCTGGCAGATAGATGCCTGTTGTGGAACTGTGGTTTTTAGGGTCAAATACTGGGCCGGAGATAGTTGCAAAGGGTGTGTGTGGTTTTACCTGCTGCCCCAACAAGTGGTTCTCATCTCTTGAAAGCAATAGTGTTATCATGAATGGACACCTTCCATGAGCAGAGTGAGCCCACATCTGCCTGTGACACCACCCTTGTTTCTCACTTTCTTAAGGAAATTCCACAGATGTCTCCCAAGCCAGCTGCAGGTCAGTAAACTTCCCTAATAACTATGAATAAGTCATAATTACTTGACTAGTAGCTCTTCATCCTCCTCCTTGCATAGATCTTTCAGCCTTTCTATTTGAGTGGTACCTGCTCAGACATCCATGACCAGCTACAAGCTTGAAGAACCTCAGATCTTCAGGACTTTCTGGTGGAATAAATTCCCTAAATCATTGCAGCTGGAAAGAGGGGAGGATATATATATATATATTTCTTTTTAAAATGGTCCTCTCCTGTAAAGGAGGTTCTGAGTAAAGCCAAGCATCTTAATAAATAGTCCTCAAAGCAAACCTGCATTTCAATTACTACTCTTTTGTGGAAGGGAGTATCATGGAAGGGAGTATCATGGCAATGAGAAAACTTTGCAGTTCATCTCTGCCATCTCCTAATAATCAGTAACAGAGTTTGACCTGGAAAATGTCAGTCACAGTGAAACTTGTGCTTAATGCTATCTTGTCACCATTCATTTCCATGGCTGTTGTTAGCAGCGCAGTCTCTGAGGGCTCTGGGTGGGGCAGGATCTCCCTGATCCGTCAGGATGTCATGGCCAGAGTGCTATCCCTGTGTCAAAGACAATGCCACTGTTGTATGTGTCACTGGAGTTGTGCTGGTGCTCTTGAGAGATGATGGAGTTGAGCTTCTCTGTTAGAACATTTGTAGCAATGTGATGCTTGGGAAGAAGTATTACAGACAAGGCAAATGAGACCAGAAGAGGTTAGGTGTTAGCTTGACCTTGCATGACATTCTCAATTATCTTTCATTCCCATTTTTACTGTAGGAATCACCCTTATGGATCATGACAGCAAATGGTCTGATCCAGGGCAATAATCCTAAGAATGTGGCTTCCTACTAATGCCCTCTAATTTCCTTCTCAGAATGTGTATTGCTGCTGTGCAACGCTGGTACTCTGTGGCTCTGTGCCAAGATTGGGTATAGGATCATGCACCCAACTATTAATCATATGTCAGTTTTTCAAATAAAGAAAGAAAGGTAGCAATTTTCAGGAACTTACAGTTTCAAAAGGCATTCAGGAAAAAAAAATCAGCTTTACTTCTCATTTCAGGAATTCTTTGTTCTCTTCTTCCATCTTTGAAACCTTGCTAAGCTCTCTTCTCTACAGCATTGAATGAGACTGATACTACGGGACCTACTGGAAAACTGCAATTCATTTGGCATTAAAAATCCCCAGTGAAAAAGGAAATGCCAAAAGAAGCCCATGGGACAAGGTATTTTGTGACTATGGCAGAAAAAAATGAACAGTGTTAAATACACAGTGACTGTTTTTGTCACTATAAATAAAAATTTGGCTGTCGCAGTGGGAACAGTGACAGGAGTTGAGACAGAAGTTGATCTCATTAGAAATGCTTCTTACTGACCAAACTGCCTGCCTGGGTCTAAGAGTACCAAGCTCACTCTGAATTAATTGTAAACCACAGAGAGTTCTGTAATATACAGCGTCATGAAAAAAAGAAGCAGCAAACATAGAAGTTCTAGTCCTCAATTTTTTAGTATTATTAGTATTATTTTTGAGAAAACTCACATTATCAAAATGTAAATGTGCATGAGGAGACTAAGGATGAGATTAGATTCATTAAGCTACCAGTTCTGGACAGTCTGGCTCTCAGCTCCCGGTCTCCATTCAGACTGCTGCCAGGAGTCACTGATGCTCTGACTGCACAGGTCATCTCAGCAATTCTTGAACAGCACCAGTAAGAAGCACCAGACAGCAGATCCAACAGTCTAGACCAGATTCTGAATTATTTTCCTGGAGAGAAAAACTGGAGTGTTGCTATTCATGCTAAGAACTGCCACGTTTGTGCTCTCTTTCACAACTACCTAGCAACTAAATATGCATTGCTGGTTTTGTTCACTTTTGCAAACATGCATTGCTTGTACCTTTCAAATGCCTTCTCATTATCAGGAGTGCTTAAGGAATATTTTTGGTTACCAGATGACGAGTTATTTTACTAAAATGCAGAGATGTCTGAAAAACTTGTGTACTCATTGTGCTGTTTTGATCCAGGTGAGGGCAACACAGAGAAATTTTCCAAAGGATTTGTGTGTGTCATGTGCTATGATAACTTGTATTCTTCACTGTCTCCGCTTTCTCTCAGCAGCAAACATTTTTCACATTTAAATGGCTCCTGTCTTGAAGTATGATTATTTGCATTTCAGAAAAATCTAATTGACGTCCCTGAAGTAAAAGATGCAAGACTTAATGGAATTGACTTGATAATGCAAGTTAACAAAAATTCCCATTCATCTCCCAACTTCCTTATCACATACACAGCTCAATAAATGGATGTCAGCACTGAATTAGAGAGCAGCAACTGGATTTATCCACAGAAAATAATATTTTTCAATCAATTCTCAAACAATCCATTTGTGTTTTCGAAAACAAAAAAAAACACCAGACAACAACCAAAAATGTCAAAGAAAAGCAAGGAGAAAGAAGATGGCACCATTAGGGTGCACTGAGTTGATCCAAAGATCTGATTTCACGTCTTACATGGAGGACTGGGAAGACAAATTCTGCTTTCTGGCTCTCAGTCCAGCTCAGCATTGTTCAGAACAAAAAACCTCACAGATATTTAGAGAAAAAATCAGTCTTTGTTCACTGAAAATTTGTCCATCAAGGACCAAGGAGCATGGCATCAACAAGATTTGTAGGTCAAATGAGGGAGAGAACATCATGTCAGAAATGCCAGTGTGATAGCAGAACCTCTGCTCCATAATTACTGCTGCTGGCTGTTGGGAGACAGGAACTGATGGCATGCTGAAGGCTTTGTGAGTCTATTTTCTGTGTTTCTATGGAATGGTATACTTGCTCTGTTCTCTTTACTGGAGAAGTCAGTCAAGTGTTCTAGAAGCAGAGCAATAAATGTGAAACAAAAAATGCACAGTGGATTAGCTGAATAATGACTCGGATCTGCTAGCATCTTGGTTTTATAGTAAAAAAACAAAATATCCTCAAAGTTCTCACATATCTCTTTCCCGTCTTTACAAAGAGCAACTTGGTGAGATAATGACTTTTTTTTTGTTCCAGGGATTTTTTCTTCCAGAAAAATTTACTTTGTTGGTATATTTTCATTGCCTATTGAAATATGGTGGTAATCTATCCAAAGATGCTACACAGGTGTCCACAAGCAGTGGTGAAAGGAAATTCTATTTCAAAATATGTAGTGATATGTTGAAATAATTTCTTGAGTAGTATATTATTAATGAGCTCAATCCACAGCATTTACAAGTAATAATTTGTTTTTTGGAGTTCACCTGCAGCTGGGGAAGCTACTGCTCCAAGATATCATCAGAATATAAAACTGCCACTCTTCATGTTTTTAAACTTCTGAAGCAAGGTACTTCACTTCCTGGACTTCATCCATATTCACATTTGGTTGTACAGTGCTTTGTGTTTTAAGTAATTTAACCAAACATATTTTACTTTGATTTACAGAAAAAAGTATTCCTAGATACATGTTAGACCTGTATTTCTAGGCTACCAACAACAAAGTTCAAAGCAGAATCCTGTATTTTCTCTCCACACTGTATATTCTGGAGTCTTTAGTGGTAATAACTTCCAAGTGAATGAATTTGAATTACTAAATGTAAACTCAAACAGGGTGTTTGTATGCCTCACTGTGGACAGGAATGTTTTTTTATTTTGTAAAACATACCATGGGTTTAGCAAATGAAGAACAATCCTCTAATAAATAAGGCTATAAAAACTTTACTTTAGAAGTCACCTTCAGTGATAATAACATTCTTCTGAAAGATAGTGAAAAATTTCACTGAGTGTCAGGAATAATGGTAACTGGTATTTATTGCATATTCTTTAAGTCTGGTTTACTTTCTAAAAGAGTAATTCAGTGCCAAGCCCACCTGACTGGAGCATGAAACTTAGCCTAGCCATTAAACACTACTGAAGAGGAGTAGAACTCCTTGGTTTCACACCAAATATTTTACATCTACCATCTTCTCAAAATTCATTGACACCAAAATTCACACCCCAATCAGTATTCAATTGAAAATTACACGTTTGTATTCAGAAGCTTTAGCAACAAGAAAAAAGTATGCTTAAATGTGTTGAAAGCTTCAGTCATTCCCGTTCAAAGGTGGAAATAACACTGCTGTAATGCAGACAGATCGTGTGACGCAGCCCTCCTTGAGCACGCACACTGCTAATTCAGGATCACAAGGAGATCACCACAGATCCTAATGCCTCTTGGCCACACTCCGAATTGCAGGCATCACGTTGTGTCTTCAGGTCTCTTATGAAACTTGTGATTGAACCAAAGTGAGAATCCCATCTGGTGTCTGCAGTATATGTGCCCCTGAGCAAGGTTTGCTTTGCAACACAGAGGAGTAGCACCTGTACCAACTTTCTGACTGTAAAATTGACTGCTGCTCATCTAGAGAGAGGACCTGCGCTATTTTTAACTAACTTGAAAGTTGTGAAAGCACAAAACTTGTCATGAAATTGAATTTTCCAGTCCTTCAAAAGAAATGACCAAAAGCACATTGTTTTTACATATTTTGCAGTATATTAAAAGATAAGTGTCCTTTCCCATTGAAGGAGAAGAGAGGAATTTTTCTTCCTGCCAGAAGATCCAGTCGTCTGTCACATGGCATAAAGGGACAGATCTATCTGGAAGAAATGGGGATTAATGTGAGCCTTGAGCCCATCTCATAGCCTTGCTGCAAGGGTAATTATCCGGCAGACTCAAGGACTCTGCCTGCAGAGTTTACAGCCTCTTGTATTATTAAGAAAGTATTTTTGGTACATTTCCTGTAGGACATGCTGGGAAACCCAATTAACCCTACTAGTTAATTAGTGGAATGCCAGCTCATGTGTTTAGTTCAGGGTAGTCTTAAAGAAGGTGTGTCTCCAGCGGTGCCACTGAAAAGCTCCATCTGCATGAAAGATAAATGCAGTAGAAACACCATCCTGAGCACTTGGGCTGAAAAGTGTGGAGCCAACTCCATCCTCTCCTCCTCAGAAAAGGCTGCTGACCACTACTGGTGGGGTGAGCAGGTCACAGGCCCAACGACCACAGCCACTGTCCAGGGCTGAGGCTATGCCCATGTCCCCAACCCATCCTACTTTGGGTCAGGATGGGGGGACAGATGTAGGCTGTGAGTCTTTGCCATCATACCCTGAAAGAAGCCCATGGGCTACAGCCCCCAGTAAGTCCAAGCCCTGACACCCCAATGCTATTCCACATCTCCTTCTCTGCAGTTTCTTCTTGCTTTAAAGAAAACCACAAACATTGTAGAATTATGATTCATGACTTGGTGTTAATAAATTCATGTGGGTAAATATTTGGTTCTCTTCAGCTCTGTGGAGAATGATTAGGTGATGCACAGATTGTGACTAAGTACAATTAATAATGGCAGAGCACACCTTCACAGGGGAATAAATACAACAATTAGTGTCTTATTTTATTGGCTGTGTAGGATTTTTGCTAGCTATAACAGCATTCACAGAGCATAGGACTGCATACAAAACACCATGTCTTCTCACATCCTGGGGTTTTACATCTTGGGATGAGCCAGCAGCAACTGGCTCTGGTGTGGATATGCAATATGTCTAATTTTAAATTACAAGGTCACACTCAGGTCTTCATTTGCTTTCCAACAGCTGAAGCTTTTCAACCACCACTGAACCTGAAGAGATCCTTAAGGGGACAGCAGGAGAACTGAGCTGGCCGGGTACAAAATCGAGCCATATCCTACAAAGAAAGTTGTCTGAATTCTCAGGATAGGCAAACTAGTTCTCAGAAATGGCTGTCTAATTTTCATTCTTATTTCTTCCCTCCTCTTTCCGTGCAAAAACCTTGCAATAGAATCATAGAATCATAGAATCACTCAGGTTGGAAAAGACCTTAAAGATCATCGAGTTCATGTATTCACCAATATATTAGGTGAAATTGTTTGGTTAAAATGCTGACAACTGAAACTGAACTCTTAAAAAGTGGGGTGCTGGAGAACCTCAAAGGCAGGTTTCTATCTGCTACAATAGGTCTGAGGGGAACAGAGACGATTTTGGTCAATAATCCCATGTTAGCACTTGATACCAGTAAATTGCCTTTTATTTTTGGAAATCAGTGCTCTGTTGTTTCTTCCTTATGGAGACATACAATCATTTCAGTGCTCTCCACAGTTCCCTGACACTGTCAGCAGCACATGGTGCATTACTCAGTCTCAAATGGATCCATACTTTAATTGCACACTTTCCTGTGCATTGTTAGAGCACTCAAGAAGTACATCAAAGGTGCTATTGTTTTTCTAAAACGTCTTATTGTTAGCAAGAGAGCTGAGGTGTTCTATGCAAATGCTGCCTTTCAGCTTTGACTTTTATCAGGATTGTTTTGTACAAGGATAACCAATGCTTTGCTAACTTAACCACTGTTCACGTGAGGGTAAGGATTGTAGCTGTGGGCAGGGGGTGTTTTCAGCTGTAGACATTGACAAAAGTAGCTCCCACTGCAAAAGCAGTGTCCTTGTCACATATCCTGCCAAGAACCAGGCAGCACTACGTGGGCCTGACCCTTCCATCAGCCACCACCAGATTCACAGTGATGATACAACTCTTCCCAGCCACTGAATGCTAGACAGCAGCCTCGGATAAAGAGCAGGTGCAATGTGAGGAAAAAACAGAAAGGGCAATTAAAAAAAAGCAAGCAAACAAACAAAACAAAACAAAAATAAACAAATCAAACCAAAAACAAACAAACAAACAAAAAGAAGGTTCCAGAACTATCACAAGAACCAGAAAGACTGTATGTGTATATTTAAATATATTTTCTATACAGTGTCATGGGCCATGATGCAAGACCTACTGATTTGAGCTAGTTCTGGACCCCGCAAAAAGACCTGAATTGTATAAAAGTCTGCCGTAACAAAGGTGGCATTTGAGACCAAAAGCTGCTGTTCAGCCAGAAAGGACCTTTTGTAATATAAATTACTCTTAATATGCTTGAAAAATGCATTTTTTTTTTTTTTTAAAGAAAAAAGATAGGGCTTGGAGTCTTTTCTTAAAGGTACACAAAACTTCAGCTGATTTAGTTTAAAAAATGCAGATTTTTGAGGCTAATTCTCATGGAGGCAATGTTTTACTGCTCATCTCCCTCCTCCAAGGAAGATTTTACAGATCTTCAAAATGGTATTTTTCAGTCCTGTTTTCTGAAGCCATTACACATTTTCTTTTCCTTATGAAGACTTACAGAATTTCAAAGCAGTACATTTCTTGAAATTAAATTGATATAAAGGTTTTACATTTCAGATCTTAATATATAGTGAAGTTCTTTGATTTCCTACAATGAAAGCTCTTTCTGTTGCTTTCCTGCGGTAAAGTGTTCTAGTCTTAAATTTCTGTCTCTATCAACTTGCAAAAGAACTTTGTATTCTGCTTCAGCTCTCATTTACCAGAAAAAAAATGGTGTGCTTAAATTGTCTTTCCCCTCATTGATTCCAGTGAGCTGATTAGATTTCTAATGACTACGATGACTGCATAAACTAAAACCAGACCTAATCTTTGCAAAAAACTCAAAGCAATCCAGAAACGTATCCCAAGCTGTTGTTCTTACCTTCTCTCCTTTTGCCATCTCCCTAAAAGTAAAGAACCCATAATCCTTCCACCTGCATCAAGTAAAATAACAGCCTGCAAGCAGATTCTTCATTACGCTGACCTCAGAATGGAACAGGCCCACAAAGACTTCTTTCCTTCTTACCTCCACAAATGTCACCGTGGTGCCCTCAGGTATGTGCTGCATTTAGACATCTCTGTTGGCTCAGGTAATGGTAAAGCTAATTCATTCTATTGCAGACATAATAAATGGAAATAAAAGAAAGGTAGCTGAGTTGAAGATTGTTTCTTACATGAAACACCCTGAATGCTTTGCCTGTTCACAACAGCTATTCCTACTTCCACCTGGTGAACAGGTCTTTCTCTTGCCAGAAATGATTTTGTGCTGCTGATCCAGTGTATCTATGCATGAAATCCTGATCTGCAGAGATATTCAGCCCTCCCAGGGATTATGGAAGTAAACACTTTAAAATCATTAGCTTCTGCTGAGCAGCTCTCCTCTATGGTCAAACTGCCTTGGGCAACCAAAATGCATTCTGCTCCCCCAGGAACCACTATTATGCCAGCACAAATTCATTTGACTTCCGTCAAGTTGCTCTTCGCATACACAGACAGAGAGATCAGACCAGGCCAATTGTCTTTAGCAATGTTTTTCTTTGTTGCTGGATAGATAGCATATCCAAGGTTTTATTTAATAAAATCAGCGTGCCTAACACAAACCAGATGGACTAAAGTTGGTTGACAAAATGGATAGGTTATTTTAAAAGACACTGATTCATGGTTTTCCAGTGAAAAAATAGCATTTAATAGATTTATTGTTGTTGAATAAGCAGCTGAGAAACCAGGGAAAATCGATTTACCTGATGTTGTTTTCATAATTTTAAAAGCCTTTTGCTGGGTATCAGAATGCATTAGGCAAAAGGCAAACCTTTCATTCACTGGTTTTGAAAAGAAAGGGCAGCAATCTGTTCAATGCCCTGCTTCAAAGCAGGATCGCAGTTGCCCAGGATGCGTCCAGTTGGTCTTTGGATGTCATCAAAGATGGAGAGCCCACAGCTGTCGGACGATCTATTCCTGCTCTTGACCACCCTAGCGGTGAGTTTGTTTTACTTGTGTGCAACCAGCCAGTCTTTCCCTTTCTTCTGCTTGTGGCTCTTGCCTCTTTTCCTTTCTCTGTGCAGCTCTGAGAGCAGCATGATTTCATCTTATCTATGATTTCTCATTAGACTGAATCTCCCTTCAGCCTTCCTTTCTAAGGCAGAGAGAATCCACTTCTCAGTGTGTTCTTATCCATCACCTGCACCAGCCCCTAATCATCTTGGTTGTCATTCACAGGAATCTCTCTATTACGTCAATGTCTGGTACTGGGTGGCACTGTACTACCTACTTATTTCCTTTTTCTCTCTTTCTCTCTTCTTTCATTATTTTTTTTACCCCTACAAAGTTCATATTTCCTAAAATTATGACTTCAAAATAAAGCACTGGATTGCTAAAACTGCTAGCAACTGTCAGACACACAATTGCTGATACTTCTGAAACTTTAGGATCTCTGAATCCAGATACACTTTATGTATTTAAATTCACTGGATTTGAAAAATGGTGGGAAAAACCAACCATTTCTGAGAGATTTAGATTGTTAAACATTTGCCTTTGCTATCCGCTGAAGACTTCAGTAGTGGAGATATTGAGATTCTAGAAAACAAGAACAGAGAAGAAATTAACCTCTGGGTTGCCAGTGAGAAGGAAGGTTTCAGCCTCAAGCAGATGTTTTGCCTGAGTGTACTCTGTCCTGAAGCTGGAACTACTGTGTGCAGCTGAACTGCTCGGAGTTCTTGCTGGGGAGCATTTTCTTTAGGGAACAGCAGAGGGTTCTAAGCTGGGAGAGAACTGCATTTCCATTTCAGTCGTATCTCTGCTGTTTTGTTTTGTCTTCCATAAACAAAAACAAAAACAAAGCAAAATTCATGTTGAAATCTATTATGGAAGAAAATTCTGGAAAATTTTCATGTTAGCTATAAATCTCTATGCTGCTTTTCATAGCTAATATTGATTAGACCACCATAAGGAAACAAACAAACAAGATGATACCTTTGCAGTAAAAACTGATAGTCTTGAGAATGGCAGGGCATTAGCCTGCCTGTTGATTTCCTCTGTTTGAATCTGATCTCTGAGCACTGGCAACATTATCTGAATCTAATTTCCAAGCAATTTTAGCAGTCGTGATATTCCAGCAGTTCCATCTATCTAGAAGACGGCACTTTCAGGGACTCCATGGGTGGGCTGGCAAAGCTGTCTCTGTGCAGAAGCAGTGTGCATATATGAAATGCAATGTTAAAAGTCCCTTTCCCTCACTCTGTTAAGGCATCTTCAGCCATTGCGTATCTTTATTGCATAAAGTTGTGTAAGTGAGCAAAGCTCCAGGCCCTAGATGGCAGAATTATTTCCACCATAAATAATGCTGCACCAATCAGGGAACTTGACAGGTGCTTTCAAGCTATTACCATTGCATATTTTCTCACTGCCCAGTGCTGCTTGCCTTACCTGGCATCATGGATTTCCAGCCACAAGAAACAATAGGAAGACAAACCAATGCCCCATGTTGGCTGCAACACTCACAGCAGGAGTCCCAAATATCTCCTGCTTCCCTCAACTTTAATACAGCCACAGCTGGCTGTGTTCTGGCCCAATGGTCCTGATTCCTCCTTCTTCACCTTCCTCTTATGCAGGTGAACTGGAATCTTGAGTACCACCTACTCACATCCACTGCAGCAGCACAACAGGGCACCAATAATAACAGGATGAGGTGCCACCATGTGGGAGGGCTGCATCTTGTGTCAGCTTGATCGAAAGAAAACTCCCCCTCTAAAACATTTGATAATTATTAAAATATATTTTAATTACTTACGAAAGGGCTTTAAAGGACTTCTGTGAAACAAAAACTGACAGAGAAGTGTCAGTTTTTAGAAGCACTTAGCTGGAAACCTACGCACTGCATAAATACTTTCAACACCTATACGTATATATATATTAATAGAGCGTTGAAAATTAGCATCTTTCCCACTCTGGGATGCTCACGATCTGTTTCCTGAATTTTTCCTACAAGACATTCTGACATGATGGAGATGTTCTGCAAGATGAGTGGGACTGATGGAAAAGGTTTTCGACCTGTTGGAGCGTGTCCAGAAGAGGTCCACAAAAATAATCCAAAGGATGGAACACCTTTCCTATGAGGACAGGCTGAGAGAGCTGGGGCTGTTCAGCCTGCAGAAGAAAAGGCTCCGGGGAGAACGTAGAGCAGCCTTTCAGTATCTAAAGGGGGGCTGTAAGAAAGAAGGAGACAGACTCTTCAGCAGGGTCTGTGGTGGTAGGACAAGGGGAGATGGTTTCAAGCTTAAAGAGGAGAGATTTAGGTTGGATATAAGGAAGAAGTCTTTTACAATGAGGTGGTGAGGCACTGGCACAGGTTGCCCAGAGAGGTGGTGGATGTCCCATCCCTGGAGACAGTCAAGGTCACATTGGATAGGTCTCTGAGCAGTCTATTTTGCTGTAGGTGTCCCTGTTCATTGCAGGGGAGATCACCTTTAAAGATCCCTTCCAATTCTAAGTATTCTGTGATTCTCTGATTCTGAAGTATGTTGTGTACAGCCCCACCAGCGTGGCAGTGGAGCTGGGGACAGCAGGGTGTTTGCAGGGTGAAGTGGCATGCTCAACTGAGACCTGTGTCCTGGTGTGTCCAGGGAGGCCTGACTTTAAGTGCAGGGGTATCCTTAGGCTGCTTTTTGCTAATGTCTGAGTGCTTCACTGTGCAGCTTGGGCAGTGTAGTGCTGTTGGGTAGATTTATGGAGTTGACCTTAATACTGGATCCAAAATCCCTCCTGGGAAAGCTTCAGAAAGCTGAGTGTAATGCCTTGCCCAATGTGTGCGGAGGAGAAAACTGCATCAGCTCCTCCTACATCAGAATTACCCATTCATTGGGATTTTGAAAGGAGGTATAAATGATTACGGGAAACTGATTGCAGACCATTCTTTCTGACTTAGCAACATGCTTTTTGTTTGTTTCATTTAAGCACTTTCTTGATCAAAAACGGTCATTCAGATAGTTATTTATCACATTGTTTCAAACAATAAAAAATAAATTAAGTAATTGAAAGAGAAGTAGGAAAAGGAAGGAAATTTGCCTTACAATTAAAAAAAAAAGAAATTGTTATTTTTTGCTTAAAAGAAACCAGCTCCAGAAAAGAGAAAGCTCATCTGATTACTTCCTAAGCTCGGGTTCTTGCAAGCAGCATTCCTTCTCTGCAGCCTTGCTGGTGCTTTAGACCTCTTTGATGGGCACAAAAAAATCGTTTTCATAAAAGAAGACATCATCCCAATGCTGCAGTGGGTTGTGTAACACTCCCTACAGCTAGTGTTAAAAATGGACTTCAATTAAGCCAAGTATCATTCCTTGTTACTGTTCTGAGCAGTGTTTCCACCTGGGCCTTGGCAGTGCTTCTCAAGGAGTCCTCTATCAGAAGGTTTCAGCACTGTCTGGAACAAATTTGTTTTTAGCAGGTTATGTGTCTTGGAGATATTGGTACTCCAAAGGGACAAACTGATGTTGGCAGTGAGAGCAGTGCTTTGGGAAAAACTTTTTTCATGTGTTGATAAAAATGTGTATTTATGAACGATTTCAGCTTCAGAAGTATTCCTGTATTCTTATCCAATTGTACACTGAAATGTGAGCAGTGGCGCTATGAAAGTCAAAGCATTTATTTCATCATTTTCAAATAAGACAGTCTGATTTTTTTGTTCCCAAGATATATACATCTATCTTTAAAATTCCGTCTTGAAATTGAAACAAAGCATTCAATTTGAGGTTGAACAAACTGCCTCTTCAACCCAGGCAAACAGTGTAGGGATGGGAGGAGGCTCCCCTTCGCAAGAGATAAGAATAAATTATTCATGCAACTTAAATACTGCTTATCTATTATTCAGTATAGCCCCACCGTTCCAGTTTCAGATCAGGCAGACAGCACAGACAGGAGAAAAAGAGGGCTGCAATTCTGTAGTGTTCATCACACTTGATACAACAACAAATGATATTTGTCTAATAAATCGACCAGCACAGGTCTGCAGGAGAAAGAGTCCAAGCAATTAAAAGTGCTGTATGGGAAACGGGAGAGCTCTGCCTTTTAATCGTGGAGAAGCAGCACTTTGGAGTTTGCAGAGCTGCTGCTCTCGCCCTTATTTCTGCTGTCAGTCCCAGGCAGTTGTTCTGACAGGTGCCATTGATTTTTCTGAAATGCCAGAAGGCTGCCTGCTGGCTGCAGCTCTGCTCCCACACAGTGCGCCGCACCGTCCTGGGAAGGAGAGGAGGCAGCGTTCTGAAACAGAGGGATTTGATGTGCTCTCCGAAGGGAAATTCCCCAAGGCCTGCGGAAGAGAGGGTGCTTGAGGGGAAAACCTCCAAAAGATGAAAGCGTAAGCTTAGCATTCTGATTTCTACAGCAAGCCAAAAGAAAGAAATTTTAAGCAGTGATCTGCTGAGATTTGCTTTCCTGATTTATAGATGGTAGAAAACAACCTGTATCATTCTTAGAGCTCTGCTCCCCATAGAAACATAAATCAGTAGAAGGGGAACTGATCCCCGATGCCCTGCCAATCTCTGTCTTAATCCACAGATGTTTTATTACCTCTCTCTCTTCTCCCACAGTCGTATTCGGTTCTCCACGAGCACTTTCATGCCAGGAAGCCTGGCATGTTCAGAGCAGAAATGCCTTGTTACATATTTTATGAGGGTCCTTAACCACATGCGTGGAAAATGTTTATTTTATAAGTGCGGAATTGTCCCCCAGGGATGTTTTGCTTCACAAATGAGCCTAATGAACATTAGAGGAGCAGTTTTCTTCAGGAAAGTGATAGGGTTTTTTCTTCCTTCATTTTTTAATTACAGCCCCCAACCTGAAGGACTAGCACGAAACTCAAAACAGAGAAGGTTACAAGAAACATGCTTCTTCTACCATGAACCAGTGTGTTACCCCGTGCTGACAGTGAGCCCTGGAATACTTTGTGCTAGCACACACCTTGCTGCTGCCCTCAGCAGCTCTTTGCCAGGGACCTGTGCAGGCTCATGGGTGTCAGCTGACGTCCCCAATGTGAACCCCACCTGATGCTTGAGGGAATAGCATGGAGCTTCGTCAGGGAGGGTCAGGTTGGGTGTTAGGAAAAGGTTCTTTGGTCCTACTTCTCACCCCAAGATTACTTGATTAACACGCCTGCCATAGGCGATAACTTTTCCTGGCAATTACAACGCCCACAGTATATAACACATAGATCTTCCAGGTGACACAGAAAGCTGAAGAGCACCCAAAGGACAGGCTCTTTCTTTCAGTGAGGGTGAAACTAATGGAGCACTGAGGTAGGGTGCATCACCCCAGACCTCTAGAAGCAGGCTGGCTCCCTTGGCCAGGCACTTGCCTCCTCAGACAGGAAAGTCAGAGCCAGCCCCATGCCATACCCTTGAGAAAACCAACAGCTTTCTTTCCCTGCTCCCATTCCTGCCATGAGCATGCACTGTGTCACTCTTCAGCCTAGCCCAGAGGAAGACAGCTGAAGGTGGAAGCAAATGGTGACCATCACTGCACTGTCCTGCACGTCTCCAAGGTCTCCTCTTGTATCCTAAAAATCTTTTTTTGTTCCCCAGATAAGTTTTCTGTAGCGACTGAGAGAAATTGGGTCTTTGGGCCTAATAGCAAAAATATTCTGTAAGTTTTATATTATTTCCCTTCTTTTTATCCTTTTGTATGAGTCGCTGATGCACACAGTGGCTATATCTATTTTAATCACTGATTTTGTTTAAGTTATATAAATGCTAGATGATTGTGCTATGCCTGCACCTATTGCTTGTAGTGAAAATGGGTATTTTTAGACATCTACTAAAATAAATGAGCAAACAGTCAAGGCAAAAATGAAGAGATGATAATATTATTCTGAAAACACTTCTTGATTTTCATGTTTGACTTATTGTCCTAGAAATGAACCAAATGAACCTGGTGTATAAGAAATGAGGAACCCTCAATCTCTAGTCTGATTTATATGCAAATATCCGAGTGTATCTGTTTTATACACATATTGGCTTCTACACACTGAGCCAGGATCAGATGCAGCTGTAGCTGACGCTCTTTCTTGTGTAACTCACTTGATTTTTTATGTGAAGGATTTGGAACTTTTGAGACAAAAGTGCGCAGAATTGTTTGCTCAGATGGGGACCAGAGTTCTGGCTTTCAAAAATAATAGAGGTCTTCTGTCAGTAAGAGCATGGGAAGGCAGCCCATGGCAGGAAGCAAGGGTTTGTGCGCTCTGCAGACTGTCATTGTTATGGGAACATCAGATTTTTGCCACATGGGCCCATAAAAGGCTTTTTGAAAATGGAAAGCTGGATCTAAACATAACTGAAATTTTGCCAATGCCTTGAGAGTCCATTACACAGCGCATTTTTGAAAATAGCCCATTTTATCCTAGTTGGAGCTAGTGTTGCCCTGTGCTGTTTGCAGAATAGATGCTTTTTGTTTGGCAGTGACTGAGCACACAGAACACACAAAAGAGTTTCAATTGTACCAACACTAACACCACCACAGCAGTGCAGCTGCAGTGTTTCAAAGTGTTCCTATTTTGTACTTCCGTCCCATTTCTTTTTGTGATCAAAACATCATAAAGTAAATGTCATAGATGAGCAGGAAAAAAAGTTCTGATTTCTGGGGCAAAAAGCTTTGCTTTTTCCAAGATTAATGAATGTGGCTGAAGTCTATGGAGGAGTGCTTGCTGGGTCTCAGAATCTATGTGCACATCCCATTTCCAGAAAGGCAGTTGATGTTGTGCTCATACCATTCTAACTGGAGGCGTCCCTGTTCATTGCAAGAGAATTGGACAAGATAATCCGTAAGGTCCCTTCAAACTCAAGCAGTTCTATGATTCTGATTTTCCTAACATTTCCTAACATTCCTAACATCCGGAGAACAAGTTTTCCTTGAGAAGAAATGGAGGTTGGTTTTCACGATATGCCTTTCTTTGTTTGGAGGCCGTTGCTGTTAACACCTCAATCACCTCTCACTGTGCTGCTCCTTGGCATGCAGGTCCTGAGCCCCTGCATGCAGGAAGCAGTTACCTCTGCAATACCAGAGGTATCGTATTTGAAATAATACAGGCTGTTAGGCATTAAGGAGGAAGAGAAGATTTTTTTCTGAGAACATTTATTCCCTCATTTCAGTGGTAATTTTTTTTTTTCTTATAGGTGAAAATCCTCACAAAAAGGACCATATATTAACAGTTCTGTGTCTTAAGTGCCTGTTATCTTGCTTATACTTAAGTGATGCCAGGAACTTTCATTACTTCTAAGGCCTCCCCTGCTGTGAAGCAGTTAATTTTGACATTGTCAGAGAGGTGACAACCCCTGTGAGCAGTGAAAGACTTTTGATTCACTGAAGCAATGGCATTACTTCGCTACACAGCACCAAAGTGCGACTCTCAGGGTGAGGCACATTTAACACAGCAGGAGCTCTTGATGGGATATTGGTTGGAAAAACTGTTTGCGTTGTCTATAGGGGAAAGGGATTTGGGAAAAGTGAGGAGCATTAGGCAGCCTGTTACGTTCTGTCCCCTTGGCACTTTTGTTCGTGAGACCTCGAGATGCAGTTACTGCTGAATATTAAATACAAATATCTCAAATTTCTTCTCATTGTGCCACAATCACTACAATTTTACAAACATGTTTTGCTCACCATTCATTTTCATTTTTAGTTAACATCTATCAGTTTGTGATATTATCATAGAATCACAGAAAGACTTGGGTTGGAGGGGATCTCAAAGACCATCCAGTTCCAGCCCCCTGCCTTGGGCAGGGCTGCACCAGCTCAGGCTGCCCAGGGTCTCATCCATCCTGGCCTTGAGTGCCTTCAGGGATGGGGCAACCACAGCTTCTCTGAGGAGTCTGTGCCTGTGCTTCACCACCATTTGAGTAAAAACTTTCTTCTTAGCATCTAACTTAAATCTAATCTCCTTTAGTTTAAATACATTCCTCCTTGTCCTATCACTACCAGACTGTATAAAAAGTCAATCCCCCTCCTGCTTGTAAGCTCCCTTCAAGTACTGGAAGGTCACAGTGAGGTCTTGCCAGAGCTTTCTCCTTTCCTAGCTAAAAAAACCCAACTTCCTCAGCCTTACTTCACAGGAGAGGTACTCCAGAACTTTGATCATCTCTGTGGTCCTCCTCTGGGCCCATAATATAAGAGTGTCTGTTGATTGTACAGAGGACTGTTTTGAGAAGACTTGTGAAAATGCCTTTCAAGTCTGAGGGTTTACAAAAAGCTTGTTTTCTCCCTGTTAACAAGACAAGTAGTTTTCACAGAATCGTGGAATGATTAAGGTTGGAAAAAATGACTAGGATGATCTAGTCCAACCATTATCTACCTTACTATCTAATGTATTCCTTCTATTTTGTTTTTCAGAGGTTTGAATGGAGAGCATATTTTGGTGGCTGTGGGCTTTTTTTGTACCAGAATTCAGCCCAGTTTGCATAGTTGCAGCATGAGAGGGTGAAGGGACCCATGGACCAATGTGCCAGGATATGGGGAAAGGGAAAAGGTAGGGAGATGGGTCTAGATGTGAAAAATAATGGCAACAAACTAAGGGAAAAGAATTAGTTTACTTAATATAACAAAGGAATGAGAGATAATACAATGTAATACAATACAATTGGAATTGAAACTAATAAATCAAATAAAATGAGAAAAAGGGAGCTTCCGAAACAGAAGTCCTTACTCTAACACTGTTGGTGAAATGGCCAGAGAGCAAAGAGGCAGTCTCATGACTTCCAGTTTTATCTTTCCCTTTGAATGGAAAATGGACATGAAAAAATGAATTCTTCTGGCAGTTGTAGTTCATCTCTTCTGAGGCCAAGAGACCAGAAATATCAACAATCCATAGAACTACAGCATTAACTCCCAGTACACTGTGTGATGTTATGATGTGGAACACCAATCAAAAATCATAAAACCATGACATTTTGATAGAAATTAGGTGGGATCTACAGGAAAGATTCACAAGCAGCCCACATCCATCCTGTTCTGGGGCGTTCCTGAGGCACCTGCACTGTTCTGCCAGACACAACTCGATGACCTCTGTAGATACAACAGCTCTACAATTACAAAGGACACTTGCCTAACAGAGTGTCACTCATTGTGCTACCAAAGTTGTCTGAGCTTCATACAAGTTCAGTATTCACTCTAGGGTTATCTAGTCCCACCGTCAGCCCATCCTCACTCACCCATATCCCTCATTGCCACATCCACAAATTTCTTGAACATCTACTGGAATAGAGACTCCACCACTTCCTGAGCAGCCTGTCCCAGTGCCTCATCGCTTTCAAGTCATCCATAGCATTTGTGCTTAGCAAAATAAGCACAGAAACAAGCAGTGGTGACAATACATAGAGGATTGATGCAGTGCTCATAAGAAAGACAGAAAAATGAAAACAGGCAAGAGGAGCAGTAACACCCAGACCTGGTGAGAGATTTCAGTTGAAATGCCTGGATTCTGGACATAGAAAATTGACACATCTGTTTATATTTCTCTGTCTTTTACAAGAGAGAACAGTATTTCTCAATGTCTGACTGCCTTCTGTGATCACATCTCATTTCTATAAGGCTGTTCCTGTTGCTAATGTTCTGAGTTTGCTCCTGGCATTATTAAAAACTCCAATCTGAACTTGGCTATGCACAGGAACAGTACTAAGTACAAGCAAAAATGTCTGACAAATAATTGTAGCTTCTCAGTTTTTCTTCTTTAATCTGAATTTATACTCTTCATTTTGTAGAAGTTTATCAATTTTTCAGACTGATGCCATGTGGCACTATTGAAACTTCAAAAGATTTCTAGAGCTTTCCAAAATTCCTGTTTTGATGGTGAACAGTGAGGCACAAACTACTCATAGGAGCCAGGCAGTGATAGCAGAACATGTCCAGAAGAGAGCCATGAAATGATCCAAAGGGTGGAACACCTCTCCTATGAGGACAGGCTGAGAGAGCTGGGGCTGTTCAGCCTGCAGAAGAGAAGGCTCCGGGGAGAACGTAGAGCAGCCTTTCAGTATCTAAAGGGGGGCTGTAAGAAAGAAGGAGACAGACTCTTCAGCAGGGTCTGTGGTGGTAGAACAAGGGGAGATGGTTTCAAGCTTAAAGAGGGGAGATTTAGGTTGGATATAAGGAAGAAGTCTTTGACGTGGGGGTGGTAGGCACAGGTTGCCCAGAGAGGTGGTGAATGCCCCATTCCTGGAGACAGTCAAGGTCAGGTTGGATAGAGCTCTGAGCAACCTGACGTTGCTGTAGATGTCCCTGTTCATTGCAAGGTGGTTGGACTAGATGACTTTTAAAGGTCTCTTCCAACTCTAAGTATTCTGTGATTCTATGATTCTGTATGTTGCTCAACAGAGGGTATCCAAATATTACAGCCTTCTACATTTTTTTCCACAATGGCTCTGTAAAAAGAAAGAAACAACCGAGGATATTTTCATAGCCTACTGCTCCTCTCCAAATTCATTCAGGTTTTTTTCTGCTCCCAGGTAGAAGAGAAAGCTCTTTGCACTATTGATTCCAAACATTATGTGGTTCTGACACCAGTGTGGCAATGAAAAGTAATTACTTACACCAGTCAAAGTGCACAAGGTATAATGCACAAGTGCCTAATTTCAAATTAGGTGATGAATAGAAATTAGAGAGGATGTCAGAATTTCAACTAAGCTAAATGAATTCTCTTCTCATTATACTTTAAAATGAAGAATGAGGGTACCTGTTGGAGGAGGCAAAGACTCTGGAAGAAATAGAGCAGAGTGCCCAGCACAGATTACAGCAACTCCACTTTGAAGTTCACTGATTTGTTTTCACTCCTGAGGACATCAGCCTGAAGTACGTTCTTGTTAGGATCCTCATCTGAAATTCACCAAACAGGCCTTCAGAAGAAAGGAAAGTCAGGAATTGAAGGGAGTAAGAAACTGCTGTTTCCTTGTGGCTGGCATCTTTATTTATTTCCCCTAAAATATATTCTGACTTTGATTTTTTTAGGGAGTTTTTCTTTTTTTCCTCCATTTTTTTAAAGAATACCGATACCAAACTGTTTCACTGCGCTCTCTCAGAGACTGCCCTGGGTTTTGGTTGCTGTGCCTCCACATGCTTACCTCTTACCTCAGGCAGCTTTTTTGAAGCACTGAAACCTGCAAATAAGGAGATCAGGGCAGGGGATGCTGTGGTGTGGGGATCAGGCCATGGAAGGGCAGCAGCCGGGAGGAACTGCAGGGAGGAACACAGTGGGGGTGAGAGAGGCTCCGCAGTGATTTCTCCTGGCATCAGCTGTATCGATTCAACAAGTGCCACGGAGAGACATGTTTTCTGTAAAGAACTCAGGTACTTAAGCATAGAAATGCGTCCCTACTTTCCCAAACTCTTGGAGCAGAGAACAAGCCACAATTCCCAAAACTTCACCACGCTTCACTGTTCTCTTCAGTCCTGTTGCTCTTTTGCAAGGCAAGACAAACAGTGCACCCTCCTGATTGAATGTCATGCACTTTTTAGCCCTTAAAAATCTGCGTTTGACAAGTGGGAGTTAATCCTTTGAGATTATGAGTCTAAAAAAGAATACAGAGAAGACACTCCAGAGGTGAACAGTACCCTCTGGATGTGCTGCCTGACGCCTTCACTGTGCCAACACAGCTTTGTAGAAAGAGGAAGGCACAACCATGACCAGCACAAAGCAGAAGCTGCATCTTCCAAACTTTCTGTGATCTTGGAGACCTGGCTTAGCTCACAGCTTGGGCAGAGGGCAGGGACAGTTGGTTAGCAGCCAGATAGGGAAAAGGAAAAAGGAGTGAGCTTGGGGACTCAGTACACCCACAGACAGCACCTTTCTCACTCTACTTCTCAGTAGAGTGCTCAGGTACAAATGCTAGGAGACAGTGGAGGCAGCAGAAGCAGGAGGGGTGTGAGTGCATTTTGCCCCATCTCCCCTTGATTTATAGAAAGAAAGCAGAAAGGCTGGTGTGCCACCACAGGGATCACCAATTTTACATAAAAACTGACATGGAGCATAATTTTGTGCTCACTTGCAATTATGATGTAAATACAATTTGACCCTTTCAGCAAAAAATATAGTTTTAGTATATGTTTTGTTAGTCACACTTGTTCAGAAAAAAGAGTTTGGTTCCAAAAACCACTGTTTTCTGCAAGTTCCAGTCAAATGGTGGAAAGTAAATGGCTTTGTTTTGTGGAACTGAAGTGATCTTGGCTCCTGTGAAAAAAATGCATCAGAGCTGTGTGCACTGGCCATCTCTGATGTGTATCTGGAAAAGAAAACACCATTTCCAGATGAGTAGAAGAAAACAGAACTATGCTCACATCCCAGATGTGTTCACAGGATTCCCCAGAGGAATCTGTGAGTGTCAGAATAACTCTGACAGCAGGTGACAGAAACTGCTGAACTGGAGTGTTGCCATTTGCATCCCTTGACACAATCCAGTGTCTCAGGTTTTCTGTAGGCTGAGCAGATATATCTAGCAAAGTCAAGGGGAAAAAAAAAAAAAAAGCTTTTCAGTGGCATTGTGCTTGCTTTCTGCATTGTTCCTTGAGCGAGGGGATGAAATTCTGGCCAAAACCAAAGCTGGGGCTGCTGCACTGTGCTCTTCCCCTGGGCATGTGGAGCTAACTCCTGTAATTCTGGATGGAGAACACTCACAGAAGAGACAACTGAATCTCACTCGGGGAGATGCAGAAAGGAAGCTGATCTACTGCTGTTTCTGCCAGTCACATCCTTCCCAGTTGTTTTTGCTTGCTTTTCCTGGTGCAAAATCGTATAAACACACAGAAGGGAGAACACATGGAGCCAGGCAAATGCTCCTGGCTGCTGCAAGCAGTTCAGCACGTGAACAAAACGGACTGAATGCAAATCCCACAGTTTTAGAAGGAACAGAAGTTTTTGTTGGGAAAAAATCTTTAGAAAGCTGAGGTGTGGAAACAATACCAAAGCTTCAATTTGGAGTACCTGTAGCAAAAGAAAATATATTTCTTGTGAGAATAATCTACAAAAGTGGCAGGATCCGGGATGGAGGAGGGATTGGCACTGCCCACAGAAGAAGAAAATTAAATTAGGGACCACTCAAGAAATTTAGAGATGCATAAGCTCATATAATCATCCAAGGAGGCTGAAAGAGATGAGTAACATTAACTCACTCTAACCTCTTTGAAAAGTCATTATGTTCAATGCTGATTCTGATGCTGAAGAAAAGGTGAATATTTGCTGCTAAATACTCACAAGAAGGTCCTTGTTGCGTGCCTACTATATAGAGCCTATTCCCTTTCAGCTGCATAATGGTTTTCCTAGAGTGAGGCCCAAAAGATCTAAACTGTGTACAGCAAGTGGTTTGGTCTGAGTCAGTGACATAACCCAGCTAGCAACAGCCCAAGTGCAGAGAAACACAGGGCCTTCTGTCCAGCCTGTTGCTTGTACTTGGTTCTAGTTTTCTCCATCTCTTCTGTTCATCTCTTTGGCTCTTCCACCTCTTGTCCCCTTAATGTTGTCACTTTTGCACAGTTAGTACTTTTGCCACTGTTCAAAATAGGGAAAAAAAACCAGGCAAAACCCAATTTGAAAAATGCTAAAAAATTATCAAATAAACTATTATGCTGTCTTCATTTTGTGAGCTGCTGAAAATCTTGGTGTGGGAGCTTAGAGCTCTAGGTTCTCAAAGTAAAATAGGCTGAGATGGATTTTCCTTACTCTTATGAGGCATTGTTTGCTTCTGCTGTATTTTATATTGTTATTTAGAAGTGTTTGTCACTGGTCTCAAATAGGTAAGACATCACACAGGTTTATAGCTGCTAAGAAAATTGTTCCCAGCACTGGTTAGTACATCTTCCTTCTGTTCTTAGTTCTAAATCAAATGTGGGCTCAGAAGGGAATTTTTCTGCTGGGTTGAACTGTTGAGAACCAATTGGGGTGTTCCTGGACTTCCACAGAAGAAGTTGCACTTCCATCTACCAAGCTCCCTGTGTGGGGGCCCCAGAGCAGTGCTGCCCACTGTGGAGATCCCAGCTGTGCTCCTGAGGCTGTAGGCAGCCATGCCTGGATCCTGCCTGACTGAATCAGCTCTCTGTTTCCAGGTGTGCTTCCAGCTGGGGTGATTCCCCATGCTCACAGCCCTGCCAGAAACATGTGGGCATCCTGGCTATGGTGTCTGCTGCTCTGTGTTACTCTGCCAGCACCGGTGGCATTTTGTCTTCTAAGGGGAAGATTTAAATTAGTGGAAATTAGGACAAATCTTTGGTAATTCAATTTTCTTTCAATCAGACTTCATTTCTTACACACAGCAAGCCAGTGACACCACGTGCACTTTCCACATTCACAGCCCATAACTGATCCTTCTGGAATGTATCAGAAACCAAAGAGTCCAGCAGCAGAGAGCAAATAACCTTTTCCTCATGCAGCTTGTAAATTCACAGCAGGGTGCAGGGTGCACCCATTCTGCAGGCATGACTTCTACTCTTGACACATCATGCTACAGGAATGGAGAAGACTGGTGACAGAGGTCACCCCCTCTGCAGACCCTCTAGTAGAGGTATCTTCCTCCTCTTTTCTGGGGGATGTAACCCAAGCTGAAGGGGAGCCACCAAACAGAACATCAGAGCTCAGAAAGGGAACAGGACTGCTGGGAACATGCAGGGCAAGCAGAGGCAAAAGGAAGGTGGCTAGCAGCTGGCACAGAGGTAGGGCTGCCTCCACAATGGCCCTGCAAGAGGTTGGAGCTTGTTGCATCCAATTCATGATGCCTGAGCTAACAAGCTCCTTGGCCAGCCCCTGGGACTGGAGGGCTGTGTCCAGTCCTCAACCCAGCTGGTGTCCAGGGTGAGTTTGGACTGTGCCAGATGCGTGCAGATCTCCCATAGAGATTTCCACACACATGCTCAGTGCTGTCCTGGGCAGAAGAAAGCCAATATTGGTGAAGATGAGGGTCTCTTAGGTGGATCCCAAGGACAAATATTGTCACTACACCAGCCATCACTGCTGACCAGCTTGCCGGTGGAGATGTATGGCAGTGATAACTTGTTCTGCACAACAGCAGCTCTGCAAAAGCCTGGACAGAGCCTGTGTAAGAGACAGGAACGCTCCCAGGCATGCTCCCATTTCATAATGCTGGACACACTGAGTGAGGAAGGCAGATAAAATGACAGCAGCTGTTTGGGATGCATAGAAAGAGAGAGGGAGAAGTGTGATCTGGGTCTGGGATAGCACTGTAATATAACAGTGAAATATGAATCACTAGATGAAATGGAGGGACAAAGTTTCTGGCAGATGCTTCCCCCTCTGCTTGCCACAGAGTTAGTTCATTATTTATACTGGGAGGTTTTATGTTTAATTAAACAGCAACTACAACCAGAGGCACGCTGCCTCCTGAGCACGCACAGCCAGCAGTAGCCTGGGTCGTGTCTCTCTAGCAGAGATGCTGCAAGGAGTAACTAGCCCAGAATGGCACCAGGCTGACTGGAACTGCTGTCAGCACAACAGACACTCTTAGCCCTAAGGTAATGAAAACTGAGGAGTATGGATAATTTTCTGGGCAATATGACACTATTAAAAGGTGATGCTAATAGAAGCTTTAACAGTGCACTAAACTAAGGAGACACACTTCTGCAGGGACTGTACCTTTAGAAGACAATTCCTGTATTGTAGATGAGCAAAATTGAGATGACCAAACAACAGTTGTTCCAATTTTGCTGGCTGTGGAAACTTCTGATGCATCTATCGTGACACAACTGTCAGGCTGAATGAGTGACCCCACCTGGGCCCAGGAGCCGTGCTGTGGGCGATGCCACTGCTCTGTGCACCTGGACGGGCAGGCAGCTCTGTCAGACCCAAACCAGAAAGGGTCGGTCACTTCAGTGTCCCAGCCATGAGATCTGTCACATTGAAAACAAGGTGACACGTGCAAGCTGCCTGTGGGGCTGGTTGCTTTCACAAGGAGACGCTTCTTGTCGGTGAGCTCCAGCTGGGTGTTACTGCTGAAGACTTCCTGAAAGGCTGCTAATAGGATCTGAGCTGGCTGCTGCTGAGGGACACGTGGCTGACCCTTCCTAAAGGCAATACGGGTGAGTGAGGTGCCTGAAATAGATGCAGCAGTTCTTCCTGATAAAAATGCTTATTTGTATGTAAAAAGCAGTACAAGCATTGACATTTATGATGCGTGAGCATAGCTGACTGCTCAGAAAAGAGGAAGGATCAATATTTAGGAAGAATATACATAGAGCATTTGAAGTATTAGGGGCACAGTGGAAATACAGAAAAAGCTCCAAGTCTGCATGTCTGCATGGAGTTAAGGGTTACAGTGCAGGAAAAGCTCAGTAAAAGTCACAGATGTAAGGAACTGTGCAGAAAATCAAAATACTAAAGAAAAGAGGGAGAAAATGTCATTCCTTCAGCTTTATTTAACTTTCAGTCTGAAACTCAAGGGTTTGCTACATCCATAATTCAAAACTTGTGAGGATTGTTAGGAAAGTTTTTCTCTGCTCCTTGAGCAGGAAACATGATGCCAGTAACTTACAAATAAGCCTGTAAGACTGCTTCATGATTCCCAGCCTGCCTCACATCAACACAGTTTGTCCAAGCTCTCTAAAGAGCACCGGCTATTTTGAAAGATATTCTTCATTTTGTATATCACTCAAAGGAATTTTTAGACAAATACTTTAAAGTGGCAGTAGAGGATGGATGCTCAGAAAAAAATCTTTGGACATGCATTTCCTATTCACTTTTGTCCAATTTGATCATCTTTATTTTTTTCCAATATCCACAAGGGTTATTTTTCCTATGTTTGCACAAGACACATCTATAGTATTAATGGCAACCAGTATTTGACCTGAGCTTTCTGAATGATGAGTAGAAGAAGAGTAATTTGCCATACCAGGAGCATTACTTGGATCCTTTATACATATTCCAAACTGACCTAATCAATTCCCATTTCATTTCCATGACTATATTATTATTATGAATTATATTTATTTGGTTCTGTTATATCATACAAACTTTGCAGGTAACCAATGATAATACCAATTTCTGTCAGATTCTGTCTGTATGCTCCATGAGGCCGGTTAACATTTCTTATACTTTGTCCCACCCATATAGTTTCTACATTTCCTTACTGATATTCCTCTATGTTCTGGTATGATATTACAGTAAGAAATACAAAATTAATCTCAGTTTTTGCCACATGGACTTCTAAAAAGGGCTCTGATAGCTGGTCTCTCACTTTGCTGCATTGACTGATTTGTCTAAACTTACTCAGTAGCAGAATTCAGTGGCAAAAGCACCGTATCTGTGATGTTAAAACCATAAAGCAATTTATTTTCCTGTGTTTATGAAATAGAAGATAATTGTGTCCCTTGAAGCTCATTTTATCACTGAAAATCTACTTCTTCTGTAAACTCATATGTCAAACAAGTGCTCTGAAAATATTCTAATTACATCTTTGCGAGTGGATTTGAAATAAATATGCAAACAAACATTAAATGTGATTTGAAAAATAGAACAGAACATGAGCCACATTCTCTGCTGACATAAATCCCTGTGCTCTTTCTGTTCCATTACTTCACAGCGTGTTCTGACCTGTGGTTTCCAGACTATTCTGTCAACACATAAATGTATTCAGAGACTTTATTGCCACTCAGTTTGTGCAAATATGTCTAATATTGGACATATATTATCCTTTATCACCTGTTCAGCATTTTCTCAGTCAGCTCTCTGTTGCTTTCTCTTCTGCTCCTGGTGTTTGGGAGGAGCTCCTGAAGAACATATCTGGAGAACCTTATCCTTTTTTTTTTTTTTTTTCTGTATAAATCCTCCTTGATTAGGAGTTTTCTGTCATAGTGAAAGCCATACAACATTAGTACTGCCTGTGCAGTGGTACTAATGTCTTCCATGCTGATTAGAGCTGCCCACTGCCTTTATATACTCGTTCTGTGTGTTGTCTTGAGTCTTACGTTTTGGTCCTGGTTTTGGCGAACCAGGACTGAAACTGAAATGTATATCTTCTTCAGTTTTTATGCTTAGAAGCTCCTAAAGTGCAACTTCTGAATGCAACAGTGATATGAATAATGTGTATCATGAACAGGCTAAGAGGACAAAGTTGCCCCAGCCACTGTACAGAATATTCACAAATATGAATGAACTTAGATCATGATGGTTGCTTTAGCAACAGAGTACTAAGAAAGAGCTATCAACACGTTAAAGATATTTCCTCTTGTATCTTAATAATATTGTGTGAACTGCTACACCTACAGAGAACTGTGCTTCTCAATTGCCCATTTCTTTGTAATGTTAGAATTTGCTCTTTTTGTTTCCAATGTGCTCTTCATCATGAAATGTATCCATTTACATAAGCACTTTTCCAACTCCAAAGGCAGTTGAACTATTTCAAATGTTGTTACGACTGACAACTTGTTTTGAAAGACAATTTTCAATAGTCAGTGCATAATGTAATTGCCTTATTTTGGGACGCTCGGTATTTTGTTTCAGATCTGGATTGTGCATATATTATATATATTATTTTCAAGTACACGTACGTTAAAAATAATTCATTTATGCCTCAAAGACCTTTCTAAAGCATCTATTTGGGGATGTTGCTTTTTATCTCTGAGTTGTCCATATCTGCATGACCCTAAACTTCATTTCTTCTAAAATCCTCTGAACAAGAAATATATATATGTATAACAAATAAGCCAAACATAAGAGAAAGAAAATATCACCATAGTGATGTAGTGGCTGTACTTAAACAGCCATTATGTTTGAATGATGCAATACTGGTCAAATCCTGGAGAGAATAAAATTAAAAGTGAATACTCCCAATACTTCCTTGTGCCTACAATTCATTTTATCTGAGCAGATAAGAAAATCGATCTTGGCAGAAACACCCAAAGATCAAAGGTTCCTCAATTCATAGGCAGACATTACGTGACTGAAAAATGTATTCCAGCTTTTGCCTGATAATGCTACCTCTGCTGTCCTTAAGCTAAATGGAAATGTGGTAGATGGGCACCATTTTTAAGACTAACACTATTACAAGAATATATATTATTTTTGTTCTTAATGCTCTTAATGAAAAAAGTTCACCATCTCTCACTGGCAAAAACTGTTAAGACATAATCAGAGAAATACATATCCAGTAGTCTCCTTTTTCAGTGTATATGAGACATACAGTCTGGAAAAGGTGCTTTGCTTCTTTAACATTCCCAGGCAAAGGACATTTATTTTCCCCCAAAAGAATATTTAAAAAAAAGAGAAGAAAAGAAAAAGACTGTTTTTTTCAATCATTCTTCTTTTTTCATTCTTCAGTAAGGCCATTCTACAGCACCTTTGGTTGGACAAATTGTAATACATCCTCTGATAAGAAGAATCTGAGCGATTAGACCATTTTCAGAAAAAAAAAATAGTACAAAAGAACCTGTCAAGATATAGACAAATTAATAAAAAAATAAACATCTTAATTGTCATTTCACACTGAAACACTGGTATCACTTTGAACACATATATTATGTTTGATTTCATTAATTTTAACATGAAACTTAACCCTAAGGTTGATAGTTCATCTAGTATATTATTATCCTGTTTGTTAATCAAGCACAAGCAATGTGAGATTTCATGGCTCTGATCAACAGAGCTTTAAACTAGGTTTGATGGAGGAAGGCGACGTACTGCTGAGTGACAGAGAGGAGCTGGGAATACTGTCACTGTAGAAAGCAGGGGAGGAAAACCTCAGATTTGTCCCAGCAGAATTTGGGAGTGCTCCTTCAGGAATGTAATGAGCTGATAGCCCAGCTGGAGTGCTTCTATAGCAGTGCATGCAGCATGGGAAATAAGCAGGAGGAGAAGGAAACTGTAATGCAATTAGAAGCTATGATCTAATTGCTATCACAGAAACACGGTGGGATGAATTGCACAGCTGGAACACTACTATCGAGAGCTACAAAATTTTAGAAGGGAGAGGCAAGGCAGGAGGGCTGGGGGAGTTGCCCACTATGTTAAGAAGTGCCTCTTCTCATCCATAATCAGGCTGAAAGCTTGTGGGTTAAAACTAATGACCAGATCAATAAAGCACATCTGGTGGCTGGGGTATGATCCGGGCTGTCTGATCAAAGGGAGCCCGCTGATGAGGCTTTCTTGCTTCAGCTGCAAGAGGTGTTGCTCTCTCAAGCTCTCATACAGATGGAGGATGTCAACCACCCTGTTGTCTGCTGGGAAAACAACATGGCAAGTTGCAGTCAACCCAGGAGAGTCTTACAGTCCGCTGAGGATAAATTCCTGGTCCAGGTATTGAACAGACCAAAGAGAGGTGAAGCACTGCAGGACCTGATGCTGCTCAGTGAAGATGTCATTAAGGAGACTGGAGGAAGTCTGTGAGGCCTCACCTGAAGTACTGCGAACACATCTGGGGCCCACAGCAAAAGAAGGATGTGGAGCTGTTGGAAAGAGTCCAAAAGAGGGCCACAAAGTGATGAAGAAAGGCTGAGTGAGCTGGAATTATTCCTCCCGGAGAGGAGAGGACCCCTATTGCATGGCTGGATTTCCAGAAGGCAATACTCCATATGAGAAGCCATTCCCAGGTCTGCCTGGGACCCTGTCATTTCTACCCTTCTCTCAGTAGAAACACAGAGCCTGAGGTATCTGCATGATTCTTCTTTGTTTATTGCCACAGACAGTGTTGCTAGCTTTGGTTTATTTGACAGAGACAGGCTGGGTTGTGAAACTATTGGGCACCAGTAAGTACAATCTGCAGAAACGTAACAAAACTTTGTAGTTGTAGCCTGGAAGTAAAAACACTCCTTCTGCTTTTGAAGGTTCAGGACATCAAAAACACAGCAGTTCCAGTGGGTGTAATGAAACACCTCAGGGGATTATCCGTATGACTTGACACCTAGAGGAAACACTGGATAATTGCCACCTACAATTTTGAAAAGATGGATGACTAACAAACTCAACTGCCAGTCAAGGAGACAGTTTTGTGGGATGGATGATTCATAAGAGAACAGCATCACTTTTTCTGTTTTTCACTTTTCTTTTTTTTTTTGTCGACCAATGAAGGTGGCAAACACAGGCAAAATAGTGGCTAGCAGACAAATAACCACAAGTGTGGGGGACATATTCTAAACTGTTGACTACTATATTCAATTGCTTCTGGGCAATACTGAACAAAGGAGGACCCGAATCTGAACCGGAGCACACTCCAATGGGGCTGATACTTGTAAAGGACTTCTCTTTAGCATCCATGGTCGACTGAAAATGCTGTAAGACAACACAGTATGTTCAAGAGGTCCTAAGAGTCAGAGAAGATTGTTAAAATGGGAAAGAAGATTGAAGATGAGTGTGAGCATCACTTTTTCCAAGCACTGTCAGCTGCGGGACAGGGTGTTCTGCCTGCTCTCTTGCACAAAAGGACTGGTCTCTAGAATACTTCCTTGGTGTCTCAAGAACAAATTTCTTGGTGTCCCCTTCCACAGGCTGTGACAGCCTCATACCTTGGCCTGCACATTGGAGGGAAGATTAAACCGGAGCTGAAGGCAGCAGTTCAAAAGTTCTGACACCTGTGAACATGGTGAAACATTGGATTTCTCACATTAGAACTACTTAAGAATGAATTAATTCTTAATACATAACCGATTAAGAGGGAAAAACTCCATCATATAAGTACTATTGATATCTCTACACTTTTAATTATGTTTCTTTTTCCTAGTTTCAGATCCCAAATTCCTGTATTTACCACCTTTCCTCTGAGTGAAATACGCAATCATCTCATAATTCAGTGAGAGAGTGTGATTAGAATGGAGCCTGAGAACTTCACTTCTACTGAATTTCAATTATCTCTGGTACACAACCAGATGTACGCAACCTATTATTGAATATAAACACTCTATTCATTTCCCTCTGCCATAATTATTTGCATCAAGCTCAGAAACAAGAAATCATATGGGAAAGTGGATCTTCTAAAAAGATACTTTGATTTTCATTTTGATGAAAAGCACTGAAGAAGAGCAAGAAGTGAAACTGTCAGCGCTACACAAAATAGAGAATTGTATTCAGAAATGTGTATATTTTTGGTGGAGTTTCCATTAAATTCATGTTGGCATAAATTGCTGCAAGTCAGATAGTTACTCACTGCTGACTGCAGAAACACGGGTTCCCTGCAATTAGAGTATCCTATTGGCAGCTCAGAAAAATGTTTAAGTATATGCTTAAATTCACGTTCTCAGAATGTATCCATATAAAGCGTGGAATAAGAAATTGTTTTCAGCTTTTAAGTGTGGAGTAAATGCTATGCTGATTTAAAACCTGAAATTGAGAGGTAACACCCCCATTTTGAAGCTAGCTATAGTTTACGTTTCATTAATGCTTTTCACTCGTGGTGCATTAAAGCTTCTTTCTGTGAGCCTCAAACCACAACATTTCATTCTCGTACATGTTTTATTTTCATCTAATTGTTTCTCATTATACACGTGCACATGTATATGGATAAATTTCTGTAAGTCGCCATCTATTTCAAGCAGTCTATACCAAGTCCACCCACCTGTTTGGCAGTGCAATCTGTTTTGTAAATTGACTGTGATGTGACACGGCAATTGCATAACCGGGACTTGAGCTGGCACAACTCAAGTGGGAGACGAGGGAGGAATGGCAGGGTTACAAATAACTCCATCCTGGGTGTGGGTATTTTGGGTTGTTTCAGTCTATTTTAAATTCTTCAGACCTGAAGTGCAGTGAAGAGAAAAAGTGACACAGTCAAGATCAGAAAACCTCTCTTAACTTCAGTATATCAAAGCTTGAAAGGCCTCTGTCATTCAGTACAATGCTCTTGAAGGAAATTGCAGCTCCAGGAAAAACCGAGTGTTTATCTTGCCTAAATTTAACCCCATAAGTGCAAATCGTACATTTTTTTTGAAAGGGATATAAGAAATATTTCACTATCTAACTATGAACATATTCTGGCACATTTTTTTCCTTTTTTTCAGTGCTTGAAGTAAAATTGTTATCTAGATGGATGATCTACCAGGTCACTTCTGTGGACATGTTGTCATTCTTAATACAAAGTGAATGCAGTGTGCAGTTTCCAGTGTCTACGGACTGATGAAAGTTAAAAAAGAAGAGGGTGAGCTTGAAAGCATGAGGAGATTTCACTAGGAAGAGACCCCCAACAGCACAACGGCAGTGATGCTGGCTGGCATAACTGCGCAACTGTTCCAGAACCACAGCCAGCTCTGCTTCCCTTATGGAGTCCTGGCAGAGCTCTGCAAGAAGTCAGTCCCACTCCATACGCTGCTTGCATTTGCTGTCTGAAGGTAATAAAGCTGTTTCCTTGTTGCGTTTCTCTACACAGCTTCTTAGCATCAAGCATGCTAAGAACCAGCTGACTGATGCTTTGCAGTGGTATGGCACAGAGGAAATTGTCATGTGGCACCACTTATGCTAAGATGGGCAAGCATGCATCCCAGTGTATCTGTATGGAGCAGAACAAGGCTGTCCAGCAAAAGGCACCATCAGACAGAAATGTTTTGCAGGTATAATCTGACAGAGTATTAATATCTACCCATTAACTTCCAAATTTGACCATGCGATGCCCTGCTTTTATGTCTTTCCCAAATTGCTTTCAAGCTCATTCCCTGATAGTTATTGCATTTCCCAGAGTGAATGATGTTACGCTGATTGCTGATTACTCGGGGACTTTTTACTCCACAGGGAAAACTTCTGTTTGAATAGCTTCAACATGTAACAATTAAAGTGAAGTTGAATGGTACATCTTCTATTAGAACAGAGCTGTAGAAGAACATACGATTGAAAAAACAAAAATTACAGGTTTTGTTAAAGTAAATCAACTCAATGTGACTTCTGGAAGTGAGCAGTGTGGCTTCTTAACTTCCTTCAGGGTTCATGGCTTTGCCAAAATGGGGGTAAAGTTTGTGAACTTCTCATTTGTACAAGTTTCAGTCAAAATTTTCAGTTCTGATTTTATTTGACAGCTCTTTTTTGACAGGCAGAAGATGGGAAAGTATGGGGATCACACACTTTCATTTAGTATTTTAATTGCTGAGTCTAAATTTGGCAGTGTCTCCACCTTAATGGAACTTAATGGCGCTGTAATTGCTCGGTGGTGTCACAGAGAATCGATTCCTGATTATGTTCAGGAATAGCACTTTCATGTCTCAACTGAATTCAAACATGGAGACATTCCTGCCAGCAGAGCAGTGTGCCACAAAACACCTCTTCATCATTGCTGATGATAAACAGTGCCACTAATGTCTCGATAATAACTTTTGTCTTCTTTGCAACAAATATTTTCTTTGTATTTTAGCTTGTTTGATTAAACTGCTCACTGGGGCCTGAGAAGCAATTTTACATTTCTATTACTGTAATTAGTCTGCATATAATGTTAAAAATTAACTGTGCTAGAGAAATTGTTATCGTTATTATATTTGATGTAAATCAAGCTTTACTCTTATTTTCTTTTAGCTGGAGTTATTGCTGCTTCAACCAACTCTTGTAAATTAACGTTATTATTTACGGAGGAATTATTGTCCCCCAGCAAATGCACTGAAATTTGTTCCCCAGTGAAGGAAGGCAGTGAATGCTAAAGTTCACAGCTACTGTATAGATCTCTGATTCAGAAGAGCCCTAAAGTATTGTTTGCAAAATGTGTAACACTGGGGGCCTTCTGGGGGCCAGAGAAGGATTCAAGCACCTGAAAGCAGGCTGAAACGTGAATGGTGAAGTACTAGTGGTGCCCATGATGTTGCACTGATGCTTGTAAATCAGAGAATCATTGAATCATTAACGTTGGAAAAGACTACTAACATCATCTAATCCACTGTGCCCACTAACCCATGTCCCTCCGTGCCTCATCTACCCTCCAGCCTTGCTAGTTTCTGGGACATGAAGATCCCAGGTGGCAAGGCTGGAGGAGAAAATGCCTAAACACTTGGCTAGGAAGAAAATGCATCAGAGTCTGATGAAGATGGTCATTACTGTCCCAAAGAAGAGAGCGTAGTGATGCATGTAAGTATAAGCCTGTACTGTGTAAATGCATTAGCAAAATGTGTATCTGCCATGTTAGTCAGAAAGTTGTCCACGGAAAGGAGGGCTGACAGCATCCCTTGGGCTGCTGCTGGTCAAACAGCCCCTCTCCAAGGCCTCCAAGGGCAGCCAGTGAGAGCCAGGCACCTTCTGGTTTTGCAGTGTCCAAGAACCCAAGGCCTGCACTCTCCACTTCCCTGCACATACTGCTTATATCAAAGAAAATAAATCAACCTCTGAAATTAGAGGTCAAGAGGGGAAAACATGGGGAGAAATCTAGCATCCTTTCCTCTTTGCATTTCAATAACCAGGTGTCTGAGGACCAGGTCTATCCCTCATATAGCATTTAGCATATTAGCTCCCTCTGAGCATAATGGTCAGACATTTCCAGAACTGTTGTCAGCAGCTGAGATCCTTAAAGTACTTCCAGAAAAGCAAAGCTAAGTGTCACACTAGTATGCACATTTCTGATGTACCTTTTCATCTCAAAGAAAAGGAGATAAAAGACTGGGGAAAAAAAAGATAAAATGCTACGTGAAATGCTTCATGTACCCCTCTCGTGAGCGATCTAAAGATGTGTTGGTTCATTTTGCTAAGCCTAATAACTGAACTCAGTTGTCTCGTGTGTTGAACGAATGAACTGGAGATGATCAAACACTCCAAGACAAAACTGTCACTTGTGATGAAGCCAGCTGACAAAGACCCATTCTGGTGTGATGATCTGGGAGTCTTTTAGCACTCCCTGCTGTTTGACTTCTTGTTGAAGTATCTTTATTGTCTTATCTTTCCAAAATGAAGCTTTTTATTCTCTCATAGGATGTTATCTGTCAATCATCCAAACTGTGCTGCTTTGGTGATTAGATAGTTTTTTTATAAGAGGCTAAGAAATAAAAAGTTGAACTCTGTCATGAAGTGAAAAAAGGAGGCTCAAGTGGAATTACAAATGAGATTTGACTCTCCACCACCAATGGCTTTGGTACTGAAGGACATTTACAGTGTATGGTGACTAAGAGTCTGGTCCCTAAGCTGGGTCAGTGAGGATGAGGAGGAAACACCTGGGAACTAATTATTCCGCTGAGTTAAGAAGCACTATAGACCATCATTCAGGTGGTCTCTGAAAAGATATAGATGATGCATATGATGTTGCAGAATTCATTGGCTCCTAGCATGGTTTTCTACCCCTGACAACCTCATCTGCAACATCCTTCCTCTTGTGCCTCAGGGTGTTTAATCCTTTTGCAACTCAGGCATCAAACTGCAGCATGATGTCCAGCATCTGCCCTGTTTAGATGTGACTTAGCTCTAAACAAGGAAAGATATTCATACACATGAAGTAATGAGATTAGTCCTGTTATGTGAAAACATCTGAATGCTTTGATCTAAGCCTAAAGCTTTCAATTGTTTGTTTATCATTGAGAAGTTGGTATCTCTAGATCACCAGGAGTCTGGGGGATACATTCTTGCACCAATAGAGTTTATTGAATTTCCATGGTCAAACTTAGTCGTGATTCAAATGAACATAATTGAAATTATTTCAAAGAATGAAGGTAGAACAATCTATTTAAAATCAGGATTTTAGCTGGCAGAAGAGAATTATGATAGATTGCTTCTTGTTCTTCTACATGGGCATTTTCATTTATTACTATTTCAGATCATTCAGTGTTCCAATAAATGGAACACTCATCATATCTCAGAATGAGACCTCCTCTCCTCTCCTCTCCTCTCCTCTCCTCTCCTCTCCTCTCCTCTCCTCTCCTCTCCTCTCCTCTCCTCTCCTCTCCTCTCCTCTCCTCTCCTCTCCTCTCCTCTCCTCTCCTCTCCTCTCCTCTCCTCTCCTCTCCTCTCCTCTCCTCTCCTCTCCTCTCCTCTCCTCTCCTCTCCTCTCCTCTCCTCTCCTCTCCTCTCCTTTAACAAGGTGAAACACTTTTTTGTTATTACTGTTGAGTGGAGTGTGGACTTATGTGGTAATCACACACACACAAAAAGAAAAAAATGCACATGTATTTTACACTGACTTTGGACTTCACAGAATTACAGAATCACAGGATTGTAGGGATTGGAAGGGACTGCTGGAGACTGTCGAATCCAACCTCCACTTCTATGTGATCAGTATTTATGTAGAACTCCTCTACATAGCTGCAGTGTCTAAGATACCAAATAGCTTCAGTTATGAATAACCCTTAAATGGAAACCAACAGGATTTGCTCCACTGAAGGTGATTTCCTCATTAGTTGTGCCATTCGGTTATAACTTCTGTTTAAAAAGAATTTTTAGCTAAACAACTTTTACAATAAATGATGCTGAGATTTAATCTTTATGAAAGTGTTTTGATGTTACATTTGGTAACAGTCTGTAAGAGCAATCTAGAGTCAAAGAAAATAGCATCAGTACTTTCTCAAAATATGTGCTCGATTACAAGATGTAGTCAAACATTCCTGGACAACTCATCAAATACACATTATGAACCCATCTCCTAAGATTTTGTGTTTAATTGCAAAAATTTTGTAATTCTTTCACTGTCTGACCTTAAATATGATAGAAGTCCCAACAACTCCAAAGCAGAAACTCTTTTGCCGTGCTTGGGCAAAATGCATACATGGACATTGTTAGATTATTTCTGTATAGATTATTGCTGGTATAACAAGTTGTACTGCAATCTATTCATTCATTTCATAAGCATTCCACGATTTGGAAATGCTTTCATTCTGAAAAATATCTAAGAACAGAAACTTTGTCCAGTGAAATGAAGTGCAGAACAAAGAGTTGTGGAGGCCAGATTAAATCCTTCCCCTGATTGGATCAGAATAATTAATTCCATCTTAAATTTATATGCTGCACTCCAAATTAGTAGTGTCTGAGGGTATGAATTGTCTTAATGTTGCAAGCAAAATATTTAACTTTTCCAAAATATTAAATTCCTTTTGTTCCTGAAGAGAATTTTTGCAACAATGAACCTTGAACAATTAACCTCACAGCTGTGCTTTCAGCAGAAACTATTTTTTCCCACTTTGGGAAAATCCAAGCTTTTATTCAATTGGTTAAAATTTCTGTTTCAAGGAATGTTGTCTGGAAAAAAAAAAATCTTCCTGTAAAATTTTCATTTGTGAAAAAATGACCACATCATGTAGTGAGCTGGTGCATATTCTTTGATCCTCTGTGTTAAATTTCTATTTTGAAATTGTCTGAGTGTGATTTCTAAAGGTTTTGTTTTAAGACTAATTTTCTTGCAGAATGCTATTTGGAAAGCAAAAGAAGAACTGGTACATTATTCATGTAACTGTGTTGTTATTGATGCTGTTACTTCTGTTGATACTTCCCATTTTATTATTTTTATTATTAATAATAATAACTATAGCCCTAATAGCAGCAATGAAATGTATCTGACATTTGGCAAATTCAATCTACTCCATATAAAGTGATTTTTTAAGTAATAACGAGATGGACAAAAAAACATTCAGGAGACCATCTGTTTTTTAAAATATTATCCAGATCACTGAGTCATCAAAATTGATCTGGAAATATCTGAATACACTCTCCTGTGCGATTTGCAGACAGGCCTGCATATGGCAGCACCAGTAGTGTAAGAATTTCTTTGGATACTATAACACTTCTGCTTCTGATAATGTTGAGGGAGATTAAAAAATCCGTTTGTAACGTTTTTTGGATCAGAATTTTCTAATTCATAAATAAAAATTTAGAAATAATTAAACAGAACATACAAACAATAAATATATAGCCAAACAACTAAATGCAGCCATGTATTGGAGGAAGTCAGTATCAGGATATTCAGTAAGGTAGACCAGCACTGAAGAACATTGCTAGGAGGAAAAATATCAACAATAATCTTGTTATATGTTTGCTAGAATGAGAAATACTCCCCATACTTTACTTTAATCGGTCTCAGAGCATACATTTTCAGTTTTGGAAACTACAAAATAATGTATATTTGATTTAGGAATTAATAAAACCATGTGAGATGAGGAAAAAAATTAAAGTCTTTCATCAATAACATGGGAAGTTAATGAATCAAGTCTAGCTTTGGTGCACATGAAGAGTCTTTTATTCTGAGGAGAATGAATTTATTAAGAACATATACTTCTGCTACACTTTTCATTCCATAAAGTCATCTCAACTTTTCAGACTCCCTATGCAGGCTCAGCAAAAGCTGTGTGCCTCAAGAGCTCTGGGACTGACAGCCTAACAAAACTTCTTGCAAAGAGGAGGGCGCACCATTGCCAGGAGAGGGGTTGGGGAAAGTCTTTGTGGGGTGAGACCTGAGGACAGTTTGCTTCCAGCAGCTGAGAAACAGGAGGGCCAATGCCATCTTCAGCAGTTTTGCGCCATGTCTTAATATGTATTTGTTGAATTTTAACTGCTATGTCACAGCATTCAGCTAGAACTGATGTTGAAGACAAGGTTAGCCAAGGTCAGTCTCTTGGAATAACAGAATAAATAGAAAAAAAAGGCATTTCTTAGAACATCTTTGTAAAGTTTTAATGCTTTGTTAAAATCATATAGTTTAACTTTAGGGAAGCCACAAAAAGCAAACAGTTTCAACATAAAACAGAAAAAGATGGAGTCTGGATGAATGTATAATACCAGCAACAGCATGGGAGTTTGCACCTATTCCCCATTTAGCTTCATTGCCTATGTCACCAGTGTAATTAGCACATCCTATAACACCCTGTTATCCACATTATCACAGTCTGACATGTACAAGAAGAGTAACACAACAGAGCAGAGAGTTCACAAGCCTTATGCCCAATTTGTAACATTTTCCTTTTTTCTCATCAGAGGTGTTTAGAATTCTTGAAGAAAGGCACAGCACATACACTTTTGTTTTCCACACTCTTTCTTCCTTCTTCCCCAGTTATGAGCTCCTCAGCTCATAAAATCTGGAACATTGTTCTTCCTTTAGACATGTTTTAGCTCCAGACACGCTCCTCCATGGTCATCTCCTCTGTGCAGGCCCAGCAGGAGCTCACAGAGACGTAGGAAAGAAGGAGAAAGCCGAGGGAGATGCAGAAGCGAGATGTGAAGGTGCAAGCCAACAAGAATCCTTTTGTGAAGTTACATCTTTCCAGAACTCTCCTCTCCTTTAGCCCCAGAAGAACAGACAGGTGCTTCAGGGCCATCAGCATCTCCTTAGCCAGGAACAATGTCTTGCTGTGGGCGCTGACCTGTCCTGAATGCCAGAACCTAACTGCTAATGAGTGTCCACCCTTGACCTATGCTTTCTATGCATGGACTGGAGTCCTGCTCGGCTGAGGCAGAAAACAGCAATAAATGGCTGTCAGTCTCGGTGCTCGAAGACATGCCACCTGCCCATTCTCTTCCTGCTTTATTATAATTTGTTCCTCATATTCATAGAATTGTAGAATTACAGAATCATTTGAGTTGGAAGAGACCCTTAAAGGCCATTTAGTTCAACTCCCCTGCAATGAATAGAGACACCTTTAACTACATCAGATTGCTCAATGCCCCATCCAGCCTGACCAAGAATGTGTCCAGGGACAGGACATCTACTAACTCTCTAGGCAAATTATTATTTGTTCCTTATTTTCCTCATAAGCCCAAATCTTCTATTTCTTTTCCCACAATTTCTCCTTGTCCATGAGTTTGAACTTGTACTTTTGAAAAGAATAAATCCATGAATAGCTTTATTTCAGCTGTCAGAGCTTTTATTGTGAAATATAATGCTCCAAAAGAGCACATTTTTACTTTTTATAATGTGAGACAAAGCTGGAGTGAAATAGATCTCACCCACTGGAAGGTAGAGCCCACACACTCATAAAGATTCATTAAATCATCCATTGTGCTTTCCTGAGATGGTCCATGAAAAGTTACAGTAAGCAAACTGAAATCAGTGCTTTTCTGGTGTGCCTATTGCCCACTGCATTGCCATCCCTGCCTGTGGCTGTCATCTGCTCCCACTGGCACAGGGTCTTGGCAACTGCAGAGGTGCTGTTTTCTTGTAAAGAGGGTACTGACCTCATCGAGGCTCTTGTTCCATTCCAGGATGAGGCATTCACTTAGATCTTTACTTGGGATAAGGCTGATGCTGGTTCTGCTAGCAGCTGTTGCAGGCTGGTACAGACAGCTGAGGATGCAGACCTCCAAAGAATACTGAATGCACAAGCATTGGGACATTGCGTGGTTAGAGCTCATGTGGCTGCAAAGCAGACAGATTACAAAAACAGCAGACCAAGAAGATAATAAATCTTTAAGCTACTTATTGTACAGCAGAACAAATATTTATTCAGTTTGTGTAACCTGATTTTTGCTTCAGCAATCAAACAAGCCACTTGCTTTGCACGTTTTACAGCCAGTGATCTGAATGTTAATTGTCACTCTGTGATTTGACAGATACCATCATCATGCTGACACCTTTTTTATTTTCTTTACAGGACCACAGTTAAGTTTCCTGGCTTCTGAGTTGGATAGATTTCAGGGGCGTCACAAAGAAAAGCAAGGAAAGCCATAAGAGAGCTGATGGTGCTCCTCACTCACAGCCACAGTGTTTCTCAGGGCTGACTAATTTCAACACAACTTCACGCAGCAGATAACGTCACTGGAACAATTACAGACAGTCTGCCTTCAATATCAAGCAAAATGACAGCCTTTTCCCCCTGGCCTTGAAACTCATAAAGATCACTCTGCTGCTGAGGCTCACAGAGCCCGTGTCAATACTTCAATGTGGAAATGATTTAGATGAGGCCTCAGGATGGCAGAGAAGAAGGGAACAGTCCCCTCCCTCTCCCTGCTGGCCACCCTTCTGTTGATGCAGCCCATGATACAATTTAACTTCTGTGCTGCAAGCTTGGACTCCTGGCTTTCGTCAAGCTTTTCATCCACTAGAACCCCCAAATCTTTCTCAGCAGGGCTGCTCTAGAGGAGTTCTTCTCCCAGTGTGTACAGGAGCCACTTCTCAAGATTGTCCAAGTCCCTCTGGATGGCATCCCTTCCTTCTGTCATACCAACTACACCTTTCAGCTTAGAGTCATCAGCAAGCTTGTGAAGGGTGCACTCAATCTATATCATTGGTCTATGTCACTGCTAAAGATGAAGAGCACTGCTTCCAAGACAAACCCCTGAAGGACACCATGACAAATCTCCACCTGGGCACAGAGCTGTTGACCACAACCTTCTGGCTGTGACCATCCAACCAATTCCTTATCCACTAAATAGTCCACTCTTCAAACCCATATCCCTCCAATTTAGAGATAAGGATGTGGTGTGGAATTTAACCATACTGCACAGTGCTCATTCCCATACAGTGCTGTGGACCCCTGCAAGGTGTGCAGGTCTCTACTGCTGAGCCCTTCCACCAGCCCATGTGTGAGACCCCACTGCTGGAGTGAAAGGCTCTCAGATGAGCTCAGGAGGCTCTCAGCTGGCAGAAGCCCTGTAAGGGTTTGTAAATGATGGCCATGAGAGCTGTGAAACAGCTCACCCTGCTGTGGCCCTGCTGATGATGAGTTCCCTTTCCCTTCGGAATTACCAAGCTGGCATTAGCAGTCTCTTCTCTTGGATATCTAACAGGCAGTCTCTCTCTCTGTATCTTTTAAGGAGTGTGAGCAGATTTTCAAACAGCATTTGAATAGTACAAACTTGCAGCCAGGAGTAGGCTTGGCTTGGCAGGTGGTTCATGTGGCTGGCTGGGCCTTGGTCTCTTTCTATGAAGAGCAAAGCAAGAAAAGGTGTGTGGGCAGCATGTGATTTTTCCAAAGAATTCTTCTTTGATTTTCATGTTGTTAAAATATGAGGAGCATTAATGTGTCCCCTTTTCAAAAAATGACCCAATTCTCATTACTTGGCATTTTTTAAATTCAAAGAACTGACTGGTTCTCCAAGATGGGTTATGTTAATGTATGTAATTTAAAGGTGCATTAAAGGGAAGTGAGAGACATCTGAGTGGAGTTTTCTGAATTCCCATCCTTCTTCTGTACACCTCTGTGCTAACTGGCGGTGCAGCGAGTGTGAACTGGAAAGGCATTAGAACAGCTTTTGTAAAAATCATGTTGTCCCATGGGAAGCAAGATCAGGAGCAGAACAAAGAGAAGGAGGAAAGAAAAGCAATACACAGACCAATTTAAATTTAGAACCTGGCCTGACACTCTACTGAAATGGAAGCAGGGATGCTAAGCAGAAGTTACTGAATGCGTTTCAAGTATCCCATCAAAACAGCACAGGGTGAAAACGATGGCAAGAAGAAAACTACCTGCAGGCTTTAGACACAGTGTAATATTTACAAAAACACATTACTGTTGAATGATGAGGGGGAAAATAAAAGCTCTTAAAAACTGGTTGTGAAAGGAAAAAATTTAGAATGTGTTTAGAACTGTGGTTAGAACTTCTGGAAGCAGCCACTCTTTAATCGAACTTCAATTTAATTGAAGTTGAGCTGCTCTACCATTCCTTCAAAGGCATATGGCTGTCCATTCTGCCAAGGATGCTTTGTGTTGGGGAGTGCTACCAGAGTGCTACCATCACTGGCTGACACTTCCTTCAGGCAGAAAGCTGTCAGCATCAGGCCCACTCAGACAACTTGAGTGTTAAAACAGGTGGAAAAGTCCCATTAAATGAGTGAGCTTGTGTGTGAAGTTAGAAAGAGAGGAAAGGATAGCACTGAAGAGATACCAAAGTGTACCTGGCATCGAATGTGGGCTGCAGTCTTGTCACTGCAGTTTGCAGAGCTGTCAGGAGAATGAGCCGTAAATTGTTATGCTGGAAGAAGAACAGGAGGCCCATTATTCAAAGGAAATGAAGGCACTGCCTCCACTTGTATTTGAAATGGCTGTACTGGCTGAAAACATGCAAGGCCTAGAAGCTTGCACAACTCTTGCATGGAAGAGGGGAAACTTTTAAGAATGAGAGGGCTTAGGTAAACTGGTTCATGCTTTAACAGCAACTGCCAATGAAGACATTTTCTCATTGAAGAAATTGCACAGACCTCTGCTGTGGTCACTTTCAGCACCTGGACCAGCCCCAAAAATAGCATAATCCAATGAAATAAGCAAAGGCTGCTTTTTGATCTTACCTCCAATTCACAGCTCGTCCAGGACAGTGTTCTGAAGGAGACAGTGCCTCAAACTCAGTACTAAAGAGCCAAGCTCTCTGCAAGAATAGCCAGAGCTGTGCGTTTGACATCTGACAACCTCTGCACAGTGTGTTTATGAGGGTACAAAGACTTCCCTGATAACGCCTCATTTAAACTGTAGCACGATTTTCAGAAAAATACCTCATCTTCACTAAAGAATTTACCAGTGGATTGATGCTTCCCCAGCAAATCATTGCAAAGGTGAATCACCCACACTGATAGAAAATGCATTTGGTCTCATTTCTGTTCCTGGCTGTCAACTTCTACCTCTTTGCTGTCTGTTTTGAAACACAGTAGACATGCTGTAAGTAAGACCACTTCCATTCCTGTAATTTTTACTGTGCTTTTTTCCCTCTGGTTTCCCTGTTTATCAGTATGATTCTTAAATAAGGGATACTGAAATTTGGTCAGCCTCAATATTATTTTCTATACTGGACTTCACAGGAGCATGCATGGACACCATCAGTTATTTTTCAGAACTATGGGAAGAGACAATTACCACCAGTTCCTTAACAGTATGACATAGAGTGAAGCGTTCGCTGTAACACATTTCGATTCTGCTTCTCCTTTTCAAATCTATTTATGTGTAGAGAAGATTTGCCATCTGCTCCCTCCTTCTATTACAAATAACATTCGGTATTGACACGAACCAATGGATTCTATTTAATTTCCTCATGATTTTCCCCCAAGCATTCTTTTGAAGAAATTTATTTACCTCGTGCTCATCGATGTTTGCAACGTAACAAGTGAAGGGGACTGTCATTTGGACTCATACGGGGGAGTCCTATCACACAAAAGAGCAGGTTGACATGGATTTTCTATTTTTATTGCCAGTGAAATATGATTTTCAAGCAGTTTCAGGGCATCTTGAGCATTCATTAATTGCTTCAGGTTTATTGTTGATGGAAGGAAAAAGCATAGAAGTGGTCTTAGCAGAGGTTGCAGAGTTAATCTGAAGTCAAAGAGATGAATTCTGACATTGTTCAAATTGTTAAGGTTTCTCTCATGAAAGGAATACAATATGGCATTAAGACAGAGAGCAATTTTAATTTTCATGCTGTATATTTAGCACAGTCGATTTTATATACAACCTGACACTTAGGTCCGGCTTCACAGTATTGCTGGATTTACAGCTACACCTTTATGCAAACACTTTCTGTTTAATTTATGTGAAGGCAGACGCAGAAGCTCTGAGAGCAATGCTGCTCTCAAAATAATTACATAAAGGACACAGGAATGCAATTTCTTGTTTTCCTATGAACTGAGTTACGCTCTATTTCTATGGACAGTGTGAATTTGGTAGAGCTCCCTGGAGCTGTGGTACCCATGGGTCATCTCAGCAATGAAACAAAAACCCCATGAAGCGCCTCTCCATGCCACCTGCTTCTTTCTCCATGCCCACCATGTGCCCACCATGGTCTCCAGGAAGGTTCTTTTAGTGCTTGGCTTATGAGATAAGTAATAAAAGTTATAACAGGATTTGGGGGAAATGGTTTTAGTGTTTGGATTATTCTCTCATCAATTTCTTCCTTTTTTGCTTGTTTTATTTCTGGATTCCTATTCACATGATACTATTGGGTATCATACAGTCAGGATCTTGGGAGAATACAAATTCCTACTTATACATATTTGCTTCAGGACAAAGAGAAATGTTTTCCTGCAATTATTTAACTCATGATTTCCATTATAACTTGGGCAGGCAAGCCATGCTAATCCTTGCATGTTTTGAAAATCCAATCTTAGGTTCACTGTATGGCACATATAAATTTATGATAGTAAGTCTGGAAACAAAAACTTGAAATTTACAGTTTGTTAGTCAAACAAAACATTTACATTTGTTCCTTCTTCCTAATGCCTTCCTGTAATAAGATTTAGTCTGACAAAGCATATGATGAATTTCAGCATGCCAGGCTTCACATTTAGAATTCAGCTTCTGCTAGATTGCTTGACTGCCTTCTGAGGCATATTAAAATAAACAAAAAATTGTATTTTAATGCTTTATTTATCTTTGCTCCGTGCTTAATATAATTATTACGGGCATACATTTTTCTTATTAAGAAGTTATGATCCAGGACCAAAGTTCAGTCTTCTGCTCTGTTCTGTGGCATGGAGGAGGGAACACATTCTAAGTCCCACCCTGCTGTTAGATGCATATTGATGATGGAAAAAATCTGAACACTTATTCTGTCTAAAAATCATACTAACTGCCTTCTTCTTCTTCAAAATGTGTTTTGCTGATGGCAGAAATATATGATTTTACAAAATATAACACAATAGGAGGCAGAAGCTTATGAAGATTTGCAAAGGAATACAGTCTTGTCTGTATCAAATTTTTATCCTTAAATGACCGGGGCTATGGATATTCCTATCTCTCTTTGGGGAAAGGATATTCCAGAATGGAGATGTTCTGCAGTGAGAACATTGTACAATTTGGCCAATGGCCTCACCTGGCTCTGCTCCCCCTGAGGGCTTACACCCCATTATATGGCTGCAGGCACTGGGCTCCTGAGTCTCATGGGCAATATAGATGCATTTCCTGCAGATGTGAACAGCAGGCCCCATCTGTTTGCTGCAGCTCTGATGTACTGCTGTTGGGAAGCAGATGTATCCAGCGCCTCGAGAACTCCATATAATTGGATCTGAATCTGCCAGAACATAAGTCTCTCTATTGATCTCGGTAGTCCTCATTGTCAAAACATTTTAACATCACCTTTTAATGCATATTAGCAATTACACTTCCTGTACAGATAATCCTAGCAGAGACCATTCATTCTTCCACTGCTGGGGAAGGCAGCAGAGTCGTCTGATTATATTTTCCTAATGGAAAGGCAGAGGCAACAGCTTTGAAGTGTATGTGATTGGACGTGCCATGGGGTTTTGCCATGGATCTGTACAGTATCTCAGCTGTGGAACACTGTTAACTGATAATTTTTTTTTACGAAGCATGAATCCTTCTGTACTGTTTTTCTCAATTGTTTTACCAAAAGTCACACTGAAGAAAGAGTTTGTTTGAAAATCTTTCTCATAGGCTAATTTTGAAGAGCTTATGTAGCAGCACACAGCTTTTGGCCACTCTGGAAGTTAGTACACATGGCAGGCAGGACTGGTGCAGGCAGGATAGGAAAGCTCCTGTGTCTGTTCATTGTTACTGTCTCTTATAGCCAGCTGTGCCCTATATCATATGCAGTGGAAGAGACAAAATTGCTGCAGTGATGCTCCCCTTGGCTTCACCCAAGGCAGATATTCAAGTCTAAAGCACCAACGTTCTGAAATAAGCTGTCCTCAGGCAAATATCTCACGAATCATTTGCGGTCCTTTTAGAGGGCTCAGTGTTTTGCAGAACCAAGTCCTAAAATATTAAGGCTTTATATAAGAGAAAGATTACTATTGCGGGAACCTGTTATACAATACAATATCCTCCAAGCTGAGCCCAGCTAGACTGACAAAATGAGATTTGCAGGTATTATCTCTTGGTTTCACTCCTGTTTCTAAATCCCAGAACACCTGCTGTCATCACCAACGAAGCAGGAAGAGAATATCCAAGTGTCCCTACAACTTGAATTTTTGAACAATGCTAGGCATCTAAATCTACTGCCAAGAACTTTGAATTTTCCAATAGATGCCAATGAGAGGAGCTATTGGGAAAATATCATAGGCAGACTCACAAGTCCTTCATAAAGTGTACTATAGGAAATTACTGTTGGAATTCAGATTTCATATCATAATAGACACCAGAAAATACTACATTTTTAAAAGAACATTTTCTCTATATTCACAGTAAAACATCAAAACAAAAAATACCGATGACAAGACATTTGAAACTATTACATACATTGGAAAATTTAGAGTTTAGTGTTTATGTCCTCTAGAGAAGACCATACTTAAATGAAATCTGACTTAAATACATCTTTTTAAAAGTTCCTTTACTTTGTTTCTTTCTCTGTGTGTGAGTTCTTTCTTCCTTGCTTGTAACGGTGAATATAGGAATGTATGTTGGCTACAAGATATCTCATAGCAAAGATGTCTAATAATTGTTCAGGAAGCCATCAGCATTAGATTTACAATAAACTCAGTACACTATGCAACTTCGCAAGCAGGCAGCAGATCTTTAGGAGCATAATAATTGCATGAATTCTGATTAATTTATTCATATAAAATCAAATAGAAAAATTCTTTATGAACAGATCCCTTTTCTCCATTCTGGCTATTCTGGCACTGCTTTCCATCTGCAAAATACGGCTGTTCTTTAGTGACCCCACCAAGCAACCTCCTGAAATTAATTACAGCACTCAAAATAACATAATACATTTGTCTAAAGGTAGGCTGTAGCCTTTCAGCGGGCTTAATTCATGTTTGATTTCATTAAAATTAATAGATACATCCATCAGCTGACAGGAATGTTATTCTGTTTGAGTTTTTAATCTCAGAAATATTTGACCAAAACTTGTAATCATTTTACTTGTTCCATCAGGAAAAGGTGTAAATTACATGGTCATGTCCCTCTATTTCACAAGGTTAAGTGGAGCAAATAACAATAAACTCTCAGTTAAATGAATAATGGTGGCATACCTTGCTATAGCAGCACTTGTCCTCTTAAGATGCATGGGAGAAGCCTGCAAAAATTATGAGAGAAACCCAGAGGTTTTCAATGAGGATGTTGCAGATCAGATAAGTGTGCAACCAGAAGGACATGGGCAGCAACCCTGCTGCAGCTGTACCTCTGTTGGCTGCATTCCTATGGAACTATCCCCCATGACTCTGGCCAGCTTTGCTGTAGGGCTGGTGCTATCACCTAGGATACCTCAGATGTTCATAGAATCATAGAATCACCAAGGTTGGAAAAGACCTACAAGATCATCCAGTCCCACTGTCTGCCTATCAGCAGTAGTTGTGCTGTTGTGTCACAACAGATGTTGCGTCCTTCTGCACAACAGTGAATGCAGGAGAGAGATTTTAAAGATCGGAGGATGTTTTTGTGCTTTGATGGAACATGCATATTTCTTAGCTCAAAGTACAGTGTTAGTACTATGGTGAATACTAAATGTACAGTACTCTTTCACAAAGTGTGTATGAAACACGTCTTCCGAAATGTGCCCTCTACATCTCTCACACTGTGTTGAATTGATTGTCCCACAGTAGCAATTTTTCACAGAGGTGTTTGGTTATGACTTCATTTTGTATTGTTCTGTTATGAAAATATTACCCGATTGTAAATGTGGTTTTATTAAAAAGAACAGATTTCTGTTTTCAGAAGCAAGGATCCAGGCTATGACACTGAAGCTGGAGGCTCTCTTCTGAGCTACCAGTCTGGGAACAGCTGAAGTTGTCCTTCACTAGTCCTGCCCTTAAAGGCCACCAAGAGAACTCAGGGCCTGTGCCCAGGGCATTTCAGGAGTGTGGGAGGTCTTTTTCAACATGAATACTGGAGTGTTTCTATGTATTCAAAAAGTATTTTGCTATTTTAATTTCTCCATCTTGGACTCAGCCAGGAGCCTTGCTCTGTGCAAGGTGAGTTGAGAAGAAATTTTGTTCTGTTTGAACTGGGAGGAAAATCTTCTCTCAAATCACATGTGTTTTCACAGCCCAAAGATAATCCTGATGATCATTCTTGACCATCACTAATGGTAATATAAACCAGCTGATGTCTTGTTAATGCAACTTAACTTCAGTTGTACTTATTCACACACATGGTGTACTGGTGAATAGACTGATAAACATTACAATTTCACTCAATTGTAATTTTGTGGAAAGTAATTTTCTGTGAAAGGAAAATAAATAGATTATATTCTGGGTGCCTGATTATAAATAAAAGTTCAAAGAAGCTGATAATAGTGATTGCAGTAATTAAATCACAGACATAAACAAAGAAGAAATTAAAACAACTCATTTCCGTACCAGCTGTGCTCTACCTACAAGCTTATCTACAAAAACAAATTTACTTGTCATTGGGTAAAACCAGAGTGTGCAAATTCTGCTTAGCACTGCAGGTTTGTGTCAGAGACATGTCTGTATAGAGAATAATGGATGCTCTCAGGCACAGATTTCCCGAGGATGTAAAAAAAACCAAAGACCACTTTCCCTCTCCTTCTCCTTGTCTGATTCTGCACATGTTCTGTGCTATAGAAAAACTGGTGAAAACACAGTGCAGCTCCCTGCCCTCTCCATCACTCTCTGGCTGCACCTAATACATGTTGTAGAATCAAGTAGATTCTTGCTATTTGATTCTGTCAGGAAAGATCTCTGTAGGTTTCCATAATTATTATTCTGCTTCTAGAGGATCACATCTTTAGGAGACAAAATTTTCTCATAAAGATGGGAGATCTTTATCAATGACCTGGATGAAGGGATAGAGTCCACCACTGGCAAGTGTGCTGATGATATGAAGCTGGAAGGCCTGGATGACACACCAGAAGGCTAGTCTGCCATTCAGCAAGACCTGGACTGGCTGGAGAGCTGTGCAGAGATTGACCATATGAGGTTTAACAAGAGCAAGTGTAGAGTCTTTAATGTGGGGAGAAATAAGTCACATGCATAAGTACGGGTTAGGAGGTGACCAGCTGGAGAGGAGCTCTGCAGGGAAGGACCTGAGTGTCCTGGTGGACAACAGGTTGGCCATGAGCCAGCAGTGTGCACTTGTGATCCAGAAGGCCAACAGTATCCTGGGGTGCATTAAAAAGAGCATGGCCAGCATGTCAAGGGATGTCATCCTCTTCCTCTTCTCTGCCTGGTGAGGCCATGTCTGGAGTACTGTGCCCAGTTCTGGGCTCCCCAGTTCAAAAAAGACAGGGGTCTTCTAGAGAGAGTCTAGTGAAGGGCAACAAAGACAATGAGGGGTCTGGAGCAGAAGGTTGGACTCAATGATCTCAAGGTCCCTTCCAACCCCTGTAATTTTGTGTTTCAATGATTCTGTGAAAGGAATTGAATCCTTAGGCAATACAAGGCCCAGAACCCATTCTATAAAAACATCAACACAGTATTTCCCAGCATCTCCAGTCAGGGGCAGGATCAGTCCAGAATAAACCACCTCCATTGTCCATTTAAATTTGTTTGTTTTCAGTAAGCTCTCACTTCCAACCAATGATATGATTAATTGGGCAGACACACTGATGGCAGGCAGTGTTCAGAAGGCATCTCCTATATGCCTAGTCTCCAAGAAAATGTTAACTAAGGGCAATCTTTTCTGTTGTATCAGAGTATATATAGCATCATTAAATATTTTATAACTCTCTTGCTACCATGGGGCAACATTTCATTAGGGCTGAATTTAAATTTAACCTATTTTTCTGTAGGGCAAGAAAGAGGAAAACAATTCTTTTTTTGTCCTAAAACAAAGTTTACAATCTCAGCTTCCTAAACTGGCAAATAAATCTTCTGACTGACTTTTCCTAACATGTTCATTAGTACATATCCCAATTTTAATCTTCTACAATAATCCAAAGGTATTTAAAGATATAAAGTAAAATGGAAAATACCTCATCAATGGCAACCCTATAGCCAAGGTTCTGCTTGTACTGATGAAGACATCTAGTTAAGCTTGGCTAAACACTGCTCTCGTTTATCTTGTAGCTTGTCTAGCTGACTCAGTGATGTAATGTTACAAGAAAAAATGGGGAAACCTCTACGAAACCCTACTAGAGAAATCTCACAGCTCCAGTGATGCAACCCATTCAGATCCAGTACAAATTTCCCCCTTGCTCTTAGATGGTGCCAGTATGATCAGGAAGATACATCCCACGTATAATATGGGAAAAAGCAGATTTTGGTTATAGCCAGTATGTTGATTGGATAAGGCTTTTGATTATGTGGAAACTAAATTTTTATGCCTGTGTGTAGCAGAGCTGCTATTCTGGTAGCTGAGGGTAAAAGTTAGGAGAATAGTAAGGGGGACTTACTTTGGTATATGGGCACAATTAACATCTGAACAATCAGACAGTAAGTACAGCCCTGCCCCTGGAGATGTCTAAAGATCAACATCTCCTGCACAAAATTTTTCTCTTTGGCATTAAATTTCAGTCAATTTGGAACCAAGATCTATTTGCTCCATTTACCCCCACTTCAGGCAGGTTCAGAAACAGCTACCAGAGGAGAATGAGGGAGAAAGAGGATAGTTAGTATTTTAGCTAGAAATCAGAAAATGCAGAGTTTGGGTGCTGTCCTCCTCTGGCTGATGCACCTGTGTCCCTGCACCTCTCATTAACATTTGGTTCCTGGGTATGTTCGAGGTCTCTGTGCCCAGCATGGCTCTCACATCAAAACTCTCTTTCTGTAGCATTTGCACTGACCTCAGTTCTCCCTGAAAACTTCAGGTTTCTTGGGGCTGTTGACTCCTCAGGGATTAGGCTCTGCTTCTCTCTGAATAGTTAAATCCCTGTGAGAAGGCAATCTAGCCTGGGGACAGAGAGACTGAAATAAACATCTTTTGTCTAATGATACAACTAAAAATGAGAATGAGCCTGAAAGAAGCTTGGCAGCTGCAATTGCTCACAAAATAGATTTTTTTCCCAATTTATTTTCCTTTCTTTAATATATTCCTAGCACAGACTATTGCTATTCAATAATCAGAGGGCCAGACTGACTCATTAAATGGAGCCACTTCTCATTTTGCATTCTCTGGGCTACAAGAAAATACTTCCTACCCAAACAAGATACTGCAGGGCTGATCTGCAGTGCAGCAGAAGACCAACACAAGGCTTGTAAACCCTAAGCCAACTATGGTTGTGTCCCTGGACACAGACAGCTGGGAACACCTAGTAGTTGGTCTGCAAGCTGAGAGCTTATGAATCCTTACTGCATTATCAGTCTCCATCCATGTAGAGGTGCTTCTATGTAGAAGATGTACACAGAGATAAAAGCAATCGGTGCTTAATACTCCGGGGGATCATTTCTGTGGGTCTGCCCAGACTCTTCCTTCCTCTCTCTCACACAGGAACCGGCTCCAACTTCAGTACAGAGTCCTGCGAATGTAAAGCATTTGTGGCTTCAGCTGTTCTCTCCATACTTAGTGCAACTCTGATGAAGGTAGGCCAGGAGATCGTTCCCAGATTTAATCATGTTGACTGATGAAAATCAGCTCTGCTGGTCCTGAAATCCATTTATCCATTCTGAAGCACGGTTCCTTGCTTGCCAAGCCCCGAGATCCATTTATCTGCTCTATGGCACCATTCCTTCCTTACCAAGGCATCTTTGCTCTGTTTCAAACTGGAGAAAATTCGCAACTTAACAAAAAACCCAGCAGAACCGTTTTGCAGCATGTATCTTTATGCTGCAAGAAGATTCAGGTAGTAAAAGAGTAGCTTTTCTGTCTTTCCTCCTTAGACTTTCAAAAAATTGAAATTTTGGTACTATTTCTTTCATCCCTAAGAACGAAGAACAGACTGATGTACATTCTTTGCGCAGGGATACAGTTGTAGATGTTTAATAGACAAGGCATAGAAGCGTTACCAAAGAGCACTATGCTACGTACACTAGTAATTTTTTGTCAGGTAACAGCAACATCATTTGTATTGATGGCCTGAAGGTCAGTGCTGATGTGCTTTTTAGTGATGGCACTTGAGCTAAAGGTACAGTAACTGTGTGGACCAGGTGATGTCAGATAGCCCAGATGAAGAGGTTTGCTCTAGTACTTCCCTGAGACACTGAGGGACTCCTGTATCTCATCAAACACAATGCTGCAGACTTCTTCCCAAACACACATTCACAAGTAACTGTGTTCCAATGGTTGATCCTATTAAACTCAGCAGGACTACTCCCCTAAGCAAATACCCACCTCATCAGCATTGCAGTGAGGACATAATTAACTGCTCTTTTTCCTTTTTCAACCCCCTATTCCTTTCTGAATGTGAAATAAATCACATTATTCAGAACATTACAAATCCTGATTATTCAGTTAGTATTTTCATGGAACTATACATTCCATACAATTTTGTAAATATTAGAAGACTAATGATGAAAGTAATTTAACATTAAACATTTATCGATTCTTTGTAAATTCAGCCTTCTAGCAACATTCAATTTATTGTATGGATGAAACCTGCATTAAATTGGTTCCCCTGCACATCACTCAGTTTCACCGCAAGGACTTCAATTAACTGCATACATTAGCAGCTCTGTGCCTAAGAAACTTAAAAAAACATAGCAAGGAATTTCTGTAAGCTTCAGAATAGTTTTATGTATTCGCAAGCTGTCCAGAGCAGCCTTTTTTTTCCCATATTAGATGCGGAATGAAGGGAACAGGCAACTCTTACAAGCTCAGCTGACACGTCCCCCTAACCCCCACCACCCTGCAGCTGAGGGATGATGGGAAGGGGCCATTTGATCTTTTCCAAAGTATTGCTATTTTCTTTGGCCATTAGTAAAACTGATCACTTCTGCTCCCTGACGTGACTTGCATGTAGTGGAATTACTTTCAACTTTCCTACTTAGGATTTTCTAAATCCTATTATTACAGAACAGAGACCCTCAAAACGAGCAGCTCAGGGTCAGCTTTTAACCCACAATCCATCTCTGACACAGGGAAGGTGGTTTACTCTCATTATAGTCAGTCATTGCTATTACTTTTACTTAGCATAAATGGCAATTTTTAAAAGCATTCATTTTGATTCCCCAAATTTAAAAAGTGCAGACCGCCATGTTTCTTATAGTGCAGGTAACATTAAAGTATAAAAATTGCCTTGTGATCCTTGAAACAATTTTTTCGCCAAATCATTTTGTCTCAGTTGGTGTTTCTCCTAAAAGGTTTGCAATGCCTGAAAAAAGAAACAGAGAGAGCTAATTATATGTCGAGAGTTTCTTAATCACTTGTTCCAGCCAATAAAATTATTGATTCAACTTGGCAAGAGTTTCACACTCTAAATTTGCACCCAAAGTAAGTGATTAAGTGCTGTGCTTTCCTCTAGACACATTGACTTTCAGCTCCAGCTAGCAAAACCTGCCCCATTAGTTGGTGAGTTCCTTTCTCCCCCGCAGGTCAAGAGCACTGTATATCACAGCGCATGAAGCACTGCCTGGAGAAATGGGAGCCAAGGGAGAGGTAACACTGACTGTGCTCCTAGAATAGGCCTTTAGAAACCTATGAGTGAAATCCAGCCCCTCAGGTGTCTGTGTTGGCTGATGCTTTCTACTGAAGGAAAGAGGTGGTCCCCAGGGCTGCAATGGCCCCCTCCATGGCAGGCAGACCCCTTCTGTCCTCGGGACCAGGTGCCGGAGCACCCTTTTTCCAACTGCACTCAGTACAACAACAAAACAAGGACTTTCTTAATCAAGTCCTAAGAGGAAAAAATGATGGAGTTAAATCTTCTCACTCCAGAGAAAATGAGGACTGTTGAGATCTCATCATGATTTTTTGGTACATAAAAGGCAACTACAAAGAGGACAGAGGCTCTCACTTCACAAGGAGTCACACAGAGAAGACAAGGGACAATGGGCATTAGTTGTGCTGGGAGAGGCTGCATCCTGGTGTGAGAAAGGAATATTTTACACTAAGAATGATCAATCACTACCATAACCACCCCAGAGACATAGTAGAATCCACATCTCTGGAGGTCTTCAATTGACAAGGGTATAGGATAATTGTCAAGGGTATAGGATAATCTTCACCTAGGTTCCTGCTTCCTATGAGATTTTGGACATGAGGATCTTTTGAGGTCCTTTCAGTACCGGGCTCTATTAATTTTAATTCTGAGGGTTCCAGAAGTTAGCTTTCGTAAGATAAAGCTCCTCTCTGCAAAATTAATGAAGGGACTGGCTATGGCTGCCTCCAGACCTCTATTGCAATGTTTTGAGATGGACAGGGCTGGCTGAGGGTGATGGAGCTGCTCTGTTGACTTGTTACAGCCCACACAGAGCACCAGCAATGCAGTAAGAGGGCATATTGAACTGCTCCTGCTCTCAAAAACTGCACATCTGCTGTCACTGGCAAACTAAAAATTGCATCTCACTCATAAGATGTTGATTTACCATTGAAAAGCTCTGTGGACCACCACACTAATTTAAGCCTGGTTTTGTAACATTTTCAAAATACCTCTGTGGAGAGTTTCAAAGGACATGGAAGAGCCAGTGCAATGATGCACAAGTATTAAAACGAGGTTGTGAAGCTGCTGAAAAGAATCTTCTGTTAACAAAGCGAAAATGAGGACCATATTTCTTTTGGTCAAGGAGTAACTAACATGGCTGTTATCCTCCATTAGCACTGCTTTAATTGGTCAAAGGAACTAATTAAGCCTCTTTCCCTTTAGGTGTATTGGTGCTGCAGAAGAAATGTATTACCTTTTTTTGATAATGAAGAAAAGGCAAAAGAAGAGAAGAGCAGGAAGCAGTTCAGCCCTACTGTGTGTTGCAATTAGAAGAGACTCCTGGCCTCCACTGAGGGCCATGGAGTTGCAGCCATTTGCAGAGGGATGCCCAGAGGTTTGCTTTGGAGTTGTTGGCAAAGCAGCTTCGTATCCTGCTCTGTTTCTTTTCCTGCCTCCAAATGACAGCAAGACAGAAACTGGAAAAGCTTTGGTGCAGATCTTCTAGGCAATCTGTCAATGGGGTGACACATGCAAGGCAGTGTAGGGGTGCACATCGTTAGTGATGCAACACAGCTCTTACAGCTGCATGACCTGAAGTACTCTGCCACTGTTGCCCACTTCTGGGCATCCCTTTTCTAGAAATTCTCTTTCCTGCCTTCTCCTTCCCTACCAGTCAATATTTAAACTGCACATTCAATTCAGAGGGAAAGTAATAACACAGTCGTCCAATTATCAGTTAATCCTCTGTGCTTTTCCTAACTGCTGCTGGGCAAGAAGAGATAAATCTTCCTCTCCATCCAAATAAGTTGAACAATAAGTATCAGGACTTGGGAGAAAGGTGGGGGTTTCCCCACGGCAAGGTAAAATATTGTCTTCCCGTTATGGCTGCAGCAATTCAATCTGGGCTTGAAGGTAATGAAAGAGCTTCATTCATTTAATCAGATATTGATTGATTGCTATAATATACTATGTCAACAGTTGCTGCAAGGGAACAAGGATTGGCTGAAATAAATCAGATTCCAGCTGACTCTCTTCGAAGAAGTAAAAATTATGTCAATTTACTAAATGCTTGATTCTGGTGCTGCACCAGAATTGTCTGTCAGTAATTTCCAGTACAGGTAAATATTTTGCTTGTGAAGTCCAGTACTATACATTTGCAAGACACAGCAACATCCAAGTTTTTCTTCCATATTGTAATCTTTCATGATTAAAAACTTTTACTATGTCTTTATTTTGCATGTTTACTACAAAGCACAAGAGCTACAACAAGCACTTTTAGCAATAAAACTTAATGGAGTTTTTTAGTTGTATTATTTGATTTACCTGAGATAAGTTCTTGGCTCTATCTCTCATATCTTTTGGGTGGAAATTTATTCCCATATATTCATCCTGCTCTCCACCAAGCAAATGTTGTGTAATTTCAGTCATCCTCTCATTTCTCCTCGTGCCTATCTGCATTGTGGCTTTTTTTGCAAGAAGTTGTATGTCCATCTACCATTGTGAAGTTTCAGTCGTTATAGCTTTAAAGAATTATTGCAACATATATGAATATAAATAATAATAATCTAAGAGTTTGGAATCCAAATATAAATGAAAATGAAAAAAAATAGTAAGATAAATTTAAATCTGCAGTTGTACTGTGAAACAAATTATTTTTAAAAAAGGTTACCCTTTCCACCTACTTTGTGAAATGATTGAAAATAAAGTTAGGGAAAGCATTCTAAGAAGTGCCTAATTACTCATTTTAAGTTTATTCTATTTTGAGTTTAATATTTTGAAAAATAGAATAGTCTTTCAAATAATGCCCTTGTAGTAATAAATGTAAGTCCTTCAAGCTTTTATAAATAAACGTCAGTAACCTTCCATGAACTGAAAACTCTTTTCCAAAATATCTCAATTGAGATATCAGTGTTGAAACTTCAGTTTTACTCTGTGACACTTGGATGTGTTTATCTTGCATTGAAGCCTATATAGCTAGCAACAGTTTTGGGCACTCACAGCCCTCCCTCAGCTCAGTGACTGGAATGAGAAAAGAATCACAGATAAAGGAGCATTGGCTTCGGTGTGCTGGCAGAAGGAGCAGTGAGCACTTGAAGCAGATGATTCTGTCAGCAGCTGACAATATCCAACAGAGAGGAGAGGTTAAGAAGCCCACGTTTTCAATCAGAATAGTAACAGCTCTGTGTGACAAATGTTTTCTCTCTGGAAAGATGGCAGTGCTCTTGGTAAATGCTCGACAACAGTTTCAACAACCTGATGGTGGGCCCCATCTATAATACAAAACTGTTCTTAACTAACACAGATCCCTGCATCTGAGAATACATTGAATTTCTATGAATGATACTCCAACTCCTCTGCAACAAACAGGGACACCTACAGCTAGGTCAGGTGCTCAGAGCCCTTGAATGTTTCCAAGGACAGGGCATCCACCACCTCCCTGGGCAACCTGTTCCAATGCCTCACCACTCTTACTGTAAATTTTCTTTTTATACAATCTAAATCTTCCTCTTTTAGCTTGAAACCATTTCCTATTGTCCTATCACAACATATCTTCCTTTGAAGTCTGTCCACTACTTTCCTATAGTCCCTTTCTTGCATTACTTGCTCAATTGTATTGGCTTTATCACTGTTCATGTGAGTAGAAGTGCTAAGAGAAAAGCATCAATCAGACACCAAAGCCAGTGCTGATGTCCTCAGTGTAGAAAAACAAGAAGGTATGGACCCTGTATCTAATTACTTATTTCATAAAGGAGGTCCTAGGAAGCACAGATACGGCCCTGAATTCCAGTAGTTGGACTTTTGACTGCCCATGTGTGAAAAAGTACCCTAAGTTTTTCTGTGGTGGTACCTCTGGAGATGGATGTGAAGACTACACCAGACACTGGAATTTTCAAGAAGGGAAGATCAGAAGTCTCTGTGCCAAACCAAGGAGAGATAGCAAGTATCATCTCATCTCAGAGAAGAAGTTTTTCTAACAATGGATTACTTCATCTTCAAAAATACATTAGTATTGTTTGACTGACTAATTTCAAGTACAGTAGCATAAGATATCACAGTCAAACTTTGCTAGGGTGGTCAGAAAGATGCAAAGACGATATAGGAAATTTCTCTATGCAAAGATACGTGAGCAAGAAAATGTCATTGAGAACGATTAATAGGAAGTTATCGCTGTTATAGAACTTAAAACTTGAAGTCATGAAAGAGCTCTCCTAATGTAGGATAAGATTAGTGCCTCAAAATGTCCTTCTGACCATACTGAGTGCTTTTTAAGTGCAAATGAAATCCAGATCTGACATACTCAGAATATTAAATGAACTGTAAAGAGAATCAATATGCTACTTAAATATGACAAAAGTCCTGTGAGAAATATATCTTAAAGCACTCATTTATCCGGTTCTGAGAGCTTTCTCAGGCTCTTCAAGGATGCCCTGTTTTGTTTCCAGGAGTGCTCTCAACGAGCAAGTTCTTTCTTGTACTGCTCTGACAACATCCTATCTATAGCTGCGGTAGGTTTTAGAGATTACAGGAGATGTAGACAGGTAAAAATAGTACCAAAGTTCTTATAAAATCATAGAATCATTAAGGTTGGAAAAGACCACTAACATCATCTAGTCCAAAGGTAAACCCATACCCACCATGCCCACCAACCTGTGTCCCACAGTGCCACATCAGAAGATTCTTGAACACCTCCAGGCATGGTGACTCCACCACTTCCCTGGGCATCCTGTTCCAACACCTCATCATACTTCCTGAGACAGAAATTTCTTAATATCCAACCTGAACTTCCACTGGTGCAACTTAAAGCCCTTACCTCTTATCCTATTGCGAGTTACATGGGAAAAGAGGAACAGCTTGACTGGAATCACGGCTTTCTCCTCTCTAAAATGATCAGCTGTGATCTATTCCTTCCAGTATTTCTCCAACCTGTGTCTCAGTGTGTCTTTATTAGTGAAAGCCATCAACACAGGTGTCTCTAGTTGTGATGTTTGCCAGTCTTCTTTAAAGATATATTTAATCAAGAACTCCCAAATCTTCTTGAGTTCTCCTAGTTCTTCACTGATCTAAAAATCACCAAAATTACCTCAGTAACACTGGCTCAATGCTTGGGTGGCTTCGGTGTGGCATTAGTTCTCTCTCAGAGGCAGCAAGTCTTGGCGTAGGACAAGATTGAGTCATGACCTGATTAAGTGTCATGATGTGTTAAGTGCACAAAGCTCACAGAATGGTCAGTTAGCAATGTTAGGATGGTCTGGATTCCAGTTTGCTTTTCTTTCTTTTTACTTTATTATTTTATCAGTTTTAGGAAATCACATGTCACTGTACAGTTTTAAGAGATCTTGAATTTTCCTTTGTTTTCCTGCCAAAATATCTCCAATTGAACAGAAAAGTGTCTGATTATATGATCTTGTTCATATAAGTCTAGGAGACAGAACCAGATTTGCACTATGTCCTGAGCAATCCAGTTCCCAGACACTGCACAGATTATGCACAGCAGGACAGACCTGGCACCGTGGTAAGGTGGGATCTTTTCTACAAGTGGAAAATATGTAAATAGAAAAAAAAAATGATTACAAAAAAGAAGAATTAAATAAAGTTTCTAAGTGGAAGTGGATTACGTTCATTTCTAATTTGTAACCACATGAGAGATCGAGGAAAGAAATTTCAGTCAGTTGATGAGGCCCTCAAATATCAATACTTGTTTGACTGCCAGAGAAGAGCAAAGAATAGCAGCCAAAGGGGATGCATTTCTTGAATTACAGCACTTTTCATTAGCTAATGCCCAGGAGGATTTCCCTGGATGTGCAGAAATGCTAACCATGATCACATGAGAGCAGGGAATCAGAGAGAATAAAGTCTTTATGAGCACAACAACATTTCAGCTGCTGGATAACCCAGATACAGAGGGCTGTTTCCAAATCAAAGAGAAAGCAATATATCATGAAGCTAAAACTTTCCCCTGGAACCATAACTGATTCATTTTTGTGATATATTATTTATAAAAAACAAACACTGCTTTTGTCATCTACCGCCTGCAACTCCTTCAGTGGAGTTTTATGTGGTTCATTTCAGATTCCCAACATCATTTTTGAGAAGAGAATGCTTTCTTTGAAAGCATATATAGGTGGTCCAAGTTCTGTGCCCTCTGCACTATATGCCATGGGCAAAGTAATTCAGAGTGAGATGGAACACGATGCTGAACATGCTGAACCTGTCAGCAAACACAATGCTAAAAGGTTAGTAGTATATAATGACTGATGATCTATTCACTGGCCCTCTTTCCCAGTTCCTCTATCATTATTTGTCTTGGGGACGAATATGAAAAACAAAAAGGCAGAGCCTTTCCAAATACTACAGTGGGATCTTTGAGTTCTATGGGGAGGGTCATGTGAGACAACAGTCTAGTCAGAGAAGCATGCAAGGAAATATTACTTGCTTCTCAGAGAGAAGGGGCAATGTATGCAGATGCCAATGAACCTCGTAACTTGGATTTTATAGATTAATTTGAGGAGCCTAAATCCCATTTATATTTCGTGGGACTGCATGAGTCAGAGACCTTTTTTTTATATTTCCTATGTTACCCTGTTTCTAGCCATAGTCATGAGTTTAGTGATTCAGTGCTTATCCTAATATGACCATATCTTTTCTCTGTTACAGGTTGTATTGTCCATGCATTTTTTAATCAAATCAGTGATTTGCAACTAATTCCTTGGCCCAGAATAAGAAAATGTGTTTACTTCCCCCTCACCTATCAGGTTATTCAGCTGACTCATTTTCAGGGAATATTTGTAACATTCTTTGGGAACAATCTTTCAGTATGGATTTGTTTAACATAATGCTCATCTGCTCAATTGATTCATATTTCCAAGAGCAGTCTTGCACTTCAGCAGAGCAATTTTGTTCTTGTTCTTTTCTGTTTGTAGTATTAAATAATCATTATAATGTCTCAAAGGATAAGCAAGCATTATACTGCAAATTGCAAATTCAAAACATATGGTATTATAGACAAGGGAAGAAATTTATAAAAAATAACATGTGAAGCCTACTATTTTTCCAAACAAAATTATCCTTAGCTGAAGTAGACACTAGTTGTAATGATTGTTAATCATTTAGAGCACAAAGACAGCTATTCACAGCTATCAAATGCAGGTGAAATATTGCATACTCTAATCACTTTCCTAGGAAAGAAACACTGAGCAAGATGATTCAAATATAAATTACTCTCAGGTCATATACTAGGAAAAAGCCATGGCTAGCCAAACTCTTTTGTACAGTCTGACTGTCCTGGACACCTTTTCATCTTTCTGAATATTAAGTAGTGTAAATAGCTGAGAATTCTGTGCTATGAAGGTGAAAAAAGGAAACAAACTATACAAAGGTGTGGTGGTTCTTGTTTCTGTTTCTGATTCTAATTGTTTGGTTTCACCAAGAAATGAGAGGGAGGTTGTACTGATTATTTGTTGCTGTTTATTTTCTGTGCAGTTCTCAGAAATGTCCATTAGACAATGCAGGATAGTAATCATGGGAATGTCTCTGCTGTAGTCAAAGACTTGAACTAGTTGGGAGCTACGATTTCGTGGCATTGAACAATCATGGGAACATTATTAAGCACAGACACAATAAGCAAAGCTTCTATACCTCTTTACTTGAAAGATGTGCCAAGAAATGTATTCCACACACACCTACTAACATTATAATTATGCTTTCAAAGTTTTCAGACTCCTATATTTAATAGAATACTGAACTGTTCTATCAGTTACTGTATGCACAGTTCTTTTCCTCCTGAAGAAAAAAGATTGTATTTTCAAGACAAAAACTTCTCAAGCTAGAATAAAATGAATGACATTTATAAACTAGTCAATATAGCACATCTTTTTTTACTTACTGCCTTTTGATTAACTGTATATGCCTTTTTTCCTTTACAATTAATATTTCCCTACATCATCCAAATGAAATCTAGGCTGAACAAAGAATGTAGAAAGAAAAAGACAAAACAATTAGAATTGTTTCTTGCTTTTTTAAAGAAGGGAGCAACCTCCAGGATGACTTTTATTGTACAAATGCATGTGCGTGTGTATGTCAGGAAGCACAGCAGGAGCTTTGCCTTAGAGACTCTCAGCTGGGAGATTATAGCTGCTGAAAGCATGACCATTCAGCTACTTCCACACATCTGGATTAATCTACACAAAGCAAGATTCATTTGGTCATCAAAAGCATTTTTATGGAGAAAAAATAAAATGGAAAAGGGAAAGGAAAAGAGGAGGAGGAAGAGGAGGAGAAGGAGGAGAAGAAGGAAAAGGAGAAGGAGAGGAGGAGAAGAAAAAAACAAAAAGAAGGAAAAAAAAAAAGGAGAAAAAAAAGGAGAAAAAAAAGGAGAAGGAAATCCAAACGAGATCCAAAGCAAACATTTTCACTCCTGCACAGACAGATGTGATCAGCTTAGGCTAAAGGGAATCCATTGTTAGAATGCTACAAGAGAATCCAACTTGCTTTAAAGACATTCAAAATGATTCATTTTGTGGGGAAGATTGTATTGACATTACACTGTGACATTTTATTTTATTACATGCGTCTTTTGTCAGGAACCAATGGTTTCCGAATGCTACAGTAAGAATAGAACAAATAAGTTTACATTCAGTCTGTTCACTTTAAACCACTATTTTTCTTTGCCTTATAAGTTTCCAAAGTGATCATGTAGTGGGATGAAACCTGTCATGTTTCATTGTTGGATTTCTTTTTAAGCTACAATCTAAAAATCTTTCTATGTTCTGGTATGACTAAATAAAACAGTATTTTTCTTTCCATGAGCTCTGATGATATTTGATAACACACTGCAAAAATCAAACCAATCCAGAAAACAGCTCCCCTTGGGTATAAAGCTGGAATCCGGATTGTAAATGTATGGAAGAGATGGAGAAAATATCAGTCATGCAAGGAGACAGCATGACTGAGAGTTGTTTCCAGCCCACAGCCCAACAGCCAGCACTGATGAATAGAGCTGCCCCAGCAGAGAACTGTAGCTTTCTTGTGACTGGCAGGGAGATTTGTGCTTTTTCCTGCTTTCAGGAAAAACATATTTAACACCCAGATTTCTCATTCTCCTTCTTACCTTCCAGTGCCTTCCTTCGCCATCATGTCTAGTCATATCTTGGCTGATGGCAAGCTTTGTTCACCTCTTCCATTTGCAGATATATTTTGTAGTATATCATGTTTATTTCTAATTATATCACATAAGAAAAAGTCCATATTCATAGTGTTATCCACGTGTCTACCTGGCAGGAAAATACATTTTCTTAGCTTGTTTATAGCCAGCTAGATGTTTGACCTAGCACAGGATGCAACAAGGAGAGAGATGATCCACGACCATCATTTCACAACACAAACTGAGTCCAAGCTTGACAGGATAACAAGTTCTGTAAGAGATATAGACTAGTATTTTTCATTAATCATCTTTCAAAAAATGGGAAGTTGATCAGGAATGGTGTTGAAAAAGAGACACCTTACCCCACCTCAGAGGAAGACAAGAGATGGACCTCTTCGGTAAGACTAGATCTCAGCTTTGGAAACTGCAGGAATTAGCCTAATCTGGAAATGTGCTGACTGAAAGACAGGCAGAATCTACCAAAGCAGAGTATGAAATAACTAAAAAGCTCTCTACTTCCATGCATATTAATCAATGATCTGGACTTGACAGTTTTAGTAGAAATTAGGAGTCATTTACTTGCACTTTGAAGTTTGTCTTGTCCTCTTTGTCCTCAGTACTTTTTTCCCTGGAAATTTAATATATTTCATCTGCATTTCTGGACAGATTTGTAGTCTTAAACATCTCTCTCCATGAAACACAGAGCAGTGGATTTTCCCCGGTCCAAGTCCCCCCCCATTTCTGTATGCCCTCTCATTATAGCAGCTCCATTTTTGTGCACCGTTTGGGTGCCAGCTCTTGATCAAAAGCAATTCAAGTATCTCCATCTTGGCCAATCTAGTTCTGCACCTGCACATGTGTGGTAGCTAACATCAATACCAATTTCCGTCTCTTATTAATTGTGCTGAGCCATGTAGGAATGCTGCATCTCCAACAGCATCACATTTGATATTTTCCTGAGAGATTCTTTTGTGATAAGAAAGCTATTTCCCTACTTTGTCCAGCTGAACAACTGCAATCCATCCAATTAGAAAGATTGTTTTCAGTGCTACCTTTCCCAGGACCACAGTCCTGATTGCTGACTAGGTGATCCCCAGAGCATGACAAGACTGTCCCTGGATATGGACATGCATGACAACAGCTTTGACTTAGTATAAAACTTATGTTTTTCATGTGAATCAACCCTTTCTCCTCTTGACACACTTATTTGGCTGCAACAAACAGAAGGCGATTTTCCTAATTCACAATGGTGTCTAGCTTTCCCTTCAGAATCTGAACTTCTTTGTTACATTATTCCAGGACCTAACCCAACATTTTACCTTCTCACATTTTCCAGTCCAATGTTGTTTCCAATGATTTCAATAGCAGTGAGTCATATTCCACACCCAATTATATTAAATTATTATATCATTATTGAAACATGAAAGAAGGTCACTTGCACCTTAGTGGGGTACTGATTTTTCAGACAGCATTTTGTTGATCACTGTGTTTAGAGTAGGTCGTTACTACTAGAACTCTTTCACATCTCATCCTCTTTCTTTCTTTCTTTCTTTCTTTCTTTCTCTCTTTCTTTCTTTCTTTCTTTCTTTCTTTCTTTCTTTCTTTCTTTCTTTCTTTCTTTCTTTCTTTCTTTCTTTCTTTCTTTCTTTCTTTCTTTCTCTCATCTCATCTCATCTCATCTCATCTCATCTCATCTCATCTCATCTCATCTCATCTCATCTCATCTCATCTCATCATCTCATCTCATCCACTTGCTTTCTTGCTTGCTTCTGTTCTAGCTGTTAGCTATGTGAGTTGGCCTGTGGTGCCACTGAGGTAACATCTGCCTTTACTGGGTTTTTAATATGACTCTTTTTGACTATCCAGATTATTTGGTTTTACTCATCTCTGCTCTCTGAGTTTCTGCTGAGCTTTCTATACTTTATGAAGAACTTCAGACTTTTGCAGTGAAGAGCACTTTTAACAGTTTAATGAATTTGTGATGAATATTTACAGGCCTCTTACACAGCAGACAAGAACTCTTCAACAAGAGACAGGTGTTCTCCCTGTAACTATCATTCACCATGAAAAATACTAGCAGGACCACTACTAGAGTTTAGATTTAGCAGAGATATCTCAGTTAAAGAGAACTAGCTAGAAGTCTATCATCCCTGTATACAGACAGGAGAGCTAGACAGAAGGGAACCTGGTGAGGTTTAACAAGAACAAGTGTGGAGTCTTGCACCTGGGGAGGCACACCTGCGTGCATCAGTACAGCTTAGGGGATGACCTGTTGGAGATGAGCTCTGTAGAAGAGGACCTGGGGGTCCTGGTGGATGACAGGTTGGCTATGTGCCCTTGTGGTCCAGAAGGATAAAATTTGGCCGTTCCTCTCGAGCAAAAAGTTCTAAAGCTCATAAATTCTTTATTTCACATTTTCTGCCTCTGATGTCTCTTACCATTTGTTTCCATTTTATCTTTTTGTTAAAGTAAAAAAAGAAAAAGAAAAAGAAAAGAAAGAAGAAAAGAAAATACTGCCTATGAATTTCAAGAAAAAATGCCTTATTAAGGCATCCTAAATATCATTAATTATTCAGAAAGTGGGAAAATCCAGGCACTGAAAATGTGATCTTAGATCTGTTGTTTTCCTTGTGCATGTTCTATGTCATTAGCTGTGTGGTCACATACTTTTCTTAATACTGCACAGTAATTTAATTGAGCTTCCAAGATTACTAGGTGTGTGTGGATGTGGTACCAATTACAATTTGCGGGGTGCTCCATCTCTCCTGGAATATGTATATTGTTCCGGAAATCTGGCCATTTTCTGCAGGCCTTTCCAGGCAGTTCTTTCTTGTGCGGTTTTGGTTGTGCTTAATTGGAGTTCCAACACATGAAGAAATCTGAAAATGAAGAGAGAAAAATGCAAGGGATATGGAAGAGAAAGAAACATGGGTCATCTGTTCAGGGACACTGATTATTTTGTATCTAAAGGAGAGTTTTCATGTTTGGATTGTATCTAGAGCTCTTTCTACTCCACCTAGTCTCAATGTGACCTTGGTACACAGAGGAAAGGAAGCAACCTGGTTTTTAGACCCCAAAATGGAAACCATTGTGCCTTGTTGCATTTAAACATAATTTCAAATAATCAAAGGTAACTTTTTTCTTCTTAATAGAGAGAAAAGTCTCACGAGCACTGAGCTGGGACAGAACTTGGCCTGGTATTTTACTGCCTCGCAGAAAACAAGTGACTGACCTGTAAAGCTCTGGCACGTTGTGATGACATAACTTAGGTTTTTAGGTCTTTAATTTGGCAAGCATTAAATGTCTTCTGGAACAAACCCCAACATGTCAAGAGAACACCAACATAAAAGCCCCACCAAAGGCACCACTATTCCTCCTGTCCCTGCAGGCTGCTAGTGGTGCCTAATGGGCTTCAGCACCAGAGCATGCAGCCTGCCCTCTCATCCTCACTGCTGCTCTCTCAGCTCATACCAGATCCTCAATGTGCAGCCATCTTGACTTTGTTGCCTTCCTACTTGCTGCTCCAAACAGGTTTCCCAGGCTGTAATGTGCTGAATTCACTTCAGTGTAAATAATTAATGAAAGCATCACTTCTTCTTTAGACTCTTGCTACCAGGTTCCAATGGGAATAATAAAAGATATGAAATAGGGAGCTCTTTGTTAGTAATGATGAAAACTGTGGAAACGTTATCAGTGACTGAAAAGCTAGCATAATCTGATGAATATGTATGCACATGAGCATGCACATTGTTGGTTTTTCTTTTCATAATTATTAGCAATAATGGCATATCAACATTCTTAATAGCAATTTTGTCTTTGTGATTATGAAGATCAACAATAATATTCTCTAAGATGAAAAGAGTAGGGCAAAACCTGTATAATGTATTTCCAAAATGAGGATGTATATTCCAAGGACTGTTGTATTAAGTTTAGCATACTCAGTACAAATGCTGTTGACTATGCAAACCAAAGAAGTAAAACCTACACTGTTTTAATTGCTAAAAGATGGGTGACCTTTTGTTCTGCTGGCTGTTCTGACAATAAAGAGAAACTTCTTCAGCCATATGCTGCCCTACTGCGTGCCCTTCGTGTGCTTAAGTCTGTATCAATACCAACTTTGTTTACCCTTTCTCAATTTATTAATTAAACTACAATACACTCGTGTTTCATCATGAACAACCCCACGCTTTACCTGCTAGTCTTACTCTACTGAGTGGTTTCTATGGCCTGTCTCTCAGAGGGATGATATTAGCTACATTTCTTCAAAAGCCCTTGCTGAAGGTAGCATCACAGTAATTTTCTGTAGGACTCAGAGCTTTATTTCCCTTTCTGTCTCCACTGGGGTACACAAGATATGGAAGTTACTTCAGGCAAAAGAGGTCAGTGCAGACAGTGCTTTCTTTTATTAAATCCTCCCTAGCTCCTCTGCTTGATATCCACTATGTAGCAAAAGTGGCTCTCTTTAGATGATGCTTGAAATGTGTTACCTATATATATATAGTCTATATTGATAAAACAAATGGCGAGCAAGCAAGCCTCTGAATTCCACTATGCAATAAATATAAAAAAGAAAAATAACATTGCATTGTATCTCTGCTAGGTGGAGATGAGGACAATGAAACTATGAACATCAACAATCAACTCATATTGCAAAGGCTGTAAATCATCACCACCTGAAATCCCACGGGGCGAATCACGCAAGTTCAGAAGAGCCTGTAGGACCAACACATGGCTCAGCTGGGCTCTGGGAGAGCTCTGCTAGGATTCACTCAACTGCAGATTTAATTTCTGTTTTCATGTTTCATCTAGTAGTCACCATCAGAAGCAATATCAAAGGAAAATGGGAAAGTTTATGTTCTGACAGATCTCCTTTCTGGTTTATATTAGCCAGAAAGTTCTCTCAGTGAATATCCCTCTAAAGAAACATATAAAACCTTCCTCTTTGGATAGTTTCTTTCACTATCTTCATTGCTGAAATATTCTGTGATGCTTTCAAGGAATGTATTTAACTTCTTTAATGCTCTTTCTCTTCCCTCAACTGTAAAAGGGTGGACACCAAGGAAGACTATCACATTTTGACTGGAATGTTACAATATCATTTAAAATGTTCAAAACCCTAAATCATGGTTGTCCAACCTTCTGGCTTGCCTGAGCTGCACTGAGTAAGAAAGAATTGCCTTGGGTCACATACACTACGGTTGCTCTGGAAGTAAAAATTTCTATTTCCATGGAAACGACAACTGATACAAAGAACACAACAACACTATTTGACAGAGCAAAATCTCAACTATGAAATACTATTTTCCAGCATAGTCACCACCATTATCTGTGCATTCTCAACAGCAATGAACAAGAGCCTGTATGCCATGCTCATAAAACTTCCTCTGCACCAGAGGAAGTGACCCGCTGTCACTGTGTCCCACTGTCACTGTCAGCACTGCTGAAATGCACCACCCACTGCCTCACTGTGCTCACATCCACTGTTGGGATTCCGTAAACATTCAGCAAGCATCGATGAATATCAGTGGGTGCCATTTTTTCACAAAGAGGAATTCAATTCCACACCTTTCCTTCATATGCACTTCCAGATCAGACGCCATTTTGTCAGACTGCCCCTCTGCCGCCATCTGCCACAATGCAACAGCGTGTAATGGGATATTGGTGGAAAGGTTCAACCGCTACTGCCAGACTACCATCATCTGCCTCCGATATCATGAGCCAGCATGATAAAATGGGAGGCATTACTTTCCGTGCTGCCCTCATGAAATATATAATATAGTTCATATATCGAAGTAACAAGACTTATTTTTTAATCTTTAATGTCTTTTGTTAAAACAAACAAACAAACAAAAAAAGAGAGCAACAAAACCACAGAATTAGTGAGATATTTCACCTTGTGTTGGTGAAACTAAGGCATTGAGCTCTTTCAATGGCAGTGGCCACAGTTCTTACTGAGATGTCAAGGGGTTTGTTGGAGATCTTTGATGAAATTTTACTCTTTCTGTACTTTAGCCTTGGCAACAGTTGCTCACAAACGTACATACTACCAAAAAGTGATTACATGAGTAAGGCATGATTGTGAAGGAAGGAATGTTCTCTAGTATGAGAGGGCTTGCAAAAGTAAAGAGGGTTGGACATGGCTGCCCTAAGTGATGTGCATGTTCTCAATACACATTCTCTGGGATCAGTTAATAATGCTTTCAGTAATTAGTTGTAATTTACTCTCTAAAGAACCGTGAAGATTTGCAGCTGATAGGTAATATAAACTATGATATATATTTTAAATGTTCATAATCTCACAGGCACGATTTGTGGTGTAGAACCCACATAGCTTTAGCAAAACCGGCTAAACGACCAGTATCTCAGAAATACGATTAATGTTTTATGTAGAAAACTGCAGTGGGAGAGGTAGAAACACCAACAACTTAGAAATGCCTGAAGGTGGGGATTAAGGGAAGGAGAGGCATCATGCCAGTAGGCTGCCAGCATGCACCACAACTGCAGCCAGCTGCATGTTGAGATCGGGCACATGAGGAGTAGGAGCTGCAGATTGATAGTTCTCTTTGTTGCAAGCTCATTCTCACTTCTGTCTTTGAAACCACAGTCTGACCTGGAGCGTTTTGGATGAGCCTCTCTAATGAGAAATGTTTGAGTACAGGCCATTCTGGAAAGGGGCAACATGCCAGTGCCAGTAGTCACAGCCCTAGTTCCATGCTAAACAGAAACATGGACAATTCGTATGGGCCTCCAGAGCTACAAAATTCAGTGTATCACCAGGAGATGATGCCAGGGTTAAGGATCTCCCCCCTTTCATTCTTTAAGCTATAACCCCCAACCATTTAAACATAATGAAAATTTCTTAAATTCATTGGATAAGCAGACTGTTAATCTCTTTTTCTCCTGCTCAGCTATATTCTAACCTGTGTTTGTTTGTGTTCGCATTCAGTTTGGCACAAACCATACTTGCAATAGATTATTACATGGCAGATTTATCAGTTTTACTTGACTTGTGTTACCAGAGAGGTTACTCACTGGTATCTCTCCATCTGGGACCTCTTTTATTGATATTTTTTTACTCTTCTGAACTGTAAAATACTGTCCTACAAAACTTTTTTTTTTTTTTTAAAGGAATTTTAAAACATGCAAAGATTACCCCCCTGATAGTTTTTTTCTTTCCCTCCACATCTTCATTGTATCAGCTAGTTTAAATAGTGCTCACTCTATTTCTGTAGTATGAGAAAAGTAATTTGTATTTATTTGTTGATGCCATACATACCAACTTGTATTGCATCTGTCACACCTTTTGAAACACCTTAAAATGAAATAGAAAATACATGCTATTAATTTCACCTATAGGCTTAATCAAGATGATTACAATTTTAATATAGGTGAGGTATTAATGCAGAAACCTCTGCCAAATTACTTTAATGGATTTTACCGTTTCTGAAGAGGAATTGTTAAATTTATCAACTAGTAGAAATTTGTCATTTCTAAATTCAGAAAACACATCACTTTGGGCTAAAAATATCCAAATGTAGTGGGCTAAAATGGAAGACACCAAAGCGTAGTGAAGGTAAATCAGAAAGACCTACAGGGAAATGGCTTAAGCTTCCCAAGGGGCAACACAATGCTTGACAGAATGCTTTAGAAGATCTGGCTGACATGATGATAACACAGTTTCCAGGTCTTGATTGCACCACTTGGTGTGGTTTCAAGGCCTTGCTATGATTATATGAAGCAAGGAAGTCTGGAAGATATTAGGTGGCATAAAATTGAGGCGATCTTGAAAAACACTTCGGCTTGAATTTAGTAGATCACGGAGTAGCCCATCCAGGATAAGCAGAAGCATGTGAGGTGCCTTGCTGAACATAATGGGATCATTTTCTGCTCTGCATGTGGGATAGAGGCCTGTATGTTTGCAGTTTTCTCTGCTGGTCTTTTCTTTCCAATGCTGCTTTTTCCTAAATGAATGTTTCTGAGAAATGGAGGCAATGGCAAGCAGTATGGCTTTCCACTCCCCCTGCAAATGTTCTTTCTTTCATCCATGGGGAGAAAAAAACCTTTCATTCAGCTTTTCATCTCTCACTTTGCCAAAATGATGCCTGCAGCAAGCTGCACACTCTCCCTGTGCGTACCCAATGCAATATTCACTCTTGTCCCTTTTCTTGCTTGAGGACAGATCAGGGACGTTACCAAACAACAGGCACATTATAAAAAGCACTTCTTGCTTCGTGGTTCTAAATATACACATGTCCAAAAGAAGAGGGTACCTTCTTCTGAGCTTTCTTATTAAAAAACATCAGAAGCACTTCGGTAAATCCCCAAATTACAGTTTAAAAGCAGTAGGGACCACCTTCAGAAGGAAAATATGATGTGTTTGTCTGCAGCTGTTCTTGGATTAAAGGTGTAGATGCCAGAGAGTAGAAGACAATAAGGCAAACTCTGCCCTGATTCCCATATGTCCACTGCACAGAATTAAATTCCAGCTCTGACTGGTTAGCACTGAATGGCGAGAAATCCACTCCACCCTTGTCCTCAATGGACCCATTTGCTGGCACATCATCTCTCTCTTCAGCAGCACTGAGAATGTCTATGGCTGTGGGATGCAGGACTGCATGGCGCAGCATGCATCTAGTGCAGCCTCTGCAAACAAAACGGGGCACAAGGAGGAGGGGAATGGCTTGGTATTCCGCTTTGGTTTGGGAATCAGAGTTTCTCCTTGCTTCTTTGAAAAAAAAACAACCATGAAATGGAGACCCAAAAAGTACAGTCTGGGGGCTTCAGGCCATTTTGATGGCTGACAGTCCCCTGTATCAGACTGCTGATAAAGCAGTGGCTTCCTTTGCTTGAGGGAATGTTTATAACCACCACCAACATGTAAAATACAGCCCGAGAGTCTCCTGAGAGCCATCTGCTAACAACAAAATTGCTGACTATAATCACACAGCACAAGGAAGGTGATTATTTTCTATCACAAATTGTTTTGCAATATTAAAAATATTCATTTTTAAAAGGCTGCTTCCTGCAGGGAGTCAGCTTCTGCACAAGCATTTGCAGGAGTGCGCAAGTTCATGTTTGCCTCTGAAGGAGTCAGAGGCAGAGCTGCTTACAGATAGCAAGGCCTTCAGAAAGAGCATCAGAGTGGAAGCTGGGAGGGTTTGGAGAGGTTAAACCAAGTCCCTCTCATGGCATTATTGTGAGACAACTCCCAGCTGAAGTGATCTGAACTTTTGCTACTGTTATTAAAATGTGCCAATAGTTTTTTTTTCTCTTTCACTTCAAATACCCTTCACTGCATGCAAATGTCTTTATGGAACAGGTTTTTGACAGCATTTTAATTACAGTAATTAAAAACTGTTTACAAAGTCAGCTGAAAAGAAGGGTGAGCTCCATCAGCCTGTGGCTTTCCCTGCCTCAGGGCTCCTGGGGACAGAGCTGGTGATAATTCCTGCCTGTGACAGCCATCCCTCTGCAGCAGCAGCAGCCCCAGCCTGATGGAGCAGTCTGTGTCTGAGGCAGAATCCAACGTATCATGTTGTCATGCCCATGGTATGACCTCAGGCTTTGAATAAAATATGGTAGCTGGCGTATCCATTTAAATGATTAAGCAATGAGCTGGGGACAAATCTCCCCTGTCATTTCTGCATCTGCCCGCTGCGCCAAGTACACAAAGAAAACATCAAGACATCAGTGTGAGATGCATTTTCAGTCTGGGAGCTTTTAGGGAAATTACAGGGTTCTGCAGAATTTCATTCCCCATTAGGATTGACTGGTGTTAAAGTGGAAAAGGAAAGATCCCTTGTACCTTTTTCCCCTCTGTGAATCTGCACGCTATGTTTGGGCAGAACGCTCTATCTAATTGAGAATAATTGCTCTGTAAAACCAAGCCTGCCATTTCCCTTTTGTGGCAATCCACTTTTCCTTTGCCATTAACATTCCCAAAGTAGAGAGCTGCTGTGACATTTTGTAACGACTTTAAAATGCTGAGAGGAAGTCTCTCCTTCTGCCCCACAGAACCGCAGTAAATAAAGGAACATTTAACCTTCATCTCTAAGCCCTGAGGAGCTTTTCTTTTGCCAAAAAGGTGCACCATCAGACTGTTTCAGCTCCTTCACCAGCCGATGTTGCAGTGAGTACTGTCTGTCTGTGGGGACATTCAGGGTATCCAGTTATAACCATTGCAGATTTTTAAAAAATATTTTATTATATAAAAAAGCATTCTAACATTTTGCTTTTTCTTGTCTATCCGCTTCAAGCTGACAAGTGCACGTGGACCCTTACAACTCGGTGAAGATAAAAGAGTTTGTGTGATCATTTTACAAGTGCTTGAAGAGGTCCTCCAGCCATTGCAAGACACCTCAGAAGAGAATGTCCCACTTGGGTGGGGGAAATTAGCACCACTGACTCAAGAAAAGAGTTTAGAATACAAAATTCTGATCCCTACTCTGGTCTGCATACACTCTTTGGTGCAATGGGGCTTTTAAGATTTTAAGAGCAAATTTGTAACTTTTAAAGGCAACAAAGGGAAAAATCATGCAGTCTATCATTTAAAAGACAGGCATATGGATCTTCCTCATATGATCATGAAAAACATTCTAGTAATAGTGTTCTCTGCTTTGTATCTCTGAGGCTTCATTCATATGACAGACATCCTTCCCCTCTTTCTGCTACTGGTTTCTTTCCTAACACAGTTGTGAAATTTCTCCTTTAAGGTACCTCTCATCCACTACTTTGGAACCCTTTATTACTTTTCAGCCTCTACTAGATACCTGTAAAGGAAGATGTTTTTGATTCAGGAGTTTACCAGCACTACCTTTCTTCTAATGCCTTTACCTAGCAAATAATCCTGAGCTGAAGGTTTGTAGATCTTCTTCTGTTCTCTTCATTTTCTTTTCTTTTTCTTTTAAAGCTGAGTTTGGGGCAAGTCTCCACAGTTATCAAAGACTGTTTTGATCCCTCCACAAGTAACCTACCACATAGCTCCAGTGAGAGCCTGATGATACTGAAGAGACACAAACTGAGATGAATACTGTCATAAGTAAAAACTCACTCTCCCTTAATATTAACATATAGTTTTTATTCAAAATGGATATATTGAAAAAATTGGGAACTTCTGCAGCACTTGTATCAACAACTTTTTACCTGCTGCAGTGGGCCACTCTCAACCTTTAATATTTCCCACCATTGAAAAGGATCCCTTATTTTTAGCTCTCTCAGTGAAAACCGGACTAAGGTAAAGAAACTGGCATTGAGTTTAATACATTACTAGACATATGGCCCACAGGGTAGGAACTGATTGGCCATGGAAAAACATTAGAAATGCAACCTGATGCCATTATTCAGGTTGAGTATCAGGATCCTGCTTCAAGCATTATGGTTCAGTGACTTAGTGCAACAGAATGCAATGTAAAGAGACAGTGTGGACTCTGGTCTGAACACGATTTTCAGATTTACTGAGAAAAAGTAGGATCCTTGAAGCTCCAGCAGACAGGAACACCATGTGGGACTCTGCTCTCCTGTAAATCACTTCCTGTCACTTCCCATTGACAGAACAATACTTCGCTCTCAGGGAGTAGTGCTGAGTGCTAATTTCAGCATCCTGCAAAAGGTATTTTGCAAGGAACTGGAATATCTACCCAGCTTCTAAACACTGAGACTCAATTTTAAACTTTTTAGAGAAACTCACTTTCCAGAAATAAAACCCAAGTCTGGATAGTTTCCCAACTGCAATGTGGGCTAAAAAAATCTATGATGAGAAGAGCTTGCACTCTGCTTGACAGCTTGACTAATCTTGAGTGATGTCTCTTACAGCTGCAATAGTAATAGTACCTCAGATAGACAGGTAGGAAGAGGTTTTGTCGAGACCCACAGCTTTGAAGTCAGGTTTCAGGCCCACAAGTGCTGACACACGCTTTCCTTGATGGAGGAAGGTATCATCATCTCCTCAATACTGACTGCAAAATAAGTCCCAGGAGCTCTTTGTCTCCTCATTGTGAAGTCCTCATGAAGAACTGGATGACTCCCTGCTCCAGCGGGTTGTCTGTTCTGCATTCTAAGAACCTTATCCAAGCAAAACACCCTTGTTAAATCATTGAGAGTGTTGCCTGAATGAGTATCTGGCCTTGTAGATGTTAAGCTGAGTGAAAGGATCCTTACATGATTGATTTCCCAATCCTCTCAGCCACTAAAGCATCCTGTTTCTGAACCCTTTGTTCAGGACCTGAGCCAGAAGGCAATTATGTCCAACCTCATCAGTGCTGAATGGGAGGAAATAACTCCCTTTCAGTGCAGTGTATGACAATGATGCTCACTCAGAATATGTGCCTTGTCCCCTGTTCTTGCAGCAGGTGGAAATATATATTTTCTGAGGTGTTCTTCAGCAGTGCTATTGTACAACTTCACCATCTTGCACAAAGCTTTTGGTGTTGGCTTTCAAAGTGGTCCTGAGCTTCATTGCAGAAGACTCATTGCATTTATAATTTTCTCTTCCCCAGCACAGTGATCCTGCTGTAAACAGATGTGAAGGAGAGAACAAAGAGGAACCCAGTTGCCCCTGGCTGCACCACGCAGCTGAGTGGGCTTGGGTTCTATGCGTTGGAAGTTATCCACAGCTCTCCAAGGCACCAACGGCCCTCCCTCCTGACAAAAGCAAAGTCCAAATTAATTATTCATTGCAGCTCAAGCCATTTTAATAATTGACTATGAAAGCTTAGGAAAAAAGCTAATGCTGTTGGTACCTTTCCCAGCCACCAGGCCTGCCAAGAAGAAGAGTTTGCAGGGAGAGATGATTCCTCTCCTATATGCACAGCAGAAGTTGTCAGAGATGCTCCATATGGGGCTGGTAACCAGACTGCTTCTGCCAAGTGAGCCATGCTGCTGCATCCCACACAGCCTTCAGGGGAAGACATCAAAATCTCTCTGTTTCCAAAAGTCTCCCAAGTGTGGATCTTTCCACTCCCTCAAGATTAGTGCAAGCTGTACGCTGCCCTAGTGTAGATCAACATCTCTGGCACAGGTACATGCTCTGAATTGGGTTTATATGCTCAATGCACTGGGCTGAGGATGCAGCCTGTGGCCCAGGCTGTATATACCAGAACCTAAGACATCTTCTGCTGTCTGAATGGATTTGATGACTTCACAAGCCTTCCCACGTGCTTCCACGTCCCTTTGGTTCCTACCTGCTGCTGTGGGAGCAGGGCAAAGACCCATGCCCATAGACTAGGTACCAACACACAGCTAGCCTGCCATGCCCAGTGTGTTGCTCCCCATTCTCCACAGCACATTTCACTTCAACAACAAGTTACACATTTGTCTTGTACAGCACTGCTGGGATGCCTGAGAGTGGTTTTCAACAAACCCCACTTTTGCAACGTTAATACTCTTTTAACTGCTAATACATTGGTGTGCTTTGCAATGCATTGTCATAAGAGGAAGAAAAGCAAGATAGCTGAAATTCAAGCTATAGCTTTTTGTCCCATTTTTTCATCATTCTGCTTTTTTATCCAAAAAAGACAACAAATGGAAGACGTCCTCATTCCTCACTTCCTTTTTATATCCTGTTATAGATGCATTTGCTACTACTTTTACCTGGAGCATAAAATATCAATGCCGGGAGTGTGCAGGAAATAACACATCACATCAGGAAATCTTAGAAACGTCTCTGTCTCAAACCACCTTCAAGATCCTGGGTGCCTCAGCTCATCAAACCCAGCCACATCATCTTCATTGACCCTGCACCATAAACTTCACTACTCTTAACTTTGTTAAGTCTTTGGCACTTTTTTATCACCCTTCTAAATTTGACTGTCAATTAAAAGGAAGAAAGGCTGTCTGCCATTGAAACTGTTGATGTTGCAACACGGTGTGGTGTTCCTTCAGAGATGGACTTGAAGAGCAGGCTAAAGGCAAAGGTCCCTGGAAGTACACCGCATCCTCATGCTCACTGTGGGAAAGCTGTGGGCCTCAGAACGTGTCCTGACCTGCAGCACTGCCTGAAGTCATGGGCTGTATGAGTGCTCAGAGTGCAGGCCATCTCCACCCAGACCTGACCGACTCCAAGCACAACGTGGAGACGCAGTCTCTAGCTGTCCCTGATGCCAAACCTATCATTATTTATGTGTATGTAATACAAGACTTATGATAATTACACACTCTAAATTACCTCTGGCATAACTACCATAATAAATGCCATTTTAACCCCATGCATTACAGGCTACCTGAGCTACCTCAGTGCAATGCTGTGATTTGTGATGCTGCCCGATGAACTTTTTCCTCCATCTTGTCTATCGCATCTTGAAGCACTCCTTCATTTTGGATGCTAACGGTGTGATCTTATAATCAAATGACAGACCATTGCAATCAGCTTGGTGGAAACTTCCATTCAAATATTCATTCACTGACGTATTCAGTCCTCAGGAACTCAATTATTCGTTTCATTAAGGTTATTTAAATGCAGATGTGAGTTAGAGCAAGAGCGTGAAAGACAATCATCTTGCACTCTAAAAGGAGCATGAGTTATGCAAAAGCTCATAACTCCGATGAAGAATGAAGCAAAGCAAACCCCTGCACATCATCTCCTGCCAGAATAGAATAAGAAGTCTTGACAGCAGCTAAGGAAAGAAGACTCTCTGCGGTACAGTGATCTAGTCATGGTCACTGTCTTGACCCAAGAAGGCTCCAAGGATATGGAGGTTGGGCCAACAGCAGACAGAGACCCAGATCCCACTGAGGGTGAGGGAGCCCTGGAAAGCACCCGGGAGCAGAGAGCTGTGGCAAAGTCACTGCAAAATTTCAACAAAAAGAGAAATGTAGAACTTATTTTTGTAAGCCGTGATTGTTAAAATATTTTATTTAAACCATGGTGTTTCCTTTTATTTTTCAAATTAATGAAGGAAATGTAGGGAATCTCTAAATTTGATAAAGCTAACGTTTTGTCAATTTTACCTCTTTTCCAATCTGTTTCCTCCTGAGGTATAATTTCTATATTCTGATTTCTCTGTCAGGCACAAGGAACTCTCTGAGTTGCACTGAGATGTTTCTTCCTTGGAGTCAGAATAGGTGAGAGCCCTTCTGGTTGCAGCTGTGGTTATGTTGTGGTATAACACGCAGTGTTCCGGTTTGTTGGCAGCATCAGATCTCCAGGAATCATCCCATCTTTGTCACCTGTTTGATTCCTAGAATAAACAGAAAAAGTGATAAGAAGTGTTTTGCAGTTGGCCCACTATTATGTTGTCTTTATTCGAACCAGTCCTATTGAAAACACAGAAGACATGAGAGTCCTTGGCAGAAACAGCTGTAAATATGTTTAAGGAGTAGTAGCTTGGTTGCTTTTAGCTGCTTGTTTTATCCTTTGGTAATCAGTGACAGATATTAGCTTTGATATGACTGTTAGTAAACAAAAATTATACCTCCCTGCATGTAAACACACTATTTCAGATTGTAGATTATTTTAAAATTTGAAACGATACAAGACAAACCAAGATTTTCACAACAGAAGAAAAGGTATTTATCAGTTGTAAGAGAGCTTATTTGACTGGAAATGAACTTCTACAGTTCATTTTTAAGACTGTTATTAGCTGTGGAAAATGCTGAAAGGACTTCAAGTGATGTTATTTCTACTAATGTCACCATCAGTGACTAATAGGTTTGTTTGGATTCTGTTATAAATTCCTCATAATGCTGATATGCAAAGACTGCTTCATGACACTGTGCTCTAACTAAAATACTTTTCTGATATATATAATTTTTATATGAACAAACATCTTTTACTGGATTTACCTGGGGGGTATATTTCAGTTCACTTATACCTTTTGTCAGCAGGGGAAAAAGATAGTTAACAGAAACATCAGTTGTGTCAAGCACATATTGCCTACATAAAACTCAGAAATGTGCATGGGGACAGATGTGCCATTCCTTCATCTCAGTTAATTGCCAACAACACAGCTTTATACTGATTGCTTACTTCACTTATTTGGAATGGAAGCCAGATTGACTGTGGAAAGGAGTATCAAAGGACAGAAGCCACCATATTTCAGCAGCCCTGGGAATTTCACAGGCTTTATTTAGCATTCCTTTAAGACAGGTAAATATTAGCAAAGGTGGTGACCAGAATTCTCATTTCATAGGAAATTTCACTAGATTGAATTTTGTTCTCAGTCTGAAGCAGAACAAAAATGCCATATGTTTTCATGAAACAAATATTTGAGGAAAAGGCTGAGTGGGAGGTAGGTCAAGTAAAACTGTTCACTTCAATTTGTCTATTCTTTCCTCTGCTCAATATAAGATTCAACACATTAAGAAATGAGAAAGCCATCTCAAAAAGAAAAAAAAAAAAAAGGAAAGGAAGAGATCAAGTTTCCCCTCCAAAAAAACAAAAACAAAACAAAAAAAAACCAACAGTTAAACCATTCCTTTAATAAAATTACTCTCTGCATACATGCTTATTTTTGACTTAATAGTGTATTTTCTAATAAGCAAATACTGAACTAGAGAAAATTATCCATGACGCAGTGTAATAGGATGAGCTGCTGGAGGAACACTATGTGCTGGAGGAGAATAGTAGAGGCCAGGAATCTTCTCAAATTTTCTCCTGTATAGCTGTGTCCCCTGCAGCCTCTTTTCACAACATCTTGTGTGCCTGTATAAGAAACTGTCAGGCACAGACTGCCTATAGTCTGGCATGGTCAACAGCCCTTCTGTGCTGATGATCCAAAGGCAGAAATTACAGCCTACAACCAGGTGGGAAAAGGACTCCAGAGTTGGTTCTAAGCATTTCTGGCTCCCATTTCTGGCAAGAGTGTTGAGTACTCACTGCCCTACAAATTTTGCTAAAAAATGTGGTTTCCCCGTGTTGGTGATGAATATGAAATGAACAGCTATGCGCTGTGGCTGTTTGTATAAGCATCACATGTCAAATTCAAACAGGAGGACCTGAAATAAAATTAAAGAGCGGCTGTGCAGAGATGGTACCTTTTGATGGGCAGGAAGATAACAGCCATCATTTGTGTTCAACTTTTCCAAAATCTTCAGATGTGTACTTTGTGTTGTCATCGAATGGGATGAGAGTGACAAGCAGGCACAAATGTCCATAGAGTACAGTGAGAGAAGTGCCAAGTTGGACACAGGTGTTTTCACAGATCCACATGCCTTGCTGTAGCTAGGAGTGCTTGGGTCTCCATTTTGAGAGGACAGTGTTTCATCACTGCTCCTAGAATAAATCAACACAGTCTGACTGAACAGAACTTTAGTCAATTTAAGTTGCTGTCATTCTTTGCAGACGACAAGGAAACACCGATTTATAGCTGCCATGAGCCTGGACTGAGGTTTCTAAATGAGAATAGACATCTTAATTACTCATGGAAACAGCCATTAATTCCAGATTGCATTGAGAGCCAATGGTTATAATTTAATCATAGTTTTCCACTCATGACAGCCTATGACATCAACAGATTATTTAATTATAGCTTTCTTTCTCAGACCAGGATTATATAATATTGCTCTCTGGAAAACTAGATGAAATTAATTAAGAAGTAAGGTGTTACACATTATCACGAGATGAATGGGCCCTTCTGAGAAAGTACTCAAATATTGCTGAATGCCTACCAAAAAATACCCAGAGAAACCAAAGTCATTGAGACATTCAAGATCAGGCTGGACCAGGCTCTTAGCAACCTGACTGAGCTGTAGATGTCCCTGTTCATTGCTGGGGAGGTGGACCAGATGACCTTTAAAAGACCCTTCCAACTCAAATGATTCTATGAACTCATGAACGAACATTGTTTGCCCAGTGGCAAGACTATTTGAATGGTCTCCATTTATTTCTAGCCTACCCCTACATCTCAATTCCTACTGAAATAGACAAGCAAGTACACAAAATCCTATCAGTAGCTAACATGGTGTTTGTTTACTCAGCCTGCTGAGCGTCTATGTTGTCGTTGATATAGTGGAATTCAGCAAAAGCTTCCATCTCCAACTACTCAGTAAAAGACCCATGGGAAACCTTAAACAGATAGATGCTGGCACATCACACCAACAGGCAACAGCCACACTATTTGTTGGTGTTTTAGTACCCCTTTGTGATTGCCCAGTCAGATATGTGACTCTGCCCTACACAAGTGGGAGCTCTGTATGCCCTGCAGAGCTCCTCAGAGGACAACCATCCTCTCTCCTCCAGTCTGTAGCCAACAACAAAACTCCCATCAGCCGTCAGGTGTATCCCTGCTGCTTATAAAGATACCCCAATCTTTAAAAGCTGTTAGCTGAGAAAAAGCATCTTAGCACACTAGTGCGACAGGTTACATTGAAGAAAGCATCACCTCATGCAATATTTACTAAGAAGAAAACAAGGGCTTTTTTTAGCACCTTTTTGTTCTTTCCCCTCATCCCGTAGGGGATGAGTTGTCTTGCAGGTTTCATTCCCATTTACAGATCACAAGGAACAGAATATTTCAACTTTTAAGCCTCCCAGGATGTATTTAACAAGTTCAAGCTGAAGTCTGTGACACAATCTGAAGTGCACTGTTGGCTGTGAGAGGAGACGGCAGCAGGTGGGACACTGCCCGGTGCTGTAGAAAGCTTTGAGACAGATCAGAATGAGTTGCCTGCAGCAAGTGAGGGAAAGAGGGTAGCAAGTAGTAAGGAATACCTTGGCCTTCAAAAACATGCACCTAGACAAGGCATTTTCGACAGGGCTGGGGGCCTTTGGAAGTCTCCAACTACTTGCTCTGATAATGTGTTGTCCTGGATCACTGTAATTCATTTATGTTTTTCATCCAAACTCTGGTGGGGTCTATAGGTAGGCAATAGGGAAAATAAGAACCCTTTCATTTAAAGTCATTTTAGAATTATTTTTTTCCTATTTCAGCAAGTCTGGTACACACATAAGAGATCCTCTCATCTGCCAGGTTCTCACCTCACTGCTTTCACAACCCTTCCTCAACTGGACATAAATAAAATTAAAGAGTTCATGGGCTGAGAGAAAGACAGAGATCAGTTATCAATTACTACCATGGGTAAAACACTCAACTTGAGGGAAATTATGCTCATTGCTAATTAAATAGAAGATAAAGATGACCGAAAAAAAAAAAAAAAAAGACAATAGCAAAAACACTCCCAAATCCTTATTTCCTTTTTTCACAGGCTAAGCTTTGTTCCTTCATTATTAGCTCTTCTGCAGAGATCCCTCTCTGAGCAACAGAATGGGGGCTGTAGTTAGTCCATAACAGCTCATCCCTGTCACTTTTCCCTTCCCATGCTTTTCCCCTACTACACTGCACATGTTCTCCACAGGCTACAGCCCTCCAGCAACCACAACCACCTTCTTTCCCTTCCTTTCTCCTCATTTCTCTCCTTTCCAGGTGATGTTTTGTTCTTTCTTAAATATGTTTTTCCAGACATATCACCAGCTGAGAGGCTCAGCTCCGTCCTGTTGTGGGTCCATTGTAGATGGCTGAAACCAGCTGTCCGTGATTACAAAGTTTACCACCTGCATCTGATACAAAAGTAAAGAGGAGACACTTTTCTGGCAGCTGCTGGATCTATGCGTCATACTTTACCCACCTTTAGAAAACTTGGGAAAGCCTGATGGGAGCAGTGGTAAGACCCAGCCTATCAGATTCATGCTTCATCACACCTCCAGCAAGTCTGATGGGTCTGTACAGTGACAATCTTCTCCACAGTATTGGTTTTGTCAGGAAATTTGGGTAATTAATAGTAAAAGCAGCAAAGGACTTGAGTGATAAACTGTGACTCTATTGGCCTCACTTTGAGTTGGTAAGAAGGATGGAGAGATTGTATCTCTCACCTGATTACACGTAATATTTCAGTCCAAACCTCTGGGCACTCAGGAGTTTCCAACAGACGTTGAGATTCCAGAGCACCATGGGAAAGGACTTCAGCTGCACCTGCAAACACCAGGAAATTTCCCATCCCCAGCAAGGAGCTGAGGCCGGTGATTGCTTCCACAGGCACTCAGGGATGGAAGAGCATAAGCCAATATCTTTCAAAGGTTATTTATTTTCATGCCATCCTGTCTGCAGCAGGTTTTTAAAACTGTATTGTTCTCAGAAATGCATTATTCTATCTAAATCAGAAAGTCAAAAGATTCAAAAAGCTAAATGTGGTCCTGGACAAATCTTTTCACTGTGACAGAAACCTTGTTGCTGAGGATGATGTTTTTTCCCTTACAGACTGCCTTCAGGGAACAACCCCAATGGGGATGACACCAGGAATATAGCTTTATTTTATAAGCCTGGATTGCTGCACTCGACATGCTGAAAACAGGGAAGGCAGGAAAATACAAGTGGATTCTCTATCGTTACTTGATTTTTTGTTTTTTTTTTGCTCTAATTCTGTTTTGAAAACAAGCTTTCTCAGCCTCATCAATTCCTGTCAAATGTGACAGTCTTCCCCTTCTTCAAAGTATCCTAGAATAGAATCAAACATGGGAAAAGTGGAAACCTCTTTTAACAAAACTCTAACACTGATAGGCATCCAAATGTTCTTCCTGTTTTCTTTCTCCCTTTTGCTCTGCATACATGTGTCTTGTGGGCATCTTCAGGTTTGCTAGAGCGTCATACTTGTTCCTACAATTTGATTTGCTGTCTAAACTTGTCTTTTGTATCTGCCTGTTGACTAATATTGGCAGATTTGTAGATATTTTGCTATGATTTTACACTGTTTAGTCCAAATTTAATGCTTAGCTAGGAAACATAGTAACTGCAAGGAAGGGACCTGCTGGCTTAGGGCTGATTGTAGCAACATCACAATCACTGTCAAGTGTTCTTACCATCTCAAAAGAAGCCTGTCAACCTGAGGAGGTGCAAGTTTAATTTAAATTATTTTATCACCCCAAATTCCTCAAATAACATTTGGCCTTTGGAGAACAAAAATTGTAATTGCTGGATTGTCTTTTACCCTTTGTTAAAGAATGAAAGCTTTTTGTTCTTTTAATGCCTAAATAGAGGTGATGAGGTAATCACTGTCATGCTCTGATTCACATAGTGCTGGAACAAATTGCTGAAGATAGGACTGTCCTGGTGGTATTGAAAATGGAATAGGCTTCTGCTCCAAAACAGCTTCTGCAAGTTAAATAATTGATGACATAATAGAGCTGATGAGTGTATACTCCATACAACTACATGCGTTGTACTGTTCATGTCAGACACAGACCTTCACCCAGCTCTGCCTGGCATGCTGCCCTGGGTCCTATCTAAGCCTCTGAATCTTTTTTGCTTTGTGAAAATATCTCCAACAGTAAATTTGGATATTCATGGGGCAAAACAAAAGCTCATCTCCCACTACCGTTTGCTTCAGTTTGAAGTGGATGTGCTGCTTGGTGAGCACCATGCTTGCAGCATATAGAAAGCTCTCATGGGTGCTCTATTTCAGGGCCAGAAGGACCTGGCCATGTTATTAACCTTCAATTCTATGGGATATTTCTCATGAAAAATTCCACAATTGGCTTGATGAGGTTTAGCACAGACCAATATCTGATCAGAAGGACCATAGAAAGTTTACTTACACTATGATTTAGTTTATGAAGTAGTCCAATCTACAGAGAAATTCCAGGTGATGCAGAATGATTGTATCCTCCCACGAGGTCCTACTAATCCCTCATCACATTGTAGACTTATGCACTGAGACATTAAAATCCTTTTCAGTTACCTCTCTGAACTGCCTGCATGACATTATTACTGATCTACAAGATTGTTTTTTGTAACAAGATATATATTAAAAATATTGCTTAATTACAATAAAAATAACTGTTTTCTTTCTTTTTTTTTCTTGAAGTATTGTTGGAGTAGGCATTGTGATGCTGCATTAGGAGCCTTGTAGAAGACACTGCATTCTAGGAGCTATTGGTCTTGGGCAAGCCATGCCAGCTCTACTGGGCCTTGTACTTGGACACTGGGAAGCCCATACGTCAGCATGAAAGGATGTTGTAACCTGATGGAACACCCTGTGCTGCTCACTGGTTCACATTATAAAAGAGATAACATATCAGTGTGAAAGGAGAAGGTATATGGTTTTGTTTGTTAGAAAAAAATAAAATGAAACATGGTATAGGTGTGAAAGAGAACCTCTGCATGGGCAGGATCTGTGCAGATCTGGAAAACGCATCCAGATCTGCCCTGTGCTTCACAGAATTAAGGTTCCTGGCATCTGAAGGGATGTAAGACTTGCTCACTATCTGAGTTCCTTGCTTTATTCTACCTGATTAAACCAGCTATCATATTACTGCACCACTGGTCCGTCTCACCCCAGTGCAGAGCTGATAATCTGCAGCATCATTCCAGAGATTAATCAGACCCTCATCTATCTCAGTTATTCTCATATTAAAAGCTTGCAAAGATAATGTTCTGTTTTGAAGACAAAGTCTAAGCCTTAGCACTAGCAAGAACAGGAGGAGAGTTGTATCCAGTTAGGCCATTTTAGGTGAAGAAGATCTGTGGGGAAGAAAGAACAGAGCATCTCTTTTGGGACCAAGCTTTGTAAATCACTCTGCGTCCCCATGGAGACTCAATCCTGCTTTCCTTTCTGCAGCTGAAGTCACTGATGGGTGGTCCCACCTGCAATGAGAAGCTGCTGCCCTCAGATTTTTCCTCCTGCAATATCTACCCCTAACCCCTTGGCTTCCCTTGAGACACGAGGGGCTCTCTTGCCAAAACCTCACTGGATTCTTTGGAAATGATCTGTGCTTCCTGCCATCCCAAGAAGAGTCTGTGCCTTCAGACCTGTTAAAGCCAAAACATATTTTGAGGACAGTCTTTAGCAAGCCCTTCAGACTAAGTCTAGATATTGGATTTTTGAATGGCCTGTCATATTGAATTGCTTACACTCTGCTTCTGTGCAGCTTGATGTTCAACATGTCCATTCCGTTTCTTGACCAATACACTGCTCCAAACTCCTGACATTAATTGTCATTTTCCATCTCAACACAAGGTATGCTTTTCCATCCCAAAATTTTTCCACATCAAATCCATAAATGTTGTTTCTTTTAAAATCATACAGTAAATGATACTTGTACTAAAATAACTATTTTTACAACATTACAGTATCATAAAATCATAGAATGGTTTGAACTGCAAGAGACCTTGCTGCAGTGGATCTGTGGATTTAGCAACAGACTGTATGGTTGGCTGAGTTACTCAGTGTTACCACCACACAGCTATTTAACCGTTGAGAAACATGCTCAACATTTTGCAGTATGGCAGATTTCTGTCTTTTGCACTGCTTGCAGAGTTTTGTTTTAAGCTTTTTACATCGAGGTGAACAAAATGAGCTTTCATGATCCTCTACCATCCAAAGAACTACAGCATATCATTGCACAATACTGAAGTCATGCCATATAAGGCATCATCTTTCCTTTCATACTACTTCAGAATCTTTCAGATATTATGCCCAACAAAATCTCTCCAGAAACCCATAAAATGATTCTCTGAAGGAAACACTCATGAGTACTTGAGCCCATTTGTCTCAGGGAATTTCTTTTTAATTCTCCATATGAAGTACTGCTGTAATCCGAAGATTCTCAATTTAATTTGCTGTTTATCAGAACTGATTGATTGGGTTTATATATTTAGAGTAAATTCAAATCTCTGATGCTCTTCTCAAACAACAGATGTGAATATTCAAGGTGACAGAGTTGTGCAAATGTAAGTTGGCATTAATTAGAGCCACCGCTTTATTTGTTGTTTGTAAAGATCAGTGTAAGAAATGGTGTCACAGGTACCTTCCAGCACTGAAGTGTGGAGATTTCACTAATCTAGATGGGAGGCCACTTAAATGATAAAAAAACAAACCTCTGAGAATTTCAGCTCACAAATCTGCATTTGTTTTCCAGAAACTCATTTCCTTCGTTTCATTAAGAGTTCATGAATTAAAATTGAAATCCTTTCCCAGCAATCTTGGCTTTCCTGCTTTCTTTGTCAAGCAGCTCAGCAGAAGCTTTTGTCTCTCAAGGTGCAGTCTCACTTGGCAGCACAGCATTTTGTGGGAGCAGTGGAAAGAATTGCCTTTCAAAAGCTGAAACATTTTTTTGGTCTCAGTTGCCCTCAAAATGCACAAGCAAAATTTTCAGCAACAATAGTGTGTAGCAAGAATCTATGCCTCTGATCTCCCTCGTAGTTAAAGCAGTTTTCATAAAATAGAAAATGCTTTTTAAAAGCTTTCTGATATAAAGTTACTGCAATCCTCCAAGTGCTACTTCTTCCCCAGCGGATGAGTGAAGAATGCAGGCTTCATTATGTCAATGATTACTGAATACATCTTCTTTCTAGAACAGTGTATACCGCTCGGAGTACAGCAATTACAGAAAGACTGAGGGCTGTGCATATCCTCAAAAAGAAAAGTGAATGCATGCAAGTAGAACAGAAAGCCCACAGTGAAAGAATGCTGCTTCCTGTAAACAAGAGCACGCAGATCAGTAAATCTGCCTCCCACGTTTCCAGGGCCCAAGGGATCCAAGTTATCTGTAACAGGATTAGTCCAGGCCCTCATGCAGAAGGTGGTGAATACTGACAGGAAAGGAATAGTTTCCTAAGATGCTCCATACCAACCCACTGTTAATGACACCAGGAAGATGGCACTATGATGGGACACAGTCATGGGTCTGTGTCTTCCCATCAATCCAGTTAGAGCTCCCAAACTTCATAGGGACTCTCCCTGAAAGCAGGGAAAGTGTAGACATTATTCCATCACTGCAGGTCTGCCTCTCCCTGACAGAAGGACAAAGCCACATTAGGTTTGAAGACAGTCTTCACTCGAGGGTACAAGTTCACTACAGGGCACATCCACAGATCTTTACAGATGAGAATCTGCCTCTCAGTCCATGTCTGTCATCTCAGGAGAGAGGCTTACTCTGAATCAATTTTTGTGCTCATAGAATACATAAGGATAAGTTTGCCAGCATCTGCCACCTTTCGTGTTAAATAGTAATATCCATGACATCCTATGAGATCATCTGATGTTAGTGCTAGCCTTCCACCAACATTAGTGTGAGGGCTGGAGTGTTACAGTGAAACTGAAGGAAAATCACAAATCCTCCTTGCAAATCTTCTCTCAGAGCTACAGTGGGCACAGACAGAGGGCATGGACACATGGACTTGCTGTAGGCATCTGTAAGGATAACCCAAGTGTGCACAAGTGGGATGCTACTGGAGGGCAAACTGGTGTTATAATACCATGATACTGCCTCATTAAGATGGGTGTGCTGAAGAGGATGGGTTTTGTGCTTCAGTTGGTATATGGCATTGGTAAATAAGACCTAGCTTACTGGATGTTTTGAGTAAAGTTTCTTATTTTACTCAATTTCTGTACAGTTTGTATCACATCCTTGAGTTGTAGTTGACGTCTGTATGCTCTCAGTAAAAGTAAACAGCAATAATAATATATAGTTCAGCCTAATGATATACATTGTTCTATTTATTTTCCCAGTTGATTAGTTTAATCAGATGAATCATATGCCATATTCCATAAGCCATAACGATTTTATCTGCTCTGGAGCAATACAATGATCCAACATTTCCTCCTAATGCATCACAACAGGAAGCTGACTACAAAATATAGTTCTTTACTAAACATAGAGGACTGAGCTAAAGAACTGCATAAAGTTGCAGAATAGGATAATTCACAGGATTATACAGGCTGGGGGACTGTATGACTCCTTTATAACCTGGCAACTAGTGTTACATTTTGGGCATTCATTCCTACTCTTAAATGTGTCTTATTCTGTAGGAAGAACCTTATAGACTAAGAATCCAGTGGAAGAGCCTTATTGCACTTACCAGCATCATGGGTTTGGACAAGAAATGAGAACTCTGACTGGAAACCAGGTTAAAACACTTCTTTTTTTTCTTTCTATAAATGCACATGATTGGCAAGTAACTTTTTTTTTTTTTTTAAATGCCATGCAGTATGCGAATGACTTGCATACTCATCAGGACACAGTTTGTTTAAATTTTTATTTTTAAATGAGTCATCTGCAGAATTTTTGTATTTCTTCTTGTGATTTTTCTGAGAATCAGTCCTGAGTTTAAGTTGTTCACCAAGTTCAAGCTTAATCACTGTATGTACTCATTGCATAGTTTACCATGTGTTTTAAGTAAAACATCTCCATGACTTGTCTCAACCATGTGTTTTTGCTTTCTGAATGAATGATGTCTTTTTTAAAGGTAAATTTGTAGTGGGACAGAATTCTAATTACAGTTCTGGAGGATAGTCAGCTATATATGCAAGTATTTATGGAATACTCAGGAGTTGCAATAGTTTGCAACAAGCCATTATACCTCTCACAAAAGACAATGTTGGCACTAAAAGTTGCGTGACTTTACCATGAATATTCACAAAGCTGTTAGTGCTTTACTTTTTGTACTGTTCTGTTAATGCATCTTAGTAATCACATAAACATTATGATCAGAGGACTGGAGCACCTCCCCTATGGGGACAGGCTGAGAAAGCTGGGGCTCTTCAGCCTGGAGAAAAAACAGGCTCCAGGAACTTATATCGGCCTTCCAGTACCCAAAGGGGGCCTACAGGAAAGATGGGGAGGGACTTTTTGTAAGGGCATGTAGTGACAGAACGAGGGGAAATGGCTTTAAACTGGAAGAGGGTAGATTTAGACTAGATATTAGGAAGAAATTCTTTACTGTGAGGGTGGTGAAACATTGGAACAGGTTGCTCCGAGAAACTGTGAATGCCCCCTCCCTGGAAGCATTCAAGGCCAGGCTGGATGGGGCTGTGAGCAATCTGGTCTAGAGAGAGGTGTCCCTGACTATAGCAGGGGTTGGAACTATATGATCTTAAAGGTCCCCTCCAACCCAAATCATTCTATGATTCTACAATTAAGCAGATAGTAAGATCAGTGTGTGAAATGTACTTCAAGTAAACTATATATTTGTCTGGTCAGTTGGATAAATCATTCATGCCATATTATGGATGATATGAAAAACTGTGAATAAAAGAGGAAGATTTTTTTTCCTTTCTGTTGAACTGCCAAGTTTTCACTTTCACTCTCTTTTGTCTTATGTGTGGTCTTGGATTTCAGTACTACCATTGGCAGGGCAATAGAGATAAGCTGGCAGTGTAGACATATGCACTTGGACTTAATTATTCATTGCATACTTGGTCTCTCAGGAGGCTGTTGTCCACTTCTGAGTAATGATCAACTATCTCTTGAAGAACATTATATCCCTAGAAATCAACTGATTAGTTAAATACATCTCCACACTTAAACAGCAAAATTCTCAGGACATACAGAAGGCCACACTCCAAACCATGCAAACTCATTTCTTCATTTAGTTAACAAGAAACAGTCCCACCTAATGATGCAGAAAGAGTTGGGGTAAGGTACGAGTGTAGCACTGAAGGACTTAGAGGAAACTGACCTGGGGCACTCTGCTCATGAAAGTGAACCTATGGGAAAACCAAAATCTGGTCTTCTCTGCACAATGATAGTTTAAGTATAAATGGAAAGCAGGTGGTAGGCATTACATTCACCTTCATCTACTCACAACCTGATGATTCGGTTAACAACTAGAAATAGAATGCTACTTGAAAAAAATCACAGCAAATAAATGATTCAGACACTTGAGGAAATGAATAAATTACATCTGCCTAAAAGCCATGCTAATGAATGCGTCCCTTTTTATGTCTACACTGTTGGTTTTTCAGTGAGCACGTTTATCTCACTTTGCAATTCTGGAGCTATATGTACATCTGTTGTACATACCCAAGGGGACATCTGCAGAAAAGATATTGAAAAAACTGCAGATCTGCAGAAAACTATAGTTTAAATCCCACTAATTATTATTGCAAGTATTGATTTATTCTGCAGAAAAACACTGTTAACAGAAGACAACTCATTTTATCATACTTTTGTTGCCAAAAATGACAGAAGGAGTATTCAAGCACAGAAAATCAATTTATTTACCAAAAGATTTCCTTCATTAGAAGAGAGGAAATACAGCGAAGACTCAAATTAATTTTGTCTGGGGCAAATGTATTTCACTTTTTTGCTCCCGAAAAACAATAGTAAAGGGTAGGGTTTTCAAGGCAATGAATTTTAAGAAAGCAAAAAGTGCCAGCTCATTAATTAAATAGTAAACAAGGAAAATTAAAGGATGTGTCAAAAATAAAGGCAAAAGTAAAGGGAGTCTTTAATTGTGGGATAAGTTGAAGAACAGCAATTAAGATACTATTTGGAAGAAAACAGGAGACGTGGCAGAGAACAAATCACCCACCAGAAAAACCTCCCTCACACATTAAATATTTCATAATTCTTCATTATGAGCAGTTCTTCTTCCTCTTCCTATTTTTTTCTCTATGTGCTCATGGCACTTCCAGACTCCAAGCTTTGGAGTATGACCTTCCCTTTCAGAGCCTCACCTGTTAGCTGCAGCACGGCACCAAGGCTGTACGGTCACTCTTTGCGGAGGCACACTCTTTGTACTCTTTGAGTCGGAGCCAGCTGGAACAGCACATGGAAGGGACTGCAACATGGCACTGAGCCATGATGAGAAGTGGGACCCAAGTGCACAGGACTGCAGGGTCAGCCTGGTGCCTTATTTAATGGATGCACTTAGAAGAGTCAGAATTAATCATTAAATCCAAGAGCCTTTCTCTGGCAATATCAAGGGATGCACTTTGTAGAAGGCACCTTGTTTGCTACTAGATTGAAGAATAATTCTTTTTATTTGCCTCTAATGTTATCTGCTGCCTATGTGCACAGCCATTTTCCAGGTGTTCCGGAAATGCTTACTGTTATTCACTACTGACCCCCCTACATTTATATATAATAATTTCACTGACACTTGTAGCTGACGGTACTTGCCTTGGAATAGCCTTCAAACAATCCTTTGAATGAAAAATAATTTTTGTCCCCACTTCTACTCACTCCTAGAAAATGTTCCATTACTCTCCAAGGTTCATCTTTCTCTGCATTAGAAGCAGAAAAGGGTGACATGGTTTAGTGGGGAAATATTGGTGGTAAGTGGAAAGTTGGACTGGATAACCTTGGAGGTCTTTTCCAGCCTTGGTGATTCTATGATTCTATGAAAAGTAACAGCATAAAACAAATCAAACAGAATTTAGCCAGACCCTCAGGTCAAGCAGTAGCTAAAAGAGAGAGAAATATTAATTTGTGGTACAGGGACACATAGTTCCAAACATTTTCTCAAGGTTTACATATGTATTATTAGTATCTACATATCTAAAGAGTAGGGCAGGGATGTACTACTGGATGCTACAGCATTGCACCACACTGAGCCTAGTTCTGAAAAAGCCCATTTGTTCTTCACATTTAAAACTATACGCTTATATTTCTGCTTTCCCTATCTCAATCTTTCTCTTTCTAGGTAATAGGCACTTAGAAAAATATTAATTTCAGTGTAATGTTAGCTAGTGTCCCAAAATTGCCTTTATTAAAAAGGAATCTGCTTTCTAAGCCCAAAGAGAAGGGTGGGTGGGAGAGTGGATTCTGTTTCATTATCAGTTTGAAAGCAGAAGAATATAAAAAGATGAACATTAGTAGATTCTGCATAATCATCTAATTTTGTGCATATTAATATATAAGCACCATAAAGTGTTTGGTAGCTTAAACAACTTATGTTACATACCACAGAGGACTTCTTGGCAGATTTGAGAGTGTGTGTGGCTAGGAGCTGAACACTGAGGTAAGCAGAAAGACAATCTGCCCTGCAAATTTTTGCATCTCTGTAAGGAAAGGAGCACTGGGTCAATTGGCTGCTTTTTGCCTCATTGACAACTTCCTCAGCCTCTGCTGAGTTCATGCCAGCACACTTCAGGTCTAATTTGGAAAAAGAATCCTGTCCATCCAGAGCACCCTTAAAAGACTGCAGATCTCAGTGCTGGGATATGAGAATTCAGCCACTTGAAATGCAGCAGCTGTATTACTGGGGAGAAACCAGTATAATGGTAACAGTTTTGTGCATGCAACTGATAGCCAAAACTTAACTCCTACTTGTTTGTTCATCTCAAGGAAAGAAGCAGGAAATTACTCAAGTGACCCAACAGTCACAGTACTACAATTGTACTAAATTGACATAGTGTTTTCTCAACAGTATAAAGAGAAGATATCTCTTCTCACTCCTGAAAGATAAAAACTTTAGAAGGGTGATATTACGATACAAGACTAAAATCTGCTGCTTAGAGCAACAGAGGTTGCACCAGAGTGATGTTTTTCTGTTGGACTCCTTTTCTGTTCCACAGCTTGTTTTAAAGTATCTTGAATCTAGACGTGTTTAGGTGTTTTTCCAGGTTCCCATCTATCTTTTAAAAGGTTAAAGGTGGGCAATGACAATCCTTTAAATCTAAGTACAGGTTTACAGAATCTGAAAATTATTTTGAAATTTCTGAAATTGTCCAGGATCGTGAACAAATTCTGCTTGTGTGCAGCACATAGAGCCCAGTCTGCAGCTTTGGGTGCAATACAGAGCCTGTAAATATACTCACTTGGTTGGTCTGAAACAGTTAAGGTTTATTATCATGTTGGCCTGCATGTAAGACAGTTTGAACCACTTTTAGGAGACTAGAAATACATACTGGCAAATACATAGTTGATAATGAAACCTACTGGATCAAAAAGAGTACTGATGCACTGGAACAGGGAGGTGGTAGAGTGGAAACACCACTGCTTCAGCTTTATTTTGCAAAGAGTCCTTATGTTGCAGTTGAAAATCTTTACTCAATATAAGCTGACAAAGCTAAAAGCAAAGAGAATAGAAGCTAGTACCGATAATAACATTAATTCATATCCAATCTTTTATTTTAAGATGCTACTTAACCTGAATGGCCACACTGTAACCTAACCTCCCTATCATGATTTAGCACTATGAACTTCTGTTAAGTTAAATAAATCACCTGCAGAGCTGTAAATATTAATGAAGTATTGGGAAGAGACAGGGGCTCTGAGCTGTGTTACTTGGCTTGCTGCTATCAATATTAATGAGGTCTTGTGAGTGGTTCCTTTGGTGACGAGTCATGTTGCCAGGTGTAAACCTATAAATATTAATGATGCGGACAAAGCAATCTATTTGCTTGTGAACTATGCTCTTCTCCAAGCAAGCAGATATATTACATCCCCCACTGTTTTCATGTGGCTTATGCAACAGCCTCAGCCTCCACTGTTGCTCCATTGACAGCAACATGGTGTTTTGACAAACACATCCACCCAATGTGCACAAGGTGGTTCAATTTTGGAGTTCTGTACAGAGCCCTGTATGCCAAGGCCTGTCTCCATCCCACTATCTGTGTTGCATTCCAGGGCCTTCAGATGAGGACGTATCTGACAAAGCTGCACATTTTGTATAAGCAATGCAGATGGTCGCACTTATGTTTAACTTTTCTTGTTCCTCCTCACTGTAAAACTTTGTTTTCAGTTATTCTCAGTTTTCCCAAAGTTTTCTGGTATCTCTGTTCCCAACCCAAGATGTACCTGGAAAGATATGGTATCACTCCACCTGATCTGTCCTTGTGATGCTGTGCTCTTTGTCCCATGAGGCAGCAGAGGTTTCTCAGTTTTCCTTTCCCCACTCAGGGCTTATCTCTGCTTGTACTCAAGGTAAACTGTGATTCTCCATCTGTTATCACAGGATTTGGGGGTGGCAAGGTTGGAAATATTAAGTATACTGCTGGCATGAGCTGGTAATATAAGAACTAATACTCCAAGGTAACTGTGTTGGGAATTTCCTTCAGCTTCTATGTTTCTATGACCAATAAGGCTGAGGGGCTTTCAAAATGCCTGGAAATGGACATCAGTTTCACACTTAATACAGGGTTGAGTTCTTTGTTGTTGATAGTGCTTTTGTTTTGAGAGGAACATGTTCCTAAGAATGAAATTTCTCCAAGAGAAGTCAGTTTGAGGAAGAGAACTTAATTATGGGAAGAATGGTAGAGGGACAAGAAACATTAAAAGGAATACTGGGGTTGAAAAAGCACAAAGGTATTGCTGCCTTTGTCAGAAATCAGAAATCAATTATTTGAGATTTCAGTTCCCTTGCAAAGCTTCATTCGGGAATCCAGGTTATTCCTACATCTTCAGTAGGGAGCACTAGTTGGAACTGGGTATTTTTATATGGATTCCAGACATTACTCATATCTTTATTTCAGCCTCAGTAAAGCCTATACTTTCTGCAACAAGCAATCATAAAACTACTCTGTTGGTTCTGAAAGTATCTTTTTTCATGCCTTTCCTCTCCTTTTTAATTTATGATCATTTTTCAGCATTTCTATTCAAAAGAAGAGGCTTGGGACAATGACTGTCACTGTTTGTAACTGATAGTACCAATAACATTCTTTCCTCAATAGAGAAAACAGAGTGTGAAAAAGAATGTAAGACAGTCCTTACTGGACTTCCTTCTTTCTTCCAGAGTTACAAAGCACAGTGGTAATGGACCCATCAGTATTCCAAAACCTGTTAACAAAATCAATGTTTTTGAGGACTTCTTTTTGATATGTAAGTAGAAAATCATCAAGAGTCTCCTGTTTCAAGACACTGCAGAAACTAGCCTCTAACAGTACCTTGATGTTGCTTGAGAAACGTCAGTTCAGCCAGATTTAACTTTCTGAAAAAGACTTTGGATCATAGATGGAAAATTCTTAGGTTGCATAATATTCTGGTTCTAAACCAATATTGGTTCTAAACCAAGCAAAGTTTATTGTTTTTTAAAAGATTTTCTGCTTCTATGAGGGTAAAACATGGAGTAATCTTGCTGAAACATTAAGGCCTAAACATGCATTAGTGTCTGGCTCTCCATGCCTGCTCAAAATAGGCACTGGAGCAGTTTGCCCAGAGCAACTGGGGATCCTGTAAGCTATTCTATCATTCTATAATTCCTAAAACATCTTCTAATTCCCATTTGCTTTTCCATTAAGGTTTAGTTTCTATTGGAACCTTCAGATTATGAGGTTTTCCCATTCCAAATATCACTAGTCTTGTTCTCCTTGTCCTTTTGCTCAGTGGTAGTCATCTCCACATAAGTAAATTCACCCTCATAGTGAGGCCTCACACACATATCTGCTTGCTTCATTCCCTATATTTCAATTCTCCCTTTCAGAGAAACATCTCAACCAAACATGCTGTACTTCATCACTTTAGAACTACATTGCACTGAACAAAACTATGTTCAGTGGGTATTAAAACACTTGCACAACTTAACTTCCAAGAGTTGAAAAAATTCTTCTAGATTTTATCTAACCTTTATGTTATGCCTAATGTGATTATGGCTAATACAGCTCTCTGCATATTATAACCATTAATCATTATTTGCACACTGCTCATTTCTGTGGAGATACAATCTTCCATAAAAGAAAAATAGAACACAAAAGTGTTTGCATTTTTTAGCATCTATTTACCAATAAAAGAGAGGATTTTTCTCTACCTGACTAGGCAAATTACCCACCAGGCAAGTATGCATATGAATTTCCTACTGCTAAAGTAATTAGTCTAATTTAATTAGGTTGAAACCTGACCTAGGGATGTTCTCATCATTTTATCTGGATGACTAAAACTATTTACGGTGGAAAATATGAATGACAAATTACTAATATTTTAATTCTTACAGAAATATAAGTCTTCCAGACTTATAAGTATGTATGTGCTTATAAATGTATACTTACAAGTGTAAGTCCTTCAGGCTAGCTGTAGAAGACCCATCCCCAGTAATTCTCTTGGATCAAAAGCCTGCTTGCAGAAAGGAAAGTGAAGAACCACAAACGCATTTAAATGAAAAATAGTACACTGTTCTGTCTAGGGCTTCCAGCTGTTCTCATCTGCGCTATTGATGGTGGCTTATCTTACAGGATGTACAGATGCTACATGTTCCCAGGATAGTACTTGGACCATAAGCATCCTTCCGAGAAGGCACTGCACTGATCACCTCTCCAAAAGACTGCAAGGACAATGTGCCACTTAGAAAAGTGGGATAAAGCATTTGAATACTGAGATGCAAAAATGGATGTCTTCCCTCTACTGTGTAAGGAAGAGCAGTTACCATCTCTGACTGATGCCTTCTGTAAAATCTTTTTTTTTCGGTGTGAATAAGTTAGTTTGAAGAAGCTTTTTTTTTTTGTAAACAGCATAAAATATCAATAAATATATGCTACTGTACTGTAACAAATGCAATACAAATAGTATGTAAAATAAATGGAAGGCATTTTGTGGAAAAAATAACTCAATACCTAGAACATCACAGTGGATAGTAGAGAGTACTCAAATGGAGAGAAATGGTATCAACAACACTTCTGAACACCACTTCCCCTCCCACTAAACTCACATCTCTGAGATTTTCTGAGCCAAGGGATGTCCTTGCAATTTATAGCCCTCACTGGATTTTTCTCCCAATTGAATGCAATCAGCATGGCTTGTTGCGAACTCAAGAAATGCATTTAGCATCCTGGGGAAGGAGTTCTACAACTCCTGTGTTGTGTACCTCTTGGAAAACCTTCCTCCTATTACGGTGTCTTATAATATCAGCTTCTTGGACTTGGAAAACTGGTGAATGAACAGGCCATATCCATCTCTGCACAGCACATCATGATTATCTCCCCTTCAGTCAGCTCACACAGCCCAAAGGATGATCAGAGCCTCTCCTGCCAACTGCGTGGTGAGGCAAAGTCTCTGTGCATGTTCCTTGGGCACTTGGGCACCACAATGCAAAAAGGATATAACACTATCAGTGAGAGTCCAAATGAAGGGTACAAAGATGGAGAAGAGTTTGGAGGGGAAGACGAATGAGGGGCAGATGAGGTCCCGTGGTTTGCCCAGCCCAGAGCTGGGAGTAGCCCTCATGGAGGCTGCAGCTGCTCACAGGGAGCGGAGGGGCAGCGCTGAGCTCTGCTCTGTGACAGCGACAGGGCCCGAGGGAACGGCGTGGAGCTGTGTCAGGGGAGGGGCAGCTGGGGGTCAGGGAAAGGGTCTGCACCAGAAAGTGGTGGGCATGGAACGGGCTGCACAGGGCAGTGGTCATGACACTGAGCTTGCCAGAGTTCTAGAAGCGTCTGGACAAGCTCTCTGTTATATGGTCTGATTTTGGGGTGGTCCTGCATAGAGCCAGGAGCTGGACTGGATGGTCCTTGTATGTCCCTTCCAACTCAGGATATTCTGTGATTCTATGATGCTATGAGCAGGTTAAAAGTAGAATTTTGTTTCCTTAAGATCTATATAGTTTTCCACAGCCCTACTCTGTGGCTTTTTCTCCAGTGGAGAACAGCAGTTTCAGTCTTTTTGTTTTAAAAAGCCAAGTGTTTTTCTGAAGTTTGAGGAAAATCTTTTAGAGGTCAATGCATTTGTCATACTTCGATGGAACAGAGACTGCCATGCTGAAAAATGTGTGCAGTGAGCTTAAGACTGACAGACAGCATGGTGGTAGAAGCCTTGTTTTCTAGGAAGCCAAGCTAAAACCTTCATTGAATTAATCAATTATTACTCATTCCAAATCACATTTTTATGTGATCTCTTCTTCTATGAGCAGAAAGGGATATTAGGGGCGCAAATCCTTTATTCACTGACAAGATAACAGGCCTGCTAACATAAAAGCATTTTTATTTTACATATGAAAAGTAAGCCTTTTAACCGATTTAATAAGAAAGCATTTATCTTCTTTTTCTTCTACTGTTTTAGTGTTTCAAAAGCTGAGAAATCATGAATTAATTAGAGAATGTGTTAGTTAGTAAATTAATTTTCCTGCATATAATTGTATCTCAAAATATCGGTGCTGATCCAAAGAAAATGAAATTCTACAGATAAAACATTAATATGGATGGGATAATTAAATCAAATGAAAAGACCGATTATTTGGCAGTAGCAGAGGCAGAGGAAGGGGAAAAAAGACCTGCCTGACCCCAAACTTAAATCCTCTTGGTGACCCGTCTTTGACAAAAGACTTAAATCCTCTTGGGCCCATCTTTGACCAAAAAAAAAATAATGTTATGGAGCTTACTAGCACAATGTAGGCTATCCTAATAGTGTAGCACATTTCTGCTTTCGTCTTTCCAAACACAATTTGATGGCTTGAATCCAAAAAAGTTTGCTTAATGCCTGTGTGTTCATTATATAAATACTCTCAGCTGTGAGTTTCCATATCCTTCCTGTTATTCCAGTCAAAGCAAAGCAACTCAGTTGCTGTTGGACTGTGTGGAAGCAATTGGTTTTTCTTGTCCCATGGCACAATTCCTGTCAATCAACTCCTGTTCTTGGTTGTGACAGAGTTTAAAAACTTATTACAGAGGATGTTTTTCCTTCTTTGCAGTGACTGCAGTTATTTGAGACACAGTGATGACACTGACATCTTTGAAACTGTGTGTGGCTCAGTACTGCAAGGAAGACGTTTTAGGAACAGCAAATGCAGCTTTGGACATCAGTTAACTTTCTTTACCACTTTGGACATCAGTTAACTTTCTTCACCAAGTCAGATTGTTTAAGTAAAAAAAAAACCACACAACCTTTAACATATTTTCTGTTTCTACTGTATTGTTTTACAATGTCCTACTGCAGCAAATAAAACAAGGTGCACTTAGCTAACATGGCATGCTGCTTAAAATTTCAAGTCTCTCTCTTTTTTTTAATCTTTTACTTACTCTCTACTCAAACAAAACCTTCCTAAAGAGAATATCCACCAGATTCTGTTTGTATGAATGATGGATGGCCCATGCCACTGCTTCAAAGAAATATAAAAACATCTCTCACAAGACTGCCACAGATAAGATGTGTTCCTCTTAGATTAAAAGCAGGGTTTCTAACATAATGATGTAATATATGAATGTATGGAGAAGCACTAGTTTTCTACCAAAAACAAACGGGACATCAGAACTTACTGTTTACTCTGCTATAAATACAATTTGGAGCTTGTTTCTCCTTCCAGAAACCTTGCCATCCTATTTTGCAAGTCTAAGGGTAAATTGGCCAGGCACCAGAGCATTCAGTAAAAACAGGAATTTGTAATTTTCCTCTTTCAAAAACTGAAGTTGTATTCACTTTCTGGTGTTTGAATGCCATAGGTAACATTAAGATTCGTAGAGTATGATGTCTGGAGCGTTGTTCACTAGAAAGCCCTACATATAACTGATCCTGCAATACAAAAATCTATTATTTTGTTTATATTGAAATCAGCCCAGATAAGAAAGTAAAAAGTGTAAATTATCCCTTGGGACTGGATTACAGCTGTGCCACTGTATCTGTATAGCATTTAATTACAGTAAATATCTTTACCTAGACAACACCTTTGTTACTGGACAGATTTTGGACAGATTCCATATAGTTTAGCAAAACTTAGGTCCCATCACCATCAGGATGTGCAAGGGGAATTACAGGGTGATGCAAATAAGTGCATGTTGAGGGTTATTGGTGGCAGCCCTGTGGCACAGTGTGCATCAGAAGGTGACCCAAGATGCAGACCCTGCATTTCTGCAATAGACACCTCATCCCTCCTACCTGCATTGGGCTGTTCCCACCCTGGAGTGTCCCTGAGCAAAATTAGTTCTAAATGCTCACTCTGTGATACTGCCACTGGAAAAATGAGGATGAGAACAGTGCAGGAAATTTGTATAATGGATCTTGAAGAAAGCAGAGAAGTACTATTGCTCTATGTAATTATAAATATAATAGCTCATTTTTTGAAAGGAAGGGAAAAAAATGATGTATCTGTTATTTTTATATTACCCTACTGCTATATTATATTATTTTCAGACCATCTACAACTTGAATGGAATTACTATGTGATGAATTATACAAATCATGTTTTCTCCTTATGAGCAGAAAAAAAAAAGTCACTGCAACTTGTTCCCTTCCTAGTTGTACTAGCAGCCCTGGACAAGTCTTCCTCATGAACAAATACAGAACAACAGCTCTGATCACCAAAGGTACATTTACACCCTAAGCCGACAGCCCAGTGTGCCCTACCACCTCCTCTGCTCAGGATGCATGGCACTCTTTCTTGAGCTTTTCATGTCCACCAACAATAACCTATCTTTCGCACAAAAGTAGCTTCATTTAAGAAGAGTTTATTGCATCCAGAAACACTGGAAACTCGGGCTCCGCTTATCTTGTAGAGTATTAAGCTAGAGTCCAGCTGCAGACCTATCTCATCTTGGATCACTGCATCATTTTTGTCCAGCCTTGTGTCAGACAGCCCTTCAGCCAGACAGTGGCACTGATGACACGAAAGCATTCACTCTACTGTCACCATGCTAACAGGAACACATGGGGCTATAGTTGCAGCTGAGTAGCAAGAAAACAGGGAATTAGAGACATATTTCCCAAACTTAATGACCACTGATCTCTTCCTGCTCTACCACAGAAGAATTACATGAGGTTATCCTGTCCAGACCCTGCTCAGCACTGTAGTTTCTGATCATGGAACCAATCAAAGCTGAAGCACCTCAAAACTTTTCTCCGGGTCCCAAACTCTACTGCTTCCTTCACACAATTATTACCTCTCACATATAAGTATGAACTGTAGTTCTGCTTTCAGCATGTAGCTAGTTGTGCTTTACTTGCTTCCTCCTTTTCTGCAGTGCCTTGAATAATCTCAAAGGGTGGGTCTCCCTTTCATATTATGGGACTAGTTCAAGTCCTGGTCCTCAGGACTTACTTGCCAGTGACTGAGGACAAGTTTAAGACATGGTTTTATCCATAGGTGTTTTTTTTTTTTTTTAACACTTTGGTGTTCCCTTACCAGCACCATCCTCAAGAAGCCACAAAAGCTTCTTTCAGCTTTCTTCCAGGAAACACTAGGCTTTCTGCATACACAGCTGCATTTGGCTACTTCATGAGGATCTTCATGCTTTATTTCTGTTGCCACCTCCTGGATATCAGGTACAGTTCTTTTTCCACAGGTCTCGGTAGCACATGGGTATTATGGCATTTGCTGAGGTCCTTGTAACACAGAAGAACCAAAATTGCTCGCAGTACCACAGACTCTGTTCTCCATATGCAGCTGCAGCATAAAATTACAGGCTCATCTCTGTTTGAGAGGAGGTAACAGATCATTTTAGGAATTTGACATCAAGGGAATTAAAGTGATGCTTATGCCTTCTCTGGACTGGGAATGCTCTCCTAATCACTTCTCCTACAAAAAGGCACAACAAAATCACTTATTTTGTAAAGCAGGCATAGAAGAAATAAAACACCCTTACAGTTGAAGTAGTGATATCCATGGCAAAATCACTCTATCCCTTAGCTAACGTGTTTACTGACATTTTTTAGAGAAAAGATTTTTGCTTAACTGATGCTTTTTATGATGTACACTTAACTGTCTGTGTAGAGCTTGGCTGTTCATTAATGAAAGAACTGCAATCTAGTCTGCCAAGCCTTTGCTTTCAAAAGTTTGCATAAAAAGTAAGGTACACAGTTTGACTCAGAAAGCAAATGCTGTCACGTTCTCTCTTTCTGAAGCAAAATATCAAGGGGAAAGTATAAATAAGTGGGAAAATACTAATATTTAATGAAATGCTTGAAAACATATGAAAAACAGAATGCATAATGTGTCCTGAGGTACTAGACCTCAGATCTATGAGTAATGTTTTTATCTTTGATGTATCCAAATATATTTCATATGTTTTTCTTCATTTGAAGCATAAAACTTGGAGTAAGCTAATAAAACTTAGGATAATTGTAGCTGGTATTTTTCTGAATTATGTATCTGCACATTAATGTGGAAGAATGTGAATATTTCATGAGCATAAACTATTTTCATTCTAAGATGGGAGTAACCTGTCCACCACTCCAGGTCCCCCCCGATGGGGAATCTGTCTATCACCTATCCGAGGAAACGTTTAAATCCCTACAATGTCCAAATATCCACAGTTAACACTCTCAAAATGTAAAAATGTTGTCTTCTGGAGGTGTCACTTGAATCCTGGCCTCAGAAGTTAGCTGCTTAGGTATTGAAAGAAGTTTGGGCTGTACAAATCTCTGCAATTTCATTCCAACTGGGCCCCCAAGGAAGAGTCTTAACCTTTACTTAGATGTTGACATATTGCTTATAAAGTAAAAATTGGACCCAGAACCACTGTAAAAGGAAAGCCACATAGGCTATGGATCAGAAATAGTTCTGAAGAGGTATGGATACATTTGTGAAGCTTGCAAGTGCTGCAAAGCACAAGATTACCTTTCTATCTAGTTTAATTGACCTGAGTTTTACCTGAAGATTGCTGCTTTCATCTTTTCTCGACTTAAAAAAATTACTCAGCAATATACATTGCCTTTTATGTACTGCCCAGTGAACGCACACCAGTTATGGCAGATTTACATGTAAACTACATCTCAGATTACATAAAATGAGCTGTATTTTTCAGTCATTTTAAACGACTTCAAAAACTCCCCTCAGCCCTGTAACAGAGTGGTTGTAGATCTTCAGTTTTACAGAAGAGCAAATTGCTGATGAGATGCTAGGCAGGTTAGCAGAGATCCATGCTTTCTTCTGGGGAGAAAGGGACAGGGAGGTGATTGTCCCTCTTTACTTTGCCCTTGTGAGGCCCCATCTGGAGGACTGTGGCCAGGTCTGGAGCCCCCAGTACAAGAAAGATGGAGAGCTGTTGGAGAGGGTCCAGAGGAGGGCCACGGAGATGATCAGAGGGCTGGAGCACCTGCCCTCCAAAGACAGGTTGAGAGAGCCTGGAGAAAAGAAGGCTGCGGGGTGACCTAGTTGCAGCCTTTCAGTACCTAAAGGGAGCCTATAAGCAGAAGGGGAGTCATCTCTTTGAAAGGGTAGATAACAGCAGGACAAGGGGAATGGTTTTAAATTGAGGGGGGAAAGATTTAGGTTGGATGTCAGGGGGAAGGTCTTTACGCAGAGAGTGGTGAGGTGCTGGAACAGGCTGCCCAGAGAGGTTGTGGATGCCCCGTTCCTGGAGGTGTTCAAGGCCAGCTTGGATGGGGCCCTGGGCAACCTGGTCTAGTATTAACTGGTCTAGTCTTAAATGTGGAGGTTGGTGGCCCTCCATGTGGCAGGGGGTTGGAGATTCATGATCCTTGAGATCCCTTTCAACGCGGGCCATTCTGTGTGATTCTTTGATACTGACCAATCCTGGGTGGTCTCTTTGATTGTGAGTTGGATGTTTGAATTCCATTTTCAAGCATTTCGTTCTTCTTGGCTTTAGAGAAGGAGAAACCTGAATTGCATTCCTTCAAGTGCTCAGATAAGCAGCTAATACTTAAGTATTGCACTTCTTGGTTTTTAATATACTTAAATTCTAAAAAAATTTAGTAATTTTGTATGAAAGTATCTGAAGTATTGAATATTTCTCCAATTTGGAATATATGTGATGCACATGTTATGGTTCTGTTCTTTGGAAGCAAACAGCATGCTACCTGTGCTACATTTTAATAGCCATTCCTTCCTCACATTTTTGGCTGCCGAGGAGCAATACTGCTTGCAGCATGCAGAGCCCATACACCCAGCTACATGTGCAGCTGTGGGAGCAGAAAGCCAGGCAGAATTGCAAGTTGGCAGGTTACATGGGAGCTAGTAGAGCTGCAAACTTCTTTATCATTTCTGTTTGATTTCATTATTCTGGATGTCCTGGAAAAAATCAGCTTTCTGGGAAACCACTCAGGGAGCTCTTTAATGATTAATACAAACTTCCAGAAAATATTTGCATGCACATACTAGAATGCATCCATGAGAATACAGGCACTGAGACAGAGCACAGACAGTAAGGGCCAGCCTTTAATGTGATAAGTCCTGATGCATCTTCTGGTTAGCTAAAATACAGTAATTTTGCCTTATCTGGATAATGCTATGAAGACAGATAAAAGCCACTTCTTATTGCTGCAATCAAGTGAAAAGGGGAAAAATCCAGCAGAAAGGAAGATGCCTGCTCATACACATGCACTGTTTATGGGTAATGCTGGTTTGAGGGCAGGGGGCCGTAGACCTGGTAGTTGCATTCCTCTACTGTGTGAAACCTGAAAGGATGAAAACTTAGCTTCTAGCCAAGTGATGACCTGGTCGCATTTGCACTTATGAATACCTAGGAGCTTGATTTTGTCAACTTCTTAGTTTAACAATTCCTTATTTTGCACCTCAAACTTAGTAAAGTCATATAGTTGAATTGGACTGGAACTGGCAAGAGTATGAGACTGGTGCAGGGATCTCATTTCAGATGAATAAAAGTCTGGGAGCTGTGGGCTTTCCCAAAGACGCGAGTACTTCCAGATTAACACTGCATTTACCCTTGTCCATTGGTCTCTGGAGGAGGAATGTGAGAGCCAAGCTACAGCACTACAGCAAGTGCAGTGCGCATACATGGACAGGAAGGGTGAGGAAAATAGCTTGTGGAGGGCTTAGGACAACAGCCCAATTGCAGTTTTAGGCCAGAAGGGACTGTTCAGTGATGTTTTCTCTGGATAATGTGTGGTTCCACTGTTTTGAGCCTCACACCTTGGGTTTGTCTGATGTGTATCAGATGTGGGTCAGGAGGGACAACAGCTTGGAAACATGCTTCCAGCAATGTGACAGAAGAGCACAACAATTCCCAGCTGGTGCCTTGAATACAAGTGGGGGAGGTTCTGAAGAGAGACTACCTTTTGTGAATACATCAGGCTTTGCAGCCGTTGATACGGTTATATTTGAGAAGAAGCCAGTTCCCCATCAGCTATAAGATGATCATCTGCTCCAAAGTGAAACTGCCCTGAGGTTGAACAATCAATCCCCTTAGGACACACCTTGGGGCTGGGCTCAGCTTCCTTTTCCCTCCCCTCTCTCAGTGCCCACTGTGCTGTAGAGACCAGCATCCAGAGCCAGGAGAGCCCAGCCACGGGCCCAAAGGCAGAACGTGGCATCCCCCTCCTCAGGCCCAGCCATAGATGTATGATCCTCCTGCCCCATCCTTCTTTCAAAAAGAACTCTAGAAGAAAGAGATGGATATTATCTATGTGGAAAGCTCATTGTGTCAGTGACTGGGCATCAAGCAGTGGGGTCTGTAGGGAGGGAGAAAACTTCTTTGATTTCCTTGGGCATGGTGGATGGCTCCAAGGCTTACTGAAGGATGGCCTCCCTCCTCCTCTTTCTGCCAATGGAAGTTGAGCTCCCAACTTGTTAAAATGCTTTCATTACATGTGGCAAGGTTTTAAAATTGCTGAGAAATCAGCATGGCATAAGTGCAAAAGAGCCACAGTGAGACAATGAAACCACACAGATGAAATAAACTCATGTACAACATGATGAAAAATTCTCAGGTTTCCATAGCATCCAACAGCAACATGGTCACCTTCCTCCTTAGGAGACACTTGAATTGTAGCACCAATAACCCTTCTTTGGTTAGGCAGCAACTTTTGTAAAACTTCTGCCTAATAAACAGTGCCCATAAACCCATTTCACGCTTTATTTTTCCAGCTGAATGATTTGGTAGGAAGTGGCCTACTTAAAAAGGATGTTGTCACTGACATGAGCTTAGAACTTCAGAGTTTAAGAAAAATAAATGTAATATAAAGTTGAAAATTGGAAGAGAATACGGCCAAGCCATAGAAATATATTTTACTTTCAGTGATGATCAAAGCTGCAAGAAAGAACGTCCTTGCTATTTTCTCTGTTTCTCTACCTTTCTTTTCCCTCTTTCCTTGAGTATCTGAACTTCTTAGATCTCCCACGTATTTCCCCCTTGGGCAATTTCTTTTTCCTTATTTCACTTCTATCTCACCATATACAATGCCACCTTAAAAACCAAGTTCACAGATGTTTGTTCCAGGAATGCCAGATTATTTTTACAAGTTTATAAAACACAGAATCATAGAATCACCCAAGTTGGAAAAGACTTCCAAGATCATCCAGTCCAACCGTCCAGCTACCACCATTAGTTCCCACTACTACACTGTGTACCTCAATACAACATCTAAATGTTTCTTGAACACATCCACCACCTTACTGGGCAGCCAATTCTAGAACCTGACCACTCACTCTTTCAGAGAATAAATTTTTCCTAACATCCAACCTCAGTCTCCCCTGGCACAACTTGAGGCCATTCCCTCTAGTCCTATCGCTAGTTACATGGGAGAAGAGGCCAACCCCCACCTCATCATAGCCTCCCTTCAGGTAGTTGTAGAGAGCGATAAGGTTGCTGCACAGACTTTGATACATGGGTTAAGAATTCAGAAGGAAGTCTTATAAAAATTGTAAAGTAAACAAAAAGCAGGAAAGTCATAAATAAAATCATTGAGGACTTCAAAGGCTTGTGAAGATGTGGTGAAATTCTGTTGGCATACCAGGAAGGAAAGAGTGAGACGCACCAAATGCAAACAAGGAAGAAAATAGTGTTATCAATTTGTGAAAGCTCTTTGACATAGCTATTACAAAACTATTAGTTGTAGGAAGATCAGATCATTTAAATTTTAGCCTTTTACCCTTGTAAATCTTTTTAAAATGTGCAGTGTTTCTGAGAAAAAATATTAGTATTCACTGGCATTGCAGCTACATAACTTATCTTGTTTCTAACAGGAGGCATAAAAGGGACGGACTTGTGAGTATTTGATCCCAAGTTGAACAACTATTTAAATGAACCACAGATTGTACCAGAGATGAGCAGCATTCTTCCTCTTCTGCTGTTGCAATGAACACTGGAAGCTGTGGGGATCAGCAGGAGGACTCAATTCCAAAGAAGCCAGGTACTCAGCGTGCTGATGACAGGTTCTGCTGGCAAAATCAGATAGTCACTTGGGTGTTGAAAGCAGGCCAAAAGGATTGGTTTTGATGACCCATCTGCAAAATTTCTTCAGACCAAGGCAAGTTTTGCAGAGCTCTCTGAGAGAAGATTGTTCTTCCTGCAGAAAAGCTTTACTGAAGGTGTGCTGGGGCTAGATTAAAAATTGACTTTTTATTTTCAGCTGCTGAAGAAGTAAGCTTAAACCTTCCCTTTCTCCTCACAGGTCACTGTGAAGTAGTTTTCATGTAAGCTTGGACAATCAAAGCAAAAAGCCTTAGAGCAAGATCTCCAGACTCAGAAGGTTTCATTTGTATCAAATAAACTGATTTATAAATATACTTGTAATCCAATAAGCATTCAGGAGACAAACAGAGTCTCTGTTTGCTACAGAACAAAGCAATGTCAGCAGTTTTCTGCCAAGAGTGATGAACTTGGTTAATTTAAGCATCTGCTTCTTGGCTGCTCTATCTATGTCCTTTGCATTGTGATGGGAATTCACACTTCAGCTTCTCTGGTTGAGCTCAGACCTGTGATGCTTATAATATGCCTGAGCTTCCATGAGTAATCTGTGCCACATCTTGTGTTATGGTAAATGTGGAAAAAAGCACACTTAGATTCATGGTTTGTAGAGACAGATGTTGTCTTTGTGAAGTGAATGCCATTCTGTATTTGCTATTAAAATGTGTTGTTAGAATGGCATTCACTTGTTGGCTTAATGAACAAAAACCAGCAAACATAATGTCTTCCATGCTCCTAATCAAAACTGTTTGGAGAATGACGGTAAGGCTTGTCAGAGGAGCTGCAAGTCCAGATCTTATTTTTTTCCCTCAGACTAAATGAAGACAGATGTAGGAACACTTCCATCTTGGCAGTTGCTCAGCCCTGCCATCAATAGAGGAGCAGGCATCCATGGGCAGTTGGACAGCCACCCTCCTGTTCCTCCTCACCAGCTGCTCCACAGCTCCTGCTGCATTCCATGCTGAGGTGGCTTTGCTGCTCTCCCTCTGAGCTCCAAATGGCTGAGGGTAAATGTTTTTTCTCTTCCAAGAACACGCACACCCTCTCTCATAAGGAGCTCAGCAGAACTGCATTTATTCCTTTCTCAGTTGATCACCTATTGAGCTACTAGGTTAAGAGATAGCTTTGAAACACACCACGTACATGGTATGTTTACAGTCAGTATCTTAACACCCTGCCATTTATTTATTTCAGCTGGTCCAATCCGTTTACCTGACATAGCACGGACAATGTGGGCCTTGGATCAGAGTTAATGAAGCTCTCTACGTAAGAAGCAATTGGCACTGATGGCTTGGCAGGGCACAGAGCAGAGATAGGAGTGTGAAAGACAGGGATCAGGAGAGTGGGAACATCATTGCCTTTTCTTTTCAGAATTAGAACAAAAGACCAATATTGGCATTTCCAGCACTTGCCAGATGATTACGTGTAAGATCAGCTTTTCTTCCTTCTGTACCTGCCCAGAAAAAGGCATTCTGTGGCACAGAGATCTCACTGCTCCACTTTACCTGTCTGTGAACACTGTGTAATTGGCCCTGTATTGTCTGATTTCACAAGCAGTAGAATTTCTCACTCTCTTCATGGATGGAGAGAGAGAAACAGAGATGCATAATTATCACATATGCTTTGCATGCATTAGTACATTCAGGCATATGCTGTGGAAATGTAAGCCTTCATTAAAAGAAAACAAGCCAACAAAATTGTCATGTGAAATTTAAGTACAGGTGAAAGTAATTCACTAAGCTGGCTACAGTTGATTAGAAAATCAGACTGTTGTGAGCTCTGCTGATTTTTCCAAAGCCACTTTGATGCTTTGCCAATAAATAATCTTATAGTGTCAAAATCCATCACTACGTTACAAAGACACTGCATCTGTGATCAAAATCATTCTGTTTCCCCTGGAGACATATATCTATGAAAAATTTAAGAGGTCATCAGTCACGGTCTCTTTCCAATATGTAGAAAGTTACAGCTCTGGGTAAGAATGTTTCTGTTCTTGTCACAACAGAAATCAGTCTGATCTATTAAAAAAACTGCATCACTATGCTTAGTAGAATGCATCTCATCCCTTGTTTTTGAAGTTATATAAAATAGCTGTTCTATGGCTCGCTCTGTTACTTTCAGACGCCTCATAAAGGGATGAAAAGAGATGTCAATACAAATGAGACTTAGGCACCAGGTTTAAGTATCTAGCACATTATTATATTGCGTAAAAACTTGGGAGAACAATGTCAGATGCATTCATCTTAGCTCAAGTGCTCTGAAATTTTATGTCCTTGAACAATTCAGATTTGCATTATGCTCAAAATCTTTCATGGCTACATTTAATTCGCTGTTTTCCCAGCGTACATTAGCTATTTGTTGATGGTACAAGAATCACTTGATAATAGAGCAGCAGCTATTGTGTCTTATCATTAACTACTGGACTTTTTACTGGAAACCAAATCATCATCATAAAATTCAAATAAACATTTCACAAAGATCATTGTGGAGGATGTATTATATTAAACCCATCTGAAAAGAAATTCTCTGAGGTGTGTTTCATAGGCACTTGCTTCCCAATTTTTTCCATTAGTGTCAAGATTCAAGCCACAGCAAGAGCCTTTAAGCTGGTTCCTCAGCTCAATTAGGAAAATGTCTGGATAATAACTCCAATGGTGCCTTTCTCTGTCACTTCCATGGGAAATTTTGATCACTCTTTGGCTTATCACGAGTCTAATGATTTCCTGATTAATGAACAGAAGTCTTTGTGTTGGCTGATAGACATCTCACAGTCTAAATGCACCAGAGGATGGGATCTGTGCAGTGAGGATGGGGTGGACATTCAATGCAGATGCCTTGTGCCCACACACAATCTCACATATTTATTTGCAATGTGACACATAAATATTAACTCACTAACATTGTGAGAAGACATTTGCTTTTGTTTCTGTTGCAGAAGCAGGTTTTTTTTGCAGACTTGAGGTCATTTTACTATGTTCTGAGGCATACGTAGGGCAGGGAGCAGGTAGCAGCCCCAGCTGCTCCAAAGTTGAAATGTGGCCCTTCCTGCCCTACCTCCTACTGCCCCTCAGTTGAGAAAAATCAACTTGGAAACTCTCTCTAGGAATCAGTTTTCATCATTAGCCATGAAATATGCTCACTTTCTGAAAAGCCCATAGTGTATTGTCCAGGTACTGCAGGTCAAAGAAAGATTAAGCAGTCAATTTGTTTTAGAAACAGAAAGAGAAAAGTGAGCTTGACCTATTAGTCATTTCTCCACTCCCATCCAAACTATCAGATGAGTCTGATATAAAGTGCTTGAATTCATTAACATTTCTGAAGAATAGAGGAGACTGAAATGCATTCCTTTTAATTTTCCATCTCTTGCTGTCTCTGAAGAAGGAAAATCCTTGTAATTTCATAGGTGAAGCTATGGTTACATCCGTTTTGATGAACCACTGGATTACAGAACAGAGAGAACTTGCCAGTTCAAACATGTTATACTGAACATAGCTCAGACTCCTGACTGATAGAATTGACTTCAGAGGAAGCTGGGAGCTCCTGCTACTTCTGTAAAACAGGTTTTCAAGAAGAGTGTAGATGTGGCACAGAGGGATGTGGGTTAGTGGACATGGTGGATGGTTGGACTCAATGATCTTGGTGGTCTTTTACAACTTCAATGATTCTGTGACACTCACAGGATTGCCAAATCTAGTGTGATATAGCTGACCTCTTGGTCTGTGGTCATTACGTTAAACAGAAACAGCATAAGGAAAGAACAGAACAAAACAATTTTCCACCAACTCTCTTCAAAGTTCACCTATTAAGGAGAACACTGCAAAGCTGCAACAAGAGAATCTGATAGTTTGGGTTCCCCAGCGTTGCTGAAGTGTCATTTTAGTCATTTGATGACAGGCAGAAGGATGAGCACTCACACTGCCCGTGCTGGGGGTGCCAGCAGAGGTGCCCAGCAGGGGCTTGGAGTGCATATGGTCCCTGGTCTGCTCCAGGGAAAAATTTCTTGTGAGAAAGAGTATTGAAGCAGTGGAACAAGATGCCCAGGGAGGTGGTGGAGTCATCATCCCCAGGGATGTTTAACAACCATGCAGATGTGGCACTCAGAGACATGATTAGTGGGTATGGTGGAGATGGGCTGGAGGTGGACAAGATGATGTCTGTGGTCTTATCCAACCTTAATGATTCTATGATTATATGTTTCTCAGCTACTGTGTCGGGCAGCCCCTGTTGGCTATGGAGGAGCTGCATCCTTCCCCCCTGATGTGCTGAGTCCTGGGGGCATCCCCAGTGTTGGGAAGAGGCTAATGCCAGGCTGTGTTTTGGGAAATACTTTGGGAACTGGGGAGTGTTTCTGTTGAACAGGGAGGCCTAGAGTTTGTCACACCTTTATTTAGTAGATGAATTGCGGGGTCCCCAGTTGCTCCACGGTTACCTCCCAATTAACTGTCCCTGAAGAGGCGGTTTAGCACCTCAGCGGGAGCACCTTGCAGCAAGCAGAGGGACAGTACCAGGGAGCTGATTTCAGCATCCGAGAGATGTTTTCTTGCTCAGAAGCGCTGTAAGCTCCTGACAAGCCGCACAGAGCGCCCGATGCTGTGCTATGGGATAGCCGCAGGTAGGCAGCCCATCCTGGAGAGGCAGGGAAACCGTTTGTCCCATCAGAGCAGCCAGAACCTGCGCACTGCTCCGTGCCCGTATCCCCGCGGCGCCGGCGGCAGCCCGGACCTGCAGTGGGGTGGCCGCGGAGATCCGCGCGTCCCATCCCTGCCCGCTGCTCGCCCTCCTTCAGCGGATGTGCGGAGCGGCTCTCCCGTCGGAACGGGCTGAGGGGGAAGAGAAAAGCGGTGCCCTCTCCCTGTACCCGCTCCCTATGCCCGCAGCCCGCTCCCTATATCCCCGGCTCCGGCCGGCCGGGGGGAGCGGCCCCGGCAGCCCCGGGAGGCGCGGCGGGAGCTGGAGGCGGGGGCTGCCGGCCGGGGCGGGGGCTGACGCGGGGCTGGGATGATAAAAGCGGGGGTAATTGCATTTAGGCAAATGAGGCAGCCTCGGCCCTCCCCGTCGCCAGGTCTATAAAGTGCGGAGCGCTCCCGCGGGCGGCCAATGCGCGGCGAGCAGCGCCCGGCTCCCGCTGCGAACGGTGCGTGTCTGTCCGTTCGTTCGTCCGTCTGTCAGTGTGCGCCTGCAGGCGTGAGGGTGCGTGTCTGTGTGCTTGTGGGGGTACATGCTTGTGGACTTCTATGGGTGTATGTCTGTACGATGTGTGGGGCTGTGTAGGAGAGTGCCTGTGTGTGCCTGTGTGTCCACACCCGTGCGCTGCATGTGCAAGCCTATTTTGGGGTGTATATGGTGGTGTGTGTGAGCATCCCTGGACAGAATGTGTGTGGAGAGCTGTGTGTGTGCAGCTCAGGAGAGTCACAGGTGAGCTTATAACTAGACCTACATGTACTTGGGTAAGTGTGCATATATGTGAGGGTGTATTCAGATGCACACACATCTGTATGTGAAGGTGTGTGCCCATGTAGCTCTGTGCTTTGGTCTGAGAATGGATGCACCTTGATGTGTTTCTGCGTGCTGTGGTGCCCAATTGCAGGGTGTATGCACATCCAGGGCAGCAGGCGTGTGTCTGTGTGTGTGATCTGTCCCTGAGTGTGTACGTGTGTAGGTGTGCAGGATACCCTGCAGGTGCTTACCCTGCACCCCACAGGACGTCAAGGCGGCCATGAGGCTCCCGCTGGCTTTCACCGTGCTGCTGCTGGTCTCGGCACAGGCACTGGCTGATGAGGTGGCAGCTCCCGATGACCTCAGCTACTGGGCAGACTGGGCCGACGGTGAGCAGAAGGTGAGCGCTGAGGCTGAGGGCTGGGTGGGTGCTGGGGGTGCTGGGGCTGCGCTGAGTGCCACGCTGTCACCCCGCAGGAGGAGCTGCCGCTTCCCCTGGAGCACTTTCTGCAGAGGATGGCAAGGAGACCCCGGCCCCAGCAGTTCTTTGGCCTCATGGGCAAGCGGGATGCGGGTGAGCCATACAGGGCACCCCTGCATGCTTTGCCAGCATTCACTCGCACTCCAAAGAGGTCCCCTTCCCTTCTCACATTTTATGTTTTTCTCCAGAGTTTTCTTGTTGCTTGTTCAAGCTTAGTATAAGATAAACCCCCTATCAGAAAGGAATGGGCTTCATGTTAAACTGCTGAGTACACACCAGTAAGGAGTATGTAGGCATCTCTGTTGGAAGCAGCTGCATGCACAGCTCCCTGAGCTGAGAGCTGCTCAGAGCCACCTTGCAGTGCATGGGTCTCTCTGACACAGATTTTGTTGTCTCTTCAAAGAGAAATGCAATTGTAAACATCATCTTAATTTTCCTTAAGTCTCTGGAGCGTGCTTGGTGTAGTTTCTGTATTATTTGATGCTTTAAAATAATGCAGTAAAATCATATATGTTTGCCTGTTTGTGGTTTTTTTTTCTTTTTTTTTTTTTCAACTACTCTTCCTTTTTTTTTCTTTCCTTTCTCCTCCAACCAGGATATGGCCAGATCTCCCACAAAAGTAAGTTAAAAAAAAATGTAAATAATTTAAATACTTATGCAAAGATACTCTGATGGAGAACGGCGCGTTTCAGGGTGCAGGTGTGGCTGAATTTAGCTGAGGAATGGCAGCATCAGAGGTGGATCACTGCTCCACCCCCCGGTCATGTCTCAAACCTGTACCCAATATGAGCTGCCACTCGCTGTGAGGTTTCAATCCACATTAAAGTGAGGATGCTGCAGCTCTTAATTTCTCAGGGGGCTCTGTAAACCTTTCTCAGAGGCGAGGCAGGCTTGCTGCCAGGCTCAGAGAGGAACAATTAAGACAGCAAACTCTGGAAGATTAGAATTGTGTATTCCCAAATCCCTGAGAATGATTCCAGGGATAAGTGAGATGCCGTGAGGTGCTCCCTGTGCTGCCTTGGGTGTGAGTCAGCCCCACTCTCAGGGCTGGTTGCATTTGCCCTACAAACAAGAGCAGCCAACACGAGCAATGTGCATTCCTTGCTTTGTGTCTTTGCCACACCGAGTGGGAGGTGGTGTCAGCAGTGTGCTGTATCCTGCCTGTGTACAAGGACAGGTGTATTCTTTATCTGAAGATGCTTAAATAGGATCTTGAAGATCTAATCAGTTTAAAAATTATTTTCTTACTTTGTGAGACCTCCTCTGTCCGCAGAGGTCAATAAGTGCTCTGTTCATCGCTGGATTTTGTCACTGGGTTTATTTATTAGAAGACCAATTAGAGAGTCAAACATCCTGCTAGCTAAAGTAAAAAAAAAAAAACAAAACAACTGCAGCCTTCCGAAGCTGCTTCAGTACCTGCGAGGTCTGAAATCATTCCTCTGGGCCTGTAGATGAAGTAGCCAGGCAAAATTCTTCCCAAAGAGAAATCTCTGCCTCAAAAGTCAGCTTAGAGAAAGAAGAATGGCTCCTTTTCCATTCTTACCTGAACTACAGTTGTTGCCACATCTGATACGTGCCAGAGGCCAAAACTTGGAGTAACTTATCCTCTACAAATCCAGTGGCTTGAGGAGTGCTCAACGGAACAGGAAGGTAATAAATATTCCACAAATAGAGCCTGGCTGTCTGACTTAGACACAGCCAGACAGAATCCCACTGGTTCCATCTCTAGTAAGGCTCTGCCTGGTTGGTGAGGAGGGTTTAACACCTACAAGTAGAGTAGGTGCATCATACAGATGAAAGCTCTGCCAGGACACTGCCTTTGACAAGACTGACCAAAACTGTATTGGGACAGGAGTAAGAATCAGTTATTGGTTGCTGCTTTTCTGTCATATTTAAAAAAAGGAAAAAAGTAATGCATGTCAATCTGAGTCAATAACCAATATTTGTTCTCTGTGCTCTGAGAGTGGCATGAAAAATAACTATGTGAGATGACTGATTTTGAAGTCTGTGTCTTCTTTCCTTGTGAGAATGCATTGTCTTAAGAGCCTATTTAAAATGCATTAAAACACCCTCAAATATATTTTTTCAGGGCATAAAACAGACTCCTTTGTTGGACTTATGGGCAAAAGATCTTTAAGTTCTGGTATGTATGTGACTGAATCAGTACTCTAATACACAGCAGCTTAACTCTGTTGCCTCTGTTCTCTCCCATGGGCTGGTAGAAGAGAGCTCTCTGAGAAGGGACTGGGGCTTTCTGAACCCACATGTGTCAGGGTGCCCCTGGCCCTGCTTCTTGGTGTGGCTGGGCCTGCTGCTGGCTGCCACCAAGCAGGTGAAGTAAGGTGATGGTCCCCAGGGCGCTTCCCTGTCCTTGCCACTGTGTGTTCTTGTCTTCAAGGTGCTGTGACAAGGAAGAGACATTTCACTGATGCATCAGGGAAAAAAAATCAGAGGCTGAAAACATGAACCTATTTCAACTTGCACTTCAATTCCAGGTCCCCCAGATAAAGGGATATTCTCTTTGTCTCTGCAGATTACTGTTCCTCAGATTTGGAGCAGGAGGTGAAAGAGCAGAGCTTTGCAATTGGCAGCATCTAACTCTGCAGGTGGAACTGTTAAACATTCTGGCTTTTAATTTTACCCACGGAATGGAAAAAAACTAAAACAAAACACTTAAATCCTTGAATGAATGCTGTGAATTTCTACTATTTTCTCATAGCCTTCCTCCCTTACAAGTGTGAGCCCTGTAGGTGATTCTGGGCTGCCAAGAGCTCCAGCTCTGCTGTGGGGCTGCAATGAAAAAATCATAAAGCCATAAATGCTTTAAATAAAGCCATCATGAACCATAAAGCATCAGTTAATTCCCTAGTATAGGAATTAAAAAAAAAAAAAAAAAAAAAGGAAAAAAAACCCAAACCCTAATGCCCATTTCATGTCTCTGAAATAGTTTTCTCTGTTTTGTTAAATGGATGATAAAAGTTAAATTACTAGCTGACACCTTGATATTATGTGGATACATGCTGTGATCTATATTCTGCAATTATGGTTGTCAGGAACTTTTATTTTCAATTAATCCCCGTTCAGACTAGTAATATTGCTCTCTGCATCATCTTGCAAATTGCTATGTATCATGAATAATTTCGTACAATTTTATCTGCGGTGGCAATAGCTATTAAATACATAATACCTGTAAATATCTCTGCTATCATAAAGGTAAATAGCCTGGAAGTAACAAATGGGGTTTTGTAATCCCAATGGAAACATTTACATGAGTATGAGGATGCAATATACAGCAAATGTTTAAAAAAGGCAAAGATTTGATTGCTTTGATTTCAAAATTTCTGGTATAGTTGGAGTACTGTGCTGTGGTATTTAAGTATTTATCTGTAACAAAGGGCAATAATGAGGTTTTACCCTGCTGAGCTGTGGCTGACGTGAAAAACCACACCTCACTGTGATGGTGACACTCAGAAGTGGCAGCTCCTGCAGCACATCATTCTGAATGCCCCCAGGCTTGCAGGGTGCTCATGGCCGGGCTTGAACGCGCTCTACGGTGCTTCCTTGGGGTCACAGCAGAGGTGACCAGCTCTGCCTGCTGAGGTCAGGCCCTGCCCAGAAGTGCTCTGCAGAGCTCCCTCATGTTAAAACAGCAAGGAGGAAAGCTCTCCCACCACTGCTGAGCACTGTTTCTTACTGGACTGCTGTAGGTGGCAGTTGCTCGTGGGATGCTCTGGGTTTGGCCTAGCTTCTGCTGCAGCCTTTGGTACAAGTGATGGCTGTGAGTACGGGCTGGAGGCTGGGAAGGTTTATGCTGGGAACAAGAGGTGGGAATGTCAGTGCAAAAAGTCCATTAGACTCAGGCATTGATTTCAGTGCTCAAGTCCCCTCTTCGTAATGAAATACTGGAAGGTGAAAAGGTTCTGAGCTAAGAGTACTTCAGGCAGCTCATAGAAGAGAAGCAAAAGGCAGAGTCCCTCAGCATCCTGAAGGCTTACATGTTCTGAGGGGCAAAGCCAAATCAAGCAGCTGGGGGCTGTGCCAGGACCCCACATCTCTGCTGGCAGCAGCCTCCGAGAAGCTCACTGGGCGGTGGGGAATCTTGGGGTTCTCGTGGAGCTGCAGCCTCCCTGCTCCCTGTCTGCAGGGGCCATGTGGGCTGCGGGATTATGTGTGGATGTTCAATGTGTCTCATGCTTTTCTGCTTCTTGCAGGATCCTCTGAAAGGAGCATAGCACAGAATTACGAGCGAAGGCGTAAATGATACATTCCTGTGCGTTATTTATTGAATTTCATTTGTTCAAATGGCCAATGCAGTGTAATATAAACTAACCACTGTATGGAATAATTATTTATTTAACAATACTAAATGGTTTTGCGTTGTTTTTTTTTTTTTTTTTTTTTTTTTTTGAGTAAGACGTTCAATAAGATGATTATTTTTCATGTAGTGGCAGCGACACGTGTTGCGTAGGAACATTGGGTCCTGGAAGGACACCTCCTTCAGGACCGGCCAACTTGGTGACGTCTCACAACAAAGCACATTGTTCAATATGACCTGTAGAGTTATGTTCACCAAACAAAGGTTCTTTTATTCATCAAAAGTGAGTCTGTATCAGCTTCACAACCATGCAGAACAGAGCTGATGTACAGTCTAGTGCCTCGATTTGTTTTCATGGTTTTTAATGTACTGTAATTTCTGTATCAAAATATATTTGTATCATTGCAGCATGTTTTACGTTTTCTGACTACATATCTATATATTTTAAAAAGGTGGGAGGGGTAAGGTTTGAATGTGAATCCGAAGTCTTCGTTTCATAGCCTGGAATTTTATGATAGTAACATTTTAAATAAAATCTACTCTGGGGATTTTGCAACATACTTCCTTTGGTGATAGTGATGGCATTATTTCCAGAATGAGACACGGATCCACGCAACTCAGACTAGAAAACACAGCAATGTGTAATGACTTCCTTTTGCAGGGAGGCTGTGGGCCTCCTCCTGTAGGGCCAGCGAAAGCTCTGGGGGATTTGCTACTGGAGGCAGCAGCTCTGGGTCACTCAAGGTGCCACTGAATCTCACCCCTATGGAATCCAAAGTCTGTGCTGACTGAGTGAGAAGGGCCCACCGTGTCCTCCAGCTCATTTGCTGTGGATTTCATCCACTATTGTCTGTTATTTGAAAGCCAAGCTTTTAATAAATTGTAGCCCTCTGATTCACAATAAAAACACCTGTTGACTTGGACCAATGCAATGTAAGAGAAAAACATGTGGGTATAATTACCTTTTTAATTAAAATGTCTGGTTACTATATTTCCAGACAGTCCCAAAATGCTACATTCACCTCACCAGCTGCCAAAGCATCTGGAGATCTATTTTTTTTTCCATCTGCTAAAAGCTATCATTCTCTGACGCCTTCATACAAACCTTCATTGCAGACTAACCAGCAGTAAAAACAGACAGTATATACAAGCTGAATTTCAAAATAAGTAGTACAAAAGGATTAACTAGTTGTTGTTTTCCATTTCTAACGTGAAATCAGCAAAATCAATTTTCAAGTTTATCTGAGGCATTCCCACAGCTGCACCCATTAATAGTGCTGATGGACATAGGCCCTTCCTTCTGCTTCATATTGATGAGATCCACCCAGAGCCTCCTCTTCCCCAGGCTGAACAGCCCCTGCTCTCTCAGCCTCTCACAGCACAGATGTTCCAGTCGCTCCATCATGTTGGTGGCCCATCCTCAGACTCTGCAGTGCCCAGGTCTCTCCTGCACTGAGGAGTCCAGAACTGGACGCAGCACTGCAGCCACTGTGGCCTCACCGACACTCAGTGAGGGGCTGCATCGGCTCCCGCTGAGCTCAGTGAGCAGGGGAAGCTGTGCTGAGCTGCAGGCACTGCTGAGGGAGCACAGCCATATGCACATGTGCACTGAGTAATGCTCAGTGAAGGGGGGAAGAACAAATAGCCCCAGACAGCAGGGGCTCACACACGTGGAGGGCAGCACAGGCGTTAGTTAACAGCATCCAGCAGAGGTAAGGCCTGAATCTTCTAGTGGAACCATTTTCCCTGGAAGGAAAAACTGACCCTTCAGCTTCACATACCCTCTTGTTATGTGGCTCCCTGCAGAATGCTTAATTGACATTTGAAACAGCTTGTCTTCATTTCTGTTAGCATAATAAAGTAAAGTTTTTGCTAATTCACAATTTGAACAAGAAAACTGGCATTGATGTCTATGTTTGCACAGAAACACATTTCCAGGTACAAATAGAGCAACCACACAGCATGAGACAGGGATTGAAACATTCCAATTAACTCCGCCACCAGCAAAAAATGGGTAGCATTTCAGGGCAGTTTCCCCAGTTTGAGAAGGAGCATTTGGGAGGATGTTTGGAGCAGCAGCCCATTCCTGCAGTGTGCAGGGAGGACATGCTTCAGTCCAGTGATGCTCAGGAGGATGAGAAAAAGGAGGAGGGGGAAGATTCCTCTGGTGTTCTGACTGTTTTCATCTTGCTCCCACCAGGGTCCTCTTGATGCTCCAAGGCTAAAGTGCAAATTCACAGCCTAGTTCTTATGCCTTTATTTCTGCTTTTATTAGAAACAATATAGTTTATGCATTATTGAGAGCTAAAACGTCAGACGTACTTTCTAATCACTTCTGTTGTCTTTACTCTCCCTTGTGAGGCAGTTCTCTCCTTTAGCTTTTAAATATTTTTACGTGATAGACAGCATTGTAGCCCCAGGCCACTTGTGTCTTCAGCCCCACAACTCAACTGCAAGTTCTGGGAGGGTTTTGCTGAGCCCCCCACTGCTCTGTCACCTCCAGCCACATCCATGACACAGGTAGAGCTGTTCCTGCTGCTAACAGCCTGACATCATTGATGAAGCTACAGTATGGCATCAATCAGTGAAATGGGAGCGAGCTTTCAGAAAAAGAATATTGAGAATCTTTCTAAGAAGTCAGCAGAGAAAGCAAGCCCAGAGTGATGCTGGTAATTGTCCCACTGGGGAGGTGCTGTAGGCAGTTTGACATTGCAGGCACTTTCAAGGCACTCTGCCTCCTTTTTGCTTCTATTTTCCCCCAGAAATACATTATACACATGCCTTATGGCTGGTGGCTGCTCACCTGCTGCCCACCAGTGCAGCTTTGTGTCCCACATCCCAACTCCTTCTGGCTCCCCCATGTTTGTTGGTTCTGAACCAGGAAGCAGCTCCTCACTTCTATCATCACAGTTAATTAAGGCGTAGAGTAAAACCTAAGTGATTAATGTTGCAACAAGTTAATAATTGGATGAAGTAAGACCCTAATAGGCAATCCCCATGGAGGCTGCAGTTGGTAATGTCTCCCTCACACACAAATGCAGTCCCCTCCTCAGGCAGGGGATACTGAACCCATGCTCTCAGCAGCCTGCCTTGATGAAATGTGACCCAGAAGACAGTCAGCTCCATCCATCACCACCACTGCTCTGCTGTACGGAGGCTGTTCTCCCACTGTGCAGATGTGGCAGAATTCACTGTGGAAGTCTGCCAGGGGTCTACCCCTGCCTGCACCTCATACCAGGGTAGCTTGGGCCTCACAACACCTGCCCACCCTGCTATCACTAGCAAGTCCTTTGTTGCTGTCCTGCAAGGCTGCTGGCTTTCAGTACAGTCCTAAGCAAAAGAAGAGGAAGAATCTGGAAATCTCTGAGCAGAGTGATCCCTGCAGAGGAGCCCAGCCCCCAGCCATTTTTAGCTGGAGCAGAGTAGCACCAAGAGTTGTTTTTTAAATTATTCATGTGATTCTTAAAAATGCTGTTTTTTCCAGACTGAGCCAATAAGAGCGCCTTCAGAGCTACCAAGAGCCATTATTTATACAAAGACTTTGTCCCTGTATGTACCTAAACTATAGCTCAGATAACTGCTTCAGCATAAAGAGAACTGTGCAAGTCCCTCTGCGAACTTTGTTATAGACCAAATTTTCCTGAGCAGTTCCCATAGCCACAATATTGTAGACTCTGTTAATGAACATTGCCAGAATGCTAGGACAAGAGCACACAGCGGCTCCTTTCCCGAGGCATTGCCACACTACTCTGCCAGGATGCAGCTGCCTGTGGGACTGCACACAGCATAGTGTCCTCTTGCTATCTACAGAATGGTGCACTTCCCCTTATAGGAAGCAGTTGTTACCAGAAGGGTGGGTTTGTGTTTGTTTTGGTTTTGCTGTCAGCAAGTGTACAGCATCCTTATGGTACTAATAGGAATGGGAAGGTGGTTGGACTAGATGATCCTGCAGGTCGTTTTCAATCTTGTGATTCTATGATTCTATGATCCTTGAATCTATCTACATCCTTCAGGGTCACTATGCAGACTCCCTTCACGATACTCTCAGTGTTTTTAAAAGAGTACAGAATGAGACATTTTTCGACAGGAGGGCATTTGGGATCTGTGGAATTCGCAGAACCACAGAATCGCAGAATCACAGGGGTTGGAAAGGTCCCCATCATGTCCAACCTCCCTGCTAAACAGTTACCCTACAACAGGTTGCACAGGCATCCAGATGGGTCTTGAATACCTCCACAGAAAGAGACTCTCTGGGCAGCCTCTTCCAGTGCTCCATCACTCTTACTGGAAACAAGTTCTTCTTCATGTTAATACAGAACTTCCTATGTTCAGGCTTTAGGCCATTACGCCTTATCTTACAGCTACACACCACCAAGGAGAGCCTGGCCTCAGCCATTTATCTCTCACCCCCTTTTAAATATTATTATATAGAATCATTGGGTTGGAAGGGATCTTTAAGATCATCTAGTTCCTACCTCCTGCTATAGGCAGGGACACCTCCCTCTAGATCAGGTTGCTCAGAGCTCCATCCAGCCTGGCCTTGAATGCTTCCAGGGAAGAGGCATTCACAACCTCTCAGGGGAAACTGTTGCAGTGCCTCACTACCCTCACAGTAAAGAATTTCTTCCTACATGCCCTTACAAAAAGTCCATCCCCAGCTTTTCTGTAGGCCCCCTTCAGGTACTGGAAGGTTACTATAAGGTCACCCCGGAGTCTTCTCTTCTCCAGGCTGAAGAGCCCCCACAGCCTATCCCTGTGGGGAAGGTGCTCCAGAAAGGCACAAGCATGGTGTAGCAAAGCACTACAATTCAAGCAAAATCCTCCAGAAGGAAACCTTGCTTAGAGAAGACATTCCTTTGTTGCTGAAGGAACAGACACATACAGCAGGGCTACATTAAGACTTCATTTAAAAGCAGAAGTTAAACACTGAACCTCTCTGGATAGGGAATCAAACAATGACGACAGATTTTCTGAGTGAAAAATGGGCTATAGTTATATTTTTTAAGTTATATGATGGGCACAACTGCAAAATTAAGTTTTCAGGATGATAAAAAAGCAATATTTTAAGAAACATTTTGCATATACCTGCAGTTATTTAAAGGTGAAATATTTTGCTCATGTACTTAGCTGTTTTTTAATTGCTCACAGGATGTACCCATGCACTTGAGATTATTTAATAGCGGTACACCATGCAGCTGAGGAAATTATGTTGCTTGCTGTTTCATTTCTCTTACAGCTTTTGTTTGTGAGATGCATGAAACATTGCAATACTGGGACTCCACGCAGAAAAAGAGCTGCTGTTTGTTCTCATTAAGGCCTGCAGGGCAGCCCATGCTCAGCTCACCCCTGTGCTGTGCTCTCACCTGCAGCCCGAACAGCCTTGGGCCCTGGCACCTGCTGCACGTCCTCGTGCTGCAGCGGGTGCAGCTTGGGGTGGGCTGGTTTGAAGGAAATCACCTGGAAAGGAAGACAACAGCATAAATGATTTCCTTTTAAAGTGCACGCTTCTGTTCAATGCTGAGAGCCCACCAAGAGTTTATTTGCTTATCTTTGTCAATTGTTTTCTAAGGAAAGTATTGTTTTATCATCATTGCTGGGATTGCTGCATGTAAAGCACACAGCTACCTGCACTGCAAGGGGATGATTTATTGCACTGAATATGAAATATGAATATTTCATCCACCACTTACCAGTACAATGGCTAAATGAATATGGGTTGGAGCACTTTCCAGCTCAGACAATGTATGTTTATTAGCAAAAAAAAAAAAAAAAAATAGAAACGATACCATTTTTTTTTCTGTCCCTCTCAAACCAATTGAATTTACTTTGCCTCCCAGATAGAAGTGTTCGTGTTGAACAGAAACCAACAAGCCCATTACATATTACAAACCATATTAGAGAAAGTCAGTTTGAACTATAACGTTGATACGTTATTAGTACATTTCAAAGATATTTATTTAATGGTAGTAGATTTTATGGTGAATTACGTAGCCAAGATATAATCTTTTATATTTTCCTTTGCCAAGCAAAACAGATGCTTCAAAGCTTTTAATGCCAGTTCTTACAAAAGCTTGTCCAAGAGGCTCCTTGAGAAAAGTGCCCAAAGCCAACCCAGTGCTGACACATCTCACCTTCTCTGATGTTTTGGACCTGTACCAAGGTCATAAGATTATACGAGATTCCCAAACTTTATGCTGTACAAGAAATGAAGTTAAGAAAATAAAATATTAAAATGGCTCAGAAAGGAGAATATTTCCATTATAAGAGAAATAGGATGTTTCTGTGAGTCTTTTATAAAATTTCATAAGTTTCACCACATTAGTTTGGAGGAGGTCCAACAAGCCCCAGAGCAGGGCAGGACACAGCTAGGAACTCCCTGTGTAGTGCAGGCATACCACTGAGTGCACAGAGCTGCAGAAAAGATACATTTTACATGACAACTATCTCACACTGAAGATGGTCAGAGAGCACTTCTCCTATGAAGAAAGGTTGATGGAGCCGGGCTTGTTCAGCCTGGAGAAGAGAAGGCCCAGGGAAGACCTGGTAGCAGAATTCCAAGACTTGAAGGGAGCTTATAAACAGAAGGGACATCACCTGTTTACATGGCCTGATAGTGATAGGACAAGTGGGAATGTCTTTAAACTAAAAAAAAGGGGAAAATTTAGGTTAGATGTTAAGAAAAAACTCATTACTGAGAAGGTGGTAAGGTGCTGGCACTGCTGCCCAGAGAGCTGTGGTGCCCCATCCCTGGAGGTGCTCAAGGCCAGGCTGGATGGGGCCCTGGGCAGACTGAGCTGGTGAGGGACAGCTCAGCCCATGGCACAGGAGTGGAACTGGATGATCTTTGAGGTACCTCCCACTCAAGCCATTCTATGATCTATGTAAAATATGTCTATCTATCTTTTGTTGCTGCAAAGAGTATTTTTAAGATTTTCTCAGCAGGACTTTTGCTTTGAGCTTTCAACCGTTTGGTCAACTCTGAGAATTGTGCAGTGAAAGTTTTCACTTCCTGACACAGGAAGTACGTGCAGAAGCTGCCACCGAGTGTCGCTTCCTTAATCTTTAGTAATATTTGGCTATTAACTCATGTGGTGATGTTAAGAAACAAGAGGGAATTTATTTCTATTTGTACTAGAGATCAGCAGTTTTATCTGAATGGGATATTTTGATTATATGAAACTCAGAGCATGCAAGCTTTTTGGCTATCCAAAAAATGAAGAAAAAAAAAAGGAGCATATTTAAAACAATTTAAATCGTATCACGAAATACTGTATTGAGAAGAACTACATAAGTTCTTTCTGAAAGGAAACCTCAGCAGGGCTGAGTAGCACCCTCCAGCAGCCAGAATCCCCTCTTTCATGCATCTTTCACTGACAGAGACAACTGTGCTCCAAAACATAGGGAGAGAAGTGAAATCAGGTGTTCAGAGCAGCAGGGTGACCACAGTGGTTTCACACTGCTACACCTTTTACACACACCTCAAAAGATACAACCACCTCAATACCCCCAAACACACACTTGAAGCATTTGATCCAGCTGAGCATTTGGCCACTGCTGTAGCATTTAAGGGTGATTATGGCACATTCCTAAAGTTCAGTACTTCTTCAAAGCCCTGCTCCACTGAAGTGCCCATGAATCTGTTTTTGCCTCTACAGAGCAAAGGAGATCAAAAGTTATAATGGAACAAAAAATGGCCCCTGATTGATTGCAACATTATTTCAGGTAATTTAATTGAATATAGTGAGTGATACCTCCTGTACTTTGGTTTTGATATTGATTCCTTCAGATTTGTCTAAAATAGAAACAATTAAACAAGCAAATAATGATCCTGAGATTTAGATTAAAGACAAACCTTAAGCAAGAAGTACATTCCATAGAGTATCCTGAATGGAGCCATCCATTTTGGCCTGTCAAGTAATGGTATGGCTTCAGAGGCAATTACATTTGCTATTTACCTATCTTTCTCCCTGTGTTTGAAGTAAAAACAATGTGTTACCTTGCTCCACTTTTTGCATAGCCTTGCAAACCAAGATACCTCTTCAGCCACTGAACTGCAGCTTATGGGGAGCAGAGGCAGGAGAAGCTGTGGAGCTGCCGAGCACAAAACCACTCCATCTCCTGTCTTGTAAGCACCAGGCATCACCTGAAATGTGCTCTGTGGCTCTTGGGACTTAGAAGAGGTGAGACAGTAACTCAAAGGCCAAATGTAAATACTGTTCTATTGTCAGCAGCCTGATAATAACAATATTTATCCTAAATCTGTGTTGGGTGTCCATCACTTGTTCCTTACCCAGTTATTAAAAACTGCTGATGTCACTGTAATACCAGCATTTCTACTAATGTGTAGTAAAGTATTGTGTCTGAAGACAGATGGAAGTTTTGTTCCACTGTGACACCAGGCTTCCTGCCATCCCAGCTGCAGACCTGCTCTTTGGCACTTCAAAATTAGCAATGAGAAATCAGCTGGGAGCCAGAGGGCTACAAATATTAAGGGCAGCTTTTATCCACAGGGATAATGTAGCATTTTTCATTCCCTCCAAGGAACTGTGACAGAGCCTAGTCATCACTGAAAAGTATTTGCATATTTAAATTATTTCATTATCTCATAAAAGTCTCTAATCAGTCATTGGTGTGCTAGGAGAAGAAGAATGTTAACCAGAAGGAAGAGGAAATAAATGCAAATACGTCTTCACAATCCCAAGGAGCAAAAGACTTCCAAAAAGACTTTGGGACAAAAAGTAATGACAAAAATAATAAAAATATGATTTTGACCATGATAAGAGGAAATACACCATAGTAATTGATTCTTGCATAGACTACCTCAGTAAGACATTTATACAGAGGACACACTTCTACAGAGAGTCAGCCACTGCATTTATCTTCTTTTGCTATTTCAAGCTGGGGCAGTAAGCCATGCTTAATTTTAAACATGACAGGAGGGCTGTCTGACAGCTCCAGCTGTTTCAGCTTGTGCTCTTTTGCACCAGAGCAGAAGTATCTGAGCAAAACTCAACATGAATCACCCTGAGCTGTTTTGAAATCATTTAATTCTTTAACAGATAAGGAGGTATGATTTAAAAATAAATAAATCATGCTGAGGGATTTGAACAAAATTTCTATAGCCCGGCATCCTTCACAAGTAATATTTGGAAAACACAGGGAGACAAGGGAAAAAAAAAACAACCACAGCACACCAAAGAGATACCTCTAGACCTACCACCACCACTGGTGGCTTCTCTCTGTGGAAGGCTGTAAGTTTCTGGGAGCACAGGTACGGCTCCATCCCCTTTCTCACCCCTCACCTACTCAGATGAGCTTGTGACTTTTGCTCTCATGACATTCACCTTACAACTGCACACTGCCCATGTATACTCAAGCTATCTTCCTCTTCCTCCCAGACCAGGACCTATGGGCCCTCACTCAAATGAGTAACACTACTGGCAGGGTTTCATTCCTCAACTTCCCTGACCTGGCTGGTGTCTCTGCCTGGGCTCAATGGCACCATGGATGACCCTCTCAGCCACACATGACCATCCTGATGCCCAGACCCCAAAGGACAGCAAATATTCAGTAGGGACACAGCTGTCCAGCAGCATCTCCTGGCACACAGCATCAAAGTATGACCTCAATCTCATGGCTACGCTGCACACTTACACTCAAAAGAGACAGGAAGCCTGCTTCACTGCCTCCCAGAAACATGTTTAAGTTCTAGATCCCCATGTTTTTCCCCCACAGAGGAGAAAAAAATAATAACAAAAATTCCACCTTCCTGCTGAAAACTCCAAACCAAAATCATTGTATCAAAGGGAGCACATACAGCCAGAATGAAGAAAACCTGGATCCCAGCTGGCCATTCCTGAACTTACCTCCACAGCGTCTTCAGAAGGCAGAGAAATGAAATGGCTCTGCTAAAGAAGGGAGAGGGGCTGAATTGCTTTTTGCAGCTCATCAGGAAGGTTTATGTTGGAGTGAGGAGCTGAGCCCAAGTTTCCCAACCCCTTAGAAAACAAGAAGTTCAAAACCTGTGCTGATAGCAGCATCTCATTGTGCCTCACAGAACAACATGTGAGGCATTATTTCAGAAAAGGGAGATGGGTGTCACTCCAAAATGCACACATCTCTTTTCTCAATGACCTTTGAGTTGGTAACACACCTTTTCCATCATCCACTGCCACGATAGACAACTCTGCCACCACCTAAACCAGATTCTGCACTAAAAATTCATACTGATTTATGGCCCATGAAGCTCTAAATTCCCAGACACCGGCTCTGTGTGGAGTCTCTCTGTGTCAGCAGACTTTTTAGCTGCAGGCAGTGAAGAAAAAATCCTTTCTGTAATTCAGAAAAGACCAGGAAGGGCAGAGTGCTTGAAGCTGGGATTCCTGCAGGCAGTGCTGACTCAGCCCTTGGCAGAGCAGGAGATGTGTGGGACCAGCACCACCAAATTGGAAAATGGGGACAGACAGAACTCACAGCTTCAGAGCACATCCCTGAAATACACCACAAGGAATCCAAACATCTGCAGAGGGCAGTCCATTATCTGTCCAGGTAACAGCAACCTGTTCACCCACCGTGCAGCTCCCCTATACTTCCTCACCTACCTGATTTTAGCTGGAGGAAATAATCACATCATCTTCCTGCCCTGTCCTCAGAGGCTGCCATAAGATTTCCAATTAGCATCAATTGAGATAATAGTTCTGTTTGCATTTTTAAGCTATTATTAGCAAGCCATCAGTCAGCCAATAATTTGTATCACTATCCTCCTCCTTTTTGTGCTAAAATAATAATGGTTTTAATCAAAAGCAATTTCTACTATTATATGTTTTGCCCCAGGTGTTAATCAAGAGCAGTGGTGAGAGATGTTAAATAACACTGTTTATTAATATAGATGACTACTGATAGCCTTGCAAGTATCAGAAATGGAGGTTCTTTTTGCAGCCAGCTTCTTAGCAGGACTCACGGGCACACAGAGGGTCACACACTGCATGAACACCTGTGCTCTTATAATAACCATCACAGGAATGGGGTGGAGGAGTAGACCTCAGAGTAAAACCAATGTTTCCCATTCCCCAGCCCAGTGCTACCTTACACATTCCTTAGAACTAGCATTATATACCTGTTTTAACTCACGCTTCTGATCTGTAATATCATAACTGGTTTTAAATTACTTCCAAATGCAATAATGAATGCACTCAGTGCATTCAGCTCTGAACTGCCTTCTCACCTGCAGCACCAGCAAGATTAATTAAACCTTTCCTTTCTTTGCTCCTATTCTAATCTCATGCTTAATAAAAAAATCCCATCAACAAGCGCACGTGAAAAACCGAGCTCCGAACACAAAGCAGAACGGGAAGAGAGCGGCTTCCAGGCTCACGAGCGGGCTGCTCTCAGCGCCGGGCGGCCAGCGGCTGCCCTCTGCCGGCCGAGAAGCCCCGAGAAGGAATTCTGCCTGCCCTGCAGCACAGCCGTGCTCCGCCCTGCCCGTACACAGGCTTCTTCGTGGGGAGAAAAGTGGTCCCTTGCTGCTGGTATATAATCGGCTATAATAATTGATCATGTGTGAACATAGTCCTGGTTATTTTTTCCCCCAAATTAAATGTAGAAAGAAAAGAAGGTGAGCGCAGAAAGACAAAAAGTAAAACTTTTTGGAGAAAGCTCCGGGGTGACCTTGTGGCCTTCCAATTCTAGAAAGGAGCACATAAACACCAGGGGAAACGGCTGTTTATGAGGGTGAATAGTGATAGAACAAGGGGGAATGGTTTTAAACTGAGACAGAGGAGGTTTAGGTCAGATATTAGGACGAATTTTTTTCACTCAGAGGATGGTGACACATTGTTCACAGGTTGCCCAAGGAGGTTGTGGATGCCCCATCCCTGGAGGCATTCAAGGCCAGGCTGGATGTGGCTCTGGGCAGCCTGGTCTGGTGGTTGGTGACCCTGCACATAGCAGGGGGGTTGGAACTACATGATCTTTGAGGTCCTTTTCAACCCAGGCCATTCTATGATTCTATGAAAACCATTAAGAAGAGTGTTGCACGCTGGCTCTCCATCCCACTCTCCAAGCTACAAATCCATCTTCAGCCAGCTGGCAAGCCACACATGGCTGTTGTCTTAAATCAGAAAAAAAAAAAAAAAAAAAAAAAAAAAAAAAACCAAAAAGCTACACAGCTTCACAGAAGTCATAAAGCCTGTAGAATTCATACCTATATATGGGGAATGAATTAATAAGTTTTCACTCCTGAGACCCCTAGCATATATGACCTTAATGAGAATAAGGCAAGCAAACAAGGCCTTCCTCCTCAGGACTCCAGAAAATAGCCATAATTAGGATCACCAGTCTAGGATCTTGCCTCACTAAGTAAATGCCCAATGCAGTATGAATTAAAAAGAATTATGGTAGATTTTCATAAATACCTGACTCTTCCACGAGACTACTTATCCCTCCTACAGCCTACCACCTGCTTGTTGCTCTTCCTTATCCCACAAGTGAACAACACTGCAGCTGAACGTGCATTAGAGTGATGACAGAACATGTGCTGCATCTATTATTTTACTGCAGGCATTTTCATACCATCTGAGCCTTGGAAAGTTCACAGTAACAGATCTTTACACAACAGAAGTCAAAATATACTTTACTGTTTCAAAGAAAATCCAAGGCAAACATATGACCCTTATGTAAATAGGTCTGCAGGAATATATTATTTTACTCATGGCATGTTGATAATTAACAGGTACATGCAAGGCAAAATATGGCCACTACGAGTAAAGCTGGGCAGTTCCTGAGCCCCACAGCACTGAAGGATTTCTGGATCAAAGAGGCAAATTCAGAAATTCAAAGAGATTCAATGGATTAGGAGGGGTGAAAAAAGTAATGGACAATCACTTTATGAAATTTGTTTTTAATACCAGAATTGCTTATGGCTTTGGTTTCCCTGTCAAAAAGGATGTTAAACTAGACTACTGTCTAGCACGATGGTGGTCAAGTCAGTCTCCAGCACTCATACTTTTGTTTCAAGTTACCTTTAAAAAAGCAGCCCCACTTCCTACATAATTATTAAAAACTTGTCCCAGGTAAAAAGAAAAAAAAATTCTTATGCTTAATGAAATCTTTTTTCTTTTCTTTTCCTTCTTCCATTTCTTAAGCAAGATCCCTAATCCCATTGTCTTCGAAGGTACTTCGTCTGACGACAATCTGTGGCTAATAGGGCTGGCTCACCACACAGTTGATCACATGCAGCTGAGTGGCAACAGTCTACCTTTCCATCTCACAGTAAGTGAAAAAATGCTTGAAATATTTAGTCATGTTACTTCCATCAGACTGACACAAATCACCCCGTTAACGCTCTATTTTCAAGAATAATAAATACATTTAAAATTGAAGCCCGAGTTACAAACAAAGACATAACTCAGCTTCTCTTTGATAACAGTCACAGCTAACTTTAAACAGGTGGTGTATTTAAAAAGATTCAAAAGGGACAACTTGCGGCTTTAAAGTAACGAGGAAGATTCCCATTAATTTCATTTAAGTATGATCCAGCACCACCACTATTATCAACTCTAGTAAGCACCTCTGCACAGCTATGTATTCTTTTGAAAACCAGACCAAGGTTCTCATGAATTTCTTGAAAGACATTCAGAACAGAGTAATATATCCAAACCCCACACTGAGGCATATAGTTCACTAAACAGCTCAGGTGAACTTGCCTTATTCTCAGAGGACCCACAACAGTTCATGTCACTTTGCCTCGAGTCCTCAATGCAGAGTTCACAATAAAATATGTTAAATGACTGCGAGGCAAATCAATACATTTGAGACTACCACATAAGGAACCAAAGTTTTCTATAAAGTATTTTCCCATGAACTTCAAAATTTAGGTACAGCAGGATGAATTTTGTAATAGAATAATAACTACAGAAAGCTTTTATTTTCAATAGCATTTTCAAAATTTATCTCAAAGACCACTTAAGCTTTAGGTTTGCATATTTTTTTTCTTTTAAAAGGAGAGCGCGTGCAAATCGCTTGCAGCACTTGTATTTAGGGTTGATTCTATCAACAGCTACTCTTGAGTAGCTGACTTGTAATGTTTCAGTGTGCGAGCAGAAGGATCGGTGGCTTTAACCCATCTTGGCATCCAGTAGTGGGGCAGCCAGTTGCTTCTCCCTGGGTAGTGCTTCTCAAAGATCTGACGGTAGTAGTAACTTTCTTTTGTTCTGGGAGGATTGAAAGGATATTTCTCCGCTGCCTTTTCCAGCAGAAGGTCATCAACCTGTAGAAACAGCAGAACTCACGTTAAGCTGCTTTCTAATTTATGCAAGCCAATTTGCTCAGAGTCAGACATAAAAATTCACCACAAGTGGCCTCTAAGTTTTTAAAAAACCTTTAAACCTAAAGGCAGGTAGAAGTTCTGACAGGTGACTTTTTGTCACAGGCTCCTTCCCATCTTTAAGGATACATAACCACATGTCCAGCGCTGTTAATGTTTCTCTCTGTATTACATGAGATTACATGTAATATCCCTTTGTTATTAAGCCCAAAAAAACCCTTTTTTCTTATCCTTCTCTTCACTGTGAATCAACTGGCACAAGTTGAAGCAGACTTCTTCCATGTAAATGGCATCCTATTCTTTTCTGCTCATACTGAGCTGTTCACTCTGCTTGTATAACTAGGCTCTTAGCATCAGAAGACCCAGGACACAGAGGCAGAAGACACTTGCAGCTGCTGAAGTGGCTAAGAAAGGAAGGAAGAAAACTTGCACCAGCTGACAATTTCTAAAGCAGCTTCCCCTCAACATGCTGTGTAATTCCCCACAGCCATGAAATAAAATTGCCCCTACTACACCAATACAGACTCAGTAGAGGCAGCACAACACTACTGCATGACCCAATAACTTTCTTGCCTGTGGATAAAGTAGAGAAGGACACACACAGTTGGTAGTAAGACAGACAAGTGCCCATCCGTAGGTCCAACTGCACATATTTCTGTGTAACAGAGCTCTGATATAAAATGAGTTGTTAATCCTTCTTCTCAGTGAAGGACTACATCTATGCACCAAAGAATATCCGTTGTCTGAAGTCAAAATGCTGTAAGTCTTCAGTGGTCACTGGTGCAAAGAGAGGCATTAAAAAGCAAAAGGGCTCAGGTGGGCATAATTACAAAAAACAAATGAAATGAACAAGAGAGAACATTACAGTAATTATACTGTTATTCCACTGCAGAGTAAGTTCATGCAAGTGTTTTCAACAGAAGCAGCTGCTTTACTTATAGCCCAGAAACTGTGTTTGCCAACATAGAATCTAATTTGCAATCCAGATACTTAAATGATGCTCATTTCCTTACAGTCATTTCTGCCAGACTCCAGCATTTTTTTGTACCTATGATTTCAAATGTCTTTAAGCAACTCCCATCCCAGCCCCATCTCTGAAGACATTTAAGGCCAAGCTGGATGGGGCCCTGGGCAGCCTGACCTGGGCAGCCTGACCTGACCCCTGCCCACAGCAGCGGGGTTGAACTAGGTAATTTTTAAGGTCCCTTCCAACCCAGGCCATTCTACAATTCTACGAACTTGGAAGACTGTGGATTATAGCTTTTCTTACTCCTCCATTATGAAACTCAAGTTGCTATCACATCCAGATTTATTCTCCCAACAAAGAATATGATCTGTTTCCTCTTAGGCAGTAATATCTCAATATAACTAAACGTGAAAGAGAAAAACCCCAAATATTGTGATACTACACCTGTTGATCAATATAGTCCTGAAGAATAGAAAACCAGGATTTCTTTACTGATGCTATACCATCACTGAAAGCTTCTTTGGGTCTCCAGAGTATTTCTTTGGGAAGCAAGTTGGAATCTTCAAAGGACTGTCTTAAAAGGTATTTTTCGATTCCATTCTGTTTGCAGAACAACAAACAATGCCATGAGTTTCAAGAACTGCAGTACTAAGATTGAAATACTTGACTAAGAAATATTTCCTTTTAAAAGGTCTGTCCAGAAAAGAGTACCTAATAACCAGATATTCCAGCAAAATATTTAAAATCATATTTGGTCACATGGAATTCAACAATTCAATCATGCTTAGAACACATAGCTGTTAATTTCTAAGTCTGCATTTGGCTTCAACCCTAGTTTTACACACCTTTGGGATTCGCAGTTCTGCTGGTAAAGATAAATAGTAAGAAGTAAAGCGATGATCCAAAAATGGGACTCTTAACTCAAGACTAATTGGGGAGAAAAACAGAAGAGATACTGAATTAATCCAACACACGAGACACTTATAAAATCCTTAACAGTTAAGCTGTCCTTGTCTTTCACATCAGCACAAGACTTTCTGCTTTTACTTGGGAGAAATTTCACTTGTATTCATGACTAACTCATGACTAATTCATGACTAACTCAATTTAATTCATCAATTTAGAGAGTTAAGTTTACTGTCTGAGTGGATTAACTACAGATTTCAGATGATTTATGATGCCATCTGCTGGACAGCTTGTGGTACAATGCATTTACAAACTACAATCCTGCAGGTTTTGCAACATCTGTTGTTTCACATAAACAAAAATACACTGAAAAATCTGTTTGCCTCCAGAGAACTACCAAGAACCTGCAAGCTGCTGACTGGGATTTGCATTAGTATTTGTAAAGATGTCACAGAATCAAGCAAAGATTTTCTACTGTTATTTCTGAAATCCACATTTGTTCATATTTTCAGAAAACACTGAAAGAGAGCCTTATAGACACCATTCAGCTGCTGTCTACTTATCCTGTAGCACACGCAAGATATGTCAGTAGCAGATATACAAAGTCTTAATGCTCACATTCTCTCACAGATGACATGGCTTTCAAGGACACTCGAAAGCAATAAATAAAATTAGAGTAATGGAGGCAACAAATAAAATTACAGTAATTGTGTCTTTGGTAGGAAGAGCCACTCTCAGTGTTTACTCTCAAGACACATTAAGCTTCCCAACTTCAAAGGCAAATGGAGATGCTATACGAGATACAGAGTTCAAGCAGAGTACGGACTGCATCCAGTTTGTTACTACTGCTCTTAAGACTGATGTTCTTCTCAGAATAGTTTAAATCCAGACAATAATGAAGTTATCATATGTCACAATATTCTAAAGCATTCAGTAATTCAAGCCGCAACAAGTCAACAAGTAACTGTTACAGTCTTCTTAATGGCAAAGGAACTTTTTATCTTGTTAAGCTCTTAAATCAGGTGTCCTCAGCATCCAAGAGACCACACCTTACCCATGTGCTGCAGTAGTTCTGTCTGCACGAAGTACATCAAACAGGTAGAGCTCCTTCAGGAGTCTCTCGCTCTCTTCTGCAGCCTCTTCAGGAGATGGCGCCTGTAACCAGATGTGTATGTAGCATGCAGATCCAATACAGCTGCAGTAAGGGAACCATTACTCACTGTCCTACATTTGCATGTGCCAAGCAAGTCTGTGACAGCTGACAAAAACTTGTCAATTTACACACTAAGATTCCCAGCTACCTATTTAATAGAAATAAGCAATCTCACTTCAAGTACAAAACAAGCTGTAAGACCAGTGCATGCCTTTGTAAATACATCATTGTAAACTGGAAGCATACAGAAGTCCTAATTTTAATTATATTCATTTTCAGGAGCTTAAGTAGGATTCACACAGTCTCAGAACTAGCAAAGAGTACACACAAGAAGTAACAGCCTGAGTAAGTTTGAAAAAGTCATTTCTCCAAGAGATTGAGTCCCTTGGATTTTATGCCACCTCACGAGTAAGTCTCAACAAGTATATAGCTGTGACAATTCTCAAACTTCACACCTTGAGATCTCAGTAGAGATTTTCTGTTTAAGGGGAGAACAGTAAGTCCAAGGGCCTGCTGGAAATATACTTACTTTATGGAAATATATATATCCTTGAGTCAACTCATCTGATCCTTCTCCCGAAAAAATGACCACACTGTCTGTTTTCTTGCGTATATATTTGGAGACAAGGTACATACCTTAAAAGAAGTATAAAGTTATTAAAACACAGCTACATATGTTATACGCAGTTGGTACAGTTCTAATTTATTATCTTAGAAGTTTCTTCCCTGCAATAATTTATTCTGTAGCAAAGAACTGCAGTGCACTAACATTACACCTCGTTGTTTAAAGCCAACCACCACCAGCCACACAAACTAAATGATGTAGATACATCTAAAATGTGTACTTACAGTTTGCTCTCAAAACACGCAAAATGTATGTGTTAGTCATCCTAGAAATGCTGGAAGATTCCCATGGGAACAAACACAGAAGTTCTTCTAACTCAATTAGAAATGAAGCATGTTTAATCTCAGTAGAGTCCTGAAAAAACCTCCTAGCTTTGGAGAACAAAAATACCAGCAAAAGTTGCTGCTTATCTCTGCCACTGTGGATTGAGCCAGACAAGGTCTTTTTTTTTTTTTTTTTTTTTTAAGAAGTATTTATTAATCAGAGTTATGTCCTTCCCCCATTAAATCTTTCCAAACCATATGCTTTTGTAACAGAAGTACTAACAGGATGAGGGGAAATGGCCTGAAGTTGCGCCAGGAGAAGTTTAGGTTGGATATCAGGAAACACTTCTTTATAGAAAGGGTTGTTAAGCACTGGAATAGGCTCCCCAGGGAGGTGGTTGAGTCACCAGCCCTGGATGTGTTTAAAAACCGTTTGGATGTGGTGCTGAGAGTTAGGGTGGTATGTTTAGGTTGTGGTTGGACTTGATGATCTTGAAGGTCTTTTCCAACCTGAGTGATTCTATGATTCCATGAAAAGGGCCAATTTCACTATATTTCTTAAAAGGAAATAATCACAAAATAAGGAAAGTAGATTGGCTTTATTTTTTAAGCAAACGTTTTCAGTATTTCACACTGCAAAATCCCAGTCTCATGTAAAATTCTATTCAAGGACCCGAGTTTTCAAAACTGTTTTATCTTTTTGGCTTATTAACTTGTTTACAAAGCTATAGGCCTATGTAAGTGCAGCTGGGTAAAATGCCATAGATTGCATTAGGCAGAAGGCCACACTAGATTAGGGTTTTTCATTCTTATCACGTTGGTAACCTTTTTTTAAGGACCTGCTGGTGACTTCTGCCATTTCTCAGAATCAAACATACATTAGGAGAAGTCTACCTGACTTCAGTGTGCACGTATTACTAGAGGGTGATAAGAAATACTTCACTTTAGTATTAAGATTATGCAAGAAATGTGGTAACCATAACTGTTTCGCTATGGTAACATTCAATGCCTCAAACACTATTCCTCAAATACAGGTTATGCCTCATATAACCTGTACATTTTCCCTCTTCTTCCAAGGTTCATACTTATCAGAATGGAAAACCTAGACCCATAGATCAAATATTTATCTTTTATATCATGTTCCTTTTTCATCACAAAGTTTCAGGAATAGCTTTTGACAATATCTTACAGTCAGTGACTTTGAAACTAATAGTGAGTTTGGCCTCAATGCGATGTCACAGGTGAGAGTTGGGAGCAAGAACTCGGGAGTCTCTGTTCCCAAATTCTACAACAGTTAATGATGAAAACAGAGTTTTGCAAAAAGTGTTATTAAAGTAATACAAAGCGCGTATTGTTATTAAAAAGCTTACCAATTGAAGCTCTTACTGTCGTTATATCGTAGGTTTCCAAACAGAAGATAACCTCCTCTATTGCCTGAATTCCCTCTTCAGAATTAAATATTACTTCGTGATGTTCACTGCCTATATGTGCTGCCACCTGTAGGTAAGAAGTCACAATAATGTATTAAAACATTTTTAAACACAACCACTGGAAGCATCAGCTCCCTTTTGCTATAAACAGTTAGAATGACAGGACTTAAGGACAAGAAAACATAACACTGTAGCAGCCACTTCCACTTGCAGTGGTACTCCATCAAAGGGAACACTTCCCAACTACACAGTGCTCAATTCTGACTGCAGAACATCCAACTGCTTGCCCAAAGCCTAACAGAATCTGCAAAGGATTTAAATACTCAGAAGAGAAAAGATAACTCAAAAGTTATGACAGCTGGATACCCAAAGGGAACCTCAGATACCCAACCATTTGTACATGGATCTTAGTTCAAGATGCTGACAATGAACTTGAAATACTTATCTTACATACAAATGCCATTAGCAGAGGAACAATAGCATGGTGACTGACCATAAAACTCAGAGGTTTTAAGAGTAGTAGAACTGAGACTATTCTGAGGTACTGTTTCCTTTAGTAACAATAAAGTAATATTCCATCACAAAAAAGTCTTCCGAAAAAAAGAAGGGAAAATAGTTATGGCTCAAGTCCTCCTTTTGTAGCAATTAATTAAACAGCAAATGTTGTACTAAATGATTCACAGCAAACTGATTTATATTTTCACATTTTAATCAGTACCACAATCAATATACTGTATCATGAAGTTAGCTCAATTAATACGCACTCTTTAATACTCAACAACTCAGAACAACCTGGAAACAATATTTATTATACCTTTCTGGCAGCCAGTAAATCAGGACTATTTTCCATCCCAATTGCAAAGGTTTGTAGTGGATATTTTATGTTCATTTCTTTCATCAGTTTCAGAAGAACAGCTGCAACCAAGCTGGAATCTAAGCCCCCTTTTAAAAACAAAACAACAGAATGCCAAATTATTTGGTTAGATGACTGACTGTTTTTTATTTCCCTCTAAGGGCACTGACTCTAGATAGCAGAATTTCATATGCAGGTTTCATTTTTAAGCAAAGTGAATCTAAAGCACGTCTGTAAAACCGCACATTTACCTCTGCTTCACACTGTATCACTAGAGATGTCCCTTCTCAACCCTGCTACTAGGGTCTACTCTTCATTTCAAAACTGTTCTCCATCATCCTCTACATATGTTACTTTACTAAAAAAAACTAATAAAAAACATTGATTTCCTGTTTGAATAAAACAAAACAAAGCAAAAACATTTTGTTTGACCTACAACAGAATGGTTAGCGTAAGAATCCAATGTTTCCCTGATCGTTTTTTCAAAAGCATGCTTAACATTTTGAGTGAAATTCATTTTTGAAACTATTTCAGAGTGAAAAGGCTCACTAGCAGCATTCATTCTTTTTTTCCCCTTACTTTTTCCCCCTAGAGGAGTATAGAAGAATTTGAACAGTTTGAAAAACAAACAAGCAACAAAATAACAAGAGACATCCTAAGGCTCTTCTATTTTACTGAGTAGCTAGTTCTACGGCTCCTTGTCTACTTCTACTTTCGCTCTCCCTTTTAAGTACTGAGCAAAGCACAGCCCTATACTCGCCTGCAGTTCTAGCAGAGAGAACAGTAAGGCCTTCTGCTCGTTTCCTCCACTTTGTACCTAGTTTTTCAACTGAGTGCATTAGCAAACATTCCCACCCTGATCGCCCTCTGTGGGAACCCTTTCCTGGCAACAATTTCCTTTTAGAAATTACATGAATTACATGCAAAGTGAGAGGAAAGATGGAGAGCACAGAAATCAAACCGAGTGCTTGAGATTAAAAAATCAGGAAAATGAACATCTGTGTTTCCACTGTGAAGCCGAGTTCCAGTCCCTTTGTGATTGGAAGAGCAAGCAACTCTATTTGTGATGCTCCAGGTATACTCAAAATTGTGAAGCATGGAGATACTCTGGTATCTTAGCAGTACAGCACTTGAGTTTTACCACTGATACGCAGTGTACATGTGGACCTGAGGAGTCGACTGTTCTCCAATTTGAAAAGCCCGTTTCAAAAACATATTTCAGATATTTACTGAGGCTGAGATATTCCAGCTCTGCATGCCTGCACGTTTCATTTACCTCTCTCCTCCTTTTTATCATGTCACAGTAAAAAAATACTCCAACAGTATCTCCTAGTCAGTTCTCTCTCATTCAGATGCACACTTGCTAGGATAGGTGAAAAATGAGTGTAACTGCTTATGTTTAGTGCATGAATAAACAGTGTTACCAGAACTCTACCCAGAAGTACAACGTGCTACAAAAACACTGTGAATAAGATGCGAGTCCCATGGCTACAAAGCCTTACCTCAGCAAGACCGAGCCACCACATCACTCTGATCAGCTAAGTCAGAGAACAACTTCTTGTACCACGAGCTACTACCTCACCTGAAAAAGAGTGTACTAAACAATTTTGGTCCAGAAGTCCCCCTGTAATTTGGTAAACAAAGGGCAGTCTGGGATGTAGGCTAAGGCAAAGAATATGACAAGTAAGAACTTCAATCCCATTTGCTTTCTGAAACAGTCCTCTCTTTTATGTTTCAGAGTACATTTGGTGATTTTTCAATAAAACTATCTTTTTCTCTTCTTAGTTAAAAATGGTTATTTCCTCAACAAGAAAACATGCCAGCCTAGAGTAAACTTAACAAGCACACGACTTTCAAGATGTCTGTAAACTAGAAAACTTTATCACAGACCATTAAGGTCTCTGTAACTAAGAAAGCAAATGGAAGATTCAGATCACTTCAGGCACATCACAGCAGAACAGTCAGTATTTTTTCTTCTAACTGGTTGATAATGGCTGGGAAGTGAGAGAAGACACAGAATCATTGCAATTTGTGCTATTTACCTGACAAAAGACAACCAATCCTTCTGTGAGCCATCAAACGCTTTCTAACAGCATTTTCAAACAGAACACGGATGTTGTTCTTCACTGTTTCAAGATCAAAGCCTGACCAGGAGAAAGAAGACAAAACCAAAAGAAAAGCATAATTTCATAACCAAATATTATGATTTTATTCCCACTTTTTAATCAGAATTAATAGGAAACACTTTGTTGTACTACCTGAAGGCAGATTTTCCACTGTATCACAAGCAGCATGGAGTGGTTCATCTTTATAGCTATGAAACTTTACTACTTCCACTGACGCAACCTTGCCAGAGGGCTTCAAATCCAGCACTTCATAATGACCCGGAAGAAATGGTTCCACTTTAGGAAATAAGGATGTTGAATGCTTTAAGTTGACAAGTCCTATATATAAAACAGGAGGAAAAAAAAATAAAATAGAGAGAGAGTTTAACCTGGATTATGTAAGGTATACCTCACTCAACTTTAGATTTGTTTTTGCAAGTGTTGACACTAGAGAGAGTTACTTACAAAGAAATAGATAAATAATACTGAAAAGTGTCATAACAAAGGAAAAAAAAAACCTCATCATATAAAATTAGCATCCATTAAAAAATTATCCAGAACTACAGAAAATTTCAGTAGGGTTTTACAATTCTTGGCTTTTACAGATTCTAAGTTTTAGTGGCATTATTTCCCACTGAATTGCAGGAATAAATTCTAATATAATTTACTGAAGTATAAATCTAGCCTAGCTCTTTTGACTACAATCAACTTTGGGTAACTTAAATATCTTGGGCTCAATACTAATACTGTATTAGAACACAAAGAACTATACAATCAAAGTTATTTTAGGGATTTTAAAGACAATTAAACATTTTCAAAAGTCAGTGTCTTGGTTTTTTTGTTTGTTTTTTAAATGATGCACAGATTTCATACTATTAAACATTACTTTTTTATTACTGAACTAATAATTCACTTTCTCTTCACACTTCGAAGAGGCTAAAAAAGTGTGCCTCCAATAACAATGCTTAATACTAGATGCTCAATACAACTGTTTTACCTTTTGCCTCAGAACAGACACCCAAAAATCCATCATCAGTCAGCACCTTAAACAGTGGTCTGACTCCATAGGTGTCTCTTGCCAGAAACACTTTTCTGTTTGCTGTGTCCAGAAGGATGAAAGCAAATACACCATCCAGCATGGATGCTGTTTGTTCTATTCCTCCTCTGTTGTAAAGATGAAGGATAACCTCACCATCCACCAGTGTTTGATACTCAAATCCAAACTGCTTCTGCAACTAAGAAAAGAAACACACAAATGAACAGTTGCAAATACTGATTAACAATTGAAAAGAAAAAAACAAATACAACCATAAAGAAAATTTACAAAAGAAAACAAAGGTTTTTGTTTTGTAAAATAGAGCACAAAGTTTCACAAACATTTCCATCAAAGAAGGAAATTACACTTGTGTACTCAAAATATTATCCAGGATCATCTCAGAGCCAACACAGATTAATTCTGCAAACTCAAGCAATGTCCATTATGGCCTATTTTCAGGGAAGCACTTCTGTTAGCAGAAATAAAATTGCAGACACACAACCCTGGCTTTAAGAAGCACATCTTCCACAGAGAAAAGGCAGAAGGAGACAGCCACTGGTTCTAAAAATCCCACTCAAAATCGGACCAGAAACAGAAGGCAACTGCATTAAGATCAAGCATAATTCATGTACTTCTGGTGCTGCTTCTAGAGGCCTTTCAACAACTTCTGGACACCTAAGGAGAAGACGGGGGATGGTGGGAGTTTCAGTACAACACTTGAAAGTGAAGAAACCCCATATAATCAATGCTTTTGCATTTTAACTTAAGTTCTTTGGTTTTAATTGCTACTCATGAGACAAAGGTTTGGCTCAAATTGATTTAAAAAACCCTAAATATTAAAATAACTAAGGGATTGCTCTAACTAAGATGGCTGTTTCACCAATGATTCTTTCATAGGTAAGAAAAAAGAAAAAAAAAAAGGAAAAAAAAAGGATTCTTTATAAAAAAGAAGGCCCTTAACCAAGGTAGGGAAAACAACCAAACAAGTTCCTGCTGACAGAACTACTTAATAGATAAAGTGTTAGTCCCCTTCCTATTTAGCCAAATTCCCAAGGACATCGCTGACAGTAGCCTGACTTCAAAACTGCTATGTGTTAGAAATACAAGACGCTTCAGATTATTCATATATTTCTGATACTACCATGCTCAGTTTCTGATCCATTTTAAGCATTTAGTTGCAGCATGATTCACAATTGGTCAAAAACTGTAAGCTGCTTTATAGTCTAATTTTGGATTATCTGAATCACTTCCCTTTACAAGCAAAACATCTCAGCACTGGCACACAAAGTTCAGCAGCAATATACAGACCATATGGACAATGCTCTCAGGCACAGGATATGATTTTGGACAGACCTGCGTGGAGTCCCACTGACTCGATGGTATCTGAGCTCAGGATACAGGAACCATACTCTTACCTGTTTGAAATTGTAGATTTCTCCATTGTAACACAGCCACAGATAAGGGAACTTCTTCACCCGGATCGGCTGCATGCCATACAGCTGGTCAACAACCGCAAGGCGGTGGAAACCAAAACAACAGTTGGTGAATCCATTGACATTCTCAAAACGAAATGCATCAGGACCTCTATGCGCTATCTTCATGGCACTCAGGCACTGCATAGAAAGGCATTCATCACTTCCAAACAAGGCCCAGATACCGCACATTGTGAAGCTGCTGAGTTACCTAGAAAAGGAAAACACATTCAGTAAGAACACAGAATCAACAAGGCTGAAGGAAACCTTATAGATCACCAAGTCCAACCACCTACCTGACCAATACGTGGGACACGACAACTGGAAAGCATGGATACAACATGTTGACAAATAAAAAAAATAGGCTATCAATTGCTGGACCATAAAGATAACTGATGAAGAGAGTAGCAGACCTTATTAACACAAGGTAAAACACAGCATGCAGATATGATAAGCAACCTTTGTCCAGCTCAAGAAATGCAGTTTAAACTTATCCTCGGGTTGTTTTTCATACAGCACCAAGCTGGATATCAGGTAAGATCTGTTGAAGTAGCATCACACCAACAGATCCCTTCCATTCTTTCACATGAGAGCTGTTCTTCTGCCACCGAAGGTACCAAGGCACGCGGGCAGCTTCACGGTTACGAACAGAGCTAATCCCAGCACTTCTCCTTGTATTTAGGTGCAGACTGGCTGTTTGCTCAGATAAGCTATCTGGGAAATCAATTTTTCCATACTGTCGGCCAGCAGCACCGTGCAGAGCCAGCCCTTCCTGGGGGCATGCGAGCGTCCCTCCCCAGCCCCACTGCCGGCGCCCGGGCAGGGCGCTGAGGCCATGCAGGGAACGGGGTGTCGGTCGCTGGGAAGGCACGGGGAAGCCGTAGAACGGCTGAAACCCTGCCAGGAGCGCTGCTGTACAAGCAGCGGGGAAGAGATGAGCGTTCAGCCCCACCAAGCGCCTTCAGAAGGCTCGCCTATCGCCTCCAACCCACCGGTCGGACCGGAGAGGTGCGAGCAGGCAGCAGCAGGGAACGGAGCGGTACCTCCCCTACGCCGAGCATCAGGCTGCCCCTCCCCCCAGAGTCTTCCGTTCTTCCGTAGAGCCAAACGGCGAGAAACACGCGAGGGTCCGCCCCTCAGCCCCCCGCAGGCGATCACAGCCGACCTCCCGGCACACGGGGACCTCGAGTTCCTTCCCCGCCGCGGGCCACGGCCGCCCTTCCTCCGCGGCCCCGCCCGGCCGAAGAACGGCGGCTGGCGAGGGCTCGGAAGGAGCGGCGGGGCGAGCGGCGGGGCGGCCCTGCAGCCCGCCGGGTCCCACGCCCGCCCGGGCTCCTACCCGTGCCGGCCGCCTGCAGGGAACGCCGCCGTCCACGTTGCGCCGAGCGGAAAAAGAAGCGGCAGCGCCCGCTACCAGGGGACGAGCCTTTGCCGAGCTCCTCCCCTGCCGCCTGCTGAAACCCGCGGGCAGGTTTCATCATACGGAGCCCGCCCCCGGCGCGGGCAGGCCGAGCCTGGCTCATCGTAGCATCCCCAAGTCGAGGGCTGCCTCTTAGGGACAGGGGTCTGCAGCGTGCCGGCTCTATCGGAGTGCTTTAAAGAAAAACACGAGCCTCTAGGCGGTGTGGGACTCCTTAGGTTCGCGGGGTGGTTTGTAAGGGTGATCTGTAGCCATCAGAACTCATCCGGGGGGCTGCCTTATTGTGTTCGGTTTGGGGCCACTCACTGCAAGAAAGACATGCAGGTCCTGGAGCGTGTGCAGGGAGGGGCAGTGGAGCTGTGAGGGGTCTGGAGCACAACTCTGATGGGAGCGGCTGAGGGAGCTGGGGTTGTTCAGTCTGGAGAAAAGGAGGCTCAGGAGAGACCTCATCACTCTCTACAACTGCCTGAAAGGAGGCTGTGGTGAGGTGGGGGTCAGCCTCCCAGGTAACAGTGGTAGGATGAGAGGGAATGTCTTTATGTTGTGGCAGGGGAGGTTCGGGCTGAGTATGAGGGGAAAAAAATCTCAGAAAGAGTGGTGAGGCACTGGCACAGGCTAACCAGGGAGGTGGTGGCATCCCCATCCCTGGAGGTGCTCAAGAAACGTTAAGATGTGACACTGAAGGATGTGGTCAGTGGGCATGGGTTGGTGGCTGGACTAGATGGTCTTAGAGGTCTTTTCCAACCATAATGATGATTCTTAGAGCTGTGTTATTTTGTTTGGAAAAGAGAGCATTTACTAGGCTGATACCTTCAGGAGTGTTTACTGAGGAGCTTGCCTTGGGAAACTTACTATAGGTAAAGGAATTTTGATGCCTGTGTGAACTTTGTTAATGGGTAGTTTTGCCTTTTTTCCCTTAGAAAATGCTGAAGTGAATTAATTCTGCTGAGAAAACTAGAAAGAGAAGTGCTAAATATAAACCTTTATTCTCCACACATACTTCAAGAAGGCCATTAGTAGTCACATGCAATGCTGTTTCATCATTTGCTTTAGCTGATCTGGTTTAAAACTGCAGTACTGTGCATAAAGTTCTTCAGATCATGAAGAACTCTATAAAAAGTTATTTTTTCAGATTTTAGTAAGCATGCTGTAGTACTGTATGCATGAGAAGTGCCTCCCATGCTGATCATGAATAGAGGTAGGAAGCTGCTGCTCAGCGCAGCCTTGCTTATACCTAAAGCTAACAGATTGGCCCTGGCAGAGCTGCGGCTGTGGGCAGCTGTGCAGGTGCCAGATGTACAGTTCTCAGCAGCTTTGCACTGGGTGAGCACAGTGAAAGTGTGAGCCTTGGCAATCAGTCACCGCCCACAGCACAAGAACACTGGCTCTGCTGAGGAGAACCTCATGCAACCTCCTGTTGGTTGGTTCTTTTGTTAATAGCTTTTCATTACCTCTTTTCCTTCTTTTCTGCCTGCACAGAAAAGATCTCTGGAAGAGCCTGCTTAGCCTTAAGTTCTTGTATTTTATGGGTAATTCCTGGTTCATAATGAGATTTCACAATTTCACACAGTGTTTTATAATAGTGAATCCAGAAGTATTTGGGAAAATGAGAATATTGTCATAAAAAAAACAGAGCAGGGAGGTGAGAAGCAAATTGCAGGAAGAAATATTGGGCAAGCACAGTCAGCAAAGCTGCCCAATTCCTCATTAATGTCTGTGCCTCTGGGGCACACTGGGTAACAGCCACTTATTTATCCTACCTTTTATTACCCTTTTTTAAAATTGGAGCAAACTGCTGCATTTGAATGTGTCTTGCTTGTTTCATCCTCCATTTTAATGAAGTTTATGTTGTTAAATGTAGGACTAATGGGACAAATACCAGACATAATATATTTTTAGGCGTTGGCAATTTCACTAGTCACTAACTACAATAGCACAGGTGATAACTGATATGTCTCTGTCCTTTTCTAGCCTTTTCTCTGCTATTGTCAAGTAGCCCTTTACAGTCCTTTTACATTAAATGTTGAGAAGAAAAGCAGCTCTGCTCTTCTCAGCCATCTTTCAGTGTCCTGCAGACACTGTCATGGGCAATAGTTTCTCCAATGCATTATCTTCTCGACGACTTCCCTGAAGCAACCTTTGGCAGTATTCCAGCTTTCCCATTTCTGTATGCCAAGATCACAGCATTCTTTGTAAACTCTTTGCAAGCAGACTCAGACCTATATTTGTTCTTATTCTGACGCTTGACAAGCTTAGACTGGCCTTTGATGGCTGGCATTCTCTGCAGATATCAACTTTGCTGCAACGACACATCACCACACGTCATCATAGGCTCACCTGAATGGGATATGCTACTATGACTTGTTTGTGAGCATCCACAGATTACTTCTGTGTTGAAGTCTGTGTACTACAGACATCTCCTGTTCCTGAATGCATACTGTGACAAGAACAAGATGCCATCCTTGGGGCAGGGAGAACCAAGTGGCAAACAGCAAATGCTCTTCCTGGCAGCAGCCTATTATACATTCTAGGACGGGAACTGAGCTTGGAAACAAAAGGCTGTTTCTGCTAATGGAGCCAATAGAAACATCCTTACCCCATGACAGCCTCACCAACCTATTACACACCGGAAGAAATTACATGATGGGCTGGACCCAGTGGAAGCTGGAGATCATTTCCTTCACAAGTGCATGGCTTGGCATAGATAACATATCTCATACTCTGCCTGTCTTTACAAATGCAAAAATGTGCAGCTTGATACATGCACTTTTACTAGGTGATATCTGTAGTGCCAGGTGGTCTGATAATACCTCTCACATTTCAAATGCATGATTATATGTCAAGGATATTTGTATGCAGGGAGCAAAGCCCTTTTCCTAATTTGGTTTTCCTTCCCCAGGAGAACAGTAACACGATGTGCTAAATAGGTAAAAGTTTGAGTGATTGCACTCAAGTTCTCAGGCACAACGTGCTTTAATACTTAGATCTGAATGGGAAAACAAACAAACAAAACCAGAAAACAGAAGCTGTCAGAATCTGTAGTTTGAAGAAAGATAGGCTCACATTTGTATCACTAGGTCTACCTTTTACCCAGTGGAATTGTACCCCATGTCTGAGAGCTTTGTGCTTGCGGTTTCTGAAGAACTTACCACCCTGTAACTGTGCTGTTTGCTCCTATAATTTTGAATATATCTATTTTTCTTTCATTCCTTTGTGTTCTCTTTTCATCCTTTGGAGACATATAGAGGATATGCAGACTATTTGTCTGTCCTCCGGACAAAATCCTCTCTCTCTCGGTATAAAAAGTAGTTGTCTCTTCCACTGGGAGTTCCTTTTGCTATAGTCTCTCTCATTTAATCCTTTTTCTTTTCTTTCTGCTAAATTATGTTAAGCTTCAAAACAAATAAGACTTGTTCTGACCTTGGAGTTAAGAGGTCACAGCACTGAAGTGTTAAAAGAATATCTTTTCTAGAGCTGGGCATTCAGATCTTCAGTAATGTACTAGAAAGACATGTCTAGTGCAGCAGCAAGAGAAAACACAAAGAAAGGTGATTTGTTACTGCCTGCACAAAAGACCAAGCAGCAACCTTTCTAATGTCCCAAGTCCTTCCATTATCCCCTGTGTTTCTTAGCAAGATGAGAAAAGGTTGTTGAAAGAGCTGCTGGCCATACAGTGCAGACTGCAGGCATGGCATATGGCATACCAACGGGCCTTTTGTGAGAAGGCCTAAGACCAAAGAGGAATGAAACGTTGCTGACTATAACTGAATAATGCTTTTGGCTAGTGCCAATTAATGCTCTTATCCTGGGGGGAGGGGAAGAAACCCCCAACCCAAAGAACTGTCACATATGATTTTTTAACAACTTGCAAAATAAGACAGAAAAATTAATTTTCTGATGTTAATTGTATAACATAAAGGAGAATAATTCTCTTGAGTTTTTAGTCATGCTGGTAGAACTAGTTTAAATCCTGGTTCTTTTTCATACAGTACAAAAGATCAGGTGTCAGCTGAATTAGGGTTTAACAGCTGTAGTCAGTGTAGCAGGATTAATGGCAAATTGCAATCTTCAGTTCATTTTTTCACTGTGCAGCACCCATTGTGATATTTTGCCCAATTCAGTAGATGTTTTCTTACAAACAGGATCCTACTCATGTAGAATACAACTAAATTCCACTGTAGGAGCCATGGCTAGCTGGTGTAGATTTGTAACAGCAAAACCTGTGTTTGACCATATACAACAGTCTTAAAACTCATTGGAATGTATTTTTGATCTGGAATTACTTGACTTGGTTCTAACAGAGTCATTTTCACACACATCAGTGGTGCAAGTTTAGTCTTTTAAAGCATTGTATTTCATTTTGTATTTGGAAGATACCAAAAGCATCCAGTGAAATTGCTTAAATGCTCACATTTCCCCTCCTAAATAGAATCAAGATCAGAGGGGGAAGAATGACAATTGTGAATACTGCCTGAGGGTCATTTTTTTAATAGAAGGTAAAATCATCATTTGGTTTATAAAGGGCTGAGAAACTAAGCTAGTCTAAACATAAGAATGCAGCTGCATTTTCCCGTCACTAGATAGTGCTATTGCCTCAAAATGAGAAATCGTCTCGCTTTTAATATTGCAGCTATCAGAAATAGAGGTGAGGAACAAATACAGCAAAGGTCTTCAGTGAAAGAAGTAGACTGGCAAATGCATTGTAGAAAATGCAGTGTAGAAAATAAACAACTGCACTAACACTTACACTAAGCCAAATATTTTCTTTAAATGAAAATATGATAGCAAAAGCCATTTCTTTCCAGTTTTCTCACATACGTGCATGCTGAAATACAGCTTACTGCATAGTCAGTATGTGGTGTCTTCTTACTAGTCTGTTAAATCAAATAGTAGCAAACTCTTCAAATGACTGCTTTGTTTCTTTATTATAGCTATTTACTCTGCTTTTTTTCCCCTAGGAACTAGTTCTGAATGCTGTACAGGTAATTTTTGTTATTAGTGTTATACGAATAGTAAAATGGTATGTCTCTCCTCCCTGTTCTTCCATAGCTAGAAACTCTTAACAACAGACTTTGTAAAAATATGTTTCTTTAAATGTTAAGAAAGGAAAACATGAAAAAAAGGTAATTCTTCCTAATTAAAAGAGAAAACAACCAACAAGAAACAAAAAATCAAAAGAGAAAAAAACTAATTCTAAAGGAACTCAAAATGCAGTATCAGTTCAAAAGGACCAAAAGAACTGAACAATTAATGGTTGGAAAGTAGGAACTGGAAGGAACTTTGTTCTGCATGCTAATTTGTACCTCATTTTTCATCACAGATATTTCAGATAATAACATATTTCTACTAATGCAAAAGCTTGGTTTCCAATATTAATTCCAACATTTTTATTAAGCTTTCTGTGTTACTCTGTTTTCTAAGGAAAAATAAGGAAACGTGAATGAACTAAAATCTTCTGTCAACTCTCACCCTAGCACAGATATATGATATTGATGCTTGAATCTCTGGCCGCCATCCACAGAACCTTTTTGCTTTTGCCAGGAACGGGTATGAGAGAGGCAAACAAAAGAATGTACCCACAGGTGTTGGCTACTCTTCAAGCCATTCTGAAAGGTTGGGACCTTTGATGTATCATTTCTGTAGGATTTGACAGAGAAAGTATTTGCACTGGCTACCTTTTAACTTGCACGTAGATGTAGAATAAATGGAAATTTACTTATCTGCACAGAAATATATCAGTAACAAGAATAAAAAGATATGCATTTTTCTTAAGTGCCGAAGTTGGTTTATCAAGGCCATTTCTACAAACACAGCAGGGCCAGAAAGTACATTTTGTTATGGCAGCCTAACTAATTATTAGCACACCTGTCAGTGTGATTTATGTCCATAGCAAGTAGCATTCCTTGAGAAAATCTCAAGAATGGATTACAAAATAATACCTGCCAAGAGCTACTTCTATAGAGCACTATGGATGAGACTGAAGTTTCATTCCATCCATCCGAGGGAATCCCAGCAGATTTCATAACCTTTCAGTGCTCCTGCATGCCTTCCCACCACATACCATGGTACTGAGGGTGAATACCATTTTCTCAGTTTAGTGATAAGTGAATGTCATTCTGGTGGGGCTGCACTGGCTTATTTTGACCGAAAAAAAGTCATAAAGTAGTTACAGCTCCTAGCTCTGACTCATGTAGGTGTAACCCAAGGCATTCTGAAGTGGCTGTGGGTGTCTAAGCAGGACGGAAGCATCGTGGGAAATGCTTTTCTTGTAGAACATTCAGGATGAGAGCGTATTGCAACTTGTCTGATATTTACAATCAAAATATAAAGATATTTAACATTCTTTAATTTTTGTAATGAACAAATTGCCTTTCCCTCACATTCTTTAAAATGCTTTTTAAAATATCAGCAAGATTCAGGAATTGTTCTTCAAGTCTGCCAAAGTGCATCATTCAAATTTTTGGCACACACTGAACACAGTGGATTGTTTTAAGTTAATCATTTGTTTAAAGCACATCTAATTAGCACGGATAGCAATGCAGAGATTATACATTGTTTAAATGCAGACAGTATTTCTAACTTTACAGATCAGTGAGGTGTATTATTGCATGGCAATTCCATTGTTTGTGCAAGAAATACAGCAAATGAAGTTCCTTATCATGATAGGAGGTCAGACTTGAAGCCACCAGGTGTTTCTTTGGGCAAAAGAAGAAGGGAATAATAAACTTAAGCACAGATAACCCCTTTCTTTATTGTTTTATAAACCACTTTTCTCAGATAGATGACAGTAAATTAGTTTTACAACTCTGTATGTGGTTCTAGCGCCATATGGACTACATGGACCTGACACCAAATAAGTGTGTGCCTTCCCAAGTCAAGCAGGCGGAGGTCATGGTGATAAACTGAAACTGTTTGCTTTCCTGAAGGCCTTTGTTTCATTCTAGGATTTAGCATAGGCATAAATTATACATGTACTTCAGCTAGTCCAGCTTGCCTGCAACTACAATTTGTGGGCTCACGTGCTCACAAAGAGTGAATAGTAAATTCTGTAGAGAAGAATGGATCTCACTGAGTCTGAAAGATAATAGGATTTATTTTATAAATAATATTAAGCAAATAAAACGTAATATTTAATATGGTCATCTCTTTAACCAAAAATGAATGGAGAACAAAAAAAAGTAGCTTGCAGCTAAAAAATATGGAAATTACTCATCCATATATATTTCCATGGTCTTTGATGATGATTCATAAAAATATTGGCATAAATTAATTCAAGATAGAACCATTTATAATTGAACAAATCATCAAGAAAAGACAACTAACCGTGGAAATATGTAAAATTTGACCTATTAAAGCTGGTTCCTTGCCAGCCATTAATATGTGGAAAGTAGGTTGCAGAAAGAAATCAGAGTTTTGCCTTAGACATCTAACTAAATATGTATTCAGTCATTGACTTGTCAAATCACAACATTTTGTCTTCTACATTAACTTTGTCATTCCTCTTAACTACAAGGCTGCTCCTAAAGCAATTCTCCAACTTTATAATGCTGGCCCACAACCTCAGAGATGGATGTTGGTGATGTGGCATATAAGTTGAACCTTCCCACTAATATTTATTCCTTCACATTTTGTTGGCAGCAGAATGGCAGTCTGACAAAATGGTGTCTAACACAGAAGCGTATAGAAGCAAAGAGGTGGAACTGAATTTCCACACGTGGGAGAAATATCTCCCATTGATATTCATTTACATTTGCTGAATGTTTATGGAGAGCAAACAGTGGATTTTGACACAGTGAGGTGGTGGGTGGTGCATCTCAGCAGTGGAGACATCAACATGAAAAACAAGCCACGTTCCAGACAGCCATGCACAACTGTCACACCACAAAATGAAGAGCATCTCAATCAGATAGTCCATGTGAATCAATAGATTTTGACCAGGGAGCTATGTACAGAGCTGAATATTGGCTTCAACACATTGGAAATGGAGGTGGCCACATTGGAATATCCCAAAGTTTGCACCAGGTGGGTCCCATGAATGCTCACACAGGGAAAGAATGAACACCATATGTAAATTTGTCAGGATCTGTTGAACCAACTTGAGGTTGAAGGTGACATTTTCCTGGATCATTACCAGTGATGAGACATGGAATCACAGCTATGAGCTGGAGTCAAAACAACAGTCAGTGAAGCAGCAACACGATTTTCCCATTGGTTAAGAAGTTCAAGATGAAGACCTCAGTTGGTAAAATGATACACAGGGCCTATTGGGGGTAGGAAAGGAGCAATCTGTGTGGGTTTCCTGGAACTTCAAAAACCATTGACTCTCACCACTACATCACAACACTGACTAAGCTCAAGAGTCAGGCTAGAGAAGAAGACAGCCCTTCTCTTGCAAGATGTTAACAGCAGAGCCCCTACCAGTTTGAAGACAGTGGAGGACATCGCAAATCTTCTCTGGACTATCCGACCACATCCACCATATAGCTCAGATTTGGCACCTTCTGACTGCCATCTGTTGGGACTGATGAAAGACTGACTGCATGGGCAACATTTTCTTAGCAACACCATTATGCCAGCTGTGAAACAGTGAGTCACCTCTGCTGCTGCAGATTTTGAGTGCAGCATGTAGGCTCTTTTTCATCACTGGCAAAAACACATAGGTAATGGTAGTAAGTACATAGAAAAACAACAGTGTTTTTTGGGTTTTGTTTGCTTTTTTTTTTAAATAGAAGTGGCTCTATCAGATAGTGTCATTGCACTCTTTATATCTGTTGCAGCTTCCATGGAAATAAGAGAGGCATTACTTTTGAAGCAACCTGCATAGACACCTGTATTCTCAGACTGCTGCACAAAGGCACAGAGGTATGCAGCTGATCTGTAGCTGTTAGGATAGATACTTACTCTTAAGCACTCCCCAAAGGGCTCTTTGGCAAAGATGTCCATCCAGGTAGCTCCTGAAGAACTATCCAGAGATGTGCAAAGTGACAGAGGGCCTCTTAACCTGCCTTTGCCCTGTCACCTTTTGGGAGCTTGCGAGAAATAATCTTGTGTTTACCTAGATAGGGAAAGTCCTCACCCTTTCCCTCATTTCTTGCATAATGCCATGAAGTAGCTAATTTCCTTGTAAATCAAATTACTTCACAGCATTTTGCCTCTCATTCATTCTCAGCCATGTTTATCCCAGCGTGCAAGAAAGGAAGTGGCGTGAATCTAATAATACTGAGAAATCCCCATGGTACTAATATGTACCCCATCACTGCTGGCCTTATCAGGAGCAGAGGACAAAGCAGCAGCACACTTATAAAAAAGGGATGGTGGTGAAGCACCAGGCCTGCTCTCCTTTCCCTCCCAGACAGAGGGAATGGCTTCTCCCTCACACAGCCACCCAGCATCACGCTGCTATGTAGCTCAACAGAAGGTTTGTAGAGGTGTTTGCTGCTGCTGCACATGCAAAGTACCTCCTTAGAGGAAACAGATCTCTGTGTGTTCCATAACTCACCAATATCTGAGAGGGAAAAGATTGCTTCTGTGTGTGACACGCAAGTCTCTGCATACAGTGTTAAATAGCTGTTATGCAGTGGCCAATCCCCTGCCATTTGTTGAAGCAAACATTGTGCACACTGATATTAACAAAGGTCAGATATGACCTGACTATTAAATTACAGCTTGTTCCACCTTTGCTCTTTGAAATTCTCCTTTCAAACCAGCCTAGGAATAAGATAACTCAGTAAACAAATCAGTGTGAAGAAGTGTAGCACCTCATGCATACGTATGTGATACACGTCGGCCATGATCCCTGGCAGTAGCACTCCCACGATGCAAAACCAGACTTTCGGGTTTGCCAAGCAAAATGAAGTCCTGCATTCAATTCCATGGTATTAAATACCTGTAATGTGAGACATTTTGAAAACTTTACCTATTTCAAAACGTTAAGGCACACCATGGACATGGGTGGACAGAACTGAAATCAGAATCTGAAGTAGTAAAAAAGAAAAAAAAAAAAAAAGGAAATGAGGAGACAGAGACACCTCTACCTCGTCTGCTGCCTTTGCCAATTTCATTGCCTTTGTTACATGTAGGCCACTCCAAAAGCAACACCTCTTATTAATTCCTATGCAAACTACGACAGATACAAAGAGCACAATCGCACTGTTTGACAGCGCAACTTCTCAACTGCAAAGCACTATTTTTCAACACAGTCACAACCATCAGCTGTGCATTTTTGGCAGTGACAAACGTGAGTCTGCATGCTGTTGTCATAGTGGAACATGTCCTAAACTTGGCTTATCTTTTACACTGCTCTCACCACTGCTGAAACGCACCACCCACTGCCTCACTGTGCTCACATCCACCCTTGGGGCTCCATAAACGTTCAGCAAACATCAGTGGGCAGCACTTTTTTCACATGGAGGAATTCCATACCTTTGCTTCATCTGCACTTCCACGTTAGATAACATTCTGCCCCTCTGCTGCCACCTGTTGCATGGCAACAAAATGTAGTGGAACATTGGCGGGACCGTTCAATTCTACTACCAGACCGACATTCACCTCTTCTGTCATGGGCCAACGTAATAGGAGCCAGTATTTTCAGAGCAGCCCTCTGAAGGCCGAGTTTATAGCTGTATTTATTAATGCCCAACACTTAAACTCTCCCATCAAGTGTACTCATCTCACCTTTGCCCCTTCTGTGATGGAACTGCCCAGGGAGATCCTGTTCACTTCTGGTTATTGCTTCGAGGACACAGCAAGCAGTGGAATGAGGCAGGACTGGAACTACGACACGGAGCACCGGGAGCTTCTGCAGCCAGCACAGAAGCCGCATCCCGCGCAGCCCTGTCAAGTGAATGGAGAAGAGCCGAGGGAAGGCACACGTGGGGCCGAATGGTTTCATCGAGCGGGCAGATATCGAGCAGGAGGGCAAAGCGGGCAAAGCCGCGGTTCGAGCTGAACTCCACTGACAGGAGCTGCACCCGCGCCCTTTACAGCACTATAATCCCTATCTGCAGAACCCCATTAACTTCCTGCTACCTGCCAAACGCTTCCTTGGTTACACTGTAACGCCAAGCACCTTCTAAATCCGCAGTTCGTCATCAGACTTAACCGCATTTCCCAGAAAAGATATCCAGAACGCAACGTCACGGGCGCTGGGAAGGCAGGCGGCGTTTACACAGGGCGATAAGGAGCGATTGCGGAGGGCTCGGTCTCCTAGCAACCGTGCAGCCGCCTCATGGCAATTCGGCAGCGCGGAGGCTCCGGGCCGGCGGCAGCGCGGAGGCGAGGGGCTGCGAGCGGCGGCAGGAAGGTAACCAGACCACGAAGGACCGCGCCGTCGGGGGGACGCACGCGGAGGGAAGCATCGTTTAAAAACCCGCGAGCGCTACGGGGAGCGGACGCCCTCGGCGGCCCCGCCGCTCTCCTAGCGCTACGCACGGCTCGTCCCGCGCGGCCGCCGACGCGGCGCGGGTGCCCCACGGCGCCGGGAGCAGCCGGATCGGGAGCGGCGGCCGCACCGGAGACGCGCGTTACGGCGCCCCCCGCAGGCAGCGGCCATGGGCGAGTAGAAACCGCCGAGGGTTAAATGCGCGTGCCCCGGCTGGCCGCGCCCTCCCCCGGCGCTCGCCGCCCAATCAGCGCGCGCGGGGCGTGGCGGGCCCCGCCCTCGGCGGGGCGCGCGGCGCGGGGTGACGCGCAGGGCGGAGGGATGGTGGCGGCGCGGCCGTGTGCGCGGCGCGCGGCCAACGGCTGCTTGGGGGTCGCGCGGCGGAGCGCGCGCCGGGTCCCCGCCGGCCGCTGAGGTGAGGGGAGCGCGGCGAGGCGGGGCCGAGGGCCGAGGGCCGGCGGAGGGCGGCGGGACGGCCGCGAGGGAAGGAAGACGCCGGGAGGGGCCGCCCGGGGGAGCCCCGGCCGCGGGGACGGCGGGCGTCCGCCGGGAGCGGAGGGGCCCCGCGGGCGGAGAGGAGGCGCTCGGAGGGCCGCGCTCGGCAGCGGCTGCGCGTCGGTGGTACGGCGGCGGGACGGGGCCTGAGGCCGGCCTGCGGGGCGCGGCGGGGCCGGGGGCTGACCTGTTGCTGCGGGGGCTGCCGGAGCCGGCGGCCGCCCGTGCCGCGCGTACGGCTGCGGCCGGTTCCGTGCCGCCCTGAGCCGCCCGCGGCCGGCACGCCGTACGGCTGAGCGGGGAGCAGCCGAGCGGCTCTGGCCGGGAAGGGACCTCTCCTAAGAAGTGCTTACGCCGTTAGAATGTTAAACAAAATGGTTTTGAAAGCGGAGGACGTCATCTGCGCTTGGCTGACAGGGAACTGCCCGGCCCTCGGTGCAGCGTTTGTGGATGTGCAGCTTCGTGCCAGGAGCACCGATGTGTGCGCACAGCTTCTAGAAACAGCGGTTCCTACTGAGCAGAAAGCCTTCACTGGCGTGTACAGCTAACTGTGCCTTCTGTGCTTTTCTCTAAGTACCTTGTTGCATCGCTTGACTGTTCCAGGCGCGGTATAGAAGCCATCGATTCCGTTGCCAACGGTGCAGCCCTCAGAGGACGCTGGAGGTTGGACTCAGTGATCCTTATGGGTCCCTTCCAATGCAGGATATGCTGTGATTCTCTGGCCTGTGCCTTCTGCTTTGTGCTGGGGCCTCACTGCTTCCCGCTCTCTCCGTCAGTAATGGGATGCAGGGACAAACCAACTGCGTGCGTGCCATGTTTTACATGGTTAATTTGTGAAATCTTAAGCAAAAGATGATGGAATGATAGTGGGATGAAAGGTGCAAGAGTTCTGGATCTTTACTTCTTACTGCATAGCGTATTCTCTAAGTTTCAAAACCACGGATTGATTTTTGACTGTTGAATGTTTCCTCTTGAAACAGCATTAGACGGTTTTATGGTCTGTGTTTAATTCAAAGCGTTAATTATAAGGTGTTCATCATAAGCAGCTAGCAGAATGAGGGCAGTATTTCAGGCTGTGGTAAAAGGCTCATCACCAGGAAAGCAAACGAGCGCAGAGGCACAACAGTAGTGGTGGTGGAACCATGGGGGAACCATGAATCTCATTAGAGGAATTAGAGATTAATGGTTGTGTCCTGTCACAGGGCAGCCATCGGCCCCATTGCTGAGGGTGTGACACACAGCACGTCAACAGGCTTTCTGGAACAGCTTACAGGGTTGAGAGGGGTAACTGCCAGCAGAGCATGGGTCGTCTCATGGGATGCAGGAGAGAAGCATCTTGTGATTGTAGAGAGCTTCTTACAGATGCTTAGAGGAGGGACCAAAGGAGGGGAGCAAGGTGGTTTGCAGAGCAACGGTTATGGGAAAATAGATGGAATAGAGGATAAAAAGGCCCAGTCAAGTGCAAACAAACACTGGTCAGCATGTTTGTCTGGTCATACTCTATGCCGGATTTCTGCAGCCTGTTCCTTTTTCTTATTAAGCTCCATATATAACTGTTCTCCTGGAAGAGAGGACTCTGTATTCATATGTACATATTCTCAGTGCCAGCAGCAGGAATGATACTGTAACCTGTAGGGACCTCTGTGACTGATGAGAGAGAGAGAGGGGGTCTAAGTGCCACCAGCTGGGTTGGTGACCTGGAGAGAGAGATCATGTGTGTGTTGGCGGGTCTGCCAGTGTGTGGTTGCTGGTGAGCATCGGGCTGGGCTGGCTGGTGAGTAGGGTAGAGGGCCTGGGGCCAAGTATGAGTGCACCTGGGTGTGGGCACGATGCTAGTGAGATGAGAGGATCTTTGAGCTGGCAGTGAGAGAGATCAGATGAGAATATGAGATTTGAAAATTGTTTTGGAGGCCCATTGGTGCATGTATGTGAGACAGGTGACTGGATACAAAGGGTGGCTGGGTACTGGATAGGCTGAGCATCTGAGGCCGTTCAGTGAGGAATCTGTGGTGCACCCATGGGGAGTTGGCACTGTGAATCTGGATGAGATCTGAACCAGCACTGGGATGGGGTCTGTGGGGAGACCAGCAGTTCCTGGGTAGATCGAGTCCCTGTAGAGATCCGCGTTGTGTGTATGCCCATACTTCACACTGACAGACCTTTGTCCTGCTTGGCCAGACAGGGAACAGCGTGAGGTGTGTGTGCATGTGTGCCATACAGCCTCAGCCTTGCTGCTGCCAGTACCTGGGACAAGGAGCTGCAGCAGCCTCGGCTGTTGTGGCTGGCAGCATCCAACAGGTGAAAGTTACTGCAAGTTGAGGATGCAGGAATCTTTGGTTCTCAAAGCATAAATTTGAAGCCAAACCTACAATGACTGCTAAGTTGTCATAGAGTTTTAAAGCACTCGGCGTTTTGGCTGATGTGAATAAGGCTACTTACATGAGTGTGTAAGTAGATAAAGAGATTTATTTAAGCTGTCATGATGTAGTAATGGAGCACAAGTGTAAGCTTATCATTACAGAGTTTTTTTCCTTTCTTTTTAAATTGCATCTCTTTAGAAAGTCAAAAGAAGTGAAGATAGAAGTAGGAATAAAAATGGGAATCTTTTAGTGACCTGTGTGTTCTGCACTTGCCTTTTCCTTCTGCATGTATCTCACCCCTGAATAAATCACTTTTTGGAAAAGAGTGGTAACAAGGAAGTGGGAGTGGGAGTGTTTGTCATCATAAGAACTGCTGTCACTTTCAGTTACTGCTGCTGGCAAGTTAAAAGGCACTGCATGTGTCAAATAGCAACATGCTGTTAAAAAACAGAAGTACTGTCCTGTGTGCTTCTGGAGTTCGTGAGCATATGGGGATGTATGCGTGTATGTCCAGTTTGTTGATATGAAATTGACACAGTTGTGAGCAGATTATTTCAAATTGAAAACTAATAAATAATATTAATAGTATTGAACAGCAAAACAACTTTTTTCTAGTAGAAACTGCTGCAGCTACTTTGTGTGCATCCATGGATTATTTTTCCTCCTTTTAAATATGCTGAAGGAAGGCATTGTTTTATCCTGGCACTCTCCTTTTGCTCATTTCCAGTTCTGAGGAGACCTTTGTGGTGATACGTGGGACAAGTTAAAGCACAAACAAATATCTTTAGTGCAGTGAGTACTTTTCAGAGCCGTTGGCTGCTTGTGCATCTGGGCTTTCCCTTAAATTGTGGCCAGGGTGGGGTTGGAGGTCACCTCATGTAAGTCCCTGGGTTTTCTGTCCAAGTTTATGGCATATGATAAGACACAGAAATAAAGCTAGACACATTACATATGACAATATATGATTAAAAACTGTTGTGCCTGTTTGTATTAAAGAACTAGAACTCTTTAGCAGCCTGGTACAGCCTTTTGACATCTTAGTTTTTCTTCCGTACTTTAAGTTGTGTTTCCAGTTCTGTTTCATTTTTCTGGCAATGTGGAAAGAAGGCCTTGTCGCATGTTGCAACTTCTTCCCACTCAGCTGAGCCAGATGGCTTCTGGACGCCCTGGCCCAATGGGCACACCTGCCTTCTGTCCTCTGCTTTCTGATCCAGGGAGGTCAGAGGGGCAGGACGGCGGTGTTTGGAGTGGGTGTTGCTGCGTACTGATTCGTGCAGCTTGCTTGGGGCTGACACTTCGCAAAAAGCTCTTCATAGCCAGCAAGGGAAGTGAATGCGGGCTGGATGGGTTGTGCTGGTGGCAGTGGATCTTTAACTGGTGATCTCTAGAAGGCATTCAGCCTTTGATGAAGATCAATACCTTTGCTTAGAAGCAGCTGTGTGCATTTGATAAGACCTGGCGGCATCAGTTTACTGTTTGTGGTCATTGTGGTGTTTTTCTCTACTGATGTTTGCTGTTGTAATAATGTAGATCAAATACACAGACAGCAGAATACCAACTTGAAATATCATTTTTGCTGTGACATTGACAAGTACCCAACAAGCTTTCTAGAGGAATGTCCCACCTTTATAATGTGCAGAACAGAGGTCTCATTTTGGGACTGACCTACTGTGTTAGGAAAGTGACATCTGGAGGTGAATTCAAAGCAACATCATTAGCGCAGCATAAGGATGTTAAGAGAAGATACCCTTGTAGCCAGGTTCACTGCAGTGTCATGGAGCACTGCAACATTTCTGATCCTTAACAGTTTCTCCCTTTACTGCTGTCTGTTCGCCTCAGACACACCTTTGCAGTCTGGGTGCTGTGCATTCTGAGATTCCTTGCCCAAGCTCTTGTGCACACCAGTGGTGCTTCTGTGCTGTAAGATGTTGATGTCAGAGGGAGGCTGAAGGGTTTTGCAACAGAATGTCTGAGCACTTGCTCCTGCCTGCCTTATCCGTGGTGGCAGCTGATTGAGTAGGAAGTACTGCTCCTTTTACATTCAGTCCTGTTGCTCTGTGCATTCGGTAAACTTTTTTTGGCTCCCTACTAACTAAATGGGGTTCTGCCTCTTGATGTTAAGAATGATGCTAATGGAGGGAATGTCATCAGCTCGTTTGTAAGGTTGGCTTGACTCCAGTATGTATTTAACTGTCTGTGTTTCTGTGGCTTAGTTGTGAATTATTTGAACACATCTCAACTCCTTTCAAATCTCTCAGGCCTCCATGGCCTGGAATTGGTCTGCATGTGCTTAATATATGTAAATTCATGATTGTTTTAGATGTATAAAGCTCATTTTACGTAGGTGTAGATCTTGTCTTTGTTTAAAGTTCTTACAATGCTAAACCAGTCTTTTTCTTTTTGAGAAGCACAGGTGTGGCCAAAGATTAGGTTTACATGACTGGAATAGATGTTTTTTGATGTGTAGGAGTGGCTTTAAGGCTGACATGCTTTCTTCTCTTCTTCCAAATGCCTTCTAAAAGGCAGTGTTTCTTTACTGAAATTCTGATGTTCTCTCACTCTTCTTCTGGAAGTCTGTCCTCAGTAGTTCTAAAAGTGAAAGGAAAACTGCCCTACTTTGAGATTGTACTAGATGTGCTTTTATAAGTCTTCAATGTCTGCTTGCATTTGACATCTGTTTAAGAATTCCTGTGATATTCTAACTGCTGAAGTTCAAGTACATCTCATGCCCACATGGTATGTCAACCTACAGATTGCCTTGGATCATCATCTCTTAGTTTTGTAAGACAGGTATTACCTTTTTAAGCACAATTTTCTTAAGGCCAAGAGAAGTGAACATGTATTACCATTTTATATTTAAGATATTGCACTTTAAAGTATTCTTGTATAAATGTTCTATTAGCATGGTTAGAGAAGTGCTTTCTGTATGCACAGGCACCCTTGTATATTCTGCTTGTCCTTTATAATGGTGAGCTGAACAGTACACAGTCGGGCTTTTGCCCTAAGTATGCCTGTATATTTTCTGTAAGCAGTTGCATTGGTTCTGTACTTAAACTCCCATGCATCCCCAGGGGTTCTGGATCAGAGTTAGATTTGAGATTTCTGCTTTAAGGTATTTTGTCATTGATTTCTTCTTGTATGTTAGATTTGAGTTATATGTTAAGCTGCTTTACCTTTAATGTATTTTCCACTTGTTTTTGACAGTGTGTTACCTTCGGGAAATGGCCTCTTCTAAGTCTTTGATGAACCTTCTGACCTTCAGTTTTGGATCTGCGATAGGATTTTTTCTGTGCTATCTCCTGTTTAGCATGATACTAGAAGAACAAGTTGAGATCCAACCTCGTATTCTTCACAATGATCCACATGGTCAACACTCAGAAGATACTGATAACAATCAGCTGCAAGGACAAATGAATTTCAATGCGGACTCTGGACAGCATAGAGGTATTTTGTTACACCTGATTTATTATATAATAAGTACCCTTTTCATGCACCACAAACTGCCAAGTATTTGTATGAATCATTTTCTTTCTGTTTGCCAGTGTTCAGGTTACATCTAAATAACTTTGTTCTCTTGAGGTCTACTGCAAGGTGATTTTCTTTGCTTACATCACATTTGTGATTTTTGCATTTTCCCCTTGGAACCTTTGCTAGGTAGATATATTTGTTAGCATTGTAGGTGTGATTGAATTGTTTTTCAGCTTTAAGGGGATAGTTCTGGACCATTTCTAACATCTGATCTAACCTCTCAGATAACCTAAAAGGAAAAAAATAGGATGGGTGCCTCACTGGGCTCTCTTAGCCTTCCTGATTATATGGCAATCCACAAGACTAATTGCTGTTGTCAGCTAGAAACAGAGAAAGTCTGTTGCACTTTGATTTTTCTTTTTTAAGAAGGTAGACCCTTCTGATACTTCAGGCACACTTTTACATTTGACCCATCTTATCATGAGTTCATTCTCAGTCCTAAATACAGATAGTATCTGAACTAGGGCAGTTTAGATGAGAAAAATTGCTTGCACTATAATGCATTTATTTCACAGGGTGTTAATAAGTAATTTATTATCTAAAGGTACTTAAACTGCAAGCTTTGTGAGTCAAGTTTGCGAGTGTTTTGCTTGTAGTTGTAGAAGACTGTTGCAAAGAAAACTGTTTTTGATAAGGTTAAACAGTAATATTTTAGGACCAGTGGTACAAATCTCACTACCCATGAAATGTTCTTTTACGTGAGTTAACATCACTATATGTGTCAAGTGAAAGTTTCTTTGAGGGGAAACAAATGCTGTGGCACCTTGGAAAATGTTATATTACACATCTGTTGTTTGGCACATTAATACTAGGTTCATAGTATCCTATCTTACTACCAGTGATAATTTACAAATAAGATTTAACTTGATTTTATGATAAATTTTTCTGCCTTAGCACCTGCATTTCCCTTCAGAAACACATTTGTATTTTAGAATTGTTTATTAGGTTTTGTTAGTTAACATAAAATTATATAACAAAGATAAGAAGTTCTTTGACCTTTTTTTTTTTTTCAGTTGCTGTGTTCATTGTGAATGGTATAAATATATATATATATATATATATATATATATATATATATATATATTTAATTTTAATTAATCTTCTAGTACCATAAAAAGGATGGCTTCTCACAGTTTTTATGTTTTAAAACGTTCTAAAGTCACAATGAAAAGTTACCCATTTTGGTCCTACTCTTACGCTTCCCTTTATCTTGTGAAGTCAAAGTAACTTTGAGAATTTTAGTTTTTTGGTTTGGGGAGTTTGTTTGTTTTCTTCCGAAATTTAACATTAATTTCATTTGAAAACAAAGACCTCCTGTTCCTCTGCATGTATTTCCTGAATTAGAAGAGTGTCTGGGGAGAGCTTGTTCTCCTGCATGTATCAGTGCTCAGTCAAATGTGATGTTTGAGATTTTTCCTCTTTTTTTCAGATGAGAATAAAAACGTTGCAGATGGACTCTATCAGAAGGTGAAAATACTTTGTTGGGTCATGACTGGACCTCAAAATCTAGAGAAGAAGGCCAGACATGTTAAAGCTACCTGGGCCCAACGTTGCAATAAAATACTTTTTATGAGCTCTGAGGAAAATAAAGACTTCCCAACAGTGGGCCTAGAAACCAAAGAAGGCAGGGACCAACTTTACTGGAAGACTATAAAAGCTTTTCAATATGTTTATGACCATTACTTTGATGATGCTGATTGGTTCATGAAAGCAGACGATGATACGTATGTTATATTGGACAATTTAAGATGGCTTCTTTCAAAATACAGTCCTGAACAGCCAATATACTTTGGAAGAAGGTTTAAGCCTTATGTGAAACAGGGCTACATGAGTGGAGGAGCAGGGTATGTTCTCAGCAAAGAAGCTCTGAAAAGATTTGTTACTGCTTTTAAAACCAACAAATGCTCTCATAGTTCCTCTATTGAAGACTTAGCACTAGGAAAGTGCATGGAGATCATTAATGTACAAGCAGGAGATTCCAGGGATACAAGTGGTAGGGAAACTTTTCATCCCTTTGTTCCAGAACATCTCTTAATCAGAGGATACCTACCAAAAACATTCTGGTACTGGAATTACAATTATTACCCTGCTGTAGAGGTAAGTCTTTAGGAATTTGGCATATGTTCCGTGACGTACGTCTTACCATGATACAGTGTTTGAGTTGACAGTTTAATGGCAGCTAAATGTATTTTAGAAAAGAAAATGTTGTTGTGCTGTTGTTAGATACAGCTGTGTTAAATACTATAGTCATCAGCTAAAGCTGATGCTAAGAGATTAATGTTCTGGAGGAGCTACTCAATCTTGAATTACTATTACTGTTTTCCTATGCTTTGTGGAGAGCAAGAAATGATGAAATCTTCTTAAGAGGTTTGTCTGGTGTCAGCACTACTATGTTCCTTGCAAGGTTACCTGCAAAGTTCCCATTCTGTTTTATACTCTTGTATCTCAGATACAGCATCACTCACTTCTCCAATCTCAACGACTCCCATGAGGTTCATTACAAAGCAGTGTTTTAAAAAATAATGGTTGTTTCTTAGGTTTTCATCATCAGCTTCCTCATGCTTCAGAGTATTTTTCTTCTCTTTATCTTACAGTTTTAATTTTCATAGAGTCACAGAATCCTTAGAGTTGGAAAGGCCCTCTGAAGGCCATCTAGGCCAACTCCTGCAATGAACAGGGACACCACAGCCTGGGCAGCCTGGTCTAGTATTAAATGTGGAGGTTGGTGGCCCTGCTTGTGGGAGGGGGTTGGAGGTTCATGATCCTTGAGGTCCCTTCCAACCTGGGCCATTCTGTGATTCTGTAAAAGCAAAAAATGCCCTCTGGCGTTAAGTGCAGGCAGCAAATTTTTTCACTGGCTTGATTACAGAGGCCAAAGACTATCTATCCATTTCTGTCTTAGGAAAGATGCTTTGGCAAATCTGCCAGATTGATCCATTTTGCTTGCCTAATGCTAAGCTTTGAAATAAATACATGAATGACGAAAGGGAATTTTTTCCCAGGAAGTCAAATGTGTGTTTGAATTCTTCCTACAGTATCTTTAATCCATGGCATGCTCTGGAATTCTTGCTGATGGTTTTGACTTGTTTTGTATTTTAGGGCCCTGGATGCTGCTCTGACCTTGCGGTTTCATTTCACTATGTTGATTCCATGACTATGTATCACTTGGAGTACTTGGTTTACCATCTCCGTCCATATGGGTATTCGTATCGATACAATCCTGATTTGGCAAAGAGTCTGGAGGAGCAGAACAAAAATGAAGCACTAGAGGATAATCCAAAGCTAAAGCAAAAAACTTCTGAGAATTAATTGGACTTTGAAGGAAACTGAAAGAAGGCAGTACAGTGAATGAGAGTCTTCTTAAACTCCTGCATGAAGCTTGTGGACTAGGATTATTCATTGTGATTCTTACGTTGGCAGTACTACCAGTCAGTGCCTGTGCAAAAAAGAGTCCAGCGTAGGCTCTGGCTGTTTGGGATAGTGTAACATTGCAGCCCTACTCACAAAATATTGGGTCCTAGTGCTGTGGAACAGATGGAGGTTCTGGTATGCTGGTTCCTAGAAGAACTCATATTTAAAAGCATAGTGGACAGATTCAAAGATAATCGTACAGTATTTCTTTTTTTCTCTTCCAAATGTTCTGTTATGTGAGTTCTTATACTAGAAATCTGATGTAACAGGAATGCTTCATGGTGTTTTTCTCCAGTATTCTCAGTATTCTGCAGTTACTGCATGCATGTTGCCCTATAAGGAAGTGAGAAGGGTAAAAAATAGAGCCTCAAATCTGCTTTGCCTTATGACAGACTGGTTGGTAAGAATGGAGACACACCTCAGTGATTAATGTCTGAATTATTTCAGAAATTAAATTCACTGCTAGGAATTATTTACAGTTTTTTACTGTAAATCTCTATTGTACAGAACAACATGAAGTTAGATCACTACTGTCTTAGGGAGAAATCCAGGGATAGTTATTATTGGTCAAATTACTGAGGTGATGTGAGGAGACTATGTTTGTCCATGGCTTTTTTAAATTTTATTTGAATCAAGTTACCATTTGGCTAAATGAATATATAAATTCATCTCAGAACTTGATAAGATAAAGATGCTTTTTCGTATGAAAGCTCTTCTCCTCCATTACATTTTCTCTGTAAATCAGTTAGTATGTTAGCCAAGTTACGGTGGCATGTAATTTGGATTCAGCCAATATTAATTAGTTCATTTCTATTCAATTTTCCCATTTCTGTACTTTGAGATTGTGACACTACCTTATTCACAGGATTTTACAGATACAAACACGTACTGTTTTAAAACAGCAACAAAGCTCATTTGTCTGCTTGGCTTAAAGTACTTCATCTCCCTTTTCTGAACTTTTCTTTTCCTCCGTTCTTAAAGTTTCTTCTGCATTTGTTTCTTGTTGCTTTTTTCAGAACAAAGTGTTAGATGCTCCCTATGTCACTCCTGAAGTATTCACTCTGAAGTATTTGGTTATTCTGATAACCCAGCCTGAATGCAGGTATCTTTCAAAGTGCATTAATCTCTCCACTACTTTATGAGTATCTCTGCCTCGTAAGTGAAGACACTTTCTTGGTGTGGAACAAAACAGTTTTAATTACTGAAGAATTTTCAGAAGTCGAGTCTGTGTTTTACATACACAACACAAAACTTTGTGGTTTTCACTTCTTCGAATTCAGTTAATAGAGCAGTTCAGGGGATGGGGTTAAGCTTGACATGCCTTTATTCCACACTTGAACAAAATTTCTTTTTAGCATTTTTCGCCTTCATCATATTGATGAATTTGGACATAACCTGATTACCTCCAGTCACTGCTTTGGAAAGGGCACATACCGATAGCAGACAGCCTTATTTACTGCTGCTGTCCTTCAGGTTCCTGGGAGAGGATGTTAGCATAAAGTACTGGAATTTGTGTTTTCCAAAGATAGTTCTCGCACAGATTGGGGTTCTGTCTGTGGTCCAGTTGTGAGGTCGTGACTGCTTTTCTGATCATTATTCTGCAGCATAATGGCAATTACTGAAATATGTGGAATTGAAATATTGTATGTCATGTCTCTGCCTGAATATAGGTTAGGTTCGTATGTTAAATCTGTTGATCTTTCATGAGGAAGATCCTCCAAAATACTGAAAGAGATGAGCTTTATTTTATGTTAACTGACTTAAGTAGAAAATTATAACTGTATTTGTTTAGAAAAAGGAAAAAGCCTCCGGTTTGCTCTAGTCAGGGTGGTGCTGTAGTCAGAGAGAGAATGCCTGATAGCTTCTTTTAGTTGGATGCTTCCTTCTGTCAGCTAAACGTTTATCCCGCGTGCCACGCAAACAATAAGATCGTGAAATCCATATGCTGTTGATAACTCTGGTGGCATTGTTCAAACCTGCAATTAGAAGTTCTGGAATACATCAGGAAACTGTAGAATGAAATCAAGATCTCAGTGTTAATCTCTTTGCCTTTCCTCTGGGGCAGTTCTGATGGTTGTCTGCTTCCCAGCTGCGGTTTGTGGTCTTAGCAGAGCAGGGCAGGGCCTTGGGTACAATGGAGAAATAAAGAAGTGAGCAGCACATATCTGCAAGTTTCATGTCGTTAGGGAGCAAGGCTGAGAACGTACTGCCTTGTGACAAGTAGGTGGCCTGTCTGGAGAAGTAAGAGCAGCCTTCTCTTCCAGTGCTTATTCTTGCTTTGTTTTAAAGTGTTCTGCTCCCACACCTCTGATATTTCTTTTGTCTTTCTGGCAGTACTGCAAAGAAATACAAATATTGTTTTCCTCTCAGTATCCAAATAGGCTTGAAAAAGTATTGATTTTACATTCTAATAGAAGGCTGTTGCTCTCTGTTAAATTGCAATTTAGCAACGAGCCTATACCTCCTGAAATGAGCAGTTTGCATCTCATTCTTCAACAGCTTAAGTGGACAAGATTGGAATTTGAGCAGTTAGTATAATTTTCACATGCCATCTTACAGAACCATTAGCAGTTTATTACTTCACTCTCAGGTCTTCATGCTTTGACAGAGTACTGAGTATTTCTGTAGCCCCTTTCTGTAGCAGGCTTCTTCATGGGGGGATACAGAAGCACAAAGTCTCTTTGGCTCTTTAGATTATTGCATGCTCTCTCTCTCTCTCTTGCTCTCAGATCTCTTAATGTTATCAAACATAGAAGCTTCCATTGGTGTGGTTGTGATTAAAATGGTGCATCTAACATTTATGAAATAGTTTTCTTGGAATTAGGAAGCAGCAGGCTTTTCTTAAACAGTTGTTTGCCCCTGGATATGGGAATGTTCCTTAGCATAAAACAGTAACGTATTAACCCTGCAGTAAGAGTGTTTTAGCTCAGGAGAAATGAGAGTGCCAAGCAAAATTCTTAATTGGAGGACAGTGTTAAATTTGGCTTGCAGAAAAAAAACAAATTTAATCTTTAACTTTGAGTTCATTTTGCAGTCTGTATTGGACTTAGTGAAGGGGTTAGACTGTGTGGTGTTAGCACAGTCTCTCATCTTGTGGGAGGTCTTTTCCCAATGTCTTTTGTCTGTAAGGACACTGTCTTTGTTTTGCTCTGATGGGGTTATGTGTTAAAATCACTTTTTCTTTACATATGACTGTTCTGTTTCCAGAGTGTGCGTTTCAGTGAGTAGCTGGCACACCTGTAGTGCACAGTTTGCCATCCGAGAAGGGCTTTTATCTTTGTATGACTAAGAAAGATGTGGGTTATTTCTCTGATGTCCTGCTACTGCTGCTAACAGTGCACACGCAGATGGACATAAATCCTTCAATATGGCACAACGTGGGAAGGCTGCCGTGTCCTTTTTCTGACAAGAAAAACTTCTGTGGGATTCCAAAGGTGTAATTTGCTTTAGTTTACCATACTGTATTTAAAATACTTCAGAAATGTTGTTAATGCTCTTAAAAAATAAAATGAATATTGCTGCTGGACAGTATATTCCACTAAAAACCTGTGAATGTTTCATTTTGCAGTTTTAGGCTGTTGTGTCCCTACTGACAGGTGTAAATTGGTGACTTGTCTGGACTGATCAGCGTAAGATTTGTTTCTGAAATACCTTCTTTGAAGTGCCTTTGACCAATTTTTAGCATCAGAATTAAGTTCAGAATTGAATAAATGAAATAAGTTATCTCACATGCACTGTGTGTCTGTCTTCATTTGCCCGCCCTGTATGCCTGTGGTGTGGCAGCACAATGGAGTGCAATAAGAATATTCTCCTTCTTTGTTTGTTTGTTCGTTAGTTTTGGTGGGTGCAGGAAAGGTGGAAAGCTTGCTGAGTTCTCTGTTATGCATGCTACTAGCAAATAGCAAGCTGCATAGAAAACTTCATTTAAAGAAAATGTTAAATTAATCACTGGTGCTAGCACCAGATCCACATAGACAGACTGCTGTTCCTTCATTGTGCTGATTTTCACTGTCTCGATGTTATTATAGCATCCTGAACTGACTGTAGCTGATGCTCAGAGATAAAGCAACATTGTTCCAAATGCACCACCTTTGACAGGAAATACCACTTACAGAAAGCTTCGCTGGCTCGGGGGAATTTCCTGCACTGCTTTTCTGTGCACTGATGTGAGTTTAAAAGGAATTTAAGTCAATATTTTCCATCCAGGGACTGAAGGCTCTCTGAGTGCAGGGTGGATGCACTGCAAAATTGTCTGCAGCCTTCCCTCCTTTTTGAGAGTTTTTTGCCCTAATGAGGCCCTCCTTTGGGTTCTACAAATGTTGTGGTGAGTAACTTATTTTGACAACTGTGAAAGGAATCAGAAAGTCAGAGCCCTGAAGTGAATATTTTCATTGTTACACTTAGGAAATAACATGGACATGGAAAAGTAGCTGGATCACTGGAAATTATTTCTAGGCATTTCTAGGTGGTATTTGGTATCATTTACAAAGGAAAGGTGAATACTTACATCAAAAATGTAGACTGAGCTCTGTGTTTTTCCACCTTTCTAGTATATGTGTATATATACTCCTGCAACCCTAACCTTGGATGCTGGAGCCTGCAGTGGTGCTGAGCCAAACTCCAACATTTCAGTTCCACTTGGGGCTCCTCTGATGTGTCATACTGCTCTTGGGATGAAAAAGTTGATTCTTTTGCACAAGGTATTGCCTTCTCTTTGAGAGGCTCATGCCAGAACCTGAGTTGTCATTTTCACACTTCAGGTGTCTGTGGCTCACTTGAGGTCTGGATGCAAAAGGTCATACATGAGGTTAGTAATCTTTGTTGAAATCAGCCTGCCTAAATGAGACACTATAAAAGGAAGAGTCAACCTGAGGATTATAGATTAAGAAGATCTGAGTAGATTGAGACATGAGTTTCTCAGGAATGTTAAAATATGAAGTTGGTTTGAACAGCTGCATATCTCCTGACATTTAAACCAAAGCTTTGTTTGAGGAGGCACGCGCTTGCAGGATACAGTTCTTAGTTTTTAGAACCTGCCTGTGGCATTTGTGAGCCCATCCCTTTGGCATCCTGAAATCCACAGGGCTGGTTGGTTCCTTTGAATCTGTGTTCTGTCTCCCAGCAACTCCTTGCCCTCTTGGTTTGTCCCCTCCTAGGATGAAGTGCTCACTCGCTGAAAGGAGAGGAACACTGTCACTAACTTCACTCATGTGGTCAGTGTGTACTGCTCTGTTCCACCCCCAATTTTCAGTGTTCCCAGCAGCTCTGAATTCTTCAGAGTCTCACGTCAAGGTCTCTTCTTCCCCTCAGAGCTGACCAAAAGGACTTTGAATTTAATTTTAGTATTCTGCACCTTTAAAACCTTATTCTATGATTTACTCCATTTGTTATTGCACTTGAGTTTTTAATGAGGAATCGTCTGAACATCACTTGACCAATCTGGTGGCCTTCTATGATGGAGTGGTGGCAGCGGTGGACAAGGTAAAGGTGACTGATGTCATTTACCTGGACTTGAGCAAGGCCTTTGACACGGTCCCACACCACATCCTTATCTCCACATTGGAGGGATGTGGATTTGATTGGTGGACCACTCGGTAGATAAGAAACTGGTTGAAAGGCCGCAGACAGAGGGTGGTCATCAATGGCTCTATGTCCAGGTGGAGGCCAGTAACGAGTGGTGTCCCCCAGGGGTCTGTCTTGGGACCGGTGCTCTTTAACGTCTTTATCAATGACATCGATGACGGACTCGAGTGCACCCTCAGCGAGTTTGCTGATGACACCGAGCTGAGTGGTGCGGTCAACACAGTTGAAGGAAGGGATGCCATTCAGAGGGACCTCGAGAGGCTAGAAAGGTGGGCCCGGGTGAATCTGATGAGGTTCAACACAGCAAAGTGCAGAGTTTTGCACTTGGGCCGGAGGAATCCCAGGTATCCATACAGACTGGAAGGAGCGGTCCTTGAGAGCAGCCCTGTGGAGAAGGACCTGGGGGTCTTGATAGACGAAAAACTTAATATGAGCCAGCAGTGTGCCCTTGCGGCTCGGAAGGCAAATGGTATCCTGGGCTCCATCAAAAGAGGGGTGGCCAGCAGGGACAGGGAGGTGATTGTTCCCCTCTACTCTGCTCTTGTGAGGCCCCATCTGGAATACTGCATCCAAGTGTGGAGCCCCCAGTACAAGAAAGACAGGGAGCTGTTGGAGAGGGTCCAGATGATCTGGGGACTGGAGCACCTCCCCTGTGAAGACAGGCTGAGGGAGCTGGGCTTGTTCAGCCTGGAGAAAAGAAGGCTGCGGGATGACCTAGTTGCAGCCTTTCAGTACCTAAAGGGAGCCTACAGAGGGGAGGGAAATCAACTCTTTGAAAGGGTAGATAACTGCAGGACAAGGGGAAATGGTTTTAAGATGAGGGAGAGGAGATTTAGGTTGGACGTCAGGGGAAAATTCTTTACAGAGAGAGTGGTGAGGTGCTGGAACAGGCTGCCCAGAGAGGTTGTGGATGCCCCATCCCTGGAAGTGTTCAAGGCCAGTTTGGATGGGGCCCTGGGCAGCCTGGTCTAGCACTAAATGAGGAGGTTGGTGGCCCTGCATGTAGCAGGGGGTTGGAGATTCATGATCCTTGAGGTCCCTTCCAACGCGGGCCATTTTGTGATTCTGTGATCACACTGTTAAGTGTTATCAGCTCCTTCTTCCTGGAGACGAAGAGCACAACATGGAAGATAAAAATTAACTTGGGGGCAAACCCTGGATGCTCGGTAGAAATCGAAACTAACAGATGTCTGTGCAGTTGTGGTAGTTGTGGTGCTGTTTTAATGAATAACCGTTGTCTCCAAATTCCCTACAGCTGTAGTCCAGCACCCTGCAGGGAAAACCACACCTGGAGGTCTGATGTTTTTTCAGCACAGAACAGTACTTGACCAGCACCAGTAGCTCCAGCATTTATCACTGCAAACAGCAACTGCCACGTGTTCCATCATAGATTCTGCTGAAATCATGGCTCTGAAACAGCACTTGTGTTTCAAGGGCAGGGAGGGCAGTCATACTGGCGGTGTGCTCACCCAGCCCCCCACCTCACACTGACACCCGGCACAGCTGATAGCTGTAACATCCAGAGACTTCTTGTGAGATTGAGAGACTTTGCTAACAGCTTGCTAACTTGCTCTATGCTATTGAGTGACATGAAGGACTGATTGTACAAAGAATGCTTTAGACATGAAGCGTTGGCCAAGGGCTGCGTTCTGAACCTCATGGTGCAACAGGAGGGTTTCCCCCAGCAGTTCTGTCTGTCCCAGTTCAGTACATAATCAAGTGACCTTATATCACCAGTCTTGTATAACCTTTGTTAAATCTTTACCTTACAGCAATGAAACCTTGCTGCTTCTCTCATATGAGAGTATCATATGATCTCATCCAGAACACATAACTAAAATCAATTTATAAATTGGAGGCAGAGCTCTCCTGTTCAGCAGCTGGTAGACGTTCAATGTGAACAATGAAGTCTTTGTTCCCTTTTGCCAGTGTTATCTCATTTTTAGCAGACAACAGGAAGTGTCTGTTTACCCAGATTGGAGCATTTGTTGCCCCACTAATTGCAGGCATCCTGCTTTCAGAGCTGCTCCATAGCAGCTATGCTGGGGTTTATGGCTTTATCTTTGTCAATCTCCAAAGCTACGTTTCATGCATCACGTTCAGATTTATGCAAGTATTATTCACAGTCTCTAAAAGCAAAAGTTGTCTTGCCAAACTTAGATCTGAATATTTACAAATTTAAGGCAATCCTGATGAGAGAGAATCTCCTGCATCAGCTGTATCTTCTTGCTTTAAAGACATCACTATGAAAACAGCACTGAGTCTTCCTAGCATCTCCTAAGAGAGCCTTAGGAAACTAAAAAGGAGTAGAAGTCACATGGGAGTCCCGTGCTGATAAATCCACCACCATTTACAATCCCACAGCGCTTTGTCAGCGCTGCAGGGGATGTGTTGGCACCTGCAGGTTTTCCTTGCTCTCCCAGGTGCTGCTCATCTCTGCAGCCATCTCCTCTCCCTTCGGCTGCTGGCAGGGCTGAGCCGTGCCTGCCTCCTTGCTCACAGCTCCCGTGTTGCTTTTCATGTCCCCCTTTCCTTCCAGAGGAGCAGGATATCCTGGCAGGAGTTCTACCCATCATTCTGACTGGTGCTATGCAAACTCTGGCTTTTATGACCCATTCTATAGCAGGGTGGTAAGATGAGTATGCTTTGTCTCAGTGTTAACATATATTACTTCCTTCCCTTGGGAAGTTCCCTTCTGTGTTATATATACATGTTTTTTTTTACTGCTGTTATAGGTTGTTTGCCTTTCTCCTTTCAGTGATATATCCCTGTTAATGTACAATTGGTTTTAAGGGCATAAATTCCTCTCTGCTCCTTAATAACTGTTCCCATTGACTGCTGAGCTTGGATCATGTTTTGTTGCTGTGCAGAGCCAGGAGGATAACTGCTATTGGCACGGGCCTGCTGGTTACAAAGGTTCCTTACCTCTGATAAAGAGTAGGCAGCTGCTATTAAAAACTCCATAGCATTATTATGGGCAAGAATATGATCCAAACCATTTTTTGTGCATGAAAGCAATGAAGTGTGTTCATACACACCTGTGCCAAATGTAAGTCCACAGCTTAATAATTCCTTTCTGTAATTTCTAAAGAACAGGAAACAAATTCACGAGGATGGAAACACTTTCCCTTGATGTTCAGTTCAGCATCATACAGAGATTTAGCAGTTAATCACTGTTTCATAAATACATCTGGTCCATGTTAGAGGGAAGAAGCAAACTGGTTGAAGAAGGCACGGTTAAAGAAATGCAGTATCCTGCAGAGGATGCAGTCTTTTCTCCAAGGCCCATGGAGGATGATGCCCAAACAAACACTTGGCACCCTATGACCTGGGCACTGCTGTTTAAACAGATTCACCTCCTGTTCATTTGGGGGCATCATTTATTCCTCCATTTGAACCTCATGAAAAAATGCTATTAAATGGTATTTATGAAAGGCGACGTGGTTATAGAATGCAATGAAATGATTTTTTTTTTCTTGTTTCTTTCATTTTGTGCTAATCTTGCTATTAAAAAGGTTTGCACTGCATATCTGTTTTAGTATTTCATAAATTGCTTTCGTCATCAAACTAAACTGAATTCTGGATACTGGATTTGAGACATAGCCAAGAGAAAAGTCTCTCGATATCTCCTCCAAGTTTGAAAGTATGTTGATATTACACTTTAGTACTGTTTGAAGTTTTGAATCCGCCTTTTCAGCCAATTTGAAACCTTCTTGTTCTTTCATTTCCTCACCCTTTGTGTTTATTCCCATCTTGCTGAATTTATTTGGACATCTGTTCACTATTAAATTCTCCAGCACATAGATATGCTTGGTGTTATTGCACAAGCTGTATTTCTGAGCAGTAACTCAATCCTTCCATGATCTTTTCGCACCACTAGTAGGAAGTTTACTAGCTTGAAACCTTTTGCTTGACTTGCTGATTATTCCCAGCCCTGTACATAGCTGGATATCACAAGAGACAATCCTTTGTAGTATATTTTGAAGTTATTTATTTTTCTGATTAAAAAAAACCCAAAAGCCAAACAACCAGACCTATTAAAGTTGCATCAAATGTTAGTTCTGACTTTCTTTTAGAAAGGAGAGTAATTCTTGATTTCAACAGTTTGATTTTGTTTTATAGTACTGAATCTCTCCATTTTCAGGCTTCTACAGAATATGTAGCACAACGTATTGTCCTTGTGTTCAAGTGCTTCTTTTCCAGCCAAGACTAATCGTGCCTTCATGGTTATTTTTCTTCTTGGAGTGACCATCATATTTAGTTCTGAGTATAAAAACAGTGGGATTCTTGGAGGCTACCATCATTTTTTTTAGTTTCTAATTTGAAACTCACTAACAAAGCCAAATTTTTTGGAAAAAAGAATTTAATTCTCCTAAAATTCAAGCACTTCATTTCACAGAATAAGGTTAGTGCCTCCATTTTGCATGGTATATAGTATCTTTTGGGCACCTGGGGAAAAAGAAATATGCAAGCATTGCTTAAATGTATCAAGATCTGTTCAGACTGTGTATACAGATGATAGGTTTTCTTGTCTACAAAGGAATAAGAATGCCAGACTCTTCATCAGTTGCTTTCCATTTTAATTACAGACTCACAATTCTCAGTTTTAATGATAATTCACTAGGATTATTCCTAAAAGTAGAAAGAATGTATGTAAACATTTACATGCATTTTTCAGTTCTTTTTCCTTTTTTACTTAATAGCATATATCAGACTGAAATACATATATATTTAAACAGAGACCCTGAGAAACTGAAATTTGCTTACTTGCCATAAAGAACATGAAGAATCCTGGTTTTAATGTAATTTCAAATGAAAGTCCCACCCTTGTAAGTGAAAAGATTATACTGGTATTAATATAAACATGCTTTAATGAGAAAAGCCTCCCCTCTAATTATTTTTAGCTGTGGCATTTACATTCACAATAGGTAGTCTAATTAGTGAAAACCTTAAATTATGACACTACATGCTGTCATAAGAGTGCTAATGTCAGGAGCTACTTACTCTTGTTTAAAACTATAGCACATTTTTTCCTTCCAAGAGAATAGGAGACCTCTGCCATTAAATGCCCTGTGAACACTACCAGTATTTTAATCCTAAAAATAAAATCTTATCCTTGTCACATTAGTATTATCAAATTACTATGAGTTTGAAGGGAAAAGGTATGTTTCCACGCATGTGTATGTGTAATAAAGTTACTGTTATGATGTTATAGATAACATATGCTATGCAGGAATCTAATGAATAGTGGCGAAAGCAGTGGAGCGTGGTGGTAATATATTCATGTTCACACATCATTTTAGATTCTTCTCAGCCATTTCTTCCTTAATATACATGAACTTCTTGCTTTAAAAACTCCAAATGGCAGTAATTTCTAGAAGAATGAGGAATCGATTAGTTTTCTTGGAGCGTTCAGAAAGAAATATGCTATAGTTCAACAGATGTTTTCCTGTACTGAAGGATGAAACATAGAACTTAATACAGTGTACTGGGGAGGAGCTAAATGGTTTTTGTAAAGGAAATTATGCACTATGGATAAGCAAGCTCTTTGAAGACCATCACTCAATGAGCGTGTGGGCCTAAGGCAGTGAATAAGTCTGTCTGGATTTCTAAAAGATAATGTCTCTTGCCAAAGGAAAATTATACTGGATTAAGTGGAAAAGTCTTCTGATTTAGAAATGGTGAAAAGGAAGAGGAATAAATGGATGCTGGAAAGAAGGCACTGGAGGATGCATGCTACAATGGTCTGCCCTACTCAAAATGATCATAAGTGATCCAGCAAAGGGAGTAAAAAGAGAGATGACCAAGTCTGTGACATTATTGTCTTTCTCTAGAGTAGAAAAGAAACAGGTTGACTGCAAGAAGCTGCAGAAGAACATTGTGATGTTGACAGAATAAGCTGTGAGTGGAAAAGTTCTGAAGAATGTGAAATAGTACATATGAGAAAAATGATCCCAGATCCACGTATAAAATGATGGCTTTTCAGCTAATCCTTAAAATGACGTCTTGGAATTTTAGTTTGTGAATATATCACCTTAATTCTCAGTAATAGTAAAAAAAAAAACTCAACAAACTCAAATACAACATGAGAAACTGTAAGATAAGGAGTAAAGAGCAAAGAAGACAACTACTGTGTCACTGTATAAATTCATGACCACAAAGTGCAATTCTGCTCCCATCTCAGAAGGGCATAAAACCTGATCAAAGGTGTAAATGGTATGTATGCATTGGAGACAATGAAGTATCATATCTTTTTAGCCTGGAAAAGAAGTGCTTGAAGGAGAAGAAACTGATGGAGAGAAAACTTACTTATTTATCAGCGCAGGTTCCTCGACATTCTTCTTCTGTTTCAAATCTATTATTGGTACCATTACAACCTCCATACCAGAACTGGCCACAAGAATTGGCATTCTTGTCATAATACCATTTCACCACATAGTTCCGACAATTACCTGGTTTCATAGGTTCCAAGCACCTGGGATCTGAAAGCATATCTTTTAAAGTTAACTTGGATTCTGGGTATCAATTACATTACCCTAAACTTGCATTATTTTTTTAGAGCATCTTTTTTTTTTTTCTTCCTCATAATGCCTGGAATATATACACATCTCAGATTTGTAGCCAAATTCTATTTCAGTTAATGAGATATATGAATAGATCTAAACAAACACATGACTGGTTTAAAATCAGGCTACCTAAATTCTGACACAAGACTCAAACGGGTATTTAAATACCTAAGCACAATCAATACACAAGGCTGTCATCTAGGTGTGAAACTCTGAGTATGGTGGCTGAAGCCAAAACACCCAAATAAACAAAAGATGATAAAATCCAGTAACTATATGAAGGTGGGAGTAGGGATTTTTGGTTGGTTGATTTTGGTACAGATCTGCTACCCAATATTCAGACAACAGTACGTACCTTTTTGAGGTTTTGCTACCTGTGATTGCTGTGCTGTTGGGTGGTGATCTTTAGCAGTGGTTACATTGAGCAGAGGGTTGACAACTGGACTCTGACGTCTGATTTCATCTATGTTGGAAAATGGAGGGAATCTCGATTCTCTGAGAACAGAGGTGGTCACAGTGTGATCCTGAGCAGATGGCAGCAGTTCAGTATATCTGGTCTGTGGTGGACTATGCTGCAAAAGGAGTCAAAATCTGTTAACATTCTGTCAGAGCTCAGATGTGAAGAGAAAAAGAATGAGAGAATTATAAAGGAAAGTAATAGTATTTTTTACAAACATTACTTAGCAATAATGGCAGGAACCTTGTTCTAGTGATTTCTCAGTAAGGGACCATGATTTTAACAATTGCATTTTCTGGTGCTGACAGTTAAATAAGAAGATAAAGTAATTCCAGCTGATAGCTAAATAAGAAGATAAAGTTATTCCTTCCATTTAGTCACTAAGCGGAATTAGTTCCATTGCAGTAAAATTTCAGTCAGTGCTTATTTGTAATATAAACTAAAAAGGCAAGGAACTATGAGGTAAGTCTGTGCTTTCAGACGTCCATTACACTCACTGGGAAAGAGCTGAAATCAGGTTTGTCAAAGAAAGGGAAATGGTAGGCAAGAGGAACAGGATACTTGTTACTGATAGAAAACCACATTCATCAAAGATGATCCAAAGATCTTTTTAAATATGGAATCCCTTGAATGCAGCAAAAATGTGCAAATCTTGTGTTGAGGGAATCACATCCCAATACTAAGACTGTCTCAAGAGATGCATACTTACTGTCTTGAATCAAGTGACAAATCACTCTTTTTCCTGTTTCTAGCTGCCTAACATCCACTTGCTTATTATCAGAATTTTAGAGTTCTCCTTGACCAAAATGTTAAGCAGGTAACAGACCTCTTCAGGTGAAGATTATTATCTAAAAATGTGCCTCTCTAATGTGTTACTATATTCAAGAAGCTCTGCATGTTTCTTAGTACAGTATGGTACAAATGACTGCATTTATCCCATACATCTCATTATCTACTGAAACCAGGAAGGAAGAAACTTGATACTATATTTAACATCTTCCCATTTACAGGATTGTACTGACGTGTCAGTCAGTTTAAGAAAACTTCTTTTAGCCACTGGTACTCTGAAACCCAAAGTCTAACTGAAATGTAAATAGACAGTTCATCCAATCCTTTGCGTGTTGCATTTCACAGATCTACAAAAAGATAATGTTTATTGTGATGGTAATTAAATTATTAAGATTCAGCTATAACCAACCAAAGCCGATCAGATCCAAGCATATGAGCATCTATTAGAACTATTCATATTTGTGATCCTTATAGCAAAATATAGAAATGTCAGCATCTATAATACCAGATTAACATTTATTTTCCCTATTATTTTCCTTAATGATGCAGGGTACCAAAGCTGATCCTCCGTGTCACACAGATCTATGTGGAGATATTACAGGGCCCAAACCTAAATCACTTACAATGCAACTGTCATTCAGGGAAATTAGACTGAATTTTGAAAGTGAAGTTGATTTATGTAATTACCAATCATATTACATACACAATGATCCAAAGGGTTAGTACTGGCTAATAATGGAGGAGTTCACTGACTCCTCCAACATATATCAGTAATATTTATATGCAGCATTCAATTCACTTAATGTTTATATGTTGGTACAGTGGCCTACAATATCCATTCCACACAGCTATGGAGGATTGATTATACAGCAAATATTTCAAAATTTATTTCAGCACATTATGGGGGCAAGCATCTGTTACATGTTTATCATCAGCTATTTTGAGGTAAAGCAATTAAAACACCCTAGAGTATTAGTACTGAAGTACTTTAAAGGTGACAAATGTCCTACTTTGATACTAACACAGCGATTGAAAAATACCAAAAACCTATTAAGAGAATTAAGTTCATGCACACCTGCAGAAAATATTTATCTATTGCAATAAAAAACCACCTGTCCTTTCTGTCTGTACTGCAACTCCATGTCAGAAAATGGATGAACACAGGACAGGAGAAATTAAAACTGGAGAATAAAGAGTAGTACGAGCAAGGAGTCCTAAAAACACAGTCCAACAAGAAAAGCTGAAAGCTTAATGATTCTTACAGGGCATCACCATGAGAAGCAACTTTGCACTGACAATCCATAAATAAATGCCTTGCACACTATCTGCCTGCATAGGCACGCATCTGGAATATTTCCAATTCACTTTTAAAATGAATCAGAAATAAAAAAAATACATATTGTTGTCATTTATTGCAACGATGACGCAGTATTACCTTCTTTTTTTTTTCCTGTAAACTATTTTAAACAAGTTCACTCTAACTTTAAAAGCTCTCTTCATATTTTTAGAGACATTACCCATATATTAAAAGATTGGTAAATGGTGTAATAAATAACATATGAATGTCAACAAAGAGCTACATCTTTTAAAAACATTCAGTAACTTACTGAGTAACTGATTCCTTCTTTATGGGGCACTGAAGTCTCTGAAATTGTCACTCGAGTCAATTGAGTGTTAGTAACTTCATTAGGCAGTTCAGGTTCTGGACTTGGAGGTGGCAATAGAACGTTTTCTTTTCTACTGTAAATTTCAGACACATTATCACAGATTTTTGTGATGAGTTTATCTGCAAGATCTGAAAACATCAACAAAATGATTAAATTTATTAATAAAGAAATAATAAAGAAAAGTCACAAAGATTCTCCACAAGCTTTTAGTGCAGCATTAACCACAACTTATAATGACAGTGACTTGTGGAAGACTGTCTTCTGAAGTTATATCAAAACTCAGATTGGAATGAATAAAATAATGCACTCTCAGAACTAACAGATTTTGAAGACCTCTAGTTCTTTTTGGAGACAACAGATAAAAACACCAAAACCTGTTTTCAGCATAAATTATAGCTCAACAGTCTAGAGAGAAAAACAGGGCAATGGAAAAAATGTGTGTGTGTGTAAAAATTAAGAAGATAAACTGAGTTACAGATCCTATTTCTTCTCTCTCTCTCACACACACACACACACACACACACAAAATAAAAATCAGTGACTGGGAATACTTTCATGTTGAATGCTGGAGCCAGAGCCAGAGCTGTAATTTTAATCCTAGCTGGCACCAGAACATTAGCGTGGATTCTGTTCTCATCGTTAATGCCTTAAACACATTAACTTAAGCCCATCCACAGGCTCAGTGTAGCAAAATGAGTTTATGCTCAGGATAAATATAGTTTATAGGGTTAGACTGCAGCTAGTTGAAGCCAATGTTTGCTTCTTCCACTGGTTATTATAGGTTTCCTCTGTCTTTTATCTCTGATTCCCGATTTTTCAAGTCTGTTTGAAATAAATAATGCAGAATAAAGCAGACCTCATCCCCTTGTTGATATTCCTTCACCAACTCTTCCCTAGAATCAGAATGAAAGCATAGAATTTCCTATGACTTTTAGAAGAAAACGAGTGTATATAAAAGATGGTGAAGGGACTGCCAGACAGACAAATCACTAAAAACAGCTATATATGAAAGAGAAACAGACAGAGATGGTGTGCCAAGATGGAAGAAAATTCTTTTGGGGCTGAATCTGTGGCCCTACACACTATGTAAGGGAAAGCTGATGGAAGCTTTCAGCAAAGGAGTGCCCCAAAGAAGGCCTCAACTCTGAAAATCACTGGTTGTTGGTTTTCATTGTTTCTACAAGAGGTAAAAGTTTGCCAAAAGTTTCATTTGACCAAAGAGCAAGGAACACTGAAAACCAAGCTGCGTCTGAAAGACAGGCATCAGCTGCCATTCAGTGAGCATGTACGGACTGCTTTGCCTTGCTTGGGGAAAGGCCAAACACTTTTATTTGCTTATTTCAAATATTCTCCTGCACAGTTTCTTTTACCTGAGAGTGTCTTGAAGTCCTCTATCCGGTAAAAATGTTCTTCATCAGGGTCTGTTGCAATGAGATGCATTTCTTTCAGAAAATTATCATAATGAGGATCAGTTTCTTGAACAATTCCAATGACAAATATCTCAATATTTGCAGCATGTGCTTCCCTTACTACCATATCCAGGTGCACTTCGTCACGACTGTCTGCTTGTCCATCTGTTACTACCACAGCAACTTTTCTTACTGCTGGACGTGCTGCCTGAAATAGGCTAATGGCTTTTTTAATGGCAGAAGCTGTGTACGTGCCTTCTCCTAAGTAGAGCATTTTATCAACAGCAGATTTCAGAGATTCTTTGGTTGTGTATTTCTCTAGAGAAGATACCAACTCCACTTTATGGCTGAAGTTGATAACGCCAATGCGAGTTTTAGCGTGGTTGGCCGAAACCTCATCAATGACTGTTTTCATAAACGTTTTGGTACTGATGAAGTTGTCTGGTCCGACACTTTCTGAACTGTCAATGACAAATATTAGTTCCAGCGGTGTTATTCTACATCTGATACCGCAACCTGGAAGAATAACCATTTCAGACATTTTATGAGAAAGCACCTTCCAATTATATAAATGAATTGAACTCAAGTAACAGATTTACAGTAAAAGCTCAATTAGTCATTCCATATGACTTTAAAATCATTGGTACTGGGAAATATAAACACAGTTGGACTAAACTACTTCTTGTATTGCTCTGGCAACACAGTGAACATTTTTCATATAAGTTATATCCTTACACACAAACATGAAGAAGAAATATCCATTCAAGCAACATAAATTGAGTTTAGAGCTATTTTTTTTTTTTCAATACTAGAATGCTTACCACATATTTCATTGATAAGTCTTACAACTTCTTCTCTCTGAAAAAAATAAAAAAAAAAGTATTAATTAATCTGCTGTTCGTTTTAAGAATGCTGAAATTTATCAACTTATTTACCTACACTAATGCAGGGAATGCAATGCCCCTATTTCAGCCTTGTTTAATATCACATAAACTATAAGCACGTTCCCAAATAAATTTCTAACATTTAAATTAATTCATATTCATACTTACTGAAAGACCTGGTTCACCTTTTCTTCCCCAAGGTCCCTGAAAATGTGTAGAGTGAGATAGTTAACAAAATTCAAGTTCATTATATTTCTGCTGTGTAAAATGAAGTAATGTGTAATGTCTTTTACCTTTGGTCCTGGAGGTCCTGGGCCTCCCATCTCTCCTTTGGCACCTTTGCTTCCTGGATCACCTTTATCTCCATAGTCTCCCTAATTTAAAGCAGTCACATTAAACCCAATGCACAACTCCAGTTCTGTTGGTAGTAAGAGCTAAAGCTATAGCTCAACTAGTTTTTAAGATAAAATTTCTGAGCTTTATCCTGTGGCTGATTTACCTTAAGCAGAGCATCTTGGAGAAAGAAAGCTCTGTCAACATAAATATCTTCAAGAAATTTATATCAGTAAAGGGTGAAGATAAATTTATGCTGATTATGAGATTATATAATTTTTACTCTTTGATTTTCTTGAATTCTAAACTGGCCCATGTTAATGCAAATCTATGGAGAGACTTAACTGCTTGAAATCTGCCAACATATTGAAACTCACAACAGCTTAGTGCAGAACCCACATGAAATACTGGGAGTTTGTCAAGAAAAGAGATGCCTGGATTGTTACATACATTGGAAAATACCTAGCTACGTATTTAGAAACAAATTCTTCATTTTTTTAATTTGAGTGACTAGACCTGATTTCCTAGAAGAGAAAGGGTTCAACATTACTGCATTTCAGCTAACGCAGGTACGAAATATACTATGGAAAGGATTCAGGATCTTAATTGGAAATGTCTTCAAAAAGATGATTGTGCATGACAGTTCTTTTTCCTTCTCTCTGGAATTTACTGATCACTTAATATTTCACCTGAAATTTTAGGAATTCAGTGAGGGGAGTGTCCATTTCAATATTATTATTCATTGCTACCCAGACAATGGAATCATTTAGATACCATTCCCTGTTAACAGTATTTGCCAGGATGATTGCTATCAATTCTGTGGAACCCCTTTTTAGTCCCTGGGTCTTATTCTTATCTTATTCAAACCTGAAAATTGTATAGCTCCTCCACAGTGTTAAGGAAACCAGACTCCACTATGTAAGCTCTTGGAAAACACTTGCTGGTCTATTTTCACAAAATCATAATAGCCAGCTAATAGTACTACTTTCCATTATTTGTCTGTGAATTCTATCTAACCTCATCGAAATTAATGTCAGCACAAGAAACATCAAATACAATCTATTGATGCTAGATGATGGTGATGCTAGTATTCTCATGCACACAAATATGCTAAAAACAGATCTGTTTGGGTTTTGACACATTCAGTAGAAAATAGGTAAATAAAATTCCTACTGTACTAAACTTTTTTTTTTTTTTTTTTTTTTTTTTTTTTTTTTTTGTGACAAGTCTGCTTTTTTAATAGCAAACTGCAAGATTGAGAATTTGGAGAGATTTTTGGTCAAAGCCTAGCAAATAAACAGACACTTTGATTTTATAATAACTAAAAACTATATGAATATAGAAGAATGCATGATTTTGCTAGTATTATTCTCTTGCTAACAGGTGAGAGCTCATTCCATATATTACTTCAGAGCCTGATCCTTAGTGATGGTTAAGATTTTCACAGATTCCAAAGCTGACAGTAAGTAGTAAGAACCTGCCTTGCCAACTGTATGAGGCAGTTTTTTGCTTTTTTGCTTTGCTTTTTATCTATCTTCAAAGATCTGTCACATTAAATCAACAATAAAGAAAATAAAACCTTTCTTTCCTTATTGCAAGGATTTACCTTTGGTCCAGGAATGCCAACTCCTATTGAGCCCTTTGGCCCATGTAAACCTGGATTTCCTTTTTCTCCCTGAACAGAATATGAAAAGTAAGTTTAATGAAAAATTAAGGTAGCCACTTTGTGTCTATTCAGTTTATGACATCCTGCATCACAGACAAAGCCAGATACTTGCATTAGGAAATGAAATGTGTAATTTTCAAGATAGAATTGCTCTGAATCTGAAGAAATTAAGAAATAAACAATTGAGTATGAATCATAATGTACTTTGACAAAGTATACAATGACTATATTCCTGTTTAATTAAACAAAATAGTGACGTTACGCTGACATGAATGAAAGACAAAAGTAGTGAGTTTCACACAATGAGGTTCAGTTATTCATCCAGCCTATGGATGGATGAATACAAGTGGAAAAACAAAGTCCAACACAAAGGTTCTCTAGGTACACACACCTAGGATCTCTTCAAGGTTGGCTTAATTTTTCTGATTTTAAGTAAATGAGGTCTCTGTTTTTCACAATGTGGAGAGAACACATTTCTGCTGACGCTTCAAATGACAGGATCAGTCTGGCTACAAAGTGCAAATTTGTTTTGAAAGGATTGTTCTGTATGTCCTGCTGTGCAAACAGAGACTTGAAAAGCGTGTTCACACTAGCAGGATGAGGATATAGCACATTGAAAACCACAGTTGTCATAAAATAAGTACAGAAAATCCTTCACAGCATGTGGGTTCCTGAAACTGTTCTGTTTTCTTTAACAGAGTAAATAAATTTTTCAGATAAAATACTGCATACATTTTAAACACAGCTAGAGAGAATTAGATTGCCTGATACATAAAAGCTTCCCCAAAATTCACATTTGTAGCATAACAGCAATGCCCTGTGCAAATATTAAAAACAGCTCTAGGGAATATCAGTGAGATCACCTACTGTCTGCAGTAAACCTAGCTTAGGCATATCTGCATAGACCAGTACAAGTCTAGTGAGTTATATTTTTCAGTCAAGAGCTCAGACTGTCTCACACACCCCATACTCATACTTGGATAGGTGTTCACAACTATGCCTAAAGTGGCTAAACTGCTCATAATGGACAGAAAAATACACAATTTTCAAGACTCCCTTCTTCACAGTAGGTAAACTAGTGCTTTTGGGGAACTGGTAGACTGATCATTTCTGCTGGACTGGATAAGGGAATTACAGATTTCTTCAGGTGGAGAAGCAGCTATGTGATGCACAACCAGACAATTTCTCTTCCCACGATTGGCTCTCTTGAGCTGAAAGTTCACATGGCGTCAGACATTGAGATGCACCTTCCTAGAAGAGGCAGTATACTAGGAGTCAAAGTCAGGTGTTTTTTTTCCTGTTCAAATCCCAGATTTCACTGAGAACCTGCTGAAATGGGAGCCTCTGATTGCACACAGGTGAGCTGTGGTTGTGCCCTGTACGAGGCAAAGACACCTACCACACTCCGACACATCTTCACCAAAGGCACTGCCTGAAGAGTCAGTCCTGCCGTGTGGGAGCCTCTCAGATCCACTAGACCCAACACAGGGAGCTCAAAACCTCTGCTCCTTGTCAGACTACATACCACTGACCCGCTAATCATTAACTTCTTGCCTCTGGAAAAAAAAAAAACTCTCCCATTTTCACACTCCACGATTTCTTACAGCTAGAAAGAACAGGCACTGTTAAGTAGATGTTGGATACTGGAAACGAGACTGCAGCAAACTACATAGCTAATGCACTAGGAAAAATAATGGGCTTTCCTACAAATAGGAAATATTAATAAGACAATGGAATGTACAAAGGAGTTTAATTGGCATTCTTAAATGTTCAGTGACTATTTAATTAACTTAAAGCTACTTTTCAGCAGGATTGTACTTCATAGGTCTTCTATATAGGTTATCAATGCAAATGACTTTTAAACACAGCAAAGTAGCATGCCAGCCTGTTTCAATGCTTGCTGTCCAGCACTGGAACAGACTGTTCCTCCTGACTAGTCATCATAGAACTGCCTGATTAACTTCTTTACAGATTTGCAGAGCACATACACATGAACCAGAATTAGAATCTGCTTTGTATTCCAGTAGTCTGTCATTAACAATAAATGTCAGATCTAAGAAAACTATAGATTTATTGAAGTCATTTGACAGTTAGGCACTTAGGATGATGTTTAGGCAACAAAATCGAAAGAGACCTACTTTTCTAAAAAAAAAAAATCAAGCCTATGCAGCTGACATTAATCACAGACACACATGAATTTTATACTTTAAATGTCAACTGCAGAACCAAATCCGGCTTTCTCTACTTGTGTAATCGATCATCAACAGAAAGGATTTGTCATAGATACCATAAGAAAATATTTAGTAACTAAGCAAGATGTATATTGCATAAATTTTTAAATATTTGTCATTATACCAGCTCAGTGTATGTACAAAGTTAAACTCAAAATTGACCATCAGTCTTATCCTAAAAATCAAAGCAGTATTCATCTAAAAAAGGACCCATAAATCCTTGATCATAATATCCTGGTAGATCACTGATCAATAAGTAGACTTTTATGTTAAAATGCCATTCTAAGAGTGAAGATCTGAGAATGTCTAGACTGTGGTTTTGAAAGGAAACCAAGCACACACACACAAAAAAAAAAAGACCAATGGATGCTGATATTAACATAAAGTTACTCAAAACCCATCTCATTTTTGACATTCCATTCTTACCGCATGCCTTCAGAACTCCATGTATATCTAAGTAGATACTTGGAGTAATATTGATAGTTCAAATCAAGGAGTATAGTAGCTTTAAACTGATGAAGAATGGCCATAAAATATGAAGCTTGTGATGTTTGTGAGGAGACAAAAAGACAGATGTGAGAGATTGATGTTCAATAAGCGCCAGTAAATGGAGCAAACGGGTACTGATAGATATTATTCATAGCAGTGCCATTACTATCATCCAAACCTCTGTGTGTCTGGATATCTGTATATCTACCTATTAGCCACTGAAAATATTTCGACTTTTATTTTTCTTCAGGAAGAGAAAGAATACACAATAATCAAGATACTTATTCCTGCATTACACTGAGTCATGAAATGTTTCTGCTCAGAATGGGAATTGTGCTAACTAACTTCCATACCCATGAAATTAACAAAGAAATATTCCAAGTATTAGATTCTGGGAACACAACAAAAATGCCTTTTAAAGCCAGGCAGAAACAGTTTTCCTATACTATAAAGCACATAGAGATGGCAGAAACATTTCTGCTTTCTTCAAGAATAGTGCAAACAGGCTTCTGAAATTCAGCAAAGAAAGGAAAATGTTACCTACATTATCACATTAGAATACCTATTATCTTTATGGACACTGCTAACCATTAAAATAGAAGAAAGGTGCAGATAGATCAAAACCAAAGGTTCGGACAATCAGGTGACTCTAACCACAGACAGATCTTTGTCTAGGAGTCTTGAAACATGATAAATCAGAATCTGTTGAAGAGAGTTATATAATAATGAGAAAAAATGAGAAAAGGGAGAATGTGGTAAAGTACGTTCTTATGCTATAAAACATTTCACAGTGAAGAAGGAAAGTGCTCTCTGCTTGTATAAAAAGGGAAATGATTAACATTATTATGGAAGACATTGAAGCTGGAGTTGGAGTAAGTACGGATGAAAACAAAGTCAGGAATAATGCTTTCCTGGTTAAGCTTGCATGAAATAATTCCACCCTGAATAAAAGAAAGATTATCCTATGAAACGTTTGGTAACAACATAAATGTATTTATTTATTTATTTTATTTTAGCACATCAGTATGTCGCAACGAAAACCAATTTTGCCAACAAATTCCATGGTGGCTTTAGTTTCTACAGCCCACTGTGATGTTGTGAGACATCTGTCTTAACCCGACTGAAATAGTGCACCTCTTATCAAATTACTGGTGATTTAAAACTTGAGAGTTGCAGAGTGGAACTCAACTCCTGATCCAGGGAAATATTCAATCACATGCTCAACTTTAAGCATTGATTTGAGAGAAATAGGAGAAATATTTTTTTTCTCCACTAGAGCCTTCAGTTTTAGCACTTTGTTTCCACACATTTATGACAAGGCATTTCATTAAATTTCAACAGAGAATATTTTACCATGTTTGCCTTTCTCCTTGTAAGGAGGCATGTTTTGGTACGACTGGAACTAGGCTAGTAATGATGAAGAATAAGTTGGAGATTGGCTAATTTCTTTTATGTTCTTATAGTTACGTGTTGTTTGTCTTGTTCTGGATAAATACAGTAGCTCTCTGTTACTGTCTTTACATAAGGGCATCAAAAGCAAACTCCAGATGTTTTCTTTGGACAGTGCTCCAAGTCTAACAAGTCAATGAAACGTGACAAGGATGAGAGAGGTTAAATATATCTGTAGCAATATGAATAATAGGAGAGCAATCATGTGTCAACAGTAATGAAAGTTAATAGCTAAAGTAAATTTTACATACTTTATGAATGATTTACAAAGAATATTTGCAAGAGTTCAGTGGCAAACAGAATATACAGAGGAAGAAAAAATAAAAAGATGAAACTTCCTAGGAAGGAGATATAAGAAGAAACTGGAAACATACTACATTAAACTGGATTACCTTATCTCCCTGTATGCTGATGCCAGGAGGACCAGAGGGACCAGGCAAGCCTTTCCGTCCCATAACACCCTATTACAATCAGTGTGACAAAAAAAAAGAAGAATTAGGAGATAAATTCTATTCCTGATAACACTAAAGAAGTCATTTCAAATTTACTGCAAGGACAAGTAAAACTTTTTTGAAGACTCTAGTTCCAATCCTTCTGTGGTTTATGGTTTCTCACAGTAGGCTTCAGTAGTTACACTTAGCAAACTCTCAGGAAAGTAAAGGAACAATTAAGCAGAAAACAATTAAAGAATAAAATATGCCCATGAAACAGTGTGATGATTTTCCTGGGTAGAAAACAACAGAAGCCAACTTTATCCAGCAGATTAGTGCAATCACTGCATACAGAGGCAAGCAGTAGAGCAACAAAGCTAGACATGTTAGCTCTTACACACTGCATAAGCATGTATTTCAAGCCATGGTCTCTGGGAGCACCACTCACTCAGAAAATCTTAAGTGGCAACAGTCAAAGCAATACCTGCTGATTTTTGTGGCTACAGTAGAAAACAGGTAAAGTCTTTCTATGGACCCATGGACAAAATCTTGCCACATACTTTGACAGAATCTCTTGTAAAAACTACTGTTAAACTACGTTTATATCAGCAGGGGTTCACACGAAACATTGTTGTTCTAAAAATCTTATCTCGAGAACTAGATGATACAAGATGGTCCTCGGCCCTGAAAGTGAAATATCATTTCCACACAGAGAACGTATTTTTCATTCTTGAAGGCTTTGGGCTGAGCACTATATATTGTCACACATTTTGTGGGCTTTGAGACCCAGCCTAAACTGATTCTTACCAAAATTACCCTTTTTAAACACACCGGCTATATGATTTACTGAGGTACTGAAATTGCTATAGCTTTCACAAAGCAATGCAAAGTCATATGTACATTCTGAGAAAAAACGTTCATGCCCTATTGCTCACTGCATTTCTGTATCAGGTTGGTAATAACATTTCTCCATTCAGACACCAATTTATTCAAAACAGCTGTGGAGACTTCAGTTATTGTATCTGCTAAAGAAATTACAGAAAAAGTTACAAAGACATACATGTTTTTAACTTAAGTAAATATGGAGAAATATACACAGAAATCCAATGTTTTCTCCATTGACTTTGTAAAAATAATGAATGGATACATTCATGATACAGAAATACGGGCATAAACTGAGTTATCTTTTTTAGCAGCAGTTTTTTCCTTTTTGAATTATCATTCATTTTAGTGGAGGAAATTAAAATTTGTCCAGATGTTGCATGCTGGCTCCTTATAGAATTAATTTCTTTTGCTTTATGTTTCTTTCCTAATGGTTTTACAAATGAAGCTAACAGGATTCAATTTCAGTGAGCAAAAAAAGCAAACATAAAATCCAAATTTAGCATATTTTCACCCACAAAAGAATATCTTGGAAATATAATAGGTGCAAAAGAAATAAATGTGTCATTTAACTCAATTATTAGCTATATGTAATCTAAAGCTGTGATCTCATAAATTTTAGCTGCAAATGCAGTTTTCAGGCAGTACTCCTTTCTAATCCAGTCATAGAAATGAATAGTCAATTCCCATGCTGTAAAGCTTGATTTCTCCTGCAGTTGCACCAACACGAATCAGTAACTGAAGGAACTATTCTGGTGTCAGAGAGATTGGAGAGTCTGGCAGCCAGCATTACAAAAAAGCAGGAAGCTTCAAGATGATGTAGTACCAACCTTAGGACCAACCATTCCGCTTCCCCTCGGTCCTGGGGGCCCAGGAACACCAGTCAGTCCACGTTCTCCCTGAAAGCAGTCATAATAGCATCAGTAATTTACCACTTATTAACTAGTACACTTTTCATACACTCAAAAAGCAGTTGGCCAAACAACTGCTTCAAAAAGAAAGCAAATAAATGCTACAGACATTTGCTTTATAGATTGATAAAAAAGCTCAATTTATACTTTTTTTCTCAGTTAATACTTCAGTGAGGAAAAAAGCAGAAGGGCTCATCCCCTAATAAGCTAGCAAACTCAGGGCAGCAGCTGGCAGGTCAGTGGGAATATGAGCAGTTCTGTGTACCGTGCTGCTCTGTGTGCTGCAGACAAGCCCGATGGAAGGAGATAGGGGCCAGGGGACATTGCTGGTAGGGGCGAGGCACAGGGACATGAAAGGCAGCTTTTTTCCCACAGTCTGCAACAGAATAAATGAATAGGCACACATACAGCACATTTTCATTAGGAAACTCTCATCTCTTTGAAAAGAAAAATAAACAAACAAACAATTGTTAAGTTACGGGCCAGAAAATTCTGAACTAAGCAAATGTTCTTAAATTATATCTGTGCAGACAAATGCTAAAGATAGAAATGTTCTGATAAGTTATCACTCATCCAATATACTAACAACAGTGTCATGAACAGATGGTATCTCTTGACAAAATAAAAATTTTCTTTGATGAAAGTCTTCATTCTATTGCTTTCACACTAGGAAAAACACTTCAAATTGATATGCCTGCAGAGGGAGCAGTCCAACCAGAAGAAAACTGCATGTACACATCACACTGATCACACATGACACTTCATTTGTGATAGGTGAAAAGAAAGAACATATCATACTGATTAAAAAGGAAGGAAACAAGAGTACAGAACATCTTACTGACTTCTTTTACTTTCATGAACATTTGTACAGCTTTCAGATCTTAATGACTGCTTTTTAGGTGAAATGCCTGAAATTAAATCTCCAGTGACAGATCACACCAATCTGTGTGTTTTGTATATGAAACTCCCATGCTAAGTTCTGGCATGTGCTATTTATGTTGACGCATTAAGGCCTTAGCTCGATTTTGATGGATTTGGAGAAGTGGTAAACCTGAATCCAAAGACGAAGGCTTAGATTAAGCTTATAATGCTTTCCTTCTTGATATAATATTTGGCTACTGAATTGATTTTCAGTTCCTCTTTCTTCCAAAGCCCTGGACACTGGCCAGCTTGAGCCAACATATAGGCATGGTATACGGGCACTCTTGGCTTTAAATTGATGTGTCAAGCTCGGAGTCTGAGGGTTATGCTGTTTGCCAGATTAGTCGGTTGAGAATTTCTCCCTCAGATTTGATCAAAAAGGGGGGTTGGTTTGTTGGTTTGGTCTGGTCTGGTTTGGAAAATGGAGCCAAAGAGAGGGCTATTTCTTTTTCTTTTTTTTATGGATGAGAGGTGTTCTTCTCTGATGATCTGACACTTTTCTATCACACCTTCCCTGCTAATTCAAGAACAAAGACACTGGCAGTGTCCTTGACATTTTGTTTTGCTTTGTGGCAGATCCTATCTGTAAACATTTAAAGATTATAAACCTAAGCATATAAAGATTGTAGCACTTAAATCTGACACACAGTGCTGGCAGGTATCTCTCTACAGTGAGAGGAATGGTAGATATTCCTGATCTTTTAAAACCTCTGTGGTTTATCAGTTCCTCCTGCAAAGCATTTCCCTACCATCTGCTTGAGATTGTTGTATTACTAGCAAATAGTATGAGACTAGGCAAATGTAGCCACCCTCCTTTTAAATTTCATCTGTTATCAAGAGACAAATTATTGATTCTCAGTATCCTTGTATGAAACAACCCTAAGCAGATGAAGCAAAGAGCAGCCAAAGTTTTCCCTTCTCAAGCTTCTGAAACCTGCCAGATGTGTCAAAGCTATGAGGAAGTTATACTGACAGTGCTTTGCAATATATACTGATTTTAAGAGATTCTGGGCTGCTGTGGACAAGGAAGCAATCTGTAAGCCATTGTGAAGGGAAGGTACTGAGCAAATAAACAATTTGCAGTGTTTCATTTTGCTGCAGTTGCAACCTACTCTTAAATCAGCCCTGACAAAAAAAAAAAAGCACAAGTATGCCTTGAAATTTTGTCTCTCTTTCTCCCACGAGTAATACATTCTTACACAGGGTCAATGCAGGTGAAGGATCAAATTTTAGCCTCACATGCTTAGTTAATGCCAGATGTCTCACTGAAAAGCTCTTTTGTAGAGCTTTATAGCAATTATCAAAGTTTTTGTATTTCTTGGCTTAGAGAAAAAGACTTTCATTTTACTTTGTAAGTTGCAAAAGGGAGCAGGTTTTTTTTCCTAAGGTGTGACACTAAGCTGTTCTCCACGGAATTCATTTCAAAAAGGATTAGTGCTGCTCTTTGATGAGCTCTAATTTATTTCCTGCACTGTGCTTGTAGACAAGCTAAGCTATCTGTTTTCTGCAAGTCTATAGTGGCTGCCATAAATGAAATTATGTTCTTTAGTCTGCATGTGCCAGATTCTGTATTACTCCAGGTGGAATCTCTTGTATCAGTAAGTGGTAGCTCTGAACAGAAGCACAAAACCAGATGTTTCGGGTCCCTATCATCAGACTATTGGTAATTCTATGGATGAATGGCCTTCAGTTTTTCCTTCACTGTGGATATGTTTTTAAGACATTATTGTTATTGTTTATTTTTGATGGGAACTTTCATGCTCTGAGAACTGAAGTTAAAAGTTCTGTTTGGAAAAAAAAAAAAGGTAATGTTTATTTTACTTTCTACTACAATATGCTCTGTGTTTTCTATTTCACATGTAATAAGGAAATCATTAATTAAACCACACTGCAGGACACCATAAAGCAATTTATAATATGATTTTAGCCATAATTTTCTTTTTTCTGAGTTTTTATAACATAGTAGCTACAATGTGACTTTTTAGACCAATTATACACTCATGGAGCTTTGTAACAGTTCAGCTATTTTGTGTTTTATGATAAAACAAACAAACAAACAAGCTCAGAAGTGTTTCAGTGTTGAATTTCTAATCTCTTTACTGTTTCCTTTTGTGTGTTCATTTTTTGCCATCAAGTTTTTCCTGTAAAGTGTTATTCATTTTCAGTTAAGATCTGTAGTCTTCTCTGGGGAATCAATAGCTAGGAACTTTAAAAATACATCACTGTTTCACCTGTAATCACTATTTCTCCTTATTTGTTTGGAGCCTTGCTCTTTTTGTTGCCATAGAAGAAAGGTGAATAATTACTAAGCAATAGTCTCCTGCATTGGATTCTGACTTCCACACGGAAATTCCAGCACATAAAAACACTCTGATTCTTTGGGTGTATGGAAAATCTGAAGAAACAAAGCAAAAACTGGTTTGCATCTAACAAGGTAGAAAATTCTTTTGCAAGCTTTTCTTTGAATCGAAAAGCAAAGTGGGAGATGAATTTTTAGCATTTTGTCATTGTAATGCACTTTGTAGTGAGATATTTGTCTACACTGTCTACTAGCCAGATGCATGTACAACTACTGTACGTACCTTTGGTCCAGGATCTCCCACACTGCTTGGGCCTGGTGGTCCTGGAGGGCCTGCTGGTCCTGGAGGTCCCTGGCACAAGAAGAATATAGCATGTCATTAGTTGTCCTAAAGAAGTAGTAGTTATGTTCTACAATAAAGAAGAGAATTTCAGCAGTAGTTACTAATCTCTCTGTTCCTGTTGTTCTCAAATTTGCAGTATTTCTATTGTGTACTGAGCAATGGGCATTGTTATTATTCCCTGCTCAATCCTTCACAACCCCTTCAGCTGCCCTTCAAATTGCTGAAGGCATCCCTACCCCCCCCTTTCAGCATTCAGAGGACAGATGTCTTTGCTCTATCAGAGCTACTTAGACTTAGCTATATAACTATTGTTCATATCTACTTGTAGTTCACAGAATTGATCTTTACAGGTCATGAGGTAGGCAAAGTTGGCCTAAGAATGGGAAAGACACATGCTACCACCTGCAGATATTTCAAAGATATGTATTCATATGGCAGGGAGAAACACAGACAGTTTTTACTGAAGTCTCTGATTGATTTGCAGAGAAGCATGACTCTTACAGCATGTGGAGATAAGAGTCTTATAATAAACATAATTTAAGGAATACTACTGCTGAGTAAAGCTCTTCTTATTGTTTAGTCACTAATAGAAATGCAGCATGCACATATACATATACCTAAGTTTTCCATCCTGTAACTGGGCAGAATATAACCAGCAGTTATAGTTTTATTAATGAATGGTTTGGCCAAGCAGATATTTTCTCTTGAAGAGAAAATAAGGAAGGAAGAAGAAGAAAGGAAGAGAGGAAGGAACTCAAAGCAACAGTAACATTACACAGATAATGTAATATTATTACATAATGTGAATACATATGAGCAGCCATGAAGACTTTAATGAAATTACATAAAATCCCTTTCATGATGCTGAAACAAAAGCAGTTCAGTTTATGCCCAGTTCTGATTGTCTGTAGATCTAGTGCTGTATCCAGGACAGGAAAGGATTTCATAACAAATCTGAGATATTTACAATTGGTGAAGGATGAAAGAGAAGTTTAGTTACACTTAACTAAGTGACTAATACAGAGCCATTCTTGTTTTTGTATAACACTAAGTACAGAATGTAATTATAAGCAATAAACAGTAAAGAATTAAACTTAAACTTACAGCTTCACCTTTGTGGCCTTCACCTTGTTCTCCACGGAGTCCAGGTGGTCCAGGTGGTCCTGGGTCACCCTAAATACAAAGTAATAAATCAGGCATTGTGCATGTAACCAGATCATTGTAATGTAACACATTAAAAGGCCTCTACCAGGACTTAGAGTCATTTACAAGAACGCTTTGGCTGTGACCATTCAACCAATTCTTTATCCACTGAATTGTCCACCCTTTAAATCTATATCTCTCCAATTTAGAGATAGCAATGTCACATGGGATTGTGTCAAAGACCTTGCACAAGTACACATAGATGTCATTAGTCACCCTTCCACTGTCCACTGAAGCAGTCACTCCATTGTAGGAAGGCCAACAGATTGGTCAGGCGTGATCTACCTTTGGTGAAGCCATGCTGGCTATTTCACATCACCTCCTCTTCTTGCATGTGCCTTAACATATCTGCTCCATTATCTTCCCAGGCACAGATATGAAGCTTACTGGCCTGCTGTTGCTCAACTCTTCCTTTCTCTCTTTCTTTAGAATGGAAGTGATATTTCTCTTTTTCCAGTCACTAGGGGTTTTACCTGACAGCCATGATTTTTTAAATATGATGGAGAATGGTTTGGCAACCACATCAGCCAGTTTCTTTAGGACCCTGGGATGCATGTCACCCGACCCCATAGACTTGCACACGTTGTCTCATAAGGCGGTCTCTGACTTGCTCTTCTCTGAAAGGGATTTTGTACCCCTAGCCCCCACCTAGAGGTTCAGGTACATGATAAATGTGGGAGACCTGACTGCCACCAAGGCAAAAAACTTGTTGAGTACCTCAGTCTTCTCCATGTTCATTAAGGCCAATTCTTTATTCTCATTTATCACAAAATAAAACTTAATACTATAATGTATCTCTCAAGGTACACTGGCAGTTTGCACTAAAGTTGTTCCTATGTGACTGCCAAAACAATTGGAATTCCTTGTTGATACTTGTAAGTCACACATTCACCCCACATCTAAGCATGGCACGCAGACAGCCACTGCACATCCCCTCACACAGTACTAGAGAACCAAGAAAGGTAAATGGACTCTACTGTAGACTGATGGAAGGTTAGTTCATAGAATCATAGAAACTTAGAATCATTAAGTTGGGAAAAGACCACTAAGATCATCATCTAGTCCAACTGACAACTTATCAACACCATGCCTGCTAAACCATCAGCTAAACCACATGTCCCTTAGTGCCAAATTTACATACTTTCTGAACGCCTCTAGGGATGATGATTCTACCACTCCCTAGGCAGCCTGTTCCAATGCCTTACCACTCTTTCTGAGAAGAAATTTTTCCTAATATCCAATTTGAACCTCCACTGGCACAACTTAAGGCCACTACCCCTCATTCTACCACGTTGGAGAAGAGATCAACTCCCACCTTGCTTCAACCTCTTTTCAGGTAGCAGTTGGAGAGTAATTAAGTTTTTCCCTGAGCCTCCCCTTCCCCATACTGAACAATCCCACTTCCCTCAGTTGCTCCTTGTAAGACTTGTGTTCCAGACCCTTCAACACCTTCACTCCCCTTCTTTGGACACACCCCAGGGCCTCAATTAAAATCATAAAATATGAGTTCATCTCTATTTTTATTTTCAATTCCAGCATAATAAAAAACCTGCCAAACAGATTTTCATTTAATTTTAGCAAACCACTGTAAATACCAAACACGTTAACACAATCTCTTCTTTAATAACTGGGATTCTGACAGGTAGTTGGATTTGGCATTAGTAACATAACTATAAATCTACTTAAATAATAAATTTACTGCCAAATCTGCTATAAGAGACAGCTCTTTAGCCCAAATTATGTAGTTGTTTGTGTGTTGTTTTGTTTTATTTTTAATGGCTGCATCAGAAACACAATAGAAATGGCTACAATAGAGCATGTCTATGATTACTGCTGCTCACAGCACAGTTTTGTGGTATCTGGATAATACAATCCCAGTGACTCACAGTGAGTCAGTGTACTTGCAACAAGGCAGGTGACATTGTTGTCACAGATGACATGCTGAATTAATTCACTGACACTACTTGTTTTAAAGTTGTTTCCTGAAGCAGTACTGTAGAGACAGTTGCTCTATTGCTCTTAAAAATAAATAAAAAGAGAAAGGAATATAGACATAAACGTGTCCATAGCTTTCACTTTCGTAGACATCACCAGGCATAAAAATGTTGCTCAGGCAGTTTCTACACTTTCACAGGAGCTTTGCACATGTCTCAGATTTGCTTTCCAACTTTGTCTCAAAATTCCTACCTTTGGACCCATTATTGAATCTCCAGGACGTCCATCTTCTCCTTGTGGCCCAACAGTTCCTGGATCTCCCTATTTAAAAAGAAATAAAACCAAAGACATTTTCATTATTTTCATTATTAATATTTGAGGTTTTACAGAAAAGAACAAGTATTCTATTCTTTATGACATTGACATGACAATTGCTGAGCTAGGTAGTATGAAATCAATACTTTGACAGGAAGTATCTACTACCACAAACTAGCACAGGCTGGTGTAAGGCTGATGTAACCTTGTTCCTACCAGAGCACAGAGGACAGCAAAGAAATTAAAAGTGATGGCAAAAACAGAGTATATTTAGAAAGGCTACAGATGCAGTGGCACAGCATTTCAAAGTTGCAAACTCCACGGGCTGAATTTCATGAAGACCCAGGAAGAAACTTGAGTTTTTCTTCAGATATTACCCAGGGTAATTTTAGCCCTGCCAGTGACTTTTCTGGAAAGCAAAGAGGCTTAGATTTCACTTTTCTCATCCTAATTCTTGGACTTCTTCTGATGTTCAATTTATGGCAACAGATTTTTTACTTTATTTTAAGCATCATGAAAAGAAAATTTTAGTTTCCAGTGAAACTTTTGCTATTTTTTAAAAGTACTGAGAAAGTCAGTAATTCAGGACATTCACTGGGGAATACAGATCAAAGGTTCTGTCAAAACCATGCAGCAACTGCAACCATGAGAAAGGAATCTGAAGTAAAAACTACTATCTACTGTTACTGTCTCCATATTAGAAACAGCATAATGGCTGTCTAGGGAAATGAACATTTAATCTCCAAACGTGGGTGTAGCTCAAAATAAATAAATTTCCAAATACACAACCACAGCTGTGCAGGAATTAGATGTAGATCTACTATTACATTAAATACTTAGAGATATACTAAGAAGACCTCAGACCATGACAACTCCTGGGACTGCAAAATATGCCATTTCCTCACCTAATAAATTTATGCCTGGCTTCACTACTTCAGATACCAGGACGTTCCAAGAACACGAATGCTAGCAAAACATTGTACTTTCCACAATGAAGAGAGAATACAGACCTGTGCAGTCTGTAACATTTTTGAGCAGTTGGCAGAAACACAAGAGAATTTTGTTTAAACAAAAAAATTATTATGGAACTAATTTGGCAAAGATTTTTATATATTCTAAAAATCAACTTGCAGTTTATAAATACTCAAACTACTTATAGTGATGTACTAGTTTCTGCACACAAAAGCCTGATATAAAATCTAGTAAAGAATCTGAAAACTCCTAGAGGCTCCAGTGAATTTTTATTGTGGCCCTTCTGCTATGAAGGTGTAATGAACTGTACCAAACTGATCAAATTAGAGTGGAAAGGGCAGTAAAGTGTACAAAGTTATTATTTTCAGCAAGACTGTCATACAAATGACTTACTGGTCTATTAAAAAATGTCACATTAATGAAGAAAATGGCACTATGTCCAGAAGGCTGACTGGTGTCCTGAAACCTGTCTTCATGCAAGACATGTTACAGCATGTCACTTATATTTTCTTGACATAAAGTATTGCAAATTAATATGATTTTAATCTAAAATAAGAGATACGAGCACCTCACACTCCTTCTTTCTTCTCAGTAGTTGCATTTTTACTGCAGCTGTATCTTGAGCTTGTTCTCTCTTTCCTACCTCATCTGTACACAAACCAGCTCAAACCACAACCTAGCCCTCTGTGATGTCCTGTTGCCAGGCTGTTAAGTACACTGAATATACAATACCTACATGTGCATGTGTGTAGGTGCAAATATATACTAAAGGAAGAAGAAAACTGGGGATAAAATGTCTTCAGAGTCACTGAATGTCTATTAGTGATTACTATACCAAAGGTGAAGAACATCAATTATTACTGAACTTAATATTATAAAAACAGCCACTATTTTATTTATAAAATAAAAATGGGAATTTGTGAATATTCAAATGTTTTCAAAACCTTCAAAGTTAGTTTTACTGTTGCTAAATCAACATATTTTCCTCAGAAGGACAAGTCCCATCCAATTCAAGTACATTTTTTCTGCAGATAAAATGAAGGGGATATAGCTCTAGTTATCTGGTATACAGCATTTCATTTAAAGTAATGCATACAGTCCAGTTATTCTCTTGAAAATGACATGCAAAGATTCACACACAAACATTCACTTCCAAAAAGTCTTCTAGTTCAGCATAAAACTCCTGGAAGTACACAAAGACACCTTCCTGCAGGGGCTTACTGCTGCATTCAAGAAATCTTTAGACTTTCCAAGAAAAAAAAAATGCTTAAGAAAATGAGAAATAAGAGGACATGAAAGTGACTAATTTCAAAGTAGGGACCAATCCTTTTCTTTTTTTTATAAATGGCTTTAAGAAGCAATACCACCCACTAAAAGTCCAATACCATGCTAAATGTCCACAAAACAGTATGTTAATTTTTGGTACTTCTCAGTACTCTAGACCTCTAAAATACACTCAGTTTTATTACTACAAAAAGAAATTTTAACTTCTTTAATTTACATTCCTTCACCTTTGACAGTAATGTGCACTAAAAAATATCCAGTTGCTGGTCTCCAGCAGATGCATACTAGATAATCACCTTTGGTCCTGGGGGCCCCGGAATAGAAGATCCGTCAATACCAGGTGGCCCTCTCTCTCCTGGTTCACCCTATTATAAAATAGCATAATTCTCATATAAACAGTATATTATTTTCTGCACAAGTAACAATTTTTTTTCCAAAACTTTATATTATAAAAACATCTGTAAAACTTTACATAAAAATTGACAATATTCAGGAAAAAAACATAAATCAACTTACTGCTCTTGTGGAAGGTTTAAATAACTATTGGTTTAACTTTATATTTGATTTTTTTAAATAGTAATTAATTTTTTGTGTCTCGCATACTAAGCCAGAATAATAACCAGAACACTGGTATTATTTCAATTTACTTACCAGTCAGAGTAATACTTAATAGACACAAAATACTCTGATAGAAAGCTAATATTTCCCAGACAAAATTTGCAAAATATTTATTATTAGAATCACTCTGGCAATTTTAATTTAGCTTCCCAGTGCTCAAGCATAACTATAAAGCTTATAATTATATTTTCCTGTTCTTTCTCTTCTCAGGACTTTCATGTCATTTAGTACAAACAGGACAAACAACAGAATTGTTTTGGCTTTTTAAAGCATGGTACACTTGAGAAATTTATGTGTTAAATATATCCCATAGATTTTTGTATGAAATACAAAGTGAAGGGTTGCCCTGAAAGAAGCTTACTTTTGATCCAGATAGGCCTTTTTCTCCTTTAGGACCAACCTGTCCCTGGGATCCTTTTTCTCCTGAGTCACCCTGAAGAAAGCAAAGCTTTGGTTTAAATTAAAGCAAAATTTCACTCACAGCTGAATGATGCCCATAATTAGAAATATAGATGCTTCATTCAATCTGAAATTCCACTCAGTTTTAGAAGCTGCTCCAAATGTCTTAAATTTAACTAGGTGAGAGAAAAAACATTTGTTTGTTTACTCATACATCTTTCCAATCTTTTAATTTCATATTTAGACATCTAAATAGTCACATCATTTACCTTAGTTCCTCCTCTTTCCATATCAGTGTGCTGAGACAGTAATAAAATGGCTTAAGTTCCACATATTACATTAGGTTTAGGAAAATTATCTAAGAAAATTTTGATTTTTTTTTCATAATAACAACTGAATTAGTGTATTAGAACAATTGCAGATAATTCAGAAAATGAAAATCAGATTAAAATGAAGTTTAAACATTCATCTTTAATTTGAGGTATTGATGGACGTGGTAGTTCAGAGTCTGCTGTTGTTTAGCACCCCTGAAGGTCCCATTTCTGCAAGACATCTTCCCACTGGCATAAAACTGCCATAATATCTCAGTACCCGCTGTTCACAGCAGACATCAAACTGTTCTTTGCATTGTCCTGAATATACAAGGTAGCTGCTCAGTACTAACATTTTAAGTTATAATGAATTATGACAATGAAGGTGATAATATCAAGATGATCATTAGAATAATGTATGTGAAAGAAAAATTCAGCATCGTCAAGTACAAAAGCTAAATGTAACTTTAACTCAACCTTTAATCTAAATTCAGTTGTATCTTCCTGATACATCAAGAGCTTCATTTCAAAGAACTTTAATAGTAGGTGATTTCTTTTTTTTTTTTAATTTCCAAAGTAACAACACAAATGCCACATATTTATCCACAGTGGAAGGTTGGTATTTGCACTGCCCTTGCAGCTGAAAAAACATGAAGTTGCATCCTTAATAGGTGTTAACTACAGCTATTCAGATACTTTCTGATTAAACACTTATAGTTAAAAAGTATTACACTGAATAATAGAATCATAGAATGGCCTGGGTTGAAAAGGCCTGCTGTGTGTGTGCAGAGTCACCAACCACCGCACAGAGCCACATCCAGTCTGGCCTTGTGGGGCATCCACAACCTCCTTGGGCAACCTGTTCCAGTGCATCACCACCATCTAAGTGAAAAACTTCCTCCTAATATCTAAACTAAACCTACCCTGTCTTAGTTAAGATAGGACAAAGGGGAAAACCATTCCACTTGTAAACAGTCGTACTCCCTCCTGTTTATACACTCCCTTCAAATATTGGAAAGTCTCCCCAGAGTTATGTTCAGTTCATCAGTTCAATATGTTAGTAAGGTGCATACCCTCATATAAAGCTGCACAGCAGCAGACTTTGAAGGCCCCTGGATTGTCAGCAGCCATTCAACAACTAGCCAAATCAATGAGTTTTGCTCACTCAGCACCTTATTCTCTTTGGATGAAGTAAAATTAAAACCCCCCTCCTTGCTCTAAATTGACTATTGGTCAGTTTGATTTGCTGCCCTCTAAACTTCTTTCCACCATACTGAATTTATTAACCTTTCTTGTAACATGCCTGAGGTTTTCTTAAAGTCTCAGAATTTCCCTTGGAAACAAGGAGCTTTTGGATCTTTGTGGCAGTTTAGATGCTGTGCTGGAAGACTTCAGCCACAACTCACAATTCTTCTAGATATTGCAGGCTACATCGATTTAGTCTGATTTCTTTGTGTCAGGAAAAATCTGAACAAACTTTAAGACACAAGTTATCTATTGTGAAGACTGTGAAAATTAGTGGAAGTTAACAGCCCATAAAAGGCAGGACTGCTAAAACAGCCGCATACTCAGATGACAGTCACTGTAAACAAAATTTGCTGGAAACACCTCAACTATTACCCTCCTTTTTCCCTGACAAATCTATTGGCACATGCCATCCCCCAGAATGAACTGCTTGTTATTAAATATCTGAAAAGTGTTGAAGGCTGAGTTTGGTCTTCTTTCATCTAAGGCTTTTATACTCAAGAAAACACATTTTCTTACCCTTTTGCCTGGATTCCCAGGGTCTCCCTGAATTCCTTTCTGTCCTGGGACTCCTGGTGGACCTGTATCTCCCTTAGAGAAGAATAAATCATAGTATCTGCATACATCAATAAATTATTTCATTCTGTAAAACGGTTCTAACAGTATGTTAGAATGTTAACTCATTAGATACAATACTTTTACTCAGGTGAAGGTTGTTATTCCCAGTAAGTTAAATATTTTATGGATCCAAAAAGATAAGTATTCTGAAGTTCTCTTAAAGCCTACATGTTAAGACTTGGTTTTGTGTTAAATAAATTTACATTTATTTAGCAAGTAAAAACATGGATGAAATTTGATTTATATTCTGTGTACAAAGTTAACATAAGAAAAAAGAAATTTTCTTGCAAAGTCAAACACTTTGGACTGACAGATTGCTCATCTAAAATGCCTGTCTAAACTAATCATTTTTCTTGTGAAATTGTATTATAGTCTTTGGTTTATCTGAATATATCGCATTGTGTTAGTTGGATGATGCTCACAGACTGGTTTGTTCCATAAATGAAAGTGGGAATTGAAGACTACCTCGCTTGTTGTATAAACTGGTCTAGGCATTGCTACTAAGACAGGCCTTGCTACAGAGATTGAAAATATCAATAGGAACCAGTCCTGGCCAGTGCTTTTTCCGTGAAAAAAATCACCAAACTCAAAATACCCATGTCACTTCACCCAGTTTGGAGGAATTCTTATTTGAAATGGCAAGGTTCTTGTACACAGCTTTTGTAATGGCAGTTGAAGTCAAAGCTGTAAGAGCTTACTATCCTTTCTAACATGAAAGCAGTGTGAGCACCACCATCAGATAAGACTGCATTGTTTCCAATCACTGTAGAGGAATTGAGGTAGTGGCAGCCTTTCTATCAGGTCACAGAGGTATCTCTCTAACTTAGAAAAGATGGGAACAAGCTCTTTCTGTTATGGCTGCAGTAATGGTTTTAGGAGCACGGGAGCCTTAGGAAGGACATTCTGATTTTAAAGGGTAAAAATTTGAAATTATGGGAATATCTATATCTCTTATATTTGATTTGATTTTAGTTAATTAACAGAAACAAAATCTTCTACTTTGTTTATCAGTAACCTGGGAAAAAATAGAATTCACTGTAAGAAACAGTTAAAAACAGGCTCACTTTTAGCCCTCGTTCTCCAACTGCTGGGAGTCCTGGTTCTCCTTTTTGTCCACGCTCACCCTGTTGGCCCTAATAACAAAAAACACTTCTGTTTGTATTACATAAATAACTTCTTTATGCATAGAAATGGTCAAATTTTTGACTAGAATATTCTTTTCTGTCAAAACTCCATTAACTTGTAGGACTGCATCTATTTTATTCAGCCATGCAGTATGGAAAAAGTCTAAGTAAATAATTCTAACTTCCTTCTTCTTGTTCTAATTCATTTAAGTGCATTTTATTTTCTATTTTATGTTGATACATCGCTTCTTTTACTGAAAGATAATTCCATATAAAGAAAAATCAGAACTTCTGTTTGAGAGAAAGTTTTGCCCTTGTGATTCTTCTTTCCAGTAGTATAAAACTAGTTCTTTCTAAAGAAATAGGAATTTAATTTTCCAGTTACATTTTTCAGGGTAACTTTCACAGTAAGGAAAATGTTTTCATATTTAACATGTTTCAGAACTACCTATTTTTCCCTACATTACTATTAAACATTGTTGCTGTGACTGCTACTCATGTGCCAAAGTAATGTCCAGATGAACTTGACTGTACTTCTCGCTGCTTTTGCTGGATTCTTGTAAATCAAGATGATTATGAAGCATACATCCACCTCATAATTTATCAGTTCATTCCATTAGCTCTCCTGAACATTTTGCCAAATTCCCTTTTTCCTCTCATGCAGCTCTTACCTGCTACTAGACATTGCTAGAGGCTTGGACTTTGGAAGCAGTAATTCTTTACCCAATTTTCTCATTCTCTTTCTACTTCTTGCTAAGGTGCACTGTTGCCTACTATATTTAAACTCTTTTCTCTCTCCTAGTATTTCTACCTTTGGTTTTGGTTCTCTCTCACGGTCACCGTGGAAGGCTGAAGGATAGACAAGCCTAACGAGTCTCCAAACTATACCTGGTTTACAGCTAAGTAGCTTACTAAAATTATGTATTTAAATTAATATGTATGAGGAATTAAATTCTTTTGATAGAAACATGTCTGAAAGATACTTTGTTTATAAATTTGTGTTCACCTAGAACCTAAAATCTATATTCAAAAAGCAGAAGTCTCATGTTCCACTTTGAAAACATGAGTGTTTTATCCTCAAAGATCCAAAAGTGAATTGCTATTTTCAATGAACAGTTCTCCAGTGATCTTTTTCATCTCACAAAACATCCTCTTGAAAATCTGGCACAGATACATTGCTTGTTGCTTCTTGCTAGTGATTGATATTTTTTAAAATAATGTATTAATTATTACCTTTGGACCCTGAACACCAAAACCTTTAGATCCTTTTGCCCCAGGATTTCCTCTTGGACCCTGTATACCCTATAAAACAAAAATGCATTATATTCTTCTATATTTGAAATTAACCATGAGTCTATCAGCTTACAATTATATTATTTAATCACTGCCATTTTTCTGTGGATTTTACAGCCTCATCCAAGTGTAATGACCACAGTTACTGTTTAGGGAGAAAGCAAATGGGAAGTATCTCAGTATCTGCATTTAAGATCTGATTCACTGGTACAGTACATTGTAAGCATGAACTTTAATCAACTTTTCTAAAAACAAAACAAAAATCAAAAATACAAAGTAAAATATCTTTTTGGACATTTTTGTTATTCTGCATCCACCTATTCAAGGTTGTGCTCAAGCTTCAACAGAGCTTGAAATTCAGAACCAGTGGACTTCAGAGGCAGCTCTGTGTTCAGTTGTGGCTGGGTCTATGAAAAGACTGGATGAAATGCAGGACAGATCGTACAGTATGTATCTAGGCTGCTTATGGGTTCCCTCTGACTTAAGAATGAAACCGACAAATACATGATTCAGTCATGCTATCTATCTCCAGCATATTTGCAGCTCAGTGTCTGTCTGTCCCTCATTCAAACTTACCTGGCTTCCTGGATTACCGACTCCTGGTGGACCTGCTGGGCCCCGTGGTCCTACCCAGCCTTGCTCGCCCTATACAAAAAGTATTCCAGAGAGCTAAATTGCAATAAACCATGTTAGCTGATTAACATGCTTACATTAATCACAGAGTAGTAGTCCCTCAAGCTGTATTATTTTGAATTGCACTGCTTCTTTTTGAGTGAAATAAGAATTTTGAATAGAATCATAGAATGGCTTGGGTTAGAAGGGACTCCAAGAATCATCAAGTTCCAACCCCCTGCTACAATACCTTAAAGACTGCTTACGGCAATTAATCTAATGAAAGTCTGACTTCTTCATTCCTTCAAACACTATCTCATTTATAATAGACAGTGAAGGCTAGAAGGATCAGTAGCTTATATTTGCAGACAGATTAATTTCAAGGATTATCTTGCACTGAAATATACAGCTTCTTGCACAACACTCAGAAGAAAAGCTTGTGACCACGAAGAGGGCAGTTAGAGAATATTTTGGAAAAATCTTTGTCAAGTGGTGGTATTACAGAGGTTTTTGCAGCACTTAAGGAGAGAACAGAGGAATTATGGTGGGGAGATATTGGGAGGGTACGGGTACTGGGAGTGGCACAGACCCACAAAGATATCCAGGATGTGTGACACCAGTCCCTAGAAAGCAATAATTCATTTCACTTACAGCAGAAGATCTTAATTACTGAAATTGTTCCAAATACTAACTACTCTGGCCATCACTGCATTTTTGTGAGTGTGAGAACCAAAAAGCTAACACATTTCAGAAGCCAGAGTGTTTCTTTATCTGCCTCAGGTCCATTAGACTATATGAATGAAAGCGTGTTCAATATTTTTAAAATATTCAAATGACATTTTATATAACATTTTGGAAATAAATTTATGCAGAACAAAAAAAGTCTATTTCTTCCCTCATACTTTCTACTGCACAGAATACAGTGCTTGGTACTTGCAGTTAACATTATGAGACTCATTTATTGATATTGATAAGCACAGTCTATGAAGCTGCATTGAATGGTATAAAGTAGTTCCTGAGATTCTGGGATTCACACATATTCCTAAGATTCACACAACTGTTGTGCAGTTTTGTAAATAATTCATCTTTTAATTTACTATATATATAACTAACTATAAATATGATTAGGAAAATATTCAGTCCCTCACCTTGTCACCTTTTATTGGTTGACCTGGCAGTCCCACTGGACCAACTTTGCCTTCAGAGCCTTTTTCACCCTAGAAATATGAAAAAGTTTGGAACTGTACTAAGGAATTTATAAAGAACATCCAAGACAAACTGATCAGCACTATGTGGATAATGAGGAAAAAAAGTTTTTCTTTGCAAACAAACAAACAAGAAAAACAGTCAATGGAATTACTAGTTTTACAGAAAAGCAATTCAATTATAGTTCATAATTTCATCTGCATTCATTATGTTGTTGAACAGAGCTTCAAAAGGAGAAAACTAAACTCTAGGAAATAGGAAGGCACATTTTGAGAATGTGAAAATAAGTTCATTTGGTCAGTAAATAGAGTGGCTCAGAACCTTCCAGTGCAAGGAAATGGCTAACATTGTTTCCATGAAAGGAAGAAAAATCTGCTTTATTTAGTAGCTCAAGGCTCTAGAGAATCTTGAAGTCACTCAAGGATTCTGATGAGAAGCCCAGTCACAATTTTACCATAAGTCTTTGCTTGTTTCTAATTATTTAAAAAAAAAAAAAAAAAAGAATGTTTACATATATTAACAAGTGCCATTAATGAGGTAACTGTCCACAGAGACTCATATAACCCATTTTTTAGCTTCCAAAAATGGTATGACAGAAAGAAAACAGTTCCTGAATATTTTTTTCCAAAGAGAACATAAATAATTTTTCAGAAGACAGCGGTAACAAAAATAAGATATCTTACTGCACATAAAAAAGACAAACACTGACTTCTTGAGAGGAATGGTACAGATCTTTTGTAATTATCTTGATAGTTTTGAACCAGGAGAGATATTCAGAGAGCATGGTGATTCAGAAGACTAAGACTGGAATAATCAATTCTCTTAAATAGCTTAGACAGCAAATTTATTCCACAATGTTTAAAAAGAAATAAATTCCATAAAACTACCTTTTGGCCTTGAATACCTTCTCCTGGTAAACCTCTCTCACCTGGCAGACCATTAGGGCCAGGTGGTCCCTGTAAGAAAAGAAAAAGAATTAGATGACATCAGCATTTCATTTCTTACTGACTTTTTCTCTAACTTGCTAATATAGTTCCTAGCAACTCTTACAACACAGATAGCTAGCAACAGTGCCACAACAGCTGGCTGAGTCCAGATGATTAAACCAAATTGTAATAAACCATAATTGGAGGATTTTGATTAGAAAAAGCTAATGCTGAAATGCTTTGAGCATAATTAATGTTTAAAGATGGTATCTTTAAAACCCAAGTGTAACTGTGAAATAAATTATGGTAATGATATTTACTGCTATGAAATTTATTCCCTATAATTTTGTGTACCTGAAATGATGTCAGTCACTAATTTGAACATATTTTTTTTTCCATGCAAAATGACTGACTAACATACACAGAGAATGTCAATTTTGTTTTAAATGAATACTAATTATTTTTTTATTATGGTAGTAATTTCTGTTCTTCCAGAAAAATCAGCTATTTTATTATTTTAAAGATACTGAAGAGTTTTTAAGGATGATCTTGGTTAAATTAAAATGCTCCCACTTTTTGTGTGTGTGTGGGAAAAAAGCCTTTCACTATCACTAGGAGAAATTCAAAACTAATATTAGAATGACTTCTAACAGCTATTTACATTTGTGGTTTCTTAATTAACAATCTTTTTGTGATTTTTAATGGAATAAGAGAACTACATATTACATACTCTGACCAGCAGGAAGAAAAAGCCTCCAACAAGCACTTCTATAGAAAGAGTGCAATCCTTTGCTAAAAACTGAAAATACCTTCCAAGGAAGCTATTAGAAAAAGAGAACTGTTTCTCAAAGCTACAAAAAGCTCGTTAAAGGTAACTTGCTCTAACTTGGGAGTTAAAAATATAAGTAAAAGCATATCATTTTGGAGCTTTGTAATTTATGCAAATCACATTACAGATGAAAGATGCAGAATATCTCAGCTCCTGGATTTTCATCTTCTTACAATAATATTTCAGACTATTTTTAAGTTTATCCTTATCTCAGAAAAGTAGGAATATATACCTATCAACATACAATTCCATGTCTGTCTGCAAGCTGAATACTATAATCTTGCTCACAGAGACTAAATAATTTTTTATTTCACCAGAACACATTTGAACATGACTTAATTCTCCTACTCTGGTAACCCACACAAAATTACTGTTGCAATATTGGGCTGGCATAGCCAAAAATACTCCTGTTGCTCTAGGTTATGCAGAGGGGTTTATGGAATTGATACAGCAGCCGCTGTTGATCACTAAGGCTTACTAAAGCTCACTGAGGTTTACTTATTTTGATTTCCAATACACATATCAATGACTTACTGTTATTCCTGGCTCACCAATTCCAGTAGGCCCAGGAGGTCCAATTTTACCTTCTAGACCCTGAGAACCCTTGTGAAAAATAATTAGAAAGTTCAATTTTAGTTCAGTTTGATGCTTCTGAAAAGAGAAACTTTTATATATAGATGACTTAAGCATGTCATCAGAAAGGTCTGAAATCAAACATCTCTTGAAGTAAAACAAATATAAAAGATAAATTAGAAGCATTTGAAAATACATTTCAGTGAACACTTGGAATCCAAGATTGTATTTCAGCCCTCATGCCAACAGCAAAATGTAGAATATTGGTTCACTAGTGAAGACATAGTAAGACAAGTCTGTCAATTGATCGTATATTTCAGTGATTGAGATGTATTTCTATGCTTTGAACTATGTTTACTCATTAGTGCTTGACTGACCTCACACATTCAATCCACATTTAAATGATACTATGTCTGACATATTTCAGCACAATCATAATGAAAACTTAGGGTTGAGCAAAAGGCAAGCCAGTTGCCTCAATCCTATGTAAACATGCAAACCTATCAATATTATGCAAGTTTTATATTTGGACTAAAAGAATTTGAGTTTGATAAAGTGAGCACTTTCACCCAAAAATGTTTGTACATTGTTAGCACTTCAATGGATGTGCGTATAATTGAGACTTACCTTGGGTCCTGGCTCTCCAATGCCAGGGACTCCTGGAGGACCATAGGGACCTATAGGACCTCGTTCTCCCTAGAAGAAAAAACATGGAAGGAGACTCATAGTGCAATAGTCTCTTTTCTTAATCAGATTCCCTCACACTACCTGTCCACTCCATTGTTTAGGGGTATAGAAATATGTATTTTAAGTTAAAAAATTAAATTTTTTAGAGTGGAATATTTAGGTTAGTAGCAAGGTCAGCATCCCAGCAATAAAAGTTGCTGCAGTAGGTAATGATATTAAAAACCGTTTGAAATATATTTGTTCCCATTATGTCTTTGGTTCTGACTTTATTCAGTAATTTGGTATGTGTTTCTTTTGCTCCTTTTTTTTCCAGAGAGACATTCATTTGGAAATCAAGCCACATTTATGTTTTAAACGTAGGACTAAAATTTTTTTCACCTCATAACTGTTGTTCTTAGTGCTATCTTTGAAGCAGCTCCTAATTCTCTTGTGGGTTTAATAAATTTCTAACAAATCCATCATATCTTCTACAGAAAACAAGCTTCAGATCCCCTCAAAACTGACACTTGGAGATATAAGCAGGGGTCAGGCAGATACAATCCTTTGAAGGTCTGATCTTCATTGCCTGGAGTGCCTGCCATAGACTGATGCTACAAATGCTAGTCCTGACACAGTGGTGGAATCACTGCCTCAAAATGTTATTAAGATCCAATTTAACCTAAGTAATTCTCAGATTAAAACTTCATGTATCTAATGTAGTAATGATTTCCAATCAGTTGCAACTTAAAGTACTTAAAACTTCTCCAAAACAGAATGTACTCAGTTAGTTGATAACAAATATACATTCTCCTTCCATGCACTTCACACAGACTACAACCACTGTGTTGAACAGGCTCCACACTGCTCTGTTCAGAAATTCCAGTAAAACTCATAGGATAACCCCACATTAATTTGTCCCAGGACCCTGGTACAACAAGGGACCTTGAGCAGGATCTCACTGAGCTTACGTGTGTTTAAAACAAACTGTTTCCAGTATATAGGAAGGCTAAACACTCAGTACCTACAATTTCTTTGAAAATTAAGGCTCAGCTGGAAATTCAAGTATTATAGTTAGTGAAAACTAATGCAATCTGTGATGTTACAGGCACAAAGAATTCCAAAATTATTTTATCTCAACTGAAGAATAACATGCCTCAAATGCATTTTCATTTTATTTCTAAAAAGTTCATAAAATGAAGATCTACAAATTCAAAAACAACTTAGAATTCCTTATAAATAGGATAGTCTGGGTTAATTATTAAACGATATGATAATTGGAAGAATAGCTAAGAAATTTAATGCTCATTCAAAAGAGCACACTTTCATAATTTAGTAAATTAATACAGCATCAAAAAGATAATTCTTATCAGGTAGATAAAAATCAGAGAAAGCTAGTACAACATTGAAAACCAGAAGAGTTGAGAAACTAATAGGATTTTACCAACACCCATACTGCTTCAGTATGTGTTCTATGCATGTAGATGTTGCCAAAATATAGGATACAGCAACCAAGTTTAATGTATTTCTTGATACAGCTTACTGTCTGGATTAAATAAATGTATTTATTTTCGTGAAGGCTTTGGAGCAGAATCCCAAGTCAGTGCGTATCCAGATTATCATAAATGATGCTTTTCTTTACTAATATAACAAAAATTAGAATAATAGAATCAGAGAATAACTGAGTTGAAAGAGATCTGCAAGGACCATTGAGTCTATCTCCTGGCTTCACACAAGACCACCCAGAGTCCGAACCCAATGTCTGAGAGCGCTGTCCAGATGCTTCTTGAACTCCAGCAGCTTGGTGACATGAACACTGCCCTGGGCAGCCTGTTCCATGCCCACTGCCCTCTGTTGCAGAACCTTTCCCTAACCCCCAGTTGCCCATCCCCTGACAGCTCCATGCCGTTCCCTCAGGACCTGTCACCACAGAGCAGAGTTCAGTGCATACCAAACAAAGTGAACTCAACAACTTCTCATACATCTTTCTCTCTAGACTCTTCACCATCTTTAAGCTCCTCCTTTGACTACTCTTTAACAGTTTTATGCTCTTTTTATATTGCGGTGCCCAAAACTGCTGTCAGTGCTTGACGTGAGGGCACATCAGAGAAGAGTAGGACAAACTCTCCCAGCTGGCACTGCTGGGTTTTATGCACCCCAGGTTAGGGTTGGCCTGTTTTGTTTGTAGATGTTTTGTTTTTTCTCCTCAAAAGGCCCATCTTCTGGATATCCATTTTCCCCATGGAATAATTTGGAATTGAACATAATGTACCTCTAAATTCAGCTGATCAAAACCAATTTTATTATTTCCCATCAGCAGGAAATTTAAAGAAGGCCAAGAATAATACAACTAAAACTAGTACTGGCCTTCACTTTAATTCTGTTTACAAACTCTATTTTAAGAACTGCTGTCCTTTAAGTGAACAATGAGCTGAATTTTAGGGAAATGTTTTATACTATTTTTTTAGAAAATAATATACACAAAAAGCCACATTTTCAGAAGTGAACTAGAAACCTCCTTTTCAATTCCAAAAGGAGTAATTTTGTCTACCAAATTTTGTTACTGTTGATAGGTCACAATGCCTCAAGTATTAATGGAAGTTCAGCTTCTGAGTATGCATTAGTTTGTAGAGGTGCAGAACAGTACCAGTTGTCTCAGCACTGTAGCAGAGCACACCCCATGCCCCATGGTGTGCTCATCCCTATGGGATATGGCAGACTGGAAAACTGACACAACATAAATAGTTGACTACTGCTGTCTCCCCACTTTCTGAGCCTGCATCAGAAGACTACTGAAGTCAGTGCATTTTGATTCAACAGGCTTTGAGCAAGTCGGTTTCTCTGTAGGGATGGGGAAGTCCAGAAGGTGGCACAGCAATTGCCTTGGCTTCTCTCTCCTCCGTTATCCACTGTCACTGAGAATCTCTCCCACTCCTCCTTTCACTATTCTGCAAGACTTGCTTACATGCCAGTGTGATAACCATTCCACCCACTAAACTCAAATGCTGACAGGATGAGCTGTCTTTGACAACTGCTGGAATGGGATCCCAGCTCTGGCCTCCAGCCTGAGAAGCTGTAGGCTCTGCCAGGGATCACATTCGCAAGAGATGCCTTCTCACCCTGCTACTGCTAGAAATGGTACACACACACGTGTTGACAAGCCAGCTGTAGCTGCTGAGCTTGTGCTTGTTTATCCTAAGGGCACAGTCACATACTCATGTTTTGCCATAGTACTTCCCTCCTGTGCTCTCTTCCCATTCATCCTTCTCATGCATTCACTCACAGAGATCTGAGTTGGCAGCCATGGCCAGGTTAAGCACATTGGCTCCTTTTGTCAAAGCTAAACCTGAAATCATGTAGGAACTTGTTCCATTCTGAAAAATGGCCTTTGGTAAGTACAGGCTCCTCTCTGAGCCGAAACAATAAACCGTGTCCCTTTGTTCCGTTTAGAAAGTGTTTCATATCTATTTATGACAGCTTCCAAAGACAGAACTTTCCAAAGACAGTAGCCCTGAGGAATGCTTGCAATTACAAATAATTTATTCCTTCCCAAGTTTGCCCATGTGCTAGAGCTATGTGTTAGAGCTAATACACGTGCTGTCTTAATAGGAGTCCAAGTGAAGTTAATATTTTTCCAAAGACTCAGTTAAATTTTTTACTCTTTCATAAAGGAGAATGCCTGAAGATGACTGGAAAAGAAAAATAACCTTTCCCAGACAGGAAGCAATATCAGAAACTTAAACTATTTCTATCTGTTCTAAAGACAGTGTATTTCAACCTTCATATCAATAATAATATAAATTACTAATAAGACTGGTGTTAATCTTCTGCAGTCATGGTGCTACAGGTAATATGAAACGTATTAAAACAATTAATTGCTGTCAGTTATTACTGACATTCAGAGGTAAAATTCTGCTTTCCAATTCTGTAGTTACCTTTTTTTTGTTGTTACCTTTTTTTTTGTTCTTCTCTGTTGGGATTTTTCTTCAAGATGCATTTAATATCAATTAGAGCAACAGGAAGAAAAATTTCATCTGAGCTTAACATTTTAACATTAAAACTGGACAATTTTGGGAATGTAATTAACAGTCTAACCCTTAGCAAAGTGTTTTTTATGATTAGTGCTGCTATAAATAACTTATTTACTTTTAAGACAGCAAGTACACAGTGCAAGGAACAGAGTGTATTTCAGAGCCCTTAATACTATAATGACTGAATGATAACATGAAAATGAAAAATAAGTTTTCAAATTTAATGATTTTCGTTTCAAAGTAAACAGTAGAAACAGCAATGTAATCAGATACAGATATTTAGCAGATACTACTGATATTTCACATTTCTAAGCTAGCTGTGCTACATTGGAACTATGTTACTTTACCAGGAAACTGCATTTTTCTGTCTCCTGGGAAGGATGTAACTTGCCAGATAAGCAAGCAAAGAATCTGTAAGTCACGAGAAAAGGAGCAGGAATAGTTTATTCTGGGACACATTTTCAGGGAAAAATGCAGTAATGGATTTTGCATGAAAGTATTACCCTAAGATGTTTTCGGGGAAATAACTAATTGAATATCCACATCCAAACTTAACTGTTTCATTCCTCCGAAGTTTGAATACACGTCAGTTCTCATGTTAGATGGTAAATGAGCATCCTACTATGCATATGAAATTTTCCAGAATGGCTTTCACTTTAACAGTGGCTTTTAAAGAATGTTCTCAGTCTTTCCAGTAAGGAATCTCCCTAAATTCCTGGAAATGTGTTTGTTTCTTTTCAGTAGCTTGTCTAAGAGTTTAAACAAGCAACCCCAACGTTATTTCTGAAATGAGAGCCGTAAGAACACCTTGTAAGTGGCTACCTCAGTCACACAGGTCATATCCACTCCCTGATTTTATGCCCCAATTTTATAACATGTAACCAAATCTGTTTGTGAATTGTCCACTTTTTTTTTTTTTTTGAACACTCAGTCCCTCCCTGATTTTCACAATTGCCTTGAATATAAACAGCTACAGAACCTTACTTGTGCTAATGTACAGACATGCATTTTTAGGTTAAAAATTAGTTAAACAATTATTTTTGAGTAAATTAATGAAAAACTTGACAACAGGGATACGCATTTTGCAAATTCATTTATGTAACACCAAGAATACTATGCAAAAGTGTGTCTGTACATCTTACATTGCTGATCCCGTTGAGGTACTTTCATTTTGCAAAAAAGAAGTAAAAGCTTAGAACTGAGAGTTCTGCTAGACCAATATATGACATTAAAAATATTTATTAATTTAATGGCATTCAATTCATTCTTAGAATACCCTTGTTTTTTAGAAAAATATGGTGATTCTGTTTCCTTTTTAGAAAGGAAACCAAGTTCCATGAAATCTTCCATGTTAGAATATTCACATTTTTCCCTATAACCTTTCTTTTATTGCTTTTGAAAGGCACAGGTGTCTTCTAGTAAGACCATAACCACATGGTATAAGTAGTAATAAATTTAAAAAAAATAAAATCAAATGCAGTGGTCAGTTAGGATGCTATTTTCCTGTATTAGCCAATGCAGTTAAGTGCTATGTAGAACATAAGTACCTAAATCACACAAAACAAGCTACTAGAAATGTTGGAAGAGAGATGAGATTCTATTTGGATAATGTTTCTGGGCACTACAGCTTACAGCAAAGTACATCATATTCACAGAGCAAGTAGATGTTTTGTTTCAATCAGTAGAAAACACTAACTTTACCTACTATGATCCTTTATGAAAGCCCGTGCTTTCTGTAAGCTTCCTGTAATAAGCTCAAAGTGATCGCTGAGAAGCACAACTTGACAAAAGCAAATACTATTGATTTAATCAAGATACCATCTATTAATAAGCTATCTAACTTACTGCTGTCAATCCAGGCAAGAATACAGGATATTACTAAAGCAGATACTAAAGCACAGGTTTCCTCTTTGCTGACTTTCTATTTCTTTCTTTCTTTCTCTTTCTCGTATTTTTAATCTTATAATCTTTCTTGCGGTGAGATAGTAGGGGGTTTTTTGTTTGGTTGGTTGCTTTTTTGTTTGAGAAATAATAGTTCTGTGTCATCCAGCAAAAAACATATTATAGGCTAGGGAACACAAAAATCTGAGTTTCTTACTCCGAGAACAAGAGTCAAATGTCTTCACAGCAGATGGAGGATTATAAACTGAAGTTCTACAATCTTAATTAATCAATTTGGTGTGTTAACTTTGAGAGAACTACTAACGTGTTTTTTTTTTTTCCTCTGGGTCTTTTGTAATTTTCTTTACGTGTTCTATACCTAGATGAGATATACAGTATGCTTTGATGTATGTTTTTATTTCTTGTTACAATGCAGATAATATGTTGCAGTTGATGAAGCTGAAGTATGTCTTAAAATGAATGATCCTCATCAGCATTCTAAGAAGATACATTAAGTATAGCTGTGAAGGGTATTTTTTCCTGATATTCTAAATTAGTATGAGGGACAAGGCAATACAGACTGGCTGTAACAATTCAACATTTTTCTAGTGAAACATTACCAACAGAAAACAGAAAGTAAACCAGAAATCAAATAGAATTATCCTGGTTATTTTCTCAGGACATGCCTGGAGCACAGGACCATGATGATTGTTTCAGAAGATCAGAGACAAAAAGTGAAATTGGTCAGTTCCCAACTCCTACCTATGAGCAAAATGCCTTCTCTTTTTATTTTATTCTAAAATTATTATGTTTTAAGCTGAGTGGTAGATTTTCTGCTAACGTGCAAGTTCAACACTTGGTTAAACAGAAAAGTATTTAGTCAGAGAGATTAATACTAATATAACATAAGTAAAAGATGAGTTAACTATTCTTATTCTTATAGAAATTGAGTTTAAATTTGTCATTTTAGACACTTTGGCATCTTTATGGAAAAAGTTGATTTGGTAATAAAGATATTTAGCTACGTTTGAGATGTAATAACTTTGCAGAAATGCAAATAGAGAAAGCTTTTTAAAAATTTGCTTAATAGCAAAAAGAGTTTTTAGTTAATGCCTGCATTCTGTCAGGATAAATGTTCTTCAGTAAGGGGTATGGCACTGCTTAAGGAGGCCAGGGATGGACTGGACTGCAGTGATCTGCAGACTTCACAAAAGAGACCCAAAACATCTGCAGGCTGAGCTTGATCTGGAGTTTGTATCGTGAGGAACTGAATCTCCTCTTTCAAAGCTCAACATGGCCCACCAACAATGAAAATAAATGTTCAGTAGTGGTGTTCTGTTTTATGTCATATTGAACTGCCTTCATCTCTGTTAAATCAGAGAAGTCAGCTCAATAAGCAGAGAGTATTAGCATGGAAAGGCCATGGGTACAAGGAAGTGCGCTAAGAATAGCCTTATTTCTTTTACCCATGGCAACTATAAATAACTGCTACTTCTCAGATACATTGTACTATGTGTCATGAAAACTAATTTTGAAAAAGCAACTGACTAATCTTTCTGTAAGGACAAAAAAATATTGGAAAGTTCGCTATGTTTCTGAACCAAAAAAGACCTTGACCTTTAGTAGCTGAATGGGTGTTTATTAAGCTATAAACAACTACTGATTATCTGTACTGATCATTGAAATTTTTTTCACTCATTTGAAATAAGCTCTGAAATGCCACAAGTTGGCCTTGGCACTAGGTAGAAACTAAACATGCATATGTTTTGTTTTGTTTTTCTATATTCTTTAGCTTTAAGTATAATTACTTGTGTATTAGTTAGACTTCTCTGACAGTGTTTTTATTTTCATGGATGTCTGATCCTGGAAAAGTCTTGTCTATAAACCTTAGCCAGAAGGTTGCTGAGTTGGAAGCTGATAAACAAGGAAACTTTCTTTTTCATAGTGAAAATCTGCAGCAAAAGTGAAGCAAAAGACCATGAATACTGAACCCAGGTAGGTGAATTATAGAGAGTGAGCTGCATGTATTTTACAGACAGGTAAGCATATGAAGAGATTTTCAGGACAACTAACATACAACAAATACAATTTAGTATTTAACTAAGGTATCTAGTAGTATATTATCCTGGACTCATCAGTGTGAAATGACAAATTAAAAAATTACAGTCATTTGCTCTGCTAAATTAAAGAGAGGCTTGACTTTTCCACCACGTGCATGAATAGCTTCTTTCAGATCCACTGCCTTCTTTCTTTCCTCACGTCTGAAATATTCTGTACCAAATCTCCTAAGCAAGCATTTTGTAAAAAGATGAAGAAACAAGAAGAATGAAAAAGCACTTGTCAGAAGAGGAAAATCATGGTTAACGCCACTATTCCAGACCTTTTACCATAAATACTTCCTACATCTGAGTTTATTTCTGTGGATCTTCAAATTAACTTGTTGCCTAAGAAACAAAATATGAATGTTGCATCTTTGTCAAATCACTCTATGTGAATTTTGTTGCCTGTGGTAAAATATATTTGTCCTTAGACTCTATATTTTCAAACTGATAAATAAAAGATCTTTCTGTACTGAACGATGTTAATAGCTGTCCCATGGACAAGACAACTGTATTTAATTACATAATGCAATTTGCAAAAGGTTTGCAAATCAGAAGACTGCCTACATTAATTAGATATCCAATTGTCTTTGCTTCACGAGCTCCAAATATCTCCAAATGATTTTCAGTGTAACTAACCTTACACCCCTACTAATTTTAAAGTTGTCCTGAGTTTTTTCCAGTATATAAGCAATACAGAAAATGACTTTTATAATAATGATCTAAAAATTAATTTTTTAAACCAATGCTCCTTGTGCATCTACTGCTGTGCATCAACTAGATGAAGTATATTATGTATATTATGTATATTATGATGTATATTGAGGCAATGTCAAGCACAGATACCGGTTGGGTGGAGAACGGCTTGAGAGCAGCCCTGAGGAGAAGGATTTGGGAATGCTTATTGATGAGAGATTCAACATGAGCCACGTGTGCCTACAGCCCAGAAGGCCAACCGTATTCTGGGTAGCATCAAGAGAAGTGTGACCAGCAGGACGAAGAAGACGATTCTGCCCCTCTACTCTGCTCTTGTGAGACCCAGCCTGGAGAACTGTCCTGTTGTGGGGCCCCCAACGCAAGAAGGGCATGGAGCTGTTGGAGCAGGTCCAGAGGAGGGCCTCAAAGATGATCAAAGGGCTGGAGCACCTCCCTTATGGGAACAGGCTGAGATAGATGGGGCTCTTCAGACTAGAGAAGGCTCTGGGGAAACCTTATAGCAGCCTTCCAGTACCTGAAGGGGGTCTACAGAAAAGTTGGAGAGGGACTTTTTATAGGGGAATGTAGCAACAGGAGGAAGGGGAATGGTTTTAAACTGGAAGAGGGTAGATTCAGACTAGATATTAGGAAGAAATTCTTTACTGTGAGGTTGCTGAGACACTGGAACAGGTTGCCCAGTGAGGCTGTGAATGCCCCCTTCCTGGAAGCATTCAAGGCCAGGCTGGATGGGGCTGTGAGCAACCTGGTCTAGTGAGAGTTATCCCTGCCTGTAGCAGGAGGGTTAGAAACAGATGATCTTGAGGCTCTCTTCCAACCCAAAAAAACTCTATGATTCTATAATATTATTGCTGTGCAAGGAACACTACTAAAACTATTACTGATAAAAAAGAATAGTATAGTATTAAGATTCCACGCAGACTTCCTGTATTCTCTCTTCTTATATAACAACTACACATATGAAAACACATCTTACCTTGTTTCCTTGAATGCCTTTCAGGCCTGGCTCACCTGGAGGTCCACTGATGCCCTACACAAAAGTCAAAGAATAGAATGAGTTTTCTTTGAAGGTGCATATAATGTTTCTCTTGAGTTTGGCCTGAACTGCATACAGTAAAATGTACCACAATGCTAAGCTCTGAAGGAGCTCCCTACACTTTAGCTCTGTAAGAAATCAATTCTTCTAAATCACTCTCTCAGCTGATGAGCTGAGATTAATTTTAATTTCCTGACATTACTATAACTGCTGTGACCCCTCACACAATGAAATCGTTAATGGCTCTTTAGGAGCAATGACATACGAGCAGGCTACTCAGAAACAGGTTAGAAACTTTCAGAAAATAATGTTTTTTCTTCTATTTGGTATCTTTTACTTCCCTTACCTGAGGTCCCCGAGGTCCCCTAGGTCCAAAAGGACCTTCCAAACCCTATGGAAAGATAAATTTCAATTATCATATTAAGAAGAAATTGCAATTACCAACTTCAAAACAAACTACAGCATATCTCTGTTCAAGTATTTTCTAGTAAGTCTGTTCATTCTTCACAGTATTGCTGTTTTCCTTCTGTACTCAATAACTGTTAATTCAATTTTCAATATAAGGCTAAAATACTTCTCTCATAGAACAAACATTGTAGATGGCTACTTAACATTCGTGAACAACTATTTGGTTAACTGGTCCTGAAATTCAAGTTCAAGTCATATATCAGATACAGAATTCTTAGAAAACATTATGGTGCTAATACCAGAATAACTTCAGCTAACTTAGTCTCAGTAGCTCAAACTATAGGAAGGTAGAATCACACTAATACTTTGTAAAAATCATGTTAAGATGCCATATTTTATTATTCCATTAGCTCCTATTTTTTCATGGAAAGAGTCCTTATCAGAAACTGCTAGTGCAGATTGCTCACAAATCTTTCACAAATTCTCTGCAATTCAAAAATCCAATTTGCAATATTGAAGTTATTCTTTGCCATATCTGCTCTGTTTCTGATGATTTTGTTTAGCAGAGATTACTTTCATTATTAAAAAAAAAAAAAAATTCAGAATGGGAATCGTGGAAATTGAAATTTACTCCACTAAATACATCATAGTTCCTGATCCTCTACAGATGCCAAATTTCTTTTCATTGCTGTCCTCAACAGAAATGAATGAAGAACATTTCCAGCAACACTGGCATATGGTTTCTACATCTATTTGGCCAATTAGATTATGTTCTATGCCAGCTTCTGGACAACTTCCTTTGATTTTAGTAGACATTTCACATAACCTCATGCTATTTCTTACATACTGCATGAATAAAGAAGCTAAGTAGTAATGACCTCTTTTTATTCCTCAGAGAGATGCGACTCTTTCACATTCTTTAATGGTCTTTAAGTCTTTTCTGGCTCACTTGCTGGCATTTTGAATACCAGTTTCTTAAAGGATACACATGATCTTTTATTTTTTATTATAATACTCCTTTTTCTTTGTGACAAATACTTCTGCATTAAATATTTCCTAATTTCTGTACCTGTAATTCATCACTACAGAGCAGATGACTGGAATCACAAACATTTCAATTTGATCTTTGACAGAGATAAGCATAATGCAGATGTTAAAATTGAAGAAATTTTTTGACTGAATGATCACCTGTAGTCTAGCTGGTATCTAATCACAAATGAGTGGTTTATATGAGCTCAACATACATGATTATCTCTACCAGGACTGCACTGTCCTTTCATCTTTCAGATAATAAAATCCAGATGAAAACCACATTCAACTGTACAAATTTTACACTTCAGATTAAAAGAAGAGGAATGGATAGATGTGTGAAAACATATCAGCACAGATGGGCTGGTGGATGTCTTCTTTAAGTTGTTAAGGTTGTATAAGAACCTGTTTCCACTGTAATATAACTTTATATATTTGAGTAAGAATGTATATTTAAAAAAAATCTGATTAATCCTGTTACAACACCACTGCCTTCTGTAAACAGATCCTGGCATCAGTTAGGATAGTCTTCAAATTAAGTATTCAATTATTTTTCTTCAGCAAAATGGAAAAAAAGAATACGGTGAAGAATGGGCGTTTGGTTTCTATGAATGATATTTTTACAGCAAATATATGTCTAATACCAGAGAATTAAAAGAGGTTCAGTTTTTACAGTAATCTTTACAAATTTTTTTATGAATAGGCCCTGTATTTTTCAGTGTGCAACAGTTGAAACAAAAACTGTACTTACTCTTTCCCCTTTTACTCCTGGGGATCCACATTCTCCTCTTTCACCCTTTATAAGAAATCAATATGTTAAGATCTAAATAAGATGTCTTGATTACATTGGATGCACTTAAGACTGTCCAAGCAGTGCAATAGCAGAAGAGGCTTAGCAGATATTGAGGACTTGAGAGTTGCACAATTAGGCATGATCTGCAGAAGATATGGTGTGCCCTACTCAGGATGCATACTTTTTGTCTCTGAAAAACATCTATAAAATAAATATCCAACCTACATAGTAAGAGGATAACATATTTAATATCTAACAAGTTTTGCCATATTTTTCTACTTTGCTGTGCTGCCTCCAAAGATCCTCTCTATATTCCAGTTTCATTACTGTGATATCCACTATTTTCCAGAGTAATAATTATGAGATTATATAAATGAAATGAAGAATTACCAGAGAAAATCAGACCATCTCTGTTTCTCTACTAGTTATGATAGCCAAGTTAGTCAATTTCAGCTCTAGAATCTGACAAGATCCTGAATAATACTTTTTTTTATTTTTCCTCTCTGTTTGAAGAGCCTACCTTGGGATTTGTTTTGGGCGAGCATTAACTGTGTCAAGTAATAGTTAGCTTAAGTCAGCTTCCTTCTGTCAAGTTTTTTTAAAAGCTAATGAATTACAAATCTACTTGCGTTTGTAACAAATAATTTCAAATTCTTTCTATTTAACCTGTATTCAGCACTCACCTTTCTTCTTTCTAGCAGCTTTTTCACTGGTCTTTTAAATATTTAGATTATATTTTTAATCTTGTACTTTTTTGGTTTTTATTCCAGTCTGCCAATTCACATAAGTTACATACATTTTTGCTTTACTTTTAGGGATTGCACTGGGAGCTCTCATGACAAACAGACAAAGACAGGCTCTTCTTTCCATTCTTTCACACAGATCATCAACGAGTGATAATTTATTTTTACATCTCATCCATTCTATGAAAATCTTACCTTTTCACCCTTATAGCCAGGAGCTCCCTGTTTGAAAACAAAACAAAACACAAAAAAGGGAGGGGGGGATCATAAAAGAAAATGCAAAGGCAAACATGCTGTTAATTTATATAGGAAAAAAACAATAACTAATTATGATTAAGAAGTTAACTATTCATTACAATAAAATATTTCTCTGGTATCATTTAATTTGTAATTATCTCTGAATTTAGAAATGTATACTATGTGACTATGACATTGGCTGTAAATATGTCAATCAGATTGCCTGACTTTTAGCAGATATACACTATGTTTAAACAAGATTTTTAAATTGAACTGATCTTATGTGTGGAGTAATGTTAATCTTTCTACTTGGAATGAACAAGAATTCAAGCTAAGAAATACCAGATGTCAGAAGCCATTGTAGAACTACTTAAATGTTGTTAGCGATGATCTTCAACTCTGTCTTCTCAGAAGTACAATGCAGGTCAATACAAAATCATGTAGCCTCAAAAGTTTGTTTTGTCAGTGGCATCCCAACTCTACATTTAAGCACACGAGTAGAATGAAGCAATTTTTGATGTGTTCATCTCAGTACAGATGCTTCTCCAAGCCAGAGCCTAGCTTAGGTGCTCTAAATAATTAAATAAATTGGATCACTGAATGGAAAATGTATTTTCCATTCAGTGAAAATAAACTTGGATATCCTTAGGATCTGGAAGACAATCTGAAAAAAAAACAAATATGAGTTAGCTCTGTAGTACTCACATACCTCTTCACCTTTTTCTCCATGATCTCCTTTTTGAGTGTCACCCTGTTGGAAGCAAAGGAACATAACTGAAATAGGCATTGTTCTTTTATTTTTTACTACTGCACTAGAACACTATTCAAGGATTAAAAATTGCCTTTCCTATTTAGAAATATCAGCACTTCCTCACACAGTTATGAACACAGTATTCTCAAAAATTAATATAGAAAACTCAACTACTGTTATTAAATGACAGAAACCTCAATCATTAGAGCAAGCTGCTCCATACAAGAGATTTGTCTGTTGTTAGAATGTTCTGTGGAGCTTAACAAGCCTTCAGACAGATCCAGAGATCTCTGTTGTTAGAGAAACAATTGAATGACTAGCAGTTTTAACATGGTCAAAGTCAGTTTTTAAACCACGTTTTACCATATCTCTTCTTCGCTATTTTTATCTTTATAGTTTGGACAAGAATAGATAGAAATGTGCCTATATTTTTAAAAAACTCTCTCAACCTTGTTTCCTTTTGGTCCTGGTTCGCCTCTTTCCCCTTTGTCTCCAGCATCACCCTGAAATAAAGCAGGAGAATGTTATTATAATGGTAAGGATAAAATTTCCAGTTCCTTGGAGGCTACAGATTTGGTGCTGGGAAAATTATTTTGGAATAAGCTAAGGGAAAGCTAAGGGATAAATTCACACAGAATCAGGTATGGCACACGTGACACAACTTCCACACATTTAGAATAGAGTATCCCAAGTTGGAAGGAATCCGTAACGATCATCTAGTCCAACTCCTAGCGCCACAGAGGACCACAAAAAAAAAAAAAAAAAAAAAAAAAAAAAAAAAAAAATCAAACTCTATGCCTGAGAGCTCTGTCCAAATGCTTTCTGGTTCTTGGGACCATGCTCACCACCCTCTGGTGCAGACCCTTTCCCTGACCCAGCTGCATGCTGTTCCTTCAGGCCCTGTGCTGTCACACAGAGCAGAGCTCAGCGCTGCCCTTCCACTCCCTGTGAGGAGCTGCAGACAACATGAAGGCTTCCCTCAGCTCCTCTGCTCTGGGCTCAGCAAAAACCAAGTGAGCTCCGTCACTTCCTTTTGTCTTCCTCTCTAAACCCTTCACTATCTTTGTACCCCTCCTTTGGACATTCTCTAATAGTTTTATATCCTTTTTGTACTTTGGTGCCCCAAACTTTATGCTGTACCTGAGGTGAGGCCACAGTGCAGCAGAGAGCAGGATGATCACTTTCCTTACCCGGCAGCATGCTGGACCTGATCCCCACCCAGGGTATGGTTGGCCATTTTGGCTGTCAGGGCACACTGCTGGCTGACATACAACTTACTGATAAACAAGACTCCCAGATCCTTTTTTCTGGGGCTGTTGTCCAGTGTCTCATCCCCCTGTATACACAGCTGTCCTATCCCAGGTGCAGAATTTGGCACTTGCTCTTGTTAGTCTTTGGGCGGTTGGTGATTGCCATCTCTTTAATTAGCCTGGATCTCTCTGCAAGGCCTCCCCACCCTCAACAGAGTCAACAGCTCCTCCTAAGTTAGTGTTATTGTCAAACTTGTTCAGAACAACTTCTAGTCCTACATCCAAGTCATTTACGAAAACATTAAAGAGAAGTGGCCCTAAAATGAAGTCCTAAAGTGTTTGATCAGTTGCTCAGCATCTAGGGAGAAAGGCAAAAACCTTCATATGTACCTTGTCTGTCTCTGTGAGAGCTATTAAAGATACAAAAGAGTTCAGAGGACACACACTCTGTCCTTTGCCTGGGCCAAGAAGCTGTTTTGTTCTGAAGTGTTACAAGAGCGTGGTAGAGTTTTAGAACTTTCTTCACATAAGCCATCATTTTCTGGTAGCAATAAATCTTCGCCTAACAGACCTTTGCTTCCTTATTGCAGATTTCAAGGATTACTTTTTGATTTGAGTTTCAAAATAATGGACCTTTTTAACTATGGTGTTTACCTAGGAATATAAAGATATGTCCAAGACAGCATACGATTACAGACATTTTTTGAAGTCTTAAAATGGCAGCAGCCTTTCCAGAGATATCAGTGACATACTATGATACCTTGCTTCTGTTTTACCATGTATATACAGAAAATACCTTGATTTATAAACACATTAACCAATTACAATACAGCGCAACATTGATCACAATGATTAAAATGCAAATTCTCAAGGTTTTTCATGTGAATGCATACTTACAGGATCACCTTTGTCTCCTTTTATTCCCATTTCACAGACACAGTTCTTCTGCATACACTAAAGGGTTAATAGAAACATTAAGTAGAACATTTTCAAATGTGTTCTTTCAGATTTCTTAAGGAAAAACTCTGCTTTTGCCTGCTGACATGAGAAAACATTAGAAAATATAAAATACATGATATATTAATAAATATTTAATTAATAATCAACATTACATTTCAATATAGCCCAACCAAAATCAGTTGTCTGAATTCCAAACTTCATTTATAACACAAATCAGTAACTGATGTAATTACAAATATTTAAAGCTGCATATACATACTGTAAAGTACTGTGAAACCTTATATGATTTTTGGGCAATTCTGACATTGCTGTTGTTTTAGTGACACTAAATGAACTTTCACGTATTGTAGTGTTTCTATCCTACTTCAGAAGGAAAAGTTTTTTATGCTACCAATACTACCAAATGGAAGTTGAAGATTTATCAGGAACAGGGTGGGAGAAACTATACTCAGGAAAGGAAGGGTGATTCATTCTGCAACACTGTTGCTTTACAAGAGAAACAGACATCAGGAGGAAAAGATACCATCTAGTATTAATAAGAGTAACCAAGAGTAAGAGGAGTAACTCAAAAAAACCTACTTTCTTCCGAAGAAAGGCTTCCTGTAGAAAAAAAAAAAAAAGTATTATTTCTTCTTCATAGAATTCATTTAACAGCGTACTAATTTAACTATTTTCCCTCTCTGGTTTCCCAAGGTAAATGATAAAGAATATAAACACCTTTATCTGTCATCATTGGTAAGAACACTAGTCTATGAAACTAGTCACATAGAAATGATTCTTCATTATGAGAAGAGGGGGGGGGAGGTGCTCCACATGACCTCTAATGACCAGAAAGCAACTAGACAGCTAAAGAAACAATATTAAAAATCAAAGGTAAGAAGGGGAATATGAAAGACTGAGGAAAGGTCTTACTGTGAAAGCTTTTGCTAAAATAATACATAGAGGAAGGTCTCAGTGTTTTTTTCAGTGTTATGCATGATAGCACCAGTAAACAAAATTTTACTATATGCTCAGAGACACACTCCTTGTGCTGGGGAATACCCTGTCCCTTCATTGCAGTGATATCATTGTTCAAGCACACAAATCCTTGGAAAGTGGCTGGAAAGAAGAAGCCAACTTGATCCTGACTCTTGGTTTAACACAGAGACATGAATTACAAAAATACTCCTTCCAACAGCACCATTCCCTGAGATCTCTTCGATGAATTTTTGTTTTGTAAATATGTAAATTCATAGGGGCAAAATATATACTTGTAACAGGAGAAATATTTTAGAAGTGTCTTTTGTACTTGACTGCAAATCTCTGCACTGCTTTCAGGATTAACCTGACAAAGTTAAAGGAAATTCGCCATGGATAGATGTAGAACCATATTACATCAGCATTACTTACCAATTCCAATGCTACATCAACTATCAGGTTCTCGTCATCCAGGCATAAGACATGTTTAAAGGATGAATCACCAGATATCAAGCGCAATTTTTCTTCCTTAACATTTTTCTTGGAAAGGCCGATGGTAAAAAAGTGTATTCCAAGACTCCTTGCTGCAGTGGCTATACCCTGGACACTAGGGCTGTTTGGATGATCCACACCATCAGTCATCAGAAAAGCCACTTTTATACTTCTCTCACGACCTTCAGTTTTGAACAGCTGAGTGGTGTTGGAAATTGCATAATAAGAGTAGGTCCCTTGGCCAATGTAGACCAGAGCCCTGATTTTCTCTTTAAAATTCTGCACATTTTTCCATGCTATAAAAGGATGATCAATGCTGACTGTGCTGCTGAACTGCATGCCTGCTAGTTTGACGTTGTAATTCTGAGACTTAACTGGCTTCATCTGGAAAATGTTGTCAGTTAAGCTTAAAACAAAATTCTTCTGTAAACCAAACAACTGATTTTTGGCACTTTCTGAACTGTCCACAATAAAGACTATGTCAACAAGACACAAATCACCTGCAGTGAAAAAAGAAAGTTAAATCTATGAATGATGGGCACACCTGTATTACAGACTCTCTGCAACAGTCCCAATCTTCAAACCATTTCCCCCCAAATTCCTCTTCTTTTCAGTATTGTTCTGAAGAGAATTTCATTGTAAATGTCAATAAATTCTATTAAAGTCAAGTAATTAAATTTAATTTACTTTAATTTATGTCAGAATTATTAAAGACAATCTAGAAACACTTTCAAATTAAGTTCTTAATGGAATTGGTTCAGAATTTTAATTAGTTTCGCACACAAATTACAAATTTTCCACATGCAATTTCAAAATGAAAAATAGGCACCTTATCATTTAAAAGAGAAACGTGTGTCAATTGAAATAATAGGGCAAATTGTAATGCCTAGCCAAGAAAATGCAGGATACAACTCAGTATTTTTGGTTATCAATAATCAAAATAAATTACATTTATAAATGCATTCATATTTATTCTTAAACATGAGGACATATGCAGTATGGTCAACTCAGATATTTAGGAAAATGGTTTTACCTTCATCACTTTGCACAACAGAATAAGACTTTTTTCCTTTCTTTTTTTCTTTTCCATCTGCTATCTGGTTTGTTGCCACAGCCAGAAGTAGAAAGCAAAAGAAAGAATGTTTTTTCCTCATAATGACATTTATCCCAAATTAGATGACTTTTGCTTCCTGTTAAAAGAAAAAAATAATCTGCAAACACTTCGTGAATAAATACAAATAAATAAACACACATGTTTACAGATAGAATACACGTTTGTGGGAAGCACAATTCTAGAGGCAACTTATTAAAAAGTTATAAAAAGTAATCATGTAGGTGGTTTAAGCGTAGCAGGCAGTGCAGTGCCAACTGGAGCTCCCATTTATATTAGAATGTGTTCTATTAGAGAAGATTTATGGATAGAACACAGTGCCCACTTTTCAGTTTTAAAAACATCAGTGCTATCTTTAACTTTCAGTTGAACATACAACAAAGTAAGGTAAAAGAAATTGCCATTAATTAATGTTGCTCTCAACAGATTTTGCTATTATATATATTTGTATTAAAATAGCAGAGATATTACAGAAAATAAAAATATAAATAATTCCTAGAAATTCTTAATTGTTAGGAATAAATAGATCTAAGTGCTTTAGGATACAAATATATTACCCAGAGCTGGAGAATTAGCATGAACAACTTCTTATAAAAAAACAATGGCTTAGCAGTGAAATTCAGTACGAGTGCATCATTAATGTTCTGTTATAATAATGTACATGTGCAATAGACAGTAGTCTATTATGACAATCTACACTAATAAAGAGAATATTGCAATATTTAAATCAGTGACTTAACATATTTCTAGCAAAAAATGTACTCCATTAAAAATTATTTTTTAAAAGCCTTTAATTCACAGTAATTTGAAATACCACTAATAATGGTAACCAATAATATCTCAAATTTAACTATCCTTCCTAAACACTATCTCCAACTCCATCAAGCAGTTACATCTACAGAATCTATCAATGTCATTCTCTAAAGGTACAAAAGTCTCTTACCTTCAAAGGTATTCAAAGAGCAAATTGGGGACTGAATGAGCTGTCAGCATAGAAAAAATGTCCAATAGGTTTACACAGTATGGAAAAACAAAGAAAACTGCAAATAAATAGTCTATCCACTCTTGCCTCAAGGTCTTTTATGGTCCATTATTCCTGGTCAGTTGGCCAAAATTTAAATGAAAACGGTCAGGCATTTTGCCAGCGCTGAGTGGGAGACCAAGCCACTCTGTTAAAGGGACAGAGGCAGCCCAGGAGCACGAGTACTTTCCCTTTTTACACAGCTGAACTTTCACACTAAAACACTTGCTCCTAAGCAATTTACATCTTTACCTTTTGACCTTGTCACCCACACTTCTTCAGCTTCTCCAAGCAGCAGTGGCTACACAAGAGATGTGACATTAGCATAGCATCCCTTACAGCCTGAGCTTAAGCTTGAAGAGGAGAACCTGGGTGCACTGCAATAAACAGAAATATTGGGAGGACTGAATTGAATGTCTGGGAGTAAAGAGGATGTACAACCCAAAGAAAACTAGCATCTGTTTCATTGTTTCACAAACAACTTGCAAGGCACATATAAATCTGGATACAATATTATATTCTTCTTGAAAGAAAATAGTTGTGATCAGGGAGGTAAAGAAGTAATAAATTCCAGAGAATTTGAAAATTCAGATTACCTTCAAATTCTGCAATATGAATGTATTTAAATGTCTAAGAGGCCAAAACAGGAGGTATTACTTATAGAACTGCCCTTGTACATTTTAAATTGGCAAATGAATATACAGATGACAAGTTCTAAATCCCTTTGGGCATAACTTTCACACAAAACAGCTTTAACCTCTTTGAAAGCATAGGCACGTAATCCCTAGTGTGCCACATCAGCTCACTGTATCCACTGCAGCTACTGACCTTTCACACTCCACCTCTCAGAGCTCCCTTAGCAGGGCAGATAACCCCACCAGATTGAAATAGGGGATAATAAGACTTTGGTCGATAAACTTTACATTATCGTTCATGATCTGAGAGGATGTGGATACTGTCTGATATTTGAGTCACAGCAACTCAAACGGCACAATAAAGAAGCAGAAACAGGTGACAAAGATGAGAGATCTTCTGGATGAAGGGAGACATCAACAAAGAAGGTGACAACTCTTTCACTTGGATAGCCACAACTGAATGTGAATATGATACAGATCTACAAAACCAAGAAAGAAAGTGACTACTGTATAGTACAAGAATATAATATGTCAAAACATGTTTTGGTTCTGCTTGATCAATGATATTAACCAGATTTGAATGCCCTAAATTTTCTTTTTTTTTTTTTCCCCTCCCAGCATGTCCTTCACACAGTAAGGATGACAACATTCCCTAGAATATATTGTAGATTTTTTATTCTGTTAGGAAACACAGCTGACTGATGCAATTTGAAGTACACACTTGAAGCAGTTTTTACAAAACAGCTTTCCTAATGCCTGAGGTATATTAATTCAGTGACATTCTTATTCATGCTTTATGTAACATACAGTCTTCAAAAATAAGACTGCAATATAACAAGCAAATGATCATTTAGCTGCTGAGTTAAATTAAATATGTGTAACATATAAAACAAAGAGAAATTATTTATGCTGTCTAAATTCTGCCCTCTGCTGTACCTACGTGATTATGCACTGCGATAAGTTTGGGCATCTTATTCAGCCTTTAATCAGAACACAATTAGCAAACAAAACTACTGTAGAACATAAGAGCCATATGTATAAAATAACATAAGTTGACAGTATAAGAGTAGTAGTATAAGAGTATAACACACATTCTTTTGTAATAGAAAGTGAAAGCTAAAGACTAAGATAGTAAAAGACTGAGATGCTGGGCTTCATGAGAGAAAATATCTCTTGGAATAACTGATTGCACTCCTTCGTGCCTGTCTGATCCTGAGAAACTAAATACTGATTTCAAATATTCTTCTTTTAGATACCCAGACAGGGAGCCTCAGGACCTGATGATCTGTGCCCTACAAAGTCATGGTTGCTCAAAGCGGCCAATGCATGTATCAGCAAATTAATACAACCTACTGAAGGACTTCCTTCAGACTTTGGAGTTTTAAGAGAATTCAAATGACAATCTAATTGTGACACTCTGGAATACACGCGAACGAATCGTTCTTCAAATTACAGCATTAAAGAAACCTATTCATTTATGTTCTCTGTGTAATGCTCCAATATCAACATTTGCAGCGACTCGACTTTCTATCACCTCTCCCTGCTCACATTCTCATGGCCACCAGGTAAAAGGCAACATGCGTCCTTACCGATTACACTGTAATTCAATAGTGTGCTTACACTATTATGAGGTCTCAAAAAATGAGTAAGTTGTCAGATATTTAAGCTCCTCATTCCCTCATACCTAGAGAGCTTCCTCTTAAAATCAAAGTTATATAATGCAATTATTGCAAGTAATAACTAAACGGATTTCTTATACTTTACTGTGAAAAAAAATGTTAAGAACACACAGCGATCTCATCTTTGTTGTAAATGGAAACTATAGGAGGTTACTGAAAACAGATGGGAACAAGTCAGTATGTCTGACTTCAACAGTACCAAAGGAAGTGGATCACTGAAGAATGAATAGGAAGTGAAATAAGCACAAAAATACAGGCTGCCAATGTTGCCTTTGATATACGATATACTCATCTAATTGAATTACTCTTATTTTTTCCATAAATTTTAGCCTGCTTTATTTATCAAAACCATTACTAAGTTCTAAAGACGACCACTATTACAGAAAAAGGTGCTGTGTTTTCATGCAGGATGTGATTTCTACTTCCAAAAATGGAACTTGGCCCTTTTTAAACTTCAGCTCAGTAGCTAAGTCAACAGCTGAAATCATAATTTAGCTTGGAATGCCATTTTGTGCAAATACAAATATTTATGAATCACATCAGTTTTAGTTTTAAAACTTAGGAAATTGAATTTGATGCTTTAGAAAATGAGCATGCTTATTAAAATCGTAGTTTGAAAGATTCAGATAGAAACATACTGCAACCAGTTCCTTAGGCTCATGATTTCCTGCGGTGGGGAGTCCAAGAGGACCATGAAGACCAGGAGAGCGAGGCTCTCTCTGAAAATATAAAAACAATTAAGAGAGCACTATTGTGGGTGGGGGTTTTTGAGGTTAAAAGTATTATTTTAAAAAGAAATTCTTCACTGTTCATATTTTGGAGAAGTATACTTTGGAAGGTACATGGCTTAAGAAGGAGAAAGAAGGTAAAATAAGGATGTACAGGCTTTAGTTCACATGCAATTCTTTATGTCCAAACTGTAATCCCTTGAATAATGTAATCCTGTCACAAACAACTCCAACTGGAATGCGGAAAATGTCTTGGAAAGAGAGAAGTTAGAGAAACGAATTCAGATTCTGTTTCAGAGAAAGGAGTCTTATTGTTTACATACGAATTCAAAGTCTGACATACCCAATCTTTGTCAGACCAGTATTTTGGCCAAAATTCTCTTACCTTGGTCCATACTTGAAGTAAGCAGCCCTATGTATCAATTTTTGTGCCTGTACCTTCTCCCCTTCTTCAATCTTTCTTGGTCTATCTCTAAACAGTCTCGGCCTCTTGTTAGTCATTCTGGGGAGGTACCCCACTGCCCCTGACAGGTCTGCTAAACTCAGCAGGGTGCACCTCTCCTATCCATGGTAGCCAGAGACACCTGAAAGTTGATGGCTCCTCCAGGAGCCTCCAGACTGTGAGAAATAACTCAAATGATTTTTCAGAGACCGGATCTCTTGTGAAGAAGTTTTAATTTGTGATTACAATAGCAGGCATCCAGCAAGCAGAAGCACACAACCAAAAAAAAGAAAATCACAGCCCTATATCCCCTGATCGACTGCCACCTAGAATTCCTCCCATGTCCTTGTTGATTGAGTACTCCAGGTTCACAATCTACCCAGCGCTTGAGTAGCTATTGCATTTACAGCCTGATCCCATCAGCCTTGGACTTCTCTCTTATTCTTGCCTCCTAACTTACTACCTCCTGCTTATCATGTTTGCCCCATCCATTTCCCTAATCTTGACAGCTGAGCCTCTCACTATCTGCTCATCTCTTTGCCTAAGAGAACCCTAGCTGGTTTATGAGGTAGGCAAAAAAAAAACCCGCAATTTTAACTTTCACAGCTCCAAGGGCACACTGCTGGCTCATATCCCACTGCCATCCCTTTTAATTTCAGTAGGGCTTTGCTCTATCCTAACATCCCACAGATTGTACTGATAGTGCAGGTTGCCACAACGCAGGTGTAAGACTTGCACTGGGATTTGATGAACCTCATGATGTTCACCTGGGCCTGCTGCTCAGCCTGTTTAGGCCTCTGAATGGCATCCCATCTGTCGGGCACCTCAGCTGTACCACACAGCTTGGTGTTGACTGGGAACAATGAACAGCTTTTTCACATAACTTGAGTGGATATAAACTGAAGGACAAAATGCTTGTGTAAATGAAAGCTCAAGACCAAGAATGTGGCAGCTGAAGGAACTCGGTGTCAAGTAAATACAAGAAAGCAGAAAGATAAGACATCAAAACAGATGCCTCAGCTCAGCACAACACAGTTCGGTTTACCTCCCCTTAAAAGTTACAAGTTGACAGTGAGGATCACTACTAGCCTTCATCCAACGACCACGAGATGGAGCCCAGAGACGCTCCACATTTTAGGACGCGTGCTCTGTGGGGTTGGACAGGATTTACTCACACGTTGCTGTTAATGAGATACTCAGAAAACACAGCTGGAGGCGCGTAGCGAACCCACCGCCACAAGGGGCGGGGCGCTGTGGAGCCGCTGCGCGGCGTCACCACACCAATCACCAGAACACTCCCAACCCGGAAGTGAGAGCGTGCTCCCGACCACCGGAAAAAGCTGTGCGGAACGGCGCTCATCGCGCGCCGGAAGTGCGGTTGTTATCCCTTCGCCGCCGCCCCGCAGCCGGAAGCGGAGCTCTGCCGTCTCTCGTCCCCGCGGCCGAAGGCTCCGGCTGGCCGCGGGTCGCGTCCACGGCGGTGTCGCAGCGTTCGCGGGTGGGTGAGCGGCCGTCGCGCCCGGGGGCGGGTGGGGGTTAGCTGCTACTCTTGCTTCGGGCTGGCCCTGCTGCCGCGATGTCTCTGCGGGCCTCGGCGGCTTCCTCGTTCCCGCAGAGCGGGGCAGCGGTGAGGCGGGCCGGGCTCCGCACCGGGTAGCGGCTGGGCTGAGGCGGGAGGAGGGGAGCGCTGGGAGCGGACAGCGGGTGTGGAAAGGAGGCCCGGAGGCGGCAGCTGATGCTTCCTTCTGCCCTTTCCCAATACGGTCAATCTTTTCCTTTTCCCGGCCGTAAGAAAAACTTGTAGGAATCGCAAGGTCGTTTCCTTTGTACGTAGGAGTGTGTAAGGATTCTGGCCGTGGGGCTCCTGCAGGTATCACTGGAACTGACAACAACGTGGGTTTATGTGCTGCTAGGCCACGTGCAAAGACCTAGTGACAGTGGGGCAGAAGGTGGAACTGGGAACAGCAGAAGGAGATGATGCGTGTAAAGCTTTATAGTTATAGAAATCTTCAAATAGGGTAAGCCTTTGTAGGTTATAGATAGAACTTTAAACGAGGCAGACAGACTCTAATATCTGTGAATTAGTGTATTTCAATTAGGCAGAGACGTTTTCTACTGTATGTTTTAGGGAGTTGCCCTTTCCTGGCAGCACACCCACACATCACGCTGTATCATGTTTTCGTTAATGCTCTCTTCCATAATAAGCAATACCGGTATTGCTGGAGGTTGTGAACACATTGCTGTTTGTTTGTAGATGGCTGTGTGGTTTCTGCCTTAGTTAGTGTATCTTAGCAAAAACAGGGATGTCATGGGAAAAGTGGTTTAATGTGAGAAATGCTTAAGGTTTTGGCTTTAAATGTGTGCACACAATAAACTTTAGCTGAAAGTAATGCAGAACAATATTCTTGATTTTTTTTTTTTTTAATGATGATCTGAGATGAAAAAGGAATTTGGCTTTTGATAACATTCCTGATTTTCTCAACAGTTTTCGTATGAATGGATGTCACCAGAATCTTCCTACAAGAGTTTAAGTTGTTTGTGAACTCACCCTAAACATGAGTGGCTCCAAACCTGATATTCTTTGGGCTCCGCACCACGTCGACCGTTTTGTTGTGTGTGACTCAGAATTGAGCCTTTATCACATTGAATCAGCTGTAAGTTCAGAACTCAAGGCAGGGTCCTTGCGTTTATCAGAAGAAACTACTGCCACACTATTGTCAATAAATTCAGATACACCGTATATGAAATGTGTGGCTTGGTATCCCAAGTATGATCCTGAATGTCTTCTTGCTGTTGGACAGGCCAATGGTCGAGTGGTTCTTACGAGCCTTGGTCAAGATCACAACTCAAAATCTAAAGATTTGATAGGGAAAGAGTTTGTTCCCAAGCACGCGCGACAGTGCAACACTTTAGCATGGAACCCACTAGATAGTAACTGGCTTGCTGCTGGATTAGATAAACACCGGGCTGACTTTTCAGTATTGATCTGGGATATCAGTAGCAAATATGCTCCAGAGACTGCAGTTGCTACAGAGAAAGTGAGACTTTCAACAGGAGATCCGGAAGCTGGACTAGTGGTAACAAAGCCACTTTATGAGTTAGGGCAGAACGATGCTTGTCTCTCCCTTTGTTGGCTTCCACGGGATCAGAAGCTTCTTTTAGCTGGAATGCATCGCAATCTGGCTATCTTTGATCTGAGGAATACAAGCCAAAAAATATTTGTAAATACCAAGGCTGTCCAAGGAGTGACTGTTGATCCGTATTTCCATGATCGTGTAGCTTCCTTCTATGAAGGCCAAGTTGCCATATGGGATTTAAGAAAGTTTGAAAAGCCTGTTCTGACCTTGACAGAGCAACCAAAACCTTTAACAAAAGTCGCATGGTGTCCAACAAGAACAGGACTGTTAGCTACTTTAACAAGGGATAGTAATATCATTAGGCTGTATGACATGCAGCATACTCCCACTCCAATTGGAGATGAAACTGAGCCTACAATAATTGAAAGAAGCGTCCAACCATGTGAAAACTACATTGCCTCATTTGCCTGGCATCCTACAAGTCAAAATCGAATGGTGGTAGTGACTCCCAATAGAACTATGTCTGACTTCACGGTGTTTGAGAGAATTTCTCTTGCATGGAGTCCAGTGACATCCTTAATGTGGGCTTGTGGGCGACATTTATATGAGTGTACAGAAGAAGGAAAGGCCAGCTCCTTGGAAAAGGATATAGCGACTAAAATGCGGCTCCGAGCTTTATCAAGGTATGGTCTTGATACTGAACAAGTTTGGAGAAATCACCTCCTAGCTGGAAATGAAGATCCTCAGCTGAAATCACTTTGGTACACTCTGCACTATATCCTTTATTTTACTGTGGTTTATATTTTAAAGACATAATGCACCCCTTTAAGCAAAAACCAGTTGTATGAAATGTGTGAAAGTCTAAATACAATGCAGTGTCCTGTAAAATAAGTTTTAACTTTGAAGAAGTGTTTTTTCAAATTCTTTGGAAAAAATTAAGCTTCCTATACATGTAAATACTTATGAAGCAGTATACTGAAGATATGGATCAAAAACTTACAGGAAACAAAGGTCCCCTAGTTTATGCTGGCATTAAGTCAATTGTGAAGTCATCTTTGGGTAAGAATGTTCTAACTTTGATAAGTTATATTTCAGTATATTTACAAAATGAAGCACTCATGGGTTTATCTTTAAAAATTGTTGAAGGAGGCTGCAGAAATACATAAAGGGTATCAATCTGTGTTTTACTATATATTGTAAGTACAGAAATGTAAGTGAACAATTTATATTACAGTGATTTCCTGAATTGTTTGTTTTCTTTGAAGATCATCAGTAGAACAAAATAACCTCAGAGGCAGAACTTCAACTGAACTGTTTCAAATGTTTAGCTGTTGACTGTGACACCAAAAAGTCTTGCTCCCTGCATAACTATTTGTTGTATTTTTCAAAGTTCTACATGGGGGTATGGTTCTAGAAAGCTGACTTTACTGTAGCCAAAGTACACTTGTATGTTTAAAGAAGCTACCTTATTTTGAAGTGGCAGTCGTTCATTGTGTATCACATTACGCCTCTTAAGCTGAGTTACTTTTTAGGAGATTCTTACTTGAATCTTTTCCTGTCTATTCATTAAGTGTGTTATTAATATTTGATCTGCTCGATGTGGGGAAAAAAAAAACCAACAAAAGCAACTCTTGCGTGTTGGGAATGTTTCTTGCGCATTGATGCTTGCTGAGGAGAACTGGTAGAGCAGGTGCTGAACTGTATTTTCAAGTTGAACGCACTGATCAGTCCTGTCTTGGTAACAGGAACCTACACAATCTTAGGATGAAGAGGAAGGAAAGACAGACTTAGGGAGTAAGTGTCAGTTTAGATGTGTGACTTTTAGGAGATCAGAATAAAGCAGCTGTCTGCTGCTCCTTACCATGTAGTTATTATTGATGTTAATTTAGTAGTAAAGTAGGATACTTGGCTTTTATGTTCTGTTTTATGATTGAAATCAAAGTGTTGCAGTTGCAATTTAGATTGTGGTTTAAGCATAATTTAACGTACTGTTCCCATTTTAGGAACAACAGAGAACCTCAGGCACAGCAGGAGTGGATCTGATAGACAGGCAGATATTATTCAGTATCTGAGCGAGGAGAGATCCTTGGCTTTGCAGCTCTGTGGGTGGATAAAGAAGGGAACAGACTTAGATGTGGAACCTTTTTTAAATTCATTGGAACAGGAAGGAGACTGGGAGCGAGCTGCTGCTGTAGCACTATTCAATTTGGACATACGGCGGGCAATACAAATTCTAAATAAAGGTGCTTCCTCAGGAAAAGGTTTGTATTGTGTTTTGTGTCTTTTCTTTTGGAGGTACATCACCTGAGTAGATGCTTATGTAAACAGGATTTTGGAAGGTGGTGTGGGAAATATGCCTGCTGTCTTTTACAGTGCTTACTTGAATTGGCTGTATTAGAGCATCAGAGTCAGATCCTATTACCTCTTTGCTCCTCAGACTGTACTATGCTATACTATATGATTAAAACGTTGCAAATACTGATACATACCACAGAAAGTATTAAGCTCAAAAGTAACCCACTCAAAAGTGGTGGGATTTTTTTCTTTTAATGTAATTGCAGGTGGGTCATATGTCAGGTCTGCTTCAGTTGGGCTATATGCAGCTTTCTGCCAGTGCAGTGGCTGGAATAACTGAAATAAAATATGCAAAGTTTACAGAAGAAATTTGTTCTGAAATATTGTTTGGGAAAGTGACAATGTATGGAGAATTTAATGATTCAATTTAATGATTTTAGAGCTAGTTTTATTTCCTCCTGGGACTCTGATTTGCATCTTATGTTCTCTTATTAAATTTAAAATAGTGACTTGGCACCAAAGTGTATTGGTATGAAATGAAGAGAACTGTTAAAGGTTCTTCTGTTTTTAATATTTTTGGAGGCTGGGGGAGGTGTCTGCATTTTTTGGGTGGGGAGAAGGTTCAGAACAGGGTCTGGCTTTGTTTGAATTAGGAAAAAGGAAACATTTTCTGACAGTATTTAGATGAAATAAACATAATGATTTTAGGAAATGTATTAACTTCAAGCGCTTGTATGTCCTTTTTTTTTTTTTGTTTGTTTAAATCCTGAACTTAAATATTCTTTCATTTTTTCCATTAAACCAGGTGATCTGAACCTTAATGTAGTAGCAATGGCTCTGTCAGGCTATACGGATGAGAAGAACTCACTTTGGAGAGAAATGTGCAGTACTCTAAGACTGCAGTTGAACAATCCCTACCTGTGTGCTATGTTTGCTTTTCTGACAAGTGAGTCTGGTTCATATGATGGTGTTTTGGTGAGTAAATTTATGTTAAATTTCTTTAAATAATAGTTATGCGTATAAACATGTGGATGTCAGTCAAGTGTTGCAAACTCCATGGGCCATCAGCAATGGCAAGGACCTTAACAAAGGAAAATGCCAGGTCTGCACCTGGGATGGAGCAGTGCTGGGTAAAAACAGAAACTGGGGGATGAGTGGCTGGAGAGGAGCTCTGCAGGAAAGGACTTGGGGGTACTGGTGACAGCAGTTCAGTACAAGCCAGTAGTGTGCCCTGGCAGCCAAGGAGAAAACTGTATTTTGAGTGGCATTAAGCACAGAACAGCCAACTGGTCAAAAGTGGTGATTATCCCACTGCATACAGCATTAGTACAGCTTCACCTTGAATATTGTATGCATTTCTGGGCTACACAATATGACAATGATGTTAAGGTCCCTGAAAGTAGGTCCAGGGAAGACACCAATTCTGGGAACAGAGCTGTAAGGTCTATCCTGTGAGGGGAGGCTGAAGGCACCTGGATTGTTCAGGCTGGAGAAGAGGAGTCCAAGAGATGTCCAAGAGCTCTCTGCAGCTCCCTGAGGAGGGGAAGGTGCTGGACTGTGCTCCTGGGAACTGATGACAGAATGTTCAGGAATGGCACAGGAGAAACTTTGTCCCTGTGAGGGTGGTCAAACACTGGAGCAGTCTTCTTAGTGAGATGGTTGGTGCCACACACCTGTTGGTTCTCATGAAGCATTTGGGCAGTACCTTTAATAACATGCTTTAACTATTGATTAGCCCAACGTAGATGGACTGAGTGATCTTTGTAGGTCCCTTCCAAAAGAAAAAAGGTTGAAAGAACTGGGCTTATTTAGCTTGGAGAAGAGAAGGCTTCAGGGAAACCTCATTGTGGCCTTCCAGTACTTGAAAGGAGTGTATAAATGGGAGGGGTTTATGACTGTTCACAAGTGTGGATAGTGATAGGACAAGGGGAAATGGTTTCAAACTGAGACAGAGGAGGTTTAGGTTAGATATTAGGAGGAAGTTTTTCACTCAGAGGGTGGTGACGCGCTGGTTGCCCAAGGAGGTTGTGGATGCCTCTTCTCTGGAGGCATTCAAGACCAGGCTGGATGTGGCTCTGGGCAGCCTGGTCTGGTGGTTGGTGACCATGCATGTAGCAGCAGGGGGGTTGAAACTGGATAATTTTTGAGGTCCTTTTCATCCCAGGCCATTCTATGAACTGTTCTATTCTAATAAGAGAAATGCAGGAAACAGTAGATGCAGAGAAGTTTTTATGATGCTGTCTTTGCACTGAATTGTATTTGTTTTTTTCTTGTTTAATTGTTAAAATATTTTTGGAGTGATGAAATAATAAACAATTTTGTATCTTCTAGAATTGATATAAAGAACATGTTAAATCTTTAATCATGAGATACTTTGAGGGTTTGGAGAAGTAACATACTTGATCCTTAGTTAGAGAACAATGGATATGCTTGATTTAACCCACATGTAAAAGAGTAATTGGTCTATGCATGTTGAAGACAAGGATGAGAAAATATATGTAGGCTATTAAATAAGAATAAGGTAAGAATCCCAGAGGAGAAAACATTCTCTCTTAGGAAGAGAGGATGCTCTTGTTCTCTGGGTGTCAAGTAATGATTTTATATGGGCACAGCTAAGTATCAGGGTGAATGTAATCAAGGTGTTTTTTTCTTCAGTGCCTGATATAGCAAAAAGATTAAAAAGCAGCAAGTAAATTTTGCATGCTGCATGTTGGGTGCCAATATACTTTTGAGAAATTGATGTTTTGGGTATTGTCATTTTATTATTACTATTTTCTTCAGTTGTGGTTGTAGGAAAAATAAAGTAGTTGGGCTAGGCTTTGTATAAATATGGAAGAAGGAAGGTTTGCTTGTTCTACCGTTTGTGACTTATTGGCTACGTGTGCTACAAACACTGTAGCCTAACTGTAACCTTCTGTTTACTGTATAGTTTCAAGAAGCACGTACAGTGTGTAGTACCAGGCTTTTCTGCCACAGAAGCAGATTGTTCCCAGTAGCCACTGTCTCAGTCTGATGCCTATATCTGAGTATAAACAGATCAGTTAATATTTGGTGTTAGCTTTTTTCTGGTGCATTGTTTGTGCATAATCAAATTCATAATATTATCTATAGAATAAGATAAATGATCTGACTTTTAGAAGTCTTGGAAGTTGGCATGTGACGGTGATTCCCATTTTTCTCTCCTAAGTATGAAAATAATGTGGCAGTACGAGACAGAGTAGCATTTGCTTGCAAGTTCCTCAATGATGCTCAGGTAAGCCTATGGTAACACATTCGAGCAAACTGTTAAGCTGGGGTTTATTTAGTGGGATGAAAATTTGGGGTAGGAGGGTGAAGCAGTGTATCATAAGGGATTTGGTCTTTCCTCACAGTAGGATATAAGCTATGGTATAATTTTTCTCCATCTCTCATTTTTTTTTTTTAAAGTAAATAATGTTTTAGACTTACTAGTTCTACAAATCATATCACGTTATCTAAATTGTTTTACTGGACAGTATTTGTATTTGGTACTTATTTCCAGACATCTACCTTCTCTTGAAAAAAGTCTTTATTTTACAGTAGGAATGTTTTCCTTTAAATTCACAGAAGTGTATGGAAAAACTGGTGATCTCCTTTTTGCTATTTGCATCAGGAGATTTAAAGTACATTAGTATTTAAATCCTTGGTATATAGTGGATATAGCCATATACATTTTCCTGTACAACATGCAGCAAACAGTGTGTGCTGTTAGCACAAGACTTTCTTAAACTTTAAAAAAAGTTTTGCTGTAGGCTTTAAATTAATTACAGGGGGATGTACAAACAGCAAAAGTTAAGTAATTTCTTTTTATAGCTGAATAGATTTATTGAGAAGCTGACGAATGAAATGAAAGATGCTGGGAATTTGGAAGGAATACTGTTGACAGGGCTGACAAAAGATGGTGTGGACTTGATGGAAAGTTATGTTGACAGAACTGGCGATGTCCAGACAGCAAGCTATTGCATGTTACAGGTTAGTGTCTCTCTCAAAAATGAATCTTTACATAAGAAAACTAAATATAAGTTTATTTAGCATTATAGCACTGATTCTTGTGAACTAAAAAGTATATTCTGTAGTAAATTTTGACAATATATAGCCTGTCTGTTTTGTGCAGTCATCTGAAACTAAAATAATCTGTAGTTATTGTGATAACTACAAACTTATATATTCAAGCTGTCTTAGTCAGAGAAAGTGAAGATAAGGGGAAGAAGGAAAAGAAAAATAGTTGAGCAGTTGAATAGTTGAACTACTGCTGTCTTTTCTGATAGGTTCAAAATAGGCTTTTTTGCTTCCAGAGTTTTGTTAGAGAACTGCTGCAAGGTGGAGGGTTTTTTTGTCTTTGGGCGGATGTTGGTTTCGTTTTTTGTTTTGAGCTTATCTTGGTCCTTACTGGCACAGTTGGAGATACTACCAGTGCTGTGTTTGACTACATATGTAACCGTAGTAATGGTATGAACTCAGATGTGCTACAGAAATGTATAATCCAAATTTTTAGGAGAACAGCAGCAGGAGTATTCTCAACCTGGAAGGCAGACTGAAGAAAACTTTTATCAAACTTGTGTTAAATATTTCCAAATATCATCTCTGGCTATTTAAATTATGCTGTTATTTCTTGTATTTTGTATTATGTAGTAGTAAAGCCTTTTGAAAAAGTGAATAATTTGTGTTGTGCATGTTCAGTGTATGTCTGACATTTTTTACTTTCTCTTTAGGGTTCTCCATCAGAAGTACTTAAAGATGAGAGAGTTCAGTACTGGATTGAAAACTATAGGAATCTTTTAGATGCTTGGAGGTTTTGGCACAAACGTGCAGAATTTGATATCCACAGAAGTAAGCTGGATCCCAGTTCAAAACCTTTAGCTCAGGTAAATATGAGTCTTACATGAAGTATGACCAATTCAGAAAGGAAGGCAATGTGGTACTTAAATAGAAAAAAAAAATTCCTGGCTGCATCTTGGCTTTTGTGAGGAAAAGAAAGGAAAGGAAAGATTTCAATTAAGGATACTCTAAATCAATGTTTTGTGTTCTATTTGTTGTTTTTATTCATTTATTTTGTTAACACTTTTAAAAATATTGTTCACAGAACTGTTTTGGTAGGGGGTAAGGAAATAAACAAATTTGCATAAATTCTAATCTAGGAAGTGCCATTTTATTCAATCGTTATTTGGTGGTGTTTTTTTTTTTCTAGGACTTTCTCTCTAACAAAAACTCATCTTTCAGAATCTCTAATGTTTCCACACTTTTTCTGGTGAAACTGTGGGTTTTTTTCTTCCAGTGTTGAAAAACAAAATCAGAGACTTAACGTAGTGAGTTCTTCATCATGATGAGGATGGTGCTGAAACTAGGAAAAGGAACCAAGGACCAGTTCAAATTGGCTTTTAGTTTACTGAACCTTTGAAGCCTTTGAGTCTGAAGTGAATAGCAATTTTCTTTATCAGTTCAGAGCACAAGCTAAACTGAAAAATGGCACCCTATCCAAATATTATCTGGTACTGTTTTTACTCAAAATGTTCTGCCCACAACTCCTACTTGCTCATGCCTGCTAATATGTGCATTACAAGCCTTAGGGACGCAAGGATTTCTAAGGAAGGCTGTTTTTTGAGTCACACATTTTTCACAACTTTTTAAAGAGAACTCCCATCTATACTGCTTGAAGTAAGAAGGAGTTGAATTTACTGCTCCTGCCTTACATGAGCAACATAAATAATTCCTGAAGAGCTGAAAGTATTGCTTTTCTCTGTATTATACCTCAGCTTGTGACATAAGGTATGCAGGTAAAGATTATTAGGCAAATCCTCATGTTGTGGACTCTAGAGCGAGTCACTTGGGTAGAAAGAGGGAGAGGCCTGTAGACTGAGTAAACTTAGTTTCTTTAGTTACCTGACATGTAACAGCTTACATTCTTAAATGATACCTCTCCAAGCAGTAACAGTTTTGCATGGTTTTATGTGCTTTTGAAGTACGTGGGCATCGTTCGTGCCTACTCCTCAGAACTGTCAAGTCTATAAGCCAAGATGTCCAGCGCAGACTTCAGAATATCTGGTAAATCAAGTCTTCGCTAGCTTGAGCAAATTCACTCATAGCAGAAATTGAAACAAACTGAAAAATTAATGGGCTTTTGTTCTCTTCAGGTGTTTGTGAGTTGCAATTTCTGTGGAAAATCAATCTCCTACAGCTGTTCAGCCATTCCTCATCAGGGGCGAGGTTTCAGCCAGTATGGGGTTAGTGGTTCACCAACTAAGTCAAAAGTTACCAGCTGCCCTGGTTGTCGTAAGCCACTTCCTCGCTGTGCACTTTGCTTGATAAATATGGGAACTCCAGTTTCCAGTTGTCCAGGTATAACATACTTGTTTTAAGTTATTCAGCTGGGGTCCTCGTTAGAAGCCTAATTAGCAATTCCTGAAGGAAAATCTTCTGTTGTACTTTTTCCTCCTATTTGTACTCATTCTGTAAATATTAATACTTTAATTAAAGAGAGAGAGACTGTAGTAGAGAACACATTTACATCCCATCCAATATTTTGATTAAACCTATGTCTTTTTTTTGTGTCAGACTGTATGCACAGCTACCTTGTTCTGGCCATTTTTTCCAGCGAGGTTGTTAGTAGAATTCCATTGCTTAAACAGAAAAAAAGATTTGGATATTGTGGTGTTTGCTATTATGAGCTTTGACATTCTAAGAACTGGGAGATGTGTTTTCTTGGGATGAACTGTTAGGAGGCTGCAGGAATCTTGCAATGTAAATCAATTGCTCCTTAACTGGAAGAGGAAATAAATGTAATGTGTATATATACTCTCTGTAACTAAATATGGAAGAACGTATGGGTCCTGCTGGAACAGCTAAGGGGTACTATCCCTAGAATCTCTTGGTTCTGAATTTTTGGACTCAACAGTATACAAGGTCTAAGTAAAATTAATTTTTTCCATATTTTTAGGTCAGTCTTGTTAAAGAGCTATGAGCAGCTGTACAGTTGTCATCTATTTATATATCTCTCATTCTTTCACTGGTCAGTGTTATGACTTGTTAATGAATTATTCCAATTCATAACTGAGATTTTGCTAATCTTACATATTTTGAAGCAGAACATTCCATGTACAGTGTAACAGGTGCATAATTCACTGGAACATAAATCAATCACTGAAACATAAATCACCACTGAAAGAGATTGTCTGCAAAATTTTATAGGCAAAATTAGCATGTCTGTAAGGTGTGAAACATTAGCCAAGCAATACAATTCTTGATTCTCCACCAGTTCATATATCTTCAATAATTGCATTGACATTCCTTTTAGAATCAGGTTGCTACATCACCTGAAGTTCCTAGTTCCAAATTCATTTTAACAGTGTTAGTGAGACTGAAATTTAAGCCATTATGTTTCATTTATCTGTTCTGATGGGTTTGCTTCTGCACAGGAGGATCCAAGTCAGATGAAAAAGTGGATCTTAGCAAAGACAAGAAGTTAGCCCAGTTCAACAACTGGTTTACTTGGTGTCACAACTGTAGGCATGGTGGACATGCTGGGCATATGCTCAGTTGGTTCAGGTAAGTTGATGTTAAGATCTTTTGCATTTCCCTTCTGTATGCTGCATGAAGTGTGATGTGTCTCCTTTGTTGTAACTGCAATTAAAGTGTCTGTATTTAAAAAACAAACAAACAAAACAAAAACCAACATAGGCTAAGCTTATTATACTGCAAAACTTTCTGTGAGATGTTGTGTTCCTGCACATGCTTAAATGTACAGATTGCAAAATATTTGTTAGCTTTATCTTACCTGCTTTTTCCTTTTCTTTGCTATTGCTATCTAGGGACCATACTGAGTGTCCTGTGTCTGCCTGTTCGTGTAAGTGTATGCAGCTGGATACAACGGGGAATCTTATTCCAGCAGAGACTGTTCAGGTGTAAATATTCCTTGAAAATGTGAGGATCTCTAATGGATGTCCATTATAGTCCAAGCATACATTTTAGACAGAGGTCATTTGTGACTTACTGACTGTGAAAAAAATAAATTGGTATCAGATGAGTAAAATGATGTGTGTATGACTGTGCATGGTAGAAATTGATAATGTAGAAATAAGCCTCTGGATATATCACGTGGGCGTCAGTCAGTGGATTTAAGCAGTTCAGAGGCTTGGGAGGCTTTGCTGAAATTCAAAGAATTTTAACAAATTGTTCAGGGTAATGTTTTTGGGGGCCCTTTTATCAGTTTATCAGCTTTCCAAATAAAGCAGTGTTTATCTCTTGTGCTCAGTGAAAGTAAACCTTCAAAGCAAATGGCGAAAGTAATCTTCACAGGATGGCAGAACAATGCTGTGGTGTCCTTTCACTGACTGATCACGCTTCTCTGAATGCAAACACTTCCTTGTAAGTCAAGAGTGTCACTGTTAATTATATTCTGAATAATTTTATTTTACAGGAAAACCTATTTCTTTCTTTTCTCAATTTTTGTTAACAGTAAAGCAGTACCTTTGCAATTTGAGAGCTTATTTAACATGCTGATGTAAATTATAATGCTAAAGAGTCTGGGGAGATTACCCTAGTCAAGAGTTCCCTGAAAACTCGTGTGTCAGTTTCCCTGCAGAGTGCAGAAAATTTATTAGAAGTTTGATACGACTGTTTTATTTTTAACATTATACTGTGAAGATCTGAAATCTCAAGGACTGGAGACTTGTAAATATTTCAGTTTTAAACTACATATTGAGTTTTGTCTACAAGCATTTTGAATTTTTGGGACTTTTGGATAATCAGGATTTTTTGGCACTTCTGAAATAGACTGGGAAGTGTAAAGTGAACCTATTTAAATCCTGCTTCAGGTCACTGCTGGACACCAGTCTGCTCCTAAAGACTGCACAATTTTATGTCATTGACTGCAAGTGGTAAAAAAAAAAAAAAAAAAAAAGTTACCAGCTGGAATTAAGTATATTTATTAACTTGAGAGTCAATGATATTTTGCTAATACTGTGCTAGGAGCTAATTAGTATTGTTGTCCTTGATTTTGTAGGCAACAAAATTCATATTAGGGGAAAAAAAACCCACCTGTTTTAAGGTATGTGAAAATAACATCAGTTTACTTGGTGTGTGTTTATTTACTATTAGAAACAGTATATGAGTTACTTATTACTTGCGTGCTTTGAAATACTAAATGGAATGCTAGCAATAAACTGGTACCATATTGCCAGGACTGTGAAATGTGTTGCTTTAAAAAAGAATATATTGTAACATATCACGGGTTCTAAGTGCTCTAATGTAGTTGCAACAAGATAGAAAGTAGAAACATTGTCTGTGGGTGTACATGAGTACATTTGGAATTTCCGGTCATATTTTCTGATTAATGCTGTACTACATCTGCTGTACCTACTCTGACTCTGATCTAAAATTCTTGCCTAATTGACAAAGATATAAAGTTAAAACCTAAGAGGTACTTAATATTTGTAGTCAGACTATCATGGAACAGTTAATGTTTTTTTTCTTGTTGGAATATTTATTTCTCGTTCTAGTATTTTTGCACACTTTGTTTCTGTTGAAGTGCTCTTTAAAATGTTTTCCATTAATAAGTGTAAACTGGGGTTTGATGTATGATACCCTATTTATATAAACAAAGGCAATAACACTTGCTTTATGGAAGTGAGGATTTGTAAGCGCAAAGGATATATTTTTATTCCTCTGTAGTACCATTGATCAGTAAATTTTCATGATAAATTCCATGTCCAGGAATCTAACTGCTTAAAAATGTCTCATTTTTTAAAGTAAAAAAGAAGTCTCAACTTTTTTTTGACTTGACTATACCTGTTTGTTTCAGTTTCTATCATTTCATTAAGTAAGTTGCCTACTTTGATGTTCAGCATGTCTTTGAAATGTTTTAGGTTGTTAATATGTACATATTCTGGTCCAGTGTAAGTACCAACTTTTGCTGTTGTAATTGGTATTCAAGCTTTCAGACCAATAATTACACTATTTCTAAAAACTTATAAGAGGTGTATTTAATCATCTTTTTTTTTTCTTGTTTTGCTTCTTAATTAGTACAGCTGTGATTTGGTGAGGTGATCTGTATGTATAGCTGCAGACATTTCATTATCTGCAGATAACATTCACATTTACTATTTTCTGCTGTCTTCTTGACTCTATTATTTAAACAGTTGAAGGTGGCTTCGCATGCCAAAACTCCTTTTTGAACTTATGGTTCATGCTGACGACATTTCATTATTTTCATTTCATAGTATGTGATTAAGAGCAAGCACTTTCTCATCTTCTGCACTAGAGGCTTGCAAATGAGCACAAACTGACTTGAGTATTTTATGGTATCTGTCACCTACAAGGGTCACTGCCCTCCTGTGCTGCCTGAGCAAGAAGAGCAGAGCAAGCCTGGTGACAGAGATTAACATCATCCAAGTGTCTAGCGCTCCCCAGACAAGTCACAGTGATGAGGCAGGTCTGAGGTCAGGCTGGCATTCACATCAGCAACTTTGGTCACTGAGAGGCACAGGCAATCCAGGTGGTATAGCTCAGGCCAAGACCATGAGGCAAAGAGGGAGACACCTCTGACAAGGCTTGGATATAAAGAAAAAAAAAATAAGAGTGGTGAGGTACTGATAGATGTTGCCTGGAGAGGTGGTGGATGCCCTGTCCCTGGAGTCATTCAGGGTCAGGCTGGATGGGGCTCTGAGCAATCTGATTGAGCTGTGCCATGTCCCTGGAGTTGGACTAGGTGACCTTTAAGGGCTCCTTCCAACTCAAACAATTCCATGGTTCACTTCACTTTTCCACTGTATCCAAAGGGAGCCCAGTGTGGGAGCTGCTCACCCCCCTACTCTGCATTTCCAACAGCTCTTGTCCAATTTGTGTTCCCCGGGGAACTCAACAGCCATCCCTTCTATACTCAAATCCATTTTTTTCAATTATGCTTACTCAGACTAGGATCCTGCCAACTACACTAGATGTTCCAGGAGAAAAAGGCAGTGAGATAGTATAATGTATCCCTTGGCTGAAGTTAGGAAGAATACTTCAAATACTTCTTAGCCATAACAGGGAAAAACATGCTCCAGTTTTGCTGATCTGATATTCTCCCTTGGTGTTTATGGTTTGGTTGCCCTTGTGATTCCCCTTTCATGAGTTACCCACTAAGCCCATGTTTCTCTTTATTGTTTCTAAGCCCTGGCAGTTTCTCACACGTTTACTGAGTTAGTGAAATTCTAAATGGGGGGGAAGCAATGCAGTCCCTATGGTTATTTCTTTGATATGTGAAATGTCTTGCACTTCCCCTCGTTGTTGCCCTCTTAAGTACACACAGAACCTGAGCGTTACTTTTTCTTTCATAGCAAGAATAGGTTACAGTTCCTTATTAGTATAAGCCACACAGTCAGTTTGATGCTGCTTGTTCTGAGTATCATTGCACTGGGATAGAAGTCTTGGCAGACATGGGAAAACTAGCATTTACCACTTAGATGTGATCAAATATTTACACACAAGTTCCTATATACAAGGATAATCTCTGTCGGGGTAAAGTGCTATAGCCATCTAGTGGTGGAATCCATTTTATTGGGCTTAGATAACCTCGTAAAGAACTATTTGCTTGTAATGTTTTACAATATATATACATGCACAAAATAGATTTTTTCTAAGGTAGAATAATTCTAGAGTTAAATGCCAGTAAAACAAGCTTGTAGTTGTTGGCACTGACATTTAATTTTGATTATTATTTGCTAAAATACAGTAGTAATAGTATATAAAGCAGTAATAGTTTATAGCATATAAAGCAGAGTATGGTATCATGCCATAGGGACCTTCTTGTTCAGGTTTACAGTACGAGACTGACTCATACTTCTCAGGTCCTTCTCCCTCCTCTCCTGTCACTGTCCAGCTTCTAAGCAGAGAGGGAAGAAAATAGAGCACCTGATTAACTTGCTCGGCCACTCAAGTGGAAGAACTAATTCACTTATGATCTGTAACAATCAGAGCAGTGCTGTAGTTTGTGGTAATGTTGGTAAATAAGGACGCTTTAAAACATTCTTTCATTAAAAATGGAGATATTCATAAAAATAAGCACAGTACTAGCAATCTGAATAAGATATTAATCCAGCTATAAAAACTGCAACCAGAAAAGGCTAGTGAACATGGAATCACACACAAAATTATTTAAAATGCTTTCTACCTGTTTTATTAATTCACAGAAGATATTTCAGAAGTTAGATTTAAATCTGTGTTATGTGAAGAGGTGTAAGAGTTCTGCCATGTGATGTTAAATAGCCTGGATTATAACAGAATAAGATTCCCCCTGGACTGTGGGGAATATTATCTGAGTAAAGTCATTGTAACATTCCAGCAGCATCCTGGTACTTCTGCCTTGACCCCCACCAAGAATGAAGATTGTGATGGGGATTTCAAGCATGATTGAGTTACCAAGCCTAATCAGACATTTAAATCTCTCAACTGTTTAACATCAGTGCAAAAGACAAATACCTTGTGCTCCATATTGTTAAAATTAAATGACTTGTGTTAGATAAAATGGAATAGGAATCACCATGTACCATTGGAAATAGCACTAGATAGATATAATACTACCACAAGTAATTGAACGTAGTCATATTTATTGGAGAAGTGACCATTATCAAGATGCAAAATAAATCTTTCCCCACCACATTCAATAAATTTATATCAAAAGAAATTTTAAAATATCTTTACATTAAAACCCTACCAAACATCTTCAGTATGAGTTTTTTGTTAAGTATCCTGGGACCTCTGTGGACAGTGGAAAAGATGCCTATAAAACGTCAATTTCTAGCAAGTCAAATCCTGCAAGAGAGCATTCCTCATGAATGCAGAAGGGTTAAATATATACAGACAGTAAGATAGCCACAGAAATGTTCTGCTTCTTGCTAAGCTAATTCAAAGAAAAGTTTCTAAGAAAATATATTTCACTGGCCACACATGGCACGTGTAATAGCATCTTCTTAGTATATTCGTTGGAAACTAATGCAACTCTTACCCTGCTGTCAGTCAAGACAGCCAAGGAAATGTTGCACACCTGAAGCTCTAAAAATAATTAATTGTTCCTCCCAGTACCAAAGGGAAAGTATTCAGGGAATTCATGAATAATTTTCAGTGCTTCATTGTAGAGTTCCAGATCTGAAAGAGGGCAAAAAAAGAAAAAGCTTAACTTCAATTCCCCACTAGTAAATTGCAGCATTAAAGCACAGCCAATTTTAAAGTAATACAGTTGAGTGTTCTCCATCCCCTATGTGCTCTCCAATTTCCCAAGCCTGCCTGTATTAGCAGGCCTAAAAATAATCCCTCAAAAAGAAAGCAAGGAGAACTGGACATCACACAAGATCCCACACAAAGAACTGTGTAGCTGGGACTGGGGAAACAATCGGGCCTATGGCAATGGCCTAGATCAGTTCAGGCCTTGGATCAGTCCCTACAGTTTGGCAGTAAAATAATGGATTCAGTACACAGTATTTCCTAATGTCATTGTCTGTCTATATATTCTGCACCATATCAGGCAGCTTGAAGAATGATCCTCTCCGCAGGAAGGGATAATGGTGCTCTCCTTATTTACTGAATAAGTGTTCAGAACACAAAATTAATTAGCTATAACATGTATCCTTACTTACCAAATGGACTTTTATCCTCCCTGAACTGGACATATGACATGCACATGATGGTTGCCTGATTTGTTACTCTTCCCACCACTTCAAGAATTCCCGAGATCTCTTCATCTAGCTGCAGAACGTACCAGAAATGAAATTAGCATCACCAAATTAGCTGCTATTTGGCTGCACAGCACTCCAACCACTCTCTGAAGGTTTGTTCATTATAACTGATTCTGTTCTATGTCAAGCCATACATTAGTACTGGGGGGGGGGGGGGGGGAGGAAGTAAGAGACAACAGGAAAAAAAAAAAAAAAATCAAAAGCTTTGCACCTCTTACAGATTTGCAGTTTTTGTAAAGGCAATTCAGTACCTACACAGAAAAGATATAAAGCAACAGCAGAGGGAAAATAGAGCTTTGAGGGTGTATGAAACGGTACCATTTAAACACTGAACAGATTGATCTAGGGCAACAGAGACAATTAAAATCCAGATTTGAATGAACTGCACTCAAAACTTTGTAAATTATAGAAGTCTATAAAAGAGAAGGAATTATCATCCGTGCCAGAGACCAGTGCCAGTAATTCTAGATTCAGGAGGTATCATCCAAAATTATTTATTTCTTAGGTAATAAGCCTTTGGTTGAATAAGGAAAAAAATAAGGCTAAAAATTTTTATCTTACCCTAAAATCATTTGTTCTCTTTTCCTCTTTGATTTTAGTATATTCATTTGAAGACTGTGGTAGTATTTCAGTAATACCCTTCCAGTGTCTGACTCTTGCATGATCTTTCTAAGCACACCTGTTTCTTCCTTTTACACTTACACAGCACAGACTGAAATGCCCAGCATCCAGCTATGCATTTATGACATTCACCTATTTACTCTATCATGGAAAGTCAGAGAATCATTGGTGAGATACTGACGTCCAAAGTTGCAACAGCTCAACACTGGAAACCTTTTCAGGAGCTCAAGTAAGAGTTAAGATACAGGGAAGTACCTGCAGGAAAGACATTTTCTTGCAGTTTGGAAATGAACACGGTTTCATATTTATAAGACCAAACTCTTCTCCAGATTGCATTTTACACGAATGAGACTCAGTTCTTATAAGTCAGAGTATCAGTGCAATTATTTCACAGCAATGCAGTCAGATTTGCCTGTATTTAACAAGTCATTCAGAGGAAAAGATGGAAACACTGCTGCCACCCTCAACTAAACTATAGCATTTGTCATCAGGAGGTGTCACAACTACAGTAATCCTTTAATTACAACATACCTCAGAGGCAAAAAAAAACAAAACAAAGCAAAACAAAAAAAAAAAGAGAGAGAGAATGCCTGGGAGTTACTCCTTTACTGGTACTTGGTTACAAAGGAAGCAGGGTTGCTGCACATGAAATGTCCATTTAATGGACTCTTAAGAACAACATATTCTTAAGGGTTTTTTTTGGATCAGTCTCACAAACCATAGGATGGTTAGGGTGGTGATGCACTGGAACAGGTTGCCCAAGGAGGTTGTGGATGCCCCATCCCTGGAGGCATTCAAGGCCAGGCTGGATATGGCTCTAGGCAGCCTAGTCTGGTGGTTGGTGACCCTGCACATAGCAGGGGGGTGGAAACGAGATGATCTTTGAGGTCTTTTTCAACCCAGGCCATTCTATGATTCTATGAAGCATTCTGTTAGGGGCAGGAAAACGGTCAGTAAAGTGATGAAGGAAAAAAGTGAAAGGAAAAGTAAGATAAGACACGTAGCAAAAGACACCACGCTACAAGCAGCGAACAGGGCAAGCCTTAGTAGCCAACCAGGGATGTGTCTGGAAGGGGGGAACGAAGCCTGTCTGCACAGCAGCCAAAAATTCCCAACAACGCAGTCGCTTACTTACAGGTTCGCTCAGCTCCACCGTCGCGTTGCAGCCTTCCCCGTCCGACAGAACTATAAGTTTCCCCGTCGGGTGAATCTACAAAACAAACGACGCCGTGCGCTCAGCAGCGGCCGAAAGGAGAGCGGGCGGACGGGCCTCGGCCCGCGGGGAGGCTGCAGCCCCGGGCAAGGCCGCACCGACGGCGGAGGGGCAGCGGCGCTTCCCGAGAGCCTCCGAGGGCGGGGGAGAGGGAAAGGCTGCGTACGGACCTTCTCGACGCGCCCCACGAAGCAGACGGGCCGCCCGATGTGCTGCGCCAGCTGCGCGGCGGCGATGCGCGGCCGCGGCGCCTCGTGCACGTCGCCCATGGCGCCGGCGTCCTTCCCGCGCTGCGCCGGAGTCGCCCCGTTATCCTTGGCAACGGGACGGCGGCGGGGCGGGGCTTTCCCGCCGCCAGCCAATCGGCTCGGCGCTTTGCTATGACGTCATGGGAGCGCGCCGCGGCCGTCTCCTGAAGCTGGGGGGGGTGAGGGCGGCGGCGTCGCCTCACGGAGCCGGAAGCGACGAGCGGCGGCGGCGGGCTGGTGGGTGACTGAGGGCTGAGGCGGTGACGGTAGCGGGGAGGCGGCGGCGGCGGGAAAAGGGCCGAGCCCTGGGGAAGGCGGTAGGGAAGCTGTGGGGCTGTTCGTCCTCCCGGTGGCCTGCTCGCCGCGGCCCGAGCCTTACAGTTCTTGTCGATGTCCGCGCTGTCGCCTGACCCCTTTCTGTTTCCCGCTCCCCCGCCGGCAGCCCTCCGCTCGCTTTGCAGGGAGCGTGCGCGCCGCGTGCCTGTCCCGCTGCTCTGCCCGAGCGCTGCGCAATCACACCGCTTCTCCTTGTCCCGGGGAACGGCGTGCTGTGCGGCGCCGACTGACTGAACGACTGACTGACGCGAGGCGGAGTTGGCGCCAGGGCTCCCCCCGTGCACCGCTGCCGCGGCGGGCTGTGCTCTGGGAATGTCTTCGGTGTGTAGAACGTCCTTCTAATTTCCTTTCCCAAAGCGCCGTCCTCAGTGCTGTCATCTTCTCAGGGTCGCTCAGCTGCTCACCTCTCGGCGGTTAATACTGCCAGAGGTTCTTGTCACGTCAGCATCTCTACAGAGCTGTGAAGGAGACGTCTCACGAAGGTAGCACAGGGCGCGGCAGCGCTGCTCCTGGGGCTGTTGTGTCCGGTTGGAGCATCAGTGTGACCTTATGCACGGTTATCAGTAGCATTACATCTCTGTTGCCCTCAGTTGCCAATGGAAGTTTGCTGTTAGAGTTTGCAGAGAAAGATGTTGCCTTTCAGGAAGTTAGGCATTGCATCTGATGAAAGCCTAGCTTTCTGTGTTATCTGCTGCTTTCCTGAGTGTTTTGATTGTTGCCAGCAATTTGATTATACCTAGTTCACCACTGATTTCTGTTTGTCATCTTAATCGTGGTGGTTGTTTGTGATTCCACAATTCCTTGTGTGTTTTTATATGAGGGTTGCTGAGGTTGCATTGGCATTGAGTAATTCACATAATTCCTCTGTTAGAACTATGTCAATAAATATATATATATATAATGTCTTTTTCAGCATGTTAGGAAATGTATATCCCATTTCTGTATTTGTGTTTCTCTTGACACCTGTCTTCATGAAATCCATAAACAAAAGGAGTGTGACTAGAGTTAGTAGCAGGTAAAGAAATGATTTATTGTGGCTTTTTTTTTCTTCTTCTCTTCTTGCACAAACCTTTATTGGGCCAGAAGATTTCAAATTCTTTTAATGTCACAGGGAAATCTTTTTAACATGTGCATTCTTGACTCTGGATTAGTTGGTTTCATGTTATACAGGGCTGTGAACACGTTGCTCATTTTCTTGTTGCTAATTTAGTGGTCAATCACAGCAAATGCTCATATAGATGAGAGAACTTCTCTGATGCCTTCTTGTTTTCTCTTTCTGTTGGTTCTACAGCTTAGGCAGCTGGATTTGAAATTATTCTGGTTCTTTCTTTGAAATCAGTCTTTGTATCTTTTCTGACCTCATTCATCATTTATCTAAGTACCAGTATTTTCATCACAGTTTTGCTTTGCTGTATTCCCAAGCGTTTGTTTTTTTTAATCATTAAATTATCTTTCTTCTCATGTTACTTGTGAACATGCAGGAAAATGCTAAAAAGTAGTGCTAAATAGGTTAGGATCCTTACATATACAAAAATCCTATTGGATGTAATGTATTGGTTTGGCTCAAAGGTCTCCCATATCTCTTGTCAAAGTAGACTGACAAAGTGCACCAGGAATACATTAACCCCAGCGTGCAGCTCTGTAACTCATCATTGCCCAGTGCCGTGCTTGATCTCAGAGCCTCACATAAAGACAAAATATTTCTTACAATCTCACAGAATTGCTGTAGTTCACAGTTTATTACTTGCTAATGACTGAAGCAGTGCCAAAAGAGTTATTTTTTTAACTACCAACAATTGAGACTGGAGAAAGGAAAAATTATGTCCCCTTTTCTGTGGAGGGAGAAACATGAGGAGAAGGGAATTGCATATTCCCTCCAAGGGAGATTTTTATCTCTAGGCAGTGAATTTAATTTTCAGGTTTCCTATAGAAATAAAATTAAACCCATCTGGAAAGGAAAGTGGTGTGCTATACTGGAGGCATTACTGCAAGGAATGTGGCACTCTCTGAATAGTGGGTGTGTTGTCTCTGATTTTGTGCTGATAGCTTTTTAAAAGCAAAGATGTCATGTGTTTTTCTCTCTAATTCATGTGACCACACATCCAAATTCCCAAACATCAAACGTGATTTTTTTTTTTACTCTGAAATTAAATTTGTGCTGAAATTGGTTGTTCTCAGCTTTTGTGAAATGAAGCCTCATCTTATCTACAAGTAGTAAGACTCAGCCTGACTCTGCAAGTGCTTAAACTGTGCTCTTATCTTCAAGAACACGCGCGTGTTTTCATTCAGCTCAGTGTTTCTTTGTTCTGTTTTTAACATGTAATTCAGGAAACTTCACGTCTGCGTTTCATATTGCTGGAGAGATTTATGTTCGCTTTTGAAGTACCACAGTTGATAAAATTCTGAAGAGAGCAAAGATCGCGGATATCGCAGTGCTGCCCATCTTTTTCCTATATATATGCCTCACTTTATATGCCTCTGCTTTTTGTCTCTTCTTTCTTTCTTTCTTTCTTTTTTTTTTTTAAGCTTTTATTTAAAGTTAATCTTTGTGTTGAGGATAGAGGCTGAAAAAAGGGAAGTCGTTGGTGCAGACCTGAGGGCATTACAGGTTTACCTGAAACAAAAAATGGGATACTCAGAAAAGGTTTGCCTTCTGTCAGCGCCAGGGGAAAAAATCCAGGCTGTGAAAGTGCTTGTAAAGCTAATTTGGCTATATAAAATTGTAGTTACTGCTCATTTTCTCTGAATTGAAATGCCTCCAGTCTTGTTTGTTTGTTTTAAAGCACTGATGTTTATGTGTGCAGAGTTTAAAAGCTGATAAGCTCATATTTTCCTGCACAACACTATTGTGTAGATGTATGCACTTAGTAAGATGCTTTACATTGTGTGAGTAATAGTGAAAGGAGATCACTGTTTTGAAGAACTGAAAACTGTAAAATAATGCAGATATCAGAGAGGAAAAAGAAGGGAATGCAGCAACTGCGCCTCTGGCACCTTGGAGTGGCTGCCTGCAATCGGAGCGTCTACCAAAGCTACCTGTGAGATTTTACACATCGAGTAGATTTCACTTCTTGTTGTTGTGTGCTTGGAAAGAAGGTAAAATTGCGTTTTAAAACTGTTCCACAACTGCCTCTCCTTCATACATCACTGGAGCAGAAATCTGACTCCTGAGCATTGCAGCACAGGTTTTTACCGCTTGAGCTATGGGGCTGACGGCCCTAATTGGTAGCAGGAGAAGACTTATTCCCTAAGGGCCAAAAAAAGGAACATGCTGCTGGCGCCATGTGTTGAGCCTGGGTGTGGGGGAAAGGAGGCAATTAGGGGGTGCAAATTCTGCTGTGTAATCTCCATTGGACTGGAATGCCAGTATTTCACACACTAAGATAAGGAAACGCACACAGAAGAATAAAGTGCGCATAAGTAACATTCATTTTTTGCATGGCTGCATACCTGAGGCTGGTTGGCTTGGGGTGTTCTTGCATGCACCAGTGTGGTTTATTTGACTGATAGAAATTCCACTGCGTCAGCATAAGCCAGCAGTAGCTGGCCGGCCTCTAGGCTGCTCTGAGTTTCATTCAGAGGTATCACTCCACGCTTTGAATCATTGCTGGTTTTGACCACGTTCTATTTATATACCGTTGTTGAAAGCCAATGCTTATGTTTCATAAAAGACTCTGTATGCTCTGCTCTGTGGAAGGATTTGATATGCTTGTAACAGCAGAGCGGGGGCCAGTTCATACGTGGTGAATAGTCAGGGATGGTTGTGAAGAAAATTACTGTAGGTCACTGGGTAGGGCACAACGAGTCTTGCTTATGGGGTCACAAATACTTGGGTGGGAAGGGAGTAATTTGGGCAAATAATTAATCCTTTTTTAAAATTATTTTAAAATATAAATGTTACCATTGTAGTTTCCTGTATTTCACTCATAATTTCACTTTTTATTTACATTTAGCGTAAAATAATATTATCACTAGAGTATAGCTCTTTTCTTTAGACTTGACTCTTCCTGGGTGTATATATTAGGATTTACGTATTGCTATTGGATTGTCAGCCCCTTCTCTGAGCATATCTTCAAAATAAGTCAGGATTCAATTCCTCAAACTCTGCTTCGGATTCAAAATTGCATTGTTTGACTTTACCAATTTTGTATTGGTATTTCAGTAGCGAAAAGCTTTATGCACCTCTCTTTACCTTCACTTCTATTTGATGCAACACTTCATAGCCAGTCCATTACACACTGCTGTGTGGCTCGGCATTGCCCAGGGTGCCACTTTGGCACTCGGGCACTTCTCAGGGAACTGGAGGTGAGCAGATGTTGGGCTGGTGCTGCTTTCCTCTTCCATTGCAACAGCTCTATAGATGGGAGCTGCTGTTGCTGGAGGAGGCAGTGAGAGTTTGTTTTTGTGTTTGGTAGTGTATGTTGTGTAGAAAACAAAGTGATGCTGTACTGATAGTCCACTAAATAAGCCAAACCTGTAAATACATACTTAATGTTGGTTCTGTTGTTCAGTTTTTGCTAGAGTGGGACTTGCTAATGAAGCTTTTCTTATAACTTTTTGTTCTATTTATTTATTTTAAGGAATGATCCTACATCTTAAATGTTCAGAATAATTAGATAATTTATGTAGGATGTTTTTTGGTTAATCCAAATATACACTGTGCTTCATGGCTGGCCCATCTGGCTAGCTTTTGACTAATGCTTGTGAGGCTTTTCCAGATGAGTTTGTCCTCTTTAAGCTATTAAAATTGCTTCAAATCTTTCTTTCCTGAGAGAGATACTGAGCACAATCATTTACAGCTGCAATTATCCCATTAATGTTATGCTTTACCTGTTTTGTTCCAGCTCATGTGAAGTCGTAGTTACAGTCTGTTTGGAAGGTTCTTATCATCAGAATGGCTTATTGTTATGAAGCTGCTTGATTGTATTGTGGTTTCTTTTACGGGAATATTCCCAAGTATTAAGCTGTATGTAAGGGTATGAACTGGAAAAATGAAAATGGATGCTATGCTATTATTGTATGTGTTTTTATTTTTTTATTTGCACTTTTATAATTGATGCACAGACTCTTAATATAGTGTAATTTGCTTCATTCAAGTACTGCTACTTTATAGAACTACTTTTCCTGTAGGATCATGTTTTGTGCATTAGGTTTTAAAACCTTGAGAACCAACTCTGGTAGGAAAATTTGTGTAACAACAATTCAAAAATGCAAAAGAATATGGAAAGGTGTTTAATAAATGCTAAAGAGAGTTCTCTTCTTTCATTTTCCATTAGAAAGATAAGTTATTTGTCTGTTTTAAATGGTTTTATTCCATTCTTCACAAAAAACCCTTTTTGCCTATTGAAGTGAATTGCTATACCAACAAGGAACTCTGATGTGCTAATGCCTGATATTTCAAATCTGGTAATAAAGATCTAGCTGTAATATCATGTATTTGGTATTTGGGGTGGTATGAACTTTTTATGCTAAATTCTACTGTCTTGTATTTAACATAAATTGTCTTCATTTTAGATAACAAGCTAGAAGAAGAGAAAAAGAGACTATGTTCAGCTTCTTCCGAAAAGGTCAAGATTCAAAGAAAATTACAGTGCAAGAGAGAGAAGCAGATGGATTTGTTATTGTGGGTAAGTGATGTTTCTGTGTATCATGATTCTTGTCATCTTTGAATGTAAAAAGGTCTTTGAAATGCTTAGACTAAGAGAAAAGAGTTAAAAGAAGCCATAACAAAAATTACTCAGAATTCTTGCTTATCCACAAGTAAGCCTGCACTATTACAGACTAAGTAGCTAAAGCTTTATTTCTTCACATTGTTTTTTTTTTGAATAGGTAAAAATTCTTCTTCAAGATCATGGAAAATACAATTTCTTATTTTCCCCTCATGTTTTAAACAATGAAACATTATTTCTTTTCAGAACAAGAAACCTCAGTTACTGCTTTTAACTTTATGGTTAGAGTTGCAGAGAGAATATCTTGTTACAGCTGTTAGCTTCACTCCTTCTAATGTTATCCCCAAAGTCTTTTTGTACTAGAAGGCAAGATGTGTCTTTGTATTGCCAGCTACACAGTGAATGTAATGTTCTGATTCAGAACGCAACTTTTGACTAGTTTGATGAAAACTAAGCAGTTTAGGATTTTCAAAATCTTTCTATTATTCAGAACTTAATCTGAAGTGTATTTGCCTGTAGCCAGGCTAAATCTACACCATTAAGTAAGTTCTGTCACAGTTCTGTAGGATGGCTCAAGCACACAGGAGAAACAGAATTTATTGCTGTAATGCCGTAACTGATCCTTTTCTTCTTCCTCTTCTGAAAATTTGTATTTTTCTCCTTGTAAAACTGTCATCATCAGTGTTCAATTTCTGCTGCTTTGATTAACTGAGTTCTTTTCAGGAATCTTATAGGAATCTATGTAAGTGGTATTTGAGCATTCTGAAGTGAGGAAAGCCTCTGAGTTATCAAAATCTAACAATGTGAGACCACTAGAGCTTATTCTTAGGATAACTTACTGATGTTCTTAAAACAAGTAGCCACAACTAGCTACCAATTGTTAAAATAGATCCAGTTTCACATATGTGACTGTTGTCATGTTGAACAGTTGTCTTCTACTGGATTTTCTTCATACGGACTTGACTACTCACCTTGGTTTTGATGACTACATTACATAATTCCAGCACTTGCATTGTGGAAAGGTTAAAGGAGAGACCAGAATCATCTCCCAAAAGCTTGGAGACCAGAGTTTCAAATTCTGCGACAGAAAGAGAGCTCTGCACATAAAGGCTTATCTGCCACAACTGTTCACCCCAATTCTGTATTTAACTTGGCTTCATTCCTTTTTCTTGAAATACTTTGCTCAGTGCTACTCAAACTTTATTCCTATAAATCTGTATTAAAGTAATCTCTTAAAGAGAGAAGAATTATCAAGTATGCTTGAGTCTTCTGTTATTTCTATTTACTTTTTTCTTTTTCTTGGATAGCAGTTAATTTTGCAGGCTGTGATGAGATAGCATATTGTCTTGGAGAATTATAGGTTAGTAGATACTTACGTAGAAATTTTGTCTAGGAATAGTTATTCTCCTAGTTTGTTTTTTATTGCTTGGATGGGAGGTATTGAAACTTTTAAAAATGAGATGTAAAGCATTCTGGAACATCAGTACTGAAGTAGTAATTATAGGAAAGCTGTTCTTATGACTGCATCGTCAGGTTATAAGTGTGAATACTGCCTTAGGCAGTGAACAAACAGTCTTAAAAGGAGATCAGAGCTAAATGTTGTGTGATTCAGGTTGGTTTCTAAACCCAGTCTTTCATTTGAAGCATATAGGAGAAAAAAAAATGACAACCTTGTTCACTAATACTCCTTGGAGAAGGGAGGAAGCATTTTGCTTCTCTTTCATGGAGAAAAAAGAAGAGGAAAAAAACACATCTTCAGAGAATGCTTACTTTTGATTTCCACTGTTGTAGTCAGAAGAAGCTTGCCTGTCACAAATCCTTTTCAAGGTTTTTCATACCATGCACCGTTAATGAGGGCCTTCAGGAACCCTGCTAAAAGTCTCAGAGAGACCTATCAAGAAATAATCAAATTACAACTTATTTGCAAAATGAATTCCAGTCTACCATCCATTTTGATTATTCTTGGTAGCTGTGTGGAAGAAGACACATTAATGCTAGTGTGTTGGTTTTGAACACAGTTAAAAATCTCCCATCAGTTAACAAAGATGTGATCTGTAGTTTTAATTTTTGTCAAAAATCAGGAATTGAAAAATTGAGGCAGCAGTGCTGTTTTCATGTATTTTTGGTGAGCAACAGAAACTCTGCAAACATTGTTCTCAGAGATATGGTTTGAATTTTGGGTGGTTCTGGATGGAGCCCTGTATGTGCTCTACCAAAACTACTGTTCAATGTTCGTTTTGTTTTCAGGTATATTTTAAGATGCTGATGTGCAAGGTCTTGATTATTCTTCCAGCAAAATTTGAAATAAGCCAGGTGTGCAGGAGCAGGAAGGGCAGCTGCACCCCAAGGCAGGTGAACCTGCAGGGGAGGGAAGGTGATGTGAGGGCAGACAGGCCGAGGCAGAGACCTCAGCACTGAGGGGCACTGTCCTATGCTGCGTGAGTAAGGAAAGCAGAGCAGGTCTAGTGGCAGTGACCCAGCTCAGCTTTAACAGGCTTAATCAGGAAGTGTTCTGTGATGAAGATATGAAAAAGTCAAATGATCAGCACCAGTCAACTTTAGTTTTGGAAATCTTGGCTTTGTTTTTCTGAAGAGCAGTTCGTGTATTGTTCCCCCCACCGTCCATTTCTGTGTTCCCATTAATGTATTACACATACAAATATACTTTGGGGTGCTTTCTGTTGTAGAAGAACTGGATAAATTGTGTCATGAATTAAAGTACACCTAGTTGTTTCCTGATATGTAAGTACATAACAAGTAAAATACTGTTTATATGGTAATGTCAATAATATACGTCTGTATATTTTGAAGAACTTTTTAAATGTTTGCTTCTGAGATAAATTTGCAGTTTTAAAATCTTCAAGAATTAAGTCTGTTTTAAAAAGGAAATATGATGTACTGACCCTTCTAAATCAAAGGACTGCATCCCTATTGCTTTATTACTGCAATTCAAATAGCTGTTTGTTTTCTCTCGTGCATGCATGTACCTCAAAGGGGAAATGCACCAAGAGATGTGTAAGACCTCAGTGTTGCTGCTGCTGTTTTTTCTGTGACTTGATAGTAATCTGTAGTAGAATCCTTTACACTGTCATGCCATTAATATTTAAGAAGCTTCTAGTGGTGCTAGTAACGAAGACTGGAATGCTGCAGTATTTTAAAATAATATGCTGTTGCATTTAAGAAATACACAAGGCTTAGTGCCCATTGAAGAAAAGAAGGTTTCAGTGTCCGTTTATTTTCTGCATTGATGGGTTTAAGGGTTTTTATTTGTTTTTTTGCTTTTTTGTTTTTTTTTTGCATTTAGAGTTAGTGTTTGCATAGCTATTTCCAACCCTGCAGTTTTCCAATAAGCAAGCTCCATTTCATTTTCTTGTGAAGGTTTGAAAATAATTAATGTTAACTTTGTGACAATCTGAGATTTTTGGGGAAATCTAAAATATATAATATATATATATATATATATACACTTTTTTTTCTAAAGAATATATGTATTAACCTATGCCAATGTAAGTAAATGTTTTGGTGCATGCCATGCTATATTAATACTGTTGAGGAGAGTGTGTTGATTATATTAAGCAGCCTGTTTTTCAAATCACTGCTTTCTGCATTCTCTGCAGAAAAAAAGAGATGGTTGCTCATCTGGGCACTGAATTTTTCAGTCAGAGTTGACTGAAAAGGGAGTGGGAGAATTCAGAAAGAGAAGAAACAGACCTATCCTGTTACTGATCTTTAGTTGCATAAGGAGGTAATGGCTACCCTTCATTCAGTAATGAAGTCAAACTAATCCTCTTGGGTACTAATTTTAAACAAAAACAAACTGCATTTTTCAGTAGTACCGCTAGATGGTGATTTCTCTTGTATCTTGTAGTTCTAGTGCTTTTCTCTGTCTCCTTCATATGCCCACACACACAGATGCACAGAAAGTCGAGCAATAGTAATTATCAGTACACCATTTTATTAGACTGTAGGTTTTCATCAGATGTATAAAAAGCTTTTTAAAGCCTAATATCAAATTTATAATGGAATTCCAGTCTAATAAAAATAATGAAGCTTGAAATGTTGACAGCATGTATCTAGATGTTGGCTTGTAATTCCTTCCAAGCTGATCTGTTGAGGCCCATGTGGGACCTAAATAACACAAAGAAGTAAATTTGCATATTTTACAGCAGGGGGAAAAACAGAATGCAAAAACATGAATAATTAGGAGCACAAGCTTCATGCTATATTAATACTGTTGAAAAGCATGTGTTGATTGTATTCTGAAAGCCAGTAGTGATTTGGTTGAGTGAACTCAGTCAGCATCTCTTATGCAGATTAAAGGAACTGGGTTACAGAACAACTGAAATTCATTGTTGTGCTTTATAAGTAGGTATATTTCTCAAAGGAAAGATATATTTTTCTTTCCTAGGTTTTGTGCAGTACTGGAAATCTTTCTATTTTACTGTTTCATCAAAATGTGGATTTCTTTTGGCAGAGCATTTTTAATTGCTTATTTACTTACCTCCAGATTTTGAAATAGTTATCTCAACCACAAGTCAGACGTTCGAATTTTTAGCGCTATAATATATGTGACCTATTTTTCATTTCATTATATTTCTGTATTTATGCTTTCTAAGCCCTGAGCCCCAGAAAACACATTCATGATATGTATTATATCTTATTAAAACGTAAATTTGCAAAAAAAGTCTGTGAATGACTTAAATTTATGAAAATGCCCTTTCTTAAATGTTTCTATGGAGGCAAATTTTGAATCATTGTGTTGGCTTTCACTGATTTAAATGTAGGTTATTTAACCCACTTTTTAATGATAAACATTTATTTAAAATGACATTAAAACAATGCTTTTTTAAAATTGATGGTTAGCCTACGTACTCTCTTGGCCCTCAAAATGCTAAAGACTTCTTTTGTTCAACTTTTATAGCAGTTTTATTTCAGGGGTGGGGAAAAAAACCAAGTTTAAATATTTGCCAGTGTATTTGAGATTGTTATTTTGGAGCTTTAAGGTAGATCAAAAATGTACAGAATGAAGCATTTTTAGACAGTCTTTTAAGCACATATTTTTAAGTTGCATAACCAAAAGAGGAAAATGGTAAAACATACCAATCTCTTTAGAAATTGATGTAATTGTAAGAGGTTAAAGAGGCATCTGGCAAAAGGTTGTTTTGAGGTCACACATGCATCTGACAGTTTGCTGCCAGCCCTGTAAGAAAATATTGGTTGGAGTTGCGTTCCTGTTTTTCATATTAACTGCCTTCCAAGCTGATGTATGATAGTCACTTTATATGGGTGCCTGTCTCCAGAATGCTCTTGAGAGGTTTCATCCTACTGATTTTAAAGCTTTTGTAAATAGCAATGGAAGTAGAAGATACAGGTGAAAAAAATCCTTTTTTTTTCTTCTTTTTTTTCCCCTGATTTATTTATTTTTCTTAATCCCTCGTTCCCCCACTAGAAACTTCTCCTCTGGAAAGATCAAGGCATTCCTTGGACCTGATTGTTCTGCAGTGATGTATTTGCATAGACACTGCAGTATTCTTTAACCTTTGTTTATATTATATCTGACTGTTGTTGACACCTGAGTTCTGACAGCTTTACTCCTATAAGTAGTGTCTCAGTCAGTTGGTTTGTAATGCATTCTTAAAGCAATTTGTGGTTGGAATGTAAGAAATAAAAATAATGGTTGCCAAAAATAGCAAAATATAACACAATAGTAGGGATGTTCAAATGTCAACTGTAAACTTTGTTTCCCAACTTATACTGGTCATTAAATTCCTTCTAGGAGTAAAAAGTTCTTTGTTTATGATGCAAGGGAAAGTGTTGAAGATAGATAGGAAAATCAGACTTGGACTCAAGAAGCTGTAAGATGAACTTACAGCCAGGTATAGCCAAGATGAACTTACAACCAAACAACAGAGTGGTGGAAAATGTCTTCCAGCAGTCTAAGTTGCTATCCTGGCAAATGATAAATTCAGGTCAAAGTCTGTCTTTTAGAAATTTACGGCATAGTTAGAGCATCTTTCTTTCCAAATGGATCCCTCGTCATTAGTGTCTGAAGTCACTGTCTGTCTGGTGGAAGTCATTCAGCCTGACACAGATGTTAATCAACGTTAATTTTCTGTGAAGGAAACGTTACGTTGAGCTGATTTTACACACATCCCTCCCTTTGTACTTCAGTGTTATGTCTTCTGTTTTTGCCATAACGCATCTTTGGTGTTTGCCAAAAATACAGCATGCTTTCTGATCACTGCTCGAGCAGCTGAATGAGCTTCAGTTTTTTCATGATGCTTCCCCCTATAAGTTAGGAGTGCATGATGTCAGTTCTGCAGTTATTTTTACGGTGGATGGGTGACCACAATCACTTCACTCCTTTACTCCTTTTTTTTTTTTTTTAATATTGTCTATGAGAATGAGTACAAACTGGAGAGGGAGCTCAAAGTAGTACTATCAATTGTGAGGGTGTGTTTTAGTTTGCTTTGATGGGGGTGAGAGGGAGGAAGGGGTGTCTCTTTTTTCTTCCAATTGCCTCCAGATTAATGACTAAGTCTTTTAGTATCTGACTACATCTGACTACCACTGTAAAATAAACTCACTTCTTTTTCAGTTGAAAGCAGGCAAACTTCCTTAAAATGATTCAGAGTCCCAGAGATTCTCCTTAGAGGAGCGGGGGGCAGGGAGAGGATTTGGTCTGATAGGCCTTATCATTCTAAAGCTTACTTTACTGAGATCTGTACAGACATGCAGTTGTTGAGGAGCTCAAGGTCATAGGTTTACTATTTCAGAGTGAGTAAGGAAGAGGAACAACTTAGAACCCCTTGGATTAATTTTTATTCTTCTTTCAGTTTTCATGATTTTTTTTCCCTCTTTTTTGAGAGGCAGAGAATGGAAATTCAGTTTTCTTTTTTTTTTTTTCTTTTTCTTTTTTTTTTTTTTTTTAAGGGAACTTGCCTGAATTCTTCCAAGTTTAAGTCTTGCAGTGTTGGACTGCTGTTTCTAAGGAAGATTTGCCTTATTAAAGCATTAGTACAGCTATTGTAGAAAGCAGTCAGTATTATATTTTAAAACATGAATATTAAATATGCATACCAGTGCACCCTTCATTTGGATGGGGAACTGGATATAAATTTCAGCTGTATGTACTGGCTGTGAACTTATAAAAATTTACTCCTACTTTACTGCTCTGTAAACTAGGAGCTGAGAACCGGGAACAAACCATATGCAGTTTCCAACTTGTGCATTGCATTATACAAAATTAGGGAAGGCCGATCCAAGAAATTGAATTCAGCATTTCTGAAATCCAGTTCTCAAAATGTTTTGAGTATATTTGCCTAAGATGACCCACTAGCAAAGGAGAAAGCTTGTATTCTTGGTATGCTCTAGAGTCAAAGCACTGTATGTCAAGCACATCTGTCTACTTGATTCAAAACCAAAACCTGAAGTTACAGAATGTTCTTGAAATGCATACTTGTGCTTATTGGAGCGTTCATCCAAGAAGCAGGAGACCTCAAAATCTTGTTCTGCATAGGCTTAGCACATCTTCTAGCATTGAAGTGTGAAACAGTCCAGTTGGAAGGACCACTGCTGTTTACTTTGGCTGCATAGTGATTCTACTCCAATAGTGTAAGATATATGAGCTTCTGTTACACTGCATTAATCATTGAACTGCAGTGACCTTGGAGTAAGGAAACTGGAATACTGGTGTCTTCTCCTTACCCTGCGTCTGTTGTGCTTTTTGATTTTTGTTTTCTTTAATGGAGATGATTAAAAATAAACATAAATAGCACAAAGAGCATGTGCTTGCTGCCAACTCATAAGCATTACATTTCATGGTTTAACTCTGTTCCAGGCACTTTTTCCTTCCTGTGTGAATACCAGATCCAGCTTTGAATAGAAGGGAGAAAGGTGCCTCAAGCACATGTGAGCATAGCTGACTGGGAGGCTCCTGTGATGAACGGAGCTGGAGAATACCTTCAGGCTGTGGAGCCCAAAGCTCACGTTCATTGCATCTTGAGTGGGCTAGTTAGAAGATGAAGGGGAGAAGGTGGGATTTGTTCTAGGGTCCCATTTTTCTTTTCAAGAAAAGGTGTCCATTGTGCCTGGAGCGTGCTATGTGGGAAGGCAGGAGTTAATCAGCTTCCCACTTGGATCCAGGATGCTTGTTTTCATGTGCAGAAGCTATAGCTAATGAATTTAGATCCCTAATGCATTTTGTGGCTTCTGAGACAGCTGCTTTTTTAGATTATTGTTTTGGATATGCCTTTCCAGACATCGTACTCATTCTAATCTTCTTGTTGATAGCCAAATATGTGTACTGTGTGAAGATAATGAGCCATGGTTTGTTATAATATGCTTTTCATTTTAAATAGTATTAAACTGCAGTCAAATTCTATACTACAGATCTTTGCTACTAGACTGAATTAACATTTTAGAAATATTAAGAAAATTTTAGGAGAAAGAAGAGGGAGAACTTTAAGCAAAATAACTGCATATCACCCAGAAGTATGATCCTCAACTTGTCACAGCTGTGAACACATTTATTATCCATCAAAGCTTGGTTAAAATAAGCCTTGCTCTATTGCTGGGAGGTGTGTAGCAGGCACTGCTTCCAAGCAGCACAGTTCCTCCAGGCTCCCTCTGCCACTGGTTTTGTGACCCAACCAGCATGGACCTTCTTCCTTTCCACGGGCACTAGAGCTGACAACGTGGCTTATAAGGAAGAGGGGTCATCTTTAGCGTTTAAATAAGAAAATAAAGAAATAAGAGCTGTCTAGCACATTCTGTTTGTTCTGAAGAAATTATTGAGAACCTCAGAATGGAAAATGTTTAATAAACATTATTCTTCTACGTATTGCTTTTTGAAACTTGGAGCACACAGTACTGCTGTGGAAGTTGTTTTTAAATAGAATCAGGCTTCCTTCCATTATTAAAAGACATTCACTGTGTCTGCCAGATATTCTCCTGGTACTTTTTACTGGCTAAGCAACACAAGCTCACATTGAGCAGCAGGTACATTAAGTACAAATATCTTTCAGCTCCCTATCTTATGCATTTCCCTTCCTAGCAGCTGCTCTTGAAAGACTTCATTTTCTTTCCTTTCTCTAGATTTGGTGAATCAACTCAAAGCTGAAGGTGTTCTCTCTGTTCTTTTGTGTTCTGATTTCAGAAGGTGTGGTGTGTGTTAAGTGCTGTCTGCTATCTTTCTTCTCCTGCACCCTGCTTTGGTTTCAGTGGAACTTTTGAATGCTCCCTGTGGGTTTATATTTTTCTAAGTCATCAGCACATTCCTTACAGCATAAGACATCTGTTTGCTTATGTTCTGTACTTAAAGTCAATGAACTTAATGAGCAGAGAATGAATTATGAAGTTAAGACCTTTCTGATGAGAATGTGTCCCAGCACTTTTGATCTAGGCTCTGAAGATCAAGCTTATAGTGAGATATAAAGAACATGCTTTTAGGGCCTCTTTAAAGCCTCTCTTTCCACTTTACTGCTGATGACTTTCCTCAGATGCAGTCTTTATTATCTTTGCCAAATGAAGAGCAACCCACAATTAATTGTTATCTGTCTGTGTGACTTAAAATAGTACAAGTACTCTTAAGTGATGTTTGGAGTGTTAAGGGCCAGCATGTCAATCTAATGTGTCAGGCAGGAGTGCTGTGTCTTCTGCCCCTTTTGAAAGGACTGAGCCACGCGTTGTACCAATATTCTGCAAGCAGATGATAGCTGGTGTACTGTTGAGTTGTTGTTTGACTCTTATTTTTACTCTGAGTATGTCTCAGACAGTTTTTGTTGCTGTTAAACCACTGAGAAGAACAGAACCGGTGTTGAAATAAACAGAAAGATTGTTTTTTAAGAGAGCATATTCTTCACGGTAATTAAACAGATCAATATAATATGAAGTGCATCTGGAAATTATCTGCAAGCCAGAATAGACCATGACGTGGATCTTGTCTGTCTTTCTTCCCTTCACAACACCCAGCACTTCTAACTGGGGTGCTGTATTCTGAATTATAAATTGAATCACCTGTAGGAGACCTAATTGTGTAGTACAACAGGCAAGTATTCAGAATAAGTAATGTGACCATAATATGCTACATGCTCGTCAAGCAGAGGCAGAAATGTGCGAAAATGCCTGTTGTTGAAATTCTGTCTACTTCTACGTATTTCTAGCTTCTGCTGTATTTATTATAGATGTCTAAAAGAGTCTTAGATTTTATACTTGAAGACAAAAACCTATCCAAAGGAAAGTATATAACCTATGTATGTATAAATTACACTCCTTCCATTCTACTGGCATACTAGTTAATACAAAATAATTTTCCTTCTTAAATGGAGTCATGTATAGGTATCTTATTTGTACTTACTGTGTGCCTCAAAGCTAAGCATGATGGACTTTTTCCTGAGAGATTTGGTAAGAAGCTTAGGTACAGTCTGTAGATGTCCTTGAAATGCTGAAGGTATGCATGTTGAGGGTCATGTCTGTGGCCTTACTTTTCCAAGTTGGCCTTATGTGCAATTATTTTAGTTGATAGAGCTCTTGAGGTTCTCAGTGGTGACAACAGTCTGAGATACAGTCATGGTTGAAACATTTGGATGTCCTGGATCTTTATGTTAATTTCAACATAGATGTATTGAATAACTATAGCTTGAGTAAATACAATTTGAATAAACAGCATTCAGATGGGAGAGATTTTGTTATGTTTAGCTTATTCTAAACTGACTATCTGGTTACATTTTTTTCCCTAAAGTCTGTCTGTATTTTAGCACGGGAGGGATAATTCTTGCCTTTATTTTCCTGTTTTATAAAATTTGGAGGAAATACTACACTGTGGAATTGATTCTCATGGAACATTACTAAAATTTTGCTGCATGTGTACCACCTGCTTCTCAACAAAATATTTCTAGTGAGCCATATGTATATGATTTTTAGTTGCCAATCTGAGTTTAATGAACTATTTTCATAACAGTGAATTGAAGAAATAGTCTAAATTAAAATATGCATATGCACTGGAGAAGGGTTCAGCACAGTATTAAAAGCTGAAAAGATTCAAAGGTAATGTAGCAAAACAGAGTTTCACACTTCAGGCTTGCTGCTGTGAGATCTTCCAGGGGAGATCCTTGAACAGTCAAATAATATGTAAGCAGAGGAGCCAAAGACTGAAAAAGATGAAATATCTGGTCCAATGTCACAACACCTTTTCTTTCTGGTATTCACAATAGGCATACTAGGATGTAGTGAGGTGTGTCTGTATCTTCCACGATCATGCCTTCTTAACAAAGGGGAATGTCAGAACATTAAATATGGTATATGATGGAACCACTGGAATTGAATTCTTTGTAAATGCTTTGGAACATGAGAAGAAATGTGAAAGGGACCAAGTATGGCTTTAATTTACCCTTGAACTAACCAATTTCAGGTGGCCTGTCACTAGATTAGTTTGTCCATGTAAATTAGAGTGCCCTTTTGACCCTAAAGCTAACAAATTTTAAAATGAATAGGTAGACAGGTAGAAAAAGCATAAAAGTCTTATCAAAGACATGATGCAAATTATTACCTATCCCTGTTCAGAATTCAGAAGACTTAAATCTTAGAGAAACCAATAGCTGTTGGCTGGATTCCAGACATTCGGGGGAAACGATGTGTTATACAAACTCTGCTTTACAGCTTCTTTTAATTAAAAAATACAAAACAACTTCATTCTGCCAACAATTTATTTTTTATTTCAGTGAAAGCACTTAGATACATGTTTTACTAATGCTAACATTTAATTCTTAAGAAAATGAGTGTAATCGTTATTAGTTTTTATATGTTACGATGTTCCACAGAAATACATGGTTATCCATACAGATTGTTACTTGCAAAATTTGGTCACAGTAAAGTTTTCTTTCCCTGTGTAAACTGAAAGCAATATTAAGTTTACATACTAGTATGATTCAGTACTATTTTCTGCATTAGATATAAGTTGAAAGTTGATGCTATCTATTTTGTATGCAGCTGTCTGCATTTTCAATACAGGAGGAAATACCATCAGTTCAGCGTGACTGGATTACTATAGATAGTTCTAGAAAATACCTTCATTTCCTTTTCACTTTTATGTCACATGCCTTACTCTTTAAAAATCACTGTGATGTAATGAAAGCTGAATGTTACATATTTATTTAAAAAAAAAATAAGTTGTGACACTGAGTGGTGCCCATACTTGAGAAAAATACATAGCAGGCATTCTTTTCCTCTTTATTTTCATGGAAATGACAACAGATACAAAGAGCGCAACAACACTATTTGACAGCAAATTTTCAGCTACAGAGCACTCTTTTTCAACACAATCACTGCCGTTAGCTGTGCATTTTTGCCAGCAATGAACAAGAGCCTGCATGCTGTGCTCATGAGCATCTGCACCAGCAGAAGCGACCCTCTCTTGCTGTCTCCATTGCTGAAATGGACCACCTACCGCTTCACTGTGCTCACATCCACTGTTTGTTCTCCATCAAGCAATGCCAGTGGGTGCCATTTCTCCATCAGTGAATGCCAGTGGGTGCCATTTTTTCCACGTGGAGAAATTCACTTCCACACCTTTGCTTCGTACACACTCCCAGTCAGACGCCATTTTGTCAGGCTGCCCCTCTGCTGCCATCTGTCGCAGCCTTACTGCCATGCTACCGACATCTGCCTCTGGTGCCATGGGCCAACATAATAAAACAGGAGAGGTTACTTTCAGAGCAGTCCTTGTGGTACCAAAATAAAGTTTATCTTATCCAGAAGAATTGGGCATGTTTTGCTCATTGGTTTTTAAGGAAGAAAATAATTCTCCATGGATCAGTCACAAAGAAATGTGATATTTCTTGAGCTAGAAGCATAAGTGATTTTGAAAACTAAATAGTACATTTCCTTGTTGATAGGAAAAACTAAACATTTCATATTTATTTTTATTTCCAGTGAAAGCTCATTAGATATAAATTAAAAAAAAAACCAACAAACTTTCTACAGTTTCTATCTTAATATTCATTTCTTAGTGAAAAAGCTGAAATTCTAAATAGAACAGTTATGCTTTCTAAATGTATCATCATCTAGTAAATCATTAGCTTGCCTACTTTTAACTAGTATGAAAATTATGTATTTTGTCAGTCACGTAAGTGCAGTCTACAGTAATAAGCGATGCATAATGGCTCTGAAACAAAAAACCCCTTTCACAATAGCTGGTAGCTGCATTATGAGCAAAACTGGTAAAGCCTGGTCTTCTCTGGCTTTGTTCCTCACTAGCCTTAGCTCATTTCTCTCTTTTTTTTTTTTCTTTTTTTTTGCTTCAGTCCTTTAATGCCCCCTTCAGATCGCTCCTTTAAATTTGGTCTTACAGTTTGTTGAGAGGTGTCACACTGGGGATGGGCTAGTCCGAAATCATGCAGCCACCAACGTAGCTCAGGAGTTGCTCTTGGATAAGCCCAGCAAAGTGCTTGGCTTTGGGCTGCTGGTGGGCAACAGTGGCTTGAGTGGCTGCTTCAATCATGTAACCCCAACACAAGGAATGTGTTGAGCTGGGTTAGCAACTCTATTCTTGAGACTTCCCTGAAGTTTAATTGGTACAGTGATCATAAAATTATTAACAAGTAACAAAGAAAAACACACAAACCACACAACTGTGAAAACCTATGTTTTTTTGTACCTGTGAAAGGGTACATATTATTATTCTAAACTAACTTTTAGGAGCAGTTTTCAACTTGTCAAAACCTTTCCATTTGTTGCAGCCTTTACATAAAACTTTATTAAAACTGACAAAAATCTTAGATTTTCATGCTGAGCTTATGTTATTTCTCTTTTAAAATTGGGTGGTTCAGCAAGGTATTCTTTTATTGCTATAACAGCATTGTGTATATCAGTTGGTAGACTTGATAGACTTTTTTATGCTTACAAAATTTCAAGTAGCTGTAGCTAAGCTTATCTCACAAGCACAATTGAAATTTTGTTATAGTGCATTGATACCACCTCGTTTGTATTGGTTCAGTATATTTGGAGGGGGGGTTGTGATTTTTTTTTTAACAAAAGTTTTACAGTCCTTAAAAAAACATCTTAGGTGAATTCATAATCTGTCTCTGGTGAGTGGATGTGTTTGAGTAGGAATAACTAGAGGCCACCTGTCTGAGAGCAGCCATGTGCTGGAAGATGACTTGTATGTATGGTAAGCCAATGATGTTTCATAGATGTTTCATTCAGAAGAAGGAAGTTGCTTGCTTTTGCAAATCTCTGTGTGCTAAGTGTCTGGATGGTTTGAGATCTCAAAGTGAGTCTTTTAAGAAAAAAGATAAGTATAAGAGAGAAACGTGTAAAAAAAGTATGGGCTATGAGAAGTCCTATAAAAGGAGCACAGTGTCACTGCCTGTTTCTGAGAACACACATTGCTACCTGGAATTGTAGTGAAGGTTACTGACAATAGGCGGATGAAGCAGTAGAGGGGCCTCTGCTGCTCTACAGGAAAGCTGGGGGGGGGACATTTTATAAGGGCAAGTAGTGACAGGACAAGGGGAAATGGTTTTAAGCTGGAAGAGGGTAGATTTTGATTAGATATTAGGAAGAAGTTCTTGGTGAGACACTGGGAACAGGTTGCCCAGAGAGGCTGTGGATGCCCCCACCCTGGAAACATTCAAGGAGAACTGGATAGGGCTGTAAGCAACCTGGTCTATAGCAGTGGGTTGGAATTAGATGATCTTAAAGGTCCCTTCCAACCCAAACCATTCTATCAGTCTATGATACATAGTAGAAAAAAAGCACAGATCTACTGTTTGGTAGCTTCAGAGCCACCTAACTAAAAGACAAATGTCCAAAGCAAGCAGATCCTTAAATAGATTAATGTTGATGAAAATACTGACATAATGTTTGCACGTCTATGGATGCATTTGTGTGGCCATTACATTTGATGTTCAAGCTGGTGATTTTCAGGGTGCTTTCAGCTGAAGTGTACATGGTTTTACTGGTATGCTTGAAGTGCTTACTACATCACCTTAATACATTAAAAGAAGCATTTTAAAAACTTTTAAAAAAGAAGTTTTTAAAATCAGAACTTTCTCACAAATGGAGTGAAAGCAGGCTTTTTCACAGGAATTAAGTTCATGTGCGGTGTCCCAAAGTGAATTCAGATTGAAGAAGGTTGGAAAACTTATTCCGGTTCGGTATTAAAGACAGCTGATTGTCAGAAGACTCAGGTGAAGTTGGAACCTTTTGTCAGGCTGCAAAAAAAATCTGTAAATCTCCAGGAAAAATGAAGTCATCTGTATTTCTGCTCTTCATATACAGACTTCCATTTTTTTTTTTCCTTCATGTTTACCAACTTAGCTTTCACTAAGAATTGCAAAGGCTTGATATGATTAATGGCAGTTGGTAGAAAGTTAAACAGTTTTGTATACTTGACACATTGAGATAAGGTGTGTAATATTGCCTACAGATAGTGACTTCAGATTTATTTTTAATAAAATGTAAGTACTTAGGAATTCACAAGCGCTGACTAGAGAGAGCAGTTGTCACCTTGAAAGTTTGCAGTGGAAAGTCTTAGCTTGTGCTAACTCAGATATCTACTGTCTGCTCACTATGGTGACTTGTGAGAATAATGCAGTGTAGTTAATAAACCTGGTTTGATATTGAAGGAGTTAACCCATTACATTGTCTACATTGCTTTTAAGCCCTTCCAGTAAGTATCACTTAATTTTGGGGGCCTTAAAAATGCAAAATAAAAGCATGAAGCCCTTTCTGCTGTAAGTTCAAATGTGTCTGTAGTTGTGACTTGCTCTCAAGTGTGCTACCCACACTTTGAAAGTAGATTTTTGGAAATAGCTGAGTAAGGGCAGAGCAAATGCCAAAAACTATCACCCATTGTCTGAAATCTTCATATTATTAGTAGATTCAAAGCAGGAAGAACCTAGATAAAGCCCTGCTGGATGTATTACGTAAAAAGATGGAGAAGTTGAATCTCATTTTTCCAAACATGAGAATTGAAAAAAGAAAAATGATTTCTTATTTTGCTGCCTTCCAAATTAAAATGAAATTCCATTTTAATTCTAGCATTTAGTCATATGTTCTCTTTCATTTCCTTCACCTGAAGTACTGAGGGAGTGCAGGGAGTATGGAGGAAAAGTAGTACAAGGAAATGTTCTGCATAAGAGTGAGGGAACTGCAAAAATTCATGAGATTGATTGTCTTGAGTAGATCTAGAAATTGAGTGTAGGTCTGGTATAGAAAGCTTCCACTGACTGTGCTGACAAAAGCTTAATACTGTTATCAGCTGAGAAAGATTGATCGACTTTTCATTGTCCTAACATGCTTCAGTTGATGAGTATCCTGTAGCATTTGCACAATACTAGAAGCACAGTATTTTGGCATCTTTCAGAGAATATACAAGTACGTCTATTAGGAATTCTGGTTCTGTTTACTCTCCTGTGTTATTGATCCAGATCTCATATGTCTACACTAATTGTGGGCATTATTTTATACCTTGTTCAAATCAATCCCATCCATACAAAAATGAACTCAGTCTTCCAGTGCCACAGCAGATAAGTTTGAAGAAATCTACGTACTTGTTAAAATAATTGTTCTGCACGTTCAGCACACGCATATGTTCCAGAAAAAGAGAGCTACCCCATTCCTCTTGGCAACATGCTGACCATGCTGATATCTCAGAACCTGCTTACTTCACATGGTCTTGTTGGTTTTGCCAGTTGGTGAATTGAAGGAAAGGATTCTGTAATAACTGGAAGATGAGTGGAGTTAGGTTGATTCTAGAGGACGACTTCTTTAGAAGAGGACTTCCCTGGTGGAGCAGATCTCCTTCTCTGCACGTAGTCCACCAGGGGGAGGTGAACACCAAAATTTGCAAGAAGAGCACATTAGCAGGTTTGGCTAGGCCAGCCCTCTTACATCTTGAGTACAATACCTTATTGCTACTCATACATGTCAGAACCAAGATGTGAAGCTGTGGATTGTTCCTGAGAAGCAAAGAGCAAGGCCAGGACTGCATTTTTCAGCTTCTTATTGCTGTATATTTGGTCTAGTAAAACCTTGTAGGAAAGAGAATAACAGTGATACTGCTGTGGATTTTCTAAAGTGTTTCTTCCTGAATGGCCTGTGGCTTTTGCAGTCGATTTAACTTACCTCTAGGTTATCTATGTGGTAAGTCCAGATAGATTTGAGTTCATTTTGGAGGCAGGTTTTCTGTACATGAGACTTCCATACTTATTAAAATGCAACAGTGTTGGAACTGTGCTTGAGCTGCTGCCCTGCTGCTAGCAACGTTTGGATTACCTCAGCACAGTGACACAGTAGTGGAGCTACCTGGTCCAAATGGAGGTTGCCTTGACTCCTGCCTGTGTAGAATGGTTTGCAAAGGAGCTTGTCTGCCAGTACATAGCTATATCAGCACATCCTCAGAGTCAAGGGCAAATGTGTAACTTATTTGTGTCTGGAAACCAGGTGGTTTCAAAGACTTTTGAGATGACGGGGTTCTTCAGGTTCATAAGACCAGTAGAACTTAAAAAACCTTGATTTATGACTAGTAACTGCTACAAAATTTGTACTGTACCTTACTTTACAGTGTCAGTCCTGTAAGATATAACACAGGGAGGCTGTGTTTGAACTGCAGGTCACGTCTTACAATCATTTAAGCATGTTCAAAGAAAGGAACTTGTATTAAATGCCTTTTTTGGACATCAAACCCCCAATCCAAACCTGCTGGTTTAGTAACATGATCACTTAAATCTCTTTTCAACCATTATCATTTTCCCTGTAGTGATTATTTTTAGTGAAGCATTTTGATGGAAACTGGGAGCTTTCCTTAAAGCTTAGTATTTAACTCAAACAGGTATAAGTTTGTCATCCTTAAAAAGCATATACTGTTACAGACTTTCTTCCTTGAGTTATGTGTCCAAGTCCCACTCTAGAAACTGAAGCAAAGTTGTGTTTTTTTAATTGGTTTTATATTGCAGCTTATCACTGATCAAATGATCAGAGACTGATGATTTGATTTTTAGAACACACCATCTCCTTTCCTATTTATACATAAGCAGAAGATAGGGAAAAAAATAGCTATATGTAGATTCTAACTAGTTGTAGATCTTCATTGACAGATCTTGTATGTTATCAAGGCACTCTGTAGCATTGTATATGGCAGGTTATCTGAATATCTTTTCCTGTTCTTCATATTATGCTTCCTTGGAATTTACTGTTCTTATAGTAATGGCATCTACATGGTCAGCTCTTCAGATAAAGAGATTGTCCAGAATAGGATGGAAACAAACATTTGAGGATCTGGGGACATGCCAGTGAAATGAAATGACTTCTTGAGGAAACCTCCTTAACCAAATGAAAAAGAAAGTCACTGATTTTTACAGCTGAATGTACTGAATATGAATACTTTCTTGATTGAGAGAATTCAAAAAGACCTGCTGTGTGATTCTGATAGCAACATGACTGCTCAATTTTTACAGATGTGTATATATTGTTCAAAACCTGAGCTGAATGGGGATACTTAGGAGTATTTATTTAGCCATAGGTGCTCTCACATTCTGTAAAGACTACTGTCATTTCCATTTTATCGTGGTATGAAAGTGTTTCATATTAGTAACTGACACACACACAAAAAAGTTGGAGGGATGGCATTTTTTTGTCCGTCACTGTATTTAATAAAACACAGCAGGATTAACCAGGTTGGCAAAGCTGGATGTTAGAAGTCTTAAGAGAAGTTTTCCATTAACTAGGAAGTCCTGTAGATGTCAACTTAGAAGGTAAAATAGGTAAAACTGTGTAAAGCATGTAGTAAATTGTTGTCAGATATATATACATTTGATTTTTGCCATAATATTTCTGGCCAGCTGCTGATTTTAGGAAAGCCACTGAAATTGCACATGTGGAATATTTTGAATGACTCTCTTTTGGTTTTGATTTTTTTCTTTGTTTGCTCACGAAATATCACAAGTCTGCTGTAGTGAAAGGTTGTACTCTTGGTCTGTAATAGTTCAATCTAAATGTTTACTAAAGAGTTTGTTTGATTCTTTTCTATTTTTTTTTTGGCATTAAGGACTGCATTTACCAACTTGGAAGGTATAGGGAAATCCATACTTTTACCACTAATTGTTTTCCTTTTAGAATTGTATCCTGATTTATGAGTGTTGGTGGTTTCATTTTTGTTTGTTTGCTTTAATTGTAAATTTGTATGGTGAACCAGGTTAATTTCCTACTACATCCTATGATAAGCATGTTTAGCTAGCAAAGAATCTCATCTATGATCTTCTCTTTCACTTTTGTGCTCAGCTAGTCCCAAATAATGTATTAAAAATAAATGGACTTCACTGAGATCTCTGGTTGAGTTTTGTATTCAGTAAGTTTGTAGTGTTACTACAGGATTAAGGTCTAATTTTGGCTTTTAATCATACATCCATGCAGTGTACTCTTGAAAATAATTATTATAATGTTGAAAATTCGGAATTTCTGTCTTATCAATTTATTGAAGTTTAAATCTCTGTATGATTTTAAACTTTGAAGCTGTCTGTAGTCTGTATAAATCAGGACTCAGCTGGAGTGAGCTTTTTGTGCAGTAAAGGCTCAATACTTACACTGGTAATAACACAAGTGGTTTTGGTGACCTAATACAGACTCTGTACTGCAGTAAACAGAATGAAGTCTGCCAATTAAAGACACTTGGTGCTTTATGAGAAGACATCTAGCATCTAGGCTTCAGCTAATTAATTTCAAATGAAGCAAACAACATGCCGGAGTAGAGAATAATTTGTTCCTTCACTCATGCTTGTGAGAATCCCATCATTCAATTACCACATGAAATAAGAACACTACGAAAAACCCCAAGCTCACCTGTGCATTTTAAAGTAAGATTTTCCTTAAAATTGAAAAAAGCTGATTTTATTTGACACCCACAGTGCATACAGCTTTAATTGATCAATATAAAACTTTAGCCTTCACAGAGCCCTGTTCAAAGAACACACCACTAGGTGCATGGCAGTTCAGAGCAATTACTTGTATACTGTCCCTGCTCACTAACCTAAGGAAGCCATGCAAATACTGACACCAAAATATATTTCAGTCTAAAGCAGACATATTTTTAAAAATTATGTTGTAGTTTGTCAGTAATTAAATCTCACAAAAAGCACACGTACTTTAAAAATCTGTTAGCAGTCCAATTTTCAGACAAAGTGCAAGCATCAAATGAAGGAAAGTACAGAATGAGAAAGAAAAATAACCACTTTCCTGCATAAACAGTGTTCTCATAGAGCATCACTCAAGTAATCTTCATCTTTATCAAACATTTATGTAATAGATATATATGTCCAGTTGGTAAGAGCATTTTCTTTTTTTTGTAGCTTCATTTAATGCACTATCACCATCCACAGAACTCGAATGTAATAAGTGACTCTCAGCAGCAGATCAACTGAATTATAGTTTAATGCAGTAGTGTTGGGTATGGTGGAGGAGTGATTACACTGTGTCTGAATACTCCTGCTGGCTAGTCATTAGAGGAACAGGCATTGGATTATTTTCTGAGAATCTTATTCTGAAGTCCTTGCTGAAACAAAACACTTTTTTCTACTTTTTTTTTTTTTTTTTTAAACAATCTTATCGTGCCTTTAACAAAGGCTTATAGCTTGAGAAGAAATAGACCATCAGGGCAAAATACAAGGTGCTAAACTAGCTTAATTTCTCTATTGGACATGGATGTGTTAAAGGCTAAAGCCAGACACTTTTCACTTCAGGGATGCAATAAAAAACATTGTACCTAGCTTCCAGAAAATTACAGCTGCAGTTATTTATTCTTTTTTTCACCCCATTCCATTAGTCTTTGTAATAAAGGCTATGTTTCAGTTCTTATTTAAATAATACCAGTGTGTAGTTGTAATTCCTGCTTGGTAATAGCCTAGTTTTGTCTAGTAGATAACTTCATTATGTTATGTTATGAAAGGTGTGTACATATCACCAAAAGGCCCCATCCCAAGAATTTGTCATCTGAAAGATAGATAAGTTGCATAAATAAGTTCATATTTTTCTTCTTTTGTTGTTGTTGTTTGCTTGTTGATTTTTCAGAAATAAAGTTGTGGTAGTTGTTGTCAGTTGGCAATTTGGTGTGAATATTCCAGAGAGCAGAATTTTGGGAACTGTCTTGGAAATTGCTATGGATTTTGTTTTATAGTTTTTCCCATTCGTGGCTGATGGCATCAGGAAGTTGATCACAGAGAAGCCTGATGATGTTATCTTCGTGAACAAATTTGGAAAGAAAAATAGCAGCAACAAAGATGGCGAGGGCTTATTCAGAGTAAAGAGCTAATGTGGAAAGGGCAGCATTGAGGTGTAGTGAGAAAAATTCAGAATGATTTTGGCATTAGTCATTGAGTTATCTAGAGCAAATTGTCATGGTCTTAGCTGAAATAATGTTCAAGCCACACACATGGACAGCTTGTAAGGATTGGGAACTGAAAATTTGTGTGCATTACATGGAGACTTTCTGATTACAGAATTAGCGTATTAACTGATGCAGTGGTGATGAAGCAGGTGACTTTATCATAGAAGGAGGTCAGCTTACTGTCCTGTGACATGGCATGAGACGATATGCGAAGCTTAGGCCAGATGGTGTCAGTTATGGAACTGAGAACCAAACTCTGGAAATGCAGAAGTTAAGGCTTGATTACACTGTGTTAATTGTTTGTCTGTACACGTCACAATAACGGCTCTAATTAATGGCAGTAGGCTGTTTTAAAATAGAAATAGTTAAGATCTAGCTTTATGTCACTTTCTGTCCTTAAAAATGATCTTTGCTGTATGTTATGGACTATTTGCTCTAACGTCTTTGAACTTAAAATTACAGACATCTAATTGAATTTGCTTTGTGTTTCAAAAGCAGATTAGTCTTTGAATTTTTACTTCAGATTTTCTCTCACTAAACCACAATGTATGAAAACATACTTACATGTATTGGAAGCTTCTGCTTTGGAAAGGAAATGTTGAACAGTCGTAACTCTGAGGTAACCTGATCTCTCTGCAACCGGCATAGAGTTTGTCTTTCAGAATTATTTCTTATCCATTTAAGTTTTATTTTACTTACTTTATGAGTTTGTTTGGTAGAAGACCTTTAGGCAGGACAACTGTCATAGGCAGAGGTAATATCTTCTAATAACCGTTAATCTTTATGGAAAACTAGAACAGATTTTTGGAGAGACGAGTCCTTCCTTGGTGTGGAAATAAAAGCTGCTGTTCTATAGCCAGATAGAAGCTCAGACAGCATCTCAAAATGAAGGTAAATTGAACCATTCTGGGACAAAAAAAGAAAAAAAAAAAAAGGTTGATGTTTTTGAAGAAGAGATGTGGTGGGAGGAGAGATGACAGGGATTCATTTTCTTGCAGGGAGGAGGTAGTCATTTGTAATTGCTGTAAAACAAAGATCTTTCCTAAAGCCATAGTTTTTAATGTCCATCAGATAAAATAACAGATACCTCTTATGAACGATGTGCAAATCTGTAGTCAGCTCCAAACAATAGTTTAGCACTTGTCACTTATTTTCAAAGTTACTGCTTCCAGTTTCAGTATCAAAGGGCTTCTGTGACCCATCGCCTAATATATCTGCCTGCTCTAGCTGTCTACCCTACTTTTGCATGTAGACTGAACCTTTGTAAGTACAACTAACCACTGCTGCAGTTATTTTTAAGAGTCACTTGTTGTTTGTCCATTAACAAAGATTTATTGTATTCTGATAGCTACCAAAATTTTTTGCCCTCTGTACTTCAGCAAGCCTTTAGGCCTACATATTCAGCTTTTTTTTTTCCCATGCTAAAATTGAGAAAACAAACCCAAAAATCCTGGTCTAAAAGATATATTGTGATAACCAAAGATATGTCTTAGATAAGACTATATGTAATTATAGACCTTTGTTACAGCATTGAAGCAGTTTTTTCATCTAGACAAAATATTTGCTGATTCTTGGTCTGACCTTCGAAAAGGAAAAGATGTGTCAGTTGCCTTTCCTCCTCAGTCTGGCCAATCCATCTCTTTTAAGCTTTCTCTTTCTTCTAGCACCTCGTTAAGAAGTTAATTTTAAGTAACACTTTTGACTGAAAACCAGAACAATTTCTTTTTTATGACTTGATCTTTCAGCAGTTATGTATATTAGTACTTTTATTTTGAATTCATATGTGTAAATTGTTGTAAAAATAGTAGAAAGATCCTGTTCATTTTTGACAAACTGCTGCTAGTTGTCTGAGTAGCATGCATGGTAATACTAAGAGGTCATCTTGGCTATTTTACCCTTTACTCTTTCTTGACCAGCCTTTTTATGGTCTCCATAATCTACTGTTTGAGTTCTCCAACAGGCTAGGCTTATTTTTTTAGTGAGATCATCAGACATTACTACCACAGAGATAGATCCATTGTATAATCACTGGGACCATAGCAAAATATGCATTTTAAAATGGCAAGTTGAGCTCATTTAAAGTGGCAGCCCAATTTAACTTTTCTTGTGGTCACGCTGAATGCAACACTTGTATTTGTCTGTTTTTTCCGAGGCAATTATTAGCATACATTTAAAAAGCAATCAGATCTGGTCTGCTAGGTCAAGATAATATGAACATAAACGCACGTTCTTACAAATAAGCTTCCCTAAAATATAAAGCAGAAAAACAAATGTAGTGTGAAATGTTATGTAAAACACAGGCATGGCATAATTAGCAAAGGACAGTAGTTATGCTGTTTGTTAGGACTCGAATAGTAACAGTCAATTAATTTCTCACAACGGGAAACAGCAAAGCATTTAACAAAGAAACATCATCTGTCTTTGCAGCATAAAGGCTATACGAAGAATCACAAAACTGAGGCAGTTAATAGAACAGAAGTCATGAAGTTAAACTAAAAAATGGGGGCTTGGGGAAGGAGACATCATACTTTTTTGCAAAGAAATCTGTCTGTATGTTCTAATAATTGATAGATTAAAGCAACAACAGCAACAAAACAGATGAGTGGTACTGTTTTGTATAAAAGGAGTGCATACCTAGCTGTGTGTGCACTGTGATAAATAGCATGGACAATGTAATTGTAGGCTTGATGATCTAGGTACAGCTATCCTCATTCAATCTAACTACTAAAATTTGAAACTATCAGTTCAAAGTTGGCAAGTAAGGATATGATTAATGTTTCGTCCTTTCCTTTTCCTCTGTACCAGAATAATGGCAATGATCTAAGTTGGATAAACAGGGAAGCAAAGAAGCATTGTTGTGTTACATTCAGAGAGAAAGCAGTTATAAACAAATCAAGAGCTCTTGTAACAAAGTCAAATCTTGCTATAAAACGTTTTGTGTTTCTGCTTCAATACCTTGAATTGCCCCCCAGATAGTTTTGGTAACCATATAAACTTACTAGGCTCTAATTTAGGTATTAATTTAATACCTTCATTGTATTCCTTATTGCAGCATATAGTTTATCTGTGCCAAGCATGTTTGCAGCATATGAGTAGTAGAACTTTCCTTATAGTAGATTTGATCTTTCATCACTAAAGCTAACTGCTTTTCATAGGACCAGTATCAAACCCCATGAGAGGATACAAAGGTATTTTAAGGGAAACACAATTAAGGGAAGCAGTAACATTATGTGGAAGAGCTCTGTTATCTGGAATTTCTGGCTTCTCTGCAGCTTTTCCAAGCATCACATGTCAAGGCTTTTGGGAAAGGCACATATTTCCATTTAGTCCCCAAATCACATGGCAATTTTTTTGTACTGGAGTTGCTTTCAGGAAGACTAATGCCAAATAGATGTTCAGTAGAGTTTTGATAGATGTACTAAATTTTCCAACGATACCAGGGAGTTTGCTGCTGCTGCTCTTTACTCTGTTTAATTGGTGATTTTAAATTTTATATTACAAAGCATACATTACTTGGTGGTACTCTTCTAGTTATTTGAGGAGGAAAAAAAGAAAAATAAATCCTTCCTCTTTCCTCAGCCACTATAAACAATTAAAAGGAAGGAAATAATGGGCTTGATTTAAAATAGAGAGATGCAAATGTAATTCTAATGTAAATCAACTCCAGAAACTGTGGACAGAGAGAGAACAGAATGGGAGGAAAACAACTGGATCTGCATCGTCTCTTTTACCCAGAAGGGAATGTAGCCCACAAGAATATGAGTTTGGAAATTAGGAACAAAAAGGAGTCAAATGAATATGTCTGAGTTGCAGAGGTTTGGGGTGTATTTTGTATTTGTTTCTGAGCCAGTGCAGCTACACGTAGGTAGTCTTGTCAGGGCAGTCGGGCCCAATGAGCGTAGCACAACACACTGCCATCAGGTAAGAGAATGCCAACCTTGCCTGGAAGTTAATGTTTAACTTCACTGTTTTGTCTCTGGTTTGCATACTTATAACTGTTTTTGGTTTTGGTTTTTTTTTCCCTTCTGCAATGTTTTAAGACCTTTGTCCACTGTGGAGGTAATTAAAGTGAAATTCTGGGGAACAGTGGAAACATTCTGGGAATTGTGAATGTACTAAAATAGTTGTTTGAAAATGTACAGGTATCCTGAGCAGTTACAGAGTCAAAAGCAAATGAAATTTAGGGTATGCACAGCATAGCATTTTGAACTAAATCCCAGGCTGCAACTTAAAGTAACATTAAATTCCATTGGACAAGCATAAGGTGATTTTTTTTTTTTAATCACCCTAGTTCATTTTCAGCAGAGCTTTAATAGTTTTTTTCTCTGTGGGGGTGCTGCTCTGCTATTGGAACTTCAAAACACCAGCAGCTTCTGCTCTAAAGATTTTTTTAAAAGAGATATCCTAATTCTGGATAATTTCAAAGTAAGATGAAGAATTTGAAAACAGTGCCTGCCCCTGGAGAAACCTATCACAAATATGTAATACAAAATGGCACCAAAGAAAAGGTGCTTTTTGACTGATACTTTGCATAATAAAACCTTGTGTAATGAAGAGTTCCACGACTAATGTGTGATAGGTGATGAAATATTTGAGCTCAATGCATTGCTGGTGTTTTTATTAATTTTTGAAATTATCAGTGATGCCGTCTGCAATACTTGTCTTCCTGTACCTCTCCTCAGTTCCAAGGCACAGCCCAGCTCTAGCTTCAAGTACTGTTCTTACAACATTCTTCTGTTTAAAAAAACATAGGGGTGAGATCAGTGACCAGCTCACGGATCTTCTTCACCCAAGCAGCCTCTGCTTCAGGCGCAGATAGGGCTAATGAGTTAGAGTGGTTGCAGGCCTGTTCTTCCTGCACCTAGCACCAGTCTAGTGGCTTGTCTGCTTTTTTGACGATTTGATTCATTTCACTAAGCTGGTGCAAAACAAGTCACTCCCTCCCACACCACACACACACGTGTTGGGGTTTCCTGCCTGCTGAACAAACCGAGCTCTCAGCAGAGCGTCGGATAAAGGAGCAGCACTGCAGCTGGCTCTTAGGCCTTCAGCTGGCCCAGCCCTGGGGATGGCTGTGTGGTGCCTCATTTGTAGGGAACAAAATCAGGTTCCTTCATGTAAATGCCTTGTGAAATCAGCTTGAGATACCGTTCAGAGGGCACATGCTTGAAGCTGCAGTAAAAATGCAGAGATGTGCTGCTGATGAACGAAGTGGAAAGCAGTAACGAGAGCGTAGAAAGGAAGTGGCATAATGGGGAGATAAAAATGCACAGAAGGGCTTCATTAAGTGCAAAGACAAACAGAAGGTGTTGAACCAAGGGATGGCTTTTTTGTTTGGCTACCAATAGCCCTGGCAGATGAATACTGCCATGGAGAGCAGCTGATGTAAGCTAGGGGAGTGTCTGGTAGCTCAGAGGAGCATGGTCTTCCCAAATGGTGATTCCTATTTGCCTTGACTTGTAAATGGGCCCAGGCTGCATTATGGCACATTTTTCTGCTGTACCATAACTAAGTTAATTTTTAAACATTTAACCCTTTTGTAGCCAGTAACTTCATGTTTACATCGATTCCTTAAGCTGAAGAGATTTAAAACATATATTACCATTAAATAAATATTTCATTACCTAAATAGAAGCTTGCAGACTGCGATATGCTAATTCTGTGCTCTAGTTACTTTACTTCTAATCTCAAATGTGTTCAAGTGGTAAAATCAGCCCTTGCCGATTTGTTGAAATGATGCACATTTAGCAAGAAATAAGACCAAAAGTTTGCTGAAGCATTTTGGCCTCCAATCTAAGGCTGAGAAAGGAGGTCACTTTGCAAACTGGGGGTGACTTTCTGAGATGTAACTGTGGGAGCCCGACTACACAGTGGCTCTAATAACATGGGCTGAGACTGTGTGCTTTTGCTTTCTTCAGCTGCTGTGTATGTCTTTGACTTCAGCCTCTGTCTCTTCTCTCAGCTCTACAGCTTTGCCACACGTGCTGCCTGCTTCCAGACTGATTTGCCTTTTTAGGACAAACTTGTGTCAATAAATGCTATGTGAAGGAATAAAAATTCCATCACCTATCATAATCAGTAAGAAAAGAATGCAAACTATAAAGTACATCCTACACAACCTCTAGGTTGCTCCCCCATGTCTTGAAAGTTGTAGTATAAGAAGAGTAAAGGAATGAGGTAATAGTAAGGGTAAACTTTGTAGGATATGGAAAGTGTTCCATCACAGTAAAAAGATATTAGTGTTGTTTGTATATCCACCCATATTTAATGTTTATTTTGTAATACTGAAGCTAATCCATTGTCTCTTGAAATTGACTTTCAGTTGTCCAAACTGGAAAGGACTTTTATCGGGGGTTTTGTAATGGAAAGAATTTGTTATAGATTTTAAATCCAGTAGTGTTATACTCTTCCAAGCATCAGTATTAGTGCTGCCTTTTTCAAATTAAAGGAAGTGCAGATTATTGAGAACAAAGAGTTCATGTGATTTGAATGGTTTTAATCCAGGATTATTTCAGTCAGAGTTCCACCTTAGAACATACAAAGTGGGAAGAAAATGCTTGGCATTTCACTGCTTTTCACAGTAAGTGACAATGTATGTAGCTTGTTCAAAACATATATCAAGATTTACTTCCTAACAGAGTTTATAATAGTATCCAGTTGATTTCATTACTTCCAGGGTATTTTAACAGAGCAAGAATGGAATCCAAACAGCCTTCCTCTTGCCCCTTGGAATACTGTTAGGTCTACTTATTTCTGATTCTGATATTATTTTTCAGCTAGACTTTGCAGATTGTAACATCCACTTGCTCACAAAATCCCTGTCAATCTTAAGTAGCTTAGATTTCAGAAGAGGTGTTTTTTAGCCTTATAATACCCAATACGAATTTTTGCACCTGGTAAATATCTAACAATAACTGCTGTGGATGTGTAGCACGTTTTTGTGTTCATAAAGGTATATTGATCGTGTTTAGTTTTTATTTTTTCTAAATATTTGGCCACTATTAGCTTCCTTTTGACGTAGCTGTTTATGAAGAATGTGTTTGTAAATGTACATCTCAAGATTTGTTTGAGGCTGACTCATTTTTGACCTCAGTTTACAGTCTCTGGACTAGCTTTCTCTTGAGCCCTTGAGGAATGTCACCTGATTTATCTTACTAACATTGCTGTAGTAGCAGGTCTTCCATCTGAGTGAATTGGAGAGTATTTCCAAAAGTAAAAACTACAATAGTAGTTTTGTAATATTCTGTTATGGTTAAAAACAGTTTATTTAATTTGTATCTCAGTGACGATTCTGCATTTCATTTGATTCTAACCCTCGTGATTACATAATTTTCTTGATGAAGCATTTATTAAATTTAACAGAGAGATTAGACTCTTCACTTTCTCAGTCTCGCTGTTCAGAAACAGTCAGTTTTTATAAGAATAATCCATGGAGTGTAAAAATGTTACCATGGAATATGGATAACATTACAGACATCAAATGGATTTTTCACTAAAAACTTGTAGTATTTGTCTCTCCCCATCCCACCCTCACATTTGATGAATTCAAGTGAGACAATTTCCCTGCTTCACCTGAGCTCTGAAATGGGAGAACAGCAAAGTACCCTGGTTTCTTTCTAAACACCTTAGAGGAGCTGGAGAAGATAAGAATGTGAATATTCAAAAGGGAATATAGGTTCAGTATGTAGGTCATGGCAGTCTCTCTTTCTTCCCCTCTGCTCGTTGTGCATGACCTGAAAAATGCAGAAACAAATAATAATAATAGTGACAATGAAGTTGAGAGTGGGAATTGAGAGTGGTATTTTTGGGAGGGCTGGAATCATTGCAGTCCTGACACCTCTGGATTTGTCCCATCATTTATTGACAGATCTGTCTGAAAGTTTTTCTGCAGTCAGAAGATTCATTTCTGTCTGTCCATCTGTTTTGTTCATGAAACTTGTAATGTAATTATTTTTGAGACTTACTTCCTTGTGCCACTTGGTTGAAATGAGTTGCTTGCTCCTCTTAGAAGACCACCTTGAAGTAGAGGCTGATGCACACATTGCATTGTATGTTCTTTTGGTTCTTTCAATCTGAATCTGGAACGAATATTGCTGCAAGCACTACTTTGAGGAAAATTTAAAATGCTGTGTCTCTTTATTGAGTTATAGTGTGTAGGAAGCATGTATAATTCTGTAAATACCAGAAGTTCAGCAGCATTTTTGTATGGGAAAGGCTGGGGAACATCAGCATGTTGGGTCAGTGGGGCTGGGCTCCATGCTGCCATGGTAAGCTTAAGTCTTCTCCCTGGCACATGGACTCCACAGAGCCTGTGTTCTCCTTGTCTTCTAAAGTAGCAGCGGTGAAAGTCGAATGCACAGCAGGATTCTTCTCTGTCTTGGGATAAATATGTATCCTGGAGTAAAAATCAGACACAGATTCAAATTGTAAGCCTTCATTCTTACTGTCAGTGTTGAGAATTCATATTTCTATTCTGCATGCAGTCCTGCTAAGGTGGAAATACTGTTTGACAGTTATTAAGGAGTAGATTTAAAAATAAAGTAAAAAAAAAAAAAAAGTAGTTTTGCTTAAAGGAGTTCAGAATTCATGCTGAGTTTAACTACTTGGAAGACATTTCAAAAATGAAAGTGGCAGAATAGCTTTGTGACAGCAGCTGCAGTTAGACCACTGAAATCCTTATTTTTCATAGGGGCAGAACATTTATATCAAAAACAAATAAACAGAAGAGCTCAAACTTATCAGTTCTGTGCCATGGCATGTAAGGTTACCAGAATTAAAGTAGTCTTTCCACTGAAATCTGAGATTATTGTTTGCTTGCAGATAAACATTCAGTTTCTCTTCATCTTTCAGAATGTCTTTTTTGTTTACAGTAGAACTAAAAGAAAAACCAACAAACTTCAAAAACAAATTCTAAATCTGATAGCCTTTTTGGATGCAATGCGTTGATTTGTGAAGCCAAACCCACCCACCTAGTTTCTTTTCCAAATAGTGAGTTTTTTAAAAAGAAATAGTCAGAAGATATCCAGTGGTGTCTTTTATCATCCTCAGTTACTACTCTCAGACTGAATTTAAAAAGCAGCAAGAATATTAATTTTGCTAAAAATGGTGCAGTGATATCTATAGCCCAAAACCTGTCCTCATTAATTGGCCACACAAAACCAACCTTCTTCAGCACTAGGAAAAGTAATGTAGACTGATTTTTTTCTTCTTTTTCTATGCTAAAAAGGCAATGTTATAATGTCCAGTCTGTATTTAACCTGATGCTTCTAAGGGATAAAGGTGTAATGAGTAAAGTGGTGACAGGAAAGCTATAGGCAGTACTTTAAAGAAAATTCCCCATGGAGCACAACTTTTCTTTCTCATAACTGGGAAATGAGGGAATTTTAACACCATGAAAGGGTTTTGATTTTTGCGTCAGTCAGCATTAACTTCAGGGAAATTCCTGAATAGTTTCATTTGAATCAAATAGAAAGTGCTTTTAACTGCACACTGGTTATTTTTTACAAAGACAACACATGGATTTCACGTAGCCAGATAACTGAAAAATTAAAAATCCAAGTGACCATGGCTTATTTTGGAAACATTAAATGTAATTTAGCTGTGTTTCCTGGACACGTGATAGGTTGTCTACTAAGACAGTGGTATTAGGATGTTGTAGGAAACCTACATAAGGGTTTTGGTTTTGATATTTTCATTAAATCATTTCAACAAACCTGGAAAATTCTGCTTCACCTTTTTAGTGGCTATGTTTTGGGTGGTTTGTACTTTTTGTTATTGTGAATAGTTACATTTTGCTGCAGTTACCTAAAAGAAAAAGAGTTGGCATATGGAAACTGTGCTCTGCGTTGTATTAAATAGAACTTTTTTTCCCAAATGCATATTCTGGCTTACTTAGATGCACTTTTCTGTACTGACATTGTTTTGTTTCATATGCTGTAAAAAAAGGAGATAAGTTCTTGGAATGCAGGGGATCAGGAGCTGAGCTGTATTTTGCCTTTGTGAAGGGAATTACTGTTTGTATCATAGCATCAATGTATATGAATAATAATCATTATCATAATATCTCCCTGAGTTATCCTGTCACTGAGTTTGATGTGTACCAACATGAGCAACAATTAGCTGATGGGCTAACAGAGCCCTATTGGGGGGGGGATTTGTTTAGGTTGGAGCACTGCAGTTCTTATTTAATAAATCTGCAAACTTGCTGTAAACAGTTATTAAGAGAGCCTACAGGAACCCGCGTGGTGTGTGTGTGCGTGCCTGGGGGAGGGGTTGTGTTCAGTTTGTTTCTTAATTCATAGAGGAACGCTGACGTAGAAATCAAAAGCCCAGAGTAAAAAGAAAACACTTGTTTCCAGAATAGTGGAGGCTTTTTTTTCCCTTTCCTTTTCTTTCCTTCTTTTTTTCTTTCTTCTTCTTCTTCTTTTTTTTTTTTTTTTTAAGTCTTTGACAATTTGGAAGTAGTGCGGTTTGTTTTTATTGTGAAAACTCTCAGGAAGAACAATTCCGAGTCGGTGCCATTATTCCCGGCTGAATGGTGCTGGGTTTGTGAAATGGAGCAGCTGCGGTAGTTTTAGCTCTGCTCACAAAACCATTCGCTTTTGAATCAAGAACTTCAGATTCTGCGGTGGCTGTTGGTGATGGAGATGGCCAGCTCTGCCCTGGGAGACAGCTGCAGTATAATTGAGACAGACTGTGTGAAACAAATGTAAATGCCCAATGGATGTCTTAAGAGCGGAGTACTCACTAAACTGTAACTGAATTTTTAAAAGGATGAGAAGCACTTATACAGATAGGAATTTACTCCATGGTGAAATATTTTACAGCAAGTGATGTTCTTACATATATTGCATAAAACAGAGCTGAAGTCTTGGGTGCTGGCACACAAGTTACTGTGTGCAATAATCCAGGTTTTGGTGATGGTGCACCGTGCATAACTGCACAGTGAGAAATGCTGCGCTCCTCCAAAATATTGTTACTAATTTGGCTGAGATCTTTTTCTTAAATTGTCTGGGACGTTTGTCTAAATGGCAATGCATATGTCACAGTTTTCTACATATGCTTATTTTGACAAATAAAAGTGGTTGTATTTTATAAGATGAAATAGAAGCAAACAGAGGCAGCCATTAATCTGTAGTGGCAGTTATGACAGTTATGCATTTAGAAGAATTTTTTTTAAAGCAAGTAAGCATGGGGAAATAAGTGTTCCATCTCATCTGATGTAAAACCTCAGACTGACAGTTTGCTGTAGAAGAGACTTTTCTAAATAGCGTTGTTTGACTAAACCAGAAATATCTTGCTTCGCATCATAAATCAGAAAGTGCTGCCCACGTGTTTAAAAATAAAAATAAAGAAAGGGAAAAAGAAAAGAAAAGGTTGAGTTTTAACATTTTGTCAACAATTTCATAGTCCCGGTTAATAAGTAGCTTGTACTTAGAGCAGTTGTGCGTTTCGTGCTGCGCTATACATTCCTCATATACGTGACTGGTTTGCTATGGAGCTGTGGGTAATTGTACAGACCGGAGCATTCCACTCTTTCCAGACCAGCAATGTCATTCTCTCCCTGCCCTTTCCATAACATTTAGCCTAACTTTTTTTTTTAAATACTTTTCCCAGCTGTATGAAGGGATCCCTAAGATAGCAGTCCTTGTGGCAGAATATTATGTTGCTCCTCGACGTCCTCCTTTGTTTTCAAACACTTTGTCCCATTTTATGTTTCCGATGAGTGCAGTCTCAAGCCTCTTTGATGCTGACTAATTGGGGGGGGTGGGGAAGACAATGTAAAAGGGTTAATCCGTTACACTGGTATTAATGAGTCAGCTGAATCCCTACCATTCTCTTATTTCTGGTTCACTTAGCACCAATTATCACAAATGACACTTGGTTTCATGGGGAGCAAGCTGGGAGGATGGTAGGTAGGGCTCTCAGATGAGAGCAGCCTGGTCTTAAGTTAATGCAGGTAAATATATTCATGCCATGTGGGCTGAGATAAGAAAATAATCCTGTTTTCCTTCTGGACCCCTGGGAATGCTGAGAGTGCTGGTAGGGCGACAATATTTTTAGCTGGCATGTGGAAGGATGGTCGGGTTGTTTTCTGAACTCCGTTCACTGTTGTGCTGCTGGGGTTCAGGCTGTGGCTGCGCTCACCTGGTGCTGTACGTTAGAAGTAAGGTGATGAAAGAGCCATTATTTGCATAGCTGGGCAACGCTGTGCAGGGTCTGTGCAACTGAGAGCCCCTTTTTTGAATCTGACATCTCGTGTGACGTATTAACACAGCAGTAATGTTCCTATGATCTGTCCTGAGATTTTAATTTATGGTTCTGGGAAAGTATTAAAGAGATGTCAATTTGAAGATGTAACGTGTTTTCATTATTTTGATTGCAACTAAGGAAACTGATTAAAGCTTCAGATGCAGAGAAGGAAGTCATGCTTCTGAGCAATTTGTTGTTACTTTTTACAGTATTTTTTATTAATTTCATGCAAAGGCAAACTCAGAGTCCCTCTTTTATGCATAAAATTGGAAAAAGGTGTAAGTCCAAGCAAGCATCTGCTTCTGTTTCCTGCTGTTTGTTGGATCTTCCTGTGATTTAGGCAGAGATCTGTGTTTGCAGCTCATTCTTTCACTGCAGACCTTGTTTTATCTGCTCTGATGCATAAAAAGAAGCACATGTGGGGTGGCAGCAATTTGGGATGGACCTCTGGTACCTGGAGCAGGGTAGAGCATCTCTTGTGCTCTGAAGCATTTTCTTCTTCCCAAATCACTTTAGTGGCTGAGGGCTGTAGAAACACACTCACAACCCTTATCTGAAGTTGTTGTCAGCGTCTCAGAGCTTTTCTTCTGATTGCAGCCTTTCATGAGAGCTGCCTAGGTTAGGTTTATCCTTTGTGCTGCAAAATTGCGAAATTGTAGGGGCTGGAAGGGACGTCCAGAGATCATCGACAAAACCCTCTGCAAAGCAGCCTCCCTGCAGCAGGCTGCACAGGGAGGCATTCAGGTGGAGAGAATGCTGCAGAAATTATTGCTTACAGGAATCTTTGACTGCTGGCATCTTCATTTGGGAGTGGTTCTTTCAATTTAGTCACAGCATGGAAAGATGCATCCCTGCATGTGAAGCAGGTGTACAGTTGCCACCTTTTGGGGAAGGCTGTGGGCAGTAGCAGCATGGGGAACCTGGTCTCCTAGCTTCAGTGCCTGTATTACAGCTCCTTTCCAATAAACAAGCCCCCAGTCTGTGCTTATGTACACACCTACATTTTAGCAAGTTCCAAACCATCACTGTCTTCTAACCTCCAGGGTGCTTAGAAAGTGGAGACTGGTTTTAGGCCTTAGTCCCTTATTAATCCCTTTGGGGCAGGACAGTAAAGCAAAGGAATTTTGTCAACCACAAAAGCTTTAATGTTAACTACAGTGGGATGTCTCAAAGACAACGTCCTGTATGCTATCTTCTCCCATGTCTGACCTTACGCATCTTAGAGTTGTTTGTCTAGGAGTGATTTTGAGAGAAGATAATCTGATTTTATGAGGTTGCTGCCTCCCAAAACAAAGGTGCTACTTTTGCTCCAGTGGATCTTCCTTTCCCCAGTTCCAGTGTCCCCTGGGCTTCTTTGTGAACCAGCTCGGTTTCAGACAAAAAGGTGGGTGGACTTCTGTTGGGTTAGGTCACATAAGGGCAGGGCCTTCCAGGGAGAGGGAAGAGGAATTCACCTCAGGGGAAGCAAACGGCCTCACATGGCCTCCCAGGCTGTCCCCCTTATCCAGGCAAAAAATAAATAAATAAAAACAAATTATTACATTTTACACAGAAATATTCCCTTCACAAATTCTCCCCATCTTAGGCTATTTGGGCTGATTTTTTGGCCTCCTGAGGGAAGGCCAGGTCCTTAATCCTGCTGCAAACTCTACAGTGTTGCTGTTTGGCTTTCTGCAATTTTGTGAGTTGTATTTCTTCTGCATTAGTGTTGTGCTCTCCTAATAAAGTGAACTGGCTCAAAGGGGTTGAGTGATAGGAAAGGGAAGACATGAGTGAGCTGCTGGATCACCTCCTAGTTTCTCATCAGGCAGCACTGCTAAGGTACCTGATAGCTGGGACTGCTCACTAGAGCAACAGCAGATTCAGCCAGAGGTCCTTCTGGACTATGGAGCTGAACTGATGCCCTGGCTCCAGAATGGATGACTGTTGTGCCAGCCAAGTTGTTCTGACCACATTCACGTATGGGATCTGTCCTGCTGCTGGGCTTGCAGGCACCCAGCCTGTGTTCCCCACCTCTTCCTAGAAGGAGACTTGAAATCAGTTGTCTTCTGAGCAGAAGCTGTGTTCTTTGGGCGACAAAGGAGTGTCATTTTGTGCTTATGGTCCTGTATTTCTTTTTTCCTCCTATTTCTCATTGCATACCTGGCTATATAACAGTTGTGGGGAGGTTATGGCATAAGAATTCTAGGTTCCAAATGCAGCATATATTCCTGAGTAGTGTATGTGTTATGCAGTAACTGCATCATGGAAACTGGATTTGGTATCGTTTTTTTGAAAATCATTAATCCACCATAGCAGCTGCCAATCATACACAGGTGTTCAGGTCTTTGTGACCTAGAATTTTATCTGCTAGTCTTCAGCCAATTGAATAGGATCCAGTAATGCAGCCCTTTGTGTGTGGGCTGGGTTAGTTTGTGGGCTTGTCTTATATGTAAACAGCACAATGATATTGTTGGTCTGTGCTTTTGTGAGTACTGAATTCAGAATTTAAATGGCTAGGAACATGGCTAGAAATAGGAAATGATATGATTATGATTGTTCTGGTCTCATCTTTGTAAAATTCTTGATCTTTGGGGTTCATTTCAATACATCTTAAACAAAATGTTTCAAAATTGCAAACCTTCAATACGCGTTGATTGATATTTCACCTAGGAGAGAGGCAGGGCTGCTTCTTTTGGCACATGGAGCTGTGAGCCTGACTCAGCCACATTGTGAAAACTCCCCCTGGGGTAGTGATGTTACTGCACACTGAATGGCACTTCTTCAACAGTAGCCAGGAGGGAGTTGCTAAAGATGCATAGTTTGTTTTTGTAGGGTGGCCTTGTCTGTTTTTGTTATGTTGGGTTTTGAGATAGGTACTCATTCTATTCTAACTGTGTTGTATGACAACTTTCTGCAGAAAAGTTCCATGTGTTGGGTGTTCCTTCCTGGGAACTTGCCCTTGGGAAGGGATTGATGTACAGCATAGGTATATATGATCACTGCCATCACACAGCACTAGCAATTGATAATAAAAGTTACAGGGAGCTGTGACCTTTCTTCATTTTTCCCATTTGTGATAAGAATACAGTACAAAGCCCCAGCAATTTTTTTTTTTAATGAAAAAAAAAAATATATATATTGCACAATTCTTTTGATTATTTTTTTTCTGTTTGTTTTGTAGGCAGTGTTAGTGTCAGTTTTTTGTGTGCAGGTGAATGTTTTGCTGTTTCATTGAAAACCCATGCAAAAGCATAACAGCTTTTTTTTTTTTACACAATGTGAACAAAGCTTCTTTGTCTTTTCAGAAATTCTGGTTTGTCTCTTTTTGTCCACCATAATAGCTTCTACTTTCCTCTTTGCGTGATTTTAAGGAATTCTGCTACGCTTTTTTGTGCTGATGCTTTAAATTGTTATAAATTGATGCAACTCTGTGTAATATTGTCATGTCGTTGAAGATCCAAGCAGTGGTTAAAAACATTTTAATGCACTGAAGCCATGCATATTAAAAATTTGTGAATATTTGATGCTGTTTGTCTCATTGCCTTTCAAATGAAATAGTATACTGATAGTGTGTTAGAGTGAACATTTTCATGTTGTTTACATACAAGTCAGAGGTAAACAAGAAGTTCCATAGTAGTTCCTCCTACAAAGCTGGCTTTAAAATAAAGTTCCTAGAAATACTAAACCAGCTTAAAGCACAGAAGTAATTGGAAAATAACACTTTAATCCAAGTTAATCCATATTATTGACCTACGTGCTCTAAATAAATAAATAAATACATAAAATTATGTTGTCCTTTTAATCATCTGTGAAGCTGGTTGTTCATGAGAAAAGTCTGCCCGAAGATTAGCTGCTTACTGTTTTTGCCTCTTCTGACGACAGAGTAAATGGATTTATGTTTTATTTTGTGTGGAGACTGCCTAATTCTTAACCTCTTTTGTTGGTTTGCCTTTAGGTTTTAGATCTCCTTCCTGAGGCTGAGGTAGTTCAGAAGGTTGTAGCAATAAAATGAAATTAATGTTGTAAACCAAAACTAATATATCAAGGAGCTTTATAGGCAGAGGTGCCTGAATAATGTCTTCTAATTGCTTTTGGATGTAGGTTTCCCTTCTTTCATGTTCACAGAATCACAGAATCCCAGAATGGCCCACGTTGGAAGGGACCTCAAGGATCATGAATCTTCAACCCCCCTGCCACATGCAGGGCCACCAACCTCCCCATTTAATGCTAGACCAGGCTTCCCAGGGCCCCATCCCATCTGGCCTTGAACACTTCCAGGAACGGGGCATCCACAACCTCTCTGGGCAGCCTGTTCCAGTACCTCACCACTCTCTGTAAAGAATTTCCCTCTGACATCCAACCTAAATCTCCCCTCCCTCAACTTAAAACCATTTCCCCTCATCCTGCAGTAATCTACCCTTTCAAAGAGTCGATTCCCCTCCCCTCTGTAGGCTCCTTTTAGGTATTGAAATGCTGCAGTGAGGTCACCCCGCAGCCTTCTTTTCTCCAGGCTGAATAAGCCCAGCTCCCTCAGCCTGTCTTCGTAGGGGAGGTGCTCCAGTCCTCTGATCATCTTCGTGGCCCTCCTCTGGACCCTCTCCAACAGCTCCCTGTCTTTTTTGTACTGGGGGCTCCACACTTGGACACAGTACTCCAGGTGGGGCCTCACAAGAGCAGAGTAGAGGGGAACAATCACCTCCCTGTCCCTGCTGGCCACCCCTCTTTTGATGGAGCCCAGAACCATTGTGTAAAACCTTTAGAAGTATTCGTAAGCTTGTATTTGCTACTACACAAACTCCAAACAGAGTATTTACACTTCTTTTTAGAGGAAAACAAAATATGCTATGCTCATAAATATACTGCAAGCACATGTTTGAAATGCAAAAGCAACAACAGTGGTTGTAACATAAGGTTTTCCCCTTACAACTGCCATTATGTACATAGATTGATCCCAGCAGTAAGGCTGCCTTCTAGAAAATCACTTAGAAAAATGAAGGGTAGGAAACTTCTTGAGCCAGAATTCTGTAAGCCTTGTCTGAAACGTGTTGAAGAAAAGCTTTGATATTATGACTTAACTTTTGTCATCAGATATATCAGTGCCTGTGAGTCACGTGTTCACATTCAAACTGTGTATCAGTGAATCCATATAATCCTAACCCTCAGATTCTCAAAGAGCTCCTTGAAGATCTCCTAGTCCTTCTATCCCTCTACAATAGCCATAGCTATTTCTCTGCATTATGAAATGACTTTTGCTTCTTACCCTTCCCTTGTCATTATTTGCAGTGACCAATCACAGCAGTATTTGCTAATTGTGCTGCCAACAGGCCAAGAAGAATAGAGAGGAATGGGATTCTTCTTCAGTAAGGGTACTTGGTCTCATTTTACTGCCCAACTGCAGATGATTATATTTTGCAAAAATCTTATTCTTCTGTGCCATTTTCAGCCATGTTTGACAGTGTTTTTCTTTCTTGTCAAGGACAGAAGTTTGGTCATGTAAATCTAATTCCTTAGGAAACCAGCTTAAATTTGCAATATTTGTTGATTTGCATTTATGTAGCAACTCTCACATGCAAATGTGAGACTATTCACACTGAAATTTTTGATAGACAAATCATTTTAATACATGCTGGATCTAGTGGTGTGAAGTTTTACAGTGTAACCAAGAGACTGATCAGGCAGTCTACGCTGCAGATTTTTACATGCTAGGAGAAGCTCTTCTATGCTGACCAAGGTGGCTTCCAGGCTTCCAGTACGCTGTTTTCTTTCGACCAGGATGAATGAACCATACCATGAACAAAACAGGAGAAGGCTGCTGCCTTCACATGACATGTGGACAGTGAAAAAATCTTAATTTTGTTGTGAAAAGTTGATCGTTATTATAAATGTTTCTCTCTGGGTTAGTTGAGCTAGTATCATGAAAGTAATGCTGTTAAAATGTTTTTAAGGGAAGGCTGCTCGCTGGCTCTATGCTCTGAGCTGTACCATTGTCTTCAGCTAAGTTTGTTGTTGTTACTGTTTCCACATAGACTTTTACTGCTTGCTCATCAGGAACGAGGAGGTAAAGACTTTTATTGTTCTGAGTTTAAACCTTTTATCATCCTTCCAATCAAAGTAAGAAAATGCAAGATAGACTGTGTAGATCATGACTTTCATATCCTCATAAAAGGTAAAGATGCAGTTAGGCAAGAGAAATAGAGCAAATAAAGGCAGAGAGTATTATCTTTACCTCCCTCTCTTGGAAAAACAAAAAGGATCCAGGAAGAAACTGTAACCCTAAGAGAGCTTTCAAACTACTTCTTTTGCAATTGCTGCATACCAGACTATCCGTATAACAAAGGTGTAATATAATGAGTCACTACCCAGGAAGCAGATTTGAGAATGAGGTGGAAAGATAATATAGTTTAAGTCTGAACTTTTCCAAATATCTAAAAAATTTAAGAGACTTCTTGTTTTATTCTTAACCTGAAAACAATCTACTTATTCTACAGGATGATTAAGCTGGTTTAGATGATCATGGCAGTAAGCTCTTAGTTATTATTCAGCAAGTCTAAAGAAAGACTAATTAAAAACAAGGGGGAAAAAAAAACCTACATTAAATGGGTTTTTTTCTCCAGTAAAGTACGATTCACTTGGGCTTAGAAGGTTGCATTTGTTTTTATATGAAGAGGAGGGGTTCTATTGTCAGAGAATGTGAATGACAGGGAGGACTAAGGATTCTTTAGTAATTTCAGATTCTGCAGCTGAATACATGTGGAGGCTCACCTATGGCATCTAATCTGTGTGTGCCAGGAAATCAAGTAAAAAATTTTTTTAGAGACAACATTTGTGAAAAATGTTAGCATATCATAGGTATGCTGTGGATTAACTGTAGAACACTGTCAGTTTGTTTAGCGTGGGATGAGTAGCAAAGAGTTTGGAAGTTCTCCCTTAGGCATGGACATGTATCCAGATAAGCATGACTGTTGGGCCAGGTGACTTGGAGGACTTACACTCCTGTGACATGGCTGGTGTTTTCAACTTCTTATAAAGTGATTGAATGCGTTGCAAGCCCTTATTCACATCTGTACTGCACTGGTTGCTTCAGCGCTAAAGATGTATTGGGTAGCAAGACACTGATAATAATCTAAGATAAGGAAGGTGTGGCAGCATATAAAGTAATGAACTCAAGAACAGGATTTCCAAATAGCAGAATGGAAGAGTGAGGTCTGCTGAAAGTGGTGAAGGAATTCAGTGGTTTTGTGGGCTGCTTGGAAAGGTTGGTAGGAGCACATAATGGAGAAGGTACTTTCATGGAAGCATCAAGCCAGTAAAATGGAATGGGATTGATCCCCAGTGTTTCTTTTTGCTTGGTGTGGAAGTATCGTGATTGCTTTTCCTCTTAATAAGGACAGGACCTTTTGCAAATGCAAAACAGTTATGATAATGTTTACCTTGTTACATTTTTCCACCTCCCTTTTCACAAGTTTGAAGAAACTATTTTTTCAGAATTCTCACTCTGCAGTGTTTATATAAATTTTCTTATGGTTCATCAGAATAATTACAGAAGATACTGGTAAGTTTTACTCCTGATAAAACTTCATTTATAGGTATCTTAATACCCAGCTATAAAAGCACTGTTGAAATTCAGTATAAGGCTGACAAAGATTTACTGTGGGCCTGCTTAGTCTAACACAGACCTGTGCCTTAGCATGGACTTAGATTTCCTTCTCATTCACCCTTATGCTGCATGAACTCTTAAACTCTTGGTTTGCTGAAAGTTGCAGCTGTGGGGAATCTTTTTGCTGATATATTGGATTTTAAGGGGGTATTATTAGCTAGTTGAAATGAAACTGCTGTTGATATGAAAAGCTCTAATATGAAACCAGGATGAGATGATCTGAAACTAAGATGACTTCATTGTTTTGCCAACTATATATATTCTTATGAGTCTACTATGTCTTGGTTATATGCATATAGAAACTGACAAGAATTAATGTGAAGTTTGTATGGCACAAATGCTGTACAAACTGGTCGTCCTGTTTTAAGAAAAGAGAACCACCCATCCATCTGTGTCCCATCTCTCCCACTGAAGAAGACAGAAAATGTTTAGTGCCTTATTTGACTGAAGTAGATCAGTGAGTAATATGTTAATCTGTAATGGGATGTGTCAAATCACTTACAATTTATTACAGTTTGCTGTACTGTTATACAATGCATATACAATGCATGATCATTAGCAAATATTTCTAAAGCTCTTTCCTTTGCCTTCTGTTAACAGTCCTTGTCCCACAAAATCAGCGCAATTTTGTGCTCTGGCTACTGCCATCTGTGTTCCTTGGAACGACTCCACTGCAAGCCACACCTCACTCTAGGCAGGATGTACCTGGAAAAGATATTTCACTGATATTCTGGGTTGGCAGCTCAGAGCTCTTCTCTGGCACTAAATGTGGCTTTGGACTTTTCTTGTAAGAAACCACAGCAGTTGAGACAAAGCTAGAGGCTGGAAATAGTGGTGAGAAGAACGGCAGCAATATGGCATCCATTGCTGGTTGCCTGTCTGCTATATTCACAAAGAAAGGAAGAGGAACTTTTTAATAAATCACTGTGGATGGAGTTAGACTGGAAGCAAACGGATGCTTAAGGAGCTGGAAGCTACAGAATGAGGCAGGTGAAGAGCAATCCTATCAGATCCCTTTGCACATAAGTAAGGTTGTAGAAGAACCTGCTACTCATATGTTCAGAGGAGAGAGGGTACTTAAATACCCCCCAGAATTGATATCATGATAGCGTTGCATCTGTCAATGAACTGAAATTTGACATTCTGTTAGTGACTTAAAATTGCTGTGTCTATCTCAGTGAAGGAAGGGAAGGTTTCTGAGTAGGAAAAAGGGGTGAGAAACTGCAGTAAAACCTCTATGCTTCTATACCATCAGCATCTCCTGTTTTCACATCTTACTAATCCTCTCCTAGAGCTATTTCTCTTTTTATTTCCAACCAGAAGTCAGAATGCTATTTGTTCCTGCCATTTTTTAGGTAGGAAAGAAAAAGTGGTGACAAGCAGGAAATATTTAAACAACTAACTAGAGTATAATGGAAAATAACAATCTTCATTTTGAAGCTGAAGGTGGAAATTTTTGTATTTGGTATCTGATTACTGCTTGCTGTGTTACACATGGTTCACTTTCTTATTGGATTCTTATCCACACCAGGCCAAATGGCAGTCTAAGTTAAAGAAGGCTCTAGCATGTATTTAGAGTTCTTTTCTCTTTTTTGGGCTGAGGGTGGGATAGACTTTTAAGTGCTGTCTGTTGATCAAGAGACTACACAGCATGAGGATGACAAAATGCTGGGAGAGGAAAGAGTATAAATAGAAACCCCACTTCCTTGTTGAGTAGAAGCCAAACTTGTGGTTGAACCTGTATATACAAGAGTTTCTGAGGTCTGAATAGGCAGCTAAATGCCAGTTGTTGAAGATGCCAAAAATTCTGAGATCTGAGGGGGTTGTACATACTGCAAACTAACCTGGGTGTTTCTTACCTGGTCAGCACCTGTCTGCAGTATGTGGAAAAGAAGGTGGTACTGGTGGAATTTAGGGAATCCAGCACAGAGTGGAAGAAAAACCTGTGTCTGACCTTCAATTGCAACATCATTCATATGGACCTGAAAGAGGCTCAATACAACCTAAAAACAGCCTCTCAAGGCTGAGAATTGAGAGTGTCTGGAAAGCAGGATAATGGTCTACTGCTCTCTTTCTAAATTTGAAAATATATTTCCATTGTTCAGTAAGAAAATATTTTTCAGGAATAAGCATTATTTTTTTCCTGATAAATTCACCAAGTGATCTCCTGTATGTCACTAATTATGCCGCTGATGTTTAAACCACATTACATTGCACACAACATCCTTCATTACTAATGCTTAGATTCTCAAAATAGTGCATGATGTATTAAATACGTGACTTCAGTTTTTTTGATATGAGTTTTATGACTAAAACTTTGCATAATGCTTTTAAGCCAAAGGATATATGAGCCAGAATCTAATTGTCTTGTAAAATGAATCATTTTGCCTGTTATCTCTTCATTAAAATACAGCTTTAAACTTCCTCTAGTTCAAACAAATTAATTCAAGAAATCTTATTGCCTGTATTTATATGGAGGTTAGGCAGGATGGTTACTGTGGTCCCTCTGACCTTATCTATCAACATATTTACCATTCAGTTCTGATGAAAGGCTGGAATGGGAGTGCTGATAGCCCTGCCTACTGAGGTCATGTGTTCTTGATTTTTTCAGAGCCAGATCTCCATTGCTTAGTTTGGCAAAATTATAATTACATACCTACTTGTATCAGGAATCTGTAAGAATGTTTTTTCTTTCGGTCAAGGACTATAAATTTAATTTGTAAGGTGCTCAAAATTACCCATTGTAGTTCCTGTTCCCAAAAGTCTGCTCTCATGGGATGTCTGGGGTTCACCTTCCTCCACCATCCTAACATCTGGGTAGGCAAGAAGAGATTGTAGGGAGAAGAGGAAAACCAGATCAGAGGGAAGCATTTGAGAAGCGAGACTGACAAGGGAAGAGAAACTTTGACTTGCAGTTAAGGAAGAGATTAGAACTGAGGTCAATGGGAAACCAAGGCAAGCTGAACAAAAAAATTGGGTTGGTTATGGCAAATGTGATAAGGCTGGGAACTGGTAGAGCAAGGAGAGCCTGGGTTTGGGGAGGTATGTGAAAGTTAATTAAATAATAGAAATTAGGATAATTAATCTGTTTGGATACTTGAGATAGGAACCAAACAAAGAAGAAAACCAGAAATAGTGTTTTCTCCAGAAAGCTGTTCTATTCTCATGGACATCTTAGATGGTTTAATCTACAGCTGCCTATAACGTCATTAACTCAAGTAATACTCATCTTTATAAATTTTTGTGTGTTATGTTTGCAGGACTGTATAACTGAAAATCTGGAAGGATGCTGAGGTTTTCCCATTTGCACTTTTTTTTTTAGCAAGAGATCTGCATTAAAGTTCAGTTTACAAAGTCAGCTTGAATTGTGAAAAACCATAGATACTATGAACTTGCCACCTGTGGGAGCTGGATGTCAAAGTTCGAATTGAAAAGATACTTCTTTTCTCTCCCAGTAAGCTATTCTTGTTCTTCTTTTCTTGTGAACATTTTTACATTTTTGACCTTTTGGTCCTGATTTCAAGCTATCATTTATTTTCATCTTAAAGAAATCTAATCACAGGAAAAAGTATATTCCAGATAGCATTAGCACATATCAAATCACTCTTTTGTTTCTTTGAGTATAAAAACTTTCAAGCGCTTTCTAAGGACAATCTGTAAGGATAAAGAGAAAAAATTTCCCTTGTAACACTCTTTTGCTATGTTTATGCATACACCCAACTATACCCAATGTGAGTCATCTCATTGATCTCAATTAGCTGTCCCTTTGCTGCTGGCTGGCTAACCAGCTCTGCCCTTTCACTCCTGATTAGGCTTTGTCCAGCTAGCTGCAGCCTGCTCACATCTTCACAAAGCTCCATGCAGCCAGCACAAGTTCCCCTGACAAATCCCGATCTCAGGGAGGGGTATCCTGTGTTTTTCCTCCTGCATCTTTTATTGAATGTAGGACTGGGAGGGAGCACAAAAGGTCATTCATCCTCCTTGTGTTGGCAGGAGTGAAAGCATTCATAACAGATGTTTCTTCAACCTCTTTCGAAAATCCTTCAGAGTGGACATTCTGCTGCTTCCTCAGGTAGTTGATTCTTAAGCAGCCCTTACTTCTGGTGAAGCTGATCTTGGTAAATTTCCTAGTTTAAACTTATTTGCAAATGTATCAAAATCATCCCTTAGTCTCCCCTTCCTGCATCTGCCGACCATTTTCATGCCTCCTCAAGTTTTTGCAATATTTCATTGCAGGTAGCATTTAAAAGTTTTTCTTTGCAGTCGTCTCCTTCATTACACATGTAAACTAAAGGTTTGACGGAGTTTATTTTCATGGCCATTACTTATATCATTATAGGTGCTTACGAATTTTGTTTTTTTGGAGTACTGTGGGGAAGAAATGCCGATGAACTGACTCCTAGTCTCCTTTGTTCTCTTTTTTTCCATTCCTCCCACTCCCTTTCTTTTTTAGAAGAGATGATGTGAATGCGAGTACTTTGGAGTATTTCATATAGAGAATTACTAGTTTACCAAGAAGCATTTTTCAGTTCCAGAAAAGATTGTGACAAGCTTAGACATTAATGGAGCTAGTATGCATTAGTGACCTACAGTTATTAAAACATATTAAAAGCATACCCAATGACTAAATATCTCTACTTGTTTTTATAGGATATTTTACTAGGTACTGCTCTGTACCCAAGCATCCTTTGGGGCGTGTGACAGCTTGGTGCAAGGCTGCATGGCCCCAGGTGCCACCAGCTTCCAGGCTCATTGGGCATGGGCAGAAGCTGGCTGCTGTCCTGGTGGGCTCTTCCAGGCGCCCTGCTTCTAGCAAAGCCAAAAGCACAGACTTACCAAAGGAGTAAAACTAAAGTAACACGAACCTTTTCATTTAGAACTGTGCCTGCAGGACTCTTTTTAATGCAGGCTTTCAAAATAATCTGCTGCAGAAAGCACCATCAGTTCAAATAAAAATAAAACCAAAATTATGCAGCTGAATCTTTTTCGTCTCTCTAAGTTGTCTCGTACAAACTATTTGTTGAGTAGCACTAACAGCATAAAGACGTAAACCACAGGATCTTCACATTTTCATGTACAGGCTCTCACAGACAAAGACAATTACAGAAGATAGATTGAGTGGGTTGGTTGGTTTTTTTTTTTTTTTTGATTGGTAGATTTGTTTTGCTACCTTTACATTTTTAAGAAAGTTGCTAATGTTACTTGTCTTTCTAATACCACTTAATTACACTGTCACTATTTTATTGCTGAGATCTGCTCATCTGAGATTGGCACCAGCTGCAGCTTTTCAAGTAAACTGGTATCTGTGTTGTCAGTGCCATCCTAGGCAGAGGTAGCCATGTCCATGCCATGGAAGAAAAATAGTGGCCAGCCTGTCCTCTAGTAATTTTCCTGAATGGCCAAAACCAGGGATATGCATATGGTCTGCATATGCTACTCCTCTGTTTCAGCACTCATGCTCAAATACACCCTGTGCAGAGCCTAGGTTGTAAATGAGAATGGAGTGGCCACGCATGTGTCCTAGCTTGACCTGGGCCTGAGACATGACTGACATATGCCCAGCTGTGGCCATTACACCAGATCCTCCCACTGCTATGTCTCCTCTGCTTGGCATGTTGCCACTGTTAGAACTTATTGGTCCTAAAGTCTTCAAAAAGAGAAGCCCTGCTTCCTCTCTTTCTTTTTCTTTGTTTCTCTGTATATTTCACTTTAATTGTTAGAGACATATTTACTCCCAGTTTTTGCAGACTGCTTCTCAATGCTTGTGTTCAATGTAAAATGTAACTTCAGCAACAGAGTTCTCCCTTTCTAAAGAAATTGTGCAATTTGATTTTAGGAAGACTCAAGATGTTTTTTTCCTCCCTAAGATAAAGGATGTTAGTGACTTAATAGGTATTTTCTGACTTTGATAGGTGACACAGCTGATGACCAAAATAGAGAGACAAAGGACAAAACTTCATTTCCCGAGACCAGACCAATGTACAACCAGCCTCCACAGGTAGGAGACTGCTACTTTACTCATGCATGAAGAAACTTTGATAGCAACTCATGTGAGAAGTATGAACACGCTGCAGAAGGTTTCAGCATATTCATATATGTTGATTAAGAGCTTACTCGGCATTTCTTGCCATCCATCGTAAAAGAAGCATTATTAAAATTTAGATGGTAATACTATAATGACCACAAATATTGAATAGAAAAAGATGCAGATATAAGGCTGGACTGTGTGGTTATTGCTGTGTATCTTGTTTTTATACTTGAGATTTGCAACAATGGAACTGTGGCTAGGGTGTTAATGAATTGTGTACAAGTATTAGTGCAGTGAGCAGTGATGGAAAATGTCACACGTTTACATAAGTTATTTCCACAGCTACCATTGTAACTTACATGTTGTAAATGTGTGAGTACATTGGACTTTCTTCACTGTGTTTGCTTTCTGTTTCAGTGCTGTGTGACTGTAAATATGAACATCCTTCTGTTTAGCTTGTTTATTTAATATTTAATTGATGTATACCTTTCCAAAAGATTTCAGCATATAGCATACACACATTTTTTTCTGCTTTAAAATGCTTTTGCAACAAGCATGAGCCTGTTTTCCATTGCTACATAATCTTAGATATTTGCAAGATAACATTTCAATTTATTTTTTTTTATTGTTTTTGTGGCACTTTTTTTTTCCCCCTTAATCCATTATTTCCCTGTCTCTTTCTCATCCCAGCACCATTGTAGCATTTATTACTGCTAAGCCCTTGTAAGCCTTTGGAGCATCAGAGGTGTGTGTGTGTCACTATTGCTAATCTAAGAGCAGGCAATGCCTGTGGGGGTGCACTCTAGATTCTCATTTTTAATTTTTAATTAAAAACTGTGCCTTATATGGAAATTTTTCATTCACCATCAGTAGTGAAAGCTTTGCCTTTTGATAACGTAGGATTATAAATCAGCTAGAGTTAATAGCAAAACTTTAGTCTGAATTGTGAATCCAGGCACATCAGAGCAAGGTGTTTTGCCATTTTGAGGCAGTAAAATGCCATGGCATTGTGGTTACTGATTGCACACGCATAGTTTCCCTTAACGTGGTGTTCTCACTAGGTGTTGTGAGCTGCCAGTGACTGTAGTTCTGTGGAGCTTCAGAATAGGAACTGCATGCTTACAAGTTAGAGGAAAGAAGCAGTTTTCAAAATAAAATAGCAAGTATTACCGTGAAAATAAAATAAATATTTATTTTTTATATTGAAAGGCTTACATGTCACCAAAATGCTTGTATGAATCAACGTCAGTTAAATTGGGAGATAGCATTTTAATTCCAGTCTCTGGATTTCATGTGTTTGAACTTCATGTTTGCTTGGAGGAGTTCTCAATTTCTCAAATTAAATAGAGATCATGGAAATGAAATTGATAGTTTTGGCTGTTAGGAAAGCAATATTTCTATTTACAGCAGTGAGTGTATTTTTATAAATTTGTGGGAGAAATCTACCAATTTAAGAAAATTGGAAAAGCATTGTTTTATATACTCAGTATGTCCTAGAGGCATAGGACATTAATTGAAATAATAAACTTGTTATCATTAAAGCAAGAATACTTCAGAAACATTGTACAGTACGTTAAAATAGATTTATTAAGTTGCAAAGTAATACCAGATATTTCCCATGCATAGCTGAACAGAAAAGTTGCTGGAAACTTGCTTCTGTTTTAACACATTATACATTTGACAACTTAATTGGTGTTGACTTTGTGGAACATGAATAAGTTCTTTTAGAAATATGGTTTAAAGAATAAAGTCATACTTTGTTTATGGGTCACTTCCTTATCTGAAAGGGAAATGAGGTTGCATTTGATTTTTGAAGAACATGTTTTCTGGAGTATGTTTTTGTAACCATTGTAGTCTTTGGAATTTCCCATTTAGGTACTTCTGGACTCATTTTCTGCACAGCTATTGAATTCTCAAGTACATATGTTTGTGCAGTATTGCTTTATTTATATAAAACTAATGCACAAATTAAATCTTGAGACAAGATTGTTTTGCTGCAACTTGCAACATTTAACAGAAGCTCCTATAGCAGTGGCAGTCCCTGCAATCTGCATTGTTTTGTGAGGTTTCCATGTTGCGTGTGGTGCTGTTAGAGGAACTGTAGATATCTACAGCCTCGTTGGTGTTTTCACTGACCAGCTTCACTCTGCTACACAGTGGGGACAGAACTTCCTGCTCTGAAGAGTCCCATGTGGAGCATCTTCTCCATCACCAGCTTGCAAGGATTCTGATGCCCACTTAATCCTAGGGAACTTGGAGGTCAGGCAGGGTAATGAGCGCTCTGGGCACAATCAAGCACACAGCACCCCACAGACATGCACCATCCCCTTTAGCATGTGCCATCCCACAGGCATGTGCCATCCCACAGAAGCTGCTTCAGGCTTGTGGACTACAAGTTGCATACATGTTTAAGTGCTTTTCTGGATGTGGGCCAAAGTGCTCAGTGCTCTGCAGGACTGGGAACTTAGATTTGTCTCTTTGTGACTGTGAAACGCAAAGCATCTAGTTGTAACTGCAACACCATCACAATAGAAAGATATATTATGGATTTGTTTTTTCATGCTTGTGGGTTTTCCATTCCAGATAATTCAATCTTTATCTGCTTTCATTGGGAATTCAGGTTACAGAAAGTAACCAAATGGAAGTGTTTAGTTTTGTATATGTAGAGTGCTATAAGCACCGATAATGTGGTGGGGTTATTTTTCGTAATGAGCTGTTCCATTGGTAAAGCAAATTAGTGCAACTGTGTATTTTTGTCCTACTGTGAGAGCAATTATATAGCACGTCTATTAGGAGACATGAAAAATATTTTTGACAGATGGTATGGCTGTGAATTAGGATTTATGAAGATTATTGTATGTCTGGTGTGCAGGGCACCTGGGATTATTACATTGATGCAAGAAAGAAAAAAATCTGATAATAGCTGCAGTGTTTTGCATCTTCCTACTGTCACCTTAAGAAGCAGTTCATGTTTATTTGATATGGCACTTCTGGATAATCTGACATACGCTCTTTAGCCAACAGATGTCAGCAGATTTAATGGGTGGAAACCATACCAGTAAGTGTGTTAAAATAAACCACCAAAAATGAGAGCTACGTTTAGATTGTGAATTAAGATTTTTTCTCCTACTGTGTGTTGGTTTTTGTTTTATTTTATAGTCCTGTTTCTCCCTCAAATACTCAATCGCTATTACCTTCTATCTAAGGAGCTTGTTACGTTCTTTCTAGGGCAAGAGAGAATCCTCCAAGGGATTGCTTAATCCATAAGTACCTAATTTATATTTTGTTATTATAGCCATTCTTAATTATATACCTTGCTGTGATACTTATCTTCATAGGATATAGCCTTTGTTATGAATTGCAGTCGTTCTCTTATAGCTCTTGTGACCTTTCTTGGCATAATTTAATACTACAAACTGAGAATGTAGCAGATAGAAGGGCCATGTTTCCTGAAGTAAATCTACAATTATCCATGGCTTTTTGCACGGAGACACTGCACAGTGCATTATTTTGGCTGAATTCCCAAATAAATTAGAAAAAAACCCAAACTTTTGTATCAGAATTTGCAGATAATATCTTCATTACATAGATCCTTTTTAAAGCTCTGCTATTTAAGGATTCCACATACATGTAAATAACAATTTCTTTGGCTGTATTTGTCAATTGGGAAGACAGAAACACTATTAAGATATAAAATGTCAAGGAAGAGATAGTGGAGGTTGAGTGCACAGTAAAAAAGTGAACAAAAAAGAATTTATCGTTACTTTTACTGTTTTGAAGAAATAGCAAGTCTTGCTGAATGTGTTAGACTTTTAAGATCTCCTTTAGAGCAGATCACCTGGCAATAATCTGATATAATTCCAGGATATGAATAACACTATGAATGACTTTCTTTTCCTTTTAAATATATTTGTATATTAATTATTTCTTCCAGACCTTTTATTGTCCAGTTTTTACTAAAGCCTGGCTGTCGTGAATATTTTTACAAGTTAGCAGAAAATGAGGTATTACTGATTGTGCCTTCATTTAGTCACCCAGCTCTTAGTTTTCAGTTCAGAGTTCCTGCATTTAGAGGCTCAGAATGAATGTTCTAGGTTAGTTTTACTGCATCCTTTTAAATTCCCCACATTTGCTTTCGAGAAAGTGGTTGATATATCAAAATCATTACAATTATTGGCCAGTGTTTGTGGTTAGTCTGCTCCACTTTGACAAATGCTAATATTTATAGAAAATTTTATTAAAAAAGGAAAAAAAAAAGAGGAAAAAAAAGAAGAAAGCCTTCTTAAGCTGGGATTCTAGCTGTGTCCTGGTTAGATTAATTGCTTGTCATATGTCGTATTAACTACAAGTATTTCTTCTTCATCTATAAAGCCCTTAAAGCATGTTGGTTCATATTTTCTCTCTTCTTAATTGGGCATGTAAGCAGTAAATCACTTAATGAAATTATCTACTCTTAGGAGGGACTGGAATAAGACTGTCTTCATTGGGTCATCAGGCGCACACTTTTCTCTGAATGCTGGTGCCTTCAGAAGAAAGATCTGCTTTACTCGACTGTTGTGTATGATTTTAAGCTATAGGAAGTGAAGTTTTTGCATTACTTTTGAAGAGAGATTAATAGTTTTCAGTGTTGATGCTTTGCAATGGACATCATCTTTCGTAGCTTCTTCCTTTCTATGCATACATAGCTGGGGGACTTGCATTTACTGTGCAGACACAGATTGAGAATCCCTTCAAAGTAGAGCTACTGTATGATAAGGAAGTCACACTACGTGGTTGAGATCTTACTGGGAAAGAAGGTAAACAGCCCAGTCAGCTAAAAATCAGCTTTTACACTGTAATAGTATCTGTACTTCATAAAGCTTAATTACACTGTTTGTATTGCTACCTGTTTGATAATCAAAATATCTGAGGGGTCTTTTCATAATAGGAAGATCTCCAGAATGTGCTGACCAGGGGACTTCTGCCTGCCAGATGGTCAGTCTGAGGGGTGCAGCTGTGTGGGTGTTATGTATAAATGTATTATGTATACACACATGCATGTGTAAAATTTAAGCAGTATGATCATCCATAAGAAGGCCTGCTTCTGCACATCACAAAGGATAAGTTACTGTGGCCTCACAAGCAGTGTTTTATAAACTCTCATGATCTAGTGACCTAGAGTCAACCAATAAGAGCTGGTCATGTGTTAGAAGAGTACCACCCTGTAGGAGGTTTTTCAATCCTGAAGTGATTAGTTAAACTCATCTGTGTAACATCATAGACAATGGAGGTTACTTCAGATCTGTTGTAATTATAGTAGTGTCAAGAATGATGTCAGTTGCCTTTTTTTAAAGGGTAGTATTATATTTTTAGGTCTAGGGAACTGGATTGGGAATGGAGAGGTGTGAATCAACATGGTTGCCACCAGCTTCCTCTTATTAAAAAAAAAAAAAAGTAATGCAGCTTTATTACAAAACATTTTTCTGTGGTACTTTGCAAGTTAGTGCCACTTGTAATGTAGTCCCTTTGTTTAACTTACATTGAGGTTTCATTGTGGCAAGAACTGAGGATTCTTAACATTCTTTTCAAAAGAAGCTTTGAATGTTCTGTGTGGTTAGAATACACTTGTAACCTGGGGCATAGCCCCAGCAAAGACATTTGGGATCTCCACTGCCCACTGATATGCTGGAACTCGGAGTAGGGATGGGATTGATCTGCCCATCGGTGGGATTTGTGCAACAGGAGAGAAAACTGCCTGCTGTAGGGAAAGAATGGCACACAGTCGTGATAGATTTTCATTGTTGAGTACCTATAATTAGCACCATACACACCCACATATAGAAGTTAATAAAATAGTAAAATTGTCCTGATTAGCAGCCTCTGCATTTTTGAGAGCTAGGTACACATGCTCCATATGACGACCAAGGCACGTGTATGCAGAAACACAGTTTGCATACCTTGCTATTTGATTTGGGCAGAGATTCAATGTATGCTTACTGTAATTGCATGCTTATTCAGTTACATTGGATCATTACTTGTAAAGGAGATGCTCAAATTGGATGCCCAGATGTTCACATTTTCAGGCTTTGTCTAATTTTGGAATCTTCTGACTAACTTAATCCCTAGATAAAACAATTGCTTATCCTGTATCTCTTGCCCAAACACACGTGGTTGGACTAAAAGCCAGTAATGCTGGTTCACTTTGCTGCTGTCAACACATTGATTGGTCAGTCACCCTGCCTCTGGGAGTAACCCTTCTGGGCTTTCAAAATATTAAAATTGATCTAAAATACATTTTAGATCATACATCACTTGATGAAACAGTGTGCTAATACAGCCTGATGGAAGTGTGATATTTACTGTGTGATGCATTAGCATAAAATGGTGGCTGAAAGACCACAGTATAGGTCAGCTTATTAATAATTACTCTAAACGTCACGTAAGGAAAGTAACAGTGTCCTTAGATTAGTTTCTCTGCCACTATCAGGGAAAAAATAAATAAAAACAAAAACCAGCAATAACCAGTCTGTTTTAAAGTAAAGAGAAAAAATGATATGAAAACTGCCCTATTTCAGTCCAAAATGCAGGTATTGGTAAGACGGGAATATGTTTTTGTGTAACTTCCATCAATGTGATTTGTTCCTTCCACCATAACGTGCTTTTGCTTTAATTCGTACCTTAAAAAATTACTCTCAAAACTTCACCACTCCTCCACTGCAGCGGAATTTAAAAAGACTCTCCACTGGGTAGCTCATAGCAAAATTTGTCTTGAAGTACTCTTTAATTATATATGAAGATAAAATGGGCTTGTTTGCAATTTTTTGTTTGATTCCACATGATTATAAATGTTTAGAATACTTTTCTAGTGTCACAATGCAATTAGTAGACCTGCTTGATAAAAATGAATCTATTTTAAGTATTGAAAATTACCCTTTCTTTTCACTGTGGTCCAGTTATCTTCTTTTCACAGAGAACCACAAGATCAACAGAGCTGAAAGAGATGACCAGTATTTGTTTCTTTTTGTCTTATTTATTCCTCTTCTCTGAAAGTCTTCTTGCTCTCATCCGTGTGTCACAAAAGCCTAAGCAGTAGGTGCTGAGGACAACTTTGTTGTTTATGAGCTCTGATTTTGGGTAAGCCCTCTTTGTGCAGAAGGTGCTCTTGACAAATGCTACCAGTACACACTGTGCATGGCATAACTTACATCCTTTCTCTATTGGCTTGAATCTCTGTGGGAGACCAGGTAGAAAGTTGCATTAGGAGATACTTGACCATTTTTTTAGCATTGGAATATTTTTAATTTTTAGCTACAATATATTGCAAGACTTGCCACAAACACTGATTTTATACATCAGGATAAAAACCTTGGAGTAAAGCTCTTAGTACTGTACTGCACAGTACATCTGCCTGAAAATCTATTTCTGTTGTTTAAAACTGAGGAGAGATGCTACTGAGAAGACTAGAGGATCAGCTGCCTTACAGAACTTGAGGAAGGACCACAGATAACAGGATTTGCAGTTACACTGGAGAAGGCTTCACATGGGCTCAAATTAGTAATTTTTTTCTGTAATCACTATAGACAGTTACTAATTTCAGAAGGCCAAATTCAAGGTCATTGCCTTTCTCTTTCCTCTTGTTGTAGATGCCAGTTATCTATCTGTATTTTTCTTCTCATTGATATTTACCTTGTAGGGAGGCATGTCATTGTCTAGACTCATGGAGAGATTTACTTTTCTTCTGAAATGATAACATCATTGTAACTTCTGATTTCGGCAGCTTTTCCTTCTTGGTTCACTTTGCTGACAAAATTACTGACTTCTTTAGTGAAACCATGCTTGTTAAATATTTTCTTACTAACCTTTTATTTTTAATTAACTTTTCTAAGTTCTTAGGTACAGTTCTTCCTTAGCCTTTCCAGTCCTTGCATTTTCATACGCATAGAATAATGTAGCAGAATGCAGCATTGCCCCTCCTTTTAGAGGCTCTGCTCCATGACCATGTGCTATTTCAGAGGAAATTCATCTTTCTCCTGTAATTCTAGCTTGCTATTCTGGAGCTTCTGCTGTAGCAGGAATTAGGAACAAGAAATAAAGTCATGGAGGCAGGGACTCCATCTGCTCCTCTTGGTCAGACATCAGATGCCCCCAAAGTCTTCAGGATATTTCTTTTTTTGCCTAGAACAATGTGGAGAAACTCAAATCTTGTCATTAACCACAGAGATTGAATGTAGCTGCTAACTTTAAACTGATTATTTAAATACTGTTTGCTTAAATATGCAATCACAGTTTTATAGAAAAATCAACATAGCCAGAGAAGATATGAAGAAATGAACAGTTAAAATATAACCTTTGCTCCTCATTTCAGCTCTATTAAAAGAGTATTTTCTAGAGGAATATTTGCATTCCAGTTACTTAGAAATTATTCCCCTCATGCAAAGTACTCATTCATGGTTCATTTGCTTCAGCAGATGACTGCATTTTAGTAGTTAGTATGAGGTCAGTATTTTGTCAGGAATGAGGGTAACAGCAAAACAAACCTGAGTATTTTGTGCCTTCTGCACTGAAGTTGCAGAAGAAATCCTTCATCAGCATTTATCAGACTCCTCTGTTCGTTCTGCAGCATATTGACTCGTCCTTCGCTTCAGATTTGTGGCTGTGGGATGCACTGCTGGGTGCTTAGAGCCACCTGTATTTTCAATCACAGTTCTTCTGGCTCACTGTTTACTCACTGTAGTCATTTTCATGACCTTTTTAATCTTTCAGCATACACACTACAGAGAAAAAATACATCCGCGATCTGGCCCAGTTAGCAGCACTTCCTGGCACCGGCTCAATCATGGCACGATGAATATTGTTGGTGTTGCTTATTGTGGTGTGCGAGATCATTGCTATGAATAGCTTGTGTGGTGCTTCATGGGAACAGGGGAACTTGATAAGCTGAACCACTCTCACTTCTAAGATCATTCTTACCACAGCGCTCACATTGTTGAGGGGGAAGTTGTCCAAAATTCACCTGTTAGGACAGTACCCTGAGCACTTAGAGGCACGGGGAGGCAGCAGGAGCAGGAACCCTGCTGCTGAGGGGCATAAAGACACATAAGCATCCCGAAGTAGCACAGAGTGCTAGAATGGGCTGGGATAAAAGGAGGGATAAGGACAGAAATGATGTTCTGCTTCCAGAGCAACTATAATTGTTCAAAGAATTTATCATAAAAATGTATTGCTTTAGAAGGATCTTGAGATATAGTGCTGCCCTGCTCCCAGGTAGAGTGAGTTCTGATGTCTTACTGTTGGCAAAATCATTTGTGTCCAGGAATGGCCCTGGCTCCAGGAAAGGGGAAAAAGAAAATGAATTCTATTAAAGAAAAAAGAAATTAGGGCCCTACCTCACTAGTGTGGGGCTTAAAGCTTTTGCACCTGGTATTGCAAACCTCTCATAATGCACAGCTAAAGATCAGGTTTTTTTTTACCGTGTGACATTTTTCTACGCTGAGTGGCAGAGCTCCAAGTCTATGGCAGAGCTCAGAGCAGGGTCATCTCTTATTCAGATCAGTTATTGCTTTGGGACCTTTGAGGTTCTGCCTTTTTGATTTATACAATTACGTGGTATTTTGGCGTATAGAAATCTAGGTATATTCATTTTAAAAGTTTAGGTCAGATTCCTATGACACAAATATTATTGTAGTTATGTTTGGAAATTAAGACATTAAGACAACTGTTTCCTGTGTTGAATCAGCATTTTAGGGAGTCGAATAAAACAGAAGCTGTTTCAGTTGGAGTTTGCAAAACTGTTAACTAAGAAAACAGTGTTTTTCCTCTAGCATGATTAAATGAGGTAGTTACACACTAGATTTGCAGTCATTTGTGGTACTTAAAAATACTTTCCAGGGTGAAATTGCATTTATTTAATAAATAAAACTCACAAGCATCTCTAGGATTTACCAGGACCATTAAACTAATGTATCTTAACCATGGAGCATTCAGGATATCACCAGTTCAGATGGCAGCCCTGCTTTCTCTACAGAGTTTATCAGTCCTAACTGTTGGAGGGGGCAAGGAACACTTACTAAATACGGAATGCTCATTGTGGGGCAGACTCGTCACAAGAACTTTGCGTGGGTAACAGCAGCTCTTTAGGACGGACAGCTCACTGCTGTGTTACAGAATAGGAGTCATAAAAAGTTGGGAAACAAGAGCCCAATCTGACTGGGGAAGCTGATTTCCATTGACAGCCGCTGTTGCTCTAAAAACCTCTGAGAGAACTCCATCCTGGCTCTGTGTTCGAGGCAGCCTCTAGGATTATGGTTACGCCTGCATTCCTCTTAGGAAATTCTCTGACCAGAAGGCATTATGGTGTTACAGCCACTGTGAGGTGTCCTGCACTTTTCCCTCTATCTACTTCTGTTGTCCCACGGTAGAAACAAAACAAACAGCCCATTAAACCTTCAAGCCGTTCAGCTCTCAAGATTCACATGAGGTGTCTGAGCCGCCATTACAGTGGTGTCCTATTTTATTGGTCTGAGTATACTCTGTGAAGACATAGGCCACAGACTTACTGGTGTGCTGGGTGTGGGGTTTTTTGTTGCTGTTGTTCAGGTTTGCTTTCTTGTGACATTAGAAACTATGATGTCATGTAAACTTTTTCCGCCCCTCCTGTCCTCTATTTCAAGCTTAAACTTCTGAATACAAAATGCAAACAAGCCTTGCAAGTGTTTTTTTATTTTCCCACCTGCTCCTCTTTTCAAATATGAAAAGTAATGGCAAAGTGATTCATTGTCATTAGTGGTGATGCCCACTCTGGAATCCCTACAGATTTTCTAGAAAGACCCAATGAATATCGTAAAAGCATCAATTGAGACACAATTGGAAGAACAATCCACTAAGACAGTCTGTGCTTCTTGATACCTAAGAGCTGACTGCACAATGCTACCTAAGTTTTAAGACTCATTAGGATATGCTATTTGCTCTAATACTGCAAAGTTGCCTGAGTTGAATATTTCTGTATCAGCATCAGTGTTGTTGGTCTCTGTCTTTTGCAGAGTTATGATATTGCTGAATATTTATTAGACAGCCTAGAATATGGAACATGTCGTTAGTTTCTTATGGCTGGCTTTTTAAGGGAAATGAATCTGTTTCTCAGAAAAAAAAGAAAGAAAGAAAAAAAAGCCTCTTTTACAGAAAGTAGAAATTTCTTGAGGTAAATCATTTCCTGGTAGAAAAGCTTATTCAATAATGTGGATGATAATAATGCTAGCACTGATCTTTGATTCTTCTTCAGAGCACTGTAAATCTGGTTTCCAAGTACACTGTAAACCATGAATTTTTTCTTTGTTATGAGACTCCCTGGCACACTTTGTTGTTAGCACACATAGCTGCAGCAGACTAGATGTTGTTAAATGCATCTGAGGAACATAAAAAGTAACAGTATAAGAGCATAAGATGAGGAATTTACTTTAGAGGATAATTTTATACTGTGTTAGTTTTGAAATAATGTACAGTGTCATTGCTGTCATAGCACAGTTGGTATCTGGTAGCCAACTACCATGTATGTTTACACACAGTTTCTTTTATCCCCTCTTCATTTGGATTCCAAGCCAAGAATGAAGAAAGCACCTTGCTTTTTGGAATTGAATCTGAGCACCATACCTTCTGTAATTTTAACTGATTTTTCAACTCCCTGGTGCTTGCTGAAATGTAAATTGTTTGATGATATTCTAAGTACATTCAATTAATATTTCTCATAGTGGGATTGTGTGTCATAGCATTTGGCAGTGCTTTATTTAGCTAATGTCCAGAGAATACGCTCTGAATGGATTGTATTTGGGATAAATAAGTTAGACATTTAAGCAGAAACCAGTGTGACTAATGTGGGATATCAAATTCTCTAGGACTTGCAGTTCTGTATGTGCTTGAGGAATGCATGCATGAAAACATAAGCCATTTCATAACCTTGACTTTTGGTTGTGCAACGTAGCTTTGTGCTGGTGTTTGCATTCTAACCAGCTTGGGCAATTTTAGCCTTGGTGGGTGCCTGATGTTCTCTACTGAAGCGTCCAGTTCGTTGTTTTGCTACCACGGGTGCTGTAAAAGCCTGCTGGTCAGATTGGCTGTACTGAAGTCTTTTAACTGGAGTGGATGTCTTTATAATTAGAAAATCATGCCCTGGATGGACAACAAAACTGGTGAGGAGTCTGGAGCACAAGTCTTATGAGGAGCAGCTGAAGGAACTGGGATTATTTAGTCTGGAGAAGAGGCTCAGAGGTGACCTTATTGCTCTCTACAACTATCTGAAGTGAGGTTGAGGCGAGGTGGGAGTCAGCTTCTTCTCACATGTAACTAGCAATAGAATCATAGAATCATAGAATCACAAGGTTGGAAACAACCTGCAAGATCACCTGGTCCAACTGTCTTCTCATTACCATTGCTACAAAATAGGATGAGAGGGAATGACATCCAGTTATGCCAAGGGCAATTCAGGTTGAACATTAGGAAAAACTTCTCCAAAGGAGTGGTCAGGAGCTGGAACAGGCTGCCCAGGGAGGTGGTGGAGTCACCATCCCTGGAAGTTTTCAAGAAACATGGATATGTGACACTGAGACACGTGGTTTAGTGGGAAATATTGTTGATAGGTGGATGGTTGGACTGGGTGATCTTGGAGATCTTTTCCAACCTTGGTGATTCTATGATTCTGTGAAGTGCAAAATTGTATCTAGTTTGGTAACATCTTGCACATGATGCCATTATCTGAATATCATCATAAGAGGGTTCATATAATTATTCACCCTGAATTTTCCAGGCAGGAACATTTTTTTCTTTGTGTATAGATAGCTGGTAGATAACTGACACTGCCATAGTGCATGTGACACTGTACATCAGGTAAAAAGATGAGATCCACAATATTTGAGGATTTAAACTGCAAACGTAACAGTTCTCCAGCTGCCCATTTTCAGTGCAAGGTGTTGCTTGCTGTCTCTGTTTCTGCCTCCATCTCTGCACCCTGGAGCTGTTCTTTTGGAATGAGATAAGGAGCCAGAAGGGCCAGTCTCACTCCCCCAGCTCTGTGGCATACTTTAATGCTACCCCTCTCATGGCAGCAGGGAGGTATGGCCAGGCTGACTTTAGCTGCAGTTTTCCTCCCACCCGTAGGTTTTGCACACTGTATTACGCAGCCGTCCTCCCCAGGTTATGTACTTTTTGCATTGTATAATTTGTTGGTAAATCAGTACAATAAGATGGTCTAAGATGTGACTTTCTGTGAATGTGAACATTTTAAACTATTTTAGGCACGTTTTGGTTTTGTTTTTCTTGGGAAAGATAGTAGTGTTTTGATGTGTGGAACTGGAATAGGAAATCTTGAGATCTTTTCTCAAGATTTCTGCTGTAAGCTCATGTTGTGATACTGGATCCAAGACCTTATGAGGGCATGGGTGGACTGAGACCAAAATACTATTGAATGAGAGATCAGATTATGGCATTTGTTACACTGACCAGTCTTTTTTTCCCCTTTGTTCCTGGCTTACATATCCTATGTTCCATTTGAGGCTTTGTTTATGATGTTGTTGTGACTATTCAATCAGTATTAGCATCTATAAGCTGCTAAGAGCTTTACAACCAGTATATAGATATTAAGTGCAGTAAGATGATGTGTAAGAGTAAAATATTTCTAATTTATCCTTTCTTACTCAGTCTTGCGTTGAAACATGAAGCGGGGCTGAGAATAAGGGAAGCTCATTCTTGTCCTGTCATTATCAGTACATGGTTTCTCTGTGCAATAGGAGTCTAAGTTGTGGGGGTTTCCCATTTGGCACCCTTCTAATAACTGTAAGGCTTCTGGAAATGAAAAAGAAAAAAAAGAAGAAAATCTGGGATGCTTTATGCTCTGTCCAATTTTTTTCTCCTTGAAGTTAGATTTGCCAACTGATTCTCTGATTTCCATTGTAAATTGAGTTCATCCAGCTTGTGGGACAATTAAGACAGAAAAAGATGTTCTTAAAAGCATAATTTGCCAAACAAAATGAACATTAGATTGTAGGGATTTCAAATTATTGTCCAAGCTATGGGAATAGGCAGGGGATCATTTTTTCCTGGAATGCAGGAATGGGGGAGGCTCTCTGAAGATCTGGTTTAATCGATTCCTAGATGTAACCTTTTCCTGTTTTTCATTTGGGCCTTTCTAGCTCCGCTTTCCTCTTTAGAATATGAGACTGATGTAATAGAAGCAAATACCAGCACCTCAGTGAAAGCTCCACAGCTTTCTTCTTTCAGGAAGGAGTCTAACAGATTTGAGCAGAGCAGAACAGTGTAGGATGTCTTGAAACTTGGAGCAGCTACAAGTTTAGGTACATATTTCAAATGTGGTGGAGGATTTTTTTTGTTTTTTGTTTTTTTTTTAGGTAAGTATAACTACCATTATAAAGAAATGTTCTGTGTATTCAACAGTGTTCTTAGCAATCCAATATGTCTCTATCAGAAAGATGGATTTGAGTTTTGTTACGCCTTAAGCTTGTTTGGCCATGACAAGAAGGAAGACTTCTCTTAAGTGTTGCTAAACGATCAGCAACTACAGAAGCTGAGATCCCTTTGAAAGTGACAGCTGCTGGTCTTCAATTTGCAGATAGCTCTGCTAATTACAAGAGACAAATACAAGAGGTTGTAGTTTTCCTGAACTTACTGACTTACACTTTGTGGTTTTTCAGTACTTTCTCTTCCCTACTCACAGATTTTTCTGAATGTGTGCTGAGCATGGAGGGTTGAGAGGAAGAAGTCAAGACTGCAATCAGAAATTAATGTATAATGGTTTTGGCTCTTATATGACTTGTTAAGCACTTTGGAAGGAGTCAAATTGGAATATTTTTCTATGTGTACTTATATAAAATGGAAATCCCTATGGCAATCATTTTATTCTTCAAGATTATGTGCAAACTCTTAGTTTGAATAGCACTTGGTTGCTAGAAATAGTAGAGTAAGTTAGATTTGCTTTCAGAGGCAGAGTAAACAGTCTTTGTTTTTAAAATGGTAGAAGTTTTAGGATAGACGGTTACTAAAGTCATTCTGGTAAGCAGTATCAAAGTTTTTAAGACTGTTGTGTTCACCATTCTATCTGATGGCATTTTCCATAAGTTATCTTAACTTATTCTGTAAGTCAGGATTTTTTTTTATTTCATTGTTGGTTTTGTTTTATGGGTTTTGTACGTTTGGTTTTAGTTTGTCTATTATAGTTTTGTTTACTGTGCTTTTTTAATGCTCTATAAAGCACAGTTAGCAGACCTTACTAGTCAGTGAAACAACTCTGTTTCAAATTGGAGATCGTGATCAGTAGTAATTTGAAAGAGCTAGAGCAGGAGCTGGTAATTCGGGTTTCGTGTTGTTGTTTGTTTAAACAGAGTCCTACATTTATAGATGACTTCTGAAAGGCTGTAGAAGGGTAGAAGAGACATAACTTTCTATCTAAAAAGGAGCTTTGTCAGTTTATGAAAGAAATTGTATAGAGTATTTTCCCCTAAACTTGAAGACAATGTCCCACCTGCCTTGATTTTCTTAAAGGCAGAATAACATTAAATAGGAGAAATTATGATAATCTTTCAAAAAACAAAACAAAAAAAAATCGTTTTCAGCCTTAATTCAAACCAACCTACCTCAAAGAATTCTATCAACATGCATTAAGATTTGCTATTTCAGATCTAGCTGAACTAAACTCTGGACCTACTTTTGTTTTGTTGGTTTTTTTTTTATTTATTTATTAATAGTTCATGATAGGAAGCCATATCTGCCTGATGTATAGCATCTAAATTACTGTTCTTCTGTTCTCTTCAGATAAATACAGGGCACCGATCGGAATTGACTCTATCGAGAGCAGAGGTGGGAAATGAAAGGAGCCAAAATTTGGAAAGCAGCCCTTTCATGTCAGATCTTCTAAGCGATGTACCCTTTGCCCTGGCACCACATGTGTTAGCAGTACAGGGCACCCATAATGATGTTCCTGACCGACTGCTCACCTACAACATCAATGACAATTTATCAAGATTTTGGTACGACTTCACGCTTGAAAATTCTGTACTTTGTGAGCCATAGTGTTTTCTTGATCTTTTCTGTGTGTCAAGGGAAAAGTCTGAATGTGAAGATAAAGATTTAGTTTGAGCAGCTTAATATTTTGGGGGCCTACCACTGATACAAGATCCACTGGATCAAAAGGATTGCTATTCAGTGCTATGTTATATTCCTTAGATTTAAGTGGACTGTAACTTACTATGTTAAGTGTTCTGTTTATCTACAAAGAAATCAAGCAAAACTGTTTCAGTTCGATGCTGGCTGTTGGTATCTGCTTCTCATAGGTAGGCTGTAGACACAAACATTTCATAAAGATGAAGTCCGAGTACAACTGCTCTGCTTTGTTTTTCATTCTGGTAATAAACGCGCAGATCCTGCTATACATGTTTCTTTAGATCACCTTTGATTTTCTGCAGATAGAAGCCAGTGTTAATAGTAAAGCATGCTTCTTTGTACTACTGGACAGAGAGTTTTCCAAGAGATAAGTTTTAAAACTCAGACTTAATTCTGAGTATTGAAATAATTTGGAGTACTTGATACAATTGATTACCAGTTTAAAGGTGACCGTGGGTTGCTCCACTCTCTTCCCTGTAGATGGTATTTTTGTGCCCTCATTTTGTGCCATTCCTGTTGCCTGGAGAAGTCCTATAAGGCTGCCTGTTGGCTGCTGTTTGTTCTCACTACCACATGTGTTCCTGATTTATAAACGGATCAGCTTTTCCATTTTAACCTCTTTGCCCCCTAAAGAAGGAAATCTCAGGACACGTACTTTTAATGGTCACACCCTCCTTTTTTTAATTTGTGTGCCAGAGATACAGATGGCAATGTTTAACAACAGGAAAACATTACATTGTTTCTTATCCAGCTAAATTAGATGGCTAAGTACCTAAACATGCTTTCTCACAGACCGCTGTGTTCCTAGCTCACATGCTTACAGCATGTTTTTTCCAACTAAAACCGGAGTTGCTGTTGTATGAGCAGCAGCTCTCTGATGTAATACCATGATTTGTGTGAATAATGCTCTGTGTTGCACAAAAGATTACACTTGTTTTCTCTCTTGGGGTATTCATATTGTGCCAAATCTTAGTCAGTAATTCCATATATTTTTATGCTCTGTGGTAGCTCAAAATATATATTTTTTCAGACTTACATTCTGTAGGTATTTGAGATAAATACCATAAATGATGGAAAAATTGCATTGTGAATGTCTTAGGTTGTTACATATTCATGTTTAAGATTTAATCTTTTTTAATGTATGTATATAAGTGAATTTGTTAGTGTATGTTTAACAGTTGCGTTCATAAATGTTCTGAAATACTTGCTTCAGGGAAAGTAAGTGTACTGCATACCAATAAATAACTGTCAAATAATGTGTGACAATTAATACTTGGCTTGGCCTGTTTTCTTTTCTGTAGCAGTGACCATTGAGACTTTGTGGGAGCATGAAATTGTTTAAATTAGAAAATTTTTTCAGTGTCACTTTAAAATCAGGGTATTCAGTGAGTCTGTCAGACCTTCATCTGCTGTATTTTGTGCGTTGTGTTGGTGATGAGCAGTGGTTGGTTGGTATTGATGACACTGCTCTGAGGACACTGCTGCTGTGAGCTGAGTGCTCAGACCCTTTAGAGGGAAGAATTAATTTTACAAAGTTGCTTAGAACTGTTTTGTGTGCTGATTTTTCTAGTTAGAACATACCTGAAGCACTGTTTAATTTCCATGATTGTTTTATATTTCTCCTTTAAAAATTAACCATTTGGCATACAGAATGTTTCCATTTAAGATGTTCATCTCAAACCTGAAATGTCTCTCTAGCTCAGCTGGACTGGAAGCAGAACTGCACGATGCTGCTGAGAAGCCAACAAACTCACAATACTCATTCTTCCCTTGTCAGCTGACAGCACATAACTTTTTTTGGCATTTGTTTTTGATTAAAGCTAGATAACCCATCTAAAATAATTATATCTTGTCAGAGTCATGTTCTGCTGTGCTCGCAAGCCAATACGGTGTCCTTTTAAAAGAAAAGAAGATGCAAAAGAGCGTGAGGATGAGGTTGCATTTGCCCATGGTGAGAAATATGGTTGGTAGGTTAAGCATCTGGCCTGCACCTTGGCTGTGTTCCTTAAAGGTTAAGATTTGCACATAGCAAGAGTTCTCGTAACGAGCAGGGGTACTGGAGTGCATCTCCTCGCTGCCCTCTCTTTAGCAAGGGTTGAGGCTTTCCCTTGCTTAACATCATCCATAAAAAGTAGATTGAAGCTTAATGGTATCCAGACCACAAAGGTGAACTTCTTCCCACTGGGATAAGAAAAAAGACACTTAGACTGTTATAAATTAGTAAGATTTATGGATTTGCCTGCTAATAACATGAAGATGGTACAGAATCTCTGGAAAATGAAAGATTTCAAACAGTCTTAATTCATATAAAAGTGTATAGCACTGTAAATGCGTATCAGTCACTGTCAGCAAATGCTGAATGGTTGTCCTTCAAACATTAGGCCACCGATTTTAAAAAATGGAAGTATAAACTATTATAATATAATCAATATTGAGATCTAGGTAGTAAAATGCCCCAGCCAGTCTTTTCTATATGTTCTGTATATTAAAACAAGAACTGGAATAAAGCTGTTTGCATTGTGTTATGGGTACGTATGTAAATTGTTTAGACAGAACTGAAAGATATTTCATAGCTGATATCAGCAACATCAGAGTTAAGACAGGTTGTCAACTCCAGAGCTAATGATGAAAGCCTGAGCTATGATCCTGTATCCGGTGGAATGCTGGAAATGGGAGCTTTGCTGCTGCAATTAGTGGACACTTTACTCAGCCTTTACTCTTTTATTAAATAGTTTATTTAGGTAGAGTTTGGTTCATGGGATATTTTGAGTTTCATTTGTAGTTCTGTACATTTTCCTTGCAAGAGACGTATACTCTGCTTTGTGTGATGGCTTCCTTATGGAGCTTTCTAATAAATCAAACATAACAAGACACTTCTTATTTCCTCTGGAAAAGTAGTAAATACAGGCCTCTGGAACAGCCTAATTTTAAATGTAGAGAAAGGAGACCAAAGCTCACATGTTCAAAGGTAAATCAAAGTATAATTGCATCCAGAGCAGCTCTACGGAAGGCTGAGTGTGAGCCCATCCCTACAGACAGCTCCCTGGTGACAAACTGAGAAGTGGAACCAGACAACACTGTGCAAAGGAGGTCAGTCCAGGAGATGGTTACAGATCCCCTTTCTGTTGTTTTCTATATAGTACGACCTGAACCTTGTTACCACAGCTGGCAGTGCATGCTTGTGCGGTCATGGATGAGAGGTTTTGACCCTAGAACAAAAAAAAAAAGAGTGAAAGGCAAAGAGTATATTCACCATGCTAGTTACAGCAGCTCAAAATAATATGCAGTTTATCGCATTGTTAGCTGGAGAACCTGTCATGTCCACAAAAAGCTGAAGCAGCCTCCCTGTGTGAGACGAGCGGGCTGCTCAGAACAATAGCATGAAGCTTGTGCTTGAGAAACCGCTTTCCTCTCCTCCCCACCGCCCTTTTGTTATGACATAATCATTCATCTTGCTTTGGGTTTTCTCAACCTAGTGAGTACAGAGAGGAACCAGAACTGCAACTAACAGGGGCTAACTCCTTCCCTTCTTAGGTAACTGCAACAGTTCCTCTGATGACAAGGCGATTCCAGATTAACCAGATTTCCTTTCAAAGCCAGAATGTGTCTGCTACAGCAGCAGAGGCCGAGCCTGGCAAGTAAGTCCTTAAAATCCAAACGCAGTCTCCTTCTATGTGCCAAAGGGCACAAAAGGAAGAGGAAAGTTTAATAAGCATGTTGGATTTGCTCAGCCCATCTGCTGTGATGAATTTCCATGAACATAACGAGCTCACAAAGTTAGCCATAGGTACATCAGGCCTAATTTCTTCCCATCAATATCACATTCCTTGAAGTAGCATTGTGAATCTCCCCATTATCCACTGAGGCCATATTCTTTCTTAGATATTTCCTTCCTTTGATTCTTCTAGAGAACTGCCCCTTTCTTTTCAATATCTTTTACAGAGATGAGACTGTTTCCAGAAAATAGACCCAGCCTTCATCCTGCAAAGGGGACCCTTTTGCATACGCACTTTGTTAGCCTTCCTTCTGGCTGAATCAGAGCCACCCAAAAGAAGCAATGTAAGTATTCATTCCTACTGGAGGAGGAGAAAAGACACTACCTTGTTCCTGTTAACAGTCAGCTAATTTGGAGGCATTGCTGCCCATAAAACACAACTTGATTTTTTTATCAATTTGGAATTTCATCATTTTCAGATTCCATGAGTCTAAGAAGAAAATTCAAGGCATGGTGCCTCACTGTTTAGTTCTGAAGAGCAAATTTTAGGTTTTTGTGTTTGATATTCCCTTTGCTCTATGTTATGCCAGTGAGTAAGACTATTTTAATTCTTCAGCATGTGCTGATGAGCCTGCTGAGAAGGAATAAGATCCAAGAAGCAATAAGATCCAAAGCACTGCTTTGACTTCTGTGGATGAAGTCCTTAGGCAATTCTGTATGCAGAAGCATTTTCCTCCATGTATAAATGCTTTAAACAATTAATAAAACTTTCAAAAATAATGTTTCAAACTTTATTTTCTGAGGCACATTAGTGGCAAACTTTTGTGCTTTCATGAGGAGTGCTAAAGGTCTTGACTAAGGCTGGCTATTCTGCATGCAATTACTTTGAGGCAATTGGAAACTACTGGTTTTGTACAAATATCTACCTACTGTGAAATGGCAGAGTCCTCATATTTCCTGTATTTCTTTACATTTTTTGGAACAAAGAACACATGGTGGAATTAAATCAAACTAAAGGGGGAAAGGATGGCAAGGACATGTAAAGAAGTTTTCGTTATAGTAGCTAAAACTGGCTTTAAGGAAAATGCAGAAACTAAATGAAATGCAGATGCTAACAGTATGACAAAACTATTATATTGGTGATCCAAACTGGGAAGTAAATTGGTGTTGGTATTGTGCTTAGTGGTGTCTTTTTTTGTGTACATGCAGCACATAGCACAAAGGTCCCTAGTGTTACTGCCTCTGTTGTTTACAGGTAGCGTAATATGTAGAGTAACTACTGCGTACTTCTTTCAACATCTCAGAGCTGATATTTGTTTTCAGTCCGCAGCCTTCCAGGCTGTAGCCTTTGTAGCCTTTCTAGTCTGTATTTAACCACAGAAGGGCAATGAATATTAAAGTTTACTTTCTAATGAGACATCAGAGTTGCTCAAAGAGCATTGCTGTATCAGAGCTCAGCAGTTTGTCATATACATTCCTCCTACAGAAGCAAAACTGTGTGAGCATGCTGCATGGTTCCTACAAGAACCAGGAACTGCAGAGCTTTCAGCCTTATGCTGCCAGCTGTGGTGAGATACTGGAGAAGCTTTTTTAATTCTTGGACAAAATAGAGTATCTAGTGGTGGAAATGGATGACCCCAGAAGGATGGAACAGCTGTAGAACAGAAGAAAGAGAGGCTTTGGTTCTGCCAGCCAATTCAACTCACTTTTCCTTTCTGCAAAGATAAAATAAACTCTTGAGATCAAAGATCTCATTTACAAGGCTGTCGTCTTAAGTCAGTCAGCACATGCACTTCAATAACAGAACATAAAAGAAACTTCTCACAAGCAAACAAAAAAAAAAGATGAATATCAATTATAAACATCCCTCATCCAATTGTGTGTGGGTATCAGCTTTATGATGAGAGTAGCCACTTGTATCCAAATGTTCATCTAACTATTTCAAGGGGTTGGATCTGGGCATCCTAAATTACAGTGAAAAGAAGTTTAAAGCAGATGGGCTCAGAAAATAGGCTCAGGTGAAATGGGCCATCATGAGGAGAAAGAAACTACTTGCTTAAATGAACTGATACTGACTAGAATGGCAAAAGATCTTGGGACTTCATTCTGAGCACGGTGTCACCGCTTTTTGTGAAGAGATCTGCTGTTTGTCTGTTCTGCTCAAGAAAATCAAGCAATGTGTGGTGCTTTGGAAACTACGTTGTAATTTCCTTTTTCAGCTGTTTTTAGAAACTGCTGGTACATCTGCTTGGCTTACTCTGCTCTTAAAGACATTTTTAGGTTCCTGTAGCTCTGATTTTGACTATTATATGTTTAGATAGGGCTTTTGTCAAATACGTAATATTTGTCTTACCCACTGAGACAAAGGATATTTTTGTTGTTGTTTGACTTTAATGTCTTTTGTAGTTTGGTTAGTTCTCCTTCGGTAATCTCTCAAATAAAAAAACATTTACACTTCTCCTTCTACTTGGTAGGATGGAGTAGAACATATGCATTAAATTTATCCCAGAAAGGATTGCCAAATTTTATTTCAAATAGCATTACAGTACTTGTAGATATTTTAGATCAGTCTTACTGTAGTTATGGCTGAATTTTTATCTACAAGGTTAACATATTCTCTGTATTTTCATGTAGTTTAATTCATACTGTAGTTTAACTCATGGCTTGGGAGCAGGCAAACTGGGAGGTTGTCATATGGGCAATGGATATTGGATTAATAGAGGAATTGACAATTACTTCCTCTACATATGTCTACTGTGCAGTATGTGCATCCACTCACAATGGTAAAGTTAAAGTAACTACTTCAGAGCTGGATGTTGCCATTGGATTTTTAAATGAAAATAGTACTTAAAAAGTTCTTTGAAATACCATTCACTTCTGATATTTCAGTCTGGAGATTGGGACCCAGTAATCTGTCAGTCTCTAACAGAGTAGTCCATGTAACTCAGTAACACTTGGATTACTCTGTTTACCTTTCCCCCTGTATATATCTATCAATCTTAAACTCCTCTGACCTAGAGACAGTCTGTTCGACACTGTTTATTATGTTATTAAGATGATGAAATATGGAGTAAACAAAGAAGAGGGGAGATCCCTATCTGAGAATTTCCACCCTTGAACTTTTTGTCCCATATGCATCCAAACTGAACTTTTAGGTGCCTAATGGTCTGCAGGCTCAACCCAGGCCAGAAGGTTTGAGAGGAAAATTTTTCTCTGACACATATCTCCCCTCTATGCTTTCTTTGTGCCAGTGTGCTTAATTATAATCCCAGTCATCCTTGTTTCCATCCACACAGGAGAGAAGGGAAGGAGGAGTCTTCAGCCAACTTTAAGGTCAGAAATCGCTTCCAGTTCGGCCTCCCTTTGGCTGTTGGTGATGGGAGCCAGGAGTGACTGAACTGCCAGCCATGGCCTCAGCTCAGTGCTTGGAAATGGGCTGCATTGTCCTGCTTCTCTCCTGGTGAATTATTCCTGCCAAGATCAGGCCTGTCATTGAGAATTCATTTATTTTTTAAATAAGTATTTTGATTTGTTCAGAGTGTTTTAAGTTCTGAAAACACGGTCTGGGAAGGGTTCAGTAGAGTGTTTGTTCCAAATATACTGAAAGAGCTGTTCTGTTGTCAGCCATGGTGGGAGCAGTGGGGATCAGAGCACACAGCATTCCAGGAAAACGTCATTCTTTAAGAGCAGTTTTAGTTATGCAGTGAGCAGCTCTTCAAAGCAGAGAGGTGTATAGGAATTATAATAATTATAATGACCACTTCCTGAAATGGTTTTATTTAGAATTCTTTGTTGTAGGCAAGCACCCAGTCTTTTTTCATATGCTTCTTTCTCTAAATGTGTAGGGAGGTATCCTTGTGAGCTCACATGTCCTTCATGACACTCAGCTGCCAGTTGGTACCTGTACCTTGTCCTTATCATGGAGATATTTTAGCAGAAGTGTGTTTTAACCCCAGGTTTATTTACAGAAAGGATGGATGGGTGAATGGACGGATAGGTAGGTAGGTAGATAGATAGATAAAATGATTATTCTTCAGCTTTTCAAAAAAAAAAATTCTTTTGTCCTTCAATTCAGATATCAGATACTTCATGTGGCTGTGCTGGCTACAGTCCTGTCATTTTGCCATATCTGCTGTCAATAACTCCATTACCATATAGTCCATCTGAAGAAAAAGAAAGGATTCTGACTTTCATCATCATATTATTACTATTTTATGACAAGTGGCAATACACAGAGATGAAGGTGCATTTTCCAGGTCAGAGTCTCTGGTAGCTTCATGTGAACTATGTGCCTTTAAGAACCATTCTCTCTCCTCATAATTACTTATTGTATGAAATTGCAGTTGGCAGCAATCAGGTTAAGTATTTAAATGTTTTCCATTTAACTGAGGGGATTACATTCACATTTCCAATTTAAAATGTTGTACCATCTTAACTACAAAACCCCCTAGTGTGCTTTTAAAGTATGTTTTAGAATATTAGTACTAATTTTGCATGAAAATCTTTGATTTCATGAACACAAAATAAAACATACTATTGTATTTTTCTCACCATTTATATATACAGCTATGTTCTCCAGCAGGAACCAAATGGCTTATTGTTTTCATTGCTGCCTTCTCTTTGCTCTTCATCCTCATCCCTCTCCCAGTGATGGATTTTAAGTGCTGAATGTGGAGAAAACCATCATAATGAAAGAACTGACAAAATCTGGTCAAGAGCAGTGATCCCTCTTGGTAAGGAGACACGTCTAAACACAGTTCACATCTTTTGTCTACACTTGTCTACCTTTCTTATTTTCCTTCTTTTTTTTTTTTTCTTTTTTTTTTTCCCTTCAATTCTAAGCAGCTCAGCTATTTCCAAGACTGAAGCTCAGGGAAAAGGAATTCTGGTGACTTCTTCTTTGCAGTAGGACTAAAAATGGACAGGGAGAAAGTCTATTCATTCGTGATTGCTTTCCATGCTGCTTAACAACAAGCTGTGTGTGTGCCTGACGCTTGCCAAGCAGCCTGAATGCGACTGGTGTGCTCTCATCAACAGGGCTTGCCCTACAGCTGTAGCTCATCTCTATTTTTAGGCAACAGTGTCTCACCTTTTCTCTCCTCTGCTGAGCAGACATTCATTGTGTTGTTTTCTGGGCCTTTTTCTGTGTGTTTCAACCATCCATCTGCTTAGGGTGCTGATAGCCCCAGCAGGGCAGCAGTATAAGCCGATGTGAGGGGATCTTAGTTACAGAATCACAGGTCCATAGAATGGCTTGGGTTGGAGGGGACCTCTAAGATCATGTAGTTCCAATGCCCCTGTTGTGGGCCGGGTTGCCAACCACTAGATCAGACTGCCCAGGAATCCCTCCCATGATGGGACATCCACAGTTTCTCTGACCAGCCCGTTCATGTGTCTCACCACCCTCTGAGTGCAGAACTTCTTTCTAACAGCTAATCTAAACCTTTCCTCTTTCAAATTAAATCCATTCCCCCTTGTCCTATCACTATAATCTGTCTAAGTTTATAAGCTCCCTGCAAGTACTGGAAGATTGCAATGAGATATCCCTGGGGCCCCAGGACTGGACTGAGTACTCCAGATGGAGCCTCATAAGAGCAGAGTAGAGGGACACAATCACCTCCCTCTCCCTGCTGGCCACCCCTCCACTGATGCAGCCCAGGATACCATTGGCCTTCCAGGCTGCAAGAACATACATCTGGCTCATGTCCAGCCTTTCATCCACCAGAACCCTGCATCTCTGAGCATCCCTTCCAAAGCTCACACTCAGCAGAAGTGGGAATGCTTTCTCTTCACTTGTGAGGAGCCACAAAAATGGGATTTGTTATGGCAATTACATAAATATCATGCAGTCATTACAAAAGAGGGATTTGTTGTAATCAGTTAATTCTCGTCCTCTCAGTGCAGATCACATAACTATATTTTTGTTCTGGAATATCATTCCATCCCTTATGTTCATTCATTCTCTAGATGGACTAAAATACTCCAGTAGATTGTGGTGAAATGGCTCCTGTTTCCCTATGCTGTGCCTTCCATACTGTTGGGGAGGCAGATTTCATATTCTGTGGAAGATTTCTTAAAGTATCATTCCCAGCTGAAAGGAAAAAAAACTCATCATGGAATGAAACACAAAGCAAGTCATTGATGGGTTTGCATTACATAAAATTGTTGAATAATATCAAAAAATCATTTCCACATTTCATATCCATTTTTTAACAAAGTGGTTTTGAAAAGAAACTAGAAATATTAAAATGTGGAAATACCACAGAAACATTGAAATAAGTAGTAATAAGATGAAAATCATTTTGTTTTGTCACCCCAATATATCAGAACAGTAAAGCAGTACTTTCCACATCACAGCCTTCAGATGTATTTTTACAGTCACCACTTTATTGAGCAGCTTTATATTTCTCCTCCAAACACAGTTATCTCTACCGATCCATATCGTATTGAATGATCTGAAAATAATGTTATTAATGGGCAGGTATTCACCCACAGAATCACATTTTATTTTAGACAATAATTATAAATGGAACATGTTGCCTGGATCTCACTTGCCTTTTACAAAAGGATATAGGGGCTATAGATAATTTATAAACAAATAGTATTATATTATTGATTACTGATCTCCATGGTTACTGGGCTCCTCTGGTTTCATCTTGGCCTCTCTGTAATTAAGCATTGTTGCACATACGCTGCACTGTGAGTTAGAATAGGCTGGAAACACACAAATCATTATAACAGGCAAAGAGGGAGATTTCCTTTATTTTGCACCTTGGCACAACTGGCAAAGCCCTTTTGTATGTATGTGTGGAACTGGCTGCCCGCAAGTCGGAGCATGTGGGAATAGCTTGGGGGTCATTGGGTGAGATCTTCATTTGAGGCCATAGCATCGTTGCAGGGTTTGGGCGCTCACTGCCTGCTGTCATACTGGCACCCAAAGCACAGCTCAAAAGTCACTCTGTTCCAATGGGATTTAAAACAGTGATGAGTACTCAGGTTTGTGCTGTTCATTCTTTAAATCCATATTTTTTATTCCTTGTTGACCCAAACAATCAATGGAAGTATCTTTTCTTTCTTAAAAAGCAATGCAAAAATACGTACACGTGAAAAATTCAGAGCAAAAAAAAAAAAAAAAAAATTAAAAAAAAAAATCAACCTTTCCCTCTACCTCTGTTTTACATTGAGAGTAGTCTCAAATAGTTCTTGGAGCAATAGACTGTTCAAGTTGAAAACAAACTTTGGTGAGGCTTACCTTTTTGACAGACTTGTTTTGAATACTCTTCTGCCTCACCTCTGAGCTGACCCGAGGCAGGTTTGTCCTCTCTAGATGCCTCAACTCTGATACTGAAATACTTTAAAATGCAGATAGGAAACAATAGAGGAAGCATTTGCATCTTGAAATAACTTTTAAGAAGTCCATCTTTCAGTCTCCATGCACCGATTATTCATTTCCTTCTCCCTGTCAGACAAATTTCAGTTTCCCCGTTTCTGGGTTTGATTTCCCCCAGCTCCATCTCTGCAGAGCACTCCTCCTGCTGTTCCCCAGGCTGTGGATATCTGTGTTCCCATCTGCTGCAGAGACTCTGAGGGATATGGTCACCTTTACTGCAGCAGCCACCATGGGGCTCACTCACTGCTCCTTTTCCTTACATCTTTGTGGATACCTAATCTGTAACACACTGCTTATCGTCCTCATCAGTATCTTCAGATTCTGCAGGCTCTCTCTTCTCTTTCTAGTTTTTAAAGCCCTTGTTTGGTCAAGGAATTCTTCCCAAATAAAGCATATTGATAATATTGCTCTACTATAGGACCAGTTTCAAATACGCGGCTTTTGGCATCTAACACATCTCCAGGACTCCCAGGGGAATGGGCAGTCATAACAAGTAGCAGATATTAAAAAACAAAATGGAACTTACCAAGAGGTTTTACAGGATGCTTTTCCACGCAATCCATTTCCTAAACAAAAGGGTTTCAAAACAAAAAACATAAGACTATTACACCAAGATGCTTAGGTGCTGTTGTAGTCACAGAGGGACCATAACCAACAAAGAAATCTACTTTTAAATAACAAAGACGAGTCTATAGAAAGCAAAACATTCCGAGTATGGATTTATGGATGCTTTTGCCTAGATTAATTCCCAACGGATAAGATCAGGAGTCAGTCCAGAGCTGTACTTAGAAGACACTTTCATAAAAACCAATGGAGCAGCAATATAATTCTATCCATGTTTCTGCTCAAGTGCCTCAACCCCACATGCAAACAAACATCTAATTTCCCTAAATTTTATCATCTCCAAAAAACCCCCACAAATCTGCAAAAATAAGCAAGCCCAAACAAGCCCATCACTGAGGACTGAAAATAGGGATTTGCAAAAAGTGGTGTCTATGGAAAGTTACCATGGGCAGTATGTATTAAAAATGGTGTAAAAAAAAAAAAAAAAAAGACTTCAGGAATCAGAGAGAGAGTTTGGTCTTTACCACTTTCTAAATGAGAATAATAAATGGCAAAATCTGCAAGGCTGGATTGTATTAGAGAATTCCCATAAATTATATACTGCAGAGTTGGACATTAAACTGTTAATACAAGAAAGCTTTGGAGCATGGGTTTCCAATTTCTACTGTATGAATTTTTGTCAACACAACTTCCTGTGGTCATATGACTTATTCTGTCAGTCCTGGTCTTTTCTCCCCCAAAAATATTGAACTGAATTTTAATGTCAGGCAGAAACTCACACACTGGTGTTCTGCTGAAATGCTGCACTAGAGAGCATTTGAGTGTTTTGCTTCTGAGCATACCTTTGTGATTTCTTACCTTATTCATGCTTGTGATCGCCTCACGTTTTGTCACCAAAGATGTAGCCATGTGAGCCTTTAATTAAACATGTCAGCAGTCATGGAACAATTAAAGTAAGTCTTCATCAGAGACAATTGGTCTGCAGGGATGAGGAGTGGCACAGTAAGTATGCTGTGTGCCAGCACTTTATTTACAGAGGCCACGCTGAAAAAAAAAACAAGATCAAATCAATAGCAGTTTGCCTAAAGAAGGAGCTTTAATGCCTCATGGATTGAGACACTAAAGTCTTCTTCTTGCCTATTACTCTTAATACACAGCCACTGTCATGGGGCTTAATCAGAATTCATGGAGCCGCTAAACCAGGGGAAGATTATTGATCTTATTAAAGATGTAGGAGGACTGGTCTGAGAAGACAGGGCCTCCAGAGGAGGACTCTGCCTCATTCTGCCTGCTTGGGGCTTCACCACTGCCAGGACCCAGAGGCATTTTTCTTCTGTAGATAAGAATCTCAAAAGCCTGGGCACAACTGCCCCACACTGAGCATCTAAATCTCCTCACCTGTAGTTCTGAACATGCCTTCCTGACCTTCACTAACAGTATTTTCATTAACTTTGAGGACTAGGTTCCTTCTGCTGTTAATCCTATATGATGCCCCTGAAAACAAAGGAACAGCATAGGTGTAACTGGATGAGAATTTAAAAACTGCATATTACAAAAATGTTACTGATGGCCTAATGTGACTGAAGCAGTACTGCTAGCACACAGAGAAATAACCCAGGTGTACCTCTGTGTCCTAGTTACATGGTTTCTGTTGTTGTTTTTGTTTCTTTTAATTTCCTGTACAAGCTCTGTTTAGTGTGCAAATTGCTTGCTATATTTATGGAAAATATTGAGTGATAACAGTGGAACTAGAACAGTGCTAATGAGTTTTTGATCAGTTGCCAAACTGAAAAAATTAAACTAAAATTCGTTTAGGTTGACCCACAATAAATGTTTTCCATTTTTCTCGATGTAAACAAAATCTGAGAAAGCTGCTCAGAGAACTGTTCAGTCATGGCCTGAAGCACTGATTGATCACCTGAGGCAAGGACTGAGTCAGCCAAGGGAGCACAGGTGAAGGCAATTTACCTTGTATGACTCCTAGACCCCATTAAATGGCTGACTGGCACTAGGGAAGGTTCTCTCTGTTTGGAGTTTTCTACTGCAATCCTAAGATGCAGGTAAGCATTTCATTTTTGATTGTCTCTTTCTACCACGATAATCTTTCTAACTATAAAATCTGTAAGATACTGTTTTAGCTATGCTACTCTGCTAACTGTACATCTGTTAATTGTACAGCTGCAATTTTTCCATTGGATGGGAAGTTAGATGTCTTACTTATGGGCTTGGCACAGAAGTCACAAAAACCTGGAGTCATGGGTTGCTGCTGCTGAGCAGCTGCATAGTCATCAGTTAGTAAGATACAAGAATCTGGGGTAAATTCCTCTCCAGCCCATGGAGGAACTAGAGGAGTTTTGGAAAGCTTCCCCAGCCTTGGTGGACAGGATGGAGACAGTGCATACAGTAGTGTCCATACAAAACAATAAACATTGGCTCCAACCCATTGCCTGTGCTGATCTTGTGGCTTCCCAAGGCTCCTCCCAGCCTTCCTCTGTGAGGCTCTGGGCGGTGACTGATGGCACACCAGTACCAGGGCTGGTGAGCCCATCCAGGAGAAACATAGCAATTAGAAGGTGAATTTAGATATTAAATTAAAAATCTTAATTCCTACAGTTCCATGAAGAGGGCAGTCTTGAATACACATCTCTCATCTTCTACATCAATCAAGTGCCAAGTACTGCTGCCTTTCCTTTTCACCTTCCAGCTTCCTCTATCTGAGGGAAAAGGTCAGAAGAAACTTGGGCAGATCTGCTCCAGATTAAACCTGATTAACTAAACCCGGTTGTTCTGATAATTACTGCAGTTATCTAAAGCATTCACCCAGATTTGAGCTGAATGTCGCAGCAATGTTCTTGCAGCACACCTGTGCAGGCAGGATCTTCAGGCTACGCTGGAATTCGTTTTATCTTTCTAGAGCAGGTGAAAATTAAATCTTAAAACCAGAAAAGAGTAACATGAGTTTCTTGGCAACAACCAGTCTTTGGATAATAGGTGACATGCAGTTTCCCTCACTGATGTCAAAACTAGTGCCAGATGTGGGAAAGACATTTTGGGTTCATTCCCATTGCTGAGCTGCTAGGTGTGAGGAAGGGTCTGTGGGTTCTGGTCTTTGCACAAAGGGTCCCTTTTGCTGCATGGCACTCCATCATGCTCCTTCCTTTCATGGACATAACTGCTGCTGCAGTGTGCCAGTGATGTTTGTCTTAGAAACCATGGCTCAGCTGAGCTGTTCAGTCCCACTGTGCCATTCAGGTAGTTGCACAGTTCATCTACTACTTGTGCACTTTGTACAAACCTAGATAGGTTTTCTGAAAATTCTATTATGTGGTTACTACATTCTCTCTGAAGGCATATGAATTTGTAACGGTGTAGTTTTATAATAAATTTACTTCTACAGATTCAGGTTTTCTTGTTCTGTTGAATCCTTTAATTAAAGAGCACCTAGGAAAGCTGGAATGTCAGCAGATGATGTTTGGAGCTGCTGCTGCTGTGTGCTCACGAGTATGCTGCAGAACTCAAGAGACAATGGTGGGTTTCAGACAAGCCTAAATGTCTTCTAACTACTTGTTCTGTACTTTAATTTATGCTTCTTTTTGAACATGTTAAATTTTAGTTTATACGTAGGCTCAGTCTTGTGCTTTTGTACCAAGTGTGCAAGCAGCTGAGGCAAATGATGCACTCACTACAAGCTATAATTTAGAGGCAGGTGGGAAGTGCTCGAAATGCGTGTATCTTTGTAAGTTATTCCTAAAATGCTATTATTACCTGCAGTCTCTTTAGTTTCTGAACTAAATGTCCTTTCCTCCTTCCTAAGCCTTTTATCTGCTTTGGGGGGGGGGAAGGAAGAAGAAGAAAAAAAAAAAACAACAAAAAAAAACCCACTAATGGAGAGAGGATCTGTTTCAGATCTGGATTTTTGGGAAGATTTAGCAGCCATTCATCTGCAGATGACCATTTTCAGTGAATTGTGGCTATACTTTCAAAAATCAAAGATGGGTAATGCAGAAGAGACACCAGCAAAGAACAAGCTACTGATTTTCCACTTTTTCTTAACTGCAGGAACATTCATGTTTACTGTTTAGCCTAGTGCTGAGATCAGAGGATCCAAATGGTTGTGCTAGTGCGCGTTACAGCTTCTGGATAAATTACTTAAAATGTTATTGTGAAAGCTAAACTGATGTGACCCTTGTTCTCATCAATCTTATATTTAATCATTATATAGTGGCTTGTGTAGAAGGTTCTTATACTGCTATCCTTGATACAAAGATAGCACCAATTAAAATTCTGCACTTGCATTTAATAGTGTGATATTTTAGTGTTGTTGAGCATTAGTGAGCCTATCTGTATGCAAAATGGCTATAAAACGTTGAAATTTAAATTTATAAACATAGATAGGAAATTGTAAATGAGAATTCTCTTTCAAGTGGTTAACTTTCCAAATGAGGAAAAGTTGTTATACCTGGTAACTTGCATGGATGGAATATTCCAGCTTTTGGAAACATAGTGTAGATAAACTGAGCTTGTACATCTCTTCTACTCCCATGTGCCTGATCACTGGCACTGCAAAAGTTAAGCTGCAAGAATTTTGATTTATACACATGCAAGAATAATAAAGCAGATCTACAAATGATGTTTAAATACCCACTATGGGCTATCTATCAGATTGATATCAAGAAATAGTAGAAAAGCCTGGGAGCTGGGAAAACAACAAGAGCAGAAGTAGACTTCTACATGCATAAAACACGGTAATAAGAATTCTGTTCTTTTAAATACTTGTGTTATCTGTTAATGTGTACCATGGGGTAAGATTTTTGAAAGCTGCCATCAACTTCACACCTCTGCCATCATCTTATCTGTGTTACCAGTTCTCATTTTTCAGGAGAGGATCTAAGCAACAAATTTGTGTTCTTTTTTCCTTTCATCCATTCCCCCACTTTTCCCTGTCTTGACAGCTCTTACCTTGTTTTCATTTGACTCCTCCTCTGTATCAGTAACAGAATATTTTTCTATTTGCGGTTTTCCCTTGTTCTTCACTTATGTTTGTGGTGATCCCAGCATACATAGAAAGATGTCTGATCCTTCCATATTTTTGAAATACACTTAATTTCATTTTGCTTTGTGATTATTTTTTTTTTGTCTTCCCCTTGAATGTAACTTCTCAAATAGAATAATGCACTGCCTGCAGCAATTACCTCAGATGGCTTCTTGCCAACTTTACCTTTTCTCAAGTTGTCTTCAGTTTCTTCTATGTATGCTCCGCTCAGCTGTCCCGAGGTCACTATTAATGATGTGAGCAAATCTCAGGACCTCTTGCCTGCAGCATTATTGATCCTACTGTAACTCTGAAATCCTGTCCTGTCTTAGCAGAATCTTTGCTTGTTTTCTTTTCCAAATCATTGCCAGTTCTTTAATCTTTCCTTCAGCAATGGATCTCCAGCCAAGCTTTCTCTTTCAAAAAAAAATCTCACCAGGTTCTATTTTACCTCCATTCACCTATTTGTGCATTTTTACAGGTGGTTTCTTCTGATTACATCAACTCAACTGTCACTTTCTACAATACAAATTCTTGCTTTTCATTACACACACCTGGTTCCCCTTGAGACTGAAATGTTGAAGTCAAGATGACCTTCCTGAATTCTTGCTATGATTTTATCAGCCTATTTTTGTATTCTTTCCTGGCATTCCTCTCTCCCGTGACTCTGAATGCAAATCAGAGCCATACAAATTTGGGCCATCCATTGGGCACCTGTTTATAACCTTATCTTGTATTTCACGATGCAGTTCTTTGTTCTGAGCTGGCTATGGCATTTTCAGTTGTCCATGCATCCTCTCAGAAAGTGCTGTCATTCACTTTTTTCAGGTTTTCTTCTTGCAAACTATACTCAAAACAAACTGTAAAAAAACAAAACAAAACAAACTACTTAGCTTTCCTTCAATGTTATCTCAAATCCGACTACTTTTATGAAGCGTTCAGGAAAACAAGAATTGATATTGTCCTGGGACAATTTCAGTGGGGTATACATTATTTAAGTAACTTGTAGCTTTATAAATATATTTTATGCTACATTTTGCCTATAGAAATCTAGTCTATACTAAATATATATTCAACTTCATTCTTGTTTCCTTCTTTTTTTTTTACTTCAGTTTCTCTTATAAATATTATAACCTCCTTTGCTTTAAGAATTGTGCTTTTGGGTGTGTACAACCATCACAGAACCCTGTAATACAACATACTAATTACTATTTTTTTTAGCTATACTCACAAGACATCACTGAGATTTCCCAAAACACCTAATCTTCTCAGACACCTGTAGCAGCATGCACAAGACTCCGCACTAAGTGATGCAGTGCTAAAAAGTGAATTAAACTCAAACGTGATAATTTGAGGCATTAACATACTGTGGCATGCCAGCTCATCTCATTACATTGAAATAATATCAAAATATAGTGAGAAAAGAAAACGTGTGCAGTATTGCATAGTTTGGTCTAGTCAATCCGATCAGATGTTCACCCTGATTCTGAAGATATTGAAACAGACAGATTCACACTGCTGCCAGCTAGAGCTCTGTGTAGCAGGAGAGTAAGAGGATATGGAGGGGCACTTAAGTTCTGTGTGCATACGGTGCCAGACATAATAGTGTCATGATTAATCACTTGGTCATCCAGCTGCTATGACAGTAAACAGGAAAAAGAGTTCAAGAAGGCTGTGGAATATTTTGAAATTAGTTTCTTAAAGGTGTGACAATCCCAGCCAGGTCACGCCAGAATCAGCTTGTTCTAATTTTGTGTAAAACCAGTAACACAAGCCCACTGAATTGCATAATTTATAAATCACTTCAAGAGAGTTTGGTGTGAAAGGTGATATGAAAGTGGAGGTTGTTAACCACTGCTGCAGCTGGCTGAGTGTCTTGTTTATTCTCTAGCCATATTCTGCGTCAGAAGCTTGTACCACAACTAATTAGCCATAATGCTTTATAATTGTATAAACAGAATATATAATGGATCTGTATGATATATAATTAATTTTGCCCTTAAGGAAAGCTTTTGGAAGTCAAACCATGAGCTCTTTGAGAATTGCCTCTTTATGCTCTCGCTGACAAGGCATATATCCCTGCTGGCAGAGCTCAGGGAACCTTCCAGAAAACAATTTCATTAGGCATGACCAGGTGTGTTTTTTTTTTTTTTTTTTTTTTTGCAGGAGTGAGTGCTTGCAGCCACAACTCTGACACTGAGGTGGCTGCAGCTGTGGCTGTGCCTGCCTTTGTGCAGCCAGCAGTGAGAAGTGGGGCTTTTGTGCAGTGGTCAGTTTATTTAAAAAAAAAAAAAAAAAAGCTAACCTGCTGTTGTCATAGAGGTGCTACTTATTTAGGCGTGTGTTTTGTTGTCCTTATTTTTTATTAGATTATTTTTGTGTGTGTGTGCATATGTAGTAAATTCCAGGTTTAACTCCATTACTGCTATTGCAAATACTACCTCAGAAACCCAAACAAATATTTTTTTTCCTGGATTATGATGCATAAGTAAGAACAACCCAGCATAGTTGGAAGAATCACTGCCCTGATAGATTTGCTTATCTTTGCCACTGGAGGAAAAAAAAAAGACACAAAAGACTTCAGGAGTGCTGTTGGATCAGACCTGATCTCGTCTTAGATGAGGGCCAGTTTCCTTATAGGACAAAGCAGGCAGCATCCATCTCTAAGACGTGTTCAAGCAGAGCAAAGTACCTTGTCACGTAGATGTGGGGACCAGGGCTGTGTGAAGACCAGGCTGCAGCTGGCAACAGTATTCTATCAGAGCTGAGCTAGTCTGCTGAGAGATTTCATCAGTCCTTGTGTTCAGCCAAAGCTTCTCATTGCGAGATGCTGATCAGAGGCAGCAGCCATGCAAGCAGCCCAAGGTGGGGAACTCCCATCCACCTGGTACTCTGCCGACATTCTGATCAGAGACAGCTTCACATCACACTCCATAGGAATGATAATCACACCCTTCCTGAAGCCTGACATGCCATGGGCAGGGTTATCTTTGCATGGCTTTCTAGATCCTTCTCACTGATAAAGTTTCTGTACCTGAGAAGTATTTGGCAGAGCTGTCCTCATGCACACAAACAGGAGAGTTGACTCTTAACCTCAGACGCTTGGGATGGGAGTAGTCTTTGTCAGTTTGCATGCCCTCCAAAGCAACTCATCAGGTCATTTACGTTCCCCTTTCCCTGGGGAGCTTTGAGGTGGATTTATTAATTGGGTTCCAAATCTTTTGAGGTAGCTGTTTTTGAGGTAACAAGATTTTTCTTCTTGCTTTCCCACCCACATCCATGTCTGAATTTAGAGCTGCCTTCCGTTCCTTTGGGAGCTAGGAGTCACAGAATAATTTTTTTTCCTTCTCTCTTCCAAAATTAAGAGAGATAGCTTCTGTCTTCTCATGTAATCAACTTCATTTCTTACTCCCTTTCTCTGCACTTCATATGATGAATTATCACTTACCACTCTTCACACAGATACATTTGTTGTTTACCATTACCTCTCACATACCAGAGACACTTCATTTGCTGGAAAAGCCAAAGCTGTAACTCAGTGGTGTAAGAGAAGATCTTCCCCTTGAGATATTTCATGCTGGGCTTACAATCACTGAACAATTACATCAGACGTTTCAGTTTCTGCATGATGACAGGGATTTCAACTGCTAAACTGAATGTAGTGGTTACGTTCCCACCAGTGTCACAGTGCTTACACTGTATCTCAAGTATCGGGGACCTTATGTGTGCCTACCTGGCTGGCCAGCCCAAGTTTGCACATGACAATCCTGGATGGAACTTCTGAAAGTAATATGTGGGCTTTTTGTCATTTAAAGCTATGAAGAATCTGAAGGAAATACCTAGATGCACATCACTGGGACAGCCCTGATTTCTCGAAGGAAAAAGCCCTCTTTCCGGGCAAATAACACGTATAAATAGATTTACCAATTAATGCTTTTATTTCCAAGAACTCATAAAATCTCAGATTACTCTTGAGAGTAATAAATATTTCAATAATGCTGTTCTTGATTACAGGCAAGAGTGTAACAGCTCTGACTGGCAGTGATTTCATAATTATGTTTGATTACAGGCATGTTCCTATTGTACTGATGCAGAGGGGTTATTTGTTTCCTTCTATCAGTGTCCTGGATTCCACTGGAGATGAAGAGCACACTGTGTCAGCATGCACGGCTTACAAATCTACTCTCCTCAGAGCCTTGTCACTAAGGCACAGCTATTAATAGCTGGGCCAGCAAAACTTTACAGAATTATGATTAAAGCTCCATGTAATTACATCAGTGGACGTCACTTTCTAAAGGAATCCTGAATTTGAGCAACTCTTGAGGGCTCTGTCTTGCATTAAAGTTTTACTTCACAGTATGAGAGCTAAAGTTACTCATATCTTTACCTTGTTGCCATTACAACAAGAATCAGCATGACAAATTAGAAATAAAGAAAAACTAAATCCATAATATTGTCCCCACTTCCTACTACTACAGAGCTGAAAAAAGGAAAAGCTCTATTAAGCCAATTAGCCCTCTCTCTGTCAACGAGCAACATCAACAGAAAAATCATGCCTTGCAATTTATTCTCTGGTGCTTTGTTTATTTGGAATTAAATGACTCATGGAATATGGTTTCCACCTCTCCCCTAGGGAGATTATTCCAGCTGCTGAAACTTAGTAGCAGTTCCCTTTCTTTTGTCTCACTTTTAATGATCCCTAAGTTTTTCATTCTATTTTAGGTTGGGATGAAAAAGCTACAAGGGAAATTCATCTCCCCAAGCCTGCTTTTATAAGCAGTTAAGGCTGTGACAGAAACACATAAACCCAAGGAAACGTGCAGTCAAAAAAAACCCACATCGTTTGTTTCACTGAACGATGCCATCTCAGTGGCACATGTATGTTTCCTTGTTTTTACAGGTTGTTCCTGAGTGTTATGTAATTGTGCATTTATTGTATGTAAATTAGCATTTGGCTAATTGTTAAAGCTTGTTTTATAGCTTTTATGTCACACCAACAACCCGCATTTACAATTAAGTATTTGCTCCGCAGGCAAACACATTGCTTTCCTAGAATTATTATTTACAGCATTTTGTCTCAGTGCTCTGACTCTGTTCTGACCCCATAACCTGTTGTATGCACAGAATATCTCAAAATGGAACATATTTATTAAAGGTACGTATCCTGTGGAAATGCAAAATCTATTTTAAAAGAAAAGGTTGTGATACATTTTATTCTTACTCTTCTTACCAGACTGCAGTATCTACTTGACAAGAGAATATTTTCCTGCTTTGAAGATGTAGTGATAGCATCTTCATTTGCCAGCTGTGGTTTTGCAGTATACTGTGTCACTTCATGGCATTCCACCTGGCTGTAAAGGAATGGGAAGGAGCTTTCCAAAGAAAATTCTGTGCTGCTTGTTGTGCCCTTGCAGAAAGATGGTGGTGAACAAGGCTTCATTGGTGAGAAAATGAAAGGAGGATAAATAGACAGGTAGAAGAAAGAGGGCAGAGCTGCAGGCCAGAGGCGGCCCAGCTTCTCATGGTGTACAAGTCTGACATTCTTGACTTGTGCATTACGTGTACCAATGGACAGAAAAAAAGCCTTAAAAATAAACCAGGAAGAAGGATTGGTGATTTTAGCTGTGAGTTGAATGTCAGCCTTTGTGTTAAACTAAATGCTCAAGGAATACATAATTCAGAATTCCCCAGTGGTTGTCCTGTTTTCCTGTAGATGAGAAGAGGATGCAGCCAGCAGGTCTGATTCCAGATGAGATAAAATGTTGTTGTAACAAAAATAATGGTTAATGAGCACGTTCTCATTTAAGTGAGTTATCCACTACCACAAAGAAAAAAAAAAGAAAAAAGGGAAAAAAAAAAGCTTCTGGCAGACAGGAAGGGAAAGCATTACCCAAAATGGTTTTCGATATTCTTAAGGAAAAATCTTATGGTTCTTATTTGCTAGTTTTTTGGTTTCTGCATTATGCAATCCTCACTCACAGCAAAACTCTAATGTGCTGAATGAAACACAGTAACAAATAGCATTTGACTAAACAGACAGCACCGTAATACCTGTTTGTTGAAATCTGGTATGAAACTTAATTCTAAAATATTCTAATTTGTGAGTATGCATAAGTACTAATTTGACTCAGTATAAATACTCCATAAGTATTTAGGATAGACATGAATCAAGACTATAAAGAAAGGAAAACTACCACTTGTCCAAGGTTTGGCTCTAAATGGGACAATGAGCAATACAATGAGATTCTGCTGCTGATCTTCTGGAATGCATGGCTCCATAGAGCACCAACTCCCTGGCCCTCCTACCCCATTCCAAAACATTTTCTTTTTCTTTTTTTTTTCTTTTTCTTTTTTCTGTATCTTGTTCCATTTCTCATTGCCTCCCATCTCACCCAGACTTCTCAGTGCCAACCTCTTCTCTGCTGAGTGTCAATGAAAATAGCAGCGAGACTAAGAGCTTTGTATCAGCAGTCCTGCAGAATTCAAGGACACAACTGCAGCACGTCCCAAAAGGCCAACAGACAGAGAGTGCTCAGGTGGTTGGAGATCAGATATGTGCCATTGAACATTGTGCAGCTGTGAGGAGACGAGACGTGCTTGCTAAGACAATCTCCAAAGTTCAGCTGTGAAAAAAATCATACAAACAAATTCCATATGTTTTGCTTTTTCAAATAACTGGCTTGCTCTAGTTCGAGGAATCTTTTTAAGGCAAAACAAGCCAAAAGACAAACTAACACCCACAGCCTGAGATAGACTTTTTCTAGGAAAACTTGCAACTCATGGTTTAGCAGCACCAGAAGCTTCATCCCCTTCCTGCCTAAGGAGCCTCAAGTGCAACTTCTTGGAGACAAAGTTTCATCACTGAAGGGCTGCACCTTGCCTTGTTCTAGTACTCAGCCCCTGCTGATTTTACCTCCAGACTGCCACTTGGATATAAACACTTCATCTTATTATTTTTCTCATTCCAAATGCAATTATCCCAAATGTATGCTCACTAGAAATAACTCAGTTGTAGTGAATGGATCAGAAGATATGCAAAAACAAATGCACAATTTTTCATTGCTATTTTGTGTTAGACATTGTGTGAAAACCTCAGAGGCAGTCAGGAAGGACTTGTTTCTAAGTCGAGTGGGCAATGGCAACAAAGAAAATGTAGACAGAGGAAGATAAAAGAGATATAAAAGAGATGAAGCTATCAGGCTAATAGAGCACAGTATTGATGTTCTCAGGCCCAGGTAAGTGCCTCAAAACAAAAGATACATCCAGACTTCAAGAGTTTTTCCTCTTTAAAAACTTCAGGTAGGAGCAAACTAACAAGGATTAGGAATGCATAGTGCCTAATGACTGCCCAAACCTCTTTGGTTTCCATGGCTCATGGCACTTCAGTAAGTCTATTTCTGCCCTAGAGAGATGAACCCATTAATTGATAACAGTAGGATACACGTGTGCAGCTCTGCTCCATACTTGCCTGCAGCTGCCCCGATCTTTGAGTTTGCTCCCTTGCTTCCATGCTCTTGCTTTAATGTATAATTTCCACTGCATTCAGGATGCCTCTCCCAACCACGCTAAGAATGCCCGCGACTCCCAAAAGGCTTTAAATTTCTGAACTTCCCATTATCTCCAGTGTGAACTCCCTAAGCACATGGAGATGTGAAGCAAGAAACACTTCTTATGTAGCTTTTGAAAAGCTGTCCCAAGATATTTAAGGCAAATGTGGATTTTTGAAAAATACGTAGACTCCAATAGGAGCTCCGTTTTTACTCCACTCTCCCTGTTATATCTTCCCCTGAATGTTACAGAGCAATGGTTTTCCCTGGGGGAAGTACTCTGAAACCTATATCAAACACTTAATGGAAAATATCAGCACTTGGCACCTCACTTTAAAATAAGGAAGAACATATCCTTCATCTTCTCTGGCCTACATGTGACAAATGTTTCCTGGAAGAAAGGTGCGATGCTGTTTTATTATTTATGCTAATTCCAGCTAAGGCTTTGACAAAAAGGAAAATAACTTCTTGGGGGCAACGTCTACTCTGTATAGCTGTTGATGGGTTTGGTAAATTTGGCTGGAAGTGCCCCTAGCAGACCAGCCTTTGAAGGCTGTGTTCACTTAACTTGGACTGTAAGGTCACAGTGTAGTCCTTGGTGTCTGGAAAGGAAGAAATACCAATATTTTACAGTGCTCTGTCCAATCATTGTGGGAAAAGGTATGGTTTTGTTCTATTTCTTGTGGGTTTTTCCTTTTGTCATAGATTTAGCTTGTATTTATGCATCAATTCTTCCTGTTCTTCTGTGTCCTATTTGTTTTGATAGGGAAGGACATAATGGAATTATGATGAGGGGCCTGGAGCATCTCCCTTATGAGGAAAGCCTGAGAGACTTGAGACTATTCAGCCTGGAGGAGCTTGAGAGGGGATCTTATCAATGCTTATAAATATCTAAAGGGTGCGTATCAAATGGATGGAGCCAGGCTCTTTCAATGGTGCCAAGTGACAGGACAATGGGCACAAACTGGAACATGGGAGGTTCCATCTGATCATGAGAAGAACTTCTTTGAGGGTGACAGACCACTGGAACAGGCTGCCTAGAGAGGCTGTGAGGTCTGCTTCTCTGGAAATACTCAAATTTAACCTGCACACTTTCCTCTGTTACCTACCTTAGGGAACCTGCGTTAGCAGGACAGTTTCCAGAGGTCCCTTCCAACCTTTAAGATTCTGTAATTCTGTGATTTGCAGGAGTTGTGGAATAGTGTCTAAATACCGTATAAATTTTAAACTCTTTCACTAGTTCATCTTTGCCTTAATCTAATGTAATTCTGAGCACTGGTAATAACTGCAGTGTATCAATCTTTGCCCTGCACAGGCAAAGATGTGCCTTTTCTCAGCTTTTCTCAGATCCTAAATGGTTTTTAGTCTCTACAAGACATTACTGTATCAGCAGTGTTATCTGGCAAAACTAAAAACATAGGAAAGTGTGCTTACTATTTAAAATACTCCAGGACTGGTCTGTGCAGACTACTACTATGGAAGAATGGCTTCTACAGCCATTTTGATGCCAGTGCAGTGAAGTAGAAAAAACAAACTAGATAGACTTCATAAGCTGTGATTAAGCACAGTGCTAAATCCTCAGGGAAAAAAAAAGTCTCTACAATGCAGTTACAGAAGCAAATTTGGCTCGTGTTCGCAGAAGAAAAGATGAGACTAATGGAAAAATATACGGTTGCTGACTTTTCTTAAAATTAATTTATACAAGTGGCTCTGCTGCCTGAGCACACGTTCGTGTGGATGTGAGGTGTATTATTCCTACCCTTTTTGTAACATAACCGTGGTGACTGCATCACATGATGCTAGTGCAAACAAAGTCACATTAACAGCCCATGAATAGATGCATTTTCCTAGAATACAGTTTCGCATTGGGACTATCGACTAGTTCCTGGGCTACCAGAGGATAAGGATAGGTACAGACAGCTTTGGGAGCATGGGGTAAGGGGAGAAACCATCAGAGCAGTAGAAGATAATTGTGTTTATCATATAATTGAAAAGGGTACAAAGGATATAGTTAATTCTGTGAGACTACTGCTTCGTTACTGTATCAGACAGTAAGAACATAACTTTTAAACATCACTCATTCTATTTCTACCTCTTCTCTATGTCTTTTTTGCTTTTAAAACCTGCATTTTGAATCTGAGAAGCCAGCACATTGAGCTGACCTCCCCCAAGAAGGAAGATTTGCTCCTTTATTCCTCTTACAAAACCTACTCACATCAAATTCAACTGCTCTTGATGGATTCGACTCATCTCCCTAATCTGATTTCTAACTATTAAGTTACTCGCCCCTATTTTCTTTCTGTCCCACTCTCTTGTGTTACCAATTCATCTAGTGGGAGCTCTTTCTCCCACAACAGAAGCACTTCTCTCAATGCCACTGCAAAACTTTATTTCCCCCTTGACTTTCTCTGAAAAGCATTTTTTTACATAAATTAAAAAAAAAAAAAAACACTCATCAATTTCATATCAATTTCATAGTAATCTACACGCAGTGACGACACTACGTTGAATTAGAGTTTGAAGAAGATCTTCTGGCAAAAAGAAAACCTTTGCACGCGCTTGATGGTCACACGCGATTGGTGTGGGCGTGCTGGAGGCCATCTTTACAGCCACCTCACGCCTCGCGGGGCGGCAGGGACGGAAAGGGCTTCGCAGGGGCAGAGCGCCCCTTGCTCTGACTGAAAAGCCGAACAGATGGGCCTAGACAACCCCTCCGTCCACCAGCCGCCCCCTCGACCCCTCCGCAGGGCCACCGCTTCCCACCCGCCCCACAGAGGGCCCGCCCCGCCTCCTAGCAGGGCCCGCCTCCCTCAGCGCCGCCACATCCCATTTCCCGCATCCCGCCCTCCCTCCGTGACGCCCCGCCCTCCTCTGCGCATCGCCGCCCATCGATTGGCTGAGAGCGGAGAGTGACGGCAGCGCTGAGCAATAGAGTCAGCGCTGGCGCGGCGGCACCGCCCAGGGGGCGTGACCGCCGCCCGCCCCTACCCGTCGCGGCCGGGCGTCGGGGCTGCGCGCTGCCATTCGGCGCTGGGGCGGCGCGGGCGGCGGATGGTGCAGCGGCGGCTCCCGGTCGCTGGCGGGGGACGGAAGCTGGAGCCGGCCGCGAACGCCTCACCTTCCCCCGGCCCTCCCGTCCCGCCGCCTCCGCGCGCTCTCGTCGCGCCCCGCCGCCGTCCACTGTGAGCCGGCGGCGCCGTACGATGTGAGCGGCCGCGGGACTCGGCAGCGCCCCCGGTGCCCACGACGCTGGGGCGGGCAGCGATGGCCGGAGCCTGGCGTGGGAGCAGCCGCCGATAAGAAGCGCCGGGGGCAGCCGGGCGGCGGCGCGGAGACTCCCCGGGGCCGGGAAGCGCCGCTCCCGTCCCGTCCCGCCCCCTCCCTCCTCTCCTCCCCCGCGGCCGGTGCATGCGGGGCGCCGGGGGCAGCGCTCGGCTCCTTCCCCCGCCGGAGAGCGTGAGCCGCTCGGGGCCGCGCCCCCCGCCATGTCCTCGTCGTCCAGCTCCTCGCAGACCCCCCCGTCCCACCACCAGCCCCCGCCGCAGAGGATGAGGCGCGGCGCCGCCGGGTCCCCCACCGCCGGTGGCGGCGCGGCCGGGGGCCCCGGCAACGGGGGCGGCGCGGCGGGGAGCAGCCGCCTGCTGCAGCCCATCCGAGCCACCGTCCCCTACCAGCTCCTGCGGGGCAACCAGCACAGCCCGACCCGCTCCCCCTCCGCCTCGGTGGGCAGCAACACCGGGCCGGGAGGGGGGCGAGGCGGCAGCCCGCCGCCCCCCAGCGCCACGCCGCCGTTGTCGGCGGGAGGCGGCGCGGCCGAGGCGAGCAGGGTGAAGGGCCGGCAGCGTCGCTCGCCGGACAGCGGCGGCAGCAGGAGGAGCAGCTCACCTGAGAGACGCAGCCCCAGCTCCCCCGTGTACAGAGGTAACGCACCGAGAAGGACGAAGCCCGCTTCCTACCCCGGGGTGGGGGGGGAGAGGGGGTGCCTTCGGTTCGCCCTTAATGTCCGTCCCCCGGGGAGAGGGCAGAGAACGCACCTCGTCCCGCTGGGGGCCGTCCCCTCGGAGCCGCCCCCTGGAGCGGGGGTGGGGGTTGGTTGTGTGGGGGTGCCGGAGCTGAGCCCTGCTGCAGGTGTAGTGCTGCGTGCGGGCTGCCGGTGGGTCCGAGCTGTCCCAGCCGAGTTGTTGGATGTGTGTTGAAACCAAACGTCGAGCGCGCTGCCCTTCTGCGCGGCTCTGTTTCTCAAGTATTTCCTTTTATTTAGCTTTCTCTGCGGGTTGAAATCACGTAATGTTTTCAAACGCGGGCTCCGCAGTAAGAAGGAAATTCCCATATTGAAGCGCTTAAAAGCAAATAGCACCGTCTGTCTGTCTCCTCGTGATACTCAATACTGTATCTTGGAGGCTGTGGGAGCCCCAGCCCCGTAGCCCGAATGGGCCTGTAAAAGTTTAAAATGTTGAATTGGCTGCTAGTAAGTGCGGCTTAACCTGTGTCAGGTTGTCTGCTGATGTGCTGAACGCGTTAAAGTGGCAGTGGCCATCTTACCTCCCCCTGCCAGTCCCTCGGCAGCTGAATGAGGCTGCACTGAGCAGCCCCGCCGTGCTATCGGGTATCACGCATCGCCTCTTCTTGGCTCAGCACCCCCCGCTTCTGCTCTCCCTTCCTCCAGCCTCGCTGCGTGCCGTTTCTGTGACAAACTGCGGTCTGTAGTGGTTGCCGACGTGTTTTGTAGCTGCGGGATCTGTTATTTTCTCGCCAGCCCTCCCCCCTTTCAGCCTTAGATGTGTAGTAAATCCCTACAATCCGTAGTAGTTGTAACTGAGGCAAATCAACGTGACCGGGGATGGTCGTAAGGCACGGGCAGCGTTTTGCGAAGGAGCAAGATGTCACTGCCACCTATGTGCGGAGTTAATCTGCAGTGTAGTGTCTGTGCTTGGGCAGATGGCCGAATTTGTTGTTAACATTGAAACAGAATTACTTTGTAACTTCTGCATGAATGTATGATCTTCCTGAGAAGTTTTTGCATGCTTCAAGATGGAGCTGCTCTTCAGTGCTGTTGCTTCATTCAAGCTCTAATTAAGATTTTCAAGATCATATTTTCCCTACTGCATGAAGCTCTAAATGTAGATTTCCTTTTCTCCTCCCTTTTCAACGCTTAGAAAATACTAACAGGAAACAACAAAACCAAAAAACGCAGTGCACATGGATACTGCTAACACTGAAGCTGATGATGAATGCTGTAAATAATTACGAGAGCCTGGTGCAAAACATTGTAGTGGTGCAGTGTGTGAAGGACTGCACATACTCTGTGTTGAGAAGAATGTGGACAGTTACCTGCAAGCAAGGAAAAATGCTGCAAAGCTGTGAAGTATTTCATTATTACGCATGGATTTTTTTTGTCTGAGGGGGAACTTTAATTTTAGAAAGTGGTTTTAGTCTTCATCTGTGGGCTATTTTGCCCTTAATAAATTGGGCTATAAATTACTGCTGAATGACTTTTCCGTCATTAAACTTGTTGGAGCTTGCCTCTTGGTGAGCCACGCTAGCAGCACACGCAACCTGATGCAGTGAGAGTGCAGCGTAGGAAATCATAGATGGTCCATCAAGAAATCCACCCTGCTATCTGTATGCGCTGTGAGGAGTTTGGACCCCCCTCCTCCAGGTCCAGCCAGCTGCTGCTGCAGAAGCTGACATCCTCCAGCAAATCCTGAATGAATGAATGAAAACAACGTGATCGCCCTAATAATGACCGCAGTCACACACGTCATCAGCTTTATTTTTACAGAAATACAAGCACCATTTTCTAGCAGGTTAGGGCAGCAAGATACACTATTTCTTCAGCCTTTCAAATTAAAAAAAGAATACTGCCCTCCTTCACCCCCTCAAACCTAGAGCTGTTTTACACAATTTGGAATATTATTCTGTGCTGTGGGCCAGAGTTTTGGTCTTTGTTCCCTTGCTTATTCCCATCATTCTAATGCATGATGTCTAGATTCTGAAAATGATGTTTGTAATGTGTACGGTGGTAGTACTATATAGAAAATTGATTGGTGAACTGAAGGACTGCTGCAGTAATAATGGAGGGCTTGAAAAAATGCCTGTTTTCAAACACAGGCCATCTTGCTGCAGCTTGTTAAACAATGTGCTACTCCAGCTATTTATAGTTGTGATCAGTGTACAGGTCTTGGGGAAGCTACTTGGTTGAGGCTTTTTTTTTTTGTCTCTTTTTAAAAACATTTCCCACTGCTGTGCAGTGGTGTAAGCTTGGGCTGTAGGTATAATCCTGTTGTTTTTCTCAGCAGTGCGAGAGATCTGTTTGTCTTTGGCTCTGCAGTCTGATTTAGACTGTTCCACAAACGTGCTTGTGCTGGAGGCTGCTTGTGGTTCTGATGGATAGATGTTTTTCTCTTCTGAAGACACCTGCTCCTTCCCTACCTCATTCCAGCAGGTCTTGAACTGGATACATCCTATTTTGTTGTAAATATTTTGGTGATTTGTCAGAGGTTCTTTTTTTTTTGCAAATGATCTATGAAAACACTCCAGCTTTGAGCCTCTACAAGTCAGTGCAACTTCCATTGCAGGCATTGACATCACTACTACTCCATGAATTAAAGTAGCACGCTGCCTCTCCTCTTATCGTCGTGCTCCCTTTTCTTCCTTCCTGAGGTGCCACAGATGTTTTTGTTCTGTAGCAAAATATTGTGTTTATTTGGTATTTTCTTTAAGCAAATTTCAGGTTTTTGTAGTTCCTAAGAAATGGTTGCTGTCAGTGTTTGGTTAGTGTTGTTCATGAATGGATGAGAAATCATGAATGCTGTATGCTAATTTCAAGATGCTGAAGAAGCAGGAAAAAGGGGCAAAAAAACTTACCATAGGATAAGTCTGCAATGTGTGAGTCTATTCCTTCCCTTTTTAAAAATACACCTTGTTATTCCTTTCTCATAGACATTTATAGCCTATATTCATATTTTAGAGCTGGCAACTTAAAAAATGGTTGAATGTGACAACATATGGTTTTCTTAGAAGGAATCTATGTAATTATCTGATGGCATAAATGTAACAGTAACAGAATGTGAAGCTGTGTGTTTTATCACAAAGGACAACTCAATAATAAGGCAAAAAAAAGAAAAACCCCTTTTGAGATGATCAGACAAAATGTATTACTTGTAAACATGTAGTCCTAGTTGCAAGTTGTATTCATACCTGGATAAAATCTGTAGATTCTGATGTTATGTAAAGCAGTTTGTGTAAATGTAAGGGAGTGTGTTTCCTGTGTAGTTTGTCTTTTACACGGTATGTGATGTTTTGCGTACAAGGAATGTATAAGTGATTTCTGTACGGTTTGATCTCAATATTGTTTTCATCAAATGCTTTGATTTATTTAGTGGTAACCATGGTGATACATGAGAAAAATACTGACACAGAATACTTTAATGTACTCAGCTTACACAGCTTGTATCAAACTGTTTTTCCATAGGAGATTTTTAAAGCAGAGGTTAGTTTTAAGGATGTGTGAAAAATACTTTAGTTTGGCTGTTAAGGGTTCCTAATATCTTTTACTTATCAGAATAGCTCCTGATCAGTTGCAAGCATTAGTCAAAAAATTTAAAAAAAAAATATGCAGAGCAACTGCATAACCCAGATCTTAGTAATTAGTACATGGATTAGTTGTTATGCTATTAGGTAAGACTGTTGGAGTGAGGAACAGGACAGGCAATATTGCTGATCTGTAGACTTGTAAGGGATATCAGTGTTTAAAAATAAAAAATTCAGACTTCAAAAGGCAGAACTGTTTTGATATCCTGGATTAAAGCCATCCAATATTTTTGGCATCGTAAGCATTTATACTGGAGATCAAGATGATCTTTCCTTTATTCCTAACAAATGTAGGTAAGGAAGTAATTTTTGTGATGCTTCCTATTTCCTGATGCCTGAATAATAGCAGTGTTCCCGTAATTGAATGGCCAAAGCAGTTTTGCTCCAGATTTGGTTGTGTCTCTTCCCAAAATAACTCTTGCTGGAATATAAGATGGTGCTATAGAAGACAACAGTTAAATTCAAACCAGTTGTTTTAAAGTTGAGGACTTTTATTGTTATGTGTTCTAATATCATCACTTCAAATAAGAACAGTTATGAGATGTCCTTAAGCATAAGGCAGAGTAGCTGTTTGTGTTTCAGGTCAAGACAGCTGCAGGAAAGAGAAAATGGAGAAGTGTTTTCTTCGTTGAATTTACATACTACTGTAGCAAGGCATTAGTTATTAAGAACTCTCCCCCCACACAAATGAATTTTGAAGAGGCAAATATATATATGATGCTTAATTCTTATTCTTTGGGAACAAGCAAATATTAGTGCCTGTAACTGCAGTTACCATTAGCATATTAACCCTGTGGCTAATGGGAAAATTTGGTTCCTGAAAATTACTGTTCCCATTTTTTTCCTTTTCTTTTGCAGGAAGGTAGTGGGGTAAATGGAGACTATCTTAAAATTCAGGTAGCGTGGATCGAAAGAATCTATGGTAGAACCATGAGAACATCACTGGTGTTTGCTAAATATGGACTTGCAGATGAGTTGTTGAGCTTTGCTGTACTGCTGAAATTGATAAGAAAGAGGTAGTTACTCTGAAGTGGGATTTAGACAGCTATTCTAGGTATAAGTGTGAAAAGTAACTGATGCAGTAATTTTGAAATCTTTGTTCAATTCAAAGTTGAAAGAGATAGCTGTAACGATGTGAGACTTATTGGAAATAAAATGTGCTTCTTGATGCTTCAGTTGGTTAATATTAAAATTTTTTATGGTACTTTATCGAGTAATTATTTTTATCTGAAGAAGGTTATAGTTTTTCTTCATAGTGAAAAATGAAAGATCCTATTTAAGCCAGTTGGCCATGTCCTTTGTAGAGAAAAGCATTGTCAACACTTGATGCAATAGCTGGTTCTCCCTGGCCTTAGTATACATTCATCAAAATTAATATACTAGAGTTCAATGTGTTGAGTAGTATTTTTTTTTAAGTACCTTTTACTGGTGAAAAACAGGACCTATTGTGAAGATATGTAACTGGAAAATTGGCCTCTAGACTTGAGATAGTTAATTGTGTTAATGGTGATCATTTTGTTTTAATGTTAATATTTAAATGTGTCAAGTTTACTTTCTTTCAATACTGTCTCCAGTGTGATCCTATAGCGCATTAACAATGGCCCAAGGCATTTTTAGGCAAGTAAAATAGTATTTGTATCTCATCATTAGAAGGACTACATCCCCAGCAACTCACAAACCTAAGATTATTCCTTCCTTCCTTTTTCTCAGCATTTTCATGAGAGATTACAGTGAAGGAACATGAAGGTACTTAAATCCTTTATATGCTATATACTTCTCTCTAAAAATTAGTTTGGTCTTCAGTTGTGCTTTATTTTTTCCTTAATGATGTGACTGAAGTTCACCATTGGCTTGGTTTATTTTACCAGTTGTATTATTTTTGAATCAGGAATTAAACTTTCAAGCTTGAAAATGGCTGACAGGTACTGAAAGGTATCACAGTTTGACACTCTTGCACTATGGGTATCACATGAAGTATCATGGTAGTATGTAATGCTAATCCTTCTGAATAGCAAGTCAGTCTCCAGTTCTTTTCTGAAGCTGGGATCCTATCCATGAATTACTTGTTCATGGTTGAAACTGAAATACATGCTCTCTTGGGAGTCTGTTCCTTCTCTCCCAGTTATGCAAGTACGATCTTTAGATCAGAACTCTTAAGCCATGGGAGTCCAATCTTTTGGCTTGATTGTGCTGCATTGAGTGAGGAGGAATTGTCCTGGTCTGTATATAAAATACGTAGTTGATGTATACAAGTAAGAATACTTTTAAAAAATATCTTTTATTAAGGCATTAAATAAAAAGATAAGAAACCCATAAAACTGGTGAGATATTTGATATTTTTGTGAAGCGTATACAACAGTCTGGTTTGATGGAAGTGGTTGCGTTTCTTCAGGAGTTCTCAAGATGCTTGCCAGGGATTCGTGGCCTGACAGTACGATAGTACGCTTCCTGTGCTTCCTATGTGAAAGCAGTTGTTCACAACCAGTGATGACATGAATAAGGTGTGATTGTGAAGTGGGGAGTATTTTTCTCTGTTAAGATAGGTCTTATAGCAGTCTAACAAAGAGTCGTAATCAAATTTTTCTTTTGGTTGAATGTCTGATTGTAAATCTTTACATTCAGTTTGAAAATTTGCAAATAATGTATTTGTCCAGTGAAAATGGAGCTGGAAATATATGAAAGAATTAATGTTTTTTTTGGCAATCTTGAAACCTGTTCTCAAATTTGATCCTCAGCATGCCATCTTCACCTACCCTACTCAGCTGGTATCTGTACTGCTGCTTATTAGCCACAACTGAGTCTTACCAAAATACTGATTGTCACATTTTAAAAATGGATTAACTTTCTTGGGCTGGAAGAAAACTAGATGTGAGTGCCTTTCCTCCAGCACTCGCTGTTTTCCACACAAACAATTTGTAAATAGGGATTAACCAAACCTATTAGTCTTGGTCTGATGGAGGATGGTTGTGGTTAAAAATTTTCGTTTCTTATGGTAGTGGATCTCTTAAGTGGCTTTTGTATTAGATATTGCTGCTTTGGAGGCAATAGGTGCTTCCTAGTAGCTCATTAAAATGTTACAAGTTTGAGTTTTGAAACTTTAATGACAGATTTTTCTTAAATAGTGTATTGGTTAGATCTTACTTAATGTTGCATGTGCCCTAAAAATAAACAGTGACATAATTGTTTAAAGGGTTTAGCTTTCTCTACTATTATTGTTAAATTGAGGACTAGCTATTGGAAATTGATTTTATTCTCTGAATCCATATAAATAGATAGTTAACAGCACTGTTTTTTTATGTGCAGTTTGTTTTGTACAACCTGAAACTAGTTTTTCCCAAATTATGCATCTTATTTCTTCTTTAGGAAGAATGCTTTTTATTTTGCTCAGTAAAGTGGTGACTAAGAACATTATGTTAGCAGTTCTGTCATGACTTCCTACTTATCTGAAGCCTACCATAGGATTGTCCTCTTCTCACTGTCTTCCACAATGGTTCTAGTTTAGACTGTACTTCAGGTGTCCTGTTCCTTGAACTCTATAAGTCACCTGTTTGAACAAGGGTGGCTTCATCCTTCTTTCCCACATTCTCACACCAGGCATTCAGTAAGGAGATTAGTTGTAGGCATATTGCTGAATGTAGTAACACTCCTTGCTTGACTGATCATTTTAAAGTTGCTGGCATTCTTACTATGAACTTGAAAATCATTTCACCAGCTACATAGATTTAACACTTTATTTTAAGTAAGTATAAGTCTGTTTTTTGAAATTGTTTTCAGTCATGGTAACCACTTGATTGGCAAATGATTAAATTGTTTTTGCCTTAGTCTGTGGACAGTGTACCAAGGCATTTGCAGGATAATGCCAACAGGATATTTTGAGTATATCGGGTTGTGTGTGGCTGTGTAGTTCTTGTGCAGATAAACAGTCTTCCTGATAATATGATAATGGCATTTGATAAGAGAAAGTACAGTGTGGGCTTTATCCCTCATGTGAGGCTTGGGATACCAGGAGCACACCATGCTTTTGCTTGGTGGTTCTGGTTCAGCAGATGGTCGCTAGTCAACTCTGTTGATTCAGCACTGGTCTGCAGAAACTTGCCCATAATTGCAAACCTTGCTTCTTCTGAAGATAATGTGTCAGCCATTGGCTGTCTGTGAATAGTATAAGTGCGGATAAATGCCTGAGGCTGTGAAAGTACAGGTTCCAGGGGCAGTGGTACAACTACTTTCCATTTTTTAACCCATACTGGATCAGAAATGTTGCTTTAACATTTTGCATTTTGTTGCTAGAATTCAGACACCAAGACGAGGTGCCAGTGAGTGGTTCTGCAAGAATTGCGGGTGTGTGCTATAGTCTCAGCTACACTGCTTCCAAGCATCATGGCAGAGCTCAGCTGATGGTTTTTTTTTTTTTTTTGGAGTCTGAAGTGCTGGAAATTATGTTGCATAGCCTTTTGGATTTTGCAGTGTTGAGTGTATATCTTTGTATCCAGTATGTCAGGTATCATTCAGAGTGTTTCTGTTATGTAGGATATCCTAACTTTGTTTTTCAAGCAGTGGGGTGCTTGACTTGTTCACTGAAAATTAAATCTAGACTTAAACTGAGTGTCCTGGAGCAGACTTTGTACAGAGACTAAAAATATCAGCTAACTGCTTAAGAATGCAGAATAAAACTTTGATTTACACAGAAGTTGGGACTGCCAGGTTATGGAAGAAGTGGATTTGGGCATTACTATAGAAACAGAAGAATTTGTATTTTCAAACCAAGTTGTGTACTGAAGGATGCAGTCCTTGCATTGTTTGTGATACTCGTTTTAATATGGTTGTATACCTCTATTGTAATTACTTCTAGGGATGGAATTAGCCTATTATGATTATTCTGTGGAGTCTTGTGATTTTATTTAGTGATGCTTCTTATGTTTTATGTAGAGTTGGAGGAAGTGGAGATATCTTTTGCAAAAATGATTAAAAACAAAAGCCTCTAAGACAGTATTTATGGAGTCTGGCAACTCAGAACGTGGGTGAACAGAAGCAGTGGATACACTGGTGCTGTCTGTACTGTAGATGTTAGAGGTTAGTTTTTTACAGTTAGACCTTCTTTAGTTGTTCAAATTTACATGCATATACAGCAAAACAAAATCCTGCAAAAAGTAAATGATGTATGAGGCTGGAGTAAAGTTTCAGATTTCCAAAGAAAATACTTTGATAAATTCCACTGAACATTGTTGCTCTGAATTTGGAGAGAATCTGTTTTAATGAAAAATATTAAATCTATTGGAATCTTTAAAACATCAGTAAAAGTTGAGGAGCTGTTCTGATTGCATGGACATTCATCTCAAAAACATTGATAGGAGTTTGTGGAGAACCTGAAAGAAACAGTGCAAGGAACTTGAGGTAACACGTCACATTGCTGATCAAAATCTTAACTGAGGATAGTAAAACCCAAACAGAATTGGTCTCTGTGCTTAAAGACCAAAACTGGAAACTGTATTTGGAGCTATTCTGTAGCAAGAAAAGAAGAGCTGAATGATGATCCACGGTGGGTTTATTGGAACTGTGTATTTGGAGTTAGAAATTACCTTGGTTGTGATGCAGGTTATAGATTTTAATCAATTAAGTGGTTTCTTTTAGAACATTCTAGAAAAACCTGCTCAGGCTTTTATATTTACCTGTGACTTTATAAAGCAGTGTTATTTGAATAGGAAGTGGTATTATTTGTATCAATGAGAGGAGAGCTGATATATAGTTATATTTTTAAATCGTGGAAAAATATGAAATCCAGTTGTAAATTATTGAGATCTACTGGTCTAAATTCTGCTTTATGTCCAACATCAGAGCAATATCTGAGGGACAGTGGAAAGCAGTGGGAAACATTGAATTGCAAAATGAGTTTTCCAAACTGTGTTGTGTTCACCCTGTAGTTTTTGTAGGAGAAATTATTTTCTGCACAGGAAATAGATCTTAATCTGTTTAGGCAAATTACAGAGATAGGGTGATGAAACTATAGATGAATTTTGAGAGATTTAATTAGCACGCAGGTTATGCAGCAAAAGTTGAAGGGCCTTGGGAATCAAAGTAACAGAAACAATGTGAGATTTGAAAGTCTAAAATGTGTGTTTATGTATGTAAGGTAACATTTGATTCCCCTTTGTGGTGTTGGAAAATGGAGGGTGGAGTTGGGTGATGGTGGGATCTCTGGCTGCCAGCATGAAGTGACTGAAGAAGTACTGGGCACAGGTTGAGTCTTGCAGGGTGAACAACCTGCTGAGACACTGTCTGAGGTGCTGCACATGTTTTGGAGCTCTGTGCATTAATCTGGTTTTACTTTTCTATTTTTCAGTACTTTTTAGAAGGAAAATATTATTCTTGCTTAATGTAAATATCTCTAGCTAGGAAAGTGCTTTCTGCCTGTGGTTAGTGGTGATGAGGATGATAACAGTGAGAACAATTTTGTGCATTTTCATTGTGACAATGGTGATAAGTGCCTTTTAACTTTTTACAGTGTTTTTTTCAACTCAGGATAACGTCTGGCTGCATTTTGAAAGAAAGTGGAATTAAACATACAAAATTACAAAACCCTCACCTTCCCAAAACATTTCATTAAATTAAGTACCATAAAAAAAAAAATCCCCTCAGAATAATCCAGTTTATTCAACAAAGGTTGTTTTATCTTCAGTTTCTGAATTAATGCCATATGTTTATAATTTCATTCAAGATCTTAATTTTTAGTACACCAGAAGTAGAAAGAACAGCTTTAGTGCTCTTTTTTTGGCTCCCAGTAATTTATTTCTCAGTATTGGATATGTTTATCATTAGCTGATGTAAATTAACTAAAATGAAGAAAATATTCTCCCTTTACCTGCAGAAGAGACCAGTGGCTAATGGTTTTGTGCTTTCTTAGTGTTTAGCTACTGAGCTCTACTCAATTTTGCTTTCACTTCCAAAAGTAGGAATATGTTTGAAATAGCATCATTTAATAAAATCAGGTAAGTTTAGGTCTTTGCATAGTATTTACATCTGAAATGATACCCTTAAAATGCATTCTAAAAATCTGGAACATATAAAAATGAGGGTTTTAATTTACTTTTCAGTGTCCTATTAGAATGTAAATGCATAGGTTACATCTGTTGAACAAAGCAGGCCTTTGTGATCTTAAATGCTTAGTCACTTTATACAGGTCCTATACATGCCAGCTTTAATCTTTGTGAGAAGAATAACTTGGCTTTAGAGGGCTAAAACTTTCTTCCTTATAGTTTGTTTACTTTTCTTACTCAGATTAGAGCTTTCTTTCTATGCTTGATCTCTAGGGATAATGTTGATTTTTAAATAGAGTTTTGCTCTGAACGGAATCTGACTTAGGAAAAATACACATAAGTCATGTTTTGTTTGACCTGTAGTTAGGTGCAGTAGGGACATGAGGTAGAGACTACATCTGAGCACTGTGCCTTCCTGTGCAAACATATGGAAGGAGTTGTACGGTCTTGAGGTGTCATGCATAAAGCCTTTGTGATGGGGAGGTGCTTTGACCTACATGTTGGATTTAGTGACTGATCAGAACATGTATTGCCTTTCTAGGCTCCTTAGTCATGGCTGCAGAAGATAACTCAAATAGTTGATTCCGAATAGTCTTACTGTGGGTGTTTGTCTACAATTTTCCTTTGAAAGGGCAAGCTATTTTTGTTTGTTCTTCATTATAAGCTACCTCTTATATTGATATACTTGCTGTTTCATGCAGTTCAGTTTGAATTCTCCTAAACCTCATGATCTACAAAAGGCATTGACTTAACTACTAAGCTGTGAAGTGCTATATGTGGAAGAAGGGCTCCATAATTTTTACATATTCTGAAAAATCCATGATGTAGAAAGCACATTGCTCATGGACCTGCAACCCTCCTGTCTGGCTTGGCCATGCTCACGCTCTGTCACAGCTTCCTCTGTCAGCTTGGCCCTTGAGCTGCTGGATTACTTTGAATGGCAGCTATGAGACCTGTGGACTGCATTTGGCTTGGTTGTTGGAGACTGGAGTAGGTCATGATGCTGTTCTGTACCTCCTTTTTTTGGTCAGTTCAGTGTTATGAGTGATGAGGAGAAACTGGAGTTAATTGTATCTGTCTATTTAGAGCAGTTATTTCATAATGTCATCTCCACTCATTTTTAGTCATCTAGTCTCAGCTTCTAAAAATGGAAACTTCAGAACAGTCAAATCAAAAAAACAATGTGGTGTGCGTAATACAGATAGGGAGCTGAAATTATAGTATTGTTTCTAATGGATCAGAGTAACTTGAAATGACTCTTGTCATATTCCCTTAGAAGCAAAACACTATAGTGCATTTTGAATGTTAAAAAAAACAACTATTTTGCTTTGTTTTAAGCTGGTAAAGTGATCAAACTGTTTAAATTATAGGAGGAATACTGTAATAATGCAAAAATTATATTTAATGCATTCCAGCTGCATACTAGGGTGTTTTTTGAGTTGCTATATAAAATCCTATTTTTGGTTATTTTGAATGAACCACATGTGGCAAACAGCGTGCTCATTGTTGTTCTGCACCTCTCTGAGCTGCTAATACAGTAGGTCAGCAAGGCTGCAGATTTGCTCAGGAACAAGTCTGTCAGTCACTGGCAATTGGGAAATGTCTTTTGAGCTTACAGATCTATCCTGTGGAGTAAAATTTCTGGGTACCCCAAATCTCTCACTAATCCTCTTCTTGAGAGATTTTTGGCTCCAGTTACAAGAGAAAAGCTTTCCTGAGAAGGAAGATAAAATGGTGTTTGTTTTTTTTTTTGAGCAGCTTCTAATTCCCTGTTATTCAGTCTTTTCCCCTCACAATGCCAATAGAGACAAATTCTGAAAATAAATACGCATTGGTTTGTCCATCTACCTGCATAATCAGAATGGGAAGTGCCATTGAATGTATGTTAGGAGTCAGTACGGTATCAATATATACTCAAACAACCAAACAACAAGCTGAAAAAACCTAACCAGGCCATTGCTCCTCTTCTATCTGAATGTCTACTTCTGTAGTACCCAGTAGATCAGTTTGAAATAAAGGAAGAACAAATGTGTGGAAAAGGTGTAGCAGAAGAGGGGGATTTGGAGTAGAAATGTTTTGAGTAGTCATGAGTAATATTGGCTACTGTCATCACGTGACCTGAGTGTTGGGCTGCCATTCTCAGTAGTTAGTGTGGGTCACCATTCCTATTTCCATTTTTAGGTTACAATTTCTATTCCTGTGCTGTGTTCCTGCGTACTTCATTATTTAAAAAGTGCCAAACACAGGCAATTCTGAATTACTGATATTGCAAATTGCTGTAAGCTTGTTGTCTCCAGTAGGAATGTCCCAGATGTGGCTCATTCTCCTTTGTGTTATGGTTTCTGGTGTAAACATCTCCTTCTATCCAGACTAATAGAACTTTATCTTTGGGGCTTTTGAAAGAAGTGCATCACATCACTCCAAGTGAGTCAAGAGTCTTGCAGGCCTTGTTAAGTGTATTTGGACAAATTCTGTGGAAGTTAGCATTGATTTCCTAGGAAAAATCTTGCCAACAAATTTCAAACTTGAAACTCATTTCATTAGTGGCCCTGAAGGTGAACCAGCAGGTTCTGTAGAGCATCAGTAACTAAACTGAAGAGAAAAAAAAAACATCATGAAACTGTCACACCTGTAATGTGGAAATTTGCAGTGTTACTTCTTGGTATCATAACTGGGCTGGTCATTGAAGTTACAGGTGAGCTTTGAAGAAAAGATTAGCCTTTTGATGGAAGACTTGCAGTCAGGTGACATTGGTAATGAGATGACAATACTTCTGGTTTTAGGGATGAATGAGTTTTATTTTTAATTCATGTTTTTCATTCTACTTGAGAGGAATCTATCATCTGATAAGTTCTCAAGATATTTTTAGTGTTTTGGAGCTGGATATATCCATGCCAAGATGCGAGTGGAAGGGCTTTGGCCAAATTTGAGCTGTGTCTGCTAGATACTAAGAGACATGGGAAGAAAAGATGCTGGTAAGTGAGCTTTGGATTTAGCTGAAGCAGTTTTCAGGACGGTACTGATACTGGCTTTCAGTCTTGCTCCTTTTCTGCAGGTAATTTGCTTTATTGCATGCATGGCAGAGCACATTATTTAAGCCAAAACAGGCTGTGATCGTGGCTTGAAATTATGTGCAGGTTAGCTGCCTCTGTGTTAGGTAGGGAGGCAATCTCTCCATTTTAGAGCAGTAGCAGATGGTTTTATTTGAACCCTACATCCTTTTTGAAAGAACTGTCATGTGTTAGTTGTACTGAATTACGTTTTGCTGGCAGAGAAGTGGAAACCTTTTTTCAGTCGTTCTAGGTGATATAGTTAGAATTCTTTTGGCTGTTGATACAGCATGCAGAACCATAATTTCACGCAGCTTGTGTTAGCTGATTCCTGCTGGGAGGTATGATCACTCGGAATTTTACCAGCTGTAGTATTCAAGTGGGCCCTTGTGTCATTTTATGTAAAATCAAGAAAGGTCTAGCAAAAGCCCTTAAATACATACCATTAAAACTTGTGGCATATTTTACAGAATGCATGAGGTATTTTGCCTTCCTATAAGTGTATGTCTTGCTTTTGTTATTTGTAGCTTATTTTTTCAAGTGACATGATACTGAAGTACTGTATTCCTAAGGTTATTTGTTCTTGAGGCAGCTCTTTTTGAGATGAAGCATCTCACATCACTGAAAAAGAAAACAAAATTGTTCTGACTTCCTACTATTGTAGTGAAATCTGTTCATACACCGAGTGCTGTTAGATGTGGTATAGTTTGAAACATGAGTAATTTTTGAAACTAGTGAATATTGCTCAAGCCAGTTAATAGCTGCAGCCCTGTTGTTCCTCCTGGCTCCCCTGTGGTTGTTTCTGCCCCATATGTTCTGTCAACTCTTCCTCTAATGGTGAAAACTATGTATTTATGACTTTTTTTTTGCATAGGTTTTAATTTTCATTGTATTTAACTCAGTTTATCACTGTCCTATGGGTTCATGCATCTCCTTGTACCATCTAAGGTGTATATGGAAGGAGCAGACAGCACTTGAGTTGGCATTACATTAGTGGTAGCTTTGTTTTATTGGTTTATTCAGCTGAAAAACTGTCCTCAATTTATTTCCTGTGATTCAATAAATACTGAAAAGTGGTAGGTGCTTAAAAGACTTGGAGTTTCATTTGCTTAGCTTTAGGGCTTTACAAAGTGTTCTGCAGTTCACCTCCAAGATTGCCATGGAAAAAAAATATAGTGGCTTTTGGTGGTGCTACTTTCTGTTCCTTTCGTAATGGAATTCTGTGGGCTCCCAATGTAAGGCTTACTGTTGCCTTTCCTTTGGCTGTAGAACAAGGCATAGACCTCAGTTAATGCTCTGACTGTATGTGGTTTAGGCTTATACTTTCTTGTATTAGTGCAAGTCATACCCTAATCATTGTGTTAATGCTATGAAGAGCATTGGTGATGGAGTCTGCCTTTTGACGCCTAGGCAGTGTAACAAGAGAAAATGCATTTGGAGATTCCTGACCTTGTTTGGCCTCAAATAAGTGTACAAACAAGTGTTGTTGTCAAGTTCTGAGCAGCAAACAGGATTTTGATGGGTCAGATCATTGCAGAGCATGTGACTGCTTTGAAAGTAGTTGCACTTGCAAACCTCCTTCAGTGGGGGTGAACAAGATAGACAGTAGCTGTAATGTAGGGCTTAGACTGGCTTATGTAAAGTCTAGAAAATGAGTGTATGAAGTAATTTTGCCTAAAGGACAAAACAAGATGATCCAGAGAGCTTGCCATAAAATTCTGATGTGGGAAGGAACAATCTCATGAATCACTGTACTTTTTGCTTTACAAATGAAATGTAGAAGTGTTCCATGATCTAAGTGTCCAGGGGGAGGAATACAAGACTGTAGGCACTGTGATGAGTGAAGGCAAACATAGTAGCTGCCTTGACCTGAGCAATGTCAGGGCAAAATACAACCACAGGTTTCTAGCTTGCTTAGGCCTGTTTGAGATATTGTAAACAATATGGGATGCAATACATGAAAACAAGAAATCCAGTGTGTGTTTTCTTGAGGATCATCCTTCTTGTCAGGGTTTGTATTTTAGTGTTGGTACAGCTAAGCAAGCTGACTTGAATAAAAAAGCATAACAAAGTATCAGTTCAGGCTTTTATTTATTCAAGATGTCTGGCTTTCCTGAATTGCATCACCACCATGTTTGTTTGTTTTCTTTGATGAAAATGTATCACACAGGTGGACTTGTTCTTTGCTGGTACAAACACATTGTGGTGTTTTTTGTAACTAAGTTTTACCTACCTTCTGTATTTTTTTTTCCTCCTTTGTCTGATGTTATCTGAGTTGACGTAATAGCATTCTTCTTGGCTTAGCATTTAGATAAATGCTTCTGATACGTTCTTGCCATTGACTGTTAAGCTAGCTTTTAACATTTCATGTCAAATGTAGCCTGACTTTTAATTTTGTTCTGGTTTTCCACAGTGGACAGGCCAAAATCCCAGCAAATCAGAACTTCTGGTACCATAAGGCGAACTTCTTCTTTGGACACAATTACAGGACCTTACCTCACAGGACAGTGGCCACGTGATCCACACGTACACTACCCTTCATGTATGAAAGATAAATCTACTCAGGTAAAAACATAAAGCAATACAGTGGAGATGTTTCATGTAATTGATATCTTTCTGCTAATGCTTTTTTTCACTTGATCTGGAATCTTAGCACACTCACAAAGGAGTGTGGATTCACTTAATTTTATTATAAAGCCCTCTAAATAGGGTTCAGTAGTGTTGTCCTGATTAATGTCAGTTCAGTAACATGCTACGCAACTGATAGTTAATATTGTTATGCATTTAGTGGACAGTGCTGTTGGGAAGAGTTACCTGTTGAAGCCAGGCATCAGAGTGAGTCTTACACAGACTATAAAGGGAAAACTACTGAGGCTCTGTATGTCCCAGTTCTCCCGGATCCTTCTCAGGGCTCTGTCCTTGGTAGGATCTGCTAGCAGTTGGGCTGCTGTGGCATTTGTAATGTTCCATCACTCTTTGGCTGAAAGTTAAATATTCTTGTTTGCCCAGCTTCTGGTCACATTGGCCTTGTTTTCCAGAATGTTCATCACCATCAAGCAAGTTAATAAATAATTCTGAAAACTCAAATCCGTAATAAAGAAGTCATGCATTTTTTTTCATAGCATTGCTGGGGTATGAAGCAAGTCTTCTCAATTTCAGTATTCTAAACTAAACTGTTGAAAAATAGAAGGAACTATGTCTTTGATTGTATTTCTAATTTAGGGGCCATGTACTGACTGTTATGTCAGTTGTCTGTGCTGTGATTCTGGTCCACTGTTACCAGTGGTGTCCCGCATGGAACTATCAATATATTTTCCTATCATCTTAACTTCTGTGTATAATTCTGTTAAACCACTAAGACTTTTCTTCATGGAAGCATATGTTGTAACAATGCATATAATATCTTTAAAATATCAAGGATTTTTTGGTCATAACTTCACCTGTAGATGTATAGTTTTTTTCATTAATCTTCTGTTTCCAGTGATTTACAGAAAATAGAAATAAACTTGTTCTAAAAATACTTGAGCTCCATGCGTTTGGCAGTAAAATTACTTTCCTAGCAAGCTGAAAATAAGTGGTGAGGTTATTTGACCTACTGGCTGCCACCTTTGTTCTCCTTCAGAAGCAAAGCTTAGTGAGGGTCAAAAAATATTTTGTCTTTATGGCAAATGAAACAGAGGAAAGGCAGTACTATGGTTTCTACAAGGTGAAGGATTACTTCAAAGGAATTAACATGGGGAAATTTACTTGGTTTGGATTTGTATGGGTGTTGTCTTATTCAAATATGTGTATATAAAAGCAAAGCAATTAGCAGTTTTTAAGTTGGGTTGGGAAAGTGTGCATCTAACTAATGAGGAGTGCACAGACACAAAATGGAATAAGCATAGTGATTGACACAGCAGCTTCCAAGCTTTTGCAAGTAAGATGTTCAATAGGAAGGCTTTTAAAGGAAATTACCGAGTTATGTTTTGGTTTTGTTTTCGACCGAACTCTGTGGTTTGAAGCCTATCTAGTTTCAAGAACCAAGGATGAGTTCCTAGTTCTTGATAGAATGTATATGTGACAAATTAACACCCTGCTCTTTGCATGAGTACCAGCACAGGTACTTTCACTATGTTGTGTTTCTTGGCTAAGAAACAGTTCAGAGCAAGGGAGTCCATATAGTTTTCAGTAGCTGAAAATAATTACACTTGGTGGTTTATCAGAGTGGAGGATGATAAGAAACAATAAAAAGATAATGAAAATCAATAAAATCAATTTTTTTTGTATGTGTTTTTCATTGGAAAATAAATTACTCACTTTTACTGATCTCTTTCAGTACAACTTAGGTTGTAGGTGGAATAATGATTTCTCATTCAAGGGTACTTATTTTCCTTAATCAAACATTAACTTTAGATCTAGATTTTGTGCAGTTCTGTGAAGATGGTGATTATTCCTTAGAATTTCTGTAGTTAAAAATTGTAATAATAAAAAGGTGGTGTTCTGGTCATTGTTGCTTAGGTGAACCCTTAATGAGTCTTACTGTAAGTTCTTTGAATCTGCATATTTCAGAAATGGAGATAAACTTACTGCTATGCTATGTTATTGTACACAGTGACATACCTTGTATATCCTTGTGTACCCTTCCTGAATTCCTCTGCTTTCCTACCTCCTCCTTTTTAGTAAAGTTTGAGTTTTCAATTAAGAGAATTTAAAATTCAACTAGCTTCCTTCTGTGTTTCTTCTGTCTGGTCAGAAACACTGACTGAGCAATTTTGTATACTTCTTCTTTGTGCTATACATGTAACAATTTCTGCCAGCTTTGAGCAATAATTCTATGTTGAAATGGTTATGCCTAACCTCAGAATTGTCAGAAACAGTTGGATAATCATCATAGTTTATTAATGTAATTACTTGGCACTAACTAAATCGTTGAAAGCATTTTTTATAAAATGAAAAAGAGAGATTTGGGATAAAAATATTTTCAATGACATCAGCATCATATATTGCCAGTTAAAATGAATCTATCTAATCTTTCTTGATCTGAATAACAAAAAAATAACAAATGTCCAAGTGGTATATGAATCAGTGATTCCTCCTCCATTTTAACTGGGTTCCAAGATGCTTGGATATGCCTTTTTTCATTGTATATGGCAATTAAGTATTAAACAAATAGTGAAGAAAAGTTTGCAAAATGCATTTCAGGATTTTTGTTGAACTATTCTCTAATCTAAAGAATAATGCAGAGTTACTAAGCTGAAATGCTTGGCTAAAATGTTTTTTCAGCTTCCATGTAGATCAAGACTTACCGTTCTTTAATCACCTGTATGATGTTTTGTTTCCTTTTGAGTAGAGATTCTGTTGCTTAAAAACTGACATCATAATCCAGGAGATTGAAGCTTTTTAAATGGAATATTAGTTAACAGGATTGTTGTTTTTTTTAACTTTTGAGGGAGATATCAAGAAGGAAGAGGTGCATGCTATACAACTACAAGTTTATCATTCTGACTTTTCTTAATCTCTCAGATATTTAAGAGGAGCCACCTATAATCAAGTCAATTTCTAACTCCTTAGGGCATTTCTTTGTGTCAAATTTCTGAAGGTCATTTGAATGCTCTAGAAACATGTGAAGGCGGATCAGACTGTCTAGTGTTGTTGCATTTTTTTAAATGAAAAAGTTCTTCAGAGACATTACCAACTCCATAGTAAAACAGACTCATGTTCTTAATCTTTGCACCATCCCACAAAACTAGTTCTTCTGGGATGCAAGCTAGATATAGTAATTAGAGTGAAGGGCTGGCTATAAAATGTGAGATGTTTATTTCAGTTTTATTTTACATTTAGGTAGGTTGGTATGTTGTTGTTCCAATCTAAATGAAATAAAATGTATGTAGATGTATATCCCTGATATACATGGAAAAACAAGGCAGAATTACCGAAGGCTTTGGAAGAAATGCTAATCCCTGCAAGGCTGGATGAGTTAGAACAACGGTAATTGTGATTTACATTAAAACTGAGAAGAGCAGCTAGATGTGGTGTTTGCAGCTCACCCTATCCCGTGCACATGCTTTGTGTCAGCTGAGATCAGGACCTTCACATTTCAAAATATCAGCCATCCTCCTCTTGAAGTTGAATCATGCATTATTTAACTTTTCCAATTCTCATCCTAAAATATTTTGAACCATAGTTTCTTCTCATAAAATTGTAGGAAATATCCTGGTTAGCTCATGCTTAATGCAATAAATTTGTTTCAGCTTTTAAGTGGCATTGCCAGCTTCACAGGTGGTACTGGTGACTTCTGTTACTTTGCTTCTGACTTGAGATGAAGCAGCTAACTTTGGTTTTGCTTTCTGTGATGCAGAAATTTATCTTCAGATACCATTTTGAATTTTGTTCATCCTGTTTTTTTAAATGTTTAACATGTGAGGAGTGCACTTTGCAGTGGCTTCAGATGAAGACTTATGTGAATAAGATTGCTGTGTAGAAGCTGTAAATAAAGATGGGAAAACAACTTTCACAAAACATGGCTTTGTTAGGAGTGCAGTACAACTTGTTCTTATTTTGTTGTATTAGAATGTGAATCTTTTTTTTTGGGAAGTTTTGCTTGAGTATAAAAATATGCAATTATAAAACCCATATTTTTCTTCATTTAGTGTGGGTTATGTTAGAAGCAGAAATGTAAAGCATTTAAAGAAGAGTCCAGCTTGCTATGATACTCCAGCAACTGCTTAGGTTAATTTTTAACTTTTTTTTCCAGTTGATAATAAATAGCACATTAGTACAATATTGCCTGAGTTTGCTATGTGCTGGAGAGTATCATACTGTTTTATAATATTGCAAAGAAAAGTGATGGATGTGATCTATCTCTATCCTGGTATTTGTAGGTATATTTTGAAAGGTTGTGACTTGCCTCAATTTACCGGAGATTGAAAGCAAACGTGTAATCCTTGACTCCAGGGATAATATTAAACTGGAAGAGTGTCAAAGCATAGTTTGAGGACATACAAAATCTAGAGCTGAGTGAATGGATTTTACATATTTGTTATTCTGATCTCATTTATTAAATCAAATGCAATGCAGGTATTCACCTCTGTCTTTTCTAGCAGTACCAGTACTGTTGATGAAATTCTTCAGAATGCTACTATTAATTCTTGTTTTTCCTATTTAGATCAATATCTATGCTTTAAAAAAAAAAAGCCATCAAGTTCTCACTACATTCCTTAGTTTGTTCTGTTTTGTCTATTTCTGTTTGAGCAACTCAGACTTTTTAGATACTCATTGTCTTTTCTATTTATTATGCTGTTGTTGAACTTATAGTGATGCCTGCCACATCCTCCTGGCCTAAAGGAAAATATTCAAGCACCTGTTTCCACTTTGTTTTGGAGTTGTTCATCAAACTGTGGAGTAATGTGTTGTTCAGAAAACATCACTGGAATGTTAATTTCATAGAATCATTAAGGCTGGAAAAGAACTCTAAGATCATTTAGTCCAACCATCAACCCATCACCACTGTGCCCACTAAACTCATGTCTGTCAGTGCCACGTCTACATGTTTCTTGAAAAGTTCCAGGGATGGTGATTCTTTCACCTCCCCAGGCAGCCTATTTCAATGCCTTGTCACTCTTCCTGAGAAGCAATTTTTCCAATATTCAAATTGAACCTCCCCTGCCACAACTAAAGGCCAGTAGATCTCCTATCACTAGTTTGCCTGGGAGAAGAGTTCTGACAAATCCACCTCACTATGACATCCTTTCAGGCAGTTGTGGAGAGTGACAAGTTCTCCCCAGAACCTCCTTTTCGCCAGACTAAACAATCACAGTTTTCTTACCTCTTCTCTGAAGACTTATGTTCAAACCTTTCACTAGCTTTGTTGCCTTTATTTGGGTATGCTCCAGGACTTTGATGTCTGTCTTGTAGTGAGAGGCCCAAAACTGAATACAGCCATTTTGAAAGCCCACAGCTTGAAAGCTCCATTAAAATAAAGAACAAGTATATGTAGGTAACATTTGCATGGAACAGGACACTTCTAGAAAAAAATAGTTTATAGAATCATAGGATGGCTTTGAAGCTGGACTCACCTGCCATAGGTAGGGTTGCTGTCCAATAGATTAGCCTTCCCAGAGTCCCAGTATCTCTGGCTTTGAATGCCTCCAGGGATGGGACAGTCACAGCTGCTCTGAACAACCTGTTTCAGTGCCTCACCTCCATCCGAGTGAAAAATTTTTCCCTAAAATCTGATATAAACCTCTCTTCTTTTAGTTTAAAGCCTTTCTTTTTTATCCTATCACTATCAGACTATATCTGTAAGCAGTATTCCATGTGTGGTCTCATGAGGTCAGGGTAAGGAGTACTTCTCTTGCTCTGTAAACTGCTCCTGTTTTGGTGCCACCTCGGATATAGTTGGTCTTCTGTATTATAAGTGCATACTGTTGGCTCATGTCAAACTTTTCATCCACCAGAACCTCAAGTTCTCTGCAGAGCTCCTCTCAGGGAGTTCTCCCAGTCTGTACACATCTGGGATTGCTGTGACCCAAGTGCAATGCCTTGTGCTTGGCCTTGTTGAATCTCATTGAGTAGGGAAGTGCCTACTTCTCAGACTTGTCCAGATCCCAGTGGATAACATCCCTTTCTTCTTTTGTATTAACTGCACTGCTTGGATCTGATGTTGTTGCTGGGGTTACACTCGATTCTTTCTACCTCTATTATTGATATTGAACAGAACCAGTAATACAGTGGACCCCCTGAGGGGCACTTCTTGTGACCAGCCTCCACATGGATGTAGAGGTGTTAAGCACAACAGCTGTGACCTTCCAACCAATGCTTTATCCATTGAATAGTGTGCCTTTCAAATCCATATATTTCCAATTTAGAAACAAGGATGTGGTGTGGGACCATGTCAAATGCCTTGCACAAATCCAAGTAGATGACTTTAGGTTGCCATTCCATTGTCTGCTGTTACCATCACTTCGTCATAGAAGGCCACTGGATTGGTGAGCCCTTCGTGAATCTGTGCTGGCTGTCTCACATTCTCCTCTTGTCTCACATGTGCCTTAATGTAGCTTCTAGGAGGATGTCTTCCATGATCTTCCCAGACACAGACATAAGGCTCACTGTAATTCCCTGGGCCTGTCTTTCTCCCTTTTCATAAAAATGGGAGTGATGTTTCCCTCCTTCTGGTCTCTGGGGTCTCCATCTGACAGCTGGGACTCTTCAGGTATGGTGGAATGTGGCTTGGTGACCATCTCAGCCAGCTCCCACAGTACCTTGGGTTGCATGTTGTCTGGCCCTATGTAGGTGTACACAGTCTCATCAGGTGGTATCTATCTGAGTTGTGGATTTGCCTGGCTGAATGACTTGTATTTTCATGATAGCTTTAAATAGATGACTTAGCTCTTGTTGACTGTTTTTTTCATAACCACATTAAGGGTTCTTTCTCAGATCCCCACGCAGGCTCGTAATAAATACACAGAAGTCTGACTTTTATAAAGACTTGTGTTTTTTTTCCTGAGAACATGCAGCAAAAATCAGGGCTGGCAGAAAACAGAAATGGGATATGTGGGCTTATGTGCACAATGTGCCTGTTATCATAATAAATATTGGCACTGGTGCCAGGCTGTAGGCCATATAATACTGTAGCAGCTCTCTGATTCTAACAGTGTAGTCTACAACCTGAAACTAAGATTCAGTATTTAACAGTATTTAACGTGTGTGGTTCCATTCTCTGAGCACCAGGGAGCTGCTTTTGCCCCTTCTCAGAGTAGAGTGAGGGGCTCTAGATACTGCTTATTGTGGTATTCTTCAAGGCCACGTCAGCTCTCCTTTATTAGTAGATCAGTGAGGGTGCTTCAGAAGGTTCTAAGTCCCAGAGAGGAAGCAAGAGTGAGAAAAGTTGTGGAGGATTTGGGCTTCCATGCATAGATGGGGGAAGGCTAAAGGAAAGGCATGTGGAGAGATGGATCCCTGAAGCAGTCTGACCTGCTTGGGTGGAGTCCCAGCTCCCCCATGCAAGTGTCACCACTTGCCGGAGGTCACTGATTGATCTTGTGGCCATGAAAACCACCTTTGAGTTTTCATAGTTTTCAGTGGTATGGTTTTATTTCTTGCAGTTGGATTCAGCTAACATCAGTGGAAATTGTTGAAAAAGTCTTGTGAGTTTGTGAATTTTTGAGTATATGTAGCCCTGACTTTTATATTACTTTTACCCCCAAATCTATGAATTTTAAATGTCATCATTTCCCCTCTGCCAGCCAGTGATTCTTTTTGTTTGAAAATTGCTGGTGGATATCCCCAGTTCTGTAATACTCTCGTGGTGAATAAACCTAGGAGGTGCAGAACTGGCTTCTAGCACCTTCTCAGTTTTTGGATCTCCTAAGATCTCCTAGAGTTGTAATTCCTAAATTCAAGGATTATGTTAGCAGCCTTCTGAGCTTGCGGACAAAGCTGGAAAAAGTCTGTTCTTCTGCTTGTTAGGTCATTGTCAAAAATAATAAAAGACGTATTGAGTCAGAGTTAAAAGAAAGAAATTGATTATATGGCACAGTGACTAAGGAACACACGTGGGAGAAGTGAATACTGGCTTTTAGTCTCTCATTTCTTAATATTTTTCTTGTATATTGCGGTTTTCTAACTCTTCACTGGGTAAAAAACTGAAATGTATGCTGAAGCAAAGATAAGAACAGTCAGGTGGGGTGTTTTTGTGGTTGTCAGCTAGCTGATTTCTTCTTCAGTAATGTTCATTGTCCTCATCCTTTGTAAGCATAAACTTACGAAGCCTCAAACTGATTTATCAACACAATTTTTTCTTCATTGATAATACTACTGCTGCATACTAGATTCTTAAATTTATTTTTTGTTTATAATGTCTGGACTCTTTACTTTACTGAAAGGTTAAACCAATAATTTGTGACAAAATGTTTTGTAACCCGGGGAATTCAGTATACATGTATATATTTTTTTTCCTCTTCCAGACACCTAGCTGTTGGGCTGAAGAAGGAGCAGAAAAGCGATCACATCAGCGCTCAGCATCATGGGGAAGTGCTGATCAACTAAAAGAGGTGAGAATTCTTGCACAGTGCAGACTTTGCAGTCTTGATATGGCCAAGACATACTTTTTAATCCCTATCTGATGTCCAGGAAACTGCACCCTTTCCCTTCCATCTGTTGCTCTTGAAACAGGTTTTACCTCCCTACTTAGAAGTGTTTTAGGACTGATTGTTGTTTTATGCATGTTGGATTTCCTCCCTTTCTGCTACATAGTGTTGGCTGCAGAGGAGTGTCCAGAGTGAGTGCTGAGAAAGCAGCTTGTTGCTGTTGTTTTTGTTCAGAGTTATGTTCATGAGTTTTCTGTTCTCTAGCACTGAAAGAGACGAAGCTTAAGACTCTATGCTGCTATATTCTTGTTTAGAAATTTTGGTTGGGCTTAAGAGTGAGGATGGAGAGGATGCCAGTTTCACAAATGAAATAGTAGGGTAAGTATTGACAGGTAGTTGAAATGCTCTTCAGTCCTATGTATTCCATCGTAAACTGCAATAGAAGCAAGATAGAACCCAACAGAAGTGGATTTGCATAATGAGAAATTAGGTACAGGAAAATGGTTTTCAGCTCAGCTGAATGTGCCCTATTTCGGTCTTATGTACCAATGAACTGCAGTCTGTCTCAAGTTCATGCAATTCTAGCTTTGGCCAGTAGTAAATACTTAGTCTGCAGTCAGCCTCCTGTCTGTGTCAGGAAGGGTTCAGCCTCTCTTCCAGAGCTACATCTTTCTCTTTAAAAAATAAATTTTGCAGATTATTTTCACATGGTGGCTTTTTCTCAATTCTCCATATTTTTTTTGAGTCCTCTCTCTGGCTCCTTGTTTTGAAAGGACATTCAAAAATGAGGACAAATGTATAGGTTGTCTAAGGAGAGGCTGTTACTGGCAGTAGTCCTTTTCCTCACAGCTATCGGTTAGAAGAATAGTTGTCAAAAGCAGTGAGAAGTTTGATTCCTCAAATGAATAAAGAGTAATTTTGCATTTCAGGGTAACAATATCCTTGTTTTTAAACAAAAGCACCTGCACCGAAGAAAGGTTGTCCATTCCTGTCACACTGAGCACCTGTTACGAAACCCATCTTAACTGATTTATTAATACATGGGCCTTCCAAGTGCCTGGGTGACTTCATTTGCAGCTATGAGCAGATACTCAGAACCACAAATTAAGTGCCTAGGAATTCGTACAGAAGGAGTGTTGTGTCTGAGAAATTTTGGCTTAAACATTAGCTATTAGCACAAAGGAATTGAACCAGAGGCAAGAATAACATCTATGTTTCTAGGATAACACTCTCACTTCTACTCAGAGACCATTCTTCATCATCTAGTGGTTTTGTATCAAGTTTTGCAGCAAGCAGCTTTTCTCCATCGCATGGGCTCTAACTGTCAGTGGTAGGGAAACCTTCAGTGTGTAGGCAATCTCTGCCATTTGATCGCAGTGATCCGTTTTGCAAAGTTGCCATCCTCTGAGCTGTTCACAAGAGAAAGACAAGAAATGTAGCTGGTGAGTTTTATGATTCCTTTCTGATAGAACACACATAAAAAAGGGGGGGGGGGGATGGAAGTTGTGTGGAAATAAACTGTTTCTATTCAAATTTTGCAAGAATTGTTCATGCTGAAACTTGCCCTCATCTCTTTCAGCTTCTGGTTCTTTCCCTTCTTCTGTTTTTCTTTCTCTGCCTCCAGCTTTTCAACACTTTTGTTGCCTTTTCCACATTTGTAGACCCAGTGTCATTCTGCATACGTTTTTCAGCTGATTCTAGTCTGTCTTCTCTTACTTTTGCACTTCCTCAGTTACTTTCCTGTTCTTTGTCTGTTCTATCTTTCTGTTGTTTGGCTTCTATTTTTACCCCTTATTTTTTCTTTCCCCTTACCTATAAGTCCTGATATTAGCCTATCTGTCCAGCCATTCCCTGTCTGTGTGAGATACTTGCAAGGACATGCAAGTCGTTCACCTTCCTACACCAAACTACTTAATGCCTGCATGCTGAGTGTTTAGAGTTTTTATTTGGTACCACTTTTTGACTTGTCAATCTGCATTTTCTGGAAGCAGAAATTCTGAGATGGTTCTATTCAGATCTAAAGTCCAGTAGAGAATGATAGAATCATAGAACTGTTTGAGTTGGAAGGATCTTTAAAGATTGTGTAGTCAAACTCCTCTGCAGGGGAGTAGGGACACCTGCAGCTAGATCAGGTTGCTCAGAGCCTGGTCCATTTGACCTCAAATGTCTCCCGGGATGAGGCATCCATCTCTGGGCAACCTGTTCCTGTTCTTATTGTAAAGAACTTTTTCTTTATATGCAATCTAAATCTTCTCTCTTTTAGTTTGAAACCATTTCTTCTTGTTCTATCACAACAGACTCTGATAAAGAAAGATACTGATACTAGCAAATGTAGCTGTGTCTTACTTTCATCTGGGATGGAATTGTTTTCTTCAAGGTGTCTGGTATGGTGCTACGGTTTGGTTCTTGGAGAAAAGTAATGTTGATAATACACCAGTGTTTATAAAGGGCCCAAGGAACTACCAGGGAACAAAATTAGGACAGCTGACTTCCACTGGGAAGGGGGAGAAGTGAGCGAAGGACTGTGTGGTGCTTAGGCATCTGCTGGGTTAAACCATAACAAGCTGCCAGTTCCAAACATGTATCTCAAACATTAGCAAAATTTTCAGTTTGCCCAAGCTTCACCAAGAAAAGGCTTTTTCAAGAAGTAGGTGCATTCTCAGAGTAAGGCTCCCAGGCAAGTGTTTTGCTTTTTCTTCCAAAGCATTGAAGAAGCATTAAAAAGCATACATAAAATGATTTTTTTATCTGCTTTTCTTGGATTAGTGTATCACTTACATATCTGGAGTTTATTTTGATTGATGTTTGATGATCTAATGATGCTTTTCTGCTGCTTAGAAAGAAGACTTCTAGCTTCCTAGTTAATTAAGGTTCTTGGAAGTTAGCACAGCTTCCTCTTCCTCTTAAAAGGAGTGGTTTTCTTCAAGTTTGGTAGAGAAGGAAGACACTTAGCAATAAAAAGATGATTTTGTAGAAGAAAAAAAGCAATTGAGATTTCAAGATTAGTTTTGGCAAGTTGTAGATTCACTGTGTACTCTCAGTGAAGAAATGGAGTGCCATTTGGTTTGGAGGATTCTTCTGCCCACATACTTGGCACTACATACTGCTTACTATGGCTGTTATGAATTCAGGTAGCCTGTGCTGGCAAGCCTGTCTCCTGTGTCTAGAGGATGAATAAGAAATGGCAGGTTGCTTTTTATGTGCTCGTTATTACTTTCTCATTCTTTTATCTGATATTAACTACTGCATCAGAGAAAGACAGGGTTCTTGGGAAATTAAGGTTCATCAAATTCAGGGCTAGGGATGTGATCTGAGAAAGCACGTCTATTTATTCACTGCATTTTGTATTTGTCTTAAATGGCCACATTGTGATTCCAGACAGAAAGTCACATTCTTCAACAAATTTTCATCTTTCTCTTTTTCCCCAGTGACCTAACAAACGTTTTGTTTGTTATTGTTATGTACCTATCGAATGCCAAAATACACGTACTCTGCAAGTGGCTGAGGAAACTTTCCATCTAGATGACCATGATTCCTTTCAGAAGATCATAGCTTCATACTTTGGAGAATGTAGGGATGTGTTAGCCCATTGGAGTGTTCTCACTGTCTAAATCTTACAGAGTGGCTATGTTTTCTTATAGACTTATGAGCTGCTTGCAATCTGAGTCAGAGCTCTGAGGTGAATTTTTTTTAATCTTTTTTTCTAGCATGCTCCTGCAGAAAACTCAGAAAACTAGATTTCATTTAAATAAAAAATAGGGTAATTAACTGTTTAAGTAGGAAGAAGCCCAGAGCATCAGGGAAAGGCAACAGAAATTAAAACAGCATTCTTCCTGCCTTGTGTCCTTGCTTTTTGGGTATTCTTGTAAGCACCCATTTCAATCCATGACTGTCTTCTAGTCTGGGCTTCATTTCTTTATTGTTCTGCTTTTTAAAGATTATCATTTCCCTACACACCCACTTCTCTGGCATTTTTGATCCATGTTGTTGTAGATATACTTTCATGTTCCCTTAACAAACTGGTTACTTTCTTCATCTCTCTGTTAAGCTGAGTTTCCTATTTAATGTTACTCTTACATGGAGAATCGAGTAGTTCAGGACTTTTTTTTTTTTGGTGGAGTTGAGGTATCTCTTCAAATTCTTTCAAAGTTTCGTAGTGCCCGAGTGGCACCTTTGCTCAAGAGATTTCTCATTCTTTAGCACATTTTCATTAAAAACTTGGTTGTGTTGAACTATCTTGATGTATTCGACAAGACCTATTTGGAAATCTAACCTGTTTCTGTTACTGAAGATTAGGAGTAGCCAAGCATTTCTAAGTAGCAGTTCTTTGAATATGGATTATGAAGTATGGCAATCCTTGATGTGAAACATTTAAGGTGGATCTGTTGTGTGAGTGATGTTAGAAACAAAACCAAGAAAATTCCAAAGCTTGTAGTCAAGCTCTATCAAAGCCTTCACTGAGCACTGTCAGCTCTTGATGCTGAAAAGTGATGTGAAGTGTTTCTTTACCACAGTGCTGCTTTTTTGCAAGGACGTTAGAGATATATTTAACTACTTGGACTTGACCACAGAGTGAATGCACTTGAAGTAGTCTCAACTCAGAGAGAGGATACTTTCCAGCTGATGAAGTTCTTTGAACTATGAATTCCATGTGTGTTCATATCTCCTTACTTCAGATTTTTAGACTGTATCTCTAGCTGTGTTTAAAATGAAGTGAGGACTTGCATGTATTGCCTTTTATGCCAGCATGCTGATTGTGAAAGAGAGTGAACATGAAGGAAAAGAAATAAAAGTACCCTGGTTTAAGGAAGTGTCTGTACCTATTGTCTAAATTTGCATATCATCTAAGTTTCTCAAACAATACTGAGGGAGTTAAGTGCTCTTTCATGTAGAAATTATTCGGGGGAATAAGTGAAAAAATTTCTGTATTAAGCGCTTTGATTTCTATTAAGGAGCAGGTTAAGTGAATAATGGTTGTAGTTGCATTTGACCTTTAAAATATATAGTTTGCGTATACATCTTTGCAACAGATATCAGGAAAGATAATTCTGTCTACTTGAAGAAATCTGTGATAATGTAGCCTGCAGGGAAATACAATTAAATATATTAAGCTCTCCAAGATGAAGCAATACATACTGATTGACAGTTGTTTGTAGAGGTTCTTTTGTTTTAATTATGAATTATTGGAAAACTTCACTTTGGCTCTAGGTCAAATAAATTTGACTGTAGGCTTCACAGTCCCTCAGTTTAAGGTAGCTATAGGCCAGAAATTGTTATAAATTGTTACTAGGGATACTTTGCATCAGTTATTACAGTATTTTCTTGTAAATGAGGAAGTTTATTAGTAAACTAAGCCTGCTTGCGTATGCAGGTTGGTGAATAGGGCAGTTACCTTGGAGAAAGCCTCTAGCAGGCAGTTAGAGAGTTTAATGTTCGTACTTCAGAGGTGGACAATCCACTATGCTTGTAAAATTCTCTAAAGAGGACTTTAAAAACATCTGTGATTCACTTCATAAAGGAAAATATAAACAGATATTCTTTTGATAACTCATAAATCACTTCACCTGAACTTCTTTCCAGCAGATTGCCAAACTGAGACAGCAGCTTCAGCGCAGTAAGCAGAGCAGTCGTCATGGTAAAGAGAAAGAACGTCAGTCACCTCTCCATGGCAACCATATAGCAATCAGTCAGACTCAGGTAAGTAGACAGCTGCTTATATTAACAGTCTCCTGTTTTATCAGTGTTGGTTGAATAGCTTGCTCTTTCTTCCCATCTTTCTTCTGTTTGCTTCCTTATGTGGTACACTGAAATGCTTAGCAACCTGATACCGTTGTATCTACACTGAATTTTATCTGATAACCATCATATAATAAAAGAAAGAGGGGCTGCAGCAGGATATAAACTAAAATAAAGATGCTGTAAAAATTCTGTGCGTGGCCAGATAAGACTATCTTTCTAGGAATACATATTTCTAAGACTAATTTTCGTGGTACGCTTTCAAAGGTCTCTGCTCCTCTGGAGGGTTTTTGCTTATCAGTTACACAGCCCAATTTCATCTAAGCTCATTTTATAGGTAAATAAATAAAATGTACCAAAAGTAAGCAGTCTGGATTGTCAGCTCAACAATTGGTAAGTCTTCAAGCAGCAGACAGAACTTTGAACGGGACTTCTTAGGAGGAATTTGCATTGAGATTACAGAACCCAGTTTTCTGCTTCTCTGAAATGAACTGATTTGTTGCAGATAGGCTTATAATTCATCTTATCGTGTATTCATTGGTAGAAGACTGGAGCATTGCTTCATCCAGTAACTGAAGAACAATCTCATTTCCTTGTCCATTTTAGGAGTTTTTCTGATAATTTGCTTATTGGTTAATTTGTGGCCAGAGAAGCAATGATTCCCTGTGGTTGACAAGTTAGAAAAAAATACTGTCCTGTCTGCTCTCTAAAAGGATGACGATAATTCACCTTAAATTTAATTTCGGTTGAAATCAATGATGCTTACCCGTTATCCCATCCCTGGAAATAGAGGGCTGTTTATCTTTCACACTACAGGATATGAGTCATCTTCATAACTTTGCCTAGGACATACCTTTTGGTTGTTATGGTAGTCTAGAATCATTGTCAATAAAAGATTCTGTGTTCTAGGATGAGAACCTTCACATAATTCTTTGTGGTAGTAGTGCCTTACATGAGGTAGAACAACATTGCTATGTTACAGTTTGTGTTGAGAGCTTCTATCATGTCCAGATCATATTGATGAGCGTTCTCATATTTTATATCAGTGAGCAATGCAATGACAGTCAGTGGGCAGTATGATGAATTCTTCTCTAGTGGTGAGTTTATTACACCAGCTCTCCTTTTTCTTTCTTTCTGATGTATCTTCTGATCTCGTCAGGCTGTGTATACCTGAGGAAACACCTCTTGGTGATTCAGAAATAGGATGCTGTAATCCCTTAAATTCTCTGTAAAAAGAAAGTAAAGCTCAGGCTCCTAGTCTGACATCTTCTGTTTTCTGTTATTACTTATCTAAAATGATTTGAAAATTTATGCAAATCTTAATAGAGCTGATTGTTTTAGCATTAGCCTGGCTAAGACAGCTTTGATTTTCAGATCCTTTCATGCATCAGTTACAAAAACTTGCCTGTATTCTGAGAGTGTCTTTCTCATATTAAGGAAGATGCTGACACTATGAATAATAGCTTTGAGAAATTGCCTGGGTGAATTACCCAAGCGTGAGCCTGATTCTTAGCAGGGTGCAATGGAAGATGCCTCACACAGAGTCTGTTCTGTGTCACAAACTGCCAGTGGAACTGAAACTGGTTCTAAAGTTCAGCTGAGATTCTGTTAGTGACTTTGTGAACCCTTAAGATACTTGTAAAAAGCAGTTATCTTTTCTCATTTGATAGTGTAGATGTTTGAGTCCTGATTAAATTTCACCTACAGTGGATCCTTTACTTGGTCTCCATATTGCTAACAGGCAGCTATTTGATCTCCTGAAACTTTGTATTTCCTGACAGCTTTTTAAAATAGTGTTTTTAAAAGAAGTTGTGCCATGATGATTATTTGTTCACATTGGCTGATTCCTTTATGTTCCTTCTTCTGTTTGGATAAATTCTAGTGGTTAAAAACTGGTCTCGTGATGAAGGTGTGTAAGAAAGTGATGTTCTTCCTGAAACATTTATGTCTCTATGACAAAAGCTTTGCTGCGTTTTTTTTAATAGAAAAGGATTTTACTTTCAATCTCAATGTAAGCCGTTGCATGTATCTGTGCCACTACTTATAGTAAAAACAGTCTGTCACAAATTGAAATCCACCTAAGATGTATGCTTGATGTAACATTCTTTAGCACTTGGAACTCACTCATGCAATGTTTTGGATTCTCAAGAATGTGTTTAGCAAGGCCAGTGAAGTTTTCCTTTTCCTGGGACCTCCAAGGGATGCTATTCTGTTCATTTGGGATGAGCTCAAAAAAGCCTAACCAAACAAAAAAACAAAGCAACAAAAAACAACAAACAGAACAAAATAAAACAAAGCAACAACCAGGAAACACAACAGCCCCTCCCCCAGCAAGCTGATTCATAGAATCATGAAATGACAAAATTTGAGTTGGAAGGGACCTTTAAAGGTGATCTAATCCAGCTCCCCTGCAGTGAACAGGGACAGCTACATCAGGTTACTCAGAGTCAGTTTCATTCAAGTAATCTCTCAGAGAAGTCCATCAGTATGTTTTACATTTTCTTATCCTGTGATTCTGTGAACAGCAGGAAAATATATACTAGGAATTGAATGCTGTTTATGACTGTCAGTGTAGGTGCAGCTGCTGCCAAGCTAAAATCTTCAGAGTTGACTGTGCAAGACACACGTGCTCTTGTGAATGGATCCTTCTAGTAACAGAGTTCCACTCATTTATTTTTTTCTGAAAACCATATTTCTATTTTTTTTATGTGCTTGATTCTTAAACTCCAAATGTTTTCTCTTAAGATTTTTGACACAAAGTTCTGAAATGTTAGAAGCTAATGAAATTAGAGGTTTAGAATGAATGCCTTATTTTTCTTTAACATAGGCCAACCAAAAGAGGTTAGAAGTGCAGTAAGTAGATTTTTCATTTGAGTGGTTAAGCTTCAGGAATGTTGCGAAATGCCTTTTGGATCACTGTTAAACCACCTACATCAGCACACTGCATCCCCTAGTGTGTATTCTGTAGTCAGTACATCTGGAAAGAGCATATACCTGCCTACCTACTGATAAATGAGGTAGTAGAATGTTTTTATTATAGAACTCTTGTGAGTCAAGAAGAGGTGATTTTAATGGCCTTTGATTTATGCAAATGCTTCTTTTTAGTTAAATTTGCCAAGTAAAGATAGTCTTCTAGATGGCAAAATTAATACAGTTTCTTAATTCACCATCTTTAGGTTTTTTAGTGCTAATCTCATACTTCTGTTTTATTCTGTTTTCCAACTTCAAATCATGTGGCTCTCTACCTTCTAGGCTTCTATTTCCAGATCAGTCCCTATGCCACTGTCAAACATTTCAGTGCCAAAATCAACTGTTTCACGTGTGCCATGTAATGTAGAAGGAATAAGCCCTGAACTGGAAAAAGTGTTCATTAAGGAAAATAGTGGAAAAGAAGAGATATCCAAGGTAAGCTTATATTAATGTGTCTATAGTGGCTTTTTCTTTGTAATGTACGAACACATGAGAAAACTCCCTCATAGCAGAAATTACTAATAATTTTCCTCAGTCTGCTTAAATAAAGTTTGTTTCAATATTCAGTATTCAGGGTTGCTTGTTTTTCTGTTTGTTTTTAAAGGCCTTTTAGGCAAACATTTTATTTAGAATAACCTTTCCTTAGAGAACTTATAAGTTTTTATGAGAAATGTATGTACTTGAATTTTCATAGTAAGTAGAAACTGGGAGATTAATTTATTTGCTTTATTTTACATGCTTTGTCTTAGGTAAGACTTAGGTTTCCTGTGCTCTGCTGAGCTATTTGGTTTTAATGCATTTCTTCCATAAACTAAACTGAATGTGAACTGTTTTACTTCCTTAAAACACTGATCTGTAATGGGGGATCTCCATATGGGAAATATAAGCTAGGCTTCTCAGCTTGTACATATGAGAGATCTGGAGTGTTGGAATTCTCATTGAAAAGTACTGGAGTGCTTAAATAACACTTAAAATGTGAAATGCTTACTTTGCAGCCACCCTTTCCTAAATAGCCAATGAAAATGCTTTGCTGTGAGATCAACTGCTGTTTTTTCTAATTCTCTAAACTGCAGGGTTTTTTTACTTGTGAATTGTCTTCTAATTGCACTTCAGTGCACAAATCAAGCTATAAAACTTTAATCAGAGGTATAAGATTCCAAAATCTGATATTTGTGTTTCTTCATTATGGCAGTAAACTTAAAAAAAAAAAAAAAAAAAAAAAAAAAAAAAAAAAAAAGCTTTGGAATATTCTTGGCTTCTCCAGAGAATTAGCTGTGCTTTGAATGAAATACCTCAGTAGGAAATGTTTCATGCTAGATTGGCTTTCCCAAAGCAGTCTCATCCCTTTATAAGAATCTATGTTGTAAGAGGGGGAGTAGAGAGAAAAACAAACAAGAAACCCTGGAAGTCCAAATCAATAAACTCTGTTAGCTCCTAAGAGTATGAAAAAGTACATATTGTATTGCCACTATTGATATTGATATGGCTAGAGTTGTGATCTCTTGTGGTGGAGGAGATTTAATTTATTTATCAGACAAATCATCTCTATAAGTGTTGTCCTTAGGCTTTAACAGCTTATTACTTCAGATGCAGAACCCGGTCTTATAAGTTACTGAACGTACTGGCTCTGACCCAGCCAAACAGTTAGGCACATTCTTAAGTGCATTATTGGACTGAGGCCAGATATGCTCAGCAGTTTACACAACCAAGGCAATAGTGAACCCGTCATCTAAACATCTAGCTGGGTAGAATCTTCAGACACAAAAGAAAGTCATAAATTAGACGTTGCCCTTGAAGTCCATCTCTGTGGGCAAAGGGTTGTTTCCTGTTATATAACTGCTAATTTGTCAGATCTCTTCTGGTGGGACCAAAAACGGGACTCCTAGCACTGTCTTAGAGCTTATTACATCTCAGTTTACTTATGGAAGATCATAATAAAGGTGATTTAGTAAATCTTACCGCTGGTGAACCTTCTCCAACTGCAACAATTGAGCTTCTTTTTAGCCAGGGGGTGTTGGGTGGCTGGGTTAAGTGTTAGGAATTACGGAAAAAAAGATAAACCATAGGAATCCAAACTTCATTAGTTTCACTGCTAGTGAAACAATTTGTTTTTCTTTCAATTTTCTGTCTTTCTTTCTGGTTGTAACATTCTATTTTAAAAAAAGATGAAACAGTCAAAGGTAAGTGGTTGCCTTGGGCGATACATGAAGGACAAATTTCATTATGAGGTTGCTTTTGATATTGGTGGGCATCTCAATTCTCAACTGGTTTCTTTTAATCTGCTTCTAAATTTACTTCCTAGTTTCAGCAAGCGCATGTTTAAAACTTCGTGTTAATCAATTTAGCTGCTTAAAACACTTGTGGCCTATTGTGAATCTAAATTCATGTGCTAGGAAATATTGGGGGAAAAACGTAAAATGTGTCGTAGAGTAGATACCTTCATTTTTTTAGATGCAGTTTACTATCTTAAGTTGTATTCAGATTTAGCCAGTACATTAATAGCTTTCTGATCTCATCAGTTTCCTTTTAATAAGCATGTTTGGAATATCTTAAGTAAAACAAAATGCACCTTAGTTTGGTTAACTCTTAAAAAATTATAGTTTAGTTTTCTTGACTTTTTTTTCCTGTCACTATTTCATGTCTTCAGTATAAACTTGTGAATTTTTAGAAACAAACTGTTTCTAGGTTTATCACCTACAAATAGGTGATGCATGGGACAGAAGTAAGCTTATGGTTAAAGTAGACCTGGTTTTATGAATGTTTGAATTACATTTTAAATTTAGCTGTCAGTTGAAATTGGAAACTCGTGGAACTTTCCTCTCACATTCACACCTTCTTTAGTCTTCAGATGCACAAATAGATTTCATTTTTTATACTTTTTTGATTTTGGGGGTAGGATATTACATACTTTATTTTCCCTTTTGCTGACTTGAATTTTGGCTGTCCTACTTTTTAAAAATGTGTGAATTGATTTGGAATATATTTTCTATCTTTTGCTGATTTTGCTAAATGAATTCTTTGGAAACCTTCTTTACTTTTTTCCACCCACGGTATTTTAATAATAGGAGTTTTACTTCATGGAAGGGTAATTGTGGAGAGATTAGCCTTGTTATTTTTACATGCTTCATAAAGATAATGGATGGTACAGTAATGTCATTAGGTCTTTCTTTTAATAATCTAATTGACTGTGAAGTTTAGTGATATGTGGTCAAAGCATTTCAAGCACTTCTTTTTGGTTTGGTCACATGTGCGTATATTTTTTCAGATCATCTCTCTTGCTTAGCTAGCTGAAGGCATTCTCATTTTTATTTCATAAAAACAGAGTTAAAGTTGGCAGTTAGTTCCAGAGTCCCTTTTTAATAGCATTTTTGTCCTCAGGTTTACTAAAAAATTTCATTTCATCTTCTAATGTCTTTATTCAAAGATTCTGGATATATTTTCCTTCCCGGTTCATAATTTGGTGACCAGCTTTCCAGGAAATTGTAGTTGTCTCTGTGCCCACTATAAACTGTACAAGAGAACCAGCTTTCTGTGAAGTTGTCTGGCCTTTATTCTTTGTCCTATTGTGTTTCTGCAACACAAATGTTGGAGACTTTGAACAATCAGTTGATGAGCTTACCCCCAACTTACCCCCAACTCACCACAGTATCTTGCTTAATTTCTTTTGCTTCTGGAAATAGGTAGTAAAATACTTATACATACCTATCAGAAAATTCAGTCTTGTAATAATTTTTTGATTGTTTTTCTAATTTGAACAGCTGCACAGGGTCTATACCTTAATCTTCATATCCTTCATCTGAAAAGTTTTGGATTTTATTCTTCTGAATGCTCCTTGTAAGGAACAGTCTCTTCAGGATATGTGATGGATTTTTGCACTCTCGTGCAATCTAATGCATTGATGACTGTATTTATGCTAGGAGGCAGAAGCAATTTCCTATCTCTGCCTTTGTGCTCCAGTCTGGAGAATAGTTTTTAAATCAAAAGCATTAAGTGCTTTACTCTGGAGAAAATGCCTCTCAAATAGATGTAAGGTGTGTGAGAAACAGATTATGTGTAAGGTTCCTATTGGTATATTATGTCATAGTAGAATTCCTGATGCTACTCTGTAGGACAGTTTTAATTTGATTGATACTGAAAAAATCTGGTGATCTTTAATTGCATTAAGAAGTGCATGTTGTTGTTAAATAGACCATTTCCATACTTTTGCAGGGAGGTATAAGGACAGTTTATAACTATATCCAGGAACATACTGTCTCATAGTGGTGGTTGGGTGTTTTGTTGGAATGCCTTTGGAATAGAATTAGTACATGACTGAATCCTCCTGCAGAAAAGAACAGTATACAGAATTCTGTAATTTTCAGCCATTTTCCATGCATTGAGAAGTATGACAACTAGTAGCAGCTGTACTCAATTATAGTTACCCTATTTCTTGTGCTTTAAGATTGTGAGGACTTCAGTTTTTAAAATAGTTTAGGCATGACTCATGGAAAGTAAGTTCTGAAGTCTTTTTTCATGTTGATCATGTTTAAAAATTGAGTATTTCAAGTTGATATTTTTCACAAAGGCTTATGGTCTTGTAAAAAAAAAAATGGGCTCAGTATTAAGGGAAAGAAATACAGAAGCACAGTAATTTGAAGCATTTTCAGGCTTTTTTCTGTTACTTTACTTGTAAAGAGTGATAAATATGTAGCTTTTTATACTTGCATGTATTTCTAGAGGCATATTGAAAAATGCAGGTGACTTTCTATGCCTTCAATTTTGATTCAGCAGAGGCTGAAATAAGTGATTTGGGATATACTTCTTGACTACATAAGACTATGGTGTTTCTTCAGGTATGGAAATCTGTTCTATCCTGAAGTCTTTAACTATGTGATTATTTACTGTTTTTATTCTCTCCCTGGAATCTTGCTTTACCTGCTATGTAGATTATAGTATGTGCACTTAATGAGCAGCCATTTGGTGTTTTCTCCTCATTAGATGTGTGTCAATGTTCACTACTAAACCTTGCTTTGAAGCCAGAAATATGAATTCCTTCATGAATTTTTTCCTACTATATAGTAAGCGTGTCTCTGAAATGTTTTGTTTTTATCACACCTATGTGAGAAAGGTGATATTATTTGCTTTTTATGGATGGAGACACACAAATCCATCAGGCTTTCATACTGTGCTTCTTCAGGTAACTCAGGATACTGTGTGTGTTTTAGGACTTCAAAGTGCGACTCTCAGTTTCCTTCTCCATCTGTGAATGATGAAGACTTTTGCAAATCAGCCCTATATAGACTGGGCTTCCAGAAAAGATATGATAAAAGAGAAGAATTGGATCAGATAACTTTGGCCTCTCATAGAATCTTTGTGCCAGAAACAGATCAAAAAAAAACACTGCCACACAGAGCAGCATTTTTTTTTAGTTATGTTAATTATGAGACTAATTTTCTTTCTACAGCTTCAGTCTTGTTTTCTACTTCTGTCTGTGTAGCAATACAATGCTTCAGGTCTGTCTTGTGCATTGAATGAGTCATGGCCTGTTGGGGGCAATGGGAATAGCAACACGTGGTCCTGTCATAATATACAATGTGAATTCAGTTGTTGAAACAGCTCTATCCAAACTTTTGAGCCTTTAATGTAGCAACAGTAATGTTTTCCTTATTGTGTATTGCTTGGCTTTTAAATGAAATGTGAAATGGTATTAACTAGAAGGCTTATAAGAAGGAAAGGATTTTCTGACTCTACTAGCTCTGCCTCTATATAATTTGATGGCTTTCTACATAGGCTGTTGCTGAGGAAGGAATATTATTTCATATCCTCTTCATTAGCAAAAGCATGTTGTGTTGAATTTTAAGCTCTGGAATTGGCTACTCTAATTTTGGTACATGTGGAAAAGAGGAAAATGAAACAAAATTAATTCTTTACTTGAAATGAGAAGAAAGGAGGCCTGAAATTTTCTATCTTGAACATTTGATCATTCCTCGGTGGCTTGAAATGGTCCTTACTGAAGCAAAGCTAGAAACATCTATGTTGTATATTGCAGCATAGGGTGCAAGATCACTGTGGCTGGTGCCAACTAAACTGATTTGAGAAGGCAGTGCTTATTATCTTCAGTTCAAGACAAAGCCTGTGGACCTTATATAAACCATGTTTTTCTTCAGTTCTGAATTTGTTGTAGGCCAGCTACAGAAGTGAAGGTTGGAAAGCACAGGAGTGCTAGAGAACTACAACCAAACTTGGATGGTTTCATTTGTAATTGTAATTCAGTTCATTGTTAGGCCAATAATTTGCTGTTAGAAATACCTTTTATCCAGGTGTGACCTCTGTCAGGGTACTTGTTTATGCTTTATGTTGACTGTTACTGAAAATTATTCTATTTTGTATAATGAGATCTATTGATTTGAGGAGGAGATTCCTTTCTAAAATATTAGAAAAAATGCTTAAAAAAAATGCTGGCAAGTGTAGATCAACAGCAAAGTGCACTTCTTTGTTAATTTAACTCCACTGCATAAGAGCATATAGTTTCTTGGGAAATCTGTGCATTGTCCCAGCATTGAGCATAATTTATGTTGTGCATTTTGTATTGCATTATTTTCTTCCACAGAAGTTGTTTCAAAAATGAGCTATTCAGATTTTACCTCTTTAGCTCAATTACAAGTACTAGCTGAAACTCTTCCCAGTAATCTGAACTGCTTGTTTCTCTTGCAGCCTTTGGATATCCCTGATGGTCGAAGGGCCCCACTACCTGCTCACTATCGTAGCAGTAGTACACGAAGCATTGACACTCAGACTCCGTCTGTGCAGGAGCGCAGCAGCAGCTGCAGCAGCCATTCACCATGTGTGTCTCCCTTTTGCCCTCCTGAATCTCAGGATGGGAGTCCTTGCTCAACAGAAGACTTACTCTATGACCGTGATAAAGGTGAGAGTAGAATGGCCCACCTTTACCTATGGGAGGCATGTGATGTCCTGCTTTTACAGTTATCTTCATTTTACTCATTACATCAGTTTTTGTTTTTGTTTGATTGTTGTGGAGGGATTGAGAATTTATCTTAAAATTGGTTTTGTTTGTTTACATATCTTTTTCCCTCTTGTTTGTGAAACTTCACAAACATCTTCCATAAATACGTCAGAGGAGCACAGCAAACAGTTTTAACCATTTATGAAGATTCAAATGCAAAGAATTCAGAACTGTAACATGTTTGTTTCAGAAGGGTTTCAAGAAGGTTTGTGATAGACTGTGTATTCATCATGGGTGAGTTATTTACTGATCAAAACAGTGAGTTTTTGGACTATTTTATAAGTACTCTGCTTCTGAAGTCATATCCCATTTGAAGCTACTTGGTGAGGAATTCATATCTGAGTTTGAAAAAATCTGATGGAGAGTAATTATCTGTCTGCGTATGTTATCTAACAAAAGAAAAATTCAGTGTGATTTGTGTGTTTATATATCAATATTCAGTTTATTGTCTAAGTTTGAAAAAAGTAGCTTTATGGAGGGAGTAAATTGGAGTTTCAGAAATAAAGAGTTAATTTACAGACAAGACACAGTGTGAAAATGAGGCACCATCATAAAAAGATTGATTTTGAAAAATTCTTTTTACTAATGAAATGATTCTTGGGTTTCTGGTTGTCTAGACTTGAGCTTTTAATCAATGTAAATATGAGCTTTATTTTGGAAAAATACATTTGGGAGAGATGTGCAAGCTAATAGCAGTATGTTCACAGGAAATGAAAGCTAAGATTTTGATATGGCATAAATTTACTAATGAGCTAAAAGCAACAGTATTTTGAGGTTGCGAGTTAAGATTTAAGCATTTCCTGTAATTATTTTCTGTTTGATCATCCTTAAAGTAATCTTACATCTAAGTGATGAGCGGAAGGGAATAAGATTGGGGCAGAAGAAATTATATTATGGAATCATAGAGTGGCCTGAGTTGAAAAGGACCTCAAAGATCATCCAGTTTCAATCCCATGCTATGTGCAGGGTCGCCAACCACCAGACCAGGCTGCCCAGAGCCACATCCAGCCTGGCCTTGAATGCCTCCAGGGATGGGGCATCCGCAGCCTCTTTGGGCCACCTGTTCCCATGCATCACCATTCTGTGAATGAAAAACTTCTTCCTAATATCTAACCTAAACCTTGTCTCTCAGTTTAAATCCACTCCCCCTTGTCCTATCACTATCCACCCTTGTAAACAGTCATTCCCCCTCCTGTTTATACGCTCCCTTCAAGTACTGGAAGGCCACAATGAGGTCTCCCCGGAGTTTTCTCTTCTCCAAGCTAAATAAGCCCAGTTCCCTCAACCTTTCTTCACAGGAGAGGTGCTCCAGCCCTCTGATCATCGTCTTTATTTCTGAAGTGTTACTTTCCCTAGATCCTATACTGAAGATGCCTGTAAGTTAATCACTAAGGTCTTATCCCAGCACAATAGGTGGTCATGTTCCAAAACCAACCGTGGATATTATTTTCCCCCCTGCTACTTTGCTTTCTTACAGTATGCATGTGTAGACATCAACTAAAGTACAAGCAATCAGAGAAATGCATTGATGGGTAAGTTTGTCATATCTGTCCTTAAAACATACACATCTTAAAAAGTGATAAAATTGAATGATTGGTACTCAATTATTACAGTAACTGGAGTTTTTCAGTGGTTTTTAGTGGCACTAGCAAGTGAAGATAATTTGAAATATTGTACCTAATTTTCTCAGTGATTTTCAGGTCTTTATCTTCCATCTGTTGTGATCTGAGCAGCTCACTGGAGTAAAATCCATTACTGAACTTCACAATGAGTAGATAGATATGTATTGGTAGTTTCAATCTTAAGACTGGCTTTAGGTTTGTATCAAAAGTGTGTGTATATAGGTGTTGGTGATAAACAGGAAGCTTTCTAGAGTTTAACATAATTATATTTTTAAATTAGCTTAGGCTTTATGATACCTTGCTTATGAAAAATAAAAGCTTGAATTCCTCATTGCAACTTTGTTCTTTAAGGGCAAGATAGAAACTAGAAAAATACATAGCAGTATTCCAGGAGCAAATACTTTGTTCAGAGGTTGTAAAAGTAGCATCAGTTGTTAGGAAGTGTGCCTTTCACTCTCTGATCATCGTTATCACTGGTTGGTCAGAAGAGTTAAATTATAGCCAAGTGAATGATATAGGTAGAAATTGTAAGGAAAGAAAAGGATTTTGAGAGCGATTTTATTAACATCTGTTATTGATGTTAACTACATTTATAAAACAAAGCTTCTTGTGTGCTCATTTTAAAGGATTCTGTTGTGCTGGAGTATAACTTATGTAACTTTGCTGCAAGACCTGCTAAGTTTTGAAAAATGTTTTTCTACATATAACCAGAGCTTAGACATTTTAAATTTAAGATTTTTTTTTTTGTTACTTGTATCAAGATGGAATTTTATTTCTCTCTCTAGCGGAATAACTTAATTTTCCATTAAGATATGATTATCAGCTTAAAAACTGCTCCTGAGTGTGATTCTGTATGGGGAATGAGGGTTAGCAGTTTGACTGAGACACAGGAGCAGTGAGAGGAGCCAGCACTCTGTACAGACAGCGCTGCTTTACATTTCCAAAGCATCTTTTATTTCTTGTGCAAAGCTGTGCTTTGGCCTGAGGCCTTCACAGCTGCTCTTTGGACTGCATCAGCTGTTTGGTTTAAGTTTCTGCAAGGAGCTGCTAAGTCTATTGAATTTTTCAAAACAAAGTGAAAGATAAATTTCAGAAAAGGGTCACAATGCATCTCCAAATAGTGTAATGATACCGAATGGTATAGATTGGAGCAGAGAAAGAAGGGTGGGAGAGAATGTATTTTCATGGCACCTGGCTTTGTGGTTTAGTTGTGAAATACTATCATTGCAAGCTAAACGACTGCCTTGCTCCATTAAAGCTACTGCTTTCATTAGATCTGTTTTATGATACCCTTCTCCATGAGACTAACATGTCCAACATATTTAGTAACTGTGACAGAGGTAAAATTCAAAGGCATCCTAAGATGTAAGGATTCAGTGATTTTTTTTTTTCTTTTTTTTTTCCCCATGTAAAAATAGTGTAACCTGCTTTCTAGCAATTTTTGTTCTGGTACTTTTGTGTAGGATTGAGTATTCCTGCTATTGTTAGTGGGCTGTAACAAGCAATGTGTTCATGAAGATGCTATCTTTTGGTCTGGATCTCATTTTCTAACTTCTGGGTGTCTGATTCATAGTTTTTAAAATGAAAATTGTATGAGAAGTCTTTGGGTAGTCTTAAAAAACAAAGGCGTTTTTGAGCTGGAAAATCCTTTTGAATGTATCAAACCAAATCCCAAGGTTCACTGGCCAAGTTATGTCACTGAAAAGAAAAAGTTCTTTACAAGCTGTCTTCAGTCTGTCTGTTTTTGTTGTAACATATGCAAGCTAAAGTTAGTGGTGTTAAATGTTTTTGTTAAAATATTATTTTTCAGTGTGTAATTATGAACTTAAACATTTTCTGGATTATAGAATATGTCAGTTTAAAGTATTTATGTTCGGGAGTTTTGTGTAATACAGCTCCCTATTGTCTTCAGTGTGGTTATGGTAACAAAGCTCACTTTAAAGGTTACAGCTGTTATCTTCAATCCTAATGGTAATGAAATGTGATTAGTTTGTTGAAATTTGCCAGAGCACACCCTACCGGTGGGAGTCTGCAAGGTGCCGATGCCAGATCATGCATTGCAACCTCTGAGAAAGCATAAAAAAATGAAAAATAAATAGCATTGTTTGAGAATGTCCCTTAAATGACACTGCAGATGAGTAATGATGTTATGATTTATTGCTTAAGACCTGATAGAATATATGACTGTAGACTGGCTTAAGCTTCACACTTCCTCTTACCACTACAGCTGGTGGCTTTATTACCAACACCCATTATTACACTGTAAGTGAAGAACTAACAGTGAGCTTATACGTGTCAGCCTCCTGTGTTTTTCAAGTATTAGTGTGGTGTGTGTTTGGTCAAAGTGAGAAGCTAACCATTTAGTAAGCTTTAAAAGCTTAAGGAGGCAAAGGGAGAAACAGATTGGTTAAATTATATCATTTTTTTTTACATGTTTAACAGATGTTCTATGTAGAAAGTTTCTGCCAAACAGGGCTAAACAAACCAAAATTTATTGAAAACTGCACTGGCTAGACAACACTCTGAATCTTCCAAGAGCTGACTTAACTTTGAATTCAGTTTAATTCTTTCCTTGGATGTACTTCCACAGTTTTCCAGTATTCGCTAGAATGAACAGTAGCTCATTTTATGTCCCAGAGTTTTTAAATAGAAACTTGGATCTTCAATTTTAAATATTAGAAGGGGGGAAACAAACTGTCTGGGTTCTGTTAATGATTTCTGTATTCGGAATGAGCTATGAGGGCCAACAGTGGAAAGATTCCAAAAGACCATCATGTGCTCAGCAGGACAAATATCTGTATTGTCTCTAGACTTGTTGCCTTCATACAGCCAACACCAAAAATTCTGTAAATGGAAGTTGTATTCACCGTGCAGCAGGCAGGAGCAGAATAATCACTATGCAAAGGTCCACTCTGACCATCTTCTCATACCTCTCACAGTAAAACAGGATATGTGACATTTGAGCTGATTTGTGTCACGCTGATGGTTCAAAACCTCTAATGATTAGCCTCTGTATTTGAGTCATGCTTATGCAGATGTTTGTAGTTACCATTTGCAAATTCTTAAGAAAACCTTACATGTTTCAGCAAATCCATATTGTAACGCTTGAAGCTTTGGTTGGTTTTCCAGTGTTGCTGAAAAGGCACATTTGAACAGCAGCAGAATAAAGAAAGATATCAGAGTTGAAAAGAATAAGGTACGCCAAACTGGGGGAAACACTTGAAAGGAGACAAAGTAGGAGCTGTAATTTCTCTTCATTGCTTTTTCTTGCAAGTTGGTAAATCCTCCTTAACCTTGCCTTTTCACTTCATTTTTTTAAACTGTAAGCCCAAACATAGAATAGGGAGCCTCTTGCTCTTAGAAAAAGTAGAAGCCACTGCAGAAGGGTCAATTTCTGTGAGTAATTATTTTTGTACCTACTTTATTTTCTTCATGCATTCAGTGTTAACATTGTCAAGATGAAGGAAAAGGTGGTTTCACCTGTTTAAGGTGAATTTTTCAAACTTTTATTCTTCTGACTTCACTAGAGTTGAGTCTTATCTTGCCAGGAAGTGCAGAAGTCTGCCTGCTGTGTAGTCTGTCCTATGTCCTAGATGTGCATGTCTTTATTTCTAAGTGTGCCTAGTAATCCTCTGCAAAACACAAAGGCAGCTGCCAGCCATAAAGAATAGCTAGATCCTATAGTTAGTGATGATGAGAGGGTGGAATTGTGGAGGTTTTATTTTGGATACTAAAGAGAACTAAACTGTAAAGCAAATGAAGTGGGACATTATAATAATGACATACCAGTACCTGTATTAAAAATGTACTTTGTTTCTTTGCAAAATTTGAGCTAACGTGGTCAGCATACCTGCCAAGAATTGTTATAAAATAAGACAGATGCTGTATGCATATGTTGTCAGTAACTGTTCATACAACGAGAAGGTATTATCATTACCACTCATAGCTCTTCTGCATGTGTAATGCATATTACTGTGTTGATTTATATTTTTAAAATACATAATTAGAGCCAATTTGATTCCAGGATCACAACTCTTCATGCCAGTTGCGGTGTTCTGGATAAAAATATCCTCCTGTTACATGTTATGTGATTACTGCTGCACCGAGGCTTTTATTCAGAAGAAATGTGCTATGCAAGGGTGTTAGAAATTGCCTGCGATAAAGGAATCGTTGTGGTAGAAGCAAACCAGCATAGCGGCTGAACTGTGCAAAAGGCATCTTGTTTGGAAAGCAAGCTTAATTAAAAAAACACTCTCAATCTCTAGTAATATAACTGCTTTAAATTTTCAGACAGTGGGAGTAGCTCACCGTTGCCCAAGTATGCCTCATCTCCCAAACCAAACAACAGCTACATGTTCAAACGAGAGCCCCCAGAGGGATGTGAGCGAGTGAAGGTCTTTGAGGAAATGTCGTAAGTAATGCCTTTTATATCAGCTGGTATCTGCAAAGCAGTAAACCTGTTTACTGAGCCCATTCAACTGCAGATGAATAAACTATTCCAGCTGATGAGCTTTTCAGGAGCAAACTATTCTTAGTTTGTACAGAAGAGAAGTTGAAGTGTTCATGTTGATTTGAAGAGGAAATGAAGTCTTTTATGCTTGAACTCTTTCTGTGCATTTATAAAAGGCAACAAAAATCCAAGCGGAAAAGATAAGGTACATTTAATTTCCTAAGCATTTATAAACCTCACTTCGTATGCCTGTATTAACTTTTGTAAATGTTCCTGGTTTGACACAAAAACTTTCCTTGCCAGAATTCTTAATCAGTTTTGAGCATAGGTTGCATTTGTATAACCTATGGTTATACTTGTGTTTAAAATGCATAAAATGACATGAAATCTATATAATATAAAGTGTGCTTAGATGGCAGTATACTTAATGATATAAACTTGCTCAATAGTTTTGCTGTTGAGCAGGAAATCAGAAATTAAACTCTTCGACATCATGTCTTTTTCCCTAGACTCAGCAGTATTAGAACACATGCTGTTGAGGTTGCGTGCTTAGCTCCTGTAGATGAAAAGAATGAAGGAGGGGTGGATCTTGCTCTAGTAGCATTCACTGCCAAGTGGATGGTGAAGGAGCAATGCTAAGTTGTGGAGGAAGCCTCTGAGCAAATGATGGAATATGGGAAAGGAGAGGTCAAATTCGTGGAGTTTCTCAAAGATTTGATGTAACTACATGTGTTCTTTCTGCAGTGCTATCATTAAAGAAGAAATTGTGTCGTTCTAAATTACCATGGCATTTTTTCACGTGCATATGTATTGCAGATTTGTCTCGCTGGAAAGGTGCATGTTTATCCAGTAGCGATCAAGTCATTTTTGTGATGGCACTGTTTTTAATGCTGTGAATCAGTTAGCTGACTACCAGTATGGAAGATGTTTGCCCCTCTGTCCAATTAATCCCATTCCTTGTCATTCACATTTTAGCAACCTGTAGAATCACAAAGTTCACAACATATAAGCATCTCAGTTGGCCGAGTATGTAATCTCTTTTCTTGTTGTAGGTCTCGTCAGCCTGTCTCAACCCCTCTCTTTTCATGTCCTGACAAAAACAAGGTTAATTTCATCCCAACCGGATCAGCTTTCTGTCCTGTAAAGCTTCTGGGCCCCCTGCTTCCCGCTTCAGACCTGACACTGAAGAACTCTCCAAACTCCAGTCAAAGCACAGCTTTGAGCAGCCTGACTGTTGAGCAGCTTTCGTCTCGGGTCTCTTTCTCATCTCTGTCAGATGACACCAGCACAATGGACTCTACAGAGGTCTTGGTACAGCAACCATCCCAGCAGCAGCAGCCTCTTCTGCAAGAAATTCAGACTGAAGAGCATTCCTCTCCTCAGAGCTATGCGCTAATCTAGACCAAGGTGTGGAGCAGGCCTCTGCCCCAAAGCAAGGATTGAGGAGGTAACAGTTCAGATACATCTGCATGAGGTGGCAACCTTTCAGAACAAAATGGAGTATTTAGCAGCATTCTGAAAAATATCTCTACGCTGTTCTTGGCAGGGACAGAATCCATATTCAGCATCTTTTGTGAGAAAGCAGTGATGCCTGCAGAATCCATATATCATTAAGCGTTTTAAGTGGAGACTATGCATTTCATAGTATGTTTGACCAGATTAGTACTGTGTCCTGTGTTCTGTTCTGTTTCAAATTCTACAGTATAAATAAGCTCTATATATATATAAAAAAAAAAAAGAAAAAAAAGTTGCCTGTCTGAATAGAAAATGTCTTGCTGTGTTGTGTCCTATGGAAAATACTGTACTTCAGGATTATGTTTACAATTGATCCAGGTGTTTATGTTTCTAACTTCTGTAATACACACAATGCAAAAAAAAAAAAAAAAAAAAAAATGGCCACAGCAGTTGCACAGTGCCCACCCTATGGCCTAGCTTCAGGTACTTCTCTCGAAGTGTAAACTCAGGTAACTTGGAATGTATATCATATTGGGATATTAAATATTTTACAGCTACAAAGCTAAAGAGGGAACATCACTCTTTTGCCTTTCCTTATTTTATGCATTAATATTTCCTCATTACATTCCACTTTCTTGGAATAAGTGCATTCAGCTCCAGGTGAATGGTGACCCTGGACGTGGGTGAACGTGAGGAGAACCAGCAAATCTGTGATGAATATCACTTTGTCATGTGCTTACAAGCAAAAACAACTGTTGCATTTACTGTCATTTCAATATATGTAAAATGTGGCATTTAAAGGTTTCAGGTGTTGCTCGGTTAATGACTGTTAAACTGTTGCAAATAAAGTGTTCAGTACTAGGCTGTACATGAGAAACATTCCATGTTGTGTGTGAGAGGATTTTGAAAGACAAGAATGTTTTTGTTTGAGGACAGAAATTCTTTCAGGTTTCACGGCGGGGTGATGGGGATTTCCTCTCATGTTTTTGTTGGCAGTTAAGGATGTGAAATGCTACTGTTACCGTCTAAAAGTCAAATTAATGTTTAGTTTCTCTTTTGGAAATGCTCATTCATTTGCTGGTTGGAAATAGGTTTTCAGATTTTGTCGAGCAGTGTTAGATGAGCAGCATTTAATTTATGTAGTGAGTAATTGTGTTTGAAGTCCGCAAGTAGCAAGTGGGTGTTTTAAGAGGGATGGGGAAAACAATAGTTTTAAGTTTGTTACTTAATCAAAGCTTCTCCCATAACTTTTGCTTACTTTAAGCTGTATGTGTAAAAGTGTGTTCTCCCCCCTCCTTAAGTATGAATTGTAATAATAAAAAAATGATAATCCTGGTTTTGCAGGCTGGACGCTTTCTCGAAATGGCAAGAAAGGGTTAGTGGTGCTCTTCTGTTGTACCGGAACAAGAAGAGCATTGCTTTCAGAGATAATTTCCTGTGATACAAAGAGGACCCCAAAGGCAAAATAAACTTGATGTTCTTGCTCCATTGCTTTCAGCTCAGTGGAATTACATTTATGCTGTCTGCTCCTAAGAGAGTAAAGCTCACCTTTTCCAGGAATTGAAGAGATTAGTAGCCTGCAGCTACCGAGCATTTAAATTTGCTCCATTATTCTTTTATTTCTTTCCCACTTTTGGAGATGAGAATGGAGGGGGGTGAGAGTGAACAACCAATAACTGCTCACTAAATACATGCTTTCTTTGGAGATAAAGCGTGGTTTCTTTTTATTACCAAGGTTTTGTTAATACTGCCTTACAAGGTGGAATTTGCAGCCTATAAAACAGTAACTGGTTTTTGGCTCCCCTGCAGAAAACATGAGGAGAGAGGTCTGTCTCTAACCATTTTCACGTGAAAATCCTGCTTGAAACACAACAGCCATCTTTAACCCTACTAATCTCAGGCCTAGGTGAAAACACTATATATTTTATAGATTGAAGATAAAGGGGAGAAAATACTCACGATGTAAGTATCGATTCCTTTTGATATTTTTCCTTCTAGACTAACATTGCAGTACAATGACCTTTTTTTTGCTCCGGTTATGTCCAGATAAGAAATCGTAGTCTCGGTTGGTGGTGTTAGATTACTGGGGGATACGATGAGTTGTTTTTAGATCAGCGGTGAACTCTGTACAATAACTGCAATGCCATTGTGTACTTCTTTTTTTTTTCCATGAGAAACTAAATATTAATTGAATTGCACATTTGTTCTTAGCAGATTTGAAGGTTTTGAACCAAATGCGTTAAAGCTAATGCTTTGCCATGTAAATTTCCCAGCAGTTGTTTATCTCTATTGTATTCTACATCCAGCTGTAGAAATTTGTCAAATATTGTTTAAAGTTTTGTACATAGTTGTACTGTTATTTCTAGCCACTGTGCTGAACAGTATTCAAGTTATCACACAATATTGCTTTACACAAGGAAATGTGTGGCTTTTGTTTTGTATTTTTTTCGGTATAGAAGTTCCTGTGTCTTATTTAAATAAAAATTATAGTTTAAAAAAAAAAAAAGGTGGTGAGGACACACAAAAGCGGCGGTCCATTTATTTGTTTGGGAAACTGTGACCTCAGAGAATGAGATTAAAGTTTAACATTGTTCCAAAAATACATCTAGGCTCATGTCAACCACATCTCTCTGTGATTAGTGTGCTACGTCATCTTACCAACTGATTTTTGCATAACACGCTGCTTTGAGGAGGAAAAATATCTAAAAAAAAATGGTCAAATACATGGAAAATAGCATATTTTATTGTTGCATGTGATGAGGTCTTTATTTCTTCAGAGCATAGAAAAAAAAAATCAGTTAAGCATTATTGGAAACTCAGTATCCACTGCCGTGCTTGTGGTATGGCCAATTTCAAGTTATCTGTTGAAAATTATGAAAGCCATGAGATGTTTCACTATGTGAAACTAAACGAAAACCCTAAAGGATGTGGTATAAATCTACTGACAGTCTTGGTTTCGTGTTGTTTTGTATGAGTCAAATGGCTGTCGTTTGCCTTGCAAAATAATTCTTTCCAGATGGGGGGGGGGGGGGAGAATAATATTTAAATACATGTTTAAATACATGTAAATCCTCTGCAGTCTGTGTTTACTGAGAAGCACTATGGCAATAACCCATAAGAACGGTTCAGTGCTTATTGTCATGAAGTAGAAATCTGGGTTTTTGGCATCCCAAAGATTGCAAGGTTTCCATGTGACGGTGCAAAAATCTTGAAACTGCAATGCTGAAAGTCCAGAGCTGCAAAGGCTGCAGTGTCCTGCCCTGCTGTGGGAAAGGTTGATGTGCATCAGTCAGAAAATGCTTTGTTTCTGTTGTTTTATTGTAAGCTCATATGGCTGACTAGGAAAACCTCTGGCCCTCTGGGTGGTTTGGCTGCAGTGGCTTCAGCTTGTCCTGGTGGGAGAGGACATCATCTCCTCAAGAACCGCTTTGACAAAAGTATGCAGCTCACCCTAGAGAGATGTGGTACAACTTGAACCACAGGTAACTTCTTCACCATCTCAAGGACTGCAGTCCTTCACCTCCATAGGTTCTGGTGCAGCTTTGTAATTAACTGTGCACGTCCTCATCAAAGCCATGATGACAAGCAGTCAAAAAAAAGTGCTGAGGATTGAGTGGTAATGAAATAATTTTGCCTTGTGTCCCCATTCATTTGATGTCAATGTTATAGTTCCAGACAGGTTGTGGCTCTGAAAGTGGACGCTACAGAGGCTGTGGAGGAGAGTAAGGGCTACGTATGCTGGGCAGGGGCAGCAGATAGCGACCTGCTTGTTTTAGGAAGCAAGGTGCTGTCAGTGAAATGATTTATGGCTTCCTGACAGATGAGCTCTTGGGGAGGGCCAGATAGCTGCCCTCAAGAGACTCAATATCTTCACAGTATTTAACCACAGCCTGAGGTAATATAAAGTAAACATAAGGAATGGAATGAATTAGAGATGCTGGCTGACACTGCAGTTGCAAAGACCACCGAGGGTTCGCAGATGAGCTCCTGGTATCTGTGTGTTAGGGTGGGTAGGTATATGGATGGGTTACTTGAGGTAAAATCCAACAACCTGAAGAGGAAGGGCGGTTTGTGGAAGTATAAATCAATGGCTGCTGTAAAATAGCCTGGCTTACTTTGCAAAACACAGCACTGCAAACAGAAATTTGAAGCTACACAATTGGGAGGAAATAGCTGTAGTTCCGGCCATGTGCTTCCAGAACATAAACACAAGGAAAAAGTGATTGAAGCTGGGAAAGTATGTTTGTTAATGGGCTGCACACGTACAGCCCTTCCTAATGCACTGCTTGGCTAAAGGAAGCTGTGCGATCAAAGATCGTCATGCAGTTAAAATATGTACATCTTCTCTCTGTTTGCATTAGTGTAACCGCTCCAGGGAAAGCAGTTCAAGACACTATAAAAGGTTGGAGGAGGTTCTGGGAAGGGCTATAGGAGTAAATGAGGAACTGGAAAAAACACAGCAACGTTTTGGTTTTAACTTAACAGATGAAGAATGGTTTAACTCCAGTTGATAAATACCTGCATAGTAAATGATTAGTAACGAGTTACTCAAATTCAACAGATGTGGAATACTACTGGGGATCGAAAATGAAGCTGGTTAAATTCATAGGAAGAGTGTGGATATTTTAGCAGTTGGGCACAGGGCCATCTCACAGAGGTGGGTTTTCGAAGATGGTGTGTTTAATGAGATGATGTTACCAAGAATGTGCTCAAAGAAAAATCAGTTTCTATAGAGTTGAAATGTTACTACTGTGTAGATTACAGAAGACAAACGCAATGGCTATGTTGGGCTTCTGACCTTTAAAGACTTTAAAGAGGTATTTTTTAACTACCTGGATGTTGCTGGAAAAATGGCATCCTGAAATATTTATAAATGAGGGAATTATTGCTTTTTTAAAATGATCTGGAATATTATGTGAAGATAATTTCTGGCTCCTGAAGGTTTTTTGTTTGCATGACAATGGTGTGAAGTCTCCAGCACTGTGGAGGTGGTTGATTACCTTTAGAGCTGTTTTCATTTCTGTCAGCTCCTCCGGAGTGCTGCAGTTTTGGGCGGATGGCAAGAAACTGGTGAGTGGGCGATGCCTTTTCAGAGTGCAGTGGGTCACAAAAATAATGCGTTGCTCAATTAGGGCAGATAGGAAAATGCTGATTGTGAACGTAGAGTGTTTCCACAACAAAGGCCTCCAACGTAAGCGTGTGAATATGCAAATAAAACTGATAATTCAATAACAAGAGCAATCAGATCAACAAGCAAATCAGAAAGCTGGATAGAGATATCACTCCCTTTCTAAGACCTCGTAATTTTATCTCAGGTTGTAACAAGTTCTGATGTTAAATTGGCTGCCTTGAGCTGTAGCCTGGAAGCTCAGCAGCAAAAGAGCTGGCAACCTGGGAGAACGGGAAGTTTGGTCATCTTCTATTCCTCCCTAGATCAGACTAAGCTTGTTAACAAAGCACAATTGTTCTAATAACTGTGCCTGCAGAAAAATATGGCCTGGTCGTGGTTTTTGTTTTTCTTCTGGCATATACGTACAGTGAGGTGTGCAGTTAAACTTTGCAGTGATTTGTACAGCTGTTGGCTAGGAAGTTGTGTTTGCTCAGGGATGCTATGGGATTTTGGTGGAAGGAGGTTCCTTTCTCCCAGGAGGACAAAGCTAAGAGAAGTAGATCCCTTGTTAAGGTTTGGTGCTGAGATGATGGGCGATGCAATTAATCCTTTCAGATTTTTGTTTGGATGAGAATTTCTCGCCCTGCCTTTATGATGCAAGTTTCTTGGGGAGGAACAGCTCCCTTTCCATACAATTGGTGGGATGGTTGGGCTTGTTATGTAGGAAAGGAAGAACTTGCTCTTGTGAAAAATGAGGAAAGGGTGTTGCCTTTGGAAATGAAGTCTTGTTTTTAGGAAGCAGAGAAACAAATGCCTGACTGTGTTGGTGATTCCTTTGGATTGGCTATAACTCACTGCACCTCCTGAGAAAGCTCTGAAAAATATTTAGCATTTCAGTGTGTGTGTGCATACCTCATTCAGGCCATGACCAGTTGGGTTTGGAGTCTCTGCAGGGATTCAAACTCCATCTTTCCATACAACATATTCTGGTGTTTGACCACACTCAAAGTAAAGGATGAATTTCTTATGTTTAAATGGAATTCCCTGCACTTCAGTTTGTGCCCACTACCTCTTCTCCTGTTAATGGGCACCACTGTGAAAAGTCATGCTCCATGTTTTTGGCAATGTACTCCCTGCTTCTCTTGAGAAATTTGTCCACATGGATAAGATCTCAGCCTTCTATTCTCCAGGTTGAACAGGGTCACCTGCTGCTGCTTCCATTTCTTGTTTCAGTTTGTTCAACCATGCATGTCTCCTGCCATCGTGCCTTAATTTCCTGCTTGCTGGCCTGGATTATCACTGACCTGAAAGGAGGCGATCTTTGAGAATCAGCCTGCGTTCCAGGACTCTTCCAGGGCTGTATTCCAAGCTGGTGCCTGAAGAGGCCAAAGGCTTTTTGCTTTTTTTTTTTTTCCTACACTTCTCCACCTCATGGTGACTTCAGCCTCCACATTCTCAACCAGTTCTTCCTCATCTGTAGGTATGCGAGGCCCCGCTCGGCATCAGCTCCTTTACTGACTGCATCACATAGTTATCAGTGCACTCCAGCAGTGATTGTGCCCTGCTGGGTTGTCTCTGTAGCAGATCTCAGGGTGATTCAAATCCCCCCTGAGAACATGAGGCTTCTTCCAGTTGTTGTGGGTTATGTCTCCCCTGTGGGAATGAACTTGCTTTGTTTTGGCAGCGCTCCCCATGGAAAGGAACATGTTCTGTTCTGGCAGTGCTGCACAGCAGGAGGACTTATTTTAGGGCCATAAATGCACTTTCCTGTATCTTTAAAACACTTTCCTTTTTTCACTTGGATAACAACTATCAAACAGAACAACACAATGTACATCAACTTCAATTAAGCCCTCTATTAGATGATCTGTGTGTCCAGAGTGAGCAGAGGGGGAACCCAAAGCACTTTCAGGTAAGATGTACTGTTCATTAAAAGCAGCCCCTGGACAGGCAGCTCAATCTGCTCCTGAAATCTCAGGTAGAAAAATGACCCATTGTGGATTTCTCGAGTTTTCTGACTGCATTTAATGTTTGCTAACAGCGTGGGCTGTTAACACGGGGGGGGGGAAGCAGGGGGAATGTGGTGGATTTGAGGCAGGCAGTGCAGCTTTTCTTCCTGAATATCTCTGTTTGCTTTTTAATCCTGTTTCCCTTTTACTTTGTTTTGGTGAAGTTCCCATTGCTAAAACAGTGAGCTGCAGGACTGACGGATGACACTCTGAGGTCCCTCCAGCCTTCAAAGTGCAGCAGTAACACTGAGAAACGGCAAAGGTCAGCAAAGCCAGTGTACCCAGATCACATCCCTTCTCTTCAAAATGAAAGCAAAAGCCATGCAGCGTGCTGCATGGGAATGAGAAGGGAGGGGTAGGGGTGGGCAATGGGAAGATGTTCATCTGAGGATTTTCTTGATCATTATTTCTCTGCATGAAGAGCAGTAATGGCTGCACGCATTCACAGGTAGGCTTTGCTTGCCTGTGGTTTGGAGATAAGTAGAGGTGACCATAGGCCTCGTCTGAAGGCTGTGGTGTCACTGCAGCTGCTCCTCACTGCCATGCTGGCTCTGGTGCACAGGCTCAAACATCTCTCCCCCTTTTTTTTTTTTTGGTGAACTTTTCTGTCTGATCAGAGCCATTACAAGTTCTTCTTTAACAGCTGGGCAAGTGTCTGCTATAGATCATGGTGTGGGTGGTGGGAGGGTGGTGGCCCGCATTTAGATTAAGTGCTGGGATGACCCTGGACCTGAGCCTTGGGCAGGGTACTGAGACTTAGCAGTATAGAAGGCACTTGGGAATCAAACCCTGCCCGGTTTAGATAGGTGAGGCTACCTCTGTCAGACTTTTTGGTATTTTGAAGCTTGAGTACTCGAGTTCAGTGCAGGCTGCCTCAGCAATTGTTATAACAGCAAAGCAGTTACTTCAGTGGCCAATTAATTTAATTTCTGTATTTTGTGTGTCAAGCATTTATACTGAGGATTACACTTGGAATAATAGTAGGGTTATTTTTTTTCTTTTTCTTTTTAAATTTGCTGGATCCTGCTTCTGCTATGTTCAATGTACTTGCTTCCCTCAGCCAGCTGTTATCTACTGCCATAGGTGGAGACAGAACGTATGATTTCATTGTGTAACATATTATTTCCAGCCTGTTCATGAAGTGTATGGCTTCCAGCACTTGTACTGGGGCCTTTCCTACTGCGTCAATAGCTGAGGAAGTACAAAATGAAAGCAACACCCTACAGCACAGGTCTCCGGGGACTTTTGCTTATAAAAGGAGGGAGACTGAGCTCAGTTACTGCACCCAATGGCTGAGGTTGTTCTGCAGCCATTTCATTACCCCTGATGTACCTGTGTGGAGCGCTCGTTACCCCATAACGATTTCCATGCAACTTAAGGCTCATTCTACCTGACAGGTGTTTATCTTCACTTCTGGGAGTTGTATGTGTCTACGTGGAAGCGGCAGCCTCCTTGTTCTACTGAATAGGAACATTAGACTGGTTTATAATTAGTGAATAAGGGGAAATGTCAGGGTAACGCTTAGGAGAACACTGTTAATAAAACACCAGGTAGAACAGTGACTGACGGCATGGCCAGGCTGCCCTGGTGCTGGAGGGCTGATGGTTACCAAAGGCAAAACATGTCCCTGCCTGGCCTGCTAGGCCATGCTGTCCTTGTCTGCTGTGCACCTTAGTTGCCCTAAAGGTACCTGTGTCATACTTGGCACATGTTAATGCTGCTGCACTCACAGGGCCAATAATTAAACTCAGGCAGGTAGCAGAAAATCAGAATTCCTGTTATTTGAGGACCCTTTGCTCTATGGCTGAGGCACAGATTTTATGATTACACAGCCATGGACCTGGGTCTCTGGTTGGGCCATTGGTTGGTGCTGCTGTTGGGGCACCTGTGTACAGCCCTGGCTCTGCGCCTGTGCTTTTGGGTTCATACATTCTCCAGCATCATCACAGAATTATAGTTTGGGTTGGAAGGGACCTTCAAGATCACCCAATTCCAACCTCCACCATGGGCAGAGATACTGCCCCCCAGATCAGGCTGCCCAGGGCTCCATCCAACTCTGCTTAAAATGTCTCCAGGCATGGGACTTCCACAGCTGTTTTGGGCAGCCTGTGCCAAAGCCTTACCACCCTCAGTAAAGAATTTCTTTATACCTAATCTAAAATTAGCCTCTTTCAGGTTAAAACCATTACCCCATGTCCTATCACTACACTCTGTGATAAGGAGTCTCTCCTGTTTTTCCTGTTGGTCCCTTTTAGATACTACAAGGCTGCAATAAGGTCCCCATGGAGCATTCTCTTCTCCATGCACAAGCCCAGCTCCCTCAGCCTCTCTTCATAGGAGAAGTGCTTCAGCTCTCTGAGCATCTTCATGGCCCTCCTTTGGACCCACTCCAACAGCTCCACCTCTTCCTTGCACTGGGGCCCCCAGACCTGGATGCAGTGCTTCAGATGGGGCCTTACAAAGGCAGAGCAAAGGAGGACAGTCACCTCCTTCACATGCTGAGTGAGGGCAGCAGCCCCAACAGCACATTCCCAGCTCACCAATGCAGTGCTTGACTGTCTCAGCATTGCTGCTTCTCAGCTGAGGCAAGTCCTCTGCTTCCTGACTGTTAGAGAGCCCTGTTGTTGCTCTGCTTCCTGCTTCCCCTATGGTGGCTTATTTAAAAATAAGGCATTAACAAAGAGCTTAAATTGTAAAAGTAGGCCAACCAGAGGGTGGGTACAGCAAATTCTAGATGAGCCACTGTGCCAAGCTTGCAGTGAGGGCTCAACTTCATGTTACTTATCACCCAGGGAAGACTAGAACTGCACAAGGCCCCTGGATTACTGTGTCACAAGTTACTGTGACACAGGTCCAGCTCTTCAACCTGCCCTCACCTGTGAGGTAAGTGAGCAGCACTGCAGGCTGCCCAGCACACAGGGCTTCCCCTGACCACCCACCTCCTTGGCGCCTGCACTGTGCCTCCCTGGCTGGTGGCTGCTGCTTGCTGGACAGAAGAGGAAGGGAGCAGGAAAAAGGGAGGAGGACCCTCACATATGCCTTTACCACACCAAGGTCTTGCTGTTACTCTGAGTAACTGCAGAGAGTAGACAGGACCCTCCAGGTCTTCCTTCTCTGCCTTAGGGCTAACTCACCCCACATACGTTAGAAAAACTGCAACCAAGAATGGAACAACCAGGAGCATTTGTCACTGGTGCCCATCCAGGATCTCCTATGGTAGCATACAATGGCAGATTCCAGAAGGCCCTGAGAAAACTCAAGTCTGATGTGACACAGTGCCTGGGTCCTCATAGCAACCTCCTGCATATTGGAGCTGTCAAGGCCAGTGGTCCAGCTTCCATGCATCATAGCACACCAGTTTATAGAATCACAGAATCCTTAGAGTTGGAAGGGACCTCTGAAGGCCATCTAGTCCAACTCCCCTGCAATGAACAGGGACACCACAGCTAGGTCAGGTTGCCCAGGGCCTTATCTGGTCTCTGGGCAACCTGTTCCAGCGCCTCACCACCCTCACTGTAAAACATTTTTTCCTTATATCTAACCTAAAGCTCCCCTCTTTGAGCTTTGCATGTGGAAAGAACAGAAGGGAACAAGCTGCAATGTATTCTATGATGCTGGAATTGAATTCTGATCACTTATGGAGGTCAGAAAAAGTTCCATGTTAATTCTCTCCACAAGCTATTCAATCTCCCAAGGTGCACACTCCAACCCCCCTGAAATAGCTGCTCTTGGATTCGTAAAAACCCAGACTCATCAAAATCCACTACATCAACTTTAATAAACTTCCTGATGAAGACAGTTAATCAATTACCACTGTTTTCATCCACCATAGGGGTTCTGCAGCTGTTTTTATTTTAAGACAATCCACTACAAAACAAGAATATGCATTTGGAATGAAGCATATTAAATCAAGATGAACATTCTGTGTGTAGAACAATCAATGCATAATTTTGTCGGAATGATTAGCTACCCTGATGTCCCAATTACTGCTGAGCCTGTACACACGTCAATGTGCACTGTGGCTTGGAGTTGCTCTACAGCCCAGGCTGTAGACAAGCACATACCATACGCATTATGATCAGTGAAGTATTGCTTCCAACTCTGCAATTAAGATTTCTGCCACCAAAAAATGCCTTTCCTCAAGGTATTCCGTTTGTTTGCTCCTATTTTCTTAAATGAAATGCTCACAATAATAATGCACTGTACATAGGGGTTTCGACTGCTTTTCTCTAAGCAAAATTATGTATTAAACACCTCTGGCTTCTTCCATTTAAAAGTGTGAAAAATGGCACAGGCAGAAAGCTAAAAATTCAAAGCTAACATATATTTTTAAAATTAAATACAGAAAGATTCATAACATGAATTGATCAGTAATGCAGTTTAGGGGAAAAACCTGCAGTTGTAGATTCTGTCATATAAAATGTATCATCTAAAACATGACAAGGATTCAGAACACATTTAGCTGAACCTGTGCCATGTCCTCAATTTTCCCAATCAACACAGGAGTGTTTTGTTTGTTTGCTTTAAGCATCTTGGAAGTCTACAATCTGTGACCAAAAAAAACCAAACACAAGACTTTTTTGAGTCTTATTTCTTTCCAACTCAAAGTACAGTAAATGAGCTGTTTTGAAGTCACTATAGCCTCACCTTTGCTTTAATCAGAACTGCTTTAGCCATTAGCTAGAATAGAAGGTCCGTAATTGTTCTAACAACTACCAAGACAAATATAATCTTTGCAGATGCGTTCCTTACTGCTACAGACTGTACTCAAAGTCAGGACCTCAGGCTGCTCCCCTGCAATGCCCCAGGAAGTTATACATCTCAGGAGAGACTCCACAGGCGACAGCTTATTGAGCAAGAAGCCATCACCAAACAGCAGGAAATACTGACCTTCACAAACAGGTATCCGTGTCTGCATGAGCTTCCATGTCCTACTGACAGCACAACAGAATGGCCCCACCCAGTGCTGGGTACTCCCTAAAGAGAAGATCAGGCTATCTGCTAAACATGAAAATGCACATAAACAGCATAAATGGCAAAAGCGGAAATATCTTCCATTGTTGGACTTCACAGCTACGTGGCACCTTAAGCAGGATTCTGAACATTATAAATTTGTATGCAGGTGTTCAAAACTTGCTGAGGGTTCAGCCAGCTGGATTCCAGCTCACCCTTCCACCAGTACCACATAGCTTTTTAGCTAGAATACATATTCATGTTGCTCAGTGCAGCCATCAGATCATGTTCTATTGTGCTTGAGGAGCAGTCTGGCTCACTTAACTTCTGTATTACACAGTCACCTTGAGTTGCGCAGTGCAGGTACTTAGTTATCTAATAGACCCCAAGGCAAGGATTAACTAACTGAGCATACAGCTACGAGGAGGTGAAAAATCAGCTGAATTTTAAAAGGCCAAACATAATAAATTGCAAAGCAAGCCCTATACACATAGCCCTGTACACATAGCAAGCACGCACAACTTGCAATATTAAGCAACTGCTGACACATCCTTTATACCTTCCTTTGCAATGAAGGGAGAGTCGGGAGAGAAAGAGACACCAAGTAAATTCACATTCTCTTATTATCCTACCGCAGTACTATTCCGAAACAACGTGAGGTAATGGTACTGGTAATCATGGTAATGGTAATCATTAGATACTGCCTAAAAACTGGCCATCTGTTACCTTCAGATGCTTGTTACATACCAACTCAAAAGCAATCCACCAACTCAACCAACACTGGGAGTAAAAGGTCTTTCTTGTGAAAATCGTTTTATTAAAGAGATAACGACACAACAAGCTCAAAGTAACACATGCTTCAGAAATAAATTTGATGAAAAATACTCTGAACAGAAATATGAATGTTTTGAAGGCATGGTAAATCATCAGTTGCAAGAAACTTCTGCAAACAGGTGCAAATTCTGTTGGTGCAATGGAAAAAAAAAGTCAGAAAAGAAGACTTCTGGCCATTTTGGTAGTAAAGTTTGTAAGAATTTAAATCAGAAAGGACTCAATTTCCATGGCTGCATAGACCCAAATGTATTTCTTCTGTAATGACCTCCAGCACAGATTTTTCACTATGAGTACTAACAAAACAAATTTAGTTGACATCCAAATGTAGCAGTAATATATATATATATATAATATGCAATAGATGTTTGACTCATGCAGCCTCCTCACTTACATTATTTTTCTTTAATTTACTCAAGAAACATTATAAAAAAATAAGTTTGCAATTTGAATTTCATTCCAGTGTTAGCTCTGCATCACCTCAGGCAAAGACAGTGTTTCAGCAGATAGATAATCTAATTTGGCAAGAAATCTGCCCTAATTCTTAAACTCATTTTTGTAAATCCATGTAGAAAATAAATGCAAACTCTTTATACAAAACAAGAGCGAGTAACTGTACCTATATAAAAGAGGATTTTGTTTTGTTATCATGGCACATACTTTAAAGTTTCACAACAACATACTAATTTTAATTTAGTTTTTTTTTTTAAACCCAAAAATAGTTGATGAATGGAAGAATGTGAGTTACCATAGGCAGCTGACTCATGCATTAAGCAATTCATGTTCTTTATCAGTTTTCCCAACAGCGTCAGGATTGGATAACGGGTCAAGGTCAGCAAAGATACTGAACCAGGCAGTCAAGTCTTTAGGATTCCTTGTAGGTTCTGAGGAAAAATGAATAAATAAATAAATAAAGTACAAACTTGGAGTTCTCCCTTGTCAGCTATTTCAAAACGAAACTGACTGTTTCACTTATTGCTAAGGACACTTCTGACAAGAACATCAGAATGAGTGGTTGCATTTTAAAACACCACCTTTAAAAGAATATGGAACTTTGTTAAGAACAAATGTTTTACGCCCGTCTACCTGTGTACTTTATACACCTCCTGCCACGAGAAGTACAGAACACTTCAATTAAAAATAATCTCTGTCAAGCTTTAGTGAAAGGTATTTCCGTAGAATCATAGAATCCTTTGAGTTGGAAGGGAACTTTAATGATCATCTAGTCCAACTCCCCTGCAATAAAAAGGGACACCTACTGCAAGACAAGTCACTCAGACCCTGGTCCAGCCTGACCATAAATGTCTCCAAAGACGGGGTAATCACCACCTCCCTGGGAAATCCATGCCAGTGCTTCACCACACATATAATAAAAAAAATACTTCTTCCTTATATCCAATCTAAATCTCCAATCTCCCCTTCTTTAGTTTGAAACCACTTCTTCTTGTCCTGTCACAACAAATCCTGCTAAAAAGTCTGTTCTCTTCCTTTTCGTAGCCCTCCAGTAGATACTGAAAGGCCACTATCAGGTCTTCCTTAAGCCTTCTTTTCTCCAGGCTGAACAGCCCCAGCTTTCTCAGCCTGCCCTCATAGGAGAGGTGTTCCATCCCTGGGATCACTTTTGTGGACACACTCCAACATGTCGCTGAGGGCTCCGTATCTGGACACAGAACTCCAGGTGATGTCTCACCAGTGCAGAGCAGAGGGGCAGGAACACCTTCCTCACCCTGCTGGCCACACTTCTTTTAATATAGCCCAGGATATGGTTGGCTTTCTGGGCTGTGAAGGCACGCTGCTGACTCATGCCCAGCTTCCCCTCCACCAGTACCCCTAAGTCCTTCACAGCAGGGATGTGCTCTATCCTTAACATCCTCCAGCTTGTACTCATAGTGGGGGTTGCCACGACCCAGGAACAAGACCTTGCATTTGAATTTGTTGAAGCTCATGAGTTTCACCTGAGTCCAGTGTCAGAGACATATACCTGTGTGTGTGAGACTTGTGTATACACCTGCATGCCCACAAAAAAGCAAAAGCTAAGTGGAAGCAAACTCTACTTTCAACCTTACAGTCTTACAGGACTGAATTCCCCTCAGAATATCATAAATCATGTCTCAAGCACAGCTTCTAGTATAAGGGTAGATTTTTTGATTGATATAAAAAAAAATGTGAACAAGAAACATGTTGAATACCAAAAGCAGCTGGAATACTGTATATCTACATCAAAATACAGATGTTGATGTAAGGCAGATTTTCAAATTAAAGAGGAGGTGACTCTGGCTGCTATAGAGAAGGTACACTGGAACAAGCTCCCCAAGGACGTGGTCATGGCCCCAACCCACCAGAATTACTGAATCATCTGGACAATGCTCTCAAACATATGGTCTGATTTTTGGGTGGTCTTGCGTGGAGCCAGGAGTTGGAATCAATGACCCTTATAGGTCTCTTACAACTCAGGATATTCTATGATTCTATGATTTTTTTGGGGAGATCTCATGTTTAGCAGGCATTGTGTTCTTAGCAAAATAAGATGTACTCATCTGCTCAGAAAGATAATGTTGTACACTAAATGAAAGCATTCTTTGTGAAATAAGGAATTTATAGACAAAATATGCTCTGCTTGGCATTAATTCCATCTTCGTGTCTGTGAGGCTAGAGAACCTGTCACTTTCACAGACACAGATTTTAGAGTAGCTGAATGCTCTTTATATTTCTGGTGAAGGTGTCGCAGCTGAGACATCTTATTCATTTCCCAACCAGTTCCCAAAACATCTAAACTGTCTTTTTCTACTAGGCTAAAAGCAGTCATTTGTTTAATCCTGGGAGGCAGGGGAAGGAATACACAATGCTCCTTCCTTCTGCACTGACCATATCTGATACAGCTTCTGCTTGAAAATGAATGCACAAAATAGGCTGCTACCTGGAATAAGGATGCAATGCATTCCTGGTTCCCCTATCCAAAAAAACCCTAGTCAAAATCAGCAGGACTATACTCTTGGCTCACTTGCCACAAGCGAATTGTTTCATACAGACAACTACTGATATGATGCATGTTATCAATGAAATTTATGATAACGGCTCTTCTGTCTTATCAGTAGCCTGTATTATAGCCTAGAGCTCCAGAACACTCTAGCTTACACTAAGTGCATGCAAATGTACACTAAGTGCATGCTTACACTAAGTGCATGCAGATTTTCTGTATGACTCAAAATTGAAGTAGCAGAACAAACTGTAGCGTGAGCTCCCTTGTTACTCAGTACATTATTCTTCTGACATACCAGCACTGAAGCCTACAAACAAAACATACGCACAAACACTATACATATAATCAACACTGAGAGAGCAAAGCAGTAGCAACAAAACTCTTGATGTGTAAATGCTATAAAAAACAGGCTTTATTATGGTAGATGAAGTGGGAAAACTAGCAAGATGTCACAGTTAAAGAGGAAAAGCAAAGCATCTCAAAAACTAAATGACTTACCACCTTTCACTGGCGTCTTGTTAGCGTTCACATTCAGGCTGTTCGGTTTCTGTGCTGGCTGTGGTATAGACAGGGGGCTCCCACTGTTAGCTGCCCACCCTAAAATTCAATAATATAGCAGCATTAGTGGTAAGAATTACCTTGTCAGCTCTGACACTTCACTCTCTGGCAGCACAGTGCTCACACCAGGTGATGGAGCACAGTGCTGTTTTGCTTACGGCCTTTTCTATCTTTCCTCATATATCAGAAATCAGCAGTAAGATACTGCAGACAAACAACACCCTTAAGAACAGAGCATCTGTGGATCAGTTTCTTCATATACAGATTCAAGGAACTGCACACTTTTCACACCTTTAACCTAGCTAAAGAAAGATAGCGGGTTTTTTTTGTATCTTTAATCCAATCACACTTAATATGCCTGTATGGTAATGAAGTCAGCCATAGCTGTAGAATGAGGAACATCAGCTACACATGGGCAAAAGTATTACATATAATAAACATTTTTTTTACATCTTCCTTCACTTTTACAGTTCCAAAGACTTATTTCATTAACTGTTCCAAGAACAAATGCATTTTGTGACCCTGGGTTATTTAATGAATTATGAAATGATTAATTCTGAAAAAAATCATTTGTTGCCAAACACTCTGAAGAATTAAATTCTAGATGAACTACTTGCAGCTAACTTAAAGCTGTGTTTTAATTGAGTATATTTTAGTTATTCTTCATGGTAAGGATCTTCTCACCATGGAGAAAGCAACTATGTGGAAAAAAGTGAAACTGGGTATTCACAATTTACTGTTCCTATATGCACATTTCATAACCACAAGATAGTAATGACAACTACAGTTATTGAAGCTGGATGAGCCAGGCTGGCAAAATGAATTAGGGACAGCATACCACAGAAACATAGGAAACATGGTCCCTGGTTTAAGGTATTTAAATTCTTATGCTTTATCATATTTAGAGGACCAGAGGTCATATTTCTAACACCAGGATTAGAATACAGATGTGATTAGCTTGCTTCTATTTCTTATTTCAATGCCACCTCCTTTAAGTGTTGCCTAGTCAATTATCCATCCACCCCAAGGAACTTGCATATCTAATTCTGCAGTATCTGAAACAAGATATTCATCTGTACACATGGTTAGTATTTCCTTGTTCAGCCTCTTTTTCTACAAGTTCACGCTCTCACATCCTTTATCAGCTCTCGTCTTCCTTCCTCCCCTTACTTTCTCCACTTTTGAGACCACTCTCAGATACCGAGAGCTGCTGCAACAGCCATTATGTTACAGAAACCCTTCCTTCCTCTAACAGCTTATTCTCATCACTCTGATCTGGCGTTGACTATAAAGGGCTCAAGGCCCATGCTGTGTTATTAAAAGGAAGCAAGAAGAGTGTTTCTATAAAAATCACATAGATCAGAAAGGGAATTTTAAGCCACAAACATCCTCTGTATCTCTGAGAAACTTAAAACTTCCTGACAATCTGGATGCAGAAGGCTCACATACGTTTGTTCTAGGCAAAGGCAACAAAGGCTTACAGGCCAGCATGTACCTCCTGAAAATGTGATTTTAAGAATTTAATCTCTCAAATAAAAAAAAGTAAGGCATTAACACTTCAGAGTGACACACTTTTTCAGACATTTTCTCTGCTTGTATTACAAAAGAGAAGAATGGCAGAGGACACAACTACAGAAAACTGAAATGCTTTCATTTGCATGCATATGTATTGCAGGAAAGTGCTTTGCATGTCATGGATGGCAGTGGATAAAATGAGAGCTTCAGAGAACCGGGCCAAATCCTAATTTCAGAGCAATGAATGGGGAGTGCTGCCTAGAAAGTTTCTGTGCAAGTTCCACTGCCTCCAGTGAGGTCAGGAACAAACCAATGCGAGCGTGCATCACTGTGACTGGCGGAGCGCAGAGTAGAACACTGTGGGGCACCTGGCTGCTTGGACCCCTCCATTTGATTCTCTGAGCTGAGACCTGGTGAGCGGTGTGCCCACATGGTGCTGTGCTCTGGGCCTCTTCATTACAGCGCAGACAGCTCAAACACCACTTTGAAAGCAGCAAAAAAACCCAACCATAAAAAAATCCAACCCAAAATGTTCTGTAAAATAGACAATGCTAGCATTATGAAATTCTGGATCCACGAAGGCTTTGGGAAAGATTGCCACAGCATTTTTATGAAATACCTTCATGAATTTTGTTTTTACCACCCACTCACGGTGAGCTGCAGAGAACAAAGCCTGTGCCTTTCAAAACCAAACTGCAGTCTGTATCAGTGTGACAGCATTTGCTGGCCCCACACTTGTTTTAGTTTGCCTTGTTCACAGGGCAAATTCGTTCTGTGACTAGACAGAAGGTTATCGCTGTGACAGCAAGGAAACCAAACAGCTTGCTCTTCAGCGAGCTTCTTCACAAAGTTACCACAATTAAATTTAGAAATGGAAACAGTAAGCTGCACATTTTCTTACCAACTAGAATATGTGTATATGTAGGTGATACAAAGAGGAATTGTCAGTGGGGTAACTAAATGTGGCCATAAACATGAAGGAGAAAGCCAATGCTCTCTGTGAAAAAGTGGCAAGGCAAGCGAACTGCAAAGCTGTATTTAGAGTGGGATCTAAAAGATTCACTGGGATCATGCTTTGTTTTTGATATTTGTATATATTTTTAGACATTTTAAAACAGCACTTGGTATTCCCATAGCAATCTGGAGTCCCATTGTGCTAGATCCTGTCAATAAATATAGCCAGAGAGGACTCGGAGCTGGGAATTCCTGACCGTAACAGTTTACAACCTGCATAGCACTGTGCCTGTTTTACAGATTAAGATCTGAGGCAGAGAAAAAACAAAGCCTCAAAGATTTATGAGTGTGCTTAACATAAAATAAGTAAGTAATCCCACTGAAGTTAATAGAAAAGTTAATGTGCTTAAAGTTAAGCATGTGAGTTTTAAGAATTTTTATGGTCCTAAGGCCAAATTCACACAGGAAGCATGCACCATCTAGGCTCCGCTGCAGCACCTCGCACTGAATAATTATTAAGCAATCCCATCAATTAGGGAAAAAAAAAAAAGTACAGCACAGTGTACAGATGTATCACAAATGCCTCAGTAAAATATCCATAACTCACATATTCTAATATCTTTGTTTAGATATGCTTATACTGCAGCTAGTATTTTTTTTTGGTTTTCTAAAAAGTCACTGCTCACAGATTTGACAAGATTATATGAAAGAAGTGCCATGAAATGAAATGGAGTTTCAGAAGAAATGAGATTTCACAAGATATAAAAAGCATACAATTTCACCTTCAGATAAAAAATAAAAATAATGCATTTCACTTGACAACTAGACTCAGCCAGGAATGTGATGATTATCAGATATGATCATTTGAATTGATTAGCTGTGGCTTTTCAAATGCCACTAGATCAATTACCATTATCTTCTCCCAAAATCTTGGAAATTAATTGGAAAACATCAACATATTTTACTCTTCTAATGTGTGATTCTACAATGATATTACATTGACAGAACTACTTTTCTATTTCTAGTGTTTCATGAATGCAACATACGTAACTTGCACAGCCAATGTCACTGTCTCATGCAAGTGGAAGGGACAAAAACAAAACAGATACTCAGCTGTCTGAATATATTATATATATATATATATATATAAAATATTTCTCCTTGAAAAAACATTTAAATTTAAAAACATGCAAGAACTCAAGAAAAGCAATTCTCATAATATATATATTGCTATTTTTAGTCATTTGCTTAAAATCTGTGTATGTCCTTGCATCAAAAAAGTGTTTTTCATTGTTCCTTTTGTCCCTGTTCCACTTGACAATGCAGTGACTAAGACTCATTATTTTTTCTGCTCCTATTTTATGTAGTCAATTCCTACACTGTTCTAGTCCCTCTTCACTCTATTAATCATACTCATATATGCATATATCTCATCGTAAAATTGCACAGCATTGCAAATGTCATTTGCCCAGCTCCCATCTAAATATTGAAGTCAGTGAACCCAAGCATCTTGCTTATGCTGGGAAGAAGGAACAGTAACTGAATTAATTACCAGGAAACTTTGACTTTCCTATTCTTGTCAAAATGGCACAGGTCATTACATATCCTACATGATTATACGAGTTTTATAGGTTTCAAGAAGTAGTCTTCAGGATGAAATCAGTCTGTTAGTCTTACTACAGAACTCTTCCCCAAAGGAGATGAAAACGATTGCTGGGACAGGGCCCAAAATAGCATGATCCTCCTCTAGTTTGCAGTGCCCTACACAGAAATCTGGGCCTGCAGCTACGGATAGTTGGGTGGACAAAGGTAGCTGTTGGCTGGTTAACCATTCTTTCTCCCTCAGGTCAAAGAAGCAGTGGGAAGGCTTTCCTCTAGTATCCCTTCTTTCTTTTCACTTCCTATTGCTCAAAAATCTCAAGAAAGAGAATAGCATAGAACACCAGGGAGAGAAGGAGTTTTTACTTGTATCAGTAGACAGATGTGCAGCCTACAACACAAATTCACCAGCACGGCTACTAGGAAAAGGTATTCCGCTCTTACCTCACCTATATCCCTACCCGACAACAGTGTAGGATACAGAAAATAAATGCAATTCATTTTCACTAAGTTGTTTAAAAACAGTATTTCCAAACAAAATACAGTAATCATTTTTGGTTCTTTGGCCCCTTAACAAACAGACACAGCAGTCATGATTTAAACAGTAAAACCCACTCAATCGTATTTTCCACTACTGAAAAAATGTGTCAAAGACCTTTCAGGAATAATAATGAAAATATTCAAGATAATTATTCTGACTCAGGTTTTAGAGTAATTCTTTCACAAATCTAAATGCAGGGCTAGAAAAAAATATGCATGTTCCTCTCCAGGTCACATTTCACTTAACTTCAGCATTTCTGCAGCTATGGCATAACATCTCTACAGTTCTAAATAGCAGAAAGCCATACTCTGAAGCTTAAAAGCAAAAACAAAATGGTAACATACCAAGATGAGTTCTTACCATGTAAAGATGACTGCAAGTCATTCATATTTTGGTCTAACAGTTGAGAAGGCAAATAGCCTGATGGAGTCGATGCCACAGCTGAAGTGTTATCCCCATCTCCAGCTGAAGAGTTCATGGCAAGATCAGTAAGTGCATCCTGTCCAAAAACAGCTGTCCATTCTTTGCTGAACTCTCCCTCTTCCAGGGAGGAAGTATTGAGGATATCATTCAGTAATACCAAGTCATCCTTATCCCTAGGTTCCAAGGACTTTGCAAACTGTTCCTTTGATGCTGTCTCAGAACAAAACAGAGAGTAAAGATAAATCAATATTAAAACAATCAATGAATGGAAGCCACATTTTCAAAATATTGTCTAATTTCTATGTATTAACTAAGATGGGCTATTTTTTTCTATAAATATTTATCATTTTCTCTTTTAGAACTAATTCTCTTGGACACCTAGGCTTGTAGTTTATGCAACAAATTATTCCCTGATTACCTTAGATAACAGTACAGCATTTCAGATTCATTGTCCATTAAAAATAGTACAAGCCTACATAAGTATCTAATAGATACTGCACCAAAACCAGTACATAGTCTAATACTTAAAAACATAGGAGAAAAGTACTGTGAAGCATTATATAAGCTACTTTTTGAAGTATTACGTAAACTTCCTCTCAAAACAATCAGATTGATACAAGCAGAAAATAACTGGGAGATGATTCTAGAATTCTGTGAGAACATACTTAAGATGGCCTTTATAACTTTCTATTCATTACTCACAGGGATATGCTGTTCTTCTCCAAAGGGTGCTGTTTTATCATGTAACTTTTGAATTCTCATATCCAGTAAGAACCATAATCCTTTCCACTAGCTTACATAATGTTTGGAAAGAGAAAGAATCATCTATGAATGCCAAGTGTTATTTTACCTGGAAACATTTAGAGTTCCACTGTGGGAGCAAATAGAGGACAAAAACGGTGGTTAACAACGCTGATGTTATGTTACCGAAACCCAGATCAGTTTATCTTAACTACGCTCACTTCAAACTTGTGGTAAGACTCAGAAACAAACTCAGTTTTCCAAATTGCTGATGTATCAGCTGAGCTCTCCAAGTTTCATACAGCTTGCAGAGATGTTTTAACATTTTGGGGTTGAGATAAAAGATTGATAGTGGCACAGTGCTTGCTACCACAGCAACAGGTCATTTGATTTAAATGCAGTTATCTTCTCAAGAAAGATCCCTTTTAATAGCTGTAGTAATTTATAATGTAATGGCTGAAGTTGAGTCATAGGAGAAAAAAAAACAGCACAACTGTTTTAAAAATAGGCAGATGAGTCAACATACACACCTATGTACTAAGAAACAAAGACGACAACACATAATACAAGGGTTTTTTAAATTGCTGAAGTCAACACTGATGCTGAGCTCCTCTCTAATTCACATTTTATGCTTCCTGACATGACCAAAAAAAAAATAGGAACTATTACAAACAAGTCAATTCTATTGTTCCCACTAGACTATAACTAAAATACCATAGAAAACAACTTGTTCTCATGAATATTGTGGTGCTTTCCAATCTTCAGATAAATAGCAAAGAATGTTAACATTCTCCAAGCAGCTGCAATTCCCCCATATCTCTCTCTGTCTAAGCAGCAATGCGGAGCAGTTCATTCTTACATAGGGAAAAGACGCTTGCTGTTTCAAAGACGTGTAAGAACTGTGATTTCTACTGGATGACACGATCTCAAATCTGCTTTCAGTAGGCTCCTTCATGAACTTGGAAGGCTTGCAGGGAGAGACTCAAAGAAGGCATCATTAATAATAGCACACTACCAATACTAATCACAAATTATGTTTGCAAAATATGTTACAAAAATTTGGCAGCAACAAAGCTGATGGAAAAAAAATTGCTTCATTTGGGTATCCCATTGCAGAAGTACCATTTCTACTGGGAGAGAAAGTAAAACATACAGCTTTACATCGGAGGAGCACTTGAATCTTGCAGTACTTCACATAACCACCAGAAATCAGAAGAGTGACACATTTCTTATCTCAGCAGTCTTTCTGGTTTTCCTGGGGAGAGAATGCAGACACAGTAGGGGATGATAGGGAGGTGCCTATGCTGAAGCTACTTCAAGTAAACAGCAGTAAAGCTCTGCTTGTTTGCAATAATGGTTATCTTGAAAACAGTCTTGCTTATCGAGATATTACTCCTGTAGTATCTGTGCTAGATTACTAGAATTACATAGACTTTCTCACCTCACCTATAAAGCTTCTATTATTTCTTTTCACTGCCCATTTTCACAGTTGAAATTGCTTCTTCATCTTCACATTCTGCCCTTAATCTTAAAACTGTCCATGAAAAAAAACCACAAGCTCCCAGTAAAAGACTAAAAAACCCAACGTTACGATATTCTCTTCTGTGTTTGTTTGAACAAGCATCTAGCAATACTCATACTCCTTTGCAAACATGCCTCACTTCACTGTTATTAGAAAAATAAATAAATAGGAAGAGAAATTAAAAATATTTACAATTATATATTATTTAAAATACAGGATAAAGACTACTTTCTAAATCACATACAAAAGTGTACCTCTAATTACACTAGTGCAGTTAAAATAGCAAAATAGTAATTAGTCTAAATCTAGCTAGTATGTAAAATCTAGGTAGATAGCTAACATTAACATAAGCATCTTTATCAGATGTAGCTGCTCCACGACTACTTTCATATTGACTTAACTATTTCACTAAAGAAAAAAAAACAACAGGCTTTTAACTGACATGACTAAACTTGTATGAACAATAATTGTATGCATTATCTACATCTGAAGGTTGAAGAACATATGATTCAGGAGAAAACCAAGAGGAAAAAAAAAGGCCACATACCAACTTTTTATTTGTTAACCACAGAAAAGAAGTTATCACTATCAGTTCACAGATTAGGACTGCTATGTGCAGAGGTAGCCAAGGAAACCTTCAGTGTTTCTGCCTGGGTTAAGATGTAATTTCCCCCCACAGTACAAGAGACTGCCTGTGGCAAACCAAAGTCAAAGTGTTCGCAGATCTGCTGTTGCTTACCCATCACGAAGGCTGTACCTTAAGTAGCCCAAATAAAACTCTCAGGCTGACTAAACCACACAAAGGGATTTCTTTGGTTCTTTGTTTGCCTTCTGAGCTGCCACATTATTTTGATCTTGTTGTTAAGGTTTTTTTCATTCATTCTTTTCTGATGAACAAGTAAACAGCAAACGAAGAAACTACATGCAAAATTCTTATTGCACAAGAGAATTCAATATAAACCATCTGGCAAGCAAAACAGCACCCTTTGGAAAAGAACAGCATATCTCCTTGAGCTGCTGCTAATCTAACAAAAGTGATAGGACAGGAATAGAACCTGGAATTAAGGCCTTTGTTCTCACGTCTATTTGAGAACAACACAGCAGGTTTAATTAAATATAGGGCTGAAAGAAGTTACCAGTTCTTAAATGTTTTCTAATATTTTCACTGTTGGTATAAAACTAGTGGTTACTATTGTATGCTAAGTGAAGAGTTCACAGAATCATAGAATCACAGAATGGCCTGGGTTGAAAAGGACCAGAACGATCATCTAGTTTCAACCCCTGCTATGTGCAGGGTTGTCAACCACCAGACCAGGCTGCCCAGAGCCACATCCAGCCTGGCCTTAAATGCTTCCAGGGATGGGGCATCCACAACCCCCTTGGGCAACCTGTTCCAGTGTGTCACCACCCTGCGTGTGAAAAACTTCCTCCTAATATCTAACATAAACCTCCCCTGCCTCTGTTTAAAACCATTCCCTCCAGTCCTATCACTATCAACCCATGTAAACAGTCATTTCCCCTCCTGTTTATAAGCTCCCTTCAAGCACTGGATGGCCACAATGGGCCAAATGATGTCTCCCCAGAGTTTTCTCTTTTCCAAGCTAAACAAGCCCAGTTCCCTCAACCTTTCCTCACAGGAGAGCTGCTCCAGCTCTCTGATCATCTTAGTGGCCCACTTCTGGACATGTTCCAGAGCTCTGAATCTTTCTTGAGCTGGGGGCCCCAGGCCTGGACACAGTACTCCGCAAGGCGCCTCACAAGAGCTGAGTACAGGGAGACAATCACCTCCCTCTCCCTCCTGGCCACCTTTTTTAATGCAGAGACTGCAAAAAGTTATAGCAGAAGTAAGGTTTATGGTGCAATCTACTCCAATGGAGCAAACCAATTAATATAACCAATTCAATATAACCTTGAATCACCTGCTGGAATGTTTTTATTCTCAGTAAGTTTGTTTAATATTCTTACATCAGACACAGTGCTTCAACTATTTATGAAGAAGTTGAACTTTCTTTAATGCTGTTTAAATACTGCAACTGAATAATTTCATTACGAAACATATCAACCTTTCAGATTATGAAAGCAATAAAGAACCAAGATTAAAATTATACTTGGTACCTACGGTTGAAAAGCAAATGAAACAGATATGCACAAATGTTTCATACCATTTTCTTCAGGTTGCAGGTCTAATAAGTCATCTACAGCACCTAAGAATAAAAAAGAAGAAAATATTAAAAGCAACAGGAGATTTGCAGTACACTGACAAACACCTTGTATACATCTAGATGTAGTTTCTTAGGACACTTCACCTGAGTTCTGTTTGTGGTTACAATTTCTTTGTAACTTGGATAGGGAATCCTTGCCATCATGAGCTGTAATCAAGAGCCATAAACACATCAAATCACACTTGGCACTTGATGGTATTGATAGAATGAGAACATGTTCATAAACAATGTCACCACATTCAACATGCAGCAGTTGCTACCCATGTTTAAAATGAACCTGGTCACCAAGTGACCAGGGTGAAAGACCCAAGATATAAATATTTTTGAATAAGTAAAATTTCTGAATAATAACAAGGCGAAATCTTCCTCTGTAGCACTACCTGCCGCACAAGACCATCTCCAGGCTAGGTGAAACCAAAAGAGGCAACCCCAAGAACTGAACAGATGTCCATTTTTCTCCAGAAGCAGAGATGTGTTTTTTTATAAGTTTGTACTTCCACAGGGCAGAAGAGAGCACAAAAGTGCTCAGGATCTCATCACTCCTTAAACTGCTTTTCTTGACTATGTATCAGTTTGTTATACAAACTGGATGTTAAGAAGTGGAAGCAGTTGATGAGGAGAGCTGTGAATAAACAGTTCCATTACTAGTGGCACCATGTCAATTATTTTAGGATATAAAGATATACTTAAAAAAAAAAAAAACAGAACAAAAAAACAATCTTAGCAATGTCAGAGACTTGCTAGTATATGAAGAGGGGAAAATTTAGCAGAAGTATTTCAAAATATTTCAGTTCCTTCTAGAGATGAAGGAGAAAGAGACACAAGGTATTTATATTATGGATAATACTTATGTGCTGTCAAATATTTCAACAAGTGAGAACAATTCTAGACAACGCCTGCTAAGAAAATATTTTAAAAAGTTAGGTTTTTATATCCAAAAATATTAAAATATCTGATAAAGTAAGTATCCAACTGCTTAACTGCAAAGTGGTTGAAACTTCTAATTGCAAAAAATGTCCTGATGTGGTGCCACAATTAAAGAAAACACACACACACACAAAAGAATAACTAACATAGTGATTCAAGTAACTGTAGGTAGCTATGGGCTGGTAGCTCATCATTACTCCTTGTAAAAGAACAGGAGTACAAGTGCTCCTGTAATAAAATGTATTTTTATGGAAAATAGGCTTAGTTTAAAAAAATACCAAAAACCAGAGATCAAACCAAAACAGTAACAACAACAAAAAAACAACTAATTCAATTCTTTGATAAAACTATGAGCTTTTTTAGCAAAGAAATTTGTTTAGAATCAAGTTGACTTTCCACTATACAGCCTTCCAGCTAGAAAGTTAGCACTGCGTAATATCTATAAGAAACATATTGAATGTATTAGGAACAAGACAACTAACAGATGTCAAAAGAAGTTGTTGGCAAAAATAATTGCAAAGTAGAAGTGTTTCCAGTTTAGATCTGCAAGGTTTAGTGTTATATTCATTGCTTTTCAATGGTTTTAGCAGCCATCTGGAAGTAAACACAGAATCCCTCTTAAAAAAAAATGTGCAAACAACTTCCAGACTGTTAGAGGTGGTCATTCAGACCAGTCACTCAGTTACTACAGTAAAGCTGGAGAATTTAATACCACTAATTCTTAAGATATATCTCTAGGAATAAAGAATATAAACCATGCTTCAGAATGGAAGAATGAGTCCTGGAAATCTGTGACTAAAGTGAACCATGATTTCATAAATAAAAAAAAAACCACAAATGTGAGCTTCTAACTTGACATAACTGAAAAAATGAGATATTTCTGGAAATAGAAAAAAAAGAAGGCAATGAGTAGAAACAGGAATGTGACTTTAGAAACATTACTGGTGAACCTAATATCAGAAATGTCTTGTACAGTAATACTGCTCAAATATTAAAAGTGATGCTGGACAAGGAATGGAAACAAAAACTTCAAAACTAATGGACTAGAGAAGATGTATTACAGATATCAATATGTTAGCCTATCACGAGGAGGATCTGAACTGGAAGATTCTCCATTAATTTAGTACATAAAGATAAACCTTAAAGTCATAGCATAACTTGGATGGACGTCTGGGTGCCATTTTGTGAACCACTCATTAGTGTAGAGCTAGCTATGAAGATGGATCAGGCTTCTCAGGGATGTGCCTCAAACATCTCCAAGGATGGCAGTTTCTGTAAGGACTTATTCCAACTCTTCACCACCCTTGCAGAGAACACTCTTTCTAATACCTAACCACATTTTCCCCTCCTGTCATTCGTCTCCATCACCTACCATTCTTTCATTGAGAATCTTCAACTAGAGCCTGTCTGTGTCACTCAGTAATAACCACATATCAGGTCATTGGCAGAAGCTGAATATGACTTTGCCCACCGTTTAGCCGTAAGTTCCACTGAATTCAACGAGTTATTAACAGAGTGGATGTTTAATCACTGGAATAAACTAGTATGCTAAGTAACAGTTTCCCTGTCTTGACATTTACTGATCAGAAAATCTTCTCCTCGAGGATGTGCTCAGTGTAAGAATTATGCTTTGGAAAGCAAACTATTTGTCTGAGAGTAACTGAGTGAAATGCAGTGGAATACAATACATAAGACATTATGTTTAACAGATCTTCCTGGCATTAAGTTTTACACATTTGCGGGGATTTGCTTATTGAAGCTGAACATACATTAAACAAACAAAAAAGAAAACAACATATATTGCATTTATGAGTTGTGAACACATGAAATAAAATACCTGAATAGTCTGGTTCCTTTGTATGATTCTCCTCATCTAATGAAATCAACCTTAATTTGAAAGAGGAAGAAACATTAAGAAAACAATTCTAGGAATAGCAAATGTATTATTCTCTTTTTGGTCACACCATTACGAATCATAATGACAAGAAGGAAACAGTAATTCATATGGACTCCTGCTTTTGCTATATATGCTGGTTTATTGTTGAATTGGAAGAAGTCTGTTGAAAATCAAAATAAGACTGAAGACCAACTGTAAAAACCTACCAGCTTTTCATTCTTCACCTAACTAAATATATGTAATGAAAGCATAGAGTATTCTGTTTTGGTCAGTGGATGTAAACCTAAACAAGTAAAATAACTTTTATTATAAATAGCCAAGCAAAATCCACTAATTGTCAGTCAAGCTGTTCTCTGCTTTTTGACAACTGATCCTTAGCTGGGTGCTTCACTTAAGCACAGATAGTCAAAACAACAGGTGGCAGCAGGATTATATCAACATAGCATCTCCTCGCAACTGAATCCTGATGGTCCCGTAGGGGAGGGATCACATCTCATTCTCCTGTTCTTCTGTTTCTATAGCAGCCCATTCATAAGTCTCTCTCACCTCAGAGCTACAGGTAACCCAAACCTTGATAGCATCAGCACACTTAAGTGCACTTTTTACTAAGTACCTCCTGTTTCATTGGATTACTAACCAGTGCTGTATACATTACAAAAACTAATTGCTGCTCAAAGCAATCAGGAATCCATATCCTATTCCCAGGTGAAAGGAGATGCTGCTGAAGGGAGAAATAGAATGCTCACATATCTTCTCCCATATGATGCTGCTTTACTAAGGAAAAAATCAAGCAAAAGCTGAAAAATAAAGACATGGCTAAGAAAGATGAGAAACACATCAGGTTTAATGGATCTTTTTCAAGCTCTCAATTTCATCTTAAAGTTTATTAATTTTCATACACACAATACAACATTTCAATAATGCTTGCATTAAGCTTACTTTTTGCTAACGTGATCAAATTACCCATGTCTATATTTTCAGTTTTAAATGTTTGGTGACCTCTGTAACTAGAAATCAGATTATACATAGATAGAGATACTTATTATTTTGAGATACAGTGCATATGACTTACTGACTCTGCTGATCTTCTGATTTGGTGCTCTCAGTCTGCGGGTCCTCCTTTTCTGCTGTTTCTCTTAGTTTATTCACAGGATCTTGCAAGCTCTACATTATATTCATTACATAAGTGAGGAGAGAGAAGAAGAAAAGATTCAGGGAAGCAAAGGTGTGTCATGCAAGGCCAAACAAGGCCATAAAGACTACATAATTTAGTATAAAAAGTACATCTGATACAAATAGATCCAAAGTCAATTTCCTCCTCATACTGTTTCTTTATTTCTTTACTCTCTTTTCTTCCTGACCCAACTATTCATAGGACCTTAGCAATAGCAGTGTAATACGAAGGTGCTCCTCATATTCTGAAACTGAAAGCAAGAGTTAAAATCTCAGATCATTAGGTAAGAGGCCAAGTGTGATATTACCATAGCCTACTTACCCCGTTACAATGTGGAAGACCATGCTATAAGATAACAGCAGTTTCGTGGCCAGCACTTTTATATGCAGAAGTTGGGTGTGTGAACAAGCCAAGATATGAAGCACTGTATTCTCACTGAGATTAGAGAACTGATAAATATACTACTAGTTGTCCCCATAGTCAATATTGTCCATTAATGAGGGTTGCTGTATGAAAACTTAAATGAAGATAGTATTTAACATGTTCACTAAGTCCAGCTCATATAAAGAATAAAGGTTACTGTCCCCCATCCACCCACCTGCTACGAGAAAAATATTTCCATAAGTTGTAGATCTTGTTTGCACTGCCCTGTTAACCAGAATCTGTTAGTCACTAGAAGGGGCATTCCAGTGACTTTTTCTGTTAGTACTTGTGTGTACAAGGATACGTATACTTTTCTGTTTTAGAAACCAAACTAATGGATTTGTCAGATACTGCAGTTGGCGTTTTTACCCCCTCTCAGTGAATTAATACCTACCTAGTACCACAGATTAATTTGTTACAAGCATCTAGAGCACTGCAGACATCATGAATTGAATAATGAGGGATCACACAGGCTTCAGCAATAATTAGAGGCCTTAAAGAAAGGTACTTTACTTTATGGTTGTTGTATTTTTCCAACACTATAACAGTGCAAAGCCAAAACCACTTATAAGTGTACTACTTGGATTCTGAAAAACAGACGCGAGCCACCTCATCTAGATGAAGCTATATGTTACCCTTTAACTGTGTTCGTACCAGGTGCTGACTAGATTGCACCTCTTCTACTATTAAAATTGGTGGGAATTATTCACTTGATTCTGAGAAGACCTGAATTAAAGTTCAGAAACAAAGCAACATGCACAGAACTGCAGTACAAAGAAAGACAGCACAGCTACTGGCAGTGAAGCATCTTAGACATCTTCACATAGACCATACAGTTCACTGCACTCAGGAGGTGACGCTGCAATGGTGTGTGGTGCTCTGTGGCCAAGCACAGCAGCACAGAGCCTACCCCAAGAAGGATGTTATGTTTTAGAATAACAAACAGGGCTACTTAAACTACTACCTAATTATGTAACTTAGAGAGTTATCAGAAATAAAACCTTTTGCATCTCCACCAATGAAAAGTTTTACTTCTTTTTTTTAATGGAGAAATTGCCATCCTTCCTTAAGAAACTGTATCACGATGCTTCCTTCATTGTTAAAGAATGTTTCAGGAAATCCATTTTTAAAAGCCTGTGATCAAACCACGGAAACAGTATATAGAAATTGAGTTCACAAGTACCTTAGGAAGGAAACAGAATGATAATACTCAGAGTCACTATTTCCTGTATTAGAAAAATAAATATAGCTCTGAAATACAGCTTCAGTTTAAATGGAAATTACAACAAAACATTGCTGAAGATCAGCAGCTATATTTTAAAACAATAATGTAACTAATTGTTTTTACATTTAGGCAATATTTCCATCAATTCTAACAGCAAATAATTAAATTAATATCCTTTCCCCTATCTCCCTCCACTCCACATCCTAATGTGCACTATGAACTGAGGTATCTTTCTAAAATGATAAAAAAAAATAGAGAATAAATACAAAATAAAAATGAGTGATAAAAGGTACTGTTAACTGTTTTTTGAACATGAATGCACAATAATGTGATAACTATTGTAAACATCCATACAAATGACACTGTGACATTCTATTAATTGTTTTAGGTTATGTCTGAAGAAAGGAAGGTCTCCCATCACTTAGGAAGTAAAATGATTAAACAAGTCTGTAAAGGCACAGACTGAATGTGTACAAAAGGAAGAATGCTCCATTCAGCTTGGTGTATAAAACATCACTGACTTCACTGGCTGAGAAGAAACAGATGTCTAACTTCACAAAACTCTTCTGGATGCCTGTGTGAACTCACATGGACTTTGTAAGCCATACAAATACATGGCTGAGGGTCTCATGCCTCAAAAGCTTTCTTCCTAGCTTCTATAGTTCTCTTCTATAAAAATTGGTAAGATTGTACACACTTGTAGAGCCACTTCACAGTCCCTCATTGTGCCTATTCTCTGTCTCTACAACTAAAAGTCACCCAATAATATTTTGCTAGCTACCATTACTCAAATTAATATCCCAGCCATCCATGGGATTTATCCACTGCCAAGTTAACATGGATTCCAGTTAAAACACTGCTCCTACGCTGACTGCCTGTCACTTACAAAACTCCTTTACCTTGATTTGGGCTTCTTTCAAGTCCAGCCAAAATGACCTAGACTGCATGAAAACCTATCCTCTATTTGCATCACTGGAGCGTTGGGAATGCACTCAGCTTGTCTTTGCATTTATAGCTCCTCCCAAGTGATTGGACAACTTAGGCACTTCTGCTCCAGTGCAGCCTCACTTCAAGTGTTGTGTGCAGTTTTGGACACCACAATATCAGAAGGACATAAAACTGTTAGAGAGCATCCAAAGGAGGGCAACAAAGATGGAGAAGGATCTAGAGGGCAAGGTGCATGAGGAGCAGCTGAAGTCCCTTGGTTTGCTCAGCACAGAGTAGAGGAGCTGAGGGGAGGCCTCATGGCAGCTGCAGCTCTCACACAGGAGGGGCAGCACTGAGCTCTGCTCTATGTGACAGTAACAGGGCCCGAAGGAACAGCATGGAGCTGTGTCAGGCGAGGGGCAGCTGGGGTCAGGGAAAGGGGTCTGCACCATATTGCACTGGGCATGGAACAGGCTGCCAAGGGTTCCCATGGTCATAGTCCAAAGTTGCTGGAGTTCAAGGAGTATTTGAATTTTGGTTGGCCCTGCGTGGAGCCAGGAGCTGGACTTGATGGTACTGTGGGTCCCTTCCTACTTAGGATATTCTCTGATTCTTTGCTGTGAGAAAGAATCAAAGTAACATAGCTAAGGGCAGCTCCAGAAGAAAGGGAGACATCCCATGTCCTTGTAAGAACATATGGAGAAGCACAACACCATTGAAGAGACAAATACTTGCATCTGCTTCATTGGAGGGAAGACTGAAAGGTGGCTTTAGAACTGCCTCACAGAGGTTCATAAAGAAGAAAAAAGCGCCTGGAGATATAAAATGATAGTCTTGCCTAGGGAGTAAAGTCATGATGCAGCAAATGGAAAGGAAACAACAGCAAAGGTCAGCAGAAGGTAACAGTACTGAAGTAGCTGCTTGGGCTTGGTTCTCCAAACCGTTTAAGCAGCAGATGCAGCAGTAGTCCACTTTGCACCCAAAAAAGGATGCACTTAGATCTCTTGAGTCCTTTACCGAGGCTAGTACAGTTTCTTGACTCATATGAACTCTTCAGGAAGTTTAGCACTATAGTATAGAAACATAAAGATCTGATCAAATACTCATTAAGTAAGGCAAATAAACTGACAGAAATTTGAAAGAGGCATCATTTATGGAAAGCAGCCCCTGAAATAAACTCGAATCCATTTGATATATAGTAATTTAAAGACAATGAAACTTTCAAAGTGTTACCAAAGCAGCAGCCCATCATCTTTAATATTACAGTAATGGATATTTTTACATCATGATACACAGGTTTGTTAGCACATTAATAATAATCTTTCATCAAGCATAAAATCAACAGTTAGGAAATACAGCTGCAATAGCACAGTTATACTACTCTCAGCATATACCCTAAAGCAAAGAAAACAAATGGGCTGCTTTTCATTAATAGGAGTTTGGCAGCCATCTCTAAAGATAATGTTTTCTTTCCAGAAACAACCCCAAGAGCCACTTAAGAGTCTCTTTCCTGAGGTAAATCTAGTATACTCATACTACAAAATGCAAATAGTAATTTTCCACTAAATGGCACCTTCTAATTTTTCAGTAAGACAATTTACATCTAAGTCAAATAGTAACACTGTTTCCTTAAATTCTTGTTTTAAAGCAAAACGCTGACCCTACATACATGTATGCTCAGTTTAATTCAGAAGAGGTACTTCTGTATTAAGGATGAGTAACATTAAGGTGCTCCCATCAGAACTAGAATTCTAAAAGTAAAAAATGATTTGCAAGCACCAAGTTCAATATTTTCCCTTAGAAAATATCCCTTGTGAGATACAAGACAAGGAAAAATATTCTAAGAGACAACTTTCAATTAAAGATGTAAAAATGGTCACATTAGATTAGTTCATGTACACTTTAAACAATTAGATATTCCAATTGTATGCTTTTAATGCATGAAGGGGACAGCAGATACAACATTTTCATTGAGTAAACTCCTACACCAGAGGATTACTCATTAGAAATTGCGCTTATTCTTGATCACCTACAGCCACTAATTATACTTCACAAGAAAAAAATAATACCACCATCAGGTTTATTGATGGAAAAGAGATCATGCAGGAGACTGAACTTTGATATACAAAAGAAAATAATCCCACACTCTAGAGACCACAAGAAATAAAGAACTGATAGTATAAGGCAGCAACATAGTCTTATCCCCAAGCAGCTGTTTTCTGCAAGAACAGACTTCCACGAAACTGTAATATAAAACTAACCTCTGATTACCATTACATTTCAGCATATATGTAACTGCAAAAACAGGAAATCACATATTTTCAGAGCAGGAGGCAAGTAATAAAAATGGTTGTGATTCTCATTAACAAACTAGGGCTGCACCTCAAACATACTACAGTCACTTTTATAGTTATTTTCTGTTCCACTGAGTGCTTGTTACATGTGTGCAGATAATATGGATTTTATTACTCCACCATAGATTCCTAACTTAATTTCAAGTTTAGAGTATGTTGAAATCTTTCACAGGAGGTAGTTCAGAAGAACACAAGCATTTAAAAGTATCTCACCCTTTACCCCATGAATATTCCATGCTCTATAGAATAGGTGCATTTTCTGTGCAAGTTTATTTCCAAGATGTCTAAATATTACTATGTATTTCGAAACATCATATGTCTTGTTAAAATAATCATGTTTATAGGTATGAAAAGGAATAAAGAATAAATATGCAGCAAAAATACAGGCTAGCTGCACAAATCAGACTGGAAAGGATTTGTTTAAAAGCAAAGAGAAAAAATCCTTAAAAAAATTTTACACATCAGGAGATTATGAGCCAGAGCAGTCCCTCAGCATGCTACCCAGGTTCTGGCCATGTTAAGCTCAGGCTGTGAACCAGCCATTGGTACAACAGGAGGTGACTGTGAGAAAACAAAGAGGTTCAGAGTTTAACTGCAGAGTCTGTAGGCAATGACAGGCAATATCAAGATAACTATGCTTGTCTTCTTTTGAAATTTGGAGGTACCTTGTGTCTTGAATTTGGAGTATGTAAGAAGGAAGCACAGAGTTAGGTTAACTTCAGAGCAATTGTGGACTTATCCTACAAGAGAGGATCCTTTAGAGACTGTCTAAGATGAAAAGTTCATGAGTTTTTAAAACTGTCCAGTACAGCCTCCTTTTATTTTTGTCTTCTTGTCAGGAGAGACTGAAGTTTGAAATGTGTTTGTTTGGTTGGTTTGTTTTAAGCTGCAGAAATAATTGTCCCCACAAACACCTTATGAAAACTATGAAACTGCTCCCTCCCAGCTCACATTCTAGAAGACAACTTTAAATACAGTATGTCGTGTACAGGCGGGTATGCTAGCCTGTGGTATATTAAATCTTATACCTTCAGGTGCTTTTTCTCCCAGAGATCTGGAGTAGCACAGGCTATACAGTACACGGCAGTCCAGCTTTCACTTCTGCATGTCATGTGCACAAACATACATGGATTGAGGCTATGAGTTGTAATTGTTTTCCAACTAGACTGTCTCTCCAAGCACACAGTGCTTCACTCAAAGTTATTCATTCTTTACTCTTCTGCCAGTTGGTAATCCTTCCATCAGACCTTCTTAAGGCAAATGTTATTTTTCTCCCACATAAATAGGATCAGGCAATCACATAGTTATTATGTTGCATAAAATAATTACAGGACAAGGACATATATGAGGATAACTGGGAAATTAATGTTTCTTTTTTTTCCTATTCCTCTACTGAAGCTCAAATTGCAATGGGAAGAGCAACTTCTTAGGCAGCAGCAGACATGATCAGAAAAATACACAGTGTGAGTGAGCACTTATTTTTGGAAACCTATCTAAACTTTGAACTCAATACTTTAGTCAGACATTGCACATGTTCCACATTCAAGAATTATAGAAGATCAGCAAATATCACTAGTCAAGGAAAACAGTAATTCCAAGAGCGGTTGAGGGTAGAATGTACTTTAGCACAGGCATGGAGACTGTGAGCATGTTTGTATTCATATTCAGTCTGACAAGATCTTACAGAGTGGGAGTTTTCAAAAGCGGATGCAAAGGCAATTTAGTATTAATTCATGTGTGGAATTATGGGGGACAACACAAATCCTTAATTCTGCTGGACTTCATGATTCTTTAAGGGCAACTAAACACAATCCCAGTTAGCACTTAAACATATACTTAAGTGCAGCCTATAATGAATAATGACTTTCTTTAAAATATGTCCTTAATCACTACACTCTACATGCAGTTTCTGATACTACTGCCAGAAGTGTTTTTGATAGAAAACATGTATTTAAATGAAAAAATGGGACAGGGATTGAATTGGCAGACAACATATGTCCTTGAACTTTTAAGCGGGGGTCAGGGGAGCAAAATCCCAACCAATGCAAGAGCAGAGCAAATCCGAGACAACCTCGAGAATGAATGTCTATGGAACCAGATGACATGCATCCCAGGGTTCTAAAGGAACTGGCTGATATGGATGCCAAGCCACTCTCTATCATATATGAAAAACAGCAGATGTCAAGCAAAGCCCCCAAGGACTGGAAAAAGGGAAACATCACTCCCATATTCAAGAAAAGGAGAAAAAAAAGACCTGGGGAACTACAGGTTCATAGTTCATACTATCTGGTCATAGTCACATGGTTGTGGTCAAGGGCTCTATGTCCAAGTGAAGGTCGGTTATAAGCTATCTTCACCAGGGGTTCATCTTCAACATCTTTATCAACTACACAGACAGCGGGGTGGAGTGTAACCTCAACAAGTTTGCAGATGACACCAACCTGAGTGGTGCAGCTGACACAATATAAAAGAGAGATGTCATCCAGAGGAATCTGGACATGCTAAAAAAGTGGGCATACAAGAATCTAATGAGGTTTAACAATGCCAAGTGCAAGACCCCACCAGTAGTACTCTGTCCAAGCCTGAGCCCCACAGTACATTAAGAATGCAAAGCTGTTGGAGCAGGTCCAGAGGAAGGCCACAAAGATGACCAAAGGACTGGTGCATCTCTCCTATGAAGATAGGTTGAGGGAGTTGGGATGGTTTAGCTTGGAGATGAGAAAGCTTTGGGGAGATATCACTGTGGCATTCCAGTACTTGAAGGGAGCTTACAAGCAGGAGAGGGACTGACTTTTTACATGGTCAGATAGTGACAGGACAAGAGGGAATGGCTTGAAACTAAAAGAAGGGAGATTAAAATTAGACGTTAGGAAGAAATTTTTTTTACTCAGAGAGTGGTGAGGCAGTATAATAGGTTGCTCAGAGAGGTTATGGATGCTCCATCTCTGGAGGCATTCAAGGCCAGGTTGGATGGGATCCTGGGCAGCCTTATCTAGTGGCTGGCAACCCTGTCCATGGCAAGGGAGTTGGAACTAGATAACCTTTAAGGTTCCCTCCAACCTAAGCCATTCCATGATTCAACAAAACGTGAATGCTTTCTGTATCACTGTATGGTCTCTTATTTGTTACCAATGGGAAGACAAATGTACCTATATATTCCTTACCTTTAGCATAGTGAATTCATACGGCTGATAACCTTTGAAACTTTCATGGATAGCTGCCATTGTGTGCGAAGTTTTTTCCCAAAAATGAAGAAGTGTTGTCTGTAAGGCAGAGTAAAATTTCAGTCCAATGTTATCTTAAACATGAATCTGTTTTTCACACAAGGTTTATATCTCCACTCCAGTATTAGTTATAGATTCTCGTGTTTGAATATTGCCATGGAAACCTCTTAGAAAAACATATATTAACAGGAAATCTTTATTTGGGAGGTTAATAGGTTTTGTTTTTTTTGGTACCTGATATGTTGTTAATACATGAGAAAGAAGGTTGCATCTGCTTGCTCCCAAAAGGTCAACTTTTTGACAGACATCAGTCTTCAGTTTGTCAAAGTTGAGTTTTGCATGTCGCACTTGAGCTTGAACCTTCAAACAAAGGGAGAATTATTTATGCAGCGAGTTGTTTTCTTCATTTTTCTACCCCAACTTCATAATAGAGGAAACAAGCAGAACTTAGAAAATCAGAAATATCAGAAAATAGAAATGAGAAATCTGAACAGACTCAATTAAAGTTTCATATAGAATTATTAATATAATCTGTCCCACTGAAAATACATTATAGCAAGCTGACATGCTAAAATTAGGAATTATAAGTTTACTGCATAACACACAAGGACATGTCCATGTACCTGTTATAGGAAAGCAAATATACTGATAAACTTTAAAGTCAGTCAGAAACTTTTACTGATAATATAGCAGTTCAGTAACTTTGAACTGCTACAAAAAGTTATCTTGTCAAAGTTCTCCTTTTAATAGAAGTGCTTTTCTCATTTGTTGCTATAAGGAGAGTATCAAGACCTCCTTTCATAGGAACAATTTCTGTTTGAAAGAATTTTAGTTTAACAAATTTTTCTTCTACTACCAGTTATGTATATACAAGACATTCTGTTATGCAAGCCACACACATTTGATGACAATACTAGTATTCTCATCAGGTATCAGAACAGAAACTTGATATAGGCATTTTGAGCACAGGATATCTCATTTTAATGACAATTTTGTGCAGAGAAATTTGTATACAACAAAATGTTTACACAATCTAGTTTTTTGTCCAAGGAAATACAAAATTATCAAAAAACAAAACATGATTTTCTTATCACTCTTTCACAGTTAAAATGTTTACCCACAAAAACCTTCACAGTAAATTAAAACCACACTGAACTCAAATTAAATACATTTCCTTGTCTTTACTTGCCCAATTCAGAGAGGAAGCTTATTTTGGTCAGAATACACAGACTTGGTTAAAACAAGATCTGGCAAACTTGCATGTTCCTGATCTTCAGAAGTGAAGCCATAATCCTGCAACAAGTATCTGTGGTCCTTTTGTGGTGGACACATCTCATGACACCATCTGAAATGTTAGGGCTACAATACCTATCATCCTATCTCACTTATAGTAATAGACTTCCAACCAGGCAGAAAAAAGCAAAAGATCAGTGCCACAAATTCATCAGATGACCTACTCAGATGAATTGTGGCCGTGCCTGTGATTGGACAACCCTTTTTCACTAATCTCATCTGATCAACTGTGCATATGTTACAGGGCTGTACATATCAAAGGTCTGATATATTCATAATGAAGGAGTAACCATACTGAAAACTGATGAAAAGTGAAGACTCTCACAGGTGAGATTTTAATTCTAGTTGATGGCAATGTGTCAAATATAAAGCTATACTTTCCAATGATGCAGCTGAGATCAGAATCCTTTTGCTCTTCAGTGTATCACAGCACTAGTTTGTTTGTGAGAGTACAGCAAGGTCGACTGCAATTTTGTACACTCATAGGCCAAATGAGCAAAGAATGTTACTTCTGGGAACATAAGTATCTCTGTTTCAGAAATGGTGGTCCACAAGAAAAAAATATACTAATAAATGTGATTATTAATTTCCACAGTTGGAAGTCTGGACAGGGACTTTATACAACAAATTGGGATTCAGGTCCATCTCATGTCTCCAACTCCTTAAGAAAAAAGCCCAGAAAAGAAAAAACTTGTAAAATTTCCAGTTACAGTCTTCCTGCAAACAGCCTTCGGGACACTTAGCAAGAAACAACATCAGCATTTTATCTTAGCATGTAATTAAGTGCCTCATTTAAAAGCTACAATACTGACAAAAAGGCAATTCATTACAATGTGGAATATTAACCTGTATGTTTGAGATAATCATACAGATGATTCAAAATACTTAACATGATGTTTTGATACCAAATGTCACATGTTTATTTTACCAACCAATTAAGACTTAAAAGTATGAGAATTATTCAATTAAGGATGTTTATGAGCTTTTTTAACATACTAAAAGTTTATTTAACAGAAATACTCTCCATTGTAGAGCAGCAGTGCAGGACAGCCCAGAAAGAACCCCACCCCAGGTCATCATCATGACCTTTTGCCTTTTATGTGTGCCCATGAGCACATTTTCAATTCAAATTATTCTTAGACACTTTTCAAGATTACTGGCTTCAGGAATTAGGAATAAAACCTCTATGCTCATGAAGCATAATCTACTTAAAACTGCACAAATTATTATAACAACACTTTAGTTTTCTGCTCAAAGGGCAGTTTATGCAACATATACTAAAGTTCTCCTTCCTCTGCAATTACTTTCCAAGGCAGGACAAATAGAATCACACTGTGGTTTCTGTTCTGCGAATTTTATTTCACATATTTCACTTCATCCATGCACACCATACAAAATTTATTCAAAATCCTGGTCTGAGATGTGTTGGGATTTTACTGACTAAAGAGAACTGTACTGATTCAAAGGTAAGGTGGGCACTTTACAATGAAAGAGCTTCTAGCATCTGAAGCAGGAGATGCCAGTTAAAAGATTTATGCAATAGATGAAAATCTCACCAACGTACAGCTGACATAAAAAAAAAAAGATTACTACTCTCCATCTTTTCCTTTTTCTAAGGAAAAGTAAACTGCTTTTAATTTTCCAATGGAAATATCAAAGCATAATATTTAAAAGATGGAATTCTTTAAAGAGAACACATGAGAAAAATCTGGAAAAAAAAGTGTCTTATTAATTGCTTGATAAACTAATAAGACATATAAAAATGAAATAATTTTTAAAAACTTAAAATAGATTAATAATCAGTGCTAAGATCCTAAATGCTGTGTGTCTGAAATTCAGACTCTGGGATGCTTGATTGTAAGGGAATATAAATGCAGCTTCCTAAGCTGATAGTCAAACAGAAAAGTCCCAGTCTTCAAGACTGACATCATTAAAAATAAATATATAAATAAAATCTTACATCCCATTAAAAAACCCTGTTCAGTATATTGCTATTAAAATTTGGATTTTTTTTTTTAATTTACATATTTTCAAGAAACATTTGTGACTTCTATGGTATTTCCATGTTTTGGTCTAAGATAAAACACGACATTTATTTTCAGTAGTAACCCAATTTCAGGGACAGTTCAGCCAATAAAAAATTATCTCCAAACTAAATGCAGTATATTTTTTGTCTCAGCACTTCCAGTATAAAAGCAGAAACAGATGCTTTCAGTCTCATTTGTCAACCAGCCTCTCACTTACTTGATCTGAAAAGCATGCACAGTGTGTGTACAGAGTGGAAAGCAGGGGGGGGAAGTAAATCAAGAGGGAAAAATTCCTGAAATATAGCAAACTTTCCTGTTGGGAACTCTGGGTAAACTCCACCAGCAGATGGAATCAGCACAAATCTCTGCATGAAATAAGCGTAACACCTTCTGGCATACCTGACTGTTATAAAGACTACATGAAACCTAAGCACAAAATAAAACAGGCTGTATTTTTAGGACAAAGTATTTAGAGTACAGAAGAGAAAGCAAAAAGAACCTGGCTACTAGTTATCACAGAACTGTAATAACATCACCTAAGCTATGAAGTTATGAAAAGGAACACCTACTGCACTTTTAAACCAACATATGCAAGCACCTATTGCAGTTTGCTCTTAAAGTTGAATTTGATGCCATAAGTTTGAGAATAGAAAAGCTAATGTTTTATAAAAAATAATGACTGTCGCTAAACTATTCCATGTGCTACACAAAGAATTCCGAAGTCTTGCATGGTACTAACCCCAATTTTAGCATGCTTTGGTATGTGCAACATTCTGCAGGTTTTTCTTTGACTCAACTGTTCCCTTGTGTGGGAACAGTATTTACTGCATGTATTAATCTCTGTTCCATGAACATGTAAGGATAATATGTAAAAACAATATTTAAAGAAGAGGTTGTATACTTCTGTTCATCTCCTTTAACCCTTCATTTGTGGTCTGATGAAGAACACTGATAAAAGCTACTTTTAGGAAATGACATTTATGAAGTTCAAAATGCCTAACTAGAAAGTAAAATCACTTTGGCAGAATAACACATGCAGATAATATCTGTCACATTTTAAGCTAAGCAGATGTACATCAAATTTGTTAAAAAACCAAAGCTATTCTTGTAAGATATGTAAAGTACCCTAGAAAAAAAGGTGCATAATTAGTTCCAATGATATACTAATTGAGTTTGCCATTTTGGACTTAATTACAACTGCCCCTGCTTGTGTACATATGCTCATGCACCTCACCCTATTAGGCTTGATTACGTAAATTTAAGGTAATGTTGGCATTCCTATAAAGGATTAAATAATTACCACTGCATGTCTATCTGTCTTACTCTTGAAAGCAAAAGAAGTATTGTTTGCCCTTCTGCCTAAAAAAAAAATGATAGCTTTGAAAGAATAGCCAGTTCTGTGGAATTGCTACCCATGATTCTTACTTTCTGTCAGTACAGAATTACAAGCAAATAATGCCTTAACACTGCTGTTAAAAACCTGTGTGTTCTGTGTCAGAGTTGTTTCTATCTATCAGGAATACCATGAGAAAAGAAAACAGAAGTAACTGAAAGTTAAATTAAACATTATGTTAACTGCAAATGATCGCAACTGATTCTGAAAAGAAGATTGAGAAAACTCTCTGGTATCCTAAAGTGATAAAAAAAACCTCTAACTATTATAGATCCATTTGAGTTGGAAGGGACCCTTAAATATCATTTCAGCTCCCTTGCAATGAACAGGGACACCTACACTACATCAGGTTGCTCAGAGCCTGGTCCAGCCAGACCTTAAATATCTTCAAGGATGGGGCATCCACCACCTCTCTGGGCAACCTGTTCTAGCACTTCACTACCTTATTGTAAACAACTTTTTTTTTTTTTTTTTTTGAATCTAAATCTTCTCTATTTTAGTTTGAACCCATTTCCCCTTGTCCTATCACCCTGCTAAAGAGCCTATTCCCTTCTTCCTTATAGCTCCTGTTTAGACATTGAAAGGGTGCAATGAGGTCTCCCTAGAGTCTTCAATTCTCCAGGCTGAACAGCTCCAGCTCACTCTCTCCTGTATGGACTTAATCAAGAAAACAAGATGGCACAAAGACTTTTCAGCTGCCTACAACTATTTTTCTAGTAGATTTTAGATTTAATTGAAACATCTAATTCACTTCAGAGCTCTCACTGCAGCACGCTCAGTACAGTCCTGAAACTGAACATACATAATAAGTCAAATGATAAAACTAGAAATCAATAAAGAAAAAGTAGTATAAGCAACACTATACCACTCTGACACAGAATATAGTGAAATGCAGCTTAATATGGATTAGTTTAAAGCTGCAGCATGTCATTTACTGGCACTAGGAACAATCACATTTCTCTGTAAACTAGAGCTGAATCATTGTATACAAATAAAATGATCATAAAGTCTTTATTCTATGCTGGTAGAAGTTATTTCCTTTATTTCAATATTGTTTATTTCTACCAGAACAAACGAATCTCCATGATTTCAACATAAGTTTTGCGCTGCTTATACTGTCCACGAAGCTGTCTAAAGGAAAGAACTAGTAAAAAAAATCACATTATAATTGTAATGTTATGCCCCCAAACCTGACTGCTTTCATGCAAACTTTGTCACAGAAACCAGCTTCATGCTAGCTATTTTCACCATCTCATCCTCTCTGAATTTGTGATAGTATCCTTCTTACACTCAGTTTTCCTTCTCACAAAATGATATCTAGTGAAATGTTTTCATTCACTTCTGTAATCAAAATGTGAGACAAAATAACAGCTGTAATAGCTTTAATTTTCACAGAAAAATAGCTTTTGATGATAACTCACATTTTCATCTGAGTTACAGTGTTATTCCCCTTGATTTCAATAGTAGTGCTCACTGTTGATTAACATTTGTATTGCAACAGTTACTGAAGGTTTCAATGAGACACAGTTCCATAATACCAGACTCTAAAAATTACTGAAAAAATTCCAGGACTTGTGCCAGTGATACGCAGTCTTTAGGTAAAAGAAGTCCCTGATAGTCAGGTCTAAATTGGGACTGCACTGGGAAAAGAAGCCCTTCCTGGATACCCACAGGGTGATTTCTGCTCTGGGCATAGTGGAATTTGCCCCACTAGAATGTTACAGCCCTTGCTATACCTTTTCTTGATTTAAGAGCATAGTTCTCTTGAGCCTTCACTGCAGCATACACATAAGCACATGTGCATGCACACACTCAGGTCTAACACCAACATCCATCAGCTAAAATGCATTAGAGCTGCCAGGGGCTGTCTGCAGTAACGCATTCAAGTGAGCTTTAGCATTCAGCTGTGCTTCTAATCTGAGAATCAGGAGCACTTGAAGGGCTTTTTTTTTTTTTTTTTCTGCTTCTGCTGATTTGTAATAAAAATATAAGCATATCCCGATTAGTGTGAAGATAAAATCGAACTTAAATTACTGCTTTACAGTTCAGGCTTTTTTGCATGCTGTGTATCATTTCTCATGGGTAAGGCCATAGTATTTTAAACTTCCTTTTCTATTCTCCTTCTGACCCCCCTTGGAAGAGACAATAACGATGCTATAGACAGGAGAATACTTGGGTAAGGACGGCAAGGAAAGTATCATATGACAGAACTGCATTTCACACAGACACATGATAGCTTTGATACAGTGCACAGCTCTAGATTCTTGTACATCATGCAATTGAAAATACAGTGTAGTTTCTCAGCCCCATGAAATTAACAGAAATAAATAAACACATTCTCTGTTGTACTACTCCAACCAGTCTCTCTGCTGCTACACTATTCTACAGAAGCAGGGTCTTGATTACTTTTTCATAAGGAAATTGGTCATATTCTGAAAGCTCTTCTGCCTCTAACATGCTGCCCTGAGGCACTGAATAGATTGTAATTGAAAAAGAAAATTTTTGGAGCTTTTAAGCTGTATTTAGTAAATTTTTAAACTACATATATATATATACATACATATATATATTTATTATTAGAGATCCTTATCATCTCCCAGAATGGAACAGAACAACCTGAAAATCTCTTAAGGCTGGATGACAATGTTCTGTACTTTAAATCTATTTGCAATTACATTTGAAACCTTAGCTACCTAGAAAACATAGTAATTGTGTGATAAGGGAAGCTTCAGATTCACCTTCAGTTTTAGTTGAACTAATATCTTTTGATACTGCAATTATTTTGATACTATTTTAAACAAAATAAATTTGTACTAAATTTTCTCTTTTTGGTATATTAAAAATGCTTCATTAAAAGCATTCTGATACTTATGGGTAATAACCCTTAACACTGCAGGAAGCACCAAAAGGGATCCACTATTTTCTGTGATTGTTGACACATTTCCTGACAGGACATGGCTTGTTTCAGCAATTCTTTGAGGACAGCTACTTTAGCTCCCGTAGTATCTTTGAAATTGCAATCATTACTTTGGCTCAGTATTTGCCAGAGTTTTTCCTTGCGTATAGCAGCATTCCTTTGAGTCCCCCAGGTCACTCACACCTGATCCAGCTTGTGGAAACTGGGGGTTTTCTAGAAAAGCATTCATAGCTAGTTGCCATTCATTTGGCTAGAGATCAACAGATTAACTTTACAAAATCTTACTGCTGCACTTGCGCTAAGGCATGTCTTCCAGTAGGATATTCTAGGTGCAACTAGCTCAGATGTTGTTACTTGAGATCATCTTAGTGGATGAAGATCACACAAACAATTGACTCTAGAGTTTCATTCGTGTTACCCTAAAAACTGCCCATTTCTCTCCACTGGAGCTTTAAAAGCCATGCAGAAGCTTTTGAAGATTAGTTTACGTGCATACACTACAGCAGATATCAGGAGGCAGATGCAAGGAGCCCTAAACAAAGTAATGTTTGGGAAAAACCCAACTTCCTTTATAGCTAATAACCATAAGTATTAAAATAAATGCTTATTTGCTGTTTGAATTCATTCATGCATGAGATTTTGAGCACTGAATCTTGATAAATTCTTGAGGTGATTGAAGAATTTCAGTAACTTAAATACCATGGCCAAGCCAACTCTCCCTCTTGCCTCTGATACATGAGAATGATTGACCTAGAAACACCTTATCTAAGGTAATTTCCCCTAGTCCTCAAGTTACCTCTAACGCTTCTTAATTCTCCTTCTCCTTCCCTCCAGTTTTTCAAGCCGGAGGCATGGACTCACATGTATCAGTTTCCTAGAGAGTCCTGACTAAGCTAATTCTTCCCCAAAGATCTTGACAAGAATTGTTGCATCTATCTTACAAACGCAGTTGCAGAGCTACAATTAGCAACTGGCTGCCTGAGAGCAGAAATTAATAATATCCAAAAGAGCTGAAATTATGATTAAACATACAAAAGAGCTCCTAAATCCAAGATTCCAAACAGATGCTATCATGTTGCTACTACCTGCAGTCAATGGAGATGAAACCATTGCACTCAAGATACAAATATCTGCCAGACAAACCACTGCTTTGATTCTGATCTCTTTTTTAACTAAAGCAAAGTTGCCTATGCAACTTTGTCCTAGTTTCTAGCCCATTTTATCCTGTCAGTACTTTGGGTCAGGTGCCTGCCTTTTCTTCCTGTTTTGAACTCCATGTCACTAGGTCAACTCTGCCTGCAACATGTTCCTCTATGGTAGGTTACCTGGGTCAAGGACAATGTCATGGCAAAAAGCAAAATGCTCAAAGAACTTTCCTGTGTTGTCGTTTAGTTGTGTTTTGTTGTTGTTGTTTTTTTCTTCTTTAGCAGTAATATAAAAAATATAAGATGTTGTTAGGAACATTGCTATTTTTAAATCCCAACAGAGGATTTTTTTTTTTTTTTTAAGGTATTATACAACTATTATATTTACAAAGCAGCCTGATCAAGGACATGAGCTTTCACTTCTTTATGGATTTTATTCAGTGGAATATGAAATTTGCTCTTTGTGTTACGTTTATATCTAATTTCCCTCTAAAGTTTTTCAGTACTCAGACTATAAAACATTTATTGCTTTGAATCTGTTGGCTCACATGCTGTGTAAGTGCAGCCTGGCAGTAATGACTAAGCCATAGTCAAAACTGCTTACTCCATAACCACTGACAGTCAGCAGATGTGAGCAACTCTCTGACCCCTGTGAGGATATAAAATTATGGCTGGCTTGAATATTCTTCCTTTTTCCCTGAAAAAGCCCAAAGGCTGGTTGTACCATCTTCTGATATATTCCATGATGGCTATCACAGAAATTGAATCATGCTAATTAGCCTTCCCTCTCTGGTTTATACAAACACTGACATAAAGAACTTATTTCTCTCTTGCTTTTTCTACCACCTCACTTCCTTCCCAGCTCTGTAATTATTCCTGCTGTTGCACACTGTGCCTTTTCCAACTCTCTTGTGTCTCTTTAGGTATGTGGAAAAACAAGAACCTCATCGCACATTACGCATGTGGTTCCATGAATTTTATCCAGTGGCATGAAGAATTATTTTTCCCTTTTCTATTTTTCTTACGCCCAGAGTCAAGTTGGATCTGCAAAATCATATCAGTTCAGCCTTTGTACTGGGGACAAAAGTTACATTACTCTAAAAGAAGTCAGAAGAGCACAAATGTATGATCAAAGACGTAAATAAGTTACTGTAAAAGGAATGAAAGATTTTTCAGTCTGGAAAAAAGAATAAGAAGCGCATTAGGAGGCCATCAGACAACATACAGACACTGGAAAAAGCTGTGCTTTGGCCACAAGAACCAGAGAACATTATATTAAACCAGCATATTAAACTCAACACAAGAACAGCAGAACTTTAAATAATATCTGCGTCAGTTGAGAAACCTGCTATGTTTTATGATGTCTCCACTGGTCAGATGGAAATCACAGAATCATAGAGAGTTACCTCCGAGGTTGGAAAAGATCTCCAAGATCATCCAGTCCAACTGTCCGTCTCTCACCAGTATTTCTCACTAAACCACATCCCTCAGTGCCACACCTACACATTTCTTGAATGCCTCCAGGGACGGTGACTCCACCACCTCCCTGGGCAGCCTGTGCCAGCACTTGACCAATCTTTTGAAGAAGAATTTCCTTCTAACATTCAACCTGAACCTCCTCTTGTGCAACTTGAGGCCATTCCCTCTCATCCTATTGCTAGTTACATGGGAGAAGAGGAAAACTCCCACCTCACCTCCCTTTACATAATTGTAAAGAACAATAAGGTCACCCTGTGCCCCTTCTCCAGACTGAACAATCCCAGTTCCTTCAGTCACTCCTCCTAAGACTAGTGCTCCAGACCCTCACCAGCTTTGTTGCTCTTCTCTGAACATTCCCCAGGGCCTCAGAGTCTTTCTTGTAGTGAGGGGGACCATGTACTTGCTGTATGCAAGGTCCTGGTTGCCACTGTTGGTTGCAGATGACAGACAGATGGTGGGACTTTGTTTGAGCTAATATACCCATCCTGAAGAATCAGGTAACACTGAGGTGTGTGTGTAGCTCAGGGTGGGATTGTAAACAAGGTGCTGTGCTGGACTGCGCCTGGATCAATGACTTGTCTGAAAGCTGTGCTGTGATCAAAGGCAGTACAGATATTTTCCAAGCATTTTACCTAAAAGACAGCAGTCTTTCTTATTTCACTGACACCTGTGTAATAGCAGGCTTTTCAGAATCAAAATTCAAAAGCACGTTGAATTTCCTAGCTTAAAAAGTGTTCATTTTCAATTGCCAGGGTGTATTCACACACTGCCAATGCCCAACCATGCCTAAGTAAGGGAAAGCATTTAGAAATACTCTCTAAATTGTAACAGTAGGACAAGAAGTAAGCTTTGAATTCACATAAATTCATTTGAGGAAGAGATAGGAGTAATTTTCAGACACTCTGATGATTTTTACAGTCATGATTGCAGTACAGACAAAAGCCCAGATCTCAGTGCCTGACTTTCACAAAATTTTGTACCTCCCCACACCGAAATCTACATATATCTTAAGATCCGGGATTTCAACTTTGAAAGTAGCATGTCATAACATACAGGATCCAACTGGACAGATCTAGCTTAGCTTCCAGCATCCATTGCCCAAGCACGTAGGCAACACTCTTCAAGTCCTAGAGGGTTGTCTGCCAAGTGAAACTTTAACTCATTATATTTAAGAGGGGAGTGGTGCAGCGAACAGTAATATTGTCTACATAAATCCTCAGGAAAAAGATATAAGCAGCAATTTTTATTTTGTATTGAACTTTTACTTTGCATTTGTGAAAATTGTTAGATCAGCCCTCCTACTAGGTTAGATATTCTGATGAGAACTAGCTAAAGTTAGCCTGAACTATATACCAAAAATCTTCTGTCAATTCAGTCAATGAGGTATTCTGTTTCAATACATCTCAAAAGACTGTGGACTTTTTCCCTTGCCTGTTTAACTTTCTGAGTTCAATCTGAGGCTTCTTCCTTACTACTATCAATACTATGGTAGTACAAAAACCTAAATCCAAACGCATCTTTGCAGCAGCAAAGTTTTATTATATCCAAGTCAACTATCTTCAAGATATGAAAACAATCTCTGGCAAGCAGCGTTGCTCTTTGTGTTAAATAACTTTATGAACAACTGCCCTGCAGCAATGAATACACTTTCCACTCTTAAAAAATATTTCAGTTCTTTCAGAGGAAAAACAAACAAACAAACAAAGACAGACTGAAAGGTATGGTCAAAGAGCAACAGAAGTAGTCTGTTTTTTTTTTTTTAAACTAAGGAATTATGGAGATATTCCAATTCCTTCCCAATTTCTACCCCTCCAGCATGGCCCAACACAGGGAGACAACAGCATGCCAGCTGGGGCCAGCAGCCTCTGCTGAGTCCTTGCCACTCATCCAGCAGCTGGATACAGCCTTGACCAAAGTTACATTTCTCAGCACAATCCAGTGAGTTCAACCAGCCGAAAGCCAGACAACAAAAATATTTAGCTTTGAGCCTTACAACAGTTTTCACAAACAGAGGAGCACAGTGCAATTCCACAATATGAATCCATCTGCTCAACCAGCTATCAGTTCATTGCAATAAAGCACACAACACAGGGAGAAACTAACATGCTAGTTTTAAGAAAAACAGCTATAAAATACAGGATGCAACTGACTCTCAGACATGACAGCTGAGTCACTCCAACCATAATTTCCTTTAAAGTGGAGAAAGGTTTGTTAAATCTAAGAACCCAAAATTGGCAACAGTACCATATCTTCAATTCTTCAGAACCTCACTCAAATTCATTACAGAAACCATGATCACAGCACAACAACCATATGCTGAAAATTAGGCAAAGCAAAAAATGTGACTGTCATACCGTCTTACAAGACTCAGGAGCCTCCAAGACCACAAATCTAGAGATATATCAAGCAATACTTTTCCATCAGCTTAACTAAACAGTTTTTAAAAATGATTTTGAATTAAACAAATGCTAAACAAGTTTACAAAAGACTTACTTCAATTAAGAGTTGTTTACTTGAATTGAAGCTGTGAAGAAAACATTTTTAAGCTAAGTTCATATATGATATTGTTAGTACAAAGTGAATGTTTGCATTGAGCTTTGCACAAGTTGAACTACATTTAGGCACCATCTTTTGAAAAGCTACGTATCTGTAAGGTCATCCCTCTTCTCAGGAAAAGGGCTGTAAGTATTACTGACTTTTCCTTTCCAAAAATCGTCACCCATTTTTCAAATGCATAACTCTGTGTTCTGTTACCTACCATCTTCAATTGCAATAGAAAGGTATCTCACAGTACTTCGATTCATTTTTATAACTTGGATCAATACGCAAGTTATTTTTAAAAGAGAACAAACAGTAAATGACAATGTAAAGGAAGGGAGGGCAATAACAATCTTGCATCTAATCTGGCTAACAGAAGGTCTGCATTTCCTACTTCAAGCAGCCTAAGTACGTGTCTCAGCTTTCTACTGGTGACAAGTTTCAGTATTAGTCAAACTCAGGATGTCTGCTATACCAGGCTGAAAGGCAAAAAATTTATTGATGCTAATACAGTCCTTGAAGCAATGACACACAGAAAATAATTACCAATGATTTTCCTAGTCCGTTGACTAGGAAACTCCTAAATTGCATGCAAGACAACATGGGGGTTGGACTCGATGATCTCTGGAGGTCCCTTCCAACCCCTACGATTCTGTGATTCTGTGATTCGCCTACATAGCATTACTTCAGAGTTTTGGGATAGATCTTTATGATATGACACCAAACACAGTTTTAGTAGTAAGCACACATCTGTAAGTCTGCAATTGAGAGTAATTACCACAACAGCATGCTTGGACACATACTATTCTTAACTGCAAAAGGGTGCACATTTTTGCAAAAGAACATATATCCTCTTTAGGGAGGAGGTTGATTTTGATATCTCATATCCTCAAATGACTGACAAAATCCAACAGCACAAATGTTTATAACTCGATACAGTCTGAAAACAGACTTTTTTTGTAACTATAATGCAAGTCTGCAGGATGCCAAAAATGACTGTAAAGATCTGTAGCACAAAGCAGGCCAACTAAAACAGATGACAAAAGCAAATAAATAAGCTTCCAGGTACGGAAGATCTTCATCAGCTTTAAACCACAAGTAACCTGGACTTAGCGTTAATTGTGCTGAGAATCGCTCTTAGTTCTTCACAAGTCAATTGTGTTAATTATATTGCACAATCTGAAAGCAAAGCACATTTGGCACACATGGAGCAGGGAGGTGCTGGCAAGTGTGGAACAATTAGACAGTTAGCTCTTGCAGGAGATAGAGACAGGTAATTACTGCTTTTGAAAGTTGCTGAAAGGCCAGCTAGAGGGGTAATGTAAAGAAAATTGTAACACAGCATAAAACTAAACCCTCTACTATGCCCATTTCATTCACCTAGTAATTATACAGCTCAGCTTCTATCTCATTTATTGAAGGTATGTTGAATCCTTCAGGTGCAACATCACAGTTAGATAACTGCATTTGTATTTTTCATTCCCCTGCATCAAAATCAAATTCTTCAGGGCCTGAACAAGACTATTACTATTTTCGACTATGGCCAAAAACTGGAGCATAGGAAGTTCTGCACAAATGTGCACAAGAACTTCTTTACGGTGAGGGTGACAGAGCACTGGAACAGGCTGCCCAGGGAGGTTGTGGAGTCTCCTTCTCTGGAGATACTCAAGACCCGCCTGGATGCCTACGTGTGTGACCTGGTGTAGGGAACCTGCTTTGGCAGGGGGGTTGGACTCGATGATCTCTGGAGGCCCCTTCCAACCCCTACAATTCTGTGATTCTGTGATTACTTGACTCTGAGGTGCTTCTGAGCAGGAGACACTGAATCAAGTGGAATTAGGCAAAGGGATGCTAAAAACTCATGTTTAGGGGCAGTAACATTTTCCCTAGTTAGAGCATCAAAAAATACTAGTTGGCTGCAAGGTCCTCTTGGCCACTGTGAAGGGTTGTGATGCACTTGTGATGGGTGAATGCATAATGTACTGGGAAATGCCACTGACACACAAAGCAAATATTAGCAGTATGACACCAATACCCCCAGAAATATGCTTGTACCATCAACATAATAACCAGGCTGCCTTTAATTTTTAGTGCCTAGGTGGTCTCACTGTCCTGAGTACAAAGCCATCCTGTCAACAGTGCTAATGCAAGAAGAGAAGTTGTACAGTTGAGTTTCAGGTTTTGTTTTCTATTTAACATTTTTCTGCATATGCAGTAGAATGATAACCACTAATAATCATGAGTCACTTGCAACACAGTGTGTCTGTTGTACATAGTTTTGTGTACTGTTATCGGTCTGGAGATAAACACAATTTTGTATAAATATACAGCTCTATTTACCTGAACTGATAGTGCTGTTAAGTAGAAAAATAAATTATGATTAATAAGTTCCTTAGTTGATGTTTAATACATCAGTTTATTGAAAACATTTTCCCCCAAATAATTTCATTCTTTCCTGACACAAATTGAGAACTATTTAAGTTATCATAAAACGTTGTCATAAAAATCCCTACATCATCTTCTACGTTGCATTTCAGACTTCATATTGCGCTATCGCAGAAAAAACATCTGAAATTTAAGCAGGGCTTAGGTAGAATATCCCTTAAAAAAAAAAAGTTGAAATGACACATCATGTCAGACATTTCTCTGGTTAGAATGATTCTGTTTAGGGTTTTTTGTTTGTTTGTTTTTGTTTTTAAAATCAACTTGGTTTCATTAAGATAAGAAGAAAAATCAAATGTATCTTAGAGAAGATTCAGAGCCTATGTAGCACATAACTGAACAGCAAAAGGCCTTATGAAGTAAAAGCAGATGGACTACATTATGTATGTGCCCAGGCATTTTAGGAAAGTATAAGAATGAATTCCTGGGCAGTGGTGACCAAAAAACTTGGTTCTCTTGTGTAAACAAAGTTTTCCCCAACAGCTGTATTCTCCTTCCTGTTTATTCTTCTCTCTTGCAGAATTATCTCAGTTCAGTCACATCTGTACTTCATTTATTTTTAAAAAATATTTCTTCAGCTACCTCCTAGCTTTTCAGATTATTAAGGCTGAGGGAATTTTCCAAATCTCATTTCTCCTTTCACAACCTATCTTGTTTACATTTTTACACTTCATTTGGGCTCTGAATTCACATAATGTTCCACATGGGTTAGGGGCTTTGCCCACACAGATCAGTTTGCAGGATTAGAATTTTCGAGTGACCACTTGAAACTGCCTAGGCAATTATCATTTCTTCCTGATTTTAAGACCAAAACACATCAGGATAATTAAGCGAAAACAGCGTTCAGTTGCTCCTGTCTTCTTTTTTATTAAATTTCAAGATTACCTTTAGTGCTTACACATTCCATAATTATTAGATTTTAAAAATCTGTTGAAGCCTAAAGTTTGCCACATCATATTTGAGAACAGTTTTCTAACATTGGAGTTCATAACAATAACCATTACATTAAAGATTAACTGAACACTATTATTGAATTAAATCACTTAACTTTTTTGAAATTTGCTTTATTCTGATGAAGTACTACAAGTTCTTCTAATTATATGAACTGTGGTTTTAACCTACTTTGTCTTGAGCTACAAGGATGAAACTGCACCACAATTAAACCACGTCCACTTTTCTTTGCATTTCAACTAGGTTGCAAATAACAAGATCACTAAAATATGTCTAACACTTCATTGCATTTTTTTTACAGCCATTTTGCTGGGTCTCATCCGACTCTTTTTAAAAATAACTGAGTGGATGATGAACCACCTCTCAAGGACAAGCATCAGCCTCTGGAAGCAACTCTATCCTACAAGCAGTACATCTGAAGATGATGTAATCTATTCCAAAAAGCTTGCTTCTATTTTGAAATAGCATCCTTTTATTATGCTTTTAAAAGGGCATCTTTATCACAAATTGTTACTTTGCATTTAACCTAGTAACAATCATCAGTGATATTCCCTATACATGAAAATAGCTTCAGAAAATCATTGATTTTTTTCTCACTGTCTAAGGAAATCCTTACAATTAGTACTTGAAATGGTAATTTAAATTTAAGATTATAAAATACACTGTAAAAAACTTTAGCTTATGGTCAGTTTGTCATAAAAAGGTGATTTTTTAAAAACAAATTTAAAATGCTTAAGTTTTTTGTACATAAAGTATATTTTGGTTTGGGTTTCTGCATTTAATGCTAATGAATTTGACACTGAAGAACATGGAAAAAGCTTTACATCAGAAACAGCACAAAAAAAGATGTTCTCAGCATTGAAACTTCATCTGACTTTATAAGGAGAGACAATGATGACAATACAAAAACTATCATTTTTTACAGAGAGCACTTTCAGCATGTTCTACTTTCCATTGACAGGATTTCTAAGTAAATCATTAAATTTAACACTTCCAGCATCATACGATTTTTTATTTAAAAAAATATTAATTATGTTCTTTCTGTCCCAACCAGAAAGAAATGAGGTGTTTGGGTGTGACACTAGGAAAAACTTCTCTGAAAGAGTGGACACAGGCTGCCCAGGGAGGTGTTGGAGTCACCCTGGAGGCATTCAGGAAATGTGCTGGTATGGTACTAAGGAACATGGCTTAATGGGCAACATTGGTCATAGGTGGATGGTTGGTTTAGATGATCTTGGAGATCTTTTCCAACCTTAATTATTCTACGACTCTGATTTCTTTGGCGGCAATAAGCACGCCACAAGAAGTAAAGGATGTGAATGCTGTTATCTCTGTCATCACTTTGCTACACTGAGATACAGATCTCTGAATGCTAAGTGATGATGTCTCACTAATTTTAGAGTGTAGCAAATATTACTCGGTATCCTAGAATCTCAGTTCATCCCTTCTGATGAGTAACAGCAACCCAAATCAGCAAACGGATCAGCAAGAGTGATAAAGATGGACTATCAAAGTGATAGAGCCTAACTTCTCACATTTCTATTAGCTATGATGAAATTTAACAGTATTTTTCACATAATTGTGCCATGAATATCTCATATCTGATTATGGTCTACTAAAACTACTTATAGGTCCTTCTGTCACTTCCAGGGAACAACAATCATCATCTACTATACCACATGCAAAGGCTTTCATTTGTGTCATCTAAGGGCAAAAAAAAGCTTTAAATTTTGCAATAGTTAACTTGAGAAGTTACTGTGGAAGTATCACCAAAAAAAGAAACAGAAACAACTGCTATCCACAACTTTCTCCTTATTTTAAACCAAAGTTAATAAACACTAAATACCATAGCTGGCTCTAAAGATGAATCATTTACAGTGCTATTTGTAACTATGGCAGCTGAAAGTATTGATTACACCACTCTGACTGCAAATGCCAAAGACATTTTTCTTTGGGATGCTGGTATATTTTGCTGCTTGAAAAACCAAAACACTTTCCAGCTTAATATCATCTGCAGAAGTAATTAATATTAGCACATTTTCTTTCATTGACTTTTAAATAATTAAACTAGAACACCACAAAGATCCACAAAACTTCTAAGACTGTCACCCTCAACTGAATTTCATTTACTAGATGAGCAAAATCACTTGGAAAATATATTACAAAAGCACATGTCATGGTAGGAGAACAGACTAATTGATCTTCAACATATTTTCTAGCTTTATTTTCTATGAGTTTGTTTAGTGTTCCTCAACAAACAGCCTCAGCTCTTAAGTGCACTTACTATTTAATGCAAGTTTAAATTCATTTTCCCAGTAAGCACTTTTGCATGTAATAAATCTGGGTTGTCCAATGTATTTTTTCTAGTACTTTCATAATTTGAATAGAACCACAAAATAACATCACAAAATTCTGTAATGTTATTTATAAACTTGTGTTGTTCGCTACTCCTCATTTTGTTACTCTCTAAATGTGTACAGATTTTCATCATTTTACCACAAACTGAAATTATTTTTACAAGGATGGAAACTGTCAACTTCATTCTTGTTTCAAAAGATCAGTACCCTATTAGTTGTCTTTTATCCCTTCCTTAGACTTTTTGCATTTCCTCAGCACTTCAAGAGATTTAAGTTTAACAGACAATTAAAAAAATAATCCTCAAGCACATTTCCACAGTGCCTTCAGGCTTGCAGGGCTGGTGTTAATGAAGGGTTGGAATATGGAGAGCTGGAGATGATGCTGTAACATGGGACAGGCCGTCATCATCACATAAGCCAAACTGCACTCATACCAGGCTGAGCTCATAGGCAGGGAGGCAGTGGAAGAACAAAGATGTAGGGGTGTCAACAGCTGTAGCAGATGCATCTTATCCAGACTTGCTAGGGTTTTTATAATATATACATACTGATGTTTCCCTTTTGACCTTTTGATCAATGAATTTATTTAGATTCTCATTCTTCCCCAGGCATCCATAAAAGCTTTAACTTCGTTCCTAAAAGACATCTAGCAGAGAATTTGTACTGATCAGCTACTCCCTGCATGAGTATATTTATAAAAACAACAGTCTAAATGATTGTTATGTCTTGAGTTTTCCTTTTTCTTACTGCTTTGCCTTTTCTCTTGCCAGACTTATGTTTAAAATGCCATTTAAGGACATACATTTTGTTTCAAGTATATATAGAGTCCTACAACTAGGAAGAACTTGAGATGAACTGCCCCCAAACAGTTCAGCTGCAAGCTTGCAAGTTCCTCACAACTACAAAGTAACAGCCAGACATTAAGGGACCTATAATTTTTAGGATCTCTAGGGAAAGTGGGAATGTACTGACACTTTTCTTCCACAGTAGAATCTATTCCACTTCTTCAGCACCACTAAAGTAGACTGTACCCTGCAGTGCTGCACCTTGAACTATCTCATCTCCCTGAACAAGGAGGCCCAGCATACTACGTACTACTTGTCCCCCCCATGGTTCCCACAAACATACTGATCAAGAAACTACACCTCTTCCAGACAGTACTCCAATCTAATGCATAATGCTTTACAAACAGAGATATATCACTGCTATCTCAGTACCATAGGGTTTTCACTGTATTTCAAATGGATGAATCTCACAGCATTCACAAAGATCTGCAGAAAACACCCCATGCATTGCTTATTTGTTTCAACTCATCTCCTTCCCACTGTTTGGTTCATTCAGAAGCAGAGATCTTTGCAAAGCAGAGGGGACTATGCAACAAGGAGAAACTGAGCCATCAACAGTTTACAGATTGTGTTTCCACCTCTGGGGCAAACAGTTCCAAGTATACTGAACCATGACAGAACCCCAGCCTCCACATACCCAGTTCTCAGTACACTGCTACAGCACAGCTTGCCTGAGGTATCCCAGTTCTTACAAAGCTCTGTGCATTTACAGAGCCACTTCAGCTCTGGCTTGAACCTCAGAACAAAGGGAAGCAAAGAGCAAAAGGAAGATGAAACAAAAACCCATATATACAGTAAGGATTAATTTGTTCTACTAATGTAGCATTATATATATATATATATATATATATATCTCGCCATCTAAAGGATTTTTCATGTAATTAAAGTTCAGTATGATAATTTTCTCAATGTTTTTATTTTTTAACCTGTTACAGGAGATACTGCAATGTCTAGTTTATACAGTGTGATATAAACATTCTTATCAAAACATCTGAGATAGCTTAGCTAAGTAAAATTGAACCAAACAGACTCTTCTGTGTACCTTATAGGCAGAAAATGCATGGAAAAACTTTTTTGTTTTTTCAGAGCTACAGTAAGGAGATTCAAGGACCACCATTGGGTTATTTGGTCTGTAATTTTACAGTATCACAGCAGAGCTCACACTGCAGAGTGCAGTCACCAGATAGAACAGCCAAGACTTAAGAAACTCACAAACCGAATCAGTGGTGGTGAATGTGGTGAATGAATATTATCTCAATGAAGTTACTTTAAATATCACAGTACTGCATAGCAAAGCACTGGTTAGATTCCCTCAGGCAACACTTGAATCTCCAACCTAGGGATGAAAGACCGCTATATCTATGAGTATCCATAAATCATAGAGTCATAGAATGGCCTGAGTTGAAAAGGACCAGAATGATCACCAGTTTCAACCCCCTGCTATGTGCAAGGTTGCCAACCACTAGACCAGGCTGCCCAGAGCCACGTCCAGCCCAGTCTTGAATGCCTCCAGGGACTGGGGCATCCACTACCTCTGGGCAACCCACTACAGTGTGTCACCACAGCCTGAGTGAAAACCTTCCTCGTAATATCTAACCTAAATCTCCCCTGCCTTTGTTTAAAACTATTCCGTCTTGTCCTATCACTATTTACCCACGTAAACAGTCGTTTATAATTAGTTTATAGGAAGAACAACAAGACCAACAAACCTCTCAAAAAACCAGTGGAGGTGCATAGCATTTATAGAACACTGTGGGGAGAAGTAAACACTCTACTGTTTCCTTGGTTTGACTCAAGTAGTAACAATCACAAGGATACCTCCATGTAACAATGTAAAAAGATTGTTCTGCAGGTTATTGCTGGGAAAACAACACTGAACTCTTTGAAAGTGGCAGCATAGCTGGATCTAGTGTATTTACAGTAATGTCTTGGAAATAGCAGTAGAAAACTCAAGTACCTCACTGCTCTAAAAGAGAACTACAAAAATGCCAACGTTTTAAGTCAGATTTTATCAGCTCTGAAAATAATGACTCAACTATTGATCTTTTAGCCTTAGCTACTCTGATGGGAGGTATGAAAAGCCCATCTGGAATGATTTAGCCTTGGTCTCCTGAAACAAGTACTGCCTCTGTACACACAGTGATGTATTTAACATTATACTATGAAGGCCTACACATCTGAAAAAGTTCTATAATCAAGTGATATAAATAATGCTGATGCACTGGGTACATTAAAGATCTCTATACCAGCACTGTTTACTCAAAATTAAAAAGACACTTACAGAAGTAGCACGTAGCATTTTTACAAGAAGTCTGAAGAATTTTTTTTTTTTTTTCAAATGCTCTCTCAGACCAGCTCCATTAACTACTTGCTACTGTATCACTACATAAGAAACTCCAGATCAAACATTTCTCACTGGCGATGGCATATTTGAGAATTAAAAAAAAAATCTTACATCTGTAATTATGGTATTTTTCTCAACACAAAGTTAAGCATGAATTAAATTATGAGACCCAAAATAAGGCTTAAAAGCTCTGCATTACACTGCCACACTATGGTATAATCAAGATCTGCAAGCAAGAATATAACAAAAAGAGAATAAAAATAACTTCTATAATTATCTGAGACTGCAGTACCTACCATTTGTTATGTTTATCTACTACAACCCCAAAGCACTAAAAACAAACTTGTGCCTTGTTCAGCATCAGCTACCTAGGTAAATTATACTTATGGATTTTGCTTCCGTAATGTTTTTCAAAAATGAAAAAAGTTTAACTTCAGCAAGTGTTAAAACATGTAGGAAAGTTGATACCAGGAGCATTCTTTACTTTGCTGGCTGCAAAACATAGAGGTTTTTGTTCTCTACAATACTATGTGATCTGAAAGGTTTTCTGTTGACAGCCAGAGGAAAGAAAGGTTCAAAGACATTCTTTAAGTTTTTTTGAGGTAATCAAGGCAATGCTACAGAATTTTAGCATCTATATCAAACACATCAATGATTTGTTTATACTAAAATATAACTCATTTTAGACTTGCAAACATTTCAATATTTTTAACATGGTACAAGTGGGAAAATTTTCCTAAATACTACTAAGTTAAAAAGACTTTAATTTTTGCTGACCTTGAAGCACAGCAACACAAGAGGTCTGAAATTTCACATGCAGCTTTTTAAATGCACAGCTCATGAGTAAAAGCATAAATTATTTTAATTACTCTGCCATTTACATAATTTATACCTTCCATAACATTTGTTTTTCAAGAAAGCTATAAGTCAACTTCGTATGACCATTACCAGCACTGCTTTATTCACTCTAACATTCCATTTTTTAAGTGTTTTTCTAATAAATCAAACATTACACACAAGCAATTGGCTGAGGCCAAGACCGTACCAATTATTTTACCTGTAAGAACTTGCCATTATAAACATTTCCCACAAGGCATAATAAAATACTTGCCTGGTGCCACAATACTTACAGGAATATCCTGCACTGAAGTATATTAAATAAAAATTAGATGGCTAGCTGGAATTTCATCTGTTCCACACCTTTCTTAATTGCTATTGTCACCACTTCAGTTTACAAGAAATGATATAGTCTAGATGCATACCAGTTCTTTTCCATTAAGATGGCTCACTCAAGTTTTTAAACTCCAAATTATGCACCTTTCATCTCCAAACATTTCCAGTCACAGAAAGACGACTGCTCAAGCCATTAATGAACAAGGATTGTCTTAAGAAAAGTTCCAGTCCTTCACTAATACATGCATGGGCTTCCTGAGCATTCCTGATCAGGATCAACCCAAATAAATTCTATCCTCATACTTGGTAGCAAATCTGCAAACTATCCTCTGTGACTTGTGATTGGCAGGGGAGGAGTATAGTCAACTTGAGAGACACTGAAGGAAGACAGTTTATAGAGAGTACATTCTTAACAGTTTTAATGGTTAGTACTTGCCCAGGAATTACGCTGAACTGGAAATGGAATTCCTCCCTTAAATCTGACAACATTCCATTCTGAAAAATCCTGCTTTTAACTGCACCCAAAGATTTATCAGCGGATACTATGGCATTTCTGTTATTCCATCCTTTTTAGGTACAAAAGTCTGTTTTCTTTTCCCAGATGAAAGCAGACATATCTTCTTCAATTAGTCATTCAGATATCACAGCTAAGTATTTAAAATTAGATAGCCTTCTTTAAAACATATATTTTATGTAAAGATTTAAGATGAAGTTAAATTGACTACTAAAAAAATCTATTTCTTACTATCATATCTTCCCTTACAGCCTACTCTTCTTTGAAGGATATTGTGTTCCATATCAGATTAATTGGAGTTCTGTCACACGGAAAAAGATTAGTTATGTTTAGTGGCATTTTTAACTCTGCAGAGTTATATCTTCCTCAGAACAATCAAAATCATGCTTCATTGCTTCATCAGGCATTCTTTTCAAGGAAACTACAAGAAATGTCATACCTTCCTGAACTTTTCCATCTGCTTATAAAGATCTGGATCCAGCTCTTGAGACACATCTTTCATCCAAAGCAGAGCTCCTCTGTACTCAGTTCGATACTGTTCCATGCGATTTACTGTCAGCCACGTGTCTGATATGGCCCTATATCTGAAAGTCTCCACTTCTTGATATAACCTAGTCAAAGGAGCACGCAGTGCTAATCTGGGGAAGACATGAAGAAACAAGGGGAAGGAAGTCATTCTGCAGAAGCACACGAATTAATATAATTACTGATACTTTGCTAGTAATCAAAAGACAGAAATAAAAAAGAATTCACTTAATTTTTACTCTGTGTTCAGACAGTTGTACAGATTGGTTGGGAATATACACAAAATTGATAGTTTTGTATGCACACTGTGTTTCTAGTTCTCCTAGTCAAGTAGCAACTTTTCATAGTTTCTTTCACTTACGCTAGTGGAAAAGAAACTTTTGCTAATGTGTATATTTTATTTAGTTAAAATGCTTTTATTTACTTTTTTAACTTTCCTGGTTGCAAGTTGCATTTAACAAGTGCAAGAATATACCTGAGGTCATTTATATTACTGGATACATACCACAGATGCATCAGGATAGTCATGTTAAGCCCCAGAAAAAGCATTTCTATTAGCCTTTTATCTTCACATGTAAACAAAGAAGTCACCTGTCAGGTGCCTAATTAACTGATTTATTTTTCTTTATTTTGAGGAATCCAAACAATTCTTTTGAAGGATATTTATCTTCGGGAAGATTTTAGGGATTTTCTTAAATGTTTGTTCCAGATACTACGCTTCGGAGAGGCAGCAGGGGACACTGTTGTCTTCCCTATGCCATCACTTCAGCTCCTAATGGGACAGAACTACTCCAAATTTTGCCATGTTTCCATCTGCTGCTTCTGCTATCCTGTTACTTGCCAGCAGCCACCTCACTGGAATGGGTTCAATCAGTTCCACACCAGTGTAGAGCTAGTTTAATTTGTCACTTAGGGACTTCCTATGCCTAAGAGAATCTCTAATTTCAGCTCCAGTAGCCAGCAAATTTCATTTACTTGATCTCCAGATTGCTACTGGCATTCAACATAAGTAAGAACAATTGTCACTCCAAGATGAGATTGAAGATGGCTCAAGAAGAAAAGAAAGACAAACATCTGTTTTTATTTTTATGGGAAATAATTTTGAAACACATCTTAAATGTACATCAAATAATAGATATAATAAAATGTGAACTTCTTACTAGGTCTTTTTTGGGTATAATATACATTTCTTCAATTCTACAAAAACCTAACCAGTCATTCAAATGAAAAATTCACTTTACATGGACAGATTGTACAGTGTGATTTGTGAAAAATGTGGAGCTACTTAAAAACGCAAATAATTAAGGTTTTTGCTCAAAGGTGCCTTACATATGTTCTGAAGAGCTTACTCACAGCTGTTTCTGGATGTGCTAATGACCAAACTGTAGCCCAAGATAAACATGAAATTCTCAGTACTTGGTAGGTGAACTTTTATTTTGAGCCAAACAGCTGCACTGCTCAGCTAAAGCTGGAAAACGCCATGATAATTAAAAGTCTCCCCAAATCCTTTAGGAGTAAAGAATTTGATTTTTACTTTGTTATGAAACTGAACTTTCCCTTCTGACTGATGGAAAATTTAAAGCTTTCATAGTTCTAATATGGAAAAAACAAAATTCTACACACATAATGAAACCTAACAACATCAAGTACTGTTGCTTGTAAACCCTTTCAAAAAGCACAGTCAGTGAGAGATCAAGAACTCCACAGAAAAGCAAAAGTTTATGTGTTTCTGCATCCGTCTGTATTCTTCACATTTTACTAATTTGCTCCTACCCAACCTACTTAAGGTCAACAGGACATTTTCTTGAGATTCTTTCTGTAAGGTTAAAGCAGGAAATGGCTTTGTTTCCTTGAGGTGTGAGACTCTATGGTCCAGAAAAAGCCACCTCCTACCCCTCTCAGGACCAAGACACCTCCCCACAATAGGAATGTTACAGTATTTTTCCACACAATGAGAATTGCAACTAAGCAGGAAAGAGACCTGAACCAGCTCCTTTACTGCCCCACTGCTAGAGAGGCCATGCAGATAGCAGCCGTACAGCTCCAGGACTGCTGAGCTGAACAGGCATAAGTGGAGGAATCTGGAGATCCAGAGACACGACAGGCCCATGGGATAGAAAACAGATCTAGCAAAAGTACTCAGAGCAAGCCAGAAATATTATCCGTACTTCAACAGTTTTGGTCAATAACAAATTTCTTATCACTTTGTTCCTTGCATATCTATAGTGGTAAAATCAATTATAGCAATGATGAATCAACTACCATTATCCCATGTGATCAGATGGTAATTCTGACATACAGACCTTTGCTGAGAAGAAAAGCAGAGGGCCTTTCCAGTTGCTTGCATCATTTTTCCTGCTCTCGTTTTATCCTGAGAACCCTGTGATCGAAGAAATTTCCCCAATTCATTTTCTTCCTGAGACAGAACTAATGAAAAATAAACAAGTGATCAAACATTTAATTTAAAACATTACTAAAACTTTTAAACTGGCCTAACATCAAATAAGTTAAGTCACTCCAAATCCAAGCAGCACAGAAAAATTAATTTCATGGAATTCCTGAATTTATAAATCAGAATATTTGATGAGTTTCCTGTATTTAACAAGAATCACAATTTTGTCAGTGCCAAAAGTCAAAAGAAAAAACATGCTACTTTCTTCTTGAACAGCAACAACAAAAAAATAAAATAAAAAAATCATGGTTGGATCACACAAAGGACCCCAGAGTGGCACGACTGTAGTATCTAATCTGGTCTTTGTTTTTGAAGCTTGACTACTGACTTTTTTTGAATATGAAAAATCTAGTAACTCATGTTAAACATCATTTATTTTCAGATTACTTTACAGAATCATTTTTAGAACTGTAGGATTTTTTACATTTTAAATAATACTCTTGAATTTGTTTTTTTAAATAAGAGGATAAACAAAAGTATATGTTTATATATTGACATGTTGCCTACTCCCAGTTTGAAATCTTAAGTTTCTATGATCTCACGTCCTTACAAAAACATTTAATGGTGGCCTCATCTAACAGTCTTTCAACGTGGCTGTCTTCAATAGCACCTATTTCTTCCCAGGCTCAATGAGGAGAATGCTCCAGTATACTGAAAGATGTTTTGAAGTTCTCTTCTGGTAAATACTGACAATCATATTGCAGACTCATAGCATACTATGACAGAGTGTGCTGCATGCACATCTTTGTCAAGGAAATTTCACCTGCTATTGTGAAATACATCTTGAACTCCAATACACTACTAGTCTGCATTACAATTTTACCTCAATATCCTGAAACATCTTGTCATCTCTCAACCTCTTCTTTGGACAGGCAAAAGAAAAAGGAAAGAGGGGAGAAAATATGTATAAAATTGAACAACAAAAAAGTAAATTTAAAGGTGTTTCCAAAGTTGATTCACTTTTCTAGGCCAGAAACCATAGCAGCAGAAATTAAAAAATGTCAATGGGAGAGAACTTCTTAGGTCTTTTAATACAACCTGCTGTTTGAAACTTCCCAAATGAGGTTCCTGTCTCTCACTAATGAGTGCTACTAATTAATGTCCACCTGTTGCAGCCAAGTCAGCATCATCAAACTCATCATAATAGCATGGATCAGTTAATTACAAAACTAGTAATGAGACCAAGTTCTTCATAGTCAATTTTGATAAAAACAGAAGAATTCAGAACAGAGTTAGAATTTCTAACACAAAACAGTTCTGAATTTAGATGGGCCATGTAATGTAACGGAAAAAAACTCAAAAATCAAGCTATCCCACATAATTGTTGCTTTGAATCACTGTATAACATCAAATATAAAACTTAACATGAACTTAGAAATCTATAAGCAATTAAGCAAGTGTACATTTAGGTGACCACAAGGAATGTTATCTTTAACTAGGATTAAAGCAGTAGTTCCCTGTTTCCATTTTCACTTTTTCACTTGTCAGATGATTCTATATTGCAGATCTCCTTATCATTTTAACTACAGTATTTGATCATACTTACAACAAATCCTTTTTTGATAAAGTTCTATTGCTTTCAACAGCTCCATACATGTTCTCTGAATTGAATGGAACAGCTGGAATTGAAACAGAGTAAACAAAAAGATTTTTAAGTATATGCAAGAAACACTGAAGATTAAAACACAAAAAAAGAGCTTATCTTAAATTTTGTTGAAATTACTAGGAATTTGTTTTTTCTTCTTAAATATTGAGTAATCTTTCCAGTTTGAAAGTGTATTTGCCTTATTAATCATGTATTTCTTTCAATCACATTATCCATTGAAACTATAGAGACATCAATCAAAACATAAAAAAGGAAAATAAAAACAATATTTTGGAAACAGACCAAACAGCTGATATTCAACCAAAGTACTAATGATTTGTTTTTAGTTAATACCTTTTGATACAAATGAAGACGTACTAATCTTTGTTTTTGAACACCCTCCAATAAAATACAAGTTTATCAAAATGCCTATCTGTGGTTTCACTGAAACGCGTTAAGGGGCAATAAGTATATTAAATTTTTAATACCACAAAGTAAAGTGGAACAAATTCATATGGTTATGCCAAGAGTAAAATTTTTGATTTTAAAGTAAGCTTACTGGCACAGCTCTGGTTTTCTAAGCAAAATGATAAAGCAGCAGTTTCCCAAGAAAGTATAGAAAAACATTAGTCTTGATTAAGTTCTGAGAATTAACAGGAAAACAGAAATTACCACTCCCTTCTGTTCATCTAAAACCTGCAATTTAAACTTCAACTTTGTTATATCATGTACCGTGCAAATAATAGCAAAATGGACTGCTGGTGCACTGTCATTCTTTGGCACCTGCTTAACCTCCTTATGTACACCAGGACCTTGTCTTTTAAACGGAGAGCGTGACTCACAGTTGAAAAGCTGCTTAAGTTAAAACATTTTTACTTTTTTTTTTTTTAATCTTGTAAGCAAATTAACCAATTTATAATCCCACATGAGGTAACAAAGCATCCTGTCTGATGAATCTGCAACACAATAACCACAATAAGAACTGAGGTGTATATATTTATAAAATACTGTTTCAGTCCCTCTAGCTTGTTTCACAACAATACTTCCCACTTCAAACCTATCATGAAAGCCACGTACATGCCTAGAATCCTCTAAGATACATAAGTTATCACTACCACAGTTAGTCTACAAATATTTGGGTGTTGTAAAAGTTTCTTGCACTTCAGCATAAACACAAAAAAAACAAAAATCCTAACTCAATGATTTTCTAAGAAAAACAGTGACATAAAACATTGATCATTACACTACAAACCAATACCTATGAAATTTAGCTGGACATTAACTTGGTTATTACACTTTAAAAGTCCATTATCTATCTTTTTTTGATTTAGCCAAGGATGTTTAAGCTCTTCAGTTTGTAGAACCTTAGCTCTTTTCCAGCGTGGCTGACAGTAGGACTGTATTTGTTACACAGTAGGATTCCATCTCCCAGTTACTCTTTAAAGACTCAGAAACTGCCTTTTCTGATGCTCACAAACAGTACTCTGTACAAAGGCCTCAGAGAGCAGACTGCACTATGCACCAATTCCTGATAATAAACAAAGGATGATCTCCCGTTCCTCTTGACAACAAAAAAGAAAAAGCCTGTCACCAAAACCTGAAAATAAGTATGAGAGATGACAAGTTTCAAATAAATTTTTGCCTTACACTATATTCCTTGTGTCTCCCTAAGTACTTTTGTCCAAAACTGGAAAGGATACTATACAAAAATAATGATAAAAATGTATATACATTATTCTATAGTATGTACAGGTACATGTCTTAGTCTTGATGGAAATTAAAACATCTTAGAAATTATGAGAGAATAGTTATTATGCAGACATTACAAACCTCTAGTTTTGCATCCAGATCTGCATCTGAAGCCACAACATGTTCATCTTCTTTTTTTCCTGTGACTTTTATAAGGGTTTGCTTTGTTTTCCAGTATTTCTGTTGCATTTTATTAACTACAGATTTTTCTTGGCTTTGAGCATATTGATCATAAAATTCCCTTGGGTAATTGCTAAAATATTAAGAAACAAAATAAGAGAACTTCAATATGATGCTTAAAAAGTAAATCTAACAAATATTAATAAATTTCCATATAGAATATGTCATGTATATCTATGCATGTGTATTTGAATATGCATCTCCTCATTATGCATTAGTAACAGTTATTAAAGCAGTACAAGTTCCACCAATATTTCCTATCCTCCTTTGGAAAATAATACACTGCATTTAATCTGAATGCCTTGGGCATGTAATATTGCCAAATAATCAACTGCTAGAAAATCTTCCCAATGCATTATAGAATAATTTATAGTCCCTTGAATTAAAATTTGTTTTTGTACAACTAACAGGAAAGTTTAAAAGAGCACTAGTAGAACTGCAATTTTCATGCAATTTAAGCTGCATCAGGATTTCACAAAGATCATTTAAAGAATATCACGTAAAGAATGAAGTTACACTCTTCATTGTCATTTTTAAAAACTGCATAAACAAAAAAAAGAATATTTGTCTCTTTTGAGTAGACTATGTGCAAAACAGGTAGCTCACTTCTTTCACTGTGCAAAGAATAAGTGACAAATGTAGGTGCTGATAATTTCTTTTTCCCCCCTACAGGGTGGGGAGGGGGGAGGGGAATGGGGGGAATTTTTACTGGCAGATGATTCTGCATCGCATTCCTCTAGCAAAACCAATAAAAAAGTATAACATAAACACAAACTGCATATTCTACAATATGTTTAAACCATACAAAGCATAGAAAATACAGTGAAATCTTGATCTCTTTCAGTAACAGTTATTCCACTATTATTTTCTGCAGAAGTACGTGTCCTTTCCCTTATTGTACAAATTCAGATCTGCAAAATCACTGCAGCTTATGAGAAATAATCAGTTTGAAAAATGTAATCTATTAAACACACCAGGAAAATTAAAGTCTTTGGTACACATATATATGCCTAAAAAGGGTGGCAGTGCTACCCTACACAGTTCATTAATGACATAGTTTGACCTGAAAAGGAACTTTGTTTGACAGGGATATGCTATTTGGTTCAATTATTTCCAATCAGTGAATTAAGAGGCAGTCAATCACCAAATGGATGATAAGAAATTTAACTGGAAATGAGCAAAGACAAAACTCAAAATGCATACATATACTGCACTTCTTGGCTTCGTCCTCAAATTCTCACAAAAAAGAGAAAGGTGTTCACTCATTTAATTCTGCCCAAGCATCAGCCGAAAGAGTTTCATTTCTGAATTTCACTAAGCTTAGAATAAAAGACTTTTGGTGCCACAGGACAAAATAAACAATACATGCCAAACATGACATTTCATATGTAGTTCTGCACAATCAAATCATTACACATACTCTCGCAACTTCAGCCTACCAAATTAGGTCAAACCTATACTGACCTGACAGATGTAGCAACTCTAAAAGACAAAATTTACAATATCTAATAAACGACAAGGACATTTAGATCCTTGCCAAATCCCCCTGCATTATGAGAAAGCCGAATACAATAATTTAATTAATAAGAACAGTGTTATATTACCTTAAAGAAGTAAATAAATAAAGAAGTAAAATTGAACCAATTATGTGGCAGTACTAAGGCCCTAGCTATGTGCCAGTTGTGCTTTAACCTGTGCTACAGCTGTGCAAATAACTGCTATCTCAGTTCAGTGGTCAACTGAAGAAAACACCATAATTCATTTGATGTCAACCTCCCTTAATAGCTACCTTGTTTGAGATCACTAGAAATTGTGATTACTTGCTGGGAAGAATAAAAATGAGCTATTAATGCAAGGTCACAAAAAAAAAAGTTCTGGGATTAATAGAGATTCCTGAATTAAACAGATAAAGAATTGGAGGGACATGAAGAACACAATCATCTACCACAGACAAATTCAACTACTAATATCATTTGGAGGAATATCTGGCTCCTGCTTATTCTTAATGTGATTATACAAGGGTTGCTCATAAATCAATGTCTCCAATTTCAATATGCCGGCCCATGTCTTCAGAGGTGGCTGCTGGTGGTATGGCAGTAGAGGTTGTACCTCCTCAGCAATACCCTGTTACATGTTGTTGCCGTGAGACAGATGGCAGCAGAGGGCAGTCTGACAAAACAGCATCTGAAATGGAAGCGCGTATGAAGCAAAGGTGTGGAACAGTATTCCTCCATGTGGAAAAAGTGGCCACCAATAACATTCATTGAGTCTATGCTGAATGTTCACGGAGACCAAATAGTGCCTGGTAATACCATGAAAGCTGGACTGCATGAGCAACATTTTCCTATCAGTAACACCGTCAGAGTAGCAGTGAAACCTCTGCTGGGGCAGATTTTTAAGAGCATGGCATGCAGGTGCTTGTTCATTGCTAGCGAAAATGCACAGCTATTGGTGGTGACTGTATTGAAATATAGTGTTTTATAGCTGAGAATTTGCTCTATCAAATAGAGTTACTATGTTCTTTGTATCTGTTATTTCCATGGAAATAAACAGGAGGCATTACTTCCAGAGTGATTATGTAAAGCTTTCACTATCTAATGAAATATTTGGTGGATAATTTTTACTGGTAGGCTTTTGTCAATATCTTTTAAAATGGATTTCATGTCAAATAATCACAGATATATTTAGGATTCACTAAACAATGAGAAAATATAATTAAAAGAATGATCTAGTTTTATTTGGTTGTTGATGATAATAACAGATCTATCTCTTGAAATAAGATGGCTTATATACTTCCTTCCACTAGGTAGGAAATTTCTAACACGTGCAATTTTTAGCTATGTAGTCAATTCATTCTTCAGAAAGTTGGCAGTTTTTCACTTTATATTTTTATTCTTTTTAAATAAAATATCTACTAGTGACCATATAAATACTAGATGCCAGAACATAATGCATGACAGACCCAGGCAGTGACAGATCAGCACACCAAACACCATTACCTCTTTAGAATAATAAAAACTGATGAAAGCACTTACTACTTGTGACCATCCATCTTTCTTATTTTCTTCAGACACTAAATAAAATAAGAAATTATCAGTTAATACAAATATCTTTAAAATATTGTTCTCATGTTAGACAACAGAAACATTGCTTTTTCACACCATATTGTAGCATCTTGCATATCATGTTAGGACAGAAGATTTGCAGAGCAAATGTTTTCCTTGTGTAACACACAGTTCTTACCTGTATCTATGGCACACACATTTAAGTGGTGTTCCTGATTTTTATATTTTAGCAACCCTTCCAGACAAACAAGTTTACCTGGCATAAATTCAGCAATTTTTGACTCAGCAAGTCCAAAGTTTACATGTTAGGAATAATCCTCAGTGAAGTTTTTTTTCCCCTCGAATTTTAGTCACAATATGGTTCAGCTACTTGTTTCATCAATGCCCTACTGAGCTACTTCTGAGAAAAACTACCTTTGTCATGTCTTGAGCCATGGATGTGAAATCTAACCACCAGACAGTTTTTCTCAGAAGGGCACCATAATTCCTGTGAATGAAACATGATTTGCATGTGTTTGGATTTAAAATTTTAAAAGTTAGTATTTCCAGTTTGGATACTTAGTGAGCTGTCCAGATGGCATGCCCATCATCAGTAATGCAGCACACTCCTTCTAGGTGAAATTTACAAATCAAGCCAGACACTTCTTATAAAAAAAGAGAAAAAAAAAAAAAACAACAAAAACACAACAGAAAACAACACCTGGCATCTCCTCTGTTGCTTCCAGGGAGGACTCTCTGGTACTAATCTGAGGGAGAATGAACAGGGACTACAATGGGGAATCATGATTGGCAATATAGCTAACAAGGTACTGCCTGAAGACAGTATGGCAATCACTGAAATGAAATGGGACTGGCACAGATTGCAGGGATTCGGACATGGCTACGTAAACCTGAGAACTTCCTGCAACTGTGAAGCACATGTACTCCCATTTGCAGCCAAACAGAGCCAAATCTTAGATTTTGGATTCTAGCCTCTCTGCTCTCTGTACCTGTGAAACTTCCTGGCGAAGTTCCATAAGACGCTGGAAGATTATATCAGAGTAGGTTATTTTCCTGAAATTGAATTTTCATGAAGTGCTCATAACCGCTGCAGGAGAGATGGTGAGAAAATTCATAATCCTGCCTTCCAAGCAGAGTTAAATAGTAAGGCCAATGACCAAAAAACAGAGAGGAGGAAAGAACTGCTTTGGATTACTATTTGTTTTACAGCACTGTCATGTCAAACAACATGCAGAATGGACAGCAACAGGCATGGCTTTGCTTTAGGTTTTAGAGTCACAGAGCATAGGCAATGTTAATTTCAGTTTTCTAATAGCTGTCTCGACTTTACTGTTTAAATACAGTTCCTCCTTAAGTCAACATGTGCAAGAGATAGGAACACGAACACAGGATTTGGCTTGATTACACACCCATGACTCAGTTATTGAGCAGCACGCTTGGTTTAACAGGAAGCAAAGAACAGCCTATCTAGGTAAAATGATATGCACATGATGTGGAACAAAGTGTAGCTATCAACAAGGGGAACAGGTCTAAGGCACTGACCTTAAATACTGTACATGCTCACCTTACTCTCCTAGAAACCAGCAACCTTAAAGAAAGAAGAGATAAGGTGACATTGAATTCTCATTTTGCAAGCACAGCTCACATTCTTTTTTCCTAAATATCTGACCTTATATTTGACTCGGAGGTCTTTCCAGCTGCATTCCAAGTCCTACATCACACCCCTATGCCCTTTGTGCAGAATTTTTGTAGTTTTGAGTGCCTGAGAACTGTGTCTATGGTATGAAAATGAAGGCATGTGCTTCTGTACCCACTGTGCGACATGAAGGCACATGAGAAGTTTGAAGCTACAAGTCCTGATGAGATAGTTCCATATGCCCATAGAGGGTGGAGTCTTACCTATACTGACTGCTATACTCCTGGCATGCACTACCACTCAAATCACACAGAGAGAAGGGTCCTGGAGACCTCTATGTGATATAGACATAAGCTTGCCAGGGAGACTGCAGCAGTTAAACAGCAGGAACCAAAAGCAGCACAGTGCTCAAGCTCAGTCCCTGGGTCCCTTTTATTTCCAATGCAGAATCAGCTTTTGATTTGAATGAGAACTCAGGTTGTAGGGACAGCTCAGCGAGTGCTGGCCTTGAGTGAAAAGAACTGAGGTTGCTCAGAAAGAATCAAGTGACTTTTGACCGAGTTTGCGGTTTATCACCTATAACATCCATCACAAAGAGTTCCTTGATACCATTCATTTCAGATGTTGTTCAAGGAATTTTCATAAAGAAATCAGTTATGTTTCAGCTGAGTTTCACTTCTCTCACTGGTTGGAAAACCAGAATGTCTGCTACAATTCTGCAATTCTTTTAGCTGTTAATTGAGACCACAAAACTGCACTCAGATTGGACCCCACGATCTCCACTTACACAGAACTTGTTACAAGTTAGATACACTTGTGAGATATTTACACTACTGTATACTAATTTCATTTCATGTTTCAGCATCACAGTTTAGCTTTACTGAGATGAGAACAGTATTTATTAACACAGACATTAAAATAAAAAAACAAAAAGGAAAACATAGGAATATTTACTTGTGCTGGATGTAGCTGGATGTAGTACTACAGGAATTCTTGTGTTTGCATCTGAGTGCAACTGCAAATGTACCTTCCCTGAAAACTGCAGTCAAAATTAACCTATGTTTTCATGTACTTTCAAATATAAAACTGAACTTAATTTGCCAGAGGGAAGTTAATGTGAGAATTCTAAGACTAAAAAGTGTTTCAGTAAATAATATGCTGACCTGGAAAAAAAATAGCATCCATCACCCCACTGGAAAACATTTCATTCAGAAAGTTTCCATTACCTTTAATGATAAAGAGCAGTGCAGCATTCGTTATCTCGTTGAAAGACATCTAAGAAAAGATAGGGACACTCTGAATAATATGGAAAAAACCAGCAGCAAGCATAGGTGCTACGGATCTCAGGTCTTCTGAGTGCATTCACACTCTGCTCATTCTAGAAGTGCTACCTAGTGTTTTGAGACAGACAGATGCTACCTCAGCTTCAGCTTTAAACCTAAGCTGGCCTGATCCACAAGGAGCCTACTTAGAAGACAAGGGATCACAGTGCTAGAACACCCATCTTTGTATGGAACCGGGGCCCTATCAGCCCTGCTGAACCCCTAAAGTTCCTCACTGGCCCTGAAAAGCCACAGGAGACCTCAACACTATGTTTTGCAACCCCTTGTGTGTGGACTGGCACCAGAGAGGCCTGCATCCAGGCAGCTTGAGCCTGGCACACTCACTGGCCTAGACACTGAAATAGCACCCAGCTGTTTCTAAGCTCAACCTGGCTTTGGAAGGAGCACAGCTGCATTCACACTGCATGCTGCCAGAGCTAACAAGGTGTGCTGGAACCAAGGTTGCCCTGCACGCAGCCAGCCAGGGCATCTCTGCATCTGCGGTGGTTTGTCTGGGCTGTAGGATATTTACCCACTAAATAATTACACAAGTAGCCAAAACAGCTGGAATGCACTAAGAACTTGAAAATATTGCTGGCCTACTGCATCACACTGCTTTCCTACCGTGATATTTTAGTAGCCATGTTGCTGGAAGGAATTGCACATGGCACTTCTGTTCCACATGACTATGGAAAATTCTGTTCCTTTGCACCCTCCCAAACCATTTCAATAAATCACCAACATTTTTCTCTGCAAACAGGAAAATGCTAACTTGGTGTTTCGAATGATTAAGTCTTTAGCATTCCCTACGCTTCCCTTCCATTCCATATTCTCTCTGTGACTGCTTTGCTTCTCTTTTTCAATTTTATTATATTACTGTTTGCTGCAGCATGGGTTATCTGGTTTCCCAAGAGCTGAACAATATTATCTATTATATTAACATCACTCAGAAATATTTAACATTCACTGGAAAAGAAAAATTAAGAAGCGTCATGTGGCAAGGTGAAATTCAGATCTTAATGCTCTCTCAGTTACGTGGAACTTTAAAAATAAATAAATCTTTTCTCCTCATTCAAACATCTGTTCTTTGCTGAGCATTGCTTACGTAGCTCTTATACTAATCCACAGTCAACAGATTCTATAGGAGAAAGCAGGAAGCAACAAGAGACAACAAACAGGAATCTTTCAACCGTGAAGACTGCATCTAAAACAGTGGGGATTCAATCACAACTTCTGAGAACTAAGAGATGAGCTCAAATCCTTGCGCAGCTGTTACAAGTGCTGATCTAAAGATGAAATTTAGCATTCAAAACTGACCTAATGTAGTTACATAGGATGGCAGGTAATTGAACAATATATTCTTAGATGCATGTAGAAGCAAAAGAATGAAACAAAGAATGAGAGGCAGAGCAGAATTCAGCAAGCCTGATGTGATGCGCCAATGAGAAAGTACAGATGGTTTTGCACTTTTACTGATAGTCAGCACTATGCTCTCAGTTTACTGTCTTCTCAATGCAGCTGAAGTGTTCTGAAGATTTTCCAGTTCCATCAAACTCTCAGCACTTTAAAGTCCCCATGCCTTATAACTATAAACATGAAAGAAACATGCACTGCAGTTGATTCACTTAAACATTTGTATTAGAACAGTAATTTCGCAATGAACTTTTAATATTGTAATTAGTACAGTAGCACTAGACAACAACAACAGAAAACAAAAAACAAAAAATTTTTAGGAGTTCTACATGCAAAACAGTGTTAGTTTCATTTATGTAAAATAGCTCTATGAGAAGAAAATCTGTGATCTGCTTAGGTGAGGGAAGCAATACCGTCTGTGCCTCTTCAACAGCTATTGGCTGACAACCTGTTTCCTCTCCTCTGCTCCCTGAGAGCTGTGATCAAACCGAATCAAGGCAATGGGTTTCCAAAGCAAGAAGCACTTTCACTGCAAGAAGCAGCTTATGAGGGCCCCAGTTCTATCTTCTAGAACCTGTCTACAAACACGCAGACCCAATGAGTCAGGAGCTTCAAACCATGTATCACTTTGCCTTCTGCAAACAAAATCAAACAGAGCGGCCTACGGCTCTGAATTAGCCACATTGTCAGCACGTGAAAATAGCAAAAACTGGGTCAGGGTCTATAAAGGCATTCAAGTATCAAGATTATACATAGCTAGACTTACAGTTATAATGCTTAGCCTGACCGCATGACTAGCTGCCACTAGTAACTCAGATAAAATGAGTTAATGTTGATATGACAAATGACAAGATTTAATTTTTTCTCCAAAGCTCTTAACACTCACCACTGATGTTCTAATCCTGCTGAATCATCCACGCTTAGCTTTAAATCCGCACTTTCATTCCATTAGTCTACTCACTGATGCATTTATTTATTACTTCAGAAAGTTTGCAGAACTGTTGTGCAAGCGTGGCATTAGAGTTTCTCCCATCTACTACAACTTTCTGCCTATTCCTTTACCTTCAGACACATCTTATGTATTATCCCCAACTTCTCAGAATAATCTGCAGTCTTACAAGGGAGAAGATGTACAAATGAAATTACTCCTTCAATCCACTTCAGGAGTTGACATCTAAAAAGATATTTAATGCATTTGTAACAGAAGCATCAGGAAAGCAGCATGCTTTACACAGAGAAGGACTGCTGATGTTTTCCAGCACCTGGGTGGTTATGAGAGTGAAAGAAATTCATGCTGTTTAACCCCCTTCACATAACTGGGGTACAGTACAACTCTAAACTTCTGCACAGGCCGCTAACAGAATCTCCAACGAGCAACTGAGAGCAACCAAACCAGAACCCTACTGCTCCCTGAGAAATGGCAGTTTCTGCATCTGGCACACAAACTACATGGTTAAGTCATACAGAAAGAACGCTCTTCTCCTTGGCTTCTCTTAGAACTGGGGTTTCATGATGGTCAGTCAAACCATCAGGGAAACAGATTCACCAGCATATTGATTAACACTGTACACGGGACATGGCATGTGATGTGAGTTCACTGGAACCAATTTTCTCATTCACAGCAAACGCTTCTGAAACTAACACTTATTGATATGATTTACTCCATTTCCTCTTTCTCTCTACTGAGCCTTACAAAAGGCTGACAAAAACTTAACATTTCATTTATGTGTTTGTCTTGATCCTTTAAAGTCTCAAGACAAGAAATACTAACAACACAACTAGACATGCAAAGCAAACCAACCAGCCAACAACACTGAACTCAAAATAGAAACTGGAGCCTGTTTTACATTTAGTTGGAGCCTATATAGCATTCTTTGCTGTCTTTTTCAGGCTGATCAGTTGCAGGGAGGACAAACCACAATAATAAAAGTAGGCACAATAAATGACCACGATTCTGTCATTAAGGACTTCAACCATCAGAAGTCACACATAAGGTATGAAGACCTAGACCTCCAGATTTCTTCATTTTTTAGCAATACCTGGGGACCTATCTGCAAACAATAAACCCAGCAAAATTAGCAGAACTATTAACACTAAGTATGTAATGACCCACCTTTCACTGTGTATTAAGCTGATTGTTAATAATTTCTACACAAGGCAGATGACCAATAAATACTTCACTGAGTACTCTAAGAGTTACTTTATTCTAAAAACAATTATTATGCTTCTAATGTGGAAAGATTATTGCAGAACGCACAATTAAAATAGGAAATTACTCTGCTTAGTTTCCTGATGCAGTCAAAATTGAGGATGACAGCCAGTGCCTCATTTCTTTTGTAATCATTTCAAGTTTTTTATTTTTCTCTTCCCAATACGTATAATTTAATAGAAGACAGTTGTGGATAAATACAGTAAATTTGCAGAATAGAAGTTTACCATGTACTTATACCCAGAAATTGAATATATCTGAGCTGCACTGCTTTCTGGTATTAAGAGTTGCTAGAGAAAAGTTTCAGTTGACATGAAGATGTGAATACAATATCACTAAGTTTTTTAAACCTATTTTTGCTCCCATGTGAGTGCAAGGACCAAATCAATTGCTATCATTCGTCCTTTTTTTTTTTTTTTTTAATATTGGTACTGCCTGCAAACTGTACCAAAGAGTATTAATTCATAAATTTAAAGGCATGGGTAATCTTCATCTTCTCATAGCACAACATATAGTGAAATGAAACACAGAGCTGCTTTTTTGTTTTTTTAACAACTGAAAAATAAATTCTTAAAAATAGTGTTTTATCTCATGAACGTAAGAATGGTAACGTGTAGTCACAACATGGTACGCGCAGTCTCAGAGCAAAATATTTCAAATACGTGCTGTTAGACTCACAGTTGGCCGATCAGCAAGTAAACAACAGTCCTTTCTAGATAAACTGCGCACAGATCTTTCACTATTTATATACAGAAAGACATCGATATTTAGACACACATATAACTCATCTTAAACCGCTTCTGATTACACTGATTTTTCAGAAGCTGTTTGTGAAATAATACAAGAACAGCAAATAGTATCAGCTTGTCCTCAGGCAACAGCTTCCACTTGACTACTAGTTTTCCATTTATATCTGTGAGAACACTGAGCAAAGCATGTCCTTAGGAAAGAACCGGGTAAGTACTGTAAATAAGTATTGTATGTGTCTCATGGAAGAAGTTGAGTGGTGGATCTAACATCACTTTGCAAATGAGCAGAACTGGGGATGTATGCAGTCCAGTATTTAATCTCACTCTAAACGCAGATTCACTTCATTTCTCTGAAATTATTATCAAATTGTTTTGTAATATGCATTTGTTCTTCCAGCTTTAAAATGGTATTTTTAAATTTAGTGGCCAAATACTATTAAAGAAAGTGCCATATGGAACACCTGCTGTGCATAGTTTATAAAAGACAATATGAAGACAGTTTCTCTGACACGTTCTATCCATAACCAGTCTAGAGTGTTAGTGTTGGGAACCCTTCCCTTTGTAGAACAGATGGAAAAAGCAGAGGATGTACGAAAACGCACAAAACCTTTTCCACACCTATGCTGTCATAAATATGGTTCTAAAGTTCAAACCAACACCTCTCTCATTTAGATGCCCTATTTGCTGACTCCGTCAACACTCAAGAGTCTGACTCTTTCTTTCCTTTTCATCAGTGCAGATGTCAGGAAGCAATGCTATTATACCTGAGGGGGAACAATGCAAGGGTAGGGAACAGGAAAAATAATCTTCTCCTTATTCCTCAGGAGATCTTTTCACATCAGTGGGTAAGAAATTTGATTAACAAAACAAGTATAGCATGCACAGCAAAACAAGAAGAGCGTGATCTTCTTTCACTACACTTTGAGTCAAGACCACAATCAATACATTCTGCATATCCCTGACAGATGTACAGCCCTCTCAAACTTTGCTTTATTGCTCTCAGAGCCTGGCACGTTTGCTGAACGTTTCCAAACCAGTGGCGATGCCTACGAAGCTACTCACAGGATGGACCTGGGCACTGTTTCAGTGACTGGGAACAGACAGTTCCCAAGTTGACGTAAATGCTTGCATAACCGGTCAAAATGCCCCTCATTTTGCCACTGTTTACAATAGCCGCAGGAAAAGCTACTGCGAGACTATTGCTAGAAACATGCAAAAGGTCAAATGTCTCCACTGCTCTTGCCTACATGGTTCTTTGTTTAACTTTCTGCACTCTTCAGGCTTTTGTATTTTAATGCTTCTGCATCACGTGGCATAATTGTGTCTTTAGAGTGATTTTACAGTTAAGCAGCTGCAAAACATCCTGAAGAACCAACTTCAGAGCCATGCTGCTGGAGAAGACTTTGAAAAAAAGTATTAAAGTGTCTTTGAGGATATTTCTTGATGTTTAGCATTAGCTGAGATACCAGCACATTTTTCTGCCAACTCATACCAAAAGCTTTCAACACCAGCTTAAGAGTGACAAGAGCTGTTATTATTCTGCTCTTCCAGAAAATGTTACTTGGGAAATCATTAGAACAATTTAGCAGCCTTGTAAAGGCTGCAAAACAGAAGAATGGGCAAGACAGGCGTGCTTGAGACTACTAAAGGGGGAAAAAAAAACAGCCCTGTAATAGGGTTCAAATGGAATTTTACTTTGTAATATGTGACTCTCAGACTCTACTTCCTACAGTGATATAATCTTATGCAAAAAAAAAAAAAAAAAAAAAAAAGGGTAAAGAACTGATTTTCCATATGAAGAACTGATTTTCTTAAACGTGCAAAACTTTAGAAGTGTGTATATCTGAATCTCAGTTCTCATGAAGACAATGGAGGAAATCACTCTCATCTAAAAACACTTCTTCCACACTTAAGAAGTAGGCAAATTCCAATTGCAAGCAACTGACTTTTCACTACATTGTCTTTTGAACCTTTCTGGAAATAACTTTTTCACATATGAAACTTAAACAGTAAGGTAGCTTTACACAAGGTTTGACAGCATTTAACAGCCACATCACCTTCAGATAGAACCTGCCATGGGAAAAACACAACTGGTTTTACCAGTTATGGCACTTCACTACACAAGAGATCCCCATAGCTTTACGCTGAATTCCTTTTGCATCAGTATTAGCATAAATCTCAAATCATAAAGTCACTAAGTTTAAATCAGTAGGCTAATAGGGTATTCAAAATGCTAACGTCTAAATGAGACATTCCTAGACTTCATGCTAAATACTAGAATCAAAACTGCAGTTCCTCAGCTAGTGCCAGGACGAAAACACTGTAAGGAGGGTCTTCCACTCCCCGGAACTCCGAATGGAGTTGAAAAACAGTAGATTACCAGGGAAATCAGGTGAAAGACCATAAACAAATCCAGCCTACTATTTTCTCTGCCCAACACTTTGGAGAAGTGATCAAACACTTTCAACAACAGCTCTGCTGGACCAGAACAGCTTACTTCCAAGAAGTTTGCTCTGGAACAAGAGCAAGTCCAAATTAAACTAGATCCAATTAGCACAAAACTCAAGGAGGAAGATATAGAAATAAAACATAAGGAAAACAAACAAACAAAAAACCTGAACAGGTTCCTGGAAATACATGCGGATAAAGGAAAATGGCAAGTAACCAAACAGAATAACAACACTCACACCATGCTCCAGAATATCCACATGGTGTCACCTGGGATAGGGGACTCCATGGTGCACCTCTGAGATTGTCTGTCTCAGATATAAATCAGAACTGGATGCACTAAGGCAAAACTGAATGCTCAAGGAAGACCCATACAGGCCCTGAGCCTACAGCACCAGGTGATGGGAGACTTATTTACACTTGGTGCTGAATGTGTACACAGTGCTACTAGCTAAGAAAAGAGCACAGCGCCCTTCATCCTCTCCTCTTACTAAAAACTGATTAACTAATTTTCTTCTTTTTATTCTAACCCAATGTATGAGATTGACAACACCACACACCAGTAGATGGATGCGGGTTATCGAGATTAAACAAAATACAAGCTCTGAAGGAGAAGCATTCTGTTACAATTATTCCAATGTCATCGGCTGTAGGTGCCCGGTGCGCACCTGACCCCGCTCAGGCACCAGAGGCACGGCCCTGGGGTCACGGTGGCGGGCAGCCCGAATTTTAACCTGGCAGCCCAGCAGCAAAGCCGGAAACCACGGAGGAGAAGCGGCCGTTTTCCTCCCCATCCTCCCCGCTTCCAGTGGGCACCGAGCCAGGGAGGATGTAGGGAGGAAGGGAGGCAGAAACGGATAAATGCAATAATCATGGTGAGATAACCGCCCGGCAGGAGGGAGGGGGAAGATGCCATCTTGCACCTCGCCGATTTTAACCCGGAGGGCACCAGCGCCTCAGGCCCGGCCGCCGCGCCGCCTCGTTCCCCCCTGGGCGGGCGGGCAGCGGGGGGAGGCTGCTCGCCACCGGCAGCAGCCGGCGGAACCCGTTTCCCCGGCAGGTTCCGGCGCGGAGCCCGGCGGGGCCCCCTTCTCCGCACTCACCTTGCCCGCGGCCGAGGAGCGGAGGGCAGGGCCGAGCCGGAGGCACCGCCGCCACCCCTCCAGGTGTTCCAGCGCCGCCGGCGTCACGGCGTCGAACGGAGCCGCCTCTGCCAACCCCGCAGCGGGGCGGAGTCGCGCCGCCACCCGCCCAGCGGCCGAGGCGGGAGGGCGGTGGCTGCCCGCTGCCGGCGCCTGGGCCGGCCGGCCGTTTCCTGGCGCTGGGCTCGGCCTGCACGCGCTTCCTCCTCCGTCCCGGCTGCGCCCGCAGGGAAGGCGGAGGGAGGGGCTCGCAGGCTGGGTCCGTCGGGGACTCTTCGCGGCGCCTCGGCTGAAAAGCGAGCGCCTCTCCTCCCCCCAGCCTCCTGGGGCTGTGGGTACCGCGCGAGGTACGACGAGGAAATACTGAAAGGTGGTGACTGGCAAAGCCGGCAGTTGTCATCAAGGGAGTGGAGTGGTCCTCCGAGGGAGAAAACAGGTGGCAGCGTTGGGACAGAGAGTGTGGTTGTGAGATGGGCTCGGAAATGGGCTAGTAAGGATTTTGGGGTGGGCTGCTCCAAGTGAACTGGGTTTGAAGCTGAAGTCTGAGCCTGACATGAGGGGAGAAGTTCAGGTGATGCTTGAAAACAGTCTGAATAGTTGGGAGGTAAAAGGAGAAACAAGGGAGCAGCAAGAATGCTGGGGGAAATACCCCTCTGAAATGGGGCATCTTTAGCTGCCTTGCAGAGATCTGTGAGTTCAGCACAACAGCGGCAGTGGGAACAGGAGTAAGGAGGCAACGTAGAGTTGGTGGGGCCCGATGAACGAGGTGAGGAGAGGATAGGAGTGTGTTGTAGAAAATGAGAAGCCAAAAGGAATGGAAATAAGGATGCTGATGGGGGGGAATACTTGCTGAACCTTACAGTGGCCTGAAGCTTTTGTGTCAGTGCCTTGGTGTTTCTGTGAGGTGTAGCTGAACCACTGTTGAGAGCCATACGTCTAGGTGTAGAAATGCAAAACTACAGCAACAGAGACTCTGTGTCAGATAGTGATGGCTGTATAACCTGAGGAGTTCCAAGCAAGGCATGGGAGGTTGCAAGGTTCCCTCCATTAGTCTGGTCAGACCATGGACAGCAAATTATATCCAGGTGAGGTGTACGTAAGACGGTGCTGGCAAACTGGAATGGGTTTCTGGCAGGAAATAATGGTGTTGCTTTCCAGAACTGCAGAAACCTCAGTAGGATAGCCTTTGTGTTTGTATCAGTAGTACTGAGCAAATAATTTCATATGAAGTGAGTTTCTTCATGGCAGAAGAAGGTATACTTTTGGCATACTTTCTAGTAAACCTGCTTTTAGACATCTAACCTCTGTTTAGATTTTGTATGGTAGACAGTATTAGCTGTGCTGATCATCCAGAGCTTTTTAGATAAAATACAGGAAAATAAGGCACTTTTGGGGGTGTGGTTTATCTGTCTTTAGTTAGATGAATTTAATCATTCTTTGGACTGGATTTCCCATGGAAATGATAAGCCAACAGGCCAAAGTGTATATACTTTCATTACAGGCATTATCCATTTAATAATATTAATTCTTGTCATTACAGTTTAGGAGAAGAAGCTATTCACAGAGTTACTAATGAGGGATGAAAAGTCTCTCTGCCATGGATGAGAACCTGAGATCACTTCAGCAAGATTTGGCATTGTTATTTAGTAGTTTTTACTCATCAGCAAACACAGAGAATTCTGTGTCTTTTAATGGAGCTTATGTGTGCAAACCACCCAGATTGTAGAAGGGTTGAAAAAATAAATCTCACTGCATGTGAAGTAAGTAACTTGTTACTTACCAAGATTCAAAAGAAGATTTTATTTGGTAAATTTAAATGTAATATTTTTGTTAGGTGCACCAGAGTGAGGAAGAAAAGCAAGTAGTCCTGGAAAATCCTTGATTCTGAAAAACATACTTTTATAATTTAGGAACTATTTTATGCCAGCAGTTGTGTATGTGTATGAATATATCTAGAATGAGGGTCTTGGATTGGCTCACTTCTGTTTACATGATGCTAGCATTTTGCAAGCTGCAGATACTTTTGGAATTATCTGTCTTAATCTTTTAAATTATTGTCTGAGATCACATTGTAAAATTAAACAATTTTAAATCTGTTTTTTTTTTTATGATGCAAGCATTTCATAGTCTTTTAGTATGTTTCATATGGCTTATCCCTAGACATGAATGTTATAAATATAAGCAAGTGCCATCTGGTTGTTCTAGCACCTCTCTTATCTCTCATGGAGATATTTTTAGTGCAGCCGAAATACAGAAAAGAGTTACTGCAAATGATGCATGAAATAAGGTTTACCCACTAATTTTCACAAATTTTGTTCTTTAGCAAAGCTGAATGAATACATAAAAAACCCTGAAGCATGGTGCTACGTGCATTCTGTTATTAACATTTTTTCCCATACTTGTTGCTCACCTCAATTAAACAATTGATTCACTGAGCTTAAAAAAGAGTTTGGACTCACCATTTTTGCTGATTTGTAGAACACCATATTCACTTGCAAACTGATTCCCTGAGCAACACTGTGAAAACTACTGGAAGATGCAAGCAAAGTACAGCCCTCTGAGATTGGCCACACCAAAAGTTGGAATGGTCATGGTTTACTGGGAGACAGCCAAGTCTTCCATCATGCAAACCTAGAACTTTTGTAAGGGTGAACTGCAATAAATATTAGTCCACTTCTTGTAAGATCTTTTCTATATCTAAGCCTTATGTTACACTGTGTCCCAGATCCGTTTAATTTGTAAAAGGATAAATAAAGTTAGAGTCATGTGTTGAGTCAGTGACACTCACCCTCCTGTCCTGTTTACTGTATTTCATTGCTACTAAAGTATACCATAAGGTCATGCTCATCACTTAATTTGTTATATTCTAACTGCATTTGCATTTTGTGTTGTATATATAATACAATCTTACAAACACGCAGGTGATTTTTTCTCCAGACAATGATCTGAAAGATCCCTTGCAACTCAGACAATTCTATGAATCTGTGAATTAGTTACTGATGAAAATCTAGAATCAGATATCTAAGAAACGACAGTGAAAGTTGCTCATCTTTCCTGAACTAACATTATTAGTTGGTGGTTGAACTCTCACACTTGCCATCTTTTTAAATCTTCCTGTAACTCTTTATTTACCTTCTGGTTCTCATCTACAGAAGGAAGAACAAACATTTCACACTGCATTCTGTGAAATGATACTCCCCTTAAATTCCCTATGGTCCTTTATATGAATGTTTTTACTCTTTTCTGTGGTCTCTGATCTGTCTATTGGTCTTTTGTCTTGCCACACTGCTTGCAATGTCTGGAACATCATTGCTGTTTATAAATGGCATTTCAATCTCTAATCTGTTTTCAAATTTCTTAGTAAAATGTATCTATCCAGCTTAATCATGTTTAATTTTTCAGTTAGCCTTCTGCTTTTCTGTATTAATTTCTATAGTTAGATAATTTAGCTCTGTAGGGCATTTAATGTGTATTGTTTGTGTGCCAGCCCTGTAGATAAAAGGCCAGAAAAAATGTAGAGCATATTCATTTGAGCAGTAGCATCATGAATGGTAGAAGCCAGCACATACAGGAAGAGCTTCTGGAGAGTATTAAATTCTTCCTACTTAGAAACAGAGGCAAATGTAGACCAATTCTAGTCATCAGTTGAAGAAATTATGTAAGGTAATGTAAGGACTACTTGACCACTTCTATCTGTGGCAAACAGGATTACAGCTTAGTTATCTGCTGAAAACCTTTATCCTATTGGCAGCTTCAGAGATCACATAATTATTTGTTCCCATTTCATAAACTGAAAAATACATACTAGGATACTGATGTCCCAGAAATGATTTGAAATTAAAGGAACTCCAGGCTGGAGTGATGCCAGCATCTCTGAAGTTCAGAGCTGGACCCAAATTCTGACAAACAGAAGAGGGTCAGACTGAATAGTACTTTTCACAATGTTTAGTGAGCATTACTTTCCTTTACTTCTGCAGGCTTAACATGGAACAGGTGTGAGCACAGGGATTTGCCTGGATTTTTCTGCATGAAGGATTGGTTTCACACTAGATACTGTCCAAAGTCCTACCTTTTAACATTGCTGTCCAAATGGAGATTAACATAGGTATTCTTTCATGTAATTCATGATCCCTGAGGTGTACAATACTTCTATTTCCTCTTGTCTGTCTGACCATGAACATTGTTGTTATTGTACTTTATTTCACTATCCTACACTGATACTTACATAGTTGTCATTATCAAACTCCTTGAATACTCTCCTCAATGCATCCATGAGAATTTTTTCATTTAAAATAAAAACTCTTGAAACAATTACATTATTGAAATATTTTTGTCCATTATATAAGTCACATCATTTTTAAAGACCTACTGGAGATGTTTCATATGTTAGATGAAAAAAAGTCTATTAAAAAAACTCTAACAGCTGTTGTGCTAGGAGTTGTAGACACTGCATGCTTTAACAAGTGTGAGAATAATTCTGTATCAAAAAATAAATCTTGTGACATAAACTATTGCATGCAGCAACAGAATCTGATGTACTTTTAACTATTATCTTCTTCTCTTATAAAATTCATCTATTATAAAAGGTATACCAATTTAATTTTCTGAAGAGATATCCTTAAGAGATATTTGTTATCATTTAATACTGTGGCTTGTTATCTGAAATTCCTATTGAGAGCATCCTCAACAGTCCAAACTGCTTTTCATTTAAAATATTTTATATCTTCCAAAATATGTTAGTGTTCAGTTTTGTAAAATATTTGGAAATCTGCTTAAAAATGAATTAAAATGAAATCATTGTGCTTGAAAAGCTTTCCATGTGTGACAAAGGATTCTTAGCATTAAAACTGAAGTAAAAGCAGGCATCATGTAATCTCAGATTTGAACTGGTTGTATTATATTCTCCTGTGCTATATAATCTCCAGACCCTCCAAGGCAGTCTGATCTGGCTGGTCAAAGATAACCACATTGAGATAGATGTTTTTCAGTTATTAGAGGATAGATGACATGAAGACTTTATGTTATTTTTACAATCTAATAGAAAAAAAAATCTGTCATTGCCTCAAATTGAAGAAAAGAATATCACTGAAGTTTCATCTCTTAATACCCTGAGATTTCCTATCTGAGGAAAATACCTGTAACAATCTTTTATTATTATTATTTCCTTATCTGAATAGGAGTTCTGGAGGTTGCTATTCTGAAGATACTGCTTAGTGCAGTATATTTTTTTTTTTTGTGTGTGAAGTGAGAAATATCAATTATTATTGAAAATTCTGTTTTCCAAAATTTTTCATACACCTTTGAAAATCACTTCAGGTTGCCATAGAAATAATATTAAATTAGACCAAAAAAGAAAAGGAAAGTTTTATGTGTGCTTTTAAATAGAGAAAGTATTCTTCAAAATACTGCAGCATCTCTTACTGAGCAATGCAATGATTTTTAATTTTTTTTTCCCTTCTCTTGGAAACAACATAGATTATTTGCCCCAGGAGACAAGCTGTACTCTCACATGGATCCAGTACCTTCTGTTTTGCGCTGCTCCTTTTTTTTCTACTGCATACATGTACCATATCACATAACTAAACATGAATAGGTTTCTTGCATGTTATTGATGACATTATCTGCGGTTTGATTCTGTGAGAAGTCTTTCACTATACTCATGTTAAACAAAGCTGAAAATGTCATACGTAATTAAACTGTTTTGCTCACAGGGTTGATGTATCATAAATCAACTCATTCTTGCTGAAGAAAAAACATTATTCGGACTGTATCTTAAAAAAATATTGAAATTCAGCTTCTATCTAAATGCAGAATTTCAAAAAGATTCTTGAACTTCTCAGATAGTGTTAGCAAAAAGGTTTAAAATACCCGTACAATTTTAGAGAAATCACATTATCTGGTTTATTGTGAAAGCACACTAGATTGATTATTTGTCATTTTGAGTTAACAATAATGGGCATCATCTTATGCTTTTAGAGATAAAGGCTGCTAAAATTTGCTGTTTTCTCAGCTCAGTAATATTTACTGTAACAGTTTACTGCTGTGGTGAAAGATGTCACTTTTTCCATTATCATGTCCCTTTTAGATAGCATCCCAAGTTATTCGTTTCAATTCCCTTTAGGATAAAACATAGCTTGTAATACATATAGTTGGTAGTTAAAAGCACTTGGAAATGCTAAATACGTCATATTTTCACAGGTAAGTTTGTAATTTGGTGTCTCTACAATTAAAGAATTCTTTAGTCTGAATTCTGAAAGGTGTATTCAGGGCTGGTTCCTTTCAGCACATTCTTGATCCATGAATGGTGTGTAATCTGCTCAGCACAGAAATTGGTCAGAGACTTGAGAACTATATTATATTTTTGCTTGTTAGTGTCCACACTAACATCTCAGTTTGACTTGTCCTTTAAGTTGTGTAAAGAAAAGAGAGCTCTATCTATTCTCCTTCCCAATGAATCAGAGTGGTGAAAAACATAACTATTTACTAGATCTAAGTGTACAAGATCTAAATAGCCTGCTCACTGGTATAAAGGCAAATCTGATAGAAGAACACACCAATGGAAATTGCAGTTAAACATTTTTCAGTTGGGGATTTTTTTTTTAACTGACAGTATTTTTTATACAGATCAACAAGTAATAATGTTCTCTACAGCACATTTTAACAAATGGATTTACTATGGTTAAGTAGAAGTTTAGTGCTTGAGCCATTTAAACATTACTTTTGGGAGCTACAGGTCCAATGCAAGTCTTTATTACTTCTATGGCTACTGATTCAAGTTCCAGTAGTCTTTCTGTTTATTTAATCTTAGAATCACAAGCCCAGTGGGCCCACTTCAGTCCATTGAAAATGTGAATATATTTATTTGATTATTTTTTCAAGAGTTCCTTAAAACCAAAATGCAATCTAAATGGTCTGAATTAACATTAGTACTCTAACCCAAACTAAACCAAAATACATTTAGTATACCTATAAACTCTTCTCTAATGTTAACAATTCTCTTTTGAACCAGAAAAAACAATGCAGAGCCAGATATTTATGTTGAGTAACGCTGAAGACATTGAACTATTCAGCTGCACCAAACATGAATTATGAGATAGGGCTAATAATGTAAAAAATCAATTAAAACCTCCTCCCTTCCTTCTGCTTTTATATCTCCCTATATGAACCTTTCTGAGAGCTACAGATGAGTGTGTATAATAGTGAATATCTTTATTAATCATTGATTGCAGGCCTCCCAGGTTACTGTGTCTCATGGCAGTGAAGGGAATTATGACCCATGGTAGAGAAAGGCTGAGTGAGTGAACATCCTTGGAGAAAAGCTCACTGATCCTATACAGATGCATTAAATTGGAACAGGTGCCTGGAGAAGCTCTGAAATCTCCTTGGATATATTCAATATTTGGCTGGAAAAAAACATATAATTTGTCTTATAAATGTAATTTGAGTTTAAAATTATTTCTAACTATGAATTAGACCCTGCTTTGTACTGGTGGGTTGAGCTAGAAGGCCTTAAGATAATTTGGTTAGCTGCTGTAACCCATTTAGCTACAAATCCTATCAGTACTGGGTGAATATCAGCGCACACATCCTCCCTTCAAGACTGCAGTTTACATAAGTGAGACACCAAATTGTATTTTCATACCTGAACATTTTTTTTTAATTGATTCTAAGAAAACAACTGCTCTGTTTTTGTTTTTGTTTTTTTTTCTTTTTAAAGAAGTTAGAAAATGGCAAAATAATTTTCTTTCCATTAAAAAAAATAAAAAAATAAAAATCTCAGAACAACAGTATGTCTGAAGGAACAAGAGAGGAAGCAAAACACATGACACATACTGTGTCCTCAAATGGTTGTGCTGTACCAAGATAGAAGTCAGATTTCATGGACAAGTTTCCAAGGAGCAACAAATGTCTTTGTCCTAACTTCAGTTATTCTAGATTTTTACTTCTAACAGTATGGGATACAGCCTTTGGAGAAAATAAAACAAATTTACCTTGTATCATGTTACTTGTTGGAAACAAACTTTATAATAAACATACATATATTTCAGTGTTGTTGATATACATATGTAATATATCTACATATGTGTAGGTAAACATACTTTCTCCCTGTCATCACAGCAGGTCCAACTTCTTCTATTAAATTGCTGTAAATGTGAAATGAAAATGAAAAAAACTATCAAAAGACATTCAAAGGTCCTTAATGAACAAGCATGTCTTGCCTGGCATGGAGAATCACAAAGAGGTCAATAGGTCTTGCTTTTGTAGCATTTATACTCGGTGGGAATTGAGTGGAAGTCCTGATGTTTGACCTAGATAGGAGAGAGATTAGGTGTTGTATTGTGGCATTACAACCACCATGTCCTTATAACATGAATTTTTGTTTCCTCCATGTTAATATCTTGTGACAAAAAGCAGAGTCCATAAGGCCTTTGTTGCCAAGGGGAAATACTGCTATAATGTTACAAGGAAACACTTGCACTTTATGACTTGTTCTCTCCATTGTTCGGGGAAAAAAAAAAAAAAAAAAAAAAAAAAGGCCTATTCATTTACAACATATAAAAGTCCTCTTTTCTGTTTCAACAAATGAGTGTGGACATGCTATTCTGTCTTCTGTCAAACTTATAATCTTTTATACTCTTTCAGGGAAGATAAAATTTTCTAACTCTATCACTGGAAAGCAATAGTATATTAGAATGAAAGAATTATTCAATTTTCTTCATAATGGCTCTTTAAAAAATTGTAGGCTATGATTATTTTGCAATAATGCAGACTTAAATGATAGAAAACTCTCATCCATAATGACAAACATCTCATCTTAGGTATTTTCAAGTAAGATTTAATAAATTTAATAAATCATAGCATTTCTTTTCCCGTGGTTGATATTCATTAAGAGAGCTCATAATTTCTAAATTCCAGTCTGCTGAAAATAATGAAATTAGATCAATAGAGTTATGTTTAATGGCTTGTGTTATGCAGCTCATCTGAAAAAGCTCTAAACGTACATTTTCATAAGGTCTGCATTACTCAACTCATTGACTATAGTGAGGTGATGAGCTAATGCTGTTATTTTTAGTTCCTGCAGGTTTTATCCAAGGCATGTTGGAGATAAAGAGCTAGAAGGAATGACTGTGCTGAATGTGGAAGTAGAATGCATTATGAATGATTTTAAGTTCTGGTTTTCGGGAATGAGAGTTAGGCAGTTCTGAGTAGTGTTGTAATTGCAATTTCCTCATTTTAAGGACTCCAGTTATTAGGTTTGGGAATGCTGCCCACGTTCACATTTTCACAGAATATATTGATTGGAAGGAGCAAAGAAATTGCCCTGCTGAACTGGGCCTGTATGCTCCTGTATCTTGCCACGGCCAACATTAGGAGAACATGCAAAGAAATGTATGGGAGCTAGTTGGAGTTCACATGTAGGTCTCGGTGTAAACTCTGACCCCTCACTTTAAGACTGTAACAGTGAAGTTTTCTTCCTTCTTCCAATTTGTTATTTACATTGACCACTGTAACTCTGTTAACCCTTAGGATTACAAGGAGGTAGAATGGAAGCTCATGTTACCATCACATTTTGCTTATTTCCTTTCTAAGAAAATACCAGTATTTTCAGACTCCCTCTGTTTTCTCTTTTATTCTCTTTCACTTTCCTCAGAGCCCCTGTAAATCTGCAGTGCTCTTCTCAAGACAATGTATGGGATCGGATGCACATCCAGTGCAGGGGGAAGGTCACTTCTGTGGGTCATCTCACAACCTTCTAACACCTGGTGGTTTTATCCAGCCCTTTCCTACGCCAGCTGCCAGTTTATCCATTCTTATGAAAATAGATACACATTAAGCAGAAGTTTTTTTTTCCCCTTACCGTGAAGCCATTACTGACTTTATTAGCATGGCATTCTCTGGGTGAGAATATCCAGTCATCCACTTTGATCAGTATTCCTTACACTTCCCTACCACCTTCTCTGCACTTCATTAATTCTGTTCCAAAATGTAAAACTCATAATTTTTAGGTTAATCTCAGTGTCATAAAAGAGTAGTGAATTTAGTAAAGTGTTTGGAATTCCTATATGCAAGGTACTGTGCAGAGAAATTGGAAAATGACAACATTCTAAAATTAGTCAGCTGGCTTTTTTTTATTCAGAGGAGATTGAGGCTGGTCCAAAGAAAGCCCTTTTTAGTGATGTTTCTTTACTCTTTCTATCTTTGTGTTTGTAAAGGTGTTTGCAATTTAAATGAAGAAACTGGTCAAGAGCTTCTTAAAGGATCTTGTTGGCTCAAGTCCAGAGTGTTCTAAATAATTAGAAAAGTAAGTATGGGGATGCGCAAGATATTTTCCAAGGCACAAAGGACAGTTAGGTAACCAACTCCCAGGACAAATCTTAGGCTCACTGCAATCTGTGCCACTTAAAAATCCCATACCTTTGTAACTTTATGCGCACTGAAAAATCTGAATGATAATAATAATAATGAACAGAGAGCTGGAGATGTAGATTGTGTCAAGATGTAAGACTCATAATTACAGCACAGGAAATGGCAGCAGATTATGAAAGATCTTTGGCCTGAAATGATGTAGCAAAAATCTCTAAGCATCTGGTTAAAGAGGCCTGTTAACAAGAGCCTGAATTTCTACAGGCTGGCCATGTTATCTTACATGGAACATTTTCTGCAGATGAGAGCAAGCAAGTGTAAGACAACAACCTTGATTTTTCTTTTGATAAGTATTGGGAAATAAAAGACGGTTTGAATTTATTTAGCTGGTGTTCCATAGCAACTGCCCAGTAAAAGCATTTTTTGGGTTTTGTCTAAAAATGACAGTATGGCTTACTAGAACTGCCTGGTCTTGTGCTGGCCTGCATCTGTGTAAATGCTGCACAGTGCACAAATGTGAACAATGTTTGTTTTGTCTGACTGTGCTATATTCAGGTTGGCATGGCCTTGCTTCCAGGTTATTAAAAGAAGGGTTGCTACATATATATATATTCACCAGAATTGTCTATTTGATTTTATTCAACTTTATTCTAGTCTGCTCTTATATTCATCTCAAATTATATATGCTCATAATAACTTGCACAAGAAATACACATATGTAATAGTGTTAATGAAATCAACTTTTTTTCACTTCTAAGGTCTATAAATTTGGATATAGTGAAGCTGAATTAACATTAAAAATATGACAGAATTAATCAACTCCATTATTGCATTCTAACATACAAAGAGAAATTCCCTGTATGGAAAGTCAGTGTGGCTTTTTTTGTGTGTGAGATTGTATCTTTAATAATAAAACTTATTTTTGCCTTTCATTATCTAAAAGGAACAGAAAAGAAACTTGGCCCAAAAAATTATAATATAATACAATAATATAATATAATGTAATATATATTTTAAAAATCTATCAGTAAAGCCCTAAATGGATGACCTTATTTATATGACAAATGTTGCAAAGCTATTTACAGTGAGTTGACATTTGCCACACTATTTATAATTTATAATAATGTTGTTGTAATTGCTAGCAGCACAGCTGTATTGCTTGGGCACTCAGACATCCTGACAATATATGGTTTCTTCTGTATAAATACGATGTAAATAAAATGAAAAGCAATCTCTGTCTCTAAATAATCTTAGCAGGCAAGGCAGAAAAGGATAGTAGAAAATGAGTATTATTACAGAGAAATGAAGTGACTTATCCGTGGTCCCATTAGATGTGAGAAAGCTGGAAATAGAAGACAAGTCTCTCGAGCCTCAGCCATCTGAGCCTCGGTCTAGTGGTTTGTTTGTTAGTCTAACCTGTCACTCACATATTCCTTGAGCCCACCTATTTGCAATCTGCACCAACCAAAATTTAACAGATACATTTTAAAGGTTATTTTTAAGTCCTGGGTTGCAGAGAAAATTCTTTGTATTCACAGGCCTGTGGTGATAAGAAAACACTAACACAGTCTCATAGGAAAACAAATTTTTAGGAGGTCATATAGATACATGCTGACACTGATTTACTTGTGACAGTGGCGAGCTTCATGTTAAGTGTGTGCTTACAATTGGTTTGCACATCTACTTTGACCGTATCCTGTGGGACAGGGTGCTGCTCCACTTGGTGGTGATGCTGACTTCAAAGATGTTTATCAGGGAGCATTACTGCAATTATTTCTGTTTTATTTTAAGCGAGGAAGCCATTGAATTTCCCTGTCTTTCTAGTGTTAGGCTGGATGAGGACCAAGGAGAATTTTAGCTGGGCAGCAAAGGGACTTGCCTCAAAACTGACCACAAATTCAGGGACTGATCCATCACTTAGTTGCAGTTGTCTTCCTGAAAATAAACAGGAATGTAAAATTAAAGAAACAAGGGAAACAGAATGTAGTCCAGAATAGGAGTGCTACGGGAGGGGAAAAGGTAACTTCTGAGCAGATGATTTGTTGGAAAGACAGAATGGGAAATTTATAAGTGGGAAACCCTTTCAGTATGTTTTTTTAATTGATTTCTGAGAATTTATTATTATTATTATGTACTCATTTGTTATGAAAGGAATGAGTCGGGTACTACATTTCTTTTTTAAACGGAAACAAGATGGCTTGGATCTTAGCTGACATCTGGAGTTTTTGTCATTGATGTAAATCAAAGGATTTTAAAATATGGGAGCCAAGGGATACTTTCACATGAGGAAAAGCCAAAAAATGAGCTGGAGATCTGTGAAAAAATGGCTGCAAATCCCAATTTTGAAGTATCACTGATCAGGATGATGGACAGCGTCCCTGGGAACTCAGTGTGCTGGGAAAATTCCAGCAGAGCCTCGCAGAGATAAGGAGCCTTTCAGAAAGGAAACTGCACAAGGATGGGGTTTCTTTTTCTTTCTTTCTTTTTTTCTTTTTCTTTTTTATTTTCCCCCTTAATTTATATTTGTCCTTAGCATACAGAGTGTGTTACAGCACTTTGTTTTTATAAAGCTGTACCCTAAAAGAAACATTCAATGCATTTTCAGTAAAGGAAACACTACCATAAGATATTTTGTTTCATGTTATGACACAGTGATAGCTGGCATTACAAAGCACTGTCTGTGCGGTGTGGGTGTGCTGAATGAAAGCCTGTACAGAATTTGGTGCGAGGAAAATGAATCCCTCAGAAACAGGCATTGATAAAAGCATGGGGAAATCATAAGGTAACATGGACAATATTTCCCTTTTGGAGAAAAGCATTGTAAAATGTGGCTGCCAGCTCTGAGGAGCCCTGGTTTAGCTTCTGCAGACACAAACGCTACAAATCCTGCCATATTAATTGGATTTCTCCCGGGGAAGTTGTTCCGTCCCTCATTCACCTGGTTACAATCCAGCTGATGCAGCAGTCGCCATGGCAACGGCTGCTTCAACATTTGAACCTGTACAGATACTGCTGGGTAGTGCCCCTCACGAGAGAAATGCTGTGGGTGGGAACTGCGGGATCCGACGTTCGCTGCGCTCGCTGCGAGCCGGGAGCGGCTCTGCGGGGTGAGGCTGACACCTGGCGGCCGCCTCTGCGCCGTTCGGGGCACGTCCGGCCCTGTTTGAAACGGGCGGTTCGGTTCATCGAATCAGAGTGTCTCGGGTTGAAAAGGAGCCATAGAGATCGTCCAGTCCAGCTCCTGGCTCCTCACAGCGTCATCTCGAATCCGAACCCTGTATCCGATAGTGTTGTCCTAATGCTGCTTGAACTCCGGCAGCTCGGAGCCGTGCCCACCGCCCTAGAACCCTGTCTCTAACCCCAGCTGCCCCTCCCCTGACGCAGCTCCATGCCGTTCCCTCGGACCCTGTCGCTGTCACACGGCTCAGCGCTGCCCTCCGCTCCCTGTGCGGAGCTGCACCCGCCGTCAGGCCCCCCCTCAGTTCCTTTGCTCTGTGCTGAGCACAGCCAGGAACCTCAGCTGCTCCCCGTACGTCTTCCCTTCCAGAGACCCTTCACCATCTTTGTACCCTTCCTTTGGACACTCTCTGATAGTTTTAGATCCTTTTTGTACTGGAGTGCCCCAGACTGCGTGCAGTACTTTTCCTGTACATTATAATTGTTCCACGGAGCTCATGGCTGATGTTGCACGATAAAAACAAATCATTAGAAAATCAAACATGCTTCGAATTGGAGCTTTCAATTCTAACTTCCCAGCTAGCTCATTCATAAAGTCTGACGCATAAGAAAAATTCAGTGGTGAGCACTGGCCACTTAGACATGCTGCTGGACTCTGATTTCAGAGTGAATCAAGCTTTTTACATTTCTTTAAAATTGAAGTTTTCTTTTTTTTTCTTTTTTTTTCTTTTTTTCTTTTTTCTTTCTTTCTTTCTTTCTTTCTTTCTTTCTTTCTTTCTTTCTTTCTTTCTTTCTTTCTTTCTTTCTTTCTTTCTTTCTTTCTTTCTTTCTTTCTTCCTTTCTTCCTTTCTTCCTTTCTTCCTTTCTTCCTTCCTTTCTTTCTTTCTTTCTTTCTTTCTTTCTTTCTTTCTTTCTTTCTTTCTTTCTTTCTTTCTTTCTTTTTTGAGGCAGAATATGAATATGTAGCAAATAATCTCTTCTAGGCAGAACCTATCTGAAGCTTATGGCTTATTAAGCATCATGCATATGACCAGAGCTTAAAAATACCATAAATAAATCCAGCGAGAGGACGCACATAAATCCTCAATACTATCTATTCTTCAGGCACTAGCAAGGGCACAGTGAAATCGTGGGGGAGCTGCAGGTGCACCACAACGCGGGTAATTCCTGAAAGCCTTGTGCCTGTCAGCTCCCAAGGGCAGACGGAACATCTCAGTGCCATGGAAAGGATTTCTCCAATGACAAGTGGTTTGTGTGTCTCCTTTGTGGGGGTACAGCATAAACTCCCTCTATTTAGTTTGGTAGCTGATGGGAGAGAGAGAGAGCGGAGCTTTAGCTGCCCTCCCTTCTGCTCCATTTTCCTTTGAAAAGTGTTCTGCTGCTGGCATTATTAACTCTGAAACTCCCCATACAGCTGTGGGCTGCGAGGACTGGATCTCCTATGCGACCATGGAAGAGGCACAAAGGTTTCCTTGTGACTACTCGCTCTTTTTGTGTCCCTACAAAAGCCCACTCACAATGTAGTATGCTGTTAATAGCTAAAGCACAAGATGTGGTAATGTAAATGAAGCCTGAGCAGCTGAAGCGAAGGTTTTGGGGAGACTGGGGTCTAAATGATTGTGCTTTATCTTCCTTATTGAGTCACTGCCACATGACTGTTTTGGCTTAATCCCTTCATAGCACTTTATGCAGAGGCAATCCGTTCAGATGTTTAAACACATATTCATTATATGCTGTATGTGCTCAGATGTCCTTGCATGTGAATATGGCTTTGTTAGTACTCTGTCCTCGAGTATATATTTCACCTGTCTATGTGATTACTGAGGAATTTTGGCAAAGTTTTGGCTTTGTTGCAAGACTGTACCTCCCATTCCCTGAACTAACATTATGTTCTTTTCATTAACATGTACAAAAATGCACTTTTTTTGTTGTTGTTGTTTACTAAGAAATGTTTACTAAGAATTTGCAAAATCTCAGCATGGAAGCAAAGGAACTGAGCATCACTGAGGATATGTGTGCAGTAGAGATCCAAAGAGCTTTGGGTTTTTCAAAGAAAGGAGAATCGGGGGCCCCTGAGAAGTGTACGCATGCCATGAATGTCCCTTCTGTTTGTCAGCTCTGAAGCAGTGTCAAAGAAGCTCCTATCTGTGACAGGCAGACCTGACAGACAGCATTGTTCATTCAGTTTTTATTCAATATAAGGGTCACAGATCCCAGTGTCAGGATAAACTAAGACTAAGTAAGTGGTCTGATTGATCCTGCACTTCTAGGACATGGCAGTCTGGGATGTGGGTACTAGATGTAATTCAAATTTTGCAAGCATGGGATAAAGACTCTGAGATGAAAGTGAAAGATAGGAATTCTTTGTTAGGGTGGAAGCAAGCCACGGTAGCAATTTAAATCTATTTCTACATATAATATATGTGGCCTGCATACAGTTCCTAATTTTCATTTTTATTTTCTATGACATCTTGCCAAGTTGAGGGAACAGTAGTGAGACAAACTGATGCCACAGAGACTGTGAAAAAAAAGGAAGGTAAGAAGAAGTCTGACATCCTGGCACTGTGCAAAAATCCTGATAAATTCATTATCAGCCACTGTGGAACTGTGCTGTTTCAGAATAACTGTCAACCTCACCATGCTAGTTCTTTTATTCTGGGAAAATATTTCTGTTCTTTTCCTGATACATTCTGCTAAATTGGGCGTTTGTGGCTTCTAAAATCAAGAGCTACTGGACAAGAGCAGATGGAACAAAAATGGACCATAGTAAATTATTATTGTTACAAGGATGTGGGTATTTGAGCCTAACATGGTCTCACATCACTGTAATTGTAGTTCTTATTTCAAAGAGCCATATACAACAAGGAATAAATATAATGGACAGCATTTTCCTCACCAGCCAAAGACCCAAAATGTCATTAACTTGAAATGGAAACTAGTCCTTTAAAATGCTCAGCTGCCCCTGAACCTCCCTATTCAAGCGATCCACCTGCACTGCAAAGAAAAAAAAGTTTCTTAACAGATGTTTCCTGAGAAAAGCTGTGTATAACTAAGCCTAAAGGGGTCGTTGGAACTTGATCCTTGAAGTTCCTTCCAACCCTTGAGGTTCCTTCCATTCTATGATAAAGCTGGAGAATCACTATAGACAGACAGAAGCAAATGGGGATTCTCTAGTAGCAAGTTTCTGTTGCCCTTCTTCTATCCAAAGACCCTTGAGAATCAGGCTAGAGAAGTTATACACAAAACTTTTAAGAAAGTCAACCAACACAAATGTTTTTCATTAGAAGTTCATAATGAATGTTGAATTGCCTTGTTGTCAAAGACCAGCTCACAGCACATTTCAGTTTGCATCTCAGTGCCAGCAGAACTCACGTTTCCTTACAGAAGAATATATTTTGAAGCAAGTGTTCCAAATGCTTATACATTCAGCTATTTATGATAAAGTGACTGAAGTTATTGTCTAGACGGTGGCTGAGATTTGAAGGCACCTCTGGAAACTGCACTGCCCAAGATCCTCCTAGAGGTATGATCAGCAGGAGCAGATTGCTCAGATTCTGTCCAGTTGGGTTTTGAGTAACTCCCAGAATCAAGACTCCATGATTGATTTGGGCAGCCTGTACCTGTGTTTGAGGACCCTCACCTTAAGAAAGGTTTTCCTTGTGTTTGGAATTTCTTGTGTATGAATTTGTGCCACTTGTCTTTTGTCCTGTCACCAAGAACTACTGAGAAGAGTGTGGCACTTATTACTTCAGGCACACTCTTCAGGTCTTTATGGACATTGATGAGATCCCCCTGATCCTTCTCTTCTCCAGGCTGAGCAGTCCCATCAGAGTAAAGGAGGCAGTCTGGGAACTCTGCATCTGAAATCAATTCTGGAACTGACATATTTCAGAAAATTGAAGTGAAATTCCATGCTGTGTCACTATAGTAAAAGCACAAGGGTCATGACCCAGTAGGAAGATAGGTTAAAGTAACTTCAAGATACTTTTGTGCTCCTTTAACCTTGGATTGCCCTGGGGTCTGCTGAAAGCTCTAGCGTAATCTATTCAGCTAAAACTGTGGCTCCTCTGCACTGTCCTAAGGGGATGTGAAATAGGATTGCATGAAATAGAAATGTCATGGCTGAAATAGCCATAATGCTGTTTCTCTTGTCCCCACTCCAAACTGTAGCATGCTCTTTATACTAGACCTTGAGAAAGAATGTTAGGAACAAGGCTTTTTGCTTTTTTTAGCGCTTCTACTAAGGAAATCTGACATATTTTGAGGGATTTTTAGGGCCCCTTTAGACCTCTGTGTTGCTTCTTCATGGATAACAGTGAAGACAAGTCTTTTCTGTTTAATCCCTCTAAGTCTCAGGTATAAGATGCTTTTCTTTTTACTTGTCCCTAAGTTGTAAGCTTTTTAGATGTGATTTAGATTTTATTCCATGTGTTGGCCCTAGCTGAGAGGAGTCTAGGTTTTTCTCTGAGGATGTCTAACAATGCTGGAAAGTAAATAATTAGGACAAAACAGAATGCTTGACTTTGTATTAGGTCATTTTACTTTTCAGGAGTGAAAAGTGCAGGAAGGCTAGGGGAGGCAGAAAATGACTCATTTTAACTATGGTGCCTTCCGGTTCTGAGGACATCATTTGGAAACAACACCACAATGTCATGTACATCCAGATGTCTAGAAACTTTCTCTTAAGAGCTCTCTGCTCAGTGGCTGCCATTATAGGGTGATAATGCTTTCCTTCTCATGCCAGACTGGAATTGCATCTCTCTGTCCTGGTAATTTTGATGCAGGTTGTCTTGGCAGATGCTAAATTAAAGGCATGCTAGGAAAATTACATAGTCTTTTAGATTCTTAAGGTTTGGTGCTTTTGCCAAATGAGTATTCCTTAAATTAGTTCATTTCAAACAGAACAAAACTGTAATAAAGGTCTCTGAACACTGTTAAGGTAGTACATTTCAATACCTGGGGTGTGCTTGTATGAGAATTAACTAAGATCAGTGTACATGTAATGAGAAAATCAGGTCTTGCTTTGGTCAGGTGACACATCTGTTTCTCCACATTTTCAAATAATAGTAAAGCTGCCCTCTTAAATATTCTACTTTCACACAGTTATTCAGTATTTGTCAATATTCCCATTGTTATTCAAATCATATGTCCTACTCTTGTATTCATGCAGCAGTTAAAATTGTGATCGCTGGATTATAGCGTCTTTATCATCATAACTGAATTTTTTACTTTGAATTAACTCTAAAACTTTAATGCTCCATTAATGTACGATACATTGGGTATAAGACAGATGATGAGATTTGAATGAGCTCATATCTCTTGATCTTTTTATCTCCATGCATATGCATGGAATGGAAACGTGGTTTTGAGGGCAACAAGAATTGGAAGGATAATGGAGAGTAAAAGAGTATTTGAAACTATTGATTTAAATATTGGGAAGGAACATATATATAAATGATGACATCCTTGAAATCCAAGGGGGTTGAAATGACAATAAACATTGACAGCTACAGAGAAACAATTGGTATTGCAACAACTTTAGAGCTGAGATTGTGAAAAATTTGTTTATTTTCAGTTTAATCAAAAGAAATCAATTCCTCTTATGACACTCCAGATAGGTCTTTGTTCTCTGCCTACGAAGGAATTCTGTCTTCCCTGTAGATGGAGGTGAAATTCAAGAGGTGAGTTGGTATCTATGTGAACTAAGACAACTGTTCTTTTGTTGTCGATGTTTGTTTGTTTTTAACCTGACAAATTCTGGACTGAATGAACTGAATCTTTTAAATACTGGTAAAAATACTTCCGCTCTTCAAAGCAGAGGTGACAAATGCTATCTCTCCATGACATTTATGAGCCACATTAAAAAACGATCAAGCTGTAATTATATTATGTGTCTGAAAAATTGTCAGAATTCGTAAACGGAAAAATAAGATTCTCTTGCATCTTTCCTCGCTAAGATTTTTCACTAGCCTGTAACAATTCAGAAAGCCAGCTTTACTTGTTTTTTTGCTCTTCTCTCAGATTTCAGGTTTTAGCTTTTGTACCCTTTTGTAGGATGAAATCAAATGACCTTCCTTCATTTCACCTAGGTCCTCATCTCCAATGGGCAGTGACTAGACTGAATTTAGTAACTGTATTGATTATTTTATCAAAGGTAGCAGTAAGAATACAGCAGTTAGGGAAAAATGTTTTAAAACAAACTCATACAATTGTCTCCATGAAATAATTTTTCCTGTTCCTAAGGACAGGCGGATCTGTGTTCTCCAACTTCCCTCCTACTTAAAGTATCTGCTTAAACATACCTTTGTATTTCTGGCTATCTTCTCTCGGTATTGAGAAGCTCCCTGGCAGGCTGAGACCGTCCTCCTAGGGCTAATGAACTTCCCATTGCCCAAGTGTTTACCAAGCAGGGTCTTATTGTGTAACTGATTCTTTACCTTGTTGTCTAAACACCTTATTGTCTAACCCCACAAAATGACAGTGGAAGTATCTGGAGTTTAATGTCCATATTAAATGTGTATGAATCAAATCAGTATTTACAGTTTATTGCAGTGCATTGCTAATTTGGTCAATATAAGTCATTCAGGCAAACCAGATTTCTCTGAAAGATCAGGCTTACTCACCCCTGTAGTTTACTGATTTTTTACAAGACATGCTTTAAGAGTCTATTTTAAAATCTGAGGAGTAAGGATGTCTCTTTCTAATTTAATCTGTCCTCTCCTGGTGAGCTGATGTGTAGTGCACAGTTGACAGACCTCTGAGCAATTGCTTCAGTGCTCTCGCTCTGATTTTTTCGGGATTTGCTCAGTGATATTAGGACAGTCTTGATTTCCAATTTATTCTTTTGGGGTTTTCTATTGAGCTCATGACCAAAGAAACAGAGTGACACGCAGTAGAGCACGGAGCAGTACAATGAACAGCTGGTATGTGTTTGTTCTCTCATCCTCTCCTCAGGGGGACGAGTGTGCACTGCAGAATGTTTTCCTTTGGAATTATTTTTAATACTGTGCTAATAAGAGACAAGCAAGGGTAAAAGCAATGTGCTTGGTGTTCAGAGTACGAGCAGTGAGACTGGTTATGTCCTTATTTTCTTGCTTACCCCAAACACGAATAAGCCTCCAGGAAATGCCTGTCTACTGCACAGACAGACTTTGCCCTTTATGGAGAATATGTCATGGATATTGTCTCTTCAATACTGCAGGGAGAAAAGGCTGACCATTTATTTATTTTGTTGTAGTAGAGCAATCTGAAGGAAATCCCCCACCCCCAAAAAAGTATTTATATATTTCCAGATCCATAGGTTGTTATTTTTCCAAGGAAAGTTTATGTTTCTAAATACAGAGGAGTAACACTGCTATTTCAGTGAAGCCAATGACAATTATACTTATCTGTAGCACAATCTCTGCTTCTGGAACAAAATGAAAATTGGACAGGAAACAGTGAGCAGGGAGTAGGGAGAATTGTTCTTTTGGAAACTATCTTTGTAATGGCTCATTACATATTGTCCATGGCACCCTGTTTGGAGAAGTAGAAATGGACTACAAAGAGATTACTCTCATTCTCAGATACTTCTCTTTATCAAACAATGCTTCCTAAACTAAACCTTTCCTAAATCTTGTGGTATTTAATATAAAAAAGAAGGATTCAATTGTCCCTATAATGTATCGCTGTACCAACACAACATGAAATGAAGTTTTGGGCTGGCTATTGCCAACTGCTTCCCACTATACTCTGGTTATAGGCCTCTGCAGTAGACTCTGCATCTCCCCAAGGGCATGGTCTGGTGTCTCTAGCAATGCTAGTTTAGCTCTATGAATGAGTCTGTGATGAGTCAGAATAATACAGTGGATGTTTCTCTGTGTTTATACTTCCATAGGTACTGGAGTGCACCAGAGGATTGCTTAGCCTACAGCAACAGCATGCAACACTGAGCAAATGGTGTCTAGGATCTGTGTCTCTCCTTATACCATCAAGACTGCAGGGACATTGGGGCCAGGTATGAGGAGCAATCCCTCTACTGTTGCCAATGTTCACAGCTCAACACCTACCTACAGTTGTAGGCAAGTCAGTGTCACCTGGGAGAAACTATGCTGCTGCAGTCATGCTGCTGTCAGCCAGTAATGGGTTGCATATGCCTACCTGTGCTGCAGTCATGTCTTTAAGCAAACTTATTCCTCAAGACTTTAGTTTTCTCAATGTTCCCTTCTCAGCAGAGAACACAATTTGCACGTGACGTGCAGCACTGGGCAGTTCAGCCTGGCTTTGTTTTATTGCTCCGTAATGGATATGCTTGTAAACTGATGTTTCTATTCTAGAAGGTTAATAATGATTCTTTCTGGAGTGAAATTTTATCCATAGCAAAATAATTACAGTGAAATAGCTGGGAGTACCTTTCCAAGGCAGCAGTTCCCAGGCATTCTCTGCAAATGGGAGAAGGATGATTTCTGACAATCTGCTTTTGATTACAGAAAATTGTTAAGTTCTAGTTTCACCCTCAAACATTTATCTCTCTGCTGCCTTGTTTTGGAAGATGAAGCTTCACGGGAGCTGAACAGTGGGTCTTATTGATATAATCTCTATTTTACCTAACAGGTCATTTACCCCCTTCCTTTCTGTCTGCCTCCCTTCTTTTACTTGCCTTGCTGCTGCTGGCAAGCTAATTAGGCTGCTCCCACAAGAAAAATTCATCCAAGGCCATAACAGCCGTATCAGATGGAAGCTAGGATAAAACTCTCCACAGTATAGCCTTATAAGTGCCTCTCAGCTTGTCATAATATTTCCCTGCCTGCTTTTTTTTTTTTTATTCCTTACTTTATAGGGAAAATTCTCTCATCCTGTGTTCTATGAAAGCATTAAATAAATTAATTAAAAGAAATTATGATGCATGTTTCCTGAAATATACTCCTTTACTTCCTTTTATCCTTCTTTCTTTTATACATTGTAGGTGCTGAATCTCAAGCTTTGTCCAACAAAAACACATTGTATATTTCTATATCTTTCCTATTATAAATCCTTAACCTTCTTCTAGACTAATATATTAAAATTCTTCAGACACAGAGAAGCAATGTTCATAATCTCCAGTTCATTATCTTAATTAGATCTGTCTTATATTATCCCACAGTTTAGTCTCATTACTTTAAAGGTGATCAGCCTTAGAAGAGAATGTGAGCAGAATTTAGTGAATTCTATTGTGGCAACATTTCTCTCAGATCTGGCTTTGGATCTTTCAGGTGCAATAATGATAATGCTGCTGGTGCAGTTAATTAAAAATTGCATTTGAATGGTATGAATATTCATTTTGGGGAATGAACACAGGATTAACTCAGAGGGGTAAAATGTCTGCAATGTCCCAAGGATGTGAAGTGAACATGGATCACATCAGAACACAAATGAATCATTTAAAATGATGGAAATTATTAGTAGAGTATTGTCCAGGTTGAGCCTGTCTCTTAATGTGACAACAGACATTAATGTTCATCCTTTAGTAACAAATTATATGACATATATTTGACATACAGCTCAACCTAGGAGCTATTACCTGGTGCTAAATCTTTGCTAAATAATTAAGAAAGGCTACTAGCTTTTTAAAATTCTTAGGTTAAAGTGTTACAGTTACATCCATTAGATCCAGATTACTTTTAATGGCTTTCTGTGAAAGATCAAAATTCGTTTCCCAGTAAGTGACTGTGACATACAGGATGCTGCTGGGGAGGGTACAGACAAGAACTGCTGAGACCTTTGATAATGAAGCACTCTGTACCCAAACCTTCTCCCTGGCAAAAGCCAGGACTTTAATATTCTGGGCAAGGGTGTTAAAAATGTATCTCTTCTTTGTCTTGTGAATAACACCATTGAAAATATCAAAGTGGTGTTTCTTTTTTGCCCAAATTTATTTGTTGTCATTTTTCCTGAACAAAGGAAACATCAAATAATGAACAGCCTCTGTAAAGCTTATCTGGTACTGCAGGATGCTTAAAAAAAAAAATGAGACTACAAACTAGAGATAAAACCTCTTTGGTGTAGGAACGTTGTGTGAAGTTTAATGGGCATTTGCCAGAGAATATTTTGCTGGCTGTTAGCTAGCTGCCAAGGGATTCATGGGATGCATATTCTAGAATAAAATGCTCTGTGAATAAAATGAGGTCAGTTAAGGTAATTTGTGTGGTGCTTTTGACTGGAGCATCGGGGAGGTCCAGGCTCACTGTGCAGTCAGAGATAGTGCAGTGATGTGTGTCCTCTCCTCCCTTGTCCTGCATTCTTCTTATCTAAGACACTTCTAGTTTGAAGCCTTCACTAGATGGCCACCTGGGAAAGCCCAAATCCACTCATCACTTATCCCATGCAATACAGAATCTGGCCTTCTTTCTCCAAGAGAGAAGCAGTAGCATTGTGTCTCAGCAGCCCAAGCTGTTTCAATGAATAAAGGGCATAGGGGCTTTTCACAGGAACAATCTTTTACCCCTGTACAATGAAGACAAATAAGAGTAGAGGCATTCTATTGACTCCCATATTTTCTTGTTAATGCCAAAGAGATTTAGTCAGCCTTTCTGCAGGGAGGATGCAGCAGGAACATAGGCTGTGTTTTGGGGCAGATTATTTGTATAGTGGGCTTCTCCAGCTAGCAGCTTAACTCTGACCGGGTTGGGTAGGAGAAGGGAGAAGGGAGCTCTTTTTGCTACTCCTGTGGATCCTTTAGAATTGATGTGTAACTTGAAAATAGTATCTTAATTGTAAGTAAAGGCAAGATTAAAAAGTATCAAACAACTATTATCATTATTATTATTTTTTTTAATAGCAGTATTGTTCCTTGTTTTTCTGACTAAAAAAAATTGAGAAATAACTCAGGGCCATTGTGTCTGGATACAGTGTACACAAAAGCTGGAATTTTCTTGGTTGACTTGTGGGGAGCATTTCATTTACATGTCTTAGTCACAGTGTGTGTGCCTAGTGACACTGAAGATGGGTGTATGTGCCTGGTAGATCTGATATAGGGCCACCGCTCCTTTAAAGCTGCAGCTATTTGATTCACTCTGGGTTGCCTTTGACATCATAGTCCTTATACAGAGAAATCCTCTGGCTGTAGGGAAACTCAAACTCGTTCTGAAATCAGATTCCTTCAATGTGTTAATACTAACAGAAAGCTGCTTAAATGCTCCAGCATTGCTCATAGCACATTAGTGCAAATGTATGCCACATGCAAACTACACTGAATAGAGTAACATGAGGGCTTAATTTGCCCTGCTAATTAGACTTGAGAAGGAAATTGTGGCCAGACAGCAGCTGTGGGAGGAAAGAATGAACAAACTCAGACTTTCTGTTCATCTGGTCATGCTTTTCATCCTTGTTTTACTATCTGGCAATTATTGCCTGTATATTTCTGTTGTTCCTTAAAATCTATCCTGTAAGTGAATCTGCTTATTGAAGAACTGCTGCTTTCTTCCTTCCCTGTGGTTTCACCCACTGTGAAGGCCAGACTTGAGGTGATAGAATACCTGGCCTTGCATTAGTGCCAACTGTTTTCCTTAGGTTTTCTCTGGAGAACTAATCACATTAATTTATTCATGGAATGTCATGGTGCTCAGTTCTGAGGAGGGGCATGTGCTTGTCTTTTGTACCCTGCTTCTGTTTTGTGTACTCTTGTGGAGCCCATGTGTCTACTGCCTGATAGTTAATCCCACTGATAGTGTGATTTAATAAGAGGGAAGAATGATATGGCTGCATCCTGCCCATTATGCCCTTAGGAAGGAGATTTTTATTCGCTGTCAGATGTCACTGATGGAGCATTTGGCTTCCTTTCATCAAGTGACAATTGCAGTTTTAAGAGTACAGTATAGAGTGCCACTTTAAAGCCAAACGTCTCAATTCACAAGTGAGGGAAGGATAAAGTTGTGCAGCTGGAGGATGTTATTTCTTCTCAGCAGCTGTCATTGAAAAGGCATGGGAATGCTCTAGATGTCAGGTGTCATAAATGCTCCATCCAGGGTTTGTCACGTGCTGGGTAATATAATGTGAAGTGTTGAAAAGAAGTTTCTGTATACATTGAAAATCTTCTGTAGGCGAGCTTACCCTGAAATTTGCTATACTGATGTTTAGGAAGTCTCAAAATTTCCCGTATATTCCTCTGTCTCCTTATTTCACAAACCTCTTCGCTGAGATAGGAGGAGAGCAGCTGAAGCCAAGAAGAGCATCCAGGTCTTTTAACTTGCTTTGCATTTCTTCAATTTTCCTTATTTTTCAAGAATTCATTCAGTGATCTGTGCTTGACAACTCCTGCACCATCGACATATAGAAACACCGATTTCAGTGAATGAGGAAAAGTATGAACTTATCAATTTTTAGGTCCGATATCTGGTGACAGTGGGGGCTAGAGAGGGCAAGATTTGAATCTTATTTAGTTATTTCCTTGGCCTTGGACTCTGGTGTTTTCTGTAATGTCATTCTCCTTTTCTGTCAGCAATGGTTGGCTTTCTCTGTCACCTATTGAATTCAGAGCATCTTTTCCTATTCCAGCTGGCATTTGCCAAAGGTACATGAAATGCAAATGGATATACAGAAGAATGCTTTCATTTGTAGTTATGTCAAGTGGAGATGTAACACTAGAAACATAAGGGTGTTTGTTGATGCAAGGACCACCAGGCACTGAGCGCTGGAATTTTGTTTAGAGGAAGCAAGCCAGATGGGAAGAGAAAAGAAATCCCCAGCTTTCAAGTGTCACATCATCACAGGTGAGTCTAAAGAATGAGAAGCAGCATCTTCTTCTAGTCCATTAGTGCCTCTGCACATAGAATCCTTTGATGACGTTGTCTTCATTTAATCAATTTTTAGATGAAATTGTGAAAAAGTAACTTGGTGTGCCTCCCTACACTGAGTTCATATTAGGTTCTATGAGGTCAAGATTGCAGGGCTCCACTACAATCTCTCTTCTGTGCTCACAAGCATAGGAGATTTAAAGTGCCAGCAAGATCAAGACAGGCAAGGAAAGTGAGCTACGGAAGTACTAGTGACATTTTTCTCATTTTGCATTGCAGACAATAAGTCCATGAGTGTTGTGGATGACTGGAATAATCCTCTGCGTGGGAAGACTCCTAAGGAGAAAGGATTTCACTTGGTACTATTATAGTTGCCTTGGTTTAAAGCAGAGATGGATTCAGGACTGTAGATTTTATGCTAATGATCTTTGTACTCCAGTCAATACAGAAGGAGTAGATTGGATTATCATCAGAAAAGCTCATGTGGTTTGATTTACCTGAAGTGATACTCACTGTTTGTTCAGAATTAGACTGATGAAAAAGAAGGTTGATTGGACAAAACCTCTTTTCAAATTCTATGGCTTGAGAAACCAGTTTAACTGTCTTTTCTAGAAATGTGTCCAAATAAATTAGAAAGAAAATACTTATAACTACGAAAATAACTATTGCTATTTCATGTGGTTATGAAGCAGTCACAGTGATATGCCTTTAAAATTTTTCTTATTGCTTTAAGCATCCATCTCGATGCTGTGAAGTATTTGCTTATGTAATACCAAAACACTTAAGTTTTCTACCCTTCCTCCTCTTGTCTGCTTTTTGTTATTTAGAAGAACACTACCTAAAATATTTAAAGTGTTTTGGAAACATACAGCATAGAATGGCTTAGCATGACTTGATTTTTAGTGACAACTGCCTTTATGTTTGCTGATGTGCTCCTGTTCTTAGTAGCTGGAATTTTTTTAAAACTGATCATTGTTTTTCACAATGTTCACCTTTGGAGATAGCAATTTCAGAACTAAGCTTTTGTTGATATTTGAGTGTGAATCATCTTTGGAATATCTGAGGAGAGTATTGGCTTCTCTATTTTTAAGTTAAGGTGGAATGAAATAGCAAAGAACAATTCATTCACTGCAAAAAGAAAACCTTTATGTAATGCGTGGTAGTGATAGCCAGTGAAACAGGCAGAACTGTGATAGTTACTGATAGTTATAAGTTTTTTTTCCCATTCTTCTGTGCTGAAATCATAAATTAACTTTTAAGATATTTTTCTTGCAGAATGTACTGGGTTTTGTAGATCTTAAGAAATAGTGTCTACTAACATAAAAGATGATTTTCTTAGTGATTCAAGAAAATGTTGCACATAGGCACATACTAGGGATTTTGAAAAGCTGTTCTATACCTTACACAGCTTGATGAATGCAATTGTAATGAATGATACATAATGCATGCAGATTTGAGGTTTGTTTCCAGTTTTGTATAAATATGTTGACCACTTGACTGTCTATCTGTTCTTACAATTTTCTGTGATACATTTGTATTATATGTTGAGAAAAATGAGTCTTTTAAGATGAAAGTCTGGCTTGATTTTCATACAACAGTAACAATGACATGAAAAAAGGAATACAAAAATGCAGATCTTTTGAATATAATGAGAACAGGCTACATTTGTATTATTTCCTGTGCTTAAGTTTCATTACAGTAATTTTCCCAATGAATACATTGCACAGTATGCTATTTCCTCTTCTCATTACCATCTTTGTCATGGAGAAGAAGTTATAGAATCTTAATGATTCAGTTATTTAAACCTTTTTGATAGTCTCTATATTTCGAATGACCTCTGTCTTTCACCTTTTCCCTAAGGTTACTGAGCTTAAAAATAGGAATTACTTTCAAATCAAATTACTCAACAATGAAAAGGGCAAGGCAGTTTAGACTGCTATTATCACAATTACAGAGATTCTAGAAAAGATGAGAAGAGGGAAAAAAATAAAAGAAAGCAGAGCCTGAATCTTTCACTAGATCTTTACTACAAAGCAAGGGTAATTATTGTATGCCGGTGCAATGCAAAGCTCACTGGAAATCATAGATCCCTATACTCCAGTGCTAAGAGATTGCTTCAGGTGTTATCATATTGGAGTATTGTTGGCTTTGCTGTCAAAAATCTAAACACTCTACAATCCAAAACATGGGCAATCACTGACACCGTGATATCTAAAAGTTTTGTCATCTTGAAAAATTGTATAAATGTGATGGATCACATGAATTTGATATATTTCAGGAATGATAGTTTATGGGACTTCTCTGTGTCCAAATGGGAGGAGAAAAACAGATCTCTCTACATTAGGATTTCAGCTGGCCAGTGAAGTGGATTGGAAATTGCTTGAAATCCATAGGTCTTGGGGGAAAACTGATACATGAAAAGTACCTGGTAAAAAGTAAACATTCATGACATGATGTGAAATTGCCCCACAGTGTGACTCTGCCAGCCAAATAACTTTCACCATTTAAAAGCATGACTGAGTAGCCTGTGGTGCTTCACAGACATCTGAGATTCTCAACTGAGAATACTAAATGGTAAAAGCCAAGATTAAGGATTCAGTACTTGCCAGTATTGGTAGGATCCTCAGTTTGTTCACTGATCATTCTAAATGGTAAATCCACATCAGAGGCATATGCCCTGTACTTTCCATAATGTTCGTTTTCCTACACTGGGCAGGAACATTGCATGAGAGATTCATGAAAAGTGCATGAAGAATAAATATAGGCAAAGAATTTATCTGCAAAGAATTTTTATAGTACAGGGAAGCTATATTTACACACATTCTCCAGTCTTTATTTGAATAAATAAAGTGGTGTCATGGGACATGCTGCAATACTGATAATGAGTTTTATACTCATTCATCCTGAGAAGTTTCAATAGATATAGTTTGCCTATCAAATGGATTTAAAATTGTATTGTCACTGGCTTGCTTTCTGCAATGATTGCTTTTGTATTGCAGCTCCATGCCTCAATAGACATTTAGATTGTCTATATCTGCCACATTGTTCACATGAGTCTCCCTATAATCTGTAATAAGCAACCCTTCATTTTAATACTAAAACTCAACATATGCTCCTACAATGATTATTAACTTAGGGAAATGGCAGCCAAAATGATATTTTGCTTTCTATTCTCTATTCTTTCCATGTACATTGCATGACATGCAACAGTCTGCTTAGTTCAACAACTCAGCATAGTCAAAAAAGCATTGCAGAAGGGATGTTGTGGGTACAGTTGCAGACATTTCCATGGTTCTTATTACCATGCTATGCACAACTATAATAATAAACATTGGCTACACTTGGCTTAGCTATTATTTGAATTTCATATGATCCGAATCCTAATTTTCAGGACAAAGTATGACTTTAACTTAAAACATCTTTTAGACATTTAATCTATTTTAAACTCATTAAACACCTTAAGAATGAGTGCTAAATGTTCTGCTGGATTAGTGTTTTAAGACTTGGTTAAATACACTGCAGTCTGAATTTTATCAGAAGTGAATCAAACTCTCTGCAATTCTTAATGTAAATTCCTCTTTTTACTTTTCTAGTTGAAGTTATTTTAAACCATTTCAGCTTGGTAAAGGCTACTGAAATAACAGCTAGATTAACGTGTGGATGGACATGTATGTTTTTACTGGTCCCTTCTCTCATCTTCTTATAACCACTGAAATTTTTGGTCTATTCCAAACAGTCTGAGAGAAAAACAGTAATCTCAGAGATAGATTTCCAAATACTTTATGAAAGATGTAGCTGAGTGGAGAAAGCTTGCTTCAAAAAAAAAAAAAAAAAAAAAAAAAAAAAAAGCTACAGTTTGAGTCCTAATAACAGATCAAATAACAGAATCCAATTATAAAACTTAAATCCACAGGGAATCATCGATTTCTGTTGCTACTTTTTTTTTTGGTATGTTGTTTAGTTGAGTTCCAAGGATGATGACAGTTTCTTCTGGGAGATGTTGGCATGGTGATGGCAGGTGCTTTCTATTTAGAGTTTTGCAACAACAATAGTGTATTTTAGTTCAGTGTGATGGAACATATTGGTGCACTGTACCTATGTTATCCTAAAGTCTGGAAATGCTTTACTAGGGATGAGGTGTGATAGGGACAATGAAGGAAATGAGGAAAATCTTAGACTGAGCTAAGACAGTGAATTCACTGAATTGCTTTGTTGATTTGTTACTTAGTTATCATTTAATAATTTCATAACATTTTATAAAGGTTAATTATACCTCATATTTTATGTTTCAGTTCTCACTTGCTTCCACTCTGTCAAGAAGAAAAATAAGATATGGGGAGATTAAATAGATGATGAAGGCTCTGCTTCAAGTCTCTGTTATATCTCCAAAGTGCTCTAAGCAAGGTACATAGATACCAGAAACACTGCGGTCATTCTAATTAAATGGTCTTTTGAAGATTAAATTACCCTTGGCAAGTACATAGTATATATTGTAGATCTATCCTTAGTCAGGATAATGATAAAACTCTGATTCCAGTATATATAGTTAAGGTGACACTCTGGAATTTTGCCATTTCTTTAAAATATGACCAGATTTCACTTGTAATCCTTGAGAATACACTGCTTTATTGTGCAAGATTTTGGACATGGGCTTTTAAATACTTACAGTGTAAGAAACAACTCAACTCTAACTCTTCTTTTAAATAAAGTTAAAATTTGGTGAAAGAACCCTATACACTGAAATGGAAGCATGGAATAGCAACCATTTATTTCAAATTTTAATACTTTGTAGGGCTATGCTAGCTTCACAATACCCCACTACATTTTAAAAACTAATTAGAGCATATTTATTTGTAGTTCGCAGAAAAACTACTTACATTTCTCTTTGTGGTCACCATCTTCTGATTTCAATATGCTTCTAAGCATCTACTGAAACACCCAATAATTGAGTTTTAATATTGGGAAAATATACTCATGTTTGGTAAAGAAAGATTATGCACCCTAGTCCTCTTTATGGATCCCTCTAAAATGGTGGCTTTAAAAATTCCTAAAAAGACCAGGAAATTAGAAGGATATGAAAGAATAACTTTGGAGAAAGATTTGTTTTTCCAAATTAATATGATGAAGGAACATTTATCATTTTTCACCCTTTGTTTTCTACCCAAACTAAATTCAATCATCTATTTAAGTCACACTTCGGGATTTGCATTTGAGTTTGATGGCAATAATAAAGTGAGATAAATTAAATTAATATTCTTCTTGATACAATTAGTTTAATAACTTTTCCATTTCCATTCCCTTTTTATCTGCTTTATCACAATTCGATAACATACTACGGTAAACCAGTGCTTCAATAAACTTCTCTCTGTGCCCAGCATGAAGAGATTAGGATTTCTTTTATTGCTCAGATTGTCATATCTTGCCTTATATAGCACCTTTTATTGCAAAAGGAAGCCAGGCGCTTTGATATAAAGAAGAATGACATTTCTCAGAGTTGAAACGTGTATGCTTCTGTGGTGGAACAGAGACCTTTTTCACAGTCACCAGCAAATGCAAAGTCTTACATCCAAGTGCAAAGTACTGCATCTGGGTTGGGGCAACTGCAAGCACAGATACAGATGGGATGAAGAATGGCTTGAGAGCAGCCCTGAGGAGAAGGATTTTGGGAGTATCGGTTGGTGAAAGATTCAACATGAATCAGCAATTTGTGCTTGCATGCCAGAAGGCCAACTGTATCCTGGGTTGCATCAAGAGAAGTGTGACCAGCAGTTCGAGGGAGGTGATTCTGCCCATCTACTCTGCTCTCATGAGACCTGGAGTATTGTATCAAGTCCTGGAGGCTCCAACGCAAGAAGTACATGGAACTGATGGAGCAGGTCCAGAGGAGGGCTGTGAAAATGATCAGAGGACTGGAGTGCCTCGCCTACAGGGACAGACTAAGAGAGCTGGGGCTCTTCAGCCTTGAGAAAGAATGCTCTGGGCTGGACCTTACAGTAGCCTTCTAGTTCCTGAAGGGGGCCTACAGGAAAGCTGGGGAGGAACTTTTTATAAGATCAGGTAGCAACAGGATGAGGGGTAATGGTTTTAAACTGGAAGAGGGTAAATTTAGACTAGATATGAGGAAGAAATTCTTTACTGTGAGGTTGTGAGACACTGGAACAGGTTGCCCAGTGAGGCTATGAATGCCTCTTCCTTGGAAGAATTCAAGGCCAGGCTGGATGGGGCACTGAGCGCCCTGCTCCAGAGGGAGGTGTCCCTGCCTATAGCAGGGGGTTGGAACCAGATGATCTTAAGGATCCCTTCCAACCCAAACCATTTTATGATTCTATGATTCTATGTTGTACAACCATTAAGACAGAATGCTCTGAGAAACTGGGGAGGGGTGTAACAGCCTTGCTGGAGTCCTGGGACCTCCATTACACATAGGGCATGTACACAAATGCAGATACATGTGTACTCACATATATTCAAGGTTTTTTGATACTTATATACCACACAAAGAGGTTTTCTGCTTTTGTAGCCTGAGTATTTTGGCTTTAGCTGGATGGAACTATAGATTATCTGCAGAATGAAATTTTCCCTTTAAGCAGTGGGGTCACTGAACAGGATAGGACTATAGTGCTCTGATGCTACTGTTGCATCCATTGCCAATAAACTGCAGCCTCCGTGCATTCTGAGAGATGGAGTTGCCATGTTCAAGTGAAGGCAAGTCCCACACCCTCCAAGATGACCTTCCATGCTAGGTGACATGAAGAGTTTTTCTGAGATGTTGCTAATATTTCTCAGTGCAGGTCAAATATCATTTATATACATGTGTATATACACAAATACTCCTTTTTTTTTTTTTTTTTTTTTTTCCCCTCAGTAATTGACTTCTTTCTTTCCCTTTTACTTTCTGCAGGACTTGAAAACCCAGCTAAGATGTTCTTCTTGACAGGAAGGACAGATTTCTGTGGGAGTTGGGCAGTAGTAATTGTATTGGGTCAGCATCTATTAACACTGACAGTTTAAGCCACTGTGTTCATAATTGTCCTCTGTATGTTTACAGAAAAGATGAATATATATACACACAAACCTTTCAAGCCCATGTGTGGGCTGCTTAATAGTTTATCAAGTGTTATCAGCTAGTGTAGTCCTCCCGCTTACCCTTGCTACTACTGCCAAGTGTGTCTGGAGCAATTTTTAGTGGAAGAGTTATTCATTATGTGAATAGCCAGTACTTTTGTTCTCAAGACCATGTCAGGTGCACTGGAAGGCAAAGAAGTCATTTCACGGAAAGCATTTCAGCCTCTTGCTCCATACCAGGCTTCTACACGACCCTGGTCAAATCTTTTATATCTAGCTTTCTATATGAACTTAAGCTCATAGGCCTGGATCTGTAACAGACTGGCTCTGGGAGTAGAAGTGTCAAATATAAGTTGGGTGCCCAAAATGTGTAGAAAGGTGAGAGTCAAGCAGAGACTACTTTTATTTGTGCTCCATGAAGAACAGATAATTAAGTCATTTTCTTCAAAAGTACAGTGAGAGGATGTGAAGGGCAACAGTGCCCTACTTTTATATGGTGGTTTAGAGGTGAAATCCTTCCATCCTGGGTAAATAAATTTTGTATGTGTTTACAACTTTATATTTTGATAATATTCTGCTGAAATAGTTTTGATTTCATCGAGGCCTAAAGAAGAGCTCTCCTGAGGAAGCCCTGACAGGCTATTTACTCTGAACAACTCTGCTACATCTGAAGCAAAATGCATTCAGCCTTTGCAAAAGAACATAAGAATAAAAATAATGAAAGAAATTGGAAATAAATAAGATTTGTAGATATAAAAAAAAATAAAAAATGAAAAACTGAAACAAATTCTACCCTTTAAGATTTTTAAAGAGCCATTGATATTTTGGTTAAGGTTTCTCAGGACTTCTGGGCTCTCTATCAGAAGAGATAGATCTCAAACTGTTCTTTTAGTTATTTCTGTTCAAGGGTTGCTTGTAAAATCTCTTTTTGAATACCTTCTTCTAGTCTTCCTCAATGATGTTTTCATTCTACATCCCTTTTTTAAAACTTGTTGCTTGAAGTTATTAAGAGTTAAGAGCTCGGGCAGTGACTTCCTTTGTCTTCCTGGGGAAAAGCTGCACAACGACCCAAGGAATTAGTTCTGTCCATCAGACGTGTTCTGTTCTCTCTGCATAAATTTCTTCTATGTTGAAAGCTACAGTCATAAACAGAATTAATAAATTAATGCAAATTTGAAAGTCTACAAAAATATTCTCCAGGCCGTCACACAAGACTAAAAATTAGAATGCAAAGAGTTGTCAAAACTCTCCATAACTTGATGATTGACCCTAGGCTCCCTTCAAGATCAAGTACCACATCTATTTGCTAAAATATATTCATAGGAATATATCTTGTTTTTACATGTATTTAAAAACTTTAACACATTAAAAATGCTTGAAGTTCTGAAGGAAAAAAAATGTTATAAAAGAATTACATTGAACAATGAGTTTTTCTTATCCTAACAGAGTGACTTATCTCAGTTAGACATTTGCCCCAAAGCAGTAATTTAATATCTGTCAATTACTTCACAATTTTTGGTCATTCAAAGTAAAACTATTTCACAAAATGAGGAATGGCTTGATTTGTTGCTCAGATATTTTTCCTGGAGAGGTATGCTGCTCTCAGATGAGTCTTTTTGAATCTGTTGGTCTATACAAAGACTGGTGAGCCTCAATGGGCTGAGAACATCAGTGGATTAAAATGAAAGTTATTTTGGTTTGGATGGCACTCTTTTCAGACTTAGCTAAAAGAATTTCCTATTTACTTGGCACTGCCTAAGAACATGGATACTTTGGCACTTGTGGATCAGTAATGCAAGGTAAATACGTATGTGTTGTAACTTGGTCATAGATGAGATTTTTTTTTTACTTTCTAACAGTTACAGTTCTCACTGAAACTGCTGAGCATGACTATCACTGTTTCTTAAAGTAAATGAGAGCAGTTAAGTGATAGTAAGCAATAAAGAGGGAACACAATGGGTTTGCTACTGTGGACACTGACAGCAGAACCTGGCAGCTCCGAATTTCTGAAAAACACGCTCAGAGCCTAAGGTTCAAATGAATAGAAATGAGAATCAATAACTTTGAGAAAAACAAGGAGAAAGGACCAGAAATAATAGGAGACAAAGAAATATCTGTGACATGACTGAAGGAAAGCCAAAGGAAAAAGCAGCAATGCTGGGGGAGAATGATTGCTAAAAAGGCAGATTTAGGATGCTGAAAGAAAAAAATAACATTCTATTGCTTGTTCCTGCTGCATCAGGGATTTATGCTTGTTCCTGGTAAAGAAAATGGGTAGTACCAGGGCAATCACAGACTCTGTCATCAATTTATCCCCCTAACAAAACAATTCAGAGAACCCCAAATATCTGGTTAACTACCTGGATAAAAAGAATAAGGTTGTAAAGAAAAGAACAATGTTTCCAGCTGTGGAATTTGCTAGATAGGCTGTGAAGCTGAGTTTTGCATAAGAAATACATTTATGTTGCATTTCTAATGCAAATTGCCTGTATTTCACATGGACAGAATGTATCCTTTTTGGCTTGATCTTCAGCTTTTCAAATCAATAGAAGGACTCTAATATATTTTCAATAGACTTTGGAGCAGGCTCTTCTTTCCATACACTCAAAATGACTTACAATCAATTTATGGCAAAAATCCTCTCCAGAAAGTCTGAAAACTACAAATATGCAGTTTCATGGGAAGCTAGCATCAATTGCCTAAAAATAGACTCAATTTCAATATACTGGTCCAGATGCCTGCCTGTGAAGAATTTACTCCCTGTGCAAACGCTATCTAGCTTTTAGTAGCTTGAACAAAAGAGGCAGAAGACTATGTTTAAGGAAGAGATGCCAAGTGCCTCTTTTTATCAAATGTTCTCTACACCAAAATGGAAGTACTCAAGAAGTTCATTTTGATGACATGTTATTTCTTTCTCCATCCCCACAAGTAACTTGTCAGGTGACTGATATCAGAAGTATTGCAGAGAAGTGGATCAGCCACTTACATTCATACAGATGGGTCTGTAAAGAACCTTTTTATATAGTCTGTTCTAATGCAGTGAATGCAGTGACTTTTTTTTTTTTCCTGGCTATATCTCTACCTTGGATTTTGGGAGAATTTGCAGCTTCTGGCTGCAGAGGCGCATTCTGGAAGTGTCCTGTCTCATTGTTGAGCTAAAATTTGGGAAAAATACTTCTCTTCCTTTGTATCCACACAATAAATATGCACAGACACTGGCTGAAAGTGGGGACACAATTTGCACCAGGTCTGCCTGTCTGAACCATTAGGGTATGAAGGGAGCAGATGTTTTGCAGAGTTCAGAGCTCCAGTATTACAGATACAGACTCATGACACTACATTGAGGAACAGAGCATGTATATTAATCCCCTTTCATCTCTAGGGGAAGTGCCAAGAGTATATTAAGGGGATGGCCTGAGAGATTCAATGAGCAGAGTGGGCTGAAAGAAAAATATGGAATCACAAATCCAAAAGGGCACAGAACATTTTGAAGTTCAAAAGTATGATATGAGGAAAGGAGATTATGTATTATTCTGAAAGGCATCTGGGGGAGTAAGAGGAAGAGCAGTGGGCAAGTCATAGTAGAAAACTACCTAGAGCAATCTATGAATAGAAAGGGAGAAATGCATGAATATGAAGGATTGGTATTCTGGTTTAGGAGTTCATAACTTAACCTGACTCTTTGCAATGTGAAATAAGGGAGTTTGGGGAGTCCTGATTGAGGTTGAGAGAAGTCATGGGAGTTTTATGTTTCAATAATGCTTTTCTTTGCTATGTCAGCTAACGCCTAACACACTGCATCCATACTATGAACAGCCTGATGGGACAGCAGGAAAACTGGTAGAGATACTGATTAAAGAGTTCCTGGAACATTTAACATTCCATATTTAACTTTGTAATAATGTTGCTATCAACCCTAGGGGTGAACAGGAAAAAGGACAAAAGTCCCTTTTCACAATTTACAATCTGTGGTAGTGGTCATGAGGTAGAGCAATGCCACTTCTCACAGCATCAGAAAAATTCAGAGCAGTGTCACCCCTCCAATGAATGAAAGAGAGAATGATGATTTTCACTGAGAAATACCTGCTTCAAGGACTTGCCACCAAGGGTACTTGGCCAGATCCCCTAGCTTCAGTCCTCTAGGAGAACACAGCCCAGCAAGGAAGGTGTCCAGAATGATGACAAAAACTGTGAGGGTACCATATGCTCACTGGTGTACCCAACAGTGCAGCTCATGAGAAATCTGTGCTCTGGAAGCTGATGGAGAGACCTTTCTTATCTCCTGTAAATGATAGGAAGACACTTAATCTCTTTTCCTTTTATTTTTCTAATATAAACCACAGGTTTCTTAAATTTCTGAGCCCAGGAAAATAAGGCAGAAAGATATCCAAGCATTTGTATACCACTGCAAATGCTGCCAGCATCCTGCTGCTACAGACAGAAATTTCAGTGAATTGGTGGAGAACTGAGCCAGCGCCTTCTGTAAATGCACCTGACAGCACGAGCTGCCTATGATCATGTCCTTCCTTCTCTCTCTTTCTCGCTCTATTTCTAAACACACCTCACCATCTCCACCAAATATTGATGAAGAATTTTCACAGTTTACATCCTCAGTCCTCCAGACTGTGGGAGAAGTGCATGGGGAGATGACTCCCAGCTGACAGACTGGGTGCTCCCCAGCATTTCTAGACTTCCTGCTGTAGAACTGGAACCTGCAACAGGCAGATGATGTTTCACTTAGGGTGGGGTCTTACATCAAAGTGAATGAAATAAAGGCAACTAGAGAAAAATATAAAATGCACGTGTACATTTGTACAAGGTGAAGATTATTCTGAATATCCCTTGTTTTGTTAGAGTACAAAAATTGTGACAGGTGTTTGGTTTTTTTTTGGTTTTTTTTTTTGTTTTTTTGTTTTTTTAAGTCAATGAGAACATAGATCCTAGGAAAGAAATACGTGATAAAATGTTTTTGTTTTTTTTTTAAATTATTATTTTTACTGTTATTTTCACATCCCATTTCAACCCTAAATCTGTTGCTTCTATGCAGCGAGTGAATCCTGGCATGTTCTACCCCATGAGTGCATGCTTTGATGCTGATAGTTCAGCTCTGGACTTCTCCTTTGTTCCAGACCAGATGTTCTGCTTCTCCCTGGTAATGGTTAACATGGCGCTACCTCATTATACACCTCTCTCTGGAAATTATGCCAGTGCTACTTCAGAATCAGCCAAGAGCCGTGCTGAATCAATGAGACAGCTGGCACCCTCCCTGGGGACAGAGCGCTTTACCTTTTGGATTCAGGCAGTCACTATGAGCTGAGATTCAGGACGCTGTGAATGATTTTTCGTAGACAGGTGAGAACAAAAGAGCTTTGAAAATCTAATTCAATAGAACCTGAGAATATGGGGGTCTATTGATTAAAAAAAAATACACATACATCGTCCAGTTGCATTTTCATCTTAATTGATTTTTGTATGAGATGGAAGAGTGAATTCTGTCAAACAAAAGACTCCATAGAAATCTTTTCTTTACATACCATTAAGTAAGTAGATTTTTGCATACACAACAGCTGTGTTGTGTTTGCAAAAATCAAATAATTCCTGAATAAAGCTCACAAACTGTAAATTGATCTCTTTGATCTTGTCCATAACATATGCTAATCCTCAAATATCCAGGGAAGTAGAGGATGAGATAATGCAAACAAAATAAACACCTGCTTAATATAAACATTTGTAAATTGAGGTTTGAGGCCAGCTCACTGTTAGTATATTTACTTTTGGAGGAAAAAAAAAAAAGAACTCAAGACTTTAAAAGGAGAGTTTAAACAGGAGGAAATTTGGCTTTGTTCAGTGAAGTCTCATTAAACTGCAAGTTGGAAAATTCTGAAAATAAATGAGAATTGGCTGCACTTAATTTTCTCCTTCCAGTAAGTATACCTACTTTCACAGGATGTACTTGACAAAACCCATCATAAGAAAAGCATTTGGTTTCTACAAAGACTGTATGACTAAAGTAGACTACAGGATTCTCAAGATAATCCCTAACACTACATACAAGACTTCCTGGCTGATTCACATAAACTGGTTTGAACTGTTCGAAGAGCACTCTGTGCATTGTGCTACTCCCCTTACCTCCCACTCTGTATTTAATTTAGGAACGTAAAGTTGAGAATTTGTCTTTATTGCTACTTAAAAGTCTCTTGATCATGTTGGATGCTCCAAAAACAGTGATTAATAATAGTAATTTCTTCTTCCATGAGAGAAGGTCTTCTAACATAACTAGCTATGTTTCTGATGTCTCCCTCTGCCAGGGTTGCGTGGAACAACATGCCCTATTTTTGCTAAGTTTATTGAAATTTATGTTAACACCTGATTTTAAGAACATTTGCTCATTTCACCCCAAGAGGTTAATTTTACTTGGATGGCCAGTGTCCAGATCTAGAAAACTCAATGCAATAGGGATGGAAGTGTAAAGTACCAATGAAATCTGGGCTTCTGCCATCGTTTTCATCAGGAAATGCACTGCCTGTGTGATTGCTGACAGAGATCTCTCTGTGTTTCTTTCTTTCTTGACTTTGGTATTCCAAGCAAGTGCTGATTTTGCTGAATAGAAAGAAATACAGCTGAGTCACATGTCTTGAAAGTGGCTGCAGGATAAGACCTGGAACTGCATTAATATGACAGCCATCCTTCACAATAGTTTTTCTGCATCCTGTAGAGATCCTGCCTGGCAGAGAAAGCTATTTCCTCTAAAGAAGAGCCCTGTGGTTGGTTTTTCTTTCCTGCCTGGATTATCTCCCAACTGCTTTTATTTTGCTTAATCAAAACCAACTTCTGCTCAGAAATGAAGAAGGAAACTTAAATCTCAGAAAAATGATGGCATTTGTTAATTTCATACAAAGCCCATTAATTCCTTGCAAGTATATAGGTCATCAGTATACCCATGGTGCTTTTTATCTCAATCTTTTTCAAAAAAAGAAAAAAAAAAAGAAAAAAAGGCTTAAACTTTGCAACATTCCTGTGAGGCAGGTAAATCTTTTCATAAAAGGATTATTTCACCAATTACTGACATACAGGCACCTCCGGGGTGAAACACTGTGGTTGTTTAACTGCCTGTAGCCACACAGCACAAGAAGTGAGGGGACAGGAAATGAAAACCATCCAATCCAATTTAATTTTAAGGAGCAAATAGATAGGCAGAATGTAAGGTTCACAGCTGGGATTTCACCAGAGTAGAGGAAATAATACACCTTACGGAAAAGTGGCATAGTATCTTCAGTGATTGCAAATAGCAGGCTCTCGGTTTTAATATGCTATCTGAAAGACAGAATCCTCTGCAGCTCATGGCTCCCCACATTATCCTGAGATAGCAGCCTGAGAATTAGTGTCAGAGGGGAAGATGCAAGCTACCAAGTCACCATTTTTCTCCTTGGAGGAATTTAGATATTTCCTAGAGGTTCACTATGCAAATACTGCCCAAGCACTGCTGATGAGTTATGACAGCACTGCAATGCAAGGTAGCAGAATGTAGCAGATGCTTGAAGGTGCCATTGCAGAAATATGCCAGAGAAAAGATTATCTTCCAAAAAACTTTATTCCTTTTCCTGAGAGTCTCACAATCCATATCTACCTGTTTATTCATGATTCTGTAGCGATTAGAAATGTTTAGGTATTGTAGCATCATTTGGACAATTCTCCTCATCTGGACAAGGGCTGCTGCCCTCAAGGTATCATCCTCATCCAGTCAGAAACTGCACATTACAGCCCTGAAGAGGACCAAAGGTGTTAAGCGATGTAAAGCGATAACGATGGGGATAAAAATACATGGCTTGCTCATGTTTGATTGTAGGAGAAGAAACTGGAAGGAAGGAAAATGAGAGCAAAGATTAAACACTTGCTGCATTCATGCTGAACTTGTCTTTTTTGAGAGATACTGTGGAGGTGCTGCTGCAGAGCAATTACTCAGTGCTGCCAAGGAGAGCAGCAGCTGTGCAAACAGCTGTACACGGACAAAGCTTGTCTGATGGGAAGGGCCTGGCTGGTGGTGGTGGGGTGGGACAGGGCAGAGAGCAGCAGCACCAAGTGAAATCCTGCTCTGATTACAGACAAAGGTGTTTGCTCTCAAGAAAATTGGGATTTCTGTCAAGATGTACTTTTGTGGGTGAGAAATGAGAAGGCAGGATATCTTATTCTTAATTGCATCCTTGCATACTTGTCTTCTATTGGAAGTGTGTTTGACTTCTTCAGCTCTGAAAGATATACGTTAATAAGTGGAAACTGTTTTGAAGGAAAATCAAGCCTTTTTTTTTTTTTCCATAAACAATTCTTTGGAGCTGCAACAACAATGTTCTGAGCTTGAACTACCTCCTCTTCCAAAAATCATGCATTTATTTCTGACTTCCCTGAGCAAACCTAAGCGATCTACTGTGCTGTTTACAAGTGGCCTTCAAGCCTCCCACATCAGGATGTACCAATTTGCCAGCCTCCCCACTATGTGTTTCTTAGGTCAAAAAATTTGCTGTCTGCAGGATATCGTGATGAAAACATGTACGTTGTATCTCATGTGCAGCTTCTATGCATTTCCATCAGGAAGAATTTCTTTTTAAACATAAAATTCAGCCTTGCTTTTTATGGTTGGGGCACAAAGCTCTCAAATGCTTTGCAGTTTAAAGAGGACAACACTGATAACTGCAGAAATTTCAAATAGATATTGATTTCTGAGTTGCATAGAAAAGAACTAGTGTTATTTATTTCCTGAACTAAAGGAGTAGAAACTGAAATACCCATTGGGTAATGAAAACAAAGATCTCTGAGGACTTAGGCACAAAAACATCGACCAAGATAATCTACACAGAGGGGGAACGTTTAGTTTGAAGCCTTCACCTTTCTTACAAAGTGAGAAAGAGATGGAGATGTGCCAGGAGTAGATGATGTGTGGTCCTGATAGCCTCACCACAGGAAGGAACAGAGGTGTAGCCTTGAAGCACAGAGCTGGATACCCCATTTACCATGTGGAGAGTCTAAGATTCAGAGTTTTCACAGGACTGCCAAAAAGTGAGAGCTAAAGATGTGGAAAATGATGTGTGTAATGCATAATTCAGTTTCAGTGTTATATAATGGAACTCAGTGATGATATAATAGCAGCAGAAATGTCACCAGAAACTGTCAATGTAAAAAAAAATATTAACTTAGCTGTCTTTCCTTTTATCTCATAAATGCCAAAGTCTATCATAGCATTCTCTAAAAGATAGAATTCTTGTTTTGAGTTCATGATTTGGTGCTTGGAGGGGATACTTGAAATCCAGCATCTGAGATGGTGAGAAAGGAGTGATTTTGCATGAGGAACCTAAAATGATTTTGATGGAGTTTTGCAGAATACACAAAGCTTGTGTCTCTTACAGATTAGTGAAGTGGTGCCTGGGCCCTGTGTGAATCAAATCTTCTCAGTTTCTTTGATGTATAGTCCCATCTCTTTCCCCTCTTTCCTACTATGTGAGCTACTTTATCTTCTAGTTTGTCTGGTACTTTATTTACCTTCTTTATAGAGAGAGAGAGAAAAAAAGATCTGAGGACTCATTACTTTATCCCTAAGGCAACATTGGAATGAAGACAAGGGACATCACTGTTGAAAGATAGTAAAATGATGGGATGTAATGAGAAATACACTTAGGGAATGCCAGCTAAAGCTCATAGCCCTCTCAAGATAGTTGTAGCACAGAGCATCTTGCATTTGTCACAACCAATCATCCTAAAATCATTATGATGTGTAAGAAACCAAGAGTTTACAGTAATGCATATTTTATTATATTCTCTATGAAGAATACCAAAAGAAGTACTGCAAAAGCAAAATAGATTTCTGATTAAGAACAATAAAAATTTAGAAAGTTAAAATAGGATTGTGGGTAATCTGAAATTTCGCGTTATACAGGTGTGGTAATTAGGACTAAACAGGCAGGTTAGAGCACATTAATCATTAATTAATTTAGGAGTTTTATAGATCACTAGTTACTGTAGTAGATAGTTACTACTTATTTTCTCTCAGATAATCACACATATACTCAAGCCAAATGGGTGCTGTAATCACAAGGTATGAGATGGAAGAATGCTGTGACATGGCAGCCTGGACCTGAAAAGAGAAGACCCAGCAGAGGAACTCCTAGAGTCAGACAGGGGGCTGGATTCAAATTTGCTGTCCCCTGCATCATTAGCTGAATTAACTCTGGGGCTGTATGCTTCGGGAGAGAACTTGGGATGCATCCAATAAGGGTGCATTGACTTTCCTTCTGTACTCTGTGTGCTCTGGCACTGTGAATATGTGAGATAGTATCAAGGCATCCCTAGGAAAGCCCTGATGCTGTCAACCAAGAGGATGTAGAGACCTAGGGCATAGACTGCTTTCACTGTGGTTTCTGGTGGTTTGTGGAAGTGTGGGTTGACCAGCTCAGCTTGACCTAGCCATGACCAGTAAAGATCCAGAATGTCCCTTTCTGTATTTTTCACATAACTTCATAACACTGGAAAGCTACTAATGGTGTTAGATTATATTTGTCAGGACTGAACATTTTACATCCATGCAAAGATAACCAATGGGTTTTGGGATCATTTCTGAGTTGGATACATCATGGTAAGCAAAGCAAGGGATGAAAAAGAAACACACAGGTTTCAGAAGGGCAGAGAGGGTCTCACCACCCTTTCAGTATAGTACGGAAATAGCTAGCTGACACTATTAATTCATTTTATATAAGACACAAATACTAGTGACATTTTTGTGTTTTCATCCTATTATTATTCAGAGCCACACTACCCAGCAGCTGCAGCTTCCAGAGAGTCCAGCTGAGGCTCAGCACTATGAACTAATCTCACTGTACCTTCAGGCATCGTTTTAGCTCTCATTTTTTCAGCTTAGCTGAGACAAAAGTCTGTCTTCAGAGTCTGGCTCCTCTGCTTTATGTAGGCAGAAACATTCAAGCAAACTTAGAATCCCAGAGCTGCACAAGTAAGTGACAGGATCTGCACACATGGAGGAACCTGCTGTCCTGGCACCCCCTCCTGCAGGATGGAAGAGGAGATGGGGTGCTTTCGGCAGACTTTGAGGCTCTGTTTTTGGGCCATAGGAGGTGATAAGAGACTGCAATCTGCAGGTTGCCCTGGCTGGTCTGTGCATCCCCTCCTTCAGACCACATTTTACCTGCCAAGACTTCCACTTGTGTCCCTTCTCCACACCTCTGCTCAGGCACCTGTTTGATTAATCTTACCTACCAATACCTTGTGTTTTTACCATTGAACTATCTAGGAGGAAATATTGCCACTTGCACAACTTTCCAAAGGCATTTGCAATGTTTTCTCTTGCTATTTATACTCTTTTTTGCTCTCTTGCTTTCTCACTCTGTCTCACTGCTTTCTATGCTTGATCTTCTCTTTGAGCAGGGCAGAAGTAGTTGAAGCAGACACCTCAACAGCAGCCCCTGAGATGAGGTGCTACACTACAACTGAACCTATGCACACTTGCCCTCTCTCTGAGACTTTCTGCAGCAGTTTGGCCCACTTTCTTTCCATGGTTTCATATAATGACCAGCATCTCCAAACCAACATCTCTCTTCACTACAAGCATCACTGGAGATGTACTGCACACCCTCTAACATCTGTTGCGAAGTCTCTCACAGGTTGTCCTGTCAGTAATAAAGGATAGAAAAACTTGTTTTCTTGGGAACAGTGAAAAAACTCTTTCCCCTTGATTTCTTGCAGCTCTTTGTTGACAGCTGCCTGTGTTCTAATGAACAGATTACTTTTTTTGAAAGGGCGTACAGTAGCAGACACTTTCCTATCATTCACTATCTCTTTAAACATTTTGGCAGCAGTTCCATACATGCTCTAGTTTTTTCATTCACTTTTTATCCTGTTTCTTCTTGAGTAATGTCACTTTCATACAGCCTTTCACTAACAGCTTGTCTAGCATCAGCTGATACACAGTAGTACAGTATTTCCATTTTCAAGAACCTGCTGCTGTAGATAATGGGAACCCTTTCATCAAACAGTATTCTTTTTCATCTTTTGTTAGTCACTGAATGTAGTCCAATGACCTGTTCACTTTCCTTTACAAAGAGCCTGTTTACAATCAGAGATCATTTCTTGCTTTCATCTCACTTGCTTCTTCCATTTTCAGTCTCTTCCTTTGCAATGACTATGTCCCTTCACCTCTCATTGCTGAGCTGTTACCTCTTCATTTAGAACCGGTCTCATATGGTCTCATATCTAATTTTTCTTTTCTTGTCACACATAGACAGCAATGCGTACAACAGGATCTGGAATTGGGAAGTTCAGAATTTTGGCTCTTCTCCTCCCAGTAGAAGAAAGCACAAAGTTAGGGCAAAAGAAACTCAGTCAAAGTTATGCTACTGCTACAGGTTACAGTTACAGTATTTGATACAGTGGTAATTTTTCAAATTCTTTTGCAGTGGCTTCTCAAACATGCAATTTCGATTTTACATAAGTGATAAATACAGCTGTGACTTCTCACTTCTACTTTCAGTCAAAAGCCGTATGTTGGGTGAATCTTAGGTGGGAAAAAGGAGATTTCTGATTGAAGATCAGCTCAGCATGCTGTTCCTGTAATTAACACTGAAGAAAACTCAGATCTTGTTTATAAATGCTTGAATGCCTTGAAACATAGGGATGTGCTGACAGCTGAGTATCCAGTGGGAATTTTGGGTAAGAAATTGATACAAATGGAGTCATTTTTCTTCAGGCCTTTTGCTAATGAGGACAATGGATGAGTGAAGTGAGCAACGCATAACTCCACAGGTATTTTATTTCTAGGTTTGCTTATTGGCAGCAGTAAAACTTGGAACTGGGAACGTTGCCAGCAGTGCTACACAATAAGTATTAATCCAATAATCTATTATTCCTCTTCTGGAAGAGGCCAAACGCTAGATAAATTTGAGTTAGTGCTCCAACACTCAACTCTTTGCCATATTCAGACTGTTTGTCATGGCACCCATTAATTTTGATGCCTAATATGACATCTCTATTTAAGTGAACAATGAGTGATCTGAGAAATTAGGGGCCTTTAAATGCTGGTGTGTTGTACAGTCAAAATAGGCATCAAGAGTAGGTGTATGGCTGCAGTCCTCAGCCACTGAAATCTCTGTGCTAACCAGTGACTGGGAAATTGTCTTGTCTGGAATTGGAATGGCAAAGGTATTCCTGATGTCTCTGTGCATTATATTCTTCATTTACTTTTAATCGAGTGGCTGAGGTGAGCCTCTCAGATGAATAGATCCCTGCCCCAGGGTGCTTGTAAAAAAAGCTTCTTATTTACATCGAGCAGCATGTGAACAATTCACTGCTGGAAGCACCTCAGCTGTGTTTGCAAATAACTGCTGCTTTCTGACAGCAAATGCTCCTGGTTCATTCCCTATATACATATGGTGATATTATGTACGACGTAGATGCCCGTAACGAGCAAGGCCTTTACATTATTCCTGAGCTGGTGACTGCTTAACATTCATCCTGGAGAAAGAGCAAACAGCTTTGGAGTTTGACCTTCAAGGTGATTTCGGGCTGAGATCTCAGATCATTTATTTATTTTTTTAGAAAACAGCTTCTAATTTTGAGCATTAAGTAATTTGAACTTTAGGACTAGCATTTATGTGTCTGATAATGTATCTGAAAGCAGCATCAAGCAAAGAGTTGCCTAGATAGCCTCATTTAAAATCCACAATTAATGATTTCTGCATGTGAGAGGACACAAGAAATTGGTTTAATTCTCCCTAACTTTAGTTGCCTGGAATATTGGATTTAATCTATGTCAGACCTCCTTTCTGCAGCCAGTGGGAGAGAGATGGCATCTTCAAAGCACAATATGCTCTCACTAAAGCAGGAGCCTAATTGGTGCCAGAAAGCTAAATCAAATGTCAAAATGCTCTAAAGATTCGTGCCTGGGTGAGGCAAGATGAATTGCCCTATGGAGTTTCTTGCCCTAGTCCTCTGACTGCGAAACCCAGACAGTGAGCTAAGTCTACAAGCCAAATCTTTCGTGGTTACACATAGATGTGATGAATTGTAAATCAGAAATGATAGCTATGGAAACACTGCTCAAATTAGATCCCTTTTGCGTATTTAGCTCTCTGTACTGATAATGCTATTTAAGAGAGAAAGATCAGCTGAACAGACACTCAGAGAGTAGATGCTCCTTGTTCATGCCCAAGGAACATGGGGGGCTGTGAAGAATATGAAGCATTTTGCATTGTACCAAAATCTTTGGAAATTAGATCTATAGCAGCATCCATCAGCACAGTGATGTTCTTTAGGTTAGTTGATTTCAACAAGTACAATCCACAGCCTAACCTTGAGGTCGGAGCTGGTCCCAACTTTACGAATAACTAGAGCTTGTTTTTCTACTGAGGTTAAAATATGTTCAATCCCGTACATTTTCCAATTTACAATTCTCTTGTACAACCAAACTCTGCTTCAGCTATTGCTGTGAGAGTAAGTCATTCAATATTTTGAATCTCTGCACATGCTGGCTATTAAGACACGTTAACACATCATGCAGCTGATAGTGAAGAAGCGTGCACTATGTAACTCTGTATTTAAGGTCTGTTAAATATCACCATGTGGGTTTCACAGACATAATTGTGCTTCCAACTCTGCCAGTTATGGCTCCAGCTTCATTGGGAAGGCTAAACTTTTCAGAAAATTGCTTTTGCAAATGAAGCTGTGTTTTCCATAAAGAAGTAAATATATAAAACTCAGATAATACTGCATTGAATCCAAAGGACAGATACGGTTTTGTCTGTAACACTCTTCCCCAGACTGTATGGTTACAGCAGGATTCCCAGCCTTCCTTTTGTGAGAAGACACCAGAGTCAATGTGGGATATGGAAGATTCCCTTTTGGGTTTCCAGTCATCTCTGCAGTGTCGCAGAAGCATTCACTACAGAAATTACAAGAGCTGGATAGAGCAAACAGTGTGAAATCAATTTTGCTTGGGAATATAAGGTTTTACAGCACCCCAGGAAAAGGTGATGTCATTTGTCCACACATGGACATTTTTATTGTCTTAAACCATGAAGACTTATGCAGACACATGCTTTCAGTTATCAGTCAATCAGTAGCTCTTATCTGCCTATAGCTGCCAGACACAGCTGAACGCTTGCCTGGAGGAATACAAGCTGTCCCCCTGAAAACATGTTAAATGTGTGCATAATTTAAAGAGTGCTAGTAGTACCATTGATGCTGGGTACTGCTTAAGCAAACAGGTAAAGTTGATACTGAAGGACCCCAGATTAATCAGAAATCTAAAACCCTTTTCACACATCGCTGTGTAAAAAAAGATGACACTTTCTGAGTAGGTCTGCAGAAACATTGTGGGGCTGCCCATCAGCACTGCTTGCAGGGTCCCAAGAAACCCCACAGGGGTAGCAAGTAACTTGCAGCTAGGAATCTACAAAGCCAAAGTGCTACTGCCAACCTGTTTTCTCAGGTAGATAGTCACCAGTTTTAAAACAAATTATTTTACTCCCTCACTCCTATGTATGCGCACTGCTATAGTCTAGGTACTGGAGGGCTGTGTTGTTCGCCAGCTGTGTGCATTACTGAAAAACCAATTGCTGCAAACAGAAAATATAGCACAATTAAATTATAGTAAAATGATTTGTTGTTTTATTTATTTTATTTTATTTTGTTATTTTTTAAAAGCTGTTGTATTTTCATAACACTCTCCTCTACCCACATATTTCTTTTTTCCTTTGCAACTGTGGCTTTTGGGTTGAGGCCTGCATCCTGCTGTAGTGGATCTTCTCTTACACACTTTGCATTAGCAATTTCCTGCTTCACTGCTCCTCCACTATGAGACAAGCTTCAAGATTTAGTGATCGTATAGCAGAGTTGGATAACAGCACTTCCATTTCCTTTTACAGAAATTGGCATCTCTTGCCTTCTGAGAGCCCTAGTCACTCAGAGGCACCTAAACAGAAATTGCAACACAGAAAGGAAAGAGTAGCACCACATTTTTTAACAACAGCGTCTAATTTTTTTAACTTTTTTTTTTTTTTTTTTTTTTTTAGGAATATAAGAACAAACAAACTGGTGTATTTGCATTCAAAAGAGCTCTTTTCAGTCACTGCTGTTCAGCAAAAAATCACCAGGGGTATTCATTTTTGCATTTGTTTTTGCTTTTGTTTTAGCCTTCCTCTCTTGGGTAGACATCTACTTTTTGCAGTTCTGTTTTACATGGGGAGGTATGGAGGAGAAGGTGGAGTCCTTCATCTCCTCCTGTTCTCTTCCAGTAATGTACTGTAGTTTTGTCTTTTCTCCTTTAATCTAGGTTTTAAGCATGCAATCCTGTTCACAGCCTTGAAGCCTTCTGGTTCAGCAAATCCCTTCTGAGCCACGGAGGGTTGTCCTGCCAAGGACTGGACACAGTGGTTCAAGTTGTTTCTTCCAGTCAGATTTTCTACTTCTGGGCAGCTGTAGTTTAAGGACTGCTAGACAGACAAGGGCTTTGTTTAGACCAAAAGTCTATCTCTGGATGGTAATGCAGAAGGATGGAAGGTGTGTGAGAACAGAGTTTGCCAGCTTCAGGTAACCAGCAATTTAAAGACTGGCTGACCTAGAGAGAGCAGCTGGACTATTGTCACCATTTAATAGCATGTAATGCCTCTATCTATCACAAAGTTGTCTCTCTTTCCACAATTTCAGATGTGTAACCCACACATCCTTTGGTGATGTGCTCAGGAATTCACTTACATCTTGACCTCCATTTCCCTTTAATAATACTTCTTTCTCAGTTTACTGGGTGAGAACTCTTGCATTGAGAAAAGTAGTACAAAAATCGTTGCCTGCTTACTTTCTCCACATCATTTTCTTCCTTTGCTGTTGGTTTTACTAGCAGAGGAACTTGGTTTTTGAAACTTCCCTCATGAGGAAACTGTAGCACAGCAGACCATTTGTGAGTGGTGTACTTATGATTTCTAACCTGTTCACTTCCTATCTTCAAAAAAACACTGAAGATTTATTTCTCTCTACAATTTCCATGGATTGTTCAGCTAATAGATTCACTGGAAATTTCCACACACCTCTTTCCTGTGTGGAAATGACCATCTTAGAGCATGTATTTACATAAGGCTCTACCTTCTGATTTACTGACATTGAATTTCACATCAAGTCTTATTACCATTTTACATTCAAACCACTTTGTAAATGAAATACTTCTTCACTGCCATCTTTATTTTTTTCCTATCCTGACTAATTCTGCATCATCAGTAAATTTTGGCATGTCACTATGATGATCCTTCCAAATCATTTACAAATCCCTTGAATACCAAGAATGCCTCTACCAAGATCACTGCATCCCCTTGGCTAAATCCCTCCACTGGAAAAATTTTGAAATCATAATAGGATCTTCAAACTCAATGAAAGTGCTTTTGAATATCTATCTGCAAGAACTTTGTAGAAGTTTTTAAGAAATCCACATAGTACTCACTAATTGCAGTATCTTTGTTTACATATTAAGCAACTCTTCAAAAAAAAAGTAATAGATGTGTGAAGCATGACTTCCCTTGACAAAAGTCATGTTTTATAATGTACTGTATTTCTGGGTCTATAGTTTTGTCCTTCTGTATTTTTTTTAACAATTTCCAATTCATGATGGAATACAGAATTCCTAAGTTCAGTACTGATAACTGTATAAAAACGGCATCACCCTTAATGTCTATGGCACTGAGGCTGGTGTATGTTTTAGGTTATGAAATAGAGTTGATTGCTCAGCAGTTTAATATTCCTTTAGGACTCCTTGAGTGAACATTATTGAGTCCTGGAACATGATTTGCTACGACTTACTTTATAATTTGTTTCAAAATATTTTCTAACATTTCAGTCTGAGACACATCATATTCTTCCCTTGTATGAAGTACTTCGGTACCTGAGCCTCCCCCAGATCCTCCACCATGAACACAAGTGGAAAAATTCATTAAACATTTCCAGCCTTATCATCCATGTGCACTCCTTTTACATCTTGATCGTATATCTGCCTGACTAACTAGCTGGCAGGCTTCCTACTTCTGAGGTGTTTAAAGAGAGCTTTTTATGAAACATTTTTACGCCTTTAGCAAATTGTTCCTAAAAATATTTTGGGCTTCTTTGTGGTTTTCCCTTTAACTTGCCAGGTTTTTTTTTCTTCTTTTTTTCCTCACTTGGATTAAACTTCCTTTCTGTTGTTTCTACATTTAAAAGCTTTGTTCATCCTGTTGTTTACTCTAACTGACTTGTGATTTTGTTCCTTTTAAAGATTTCTTTTGATAGTTGTCACTGTCTTACTAAGAGCCGATGCTATGACATCTTAAAACAACATAAAAATGTTTACCCTTGTGCCTGTTATATTTATTTTCCCCTTCTCCATATTACAGTATTATAGGTAATTCTCTTTCTTGAAGTCAAAATCAGTTTGTGTTAATTCTTTCAGCTGTTTTGCTCCTGTGGGCATAGTCACTGTGCATGCAGCGTGAGAATATATTGCAACCCTTTTGCAGGTTGCTCTGAAGCAGACCACTTAGAGCTAAGTCAGTACTGGCTTTTTGTCTTGTAACTCAATCTGCAAACACAAGTGTGCAATGTCCAGAGGATAGGACACAGCAGGCACCTCTGACACCCTTCTGTACAGCAGCAGTGCCCTTGGACCTTTGAGTAACTCTAGGAAGATTCTTCTAATGCTTATCAGCTGTCTGGACTGGCTTTATTACCCACATATGATCTCATTCTTTCACCGTACTGAAAGGGTTCTTCTTGATTTACCCACCAGTATCTGTGAGAAGAAAGGAGGAATGTCTAAACTGAATAGAAATGAAATATCCCTTGGGGTATTCTGTTCAATGAGGAAAGAAAAGTCATCAAATGTCACATGATTATTCCTTACAGATATTTACAAATAAAGAGCCCTGTTTTTTGTTTTTTGTTTTAATTTTATTTTATTTCCCTAACTCCCTAACTATGGGCAGTAGGCAAAGAATGGACTCTCCCAGTTAGTCCCTGAGAGCTTTCAGGTCTTGTGTTTACTAATTACGTCCCAAAGCTTCAGATGTTCCCAACCCATTTCAGGATTCTTTGAAACTGGGCACTTAGAAGTTTGCCTGGAGCTGACTGTTCTGGAGGTGGGACTCAAGTAAAAAAGGGGATACCTGCTTTGTGTTAAAAGGTCTGGGAAATACAGGTATTGGGTCTATGATTAACTTTGGCATGTTATCATGGAGATGAGGCAATTCTCTATCTAGGGATTGTCACCCATAAAATCCTTTCTTAATGGGAATCTTTGAGTCTTCTGAGGGACAGAGGGAAGAAAGGAAAGAGTTCATTCAGCACGGCAGTCAGGTGCCCCATGAAGTGAGACAGATGTCTTGCCAGAGCTGTGAATTTGGTGAAGATGAATATCATTCACTTGCTTAAAAAGAGGGGGAATTATGACATTACAGAACATAGGAAAGAACAGGAGCTTTTCCACAAATATTGGCTTTCTTCGAGTTTTATTTAAAAGTTATTTATAACTTTCTGGATGAATCAAAGATTTGGTTCTGGTTTGACTTTGCATTCTGATATCGATCTCAAATATTCCAGAGAGCTTCAAAATCTTAACTTTTTACCTTTTTATTTACTCAACCACACTTTTAAGTGCACCTTTTCTGTGGTTCTCAGCACGGTACTAGAGTATTTCAGATTAAACATTAATTCATTTCCTAAAAGATGAAGTTTTGTTTATTTTTCTTCTCCCTTTGATGTTGATAATGCCATGGTCCATAACAACCAGGTCCCCTTTGCATAAGAAACTGTTCAAATGCCTTCAGAAGTCCATCACTGTAACATGCGACATATAAATAATTGGACAATTATCTGTGGCATCAGAAACTGGATTATGCCTGAAAATTTAATCTCTATAGAGTACTTTCTTAACAATGCAATCTTGATTTCTTGTCCTTAGTGCTAGAGAATATATAGATATCCTCAGTATCCTATTGCTCAGGGAGCCCTTTTACTGGAGATGTTCAGTCCTCTTTGGATAGATGCTACCCTTAGACAAAACTTACTTTCTCTTTGGTAGCACACAGCTGAGACTGTGCTAAGATTTGTCTGTGTGAGTAGTGCTATTCTGTCACTCCAAGTTCCTTCAATGTGTCGCATTTATCAGGGCCAGAATAGTGGTTGCCCTGAGCACACCCCATCTGCTCAGAGGGCAGATAATTGTACAGGTGATACCTGTGCATTAAGTGAATCAAGCAGCTTTCCTTCTGGTCTCATTAGATACTTTGCTCCAAGCTTCTACAAAGGAGATAGTTAATTAAGGGTAATTAATCTTTGTGTTACCCAGCACTCAAACAGAAAACAAACAGCTACCTATTTATCACTTTCTTAGACCAGCTTTATACCTGATCCAGTTGAAGACTGTTAAATGTGTGGATGTAATTCAAAGTCAGAATTTAAACTACCAGGTTTTACTAAATTTTAGTCAACAAGGGCTTAAACTGAACAAGTTCTAGAACTGAACTCCATACATCTGTTTTATGTGAGTACACTCTGCCATGCTGGCGATGTTTCAAATTTAGTTGAACTTAAAGCCTAATTGAATTACAGAATTCCTCCTGCCACCACACAAGCTTAAATGCAATGCCCCTTAAAGAATAGGGACATATCGACTCTATAATTATGACCTCTGGAACAAAAATTTACTCCTTCAGTGTTTGAAACTAGCCAGCTTGGAAAAGCAGATTTAATTCTAAACAGTCTGCTGTTACTGCAGAGTAATTTTATAGTGCATATCTGAATCTGGAGATATCAAAACCTGAGAAAATAGCGAATCCAAATTTGGCTGTGCACAAAGATGACTCTTTGGTTTGCATGTGTTTGGCCAGGAATACTGTAGTCATTCATATTGAAACTGTCCTCCAGATCTGTAAAGACAAAATGAGATTTGCAAGGCTCAATTTAACTGGGGAGCTGGAGTGATCATGGCCACCTTGCTTTAACATTGCTGTTTAAATCAGGCTTCTGTCAGCATCTGATTGTCTCCTTAAATCTATGTGTGAATATAAAACTGTGGACACATCTTCTACCCTCAACAAGAAGATGAATCTTCCAAAAATGTGCTTCTTACAATTATGTTTTATGATCCTATTATCTTATGAGTGGTACAATACATAAGCTCAGCTCCTTTGAAAACGGCGTAATATATACTATCGACAGATGACATGAAACAACACATTTGTCAGCATAGATCTACTGGAGTATAGGCTGAAAAGTAAAAGATGGCTCTGACAGTAGGTTAAATGGTTGATTCTCCAAATCAGGAATCCCAATTTAAGACCTGTTACATAATACCTGACTGGCATTGAAAGATAATTTTAGACATAATTATCCAGAAATGATTTGGTGCTAATGGACAATTCTGCTTTAGCAACCTGGAGATTATTTTCATACAATTGTCTTTTGTGAGTTGCCTGGACTTTCATACTCCTGGACAACAAGCAACTAAATTCCCCTGTTTAATTTATATCCTTTAATGTCTTTGCCGTTGCTTCAAGCCTTGTTTAGCTGAAAATGGCAGCTTCTCTGTAGGATGTGGGATGGTGAGTCAGCCTGGGAACTGGACTGTCCAGTCCATGAAATGCAGTGCACAGCACCAGTCTGAGCATGAACCAGTTTATACCGACTGCCAGTGCCACTGACAGCCCTTTGTCTTGTATGCCTTTCCTTCTTGAAGATACACTTTTCCTGTTTAAATAAGATATGTCCATCCAGATATGAGTCTCTGAAATTGACCAGTTTTGTTTATGGATAATGTAGATTTCTTCACTTCTAGGTTTAAGAAGCCCACTTAGCTGTTGGTAGAAATCCTTTATCGCTAAGGGATAGTTATACAAGTGGTTTATATTATAGACACATCTAAGGGCTCTGCTCAGGAACCATGATCCCATTGCTGTAAGAGTGAGCATCAGATTGCAGCAAGGGAAATCCTTATGGATTTAGAAAAAAAGTCTTCACAGTGAGAGCAGCAAAGCACTGAAAAGATGCATGCATCATGTTGAAGTAGACGCAGTGGTTTCATAGACTCATAGAATCATAGAATCATAGAATCATAGAATCACAGAATAGCCTGGGTTGAAAAGGACCACAATGATCATCTAGTTTCAATGCCCTGCTATGTGCAGGGTTGCCGAGCACCAGACCAGGCTGCCCAGAGCCACATCCAGCCTGGCCTTGAATGTCTCCAGAGATGGGGCATCCACAGCCTCCTTGGGCAACCTGTTCCAGTGCATCACCAACCTCTGAGTGAAAAACTTCTTCCTATTACCTAACCTAAACCTCCCCTGTCTCAGTTTAAAACCATTCCCTGTTGTCCTATCACTATCCACTGTCAAAAGTATATCCTTGGTTATATCACATGGAATAGTCATGGAGCAATGCTAAAGCTGTTCTCACACATGGGAAAGCCTGCCTCAGAGTCTGTCTGCAGTAAGCTTTGGAGCATGTTTGAGTCATATCTGAATGTTGGCATCAAGAATGACAGGTAGAACTCTGTACTGGCAAAAGTTGGAATTTTGTTCGTGAGCAGAGCAAAATGTAGTTCAATATGTAAGATGAAAAACACTCTGAATTTGTTATCTTAACTTATGGACTGCTACATGAGCAATTGTGTGTTTATGCTTGGTGAACGTGAAGTTTAATGTTGGATGCATTTTGCAGTCTTATGCTAAGCCACAAGGTGGCACTGGAAGATTGTAATAATCCATTGTAATTAACATTTCCCCCCCCCCAACTCCCCCCAACCACCCCCACCCCCTTTCCCTCATAAATCTTATACAGAGAAAGCAGGATTTTTCACATTAAATGATGTAAACCATGGGAATTGGTTATTTCTCTTTTGTCTGATTTTTGGCTTCACATCCCAATAATTTTTAGTAAAGTTTTCTCCAGAGTAAAATAGAAATGCATCTGTGTGCAGTACAGCCATTGCATCAGCACAACAAAGTAACTCGACAAATCAACACGCCTTTGTGTTTAAACATGTATTCATTAATACTGGTGATCCTGTCAGCTGTCCCTCTTTTTGCAGCCAAGTATTCATACCTCAGCAGTAACTGCATGCAAAAGTAGGGATTTCATTTCCTCTGTAATTTCTTTGATACGTTGCCTGAAGCTTTCTCTCCCCTTGCAAAGCAAAGTGGAAAGCCTATTTCAGGTTTTCATCAAAGGCAAAAGTTCTTCCAAGATTTGTCCATTTCTAACAAAGATTTCACAACATTCTGTCCAAAACATCTTGCATTTTTCTCATAGAAAATGTAGGTTCAGATCAGCAAAAGCATTTGATTGTTTTATGGTTGTTACAAGGTGAAATTTGACATATTTTCATGAAGTTTTGCAAAAGACATAACCCCTTCCCATAATCTCACATTTCTTTTATATTTCCTAAGTATGAAAACTGCTAGACCCAATTCTAAGTTGAGTAAAGTGGCAAGATGAGTGGATGCCTAGCTGAAGGCCATCCTTCATACCTATGGATCTGAAAGACACAAAATCAAAATGAAGTCCAGAGGAATTCTGTTTTAACTTTTATATACAGAGGGAAAAAAAATAAAAAAAAGGAAAGAAGATAATGAGTGTGACTCAGAGAACCCCTCTAAATAATTAAAACCAAAACTGTGTTGGGATCTTTTTTAGCCCTAATAGTTACAAGGTAAGATCTTGTTCCTGAAGTGCATACAGCCTTGTCTGATTTTAAAGCTATCCCTTGTTGGCCTTAACATCTTTCTGTGTGAAGTCACCTCCTAGATGAGGGCTGAGACAAAACCTGTTTTTAGAAATTCTTGTCACTGCAAGAGGTATCTAAACAAGAATTCTTGTAAGGGCTTAACATTGCCTCTAAACTTTCATTTCTCTGACAAAGAGCAGACCGATAGACTGAATGTAGGTGTCTAAAACATGAAAAGTAGAAACTCCTGAGTTGTTTCTTTATAACTCACTTTGCCTTGCAAGACCAACTACATGAAGCCAGGTCATTAGGGAAGATAAAATATCATCCTTGCTCAGATTCTGCAAACGACGAGTTCCCAGAAAAATCGGTGCGGGTGGTAGTTTACAAACTCTCTGCAAAGTAAAAACTGTCTGAAAGTGCTTAGAACTGCACATATCTCATTGAAAACTCACCCATGAGCCCGCTTCATCTTAGCTACTGTCAGTGGCAGCAGTATTTGGCATGAAGAGTCCCATATCTGAGCTCAGCTCTCAGGCTGTTCTAACTGAGGTAATGTACACCTTTATCAGCTCTTTCCTTAGAAGAGAAGAAGGTTTCTTTTGAACATCGACAATTCTAGTCATTCACCATCTGTACTTTTCTTGAAGTCAACAGGACTGTGAGGCTCTTTATTGCAATGCAAAGGAACTGTAAAGAAGTGAGCCTGGAGCAGAGGAGCCAGCACTGCACCAGGTGCTGCATGTTGGGCATACTGTCATGGTCTTGGCACAAAACTCAAGGGACGGAATGATGTGAGGAAGGGGCTGCCCTCAGAGCCTCTGGAGGTGCTGATGGAGGGGACAGACTGGCGTCCTGCCCTGCTCGTCTTCTAAAGCCACCCTCCATAGAGTAACAGGTAAATGCTGTCTTTGAGACTGGTAACCTGGCACTGCTGGAGTGTGACTGAGAAAAAATAGCAGAGCAAAAAACATGATCTTCCTTCAGTGACAGCAATGCTGTGTCATGGAGTTAATTCCTACTTGAGGCACACGTGATATAGAACTGTGATGTCCTACCTTGCACTCAGGGAGAAATTTTGCCTTTCCCCCTTCCTCTATGGAGTGGACTTCTGCCCCAAATGCTCCGAGTTTGTACAAAGCACTTTCTGGACAAGCCTTGAAAAGCTGTGTTCTCCCAGAAACAGCTGCTATAACAGTGCCCTCAGCTGCAACTGTCCATCCTTCCTCTGCATCCTTCCTCTGGCCCTCCAGGAAGTCTAATAACCTTCAGCTCTTCCCCACTTTATTCCTCACCAGCACACAGAAAACAAAGACTGACGGCCCCAAAGACTCTTTCCTCCATCAATTTCTACTTTAAGACAATTTAACTCCCTCATATTTTCATTCTCTTGCATAAAGCTTTCCAGCTGACATTATATATGTTACATTATCATGCAGTTAAAAATACATGCAGAAAAATTTTAATAAAACTTTTGTTATCAGGTTTTGTGATTTCAAAAATTGTTGCCATCAGCTAATAATCCCTTGAGTGGCCATCATGAAGTATTCCAATAATTGAATTTTAATTAAGAAATTCACTTAGTCCTACAGAATTTTAGAAATCTAATTATGTCTCTAGGAAAATCACCCAAGTTGTGGTATTTTCTAGACTTTGCTCAGTACAGACTCATTCCAATACTTTAAATTATTATTTTCTTCTTTTTTTTTCTTTTCTTATGGTTATCATTAAAACTCTATTTCCTGTGTTGCTACTGTAGAAATTGTCAAGATTTAATCGATGAAAAAAACATGGAATGCAAATAGAAATCTCTATTATATATATAGTGTTAGAAAAGAAGCTCTCTATGCAAAGAAGATTAGAAAGCTTTTTTTTAACTTATTGTGTTTATGATCTTAAGATATTTTTTTTTTTCCTGTGGATTTAAAGGCATTATTAATGAGCCGGTAGATAAACTTGGCTATAACTTTTATTCTTATAGACAATAGTTTATGTCTCACCTCATCTCAAGTATTTTGGGAAAAATCCTGAGTGTGCACAGAGTGTCACCTGTAATAAGCCCAGTGAAGCCTGTAGGCTTGCTCATATTTATATCACAGAAGCATTGAGTGATCCAGACACTACTGTTAGTACATTACCTCTTAGTCATCTGTGATGCTGCATGCCACATCTCACTCCAGTATTTCATGATTCTTCCTGACATAGTGACAGGAGAAATAATTAAGAACATCGTGAATTCAAGGTGTTTCTGTTGAAGTGATTGGAGTATCCCTGTATTTTTCCACGTGGAATACAGAGTAGCATCACTTCATGGTACGTCTTTGTAAGTAGGCAGAAATCAATGTAGTAAAAATAGAAGTCTCACAGAGATTTATTTTTTTTTTTTTTTTTTTTTTGTATTTAGATGTACGAATAGAATATACAGTCATATTATGACCTTGAAAAAATGGAAATAAAATGTGACAAAGGATCTGTTTGCAGTATTTATACCAACAATAAAAATACTCTGAATGTGAAGATTTCCTTGAAACCAAACAAAATCTCTTGAAATTGTGAAGAGGGGAAGGGATAAGAAGTGAAGGTCTGATGAATGAATGGTTGGCAGCATGAAGAACATTTCAGTAAGATTATTTACATGAGTGATATGAGGCATCTGGCCCATATACTGTATAGTACAAATATAGAAAAGCTGTGGAGGCCATAATCTGTCACTGTTGTGTATATGCAACTCCAGTTGAATTCAACGGTACTTCAGTGTGCATATAGATGAGATGATATTTGCTCACAGTACAGGCTGATTTTTTTATTTATTTAAAGACAGTAATTGCTAACAATTTAGTGTATCCTTTAAAGAGATGGGACAAAGCTTTTATTGACGTTAACCAAACAAAAATTCCCACCCCAGGCATTGGTTGTAACAGTGAAACACTGAGAAAAATCTGGTTGAGGGCAGACTGAAAAATGGTTGTTTGAGCTGCATCAGGTTTTTGCCTTCTTAGGCTTGCTTCATCACTCAGTACTCCAGCCCCTCTTGGCTTCTCTGCTTTATTTTCTTTTTATGTATATATATATATATATAAAGGATTCTTTCCAAAAGAAGACACTTAGGCTCTATGAATTGTATTGCATGACATCCAGATCTTCTTACTGCTTTTATTTCATGTATAACGTGCAGGTGGGTTAGCTACATCGCACAGCAGGTTTAGCCCAGTCATTTGATATTTATCATTACAGCACTGTGTGTTCTTCTAGTGCCTCAAGCAATTAAATCATGTGCCCATCTTCTGTTGGAACCTCCAGCAATTATTAATCACTTGCCATTGTCTTCGGATTTTCTGCTTGTGACCCTTTCAGTTCTGAAAGCCGGGAAGCTTTCCTCACGATAACAGGGAAGCTACCTAAAGGTCAGAATATATTTCAAAGCTTTAAAAGTAGTCCAATTGCATTTTAAAGTCTAATTGGACTTTTTAAAAGTCCATTAGTAAACCCAGAATTTGTGATTCTTTAAAACCTCACTAGCCGACACCACCTTGCTGAGGACCTTGTTGCTAGGATCACACACAGTATCCAAATGGTTAGAATTAAAATTAACTTTTAAAAATCTAATATTTCACTTAAGCTGCTCTGCCAATATTACAGATTCAGATAAAAGTCAAATGACTATGTCGAAAAATCCTAAATGTCAGATAAGCAGTGCCATTCCCTTTGAAAAAGTATCATGTGCTCACAGCTGGAATCCTTTGAAACCAAATTTCTATTTTTTTATTTTTTTAATTTTTAGTTTTTAGCAGAGAAGACCAATCAAAAAAGATCATCCTTGCTTCTTTCTTCTGGAGTGACAACAGAGGGAAGCGGTCCAACTGGCCTTTCTGAAGGAAAGCTTGGTTTCTCTGTAGTTAAGGAGCTCGGGTGGGGAGGTCAGCTGAAGTGAGAAAGCCCACAGTGAAGCCTTGGGTCAGTCCCTGCCTGTTAGGAAATAGATTCACTCCCTCTTAAGACCTTTACCTCAAGAGCCTTCTGATGCCTCAGTTAGACAACATACAGGCTTGTTCACAGTAGACCTCACTGAGTTTCCAGGGGGAGGGGATTTCAGTGAGCTGAAATAAAGAGGAGCCACGCTTGTGATTCCAATGGAGCCCCAGGGTTCCACTGCAGAGCTCATCTAACTGGGATACGAGGATCTAGGTGAGAAAGACTGAAGAGACCTTAATTCACCTAGCCAAAGAAAGAATTCCTCTCCAAGGTCCACTTTCATACCACTTCTGATTTGAAGACACTAACGATCCAGTCTTGGAGAGGCTGAATCAAGCTGTGCAGGCTGCAGAAAAGATAGTTTCTTCTTGGAGGAGGCTATACCTTCCTCAGCAACGTGCTCCTGGCTATCAGTCAGACTTTGCATTTGCTCCTCCTGTTCTACATGAACCTGGCAGTCTCATATCAAAGGTAAGAGTAACCATGCTGGGTCTACATACATAACAGCAGCATCTTGCAAAGACCCATAGCATAGATAATCCGTGGGCTCCACTCAGCTGATGGCAAGTTTGTTGTGTGCTATGAGAGGACCATTTCTCTTTCTATCTGTAGATTGTGTACTAAATGCAGACAAAGCCTCTCAACTTATAAGAAAACAGGCGTTGAAAAGATAGGAAGATGGTTGTTGGCACTAAGGATAAGTCAGCTGTAATTTTTGATTTGTTACCCCTTTGAAACAAGAAGTCCCCAGGCTGCTGGAGCCTGCACGGTATTGCAAGGGCTGTCTGAGGGGCAGAATGACAGCACGATTCCTTGCAGGCTGCATGCTTCTGTTCAAAGCCGTGACGTGAGCGTCCCACATGTCTGACAGAGAGCTAGTGCTGGAGCCATATGGAAGTGTCCGTCTTCCAGGTGTCTGGAGCGGGAATGGCCATGGGGGGAACTATGGTGCAGCTCTTCCAGAGGGGATTCACCACCTTGCCCACTCCCCTTCTGTATTAGCGTTCCAAACTCAGGGCCCGAGATTAAAACAGTATTTTACAGATCAGTCCTCAAGCCTCAGATTGCAAATGCTAAGTACAAGGACATGCTCTGAGAGAAGCAAGGATTTGGCAGGACAGCTGAAGTCTTCCCTCCCTCCAGTTCCCTGCTCTGTGCAGCTTGCTAGCTTGCTTCTTGGTTCCCCTTTGGGAGGTGATAAATCTGAGCTTTGCTATCGAGGCTGGGGATCTGGGAAGGCTGCCCTGTGCTGTTGGTGTCCTCCCCTTCACCCTGTCCCAATGTCACATTGGTAAGACATGGGCTGGGGAGGGGGGGATGGGGGGGGGGAGAGTGTGTGGAAGAGGGCAGGAAAAGAACCCGGAGGACTTGTGAAGAAGAAGGAAAGCAAGGTCGATGAGACCTTTCTCCTTGAATGACAGCCGGCGGGATTCGCCGCAGCACCGGGCAGGGATGCGCCTTCCAGCCTCCCTCCGAGGGGCTGCCCAGCCACAGGTTTCTGCCGGCGGGGGGAAAGCGTTCCTTTAATCCCGGAGCTCGGCTCCCGCAGCCGTCACCCAGCTCGGTCTGCAGGCTGAGCGGCTCCGCGGCTGCACGGGACACCCCCGCGGGTAGAGGAAAAACTGAAAGGAAAGAGAAGAGGCCGAGGAGCTCCGCAGGCGCCGGGCAGGGCAGCAGCGCGGCGGGCAGCGCGGGCGCGGCAGGCAGCGCACGGCTCGCTCGGGGAGGGCTCTGCTTCATCACCCCGTGCAGAGGAGAGGATGGGACGCCGCTGAACTCCCCTTCCTCCCTCCTCCCTTCCCCCCTCCGCCGAACCAGCCTCCCCCTCCTCCCCCCTCCGCCGCTCTTTCTCACTCCCCAAGCAGTGAGGCTCGGACAGCGCTCGGCTCCGGCGCTTTATTTTAAGATGATCGGCCAAGGTCTTTGCAGATAGATTTTATCTGAAGTTAAATAGCGGGCGCTCGCCGCTCCCTCGCCAATAAGTCATTTCTAATAGAGACAAATCGCCCTGGACGCCCCGGAGCGCCGCTGTCGCCGCTCCTGCCCGCACCCCCCGCCGAAAGCGTGCGGGCAGCCGGGGCAGCTCCCTCCTCCCGTAAGTGTCCTCCTGCTCGGCGGAGCCGTGCGCGACTGTGTGCGGAGAAGGGGAGGCGGAGGGGGGGGAGAGCCCGCCGGCCGCCCCGCCAGTGCCTGCGCCGGATGCCCAGCGGCCGCGGGACAGCCCGGCGCGGAGCGCGGCGAGGAGATGCGCAGGGGCGTGGGGCTGCGCCGCGGCGCTCGGCCCCTCTAGGCTCGCCCATGGAGCGCCCCGCGGAGCCGTCGGATCCCCCATGCCGTACGTATCCCCGCCGCGGCCCCCCCGCGGGGTGCGGGGCCGGAGGAGGGCTGGGGCCGGGTCTGGGGGGCAGCGCCCGTCGGGGCGCTCCGGGGCGCGGCCCCGAAACGGAGCGAGGCACGGAGAGGCGAGAGGAGGGATGTGGGCGCTTGGGCGCGTGGGGGGTCTCGGAGCTGCCCGGTGGGCCCGGCGATGATGCTCTTCGCCCCGGGGGAGCAGCCAGAACCCCGCTCCCCGCACCTCCTGCTCTTGTCCGCTGCGCCGGCCCCCGCCGAAGGCGGGCGCGCAGGGCTGGCTGTGGCACCCCCGGGCCGTCCCGGCCGCACTACGGGGCTCCCCAGCCCGCCTCCGACACGGGGAGCGCAGCCGCCGGGCGCTCCGCAGCCAGCCCGGACCGGGCGGTCACTCCGCTCTGCCGCCGGATTAATTAGATTTTAATCGTTTTCCGTTCCCTCCACCCCCATCCACACACCCCGTCTCCTTCTTCTCCCCCGCCCCCCCTTCCCTACACACCTCTCATCCCCCCTTGTCTCGAACCTAACGTTGTCTTGTGGTCATGAGGTCTATAATTTCATTTTTGTCTAGGCTGGTGAGAGCTCCGCTTGTTCCGTAAAGTGGATGTCAGGTGGATCTATGTTCTGCGAGGAACAAAGAGGCAGCGAAGGCAGCGCGGGGGAAGTTTGAGCGGCGAGGATGCAGGCTGTGTACTGGTGCGCGGTCCTCCTGCTGCAGCCCACCCTCTACTTGGTGAGTGCACGGGCCGGCAGCGGGGAGCGCCGGAGAACCAACAAACTCACGGCAGCTGCCGGCAGCCCGCGGCGGGGCAGGGCCGGAGGGGCGCGGGGCTCTGCGGGCGGCTCCCGGCGGAGGAGCGGAGGGCACGGCCGGAACTTCTCTCCCCGGGGAAGGGCCGCGCAGCCGGGGGGCAGCGGACGCGGGGTCCCGGTGCCACCTCCCGGCCGGGGCGCCCGGTGCCTGCGGGGCTGCCGCGGGGCTCCCGTTCGGGCTCGGGACCCGAGCAACTTCGTGCCCCACCTCTCGGCAGCCCCGGCGCCGGCACAGCGAGTGCCCTCGCGTGAAGCGCCGCTGAGTTCCGTGGCGAACCTCCCTTAGGATTCCCGGGGGAACGCGGGTACACAGAGGCGTTATCTCCGTTAGCGCACACTTCGCTCCGTTCGCAATCGCAAGGAACAAAACCAGGCAGGCTGCTCCCTGCAGCCCGCACCGGTGCCTGCGGTGCTTTCAGCGGGAGAACGCCGGGCGGTAGTTCATCCCTGGGGCGGAGGGGAAGGAAGAGACCGTCGGCCAGCGGCAGCCGCCGAAGGACCCCGACTCCCGTGCGCGGAAGGCTCCGGCCGCGGCTCCGGCGGCGGCTGCGGGGCGGCGGAGGCGGGGGCGGCGGCGCTCCCCGTTCCGCGTCTGCCTGCGTTGGCGCTCCCTCGCCGCATGGGGGCGCTGCGGTGCAGCTCTGCGCGGCGCAGCCGACGCGGGGCAGCCAATCGCAGGCGGGCGCGGGGCTCGGCGGGTCCGCGCGCGCTCTTCTCCCGCGGCCGCGCAGCTCCGGGGCCCGCGCCCGTCCCGCGCCATCCGGCCGCCCTCCATCCCTGGGCGTCGCCTCCCGCCAGTTTGTGGCGGAGGGGTGGGGAGAGCCGGGAAAAAAGCGCGCGGCGAACAATCCATCAAAGTACCGGAGCGAGATCGATACGTCGTGTTAAATTTTAAATGTGTTTGCTGGCAGTTAAACTGCTCTCGACTCATTACAACAACAGCGCTGGATTTATTCTAATGCGCAGCAGTCTGAACAACAAGCGCATTAATTCTCCTTTAATTGTAAACTGGGAGCATTTGAAAACCATTCAGTGTGCAAATTATGCTGATTCAATTACCGTTTAGTTACAGACTTCATTACCTGAATGCTTTTTTTTTTTTTTTTCGGGCTTGGCATCAGTGAGCAAAGGAGACGATATACATTTTTTTTAGTTTCCTTTGAAACAATGAGAATATAGAAAAAAAAATCGGGAATAAAAGGCAAACAGGGGGAGGGGGGGTGCGCTCCTCGGCCGGAACGCCCAAGGGAGTGCGGAGTGATTCCCTGTCCCGTCGGCTCCTCTCCCGCTGTCAGTCGGTCCCCGCTCGGAGATGCCGGCCCCTCTCCCCCCTCTCTGCATCCAGGAGTCAGTCGGAAAGTTCGCGTTGGGCCCTCGCAGTGATAAAGTGATCGCGTGGAAGCGCCGAGTTCTACCCGCAGCGCCACGCAGCAGCGCTCGGTGTTCTCTCTCGGTGTCCCTCTGCTTGGATTCAGTTCGGAATTAGATTACCTGTGCCCAACCTGTTAGGAAGGGTAAACGAAATGACGACGCAATCAGCTTCCCACCGAGTTTGTGGCAGGACCGTCTGTGGGCGAGAGGACAGCCGTCCCCCCCTCCCAAAACCGGCGGCATTCAGCGAACGCCCCGAGCCTCCCCGTTACAGCACTGCCGCTGTGTGACCCCCCCCCGACCCGTCGAACTGCTCTGCTCTTCTTCCACCGTTCAACCTTTTCCTAATGAAATCTTAGGGTAAAAAAAAAAAAAAAAAAGACAGAGAAGTGCTTCTGCTTTCCCTCCCTCCTTTTAATAGAGCCGTATGCCATTCCGCCTTATTGCCTGGGATTTATAGAGGTCACGGCTGACCGCAATGAGTGGGAATTTTGCTTGGCTGTATTATGCTTATTGATAAGAACATTAAGTAGCCTGTGCAAGACATGTGTTTTCTCCTTGTTCTGAGCTACACGGTGTAGTGCAAATATTACATTTGATTTGCACGGGAAGCGCGCTGCCTTTGGCCTAAACGGGTGGCTCTGTATTTATGCGGTAGAATTAGGAGTTAATCTCCACGGGCCGCAGTGATTTTGTTCCCTCAGATTTAGAGAGCTGCACAAAGTATTCAAAATGCCACACTCGGATGGATTTACCCCGAGACAGCTCGCTGTCCTTTCTAAAGCATCTCGGTAGTATTTTAATGAGTAATGTTTTCTCAGCTATCAGCGCTGCGCCCAGCTCAAAACCGTCATTGAGGAAGCATGCAAATATTTAGAGAGAAAAACCCACTCGGAGACTGGAGACTTTTTTCCCTTCTTTTTGGGTTTCACTTCTGTCTGTGCATAAGGACACCGGCGTCCCACACTATTCCTTTCATTGAAACCTTCTCGTTTAATTCCCACTTAGCTGATGGTGAATTTTCTGCCTGACACCACAGCAAAATAAAACTCCATGCTGTCTTTTCCCGCTTTTATTTCCTTCTTCCTTACTTTCTTCTTCCCGGGGTAGAAGCAACGTGCTGCAGAAGTGACTACAAAACGCACAGCAAAGCTGCTGGCGAAGCCGGCAAAGCTCCCAACCACTTGTTTCTCGGCGGGTCACCTCCGGAACGGGCCAAAAGGCCGAGGCAGACCGTTCCCACAGGCTGCACGGAGCCACTCGGTGCGAGCGGGGCCCGGCGGGTTCCCGGCAGGGGCAGCTCTGGCCCCGTCTGCCGCCCTCAGCGCGACATCCCGCACCGCCCGCTGCTTGCGGGCCCGCCGCCCTCCCGGCTCTGCCACACCGCAGACACCGGGGACAGCCTCCCACCCCTTGAGAGGAAGGAACAGCAGCTCGCACGTCTTCTGCTGGGATCACCCACCCTGCTCTCTGCCCGAAGCAGCGGGTTTGTCAATTAGGCTCGACACAAGCGTTGTCTGGTAGGGAGATTTTCCTCCGTACAGCACTTAAACGGAACAAGGGCAAATCATGATTCCCCCCACCCCCACACGCACCCCCGACGTGGGCTGCGAGGAGGTTGCTCCGCGGGGGAGCTTTTTCTGGGCTCAGTGTTTTACAGGGCGACGGCATTGGTATCTGCAAAAAGCCTGCGAACCTCCTCTCGTGTCGGTGGGATTTTAAGGTCCGTTCCACACCGATTGGAGGCCTTCCGACAGCCGAGCGGGGCTCTCCTGCAAAAATGTCGCGAAGAAGAGCTGTTTCCAATTGTTCTCAGCGGTGGCACACTCGGTGCGGTGTTTGCTGAGGGGGTAAGCGGGGGGTTGGAGGCTCTGCAGTTTGTGTACATTTAATTTCGCTCTGTGTCGCACTGTTTGCGGTCATTTCACCCCAGTTAATGAAAGCTATGGAGAACGTGAAGAGATATCACGTGCTGCGAAGATAAGTTGATTTTTTTTTTTTTTTTTCCATTTTTTAAGATAGTTGCTGATTGCGTCCTGCTTTGATGTGGGAGGGAAAAAAAAACAACAGCTCTACAGGCAGCGAAGATAAAAGAAAAGAAAACAAAACAAAAACAAAAGAGAGGGAAGGTATTGTCCTGTCATAATCACCACCCACAGTATTTTCTCAGAGGCATTCGGTGCTGAAAGCATTCGGCTATTGCTTTTTATTTTTTCCAAACAAGAGATTTCTTACATTTTTCAATTTGACGTCCGAGGCGTGGAGGGGGGAGAGAGCTTGGCGGGGACTGGGGGAGAGAAGTGGCTTTTTGTGCTGGGGAGTTGACATGTTCCTGTGACAGTCTCGCTCCCCCCTCTTTAAAGGAGTTTGGGACGCATTTGCAGTGGTGTAGGGGAAATAGTCACTCTTTCGGAAGATGGGGCACGGGAGTAGAAATCGGTCTCGAATCACTTGCACCTGGTGAAGTAAACTTCTCTGTGCTCTAGTTTTCTGTTAGGCACACAGTGATGCATTTTTTTACTTTATTCTTTTTGCACGCTTCCTTCTTTCCCAACCACAAGAACCGTTCTAGGAGCTTAAGGAGGGTTTCCTCTGCTCTGAAATTTATTTTCCTGCTGCTTAGCACATGCTGTTTTCATCTCTGGAAGAGGCAGTTCCGAGTAGTTTTTACCTTTCAGGGAGGCACCTGAATAGAATCCAGTATCCCCTCCCCTTTGAATAGCCCAAAACTTCCAAGGTGGTACTTAGAGGTATCCATTTTAAGCCCTTTAATATATCCCTGCATCTCTAAACCGCCATTTTAATTAACAAAAAGCCAATTTCCCAGTCGTCTTGGAAAGTGCGGTGAAGCAGGTTAAGAAACCAATTGCTCGGAATAGCCAGCACTTGGAGAAAATGAATGTGTGAGCCATCCTTCCCTCTCTAGGATTGGCTTCTGTTCTCTCGATTGGGCTTGGGTGAAGTTATGCTGTGATTTATCAGATAGTTTAACTCTCAACTCGCTCTTCTTATAAGTCAGCATTAAACCACCTCCTGGGTGCTTTGTAAATACAGCTTTAGCATTTTTTTTTCATGCAGCAGATTGACATGTTGACGATTCTGCTTTAAGGAATGTGACAATAAAGTGGAAAACCAAAGGCTGGCAAGCACTTCATCAAGGATAAAAAGGTTCTGCTGTAAGGATGTCACTCAATTTATTGTGAAAGTCGAATGAATTACGTTTAATGAAACTGCTCCCCAGATGAATATTACCAGCAATTTCCTGAGTTGGCTCTGTCAGATTGATATGAGGAAATGCCAACCCATATCAAAAAAGATCTCCAATCTCAATTACTATGCAAGCTTTCGAAGAGCTCCTTGTTATTGATATGATATATATTGGCGGGTTCTCAATGCAGTGGAAACTGCTCTCTGTTCCACAGGACAGCACTTTTCCTAGTTTATTGTTTAACCCTAAGTTTTTTAAGGCTGTATTTTAAACTTCTGAGAGTGTCCTTCCTTTGGTGGGGAAACTGCTTCTCATTCCCTTTTCCTTTCTGTGACCTAGAGAGACTGAAGTTGTGCTTCTTGCAGAGAGAAGGGGTGATGCTCATTTAAGGGAGTTTGTTCAGCCTGGATGGACAAAGCCGAAGGTCAAGACAGTGGCGTTGGATCTCCTAATTTTCAGTGTATTTCTAGGCGACAATCCAGAGCACGCCAATATTTATTATGACTGGCAGTCCCAATATTCCCGCCCTTTCTTCCTCATTCCTCTAGGGCTTCTTTGGGCAAATTAGAAATTCACTAAGCTTGCTAAGAGAGAGAAAAGCTCTTATGTCGCCTCATCTACATAAGAATTGACTTTGTGAGAGGCTTTTCTCTTCTATTTTAACTATGACACCGGTCGCTGCTTAGTAACAGTTTCTTTCCCAGAATCTGCCTTAATAGTCTTGTTTGTGATTAAAGGAGGAATTCAGTCAGTTTTATTCTACCACAGCCCAAGTTGAAGTGGAGAGAGAAAGAGAAGGTTTTGAAGGACAGTCGGGAGGTTCTTGACATTCTGCAACAGGACGAGATCATGGGCATCTTTACACGTGGATCTGAGCCATCTGCAGGCAACACTAAACAGGAAAAAGAAAGAGCTTCTCCTTATCCCGTTTCGAGTTAATTTTGGTTCCCTTCCTCTTCCTTGTTATTGGATCCGCGTGCAAAACGTTCTTCAGTGCACGATTAGTCCACGTGATTTTTAAAAAAAGTGGTTTTCTTTTTGTTTTCTCTCTGTTGGAGGCTTTGGACGTTGCAAGTTGGGGAAGGCTGTGAGGGGAGGAGACTGGGGTTTTCAGACGGATCGAGGCAAGGCTGACCTGCAATGCTCTGCTCTGCGGCTGTCTCGCCTGGTCCAGCCGCCTCCGGACGCTGGCGCACCCTTTCGGCCGCCCCCAGCCGCACGGGCTCCGTGGCTCTGCCACTCAGAACCTTGGAGAGCTCCGGGGCTGTCAGGCTGCGGCGTCAGCACCGCGGACAGTGCCCCTAGCCGCCCCTCTTCCCTCCCGCCACGGAGCCCAGCCGGCGCCGCTCGCTGTGTGCAGCCGGGGAGCAAGCCGGCCCTGGAAACTCCTCCGTCATAGACACCCCGTCCCGAGCCAGTCAGTATTTCGGGCAAATGCTGCACAGACCATAATCGAAACCCGCTCTGGACCTGGGGTTTTGTTGCCTGCGTCACTTTCCTGAAGTGGATGGGTGGACAGAAGGTCAATGTGTTTCCTGTTGCCGTGGATTGGCTTTCTTTTAATGGCGAAACAGCCTCTTTATTTTCTTGAGATACATTGATTAGAGGGATAATGCTTGAGTGGGTTGCGGAATAAGGATGAGATTTTGTGTTTAATTATCTAAGATCCCCAGTATGATGCCTCTGGAGTTGGGAAAGTTGTTCTGTGATGCTTGGGTTTGCCTCATGCCATCCCATAGCACTGCATCCTCTTCTTTTTGGAGAAGATCAGGGACATCTGAAAGCATCAGAATCAAAATGGGCTATGGGACATGACTGACACTGAAGTGTGAGAGTAAGAAATGATTAATTACTACTGACAATTCCCATCTTCTGGGTTGTAGTAGAAAAAGCTCTCTTGCATAGGCAAGAGCTGACATTACTTTCAGGGCAGTGGTGCTCTGAGACAACCTCAATGGACAGCCAGATCAGCTCACTCCACTTGCTTTTGTTCAGACAGCCAGGGCTGGGTTATATTCCAGCTCCCTACTTGCTCTCATGAGGAGGTAATCACACACAAGATCCTCCACTCCTGTAAATCCCCACTCACTATTGACAGAGCTGTCCTCTAGAGGTCTGCTGCCTGAAAAGCACTTGTCAATGAAATACTGACAGTTGACTAGGAAGGTATAAGTGGATGACTGATGGAGAGCCCTTCAATAAAGAAATGTGATAGGAATTGACTGGGCTATGAGGATAAACAACCCACAATCTCCACCAACCTCACAGACAAAACTCAAAGCCATTTATTCTTGATCCATATTCTCCCATGAATATCAGTAGTGATGGGGGTACTTTTGCTGGATGTGATCATTTTCCAGTCTGTTTTGATTAAACCATGTTCCCATGAGTGGTGCCTGGAAACTGTATTGTCTGCTTCAGAGATATTGCTTTTATCTTCCAAATGCCACCCTCATTAATGTCAGTGTCTTGCGGTACATCTAGTGACAAATGTCTCAGGAACGTTCATCTGCCTTGCATGCTGCATCCATCTCTACAGATGCCCTGTCTCTGCCTCTCCAAGGGGCAGTTCAATAATATTTTCTTCTTGTCCCCTGTGCCTGCTTTAAAAGGATTCGTTTGCTGGTTGGTCGCTGTCTTGTCCATTCCCATGTTGGTTTTGCTGATGTCCTCTGGGGTATCACCTCTTCTATTGGCTGTTTCATCACTCAGATGACAGGTTGACGAGTGCGTCAATGCACGGAAAGATAACGTGCTTTTTCCACATCTGCAGTTTGTAGAAAGGGACGAAACCAGGTTTAGTTTGCTTTCTGAGTGACTACCAAATGATAATGATACTAGTGCCCTATTTTCCTCAAATCTCATTTTCTAATCCAGGCTCATTTACTGCAAATAAATCTAAAGAATGTTGTTTCTTTGTGTGTGCAGCCCAGTTGTTTCTTTGTGTGTACAACCCAGTTGTTTCTTTTTGTGTGAGCTTTTAATCACTCTGCTTTTTGCTGAACTTTTGAAAAACTACTAAGTGAAATATACCTATGCTATTTCTTTGTTCATTTCCTTAAAATTAGATGATTGCTGGGACAGGGTCCCCAGGATCAGCAGACTCAGTAGGAGTATAGATTCTGTCTCCTGTTCAAGATTAAGTGTATCATTTCTATCACTGAGGATTGGTTGTTATTATTCAGGTGCCTCTTCAAATTGAAAGCATAATTGACAGCACTTCAAAAATTGTTACTAATGGAATTTCTGTTATGGAAAGTTCAGATCACCTGTACCATAATATTTTTATAAACCATTCTTGATTGAACTTCAGAAGAAAAATTCTTCTGTTAAGCTATTTTGTCAAGAAGTGTTGTCTTAGCACTTCAGGTACATAAAACTACTTATATAAAATTAATGGACTGCTTTTATTATATTTGTAATCTCATCCATAGCATTTGAAGCCTTTCAGAAGAAGATATGGGCTTAAAATAAAAATAATATTAAAGTTGTGCCCTCACAGTTGTTGCACAATCAATAGCAATATTGTAAAATATCAGTCTGTTTAAAATCAGAATGTTACTTGGTAATTTGACTCTAATTTAGAGTAATTTCTGTTCTCATTTACTGCAGCTACTCTGTATTGCATACAGAGTGTTTTCTTAAAGCTTACTCTGGAAACGTTTTGCACACTGAGGTTTTTTGGCAACAGGGCTAGGTAAAACATAGCAATGTTTTTGTAGCTATATGGGTGACAATTGCTAAATGCATGGGTCTTTAAAGAGCAGAAAAATAAGCAGGAGTATGAATACAGAGATGTGCATAATAAATGCCAAAACCTTGACCACCAATAAAGATGGACTCCATCCTGCTGCCTTCATCTGTTATACATACTGCCTTAACAAGACACACAATTTTATATACATACTTATATCTTATCTCCTCTTCCACAAACAGTTCAATTGTCTTCACTGGACTGCTTGCAGTAGATGGTAGAGTAATCATCTGGCCTTTGATAAAACAGTGCTTCGTGTGAATCAGCTGCTGTATTTTCAGCTTCTTTACAGTTAATCAAGTGGTGGTACTCTTCTCTTGATGTGTATTCTGTGAGTAGCTCTTCTGGCTCAGATAGTACCAGTCACTGTAATAATACACTATTCTACAGAATCATAAAGGTATCAGAAAGTGGCTTATGTTTGTATCTTTAATGCAGTTAATATTTGCTAACTAGAGCAGAATGTAAGCCTTGAAGAAGTTATTCGGTGGCTTAGCAGATTGTAATGATATGGTTCAGTCTTTCAGTGTAATGCAATCCAAATGAATATGGAAATGTGTGACTAAGTAGGTTAGAGGAGGTGCGGCTGCTTCTTTTATTCTGCACAATGAATGGAATATTCTGAAATTGTGGGGTTGCATCTGACACTTTAGAGTAGATGCCATGACTTCGTGACAGCTTTTTATAAAACTCAAGTTTAAGTAAAGAAAGTAGAATTGCTTACATGGGCTTCAGTGTTTTGCTGTACAAGAATCATAAGAAAGTGAATGCAATAAGTTTTTTTTTTTTTTTTTTTTTTTTTTTTTTCTGCTTTCAGGATATAGTTTTTTCTTCTCCTGTACCAGAAAAGACCATGCATCTATGTTTTTTAGGAGTCCTACAGCGTAATAATTTACATCTCGTCTACTTTGAATCTATTACAGAATTATGCTTCTAGGCAAGCATTACACTACCTGTCATCCCTTACCCTAGAAATATTTCCTTTATAATTTTTAAGAATAATTATTGGATAATAAGCTATTTGATAATAAAAATTATATATTGTTGTTGAATAAGATACTTTTTTCTACCTAATTCTGAATTTTAGAAATCGTGAGATATGATTTATTCTGCTAATTCAACTTGTGTATAGTCTGGGAGACATTTTTTTGTCTTTGAAATGAAATACAAAGTAGGCTTTTCAGATAGATTATTCATTTTTCTTTTTGGTAAATGTGTTTTTGGAGTGTTCAAGCACCACTTACTGTTTTCTAAAATTACAAAGATATGCAAATGGTGGCATATCTGAAGAAGCCGACCATGTGTGGCCTGTATGCAATATTATATCTGTGCTCTAGATTTGAAGTCTAACTGCTATTGATACATGTTTTTTGCAGACTAGTGCAGTTTTTTCCCCTTTCAGAAAATATTGTACTTGAATTGACAATCATATTAGTAAAAAAAAAAATTATCATTATATTTTCTTCCACAAAAACACAGAGTGTTTACTGCTCACACTGTTCAGATTTGTGAGAACTTTGCCATTGAATACTCTGGTCATAAAATAGTGTCCTTTTCTTGATTTCCATTTTTATAAGGTGGTTGGGAATGATATTTTGTTACATTATAGTTTGAGTTTCTTTGTTTGCAGTGGCTATTCGTAACTAGCACAGAAGAAGGAAATAAGCATTTTAAGAAATATGAATGAACAACTATGTATGTCTGTAATCATGTAAGGTTTTTGTTAGTGGTATTCATCATTTTTGAATAAGTTCATTTCCTGTGTAGTCAGAAGGAGCTGAATGGCTTCTATACTCTTTCATTTCTAACATTATTTCATTAATTGTGGTATGCTTTAGTAAATTTATCAAAAAGACTGGGATCCTGTCTTTGGTCTGCCATGAAACTCTTCCTTTACATCCAAGTCCTTTTGTGCTTTGGCAGAATTGCTCAGTGGCTACAGTATTCCTTCACTTAGAATAATGACTAAGTGGTTTGTTCCTAAACCTTTAGGTTTTGTTTTAGCGAAATAGAACAGTGTTATTGATCTCTGTCTAGCAAAAAAGAGAAAAAAAAAGAAAAAAACCTATGTTGCTAACTGTTATGGGTGGATGATTTGCTTTAGCTCAACAGGTGGAGCTGTGACTTCGCTAGCCTGGTGATTCAGGCTAAAATTCAGCTATCTGGACATGTCCCTGACTCAAGTTTGCTCACGTATTTTACATCCCCTAAAGTTGCATACACTTCTGTTCCTCATGAAAAGTTGTTAATCTCCTGAACTTCAAAACACTGCAGAAAGTGAGAGGCATATGGGCTCATGCGTTTGTCAAGAAAACTTGTACATTGGTGGGAATGCAGTGTTTGTAAGGTGCCACTATGAAAGTTTAGTTTTTACTCCAACCCTGCATATTAATGGAGAAATTAGATTGAGTCCAAGACAATACTGACACTTGCACCTATTTGAATATGGTCCACATTGCATGATTGATTTAAGATGAATTCCTAAATTCTAGGATTTTTTTGGGGGGATTTTAGCTACTACATCTATACTTTGCCTTTTTTTTTTTTTTTTTTTTTTTTTTTTTTGCATCTCTCTCTGTAAAAATATGAAGAATAATTCTTTCTTCTGCCTACTTAGAAAAGGCTATTTGCAGTAGATTTATGCTAATAACTTTTTAAATAGCAAGTTAATTGCTTATACATCCTATAATTCTAATTTCATAGAGATGTACTTGCACATCCTATGGGCCACGCTCCACGCTGCTCTTTTTTCCTTACTTTAGCTGCAGCTGATTATGTGGTTGGAGAAAAGCATGAAGGATCCCTCTGTGATGGAAAACATTTCATAGAAAAACAGCTTGACATTTGTTGGGATAATAGCATGAAGATCCAGATATAGAAGTTCACACTCTTCAGAACCTTTCAATTCTCCTATATTGTCATCCTTTTCATTTTTATATATTTTTTCAAGGTATGTCTATGTAAATATTTTTTTTTCCAGTGAATAGTTACCTAAGGACTTTCTGTAAGGACTGTACATCTCTTAGACGGTCAGAGGTTCAAACATAATGCTAGATATTCAGTAACCGCATCAGAAGTGTTACTCGTACTGCACTTAAGTGGCAAAGTCAAGTAGGGAACAAAGACAATAGTATTTGTCACACCATATCCTGTAAAACAATAATCATTGCGATGATGAAACAGACAGCTCCCAAGCAAGCTTCAGCATAAAATATGCTGCAAACACTCACAGAATGCTCATGCATAAAATAAAAACAAAAACAACAACAACAAAAAACCCAACAGAAATCAAAATAGCAGAGGTTATTTCAGGAACAGAAATGTAGGGTCAATTAATCAAATAAATTGTTTGCTATTAATAATGTGACCAGCTACAGTCAGATTCCAATAAATATGCCCTGTGGGAATGGAAATTTGTTTCTAGTGAAATTACATTGATAAATTTATCCTAGCTTCCAATGTCTTCTGTGTGTGTATTTCGGAAACAAACACTGTCATAAAGATGGCCTAATGGAAAACAACCTCAACTATCTTTTTAATTGAGATAGCAATCTTTGACAACAAAAGTAATTTTGGGGTTATTTACGGATGTTAAATGTATCACTGCATAGACAGAGAAATCCTAGCAGGAATGCCAACATAAAAGTGACCTCCAGTGGTTATAAATATAAACTTGAGGTTGTGCTTTTTTTTTTTTCTTGCTTGTTTTGGTTTCAAGACAAATAAACATGATATGAGAGCTACCTTTAAAAACAAAAATTGCATTGTTCAATCTGTTTAATTAGCTTTTTTACTTTGGTCACCTCTATTTTTACTAGAGGACTTATTGGGATTGGTAGAAAGAATGTGTTATTAGCTCTCAAAAAGATGAACAGAATGTTCATCTTTAATAAAACACTGTTGGTTCTAAAATATGAATGAGTCACTGAAGTTGCATAGAAATCAGTACAGTAATTGAATGGCAATCCTAGCTCAATTTCTTTCTGAGAAATCAAAGAAATCAACAAAAAGTAAATCATTCAGTCCAAATTGCTGAGCTTGCACAACCTTGGCTCTTTAAATGCTTATTTCTACTGGGCTATTTAAGAATCATTTACACAACATTTAAGACAAGGTTACACGCAAACCTAACATTTTGACTTTGGTCACAGCTTTGAATCAAGGCTGAAAACTTCAGTTAGAGTTTTCTTTTCTTAGACAGTATTACTGCCACAAAGCACAGCAATGAAATCCTACAAATATTCAAGGTCTAAGAAAATGACTGTGCAGAAAGCTTCTCTTATAGGCATTATTCTTTGTTTCTCATTGTTGTTGTCTTTTTCTGTCACAGCTTCTAGCTTTAATTAATGAACTACTTCATGATCTTCATAATTCTCATTACCATACACTCAAGCTCCGGTTTTCATTAGTATGGTGATTTCTGTTCATGACACTCTGAATATCATCTTTGGACATTTTTGCATGTGGATGTCCTCAATATGCAGTATCTTTTCTGTGGCTGATATGCCAGGCCATAGCTTTCTTGTTTGATCATTCTGAGCTCAACTGCCACCTTCAGTCACGCTCTGAAATACCACAGCTGCAAGACACTAACAACATGCAGCTAACCTCTACTCCCAGATTAATGAATGCACCTCACATTCAGATATGACTTATGGTAGAATTGATATCAGCTGGAATAGACTTCTGGGTTATTTTTAAGCTTAAATGCCATCACTACAGCAGCCTAAAATGCTGTAACTACTCTAGCAATCTTAATTCTTACAAAAATGTGAAAGCAAAAAGAGTACTGGCTATCAAAAAGTGGTTTCATGTGGATCTTATAGCTTACCTGAGATTTATAAAAGGGATAGGAGGATCACAGGATGCATTTCTTTGTTCTCACTCCTATTTTAATTATCAGCCCACTGGCTGAAAGTTTCATTATGGGTTTGGGAGATTCTGTTTCATTCTCTAATTTAGGAAGTATGAACTCAACACTCGCACTTGCTTCACTTCAGCCACTATTTAGTAGAGATTTTAGTAGAGATGGGAGATTTTCTTGATTTCACTTGTTCATAACATTATGCTTGGCTTAATACACTCAGGAAACAGGATCTGCTTATAGGTAAGTTCTGAAGCACTTCAATTTAGTTTTTTTCTTGCCCTTTGTCCTCATGCATAGGATTTCAATTGTTGTGGAGCCACTTCAGATTTTGAGAACTCATGTTAGAAAAAAGCTTTGTTTGGATGTGAAAGAAATGCTTGAGCCAGAAAGCTGAAATTACATTGCCAACACTGTTGCTATTAGCAATAGCAGGATAAGGTGCCTAACTCTAGGAGTGTTGCATGCCTAGGAAATGACAGAAAGCGTTAATTTCTCATCTTCCTGTGGTTGCTCAGTTTGGAGTGCATAGTAGCTTCTGTAAACCATGCTTTCAGAAATCTTCTTCCAATGGGATTATATGGTTACCTCATTCCAGATTAGGAATTTAAACATGTCCCTGATACAGAGAGAGTAAGTGCCTAAATGTAGCTGTTTCAGCCTCGTTTTGAATCTAACTTGGAGAATCTGCTAAAATTGCTAATATTAAGTTTAAGCAGTATTGTACTTTCTTGTTTATAATTTGCTTGCCTGAATTGGATTTTATTTATAAAGCAAAAATTGGATTTAAATGCAGTTTAACAAACCTCTCTCATGGCACATCTAACTAATTATGTCTAGAAAACTGTCCATGTGTTTGTGCCTATCACTGTGCATAAATATATCTCTTCAAAATACTATGCTCTCTATACAACTAGTCTCTGTGTCGTCTTCAGTGCCTCTGAGGCAGGAAACATCAGTAAGAAAACTGGAGAATTAGGCTTCAGCATCTCATTAACTGGCTTATGACATCAGGAACAAGAATTGCAGGTTTATAGTAGCTCAGTGCATCTAGTTCTATTGACTTGAACAAACACATTGTTTCGTGGAGTTAGAACATGTAACTGTTATTCCATACAAATAAAATTGGGAGCTGGAATATGTAAGGAATATTAGTGATTTTAGCTCTAAAATCTGAAGTGTTTCTGAAAAACAATAGTTAAGACTTGTGATTTAAAAAAAAATAATGAGGAAAAAACTCCCACGAAAATTGAAAACTAGACTAACTTTGAATGAACATTTCAGGAACTGTAAAAAATTACATACCTGGCAAAAGGGACATGCCCTACCACTTTTCAACTGTTTTCCATTCTCCAAAAAGCTAACATTAGGATTTCTAAAAGAAGAACTCTTTTATCAAAGCAAGGTATATTTTCCTGTAATCTTGTTCTCTAAACCATTTTGTGTGGAACTTTCCAAAAAGGTTAAACAAATACTGAGGCAGATACCTTGCAGTGAAAATTTTACTTCAAGTGGTTAAAGTTCAGCAAACTTTTATAAGAAACTGAAGAAAGGTCTTATTATGGGAAGTTTCAGGTAACCTTAATCATAGGCATTGCTACAAGAACCACCTATAATTTATAGACATATGTGCCCTCCTAGGCACTCTGTGTGGCACTAAATGCTCTCAAAAATGGTGTTATTCTATAAACTTATTTATTTTATGTTATACTCTGGAAAAGCCTGAAGTGTTAAATAGAATGGCTAGAAGAATTCAGTTGTTTATATTGTCCTTATAACAGAGCTGACTGTATTGTGGTTACAGACCAGACTTGTAAGAAATATTTTCTCATGAGAGCAAAAATAATGGTATGTAGTAACAGATGGATTGTTATTTTTTTTAAATTAAAAATGGCACCTAGCTACACCTGGTGTATACAGAATGAAAAAAAAAAGCTGCTATTTAAACACTTAAACATACAGGTTGTACTAAACCACATATAGTTTTTGATATTTCCCAAACTGTGGAAGTATAGACATCATAGTGCTGTTTGTCCAGAAGAGATGATTTATTTATTTTAAAATAAGGCTTTTTTTTCACACCACCACCAATGGATAGACTTTTTAATCCGCTGAAACAAGTAACTTGCTATAGCAGCTCCAGACATAATTAGTGATCAGTTTGCAGAAGCAGTAGTGGGTAAAAGAAGCAGTACCTCATTCCTAACCTCTCCATCTTAAGATACGAAGACTTTTCAAGTGGTAAATGAAAATTAATAACCAGCACCAACAGTTCTGGGCAAAATGTACTGGTAGTAGAACCAAGAAAGCCTTGTTTCATTTCAGGTTACATGTGACCTTGGGAGAGCTTAGTTATTCTTTGGGACATACAAAAAAGTTTCATTTTGTAGCAGTACCATCTTACACTTTTATGTGGATTTAAAAATCTAAATAAAATTGCTTTCTGTCAATGGTGTATGTGAAGGTCACAGTCATACTCACTACTAGAATTCAAGCTACTGTTTGACCCACCATTTGTTCAGTAGATAACAGTGTTCTATTCACTTCCTGTAATTTAGTTTTGTAAGTATTTTATAGCTCAATATTTTATGCTTAGTTGCTAAAAAGTAAGAAATAAACCTTCAAGCACTTCATTGCAGATTTATTTACAGAATAACTGTGTACTAAACACAGATGTTTTTTAAAATGTCAGGATATATTGTGCTACAGTCTTACAAAAATAGTGAGACAGAGTACTAGAAAAGATAGGAGTAATGAATAGCGGAAGAGTTCAAGAGTTCTCTCTCACTTTTTTTTTTAACTCTTATGTTCTTATCTCATGCAATTCTTGCACAGATCATTTTTGTTGCTGTTGTGGGATAAGTAAGAAAACAAGTATATATCACTGTGCTACTTTAAAGGTGGAGATGGATAAAAGGAGTTTAAATTTAAACGATATGGTAAAAGTGAGATTTTTCTTTTTTTCCATGTGTAAGGACAGCGAATAAGAGTGAGGTTTGCCACAAATCAGGCTACCCAGGTGCCTTCAGCTTACTCTCTGGGTATCTGGAACATTTGATGGCCAGAGCTTCAGCTGGTATTAAGTCCGGATGTTTCCCTTGATCTGACCATATGTGACTACCAGTACCTTCTGTTGTGGTTTCCTCTCTTGGCTAGCAAACCAATTATTCTGAAAGTGTGTAAGTTGTTATGCTAAGGCAGAAACAAACCCTTAAATGTGAAATGCTAGCATGAACTTTCCTTAGCACAATTGATTCTACAATTTCTCAATATGTAGATATTTTGTTCACTGAAATGTGAACTATATTTTATTATATATATTTTTATCTTCTGCACTATTTACAACTTCCTTATCTGCACCTGATATTGGCCATAGGTAGAGTTAGGACACCGGAGTATATGTACTAGTTTGGCTGTTACTTCATTCTGTAATAAGAATGCACTGAATATACATTACTATGAGACTATCTCCACTTAGTTGAGAGTAATCAGTGAAGTTCAACCACTGTTAGAATCTAAAAATGCTTTACAGCAACAGAATTATGGTTGAAAACACTTCCAAAAATGCCCCTGGATTTCCATAGATCTATAACAAGGTCTGACTTCTAGATTACATGAATGTACTGGGAACTACATTTTTACAAAAACATTCTTAAGTCTTCTGTAGGAAGATTTAATATACAAATAGAAGGAGTTGTTACTATGTCTAGTGGGGGGAGCTCAGCACCTCATAAACTAGAAGAGATTTCTTAAAGTATTACTGTAGAGAAATAGTTATTTCTCTTGCTTAGAGCACAACTGCATAGCCATGCACAGATGACTATATGCTTGGTTAGCCCCTTTTTTGGGGGGGGTAGCAGAATGAAGCATGCCTAATCCTGAACATATTGAGTTAGTTACAGCAATATGTGAGCTAAGAAGTCTTGCCTCTTAAATGATCTGTTAGCATGGCTGTGTACAAATACAAACAGTTTTATCTTGGAGTTTTCTCACATGGAGTCAAAGACATATGTAGCATTTGACCACGCAGTGGTTACATTTCCACAGTTCTTGGAGAGTTCTGTCCTTAACCTTGGCATGAACAAACAAGATGAATATTTTATCTGAGACACAGGAGCAGAAGATCCATCTTTGTGAAATTCCTCTTGTCAACAACTTTTGCTGATCTTTGCTTACAAAATATTTTTGGATTCAATAAGAGATATGAGGGCAGCATTTATTTGTTGTCACTTTCACAGTAAAACCCAGTTTGAAGGGAAATAGGTGAAAGCAAGACAATGAGTCTAGAATATTTTTTTTTGTGTGTGCTTATTAACCAAGAGGGAATATTCAGAATGAATGCATTTAAAATGAGTCTCCTGTTAAAATCATTCAGATCTAAGAATCTGTGTCAGCTAGAAGCAAGATTACTACATGGTTTGCAGAAAAAAAGCTTGTTTTGATTTATTTATTTTTTTGCTTTTTTGTCAGTCCTTTGTGAAAAATATAAGCAGAGGAGCCCAAGGATTATAAACGGTACTCTCAATGTATTATAGAAAGCAGTGAATGTGGATAGAAATGTGTACTAATTTCCTATGTTCCTCATAGTCTGATCTAATACTCATCACTGAAATAAATGGCTGCTTTTTCAAACTGCCACAAGACAAATTCAGCAAAGTCTTTCAATTAAAGATTTCAAAGCTTTTTGAAGTATAAAAGCAAAGCAAACATAAAGGCCCAAGCACCACCAAAAAAACTCCCACGTAAATCTAGACACAGTAAGTAGATAGTAAAATGTGCTACCCATTTTGGGTACCTCTAAATTTAGACATTGAAATCATCACTTGTTTGACTTACTAACTACAGAGAAACTGACAGTGAAATTGAAGATTGAGAAAAGTTCTCTGCAAATCAGATTTAACTGCAGGCATTCCACAATGGCAGTAATGCTGGATGCTGTCTAGGAATTCATACTACAGCAGTAATGTCTCTGTGTGAGGCAGTTCACAGAATTACAGAGTTGTTTGAGTTGGAAGGGAGCTTTAAAGGTCATCTAGTCCAACTGTCCTGTAATGAACATCTAATGCTAGTTGGGGTTGCTCAAAGTCTGGTCCAGCCTGACCTTGAATGTCTCTGGGGATGTGGTACCCACCACCTCTCTAGGCAGCCCATTACAGTGTTTCACTGCCTTTACTGTAAAAGACTTTTTCATTATATCCAATTTAAATCTCCCCTCATCTAGTTTGAAACCATTTCTCCTTGTCTGATCACAACAGACCCTGCTAAAGAGTCTGTCCCCTTCCTTCCTATAGCCCTTCTTTATATACTGAAAGTCTGCACTCAGGTCTCCCTGGAGCCTTTTCTTCTATGGGCTGAACAGCCCCAGTTCTTTTGCATGTCCCATCCACCACATAAGGGTGTTGATATGTAAGTCAGAACACTTCACCTACTGTGAACAATTAATGATATGATAGCTCAATGCATTTAGTCTTTAATTTAAGTTGTAGATCTCATGAAAGAATAAAACATTGAGGCAGAAGTGTGAGAAAGATATATTGATTTGTCAGTAATTGATTTTTTTTAAAAACATGAATCCTACTCTCATTATGTCATTTCAGATTGATGTTTTGGGATATTATGTATTTTTTGCAACTAACTTATCTGTAATAAAAGCCCCAGAGCAGAGAAATATGACTTGAAAGGATTTAAAAGAAGCAAACAAATTTGAATTTCTTACGATACCTTAGAAAGCTATGCAGAGATCATCGTTCTTGATAGAGACCTAGCAGAAGAATGGTGAACAGTTTCCTTTCTTGGTATTGGAGGAGCTGTGCCATAGCCTTTAGGTGCCAAAACATTTTCCTGTGTCTGAATAGCTCTTGACAGGTCTTTACATGTTACTTATGTTCTTTATATATAATTTTCAAAATAATAGTTAAAAAAAAAAAAGGCTCCTTGCATGCATCCATTATACTACCACAAATAAATCCTGGTTGAGGTTTAGCGTTAAATTGTTCGCTACTAAGATGAAGAGAAATTGCTTGATGACATTCTTTTTTTGACATGGAAACCCTGTTAGTGCCAGTCCAGTGAAACTCTAAAATGCATGCTTAATTTTAAATAAGGAACTCAAGTTACAGTCAGACACTTCACATGTTTAAACATTTGCTCCTACTCTCTTCTGGATTGAGAGCTATGTCCTGCAGGAGCACAGGTGAGCAATGTAAATAGGGATGTAAAGATAAATTATTGCACTATCAATATATGATTACTAAACAAAATTTTAAATTTCTACCTAAAACATATTGTAATATACTTATTAATATAATACTCTCTCATTTTTCTCTACTGCGACTTGAAAAATAAACACTTGTTCAGTGCCAAAATTCAAGTTGTGAATTACTGCCTGAACTGTGTACAGCTTGAGGCAATAGCCTGAGGATTCAAACTAAAAAATAGAATTAACAAAGATAACTGTTATTTTATATAGTGTCTTACATCTTTGTTATCTAGCTTGTCAATGTGAATTTGATTGATAAGGGATAATGGTGATTTTGTATGGTACACAAGATGAGGGTCTTTGCACTCTAGCAAGGCCCACAGAAGACTTACCTACTTTCCAAAGAAAGGTTTAAGTAGGATAAAGGAATGGTTTGTAACTGTCTTTGTAACTGGTCTTAACTTACAGTGGATTCTGAGAAATAATTCAGCCCTAAGGCACTTGGGAGTAAATACTTGTCTGGTATTAGATAAACCAGATGTAATGTAGTTTTAATGGTAAGACTTTATGAAATTTTAAGCTATTGGGATAACAGACAAAAAGATAGAATGACATTATACTACATTTTAATGCAAGTCAATTTCACTAGTGAAAGTGGTAAAATTCAAATGCTATTTGGTCAGAGTTTGGTTTGGCTGTTTTCTCAAGTAAATTCTTTTACATATTACAAATTAGCCCTATTCATTATTAGGGAGCGCTAATTGTCCACTGTTTGGTAGGAGATTATGAGGACAGTCCTTGGTTACATCCCATGGTTTCCCATCTGATCTCTATCTGCTGCAGCTAGAGCCTATATATCTCATTTCTGCAGCTGGACAAGATGTGTTTGATGTTTTCTCTCTAAATTTAAAACACCTTTCTTACACAATTTTGCTGATGATGCTGGTAAATGAGTGAGAAAACTGTAGCCTGGGTTTGTCTACTAGCTTCATTTCAGTCCCTTTGAAGGCATCAGACAGCTACGGTGACTCTTGTGGAGAATAGGACATGCATGAGTATTTCTTCCCACGGTTACAGTATGGACCTGTAGCTGCTTCTGCTCAGTCTTTCCTTTGCTCTCGTGTCAATCAGTGGAAACATTCCTATTTTTAATTATGCATGTAGCAGAGTTGGTTGTTACCAGTCTCTACCAAAATTTGTGTAAATCCAAATCGATCATGGGTTTGGCTGCTCATCCATGCTGTGAAGCCTATCCAGCCTTTCCATCTGGATCCTCTCTTTCCTTCCGAAGTCTTTGAGAACTTGTGTTGCTAAAAGTACAGAGAAGGTGAGGCACAGCTCCATGTAACCTGCAATGAATTGTTTCCTTCCTAACCTAGCTGTTTTATAACTTGGATTGCAAGTACCTGTCAGTTACACAGAGCAGTTCAGTTTGGTACAGTAAGGGACACTTATGTAGGAAGCAAATAGATTCCATGTGCAAGTATTTGTAAAAATTGGCCTGTTTATTCTAGTAAAATACCTATGCAAAAGACAACATTTGAGAGGCACACCTGAAAAGATACATGGCCTACTTGATTTTGCTTTACAGAAAGCTCATTATGGTGTTGGCAGCCATGTCTCTGCTTCTGTGATTATACTGGTCCCAGTCACTCTTGAATGTTCTTTGAATTCTCATTCTGGACTACGCATTCAGCAACTTGAGAAGATAAAGAAAATCAAAAGTGTAATCTATGTAAGATTCTTATATCTGTACCTACTTGTTTTAGCCTCATCTTTCCCGTGTCCCAGGTTCTGCTCTCACCCTCTCCCCTGCTTGTTGGTCTTGAGATCCATCTATTGCTACTCTGCATGGCCATTTCCCTTGTTTTGGAATGCATTAGATTTACTATCTCTCTTCTTGTTGTGCAGGGAAAAAGAACCCTGTCCACAATGTAAGCCATCCAAATAAGCCCTGCCAAGTCAGATGGCAATCCTGGGAACCAGCATGGGAGAAAATGACTGCCTGCAAAGATGGTTCAAGCACAGGGACAGACTTGAAATGGCTCAGATACTGAGTGTTGGAAGGATATACTGGGCAAGTACAAAGGCCAGGAACAAAAGCTGTATGTCTTAAAGAATTTGTTTTTGTATGCTTTTTTTTTTTTTCAGTTGAGAATTTTCAGTTTGGAAATCAGGCTGCCTCATATACATCTAGATATTTTAATCCAGATTGCTGTGCAGAATTATCAGATGGTAACCTGTTTTGACAAAGAGACCTAGCAGTGGAGACAGAGTAGCATTATTTGAGTGCACATATATGTGTGCATATGCATATATCTAAATGTATGTACATGTATAAGTGACAATCAACTTTGCCTGTTACAGTAGCAGTCAAGACTAGGATAGGATTTTCTTAACATTACCTGTCCTTGACAGAACATTCAGGTTAGAGCATAGACAGCTGAGGTATGTCTCCCCATGAAATTCCATGTTTCAAAATGGGCTAAGGACAGGTTCCTTTGTGATAAGTGCCATCCTTGCCTTCCAGATGTGCCAAGAAAGCACAGAAGCACTTGGGTGCTGCTCCTTGGGGCAGGGCTGTCAGAATACATTTTTTATGAAAGCAAAAAAGTGTGTAGTGAGGTGAATGAAGGTCTTTTGTTTTGGGTAACAAAAACCTTTAAGTAAAGGTTTTTGGAGAATGGTTGTTTACACATGATTCATCAGCTCTCTGTCTGACTTGGGAAAGGACCTTGGTCTTGTTAGCATCTGTTCTTCTATTTCCCACCTTCTTCAAGTTGACCCAAGAAAGCTGTATGCTGTCTTTTCTTGTGTGCTCTGTCCTGTGTCACATAAAATCTTGGTGACCTCTGATTATTTGGGGTATTCTCAGTGGGAAGGGTTCTTCAATGTGTTCCAGTATAAGTACTCCCAGAAAAATGATATATATATGTAAGAGTACCTACTGGAGTGCTGTGACCTGGATCTCTAGGAAAATAGGTGTCCTTTTGCTACCATGCCTTATTAGGCTACAAGCTCCAAAGTATATCCATGCCTGATGGAAGTCTGAGAGCCTCCTCCAGGGGCTAATCTCCTTTTCCTTTGGCTATGAGTACCACATAAGTAAGTAAATAGTCAGATTCAGGTAAGGCCTATTAAGATGTGTGTTTTATTCCATGATGCAGTTGTCAAAAACATAGAGTGAGCTTTAGGCAGGGATTAGTAGGAGAACAGCCAAGGACCTGGGTGCCCATCAGGACGCATGTAGTTTGATCTCATACAAGGTTGACAGGAATGTGGGTAGCTGCCTACAAGGCTGTAGTACTTATTGCCTCTAGTAGGAGAAACACAAGGGATTTATGCAGTTGCATTTGAATAAAAAAATGGCATCATGCTGTTCAGTTCCAAGGCCATAGAAAACTGATATTAATGGATTTTGTACTGCACCACAGCTGGGGTATAAGCAATTACATAAAGGTAATGCATTTGCATGTAGTCACGTTGACTGAAGGAGCTCAAAGCTCATTTGAAGGACTATCTTTATATTTCTTTTAACAGAACTCACATCAATATACTAATTTTTGTCTGTGAAATATTTCCATGCTTTTTTTTTTTTTTCTTAAGATTTGGCCTCATGGAAATCCAATTCATTTAGACAATAAATCACAGATTCTATTTTTAAATGATCATCATTGCATGATATCAATACCTTGAGAGGAACAAGTATTTTAAAATTCTACATTATGAAAGACTGTCTTACTCTATTGAAAGCCAAAGGAGATTGCCACTAGACAATATGCATGAAGAAAGTGGATGTTACTGTAAATTATGCATCTATCTGATCTATTTTTTCTGTTATTTAAAAAGTAATTGAATGGGAAGATCAGAACTACAAAGAAGTTAACGCACCTGTCTAGGGTAAGGCTTTATCTGCCTACCAGGCTGCCTTGGCTCACAATAAAGTGAAGCTTCTCTTCTTATGCAAACAACTCTAACAATTTGGAAGTCTTTTTAGGCCAAGCTTGTACAGGGAAGCAAGTATTGACAGGCAGAAATCTTAATTTTAATCATACATAAGGTCTAAAGTGTTAACATTCATAAGGAGCTTATGAATAGGAATCAAGAGGAAATTACCTGCTTCTTATCAAGTCACTATTTCCTCCTTTCACAAAGAGGGCAAGGGAAGAATACTTGGTAACTTTATTATGAAAATGGCACGTTATTTTCTTTTTTAGGCTTCTGAAGTATAGATCTTGTACTTGAAGAGTATACATCCTTTGTGAACAGGGAACATAAACCCTATTGTACTTCTTAATAATATAGATGCTGCATGGAGCAGAAATACATCACATTCTCAGCTTTCTACATACAGAACAATTGCTCAGTTGTCCATAGTCCTATAAAGGAGGATTGAGGAGTTGAATACAAGGTTTGTGAAGGAGATATCTGAAGGAACTCTGACTGCCTATTTACAAACACTGGCTACTTTGTAATAGAAAAGTGAGAGGATGGACCCTGGATTATCTCTACCCTCTGCAGTTATCACTGAAACAGGTTAGTTGCTAGGTCTGATTGGCCTCCAACAGTCATTTCAGAAGGGTGCTACATAGAGTAGCTCATTTATACCAGTGGAAAGCAAAGGAGTTTTTGATCCTATATGCCTCCTTGAGATTTTGTGTTTTCAGGATTTTAGCACTGCTTCTTGCCAAGGCTGTGACTTTAGGACACAAATGATGAATCACTAATGATTTTGAGGTGGATGAAAAGCAGTTGGCTTTCTGTACCTTGAGTTGTCTTAGGTGAGACAATGGGTGGTGTTTTCCAGAAATAGTATATTCTGTCTTCAGAAGATGACTGAGCCACAGATGGCTGGAGGAAAGGTATTCTGAGGAAATGTCACTATAGACCTGTTTTGTTCTTACAATCTTCTCTAGATACATTTTTCTTGCTGGTGTTGAAATGCTGTTGTACCTATCTGCTTGTTCTTGTGTGCTTATTGTAGGTGATGGTGGAAATTGCTTTGTGTAATTTTAGTCTCTTCTGACTCATCAAGGAAGGAATATTATTTCATGCACCACATCCTAAGACACTGTACAGCTATTGAATTTGATTCTTTGGGTCTCTGCATTCATCCCTTGAAGGAGTAACAAGTGTCTGAGCTGCTGCAAATTAAGTACAATCAGTGCTTTACAGGCAACTCTCCCTTCTGCAACTAGAATGTGCTCATGCAGGTGGATCAGCTAAAGAAATTTTACTGTATTTTCTAACTTAAAAGAAGCAGCTGTCTTATCTAAGAGACATCTGCCACTATTCCTGAGATTAAGTATTATGGTTGAGCTGATAGAAAGTAAAATTGGCAAGCTCTAAAAAATTAACATTTTTCTATGACAAACTTGAGCTTGAGACTAGCCACCTGAAAAATGGAATACTCACTAGGACTTGATTTTCACTTGCTTGTTTTTGGCTGCTCAGTAAGCCTATTTAAAAAAAAAAAATATATATATATATATATATATATGTATTACTGTTTACTAGGCGATTCAGAAATCAAAATTATGTAGTATATTTTCATACTGCTTCTAGTTCTGATTTGATTTGCTGTTCATCTAGCAGATTTGCTTGGTACTTACTAACTCCGTGGGTTTCTAAAGTCACTGTGGGAATTCTAAGATACACAAAATTCCATAAAAAATTCATAAGATAGTATCTCTTTCAAAGCTTGAATGGAAGCTTCAGCTGACATTTGCTATTCTGAAGTTCCAGTTTCTAACTGTACTTATTACTCTTTCCTTGCTTTCATGTTTAAAGGGTGGCATATCATAGGAGAAATTCAATGGAATAGGAAAACATACTTATTTCAAAAAGTAATTCAAATGCATTCAAATCTATTAAGTACATTATAGATTTTTATCAACTGTATTTTTAATTACTTTAAAGTAGATGCTTCTAATTTTATACACTTTAATACTAACTTTGACTTATGCATTTCAACAGAAAAATGAAGGAAAAATGCTAGTGTAATACACACTTTGCATGAACATGAATGATCATCTGAAGCACAAAATGATAAATCAAGGTTGGTGCTCCTTTTCCAGATAGAAGACTAAGAAACAGCTGGTCACCTTGATTAAGCCTAAAATGAGATACCTCAGTCTGTTTAAACCATTCATGTTTTAAAGCTTGGGGATCTCCCATTTCCACAATAGATACTGATGGGTGTTCAAAAGCAGTGCTTTTGAAATGAAAATCTTTTAAGTACCTTTTAAAATCTATGACTTTTTAGGGACACCTACACTTTATTTTGATACTTTAGTAGTATGTGTAGAGAAAAGGTAACCTTAAAGTCTATTTTTAAATTTTAAACAAAACAATTTTTCTTTTCTTAGTCCAGAATTCAAGTTCCTTTAGCATACTGTTATTTTTGAACACAACAAGAATGAATAAAAAATAGCTTTAGGGTTTTTTGGGAAAGATCTTGTCATGTGTATATAGCACACCTACATGGAGCATCTATTTGTATTTCTTTATGTTTCATGATCTGTAACGGGTAAGGTGTTGAAAATAATGACAAGGAACATAGACTGTGAAAGTGAACAGAATAAAATCTTTAGAGATTACTGTTTTTGAAGTATTCACAATTTATAAAGATCAGTTGCAGCTAATCGATCCTTTTTTGTCTCTTTCACTTCAGCTTATTAGAGAGAACTTTAAAATCATGGCAAGTGTAGAGTGCTTAAGACAATCTCAGGACATGGTAAAGGATGGTAAAGCATTCATTGGTGAGAGTATAGAGGTGAAAACAGGATTACACTGTGATGTGTGGGAAACTGTTTCAGTAAACGCACTGCATGTTGAAGAATATCTGCATTTATGTTTTGGATTTCAATACAATTTGCTCCCCTTTTGTTGTCCCAGGTGGAGTAACTGAAGAGATGAAAAACCACCCCTTCCTTCCCCACACTGTATCTCTGCATGTAAATGAAATGGAATGGGAAACAACATTGATTTTGATCATGTGTACAAATTCCATTTTCACAAATTAAAGTAAGAACACTTCATGAAAATTATTGAAGATGTGAAAACCTATTTATGCTCCATTATTTTTTCTCTGTTGAGGTGAATCATAGTTCTTAATAAAACACTGACTGTTCAATAGTGTATCTATATCTTTCTGATTGGTGACAACAAATCACAGTCCTGATATTTTCACAGGGTTTTGGAAATGCAGCTGTGAATTTTTTAGTGGAATGCTCCTACTTTTTGTTCTTCATGTCAACATGGAGACCAGTGCTGGTTATAGCAGTAGGAAGTGACAGGGAAGTTACTTTGGGGTGATCAGTGGCCTTATTTATAGTAAGGGAGAACTTCAGAAGGAAAGAACAAGCGATTTTTACTTCACTCATTGTAGGTTCTTGACACCTACAGTGAATGTAGTAGACTGTTTTGAAAAGTGTATTATGTTGTACGTTGCATCCGGGACCTTTCCCTCACGTAACTTTGTGCTAATCTGATTGCTGAATGAACTGATACAAGAATGTATGTGAAGAGTAGAAAGCATGTGCGACTAAGGACGAAATTATTTGCTGATCAAAGACAAATGGTCTAAAGGTTTTGAAGTGTTGATGCAAATGTATGTCACGATTTTCTAATCCTTTAGGCTGTATCAAATCTGTGGAACTTTTGAATAGCTCTCCAGCTCCTGGATTAGTGTGCATGACCCAGCCGTTCCCTAATTTGTCTGATTTGCATCAGTTTTATTCTTCATCTCCCTCCCCTTTCCTATGCTTTCATTTTATGAAGAGAAAGGGGAACTGTCATACTTTCAGTAAGTTCCTGACTGACTTGTTGTGAACAGGAACTGTAGGCTGCATCCTGGAGTGTATCCAATCTATGTATAGTCTCGCTCTTCAGCTGTGTCTCTGGAATGAACAACGCAATTCAAGAGCAAAGGGAAGTTTTTTTAATTTTAAATACTTGTCAAAATTTCCCTTAGCTCCTGGAGGTTGCATGTTGTCTCGGTTTCTTTTTTCTTTGTCCATCTCCATAAGGTACTTTATAATATAGGGATGATCTTTTATCCTGTATTTTATCTCATTCATCTCCTTTACTGAGATTACAAAAACAGGCTAGATACTTTCCACCTTTGTATTTATGGAAGTTCCCATTTTCTGGTAGTTGCTTCAGGAGAAAACTGTGCTGTCTTTAGGCATGCTTTGCACTATTGGTGTGGCAAATGCTGTTCAAGTACAGCTAAGGATCGGGGCCATATGCTAGCTGTCAGACGTGATTATTTTTCAGAACTATACCCGCAGAAGTGAGTCCTTTGATCATATCCCAAAGGCAAGAGCAAGAGGTTTTCTCTGGTCGTATTAATGTCATGCTGGTTTTCATTTATTTTTCAACCAAGTTTTTTCCTAACTGTGGTGAAAATCCTCATAAATAAATCATGGAGCATTAAACAAACTCAGTATGCACTTGGTGTAGGAAGTTTTTGCCTTTTAATTTTAGAATGTTTTGAAACCTATTTTAGACGATTCCATCCCAGTACTATTTCAAGTGTTCAGTGTTCAACAGCTGTGGCATTTCTACTGGTTGCTTGTAGCTGCTGAGGAAATGCCTGAAACACTTTCCTAAGGAATTAATTTCCATAAAGAAGGCTGCTTTCTCATGAATATCGTCTTCTAGGTCATGGTGCAACTCATCAGTAAATCAGAAAGTGAAAAAATTGTACTTTAGCTACCTACAGTGCTGTTGACACAAAGATGAATGACATCTAATTTTGGATGTTACACCAAACACCCCCCCCATGCTTGAGAAGTTTCCACTTCAGAAGCTTCTCTTGTGACAGATACAGAAGGAAAACACCACTACTGGGGAAAACACAGAGCACTATTTAACACAAATTTTGTGGTTGTCTGAAAGGCAGTGAGACTAGCAATTTCGGATTCAAATTTTCTTGAAGTAATATACATTACTTACATACATAACATACAGTTAGTGCTCTCTCTTTATCTCAAATCTGGAAATATGAGAGAGGTCTCCTTTTAAGAAAAGAGATATCTGTAGTCTGAGAATAGTCATGAGTAAATACCTGCATGGCTTCTGAGCAGAAAATACTCCTAGGTTTTGCACTGTGAAATGTCTGCCAGCAAAATCTATATACAGATGAAGTAAATTATTATGACTATCTACATAGGCTTGTAGTAAAATACACTGACTGAAATACTTCCCATTCAATTCAAGTGGATGTATCAGTAAGAAGGCTGTCAGAAGTTGACACGACTCTGGGGTGGAGTGCTATGTGTGCTGTACACAGTTTTTTTTGTTGTGCTGGGCAATAAAGAATTAGAAAAATTATATCATCAGAAAAGATGCTTCCACATGACTATGGGTCATTGATTACAGAGCGAAATTGAAGTTTAATTTTGCAAATGGACCTCTACTTGCAGAAGTTACCAAACTTAGGGATGCATAGCATGTAGAAGGTGTATATGCTCACTGTAGAATAAACTAAGAATGATAGATAACATGAAGCTCTTACAAATTAGAAATCAGTAAAATGAATGTCATTGTTATTGTTATTAATATTTCTTTTTTTTTTTTTTTTGCTTTATATCATCTATGTTTCTTTAGAATTTTACTACTTTTTTTCCAGTCTTTTACCAGAGTTTTCTGTTAGATTATTTTCTCTTATTTCTTTCTTCTCCACTGTCATTTCCTTCCTCTTAAATACTAAGTCATTCTTTTTTTCCTTTTTCCCCTACATTTTATTCCTTCAAGGTCTATTTTTGCTCTTCTTAGTGTTTCTGTTTCACAACAACATACATCTTCATTTTCTGATACTGTTTAACCCTTTCTTTTATTCATTTTCTCAGTTGAAAGTTGTTCTACTGTCTGAGTCTTTTGTCCAAGGCTTTATTGCAGGTGTATAAGAAATTAAGTCCTTGAAAAATTATGTTCCTATTATACTCTTAGCTTGGACTTATTTTTCTGTGAAAGCAATTAATCAAGCCATTGATATTTTATAACAGAAATGAAATGCACTAGGTCCATGTTGGTAATTGGGATTTATTACTGAATCACACAATCTTAATGACATAATAGAAGTTTTTTTGACATCTCATAAAGTTATTTCACTTTGAGTAAATGCCTTTGTGTAAAATATAAAAAAAAAAATTACAGTGAATATTTGCAGTTCCACCAAAAAAAAAAAAAATAAATCAAAAACAATCATGAAATTGAGGCTAACAGAAAAAGAATTATTATATTTCCAACTTGAGTTAGATGATAGTGGAAAAAGAGCATATTAATGACCAAAAATATGAAATAGCTTTAGCATTCAGAATGTCAAGTAAGTGTTTCTAGACACATCTAAATTTCTATGCTACTCCTACACAATCCTTAAGAACATATGATTTGTTTAGAAGCATGTGCCAGTGTCAAGTGTTCATGAGTCAATCAGATTTAGACCCCCCAAACTACTTACACTTCTAAGTCTGTGTAGCACTCAGACTTTCAAAATGACTGTAATAGTAACTCTCAAGGACCTAAAGCGGTTGTCTTTTATTTCAAGATTTTGGCCGTTTTTAGTTAGCATGCACTTAATTTCTTTGAGCTGCCATTTCCTATTAGACAGTGACTACTTCTGAAAAAATATTTTTCTTTTGTAAGTCGAGGTAATTATGTATTTGTTCAGTTGTACAGTGGCATGAGATACTAGTATAAGTTAGATCTTTCAGAAAGTGAATAATAATAAAAATTGGTTAACTAAATAATAAGAAAGACATAGAGCAGTTGTCTATCTTCCAGTGCAGGACAATTAGAAGTGGTGAGACCCCAGCTGCATGTGTTGTCTTTCATTTCATTTTATCCAGAAATGCAACATACAGCAATCACTGAACACAACCAAATTGGTATATTTTAAGAGTAAAAACAATAAATTTCTTATATTCCAGTGAAGAGCAATACAAATAAGTATAATTTGGAATTTTTATTCTGATTAACAAAATAACTATTTCATAACTTACAGCTATTAATCTGTAGAAAGTGTAATAACTGTGTACTAAAGCATCTAATAAATGAGATCAGCTTGAGCCAACTGTTTAGATTTACAAATTGCATCAACACAGAAGAGAGTGAGACACTTTCAAGCTTAAGAAAGAATTGCTGATGAAAGGCCCTTAATAAGGTGAAATACACATTTCTTCTGATTTGCTTTGCTCTTGTGCATTTTTTTTAAGACTGGTTAGATGTGAACTACATCATTAGTCTTTAAGAAATGGTCAATTACTGGGAATTGCAAATTAGCTCTACCTGTCAGTGTCTCCAAAGGGAAAGATTTGCTTATCTGCAATATGGGAACAAAAGGAAAACCAAATGTCATGGGAATCTCAAAATCAGCTGTGACAACAAGTGAACCTGTCTTCAAAGAAGAACAAGCCAATCGACCTTCCTATGAAAGTGAGAAGCTTAAAAAGAAAAATCAGAAGCAGCACTGCAGGATGAGAGTTTAATATTAACAGCTCAAAGAAAAGGGCTTGTCAAGAAAGAGATAAACTATACAAACTAGGAGATCAATTTGATTCGGCCCAAAATGATGAAGTACAGATGTTATTGATAAAATTGTTTTGTCTACCCTTTAATCACCAACTCTCCTAACATCCTTCAAGGGTCCACTACCCTTGTCTTCTCCAAATGGTGTGTACTTCAATTTTGGAAGAATTTATTGAGGCTCTACTTATCCTGCAGGCTAAAAATCAGCTATAACAAAAGTTTAGATACTTGACTCATGTGTACAAACATATATGTAGCCATCTAAATCAATATAATCCTCATTCCTGTGAAAATTTCTTGTGTCACTTAATTTGGTTGTTGCTGGTATAGGAGGAAGGCTTTTCTTGTTTACGTTATCTGTTGGCCTGCTCTAGGCTTTAAGACAAAATGAACAGCTGGGGAGGTTTGTCTTTGGTGTGATGTTGCACCAGTAGAACAAGTGACACATGTCCACATTGCTATTGTGCCAGACAAAATCATTTTCAGTTGAAGTGTACTGACATCCTGAGGTCAACTTGCAGAGGAACTGACCCAGCAGAATAGTAAGGGACCTAGAGGATGGTCAACCTTTTGTGTGGATAAAACTTTGGCCTAGGAATCCTTAAATTCCTTTCTGTAAGTGTTCTGGAGTGCTGAGATAATAGAAGTTTACTTGTTCCCACACTGAAACAAAGGCACTTTATCATGATTGTGTCTAATGAGGTCCTATTACTTGATTATTTCCTGAATGTTTTCATAGTATAATATTACTTGGAAATTGTTATACACTTGGAAATTTTATTAAGGAGTAAAATTAAGAGCTTATGTGACTGACAACACTGTGTGGCATTTTTTTTTTTTTTTAATAGGGGGAAGTGTAGAGAATATCACTGAGGAGTTTTTTAAAAAATATCATTTGACTTGACACAGTGTGGTATGCATCTATAGTATTCTGTTTTAAATTTGTGATCAAAACAGTACTGATAACACACCGGGGTTTTATCTGTTGCTCATCAGCTCTGGCACAGGATCAAGTCTCTCTCTCTAACTTTGCCCCTTGCCACAGGCAAGAGGTTGGAAGAGGGAAGCACCCAGGAAAACAGATCCAAATTAGTTGAAGGGATATTCCATACCATGTGAGGCTATATACCACATACTCACATATATAATGTTTTTGCAATAAAACATTAGGATAACTTTTCCAAAGTAGATGAATCTCAGAGATTGGTTGAGCCATCTGCTGGTGGGAAGTGGTGAGGCATTGTGTTTGCATCACTTATTAGTTCTTTTTTCCCCTCTCTCCTCCAGTTATTAAATTGTATTTATTGTGATCCATGGGTTTTTCCTGCTTTTGCTCTTCTCTTTTTTTTTTTTTTTTTTTTTTTTTTTTTTTTCCCTGTCCCCCTGGAGAGAGAGTGAGTGAAAAACTGATTGGAGTGCTTAGCTCTCCATTGGGGTCAACTCACTACAACTGCTCATCAGGTCATTTCTGATCAATCTTGAGTGTGGTGTGAACACTATTATAACATTTCTAAGTGTTTCTTTCAGGTTGAGTATACTGCAGCAGATCATTTCTTCAACCACAAGTAATGCTGAAGGCAGAGAACAGGTCAAATGCTGGAAAAACAAGATTCATCAGCTTTAACAAATTCTAATCTATCTGGGAAGTGTCCAGCAGAGCCCAGTTGTGGAATGGTCTAGGAAATGATTCATAACAAAAGCCTAGCCACATGCTGGAAAACAGCTGAAGCTGTATGCAATTGTGTGTTCTGAATATAATTTGTAGCTAATGGTATCTTTAATGAAAACATTTATTTCTGCCTTCCCCTTTACAATTTTTTATCACTAGAATTTGCAGAGTTCATTGTTATTATGGTAAAGTTAGTAGCCACTAATTTGCAGTTTACAGAGACTCTGATTTGACATCTCGATGTGATTCAAAAGAGAAGATGTGTGAAATGATGGTCTTTTTTTTGCTAATGGCTTACAGGCTAAGTCTAGGTTTGGATTGAATAGGCAAACATAAGTATCAGAAGAAAACACAAGATGAGACAAAAAAGATTAACATATTCACTAGCAGTCCTTTCCCTCAGGGCAGAGAAGCTGGAAAGGTCCCTGAACAGTTCCTCTGTATGTGAAAGAATATTTTTATATAGAAATATTGTGATATTGCTTATTAATACTTGCTTGTCATATATGTCTGTCCCGGTTTCAGCTGGAATGGAATTGATATTTTCTTCATAGTGTCTGGTATGATGCTGTTTTCGCTTTAGGAGAAAGACAACATTGATAACACACTGATGCCTTAGTTGCTGCTGAGCAGTACTGCACACAGCCAAGGATATTTCAATATCTAGTTGTCTCATACTGTTCTGACAATGAAGGGGGCTGAGGGAGTACAAGTTGTTGGGAGGTGATAGCACCAGGACAGCTGGCCTGAACTGGCCAAAAGATATTCCATATCATATGACACCATGCAAAAATACTTGAAAATGTTGAGGAGATGGCTGGGTGGGCACATGCTGCTTGGGGACTGTCTGGGCATCAGTTGACGATTGGTGGTGACCAATTGCTTGTACATCACTTTTTTGTGTGTGTGTCTATATCTATATATTTGATAATATCTAGATATTATCATAAGTATGATTCTTTTTTTCCTTTTCCTTTTTTTTTTTTTTTTTTTTTTTTTTCTGCCTTAGTAAATAGCTTTTATCTCAACTCATGAATTCCATTGTTTTTTTCCATTCCTGATTCTCTCTCCCATCTCACTAGATGGGGGGAGTGTGTGTATGACTGCATGGTGCTCAGCTACCCGTGGAATTTAACCACAATAATGTTTTTTTTTTCTGAATTGTTGTCTGTCTTTTAGCTCAGTTAAAAACACTGCCTTTGTAGGGATCCCATGATGGCTAAGTTGCTGTAGAAATGTGGGGGCTAGACATAATCTTAGAAACTTTAAACTTCCCAAAAGAGAGATATGCAACACTTTTTTTTTTTTTTTTTTTGACATCAATAAATATCCAGTAGATATGGATAGGAAGTTAAATGTCATGGCCAAGGTCAAACAGAAGAGAATGGTAGAACTGAGATTTAAACCTACTTTTCTCTCAGGTGTCTTAACCACAGATCTAATCTGCCGTTCTTTGTCTTAAAGGTAATTTATTTTGTAAGTCAAATTCTCAGTATATTACTCCTAAGATGTAGCAGGGTAATAAAAATAATTAAGCAGATGTTCAAATCACTAAATGAATGTCATTTTTTGTTTGAAGGCTATCCCAATATGAACTCAGATTTTAGTCTCCAGTGAAAATGTCTCATATAATGTAGGGTTTTAGCATATTACCAGAGAGAAGAATATTTAGCTACCTTAAATGTATTCAGCTATTTGATTAATTGAAGGGCTCAGCAGTCAGCGGACATCTCATTAGCCAATTCACGTAGGCATGCTGTGACTATTTTGGATCACATATCCACAATTCCAATTGACGGTAAAAGGCCAATTAAAAAGTAAATGTATTTTCATACACTGTAGCCGTGGTGTTGTCATGCGGCTTGGATTCTTCCTTTTATTTCATTCCCAATTACTCATTTTAATGATGTGCTCCTGAATGTAAGAAACTAATGTGCTTATTTTGAGCTCTGCTTAGAGAAATTGTCAAGCAACCTTTCTCATACTGTTATGCTCAGCTGCTACAAAGTTGTGTACTTTGACTACATGTACAGAGGTTATTGAGCCAGATGGTCTGGTTGTTTCTGGGATGTGAAGAACCACAGAGAGATTCCTGAAATATATCCCTTATGTCATAAAACATCACTTTAACTGGCTTTTCATAGATGAGACATATAGGTATATTAAGAGAGCCAAATTGTATCTATCATTGAATATCAAAAAGGTCAGCTGATACATTTACAAAGACATTGTATATCTACCACATTATGCTATGTTTTAGTAATGTTTTTTTTCCACTAACATCAATTTTTTGCTTTTGTCAATTGTTTAAAAGACAGAACATTAACTTAGCTATCAAATGATAATTTAGCAGAAATGTTAAGTCATGGCTTGAATCAGTGATTGAGCACCTGGTGGGAAGGCGGGGCCAACCCAGGGGAGCTCAGGTGCATGCAGTGCACCTGGGGGACCAGAAGGTGTAGAACCATTATCCACACCCTCCCAGACCTCATTTAAAGGTTGGCAGTAGAGGCAAGGGTATCTTTTTGGGAGTCACTGTGTATCTGAGGCCTTCTAAGGGTAAGCAGATGTTTTCCTTTGTTTCTGTGTCAGTGGCTGCCAGATTTGAGCATGTTCTCGCTTGCTGCAGTCTGGGACTTTGCTGCTTTGCTATCATGCCTGTGCTTTCCATTGTGTTACAGATAATTTGTCTCTAATTTTGTTATTCATTGTCATTTGAAGCAGTGATTATAAAGTGTATTTCTTGTTTTTCTGAACTAGCTAGATATATGCAGTTGTACAGAAGTGATGATGCAAGTGATAGGTTTGATCTAAAGTAGGTTGGGGCCTAAGTAAAAAAATGTAGAAGCTGTGACTAGTTTTCTATCTATTTCTCTCTGTTATCCCCCACAAAGAAAACAAATCAAAGTCAAGGTTTTCTGGTAGTTTAGCCACTAAAACAGTTTGTGTTTTATGAAGCAAATGTCAGTGCTGAAATAAAGGAATGTACAGAACGGAGGACTTTCTCTCTCTTTTGAATGTAATCATCAATTATGTTGACTAAACTCTGTTATAACCTGAATTCACTAACAAATAAGAGCATATGAAGGATGGTACAGCATACAGCCATGCCCAGTAGGCTCTGCCAGCTGGTGTAGGCTGGACAAATTTAGGGTTCTGCAAGTCCTTTTGCACACTCCAACGGTTGCCTCTGAACTCCATCTAGCACAGGTGAGTTCTGGATCATCTTTGAAGGACTACACGAGTTCCTACGCTACACTGTGCAGTGGTCTGAAGATCTCCAGAGTAGTCATGAATGCATGGTGTTGTACAGAAAAGTCTTGATACAGCAGACCAAGAACATTACCTTTGAATATGCATTTGTTTCCTTTCTTTTCCCTATGTTTGTAATTCCTTATTCCTAAAGGCACTTGGAACAGTACTTTACTATGTCAGCTTACTGGGCTTTGAGAACACCTTTAGAGCTTAGAGTGCCAGGGAACTGGGAAATGAATCTCAAGCCTAAATGGCAGATACGTTCTTTAGATTTCAGTGAACAGCAGCTAACTCCTGAAGTAAACTGTAGTTCTAGGAAGTTATTGTAGACCTTAATTTAATCTACCTGTTCAATGTGTGAACTAACAGCCTGTGTACTGCACTGGGTGGGGGGAAGGGAAAAAAATTGCCAATGACTGTAGGCTTATGATTGCAAGCTTTTTCAGATTTGTTCCAGAATTTAAAGTCTTGTGACAATTTGTAAATATGTGTAACTTATGGTCTTCACATTTAGATGTTGTAACAAAATTGGTACTTAAAAAAATTCTGATGTTTCATGGTCAGCTTCTTTCATCTTCAGTGCTCTTCAATTACTGACAAAAACTGCACATAAGTGCTTTGAGTAGTAAAGTTCCATTTGTGAATCATCACACAATAAGATGAACATGAGTAACATGACCAAAGCTTAATGAGAGACAGTACACTGATCCATCCATATTGATGGAGATTTTTCAAGTTCATCATTCATTCTCTAAAATGGATAGATTAAACTAAAAGGCTGCTTTAGCTTTTTTATTTTTATCACTTTATCTGGTGAGCTAAGAAAATAGAATTTAAATTCTATAGACACTTGTCTTTATTAACATCTCAAAACTTACCAGAAGGTTATTTTTTAATGCCACATAATAATACCTAATTTCTTCAACATATACTGACTAACCAGTCTTTTGTGTATGCCCATTAAAGTGTCATTTATTCACTGTGATTAGTAATCAGATCTGGTTAAGAAAGATAAAACAAATGTAAAAATATTCCTCTGTCCCTGAATTTCTTGCTTTTAAGGCAAAGGAAAAGTAAAACAGGTCATCAAGAAATTAAATACATAAAGATCAGAGGTGAGATAATGAGCTCATTTGCATTGCATTCAGGATTTGTTTTGAACTTCAAAACATGAGATCATACAACAGTCAACATTTAAATACTGCCATCTATATGAAAGACTAAATCAAAATAGTCTTCTTTTTCATCCCCTAACAATTATTCCCTCACTGTATGTTCTCAGTTTTTCATTTGGTGGCCTCTGAGTATGAAGTGCTTTATTTTTCTATAAACAGAACTAATCCAAAAACTACTGTATATAGCAGGTAGTGGGCAGTATAATAACAGAAGTGATACTGGGCAGGAAACAATTGCAGCTATTGGACTATTTGAGAAGCTGCTTCATAAATGTTTTTCCACTGGTGCAGTTCAAGACTTAGGGTAAGTAAGACTTGTGTTACACTGAGGAAAAATGAAGCTGGGGTATACGACTCCAGATACAATTTTCCTGTCCACTACTGTGAAAGGCCTATAAAATATCTTCTACTTTTGATACCTGGTCATTTTACAGATGTAATACAATATGGATACTTCTGTGAGTGCTGAAGAAGAAAGCCTTAGTGTTTTTTGGATATGGCTTTACAATCATTCACAGATTAGTGGAAAATAAACACAGGACAGCTGTGTATGTACTCCCTCAAAAACAGACCAGAGGACAACCTGAGTGTAGGTTTGAGACAGGGATGTGTATATTGGCATGTATGTTAGGAATTTGCCAACTAGATTTCCATCTTTGCTCTTGTATTCCTTTTCCTTTCAATATCTGTGTAGAAAACAAAATGCTTCACAGTTTATTTAGGACCAGATTATTCCTCTCGTAATTCTAGCAGAGTTATGGGCTGAGATGGCTTATACATATCTTCTCTCTCCTTTCTCTATTAGTTGGAAGAAGCTTTCATGTCCTTACAACAGAGAAATTCATGTTCTGAGCAGGGCTGAGCAAGGACATATGGCTATGTGAGGCCTTTCCTTTCCTCTGTTTCCTTGAAGAGCAAACCAAGGCTGTGACGGTTTTAACCTGCTGTGATAAACGATAACTCAGCCACCTCATGACTATAGCTTACAGCTTATAGATATAACAGGATGACCTTTCAGGGATGCACAAATTTGCTCAAACAAATAAAATTGGGAAAGGGCAACATATTTTTCCTTTCCCCAGTTACTGCATAACAGTAAAGACATCTGATTTTTCACTCTACGTCACCAGTTCAAAATCAGTCCAAGTATTACTTGGCTTAATTTTCTCTGAATTAGACACACTTGACCAGGGGACTGTCAGATACTCAGTGACCATAACTGGACACACAAAATTACATCTTTGCTTTGTCAGCATAAAAATGGAGATGAGGAAAAAAATATAAATAGATATGAGTAAAAAGCAGCACAGGTGACTTTCTGCAGGAAGCTTAGTGGAATCTACAGTCAGCCCTACTGATAAAGCTGCTATTTCTGCTTGCAATCTATTTTCCACTGAATATAATCAGCCAAACAAACACAAAATAATCATGTTTGGTGCAGACTGCTGTGTTGGCACCTGAACAGCACCTAATGTGCCAGCTGCTGCTTTGTTTTGTTTATTTGTTTGTTTCTTGCTGTATTAATGGATTTTACATTGCTTTCATTATCCAGTAAATATATAATAAAGACCATTCAGGGTGTGTGGATGCCAAGATGGCTTTGTAGAGAAATTTGAATGCAGATGATCTATTTTTGGAATAGGTGATCTTAGTATGTTTTCACTTGATTACACCTGTACAAAGTGTGTGGACTCCATTGCTCTGGGTGGGCACTAAGGATCCAGTGGGAATTTTGTAAAGGTGCCTGTACCCTGTATACCACATTGTTTTACAGCAGGCACTTTCTTGAATTGCTGCTTTCTTTGCAAGGAGACACTCTCTACCTCTCCTTTTATCTTCTGTTCCTGCTCTCAAGCTAAGGGAGTTGGGTTTTTTCAGCCTGGAAAAGAGAAGGCTCTGGGGAGATCTCATTGTGGCCTTACAGTACTCGAGGGGAGTTTATAAACAGAAGGAAACTGACTTTTTACATGGTTTGATAGTGACAGGATAAGGGGGGGGAGGAAGAGTTTTAAACTGAAAGGGGGAGTTTTAGATTAGATATTAGCAGGAAATTCTTTACTCAGAAACTATGGAGGCACTGGAACAGGCTAGCAAAGGTGTGGGCACACCATACCTGAAGATGTTCAAGGCCAGGTTGGATATAAGTTATAAGCAACCTGGTCTGGTGGATGGCAGCCCTGACATACAGTATGGGGTTGGAATTGAGTGAGCTTTGAGGTCCCTTTCAATCTAAGCTATTCTATGATTCAGCCATGCTAGACTTTTTACTGAGAACATGAAAGAAGGGAGGTTTTGTTTCTTTAATTACATCAGTGTTTCAGGTAATTTCTTTCTTGTTTGCTTTCACCTTCTCAGTGGTCTATTTCAGGTACACCATTAACTTTCATTTCTGAATTCTGGCAATATTATGAGAAAATCAGATATTGTTATTTTCACCCATAGAAGACTGATCAGAAAAAATACTTGTGAATGTGAAAGCTGAAACTTAGGGTCATGTTAAATTTAGCTGGATGCTTTGTTTAAGAGAATTTATTTTCCTAGATGAAATTAGTGCTAATTTGCTATTTCTGAAGCAGATAAGTGGTGAATTTCATGACTTGTAAGAATTTTTGGATAGATGTCAAAGAAAATATCATACAATTTCAGCTGGCTAAATACTAGTAACTTTTGTGCACAAAATGTCTTTTAGTTATTGAATATACCTAATAATTTTTCACATCTATGATAAGCATAGAGTTTTATGGCTGCGCTGGCAGCCAACTGCATCCTGGGGTGCATCAGGCCCAGTAGTGCTACTGGGCAAGGGAAGGGATTGTCCTGCTCTGCTCTGGTGTGGTCTCAACTTGAGCACTGTGCAGCTGGGGGCACTACAATATAAGGAGGGCATAAAACTATTGGAGAGCCTCCAAAGGAGAGCTGTGAAGATGGTGAGGGTTCTAGAGGTCAAGATATATGAAGAGCAGCTCAGGTCCTGTGACTTGCTCAAGCCCGGAGTTGAGGGGAGACCTTATGGCAGCTGTAGCTCCTAACAGGGAGTGGAGGGGCAGCGCTGAGCTCTGCTCTATGTGACAGCGACAGGGCCGGAGGGAACGGCATGGAGCTGCGTCAGGGGAGGGGCAGCTGGGGGTCAGGGAAAGGGTCTGTCCCAGGAAGTGGTGGGCATGGAACGGGCTGCACAGGGTAGAGGGCATAGCCCCGAGTGCTGGAGTTTGAAGAGCATTTGGACAGCACTCTCACACACCGAGTCGTTTTTTTTTGTTGTTGCTTTTTGGGGGTGGGGAGTGTGTGTGGGGGGGGGGGGGATGCCTCTCTGTGGAGCCAGGAGTTGGATTTAGTAATCCCTTGGGTTCCCTTCCAATTAGGATATTTTGTAATTCTATGACTTGCATACCTTTTAACATTTATGATGTCTGTGAAGCTTTAAAATAATGCCATTGTCATTTAGAGGAAAGCATTTGATTTAACTTGATTTTGTGTATTACTCAGAGACTTTTTCACAGCTAATAATCAACTTTTGTATTTGTGATAAAAGCTTCATTTATATGCTTTGAAGAATTTTAGTCTGGATGTGTTTATAAAATACTTAAGAAAAATTCTTGTTTAAAAATGTTGAGGTAACAGCTGTTAGTAAAAACACTGATATTAAAACAACATCATAATATTCAGTTTATTTTTATGTCTGGTAGAATAAGCTGTATAACTTAATCACAGCTATCCCAAACTCTTGATCTTTAACATTTATAGTAAAATACATTCAGGAATAAAATATTAAACAAGTGGTTTATGGCATGCAATTAAACAAGAGCAGTAATATAAAGTGCATAAAATTTATAAAGCATGAACATATAGATAATAGTTTGTCAACACAGACAAACAAATAGGCATTTGAGTGCATACACGTATATGGTTTTTTGATATATAAGGATATGGCACTTCTAAAATCGTTATTACCAGTGTTTACCACTTGCTTGCTTTCTGGTCTGCATGGCTTATTGCATATTATAATTTGAAAAGATTATCTTACTAGGGTAATGAACAATAAAAAAAAAAATTGTAATTCATCCTAATAAGCTTGAATGGTAACCCACATGCTTTGGACATTTTTAGCCAGGCATAATTTATCCACATCTTTGGCTGTGAAACAGTGTGGATCTTCTTAACTGAGTCCCTGACAGATGGTTTAAGCTTTTTCAGGACTACATTTCTAATCATTTTGCCCATATTGCAAAATTGGCCTTGAAAAAGGGTAAAGAGTTGTTATGCTGCATTAACATCTCTTCTGAATTGCTTGCTGTGAAGGACATGAAAAAGAAAGAATCAGAAAAGGAATGATTTCGAGATAAAAATTTTGAATGTTACAAATGTTAGACATAAAGATCTTAAATTATACCCCTTACCTCAGTGTGAATGTGGTCATGTTATGTGTGAACACAACTTTCAGTTACCTTGTTTCATAAATGATTCAGATGGCATTTATGGTTTAAGAGTTAAAACTGCCTGTAATTAGAGAGGCTTCCTATAGTCTTAAACCTCGCTGATGGATAGCACAATTGACTGCTATTAGACGAACGGGTATTTCTGTGGAATGTTTGAGGTTTTTTTTACTGCTCTCAATCAAATATCTGCCTTTGTTTCTGCCTGTAACATGGATTGATCATGCATACTATGTGAAATTTTCATTTTCTTTTGCAGCCTCAGCTGACTGGCTTCCTCATATAAAATGCTGTTCTTTTCTTCTTGCCACCTTTTAGTTTATGATAAAAATCAATGAAAGCTGAAGCCTTCCACGATCATCTATAAAATGCAATTACTGTATACAACACACAGTAAAACTCCTGTGGTGCATACGTTGAGACATAATTTATGCCACTTACCTCCAGAGGGGTATTGATCCTACTCCGTGAATACCTTACAAAAGGGCTGTTGAGTGCAAGCTCAAGGAAATATGTGGTTATTGGGCCTGATCTATAATTTGATTAATAATGACCTATTTCTTGAACTCTGCTCCTTACTGCACTGTTTTGTGTGACTGAGCCTTTTATCTTTGAATGCTATGCCCGCTGATCTCTGTCAGAGGCCCACCTCATCTTGCTGTCCCTCAGGCTCAGTGGTCTCTTTGATCCACGCCAATGGAGCCATAGAAGAAGGCTGAAATGACCTGGCAGATATGGTTGTTATCTTTTAAAATGTCTGGCAATCTTTGCTAATCCTGAAAATGCTGGTTGCCCAGCACAGCCTGCACCTATTCTGTGACTGGATCCAGTTCTTAAAATATTTTCCTGCTGTGGAAGGAAAAGCAGTTCCAGATAAGCGGTCCAGCAAGGATTCTCTGAGATATGTGTAAAAGCTACCCCACTTGGCTCAGTTCATGGCTTTGAGAACTGCAGTTTAATATATAAAATACCAGGAAAAAGCCCCAGTGAGTGAAATAAAACAAATGAGTGGATATTATTCAGAACCTTTCAATGTTCTGGTGCTGAAGGAACACCTGCATAGTAAAAGCACCAGAATAACGCAGTTGTATTGGATTTATTCCTACACTCAATATATCAGCATTTTTTTCTCAGGTAAATTCCTCAAGTAAAGAATTGTTGAGTGGTATCTCTGACCTGACTGTTTCCATTTCAAGTTCACATTCTCTGGGGCACAGCAAGAATGGTTGCAATTTACTGTACTATATGGAAAAAAAAAAAGCCATTGTGTATTCATAGAATGAGAGTTCAGGAGGGTTTAATTCACTTTGGACAGAGACCTGTGTTGTGGGGTAAGCTTCTCTATTATATGATTACAGTAAATAGTTCAACCTTGTTCTGACATAAATGCCCTGTTTTGGGATTTGGTGGAAGTTAATTATCTATTGTGCTTGCTCTGTAGTTGGTGAATGACATAGTGGCACAATTGATGAACAACAAAATATTTATTGAAAATGAGGAAAAATAGCCTGTTAAAGGAGTAGTAGCAACATAATTTTGGCCCAAATTGGCCTAAATGACTTCAAAATAGAAATATGCATAATTTCTGACACTTCTAGGGATGCTTTCCTCTCCTAATTATTAATAGGGTTTTCAATCAAGTATAAACTTATTTCATCAGTTCTATAAATCCAGAAGTGGTGCTTGATTAGAATTTGAATAAATAGCAAAATGAACTCAATAGGGTCATTACACATACAGAAAGAAACAGACCAAAAAAAAAAAAAGACTAAGAAAATAAAACAAGAAGCTGAACTTAAAATGTTTTTCTAACCATATTATAAGGAAAACCTGGTCTCAGTGAAGTCAATGGTGATCTATTATTGCATTTCTCAGGGCAAGGATTACAAGATGGTGGTAATTTCTAGATCCACTCTCTTACTTGTTTGGATTAAGTCTTGTGGCTTCCTCTGTTTCTCCTTTTGTAAGATGGGTGTATTCTATGAACTACAATAATAAAGGTGGCTTTTAGTGTTGAGATAAAGTGAATTAAAGAACTGAGTAAAATTCCTGATACTGAACATTGATCCAGTCCAAGCATGGAGTGGGAGTCCAATTCTCACACTGCTTTCTGGAGAGCTTTTACAGCAGGAGTGATCTTGATATATTTTTTTTTTTTTCCCCTGTGAAAATTGGAGAGAGAAGTTAGTGAAGTGAAAATTTTTGGGATTCAGCCACTACATTTGGGGACTAATAACAAGAAATTGTTTTATGAACTAGAGAAATTGGAAATTGCTGAGAGAAAGGAAGATTTATTGAATCAAGTGACCACAGATTAACCAACACCTACTGACACCATTTAGCCATGAAAAAGGTAAAATGTTCCTGAGACAGGTCAGGTGAGGTAATTCTAGTAGTGAGATGAGAAATGCTATTACTGACACGTCATATGGAAAATTATGTGTAATTCTGATCATTCATATTCAAGAAAGGAAAAATCTTATGTACAGAATAAAGGCTACTCAAATGACTCTGGAAAAGGGCAAGCTCTTTTAGGAGAGTAACATGAAAGATGAATTGGTGAGACTGACAGAAAGGGGTTATGTCTGCTCTGTATAAATATACTCAGAATGAACCCAATGGACAGTTTCTTCAGCTAGAGAACAATGTTTCCTTAAGAATGAATGACTACAACCCATTCCATCTCCCACTAGACCTGGTTGCTCAAAGCTCTATCCAGCCTGACCTTGGATGCTTCTGGAGGGTGGGGGGGCATTCACACCCTTTCTGGACAACCTGTTCCAGTGTTTCCTACTCTCAGTAAATTTCTTCCTGGTATCTACCCTCTTCCAGTTTAAAACCTTTTTCATTTGTCCTGTCACTACATGACCTTATAAAAAGTTCCTCCTCAGCTTTCCTGTAGGTCCCCTTCAGGTACAGGAAGGCCACTATAAGGTTCCTCTAGAGCCTTCTCTAGGCTGAAGAGTCTTGACACTCTCAGCCTGTTCTGAGATTAGTATTAAGGCAGGTTCTGATCATTTTATAAAATACAAGGTGAGATGTTGTGCCTTTTTGTTCACTGGGGTCTTTGATGCTCTTTTTTAAATAGTACATTTTAATTCATATGAGATAAATCCATCCATTTGAATTGATGTAACTCTACCAACTTCAGTCTGACTATATATAAGTTTAAGAGCACTTTATCTAATATGTAAGTAATTATTTGCAGAGAGAATAGAAGATTAAAAAAAATTTCAAAATTACAAGCAGGACTAGTGGATTCATTTAAAGTCACTTTGCTTGGTGAAGTCCTAAAGGAGGAAGATAACTGATCTTTCTGAGGCCAGATGTTTAGCTAGAGTAGCCTCAAGCTAGAATCTCTCAAGAGGACCTTAGATGAGAGCCTGACACAATGCAGTCCTATTCTTTCCACAATCTTGACTTACTGTGCACAGTACCCTAGGAATGCAGGAAAGGGTATTATGCAGACTATGCAACACTATCCTATTTGGAGACTTACTGTTAATGAAATAATATCAGATAGCTGGCTATCTTTATCACCTTCTGAGATTCTGGAGTGAGATCAAAGTAATTGCACTTGCTGGACTGCATTTTATCTAATAAGCTAAGAAATGATGCTGTTATACAGTTAAATCCTTTATTCATTGAACAGCTGGTTCTACACATTTTCACTCTCTGTATTTTGAAGTAATGATTTCTGTGGTTATCATCTGATGCCATGTTATGATGATACCGAAGGACTGCTTTGTCTACCTTGAAGTGTCACTGAAGGGATCAGACCATTTGGATGGTGTTTATCCTCATATTGACAAACTGTTCTTCAGACTGCAGTCACTGGCAAACTGTCTTGTCTATCTGTGAGATTTGATGTGTTTGGTCTATGGGGTCATGATACTGCAGGAATGAACCTTCACTTTTATCAACCAGCGTGTGGCTAGAAAAGGCTCTTGGGCAGATAAGTACAATTACTGACTGGGAAATCAAATGTGATAGGAAGTAATGCTTTAGCCAAGTTTAACTTTTAAGACTTCACAGAGACAAGGGTTAGAAAGAGGTTTGCTTTGGTCTGTCTTTGTCCCCCTTCTACTTTCCTATTTCCTAATTATTATGTTGCATCCTGGTACTGGATTTGGATGGTGGAAGTGGAAACTGTCATAGGAGATAGGGGAGCAGCTTCTGTCAGCTTTGTATCTGTTGTGATTTCCCCCTGTACAGAGCAGCTTTGGAAAAGTGGCATTCTTCGGGTTCTTTGCATGCACCTTGTAGCTTGTCTGTATGTCAAAGCAGATAAACAATAGATTTACATATTAAACATTGCATATAGATGAAATACATAGAATTGGTGCTGCCTATTTCAGTGATTGAAAGTTCTACCATATTTCTCTGTGCATGTTTAGGGAACTATACTTTGTCTATAAATGTGTGCTGAAACTAATTCATTTGGAACCTTTGTCTCAGGCAGGGCTTATCTTTGTGATCTAGAAAGCACTTGACATGTGATTACCAGACAAACTTTGACCATTTGTTTTTTAATTTTCAGTACCTGTATATTAGATACAGAACTTAGAAATCTTGTAAAGGACTTGGTCTTTTGTAGCCTTTGCATCCTGAGTCAGTCCTTGTTTGTATTAATTTATGTCCTATTTCAAATGCCAAATTGAGACAGTTTTCTAACATTTTATACTAATGGTATGTTGTGATTTTTTTTTTTTCTTTGTCTGCATTCATGTGATGGTGGCTTAGGTTCTAGTATGTTATTTGATGGTTCATCCAGGTTTAGGATACTTGCACAGACTGTTACTATGCATCTGTTAACTCGCTAGAATCTGAATTTTATTACTTGTTCTACTGTATACCAAAAATTTGTGGGGAAACTGGCTCAGAAAATAAGCCAGGTGTAAATACTACTTTGCTTCTGAAGAAAATCCTCAACAGCACAAATACAAAACATTTGCACCTCTCTCAACCAAGTTGCAGCAGACAGTTTCCAGGTGTGCTTAGAAGAGCACTACGTCTATGCTTGAGTTAAAAATGCGGTCCATTTTGGGTTTGTCTGCAAGAGTAGCAATTACTGTAAAGCATATTTTTTCTTATCAAGGTTGACTCAAAGGAAAGCAACCATCAGGATGCAAGAGAAGCCCTGAAGCAGATTGGCCCTGCACCAGCCCAAGGGCTGTTGCACAGCTGGGAACTAAGCCAGGGCAGAAGCTAGAGAAAAGGCTGGTCACAGATGCAGATGCCATTGCTCAAGAAGTATAATCTCGAATGTGACAGCTGCCAAACTAGCACTCAGAGTGGCCAGACCAGTTGGCTTTTTTTTTTTTTTTTTTTAAGGAGATGACAGAAAACTGCCAAAGGGACCAGTAAGGGCATTTCTCCAGCTAAAGGACTAAAATAAAGCCAAACAAGTATTGTGATCATGCTGTTTTTCTGTTTTTTTTTTTTGTTTTTTTTTTTGAAGAGGAGGTACTGTCAGCAGAATTTTAACCTAGACATTGCCTGTTGTTGCATCCATACATCCTCGAGGGCCTGAGAGTAAATGTAAGGACCAAATAGGAGTTTCCCCTTACTCTTACTAACAACATCCCCCATCCAGGGCAATGGTGTAATAAAATAATTATAAAAAAACCATCAGACCCCCTTTTCCACATCTCATAAACTGTAAAGCAAGACAATTTTCAAATTAGCAACCCGCTGATAATCCATCTATGACTGTTAGGCAGCTGAACAATAGCTATGTGGGCCATCCGCTTTAATGGAGTCTGCTTAGAATTGCACAGAATAAGGGAAGTGGTAATTGCAAGCAACTGTGTTTGGCACTGCCCTGAAGTTCATGTTAGGCACAACTACTTCTTGCTAACCTCTCTTTGGTCTTCTGATGTGCCTGGTGCCAATGGCTGACCTGGCAGCCTTCCATTCCACAGTGGTGAGCTGTCTTCACATCTGTACCATGGACAAAGGACAGAGTCCTTTGTTTTCTGTCTGAACAATCATGAAACATGCTTAGCTAATGAAGTCCCTGAATTGCTGCAATGCTATCTCAAGAGGAAGATGGACTACCAACACAAGCTATCCTGTCCTAGGTTTATTCAGACGTATCATGGTTAAGTGAAAGACATTGCTCTGAGTGATGGCAAAAACAAAAGGATGCATGGAAAGACTGAGAAGCTGAAGATCTTTTTCAAATAAGAAAAGGGTCCGGAGAAGACCACGAAAGAGATATCATCTTTGAAAAACAAATCTAGTGTGAAAAGAGATTGATTTCTGGGGGAAAAGGAATTTGAAAACTGTTACTAGAACTGGCTATTATACAATAAGCATCTAGTACATCTGAAGAGATCTTTTACACTTTACACACACTGCAGGATCACATGGCAAATTATATAATCACATGAGAGCTGAATGGATCATATTCCCATGACCAATCTCATCCATCATATTTTCTTTGATAGGCAGTTCATATTCTTATGATTGAGCCATCATCTTAACATGTTAAAAGTAGTATAGAAGAAAAATGTTTTCTGCTTCTCCTCCTGAATATAAAATTAAATCCATAATGACCTTGATCAGTGCTCAGGAGGGACAAGATACAATCATGTATTTTTATAAGTAAAAATGTCACTTCAGAGCAGGGGCACAGAATTCTTAGAGGGAGGGAGTTCTGAAGGCCATCTAGTCTATGTCCCCTGCAATGAACAGGGACAGCACAGCTAGATCAGATTGCCTAGGGCCTTATCCAGCTTTTCCTCGCAGGGGATGGGGCATCAATCACATCACTGGGCAATGTGTTCCAGTGCCTCAACACCCTCACTGCAAAAGATTTTTTCCTTATATCTAACCTAAATCTACCCTCTTTGAGCTTGAAACCATTTTCCCTTGTTCTGTCATCACAAACCCTGTTAAAGAGTCTGTTCTCTTCTTTACTGTAGCTCCCCTTTAGGTACTGAAAGCCTGATCTCAGGTCACCTTGCATCTTTCTCTTCTCCAAACATCTCTTTGAACATTTTTGTGGCCCTTCTCTGGATGCGCTCCAACAGGTTTATGTGTCTCCTGTTCTGAGGGCTCCACATCTAGGCACAGTATTCCAGGTGAGGCCTCACCAGCAAAGAGCACGGTCAGCTCCGTCACCCTGCTGGCCAGGCTTCTTTGGGTGGAGTCCAGGATGCAGCTGGCTTTCTAGGCTAGGAGGGCACCTTGCTGGCTCACGTCCAGCTTCCCATCCACCAGTATTCCCAGGTCTTTTTTGACAGGGCTGTTGTACTCAATTCTTTTATCTCCTAGTTTGTATTGGTAATCAGGGTTGGCTTGACCCAACTGCAAGACCTTTCACTTGAATTTGTTGAACCACATGAGGTTAACCTGGGCCCATTGCTCAAACCTGCCTCGGTCCCTCAGGATGGCATTCCAACCCTTGGGTGTGTTGACTGCACCCCGCAGCTTGGTGTTCTTTATTTCAAATTGATGATTATGATGTAAGACATCAGAAAGCTCTGTTCCTGATTGGTTATCATGCTCTTGTAGCCAAGGAAAAAATGGAATGTAGCTTATAGTTTATTTTTTATTTTTAACTTTTAAGATAATTCACCGGCTAAACATATATGCTTATCTCCTTTGACTACAGCTGGGGTGTGCTATGACAGGTTTGGTTTTAGGCATTTACCTTGTATGCATTTGAAGGTAGATCAGGTAAGTTGTATTAGTTGAGTCTTTATGCTTTAGGTTTGATGGCTTCCTGGAGTTGAGACTCCAGATTACTTGTGCAGTCTTTTTAGGGCCTGTCTATTACTCAGTATGTGGGAGACTCAACTCAGGCTCAACTGTTTAGAGACATTTCCTTCATTGCTTGCAAAAGTGGAATGCAAATTTTCCATCTGCCCATTTTACTTAGAGGGTAGCTGCCCCCTGGGGTTCTTTGTTATAAAACACATGAGAGAAGCATAAGGTGTTACAACTGTTTTCACAGAAACTGATAAATCATGTTTGGAACCGATTCTTAAAAAAATCCAATGACATGGATTTTACAGTCTTTCCCAGCAATCTGTTCTGATGTGTTACCCTCTTCATGTTACATTTTTTTTCTAATGCCTAATCTAAAGTTTTCACATTCCTTTATTTCTTGCTCTAATTCCCATGGACATGGAGAACAATTGATTCCAATTCCTCAGCAGGATATTATTGAAGCCTGTTATGACGTTTCCTCTAAGCATTGCATTCTCCAGACTGATCTCTTTTTTTCAGTCTTTTCCTTGCAGATCACCTTTATTCAACCCTCTTATCTACCTTTCTTGTCCCTCTGATCTACTGCAATTGTTTCACATCTTTATTAAAACATGGTTTCTAAAAGCACATGTTATATTGTTTAGCTGCCTGCTAATTCTAGAATATCTACAGCTGATTCTGGCATATGATACTGCTTGTATGACCTGGACAGTAGCTTTATTTTTTCACGGTGGAATTAATTTCTTGATTTCTGCTCAGCTTGTGATCCTTGTAGATGCCAAACAATTCCTTACAGATTCATTTTCTATCTTCTGTTTGTACAGTTGATCACTTCTGCATAAACGTAACACTTTCACTTGTCCTTACTGAATTGTATGCTATTGATTTTTAGACTATGTCTTCAAGCTGTCGGGTTCACTTTTAATAGAGAAAAATGAGTTCTACCTCAGAGCTTGAATGTGCATAGTTCAGTACAGTTACACAAGCATTGGAAAAAAAATCACAGCCTTTCCTCCACTTGTATTCCTTATGAGGTGGCAAAGCACAATGACAGTGTATCTCCTGGCATAAGTCCATCCTTTTGCACAGGAAGAAGTAATCATCTCTTTCTATAGTGGAGCTTGAAGACAAGACAAGTTTATTGTTCTGTTAAAAAGTGTTTTATAATGCTTCTTGTAAAGCTCCCACATTCTATTACGTCTTGTCTTTTAAAGACAGAGGAAGAGAAATTCACTCTCATTCCTTAGCATAAGGATCCTTGTTTTAGGTACTGCATTCACACAAAAGCTTACAACCTAAACAGAAGAAAAAAGAATGAATCCAAAGGTCTTAACAGATAACAGGAAGGTAGCAAGCCATATGCTCATTTTTGCACTTTCTAGAGGAAGAGGAGGGTTGTCAGGTGTTAACAAGAGAAAATAGGAAGTAAAAATGTAGGGAAATAGTATCCTGAAGTGAAACAAAGTGAAAGGGATTGAGTTTGATAAGGGGACCAGAAAGGCAGTGGAGCTGAGGGAAGAATGTTCAGACAATAACAAACCAAGAAAGTCCAGCCTTAGATGCAGAATGTTGCCTGTCAAGAGGTTCCCATATTGTCAAGCAGCACATCTCTAGCTATACTTGCTCTAGAGCTTGTCTTTACAGCTATAAGTCAGGAGAAGAAGATGCAGAGGAATGGAGAGATAGTAGTTAGATGTATTTTGACAAGAGCCCCTGTGTGAAAATGGGTTTATGTGTCTCGCTAACACAGTTTGAGAAGTGGTAAGAGTAGGGCTGGCACCATCAAAGCTGTGTTCCACACTGATATGTCTCGTGTTGTATGTCAGGCTATTCACAAAATTAATGCATTCTGCAGACTGGAAGAAGATGATAATCATATTTTTCTCCTGCTCCAGCAGTACAGTGTTTGGGAGTCTTAGCTTGACTGTATTCACCATGTTGTGAACACCATATCATCTTTAAAACATGCTCCATCCATGCACCTTTAAAGCCCTCTAGCTCAGTAGCTAGAAAATTGCAGTATATTTTCAGTTACTGACTTGTTCACTGAGTATTAAAGTGAGGTGTTCAGAAGGGTTAAATCACAACCTTTCATTATAATCTAAGTTCTCTCTTTGTTTCTTCGTTTTTTCTTCCCTCATCCCCTCCCCGACATAATTGGGGCACATTAGTTTCACTGTCTCAGTTCATTAGGTCATTTCTGAAAATCGAAAAAATCATAGTTTGTGTTTATTGGTGTCTTTTTATTTGTAGGAAATCATTTGCAATGAAACTACTTCTAAATTTCCTACTGTGTAGATGACTCTAGATCTGCCTGCTTATACTTTGGAAGAACTGCTAGAAATAATAGCTCTGAGTTAGGGAATGATGTTGCCTGAGGACTCTAGCCCTGATAATTAAAAATGCCAGTCCCTCACAGTGTTGTAAACACTCAATTCTCATGGGCTGCAGAGGGCTCTCAGTTCTTTGTAACATCAGGACTTAATTGTGAAGTGATGGAATAAGCTTTTGGAGCAAGCACAAGGCAAAATTTGTTTCTGTTACAGTATTAAAAACCAATGCAACTACATATGAACAGAATCTATGAGATATCCATAGGTAATTCCTTTTCAGTGAACTACGCTGATGTTCTCTAGCCTATGGTGTTTATAACAACTCAAAACTGGTCTATTTCTATGTATACCTGGCAGTAAATAAAAAGAATATGAAATTGAAAATTTAAGATGACCTGTGAAGAAAAGTATTTATAGTTTGTTTGAGATATAATTTTATTGAATCTTTATATGGCCTTTACAAAGGAACAAAAAATCTGGGTTATCTCTAAATGAGGAATAATATAGTGAGTTATATGTTGTAAGATTACTGCTATAGGGAAAATCTGGTCATTTCATCTTTCACAGCCTCTTTACCCCAGCATCACTTCACACTTTTCTTTCTTCATCAGTACCCCTCATCCCTTTTCTTGTCAATGATATCTCTTTTCTCATTTCTCCAAATTACTGTTTCAAATGTCAGCCTAACTTATGGGAATAGTAAGCCAATTTAGTCTATTTTTAATGATCTCTTTGAGTCTGGAGCAGCTTTTTTTTTTTTTCTTTTTTTTTGCCAATGTCACCTCTTTTTCAAAGATGTTCCTTGAGAAAACATGTAAGAGGCTGTGAGATGCGATCTTGAGTAGTAAGCATTTAGCTGGGACTTGCAACTGTAGGAGCTGAACGTTTTCTGAAGTTTAAATTTGTAGATTACATTTTGCAAAATGTTTACTTTGTATTCTAAAGTCAGTTGTTGATTTACTTTGAGAATTGGCTGTAGGAAATAACAGTTCCACTGTAAGTTTTCTAATAATTTAGAAATCTTATAATCCAGTTTTGTTACTGGATGATTAGTTGCATGTGCTCTAGCCTGATGGAAACTATCACACTGAAAAATTTTATGAAAAAAAAAGTAAATGGAGAATCGTGCCATTACCACTTAAAATTCAATTTCTTGACTCTGATGGTTTAAAAACATTTAAATTATGCCAAATGTTTAAAAAGTTGAGATCCGTAACATTTTTAATACATTGGAACAAAGATTTTTGAAGGAAAATGTGCATATTCATTTGTGTATTGTAATTAATTTCAAATGGAAAATTCCAGTGGTCACAGCATCTTTCAGACTGGATCTTCTCAAAGTGTTGAAGCTGTTTTTTGTGCAATACCATGAGGTAAGTTTGACAGTAGGAAATTCAGTTCTTGTTTGAATCACCCACTGAGTAGGTGATTATTAGAAAGGTATGTGTGACAGGTATTGAGATGGGCAATTTCCTGACATGTCAGTGAATTTCTTGCAAGACCTGGGAAACTGTTCTGGCCAGAGACTGAATTTATGCCTATGGCTTAGCATTAGGAAGGTTCAGAAATTAAAATTAAATTACCAAGGAAAAATACAGCAGTAAGCAACTCTTTCATGAAATGTATTTAAGTATATGCAGGACAAAAAAGTACTCAATCTCAGACCTGTGATGGGAAAGCTGATGTAACTACAAGGGACTTAAATCAAGTTAGAACTGCAGAAGGTTTTGAAGAACAAAATGTATCTGCAGAATGTAATGCTTCATCTTTGCCACAACAGAGCTAAAGTGCTACCACAGAATCTAGCAAATGTTTAGGGGGGTTATATAAAGCAGGAACGGGAGAAGACTGACAAGTGCTAAGGAGTATTCAGGTCAGACAAAGACATCTGCCAAAGACATCAGTCATATGAGATAAGGAAAATTACAATTGAACTCGGGGAGGGACAGGTGCTGTTCACAGAGGAATATCCTGGAAAGCTAATGGTATGTCAGAACAAAATTAAATAAGACCAAAAAATTAAATAAAAAACAAATATACATATTTGTGCACAGCTCAGAATTGTAAGAAGTAACTTGGTTGCTTGGACATATTGGTAATAAGACTTCTGAAAACTTGAGAAATGACAGCAAAATGTTTAAAAATGTGACTTTCACTCTTTGAAATAGACTGTCATCAAATGGTTGAGTAGTGTTACACCTAAATTATTCTCTATTCTCCAAGAACATATGATTTCTTAATATATGGACATGCCTATGAATATGGGCTTTATCACACAGATTGGCACATTTATAACATTACCAGCATCCTAACTAAGATATTTTGCATGACAAAATGAAGATCAATATGATATTAACTGCCTAAACACCAGAGGAGGAGTGACTTTGGGTGCATTTCTAAACTCCAAAGAATAAAACACACTATTTTTCTAATATGTGAGACTTAGTTCAATTGGAAATAACAGCTGAGATGACAGATGTGACACTGATATAATTAAGCCTGATTTATTAAACGCTATGGAGTTGGAAACACAATATTGGAAGCTACGTTGGACAGTAACCTATAAATCTCCATAGCAATCAGCAGAAGAGAAATAATATAGCATGGAAGAAATTGGAAGATATAATGCCATCACTTTATTAACTCTGTGCTCTTGTTGAGGCCATTTATGTATAAACTAGAAGAGGCCATTAAATACACTTTGAAAACAGTTAGAATCATAAGGCAATTTTAATTTGAGGAATAAGATGAAGTACTGAGTTTCAGAAAAGAAAAATACACATTGGAATTATACAAGTAGTAAATATTAATATGAATAATAATTTTGCTTCTTAATAAGAAGCTAAATCAGAGGCTTCTTACTTTCTAAAGATTCTATCAGAAAGGGACATTGGTTCAAAATTGAAAGCCCACAATTAAAACTGATGAAAGGAAATGCATTTAAACATAAAATACTTAATTAACCTGTGGCATTTGTGTAGACAGTGCAAACACTCTCAGTACATTAAGTGGGAAACAACAAACAAGAAAATAATCAGAGACTTAAGCCCTCAGATATCAGCATGTTTGCCTACCTTGGGAAAAATCACGTCTGTGGACAAGTCATTTTTAAAAATGCTGCTAATGAATTTTGTTCTTTACTTTCTCTCATGAACTGAGAGAAGGTTGTGGTATGCTGCTGAAGCCAGCAGTGGGTTATCTGTTTTAAAGAAAAGGTGAAAAATCAGATTCTGTTACCACCCTGCAAGAGGTGCAGTGCAGTAAATGCTTTGACTTGTCAGATGATATTTAAAATTTCAAATGTTATAAGTAAAATATTTTAAAGCCTTTATAAATTCAGTAAGGAGAGAGATCCTATGCTTTCACAGCATCTCATTTTCTTAAGAATAGAAAATAAATTGCTGTCTCAAAGTAAAAGACAGTAAAAATAGGCAATTGTTAGTTCATATCTATTTACAGCATTTGTGTATATGGATGAGGGATGGAATTAAACAAAGTCCTCTATAAGTTTTACGATTTCTGTTGGAAGTGTACCATCATGAAAAAAAAAGCAAGTGATGGGCCTGAACTCATCACTAAATCTGAGCATTCTTTCAGGTTCTGAGGTTGCATCTCCTGTTAAGGATGGCTTGCTGAGCTGGGATGGTTGAAGCATACCGATAAGAGGAAGGAAGGTGATGTGATTAGTATCTTATCTGTTTGTCCTTGAATTCCACACTCCTATGACCTCATCTGAGTTCCTACTGTCTGGGGAAATGTGTGCTGGGGGAAAGGCAGAAGGGATTAGAGCACTGGTCCATAAGGAAGTCAGCTCATTTCAAATATGAGGACACTATACCTACTCTGTTTTTTGTGCCCTGTGATGAATTATCTGGTAATGTCTTCAAATTATTTGCATATTACTTAATGACATTTATAGATAAGAATGCTTTTTTAATGATTTTTTTAAAAATCCAAACCAGATTGCATAAAAATATGTTGTTTTAACAACTGCTCTTTCAGACTTGGTTCACACTCTTCACATTTATTTGAGAGGTTACACATAATGCACTTTAAAATCATACCATTGTAGGTCATCATTTGGTTTTATCAGAAGACTGGAAGAATGGGAGCCTGTGCCAGCCTTACATACTGGGGACTGTCAAGTACCACAGACTTGAGTCTTAGAACGCCTAAAGAGAGTTGTGATACCGGCACAGAGAACCTTGTTGACAAGGGTTGTTCTGAAGGTGTTAGAGTCTACTACAGCAGTTCATAGAAAACAGTCCTTCATAATGGGCTAATGGCTGTTCCAAAACCATTAGCCTCATGAGACTTCTGTTATTTTGTGGGAGGCATTAGCAGAAGTCTGCTGAGTGTGGAAATGGAACATATTTTCAAAACATCTGTTGACACTATCCATGTTAATTGCATTTCAAAATTGTCATGTTTTTCAACATAGGACATCTGTAGTGGTAGGCAATATCTGTAAAGTGCAAACAAAAGTGGAATTAAATGTACAATAAATAGATGAGGACAAATAACATTTTTCAATACAGAAACAAAAAAAAAGGAGTATCTCCTTTATCTGCTATCCCCTTCTCAAGAAATATGCTTTCTCTGTTCAACAGCCTAGCACCAGACAAATGAATGGGTTACAAGATCCAAGCATTACTGGGACTGTAATAGCTTTCTAGTCATGTAAGACAAGTTGTTACCCATGTCCTAACTTCTACGCTCTTATGTACTTGACCTCTGGTAAGTGCGTTTAATTTATACTGCTAAAGTTTTCCATACATGGAGTGAGACAGTTTTGATGCTTAGTCTGGGTCATAGAATTACCAAGTTTGGAGAAGACCTCCAAGATCATCTAGTCCAACCATCCACCCACCACCACTATTTCCCCACTAAACCATATCCGTTAGTACAATATTTAAACTTTTCTTAAGCAATGGTGATTCAACCACCTCCCTGGGCAGCCTGTTTCAGTTACTGACCACACTTTCAAAGGAGAAATTTTCCTAATATCAAACCTGAATCCCCCGTGGTACAACTTGAGGCCATTCCCTCTAGTCCTATTCCTAGCTACATGGGAGAAGAGGCTGACCACAACTTGTTGTTGTAGAGATAAGGTCACTCCTGAGCCTTCTTTTCTCCAGACTAAATAATCTCAGTTCCCTCAGCTGAATCTCATAAGAATTGTGCTCTAGATTGCTCACCAGTTTTGTTGCTTCTCTTTGGACTAGCTCCAGGGCCTCGATGTCTTTCTTGTAGTGTGGGGCCCAAAACTGAGCACAGTACTTGAGGTGCGACCTCATCAGAGCTGAGTACAGGGGAATGATCACCCCCCTGCTCCTGCTGGCAAAATTATTTCTGACACAAGTCAGGATACCATTGACTTTCTTGGCTATCTGGATCTCTATTATCTCATGTGCTAATCACTGGGGTGATAAAGTTACTTAGTAGGATATTAAAAAAAAATAAATAAAAAAAAAAGAGGGGTGTTTTAAGGTTTTTTAAGCTAACCATGGTCTGGAGCTACTGTGTAGGCTTCAGTAAACAAGTATACATTGTAAACAAATATATTCCTGTGACATGAGAGCTCTCATTTGCAGTATCTCTATGGATTTTGCATTCTAGATAGTGGCTTAAACACCACCATTCTGAATGGAAGTACTCTGTGCCCCTTCTATTGAAGCTGGGCTCTTTCATCTGATGTGAATGTTTCAAACCAACAGCCACCACGTAAGAGACTTTTCACATAACTCAGAGCAATCTGAATGCATTACGTTTGGTCAGAGTATGGCTGGAAATCTAGGCTCCTCTGAAGTCTCAGACATTAGCACATCTTTCTAAGTTGTTAATAAGAGGTGACTTATCTAGGCAGCCAGCTCAGAAAGGAGAAGAATGCCTCTGAGTTTCCTCAGTAATGCATCTGTAATTACTGAAGAGACTTTTCCCTGAAACCTAAGTGGATTAGATAGGGTTTTATCAATTACTTACTTGATCTTGGTAAGTTAAATTTCATCTATGGTATATTTCAGATTTGATGGAAATCTACCCAGTGTGTTCCATCAAAAATCTACTTTCTATCACATACTGCCTCAGGAAAGATGCAAGAAAAACAAGCTGTGTAGACCTCTTTTGGAGGCCTAAGGAAAACAGTGTCTTCATATATCAGGCCTGGAACTTTGGCTCTGCCTGTTTTTCTAGGAAGTGGAGGAACAGTGGATGAGGCAGAAGGGCTAGAGTGTGATGAAGGCTGAGCTACAGAGAATTGTGTTTATTGATATTGCTGACACAAACAATCCCTGCTGTGGTAAAGTCTCTTTTGCCAACTAATAGTACTACTGCCTGTTGGATTGCCTCTTGTCTTTTTGCAGCTGTGGCATGTAACTTGGGTTTCCAGGGTTCTGCTGTCAACAAAGTAGATAGGGATGTTATGTCTGTTTTTGTTGTTCCTGCTAGTCTTTCTATCTCCAAAAAAATATCAACCTGACTTTTATCTAAAGCAAGCCTACCTTCAACATAGAAAAAAATTTACTGAGCTGAAAATGGAAATATGTCCAGAATGTGATTATTTTGGATGACAATGCTTACTCTTTAAAGGTATGCCTAGGAACATAGAGCAGTTTGGAAAAAATGCTGAAGCTGTTGCTTTATGTTAATTATGTTTGTGCACTTTCTGTTTTCATGTGTGTGTTCTGATCAGCTCATAATTGGAAAAAAAAAGGAAATAACACATTTTGCTCCAAACCTTCACAAGTTCTGTTTTGAAAAACATTCAAAACATAGCATTTCATCTTTTTTACTTTGAAAGAACTTTTGCTTAGGATTTTATCTTCACATCTCAAAGAAATGTATTTAAATTCTAATTGATATCTTTTCTTACATATTTTTGTGAACAAGTATGATTAATGGAGACAACTGAAAAATCACTTCAGAAAATATTTCAAAATTATGCTTCCTTATATCAATTTGAAAAAGGAATTTGAAATCTTGCTATAGTTTCCAGGTGGCAAATGTATCTTGCTTTCCTCCTGACACTGTTGTGCAAAACTAAGTGAAAAACCACTAAAGTTTGGCATGGTGATTTAAATATTTAAGCCACTTCAGATGAAACTGCACTCTAATTAAGCAACTTTTCCCTTTCCCTTTCTTCTTCCCTACGACTATCAGTAGCTTATTGCTCTTTTGTAAATGTAACTAGGCCCTGGATGAAGTGGGGAAACAGCAGGAATAGTTTAACAGGAGCTTTTAACAGGGTGAGTTTTACTACTTCTTGAGAAATGCAGGTGTGTTGATTCAGGTATGATATGAATAGCTGATACAAGAGATGTTTCTCATCTGAAGTACTTACACACCTGCCAATGTTCTGTTAGCTGGTATTATAAGGAAGCCTTGCAAAGATTAGTCAAAGTTTAAGAACACTTACATTTAAGTTAGGTAGAGAGCATAACCATAGAGTGAGTATTTTGCTGTTACTACCACAGAAAAACATTTATAGTCAAGATCTGTTCTATTATTTGCAGTTAGGATCATCCTTGAAAATATATTTGTTAGCGTAACTTTGTGCTGTGCTATATGTCAGGTTTATTGATGCTGAAGAAAATGCCCTTGGTCTAGCATTTGTTCAAATTTCTCTACGGATCAAATTGGTTTGGAACCTCATATTCCAGTTTTGACATAAATTTATCTGCAGACATTATAAAAATTATCCTAAACTTACAGTTCCCAGGAGTTTTTTTTTTGTGCTTCAGCCCATTCTACAGAAAATATTTGTCTATGAAGCATAATTTACTGGGTATAGGAAAAACTTCCATGCATCTTTCACTGTGTTGTGCTGTTCATTGATAGTGTGAAGATAGTGTGAAACATTATTGATTACTACAGGGTATTTTGGTAGAGTACTCTGCAAGGATTGAAGTTTACAGATTTATCGTAGTATCATATCATGCAGTACATTTTTCTTGTCATAATGTCTACTAATCATTTATTACTTAGAAGACAAACATTAGTTTATGAGTGTGAAACAGGATAATTCCTTAGAAAAATACACATAAATCTTTCTATGAAAGACACTAGCTGTTGGTAAAAAAGGGATTTCTTTTCATGTATTCTGGTGAAATGACGTATATCAAGGACTACTGAGGTTGAAAAATCAACTCTTCTGTCTAGTTGGAAATACCAGGTTGTGGCATGTTCTTCAGAAAACCCGTTTTTGTAATGTGTTTCAGTAAGTTGCAGTGCAACATACTAATGCAATTAATTGGTCTTCAGTTTGGGATTTATATAAATTTCATTGAGATGGGAAAATAAGACATGTTCAAAGAAAGAGAAATCATTCAACATTTGAAATAGACTTTACCAATATTAAAATGCTGTTTAGATTCGAAATTTTCAGAAGTGCCTTCATGCTCATTTGAGTGGCTACAAAAACCATCCCTGATCTTGAGATCTTGTTAAAATTAATGATATTCAATTTTAAAATTTGCATTACTAACCATTTTTTTTCCCACACATCACCCTTGTTCTTCAATGAAGAAATCATACTGTGTTCAGTGTAGGAAGACAAAACATGCTTTCTTAGCTCTACCAGAAACCTACTGGAAGGAACGAGACAATTTTGAAGAATGTCATTGGAGAAATAGATTTCTCAGTGCTCTGGTCCAAAACCGTGTTACACAAATTGAGTATCTTTAAATGTGCATTTTTTTCCACATCTAATGCCACACTGAGACTTTTTTCTTATACAGTCAGGAATGAATTAAATTTGATCAGAGAAAAAGATGTATAAGCAACTGAAGAAGAGAATGGAATCCAAAATGCCTCGTATGCATGAGAATATCTGTATGTTCTTATCTCTACTGCCCACCACAATAATGAAGCAAATCAACCTCAAGTACTGGAGATCTTATAATATGTTCTCTATAAATAGTGATCTATGGATAAAGTGTTAAAGCAATTTTATACATGCTGTAATGAGGAATTTTCCCATTGTAACATTTGATATGTTTGAAACTGACTTTTGTAATGATATGCTCAAAGAGACCACAGCTCTATCATGCAGATATATATATATCCTGTCTGTAACTGAAATAGTAAAACCTGCCATCCAGTATTTTAAGGAATTAGCATGAAGTGTTTTGAGGTTTCAGCATATTATTACTGGAGAACTATTTTTATCTTCAGAAGTTTTTCTTTAAAGCTTGTTAAAAAGAAATCCTCTTTTCTTTCATGTCTAAAAATAAGTAGAGGTAAACTAAAATTTTCAGAATGTCGTGGTGATGACAGAAATCCTCATGAAGCCCATGTTATAAGAAGTTTCAGACTTGATGTAATTTTTGGATGCAGAGATTGCTATGAATTTTGAATATGAGAGATGCTCCGGGCTTTTCTACCTCTCCTTCCTCCACACAAATAGTAGTGTTTTTTTCTTTATAAGGTGAAATTGTTGTGCTTTGTCCAAGGGGCTTTGCTCTGACAATTACTATTATAAAGATGGCCCAGTTATTTTCATTCCCTCAGCAGGCATAGAGCGTTTGAATAACAGGAAAAAGCATGTGGCTTTGCTGCATGTAGTGCTTAGGGAACGGTGAAGAGAAAGCTCATGCAGAGATGGAAGTGAGGGTCATGTGTACTTAGAGTGGTTCTCTTAAGGTCTCCGTTTATCACTGAAGAGGGAATGAAGGCTTTGGGGACTGGGAGAAAATGTGGTAAATGCAGATCTACCAGTTAACCTCCTGACAGTGAGTGAGTATATAGGGAGCAGTTGCTATGCAGGATTTAATCATAAGCCTCCAGAAGAGAGTAGTAGGCATGTTGAAAGCAGGATGAAATTTCAGAAGAATTCAGTCTAACACAGGTGGCTGGAAATGATTATAAAAAGAGCATCATCTGACATGTTTGCCTGGCTTCTTCTGTGAATTACTGAATCAATAGATAACGATGTGTCTCTACATGCCGTTTAACAGCCTTTCTGATAAGGATTTGACAGTGTATCAGAAATAAGCTGATCTATAAAATCATAATATATAACATGCATGCTTGTGTCAAACACATTGTGTCAGGAAAGTCAAGATGGGAATTTATGAAAGGCAAGAAATTTTGGCAAATCTCAGGTTGCGGTAGTCTACACAATTATAAATATCATAAAGTGTATGTATATAAAACACTGATAAAAATTTGCTTTAAAAATATCTAGATATTGTGACAATTATATAGAATGAGTGTATGCAGGATGCTGGTTATTAATGGAGTATATATATGGGTTATATACATCATGGTAATTAGGAAAACGAGGGACATTCTGAGAGTCTGCAGATTTTTGCACACACAGTTGTGGTTAATCATTGTTTTTTATTAAGCATCAGATACTGGATTCTAGGTAATAACTGTGTTCTTAAAGAAGTCAGTAACTCCATGACTAAACCTTAGATACAGAAACACCCTCCTGCTCTGACAAACTTGGAAGAAAACTTTTCTAAGTGTTAAACAACTGTTATATGGACAAAAACTCTCCTTGATCACTCAGGAGTAATAGGTGCCTAGAGTGCAGATAAGGTTTCTAGAAACTAAAATTTTGGGTTTTTATTTCTTCCTAGTGAAACATAAGAGGAAAAAAGGAGATGACTAGAAGGTAAAAAAACAAAAAAACAAAAAAACAAAACCAACCAAACAACAACAACAAAACACAAAAAAACACAGGTCAAGAAGAATTAGAACTTGTCATAGAAGCTTATCAAAATCAGGAATCAGCAACTGATGAAGAATGTTTTGAAGTCAGATATGAAAATCAGCCCATTAATTAAGTTAAAATTTGTTTGGCATACCGGATATGGACTATGTACTGATATAGAACTCCAGTTTCCAATATTGTTACTATTTTTTTTAGTATAGATCAAAGAGATAATGAAAAGAAGAAAGTTTGAAGTTTCTTGAATATTCCTTATTTTCTCATTAAAAAAGTGACTGAGGAAAAAAGAGGGCTGTGTTAGACCTAGGTTTGGAAAACTTTCTCAAATTATTGCATTTAAAGGAACTCAGCTGCTACTGCTTGAGGAATTCTGAAATCTAAAGGAATACCATAAAGCATGTTTTAGCATCATTTTTCAAATGATTTTTTGTGAAGCTGATTGATCAGGAAGAATTTTTAGCTTCTGCTCCATGACACCTTTCATGATGCTACTGAACATAGTACCAGAAAAACATAGTGAATTACCTAGCCGTTTTTGAAACCTATACCTCTTGTTTGGTGTCAGCTATTTGTTTTATCTTAGAGCTCATTCAAATATAGGAGAAGAGGAAGGGATTGCATATCTCATCAGAGAATCTGAAGATATTGGCATATAAAGTGGAGTCAGAAATAACACAGATCGCCAAAGCAATTTGACAATTAATATTTTTTTATACATAACTTCATATGAAGATTTAAAATTTACATCTGTGCATAGAAGATGAATAAGCGTTTTCACAGTGGGTTTTTTTAAGCATTACATTCTCTCTTTGCAGAAGAAAGAACTACAGTTTTTTAAATCACAGTTGCATGGCAAGTCCTGCAAGTATAAATATATCTAGTATTCATGATGAGAGGGATAAATACTAAGGTGATAAAATGTCTGAGGTACTTGGAAATAAATTACATTTAGTTTCCTGAACCAATAACCTCTGCAGTAATACAAAAAGTAAAAGAAACTAATTTCACTAAATATTTGTACTGTGAAGATTGCTTGTGAAGTGTTTTTAATAAACATAATGCAAAACAGGAAGGCATACTACAATGTCTCCTGAAATGTTCTTTTGCTGTTAAGGAATAAGCAGACGTAAAGAGGGAGAAGCAGAACAGGAATGTTTCATAGAAAATACTTATTTTGGTGTAAGTTTTCTGTACAGATAATGCCTTAAGCAGAAAAGCAAGATACTGTGCAGGAAGGGGATGGAGAGGTAGTAGAAGTTTAAGTCTTATTCTGGAATTAGGTTTGATTTGATGTTTGGAATGTCAGAAATAAGTCTATGATTTGCAAAATTGTAAAATCTATACCATTAATGGGCAGTAATAGGAAAAGAAGTCAAACAGATGATTCTCCTCTCAGATGCACATCAAAATAATTTAATTTACATTTTGTTTTTTTTTTCTTTCTCATTTAAACTGCTGAGAGCAACAGAAAAGCCAGGCCCAGAAGTGGGCCATTAGGACACCATTTTTAGATTTAGTTCCAGCTCACATGTCTGCATGTGAGCTGGGAGTCTCCACACACAGTATAATCATCAGGGCTTGCTTAATTCAGTTGCTTAAGCATGACTACCTGGTGCCAGCTGAAAAGCAGATGGCCATGGCTGAAAGATGTTGGTTCAGAAGGGCTTGGGTTTCCTAGTTTTCTTATATTACATTTACACTTGCATTGAATTTACAGTTATGCACCTAGAAGCAAAAAGTATCAATTTTGTGCAACCTGAATTGAGCACAAAGTGTTTATGGTTACTGAAGCCCAAATAGGCATTGAGCTGATCAGCTAGAAGTCTGGGTTCTACTGCCTATATTCACTAGCTTTCCAGGGACAACAGAAGCAACCTGGGCATCTAGTGTGCATGCGCACTTCTCAGCTGAGTCCTACCCTGGAACTGTGCTCAGTTCTTTCGCCCACCTAGTGTTGTGCTATCAGTACTGGTCCCCTTCTAGGGGGCAACTGGATTTCAGGCTACTGTCCCAGTGGGAGTAAATACTTATTTTTAGGTAAATTAATATAGTTTTATCTTCCAAGGGCAGAACAAGTGCCATAAAACACCCTAAAAATGTTCTGTGATAGGGAAATATATAATTCCACCCTTTGCCCTGTTCCAGAACAGTCAGGTTATTAGGATGCTCTGCTTCAGGTGTTTTTTTTTCGTTTTTGTTTTTGTTTTTTTTTTTTTAGATTAAACAAACTTTCAGAGGCATTTTTAAATAAAGAAAATTAATAACATAATAAAAGTATTTTGTCAAGGCACAGGTGTAAATCCACTGGAAAAGGAATCTGAAGACAATCCCAATAACGGGATTCAAATTCAGAGGTACAGAACCTGAATAGCACAGTTCAGCCAGAATTAGCTCTAGAGCTGGATTTGGATTAGGAGCATTCACCAGCTGCAGAGGATTCAGAATTTGAATTATAGGATCATAGAATCATCTAGATTGGAAAAAACTCTCATCATCCAGTCCAACCTGACTACTGAGTCCCATTACTAAGCTGTGTCCCTTAATGTCACCTCCCTTTACACAACTTGAGATCTGTTATTGTGTCCTACCACTGGCCACCTGAGAAAGGAATTCAACACCCTCCTTGCTGCTGCCTTCCTTCGGGGAGATTTAGAGAGCAACAAGGTCTCCCCTCAGCCTCCTTTTCTCCAGATTAAACAGCCTCAATTCTCTCAGTCACTCTTCATAATTTTTTTTTTTTTTTAAATGATGGAAACAGGGAGAAAGCAGCAGTTCTTATGGGATTTTCTATTCTCCTATACTTAAATTTTGAAAAAAAGATGGTTTCATTTTAATGAGATCTAAAAGAGAAGGAAAACTAACGCTTGGCTTAGGAATCTAGAGTGGGTTCAGATCTACAAAATAAAAGTTATTCACCCTGAAGTGCACTGGGCTGAAGGCACATTTAGAATTCCTAACTCTATATCATTTCAGAAACAATCAGTATGTGAAAGTGTATTTTATAACAATAACAGAGAATGCTAGATTTATTACAATGATTTTGCTGATGCTGAGGTTGTGTCTTATGATTATGTCATCATTGTGTTTAGCAGTCAGACTTTGATGTTTGTGTGCTATAAATAGAGCTTGAAGTTGTGTTTTAATGCCTTAAAATGAGGTCTCATCATTATTCTGTACTCAGTAATATTTTCTGCCTTACTCTAGATCATCAAAGTTCCAAGATATATTCTGAAATAAATATTAATACCGCATTGTCTATAATAATAACAGCAATAAAAAACAAAAATAGATAGTTAAAACCCTGCATGTATTAAAAACCACAGTATGACATTTGCAAAGAACTTTCTTCTGACATCAAGATACAGTATTTTAATTCTATCAGGCATAAGAAATGTGCAAAGTACATCCTCTTATCTCTTACTGCTAACAGAAATGGCAGTACTCAAAGATTTCAGAAGGTGATTGTAGGATATCAAATATGTAAATTAAAAGGTGGAAGACAGGCCAAGTTGAAAACTCTTTGGAGGTTTCTGCTGTTACTAAGTAACTTTTAAATAAAACTGAGAGAATGAAAACCTGTGCTTTCTATGGACATAAATCCAATTTTTTTTTTTCTCATGGCAAGTTTCTTTTAGTAGGTGGTTTAGTTCAAGGAGAACTGAAATAGTCTGTGAATTATGTTGTAGCTATTATGGCTATTTATTTATATGATAAAATGGCCGCATTATTCTGCCAGTAAATCACAGCATTTTAGAAGGAATAGAGAAGTCCTTGGAAAAGTGAATATATTTACAAAAAGAATATTTTTCCCACTCTCTACAATAATCCATGGGTTTATTAATGGTCTTTTCTATAAAGTATAAAGATTCTGTAGTATTGATTATTTGCATGATTAAAACAAAGGAAAATCCTAAATATCAACAATTTTAGTGCAAATGGCTTCATTAACATGCAGCACAGAACATACGCCTACGTTGTTGATACCATTTTTCCTGTTTATTCCATGGCAACTACACAAACTGGCAGCACTTAACATGATTATGTCAAGATCTCACACAAGTTAGCTCACAGCCAAGGGCTGACATGTAGAGTCAATATGCCAGGGCTAATTATGTTGATGTCACAAAGTTACCTTTCTTTGTGCATGATAAATGTTTCACGTAGATTAAAGCATGTTTGTATACTGTGAGTTTTACACTAAAGATTGCACCAAAAGGTCAGCAGTCTTTGATGCAATTTAATTACAGTATTTTTGATTATGCGTGCCTTGTAATCAGAGGCTCTGATCAAAGTCAAGTGTGGGATTTGGAAAAAAATATGCATTATGACTTTTAATCATCCTTTCTGCTCAATTATTATGTCTGGGAGCACTAGTAGGGTCTGAATGTTAACCTTGGAAATGAATGCTTTGACTATACCCATTGTACTTTGTTTTCATTTCTTCACAAATTGAAGATATTAGCATATTCTTTTCTGTGAGATTTTGTGTAGCCCATGACTTGTACATGTAAGGAAGAACAGAAAAAGCTTTTTATATTTTGCAGCAATAAAAACTGTTCAGTGCCTCCAGTTCTTCTGTCTGATTTTATAGCATTCCCTTACTGCTAATGGAAGGCATGTTGCTTATTCTGTAGTATGTAACCTGCTCGCTCTTCTTTTACCTTCCTTAATATTTTTCAAATGAGCACAATTACTTGTTACTTCAAGTGTATGGCTTAGATTCTGGGAAAAAAATGGATATGAACACACTGGAGGATAAATTCCTGCTCTCTTTTATCTGTTTTTCTTCAGCTTTCCTTAATATTGTACAGCTTTTTGGCTTACCTTACCAGAGGGACCATATCTGGACAAGAAAATCCATAACCTTTTCATCCTCTATTACCAGAGTCGTTGCTAGTTTTTGCAAATTATAATGGTGAGGAGAATTTATATGGTAATACATTGAATATTCTACAAGTACCTTTCAACTTTTATTTATCATATTTTCACTCTGAGGTGGAAATACAGTTTTGGTAGGTTTATGTATTGCAAAATGGACTTGTCTCCTTTTTCTTGTTGTCTGTTCCTAGTGTAGTTACAATGCACTTTTCTTCTGGGAAAAGATCCATGAAAGATTGGTGATATGCATGCTGACCATATTTGGTGTTTGTATGTATTTTATATGTGGTGGAAAGGGGTGCACCCGACTAACTGTCAGTTGGTGTCCATACCTTGAATATATGCAAGATATGTGTTATTCTGGAAATAGAAACTGCTGTTTAGCCACTGTAAGTTTATTAATTCACAAGGTATTTTTTTCCCTTTACACAACTTAGAGACAAACTTTTTATCCTGTTTGGATAGAAAAATATGTAGCCCAGCCGAATTCTTTAATCCCTCTTTCCTTCCCACTTCCCTTCAGTATACATTTCTTTAGTAATGACAATTTGTGGAGAAACTCTCCAGAGAGATATAAAATCCTGGCATCTGTATTCCTTTTTGGAACCAAACATTCTGAAGAGCTATCCTTGTTGCCTAATGAACCAAAACCTAAAACCTTGGATTTCATTATGGTTATGATTCCTTAACCCACTAGAGTCTCTCATCAGAATGTGGTCACATTAAGTGAAAGAGACGCTCTGCACCACTACATTAGAATTTGCTAAGCTAATGTGTTGTCTGATGTGAGGTGAGATGAAATAAAATTATTTCAGATCTGTTCCTAGTGGACTGTAACATACATCATCAGCTGGAAAAATATGTGAGACAGTTCAGAATTCTTAGTTGTGAAAGTCCAGTTTTGAATGCATGTGTAAAGTACTGAGTCCAGAGAGGCACGGGCTTCTTCTGATTGAAGAAACTAGGTTGCCTGCATTGTAGTTCAGATACATCCAATTCTGCTGTTTTTTGAAAAAAAAAAAAAAAATTGCTGGTGCTTACATTATGCCTGGTGTTTGCATGTTTATCCAAGAGGTGAGAGAGCAAGGAGCCTTTCTTCACATACATGTCCCACTTTACAGACCCTGGGCACAAAAACAGGCTCTAATCAAGAGATCAAGGGACTGTTTCTTGCTGCTGACAATTTGGAGATCAACAGAATGATTTCTTGCTTTTGCAAATAGAAAGATCAGAGCTGAAACGTGCTTTGAGATAGTAAACAATGTGTTTGCCCCAGAGAGCTGTAATAAAAGTCAGAGGGGAAGAAATTTCATGCAATGCAAAGGCTGATGTACTTTGGGAATCTGTTGTCCAGGGAAAATCCAATAAAGATCAGATTAACAAACAGAAAGTCAAAGCTTTGAGTATGCAATTAAGTAACTAAACTCAATGCAGAATTTCTGTATCTGGGGCATGTAAACTTAACTCCTAAGTAGGTATTCAGCTACCTATTTACATAGAAACTATATGATCATGTATTGGTGCTACCTGCATATGTAACTAAAGCTCATTGCTCTGGAGCCTTATTTCATGCAAAGCGAATATGGATTTGGATTTTTATGTGCCAAAACTTAAAATATTCCTCCATGATATATTTTAACAATTCTTTGTAAAGAAAACTTGCAAATTGCATTCTGGATATCAAGATGAACGTTTCAAGATAGTGACTGAAAGGGCATAGCAGAGTGAGATCTTTGCACTCAGTGGCTTTCCTGCTTCAACTGGGAAGGTGATATTTGAGCATCATACACAAATATTAAAATTTTCTATTGAAATCGTCTGTAGCTGTGTATCAGTGAGTTGGTCCTATTGTCCCATGTTAAGCTGTGCATACTATCAGCACAATGGGTAAGATCACAAGACAGAATATGAGAAAAAATGAGGATTAGTGTGGTCTGTGGTATTCAACTATCTCCTTTGGAATGCTGGTTGTCAGAAGTCAGGAAAACATGTTAGACTTCCCTGTCAAGAGTGTTCATGTTGAGCCAGGCATACTATGGGTCACTGAATACTTGAATAGATCTTGAATGTTTCAGCACATTTAATTCCTCAAATGCTGTTTTATACATTTTGCACAAGGTTGATGTGGCTGTGTAGCGAGTTCTCTTTTTTTGCTCACTCTAAGAATTAATTTGACTCTTCCTGTGCCTAAGAAAAGTACTCCTGTTTGGCTTAAGTGCAAAGATTTACAGGAAAAAGAGCAAACTAGAGAAAGAGTAATGATTTGTAGAAAGCTGCAGGAGGTCTGAGTCCCAAATCCAAAAGTAACATTGCTTACAATTACATACATAGTGTTCCCATGCATTTATCCCAGCTATAACCAATAGCTAATAACAAATTATAGAGGCCCAGTGTGATTTACACACAGAGGTTTCTATACAGGGCTTTGTGTGAATAAAAATGACTATTATTTCTTTTTCTATCCAAAGAAAGAAATAAATCGAATTCTTGTGGAGAATATAATTTTCTTCCATTTAGTTTTAAATAGCATTAGCACAGCAATCAGGTTTTGAGGTGAAAGATAAATACTTCTGGACCTGGGTCTGAAAATGTACAAAACATTAGACAATAAAAAGAACAACTCCTTCGCCTTCTTATTTCAAAGGGCTTTAATATTTCGCTGTATAGATGGATAGCTTCACTGACTGTTTTGCTGCTAAGTTGACCTATTCCATTATTTTTAAAGTGTATTAAATGCTTTCTGAATGTATACAAAAAAAAAAAGAGAGAGATTTAAACATTTAAATTTTACCATTATTTTAAATACACATTTGATATCGCAGTACAATCATGCCACTATTGGTGATTGCTTCCAATATTACTGTTCCTTCCACTACAGAAATTTCAGAGCTTATGTAAATATGTAACAGTATGGATAAAACAGTTCAACTTCGTCAGGAGAAAAGTAAATGTAATATCATTAATCCTTAAACTGCACTTTAAATTACACAGGGGGATCAATGTCCTGTAATTATGAAAGGCAGCAGTAACACAGTGACTAAGACAATCCCAGGTAGTCATCTCCAGCATTCAGAAAAAAGGAACCAAGAAAATAAGGGTAAAAATCCAAGTTTCAGCAGTGGGGGAAATGTCTGCTCCTCTGTAATGCAGAAGGGAGAAGGCTGAGAGGCAAGATGGGGAGAGCAGTGAAAGGTCTCTGCAAATGCATGGGTGTAGGGAAGGTGGGTTACAGGGACAGGGGATAGAGAGGTCTGAGTCAGGGTCAAGATGAAATCATGGCTCTGGTTCATGAAGAGTTTATCTTGTATCTTTCTCACGTTATGTTGGAGCACATATATGGCACCTCGTATGTCAAGTGGCTTTAATTATGCTTTTAAAAGGGTGTGATTAGAAATAAACCAAGCAAGGTTAAACCTTTGGGCTGCTGCTCACGTTTCCCTGGTCTCTCACTGGATAGATTCCTCTAACTGCAGTGAGAATGTGCCTGAGTAAAACAATGAATCAGAGTCTTTGGTTATAGCTTTAATTATGGAACTGAGCTGCAGGAGAAATCAATGTCACATTCACTTAAATTTGCAGTATTGGAGCATGTTATTGGCCTTTCTAAACCAGGGCCTGCCTTTTTTAGCTGTGTAGATCTGAGGCAATCTTGTTGATTTTTTTCACTGTTTCCTTATAGGTTGATTGCTACAGTTCCAAGTAACTGCAAGATGTGGCAGCAGCTACTGCTGTTATTGATAAATGGTGCAGCCAATTCAACTAGGACATACTGAGGTGCCTTTGAGGTAGACAAATAAGAGGATTTAAAGGCAAAGCCCTGGATAGAGTGATGTATGAAGTGCTCAGTCTGCCTGGTTGTGAATTGGCTGGTTGTGTTTGGCTGATAGCTGTGCTATAATGCATTCACAGCAATGAGCTACTGAAGGCAGCACTGTGTACCTGTGAAAGGTCTGGGTACATGAAGTGTAACTGCACCCCTTCTCAAGCAGATATTTCACCTGCTTCCTTCCCATTTGGGGAAAGGATGATCTTCTCTCAGTTTGTTAGGGGCCAGCTCGCTTCCAGTGATGCGCTGCTTTTGTTTGGTCTACCCTTCTTGCCTCTATCTCTTTGCTCATATGGAGACATGGGTTTGCTGCCTTTACTCTTTCTCCTACAAGTGAGGCCAAATTTGAGGAAGGCACTTTCTTATCTGTGTACCAGCAGAGAGTCAGTAGATGTATCATGCCATCTCATTAGGATTCTTCCTTAAACTTTCAGACTTAGTTATGGGCTCTTGCCCATAACTGCCTTTTTCCTTTTCTGTCACTTACAAGTAGACAGTCTTTTCCTCTGTTTTTATGGTTTTGGATCTGAGAGGAAAAAATCAATAAAACATTCAAATAAAACCACAGTGAAAAACAAAGAAAGAAGCACACACAGAGCCCAAGGATGTATGCTCTTTTGGTGGTAATATTCTGGAAAAGCTTTTATATTTCTGAGCAAGAGAGAATGATTGCTTTTGAAGGTATATTCAAGGATACACACAAAAAATGCTTTGTGAATATCAGTGGATGAATACTTACTTTTATGGTAGTCGATGATGGGAAAAAACTTGACACAAACAACATTTCAGCTTACATGGGTTATGAAAATGCAATGTAGTATAAAAACACACTGTCACTATCTGATTCAGAAGATAAGTGGAAAGGAAGCAACTAGCCGCTTTGAAAAGGCAAACATTAAGATTAAAGATTAGAAAAAGACTATGGCGTTTTGCTAGAATGCCCAACAGCTAGTTTGCTTGCACTCAGTAAAGCGAAGCCTTTTGCTGATTTTGTCTCATTGTTTTTAACTGATGTTTTGAAGAATGTATCTGCAATAAAGATATAGGGGAAATAACCTGTACCGAGATGACAGGGGATATGATTAGATCATGAGAAATCCAGATCCCTCAGCTGAGAGACGATATTGAGAACAGACTAAGATGCAACTAGACAGGTTGTGAAGAGATTAAGGTTTGCATGACACAAAGCTGTGAGCTAGTTGCACAGCATGATACAGGCTTCAAAACCAGACTTTTCTCTTCCTTTCAGGAACCTTCACTGATCCCAAAGGGAAAAAACTGATGAGAATTTAGGCAGGGTGCTTTGCAAATATATTAGATTGTGGCTGACAGGTGCAGAGCGGAGCACTCATGACGTTGTGCAACCAGGTGGGTTGCAGAAAATGAAGGGTACCTACAAACAATGGGCTGCCTACAAACCATAAACACTCAGGATACAATCTTTTACAAGTAGAAATTGATGTAGCTCATACATGGGTTTATAGGCAGTTTATCTCAGAGGCATGACAAAATGTTCTCAATCCTCCCCTTTTGTACATAGAACATAAATATTCTGTCAAGCTTCTGGGATGGTGGTATTCACCATAAGCCATGAGAAAGTGTACCAAAGTATTTGCTGTCAGTCTCCGTATTGTCCTGATTTTAAACATTATCTAATAGTTCCCTGTTTCATTACTTACAATTGCAGTACATGGGTGATTTATATAAAAGATTAAAAATAATAAGCCATATTCTTTCTTTGCAGAACAAAAAGGGATCTATAATCTATAATCTATATTTTGTATCTCAGCTTTACTTGACTAAAATTTCAATCAACATAAAATTTCTGCAGAAGCAGTTTAAAGGAGACCTGGGCTTTTTATTTACTTGTTTCTCAAGTGGTAAAGATGTTTTCAGCCCCCTAACATCCTGAGTTTCCATCAATATCTAAGTCTTATATAAATTATTTGACTAATAATAGTAAATTTATTTTATTCAGTTTAATTAAACATACTTCAGATAGCGAAAACTAATAGATTATCAGATGATACGTTTATAATCATGACATTCTCCTCTCTCTGTAAATGTTAGGTCATATTGCATTTTGAACGTAGGATCCTTTGTTATATTTAGTTGTCATGACTTCTCACTGTCATCTCCAGATGTCTTAATAATTGGAAATAGAGTAGGGATTTCACATCGTTTCTACAGAGGACACAGATGAAAGGATCAAGGCTGAAGGGATAACACATGAAAAGAAGCAGAAGGAATTATTACTGCCAAGTCCAACAAGCATTCAGAACAGGGTGTCAGAATGGATTGACTTCAATAAAAAAAATTGCCCCAGTAACAACTGAGAAAAATGCATGAGTCAGGACCTTGAGAATTGGACTACTGTTTGATATTTCTGCAATATCTTTGCATGTCAGTCAGCATTAGTGACTGTCTGGGAAGCTGACCTAGCTGAAATAATTTGGCTGTTAAGTATTGGCAATGGTCTGATTAGCCTTGTTTTAAAGGAGCATTTGTGGTGTAGATTGCTGTCTTTATCCCTACTTGTTGATTTGCATGTTCTACCTACTCACACTTGTTGCAATCCATTTTGAAGTTTTCTTTGAATAAAAATACTTTGTGGTAGTGTTTCCTTTCCTACTGGCTCTTCAGCATCTTCACTCATAATTTGTTTAATGATAAATGGAAAACATCAGTAGTACTTTACATAGCCTGTATGTATATTTTTGTAGGACTAACAGTGTGTTTAGGCTTCTACTGTAACTGAAAGAATCTGAAATAATTGAAAATTCACTCCTAAGGATTATGTTTTCTTAACCCAAGTTAATTTCTTACAAGCTGAACACTATAAGCAGGCAGTAGATGGTATGGAAAAATTTGTTTTTCATTGGTGTCAATATATAACTATAGGGTCTCTTTTCTAGTGCAGTTGTATTCTGAGAAGAGACAATGTAAAAGTATTTCTTTCATAAACAAGCTCCCACTCTGTGTGAGCTACAGATTTATTTATTATAATGATATTAAAAGAAGGAAATCTTTCCCAGTGGCAAAAGAGAAGATATGGAATAGAGTGAGTAATACATAATTGCCTGATGTTGAGTTTTCCCTAATGATGAATCAAGCTTGATAAGATGTCTGCAGTGGACTAGGTTTCTGAAACTCAGCTGAGAAGGATTTGAACCCTTTTCTCAGCACTGCCATTCCTTCTCCATACATCAGAGGTCATGTAGGGTCTTGGCTTCCTGACCTGCTCTGTCTTGAGCTTTGGGCCCAATGTGCTGAGAAGTAACTGTGTCTCCCTATTATCTGACTTTACAGCAGCATTTTTGACCTTTTCTGCCTTACACACAGCTGTTCTGGGGAGTCAGCATCCACCTTTGCCTTGATCATTAGCCTTAAATAATTGAATAATCTGTCTGGATTGCAGGAGCTCTTGTGCCATCCTTCCGGCAAAGAGCCCTGTCTAGAGAAAAAGACTGTGACTGAAGTGCTGATGTTCACAGCCGTGGTGCTGAGGGGTTGGGAGTGGTGAGAAGAGTTCCAACAGGAGAAGGCTTTAACTTTGGCCTCCAAGATCAAGAACGGCTACTGGAATTCAGAACAACTTTTGTTGTCACATCTTATTTTTTCGTGGCGCTCACTTTGACGACTTAAGATGCTGCTATGAAACAGAGCAATGTGAATAAACCCCAAATAAATGCATTAGCTGGGGAAGCTGGAGCACTGCTGCCAAAGATCATTGCTGTTGAACTTTGAAGAAAACCAGGAAATATAGTGCCCAGTCACCTAGTAATTTAACTCTGATTCATAGTACATCTGTCAGGAGTTGATTGCTGCTGCTGACAGAAATTGAAAAAAAAAAAAAAATCACCTTCTTGTGAATCCAGCCATAAGTGCTGTACCCTTCCTTGCAGCAAACCTAATTACAGGAGACACAGTGTACGGGCAGATAATTATGCAGACCATAGAATGATGTGTGCACCTTTGTTTTTATTCTCACACCAAGTGGTCAGTTCACAGATGCAAAAAGTCTTTTCAGAATTAGTTATAATGTGTTTCTTTTCCTTTTCTGAACATTGTAATTCATTTTTGTTTTAATTACTGCTATTTGAACTATTAGCAGATGAAAATTAGGCAATGATATAAAACATAAAGGAACTAAGTGCCCATATACAAACTTGTGTCATAGAGAATATCTCTCAGTTATGTCAGCTGTATGTATCACAGTCTATTTCACCACTGAAAAATATTTTCTGGACAATTGATAGATGTGGAAAGAAGAGAACAGCTAGAATATTTGACAACATGCAAAGGAAGACATTTTGCTGGGAGAAGGCATTACAATAGGAAATATTAAAGTGGTGGAAAGTTGGTACAGGAGTGGAACAGCAAAGGGACTAGTACGGATAGGATGGTATTTCAAAGGAGAAGGTGCTCATCCATCTCCAGAGATACAGGCTTACAGGAAAGACTCCAGAACAGAGGGATCTCCAACCATAGATCCTTCCACAGTGGCAGCCAGCACTTAAATGAGGTCTAAGAGAGGTGCAGTCAGGCTCCACCCCTTCTACACACACAGATGAATTGCCTTCACCTGTGCTCCCTGGGCTGACCCTGTCCTTTCCCCAAGTGCTCAATCAGTGGTTCAGACCGTGACTCAACAGTTACCATACAGATGGTTTAGGGAAAGGAGCGTAAATTGTACCTAAAATGATCAATATTACATATGCTTTCAGACTTTCATATGGTTAGGTTCAATGCATAACAGTGAGGTACATGTATCTAGATTATAGTAAACTTTATATAGAAACTCTGCTTCAAAAATGTCAGGTTTTTTTTAAAGTACTTTGACAGGCTCCTCCACATCCTTTTTTTACAGTAATGCTATATTTTTCTGCTGATAGTGTAACACATGTGCTGAGTTTTTTCAGCTCTTTGACATAGTTTGAAAAAATGCTTCATGGTCTCCTCCGTTTTTTTCCTTTAGCCATCTAAATTTGTATCCCTCATTTTCAGTAGTACTCCTTAATCATTTCTTTCTGGAGGCAGTGATGGGAGTTGAGTGTTCTACAAAATCCCTGGATCAAGGCTTCAAATGGAACAGGGACAGTTGTTTTCCACTTGTTGCATCCATACAGGTTTTAGCAGAAATGTTACCTTTTCAAATCCTTACTTTCTGATTAATTGTCAGATACTACTTTGGTTTAGCAGACACAGAAGGTAAGCTCTCCCTAAGGCTGCAACTTTGGGTGTAATTCATGGAGATGAAGTTTCAGCAGATCTCTATAGCTTCTTTGTAGTTTGTGTCTTTAACAGTTTTTTTTCTGCTTGTCTGGCCTGTTGAGAAAAACAGTCTGGATTTGGGCATGACTAAAATGTCCTTTCTTTGTCTTTGAAAGCTCAGGCAAAATCTGAGGTATGTGTTCTGGGTAAATCAGTATGAGAGTACTAAGAAGGAGCAAGTGGGTTAGACTACATTTTCCTGGTTTTCCCAGCCTTTCACAATACTTTAAACCAAGTGAGGATGGACCCATGTTTCCTAGGCTTGCTTTATAGAGATGCTTTAGCAAAGAAGGGACACTAAAGTACTCAGCTTTCAGCATCTTATCTTTCTCTTCCCTGATAAATCTACCACTGTTATGAAAGTCAGACACCTACTTTCAAGATGCTATTCTGGGGCAACATACTTTCTCGCAGCAGGCTAAGTCTTTCATGTTTGCAACCTGCCAAACGTAGATGAGGGATTTGAAAATGGAATCAGAAGTAAATGTGTTTTCATTGATATTTATGTTGCAGATCTAGGGGGAAGAAAGAAGGTGGAAAAAAAAAAGAAATGAAAGATAAATATGCTTTTTAACAGTCATTGCTTTTATATTGCAGGAAGTGAAGATGTGACTTTCAGTTTTTAAAATCTAAAACTTGAATAACTTGCTTGAGTTATATGCAGTGGATGAGACAAATGCAGGCTGGAGCAGCACCAAGAGAGCTGACGCATTTACAGAAAAGGGAGATTCAGAGAACGTTTTTCTGCATGGTGAGCTTTACATATACATATAGCTGAAATTCATCCTTCAGAAACTCTGACTGGTGGTTAAGGATGATAACTGAATGGACTCAAAACAAACAAACAAACAAAAAACTAGAAAGAGAATGTATTTGTGTGGAAAGCTCTGTTTCTGACAAGTGGCTCTCTGTCCCTCAGGAAAAGAGAGTGCAAGTGCTGTCTTCCACAAGAGCCCTGCACAAAGGGGCTGGAGGACAAGGAAGGGAAGAGCTCAGGTTCCACATGAACCCTGCTCCCTGCCTGAGCAAGCAGCCCCAGAGAAAAGAGGGGGTGGTGAGGCAGCTCCCAGTGGGCAACCCAGGGCTCTGGGAGCTTGGCCACTTCTCTGAGTCCCCACGGCTGGCCACCCTATGTGGGAAACCTGTCTGAAGTGTGGCCACTCAGCCATTCCACGTGATCTTGTTCTTTCTGAGTTTACCTATTCATTTTATCTGCATCTCCAGTAGAGGTTATCCTCTCACTGCTTGAACTTGGGAAGCAAGAGAGGGTCTGCACACCTCTCCCCTCCAGAACTCTCTAGGTAGTTTACCTAACCCCACAATACGTGCCTTATGTCACCAACCCATTTGCTGCAGATCTATTTGTTAGTGGGGAGAGACAGCCCTCGCTTGATCTGCAAAAGCATTCACTGCTGCTCAGATAAGCAAATTGCATTTCAGATGAACTTGATACATGAGATGATGACAGTTTAGGAAATGTAAAATTGAAATATGAATGGGTTATATGCTACTGTGTATGTGGGGGAGGGAAACATGATAACTGAGCAGTTTAAATAGCAGGGTTCCCCTCTGTTTCTTTTCTTCCTGGTACTTGTGGAAAATTACGGGCTTAGTACTCAGACTCCAGCGCACATTTTACCACCTTGTTTCATAAGTCTGAATACAGCATTTAGTGGGAGGACAGCCTGTAATTATGCTGTAAGTTATCAAACAAACTGCAGATGTATAAATGTGAGGGTAGGCTTAACTATTTTGTTTTGAAAGGGAACTTTAGTATTAAACAAATATGTACTTATTGGAAATGGCAGTTGAAAGCCTGCATTGTGAGCCTGACTTAATAAATCTAATCTTTCTATAAAGCTTCTTATATTATGGAGAAATAATAAGGTATCTCAACTAACTTAAATATTTCCTTTCATCTTAGAAAGAGGAACCCACTTCTAAAAGTAATTAATCATTTGATTTAAAGCATCTTGTGTACATGATCAGATTTTTAATATTACCTGCACAGATGCAGTTTCTTGCACAATAACCAGGTATGTGCCTGCACAGTAGTTTAGTTTAGTACATTAAATGTTTGTGTGTATTTAGAGAAAGAAAAAGTAATGTTTTCTTGCATTTATTTTTGGAAATCCTCCCTGTAAAATAAGGCTTTGACAAACAGAGCTAGATATGAAGCAACCTCCTCCAAAAATTGCAACTGAATCTAGGACAAATATTTAATATTTTTCAAGAGCTATGGTTTTTGTTACTTCACTTTTTACCATTTTCTGTTTTCCCCTTTTCACAGACAGAACAAAAATGTACATATAGCACATGAATATCTACATGAAATGTGCTATTTTTTAAAAATAATTCTGATTCATCCAAAAGGATGAACTACATTGAGCATCATTTTTTAGTCCACTTTAACACAATAGATTTGGATCATTCGTAAAGACATCAGATGAGCATATGGATAATGACCACACCTGAAAGCTGATATCAGCTACTCTCACCTTTTCAGTTTTCCTGTTTTTTGCTGCAATGTATGAACAGGATGCCAGTACGGGTACTGTACAAGGAAAAGTGCTACGAAGATAAATGTGTCAGTTATCTTGCTAAACAATTTAACAGGGTGTGAATGAATGCATAGGCAAATATGATCTTTTCTGATTACCCAAATAATGATAGTTAAAAAGTCCAAATACTTACAATTCATTTGTTATGGAGAAAAATGAACTTATTTTCAACAGGGACAAACTGGAATCAACATGAACTATCCTGAGTTTGTGATTTGGCTTTGAAACCCAGGTCATAACTCTTAGAGTGGAATTGTTTATTGTCAGCTATGCATATCTAAGTGGCAAGTAAGTAGAGAAAAGAGTGAAGTTTTAAAGAAGCAAGGTATAATTCATAGTCCTGAGGAACAGAACAAAGAATCAAGGGTGTATTAGGGAAATGAGTCTTGCGGTATACATGGCTCACATAGGAAAGAGTATCCAGAGACCAGGGGTGGTGGCAGATGAAGGCAAGGAATTCGTTCTCAACTCATACTAGAGGTATTTTTGGTATTTGCTTTCTGTTGTAGTTTGATCTTTCATCTGAGTATGTCAGCTTGCCTGCTGTGTAACTAGTATCCAGAGCTTGCATAGTCCATAATGCTATGTATATTTCATGCTGGATCATGCACTTTATGCACTTTCTAATACATAAGGCATGTAAGTTGTCATTACAGCTATCTGTGATTTTTTTTTTTTTTCTGCTAAGTTTAATGCCAGATGGTGTTTTCATGTTTTGATGAATCCATCCTTCAAGAATATTCATTCTACAGGAATTAATGGGACTCCAGTTTCTTGATGGAATATTTCTCATGCTATTAAAGGACCAAGATAAACCAGGATCAAATGCTGTTGTTTTCTGTTTGTATTACATAACAGATTTACAAATCTCTCCTAGTAGAGTACCGTTGGCTGACTTAATTCATCATTTACAAAAGCAAAGAAGTAAGAACCAACCAGAACAGCAATGAGTTATAGGATTGCTCTACTCTCAGACTAAAAAGTAGCTCTGTAAAGAAGACTTTTCTCTGGCTGAGACTAAGTGACTACACTCAAGAGGTTGGGTGACTGCTTTATTCATGCTGATTTCAGCATTTTAATAATAATTTCAGCGTAATTTAATAGACAAACCTGACGGCTCCACTAGTTAGATGAAGTTTCACCTTCAGTATCTGTAGCTATTTGGGAGCACATCAGATCTGCCAACAACACCAGGAGAACTTGCCTATGATGGTCTCACTGCCTTCTTGAAGGCCTTTCAAAATTCCTCTTTCCAGTGCAAGAGCAGTAGAGAGCATACTTGGAGGTGTGGTATAATGTGTGCAGCAGCAATCTCTTCACAAAAGTTCTGACTCTGGGGCAACATATGAGCCAGACTCTTAGGTCCCAGGCTGAATGGCAGAAATATTTTCATTTGAAAAACTGTACCATGTTAGTTTTGCATTTAATTATGTTAGGTTTTATGTAAGTTAAGTTAGATTTTATGTAAGCTAATAATTAAGCTCCAACAGGTTTTGAACAGTCCTGGAGATCCAGTCCTGATCCCGTGTGATCAGAAGTCATTTAAGTCACCTGATAAATAGGCAGGCTTGACACGTGTATTCAACTACAATTACCAGTTAATGGATTTATATTCAAAGTGTGCAGCAAGTATTGTTATGTTGGATTTGAGGTAGTCTTAGAGTGCTATGATGGTTCAAGTGATAGCTGCTAGATTATGAAGTTTTTGTAGCCTTTAGATCAATGTGATATACTTAATTAAATTTTTTTTGTGATCAACTCGGAGGTAGATATTACATGTATGGATTCCTGTGAGTGGGTAAAGTCTGCTGTGTGTGAAAATGTGCTTGAAAATTGGAACATCTTTTTAAATGTGCTATTGCTAAAAAGATTTTCTGTGCATTAATATTTCTATTTTGTATGATCATTGGTCCTAGTGTTAATTGCTGTTTAAAGCGTGGCACAAGATATCTTTTATTCTAAGTTACCTTCTGATTGGAACACCTGGCTTGGTTTAGGAGGAAAAATGTTTATAACTTTTAAATACAGAGTATAAAATCAGATATACTACAAACATTTATGGTGAACAGCATTTTAATAACTTTTCACTTTCCATGTGCTAAAGAGAGACTATCCCTTAAAATTGTTTCCTCTTTAATGGCAGACACAATATAATTTGTAAGAAGTTAAAAGCACTTCTGTACAAGTAATTTCACTAATAATGTGCATTTATAGTGCTTTTATGTTTTTATTTATATGGATTTGGAGAAAATAGGAGCACAAATCAGAGACTGAAGAGTATTGCAATCAGGAATCCATCAGTGACACTCTAGATGGATCAGGATGTCTCTGAATGTACAATAACACTCCTTTAACATGTATTCCTATCTACGTAGCTACCAAGACAAAAAAAAAAGTCATTTAAAATCTATGAATCTCCTAATGGAAGAACTAAATTGTGTTTATATCTTTAACATCATTTTCAGTGATCACAAACACATTTCCCATGTGGCCAACATTCAGTATGAAACTTCTTATAGTAAAATTCATCCATGCATGCCAAAAATCTCTACGAGAAGTAGGCCAATAACATGTAGGTGTGATCACAGCCACCAACAGGGACACTACTGCCAGCATAATTAAAAAAAAAGAACTTGATGTACATATCAATTTTATCTCTTAGAGACTGAGAGGACGGGAAAAAGAGAGGTGGCTATTTGAATCCAGAATTTTTGAAATCTAGTTCAGCATTAAGAGACAATATTTACTGTTGCTGTGTGGTACAACATGTGCAGATAGTAGGGAAGAGAGTTGTAGGTGTGAGTTTAGTGGCATCTGTACTTTGCAGCGTCCAACCTGCTATTGTTCTGGAAGAGGCAGAGGAAGCCAATATTGCAGAAATAATAATTGGAGACTGCCTCTAAGGGCCAAGAGAAGGTCGAATTTCACTCTGAGGTCTGTAGGGCACAGTAACCAGTGTACTGAAAACTGCTAGTGATGCACCAAATAAGCATTTTTTTTAAATTTTTTTTTAAGTCAAAAGTATATGGGGAAAAGAAAAAGATGTCAGTCACTGTGATGACTCGGCAGCTGCCCAAAAACCAGTAACTGGAAATGTGTGGATCAGCAGTTGAGAGAAGTTTGTGAAATGAAGTTTTATTGGCTCTCCAGAAAAATTCATCTTACTGAAAAAAGTTTTCTTGTTTACTTGCCTTGAGAAAGTCAGTACTTCATCTTAATCAGATAAAAAATAATTGACACCCACCCCCCACCCCATTTTCCATATCTGAATAGCAATGTCTTTGAAAATCATAATGTCCCTTGGATATACTACTGCTCCTGTTATAACTGCGTGCTAGAAGCAGCTTTCCAGTCTGTATGGTTTGCTTCCTCCTCAAACACACAATATCCTTCCTGAGTGGGAGATTATGTAGTCAACAGTCCTCTTTTTGAATTAACTCCATGTAAATTTGCAACACTTTTAGTTCCTTCAGGTGCCAGAGATCACCAGATCCTAGTTCAAAGTGGTTATACCATCTGTATGTACAGAACCTAGAAGGAGCTTCTGGCAGTTTTATGAAAATCCACTAGAAGAAACCTAAAATTACCCTGAGTTTTGGGGATTACACAAAATGAATTTGTAAATTATGAAACTCTTGTGGTTCAAAAGAATTTAGGTTGAGATCTGGGCAAGAAACTGGCAGAAACTGTAGATACTGGAAAACTAACTAACCTACTGTTGTGTCCAGTATATATTTTTTCTTCTGCACAACTGCATTAGATTTAAAGCTTGTAAACAGCTCACCATTGGAAACCGTTTGAACTCAGAGTAAACGTATGTTTCTATTTATAAATCATCCAATAGAAAGCTGTCCTATGCTTATCTTTCCTTGATATCCTAAAGTAATTAATTAAAGCGTAAACTCTATCTTCTGAAAAATCCTCTGATACTGGTTGTGAGCTTATTGCATTTACTGATTAGACAATTTTGATTGATTTAGAATTTAGCATTCTCTGTATGTTTTTGCCATTACAGCTTTGGTTCATGATGACAAACAAACACAAAAACTGGAAGCAAAATGATTTAAAAATTCCAAAGAAAATGAATATATATGTTCTTTGTCTGCATACAACCAAATGGTTCTACAAGAACTGGGACAAATTCATTTTAACCTTTTTAAAATTCTGGAGAGGGTCTTTGCAGAACTGGGAAAAAAACGTATTGTGCTATGGCTCAGCCTCTGTACATCTAAAGTTTTGAATTTTCTGTGGGTATAGGAAGGCCACAGTATTTTAAATTCTCAATTGCATGCTAATTCTTGAACTGTCCTTGGTTTTTCTCCTTCAACTTTGATATAATTTATGAGAATTTCAGTGAGAATTGATTTTCTAATTCCTTTAGATCTTTTTATAAGTCCACCTTGTGCATAACATTTTACATATCTGCATGTTCTGTAGGTCCAATTATGCAGGATCCTTTCAAACTTTATGAAACCCATATGATCTGCAGCACCATTCTAGAAATCATCAGCACCTTGTCACATTAGGCCTTTGTGATCTGATAGGCAAGTTGTGTTTTTAAAGAAAAGTACCTCATAAAAACAAACACATTTGATCTTTTCAACTATTTTTAGTTTATGCCAATCTTTTGTAGCCCTGAGCAACACAGGAAAAATGCCAGCCTTGGCAATCTTTTCAGACACTCTAATATGCCAAGTTCTGGCAGCAGCACATTTTTGATCAGAATTGTTTTCCATTCTCAGTAAACGGCTTCAAATGCTGGTATGCCTGTTATGGATAAGACATCCATGGAGACCACAATGATTGCAATCAAAAAGTAGTGGAGAAAATAGAAAGAGTTAGTGTCATTTCTGATTCTCACTATCCTCTTCATCATGACAGTAAATTAATACAGCTCAGCTTCTTCTCTGGTAAGCCTTTTCCATGAGAGCAAGGTTTTAGAATTCCAGTGCTTAACATTCAGAGTGAAATATTCCACAGTGTTACAAATGTAGTGGAAGTCTAGTATGAAATGCAAAAAGGTATGTCTGTGCAATGTCCTGATAAGAATGTACACGCAGAGAGGAGTCAGAGAATTTGAAATGATGATTCTCACAGGAATTTTAACATAGTTCCCTTTTACCTTACAGAGAATTTTCTAACACTTCCTTTGGCAGATATTTTCAAGCTTACATGCAGCGTGGATGTTGCGTTTGCCATGGAAATCATAATTTTGAATTGCTTTACTTTTTGGAGAGTGTGAATTTCTTAAGCTAATGTAATAAAAATATTCTTTTAGGGCGCTTTACTTCCTTTAAACTAATTGCACCCACGGTTGCCATACAGTGTACTTGTAAGGTCAGACCACAAGTGCTGTAAAGACAATGAATTGTTGTGCTTATGTTACAGATAGGGTACAATTTCTATGTACTAAGTACGTAATGCAATACTCTTACTGTTGATGTCACAGAACTGGGTTCATACCTGAAGTTGTGACTTCCTTGTACCTTAAACATACTTGTAGTTCTGTTGCCTTTGGGCATTAAATCAGATTTGTTGTTATAATACAACCCGTATTGACTTATGCTACAAAATATGTTTTCATGTGTTAATTAATTTTTTCTTATCCATTACTTCTAAAGTCAGTCAAGTATGAACTCTTCCCCTTTGACTACGTATATACACCATTTGAAGCTTGCCAGATAACTTTTTGGACTAAGCACTATGCAAAAAAATGACAAGGACATTTTCTTTAAAGCACAAATGGCAGTTTTTCATGAAAATAGCCACATTTTACTTTATTCATCATGAAAGGTGGTGAATCTGAACTGAGCACAAAAATGAATAAAATCAGTTCAGATGATATTTTTGCTTTAGAAAAACAAAAAAGAACTCAAAATAGGATTTGGCACAAAATTGTCTCTATGCTTATATTTGCTCATCTGTTTGCTATAAAAAATGACCTTTTCAATGTTTTCTCCTTGGGAGGAGGCTCTTATCTCCTGTCTCATTTCCAAAGGAGATTAGAGCATTAATACTAATGCATCCTTCCCCTCAGAGAAGCCAACATCAGGACAATTTTTTTCTTTCACTGATCAGTACGGTGGTACCATGGACCAGCTGGACAAAGGGAGAATCAAATATAGTGTTAGCTCCTCAGGATAGATATCTCAGTGAAGAAATGGAAAGAAATGCAGGCTGTGGAGCCCTCACTAATGTACTTCACAGTACAGATTCCCAGTAGAAGTTTTTATTGGATGCTCTTGTTTTTCACAGGGTCTGCCCTACTACAGTATGAATGGATAATCAGGTGATATTCTGCTTTAATAAGCTAGCTTCTCTTTCTCTAAAGAAGAATGCCTCAATCTTATACAAATCATACACGATGGAAGAATGGTACAACTGAAGTAATAAAATAGCAGGACAAGACAATGTGGGACTCTTCTTTTTAGTCTAATATGAAGCCAAAAAGAGATAATGAAATATTAGTATACTATATAATACTTTTGCTAATGCTTATGAATATCACACATAGGCAAGGCAGGCTGTTGTTGTACTCAAATGCTCTGCTAAGGGAGGGTGAGGGAATAGTTTTTTGGTTTTTATTTTTTTATTTTTTAATTTTAGTTTGCTTGTAATTTTTGATGCATTCTCAGATATTACTGATTGTTAAGTGATAAATAATGTCACAAGACTTAAAGTTGAAACTGTTATACTTGTATACTTAACACCTATTCTGGAAAATGAATACCTGAGTAACTTATTGAAAAAACTTGAAATGTATTGCATGAAGTGTTTTTTTTTCTTGACTTTATAGTTAGGATTGGAATAATCTGGCATTTCTTAAATTTGCTTTTAAGGTACAGGTGTGACTCTTACAGTCATAATCCTTTATCAGATATATCAACTTCAAAAATTCTGCTTGACCTTAAAGAGTGATTTAGGGATTGATTTATATTCTGGATATGCTTTTCTTCTTAGATATACAAAATTAGGGAAATAGAAAAATCTTGCAATGGAGTTTTCTTAGCAAAACTTTGCCATAAATAAAAATAGCTCATAAAAGAGATGTATGCTTTCACTTTCTGAAGCTTCTTGTTTATAAAATACTTTTGAAGTAAACTAATGGTGAACAGAAGTAAAAGTAAGTTTTGGCTACCTCAATGCAAAGCATAATGAAATAGGCTTTATGGAGAAATCTTCTGTGGTATTTCAGAGTGGGGATCTGGTAGCATGCATGAGACTTTCCCTTACAGACTAGAAAGCATTAGCATAGCTCCTGTTTAACTTCTATTTTGTCATATCAGGTCTGCACTAATCTTTGAACCTGAACTCTCCAATGTCTACTTTTTGTACATTGAAAAGTTATGAGGAAATAGTGCAACAGAAAGAAAAAATATTTGGTCTTTATGATCCAAGGTGTTCCATCTCACTAGATAAAGTATTTTAATTGCTTTAGTGACACTGAAGTAATAAGGTAATGTCATTCTTCTCTGAAAAATTTAAGATTAACTCCTGATGTGTCATTTTGGACATTAGATATTAAGCCTATGTATTTCTGCTGATAGTTACTGCTGCGTATCATCTGCTCTTGGGGTCTTTACTCGTTTTATTCTAGTATTGAAACAGCTCTGTTTGTGGTCTTTCAGTTATGGTGTGGTGTATTCTGCTGTATAAAGCAGTTGTCAATGCAAATCTTAAGATGTCCAGCCTGTATGATTTTTTGTCAAAGCTAGAGGTACACCTGGCCCATAGAGAGTGACCAAAAGCAGTTGCACAGAAAAAAATCTAAAACATGACGAGATACTTCTCCACAGTACATCTTCGTTTTCCAAACAATTTAGAGTTAACAGAGGATTACAGATAAGACTTATGATAGAGGTAGGACAAGTGACGTGAATGAATCTTACTCACAGGTGATGGAGATGATGAACAATTGATCAAAAAGTCTGACTCAAGAAAAAATCACTTGCATTGCATGGGATTTGAGATGATGAAAATTTTGAATTTATCACTCATTTTCACCTTTGTTACATATTAAAAATAGTCTAATAAGGAAGAGTTTTAAAAAAAATTTCTAAAAAAAAAAGGATCAATCATTTTATATTTTATAAGTAAGTAATTTCAAAAGATACAGCACACCAAAATCAATTCCTTATCTTTCTTTCCATTTGTTGTTTCTTTAAGATATCAAACAAATTCCTGTTTAGTAACCCACGTTGATCATAGCACTACAGTTGGCACACTGTCATTCTGCCAACACAATGAACAATTAGGAGAAATCTGGAAAATAGAAATTTCAACTGCTGGCTTGGCTAGAAAAAAAGCCTCCTCTCTGGCAAGTTCCAAGTGTTGCGGACTGCTTTACTGACTAAAATTGACACCTTTACTGTGTAATACTGCATTTAAATATTAAGGCCCATCTTTACCAAATTTCTCATCTGCGATAATACTGCCAGGTACTAAAATGTGTGCTCATAAAGTATTTGGAAAATGAGATTTTGAAAATATTGGCACCTAAAAGGATCTCTGTTGATGAGTATGTTTGGAGGATTAATTTACCTGCTCATGAAAAAGGAGCCAAACAAATGAGAAGCAAGGAAATATTTGGGAATAGAGAAAGCACAAAATGTTCTCTAGTTAATTTCAATATTCTGCCTTTTAATCACTAGGATAATTAAAGCAAGGAAAACATGTTTTGCGTTCTTTTGCAAGATAAAGTGTTTGTTTTGGAAGATGCTGATGTTTTGCACAAATGAGAAAATAACATCTTATCTGCCCTGAAAACTTTCATTGACACTGGCTTGTTAGTGATCAAGTGGGAGTGTGCATGTGTGCAGGCATTCACTAATTTTGAATATTTTATTTCAGTTACTCCCTGTCTTAACTCCAGCAGTAGTTTCCATATTAAAACCTTGGGATTTTGCCATCTGCAACAAAATATGCAAAGGTCTTATTGCTTGCCACAGCTGTGCTGTGCTCCTCATTTTCCCTCAAGCCTTGCAGTTTCACCTTTAAAACTTGAGTTCATAGCTGTGCTAAGAAGCTGAATGAGTTGTGCTGAGGAAGGGTATTTGACCTCTCATTGTAGTGTTGATGTGTTGTCCATAGAAGCCTAATAGCTTCCAGTGACAGAAAGAGCAAATGTCTAGTTTACACACTCCTCTTGATTGCTCTGGGAGTTGTCACTGCAGGTTTCTAGGATTTTCTCTGAGGCAACTGTATCTGACTGTTGAAACATCAAAAAGTCTTTATGTTCAAACTATTGGCAATCTTTGGCAGAACTATTCAGGGATGGAAAAATGCTTACGTTCCGCAGTCTTCAGAATCACTCAGTTTCTATCTCTTTCTGGACCCTCATTCCTGAAAAGAAAAGCCATATTTGAAATGAAGGAAGCACCCTTATTTGAAGTTTTCTGAACTTTCTTATGAGACCCTCTTGGGCTACCCTGCACGTGTATCATTCTGGATGTTTGGCAGCAGCTCATACCCTTGAGGTTGGGGAAAGACAGTCAATGCAAAATCATTGACTGGTGTGAATATGCATTTGGTCATGGAACATCTGAGCTTCTGCCAGAAATTACAAGCATTTAGTAGTCCCTTGGCTAGTGTAAACACTTTCAGCTACTAATTAGGAGTAGCTTCTCACTTTCCTGCTCTGGGGAGAACAGAATTGCTTGTAAAAGCAGAGCTTCCTCTAAGCTTCTACTTCCCCTTAGTGAAGTACAGCACTAGTGCTGTGTTCAGGTTATATTAGTCTGACTGTTGCAAATGAAAGAGTGGTTTTGCTCTTCCCTCTACCCTTTCAGCTTCTTGTGTTGGAAACAGCGAGTGTGTGACTGTGTGATGACTTACACTGGAAGTCAACCCTCCAAAAAACAATTTTTCCTTTGGGTTAGTAAATTGATGTGACTCTGTATGGCTCCATTTAGTGTTAGAATTGATGAAAATGAAGGAATAACAATCTATGGCCATGGAAAAGGAGTTTGGCTTAAGCCATTTTAAAATGTCACTTTTAGACCTTATGGTCCCTTCTGAATCATTTCTTGGCTCTCAAGGGACACATAACATGCCATTTTAAAGCATAGTCAGGGAAGAAGTGAATGGGACAGGATGAAAGAGATTAATACAAAAGGAGTTCAGAAGACATGAGTCTTATAATGTCTCCTTGAGAATTGCTTGTAGAATTAGTTTGAATTTGAGACTGTCTTGTGGAAACTCACTTCCAGAATCTTCTTAAATTAGTCTGGTGCATAAGTGTTCCTTATTATTTTGCGGGTAATTCTAGTGATGTGGTGGTTCTTGTGCTTCATTACATTCCTCTTTAACCAAATAGTGACTTGTATTAGATAATTACTACAAGGTTTGTTGCTGGTAAAAAGTAACTTCTGTTAGTCTATTTGTGTCCAGGCTGTGCATTCAGGGAACTTTAGTGAAACAGAATGAGCCATTCTATGGCAGAGGATCTTTTTGGAAATAATATTTTTATAACTATGGAGTTTTGGCTTTGTGATTATAGTCATTACTGGAAAGTGCTGAAATGTCTTATCTCTTGCATTCTTCTACAGCGGCTGACTTTGCATAGAACATTTGTCATTTGCTCAGTCCTTATTGCTGTTTGTATTGAAACTAATGATGAATTGCTGTTTCAAAGTGTTCATCAGATTGTGCAGATATTTTCTTTGAGCATATACCCATTTATTCTCAAAGGACTGTCTGGATAGTTTAATTGATCTAATGTAGCACAATGGCATGTGTCAATCTACAAGCAACCCTTTCTTAATATCTCACTCCCGTTCTTTTAATTTGGATTCAGAGAATGCTACATCACAATGAATGAGGAATAACTACCATACCTCCTGATTGTATAGATGATTGAATGATTCACTGTGTCTGTTATGGCCTCAGGATCTTTCACAGAATTAAGAAAGAAGCTTTTTTTTTTTTTTTTTTTTTTTTTTTTTTTTAAATAAGTCCACATTTGCTAAGCAATTCAGGATAATTTCTTGACTGTTTCTTCAGGCACATCTATTTCCATGTCACTGCTCTTGGCCACTGAATTAATGCAAAAGTGTTTTTCAGGTTTTTACCTGTCATATATTTATACTCTATGGCATATTTGTTGTATACATCTTGTTTTGTAGCCTTTTGCTTTACCTCTAATGAATAGAGATCACAGTGATTCTTCTGATAGAAGTTTTTATTCTGTTTCAAGATGTTATAGTGAAATCACTATTTTTTTCAAGCTATTTGTGTAAAACTGATTTTGGAAGGAAATGAGGAAATATATCTTGGTATTGAGTCAGAATGAAGGTATGTATGCTGACCAGGCTCAGTTAACTGGAGGCTATTTTGTGGCTTTCAGAAAATTTGGATCTGTACTAGAGGATTAATCTTGTGGGTAGTAACCAGCTGAGATGGTTGGAACAAAACAAAAATTAATTTTTCTGATATGTGAATGCTATACTCATGAAAACATTCAGAGTAGTAGTTTAAATAGCCTTTTTTTCCCCTCATAGATTCCCTGAATGGACTTATCTCCTGTTGTCTTCTGTCACCTACTGTTTCTTCTATCACATTTCCCCGTCACATAATATGGTCTCTTTAGTTAGAGCTGTGGATGATACAAGGTAGTGTCCTTCCACCTGAGATAAAGGTTCTTGTCTCTAGGTCATTCCCGGATGAATGAGGGAAATGTTGAAACATAATTCTGCTTCAAAGTCTAGTGAAACTATTGGAATTTTTGTCTAATCCCACTACTTTTCATCTTGACTTTACAGTTGGCTGAATAGTCTGAGTTTATAATTTCCTCTAATTTGGTCAAAATTTGTATCCCTAGAAACCACAACAGATTGTCCATTGTCCATTTATGTGGCCATTTCTTTAGTGTTTGTACTTCTATGCTCCAATGGAGATCTTACTGAAGGTTCTCATTCCAATTGTGCTTCTGTCAGTGAAGATGGCCTGCAGCACTATTTTTCTTGGCAGCATTTTGAGTTGTCCATGACTTTGCATCTGAATATAAAGAAGTTCTGTGCAATATATTAGAATCTTTAACTCTTTCTTACAAAAGCAACTACAAAAATCCTGAGTGACAGAACCTTGACAAATATTACACTAAAATGCTCTTAGGCAGAGTGACCTCAAATCCTTAAATCTGATTTAAGAAATATCTGTAGGTGGATTTTATCATCTGAAAATAGTTGCAACTACATTTGATAGCATTTAGCCTGATTACAGTTCCCTATGGTGAAATGTCAGTTACATGTTGCCTTTCTTCCATTTTGGGGTCCGAAGTGTTTTTTTTTGTCGTTGTTGTTTTTTTGTTTGTTTGTTTTTGTTTGTTTTTTGTTTTTGTTTTTTTTCCCCCCTTCTGATCTATCTAGTACCAAAGAATTACGCTGCTTAGGCATATTTTGATAAAATGGTACATCTTAAAAACATCCTTGGCCTTAAATTTCACCAGGTTGGGTATTAGGAAAAAATTATTAGAAAGAGTGATGATACATTGGCACAGGCTACCCATGGAAGTGGTGGAGTCACTGTCCCTGGAAGTATTCAAGAAATGTGCAGATGTGGTACTGGGGTCATGGTCAGTGGGTATGGTGAAGATGGGTTCTCAGTGGACTTTTCCGACCATAATAATTCTATGATTCTATAATCCAAATTTACTGAACACAAAATCTTTCACGGTTAGATAAATATTTAGTAAGCCCAATGGAGAAGGTTACTTTCCTCAGGGGTGGAGCTTCTGCTTAAAAACAGTGAGATAAATGGAGATTGCTGTTACCTAGAATTACTATCTCACTCATTAATGTGGTGAGAGTATGAAAAGGAACTAAAAGTGAGACTTCATCATAATAGTGGGTAAGAACTTTCCTCCTCAGGATATCAACTCTTATGGATGTTGGTCTCTCACTCATTTTCTCCATGTTTTGGAAAGTGACATTTCCATACCTGGTGGCAAGTTACTATCTTTAATCTTCTACATCTTTCAATTCAAACATAGATGAAAAATTTGGATAACAATAATAGGGAAAATACTAAAGAACTGTATGGACATGTTGGCAAGCTGAGAAGAAACTGGGAAGAAAACCAAGAGAAAAACCTGGAAGTAGTTCCACATGTTTGAATTCATCTTTCGTCTCATGCTCAGTCTAAGTAGTCTTAGATCTTAGGGTTATAAAGATAGCATGAGAGTCTTCTAGAATCTTGAATTAAGCAAACTGCATTATTTGTATAGAAACTGATGCCTGTTGCTGTAAAACTTTTACTGTCTGAGCAGACAATATACTGCTAGATCAACGTGACTACGTTTCAATGTACTTTTATTCTACAGATGACAAGCTTCAGTATGCTTCTGAAAAAAAATACAATACAATTCCAAGTGCTTAATGATCACAGTGTTTACTGAAATAACTTTTTTTTTTTTTTTGAGTTCTAGCACTAATAAGTTCTTGAATGAGTTATACAATTTAAGCTACTATATTTTCATTTTAGTATAAGACTAAAAACTCTGATTAACTGGGAACAGAACAGGTATTCTTTAGTAAAATCAGGCTGCATTTTGAGTCCTGCAGTGTGTCCTGGATACTGTGGAATTGTGCTTGTTTTCCTCAGTACTGTTTTTGATTGTGATAGTTTTTTGTTATACTTGCTCATGGCTCATCTGACTTTTCAGAATTGAGTAGGGAGTGATTTTGATACTAGAAATTTAGTAGAATCTCCTTCACAATTGTTTTCCCTTCAATCAAATTCACTACAATGATATTCTCACTTAAGGTGGTTTCCTTGGCTGAGGACAATATCTTGAGGCATCTTCATTCATCTCATCTTTACTAATTGGAGCATAAAGCTGTAGTGCCACAACTTTCCCAAAATAATAACATTTGAAAACAAATGTAATGAAGATAATACATTCCAGGCAGAAACAGGGCAGGAAATGACAACTATGGATGCTACCCAAAATATTTTGATCCTATTAAAACAATTTGTCTCTTGCCCAATCTTCCCTGTCAGTCTAATCCAGACAAGGGATACTCAAAAGTTCCTTGGTGATTGCGATTTGTGATTTTTTATATCTCATGGAGTTCATTTCCATTTATAGTCATATCATAAAATCATGGAATCATAGAATGACCTGGGTTGAAAAGGACCACAATGATCATCTAGTTTCAACCCCACTGCTGTGTGCAGTGTCGCCAACCACTAGACTATTGTTGAAGTAGTCACCACTAATACCTTGCATTTATCAGTAAGTACCATATGATTTTTACAAAATCATGGAATCAAAGAATTCTTTGGTTTGGAGGGTCCTTTAAAGATCACCTAGCCCACCTCCCATGCAACTAATAGGGGCACCCGCAGCTAGATCACGTTGCTCAGAGCTGGTCCAGCTTGAAGAGTAATAATGCATAAACTAAGATTTTGCTTAGAATGATCTCTTGTATGGTATGTGCAGTGTATATATTGCTATGGAAGGTACAGCCTACTCCACCAACCTAGGGTGAAGTAGGCTGTATGTGAGGAGGAGTTAACCTCCTCAGAACATTTTCATATATATATATTTTTAATCTTAAAAAGAGGGAGTAAGTCTCCCAAACACTTGCAAAGCTTTTTTAGTCTGAGGCCTGGGCAATCATACAAGGCATTCAGATACTGGCACACTTTGCATATGTGGGAAAACATTGATATTTTGTAAAGATGAATATTGTATTCAATTGTACTGCAGTGTATAATTGCTAGTATTCTACATTACCTTGTAGCTAAGACGCTTTACAGTGTGCCAAGGATGTTGATTGTATAGTAAAAATCTGTTAGAATCTGTGTTTGACATTATTGCATCTTAACATATGCTAAACACAGTTGCACTAAGTTTTTGTGCATGTATAACTTGTAATGACTTATAATAACTGCAGTCCCCAGTTCTGCGTTCTATTGTAATTGGGCATCAATACCTGAACCATATTTATTCTGTCTGATCTTTTTCCTTGGCTTGGCTTTATTAAAACTATTTTGTGTGATTCCTTAGGATATGTAAAAATAAAAGAGATACACAAATATATACAAGCATAGTATAGTGACACTGCTTATGTATTGATTTTGGCACAACTACACGCCATTTGGGGGAAGGCAAAGGCTAATATTCAACAGATGGCAAAGCCTTAAATTCTATATTAATGACTACAGTTATTTTCATTACTGTCATCTGATGACACACACAATAGCTGAAAAAGACTTGAACTGGGTAATCACAGCAAATATACTCCAGAAGACCAGATGCACTTCAAACAATCACAATAGTGATGGATGTTCAGGCTGAATGCTACTTCTGTCCATATTCTGGGTATATTTACAGCTGAAGACTAGAAGGCACATTGTTTGTTGTCATACACTGGACTAACACTTTGCCTCTTTGCAATAACCATGAAAAAAATTAAAAATTGGCATCTATTGCATATAGGAAATTATTTTATATAGCTGATACAGCTGTATACTGTTATCAAATATAAACAGGTTGCTCTGAAAGAAATGCCTCCACAATAACATTATTTGATAGACCAAATCCTCAGCTACAAAACACTGTTTCTCAACGTAGCCCAAACTAGTACCCATGCATTTTCACAAGTGATGAACAACAACCTGCATGCTACACTTGTAAAAATCTGCATGGCTGTTCAAAACACAGCTTGTTTTTCATGTCACTGTCGCCATTGCTGAAATGCACCACCCACTGTCTCACTCTACTGACATTCACTCTTAAGTCTCCATAAATGTTCAACAATCATTGATGACTGTCAGTGAATGCATTTTTTTCTGCGTAGAGGAATTCTGTTCCACACCTTTACTTCATATATGCTTCCATGTCAGAAGCCATTTTGTCAGGCTGCCTCTCTGCTGCCATCTGTCACACAGCAACAACATGAGATGAAATATGTGTGGGAAAGTTCAACCTCTACTGCCATGCCATCAACATCTGCCTTCGATGTCACGGGCTATCGTAATAAAATAGGAGACATAATTTTCATTGCAACCATTGTATAAATTTAGTTTGTAGATTTTTCATGCGAAAATCAAAATATTTAAAAAGCAGAAAATATTTGCTGGGGAAACACAGAAAAAATTATAAATAGGTTGGATGAGTTTCTTTATGATAAATATCAGTTTAGGGAAAGAAAATTATCAGGAGATTGTATCACAAAATTGTGCAGGGTTTATGGTATTTTGGTCCTTACTGCTTAAGACGCCTACAAACTGTTTGTTATTATCCTTTTAAGGAACTATGATTTCACCATTTAAAGTTTTATTAATGATTTTGATTTTTATGGTTTTTCAAATTTGAAGGCAAAAATTATGATAATCTGTGACAGCACTGGATTTTAGAATATTGGTTTGATCATATCTGAATTTATTTTATTACTTTGTATCTGTGTAAAAATAATTCCTGCCCATTACCCAGAGATTTAGAGTTTGGCCTAGTACAACCCAGTTAAAAAAAATGCCCAGCAAAGGAGATCTTTTTTTTAGGTATTCATTTTAGCATCCACCATCATGTGTTTCCAGGCTTTGGCTCAGCTCATGTTAATAAGGGCATGCAGTGATCTCTTCCTTCATGTTCATTTATTTTTTCTAAAAAAAAGCAAGTAAAATCATGTTACTTTATTTAAAAATTCTGTACAAAGCCTTCACATGCTCCAACAAAACTGGAATATTTCACATGTGCCATCAGTGATCTAAGACTTAAGTTTTTCCAGCTCCTACTGTGATATTTTTTAAACTATTTCTTTCCTCTGCTTGGCTAACAGTATAATAAAGACCAGGAAAACTGCTCTGAACATGGCATTGCTAAAGTCTCTGCAAAAAAATTCTGAGTTAAGCCTTCATTCTGACTGTGCTTTCATAACTGATGCAAAGCAGACTAAGAGAACCTGAAGAAGAAAAAGTCTTGTTAAATCAGAATGTTGTTTTATCAGCTGATGTTTATCTACTTATACAAGTTCTTTGGTGCAAATCCTGATGTATTCATGGCTTCTATAAAGTGGCGCATTAAAACGACATAAACAAGGGGGGAAGTCCATAAATCAGCCTGAATGGGAAACTGAAATTATAACAAGACTTTTACGAATCTCTTAATAAAATGAGAGTCGTTTTTAAACAAACAAACAAGTGAACAAAAGAAGAAATAACAGAAATAAACCAACTATACATTATACCTTAACAGGTATTATGGAGCACATGCACCTTGGTCTACAATATGAAGACCATTAAAATTTGTAAGAAATCACCCCCCAATGTTTTCATTACATCTCAGATCAAGCTCCTTTAGTTCATTTGAGGCCCCTGTGGAATTAAGCTGGACATTTTCTGAGAATGTGTTTCAGTGCTGGTTTGGAATACATTGTTGAGTACACAGTCAAGAAAGCAAGCCATCTAAAAATAGCCTTTATTCAAAGGAGAATGAAGAACATTTTAAACATACTTCATGCAGAAATGGTAGGGATTATTTTTGTTTCGTCTACTAGATCTGTGTTACATTGGAAATACTGTTTAATTTGGAACAGATCTGATAGCAACTGAAAATGATTGTCAGGCTGGTAAGACTGTATCTGTTGTTAGCAATTGTTGCTGTTAAACCGCATTTTTTTTTTTAGTACTTGGTAAGATATAATAAGAAGAATTCTAAATTTATATAGACTTGAATAATGGCATTGCCATGGAAAGTCCGCTGACTTTGATCCTAGTTTTTAATAAATTGATGTACTTGCAGACTCACAGTAATAGTAGACACAAAATCAAAAGCTCAGGTAATTGTCAGGTAGATACTGGTAACATATGAGTAAAAGTGCAAACCTTTCTCTGTCTTTTTAGTTTGTAAGTTTGAGTAGGATAAAAATCAAATTCGAATGCAGAGATATTGTGCAGGAGCTACGCTAAACTGATCTAGAGGTATCAGCTTTGATTCTCAAAGATAATTAGGAGCTCTAAGACCTGCTATGTTGCTTGCAGACTCAATGTAATCAATAGGAATTCAGAAGATTGGAGCACTGTTGTAGAACTGATTAACTTGACACAATTTGATTCCGAACTTCAAAAACTGATCATATGAAAACAAATTAATATTGAAGCTGTGCATAAGAACAAACCCCATCATTTCCCTAAATCAAAATTTGAGTGTAGAAGTCTTGGCCTTTAAAAATCTTTCTAAGAAAAGTCAATGTTGCATGAGCAGTGCTATGGCCTTTCTACTGTCTGGTGGTGTTTGTACTTGTTGATCATGGATAATCTTCCCTCATCTTTTCAGTGCCCACAGTCCTGGGCAATGGAAGACCTCTTTTTCATTTCTTATTGCCTTTTCTTCCTCTTTTAAATCTTCTCATTCATGTTGATTTCAGAGATGACAAAAAGTTGTGACAACCAGATGTATTGTCCAGTAACAATGGCATTTGTAACAGTGGATGGCATTTCAGTACATGTATCATTTTCATCTCCATGTAAATATGGGACGTGAATGAATTCCTCAGGTTTGTAGCTATGTAACCTGTCTCAGGATGCATTATGAGTTGCCTTGATAGAGCTAATGATTATGTATGTTTTGAGTTTTACAATTACCTATGGGCTTCAAGTGACATTGAGGCCATGTTATATTAGAAAACATGTACATAAAGAGTAAATGAGAGTACCCACCACACACAACTTGCAGTCTGGACAGCAAATGGTCAGAATGGGACAAAATGTTATACCATGAAATGGTGATGGTCACACAAAACGGAGTAGTCAAATTGGGTTTAGTTTCCTAATTCATGAGATTCAGTCCGCTACTAAGAACACATTTATAAGGGATCAATGAATGTAGTCATAGCAACCATTAGTTATTTTATAGTCCTATTTTGGTCCATTGTTGTTATAATAAAATCCATTATGGCCCCTCAGTCTAATGATACATGTAGAATAGGATAAATGGATAAACTTGCCAATTTTTTCAGTACCCTTTGTAGGCTGATCTGTTTTACCACCTGGGTCTGTTCTATAGCTCTCTATAAGAAATTGTTAACTTAAAAATAAATTCAAACTGGAATTACCATCAGCCTTTTTTACATTAATGGCCCTTTTTCAAACCTTTACAATAAATGAATTTGAATTGTGAGGATCAACCAAAATTTTTGTTTTGATTACCACAGCTATATGAGCTGGTTAGTAACAGAATAATACCTATTTCAAATTGTTTATTACAGATGGAACAGGGTGTAAAACCTCCAAAAAATAAATTGATAACAAAATAACTTATAACATTTCCTTTTCACATTACATGTGTTTATCCTTGTAGAACAGAAACTTGTGATCAGTTCTTGTGTCACTATATTGATGCATCCCATATTTGACATAGACTAAAAACTTGTAAACAAATGGAAAACTTTTCTCATTTTTGACTAGGCTATTATTTCAACTAGAAGGGAGAATTTCTACTTTTTTTTTCTGTCTGTGTATGATGAGTACTGCTGAAGTTCGTTGGAATTTTTCCAGCAATAACTTTATCAAACCCTTTGTAGCTAGCTGAAGTAAACAGTTTCTAGTTAGTCAAACCTCTTATGTGGGGTGCCAAACTACAAATATTTTTGGCCTTGAGAGTTACGCCTCATTTACTTAGTTATGCAAATAAGTCTTTGAGTATCTAAATTTAGGCTCTCAAAATGGTCCAGTTGAAAAGAAGGAGTACTCCTAAAAATATGTCTTTCCTTACCAAAACTGTAGCTAACTATAGGGTGTAATGCTAAATGATAAAGTTGGTGGAAATGGATAATTGTGGAAGTGAAATCACAAACTTCAGAAATAGAAGAACATGTACTGTTAATATATTGTTGTCAAATTAGGTGGTTGGGTAGTGATACTATGCATAGTTTAGCTCTTTTATTAATGACTTTTGAGTGGAATGTAGACTGTATTTACATAATATCTTTAGAAATAGAAAATTTCTCTCTGCATCTTCATATTGTACAGAATCTGAACCTGCTCAATACTTATTTAGCTCACACTGTTTAGAGGCTTTAGAGATGTCCCTCAAGGAAGCAAAAAATTTGCATAAAAAGATAGAAAAAAAATAAGAACAAATTATTTTTCCAAGTAAATAGATTTTAAATCCAATGTTTGAAAATGTCTTTTATCTTCAGCAGAGTGATGGATTAATTCTTTAAGGGAAAATGGCAGTAATTAGGTATAATACCTGAGAGAACTCAATAAATATTTACTAAATTAAGATTATTTATTATTTGAATTCTAAGAGTGTCTAGAAGCCTCTCGTAAGTGCAGAGCGCCATTGGTTAGGAACTGTATAAGAACAGCTGCTATCCTAACCAGCATACAGCCCAAAATAAATGCCAGGGAAGACAGGAACAAAATGAATTGCCTGAGGGCATGGGGTTAGCTGCAGATCTAGGTCTATGATCTCTAAAGCCACCCTGGGAGCATTACCTACGGGAGCTGCTACTTACTCTTCCCTTCTCATCCCTAATCCTTTGACTTCCAACCATTCCTCAGTGCAGCAATGTATCTCTGATCCATTATCAAGGCCTTAGTGACTATTATCATTGTCCATTTGCTCTGCTGCTCTTAAATTGACCCTGTATAAATGTTGGGCAAATTGTGAGTCAGATGAGAGTTCGTTTTTTGCTGACATTTTCCAGATGATACACTGCAGAACTTCTATTAGAACAGTTAATTACTGTGATCTGTGCTTTTTTTGGTGGCTGATAGTCTTTATCTCCTTAGCTGAAAATGACACAGCCAGCAAGTTTACACATCCAAGAGTGAGGCAAATCCATGTGGACACAGACATTCCAGGTAGTCTCCTCTGCATGCTGCTTTTGATTTATGCTCCAAATTCAAAAGAAATTTCAAATATGGCTGTTCCAGACAGCTGAACTAATTAAGTGGTTTTGAGAAGAAATAAATGGGTGAAGGACTGCATGGGGAGCTCAAGTGAGCCTATCTAGGAGAGAACAGTACTCTGCATGGAATTACTTCATCTTGTGTAAATGTTGCTTAAGAGGCAGAGAAACAGACCTGGGGGAGATGATTTCTAGGGACGGTGATTCTGTCATACATAACATGTATCTTCTGCAGTTTTGACATTTTCCTCTTAGTTTATATATCAATGTGAAATTTATTTGTACTTGATTTATTGTTATGTCAATTGTTCTACTCTTTCGCAAAGGCTTCAATTCTGAGATCATTTTGTTCAGCAGTCCCTTGATTCAACAAAGGTCTGCAGACACCCAAGCTGAGCTGTGCTAATAGGGGATTCTCCTAGGAGCATCTATTGACAAATATGTTCTGTAATCTAAACAGCAATTGAAACATCCTGTTTCGTAGAAAAGTTTTCCTTCCCTTCCTGCCTTTGGGAATAGCTCTATGGAGGTTACTTACTTAAAGCTATGCACCAACAGATTTATGCAACTTTACCTTCAATTATTGCTTTTCTGTGCCTCTTTTTCACAGTGAGTGAAAGGGCTGAGTATCAGTAGTGCTAATCCCAAGGTTTGAGAATTTTGTATATATTACAGTGTAGGCACTGTCTCTGAAAGAAACCAAATAATAGTACAAAGATTCCTAGAGGCTGAAATAATGGAAAGTGAATTCTGTGATGAATGTTCCTTACAGCTGGGCTGTTGGAGAAGTCTGGCTAGAAAGGCATTCAGCATAAATTTCTAGGGCGTACTCCAGTTTCATCTTATCGCTGTGTTACCTTTAGCTGTAATATATTCCTCTCTAGAGTTTGATCTTGTTATCTAGGGAAGAACTTTTGTGATTTCATAAGAGTGATGCATTGCCAGATGTATATTCAGACTTTTGATAACAGTTTAATATATTTTATATATAAATATTTGTCTGTGTACATACACGCACATATATATATGTACACAGAGATATATATATATACATATAGGCTTCAGTGTGTTTCTACCAGACTGTCCATCCAGACTACCTCAGACTGTTTCTAGCAGCTAAATTTTATAGTGGCGAGTCAAAATTAACACAGATCACTTGTGCCAAAAACTGATAGGAACACATTTACAATAGGTTTATAACTGAAACATTTTCCAGGAGCTTATATAATGAGTTTTTTTCCTAGCTGAAATAGCAACATAAGATGGCATTGAATGAATTTCCAGTATTAATTTCTCCTTTTTGTTTTCTTTGTCAGGAAGGACAGTATTATTACTACTTTTCATCTGTTCATTGTTAGATCTAAATACTTTTAAGTATCCTCTGTTCTTCACACAAAAGAACTTATAACTCTAAGAGGACCAAGTCTTTAACTGAATCCTTAGATCTGTGCAGAGACCTAATTAAGCTGCTATGCATCTCCATAGGAATATAAGTAGTCTATCACAGTAGCAAGACCAGGACCCAAATTAGGATAAAAAAACTTTTGAACAGAGAAAAATCATAAGGAATAGGCTGGAAAGTCCTACAAGCTTATAGTTATTTTTGATGATTTTCAAAATATCCCTGCTTTGGATGATAGTCACAGCCTAGGTAGCTTTAGTCAGCCGAAGTGTACCTGCAGGATAGAGTTCAGGCTTTGGAGTTTTCCTGGTAGTCATACCAAGAATGATTCAAATTAGTTGCATAGAGACTTCTTTTTTGTCATCTTAGGGTATCCGATAGCTTGAATAACTTTACATGTCTAAAATGGTATGAGAGGCCTATATTTAAATGCATTATGTGTCTTCTTGACACTTTTTCAGCATCTCAAATATATTTGACAACTTTGATATATCCATACACCTAGTTACAGTTCTGAGCCTGACTTTGTAAATGCAAACCCTGCATATGCAAACACTATGAAAGTTATCTCAAGAAGAGGACAATAGCCTCTTGAAATTACATCTATCTTTTGTTTAGAGAATATTTCTTTCTAATGATTTTAAATAAAATGATCAGGCTTTTATCTTTTTAAGGTATGATTAGGGTGGGATTCTCAGAGATGTGTAGGGGCTCATTTTCTTTTGCTTTTTGGAGACAGATCTTCATGCCCTGGTGCATAGATATTTTGGATATTTTTAAAAATTAAGGGAAGCCAGAATCTACTTCTTTAGATGCCTCAGTAGTTTGACAAAATTTGTCATTCATTCCCAACTATTTAAGACAAGAAAGATTACTTTCTCAAAAGTGCCGTGAAATGAATTTTTTTGAAGATTTTGGGATCTTTGCAAAGTACAGGAGGAACATCAGAATGCTAGGGTGTCATTGCAATCAGAACTATATAGTTATCCATATGACCTTATCACAGTACTATATATATCAGATTTGGAAATAAAGAGTTGTGCCCTGACAGACTACTGGATAGTGCTAAATATTAAAAAATTAATCTGCTGGAATACGTTCCAATCCAGAATTTTGAAACGCATAATAAATAATTCAGAATTCAGGACCTTCAACATTTGTTGCTTTCTCTTTCTTGAGACTCATGCATGCACTTCCCTTGTGTAACAGCTTTGAAACCCTAAGCTAAATCTCACTGTTCAAAGCCCAAAACACTTCAGAGTGAAAACCCATCTGAAGCTATTAAGGGATGTGAAACCAATTATATATGAGTTTTCCATCATTTTAGTGAAAGTCTAATAAGAAGTAAGTAGTATTTTCTACATGGAACATGGGAATGATCTGTTTTGTTTCACTCCAGAATCCTCTCTGGAAGCCAAAGCTATAAATTACAGCATGTGCTCAGGGGAGTCTAAGCAGCATTCCTTAAACTTGCTAAAGCAATCCAAGAAGTCCAGGACATTTAAATAACTCTAATGGCCTGCAAAAATGGCTGAGCTCAGAGTAGAACAGTATACTCTGCCATTCTTTTGTCATGAGAAGAGTTTTGCAAAAAGTTTGGTCTGGAAAGAAAGTTACATTGGAATTTCAGCTGATATTTTGGTGATGAGCTAAACCAAGTTTAATGTTTGGATCCTTACCAAAGTAGGTGAGCCTCTGCAAGGTGCTATGTCCCTGTGCTCTCTTCCATGTAGTAAGATGTCTGCTGTGCCATTTTCTTAGATGCATAGCACACAGGCTCACCTGGCTCACTCCATGACTAGTGTGAGAGCAGAGGTGAACTGTGTTTCTACTCTTCTTTGTTGTGTGCTTATTCATTCCAAAGACTAGCACTAAGCAAGGAACAATTCTCAGTCTTCCTAAATAGAGGCTGTTATGAGTAGCTTTCAGACCAATGGTATTTTTTCTTGGGACTATTTTCTTGACATCAGGTGCAATATTGCTTCTGAAAGAATATAATGGTTGCACAATATGGCTATTTCATTTGGTTTGCATATGTGTACATGAGTATACACTGCTATGCTACTATATTCATAGTATATATAACTAATATATATAACATAGTATATATAATTTGTTATATATAAGCAAAATATATTTTGTTTCCATATTCCTGGGGAAGTCATAGTTTCAGGTGATGAGTACAATATTGGTATGAAGAAAGAATAAAAAAAAACTAAGAAGCAGTCATAATTTAAATGTGAAATATATAGGTAGAACTCAAAAATTAAACACTGTCAAACAAGTTTTTGCTCTTCATAGTTCACCTACAATTGTCCTTACTCATAATTAGAGCTACTATCCAAGGACAATATCTGACAGTATAGTGAAGATGCATAGTGTTGACACCAAAGTAATGGAAAGTAGTGTCATGGATATACATGTAAGGATACAATCAGCTACAGAATCAGTTTTGTCCTTTTTTAAATTCAGCTGTTCAGTGCTGCCAGGTACTGTGAAAGCTGGGGAGTTTTTCCTAAAATTCATAATAAACTAGTAATACAGTGATGGAATTATTTCTTTTGGTTTTGCAACAATACATTTGAATAATTTATATCTATTTTTTATACATTTGAACTATACCTATGACTTTCTGTGCTTTGAGTAAAGGGAGAGTTTTACTCTTCAAATCATATAAAAACAAAACATAAATTCCTGGATGAACATAGCTTTTGTTTAAAACATTAAACCCCTTCCAGCTCAGCATTATCACTGTATTCTGTCAGTTTGAACAAGTACCCTGTAAGTCACATATTCCCATTTTTGCCTTATCTGGGAACAGCTTGTTTAAACAATTTCTTTGTTCTACAGAGTTGATTTTCTCTTGAAACTTTGTTCAGAAACTGTTCTGCAGGTTGTAGTTGATTTTTGTCAGGACAAAAATACCCCATTTTTAGATGTATATTTAAAAAAAGATGTATTTATTAAAATGTTTAATTTAAGAGAAGAAATTTAAATGAGCAATTCCTGATTTAAGGACTGAAATATTAGAAAAAATCTTATTGGTGCACAATTAGTCCCATAGCAATTTTTTTTCTTTCTCTTGACTACAATTAAGGAACTTGATGTGATTCTATAAGTAGGTCTATGCAATCAGCATTTGTTTTTAGAAAGGATGAGAAAGAGATGAAATTTATTCTGTTGTTCCAGAAGGCATCTCTATTCTTTATTCAGGTGTAATATTCAGTTGTAATTTTCATAGCACAGCAGCCAGGCATTATGGAAGGCAGAAATTAGAAAATAAATAAAATAACCAGCATAGAGTTATTTCAGTGATGACAATATATTCAGGAAAGATTTGTAAAGATCACTATATAGCCTTAAATAAATCATATCATCTTCAGCAATTTTTTCTTGGTTAAAAAACTATTCATGATCTCTGTAAGGAGAGCACCTCTTGAAGAATATTATAATGAATGAAGAAAATACTGAAATGCTACATGAAAGCCTTGATTTCTACATGTGAGTCTTCTCCAGTATCAATGACATACTTATCCTTCCTTCCGCTCTGAGATACCAGTTTTGTTTCTTTCTTCCTCTTAAACCTTGTTTATTAACAAGGAATAAGAATTACAAATTGTCTATATCTATATAGACAATAATTTCTAAATGTATAAGTATCTGTACCAAGATAAAAAATTCTCCAAAAAGCAAATCAGGTACCTCATTTAATGATTTTGAAATAACAATATGATTTGACAAACCAAAATTTGTAACAAAAGAACTCAATCTAACTGGATCTAAACTGCCTAGAGCAATAATTATTAGATAAAAAAGACAGGCATGAAATGGTCACTGAAAGAAAAAGAGAAGACAAAAATTATTCAGGTAGGTAACCTTAATTAAATCAAAATAATATAAATAATAAAGACAAAGTACAGATGCATCATTCATATGAATTTTAAAACTACCCATCAGCAAAATTTTAATGTAATGTAGTTTAATATCAAGTAAAGTCTGACAATAATTCAGAAACATACTTCAAGCAAGGTATGACTCCAAGGGCAAGCCATAAATAACAAACATAACAAAGGAAGCTCTATCACAATGAATAACACAACTTACTACTGAGTTTATACTCAGCTTCACTATTGAAATTACACTCATGTAACTATCAATTTCAGTGTAGGCCAAAAGTTATAAAACTTGAATATCACTCTGATGAATAAAGCTCAGATTCTCATTTCTTTTTTTTTCATCACCTGGACATTAAAGATCTTTAGCAGTGCTTGTCATATTTTTCTGCCTCCTTATTGGTCAGCAGCTTACATGCTTATTTGATGGCTATTTAAGAACAATTTTCCAAAAGATTTGTGTCTGGAACATATTCCCTAATTCTGACTGTATGCTTAGACACTGAATTTGCTTGAGACTCATTTTTTATTTTAATTTTTAATTTTTAATCCTAGGTTATTCATAAACATCCTATACATCACCAGATTTTTTTACACATAGTTTTCCGTTTTTTAATCTCAATATCACTGCAGAATCTCATAAGGATTTCCCATGCCACAGCCTACTTTTCAATAGTATAAGACACAATTGTACAACCCTAATAATTTTATTAGGCAGTTCTTTCTCTACAGTACAAAGATTATGTTGGAAAAATGCTATCACACAGTTCTTAAAATCTATTTATGCACACTAATCAAATTGCAGTTTTTCTTTGTCATTGAAGCATTAAAAATATCTGATACATAAGGATGAGATATATGAAATGTTATTTATGTCTGGAAACACTTTCATTCTCCTATTGTTTGTTGCCTGTAAGGGGAAAATCTATATAAGTGTCTAAAGCTAGAATTCTATGAATCATAATGCACAGAGAAAGCAGTCACTTTACATTTTGTCTTTCTTTTTTAAAAATTAGAAATATGTCTGCTTTCTTTAATTCCTTTAGCATTTCCACAGGCCTCCATATAAAAGGTGAAATCATAAATGAGGTCTCCAATATTATAGGTTTTTTTGTTTGTTTGTTTAGCACTGCAGCAGCAGCACTGTTGACACCTGGTGCTTGTTATTCCTAAGAGTTCTGATTACCTCTTGAATCTCTTCAAAAATTTGGCTCAGCTGTCTGGAAAATAGCCATTTGTTATTAGCTTTTTCATTCTCCTTATGGTGCTTGTCTAAGTACTCCTATAATATTTCTGTAGTTGTATTACTTGAAATAAAATTATTTCCATTTTTATTATTTATCAGATATATTTTATTATTTATATTCTTTCCTTCATGCATTGATACTCTTATAAAACTCTTGTACACCCTCTGTATCCCTTGGCTCAATCGTCAGAAGCAAAATCTCTATAAAATATAATGGTAATGGTTCAGACTTGCCTGAGAAAAAATGTACAATTTGCCGATGACGTCCATCATACCATACTAAATATCTCCCCCAAAATAACCATGAAAAGCCCCTAATCTTGTATTTGAATTTCCCAGAATATAATATATGTTGTATATAGAGTATAATCTGTTCATGTTAATGAAGTTTCAATATCATGAAACATCTCTTTTTTTACCTCTACACTTAGCATGCTAAGACTGTGGGTATTACAAGACATTGTATGGTTCTTCAAAATATTCTGAGCACTGATCAGATATTAATCTTTAGTGAGAGGAAATATATTGGTGAAATCACTTCTGAGCTATCTCTTTTTAATGTTGTTTACATATTTGTCCACTAATGACTTTTAATGGCTTTTGATAGTATATTTAACTGTTCCCATTTCACGTTGTGTAGTCCTTCTTCCACTGTGAATATATAAATTTCTGTGTATCCTATCTCTGAGAAGACTACCAATTATGCACAGCTCTGCTTCAGTAGCTCCATAAAAAAATTCAGAAATTTTGGGCCTAAATGTTAAATGTTCCATATTTCTAATTCCTAGTCTTTTCTGTCTTTTTCCTCATCTTTTCATATTTGATGGCAATTATTCATATTATCTGCATTTTTTCTGAAGTTTTTCAGTTGTGTCCCTAAAATTATGCTTTACTATAGATCAAAGAAGCCATTACTAAATTTCTGTTTCCCGTAAACATCCTTTTAAGCTATAGATAAAATCATTCCTAATCTTCTCTAAAATATTGAACCCATTTAGTATTTAGCTATGAACAGAATTGAACTGCTAGGCCTACACAAGGCTCTTCTGTCAACTGATTGTGATGTACCAATGTTCTTCTTGAAACATTGCCACTAGAGATGGTGTGTTTGGCATCGCTTAGGATGTTGCCAAACATACAAAGAAGTATCACAATACTTTTCACCGAAATATCTCTTTCCTTAAAAATTCTGGGAAAGGTATTGTCATAGGATTTGATTTGGTTTCCTCCCAACCAAATGGTTTTGGGTACGTGGTGTGATGTAAGATTCTGACAAAACTTTTTGTACATAAAATTTATATTTTCATTTAACCTTTAGAAAACCTCCTCAGTTTTTACCCAATTCACTTAAAGTGTCCTGTTGGGTTTGTACTGGCTGTTCATCTAAGAGATTTGCTACCTTTCACTTACATCAAGATGTGAGTAACCTAAAGCCTTTATCAGTGATGATTTATGTTACTTCTAGATCAGTGTGGATGCTTTTAAAAAATATGGGTCACAAAAACTGCAAATTGCATGACTGAGGTTTCACATAAATAACTTGCGCAATTTCTCGAAGTCATCACATCTTTTTGTTTCCTCTTCATCCTCTATTTCTATTGCAGCAAATCTCAGAATAAAATTCTCAAAGGTAATGGGCATTTGTTTTAAGTTAAGGCAGTATCAGGCAATTTGACATTTTATACCTCTTTTACTTTTCTAAATGAGCACTGGTAATGCATATATTTTGTGTACTGGAACAGGTCATGTCCCTTTCTGTCACAGTCCACCTTGTTTTGTGATTATGCACCCTTGAATGCATAATGGAGATATGGCCACTTGTGCATAAAGAAACATAGCTTAAATGAAGTGTAAAGATTTGTGCTTTATTGGACGGTGCTTTTTGAACTTTTTTTCACGAGCGAATTATTCAAAAGATCTTCGTAAATGGTGCATAACTTTAAATTTGATCCCTAGAATGCAAGTCATATAATTGATTCTCCTCCTTAACTTCAGCCATTATATGATCATAGCACTGCTTTTCATATTTTGAGTATTTTTCTAATATTGATATTGTTATGCAAATAACATAAAGCAGTGTCTAATATCTTAATCTGTTACCCTTATTTCTTCTGCTTATTTAAATTACCCTTCATGCTCTCTTGCAAGGTCATTTCTCTTGCTGAATCAGAACACAATTTCAGATGAAGATATCTGCTTGAATTTGGAGACAGACTGAAATTGATAATGATATAAGACACATTGAAAGTGATAGGAAAGTGATCAAAATCCACAGAGAAAGAAAAAAGCTTAGCTTTTTCCGTCAGAAAAAGCTAAGGAGAAATTCTGGAAGAGTATGGGTATTTTTTTTTTTGTTTTTTTTTTTTTTGTTTTTTTTTTTTTTTGTTTTTTTGTTTTTTGCTTTTTCTGCTCAACATTTTAAGATGGATCTGTTCAGTTTGGGTTGCTTTCCTATGCTATGTGGAGATAGACAAAAAGTTTGTTGAAAATACTTAGGTGAAAATGAAAATCTTACACTACTGTGAAAACTGAGCTTCTACTGTGTTTGTTACACACAATTATTATTATTTTTTAATATATGCTGCACGGACTGAAAGTCTTCTCTTTTATAATATGTGTAGCTGCTTGTAAGTCCCTAGCAGGTACTGTGTATAAGAAACAGTTTCCCAGTAGTCTGCATTACTCACTAATGCATTTTTCATGTCTGTATTCTAAAAGTCACAAAGACATGAAACTTTCTTAAGATAACAATTTATGATTAAATGGAGACTGGGTTGTCAGCATATAATCAAAGGAGAGGACATTACTGTGTTTGTAGAGTGAGATTATGCTAACAGCATGGAGCTGCCTCATTCCCCTACAAGCACAATGAGACATTCTGCAGCTCCACAGTTTCAAGTCTGAAATGCTTTTTGTAGTGGTATCCATGTTGTCTTCAAACTGTTTCTGTGCTAGAATAGTGTCTGGCTCTACCTACCACTTGACTTGCCTCCCATAGAAGTGCTATGGGATTAATGAACTACTGAATCTCTAGAAATCCTTAAATTCTCATAACTAAACTATTTTCTGATACCTCTGACTAAAATGACAGAATTCAGTTTCAGAATTCACGAACATAACTGATATAAACTTCCAGATCGCATTCTTAGTATTTTCTTTTAACAAAGTGCAGTGGAAGGAAAATTTATTCTATGAATTTGAGTAGTCTTAATCTTAACTGAGCAATACAAAGTCTAACTTTTTGTATCTTTGTTGGTATGTAAATGTACATATAAAAGCTGCTTACATGCAAATAGTGTGTTCTGTACCATATATGAATATTTGTTAGGTATACTTATGTTTACATTTTCCTCATAGGCAGAAAAAAACTTTCTCTTTGAACACTATGTATCTCTGGTTAGAAAAGTGCTAGCTTTTCTCCAGGTGATAAACAATTATCAGGTGAACTGTGTTAATGAGTTGTACTTCTGTTTAAAGTAATTTTTGAATGTACAATCCACAGCAATAATGTATCAGGGATAGGAATAAGGTGACAAGAAAATAGTGTTGAACTTCCTTGTCTTGTTTAGAAAAAGAAATTATGCTGAAACCAGGGCTTTTCCCTCTTACCCATAGTTCTTTTCAAAGATTTTTTTCAGAATAGAGAGTGAACTGACCCTTCAATTGTGTGTTTTCTTGCAAAAAGGAGAGAGGAATTTGAGATTATATTGCATGACTTTCTATAATTACTTGCTAGAAAATAATAGAAAAAGGGAAGTGCAAACAGGTTTTCAGGAGCTAACAATGTATAATGAGAAGGAAAAGCCTTATCTTCTGATTATTTATATTTTCAGCACGAAAGAGCCATAAGTCATAAACTAGGACCTCATGGGGAGGCTATGATTCAAATCAAAGATAAGAGACAACACATGGATCCAGACAGTCAAGTACAACGAAACGATGAAGCAACATTGGTTAGCATGAGAGAAAGTGTCTCAGTGCATTATTAGCTTAAAAATTCTCTCATGTTTTTTGTAAGCATCACAGCAAGAGAGTTTTAATGAGGGATTTGAAGGAAGATAATGAGGTTGTGAGGCAGATGCTTGGAAAAAAATCACAGAGGAGATTGTTTAAAAATATCTGACAAATGGGTAATGGAAGCCAACATTCTGGTCTAACTGGAGAAAAATCTCACTGGAGATGATAGGTAGGATAAAAATAAAAGGGAATTTGAAGATGAAGCCAAACAACGTATATCTGATTATTTTGAAAATCATAGGTAGAAGTTGGTCAAACAAGCTGACAATTTTGTTCTATTTGATTCTGTGTGAGAGTGTCAGGGTTCACCAGAGGAATAGATGTTAAAATAATAGAGATTTGAGGTGGTTTATGGCTGGATAATACCTTCAGCTTTGTAGGTGAATAGGAACAGGTATTCTTTAAAGACACTATGCAGAAACATCTACAAAAATGCTGAACCAAATTAGAAATTATTTAGCATCATTTACAGAATTGACTTGTTTATAAAGGATATTATGTGAACCCTATTTCTAGAGGCATTTGATATAGTTTTATAATACATAAAAGGGAAACACTAATTGGCACTGAAAGGAAGTTGTGTCAGAGGTACAGTGTCCGTCCTTTCTAGTGTGTGAATCTAAATTCTTTGTTTGAATGAAGACAATGAAAGAATTTAAAAAATTTCACGTGTGAATAAAAATGCATTCACTTATGTACAAAAATACAGTGGGAGCAATGGTAGCAGTGACAGAAAGTCAATTCTGCACATTTTTGATAAATACTTATTCTATCCCAATATTTTTTTAATCAGCTTTAGCTGATTAGTTTCAATTCTTAATGGTCTTCACCATCAAAAATTTGCTTGCAAGATACATTATATCTAAATGCTTGTAAAAAAAAAGGTTGGTTTTTGAAAAATCGGGGAATCAAGGCTATTTCTACATCCCACGGTTGAGGCCAGGAGAGAATAGTATATTTGGGAAAAAACTAGTGCACAAAACAGACTTCATTTTTTAAGTTTTACAGAAGAAGGTGGCAAATATGTGCTCCTTTTGTGAAGCCTAAAACTACAGAAAGTGTCAACATGGGAGAAGACATGCTGAAATGTTTTGTGAAATCATTTTAAAGTACTTTACATCAGAAGTTCATAAAGGTAGCAGGAGTGAGAAGCTAGTATAATTAATGGTCAGAACTTCCAGACATTAAATTAATGGTTTGCCTGAACATTCACAGGAGTGGGAGACAGATGCTGAGAATTGATGTAAATTTCCTAGGAAAGGTAGAAGAAATACTGAGGGAAATCAAGGCCATACCTGAGCACGTGATCAGAATATTAGAATCTCTAAAGTTTAGCAAAGCTCAAGGGCCATCATGAGTCTGTTCTAAAGATCCTGAGCAAGTGTAGTAAAAATATTATAAAAGAGGGAAGATGTTAGAGGACTTAAAAGACGTGACTAGAAACTGGGAAGCAAGAAATTACTGATATTTCTATAATACTGATTAGTGTTCTTCTGCTCTTCAGGATAGTGAGATCCAAACATTCAGTTTCAGGAAGGTATTATTTGATCATGATTAAAACACAAAAGTAAAAGGAAGAAGTTTAATTATAATTTCAAGTACTCGTCTTGTTACCTCAGCTGGATTAAAAGTTAACTAGTGAAGGGAGAAAAGGAAAACAAATGTAATTTATTCTAAACAAGCATTGGCTATAGCACAATCTGAAAGAGATAGTAGTAAACATCTATTTCAATGTATGTACCTCACCTTTTTAGTCTGTGTTTCCTTTAACTATGTTCAAAGTCCTTAAAGGAGCTGCAAAGACTCTGCACTCATCACATCCATAGTACAAATGGTGCTGATTTGGAATAAGTACAACTCAGTGTCAACTACAGCAACCACTGAAATGTTGAGCTTTTTTGGATAAGGGAAGATGATTAACTTCAGGTGATGAAAGAACACCGGAGTTAGCAGGTAATGGCAAATATAAATGAAGGCAAATGACTTCAGCCATTTTGTGAGTATCAGTACAATGGTAATTTTTACTTATTGGAGCAATACAGTGAAGAAGTATAGGTGAGTAAAATGATAAGAAGTGGTAATGATTTGTAGCTGTGAAGAACGTGGCATTAAAGCAGAGGTAAGCAAAATAATTCACACTTGCCTGGAATAACTCAGAAACTTGGTTTAGTGGACTGGCTAGTAAATACCAGGTAGAAAAGTGTTAGAGAAATAAAAATAACTTGTAAAAATGACTGATTCCCTATAGTCACATGCAAATTAGCATTAATCAGATGGAAGATCAAGATGAAGAAACACTATGCATATTGCTCATTTTTCTGCATAGGGTGTAATAGCAGTAAACAAAGAAAGCAACTTCAATATATAGGTTTAGGAATTGTATATAAATTATGTTAGCATGCTATAAAAAACCTGTAAATCTGAGGTGCAAATATCTCCATTGTTTTTGTCATTATAAATCTTGTATTAATAACTTGTTTCATGGAAGACTTCAGAATAAGCATGCATGGATAATAATTTTGCAAAGGATACATATCTTTTTTATTGTAGATACACTATTTATTTCTAAAATGAAAATAAAAATGATCACCCAGTACTGCAACCAATCAGAAAAACTCAGTGACCAACCAAATACCATTAGTTCCATACTTAATTTGTCATTGTTCTACTATATTTAAATATAAAACTTATTAAAATCTAAAAACTGTAGAATGCCTGTGAGTACATCTCCTGAGCTTTCCTTGTGCAGTAGAAATGTCAAGGTTGTATTGTCTGCCTCTGTTTTTCTAGTGCAAAACCTCCCCTCAAGTTGTTAACAGTGGTGATTAATGACTAATGCAAAAGTCTATCAAAGTTAATGGAAAGATTTCATTGTCTTTTTGATCAGTTCATCTGTCCTCTGGCATTTTGGACTTGTGGCTTTTCCATCAGTAAGAACTAATTTCAGTTGTTTCCTCTTTACAGAACAAGGGAGATTTACTTTTAATCAGACTTTCAATCAGACTAAGGGAGGATTTGTTTCTCGGAATGCACAGACCCAACTTTCAGAGTAAAAGAAAATTTTGAGAAGTCTGAGGGAGGCGAAGGAAAGAGGGGAAGCTAAATGCCTCAGAGAAAGTGAGAGAGAGAGCAAGGTGAAAGATCTTGTGTTATTGCCTATTTCATACCTTCGGAATTGGAAGAAATAAACTAGAATGATATAGATCTTCCCAGGGAGGACTGATCGTATCAAAATACCTAAAAGTTACAGTCAGTGGAAACCACTGGAGAGAATACTTCATACTCTTTCTTAATGATGAACAACAAGCTGGAAATATGGGTCTGGGGTGGTGGTGAGAGTACAAAAAATCTTCCCAGAGAAAAACATGGTAAAAGTGCTACATTGCCCTTAATATTTCTGACACAAAAATTTCTTCTGCTGCTAAATAGTTGCAGTAGCATCCTAGATGCATATGCAGATACTTTTTCAATCCCACAGTAACTTCAAATGCTAATTGATCACTGATGATGTATATGCATCCTGCAAATCTTCCAAGTTATGTGTGCAAAATCTGATAACAAAAAGAGATTTCCCCATTCAGTACTGTGCAGTCAATAAAAATGTAGCTGCGGCAAACTAAGGTGCACTCTCTTCTCCCAAATGTACAATAACCATTAAATTATAAGCTAAGATACAATTCCAGAAATAATTTTGCACATAACAGTTGAAGCACAGAGAACATAGTTAACGTGCAGATGTGAATTTGTGCTTTCATGCCCACCAGACAGGAAAATCTGGTCTTGACTTAAACTAAGAACTTTTCAAATGGGATCCTCTGATGGATATACATATGAAAAGCAAAAATGTGTTTGTGTGGTCAGTTTTTTATCCAGATGAACCTTATTTCTTCCTGTCAGATTAATTGAGGCATATACTAATTTTCTTGCTATCATTCCTTGTATGTTCCTTTGAATGTAAATATTGTCATGGTTTCCTGTTTTTACAGACATATTCTATTTCTTGCTGTTCAAGACATGGCACGTCTTAATGATTTGATATAAGTGTTATCATGCAAAAGACTAAAGAGTATAACACTTTCATAACAATATTACCTTTCTAGTTCTTTCTTTTGTACAGTGTGTGAGAACTGTAGGTTATTATTAAATTTCATAGTGTCTTGTTATAGGACAACATTTAAATACTAATTCTAATCTTTGAATTGAAGATACTTTCAGGAATTGTGCCTTGAACAGCAACCTATTGCAGCTAACTCATGTTAATTTAGGGTGTAGGAAGTTTATTGCAGTGGAAGTTGAGATTATTCCATAACAACAACTTGCAATCTTGCTTTGTCCTTGTGATACACTTCTGTTGTTGCTTATGCATGGTATGCCCTTGCCATACCTTGGATTTACTATACATCAAGGACAGGCATGTAAGGCTCTGTGGAGAAGCTGACATACAGTATCTGAATCCTTTATGATTACTTTAAGTGTCAGTGAGAACACTAGACACACAGCTGGGAGCGTGCATTACATGGAGGCCTCACTGCCTTGCAATTTAGATACATTACCCCAATACATGTCAAAGTATCTTCAGCTGATACTTTGTTCTTTGCAAATGGCAGGGCTAGCTGACTTTGCTACTCTGATACCAGCTTCCTTCAAATTTTCCAGAAAAGATTATTGTTGAGAGTTAAAGAGGATATTTTTAGAGGTGGTTGCAGGTAATTGTCTGTCTGAAGTAGACTTCAGAATGGAGCAAGCTAGAAGTTTCTTCACAAACTTCTTTATCAAGGCTAAGAGTATGCACAGAAATTGTCTTGGTGAGTTTGAGTTAGTTTTTCTTTAGCATATTTGTTTTGCTCAGAAGGAATGTCTTTATCACAAATAAATGAATGAGGAAAACTTAAAGGTGCAGGAGCAGATGATTGAAGTATGCCTGTCTTCACTTACAAAGTCAGCTATTTTCTGTTATTCCAGCATAAACCTACTTAAATGTTGGCCATAAACCTTGGCTGCATTTTAATATTGGCTGGGTTCTTGTGATCTTTCTCTACTGATGCTTAAAAAGGGCATTGACTCTTCCCTTTATTAGATTTCTGTCTGCAGTTATAAAATTAATCTCCCAGTCTCATGCTGCAATGAGCTGTGCCAGTGGAAGAGAGATCAGTTTCATTTTTTTTTGCCTTAAAACTTCTTCCAAAGTTACAAGGAGTTTAGAACATTACTTTCTCTTTTCAATTTTAACAAAGCCTTTGTCTTTTTTTTTCCCCTGCATTTCTATTTTATCCATGTCATTTTGGTTCTTTTGTTTTATACTTCACATTTTTCCCCCACTCTTTTTTCTTCCCTTCAAGCCTAGTTTATAGTCTTTGACAGGATTCTTTCTACGCTATCTGCCAAAACATCTGTTTCTTTTCTGAATAAAAAGCTTCAGTATCCAGAAAGTGTCACATGGGTCCTCACCAACTATAAACCTTCCTTTCTCTATATGACTTTGTCAATGATGAACCAGCATTGTGCATCTTAGTACCCTTGTCTGCTTGTCTCATTTTTTATTATGCCCAAGACAGGTATTTTATTAGGAAAAAAAAAAAAAAAAGTCATTGCACTATTTGGATTTCAAAGTACATATTTCCTTTCAAACTATGCTATTAGTTATTTGTACTTTCTATTTTTAACCTTGCAATTATTTCCTGAATTTCTGATCAGAGCAGATATTTATTAGCTTAAAATTGATTCCAGTTACAAATACTCTTCTATTTGTGCTTTCTTGCTAGGACCACATTTGAATTAATATCCTCACTGAATATGCTACATAACTGGCCGTGATTATTCTTGGATTGATTTTTGTTGATGATACAATTTTTCAGTCAAAGTGGCATTTAGGGTAGTTTTGGATTCTCTTGAGCAAGTTGTGTCACTTTCAGTACTTTCATTTTGCCATTTATATTTTTAATGATAGTAATAACTCTTATGTAGTAGACAGACTTGATTCTGTTGTAAAATACTTTGATGTCTTCAAGGAAAAGTGCTGTATTTGAGCATATTATTTGTATATTATGTTCCCACAGTATTACAAACTCTATGTCACTAAGGTTTTTTCAAGCTACATTTTATAAATGGTCAACAGAAGAAATGAATTTAAATGCTTCCTTTAAATACTGAAAGAATTTTGTATTGCTTTTTATGTTGCAAGGTAAAGGAAGAAAGTAATTTTCATATGTGTTTGTCTGGTATAATTTTCTGTTGGTATGTTGTTGATATCTTTGTCTTTTGAGTATATTGAGGAGTAAGACAAAGAGGATTTGCTGGTGAATGGTTTTATGTTCCTCCAGACATCTAAGCCTTAGTGTGTTAAATCATATAAGAGCGATGTACAGATATTTTCCCCCTGGAATACCTGTAGGTGTTTCACTCTTTCAGTCCCCTGAAGTTTTCACTGATTTTTGCAGAAAATGAAGAAAATTTTTTTATTATTTTTATTATTTTTTTTTAATAAATCTCTCAGTAAATCTCTCAGAAATTTCCTCATTTATTTATTTATTTATTTACAGATTTTACATTTCCATTGTAAGATCTGTTACTTAGTTACTTAGGAGTTTCTGACATCAAACTTGTATGGGGAGAGGGAATACACATTCTCCTTCATTGTTCCCTTTCTCTGCTGGACACAATGGGAGTTTGTCCAGGTGGCAGAGATTTGATAAATACTGGGAAGCCATGTAAAGAGAATTGCTAAGGAAATTGAATCCAGCTTCTTTCCATCACACAATTCCCCCTAGAACAGGTGGCCTGGCATGCTGGCCACAAGTTCTGTTGACAGTCCATCCAATACCTCAGTTCCCTTGTTTAGGGGGTTTGTTTGTGAAAGTTGGCAAGCTGCCTTCCTGGAGGAACTGCTGCAACAATAGGAGGGCTGGGAATGGTTCAAAAGTTCTAAGTCTTTTCATGGCTCTTTAAGTGGTTTTTTTTTGGTTCTCTGAAGGGCCTGACAGAGATTGATTTGTGATTCTATGTATAAAAGTTTGAAAAATACTAGTTGATGAAATATTTTCAATAAAGCAGAAACCACACAATTTTCTCAGTCAGCTTTTGGTTTTAAGTACTCACGTGTGTCTCTTGCCAAGATTTTAGGGCAAAAATTAAGGATTTTTTTCTTTTCTAGGCTTTAATTGTCAAAATTATTAATTTTAAAGTAGTTTGTATTACGTATGCAGGCATGTCACAGTATTACCAAGACATCAGGAAAGGGAAAATATTCTCACTTCTGACAAAAATTAATTACCTATTTTAGTAAGTTGATACTCAGTGGACTATTCAGTAAACACATGGAACTGATTAAGGCTTCGGTCATGTATGTGTAGTACTAGAATAACTCCACTGAAGAATAGTCCGCTCATAGTATAACTTGCTCTTATTTGCACACCGGTAAACCATGCTCTCTATTTGTCCCTTGATATGTACACCAAGTATCTGGTAGCCCATCAAACTGGGAAGTATGTTTTAATATGTCCCTTTGTGTGAACTACTAGCATCTCCTGTGGTCCTTGCCAATTTCAACTGGCCAGAACTCAGTTTAAAGAGAAAATGATTCATTCCAGTGAAAACATACAATTACTGTAATACTGTATTCGCCTTGTAAAATATGCAGTGGATAACAGCGTAGGAAATGAGGGCTCTGTCAATGCAGCACAAAAAATACAGTGCAAAACACATTCTCCTAGTTTAAGCTTTGCAAGAAGGCTTACCTGCTTTTCAACTGAAATATCTGTTCAGGTGCTGAGTGCAAGGTAGGCTTCCTTGCTTTTCTTTTCTCAGTTAGTAATTGTTAGTCTAAAATATAATTGAATGTAAATTTGAAAATAACCAAGAAAAAAGATTAGATTTGGTAATAAGAAACTTAGAATAAGCTAATCATATTCAGAGTAAAGCCTCAAAGAAATGCTCTTATACTATAGCTTGAAATTTGAGGAGAGGAAAAACTTTTGTTCATCTCTTTGCTATGTATGATCCTTTCTTATAATGAAATTCACTGCAAAGTGAATCTCAGTTTGTTTGGAATTGTATTACCATCTGGGGGAAGATTTTGACACAAGCCAAAACTAACAGATTTCCACCTGGCTCCTCAAGAATTCCAATTGCCAGGAACTGGGCATTTCTTTGAAGCAGCCTGACTGTTTAGTTGCATGAGTCTGCAAGATCTTCTTGGCTGCAAGATCATCTTGGCTGGAGCTACTTTTTGATTAATATATAATCACTAAGAGCCCAGCATATTTTCTTAATATTTCTAGTTAGACAGTTTCATCTATACTTCATCTGAAAAACTGTGGCCAAAGCTGTAATTAGCATTGGCAAGTCTGAGCATATTCTTGATGATGTTGTTGGTTAAAACCAATGTTGAAAAGAGGGGTTCAAGCTGCATGCCTCAGAGGCTCTACAGCTACTTCAGAGACCCTCCGTAGGGGTTAACAATCAAGTTACCAGTTCAAATCCAGCAAAGGTCAAGAGTGATTAACACTCTTTTGTTCTATTGGTTACTGTGAAACAGATGTGAAATGAAGTTATGATCAAAATCCAATTCCTAGTAGATATTTTACATCATAAACACTAAACTCCTAATGATCCCTTGCTGGCAATCTGATTAGAATGAGCAGTTAATTGAACAGACGCAGAGACTGCTATGCATCCCTTACTGCTCTTCCCTGTAACGAAAATTATGCTCATTTTTGGACTGAAGGACATGACAGAAAATTGCTTTTCCTGCCTGAATCCTTCATATTCAGTAGATATATTTAAAATTTTTTTAACCTCAGTGATATCAAATTATATTTTTGAACACAGGTACTATTAAAAATTGTTTTAAGTTATTTGATTGTAACTAAAAATGAAGCATTTGGTAATTTTAAATGTATGGTCAGATCCTCAGCTGGATTAATCAGGCATGGACCTACTGAAAAATCAGTTAAGCGGTAGTCAGTGATGTTGGCAAAGGATCTGCTTCTGCGTTACTCAAAGTACATGACAGTGCTTGAAAAGGCATGGGTAATTTTAGACAAAAGTATGCCATAGCTGAATTATTTGCATACACGTGTGTGTTTTCTCTTTAGAACCTCACAGTCACTGCCCTTCTCCTACTTCCTGGGCACCAAACGCATTTAGGGGCTAAGAATGAAGGGATTAGGTCTTTGATTTGGATTTTAGGCTTCAGACATTTGGTTATATTTACTACCATGATACAGATACTGTAAATTACAAAGCCTGATCTTCTCATACTATCCTGCAACTACTGCATGACTGAATATCTTTTTTTTTTTTTGTAAAAATAATATCTTTTAGACCAAATGTCTGTATACATTGTGCTCCATAGAAAATATTGTTTTGAAATTACTGGAACATCTATTCTATTAGTTCATCCAGTGTATTACTGGATTCTACTATTTCATAAACTTATTTTAGAAAGAATATCTGTAAGATGAGGGCTCAAAAAAATTCACTGAATGGATATAATCTTGTAACAAGTACAAATTGGACTTTTCTTGCTGTCTTACAGTCTCATGTCTTAGTTACTCATACAGTAAAGTAAGGAACCCTTTAAAAAGCAGCTATACTTCTAAGTTGAATAAGATTTTACTGGTTTTCAATAAGTTTATGGGAATTATATTATTAGACTTTGATTAAGTAAATTTAAAAAAGCAGAAAATGTCATTCATTATGCAGTTTAGAAATTACCGAGAGGTGCTATTGACTGACAGCTGGATAATGAAGGGGGAATTGATGAATTCACACTTTCAAGGATGGATTATATATATACATATATATATCATTACCTTTACGACAACTCTTGTCAAAGCAACAAGTCATACATGTCTCACAAGTAAGGAGAGATATCCTTACCTGTGGAGAATATTCAGACCTCTTAATCTCCTACGAGTGGGTTTCAGTTCCTTTGATCATATGGACTTACTGAGTACAATAAAAATCTCCTCTGAGATGTCTTTGTTTCCCAGAATTTGTATATCTTTCAAAACAGCTAGTGGCATTTTATGTCTCTGCTGGTGATTGAAATCAACATTTTTGGGATATCGTGTATATGACATTCAAAGTAAAAGTGCAGAGATTTGTACGAACTCTTAACTTTGTAGTTGAATTGTGATATCACCAATATTTCTTCTTTTTTTCTTGCCTTGGCAAATTCTATTTCTATGATAAAGCTGTCTAGGGCAGGGACTGTATATTTTTGCAGTTTCTAGTATGTCCTAACCCTGATGAAAGGGTGGATCATGAACACTGCAGTAATAGTAATCATATATAACACTAATTGTGGATTTTGAAATGATGTCTATTCTGCAAATGCATTTCAAAGAAACACAAGGAAAGGTGTAGTTTACTCCCTGAAAAATAGAACTGCTGGGCATTTAAATTTAAATTAAATGCTTTTATGAGTTCATTGAATGTTATTTAGCAAGTATATCATAGCAAAAGCGTGTTACCTATTGCCTTAGAATGAGGATTTTATTGCTTTTTCATAGTTATCTTTTGTACCGGTATTTGGCAGGTAACAAATGAAATTTAGTTGCTAAGGTTAAATTGTTTTGTGCTGTTGTTCAGCCACACAAATATAGAGAATACAGCAATGGAAGAAATATTTGCTTTTGGGGAGGGGGCAGATGTTTATGTATTGTGGTCTTGACCTCTCTTTAAGGAAATATTTATTCTCTGAAAGTCGAAGAAATTAATTCCTATCTGAGCCACTCCACTGAAAGCCAGTTCGAACAAGAGATGGTACAAATGGAACTACAAACAGAATTGGCCCGAACAATTCTGTGTGGTCAAGGCAGTGACACTCAGAACGGTCTGAGGTCAAAGCAGAATGGACTCCAAGATGAAGGATCTCTCAAACTTGATATGAGGAGTTCCTTCTTCTCTATATATCTCTAGAACTCCCACATTTCCTGATTCATGCTGATTTGGAATCAATAATGTCTGATTTTTCCTGAACCCTGAGTTTGTTATATTTTAGTGTTTGCAGTACTAGAGGGGAGCTTACAAGCAGGAGGGAGACTGACTTTTTACATGGTCTAATACTATTAGTGATAAGAATGGGGAATGGCATTAAACTAGAAGACGGGATTTTTATGTTAGATGTTAGGGAATAATTCTTTACTCAGAGTGTGGTGAGGCACTGGCACAGGCAGCCCTGAGAATTTGTAGGTGCCCCATCCTTTAAGTCATTCAAGACTAGGTTGGATGGGGCCCTGGGCAGTCTGATCTGGGGGGTAGCAACACTGCCCATAGGAGGGGATTGAAACTAGATGATCTTTAAGATCACTTCCAACAAAAGACATTGTATGATTCTCTACATACATGCTGTTGATTAAATACTCCAACCCACACATATAAGGATTCCAGCCTTATTTTCTGGTCTCCATTTTTTTTCTCTAATTCTCAAAACCTTCTGAGTACTACACATGTTGGAAGTTCACTGTTTTCTAAATCCATTTCGATAGACCAGTTGAATTTTTTACATAACTGAGAAGCCACTGTGATACAAGGTCAGAATAATAAATTTTATACTTTTATTCTTTACGTAGGAAATGTAATATAGTGCCATCACTACTTTATTACTCTGCAGTCATTCTGTTAACTATTCAACTTAAAATATTTCAGCCATCAGCATTTGGAGAAAGTTCATAGGTTTTGGGCAGTCCATAATAATTTGCCTTAAAAGACTACATTTCTTCTAGACACCCTGCCTGGGAATGCAGTTATGGATCAAGACACTGGAGTAGTTGAAGTGAGCTGAGGAGATGCTAGTCTGAGAATGCACTCAATTACCTCTAGTTTACTAATGCTTTAGGGCTCCTGTATTTCTATTTGGAAGCCAAGTTTATATTTTCTGCTAACTGGGGTAGTTTGGTCCCTTTCTGTAGACTACGAAAGTGTCTCTGAAGGGTTTATGAAACTTGGACTCAAGTTTTGATTAAAAAAAGTTTCTCTGTTCTTTGAAGGTGCTAGGCAGAGATCAGCAAGCATAAAATAATCCCAAAGATATCAGCCTAGTAGACCTTGAACTATCTGTATTCAACTTGCTTCAGTACATCTTAATGTGAATTTAAAACTATGTATCAGAACTACTCCATGTTATAGCAGAGTATTTGTGATCCTCCAAAGACAAATTCATAGGAATGCTCATCATCTTAGAAATCAATGTGCTGAAATGCTGTTCATGTATTTTCTTCTTATGCTTTTCATTTTTGGTATGAAAAACTTAGCAATGAATAACATCCTTCAGCTTATGTGTCAATGCCCAAAAGACTTGTAACTCATCTGAATTTAAATTAATGACCTTAGTGATGGTACTAGCAAGTGGACCAAGGATCTCATGAGCCAGATATTTGCATATGGAATTTGATTAATCCTGTTGGCTATTAATTTTCACTTTTAATTAGCTATGATGCTATTGTAGGAAGAAAATACAAGACAACTATTAGGCATAGAAAATGTTGATTTTTCTGTTGAGTACTCTATTTTGTTTTGACTGTGCTACGTTCCTTCACAGCATCTGCTTTGATCAACTCAGAAATATACCATAGACCTAAAAACTAGTCAGCAGAAGTTCAGAGATTATACTACAAAGGAATACTTAACTGAATAAATATATGTACTTTACAAAAGGTAGAGAAATTGGCATATGGTATCCTCTTCTAGTAGTCTGTAACTTTATTCCTGTTAATGGAATAATAGACATTGCATGATATCTGTGTTCAGAGTTACAGAAAGGCCAACGATGTATATAAAATGAAGTAGTATTTGTCTGAGGCTGCTTGATCTTCCTGCATCCCAGCTGATCAAATGTGCACTGGTGGTTGAGTCCTGTTCAGATTTAGATCAAGAGCAAATTTTGCCATTTTCTTATGTCTCCAACATTTTGCCATCTGGGAACACTGCAACAGGTTTGCTCATTGAGTTCCAGGAAAGCAGGGCCCATCACATATAGTGCTTATGTGGGAAAACAAGTGCCATCACTCCTAAGATCTCTCTCTTCATCCTTCTTTAACACAGCTTTTATTGCAGAACATGGCCTCATATGGTATGGAATATCCCTTTAGTTAGTTGGGTTGAGCTGTCATAGAATCATAGAATCACAAGGTTAGAAATGACCTGTAAGATCATCTAGTCTTCTCATTATGATTGCTGCCATAAACTAAACCATATCTCGTAGCTTCTCATCCAGGCACCTCTTGAATGCTGCCAGGGATGGCGACTCCACTACCTCCCTGGGCAGGCCATTCCAGTGCCTGACCACTCTCTGTCCTGGTTACGCCACCTCCCAGCTCCTTGTGCATCCACTGCTCCTCACTGTCAAGGCACAGAATCACAGAATCACAGAATCACAGAATGACCTGGGTTGGAGGGGACCTCAAGGATCATGTAGTTCCAACCCCCCTGCCTAGCAGGGCCACCAAACATACACCTTTACTAGATCAGGTTGCCCAGAGCCTCGTCCAACCTGGTCTTGAACACCTCCAAGGACGGGGCATCCACAACATCCCTGGGCAGCCTGTTCCAGGACCTAACCACCCTCCTAGTAAAAAACTTCCCCCTAACATCCAACCTAAATCTTCCCTCTTTTAACTTAAAACCATTTCCCCGTGTCCTGCTATTATCAGCCCTTATGAAGAGTTTACTCCCCTCCTGGGAGTAAGTTCCCTTCAGATATTGAAAGGCTGCAATGAGGTCGCCCCGCAACCTTCTCTTCTCCAGGCTGAACAAACCCAACTCCCTCAGCCTGTCCTCATAGGGGAGGTGCTCCAGCCCCCTGATCATCTTCGTGGCCCTCCTCTGGACCCTTTCCAAAATCTCCATGTCTTTTTTGTACTGAGGGCTCCACACCTGAACACAGTACTCCAGATGGGGCCTCACAAGAGCAGAGTAGAGAGGGACAATCACCTCCCTATCCCTGCTGACCACCCCTCTCCTGATGGAGCCCAGGATCCCATTTGCTTTCCGGGCTGCCAGAGCGCACTGCTGGCTCATGAGTACTTCAGTCTGTGTAAACACTGCTCTGGCGTATTGTGACAACTATTTTCACCAGCCCCTCCCACTCTCCCTCCCTCACCAAAACAGAGAATCATATGAGCCTCTACAAAGAAAATTATCTCAACCAAAACTGTGATGCCACCGTATACTACTGGGATATCTTCCATTTAACCAGTGTAGAACACACTACAGTATTTTTTATCCTCCTCAGAAGGTATGTGTAGCCATGCAAAAACAGACATTTTCTTTAGCGTGTTATCTGTAAAGAAAAATACAGTGCAAATTTTGATTAAAACGTTGCTCTGTGGCCTTTCAAATAAAATCTAATTTTATTTAATATTACTTTATACATGTATGCAGAAAATGGCATACCAATATTAATAAAAGAAGGCTTATAGGAATGTGGAAAGAGAGAAATATATCCTTGACAAAATTTATTTACCTACCTAGACTTTCATTTTAAAGTTAGCTGCACTGTGCAATACTGGGATAATAAAAGGGTCATAAAACTCTGTTAGACATTTTTAACCCACTTTAATTTATTCCATGGAAGTTTAATCCTCTGCTGAACAGAGCTGGTTGAATTTTCAAAAGCCATAATCCACTGAAGTAAAAAATCCTTAATGACAACACAGGCAGCAAGCTTCAACAGTTTAGTTTAAATTCTTTCTAAAAATGTAAAATGTAGTGCAAGAGTTAATAGGATATTTCATACGGATATATTTCAATCATTTTCCAAATCTTTATAAGTTCACTTGCATCTCTACCATTAGAAATATTTGGAGTGAATTCCAGCACTTCTATGGCAGAAAGCAGAAAGCTGTAAAATTGTAATGAGAAGAATTTCACACTGTATTGTAACTCAGCTGGTCCTTCAGTTCACAGGCTGTTATATGTGGTACTGTAATGTTTTCTAAATAGATAGAGAAATGATGTTGAACAGCATCAATTCTACCTTAATTATATTACTAGTCAAGAAAATGAAAACAAACTACATAATGCCACACTGTATTCATTCTTCTGCTCCTCTAGGAGTTTTATAATTAACTTCAGAGGTGGGTCAGGACTGACCAATAAATTGAGCAGGGACAGTTCATAAATTTTCATGTATTTCAGAACCGCAGTTACAAAGTGTATTTATACAGTCCATTTTCTACCACCTCTGGAGCTGCCCAGTTCTTGAAATACCTTTAAATGAGGCAGCACTTCCTTTTCTTGACCTGGAAGCCTGGAAGCATAGTTCCATGCTTTCCTTTATGGTTCTGGTTGGCCTGAGCATCCAGGTACCAATCTTCTGTCTGAACTATAGTGGAGAAATGAAGGTGCTATGCTAGATTTTGTTGTGGCCTTCTGGACAAGAATTTAGGTGGCATCATGCTGATGTTCTCAAGCTCTTAAATTAATTTGACAATGGCAATCTCTTCCTTTTTTTTCTTTTCTTTTCTTTTTTTTTTTTTTTTCCCAGGAGATATTTTTTGAAGAAAAACAATGAAATTCCTTCTCTGAAAGACAATAGAGATAGCAGTTCCTGTTTTTGCCACTGCTTTCTAGATAAAGGGAGAATGTTCCTTAGAGCTGATATCTCATGACTTCCTGGTATGGATCTGTGGTTTTGATTCCTGGTTCAAAGTGCCCAGCTTTCTCCAGGCACTTATAGGAGTCTGGGTGTTTAACTTCAAGTCATTTTTCCACTCTGGTAGTTTGTGAAAGGGAAAAGAAAATCATTACAAATAATTTACAAAGAGCTGTGCTGCCACAGCTGAGAGGACAATACTTGGGTAGGGCGAAGCAGAGAAAATTGAGAAAGAAAAAATGTGTCAGAGCAGTGCTGCTAGAAGAAATATCCCCATAATCATAGTCTGTCTGACTGATTTTGAGTGTCTATATCTCTCTTTAGAAGGCTAAACACTCTTTGAATGCCCAGGTAGTAAACATTTGTTCTAATCACTAGTTAACAAAACAGGCTCGAGGAAGGTTATTTTTCAGACTGTAAACACTTGTGAAAATTATTTGTATGATCAAAGATCAAATAAAACTCCAAAGATAACAAAATAGTGCAAAGCTATACTCTCATCAAAAGGAAAGCCCTCTGTAGGAAATTTCCTAGATCTAAAAGTATAAGCAATACTAGAAAGTATTCAAGTGGAATAATGGAAGTGTTCAAGCCCAGTGTAGATAGGAGGTAGATGGTAGTGGGAGGTATCCCTGACCATGACAAGGGATCCATGTGATCCATTCTGATCCAAACAATTATATCATACTGTGGCTCTATGATTCTAAGACTACACTACTTGTACAAATAACACAGCACTAGCTTCAGTGCACTTACAGTATGGGATACGGTAGACTTTGGTGTGATTGTAGTCTTGTGGAAAGGGTTTTGATAGAACAAACTTGTCCTGCTTCTAGCCTGCAATATTTGTGCTCCCTCCACGGTATTCTCTCAATGGCAATTTCATTAAGCGATAGGCACTGTAGGAGAACAAGATGATGAGTATTTATTCAGTCCTTGAAGGTCCATCAATAGCTAATTGAGATAGTTCATGTAGTTCATTCTGTTTCTCATGTTATTAGTTGTGGAGTAAGCCTAGAAGAGTTGCTTGTATCTACCACCGAAATCCCATGCAAGAGAGGTGGTGAGTAGATGATTCCCACTCTGAATCATGAACTGGACTGACACAGGATATGCTCTGACTCCCTCTTAAAAATTGGTGGCAGTCTGCCACTTTCCTTCTTCAGTCTGTTTCTTAACATTCACAGAGCTTGTGGCAGTAGCCACAGGCAATGTAAATTCAAAAGATAGTAAATAAGATTAAAACAAAATTTGATGTGTAATTCTAAAGTATTCTTACTGGAAACCAACCTCTGAATATGCTGTATCATCTTTGCATTTTGAGAAAATTATTTGAAACTAACTAGTTTTCATACTTATGTATAATAGGCTACTAACATTGTGTTTATAATCAACAATACAATTACTAAGAATTGCAGTATACTTAAATAAAGAAGTGTACCTGTTGATATATCAGAGCCCTCATCTTTCTGTGGATATCAATTTTCTAACTACTCTTTGATTCTTAGTCAGGTCCAAATCAGATATCAACTGATACAAGCACTCTAATTTAAATTTCTATTAAATTTCACTGAATTCATATCAGTTGCTGGTCTTGGATAATCTCTATTGTGCAAAATATTAAAAAAGCTCAAATTTTCCTTCAAGTAAAAGCCATTTGGAACAAATAGTATAGCTTAAAAATTAAAACAAGAATTTAAATAGCATAAAGCAAATCTTAATAAAACATAAAATCTACACAGAGACTGCAGTGTATGTTAAATTCTATTTCGCAGTTAAAAAACAACAAAAAAATGTTACTTTCCCTATGGTTTCTGTGCAACATAAATATTGTATTTTACACATAAGTGAAGTGAATGATCCCAAATGAGTATTTTACATAATATTACTGAGAACTTCGGGTGCTTCTTTTAAAATGATAAGTAATGAAAGAAGGTCACCAATGGAATTCTCTGGGGCTCTGTGCAAGGACTCTGTTCAACATATTTATAAATGGCCTCCAGCTGCTGTTGGAGGCCAGACACTTTTCTGAGTTTTTGGCTTGATCCCACATAACCATTTTTGTGTTCTCATTTGAGTAAATTAGGATTTTCTTTCTCATTTTTCAAATTCATCTGAGTTTGCATGCTTTGATTAAAAAAAAAAAAAAATCGAAATACTTTTTCTTTGCTGGTCAAACAGAAAAATGTTTCCTAAGTTTGAAACACAGATTTCTGTCTATGTGAGGTAGAAACTTGGGAGATTTTCTGCATTTGCCCTCTTTTCACATATCAATTTGCAGCAGCTACAATTCCTTCACTGAGTCTACCTTACAGTTATGTCACAGTACTGTTCTATCAGCTGGGATATTTGACAGAGGAAAGAAAATTCTAAGTTCTTCTGTACAGAGAGTACACAAACAGTGCTGCCAAATTGTTACAGAGTTATGCCAACAAAAATGATTTCAGTTTTGATTAGTTGTTTACCTGAAGAGAGAGATTTTCTATCTTGAGTATTAGATTGTTGTTTACATTTTCATTTGCCCTCAAGTAGTCATATATTCAGATAAACAAATACGTAATTTCTAAGCCAATACTGTAATTATAGGTAATGAACAGTATTAGAGAAAAGTGAGAAATCAAGACACACTGTGTATCTCTTTGAATGACTCTTTAAATCTCAAATTTCTCTATCTTAATATTAATATTACTATTGTTGATTTTGCCCTGAGATGAGAATAGAGCCTAAATCACTGCTTGAGACCCTGATGGCTTCCTGACGTACCTTTCCAACTTTGTTTTCTTTGTTTTAAATGTTCAAATTTGATCTGACTAAGCATTCAGAGTTCAGTGTCTTAAAGAGGACTCCAAGGTTTTTGAGACAAATCCTACCTATCTCTTAGGAAGTCCTAAATGAACTACAGATATTCACTAAAACACATCTAATGAAGCTAAACGTCATGAAAATTTCTTCATCCTCAGAACGAAGGATATAGAATGAATAGAAAATTCTGTTTTAATGGAGCAAAAACTGCATTACAGATCATTCCTATGTCTTTTATTAATTGTGCTTTGATGTATTGTGTCCAGGGAAACCACTGTCTATATTTCTGCCTAAAAACATAGGAAGAAATGGAATAGCTGTTTGTCATTATTCATTGAAAAAGGTTCCAGGCAGTCTGCTCCCTGTACCTTTTTGATATCAGTAAGCTTTACTAGGTAGTGGAAAGTCGTATTTTCCATTAAAGATACAAGACTGGAAGCAAAGGTCAATTTGTTATACTTACTGAGCTGCTTTTCCAGTAACATTTGTCGTAATGGCTAAGCTTTCCTAAATCTTTTTTCTCCTTAATATTGTTCTATACAGACACTACTGACATCATAATTATTCACTTCTAGCTATACAGTCACAGGAAATTCATCTCCTCAGCCCTTTTGCAACATTGATGTATTGCACTGTACTTGACAAAACTTTTCATTGTTTATTGTATACTTTACTGTTGTTCCTCCATTAGAATAAAGCTTAAAGCTACCAGTGAAGGCTGGCTACCATAGAAAGCTCTGTATATACATGCAATAAAAAACAAGCCTGGACCCTGGTCACTTCAGCCAACAGAAGCTGAAATAGATCTTATTTTTGTAGGGTGAAGTAGACATAAATCTGTTCCTGTCATCTCTGTAATTTTTTATAATGTAAATATAGAGAAAAATGCTCATTCTCTCCCTTACTGTATAGACTTCAACAGTCCCAGTGAAATCTTATTGAAATTTGTTACTGAAAAAAAGTTAAATAATGAAGGGGAATGCATTGCAGTCTGTAGTGGCTGTGGTTTTGGAAGAGAAAGCGACTTGTTTTTATGTTGAATTACTTGTTAAGAGACAAGTATGTATGTTTCTGGATTACATGCACATATAGTCAAAGAAGAAGAAAAAAAGCCAGGATGGAACTTTGGCTACTCTAGGGTTTAACCTTCAATTAGTCATTTTAAATTGGATCTTTTTTTCCAGGTTTTGCTAAAATGAGTCTGTGTTTCAGTAAGCTAGTTTTCACAATGCTAAGTGCAAAATCACATAGATTTTATGATCTTTCCTGTATTATTTCAGACTTACGGTTGGAAAGAAGAGAGACAGAAGAAAATTGTGAATTAGTTCATGTGAAAATAACTGCTGCACTTGCAGAAATTCTATTACACAGCAGTGCTCTGTATTATTGGGTGTGCAAGTCTCTGAGGATACATTTAGCTGCTTTCCATAGCACATAGTGCACTAACAGTACATGAAAAAGCACTTGACTGGAAAATGTTAGTGAAGAGCTATGAATTCTAGAGCTTTTTTATTAACAATTGTGGGCTGTTTCTTGAGTACTCACACAAACACTTGACTAGGGAGGGCAGGTTCAGGCCTTTAGACATGAATGTAGTCAGTTACCCACAATGAAAATTGCAGAGGTCTCAGGGCTAACTGCGTGACCAGAAGCCTTTCAGATGTTACTAAATCAATGACAGTAACAATCAGTTGTATTTATTAGGTCAAGTATGAAGCTGTTGAACATACATGGGATCTGAATCATTCATTTCCATGAAATATACTGGCTTTCAAAAATGTACTTGTATTGGATCAATCAGCAATTATATAAAAAAATACTTGCTTCCCTTTTTTGTTGTTCAGTTTTAGCTGAAAGAAAAAGACCTTATTTTTAAATGGTTTTTATTCCGTTACAGCTTGTTACATGAAACTTGCTGCATAATCCTATGAAATGTAAATTATTGGAGACCGAAAGGAAAACAAACGAAAAGCAAGCTCTGAGGAAAGAAAAATATAGTGGTGATAATCTGTGTCCTACCTACATATTGTAGGTAGACTAGCTCTCCTAACTAACTGCTTAGATTCATAACAGGTTGACAGATTCATGCTGGACATTTTTCCTTTTAGCCACATATCTCCCCTTATTTTGCACGCCTTCCCCATATGCCACTGCAAAATTATATTCCGAGTCTTGTTCGCTCTCCCTGTGACATGTTCATTGCTGCTTCATTAACCAGTACACCATCAGTGCATTTTCTTACAGCTTCTCGCTTGGCTCGCTATGTTGATCCGAAGATGCAGCTAGAAAGTGGCTATCAAAATGCTAGGCTGTGTTTATCCTTCTTTCATTTCAAAAGAGGAAAAAGTCATCCCTTTGGCAAGGTCTTAAATAAAACCCATACTTTAGTTATTACTTCTACTGACTCCTCTCACTGGAATTGCACTGGGAAGCTGTTGTGTGGGATGTGACAGAACAGTTTACCTATTTGTTTACTGTAAAGGCTGTGGACATACCTCCTATATGAGGATACTAAGACTACTTAGTCTGCTTTTATGTATATGTCTTCAACTGACCTTGAAATTGTATTTAAGCTAATAAAGCATTTTTGATTCCATGATTGTTAGGAAATGAAAAGGTCAAGCTGTGATAGATATTGTCCATGTCATATACCTCCAGTTATACCAGTATAGAGCCAATTTTCAATATATTTCCTTAGTTGAGAATATACTCAATTCTATTTTAAGTGAAAAGAAAGATGTAACTGAAAATATGAAAGCACAATGTAACTCCATGCCAGAACACAGGGTTATAAACCAGGCATTTTCAGAATGAGTTATGTAGTCGTGAAAAGGGAAATAAGAAACTCAACGGCTTCTTCATGTTAGTTCAAATACTAAAAAAATGTGGTAGTGCGCCTGGTCTAAGGTTTTAAAGAAATGAGTCTAAGGATGTTGTAGATGCCTCCTGTCTTTTTGCTGTCCCCTGCTAATTCCAGCCCTACCTGCTCTCCATCACTGCTGTGAGTTAGACAGCTGTGAGGCTGCATATGTTCTTGGTTTTCCACGTAATTGAAGCAAAGAGAAAATAAAGAAATAAGAAAAAATTGCTTTGACACTGAATTCTGTGAAAATCTCTCTCTGAAATTTATGATTTTTAGGAACACGATCCACAGTTTTCTTTCTCCGTATCTCTTTTTTTTCTTTTTTTGAATTTAAATGCACTTTGTACTATTTTTAAAAATTATTACTTTCAGATAAGTGGCCACATTTTTCCTTGAAATTGCACAAATGACTCTGTCTTGCACAGACCACTTTGGTTCATGGAGAAAGGTGTGAAGAAACAGGAGTGAGGAAGGGAGAAATACATATCAAACTTCATACAGACACATCAAATCAGTAGCTGATCTAGAAAGGGAGCAAAAGAGCATGACTCCTCTTGCATTAATTGGGGTATAATTCACAGTAGGTTTATTGCTGTTGAAGAAACTCATTAAAACTTACATTATTCTGTTATTTATACTGTAGTTGTTACTGAAGGTCTTAGTCAAGACTGCAGACTAATGTCTTTTTTACAAAAGAAGCAGGGAAATTAGGTTGCGATTGTTGGATTTACAGTGACATGGACTTTGAGCATGGTCAGATTGGCATCATCAAGACAACACCCTAACAGTGAACTCAAGGGGCAGTAAAGATAAACAAGTCTGCCTCAGATAGGGGAAAACACAGCTACTGTGAGGAGAAAACATTAAAACAAAAGTACTTCACTCTGAGATGAGAAATGGTCACTGAAAGCAGGATGGCACAGCTGTGTACTTAGTTTTTGCACACTTCATTCCTTACTCATCAATTACAGGCATCATGAAGAGGTAGCTAGTATGCTGAAGAATTAAATGAATGGTCAGAACTAATTCTGAAGGCAAAAAAATTGACAAAAGAGAATTAAATAACAACTACTTGGAACGAAGAGGAAAATAGACAGTTTTGTTTTGTTCGACTTGTGTACAGAGACTGTAGTTTTTTCTCCCCAAAAATAGTTCTTTATGATTTTGAAATCTGCTCATTTTCTCAGGTGGAAACGGTGGGTTTTGTATTATATATCTTAATGTCTCCTTTCTTTTTTTTTTCTTCATTCTTTTTCAGGTTACCTGTGCAAATTTAACAAATGGAGGTAAATCAGAACTTCTTAAATCAGGAAGCTCCAAATCCACACTAAAGCACATATGGACAGAAAGTAGCAAAGACTTGTCCATCAGCCGACTGCTGTCACAGACTTTTCGTGGAAAGGAGAACGATACAGATTTGGACCTGCGATATGATGCCCCAGAAACTTATACTGAGCAAGATCTCTGGGACTGGCTGAGGAACTCCACGGACCTACAAGAGCCACGGCCCAGGGCAAAGAGACGACCTATTGTCAAGACTGGGAAATTTAAGAAAATGTTTGGCTGGGGCGATTTTCATTCCAACATCAAGACTGTGAAGCTAAATCTGTTAATAACAGGGAAAATCGTTGACCATGGCAATGGGACGTTTAGCGTTTACTTCAGGCATAACTCCACTGGTCAAGGGAATGTATCTGTGAGCCTAGTGCCCCCTACAAAAATAGTGGAATTTGACTTGGCACAACAGACAGTGATTGATGCCAAAGATTCCAAGTCCTTTAACTGTCGAATTGAGTATGAAAAGGTTGACAAGGCTACCAAGAACACACTCTGCAACTATGACCCTTCAAAAACCTGTTATCAGGAGCAGACCCAGAGCCACGTGTCATGGCTCTGCTCCAAGCCCTTTAAAGTAATCTGTATTTACATTTCCTTTTATAGTACAGATTATAAACTAGTACAGAAGGTGTGTCCTGATTACAACTACCACAGTGACACACCCTACTTCCCCTCAGGGTGAGGATAAACATATGTCTGAGACTGAAGCCTGGGGAATAAAAGAGTTCGTATGACAGGGCTGTAACCTCAAGGAGGAAAGCCACATCTATTGCCTGGAATGTGTCTACAAACTGCTGATGATGTCATATGGCTGCAAATATGTTAGTGGAAAACAATCTAATGTAATTTTTGCCCAGTCAGCACCATGTATCAATCTAGTTGTAAATCACTATGGATTTGAAATAAAACCATAAACACAGAGACACACACTCTTCAGCTCATATCTATTGAGATTCCTGTTAAGAGAGATTTTCATTGTCTGATAACTAAAGTTTGGGGATAAACTATCATCAAGCAAAATGGATTAACTAGACAGAGAACAGTTTCTTACACAGACTGTGGTGGAAATCTCTTTGAAAGTCCTTTGAGTATATACCAATAATCCCCACTCATGCATTCTACTGCTTGGAGTAGCTGTACCAGTAAATAATACTGTAGGACTAAATACTTGTTAAAATGGGAAAAAAATGTGTGTCTAGAGTTCAGTATTCCTTGCTATATGAACACAGCAAAGCATAGTGACTTTTTTCCAGCATACAGTAGGCACATTCAAGGTGGTGTTAGGTGGCTCTTTTTCCATGGAGTGAGCCTGTTACCAGTAAAGATGGGCAAACATTTGGAATTTACATGTGGGCAGACATTCTGGTTTTATGTTTCTCTGACTCTTTAAGCTCTGATCCTTTAAACCTGGTTGAGTTTAGTCAAGCAAAGCTATTTTAAAACCCTCCAGATGATCTTTAGGAAGGAAAATGCCTCATGGAGGACATGTAAGTTATAAGTGGCTGTCTTATCTTTATTACAAAATATTGTAACAAATTCAATATCCTAGTCTTGATTTGTATGAATGGTTTGTATTGTACATAATTTAACCAGTGTTATTTGAGCTGCTTATTAATATTAACTTGTAATTGTCTCTTTGCTTGTTATTGGTTAAAAACAATCAAGGAAGTGAGGAATCCATTTTATCAATGTAGCTGTAAACTCATTAAAAGACAGAACTATGTACAAAGCATTTATTCAGCTAAAGTATTGTTGAAAGCTATACATATAAACATTACAGTCTGTCTGTACTTAGATATTTTATTTCCAAACAAAAAAATGAGCTGTACATAAAAATAAAAGAAATCTTAAAGTTGAGTTTCAATATGTACTGTGTAGATGGTAGTTTAAATGGTTTGGATAAGTGGGTAACGTTCCAAATCTGACATGGTTTTCAATCTTGCCTCTTTGCGTATGTACTTATATTTATAAATTTGCGAGTGGGCATGTTTGTGTGTGTATATATACGTGTGCATAAGAGTATGTGTAAATACTCTATGGAGAATATATAAAAACTTCTCAGGCCCGATTCTTAGCAAGAAAATATCATTACTATGAAGGGTGTTGATAACTTCAGTGAAAGACCCCGTTCAGATGAATTACCAAATTTAGGATTTGTTTGAAATGATTCAGTGTTTAGAAATGGGGAAACATGATGCCACACTGTTTTCAGGCCTCTCATTGCCTTAATTCTAGCCCCCTCAGAGGCACTGATTTCTCTTTATGGAATGAAGAGATCCCTGTGTATGGATTGAGGGAATTTTCTTAATATGAAAATTCTTCATATTTTCATATGAATGAAAAACTCCTAGCTTTTACATATTTTTGTGCATATACTGGCACACTTTACCCCCACTAGCAGGTTAACAAGCGACTATAGCAAGACCATGCTTAAAAGAGTGCTGCCTAAAGAAGAACTCAGTATTTCTTCTCTTATCTTCCAGAATTATCCTTCCTAGCAGCGCTTCCTTCCCCCTCTCACTCTTACCCCAGGTTCTGTGCTCTTCTGTCAAAGCTGTGAATACAGAGATGGGTCAGCTTCCAAATGTGCACGACATCATGAGCGGCTTCTACAAAGTCCCAATAAACAATCTACTAATGTTTCAAGAAGTGAGAAGTTTGAAACAATATCCAGTTGTGGACATCTCTTGCTGAAACATAAACAAGAATGAAACAAAGTGAATAAATAATATGTTTGACAAGTAAACATTTTCCTAATAATGTACAAGTAGGAGAGGAGACTTGCATATTATTAATGCTTTGGTTCCTTCAAACGTATATGCCTGTGGGAATTATTTCTTCATTATATGTGACTTTCCAAAGACAACCTTGTGGTCCTGGACCATGTGTAGATTTAGAGAAAGAAAATGTCCAAGCCATACAGTCCAGATTCTGATTACATTCAGGAGTATGTTGGCCTACAGTTCATTTGTTTTTTCTTTGACAGGAACTGTGATTGTACTAGTAGTGTTTCCTCATTTGTGCTGTATGAAAAGTAACTGCTGTGAATATATTCCACAGTGTAATACATGATATGACCAGGAGTAAAATCTTGGCTCCATTGAAGTCAATGCAAATTTTGTATCTAGTTAGGTAGGGTACTAATTTACACTTAATAGTATATAGATTCCAGTTTTAAATATGATTAGCATCCTCTATTATGATTGAACATTACATGTGTGGTTTCTTGTTTATATTTCTGAAGAGTGAATGTGAATGACTACTACTGGTACAATTTTGTTATTTTTTGTTTTTTTTCCCGTTCATGAATATAAGAAGTATTTGCATTCTATGAAGTGTATAAATTATATACATATATATATACTGCATAGATATATATAGATAGATAGATAGATTTCAAGTAACACCAAGATGCAAAAGAGTTATTTTTCAAGCAATAGATTTGATTCTTCTAATTGTGGTAGTTGGTAATTTATCTGCCTCTCTCACAGCCATTCACAATGTTTTTAGTATTAAGCCTTAAAAGAACTTGCTACTCCTGATAAGCTCTCTTGAGATTGAACTTGGAAGAGTTGTTTTGATGATCTGGTTGTGAAACAGGGATCTAAAATCAAAGCATATAATGTGTTACTTATATGCAAGTACTACACTGCAGTTCATTCAGTTTCTCTGGGAAATATTTTGTGTTTTTTTAACTTTAAAAAAAAATGCTTTTGTCTCTGACAAGTGAAAAAGGAATTCAGTGAGCATGAGTATTTCTAATTCAGTTAAACAATGTACATATAGATATTTGGGTCTTGTACATAAACAATGCCTTAATGGAGTGCTAGACTAGGCAAATCTTGCCTTACTACAAGTCACCAATTCTAGACATTATAAAGCTCTAATAGCTCTAAAGGTATATTTTTAGGATTAAAGAAAGTTAAGGTATTGATTTTTACAAAATTAGGATAGTGGCTTTGTTCCTTCTTTTTTTCTTTTTAAAATAATATAAAGTGTTTACAAATGTGGTTATTTTAGTGAAAAAAATCATTGCAAAGATACATGGATCATACAATTGGGCAAGGAGAAATATATTTAAATTGCCTTTGGTGGATCAACATTAGAACTTATTTATCACCTTCCATGTTTGACAAGAAATCTAGGATACCGGAAACAGGAGGATTTACATTGCATTTGTCTCAGATCAAACTCCTATACAGTGATGAAAACTTGAAAGACTTTAACTTGTCATTCCTATCAAAATACTTCAGCACAGAACAGAAAATTCACTTTCTTCTTTGCTCATGAAATGACTCATAACATATTATCCCTTTATCCCTTTTTCCCCAGGTTTGAACGGATAGTAAACAAACTAGTATGTTCACACTTTAAAAAAAATCTTGTCTTTTAAAATTTCCCTTGTGAAAAAATATAATGCCAGAAAATGCTGAAATTCACTGTACTTATTTATGATGAACCAAGAAATATTATAACTCCACCTATAGGAGAGCAGAAGGGAAGGGAAATTTTGTGGTGTTTTGGTGTATGTTGGCCTAGACAATACTGCTCCATGGTGTTTAGTTGGAGTACATGTTACTGTGATTAAATCACAGCATTCTCATGCATTCTTTGACTCTCATGCTGTAACCTGGTAGTCTATAGGAATATTACAAACTGCTATGAACACAATGTGTTATGAGAATGTAGATTAAAACAGGGATTGCATCCTTTGCTCCCTTTTCTTCTTTGAAGTTCCTGTTTACCAGTGCATGCAGCATACAGAATAAACAAGAAGAACTGGGGATCTATGTGTGGTCACAGGGCCATGATCTCACTCTGGGACAGTTTTCATACCTAAAATGCTTTTGTGGATGGCTACGTAATCTTTAGAAAAGGTGAACCAGCAAGGTGAGGTGGTGGAAACGATCTTTATGTGAGAGAACTGGAAAGTATTGAGCTCTGCCTAGGGATCACTGATAAATTAGTGGAGAACTTATGGGTGCGAAGCAAGAGGTAGGCTAATCTGAGTGATACAGTTGAGGGTGCTTACTGCAGACTGCCTTAACAGGAGGAATCTGATGAAGCCTTCTACAGTTGCTGTAGCTGATAGCTGAATGTAGCTTCACGCTCACAGTCACTGGTTCTCATGGGGGACTTCAACAACTCCAGTATTTGCTGGAAAAGCATAACTGCCACGCACACACTGTCCAGATTTCTTCAGTGCATGGAAGATGATTTTCTGATGCAGGTGGTGGAGGAGCCAATGGGGAGATGTGTGCTGATGGACCTTGTTGTTACAGTCAAGGAAGGACATGTTGGGAATGAGGTCAAGAGCAGCCTCAGATACAGCAAACATGAGATAGTGGAATTCAGGATCATACATGGAAGAAACAAGTCAATAAGTACAATTGCAACCCTCCACTTCAGGAAAGCGAACAGTGACTTATTCAAGGGCTTACTTAAAGGCATTCCATGGGTTAGAGCATTGGAAAGTAAAGAGGCCTAAAAGAGTTTGTTGATCACTACTTCCAAGCTTAAGATCGGTATATCCCTACGAGTAAGAAATCTGACAAATTAGGAAGGAGACCCACATGGATGAGCAAGGAGCTCTTGGAAAAACTCAAATGGAAGAAGAAAGACTAAAGAACATGGAAAAGAGGTCTGTCCACTTGGGAAGAATATAGAAACACTGTCAGGGCATGCAGAAATGCAACAAGGAAGGTTAAGGCCCTCTGGTGAGGGAGGTCAATGATAACAAGATTTCTTTAAGTATGTCAATAGCAAAATGAAGACTAGGGAAAATATGGGCCCACTGCTGAATAAGTTGTGTGCTCTGGTAACAGAGCGCACAGAGAAGGCACTGAATTACTGAATGCCTTCTGTGCTTCAGCCTTTGCTGTTAAGACTGCTCCTCCGGAATCTCAGATCCTGAAGATAAGAAAGAGAGTTTGGGGAAAGGAAGACTTCCCCTAGTTTGAGGAGGATCTGTTTAGAGATCACCTAGGTAAATTTGGTGCACATAAATCCATGGACCCCAGTGGGATGCATCCTCAAGTGCTGAAGAAGCTGGCAGAAGTGATTGCCAAACTGCTCTATATCATCTTTGAAAGATAATGGAGAATGGCAGAAGTGCCTATGGAAAGGCAATATCAATCCTGGGGTGCCTTAAAATGAATGTGGCCAGCAGGTTGAGGGAAGTTGTCCTTTCCAACTACTCTACACTGGTGAGGCCATGTCTGGAGTAATGTGTCTAGTTCTGGCTCCCCAGTTCAAGAAAGAAAGGGAACTTCTGGAGAGAGTCCAATGGAGGGCAACAAAGATGAACAGGAATCTGGAGCATCTCCCTTATTAGGAATGTAGATAGGAGGCTTAGGACTGTTCAGTCTGGAGAAGACTGAGCAGAGGGGTTCTTAACAGTGCTGAAAAATACCTAATGTCCAGGAGTTAAGTAGATGGGACCAGCCTACTTTGGTGGTGCCCAGTAACAGAACAAGGGGTAATGAGCATAAACTGGAACATAGGAAGGAGGAAAAACTACTTTACTTTGAGGGTTACAAAGCACTAGAACAGGCTGCCAAGAGAGGCTGTGGATTCTCCAGTTCTTCAAAGCCCACTTGAACATTTTCCTGTACAACCTATCTAGGGAACCTGATTTAGCAGAATTTTCAACGAGATGATCCTCAGAGGTCCCCACTGATCCCTATGATTCTGTTATTCGGTGATTACAAAGTATTATCTGCCCTTACTTGAGCAGTAAAACCTACCTAAAGCCCAGGCATCTAATCTAAAGAATTACTCATCACCAGCTGAATTGTATGCAACTATGTGTTTAGCATTAGGAAGATCTTAAATGCCTGCACCAAGGAACTCCATTACAATACAGACATTTGTATATACAGTATATACTCAGAAATAGTTTTGAGGCTAAGAACTTCCAACTTTCAAAAGAATGTACTGCAGAGTTCTTGTGAACCATATTTGTATAAATTTGAGGCATGATGATCATGAAATTAATTTTAACAAAATTATGTACGGTTCTCAAAAAAAAGTACTACTCTTCAATCGTTATGTATATGTATCAATGAAACATAAGCATTCCTTAGCAGTGGCAAAACTTCTGATCTCTGTGTACGTCTGGAATTCATGAGAAATGGAGTAACTGATTCATTTTATGCAAGTATTCAGAAGCTGGAAAAATAATTATTATTTATACTGAAGTTCTTTGGTGACTTTCCCTGCTAATGCTCTAATGTATAAATACCATCTCCAGAAACATTTTGACACTGGAAGAACAGACTACTGCCTAATAAAACTTGTCTGTTCTTTTAAGAAAGAATTGGCAGTGTCTTACTCAAAATATGCTAAAATTCATGTATGAAATATTTTTAAGATAAATTTGAGGAAGTGTATGTATAAGTTTAACACTTTGCTGACTGTGAAAAAAAACCACTCATTAAAATATAACTCTTTAAAGACTTTAAAGAGTCCAAGAAAATGTAAGTCTGTTGGAATATTGTGTTCACTTGGGTAGTATACATCTCACAGTATAACCTAACAGATGTAGCATGATCCAAACATCCAAAAAGGATTGGTGAATTAGATAGGTGAAATAAATCCCTGCTAATTAGCTGAAATTCGATCATTACCAAAATTAGCAGGTAGATCATTCTGTTTTGTGGAGGACTTTATTTTCTCATTGGAATGTTGATGTCTTCATGATAATATATTCCGTTTGAAAGGCATGGGTGCCTACCTCAACTTGGACTGATGTCCACTATGTGGCACATATTTCAAATCCTTTATTTCACTTTGCCTTTGGAATAAAGAAACAATACAGGTGTTTGTTTGTTTGTTTGTTTGTTTGTTTGTTTTTGTTTGTACTTTAGACCAGGAGGAAACCAATGACTTACTTGAACTTTAATCCTAATTCTGAGAAAATCAATCTTGTTGTCAAGGATAAGATTCTAGAAGATGCAGCATAAGTGAGGTTTACTATTTATTCAAAAGGTGCCTCAGCCCTGCAGCAAGTAGAGGTAGTGCTATGAGGGAGAGCTTTAGTGATGTGCGAAATTAACTCCTCTCTGTTGTTGGTGGGAAATTAGGGGGATCAAAAAAATGTCATAAATGTGAAACACACCAGTGAAGATTTGAAAACTAGACATTTCAAAAAGTAAACTTTGAACTGTTTTTCTAAGAGTATTTTCTGACAGTAACTCTACCCATATTATGGGATGATGCTATCCCCTCTGCATATCAGTCTTACTTATTATTCACTATTTCTTTAATCAAAGCTATTACAATAAAAAACATTTTATTACATAATCTCTCCCTTTAACAAGTATTATTTTCTTAATTTTTCTAACATTGCTTTAGAAGTGTCATACAAGTCTCTAAATATTTCACTACAGATTATATAAGTATTTATGTCCCTGAACAGAAGACTTTTCCTCTTATTCAGGCAAAAACATCAATTTCTTTTGTTTATGGGAATTATGATTTTTTCCCAGTTTTATTGCATAAATTAGTAAAAATTACCTATACAGTTGTCAATTAACCATTCTGAAAGATGCATGTTCATCTTTTTAGAACAACTTCTATTTCCTCAATGTCTCCTGCAGTTAAGATCTACAGATTAATGCAATATGTTAGATGGACTCTGAAAGACAAATTCTCTCATCATATGCTTTTTAATAAATTCCTCCATTTTCATAGTTTCAGTGGTCACTCTCAGGTCTCAAACTGTAAAAAAGAAAAAGACTTGTAATGAGCTTTCCACTATTAATTGTCATAAAAATAGCAAGCCTTAATTATACTGCTTTTCAGTGTCCTTTCTATTTCATCATTTGAGTTTTGAACTAGCAGTCTTCAGATGCTTGTGCTATTGTCTTCAGCTCTACCTCTTTATGCCTATTTTCAATATACTTTTAACCTCAGAGGTATATGAACCACCCAATGAACTTCATTAGACAATTATATGCACCTATTTGTAGATTGCTGCTATGTCAGAGGCGAGAAATGGTTCATGGCTCACTTCTTACTGATTTCTGGTGTGTCTATTATCTTTATTACTTGTCTGCATTTTTTCTTACACTACTGTTCTGTTCTTGCCCATTTTGCTAGTTTTAGATTACATGCAAATGGTGCTCCACACTTCTTTATTATATACAGTGGAATGGATGAGATACAACTACTTCTTTTACTAAAGTGGAAGTAATGAGATGATTACATTAACTCATTTATAAATGCAAAGTAACAAACAGTATTGGTACTTGTAATTAATCCTTGGGTAAAGACATCAGTAGGCTTTAAAAATAAGTGGCACTTTATTTGCAGGGCTGGGAAGTACAGCAACTTGTTGCCTCTAAGTGTCTAAATATCACTGAAAGGCAGAATGATTTTCTTGGAGGTAGAGCAAATCAACAAAATAATCTCATTTGCTAGTAAAGATATTTATTTTCCTGCTATTTCTTGTATGCTTCTAGGGATAACATATAGTTGCAATCACCAGCATGTAGGCTTCTTTCTACTTTCTCTCATTCTCTCCAGGATATTGTTAACATTATTTTCAAAAAATCTTTATAGTATGTTCCCTTTTCATATATGGCTTAAAACATCTGATGGCTTGTGGCCACCATTACAAGTTTGTGAATTTTTAGAACTTCTATTTTGTTTTGCTTGCATACTTTAACTAAACTCTTTATCTTTATCTAAGCAGGCATGGATTTTTCAGCTTCCACTTCAAGAACTTTTCAATCTGCTGTCTGAATGAGAAATGCTGTCAACACAAAGGCTTCTATTTTAAGATTAGCTGTATATAACATCTGTTGAACTCATTATAACATGCAAACTGCAAATATATAGAAAAAAATATATATATAGTATAGAAGTAGTACTGTGATGGAGATATTATCTGAATAACCAGGTGGCACATAAACCACCAATAATCATAATTTTATATGTAACCATAAACTTAATTATTTATTATGATTTGCAATTGTAAGTGTGATATTGTAAAGATGAGGAAGATAACATGAAAGAGACACTGAAAACAGAACTGTGATTGATCAAGTAGAAAATTAGGGTATCTTGCTCTTACATTTGAAATAACAGATGTTTCTTCCCTGTACCTAATTGCAAAACATGTATTTAAGTCACATACGGGCCACTGGAGGGATTACATACTAGTGTGGTTTTTATAGATTTCAAGAGATAGAGAAAAGAGAGTTACAAAGCTAATTCTGGGCTCCTGCTAAGAAGGTGTAAGAATGCTTAGACCACACAGAAATATGTTTGTGTAAACTCTCCAATATATTTGTTTCCTCATTCTTTGAAGGTAACCTGCCTCAAAATTTAGCCAGTATTTCTCAAGCATATATTCTTCTGCCCCTCCCCCATGAGAAGCTTGTTCAAATCCCTTCCTCCCTCTTTCTCTTCTTTCTCCATTTCTTGCTCTTAATCTCCTCCTTTTTGCCTCTCTTTCACTATTCCTCTCCTTCTCCCACTTTCTCTTCATCCCTTTTCCTCTTGTAGAACTGTCATGTTTCAAGGCTAGAAATGCAAATAATAAACCCAAATATTCTTCCTACTTTTCTTCTTGTTGACCTGTTCATGTACCCCTCAGGCTGATAACACCTCAACATTTTTAAAATGTAGTTGACTATATTCATCTTTGCAAATGGAGCAGCTATTTCCTTTCAATTCCTAATGGACTAAAAGAAAAAAAAAAAAAAACAATCCAGTAGACTCCCTTCAAAGCATTCTTTCACATTTTTTTGAAAGCCAGACTCAGATAGCAGTCATAGATTTTTTAAACAATCTCATTTCTTTTAAATTTTCCATTATAGGATATTTGATTATATTCTTACAACTGCTCCAAAACTTGCCTTATCTTTCAAGCTTGGAACCCCAAAAGAAATAGTCTATTCTTGCTGATACTCTTAACAACAGTGAGCAAAGCATAATATGAAGTATTATCTTCTGTTCATCTCCATGTTATCAACAGTGTTGTATGCAATAGTGATATCATGGTTATTTTTCATAATTTATCACTGATTTCTTGTTATGCTTTCTGTGATGTCTATATCTTGCTTATGCTGTAATATTGTCTAGTCTGTAATTCCATACTTTGCATTTGCATTTGATTTTTCTGCCTAAACCAGTGTATAAACCAGTAAATCGCTGTAGGCTGGGATACAAATTTACAGCATGCTAATTTCTCTTTGCCAGCTCCCCTTGTGTATACTTGTGGCCTGCTCTAGTGCCAACTGTGTGCAACATGTGGAGTAAACAGTATCAGATAAAGCTATACTTAGTGCTTAGTAGGAGTGTTAACACGAAAAGTTAGTATGCAGCAGCAAGTGTATTGCAAACTCATGTTTTAGTTTGCTGTACTAACCTACTTGTGTTGTCGAGCCCCAAGTGTAGTACTTTGCACTTATCTCTATTGAATTTCCTGTTATTGATTTCAGTCCATTCCTCCCATTTATCAACATGATTTTGGTTTTCAATAATGCATCCCTCTCCTCCTCTTTTCCCTTTCAAACTTACAACATCAGCGCTTCATAGTCTTTAATGATGCTGTAAATCATTGCAAAATGGCACAGGTGGGGTCTTAACATTTCTAGAATAACCAAGCTGGCATTTTTACAGTTACTCTTTAGACTACAGACACACAAGTTTAAAGAAATGATTATTTGGGGACAAAACAGTAAACTCACCAGAAACGATGACTTCCACGTGTTGAGGGAATGAGATAATTCCATCATTTGCCTTCTTGTAGGAAGAAAAAGTGTCAGCAACTTTAAGCCTTAAGTAGATTTTTGTGTAAAGTAAAGTAAAGAAAACCATCTCCTTGAAACTATCTACAATTAATAAATGCCTAATTCTTGTTCACATTAACAAATGAATTAGTTCTATAGAAGAGTAGTAGTCTTTTGGAGATTTCTGCTGAGAGTTGCTAATGGATTAAAAGTTACCCTTACCTCTGGTCCATTTGTATGTATGTATTACAAATGCAAGCACTGTGTGGATGAGTTTTCAGTTTGGGGAAATGACTTTTGCTTCCTTCTAAAAGAAGATTTTAACATGCACCATGTGCTCAAGAGAAACTGTGTAAAGCTAGGATACATGTTTACATTTTCATCAAAACAAGGATTTCAACCCTTACAAATATTACTTAATTTTGATCATTGAAGGTAGGTCATTTAGCTTTAAATTGAGTTTGATCCTCATTTATTAATTTTTTTTTTAAATGAAAAAAGACAAAACTCACCTATAGCTACTGCCTACGTTATTTTATTATTAACTATGAGCTCTCTGTACATCTCCATTTGTTTCTAAAGTGGCTGCAATGACATATGGAGCAGCTTCATGTGGAAACAGTTCTGTAGGTCTGTGTGGTTACTTGCATGCGGAGAAAATCTTTGCCAGTGCTTCTATAATAATGGATATAATTGCAGCATTTCAATACCTAAAGGGAGCCTACAAATGGGAGGGGAATCAACTCTTTGAAAGGGTAGATAACTGCAGAACGAGGGGAAATGGTTTTAAGTTGAGGGAGGGGAGATTTAGCTTTGGATGTCAGGGGGAAATTCTTTACAGAGAGAGTGGTGAGATACTGGAACAGGCTGCCCAGAGAGGTTGTGGATGCCCCGTCCCTGGAGGTGTTCAAGGCCAGTTTGGATGGGGCCCTGGGCAGCCTGGTCTAGCGTTAAATGAGGAGGTTGGTGGCCCTGCATGTGGCAGGGGGGTTGGAGATTCATGATCCTTGAGGTCCCTTCCAACCCTGGCCATTCTGTGATTCTGTGATTCTGTGATAGCATTAACACACTCTCCTGTGCTGGTAAACCTTTTTGATAGGTTTAAATGTGAGAACATCACTGAGGTTACGCAATTGAAGCTTTTGGGCTGGAGGGAGGTAAGGTTATCTCACAAGATAGTCCATGAAGTTCGTTCAATCATTGCTGTAAAAAAATTTAAAACAACAAAAGCAAACAAACAAAAAGCACAATCAAGAAAAAATTTGTGGAGTTTGAACTGAAAGAGAGGAAGTGATTTCATTTAACAGCAGGCTAGTTTCTGCAGACAATGGTGAGAGCAGTTTTCCATTTCTTGTTCTCCTGTTTTTTTCCAACCATTAAGTGTTATCTTTTTCTCTGAATCAGATCTCATGAGAGCTCAATATACTTTGAATTAAACCTCATTTCTTTCCTTCAAAGAACTGAACAAAGATTTCCCTTTTAAAATACACAGGGCTCATCTTCACGTTTTCAGTGAGGACCATCTCGTTACAGCACTTGCCTAGAAAGCAGAAGTGAGTTTGGTACTCCTACTGACTCTCTTTCCTACTGTCATTGCATTTTCTAGTACTATGAATCCCATCCTTTTCTGCTCTATATGCTATGAAGCAGCTTACCAAACTAAAAACCTCCACTCATTCAAGAAGAGAAATATGTCAGGCTTATGTATACATTACATGTTAAATGTTCTTTGTGGTCAGTACTTAAGCAGGAGTTTGCAATTGTCCTGGAGTTTTGTTTTGTGAAAATTTGGATTCAGTATCACTGGAACAAACTTGATGGACTTCAAGGTGCATATGTCCTTCTGCAGACCTAACCTCTACAGTTTAATTAAACAGAGAAAACACCATTTGCACTACAACGGAAGACAGTCTTACTCTCTATTTACTTGTTTACTGAATAGTCAATATACTCAGGGTTTATTTGCAGTGCTGTTCCCTATTAGAAGAAAAATATCAATTATGCTCCATTGCCTTGCAGCCTGACCATCATAAATTGGCTCATTTCCTGAAGACATGGTGTTAGATGTGGGTCCTTCCAGTCTTATATTATTTATATTTCTGTTATTATAAATCCTGTTAACCATCAGTCTAAGTAGAGTACAGTGTGGATCCTCACATTTCTGAGGTCTTTATCACTGGGAGGAGACAATGACCTCCCAGCAATCTCTTTGTGTATCACTGCATCAGCTCCCGAGCTGTATGTTTTTTTCTTACTCAGGCTGCTTCCCACTGTTCAAGGAGAGAAGATAGTTTTGTCTCATTTTCTTACCCATTGATGTTTTTGCATGTCCTGCAATCCTTACGCTTTCCTCTGTCCCCTTTGCACTATTCTAGACAATTATGTAAGGTCCTCTGTTGCAGATATTACACTTGAAGAAATGCCATTCTGCTGAGAGATGACAACATTTCTTCATCTACAATAACAGGTCATTGTTTTGAAGTTTCTGAAAAGAGCTACTGAGGAACCTCATTATTGGCAATCTTTTCTTTGTAAGTTTGAACTATCAGATGCCCTTAGTGTATTGAAAAAATCACCTATGGACAATCTGAATCACAAAGAGCTTGGAAGTTCTGTGGACTGAAAATAAATTGCTGTTCATAAGAGATTTGGCTGTAAACTCTGTCTGTCTGCCAATCATTTGAAGTAACCTAGCTTAATAGCATCCATAAATGGGTGCAGCGTGCTTGATTTAAGATTTGGTATGTTCTGTTGTGTGTATCTTTAACTCTGGAGTGAGGTATCATGGTCATGCATTTCACTGTTCGGGCATGGTATGTTGCATCGTTTTTGCAAAGGTCGCACTTCCAAGGTTGCATTTATACTCTATGAGAAATTCAACTCTTCTCTTTGCACACAGGGAAGAAAAGGAGGGGGGAAAAGCAGATATGGAGATATTGGCTAGTATCTAAAAACCATCTAAGTACTGCTATGCACTAGTGCTAGAAGAAAGGGGGTATCTCATAAGTATATGCTCTGAACTGGTGTCATCAAACATGATACCTTGTAGGCTTGTAAAATAAGAGCCTCAGGGACAAGCACAGGTATATACAATAAAACAATACTCAAGAGAAAAGCAAAAGAATGAATGTGAAAAAGAAATCCAGCATAAGTACAAGACAGAAAAATAGATATAAGTTCCCAGTAGCTAGATGGAGAATTTCTGTACTGTTCTTCATCACACAATATAGATAGAACCTTGGTTTTAAGACTCTTCTGGTTTCCAGAGCCATTTTCTCCATCTTTTCACCTGAAAGGTCTTCCTGGTCAGTAAGTTGTTTCAGGAAGATATGCTTGAATGTGTATCTATTTTTTTTTCCTTTTTCTTTCCCTGCTTTGAGTAATTTAATTGCTGATTGGCCTAATCTCATCCCTACTGGCAGGTGAACTTAGTTTTGTAGCACTAAGGGATCCTGAAGAGTACTGCTGCCAATATTACAGATTCAGCTGGATTCTCTCAACTACAGAATATGTCTGTCTTCTGAAATTCTTTTCTGAGATGCTTAACAGTATCTTGGTACCTTGCTAACTCGAGGCTTTATAGCACCAAGGACCCGTGTGGCTGTCTCAAGGATAGATATTTGCTCTCTTGAAAACTATAGTATCTCAGGATTTGTCTATGGGATTAAAGGCTGCCAATTAGACTTTAACATTACTGGTGCTCTGAGTTAGTTATACTGGGTCATACCAAAAATCCATTTGAGAAAAAAGGATTGTCAACAGGGACTCAGTCAAGTACCATCTGATTTAAATCACTCAGGAATCTCAGAGAACTCCATCTCCTGTGGCTTGGAGCATGCATGGATCTGGCGTGTTACAGTCACCAGTTGCCCATGTAGAATGGCTGTAAATCTTCTTAGAAAGCTAGTCCTACAGACTTATGCAGTTGAGCAATAGAACTTGCAACTTTATCTCAGAGGGCACTGCCAATTTCTAGAAATGTGTCATTGCTTAGGTGAGATATTAAATGGTTGCACTGCTTTAAATTCCAGAGTTGCATTTAGCATATAGGTTGTGAAAATGTTCTGCTATGTGAAAGGAGTTATGGAACTTTTTATCAGATCAGATATTTGCTACCAGACTGCTCTCTTTATTTATTATGACAGACAGAAGCTGCAACTTCTGTATCTATGAACAACTGGATATTGCAGTTCACTGACTATCTGAGTTATACTTGCACAATTTGGCACACATCACGTAGAAAACATTGCTCACTCATGGTTTTGCTAGGGTTTTTTTTCAGAGGCATGTAATTATTTTTTTAAATTCATTCTACTAAACTGGCTGTCTATTATACATCTCATTCCTTGTGATTATGTGAATTTTTACTACATTCTGTGGCAGAAACTATTAAAAAGCCTGAAAACATTTCTGTCATTTATCTATATCCAGACAACTTCAAGTAATTTTCTACTAATGCAAGTTTTCTCTTTCATAGCACTAAAGAACGTTTGATGTGCTTTAGACAACACAGTAATCGTAATGTGTAGAATGTGTGGTGAATAAGCACAGTCAATTTTGTTAGAACATTCATCACAGCACACATTTGGATCTGTATTTTCGATACATAGTGTCTAAGTACTCTATTTCCATTGAAAATCATCTTTAGAACACATATTTCAGTTCATTTCACACTGTGTTAATTGTGTAACACACTGTAACCATTACCTTTTACCAGCCACAGTTGCTCATCTAATGGGAAATGATGACTTTAATAAGGAATTATTAGATCTGTTTGATCAGAGAATGCACATGTGGACAATGGGGTTTGCAGTCTGGAACACACACCATTTTCTCCCCCTATGAGTACGTAATTGAATTAAAAGTCTCATTGTAGGAACAGAAATGCTTTGTAGCTAGCCCTGCTGGGTTGCAAATTTTACTTAAATCTACTGGATGAATATGTTGTGTTTACTGTTACTTCAGTATAATTTAAATTTTTTCAGGTTTTCTAAATGGAAAGCTTATAGACATAATTGTTTTTATTGCAAGTTAAAAAAATTTAGACTATTTTTTCATGAAGTACTGATACAAGTTTAAAATCATATACTGGGGATTAATATCCCATAATTTTCCCAAAGCAGGAAGAATACATGCAAGAATCTGAAGGTAATGTTCCACGCTGTACCTACTGAGATAAAAGTGATTTTGAACAGTATTGCAGAATTCTTTGAATAAAATATTTCTGGATTTTGTTGCTAGTGTAACTGAAAGTCTTGCAGTCTTATGAGATATGTCTCACAGGACTGTAAGTCCTGAATATGTCATATTAAGTCTGCTAGTGCCACCTATTCCTTATTGGTGGATGAATCATTATTTATGTTCTAGGAATTCAGAACAAGAATTTAAAATCCAGTAAAAAATAACCTGGGAACCTAAAATCCAGTTTTCATAAGTTCCTGGGAGACATAGGGGTTTTGGGATATTTACCCTACACAGCTATGAAGCTGCTCCCATTCAGCAGTTATGCCAGTCTCAGTGGCATTCCTAGTCCAAACAATCAATTCTGAGAGGATAGTCACACTTATTACGGTGGAGCTGAGCTGATACGACTACTCAACCTTAGAACCTGATATAGAGCCTCAATGAAACATCCCATCACAAGCTACAGTTGTGTAGCTGCAACGCTAAGTCTCCTTGAGATATTTTCATATGGATTTCAAAATAATTCAGACTCCCATAGCAACAGATTGGTACTTAGACTCATTGTATTGATGCTGCTTGTGTTTTCACAGCTGTAAATACATACTTACCTTCTAGGTGTCCAATTCAGTACCTGCAGTCTCTCGCAACTGGCATTGTCAAATCAACCAAAGTACTGCTGCAAAATACTGATCAGTTATTTGTAGTACTAGCTCCAGCCTTAAAGTCTTGAAGATAGACTATTGCAGATGCTGGGAATGTCTTGTTTGTGAATGATGTAAAAACACATCAGGTGTCTAACACTTTCCATCCTGTAAAATTTTTAGCAAGACTGTTAGACTAAAGTCTCCAACATCCCAAATATCTCCAGAAATAACAGCCAAATGGTACTGGCTGTGTCTTAAAGAGGTACTGCAAATGGCAAGAGAGATTGAGAAGCCTGACTTCATGTGGGATCCACATGGGACAAGTTTTCTGTTTTGGTGCTATTGGGTGCATATTCCTAATCTTTCCACTCTCTGCTCCCACTCTTTCTATAGCCTCTAAGCAATGGATCACATAGGCTGAAGTATCAGCTTAGTGAAATTTCACAAGGCACTTCACAAGGCACTGTTCTAACTATGACCATCGTGAACATGTCTGATCATCTAAAAAACCTCTAAATCCCTTTAAAAATTGAGCCCAAAGACTTATTTAAAAGCTTTTGCTGTCACAGATGAAAATTCTCTTAGGTGGTCCTACAGATTTATTTTGGGCTAAGTGTGAAGCTACTTGTGGCTTGTAGCATCACTTGACTTTCAGATCGTTGCTGATGATACAAAGCTGGGAGGACTGGCTGTCACATGTGAAGGCTGTGCTGCCATTCAACCATACCTGGATGGACAGGGCAGAGAAGAAACCTGATGAGTAACCTGGGTCTGTTCATCCTGGGGAAAAAAAGAGAGAGAGGACCTGATTAATGTTTATAAATAACTAAAGGGGAGTGGGAGGCAAATGGTTGAGTCCAGGCTCTTCTCAGTGGTGTGCAGAGATAGGACAAGGACTAATATTCTAAAACTTGAACATAGGAAGTTCTGTACTAATGTGCAGAAGAACTTATTTACAGTAAGGGTGACAGAGCACTGGAACAGGTTGCCCAGAGAGGACATGGAGTCTCCTATGGAGATATTCACGACCTATCTGGATGCCTAAATGTGCAACCTATTGATGAGTACTTGCTTTAGCAGAGGGATTGGACTTGATGATGTCTTGAGGTTCCTTCTAATTCCTGCAATTCCGTGATTCTGTGATTCAGTGAATTTATAGAAGCTGTGCTCATGAACACTGATCTTGTAACATCATGATGTTCCAAGAGACCCTTACACCCGGCACATGGAATGTAGCTCAGAAATTGCAGAATAACCAAAGCATGGTGCTATTGACCTGTATGCCCAGTTCCCTTTATGCCATTCTTCCCACTTCTGTTTTTCCAAGTCCCATATTTGACAAAACTGGTACTGAAGACTTGGATATACTTCAGTTAATTTCCAAAATGATTAAGAGATATTTGAGTCACAGAAACAGAATCACAGGATGATTCAGGTTGAAAGGGAATGCAAGAGGTCAACTTGCCTATCTCCTCTGCTCAAGAAGGGCTACCTACAGCAGGTTGTGTAGGACCAGGATGGGCAAATTCTGAATGTCTCCAAGTATGTAATGTTCACAGCATTTCTAGGCAACCTGTGCCAGTGTTTGGCCACAATCACAGTAAAAACATTTATTTATGTTCAGATGGAACACCCTGTGTTTCACTTTGTGCACGCTAGCTTGTTCTGCTACTGGGCACCACTGAAAGGAGGGTGGCTACCTCATCTCAACAGCCTCCCTTCAGATACTTATACACTATTGAAATTAAGCCTGAGACTTCTCCAGACTGAATGGTCACAACCTCTCAAATGAGGGGTATTTCAATCCCCTTAATCATCTCTAAGTGGACTATCTTCAGTTGCCCCATATCTGAGGAATGCGGAATTGGACACAGCACTCTATGTGTGGCCTTACCAGTGCTGAGTATAGGGGAAAGACCACCTGACTCATATTGTTCTGGCTAAATTGCCATCATTAAACTTCACTGATTCAAGGGCAAAAGGACATTCTTAAAAAAAAATATAAGCAAAGGTACAAAAAATGCCATGTCATCTCACTCCTTGACGAGATTTCAAATACTGTTGTGCATATTTCTTTCTTTATTTTTTTTGTTGTCACATCATCTAGATTAAATCTTACACTCAGTGAAGAACAACCAGAAATTGAAAGTAGTGGTAAACTTCAGACAGTGTGATGTTCTGGTGCACTGTTACTCATACACACAGTTCTCTTTATTTCAGAGGGACTAGCCTTGTGTGGATGAGGCCTCTAGAGTACAAGAAATGACTCAAAATTCTCAGGGCCTTGTTGATCTACATACATGTGCAAATGATGACCAAAATACATTTCAAAAATTACTAAATGATTATCTGAATCTTATTCAAATTTCAATACATTAGTATTCACACCAGAATTTGGCTCATTTCATCAGTAGTAATATCACAAAATCGTAGAAAATGTAAAAAAAAAAAAAAAAGAATATGTTTATCAAGTCAAGCCATCATCTAAGTCCATGAAAAGTACCATGTGTAAAGTGTCCATAAGTGCCACATCCACATCTCTTATATACCTCCAGGGATGGTGACTCTATCACTTCTCTGTGCATCCCATTCCAATGCCTCATCAATCTTTCTGTGAGGAAATTCTTTCTGACATCTTATCTAAACCTATCCTGATGTAACTTTGTAACTTGAGACTGTTTCCTCATGCTCTAAATGTCTACCTATGTTCAATAGAGATGATAGAAATATTGCATAAATATTACAATTTTTTTGCAGAAATATCAAGGTATACAACTAAAATTATGCACTTGATAAGTGGCTTGATTTTAAGTACACTGAGGGTCTTATCCACCTTGAGTCCAGTGTTCAATCAGTGTTCATCAATAAATTCTTACTGATGTTGATCATTCATGCAAAAAGCAAGTACCTGACATTTCCATATTCAGTGAAGGTTGCAGTTTGTGGAGTCAGGTTATGTCATTGCTTTGCTCTTTCAAGCTTACCATGCTATCTTTTGAATATAAAGATAATAAACTGTCATTCTGAATCCAATATGATATTGCATATTCCTCTGTCTGAAATTGGCATTACTTTGATTCCTCTCTCACTTTCTGCATTGGTGTTAGAACTCACGGCATTTTAGAATATACTCTCAGAAATGTCATTGCATTGCTGGGCAACTTAATGGAAATCCTTTTCTGTAGCTTTGATTTTTCTTCATTACACTGTTATTTACTTAGCTTATGTGACTGAACACCGATAAATTGGACTTTGCTCACATTTCTTATCACATTGGTTTGAATTACAATTCTTAAACTTTCTAGTAACCAAAAGCAGAACTGGAGAGATTACATCTTTGATAAGATTACAATCCCCTCATGTAAGTAATATTAAAATTGACTCTCTGAATATAATCAAGAATTTGTCTGGTTATCTTTAATTGATCTCCCTAGAAAGACATTACAAACTACGAATGAAATTGATGTATATTACAAGTCAAAGCAATAATATAAAATCATAGAATAAATCAAAATAGCAGTTTATGCCTATCCTGGACCTTTAAAGTTATAGCTCATCTCTAACTGACAGGGGAGGTCATCTCCGGTTTGTGGAAACAGTACAGAAAATGAGACGTCCAGGACAACACAAAATGACATATTCAGTATTTAAAGATGTTGAAAAGTGCTTTCCTTCTTTGTGTGAATGATTAGGCTTAATAGATTTGTGAAAAAAATCAGGACTGAAAGCAAAACTCCCATAAACCTGTTCTTGGACACCATTCACAATGGGGTCAAGAAATTTAAATTTTATTGTCATCTTTATCTTTATTTGAGATCATCCTAATACATCAGTTTATCTATCTGCTTCATTTTCTTGTGGGCTAGATATCCAAATTCTATCCAAATAAAAAATTTAAAATCTTTTAGACTAGTGATGTCTAGGTAGGTATTTGGAAGGCCCCTCAGTGTGTCCTTTCTTTTATGAGAATTCCTGAACTTCTTTATGCCATCACCTGGCATAAACTGTCTGTTTAACCACCTGCTGTTGATGCCAGCGTGTGCTCGTGGCCTTTCACAGATTTGATCAATCCTTAGTGTTTTCAGTTCATAAGTTTGTGTAGATTCAACAGGACTCTGAAGCATAAAAATTCTTGAGAGACTGTCATGTGGTACCTCTCAGCATAACCTTTTAATCTCTTCAGCCTGTTGTTTTCTATCCATTTAAACCCATAGATAACTGCAGAAATTCACAAACACTCACACAATGGGTCACACCTCTTTCTTCATTAAAGCTAGAATACTTGGATAAGTGCATATTAGGAAGATGGCAAAGAAGTTTTCCTCTGCATTCAGTAAGTGATAATTTGAAATAACTTTTGATGGTACTAACATTTTCTGCAGGTGCTGAGAGTTAGTCAAAGAAGATGACTCAGTTATAACAAAAAGACAAACAGAAACAGGTTTATGAATTGTAATTTTAAAGGAGAACGCCTTTTTCTAGAAGGAATCCGGGCAGAAAAATCTCAGGTGCTTGAGGTTCAGGAGAGTCTCCTACTACAAGAACTCTCTAGTGTATATGACTTAGATAAGGTGAAAAATGCAAAGGAAAAGGTTGAATTGATGTCTGTATAACAGAAGTGGAGAATGGCATACTGAACAACAATGCAAGAAAATTTTCTGTTGCATAAAGAATATAGAATATCAGTAAAAATTAGCTGGAGAATTGAAAATGTTACTATGCACAGTAACATAGTTTTGAAACAAATTACTGACTTGCTGATGAGATCTTACTAATATATATTTTTTAAAATTTTGGGACTATTTTATAGAAATGAAAAATTTAAGACAAAGAAAAAAGAAAAAAAATGAGAACGCGGAAGAATACTAGATAAATTTGAAAAGCTTTGACTTTCATAGGTCTAACTTCGAGCAGTTAAGAATAAGAGTGAAATCATTTAAGACAAAAAATCTCATGGAAAAATCAGAATCAAAGAATTTTTGTTCTTCATGAGAGGTAAAAATCATACTACATACAGTTACAGAGAAGTTTGATTGAGCAAATGAAGTGAAAGTTTGCTTTACATTAGATGATCTTAGGTTGGCTTATTTAGTTTCAAAGATGAAGCCTGAGAGACACAAAGATGTACACTGTATTTATTTTGGGGGACTAGGGAAAAGGAGAACTTAAGCAAAAATTATTTCTCAGAAGAATTTATCAGAATTTTTGCTTGTTCTGAAGGCAAGTAACACTAGCAGAGCTATGTGGTGCCAGTGCCAATGCTAGCATGTTGAGTATGCAGTGCATATACATTGCAGAAGAGATAAGGACAGGGTTTATCCATGGGTAACTCTGATAATAATGCCTTCTATTTATTTCCATGGAAATTACAACAAATACAAAGAGTACAATAACACCATTTCATTGAGCAAATTCTCAGATACAAAACAATATTTTTCAGCACTCTCCATGGTTAGCTGTGCATTTTTGCCAGGAATAAGAAAGAGCTGATGCATGTAAAAATTTACGTGGTTGTGTGGAATGTGGCTTATCTTTCTTATCACTATTACACTTCTGAACATCACTATGCACTGCCTCACTGCTAGCATGTGTTGTTTGGTATCTATAAATATTCATCAAGCTTTGGTGAATGCCAATGGATACAATTTTTTTTCCACATGGAAGAATTCAATGGCACAGCTTTGTTTGTCTGACATGCACTTCCATGTCAGACACCATTTTGTCAAACTGCCCCTCTGCTGCAGTCTGTCACACAGCAACAAACAGATCAGAATGTTGGTGGGAAGGTTCAACTTCTATTGCTATACCACCAACATACACCTCTGGTGCTGTGGGTAAATATAATAAAATAGGTGATATTACTTTCAGAGCAGCCCTCTTTTTTCACTGCAGCTATAAAGATTTGGAATGGTAAACAGTTGTGCAAAAGAGATTGGAGATGTAGTGGATTAGTGCAATGTTGAAGACTGATTTCCAATTTTACTTAAATAAATGACTATATCTAAGGATGAGATGTAGAAGAGGGTTGAACTTTTTCACTAATCTGCCAGGCACTAGATCATCTTTCTTAGTCTTTAGGATGCACTTAGATGAATAAAAAGTCTCTATTGTTTAATTGTGTTAGCTCACTTTAGTTAGTGTCATTGTGGAGTGAGGATAACACATCTGAAGCCATGTTAATTGACCAGTTGTCATCTCCCTACCCCTGATGTTTTCTCCTGAGGCTAACTGACCCGAAAGCACAGTAGCATATTTTGTCAAGGGTTTTTTAATTGGGTTAAAGTCTCCTGAGCAAGCACCATTAATAGTTTCACTTATAGCCTGAACATGGTGTAAATAGTGAACGCAGAGCTCTGCAAAGCTTTTGGTACTGGATGAATTTATGCTTACAAAATCCTCTTCTCGGCTAAAAAATTAAACATAAAAATGGGTTTTCAGCTGATTAATTTTATTTTATAAGAGCTAGTAAGTTGCAAATTGGTTTCAAAAATTAGGCTTCCATGGGAAAACTTTGATTAAATCTCCAGAAACAATGAATCATTTATAAAAATAAGCAAAGTAAGACGGGTTTTTTCTTTATGGATGGTTTTTTGTGTGGGAAGCAGCACATATAATATTGGAAGAAGACAGAGAAATAGCATTTACAAAATTACAACTGTTCTTTATGAATGTATATTAAAATAAATTGGTTACTCTTTATACTCTGAAAATGACAAAATAAAAAGAACCAACCCTATTCCTTTAATTTCAAGCAATGTCTTTAGCAACAGTTGTTCAATGACTTTTTAAATAGCCAAAGCATACAGTAAATGATTGATGGAAAGAAAATGTAAATTATCTTTCTGTGAAAGATCAGCTCAGAGGAAATGCACTTTTGGATACTACCTGAGCAGCCATTTTCAGTTATACCTAAATTATATCATATGCCTTCACTGTTACATTTTCCTGTTAACTGTTTAAAATCAAACCTACATTTTCGACATGAACCCCAAAATCTAGAACCGCTTGTGAATTGTTATAAAACTATACATTTTGTGAAATTCAGAATAGCTTTCTTCTCTGATGACATATGTGACAAGTGTGGATAAATTACTTTACGAAAAGTACAAGAACTAAGTATTATATTTGGTTCCTTAAAATTTATTTTTATTAACAATTTTGATTTTGTTGATAAAATCTTTATCTGCCCTGAAAATATATTGAACGTTGTGTTGTTTCCTTCCTTTTTCAAGATGCATGTCACAGATTTATTTATTTATTTATTTATTTCTGTAGTAGAGCAAGATGAATAGAGCATGGTCTGGGCCATTAAGAGAAATTTCAGTTGATCCATTAGTGCAGATTTTAAATACTAGCAGTGACTCTTTGCAGAATAATTGATAGGGTCTGTGAAAAGTTCTGGCAAATACATAACAATAATTCACAGACTGGGAATAATTAAAGACATAGAAAGCACATGAATCTTTCTTTCAGATAATGAAATCAAGATAAGTCTAAATAGCCATATACAAGTAGGTATATTTTTTCATTCTTCTTGATTTTTGAGAATATTATTTTTTTCCTGGAATCTTAATTAACTTGTATAAAATGTTGTTATTCAAGTCAAACAGATTTTTAAGTCATTTGAACTTTTCCTGAAAATCACCTCCTGTCACTTTCATGCTAAAGGCATTTTTATTACTTCTGTCACGTCAGCTGAAAATAGTAAGAGTACCGTAAATGTGATCTCACCAAAACTGACAGGCTCAGTGAAACACATTTACATAAGTGGAATTGAGTGAAAATTTTTGTCTACTAAGAAATGGAGAACAAAGATCTAGAGTGGACTGGAAACAAGCACAGAGTAGAGTGAAAAGAATGAGATCATTAGGTCAAGTCCTTCAATCAGCTTGTCTATTTTTCAGTCACAGGCTAACTAACTGACTAAAGTACATTATTACTCTTCAATCACACCTCAAATCTGCAAGACTCTTGATGTCTAGAAACTTTGAATTGTTTTGCATGATTTATGCAGTCATATTTCATCTTAAGAGCAGTAGTTTTTTTCAGCACCCATTAGCTTACAGAGGAAGTAGGTGCTAGGGTTAAAGTAAAACCAACAACATCCCATTTTTCACATAGATTTTATTTTAATTTCTGAAGTCTTATCTCTTTGTAAAAGGGGTAATATTAAAAATGCTATGTGAAAAAATTATGTAGACAGAACCAAATCTGCATAACCAAATTGAATTAATTAGAAAAAGCCTTCATATCCTATACTAGGATTTAATATGACTTTGAGGATATGTAATCTCTGAGATAATGATTTTGAAAATAGGGTGATTATTTTCTAGTTTGAATGTATAAAAACTGTTATAAATAACAAAATAATAGTCAACTAACTGGTGAAATATCTGCAAGTGTATGGGGTAGAATGAGACAAACAAGTCCATCTACAGATCTACTGTCCATTCCCATTAGTCATCTCATTTGACAAACTCAACATGAATCATTGGTGTCTGGTAGCTCTTATGCAGAAAAGATTACAGCAATAATATGATGAAACACTAGAAGGTCAGTGTCTCGGGAGGCTTTTGCTGATTAAGAGAGAAGAGAGAAGCCTGAGTTAAAAGAAGAAATTCAGTCCAGTTCAGAATCAAAAATAGTAAATAAATGTGGGAAGAAAGAAAAACAAATTTGTAAGAGGAATTTGAGACCAAAAAATCTAAAAAGCTTAGATTGGTCTAGGTTGTTGTATGAAACCAAAGTTTTGAAAGCCGGTTCTAAAGATCTCAATTGCTGGATATATTTTTTTTTTCAATTCCAGAAGGATGAAGCATTATGTTAAATCTTACTCACTGGAAAAAAATGACACATAAGAACACATTTCCTATGATTTCCCTTCCCCTTCCCTTTTTTTGGAAAACTAAATCATTTTTTTGAAAATAAAGTTATAGCAGGATAACATTTTCGAATGGAACTAATCTAACTACTTTCAAATTGCAGGGACTTTTGCTTCTGGGGTGGAAAATCTGATGTCCAATCTCTTTTTTTTACCAGGAAATAATTAATGACCTAACTGTGCAGCAAGGTGACAATTAAGAAATTCTACTTTGTTATGAGTTGTTTTCCTAATCCTGAGTTCAGCCTTTCGAAGCAAATAAATGATGGAGACTAATCTCATAGGACTGTCACTATAACTGAAGAAACATATTTGACATATGGATGTATCTTGTCCATTACTTCTACTGAAAGTAAACTTACAAAAACTTGTCCTTCTGCTTTCAGTTAGGCAAAAAAAGAAGAATGAAAATATGTTTCACAATCTTTAATATTCATAATTATGCCACATTTTCATGGTTTTATGATTTTTGGTTATTGGTACTCCGCATTATAACATCATGTAGTGCACTGGAGGTTAAAGAGTTAATGCTCCAGTTCTGGGCACCTGTTTGGAAGAGGAGAAGAACTACCTACCCCAGAACACTTTGTGTTCAGAGAGGAGATATAACCCCTACAAGGTCACCTGATGGCCATTTCTTCCTTTGGCTCTCCTCCCTGCTGCTCGCCCCAGCTGCGCATCTCACCCCAGGGTATGGTGAGGCCCTCAGTTCTCAGACACGCTTTCTCTCATTATATTTGATTTATTAGCTTTGATTCTAATTATATTGTATTACTGTGTGTTGCATTCCAGTACCATATTTAGTAAATTAGTTTACTAATTTACTCCTCATATTCTTGTAACTGTTCTTACTTATTTGGGGTCCCCTGTTTCCTCTTCTGGAGGCATGGATCTGTGGATCCCTCTGCCCCACTAGTCATGGAACTGGGCCAAACCAGCCAGTAAACCAATGACACACATTAATCATTTTCCTTTTCTAATTGCATACGGTTATTTTAAACTAAGTGGCCTTTTCTTTTTGTTGTTTATGGACTAGTCATGGTGAATCCATTGTGTTTAAACTGTTGATCATCACCGTTTTCCTTTTTTTAAATTGACAAGTCATAGCATGAGAGATTTTCAAAATGCCTCGCAAACTCATAACTTCTGCTGTGCTCAACTAACAGGAGTTACGGCAGCACAAGCCTTGAATGGCTGACAGTCCACTAGGTATTATATTTACTTGCTTTGTTGTTGTTTTTTTTTTCTTTCTTTCTTTTTTTTTTTTTTTTTTACTGTTTTTTAAAAACACTCAGATGAAAAGCAAATTAAAAAGTTTGTAGTGATACCTCAGTAACTCTTTCAAATTTTGGAAACCCTTGGATGTTAAAATTTTTCAAATATGCTGATGGAGATCTTCCATGAAGTTATTTCAAGTAATCACATGAACATGTATGGATATAATGAAGACTGATGCATGGGAGTGCTTAATCTAATGAAAAAAATGGTTACTTAATGTCAAAAACCAAAATCTACCACTTTCAATCACTATCCTCCCCATATTTTACGTAGATGTTTAGCACTTATGTATTATTAGTTATTATGACTTCATATAATCTATTATTAATCTGTAACAAATATTTCAGAAATGACTCTAAGTATTCTTTTTGAATATTTGGTGTGGTAATCCTATGTGGTTACAGTCCTCTGCTATTGTTCTTTACATTAAATTTCTTAATACCTGGATCCCTCCTATATGCAATTGCATATATCTTTGCCCTTTATATGGCATTGCTCATATACTCATGTAAAATGCATATACCAAGTGTCTTCCTATGACTCTGCAGTATTACAGACACCTTTTTGGCTGAAAGGGCCCTTACTCATTTACCAACAAGTTGAAAATGAATTAGATTTCTTCTGACACTTCTGTTGATGGTAGATATGACCCTCTGTCACCTCATACATCCAATATCATTATCTCAATTTTCATTAACTGCAAGAAGAAGATTCTTGCTACTGCACAATGCAGTGAAACCAACACAGGAAGAAAATCTTAACAGAGATGAAAAAATACTTGTCAATAAAATAATTCCAATTTATTTTGAGAAATATGTGTTGTTGAACTTCTATACTTACTGACTTGAATAAGCATTCAATTTCACACACAATATTCGAAGAGCATACATAAAATAATATAAAAATATCAGTGCACAGTCTTTGCCCAATTTACTGAGATCTTCAATCTAAATAAGGCAATGGTGAAACATTTATGCTTTATGCTACTTATGAAAAAACACTATCCAGAAATATTATACTTTGTTAGTCATAGAAGTTTTTACTAAACTTGTATATATTAAACATGCTGTAGTTAATGGAGGACCTCACAATGGAGCATTTGGATATTTCCTAATGGAACAGGCTTGTAGAGAGTTCATGCTGGAGGAAGTTTATCCTTGAGGACTGCAGCCCATGGAAATATCTGCACTGGAGCAGACTAGTATGAGCGAGGAACAACAGAGAGGAACTGTTATGTAAGACTCATTCCATATTTGTCTCCACTGCTTGGGATATGGAGGAGGCAGAGAAGTTGGAAATGAAGGAATGAAGATAAACCTGAGAAGAATGGAATATATGAATATGATGTTACTTCAACTGTCTTTATTTCTCACCATCTAAATCTGTTTCAATTCCCCACATACTAAAATAATGTTCCACAAGTCAAGTCTGTTTTGCTCATGATAGTAAATCACAAGTGAACTCTGTGTCTTTATCATGATTGACGAGCTTTTTTTCATGTTATTTTCTCCCACTCTGCAGTTGAGGAGATAGACAGGGAGAGCATCTTGGTGTGTGTCTGGCCAAGGACAAATAGTAGTCAGAAGTAACAGGTTATAAATCTGTTTACCAACTTTGTCAAAAGACAGGCAAATCATAAGCTCATATGAAACAAAAGAATTCCTCTTTTAAGAAACCACCTGGCTTCAGATAAATGTAATCTCACTCACACAACAAAATGAAAGTGAACCAATAGACCAAACAATAATTCAGAAGGGAAATTCAGAAGATGTATTATTGTTTGCTACTAAATGCAAGTCTGTTACTAGGCTTTTTCTTTACTGTTTTTGTCTTTCTTTGATGATAAAATTCTTATTTTAAGCAATTTATATGTGAATATTAAAGTATCTAAATTTCAGAAAACTCTGATTTTTGGGATATGTTTTATGGAAACTCATTGCTTTTAACTTATTCGTATTCTTTCCCTGATTGAAACCTTAACTGTTTCTAAACTTTTTATGATAACTGTTTCTCTCCAATTTATAGGAGGGAGAGGTGGTTCTTTGATATATGTATATCCAGTGTGAGATTAAGAAACAACAGTTCAAATGTTGGTCTGACCAGTTTATTACAAATCTTAACCAGGGAGATGGGGAAGGGAAGAAGGGCGATAGAGATAGGAAATAGAAGTGAGGAGTCTTTATAGAAAGCAAGAGGGAGATAGTCACCACCATGGATCCAGTGTGGTTCGTAGTTCAGTCAGATCTTCAGTAGTGGTGGGTCATCAGACATTGTTGTTCCATTGATGATGATGACATTTTAATGGTAGTATCAACTTATTTATAAGTCCAAACTGGTCGAGTCAGCTCTCTTTGGAGTGACAGCTCAAATCCAAAGTGATTTAGTCAGCTCTCCTTGGAGTGGCAACTTCTGGCTCTGGAATCTTAGTAGAAACTCCTTTGTTCCCATCTTCTGGGCCTTGCCAGCAGATAAGAGGGGCCTTGCCCACCTGCATCCTGTTTTTCACAGGACATGATGGTATCATTCCCCAGTTTTCCCATACCAAGCTGGAGCTATTTAGTCACAGGCCAGATCTTCAGTCAGTAAACACTCCTGAGCATTTTCTTCTGGAGGCAAGCACGTATGAAGGAAGGTGCTTTCAAATGTCCACAAAGTGATGTTGATTGTCACACTGTAGCACCCATTACTTGCCTCCTCAATAAATTAGTTAGAGTCTTATCACAAGAAATACCTCAGGAAGCAAGCTTTGAGCCAGAAAACAAAGAAAGGTTCTCACAATAACAAGGCTCTTTTGAAATTTGAAGGTTAAAATTTCCGTATATCTAAATGTAAACCATTGTATAACAACTTTCTGATTCCCTTGCTATATGAATAGTAAAAAAAATAAAATAAATGTAAAATATGAAAAAATTGTCTGATGCTGTGCCTGGATAAAACAAATATGCATTTAAATATAATATAAAAGTCCAACAACAAAAACAAACAAAAAAAATTATAACAAACCTGCCTCACCCCCAAATGAAAAAAAAACCAGGCCCTCAGACAATATTATTATTTGGAGAATTAATTAGGAACCTGACAATGTTCAAGAAACATTCTTATTTAACTAAAAACAAAACCAAAAACTCAACCTGGACAAAAATCCGTTTTCAAAGATGAAAAGTAAATGAGAAAAAAGAGTAACTTCTCAATCATCCATTTAAAATGTAAAAGAGCCCTTTAAGAATATTAAATTTTAAAAGGATATTTGGAGAAGAGATAAACAAGGGTATTTGGATGTATCTGAAGCAGAATCTTAACTCCAAATGGGCCATGGGCCCTGAGGAAAATATAGGGAAATATCAGAAAACAAACTAAATAAAAGAGCAATACATCTAACTTTTAAAGTCTTGTCAGGAAAAATGGCAGTAAAGCTGAAATAAATCTGTAACTCTTCTACATATACAATAGTAGATCACCTATTCATGGCTTCAAATCATTAAGAAGAGAACATACAAAAAAGTTTTAAAAGAATGAAAATATGACAGCTGTTAATTTGGAATATAGACAAGCTTAAAAGAGACTTTCTCTGTTTCTGCCCTGAAATTATGGAGAGAGAGGGATATAAATCTCCCTGAACTGAAAGTAGAATGCTGTGGTTCCATCTTTAGCTTCACAATACTAATCACAAGTACTTATTGCTTCTAAGTCTGACTCACAAACAACTGAAAATGAATTTATAAAAAAGCATTGTTGAACATGATGAGAAGCTAGGATAACAAAGAAACTGTACTTATATGGTAATAATGACGTACTTTGGCTGGAGATACAGCTAAAACTTCAGCATAAATTGGTAAAAAATTCTATGACAAGGAGAGAATTATGTTGAAATTTTTTTGAACTTTTCATTTAAAAATTTTCAAACAATACTTTAAGTGAAATAACTTTGTTTATTGTCATTCTAAATATATTTTCATTTTCTGCCCTTTCTGAAGCACAGATTTGTTAAACTGAAAATGTCAAAGTTCTACTATTCATCCTGCAGCTGGTGAAATAAAAGTGCTTGTATAGCTATTTTGATGCTCTGAGAAGTGCTGTTGTGACACGCTATGTCAGCAAATACATTTTGGTTGTTGGTCACAGCCAAGATTTGAATATAATCATTAGTCGTAATCAAAACTGGTCATTGTCATTAGCATGGTGTCCTCAGCACCCAGTAAGTGGCTTTTTTGTGTTTAACACAGTAGTTTATATAAGAACATAAGAAACTGAAATACAGTTTCTTGTTTCTTTAGACATCAGTTTCTTTTCACAGAGCATAACTTGGCTATCAGCAAACTGGAAACTTGCTGATCACATGGAATGTCCTTTTCAATTTCTATTTTATTTGGTTTGGATCTTCACAAAAAATGAAATACTTAGGGTTTCAAAATGATGGGCATCTTTTTGAAGTTTCTTGCAAAGTGCCTAAAATAGAGTATTAGCTTCTGAAGTAAAACATATAGTCTTTAAACTCAAGGTAAAATCTAGAATCCTGTATGAACTTGTGAGGTTACACAGGAAGATGGTCAGATGTTTAAGACAAGATCTAAAGGTGTTACTTTCTTTACTGCTGAGAAATGATGATGGGAATACAGAATTCAGGGTACTTCTGTAACTTTTTAGGCAGGTTATGCTAAGACTAGGGATGCTAAGAACTAGAGTCTCTACAGATTTGATATACAGACTTTGGAGATATGTTGTAAAGATACGTGCTTATATCTTTTCCATTATTTTTCTACATCTGCTATTATAACTTTATCTCCATCCACCTTCTGCCCACAGTCATTTTAGGGAACTCTGGTTCTCAATTTTAAAGCACTTAGAGGAAGGAGTTGGGTATATAAATTGCCTGATGTCCTTTTTAGGTTCTCACATCCCTTTCTGAACCTGCAATCTAATGCTGCCAAAATTCCTTAGTAAGTGACGGATGAAATCCAAAAACTACAGTAATTTAAGAGAAACTGCAAAATGGTGTTTTTTTCCAGGTGCCTAGGAGTTCTAGATTACATTGATAAATTCTAGGATCTTTTAAAACTGAAACAAACCAATTTTGATTAAAGTAAGTCATGTAAGTCATCACCAGTAACTAATTTTTTCTTCAGAATTCTTTACAGAAGAATAAGAAGAAGGAAACTTCTGTTTGACATTTTTTCTCTATGGGTGTAAACTACAGATGTCAGCACTCCTTCCATTTTAAAACAAGAACCTGAAGTTATCCCTGCAATTATTATTATTATTTTTTTCTCCCTGGGTCTTTTCATTGTGGTTAGGTAATTCACATTCTCCAGCATAGAACATTGGTGTCTGAAGCCTCAATAGTTCTACAGATTCTGAAGGACAATAAGAAAGTTTCTATACTAACAGCATGTTCTGTGGAATTATATTACGGCTTAACGACATCATTACATATCTTCTGAAAACAGAATATAATGTCATGTCCTTATGGATGTAGCTCTTCTTATCTTCATGATACATCAATATTATTACTCCGCTGTGCACCAGCTGAGAATCCAGCATCTGTTTTCTCATGATCTTCTTGTCTGACCAAAACACTTTCCTAATTCCTTTTTTTTTTTTTAAATGTATCATAGAAATGTACTGAGACTGGATTATATTTCAGCTGCAACTCAAAATATTCTTTAGTCATTGACACTGAATGCAATGTAAACCCATTTCACTTTTTCACCTGCCTAGCACGGTTTTCTTCCTACAGCAGCACAGATGTCACAGAGGTGCTAACCAGTATTTTTTTCCCTAAATACTTTCTATAGGCCAAAGCTTTGGAATTAAGTACTTTAAGTTGTTGACAGCTATTGGTCCTAAAGTTGATTTGGTATGTAAACGACAATTTATTTTCCTCAAAATTTTGGTGTACTCTGTCATAGCGTACCTCAGCGCGTGCAAATTAGTATCTTATTTCTGCTTACATTCTTGTTTTATCAAGCGTTTTTCAGTGATATAGGATTGTACTTTTCAGGAAATAGGATTGTACTTTTGATTAAGTCATTTTTTTCAAAGGAAATCTGAATCCTGTTTGACAGAGACACATAGAGTCCTGAAATTTGACAGCAAGTATTCTTACTTGATAATTTTGATCAAGTTCCAGATTTTATTCACCAGAATAGAAATTTTCAGCAGTGGGACTTAAACTTCTGTGCTATACATACCAACTATGCCCTAACTTTATATAGATATATATATTGCTTCTTTGAAAAAGTATTAGGTTCTTTTTTCCCCGTGTTTTATTCAGGTCCCATTTGTAAGTGTGTGATTTAAGGTATACCTTATATTAGCAATTATTTCCTTGGCTAATCCTCATAAGGGGTAGAAAATTACTTAAAAATTAGTGACCTTAATTTTGGCCCTCCAATTGCATTCTCTATGACATTTTAGTCTAGTACTATATTTATATCCCCTTTCTGATTTAAGTTTTTTTTTTTTTCTATATAGTATTTTAAGTTTAATCAAAAGTCAACTTAAAAAGGCCATTCTGCCTAAGGGATATTTTTCCATTAAGTATTTGACATATTGGTGGCCTTGAGGGATTATTGGTTTTTGAAGAAATATTAACAGCTGGAAATTTGCATTTTAATACAGTTCTCCTCAACTACTCAAGCAATTTTATTTTTAAGACCTGTGACAGGCTTCAAAGCCCTAGTTCTAAAGCAATCTTGCCAAGTAGTAGCTAACATAATTTTACTACAAATGATTAAGTTTCCTAATCGGTTTTCCTTTTCAAAATCCTGTTTGAGGTGTCTGTGAAATCAATACCAAAACTTTGAGATTTGCACTAAAACTCACATTGCTAATTTGGCTGAACCAGAAGCAAATGGAAAATGAACCCCCTCAAAAATCTCAAAACCATAGAAAAAGAATAATGATAAACTAAATATAAACATTAAAGCCACACCATAATTGTGTTCTTTAAAAGCTAAGGAGACTGAGAATGTTTATAAATCGGTTCCCTTGAAGAGCCTGTTAAAATTTTGACTATAAAAACTAGCTTTCATGAATGTATGTGTTGTTTATGATTACTGAGGCATTTGAAAGAATCAGATGCAATAAGAGACATTTACAGTAAAACTGGAATAATCTGCACACTATAGGTGAGCTGATAGCATCGCTACACACAGTGTCAGTTCCAAATGCCATTAAAGTGTAAATGCCCATGCTTTTCATGTCAACCCATGAAAGAACTTCCAGGCGAGTGACAGGTTTGAAAATGGTATAGAATTAATTTTTTGTGATATTAGCATTGCGGGCTGAAATTAAACAGAACCAGTCTGATCAAATCATCATATATTTTTAGGGGCTAGTAAATAGATTTACTATAAGAATTACTGGGCAAAATTTGGATAATAAAAGAATTTAGCTAAGTTTTTAACTTTTAGCAAATAGTTAAACAACTAGATGCAAATGTACAATGGAAGAAGAATGCACTAGCTGGGAAAACAAACAAACAAACAAACAAACAAAATTTTCGATAAATCATCAAGCCTGTTGTAACTGTTGTCTTCAATGAACACAATTCAGTGTACAATACAATGTAATCACTCCTTCAGAAAAAAGAAATAAATGCATATAAATCTGACCAAAAGCAGATGTTATAGCTGAACCTTTCTCAACAATTTACTGCAGAGCTTGGGATTATGGGAAGGTCCCTGTTGATTGGAAGTCATTCAATCTACAAGAAGGGCATAAAAGAAGACTCAGAAAACTACAGGTCTGTCAGTCTAACCTCAGTGCCTGGAAAAGTTATGTAGAAGACAATCTTGGGTACTATTTAGAGGCATTTAAAGAACAAAACAATTAGTGATAATCAACATGTATTTGTCAAGGGAAAGTCTTGCCTTAGTTATCTGATTTTCTAAGATATGATCACCTGTATAATGGAAGAAGGGAAGGTAATAGATATATAATCTTTCTAGATTTTAGTAAGGCATTTTCTCCCATCCCTCAGCAGTATCCTGATGGATAAATGGTCCAACTGTGAAATAAACAAGTTCATGCTACTCTGCATGATGAACTGGATGAGCAGTAGAGCTCAAAGTTTTGTAGTGAGTGCGACTATATGTGTCTGGCAGCTGGTCATCAGAGGTATTCCTCTGGATTCAATTCTAAGGTGAATGCTGTTCAAGGTTTTTATCAATTGTCTGGAACTGGGAGTTGAATGCATCCTCAGCAAATTTGCTGATGGTATTAGACTGGGAGATGTTGAATCCTTGGAGGTTTGACAGGCCTTGCAGAGGGATCTAGATAGATGAGGGCACAGGGTAATCAGCAATGACATGAAGTTCAGTGAAGGAGTATGCTGAGTGCTGCACCTATAGTAATGCAAAACACAGGCACAGACTAGGAGACAAGTGGCTAGAGATAGCTTAACAGAAAGGCACCTGGGAGTATGGTGGCAGCACACCAAGCATGGAGCCAGCAACATGCACTGGCAGGCAAGAGGGCAGACCACATCTTAGGATGTATTAAATGCAGCCAGCTTATCAATAGAGGTGATTCTCCCCGTATGTTTAGAGTTGGTGCAGAATCACCATTCTGCGCTCCACAAGGTATGAAGGATATTATGGTCCTTGAAAACATCCAGAAAAAGGCAGCAAGGCTGATAAAAAGGAATGAAGGCTTGTCTTGTGAGGAAAGGAGGACGCTTGGATGACACTTTTCTAGTTTGCAGAAAAGCAGACTAAAAGCTAAGTCGAAGAGGCAACCTCATTACTATCTAGAATTTCCTTAAGGGGAAAATGGATCTGGACATGTCAGTCTCTTCCTTCCGGTAATTGATGATAGGATGTGAGGGAACAGCACTAAGTCCCACCAGGGGAGGTTCAGGCTGTGTACTGGAAAAATTTATTCACTGTGAGGGTGATCAGAAATGTGAACAGGATTTTTGGAGAGGTGGATGATGACCCATGCTTCTCAGTGCTCAAAAGGCATTTTGATTATGTCTTCTATACTATTCTTTAACCTTTGCTTATCCCTTAAGTTGTCAGACAATTGGATTTGATCTTACTTGTAGGTCCCTTCCAAAAAACCTAATCTGGGCAAGTTCACCTCAGCCTCCTGGATATTTTTCTTCAATTGACTATAGAAAATGTCAGATCAGCTCTGAAATTTATTATTTGATCCCTAAATTTTGTAAATCCTTGAAGTACAGTTTCAGTTTACTTTAATGGTTTCCATAGCAAGGAAGGCTTTTATTCATAACACTGTGGATAACACAGTCATGATATCTTAGCAAAGTAGAGTTTACCACCTGATTGTTCTGTTATGTTCAGTAGTTAACTTGTGAATACAGAAGAGCTGCACTTGGCATTACCATGGAAGTTCTACTGGATGACTCGGAAAAAAAAAACATCAAAAAGACTTTGTTTCCAAGCCAAGCAATGCACAAGTCAGCTATCTTTTCCAAGATATCAATGATTTCAGTTCCAAAATAATGGAATTATTTGTTTCTAATGTTCTAATGAATGCATTTTTGTGTGTGGACTTTTAGTTTCTGAATTTTACTGCTCCATTCCTTGTATAAAATACTTAACATTGTTCACTTTCACAACTTATTCCAGTGACTTCCCTTTCACTGTCCAGCCTATTTGCATATGTTTATTAAATCTTTCCTAAAAATATTATGTGTTTTGGAGCCAGACAACCTACACCAATACTTTGTTCAAATTCCTTGTCTACCCATATCTCCTAACCACCATGCAGTCCCCTATTTATCTCTAAACATCTACAATGATTTTTTTGAGCATCTCGTCTACAGTAGAAGTAGCAGGAATACAAGCCTACAGATCAGTGCTATATGAGTACACCTTATCAGCCTAGTTGCTAGTTGCCATTTTACAATTCAAAGCTAGACTGACTGTGTGCTGTGAGGTGTAAAAACAGGTGAGGAAGCATTCCCTGGAAAAGTTAAGATGTTTCTTTATCCTATTGGCCCTATATAACAATATTCTCTGGTAAAACAGAAGGGTATTTACTTCACAGCCTGTATCAGACTGTGGCTAGAAATGGATGCCTCAGAGGGATGGACAAGGAATACTGTAGAAATTGTTTGGATTATCTTGCTCACCAGTATCTTTAATTTCATATATATATATATATACATTTTTTTCTGTATAAACAAAAATCTTTCAGTTTATTTTTTATGTAAGTTCTTATGCAGCTTTTTTTTTTTTTTTTTTTTTTTTTTTTTTTTTTAATTGTGACAGCTAAAACTACTATAAAGCTAGTTAGTTTTCAATAGTTTTCAAAAATATCTTTTGGATTCTGTATACCAATTCAGAACTAGTGGGAAGAATAAGAAGTTGTAGCTTGCATCAGTTTAAAGTGAATTTTCTCCTTTCACTTGCATTTTAATTTCAAATCCAGTTGCATTATCATTATCCAGAGAGAGACTGGAAAACAAAATCTCTTAATCATATAGTCAAATTATTTTGAAAGCCATGATAAATTTTAGGACGGTTGGAAATTCTTAACAACATATATGAAAGCAAAATCCAATTAAGTAAGTGGAGATGACAGCATTTAAAGTAAAAATCTACCAAATACTGTTTAGAAAGTAATATGAATTTCGTTATTTTCCTGTTAAGTAAAATGTATTCACCATTGTAAGTGAAGTTTTCGTACAGGGACTGCAGTGGCATTTAGAAAGTTTGTTTATATCCCTTTGGTATATTTCCTTAAAAGAAAATGCATCAAGGTGCCAGTAACTCAATACATCCCAATCCCCCAAAACTTCTTCTTAAACTGGTAATTGTGTAGCAAAATGTGTATTTTGTCAGACTTGATAAGACCTCAGGCAAATAAGGTACACACATAGGAATATGATTACAGCTAGCGGCTGTAACTTTATTAACTTAATTAACATAATGATAACTGGAGAGATGCAAAACAGCTATTTCACCCAATATCACTACATAACAGGAGTGCTCCACAGTGCTTTTACCCAGGAAATATCAATCAAGTTAATAACAAGACAGTGAACTTCATTTACATTTGTCAGCAGCTGACAGTCAAACCTTTCTTCATGTGTTAGAGGGGAAGGGGAAAAGTTTCTAGCCTATGCTCAAAATATTTCCATATACAGGGAGGCAGGTCAGCCACTAACTTAGAAAACACTTAGGCCTACTTGAAGACTTCTCCGATAAGTCACTTCAGACCTTTTACCTTAAGGTTCTATGTTTCAAATTGGTAAAAACTGTAAGAAAAACACATCATAAAACAGCTGCTGCTATAAGCCCCTCTGAACCTGCTCAACTTCTTAGTTGTATGAAACAGAAAAATTACATTTCAGAAAATACATTTTTAGATACTAGAGGGGACGAGCAATGCTCAATACATGACTCTCCCAAAACTCAGGAAGCGAGCAAGAATGACAGTAATCTAGAAATATAGGAAGAACTAGAGATAAGACAGGTTTGCTTTGTAAATCTAAGCTAAATGTTAATGATCATAAATAATGCTCATGTAATAGCTTAGTGTGTGGATGTAAGAAAACAAGAGTAATAACTGATTTTACTTTCATCTAATAGGCTACAGATGAAGTATCTTTTATCAATAACTCTAGACTGTGTTAAAAATATTCTTATTAAAGAGAACTATTATACATGACATCTTATATTGACTCTTAAGCTCCAGAAGCTAAGTAAGAGAGTGCATAAAAGTTATACTAGAAAATGAGAGGTGTGTTTTCTTGTTTGTTTGTTTTTTGTTTTTTGTTTTTTTGTTTGTTTGTTTTTAGAAAAATTTAAGTAAGGAAGTTTCTTATTCTGTTTCATCACTTTTCTCACGGCTTGTTAAAATATCAGTCTTGAAGATCAGAGTTTAAGACTTCACAGCCTGCATACATCAAAAACATCATTATCTTCAGTCTCCTTCTTGTTTCACTAAATGAAATGCAGCTACAGTTTTAATGGATGCAAGTATTCTCATTACTTGCCATTCCTTTGGAAAATGCTTCTATTGTTTCCACATATATATGATAGAACTATTCCGCAAAAGTTTGCATTCTGTAAACTTTAGTAGAGGTGTACCATGCCAGGAAATCTGCTCTGAGAGACGCAAGTGAGAGTGATCGAACAAGGGACATTTTTTGGATGACATGAACAAAGGAGTTCTCTTTGTAGGAGCTGCTTTGGGGACATAAATAATGAAGACACATACCAGAAATATTCCCTGCGAAATAATCTAATACATGACAAAATTGAAAAATTTAATTTCAATTTTCAACACTTTTCAGTGCAGGTTTTAAAATAACCAATATAGAAGTACAAATTCTGAAATCTTAGCACTTATTCTCCAAAGTACTTCAGCTGTTTATAGAATGTCCCTCATGCTTTTGATGAGGAGGATGAAGGAACAGACATTCTACAACTTCCCTCTTGTGCATCAATAACAATCAGACATTAGCAAGAATTACATGTGACTAGACATTCACTACTTTACCACTTATGTTTATGAAGAAACCAGACATACTGTGGAAGTTAGCTTATCAAAGCATGTTATTGTTTCTTGTGAACATATTACTACCCTGCATTAAAGATATGCAGATCTACAGGAGAAAAACAGGTGGAAAAAGATATTTGAAGTAAACATTTGTAAGACATTTTGTGAATAAAAGAAGATGCATAATTTACCGTGGCCTGGGGGTAGCTATAAATTATATTCAGACAAATCACTATTTGTTCTTTTATTGCAGCGAAAAAAATATCTCCTAGCAACTACCTTGTCTCACTGTATCTTCTAGTTAATATACAGAACAAGCTTTCTTAAAAGAAAATACAAATACAAATGGATGACAAAGATCTTTATCTTTTCTGGCAAAGCCCATAAGGAAAAACCATTAATTATCACTTGAAAGGAAAAAAAAAATCTTCAGTTGCTTTAGTTGCTCCAAATAGTTCTAGACTATTTAGACAAAATAGCAGAAAAGTAAGGTTTAACTTACCACGTCAAGAAACAGCAACAGAGTAGGAAACTAGGTCTGTATTAAAATACGTAAAAAATAAAGGCTGAAATAAAATATTTGAATCCTTATATAGAAAAATAAGAAAACATAACTGTAAGTTATCTGCAGAGGATGCCTTGGAAAAATAAGTGTTTATAGTGGATTGTGTATGTTTTTTACAGATCAATGGACTAAAATGGAAAATTCCTACATCAATTCTTGAAGTGTTAAAAACCAGAAGATACTGTATTCATGAGGGACTTAACAATAACCGTTTTGAAACCCATTAGCTAATGAAGACAGTAAAACATGAAAGTAGTTCCTAGAATACAGAGAAGACAGCTTTATGATCCAGAAAGTAGAAAATCCATGCAGAGAAGAAACTGTCCTGGATCTACTTCTTCAATAGGGAGGAACTAATTAAGAACGTGAGTATAATACAGAGATTCTGCGTTACTTACAATATGTACTTGATTGTAAGAGAGGAAATTCTGTTGAAAAAAGAAACTGAAGGAACATGGCACAGCAGAGAAAAGGTAGGCAGACTAGAATACATCTGTGTCAAACTATCAAACTTCTGGGGAAAGCTAAGTATAAAAGCTCTAGGGGTGTGTAAAAAGTTGCAAGCAGTGATGCTTGACACATCATAGACAATCCAATACTAGAGGCCATCAGTACCAATTATCTACTAAATTGTTTCTGTCCTGCAATCTGCAGGCTGATATGGTAAAATTAGCTGACACTGATCTCAGTGGTGGACTAGCCAGATTAGTATGAAGCATGATGCAAACTAATTTATCTGGTATAGTAATTTAAGATTACAGATTAAGTACATCTGGAGTACCTCACAGTGGAGTCACCGGTGAGGTCAGATCTCAGGATTAAGTGAAATCTTGAAAATATCCAGGCATGGAGACTACATAACCTTCCAGAACAATCTGCTTACCTGTTAAACTGACATCATGGTGACTATATTTTTCCATATAATCAGACTAGCCTTTCTTATTTCAAACTAAGTCTGTTTTATTTGTTCAGCCACCACGCAACACTGTGAAAAGCATGTCTCTGCTTTCTTGGTTTCACAAATCCGTCACCTCTGCTGTCACTTCTTCTCTGTGTCTCTTTCAGCTTCTTCTTACAGGCGCTCAAGACCATCTTGGTTGTCCTCCTCTAAACTTGCTCCAATTTATGAATGCATTGTCCTAAAGGCCCAAAACTGGACAGAATACAGATGTGACATAATGAACATTGATTAGAGGTGAATTATCACTCCCTTCAATCTTCCGTCTGTGCTCCTGCCCACACAATGCAGCACACTGTTTTCCTGTTTCCTGCAATGACTCACCATGAACTCATGCTCCGTTCACACTCTGCCGACCCCACAGACACTTCAGTGAAGCTTCTCCTGTTGTGACCTGACTCTTGGGTAGCGTACAAAGGTCAAAAGATCTGAGATCCTCTTAGGGTCAATTAACGTGAAGCCACACCAAACGGTCAGTTAAAATATTTGTACTTCATTATATAGCTAGATCTATATCCGTATATTTATAATTTATTGGCAATAAGCTGTGATGATACACCTTGAAAAGAGTGAGAAAAAGAAAGAGAAAGATATGAAAGTAAAGATATAGAGATATCACCACATTTAGATCCAGTGATATAGTCAGGGTTGTTCCTCAGGTGGTGGACATGCACCTGAACTGGCAGTCTTCTGACTTTTATTTGACTGTGGTGCCACCAAGGAGGAGCTCAGTCACTAATTGTAAATAAGCCTCAGGCCCTTGTGACTCATTTCTCCAGTCTGCAGAGGTCCTTCTGGATTGCAGCTGTGGCCTTGAGCTTCTTACTTGCCTTACATAATTTGGTGCCACCTGCAAACTTTCCATCATCTTCCTCTTCCTTCAGTTTTCTGAGTGAACTCATTGAGGGAAAGAGCTGTATTTTGTATAGCTTTGTGTGAAGTGCCTTACTGAAGCATCTTAGAGGGTCATTTTGTTAGAAGCCTCAGGTCTTTCCTGTTATATCAAGGATGACCATTGGGGATTAAATACTCTGTTGTATACTCTGTGGACAGAGATTTGTGCTGCAATTCAGTTCTTAGCTCAAGTAGTTACACTATATTGGATGAGAGTAGACTGTAGAAAGAAAGGCTATTCAGAGCATGTAGATACAGTGAAATATGAAGAGAAGATATTTACTCCAACTTTGCAATGCAAAACTTTTTTAGACTCCATCACAATTTTTTCTTTAAAAAAATCTTGAATAACTTACTGAGAAGTAAGTCCATGTTGTCTTCTTATTTAAATTATTTATGTTTTATCACTCTTAACCCATGATGTTTTAACCCTGTCAAAAATTTGATCTCATTATTCAGCTGGTTTGACTAGCTAATTTGGAAGAGCAAATCTGGCAGAAAAGAAAGTGAAAAAAATCAGCCATTTTTCTTTTTTTTTTTTTTTTTGCCTCAAGCATGTAACTATGAATGATTCATAGCACTTCTTGCTCTCTGACAGATTCATTATTAAAAGTTTATTTAATTATCAATACTGTGCTCTACTCTATTAAGAAAATCATATTTTATATTGACTATTGCTTGTGAATGAAGTTATCAGTGTCATTCAATCCACTTGAAATCCTGAACATCTGTTTCATTAAGCTGATAGAATTCATTATTGACATATTTAACACAATATATTTTCCAAAGGCATATTGGCAGTTTTGCCATGTGTTGAGAGAACTCATTGCTGTAAGTATCCCCATTTGTTGTCTGTATGCTTGATGTACTTTTTAGGCTCAAAAACACTGAGAGAATGTACTGCAGTGCCCACTTCAATAGTGTTAGGTTAATTTATTTCATTGCAATTTTCATTGCAAATGCATGACAAGAAACACAGTAGCAGCATGTAAATTATATCTGGACAGACAAAATAAAGGGATTTATTATCTGCTGTTAACGTCAGTTGTTTCCAGTTTGCCTAAATACATTAAAAACATATTATGATACTATGGATATTAGGCAAACATTAACATTAACATATTTTAATGCACACTTCTATTTTTTCTTCATTTTATTTCAGATTAAAATCCATTACCAATATCAATGTTTTATCTCTTTTGTGCTGGAAACTGAATGCTGCATTAGAGAAGGTGGATAATGTTTAATAGCAATATTACAAATATTCTAAAATAGAAAAGTTTGTTCTCTAATTATGATTGTTATGCTCAAATTATATATATATTTTTCTTATTATTCTCAATAGTTCTATGTTGGAAAACACCTATGTGAATAATTAATTTTTTCTAAACTGAAGTTTCAAATATAATCGAGAGGCTTTCTTTAAAAGCGTTAGGTACACTTATAATATAATACCTTTATATATATATATATATTTATTTATTTATTTATTTTAAATAAAACACAAAGAAATCAATGTGGTTTTTTTTTTTGCTTGCTTCACTGGACAAGCTCTCACACTGTTTTCTGTTTCCAAAATTTTTCTTAATATTAGGAATTAATATTTTGCTGATATTTTGTTGATAAGGAATATATTTTGTTGATGTTGTTATCCATGTCAGGACAAATTTTATACTTTAATAGTAAGTACTTTTCTCTTGTGTTTCTTGTGTTATCATAAAGGTGATGCCATTTTAAGTCAGAAAAATGCAGAAAGGTAAGTATTTATGATATTTTGAAATGCCTACTCATTTCAAGTATTCTGAGTTTTGCTTTTTCAAAATTTTAATTTTATTCTGTCAAATTTGAAAGTGTATTGAATGGTTTATTACAAAAATAAAGATAGAGAAATGCAGGTCTTGAAAATATATCAGGTGGTTTCCAAACTGTTACTCTAGTAACTGCCACAAATATAAGACTTTATTTTCACTAAACAAGTCTCATGATGAATCTATCAAATGGCTTTAAAATATAAAAGAGTAAGTCTGTAAATAGTGATAAATAAATGTGCAGATAGAAACGCATACAACTTAATTTAATCACTACAGCCTTGTTTAGTAAAACTCAAGATACAATTGTAAGAGCTAGTAATTTGGCAGTTTGTTCCCTGAATTTTCATCTCTTTTCCTCTAGACCTACCATGTGACGAAGATATCAGTTGCTGACTTTTTCATTAGAGTCCTCAAATATTTATATTTTAAGATACCCACCCAAACTCAGTGGATAACTCGTTCCCACGATGACTATTTACTGTGTTCCTGACCAGAGATTGTGAGAAAAATTTCCATCAGAAGGAATTTGCTTTATGGAACTGTACAAGTATGAGGCATACTTTCAGAATGTACAGAAAGATTTTTTAGTTATAACTTTTAGTTATAACTTCTTGGATTCTAGCCAAGATAACTAACAGAATAGAAAAAAATGAAAGAATAAAAGTACTGGGAACTTGATTTCAGGACTTCACATGCTAGATTAATAATTCTTGTTTAAAGAGACAATCTTTATTCAAGCACTGGTACAGTGACTGCTTATAGGCTAATCTAGCATATCCCAAACTGTCAATAAATCCTCATTTTAGCTATTATTCAAACAGATTTTTCTGTTTGAAGTCCCTTTCCATATGGAATGGAGACTTCAGTGAATACGTGTTTTTGCTTGAATGTCCAAAAAAAAAAACAAAAAACAAACAAACAAAAAAATTACAGTTAAATTTTAAATATTGTAACTAATGGTGCTACCATAAGACATGAAGCAAATATACTTTCCTGTTTCTCAATATCTTAACACCATGTATAAATTCAAAGCAGAAAATGAATATAAGCCAAAAAAGTCCCAAACACCATAAACACTACTGTTCAGTTTTCACATGCTACAAGATGAAATAATCAATGGGAATATAATTAAATGAAAATCATTGATACTGAAAGGAAATATCTCAAAATTATTTATTCCACTTGTCCTTACAAAACAGAAAAGTTTATTTCTTTACATGTCATCTCAAGCTAACCAAGCTCATGGCAAGAACAAAGCATCCAGCAAGCTGATGTCATCCAGAACTTATCAGAGCAACATCTAACATCTTGACAATACCATCAACCCCTTTCTTGTCTATCCCAAAGGTAACATCAAAATTCATGAATCAAACATATGCTTTCTGTCAATGGAACTTCATTTGCTATATCTAGAGCCACATGCAGGGGAAGAAATGCAATCACTATGTGTCAAAATGGATTTACTTGGACAGCTTATATAACTCAGTGGGAGAATAGTTTTAATAGAATAGCCATTTCCCAATCTATTACTTTTGATGCTCTAAGAAAACTACAAAACACCTGCAAAGATAATAAGTGTTTGAATTAAAATTGTAACTCTGAAATATACTGCAAATTACAAATTTAGTTGTAATTCTGTTTTTCTTGTACATTGCAGGTTTCTCCTATCATTTCTGGATCATACTACTTTTTCTTATATCTGCTATCTATCTTTCCCTTGAAAACCATTCAATGTAGTTCTTTAGCTTAAATCCGTTCTTTTAAACTGTGATTTATTTTGAGTTTGCTGCTATTTTTTTAACATTGGAATATAATTGAGTTGTAAAATCTGTCTGCCAAGTTTAGAGACTTCATCTGATGCATGAGATATTGTTACTTTCCTCTACATATCTTACCATACAGATGCACATTATATACAGTTTTTACAGTACTGGCAGTTATTGTGTACCACTGGCAACTCAAAAAAAGAGAGAAGGAGATATCAAGAAACATATTTTGTAGACTATACAGTAGGCAACTTGTCAGAGTACTAGTTTTCAACGTGAAGAATGATATCCAAGTTCTTGTCTGAATACAGAAAATTCTTGTATCCCAGCATTCAAATGTGTGTTCCAATAAGTAAATTTTTGAATTTATTTACATCTTTTATTGTTGTGCAAAATTTTTAGTAAAATCCTAGTGCTGAAGAGGAAAAGAGAAAGAAATGAACTCTTACCTCATGTTATTGCTCTCTGAATTAATACATCTTCTGAGATATCTGTTCTTTCTCACCACCGTATCCCCTTTCCCTGCCAGTAGAAAATGCAAAATCCCTCTTTCAGTTCATAGTGCATGAAAAGCTTTGAGATGTGAATATTCCCTGTGCCACCAAGCAGCAGCCTCAACGATATCATGCAACTGATGGGATGGATGGATAGTTGCAAATAGAAGATGACCAAGGATTCAGCTGAGGGTTAACTATTCTCTTCTGACTGTAGTGCATGATTCTGGGATCCTGTATATTTAATAGTTCGTCTTACAAGTTCAGAAGTTTAGGAACTGGATAAACAATGTAGCTTTCCTTTTCAGTACAGTCTGCGCAGTTCCTTGATTCATCAGTTTTCCCTGGAGACAACAGTAACCATCCAAAGTCATTACTTATTATCTACATTTCCATGTCCCTGCAGAAGCTTTCAGAAGCTTATCCATTGCATTTTTCAACTGCAGACCTTTTTTTCTTTCTTTCTTTTACTAATTACTTTTCTTTCTTTTACTAATTTTAGGGTCTGGATTTGGTATCTGAAATGGATTTATAATAAAATTGCATTTATATTTTAGCAGAAAAAAAAAAAAAAAAAGCAGAAACAAAATCTAAAAAAATGACAGTTAAAAATGATATCTTTAAGTTAAGCATATTTCAAAATAACAGATTTTACAAACTGATTTTTTTTCTCCCCTGTGTGAACTTTTTGTATTTTGTCTTTCTTCATAGCCATTGCACTGTGGAAGTCAGATGCAAACCACTGAGAGCATTAATTGTGTTTCAAAATAACTAGGTTATTCAGAGATGATCTTTAAAATTCTCCCATAGGGAAAAAAGTGATAAAAAGTCTGCATCAGTATAATGAAAAAAAACGAAGATATGGCCAGATATTTTCTATCCTTGACACAAAATATTATTTACATGCTTTCATCCTTTTCTTTTGGCAACATTTAACTGATTTTTGAATCTGATTTTTGTCAGATTGTAATGACAATATATAAGATGTTCCAGAAACAACCTGAATTCAGCATTCAGGAAATAAAATCTTCCATTGTACCAGTGCTGCTCTGAAAGTAATGACTCCTACTTCATTATATTGGCCCGTGAATTCAGAGGCAGATGTTAGTGGCATGACAGTAGAGGTTGAACCTTTCCACCAATATTCCATAACGTTTCGTTACTGTGTGGTAGATGACAGCAAAAGAGCAGTGTGACAAAATGGCATCTGACATGAAGTATGTATGAAACAAAGATGTGTCACTGAATTCCTCCATAAAGAAAAAAAGGCACCCATTGGCATTCATCAATACTTGCTGAATATTTTAATGTTTTTGGAGACCCAGCAGTGGATATGAGCACAGTGAGGCAGTGGTAGTGCATTTCGGCCATGGTGGCAGTGATGTAAAATACAAGTCACGTTCTGGATGGCCATGAAGATTTTTACGAGAGCAGCATGCAGGTTCTTGTGCATCACTGGCAAAAATGACTACCTTGAAAAAAAATGTTTTTTAAAGCTGAGAATGGAGTCTATCAAATAGTGTGCTCTTTGTATCTGTTGTAGTTATCATTGAAATAAATAGGAGGCATTACTTCTGTGGTGACCTACATATTTAGCATAAACAAATTATTTCTGTATTTTTTAATGTTGGCCAGTGTACTCTCAATCTCTTTCTCTTTCTCCCTCCTTTGCTCATAAAGTTTTCTTCGTAATGAAAATGAATAAATTGTTGATCCTATAGGAAGTGATACTTTCAATTATTATGTGATATTGATATGCTGTACTAGAACAATCTACAATGTAGTTTGCTGATTCAGTAGAGTGCGTAGGGTTAACCAGATGTTTTGCTTCAGTACGTTTATACTTATTAAACCTTCAGTTCTTTCATTGCACCATTTTTAATTAATGTTTGATAGCTTTGCCACAAGGTTCTCACTATTTTATGAAACATATTGCTGCTTACGTTTTTTTGATCAATCAACTCCTAAATCGGTTAGTAATAACAATTTATAACTTTCATTTTAGACTTTTAAATATAGTTGATATGTTCTTTAGAATGGGTGTTTAATTTGTGAATTTACTGACACACATTTTGTAACTTCTTTACTTGCTCATGGGACTTTGACAGAAGTTAGGAATACTTCTTCATGGCACCAGGAGTATTATACAGTGGACAATCAGTTTAATTTGGAGAAACTTAAAGATTGTGTTGTGCTTTGTATGGAGAAGTACTACATATTGCACTTCTAAATTATTATGACAGATTAATAATTACTCTTCATGATGAACTGGTGATAAGTGAATAGTAATACATGTTTCTGGGGAAAATAAATAAGAGATGCAATCCAGTAAAGAACATATAATTAATTTACTAATTTTACATAAAGTGGAAACATTTCCAAGTGATTGCAGAGTCAGAGGTCAGGAGTTGATGGTTGATACCATTACCTCTTCCAGTTAGCATCAGGTGTAAAGTTAGTTTAATGGCACATTATGTGTAGCATAGTTGTGAATCTGGTAATTGCAGGAAAATCCATCAATATATTAGTAGAAGTGAATTGCTTTCCTTCTTTTGAGACTGTCTGACTGTATCATAAACAACAGGAATGTTACAAAGACTTCTTGCTGAGATGTTCAAAGCTCATTTAAGAAGTATCCAGAATGCCAATTGACAATCTGCAGAGTTAAAAATTCATTAACTCCCAGAAAGAAAATATAATCTCATTTCTAATGTTAAAAAATGGGTAAGTATTTTACTTCTTGTAGAAGTAAAAAATGATGTTTTCAGAGCAGATAAAAAATGGTTTAAATGTACTTGAGAAACAACAACATAAAACAAACAAACAAAAAACCCCAAAACCAGAACAAACAAAAAACCAACAACATTAAGGCACATGTAAATCTGTGCCAATTTACTTCAGCAGATCCCAAAGCAAATAAGAGGTCATTTACATATAGACCTAAGTAGAGCTGGTATCCATAACCTATCATAAAAATCTTAGAGTGACATAATAACAGACTGACAGTGATAACCTATGCCATTAAGTCAAAATCAAAAATGACATGAATCAATACTTCCCTCTTCTTCTTCCTAACAAAATGAGCTGTAATGAAACTGCAATTCTGAAAATGGAGATCATAAAAGTCCTGGTCAGGATTTCAGGGATCTGAAATACTAAAAAGGTAACAACTCTACAGATATATCTCCAGATGTTTTTTTATAAAAGAAGGGGAAGGGGAAGGGGAAGGGGAAGGGGAAGGGGAAGGGGAAGGGGAAGGGGAAGGGGAAGGGGAAGGGGAAGGGGAAGGGGAAGGGGAAGGGGAAGGGGAAGGGGAAGGGGAAGGGGAAGGGGAAGGGGAAGGGGAAGGGGAAGGGGAGGGGGAAGGGGAAGGGGAGGGGGAGGGGGAGGGGGAGGGGGAAGGGGAGGGGGAGGGGGAGGGGGAGGGGAAGGGGAGGGGGAAGGGGAAGGAGAAGGGGAGGGGGAAGGAGAAGGGGAGGGGGAAGGAGAAGGGGAGGGGGAAGGAGAAGGGGAGGGGGAAGGAAGGGAAGGGAAGGGAAGGGAAGGGAAGGGAAGGGAAGGGAAGGGAAGGGAAGGGAAGGGAAGGGAAGGGAAGGGAAGGGAAGGGAAGGGAAGGGAAGGGAAGGGAAGGGAAGGGAAGGGAAGGGAAGGGAAGGGAAGGGAAGGGAAGGGAAGGGAAGGGAAGGGAAGGGAAGGGAAGGGAAGGGAAGGGAAGGGAAGGGAAGGGAAGGGAAGGGAAAGTGATGCACACAACAATTGCTTACCACCAAGATCACTTTTTGACAGTACTTACATTTGTGAAAAACTATAAGTATAGAAAGAGTAAAATTTCATTAGAAATCTCTGATGAATAGTTTCAGAACTTGTAAAAATTGCAATTAATTGCATCAGATCAGAACAAGATCAAATATCCCACTACTTTCATGGTTTATTTTATTTTATTTTATTTTATTTTATTTTATTTTATTTTATTTTATTTTATTTTATTTTATTTTATTTTATTTTTTACCATTCCCCTTCCTTATTTCCATGACTTTTACAACATATACAAAGAAGAGAATAACACTATTTGTCAGAGAACATTATTAGCTACAAAACTTAAATTTTCAACATAGACACCACCATTAGTTATGCACCTTCACCAATGGCAATCAAGTGCCTGCATGCTTTGCTCATCAAAATCTACACCAGCAGAGGTGACTCTCTGTTTTACAGCTCCTATGATAATGTCATTGCTAGGAACACTAGGAAAATGTTGCCCAAACAGTCCATCTTTCATTGGCTCAATCAGATGGAAGTCAGAAGGCATCAAATCCTGACTATACAGTGGGTGTGACAGGACAGCCCGGCCAAAACTTGAAGTGTGCTCCAACGTCTTCAAACTGGGGTGGGGCCTGGAGTTATCATTTTGCAACAGAAAGCGTGTCCTTCTCTAGCCTGACTCTGGAAGTTGGAGCCTTCAGCTCAGTCAGTGTTGCAATGTAGCAGTCAGACAGAGGTTATGGTTTATCCAGATTCCAGGGAATCCAGAAGGATCACTCCTTTCCCATAAAGTCAGTTCACATCATTTTACCCATGAAGGGCTGCAACTTGAAGCTTTTCTTCAATGGGGAATTCACATGCTGCCATGTGAATGAACTGCCACGGACTGCCTTTTTGAAGTCTGCTCATCATGTTGACATATTTCATTACCAGTAATGATGCAATCCAGGAAACTGTCACCTTCAGCTTCACACTGGTTCAATAGGTCTGATAAACTTCATACAGTGTTTTTTTCTGTTCCTGTGTGAGCATTCTTGGGACTGGTGCAATCTTTGAAATATTCCAGTGTTGCCATCGTCTCAAACATATTGAAGCCAATATTCAGCTCCATACACAGTTCTCTGGACAGTTTGTGCGGATTAATTGAGACATTCTTCATTTCATGATATGACAGCATGGCCGTCCACAATACTGTTTGTCTTTCATGTTGCTGTCACCACTGCTGAAATGGACCACCCACTGCCTCACTATACTCACATTCACTGTTTGGTCTCCATAAACATTCAGCAAAGATCAATAAATGTCAATGGGTGTCATTTTTCTGTGCATGGATCCATTTCTTTTGCATGGTTCGACACCTTTGATTCATCTGCACTTCCATGCCAATTTGTCAGACTGCCCCTCTGCTGCCATCTGTTGCACAGCAACAAAATGTAACAGTGGGAAGTTTAAATGTTGGTGGAAAGATTCAGCCCCTACTGTCGTACCACCAACATCTTCTTCTGATGCTCTGATGACATGGGCCAACATAATAAAATAAGAGACATTAATTTTAAAGCAGACCTCATACATTATCTATATTATATATTTTTCATGCAGCTCAAGACAATTGCTATTCATTCAGTGTGGTCCAGGCAAGTCAAAAAGTTGGATGTGTGTGAACTAGAGTGAGGAAAAATATCACAGCTGAAAACCAGATGAGAACGTTGTTCAAACTTAATTCTCCAACCTCTTAATGGCTGATTGAATTATTTAATTGCTGTCAGTTGAGCAAGTTCCAATTAATGCATAACCAAGCAATGCCAGTGTCCTGCATAGAGAGTTTTTCCCCGTCCAATTTGGTGAGTGTTTGATAATGTCGGTCAAAAGCAATGGGTTTGTTGTCACTGTTCTCTTAAGATGATACAATGAATCAGTGTAAGTCTCTGCTACATTCTGCGGGTTAATGCTCCTAAAAGGAAAGATGCTTTTGGCTGTTAAGTCTATTAGCAGACTAATGAGCACATTTATGCTAATAGCATGTATTGCCAAGGGTTGAATAATCTATTGATTTCCCTTAGTTGAACTACTTATTTTTCCACTTATATCAGTTACCAACTCACTGTCCTAGTTGTTACACTGTTGCCCATGTGAATTTCACCTGAGAGAGCGGCTCCTTAGAATGACAATAAGGTTACTGGTAAGGCAAAGGCATTATTACTCAGACTGGGAAACTGGGTTGTTGTGAAATCCCACGGGAATTTTCCATCTCTATTTCTGGCTTATCAAGACTCTTTAAGTACTGTACTCCTCATTTGCAGGTGATTCCTTCAGTGTAGAAAGTACCTCAGGAGAGTAGCATGTTGCATAGGATGTAGAGAGGGTAGGAGAAGTTAGCCACAATTGCTATGGAAAATGTTGCCTCAGTCAGGTCCTCTGAGATAGTTCCTGAACTTCTGATGCTGTGAAGATACATACCAAATTCCTCAGTCTCCCTTGTACAATTTGTAAGGAAATTCAGATGTATGCACAGAAAAGAAAGAATCCAGTATGGAAATCCCAATGGAGGAAGCACAAGTGATTAAACAGTTGCACAATATTGTGAAGGATAAGCCGCATAGAATCCTAAAATTACCGAGGTTGGAAAATATTTTAAATATATTCTATTATTAATTTATTTTTGTATATAAAGATTGATAAGAGTTAGCGAGGCTAAGAGAGTGATGTGTACTCCATTGTGACATTACCTGTTTAAGGTTAGACCTTGGTGGTGAAGTTTTACTGTTTTGAAACAGATCCGAAAGAGAAAGCACAAGCAGCTGAAAGTTACTATTTGTCTGAGGTATTGGTATATTTTTTTTTTTTGCCAATGGGAGCATATGTATTCTGCTGATCACTCAGCAGCTAAGACATTGCAATATCCTTAATCTTCTTTAATATTTAAGATTTAAAATAAAACAAATATTATTTGAATATTATTTGACAATACAAAGCAAATGGAGTACATTTCCAAGTTTAGAAAACAGTAATTCTGATCTTGATGTTCTTGTTTCTTGGGAGGCTTGACAGAATAACACATGTGACAATCAGTTTGAGTGATTTTTTTTGAGGGGCTAGACTATTATTTTTCTTATGGCATCATGAAGGGTAAGTGATTTCTCTTGTAACTGCAGGGCAGGATTTTGGAGATACATGACCCAAGATATAATAAGACTCAGTGAAGGGCATCAGTGTAGGGAATAGGGGCCTTTATTTTCTGACTTCTGCTGTAATAGAGATAGCTGGATTAGAAACTTTTTTTCCGATGCAGTACTTACAGATGGTGTGCTTTCACTACTGTGTAGTGCATGGAATGAAAAGATAGATTTGTGTTCTACTGTGGGACACTGAAGTGATGACATCGTTCTCTGTAGTTGTGTAATGTTTGATACAACTAAATGATAAGTCAATGCAATGCTTTCTATTCCTGTATTTGAAGGAAAAAAACCCTCAAAAGAGCAACAACAAAAAACAACAAAAAAGCAAACAGCAGACAACTACAACAAAAACAACTAAACAAACAAGCAATGAAGAATTGGATTTAAGAACTGCAGCAGTTGAGATAAATTGCCTTTTCTATTAACATGCTTCATTAATTTGTCTCAATAGCAAATATATTTTTGAATGCTCTTTATTAAAAGAACATTTTTAAGATCAAGTGATTTCTTTGTTTTTAGAACACTTTAGAATCTTCAGGTTATATTCTAAACATACAAGATATTATTATTACTTACTACTTCTATTTTTCTCAGTATCATTGTTAACCTTGTTAGTTTTATTTTCATTCAGATAGTCTGGTCAAGCATTCTAATGCTTGCCAATATAAATAAGCTCCCCTCCCCTTAAAAAAAAGAAAAAAAAAAAAAAAAAAAAAAGAACACAAATGATACTGCTTATAATGAAAATAATTTATGCCTTGGGAAAAAACATAATTTGAACAATTAGGTGGGACAATAGAATGCTCCATAATTAGGTACAATACAATACAAGTGTAACCATCCTTAATATCAGTAGTATGCAAGCCTTTCAGACTTCATTAAAGAGTTCCATCAGAACATGTGAATAATAGGATTAATATAGCCACAGGCACTGCTGGGTCAGCTGGCAATAGATCAATCCGAAATGTAGAGCATATTAAAAGGATTATAGATTAGCAATTAGATGGCTTTTTCATGAGCAAGAAATAGTTCCTCAAGCTTTGCCAAAGGTTAACAGAGATAGAACGTCGATTTTTTCAGTTTATAATCCAGTAAGAGCCTTAAGGTGAGGGAAGTTATGGCATTTTCAGAATGATAAGAATGATAGGAACAAAACATAACAAACCTTTTAGGATCAGTGAATTGGTTTAATGGGAAAACTACTCTTACAAAAAATGTAGGATATAAACATATAATATTAAGAAATACATTTCTAAGAAAGATTTTAAGCAAAATATCTGAGATGTCAAAGGTAATTTTTTCAGCTCTTCTCTACTGCATTCAGTTGGAAAGCCTTTCTTACATATCAGAGAATAAGATCTCTAACAAATATTTATGCTGAGCATTACTAACACTACTGGCATTATAGTTTGACACTTATTTTTAGTTTATCAATAGCACAGATATCTAAGATTTTTTATAGCAGCCCAGTGCTGCTATATATACTGGATAGCAATACTGGTATGTTTTCAACTGCATAAAGAGAATGTAGTATGAGGAATCAATATATATTGATTACAAAGGGAGCTGAGTCTCAACATTTCTAAAAATCAGGTCAGTTATATGGATGCCTACATGTGCTCTGAAAATATGATGTTTTGTATAAAAGGAGACTGGTAATTTTGGGGAAAAGGTGAAAGGACATTGCACTCAGAAACAAATCAAGTATGCCTTGAAACAAAAGAATAATTAACAGTGAATATTTTTTTTTTTTTTTACGAATTTAGATATTTATATCTGCTCACAAATGTGTTTAAGCCGATTAGAGCTCTCTTGTTTGACTCCCTTGATATCCCTTCAGAAATTTTGGAAAGGAAGATCGACATAATATTTTGCTTTATCTATCTGTTATTCTGTTAGAAATGTGTTGATGAGCTTGCTGGGAGTAGAGATAAGCAAACAAACCACAATAAGCAATTTTCTGAATAAAATCTTTGATAAGGAATTAAGTTTAAATTTCAAGAAACGTTCTCAAAAAGCAGAAATATTTGCAAAGTTTTTGATTCTTTTTCTAGGAATTTTTCATATACTTTTACAGAACTAAGTCCTGTTGTTGTTGAGGTCATGTGTAAAGTACCTTTTATTGAATAAATGAGGTCAGTCACAGTTGCAGAGCTAGTCAGAAATTGTGTGACATCTCGTGAAGCTGCACTGCCAACCCTACACCAACAGCTCTTGTAAAGATCTGTGGGTTAGCTGAAAGGTCTCTGTTTTTATCCTATGTGAGCCAGTAGGTCTGTGGGGAGAGTGACTGCATCACATAGTTTTCTGGTTTTTGTTTTGCTTTTTTTTAATGGCAAAATTTTTCTGGGTGATTCTGTCTCTTTGAAGGCCTGGAAAACTGTGATATAAAGTCAGTATTTGATTCTGAATGACTCTCTAATGACGTTATTAGTTTACAAGGTAAATGCCTCAAAGCACAAAGAAGTGATAGAATGAACACATAATACATAATAAATAATAATGAATAATAGTAAATGTAATAAATAATAAATAAAATATCATACTTAATAAACATTATTATTTGCCTTCTATGTGCATAGTATTAGTTTCTAATGCTGGAGATACACTGCAATTTTTTTTTTCTTAGTCAACTTCTATTTTTTTTTTTTTATTATTTTTGGGGGAAGAATCACAACTGGCACTTCAAATGAAGAAGGCAATATTTTCTGTTAAAAAAGCTTGAAGAATACATTTTTGACTGAAATCTGTATAATTACTACTTTGACTTTAGCAAAGTGTACTGGAAATTTTATAAAGTAGGGATTTTTAATTACTCTTCTTTTCAATTCAGTAGAATTGTGACAGCTGCTCTGAATTTGACAGACAAGAAACAAACTATCTGCAGTGAAATTACAGCGATGTCCATGACACTAATTGTAACTTTTGTAAGAAAATGTCGTGAATTACAGTTCAAATAGGATCCAAACATAAGGATGGCTCATCACTCATTTTGCTTTTCAGAACATTAATAGTTTTTTGATCTTCATTAGACTAATAATTCATTCTGGAAAATATAGACACTGATAGGGACAGCAGTCATCAGTGAACACTGAAACATTCTTGCATTTTATTGAATGCTGAATCATGCTCCCTGCTCTTGGGTTACCAGAAGAATGTCGTATACAACTCATATTTTCTTTTTCTTTCTTCAGCAAAGAAAAAGAAAACAAGGAAAAATATCTGCATGATTCTTTGAAGACTATTTAAGACATGAGGCTTCCAGAACTGGTGGATTTTTGTCAGAAGCAAAAAGTGACATGTTGAAATAAATAACATAGAAACAGAAGTCCCACTGATTTTTCCAAGTGGTGCTTGTTTCTAAATCTAAATTTACTTTGGCTCAGATTTTTATGAGTATTTAACTACCTTGTGAGACTTATTTTCATATTTTATTCTTTTCATCTTAAATTTTATTATTTAATCCATCATTAAATTGTATGGTTTTATAAACCTCACTATGACTTTTTCTTTTCCTTATGTGCTCACACACCTGTATAAAAAATCCTATATTGGCAAGGTCTTGCCCAAGGGAATTAAAAATGGAAAAGAAGGCTCCAAACTGCTCTGATAGGACTTCTTTTCTTGCATACCAGGATTTGTGAGAACTTGCCAAGCCGGATGAACTTCCAATAGCATCCAAACATCTTTCATGTTTAGTCCCTGCTTTTGTTACCTTAATAATTCTTACACAGTGAAAGGTCACAGTATTAACATTTTTTCCTTTGCCACGTGGCAACTCTGTATGTCCTGACTGAATCCTGTCATTCTGATTTATGTCTTCTGTAATGAACCTAGATTGCCATAGCTCCTTATTGCTTATCTATCAATGCACTATATCACAAGAGCTTTGTCTAGTTTCATTATTTTCTTCTTGCCAGGTCACACAAATGTCTTTTTAATCTGTCATCTTCACTTCAATCATATTGTATAAAGAGTTCAGACCCATGGAGGTGAGCATGGGAAAATCCTTTTCATCCATTTCTCTGTCCTATCATCTAATTTGAAACTGTCTTTACTCTCTCCCTTTTCCAAATACAGCTGCTCTATTTTTGAAACACAATGGACTAACCTTGAACAAAAATTAGAGGCTTGCATTCCAGTGTCTTAATCTGTGCAACAGGAAGTGATTAATAGAACCATAAACAAATGATTAATAGAACCATAAACAAATGTTATGAACTGTGCTCATACAGAAGTAGAAGTTCTCCCCTCAGTATATTTCACTGTGAAAATAAAACCTTCTCCCATAAGTTGGCTGTATTGCTCCTTCATCTATGAGCTTTGCCTAATGACAGTTGCAGTAGCTGGCCAATCTGTCCTCTCCAAAGTCCTTTTCTGCCAGTACTTTTTTGAGGTAAGTCTCCCCGTTGCAGCTGTGTCCTGCAAAACCATGGCTTCTAACTGCAGGTCTACACCTCTGCACTTCCAACACAGTAAATTACTACAGCTATCCATAATATTCAGGATTCTACTTCTGGCTGAGTTGCAAAAAGTCTACCAGTTGTTCCTATCACATGTATATAATATATATGGTATACAATATATATATGTATAATCTTTATAAGTAAATACTAATAATTTCTTCTGAAAACTTTCTCTGCTAATAAGAATGATCAAATTATATTTCTGTCAGTTTTGGCTTTTGCAGATGAATTCTATGTTGTTTAATAAGGTGAAAATAGCAACCATAGCCTTCCTGCAGCTGTGAATATGGTTATGAGAACTGCCCTGAAAGTAAGGTCTCTTGTTTCATTATGCTGGCCCACTATGCCAGAGGCAGGTATTGGTAGTATATTAGTACAGGTTGAACTTTCCCAGCAGTATTCCATTACAATTTGTTGCCATGAGATAGGTGACAGCAGAGGTGCACTTGGACAAAGTGGTATCTGACATGGAAGATCATATGAAGGATAGGTGTGAAATTACATTTCTCCATGCAGAAAAAATGGCATCCACTGACATTCACTGATGTTTGCAGAATGTTTATGGAGACCAAACAGTGCCTGTTGACACAGTGAGGTAGTGGGTAGTACACTACCATAGTGTCAACAGTGGCAACAGTAATGTAAAAGACAAGCTATGTTCCAGACAGTCCTACACAGCTGTCACATCATGAAATAAAGAATGTCTCAGTCAGCTCAAATCAGCCAATGATGACTTTACTGAAAAATTGTGCTTTGTAGCTGAGAATTTGCTCAATCAGATAGAGTTATCGTGCTTTTTCTACCTGTTGTAGATTCTAAGGAAATAAATAGGAGGTATTACTTTCAGAACAATCTACATATACTGGCACTTTTATATGCTCTTTCCCATGTATTGGTTTTGGGAATGTTTCATAGTGGTACTGAATTTTCTTATTTAATTTCATTTTGCTCATACCTAAGTGCTTTTCAGAGACTAACTGCAGTATTAATAAATGTTCTTTCTGGACTAGTTAATTTCTTAGGCTGATAAAAGTTATCTTAATAAAATGTATAGCTTTCAACTAAAGCGTAGATTTCAAAAGATGAGAACAGTTATTTTTCCTCCCAGCCCTCAACCCCCTCTGGAATCAGTTACATTAGTTTAAAGACAATTTTTCCAGACTGATTAAGAAGAAAGATTGAGAAATTGAACTTCAGATTTACTCTTTCACCAGACTGATACAAGAAGCAGGTAATGAGATCAACTTCTTGTTAGTCACAAAGCGGTTTCTTTGAAATGAAACTTGTCAGACATACTTATCACTTTAACAGTCACAAAGTCTGATACAAACAGCAGGAAAATATTCAAGGCTACTGTTTCCTCCAGTTTTAAAGCAACTAATATGCACCCTCACAGCTTATCAGAGCAACTACTAAATGTCATTTTTTATTTTTTAAAATTTCATTTCTTAATAATTTTTTGCCACCAGTATACTGTGGTGGTTTTTTGGTAAAGCTTCTATTCTGTAGTACTTTCTGTTATACTTCAGCTCCTAAAGGTGATTGCTTTCTATGTTTGTTAAGAACAACAAAAATGAAGAATAAGGTCCAATACTCCCCATTCACTTCTCCTGTGAGCAAGTTTTAAACATCCTATATAATGCGCTCTTTTACAAAAGAAAATTGCCCCTTCAGCAATGATCTGGCAGATTCTAAAGAAGTTATCTCTGTGATTTACCCAAGGAGAGGAGTTGAATCATGTACAATTTTAGTAGGTTCAATAAAACTCATCAGCTTCATTAAGGAAAGAAAATACATAAAATGAAAGTCAAAGAGGATGGAGAGGGAAGACCTAGTTGCCTGATGATTAAGAAATTTTAAGAGAAAATTTTTCTAATTTTCTTATCCTACATATCATTCAGTGCTGTAAGAAGAAGAGGGAAGACCACGAGCTAGCAAAGAGAAAGGGAAGAGATTATCGACTACACATTGTCTTGGAGAGAACCAGAACTCCTCTTCCATCCTCTGCTCCAAGTATGAAAGACGTTGCCCAGTCCAAAGGAAAATATGCTCCCCTCTGCCTACCAAGGACAATAGCTTTCAATTTTCCACATAAAATATCTAATTTTATTAAATTTTCTCTTTTTCTGTATTAAAAGGTCTATATTTTCCATTCACCATTAATTCCTTTTTCTCCTAAGTGAATTTCCCCCTCTTCTCTTTCTCTCTCTCTCTCTCTTTTTCTGCCTCTCTGTAGTTTTCATTCCACACACACTTATTCTTCCATTTTTCAGCAGAGGAAACAGATTCTATATTTTAGGTTATATGAAACTCCCACCAAAATACAATGAAAGTTTCTCAATAGTAAGAATCACAGCATTTGAATCTCCTCCAACATGTTGGAGGAGATCTCAGAATGTGCATGGATTCATGTCTTCTCTATTCACTCATACACCTGCTAAGATCCCAACTACTAGAACAAGGAGCAGTCTGACTCCAGTGGGCTCCTTAGTTTTGCAGCAAAAAAACCTGAATTTGTTGACAGCTTTGAGAGAAGACTTCAGCAGGCTCCACCCTGATGGACTGTAATTCTTGTGTTTCTTTGTCTAGTTTTAAGACTAGAAAAAGTTTTTACTGCTCCTCTCAAAAATATTTGTGTAGTACCAGTATGTAAACAAGTTTAGATTGGATTGGAACTTTTTTTTTTTTTTTACAATAATTTAGGAATATTTCAACTTTTCATTTTAATAAGAAATAATAATCATTAAACAAACTTAAGTCTGAAATGAAGAACTTTTTCAGATTAAAAAACAACAACAAAAATATTCAGAAGAGAACTTTTATTATCTAGCCTTTTGGAATAGAAGGCTAGAATTCTAAATTTATTTTCTGATCAATCAGTATTTTCACACAAAATGACATTTCCCAGACAATTTCCTAAAGGGCTGTATTCTTGACTGGACTGTCAATAAAATGAAATACTTGCTCCTCAGTATTGTACTGCCTTTTAACTTCAACCCACACATTAGACTTCAATATTATGCAGATTTAGCTGTAGATTTAGCAGACTGGAAAGTACTTTAATGGGAACCTCTATACAAATTTTGAATATAGCCTATTTTTAGCACTGTCATTATGGACCTTTTTTCCTTAAGAATGAAACAATTGCTACTCAAGGTTTACAGGTATCAGTCAGTAAAGAGAGTTCAGAATGACTACAGGATGACACAGGTTGGCAGCAGATTTGCAAATGACGCAAAGTTGGGAGGAAGTATTGATCTGCCTGAGAGTAGGAAGGCCCTACAGAGGGATCTGGACAGGCTCGATTGATGGTCTGAAGCCAATAAAATGAGCTTCAACAAGATCAAGCGTCAGGTCCTCCATCATATTTGAGAAGTCGTGGCTGTCTGGTGTGGTCCCGGATGACTGGAGGAAGGGTCACGTCACTCCCATTTACAAGAAAGGGAGCAAGGAGGACCCTGGGAACTACAGGCCGGTGAGTCTCACCTCTGTGCCTGGGAAGATCATGGAACAGATCATCCTGGATGACATGCTTGATCACATGAGGAAAGGGCGTGTGATCCATGACAGCCAGCACGGCTTCACCAGAGGAAGGTCATGCTTGACCAATCTGGTGGCCTTTTATGATGGAGTGACGGCATCGGTGGACAAGGGAAAGGCGACCGATGTCATTTACCTGGACTTGAGCAAGGCCTTTGACATGGTCCCCCACCACATCCTTCTCTCCAAACTGGAGGGATGTGGATTTGATGGGTGGACCACTCGATGGATAAGAAACTGGTTGAAAGGCCGCAGACAGAGGGTGATCATCAATGGCTCTATGTCCAGGTGGAGGCTGGTAACGAGCGGCGTCCCCCAGGGGTCTGTCTTGGGACCGGTGCTCTTTAACATCTTTATCAATGACATTGATGACGGAATTGAGTGCACCCTCAGCAAGTTTGCTGACGACACCAAGCTGAGTGGTGTGGTTGACACAGTTGAAGGACGGGATGCCATTCAGAGGGACCTCGAGAGGCTAGAAAGGTGGGCCTGGGTGAACCTGATGAGGTTCAACACTGCAAAGTGCAGAGTTTTGCACTTGGGCCGGAGGAATCCCAGGCATCCCTACAGACTGGAAGGAGAGGTCCTTGAGAGCAGCCCTGTGGAGAAGGACCTGGGGGTCTTGGTAGACGAAAAACTTAACATGAGCCAGCAGTGTGCCCTTGCAGCTCGTAAGGCAAATGGGATCCTGGGCTCCATCAGAAGAGGGGTGGCCAGCAGGGACAGAGAGGTGATTGTTCCCCTCTACTCTGCTCTTGTGAGGCCCCATCTGGAATACTGCGTCCAGGTCTGGAGCCCCCAGTACAAGAAAGACAGGGAGCTGTTGGAGAGGGTCCAGAGGAGGGCCACAAAGATGATCAGGGGACTGGAGCACCTCCCCTATGAGGACAGGCTGAGGGAGCTGGGCTTGTTCAGCCTGGAGAAAAGAAGGCTGCGGGGTGACCTCATTGCAGCCTTTCAGTACATAAAGGGAGCCTACAAAGAGGAGGGGAATCAACTCTTTGAAAGGGTGAGTGACAGCAGGACAAGGGGAAATGGTTTTAAGCTGAGGGAAGGGAGATTTAGGTTGGATGTCAGGGGGAAATTCTTTACGGAGAGAGTGGTGAGGTACTGGAACAGGCTGCCCAGGGAGGTTGTGGATGCCCCGTCCCTGGAGGTGTTCAAAGCCAGATTGGATGGGGCCCTGGGCAGTCTGGTCTAGCATTAGGTGGAATGGTGGTGGCCCTGCATGTGGCAGGGGGGTTGGAGATTCATGATCCTTGAGGTCCCTTCCAACCCTGGCAATTCTGTGATTCTGTGATTCTGTGATTCTGTCCTGCATATTCCATGCAACTCTACAGGCTTGAGGCAGAGTAGTTGGAAAGCTGAGAGGAGGAAAAGGACTTGGGAATGCTACTTGACAGCTGATTGAACATGAGCCAGCAGCGTGCCCAGGTGGTCAAGAAGTACTGGCATCCTGGCTTGTTTTAGAAATAGCATAGTCAGCAGCACTAAGGAGGTGATCATTCATCTGTACTCAGCACTGTGAGGCCACATCGCAAGGTCTGTGTTCAGTTTTGGGCCCTGCAGTACAAGTGAGAAATTGAGGCCCTGGAGTATGTCCAGATAAAAGCAACAAAGATGTGAAAGGTCTGGGGCACATGATTTATGGGAAATAGCTGGGGTAACTGGGTTTGTTTAGTCTGAAGGAGGCTCAGGGAGGTCTTTTTGATCTCTACAACTACTTGAAAGGAGGTTGTTGTAAGGTGGGGAACAGACTCTTTTCCCTGTGATAGGACAAGAGATAATGACGTTAATTTGCACTGGGAGAGGTTCATGTTGGATATTAGGAAAAAAATCTTCTTGGAAAGAGAGGAGAGGTACTGGAATAGGGTGCCTAGAGAAGTGGTGGGGTCACCATCCATGCAGGTGTTCAAGAAATGTGTAGATTTGGCACTGAGGGACATGGTTCATTGGATATGACTGTGGTGGGTTGGTGATTGGACTAGATGATTTCAGAGGCCTTTTCCAATCTTAATGATTCTACGATTCTATGTGTTGTAGCTTAACTCTGATAGCAAATCCAACACATAGCACCATACAAGCTACTGTGTAGAAAATTAACCCTATCTCATGAGAAACAAGCACATCATAACAGATAGTGGTCTCACACTCCAGAAATCTTAGGGCTGTGAAGATTTTTCAGTCTTTTCCATAAAAAGATATTTAAGAGGGTGCGAAATACTCTAACTGTCAGATCTGGGAGTAGAGAAAGAATTACCAGGAATGTATGATTAGCCCAGTGGTGGGCTGATCAGGAGGCTGGGATTGAATTTGCAATCTGTTTTGTAGGATGTGGTTTGTAAGACACAAAAGAAATAATTTGCTTTAGGTACTATGGAAAAGGTAGAGCCAGTGGTAGGATTCCAGAAAGACACAGCATAGTTAAAGTGGTGGCCTGGGGAAGTCACCTTTATGTACTGTAGTGAATAGGCTGCATGGGGAACTTAACTGTTACGATTAGGGAAATCTCAGGTGATATATGCTGTCACTATAAATCAGGATATTCATGAAGAATATACCTGAGGTTCAAATTAACAGAAGAATTTTCTGTAGACACGTTACAGTGATGTTTGCAGCCAAAGCTGAACTAGTAGTTATTAGTAATCCTATTGCTTTTTTTTTTATGTTCAGCAATGCTGTATATTTGAGATTCTTTTATCAAAGTTTTTGTTGTGATATTTTAAAGTTTTGCTCTTTATAACGTGAATAATTGCATAGTGTAGGGTAACGTCTACAGATTGTACTCTGTAAAAATGCACCTTTTTATTTAACTTAGCAATCAACTATGATTATGTAATTAACAATTATTTTTATTATTTAAATAATAGTAAAAAAAAATCAGCTTGTTCTCTTTTAATACTGTAATATTAGTAATGGCACAAAACTGTCTCACTGTGTTGCCCCTTTGTGCTGGAGACCTGATAGGATGCCATGATGAGCTTGCTCTTTTAAGCCTGAGGGCTTAACATTAGCAACATATGACAACGTTCCTATCAGTCTGCTTTCCAAAGTGCACAGGGAGGGGGAAGTGAACAGGATGCTGTCATGTATGGAATGGTGTGATAATTAAGCAACACTATTCAAGCATGGAGGGAAGAAAAACCAAGGGTTTCACTATTAGACTTCTTACATGATAGCAAAACTTGCCAGTGCAAAGCATTTTTGCCTTGCAATAAGGGACTTTTTATTTTTCAGAAAAAAAAGCACGGTTATTAAACTCAGCATGGAGACAATCTGAAACAGAATCTTCATCAATCAGATTAACTACTTTCCAAGATGAAAGTAGACGAGGCACAGTGTGAGCCTGAGAAGATATTTATCAAAACCCGTATTAATAACCACTTTCAGCCTTCTCCTGACAGTTTCATCTTAGCTTCCATGTTTAACATTTGAGTATCATATGTTTTTGTCAGGATGAGGCTGCTAAGAGCATCAATTAATTAATTCCTCTGAAGTATGGTTTGGAAAGGTAATAAAGTAACATTCCCTAAGGCCAGGACCAGTAATGGTAAGCAACATTCTGGTGCAGAGCCATTTGTTATTTCAGAAAGAAATTAAAAGCACAGAATAATTTCCACTTTTAAAAGCAGAATATATTTAACTTTTTTTAAAATAAAATTTCTAAGAAGGATCCGTTTTTTAAGTAACACATTCAAAATAGATAAAAATGTTGCTGTTTTTCATTTGTTTTATTTTAATAGAAAAAAAAATAGAATGTCCATGGCAAAATAAAAGGGAAAAATGACTAGGATATGCCTCATTACTGTCATTTATTTGTTATTATTATTATAATTTTTCTCGTTATTTGGATATTACTGGTCTGTTCTGGAATTTTCACTGTGGCATAAAGGAAGTCTGCAGATGGCACAGGGAAATAGACCCTCTACTTGTTTCTATTGGTATGGTCTTCACATAGGGAATATTTAATATAAAAGGGTAGCTCCATTCTCTTAAAAAGAGTGCAATTGTTGTTTCTTTTACTCCATTAAAATGGAGATTTTTTACTTCGTAAGTGGTGAAAGAAGCTCAAGTATAAAAAAAATGTTGAGCAATGTAGGAAGGCAACAACAGTTCCTTTCTGAGTTTTGGTATTTTTAAAATCATGAGCAGATAGTTGTTGAATCTGAATATCTTGCTTTAATCTTGCAAAATACACTTTACAGTTTCCATTTGCTTTTATTCTTGCCAGAAACAAAATAATACTTCTTCAGAAAAAACTTCTTACATGTATGCAAATTTTTTGATGATGGCAGCTCTTTTCTTGTTGCCTGTAGGGAATGCCAGCCTATGTAATTATTGTGTCTTAATGACTGAGTCAGATTATAATACTCTGCTCACCAGACACTGTATAAATTCCTTTATACATATTCTATTAACATATTTCAGTCCCGTTTTGTGAGGAGATGAGATCTAGGTGACCATCTTGTACACCTGGATGTGAACAATGTGTATATATGTGCTCACACCTTTGTCTATATGTTCCGCTGTATAACTTTTGAGTGTCTTGGTCAGTTTTAGGCAGTTCTAAAGACACTTGGCTTCAAAGGAACTGACTATTCTGCTCCCAAGAAATCTAGGTAGGTAGTCAATCACTGTAGAAGAGACAGAAAACAAGAAGATTGATGAAGTTGTTTTGACAAAGACCAGCAACATGGGGACATTTTTCTTTCTCCCACAGAAAGAGCTCAGAAAATCACTCCCAAACCTGGAATGCCTACCTAAATATTTTAAGTCTAAAATGCTTCTGCTGCCTTATAAGAACTATGCTGACATATTCCTATACTGTATGTTGGGTCTTCATCTGAATTATTCATATAGTCATTATTCAGGGATAGGAGACAAGGGTGTCCAGTGTAGCATTATCTGCTTTCTCCAAGAGAGGAGACCAGGAACCCTACAAAGTAGACTTCCCACCAGATGATATATCATCATTTCCTAAATCAGCTTGTTTAGAAGGTATAATATTTTTTGGTAAAAAAATCTGATTTTAAAATATTGATCAAAAAGGTTGAATTTTAAGCAACAAAGACATAATTTTGGCCTGTCTGACCTCTATATTTCAAGAAAGCATCATTTTTTTCCTTCCAGAGAGGAACATCTGTGAAATTTGTTGTTCACACTGGGAGTGAAAAGGACTCAGATGAGCCTTCTTCATGAAAAAAGACTATATTTCCACTCTTGTAGTAAGTGAAAGAAAAAGCACAACAGCTGTCTTTAGCTGTATTTTCTCTACTATATTCTAATAGTACATGTGATTTTGTCACTAGCAATTTCTGGAGATCCGTTCTGCAGAGATATTAGAAAGCTATTAGTATAAGCTCAAAACATGTTGCCTGGTCTGCAGAGAACTTAATGAGTCCTGACTGTAATAATATCTGAACAAAGCTTCAAAAATTTGCAGCAGGAACCTCAGTCTGGAACAGGTCACCTCTGGCAAGCAGGGCTATGTAACAACATCCTGTGACAACCTATGCTGCAGTTCTTTTTCTTCTGAGGTCTTCTGAGAGATATTCCCAAGTGGCTTATAGGTCTTCAGGTTGCTGACGTTTATCAGCTTTTCTTTTTGCCCTGGGATGCCACTTATGAGTTGATATAAAAGAAAGGGGGGGGAAAGAAGGTGGAAACAGTCTTAATTGAATGCTGCATTTTCTTACAGAGAAAGTTTGGTCTGCTGTGTAGACAAATTCCATTAGCAGATTTTTGAATTGTTGAATGTCTCTACATGTGTCTTTCAGTATTAGTTGATCTTACTGAGGATTTGGAGAAAATGAAACAAAAATGAAACAGATGTAAAATCTTTGAAGTAACATAGGGAAGTAGTCTTTAAATTGACTGCTAGATTGTAGTCATTTTCAAAGTCAGAAAGAGGGATAGGTCTGAAGATGCTCTCTGGCCTATTAGATGAACTAGAATGAATCAGATTCAAACTCCTTTTGGATTCCTCTTGACTTTGATCTAGGTTTTTCTCCAAGTATAAAAAATGTTATGAAAGTATTCAAACCTAAATAACATAGCAAGAAAACAGAAGTTTAATGTAGTTTAAGTGAACTAGGGAGAATTATCTGCGTAATGAAAAAAGACTTTAATGTGAGAAGATTGTTTAACAGCCAGCCAGAACTATTAGTAGAAGATCCTTGATTTGCATTCAGAGGTTACAGAGCATACAGCAAAGGGAGGATTATGGAATCGAAGGGTCTTAAGAACTGGTAAGCTGGGTTTATAAGTACTGTAAAGGAAACTAAGAAAAATCTTTGGAAGCTGGGAATTGAAACAGAGCTAGTTTGTCTTATGTTTGAGTTCAGCTTCAGAAAATCAAGGATTGATCTTTTAGCTTAAACTCAGAGATAGAGGCTGAATTGTATGAGCATCAGAAGATTTACTGCTACTGTCTTCCCTACTATGGTGATTGTTACTGCTGGATAATGAAGGTTTACTTCAAAGCAGTATTGCTATGATTTAATGCCACTATTCTGTTCTGAAATTCTACAAGTAGAATTATTTAGGTGTTTACAACTATTTAAAGTTAACATCTAGAAATGCACTGCACTGCTTGTTAAGTTAGCAAATATTAAAGAATTGTTATCAGACTAAGTTTATGCCCACAAACTGTCCCAAAATTGTGTTAATATGCTGAAAAGTAAGTTTTGATAGTAGGATCTGTGAAACACAAAAAATGAACTTACTGCTTAACATCAGTAGAAAGGGTAGGCATGGACCAAGAACAGACTCTACAACTTGAGTGTGAATATGGTTAATAACTTGCTAACAGAACAGCCACCCTAGAATTTCTGCTACAGCATCCTGGGAATCAGAGACCTTTTTAAAAAAATATTTCATTTCTTTAAATTTTCTAGTCTGCTCTGCAGGGTCACTGTGACAAGTCAAAAACATGCTCACAGATATCTTCTCCTATCCTCCTGCTGTTTGCTTACTATCACTTCTTGTTGTTTTATTCCTAGAGCCTGAGGAATGAAGCTGATAATCAGCACAGTGCTGTTAAACACATGAATCTGTGGAAATAAATTAGTAAAAAGGGAAGCTTTTTTGCAAGTCTCTCTTTTAAAAATACCAGAATGTTAAGGTAATATGCATTATATGAATACTTATGTTGGTAGCAGCACAGTATTTTCTTGGGCAACCACAATACTTGAGACACTGATAGGCATTTTATAAGTAGATTATGGTCAGATTGGTCATTATTCCTGAGCCTAATAACATAGCATCTTTAGAATACTTCAGTAGTGCTACTGTGTTTAGTTTTGCATCCCATGGAGGTTCACTAATATGGAGGAAGAGCTGTAGTTTAATGCTTGTGTACTCCCTTAGCAGTTAAGCTTAATTTGTGGTGTTTCCCAGTCCACGTTACAGGTTGCTTCTGCTTAGGACTAAAATAGGGTAATCTTTGAAGTTCCTTTTCTAGCAACATAGTTCTGTGTGAGAAATTGCTTCCTAACATCAACAACCTCCAGTCATTCTCCTGAGTAAAAAAGTACTCTTTGTGCTAATCACAAACTGTTTTAAAACCCAAATCTTGAGTAAAACAATTAAGGTGGCCATGTTTTCAATAAATATTCCTTTGTTTTTGTCAAACTGGAACATGTACTTTCTACAAGAAGGATTCAATAACTTCAGATTATAAATGAATAAGATCCATTTACGTAGCATCTTCAGTCTTTCCCATAATTTTAATGAAATTATTTTCAGTGTTTATGTCCTTGGGCAAACTCTCAGGTGAAAAAGATCATGTTTGCAATGATAGGATTGTAGTTCTAGGTCATATGGAGCATTTTGGCCGACTGCATGAAAATATTTTCCTTTCACCCCAACTATAGGCCTACATTTTCTGCCATTCTTTTCAATTTGTTTCTATTTCCCACAGTTTCACCTGTGGTCTGTGTAGACCACTTGGTCCGTCTGTGGCTTCGTATCATGCTTTGAAGCTTATTTTTAATAGATCAGTATATTTGTTTTTTTTTTTCTAACCTCTCTATGGATTTACATGCTCACATTGAGTTTCTCTATCCTTTTGCGTCTTGTTTGTACACTAATCTTAAGCAGTCATGCTTGCTGATAGCCTCATTTTCAAAATGACATGAATCAAGTTAGCAAAATGAAATAGTTGTTAGTATGCATATTTAAGTTTCTTACATTCAGCTGTAAAACTGCTGAGAATCCCTTTGCTGCTGTCTCACACGTGAGCCGAACGCTGGCCCATGAATCTGAGGAAAAAATGTTACTTAATTTTGCCAGAAATAATTTTTCTCTGGAGATCAAAAGAATACTTTAAGGACAGGTACTAAGAGAATACTGTCTGTAACAAAACCAAAATAATTTAATTGTAATAATCTATAACATCCATAACACCTATCATTTTCTAGAAAATCATTGTTCTATGTTACCAAACTTTTGAAAAAAAACCCAATGATTATTTCTGGTTACTGAAAATGGAATGCCCCAGATGAATCTAAGAAACTGCATTCCCATCAGTTACAATTTTGGAATTAGACTTAGCTGTATAACTGTACTTTTGGACAATATATTGGTCTCAGTTAAACAAACTGTCAGTGGTTTATGGGCTGGTTCGGCCTGGTTCCATGTCTAATGGGGCAGGATACACATGGACCCATGCCCTGAAATAGGGGAAAGGGGTAAAAGGGAAAAAGGGAAAACAGCAGCAATGATCTGAGAAGAAACAAAATAATTTACTAAAAAAGATATCAGAATGCAAAATAACACACTTTAATATAGTATAATACAATATAATTGGAATTGAAGATAATAAATAAAATGAGAGAGAGTGTCCAAAAACTGAAGGCCCCTTACTCTAAGTAAGCTGAGGTGAGACATCTAGCTAGGCAGAGCAGAAAGGAAAAGAGTGAATGTCTTGTGGTATGTGAACAGTTTTATCTTCCCCTCTGAACAGAAAGCAGAAACAAGTCCTCTGGGGCATGTAGTATGTATTTCTCTTTTGAGAACTAGGTATCCAGAACTATCCATGATCCATGGAACTGGAGCATTAACTCTTTAACTACCAGAGCACTACATGATGTTATGATGTGGAATACAGATAACAAAAAACATAAGACCATGACACAAACTTTAAAGGTAAGAGGAGATCACTTACTGATAAGTCTTGTCTGAAAAGATTTCACCTGAAGGAATTAGTCCATGTTCCATGGATCCACAATTATAATGTCATCTGGCTGACATGATTTCAACACTAAGTTCTCAAAGTTTGAGCCAAATACATACTCAGGGTAAAACAAGTATAATAAGATTTTACTAATCACAGAATCACAGAATCGTAGGAGTTGGAAGGGACCTCCAGAGATCATCGAGTCCAACCCCCCTGCCAAAGCAGGTTCCCTACACCAGGTTGCACAAGTAGCAAGTAGGTGTCCAGGCGGGTCTTGAATATCTCCAGAGAAGGAGAGTCCACAACCTCCCTGGGCAGCCTGTTCCAGTGCTCCATCACCCTCACCATAAAGAAGTTCTTGCTCACATTTGTGCGGAATTTCCTATGCTTCAGTTTCTGGCTGTTTCCTTTTGTCCTGTCTCCACACACTGCTGAAAACAGTCTGGCCTCACCACTCTGCCCCCTACACCTTAGATATTTATAGACCTGGATAAGGTCCCCTCTCAGTCTTCTTTTCTCAAGCTAAATAGACCCATTTCACTTAGCCTTTCTTCATAGGGGAGATACTCCAGGCCCTTCACCACCCCCTGCTGGACTCTTTGCAAGAGATTCCTGTCTTTTTTGTACTGGGGAGCCCAGAACTGGACACAGTACTCCAGATGAGGCCTTACAAGGGCAGAGTAATCATAGTGAACATTTACATACACCTCATGAGAGCAATTTTCACAAGGAACTTTTCATCTTCTAGCATGGTTTACAATACTGCATTAATCACAGAATCAGAATTGCTCAGGTTGGAAAAGACATTAAAGACCATCAAGTCCCACTGAGACATAACTACTACCCTAACTCTGCTAAATCATGTCCCTGAGCACCACATCCAAATGGTTTTCAAACACATCCAGGGATGGTGATACAACCACCTCCCTGGAGAGCCTATTCCAGTGCTTAACAACCCTTTCTGTAAATAAGTGTTTCCTGATATCCAACCTAAACTTACCCTGGCGCAACTTGAGGCCATTTCCCCTCATTCTGTCACCTGTCACCAGTGAGAAGAGACCAGTCCCACACTCACTGAATTACATAGCTCATTCTGAAACATTCTTTCTATTTCTATTTCTATTTCTATTTCTATTTCTATTTCTATTTCTATTTCTATTTCTATTTCTATTTCTATTTCTATTTCTATTTCTATTTCTATGTCTATTTCTATGTCTATTTCTATTTCTATTTCTATTTCTAATTTATTTCTATTTCTATTATTTATTTCTATTTTATTTATTTGAATTTTTGTACTCATCCACTGTGATTCAAATTCATATTTAAGTAATTATGTCATTTGCAACCAAGGGAAATCTGAAGATATAAGCATAGTACCAGAGATCTAATTTCTTCTTTCTTTCCATTTTAAGGTAACACAGTTAAATGTTATTATTTTGAAAATTTATACTCTGAAATCCAGCCTTTTCTTGTGGTAGTGCATTTGTTTTATTATTGTAGGGTACAGGTTGGTTGCCAAAGTGTGTATGTATGTATATTCACACATGCATTAAAGTCAATAAACTGCTCAAACTTAAATGATTTTTCCACCTAGCACTGGTAAGATAGAGCAGTTCTTTTTGCCACACCACTCAAGCAACAGTGTTATTAGCAATGTCTGATCACTCTATTTCCTTGTCATGATGAAAACTGAGGACAGACTTCAGTCCAATTTATTGTGAAACAAAACAAAGAGATTTTAACAAAAAGATCTTTTGCAGTCATATCATGTCCATAGTCTGATGTAGTTGTAGGTGTTCTTATTATCCACAATAATGGAAAAACTGTGGTTAGGATTCATCTTGCCTTGGTTACATGTAACACTCCTGTTCGTGTTTGAATTAATTGTCTAAGTCCTATTATAGTCAATGGAGGACTAGCCAATACAGTCAATGACATCTAGAGAGGAGTTCATCTTGTCCTAAATTTGGTGAGATGAATTGTTCTCTAAACTCCATTACCTTTATTGATTAGCTCTCCTGGACTATAATGGAATCCAGACAGCAAGTCTAATGCCAACATTAGACTAGATTGTGGATGCGTAGAGTAAGAATTTCACACTCTCATCTGTTCCTCACTGCTGAAACGCCAGAGTCTATAAGACAATTCTATACAAGCAAAGTATTCAAGTTATCAAAAAACTTCATAGAGAAGTAGTACTTTCAATGTTGTCACAGTTCCAACTGCTAAAATAGAAAATAGGTTTGAAAGAAAAAAAATAATTTCAGCTTGCTGTATGGTGAGAAGCCTGCAGGATCCTTTTCAGTCCATAATCTCATAAAAAATCTTCAGTCTAGCATATATATCTTTTAAAAATTTTCTCTGTACCTTCTTTAGATCAAATAGTGTAGAATTGCAATGAATGCAGTAGGTCACTCACAGAAAGTTGAAAACAGACACTTCATCGTTCTTTTATGCTGACCAGCCTCTTTGAATTTTGTTGTCTTCATAAACTCTAAACTTACAAAGCCAGAAGACATTACTGTAATGACCTAATCATACCTTCTGACAGTCTTGGCCTTGAGATTTCCCTGAACAATACCTCCTTTAACCTAGAATGCATCTTGATTTAAAAATAAACAGACATTATGAAAAATCCATCACTATCATTAGTAAATAGTTCTAGTTAAAATGTTTTCCCTTACTTCCTAGATGAACTTTTCTAGCCTTTATGCTGATCAAAATAGTGTGATAGAATGGAAAGCTTTCTGTTATCACAGCTTTTCTCCTATGGCATATAGTTATATTGCAAGGTGTTTCCTGACAAGTAAATATGTTCGGCAGCTGTCAGAATGTGGTGTCTTTTTCTGAACTCTCTTATTTCCAGACTCCCTTAATGGAGCTTTTTCATATCAGATAACTGATTAAATATTTTGCAACAAAGTGCAAACAATTCTCTGGAGGAAATAATGAGACGGAGATCGACTTACAGTGCTGATAAGAAGGCAGTTCACTGTGCAACTGGAAGGGGTGGAGCTCTCTTGGACCTCATTTAAAGGCTGACTGCCACTGAGGAAGGATTTCTTTTTGAAGATCTGTCCTCTTGGGGTTTCTTCTGCAAGCCACAATCCTCAGAGATGGGTGAGCATTTCTCTTCCTTCTTTTGTCACATCTTCCCATGCTGGTCCTTCTGACATTACCCTGGTCAACCTTTAAGTAGCTGACCCAAAGGATTATTTGCACAGAATGTCACAATGTTGACCCATAGCCAAGACACACGGATAGGACGTAAGGCAAGTCTCTATCTGATCTTGGGAAAGGTCTGTATGCTAAGTACCCTTGTATGCATGTAAATGCACAACTACTGAGATATGGCTACATCTGTTGAGGTCTCTCTTTTGTTCTGATAAAACTTCTAATGTGTACCTTCCCTATTTCCAGTAAAACTGTAATTCCTGCTGTATTAGTTTAAACAGTTTTGATTCAGGAGAGGTAGGATTTTCTCTCAGTGGCCACTGACAAATTTTCAGTCTATTGCTTTTAAGCTTTTGCTGATAATAACAAATCCCTCCTTACATAGGAACAGATCTGTTGTTGCTCTGCTTTCCTCCTGGCCTTGTTTCTCCACAGGTGTGGTGCAAATAAGACTGGAGCAGATAATTTTGTTTGAAGTTTTCCAATTACTTTTCACAGAAATGAATTTCCTTTCCTCTGAATTTATTGTTTGTTATCCCAGGAAATTTAAATTTTTTTGTGTCAATTATATTTTTCCTTTAAAGCAATTACAAGAGAATCACTAGGGCTTCTCTGAAAATAATGCCTCTTGTTTTATTATCTTGGCCCATGATATCAGAGGCAGTTGTTGGTGGAATGGCAGTAGAGGTTGAACCTTCCCACCGGTATTCCATTACATGTTGTTGCTGAGCGACAGATGGCAGCAGAGGGGAGGTCTGACAGAATGGCATCTGACATGGAAATGCCTATGAAGCAAAAGCATGGGATTAGATTCCTCCATACACAAAAAATTATACCCACTGATATTCATTGATACTTGCTGAACATTTTTGGAGACCAAACTGTGAATGTGAGCACAGCAAGGTGATGCATGGTGCTTTTCAACAGCGGTGACAATGACAGTGGGACCTCTTTGCTTGTGCAGATTTTTCTGAGAGTGGCATGCAGACTCTTCTTCATCTCTGGCAAAAAATGCATAGCTAATGATGGTGACTATGCTGAAAAACTGTATATTGTAGCTGAAACTTTGCTGTATCAAACAGTGTTATTTTGCTCCTTATATCTGTTGTAGTTTTCATGGAAATAAATGGGAAACATTGTTTTTGGAGTGATCTACACCTCAGCAAAACATAGGCTATGAGAACTCTGATTAAAATCATACAGTCAACCTGCATTATATGCAGATAATGATTTCATGACCAAAATTTAAATTAAAAAGGAAATTAAATAATTTCCTCTTTGAGAAGATGATTCAATATTCAAAATTCTTATTATTTTTACATGGAAATATTTTTATTGTTAAATGCCAAAGCTGGTACAGACACAGTACTAGGAAGTGACTTCTGAATTTCAATATTTAGACAGACACTTACAGCTAAAGGTAACTTTTGTTTTTCAAATAATTGTCTGCTGGTACATGGCATAAAAAAAAACCAAATCAGACAAGCAAAACAAGAAAACACACAAATGACACTATCTCTAATATTTTAGATTAATTTTAACATCACTTTACTATCACTTTCCTCTTATCTTACGTACAATCTGTCTTCATTCTGCATGAACAGTTGTGGATATGGTGATAGACCTTTCTGGAGCGGATAAGATGGCTGAATTTCTAAGGTGGTATTCAAATAACAAATGTAACCACTGAATATTATTTATAAACATCAAACTCCAGGAGACTTAAAAGCCTTTTCATATTTTTGACATTTTACTCTTTTGTCACTTCTTTTAAAATATATGTACATACATGCTTGTACTGGCCAAAATTTGTCTAGTAGGCATTTCTTTTCTGAATACGACATACTAATTCTACTTCTGTTGATTTTACTTTCATTAGTATTTTTTCTGGTCTTTCCTGCCGTAAACCAAATGAATTTCAGGTACATTCTGCATGTACATATCTCAAATCTGAAAACCAGAGTTTCACTTTAGCACATTTTAGCGGCATCTAGTCTGTCCTTTGAAAGTGGTAGAGCTAATAAGCATATATTTGTTATGTAAAATAGAAATTTATTTTTGCTTTTCTTTCTTATCTCTGCCCTGCTAGAACTTCAGAGGAATGTGCAGACTCTGATCATAGTCCAAGGGAGGTATTTTATGGTTAATAAGTGGATATGACTTAAAATTTAAAAAAAAAAAAAAGTTCTAGATTTGGTATGTGTACAATCATAATTTTTGGACATGTGAAATTTCAAAATCTTATTTTAAAAATTAATATTTTGATAGTAGAACATATAACTTCCCATTTCTGCTATTTCTGACATGACATTACTGTATCCACACAGAACAGTGATAGTAAAAGAGTTCCAGTATGATCATGGGCAGTGTTACAGCATTATATAGATGCCTATGTATGGTTAGCTCATTTCAGTTTTGGAGTCATTGAAACAGACATTGCACATTCAAGCTAGGATTACACATTGGAAAGCCTAGGTAATATTTACAAGGGATCAGGCTTTTTTTTCTTACAGCAACTGTAACTGAGAGGATTACTAAAGCACTGAGTTAGTGTCAGAAGACTAGGATTTATTTCTTGCTACCTGTATCACTTTGGGCAATTCACTTAATCTCCCAATGCTTCAATTCCTTGCTCAGAAATGGGGACAATAATGCTTCGTATATTACAGTTATTTCGGGAGGTTTACATCAATTGCATTCCAGTCTTCCAGACACAAGAAACGCATACAATAAACAGTTTGTCTCTGTCTATGCTTTCACCTACTTCTAGCTCTTAGCTTGTTCAAATAACATTTTCAAAGTTGTTTGTAAAAGATCTATCCAGCTAATTTTCAGCCACTACTGTATTTGTTTGTCTGTTTGTTTGTTTTGTATACACTTACACAACACAGCTCCATGTTGCACCACAAAGCAAAAATTGGAAGAGGACAGAACACTGCTCCTAGATGTCTCAGATCATTGGATATAGCTGCTGCATTAAGTGTGAAGTGTTACTCTCAATTCCTGAATACCTTCTATTACCATATGGACATTCCCAGAACACCATCAGCTGTCAGGAGCTGCATAGTCTCATTGGAAGTAAGACTCTTAGGAATAATTTGTCAGCCTGAATTATCAGTTTTTTTACCTTGATTGCTGAGAGAAAAAGCACAAAGTCAGATTTCTGTCTAGACTGCTGTGAATTTACTGACATTGGGCCAATGAAGTACTTACTTGATCAAGACCGTTACTGAAATCAGTGGGGGTTTTACTGAAGCTCATGATAAGCAGGAGTTGTAATTGAAACTTGTATTATTTATATAGTTTCCTTCATGAATTTTCACATTTCAATGTCCTGTTTATTTGTTGCCACAAATCAGTGATCGTATAGAGAGGCAGGAATAGTAAAAAATATTTAAATAAGGTTTAGGTGTACCTGACTGAAAATGGTAAAGGGCTTAGTTCATCCATGTCTCTATATGTCTGAAGAAAGGGGGAAGGTATGCTGGAGTCCTTAAAGAACTACTGAGAACTTACAGCTCCAAACCTTGTTCACCAAAACTTCCAATGTGGATCAAAATTTCGTTAACTTTCTGTTATTCATCAGGATCAGTCTCTTCTTGAAAAAAATTTTTGGAATAAGAACTATAAAACAAACAGAAAACTCAAATTCCACCCACCAGGTGGGTCTAGTGTTAACAAAGCTATCTCAAGTTTAGGCAAATTTGAACAATCATCTCTATTATGGTGAACAGAATTGGCTGGAAAATAGAAATACATTGCAGCCACATTTCAGAATACTGTATGTTTGTTTCTATATTTTATTCTGAAAGGTAAATTTGTCAGAGAGCTCGTCTGAAAATGGAGCAAATTGCTCTGAGTTGTATTGTAATTCACTAGTGGGTAGCTTCCAACTTGTTAGATAAAATATTAATCTTTTCTCTCTTTCATTTAAGATCAATATTTTGGGCATATCTCAGTGTAGCTGTTAGGTTAAAGAAAAAATAAAAGCACCACCACCAAAATGCACTGCAATTGGATGTAATTATCAAATGAATATATGTTATAATATATAGTGACTTTTTCTGAAAACTCTGGTCAAGCCCAATTCCTAAAAAGTATGTAGTATGATGATTAATTGAATGAGAGGTCAGAAGAATTTCTTTTTTAAAATCTGATCTCTGACCAGGAAGCTAAAGCAATAGTGTTTAAATTTAAATGACAATTTGCAGCTGCATCAACTATGTAAATTACAGTATAAATGAAATTAAAAATGACACGTTTAAATAACTAAAATTTGGAATGCCTTCATTCTGTAAATAAAGATCAGGTTTATGATCATCTGAGGAACCTGAACACTTACAAGTCCTGATGAGATGCATCCCAGAGTCCTGAGGGAATTGGTTGATGTAGTTGTGAAGACACTCTGAATGATACATGAAAAATCATGCCAAGCAAGTGAAGTCCTTGGTGACTGGAAAAAATGGCAACATAACACTCATTTTTAAGAATAGTAAAAAGGATGACCCTGGGAACTACACGTCTGTTAGTCTCACTTGTGTTCCAGGAAATATCAGGGAGCAGATCCTCCCGGAAGCTATGCTAAGACACATGGAAGATAGGGAGGTGAGATGGGAGAACCAGCATGGCTTCACCAAGGGCAAATCCTGCTTGACCAACTAAGTTGCCTTTTATGATACTGTAACTGCAATAGACAAGTGAAGAGACACTGATATAATCTATCCAGACTTCAGTAAGGCCTTTGACATAGCACCCCTCAACATCCTTCTCTCCGAATTGGAAAGATATGGATGTGATGGGTAGACTAGTCAGTGGATGAAGAACTGGATGCAGGATTGAGTCCAGAGAGTGGTGATCAGTGGTGAAATATCTGAATGGAGATTAGTGATGAGTGATGTCCCCCAGGCGTTGGTGCTGGGACTGATACTCTTTAATATCTTCATCAATGACATACAGTGTGATCACTGTAAGCAGGTTTGCTGATGACACCAAGCTGTGGAGTGCAGTCAGAATGTCAGAGGGATAGGACGCCACCCAGACACAGTTGAGCAATGGGCCCAAATTAACCTCATGAAGTTCAATGAATCCCAGTGCAAGGTCTTGCACCTGGGTTGAGCAATAACTGCTACCTATACAAGCTGAGGGGATGAAAAGATTGGGTGCAGCCCCACTGAAAAAGACATGGGGGTACTGATGGAAGAGAAGTTGGATGTGAGTCAGCAATGTGCCATCACAACCCAGAAATCCAACCATATTTTGTGCAGCATCAAAAGAAGCATGCCAGCTGGTTGAGGGAGTTGATCCTATCCCTACTGCGCACTGGTGAGGCTTCATCTGGAGTATTGTGTGCAGATGTGAAGTCCTCAGTACAGGAGAGACACAGACCTGTTGGAGTATATCTAGAGGAGGGCCACAAAAAATGATCCAAGGAATGGAACATCTTTCCTGTGAGGACAGGTTGAAAGAGCTTGGCAATGGCAAAATAAAAATAAAAATTAAAAAAATCTATACATGAGAAAACATTCATCTTTATCCAGCCATTGGACAAATGAAGAACTCTATAATGGTGGATACAGACATTACATTTCTTGAGAAAAAAAATGTCTGAGACGGTTTTACTTCTGCCTTCTAAAATCTAGCTAGTCAGTGTTCTGAGCATTCAGTCAGAAGTAGATCGATTGCCCTTCAGGATTTACTGAAATCATGCAGTCATAATTTCCACTGAATGTATGTTTCTAATTCTACACTGTCTGTCACAGATCTTATAACAGTAGGAATCTTACATTCTGTGAGCAGCATCTAAGTAAAGTAGAGTGAATACTCAATTCTAAACATCTATAATTTCTGATGAATAAGATTATGCTAACCAAGAATATTATTTCCCCAGTAGTTTTAAGTGGTAGAAAGCATGGGAAGCTAGAAACTTTGATAGCTAAAAACATCCTGCTTCCTTTCATATGTGAATTACACTGATGAAAGAGTAAATTTATGACTTCAGAATCTGCATGTATCTCTACAGGTACTTCAAAGTTCTAATCCCAGGTAGCTTATTTAAATAAACTGTATACTATTGTCTGCATGGAACTGACAATGAAATTTGACAATCATCTGCTCAGGGGCCTGGCGTGATAGACATGAAGCATTTTGCCACCTCTCTGAATGGCTTAATCGTCTGTATTACTCTGTCCTCCAAGAATAGTTCTTCCTGGTTATACACCAACCGTGGGACAGGAAATCCTTCTTGAAATTCATATATTTCATAGGATTTAGTGAAAGGATATAGTTTGACAAACATAATTGTTGTCCTTCAGATATCTTTTCTTCCCATTTGAACTCCTAGAAAATTTAGATTTCCAAGGAGAGAGTTCTCTAAATAGCTAACAATTACAGGAAGAAAAGTTAACTTCTGAATACACAAAAAGACACTGTTCCATATATCTGTTTCACCATTCCCTGTATAAACAGGAGCTTAAGTATAAAAGTTTATTTAGTTTTCTGATCTGTAATATGTAGACAAAGCTAGTTTGATTAGTATGTTCTTTAGCAAGGCCCAGAGAACTCATACTAGTTAAAGTTTGTAGAGTTAATACAGTGAGGTAGCATACCGCAGTGTGAGCAAATCTAAGTGCCACTAGCCATGGAAGACACAAAGCTAGTCAGGCTAGAGGATACAAGAACTGTGAACATTTTTTATTAGCTATGATATCCAAAAGAGTGGAATACAGCACGTACAGGGGAAGACAAATGTAGAATGAATATCCACTTTTAATTACTATTCATATAGCTTATTTAACAGTTAAATATATTGCCAGTAGTTTATCAGGTCATAAAAAGCAAACTAATGAAGCAGCTATAGCAAAGAGAATCATAAAACTGGTTAAGCTGATTCACAGGCTATGAAGATACTCTCATTCATTTGATACATAACCACTGCTTTGTGACTAAAGCAAGACTAAGATAGAATAATACATATATACATTATTGCCATAGTTTAAAACTTCCCCATTTCTGTCACCGGTTATTTTCCTTCTATACTTTCTTTTATTTTTCTTTCTGCTGCTAATATATTTTATCTTTCTTATCAGCTGTTATAATACAACTTGCTCCCAGACACTGCTGATAGATGCTGTAGAATTTAAGGAATAACACAGCAAGAATTTAAGGAATAACACAGTGACAATCAGTGGCTCTATATGTTACTAGATTAGGACAAAGGAGAGCTCCCAGAATAAATTTCATAATGGAATATGACATTATGAACCACTATGCAAGTTTAACTCCCTTGCAGCTGTTTAACAATTTTGGCTAGCAGGCAGGTGTATACTGCAGAAGGTGATAAATGCTTCCCTTTCATACACTCTAGGTTGTATGCCCTTTGAGGCCACCAAGAAACTGAGTCTGAAGAAAGATGAACACAGCACTATATGATCTCAGGGAATGATGAAGAGCTGCATTTCCAGTCGCCATCTGGTGGTTTCCTGTACAATGGCAAGAAATTTGGGAAAATCTTGATGGCAGATACAATATCATGAAATTATTTTAAGGATTGCACCAAGCGCGATAAAAAATGAGACAAAAGCTTATTTTCTGGATGGAATAAAGGCTTGTAACTGGATATATGAGAATAGTATCTCCTATCTGATTCTAAAATGCCTTTTAAATGTTCTTTGAAAGCATAGCATTATGAAGATCTAGCTCTTACCAGCGGAGAGTTTCTCTCCTAGGTCATTCCATTAAGCATTTGGTAGTAAGAGACATGCCACAGCATATTTACCACTACTTAAGAGAGCGTATTATTATGACAAGCCCTATTTATAAGTTTAAAGTATTTTTACATATACTGTTTACTATTTTTTTTTGCTTATCTCATGAATATATGATCTTTGAGCAACTGATTTTTCCAAGTTTTGATGATTGCTTAAAATCACTTACTTTATATTTGCATTTACCTGTGTGAATAAATGTGAACACTGTTTCACTGCTCTTTGTCTTTTGTCAGAGATTGTCTCGGAAGCAGAAAGGACACATTCTGTTGGAGATTATCTTGGCATTCAATGAGACAACCGTATTTCTAGTCTTTAATTACATAATGAGACCAAAAGGTCACAGAAGATCCTCTTTTAATACATATAGTTGTTCTTGTATGTTTGTTGTTTTTGGGATAAAGAAATGTCAGAGATCTTGGTAATGAAGGGAGTGCAGTCACTCACGAGTGAGTAAGTAGGGGAAAATACTGGTGAATCATAGCTGGATTCTTGATTTACAACCACTGTGAGTAGAACAGGCATTCTTAAGTAGCATGAAGATTGTGAAAACTTGCAAGGGATTGAAAGACCTAACCATTAGAGTTAGAGACTTAGAGCAGCAGTGAGGCAGATATAATAGTTCCAAGTGAGATGTTCATGCCCTGAACTGGGAAAGTTTAGGTAAGTTCTGGTTTCAGAGTTAAAGCTGAGGAGTGGGAAAATAATCCTGAAAGGAATTATGCTAAATAACACTTAACCACACCTACGTAAGAAGTATAAGTAACATGTGGAAAACAAAACTAGAAAGCTGCAGCCTACCACAGTGAACATAGTTTCTTCACATATTGTCAGTACTGATTTTAGGCTGAAGAAAGCCTTTTGGACATATTATTCTACATCTGATTTATGTGCAAATTTCCACTTGTTGATCTTCCCTTCAGTACAGAGTACTCTGACTATGCAATGTATCAGAATGTGAGAACAAGTGAGCTTTGTAGTGTTTCGAGAGAGATTTTGTTTGTAAATAGCCATGCCTGATTCTATTTATTGTATAAGCACTTTTGCACATTATTACTGCAAGATTTTATCAGTGTAAATAATGAAACAAACAGAAAATTGGACATGTGCATCATGATACTCATCCCTAGGTTTCTTGATGTCTTTTATCACAAATAGCAAGATGTTTAAAAAACCAGAAATATTTAGAGTGTACTGCAGAAAATGAAGGTTTTCCTAAGTAGATACATTATAGGGAACACACTTGATACAGTTTCACTGTAATGAAGGCACATTATTTGATGGTTTTTCTTCCTGCTCTTTTTGCATCCTAGCATAATTTTCACTTGAAGTCATTTTCAGTCATAATTTATTGAGAGTCCTAATAATCTTTTGCTCTTTCACACTGATTCTAACAAGGTTCTGACCTGAATTCTCATGTGTTCCACATCATTTCCTTCTGGAGATTACCAGGCCAAGCTGAAGAGTAAATGAGTTGTAAGGTCAAGAGATTCTTGCTGTGAGACAACTGCTAAATTCTTGGTAGCTATGATTGCATCTTTCTATTACACCTTAATCACTATTTGACAAATTCAAATCAGAGATTCATAAATTAATCTGACTTACTTTAATTAAGCAATATGTTGCTTCACTACTAGAATATTAAAAATACTAAAACATTGAAAATAATAAATACATTTTTAAAAGAGAGTAAAATGATGCTGCTTTAATCATGGGTGACTTCTACAGATATAATCTCTGATTTAAAAGTGGATACAAATCTTCACTTAATAGTTATGGGAGAGAGAAAATAGATTTGAAATTAATCTTTCTTTAATCTCCAAATGCTTCTAAGCCTTTAGAATAAAAAAGAAAAAAAAATAGCAGAGGAGAATTTAATGACTTTATGAACTTTACAGAAAATATAAATTTTAAATACATTGTCTTCTGCTTTTTTACTCATATTACTGCATTGCTAGCCACTGAATATTTTCTATATGAATAGCTATGATATCTCTGGAATAATCTCTTCTGGCACTTGGAGACTTGTTCAGCAATTTGTCTTGTGAACCAAAGAATTAGAATTACAATCCAACTATATGGAGAGATTGCTCTGAAAGTAATGTCTCCTATTTATTTTCATGGAAACTACTATAGAGATAAAGAGCAGTGAAACCCAAACAAGTTTCCCATTCTTATGTCACTAGTGTAATCACTCTTTCATCAGACTCACTATTGGAAATATACTTTAAAATACTTCTATTTCCATTTGAATTTAAAAGTTATGCTTTATATTAGGAAATTGTTGAGGTCTTAATACATTCATTCTTTTGTAAACATTTCAGTTAAGCAGAAAAAGTTTCTATCTTATAGATGCAGAAGTTAAAGCAAAATCTCTATCCAAATTCACATGGCAGAAAGCAGGAATACAAAGAATACACAGTATTGTAATATTTTGTAAGAAAATATGGTTTCTATTCAGTCATTTTTGTTTTTCCTATCAGGATAAGGATAAATGTTACATTTTCTAGAGATTAATATAAAGCTACTGTCTTCATGAAAGCTACTCATTGTACAATAAATGAAGTTGATACAAAACACAGGGTAATAAAAAGTTCTTATTGAGTTTATGATTCCATTTTACAAATGACTACAAATATTAATTTCTCAGCTAAATCTTATTTACTTTAGATCAAGATAAACAAGGGATGTATTTAACGCTGCCTGTCTTCCTGAAAATCCAATGAGCCTGTGGAATAGTTCTGCTGAAAATACACACTACAATATCAATCTCCAGTCAAGCTTTCTGTAATCCATGTTTGCTTTAAAGATTATGGGCATAGGTGGATGTGGGAATCAAAATCCAACTATAGGTCAAATGATCATTTAAGTTACTAAAACTTTGTATCTCTCTGCCTATCAAATCCTTCAGGAATAAGTGAACTCAAACATCTACAGATTCTAGTACAGTTGAAAATTAATCTGTAAAATGGGTGGGCCTAAGATAGATTTTGGCAGAAGTTTTGAAGCAGGGTTTTTGTATAAATACGAATACGATTTCAGTGATTATTACTCAATGGAGATCACACTCAAGACTAATCTGGAAACTGATTATGCAGAGCATAGCTGGAGAAGGTAGTTATTGAAACAAAATGCATTTTCCAAAATGACTCAAATTTGCTGATGATACAAATGATAGAGGGGGGGGAGATGAGTGGGGAAATATAAAGCCTTAGCTGAAATATGGAGTTCAAGTAGGAAGACAAATGATACAAAAGATTTCCATTCCAAAACTAAAACTGTATGGGTCCGGGAATGATTTCAGGGATTGCAAATAAGGACAGACAAATGGATGTAACCTATGATTCATGTAATATGAAATAAAAGCTCCATTCATTTTCTCACTTGAGATTCAAACCAGACTCAAAATACTTCCTTCAGGTCTCAAGAAAGGCATGCTGAATTTAGAAAATTATGAAAAAATATTCAAATAATGAAAACCAGAGCATTTGATGATCAGAGTGCTGGAGCACCTCCCCTACGAAGACAGGCTGAGGGAGCTGGGCTTACTCAGCATGGAGAATAGAAGGCCATGAGGAGATCTCATTGCAGCCTTCCACTGTTTAAAAGGGGATTATAAACAGGAGGGGGAAAAACTTTTTACAAGAGTAGGCAGTGATAGGATGTGGGGGAATTTTTTTAAACTCAAGGAGGGAAGGTTTAGATTGGATGTCAGGAAGAAGCTCTTTATAGAGAAAATGGTGAGATGCTGGAACAGGCTGCCTAGAGAGACTGTGGGTGTTTTATCCTTGGAGGTGTTCAAGACCAGGTTGGATGGGGCCTTGGGCAACCTGATCTAATACGAGATCTGGAGGTCGGTGGCTCTGCCTGTGGCAAGGGGGTTGGAATCTGATGATCCTTGGAGTGCCTTCCAACCCAAGACATTCTATGATTCTATGATTTATTACTGTATGTTTTTGCTAATCCTCCATTAATCCATCATTTCTTAAATCTGCGTAGATAACTTTGTCAGACTTCTTCAAACTTCTCTCAGCAGGCACCTTTTCAATCCTGAGTCCGCATACAGTTTGATTTCAGCTAAAAGGGCTGTTATGACACTGGTCGGTGCAAATGATTGTTAGTTAACAACAGTTATATGATCAGCATGCTGTAGATGTTTTCACCTTTATTTCCTGCACATGTAGTAGAGGGGAAAAATATCAATTCAGGAAGTATGGGAATATTTCAGAGTAAGAATTTGCATTGATTAGCAGACAGTGACAGGCTTTCTTTGAGCTTCCTCTTGACTCTCTTTACTTCCAGTTTGACCATTTTTTTCAGTGGTTTTTAAGAGATTTGTCTTCGGGTATTTTGATCTCAGCTGTTTTTTTAGTTAATTATATTTATAATATAGAATATAAACTAAAGGTTCAGCATCATTAAGATACTTGTTTTAGCCAAGTAATAGCCAAGTTGACCATAAGCTGAAGGTCCCTGGTATCTTGTATCTTAATCACATATTAGCGCAGTGCACAGTGAAATCTGGAGGAGGTTTCAGGAGGTTGGGGTGATATGGTATCTTACTTTTTGCTATTCTGGGATGTATTTACATTGCATATATAGCTTGGATCACAGCCCTAGCCATTTCCCTATTGGAGTGGCCTTGCAAGTACAGGTCTCCTTGAAAGAGAGAATGCAAAGCAGAAACCAATGGCAGGTATTTACAGAGTGATTTACAAGCACCTGATAAAGGCTTAGTGCTCTGCTACAATGTCACTGTGATTATCATATTTGCTGTCTTAGGTGACTCAGCCAACAAAACACTGTGAGAATCTACAGCCACAAAGGACAGATGCTCACTCTGAAAAAAGATAGAAAAGAAATGTAGGGATGAGATGGGAATTTTGGTTATACTACATGATATCACTTCCTTAGGGAATGCTGATGCTTCTGCTTTGAGGGATGTCAGCCCTTTTTAGCAGTCAGTAAAGTAATAAACATCATTGCTTTCTGCATACAAGATACACTAGCTTTCTGCTATATGGTATTAGTAAATATTTTAAAACTTTTTACTATCTGATCAGTCAAGATGACCAATTGTGGTGACGCAGGCTCTGTAGTGATGAGCTACTGGAGAAACTCTTTTTCAAAGGCTTGTACACTGTGGAAAGAGCACTAATCTGATGTACTGAAATGTGTCTGACTTTTGTCTGGAATAACCTAATTTAATGCTTAAATATACATATTGTCTGTAGGTCTGAGGTAGAATATGATGAATCCTGGGACGAATCCAAAAGCCCTGGGGTGATATATTTTAGCAATTTTTTTTTTTCATTTAACAGTGCTTTAGCATTGTTTTAGTAATGCAGACCAAAAATTTAGTAAGGATTGAATCTATACACTGCACTTCTCTCCATCTTCCTCAGTTCTGAATACTGCATCCAACAATACTGCAGCCAGCATGGAATCCACACTGGATATCTAAAAACAATATTTCAACAAAGTCTGCTTTTAGACAATTGAATCTAATCCAAGATAGACATTTCCCAGATATAGTAAGATATGCTGTGGTGGTTGTAGTAAAAGATGCTATTACTTTTCCTCATATAAAGTGCACAATAGAAACATCCTTAAATTCTTGAGTTACTTTTCCTTTCTCTAGATGACAGAATGCTCCACTGTGTCATGATACCAATGCCTAGACAGTCTGAAATTGCATTGGCTTGCTTCTGGTGCCATATTTCAAGCTGTTGTCTAAATTGCTTTTCACTATCACTCCTGTCTTGAGTGTCTAGGTTTCTGCCTGGAAAAATGTATGTTTTCTGCTTTTTTTTTTCTTTTTCTTTTTTTCTTTTTTCTTTTCCTCCCTCTCTATCTAAGTATATTAGCCTGAATTATTCTTCTTTTTTTTTTTTTTTTTTCTTCTTCTTTCTTTATTTTGTCCAGACCACACTTCTAAATCTTTTGCATTCTATTCTTTTTTTTTTTTTCCCTACCACCTCACCCCTGCTAGTTCTTTCTTCCAGTCATAGCATTGTATCTTCGGTAGTGACAGATGCATATGTAACACCTGCATAATCATCTCTGATAATCAATATTTTAAGAAATTATTTAACTCTTAAGAATTAATTGAAAACAGTAGAGTTCATTGAGAACAGTCCATGGAAAAAAGGGTGGGAGTGAGCAATTCTGAGTTGCTTCAATACCTCTTAGAGAGTTTCTTAAAGAAAAATACATCCTTGGATAAGGTGTAAGAACTTAGAATAGCAAAGTATAGGAAAATGAAGAAAATTGTTAACTAAGAAGAATGCCCAAAGATCTCATACAAGAAGGATTCCCTAAATTATTCCATGTACAATTGTAAATGTTTTCCAGAGTACATATCTCAGACAGAAAGAAATAACCTTATAAAGGACAAAAGATAATCATTGTTAAAAAGTAATGCAGACATTCAAAAGAAGGGTACAGATAACTATTTGGGAAAATAATGATGAACAAAGGAGTTCATTCTTGAAATTAATAAACAAAATGGGAATATCTAAAAGCTGAGGGGTTCTTCAACTGATGAGGAAAAATAATAGCAGTAGTAAGAGAGCTTTCAGCCACATAAATATAAAGAGAAAATGTAGGAAAACGAGGCATACACATTCCAAATACAGTTGGTGTTCATAAGGCTAAAGTAATTTTGTGAACAAAAGAATAAATGAAAGTTTATTTGAAGTTATGATGAGGACAGTAATGCTCATGTGGATAGTTGTAGGTGATCTTAAGATACTCTGGTATAAACAATATTTAGAATGCTATCTGATTAAAATATAACCTAAAAGAGTTGGAAAAATGAAACTGAAAACCCAGTAGTAATTATTTCATTTAAATTGTTAGTAGAGAATTAAACACCAAGCTTTTGAAGTACTGTGGTGTGAAGATAGTCTGGAAAAAAACCTTCCTAATGCAAAGCCAAAGAAAATTTTGTAAAGGACACAGTAATAAATGCAAGTTAAACTAAAATTCACCACAGTTTTATCAAAGGCAATTTCTACTGTATAAACTAAGTATCTGTTAAAATAGCTAATTTATTTTTAAAAAAGTAAATTCTTAATATAGCTAGGTTTAAGAAAATGTGTCTGATTATTTTCCACAAGGAATCACTGAAGTAGAAAAAATGGAATGCACAGAGTTTTTGGTGAATAAAAATCTGGTTAAAAGATAAATTAATATTAAAAGAAAGGATGAGGATATATGACTGGTTGTTTTCTTTCTATGATGCTTTTTGGATACTGACAGTAAAATATTTTCATTAATGAGTTTGACGATGTAGATGGCATCAGCACAATCAGTGTGGGGGAATACAAGATTATCATATAGTATAATTTTATGGGATGGAGTGATAGCAGTAAGACTAATCATATATGTTAGGCCAGATAACAAGCTTTGCTTTAAGTAAAAGTTTTTCTTAATTTAGTATGATGGAAGAAGAATAAACTTGAATGAGAAAGATGACTGCTAAACCTCAGTAATGGAAAAAGCTACCAGTTTTGCAGCATATACTTTCAGGAGAAATGTTACTCCAAGGCCTATACAACTGTTATAAAAGGTTGTTAGTAAGAGGACAGTTCGAATATTGTAATACTGTGTTAAGCAATTTGTGTTTAAAGCAAACTAAATAAAATCCCCTGAGACTGGAAGAGGAGCAGAAGACGACTGCTTGTATAACTAGAGGAAATGGAGGACTTATCATATATAAAGAGATTAAAGAGAATTGGTTTGTTCAGCCTAGCAAAATAAAAGTTGAGAAGGGTATGATTATTTTTCATAAATACATTCAGAAAATAAATGTGAAAGCATAAATATTGAAGGATAGTACTTGCAGAAAATTAAATGGGTACAAATGTATAAATTTAAACTAGAAATTAGAAATAGTTTTCTTATAAAAAAAAAAAAAAGAAGATTTAGAAAAGCTTACATAGCAATGAAAGAATCTAAATTACTTCTAAACCTGATGAAGCTGGAGAGTTCATGGAAGGCATTTGCAATATGACAGGAATGATTTTGAAGTAAAAAGTAAATATTTTTAGAGTTTCTTTTTCATTAGTTTTGCTTCACTGAAAATAATTTTGTTCCACTCAATATACTTGTTGTTTTAACAAAAAAGATCCAAACAGAACCCATTTATGTAAGGACATTTCTAGTGCCTTCTTCCAAACTGTTCTAAAAAGTCATTCGGTTATTTCATCTCTGAATAGTGGATAAAGAAAATAACCATAATTCCAATTAAAAATCCCATTAAGATATGGATATGCCTGAATAACTACATTTATTGTGAGGTTTTTTTTTTAATTTTTTTTTTTTTTTTTTTTTTTTGCTCTATTCCTTAGTTATTCCTCTATATTGCTGCCTGCTTTCAGTCTTCTGTTGCAGAGATAATGTTCTTCAACTGGAATGAGGTACACAAATAAAGTTTCAAAATAGAGACTGTTGAATATAGCTTAAAAAAAGTATGAAAACTGTAGTATGGTACTTTATTGTGAGGGGAAATTTAAAGATTTGAGAAACTGTTTCATTGATGCTAGATCATTCTTTTGCATGAGAGCTTTCGGTAGGAGAAAATGGAAGAAGTCAAAAAACACAAACTCCATAAGAGAAAACTAAAAAAAATGTGAGGCTTGAATTGCAATCATAAGCACCACAGTACCGACAACTTCTAGGTGCCAGATATCTAAAGGAGTATTTTTGAATTTAGGGGTAAAAAGGAATGGAAAAGGTAGGCTAGTTCTACAGGACAAAGATGACAAGATCTTGAAATGTACAAAATGCTTAGGTATACATATATACATTAGAGGAGATAGGTTATGAATATTCAGATTATATGTATCATTTAGGGTTTACTTGAGTTCCGTAACTTGACACTTCTAAAGCATTTTCACATATAATTGTTAGGAGAAACATAAGTAATATGAGAGTAACTGGTAGTTCTGTTTATTTAAATTTTGACCATTAACATCTAAGGCTGTCTAAGTTTCACTGCTTAAAACCAGATATTAAATGACTTGTATCTGTAATATAGATGACCAAATAAAAATAAAAGACTACGTAAAATCTAAGATGAGATTTTCAGATGTTCAGCTATGATGAGTGTATCTTGGAGAGGAAAGAAAGTGGAAAATGAGCAGGCATAGTATTTTACCCAAAAATAAGATTGCATCCAGAAACAAAGAGTAAGAAACTATAATGGTCTTTTTGACTACTGATCTAGTGATGAATTTTGATCAGGGATTCATGAGGACATAATTTAAATGAGGTCCACCTTTACTGAAGTCATTCAAGGGCTGGGACCTTAATTTGTTTCACAAGGTCTTCCTGTGTATGTACTTGGAATGTTAAAACAATATAAGCTTAATACTTCCTTTTAAACATACAAGTCTGACTACACTTACATAATCATTGTGAGTCCTTTTCTGCAATTCAGTGCATAAGGGAATGGGTTGCCACAGTGCCTGAACCTGACACTTTGGTACAATGCAATTTCAGAGACTTCTGTCCGATGTACTGATCAGTCAGCTTCCCTATAAGAGCTGACAGTTCTAAATACACATATAGCTTTTGAACAAATCTTAATCAGGATACAAACCCTTGCAATCATATGTATTGGTATATCCTGTCAATAAAGAAAGTAGTCTCTGAGTACAAAATAGTAGATATCCATGATATTGCCTAGTGTATGCAAATTGGGAATCAGTAGAGTGTTTGCTAAAATAAGGAATATTGGCTTATTTTTTTCTGATGCAAATGAATGTTTTGCTAAGTGAAAATAAAATCCATAGTATGACTGACAAAAATATATAGAAACAAAGAGGTTAATTCACAAGATGATAAAAGTTGGAGCACCTCTTTTATCACTAAAGGGAAGGAGCTGAGTTTGTTTTGCTGGCAGAAGAGAAGGCTCTGGGAAGACCTTATTGTGTGTGTAATTAAAAGAAGCTTATGAGCAGGGGGGAAACAGATGTATACAGGACAACAGAGAATGACTTTAAACAAAAAGAGGGGAGATTTAGAATAGAAGTTAGGTGGAAATTTTTTCACTCAGAGTGAAGTGAGGCACTGGCACAGGCTGTTCAGAGAAGCTATGGATGTCCCACCCATTGGAGGCCAGGATGAATGGGGCCCTTGGCAGCCTATCTAGTGTGTGGCATCACTATCTACAACAGGGGAATGGAACTAGATGGTCTTTGAGATCTTTTCCAGCCCATTTTAAGATATAGGCATCTTTAATGGTCCTTTCTTCTTCTGCCCCTCAGAATACAGTTTTTTGTTCACCTGGTAGAGACAATATAAATTTGCTGTTACTGACTGGAAAATATGCTTTTGTGTACTTTGAATGTATAAAGTTCTTTGGAGAGAATGGCAGCATATTAGAAAATCTGACAATATGGAATTTTGAAATTTTAGAATTTTGAAGATATTAACTGTGGATATCTTTACAGTAAACTGTATTGCTTTGAAACACCATGAATCTTGGAGGTTTTGCTTTGCAAGGATCCATATAAGCATTTTATTTGACTTTGATTCATAAGGAATAACATCCATTGATTTAAATGTGATTTTTCAGTTGCCTTAATAAAATTCTGTCAGAATGCAGATTTATGTGCCATCCTTGAAAAGAAGTAAAAATTTGGTACAATGTCTGATCTGAAAGAAATGCCTCCGGTCTTATTGTGTTGGCCCACAATGTCAGAAATGGATGCTAGTGGAATGGAAATACATATGAAGAAAAGATGTTTAATTGAATTCCTCCATACAGAAAAAATGGCACTTATTGACATTTATTGAAATTTTCTGAATATTTATGGAGACCAAACAGCAGATTTGAGCAGAGTGAGGTGATGATAGGTGATGCATCTCAGCAGTGGTGACAGTGACGTGAAAGACAAGTCATACTCTAGACAGTCATGCAGACTTTTACAGGGGCAGCATGCAGGCTCTTGTTCATTGTGGTAACTGTGTTGAAAAAATAGTCTTTTGTAGCTGAGAATAGGCTCTATCAACTCATGTTATTGCGCTTTTTCTATCTGCTGTATTTTCCATGGAAATAAATAGGAAGCTTTACTTTTGGAGACACTTACATATACTATGAGTGTATTATATGTTTTCTAGGTGAAAGGTGAAATACCTTTTAGTTTAACTTTAAAATGTTTTGTGGATTTTTTGTTGTAAGAAGAAAGAGCCCAAGCTGGCATGAAACAAGGACATTAAAATATTTAGATAAAAAATTAGAACTGAATAGAGATTTTAAAGAGTCTAGGTAAGGTTAGGGACAAAAACTCCTAGAAGGATAAGTAGATCATAGAATCATAGAATCATAGAATTACTCAGGTTGGAAGGGACCTCAAGGATCATCAAGTCCAACTGCAGCCTAACCATAGTACCCTAAATCTAACAACCCTCTGCTAAATCATATCTCTGAGCACCACATCCAAACGGCTCTTAAACACATCCAGGGATGGTGACTCAACCACCTCAACCACCCTTTCTGTAAGGAAGTGTTTCCTAATGTCCAACCTAAACTTACCTTGGCGCAACTTGAGGCCATTTGCCCTTGTCTTGTCACCTGTCACCAGTGAGACCTACCCCGCTCTCACTGTAAGCATCTTTCAGGTACTGGAAGAGAGTAATAAGGTCTCCCCTCAGCTGCCTCTTCCCCAGACTAAACAGCTCCAGCTCTCTCAGCGTCTCCTTATAAATACTATATACTATATACTATAAATACTTACACTTACATGTGAGCTATCAGCAACCTTAACAAGACTACTAGTTACTTGCTTTGGATATCTCTAAGGAATCCTTGATAACTTACCCAACTTACAGTATCATTAGCCTCTTTAGTGTACTGTCATCATCATCATAATTTCTATCCTACCTAACAGCAAAGCCTGAAGAATTTGCCATCACGCCATTGGACATCCCATTTTTTTTAATTCTTGGATTGCTTTGAGACTGTGATTCTCAGCTACTATTCTCCAAGGAGCCTATTTAAAAAGCAGAGCACAGGAGGAGTACTGTTGTTGGCAACTCTCATGGCTTACACAGATGGTCTACTATACTCAGAGCCTACTGGGATTTTAAAAGTTGCTTTCAATTCTACATGCAGAATATTAAAGTAAGGAAGTGTCAATCACAGATGTGCAGACTGCAAAATCTGACTGGCTTCCTAGGTAGTAACCACTCAGGTATCCAAAAAGCACAAAAACTAATAGACACAGGATTTATTTACACCATGACCACATAGATTTTTGAAAAAGAATAAATAACAGCTAAGCTTTGGAAATGAGATGGGCATCCTGGGACCACAAGCTGCAATCTTTTGCTAAGTTAATAATCACCTAAACATTATCTAAGTAAACAACAATGATAACTATTATTGCAGTTACCACAATGACAGTGACGATGACAATGCAAAAGCACATCTGGACTGTGTAAAATTTGTTCTTCATATTGCTTTAGAGGATCACCATCTCATGCATGGTGCTACACATACAGTATAGATCCGTTGCAAAAACTCTTTTATGCATATCAAACACCCAGTGCTCTCAGAATTCACAGAATTATTTCTGTTTACTGCTATCTATATAGAAAATATTGGGGAGTCATGCAGATTTTTATGAGTGCATCATGCAGGCTCTAATTCATTGCTGATGAAAATACATAGCTAATGGTGGTCTGTATGCTGAAGAATGAGGTCTGTCAAATAGTGTTATTGTGCACTTTGTATCTGTTTTGGTTTTGGTTTCCATGGAAATAAATAGAAGGCATTACTTTTGGAGAGACCTAGCTACATATATAGAAAAGCAGAGCTGCTGAGTTATGCATTTTAATCATCATTTCTAAGAAATTGTTCTCATTTGAACTTGTAATAAATGAAGGCTATATCACCAGGATTAGAAACACAACCCCTCACCCTGGAATAGGATTAGCTACATATCTAAAAGTTCTTTCATTTCCAGGGAATGGATTTCTACAACTTGTAGATGTTCCTGCACTGAAACAATTTTACATTGGGAAAATTTTCATTCTTTCAATAATATTAACACTTCTGCATCAATTTGATTGCATTAAAAAAAATACATATTTTTTGTTTTATTATATTGGTTTATTACATGAGACTTGTACTATGAATTCTTAATTCAGATATAGTATTAAAAAAAAATGATATGGTGAACTCAAAGATCACCTTTTGTCTTTCTTTGGAGCCTAACTGAAGGAAAATTTTCATTAGAAGGAAACATATTTCAGCATATTTGAAGGGGGAGTAGTCTGCTCTTTTAATTTGTTTTATCCCAGTTTGGGGCGCAACAACATCAAACTGTTTATGAGAAATTCTGTTGTATGACCTGCTCTGTCAGTCAAGGAATAAAAGAATGCTCCAAGGGAATGGTGATTGTAGAACCAGTTCTTTCCCTCCTGTCTTTGTCTTAGCCATTGCATATTAGCAGCAATGTGTGATGTCATTAAAAGCAGCTGACTGATTAAGTGCTACTCGCTGAAGACACTTGAGTCCCAGGCTATGATTTGTGAGGCAATAGTCATCATAGTTATATAACAACATTTACTATAACTTGGAGGGCAAATGTAACATTTCTAAAAGCAAGGAGAGGAGGAATATATGCTTCATTAATATCTACTTGATAAAATCTCAGAATATATATATATGTATACATACTTGATATATCTCACCTTGTTACCTTCAAAATGTTCCTAGTTCGGATGTAGCTCCAACTTCTCTCTGACTTAATGGGATAAAACTATATTTCAAAGCTACACTGTCATCAGAGAGTTGTTTATTTCACTTGAATTGATATAAAACCACTCCAGTGTCATCTAAAATATAAAAAATAGATGGAGTGTCAATTATTTCTTTTTAAAAAAAACACAGCCATATCTTGTAACTTGGCAACTGCCATTTTGGATGCTGTTGCTTTAAATATATGACACATTTCTTGTTTTGCTCGGTTACAATGGGAATCTTCTGATTATTAAAGGCATTAGTTAATTATCTCTATAATTTTCATGTGTGGATTTAAATTTAGTTTTATTGTTTTGGCCTTCTTCCCTGGAGCAGACTGTTGGACCCACTGAGCCAAGTAGCACTGTGGCTTTTCTGTCTCCCCCAGATATGTTTCAGTGAATCTCCTCCTAGAGGAAATAGGCTCTGGACAATCTTCACCCAACTTCAATTTTCTGTTTTCTGAGAGTCCAAACAACTTAAGGCCAGCAGATTTCATATTGCTTTGTTGAAAACTCAATGAGACTGCAATCATCAGGAGATAATTCATGAATACCAATTTGTACTTTTCAGTGCATATGATTTTTCATTCCAGGAGAAAATGATAGCATCATCAGATCTCAAACCCTGATATTCAGCCACAGCATATGTAAGCACACAACTAGGCTGCATGCTTCCTATTGGAGACTGTCTGGCGATGTTAGTGAAGGAAGGTAGGCAGGTCAAAGTAACAAGCTTATGAGTTAAAGCTTTAAGTTGATGCTTTATACTTGCAAACAACAGGTGAATTTAGGTGTCACAATTCATTGTTATGGTGTCATCAAAAACTTCTTTGTTTCTGTGATGTCAGATGGCCTACACCTTATATGTGTATCAATGAACTAGGTACAGAAGCATAACAGAATGGTAGTGCTGCAGGATGAAAATACTGTATTTCTCTGTCCCATGCTATCTCTACATCTCTATATAAATACATTTAGGCATTATGTGTTGTCAATCTTTTTTCAGCCTGCGTAATTTCTGGGGACTTGAAACACCTATATGATGTTTCATATGATATCCTGAAGTCTAATTCCTAGATTCAAAACATCACAACACGGCCTTTTGTTTAAACAAACCAGCAAACCACAACTGTTTTGAAATAACAGTAAACTAACTCCCAGAGTTGTGGCACTTTAGAATCACTGAAGATATGATGCAGCAGCACAAATGTCTGAGTCCAGTGGTTCTGCTTTTGTCCTTGCTGAGTGTGGCTCATGGCAGCCAGAATAGTCTTATACTGCCAATGAAAAGTCCTGGTTATGACTTGCCTGAGAAGTAAACTGCACAAGAAAGACTTAAGAGTAATCCTTCTTTATGTAAAATGTGGAGGAAAAAAGAGAGAATATCTAATTTGGAAAAAGACAAAAACAAAAATAAAATCTTCTTAATGCTTTTATGAGTTCTACAAGAAAACTCTCACTGATTTCAGTTGGAATCTTGTTTGCATATGGCTTGAGTTTGCCATCAAATAAATGACAAATTCAAAGACACTTCCTGTCAGGCAGTCCGTAATATACATACTGTCCCTTATGCTCACAATATTTTCCTGCTTAGTCCTGGAGGTTTTACATTTGTAACTTTTAGAAACATACTTTCTGAAAGAACCCTGAGAACTCATCTATCATTTGTGTATTCATTCAACCTTCCGCCTGGAAAAGCCTACTTGCCTTAAGAAAAGATATGTAATGGTTTTATATATGAAATGGTTTTAGATATGAAATTTCTCTCATAAATGTGGTATAATCTAATAATTAATGAATGCCAGAAGACAAGCTAGAAAGCTTAAATCTAACAACTTCTGTCTAAATTATTCTACCTTCTTACTTCTCAGACTTTGAAATAGGTCCAGCTTTTATTACTAGTTTGATATTAAAAGTCCAAATCTCTTTATATTGAAACTCTATTTCTTCTTTTACTTGTCTTTGTCCATATAATATAGCATCAACATGAAGTGAATGTAGCATAATTTATTACCAATTTAATGTTTCTTCACAATGTAAGAATAACTTAGAATGGTATGGGTATCATTCCAGAATCTTGCTACATAGAAATTAAATTTGGGCTGAAAATAACAGTACTAATAATACTCAAATATTCATTTATAAATCTATTTATATATGATTTTTAGTCACATATCTGGGGGAAGTGCATTGTCAATACTATGAAAAATGAAACATTTTTTCTCGGCAAAGAAAATGAAGTGAGTTATTTGGTTCAAATCAACTATTTAACTTAGAAGAAATAGGATGTTTTATTTTTTAATTGAAGGCGATTGATTTTAATTGTGTAAATATGTTAAAAATTCAAAAAATGAATTTTAAATTGTATTTTACCTCTACTACCTTTTTTGGAATCTCATTTTATTTGGTTTATTTTCTCTTTTCCTTTCTGCCTTTTTTTTTTTTTTTAACGTACTTTTCCTATGTGGGAATCATCATGCTACCTCTGCTGAGGAGATAACAAATAGGAAAATGATAGACATGGGTAACTGTTGGAAAGACTACCAATAAAACCATACTTGGATAAAATAATAAACTAGCATGAATCAGGCAGATTTGCAATTGACCTTGTACTTTTGACTTTTCAAGACCATACTGAATGAAATGGTGAACTACTAACCCATTTCTTCTACAAAAATAGAGCAAATGAAGATACAAAATAATTAAAAGAATACATAAATAAGCTGAAGAAATAGCTTCTGAATCCAGTAAAAAAATGTAAGCAATTACAAGAAAAGTAGATTAAAAAGTGGAAGTTATTTTGTAGCCTGTTTTCAGTAAAGTGATTTCATTATTACAATTCTATTTACTAAGTGTAATTATTTTTATCTTAAAAAGCTTGGACTTCTGATTTTATACTTAAATTATTATTCTCATTGAATAATAGAGTTCAACCCTTTTCTTTTTCTCAAGCCTTATGTATTTGAATCCAAGGAGGATCCTGATTTAGTTGTGTTTCTTGCTGTTGGTATTTGGTTGTTGTTGGTTTGTTTGGTTTTTTTTTGGTAAATCATTTTAAAACAGAATAATAGTTGTAATTTTTTAATGATAACTTAATGCTTAGATATTATAGATTTAATAACAGCGGATTAACATGTATGTGGAAATAACAAAATATTGGTTTATCAGACATTTCTTTCTCATTGTGCATAATCCAGGGCCCAAAGATAATCATTCATGATCCATTGAGTTGTATTCTTTTTGAATGTATCACAAACCAGTACTGGAACCTGGACATACTTATTCCAAATAAAATGAACGTAAGCCTCAGATCCATATTAAAAAAAAAAAGAAAAAAAAGAAAAAAAGAAAAAAAAAGAAAATTGATGCATATAAACTATATTTAGTATAGACCTAATGTAATTCTCAGTTGCTGAATTGATTTGATCTCCTTATTATGGGAAGAAATTGGACTCTGAGATATTATCAACAGCTTCTAACTCCAATCTGATTACTGCTATAATCCTGACAGTGACTGATTCTGAGTAATTATCTTAGAAGCAGAATTAGATTAAAAAACAATATTCCAGATTATAGAAGATTCCAGTCCTTTCACATAATTGGTTCTGTCTTAAAAGGCATGATGCTATAACATTTGAATAATTTAGAGTAAATTATTCACAAACAAAATGTTTGAATGTATTTTAATAGAAAAACAGTTAAACAAGAAACCATAATGTTTTAAGAAACATTACGTTGTTAATTAGCAGCCTCACTGCAGTCAACATTTTCAGTGTCATATAACTCCTTAAATAATATTGGGCACTTGCTAAAAGCCCACTGCCACAATAATCAGTCATCAAGTGTTCATAATGATGATTTATGATTACTGATGGTGTCATTATCATCATAATTATAGGCTATGAATAATTTTTTGCTATTGGCATCTGAATCATTTTCAGCGGTAGGCCTTTTCTTTCTGAGAGGAATTGCCGTAAAGAATGGTCTTGTGAGGTTGAACATAAACAGAAAAGCTTATTTGAAATTCTTTAGCAATATTTACTTATTATTTTTATTAAATTTGTTTAAAGCAGAGATAGCTTGGGACAAAAAGGGAGGAAGCTTCATTGTTTTAATTACTTTAAAGATTACATAGCAATAATGAAATTTCTAGTAGACACAATCCTAACAAATCCTAGCAGAAACTTAAGAGAATATAGAGAAAAATATATAGTTCTTATGTGTTGTGATTTATGCAATCAGTGTTCTCAGACTTTTTCTTCCTCATTTACCTTCATTTTCCCTTCTTATAATTATCAATTAAATATGCGGACTCAAAATATTGTAGTTCTGACTCATTGTCAATGGTTTACGGGCTGGTTCAACCCATACAGGAACACTCGTTTTGGAGATTATTATTCCTGAGGCTTCCTTGGAGGAAAAGAATGTGTGTTCTAGGCTTTCTCTTTCTATTGGATAAGCTGGGATTTAAGAATGAGCTTTTTGTTCTCTAAGACCATGATGTTGAACTAACGTGATAGAGTTTTGGCAAAGATACAAGAAAAGTTGTTTTGGGGTTGATTCCAGCCAAAATGCAGACAGGTGTAAAGTCAGAAAAGAAAGGAAGAAATTGATTTAGTGGTGTAAAAGCAGAGACATTCAATCACTGCGTCATGTATGGAAAACTCTAATCATTCCCAATATCCTTGACTTTGATACAGAGCAGACTTCAGACTCTCTTTTCTTTTTTCTTCTTAAGCTAAAAGTAATGATACCAAAATGTATACGATTGGCTATTAATATTAGCATGTTACAAAGTAACTACCACTCTGATACCGAAGCCTGACCCAAAATTATGAAGTGTAAATGATATGACGCATTGTATGAATGGTACAAGATTAATGATCACTCAGTTTGGACACAGTTTAGTAACAAAGACACTTCCTGTTAATGGGAGGTGAAAACTGATTGTTGTGCTTCCTAAAATTGGTAAACAAATTAATGCCAACACATTGAAAACTGAGATCTTTTATGAAGTGCCAGTAGAAACTAGCTATTTTCTTGTCCCTCTGATAATCCCACAAAGATTATATATGTTTCAGCCTTTAGTTAAGAAGTTTTCTTGTTTCTTGAAAATTCTTTGGAATAAAAATACACTGATATATTCAGGATAGGCACATGAAAGAAGTTGGTTACTGGAATAGTTTTGTCATGAAACTTCACATTTGAGTCTCTAGAGCAAGAGCATTTGTGTATTCTATTTTTTTATGCACTGGAAAAGGTTTTTGTAGTAAACACTTTGACTAAGCCCTAATAGTTTTCTGAATACAAAAAAGATTGCTGTAGGTCACCGGTAGAGTTGGTATTACTTCTCATGCCTTCTTATGGCTTCTTTGAGAGTGCTTCATGACACAATCCAATGTCTGAACACTCTTTTTCTAAAAGAAAAAACAAAACAAAACAAAACAATTTAAACATTGATCTCTGAAGTTTATAATGTTGTATTATCCTCTCCACTGTCACATTAGTTTTGTTACTCTTTATTTTAACCATCAATTTAAGTATTGGTCATTTTGATAATAACTATATCAAGAACAATTTTCATGCTAATAATAATGTTATGATGTTGAATAGAAGAAGTAGAAAATACTAGCTCTAACAACAACTGAACCTTAGGTTTTTATCCTAGAAGGAAATTTTCTAGTTGAAAATTTATATGTAATTCACTTATGTGGTTCTTAGTACTATTTTTGACAGTGCTGGTCATATGTCAGGATACACTTAAACACTGCTTGTGGCTGAACAGATTTTGCTGTAGGTGATATATTAAGTTAAATTTGTTATTGAAGTCTTTAACAGTGAAAATACTGCAGTAACTAACAGAAATAGAGCAATATTTGAGGACAGAAATGAGTGTTGACCTGTAGGTAAGTGCAGCTTCACTTTGCATGGATCAGTCAAGTCTACTATAGAAAAAGTGTTCAAGGTATTCTGATGATGTTTAAGGATTTTAAACATAATTGACTGTGGATTCCAATGTAATTCAGTGGTTTATTTTATTTAATCAGCTTTATCAGATGAAGGAAAGAGTACTGGGGCTGTATCCTAGAAGCCAGCATCATAACTGCCTGGACTACAGAGCATTTATAATTACATAAAGCAAGATTCAGAAATTACTTCTGGAGTTGTTTGATCTCTTTACACAGAGAAGCATGAAGAGAAAGGATAGATTGATGGGCTCATGCAATGTTACGAGCTTTGGCAGAAAAAATGATACAAGATAAAGTATATGATCAATAACATTTAATGACTCCGCAATCATGTGAGAAATCATGCTTACCATGATCTCATCTGGAAAGTTATTGTTCCCTTTTCTTTTTGGCTTTGAAGGCCACAGATGAAAAGGACACACTTATATAAAAATCATAATTATCTGTTACCTATGAAGTGGATTGGTCTTCTGAATCTTTTGAAAGTTACCCAGAATGCTACACTTTTGTTTGTGTGACATTGTCATATACTAACTAAATTATTTCATACTTGGCTTATGTGCCTTTGGTCTTGGCAGAGAGTGTTTGAATCTTTAGCATATGGTTCAGGGGAAATAGGTGAATGCTCTCACCACTGTGTGGGTGATGAGAGACAGAAAAAACATTTCACCCCCTGTGCATGGCAGCCTGAACATCTGAGCTAGCAACCTTCTTACTGCTAATACTGGTCAGCAACAAAGTGCAAGCAGTTCCCTGGAGGAAACCGAGAGACAGAGAAGAATTTACAGTGAGGATAAGTGTTTGTGTTTCTCCTGAGGTGATGCCTTTACTGTAATTTTCTTAGCATCCTCACCAATTTGGGGCTTATCATAGGGATAGAGAGTAAAGCCTGTTCCTTCATTTCTCATGTTTAGCGTTCAGCTGCAGTAGATACCTACATCCAAGGAAGAATAGCGTCTTGTTCTCTACATAAGTGAACAGACTATTTTTTCAGGAATGATAATCCTTTTGGATTTTACAGTGCTTTAAAAGACAAAGAGACAAACATATTCTTCTAGATTTAAGTGTACAAGATATATAAATCTATTTATTTTTTTTTACATTTTTTTTCCTAGTGCTGTTTCTAATTGAAACATTTATTTATATTATTAAAACAAATAAATGAATCATCCAGCTGACAAACCTTCCTTCTGTTCTGAAACAACTTGATGTTGTTAGCCTCCCATACCTTTTCAAATTTGTTATTCATAGGCAAAAATGCAAGCCTGTTCAGGATATTTATTTTTACTGAATATCAAAATAAACGCCTGTAACAAGTGCCAAACTTTATATTATTTCACGTAGCTGAGTTCATAGAAAAAGCCACAGGAAAACTCTTAATATTAAGCCAATGTATTGTGCTTTCCAGAAAGGACAAAAAAAAAAAAAAAAGATTTTCTTATACACATTACTTTTTCTTACATCCTTTACTGGTAAAAACAGGTGCTATTTGACCATCAGTGTCACTATTCTGCTACCTAAATCCTTTTGTAAGTCAGTCTTTATCCCTTTATAAAATAGTTCCCCTATCTTTTTTAGCTTATCTTTATTATAACTGACGTTAACTCACTCTTCACTAAAGGATTTATTTTTTACCAGTAGTAGGGGAATACCACTTGAATTATTTCTTTGGAAAACAAAAAAAGTATAAAATCTAAATATTTAAATAAGGTTAAATATTTGACTCTATTATTTTGTTTTAGTAAGTGGAATGATGGCACACAGTACTTCTCTCCATTTTCAAAGTCAGTCATATGAGAGAGAGCTGAACAAAAATAGAGCTCTCTACATATATCACAATTCTCTCCTTGCTGCAGCCATTTCTGATATGCTTAGGTGATGCATCCATCCTCATTAGCTATTGTTCTTCTTTATGGGCAGCCTATCTTGAGCAATCAACCATACAAGATCTTATGCAAGATAAAAAATACCCCAGCTTTGTTCCCTTTCACACTTCTACATATCTTCTGGTCCCTTCTTCCAATTAATATAAGCTTTTCCAGATCTTTAGGGAATTCATACTTAATTACCTATGCATTCATATGTACCAGAATATGTTAATATGTTAAATTATATTTTGATTGGATAAAACTATTCACTTGCAATACAAGTAGAGAAGATATGTTCTTATCTAATTTACCTCCCCAAACAAACAAATTCTGGTGTACAGTCACAAAATTCAACTATTCTAAAATCAAAAGCAAAATTTATTATTAATGCCACCATCTCTCCCTGATAGGATTCTATAGTGATTATCAATTACATGTAAATAAAGATTTTGTATTTTCTTTTCCAGTATTATGAGGGCTGCTCTGGAAGTAATGTATTCTATTTTATTTTTTTTGGCCTATGATGTCAGAGGTGGATATTGGTGGTGTGGCAGTAGAGATTGAATCTTCCCATCAGTATTCCATTACACGATGTTGCTGAGCGACAGATAGCAGCAGAGGGGCAGTCGGACAAAATAGTATCTGACATGGGAGTGTGCATGAAGATAAGGTGCAAAACTGAATTCCTCCATGCACAAAAAAATGGCACACACTGACTTTCACCAACGCTTGTTGAATGTTTATGAAGACCAAATGGTGGATGTGAGCACAGGGAGGCGATGGATGGTGCACTGCAACAGTGGCAACAGAGATGTGTAGGACAAGCCATGTTCTGGATGGTCATGCATATTTTTACGAGTGCAGCATGAAGCACTTGTTCATCACTAGCCAAAATGCATAGCTAATGGTGATACTATATTGAAAAATAGTATTTTGGAGCTGAGAATGTGCTCTGTCTGATAGTGTTGTGATCATTGTGTCTGCTGTATTTCCATGAAAACAAAAAGGAAGCATTACTTTTGGAGTGACCTATGTATATACATACTTAAAAACTTCAATGATTTGGGACTGAGGTTAAGAAGCTACAAACTGCAATGGACTTGATAATCACTTTTTATGAATTGGAAAGGCAAAACTTAGTTATATTACTCATCTTCTAAAGAAAACTATCTTTCAGAAACATTTAGACACAGGTACAGATACAGAAAGCATTTACATTGGGTACTTGCTCAGGAATTTTGTTTTATTTAAAGGTTCATTTTTAGGGCATTTAACATATTTTAAAGATATTTAAGTTAATTTATTTGCAATCACATCACTATTATAATAATTCATTATACATTCATGCTTTGGTATTTTAAATAGCTAAGCAGAATTTTCAGAAAACAAGAAAAAAAACAGCAACTGTATAAGGCCAATTTCTTAAAAAGTATACTGCTTTTTGGCATATATGTTCAGAATTATCATTTATTTCCAAACTGAGAGTTGCTTTCAATGCACTTCATTTCTATTTCTGTCATCTGTAATTTTTCTAAAACTAAACTTAATTCTCCTACAGCTGTTTTCTTCTTTGTATGAGAGCTTTTATTATTTCTGATATTTTGGGGAAGTATCTTTCTTCTGCTTTTTGTATTTTGGGCACTGGAGTAGAAAATGACTTTCAGTTTTGATCTCTACTCTGTCGCATCAATTTTAGAGCCAGTCTTCCATACATTTCTAGTGAATTTTGCATCATTCCTGGTTTCCATTTCTAATATGTGATAACAGACTTTCTATTTGTCTCAGGGAAAACACATATATTACAAACATTGTTAAAGAAAATTTGTCTGTAGATTTCTCTTCACTATCACGATCCTGCCTTTATTGAAGAAAGAATATGTAAGAATAAATGGTAGTCCTGATTCTTCTTCTTTTCCATGTGCAGTTTTATAGCTAATCTCAAACTGTTTCAGCATATGCATTAATATTAAACTTGACAAGATTTTACCTACACAATATTTTATTCATCCGCTTTAATTTGTAATTAATAGTCACATCAGGAAAGATTTTTCTTATTTTTTTTTAGAATCCTTACTTTACACAACTGCAATATCATGTGTTTGTGTATGTCCATTTTAGATCTAACAGAGCAGGTTTGTGGGTTTGTGTATTGCTGTTCTTGTATACTGAAGAATACAGTAGAAACATATCTAGTGAGACTCTTTAAAGTTAATTAGCATGGTACTGGGAGCTCTCTAGGCACAGTATCAGAGAGTACCATAGAGACTAAATTAACCTTCTCTGTAGGATGTTTTTCAGCAAAGTAGGCTTCGATTTCACTCTGTATCTGTTGCCGCTACTTGGCTCCTTGCATGTCTGAGTAAGCCAATGAAATGTAGTTTAGATTTCTCTAGTTTGCAATGTGGAGATGCTGAAAATGTGACTGACTATCACTTGGTCCTTGATAGGACAAATATAAAGTCCCAAGCAATTTTTATTCTGAAAATTTGGATGAAGCAATAAATAAAAAAAAAAGCAAACAGCACAACTAAGGTTGAATTAAACATCTTATAATTTGCATATGACCTTATTAAATCAAATCTCGTATTGGTTCACTTCAGACATCTGTGAATCAGAAAATATTAGGTATCTTGAAAGGAAGAGTTTCTAGTCATAAATGAGAAATGAAGACTTGTACTTGCTTAAATATAAGTACGTTCCCTTTCAAAACCATTCTATGATTCTATGATACAAAGATTGTATGTGACAATGTCCTGCCTTACTCTCTCTGTCTTTACCTAGGTCACGTGGCAGATGTGAAGATGGAAGGTATACAGCAGGAGCATATAAAAGACTTCAAACGCTGAAAGTCAATGAATTTGAACAGTCCCGTATTTCTTATGTTGATAATACAGTAGAATCTATCTCCTTGGTTACATGATTACTAGTGATACAGTACAACAAGATGTTAAATCAGCTAGTTAGTTTACATTAACAGAGCCTGTTTTTGTTCAATAAGTCATTTTCTCCCTAATGACTCTTCACAAACACTTCTTTAATGAATGCACAGAAACCAGTGTATGCTGATGGCTGATCTTGACTTGCCAGTAGCAAAAATGATTTGATGCACATCATCAAAGAGTTCCTCCTTTGAGGAAGAATGATGTACCCATTTCTAGCCACATCGAATACTTGAATTTTCATAGGTAGTGAAATTACGTCGACTAAAGTTATGTGGTGCCTGATAATAAATTTATCTAGAGATAAGACTAGTGAAATTCCTACTGTATTTTTGGTATTTTGCAAGTAATGTTTTTTCTCACTTTCTAACATTCAATGTCTTCTCTTAATAAACTCATAAAAATATGCACTAAATTATTCTAATTTGTTTTCTAGCTCCTCTTAGCACTCTTGGACTTGAATTTATACACTCTGATCTATGAGTATTAGCATTGTGCACTTTTCAAACCTTTTAATAATCATTAACTCTGTTATCAAGATACTTTCTAATTTCTTCTCTTTTGTCCTGGTAAATCCAATTTCTGATGTAGGCAAATGTTCATTGATTTCATTTGTACAAGCTGTGCTTAAGTAATTGTTTAATATCCTTTCTGTTTTCTTATCCTGTCTCTCTCTAATTCTGTGGTAATCACTCTTCCAAAGGTGACTTTTCCTCCTTTATCAACTGGTGCAAGTGAACAGAATATTCTCAGTCCTTTATGTGTGAAAGCCTTCAAATAACCATCCTTTATTATATCTATCTATATGGGAGATATCTTTATCTTTATGTATAACTTTCTGTTCCTATGCAATTGCCAGAAATTAGGCCATTGAAAAATTTTGAAATCACAGAATGGCTGAGGTTGGAAAGGACCTCAGAGGGTTATCTGGTACAACATCTTTACTTAAGCAAGTCATATATAAATATTATTTTTGTGTTTTTCAAGGTAATAGAAGCATAATTCAAACTATGATTGGAAATATTTCAGAAACTGTCCTTGGAATAAAGTATGAAGAATCATCCTATGTGATTCCTGGATTCTGTGATAGTCTTTGCCTACACTTTAAAATTTGTTTCTAACTTCTTTGAACTTGACATTGATTCTACAGAATTAAATACAATAATATTTAAAGGGGTAACAATAGCAATAAATTAATATGTAACTCCATCACGACATTTTCAGTTTTCCACATTTTAGAGATTGTTGCACCAGCACTAGCTACCCTTGGTCTAAGGGGAAAAATGACTCGGTAGTCAGCGCAGGTTTATTGCTCCTATCACTTCACTGCTAGTTTGGACAGCATGAGTTGAACCCCAAGGATGTGTCTAATACGCCTTCTTGTTATCTTTCTGAATATCTGTAAAGTGAGAGCAGGGAGTAAAAAGATGTATCTGATTAAAAGTGTAATGAAAAATAATTAATAACTGAAAATTACTTTTTGTTATTCACATTTTTTTCTGTGTAAGTTCACTTGACTCCAGCCTGAAAAGGAGACCTTGAGCTGACTTTGAGCTAAGTCTGGATGTCTAAGTCCTAGTGCAGAGGAAGCTGAATGTACTTGGCAGCTCTGACATGGTGGGCTAACAGAGTCTACAGAGAAGTCTAGACTCACTGCATATGCAATGCAGAATCTTCTGACTGTGTAAGGAAAATACTGTGCACATAAATTTAAGTCTTTGCTCATATAGAGTGGCCTATATTTTTTACTCTCTAAACCTAAATGGGAAGGTCAGCATATCCATGACTTTTAAAATGATCCTAATACTGGCTGTATATTTTTATAAATAGTATGATAATAGTATTATTTAATGCTAGTACATATCCCACAAATGGCCTAAGATCTTCCATGAAATAGTTAAAAACACGAAATAGCTTCCATGAAATAACTAAAAGCAACAGCTTTCAAAAACTGTTAGATACCAGAGTTCTACCTTCAGGACGCTCAATAGAAATAAGAAGTATTCTGTTTGGCTTTGTTTTCTGGTAGTTAAATGTTTGATTCTTGATATTGTGTCTTGGGTGGGTAGTGAAGTCATTTCCCAAGCAGGAATTACTTCCAGTTTATTGTTGCCATTTCAATTAAACCTAAGTTGAATTGAGTTGTCAGTAAAATTGACTGTTATTTTTTTAATTCACCTCTGGACTGTTAAATGTTATTGCTTCAAACACAATACACTCTGGCTACCGTTGGGTGCTTATAGCTAGGATACATAAACAGAATGGACCAAGGTCATTCCTGCTGTAATTTACTGGAATTCAGTACTGTGGCACCAGGAGTGAATTTGGCTCAGTGTTTTGGCATTAGCAGTAAAGGTCATTCCTGCAGTTTGCCCTCACTATAGAAAGTGTGATCAAAAAGTTTTCCATTTTATTTCTCTTTTGATGGTCACATTAAATCTTATTACACTGTTGATACTTACATCACTGAAGTGTGTTGAGTTTTCTTTATAGGCAAAGCTTTCATCCCTGGACATCCATAAATAACGCTATTCACCACACTTTTTACCATCGCATTTGAGTTATGCTTCAGAGCTGAGACAAGTGTTAATTTGCATGTTCTGCAGATGGATTTCTCCTTCATTTTTGTCCACTTCAGAGAGGTTGTCTATTAAGGAGAGCTTTCTACCCCTGGACCCCCCATTCCAATCAGTTCCATCTGCATGTTTTCCCCTGCACTATGCTTTTGATAGGGCACTTATCCAACTTCTCTGATTAAAGTAGATTCACTACTGTAGATTCAGAGCACTTGAAAACAGAGGCTGCTGCTTCTGAAAACTCTTTTAAAATTTATTTCTAAAACAGATGCCACAACAAAAAGGAAAAAGAGTTAGCTGCATATTTTTTCAATAAAAGGGTTGGTATTTATGTACTTGGAGAAGTTATGACTTTTATGTTATTCAGAACTTCATTGTGATTTGTGTAAGTTACTTTCTGATTAGTTATTGATTATAATCAGAATGCTTGGAGTCAAATGTGCAATATAGTTAGTAAGCAGGACTTCTACAGATGAAGGGAATTTTTAAATATTATTTTGATGCACTTCATACTTACTATTTATCAAACTTTATCACAAATGGAAGATTTACAGTAATTCTTTAAGCAGGAAAATAATAGAGTCTAAAATAAAGGTCTTGTTTTTCAGTCTCTGAAGGCAAACCAATAAAAACACATTCTAAATATGTCTTGGTATCTAAATCAAATTGAAGAAGGCTGGTTAAATCTCATGCATCAACTGTAAAACAAAGCTCACAGTCCTAATTGACTCACCATCTCTCACAGCCATCTCTTTCCATCTCACATGGGGGTGTACTGACAAACATGCCACCTAGGGGTGTCCCTGGTCAAAGAACATCTCCCAGCTTCATGTGGGTGTTAATACTTCCCCATCAAGTCAGCTGGACTTCACACAAGACCCTATGAGAAGACTAGTATATAGGACCGGGTATGTATCCAGTGTGTGTGCTTCTTTAGTGGTGAGAAATAAATGAATTAAGAGCTCTACTCTGAATTCTTCAAAAAGTTTCTGCTCAATGAGTAAAGGCACAAAAATGAAGAGACACTATAATGAAAGAAATGCACAAAGAATTCATGTTGTCTAGCTCCAACACAGTCTGTGGGAAAACAGATAGGTGATGTGGAGTGAAACCTCATAGAATGAAATTTATGCTCCTTTGAGCCATCACCAGACTGCTTTTCAGATGTCTCCTCATGCTTTGTACATATTTTTCCTAGCAGCAGACACAGAAGCGAGAAATGTGTTCCTCTGTGAAGGAACAGGGCTCTCCTGCAGTTAATGAAAATATTTTGGTGGGTTTTGACTGAGGACATTCTGTCTCAGTGAGCTAGAAATTCTGCTACCATGAATTTTGGGCAGAAAAAAATATGTTAACTCTGAAAAATATTTGTAATTCAATCTTTTTCATGAGAGATCTTTGAATTAGTATTCACTGTTAATAGAATGAGATTAGATAAACTGGCAAAAATAAATTTGTCATCTAGAGAAGCCAAGGTAAATCAAGTCCAGGTACATTTTTCTGTCACTAACAGCAGCAACAAAAAGCTTTCACTGTAATAAAATTTTATCAGAATCTTCTTTTTGGATAAAAATAATATTTTTCCTGCTTATATTTTGCATTTTGAATCCACCAAAGCGTGAAAAGTGAAAGAGTTTAAGTTGCAGCACTATACCTACAAACAAACTGAATCAATAAATGAATGTGAATTTGAGACAGAACACAAAACTTCTTGAAAATATGACTTAATATTTGTTGAAATTTGTTCAAACTCTTGAACAAAGAGTTTTTTCTTGAAGAAAAGCAAATGAAATAAACAAACAAGCAAGCAAACAAACAAAAAAACCCACACAGAGCTTGTAAAATATTGTAAAATATTGTTCAAATTTTGAAATAAAAACTGTATACTAGCCCTGTTAATAAACAAAAGCTCTAATACTGTGACAAAAGTATGCATAGTTTCAATGTGCACTCCACTGAGGCTCACAAGCTAGAAGATTTTTAGCTGATATCTTTTACCACTTGATTCATAGCTCTTATTTGATTCAAAATTCTTGGCATGTCTTCACTGCAATGTAGTTATGAAATCATTTGATGACAATCATAAACCTCTGACTACTAGGTATAGTATCTGTAGGAAAAATTAACTCTTGAACATACAGGAGAAGAAAAGTATATGACAGATGAATAAACTATTTTGTACACTGAAAAAACTGAAACATCAGGAGACAAATACATATGCTTCAGCCATCATGTTACAGTCATTACAGTACATGGTACTAGTATTAAATGGGGAGTTTGGTGGCCCTGCATGCGGCAGGGGGGTTGGAGCTTCATAATCCTTGAGGTCCCTTCCAACCCTGACCCCCTTATTGGATTTTGTAGGGGTCTCATTAACAGATTTGAAGCTGAATTAGAGCTTTATATCTTCTTTTTACATTCAAAATCTTAATATCTTTCGTGTCCATAGATTCACTGGTTAGCATTCTTACCTGCACAATAAAGATAAAAGACTTTTCCATGAATGCAGTCATTTCAATTGCCAGATGCTCTTGAGGTGACGTCACTTACATATTCACTGTTTAATGACCTTTTTCTATTATCTCTAGGCTGGTGCTTGGTTTCAGGATGAATGATTTGTAGGTGGAATATCTTTATCCATATCTTTATCAGAACATATACTTTTCTCTACATTCTTTTTTCATGGGAGTATTTTCAATATACACACAAGTGCAGAGAAAATATGACTAGGTACTTATGTGATGTCTGGGACTGACAACATACTGTCAGATCTTAGTCACTGGCACAAGGGATGTGCTTAGCATTCTCTCACTCTACGTTTTTGTTTATTAATCAACAAAACGTAATGAAGAAAGCTTATATACACTTAAAATTTTAAAAGTCTTCTGAGTTATAAAAGCCTAGTTAGTCCTTGAAAATCTAATTTTGGAAATATGTTCATTTAAAAAAAAAAAATTATTTGCTGGAAAGAGAATGAGATAGACAAAAGTCTGAACATCTGGAGCTATAACATTATGTGTGCTGGTATGTGAGTTGAAACACAGGACTATCAAAAACTCTTCCTCAATGGTACTATCTTACTAACATATTCTAAAAGTCCTAAGTTAAAAAACAAACAAACAAACAAACAAAAACCCACGCACACTGAAGATCTCCCAGAAGACATAATTATAGACTTAAGCTTAATCTACCACTTATGGCATCAAAAGTGGTAGGCAAAATAATTTCTGAGCTTAAGAAAGCTGGCAGAGTCTTCCTTAGGCCCAGATGTGAAATAATAAAATATTTTGTTGTCTTCATGACTGTATTTGCATGTGACTCTACACACTCCAAAAATTTCCTTTTTTAAATGCAGAGAAGAAAATTCTTTTACCAGTCTTGTCTTTTTCACTCAGCACAGACAAACATACCCTTTCTCCACAGCATTTTTTCATGGAAAACAGAATATCATATATCATACATAAGTTTTTCTGTTAGGCATACCCATGTGTTAGTAGTAGAGCACTGCCAGTCTGCTAATTGCAAATACATTCCATAGGTTATTTTTTTAAAAGACCAGGAACTTTTATAAAGTAGAGCCATTTTCACCAGACTTGTAAAGTCAAAGCTGTATCTCCGTGATAAATTTGATGTCTATACGTTTTCTGTAATAAGAAAGGTGTATGTTTTCCCTCAATCATGCTAAAAGCTGGCCATTGATTATCAGGAAGACAGTAGTTAAACTCAACTACTTTATTCTTGGAAAGGATATCACTATTTTTATAAATAGCTGAAAATAATCCTTAGGAAAGGCAATATGAACTTAAAAAAATGTAAGTAATGTACTATACTCTGCAATACAACTTCTTAGTGTTATACTCAAATGCTCATAATACTGTGGGAAAGATTCTTATCACGCATAGTCATGGACAGTGCTAAATAAAACCTCAGCACATCACAACTCCTCACTGAAACAGATTACAAGTGTTTGAAGAGATTTTGATACGGTCCCTTTTTCCTGCTGTTCAGGTCACATGGCATTTTGGGAAGGAAAAAAAAATCAACAAAGATGATAAAACAAAAAAAAACCCAACAAAAATAGGATGCATGCATCTTGTAGTACCCTTTAAGATCATAGTAAATATTTTGTAGTAGTAAAGAGGAAAGAGAGGGAGAGGGAGAGAAAAAGATAGAGGGAGTTTCAAAGCCATGATAAATTCAAGAACGTGTATGAGATTATAATATGTAAAAACAGAAGTGGTGGCATAAAAAAAAAAAAGAAAAAATGAAAAATAAGAAGTTAAAGCAAAAAGGTTTTGAAAAGCAGCTTCCTTAAAACTTTTCAAACACAGTAAAAAATCTGGCAGCATTCCAGGGAATTGGTAGCTCTTATATATAGTTCAGGATCTAAAATGAGTTCTCAAGGAGGATGCGGACACTACAGAAAATCAGAATGAATTATTTGACTCAGTGTTCATTGCAGAGGAGCTTATGACAATCTAGACCTTATTCTCCAAGGGGGATAGGACAGATGGACTACTGCATCTCGTGCTGCCAGTATTTAAAGTTTTAGAAATTATTGATGCAATGAATGTTAATATCTCCATGACTAGACATTTTAGCCCCAGAATTATAGAGGAATCACAGTATGAAACAGCCAAAATAAGAGTTGTAGTTTATAATTTATCTACTGAATCAGCCTTTGTACTAGGAATAAAGAAATATCGTAAACATAATAGCACACTAAAAAGTCTCAAAAGATAATTTAGAAAACTTCAGTATAGCGATTCTGAAGTTTGTAATGGACAGATTGGTTGAAACTATGGCAAATATTAGGTTCAGTGTATATAGATAGATAGATAGACAGATAGATTGATTTGTATATTGATAAAGATTTACATGGCTTTCCCAGAGGAAGAATACCTTTTGTTAACCTACTAGAATTCCTTGAAGAACATGATAAAATATTATTTATCTTACACATATTCAGGAATCTTTCAAGAAGATTTTTCAGCAAGGAATTATAACCAATCTCGGAGCAAGAAGAGTCATACATTATGTTTTAAACATAATATATGAAATATGACCATTATTTGCTTTCAAGAAAGACAATTATTAGAGAAGTCCCAAACATAAATGTTAATTCCCAATTGTGTTTAATATATTCACGAATGATCTAAAAAAAAAAAGAAAATGAATAAAGATAAATTGGTTGTTAATTTATTTACTCTAGGTTTACAGCGCTAACATTTGAAAGATGAAGATCTCATGAAGGTCTGATTGTCACTGTGGGAAATGAATTCATTCTTAAAAAGTACAGAAAAGTCACTCTGAGAATGAAAAGTCTTGAATGCACATGAATGATGGTGGACTCTATCTTCTTTCCTCCAGACAGACAAATACATATTAGATTTTATAAAGAAAATTAAAGAGAACGGAAAAGAAATACTTATACCCAACTAAATTAGTGATGAACAGCTATCAAGAATGTGAACTATGTAGCAGTTCAATCAATCCCTTCTCAAAAATTATATAATTGGATTTGATAAGTTACTGAGAGGTGAACAAGAATAATTAGAGATATTGAATGACTTCTGTATAAGGAGTGATGAAATAGATTAGAACTCAACTTGAAAAAAAGACACAGCAGGGAGTGGTATTTGATAGAATACTTATCATTAAGTACTTCATTAAGTTTTGAACTTTACCAAAGGAGGTTTGGATGCCTAAAGGATTAAATGGAAATAAGGAGCAAACATGGAGTGTCATACGTAGTAATGAAGATGCTCCTCTAAATTCTGGAAAGTGGGTGGGTATATTAAAAATATATCATACAGCAGTTCTTGCCCTATTCTTACAGATTTTCTCTACAGAAACTGTTACTAGTCACTCTTCAACTGTGATTATGGGCTAAAAAGACATCCACTTTTACTTGCAATAACAATTTTCAAGCCTTTTCTGAGTATAAAAAAAAAAAAGTAGAAATACTTGTAGAGTCATTAAACTTCTTATTCATTTTCATGAACATATTATAGAAATAATCGACTTCATGGGATGTGTGTATATATTCATAAAGTTACTACGACGGCTTTTTTGCTTGTATGTTGTGGCACCTTGTGAACTTAGTTTTTAGAGACAGTGCATCATGTATTGCAGTGTTGCATAGGATGCCAGTGTAAGAGATTATTATTTTGCATCATCATTGTCTCAAAGATTGCTGAGGACACAGATGAACAAGTTCAGGCAAGTCCTGGGCAAGGATTTGAAATCTTTTGTCCGAGGTTCACAGATGGACAGGGCCGGGGGCAACGAGAGAGAGATAAGCTGCAGCTTAATAGCTGTGAAGTGGTCTTTTGTGTGGACTTATCTCAAGGAAGGTGGCCATCTCAGGAGGTACTCGCATGACTCCTGCTGAAGCGCCCCAGGGATGTCACGTAGGCAGGAGAAGAAGCAGGATAAAAGAGGAATCGAAAACCATGTGGATAGGTTTCTGCCATCAGATTCCTCACCACGGAATTCCTGCATGCTGACGGACTCTCCTGGGCCTGCTACCCATGCTCAAACATAGAGCAGTAGATCACAGCTGATAAACATAAGCCATAGGCAGTTCCTCAGTCATCTCTGATGCTTGAAAAGATTCAAGAAGTTCAAACAAATAACTCAGCCTATATTGAATTTTATTTCTAGAAATGACAGTGTGAAAAAGAGTTCAGTCTCCTGATCAAGAAATCTTTTTAGTCTTCTTATCCTCTTGGGAATAGATTAAGAGATTTCTCTGTTTGCCCAGATAAAACAATAACAAAATGATAATGAAAAATATTTCTGGATGTAAACATAAACATATTAAAGACTCAGTGGACTACTTCATTAGACTGTAGAAAATTCTTAGCAAATGAGGACAAAGTTTGTCTAGAATAGGTAGTTCAGGGTGACCTAAACAGGATGTGATAAAGCCTGCTTTCCCAGAATCTTGTCTCATCAAATGACAACACATAGATACAGTTAACAAAGTTATGTAATATAGTCATGTAAATTGCAAACACTGATTTCATTGATGACAACATTGCAAGTTTTCTTAGCATTTTTTGTACTGAAAGTGCAAGATGACTATTAAAGTGTAATGGCACCGAACATCTTGTTGTTGTTGTTGTTTTTATTATTATTAAAAAAAAAAAAAAGCCTTTTACAGTATTCTTGTTTATGGATGATATTTATTGCTTTTGTATTATGGTGTGTTTGTAAGTCAGTTGAAATGCAAGTACTAATGAAACCTCTACCATAACATTCATTCTTTCCTACACCAAATGAGTCTACTACATGATGTAAATGACTTACATATATTTGCTGCTCAGGTTTTATTGTTATAGGTTAATTTATTCACTGTAATATTCTTAATGAAAGTAATGACTCTTCCAGTGTTTTGTTTATTCATACACTGCAGTTTTATTAAATCATGCTGTGAAAGTTTACACTCTCTGCTCTAAACATTTCTGAAGTTTCATGTTACATTTAATATATAAATGCAATCTTCTAGGAGATTATCAGTATAGTATATTTTGTTGTCCTTTGTTCTTCCTAATTTGTTCACACCAGGGTATATCTAATGTACAGGAGTACTTGTACAGGCAGAGCTGCAACATTCTTATGCATTTTATTATCACAGACTGTTGCAGACGAACCAAAATCTACAAATCAGAACTAGCTCATCATATTGTTACATAGTTTATTGCTATGGAATCTTAATGTGAATGTACTCTTCCAAATATATATATGTATATAAAATGAGATGTATATACTTACATAGCTTTTTGGCAGCTGGGTTATTGCTTTCATTTTAAGTGCATATTTTCAGGATAAATTAAAAAAGAAAAGACTAATTAAGAAATAAAAAAATACTCTCACCTAGAATTGCAAAATTATGATAATTCTAATTAACAAACAGGCACAATTGAATCTATTAAATAATACAATTTAACATGATCAAAATCTATAACTCATGAATTTCATAAACTAACTCATATTACTACATAAACACCTTGGATTTATTTTTATTGTCCTTAGGCTTGTTCAGTTATCACTGGCAACTCTCACCTCTTAAAACATTATTCATACACTGGTTAGGAAACATCTTAATTCACTTAAAAACGAAGTATTACTGGTCCTAGTTTACAGAATCAAAGTCTGAAGTGTCTTTGTTTCAGCCTAGACAGAGTTAATTTCCTTCATACTGTCTGGTATGATGCTGTTTTGGCTTTAGGAGAAAAACAATGTTGATAACATATCGATGTTTAAACTGTTGCTGAGCAATGTTGCACTACTCAGGGATGCTTCAGTTTTTCAGTTTCTTGTATTGTTTTGCACGTGAGGAGAGCTGAAGGGACACAAGAAGCTTCAAGAAGACAGAACGAGGACATCTGATCTAAAATGGCCAGAGAGATATTACTTACATGACATCATTCGAAAAGACTTTAAAACTGTATGGAGATGGCCTGAGTGCAGCCTCTGCTTGGGAAATGGGCGTGCATCAGGTAGTGAATGGTGAAAGTTGTGTTGTGCATTGCTTGTCTTGTATACATATTATATATACACAAACATCATTATTATCATTACTAATATTTCTTTCTCTTCCTTTTCTGTCTTAGTAAATAGTTTTCATTTCAACCAATGATGTCTACTTTTCTTTTTTCTCAGTTCTCACCCCTATCCAACTGGAAGTGGAGAGTGAGCAAACGACTGTGTGGTGCTGAACTGTCTGCTGGGTTAAACCAGAACAGTAAGGAGGTTAAGTGATCTGCTCTAGGACACAGAAGGCAATAAGAAAAAAATATTTCTGCTAACGATAAACTTTCCTGGCCCCCGCTTAGCACTGTCTAATTTAAAATAAAATAAATAAATGAGATATAGGCCTACTGTAATTCTAGGAGAATGTTATCAATCAGAATATCTTATCCTGTGAACTGTCATGTATTTATAAACATATTTGGTTAAAAAAGAAAAAAGTTAATAAATAAAAACAAATATTCAAACAAAGAAGCCTTAATACCACGTGGAAAATCACTGGGTGTTTATTCCCTTTTAGATGATGATGCATTACTTTTCACTGTGCATTTTGCTTTTGCTCACATTATATATAAGACCAGAACTGTTCTGTGTGTTGTATGGAATTAGCAAAAGACTGAAGGTATTATTAATACCTTCCCGTTTTTGAGAAGTTTGTAGTTTTGTTCATACCCAACACCTTCACACATGATTACGCACTGTGTAATGACGCTGAAAACAAACTTTGCTTTCCGTTCATTCTTATACTAGTGTGAAATTGGGGGAATAATGATGTGTACAGCATTTCAATTCCACAAGTTATATTTTAAAATAATAATCTGTTAGAATAAACTATGTATTTTTTTACTATTAACCAAAAAGTGCCCTGTGATGAGTGTTAAATTTTGTTATATTTCTTTTTTATAAGATTCTTTCAATGGAATGTATAAGCCTCATATAATTACAAATGTAAGTACTACAATAATTGTCCATAGAGCTGAAAGAAAAATTTCACAGATGGCTTGGCATTTAGACAGAAACCATTTTGTCTTTATTGCTCTTGACTTTTTTCTCATTTTCACACTTCTGTTCTGAGTGTCCCTTACAGATTTGAGATTAATGTTCAGATCCAGAAAAATCTTCTAAAAGTTTGATAGGGCCTAACATGTTGTGTCTCTCTTCAAAATGGAATCCAAGCTGCATGCAGGTCTCTCTAGAGGGGCTGAAGGAGTTAACGTGTCTATTATCTCCAAATGCAATTAAAATATGTTTCAAACTTATGATTATTTGTTTTATGTCTTTCTGTAGAGGCCCATATATGCATTGTTGCAAACCTAAAATTAAACATTTATTTCCCCTCTTCTAACTATTCTTTCCCAGTTTAACAATGTCATAATACTTATATGTTTATGTATCAAAGAAGCATGCCATTTTTTCCAGGTACAGAGGTGCAATCTGCGTGGATATTCATGAAAGATAATAAAATAAAACAAAAAAGCATGAAAATCCAAATCAAAGTCCAACTGACATTCACGGCAACACCACTGCTAACTTCAGGGGACTTTGTATTCACATGTCATAGCAAGGCATGGTTTTGTATATTTTGGAATGATGCTGAAATACAGCCTGATCTGAATCACATTAGAAGTAATGGATTATCTGGTAAGGGTACTTTCCCCTAAGATACATCTTTGAAACTTTTTATAATACTGAACAGGCCACTTTTTTGAAATAACATTTTCAATTATTTGAAGCAATCTCAAAGTAAATATATTAAGGTAAACAATTTCAGGTTTTCAATCTGCTAACTGCTAGAAATTTGTTTTTTCTTCTCTTTCAACAAAAGAAGAAATATACAGTACAACATTTTCTCTATTCTGATAAAAACACTTGGAAATATTTCAAAGTAAGGAATTCTCTAATTCTTCAATTTTCCACCCAGATTTAATTCAGAATATTAGTTATAGAATGTGAAATAAATTCCCATCATGATTGTTTATAAGAAATAGAATAAATAGAACAGAGACACTCCTTTTAAGCTAAGGTCTTCCCTCCAAATTTTTTGTTCAAAAAGTATGATTTCATATCAAATGGAGCCTTTGTTTCTTTTAGTTGAATGTTACTGATTACATTTGTATATCAAACTTAGAGACAGTCTCCTAAATGTCATGCTTCTTTTTAAAACATTGGAGACATTTAAGAGACTGAATATCACTGAAATCCTGACACAACGATGCCATTAGGAATCTGTCCTCTATCTGTGGAAAAAACTTGCCAAGCTCTAAGAAGACCTGGAATAAATATAAGGGTAGAGTATTTCTGAGATGGCATGAGAAATATTTCGATATGATTCACAGTCTGTTCAGAAAAAAAATATGCTTATTTTCCAAATACTTATAGCAATTTTCATCTTCATAATTGCTTTACTGACATTAATTAATCCTCACAATGAGGTAAATGATAAATTAAGGTGGATGAAGAATTCACAACAATTAATTTATCTAAGAAATACAGTTTTTTCCTTCAGTGTGAAGTGTTCAGAAACTGACATGGAGTTTTACTGACTTATTTGTACTTAATAACTGTGTGAACATTTTATGCAAATGAAATTCAATCAATGGATGTACTGCAAAATGCTCACTGTGGCTAGGTTTTACATAGTGCTTCAGGAAATTAGCTGTCCAATTTCCATTGCCGTAGAACAAGAAACTTTGAAGCTCCTCATGCATAACCTGTACATATCCTTTTCCCATTAGTAGGCAAGGACAGAGCTACATAACAGTGTCTCCTTCAAGGCTGGTTTGAGGATTGGAAGGGACAAAATCTGCCCTTCCAGTCTGGATTGCAGCCATTAGTACAGGACTGCAGGTTGTGCATCCAGAACATGTTGTGGAGCCCAGCCCACATCCAGTTGAGATACACAGATCAGCATTTAACAGGTGTCAGATTTGACTTTTGTGGAAAAATGTCAGGCTGCTAATACTCAATATTTCTAGCTTCATCATTCGGATGATTTAACCATGTTATATCAAGGTGCAATTCCTGTTACTGCCACTGGTAATGCTACATGGGATCAAAGAATCATAGAATCATTAATGTTGGAAAAGACCTCTAAGTCCAACCGTCCACCTACTACCAATATTGATCACTAAACTATGTCTCTAAGTACTACATCTACCCTTTTCTTAAAGACTTCCAGAAATGGCAACTCTACCACTTCCGCAGACAGCCTATTCCAATGTCTAATCACTCTTTCTCAGAAGTAATTCTTCCTAATATCCAAATTGATTCCCCCCCCCAGCACAACTTGAGGCCATTCCCTCTTCTCCTATCACTAGTTACTTGGAAGAAGTGGCCAACCTCCCCCCCCACTACAGCCTCCTTTCAGGTAGTTGTAGAGAGTGATAAGATGTCCCAATTTGCCTTAGCTGCTTCCCACAATGTTTGTGCTCCAGACTCTTTACCAGATTTTCTGGATGTGCTCCAGGTCTTTGATGCCTTTCCTTTAGTGAAGGGCCCAAAACTGAACACAAGTTCACTCAAAGTGTGGCCTCACCAGAGCTAAGTACACCCTCACCTTCTTGCTCCTTCTGGAAACACTATTTCTGAAAGAAGTCAGGATGCCAGTGGCTTTCCTGACCACCTGGGCACACGTTCAGCTGAGCATTGACAAACACTCCCAAATCCTTTTACTCCACTTAGCACTCCAGCCACTCTGCCCCAAGCCTGTAGTGTTGTATGGGGTTGTTTTGACCAAAGTGCTGGATCTGGCACTTGATCTTGTTGAACTTTATCCCATTGGTCTCAGCCTATCGATCCAGCCTGACAAGTCCCTCTATAAGGCCTTCCGACATTCAAGATCAACACTTCATTTCAACTTTGTGTCATCTACAAGCTTACTGAGGGTGTATTCAATTCCCTAATCCACATCATCAATTAGTATTAAAATATTAAACAGAATGGGCCCCAATATCCTAGGGCAAAGCACTCATGATCAGTCATCAACTGGATTTAACTATATTCAACACCACTCCCTGTTCAAGTCATGGACTGCCAGCTTCTCCAGAATACTATGGGAGGCAGAGTCACAAGATTTGCTGAAGTCTAGTCTTGCATCAGTCTATGTCAACAGCCTTTCCTTGATCCATCAGGTGGGTCACCTGGTCATAGAAGGAGATGAAGTTGGTCAGGCAGGACATTTCTTACAAGAGCTGCTGCAGCTGACTTAACATAACACATGAGAGTCCTGACAGATAGTGACCTATTTAATTTAGAGCTGCTTGCTCTACTTTGAGCCACTCTATTACAGCTTCCTTGGCACTACAGTTTTAGATGTTAAGGTCAGCAAAACACAGAGCAAATCTGTTGATGATAGAATAAAATAAATATTATTTATTAGATGTCTTTAAACAGAGGGCAAGCTGTACATAAAGTAAAGCAGGAAGGGCACACACCGCACAGGGGAACCTCTGTGTTACATGGCACAAAATTGTATTGTGGGAAATGAGAGTATTGTGATGGAATCTGTAATAATGCTTTGATGATGAGAGATTTTGTTTAAGACAGCATTTCATCACTTAAGAAAGAGTTCACTACTCTGCGATGGGGTAAAGTATCCTTTTCCTTTAAAAATACATCTTCTATGATAGCAAAATACAATAAAATTTCCATTCTGAGACACAAGAAATCTAGAAAACCAAAAATCAATTCAGATAATAAAATGACATGATATCTCCACAGCTTTGAGATCAATAAGTTGTGCAAGGAGAGTAAAGATACAAGTGAGGATTGAAGAAAACCTTGGTCACCTACCTGAAGTGCTTAAGGTCCACTAAAAGAAGAAAAAGAAACCTTCACTGGAATTTCTGATTCTGTATTTCCAGAAGACAATTTATGTTATCTATTTATTTTCCTGTTTTCTTATCCTACAGAGATTTCAGGTTGACCAGATCTGCAGTTAGGTTTTTCTCTTAGATAGGGAGTGAAGGGCCAGAAAAGCTCTTTGTGAGCTAGCTCCAATTTTCTCAGAGTAATCAGAAATTTGATTTCTGATGCTCCAGGACTTGCCCCAGAGTGCTGTGCCACAGCAATGTACTTCTGGAGGAGAAAGCTCTTCTGTGTCTTCTTTCTTCTTCTCTTCATAGTGCTCATTGTAATTAGAAAATAAATAAATAAATAGATAAATAAATAAAAATAGCCTGTAAATATACTCATTAAACACTTCTTTGTGACTTTTTCCTGACTGCTTGCAAAACATATTAGAATTTTGCACTGAAATTCAGAAGAAGGCCCTTTAAATCTTAGTTTCAAGTGGTATTCAGAGTTTGTGATTAGATTTTGATTCTTTTTTTACGTACTACAGAGTTATAAATGGTAATTTTCAATGTGTACCTTTCCATTCCTAGAAATAAATATTTTCAGGCTGAAGTCAGTTTGAATTTGGCTTTACACCATGGCTGAAAGAAGAGTTTAAACCCAAAACAATGCCAGTCATGGAAAATGGAATACAATTAAATGTTGCCTAATTGCATTATCTTCCTTTTTTGAAGTTAATAAAAGCATAATCTATTTTTACCTGCCATTTCCTTTAGAAAGCAGCAGAAGATAATGAAAATATTTTACTATCTATTTTCAAATTATAAGCTGTTGTTTCCAAAGAAAGTCAAAACCCATGTATTTTATCACATTATTGTTCTCTGGGGACTGCAGTCACTATAGTGATAGTAATTACATAGCTTCATTAACTTTCTACATTCTACCTGTTATGGGGTTTTCACATTAAGAAAATTTGCATATACAGGAAATGAATGCCGTTTGCAAAGAGCTAATGTCATTAAACATTTAAGCAGCCTCTTTCAAGTAAACACTGGAATATCCGTTTAGCAAGCCTTTAAAACCAATGCAGTCACAATTTGCACCTTAAAGGAAAACACATAAAAAGAATTTAGGGTAAGCAACAGCGATCTTTACAAAGCTCCTTTAAATCTGGAAATAATTCAGTTACTCTCATAATGATTTCCATGTATAATCAGAAATCCTTCTGTCACGAGTAGTCACTTATGTAAAGACTACATATGTGTGCCTATGATATACAGATATAATGAGTGATACATATTTAAATAGCACATGCAGTGAGTACTTTCATTTTGTTATCAGTATTTGCCTAACTTTTCTATCAGTGTTTATTTTTATATGTAAAAATAACTTAAAGTTTTTATTTATGGGTTACCAAAAACCAAAGAAAGTCTATGTGAGAACAGACATTTTAAACTGTGCTTTAATAGAAGACCATGCCAAAAGGAGAATTTTTCTTCTGTTTGCTAAAGCCAGTTCCTACTGGGAGTATCTACCTGCTGACTTCAGTAGGCATATGATTTTAGAAACTGCCTGTGGCTTCAAATCTTTTGTCTTGTCCAGAGCTCTTGTTTTAGCATTCTGCTTTGATATAATAACCCTTGTATATCTTTCTTGAATTGTCTGATATTATTGTGATTGTGATAGTGATTGTGAGTGGATCAAATACTCCTCTCATAGTTGTTTCTTTTGCCTTGATACTGATGATACTTCTGAGACTGAGAAGTCTATACAAACCCATGGATAGTATAGATGCCCAGGGATTAGGAAATGAAAACTGAGATTAGAAAACCCCATGGACATTCATGAAAGATTATTCCAAAAGCATCTGCTTTGTAGGCAAGTAATAGCAAGTCTGAGTCCTTTTTGCATGGTGATGAGAAAGTGTAATTTTCTCCTCTAGAAAGTTTAATGCTCAGTATTCAGGTTTTGGAATCATTCTTCTGTTTCTTACGTAGTTTAATGGAGAATAAAATTTTTAACTGTTTTAGCTTGGAGAAGAGGAGGCTCTGGAGGTACCTGACTGCAGCCTTCCAGGTGAGCTTATAAACAAGAGGGGAACCAATTTTTTACACAGTCTAAAATAGTGATGTGACAAGGGGAATGGCTTTAAACTAAAAGAGGGGAGATTTAGATTAGACATTACACAGAAATTCTTTACTCAGAGGGTGATGAAGTACTGGTGAAAACTGTCCAGAGAAGTTGTGGATGCCGCATCCCTAAAGGCATCCAAGGCCAGGTTGGATAGGGCCAAGAGCAACCTGATCTAAGAGCTTATTGCTTTAACTGATTCTGGTTCTTTTTGCTTTCTGCTTAATATCTCTCTGAACTGGACTTTGTCTTCAAAATTCTTTCCCTTTCTATGTTTGAATGGACAGAAATACCATAGAAAGTCTTCTTTTCCATGCTTATGGGCTTATATTTGTTCAGCACTTTGAGCTCTTCTGATGAAAATTGCTTTAGAAACATAATGCACAAGCAGCTGGACTTCATCCTGTCAATGTGAGGATGTAAAAGAGAAGAGAAAATACCCACAGTATTCTCTTTTGTACCAGTTCTGAGAGCAATGTCTTGCTTTTGCTTGCTCTGAATGCAAGGATTACATGAAACTGGCAGTCATCCATAAATGAGAGAGGGGGAAGAAAAGAAGAAGTAGACCAAAATCTGAAGAAGTTTGAGGCTCATCTGTAATCACATTCAGATGGTTAGAGAAATTATCACTCTTGTTTTTTTGCTGAAGGTATTATGAACAAAGCTAACCAAAGTGGTGCATTTTATGAAGACTTCCTGATCATGAAATCTTTTTGGCATTTTACCCCAACTTAGCTACCTTACTCCAGAAAAGTAAACAATGTCCCCATAAGCAGCATCCATACTTTCAAGGAACTCCTGGAATCAGTGATGCTTCAATCCCTTAGATTATATGAAATTCACATCTTTAATGATGATTTGCATGATGTTATCTATTGTTAAAATTTTCATTCATAAATTTTCTTGTTGTATGTTGCAGGGATATTTCATCAAATGAGAGTTGCTGGTGGCAGTTGCATCATGTTCTATTAATTTTATAAGCCCCATGTTCTATTGATTTTAAAAAAGCCCCACTTTTTTTTACCAGCCATCACCACACACAGTAGCTATACCAGATGTGATGACAAAGGTTAAATAAAATCACTTTAATGTAATTTTTACCACTTCATACAAATAAGGAGATGTAGTTTTGCCTTAAAATAGCACCAAAGAAGCCATTTCTTCATGACATTATTTTTGCCGACATTACCTTTAATAAAAATGGCAAGTTGTTCCGTATCTGTAGCATCTGTACTTTCATCACCAAAGTATGAAGTTTGAAATTAGTAACTTTACTCTCCAAATTTCATTCAAGATTTTCCTATATCTTAAGTTCTCCTGAACTGTATTTTGGTGATTTTAAAAAAGATTTCAGAAAAATCTATTTTTCATCAGTACTAATTATATATGACATGCTTTCCATACACTGCTTAATAAACTTACCATCAGTATGTGGTTTTGGCTTTTTTTGCCATCTGTTTTGCCAGCATATAACTAGCTTTAATAGTAGAGTCCATAAATGGACTCTATTTGAGTCCATTTTTATGAGTTGTAATATTTTTAAAAAATTTGTTAACATGACAGACATTTTTTCAGTTCCTCTATTTTATCTTTACAAAACATTCCTTGATAAGCACTGAATTAAACAGCACGTTTTTTTTCATATAGTGTCTTTTCAAATTGTAATCCTTGAAAAATGATGCTATTTCCTTACAAATTAAGCATGCCACCTTATTATTTGTGTCGACAAATCTGCTGACATCTGTTCATTTATTGTAGAACACTTCCTTCATCCTTCCTTCATCTTTTTTCTTTTATTCTTTTTTTGGGTTCAGCTTTCTTTTGAGACAATAAAATTTGTCAGCCCTACACGAGTGTTCTGGATATTTCTTCCACCAAATGTGTAGACTTATTTTTTTGAAATAACACGAGCTGAAGTTTAATAATGAAATAAGAAAACCTACATGTCTTCTAAATAACAAGAGAGTATATCTTTACTGACACACAGATATAAGTAGGCTGAAATATTATTATTGGCAATTACTGTGTTTTACCCACCAAGTGGCACAAGCACATGTGATGTTTAACAGACACAGAATTTTGATTCAACTGAGTGTGTGTGGCTGGTGGGAGAAGTAGAATTAACACTGCACTGTACATATCCATCCAGTTTTCCACTGTTGCCTCTGCAGACTGCACTTGAGCTACACACATTTGAATCATGAAAAAACAATGCTAAAAATCACATAATAATGTTAAAGGTTTAAGATATTGTGGGGCCGCATTACTAGCTGTCCAGGGCTGCATGCAGCCTGTGGGCTATGGGTTAGACACATCTGCTATAGAGCATATCAGACTACCTCCATGCTCTTACCTGTACGAGACTTTTCTGAGTTTTTTTCACTTTGCTCATTTGTCTTATTCACCTCAGGATTATCAGTTGTTTCTCATTTAATAATCCTTTTTTATGTGTGTGTATGTAACCGGAAGCATTCCAGTTTTTCTTTTTTTCTTTTCAGTTAACAAAATCATGTTATTTTCACTGATTGACAAAATCTCTTCCAAGTCAGAATTGGATTTTTTCTTTGCAGTAGTTCATGTTAATAATTTCTCTTGCACTCTTTAAATGCTCTTTCTTTTTGCAATATATTCTTCATTGACATTATGTTGTATATAGGTGTGACTTTCCAATTGGTTATTACAAATAGTTGGACATTATTTGAATTGCATTGGTTTCTTGGATTGCAACTATTGATCTGATGTTTGTTAATGGAAGCAAAACCTTCCTTCTTCATCTCAGTTAACTCTCTCTCCTCTTCATCTCTTTCTCTCACTTTGCTTTGTCTTCCTCCCTTCTTTCCTTCCTTCCCTTCCTTCTTCCCTTCTTTCCTCCCTTCCTTTTCTTTTCAGCACTTATATTTCTTCATTCCTTCAACAACAGTTCTTAAGGAATTTCAGTGTTTTATAGTTATTTGTGTGCTAGACTGTTTTACTCTCTTGGTACCTGCTGTCTTCACTTGAAGCCTCTAAACCAGTAATTGGTAACAAGTTTCTCTCAGTGGGTTTTACACACAGCTGCAAGGCAGAAAATAAACAGTTCTTTCAAGTCTACACTCTTAGGGTTACAGCTGTGTACTAATGACTTCCCCAGCTTGCTAATACAAGTTTTAAAGAGATATCATCCATTTTTATTAATGCGATGTAAAATATTTTCCACAGTTTAGACCGAACTTTTAATGACAATCAAAACAATATATCGAAATTGAATTACTTACAAACGTAAGTTCATAACTTTTCATCAAATCACAAATCATATAATTTTTTAAAATAATTGTAAGAATGCATATTGTATTGTCTCTCCTAATTATTTCCAACACTTAAATCTCAAAATAAATATCACTTTTTAATTTTCATTTATTATTGTGAAATAATTTTGCTCAGAATTATCTTTATGAGAAATTTTCAAATAGAGTGATGTTTTTGTAGACTAATTTTTATTTTATTAAAAATAGTAGTTAATAATAGCAACAATAAGAAAGAAAAATATCAGTCTTCAGCCCGTGTTCTTTTTCGTTCTTGCAGATCTTTGACAGAAAATGCAGTTCTTGAAAAGTGGGGGAAGGGAGAAGTAAATGTTTACTCAGGCATTCCAATCTTAATAAGCTAGCTCATAATTCGAAACACAAAAGGATATGCATTTCTCTGACAATACAACATACGTCTGTGTGTGTGTATGTGTGTGTGTGCAGGTGTAAAGAGAGAAGAATTTAGCTGAATAGAATTATACACTTTTTGCAACTGAAATAATTTTATTGAGTTTTTCTCTCTTTTTCAATTTTTTTTTTTTTTTTGTAAATTGTATGTTTACTTGTTATTTCCACCTTCTAAAGAAACATTTTCAAAGGCTTCAGAGATTTTTCTCTCAAGATATTCTAGTATTGGCATTGTTTCCTTTTTTACGGAATGAAACAGTAATAGTAGCTCTTGTTGTTTAAGTTGCTTATGTGATTGATTCATCTTCTAATAGTACTTCAAAAGCTTATTTAATAGATTCAAAAAGTATCTGCAATGTTTTTTGCAGTTATGCAAATCAAATTACTAAAGGCTTGGGATGCTGGTGAAAGTATATGGTTATTCTCACAGTAAATACAGTAACAAAAAGAAATGATTTACTGCTATTGATTTTGAATGGTAACTATTGTGAACATGCATTATAATGGGATGATCTCCTAGCACAGGGGAGGTATAACTGTTCTTGTGCTTTTCTATATATCTATCACTGCAGTGAAATGGCAAAGTACTGAGGGTCACAAGGAATTGAGTTTGGATGCAGTAGTTGTTTCATGCTAATTCATGCTATGTCTATAGAGCAAAACTGTGTTATTTAATAGAGTAATATCCTGGGTTCCAGGGCTTTTTGTAAATACTTTATAAAGAACTGCAAACACACTTTGCCTCCTGACATCAGGAATAGTGAGGGGGAACCAGCCAGCCACAGCAAGTGAGCTGTGCTGCCAGCTGCAATGCACCACAGGCTAGGGAGGGAGGCAAAGCCAAGGCTCCAGAAACCCAGAGCTCCAGCAACACACCACACAGCTGGCAGCTTCGTACCAGCCTAAACCTGGATTTCCTTTCTAATTGAGGTGTGCAAAGTATATTGATTGTAAAGTGGCTGTGAACAGGTAGCCGACCATATTAAAGTATGCTCTACCAAAATATTCCCCTCTAATTTCTGTTTGTCAGAGGTAGGGAAATGAGGATTAAAGTATAAAGCAAGAATAACTACAGAAGTAAACATCTCAGAATGTTTCTTAACAAGTTTTTTTTTTTTTTTTTTTTTTTTTTCATTTATGTAACCTCCAGATTCTGTACTTCTGTGTGCAGAATACCAGGGACAACCTGGAAACAGTGGCTTACGATCTTAGAAAAGTTGTCTCTAAGATGTTTTGTTAAATCTTCACCTCCCTGCTTTCTTCAGGGACAACAACTTCTTATTTAACTCATTATGTTGAAGATGTAAAATGCATGGACCATTTGAGATAGTAGAACTGAGATTTCCCAGAGTGCTGGAAGAAAAGCATATTCTCTACAGATCTAATTCAGAAAAGCGTTGTGAAAGGATATTACTTTGCTATTAGTTCCAAGCTGGAAGATACAAGACTGTGGGTTTTTGTTGTTGTTGTTTTTTGTTTTTGTTTTTGTTTTGTTGTTGTTGTTGTTATTGTTGTTTGTTTTCTTGTTTGTTTAATTTAAATAAAACAGTATTTTTGAGAGTAGAAACTTGATGAACTAACTGGCAACAATTAATTGTGTGAACACAGTATTTTCTAAATGCAAATACTAATGACAGTGTTCATGGGAAGGTGCAGTCTCTGTTTTTCTAAATGACAAAACATCTGAATTATGGCAAATGGGTACCTGGGCAGAACTGCTATAGGTGTCATTGTACCTTTGATTCCTGAACAGTGTATTCTTCCTGTTAATATTAATTGCAAGATGAAAAGCATCTGACAACTTACAAAATCAGAACAAATCAGCTTGACCACATTATGTGCTGCTGCAAATAAGAATTCTTAATGCTGTTTAACAAATGACTTTTTTCTTTCCACTCTTCATTAGAGCCCCTTGTTGCCATCCAATCTTGATTTTAGAAATTAAAGCTAACAACCAGATTGAAAGAATCCAGAGGATGACAGCATGGGGCACAGTCTCAAAGCCACAACTAACAGCATGAGGCAAAGCGAACCTCAAGCTATTCCAGCTCTTAGAGAAGGAAAGAGGGAAAAAAGCATTTGCAGGAAAACTCAATTATAAGAACCCACAGCTATAGTAAAGCACTTGTGAATGTTGACACTAAAGCTTTTTCTACTTAATGTTTTAATTAAATACCTAGAAGCCAACTACTCTCCTCAGTCAGCTTCAGAGCAGTACTTCTCTATGGATAAATGTTTACAGCAAAAGCTCTGCTGAGGGTTTCTGCAAACAATTCTTAGAGAACTGAGAAGGCTTTCAGCTGAGGCACTTGAGATCAAGAAAGCACTAGTGATTAGAAACTAGCAGTACAATAACAGGACAATTTAATCCACCCAAATGTCAGTCTCTGGTTTACAAGTTGGCAATCCCATCTTCATCTGCAGACAAAAGGGCACTGGTTAGTCATCTGTTTAATTCTCTTGCTGCAGCATGTCATTTGGATGTTGAAGGAAAATCCCTTGATTCACTCTGCCATTTCTGACAGTCTCCCTCTAGACCACATTAATAAGCTTTTTAGAGAAGTGAATGCAGAATAATCAGCAGGCAGCCTGAACTCAAAATGGAGACAGAACAGACAGCAGAAATGCCTTCTTCCCTTTGTAGTTATGGTGCATAGGTGACCCTTTCCTCACAGAACAGCAAATGATTTAAACTAAGATTGCTTTTGAAAGCCACAACGTAATTAACCATTTTATGCATGTGATGGCTGCTTAGCTTCAAAACCTAATGCTTTGTAAAGGAAAAGATTCAGCTGCATTTGAGTTAGATTTATGAAACATGCTAACAATAGAGCAGGCGGATAGAAAGGCTGCTTGGCATCCTGGAATACCTAGGGAATTTCACTCAGAAAACAAACATGTTACTCTTTAATGTAGGCTCACATCTCATTATAATATCACAAGTGGAATGAGACACACTTCGCCTTTGTAACTGTGTTGCCAGGAGGCAGGTAAGTGTTGTGCTACAGACAGTCCTGCAAAGATCTGCATGATTTTAATATATTTTGAAAGCAAATAATTTGTTAGATAATGGGGGTCTTGCTGTGGATATTTCCTGTTTTTCTCTATTAAAATTTTCTCTGCTGCTGGCTGTAAATTGAAATTGTCAATAGCTTTGTTTAACCTATTGTGCACTGGCTGTTTCAAGATGCAGCTGAAAAACAAACAGTTCCAGAGTACCCTTATTTTATTTTGGGAAGGACTTACTGGTAAAACATTACTAAACACTGAAAATGAGTAAGCAGAAGTCGTGGAGTCCCCCATGCTCTTTTTTCTTTTGCTTGCAAATGAAAGAAATAAGCACAATTTAAAATTAAGCTCAAGTTATTCAGATGCAGACAGGAAAAGTGAAAGAATGTCAAAAGGAGAAGGGAAAGAATGTAATCCTGTGTGATGTGGTAAGATGTAGGTAAGGCTCGAGGAGGATTTTTCGAGCAGAAAATTGACAAAACCTGCTATTAATTATTGTGCTGATGGTATCAGTAGCATTACCATAATCAAAAAGTGAGGCGTGAGCATAATTCACAAGGCTCTAGGTAGCTTGGGGGTTAAATCACTTATTCTCAAAGGAGAATTTAAGCAAAAACATAATTAACTATAAAAGAGAGCACAAGAGTGCTTTTATGTATACCATGTAGCCACTAATATCTCAGCAACAAATTCAAACATACTGGCTTATTTGTGTGTGAAGGGATAGATGGAAGGAGTCCTTATGTATCAACAGCAGCTACTAGGAAGGGCGACTGGATCACACTTAACCACTGGTAATAGAGAAGAATCTTGGATACCTTCCTTTGCATTATTTTATTATTAATTAAAATAAACAACAACAACAACAAAGAACAACACTGAAGACACTCTGCAGACAAATACTAGTATAAAACTCCTTCCAGAAAGAGCTTAAATCCTAAAGCAGAAAGGAATATAGGAAGGGACTGTACCAAAAAGAAAAGCGATTGATTATTTCTTTTATGAAATATCTTTTTATCTGTTTTCCCTTTAGAGGGACAAAGAGAATAGGACACAACAGTGAAGTCCCTGACAGGTAAATATCACTGTTTTACAATAGGTTCATTCTCAACAATAGCATCTTCAAGAGAAGAGGTAGAAAAGTGATGGAAAGTAAGAACAGATCACCAAGTTACCCATGTAGCTTGTGCATAAGCAGGAGGAGGACTGACTTTTTACTTAGCTAGATAGTGATAGCACAAGGAGGAATGGATTTAAACTGAGAGAGGTGGTTTAGGTTAGATGTTAGGAAGAAATTTTTCATTTAGAGAATGGTGAGGCACAGGAACTGGCTTCTCAGAGAAGCTGTCAATGTCCCATCCCTGGTGACATTCAAGGCCGGACTTGATGGGTTCCTGGGAAGCTTGATCTAGTGGTTGGCAACCCTGCCCATGGAAGAGGGGTTGGATCTAGATAATCTCCCTCCCAACCCAAGTCATTCTATGATTCTATGAAATTTGAACTGTTGAAAAGGCTCGGAGAAATTCAGTATTTACATTCTTTGCATGTTATAAAGTCAAGTTCATATTGAGAGCCAAACAATGAAAAATCAGTGGTAGTAATCATCTGAGTGGTTATATAAGAGCAATGGATGTGATAGGATATTTATGGTAAATGTCACAATTAGAATACATACAGAATTTTTTTTTTTTTTTTTGTAATCAGACAAACTAGTTCGTCCCTTTACCACTTTAAGCAAACCATATACTTCACCTGAAAATCCTTTTCCCTGTAGGGCTGCAGGAACAGTAATGAAAGAAGGCAATGAATATTGCTCTTGTTGGTAAACATAAAGTGCTTGTTAATGCCCTTATTACAAGGCTCTGTTGACTCAGAGTAATTTTCATAGATTGAACTATAAATAAATTTCTCCATTTGCAAGGAAATCTTGGAGAAAAATTTATAATATTCCTGGTGAAAAGCAGTATTGGAAGAGCAGAGGCTGAAAACTTTCCTAAGTTTATTTTGGACTGCTTGTAGTTTCAAGATTTCTGATATGTTCTAGTGAGGGAATAAATTGATACAAAAGTGTTATAAATCCCAAAAATTATGTTGTTGTTGTTTTTTTTTTTTAAAATATATACAACAATATTACTTGGTAAATAAAATATTAAAATGAAGAATCATCACTGAAGAACTTTGAATAATATCAGGCAGGTCTATGTAACAAAGTTAAATGTGAATTTGAGTAGAGAAGAAAGTAATTTATGCTTCTAATCTGCTGAAAGGAGTTTTAGGAATGATCATTTTTGTATCAAAAGTTGGCAGCTGCTGTGGCCTATGTTTCAAAGTAAAAATGTTTTATACTCCTTGAAATTCAGCTATGACCTTCTGAATGTTTATAAATCACTTTTGCTACCTGTTTCAAAACTAATGCCTGTAAAATGACTCTGATTAGTCAGTCTCCAAATTGTCTTGGAAATTCTGTACTTCTTCAGTAATAACAGGACTCCCATCCGTCTGTACGTAAAAGCATCACATTCCTAAGATTGAAAAGAACTTAGTTGGAATTTGCTGGTTTGGATTCAAAATGGCGAACAGCAGAAGAAGCAGCTGTGCACTGTACCATCATAGAATCTTCATGTATACAGAAGCTGACAACAAACAGATGGTGGAAAGTGGTTAATTAATTTGTTGACAAAAATCAAGTGAAATACTTTTGATTTGTACAAACAAGGTGAAAACTAGTAAAACTACAAGAGAAATGACATCTAGACAAGAAAGCCCTTCAGTGAGCCTTAGGCTGGTAGTGACATCTAGAAGAAAACATCCTGCATTTGTTGCAGTAACATGCTGCTTTTAGAGCATCACTGGGGGACAGTTTAGAGTGGTCTAGGACAACTGGTAAAGGAGTAGCATTTGAGGTCAAAACCACACTATCCTTCATGGGATATTACTGAATTATTTTGAGATGAATGTTACATTTCAAGCTCAAGGTAAGTGTTAGTTTTCCTTGGGCTGTTACTAATATCATAGTGGTCACTGGACCTGACCCCTTTCCATAGTTATGATATCGTTGCATTTTGAAGTCTCTACAGTCAGTTGCATACAGAAGTTTAGAATCATAAAAATCACTGAGACAACTGCAAAATCAAATTTGCTTTAGAGGCATAAACCTCTAGTTAAATTAAATTTTTCCCACTTACCAATAATGTAAAAGACAGTACTGAAAGACTGGAGTATTGCATGACTCAAGAGCCATTTTTTACTTCAGGAAACTAAACCAGCAATGCATAAAAATTGGGTCTCTTTCTGCTTTCTTTGTTGCAACCATGTTTAAATTAAAAGCCATAAATACTGTTCCTGAAATAAAACTCCTCTCCCCTAAAAAAAGCTTTTAAGTCTTTGTTTAGTCTAATATCTTCATACAGACATGTGGCTATTTGAAAGCAGCTGCAAATGCCTGTGAAATGAAAAACCTCTGTCGTATGTATGAAGAATATAAACTGTGCCAATCCACTTGCTAAGCACTTAAAGCCATCCTTCTCTACTCTTTTCCTCATTATTTTAATTAAATATACTCAAATTAACATTGACACAGTGTGTGAAAAAATGAATTCATTGATATTTCTTGCACATCATCCTGCTTGAGCAGGATGGTTAGCTGCTGTCCAGCCAATGATAGTCACAATCTCCAGAGCAACAGTGACTCCGGTTGGATTGAATGAAAGTTCCTGAAGCATTTTTCGCTGGATCCTTACACCCAAATGACTCATGGTCCTATATGATCAATTCCACATTTGCAAGAACAATATCCACTGAATAATTGCAAGCATGTTTTCCATGTATAATTTCATCAGTTCTACCGCTGAAACTGTCTGGAAGAGTTTCTGTAATGATCAAGGTCTCCATTCAGGATATTAATACATTTAAACATGCAAATAGGCACTATCTAATAGTGTCTGTGTACTATGTACAACCTGTCTATCCCTTCTGAAGAGGCTGTATCCTTTAATCACAACATGCCAGTTGTGAGATTTGTCCCATCACATTTCCGTGATAGCAAGCAGATCATAATTATCCAAGCACATCATGGTTTTCAACTCCTCCTGCTTATTTGTCATGTTATGTGTATTAGCGTAAAGGCTTTGATGTAGGACTTTGAACTGATTGTTTTACCTAGACAGCTTACACAAACATTACTTTATCTTCCTACATGATACCTTCTATGCTCTTCCGTACTAGTAGATGAATAAAGCTGGTATATATGCTGAAGTCCTAATGCTCTGCTTTAGATATAGTAAAACAAAATCAGACATCCCTTGCTATCCTATTCTGAGGACCATTCTGAAAATAATGCCTCTTATTTTATTATGTTGGCCCACAACTTCAGCCACAGATACTGGTGCCACAGCAGTCACATTCAAATCTTCCCACCAGTATCCCATTACATCTTGTTTCCATACAACAGATGGCAGCAGAAGAGCAGTCTGACAAAATGGCATCTGTCATGGAAGTGTATATGAAGCAAAAGTGTGTTGTGAGCATAGGTGCATGAGGAAAAAATGGCACTTACTGACATTCACTGATATTTACTGAACATTTATGGAGACCATAAAGTGGATGTAAGGACAGTGAAGTGGTGAGTGGTACATTTCAGCAATGCTGCTCTCATAGCAGCTGTGAAACAGTGGGTCACCTCCACTGGTGAATATTTTTACATCTGCATCATGCGGACTGTTGTTTTCCACTGTCTAAAATGCACAGCTAACAGTGATGGCTGTTGAAAATGAGTGTTTTGAGAACAAGTGTTTTGTAGTTGAGATTTCCTCTATCAAATAGTGTTATTGTGCCCTTTGTTGCAGTTTCTATGGAAATTAATAGGAAGTACTACTTTCAGAGCTATCTACTTACATCGATTTTAGATGTAACTCTTTTGAATTGCGAGTCTACTTGTTTGAGACTGCCCTATCACTCAAGTAAAAATAAAATACTTGCCTGAGCAAAACAAATTGGGTTTGGTCTGTGGTTTCTGAAGCATCATACAGAGGGAAATCTTATTGTACTTTTATTTATTTATTTATTTATTTATTTTAAATTAATGACTTAACACCTATGAGTCTTGATCAGAACTCTTCAATCTCCAGCTGAATGAAATTATTGTTCCTTGCTTAGAATAACCTGTTGCTTAAGACAAAGCACAGGCTGGCCTCCCTCTTTTTGTTATTAACTTCATTTTGTATTAATCAAGCAGGGCAGCTTCTTCTGATAGTATAAAGTAGAGGGATATAGTCATTTTTTTCAATTGTATTGCTGTTATGTTTTGACATATTTCAAATACAAATAACACTAAACATATTATAAATTAATATTATTTGGTTTTATTGGAACCATTTCCAAGTATAGAAACATAAGTAATGAAATTACCTTAATTCTAATGCAGACCAATAAAACAGAAAGTAATCCTATTGTGAATTACATACAGTGTTTTAGGATGAGCAAAAATTACTAATTTTGGAAGACTGTATTATATTTTTTGAGCTGATCTCCGCATTTACTTATTTGATGTAAAAGATGCAGTTTCAAAATAGTGTTATGAAACTTTTAGTCATTTTCTCTTGCGCTTGCATGTCTCTAATTGACTAACTACCTTAACCTCACCTTTTAAATGTGGGAAGACTACTGACGAAACAACGATTTTCCCAAAATCTAAACTGAGAGGAAGATGACTCCCCGTGTCCCCTTTCCCAACACATGTACAACCTGTATTTCCAGGTGATTTACATACTAAGTAGTCTTTCATGCTTTACATTAAATGAGTGTCCTATTGTTGCAAGAAGAAGGCACCAAAGTACTTGATTTTCTGTGAGAATATACAGCACTACAAAATAAGCAAACAAAAAAAACAGTGTGTTTTGCCAATAAACAGATAAATCCTGGACTAGAGGCACAAGTGTGCCTATTGGAATTTGAAACTTTACACAGAAAATTCACATCCTGCCAAGGTGAAGTTGAAACAGTTTAGCCTTCAGAAGTTCACATGACTGTCTCCAAATTCCTCTTCAATTTCCAAGATGAACAAGAAGAACTAACTTCACAAGTACATTACATATTTCCCATGCATGTAAATAATGCCAAATAAATAACTAAGCAAAATATGTGAAATATTTTGTTACAGTATTACTTTTTTCCTCTCCCCCCTGACCCCTAAATGCAAGTTTAACAAATTACATACTATGTGCACATTCATTTGATAAACAGAATTTTAAGAAAAGGTAATGAAGAAGGAACACTTAGATTTGGAGAAAAGTTGTAGCTGGAAAAACACACAAAACTTGCAGACAAACCAGCAATCTTTCAGGTGTGAGCAATAAATACTATTACTTCAGTAGTAAAATAAGCATTTAAAATTAGAGATCAATAAACAGTAACCTATACTTTTCAAAGAAAAACATGGATGGGATTATCAGAAACATTATTCTTTCATAGTATATATAGAAATGAGTGCAATTCATGGCAATATTAGAATGCTTCTGCTGTGGTTTCTATCAAATTGTGAGATCAATTAATCAAGAATGAATGCATATGAGCACCTCTGAGCTGCCTGGGCTTTGGAAAAGGTGAACTGCAAAGGCATGGGCTGTTCTGAGTTGACAATATTTCAGTGCTTGCTTATATGACTTTAAAGATCAAACAGAATTGCAAAAATAGGGAAGAAACAAAAGTTGACATAAAGCTTGCTTGGCAGGACAGATTGGAAAATGCTCAAAATGACTATTAATATTAAATATTGCTCTTATTTATTTTGTTCTTGGAAGATTTTTATTTATACCATTCCAGCAGGAGAAATGAAATGCATCAAGTGTGGAACCTAAACTTTGTTGATGCTGTACATCCTTCATATCTGCAATAAAAAAAAATAAAACTAAAATGGAATATCCCTATCTTCTGAATTATATAAGGATAGAAATTCTACTTATTGCAACTAAGGTCTATGTTTTCACAGTGTATATTAAAAGATCATAAAAAGCTGTTAATGATGCTCAAGTTTTCTTTCGTTGCTTGAAAGTAGATATGAAAGGAATATGAATACGAATTTTTAAAGTGAAAAATTCTTTTTCCAGTTTAGAGCTAACACTACATGGAATGAGTATCCATTTACATGATGAATGAAGATGAAATGAATATGAACAGATCTGTTTCTATTTATCTATAGTATAGTATGAGGCAGCTAGAGAGATGTTTAAGCAGATGACTGTTAATACAGGAGTAAATGCTTAATTTTCTTAACTACAGTATTTTATTGTGATCCTTCAAGGGTGTGCAATAACACAGCAATAAGTGTGCATGCAGTTAGAATAAACTAAGCTATATCAAGCAGGTGCACAGAGGGGCACATTGTTATATTCATTATCTGAAATGAAAAGGTATAGACATTCTAACCCAGCAAATATTAGCATAAGAATATGTTATAAATCCCACAATTCTTTTTAATTGCTCAGATCTTATACGAAGACCCAAATTGAAATTGATGGAACTATTCTGTTCCTACGGTGTATTTCTGAGAGCACAGACAAACAAATGTCCAAAGGAGGAAGAACTGATGAAGAGAGAATTTCCAGTCAGATATTAAATTTTTAGGATAACCTATACATTCAAAACATTCAATTTCATGATAGAAGAAAGATATCATACCAGCCAAAGAGAAGTGTCATTTGCAGACAGGAGAGACGTTGATACATTTTTTTCAATCAAATTATCTTTACTTAAAGAAGAGATCTGTGCATATTCTTTCAAATTACATTAAAATCTTAAATAAAGCACAGACTATAGCCTGTGTTACCAAATTTTCAAGCAGAAAATATACCTCCAAATACACATTCAGGGCTGTTGACTACAAATAGATACTGTGTTTAATATTGAAGAGCCAGACTAAATTTTAATTTTGATGTTTGCATGCATGTTTTTGGGTTTTATATATATGTCACCAGGAATTACAGTCACTGGCAGAATGAGAGTTTTAGGTATCGTTGATAAACTTCCTAGCCACTGAGAAGAGAGAAAAATAGCTCATCTTCCTGAGTTCTCTATCCCACAGTGGAATGGTAACAACAGGGTATCATAACAGTAGCACATATGTTTAGCTCTTGATTACTTTTGGAATAAAATGTTTGTAATTTTTTAATTAAGTGCTCTATATTATTAAGATAAGTACTTCAATAAGAAACACAAAAGCTGAATCTTCATATTTTGCTTTATATCCACTACTTGTATGGTTACTCATACAGTCTTACTGTTTACTCTGACAAAACAAAGTGTGAATAAATGGAGTGCAAAAGAAGAACATTTTATCTAGACTTCTCTCGGTAGATACAATAACAAATAGGAATTTTCAAGGAAATGAAGAAAAAGCCCACAAGCACAACACAGTTACTTCGGAATTCAGGTGCCATAGAATACCAAGCTGCAAATGCACTAAGCTAGTGTGTTTCTACCTCTTGCTTGCTTAAGAGAGACATATTCTTCATGGTGGAATAATACTGTCATCATTTAAGAGGAAGACAAAAAGTTAACATTAGAGAAAAAAGTAAACAGTGCAATAACTTCATAGTATCTGGCAGTACTAGGAAGATGGGTTGCAAGGAAAGACTATGATAAGGAAGGAGACTTTTTGATCAAACCATAAAGGCAATAGTAGGTCTGGCACTAGGTGTACTCTCATCACCCATCAAAACACTGGTGTATGATCAATACTGTTTTGGCTCAAACTAGGACAATAATCCCTGAGAGACTCTGTACTTCTCCCCTCCACTGACAGTCACCCAGGAGCAAATGTAAATTTGAAGTATACTAAATCCTGAATCTCTGTATTTCCCATCTGCCCCAAGCTTGTTATCCATTTACTAGTTTCTCATCCTTACTCTTTAAATAGAGTTGTCTTGGGGAACCTACCATCTGCCTGATGTAAACTGCCCTGTTAATTCTCACCTGGCTACAGCTGCAAAGCAGATGAGAACAAGGAGAGGGAGTTAATGAATGAGTTTTGGTAACAATCTCAGTAGGGTTCCTCTTTCAATTCAGGACACGTTGGTAGTTAGTATGACAACAAGCTGTTACCACCTAATGATTTCAGTTCCTTCAGTAAAATAATGCCCGTGATCTCAGTATGCTTTAGACTGGACAAATTAAAATACATTTCTGTTTCATAAACCCTCTCCTATGTTGCAAAATTCCATGAAAAAAAAATAAAATAAAATAACAGAATAAGGCTTCAGTGTAGAAAAAGCTAATTCTAATGGAAAAGCCTATTAATTTCCTGTCTACATACTAAGGCTAAAACTGAAGGGATAAGCAAACCCTCTTTTATTTATATAACCTATAGCTTCTTGAAAATGATCTTGTTTAAAAAAATAGAGAAAAGATATTTGCATCAACATTACTGTGAATTCGTTTTTTACACATTTTCTTGCTGTTAAGTATAATACAAAATCTGGGATAATGACATACATGTGGCATAGGGAAATGGCAAAAGAATTAGTTTGAACAAATGGATGTCATTACAAGAATTTGAATGGCTAATGAAGAATCAAGGTAAAGAAAATACTTGAAGTATGAAGTATGCAAAAGGTGAAGCAATTCACAATGGATGAAGATGTAGAACCCCATGTAAGGAGCAATTGGAGAAACTATTGCTGTTTTCCTCTAGAATGAAAACAGGAGTATAACAGATAAAATTGCGTACATTATATCTATATCAGGGTCTGTTACTTTTGAGCTTTTCTTTGCATACTTTTATTTGGGTAGCAAGTGCTACCCAAGAAGTTCTACTCTATTATACACCTTGTTTGGAAGTTTGGGATGCTTCTGCCACCCCCTTCTAAGATCAGTTATCTCAGTAAGAGCTTCCGGAAAACTATGCTATCTAGGCATTCTTGCTTGAGTGAATAAATCTTTGTGAAAATTGATAATTCTGAATAGGACATTTCTGTTTTAAGGCTGGAATGTCCCTGTTTTCTACCAGAGATAAGCCTGCTAAGGCAGGAGTACTATATTGCCATTCATTATCTAGTCTCATTACATTCTGAAAATAAATATTTTTATGAAGGGAGAACTTTCTCTCTGTTTCACATACAGAGAGGGTTTCTTAAATCAATCTTCTTTTCCCTGCTGATTAAACTGAACAATAAACTCCTAATTATGAGTATCTGAAAGTTCTTTTTTTTTGATGTTGTTTCTGGAATTTATTCACTGGAGATGATATGGTAGTGAGGGTGCTTCTGAGTCATCCCCAGTGCCCAAGCTGTTACTCAGAATTTAAAAAATGTACAGAAAAGAACTAGTTAGATTTGGAACCTACCTTTACAACACTGTTACCCCTGAGATGAACTCAATTAATTAAAAAAGGTATTTCTCGGGAAGTGTCTTAAAAGGTTGTTTGAACTTAAAGCTCAGGCTGTGTTGGTATTCAGACCATACCTATTCTCTACATTATTTGGGGCCATGCTTTGAAGTTTTCCCTTTCTCCTGGGTATTCTAGCTGATATAGTTCATTGTGAAATGAAAGTTGAAAAAAAATACTGTATTATCATATTACTTGTGTCAGGCTTTAAAAGTTACAGGAATATTAAAAAGAAATTTTCTCTTATTAGAGATGAATACAGTTGTAGATAAAATGACAGTTGTTTTATTTAACTTACGATTTCTTTTATCTTGTCTTAAAATACTAGTATTTCAGATTGTATTTGTGGAAAATCTATCTTTCATTTTTCAATATGTGTCCACTATTCAAAAGCAGCAGAATTGACTATTAGAAGAAAAGGGTATGTAATCAGATTTGCCATTTCTCTTTTCCATACCTACTCTGTCAAGTTTCATACACGTGCACGAGCAGAGTTATGCATTTAATTGCTGTGTGGCAGAATATATTGATTTCTTCAGAGTTAAAAGATATCTGCGTTATGACTCTGCCCTTACCAATCCCATCAACTTTAGAAGATATGTTTCAATGACACCTGGGAGAAAGCCCAGCTTCTTAGATCAGACTGTCCTGAGTACACTACTTTTCATACTCTTGACTGTTCAGACTCTAGCTGGCCCTTATCACAATTCAAAGTTTTTATGATCATAAAGTTCACTGCAGTCTTACAAAGTAGTGATATTTTAAACAATCTGGTTTTACTTAAAAGAAAATTTGAATATACAGTAGATTTGAAATTCATTTTAAAATATGATGATTTTGATGAGGAACAATTTCTATATATAGATGGTGATAATGTTCCCCCTCCCCCTCCCCAGAATATCAAAGCAGTCTTTCTCAGCTTAAAAAAACACATGTGCAGTAGTTTGAGTTGTTTACTATTTTGCTCCATGAGGGTCTTCCAGAGAACCACCATTTTCTCTGATCTTCTACTTCACTGAAAACTTGGGTGGGGATGTAATGAAGACAACTCCTTTCCACTGAGTGCACAATCTTTCTCAAACTTTCGTACTCATCAGGGTCCAGCCAGATCTTACTCTTCAGGTCAGTGGGCTGAGAGCAGTAAATTCAGCCTTCCTTCTTTTTCAGTCTGCACTAGGAACAATCCCAACTGCTTTCTCCAGAAGCAAATGTGCTAGCTACTCACAAAACTCATGCTGTCACTTTGTCATAACAATGCTGCCATGTGGGAAAGGCTTTCTAAAAGCACTGCTGGACAAAAAGCGTGTAATAGAAATGCCTGTAGAAAAGACTAGAAGGCCAAAGAAAACAGTCATTAATTCAGCTCCTAAGGATTTTCTCAATGATAGAGGTTCTGTGGTCAGTGAAAGACTGTGCACGGCAGGCAGGTGACAGTGGTAGAAAAGAGTACTCCAGATCTTCCTCCAAGATGACAGTTTTTATTATGTCATTGTCCTAGGAATGTCCTTAAAGAACAAGTAGTTCTTTGTAACAATTATCTAATCTGCAGTGCAAATTAAGATTTGGATAGGATGCAATGTAATTCATATCTTTTTTGCTATTTCAACATCTGCCACAATATCTGTGTCCCTGAGAAATATTTTTTGTAGGAAAAAGTGACCTGAGGTTCTGTTTAAGCATCTATTAAAATCCTTATGTCTCATCTTCAAGTGCATTCACTGTGTTTTGAGGGAGTTACTTACATTGCTTCTGACATACTTGTTATTACATTATAAGGCCATTTATATTTTATTATTGTGTGCCATTGTGAAATATGTTACACCAGAGTGAAACAAGGTTAGAGAAATCATTAATATTTCCTGGATTCCAGTCTGAAATTCAAAAGTATCAACAATGTTTCTTTGGTTTAAAGGTTTCAATTCTACAACCTTTTAGAAACTTCATGCTGAAAACATCTGTATATGCTGTTCTCTATAATCTATACTGAAAAATTTGATACAATACTAAAATAATGTGTATACACATGTATACACATATAAAGTGATGCTCTGTAAAACCAGAATTATGAAAAATAGAATAATATTGCACATAATGACTCTGCAATTAGTATCATGTTTGTGAGGTAGAGATGTAAAGAGAAATTGAATATGTAGGTGTTGCTGTGTCTACACTAATACAGTCAGTCTTTATGTTTCTCTGAGACCTTGCTTCATAAATCTTCCTAGTTCAATCTCTTGGCTATTCAACCTGACATCTCTTCTAAATTTTTAAGGATGAGGTGAGTCCTGCTTCTATTTTCCACTGTTTCTGTCCACTTGGGTCTCTTTCATGTTTCATGGTCATTCTTCTTCCAAGTGAAAACAGATTTGAAAACATAAAGTCTATAGACTGGCTCCTTAGACTACTACTGAGGTGATCCTAAGACTCAGCATATGCTTTAGAAATTAGATTTACAGTCTGAAAAGGTAGAGAGAAGGTTATGATAGTGGCAAAGAGAAGTGCAGGAGGATTTACTTTTGTGAAGAACTTTGAAGGCATCAAGAAGATTGTGTGTGACATTAAGGGAAATGCATAAAAGAATGGAGAAATTCAATGCAGAGTATAATATTATAAGATCATCTCATCAAATACATTTTTGTGGTCTGCAGTCTAACACTCAGGAACATACAGAAACCACAGGATATGCAGTACCATAACTGCAGCAGAAGGATACTAGAGCACAGACAAAAATTGGCCTGTAGTAAGAAAACACAGGAGTACATTTATCTGTAAATAATGAAGGGAATAGACAGACACACTCAGACAAATGGGAGATTATGGAAAGGACATCTGTTTGTATGACAAAGTAGCAATACTTAGATTATGCTTTAATTTATGTTTGAGGCTTAATTAAATTCATTAGAAATATCAGAATTTTAAAATATTATGGAAGAAGTGACAAGATTTATACACTATGTATGCTAACCGAGCAAGAAAAGAAAAGGAAGCAGATGATTTTGATGTTATAGAAGCCAGAAACAAGTGTATACTGTTAAGCATAGCAGAGTTTCTCCGGAGAGACTTGTAAACTCCTTTAATTCATCCAAATTAAACAGAAAGCTTTCAGTAAGACTGAACAGGGACTTTCTTCTGTGTGACTCTTTTCTTAGAGCTGTATTTATCATAAAGAGAGAGCTGTACTCAGGCAGAAATGTAGACACTAAGTCTGACATGCAAAAACAACTATGGAACCAAAATATTTTCATGCAATTGCATATTTATTATTGAATAATAAATGTTACTAATTCACATGGAAGACTTGATAGAGTTTAAAATAAACCTTTGCAAAAGTATTCTGCATTGTGCACACCTTAATATTTTCTACATATTTTCATCTAGTAGTTTGTGCAACCATATTATTTCTTTCCACTGTGTTGTATATAAATGTGAATTACACTTTAAGTCGTAACTTGTAATTGTGCTTTCCAATGTGTTTAGTGAAAAGCAACAAAACAGGGAAAAACCAATAATGACAGCTAAAGTATGTCTTTAAAGATAAAGCTTGTACTGTGCCTTCATGAAGCAACATCACATGATGTTTCTTTCCCAGTTAACTATGTGATGAAGAAATTTATTTTAGAAGATGTGATATTTCTTCTCCTGGGTACTTAACACATCTTCCTATTCTCCCTTGCTGTTGACAGGTATCTTCACAGGACCCTTTCCTTCCCCAATAGAATACAGGCTATTATTTGTGAAGCTAGTATGAGGACAGAGATTTTCTTCATTCTTTGCTTGCCTAAACAGATATATCACAAGCTAGTAAGAAAAGTCAATCTAGAGCTGATAGGCATCTCGTAAATAAACTTTATAAAAGGAATTTCCAGGTAAAACTCATGTTCTTTACACAGTCGGGATGTTCTTTATTTTTTTTCTTTACTCTCTTTCTAAATAAATATAAGGTCATTATCAGATTATTTTTGCTGGCTTGAACAACTAATACTGACTTGTAATGAATTGGAACATTTCTAAGATGCACTCAGTTCCAAAAAAGAGAATGCTGATGTCTGAATGGTCCTTTTGATGAAATTATTCAATCTTCTATCCTCTAAACATTTCACTTTGGCTTTAAATACTTTTCTACGAATTGTGAAATATGTTAATTCACTATTTTCCTATTGTCTGCCGAAACTGCTTTACTTCTTGATTTCCTTTAATCTCAGGCAAAGCCAATAAGTTATTAGACAGATACATTTTAGGGTGAGTTCTTATTGTCTTTAAAGTACCTAAATGTTGCAATTGCCTAATAATCAAATACTATAAACTTTAAAATTTCACTGTTAAATGTAAAATAGCCCAAATACTGTTGATATGGAAATACATTTCAGATCTTTAATTAATGCAAAACATTGTTTAAAATTACATAATACAGTGACAATACAAAGAGGTTTCTTGATTGTTTTAAACCCAATGAAGATTAAAATAAAAATTTAAATCGCTTTTCTTCTTTTCCAAACATTTTCCTTATCTGCTTTGACAAGAAGAAGAATTCAAAAAAGAAATACAAGTTTGCTGTTACAATACATATTATGCAGTGACCCTGAGAATTGGAAAGACTCATGGAGAAACATCGGCCTCTGAAAATGAGTGCTGAGGTTTAATGCCTATCAAACATTTGAATGAATTCACCAAAAAGATTAAAGAATGTGAAAAAAACTTAGATTAAATACATGCACCATCACCTATTTTCAGATGCAATCAGTCATTTTGAAGCCTCTTTGACAGTTACCTATTTACGCTTCTGTCTATAGCTATGCTAAAACATAGATGTCTTTATGGACATGGTCAGAAAATGTTGACTTGGCCTTCAGTGAATGTTGTCCTCCTGGTTAATTATTCAAATGAAATGTCTGAAGTTGTTGCAGCTTTTCTACCACTAAAATATGAGATTTTCTATTCTCAGACACAGACATAAGAGACACATTTTCTATTTTTCAAACACACCCTGAGGCTTTGAGCATGTGTATCAGTCATAGTTATAGTGCAAAAGGGTGGATCTGACTGATCGTGATTGAGTAAAATGCCAGCATAACTGAGTAAGATTGAAGATGACTACGCTTGAATTGGCATTAGTATTAATGAACAGGACAGCAGATATCATGACATGAGTAAGTGGTCACAGCCCGGGAGTGTGGAAGTGAAAATTAGCTCACATGACTTACTATAACTCTGCATGGGTGTATGTGTGACATATGAGTGATTACTGGAAGTCAGTATTGGTGGGTGGGAATAGCAATGTCACTTTATATAAATGAGTATCCCTGACAAGGGGCAATTTAGTTTCTGCCTAAAGATTTCCTGTTGGTAGAGAATAACCTACCATCTACTAGTGACAGAATATCCACCCTCTTCAGGCAATTACTACTTTCCATCAGGATGTTGTATTCCTTGATATTCCTGACACTACATATACATATCGCTCTGATTAAGGTTATCTCTGAGGATTTTATTAGAAAGAGATATTGTATATATATGTATGTTTATGGTCTTTCGAAAAGCAATGAATGTGAATATAGAAGAATTTAAATTTTGATACAATATAAGCTTGGTATCAGGGTTGTAGAGACTATTTAATCCAGCAGAAAATATAGATCTGAAGCCTGGGTGATTGTGAGAGTACATTATCCCTTTCAAAACTGAAACTGAATGGAAGTCCAGAATAATATTTTGCTTCCAACTTGTGCCCAGGAAATCCACTGACAGTCATGCTGGATGAAGCATAAAATAAAATCCAGAGATTAAACAGTTTCTGTGGAACCTCTGGCATCCAAAATACCTGATATGGACATAGGATGGGAATGCATGCTGTGACAGTATGCTCCCCTCAGCCCCTGGCATCCTCCTTTGGCCTGGCCATTATGCCCTTACTCAGGACTGATAACACTATCTTGCCAAATACTTTAAGTCAGTCATCTTATTCTATAAATAGTAAACATCCCCAAAGCCCCTTTAGCTCTAATCCCAACAACAAGACTGCATGTGACCTCTCCAGTTCTGTCTAAATATTGTGAAGCTTTGACTATACTCTTGGAGTGGATTTATGTAGAATATATACCAAAGCTGACTTACTGAAGGGTCCACCTCTTGAGAGAGGGTAAACCTCCAGAGCAGAATGTGGTGGATAATCCATCCCATGATAGTTGTGTAAGAAACCACAAAACCTCTAAACCTTAGATTGTTAGCAAACATCGGGGGACACTATTATGCTGGTGCTAAGAAAGCAACACTGTGTGGAGCAGGATGGAAGTCCGCTGTCCAAACCCCATGATTATCCTGCAGGGATGGGCACTTAACCATACTATTGGAACTCACAGACGATCTTGTTTTCCTGAAGGAGCTCGAGCCAGCAGCTTTCTACCTTCTGGTTAAAAGCATATTCTCTGAGGGAACTTCACAAAACAAAGGCATACTGACAAGACATATTGACAAGAGTCACTCAAGATCCACATCAAAGGAAGAAAATAGTGCATAATCTAAGACAATTTATACCAAATATAGCTGGCTAAAGATAGTTTCTGGAAAGATGAATAAAAAAGTAGAGGTAGCCACAAACGCAGAGAGCTGTTATCTCTCGCTTTACAATCTGTATAATGAAGAGACATCGGCAGACTACCATAAGACATCATATAACTACATTTCTTTCTTATCAGTTATCAAAAATTGTATGCTCAGCAGAAGGAAACTAATGGAATATGTATTTTTTTAACACCTGAAGGGAAATAAGCATCACATTGAATTCATGAAAATTGAAAAAGTAATCTTTTTACAAAAGAGAAAATGTATTTATGTGACTTTATTCCCCTTAGGTGATGTACCCACTAATTTAATGGTAATTTTTGTCAGTCATTTTAATAAGTGCCCATGTTAGTAAGGCTCCATATATGTCATGAACACTATCATGCAGGAAGATGACAGATTTTATGGATCTGTCATGGCAAAATGGCAAATTTCACAGCTTGTCATGGATTAATGGAGATTCTTAGAAAAACATAAAGTCATTTATATTGATAAAAAACTGATTCTGAAAGATTCAACTTATCTTTTTCAGGAATAGAAATCTTAAAGATATGTGACAGACTGTCAATGATATTCCGAAAGATTATGCTAAACTGGGGAAAGACAGAAAATAAAGCAGCAAACGATGATTATGACAGAGGGCTGTCAGAAAGAAAACAAAAAATAACACATAAGAATGGCACCACTTCCAATCAGATTCAACCTCACAGTTCACAAATGATCATGCCATTAAGATATGGACATTTGGCCCTCGCAAACATAGAGTTTCTTTTGAAAATGCTTTAAAATCAAAAGTACAGAAAATAGTACAGGTTATAGGAAAACCTAAAAGTAGGGGAGAATTAGAGAGTAATTATATGGTTTTGGGGGCAAAATGGTTGAGCTAGTATTTCATTTGTTCTTTTATTCACTTTGTCCTCATTACCCCACTGGTAAGTGGATGTCATGGTTTTATGATTTCTGTTATTGGTATTCCACATCATAACACCATGTAGTGCACTGGGAGTTAGAGTTAATGCTCCAGTTTAGTAGACTGTTGATATTTCCAGATACATCTCTCAGACAAAGAACTCTAGGTCCCAGAAGACTTCACTGTTCCATTTACGTTTTTTGGTTGGAGAGAAAATTTTGTTTGGGAGTCGCAAGACTGTCTCTCTTCTTTCTGCTTGTCTCCGCATCGTACACTCCCTAGCTGTGTCACCTTTTGACTAGAGTAAGGCCTTCAGTTTTTTGACACTCTCTTTCTCATTTTATTTGATTTATCAGCTTCAATTCAAATTACATTGTATTATATTGTGTAATCTCACATTCTGATATCATATTCAGTAAATTAGTTTTCTCCCTTAGGTCAGTGCTGCTGTTAAGGCCCATCTCCCTATCTTTTCTCTATTCCCCTCCCCCCTTTCCTTGGCATGGGTTTGTGCATCCCTCCACCCCATTAATCATGGAGTTAAGCTGGACTGGGCAAGAACCTTGGCAGTGAAATAGAGTGGAAGGGCATTCAGGGAAATATGCAGATCTTTGAAGACCTGCAGGTGCAAGAGCAGAAGCTGCAGATGCCAGAGAAAACAAGTAGCTGTAGCAGTCTGGCTAAACAGGAAACTCATTACTGAGTTCTAATGGAGAAAGGTAGTTTACAGGAGGTGGAACCAGGAATGGATTAGATTGCGGAGGCCATACTGCTACATTAGTAGCAAATGGATGAACAAGGTGGATGAGAATTCTGTTGAGTTATTCCAAACAGAATATAAGAAAGCAAAACAAAACAAACATTATTTCTGTTGTGAGAACAGTACTGCAGGAGAACAAGTTACCCAGAAAGGAAATGCATCCTCAATTCTTAGATATTTTCAAGATACTGAAAAGCTCTGAGCAACCTGGTCTAGAGCCATGAAGATCTGCCCATACAAATCTCTTTTCAAGTATCTAGGGAAACACACGAGGTTTGAATTTTGCTGAATTGGTCAGCGTTCTGCACTACTTTATCTGCACCAAAATGTAAATTGTCCCCATCAAGTTTCATAGATAGAATCTCAAGAACATCAGTACCAGTATGTTCACATGACCACAATCAAGTCAACAAGGTTTAATAAACTACTGCTTCATTGAGCCATAGAAATGATATTTCTTCACCTAGCTTATTGAAAGTACATCAAATTACATTGTTTGACATGTGGCACCACATGCTAATACACATTATTTATTGATTCAGTTGACTCTACTTGTGTCATAGAGGAAGAACAAACTCAGCAGTAGCTTTAAGAGTAAGAAGTTAGAATTGACCAACTTAGGTAAAGTGAATGATACAGAATTGTATCTACAGTCAGCTAAAATGGCACAAGTGCCCAGTAATGTTATGCTGCTGTAACACAACTGTTTGTCACTGTGCAAAAATAGTTGCTTCTCAATGTGTGGAGCTATGATTTTTCTCAGGGTTATGTTTTTATCAGATTATCTGCATTTTGTGGAGGAGATTTTCATAACACTTGGAGGCGTTGTGTGTGTACATGCATACATTTTTATATAAACTTCTATATCTAAAAAAGATGTGAGCTTAGTGCTCTAGTTTCAATTGAGATGGAGTTAATTTTCTTCATTGTATCTGATATGATGCTACATTTTGGCTTTAGGAGAAAAACAATGTTGATAACATACCAGTATTTTAGTTGCTGCTCAGTAATGCTGTACAGAGCCAAGGACATTTCAGTTTTTCAGCTTCTTTTGTTGTCCTGCCAGCAAAGGGTCTGGAGGAGCACAAGGATCTGGGAGGGAGCAGAACCAGGACAGCTGACCTAAACTCACAAGGGATATTCCATACTACGAGATATCATGTAGAAAAACTATAAAACTGAAGGGAATTGTCTGGGGTGCGGCTGCTGCTTGGGGACTGGCTGGGCATCAGGCTGTGGTGAGCAGTTGTGTTGTACACCACCTTGTATCTATCTATCTATCTATCTATCTATCTATCTATCTATCTATCTATCTACATATGTATATGTATATGTATATGTATATGTATATGTATATGTATATGTATATGTATATGTATATGTATATGTATATAATATATATACATATATGTTTATCCTTACAATCATTTCTCTCTCCTTTTCTGTCTTAGTAAATAGTTTTTATCTCAACCTATGAGTTCAACATTTCCCTTCCCTTCCCTTCCCTTCCCTTCCCTTCCCTTCCCTTCCCTTCCCTTCCCTTCCCTTCCCTTCCCTTCCCTTCCCTTCCCTTCCCTTCCCTTCCCTTCCCTTCCCTTCCCTTCCCTTCCCTTCCCTTCCCTTCCCTTCCCTTCCCTTCCCTTCCCTTCCCTTCCCTTCCCTTCCCTTCCCTTCTTTTCTCCTCCTCTCCTCTCCTCTCCTCTCCTCTCCTCTCCTCTCCTCTCCTCTCCTCTCCTCTCCTCTCCTCTCCTCTCCTCTCCTCTCCTCTCCTCTCCTCTCCTCTCCTCTCCTCTCCTCTCCTCTCCTCTCCTCTCCTCTCCTCTCCTCTCCTCTCCTCTCCTCTCCTTTTCTCTTCTTTTCTCTTCTCTTTTCCCCCCTGATTCTCTCTCCCTTTCCACTGAGGAGAGGGGCAGAGAGAGAGCGGAAGTTTGTATGGTGTTCAGCTACTTCCTCGGTTAAACCACAGTAATACTTAAATTTGAACTTCTATTTCTATAGCAAGAAATAGATTCCACACTATTTCCCAGAGTGGTACTTATGATATAAATAGCTATAATATTTAAATTCACCTGTGAGGAAAAGTAAGAATAGGCCTCAGACCCAAACGTAACTTTGAAGAGTGAAATCATAAAAGTAATGAACCTAGTTTTAGTGAAGAACAGACGACTATCTCTCATTCAAAATCAAATTACTGTCTCCAAAATCTATTCATTGTGCCATTTTCAGTTCTCATTATGATTATTCTCAGTAGAATTGGGTACTAAAACTCGAACTCTTCATATGTTTTATAAATCACACTTGTAGACTTGAGTATTTTGACCTTTTTAATATTCCTTGGTTTGATTGGCTATGATGCATATCTGTTCCATGTATCCTATTATTTTACTGTCTCTCTCACCTGTGGGGAAGTAGGTGAGGTGGGTATCCAATGAAGATGTAGGATATTGTAAAGGTCAAAGTACTAACATTATTGCTAAAAATTCTGCAGCATACTTTAAGTAAGTATTAAAGCTCTGACTGCATTTTCCTGTAACAAGTATTAAGCAGAGAGCAGAAAATAGTATTTTATTCAGTATCTTAGGTTAGTAAAAATGAAATTAAGTACATAGGGAAACTAATATGTTTACTACAACTATATTACAAAATGCTGGAGGATATTATCTCATAATTCTGCATTTTACACAATACTTTTAGTAGGATAATGGTATTACACTTAAACACTAGTTCATTTTCCCTGAACATAAATATTTCACAAGTCTGTTTTCATTGCACAGTTTCTGCAGATATGTAAGGACACTGAGGTACTAATAATCTGGGAGCTGAGTCAAACAATTCTGTTGCATCTCGCTGGAGTGCTGCTGAATTACTGCCATTTTGAATTTCAGATTAAAAAAAAAAAAAAAGTAGTAGTGTAATCTGTGTAGTCTGACTCCAAAAATTAAATTTGTTTCCCTACATTGCAACATGTAGGACAATCTGCATGTTAATGTAGCTAAGTTTTGGCTACATAACATTTCAGTGTAAGTCTATTATGTAGCTGGAATTTTCATTATTTCAACTTTATATTCAAGTATAGTCAGATACAGTAAAATGTAGGTGCTCGTATTTTTCATTCACCAGTGCAATCTTGCTAACTTCAGAAACTGAAAAAAGGTTAAAAAATTCCATAACTATAGAATTCAAGTAAATATCCCAATAAAGTAAAAGGTGAGGGGCTAGTACACTTTCTTAATTGTGTGCAGAATTCCTTTTAAAGGATGTTGAAGATGGATGAATTAACTTGCAGTTGGTTGATTCATTGTTCTTAGTTGGTATGGGTGCCAATTTGGAACTCCTCACAAGCCACACAACAAATATCATGACGTTCAAGTCAAAAGTGAGTGAAATGTAAAATTAAGTGCAGTTAAATAACTAACTGGAACAATCAGCTTTATAACAAGACTTCTGTGCAAAAAGGATTCTTCAGCACAGACACAGAAACACTGTATCTGCAGATGCTATTGAAATTACCAAGTAATTCCCTAAAAGTTCTAAGGAGGAGGTGTTTCTGAAGGAGAGTCCAATGTCCTTCCTACCCCTCAATATCTTGGTGTCACTGCAAGTTACCCATAGGACTACAGAACAGTTAGAGTGACATGATGCCACCCTTCTTCCCATGTACGCAGTGAGATAATTTTCAGCAGTGAAGACACAGGTGTGTGCACACTTAGTGGTATAGAGTACTTGGTCCCACTGATGAGTCAGAGCAATGCAGTAGACATTGCTGTCACCAACCTCAGGGCTAGGGCAATTCACTTCTATGCACCTTTGAGTAGAGTGAAGGATTGTTCCTCACCAGGTCTGTCTGGCAGTCAATTGTTTGAAATTTGTACTGTCCTGCAATACAGCTACATTTCCCTACATACATTTATGAGATAGACTGAATCGTTATAGAATGCATCAAGTTCAGGAACCACCAGCTAAGAGCAGATGTTTGTATATGTGAGTAATATAATTTTTTTTTTTTTTAATTTTTATTTTTAGTCATTCAGGACACTGTCTGAATGCAACATGCTCTTTCACTTTCATACTTTTATTAGATGGTATATATATATACACATAAGCATAATTTTATAATTATGTAAGAAATGATAATAGACCTCAATTGCCAGGTTGTAGTGATCTTTTAATTCACCGCGTGATGTTCCAGTCTCAAAGGCAATAATAGAGATGTTTCAACATTGAAAAGTGAGGGAAATCAGCACCTAATATTTAGTAAAGTTGTAGATAGTGAAAGGCCTTTGTTCTGAAGATTTTTCTCTCACAGAGAAACAGAATTTTCATTTAAGCCTTTACAGTGGATTTTTATGCTGTTGAAATGTCATAATCAAAGCTCTTTGACACCTTGTGTTGAATCTACTGTACTCGAAATCTTTTTATTTAGTGAGAAACAGTGTTTCTATCCTAAATAATACAATGACAGCATTGAAAATGTCAAATGAACATTCACTAGTTAAAAATATCTTCACTTTTTACTAATACAATGGTAGAGAGAACTGCCTGTAGGTGACTGGAATGATTAAAGAGGAATGAAGAATATACAGTGGTCCCTCCAAAGGAGGAACTGTGAGAGTTCATTGCACTATCAGATGTCACTTTACTTTTATCCCCAGGATATTCCTAACCAGGATGGTGTGGAAGTTTGTTCAGGACAGGTTTGCACAGTCAGGAAAAATACAATTTTCTTCAGACTCCTTTGTCAGTAGCTCTTAGCTTCTACTTGCCACTCTCTATTCTTCCCTAAGTGAAGGTAGTTTTAGCTTACAAATAGCTATTCCCTAAAGAAAATGAGCTATTAACTTACCAGTTAGTGCACTTACCATGGTCTAAACAGAAATTTTACGAAATGGCACATTTGAAAAAGAATAATTTGGAAGTAAAAAAATTATTTTGTATGTCTCTCCGATTTTCTGACATCATGAGTAACTGAATTGTTTGCTGAAATTACTTAAATAAAGACAGTGGCCCTGAAACTAAAAAATACTGTCTAGTTCCTCCCATTTAAAGCACTAATCTCCTTCCATATTCCTCTAGTGTTCTCCACTGAGACAGTAAATCTGAAACAGATTTCATGTAGAGCACAAGAGAAAAGGGAGAAAAGAATTAGGAGAGAAATCAGAGAAAGGAGAAGGTATGAGGAAAAGAATGTAAACAGAAGATATGACCAGTGGAATTTTAAGTGATGCTCTGGTCAACTTGCCTCAAGATATCTTACCTTCAGAAAATAGTTAAGGAGAACATTATCTGTGAAGAGACAGCTATGCATAATCACTGATGAGCCGTTAACAGAGCTGCCTGTGTTGCACCAACCTGCACCATTGTCTGGCTGTGATCTGCCTGCTAGACTACTGATAGCATATGTGTTCTCTTTATAAGATTATGTGAGGAGCTGTAGCTCACCCAAGTATTTACACTTCCAGGAGGGTTTGGAAGTAACAGAATCAGCCAGAACCACTGCTGGAAATACCGTTGGCTAGGGAAAGGTTCTGAATACATAGGCAGACCTCAAACAATCAAATTTGCTTGAACAGGTGTAGCACCAATCACTCTTTCAATCCACTGGCGATAGTTTCATGGGAGATTTCCTTCACCAGTGCCACTGATGTAGTGCTGATAGCAACAGTCCACCTCAGTTGAGTCTCTCAGAAGGCATTCCCGTCTCAGGTGAAATAAATTTTGTTTCAGCTTGATGTTAGGAGAATCCTGATCCTCCAAGCCTTCAAAAACATTCTGCTAAATATATTTTCCTAAAGTACATGGTTTTTGCCCCTGAACAAGATCTTAGAGATAACAATTATTGTACTAATATTGAAAAAAAAAATAGTTTTAAATGGAAACATCATGACATAAAAACAAATAAATTCAGTGTCAAACTGTACTGCCTGCAATATTACAGTAACTCTTTAAAGCTGTAATTAGTCACTGCATTGGGAGGTGAAGTTTCATATCCATCTAAGACCATGTGTGATAATGTAAGGAATTCAGCTTGAATCAATGAGAGGTATAAAAGGATGGATCTTGAAGAATGCCTCATTTTAGCCAACGTGAAGAGTTTTCAAATTTCATTTAATACCTAATACAGAATAATAAAAGAAAGATTCATGGCATAGGACACCAATCACTCACTTCAGTTAATGAATAATGATACAATTTTATGAGTTTGAAAATTCCCTTGATAGCCACAAAGTGTACACTTAATATGTATTCTTTGATGAACAGTATAAAAACTTGTCAAAATAATGAGGATGGTGAATAGAAACTACTGAAAATAGTCACCATATTCTTAAACAGGTAATCATAGTACTATGTTGTCGTTATTCTGAAATTTCAAAGTGATGAAGCATAATTACATTAAACAAGTTCTTCAGTATTACAGAAACAGGAGAAATACATCAACCAGGACTAGATTTGAAGTACAAGCAGTTTTGTCTTAGCTGCAGAATATAATTACTAGATATTCTAAAGTCTATGTAGCTATTGAATATTGAAATTCAATACAAATAGAATTTTCCCTGAATAAATACAATTATATAATTATATTTGATATGCTGTAAAACATTTCTAAATTTTTACATTTTGTCTACATTCAAAAAAAATTACAAGGACCATGAGTATGTTTGTCTGTGCATGAACTATAACTACAAATTTAATAGAATCTCCTCCCCGTGAAAGGCCAGGATTAAGGCTTGGAAGTAATTTTTAGTTAACTAGTAGTATTTTATAGCAGTTTCATTCTTTCTATCTTTATTCTAAGCTTTATCAGCATAAGGTATAAGTCATATATTTACTTTGGTCAAGATTCAGTCATGTTCATGCTATTGAGTACTGTGTTATTTTGAGAACAGTGCTGCAAAGTTATTTATTAAGGAATGAGTGGTTCAAAAGAAGGCTGGCAGAGCTTGAACATCTGTGTTACAGCTTTTTTTCCTCCAATAAAGTTGGCTAGGCTAGAGTTCTCTTCCATCACTGTGGGATGATGACTTCATTAAGTATTATGTCAAGACTTCTTCTGTAGCCTACCATAAGTCATATATGTTTTGGCTTGATTATTTTTATCATAGGTATATTCTTTGGTTAGCCAGGTAGTAATTAGTTCTACTGTTACTTTGCTCTTTGCTTTACTTCAGGATTCTCTGAGACTAAAAAGAAATCCTGGTCTAAAGCATAGTAAATATGAGAAATAACAGCTATGATTCTCTCCCAGTTCTAGTAAGTGTTAAACCAGACATGTTTGTTTATATATTCTAATTGTGAACAGAAACAAAATGCAGATAGGTATTTTCTTTCTCAATTTTCTTGAGATAAATAAGAAGGAAATGAGACACAGAAGCTGTAATTTTCTTTAACCAGCTAGTAAGTCTTAAGACTCAAGTTATATGAATTTTTTAAAAAAACCACAAAAGTACATTGAAAAAACAAAAACAAACAAACAAAAAAACCCACCACCACTACCAAAAAAAAAACAACCCACAAGCATCTTTCCCTGTCAGCTATGACATTTGCAAGGAATTAGAAAGGAGATACATCTCCTGAACAAGTCTAAGTGCACACAGGTTAGAAAAAAAAATATGGCCACACAAAGAATTTACCTTGTATCCTGAAAATTAGAAATTAAAAGAAACCCCAAAACTGATACAAAACAGTTCATTTATTAGTAGATATAAGTTTGGTGGGTTTTGCATTTCACTGTTCTTCTAAAGCCGGAAGTCATTGTATTATGTCAGAGTCATGATATTTCTCAGTTAAGTAGTGCTGTAAGTAGGGAGAAGTCTGGAAAAAAAGCAGGATTTGCTCTGTTTTCTAGAGCAAGTATTTCAGTTATCTGAGACGTACAAACCCACATTTTCTTTGTTAATCTGCTGGTAACATGAAGACACCTTTTTTTTTTTCTTTTTTCTTTTTTTTTTTTTTCTCCCAGTGCTGCTGTGCATTTAATTTATTAATTACTCAGTTTTCATCCTAACTGAAAACAACTTTCCAACCTATGTAGGCAGACACTGTGACTGATTAAAGCAACAGTCTTCCAAACAGATTTGTTTTCATCTTATTATTTATACTATTATTAGTAGCATTGCATCCTCATTATTACATTGCACTCTCATACTTCTTGGGTCAATAAATGATCAGTCATATGCATTGCCCATCTTGTTAAATTTGCTTGTTTCACCATTGCCTATGTGCTTTCACTTTCATCTTCTCTTGCTGCAGTGCAGAGCACTGGGTTTAAGGTGCATGGTAGGATTAAAGGCATCCCAGGGAGAAGCCTTTGAAGTGGCAGAGAGTAAATGCTTATTATCAGCTGTAAGTGCTCCCCGTGTCATTGGCTTTCATGGCTGTGGCTAGTCATTTGTAAGGATCTCTTATTTCCATGTGCTGTAGTAGAAAGTAATGTCAGCTTTTCAACAGTGCAACAATTCACAGGCAGAGGTTGCTGTTGGTGGATGGTGGAGCCTGATTTGTGGCAAATGAGAAATATTCCTGTAGATTCATAATACGTACTTCAGTATCATTTTAAAGCATATTAGACTCTGCTGTTGCAAACATGCTGTGTCATAGCTGTGCCTTTTTTTTCCATCCTGTTGAAACCATGTTTCACATGGTTTAGGGAGGATTGTACTCCCAAGGGTACAAGAGCAGCTTATTGAATTGCATGCCCCAGCTACAAACACTGTATTTGGATTCAGAAATAGGTTCAGCTGGGCATGCTCAATACAGAACTTGATCAGGAAAAAGATATATAATTAATAGATATCTATTATGCAGGTCTGAATTTATCACCCTTCTCTGAGGCACGGTGTACCTTATTACAATTTATATAAAGCATTAGTGAATCTCACATACTGAAAATTTTAAATACAGATTGCTTTGTTGTTTGTCCAAGTTTAACAATATTTTGTGTCTGTCACTATTAGGTGATAGAAAAATAAGTTTGTTGCTTTACAGCACACTGTCCAGCACACGCTCAATTTTGTTACTGGTTATTTACACACAAAAATAATCTTGTTCAGGGAATATGTTCAAGCATTCCATATGCAAATATAATTTTCCAGGAGGTTTTCTGCCAATATGCTTGAACACTTAAATATTTACAGTAAGTGAAAATGTAAGATTTTAAATTATGACTGAATCATGGTTGAGTTCAAAAAGAAATAATTCTCTTCTGAGTTCTAGAGAATAAACAGGACACTCCAAGCATTTATATTTGAAAATATTTTATCCTCAGCTCACTTTAGAAATGAGGGTCAATCACTAAACTGATGTCTCCCGGCACTACTCCTTTCTGGAAATAAAGAAACTACATGCACAAGTAAATTTACTTTAGTGATTTCTGGCAAATTTCAAGAACTAGAGTCCAAAAGACTTTTTCTACACACACTTATAGTGGTGTACAACAGAAAACAAACAAACAAACACACAGACAAAAAACACAAATCAAAGTGCCTGAGCTTTTCTTAAATTAAGTCCATAAATTTTTGAATAACTGAGGAAAATTGCTTTATGAAAATCTTAAGCACAGAAAGTGCTAAGTAAAAATTCTATGGGAGACAGAAATAATTGTACAATGCTGAGAAAGACAATGAAGATCTTAGAAAAACTATTGCCTTGAACTTGTGCATGTTTAAGGCTATAAAGGAAGCAAAATCGACTTTGATTATTCTAATGCTATTTAATGCTGTTTTCAATTGCTGTTATTTTAACATAATTGAAAGTATTTTACCCCTTCATTTTTTTGCTTTATAATTTTAAGAAGATAGGCTGACATACTGCTGTCTTTTTAAATTATTATTTTCTGTGTTATCTAAGTTATCTTGCATGTTTGCAATTATCTTGCAAATGTAATACCCATTCTTCCTACCTTTCACTCTTATTCATCTAAAATCCCAACCTTCATATAACTTTGAAATTCTTTAATATCTCTGTCTATTTTTTTCCATTAGTGGCAGTTCTGGATGACTTAGGTTTTACAGGCTCTTAACTTTTCTAACTTGGCTGACGTAGTTTCTCAACAGTGACAAACCTGCTGTGCACCAGAAGATATATATGTGTTTGGAAAATTTAGTACTAGCAAACCAATAAAGCCTCTTCAGAGGAAGGTTTGCTGAACACTGCACAGGAGCAACACATCAATCAATTTCTTAATGTAGTCACTTTGCTTCTTCCTTGGTTCCTTCCTTTTTCTTTATTTATTTAAAGATTCAAGCCAGAGGAATTAATTTTATGAACATTTTATGCAGGTTTTCTAAACTCTCTGTGCTAAAAGGCAGAAACTCACAGTCACCTCTTCATTGTTTGACTGTGATTTTGAATAAAAGCCACTTTTGTTTTCTGTAGAACTTACTGCTGGTGTGGGATAAGTCTTATCAGGATCTGAGGATACTCTTGAGACATATTCTCAACTTTGTTGCTGAACTGCTTAGGTCTGGCAGATGGCAGAACTCCCTGGCATTTGTCAAAGTAGATGAGATTTATAGGAAATTTAGGAAACTACAGATGAAAATTGAGATAGATACACACAAAATTTAGGCATCTACCTCCCAATTATGAAAGTGTCTTATGCTACGGAAGGTATTTTTATAAAAAGGTTTATCTGTGTGTGTAAGCTTTGTTTACTGCTCTGAATTGTATGTTTTGAGTTCAAATAACACTTCCTCTGTTAACTGCTCTTCAAGAAACAATTATCTCTTTTCATCTGAAAATACTCCAGGATATCTGTTTGTCCCATTGCAATTGATGGATACATTTCCACTGCTTTGGTTGGCTTTTTGATTCTCTTGGAGGTCATTAGCTAACTCTAACCATATTATTCTATTGCCTATAACATGACAAATCAGATCTAAGGTTCAATGAAGTCAATAGTCAACTTTCAAATGACTTGAGTATATAGGCAAGATTCTTTGAGATTACAATTTTAATGAAATATGACACATAAACGTGAGTTTATTGTTTTATTTTATAGAAAAGGAGTTTTACAGTAATATCTTAGAAATCACTGCCATGATATGTAAGAAATTTTGAGTGCAAATGGTTTTTCTACTTTGTACACAAAATTATAGCACTTAGCACAGACACACTGAGCTGTTGGAAAATGGAAATTAACTTTTGAAAATGAGATAACAAAATCTGCTGCTCTTGCATAATTGGTTTTCTCATCACTTCATACAAGTACAGGCAATGTTTACCAATGTGATGCTGAAGGATACAAATATTTGCTCCGCAAACAATAGGTGAACCTTTAAAGATACTAGTTATTAAAACTCTTGAAGTTAGCTGATTAGGGCTTGTGTGCCCATAAAGGTGTAGAGTTTAGGAAAAAGGCTTGCAAATGTATTCATAATGAGAAAGGAGAAAGAGGTTGTGTTTGGGACATGATTAGTTGGTAATCAGTAAAGAACAAACTGATTATTAGCTGTTCAATTTTTGCCAGTCTTAGGGGATTCCACTCAGTAGCCTAATTAAACTGAGCTTGAAGTCCTCACATCTCCATTCAGTGGCAATTTCATTATAATACTCAGTTCTTCGCATGAGCTTTCCCTTCCCAAACTTTAATCACATGTTTTACAATTGTGTAACACCTTCCTTGATTAGTTTCTGTACAGGATTAACTTATGATAACTGCATAGCTTATGAAAGCAAATGTCACGTATGAGACAATCCAGACATTAGAATTTATTATCAACACTGGAATTATAAAAATCAACTAATGCAAGTATTTTTAATTAAGCTTTTCATCAGATGGAAGACTATTATCTTTTCAAAAGATAATCATTTCTGGATGATAAAGGTGGGTTTGTTTGTATGTTATTTATTTATTTAATGGCTGGAATTGTCCATGGCCACAATTGCTAATGTGTTTGGTTGACTCCAAGTAGATAGACACAAAACTGATCTGAAAATTTCAACACTACAGTCTGGCTAATAGACAAGGCTGGGCTATCACTTCTCCAGTAGAGGGCCTATAGTATACATAGACAAAATACTTTACTAAGAAAGATGGATGAGTTATTTACGATTTGACAATTAAGAATAGTTCCCTATTGCTACAATTATACTGATATTTAAATGACAAATTGGAACTTCTCCCCCCAACATTTTTTTATTTCTGACTTCCCCACACTGTACTAAGACATCAAGATTCAAGGATGTATATTTAATCACACTGGATACATTAAAATTGAAACTGTAAGAGAGAACATGTGCTCTACCTCTTAACTGAAAACTGTAAGAAACTTTTTATGCAAACTTAACATATACTGGCATGTTTTAATTTGTGACAGTATAGTTATGCCTGTTCTCCATCTTTTTTTTTTTTTTTTTTTTTTTTTTTTTTTTTCTGAAACAGACAGAAAAAATCCCAAGTCTTCGCATAGAGGAACAGGCAAAGATTTAGAGGCATATGATAGATATAAAGGATACCTTTTTGCAATCAAGATGATTTCTGCTGATGAATAAACTTTTCTAAATCAAAAAGTTGGGATGGGGAGCATAAACTGACATAGAGCCACCACTTTGTATACTGACTATAAAATACATGTACTAACTTCCACATTTAGATAACAAAGAGAGAGATAGAAAGAGAGGATATACAAATATGTATTCTGTATATTTCTGTACTAGGTTATGTGCTCCAAAAGAAAAGCATATCACTTCTCTAAAAGTTCATTGTCATATGTACATGACAGGAATAGCCGTGACAAAATTAATTGTTTAGTACCACCTCCTAGAACTGTGGAAAAAAATACACTGTAAAGAATTACAGTTGGGATTATTGTTGTGGCTTTTTTGTTTGTTTGTTTGTTTTGTTCTATTTCCTGTTTTGGCATACTTTCATTATTATTCACAGAATCACAGAACCACAGAATGGCCTGGGTTGGAAGGGACCTCAAGGATCATGACCTTGAGGATCATAACCTATCACCAACCTCCCCATTTTATACTAGACCAGGCTGCCCAGGGTCCCATCCAACCTGTCCTTGAACACCTCCAGGGACGGGACATCCACAACCTCTCTGTTCCAGCATCTCACCACTCTCATAGTAAAGAACTTTCCCCTGACCCCTGACGTCCAACCTAAATCTTCCCTCCCTCAACTTAAAACCATTTCCCCTTGTCCTGCTGTTATCTACCCCAGGACTGCTCTCCTGCTAATAGGCTCCCTTTATGTACTGAAAGGCTGCAATTAGGTCACCCTGCATCCTTCTTTTCTCCAGGTTGAACAAGCCCAGCTCCCTCAGCCTGTCTTTGGAGGGGAGATGCTCTAGCCCCCTGATCATCTTTATGGCCCTCCTCTGGACCCTCTTCAACAGCTCCCTGTCTTTCTTGTACTGGGGGCTCCACACTTGGACGCAGTACTCCAGATGGGGCCTCACAAGAGCAAAGTAGAAGGGAACAATCACCTCCCTGTCCCTGCTGGCCACCCTCTTCTAATGGAGCCCAGGATACCATTTGCTTTCCAAGCTGCAAGAGCATACTGCTGGCTCATGTTAATTTTTTCAACCATCAGGACCCCCAGGTTCTTCTCTGCAGGGCTACTCTCCAGTGCTTCTCCTTCCAGTCTGTATAAATGCCTGGGATTCCTCTGGCCCAAGTGCAAAACCTTGCACTTTGTTGTGTTGAACCTCACTAGGTTCACCCGGGCCCACCTTTCAAGTCTGTTGATGTCTATTATTCAAAAATGTACCATTCATTCACACTGGATAATTTCTAATGAAGATTTAAAAATGTCACAACTGTTAATGAGATCTCAAAACATTTCTATAGTTAGAGATTGTTGTTACATTTGTTATTTTAGCAAGGTAAACATATGTTAAATGTTGAATAGTGGCAAAACAAAAACAGGAGAGCCAAAAGTCCTACCTCCCTTGATTAGGTTCTATCCACTTTTTTTTCCACTTTATGTCTGATTTGCAGTGAAAATTTAAAATTTATGTGCTTTCAGATCTCTTATATATACATATAACAATTATTTGTATATATATATTATATATATCATAGTGATATATTATTATATATCATTAGATATAAAAATGTGCCTCTATATAATAACAATGATGTAGACAAAAAGTGTAGACAGTTGCCACTAGTTTGACATCAGAAAAAACTGAATAATATTTCTGCTAGGAATACCAGAAACTGGTACTAGTTTAGCTGACATATTATAAGGTCAAGATTGAGGTTTCATTGTAAACAAACTTTAAAAAAAAAAATCCTACCTACTGCTGGTTTTAATCTGAATGAAGAAATTCTACATATGGACATGTTGCAGATTTTCTCAGATTTATTACTTTCTCTGAAGAAGTAGCTAATATATATTTTTTTTCCATGTTCCTTTAGATGTTGAATTCCCCTCAGTTTATTTCTTCAGGTTGTTATATATAATTAAAAAGTGTTCAAACCATATTATACAACTAAAATTTTATGCTACTGTGTACAGTGAAAATCTGTATTGTTTGCAGTTCTGATTGAAAGTAATCTGACCCACAGAATTGTTAGAGTATATCCTCAGCTGATGTAAAGCAGTATTGCTGTTGGCCTTTATTTTCTGCAGATTTAGCTGGAAATAAGGATGATTTGGAATGTTAATGCTGCTGTTTCTGGGAGGTTTATTGATTTGTTCTACTTTAGCTAAAAGAAAGAAAAAGAAAATGAAAACTATCTGTCAGTAGAAGAAGACAATAAGAAAAGAAGACCTTCAGCCTTCATTTGAACTCTTGGTCTGAATAATTTTAGTTACTGGTCATGCACTGGAAAAAAAAGCCGCTCTTGGTCTTGTAAGAAGAGTAATATTCAATCATCACAAAGGCCCCTCTGAAACCATTTAAACAACTTTATTGATTTTTCCCTGGTTGGCAGTGTTTAATTCAAACAACTCCCAGGGAGTACAAGCATCACTGCAGGCAAATTATCAAGTATTCTGGCCTCTATCACTCTTTGACCGTCACTGATACAATTGCCAGTGACAAAAATGAACATTTCTCCCCCTTTACATTCTAAATTATACTGTGTTAAGCTAACAAAGATGCTGGAAAGTGAAATCTAAACCTTCATCGTTAACTTACAGCGCTGAGAAGAAAATAAATGCCTTGTTCATAGTTTTCTCACCAGCTACTGCAAAAATGATATATATATATTTTTAAAGGGACTGAGGCTTCCCTTATGGAAACCATCCATGAATTACCAACCATGGCAATTCCCTGTTAACACTTGGAAAGGACACATCTGGTCCCCTGCACATACACAATCATCATTCAAAATAAGTACTGACTAAGCAGTTGATCTGCCACAAAAACTGTTAGTCTCTGCCTTGCAATTTATAGGACCTGGTATAGAAAATAGAAAGTTCTGGGAACAAGCAAGGTTGTTACATGCCTCTGTGAATGCATTATGTATCTATTAAGCCAAACTATTTGCAACTAGGAATTCTCTTTTTCCTTTCACCCTTGTAGAGATCTGCGCACTATGAATCTGTCTGTTTTTACAGAAAAATGTGCAAAATATTTTCTCACAGCAAGCAGAAATTCTTTTTTTTTTTTTTTTTTTTACATATATCTTATATCCCTTAAAAGTAATAAGCCTTAAAGAAAAATAGTAATTACCTTGCCTTGCTAGTAACCTGTGTGACAGAAGTTTGGCATACATGGATTCCAGAAGAAATGGGTGAAATTGAGGGAACAGAATTACAAGGAGGTTATTAACTACAACGAAAGTCCACCTGGTTCAGAAGTCTATGAGCTGAAAAGGGTTGAGAGTATTGACAGAGACACAAATATTGTTGTCCTTCTGACTATTCACAGCATCTTCCCTTGGACAGTGCTAGACACAACAGTATGTGTTAGAAAGATCTTTCATTTGATCAACTATAAGCATTATGGAAAAATGCCATATGGAAAAGAATAAAGTTTTTTCTATCTCCTAAATAAGTAAATAAATCAAAGAATCATAGAATCATTTGAGTTGGGAGGGACCCTTGGAGATCATCTAGTCCAACTCCCCTGCAATGATCAGGGATACCTACAGCTAGATCAGGCTGTCCAGAGCCCTGTCCAGCCTGTCCTTGAATGTCTCCAGAGATGGGGCATTCACCACCTCTCTGGGCAACTTCAGTGCCTTGTCACCCTCATTTAAAAATTTTTTTCCTTATATTCTCTTTAAACTGGAAACCATTTCCTCTTGCCCTATCACCATAGACACCACTAAAGAGTTTGTCCACTTCTTTTTTACATTCCTCCTTTAGATATTGGAAGACCACTCTCATGTCTTCCCAGAGCCTTCTCCAGGATGAATAAGCCCCTGATCTCTCAGTCTGTCCCTGGAGGGGAGGTATTCATATACAGCTGCAAAATAAGAAATCAATGGAAAAACACAGAAACATTTTGATACTCAAGCTCTGAAATAATGAAAATGAATGAGGAAGGGATTAATTACGTTGACATAGTGGTTGCCTATAAGAATAATGTTCTTAATTTCTTCTTGTCTAAGAAAATGAGGATAATATTGTTTAAAGAGAAACTGCTGTGAAATCAGAAGTTATGAAAACAGTTTTTGAAATGTGAAGAAATAAACAGTGATAGAAACCAATTATAGTCAGTCAGGATTTATGAAGTTAAAGGAGAAAGTGAACTAGCAAAAAAAATAAATAAGCATGTCATATGAAAAAAGTGAGAAAAGAACACGCATGAATAAAGAAGTTGAATAAAACAGGTTTATTAACACATTAGAGAAGAACAATTAGCTGATATTTGAAAGAGAACAAGGAACAAAATCCTATCTCAAATTATGTCTTCAGGAAAGGATTTTTTATTCTGAAAAGGTATTTCAGTTCTGTAAGTAATTAAGGCAGCATAAAATACAATTGTTGATGAATAAAGTTAAGGACATAGGTGAAAAATATGAATGCACTTAAATGACTTTTATTTCATATGTATGCTGCATGTTCATCTGATTTGTAACATAGATAGACAGGTAACTAACATACTTCCCTTTCTGTTCTATTCTCCAACATTTTTTTCCCACATATTTTTAATGACAATTACAACTGAGACTACTCTAAATTTGCTAGTGCATGTACGGCATTACTTGTAAAATGTAAAAATAATGGTGTCTGTTGAAACTTCAATTTTTTCTGACTCAGTAGTACATCTTTTTAAAATTACAGTAGTGAATAGATCTCAAAAATATATCTTACATTTGAAAATGAGCTAAATTCCACAAAGTAACAAAAGAAAATCCTGAAATACCTTTAAGAATGACATTGAAGATACTTCAAAGAACTCAGCAGCCCTGATTTTGCCTTTCAAGTTCTCTTGAAGGTAGAGAAATTTTTGAGGCTTTCCTTCTTAAAAGTATCGGTGCACTTCTATAAAGCCAAGCTCACCTGGAAGTCTGGACCTAGCTTTCCAAACGTGTGTAAGTAAGGGACTGCAGCTAATGTATATGTTCTGTGCTTGTTTTAAACACAGTGTAAATTCTCAACACCTAAGAAACTCTCCTTTTTTTTTTTTTTTTCTTTTTCCTGTAGTTATATATAAACAATATAACATTTTTTATTCTTCTTTCAGTGCATCTTTAATTCAAACAGAAAGCTAATATAAAGATGACAAAGTCTGAAAATGATTTGAACAAGTAAAGACAAAAGTAACAGTTACTAACTTCTGAAAGACAAAAGAAAGTGAGAATGAATGAGAAAAGCATTTGTTCTCAAAAGACACTTCAGAAACAAGAGTTTGTGGTATCTCTACATGGAGGCTTTTAAATGGATTTATAAAAGGAAAGAGTATTTTATAGTTGAATATGCTGCTTACTTGAATTTCTTTTCCTGATGGGGTGGAGTGGTTTAAGGGCTATATGTTGAAGGTTAATTTTGCCTAAGTTTCCTAAATTAAGGATGCCTGCGCAAGAAACGTGGGAGTTCAACACCAGAATCTAGAGACACTGAGAAATGTTAGAAATTAACTGAAAGCACCTATTATTGTGGCCTTTACACTCACTGATTTCTGTTACTTCATTATGGGAAGTATTTAAGTAGACAATTCAAGAACTATCTGCTTATTTTTAAAGGAAGAGTATTTATATATTCCTATCTCTCAGATGTGATTTTACCTCCCGGTTGTATTACCTTAATGTGCTTTATTTGGAGTTACCCTTGAAAACCACTTACAGACTGCAACTAATGTTGAATGCAGCAGCATGACTGTTCAAGGACCTATTTGCTGCAGGACTCATGCAGACTCAACTGTCTGCCTATTATTCAAGGTGTGTATTCAAGGTCTTCTTGTAAGTACTTAGCATCCTAAACTCTCTCTTTCATTCTGACCTTAACTTTAAAACAAGCAAGGGTTGGAATTAGTAACTGTCCACTACAAGTATCTTTTCAGATAAATTCAATATTTTTTCAGCAGGAAGGAGAATAACAGAAGACTTAATTGCCTCCAATCTTCAGTGAATGGTAACAAAATCTTGACTGATGTTATCACGTATAAAGAGCTTTTTAAAGGAGGTAGGGAAAGTATTTCCCTCATTTTAAAAAACTCTGGAAATCTTCCCCCACTCTTCACCCTTCTCACTTACCTCCCCCCCAGTGAGGAAAAAAAAAAAAAAGGTAAGCATACAAGACTACTTCTGGCATCACAGAGGGGAAGAATGAAATAAAGCAGAGGACTGCAGAGAAACAGAAAAAAAACTATGATTACCTTCTACCTCTGAAAATGAAGTTTCACAGAATCATACAATAATTTGAGTTGGGAGGGACCCTTAGAGATCATCTAGTCCAACTCCTCTGCGATGAGCAGGGATATACCCACAGCTAGATTGGACTGTCCAGAGCCCTGTCCAGCCTGTCCTTGAATGTCTCCAGGGATGAGGCATCCATAACCTCTCTGGATATCCTGTTCCAGTGCCGCATCATCCTTACTGTAAAAGACTTTTTCCTTATATCCAACATAAATCTGCACTGTTTTGGTTTGAAAGCATCTCCCCTGGTTCTGTCTCATCAGACCCTATCAAAAAGTCCGTCCCCTTCTTTCTTACAGCCCCCTTTAGACACTGAAAGGCCACTCTCAGATCTGCCCAGAGCCTTCTTTTCTGCAGATTGAGCAGCCCCAACTGCCTCAGCCTGTCCTTGTAGCAGAGGTGTTCCATCACTTGGATCATTTTTGTGGCCCTCTTCTGGGCATGACATCCAGCAGATCCTCGTCTCTTCTGTACTGAGGACTCCACATCTGGAGCCAAGTATTCCAGGTGAGGTCTCATCAGTGCAGTGTAGGGAGGAAGAATCACCTCCCTTGACCTGCTGGCCACACTTCTTTTGATGCTATCCAGGATATGGTTGCTGGCTGATGCCCAGCTTGCCAACCACCAGTACCCCTAAGTCCTTTCAGCAGAGATGTGCTGTTATTACATCCCCCAGACTGTACTGATAGTGGGAATTGCCACGATCCAGGTGGAATGCCTTGCACTTGGATTTGTTGAACCTCGTGAGGTTCTCTTGGGCCCTTTTCTCGAGCCCGTCTAGGACTTTCTGGATAGCATCTCATCCCTCTTGTGTATCAACTATATCATGCAGCTTAATGTCATCTGCAAACTTGCTGAGGTTGCACTTGATAACTGCAGGGCGAGGGGAAATGGTTTTAAGTTGAGGGAGGGGAGATTTAGGTTGGACGCCAGGGGGAAATTCTTTACAGAGTGGTGAGGTGCTGGAACAGGCTGCCCAGAAAGGTTGTGGATGCCCCGTCCCTGGAAGTGTTCAGGCCTGATTAGATGGGGCCCTGGGCAGCCTGGTCTAGCATTAGGTGGGAAGGTTGGTGGCCCTGCATGTGGAGGTTGGAGATTCTTTGAGGTGTCTTCCAACCCTGGCCATTCTGTGATTCTGTGATCCCATTGCAGATATCACTGATAAAGGTATTAAAGAGCAGTGGTCCCAGTACTGACCACTGAGAGACACCACTTGTGACTGATCTCCATCTAAACATAGAGCCATTGACCACCACTGTGCAGGTACAATCTCTCAACCAATTTCTCATCCACTGAACAGTCCACATATTGAATTCATATCTTTCTAATTTAGAGAAAAGTATGCTACAGGGAGCCTTGTCAAAGTCCTTCCTGAAGTCTAAATAGATGACATCAGTGGCTCATCCCTTGACCACTGATGTAGTTACACCAAAATAGAAGATTGTTAAGTTGTTCAGGCAGGAATTCCCCCTGGTGAAGCCATGCTGATTGTCCCATTTCATCTCTCTCTTAGATGTGCCTTAGTGCAGCTTCCAGGAGAATCTGCTCCATGATCTTCCCTGGTACAGAGGTGAAGCTGACAGGTTGGTAGTTCCTAGGGTTTTCCTTTACCCTTCTTTGCACAGAAGAGCACATAAATCACTACAGATTCTTTGAACACCAGCAGTATTGTAGCAATATCCTTAATTATTAAGGAAATAATCTTGCTCTTCTCCAGATATTGCAGTACAACTTCGGTTTTTGGTGTGTGTTGTTTATTCCCCCTTTTAGAATTCCAAGCAAACTGAGTTTTGTTATTGAATAATCTCGATAACATATATTTCCTAACCTGTGTACATGGCTATGTTTAAACACATGTCAAAAAGAACATGCCCCACCTTTTTAATTTAAGACAGCTGGTTGTACATTTGAGACTTGCTCCCAGTTAGGAGCATGAATCAGTTGCTTAGATTAACTACTGGCATGCTGTTAGTGAAACAAAAGCACATCTGCAGTACACTATTTGTAGTTCATTCTGAAGTTTCTCAAGCTATTGGTTGGAAACTAGTTGACACAGTGCATCTCTGCTGTTCCACCTCAGCTAATTAGCCCTTCCTTTCATCAGGGTTTAGTTGTTATACTGTAATGGTTCAGGGATAGCCCTTCTCACACCATCAGGTTCATGATGACTTGAGAATATCTGTCTTCATAACTTTCTGTTGTATCCTTAAGGTGATACTACTGAACTTTACAGTTGGCAGTTCACATCTCGATCTGAAATATACCCTTTTGCTTCCTCTAGGTGCTTTAGTTTCATGCTTTTTCACAGCATCTACTATTCACATCTGTTCTTAGTAATAGCAATACTCAGATTCAGTTACAGTGGACATTGCACTTCACATCTAGTGCATCTCATAATCCAATGGAAGCAGGAACCTCTTAAACTGAGAATGGCATCAATAGAGTCATACATTAACAGCCCGAAAAACTAATAGACCTCTAATTAAGTCTTAATGCTTCACTTCCACAGTTACAGGTCTTTTCCACATCAGCCTTCTATTATTCACTGCCCCATTATAGTCCTTCACAACCCATCCTTGCAGTGAGTCTCTGGGAAGGTGTAAATGAGGTGCCAAAATGTATCCAGAAGAGAATTAAAAAACTCAGTGCTTCCCACAAAGCTTCTGCATTGTTTTAGGTTATTTCATTCATTTTGCTGTTGTTCAGTTTGCAGTTCATCCTGGTTAGAAACCTGTTAGCCCTGTGGGTGATGTAAATGAGCAATGATCACTCAAGCAAGCCATATGGGCCCCATCTGCTTCCAAGAAAGTAACAACAGTTTGACCATTGACTTCAAAAGTAACAAGACCATGCCCTTCATAAACAGAAGCACAACATTTCCTAAATAAGCGGCAGAGGAAGAGGAGGATAGAGAAGCAAAGGTGTCTCCACAGGATAAGTGAGAACAGACCAGTCCAGTGATTTACGGGTATACAGTTTTCAGTTCACTATCTATTGCCTGTTATTTCTTGCCTAAGAATTATCAATTTCATCCATTTTTATTCTGAATCATGTTCCATTTTTGTTGCAGAATATACTGGGTATATTCATCTCCTAGCATTCTACTGAAAAGCATCAAGTCCAGTTTATAGCTCCTGAGTGATATTCACATGACTTGCTGACAGTAAAAGAGTTATACTGAAACCCTTTTCTAAAGAATTTCTAAAGAAAAAGATTTTCCTAAATAAATTCATCTTGACCATGGGGGAACACTGTTGGCTTGTGGCCAAGCTGTTGTTCACCAGGTTTTCTGCAGAACTCCTTTGCAGCAGGTCATCCCCTAACCTGTACTGATACATGCGGTTATTCCGCCCTAAGGTGTAGGACTGTGACCTTGCTCTTTTTGAACCTCATCAGCTTTCTCTCCATCCAACTCTCCAGCTTGTACTCAGTGAATGGCAGTACAGTCTTCTGGTGTTCCAGCCATTCCTTTCAGCTTTTTATTCTTCATCAGCAAATTTGTTGAGGATACATACTATCCCTTCATCCATGTCATTGACGACTGTGTTGAACAAGATCAGACCCAGTACTGACCTCTGGGGAACACTGGCCTCCAACTAGGCTCTGCATCGCTGATCATAGAATCATAGACTCACGGAATCATAGAATCACCAAGATTGGAAAAGACCTCCAAGATCATCCAATCCAACTGCCCACCTATTACCAATATTTTCCACTAAACCACATCCCTCAGTACAACATTTAAATGTTTCTTGAACGTCTCCAGGGACAGATGTAGTAGGCATAGCTATGAACTGGATTTTGCAAAGCCATCAAAATGAAGTACTTAAGGCAGTGTCATGTAAAAGATTTTTCAAACTTAAAATGTATACTTGATACTTCTTCATATTTTCAGTTTATCAAGCTGTTAGTTACCGTCCTCAGGATTCACTTTGTATTGCAATATTTCTATCTTCCAGAGGTATTTGTAAATTGCTGTTATACTTCATTTAAAGGAAAAGATCTGATGAAAACTGTAATGTTAGTGTGTAGCTATATCAACCATAATTATTGATATCAATCATAACATAATTATGATATATCTCTTTCTGTGAATGTTTTTCTTTCATTCCCAAGGGCATTTAAAACTCCCAGAATCAACTCTGCTCTCTTGAAGAAGTCTGTTAACAGACATTTTTATTTACATGTCTTTGCTTTTTTTCTCTACTTCCTCTCCAAACAAAGCCCTATATTTCAGTTAAATCATCTTCAGATCTGTATCTGAAGACAAGTTTTGAGCCAAAACTGGAGAAGAAATCATTATCAATCAATAATGCCTGAGCATGGACACTGTACTGTATTTTTTCCTTTTTTTTTTTTTTTCCCTCTCTCTCTCTTTTTTTTTTTCCTTTTTCTTTTTTCATTTGTGTGTGTATGTATGTTCTTGCTAGTCTTTCCTTACATAGGAATCCATTTGTTTTGCTTTGATTTGGAACTTTCCTGTAAAAAATTGTTAAAATTGGCTGTTAAATCAATGTCACATATGCGCATCAAGCTCAGAGAGTTATAAGCCTCAGGATAAACATAGTGAGGCATATAATGAGAATTCCTCATCATGTATATTATTTGAAACTTCATATCCTCCACTGACAATACTCCATGCTATAATATGTATTTGGCTGTGTAGAATAAGAATGTGACAAGTTAGTCTCAGTAGAATTTCAGGTTCAATCGCATTGGTAGAAATATGGAACTATCAGAAATGACATTTTAGCTTTTGAGTCACTGCCAAAACACATAGCAGAAGGTAAAAGGGGCTTCCTTTTGTATCAACTTAAATCATTAGCTATTTTGTTACTGTAGAGGATGTACCAGGCAGCAATCCCAAACTTATTATCTGTTAAGTGGCAAATCTATGCAATCATATTACAAATCACTTTTTTTTTTTTTTTTTTTTTGCCATATTTTCTTTCTTACTTTTGAAGAATTTTTATTAAGAATAAGAGTTCAGACAAAAATCTAACATGCCAGGTGAGAAGCACTTGTTTATTAGAGGAAATATCTTGTCAAGCTAAAAGCTTGTTTCAGAAGCTGTTATTGATCTTCAGTCTGAGAAGGTATGGGCTGCCTGACCTTGACCCAAAGTGTGGATAGGTCAGGTTTTTTATCTTCCATTACAAGTGGAAAAGTGCACTTTATAATGCTGTCAATACATGTTTCATAGATCATCAATCTTACTAGCATGTTGTTCTATGCTCCATAACATGTGGTCATTTTCTGTGTCTTTTCTGACAAGATACATGTGCTGTAAATTCCATTAAAAAATTACATTTTTCTTTTGCTCTTTGTCCAAAAAAAAGGTCATGACATGGTGATTAGTTGCTGTCCTAGTAACAGACTAAAATCTTAGACCCAACACTTTTTGTGTGCCTAGATTGTATATTTCAGCTTTAGAAAAACTACTCTCATTTATCCAACATGCCTTTTTTCCCCCTTCTTTATGAAGAACTTTGTGGTTCTTATGTTCTCAAAGGCTGATGTCAGAAAGAGAAAGGAGAAACAGAAGGTACAAACTAATTAATGAAGATAATAAAGAAAGAGATGGAAGATGGAGGCACTGATGATGTAATATTTAATATTACTTTGGACAAAACAAACAAACAAACAAACAACAACAAACAAAAAAAACCCCACCAAAACACCAAATTGCATAAAATATTTTTTTTTCCCCTCAAAGTCTAGAATAGTTACAGTAGTTAGTTAGCAATATCCAGTAACACAGTCTACATAAAATGTCTTTGTTGATAATTGGAATGAATTCATACCTTCCCCACTGTAAGTCAAAACTGCACACGCTTTCTCTTTCTGATAATGTGGCAAAGGTAGTTTCACTTCCATCTATTAATGTCATCTCTAGTGTGTCTGCAAAATTTGCCAGAACTGATTAGAGCAGATATTAAATGATAATTGGACATTTAGTGCTCGTCAAACAGAAAGTGACAGATGGGCCACTAATTAAATTATAGTTCTGACATTATTCACAATGGTTTATGAATCTTCAGTAGTGACCTTCATGCATCTCTTCTCTCTTCTGGGGGATAAGAGAGTGGTAAGAAAAAAAAATGACTCTATTAAAAATGTTAACAAATACATAGAAAGTTAAAAAAGCTCTTTTCTTTCTTTCTTTCTTTTTTTCTTTTTCTTTTTTTTTTTTTCCTCATCAATTCCTTCACATAATTAGATAATTAATTATAAAATTGTGCAACAAATAATTTCATTCATATAAATCAGTTTGAATGGCTGGAGATGGGAAGAGAAATGAATGATGTATGCTTGCTTTGATCAGCCTTTCATTGGGAAAGCAAGAAATGTGCCTATACATATGCTGATCCTAGACAAGGGAGTCCAGTGCCTCTTGTAGTATGCTTTTCATTCCTATTAACTTAAGATAACACCACCAACTCTCTCTACCAGCTAAAAGAAAAGTCTCCAGGTAATAAAATAAATGTAAAAGCCTGAAAGAGTCACAGTTGCTGAGTCAGAGCTACATTTTCTCTTTCAGTTGAAAAGAAAAACAGAAAGTTAATTACATTGTAACTTTTGTTTCAAAAATATTTAGTTACTAGTTTAAAAAATACCCTCAATACACAGTTATCAGTCTCCATGTTTGTGCAATCCATCCTCCAATATCTACTTAAATAATATTCATATAAATAACATTCAAATAAATAAATACTAAAGTTTTCTTCCTTTCAGATGGCTGTTTATGTTTACAATGTTCCACAGGCATTATTTTATTGAAGATATTACTATACACATATCTTTTTAGTGTGTATATATTGTTACTTAAATGTTTACTGGAAAAATACAGTAGAAAAATTCATAGACTTTTATTTTATTTTATTTTTTATTTTTTTTAATGAGAAAAAAATTAGTAAATCTTATTCATGTAAGTAGTGGTATCCAGAGAGGGGACTTGTCCCCAGGAAAAAATTACTTCTATATGTTGTTGGGAATGTACTTGTTAATATGAGGAAATTTAGCATGTTTTCAAGTTTTAACAAGTTACATATCTGTTTTTTTGTTGTTGTTGTTGTTTTGTTTTGTTTTGTTTTTGTTTTTAATAGCTGTGAATACAGGTGTCATTCATGAAATCATTTTATATGTGCATCTTTGTAAGTAAGTTTAATTTCTCCCCAGATATTTCCTGAGGGATAAAAGGTATAATAAATATCACAGCTGGATCAATCAATCAAACAAAATCCTCTGAAAGAACCAACCTTTGGAAGGGTTGCAAACACAAACACAATCCTGAACCTACTTTATTAATATGTTTCATCTCTACACTATAGACATTTTTTTTATATGCTGACTGAATTGTGATTTTGAGAATTAATATTTTTTCTTCATGTGAACCTTGCTTTTTGATTAGATGCCTAAACTTTCAGTGATGCAATGTGAAGATATTGTTATCTTTACATTTCCTGAGGTAACTCCCTTACCCACGACCATGCATAAACATACAAAGTACATAATACTTAAATCCAGATAACTTTTACAGTTAAATGAGAACTCAAAACCAAACAAATCAAACAAATAAGCAAAGAAAAATAGACATAAAAAATTAAAAGACTATGCAAATTTACAGAAAACACAGCTTATTTTTTTCTTTTGGAATTTATAAGTATTTGCCATTAAGTACAACTAATGTAAATATGGAACATCCTGAGTGAATTTTAAAGCACTGTCCAACACTAAAGATTAAAATGCTGAAGAGAAGTGAAATGTTACTGTTCAAAAAGAACTGTTGTGCTCTGAGTTTCCAGGAGCCTCCTGTTGTGAAAGTCATTTCAACTTAATGGAAAACTCCTTGATTCAATTATACTCAGTGGACCTTTTTCTTCTCTCTACTAAACTGATATACATGTGGAGTAACTTGACTGCCTTCAGTAGTTACTTTGGATTCATGCCTGGTCCTCCTTATCTTCTGTTTCTGTTGCATAATGGGTGAGCAGCTTTGATGGATATTCTTCTCAATATTTATTTTTTTTTCCTAGTTATCAACATGAAGAAGCCCAGTAATTGCTGCTCATGAGATCTGTCTTATACTCCCTATATTATGTTGTGGAATGCCCTTAAATTCATTACAATTTCTGTTCAAATTCTCTTTTTCAGTAAATAATTCCTGCAAAGCAGAAACACTCTTAGAATTCTAACAAATTTTATACCTGAAAACCTTAGTGTGCCTTAGAAATATTCAGGAAATGCAAACTCCTATGCAGTGAGTAGTTGTCAAAACTGTGTATCAATCAACATACTCAGATAAATCAACTAATTTGCACCTCAAAATACAATGATTTTATGTGTCCACAAAGTGACACAATATAACAGGAAGTACAGAATTTCCCTAATCAGAGCAGAACTTCAAACTATTAGCAAGGCACACCTCCTGGTTAAAATGTTTTTATATTTAGAATAATGTCTGACACTGTATGGAAAACAGAACATGAAGAAATACTGTTACTTGTCCTCACCTGAGGTCAACCTGTCCACTTCCCCAGGTCTATCTTGTACTGGTCTTAACAGGATTTAAGGAATTAAGCTTTAATTTGTATACTTTTGTGTGTCTGTGTGTGTGTGTTTTGTGGACAAATTGCTATTCTACTCCCTACATCCAACCATTCCACTTAATATATCTAAGGTTATATATCTAAGTCTGTGGTTATCACCTAATGATCTTTAACCCACTAACCCACTTTTCCAGCTGATGTTACCATACATGCATTTACTATTAGCTTGTATCATCATATCAAGGGATGAGAAGAGCATAAGAGCATGAGAGGAAGGAAGAGGAAGCATGAAAGTCCTTAAATCTTTATTTATCTGTGTATTTATCACTCTTATCACTATTGTTAAAAAAGTTGGAAAGTGTCAAGGTTCCTCAGTCATCTCCTGCTATTATTCAGCACAAAATATCTTACAATTTCTTACTATTTCTAGATACAAATCTCTCTTACAAATGCTCTAAGAATGGGGGCACTTCCAATTCAATCTTACATAATTTTTCATGTCTAAATCAGGCTACTTTTTAAATGGTGTGCATCGTTTTTGAGGAGTGCCTTCAATCATAAGAGTACTGATGAATATGCAAAATAATGACTCAAAATTAAAGATGATGCATTTTTAATCTTTCTTCCTATATTCTCTGCACTTCTTAATTAATTTTCTCTAGTCATGACTGATAATATTTTCAATTTGTTCAGCAAGAGGGATTCATTTGATCAGCTTCTGAGAAAATTAGGAAGAATTTGGGAGAGAGGTGCTGCTGTATGTTTGAATGGACAATAGCAATAGCAATTCATTGTTATCCACAGGACCACTGATTTTTTAAAAAAGTTATACAGCTGACCCAATAAGGTAACTTTCAGGAATAAATAAAACTTAATCTTTTTCATTTGCTTACTTTTTTTTTTTTTTTAAGGGTACTTAAAGTTTAATAAAAGTAGAAAAAAAATGTCACTATTTTAATCATTAAGATATTTAAGCTTAAAAATGTCATAAAGTTAATTATTTTCTTCAATGAAGGGGATACAGGTACAAATTGACAAATTGACTCATGTTAGACCACTGTAAGCATAACTTTCTCCCTTACTCCGGGTAGGCCTGGCTCATTGGGGGGTGGGGAGGAGGTAAGAAGAAGAAGGGGGGAACAAGGGGGTAGATCAGAAATGTCTCTCATCCTTCCTCTCACTTAGTCTGCTTTCCACTTCTCTCCAGTGAGAAAAGTGCAATTAGTCCAACACTTCAGAGTCTCATTCCTGCTGAAAGTAGAGAGTTCCTCAGCCACAGGTCCAATTCTATTTTGTGGGGAATGTATTACACATTTTGGACTGTTTTCTGTATAAATGGGTGAACACCTCAGGTGAGGGAAACAAAAGTGAGGGCAACATGTTTATTGCCTTTGTCATTCAGGAAGCTAAGTATGAAGTTTTAATCATGAACTGTTATAACAGTTTTCAATTAACTCATTCAAAAATGGAAAAAGCAAAATTAAATTCAAATATAGTCAAGTAAGGAAGTTTAAATTGGTAAGAATGAAAAATTAACCTGATTGTGGCAGATATACTGCAGAAAAGTGCAGACAGAAATACCACCAGTGATGGTAGATCATGCTACTCTAAGGGACATTTTATTTGTATGCTTGTAAACAAAGAAACTTTTTGCTTAGTATCAACAAATCAAAATATAAACAAAAATATTTTAATGTGCACTTTCTCTCCTTTATTTAATGGGAAAGTAATCATTTTATGAAGCTGCTAGATGTATTACTGAATTGGAGTCTAGTTCATCATTGTCAGTTAATCATGAAAGCTATCTCATTATCTTTGTACACTTGTGACTTATATACCTGTTTGCAGGGCCTTTGTGTACGCAATTTGAAATCATAGCCTGTAATTTTTTAAGGTTGATCAACATGACTTAAACCCTTTTGCTGACATTTTGTTTCATCCTCTATCTTGTAGCTAGTAGGCTGCTAATTGAAACGTGGGGCTCTATTTTGTAAAAAAAGTGAAAGAGTCAGTTACATTTTTTCATCTATTTTTGAGACTTCTTAGAAAAATCAATGCTCAATCCAGACTCTGATAGAATAAGTCAAGATCTTTTAGTTCCCTATCCAATTTAACTGTTCCTTTCCGAAAAGTGAGGACTTTTGAAAATTGCCTACCAAATATTATGTAGCTCCTGCAGTGGGTTGTCATCAAAGACACTGGAGTATTTTTCATTTGTTGACTAGAAGATACATCTTTTTCAGAGGTCAGGAGCAGTATTTCTGCGGAGGTATCACTGTAGTATTCTACACATTAAGTAATCATATACATTAATAGATTAAGCTTCACAGTGACTTGGATTTGAACATAAACATACAGGATTCTTCAAGATTACTTACTAAAAGTGCTCAGACTTGTGAGTTACCTCTATTTTTGTTTTGTTTGTTTGTTTTTAATGAAATACACTTCTATAACCAAGAATACTGTATTTTTCAACTTAAAGAAGTGTGAACTGACCCACATTATATTTAAACTGAAAATTTGAATGTCAGTTACAATCAGAGATTATTATTAGGTTCTTGAATAAGCTTCCACTATTTCAATCTGAAACAATGGAGTCTAAAATCCTTAATCTACCAGAAGAATGATATTGATCCAATAAACTTCCACAAGCTACTTATCCTACTACTTATGCACAGAAAAGTAAGAGAATAATTTCAAAGACAGAAAGAATATGGGTGGTAATATTGGCATATATAATAGGAGCTCATTCAGTTTTACTTAGAATTTTAGACTCAAATAAACCTTCAATCTTTTTCTTCCTCCAGGTTAGGTTAAGTACAGCCCATTGCATTTCAACATACCAACCTCTTTGTTGTAATTATGTGAGTTTTAATTGGCTTTCTAGGAAGATGTTGAAATAAAAACTCCTACTCTGAATCTTGAATTCATCATGTTCACTACAGCAGATCATTATTAAAGATTTTTTTCTTGGAAAAGTGTATATGTTACAAATTGCATTTTCATAATAATATATGATTCCATTTCCAGGGATAACCTATGGCATATACATATGGATTAACAGAAACAGTTATCTTGGATATAATGAATCACTGTCATTGTGAGAAATAAATAAATATCACCCCAAAATTCTTTTTTTTTTACTGCAATTCCTGGGGATATTTGTGACATTTATTATTTATCAAAAATTAAAATTATTGAAGTAGGTTACTATCAAGCAGTAAATGAAGAAAAGTATAAGAAAGAAAAGAAGTATTTGGAAAATTGAAGTAAAATAAGCATTTTTAATGACAAAATATAAAAAGAAGAAATTTGGCTAAAATGTCACTGCCATTGTGCTGTGCTTAGTAAATGTCAAGTAAAAAGTCTTCCAGGACTTCATGAAAATCTTGTCATGTCACCTAGAATTGGTATTGGAAGGCAGTATTTTGTCTCACACACATTGCCCTTCTGAATTCTAATGCAATGTGTTTATGCAGTCTCATATTGTGGAGGAAATCACTGAAGAACTTTTTCCTTCCCTTCAGTTTAGCAACATATTCTTAATATACCCAACTTCAGTACAGTTTCATCCTTTGAGAAATCTGCTTTTGAGAAATTTGTATTACCTACAATGCAAGGGTAATACAAATAAATCCTTTATTTGTCTATCATATATTTTGGGCTTCTGTTCATCAAGAGAAGACTCATCCACTAACTTTTCCTATTCTTTTTGAACACACTTATTTTTAGTTACCAGCACCTTGAGTTTTGGCAAAGAGAGAAAATATGGCTTTCCAAATATATACAAAATGGAATAAAACAGAGCATTAGGCTAAAAAAGTCTTATCTTTGTAATGCTTCAAAGTATTCAAGATAAGAAAAGTAAAATATGATAAACAACTTCTTATCTAAGTCAGGGCCTGTGTCAAATGGACTAATCAACAGAAACCAATGGAAAGACACTCACCCATTTCAAGACTGTAAAATTCCCATCATATAAATTCAGAAAAAAAGAGACTTCAAGTTCTGTGATTTCATTCAAATATAAAAGGTAATTTCATAATGAGTCTTAACCTTCTCTAAAATGTTATGATCCTTGTCATTCAATAATATCCAAGAGGTAAAATATCAAGACATCATTATTTTATAATTTTAAACTCCACACTAAGCTCCTTTTCAAAGGATCAATTATAAAGTTCCAAAACAGAAGCAGAAGGCTATACTAAGTTCAGCAGTGCAGTTAGTACTGAGTTGGCTTCAACCTGCACAGTCCATCACTTAAGCATTAAATCTCAGTTGTAATTTGCAAGTAGTGAGTACGTCTGTGTGTTTTGTTTTTTTGTTTTGTTCTGTTTTTTTTTTTTTTTTTTTTTTTTTTTTTTTTTTTTCCCAGTGGTGGAAACATATGAGAAGAGCTATTGGAAAATGCTTATACAAGTGTAACTCTCTATGCCTTCTTGGAATTACACCAGACATGTTATAGCAAAGGAGATGTAAATGTTACTTGCCGAAAAATCTGTAAAATAACTATATTTCCAAATGTCTTTTTCTGAATGGTTTTGATCATCTTGGTACATCACTGTTTATTTATTTATCAACATATCCTGCATAGATGTGGCTAGGGATTCATCCCACTTTGTCTAAAACTGAGTTTTGACCACATTATTCACCTACACAAAGATATTGTGAATAACTTTCTGAGATGCTTGTCTCTTTCTATGGCTGCAGTGGGAGAGTTCATGATTGACTTTCAACTTCAAATAGGTAAAACTGAATAAGGTTTATGTTAATGTCATGATATGAGACTTGATTGAGTACTGAATGATAACTAGTGTCCACTTTTCCACACACCTTGCTACTCCTATTCCCCAGTCAACATTTCCCAGGCTCTAACCAGACAAATCACATCACTGTAATTTTTATTTTATTTTCTTTTTATCCTTGTTCATGGAACTAGAACTATGTTGGTATTCTTAGAGAGGGGTTAGACTAGATGATCTCCAGATATTCCTTATAACATCTACAGTTCTGTGATGAGTAATTTTCTCCAAGTAAAGCCAGTAACTTCTAAGAATTGTGGAATGAACTGATTTATTTTCTACTTTTTCCTTTATTGCTTTTTCCCACTATACTGAAAATGCTATCACTATATTTAGGAATATCAATAGCCTATGCAAAAAAATATTTTATGAAAGAAATTGCCAATTATTGGTTTTAAGGTAAGATAGTAAGAGGATCAAAAAAGAATTATAATTCAAAAGGATTCTCCAAGATTAAGAGGAGTCAACTACTAATTTCAGCACAGTGCCTTTTCTTCATTTGATTGCATTCAAATTGTTGATCAATTTTCATTTTGTTTATAGCATTAACTGCTTTTCTATTTTTTTTATAATTCATTTCATAACTTCTCAGTAAGATAAAAGCAGGTTGTGAGGTTTTACAGATAAAACCCCCTCTGAAATAATTTAAAATTCATTTGACTTTGAGACTCGTGGTTGATAAAAATGTTATTAAGGCTCTTAATTTAAACAACTGTACTTGATTCAGTTTAACCTGATGTTTATAAATAATTGTCATGCTACAATTTTTACCCCATAGAAGGCTTGACTTTTCCCTCCTTAAACTGAAAAATATGTTAAATGTAACCTACTTACAGTTTTTGCCTTTATTTACCCTGAAAAACAGCCTTTCTTTTTTGTATTTCTTCTCATGGACAGATTCTGGATTTTTATTACCTATTTATTTATTCATTTATTTATTTAATATCCTGTTTCTCTTCATTTCAAAAATAAACAATTTGGCTGAATCTCATCCATTTGTGTATGAGGATACTGAAGCAGAATGGGTGTTTTGAGGTTTCACCCTTATGAGATACAAATGCTATGTATCTGCTGGTAAGGAATGCTGTTCAGTTATTCTTTCTGGAAAGCAGGCCCCTATGAGCAATTGAGAGGACATATTTAATATGCAATTTAGTTTCAAAACTATTGAGCCACCTTCACCATATATAATGTTCTATGCTTACAGTCCCTATTCATTTGATACCAGACTAAATTAGCTATTACTGTCTTACATTCATTGTTGTTTTGGTTTGGGGTTATGCATTGATGGGTTTTACTACTTTCTCTGATGGTAAGCAATTCACACAAATATGTAGGTTATATGAACTACTTTTAAAATATTGCCACAAATTATTGAGAAAACACAGGCTAGTACTCATATCTGAATTGCTTTTTGAGTATTATTGCTATAAACTATAAAACATTCAGTGTCTGATCTGAAAAGCAGAGAGGCTGAATTTCAGATTGGGAAATAAGAGAAAATTAGGAGGTTAAAGCAGTCAGAACAGAATGAATTGCACCTTTTAAATTTGCCTGCTGGATTCAGTTTCATTTTCATGGCCCTTCTTTCTTGTTTTTTTTTTTTATTAATTAATTTATTTTTTTGTGAGTCATATGTTCTTAGGCCAATAGACAGTTTTGTGTTTTATTGGTAGTAAGGAAAAGTTGCATCTCTTTTTCCCTGAGGGATATTTCTTAAAACTTATATGAATAAATTTCAAGTAGCACACAGCTTTCTTGAAAGTCATTGCAGTTTGATATTTGTGTTTGAATTTTAAGAGAGCTTAGAAAGAGCCATTAGCACCCTAGGCAGATATTACTGTCTATTTCTGTGATAATGAGATATCCTGTGTTTTCCCCACTCACAGTACAGATCTTGCTGAGAGGTGTCTTATTTGTATTTATTTTTTCGCATCTACCCAAGTTCACAGAATAAATAACATTTACAAATCTTAATTTCTTTTAGTGTTTGTGCATGTGGTAACTGTAGAATAGAAATGACTGGCTTTTTATTTTATTCTATCAGAGTGTAAAAAGTGCAACTGAACTAGAAATAGGCTACTTTAGTTCAGTCAGTGTTCTTGAGCTACTGCAAGTACAACACCTAGGTCAAGGGAAGAGAAAGTTTTATATGTTTGGAATTTACAATGAAAGACAAAATATTTGAGTGTTCTTCTAAAAAAAGTAGTTCTTAGAACTCGTTAAAAGCTTTTGGCAGTATAAATCATGTCTATGTCATCACTTACTTCAGTCTGTTTACTTTCAGATGTCCATTAGAGTTTGAATTATCTCTGTAGAACAAATTCACTCTCTTAGCCTTTCTTTGAGATGAGAAAAAGGGATCACAACAATAAAGACTATCCAGATATTTGTACAATAGCAAGACTAAATATGAAAATTTGCAAAGACATTTAAGAGGTGTAAGATTCGTGGACTGAATTGGCACAATATGAAAGAACCATAAGAAAAATGATTTTGTGGGAATGGAAAAAGAAATGATCACCTCTTTCATTACTGGAAGACAAACAAACAAACAAACAAAAAACAACTCAAAACACAGATACAAATTCATTTTTGTTTCATGCACATAATTACATGAACTCCAGTTGCACACATATATTTGGAAGAAAATAGCCACTGCATAGAGAAAAATGTGCACTTTCAAAGAGCATAAACAAGATGAAATACAAAAATAAATCTGTTAAAATTTAGATATAGATATAAGCTGTATTTATTTAAGTGGTATGCTGCATGTGAAATCAAGCTAAAGGAATTTATTTCTAAAGGCAACATATTCCTCTTGCACTGAACTAATTTGTTTAATTTCTAAACTGAGGTACTGTATTGGTGGCTAATGCAGGGCTGTGGTCAGCTATCTGAAATTAGTGGCATATAGTTCAAAAATGTTCTGCATCAAATGGCATTATATAAAATGACATATATAAAAACACTGATAAATTTTGAATAAAGATTGGAGAAATAAATTTAAAATCCAGTCACTCAAGATAGGAGTAATCTCAGGAAAATTATACATCCAGAATTTAAGTAATTACTCTCAAATAACCACTTAGACATTAGGTGTTGTATATGAAAGACAAAGCCAACCTGAGAATGATTCATCCCTGTATATCTCAGCTACATATCTGTAGATCCAGTTCTACACCTATAATTTAAACTAGACATCTCTTTAATAAAATTGTACTTTGTTGTGGTAGATACACAGGCACATAGTTGCATCTGGGCTAGCCAGTTCAAAAAAGACAGGGATCTCCTATAAAAAGTCCAGAGGAGGGTCACAAACATGATAAAGGGTCTGAAGCATTTCCTATATGAGGAAAGGCTGAGTAACCTGGATCTGCTAAGCCTGAGGAAAAGAAGACTGAGAGGCACCCTCAGCAAGTTTGCTGATGACACCAAGCTGAGTGGTGTGGTTGACACGGTTGAAGGACGGGATGCCATTCAGAGGGACCTCGAGAGGCTAGAAAGGTGGGCCTGGGTGAACCTGATGAGGTTCAACACGGCAAAGTGCAGAGTTTTGCACTTGGGCCGGAGGAATCCCAGGCATCCCTACAGACTGGAAGGAGAGGTCCTTGAGAGCAGCCCTGTGGAGAATGACCTGGGGGTCTTGGTAGACGAAAAACTTAATATGAGCCAGCAGTGTGCCCTTGTGGCTCGGAAGGCAAATGGGATCCTGGGCTCCATCAAAAGAGGGGTGGCCAGCAGGGACAGAGAGGTGATTGTTCCCCTCTACTCTGCTCTTATGAGGCCCCATCTGGAATACTGCGTCCAGGTCTGGAGCCCCCAGTACAAGAAAGACAGGGAGCTGTTGGAGAGGGTCCAGAGGAGGGCCACGAAGATGATCAGGGGACTGGAGCACCTCCCCTATGAGGACAGGCTGAAAGAGCTGGGCTTGTTCAGCCTGGAGAAAAGAAGGCTGCAGGGTGACCTCATTGCAGCCTTTCAGTACCTAAAGGGAGCCTACAAACAGGAGGGGAATCAACTCTTTGAAAGGGTGAGTGACAGCAGGACAAGGGGAAATGGTTTTAAGCTGAGGGAAGAGAGATTTAGGTTGGACGTCAGGGGGAAATTCTTTACGGAGAGAGTGGTGAGGTACTGGAACAGGCTGCCCAGGGAGGTTGTGGATGCCCCATCCCTGGAGGTGTTCAAGGCCAGATTGGATGGGGCCCTGGGCAGCCTGGTCTAGCATTCGGTGGAATGGCTGGTGGCCCTGCGTGTGGCAGGGGGGTTGGAGATTCATGATCCTTGAGGTCCCTTCCAACCCTGGCAATTCTGTGATTCTGTGATTCTGTGATCTGATAAATATTTATAAATATCTAAAGGGAGGTGGGAGGCAAGTGGATGAGGCCAAGCACTTCTTGGTGGTTCACAGTAAAACAAGGAGTAAAGTCCTAAAACTTGAACATAGAATATTTTCTACTAACATGTGGAAGAACTTTTTTACAGTAAAGATGACAGAGTACTCGAACAGATTGTCCAGAGAGCTTGTGGATTCTCACAGAATCACAGAATCACAGAATGGCCCTTGGAAGGGACCTCAAGGAGGTGCTACAATAGTGCTACAATATATATATATATATATAAAAATGCAAGTTTTTCTTCTTTAACTCTACAATGGGTTAAAATCATAGAATGGCTTAGGTTGAAAGTGACCTTAACTATCATAGAGCTCCAACCCCCTGCTGAGGGCAGGGCAGCTATCCAGCAGATCAGACTGCACAGGCCTGCATCGAACCTGGCATTGAATACCTCCAGAAATGGGACATCCACAACTTCTCTGGGCAGCCTGTGCCAGCACATCACTACCCTCTGAGTAAAGGATTTCCTCCGAACATATAACCTAAAATTCCCTTGAAAGAATATTTTTCTTCAGTTGCTCCTGCAATCCATATCTTTGTTCACACTCAAACTAATCTGTTAATAATGTCTTTGAAATAAACATAATAAATAAACACTGATGTTTTAAAAAAATGTCAAAACGGGCTGGTTTTTTAAATTTATTTATTTATTTTCCAGCTTAAGGTATGTTTTTAACAATAATGATGTTTACTTGTTGGGAAAAATATCAAATATAATTATGGATTCTTCCTTTCATAACATCTTCCCTTTAGATTTTTTTTGGACTTCTATCAAGGACTTGCTAATGGACTCAACATGACTGAAATTAAATGATCTGTTTTATACTACAGGTTAGACCAAATTAAGCAACAGTATTTTTTTTACACCTAACTCTGGGAAGGGAAAAACAAACAAACAAAAACCTCACTTCCTGGTGAATCAGGAGTTCTGAAATTATCTAGAAATAATCCATATTCTCTGTCCAGCATTTGTGCGACTAAACATAAACCAGGTTGCTTATTTGCAAGGCATATGGCCATGCTACATTGTCCAAGGTGTTATGCCCCATCTCTCAGCATTAAATTACTTAATCTGCTTGTTTCTGAGCCAGTATGTTGGTTTAAGCACATTACTGCATACTAACAAGGCAATTTGCCTTCTGGACATGTCTGCCTCTGAGCTACTGGAGTACAAGAATAAGCAGCAAGGTTTCTACATGCATGTGACTGTTTTTTGTTGTTGTTGTTGTTGTTATTGTTTGTTTGGTTTTTTTGGTTGGTTTGATTGTTTACTTCATGATTGAAATAGATCAAAATTGTGAAACAATTTCTTCATCAGCTATCACATGTGCCACAGCTGTAGTTTGCAGAGCTTTAGAGGTAGTCCATCAGGCCAAGTTAGTCCTTGTGTTTTCCCTTGGAGATTAATTATTTCAGAGGAAATGTGTGACGTATTCTTGATAAAATGATTGGAAATGATGAGCCTAGCACCCATTCTCCCCAGCAGGGAATAAACACTGTTAATGAAACTTAGTTGTAACCTGCAGAATGGATTTAGGTCCCCAAGTGCTTTGGTCTTATTTCTATATTTACTATGTTTGCAGCTGGATGAGCAAAGGGGCCAGAAGGGAAAAAAAACAATATATATATATATTTTTTACATTTCATTGTTCTTTGTCAGTGTGAAAATTAAATGACTCTTTCTGATTAAGAAGGAGCATGAGACTACTTGTGTAGCACATTTTCTAATTATTTTCTTTATATGAACAGGTATGTTCTATATATTGTAAAATACTGCTAGAGGCAGTTAGGAAAATGGAAGGAAATCTGATGTAGTTGAGATGACTGTGATTTAATATGCTTATAATAAATTTGCATAACTATTGAAGAATCAATATTCAATATAGAAAAACATTGTATTCAGTATCTACTGATTTGATAATAACTCTGAAGAAATTTATCTCCACATATCTGTTTTGTTTTTGTTTTTTGTTGTTATTTTTGTTTACTTATGTAAAGTAAAGTAAAATAAAGCTAAAAATGTTCTAATCTTCTTCTATGAAATAAAATACCCTACATAACAATCAGTGATATTTCAGAGCTGTTAAAAATCTAATAAAAAGCTTTGATTCAAAATCCCTTGTGATTACAAGATTTTCATTAAAATTAATTTTAATGTATTTCATTCAGCAAAATAGTCACGGGTAGTCTGGGGATAAATTTGCTCCAGATTTCCTAAAATTAGTAGAAATTAGTAAAAAGTCTAGAATTGTTATACAGTTGAAGTAAATTCACTTAGACATAAAAATAAATAGGATGGTAGGACAAGAACTTTTCCCACCAAAAATCTAGAATAACTGAGATACTCAACAGCAGCAATCAAGACAATCTTTTATTTAAAACAGATGAAATGATATTACAGTAATCAATGAACATTCAGCTGTAGCTTTCCATAGAGTAAGAATTTTACTCAGTATTTCAAATTCAGTCAACAAATACCTACTTACAAATTTTGTGTCAACTAAAATCTAATAGAACTTTGTACTTTCTGGAAACAGAAAGTTTTTAAATATCATTTTTGAAATAAGCCAGAGTGAGCACACTTTCTTCCCAAGAAATGTTAGTATAAGCAAATTAATATATAATTTATTTTTCTTTCATGCATGAAGTCTGATACTAAAATAGGATTGAAGAAATATTTTCATGTCATGTTAGCTACATCCAGGTTATCTGCATCAAAAGGAATGGCAACATCATAAACATTGGTCTACACAATGTGAATTTTTAAATGTTGACTTACTAATTGAAGACCAAAACCTCTTAAAGAAGAGATTTGAGGATTAATTTTTAAATCAATTTTTAATCTGCTTATTCAGTTTTCATTACTCTGCAGTGAAAATTTAAAATGAAATGTACAGTACTTAACTTTAATAATTTTCCTGTTTTTAATATACAAAATCCTAAAAGGCACTACATATCTCAAGAATATTCTGTCAAAAAATGATATACTGTTTACATTGCATTACATATATTTAAGTCTATCAAACTTTTAAAAGCATCCTTACAAATTCATTTGCTTAATAGAACACAAACACTGATTTTGTAAACAAGAAATCTAAGTGTACAATGTGACATTGGGTAGAAAATATTTCTCTAGCAGACAACTCTTCTATTTGTCCCAGATCACGAATCAAAGAAAAACATCTCATATCTAATTATTATGATTATTATTATTTAAGACTTGCTCTGCATAGTTTCATTGGTAAAAACTGAATTCTATCCAGCTGAATCAGTCAAATACTTTACTTATCATATATAGATGCACAGGGGTGAAGGGAATTTTTGCCATGCAATTATAGAGTGTCTTGGGTTGGAAGGGACCTTAAAGATAATTACATTCCAACACCCCTGTTGTGGACGGTGTTGCCATTCCCTATATCAAGCTGCCTAGGGCTCCATACAAACTGGCCTTAAACACATGAAGAGATGGAGAGTCCACAACTTTTCTGGGCAACGGGTTCCAGTGCCTCAGCACTCTCTGAGTGAAGAATTTCTTCCTAGTATCAAATCTAAATCCCCCTTCTTTTAATTTACTCCATTGTTCTATCACTATCTGATAATATAAAATACGTTCTTCATATTTTTTATGTTCCTTTAAGTTCTGAAAGACCACAATGAAATCTCCCTGATGCCTTCTCTCCACCAAACTGGTCAATCTCATCTCCCTCAGCCTGTCTTTGTAGGAGACCTGCCCCAGTCCTCTGAATACTTATGGCCTTCCTCTGGACCTGCTCCAACAGTTCTATTTCTTTCCTATATTGGGAGCTATGGGGATTCAAGACAACATTCAGAATAGAGACTGAAAAACAAGTTTGACCGGGCGTGGAAGAGGTCACTGGAAACAAAGGCTGTCTGCAGGAGACAAGAGCAGAAGGCAAGTGGGGAGCATAATCTCAGCCTGATGGTGACTCTGAATAGAGAAGTGGGTGAATAGAAGCAAGGTGTGGCTCTAATTGCATGAGCACGTGCATGGGCACTTGATGTCTAGACATGAAGGAGACTTGTTAAATGTTCTGTTGACATGTTGGGTTGGGGGGAGGGGCGGAAAATTATAAGAGGGAAAGGAACTTGGAAGTATATGCAAAGGATGTTAGAACCCGCAGTGAAGAATTTGGATCGTTCACCTATACGAGTCTGGTCCTTCAGATGCTACAGGGAGCCCCAGACCAGTACTCCAGGTAGGACCTCACAAAGGCAGAGTAGGAAGACACAGTCTCTCACCCTGCTGCTTAACCTCAATTTTGATGCAGCCCAGGATGCAGTTGGTCTATTGGGCTGCAAGTCCACACTGCTGGCTCATGCCATGTTTCTCATCCACCAGAACCTCCAGTAGCTTTTCTATAAGGCTGCTCTCAATGAGTTCTCCCATTCTGTACCAATTCCATGTCTGGAACTGCCCTGACTCACATACATCACCTTGCACCCAGCCTTGTTGAACCTAATTCAGTTCATGTGGGCCCACTTCTCAAGCTTGTGCAGCTCCCTTAGGATGGCTTCCCTTCCTTCTGTTGTATTAACTACACCTCTCAGCTTAATGTAAACTTGCTGAGAGTGCACTCTATCCAACTGTTCAAGTCATTTTTAAAGATGTTGAAGAGTCCCAAGACAGACTCCAGCAGAAAACCACTTATCACTGGTGTCCACCTAAAAATAGTCTTTAGTCGTTTCTTGACTTGATTCATGGCTACAAGCCCCATGGAAGTCAACAGGAGTTTTATTGTCATAAAAGTCATCAGGTTTGTATGCTAAAGATGAATTCATACAAATGATATTATATGAAATATTTTTACTTGTATGATTTCATAGAATTAGATTGACTGTTCTTACAATTATAGGCTGTACAATTAAATCTTTTATATAAAATCCACCAAAATGAATGCAAATGAATGCAGTACGTATAATGTTTTTTTGTTGTTTTTTTTGTTTTTTTTTTTTTAAGCTATCACTACTCTGTTCCTGAAAAAGAATGCAAAGAGCCTGATTTTGAGAACACTGCAAAAACAATGCAAACTCAACATATTTGGCTTCCTCAGCAACAATCAGCTTCTTTGCATGGGCTGATAGCTAGGTCTATTACAGTGCCCAGACTGATACCACAAATACTTTCTGCTGCTTTGTTAACTCAGGCCAGCAGCAGGCTCAGAATGCCTTAGGAAGAAGAGTAAATATAAATCTGTAAATGACAGATGCATAAGGACTCCAACACAGATCCAGCTACAGGAGCAGCCAAGAACCTCTTTCCAATCTCCTATCTGCTGAAAGCTTGAAGGCTGTGGTTTGCTTTACTATTATACTACCTGATCCTGTTCTGCCACAAATTCAGTTTTTATTGCCCTAAGAAACAACGAGCTACCATTCTGTGTACCTGTATAGTTCAAGATATGCATTTATGCTATGAAACTAGTGATCAGGGAACAAGCTGCACAACTGTTCAGGCTTACAGCCTCCAGTTAGCCTGAGTAGATGCCCTTGTATAGTTATGTTGGAAGTTTTTTTGCTGTTATGTATATATATATTTCTGATTGTTTTTGTATGAAACACAAGTAGGAATTCCTATTACTGAATGAATAGCTGAAAAAGATTTTCAATATATTAGATTCTCATAGCCTGCAAGCACTCTGCAAATTTGATCTTAAACTTTTATGGATCAACAGAGGCTGGAAGGGACTTTTCTCTGTATGTAATATTTAAATAGTGTCATTGGTTTTTCAAGTTGTTTCTTCCATCTCTCAATGGCTCTGTTGCAGCTGCTTCTGATGAGGGAGTTGGCCTTTTCAAGATATATTGCTCTGTTCACAGATCTCTTTCTGAAAGCAAAGAACTTTCTTTTCTTAACCTTAGATTGTCCTTGCTTTCATGATGTACAGTGTTAAATTGAAAGTAGATAAGATGTATGAGCAAGGGTGACTTTTTTTTGAGGGGAAGCATTTTTCAGAAACTACTAAAAGCCAAAATTCACTGAAGTCACAAAAAGTCCTTTCCATGTAGTTCTTTCCTTATACATTTTCTTTATCTTTGAACTGAAAAGAGTAGCAATATTACTCTAATTCCAAAGTTTTGCAGTTCACTGACATGAAGAAATATCATTCAAATTGCACACAAGAAACGAGCAATTATCTTGCTTGGTAAAACAGGATCTACATCTATTTTCTTGAGTCTATGTGCGTAATTGCATTTAACCACTTCACTGCTAATGCCCACTTTAAACACCATATTTAAAATGAATATAATAGTATATTGTAAGCAAACAGGAAAAAACAACAGACATCCCTGAATGCTGCAGTGACGCTATTCTGTTTGATTCATTGCCTTGAACAAAAAGCTGTCAGTTCTTGTTAGGTGTTTGACCAAATGTTCTGCAGTGTGGACATGAAGAGATACCTTATGTCACTCTGCAGAAGACATGTTGTCTTCTAGAAAATATTTTAATGTTTAGAGTCTGAGCATCAAGGAGAATCTCAAAACGATCCTGCATTTCACTGGTTAGGTAATCAGCCAGAGATGGGGCTCTTAGATTATAACTTTTGTCATGTTACATATTCACTGAACCCAGGCAAGTGATAGGAGGAAAGCTGATATCACAGAATCACAGAATTGTAGGGGCTGGAAGGGACCTTCAGAGATCATTGAGTCCAACCCCCAAGACAGGGGTTGCAGTGTCATGTCTGTGTTTTAATGAACATTACCTAGGACTTCTATGCCATGGCAATATACAACTTTTTTTTCTAAATTTGTTAAAAATTTTCTTAGTCCATTCCACAACCTAGATATAGATTTCTTGTCCAGCAACCTTATTAATAAATTTAACAAAATCCATGCTAAAATCATACAGATCATTAACTCTACCTACTAGTACTGAAACGCAGTAGGAAAGCCCTTAATGGTTTGGGCCAGTTTTGTAATTTCCAGCCCTCATTTATTTGCACTGGCTTATGCACTTTTGCTATTTCACAAATATTAGTTTCTGATTAAAAAATAATCCCTCTTCCCTCTTTCAGGGTGGTTTCTTTTTAGTTTAGATCTTTTTTTTTTTTCTTCCTTATTTTTATCTTCTCTGTCCCAGATTCTTCTTACTTCAGTTTGAAACATGGTTGCTTTGTTCCACTGATTACTTTGTTAAATCATTTCTGTGCCGGTTGCAGCTTGAATTAACTGTTTTTTGAAGATGGGTGACTTCAACCACTTTTGCCGTGATTGTCTTTTATTGTTATCTTACCGTGTCATCATCTCTTTGGGAAATGGCTTACTTGCTGTTCTTATATCTTCTTGGATGCACCCCAGGCATGCATCATGTGTATCATTTCTAAGTTTTGCTTCATTTTTCTGACTATTTATGAAAAAGTCCACTTTTTACATAATACTGTTTCATGCTCTGCTTCTATTTGGAGCTCTTGTTTTGGATGTTACAATCTCTCTTCCTGTGTTATTGTGTTACTGAACGTTGAGCCCTGTCCCTAAACAACTCCAGTATGAATAAACAGCCAGACAGTGCTATGCCTGTCAGCTCCTAATTTCTTCAGGTAAACAAAACAAAAAAGCAAACATTCACATAAAAATCTTCCCCAAGCTCCACCTGGATGAGAAGAAAGTAAAAAAATATCGAATTTCTAGGCAAAACACAAATGAAACTAAGTGAGACAACTTCCACAGTATCCCACAGAGATAATTTGTCTTTAAACTGTATAAACATTCTACACGCTATGTTGAGAACCCAGCATCCAAGCACTTTGTGCTTTTTATTAATATTATTATTTTTTATTAATATTATTATTTTAGGAAATCTGAGGTAGAATTATGTTGTGCTGTTTTCTTCATATTATCAAGAAACTGGCTTGTTTTAGGTATGTTTTCTAAAATGAGATGTATCCTACCCAAGATGCCTCTAACTACCTTGGCTAACTCTCTATGATCTTTAAAGGAAATCTGGACTTTGTCAACTAAATCATGTTTTCTTTGCCTGATTCTGAAAGACCTATACACTACCATAAAACTGTGAGGATGGGAGGAAGGATGGAAGGAATCTTTCTGAGACATAGCCTCAATGAGCTTTGTTTTGGTTCACATTATAAATTCTATTGATTCATTTGGTTTCTGTTTTTTTCTTAAGAAATGTATGTTCTTATTCTAAAAGGAAAAGGAAAAATAGAAAAATTTTCTAGGAAAATATAATTGTTTATTTCCAGGTCTTATTTGTCTGTCAATACAACAACAGCTTTTGCTGTTGTCATTTTATGGGTTTTTTTTGTTTGTTTGTTTGTGGGTTTTTGTTTGTTTGTTTGTTTGTTTGTTTGTTTGTTTTGTGCAGGAGATCTAAGGAATAATAGTTGAAAGAATAAACCTGCTTTCAGCTGAACTTAATGAGCATCCTATCTTTTAAAACAATCTATTCCTTGTCTCATTTTAGTGTCTCAGGGTAATGTAGAAAAAGTAGGCACATGGATGCACACACATACAAACAAAGGAGTTTTTCTGTGGTTCCCTGCTTGCTGAAAAGGGATGGGAGCTATTTCATGAGAATTTAACAACTGAAATACTTGGGACCTTATTTCTTTTCAAAACCATTCAAGTTTGTCATTGTCAACATGTAAATGGCCTGGGAGAAGAATGAGATTCAGCAGCTTTGTTCTAAATGCATTGTACCTGAGGAGCTGTTTATCTGTGTTCAGAACTGACTGTGCATTTCACAGCAGTCAGCAAAGGTTTTTATGTGTAGAGTATTTACATCATTTCAGAATTAGGTTCCTTGCAGCCTCACTATTCATTTTGATGTCTTCTAAGATTTCTTTGTATGGTGGGAAAAGGTAGATTATGTTTTAAAATAATAATTGTTTATTAACATTTGCAACAGAATGTTTTTTGTTGATTTGAGAGTTTTAATCAAAAATCTTGAAGGATTCTTAAAAATCTACATATTAAAAATTCATGTTGATATCTTAAATAATTTTCCTAAAAAATAAATTTCAATAGTATTTTGGGGAATCAAAATTAGACTTTTGATTTTAAATAAGATTTGTTCTGAATTTGGAACTGTGTTGCAGATGCCCTTTAAAATTATGGTAGGCTACATACTTTTTAGAATATGTCACAGCTCCTGACAGTGACATGATTCCTACTTTTTATGTGCTTTCTAACGCTTCTTTGCCTCTCAGACTTCTTGATGCAGATCTTCATATTGCAGGTACAATTTTGGTCTTTGTTTCTGATTCATTCTTAAAAGCACCCTAAACCAAATAATGATCCTAAATGGGCCATTCAGCCTAAGTACTCAAAATTAGCACAATTTTATTGTACCTATATTGCTTCTTCCACAATGTTGACTACACTACAATAACTCTTAACATTTGTCTACAGAAGCTTCCAGGCTCTTAACAGAGTCTGGAAATAGGAGCGTCAACTCCTAACACAGACCTTCAGCAACCACCTTTCAGGATTAAACCCATATGTCATCCATCAGAGATACCAGAAGTTACTGTGACCTCTAAGCCATTTTCTGTCTTAATAGTTGAGGTAGGAAAGTCTCTGTTTTACATGTAGGAAATGAGATTCACAAGGGTGAATTCCTAGATCCTCAAAGACATTTAGACTCCAATGCCACCTAGCTGTCTGCTGGTGAGTAATCTAAATTTGACTGAAAAATCCAGGAAAGAATTGTCTCTTTTGTCCTGAGACCACTGAGGCCCTCTTTCTGCTTAGGATCTCCTAAAAGAAAAAAATAATGTGAAGAACTCAACAATGTCCTTCTCAGAATATTCCAAATTATTTTCTGTGAGTCTTGAAATATGTTGGTTAATATATTGGTGGTAGTCTAGTTCCAAAACTGAATATCTACTTGAGGCATACAGCCAAGAGTTTTAAAACACTAATCACACACTACCAGCTGCAGGCAATCGTACAGGTTTCCCCATCTCTCTGAAAATGATAACCATGATGTGGTGAATGTGTGCCTATTTCTGTATGTAGAGATATATGAAAATGGTTTAAGAAAATATTTTTTTCCATATGAATTTTTTTGTGTTGTTGGTCATTTACGTTTTTTATGTTATTTTCTGTTCAGAAAGAAAAAACACAACAGATGGAACGCCTTGAGTAAGTTATTATTTCACATTTATTAAAGGGTCAGTGACTGAACACAATATTTGTATAGTGAGAAACCCAAATGCCTATCAAACATTGGATTGGTATAAGATTATGCAATTGGTGTGCTACATTCAATTCTTTTTTCTTTTTTCTTTTTTCTTTTTTCTTTTTTCTTTTTTCTTTTTTCTTTTTTCTTTTTTCTTTTTTCTTTTTTCTCTTTTCTTTTTTCTTTTTTCTTATCTTTTTTTCACTATTGGGAAGAGGAAAAGAAGGGTGAGGAGACAAAACAGCCAGAAGAAAAAAGCCAGGAGATTGATCAGTAGTAAATAAAATAAAATAGCTATTACAAAAAATCACCACTTCTGAGTCAAGGGAATGAGTTAGCAATCATACTTGTCAGAATCACAGTTAAGAGAGATTTTTTTTCTTTTCAATAAAGCATCTTTACATGAGCATACCCTACAAGACCCACAACAGCAAATTTGCCCAAAAGTACTCTAATTAGCTATACCAAGTGGTCTATAATGCTGTCAAGTTAATGTCTTCTATCTGGCTGTTTACTGGCCATCATGTATCATTGTTTGGCGAATGACAGCAGTCAGGTTATTAAAGGTGTAGATATTAAATTAACAACAGTGGTAAACATTGTAGCTGTACTTTACATCTCAGCAGAGCCAATGAAGTGGATGACACTGAATCCGTGTTGATATGCTGCAATGACAGATGGGCATCATTTAACACAATACATCAGTGGGCAACACACGTACCACAGCTGTCCTCCACTAAATGAATTAGATCAGGGTAATTAATCTAAGGCAGAAAGTATTACTAACGTGGCTTCTAAACAGAACTGGAAATGAGTAAAATATCCTGCTAAATAGAGAAGGAGCAACAGTAACAACAAAAAAAGCAAAAACAATGGCTTCATTCTTAGGGCTTATGAGTCTAGAAAATGACTGTCAAGTATTTTAATATCACACACAAAAGGCAATGCCTATCTCCTTGTGTGATGGAATGTACAAAGAATACCCCATTGTTATCCAGTGTTTTATCATAATCTCTTTTGTCATTTTATATAACAAGAGAGGCAATAACCACAAGGGTAAGAGATCATTACTAAGATGTTACATTTGACACAATATTCTAATTTTTAAAAATCACTTTTATTAATTATATGAACTATTGATGGAATTATTCTTTCTTTTTATGGATCCTCTGCTGAATTTAATTGAGATATTAAACCCCTGTGGCATTTATCTGAATGATTTTTTTCTCTATATTTGGTCAGGTAGATAGCTGCAGATTAAATGTACGGAATTCCTTTTCCTTCACACAGAATTTGTAGTGTTTCTATATAATTATTACACACATTCTTTTTCCGTAACATCTCTACCTTAGTCCTTCATATTAGGCGGAAAAGATCACAAAGAAGATTTAAAACAAAAGAGTTTGTCTTGTTACCATATCAGTTTGTGGCAAGAATATTGTAGTACTCTTTGTTGTACACTGATATCAATGTTCTATATGAATACACTTCAACGTGTTCAATGATTAGAAATAAATCAATGTTGTGATGTGTGCACCTGAGATTACAAGCAGTTTGAATACCAAAGGCTTAAAGCTAATGCCTGTCAATTCATCCCTGAATGCAGTCAATTTAAAGAGTAGTTGTAGATGGGGAAGAGCAACAAAGGATGGCAGCACTTAAAATCTCATTGTTAGTTTTGCACATCCTGTATTAATTTTGTTCCACTTCATTTGGTATATGACAACTGCACTGGAGAATTTCCCTAAAGAACATCTCTGAAAATGGCAAGCATTGATCAAGTGTCGTGTACTCTCCTGACTCTGTCAGCTCATTTGCATCTTCCTCCTTATTCTTTTTGCCTTGCCTAAGATAGTTTGTTTTCTTCATACTGTCTCGTATGATGCTATGTTTTGTCCTTAGGAGAAAAACAATGTTGATAATGCACCAATGTTTTAGTTGTTGCTGTGAAGTGCTGTACAGAGCCAAGGATATTTCAGTTCTTCAACTTCTTGTACTGCTCTGCCAGTGGGATGATACAAGGAGCTGGGAGGGGAAAGCTAACTGGCCAAAGGGATATTCCATAACATATGACATATTGTGAAAAAAATTATAAAACTGTGGGAAGTTTGCCAGAGGGGCAGCTGCTCTTTGGGGACTGGCTGGGTGTCGGTCAGTGGATGGTGAGCAATTGTTTTGTGCATCACTTGTTTTGTAAAAAAGTGATATATGAAGAGATCTTCTGATGATTGCTGATATTTTTCTTTTCCTTTTGTGTTTAAGTAAATAGTTTTTATCTCAAACAATGAGTTCTACCTTTTTTTTTTTTTTTTTTTTTTCCCTTTTCTTTTTTTTTTCTTTCCCCTAGGATTCTTTCCACCATCCCACTGCGAAGGGGCTGTGTGGTTCTTAGCTGCCTGGTAGGTTAAGTTGCAAGACACAACTATCATCCTTTTAAACTCCTCCTTCTCTGGATGTAAAGACTGAGGTTTACTACTACCTTTAAACTGTTGGAGAAAAGAGAGATGGGGAAAAATAATTATTTTGGGAATAGGTATTATAGTAATGATTATGTCAGTCTGGTGTAATGAAAACATATGGTGGTGCGAACCTACAGGCAATTCCTGAAAAATATTGATTTTTGTCATAGTGAGGCTCAAAAACAAGCCACAGCATGCGTGGAAATTCTTTAGTGTACATTAAAGTACTGTGAGATTGTACTCCCTGCTACTACAAACTTTCTCTTTCAGCCTGGGCATTATGCCCAAGGCTTTGCACAGGACTGATAACAATGTCTTGCTAAATACTATGACCATATATTATCATCTTACCCCATAAATAGTGAGAAACCCAAGGGCCAACAGCTCTAATCCTCATAAAAAAACTGCATGTGATCTCCCCAGTTCCTTCTAAATATTGTGAATCTTGAGTGACTATTGTTTTAGAGTGGATTATGTGGAATAATTAGTGGAGGTGACTTAATGCAATGTACCCATCCTAAGAGAAGGTATAGCATTGAGGAAAGCCCCAGATTGTGATGTGGTGAATATGTATGTAGTTTGTTCTCTGGCAGTCCCCTAAGAAACATAAGGCTTTCAAACCTTGCATTGTCCGTAACACTGGAGGAGCTCAGTATACTGACTCTAAGATACCCTGCAGAGAGAGTGGAGCAGAGTGTAAACACTGTGGCCAAGCTGTGTGATAACATTGGAAGGATGGGAACTTGAAAACTGCATAGTTGTAAATGTGAGTCAGCAGCTTTTCATGTTTCCGTCACACCAATAAGAAAAAAGATACATTTGACTAGAATCACTCAGGATCCACCTGAAATTAAGAAAATAATGCAAAAATGGCTTAAGAGAGAAGGAATTTGGGGGAAGACACCACTGCAGACAAGTCAAGAGGATGCCACTTGCTTCTGGGATCAGTCAACAGGCTGAGCCTCTTTATCCCGCATAGGAACACATATTGGGTAAGATTCACACACTTGGTTATAATGAGTGCTTCCTTACAAAACTTTAAATCTCTATAGTTATCCCATAATTTAACATGTTTGTGGTCAACTGAATTATTCATACCCTTGGTATTCATATGTGCTGTACAGACTGTGTATTTATCACTGGCAATTCAAAGGAACCTGTAATCTGTTTCTATGATAAAAAGTATTATTTATCAAATTAGTCTTGAGAGTTCTCATTGGTCACATTAAAACTCTTGAAGAGTAGCTATATAAGCCCACTTGAATGTGACAAAATCTGTAGTGTCATATTGGGTATTTCCCCTTTAACACAACAAGAACATGTGAATGATTAAAGACATTGTTATGGTTGTTTTGAAATACTGTCCATTATGAAATAAATTTTCTGTGAACATGGCAAAAGGTCTTTTTGTTAGCCTTTTCACACTGTTAAATCAGAACTGTCTTTCAAAATATTATATAGCTTTAGTTGTAAATCCTAGCAGAAGATTCCTTAGATTGAACTTATTATCAAATGTGTAAATAATTTAAGAAAGAAAAATGACAGGTCCTCTGTTACTTTTAGTTAAAAACTGTACTTTTTCTACTTTTATATTACATTTTCTTGTAAGGAGTACAATTCGCCAATACTCTGATTTCCTAACTCTTTCCTGCTTTTGTTATTGCATCATCTTCTCCATATTCCTTGAAACATATTATAGTCTTTTCTGTATAGTTTTATGTTGGTGGATTTTACTTTGCTCAGATAATCACAGCATACCTTTCCTGACTAAAAGTTAATTATTAGTTTGATGCCTTTGGGTTTTATTTCTCTTCTGATTTCCACCAGATGTCTAGCAAAATAGCATTGGTTGAATCAAGTGATATCTGCACTTTTATAAAGCATTAGACCTTATCCTTATGCAGCACATAGATATTTTCAGTCTATTCACATGTAGATTCTATGTGAGAATGTTAACAGTTTCTTTTCTTGTAGATTTTCTATCATCTACATAATGTTTTTAATTACTTGAGCCTATGAGGCTGCCCAAAGAGGCTGTGGTTGCCTTGTCCCTGGAGGTGTTCAAGGCTAGGTTGGATAGGGCCCTGGTCTAGTATTAGACATGGATGTTGGTGGGCCTGCCTGCAGCAAGGGGTTTGGAGCTTGATGATCCTTGAGGTCTCTTCCAACCCAAGCCATTCTATGATTCTATGATGCAAAACTTTAAATGAGAGATCAGAAATCATACACACAAAGGGCTTTAGGTATGTCATTTATATGACTCTATGCACACCCTAAGTGTCTTCTGCAGTATACATTAAATGTATAGATATGCCTTCTGAGAAATGTCTGCAGTTTTTCTGTTACATGTATTCTGACTTGCAGAAACCTTTATGCCTATGTAAGTCATATAATTTCCCTTAAGTTTCTGCCAGCAATGGGATGAGAAGCATGCATAGGTTTCTCTATTGTAAGAAATGCTGCTTTCAGGAAATTGAATGGAGACAATAAATACACTCTGTGTAGACAATCAAAAAACCTAGTTAGCCACAACTTTAATTTCTTCTGATTTGAACATAATTGAATGAGTAGCTTTGATATAAAAGACTACAAATGTCACATTACTAATATCTTGTCTGACTCTTTTTCTACAAGACACTTTTTTGCAAACTTTTGAAAATTAGCATCTCTAATAAAATACAAACAGCTACTCTGAAAAAAGAAACATGCATAAATTAAGTTAGAAAAATAAGAGATGATTTATGAAGGTGTCAAGTGTCACATAGTGATGGATGAACCACAAAGATGTAATGGTTCAGCTCATATACTCATTGAAATGTTGTGTCTTTATCAGCAATGTATTCTTATTGTCTTCTTCTGAAAATAGGCTAAAAATCTTAGAAGAAACAATTGCAACTTTGCATACTCCTCAGTCTCACAGAGCCTAAACTCACTGATGCAAACTGCTTTTCAGAAGTTGTCTAAGAAGTTTTATAATTCTAGAGAAATGAGGAAGCTGGTGACAGTTGATGAACTTTTAGATATTCATTAATTATTCAGCAAAAAGGACCCATCGTCACTGTAGTCTTCCTGTGCTTTTACAATACAATAAATAATAATGAATAGAATAGTGAATTGGTACGAATATTAAAGTGAAATGCTTCTTCTAATATAATCTATAGTTTTTTTTTATTTTTTATAACACAATTACAGTGCTCAGAACCACAAGTGCTAGAGAAGACAAGGATGTTCCATTTTGAGACAGAAGGAAGGTTGTATGCAGATGAAATAATATGACATTTTCCCACTTTTCCAATAATGGTACTGTACTGATAAAAGCAGCTATGTAGAAAATCTAAGCATTGACTCCTATGTGTCACTTCATCCAAGAAAAAAGCAACTTTTTCAAAAGATTCATCAGTCCCATGGGGGATTACCACAAAAGATAGAGAGCATCAATCATTCTTCACTAGCATATAATTCTCCATATAGTTTGCTGAATCACTGAACCAAAAAAAGTAGCAATGTGATAAATAATTATTTTATTTTATTTTATTTTATTTTATTTATTTATTTATTTTTGTGATGGGAGAATTGATCCATGGGGAAGGGAATAAGTAATCAGAACATGATCACACGAGATGACACAATCAGCAGATGATGACATCTCACAAGTACTGACTTCAAAGAAGGAAAAATGATTTCAAGTGGCATTGCAAAAACTTCCAGTGCAATCTATCAAGCTTTTGGGCATGCACTTTAACTTTTATTCTTTGTCTTCTTCATCATCTTCACTATTAGATTGAGAGGGGACCTGATCCAGGTCTATAAATATCAAAGGTGTGGGGGGCAGAGTGACGAGGCCAGACTGTTTTCAACAGTGTGTGGAGACAGCACAAGGGGAAAGGCCAGAAACCGCAGCATAGGAAGTTCCACACAAATGTGCACAAGAACTTCTTTACAGTGAGGGTGATGGAGCACTGGAACAGACTGCCCAGGGAGGTTGTGGAGTCTCCTTCTCTGGAGATATTCAAGACTGCCTGGACACCTACTTCTGCGACCAGGTGTAGGCAACCTGCTTTGGCAGGGGGGTTGGACTTGATGATCTCTGGAGGTCCCTTCCAACCCCTATGATTCTGTGATTCTGTGATTCTATTACTTTTTTTTTCATGTTTTCCTTTTGGAAGTAGAGATGATTTTTGAGCCTATGTTCCATGATAAAAATAATTTTCAATGTTATAATAACAAAGATTCTAATGATGAATAATCTCCAGTCTGTATTTTGGGGACACATTTTTTACCAGCATTTTAACAGATGCTAAGAAAAACAAAGATACATTTTCATTAAACGTAGTTGCAAAATTTTAAATTCAGTTCACTATAGGGAAACATTGAGAATTAGTTCTGTAGGATATCACAGTAAAATGTAAATTCTTGCTTTTCGGTTTCCATTTTCAGCGTGTGTTATCTGACATACTATTTCAGGCTTCTAAAATAGCTCCCTATACATGCATAATTTCTAGAAATGCCTACTTTGATAAAGCGTAGAAAAGGGAATCAGTGACACTATTTCAGAAGTTTCACTGAACTTAAGTTTCAAGGGCTGCCTCTTATTGAATCTGTATATTATTTCTGGACAAGTAGTCCAATAATAGCACCCCACGTAAAGCTTATGTTAAATCTCTAGTAATAACTAAACAACATTTTCTCTGGCTTCCAGGCAACAGTGAAGATAATAAAAGGGATTTATTTGGCCCTAAATGTCTTCTTAGAAGATGTCAGAATAAGTAGTCATAACCATTTTCTTTTTCTGACCCAGTCTGATGAGGATAATTAATGTCAGCATTACCTCCCAGAAGTCTTTGCAATCTTAACAACTCTAAGTATGGTAATGCTGCTGCAAGGCAAGTGCAGAGGCATGACCTTTTTTGTCCTTTCCCTTTCCTTATGTACAAGTGTAGAGTTAGTTTCAATAAATCTGTGTGATATATTTTATCATCCTTGACAAAAGAACTGGGAAAGTGGGAGTTTCCCTGAAGGAGAATGTTTAATTCCTACTGGAGATGTGTGTGCTTTTATTCTGGGAGGTCTGGTCCACACATTTTAGTCCCTGTGGAGAGTAATCTATTTTATTACAGGGGGTGTGAATAAAGCTCACCTAATTTTCTGGTGCAGTGCATCCTTTCTGTTTCTATGATTGTCCAGGCTAAAAGGCTGCCTGCTGGGCTAGTTCAGCTCTGGTGTACTGAAGCTTGAGGAGAGAAGCATATTGGAAAACAAGACATAAAAATAATTAAAAAAAAAAAAAAAAGAGGTCAGGAAAAATGAATAAACTAATCAGAATCAAGTACTTTAGTCACCAAAGGAAGTAACCCCATATTTATTCCAGTCAGAAAGGAAGATAGTAACTCACTGTTTTTTTCTGTTAGCAATTACAAGGCTTTTTATTCTTATAATCTATAATACTGTGCATCTCAGATAAGTCTTCAGTATCAAGTAAAGAAATAAACCACATGTCCACAAAACAGAAATACAAGGACATTCACTGGACTGAAACTCTTACATTTTCAAGACAAAACCTAGCATAAATTTGAAGCTGATCTGTATTTTATTGCAGGACTTTCCATTGTCTTTCATGGAGTTTGAATCAGGACCCTGAAAAGTGACTTTTTTCTTATGGAAGAATTTTCTCAGTCTTTTTCCTCTTTTCTTCCCCATTCTGTCTCTATTTTCTTTAAAAAATTGTCCTCTTACTATTTTTTATCAGTGTTCTTACTGGTCCACTGTGATCCAAAACTGGTATTAGAATACAGAGTTGACAGAAATGTTTCATTGATTGTAGTATAACTGATGCGTGCATTTGTTCTCTTTCTTGCAATATTGTTATAGAACTGGTTCTGTACATTTAATCAGAAACAATTCAGCAAGAAAATTTAACTGGAATGAAACTAGAGCATGTATCTCTTGAAGTTCTTAAAACCAAAAATAAGGACAGTAGAAGAGAATCAAACATCATAATTTATGTCAAAAGTAAAATATACTGCTGAAAAAACCCTTAGCAAAATTCAGAAGGCTAACAACACGATTCTCAGCTGTTATAAAGTTACCCCAAGAAACTGGCTGTAATTTCTCTTCTCAGATCCCCTACATTGCTGAAACCATGGTGGTCTTAAATTTTCTGCAGTTAATCTTGTTGTTATTCTTACTACTATAATAATATTTTAACAATACAGTGCTATTTCTCATTCAGATTTGAATACTACAAAGTGACAACATGAGCCACAAAGCAGCTGAGTTCCTAAGGTGCAAATCTATTGTAAACTTTTTCATAATTGCTTTCGATTTTTATTATTGCAAAAGAGGAAAAAATAGCCTCAGTGTTTATTTCCGTAGCTGAGATGTTCAGACAATATGCAAAAGATTAATAAAAGACTGTCAGATTGAGATGATTATAAGTTTAAAAAAACACAAAAAAACACACTTATATAAAAATTTATATAAAAAATTAACAGTACACTTCGGATATCTCTGTTTCAGACAACAGCTTACATTACTTTCAAATAAGTCACTAGCTTCAAACAAGAATTTCAGTGTGTTAATACTACATAAAAAATGTAATCTGAGTTAAATAACATAGTCTAGAATTCTAAAGTAAAATAAAAAAACAACACAGACAAGGAAAAGAGAAAGAAATAAAGCAATCTCTAATCCCAACAGATGCCTAGGAATGAAGTGAGATGTATTGCCTCAGCTAAGTGAATGGATCATGTTATACATAACACATTATTTTATTTAGCTTAACCATAAAACACCCCTCATACAATCTTGTGTGATCTTTTCTAATTTTTCTACAATGATATACACTTTCAGTTTAAGAGATAAAATTTTGCCCCCATAGGTATCAATGAGAATTTTGCAATGAGTAAATGAATAATTGAGATTTTAGTTGGTGTTTTATGCCCTTTTATACCATCAGTCCATGCCCTCTGATCTGTGTAAATGATTCTCTTCAGAGATAATTAAATGAAGCTGATGAGAGTCTATTTTCTTCTATTCATTGGTTCTCAGACTGAAATCATCAGAGTATAAGACCACCTGGCAGAAATATAGGCATAGCCATCAATAGCTCTGCCTGCAGGTATTTCCATACACAGTGGAATGAAGACTCACACTGATTGTCTTTTTGAGCTGTGGATGACAAGGCAGTTTGAGTTGCTAAATGCATAAGGAAGTGGCTAGAGCGGAAGTGATACAGTAGGCTGGCTATACCAGATCACGCAAAAACTGCTCCAATCCTCTCCCAGTGAGGGACTGTAAGCTTGCTGGTAAACTGATGCTGTATATCCACCTACAAATTCTCTCTATTCTCTAAACTATGTGGAGTACGTCTTGTAGGCAGTCTATTATATAAAGAGTTTGATGAGTGCCTTACAGGGAAAGTTGCCCACACCCTTGTATTAAATGGCACTGCTAGCATCTCCTTCAAATATTTTTTACTTATTCTTCAGGGGAGAACTCTGCAGTAAAGCATTCAGCTGAGCTAGGTATTTGGCAGTGTTTTCTGATGGTCACACTGCTATTTTTTTATGTCAGAGTTGGCAAGGTTGAAGAAGTGAATGTTGGTCTGGTCATTTCATTGCAGACAACACAAGAGAAGTATTTTTTTGGGGAAACAATTACACAAGAAAAGGTCAATGGCTTTGCTGACCTATCTTGGTAGGGCACTTCATTCATATTGATAATGGGAAGAAAGCTTTGCAGTATTTCTGAGGTGGCAGGACTTGAATCATTGGTGAAGATGTGGTGTGATGTGATAAGAGAGTGGATGAAATTGATTCCAAGGAAAAATAATCAAAACAGACTTTCAAACAGGGCTCTTAACAGTATTATTCCTGTATTCCCTTTTATAATTAACGTCTAGTTTTTATCTGACTTCTTTCTGAAGTCTAAATAAATGCTCCTGTTTTGTGGCTTCTGGCTTATATCTTACAGAATACACAGGTTCTAGTTCATCATTAAAAACAAATCCTAGTTTTACGAGCCTTATAAAGAATACGGCTGCCCTTGGCTATAATTGAGTTACTGTTTTTTATCTCACTACAGTCTGCTGAATGTCGCTGTAGCTATAAAACAAGCAATTTTACAAAGACCCTGCGGTGAATAGTGCAAGACTTTTGGCTTTCTGGTTATTTAATTCTCTGTTTTTGCTGCTTTTTTCCAGAGGTATCAGATGCAAATTAAGTTTCTAGTTTCTCTTATCTCTTTGTTCCTTCCAAAGCTGAGATTGATAGCTTTAAGGAGATCAAAGTCAACTTTCAAATGTATCCCAAATTGATAATCTCCAGACTATCATACACCTTGTACTCAGAACAAAAAACTAAAATCCATAATGACATGAGCATGGTAAATATGGTTCTTCTGTTAGACTAAGTAAAAGTAGATTATACATGTTTTTTAGACTTCAAAGGCCTGTCCTTTCTGTTGGGTTTCTTTAAGGTCTCAAAGGCACTGTGCACTCCTTTTTGTATAAGACTAATAAAATACTTTGCAGTAACAACTTGAGAGGATCTTTTTCTGCTAACATAGCAGTATCAAAGATAAATGGACAAAACATCTTAAGAAATGAAAAGCATGGGCATTTCCAGGCTCCTTAATGTAAACATAGAAGTGTTATGTTCACCAAAGCTAGTTTGTATTTCATACCTGTCTGTATAAACTGTGCTTTGTTTCAGATATGCTATCTGAACAAAGAGACTAAAATGAGGGATCCTTGTAGTCTTTTTCTGTGCCAAGAATAATGAAGGAGAAAAATGTACATCTCCAACAGAGTGCACAGTTTGGAGGTCTAATCCAAAAGCAGTTTCCATTGACAATAATGAACAATGGCAATATTTCCTGATGTTGATACTTTGGACGGAGCTGCCTGGTGCACATGAGATGAAACTTGGGGCCTACAGTAAGCTGCATAAACAGGGGCATGTCAAAACCATTGGTGCAGATGATGCACATCCACACTCTGTCTCTGCAGAGCAGCTCTGGCATTGGCAGGACAGCTGGCAGGAAGCCACCTTGCTTGCTGGCTCACAGCCAGTGGCTCCACTCTGCGACTGTGAGTAGGAACTGATCGCGTGCTTAAGGGGAGGTTTTAGCATGCAATTTATGGGGAAAAAGTGTCAGGAAGAGCTGCATCTACCCTGCCAGGTACACCTCTGATTTTTCTCTTTTACTCAACATTATTTTGGAGAACTCAGAGAAAGCTGTTTGGGGAAGAAATGAATGCTTTGATCCTTACAGCTATTCATCCATCCTTGTGCAAAACACAAGGATGTATGAGTGCATGTGCATGTGAGAGGAGGAAAATAATCCTGTTCAGCATGAATGAATACTTTTCTGGTTTGTCCAGAAAAGTATTTACATGGGATAGCATGTAGTAATCTGTTAATGGGCTAAGAAAAATATTCAGACCAAAAATCCATCTTCCTGGTACTGTATTGAGTGATAATATAATCCTGTATATGCTTAGAAAATATCTATTTTGTTTTTCCCTGTGTAGTGTTGGAAGCATCTGTGTGTCTTCCTTGTGGGAAGTCTACTGTGTTGCAATAGAACTGAATACAGGTGTGTCCATGACAGACTAAAATGAAAAATGTCACCTGGAGAAATCAGTAAATATGCTTTACTTTTGGAACATCACTAGTCTTTAAAGAAAAGTTTAAAGATGAAAAGTGAATAATTTGCTTACTGTCCACAAGTGCATTTAATTAACAGAAGAGTGGAAGGAAGGAGAAAAATGTACAGGAAAATACAGTATAAGGAGTCATTTTCTCACTCTCCACTATCTTGACAATAATGAAAGTCTGCTCTGTGTGCAGTCCTGTAGTCTGAACCACTCCTTTCACATCTTAGAGCTCTATAGAACCAAAGGGGATGGATAAAGCAGGCAACTGAACTCTCATTTTCCAGATCTGCTGACATCTGACAGCAGCTCACAGGTGGGAAGAAGGGAACATATCTTGGACATTGCCAAAATGGCTCTAAACATCATCGGTGGGTTTGCTCTGCTGATTCCATCTGTCTGTGCCTCAGTTCACACAGAAGATATTTTTAAGCCACCTGCTGTTGATACAGCGGTTTCTTTCTTGTCTGGCTGGTGTTCAGACTTACAAGATCAAAGTATTGATCAGAATTCAGTGGAAAGTTTAATATTATCCCTACACCTCAACTTGCTTATCTAGATTCCTATTATACTAACCTCTGATGGGCTGGAACATTTTCTGAAGCATTTACTTTTAATCATGGTCACAGTACTTTTATAAATATGAATGTTGTCTTTGAATCCACTCTCAGTCAAGATTCAGAACAAGGCAGACTAAGGAAGCTTGAACTAAATAACGCTTCATTCTTTTTTTCTGCTTGTTCATAACAAACAACAACAAAAAAACTCAGGATGTTGATGCCTTTATAACAGGATTTATGGAGTGTGTCATCAAGTTTGAGTGTTTCCAGTAAAATAGGAATATATCTGGGAAAGCTGGAACTGTTCTGCCTGTACTACAGCAATACATGTTGTTGAGTAAATTGAGAACTCAGTGCTAGAAAATGCTTGAGAGAAATGAAGAGAGAATGATGAAAAAGACACAGAAATTAACTTATTTACTTTAAAAAATAAAAAAATCCACTTTTAAAAGGAGACCTCAGTGTTGGAGGAAGAGCTTCTAAAAGTAATTGTAAAGTTGTAACCCTTTCTGTAGTCCTTGTATTTGAGGCACCACTAATAATTTAGGTCAAGATTTTGAAATTGATTACTATGGAAAAAGGACTTTCACTGCACTGAGATTCTCCATTTCATCAATTGTTTTCCATGTTGAAGAAGTAAATCTGGGATATCATATGAATATATGATTATGAATATGGAACAGAGTTTTCTAAATTTGCACTATTCCTCCAAGTTCAATTCAAAATTTTCTAAACTATAGCAATTTCAGGAAGGATTTTGAGTAGCTTCAAGAAAAAAAGATGAAAAAATGGTTCAGTCTCAAAAAGAAAATATCCATAGAGTAAACCAAAATCATTTGGAAAGTCAAGCAATATTTTGCGATTTCTCTGTTGTTTGTAATACGCACATAAATCTGGGAGGATATAGATGCTTGAGTGGATGCATAAGTGTCTGTGTAAACTTACTAAGAAAGAAAATGTAAAAATGTAATTATTGTTATTCTAATATTTAAAAAATGAAATTATTTCATTCCTAAGTATTATTATTAATTTAGTTATAAGTTAAGAAATGAGAAAAAAAGAATCATGGGGGATTGGTAGCACAAGTATAAATAAAAATACAGATATGAAATACAACTTTGCAATGAAAGATATTTAATTGCAGTGAGAATACAGTAAAAATTTCTGAGCACAATTAAATTGAAGATAAAATTTTACTTGGGGACACTTTCTTTGAAAAGTTGCTGTTACTTACCCCAAAATTCTCCATAAGAAGACAAGGCAATTTATATAATTTAACACTGCTTCAGCAAGGCAAGTTGCTGTCAGTAACACTTTGAATTTACATCACATATTAACTTACAGGACTGTCTGCTTGTAACCACAGGGAAACCAGCCAAGAATTGTTTCTTAGAGCTGTCTTCCTCAGTAGCTTCCAGCTTCACTCTCTCGCTCAGCTGTGAATCTAGCACCCAGATCTCTGAGAGGACATCTACATAAAACAAAAGACTACTGGTTTAGTGAGAACTACTCGTGTCACAGGCTTGGTCCGCTGCCCTTGCAGTAAGTAACCAACCAACCATTTAACCTAAAGAGATTAGAGAGCATGAGTTATTCAACTTCAGGTCATCTATTCTTCCTGGTCATAATAGGTTATTTATGTCTTTGGATCTCCCCTAGCACTTTGTTAGTACATGAAATTGTTAGGTAGCTTACAGTAGTGAGACTCCAGAGAAAATAAACTGCTCCTGTGGTAAACATTACAGTATAGACATTGCTAATTATTTATTTCCTGCTGTTAAGTGGAAAACAGGCTTGACTGCCCTCACAACAGCTGCAGCATTACAATGTGTGAAACACTGTGAACTTTATGTGCTACCTCTCCCGAAGAACTCTGGGGGCAATGGGTATTACAAGCAGGTAGACTAGTTGTCAGAAGAGCCTTCTGAAGAGTCCTAGTGCATCAGCAGCAATTAATGCAGGTGGTATTTCAGACAAGGGAGCTAATGAGCTTTAATATGCATGCAGGTGAGGGAGTGCTGAATCAGTAGAGCCATTAATGAACCTATGACAGCCTAATTAGCTACAATTTAAAATCTATGGAATCTAATCAGAAGAGCTGAACACTACTGCAAATCTGTGTATGAATGAGTCTGTCTAAATACTCCAATCTGTTGCTTAGTCACTGATTGATAGTAATTGCTTTTTTTCCTCTATTGTGTATAGAAAAATGCTCAATTTTGTTCTGATAGAGGAGGACACAACATTGAAGTTAAATGCCTGAAATGTTTGACTGCTTAAGTTTTAATCAGGAGATGTTTTAAAAAAATCAAAGTAAAATTAATTTCTAGCTCTGAATATAGATGATTAAAAATACACCACCAACTTTTCATGTATTTGGCTGACGGAGATTATATGCTAGTTAATCAACTCCAAATAGCTTATATGAAATTAAAGATAGAACTAAGCTGAAGTGGCATAAAATGCACACATTAATAGAAGAACTTCTTTATATAGGAATCTTATTAAACTTCTTAGATAAATTATTCTTAATACATCCAAAAAGAATTTTCCTTTAAAAGGAGAACAATAATATCTCCTGAATGTTGTTATTAAAAAATTCAACAGTAATAAGAAACTTACTATGAACTAATACATTTTCCTTTTCCAAAATCACTAGGATAAAGAGTATTTAGTACTGCACAAAACAGGGAAGATATACAATACAACTAAAGGATATGTCCAGTATTTTCAGTGAGATACTATTATAAATGAAGTTTGAAATACCTGAAACAGTATGACTCTTTTCTTCTCTTAACAACTCAGATCTTAGTATTTTATGCAGATGATATTCATGTGAGTATTACTTTAGTAGTCAGCTACCAATTTCTTGCAGTAGTACAACAGGCAGATATATATTCGGTTTATGAGTAGGAAATTACTGAAGAAATGAGGACGTCTTTTTTTGACTGAATCCACTGCTATATGTAACCACCTTTAGCATCCTTAGTAAAAGTTACTGTGCTAAATCCTAGTATTAACATAAATTTACAGGGAGAAAAGATCCATAGCTAATATTATAAGTCATAATATTCAGTGTCACTACAAACATTTTCATATAGACACAAAATCTTTGAAAACAAAATATGTGAGCAATAAGAAGTAGTTTTCAGGTTGGAGTTGCTATTTATTGAAACCTGTGTATACAGCAGGTTATCTGAGAAGAAAGAAATTTTAAAAAAAGGACTTTAAAGACAGTTTACACCATCTCAAAGATTGTTTCTCTCTTCATGTGATGCTATCATAATGCAAGTCATCAGATGGCCTAAAGGTCCTACAATTCAATTAGGATGTTCCATATAAAATAGTATATCTAAGGAGACATTAGACATCAAGGAGACTGCTGCTGTTTTCTACAGTGCCTCTAAGTGACCGATTTTCAAGAAAAAATTGTTCATGAAAATTTTGTTAAAGTTCTTAAGCTATCTCCCAATAACGGATGTGAAGCCTCGGTTTCCCAGAATTAGAATGAAGAATTTCACTTCCAGCCTTTACTTGAAAGAAGATCACTTTTACGCCAAGATTGTCTACAAAGAAAAGACTATGTTGAGACATCTGTTACCTGACAAACTCTTGGAGGCATTCACAAGCTTCAGGCAAGTTGTGGACTTTGAATGTGTTTGTGAATTTCTTTTGTATCAGCATGTGTGGGTCACTCTGAAAGTAATGTCTCCTATTCATTTCCATGAAACTACAACGGATACAAAACTCTTGTGCTGTTTGATAAAGCACATTCTTAAATACAAAACATTATTTTTCAACACAGTCACCAAAATTAGCTATGCATGCTCACTATTGATGAACAAGAGCTGCACTTGTAAAAATCTGAACCAACAGAGGTAACCCACTGTTTCACAGCTGCTATGGTGGTGTAATTGCTAGGAAAACATTGCCCACACAGTTCATCAAACTTTTCTGCATGGAGGAATTCAGTTCCACCTCTTTGCTCCATATGCACTTCCACGTCAAATGCCATTTTGTCAGACTGTCCATTTGCAGTCATCTGTCACATGGCAACAACATGTAATGGAATATTGGCGGGCCCAACATTGATGTTGAGTTCTTTTTCATGTAAGTTAGAGATAAACTTGAATTTTGTAAGCAGTCAATCCCTAACAAGTTCACTGTATTTATGTCAGCTTTCTCTTAAGTAGTGAAATGTTTTAATTTAATGGACATATATGTTATAATAACTAGAACATGAGATCTGTTTTTCTTTTAGTTTCTTTGCTCTTTGTATCTATGTACACACACACACACACACATATATCTGTGGAGGTATTTTCTTGTATAATGGGACTTTTTTTCTTACTTGCTGTTACAATAATGCCACTTAGTAGGTTCAGCTTATAATTATTGCTAAGACCATAAATTCATTTAAGGTCACTTTTCCAGCAGAAAAACAGACCAGAGCTCTTTATCACTGTGATCAAAATTGTCTGGGCCAAATTAAGAATGAGAGGCCAGGGCTTGACTTTTCATGATCCACATGAGGAAAGCCAGAGAAACCTAGAATTAATGTAAGAGGAAGATGTCCAGGCTATCACATAAGGGTTGCCAGAAGTTGCAGTAGAAGTGATTACTACTGGAAGATGTAAGGAAGTCTAGCTTTTCTGTTTTTACAGCATCAGGAACTGATTTAGGTCTGCTGCAAAACAGCAGAAACACTGCATCTCTTGCTGTTCCATTTCTTAATATAGAGACTCCAGGCAATCCAGATAATGCAGGAATTATCTAGGCTGAAAAACCTATTTCCCACTGGTGGGATCTTGGTGAGAAACTTAGAGATGGATATTCATAAAGATGAGGCTCACTTTCTGTGTGCATGAAGCAATGGCTTCTAATATAGATCCCAAATGCTTAATTTTCATGTGGTGAAAGAGTAGTTTGCTGTTTCTTAATTGTAAAAATAAGTAAAGCATGAGGTATTAGAGTAACATTTATATCCAAGCTTGCAGTCAATGAAAAAGCTAAGTTTGTAAGGAAAAGCTAGATTCTGCTGTATATTTGTACCAGCCTCAATGAAGTCAGTAAGATAACACAATGCTGGAATAGTACAATCAGGTCCTGGCATAATCCTGTCTGATCATTAGGCAGTCATTGGCTTCTTTAAAAGCAAGTGCCTACGTGCAGCGTTGAGTACCACACTCATATGCAAGGGTGACTGAAACATATTGTACTGTATTCCCAGTAAAAATCATGACTGAGTTGGAAAAGAAACTTTCAGAGTAGTTCTGTCACTCTTGAAAACATGCTTACAAGATATCTTATCTTATAATGTACCATGTAATGAAATCAGTTACAAAAGGTGGTGAGATCACTCAAGTTTAAATTTGGTGTAGCAGGGATCTCTCACATGTTTTTGCTTAAATGCAAGGCAATCATGGTTGTTGAATGGGACAGTACAGAATGATGCATTATGAAGTCTTTGTCTTCTCTATGCAATGCAAGCTTTATAAGATCTTCTAAAAAGGGCTTATTTTACCTTGTTTTAAAACAACGTCATTTATTTATTTTTGCACAGTGGAAATTTTATTTTTATAGCATTTCCTGCTGGGGCATAGTTGGATAAATATATTTTGAGATGGTTGGGAAACTGTTTTATTTCTGTACATCTCTGGTGATGCATTTTTTAATAAATCATTTTTAAGATTGCTGTTTCAGTATTTTTCTTTTTGTTTCCTGCTGTGGAGATGAGGGCTTTAATAAACAATTTTTTTGAAGTGGCTATTTTTACATTTTTCTTCTGTATCCTGCTGTTATAGTGATGTAAGCTTGTTACATGTTCATTTGTTTTAAATAGCTGCTGTTCCTTGCTTTTTGAGAAATTATTCTCGTACATTAGCCTTCATTTTGAAAATTTCCTTCAGTCATCTAAATAAAACTGAAAAGGAAAAGGCAGCAAAATGGACATTGCAAGTCACAGAAATATCTAATCTGAGAACTCAGTTGTAGTAACATGTAAATACTCCCTACCAAGATACAGTACTGAGCTGTGTTAATCACTAGTAGATCCAGGCTCATCACATTTTAGATAATTTGACTAAGTTTAAGCTCACTGTAATTACCTTAGTGAAGTTTACCACAGATGAGTACTTACATAATATTATGAGGATTCACCAGATCAATAGTAAATTTTCTGGGTGTGCGAACAGCTGTGGGCTTGAATGCAGATTTCTGCCTAGCAAATAATAAATACAATCACAGACAAACTATTCCTAAGTTTCAATCTCATTGATAACTTTCTTGTCAGTATGATCTAGTATGTAGAAATGTCAGCATATTTTGTGTTGATTTAAAAAGCATTCTGGGAAATGTGACCAATTTAGTATTTTATTTTGTAGTGAATGTTGGTACTTTCCATAAATAAGGACAAGTTTTAAAAGGCTGAATGATTTGAAATAAAATTTGCTATTGTATGTGAGTTTGGCAACCTCAATACGATCGTGTGAACCTGGAGACCTCCCATGAGAAAACAGAGCAGTTAAGTGACTACTGAGGCAGATCGTTTTTATATAGAGTGTTGTCTAAGAGTTCATCTTAGATTAGTAATTAGGTTGACTAACACAGTTCTACTTTCCATGATGTGATTATACAGATTCACTGATTATGGATGAAGTTCTGGCAATACTAAGCTGAAGAAAATCTTCAATGTGGTTAGCATTAATAATTATTTTAGATGGCTAGTCTCACTGCCAGGTATCAAAGGCAGCTTGATTTATATGACTTCTGATTTACTGTTGAAAAATAGCTTTTGATAAACCGTCATTTACCTATTAAAAATTCATGGTCTGTTTTTAGCCCCATATAAATAGTTATTCTGTAGTATATAAACCAGTCCTTGTTCAGAAGTGGTCATAAACTTTACAGTGATCTGAGCTAACAAGAGTTAGTTTTCAGGCAGTAACTCTGATCAGAGAAGATTAAGATGGAAAGGAAACTCCCTCACTGCTTGCCAGATATTACACTAAATTTGAATCAGAAAACCAGCGTCAATACTCTCTATCTCAAGCGTATGCTCTTGCAAGCTAAAATATTGAAAGACTGCAGTTCAATTTATTGACCCATGCACTAGCTTGGCGCTGTGTTTTATCTCTCTAAAATATATCTATCTACAGATTAAATCATACAGACCACTGAAGTGGAGATACCTGTTCAAATATTCCTATCTTCATCTGTTCATACTTCACTACAGTGGAGTTCCAGGATCTTTGTACAGTGAAGAGAACTGTAAGCTTTATTTTCAAATGAGGGTATGTTGTGCTAAAGCTTAATCAAAAAACTTTACCAGTATGTCTTGCTTAAGGAAGCCAAAGCTTTGCCTTCTGCACAGAAAACTCTCTTCATAATTACTACTTTATATTCGCAAGGAAGTTGAAAAGTCTGTGAAATAAAGTAGTTTTAGAAGACTTTATTAGCTTTATTTTCCATTGTAGTTCCTATCCTCATCACATTAACTACTCAAACTCATTTAATGCTGTGTGGTCTGTAGGTAAACAAAAGACATTGCTGTGTATCTAAGCCCTCCTGTCAACAGTAAAAATGCTTAGTAATGAAGTGCATTCTGGCATCAAGTTAATGCAGACAGAAAAGTGGCTTCATTTGCTGCCCAAATCCTAAGAAGATTTAAGTCAAATTCTAATTCAAGTTTTGAGCAGTTATTTTCATTACAAACAGTGAATGTTTTTGCTTCTCAGTCAGTAAAAGAGGAACATATCTACCAGCAACTGAAAAATAGAACCGCTGGAGGGGGAAGAGGAGTGAGAAAGAGATAGCAACAAGGCTGTTCCATCAGAAGATCCACATTTTCAGGAAAAGAAGTGGAAACAAGAATTTTGAAAGTCAAATCATTTGTCAGAAAATTCCCCAAAAGACTAGATTAAATATTTGTGCAAAGCTATACATACTGCTCAGTATGAATTCTTCCTGATAATTTTTTTTCACCTTAAGCTAAAGTGCTGTGATTTCTTCTGTAGGCATCAGCCCAACACTAATTCCTACCTTTTAGTCTATAAAATGTTTCAGTATTTCATTACACCCCTTGGGAAAATATGTGTGTTATACTGGCAAAATCCCACCTTTTCTGTTTCGACTGTCTCCTTACATTTTTAAGGAAATGAAGTGCTAATTACTAATCAGAATTAAGGGTTTCACAAATTGTTATATTTCACTATGATATCAAAAGCTGGACATGTATAGAGCACAAATGCCTTGCTTTGACTCTAGAGGATAGAAAGAATTTTATTTATTTATTTAAATGGGGGAAAATATGCACTGACTCGCTGGACAAAGCTAGGTGCTTGAATATCATTCTGTTAACTTGTAGTACAAAGGGCATAGTGCTGAAAATCTGGATATGTATCAAGATGTTTAATTTTTTTTTTTATTATTTTTTTTTTATTTTTATTTTCATTGTGAGCTACTTGCTTGTTTGGGAGAACTTATTTTGATATAGATTATAACTATTAAGAACATGTTTTCTAAGCTATTGGAAGATGCATCAAAATATGAAACATTTTATGGGTTTACTGAAATATTGAAGCTGTGACTACTGCCAGAGATATGATTAAAAAATCAGTTTTTTTTTTTTTGTAGACTGGGACTACAACTGCAAAGCAAATGAATTTGAGTCACTAATAATATCAGGCATTACCTTGTATTGCTGCTTTTTAAAAATTTTTGTTTGACTTGAATATGAAGATATCCTGTGTGACTGAACTATCGAGTAGAGAAGAGTCAGCACTGCTGCTGTATTTGAAAGAGCTACACTGAAAACTTTCTTATGTTCATCTGAAAAGCAAAATCAGTAGTTGCAAAGAACTTACAGGACAGCTGAATGTAGTTAAATCATATGTTGTAATACACTCTCAATCTTAAAATGCTTTAATATATAAAAGGAGCTGCAGTGCTTTTATCTGCCAATCTCTATTAAGCTTATGGAAACATGGAAACTTTCCTTCCCTCCTTCCCTCCTTCCCTCCTTCCTTCCTTCCTTCCTTCCTTCCTTCCTTCCTTCCTTCCTTCCTTCCTTCCTTCCTTCCTTCCTTCCTTCCTTCCTTCCTTCCTTCCGTCCTCCCCTCCCTCCCTCCCTTCCTTCCTTCCTCCCCTCCCTCCCTCCCTTCCTTCCTTCCTCCCCTCCCTCCCTTCCTTCCTTCGTTCCTTCCTTCCTTCCTCCCCTCCCTCCCTTCCTTCCTTCGTTCCTTCCTTCCTTCCTCCCCTCCCTCCCTTCCTTCCTTCCTTCCTTCCTTCCTCCCCTCCCTCCCTTCCCTCCCTCCCTTGGTAATTCATCGAAGCTACTCTCATCATGACCAGTAGAGTAGAGAACTGTGCAGCCAAGTTTTCCTGTTATCACCTTACAAATCATTCTAGAAATTGTCTTTGTGAGCTTAAACAAAGGGAATACTAAGTGTGTTCTGTCATAATAAACATACTGCTATTAATGAATGGCAGAAATCTGGAGGTACAGATATAATCAGAGATACATAGACATCTGTACACATCTTGTCATGTGTATGCATCTCTAATTATCTCCTCTTTTCTAAAGTGTATTCTAAAGTAAAACAGTTCTAGAATAGCATTAGAAGCTGTAAATTCAATCTCACTGTAGTAAGCCGCTCTAATCTTTTTCACTAGTAATTACACCATGGGAAAAAAACTATTTAAATGGAAACTTATGCCACAGTTACATTTAAAAAAAAACTGATTTAAATATACAAGACAGTTTTCTATTTTAACTTCCAAGATTTAATTCAAAACAACTTCCTACTAACAATTTGAACCTGAAGATGTACAGGCATTAAAGTGAGGTGACTTCCAGCCAGTTGTTATTTTTATTGCTTCTTTACAAAAAAACTTACAGTATTTCTGAAGATTAAATTCTGTGAATCAATGACTGAACATCAGTGGTGGGTAAAAATTTCATAATGAGCAAGTCATTTGAAGAATTTATCCGTTTTAATGAACAACACACCTGCACATTCATATTTCTTAAGCTAGATTCTGATATAAAGACATTTAATTTTATCTTTACAAGTACCTCTACATAGCCATACCAAAACTTTTCTTCTGTACTCTGAATACTAAGTATTTAATTTTAAATTTTCAGAATTCTCTGCAGCGATAGCTTATTTTCCTGATCTAAGTGGCAAATGTTCCAGAGCCAAATGATTTTTTGAAGCCAAGAAGCAAGACATATATTCCTGAGACCTACAGGTACCGTGGGAATAATTCACAGAGGCAGTCATCAAAACTTTTCAGTGATTCTACCATTCTAGTTTAATCTCTCTTTTTTTTTTTTTTTTTTTTTTTGCTCAGAACCATGGAGTAAGCTGGTGATATTTGCCTCAATTACTGCTACTGGCTCACTGCCTTCTGCTCCCTGAGATGGGATGTGGTGGAGATTTTTAAACTCTAGCAATCACAGCTTGGTTGTCCTAACACTTTCAGGCAAAATCTTGAATCTAAGTTCATTTCAACCATTTCTGTTTACTAAAAAGAGAGTTGTAAGAGACCTATGGCAATGAATGATAGCATTCTTTAATGTTAAGATTTGATATATGGTCTTTAAGAGAAACTTTCATTTTGAAAGTGGTGCTATGTTTGTCTCACCTGATTAAAACTCAAATCTTTAGATCCATAGACAGGAACGTACTTGTTTTTACTTACATTTTTACTTTTCATAGCAGAACCATGTATTGAGTACAATGGTAGATCATTTTCTATTTATCTATATTGGTATGGAGTCTCAAGTTAAAAACAAGAAAAAAACACAAAAATTAAATAGCACTACAATGTAAAATCAAACACTGAGTAGCTGCTCTGTGAAAAGCATAACTACATCAGTAAAAAAGGTCATAGGCTTGACTCTTTAACATACCAATCTGGCTAGACCCATCTGTGTCAAATCCTCCAGGCAAGGATATTCAATTGTTGAATGGCATTTGTCCAGTCAGCAGTGAAATGGGTACCAGCAAGAGCCAAATAAAGCAACAGGAGATCATTCCTCAGATATTCTGGAGACCTTCTGCCTTAGGGGCTTTCCTTATTTCACCACATGCCTGGTGTAACACAGCATGCATGAGTCCATTTGTAAAATAAACACATTCATTGCAAAAAGTACTTGGAGTGAAGATGCTATCATTTATTGTGGCAGAGAGTCATCAGCAGCAGCACTGTTCAAGCACAGTCTCAAGGGAATAGGGCCATATAGGTTATATGTAAAAATGCATCTTCATGGAGACTTCACCAAAGTTTGTGACAAACAAAATAAGATTTTATTTAGTGACAATACTGAAGTCATGAACACTTTAAACCTCCCAGCTCCAATGGTACTCTTCAGTATAGATGAATACAGGATGTGGAAATGAACCTGTCTGATGTAATTTTGTTCTGTACTCAAGTAGAGTACTCAGTAGTAGAATTTTTTCCAAGAGAGTTGGAAAGACAGTTAACTGCACATGAAAAACTATTTCTGTTCCTCTCAAACATGTGTTTAACATATTCACAAAGATGTCAAACACAGGGACTTTTATGCTCATGCATATTTAACTTTTAGCATGCAACAAATGAGTTTTGGGTTAGGTGGGTGATTTAGTAGGCTGATGTGTCATTCCTCATTGTGGCCTAAACTTGTTCTTTGTTTCTTTGAAGAAATGTAAAGATCTTTCCAAAATAAGCTTTGAAACAAAAACGAAACAAAACTAAACAAAAAAGCTTGGATTTGAACTATGAAAAACAATGGGAAAAGCTAAAATAATAGAAACAACTATTATGGTTCAATTAAGGTTGTTGATCTGATCTGGAATTACTAGATGTTAAAGTATCTCGTTGGTAATAAGTAAGAAAAGTGGAAAATAAATAAAGAAGAGTTAAACGCACTGAAGTTCAGGTCCACATGCAATTTACTTTATTAAAATATGAATGAATTAATACAGTAAAAGACAAATAGTCAACTTAAAATTTTCTAATTATGAATAAGGCTTCCGTGTCATATTTAGTTATGTAATACTTTTATCCATTTAAAAAGTTCAAAGGAATGGTTAACAAAGTTATTGGCAAGAGTTCTTTAGTATATCATAGAGAACCACAGCCATCCCACTACTTTTTAATAAACAAAATGTTCTGTATTCAAAGCTGGAGAAAAAGACTATATGACTCTTTTGAAAAAGGGTGTGGTGTGCTGAAATTCCTCCATAGATGACTCAGAAATATAGAGAGGAAACTTGAAAATCACATTAAAAACAGGGCTAAAATTTAAAATTAATCAACTGACATAAACAAAATCCTTTGAAAGAATATACACCACAAGTTTTTACTGTGAAACAGGTGTTGGTTGCTGTGAGTTTATTATGATATGGAGCAATGAGAATGTTAACTAAATCTTTGTTTCCCTTGCAACTGAATGTGTTGCTTCCAGCATCCTAATAGTAGTGCACCCTAGAAAATCTTAAAAAAAAATCAAATTATCTAAACAGATCTAACAGAAGAATTTATCTCTTTAAATGGAAACATAATGGTAGAAGTAGTTGATAAAATGAAAAAAAAATCTGTCAATCTGTCAAAGCAGCTAATCTGAATGTATTTCCATTTATTGTACTAAGGGACTTGGTTTAGTGGGGAAATATATTGGAGGTAGGTGGAAAGTTAGATTGCATGATCCTTGGAGGTCTTCTCCAGCTTTGATTCTATGATTCAGCAGTACATTATAAACCCTGAGCCCTTCAAATGATTTTTCTTTTGGCTTATTTATTTAGCTCTCTTATCTTGGCTGGATAGCACAACACGCCTACAAGAATGCCAGAACCTACCCTCCTACAGTAGTCCCAGCTACGGATTTCCTCCATCCCTCCAGTAAAAATAAAATAGATTGGCCATTATCCCAGAAAAGGTAGTTTCTCATACTAATTAACTAATATTTAATTGAGTTCATATAAGCAGTATAGTCGCTCTTTAAGATGACCATAAAAGCATTAAGTACTGGTAAAGTTTGGCACATTCTACTGAAATTCATGTAACTCTTTCAGTGGATATAGAAAAGGCATTTGAAAAGTACAATGTTAATATCATATTCCTTGTGCTGCACTGGTAGAAAATGTGTCAATTCTCTTGCTTATTCCTTCTTCAGTTCATCATGTGTTTCAGTAATTTTTAAGGCTACGGACCCCAAAGAATTGTCATCTAGATTCAGTACAGTCATAGATAAGAGGCATCAAAAAGATTTTGGAACAGGTCCAGAGGAGGGCCACAAAGATGACCAGAGGGCTGGAGTACCTCTTCTACGATGAAATGCAGAGGGAGCTGGGTTTGCTCAGCCTGGAGAAGGCTCACAGGAGGCCTGGCAGCATCCAAAATTTAGAGGGAGCTTATAAGCAGGAGGAATGTCAATTTTTGACACAGTCTGATAGTGAGAGGACAAGGAGGAACAATTTTAAACTAAACTAGGGGTGATTTAGATTAGATTTTACAGGGAAATTTTTTACTCAGAAGGTGGTGAGGTGTTGGAACAGGTTTCCAGTCAGGTTGGATGGGGCCTTGAGCAGTGTGATCTAGTGTATCTGATTTACTGGTTAGTGCAGCAGGGGGTCTGTACCTAGATGATCTTTAAGGTCCCTTCAGACTCGAGCCATTCTACAACTCTGAGATTCTAAATATTGGTCACAAGAACATATTTACTCTGCATCCTCCTCTCATGCCTCCATAAGGAAAGTATCATATAGAACTCTACTGTTGGTGTGTTTGGTTGTGACATTTTGCTCATGACCATCTGTAAGAAATAGTTCTGCCGAAATAGTTTTTCTAAGAGCAGTTTGAATCTCCTTGTATAACAGTGCAGCCAGCAACATGAAATAGTTCATAAACTTAGCTGAGCTATATTTAATCTAATTAGCTAAGTTATTGATAGCCTGAGGAAGATGAGCTTTGGTAAGCAAATCTGTTAAGCAAGTCTTGATTTGGAGTCCAGAAAGAGGTGTTTTTTTTGAAACCTGTCTCAGTATAACCCTGTTGATTTATTAGTGTCGGTACCACTTCTGTAGAATTTGAGTACTGACTGTAGTATGTGAACGTCTATAACAGAGTTACAGACCATAGTCAATTGATAATTGAATTATCTTCTCCAATTTTTGGGCTGATGTAGCAGAGAAGACAAACACACAACTGTCTCCAACCTATTATCATGAGACAGAAAAGAAAAAAGACAGCAAGGGAAGTAACCAAACATTTATGACTTTTATTAAAAGTACTTTATGAAGCTTGACTATCTTCTTGAATTCAGAAGGTCATTGTTTTATGTAAACAAAGAGTTATGAAGAACAGTGATACTGAAATAAACTCATTCATTTAATCAAGCTGTGAACAGTGCTATTTTGTGACGTTTCGATTTTTTTGATTGTCACAAATACATCTTTGTCTTTGCTCCTACAAATAGGAAAATGGTAAATACTGAGTTTTTGAATACATTTTATTATGATAATTCTCTTAATTATAAATGAGCTTCTTGAGCTTCTTAGAAAAAAATTCATATATAACATTGAAACTATGATGCCTATATATGGAAATGCTTTTAAAAAGTGTTTTACAGTAATTTAAGTGGAGGACAAATATACCAAGACTGCTACTGTTTACAAGGATTCCAACATAGGAATCATCTTCTTTTTTTTTTTTTTTTTTTTTTTTTTTTAATTCCTCATATTAAAAGAGAAGTAGATGGAAATGTAGCATGAAATCATTAACTTACATTTTAATTCAAAATGGAGAAATGGTTACTAAAATATATACAAATAAAATCAAATGGCATAGTCAATTTGAAACAAGATGAAACAAGATGACAATTAATGACAAATCCACAGACAACAATTGAGACAAAAAACAAATTAAATTTTTTTAGGTTTTCAGCTCTGCTGTTTGTGTGTGAAGATCTGATGTTTTAGGAGGAAATTTTTCTCTTCATAGTTAAAGCTAGAAAGTTACATTCATGAAATTAAGCTCTTCTAATCTTTGATCTCATTATAATATGCTTCTGAAAATGAGCTGTTTTATGTGGTTTGTGTATTAAATTGAGAAACTAATAAAACATTAATGTATTTCAATTTTTAAATTTCTGAAAGTTGTATGCTTGCATTGTGCATTTCATGTATGAAGTGATTTTTTTCTCTTTCAAACAATGTCAAGTCAGTCAAAGTAGGAAATGTCAAATCTTTTAGATTTTAACATAGCTTTAAATGGAAGCCAAGATATTTTGGGGGTAATTTAGTCAATGTGTGGAGTCTTGCACACATTGCAAATTTTGCTCTTATGTAGTGATACAATCTTCTGAAGAGAGGACATTTTTTAATCCTGATTGTAGTATATGAAATATGTTAAAAGATTTAGGATGTTCATCTTCTTCTTTTCTTCTTATCGTTGCTTTTGACTATAGGAAGCATACAAAATGGTGTTATAAAAAATAATGTTAAATGTTCAGTTAATATCAAAATTAAGTAAAGAAAATTAGCAAATGATGGAGCTGCAGTGTCACTGCTTAATTCATTAGCTGTGTACATGTATTAACACACATATATTAACATTCAAAGATAGCCATTATTTTTTCATGAGACTATCATAGTGAAACTTTATAAAAAACTACTTTGAAATTAGAATTGAAATTTGTAATTTGGAAATGTAAACAAATAATATTTAGGCCATATTTATTAAAAATATTAACCAAGCAAGTGAAAAATAGACTGTTAATGAAAAACTAATACACTAAAAATCTCCCACTTCTCAAAGGGATCACTACATCATGACATGGAATAATGACGAAAGCCTACATTTTCTCACTCAGATAGTTAAACAAATTTTTTTTTTTTTTTAATTTTCTGATCCAGTCTTTAATCGTGATGTTGAATTTGAAAACTCAGTCTTTTTCTGTAGATTTCTTATTTTGTATGAAACAATAAATATTTGCATGTGTATGATGAATAATATAATGATTTGGCTGTATTATGACACCATTTGTATTAGGTCTTATATCATGTTAATATGTCCTGTGGTTTTATTGGTCAAGGTCTTACTGTGGGAGAGGTTATACTCAGTATATTTCACAAGGTGGGTGAAGTACAAATGTACTTTATAACCAGCTTCTAATCATTCTTTCTACACATTCAAAAGAAATGTCTGTTACTGTATATATTTTATTAGCTCATAAAAATTTTGTCAATTTTTTTTTGCTCATATGACTGTTTTACATTTTTCACATAGTACTTTTTACTGACCTAAGGTGCGTAACTAAGTTGGCTACTGTCAGCTGTTGTGAACCATCTCAAAAAGAATATACCACCTCAGTCCAAGGTTTCTTTGAAAGAGATTATTAACAGAGATACAGGGAAATTTATAGAGGTTTGGCCACAGAGGAATGCAAAGGCAGTAAATTCACTCTATGTTTGCACTTGGAAAGACAATGAAACAGAAATAAATTTTGAATCTTAGCAAAGGTTTTAGGTCTTTCAAGTCTTTCAATGACTTCCATTTTATGTCACTTTCTTCTATTCCTGGTTTACAGAATGTAATATTACCTTGTGAGATATGAGTCAGTAAGAGTAAAAAACATCTACGGAATGAAGGAAAAATTACCCTTCAAAGCTACTAGAAAGGGTATCAGTGAGACACTTCAAAAGAAGACCCAAAGGGTTAAGCTTTTCACTTAATTAAGTTTAAGCTGTTCCCTGCCTGAAACATTGCAAATTTCTGATAAGAGTTGTAAAAACCAGGTGTTTGTTCTAAAACTACCCTACCATAGCAGTGAATATTTCCTAGATAAAAATTAATGAAGGGAAAACTCATAAATGTGTCAGAAGAAGATAATTATTATTTCAAATATAAGCCAGATGCTCTCCATTGCAAAGCACATTAATATTCATAAGTAGGAGTTTCATTTTACAACAAACTTCTCCAATCATGAAAAGGAAGAATCTTTACTGGTGGGCTCAATTCTGGGTAGTATAAATCTAATGAAGAAAGATCCCAAGAGTTCTAGGATGTTAAGTTGTGACTTGAAATAATTTACTGGTATTGCATTCGTGTGAGTATGCAGACATCACGGCACACAGATTCTTGATTCCTTAACTTACCAGCCTTAAAGGTCTTCAACAGCTTGTAACTTAATTTCCATTATAAAAAGGAGAAAAGTTCATAGAGTTTTGATCTAAGCATCAACAATGTGTGTATTTTTATATGCATAACTAAAATTTTCAGACATAAAGATTATGCAGTGAATTGTGAACACAGAATGTTGAATTAATTTATCACTATTGCACTAGAAAGCTGCTTCATGATGAATCTCTTCAATGTCCCAACCAATCTGTCTACATGAGATTTTTAAATTTGAAGAACATGTAAATGTAAACATCAAAAGAAAGCAAAGGGCTGTGTGAGTCAGAAGGTAGCTCCACTTTCTCTCAACATCACTACTGATGAAACCTGTACTGGATAACTTTTATTTATTTGTTTATTTGCCAGAGCTTTATTCCTGCAATAGGATATCACAGAATTAAGCATTCATTTGGAGCTGAATAGTATTTGCCTCATTTCTGTGTATTTCCTAATACACAGAACGAGCAATGCTGACAAATTTTCATGCATCTTTGGGGGCTAAATGCAAAAATTCTGGGGTTAGAATTGTAGCTAATTTTTGTTCTGACATCACCTTAGGATAGTAAAAGATTGAAATAATTAGTATACATAGCAAAACATATCTATTACATTCTGAGACTTTTTTTTTACAAGCATAAGACTGATGAATAACACTTTTTAAAATAAAAGTTTGTGTTTGCCAATAGGAAAAGCCAAGAACAACATCCTAGAAAAAGATAAGGTTGGGTGAAATACTTGTTATTGTTTAGATCTTTGAACAAATCTTATGCTTGAAAAGGTCAATTTCATAAAAACAGGTTTTTCACTACAATTAACACAAGGAAAATTTGAACTGAGAAGTTGGAGTGAAATTTCAACAACTGTTTGAGGTATAGATACCACTGTTATAAAAGTAAATGAATGAAAGTTGCCCAGCCCATCCACTCTGTGTGGAGTCTGTTCTTGAAGACCCTATTGTTCCTTCGGCTCCTTTCTGCTGTAGCCTCTTAAAACTCCCCACTTGTCAGTGGTTTATGGGCTGGTTTGGCCCAGTTCTGTGATGAGTGGGGTGGAGGAACCCACAGGTCCATGCCTCTGTAAAAGGGGAAAAAGGATAGAGAGGGGGCACCCAGAAAATAATAAAGGCAATGATCTGAGGAAAAACAAACTAATTTACTAAATAAGATATCGGAATGCAAGATAACACACTATAATACAGTGTAATACAATATAATTAAAATTGGAGATAAAAAATCAAATATAATGAGAGAAAGAGTGTTCAAAACTGAAGGTCTTACTCTAATGCTGAGGTTAGACGTGCGGTGAGGACTAGCAGAAGGGAGAAGAGAGCTTGGTCCCATGGCTTTGCCAGGGATTTTATCTGCTCTCTGAACACTAAATCCTCTGGGGTATATAGTTCATCTTCTCTTCCGGGACAGGTACCCAGAACTGGAGCAATAACTCTTTAACTCCCAGTGCACTACATGGTGTTATGATACTGATAACTGAATACTGATAACCAAAAATCATAAAACCATGACACCACTATTGACATGTTGAAGCTTCTTCTGCAGCCTGGTAAAGTGGGGGACTCCAAGCTGGCCTTTTACTTGTTATTAATTTATATTTACATTTTAAATTTAATTATTCATTCCATTAGCTCTTACTAAATGAATGTTTTTCTTGTCTTGTTCTTATGTATTAAGTTGGCATAAAATTCTTATAATTTTTTTTAGTCATGTGTACACAGATTATATATTTTGCTGTATTTGTGAATAAATAGATAACAATATATTTATACCTATTTGTGCACTCATAGTTCTTTATATGTATACATTGTATGTATTGTATATCAGTTTATATATTCATACGCATTACTTTACTACTTTACTTCCTGGGCCAAAGCAAGTGGCACCCATTAAAAGGGCTGTCTGAGAAGATATGGGTATGGCAGCCATCAGCCAATCACACAACAATTTGACTTTTAACAAAATAGCAGATGCTTATCATAAAATAGAGATCCACTCTGTATGTAGGGAAAGGGCATTCAAGGTCTGACGTGCTCCTGATTAAAGCTATGGGGGTGTCTGGTATGGTCAGGAAATTACTACAGGGCTGATACAAGGGTGTGAATTCCTGAGCAAATAGCAGCTGAAGATATGCAGGCCCAATTGGCCCTGCCATTGTCCTTCATGCTGAACAAGAGCAGCATGCCACCACCTTTACTGGGAGCAAGTGATGCCTCTTCTGACTGTAAATGACAATTAGATGGTTCTTGTCAGCATCCTTGAAGTGTACATATTGTCAGTACTTTATGTCCCCTAAGAAGATGTGGTCTATATAGATTTCACATCAAGCAGGTAAAGAAAACAGCGTTTGTGCTGATGATGTTGATGTTTTATCAGCCATGGAGATGTGAATTTCATTCCAGAGAATTTTTGTCATGTTTCATTTGAACACTAATGTCAGTTAAACATGGTAAAAAGGCATATCAATCAACTGAAACATAGTGAGGGAAAAATAGTTTCCATTCTTATTTGGACTTCTGAAAGGCTACTAGGGAGATTTTCTCTTTCCAGCGTATATTAGCTCAAAATAATATTTTTGAATTGGTTGCAATAGTATTTATACTTTATATTTGCAGTTCCTCCATTAATATTAAAGGGAATTTGCATAGATGGAATAAAGCTGGGTCTTGTATTCTGCTTTTCTGTTCAATAAAATGTCTGCACTGCAAGGAGAAAATATACTAGATTTTATTTTTTTATCTATCTTCAGAGTGAAGTAATGTATTTAACTGTAAATTTCCATTATTAGTACTGCTTAGCAGTATACAGCATGTATAAGAGAGACAAAAGAAAATTTTTTGAAGGAGTTTATTCTTGAATTGTTTTTCAGGCATTATGTGGCTGGTGATAAAATGCTGTGATGGATTAAATTTACCTATGACCACATTTGATTTAAAAAAAACAAAAACAAAAACAAAAACACGTTTATTCTTGTCCTTGGTGGAAAATAATATTCTACAACTTTTGAAAGAAGATGAAGCTTGAGTAGAGCTATCACAGAACACTCAGACTTTTGTTTAAAAGGCCACAAAATAAAGCACATGAATTTATCTTGTTAAAGAATAACTGTTACTTTCAGAGGAATTTTTTCATGCTTGTCTTTGGTTTGCATGTAATTAACACCTTACCTTTCTGTCTGTCCTCCCCTTGTTTTGGTTGTGTGCAACATTAAATACTTCAAGAGAATTGTCACAGCCATTAATCAATAGCTTTTTCTGTGCAATTCCATCCTTTCTACACAGTCTTATGCAAAGCTTGTATTAAATTCTTTAAAGATTTATGGCATATCTTCTAAATGAAGGGAGCTGAGGTTCTGACTCAGGTTTTATCCTAATTCATTAAGCAAAAGAGAGCAGAAGGTCTACTTCTTACCAAGCTAATAGAATATTTTCTTGGTGCAGGATTAGTTTAGTTTTATTTAATTTGATTTACGACCTGGTCACCAGCTGTCAGTGCACAATAGACTCAGAACTTGGGGTTTTAGACTTCCTCCTCACGTACTTTGCTGATCTGTAAATGAGCAGTGAGTCCAATGTGCTTGGCTGAGATAACATCAAGTCCTCTGTACAAGTCTATCAAGTCTATTAAGTCAGGCTTGCTCCGTGTCAGCAAAATCATCAGTATTTTCCTAATTTTTGAGAATTGTCCAGACCAAACTCCCTGCATGATGGAATGGATTTAAGATTTTTTTCCCACTAAGTAATGAATGTGCTTTTGGGCAAGAGTACTAATTTTCTTTCCTTTGACTTATCATTTTTTTTTTTACCTATTTATTGTAAGGGTTGTTTTAATTAGTATTTAAACTTCTCTCTACAATTATTTTAAATATTCCCACATGAAGGTGCTGAGATTCAGTCAGATTTCAGTCAGAATGATTATCTCACATTTCTTCACACAGCTGTGTTTTGGTTGTAGGTGACAAGGCTTTTGATAGTGGACTACAGGGTTGGCCATTTGTGAGAAGATACCAGAGGCTGCCCCATGCAGGACACGCTCAATTCTAGCCAGTTGCAGTGGGCCCACCACAGGACACAGCTGGTAATGACTGTAGTAAAACAGATATTTCTAGTTTAAAACATAGATTCACTGAAAGAGGAAGAAACTGCACCAGAATTTACTGTACTGATTCTGAAAGCTTGTTATGCTTGTTCAGCTACTACAGGAGAAATAAAAATGGGTACATTAAAATTTCAAAAAGCTATGGGAAATCTACATTAACAAATCTGAATAAAGGCGTGGTTAGCATAATATGTTAGTTGGACAATATTACTAACATAGCTTCTTTCTTTTTATTTATCTGCTCTCAAATGGACTGGCATTTCTGTTTGTATTCTGTTCTGTTTCTCTGCAGATCTGTCACTAATTTTTTCCTCCTTTTACTTGGCTGAGTATACTAATAAGAAATGCCTTTTCTTGTACTGGTCAATTGATAGGTGTAGAAAATGAGAATAGAAAAGAACCATTTTGAAAAACGTCACAAATAATTCACAAGGACGATATTTTAAGAAGCTCACAGAATTTGCTGCCAAATGAATGTATGTGACATTAATAGCCTTGCTTTGTTTTACAACCTCTTCATACTTGTTAAAGAACAAATAAGTGATTGTAGCCTAGCAAATTCTGTTAAAAGTTGATTCTTTTTTGGCTTGATTTATTGCCTTTAACAAACTTATCTGCACATTAAAGAATGATATCACAATTTAAACAATTTGTTTCTCAGTTTTGGTGACATGATTCATTTATTATTTAATTTGAACTATGTTAAATAAAAGTTCATCCAGTTCTGTCAGCTGAAAGAAGAAATTATAAATATACCCAGAGAACAATCAAAATTGAATACCATGAGCAGTTTTCAATGATTTACCATAGAGACCCGTAACCTGTTACTGAAGTAATTACAGAAAATCTGTAGGTGAGATAAAGCTAACAGAATGACAAACATAATCAGAATGTCAGCAGTGAACGGAGACTGACGGATGTATGATCATTGTCATTTAAGACACTGTTTTGTTGTTTACTGTCACATTAAGTCTGATTCACAAAGGCCAAAACCACCTGAAGAATTGGAATATGCTGCAATACAATTTAAGAGGAACTTCTTTTTTTTTTTTTTTTTTCTTGACTTAGTTTTGGCAGTAACACAGAAACCTCATTTTTATGCCAGAGTCTAATAGCATCTACCATAAAGTAACATCAGATATGAGAAATGTGAGAAGCTTATCTGAATCACATGAAGTACCTACAGGTAATGAAAAATAAAAATAAATTATTTCTTTCTAAAACATATCAAGCCGTAAGCACTAACTTCTAGTAGATTGCAGCTCAGACTCAGGTCCACATGAATTGTTGGGGTCAAGGAAATGACTACATCAATAGTCTCCATTTTCCCCTTTTTCTATTAAAGCAAATTTCTGATTTCAATAGAATTAATTAAAGTTGATATGGATTTATGTCCATAGCCATTTCTTATCTCCATGATTTGGTTATTCTGTTGAATATTAGCATCTAAACAGTATTTTCTAATTGAGTCTGTACAATAATGGTATGTACCTGAGCTGCATTTCTAGACAGCATTTATTGACTTCCCATTCACCTTACAGACAAGAAAAGAGTGGTTCTTGCTTTTTCCCGATTTACATAAATTCAACCGGAATCCATCCTGAAAACTTTCTCCTCTTTCCTTCAGAGCTGCAGTTGCCTCTTGAGAAGTAGACAAGAAAAAGCTATGAGAGACCAAATTCCTTCTGCAGATTTAAATACACGCTATGACAATACAGCTCTATGTGTTGTCTCTGCTTTCAACAGTGGGGAAGACAAACTCATACTAGACACTTTTCAGAACATGATATATGAATATAAACGCAATTTTTAACATCTTGCTCTTAATATACGATCTTTCTTTTTCTTGCCTAGTTCCATGACTAAAATTAATATGGGAGAATATTTTCAGAAATACCAGATACACAGTTTTGGAAATTAATGAGAAACAGGTGACACATAACAATTTGCTGATAAGGACGACATGAAATCAAAATACCTTACTCTACTAATTAATCGTCCATTGTCTTCCTTTGAGCTTATATTCTCATTTTGTTTGAGTATCAAAGGAATATGAAGTACCACAGCAATGACTAAACTGCATACAGAGAACCAAACTAAGTAATATATGTACTCTGCAAAAATGATATAAAATTAGCAACTGATTATTTATTAACTAACATTTAAACTCTCTAGAATTTACCTAACTCACAAAAATTATGGTGGCTCTGTAAGTTGGATTTTACATCTTTCTTAGTGCCAGTTTTAACTGTTTCGAGGTAAATGTGAAACTGGACAAACAAAATTAAATAAGGAATAAAATGTCTGTAAATTCAACTGTTCAGTTTGTTGAAAAAAAATAAAAATTACTGAAGTGGCAATGAAGGGACTGAGGGACTGAAACTGTGGGAAAGTCTTTTGCCATACAGGATGCCATGACTGATTTCAGTAGAATGATTCTCGCTTTATTTTTATTTTGTAACATCAAATATTTCTTTTGTTTTTAACTGGACATCACTTTTACATAAAGAATATTATTTAATAAACAAGTGACAGATTTCACTTCCTATATTTGTGATCTATTTGTCACCTCTTTCTGAGGAGAGCTTATGAGATGATCAAGTAGAAAAAAATAGTGAATTTTTCTGAGTTTTATGGAACTTTTTAAAATAAAACTCAAACTAGAATCACAGTTCTAACAATTATTCACACAGTTCTAACAATTATTCATACAGATAACAATTAACAGAAGTTAACAGGAAAGATAATTGAGGGTCCCAAAAAAATGAACTACTTTTTTTTTTTAAGTTTGTGTATAAGGAACTACGGGGTCTACATTTAGATATGGATGCCAGTGTGCCTTAATAACTGTTTGTTTAAGATATGATCTCATGTCTCATGTCTGGATTATTAGGCTAAAATTCAGTATTTGTGACACCTCCTTTAAGATATGAATCTACTGGCATGGCTTGTATGACATTTCTTTAGAGCTTTTTCTTTAGTATGATACAGTGGACACTTCACTGAAATCTTTTTTGTAACCTTCTGAGGGGGTTTACATCTTTGTCTCATTATGTCATTGTGGTCTTTGACACTCTTATAACTATTCAAACACTGTGATATTAATGAATTTCCTTCAAATAAATAGGATTCCTTATTCCAGAAAAGATGAAGGCTGGATTTGGCCAGGTTTCTTGGTTAAATTCAGCCATCTTCACAACAGGAGAAAGCTCTTGTAAGACAGGTTTCTTTTTAATTGTTTTTACCTAATAATGGATGACAATTGCATTAAAATTTACTTCCTCTTAGAGCCACAAGACAAGTTCAGATCGTCACTGCTTTTAAAGGGAACTTGCATACAGAAGTTTACTTTGCTGTCAGCTTTGTCGGTCCAGGAACAGAAAAGCTTATTTCCTGTGTCATTTTTGCTCTCTTTTAAGTTGTTATTTTATTTTATTTTTCAGGCTGAAGAACATCCTCTTGTGCATTTCTTGCTCATTAAAAGATTTGAAAGATCAGGCAAGTAGGTGTTTTGGAATGTTGTCAATCTTCTCTCTAAAAGTGCATCAATGACCTTTCATTTTTATATAAATGAGCAGCCACTGTTTTGATTAAGAGCCTCGCATTGCTGGAGATGTAAGTTCCTTATCGATCCATGGGTCAAAGCTTCATTGCTTTGTTCTGTGTAACTCCTAGAAATAATTCAATTTGTGTGATGCATGAATCCTAGGTGTTAACAGAGACTGTTTTCATCACTGGGTAATGATCCAGTATGCTCAGGAATGCTTTGACATTGGCTATTTCTAATGGAGAGATTATGGTGAATCCTTCAAGCTCATTCAGTTATTATAGAAATGAATGATTTTCAAAAGGAAGATATCTACAGTGAAATTACAGATATGTGCATCAGAGATATTCTACCCCAAAAGTAGGACTGCCATAACACTTGTGTGTAGAAATCGCTGTTTACAACACTGAATTGAAATGTTAAGGGGCCACTTATGAATGAGTGCTTTGATCTACAGTCCAAAACTCTGGAAATGTTTAGCTAGGATTTCAGGAAGTTCTTTCTACCCATAAGCATGCAACGGTAGGTTTAACAGCAATATTTTATTAAAAAAGAAAAGGAAGAGAATAACATATAATAACAACATTTGCCCTGTTAGATTAAATCTTACAGTATTTTCCTAGAACACTGGTTGCTTTCTCTCACAGTTCAGAAGTGGATAGTCTTGCTGTGGTGTGACCTGTTTCTACTCTCATTGCCTCTCCTTTAAATTGCTTATTGCTCTGCTCTGTAACCACCACTAGCCTCTCCCCAAGGTTCCTACTTCTATCTACTTCTTGGTGTGCCTTCTTTAATTTGTTGCTCTTGGTAGTCACTACCATCAGCTTCCTTTTTTGTTGATACCAATGTGCATGCAAATCTTCCTACAGGTCTTCATTCAGCTTCCTCCCAGGAGGCACTTAAGCCAGCCATTGCATTTGCGAACACTTTCTCTCATTTCATCTCCTGGCAAAGGTCTGTGAATCACTGAGGACTAAACGTGGCAGTACCTTTGGGTGTAATTATCTGCCTCAGAATTCGACATGCTTTTAAAATTATAATCTTTTCTCCATTTGATTTGACTCAGATCAACTTGTTTTGCCCCAAATAGCTCTCTAACATAGTATAACACCCATAAATGTGTGCAAATATGTGGAATATCAAATAAAATATAGGTCTGCGTACTTACATCTTTCATATTTGTGCTTTTCTCTCTACTTTATGTTAACATTCTATTTCTTCATTGTTGGACGTCCACATACTCTGAAACCTCTTTGGACATGACAGACTGCTTTTCTGAAATGTGTTTCTTCTGTCTCCATCTGCAACAGAAGATGAGATTTTTATGCACTACTGAATCAAAACTGTGCATCTTGTAGTTTCAAAAGACTTTATTTCAAAGCTCGAACTTCTCCAGCTGACAGTCTAAAGAATGGTCCCTTGTATCCTCTGGGTAGTTAGCAAAGGCTTTGTTGACAGTGTTGTGGAAGCATGGGTTAAAGAAAGACTGAAAGAATTTACAAAATAAAAGTCAATTACTGGCTGTTAAATACAAAAGACAGTCTTTGACCCAGGAAGTCCCTGAGTCACCAAGTTTTGGAAATAGAAAGATATTACAGTCTTCTTGCCTTTGCATCCACATCAGGAAACAAGATAAGAAGGAATCTTTATTTGATCCAGAAAGGTTGTTATATGGTTCTCTTGTTATTTTGTGCAAAATGAAGAAAAACTATGTTCATGTATGCTCATATTAGTTTTAATTAATTCAGAATTTATGTTATTATTACATATTCTCTTTTGAATGCAAAACCTCCTGGGTTGATTTTTGTTACTGAGCTGATACCTACTAAAGTTGTCTGTCCTCAGTGCACATGGTCCTGCATGTGTCTGCAGAGCATTAGCTGCTGAATGACCTCATCTCTATTTTTCAAGAAGGATGCTCAAAACAGTGCACAGGATTATATAACTTCTTTTTCCATCAGGAAAAAGCAAGCAAACAAAACAAAAAGCAAAACAAACAAAAATAATCTCACCTAAATATTTCATATATATCAGCATTACATTCAAATCTGTGCTGTGTGACTCTAGTATAGACATGCGGTGAACACCAATGCATACAGTTGCTGCTGTAAACATGCACTATGTCACTTGAGTAAATGGAACTAAACGGTTCAGAGGTGCATGGCATGGAAAAAAAAAACAACCAAGAGATACACTAAAATTCAGATAAGTGGTATTGTAAGTCATGAGGAAACAATGTGAAAAACTATGAAAGCATTTTGGTAAGAGGGCTTTTCTGACACCATGCACATGGAAAGTGTAAATTTACATCAGCAGTGTGTACACTTCTATAATAGAGTAAAATAAACCAGTTGGAAAAAAAATCTTGGGAGCCAGTGGATATGGGAAGAGGTATAATTAAAACTTTATTTTTATTCATTAGCTTGATGTTAGACATAATGTTTGCAATTATCAGATCAAACTGAGGACAAATCTTGATTTCTACAAGTCTTGCAGGGGAAACTGCTGTATTGGCTTCAAGTCCTTTTCAGCCACACACGGTATTTTTCACACAAAACATGTCAGCAATTCAAACTTGCAGTCATTCTTTCAATAGCATTCTCTTATGGTTTTATTGTACTGTTGCTATGCTCAATAAATATTTCTAAGTTACTTGAAGATTTGCAGCCTTTTAAAAGGGCTAATCTAAAAAGCTGAAATCTGAGTTCAATTAACATGCTATGAACCTGGTAAAGAGCACCCCCAAGGAATATGGGTAAGAATTTAAAACTGATTTGCTTTGCAGTTGCCCACTCTGGATTGTCTAAATCAAGCATAACAACCACCAGGCAAAGTATCCCAGAATTTTCTAAACCACTTAAGCCACCTGCTATTTTATCAGAAACAAAAGTTTTCACTTCTACCATGGAGAAAATGTTCATCATTGTTTTGACAATATTTGGATCGGCAACTTTGTTTATCATAAAGAAAACAGACAAACAAACAATAAACCCCCCAAAAATAAATACTGAAAACTAAATAAGAGAATTTACATCTCAGCATTCTAGTTCTGTTGTAAAAAACGAAACCAAAGAAAAAAAACAAAAACCAGATGATGCTAAAATTAATAAAAAGCCTTTCAACCTCCTTGCAGTATGTTTCACATTTTGCATAAAATTGGCGCATATATTTAGAAATAACTGTATTAATGGTGAAATGTTATAATGCAAAATATCATCCAATGAGTCTCTAGATATTTGAATACCAATATTAAAAGAACGTAGGCTACTATTAAGAAAAGGGTATATTTTCACATTTCTGGATTGCTTGTAGAATCAGTTCTTTGAACTGCCATTATCTTCCATGTTCCCTCTGTGGATCATTGTAGTGATGGGTAGCACACAGCATCTGAGTTCTCAAAAGCTGACATTTAAAATTGTAGCAGAAAAAAAATGCACAAGAAATTATGTCAAAGAAAAACTTTTTGTTTTACTCTAGAGCTAATACTTCTGATTTTATTGAAATAATCAGCTATTTTTTCTAATATTTGTTTTTTCTTTTTTTCTTTCTTTTTTTTTTTTTTTTAATATTCAGTTTATTCCTGACAATTTCCCACTCAGACCAGATAGAACCAGGAGATTCGGGAGATGTGTCCAATTGCACCAGAAAGTTGAAATTGTTGACATAAGGCTGTGATAAGCAGCTAAATTAGACTGTTAAGTTTAAAGGAACTTCCATATTTGAGGTCTGGTTTTTACTTTTACAGAAGCAGTTGCTAGCATCAACAAGAAGTAAGTGAAATATGACTACTGATTAGTCAACAGAATGCATAATAGTATTAAAGCAAATGACAAATGTATAGATCTGCACCATATGTCAGACATATTTACTGAGATAAACAGATGATTGATAGAACAAATTATATTCTTCTTGCACTTTTAACTGCCCTGTATCACCCTGTGTCCATTAATCTTAATTAAAGTGTGGTATAACTCGAAATCTTTAAGTAATTGCCAAATAAATCTTACTGTATATTCCTTAAAATACTCACCTTGCTACTTTAAATACTAAGGACAGGAAACAATGAAGGTGTCAGGACTTGAGGGAAAATAGATATTTCCTTTGATTTTTTTTTTTTTTTAAGTATTTTCACTCTTTTTTCCCCCATTTTCTCTTTTTCCTTTTTTTCTTCATGTAAAATTTTGCTGACATTCTGGAGACTTGGTTCTTTCTTTTGCATCTTCGTATCTCATTTTATACTTCAGGTCAGAGCCAAAACGTGAATCTCTTTCCCACACCCATGGAACACTAAGTGATGTATAGCAGCAGCAGATGGAAATAACAACTTCTTTTCTTACTTTCAAAATGGACAGTATAATGTGTCTTTTGAGAATTTTTTAGATATTATGCTCTGCAAGGAGTTATATCAATCACAAGTATGGAGTATGGAATTTCAATTTATTATTTTTATTATTGTTTGTTTGACTTTTTTTTTTCTCCTGGAAATACTAAGAAAAACAAGAGTAAAAGGAAGACTAAAAAAAACCAACATAAAATAGAAGCCAATAGATCTGATTTTATATTTGAGTTACAGGGAGACTGGGAAAAGTGTGCCAAGGCAAATACAACACTGCAACAACATTTTGTACTCCACAGCTTTCTCCTCTGAACCTCTCAGAGTTATGATAAAGCTACCTCTCAACTTCAGCTTACCCCAAGTGTATCATTAGGGTTAGGGTTCAGAGTGACAAAGCCTAGAGTTCAAAGAACTCTAGGGGGTTTAAAAATCATGCAAAGAGATGCATTAGACTGCAACAAGATTTTGTCCTCCACAGCTTTCTCTTCTGGGCTCGACATACAGTCTGTGTGCTCTGTTTTGTGCTGAGCAGTACAGACTGAGATATTCGATACATATTTTGTCCGATCTTTTCAATTGAACAAGTATATATGCTCCAATCCGTAGCTTCTGAGTCATTTGGACTCCCATACTCCATCTTAGACAGTGATTAGTGCAATGAACATGAGTATTTAAAAGATTGTGGCATCACAGGAGAGGGAATAAATTTGTAAAATAATTTACATAAATTATTTTAATACTGCAAAATGCATAATAAAATAATTAATGGCTATACTTATGTTTGGGCTTCACTTTTTCCTTTTAAAATAATTTTTGTCATAACTTCTGAAGCTAATAAGTCAAAACTAGATCTCAAACAGAATGTGGGATAACTGGGAGACACAAGGACAAAGGAAATGAAATAATCTGAAATGAAATCTAATCTTTAATGTAATAGCAACTACTGATTTTTAGAAATGAACTTTACACCATTCTTACTAAAAATATTTTGTTTATTCATTAATTTATTTTCTAATACCATATTAGGCATTACCACTTCAATATGTTTCTGTTCATGGAAAGTACTGTACAGTACATATTACACATATCTGTGTAAACATAAATCTGAATTTGCTGATGAACTTATGTAAAGATACAAGGTAAGTGCAATACACAACTTGATACACTTCTACTATGTACTCTCTGTGGTATGCAAAAGCCATTGGATATGGTAAGCTAACAGCTATAAAGATTGAAGGATAACACTGGTGTAGATGTCCAGACCGAAAAATTAGAATTTCCTGGACCCTAAAAAAACGGGGAAGAGAAGTCCAAGGCTGTTCAAATACCAAATCCCTATGCTACGTGTAATTACACCTTCCCTCAGTGAAACACTAATGGCAATGGTAATAATGCAACCTAAGAAAAATGTTCATAGTTCTTTAACTGATGAAGAAGCCAACTAATACTAAGCATGGAGATACTTGTGTACTTGTGAAAAACTAAGAGCTGTGAGGGCAGACAAAAAAAAAAAAAGAGAGTGAGTGTAGAAGCAGTGTCTACAATTAGCTAAGCTAACCCGTATTACAGGATGTGATATGCCTAGATACAAAGAGAATTGAGAACTGAGGCTAGCATATTTTCTTCTTTTTGCTGAGGGGAGTAGTAAACATAAGGACAAAGAAGGCAAACACACTATGTATCCAATGTCTCTGCAGATACAGATTTTTATGATAGCCTCGGAGATTAAACATAATTAACTGTTTTATGGTTAATCTGTTCATATAATCCATAATCAGCAGAGTTGAGGCAATAATCTGCCTCACTGCTGATAAAAATTGAACTGATCAAAACTGAACTGAGAATGAGGTACCTGGATCACGAAAAAAGTGAGTATGAAAGAATGCCAGGGCAGCATTTCAGAAAAAAAAAAAAAAAAAAAAAGATGACAAGAACATTCATATGCCTCCAGATCCAGGCAATTACATTTAGAGTTTAGATGCCTAAATCCCACTGACATCAGTTTCAGGTGGGAAACTAAGCTTTATCTTAGAAGTTTTCTGCTGAGTTAAAGGTATTTTCAAGCAGTAGGACTTTCACAAGTGGTTGGTATTGATCTAAACACTACTATTGAAGTCCATGGAAAGTCTCCTAAGATTTTCCATGAAAAAGAAGGAAGACAAGATAGATAAATGCTGAAGAATTCCAAAAATCATATACCAAAGGTTTTCCCACTGTATTTCCACCACTTACAATCACATGTCTTTCATCAGCACTTGCATGTGGTGCTATTTCTAATGATAAAATACTTATTATTTTTCTACAAGTGCTGCAGAGTAAGAAGGATGAATTCCTACAATTGAGCAACAGCAGAAAAAGTATCCTGAAAAAGATTTTCCTTTAAAAAATTTTCAAAGTCTAGGAATACAGCAAAAATAAATCATTTAGAACTTCATAGTATTTCACAGTGGGAAAGCATTTCTAATGTCAAACAACAAAAGAAACTTAGACTAAGGACTATGAAAGCTAACAATAGTAAAGATGCATGCCAGTACCACAGGTTGTATGTTGGAGGCTTTCCAGAGACCAGTATATGCACTATAATTCCCACTGGGAATAGCTATACTCTTTTTTCTGTGCTGTACTGTAAAGTCTGTTTCCTTTTCATCTGTTTCTAAGAATATATCATATTCATATGATACATCATTCATATGATGATTTCAGTGTGTAAGTGTGTATAAGTTGGTACATAATCAACAGAACTGTTTCTCCAGACAATTCCAGACAATTATCAGACAACTTTAGTGTTATCTCCATTTTAAGGAAAAAGTCAACTATCCCAGTACAACGTATTTTATCTTCTGTAATACTTAGCAAAACACAAATCATGCCTCTGACTGTGATAATAGACATAGTAACTGAAAATTACACCCAGATATGGATTCTAGAAACATCAAATATTTATAAGATTGGGTCGTATGCTAAATCCAGAGTTCATTCAAACATTTATTTCAAATATTACAGCTTGTATATATTTAAACTCAATTTATGAATTGTACATTTATAAATATAAATTCTGCTCCATGAACAGAAAAAAAAGAAAACAAAAAACCCACCTTTTCAGCAGTCTACTCTTTCTTTCTAAAATTCTTACTGAAACAGGCAACTGTGGACAAATCATACTTTTACTGTTTTAGACTTTATCCATAAAACAAGGGAAGAAGTGAATCCTAGTCAGAATTATCAGCTGCCAATGTGTTCCTTCTCAAATCAAAGAACCTAAATTGATTAATATTATTAAATGGTGTAGAAGAAAAAAAAACAAAAACAACATAGACAAGGAAGGTTTGGACAGAGATAGTAAAAAATTACCAACAAAGATAATTGTGAAGAGGACTGGGAAGTGTTAGCTTTCTAACAGTGCAGTTAACAGATGAAAAAAACAACCATTTTTTTTCCAAATCCTTATGATATCGAATTGAAAAAAAAAAAAATTGAAGGAAATGAAAATCACTTGACTTGATAATGCTGAAAGGTGAAGTTTTAACCCTGACAATTTATCTCACAACCGAAAAACAAAAAATATCATGAATCATAACAAATGTCTTAAAAAAAATGAGCATTCTGAAATGAAAAGTCACGATTTTCTAAGAAGATTGGCTAGAACATCATTACTTTATAGAATTTATTTCAGTGTTCTTTGAAAAAAAACAGTTACTGAAATCTATTTGATTATTTCTGATGAAGTGTCATTCTCTGATGAAGAAAATATTATATCGACATTTTCTTAGATTTCAAATACTATTTTTTTACTCTGACTGCATCTTGTCTGATGTGTAGGTTTGTTTGGCATTAACATCCTAAACTGGCAGGCAGAAAAGCTTTTTCTATTGGCCCAACTTTGATTCTATGGAATGAAAGGAAGTGGAGGGACAGTACGCTAACAGATATTTTATGAGCTACGTGTATGGCTACTTTGTAAAAAACTTGTAGTAAGCATTGTCCTGGGATAGTTATGATGAATTTACTCTGACTTCATACCATATCTTATTACAGTCAATTAAATATTATTTTTCCCAACTCCAAAATACAAAACAGAGAATAATACGCACACCTAGGATAAGACCCTACTTATCACTCTATTGTCTGTATAAATTACACACAGAAGAGCTTTATGAATTTGTCTTGTCTTTTAAGGACATCCCACCATGAAAATATTTTGAAACTAGAAATAAATTGAATCCATTGTACTTTCCTGTGACACTGATGAAGGAATTGTGTGCTATGTTTTCCTGACAAACACATCATTAATGTACTTACAGTTAAACTGATTATTTCATTCAGTACCGGGGACATTAGGGTTAGAATGATACAAAAGCACAAATCACACTTGATGTTTGCCAAATACCAAGCTTTGTGTGATCTAATCAAGATTTCATCAACTGTTTTATTAAACTCAGTCATGCAAGCCTAGCTAAAGCCAGATGATCTCTTATTATCAACTAGCAGTAAATTACACGTATTTTGGAACTGAATTTCAATGAAACTCTTCTTAAAGTGCCTGGAAGCTACAAGAGGGTTAACTTATACAAATAATAATTGCTACTATGCTTTACCCTATAAATTAAAAAGTGAACATAGGAAATCAGATTTATAAAAATTACTGATCACAAAAAAATAAAGTGAAGATTATGATCCTATCAAAATGCAGTATTATAATTAATGAAAAAAAAATAAGAATAGCTCATTTTTGTTGCAGCAGGAAAACTCAGAATATGATGTAAGTACTTCTCATTTGTATTTTCGGAAGGATTCTTTTAATTACAGGTCAAATGGCAAGACAAAATTCCTGACTTGAGTGATAAACTACATACTAGTAAAGAGCACAAAAATGTGGTGTGTCCTCCATATTCAATATTTATGTGTAATTTGAACACAGGAAATACCTAAATACACCTATATATTTAAAAGCATAAGTTCACTTCATTCAGAGGCTGAGAAAGAGAATGATGGTTTTGCAACAAGTCTGATGTTAACACTCCATAATGGTAGCTACTGATGAACATCAAAGGAAGAAACTGTATTTGACTGTGCATTACAGTACTACTTCCACACCTGAGGTATGCTGATGGTACAATGTTTCTGCTAAACTGAAGATAAAATCAAAATATCCCATCAAGAAAGAAAAAGCATTTTTAAGCACTGTGTACACTCTACAGGTAGAAATGAAGGCATTAATTTAGTAGGAAGTACAATCATAAGAATACAACTTTAAAAATTTAACTCTAAAATTACTCGGGCATACACATAATAGGGCTAGAACGAACCGCCACATGTGTGAGGAAAGGTCTGGTTCTCAAATGTCACCATTTGCATTTGTTTGTCTTACTAGATAGCCTGGTTTTCAGCACTGATTTCACACAGTTAATCTTTGCAATAGTAATATTATTTTCCTGGTTATGCGCAGCTAAACATCCAGGACACAAGACTTCCAGAGAAAATAAACTATTCACAGTTATTCTCAAAATCAATTGATTACCTTAGCTTGGCATTACGATAAGGGGCACACTAGGCAAGCTAGCAGGGCCTATGGCATACCTTTTGTGCCCTGAATTGTTCTAATTCAGTTACAGCCTTTTTCACCCATCTCTGGCACCAGTGTGCGCACCTGTGCCAGTGAGGAACATTACAGAATCTCGATCAGGAGGGCAGGAGAAGTGAGACTGCAAATTGGAAATTTAAACTGGACATATTCATTATTAATGAATATCTGATAGGCCACATAGACTTTTCTATCATTCAAATATACATAAAATGATATAACAATTGAAAATATAAGTCATTTTCACCCTTGCTGCAATATTGTTGTTTTATATTTCTTTATGTTTTACAAAAACTATAGCAGATTGGATGTGCAAAGCGAGGCAGTAATGACTTACCCGACTGTGCAGTTTCATTCAGTACTGATTAAAACAAACAAACAAAGCATTTGATACTAAATTCTTTAACCTTTCAAAATTTAAAGAGACTGATTAGAAGAAACAGTTTTGTAATTTACTCTTGGATTAAAAATCATATAAAAATGAATTAAAAATCATATTGAACTCAAACTGGGAATTTCTAGTATCAGAATATACAAGTTATATGCCAGTATAACCCTCCAAGGTAATAAGAGAGTATCTGAAAGTTGTGACAAGACCCAAGTTATTTTATGTTTTAGATATGTTCAGCACCTTGAGACATAAGCTCCTCAACAATATCCTTCTATTACTTGTTTTACATGGTATATAATTTGAAGATGCTTTTATTTTTCTCTTTAAGGATTATTAAATAAGTCTTCTGATATTTTACAAAATATAGTGCAAGCTTATGCTGGGATACTGTTATGAAAATTGTTTGTTTCTTTATAACCAAAGATTTCCCAGCTCTATGTACAATGGTAAGAATTCAAGAAAAAAAAAATTGCCTTTGTCCGATAAACTGGTTTGAAAGTTTATTTCCTTATTTGCTTAAATATTAGTCACGGTTAGAAAAAGTAGTTTCAACATCTCATATCTTTTTTTTCCTTCAGATATTAAATTAGAAGTCAACAAATTCAATCAGTAAGTATACTTTTGTTTTCCATTCTTCCCTTATAGCAGGAATGTTTCTAGGCATTATGATAAAGATAGAAATACTGATAACAAGTGCGTAGTGACTAAATGAATCCTTCAATGACCAACCAACTCAGATGATAAAAGCACCCTCTGGGAAAATAAGATGACCAGATACAGCAACTCAAGGACGTTGACCCTACCCCTCTACTCTGTACTGATAAGACCGTACCTGGAGTACTCTCTCCTAATATGGAGTCCTCAGGACAGGAGAGACATGGACTGGTTGGAGAGTGTTCAGAGGAAGGGCACAAAAGTCATCCAAGGGATGGAACACCTCCCCTATGAGAGTTGGAGCAGTTCAACCTGAAGAAGAGAAGGCTCCAGGGGAACCAGATAGTGGCCTTCCAGTATCTATGGGGAGGCTATAAGAAAGTAGGGGATGGACTCTTTGGCAGATAGGAAAAGGAGACATGGTTTCAGACTAAAAGAGAGAAGATTTAGATTGGATATAAAAGTGTGTTGGTTTTTGTTGTTGTTGTTGTTGTTTTGTTTTATTATTACAATAACAATGGCGAGGGACAGGTTGTCCAGAAAAGTGATGGATATCCAACCTTTGAAGACATTCAGGATTAGGCTAGATGGAACTCTGAGAAATCCAGTCTATCTGTAGGTGTCCCCGTTCATTGCAGGGGAGTTGGACTAGATGATGTTTAAATGTGCCCTGCAACTCACATGATTCTATGATTCTTTAAAATTACCTAATCCAATAAACCCTTTCAGTTCAACTTAACTCAAACTTAATGATAATATTTAGTTTGAAAACAAGAAGATGGAATAATGAATGCTCTTTTGAAGAATTAAACATCATTTAGCTTATTCCAACTGCACATATAAATATTTTAAATGCTCAGCACACTTATTTGATATTTTATATCTTTCTTTCTTATTAGCTTTAGCAGAAAATCAGATTCAGGACAGAACTTAACAAGAAATTTTTCCATTTTCATTTCCTAAAACTAAGATTCTACAAAGAAACTTGGTTTTAAATTTGTCCTATCTGAAGAGGAGCTTCGTTTACGTAAAGTGTGGCACCCATCAGAAGTGATTTTGTATACATGCAAATGCTGTACGTGCTTCAATAAATTATTAAGATCACTTCTGTTATTTTGATTCTTTTTCAATGTTCATTTTCAATACATTATAATCCCTTTTGTAATCTATATAACCTTTCCATCACATGATCGTGAGACTGTTTTAATCATTCCCAGTCTTGAGGTCACAGAAAATGTCACAAAAAAATGTGCAGTTTTTTAGTTGCTGTTGACTGAAAAACAAAATCTGCTCTGAAGGTGTTAGTTTTAAATATAAATCTATGAAGTGATAACTGATTTATTTTATTTCATTTGTTGAAATCGTATCTAGGGAAACAGCAAATTAAGTCATGATGAGGCAAAGTACCCTGAAGGGTCAGAGTGAAGGATGTTTATTAGGCAAGTAAGGAAGAAATAACGCTTCTCTCTCTTTCTGTTCATACAAGGCATTTTAGGCAGTACAGCAACTGCTTCATGCCAGTGGTTGAAATAATCACTAGCACCTTGACATGACCTCTGTTTATACAGCAAGATCAGATTCATAGGTGAATTCTTTCACTGACTGGCAGCACTTCAAAATGCAGCCCTAAATTCAGATCTTTCTGTCTTGCATTGTTCTTGCAAACGAAATGAAGAATAACTTTTGGCTTCTAAACCTAACCAAGTCTTTTAAGAATGATGAAACTATTTAGTTTTGTATGTGGAGGCTTGATCCAGATACTGTTGATACCAGCAGGAGTTTAGCAATTAAATTTTAGTTGGAAGAAGATTAGATTAATTAAGCAATGGACATTAATAAAAACAGACCTTTATTACTGTGGTTTAAAATTGGGCAAGCAGTCTGTTTTGGTGATAAATCCTGAGAAAAATTACTTGGGTGAGCACTCCATGATCTCAGTTCTTATGCTTCCTAAAGTATAAAGAGAGGTTTTTTCTTTGTTCAGTTACAACAGAATATTGCAGTAATTATTTTCTGTTTTGAAATAAATAACTAGAAAAAGATGTACCCTACTCCCACATTAAATTCAATACAAATTTGTTCTAATGTGAAGAATGTAGCAAAGAAAGTGAAAATGCAATATCTTATTAGCAGAAAATATTTTAGAGAGAAGACAGCACCTTTTTTTAGACAAGAATATATTTCTTTCTAAGGGATGAAAAAGTTCTGGCTGACAAGATCATCTCTTTTGTATAAAAGCACAGTTTGGATTATCTTAATTGTAGGCAGGATATTGATCCCAACATATCACAAAATCACAGAATAGCAGGGATTGCAAGGGACCTCTGGAGATCCCTGAGTCCAACCATCTGCTAAAGCATGCTCCCTACAACAGCTTGCACAGAAAGCATCCAAGCTTGTTTTGAATATCTCCAGAGAAGGAAACTCCAAAACATCAGTGGGCAGCTGGTTCCAGTGCTTTGTCACTCTGTCACATATGTTTTTTTCCAAGTTTCTAACATCATTTCCAAATATGATCCAAGTAAGAAGGTCATAAATTGAATTCCTAGATTTGATGATACTCCCTGGCATGCACAGGTTGTCTAGCCTTCCAGAAGAGCAGAGTAGTTATAACTCTGGTTCACCTAGAAGAACTGTATTGCCAAAGCTTCATGGCACAGTCAGCATACATGAATAAAACTGACTGAAACATTCTTAGAAAAAGACTCAGTCATATTGAAAAATATTATCTCTACTGGAGTATTTTAAATCTCCAAAATAAGAGGTGAGATATATTATTTATGGTGGGCATTTTTTAATGCAGTGTAGTTATATTTAATGCTATGGAGCACTAAAATATTTCACTGTACCTGTTTTTTGGTAATTTCAATTTTACAAAAATTTTTCTTACAACATAAATTTTATGCATCACACTTCATTTAAAGTAGAATAGAAAGACACATGGTGGACATTTTTTTCTCCCAGCGTCATAGCTAAAGAAGGTCTCCTTATACTATGGCTGTTGGATCTTTCATGCATCTTACACTTAACCAGATGCTAAATAGGTTTTCAAAGCCAAGAGATGTTACTTTTCTGAATTATATTCTCATTAATATTGAAGAACTTGGCTCAAGCTTGTAGGTTTGTTTTGAACACATTAGCTGATGATCTGACCTGTATCTGGTGAGCCTTACACAACTATGTAATTAACACCAGTCAAAAAAAAAAAAAAAACAAAAACAAAAAAAACCAAACAACCAAACAAAAAAAAAAACAACAAAAAAAAACCCTCAACTGTATAGGTTTGATTCTTCTATGTAATTATAAAGCAGGATGAGTAAGACTGAGATTAATAGAGTGAGTGCTGCTGTAAAACTGGTGGCAGAAGATTGCCAAAACATGATCATTTTCATTCATTCATTCCTTTGAACCATTTTTTTTTCTATTAAATCAGGTACTACAAGAAAGAGATATAGAATCTGATACTGTTATGCCAATAGGCTGGAGATCTGCTTAACTCACTGAAGATTTAATGTCATCTGCAATAAAGTATCTCAGCAGCAGGAAATTACTGCTGCTGATCCTAAAGAATTAGGAAATTCTCTATTGGAGAAAGAAGAAATTTGCAAAAAAAATTGTAAGGTGTGAATTATTATGACTGAAAATGTGTGTGAAAGAATTAAAACTCAAATAAAATAGGGTTAAAAGGATTGCAGGGTTTAAATATTGTATTTTTATAAAAAGGACATTGTTTCCAGAACACCAGTCTTAGCAAGTAAAATTAAGAAATATGTTCAGAAAAGGCCTGCGCTCAGAAATATTTAGTACAGATGACTTGTCCTTGGAGACAATGTGTCCTACTGCCATAAAGATTGGCAATAAGATCACAGTATATGATACGTACCAGTTCTTTGCCTGCTAGATGCTCAAGAAGACAAGTTGCAAGGGTGTTTTTAAAATTCATATGCCAAAAAAAAAAAAAAAAAGGAAAAAAAAAGACAATGGGCAAGAAATATGACCTCATATCTATGGAGACTGAATGAAGCAACATTCTGAGCCAAATGCTGAGCACAACTCTAGGAGCACACAATGGCCAGGGGTTATAAAATATCTGTACAAAGACTCATTTGCCATTGCCAATTATGAGGAACCCCAGAACTGTAATTAGGACCCAACTACCAACATCACTTAGCCTGTGTTGCACATCTTTTAACTTGTGAGATGAACTGTGTGAATGCAAATGCATAAAATTAACATGGATAAAGGTTTTACAAATTGATATCAACATTTCCATCCATTCTATGATTCTATTACTTTACAGTAAAGTTCCGCATGTGCACTGTAGAAATCGTACAAGACCTACACTAAACATTTCAAAAATCAACATAAACTCTCTCAAAAACAGTCTGCTAGCATTATTCATAGTTATAACCTCATCACAGACAAGATGATCTTGGAGATGTGTTGTTTCACCTGAGGGGAAAAATAAGTTCAAAAAATATCTCTTAAAGATACTCTTTTAAATCTTGTTCATCTATTCATTATATCTGTTCATTATGAACAACTGAAATTTTTTTGTGTCTCAACGTACAAAAAAAAAAATGACTCAAAAATATAGAGGGGTTTTCAGTCTGTTGGCTACAGAGTTAAACTTGTATCATTCCTATAGTAGACTTGTTTCCGTGGTTACAGTTTATTACAGTGCGGCCTTTTATGAATCTTGCAAAATCATTTGCAATGAAAATAACCTTGGTACTGAATTTATATGCATTCCAGTCTATCAAGCTATAAGATGTATCTATGCTATATAAAACGGTTAATTGGAGGGCATGAGATCTTCACTTCACACACAAAAAAATCAAACCACTTTTGGATTATTACAGTGCATTCTGTTCAAAGTAAAATAATTTGTGAAAGGTGCATGCCATAGTTATTGGTACCCCAGCATAAACTATACCTATATCTAATGTATATTGCTACTAGTTTATCAACATTCTGACAAAAAACCTTCCCTTCATCTGGTGAGGTAAATACCGATTCCTCTGTTTTGACAACTTTGCAAATCAGTTTCCTGCTTTTTGAAGAGAGTAAACCCTTCCGTACTCTTTTATAAATAGAATTCCTACATATCTGTATTCCTACAGATTCTTTTCCATCTTTTTTTTTTTTTTTAGTTTTTAGTTTTTCTTTCTGTGAAAAGCCTACCATAACTGCATAACTGTGTTCTAAGCAAGATACTGGAAATTTTTACTGAAAAAAAAAAAAAAAAAAAAGTCTCCAATTTCAAGTGGGTTCTGGTGCCCAGTGAGGGCAGCCCATGCCAGGAAGGACCTGCAGGGCTTCTGGGCAGAATTTCAGCTCCAATCCCCATTCTTAACTCAGACAGTAAGGAGTAGGCACATTAAAAAGCCTTTAGATTGATGATACAGTCAACAGGTTTAAAGCTACAGTCTTGTAATGTTCTATAGAAGTATTATTTTTCTTTTCTTTTTAATTAGAATTCTTTTCCACCTCAGATTAAGAAAAAAAGAAGTTACTTATTTTCCACAAAACACTTTTAAATTATGAAGAAATCAGAATGACCCCAACACCTCCACCCCCTGCCCCCCCCCCCCCCCCCACATTTCTCCTGTCCTCAGGAAAAATAATACATATATATTTTAATTTACTGTCCTCATACCTGCAAGGCTACAATCTGTGTGACTTTCTTCCACCAGGAAACACAATTAATAGTAACTCCCAGTTTTCTTCTATTATGATCCTTTGGGTTTTTGTTTTGTGGGACCAAGAAATATTTTTTAGGATTTTGAGAGGAATACTTATTCAAGTTGCAATAATGTTAACATCAGCAGTCTGCCTTTCAGGGGCTAAAGCTGGAGATTTACTGAGTGCATGTGCATCTTGTTCAAAATCGGTCCCTGTTTTCTGAGGTTTGAGTTACGCAATGCATTGTATTTTATGGTTACTACAAGTAGAATTCAGAAGAGAATGTGTATTCAAACAAAAATGTGAAAGGGCATGTTTCCTGAGAAAATGTAAGAGAAAGTAGAGGTGATCTGGAAGGGATAATGATTGGAGGTTCGGCTCTGAGGGACTGAGGCCTGTGGGTGGCCCACAATGGCACAGAGACAGGGGCATGAACAACTGTGGCAGGACTGTGCCCTGAAGACAGCCCATGCTGAAGTAGAGGAATAGGAAGAAAAAAAGGGGCTGTGGAGGAAAAGAGGAAGAAGCAAGGACTGACAAGAAAAAAAAAAAAACATTACACAGATGTGATAACCTTGTGTTTTGCTAAAACAAGAAAGCTAAGGCGAGGAAGAGAAAGAGGAGAGATGTTGGGCTATCTTGAGCTTGGGAAAGGTGGGGGAAAGGTAATTCCAAAGTATTTAATTGTTTGAATATTGAGGTGGAAAGAAAGAAGACAATTAGGAATTGTAAGTACACGTGAATTGGCAGTAAATTAAGTGAGTTTCCCCGAGTCAGACCTGTGACACTGTCTTCACTTTTTGCTTTCCAAGAAGATGCATTTATCAATTTTCTGTCTCTCTGTGCAGGTAAAACGATAAATTCAAAACAGTGTTCCAAGCAGGTAGCCAGTAGTTATCATTATAATTTTTCCCAATTAAAAATGAGGTCTTTTCAACATATCTGAAGATTTGCTTTTGAAATAAAATATTCTTTTCAATCAGGAGGTGTTTATTTTACATAAAATATTAGGCTACCTCTCTTATAGTTCAAAGCAGGGTCTTCTCAAAATTTCAATGTGTAATTTGTAATGAATTCTATTAACTTTTTATCTCTGATATTTTTGACAACTCTTTCTCAATATTCTTTTACAGAAAACAAATTTAATTGGTGATGATCCTTTTCTTTAGCAGAATTGTGTTTTCCTTGTGAAGTGAGTCAGTGGAAGACTTATCAAGTTATGAATACAAAGTACTCTTCCGGACCTAGTTTAGGAATAGCATACTCTTCCCTCCCAGTGTTAACTCTGAAGGAGAAAGCCTTTTATTTGAATGTAATTGGAAAAATCAAAGTCATATACTTGTACTTAGATCCTGCAGAATTCTGTTCTGTACTAATCTGAATACTGTCTAGCTTAGTGATAAAAACGTGTATCTTTTAGTTGGCACTGAGAAGCCTGTATAGTTGTCTTCTCTTCTATCTTGTCCATCATCAACAGAATTACAGCTTAATTCTCACTCAAGAGTCTTCTTGATATTTTAAGCATAAAAAAAGTTTTTGATTTTAAATCCTGAATCTCAATCTGTAAACTCTGTAAAATTATTAATGATCAAGGAAAATGATTTAATGAGATATTTCTAAAGATAAAGAATCAGGAATCAGAGAAGAAAGGAAGCTATATATCTCACTCAGGTCCTTGTACAGTGAGTGTTCATTAAAGCTACACATTTAGATGATCATTCATTGTTTTGGCTCAAGTAAGGAGAACAGGTGCCACAAGGGGATATGTGTTGTAAAGCTCATTTCCAAATGATCTTTAGAGTATATTAAATTAATTAACTATAAATCTCAAGTACTCAGCTACATTGGCCAAATCCCTTCACCTGAATTTTTTAAAGTCCATCTTCCATGTTGGCACTGGAAATATATATTAGCGATGCATGTGTTCTACTTCATCTGCAACTCTGTGAAATATCAGTAAGGTAAGACAATCTATTACTTTACAGAAAAGACTTTTCCTATCACTATTACAGTGAAATGACATTGCATGAAATCAAATCAGGAAGTATAGTTCTTGAAGTCTTGATGATGTCTTGATGTCTATGATTCTATCACCTACAAAAAAAGTTGAAATATATTTTCATGGCTAGACAGTCAATTATGTTGCTTTCATTAAACAAGATAAAACTTCCATACTCACTAATTGTAGAAATTACGACTCAGGTTCTATTATACCCAACAGAATTTTAGGACAGTACTTTCAAAACACTTATTTGTCAATGTAACCTGAACCTTAATATTTAATGGCTGATTTATCTGGGGTTGTATGTTAGGTTGCAGTTGGACTCAATGATCTTTAAGGTCTTTTCCAACCTGAGTGATTCTGTGATTCTCTGATTCTCATTATGAAATATCTTCTATGTCTGTGTTGCCAGTCTTGATTGATGTTAAGTAAAAAGTATTCCTTTACTAACTGATAAAATGAGGCTTAAAATCTTAAAAACAAACAAACAAACAAACAAACAAAAAACCAAAACAGCAGCCACAAACAAAACCAAAACAGATTTAGCTATGTGGGTTGTACTATCTTGACTTATCCAGACAAAAAGAAATTATGGGTGTGCCAAGTGAATGAGCTTTGAAGGGTCTGAAGAGACAAAGCTTTCTCATTTGTATACATGCCAACTTACAAATTACTTCAGATCTGTTTATTGTTGTTGTTGTTGATTTTTTTATTTTTATTTGTTTATTTTAATTTCATTGAGAATATAGAATAATTTCTGCAGAGATATAGAGAAGAATAAATGTTTTTGTGACATTAAAACCACAAGTCATTCATTATAATTGAATAAGAGTCATTATAAGATTTGTTATGAGGTTAACAAGATTCATTATAGGTGAATTATAGCAAAAATGCAAAAGAAAGGATGATTTTAAAGTTACTATATTATAGTTGAGAAAGACTGGAATGAGGTCTGCTTTTACTTAGCAAATTTCTTGATATGTTTAAGAGATGATTAACTATAGTCTGTCTACCGTGTTCTGTATGGACTCTGTTGCCGTGCTGTATCATAGGATAAGGAAATATGCTCAAGTTGGAACCTGTTTGTCTAACAACAAAGAGGATGTAAACATAATACTTGTCTCTATAATACTGTACTTTTTAGCTTTCCCACAAGCAATAGTTTGGGAATTAACTTCATACAAGTGCAAGGTACTGTCATTTCAGCAGGCTTTTGGGTTGACAGGTTTTCTCTTCTGTAAGAAGAGTGAATTTGGGGTGGGTAATCGTACAGGTCCAACTATTTTGCTTATCAAAAGATGTCATAAGAATATGGAAGAAGAGAAATTAATTTCTCATTGATTAATTATGTTTTGGAATATGTTGTAAACAGATTATTTTAAAAATATCTAGGAAAAAAATTGAAAGATAGTGAGAAAGAGAAAGAATGAATTAGAATAAAGTTTAAATTATTTGTGAAAAATATCAAATGAGAGTATAACGTACTGAAGATTTAGGAATTGCTTACTCAAGTTGGAAACATCAATGTCTCAGTAGAATTGAGGGTTGGTGAATGAACATAAACTCAAAAAAACAAGAATAATATACATAGGTAATCTGAATGTTTACTCTAATATTACTGGGATAATGTAGTCACGGAAATTAAATTTTATACTGTTAGAGATTGGGGAATTCTCATATTATTTCTCTGATGACGCTGGCTTTACTGAGTCTGAGAATTTTTCAGTGTTATTCAAAACATTGTGTTGCTTTTATTTCAAACTGACAGAAGAAGGGAAAAGTGGATGGGTATCTAAGGTACTTGCATACCTGTTAAGGAGACACTGCTGTGTGCCTTTGTCAGGGCCTTGTATAGACAAAAGGACTCAAAGAACAGATGAGTCATAGTGTCTGAAATGGCATCAGGGTCAAGCATTGGCTGCTGAAATAGTCATGATCAGCTTGTCTCATATCTGGAAGAAGCCTGCCTGAACTTTTAGGTTTTCTGAGCATTAACTTTTGCTGTTCAAATCTCAGCCTTTCTGCCTACAAACTCCATTCCAAATTTGGTATAGGAACGTTATTTCTAAGCTAGCAGCACTCATTTTTACCTACATTGTAGTGATGCAATTTTGAATATAGACTCCCACATAATGGGGAACTCCAGAGGTAGGATGAGAAAAAAACTGGTATCAGTGTCTTTTCCTTGCACTCTTCAAATTTTTAAAAAGGGAAGACAAAAGTTTTCTATAGTGGATCCTATTCTTTTTTGTTTTCTGTTTTCTGTTTTTTTTTTTTTTTTTTTTTTTTTTTTTTTTTTCCTGGTGGGATTTTTCAGACGTGAAAAAAGAATCATGTTGATCATGTTTGAAATGGTAGAAAACAATGTTTTTCAATAAGTTTAATCAACCAGATTAGTTAACATTTGCACTAAGTGGAATAGATGCCTTAGTGTTAGAAACAAAGATCTCTTTTGACTGTCTTATAGCTTGTTATGAATTTGTAAATTATGAATATGAGTATTGTTTAACTTATTTAAATTTTTAATGCCATACAACAGTCATTACTAAGTAATCTACTGTATTTGAGTTTAAGTTAAAAGGTAGAAATTTCCTGGAACCTATTTTTCCCCAGATCCTTATTTTAAAGCAGTGGAATTCTGTTTTATCTGATACTGTATCTTAAACTTTTTTTTTTTTTTTTTTTTAAACTAGTACATCTGTAATAATATAGAATTCTCTTACTGCACTCATCCCAATTCTCACTGCAATAGCAGAACTCTACTTATTCAGAGCTGTCCTTAAGGACTGTCACTTTCTTGATCTCTGGTGTAGGGAAATAAGGTACATCTTCTGGATGACTAGAGAGGTTCTCAAGAAACAATGCAAGCACTAGCAGTTTAAAACTTCTTTCTTTCTTCTCAAATTGGAGAAATCATTAATCTGAGCTCTGAAAAACCATGGACCGTGACCTGATGGTTTTGACAAGTAATCTTTATATATATATTTACTTTTTCAAAATCATTCCTAAACGCATCACATAAGATTTGTAAATGGCCTTTCTTATATAGATGTTACTTGAAGAGGAAAAGTGATAAAACAGCTACAGTTTCCTCTATATGAGGAATTGCTTCTGTGTATGATTAAGATGGCTTCTTTTATATGATAGTATATTACAATTTTTATATTCTTATAAATCCATCTACTTCATTCAGATCACGTTCTGGTTTAGGGAACAAGAAGTTTCTTTTAAGAAGAGAACCGCCAGTGAGTGTGGACTAAGCTCCTCCTGTAACAGACTGAATGTCAGCACATTTCTTGAATCTTGTCCCTGCTGTAATTCAGAGATAGGAGAAACAGGGTTTCCATGTTACCATTCCCTGCTGTGATTAATGTTTTGAGCAGAGTGTGAGAGAAAGTGAGAAAAAGAAGCTAGTTTAACCTCACTGCCCTAAACCATTATCCAATGGGGCTAACTGAAAGAAAACGTAGGACTGTTTTGGCGCAAAAAGAAATGAAAATAACTTTTTCTCCAGTATAATGGGATCAAATCTATATAGGAGAAGACATTCATGTAGAAATTAGTACAGCTATTCAAGAAGACATGGATTTAGGTCAAAGTAAACTAAAATGTAATGTTCTCACCTGTTCCTTTCTCTGCACTGTCTGTTCATCATAAAAAATTTTTGCTTTAAAGTATATGTACATATAAATGAGAAATTTTTGTAAAATATTGAGGATTTTTAAGAAGAAAAGCATTTAAGATAAACATTTTAAATAGATTCCATTTTACCCAATAGTTACCATCCTAGGGTTTGATATCTAGTCTTCACATGACATCTGAATTTCTTCAGAGTCTATGAAGATAGGTAACATCCATCAGACAATACATTTCCATCCTTGAGAGAGTCTAACGGCTAGCTGCTAATGAAGTTTCTTGTTCCCAAACTCCATGAGATAATCATTGACTTTTGCCTGAGACTACTATTTATTGACTTCTAATGACATTGTTACTTGTTTTGATCTTAAACTAGTGCACTGGTACTAGGCAAAGCAAACAATTTGCACCAGTAAGATGGAATATGAAGTCAAACAGTCATAGGTAGATTATGGTCAAGCAGTCACAATTAGACAGACACGTGGGACTATAGCCTTACTCTCTTTGGATCAACTGGTGGTTTCCATAGACTAGAAAAGGAGTGCCTTAGTAACTAGTTTAGACTACACAATTTTTATCTCACTAAATTTAATTCTTTATTCCAGCTATCTCTGCTGTTCTCTTTATTCTTTTGGATTAACTGAACTACAAAAAATATGATTTGATATGATTTACATATTATTTTCAATTCAATATTAAGTGCTATTACTGGAACCATTTTCTAATAACACAATTCTGCATTGTTTTAGGGCTCTGGAGACATTAACAGGCCCTACTAGCCATAACCAGTCTTTTGTGGCTGCCCTTGTCAACACTTCATGTCCTTGTTTCCAGGGCCATCAATCCCTGCCCCAACAATGCCCCAGAAGGGCCAATCTCCAGCTCCCTACAGCCTTGCGCTGCCCAGCCCCGTTCACAAACTGTCATCCAAGCTTCATCTCCTACCTTCTTTGTACCTGCAGTATACCCTCACCCGGACTTACTTTGACCCCTGCCTTCAGGCTGATGTTTAAGCCTGGACTTGACTGCTCTCCATGTAGGTGCCTGATGCCTTGGAGGAACTGCTTCAGCTGCTCCCCAGCATACCCTGCCCCTTTGGAGGAGGCAGTACTGTGATTCCTGACTGGAGTGGCCCATGACCTGCCAACTATACTATCACTCATGGCTCCCTGTTCTTTGAAGAGATGCCATTCCTCACTGTTCACTGACAAAATCCTTGGATCCAGTTTTGCATAATTTTTTAAAAGCTGATTTACTGTAATATCTTAAAAATGAATCGTAGGAGATAATTAGAATCGCCTGGGAATCTTAAATATGTAAACTTATTCTAAATGCAAATGTATTGTCAAAATATATACATCAATTCTAAGATAAATTAAAAAAAAAAAAAAAGCAGCAGAGCTAAGAAATTATTATCAAGATCATAGGATTAGCTTGTAATTTAAACCTGCATGATCTGTAGCTATATATTGTAGTGACTAGATTTTTAACATTATTATTGAATTTAAAATATTTTCCATTTCATGTAAGACTAGGAGGAGGATTGTGTCTGGATTATGGTCATAATTGCCCTTGGTTTATACAGAGACTCAATGGGTTTCAGAACACATGTGAAAAAGAAAATCTATAACCAGTATTTCAGGATGAAATCCTAACAAGCCTACAGGGATCTCATGTGCCAAAAGGCTTCACCTGTTTTAGAACTGAATTTTCTCAAGTCAGTCTTAAACAAACATACAGGCACTTCCATATTATATTTGTAAATAAATATACACAGATCAGTCTGACATAACTTTCCCTAACAAATCTGTATTTCAAAACTGGAGATTATTAAATCTCTTTCTTTTTTTCAACTCAACTACCATAAAAAATGTACACATATATATATGTATATACATTTATATATATCTTGCTATGAAACAGTGCCAGTGATTATGTAGCTAAAAATTATGTAGCCAAACACTTTCAATTTTTTCATAAATTTGTTTGGAAGACTATGGTACAGAGAAATTCACTCAAAAACTGTGACATTCGCAGAATATATGCTGTTGGAAAAGAGTACTACTCTGTCCTCTGGTAATTTCTTATCCAAGTCTACACTAGAAAGAAAGTGAATGTCATTATTCAACTAATTCCATCAGTCTAAATTTTTCATACTAAAGAGTCATTATAAGTTACAATGCTTTCTGTTCAACAAATTATTTTCTAAGTTGAAAATGCTATTAAGTTTGGTTAACAGCATAAAGCAGACCTAAATTATGAGCATTAGAATTACAGATGCTTTCATTTGTGCATATTCTTTGCAGATATCAAATACACTAAATGTAACAGTACTAAACTGAGCCAAACTAAAATGAAGAAATTTTTGAGGAATGATTTTACAAGTTGACATCAAAAAGGCATTTACCACAGTGGAGACAACAGTGGGTGGTGATCTAAGAAACAGGAAGCTGGAAAATATTCATATTCTTTCATAGTGGGAGAAATTCTGTCAAATAAAAAAGCTTTTGGACTTGGGACATTCAAAATAACATGTAATGATCAAATGTATATTTATCCTGACTTAGCTGAGTAAGAATCATCTTCAGTAGCTTAGATGGGAAAGGAAAGTGTGTGGCAGCTGGAAGCAAGATCAAGGTGACATGGGAGGACTACAGAGATGCTGTTCATCATTGTAGGGAGAAAATGCATGAAGTCAAAACTCTATTAGAATTTAAGCTGATCAATACTGTTGAGGACAACGAAAGGCTTTTAAAGTACATAATAGCAACAGGAGAACCAAAGATAGCATTGATCCATTACTTTATGAGATTGGTCATCTCACAAACAGGGATATAGATAAAGCAGAGGCATCTAATACCTACTTGGAATCTATCTTTTACACCAATTATGAGCTCTAGGAACCTGGATCCCTAAACAGGAGGTCTGTGACTGCGGAAATGATAAACTTCCAGCCAACTCCGAAGTTGTTCAGGATTAGTGCTCAAGCTGGATGAATGTGAAGCTATGGGAACTGATGGCAAGCTAAATGTGCCAAGTGCCCTGACAGTGAAAAGGGCCAACCATATTAAGGGGTGAATCAGGCCCATTAACCAGATGAGGTTTAACAAAAGCAAGTGTAGAGTCTTGCTTTTGTCTGGGGAGGAATAATTGCGTGCACCAGTACAGGTTGGGGGGTGACCTGTTGGAGAGGAGCTCTGCGGAGAGGGACCTGGGTGTCCTGGTGGACAACAAGTTGGCCATGAGCCAGCAGTGTGCCCTTGTGGCCAAAAAGGCCAATGGCATTCTGGGGTGCATTAAAAAGAGCATGGCCAGCAGGTCGAGAGAGGTGATCCTCCCCCTCTACACTTCCCTGGTAAGGCCTCATCAACAGGGATCTCTTGGAAAGAGTTCAGCAGAGGGCCACAAAGATGGTGAAGGGCCTGGAACATATCCCTTATGAAGAAAGGCTAAGTGAACTGGGTCTGTTTAGCCTTGAGAAAAGAAGACTGAGAGGGGACCTTATCCATGTCTGTAAATACTGAAGGTGTGGGGGGCAGAGTGGCGAGGCCAGACTCTTTTCAGCAGTGTGTGGAGACAGGACAAGGGGAAATGGCCAGAAACTGCAGCATAGGAAGTTCCGCACCAATGTGCGCAAGAACTTCTTTACGGTGAGGGTGATGGAGCACTGGAACAGGCTGCCCAGGGAGGTTGTGGAGTCTCCTTCTCTGGAGATATTCAAGACCTGCCTGGACACCTACTTCTGTGACCTAGTGTAGGGAATCTGCTTTGGCAGGGGGATTGGACTCAATGATCTCTGGAGGTCCCTTCCAACCCCTACGATTCTGTGATTCTGTGATTCTGTGAAATTTACATTGCCCATCCTTAGAAGGAAATTAGTCTTAATCCAAATTTCAAAATGCTGCAATATAGTAAATTTTTTGTACCGAATTATGGACAATATACAATAATGCTAATAATAGTGGAAACTTTTACAATAAAGGGCACTAACTACAAAACTGTGAGTGCCTTGGAGGAATAAATGCCTCTGTAAAATCAAGACACTTCTGTTAGAAGTCAGATCACTTTGTGAGCAAATCTAATATCAATAAGAAGAGAGCCACATTTTATTTTCAACTTACTGGTAAGCAGGGATTGCCAATATGTGAGGTATCCTCTTGGAAGTATTCTGAATTGTTCAGTTTTTATTGAGTGCATTGGTCTTTTGAGCAAGAAATCATTGGAGTAGCAAATTACTGCTTTGTTGCCTGAATATTTCCTACTGATATGTTCTTTAGAAGTGGTAAAAATTTATAGGTGAAGCATCAACCCTGGAATTCATTAGTATTAATTTATCAGTTGCACATGTCCATTTTGTCCTCAAATCAATCAAATCAAAGTCTACTAAGTTTACGAGAAGAAGAAAGAGCACTGTTTCAACAGGAAATCCAGTTAGAAGATATAATTGCATTAATTCCAATAATTGCAGAATTGAAAAAAAAAAATTGTATTTCTAAAATATATATATATATATCAGACAGCAATTTCCTTTTATGCAAACTCACAGAGCTTTTTTTTTTTTTTTTTTAAATATAGTTAACATCCATTCATTCTCTTTTTTTTTCAGTACAGCAGCTACATAACATGCTTATATATTACATATGAATTCTAGTTTTTCTAAAAGCAGAAATTGTTGATTACGATGATCATCAATGGATTGTCGATAACCTTCCTCAAATTTTAAATTAAAATTTCTACATGCCTTCTTGTCAGAATTATTTCAACTTCATCCAGTGGAGAGTCTCAGATTACACAGCAAAAATGCAACTGTATTCTCTTCAGACAGTTATCTTTGCATTTTCTTTTCATTCTTTGACACTTTTGATGTGATATTTATTTATTTCCTTCTTACTACATACTTTCCTGTTTCTCATTCTTCTTTCACCTTCCCCTGCTGGTATGACTTTGTCTTCCTTATACTAATTTTTTAAATTTGTGAATATCAGTCTTATTTGTTTTCTCAGAGTAAGTTAAAGCTTATGGAATTATTTCTACTTTTCCCTATTGTTCTATATTTTCATGTTTCAAGAAATATTAAGAAAATTTAAGATTTTTGTTCCTATTTCTTCTATTTTTCTTACTTCTTTTGTAACATTTTTACATGTTCTTAGAGGTCCCTGCTGCTGCTAGTCATTTCAGTAAGTTCCTAAGTGGAGATAATAAAACATAACAACATTATTATTGAAAATTTTAATATGTGCATTTGTTCAACAAATTTGAACAATTTGTATCAGCAAGAAGGGTGCAGAGTATAAGAGTTTTTGTAAAGGCAAAGAGAAGGTTTTGTTTTTCTGTAGTGTCCTGATAAAGAAATGTATGTTATGAAAGCAAGTTCCCTTCAATTTGTTATTCTACATTAATCAGTATATTACAATACTGTATTTTGTATTTCCCTTAAAATCACTCTGTCAATAAAAAAAAGAACAATCACACAGAAAATACTTATTACTCTATCTTGATTTGTCTTCTGCCAAACCTTTCAGCACTTCAGAACATGTTTTTTATTATTTTTTTTGTTTAGTGGTTTTGTTTGTTTGTTTCTCATATATGTTTTCTGTTTAGATAGATTTCTGTCACTATTCTTGATGTAGCCTATGATGTCTTCTATTCAGAAATCATTTTTTTAAATTAACTTCAACGAACAGCCTATGAAGTCATTCACCCTAATAGTGTTGTCTAATTGTTATATTCTTCCATTATTTAATTGTTGTTTTTATGTACAGGCATTTTATCTCTTTGATGATATGAGGATTGCTACAGTACCTTCATAATTTTTGCTGCTCCTTACTTAGCTCCTTTCAACTATAGACGCTTAAGAACAGAATACCAAGGTCTACCTACAATATTTTATATTTATTTATTCATAAGAAAGTTGCTTTTTAACACCTTTACCATGATATGACCCCTAACTTCAAACAGGTCCCAGATCATAACAAACATTTCTTGCTATGAATATGGTTTTCAACATTATACTAATTTACTGCCCATTATCATTTTTAACTCCTTTCATCACTATTTTTTCATAGATAGCTCTAATATAGCATGTATTTGTTTTCTATTATTTTTTCCCTGATGAACGTGTCCATTTGCATCTCCATGGCTATTTTCTGTTCATATTTTTTCTCCTTCTCATAGATCTGAACCTCTGCTCTCTCAGTATCTACAAATTTTAGTATCACCTCTAAATTTAATTGCCTTGTTAGTTTGACCCAGTTTAAATCTTTCTGTAGCATGTTTAATTAAGTGCAGGTGTAACAACGACCCTTGAGCATACCATTGCATTCTACTGTACACTGTATTCTCTACAGTTTTTCTCTGAATTTTCATTTATATTGGTCTTTGTTATGTTCTTCTTATGTTGGTTTTCATTTCACATTTTCTCTAGCTAAATGTATTACCACTGTTTTTGCATGATGCTACATAAAAACAACACATATTTGCATATGGAACTCGTGGCAAGTTTTTTTAATCTGCTCTGTTAGGCAAATGCTGCAAATGGAATCTCCTAAATATTCACATACAGGTAAATTTCATGAAATGTGTTAGTTCCAGTAAGAAACAAACATTTGTCAAACTTGTAAGATTATATTATTACTCTATCTAGTTTAGGGAATTATGGGTTATTTTCAGGCTTTCTATTTCGATAGCAAACTATTGAAAGATCTGTTAAGAAAACACATTCCCATGTCCTGTCTTTCCTTCTTTATTACTGGAGAATGAAAATGAATAAATGGAGGACATTTTGCAGATCCAGAACAAAGAAAAGGGATGTCATGTTCTCTTATCTTGTCAAGAGATAAAATGTAACTATCTTTTGTAACGTTTCCAGACCTGCTGCCTGCATGATAATGCTGGTGATTATATGTTATACCTTTTGTCTCTGTTTCCTCAAGCCCTACTATAAAATTAAAAGTTGGACCATATGATTTTCTATAAGTCTTAACATTATAAATATTTTCTTAAGCAATAGAGTTAAACTTAATTGTTCTCAAAGATTAATCTTCTATCTTTACAATTGTTGGTAGGATTAATTTTCTCTGGTACTTTCCGATTCTTCTAAACTTTTCAAATTAATTGTACTCCTAACTGGTTGAGTATGTTCATTAGCTAATACCCTGAATACAGTAGAAAGCATGTTCAAAGTCATGACTACCTCCTAATTGTCCAAAGCTCTTTTACTCATTTTCTATAAAACTAATATTTTCTCCTTTTTGAAAGATAAATCTTAGTGGTAGTAGTTCACTTATTTTACATGATAGTATTTTACTTACTTTTAGTATTACTTATTTGAGTATTATTGAATATAATTTATCTCATTGGTTATTTATGAGCTAAATGTCACTTATTTTTTCTTTGACCATGTACTAGACCTATAGACATCTTCCTTACTACCTTGACTCTATTTTGCTTGCATATATTCTGTTGCTTTTGTTGATTTCTTTTAACAAAGACATCTTGTTAGTCCACTAGGGATTTACTTTACTGCTTATATTCTGACCACATACCTTTCGTTTTCATAGTAATTTTACATTGTCTCGCATTTTATATACCTTGCTTCCAGTAATGTATGTTTTAACAAATACTTTTTGGTTTAAGCTTCTGAAATAGTCTCCTGATCAACCTACTATTGGTGTGACTTCTGAACATCAAAAAGATATACCACTTCATTTACTTCACTTTGCTCCATAAGAATATGATATTTTTATATAAATCTATGCAGAGAAAATATTTGTTTTACTGAAGAACCTTGTGGTCACAGGGTACTGAATGTCACTATTTTTCAAAATTCCACTAATGCTTCTCAAACAGAATCAGAAATTGGCCTTCATTGATGATGCATGCTTTTTCAATTGTGTTTTTAACCAACAGCTATCTTGGAATTTCTTGTCCTCTGTGAGAGGTGTGGTTTTGGATTGGGACCTTGAAGAATGATCCAGACTTTTTTCTGTTTCATCCAGTGCTGATGTAATTTTGCAGATGTTCAATGTAAGTGTATCTCCATACTATTTTTCTGATATTCTTGATGAAAGGATTTCACTAAGTATTTTTGTATTTTTCCATTAATTGATCCACATTCACATATGCATTTAATTTAAAACAGTTTGTCGCTGGCAGTAATATACCTGGCTTTCTACGAAGTAAAAGCAGGGATGCACTTTGTTACCTTGTAGAAACTGACATTCTGTAAGTTTACCTATCTTCAATTTACCTAATGCCATCTCATGTCCATTTACACAGTAAAATGTGGCACTTTTTTTTTTTCTGTTTATTATGTTTATTATTATTTTTCTTCTGAAAGAGAAGTAGCATTTGGACTAAACATATTCATAGTATGGGTAATTTTGTTGCTTGATTTAAGAGCTGACTCCTGGGACCTTTACTGAAATATGTAAATTCTTAGAAATGCAGTTCTTATCAGTTCCTGGTGATCTGAAGAGAGAGATATTTTGGACCTGTGTTAAAATCATACCGGATTGTTTTTGCACTTCTAATTCCCATTGATTTTATTAAGAGTTATATGCCTAATTCCTTCTATCAGTATTCTTACACATGATAAGCTTGTGTGTTTTCCAGATTTGACTGATCTTTGCAAAGAAGGAAAAGAAAGAAACTAAAATGTTTTGACTTTCCTCTTCATATTAATTTGCAACAACAAAGGTATCTTCAAGATGTTCATGTACTATTCCTGCGTTAGGGGGAAGCTACCGATCCAGAAAGATTCAATTCAATTCAATTGACTATATTCTAACAATTTTTAGAGTACAAGATGTATTAAAACCAGCAAGGAATGCCTTTTCAGATTTGTCATGTTCTTCTGTCACTGGGGACTTCCACTGTATTAGAAGCTACATTTTGTATCTTGCTAATGGCTTTAAAAAGGAACAACAAATGTCAGCAGGCAAAAAGGCCAAAAACTGGGAGAACTGATGTGCACTAACAGACTCTTTGGGGATTAGTCATACCCATTCTTGGGTCTTTCTTTCCACAGGTATTTTTACAATGGTATAACATAGAAAAGCAAGATATTGTTTAGTCACTATCTAGTACAGCAAACAAGGGATAATTAAAGAAAGTAGAATCTAAAATGTCTCAGACTTCAAATTTGAATCTCCACCAGTATTAAGAAACGTATCATTCTATTTATAGCTTTAAGTATTTTGAATTCTATGCATCCTGTAGCTAATACAAAAAAAAGTAGAATTTTTTTAAAGACAATAAGATAACTGTGAAAGTGTTTTGTTATCAGAATTAGTTGTCTTCTGAATTATATATCATTTTAATAGAAATTGATGCAATTAGTTTCTTTTCTACTTCAGTCATTTATTCTGTGAGACTTGTTTCTCTATAGAAAAACAACAGTAACAACAACAAAACAACAGAAGAAAAGTTCACAACACTGAAAATACTGATTTTTTTTCCACTTAATATAGCCTCATAGCACACGTACTAATAATTGATCTTCTGTACTATTTAGTGCTTACTGAACTATTTTACTTCCATAGCATAATATTTAAAGTGGCCTTAGGAAAGCATAAGTATCATCTATGTGACCTTATGTTTCTTTTCTCAGTTCTGCGTAAAGATGCTCTTTGCATGTGTAAAATTTCAGTTAATAGAACAAAATACAAGAAGATTTAAAAATTTTAAAAATTCTGAAAGATTCCTAAAGGTTCATCATGCCTGTTTTGATGAGAATTCAGGGTAATAAATTATAACTTGTTGTACCATTATTATACCAAATTATACCATGACATGTATAATCAACTGACAAGGGTTCCTTTTCTTTGCTGTTTGCATTTTCTAAGAATAAAGCTTTTGTCCAGTTATGTTCATTTCCATGTAAAATTTTTTCATTAGACCATCCCACAGTACACTTGTCTGGTTGTTTTTGAATAACAGTGAAAATAAGAGACTGTATCGATTAGGTGATTGTATTTCCCCTACATGTATATGAGCAAAAAACCTTACATGTACATATAGATTAATGTGTTTTTTGTTTGTTTGTTTTTTGTTTTTTGTTTTTTGTTTTTTTTTATTATTATTAAAACATTAAAAAGAAAGCAAATGATCCCATAAAACTAGTGGGATATTCATCCTTGTTTTTGTGAAACTAATGCATCAGTCTGGTTCAGTGGAACTATTTGCAATTCTCACTGAGTTCTCAAAGTGTTTGTTGAAGACTTCTGATGAAATTTTACTCTTCCTGTGTTTCATCCTTGACAATAGCTGTTTACAATTTGTATGTACCGCCAAAAAGCAATGACACGAATAAGGTGATTCTGAATTGAGAGAGATTTTTCCCTGGAAGGACATATCTTATAAAAGTCAAGGAAAGAGACATTATCAAACTTTTAGTTGCATATCTCATTGCAACTCTATAAATTCCATACAAAAATAAAGGTGATTTTTTTCAGAAATCATGGATTCAGAGGAGTTGGAAGGGTCCAAATATCATACACCGAAAGCGAGACTCAATCATTCAACTCTTCTTTCATACTTCTTTCTTAGATAATCATATTTTCTTTTTCTACTATTTGTACTGCAATTCTCTATTTGCACAATAACCACATAGCAGGTGAAACTCCAAAACAGAGAGAGAATAGGCAGAGATTAGTTATATTATGCATGGAAGATGATATTCTTATGTTTTGAGCTATAGATACAGGCCTGGGTGGATGGCTTCCCAGAAACATAAAGGACAGTGAAGGGAGCTTGAAAAATGAAAATGTGAACAGCAGATTTGCATAATCAGCAAATTTAACATCTAGTTCTACTGAACTAGTTACTCATCCATGAAGGCTTTGGCTTATGGGTCTGAAGATACTAGTAGGCTTGCTAGGAATAACTTAAGTCTTTGTATCTATTATTGTTATTATCTGTCTTCTAGAGACCTGAATCACAAAAGACTCCTCTGCATATTTTCCACAGGGCATTGAAAACCTTAGAGGAGCAGGACATTTACTGCTGTCTTATTAGTGTTGCAAATGGTGACACTAATGGCATCTAATAGCACTTCCACAGATAAACAAGCTTTTGTAGAGACTCAAGCAATGGAGTAAGAAAAACTATTATCTCTTTGTTGTGCCACCTACATTAGTGACAAAGTAAAGATAATTAATTCTGCTATTTGGATATAATTGGTAAGAACCTTTGTCCTAAAATTTAGTGCACAGACTTTAAATACATTTCAGAGATTGAATCTAAGCTACACTCTACACTCTGAGAAAGTAAGCATTTTCTCAGTGGTACTTGTCAGTATCTTTCAAAAACTTGAATCTTCATTTGCATCATCCACAGAATACAGGAGGATGTGTACTTGACTCCTCCCACCTGATATGTTTCATTAATTTTGCTTCACCTAAATTCAATTAAATCGCCAGTAAGAAGTTTTAAAATTTCACTCTTTTTTTTTTTTTTTTTTACACTGTGTTAGGTACAGCTAGGTGTAATAGTCCCAGTCAGGATTTTCTGTTCTTAAAGGTGTTCACACTGTGCTTCATATATCCTTTACCTGTTAGCATGCTGGATTCCTCATAATATGATGATATTATAATATTATATATGTATATAGATATAGTATATATATAATAGCATTCCTTTCCTATAGTTGTGCAATAAAAATAAAATTCTACATGTCTTTAGTATTCCTTTCCTATAGTTGTGCAATAAAAATAAAATTCTATGTGTCTTAGAACAGATATTACCCTACCTGACATAAGCCTTTTCAGGAAGAATGATGGAATTATGTTTGATTTTGTTTTTTTTAGAAGACAAAATTGAAGCAATTGAACATTTTGCAGTTTGTAAACTACAGTCCTTGGGCAAAAGAAGAGCACTGCTGGCTAAAAGCAGATTTTCTTCTTTGGCAGAAATTAGATATTTCCACTGATACCAAATTTCCTCTCAACTCCTGTTTTACTCCATGAAAGCCTTTCACAGAGGTAAATTACTATAGCTCTATTTGTAGAAGACAGGTTTTCTTTATCTATTTTGAAGTGCTAAAATATCATGAGGGAAAATATCATGTCAAAATTTCCTGATTTTAAAATCAAACTGATGATTTTGAGAGAAAAAAAATGTCATAATTTGTGATTGGCTAGGATTGGAAGAATTGGATCTGACTTTGGACTCATTCAAGTAGGTAAAGTGGAAAAGAAGATAATGTTATCTGTAGAACTTGGAATCTGTACCTCTGATAACCAATAATCTGTTGCCTGCAGACTGTATTAGGATGTAAAATTATATATTTTCCTTGTTATATGCTGTTAAATACACTATTATTAACCTGAGTTTCAAGATTTTCAAATTACTTACATTTATGTGTTCCTTTTTTTCTGTATAACCTGCTATCCGTTATTTAATTACTGTTGAAAATTCCTTTTTCAGTCCTCTCCGTAATCTATTTCCAATAAATTTTCCCTATTATTTGCATTAGTTTAAGAGATTTAAGTTTCTATCTCTTCTGGACATTGCAAAAAAAAAATAAATTTAGATGGAGTTAAGCATAACTCAGGAAAAAAAAGACAATGACTCTGAGTGTCCTTCTTTGTTTCAAGGTTCCAGATTCAAACAACTATCTGGCTTGTTTTTTTTCTTGAAAAGAAACAGAAAATAGTTACAGTGCTCTTGTACATTTATATTCAAGAATAATTCTTCAAGACTCAAATATTCTAATAATTCAGGTTTATGTCAGAGTGATGCTCTCTTGTTGTTATAGTACAAGATAAATAAGTCCTCTGTGTTTTTTAAGCAATATCAGGGAGTAAAACAAAGTTTTGAGCAGGACTCTTTTCCTCTTATAGTTATCACAAGCATTGCATCCGTTTTCCACCATTACAACATCTAAAATTAAATTAGGTGCTTTTTTCATGAACTGAGACAGAGGAATTGAAAAAAAAGTTCTTTTTTTTCTTAAAGAAAATTGTCATGCTCATACTCATTTCAAATTTAATTCCTTTCATCATGAATCTTTTCACAAAGAAAATTTTTTATTTCAATCTTAAATACAGTTATTAGTTATTATTTGTCTGTTTTTGCAATGTCAACCAAAAATTTGAAATTCATCTGCTATAAATAAATTGTGCATTTTTAATATTTTTAAATGATTATTCATTGTTTGCAGTGGAGGAGTGGTAACGTGCATCAAAAATATCTGCCTGGCCCTGTTTTGCTAGATTATGTCTATTTTTGAAAGAGGAAAATGACAAAGCAAATACTTTAGGTCATGTATAAATAGCCTTGTAAAAGCTTGAATTTACAAGTTCAGTTTGAAAAGCAACACTCTTTCAGTGCATGTTAGAAACACTGTTGAGATTCTTTTTTATTATTATTATTATTTATGTCAACATGAAATTCCTGACAATTTGAATGCTTGACTTAGTAACCCTGAAAATGTTCTTTTAGTGTAGAACTTTGCACTCTAGAAGCAGGTTTTCTCTAAATGACAAGAAAATTTACAGTTCTGATACATACCATTCTACTGACACACATTTGTTCATCATTATTGTCTGAAACATTTTAAACATCTTTCAGATGTCACTATTTTTTCCTAACTCTCATTGACTGTTTCTTACAAATGGCAATATTTGCTTAAATAATAAGCTGTTTGAAACAGAAAGTGTGTTTTACACTATGTAACATGCCTAGTACTTTCAGTTCCAAGATTTTTTTATTTATCTGCAATAAGAGTTTTTTTTTTTTAATCTTTCTTTCATGGAAACAACAATGCTGAAATTCACAATTCTTTACATTTTTCTCACATCTTCTGGTCTGATCCTGTTTCACTACTTGTTTCCTACTTCATCACTTGACAGCTAATCAACTCCATTCAATAATATCCAACTCTGAAAGACATATAGACTGTCTAGAAAGGCTAAAAGAAGTACTTCTCAATAAAAATGTCCTTTTCTTCTGAATTTTTGTTCTATAATCTCCATGTTGCAAAATTTAAATATTACATTATCAATTTGTATGTTTTATTTAAGAAAATCATAGTGATTGTTTGCGAAAGAAGGTGACAATATTAATGAGCTTCAATGTAAAAGAGATAATTAGAATGTGAGTCAATCTTGTTGGTGTTAATGGTAATATAGAACCATTCTATCACAAATTAGGCTAACTGGAACAACAATGAAATATTTGCAGGAATCTGAAGACATGATGGATATTTCAGATTATTATGGATATATAGCTGTTTTTACTGATGAACAGACCCTTTCCTGCCCTCATTTGTATGAAAACTGAAAAAAAAAGAAAAAAGAAAAAAAAAAGGAAAATATGGAATATGTAGAATAAAAGGTATAAATATAAATGATCCTTCCAGTAGGATAGCAAATAATAATTTTTGGAGTGTGGACCTAATTTCCAGGTGTAAAAAAAAAAAAAAAAAAAAAAAAAAGTCCTCAGGTGGTAAAGTTTATGGAGATTCTTGAAGTAATTGTACTGTTGTGAAATGACAATTATGGAACTAAATTATTTTTTATATTTTCACTGAAGTGAAATTTCATTAAATTGTTAGGAAAAAAAACCACTTTATTTTAAAAGATGAATAATTATGTAATATGTATAATCTCTCTCTCTCTCTCTCTCTATATATATATATTGTTTTTTTTTTTTTCCTTGTTAAAATTATTCCTTTACTTGCAAAGACCCCTGTGGTTTAAATAACCCAGTCAGTGTGCACTAATAAAAATCCCATTAAATTAAATGGCCACTAGGCATATAGAATGTCCTGTTGCAATTTCAAGAGATAGTTTGTTACCAGACACCCTGCTATGTACCTTTTATTTTATCAAAGAAATAGAAAATGTTGCAAAATGTGTTTATTTCTATGAAAAATGTATTTCCAGTGTACTTGGAAAAATTGGTGAGTTTTTTTCCCCCTCTTGTTTGTTCATTCTTTCCTTCTTTCTCTCTTTCATTTTTTCTCTCTCTCTTTCTTAATAGAATATAAGAGTTGGCTTATTCCATGTTGGGTACATCTATAGCACAACCTACAATAAATACATATAATCAGCAGAATTGGTCAGTAATTTTCATCCTCTGAGCTATTACACATTTCTTTTGGAAGCTGGCAATTCACAAAGTAATTCCGTATATACTGTGTTAAACTCTTTTAGAGCATGTACTATGCTTGTTTGCTAGCAAACGTTATTTCTGAAATGGGGAATAACTTTCCTTGCAAATGTTTTTCTTTATTTTACTTTTTCTCTTCAAGAAACAACAACCAATCAAACAACTAACAACAATAAAAACAACAACGAACTGTGAGTACATTGAATACCTGTAAAAAAAATTATTCACACTGAGATGAAAAATATTACACTGAGATGACTTTTATACCTGTGGTTCTCAACAGACATGCCCCTCAATCCTGCCTGTCCAAGCAGTGTCTGTGATATATTTTTGGATTAGAAAGGAAGAAATAAGATACATTATTAAACTAATTTCACCGTGTCAGATACTACTGGAAGCTTAAACTTCCAAAAGTTGCAAAATCTCCTCTCTTGCTTTCCCATATCTTCTCCATACTCACAGAAATAACAAGGCCAAAATTCACAGTTCTTAACATTTATCTCAAATCTTCTGGTCCAGTTCTGTTTCACTGCTTGTTTTCTACTTCACCACTTCACATTTGACTAATTCCATTCAATAATATCCAATTCTGAAAAATATATAAGCTCTCTAGAAGCATTAAACTTAATTACTATCTCTACCATTGAAAAAGCATATACACAATTAATATTTAGGAAAATGTCATTTGTGCATTTCTTAAAAAAAAATATATATATATATATATATTTAATATTTTTTTAATATATTTTTAATATATTTTTTAATATTTTATATTAAGACAGAGTCCTCATTGTTATTTTAGTTTTTGGTATTGTAGTCTCTGTATTAGTGACACAGAATATGGAGGGTATAAAATGCTTAAAATAATGAAAATTACATAGCCTTGACAGAGTCAGGTGAATGTTAACTCCTCTCAGATGAATGTTTTTGTATTATATAGAAGTATTCTGTAAGAATTTTACACTTGGAATGTCTTCTGCAGATTCAAATCAAGAACTTGCAAATATAAGATTTATAGAACTGCTCATTTCTGAAATCATAGGATCCTTAGAGTTGGAAGGGACCTCTGAATACCATCCAGTCCAACTCCTCTGCAATGAAAAGGGGCATCCATAGCTAGATCAGGTTGCCCAGGGCCTTATTCATCCTTGCCTTTGAAGTCTCCAGGGATGGGGCATCCACCGCATCACTGAGCAACCTGTTCCAGTGAAAATGTTAATAGCATTTGTAATGAAGTACACTGACTAACTCAAGAAAACTGAACAAAATAAGATTTCATTTGGAATTCAATTAGCAGCTTCTAGTTAAAAAAGTTTAAATACGTTTTTGTTTTAATTTCTGGAAGTAACTTGAATGCTTATAATATCAGAGTGTTCAGGCAGCAGAGGTGAACTAGCACATAACTATAGTGCAAATTATAGTATAAGCAAATATAATTCAAACACTGGATATTCCAGATCTATTGCATCCTTCATATCAAATATATGATATTTATAGTATCATTATAAATAAGAAAGTGAGATAATTTATCTTCAGTTGATAAAAGTGGTATTAAGATGATGAATCCCAAGTGTTGACGTGGACTTTTCTCAATATTTTAAAAGCACTCTCTGCTACAGTCTGCATTTAGAGACAAAGTAATAGGCTTCTCTATGTTATATCTCTGAGCAGCTGATAGTGCGCTATTAGAAAACATGTTTCTCAAGAAAATTATATATCGTTAATTAATCACTGATATATACTGATATTTTCAACTGTAATATCCCAAGTTGTTTAATTATTAGCTAGTTGTGAAATCTTTATGCATTCATTTAGATTTGAACTGTTATTTATCTAGCATAAAATCATAGCTGTAACCAGTCTGAATTAAAAACTCATTGAAATGCACTGAAAATACTTTATTTAAAGTGTTACCAAATATGTTACAGTATGTAAAGCTTTGTAATTGCTTATGGGATCATATTTATAGCATTGGAGTGTACCAAGCGTTAAATGGCTTTTGTAGTGGATGAAATGTTGAAATGATTCCGAGGTAGAGCAACCAATGCTGCCAATGCAACCTATACTTCTCAGTCTCTGAAGCACTGTACTGGCTTCCTTACTGTAACTTGAAACAGGAATGAATGATAGAGATTTGTGCTTACATTTGTGTAATGTGTGGAGGATTCAGAGAGGCATATGTGGGACTGAGGAGCACATAATGGAAAGTTAGAAATCAGGAAGAAATAGCATCATAGGGGCGGAGGACTGACATGCAGTGCTAGGAAGAGATAGTCAAGGATGAAAGATGGTAGAAGTGAGAGGAATTGAGACTGAAAGAAGAAAGCAGACTTTCTTTTATCTTTCAAGTATGGTGTAGATACCTGATAAGAGGACAAGTAAACACAACACCTGTACACATAAAAATAACACCCAAAATCAATTGTAAAAGATTTGTAAAGATTGCAGATTCCTAAAGATCATGATATGCACGTAAGTCCATGAGCCATAGTGTTTGTTTGTTTGTTTGTTTAATGAATAGATTTTCAATGTGAGTAACATCTTTAGTGGTAATGTGATTCTGCCTCAATACTTTATTCAGTATCATCTTTATACTCAATAAAGCTGAATAAACAATTAGCTATATCTGCTGACTCAGAAATAGGAAATATGATCCAGAGAATTTGACAGACATATCAGAGAACATACGAAAGCTCAGAAAAAAATTATCAGTCATCACTATAGATTACTCGCTGAAGAACACTACCAAGATTCTTGCAGGATGTCTTGCCATTTTCTTTAAATTGTATCTGAATAGTGTTTTCCCTATTCTCATGTAGTAGTTCATACACAGCCTATTTATTTAGATTTTGAATGCAGAAAAGGAGAATAAGAGAAAGATAACTTAAGAAAAAATGAAGAACACTGTTGGCTATTTATTTTATTATTATTATTAGTAGTAGTATTAGCATTAGTATTAGTATTAGTATTTGGTCCTGTTTCATTTAAAGAACTCCCTTCTTAATTTTCTAATACTGTATTTGGAAATAAAATACAACATTTCATTATATCTACATAAACAATTTTCAGAATACTATTTGATTTATTTTTTAAAGCTAACTGTTACTAGCACCAACCCACATTTCATCCAAAATGGTTTAATTATCTTCTGAAATCTAAATATGCATATCAATGTTTCTAATCTGTCCTTCTCTGTTTTAGCAACAAAATTAGTTGAGTTTTACCAGTGGAGTGAGGCCTATCCTGGAGCACCCAGGCTAGTACAATCCTGAAAAAAATAAGGAATGTCTCCCCTGAGTTGTTCGACGTTGTGTGAAATCAACACAACAATGGTTTGGTCTGGTTATTACTGAGCAATAGCTGCTTGTCTTGGGCCATGTTGGGCTGCTTGACAGGAAGAACTACAGCCATCACAATGCATGGCAGGAGGCAGATGTATCACTGTCTGGGATGGGCCACACATAACCCAGAGGTCATGGGTGGGACATGCCTGGACTACAGGAATGTTAAAACAACCAAGATCTATTCATTTGTCAACAAAACTCAACCTTTAAGGAGTAGTTATCATTTATTTATTGAGTCATGCTTGTTTTTCTTTTGTCCTTATCTTTATTCTTGTTTGATATTTCTAGCCCTTATCTGTAGTATTCTCAAAGTGGCATGCATTACATATACTATATTATAGTAACTCTGAGTATTTCACTGTTATTTCTCACAGCTGCTTTATTTTATCGGATACATTATAGCAGTGCAGGTGAACATTGAGACTCCCTGAGAGTAACAAGAGCTAAGGATACATGTTTATTCCTTTTGTTTCGTCAATGGGAAATTCTCCTTCACTGCAACTCCAGTAATGAACTTCTTTCTGAAATTTAGGTTCAGCGGAGATCATAATGTGCTATGGGACATTTTTTTTCCCTTCGTATAGTGTGTTTATAGATGCTAGTAGTTTATTCCCATTGTAATCGTGGTTTGGGTATTATATTTATTAATATTTATTTACATTTCCATTACAATGCAATTCATTAGAACAAAGGACAACTAAATTGGTCCTTATTATGTTCTTCATCTCCCAGCAAGATTTGCTCCTCAGAGCAACAGCAAACATAAGCATAAAAGCAATCGCTGTCATCTGAAGCAGTGATATCAATGCTTCTTGAAAGACCAAACAGCATAGTAGGACAGAGAGGAAGGTAAGACGGAAAGTGTTTTACTGGAAACTTCATCATTTTAGTCAAGGTGATTTTTCCATTGAATGAAGGTTAATACAAAACAACTTATCAATTAAAATGTAGCAAGACAAGTTTGAGGTAATTATTTAAAAGACAAAGGCAGTTTGCATATAGAAGTTTCATCTTATTTCTTAACAGTCTTCCTGCTGATTTTTGACTTAGTGTATGTTATGTTTCCAAAATAAATATTGTACATAACTGAGTCAATCTGTTTAATGAAAACTACAGATACATGGTTCTTCGAGGTTCCTATCAAAGTAAAAATCTGCCACTCCTGAATTTTTTAAACATATGGAACAAAAACCTCATGGAGAAATATGATTATAAAGAAATGGATGAGTTACGTATTTAGGGGACTAAGATAGACATTTTAAATGCTTCTATAAGTATTTGATCCTCCTGGAAACAAAAAGGTTAGCTATCTAGAAATGGAAGCAACAAAAACCAGTGATTTTTAATGTCTTGCCCTTTTATTCTTTTGCGATTCCTTCTGTGTTTCTATTTTCCTTCAAGTGTATTTTTATTTTTTCCCATTAGGAAAAGGGCATCATGTTTTAGCTGACAATATTTCATAGAGCAAATTGCATACCGGTTGCAATAATCAATTCTGCTTTTTCTTTATTGTATACTCATTTGCTCTGACATCCAAATGATAAGATGAAGTTAAGCAGGGTCCACGTAGAGGCTATAGAGAGACAATTTATAGCATTAACATTAACATCAGAATAAATGAATTGTTTTTGAAACCTGTTGTACCTGTTGCACCACCTAATACACTGAAGAAAGTCAACTATAACTTCAACATGACATATAATGGTGGTAATTATACACTGAGTTTTACATAGGCTCATAAGGATAAGAATTTAATAAATGTGAAATCCACCAATGTGATAAACTGAAAAAGTTTCATGAGGGTAGATTTACTCTTTGATCTGCAAACACAAAATCAAAATGAGAACATTAGGAAGCATAGCTTTCAAGTAAATTGCTTCTCTGATAGCAGGTCTGTAGGTAGACTTAAAAGTGAAAAAAGATAAATTAAGTATTAACACAATTGCTCTCTTCTTGGATGTTTATATGACTTATTTTACTGTTCTCCTGTCACTGCTGGTGTCAGAGAATCAGACAACTCAGAATGCTGTATGTTTGTCCTATAAAATAGAGGTCATTTTATTTTAAAAAAACCCTGCTGTCCAAGAATGCCAAAGCAAAACTATCTGACCCTTATCTTACTGGTCATTGCAATAGAGTCATTCAGCCATTTAAACCAATACAATCTCTTAGAAAGCATCAATGTATATTTTTGATTAAATTTTCACTTGCGCTGTAAAGATTCAGTAATTCATTGGAGATTATTGTGTTTTCCTTTTGCAAGCAGTTATATTGCCATGTTTTTTAACTTCTCTGAAATGCGAGTAAAGGAAGGACATTCATAGATCCTTTTTATTCCTGTGGAAAGGTGATAGATATCACAAAAATGCCACATACTGCAAAAAGATGTTTACATTCCTTTACCAACTTCAACACTGAACTCCCACCAATACATCATATATTACTTTTTTACCTTTACTAAACAAAATCTCTATAACATACAAATATACTCTTCTACTGTACCATCTGGTGTAAAAAAAAAAATGTCATATTCATGGTTTTTGTTAAAATATTCTAATAATAAATTGTATTTTCTTGTCTATTTAGAACTGATCTTTTCAGAAAATTCTAACTGAAGTAAATAGAAACTGCTAGAACAATTTTTATTTAGTTTTTTGTGATTCTATAGGAATAGTTTTACTTTTTTTTTTTTTTCCTTCTCAATACAGAATTGAAGTAGATTGATTCTCTGACAACAAGAATTAGATTAACATTTCACATAGCAAAATGATCCAAAGCATTTAAGGAAGCAAACTTCTCAGAGATTTAATGGAGAGGAACTTGTGGAGTTTCAAACATATATAATAAAAGCCTAGCTCATTCATACAGCATTGGAGAGTGAAACAGGGAAAAGATGGATAATGTTCGAGAACACTTGCATGCTGGTCAGTGAAGGAAGAGGACCTACCACTTCAAGAAAATATGTGTTTAGGAAGATCTTGGTCTTGTTTAGAGTTTAATATTCATTTACCAAATGTTTAGGCAACCAATCTGGAAAACATGCTTGAAAAATTTCAGATGGCAATGATGATATCTGTCATGGTTTAGTTGATTCTATCACCCGTGACTGGGCTTCCCCCCACCTCCCTCCACAGGGGGGAAGAAGTATGAAGAATGCAACCAAGATAAAGGGGGATAACCGATTTGCTATAAATGAGAAAAGAATGTAAAGCAGTATGATATGAAAAGGTGTTACAGCTAACAAATCAAGCAAATGGGAGGGTTCTAACCATGTTGCTTGCTGTGCTACTGGATATGGAGCCTTCTTTCCCTTGCTATTCTACCTCTTTCACTTGGAATTGGAAATAGTGTGGAGAGTATTGGAGACTTTTGGGAACTGTAGTCTGTCTCCTCCATTTTTCTTCCTCTTGCAGAGCCAGAACTCACATAAGAAATAGCCAGCGCTGCCAGGACTTTCAGGAAGTACAAATAGTCAAATCTGCTAGGAGCTGCCCAGGAAAGTGCAGCTTCCTGGCACTATGTTCCAGCACTGAACAACTTGCTGCATTGTGTCATGATATGGAATTCTGATAAAACAAGAACAATAACTTAAATATTGACATAACAGTTATCTTCTAAAGAGTTATTTCAGTCTTCTTTGCTTTGTCTTTTCTAGGAGAGGATCACCTCACTGTTTATATGCCATTAAATACTTTGGGAGGACTGCTTTTTCAGGCCATCAAACTTCATAGATTTCCAAAGTTAAGGCAAACTGTACAGTACCGTCTGAGCTCTGGCAAAATCACCTTGAGGCTTGGCTACATGTCTATTCCCCAGTCTTATAAATACTCTCAGTCTCAACACTTGCTGCAGATTGCCCATCTCCTTTTACTCTGCCATTTTTATTAAAACTGTCCACAATATTTTCCCAAGTGTGTACGTTCAGTTGCTTTAGGGAAGAGAAACAGTTTTTAGCTGTCTCTTGTTATAAAATCCAAAATGATGAAAATTCATCGTTCTCTGTGATACTCAATCATAATCTTATTCATAGATAATACTATAACCAAGGGATATTATAGTGGTAAAAAAAAAGTTAAAAAAAAAGTAGTGTGCCATAATAATTGTGACAAATACTTTCATCAATTTCCTTGTGAAAATTTGAACTCCATTTGAGGTATTTTAGAATTTTAAACAAGGGACAGGAAGGTAAAGAAATCTAGAGAATTGAATATTCCTCTGCCTATACCAATGTTTCATATTTTCCAGGCAAAATGAGGGTGAAAGAATCATCAACGTAGCATTACGGCATTACATGATAGCCATTGAATACACCAGAGGATTATGTTCAGGACGTCTCCATCAAACTCCAAAGGAAATACAGCTTGCTAGTGTGCTCATCTACTTGTAAAGAGAACTATAAATAAAATGAAAAATAACATGATAAAAGGATAATTGAAAATTCCAATATACAAATGCTGGAGAGAACAAAAGACATTAATATTACAATTGTTTCACACATTCAGCCAATATTTGAGATTATCTTGTGTTGTATTGAATGAATTTATTGAATTTGGCTGTAATTAAGAAAGATAATGCATTCTTATCAAGAAGACAATTTGAATAATAATAAACCATGGCTTTCAACCTCATTCACTTTCCATGGATAAGCACTCCTCCAGAATTTGGAAAATAAAAATGAGAGTTTCCTTGTATGTGTTCTGTAAATATTTTCAAAATAGATATATGTAATATCTTGACTTAAACTTGCCAGATATGTAGGTGCTCTTCCTCACTTATTTATACATACTAAATAAAATATGAATACTTGAGTATTTAAATCTTGAGTCAGCAAAGTTCTTGAATAATCAAAAATAAAAAAATTATTGGGTAATCAAAGAGTAAATACATATAATCTTTGAAAGATCCAAAGTTTACATTGAAACTAAAATAGTTATTTACCACTTTGATAAAGAGACTACAGTAATATTTGCAGCCATTTCCTAGAGCAAAGATTAAAAAAACTTCATGTTCCAGCACTGATCAAAATGCCAAATGTAACTTAAGTTTTATTTTTGATGTGATTTTTTTTTTTTTTAATTTGAGAAAGATAAACAGAAATTACCAAAATGTAGAGCTGTAGGCTAAGATAAAATTGTAAAGAAATTCTACTGACTACTTCACAGTATATATTTTTACTTTATTTAAATTTCTTAAACATTTGTTAGATGAGTATGTGTCATGGCAGAAGCAACTGTGAAAATACTTTTCAGATCACACTGGGCATTCCTACTTCTGCTGAGACTCAGAGAGATGAGTATGAGATCTGTAGCTTGCAAAACTTATAGACCTTAGGAGATAAATTGGGTGTTGAATATTTGACAGCTACAAGTGGAAAAAATATATATTTTTTTTATCTGCATTATGTTATTTTCATAAAAAATGTGCACCTTACATTTGATCAAAGTTTTTACAATGAGCCATGAGATAGTTCAATTACATTGTGTTCAAAAGAAATGAAAGGTGAAGTAAAGGTATGATCAACTGAATTTAAATTTGTACACAGAATATTCATTTAAATGTTCTTCTGCATTATTAGAGATTTTTTACATGGTTAAAGGAGATAGCAAATTATTACTCAGGAAAAATGGGATCTTTTTGAATATTGGCTATCTACAGCCATAATTTTAACCCGCTTTTTCTAGTAACTGTGGCTTAGCAAGTTTACTAAATAATTCTTAGTTCTTCCAGTTTCACTCCAAGAGATTCATGTTTATGAATTTCCTGTGAACTATATTCTTTATAATTAAAGTCACTTTTTTCTAGGAGCAGAATAATGACATATGACCAACTACATCTCCATTCTATAGTTAGAAATATAAAATATTCATATCAAAATTGGTGCAGTGTACTGAGGGATTTTTTTTTTATTTGTTTTTGTTTTACTTTATGCTGATTTTAATCATAAAGTACAATTTTATTAGGAAAGATATTAAGTCAGTTTTAAGAAATTGTATCAGTCCATTGGATTTCTCAGCAAAAGCAAAATGAATCACTTTATCTGGTAAATATTTGTGCTTTAGCTTCACTGAGTATAAACTTAATCATTAAGTAATGTTAGGATTTTTTGGGAAAAATGTCAAGGCAAGGAAATAAGTTCACTAACAACAATTCAGCGCTTGATTCTGTGAGGCCATGAGTAGTTTGGCCCAGTCAAGAAAATTCCAGTGAATGTTTACATTTAAGCACATGTTTAACTGCTTTGCTGGAGAAGAGAAAGAATACTCAGTATTTTGTAGAACTGAGACTCTAGTGGGTAATTCCAGATAAATTCATCAGTGAAAGCTAGTTAGATTAGTTTCTGGATTTTAAGTGTTTATTTTCTACTGCTCCATTTCCCTTCTGTCTCTCAAAGGATAGCTGAGGAGATTTATTTGAGCTGCTCTTTAAAATATGGACTTGTGGCTGAGCAGTGGAGCAATACATTTCCTGAAAGCTTGCAATCACTATCTCTGTAGAGAACAGAAGCATTTGTCTGGAGCATTTGCAGTTCAGCTTCCACCAGCTCATGTTTCATTACCAAGAATTTTTCAAGTTGTTTGGGATTCAGATAAGGATACTTCTATTTACCTGAGAGAAGCTTCAGGTTTGGATTATTTTCCTCTGTTCCAAAAGTTATGTATTGAGATCCTAAATGTCTGAAGAGTATTATAATAAAAGTGCAAGAGATAAATGACTGTAAAATTGATTCCATAATATTTAATTTAATGTTACACAATAACTTAATTGAATCTACTGGTTCATCATAGTGGAAAATTGGTTATACTATATATATATATATATAGTTCTTTAAACTGTTTAACAGTATCCTAACTGGGATATAACATCTTTTCACTGGGAAATCAACAGCCCAGCATCCCAGCACTTCACATTTCATTGACATATGTCCACACAGGCACAGAGGAACCAATTGAGAATACCTGTAATAAGCTGACATCTGTCTATGAAGCAGGAAAAATCTTTGTTTAATTTTAATACAAAGATGGGCTCAATCACTATGTGTCCACATGAACTCTATGGATGAAATTGGAGATGATGGCAAAAATAAGCATATATTGAGAAAGTTACTGTTAAAATGTAAATCCACCTATATCAGGAGATGCCTCTGCAATACACAAAACTCAAATTCTTATTTTGATGTGTAAATAAATCCAGTTATTTATAGGTATCACTTTATGAGCATGAGGATGAGAAATAACCTTTATGAAGCTGAATAAAATATTAAAGAAGAATTCTTGGGAATATTGGCTTCTCAAATTGTCTCAGTGTTAATAAGCTCTTAGTGTAAAATATAGTTGGCCTAAAATCAACTTGCTATGGTTAACTTAATAAGCCACATTCTATTAAACACCTTCAAATAACTGTAGTTTTTTTACAACCGCTTTGCATTTGGAAATGAAGGTGGAGCAAATTACACGAGCAATTAGAACTGTGTTTTCTTGAATGATTTTCAGCAAAGACAATGTTCTTATGATGAGCTTTCTGTGCTGAAACTCTGTCTTGTCCTGTTCAATTCCTTGCCACATAAGACATGCACTATTGATTTACAGAAGGTCGTGTTACACAACTTGACAGGTATGGCCAGATGTGCTATGTCACATAATGATATTTCAGCCCAAGAAATTTGAAAAGAGCCTGTACTGAAAAAGTAATGAACAACAAAATCTGTTTACATTTTATCTATAAAAGGAAAATGGATTTTATGTTTCCTTTTAACAGGAAACAAGTAAAGCATATATATTTAAATTCAACTTCTAAATTTTACTATTTCTGAAAACAAAAACTGACTCAACAAGAAATACGTTCTGCAATCAAGTTGCTTTACCACTTATCAATCACAAAAAAAATTAAAACATTTATTTTCTCAAATGTTTGCTGCCAGATACATTCAAGGGCCCTTTCTCTTTTTCTTTCCCTTTCCTTTTTCTCTTCTTTTTGTCCTAACTTTTAGTACATTGGCTACCTCCTTACAGAACATGAAGTATATTTAGTTTTTTTTAGTAGAAGTAAAGATGCATATCTTTCCTTTCATGACTGTTCTGTTTTTAGGGAAAAAATTGCTATTATGCTAGAAATCCACTAAAGCAAGGACAGTAAGAGGAGTGCCAAACTGCACTATTTTTGTTCAAATTAGAAGTTCAGTCTGCATTAGAATATCATCAGAAGTAAGGAGATGCAGTTTTTCAGAAGCAGATAAGGCTATCAACAACTTCTTGTTATTTTGCAAGAGTCTTCTTCAGGCAGAGAACTTATAGTCTGTCTTTTTTATCACCTAGATGTCTTCATGCAGTTGCCACAGCTCCTGGACTTGTACAGCCCTTGTTGTGAATCACTGTAAATCTCTGATCCTGTGATTTTGATTTTTGACCCCTGCTCCACTGGTCACTAAACAGCCCAGTAAAGTGAATGTCTGAGAGGCTTGTTTAAAAAGAGGAAAGGGATGCCCTGATGAAGGTTATGATTTTCAGAGGGTACTGAATACTCCCATGCTTTTCCTATTCATATAATTCTGAGCATGATAAGTAAAGCACCAAAACTCACAGTCACATCAGCAAATTTCCATGGATATTTTAGTATTACCAATAATAATTTTATTATTGCTAATAATAACGTAAGCCCACTTGAAGTTCTTCTCCTTACTCTTTTCTCCTGGGAAACATAAACAAATGGGTTTGATTTCCCCCCTTTTTTTTTTAGTTATGATGATATAAATTAGTTGCATGCTAATCTTCCTGGCATCAAATCTGTCTGCATATCAACTAGTTAAAGACTGTAATGACAATCTGAAAAAGTAGCCAAAATTGCATTTTAAATTCACCTTAGCATCTCAGTTCTCAAAATCTGCTTTGCAAATTCAAAATAGAGTTACCATTATAAATTGCTGTCTTATCCATTTGTTCCTGAAATTTAAACATAGGAAATGTCCTTTCTAAGTCAGTTTTAATTTTTATTTAGGAACTACTTTGGTATGTAAAATTACATCTAATCTCTGTGAGCACTACCATCTTTCACTGGAGGATCACTGTAAACACAGACAATCATTCATTCTCCTTGCTGGAGGAAAGGTGCAACTCAATGATACCATGAAAGCTCATAATCCACTCATGTTTACACTTTGGATATTTCCCACACTCTGGAATCAGGGATGCAAATGATGGTTTGACAAATACTGTGCGTTCATACAAATTCCCTGGAACCAGTTGGACCAATGTATCAGAGATTTTTTCTCCTTCTATTCATTTCAGTGATTAGATTTAGAAAGAGGGGTACTACATGCTTGTGTATGGTAATCACTATTAACCTGAATGGCGATCCTTTTCCTTCCCCCATCTCTCAGTTCCCACTTGAATTTACTACACCCTGCTACAGCATTTGCTAATAAATGAACCAAAAAAATCAAACCTTCTACCTACGAGAGGCAATTGCTCATGTGCTTTTCTGTTTCCAAAGACAAAAAAAAAAAAAAAAAAAAAAAAAAAAAAAAAAAAAATAGTTGATTAAATTTGTAGATGAAAAGAAAGGAGAGAAAGCAATGAAATAAAGATGAAATGGGAAAGGAAAACAAAATTAAAAAAAAAAATGATATAGAATTTTGAAATGAAATGTAATCTTAAAAAAAAAAATGAAAAAAAGTTAAATCAGAAAATTTAATAAATAGACTTCTGAATAATAATTAAAAAAAAGTATGTAAAATATAACGGAATACATCTTTATTTTCACTAGTGACAAAAAAGCTGTTAAAATATTACATATCCTTGGACCAAATCTGCAAAAAATCAGCTTGAACTCTTTTCAAGTTTTCAAGATGTGTGATATAAATTAAGTATACATAAATCTTTTCCATGAAGATTTCTTTGTATTTCAGCATGAATAATAATGTATATCCTTCTGTCTTGAATACTTATATTTAAACTTTACTGACATATCACTCAGTACTGTACACAAACCACTTAGCTAAAAGAAAAGATCATATATGTTTCTAACAATGCCTTTACTCATAAATAATGTGTTTTTAACAGGTGAAGGGAAAAAACAAAATCCTATAAACTCTTTATAAATACTGTCGAGAAATCAGCTAATAGAACTACTCCCACAATCAGTTGATTTTATTGTTTGAGATTCTTGACATTTTAAATTCTACAGATGAAATTTCAGTCTATTATTTTTATTAACATGTGGAAGACATTAACCTATTTAAAAATATTTAAAATATTCTCTCTCTCTCTCTCTCTCTCTCTCTCTTTTTCTTTTTTTTTTTTTTAGATTTAAATGAACTGAGCAGGAAAATGACCAGCTGCTTAGATTACCACTCCAATCCTCTCATGAATTTTTAAAGGTAGGGATTTTCCGGGAACCAACATCAAATAAAGGATCAAATGCCTTCTATTACAGAATACAAATGTGCTGTTTAAAATCCCTAGAAATTACAGTCTTTGAGAACCATCTGGACCCACATGTTATGCAGAAGAGCAGAAACACAAAAGAAGTATTGAATAATTTTAACGTAGACTAAAAAGACCTACAATTAAGTGCAGTTTTATTAAGTTAGCATCATTTCTATTTAAAAGCCTAAAGACCAGTGTCACAGTCTAGACTTCTCAAAAGTAGAATTTTCTCCTCATTTTTAAAACTTAGAAACTTACTGGATATTTTCATTACAAGAGTAAGCTCATGGATACAGCATTGCTTTATATAATTGACATCCCTTCTTGGGAATACATTGTAAAAGTTTAGTAATTCTTTCAAAGACTTCCCTATTAATGATCTTTATCTTTACAACCTTCATACATACTCCATTTATGGCAACTTAAAAAAAAAAAAAAAAAAAAAAAAAAAAAAAAAAGCAATTTTTGATGCAAAAAAGGAGTTTTTATTGGCATTAATTTAATACATTTTCACATACAAATTAAGACTATCCATTTTGATCAGTTTTGCTTATAATGTGAATATGAACAAGATTTCATAAAATATAACCCACCAATTTCATTATTGCCTTTCATAGGTCATACTTTCTTTGCACACTTCTTTCTCTCTCAGATCACTTGGACAAAAGATTTATATAAGAGACAACTTTAGCTAAAAGAATGCAGGATTCAGTCTGAATAAAGAGATAATGTGACTATATCACTAAATAGTGAGTAGTCTCAGCACTGCTGGTTTTATCCCTGAATTGCTTGTCAGCCAGTAAAAGGACCGCTCTTGTTTTCTATTTGGTAGTTTTACTGCATATAGAAATGGTAGGAGTCTTTTTCCAATGCTTACTCTAACATTAGGATAGAAAATGAGATATACAGAGAATTCTCACTTGAGATATAATGGAAAACAGAAAAGTGAAATTTTGTGGTGAAAAACACTAAAAGAAGTAACAAGGAAAAATGAGAAAACCTAAAAAAAAAAAAAAGGATCATCAGAGTGAATATTCTTCAAGAATTTCTTATAATAAAGTCACTGGAAAGAAAGAAAAATAATAATTTGCATTTTTGCTTGGGAAGCTTCCATGCTTAGGATTAATCATTAGGAAATTAATTGCGTTCAGTATAGAATGTCAAAAAGGAATGAAAATATCAGCAAACCAGGATATTATAGAAAAACATTAACAGAGAGGATCGAAAAGAGTTTATATTCTCCTTCCACTTACCACCACACAGGATATTATATATTATTCCCCCAAAATGTTGGTCTGTTTTTAACAAGCTATAAAGTTGAAGACTCCATAGACTTTTCAGGCTAATTGCCCCTGTATTTCACTATCCATTACTACAAAGTTTTATTTTAATATCTACTCTAAATTGTTGTTGGTGTAATTGAAGCCCACTACTCATGGTCTCATCCACCCTTGCATGGAGAACAGGTTTTTTTTTATTTAACACTATACCAATCTTGCAAAATCTTGTTAGGCACATTGTCCATGGAGAGTTATTAAATAAATGAAAATTACTTCCAGTTTAGAAAGTCTGTGCATTTAAAACTGTTGAAGATTGAGAAAGTTTTGTATCTACCTTTTTTTATTCTCTCTTACTGTCTTTGAGCTTAAGTTTCTGGCCATTACTAGAAACATAATAGGCAAGGAGGAACTTTGGTTTGATACATTCTTTTCAATTCTGATTTTCTGTAACTTTTAATGCGTTATTGTGTTTCCCTCTCAGCCTTCTTTTATCTGGCTTGAATTTTCCTGGTAGGCCATGTTATGTAGAACGCAATCACTCTCTGTTCCCTCATGGCTTACTGACTAGTTCACAACAGAGAATCACAGACCTCGGAAATGAATCTGTGCTGAGTTCAGCTGAGCTGAGTACAGTGGAAAGATTTCTCCTGTTACCAATGGAAAACTATCTTTGCATTAACCATTTTACTTCATAGTTTACTTTGCCTGCAATTGTGTGGTCTTGTGCTCATTTTGTTTTACAAAATCCCATAATCCTTAACTGAAGAAGTGCAATTGATTATCTTGCACTTACCTTCACAGAAATTAATTCTCAGCTTTCCAGGTTGTCTCTCAAATTTGTCCAGGTTGTTCCAATTGTAATCCTGTTCCGAACATATTCCCATTCAGTTTGGAGTCATCTGCAGATGTAATAAGGCCATTTTTTATTTCATCATCAAGTTTGCTAATAAAAATATCAGAGTTTAATAATATTCAAAATGTTACTTGGTACTTCTTTCAACATAAGCAGTGAATAATTGACAACTATTTTCTGGATTGAGTTGCAATGGATTAGAAGATTCCCCAAGAATCTTTCTCCAGATTGCATGATGTTTCATGAGACATGAGTTAATATTTAAATCCACTGATTTTGTGACTTTCTCCCACTTGTTCTTCTATCAGGCAGGATTGTTTGACTCAATTTGTTCTTGATTGCTATTCATTTCCTTTCTGTAATCCATATTTGTGCAAATAAATACTTGATTGCCTTTATTTTTCCCTTGGAAGGAAAGGTAACTTTTGTCCTCCCTTATCAACACCATGGTTTTGCTCCAACTCTCCAGTACTTCATTTGTTTTGAGAAAATACTTCAGCTCTGAAGCTGTTTCAATATATATATATATATTTTTCCATTTTCCTGGGAATAAGCTACAGAAACAATGTCATTCAAATCACTAAAACAATCTCTAAATCTCTATTTGTTTTAGAGATCTTTCACTTTGATTTTTATTTATTTATTTATTTTTAAGAACATGACACGAAAGTTCTGGAAGATAAATTTTTATCTCACTCTCAAAATGACTTATGTTTCCTAGCTGTGAGAATTACACCTTCCGAAAATGCTTTTTATTAATTTAATCCTGAAACTGTAAAATATATGAAAGAATAAATATTTTATTTACTTAACAACTTTAAAGCATTATTCAGCTCAATTGACTACCTAACATAAGTATTGCTGCTCTTCCAAATCTTATTTCAAATATCTGGGTAAAATGCAACCTTCATTTAAAGACTTCATATTCCTTTGTAAAATTTACTTGTAAGACTGCAGCATGGTAAAATAAGATGTGATGAGACTCAGATAGATTTTGGAAATGACAAAATATGTATCCAACCTATTAGAAAAATATTATCAAGCAGATCAGAAAAACAGTAGGTAAACAGGAACTGATTGTTATAATTTATTTTTATTCAGAAATGTTGCAATCATGGCACTCATGAGAAAAAAAGAAAACTGTGAAAATTCAGATATTTTGGGATAAGAGGCAAGCTACTTTTAGGGACTGAATATTGACAAAATAGTGTTTTCTCAACAGGGAAGTATAAAATAGTCTGTTAAACTACATCAGTTATGACTTCTTTTTGTCTTTATTAATGATATGGAAACAGGATGAATGGGAAAAAAGATGAAGCCAGAGAAACTAAATGTTAATTGCTTTTACACTGGTATTCTTTGCGATTTTCTTTTTCTTTTTTTCTTTTTTTAAGTTCAGTCAATGCATTAGCCATTTTTTTTGTGCTTCAATCTCCAAAGAAGATCATAAAAGCTACACATTTAAATAACTATGTCTCCTATCAAGTCCAATTCTATTCTTCCTTCTCATAAACAATTTTTGTACATGTACTGAATGTATAAATTGGTTTAGAAGAACTAGAACTACTTAATGAGTCACTGTAGTGTTGACCACTGAGGCATCTACTGTCAGTTTGTCTTGTCTGTTTTTCACCAGGACTCTTGCTTCCTAATTGCATATATGTGTGTACACAGAATATGCATACATTTTAATTCACTCTCAGATTTCTGATGGTGAAAATCCTGGATTTTATTAGAAGTTCAAGCATCTTGGTGGAAGAAGAATGTCTTATGTGGTGAATGCCAGTGATGTATGTGCACTCACTAACCCTTTGAACTCTCAAAGCACAAACCTGCTATAGTGAGCTGCTGCCACTACAAACTAGTTGTGAAGTGGTTTAACAGCCCCATCAAACATAAGTCACGCATATGAGACTCTTTTAACATATAGAGATACACTATGCAGTGCAGAAGAACCATGTGGGAAGTTGATTGACACTTTTTGTGTCTGCATACAGAGAATTCAGATTGGGGAATCCTCATCAACTACACTTGGAAATGCGCCAGCAATTGACTGAAGAGACCTACAGTTGTGTCTCTGCAAATAGTTGGACCACATGAAATCATGAAACCAGCTGGACTTTCTGCTCAGCCCTCCCAGGCAAACAGCAATCTTCTCAATGGCAAAAAATGCAAAACTGAGTGACACTGAAAGGGGGGGTTAAGGGGGAAGGGTAGGGTGTGGAACAGAGTTCATAAATAATCAAATAGGATATAAGCACTAATCTTGTTGGCACTTAAATAAATCCCAGTGTTCAAATCAGCTATGGATTGTCATCTAATCTATTTCTCCTGTGACTGGCATGACTCAGAAGATAGCTCACACTCTCTGTGAGTATTACAGACACAAACAGTGAGGATCTCAAAATTAATCCTTGAACTTATTCTTCTTATGCAAGGCCAATTTGATAAGGCCCTCTCATAACAAAGTCTGAAGAATGTTCAGACTTCTGATGGCCTTAGTTTTTCACAAGAATGTAAAAGCACTTAGAGATTGACATAGAATACTGGCATTCTGGCAGATTTTATTATTGTTGTTGTTGTTGTCGTCGTCAAATTCATTATTTCTTTGCAGGAGTAGCAGTTGCATTTGATAAGAGAATTGCAGAAGGAATCACTTTATTACCACTGTATGTTTTATGGTCATTCTTTAATTTTTTGTGACTGGTTAAAGTATCTTTGAATAAATATTATACTTCCTATAGGCTACATTATACTGTAGAGTTAAGTAAAACACAGACATTCTAAAAGGCTTTGTATCCCCTCTTTATCCTGCAAACTAAATTATATTCATATGGTTTGGCTTCAAACGACATTCATAACTTTTGCAGGGTTATGGAAATGTGACTGAGAGCAAAAGCTGATGTTTTCTTTCTTTTAAAATATTAATTCTATCCCTCTTCAATCATTTCAGCATGGAAATCTCTCACACCAGTGTAAAAACTAGGATGACTTTATATAAAATCAATAGAAAGACACTTCCTTGATTTCACTGGGAACTTTCACACTGCAAAAAGATCCATAGCTAAGAGCAAGGATGGTGATATATATATGTTCACCTCTCTTTTGCAGATATTTTGAATTTTGGTGGTAAAATAGCACTGGAGATTACTATGGTCTCAGATATTGTGTCTTCTATGTATTGCAAGATACTTTAGTTCATATTATTCATTATTGAATAAGGAAGATTGTTTTCTCCAGATCTGTGCTTTCCGTTATTCAATATTCTTAGACAGAACTATTAATAGATGTCAATTAAAGGTTTTATTTATCTGAAGAGTTTAGTGGGATCTACTGCAAGAGGGGAAAAAAAACACTGTTGTGTTCTAGGTGCACCTTAGTTTTTTTTTTTTTCCTAATATATGTATAGCAGTCAATGACAATAACTGGCAGAATTAAGATTTCTAGCTGCCTTGTCTCTAATTGTATATGATGTTTCATATTGATCTATCTGGCCATATTTCTCTGACTAGTTTTAACACAGATGTCTGTATAATTCTCATCAGGTACCTCTAAAGTAGCATATCACCCATGACGGTGAAAAGTAACACTGTACTCATAGTCTTCATCTTTCACCTTTCACCAAAACTGTGGTAAAAACTGAGGTGTAAAGAGACTTTCCAATTTTTATTTATTTATTTATTTTTACGTTATGAGCTACTTTGATATCACAGGTGATCATTCCTTTGTGGCTGTCACACATGGGTAATAATTTTTTGGTTTCTTCTTTAAATACATATTACTCCTGATTTATGCCTGACATAACTATACAAAATTATTCTGTCATTTGGCATTACAGAGGAAGCATCAAGACTTGATAAGCTGCTAGAACAAAGTATGTGTTGGGTTTATTGATTTTATGTACTCTTTTAATTGACCTGTTTAAAACAACTTTTAGCATTTGACTAGATTGTGATTTTCCTTCCCTCATTCCTTATATATCAAATTTTAATTTTAAATTAATTTAATTTAATTTTAAAATCATAAAAGAGAAGGTGTATGTTTTAAATAATGGCAAAATTAAAAAAAAAAAAAAAAGTGCTGGGATATTTTCCCAGGTCTCATACTGAGAGTTAAAGTGGATTTCTAATTTTTATTCCACTCATTACTAAACAGGAACACTGAGGTCACAGCAAATAAAGCAGTATGAGTTAATGAGAACAGCTTTAGCAAAAAGAGGAGGTGTTTCTCAAAGTACATCAAGTGCTTCACATATATTAAGAAACCCCAGCTGAATCGATTTAATAATGTTGGGATTTACACAATTATTACAGAACCTTCATTATTCATCCAGTCTGCACATACCACAGCACAAATGAACATCTCAGTCTGGTGGTATTAACATTGCCATTTTCTAACCCATTCCCAGGCCATCTGCTACACGCTGATCATTCACTGCTTTAACATTTAACAGTTACCCAACTGCAACTTAGCAGATTTGTGTACTTTTGAAAACAGCTGGTTTAATAACTGCTTCAGAGCTTTTGGATAAAGAAATTATTTTGTAGTGCTTTAGAATAGACTGTTTTTAAAATCTGTGCCTCTGAGAAAAGGCATAACAGTCAGTTATTCCCACAGATTTGTGAATTTGCAACTTTTGATTTTATTTCTTGTCACTTAAAGATAAACACTATAATTATTTATAAAACAATAATTCAAGAAATCTCTTTTACCATTCCTGGTTTGTTTCTTTGTTCTCTTTGGACTAGAGAAGATATATTTAAATTCTGGAGTAATGAAAGATCTTAATGTGTCAGTCTGTCAGAAAGAGTTCAAATTGGAGCTTGTTGTATAAAACAACAGACAAACCTTAAAATCTAAAATCATAACATAGCAGTAACTATTAAATTAATACTGAGCTTTGTACATGATTAAGTTGTAACTCTGACCAACCATACTTTATGAGAATATGAAGATAATGTTCATTCTTCCAGTTCTCCTGATACCATAATTTACTACAAATATTAGCCTTGACTACCTGGAATTTATCCTCTGTCTTCTTTATATTGTCAATTCTTGTAGTTTCAAAAGATATTATCATAACTACAAGTGTAAAAAAGCCTTTATATTTTATGAAGAATTTATACATATATTTTTAATATTTATATGTACATGTATATGAATCTAAATACTGTTTAATAATCATTTGACTTGCTTATTCCAGGTACTCTTCCAATGCTCATTGAACTTTAATTTTAAACATTCAGATTGTTAATGCTGGATTATACCTTTAATTTTTGTGTTAAAGAATATAATGGAAGCCACTAAGAAGGCAGGAACTTTGTATTAATGCACTACAAAAGTGACAATTCATTTTTTTTTCAAAGCACTTTTTCTCGGCCATCAATCAAAATGACAGAATGCTTTAGATTAAGTTTAGATTCTCTGTCACAAATTAATTAATCTGTCCAGTACTTCCTATCTCACTATTTCAATCAAACAACAAATAAAGTCAATCAAGATTTCAATTCTTTCCTGATTAGCCAATAAATCATGACAGCAGATTTGTGACAGTACTTCTGGGATTCTTGCAGAAATTTACTTGTAGCCGATAGCAAGAATTGCGACCAGTCTTCACAGAAGCAAATGAGTATACATTTTATTGTTTTAATTATCTTCACATTAACAAAAAATACAAAAACAGAAGAGTAGAAAAACAAACTTGAGAAACACTATCTAAAAAAAAGAGCAAAACATAAATAGCATCTTTGAAAGCACAGAAAGTAAAAATGCTTTGGTACCATGTAGTAATCGGTATCAGCACCTGTCGCTGGGATCAGATCCTCAAATAGTATGAAAATGAGATGTGCAATAATTTGCCCAGAGATGGCCAGCAGGTAGGTTACACCATGGAAATGCCTGAGCCTAGGTAAAAACAGTCATGTGCAGTCACTTCAAGGACTTTCTCTATTCTACTGGAAATGTTATACCTGGGTTGCTCTGAAAGTAATGCCTTCTATTTTATTATGTTGATCCCAAATGTCAGAATATTGATCACATGATAGTAGATGATGAATCTTTCCACCAATATTCTATTCTATTTTGTTGCTGTGCAATAGATAGTAGCAGAGGGGCAGTATGACAAAATGGTGCCTGACATGGAAATGTGTATGTACCAAAGGCATGGAATTGAATTCCTCTATGCAGAAAAATGGGAGCCACTGACATTCATTGACACTTGCTGAATATTTATGGAGACCAAACGGGGTTGCAGTGAGGTGATGGGTGGTGAATTTCAGCCATCACAACAGTGACAGTGGGTCACCTTCACTGGTGCAGATTATCACTAGCACAACATGAGGCTTTTTTTCATCTTTGTTGAAAATGCATAATAGTGACTATGTTGAAAAACAATATTTGTTAGCTGAGAGTGTGCTTTATCAAATAGTGCTATTGTACTCTTAGTGTCTGTTGTAGCTTTCATGGCAATAAACTGGAGGCATTACATTCAGAGTGATGTAAGTAACCATGTAGCCATGTAAGTAAGAGTGGAGAACAGAGAACTCCAGCAGCATTTGAGAGGTTAGGAAAGAATACTGTGCCCTTGGCATATGTCTCAATTCATGCTAGTCTGGTTTGTATTCTTATAAGTAGTTCTTTTCTAAGATGAAGACGATACACAGTTGTGGGAACAGTTCATTCCAGATTATCTGACCAAAATCAGGAGTTGAAGGGATTATATAAGACTTAACCCTTCCTTTTAAGCCTACTGTTCTGCCAGCTCCATTCCAGTGAAATTTTTGTAGCTAACACTGATATATAGCTTAATGCGAATTCCCCAGCCATAATACATGTTCCACCTCACAAAGTGACCAATTGATAACATACCATGTGGTTGCCATGCTATCTCAAACACTTCAAGATGACAAAGCATAGTACTGATGTCTTCTGTTCCAAGACCAAGGAAGATATAGAATCAAGAATAATACAGTTCAGACAAAGACAATCTGTTTTAGAGGGAGCTTGTTTGTCATATTAATCTGTACCATTTGAACTTGTGTTTGAGGATTGTTTCTTGGCCTTTTATTTAGCTGTTAAAGGATACCCTTCTTCTATACATTCTAACACAATCTATAAAACACAGTAAAGGCTACACTACCTTCCATTTTAAGCTAATACTATAATCTCATCTACAGTCTACATTCCAGTGTGAATATGTAGCAGAACTTCCTCACTGTAGTATGGTTTTTTTTTTTTTTTGTTTTTTTTTTTTTTTTTGCCTACAGAGAGCTTTTCTACTTTTTCTTGGACCATTTTCTTTATAGAGAAGTGTAAAATGTCATATTACTGTGCATACATTCAGCCTAGATCTATGTCCATCATTATCAAAGTCGTGTCAGTTTGCTATCAAAGGAGATCTTCATAACTGATGTAAAGGAGAATAAGATTTTTCTACTGGAGACCAAAAAGTATTTTTAGAATCTCCTGTAAAGGTCTCATTCAAGCTACATTATATTCAGTTCCAAAACTTAGAGGCAGAAAGATAAGGCATTAATACAATAAAAGTCTAGGTCTTTTAATATAAATTCTAGAAGTGTCTGCAGATGTAATTTAAAGAGTAGTTTAAAGAGATATCTGAACAACTCCTTATAAAACCTTACCAAATACATATGCAGAGATTTTGTAACAAAAGTACTGAGGATAATAGAAATATAGACCATTTTATTTTTGAAGAGTTGAGGAAATCAGGTTATGTTCAATGTTCTATCACTATGAGCATAAAATTAAATTGTAATTGAATTCCTAAGTAAAATTTTTGTACCTTAAATAGCTTGAAAACAACATCAGCACAACAAAGTATGAATGAGTAATATAACATTTCAAATTATTTTCATTTCCAATATTACAATTCTGAAAATAATATGCCAACTATTATTAAAATGCCTCTTTCATTTCAACAGTTTTCTGTGATAAAGTTAATATAATTAGATACATTAAAATTTTCTAGATGTTGAAAAGTAGATAGGTGATGAAGCATTAAATATTTAATGTAACTCTGGGTAAGAAATTACACAGAAGTTATCTCACAAGATAAGCACAGTTGATTTTAGAATGGTTTATTTAAGATAAATTTTTCAGCCACAACCTAACAATAGCTGTAACTGTCTGCAAACCTACTGTTTACATAAATGCAAATGAATAAAAAGCTATGTATTCCTGATATATGAATTTTTTGTTTTATTCTGTTCTGTCTTTTACTGCTCAATATGGACTTGAAACAACTGTTAAGGTATTATCTGACCCTCTTTCAGTGACTCACTGAGGAATATGATTGATATCAAGTATATTCCTTATTCTTTACCTAGAAGAAGAAACTTGTTGCATTTGAAATTTCAAATCATATACAAAATGTTAAAGCAACAAATACTAACTGGTGGAGATAATTTCATTTATTCTTGGTCCTTCCATATGCTAGTCAGACATAAAAAACTTCGTCCAATCTTTTCTCAGAACAATTGTTTTTCTCACTGATTTTAATGCTTCATGTTTTTTTCTTCTTACGAATTCTCTGTACTTGCTGCCTTACTTTGTCATGAATTCAAGAGAATATTTTGATATTATAAAGTCAGACTAATATTTCTAGTAGCTATGCAAAATTTTGTGTTTATATCCTTAGACACTCGTTATGTAAGTAGAAAATGAATAAATATTGTTAAGAATATTGAGGCCAAAGCTGAATATAAAAATAAGTTAACTGCCTGATTAGTCATCAACAGTACAGCGTTTGCAGGCCTACTGCAGAATTACAGTCAGATTTATAGTTTATATGTATTTTTGGGTTTTCTTCCATCATTTTTAAAGATGTGGTGGATCATGTTTGCACATTTGCATAGTTCCATCTCTGTTTCCCAGTTCCTCTGCTGTACTTTGCATACAACATTTTTATAGTCATATAGTCTTATAGTCTTCCTTAAAATAAACTTGTATCTTTCTCAGTATATATTGTTTCATTTAGCTTTAATGCAGTCTTTTAAGTTTAAAAAAAAAAAACAAAAAAACAAACAAACAAACAAACAAACAAAAAAAAAACAAAAAAACAATCAACTGTGTATCATTGAAAATACACAAACTACAAAATAAAAAATATGTAACTCCAGTAACAACCAAGTCTGTCAAAGTCCCTTAAAAATGTGCCTGTTTTGAAGAGGACTGTTTTGAAGAACGGGTGTTTTCAGGTTTTCAGATCAGTGCTTTGGACCGTGACACATTTTATCAAGTTTCATCGGTCATGTCATGTTTCATCTCTCTTAGAACATCAAACACTGTGGCTGAAACAACCTGATGTGAAGAACATCAAAAGATACTGTACTGTCATCCAAGAAATCTTTGACAATATTGTTAATCAAAACCAAACCAAAACAAAAAGCAAACCACACTACAAATACAGGGATCTTCACTTTACTAAGAATCCTTTCCTTCCTTCCTTCCTTCCTTCTTTCCTTCCTTCCTTCCTTCCTTCCTTCCTTCCTTCCTTCCTTCCTTCCTTCCTTCCTTCCTTCCTTCCTTCCTTCCTTCCTTCCTTCCTTCCTTCCTTCCTTCCTTCCTTCCTTCCTTCCTTCCTTCCTTCCTTTCCTGCCTCCCTGCCTCCCTCCCTTGCTTCCCCTCCCCTCCCCTCTCCTCCCTTCCCAAGTCCAAGTCCAAGTCCTGGCTCCATGCAAGATCACTCAAAAATCAGTCCATATGACTGAGAGCATTGTCCAGTCTCTTCTTGAACTCTGGCAAATTCAGTGCCATGACCACTTCCTTGGGAAGCCTGTTCCAGTCCTGTTCCCCATAGAAGAGGATACCTATCTATTTCTCAGTAGGTGTTATGGTTTAAATTTGGTGCTTTGCCTTAAAAGAAAATTAAACTGTGTTTGCATTAAAACGTTCGACCCTGCACTCATGCACACATGCTATAGCCCCATGTTCTCTTGGTTAGTTCTTCTGTGATGGCATAACTACATCAATGGACAAGGGAAGAGTCATCGATGTCATCTATCTGGACTTTGGCAAAGTCTCCCACATGATCCTTCTCTCCAAATTGAAAGATATGGATTAAATAGCTGAGGTGAACAGTTCAGTGGATGAGGAACTTGTTGCAAGATCCTACCCAGAAAGTGGTTGTCAATGGCTAAATGTCTAGATGGAGATCAGTGACAAATGGTTTCCCTCAAAAGTCAGTACTGGGACTGGTGCTGTTTAATATCTCCATCAATGACATTGACAATGGGATTGAGTAGACCCTCAGCAAGTTTGTGAATGACATCAAACTGTGCAGTGCAGTTGACACACCTGAGGGACAAGATGTCATCCAGAGAGACCTAGGCAGGCTTGAGCCCAGGTGAGGCCTGGTTGAACCTCATGAGGTTCAACAAATCCAAGTGCAAATTCTTGTACCTGGATCATGACAACCTCCACAATCAGTAAAAGATGGAGAATGTAAGAATAGAGCACAGCCCTACTGAAAAAGACTTGGGGAGGGGATACTGGTGGATGGCAAGTGGAATATGAGCCAGCAATGAACCTTGCAGCGCAGAAAGCCAACTGGATCGTGGACTGCATCAAAAGAAGAGTGACCAGCAGGGTGCAGGATGTGATCCTGCCCCTCTACTATGTGCTGGTGAGACCTCACCTGTAGTACTGGATCCAGATGTGGAGCTCCAAGTACAGGGGAGATGTGGACCTGTTGGAGAATATTCAGAGGAGGGATACAAAAGTGATCCAAGGAATGGAACATCATCTTCACAGGGAGAAACTGAGAGCTGAAGCTGTTCAGCCTGGAGAAGAGGTGGCTCCAGCAAGACCTGACAGCGGCAGTTCAGTATCAAAAGGGAGGCTATAAGAACCAAGGTGATAGATATTAGCAGGATCTATTGTGACAGAACAAGGGGAAATGATTTCAAACTCACGGAGGGGAGTTATAAACTGGATATAAGGGAAAAGATTTTTATAATAAGCATCGTGAAGCAGAGATGTAGTGTATTCCCTGTCACTGGAGATGTTCAAGGTCATGCTGAACCAAGCTCTGAGGAACTTGATCTAGCTGTAGGTATCTATGCTCGTGGCAGGGGAGTTGGATTAGCTGACCTTTAAATGTGCTTTCCAATTCAAACGATTCCATGATTATATGAATCTTTTGTCTTGCAAGGTAAATTTCAAGTCCTTTTTTTTCTAGCTTACAGATAAAACAGATTTTTAAACAGGTATCTCGTCCTTGAAATGAGATGCCATTCAAAAAAATATTTTTTCTATCAAAAAATATATCAAAGACAAATATATGATTATTTTGAAATCCCTTTCTTTCTCTTCTTGTTTTTATATATTAATTTTTACCTAGTAGTTGTGACAAAAAGAAAACAATATTACTGTTTCTTCAGATATTATGAGGACAAAAATATCAGCCTTAGACACCATTTTGTAATTCTAAATGTTTCTTACTGCCTCAGCAAGATGCATGCCATTTTGCTGCAGGAAGAGTAGAAAGAATGTGTTCGGTCTCACCAGTTCAGGGAGCACCACCTTGCTTTGTTGAATTGCTACTTCTAAGAGAGAATAGCTTTAGGAGTATATACAGGACTCCTACAGATTTTCCAAACCTTGACAATCTGCAATGCTGAGAGGCAAGATCTTTTCTCTCAGTAGCAAAATCTCATAGCTCTTACTAGGAATAGCATTCTGCAGGGCTCATAAATTGCAGTTTTCTACCTGCAAGAGTTAGAGAGTCCTGATCCGTTGGAATGCTTTATCTAAGAGCTGAAAGAAACAATCATGGCTGGGTTGAAAAAATCCTTCTATGTGCTGTTGACCAGATGGAGACCTTGTCTTCTTAATAGCTGTTGCAGCCTCTGGTTATCTGAGTCTGTGAACCAGGAATCACATTTACTCTAGGAGATAATTTCTTTTTTCCCCAGCTTCTGCATCTTTCAGCCCAGCGAATTCAGAAATCAGAGACAGAAACAACAATAATCTAATTGAAAAGAATAGAAGATTTCAGACATCTTTACCCATTGCTATAATCTCAAAAATATTTCTCAACAATTGCAGAGTGATTGTGGGATTTCGTTTGGAGAAGATACTGCAACAGAATTTTACATAAAAATATGATAGTAATCATTATGTTTAAGATAATTGTAATAAGAAACCTTGAGAATAAGAATGGAATGTATGAATCCATTAAAATTTTTTTGTTACGTTTATTGGGAAGGATGAAAATTTTGCAGAAAGAATATGGGGGAATAATATGGGGGAAGAATATGAGGGAAGAATATGGGGGGAAAAGAAAAGTGCAGTAAAAAGGATATGAAGTGAAAGAAGTGTTTCTTACATATAAAGAATCTGTAGCAAAAATCGAATCTCGACAACAAAAACAAAAGCTAGAAATCTGTTCTAAATCATGGAAAGGTGAGATTCTGCTTATTTGTGCTTTAGCTGTAATCTCAAACTTCTTTAATGATACATATCAAAACAATAAAAGATGAGTTTCAATTATTACTTTTCAATATTAAATTTAACTTCACTAAATCTCTAGTTACTGAAGATTTGCTCTGAACATTTCTATTACTGAACGGTTTAAGTAGTTTGGAACTCAAAACATCCATGTCTGCAAATTTCCTATTTCACAGTGCATAAGATTTTCAACTGTAGTACTATTCAATTTGATATGGGTAGATAGGAAAATTTGTGATGGAAACAGAGTGCTTTGAGCCAAAGGCTAAATTCTCATCTCAGTGGGCTGGGACTTAGGTGCCCATCTGCTTTGAATGCTGTCAAGAAAGTTATCATATACATGAAAATCCTTAAGCATCAGAATACAACTGCATCCTCAGTCTTGGAAAGAAGTATTAATGTAAGTATTGCAAAGTGCATTTAAGTGATCTTTTGAAAAATATATGGCTGATATGGATTATATTAAATTGCAGTATCTCTCACGTTTCATAAACTTGTTTGGATTTATTAGCTTGTGAAAGTTGTGAAAACTAAATGTTGCTATTGATTAAACATAAGCTTTGTTCCAAGCCAAGAATCAGATATTATGTTTACCAATAATTTATTACTTCTCATTTGAGACTCTACTGATTTTTTTCCACATGCATGCAAGATTATCATTTCACTAAACAACTCAGGTTTGAATATAACACTTTTTTTAGAATTTTCTGTTAGTTTCAGCTATTTTGAGGCCACGTATTTCCACTACCACCGAATGACCTGAATAATACAGTTGCAATATCAATAAATCATATTCCACAGCAAAAAAAACCACCTGTGTTGTACAATTTTGTTATGAAGTTTCTGAATGTAGGCTTGAATATAAAAGAAAGACCACTCACAAGGTTAAGTATTCACATATTTTAATAAGAGAATTTGCTAATACCTCCAATATCTTAGTTGTACAGTTAAAAAAGCTATGCAGCTTAGTGTGCAAGTTACTTCAGTTTCCTAGGAAAATTGAAGTGATACATTTTTATACTCCTTGTCTCTTTTAAAAAAGTATATTTGAGAACAGATGTCAGTGAAAAATAGTAAGATTTCCATGATTTTACAACAAGAACTAAAATACGCTTGAAGATATGTTCACAAAAGTTGGAAAGATTTCCAGACTTTCATTCCCATTCAAGCTTTAAGTAGATAGATATGCAGAGTTCTGCCTACCATGAATTCCTTTAAATGTGCTATGTGGTGCAAACACATACGTGTACATTCATGATTTTTTTGTTGTTGTTGTTTTGCATCATTTGTGTTACATTCAGTTCAGAAGATAAAGTATTTTATACATTGATATATGAATCTCATTTTCTTTTGATCTTTTCCAAGGTGTTTTGTTTCTCTCTTTTCGAAAGAAAGCAGAAGAAAGTATTTCCATCTACATAAGATTGTCTGCTGTTGATTCAGTAGAAATTATGATAAATAAAAGTAAAGTGAACAATGTATTATCCATGATATTCCTATCAATTAAAAGACATTATTATGCTATAATTATTTATATGTCTGCATACCCAAGCATCACTGATTCTAAAGCAACTACTGGACGTTTACAAAACCTTACATTTTTCCAATATTAAAGATAGAATAGAGTGGCTTATGTTGGAAGGACCTTTAAAAACCATCCAGTTCCAACCCATTACCATGGGCAGGGTTGCCAACCACTAAATCAGGCTGCCCAGTGTTCTTTAAGATTACTGATAAGTGTTATATTTCAGGGTTAAATAAAGAAACAACATAAAAAATTATAGGTTAAGCACCACCTTATCTATGTTTCAGTACTGGACCCCACAACCTAGATTACAATTTGTCCATGCCTTTTCCTTCACTGTATGTGGAGAGTTGACAACTTAGAGCTGCAGTTCAAAGCAACCTTGAGCCAAACAATGAGTGGATTAAAGCTAATAATAGTCAAAATAATAATAATGGTTGAAATCTTAGTAATAGAAGTAACCTGTTCCTCTACTAACACAATCAGCTCTTTTTTGAGTAACAGCCTGCAGCATGTTCAAAGTCTGCTCAAGGCTCCTGTGATAAAACAAAGATGTGTTCCTCATCTTTGGTCAGGATCTGGATCAACAATCCAAAGATACAGCATTTTCTGTTTTGCTTTCCTGACATAAATTTTCATTCTCCCTTTCACATTTACTTCAGCAGAAAACTTTCCACATATAACAAGGAACTTTCTCTTGCAAACTCTCCAGGAGAGCAGGAGAAATTGTAATCTCATGAAAGACTCCTACAGAAAAGAAGCCTACTTTTAAGCATAGCATAAACTCTGGTGCATGTAGATTGGTTACCTGAATGTATAGTAGCCAAATTCCAAGACAGCTGAAAGTTTCACCATTCATGGGGACATTGATGAATATTTGGTTTCTGACTTCTGGCAAAGGATGAAGGGATGGAATGAAGATAGCTGAACCATTCAGAACAGATCTGGACACAGAGAAACAACAGTCGGAGAAAGCCTTACAGGCAAATGGGAATTATCTGCATAAGGCTATCAGAGCAGCTCTAAAAAGTCACTGTTTTGGGGACATGAACCTAACTTCCATCCCATTCCACTTAAGACAACCATCCATACAACTTCCCTCCTCATCAACTCTGACATATCTTTTCAGACATACATTGATGTCTTGGATATGAGCCAAAGAGTGAAAGTTTTCTCAGAAAGACAGAGACTTTTTGAGGAAAAGGCCACAAGACTCAAAACTGGGGCTCAAAAAAAATGACTTAGAAAAAGAGTTCTTCAGCGTACATACAATTTTAATGCTTTATTATTGTTGAGGCAATGGAACTTCAAAGATATTTAAACGTGATTAAAGTGCTTTGCTAAAAACTCTCAATACCAATAAAACTTCTAATTCTGGAACCAGTTTATAACATCACAAATACTAGAAAGTTTAAAATAATACTTCAGTGGCATGTTCTATATTATAAAACTCAGATTTTTTCTTGGTAACTTCAGAGCTAAAAAAAAATTTTAGCATACTTAGCCATTTTTTATAATAGAACTGTTCATGCGATCTCATTTTTTAAACTAAGAACTGTTTGTCTCAGAAAATGCAATTTGTTCTTTAATCTATCTGTGCCAGATACTTACACGTTTGTTAGAGAAATATGAAAACTACTGAGTGGTACTTCAGATACTTAAATAATAGCAAAGCAATAAAAACTATATAAAACATCCATCCCTGACCAGAAATCTTTTAGAAGAATATTATTTTCTAGAAGATAGAATGTACTTTTATGGTCTCCATCTACCCTCTAACGATATTGTTATTTTACATTGCATTACACTATATATTCTACAAAGAAAGTGCTCAAGATTGGAAACTTCATTATGTGAAGTCTCCTAATATTCCTTCCACACAGGAAAATAATTAATATATCTTAAAATATCTTCCAAGAATCTTGAATACCACTTCTACGTCAGCTCTGCACATTCTGATGATTTTTACTCCCAGAAGCAAAGTACTTACTCATTTCTCAATCTTACTAATATCAACATGTTTTTGTTACTACTAATACAAATCATCAAGGCTTATTCTGGCTTCACAGGTAATTTGCTTCCAGCTCATTTAATAATTTAGAATAATCAGTAGTGTTTAAAATCTTAGTAATTTTGAAGTTGTCTTACAATCAAAAGGCATTTATATTACATTCAATTCAACGTTACAAATCACCAGCCAATCAGCACCCCCAATGTTGTAGAGCACTCTCTTTTGCTTTAAGTGCTATCTCATGCTGCTCTTAACACATTTGGAAACTAAGAACACTGACTGCCTTTGGTGCCTGCCTCTATTCAATGTGTTCAATGCTGGAGACTTCATTGCTGTTCAGTTCAATTTGGTATGGCATTTTAAACATTGCTATCTATTCAACTGTCCTTTTCAATCAAAAAAAAATGTAGATTCAATCACATATTACAGAGAAATTATGAAATTAATACATTTTGAAATGTATGAAACAACTTTGTGTCTCTTTGATTCCAAGGAAATTATGAACATCGGGGTAGTTATAAATATTTTTCAGTTTCAGAATGTCAATCAGCACTGCCTGAGAAACTGAGAAATGGCAGTTACCTGCTTTCTTCATTCTGGTATAAGCATGGAAAGAGCAGAAATGAATTTTGCAGCCTTCAGAATGACTGCTACCTTTCAATTTTTGAACCTTGGAAGATATGGATATGGAGACCTTAAAGCAACCTTTCAGTACCTGAAGGGGGCCTACAGGAAAGCCAAGGAGGGACTTTTTATAAAAGCATGTTGTGACAGAACAAGAGGAAATGCTTTTAAACTGGAAGAGGGTAGATTTAGACTAGTTATTAAGAAGAAATTATTTACTGTGAGGGTGGCGAGACACTGGAACAGGTTGCCCAGGGACTTTATGAATGCCTTCTCTCTGAAATCATTCAAAGACAGGCTAGATGGGGCATTGAGCAACCTGGTCTAGAGGGAGGTATCCCTGCCTATAGCAGGGGGGTGGGACTAGATGATCTTAAAGGTCCCTTGCAACCCAAAACAACTCTATGATTCTATGATTCTATTAACAATTTTTCTTTAAATTATTTTATGTCTGTAAGCCAACACAAAAAAATTCTGCCAGTTTGCTTTAACACTAGCAAAATATCTGTTCCACTTTTATACATTTAGTATGTTTGTAAGAAACTTTGTTCCTTCTACTATATTTTTGCTCATTTGTTCTTTCTTTATTCAATTTTGCTTTCAAAATGTCTCATTTTGGTTGTCTGAGTAGGAGCACCATGTAAACCTGTGAAACTTGATCTGTAAATACAGCCATCAGCAATGTATTTACAGAGGATAAAGGTAGGTATCCTTTTAAATATTAAAAGATTACTTGTTATAAAAGCCTGTTGTATCTACTTTTCTGAAAGAAATTTCAACTTTGCAGAAGAAATATGTTAATTAAGTACATACAATTATTTCCACTGCCACTGTGATTAGAAAAAGACCACAAAAATAGCCAACACCTCAAGAAATATTTTAACTTTTTTATTGTTTTTAATTATTATTATGCAGCTTTTTCTTTGTTGCTAATAGTCTATAAGTGTCATGGCAAGTTTTAATATCTCAGTTACTGATATCATAGAATGGAACACTTCAGACTTGTTGAATGAATTAGTGAAAAAAATTGTCAAAATTTCAAACAGAATTCTAACTCCTTCTTCTCTAAAGTAAACGTGGTTACTGTGTATTTTTTCCATTTAATATCATCTTGGATTTGTTTCTTTCTTTATTTATTTACACGTAGTTTAGCTAGGTGCTTTCAGTGTTTTCATTCTGTTGTTCTATTATCAAAGCTTAAAAATGTTAAATAAATCTATTTCTGTACTTAACTATTTGTTCCTGTTGAAGAGGTAGAATTAACATTTTGCAACTTGAATGCTAAGCAGACTACCCACAGTAAATATGAGTAAGAAGTTAATGTTGGCTTGTGAAAATACAGAAGCAGAGAATGTGCAAGCCTGCAGGTCTTCTATATTAACTTGTATGATAGCACTGATAGCTAATGTATCTCTAGATTGTTCTGTGAAGTGCTGTGGAATTCAGTTTTAGTTATATTTTTCTTTCTCTAGTTTACTGCTAATTCATGTACCTCACTCACATAGGTATAGTTTCTCTTTATCTAGCTCTTGAACTGTTGAAACATCTCACATTCAAATCTTGATCTCTGGCATTGGCCTCAATCTTTTACGTATCTTCTTGCTTTCTGAGCTCATCTCAGTTATATGTCTTCTCATGAATCTTGTCTTAATCACCTTATCCAAACTGCAGATCCTGAGAAAACCCCTACCCAGTTCTCTCACTTTCTGTGTTCATATAGTTCATCAGCCACATAAAATCTCCAGTCTTATACTTTACTGTCAGCCGTCTCTATCTCTTTCTTGGTCCTTCTACACCCTTGCTTGGACAGCAGTCTCTATTGGCCCTGGCAGAGTTCATTTCCAATTGTCCTATACAACAGTATATAGCTTTCTCTAGGAACTTCACACTCTTTGGATGAGAATGGAAGGACACTGACAGCATTTGAGGCACAAATTTGTGTTTGTAAATCAGGCACCAGTGTCTTACACTCACCTCAGAGCTTGAAAAAGTCCCATGCATCCTTAAGATGGGACATGCTTACCACATAGAGAATTCAAGAATTCCAGATAATAAAACATTTTCACTAAGCGTTTACAGACTATGCTACTTTAAGGGCTTGGTATCTAATTAAATTCAGGCAAATAATCACAAAGATGGTAAAATACACATCTTCAGTGAACTTCAAGATTCTATTTCAGGGATTTTTACTGCTTCAACTTGTTAAAGACAGAAGCGTCAGAGTTTTATAATATATTAAAAAAAGAAAAATTAAAAAAAAAAAAGAATAATAAAAGGATCAGTATACTAGTCTTTTTACTTAGTTGTCAGAGAGAAAATAAATTTTAGTTAAAATAAAACGTCACCCTGAAGCACACAGTTGCAATGGCAAACTTCATCTTGTTTGGTTAAATTTTGGCAGAATTAAAAGCAACTGAAACAATTCTTATAGTGGGAACTTGTACAATTCTGACAGCTATTTGTGTGCTTGAAATGTATGTACATATATAAAAATATATATACTCCATACATATCTGATATGGCATAATGTGGCTTGATGCAATTTCTGCCATAACGTGTTTCCTATAAACTCAAAAGTACTCTTCCCAACTCATCTCTTTACAAGAAAAAATAAGTTAAAATTGTCCAAAGACAAATCTCTCAGTTACATAAAACAGATTAAAAGACCGTGCAAGATTCTTCTTTGAAAACCTAATTTAAGATAAGTTTTGAAGATGAATATATTATTTCTGCTGTGTGGATCGCTCTTGCCGCACATGTGATTTTATTAGCTACTCAGTTAAACATAGTAGCAGCTGTCCTCTTTTACACCTCTGGGGAGAAAAAAATCAGAATGGATTATTCAAAAGATTTAAATTCCTTTGAGACATGGCCCTTCCAGCAATACTATAAATTCTTTTTCACTCCAAGGTTAGATGCTATTTTGGCCTTGATTTAAAACTCAGGATTCTGTAGAAAATGGCAATGATATCCAGCTCTGACAAATTGAATTGGTCTCAAGGTATTGAAGGATGACTAATAAATCTGAGACATGATTCTGAACTTTTCCACACATGTGAAGGGTCTTTTTCTTCTCAAGACATTTGAGATACTGTCAAATATGAAAATCATGTCATACCAGTGATCTATTTAATTGACTTAAACCACATCTACTATTTTCCTTTGGGGTAGAACTAGAAACTTTAATGAAGTTTGAGTGAATGTATCTTGTATGCGTGTTACTAACAACTACAGTTTGCTTTGGGTCAATAGTAGTAAACATTTCATCTAATACATTTTTCTTTGTGTGTGTAGTTTAAGAAGATTATATGTGCTAGACTGCTGACTTATCTCCAATGTCAGAGAACTATTTGGTTCTAAAAGAATCTGCTTATATTCAGAATCCAAAACAGAATCACTTAAATAGACTGAAAACAAAAATTGTGTGACTTATATTTTGCCATCACATTTATAATCAGATTGCAGAATTTTCCATAAGTGTAAGTTGGTTATCCTGCATGCTTTGTTGGCCATCAGAAGGAGGCATACCATAACAAGCTGATTCTGTAATGAGAAGAAGATCCCTAGATTAAAATAACTTATTTGTGGGTTTAAACTTGATACTTCTTAAATATGGATACCAATCCATATTTTCTTTTTCCATTTCTAATTTAATTTTACCGTGGACTTCTCTTAAAGGGACTACTTACCTCCCTTAAGAACTCCTTTGATCAAATAATATATAGGAACTGCTGTACTAATTGTGTATGCTGGAGAATATCCAAAGATGGAAAAGGAATTGCACAGCAACCACAAGTTTTCCTGTCTGTCAGCACAAAATTTGAACATATATTTTTGTAAATAATGAAAAGTCAGTTAAAAAGATTTTTCCTACCTGCTTTGTTCTGGTAAAATAAAATAATACTAAAAAATATCCCCCCAAGTCTTATTGTCCTCCAAATGTAGCTCATCTTATTTCCAGAGCATATTTGTATAAATAAATTTAAAAAAAGCAATAAAAGCAATATTTTCTTAACTTAAGCAAATGTTGTTATTAATCAAATCAGAAATAAAACTCAGTGTTAGAATAAAATAAGAATTGCTTTAGTTTTGTTAATTTGTCTCAGACTATGCAATATGCCAATCAGGTCATCAGCTTTGTTAAAGAAATTCAGGCACTGGAATGTACAGTGCCTGCACAGGGAAATACAGAGAAGTAATTGAGTCACTGTCCCTGGAGGTGTTCAAGAACTGTTTAGATGTACTGATGGACATGGTTTAGTGGGGAAATATTAGTGATAACTGAACAGTTGGACTGGATGAACTTGGAGGTCCTTTCCAAACTTGGTGATTCTGTGATTTCTATGATTCTGTTTTATTTATTTAGTCTTCTAAGTTTAGTGTTATTGTTTGTTCTTTGGTAAATTGGAGAAAGTCATATAAAATGCAAAATAACTGATTGACAATATTAATATACTCTGTTACTAACAGCCAAGTAGATTCTTTTGAGATAAATATGTGGTAATAGTGAAATTCATAATTGTTTCAAGACCACCCCAGCATTTTTCTGGACAGAATATGCTGCTCCCTTCTCTATTTCAGAGCCTTCATATAGTAACTATCAAGGTGTATCCAAACCATTTTCAAGTCTACTCCAGTAGTAAAACTACTGTGGCTTTTGAACTGCAGCTGTGGGGATTTTTTCTGTCCTTTCTGTCCTTCTGAGAGGCCACAATTTTACAGAACTTGAAGCCTTACTTCCGCAATTTTTAAGATAATTTGGTACAACTGCTTAGTCAAAACATCTAATCTGGTTTGTTACTACTTGCTACAACTGTTTGTTTTACTGTTCTTGGTATGAGGTAGCTTCAGCTGTGGCTGATATTGGAGGTAACACATTAGCAATATTTGTTGCTACAACCCTTAACTTTCTTTAAGAAGAAAGTTATACAACTTAGCAGTAAAATCATTCAAGGCACCCTTGCACAGAGAAGCAGATTTTGTAATAAACAAACAAACAAATAAAAGTAGGTGTTGTGTCAAGATTAAACATGGCAAATTTCATCAAAGGATCTCATCACTCTGAAATAAAGTTATGCTAACCTCCTGTTTCAAGCTCAGTTACATGAAAGAGAACTAGTTTAAAGAGGTTAAGTGTGGAGGCAGCCTGAGCTGTAGTAACCATGCTTTGGTCAAGTTTGTGATTTCAAGGAATGTGGGCCTGACAAAGCATGGAGCCAGGATCCTGAACTTCTGGAGACGAAACATCCAGCTGTTTAAAGTATTAGATGAGATCAGCTGGGAAACTGTACTTCGGGACATAGAAAAGAACAGAGCTGGCAGCACTTTAAGGAAACCTTTCTGAGAGCACAGGAGTTCTCCACCCCCCTGCATAAGAAATCAAGCAGAGGAGGTGGGAAACCACCACGGCTGAGCAAGGTCCTGCTGGTCAAACTGAGGGAAAAGAAAGAAAAGTATAAGTGGTGAAAAGAGGAATGAATGGCCTGGAAAGAATATAAGCGTGCTGTATGGACATGCAGAGATAGCACAAGGAAAGCCAAGGTGCAGGTGGAATCAAACTTAGCAAGAGATGTTAAGGTTTCTTCCAACTTAATGCATTCTATGATTCTATGATTATATGAATCAAGATAAGTCAAAGTCTCTTTCTAATGCAATAGATAGTACGAAATTGGAACAGCTCCAGCAGACTGATTTGTAGTTCCAGAATAGTCATTGGACAGCTAGTTAAAGCATGTATAGACATTTTCAAGGCTCATATTTATCTAAATTTTACAAAGGAAGAGTTTGTATTCAAACTTCCCAGTTATTCCTCGGATAGAACAAGATAAAAAAGACAAAACTGTCATAGATATTGGTAGACAGGAAAAAGGTTTTCCAAAAACCTGGTCAATTATTCTATTGAATAAATATATTAGAGTCTAAGAGATCCAGTAAAATATCTCACTGCTAATTGCTAAACCTGTACTCTTGTGCACATCTCAGAAACTTCTGTTTTCCTGCTTTCCTTTGCAAACCTCTGTCTGATCATCTACTCCAAATTTTGAAACAGCACCTGAATTGTGGTTTAACCCAGCAGGCAGCTAAGTCCAACACACTCATTCACTCTCTCCTCACAATGGCATGAGGAAGAAGAATCAAAAAAAAAAAAATGTGGGTTGAGATAAAGAAAACTTAATAGGACAGAAAAGGAAATGAAAACAATATTAATAATAATATACATATATATAGAAAATAGGTGATTCACAATGTGATTGTTTACCATCTGCCAACCCATGCCCAAGTGCTCCCTCAGAACTGTCTTGCTCCCAGCACTGTATCCAGATCCCCAAGCTTAATTGTTCAGCACAATGCCATATGTTATGGAATATTCCTTTGGATATCCAGCTTGGGTCAGGTGTCCTGGTCGTGTCATCCCATGTTCTTGTGCATCCTGTTGGCAGGGCATTACACAAAATTGGAAAGTCCTTGACTCTGTGTAAGCACTTCTTAGCAACAGCTAAAATATTGATGCTATTAACAAATGTTTTTTTTTCTAAATCCAAAATATGGCATCATACCAGCCATTAGCAAGAGACCTCAACTGAAAGCAGGAAGTGTGTTTGGTTAAAGATTCGCATGTGACAAATTCAAAAATGTCTCATTAGAAAATGTGTTCTCAGGAAGGAATACTTCAGAGAATTTCAACTCATAATAATAAAATAAGTGGAAATTTCCCTTTCCTGCCATCCCCAAAAGATCTAAAGATTTCTCAGAACTTCAGAACATTCTCCTCCAGGTCTCCTATCCCCAGCACACACTAATGAAAAGACAGTAAATATTCCAACATAAAAGATTTTTAATCATCCAAGGTAGTGGCTCTGTAGTAAAAAACAAGGAATTAGCTGCAACTGATTTTGCATAGGAGGTAGAAGTGCCTTGGGGCAAATCAAAAGACAATCTGCAATTCTGCAAAACCACAAGGATGAGTTTCATTCAGGAAACAAACTAAACATGCTTTTCTCAGTAATTTTATGTGTAACATTCCTTTTTTAATTTTTGAGTTAGAATAAATCAAAATATAGACATTATTATTAAGTCTTGTGAAAGGTCAAACTCACTGTGTCTTTCTTTTCCTTCTTCCTATGTTATATAGCTATGGTATCAAAAAAAAACATCTGCTTTGATAGCAATAATTTTTTTGTATTCTTTCAAATGATCCTTTTTCTATCAAGTATAAACACTGAACACACTGTTTTTCTATTACATGTGAGCTCTGCTGGGAGCTCTGGAGATGTGCTTAGGGATAGCTATAAGTTGGGGAGGGAAGGGAAAGGGGGAAAGAAAAAGATCCTGAAACTTACAAATATTTTACGAGGGTGTTTGTAGCTACTATAGAAAAGGAAAAAAAAAAAAAAAAAACCACCAAAAACACGCTTATATATATTTTATGACACTTAGTCACCATGAGCAATAATGCAAACTGATTTTCAGAAATGAAGACATTTTAAAGGTCTGATTTTGAGTAAGAAATTACAAGATCAAGGAATAAAAATCTGTGATATGTCTCTTCTCATCATATACTCAGGGAGCCTCAGAGGAGAGGGGAATCAACTCTTTGAAAGGGTAGATAATTGCAGGACGAGGGGAAATGGTTTTAAGTTGAGGGAGGGGAGATTTAGGTTGGATGTCAGGGGGAAATTCTTTACAGAGAGAGTGGTGAGGTGCTGGAACAGGCTGCCCAGAGAGGTTGTGGATGCCCCGTCCCTGGAAGTATTTAAGGCCAGATTAGATGGGGCCCTGAGCAGCCTGATCTAGCATTAAATGAGGAGGTTGGTGGCCCTGCATGTGGCAGGGGGGTTGGAGATTCATGATCCTTGAGATCCCTTCCAACCCTGGCCATTCTGTGATTCTGTGATAGACTTAGAACATATCGGGCTGAATGGTTAAGAAAAATTTTGTTTCATTCTTTGTCTCGCTCCGATTTATAGGAGGGAGAGGAGGTTCTTTTAATATCTATATCCCCGGCCTGAGATTAAGAAACAACGGTTCAAATGTTGGTCCGACCAGTTTATTACAGGTGTTAATTAGGGAGATGGTGAAGGGGAGGACGGACGCTATTATGAATTAGGGTAATGGGGAAGGGAAGGAGGGCGATAGAAAAGGTAAGAAAGAAGAAGCAAGGAGTCTTTATAGGAAGCAAGAGGGACATAGTCACCACCATGGATCCAGCGAGGTTCGTAGTTCAGTCATTGATCTTCCATAGCGGTGGGTCATCAGGTGTTATTGTTCTGTTGACAACGATAACCACGACGACGACCATGGTGATGATGGCTCCTTTTCAATACTTTCAAAGTGGTCAAGTCAGCTGTCTTTGGAGTGACAGCTCCAATCCAAAGTGGTTGAGTCAGCTCTCCTTGGAGTGGCAGCTTCTGGCTCTGGGATCTCAGCAGAAACTCCATTGTTCCCACCTTCCGGGCCGTGCCAGCAGATAAGAGGGAGCAGGGATGCCCATCTTTATCCTGTTTTTCACAGGACACGATGGTACCATTCCCCAGTTTTCCCATACCAGGCTGGAGCTATTTAGTCACAGGCCAGATCTTCAGCCAGTAAACACTCCTGAGCACTCTCTTCCGGAGGTAAGCAGCTCTGGAGGAAGGGGCTTTCACACGGTAGCACCCATCACTTGCCTCCTCAACAAATCAATCAGAGTCTTATCACAAGAAATATCTCAGAAAGCAAGCTTTGAGTCAAAAAACAAAGAAAGATTCTCACATTCTTACATTGGAACTGAAGTACTGTTGAGACTTTTCATTGAAGTAACATATGATAAAATGAAATGCATGAAAATATGTTTTGATTTTAAATTAAAACTCCTTTTAAATGTAAAGAAGAAATAAATACAGACAGCAGTGCAATGTACATCAAGTATTATAGCATCCACAGTGAACACGAGACTGTGATCTATTTTATGCAAACCTTTGTGTGAGTTACCTGCTATATGTGTAGGTACATTTTTGTGCATCTCTCATCTTTTTCCATATTCCAGCAATGTGTACCCTGGGCAAATTAAATCTCTCTAAATTGTTCTAGCAGGATTTGCAATCTGAATATGAATACTGTCTAAATTAAAACACACTATAATCATACTGTCAGTAGTTTTAGAGTGGGTACCTCTTTGGTCAAAAGGGATTTTGAGGTCAATGAAAATCAGATCTAGTGCCTTTAAGGATGTAATCACATCTAGCTTGTGTGTTCACAAACCCACACTGAAAAATAAAAAAATAAAAAAAAAAATAAAAAAAAAAAGTATTTACCAAATAGAACAAAAAGATAAATATGCAAGATCTACATATACAAATACTTGTACCTGCAAAAACGTGGGCTCAGAAGCTTACTCAGAGTAAGGTATTATGATTCAGGAACCAGTGTCTGGAGTTAAAATACTTCATTTTACGGAAATATAAAAACTTAGTAGTGGCAAAAACAACAGCAATAACAATCCCATGAGCTGGTAGGAAAGGTGCAAATGACAAAAATTATCAATTTAAGAATCCATGATACACCTTTATCTTAATATGGTAAAAATCTGTTTATGCCATGCCAGGAACTATGTGGTATAGTTAGTAAAGATGCAGACAGAAAGAATGACAAAGAACACAGAAGTTATTTTGTTTGTGGAATAAACTGAAAATGTTTAACCTGAAAAAGAGACAACTCAAAGGGAACATCACAACATCTGTAACTGTGGGTGGCAAGGGAGTAATTATTCACAATACAAGACAGAAGGGGCATGAAATGAGATTACTGTTTGAAAGGAAGAATAAATATCCTAGTCTTATATTATTCTCTGTACAACTTCTTTGACCAACTGTGGAGGGTGATATTGCATCAAACCAATATTTGGTTTCTCTCAGTAGAGTTGTTCTTGTGGTGATTTTTCCAAACAACTATTCCATGTAAGTTTTTTGTAATAAATGTCTGTTACAGAAATCTATCTCATCTTGAACCATACCAATAGCATTTCAAAAGTATGTTAAATGAAAAACAGCACAGGACATCTTCAGATAATGTCTTTTTGCATGCTTGCCATACTGTTCTAATGAAAAGACAGCTTACTATGTTTTTTTAACATGAGAAAAATAGATATTCAATGGTTTCTAAAGTAGTTGAATTTCGATAATGGTATTTTCAAGCACAACACCAAAATTTAAGTTTTACAGCAAAATTGGGTACTACAACAAGATTTTCAAACACGTGCACTCACTCCTATAAACCAAGTCTTCTAAAAATTCCTTTGTACATTAACTCTAATCACTATGTTTTAAGAATCATGATATAAGACAATTTAAAAACATACACGCATCTCTTAGAACCTAAAGCTAAATGCCTTTAATTTTTAATCATTTTGCCTTCTGTTTCTTGTTGTGGAGTATTGGGTTCCCCAGTTCAAGAAAAATGAGGGATTTCTAAGGAACGTCCAGCAGAGGGCTATGGAGATCACGAAGGACCTGGAGAATCTCTCTTATGAGAAAATGCTAAGAGACCTGAGTTCATCATGGAGAAAAGAAGGCTGAGAGGGGATCTTATCAAAACATGAATATCTAAAGGATGGTTGTCAGTAGGATGGGGTTAGGTTCTTTTGGTGGTGCCCTGTGACAGGACAAGGGGAAGCAGGCATAAAATGGAGACAGGAAATTCCGTCTGAATATGAGAAAGAGCTATTTTACTTGGAAGTTCACAGCACTGGAACAAGCTGCCCAGACAGGTTGTAATGCTTCCTTCTCTGGAGATATTCAAATCCCACCAGAGGGTCACTTCCAATCCCTACGATTCTGTGATTTTGGGAAGCATCTATGTTGTTTGTATTCTGTGCTCAGAACAGTGACAAGTTATGATATCGAGCAGATTGAGCCCTTCCATGGACTTAGATGATGTCTGTGCTTTCTGTATTATCAGGCATTTAACTTTAGAGTCCTGATGAACTTAGTCTTCCACTGTTCTTCATTACCATAGAGATTTCTAGATCTTTGATGCTTTGATTTGTAGTGAATTGCTAATAATATACAATTTTACAGTCTTACTTGGTATAAGATTTTCTGCACATTGAATTTGGTAAAAGTAAGGTAAAATTAATGACATCAACTAAAACACATTCAATGAAATTATTTTTTTTTCTCTGACATTCAGCATAGTAGTTTCAGTTTGATTTTTTACTTCTTGTGGTAGCAAACATTGGAAATCCTCATAAATAATTACTTCAAAATAATCAGAGTCAACAGAGCATTTACAAGTGATTAAGGTGAATTAAATTTCCTTGTATGCTGCAGTCCTAAACAAATTTCATATCCACCTGAGTTTGTTTCACAGCAAATCAATAATACTAAAGACCTTATTTGAACAGACAACAAGTATTTTCCTATTCCTGATTAGTGAGCATATGAAACTATCCACTTCATTTAATGAAAATTTTTTCATAAACATTGATGCATGGAAATAGTTTCTTTTCTGTTGGTGACTTTGCTATCTTGCATCTGCCATCAAATAAAGTTCTTGAATTTCAAGAGGCATTGTACAGCATCTGAGAAAGGTGATGTGAGTCCATTTATGGCTTTCAGTTGTCCTTAAGGCAAATCTTCAATGATTCAATATAAACTAAGACACTACCAATCTGTTTTTAGCAGTGGAAGCAGGGATGTATTGCCTGGAAAAAATACAGGGATGCTGTCCGTATGTGTAGAGATGGGATCAGAAAAGGCAAGACAGAGTTAGAATTGAACTTAGGAATGGTTGTGTAAATTAATAAGTAGGGATTCAGCATGTACATGGGTCAAAAGAGAAAGGCCATGGAGAATGTACCCTCTCTGATAAATGAGAAGGGAGAAATGGCAACAACAGATTTGAAGAAGACTGAGGTACTCAATTAATACTTTTCTTCAGTCTTCATGGGCAGTCAGGCTTTTCACACCTCTCAAGTCTCTGAACTTCTAGACAGGTGTTGGGAGAGAAAAATCCCTCTGACTGCAAAGAAAGTGCAAGTTTGAGCACATCTGATGAAATTGAATGTTATAAAGCTGTGGGACATTATGATATGCATCTGAGTATTATGAAGGAACTCGCTGATGTAGTTGCCAAGTCACTCTCCATCATATTCAAAAAGTCATGGCTGTCAGGTGAAGTCTTTTGTGACTGGGAACAGCACTCGCTTTTTTAAGAAAGGGAGACTCAGAGTTGTACAGGACAGTAAGCCTAACATCTATGCCTTGGAAGATCGTAGATTGTAGAACAGATCCTTCTGGAAAACATATTAGGGCATGTGTGAGACATGGCTTCACCACAGAAAGATCAATCTGATGGCCTTTTAGGATGGAGTGATACAGTCAGTGGGCAAAAGAAGAGCAACTGATGTTATCGACCTGGGCTTCTTCAAGACCTTTAATATGGTCCAGTATCACATTCTTATCTCTAAATTTCATAGAATCATAGAATCATAGAATCACAAGGTTGGAAACGACCTATAAGATCATCTAGTCCAACCGTCTTCACACTACCACTGCTACCACAAGCTATTAAACCATATCTCGCAGCTCCTCCTCCAGATGCCTCTTGAACACTGCCAGAGATGGCGACTCCACCACCTCCCCTGGCAGGCCATTCCAGTGTGAGAGAAAAAGGTAAACTACATAGACTATTTGAGAGATATGGGTTCAAAGAATGGATTATTCAGTGGATAAAGAACTAGTTAGATGGTTGCAGTCAGAGGATTGTGGTCAATGGATCTGTGTTCACATGGAGACCAGTAACAAGTTACACACCCCAGGTGTCTATCTTGGGACCTCTGCTCTTCAACATCTTTATCAATGACATAGTGGGATTGAAGGCAGTGTCAACAAGTTTGCTGACAACAGTGAGCTGAGAGGTGCAGTTGAAATGACTGAAGAAAGGGGTGCCATCCAAAGGGACCTGTATAAGCTTGAAAAGTAGGCCCATGAGAACCTACGGAGGACTCAACAAGGCCAAGTGCAAGGTAATACACTAGTATCATGCAAGCCCAGGTATGTGTACAGACTGGAGAAAGAACTTGAGAGAAGCCCTTCTGCTGAGAACGACTTGGAGGTTGTTGTAGACCAAAACCTTGACAGCATATGCTCGCAGCCCAGAAGGCCAACAGTATTCTGGACTGCATCAAAAGAATTGTAGCCAGAAGGGCAAGGGAGTTGATTATCCCTCTCTCTTCCTTTGTGAGGGAAGTATCTGGAGTACCACATCCAGGTCTGGGTTCCCCAGCACAAGAAGGATGTGGAGATTTTGGAGTGGGTCCAGAGAAAAACCACAAAGATAGAGAGAGCACCTCACCTATGAAAACAAGATGAGGGAACTTGGCTTGTTCATCCTGAAGTAGAGAAGAGTCCAGGGAGTCCTTATAAGTGGTCTTACAATATTTAAAGTGTATATACAGGAGCAAAATAAACTTTTCAGATGAGTTAAGATATTGATAAGACATGGGGAAATAGTTTCAAATGAAAAGAGGGAACATTTAGATTTGATGACATGGGAAATTTTTCAGTGAGAGTGTGGTGATGTGCTAGCATAGATTGCTCAAGATAAGCTGCACATGCCCCATCTCTGGAAGCGTTCACTGTGAGATTGGATGGGGCCTTGGGCAACATGATCTAGTGTCTGACTTAGCAGTTGGCAAGTCCGCCAAGGCTGGGGTTTTACGCTAGATTATCTTTGAGATTTCTTCCAATGCAAGACATTCTATCATTTTATGATTCATTCTATGATTTTATGATTTTTTTTGTGCGTGTTTTGACTTTTGATTAGAAAAGAAATTCCAATATTTTTAACATTGAAGTAATATAAAATCTACAAAATAATCAATTTCAATATTTAGTCAACAGCCTTTTCAGATTTTTTTTTTTTAATTTCATGGTTATTTACCTGTTTCTGTCCACATTTGAAAATTTATAGTGAAAAACTATTAATCTTTCAGTTTAGTTTTTTTTTTTAAAGCATATATTGTTTTTAAAATATATAATGTTTATACAAAACATGGACAAATAAAAAAGCTTTGTATAATCAGAATGAAATTTCACTGGGGTGGATGCACTGAAAGAATGAGTAGAATAAAAAAACAAACAAAAAAAAATATATTTTTAATAACAAGCTAAGTTTGTTGTAAAGTATTTGATTATGAAAAATTATGTGCTGTTTTTGTCTTTTATATTCTAAGTCTTTCTTGTCACAGGGTAAATATGGTAAAAATTGGACAGCTAGACTAACTGAAGATGACAACAAGGGAAAGGACAAAGAAAAAGTCTGTTGTAATTTAATTTTAAGAGGTACTATAATTTATTTTCAGTTGGCATTCAATTTTCAACACACTCATTTTAAAATGTATTACTGTTTAGTTTTGAATCTTATGGTAATTTGGAAATTGACTTTGCTTTTCTCAGAGTTACAGATATGAGGCGTATTAATGAACATGAGCTTCAGATGACAAATGATGCTTGAAGTTCTCATGTCTTTTAATTCATTTTAGATGAGAACATGGATGTTTTCTGAAATATATAGATGGCATTTGCCAGACAAAATGGTCATCTGATTTCAACATACAATGTGATGCTTCAGTGAAGTTTGAACTTTAGACTGATTTAAAATTCATTGGTAATAGTGCTATAAAGGCTGTTTTCCCTGGCTCAGAATGCAATAAGCTGCAGGATAGTGTCTTCTTTTCATCCACTCTGAAGCTTCATTTATGGCTTCATTTTTGTTGTTGTTGTTGTTGTTGTTTTTTTGTTGTTGTTGTTTTTAATGAATAAATGCTAGGCTAACCTATGAATTTCAGCCATGCTTCATTTTGCTTACATTGTCAGAAACAGGTGCTGATGCATAAGGATTTTTATTGAGGGAAGGAAAGTCAGTGGCATAAACTGAACTGCATTTGTTTAGAACACAATATATTTACACCAAGTTATTAAAAAAACTAACACATGCAGACTAAAATGAATTCTGGGGAAGAGAAATTCATTTTACGATGTATTTGCAAACCCAGAATAATGCTGAAATCAATTAACATGAAATGATTGAAAACAAAACGCAGAAAAAAATATTTTTCATATTCAGTTTTTCTTCTTACACAGTAGGAAAAGATTAAAATTAAAAGTATATCTAAATTCCCAACATTTCCAGAATTCATAATCAAAGTACCTTAATTGATACCTCCAACTCTCTCTCTTTTTTTTTTTCCCAAGAAGTACAAAAGGAAAGTTCTAAACATATCCACTAGGCAAAAGGAGCTGATTATATATTAACATTTAAAATGCTTTTTTTGTATTGTTTTTCATCAGTTGTCAATAAATATAGCTAGCCCATCTTTTCACTCTGGATATACAAATGAACTTTTTAATAGTCATACTATATGATGCTCCGCAACTGTTCTCTGTTTAAATCTTCACATGAATTCTGTCCTTGCGCATTAATTACAATAAGTATAGTAATCCCTCTTGGGTTTTAAGTGAGTCTTAAGCCATCTGTGAAAATGCAACTTCAAATGTATGCCTTGGGGAGTAGTACATCAATCTTGCTCTTACTGAAGATCAGGTTGACAAGCCTATAGACTGAGGCCAAAGCCCATCTAAGGCTGCATATGTCTACCTCCAGTACAAAGCCAAGATCTTTAGGGCCTGAAACAGGGTTGGAGACAAGCAGAGAGTTATAGAATCATAGAACTGTAGGGTTGTAGAATCAAAGAATGGTTCTCCAGGCTAAACACTGTCATTGATGAAGATGTTAAAGATTATAGGTCCCAAGATGGGACCCTGGGGAATACCACTTGTTACTGAGCTCCATGTGGACATAGCACCATCCTCTGACTGCAACCTTCCAACCAATACCTTATCCATTAAATAATCCATCCTCTGTACCCATATCTTTCAAATTTAGAGATGAGAATATGGTGCAGGACCACAGCAAAGGCTTTGCAGAAGTCCAGGTAGACAACATCAATTGTTCTTCCTTTGGCCATGAATGCAACAATTCATCATAGAAAGCCACCAGGTTGGTCAGGCACAATCTGCCTTTCGTAAATTCACTCTGGCTGACTTGGATCTCCTTATCTCACATGTACAGTAACATACCTTCCAGAAGGATGTACAAATGTACAGAAACTGCATATCTGGCTATAAAATTTAATATCATGAGAATAATATTGGTAATTATAGAAAAGTAAGAAATGCAGTTAAGTTTTTTAAGTTCTTAATTTGAGATAGTCACATAGATTTATAGATTCCTGAAGTTGTAAAAGGTATGTTTTCTCTAATTTTCCGTAATTCTAGTTGTCTATATCTAATTTTATTTTCCACTTGCATAGTTCATAGCCCAGAATAACTCTCACTACTGCATCATGTCCGTAAACTGTAGTCTGGAAAGTATGCAAAGAATACCAATAAGCTTTTTTGCTTATTGATAATTTTAGTGAATATCATTCTTTGTATGTTCTTCAGCTACTGTTTTCATTTCTATTTCCACATAATACATATATTCTTATACTACTATTCTTATCCTAAGACGAGCAGGTGTTCTTTCATTAGTGTAATCCTGGAACAGCTATCATTTCAGATTACTTTGGTACTTTAACTTAGAATATCTTTATTTACAGTCTTCCTTTTTACACTGTGGGCTCCATTTTAAAATGCAACCTCTAATTTTACACTGGCAATGAATTCAATTACAGGTGCAAGTAATTGGAGCATTTAGATGCCTAAATACCTGATTGCAGGCACAATATATGCCTGCATATCACAAGTATATATGTTTTCTCTTCATAGAATCATAGAATCGTAGAACCACAAGGTTGGAAATGACCTGCAAGATCATCTAGTCCAACCACCTTCCCATTCCTATTAGTATCACAAGCACTAAACCATATCTCGTAGCTCCTCCTCCAGGCGCCTCTTGAACACTGCCAGGGAAGGCGGCTCCACCGCCTCCCTGGGCAGGCCATTCCAGTGCCTGACCACCCTCCGAGAGAAAAAGTTTCTCCTAATGTCCAACCTAAGCCTCCTCTGGTACAACTTCTGTCTATTTCCTCAGGTCTTACTATTTGCCTGAGAGAAGAGGCCAGACCCTTTTTCATCACAACTTTCCTTCAGGAAGTTGTAAAGTCCATCACAAAATACATTACAGACACTTAGTAATGGACACAGAGATTTTAATAACTTAAAAATATGATTGTAGTACTTTCTTCACTATGAACTCAAGTTACAAAAACTACAAATCCAGTCAAGCAAATTATCTACAGATAAAAATCCTTCTGTTCTTTATGGGAATATTACTAGAAAAAGAAAAATGGACTACAGAGGTTTTTAATAACATTTAGTTGGAGTAAATTATGCGTGCATTAGGAAATACATTTTTTATTTTTGTTTTTCTTCTACCTTTCTTCCAGAGAGTAGTTACTGAACTTGAACAGGAGTTTAAATTGTATCCTGTTGCTTCAGATGCTTTTCTGAACAGAGATGATCAATAATGCTAAATTATGTGAATGATTGTTACTGTGTACAAATATCTACTAAGAAATATGCTGAGACTGACATATTTCCCTCATCACTTCAAATGAATTATCTGAACTCAGATTTCCTGAAGGAAAAGACTTTAAGTGCACCACCACAGTAGATAGTTACTATACGTTATTAACAATAGAAAATGGTCATCATAGTTTTTTTCTGTGTGGAGAGTGAGCATTATGAAAGGACTGTTTTGGTGCCTTTTGATAGAAAAATATTAGTGGGGAGATGAGTCCCTAAGTCAATATTTACAGGCAGGAAAAAGGTGGTTGTCCAATTACTGACTAGCTGTAATATCTCTGATCTTATAGTGCATGCCCCGAGGAAGAGTTACAGGATTGCCAGAATAGAATATTATAATTTTTGGCTTCCATATCTTATTTTAGCAACAAAAAGTGGAATTCTGCTCCTCTCCCAGTGCATTACCACATATACTCTATTTCTGAGATGGTTACTTCAGCTCAAGTATCCTAGGAATTCTCCTTCCTGGTGACTAAAGTAGGACATCAAATGCTTCAGCTAAATTTTAGTCCGAGATTTATGCCTTTATCAAGCTTTTGGGAAGAGAGAATTTGAACTCTGAATCTTACCCCACCTAAGTAACTTTTCTAATAGAAATGATATGCATAAAAAAAAACATTAAGAATATTTTTTTTCATTTTAAGAGTAATAGAAAGTTACTATAGGGCCAGACTTTTTTTTTTTTTTTTTTTTTTTCATTTTGTTTTGTTTTGTTAGTTGGTTTTAAACACAATAAATATTGCTTCAATGATGAAAAAGTATCTTGCAAGAACTCCAATAAAAACAATCTTTATGTCTCTTTCAAACTTCTGATCTTCAATAACACAGGTTTTCATTCACAATCCTTTAAGTGAGCTTTAAGTAATGAAGATGCAGAGAAATATTATCCCAGTTATTAAACTTATTAAATTAATCTCATTAATTTTTTATTTTAATTATTGCAGAAGGGCTTGACTACTGCCTAGAACAGTCTGATGTCCAAGCAAAACTTCTTTTTGTAACCTAAGAAGCTCATACTGAAGATAACAAAACATAAAAAGCAACATAGAACAAAAAATAAAAGTCCAGTGGAATACTATCCTGCTTGAAATGAAATCTTTCTTTTTTATGTAAAAATCCCAGCATAACTTTATAGGTAATTAGGGCTGATGTAGACAATACATCACTGCATTTGCAAGATGAGCCCAATATGGACTGGTAATAAGAGCTCAAATAAGTGTTAATTCTTGGCTTAATCTCATAGTATAATGTCTCGGACTTCATGAAGATATTTGCATATTTAATTTTAAGAGCATTAATTCTCTTTTGAAGTGGTGTTTTTTTTTTTTTTTAATTTGCTTGGGTTATTTATTATTATTATTATTATTATTATTATTATTATTATTATTATTATTATTATTATTATTGAATAGTAATCTATATCTGCTAAGAGGTAGGCAGTATTTCCTATACACTTTTAAGCATAACAGCAGCTCTTAAAGTCTGTCACATAGGTGGACAAGTATTACTGGGGAGGTCAGCACAACATTATTTCATCTCTTCAACACATATTGCTACAGAAGCATTTCTGTGGATCGAATAGATAATTTTGTCTTGGACTTTTTCTGTTCCAGCATCTAAACTTCTCCAGTTTTATCTTGTTAGTTTCCAGCACTGTCAATCAAATTATAAATGTAAGGTCTTATGTAACTCTACATACTCTGTATGTCTTATGTAACTCTAGTTGTTTAAAAATCAGGAGTAAACCTTAAGCTGGTCATTGTGTTCCAGCTATCATTACAGAAAAAGGCAGGCTCTCTGCCAATGATTCTTTCAATCTTCCTTACAGAAAAGAGAGATTTCCTTACTGACATTACCTCTATTTCTCTATTAACAGGTGAGGGAACCTGGATTTCAAGTGCAGATCAAATAAGCAATTTTAGGCTATTTTCATGCAAGAAACAAAGGCTTAAATAGCTTCTTTGACACATCTAAAGAGTTTTCCTTGTGATATAGCAAATCCACTCTGATTCTCAGTTGAGAAAACAATTCATTAGTATCCATGTTCAGAATGACCTTTTATCTTAATCTTTTCTTCTTTCTAATTGTGGTTAACAAACAGATAGCTTCTTTTTTTAAGTGCTTCTCTGCAGTTGCTTTTGGTTGTGCTGTTTCAAGTGAATACAATTAAAACACTGCTCATTTTTCTTTCAGAAACAATTAACAAAGATGAACTTCAGATAAAATGAATAAAATCATACCTCACAAAAAATATAACAGTTGGGTCTGATGGCTTTCTGTGTCTTCAAGATGACAAGCAACTGGAACAGAAATCTTAAAAAAACTGAGTTCTGATTTATTCACAAACCTATGCTGAATGTAAGTGGTAAAGCATTTCAAAATCCAAGTGCAAACTAATTCTATTACAAATATTAGTTGAAGTCTAAAAATGTCAAAGAAAAAGTCAGAAGGAAATGCAAACATCTTCATTTTTAATATTTGATTCCATACTACTGAACTTGCTAGTTAACACATTCTGAATTATTGGTCTGTAATGCAACATAGGAGAATAAAATTGGACAAAAATTAAAAACTCTTGGTTGCAAGGAAATCCCAGCTTTCCAAATGTATCTTTGCTTCTTTTTCAAACTTTATGCATAAAAATGTCAAAGTTAATGTTTAATTTTGGATAATTTTGTGGACAAGTAATATTCATTATTCAGCTATTGAAGGTGTTCACTTAAGTAGGTAATCAGAATAATTAAATGGCATTCCCAGATGTCCCTGTACTAGATTACGTTTAACAGTATTCACATAGGTCATATTATCTGCATGAATTTCAACGACTACATCTCTTTAAGTATCTTTTTTAATCAAAAAGAGATATCGTTTTTTTTTTCAAATTGCAATGCCTGTGAAAACTTATAGCTACCAGGTGATGGATATTCACTTAGCTGCAGATATGGCCTAGAAATGAATGTAGCAGGCAGATTCTTTTATATGAAATTCACTGTGCATGAAAGGTGGCAGCCTCCTGATGGTGCAGTTACGGTGCCTTCTTGAATGATGATTTTCTGTTCTGCATGTAGATTTTAATCCAAACCAACTTGAAAGAAGAGATTATCAGGAAAATACAACTTGAAAAAGACAAAAATACGTGTGGTCATAGCAATGCCAGCAGTATGGACACTTACAGGACCTGGCTAAGAGTCCTAGTTTATTCTATATAAGAAGAGAGAAATAAAGCGGCTTGAAAATATAATAAAAGCAAGAACTGAAAACAAATTTCCCAAATCTGAGCCCTACATGGTCACAAAAATAGTCTTTTTTGCAATGCCTTAAAACCTACATTTTCACCTAAAATATTGCTGTTGATTCCATTTGTTTTAAAGGACTTCTGTAGCATGCATAGGATCTAAATTTCAAGATGCAGCCTGTATATCCATGCCCTGGTTTTTCAGTATTCCACATCATGGTATAATGTGGCAGGCTTTTGTGTACTGGAACACAGCACCATGGAGCAGCACTTCCTAGGTCCTGTGATTCTGGCAGTCCCAGCTACTCTTGCATGAGTTCCAGCTCTCCATGAGAAAGATACACTGAAAAGGGACAGACTACAGTTTCCAGGAGTCTTCAGTACTCCCTATCAACTTTGCAAGATTAAGCAGAATTTTTCAAATGATTACAAGTTTTTAAACAACTCACTCTTACATGTTTGTGTTAATTTGCATTTTTTACAGTTGGTAATAGTATTAATATTATCAGGTGGTTTTGACTTCAGAGTGTGCAACATATCTGAGTGTAATGGTTACCAGCATTATAGGGATTCCAATTTGTCATATTTGATTGTCTCCTGGGATTAAAATCAAGGCAATTTCCCTACCAACCTGACAAAAATAGCATGTTGGCCTTGAACACTTGATTCTCAGTATTCAGCATATGAAGAAAACTTATTGTCAGTCAAAGAAATCAATGGAAAAACCTTGCTAAGTACATGAAAAATGGTACTAGAATTGACTGATATTATATTTCAAAGGCGAAATCTATATACAAATATATCTCTGATGAGTATATTTTGTTTTCAGAAAATCTGATATTTAGTCTCAGGTAGTGAACAAATTTACTTTAGTTTTAGGAGTTTAAAAAAAAAAAAAGTGATGCAATTAATATTACTAATATACAGAATAGAAGTCCTAAGGCAAAAACTAAATGAGTATATTTAAAGAAAGAGAAGCAAGAAATAATATCCTTGCCATAATCTCCTGACAGGAAGGGAAAACAATGAAAAAGAAAATTCAAGAAAACAAAACATTTCCCTAATAAAATCGATAACTCTCTAAAAGCTACCTCAGAAGTCTAGAAGTCTAGGAATAAACTGAGGAAGAATTATCCTTTAAGAAACTGAATGATCATATCCACATCAATACTCACAAGCACAAACTAAAGTAATACGCTACATAAGAGTTTTGAATGTCCATCTCATAGCTGCCTGTGATAAAGATCATATTTTACAATTCAATGGTGTTTTCCAAATTGCTTCATGTTTTAGAGGAATGTCATATCAACGCACCAGGTGGCTTCCAGGTTACACACTTTCAGCCACTTATGACTGAAAACTGGCAAGATGAAAAAAAAAAAACAAAAGACCAAACACCATTAACATTGATTTTTCTAGTACTAAAATATACTGGTCTTATTAACAAGGTAACTGTATTTGAAAAGATTAATTATAAAAACTCTTCATAGAAATGATTTTTAAAAGCATATGAATAAATTCATGCAATAGAAAACTGTTGCTCCTGTGTGATCTACCTTCTGAAAAGTAGAAAAGTAGACATGAACTGGGATATATAAAGAGTGCATATGGTCAATAAGTTAACTTCTGGTAGTGCAGTATTGACAGAATACCTTTGGAAACCATAGGCACCAGGCTAACTGAAGATAAGCAACAAAAAATGAAATGAAATTTCTTGCAAATAGTAGTGTTTGTGACTGCAAAATGAAGTGCAAACTTCTACAATAGTCACTGCCAATTGCATCACTTGATCTCTGCTTACTCCTGCTTATTCCATGGACATGCCTCATTTAATCCCTGAAGAACTAAAAAAATACCTGAAGATTCAAGAATAGATTTTCAAAAAATCAAAATTTTAAGTTGATGAGTGATAACCATTCTCTTTTTCCATGTTCTCCTTTATAGTTAACACAACCTTTAACCTATTTCCTCATTCTCATTTTATCTTGAGGCTGGAGCACTGCAAAGAATTCTTTTTAGGAAAGGACATGCCTGCAACTTAATTTTCTTTTTTTTCTTTTCTTTTTTTTTTTTTTGGTTTCTGTTATTTTGTTATTTTGTGTGTGTTTGAGCTTGCAGATGGTTAAATGTTTTCTCTCCTTTATTTTTTTCTTTCCTCTACCGGATTCATTATTCTGCATTAAGCTGCACTGAACTACATTTGTCATCTATTAGTCCTGTTACTGTCCACATTGTTCCTCATTATTTACTGTTCCTCCTAATTTAGAATCGCATGGAAATCTTGCTTTCAAAAGCGTTATCCAATTTATATGAATAAAAATAGTAGAGGACAAAGCACTAGTGCTTGCAATACCAGCATCTCACTAATAACTTCTGATTTAGCAAAGAACAGCTTCTACTTCTCCTTTTGTCCTCTTGCAGAAATTCACATTACTGAGTTTTTGTGCTGTATTTCTAGCATGTTTTAGAGGTTAGCCTTTGAAAAATGACTTACACAATTGTGTCCTAAACCAGATTCTGTTTTTCTCTTTTTATGTGCCTGGAGAACTATATCCTTTCACTGCTACAGGAAAAGCAGAATTTTCAGAATCTTGGTTAACCACAATGTACGCATTGAAATAAAGAGGAAAGGAATTCCAGAAATTTAGAGAACAGAAAAATCATTATTCCTTTGGCACTATACGGTTCATTCATAACATCAAATATTGTCCTTGTTTGACGAAACGGTCAGCATTTTCTGATGGTTATTCTTACTAGCTTTACCTGTACTAACAGTATGAAATGACCATTTTTGTTCATGGGAATCCTACAAGCTGTGCCTGTGTTAGATGAATAGTGTAACAATTTTTGAGCTGTTTATTTACCTATTTTATTATATTATGTGGACCTGTAAATCTCCCATGTAACAAATTTCCCAAGCCAAAATTACACTGACTTGTGTCACAGGGTTTGAATCCCAGTGTGCTTTGATCCTCATTTCCTTTAGCACAATGCTTTTTTAATTTACTTGTTCACCAAAATTTTAATTCCCTTTTGTATTTTTTAGATGAGATAGAGGTTTATATGATAACCTTTAAGATGTGAGAGTTTTTTAGCCAGCTTTAGCTCTTACCTTCCTTGTGAAATAGGACTAGGCTCTGGTTCAGAGTATGCTAAAGAATCTTGATATAAGCAATGAAATTAAATTTTAAATATGAACATAGTAAAATATTATGTATTGTCTGACAAATATTATAGATTTTAAAGCTAACCTGTTGTTTGTTGGTGGTTTTTATTGGACTTCTAGCTTGAGGTGAACAACGAATTCATATTAATAAACAAGAATAAAAGCTGCTTTTCTTTCTAGGAATTTTTAATTTTCACATTCTTTATGCTAAATCTTAAAAGGTTAAAAATATCTTTGTCTGCTAAACCAGTGGCATCCCAAAGGAATTCTGTATATTCTTTCTTTACTCATATGAAACATATTGTTAATATTTGTTTTCTTTTGGTTTTTTTTTTGTTTGTTTGCTTGTTTTGTTTTTTGTTTGTTTGTTTGTTGTGTTTTTATTTTTCCTTCAGTTATTACCTACTGCAGACAATGCAGGTTTTTTCTCTCCCCCCCCCCTTGGCATTTGTTTTATAAAGAAACAACATAGAGAACATGTGTAGCGCATGCCATTTATTGTGAAGTTGTTACATAATGCACCCTTACAAATACATATGTGACACTTGGTTGACAGGAAAGTGAACAGGAATAACTAAGTCAGTCAAAAAAGACAAAAGAGGTTTCTGATAAATGAAAACTATGTGTGTGAACTGGGCAACAATTTCTGTAGTCAAAAAAGATAAATGTTTATGTCATAACAGTGATTTAAACACCAAAACCAAGTAAATGACCAACCAATATGGCTTTCAAGAGAAGTCGGATTGTAGAAATCTGACTAGGAACAATTTTCTCCTTAATGTCTTTTAAGTTATTTGAAATCCATAGTCTTTAAAACCATTTAGTTAGAATTCAAGTTATATTAGAAAATGTCAGGAAAAAAAAAAAAAAAGAAAGAAAGAAAAAAGAAAGTAGTTTTCAAAGCTAGGCCTTGATCTTTGTTTTTAGTGAATATGTTTACTAACCAGCAAACTGAGATCTTTGTTCTCCTTAACTTTTATTTACAAGCAATGCTGTAAGTGGGAAATGTAAACAAACAAGATTTATTACACAAGCATTTAAACAGAACTAACAAACTAACGGAAAAGAAGCAAAGCAGAATGTCAGATAAACAAGAAAAATATATTTGCAATCTAACAGTGAATTGGCAATTATGGATATGATAGATAGGTCACTGTTACATTCGTATTTTTCCCCTGAAAAGCTGAAAGACATACTAATCCAAGCTAAAGACAAAACTCTCCCTTGGTGATGGTTAATCATAGAAAATTTCCAAAAACATAACTCCCATATCTCCCAATACAATTCCCAAATTATGAGGAAAATCTCTATTAAAAGGATGAATCTTTCTGCTACTGTGACAGCCCCTAGTGAACTTTGCCTTTGAAAACAAATAACAGAATGTAAAGGAGACCTGACTGCAGTTACAAGTAACAGAAAGAGGAAAAAGAACAAAGGCAAGAAGTGACTCTGTTTTTCAGCTCTAGATAGCAGCAAAAGTGAAACCCAGGAGTGCTTTTATACAGCCTTTGCCTCTGAAAAATTAGTAAGCATGCTAGCGGTTTCTCTGTTGGCTCAGGTTCCCTGCTGTGAAATGGGAATACAAGCAGCTCTCTAGGAATGGTGTAAAAATGATATCTTTCTTTCCCCTGCTTTTAGGACAGTAAGTATTGTCTTGATGCGGAGGTCAAATCTCTCCTTATCTGAAATTCCTGGAATCATGAAGAACATAGGTTTAAAAGATGGTTAATATATTCGCTGCCATGCCTTATAGAAGTTTGTTCACCTTAAATTATATACTTTTGTCAGTATCTCAAATGCTTGATTGTCAGACAGTTCCAATATTAAAACTATTTATTCTCTTCTCTCCTTACTTTACTTTCTGACAGCCACATTCTTATTACATGAAAAGATGAAGTAGGAAGGGATTTTTCCGGTGTTGTGGCTAGACAGGTACAAAGAAATTATCAGGCTTCAGCTTGACAGTGTCCTTATCAGATGTAACAGTACACTCCATTTTTTGCTGTTGGACCAACAAAGTAAATCTTTTTTCTTTTTTAGGGTTCATATCTCTGCTACTTGAGACTCGCTAGAGCTTTTCAAAGTGCAGATATATATCTGAAGCTGGTGACTGGATTCTCCCAAAAAGTTACTTTCCAGAGTTTGAAGGGGTGAGCTATAGAGAAACTATGCAGCCTGCAAGAATTTTGACCTCTCAGCCCCCAGATATTTGATTCCCTATTGCATACAGAAATTAGAATCAAACACATATTACTTATGAATGATATAATGAAATGAACAACCTTTCATTTCTATGGGCAAATAATACTCTCTCCCATTCCCAATCTAAATCAATCTACAGAGTTACTAATAAAACTAAGTCATGACTCACAAAGTTAAGTTCTTTTGCATTAATCTTAGAGTCATTGGAGTCTCACATCATTAAAACTAATGTCAGTGGTATAGTCTGCAGTAATGATTAAATTTACGGCAAGAAACATTACTTTATAACCATAATAAAGAGAAAAATATGTAGATACTGCTTACATTGAACTGCTGAGGTAAATAATGGTTTACTGAGATACCTTCCTTGCTATAGGAAATCCATTCTCTGAATATTCACTGATTTTTTGTTTTTTGTTTGTTTGTTAGTTTTTAAATAGTAACGTTAGATCATAAAATAACACTGACTTTCTTATACAGTGGGGGGGGAGTGGGGGAGATGCAATGAATAGAGTCAAATAATTCTGCAGAAGGCCAAATTATATTTAAAACATCTTTCTGTGTAGACGTTCAGTGTTTTTATTCATTTTATTACCACTGCTTGCAGCAGATAATAAATATTGTATATATTCATTTAACAGCATACAGCATATTTAATGATGTACCACCCGACTGACCTGAATAAAATGGAGCTAAATTACAGCAAGTGTGAAATCTGTCCCAGTTATATCACCAAAGTGTAGGTAACAAAGTATTGTCCATGCATTTACTAGCTCAGGGAATATACCATCGTAAGAAAGGTAAAAAAAAAACATCCAAAAAACATACTCATCCCACTATCTGAAGTCACTGTAGAGAAGGCTGCCAAAAAATCTTTCAGAAATATTCAAATCAGGGTATGCATAATTATTCTTTCAGTACAATAATTAGAATGCTTTTTTAATTAATAAGTGGGAAAGAAATCTTTCATTTTTGCGTAAAAATTAGTAAAGCCAATCCTGCAAGTATACTTCAATTCTGCAAGTACATTATACCTCACTTTGTGTTCACATTGGCTGACTAGTAGTTACTGCTCTAAAAGGGGACTCCAGTTCTCCCTTTGGTCCTAAAAACTCGCTGAAGAGGTAAGAAGGAATAGTAAGAGGAAGCAGCTTTGATTTTGTATTAATTGCAATGTCTCAGCACGCAGCATGCTGCAGCTGGACTGTTAACTCTATAAAAGTGAGTTTATATGTCTTAAACTGTTACTGTCTCAGAAATCCAAGGCTGGACTTCATCTCTTCAGGCTCTTTCATTAACATTTTTATTTTCATTCCAGTGAAATATTTACCAAACTAGACTATTTGTTTAAACCAAAATTGCTCATCTTAATTTGTGAGGCTTAGCCATGACTTCTCAGATGACTAACACAGCAAATATGCAACAAGGCAGTCTGCAGAGGGTGAAAACAAGGGCAGGTAAATAGAGAAGAATTCCAGGAGATCGTCCAAGCAATTAGAGATCAGTCAAAGAAACCTAAAATCCCGATACAATTAAATATGGCCAGGGTTACATTAAATATGGGATACATTAAATATGGTCAAGAGTATCAAGAAAAGTTTTATAGGTATGTTGGTGATAAAAGGAAGACTGGAGAAAATGTGGGCTCTTTCTAGAAAGAAATGGGATATAGAGAAGGCTGAGGTACTCAACAATTATTTTGCCTCAGACTTTCCCAGCAATTGCTCTGGCCACACAGCCCACATTGCAAGAATAGGTAAAGGCAAGGACTGCAAGAATGAAAAACAATCCACTGTAGAAGATCATGTTCAAGTCCATCTAAGGAACCTCAAGCTACACAAACCTATGGGAATAATGAGGTACATCTGCAGGTCCTGAAGAAAATAGCAGATGAAGCTGCTAAGCCACTATTCATCATATCTGTGAAGACACAGTATCCAGTGAAGTTTTCACTTATTGGAAAAGAGGAAACAACCCTCATATTTAAAAGGAGAGAAAAAAGACAGGGATCTACAGGCTGATTAATCTCAGCTCTGTTCCTGGCAAGGTCATGGAGCAGATCCTGCTGGAACTACACTAAGGCTACATGGAAAACACACAGGTGATTGGTGACAGACAATATGGCTTCTCTAAGGGCAAATAAGGCCTGGAACATTTGGTGCTTTTTACAGTGGTGTTACAACATTGGTGGAGGACAAGAGAAGAGCAACTGACATCACCTACTTGGACTTGTGAAAAAAATTTCACTGTCCTACATAAAGCCCTTGTCTCTAAATCGGAGAAACATGGAACTGACAGATAGGTGTTGGCACAGTGCTAACATCTTCGTTAGCACTGTGGATAACGGGATGGAGCTCACCCTCAGCAAATCTGTAAATGTCACTAACTTGCTGTTTACACTGGAGTGAAGGGATGTCATCCAGAGGAATTTGACTGGATAGGCATGTCTATGTGCACCTCAAGTTCAACAAGGCAAAGTGCAAGGTCCTGCGTATGGGTTGGAAAATACGAAGCACAAATACAAGCTAGGAGAAGAATGAATTGAGAACAGAGAAGAAGGACTTGATATTGTACTTGGGGTATTGGCTAATGGGAATCTCCGCATGAGCTGTCAATATGCACTTACAGTCCAGAAAGCCAACTCTTTTCTAGTCTGCCTCAAATGAAGGATGACCAGTATGTTGGGAAGGTCATTGTTGTATTCTGCTGTCCTCTTGTAAGACTCTACCTGGAGTACTGCTTTCAGATCTTGGGCCCCCAACATAAGGACATGGACTTAGTTCAGTGAGTCCAGAGGAGGGCCATGAGGATCACCAGAGAGCTGGAGCGCCTGTCATATGAAGGCAGGCTGAGAGAGCTGAGATTGTTCATCCTGAAGAAGAGATGGCTTCAGAGAATATATAGCAAACTTCTATACTTAATCAAGGCCTACAAGAAAATTGGAGGTGGTCTTTTTACAAATGCTTGTAGTGATAGAAAAAGATATAATAGTTTTGAACTAAAAGATGGTGGATTTAGATTAGATACGAAGAATAAATTATTCACTGTGAGGATGGTGAGGCACTGGAACAGACTTTCCAGAGAAATTTTGGATGTCCCACATCTGAAAGTATTTGAGAGTAGACTGGATGGAGTTTTGAATGGCCTGGTCTAGTAGAAGGCGTCCCTGCTCATAGCAGGGGTGTTAGAACCCAAACCATTCTATGATTCTGTATGCAAGTGAATAAAAACTATTTGGAGTAACATTTTAAGAAAAAGTTTGAATATTTACTAGTAAATATCTTCAGCTAAAGTTATTTTATTTTGATACCCAAATCATTTGAACATATAAACAGAAATATCCATAAAAAATTTCACATGCTCCTTGTCTTGACTCAAAGGAAAACAGGGTCAGTTTTTAAGAGGACTTTAGGATAGGAAAGTGATTTAAAATAAAATAAGATAACCCGTTATTTCCACAATTTGAATGTAACTTTATTAATCAGACCTTTATTTTTTTATGTAGAAGCAAAGAAGGAAATATAAACTTCCAGATAATTTCTTTACAGTTGTTTTCTAATGCTTAATGCACAAAGCACAGAGAATATGTGTGCACATATATATTTCTAGAAACAGTTTATAAGTAACATGTATAATGAATGCTAAAAGCTTGGCAAAATGTTTACCTTAATCACATCCATATGTTCCATCTAGGGAAAATAACTCTTTAAAGATTTGATTCAATTTAGCTGTACAATAGGGAGCAGTTATTCTTTTATGCATATGAGTGAGAGTAGAAACAAATAAACTCCTTTAAAGAAGTCTTTATATTACACTGGTATCAGAATGACTAAAAAACTAGAAAACAATTCCTCTGTGTTTTTAGCTTTGTCACTTTTGAAAAAGAAACTTCCACTACAATGGCAATGATCTATGGAAGAATGCTGCACAAAGCAGTGTGTCATTGAACACTTAGGAATAGATAAGAGAATTCACTTCTCATTTAACTTTCCTCTTTGAGGCCAAAATATTATTGCTTTCCTCAAAAAAGAAAAAGGAAAAAAAAAAAAAAAGATTTCTTTGAGCAGTTTACTTTTACTGAAAAGTTGCCATTATTGTAATTGCTCTAGGAAACAAAATATTATTTCTGCTCGTAGGACTCCTTATGCATGTCTGTTTGTTTAAATTATATTTTTGCAGTGGTCCATCACCACTGCTACCATACTTACTTCATATCACATCAAAATAAAAGTATATACATTTTCTAAAATGAAAGGCTCCCAAAAATGTGAACCTTAAATTTTTGAAACAGGTGATAATGTTAAACAAAACTGCTGTGGGAAAAGTCATTTTAGGTATAGGAATATGATAAAATACATGGTGGATCTTACTTTTAATTTACTAATTTTTTAGTCCCTGTAAATATGGACTCAGATAGATATAGACTGTATTGCTTTCCCATATTTAAAAGATGAACATTTCTATCAACTAAAGTTTCAGAATTATGTTTAAGGTCTCTTGGCTATTAGTCATGTAAGCAAATGCTGAGATCACCCAGAAGAATCTAAAATTTCAGCACAGGTCACGAATTTAGACACTGTTATAGTACCTGTGCTTCTATATGAAGGTTGCAATCAAGGACAAAGTGCAAGAAGGAGTCCAACATTGTATTTGGTTTTGTAAGTCCCTCTATAAAGCTAACAGTAGATCATACAAACACACTTTAACTCGTCTTACTAGGGCAGTACTTGTTCTAAAATTTGATAAAATTCAGAACAATTTTATAATAAGTGAATTAAATATTTCAGTAAATATTTAAAGGTTGCCATAAAACTATTCTAAGTTTAGCCAGACTTAAGTAGATATTAAGTCAAATACATTTGCTGAAGCTGAAGAGGAATAGGAAGTATCCTGGATTTCAGTGATTGCTATAAATACAGTCAAGAATTATATTTTGTTTCTAAGAAGGCATTCTATAAAACTTCTATAGTTACATAAAAGACAAAATTTGTAAATTTCTACAGGGCTTTTTTTTTTTTTTTTTTTTTTTTTTTTCCCCACTTAGAAATTAAAGCAGGGAAATAAACAATTATTCAGAACATTAATTTTTTCAATTGCTTAATGGAAAGTTACATTAATAATCACCTATTTGCTGGAAAACAAACTTCAAATAGATAAAGGACATAGAAAAATGTAATCCATACAGTCCTGCATTTTATTGAGCTCAGAGTAATCTAAAAGTATGGAGTGTGGAGCAGTGACAGCATTTGGTACTAGTTGACAATGACATGCAGAGCATCCTAAGCAATAGTGTTTATCTCACAGAGCATCTGAAATATTCATAGATTCCAACAGCAGAATAAATTTATTGTCTGCTGTAAGAGATATAAGAGGTTGATAAACTGCTTTTCTGACCTTGGAGAACTTTGTTGGCACATTAAGGGACTTTGATACATAGCAAGGTGCAGACATTCACTATGATTTGTTTAGTGCATTCCGCTGGTACTGCACTATTAGGTGAATTGAAAACAAAAGATATCTTTCCAGAAAGTAGCATGAAAAAAAACCCCAGCAGATGCTCTGCTACTGTCCCTGTGGCAATCACAATCAAAATTCCCTAAGGGGGAAAAATGCTAAATAACTTTTCTTTATAACAATAATATTTGAAGACGGGGAGATATGTTTTGTGCTTTAATTTTCTGCTTTTCATAGAATTATAGAATATCCAGAGTTGAAGGATTTCCAACTCCTGGCTTAACACAGGGCCACAGAGACCATTCATCTGAAAGCCGTATCCAAATTCTTCTTGAACTCAAGTCTTGATGCCATGACTTCTATGATTCTGTGATTCCATGACTTCCCTGGAGACCGTGTGCCAGCACCTGACCACAGTTTGGTGAAAAACTTTTTTCCTAACATCCTATCTGAACCTCTCTTTCTGTTCCCTCAGTTTTGATTGATGTCACCAGAGAGAAGAGATCAACACCTGCCCTTCTCCTCTTGTGAATAAGACATGTGCTGCCATGAGCATCTCTTCAATCTCTTCTCTAGGCTGAACAAAGCAAAAGACTTCATCTGCTTCTCACACTTTTGACCTTTACAACATTCACCACCTTTGTAGCCCTCCTTTGTATTCTCTTTAATAGTTTTATGCCCTTCCTCTATTTTAATGCCAAGAACTGCACACAGCACTCAATGTGAGGCCACACAGCACTGAGCAGAATGGGGCAATCTCTTCCCTCAAACAGCTAACATTTTTGGGTCTGTTGTACCGCAAGACTCATCACATTGGCCCCTTTAACTGCCAGGGCACACTGCTGACTCATACTCAGCTTGTTGATAACTTGCTGTTTGCACTCTGGCAATAAAGCATCTGAACCAGGCTGCTTTGCTTACTAAGTATTGTTCTGTACTGCATACTGTGGTTTTAATTACTTGCAGATGGGTTGAAAGATGCTATAGGTGTAGAAGCAAGGACTTAATCTTCTACTATGTTACAAATACTCTTCACGTGTGGAGAACTGGAAAAATGTGGTGGAGGAAAAGTGTGTCACAATTTGAAGGTGCAGTTCAATAAAGAGTGTCATTATAGAGAGGTTTTAATTTCTTATTTCTAGGAGGATATTATTCCACAATTAGGGTATAAAAATATGGAAACATTTTGTTTCATATTAATAACCAATGGCGTAGAAAGGCATTCTTTAATCAGTAATATGTATTCTTTTTCCCTAAGTTTCTATCCCACAAAAGACAATAACCTCCAATTTTATGATGATTCATAAATACAAACAAAAAAGGCCAGAAGTAAATTCAAAGAAACAAAAGACAAATAATTCTGAAGACTGATTAATATGATGATCTTCTACAAAAGCAGAATTCAGAGGGAATAATTTGCTTCTAGAAATTGTATCTGTCTTTCTTCCACTGAGATTCAGAAATCAGTCTGAAAATTGCTGAATACAAAGGCACACACAAGGGCTTTCATGCTGACATGCATATGGAGCCTAGGTCAGCTGGTACAACTCTCTCTGGGAGGTCCCAGCAGTTACCAGACATGTTGGAGGCTGCTGAGAAAGCTGACAGCATCGTCACTGAAAGCTTCACATTCTGGTGACTGTTACACTTCTGTGTACAGCTTTTAAAGCATTTTTTCAAAACTCTTGAGAGTGATATGTTGATGGCAAGGGCTGGAAAGCTGTTCCTCCTCCCAGGGAAGGCTTTTGGTAACTTCTTACAGCAGTTCACTGACGAAGGGCACCATAACACACGTTATTTAAGAGCATTTATCTTAATATCCTCTCTTCTTGCTCTGTGGATTCAGATTACCTTATTGTCAGAATTGTCTCATTCTCTCCTGTCTTGATAGACCAATATAGGTTATAGAATTGGTTAAATTACTTGCTTTTCTCAACCTCAGAAACTCAAGAGTTGTAACTACAGAGGCAGTGGCATCAGCACACAGGGCCTCCAGAGATCAGCACTTTGCTTCACAAAATTGCCATCTGTAACTCTGAATAATTAAATATAACTGATAATCAATCAGAAGCATATGGTTAGCATAACAGAAATTGAACTGTCGCTGAAGTCAGGGAAAAAGCTGCTTCACTGAGGATTAAGAAGATTGGATTTTAGTTACCTGCTCACTATACTGCATGTGAATAAAAAGAGGATTTTAGTTTCCAGTATAAGTAGTCTATTAATCCTAATAAATGCAACCATCTTTTCTACAGAAACATTTAACATGAGTTTAGTGCTTTTACCTCACTCTAATATTCCTGTCATAAAATAACACGCGGAAAAACTATCTTACAAAAAGCTACAGGGCTATCTTGTGTATGTTATTGAGAAAGACTTACTGTTTCCTGGTTGAAAATAGCAAGAAAAGACATAAGAACGGTAAGGGCTGAACTGTGTTCACTAAGTCAAGCAAACAAAAACAGACAGGCAAAATAGTTCTGCTTCCATGGTTTATGAGAAACTGAGTACGAATGAGCAAGACAGTACAGTTTCTTTTAAGACAATATCTTTTAAATAAGCAACACATATTTGACTCCAGTACACAGCATACTGGGTAGTTACTGCAAACAAAGAGGAAACTAATTGCTACCAAGGGCCACATCCCATCCCTCATTTACAAGATACTTCTATTTCTAGAAGTCATTGATTTCTGATGAAATGCTTATATTTTGCTGCTACCAACAGATAGAGGCACAGATTTTTATAAATTCTTTTCCCACTTTTCTGCTTTCTCCAGGAAGAGTGTACTTGAGTATTGAAAGAAGTCACTTGGTCTTTCAGCCCACAACTGTTACTCCCTGTAAGAGTACACAGTCAAACAACACATATTCTAAACAATGAACTTTTCAGCTGGCAGATCTGGTTAGCCCTACAGGCAGCAAATAAGGAACAGTATGTTGCAGGTATGTGAATATACACATACAGAACTACATAAAATGAGGGTTTATTCACTTAATTTGTTCACAGGCACTGCCTGGTAGCACTGCATGCTTGAGCCCTAAGCAACTGACAGTGCCAAAGGGCTCATTATGAATGCCTCTGACAATGAATAATCAGCAAGGGCCTGACAGTAAGCATAGGTAATTTTGATTGAATAGACACTCTAGGTTCACATGGACAATTCAGAAGCCCATTATACTTGTTTAATGAACATGAGTAGAGTAATAGAGATCATTCATTAATTCACTACATTAATTGAAGGCAGATTTGTTACCTTTCGTCTTTGTTTAATTCTGCCATTATCTGACCCAGCTTTATATTGTTGATATACTTAATACTCTGTGAACTATTTCGTGTTGACTCTTCAATATATTATAAAAAATTCAATACAATTTCATTAAGAGCAAGACTGAAGTGGGATAAACACTAACTCCAGTGTTAGTGCTATCTATATTTTAATTTTCAATGTAAAATTCTGTCTGACCTTTTAGAAAGCTCTATTATATTAAATTAGAATGCTCTATTACAATTGGTTTATGTTCATATTGGTATTTCTAATAAATCTCAGAAAAGAAAAATATTTATAATTTAAGCTTGTCCATCACCATATTCATGCAGCAATAGCAGGCATTTTATGTAAAAGAATATATATGTTTCATGCTCAAGCAAGAAAAATGGTTCACCTATCTGTGCAGCCTTTCAATAAAGGTTTTTTTTTTTTTTTTTTTTTTTTTTTTTTTTTGAGCCATTAAGATCTTCTATAGATTTCTTGCTTCCTCTGACAGTTTTGGTTACAAACCTGAATTTTCTATTGGGATAGTATGTGAACTTGCTCATTTACTCATTTTTTGATAGTTTGGAGCCCTGCCTTTGCTTTAACTGAAAAGACTGATGGCATGTTAACACTTCTGAGGTTACTTGTTCTTAAGTACATCTTCTAGGTTATATGTCATAATGACAAGCAACCAGCATTGTAGGTGGCGGAAACATTACAGCCCTGTTGCAGGGTTACAGTTCATAGACTAAATCAGCTCAGAAGATGTATAGGTGGTCCAATGATTGCTGAGTGCTCGGTCCAAGAGCTTAAAAGAGAGAATCAATGAGCCACAACTGTGTAAAATAGGGGTCAAATATGTACAGCTGAGGCTCCACATATATCAGATAAGACAATGTTTCATTTTCTGTTATGTAATATTTGTTAAAGAAACATGGCTCAGAAGCACTTTTTTAAAAGTAGAATGGCATTAATTCAGATAATCGTCTGCTCTAGAAGAAAGGATAGCAGTACAGTTCTGAGTAACCTTTTGTGTATTGTGACCTATATTAAAATCTAAGTATCAACTCAAAATTTCCAAACAGATATTCAATCAAAGCTCTCTCCTTCACCGACTGCTGTTTGGTTTTGTATCAATGATTTTCCAGCAAGCACAATCTGCTCCTCCAGTCGTGACTTCCTTACTTTTTCATCTGCCTGACTTTCTATTTTGTGTTCCTCTGGACTGTCAAATCTATTTCAAGTCTTTATAAAATATTTCTGGATGTATAAATAATATTCTCTCTATGATTTTGAATCACTTTCTTTGACACGAAAGGAAGCCTTGAACTAACTTAGTCAAAATCCCAAGCTGAAGTGAACCAGAGAAAATTCAGAGAGCCTCATCGGCTCAGGAGATCTAACTTTCCTCCAACATTAGATGGAACACATTTGGAGAAAGACAGAAGTCAGTTAAGACAATTGGACACTTTAATTCTGACTCTCTGACAATTTATCTCTTTTTACTCAAGTCTTCAAGGATTGTAACAGTGACCGTCTGTGTGCTTCCATCCTCCACTTCTAGAGCAACCTAATCTACTGCAGTATTTTTAAAACTGAGTTGCTATTTTCTCTGCCCCAAGTTGGAGTTGATTTCACAAAAGGAATTTTATTTCAGACTTTATTACTTTAAACATACAAAAGCCACAGCCCATAGTGTTAGTGCATTTTTAAGGCAGAATACAGATTTCCTGTGAGAGCTCTTTGGAATGGGTCTGCTGGAGGTGGTGATGGTGAGAGAGGTGCTTTGAGGAATCAGAACTGTTGTATTAAGGAAGCTAGAGCATGTCTGATCCTCCCATTAATGAATAGAAGACTTACTGCTGTTCCTCTGAGCATTTATAAAGTTGAGGCTTCTGAACTGACATTTGAGAAATTGAGATAAGAAAAAATTTAAATTATGAGCTGAAGGAAAAGGAATTGTGCTTAGTGTTTTAGTGCTTAGTATGCTAGCTACATCAGGAAAAGAAATTTGTGTAAAAGTGAATACAGAATTAAATAAAGCAGTATCATCTATGTAGGAAAGTAACAGCTAGAAGATATTGATATAGTAGTATCAGTATATCGCTAAGACTAACAGTAAATGTAGACCACATACTTTTGAAAAGATTATCTTTGATCTTGAAAGAAAATTGGATATTTAAAAATAAATAAATAAATAAATAATTTTCCCAGTCTTTGAAAATAACATCTGTTTATATATCTTCCACAGGTTGTTTTAAGAGTGTACACCTTGATTTCATTAATGGTTAGTACTCTCCTCAGTTCTTAAGAGCTGTATTCCTATTTGCAGCGCTGGCAGAACGAGTAGTAGTGAAAGCACCTTTTCACCTATAGTTAAACCAAGCTCTTTTAGAGTGAGGACTCCATTAAACTGAGTCTGCAAAATAATTTTTAAGTATTGAAATTAATTTTATTTTTTATATGGACCTTCAGCTTTGAGAAAAGTGAATAGATAATAATTCTGCTGTTTTACTATTCTACCTACTAATGTCAGTTTATTAATATGTAGCTTTCAGCATAACATTCTGATCTATGCATTTTAATATAAGGTAAACAATCTTTCAGACTTAAAAAAAACAAAAAACAAAAAACAAAAAACTTTTTTTATTAAGCCAGATAAGTCTGACAAACAGGTCACTGAATGTCAATATCCTGTTATTTCAGCAAGTTTATGCCTGTCATGAAAGAAGAACAAAGTGAGTGGGGGACAAGGCTCTGACCCTAAAAATTTATTTTTCTTCCACTGGTGTGTCTCAAAACCTTAATATGCTGCATGAGGTCTTCTATCATTGCTGAAGATATTTCTTGAGATGAACCTTAAATATTTTTTGAGATTTATATGTACTGCTCCCATTCCATAAATGGATATTGGGACAGAGCTGGCCTGATTTGCCACATGTAGCTAACTGTTGAATAGTTAACCACAAAGTCAAAGATAGTCATTCAGGCTTCTTCTGTATCAAATCAAAATAAAAATGTATTCCTCCCAGAGAACAGTATATTTTCATTATTCTGAATACAAATTTTAGGATTAAGAGTTTCTGAAAGTACTTTCCTCTCTCTCAATAGACTAGGAGAAGCCTAAATCTAAATTAGTCAGTTCAGATCAGATGTCTGACAAGATGGCTAACAGTAGATGAATCTCAGCCAGAGAAACTAAAGCCAAGAGCTTTCAAGGTATTTAAGTCCTATCAGTGAATTACAATAGGATGAAAGGAATTCTGATTGTTTCTGGACAACAGACTCTGGCTTATACCAGCAGTGGGAATAGAAGAGTGGTTAGGAGAATTGAAATGGACTTTTCCAGGACAGAATTAGTAATCTAGTAGCTGCACTATTTTCTCTGTAGATCTTGTAATAGAAATCACACATTTCTATACATGGAAAAAAATAGTTATAGTATTCAATTTTTTTTTTTTTTCACCTGATTAGGAAAAAGATCTTTTGATAGACCTCTCTCCAGAAAATCACCTGAATACATCATGACATTTAAGAATATGTACATGAAGGTCAGTATGTTGCTGTTCTTTCCCTGAGTATGGACCACACTGAAATCCATTTAAATTAACCCTAAAAATGGGCTACTCTTATGCATAAGATGTTAAAAGTAGTGTACAAGAGATGTACGCTGAAGAAAATCTACCTAAGTAAAGATTTGATACATTGGACTACTGCATTTTCATACAACAAATAAACTAAATATATTTGATTAAATGAGAGATTAAATGCAGTTTATTTATTTCATGCGTTAAAAAGAACCCATCATTTCTTCCTTTAACTATAGCTGCCTTGTTTTACTGTTAACTTTAACATTTGTTCAGCCCTGTTCCCAGTTGAATCAATTATTTCAGCATGGGAACAAGACTGAGCCCGTATGCTTAAATTCCTGCCATTTTCACTTGGTCTTAACTCTGACAAATTTCTAGTGCTGCAATTTAGAAGTACTCAATTGATTAAAATATTTTGAGCAGGATCTTTGAAAAGGTCCTTGGAATGTGGCTCAAGAATATTCGAGCTTAATTCAAGGCACTCAGCCCAACAGGCCAAAAGTTAAATGAAATAGTCTAATTTTCATACAAACTAACAAATGAAAAAGATTATTTTCAGATCCAAAGCAAAGATATTCTTTTTAAATAAGCCTACTTTTCTGATAACTCACAGAACACATTAAACTCATTGGAATCTTTTCCAGAAACATTGAAAATTAAATTGCTATTATTCAGTTTAAATATCAAATCACATTTTATGCTTAGCAGAAGTTTGAACTTGATCACAACAGCTTATTTAGTATAAAAGTGATGAGAAAGAGAGACGAGATCTAATGCCCTAAAATATTTTATAACATAGTCCCATTTAAAAGACTCAGAATCAGTACTTTGGCTAAAGATTAAGTTTTATGTGACAAAGGAATTTCTTTATGTATATGAATAGCAGTGAGTAAAGACCATCAAACTCTACATTTCTTTTTATAGTGGCCCTAAAAATCCACCTCACGGCTGTAAACTTGCTTTTTTGGTCATGCACACTTAAGGTAGAATTCACATCTCTGATGTACAAGAATGTGGAGGACTTGAAATTATTCCCACAGTTATTCAGAATGAGGGAAATCTAATGCCAGAGTCAATCCAGAATAAAGACGCTAACACTTAGATAGGTCTGAGGGATGTGATGGAGAGAAAGGCCCTTCTCTGGGTGCTTGTGTTAGAGCTGCTCTATTAGAATACCTATATCTTGGGTGTCTCTGCAGATCCAGAGACCTACTTCCCTCAGGGGGATGGCCACTGAACTCATACAAATCCACTGTCTGTGCTTCAGTGCACACCTTCTCTGTGAGCTGCATTTTGCAAGACATGGTAAACATGATCATTACATAAACATAAGTTCCTTTGAATACCTTAATTTTCTCTGCTGCAATTAATTTGTTTACAGAGGTATGTTCTAGTATACAGGAGGCATGCACTGTTTCACGCAGACTTATTTATACAAATGTTAATAGCAGTGACAATCAGGCAAGTATTCACAAAAACACACAAAAAAGTGAAAGTAATAAGCTACATTCAATACATGGAATTAAGGAATCTCTAGTGCAGTGTTCCAAGGGGGATTCACAAAGGTATTCCTGCTATTCATTTTCTGAAGCTGAAGGGACAAGTCATTTCTAATCCCTCCATTGACTGCCATCTAGGGGCCCTAAGAATTTTATAGTGCATATCTTTTGTGCCATCAGCTGTACTCTTTTGTGCATGTAAGACAGAAACAGGAAATTTTTCTTTTCTGTGATCCTAATGGTCATTTTTCCAACAGATGTCTGAGGCAGAAACCTTGAAATTTTAAAACTAACCCTGGCAAATAAAAACAAAGGACATTGAAAGACTTATTTAAAGTCTCTTCTGACTTTGTTACCTGTGTACCGTGTATAAATATAGAATAAGTGTGATTATTATTACTGACCATGATTTATATAGTTAATTTATATTATTGTTAGTAAATTTGTACAACTGAAGCATTAGTAATCGAAGAAAAGGGTGGATTTTCCCAGTCTCTGAACACCCTCAGCTTCCCCTGGCTTGACGAGAAGTTGTGGATAGCTGGCTCCTCAGAAAACCCTTTTTAATATTTACTAACCAGTCACTCGCCTCCTCCAACAAAAGCCAAAAACAACCACAAATAATCTATGAGGCTTGGCTATCATTTTGCACTTCCCACAATGATACTATGTTGTTTTGAGAAGATCCTGGGCTTTTCTGGAAAATTAGTAATGTTGTCACTTGTTTTCTGAACTATCGAAACTATCACAGCTCGCTGAGTTGCTCCTGAAGTAATTTTCCTAGACACTGAAGAGGGTGTACACTGATGTCAGTTTTAGTCAGCCCCAGAGGAAATGCTTTCTTTTTTCTTCCATGTGATATATACATGTCCACTCACATACTTATGTATGCTGTATGTAGTAATTCTTTCTCTTAGGGAAAGGTCTGTCTATCTGTCATGAACTGTGAACTTCAAGTTAGCAGAAAATGATGGAAGTTACACTTTAAAAATGGGAACTTAAAAATGTCAGAATAGCCTTCCATGCATTCAGAGAACCTAAATGAATTTGACACAGTACCATTATTTTAGTATAAACCATCTCAGATTACAATGGTGAAATCCTTGTTAGATCTGTTTGTCTGACCTCTTTTTCCTTTTAGTTTTCTTTCTCTTTAGAAGGTATACAGCATTAATTTTAATTGGTGGTTACATTGCAATTCTACTGTGGCCACTCAGATATCTTTGTAAATAACATGTTACATCACAATGTTATTCCCATTTCAGTCAGCAAGTGCAATTTTAATGGAGTCTGTTTATTTTATTTTGTTTTGAAAAAAAAAAAAAAAATTAATGGAAAGAAAATAAAGAAAACAGTGCTGACAATTTAAAGATCTCATTAAAAAATAAGCATCTCTATTCTACTCACCTCTGTGACATAGGAGACAGCATATTTTAAGCAAAGATCTTATCATCATATTCCTGATCAATCAGTGCTCCCAAAGAGGAGTCTCGGATATACAGAAAACTTCAGTCAAGACCTAAGTGTGTATCTTCTATTTGTTCCCAAACAAAGAACATTGCAATTTATTTTAAAGCCATCCAAATATGCTTACCCCCAAATATCACTGTATTGACAGATAAATTCTGGGAGAAAAAAAAGGTGCTTATGCTAGTTTGACACAGAGGCAGAGTGGTGGAAGAAAAAGAATTCACCATTCCCAGAATTAGTGTGGCCCAGAGATACTGAGATTAATTCCATTTCTTTTGATCTTTAATCTTGAAGGATTCAAAACCACGTTAGAAATGGTGTAGTAATTCATGGAACAAAATGAAAATTCACTGTGACTGAGGATGACAGAATCTATCTTTCATAAAGAGGTGAATGCTTGTAAATAGGGGTGTTTGGGCGTAACACACTGCTTGAAGATTGTTTTCAGTGAGCCCTCAATACAAGTGCAAAGTGATACAAAGAATTTTCAGTGAGATAACTTGGAATGAGGACATGGAAAATTTAAGGCACATCACAGTGCAGGAATTCTGCACCCCAATATTTTAGGCATATGTTATACACAAATGTTTACTGCTAACATTAGAATAAAAGGAAGTTACTTATACTTTTAAATTAATTTCTGAGTGACTACAGACTTTTTTATGTGGCTTCAGATTAATACTTTAAGTGAACTATTATCTCACAACAGTATAAAGAAAGAGAAATCTTTCACTGTAGTATTAAACTGCAACTAAAAATGATGATGTCCCTGCAGGTCTAAAATTTCTGGTGTTGATTTATGTGAAAAGCTGAAGGTTCCATGTTCAGCTAATCACAAATAAAACTGAACTAGTCATACTTTTTTGTAATACCTCATTCTCTTCCTGCCTGCACAAGAGTGGGAGCCATTCTATATTATGTACGCGTACCTGATTGAGCAAAATTCAGTATATTACTTGGAACACATAAATGTTACAGCATTAAGCACAATGATATTGAGAAGTTGTTCTGCATAAATTTCATTCAGAAGAGTACAAAATTAAACAATGAAAATTACAGAATACTATCTTACTGCTTCACATACTTCTTCTATGTTCTGTGGTCTAGAGATATCTTTAGGTTAGCTATCACAACCTGTGGTAACAGATAGAGACTGTTATCCCATATCAGATGTATCCTTGACCAAAGCCATAATTATTTTGGCACATTCTATAAGCAACTTTGTATTTGAGTGCATGTATGTGCAGGCATGTGTGAAAAGGAAGGATTACCTACTCAAGGCAAAATTCAATCATTCAAGCTAAGTGAAAATACTGTGCTCTTCCTCTGGCAAGTTGGACAAGCAACAAATGGCCTGTCCCCTGAGGACCTGCTGACAAGCTGCACTCTGTTTGCTTTTCTGGGCCATTTCACTTAAATAAAACTTTAAGCAGGTGATTTAGTTCCTTAAGTGAGTCTCAGAGAGAGATTATTCTGGCAGGTGGTCCTCATTGCCAGCATGCTTGATTGGTACAGTAAGCCAATTCACTTATATTCATGGAAAACTTTCCAGTCTCATCTTCCCTAGAGTCCTGCTCTTTCAAGCACCACTTTTACACTCTCTTATGCAGATGACATTAAAACTGTCTAGGACTCCTTCTGCATTCTCGTATTTAATTTTGACTGCAGTGTAAATATGTGAACAATATCATACACAATGATGAAAGCAAATATTCCACTCTCAGCTGCCTGAAGTGTTCTTCACCATCATCGAAAGACAGCAGATGGGCCTGTTTTGTTGTTTTAAGGAGAGGGAGAAAGGGGCAGATATTTTTGTTATATTTTATCCTGCATACTGTGGGGCCTTTTTGGCACACAGGTCTGAGCAAAGATTACTTCAGATTTCTGCTTCCAGAAATCTGTGTGTGAGGAAATATTCTCACATGTGAAATATTTCCTTTCCAATATTCTATTTCTAGATCAGTCCTTGCACCATTCTACAGTTTATGTTTCAAATATTTGGGGAAATGTCTTGTATGTAGTTTGTTAAGCTCATAAAATCTTCTGATCTATTCTGTGTTGGCCACAGCAGATTTCTTCAGATCATCACAATCTGGTCCACAGTTATATATATATGTATAACACTCCTCCATATGTTGAAGTGTGGCTCACCTTGAGGGAGGAACAGATATCTCTCAGTGCAATTGATCAAGTACTGCTGCACAAAAGCTGACAAATATTTGGCATTACTTTCACTTCTGCTCCTTGATTATTGATATTTTGTTTGAACAGTGATAGTAATATTAACTCTTGTAGCAGAAAATTTATTAGATAAAACCATAAAATTAGTAAAAGTAGCTTGCTGATGCAGCAGATGTTTGGGGAAAAGTAAGATGCTATTTCTCTGTCAGTGAAAATACTGGCTGGTCTATGTTATGCTATTCCATGCTATTTTATTTTGATCCTGGAGGTACTCAAATATACAATCACTTTTTTGTCTGCTGCACTCTATTTTCTCAGTCATATCTGTTATTAAAGGTCAAAGGCTAAATAAATAGTAACAGTGAAATAGTTGTGGTACCTATCTGTCTGCTTAACCTCTAAATATGTATTTAACTCATAGCCAGATTTTAAAGGAGCTAGAGGAAGTTAGATATCTCAGCTTGATTGCTGTTCATCCACTATTTTCCACCATCTTTTTTGCACACTATTTCTGTAATTATAATGTAAATGTTCTGTCTAAAGTTATAATGCACAAAAACCTGTGAGAAAATACAAATCACAGTAAAAGTCCCTTGTGTCAAAACTGCTTGTTTTAACTGCTCCCTTGTAACTTTCTGTATAAAAATGTCACTGTCATATACATGATCCATTCTTTTTCTTACTGACATGAAAGAGAAGAAGACTTCTCTATTCACAAATGATCAGAATGCCTTGAGCCTGGAGATCAAAGATAGGAGAAGAGGAAGAAGAGAGATAAAGAAAGGAAGATATAGGAAGATCATGAGGTCATGACTGAAAAAAGAAAGTTTTTTTCCATGAAATTATTTGACTTTACATTTTAAATGAGAAAAAAAAATTTTATTGTAAAGTAGCTTTCTAGATCTTCTTCTTTAATGGCTAGAAAAAAGCACAAATGGTAATTTTTCCCTCCAATGTGGGATTACTTTCTACAAGAAGATATTTCAGTTGAAATGAACCTCTGCATAGCAAAGAATTTTAATATAAAATCAGCTACGTGCCACATATACATTGTATCCTGTACTTCTCTCATGCTCCAAGTTATTCCCATCTGTTGAAATATCAACTTGTCTCTATTGTAGATTTGTCAGGGATTTGCCCAGTGTTAGACAGCATATATGTGGTAGACCCAGCAAGAAGAGGCAGTTTTCCCAGTCCCAAGTTCAGTAACTTTGTCTTTTTCTTTCCATTTTCACTGACTGCTTTTCTACTGGCAATCCACTTCTGCCTCTGCATTACTTTTAAGTGGAAAACTGTAATTTCAGATATCTTTCCCACACTCTGACAAAGACTTCATAATGAATGTTGCTCCAAAAGTACTGCCTCTTATTTTATTATGCTGGCCTACCATATCAGTCGTTGGAGGTAGAGCAGTAGAGATTGAACTTTCCCAACAATTTTCCATTACATTTTGTTGCAATGTGACAGATGGCAGCAGAGGGGCAATGTGACAAACTGGCGTCTGACATTGGAGTGCATATGAAGCAAAACTGTGTCACTAAATTCCTCTATGAGGAAAAGATGGTACCCATTAACATTCACGGACACTTGCTGTACATTTATGGAGGCCAAACAGTGGATGTGAGCGTGGTGAGGCATTAGGCATTGCATTTCAGCAGTGGCAACAGAGGCAGTGGGTCACTTCCATTAGTGTTGTTTTTCGCTTGTGCAGAATGCAGGTTTTTGTTCAGTACTGGCAAAAATGCATAGGTAACTTAATTCCTATGTTGAAAAACAGTGTTTTGTAGCTGAGAATTTGCTCAATCAATTAGTGTTATTGTGCTCTTTGTTGTAATTTCTATGGAAATAAATAGGAAGTGTTACTTTTGGAGTAACCTTCATACCCCTTGTGGTACTTGAACTGATTACTTTTATCCTTTAGACTGGTCAGTTTTCAACAGTTTCTTATTCATCATGTAGAATGTAGTCTGCTCCCTACAGGCAGATGTGTGACCTTCATGAGGAATGTTTCTCATTGGTTTGCACTGTGTGCTGAATAATAACCAACACAGATCCTGTAAACTGCACCAGCTAAGACACAGCTACTTACTATGCAATCAGGCAAAAAACAAACAAACAAACAAACAAAAAAAAACCTGACCAAACTGTTTGTTCTTGCAAAGCATTCCTTCTCTCTCTCTCATGCCTCATCTCCACAGTTGCTTAATGTACTCCATCTTTATGCTTTGTGGCTCTTTTACTAACGCTCCATGGATATCGTTTAAATGAGTTCAGTAAGTCACTGTTTTCACAGATTTACCTCTGTTCCCTTGACTGACACCATTTCTACAAAAGCAGCAGACTGCACTGCTGCTGCTGCTGGTTGATTCTGAGAAGCAATTTCACAGTGAAGATTTGCTTCTTTTTCTCTACAGGCTGCTTGACAGTGATGCATGAGGAGGCTCCTATGAGCAAGTACTGGCCTTCTTTCTTTCCCTCCTGACACAGCCATTGCTTTGAGCTTTGACATAGCTTACCGAAGATCATACTGGAATTGAGGATTTTGCTCTGGTCACCAGTTTCTCTCTGACACTCTGCTGTAAATGGGATCATTGAACCCTATATTCCTGTGGTAGTGTTATGGATTTCTTTAAGTTGTCGTGCAAATAACTGTTCAATCTTCTGCTTGGATGGTTACGTACGTGAGGTCTAAATACGTAGATATGGAGGAAAAGCTGAAACATGAGCATTTTACTCTGATATTCAGAGAACAGCCTCTCCTGCAGCTGTTTAGCCTATCTTCTGATGAGTACTATCTTCGTTTAACCTGTAGCTAGGCAGGAAATAAGATTTTCTTTTTAATAAAAACTCTCATATGATGTACATAAATAAAGGCAAGCTCTTGCCTTCTTCATACAGCAACATTTGCTTTATACAGCAACTCTAATATAATGAATACTATGCATTTTTACAGCCATCTATTTAATGCTAACATCCAATAAATAACTATTGCTAATAATAAAAGTAGAATTGTAATTGAAGAAAATGCTATTCCTACTGAAATATAAATGATGTGTTTATGAGAAAACTGCAGTGCCCTATGGGACAAATTATTGTATGCAATACACTGGAGAGTAAGAACGTAAGCTCCTTGGGGGAAAAGTGACATCATGGTTGCAGATTTGAAAAGCAGAGAATGGAAATATTTGGCCAGAACTTGCTATTAATATGCTTATTTTCAAGTGCTTCTTCAGAGTTTCTTTTCCTTCAAGATTCATCTGTGTGTTCTCAGTGTGTCTGACAAGTTGGGTTTTTTAAAATATATATTAGTTAGTTAGTTTGTTTATATATAGTTGGAAGAATCTGACAGTTCAGCTCACAAAAGTGTGTAATCACTCTTCCAACAATTTAGTAAAAGAATGGATTACAAAGTTAAAAATATTCAAGATGACCAATCTATTGCAAAGTAAGTATAACATCTGGATTAAAAGTCTGTACTTATAATATTCATTTTGTCTGTCCTTGTTTAAATGTCTTGTAGACTGTCTTGTAGACTGTCACAACAAAATTTGAGAGGCAGTTGAAGCAGAGGAAATGCTGCTGTTGCCTTTGTGGGACACATTACCAAATTGCTGTGCTAGGTAGCACCTAGAACCATCTTTTTTCCCAAGAGTTTTCATCTCTGCTTGAGTAACAATTTAGCTTTTGTCTGAATTCCTCATTCTGCCAAATAACTGTAAGATTCTGACATTAACAGGGACAATGGCAATACAAATAATTTATATACCTGAAAGAAACAAGCTTTAGCTACTCTTGATATGTTTGTAAATATATTCTTATTATAAAGAACATAAATAATTTTCCCAAGTACAAATCTAAGAGCAGCATTATTTTTTTTCTTTTTCATGCCTGAATATAAATATACACTAATAAAATTTTGAATAAAATATTGAATTCTCTTTTATAAAGTATAATCATGTGAGATCTTTCAAAAATATACAATTTAAACAATTATCTATATAGTTGGATTGAATGAAATGTTAAACAAAGTAGAAGCATATAGAAAATGCAAAAATATTACACATTTGTGAACTGAAATAAGTACATTTTTATCACGACTTTAAAGGGTGATTTTTTTTTTCATTCATTTCATTTTCAATTGGGGAATATTTTTGTGAAATGAATAAGATCTTATGTGCTCATTTATACTGTCTTGGATATTCCTAAAAGTAAAAATAAAACATACTTAGTAGGCACAATATGAGTGTGATTTAAAAGATTTTCATTCAAAATATTAAGAAATTCAGAAGTACACAGCACTCTGAATTATTTCTCTAGTACCATGTTCTGTAGCTGAATGACTGCAAAAGGACCATGTGATAAAACTGCAGTTTCCATGGCAACCTTGATTGTTTTTAATAGCAGGGAACTAAGAAACATAAAACATTATTTGATTGGCAGCTGCCCTTAGAATGCATCAACTCCTCTAACATAACCAAAAGGCATTTTACTAAGTAACAAGCTATCTCCTTGTTGTCGCTGGTGATGATTGCCACTACTAGATTTTCAATATCTAGTGTTTTGTGATAATTTCTAAAAACAGTACTGATGTTTCATACAGCTAAACTTAGAACTCTTCTGAGGTATAAAAGTAGAAATGTTAATAGCTTCTGTCTTTTTGATCAAGGTTAAAGAAACATGTGTCCTGGTATTCTTTCTATAATACTAATTACATTTTTCTTCTCAAGATTCACAAGCTTCAACAGCTTTAGGCACAGGAGCAAATTTGTGTCCACTGTCCAGCATAACAATATCTTATGCTCATCATTTCTTGCTAGTCACTCTCTTCTTTTCTGTCTGATCCAAATTTCTCCATATGGTGCTACTTGATTACAATTTCTTCTCTATTCACAGCAGAGACAAATCTGTTTCTTTAGCAACTGTCAGTTAATTATAAGACTGCATTACTAAGAACTCTGTGGTTGCTGGAGTCTTCAGCAACAAGATATGTGGAAGGAATGCTATCTATCTGGAAAAATAAAGGACACAGGAGTCACCAATGAACAAATTAATCTATATACAATCTATCCGGTTAGAAATGTTCCTCGTATTATATTTTGAGATAGTTACACTACACGTTTACGTCACATACACTATATGTTTTCTTCCATACTTTCAGTGGCAGGGCTGGATACTGAGAGGTACCAAAAACACACCTCATAAATAAATGGCTTAAAAGTTGGTGCAAATCTAGGAATTTTGGTTTTTTTGACAATGGGGAAACTTACTCAGCACCTGGCATGATGGCAGCAAATGGAAGTAGTCTGTCTCTGAGGGGGAGGAGGATCTTAGCTGAGGAACTAACAGGACTCATTGACAGGTCTTTAAACTAGGTATGAAGGGGGAAGGGAGCAAAATCAGGGACGCCGAGGTTGAGCAGGTCATTCCAGGGCTCGTACCGAACCTGATGGGCAATGACAGTGAAGTACAAAGGGATGGACCGGGGCAGGGGGGTGTTGGGGATGCTGCTGTTCGAGGGTAACCTAGATCATCTATAAAGGCGGTGAGATGGAAAGCCGAGCTGAAGTGCCTTTATACCAATGCACGCAGCCTGGGAAACAAGCAGGATGAGTTGGAAACCGTGATGTGCTTAGAAAGTTACAACCTTGTTGCCATCACGGAAACGTGGTGGGATGATTACCATAACTGTAATACCACCACTGAGGGCTATCGGCTCTTTAGAAGAGATAGGCTAGGTAGGAAGGGTGGGGGAGTTGCCCTCTATGTCAAGGAGTGGATAGACTGTGAGGAGCTTCCTCTGAGAAGCAGGCAGGATCAGGTAGAGAGCCTGTGGGTTAGAATTAGGGACAGGCCTAAGGCCAGCTGGTGATAGGAGTATACTACAGGCCACTTGATCAAGGGGAGACTGTTGACGAGGCTTTCTTGCTTCAGATGTGGGAGGCTTCGTGCTCATAGGCTCTTGCCCTGATGGGGGACTTCAACCATCCGGATATCTCCTGGATAGACCACACGGCAAATTGCAAGAGGTCCAGGAGGCTCCTAGAATGTCTTGATGATAACTTGATGATAACTTGATGATAACTTTCCGGTCCAGGTGTTTGGACAGACTGACCAGAGGTGAAGCGTTGCTGGATCTGCTGCTCACCAATGCGGAGGAAATAATTAATGGTTAATAGTTAAGGTTTGAGGCAGCCTGGGTTGCAGTGACCATGCTCTGGTCAAGTTTGTGATCTCGAGAGATGTGGGCCTGGTGAAGAGTGGCATCAGGACCCTTAACTTTGGGAGAGCAAACTTTAAGCTGTTCAATGGACTGTTGGCCGAGATCCACTGGGATGCTTTCTTTAAAAACAAAAATGCTGAGGAGAGCTGGTTATTCTTCAAGGATGCCTTCCTGAGAGTGTGAGAATTCTCCGTCCCTCTGAACGAGAAAGCAGGCAGAGGAGGGAAGAAGCCGGCATGGCTCGGTAAGGACCTGCTGAGAGTGCTGAGGGCAAAGAAAGGTGCGTACAAGCTCTGGAAACAAGGGCATGCCACCTGGGAAGAATACAGGGATGTCGTCCGGACTTGCAGATGTGGGATCAGGAAAGCAAAGGGCAGGTGGAATTGAACTTGGAGAGGGACGTGAAAAACAATAGGAAGACTTTCTACAGGAACATTGGCCAGAAGAGACAGGCCAAAGAGAGTGTACCTCCTTTGGTAAATGTAAAAAGAACTGGCTTCAACGGACGGAGAGAAGGCTGAGGTACTGAATGAGTTCTTTGCCTCAGTCTTCATTGGCGGCCAGGATTCCAGTACTTCTCACGTCCCTCCCTGAGCCCTGCATCCCTACACCTCTGGGTGGGGACTGGGGTGGTAAATCCCCTCCCGCTGTGAGGACAGAGCAGGTCCGAGACTGCCTCATGAGACTGAATGTGTACAAGTCTATGGGGCTGGATGGCGTGCATCCCAGGGTTCTGAAGGAGCTGGCTGAGGTGGTTGCTGAGCTGCTCTCCATCATATTTGAAAAGTTGTGGCTGTCAGGTGTGGTCCCAGATGACTGGAGGAAGGGTCACGTCACTCCCATTTACAAGAAAGGGAGCACAGAGGACCCCGGGTACTACAGGCTGGTGAGTCTCAACTCTGTGCCTGGGAAGATCATGGAACAGATCATCCTGGACAACGTGCTTGATCACATGAGGAAAGGGCATGTGATCCATGACAGCCAGCACGGCTTCACCAGAGGAAGGTCATGCTTGACCAATCTGGTGGCCTTTTATGATGGAGTGACGACATCGGTGGACAAGGGAAAGGCAACCGATGTCATTTACCTGGACTTGAGCAAGGCCTATGACATGGTCCCCCACCACGTCCTTATCTTCAAACTGGAGGGATGTGGATTTGATGGGTGGACCACTCAGTGGATAAGAAACTGGTTGAAAGGCCGCAGACAGAGTGGCTCTATGTCCAGGTGGAGGCCGGTAACGAGTAGCGTCCCCCAGGGGTCTGTCTTGGGACCAGTCTTCTTTAACATCTTTATCAATGACATCGATGACAGAATTGAGTGCACCCTCAGCAAGTTTGTTGACAACACCAAGCTGAGTGGTGCTGTTGACACAGTTGAAGGAAGGGATGCCATTCAGAGGGACCTTGAGAGGCTAGAAAGGTGGGCCCGGGTGAACCTGATGAGGTTCAACACGGCAAAGTGCAGAGTTTTGCACTTGGGCCGGAGGAATCCCAGGCATCCCTACAGACTGGAAGGAGCGGTCCTTGAGAGCAGCCCTGTGGAGAAGGACCTGGGGGTCTTGATAGATGAAAAACTTAATATGAGCCTTTGCGGCTCAGAAGGCAAATGGTATCCTGGACTTCATCAAAATAGGGGTGGCCAGCAGGGACAGGGAGGTGATTGTTCCCCTCTACTCTGCTCTTGTGAGGCCCCATCTGGAATACTGTGTCCAAGTGTGGAGCCCCCAGTACAAAAAAGACAGGGAACTGTTGGAGATGGTCTAGAGGAGAGCCACGAGGATGATCAGGGGACTGGAGCACCTCCCCTATGAGGACAGGCTGAAGGAACTGGGCTTGTTCAGCCTGGAGAAAAGAAGGCTGCGGGGTGACCTCATTGCAGCATTTCAGTACCTAAAGGGAGCCTACAAACAGGAGGGAATCAACTCTTTAAAAGGGTTGATAACTTCAGGACGAGGGGAAATGGTTTTAAGTTGAGAGAGGGGAGATTTAGGTTGGATATCAGGGGGAAATTCTTTACAGAGAGAGTGGTGAGGTGCTGGAACAGAATGCAAAGAGAGGTTGTGGATGCCCCATCCCTGGAGGTGTTCAAGGCCAGATTAAATGGGGCCCTGGGCAGCCTGGTCTAGCATTAGGTGAGAAGGTTGGTGGCCCTGCATGTGGCAAGGGGGGAGACATCTCTAAACAGTCCCAATAGTACTGTTGTTTTGCTGGAATGGCATTTCTTGTTGGAATCAGTACGTACTTAAGCATCAGTACTTACTTAGTTTTTACTAAGTCTTGTGTCTATATCCTTCAATGTGAATATTAATTTCCCTTTCTTCTCTGTAGATGCAGAAGAAAGCTCTGGCTGTCAGAGTCCTCTCCATAGGTTTCAAATGTATACGTACACTATCTGGCTGCAATCCACAAACTCCTAGTTTGAGATTTAGATATAAAAACATATAATGGATTGTATTAGCCAAACTTCAAAAACAGAAAAATAATATGCAAAACAGTGGATTCAAGAACTCTTGATCAAAGTTACTGGTCTAGATACAAATATAAAAACAGTACAAAAATATTTTAGTTGATTAAAATGTTATTTTATTATTGACAAAGTAGTCTCACTGCCCTGACATTTAATTTGCGCTATATTATAATAATAAACTACAGTTAAGTGAGAGCTCTGTTTGATTTCTGGGAAGTGTGTACAGTCTAGCCTTTCTAAACAAAACTAGCCTGCAGTTTAAGTACCAAAAGTGGAGAAAGTGTATTTCTTTCACAGCTCCCTCATCCTGTCTTCTTAGGGGAGATGCTCCAGCCCTCTAATAATCTTAGTGGCCCTCCTCTGGATCCTCTCCAACAGCTCCCTGTCTTTCTTGTATTGGGGGCCCCAGACCTGGACACAGTACTCCAGATGGGGCATCACAAGGGCAGAGTAGAGAGGGACAATCACCTCCCTGTCCCTGCTGGCCACCCCTCTTCTGATGAAAACTTCAAAGGAAATCTGCTTTTCAAAAGCATAAAAGATTTTGTACTGTTCTATAAATGGACATCTGTTCTATAAGCTATACCTCAAAAGGATGACAATGGTTGTCATGTCAAATCTCAACAGGCCACCTTTACTTATGTTCTTCTAAGTTAAGAAATGCCTCTGTAACAGAATGAAGCATAACCTTTAATAATGCATGTAAGAAATCCCTTCCTCTCAGTGGTTCTGGTTTAAGTCAGCCTCTTTCCTTAGAATGATAAACCTAGTGTTACAAATCTTGCATCATATTTAATATTCTTCGCTCAGATACAAACATGCATATGTTTTGTATACATTATGCAATGGCTATTCCTTGAATCTCTGAGCTTGTATTACTCACAGAATTTCTGCAGAAATCTTGATTAAAATCCAGGAAACGCAAATCTATTTATTTGGCTCACAGATCACTGTGAGCGGAATTAAGTTGATAAACACCTCAATTTCGTGGTCTCCTTGTTTAACAAACTGTATTTTTCATTGCATAGATTCTGATATTCTGTTTCTGAAAATGTAGGTGCAAATAGATAAACTATGTTTATAGTTTGAAAACCAGTTTCAGCCTGCTTGGTATGACCGTCTTATTTTCTGTTCTTTCTCATAGGTATGATAGCTCTCACTACTTGACAGAGATATGCATGAATCACAGGAAAAAATTGTAATTGACGACTGTGGAACAAAACAGGGCTACAGATCTTCCTAGCCTTCACAAAGTTTCTCTTTTGCCAACAAAATATGATGTGTCCCCAGAACACATGTTTTAAACCCTTTGGGTTACAAAGAACAGATTTGTCCTCATTCTTCTATGATTACAAGGACTACAGAAATTAAGGAGAAAGGGGAGAACTGGTCAAGCCATTAAACCAATTATTCCATTAAAAAAAGAACTATTTCTTTTTTTTTTTTTTCCTTTCATTTCTGTTTTGTACTCAAGACTGTATTTTCCAAAGAATACAAGCAGTACATTTTGATGTCACAAAGAAATGACTCCTGGTTAGTGGAGATCAGATGGCTCCTATTCATATTTCTCATTCAGTAAGCATTTGAAAAAAAAAAAAAAAAAAAAAAAAAGGGTCACCCATGATATGCAAATCCTAACTCTGGGTGCCCTGTTTCCAGGCAAAAATGGTAGAATGGTAGAATGCTCTCCAGGAACTGTGTCACCCTCTATGCACTACAGAACCACTTTACTCTGTCATGCTCACAGCAGGTATATTCAGAAGCAGGCACACAAGAGAAGTTTCTCAGCAAGTTATGAAAGCTTTCGTGTGTGTAATGAAATTGATAGTTTGGCTTTTTCAGGAGGAATTAAAGTGATCAATTTTTAAAATTTTTTATTTTTACTTTGCTCCCCACTTTTTTTTTTTTATTATTATTATTCCCTACCCCCCTTAATTTCCCCCACCATCCCCCACCAGGGATTTATAAATACCATACAGAATTCACATGTCATGAATTGCAAATGTAATCACCAGCATGAAGAAAGGTTAAAAAGCTCAGAAATTTTGGGATCTGCTACTTTGGCAAATAAAGACTGCACTGTTCAGTGAGCAGAAAGCACAGAAAAGGGTTTTGTTGCACTGAGGGAAAGTGCTGTTCATTCTTTAAACTGATGGTAATGCCAAGAGCTGTATTAGAGAAGCCAGTGGACTTTAGGTAGTATATAATTAAATATGAATGAAAGAGACTCCTCTGTTCATCTTTTCATTATATATGCCTAATTCTTCATTTCAGCAGCTAGATACAGATTGGCATTTGAGGTTAAATTGATACCAAGTATGTAGCTAGAACATAAGGTCTTCCTTCATATAATGTATTGTTTATTGTGCTCGGGAGAAACATTCTTGTAATTTACTGGGCACTTCTGGGAAGTGAAAGCATTGTAATTGTCACAGAAAAGACACATGCAAACATGTTTCCTTTTATTTAATTTACTGTATGACAGACAGACACCTCAATACATTTGTAACTGAGTTAGATAATGCAAAAGGAGAATCCAAAGCTGTGCAGTTCATATTTTAATGGTAACATAAATCAATGTCACTCTGCTGATGTTAATATATATTCATCAATCCACATGAGCTAAGAATCTGTCCCACGAACTGTCACAACCAATTCTTTGAAAATCCAGTGGATATTTGACACTGAATGTCCAGTTGACTTTAAATAATATTTGAAGACATTAATTCATCTTTTTCAGACCAAAGATTTACTGAAATTGAGAGCAAATTGTAATGACTCTCAGAGGACTGTTCTTTTCAACAATTCAGATTTTTTTCATTATGATGAATACCTGATTCAGAAGGCAAGTAAAAGAATATGCTTCAGTTGATCAAACTCCTTCATTTTGTTTTGCTTTCCTCTTCTTTTCTTTTTTTTTTTTTTAAATTATATTTATTTACTGAGCCCCCAAAATTGAGTATCCAATGATTCTCACTTGTGATTTAAAGAATTTCAAATAAAACTCAACTACTTCTGCATTAAAATATCCCAATATTTATAAAATTCAGATAAAATATCTGAGATTCTAAATGTATGATTAAGACATACTATAAGAATACCATTTATAACTTTTTTTTTTTTTTTTTTCACAAAGAAATATATTAGGTTTCTGATGTCTTCCCTTTATATGGAAAATGGCACTGTGTGTTGAAATGCTTATTATTCTCCTCAGTTTTTAATTAGTGGCTTGGGGAATGGTGGCAAACACAAAATTCTAGTGAAGGACCTGAAGATTATTGCTGCAGCATTGCACTCCACTTACGATAGTCAATTTTTGACAAAGCTATTGCTAACATTTCTTTGCTAGTTGAGTTTCTAGAAGTAGCAGGTATATACAGGGAACAATGGATTTTATATTTTATGAATGTGATGAACAAAACAATGAAAGGAAGATCATTACTTTATGAGTCATGGAATCCCTGACTTCTTTATCTTAAGAAAGAAAATGTTGCCAGCATTAGTATGAAAGAATTTGATGTTTCCAAGTTTTAGATCTGTTTGCCCAATAATGTTCATGAGAATATTTAACTCCTTCTGTTTTTTTGTTTATTTGTTTGTTTTTCCATACTAAAGCTCATGTCATTTTATCATTATTTTAAACACAGATAACTCTGAAACTTCTTTGTGGAAAATTGATATTGTTGTTACTACTCTGTCAGGTGTCAATATTCTGTCAGGAACAGTGACATCAAAAATCAGAAATTTAGGTCAGGAAGATGAAAATTAACTGTAGATCAGTGGAGATTCAAGGGCATCTGGTACATCCCCCATGTGTTTGATGACATTCTCCAGAATCATTAGGAATCTGATATTCGGGATGTCACAGGTGTCATAGCTACTCATCCTCTGTCAGTCACTAAGACAGACAAAAGTCAGTGATGAAGAAGGAGAAAATAACATATCTGTTTATTCATAGTGATGTACATCTCAGTTGAACAAACTACAAGAATGATACCCTGGAAGAAGATGTAAGATAAACTACATATTGTGAGACCTGAAATGTTGGTTTGGAGGACCTTGGCCTGGTCAAATATATCTCAAGTGTCTGCAAAAACATTACATTTCCAGAAGACAACTCTGTCTCAACACTGTGGCATATGTAAAGATAACTGGAAAGGCCATTTATCACTGAGGTAGGAATAAAATAACAAATTGTGGCCAGAATGTAATTAAAGGAAATACTGTTTGTGAGGTGTTTTTCATTTGTATCTGGGCCACACTGAATCAGATTTTGTTGATTCAGTCATGCTTGACACACTATGAACTCTGCAAACAGCAGTTGTTATACTCCATTCACATTTACCCATTTGCTCTCAGGAATGTTGTGCCTAACCAACCTGATTACACAATGATTAAAAGGTCATTAAGCCCACTGAAGAATCTGTGCTGTGAAAACAGATGGGGAGAAAAGAAGGAAAACAGGCAGAAATGGCAAAAGATTGTTTTCTATCAGTATAAATGGAGAAACAGAACAGAAATGGAGATTGAAGGAAATAGTGCAATTTTCTGTTAGCTAACACTGCCTTCCAGGAAGTAAACCACCAACACCAAAAGTCTGTTCTCACACAGACAACAGGGTGATGGGAGAAATATTTCTTATAGTTAAGAAATAGAAGAAAAGATGTTGATGCAGAAAAAAATTCCATAAGCCATTAGAAAGTTTAGGGTTTTCATCATTTCAGTTCTTATAAAGCAGCTTCTGATCAACAAAACTAGAAGAAACAATCACAACTTCTTCAAATGAACTTTTATTGTTAAATATTAAACCAGCGATAGGAGAAAAACGCACCACCACAGGAAAAAAAAAAAAAACGAAAAAAAAAAACGAAAAAAAAAAACAACCAAACAAAAAAAACCCAAAACAAAAACATTTATTACTCTATGAATTTGGGCTTTATTTTAGGAGATCTTGCAAGTTGCCGGCAAAAAAACTTGTAATTCAGTGGAGCTAAGCAGTGCTTAGTTGTTGTGAGTATGACAACCTTTAATAAACCCTTGAGACGAGCAAAAGTTTATAAACTAGCACTGCATGTAGAGTACTAAATATTCCAGGTCCCACTAGTCCTGTGACAAGACAGTAGAAATGATTGAGAAATTTATGATAATATAAGTATTTGATCACAATCTTACTGTCATTTAAAAAAAAATTGTCTTAAGGTGATAAGAAAACTAAGACATGGATTAGCTCCTAGTTCAGGAATTAAAAGTTTAAAGTTATTTAGTTTCACTGATGCCATTACTCATTTAAAAGTTTATACTAGAAAAAAATAGACTAACACCTTCCTATAGTGATAGGTTAATCTTGCCCAGGTAGGAAGTGAAAATTGCATAATTCACTTGACAAAGTATTATAGATCTCAAATTCAATGTTTCTTCATGATGTAGTTAATGACATAGAAAAGTTGACACACAATGGCTGAAGAACAATGAAAGGATAAAGGAGCTGCACCAATACTAGCACATTTTCTCCCTTAGAGACTGCTTATCATGAAGGTCCGAATAGCAAAAATGTCTCAACAGGGAGAAAGAAAAGAAGGTCTAGACTTCCTGCTTTGTACTGCTTCTTACTCCACTCTGTTATAATATGGAAAATAATCTCTTTGTCTGGGACCACCTGTACTGTTCTACCACTGTCACCAGAATACCCAGAGTGTGATGAGCTGCTGTCTAAGATCAGTACTAACACATGAACTGGTGTCCTGGTTTCAGCTGACACAATGTTAATAGCACAGCCAATGCTTTAGTTACTGCTGAATGATGGGGGCAAACCTAAAACCAAATCAGTAGGGAAGAGCCATTGACTTTATGATGCAGCATCTTGGGGTGGAGTGGAGCCAGTACAGCTGGCCTGAATTAGCCAAGAGGTTATTCCATATCACATGACATCATGAAGAAAATGATAAAGCTATGAGAAGTTGGCTAGGGGTTAGACCACTGCTTGGGAGATTGGGTGGACATTGGTTGATGAGCGGTGAAATGCTGTGTTGCTAACAGTGTGTGGGTCAGCAAGCAGTTCTATTATTAGCTGAGTAAAGGTTGAGAGCTGATGAGTAATTGCAGTGTGGAAATATGAGGGCTGCTCTGAATGTAGTGCTTCTATTTTATTATACTGGACCGCAATGTCAGAGGCAGATGTAGGAACTGTGACAGTAGGTTGGGCCTTCCTACCAAAATTGCATTAAGTTTTGTTGTCATATAAAAGATTGCAGCAGACATTATCTGACAAAACGGCATCTGACATGGAAATGCATATTAAGCAAAGTTGTGGAGCGGAATTCCTTCACGTGGAAAAATGGCACCAACTGACATTCTTTAATGACTGTTGAATGCTTATGGAGAACAAACATTGCATGTGAGCATGTTGAGGTGATGGGTGATTTGTCTCAGCAGAGTTGACAGAGATGTGAAAGACAAGTCACAGTCTGGAAGGCATTATAGATCTTTACAAGTGTGACATCCAGGTTTTTGTTCATCACTGGCAAAAATACATAGCTAATGGTGGTGACTATGTTGAAAAATAGTGTTTCATAGCTGAGAATGTGCTTTATCAAATAACATTATTGTGCTCTTTGTATCTTTGTAATTTCCATGGAAAAAAAAATAGAAGGTATAATTTTTGGAGTGACCTATGTACATATATTGTTATCATTGCATTTTTGGTTCTATTTCCCTTTTGTGTTTTAGTAAATAGTTTTTAATCTCAACCCAAGAGTTCTATTTTATTTCCAGTTCTCTTCCTCCTCCCACTGGGAGAGGATTGAGAAGATGGCTATATGTGCTTAGTTGTCTGCTGGATTAAATCACAAGAGTTTAGCATAGGATGGAAGTACCATTTAATGAGGTATTTTGAGAGTCTGAAATTTGTTTTCATTCTCTCTAGGAGTGAGTGGTTCAACAACAACAAAAAAGGGATCAATGAAAACTAATTTTGGACTGAATAAAATGGCAGTATAATCAAAATATATTAGTGATTTCTTTATCTACAAAAACATTTTAGCTTCTAAGAAAAGCAGGTATTTTTTACCTTTCCAGAAATCTCTCGACTGAAAAAATTCTGACAAAGTCCTCTTTACTCAATAAGAAATCCTGAATGATCCACCTCTATCACTGGATCAAATATTTCCAAATGGACTACATAGATTTCTCTGAGTAAAACTGCTTCACAGTAAAGAAGATAGGAGCAGGTAGTTATGGTTTTGTGACTAAAAACACCAGTATCAGACCTCATAATTTCCAGTAGGCTTTCTCCCTGTTGCCAACACAGTAGGCTAAACAGGGTATGATAAGAGTATTCTATCTGCAGTTTCATTTCTTTAGATATTTTCTCTGTTAATGTAAATTAGAGATTCCATCAAGTCATTCTGATTCACCACTGTAATGGTCAACTTGCTTACAGTGGAAGCACAGATAGAAAAGTGCAAAAGAAAACCAGAGAACAGGGACATTACTTGCATTGTTTGTAGCTTAAACATTATGTCCAAAGCCTTCATGATGTCAGTTGTAACTGAGTGTACAGTCTGCCCCGTTTTTATCACAGCCTCCCTGCAATCTCTTTTTCATTATATAGCTTTTAATTCAATAGAACATAGAAACAACTTAATAATTTTAATGTGATTAAACAATGTATAAAAACAATCAGGGAAAGCAGTATAGTCTCTAGTGTTGCTTGACCTGAAATCATACCTTTATATTGTTATTTCTTCTGCAGTATGTAGGCATTTAAAAATACCCAGGAATGTTTATTGGGTATTCAACAGTATCTCTCTCTCTTTTTTTTTTTTTGTTTTTTGTCCTGTTATTTTACCCCATGTAATCTCTAATAATAAGATGCAGTTTAGGGATGCTCTGTGTATGCATTTATCCTTGGGAGATGAGATTCCAAGAGCTGGAATGGCTAATGAAAGATTGTCAGATTTCCCGGCATCCATATAAAGATTTACTTTTCATATCAATATGACATGAAAGCTATACTCTGACCTTCATTCATGTAATTCAGTTAAAGTACATCAATCATATTTTCTTTTCTTGGTTGAGTGGAGATCATATTGTTTCATTTTGGGAACAATTTGCCCATGGTGTATTAAGTACCATATTATGCCTCTATGAAAGTGATGTTGTGAAGAAATAGGAACAGCAGCAGAAAATGTACCTTGTTAAAAAAAGCTATAAATGATTTTGTCTGTGCTCTGAAAGTTGATTGTCTTTGCACCCAAAGACAGTATCACGTAATCAGTGTTTACTCCGAATTTTATGTCTCTCCACTCTGAGAAGAAAGAAACAGAGACCAGTTAAAAAATGATGTGTTAGATTAAAAGGAAAAATCAAGTGTCAAAGGCAAAAGTGAGGAAGATTGAACTGCCTAAATCAGAAAATGGAATCTAAAATTTCCAGTATAGCGTCTGCTTGGGATTCCTGGACATTACTCTTTTGCATCATGTTCATGCTCAGATGTTAGCAACTACAATTCTAACTATGGTATACTGTTTTTTGGGATTTAAAAATAAGATGGAGAGATACCTATTCTACTTAAAACCAATGGCCATTTTAAATAGTATAAATGTCCTATTAATCAGTACCTTCCACTATTACCTAGTTATCCATGGTAGCCAACTACAGAAAAAGAAATTCTCCTCAGAGGAAGAGGATTCAAGACCGTATTTCTTATCTACTAGGTGAAGGCTCTATCAGTGAGGCAGCAGATAAGAGTGTGTGCCCATGTCTCTGCTCGTGTGCAGAGACACATACAAATATCGGGCTTATTCCCTGTCTGCTCCTTCCCTCCCCCCTTCCCCCCCTGCCTCCCCCCCGGTGTCATCACCTCCCTCTTCGGAATAAAATCAGAAAGTTGTTTTAGTTTGAAATTAAAATATGTCTGACCTTGCAATATTACTTGCACTGTTTGCAAGATCTCTTTGTTTTTTTTTTTTTTTTTTTTTGTATGTTTTTATGTTCTTGACAAGTTGTAGCCTACATTTTTAATTATTAACTGAACCATGACTTAACTGTAGCTATATATTTTAAACAAAAATATCTCAAAATGATATTCTATGCTTTTGCTACTTTGTACCTAGCCCATATTTGTTTAGCAAAAAACTTTGATCTGCTTTTTTATTAATAATTTTGGAATGCTTCTGGAATAGTAAGGTCAGAATAGTGACACAAAGTTCTGTGGCTTCTTTTGCATAAAAATTTGACAATTTTTGTCAAGTAATAAACCTTGGGCTATGTGATTCTTTAGAATGTAGGACTTCTATCAGGTAAAGACTTCTGTATCACTGTTACCTCTCCAGTGACGCTAATCATAAGGTTACCCTGTGACCCGTTTTAGAGAGTAGATGTCCATAAAATAAATATTTAAAGAAATTTATCCCAGCATCATTATTCTAGTAGTCTATAATGACCTTAGGTTGAATTCTAGGTTGTAATGGAGGTAACTGTTTTACTAAATAATTTATTTCCAGATGCCATTATAGTGTTAATCCATAGAGAAGCACAGAAAATCCTCTTCAGCAATATAAACCCTTTGCATGGACTCAGACAAATCTATCTGTTCATCTTCTAGACATAAAGACAAATAACACTAAAATTGTAACAGTGGATACCCTTCCATACCAAACTATTCTGTATGGAGAATGACCAGTACCCATTCCTCTGCAGTAATCTCCAGCTTTACTGTATTTACTGGTGCTGAACTCATTTCAGACAGTAGGATGCAGCAGACTACAGAGAAGATAGTCACACACAGTGGGTTTTGTTGTTGTTGTTGTTTTAAAAAAAAATTGTTTGGTTTTACGTCAACACAGCATATACTGAGTTTTACAAACAAACATTTTTGTTTGTAAAAACCGCCATAGTAAGCTTTCCAACTTTCTGTATCTTTGTTATCCCTAGTGGAGTTCGTTCTTGGTGTGCCTAGCCAATAAGCACATGGATCTGGAATCTCCACAAAGGTCTCTATCTTAATCCTATGCAGAATAGAGTGCATGGTGATCTTTCATAAAGCAAGCACACCTCAAACACTAGCACTGTTATTTATGCACAGCTATTTACAAAACTACTTCTTTTTTTTTTAAAGTTTCTGATTGATTAATCTATTTCAACTTTTGTGGGCATGCTTGTTAAGGGGCTGGAAGATTTGAGATTTGGGAGTGGATAGCTGCTGTCTCATTATAATTTCATCTCCACACTGATGGGTGTGATTTTTAATATGCAATTTGGCATTAATGAACCAAAATATAATTTAACAGGACATCTTCTTATCGTTTCTTGTTGACACAAGAGAGTTTCTATCATTTTTTGTATACTTGTGGCAAAACTGTTTACTTTTACACTTGTTTTTTGTATATCTACTGTTTATACTTTCTTGTCCTTGGTGATCTCATGTTATCTTTACTAGAATATATACTAAGGTTTATGTATTTTCTTAAGGTTTTCTGTGAGAAATGAATATGGATTAAAGTATACATGTATCAGGTATCAAGCTATTATTTAACAATTTTGCTTGGTATGCATATTTTCTCAATAATTATTTAATGTGGGAGGTGGAGTGTTGATTTTGCTAAGAAAAGAAGCCCTTCAGTTGTGTTTTACCCTTGTTGATGAGATTTCCAAGAAAGAATTTTGACGAATCATAGACAATAATTCAAAACGAACAGTAAGAATTTAATAGCTTCTTAAAATATTTTAAAAGTCAGATATTTTATATTTCTTTAGCTGGGCATCTTCTCCCTCTTTTAAGACAATAAAATTAATCCTTTTACTGATTTTGTAAGATACACTGCTAGCTTTTCTCAGTTTTTCTTTCTGCATTTTAAGAGCTTATTATTACTGCCTTTGATTCCAGTAAATGTGTCAATGCTCATTAAATACATTAATGTTGTACCCAGATCCTTATGGTGTTTCTCTGTCTACTGTGTGCTGTAAATTTCACTCAGAAGGTCTGCATGGAAGTATGAAATAGCCCACAAGGGAGATATCTATCCTAATTATATCCTTGTAGCTCATATTTGTGAAATAATTAAAATACAGTGCCAAAAACAGCTAAAAGATTGGCAGTCCTTTGGTAGAGGACTAACCTATGTTAACAGGTAGAACATCTACGTGGTTTTATATTATCAACTGTATTGTCTGATAGAGAGAGATAAAAGAACATAAGAAAGATCTTTGTTTATCTTTTAACAGAAACATGGGAACAGATCTTACCCAATTTTGCTTTTTATAGTTTTAGTTTCTACATTTTCGTGGGCCACTCTTTGCTTCTCCAAAGACAAAGTGAGGCCTAAAAACTTAATTCATCTGCTTATTTATTCTGTATTTCTTTCATATATTTTAGTAGTTTTCTTTAGGGTTAGATGAATGATGCCATGAATGATATACCCCTTTCTCCTCATTCACAATAAAACACATTTAGATGATCCACAAACTTGGCTTTAGTTATCTATACTTTACCAGATGAATAAGACAGATCTCATGAATGATTTTACTGTTTGAGATACCAGATAACCTTCCCACCTAACCTACTTTCAATATTGAAATTCTTTTATACACAGTTGCTTCTGTTATCTATGAGTGGAAAAAACTCTCAACAAAAGCTCTGACATAGAATCATAGAATCAATCTGACATAATGAAATATTCACACTCAGGCACAGACCAGGAAAAAATCTGGGGCTTTTGTGTATTTTTCTTCCACCTAAAATCAATGAAATTTTCCCCTCTTCCATTCTCTTCCATTTCCTTATCTTATAATCTTTACAAGCCCCTAATGGTGCTTTGAATAACACTGTAAATGTTTTTAGGAGTAGCTGAAATAATCTATGACAGTAACAAAATCTTGTAAAGAGCTTACTCTGTTACTAGTTATTCTAAATGACCATATATTATTATTTTTCCAACAACATAGGATTCCTCAAAAGAGGTGCTTTGGTAAGAGGTCACATATGTTGATATCTTAGAGTTAGAAAATCATTAGGAGCTGACAAGTACATGTTAAATGTCACAAATTAAAAAAAAAAAAAAAAAAAAAATGATGCCTATTATAGTGAAATAATCTCAATATGTGCATTTTTAATGAGCAACTTACATTTTACTGGATCAGTGCCATGAAGTTATGAACTCTAAAGCAACACAGAAAATCTTCTAGTCATTGTAGTTTAGAACTGTTGCTCAATTACTTAATGTACTTGTTAAACAAATGTCACTAAAATAAAAGAAAAAAAAAAAGTAGGTTTCTTTCAGTGTTATGCAGAAAGAAAATCACCCATTTTAAATTCTCAGCAATTGCTTTGAACCTTGTAGACAATTTCTAAGCTCTCTACAAATATTCTGGGAAGTTAAAGGATATTAAAACTGGCCCATAATAAGAAATGAAATGGGACACTGAATCCTCTGTTACACAGATTTAGTGGTTATGGACTTTAGCAGAAGGGCAGCAGCATTTACTCTGGAAAAGCCTATCTCTGAAAAACAAAAGGAAGTTCTACAGAAGCTAAACTTTTATTTTGCTGTAAATGAAAAGCTGTGCCACTGTGAATTGAGTAACTTTCTCTGTGGGGATGAATATGTTCACTGATACATATTTCTAGCTATTTTGTTGGTACTACTTCACTGCCATGGTGAATGTGAGAAACTTCACAGTTTTGGTTATTACTTGCACATACATTTCTACTTTCTCTTGGGCATTATTTGTTATTATAATTTATATAGTCTTTATCTATTTCATATATATACACGTGCTGTAATCGCACCAACCATTCTTTCTGGAATTTGAGACTCTGGACTTAAGATTGAAAAATTCTGCTAATTTTAGGCTCCGAATTTTCTACTGAAAGAGCCTGTTGCCATTCACTGGTTACATAGAAAGGAAGTGTTATCATATATCTTACAGCTGTTTCATTCTCCGTGCACATACCTTTGAGCTATTAGCATTCAATTCACTGTTGAACTTCATATATAAATTATATTAGAGATATACTTTTTTTCAAATAAAAACTGAGAAACACATAATAGCTTCAGGGAAGTTTGGAAATCATCTGTCAGTAAGTACTGTCAAAAAACAAACTGCTGTTACAACTGAAAGGCATATACAATTTAGCAAAATGGTACTCTAGACCATTTGAAGTTGAAGCAAGAACCTGAATACTGTAAGAATTCTTTCATTGTGTTCACCTAATCCTTTAACTTATCTACAGTAATATCGACATGTGTTGCTCTGAACATAATGCATTCTATTTGTTTCCATAGAATTTACAAAATATACAAATAACACAACAACACTACTTGAAAGAGCAAACTCTCACTTACAAAACCTTATTTTTCAATGTAATCACCACCATTAGCTATGCATTTTTGCTGGTAGTGATCAAGAGCCTTCATGTTGTACTCATAAAAATCTGCATGGCTTTCTGGAGCGTGGCTTGTTTTTTATGTTGCTGTCACCACTGCTGAAATGCACCACCCACTGCCTCACTGTGCTCACATCCTCTACTTGGCCTTTTTTTTTTTTTTTTTTGTTTTGTTTTGTTTTGTTAGTTTTTTGGTGTGCTGTTTTGTTTGAATTTTCTGTTTGCTGCAAGTAATTTGCAAGGGTTCACCACAGACATTCACTTTCAACAGAAGAAAAAAAGAGAAAATATTCCCATTTCTTACTCTTCCACATTTGGACACTTGTGTTTATGACAATTCCTTCATTCTGCAGTTGCGTACAGAGTTAATCCAACCAACTATCTTAAACTAAACAGCTATAAAATTAGGTAAGATGAATTTTTTTTGTCAGCGCAATAAAATATTTCCTAGAATTGATGAGTTAAAGAAGGATCATAGAGTACAACTCCTGTACATTTTACCTCTTCCACAAAATTCACCCTGAGCTGAATAATTCCTGCATTTTTAAATTTATGTCACATGCTTGGAGTTACAAGAAAAAGACAAGGCTGTAAAGTTTGAATTCTTTTGCATGTGTAATCTTACTGTTGATGCAAATCAGCATTTCCAAATGAAAAATATCTGAATTGTTATTTGAAGAAAAAACCTTCTGCAATATTTGCTTGCACTGTTGTTTTATATAAATGAATTCAATTCCTGAAAATAAAAAATACACCATAATAAAAGAAAACAGTGCAGATGAAACAATATATTTTCTGGATTATGACATTCCTAAGTCACAAGATTAATCTGTGTGTGTGTGCAACTTTAGAAAAAAAGATGATATACCTTAGTAAAATCAGGCTAGAAAGAAACACATTTGTGCTCTAAACAAGATAGATATTAAGACATCTGAAGCATGTGTAATTATATGTGTATATATATCACTCTCTACTTAGTTTTAATTAAGCATTATATAATTTTGTATATGCTATACTGCAGCATCATACTAACTACATATAATGAAAACATATTCACATGCTGACGCTATACCTTTGATAAAATTTTATTGGAAAGCTGAACATAAAAACTTCCATTTCTAGGAATGTAATTTCAAGTAACAGTATATAGTCATTTTTTTTAAATGTTAAATTAGAGATTGCCTTGTAAAATGTAACTGCTTTTTAATGTAAAATAATATTTCATTTAAAACTTTCTATAATATGTTGTGGTAATATTGAAATAAAGATGAAAAGTTGTTACACAGCTACTCCAGTGCTTTACAATTTTAAAATAAATTGTCTTCTGATTAAAAATGTGAAATAGTTTGGCAGAATGTCTAAAACAGGAAACTAATTGTCATGGTTTTGTGATTTTTGGTTTTTGGTATTCCACATCATAACATCATGTAGTGCACTGGGAGTTTAACTGTTAATTCTCAAGTTCTGGGTACCTGCCCAGAAGAGAAGAAGAACTACATTCCCCAGGGGACTTTGTGGTCAGAGAGGAGATATAACTCCTGGCAAGGTCACCTGATGGGCTCTTCTTCGTCCACTCTTCTTCGTCTGCTCTTTTTCGTCTCCCTGCTGCTCAACTGGACTGCGAATCTCATCTCAGTGTTGTGGTGAGGCCTATCCGCCTTTCGGACATTCTCTCTCTCGTTATATTTGATTTATTAGCTTCAATTTTAATTATATTTTATTATGGTGTGTTATCTTGCATTCCGATACTATATTTAGTAAATTAGTTTGTTTCTCCTCAGATCGTTGCTGCTGTTTTTAATTATTTTGGGGTCCCCTGTTCCTTTTCCGGAGGTGCAGATTTTGCGAAAATCCCTCCACCCCGTGACCCCATTAGTCACGGAACTGGGCCAAAACAGCCCGTAAACCACTGACACTAATGAAGTATAGCTGTTGAAAGTCAGCAAAGAAAAAAGTAGCAAAATTGCCTTGCCTCTGAATTTCTAGTGAATGTGTTACAGAACAGCATTGTCTATCTACAATTTGAAATGAAAGTGATTAGATACTGCCACTCTCACTCATCATAAGATTAGTTCATTTTCATGAATGTTAAAATTTAATGTAATAATAAATAGAATACTCATTGTTTTGTTCTTGTTTTGTTTTAAATCAATAAAATAACATCAAAATAACTATGCTGTCTAAAACATAAATACTCAGAAGAACGTCATGTGCATTTTCAGGACTACTAACCATGCACATGATAAATTATAGGTATGAAATACAGTTCTGAATTCATCCAGTAATCTTGACAAACCTACTGAACTTTTCTGACTCAGTTTTCAAAAGACCGTCACAGGTCTTGCAGCAAATGAAAGTGGTGTGTTCTTATTCTGAATGTCTCTTCTATAGAGGATGCTCTACTGTATGTGAAATGGACGTTAGTATGTATGTATAGTTTGCAATGGCAGCTATAGTAAATAAGACTACTTTCTGTTCATAATGTGAGTACAATCACATTTTTGTCTCAGTTTTAGTAAAATTACATTAGGCTTCCCTTGTTTTCATCCTAGACTTAGAATTTGCCTAATAGAACACTAGTAAAGATAAGTTTATAACTTTACGATCAGTCTCGAGTAACTGATAACATAAAACCGGAATATTTGAAGGGTCATAGCCAGATAAGCACTGGTAAGAGAATTTCAAATGACATAGATGGAATTATTTGGCGCACTTAACCACAGTTTCTTTTATTCATTTCTTTTGTCTATTTGTCCCTGAATTTGTGTTTGTATGAGTGTTAGACAATTGCTGATAATTCAAGATTAAAAACATCACAGTAATATTAACCATGCAGGGAAGGTTAGAGATGCTGGAGCAAGCTTAATGTGAATCAGTAGCAAGTCAGTGAGAAGGCTACATTTCCTCATATGGTCAGTAAAAAAAAAAGCTGCTAAATATAGAAAATTCTCTCATCTTGAACTGCTCATCAGTTTTCTGGGGGAAGGAAAGAAGGAAAGAAGGAAAGAAGGAAGGAAGGAAGGAAGGAAGGAAGGAAGGAAGGAAGGAAGGAAGGAAGGAAGGAAGGAAGGAAGGAAGGAAGGAAGGAAGGAAAGAAAGAAAGAAAGAAAGAAAGAAAGAAAGAAAGAAAGAAAGAAAGAAAGAACAAAAAGGATAAAAGCATTGCAAAGAGTTTCATGGTAATTCATCTGTCTACTCTTTTCTAAACAAAGTAAACAGAAATGTTCTGTCTCATAAAATCAACTATGTTTATTAATTAATTTATTATTAAAAATATCCAAATTTCAACAAAAAGCAACAAATAATAAAAATAATTTAATGTTGTATGTACTAACTCTGAAATGTGCATAAATGGAGCACTAGCAAGTTTGACAAAATGTCATGGCATAATTATTTGCTAATTAGCTAGTGTAGTCAAACATGTAGGATTTATTTTTATTTATATAACTTTGCATTATAGGACTCAGGAAAGGAAATTATAATGACTACATTGTAAAGAAAATTCTTTTTGGATTTGGTTTATCTGTTTAGGCAGCTTCAAAATGACATTGTACTCGGAAGTACTTCATGCTTAGCATGGACTTATTCTCCAAGAACAGCTGAGTGAAAGGTATGAAAATTAAAATACTAGATGGCACTTACAGTAGTAGATAACCTATTGTTTGTTCACAGTATGGTAAAAGCCTTTATTTTATTATATAAAATTACCATTTTAAGGCAAAATGTTGCCCAAATATATGTGTGCATGACTTTCTTTTAAATCAGACTTCCATCAGTTCCTGTAACTATTGAACAGAACTATTTTCTTTCTAGTTTTATTTGTTTGCAATGATTTTTTTTTTTTCATTTAGTAAGCCCACTAACAATTTGTTAAAATAATAGTATACTACCTATTTCTTCTACAGTTATAGAAGTAGTTATAGAATCACAGAATCAATGAATTCCACAGGTTGGAAAAGACCTTCAAGATCAAGTACAACCACAACCTAACCAAACTTATCCTAACTCTAACAACCCACTGCTAAATCATGTCCCTGAGCACGACATCCAAACAGATTACCTTGGCCCATTGATCCAGTCTATTCAGGTCCCTCTGTTCTGCCTTTCTACCTTCAGGTAGATCAACTCTCCCTCCCAACTTGGTGTCATCTGCAAATTTATTGAGGGTGCATTTGCTTACCTCATCAGGATCACTGATAAAGATGTTGAATAGGAGTGGCCCTAGTACCGAGCCCTGGGGAAGACTACTTGTGACTTGCCACCAACTGGATCTTACTCTATTGAACATAACTTTTTGTGTTAGGTTATCCAGCCAGTGTTTCATTCAGCAGAGTGTATGTCCATCCAAATCATGGTCAGCTGGCTTATCCATGAGGATGTTGTGGGGGACAGTGTCAAAGGCTTTACTGAAATCCAGGTAGACCGCATTGACAGCCTTACCTTCATCCAGTAAGTGGGTCACCTTGTCATAGAATGAAATCAGGTTTGGCAAGCAGGATCTACAATTCATGAACCTATGCTGACTGGGCCTGACATCCTCCTGTCAACATTTAATTGTTCCATAATGCCACCTGAGATTATCCATTCCATAAACTTCCGTGGCACCTAGGTGAGACTTATAAGCCTGTAGCTGCCAGGATCATTTTCTGGCCATTTTTGAAGATGGGCATTATATTTGACAGTCTCTAGTCCACAGGAACATCCCTGGTTAGCCATGACTGTTGAAAGATGATGGAGAGTAGCTTGGATACCATATCCACCAACTCCCTCAGCATGCTAGGGTGCAATCCATGTGGCCCCATCATCACATATTAAAATTCTATATTAAAAATTAAGAGACCCAATTGCACAAATGGAAGAATAAACTCACCCTAGGTGCATTTTTTTTCTCACTGTGCATGCACTTATTTTTGTTTCTTCCACAAGCATTATACTCCTAATCAAAACAGTGCATAAGTCTTTCCTTTATTTGAAAAATTTATTACTTCTTCCAAAAAACATACAATGGCTCCAGTTGACATTATGAATACCATTGTCTCTTGAATGGGCAGATCTCAGAATTATAAAATGGTTTTGGTTAGAAGGGATGTTTAAGATCATCTAGTTTCAACCCCCTGCTATAGGCAGGGACATCTCCCTCTAAACAAGATTGCTCAAAGTCCCGGCCTTGAATGCTTCAAGGGTGGGGACATTGACAACCTGTCTGGGCAACACATTTCAGTGTCTCACCACACTCACAGTAAAGAATTTCTTCCTAATATCTAGTCTGAATCTACCCTCTTCTGGTTTAGAACCATTTCCCCTTGTCCTGTCACTAGATGCCCTTATGCACTTATGACAAGTCACTCTCCAGATTTCCTGTAGGCTCCATTCAGGTACTGGAAGGCTGCTATTAGTTCTTCTCAGAGCCTTCTCTTCTTCAGGCTGAAGATCCCCAGCTCTCAGCCCGTTGTCACAGGGGAGGTACTCCAGCCCTCTGATCATCTTCATGGCCCTCCTCTGAACCTGCTCCAATGACTCAATGTCCTTCTTGTGTTGGCGTCTACAGAACTGGATGCAGTACTCCAGGTGAAGTCTCATGAGAGCAGAGTAGAGGGGCAGAATCACCTCCTTTTACCTGCTGCTGGTTGATGCTGCTCTTGATGCATGCTGCTCTTGATGCAACCCAGGGCTGCAAGTGCACGCTGCCAGCTAATGTTTAATCTTTCATCAGTTGACGCCCTCAAATCTTTCTCTTCAGGGCTGCTCATAAGCCATTCTCTGCACAATCTATATCTGCACTTGGGATTGCCCCAGCCCCAGTGCAGAACCTTGCACTTGACGTTGTTGAACTTCATGATGTTGTCATGGACCCACTTCTCAAGTCCATGTCCCTATGGATAGCATCCCTTTCCTCTACCATATCAACTGCACCACTCAGGTTGATGTCATCTGCAAACTTGCTGAGTGTGCATTCAATCCCACTGTCCATGTCACCTACAAGGATGTTAACATCCATCCCATCATTCCCTGAGGAATGCTACTCATCACCAGTCTCCTCTTGTGAATTGAACTGTTGACTACAGCTCTGAGTATGACCATCCAGCCAATTCCTTATCCAGTGAGTGGTCCATCCATCAAATTCATCTTTCTCCAATTTGGCAACCAGGATGTCCCTGAAGGGAACACATTTCTTGACTACATTATCTGTGACAGTTAACATAATTCTTAAAGGTAGACAAAATGATTTGGCATTTTGGGTGAAATTTCCCTCACAAAATAGCAAGCTGATTTTAAGTCTCAGTACACTGAACACATATAAATTGACAATTGTATTTGAAGGAAATGTGCATTTTTCTAGCATTATGTCCAAAAATAGATATGAGGCTAACAAACCAACAGCATTTAGGGCAACTGTCTTCTTATGTGGCCTGTTGTCTATGAAGACAGGGTGATAAGTACTCTCAGAAAGTACCATTTCTGTATACCATCTGTCTTGTGGACAGAAGAACAGACCACATATATTATACTGACTTTCAAAGAAATTAGGAATTGAAACTGATCATCAGGCTGTAGCTATCTACAAAGTAAGCTTGAGGTATAGGATGTCTGCATACATAATGTAGAAACAATGAAGAAGCAAATCTACCTCCGCAGATCTAAAATGAGAAATCATCAAAAAAGAAAGCACATGGTAGTTCATTCTGTAGAGATGCCTTGTTCTCCTGTAGATGTAATGGGGAAAATCACACAGACTGCAAGTCTATATATCGGGTACTTATTCTTATGTAAAGTAAGTCCCATTTTTAGTGTCTTGATTTTGAAATGTCCCTTTTAATATTCCTCAAAAATGTCTACTAAAAAAGTATTACTATATTGTTTCATACTGAAACCTTAATATTTGTATTCCATAACACTGGACTTAAATACATACCACTTTAATTATAAAACTGCATTTTTGAAAGGAAATTGTTTTTATTATAACAAAACCTAGTGAGTCAGTACTAAATTGTTTTGAATGCATGAAACATTATGAGGACTAAATAATTTTAAAATAATATTTTGAAATACTTTTGAAAGAAACAATGAAAAATACATTTCCTACTGTAGAGCTGGTCACCATCTTCAGCTTTCTAACCTCTCCAAAATGTAAAGGATAGTTCTGCTATTTGATGTGTTTGCTTTTGCCATAGCATGAAAATATATTTTCCTATTTATAAACTCAGGCAATTCTAGAAGAGTTGCCATAACCACTTTAATGCAAGTGAAAGCTTATTTCTTTGTGCTCACCATGGTGTGGCTTATTCCCTGATGCTCATGAAAGGACAATGTAAATAACATTTTAACACCCACAGCCCAGCTCATGCTGCACAAACACAATGTATGTCTCCAACCCATGAAAAAAAAAAAAAAAAAGCAAATATTAAAAATATCAGTTACATCTGAAATACCTCTGATGAATATGCAATCTGCCATGTGCAGAAACAAGGACCATAATTAGAAGAGAGGTGAGGTAAAATAATATATGACAAGATATGACAAGTCTTCCTTTAGCCACGTTATCGCATGTGTCATGCTACTTTTACTAATTATTAAAAAAAAAAATTACCTCGTTTTTCTGTTCCTTTCTATGCTTCCCACTTCTACTTGAACTACAAAGACAGCAACACATTCATTTTGACCATAGAGGACAAGGCACACAATCTGCGGATTTCATTTATCGCTGCTGTGAAATCTATGATTTATTATAGATAACGTCTCATAATATCAGTCACAGGTAAATCTAGTAAAGAAATTTAGGTGAGTGAGATGGAGGTTAGAGGCTGGGTCAAATTAACCTCCTCTACTGCTTAGCATTTCAAGGACAGAGGGGTAAAATTAAAAAATTTGTTTTGTGATGCTTGAGTACCAATGCCAGTATTGAGCATTGCTTTAGTTATAACTGTTTTAAACTTTTATATTAATTACATAGGAGAAAACTACCACTTGAATTCATGTTCTTGGTAGCAATTCTCCATGGACATCAGAAATGGGAATGCCTAAAAGAAATGTCTTGATATTCAGGAGCTGAAGTAATTATTGGAAGCTGAACTTGTACACTGGCTTTGAGCTTCACCCAATCTCCAGCCCTCATGTTGTTTTATTTCTGTTTTCCTTTCCCCCCCCCCCTTATTTATTTATTTATTTATTTATTCATTTATTTATTTATGTCAGAAATAATGGATATTAAATAATTCCTGCTTATATACTTCATATCATCAAACAAAATGTGAATGTGAATCATCTCTGGAAGAGCAGCTATGAATATGCTCTCATCCTTTTTTCATTCCCTTTAACCAAAGTAAATAAAAGTTAGGGTAGCACTACTATTGGTAAGTACTAAGAAAGTATCTTAAAATCTATCTGGCCTGGGAATAATATAAATTACATACAAAATGTGATTTTAAAAATTCAAGAGAAAAATGAAATAAAATCATAACTACTGTGTAAGATTTTCTATCCACAAAAGAACTGGCTATTTACAAAATATTTTTTATATCAAAGTATTTCAATTGCAACCTGCCTTTAATAGATGGCTTTATGACTGTATTTGTGATGGTAGAAATCTCAGAGAACACACTGTACCACTGCTGTAGCTCATGAAGAAACAAATGCAATGTAGTGTATCATGACAGACTGAAATGGAATTCCAGCCATGTGAAGGTAAATTTTCCAGCTGTGCTAGCACGGATTGGAATAACTCACTCATGACTGCTACAGACTAAAGTGTCAGTCCATATCTCAAACTGTAGCTATTAACCACTTTGTATCTTCTGCAGCAGACAGAGGAAGATTCTAGAGTAACAAGGTGAGATTAATGCATTTCTAGGAAGAAAATTACAGTTTTATAATATATTTTGCAACGCTTATTTTTTTTCTTCTAAGAGATTTCACATGAGCTTCTGAACATGTATTCTTTTTCTTTCTCTGTAAATGACCTTTGCATTTCTTGTATGTTACTTGTTGGTATTTTTTCCAAAGAGAGGAAATCCTTTTTTTTCTTATGCTATTCCATGAATGTCAGATGTACTAGTGAAGATTGTGCTACTACCATGACTAATTAACAAAGACAGTGAGGCCCTTGCAAAAGCTAATACTGGGAACAGAGCTAGGTCAAGAACATTAATATAGGAGGATGCAACAGAATGAGTGTAGGGAGGACTGGAGATTTCTAAGTGCGCTCTTACAAAATGTCAGCTACTAACATAATAATGCATTATGTTTTCACTTTGAAAAACAAAAGGTGAATTTTGTGGAAGAGAACTTATACAAACAACAGCACTGATTTCAACTAAGCACACTTTTTCTTATTTACTAGTTTCTCAGCTCATAATTCTGTGATTAAAATTAATCAGACCTTCAGTGAATCAGCTTGCGATTACAGAAAATGGTACTTCTGTGTGGGTTTCGTGTCTAATGCAAGCTTAGAGCAGTTTGGAATCCAAGATCAGACAAATACTAGTCTTTGAACTGGAAAATGTACAGAAATATCAACAGAAAATGGATATTATTATCAGTGAGCTCAGATAATGCTTCTTATTTTCCTTTCTTCGTTCCTGGATTCATGATAGGTTACAATTCAAAGAAAATGAGGCATTTTTTTGTGAAATAAAATCAAGAACAAACACAGAATCATAGAATACATAGAAACATAAACAAAAGAACTGAAGATGAGGAACTTGAAAAATCCACAGGTTCCAAAAACAGAAGTAGTAGCTGTATTTGGGTACATATCCTATTATTCTCTTAAGAGTGTCAGCAGACATGATTTTTTGAAGAAACAGTTCCATTTGCTCAACTCTGTCAGTGCAAACTCCTTTCTGACTAGACTTTCTAAACTCAGAATGTCTTTGCATATCTCCGATTTCAGGCCAGTTCAGAAAAGACCAGCTTAATTTTAATTGTCTATCCATCACTGATTTCAGCTGTAAAAGTCTTCCTCCCCTCTTTTGCAAGAGATACATTAAACTCAGATGGGATAGACCCTCTGTGTCTCATAGCTACTCCTATTTCTCCCCTTACCTATGCACACATGCATGTTTTCTGTAATTTACCTTACAGTCACACAGTAAAATCTTAGTACCTCAGTGGTTGGTACCATTCAGTTTGTCCAAAATTAAAAGAACGCGCCTCTTGTCCTTTTTCTAGCATGCATTTTACACTTTACTAGTCCAATAATTTCTGACTTTCTTCTGGTCTCAGAGCTTCTTTCTGTCATTTAAATAGCATCATGAAAAACAGCATCCACTCAAAAATGTCACCCATTTCTATGCCAACCAACCTTTTCAGGCACCTAGAAGAGACCACTAAATTAGTGAACTTCAAACCCTAAAAAGCTTGAATCCAAAATATCTTTGCAATAACACATAAAGTCATAGAAATATGTGTTTAAACAACATTTATTTCAGTGAAAATCTTCATTAACTGTTTGGCAAATTCACTAAAATTCTGCCAGCTGCAGGACTGGAAAGAAAATGAACTCTAATTGGACTTTGAGGTAGCGAATTTGACACTCTACAGAAAAAGAAATATCTGAAAAATCTGCAGCTGGGATTTAAGTTTGTTTTCATTTGTTTAATTTTGATATTTCTTTCACCACAGATGTCAAAATCTTCTGAAGCTTTGAAACACATGAAAATGATTTATTCCAGACCCAACCAGCTTTTCACCAGCTGTAGAAAAGTCAAACTGAGTGGAAAAGAAGTTACTCATTTTTGTTCTTTTCTACATAAATTTGATTCAAGTACTTATGACAGATATTAGGCTCCATTCACAGACTATTTATAAAATATAGAAGAAGGAAAATTAAACTAAACTGTCAGAAAGAAGGTGCAAAACTACAGATCTCAAAGCAATAATTTAAGAGTAAGTTACAGCACCTAGTGACAGCAAGTGTGGATAACTAACTCCCATTTCATTCCTTTGTACTGCCACTTATAATCAGGAACAAAAAATGCAGAGATGAAAGCAATTCTCAAAAGACTCACCACATCAATGAATTGATGTAATTGCTGTGCAGCCATGTCAAAGTAGCCTAGCAGTCTCTAGAGAGGAAATATTAGGAAACTTAATGTTAGATTGCAGATTTCTAATGAGATGCTATAAATCAGCACCTAACATGAAAAATACAAGATTGTAGGAGAGCCTGCATGTCCAGGAAATGAACTGGATAAAAATATGCATGCTTTAACACTAAGTATATAGACAATAACAAGAAGTGTTAAATCTATTTGCAAAATTCTTAAATCCGATGAATTTCTAGAACTGAAATACATTTTTTATTTGATACAGCTGATTATTATTGTTGTCCTCTATACATTTTTTAAAAAGTTTGATTGTAACATTCTTGAAATGGAAACTTGAGTGCAACACTAAGTATACAGGTAATGCATGCAGTGGCACAAAAATACTTTCTGCTTTTTCTTTTTTTTTCTTTTTTCCAAACTTGATGCTCTCTTTGAATGTATTTCAAAGGACTCCCACAATGATGCTGTAATTTCTTACACTGAAACAATTTATTTGGTACATTATACTGAATATATATATAATACTCTGGAAATAATTATTTCTCATCTGGCCTTAGTTTGGGCCTTCCCTACGGAGGATACTGACATAGTGGAATGAGTCCAGAAATGAGCCACCAAGATGACTAAAGGGTTGAAGCGCATGGCATGTAAAAGAAGTTGAGGTAATTGGTTTTATTCATCCTTAACAAGAGATGAGAAAAGGAGATCTGATTAATGTCTACAGGTATCTATTTAGTATGAAAATACTGAGAAGCTGGAAGGTTCGTTGTGATATGAAAAGAGACAGTGGAGAGAAGCTCCAAAAAAAAAAAAAAATCCAGACAACTCTCAGGAAAATTTTTGGAGAAGATTACCTAGAGAAGCTGAATAATCTCCATCCTTGCAGATATACTCAAAACACTTCTGGACATAGCCCTGAGAAAATCCATCTAATGGCCTTGCCCAAAGCAGGGATCTGAACTAAATGATTCTCATCCCTCCACCTGTATTGTATTAATCAATGAATTGGGCAAGAATAATAATGTGTTAAGCCATTCTATATTTCTGGGAGAATATTCATAACTTTGTGTATTCATCTGATCATAGTATGGATTAAAAAAAAATAATAATGGAGATAGGATCATCTTTTTAAAGATGTCCAAAATCAAGGTATCAGTGCATTAGCTCTACTAAAGGGAAAGTACAGGAAGATGTATATAAAGTGGTAATTTGCATCTAATTAGTTAATATAGTTATTGTTCAAAATGTTAAAATGATTTATTTCTGTTATAAACTTTCTGATATGAAATAATCTGTACTGGAAGCAGAGTATGCTCAAACACATTCAAAGAAAAATTTCTACAGTGTTGTCCATAATGTTTTTATACCACTTTATTATTTTTTTTCTTTAAATGAAACCTAGTCTTTTATTTTTATTGATTTGACAGTCACTTTACAATTATTTGTAACTTCACTGAACAATTCTTCTTAGTTCCTTTGTCTTCTCTCCTGATGTATTTCAATGAGACACAAAGTATTTACAAATCTGGCTTGCAATTAGTAGCATGCACTATACAGCAGATATCTACTGTCAGTTTAACCTCAGTATATCATCCTAGATAATCGGAGACTTTTGGATCAGTATGGAGTTGGTGCAAGGTTGTGTTCATTTATGTTTAAGCATGCTGTTACTTGAGCACAATATAAACCGTCATTGTCATGTGTTGAACTGTTTCCCAACTTTTCTCAATGGCTCGGTCTCCCTGCTCACCTGTCATAAAAATGCTTGTGTAGGTGTCCAAGAAGCCAACCCAAAGAAGCTGAAACCAAATCAAGATGAAAACTAACCATCAATTTGCAGCCAGATGATTTCCATGACTTGGATCACTGCATAGCATTTTGAAGAAAATTTGGGAAGAAAAAATGAGACCTCTCTCATGCAATATTACAGTGACTGCACAAGGACAATTTAGTTAAACCAACCTAGTTAAACCAACCTGGATCTTGTCCTACTAATAGGTTAATACTGACAATGAAATAATGAAGATAACACACATTAGTAATGCCAGAGCCTTACATGATGGATTGACAGGAGAAAACTATTTCTACTGTTACTGTATTTGTTGCTTTCAATGGAAGAATACTGGTGTTATAATGGCCCTTATCAAATGTGGTAGAAGAGTCAACTTCTGTAAAATAATCTGTGTTGCTCACTCCCCCCTTTCCTCTTTTTCTTTTTTTTCCCTGATGTTTGAAATTTTTTTCATGTATTAAGCTTGATTGAACAATCAGCATTCTGACAAATCCCAGTTTCTCTCTTTTCCTTCTCATTTTATTACAATCCATAAATAGAGACAAGCCGGGAAGGGGAGATAAGTATATATCTATAATTATAACAGTATAAAAACAACTCTTGAAACATTAATCACTGACTAATCTTCCATACTAATTTATCCCACTTGTCTAACAGCAGCACTTTCCTTCTCTGATCTTTCCTATTCTGAGACTAAGACTTCGTGATCATATTCCTGACTAGATGATGCAGCAAACTGATATTATCATTTAGACTACAACTTCCTGATTCCCATTATCAGACAACCGTGAGCTTTCTGCTTAATCAGAAAAATAAACATGTTCATTTAGGAAGAGGAAGAGCAGAATTTTTCCTAAATGTAGTAAAAATGTCAAAATGAAATTGTTAGACAACGATATTCAGTGAAAAATGAGAAAGAGATGATAGATAAATGTGATTGGAGATGAAAAGAGAAACAGTCTTGGACATGAATATTATCACTTTCAACACAACTAAGATCATAGAATGTAAAATCCTTAAATCCCTATCCAGTTTTACTTCTGGCAGATGTGTAGACTTTCTTGGTTAAGTAAAATTTGGTGAGTTTCTGTAACAAGGAGATAAGAAATAAGTGTTGACTAACTTCTGCTCCTACTGAACCTATGAGTTGCTAATGAATTTTTTTTTTTAGGTGAATAACAGGTGTCAGTAGAAGATGAAAGTCTACTATAGCATGACCTTAGTTTCTCATTTATTTGCCATGTTCCTTATTTGCAATCAGGGAAACACTAATACTATGTAGTCTCCACTTGGTAGTGTCAGAAACAAAATCAAAAATTCTGTGATCCACTGTTGTCTATGATGGCCTGTAAGTCAAAAGGATTTGACCCTTCTCCATTGCTTTTTGTTTCGTTGTTCATTTATGTTGGCTGTCACAGCTTTGTATTTCTTGAAGTGAAATGTGAAAATGCATCCTCTACTGTTGTTGCCTTTTACTCTGTAAAGGACAAAGATAAATTAAATCTCCAGATTCTGAAGGGAGTTAGGGAGGTGGGGAGGAGGACAGTAGGTTAAGGGAGAGAAAAAATGCGGGATTTTTTTAAAATCTTTTCCACCAAATAAACTCAAAACAAAACAGCAACAACAAAAACTTTGAAAAATTGTCGTTAAAATAGTTTAAACTGCCAAAAAAATAACATGTTCAATTTGCTAGTATTGTGTGCTGTAAATAGATTAGACTATAAAAATATTGAAGGAAAATGTACTACTGTACATATTTATTTCAAAGTAAAATATCGCCCTCATTATACTTATTTACTACTTTTCTATATGGATTATTATTTTTTTTAATAATCAGTTTGTGCTACCATGTAAGTTACATATTAAAGTTCATTAAACAACTCTAGCTCCGTGACATCTACTGGGACTATTGTTCTGGTTCTTATCTTTTAGAAAAAAAACTATTTGAGATCAGATTTCATCATTCCTTAGTATTTTCTTTCTGGAAGAACAAGTATTACTTGTTACCTCTGAAGAAGAAAAAAAGGAGCTTATCAAAATATTTGCTAGTATACAATGAGTAAAGTATATTTCAGTACGTATTTTAAACAGCCGGTGGATGTTAAAATTTCATTCAGAAAAGTAGCAAGAATTTTTGACTCAGAAAAGAAAAATATCTTGGTAGTCAACTGTACAAAGTTAATAGACCAAATTATAGCCTCATTTAAGTTATTATAAATCCAAAGACACTGCTAGTAAATTTAAATTTACACTAAGCTTAATGACAGGAAAATTTGAGTAATACAGCAAGGGGAGATGCAGTTCACATGTTAATCAACGGAGCAGGGATATTCTGATTGTTGCAGGCTTCATGAGGAATGTGATATACATAAAAGACACGAGATCCATCAAAACAAGATCAAAAGAATGTTCACACCTCCAACTATTGAAACCTTGCCACAGCCTTATGAATTTTGAAGCAGTGTCGTTTATCTGCTCTGGGTGTGGGTCGTGGAACTCCCCTCTTCTTTCATACACAATTCCTATATTACAATACCTATGTCAATATTGTCTATCAATCATAATTTAGAAAGTGCAGTGCCAGTTTACGACACTTTAAATTGAGATGTCCACCTTTTTCCACTAGCTTTATTCATATATTCCAGAATTCTAATGGTGGCGGATGAACTGCTAACGAGTGCTTTGAGGGAGGTCAGAGTAGAGGTCACATTTCTTGTTGCGCACAATTTTCATCCATCCAAATTTTCTTAACAAATACACCATCTATCACACAGTTATTCCACAGCCTAAAGTGCTGACGACCTTTTGCAGACCAAGGAAAAACACTTAATATGTGTTACATCGGGAGAATTGTCTCAAACACTTGCAGGACAACAATAGGCTAAAGGCTGAAGATATGGTTGCAGGTCGATCCTGTGAAGACACGACAGACAAAACTCCCCTGTACAAGCAAAGTCGTTTACTACAAAGTTTGCCTGCAAAGTTGTTAATGGAGAACTTGTTGATAACTGAACTTGTTGACAATGAATTTGCTGATGGCAAATCTGTAAGTCTAGCAGTCCTGAAAAGGACACAATGTGATGCCTGGCAGGACTTAAAGACTTGGGTACCTTTGGGACTTCAGAACTTCTGAATTAGAACTCGCACAGACTGAGGACCCACTCCATGGGTGAATGAGTGATGGGTCCCAGACTGGTGATCTCTTCCTCTGTCCATCTATTTTTTTATCCTATATCTTTTCTCCCTCTCCTTCTCCACCCTCTCTCTCTCTTTTCTTTTTTTTTTTTTCACTTCACAAGTGAGAGGTGACATCTTTAACTTGATGTGATCAGCAAGATATAAGCTCAGTATTAGAAGGTTCAGAGTCTACCTCTCAGCTATATACCAGGAAGGCTATAAGCCAGGAGAGATACAAAGGGCACTAACACTCGACCCAGGAAGAACAAGCAGGAAGAGTTGGGGGAACCTCTCAGCTGTGTGTCAGAAACATTTGAGAAAAGAATGAGCAGTGGGCCATAGCCACCTGTGAAATGCCTCGGACCTTCGAAATGGCATGCAGCAGGACCACTGCTGGATCCTGGTGGTGACTATCCCCGCTTTACACAATTCTTCTTTCCTATCTTTTCTATCGCCCTCCTTCCCTTTCCCGTCTCCTTGATTAGGATTTATAATGAACAGGTTGGACCAACATTTGAACCGTTTTTTCTTAATCTCACGCTGGGTATGCAGATATTAAAAGAACTTCATCTCCCTCCTATAAATTGGAGCAAGACACCATTGTGCATTGAGACCCCAACTGTAAATCATTTGGCAAAATGTTTACAAAAGGGTGCTTGTCTCCAGTTGATGAAGAATAGATATTTAACCTGGCAACAGCACTCTCTTATATTAGTATCCAGCCCCAATAGAATGATCCCCCCGATTCAGGGTCTGCCAGACATTTTGAAGTTATATGTAGTTCAATTACAAGACCATTTGAGAGATGCACTGTCCCCATGAGCCAGGCAAGGGAGACAGGGAAATCAAAAAAAGCCCATGTCCGAGGGAGAAATTGCCCAGGAATTGATGAACTGTGACAGAAGGATGGAAGTCATGGGCAGTAATATCAAATCTAAGTCTGCCATTAGGAGAATGAAACAGCAAGGAAATAGTCCTCCTCCCCACTCCCTGGTGGACAGGACAATTACATCATGGGCAAAAGGAACTCAGAAAGTGCTATCTTGAGATTTGATTAACAGTTAATCTACAGTAGCATTAGAAAAGCTTATCCAAGTGTGCCAAGATAAACAGAAAGTGCCCTCTAGGAATGAGCACCCCCCTTGGGAAAATAGAAGGGTGGAGCTCTGACTCTGATAGTTTGAACCATCTATGCTGGTCCAATTGCAAACAAACTACTCTATCTTATCGTATTACAGGAAACCCAGTTGATGCAGTAGCCAAGAACTACCATACGCTGAATTAGTGTTTGAAATAACCACGTTACTCTTTTAAATTTTGTATAAACCCAGATTGTGACAATATGAACTTTGGAAATTTACGGTTTAGGCTCATTATCTTTAAATCTATAACACTGGCAACTCATTTGGGAACATACATTAGCCTACAATTAACACCTTGTTATGGCTAGTTCAGTGATCAGCTGTTCTATCTGCCTTTTGTCTGGTGAATGTTCAGTTGATGATGTACTAATGACATGTTTTCAAGGAGTGCTTACACCATTCTCCCTTTTACAAAATTATACTATATTAGAAATGTTGACATTAATTCATCTAACAGGGGATTTGCAAATCTAGTCACACCTGCCTCCCTTCACAGGAGAGATATATCTCTATCCATCTACCTAATCTTTAACTTCTCTAACAGTTTCTTTTAATGTATTTTTCTCAACATATCTCACAGTAGTGATAGTGGATTGAAAAATGAACTTCTTTACTTTGAGAGTAACAGAGAACTGAAACAAGTAGCCCAGAGATGTTGTGGAGTCTCCATCTCTGGAGATATCTAAAACCTCCTGCATGCTTTGTGAAACCTACTGCAGGGAATCTGTTTTAGCAGGAGGTTAGACTAGTTGAACTGAATAGATTCCTTCCAAACCCTATGATTCTGTGATTCTGTGATTCCTGTACTTCATATCTCATGACACTAAATACATTGAACATATATATATATATATATATTTTAAAGTCCTGCTGTCTTTTAAACACTTTCTTCACAGAAAATAGAAAGCATGAAAATAAAGATAACCTGTGCAACAGTTGTATGACACATCTATATTCACAGCTAAAATAAGGAATAAAAGAGAGTGAGCCAGCAATGCAAAAACCCCCTTTGAATTGTAAGAACACCGATATTTTTTCATGTGAATTTTATTAATTTTCTATAAAGTTCTTTGTCAGTTCAACAGGCACAATACAAAAACTCATCAATCCTTTTTCTGCTCTTTTCAGTCAGGTGAGTTCAACAGACTCATTTTCAAATGGAGCAGGTGGGTGTACATACACTGTGTAAACAATGCATTCTTGGCAAGGTTGTGCACTGCCATTATCTCTTCTAGACACCAGACAGAGGGGGAAACCAACTCCTGCTTCTCTCCTGCCAGACACCTGTTCATTTTTCTTCCATTGCATCTGCTTCACCTTCTGTTGCTCTGTCAATTGGCTTTGGGCTGTGGCATAATTCTCTTCAGTATGAAGCATTCCTAAGAGTGAGGATTTTCTGTGTGTTCCAAGCTTTCTCTAGATTTTGGATGAAATGTTTCCATGTCATAAGAATGATCTTCAAGTAAGAACACCATAAGATGCCCAGGGAAAAATTCTTGCTAACTTTTTAAAAACAAAGCTGTTCATAGTGCAGTCAGAAAATGAAACCCTGAGCCGTATGAAGGACCGAAATTGCTGAAGCTAAAAAAATAAAGAAAAAGATCAGCTTTCTTGAGATATTTAGATCTTCTCATGGTAAAAAGATCCCAATTGGCAGGGAAGACCCCTAGTCTTAACTGCAGTAATCAATCAGCCTTATTACTTTCTTGTTAATGCAGTACATTTTAACCATAGAACTATGGTTGAAAGAGATGATAAAAATCATGTAGTTCCAGCCTACTGCTATTGGCAGGGATACTATGATGTCAGCAATAGTGTCAGCAAGTTCTGTGGTTTTGAATTGCTATGTATTACCTTCAATAAAGCAGGTATAATATGTAGGTCACTCCAAAAGTAATGCCTCCTGATGATTTCCATAGAAACTACAACTGATACAAAGAGCACAACAACATTATTTGATAGAGCAAATTCTCAGCTACAGAACAATATTTTTCAACATAGTCACCACTATCACCACAATCAGCTCTGCATTCTCACCAGTGGTGAACAAGAGCCTGTATGTAAAAATCAGTGACCCACTGTCACTATCACCACTACTGAAACACACCACCCAACACCTAACATGCTCACATCCACTGTTCAGTCTGCATAACTGTTCAGCAAGCATCAGTAAATGTCAATAGGTACTATTTTTCTACATGGAATAATTCAGTTCCACAACTTAGCTTCATACACAGTTCCATGTCAGATGCCATTTTGTCAGACTGCCCATTTGTTGCCATCTGTCACCAGCTACAAAATATAACAGAATATTGATGGGCTTGTATGGTCACATCACCAACATCTGCCTCTGACATCATGGGCCACTATAATCAACTAGGTGGCACACTTTTTGGAAAAGCCCTCCTTCTGTAATTTATCAGCCCACTGGCAGAATCCTTGATCTTAGCTTACTTATGACAATCCAAAATCTCAAATTTTGAACAGATGGTGACAACTTGTTGAAGATATGGTGCTGCTGGTAAAAAGAATGTTAATATTTCTTTCTTTCTTTTTTTTTTTTTTAATTTACAGGAATATAGCTTTACATAATTAGGCACTCACTTAAGTTCTTAAGAAAATCATCCCTTCAAGTTGGCATTTATGTATGCTCCTAAAGTGTTGCTTGAGTGGTTCAAACAGAATTAATTAAACATACTTCATGTTTGCTGATATTTCTTAATTTCTCCTGAGCTACACTAGAGATATAATAAGATTTATTTTTTTAACAACTGGTAAAATAAGTGATACATTTTCAACCCACAAGTAATACACAATTGCTTCACAGTCTAAGTAAAAAGAACAAATAAATTTCATAGAAAACAAAGATTGCCATTTGTGAGATGTCTATTATGAACAAGATTTAAAAACATCTGGTAAGTCATAAGGGTACTAGAAAAAAAGAGTAGAAAGCTGGGGATAGATTTGTCTGTTCTCGCTCTAACCATGTTTTATGTTTGCCTGCAAGCAATTTAGTGAGTTCAGTAAAATGGCTTGTAAAAAAAGGTTATGCTTGTTTAATAAGAACATCAAAAATAAGTCTGTCTACTTACTCCCCTTTTGCAAGAGTACTTGATTTTCTTTCTATGAAAGCTTTCATATTTGATGTGCTTTAAGCCATTTTAAAACAGTTGTTAACAAATGATTGCATCAACTCTCTGGAGGAAAAAAAATCATGCAATTCATACTTGACAAAATGGAAATTTTTATCATGTTTGTGTTTTTCCAATGCAACGAAAGAGTCTTTTAAAAGGGATCTATTTTTAGTTCTCCTTTCTCGTGTGTTCTTGTGGATGTACAGCTGTTAGACTGATAACTCTTGTTTTTTTAAACTGGCTGTTGTTTGATGTTTTCCTTCTCAGAAAAAAAGAAATCTTCCAGATAATATGTCTAAGTATACTGAAGCCTTCCACTAGGGAAAAAAAAAAAAGCAATTCTGTGCAGACTAACTAGACTCACTCTTACTTGTGGTATGTAGACCCCAGATGCTGCTGCATCTGCAAATGCTCACTCTTGTTAGCAGAAGCCACTGCAGCATCAATTGAAGATGACACTGAGCATCATAATAAAAGACACAAGATTCATTGCTTTCTTTCCCTTCATCCCTCTGCTTTTTTTTCTGTTTGCTCAAAACATGTCTATTTCACAGCCTAGGCAGCCAGGTGGAGGCTTACTGCTGGTTTTGAGGTCCCAGATACAACACCCACGGTAGCTAGACAAAGACTGGAGTATGAAGCAGTATAACAATAACACAATTTTTGTTCTTTGATTTGAACAAGGGAAAGGCCAAAAGATGAGTGTTGTGTCAATGGAAGTAGTTTTCGGTCCCTATTCTGATGACAGCTTGTGGATGTGATAGAAAACACAATGAACAAGAGATGAGCAGGGCACTCTTTTAAGGCGTACATTCATACTCTGAGCTAGAACACCAACACAGATGTAACTGGAAACTATACAAGCATTGTTAGCATGGAATGAAGCCCAGGTAACAGCCTTTACAATCAGCAGGCATTATTAGCACAGGTTCTGGCTCAACACTATGCTAATCACATCTACCTGGCTTCTGGCCAGAAAAAGTGCAGGCAAAGGTCACTTGCCTCTGCCTAAGATGTACCGTATAAGCATAACATAAATATGAATTTGTCCTTCCTATGGTACAATTATGTTTATTGCATTATTGACTAAAAATTTTTGCAAGAGTTTAGTGTCGTCTGGAGGCTGATGGTCCAATTTTACATCAGCTGTAGAAGGTTTAAATGCATTTGTTTTTCTGAAATAAAATGAAATTTGTTTAAACATCTGCTTTGAGTTTGAGAACAGGAGGTAAAATATTTTAATGTGTCAGATTGAGTTAAATCAGGAATATGAATGTCAAAGGTCCCCACTCTCCTGTATGGAGAACCATCTTGTCAATTAGGCAATGATATTACTTGGACTTGATTCTTCTACATTTCTTATGCAAAACAGAGAGTATTTTTTAGGGTTTGTCATTTTTCTCCCTCTCCACTGCCAAACCTCATCCAAGTGTTTCAAGTGTGTTTTTTTTTTTTTAATTTATTATTATTATTGTTATTTTTTTAAAACCTTAAATAGCTATAACAACCTTAGTAGGATTAATGAAAGCTATTCTCTGCAGTTCCAAGCACAGACACCGTTTGGGCAGAGAATGGCTTGTGAGCATTCCTGAGGAGAAGGATTTGAGGGTGTCAACTGATTAAAGATTTAACATGATCCAGCAATGTGCACTTGTAGTTCAGAAGACCAACCATACTCTGGATGTGATCACCCTGGGGTGATTCTACTCCTCTACTTTGCTCTCATGAGACTTCACCTGGAGTACTGTGTCCAGTTCTAAGGCCTTCAATAGAGGAAGGACATTGAGCTGTTGGAGTGGGTCCAGAGGAGGGCCATGAAGATGATCAGACAGCTGGTGCACCTTCCCTATGAGAATAGGCTGAGAGATGGGTGTCTTCAGCCTGGCAAAGAGAAAGCTCCGAGGAGACCTTATAGAAGCCTTCCAGTACCTAGACGGAGCCTACAGGAAAGCTGGGGAGGGATTTTTCATAAAAGACATATAGAGACAGACAAGGGGGGAATATTTTTAAATTGGAAGAAGGTAGCTTGAGACTAGATAAAGGAAGAAATTATTTACTATGACGGTGGTGAGACACTGGAACAGGTTGCCCAGAGAGGTTGTGGATGTCCCCACCCTGGAAGCATTCAAGGCCAGGCTGCATGGGGCTTTGAGCAACCTAGTCTAGACGGAGATGTCCCTGCCTATAGCAAGGGGTTGAAACTAGGTGATTTTAATTGTCCTTTCCAACTGAAACTGTTCTATGATTCTATGAAATTCGTTTGGTTTAAACTGTCCCAATCAGTTTTAAAATAATTCATCTTTAATAAGCAACATACTGTTTTAATGCACTGCCCAAAACCATCCCCAAAATGCTCAAAACTGTACTGCCTCTAGCTTCATTAACTGAGAACATATGTTAGCAGCCAATTTTTTAGTAGCTCCCTTGAGTAGTTCTGCAAGTCAGATTTCACTGATAATTGCTTTAATAAAAAGTTATTTAACATAAAGTGCTTGATTTCAGAGGTTGCCTACATTTTTTTTTTTTTTGTATTCAGCTTTACGTAGGCAAATATGTATTCAGACACTGTACATTAATGGGACTGCCCTTCTGGTTAAACAGTAGCTTAAGTGCTTTACTGGGTCAAGGTCTAAAATCTATGTATACTGGTAAAAGATTTTGAACATGTTAAAATTCTGCACATGAGTAAAAGAATATTACCTGCATTTTCAGAAAATGACTACCTTATTGAGCTAGCAATTACCTACATAATTTGCACACCCCAAAATGGTATAGGAGCTGAAATGCTGTTGAGAACACTAAACTTGGTCTTCAGATTGAGAAACTAATATTTTCTTGTGTTTATGGCAATTCCATAGGTAAGGATAATAGATGGGAGCTGCACATAATAGAGACATAAAATGCAGATCATGTCCATCAATTTTCTTGGTTTAAACATGTGCCTATAGTCTACATTTCAGTGCTTACAAGATTTTTCACTCTCTGTATATTCATCATATGATAATACAGCAGTCTTCTATCTATAAAAACTTAAATGCACTCTGAACAAAGATCCTGATATGCCAGCAGTGTGGGAATTATCTGTTGCCAAACAATAATCACCTGTGTCTTTCTGAGTTCTTGTTAGAAAAATTGTAAGAAGACAAGTAATGGATTTTAAGTGACTATGGCTGTTCACTTGATGGATAAAAAGCTTTTAATCTTTCTGCCTGTTAATATACTTAAAGAAGAAAAAAAAAAAAGAGAGAGGAAGAAAAAATGTAAATAAACCAGTTTCAAATCTATTATTCAAATGTGATTATAATTTTTATCTAAGAGCTAGGAAAGAGCCTTAAAATTAAGATGAAGGTTCTCTGACAGATGGCACTGTTTTGGAGGAATGAACAAAACCAAGTTATGTCCTTTTTCTATATCAGGGCCTTTGAAGGAGTGGGTGGCTTTCCTAACATTGCCTGCAGTTGACAGGTAGAAGGAAATAGTTTCAATTTCTAAACTTTTGATGCAGCAGATAAATTGTAGAATGCTAAACATTCCTAAGACAGCACAGAAAAGATGTCTCAAGATCCTTACTGAGGAGGGACATGATAAGCCCTATTCACTGAGCCTGAGATAAAGAAGTGATCAGATGAGAAAGAATCTTGCCAGGAAGGAGGAATTAGGGTAGTTGCTAAGTTGCTGGAAAATATACTCTGCCTTTTGTGATTCAAAATACTTACTGCAGGAATTTTATTGCCATTTGGTGAAACAAACATGAACTACTATTCTGTTCTCTCTCATCTCATCAGTTGCTCAACAGAGAAACACATCACCATTTACAATTCACAAACCAAATGATTGATAAAAGAAAATCTTCCTTCTTGTTACAAATGAAATAATATTTTACAGAACTTCCTTCTGAAGTATTTTAAAGCTACATTTACTAACATGACTGGTCTTGTTCCAGAAGAAAACCTTCTGTTAATTGCTAAGGCTTTATTATCATAGTTTAAAGCTGTAAGTAGCTCATTTATATTATTGCTTTCTTTTTCCCTTGTATTCACAGACTACTGCTTTTTCCCCCTTTCTACTCTTTTCATCTCACGATGTATTCTCTCCCATCGAAATATGGCTAAATAACCTGTTCCATGCCAAGTAGCCCCTTTGGCAAGAATATTGTTGGCCCGTAATTTGTTTAAAAGTGGTGGATTGCTGAGATCCTTTCAAGAAAGCTGCATGAAAATCTCCACAAATGAGTCTATGCCATTAGCAGCAAGAGCCCTAACGGAGTCATTGTAGTGACTGAACGTATATTATACATCTTTCTCTGTAATTTAATTCTGGAACTGGGAATCTTAGGTAGCATATGAAGAGCTGAAAAATTGCCTCACCACCCCCATGTCTCTCACTCACACTCAGAGATAGAATGAAATCAATGGGAGAAATGTCCTTGCAGTATTGAATACACATGTACGTTGGCATTTACAAAAACTTGAGCCCTCTGTGGGATGTAGAACTTGGCTTAGAGGAAATTAGAACAATTTGACATGGGTGCCGACTCCCATCCTGCAGTACAGGTCATGATTGACAGGGCCCTTGTAAATAGAGGATTCAAGAGAGAGGAACCTTTTAAAATTACATATAAGATGACTGAAATGACATTCAAAATGCCAATTTAAGCAAGAATGCATTTTCTGAATTATTCACGTCACTATGTGCCTTTACGTCTCTGCTGCATTTCCATTTTAAACCTGATCCTGTAGATTATTTAAGGAAATCTGCAGAAATTGAGTATTTAATATATCTAATGGATATGCATACATAGAAACAGTCTTCCTAGGAAGTACTGAACTGCACAACAAATTTAAATGAATGTTGGATTGAAAATAATTGTAGAATGCTTCATGTGTAAATGTTACTGCCATTTAAAGCTTAAACAACAAGAAGACAAAAGAGAAAATGTTATTTCACATGCGTATGAAATTAATCTGCAGAAGCTTCCAGTGTTGAAAATGTAAGCTTCCTAAAATGTGAAATGATAACATAAACAAATTAAATATATAATAATAAATGAAGTTAATTACAATACAAATATGTTAGGTATTCAGTATGAGAAATACCTAACTACTATATATGGACTCCTCTGGGGTGACCTTTTTTGTCTGTTTGTCTGTGTTAATTATTGCTAGAGCTGAGGAAACCAATTTTGATTTGCAGTAGAGTTCAGTTACCTCTTAAGAACAACAACAAAAAACCCTGTATTTACATTTGCATAGCACGTAATGAAACAATATATACCATATACGTTACAGTTTTCATAGCAGTAATGCTTCAAAAGGTAATTTTTCAGCTCCATCTGTAGGTATTTAGAATTCTAACATACCTCACAGAGCATGTTGTTCTTCACTTGTCCCCACTGGACAAGTATTTCCCTAGAGGATGCAGCTCTGTAGCTATATGAATGCTAACTTTTGTTTGGAATAAATTAAATATTAGTAGGATTATTTTTTAAAGGAATCAAAGGATTCTACAGTGATCCTTGATAGTTGTTGTATCCTTTGATCCTTGATAGTTGCTAGAAGAATATTTTTAAACTAAAATTCTTGTTTCATGCTGGAAACTTACAGCTAAAGAAGCTATGGTCTTCAATACAGCAAGACTAAGAAGAATCCCAGTAGAGTTAATTTTTCATGTTTCCCCCCTGCAAAATTCTTGTAGCCTTTAGTTTTTTGTGCCCCAGAAGTTGTGAGGCACTTCAGATTTGGACACTTTTCCATAATAAAGTTGTTTGAAGGGAAGAAAACATTTAAGTTCTGGCCACAGCAACTGAACATAGCCCAAAAGAACACACTCAGAGCCAACATGTAGCCAGCTGGGTGTCCCTTGGCTGGGCTTCACAGTATTCAGTCTGATCCCTCAATCCCTAAGATGTAATCAGCAATGAAAGATTCTCCAGAGTTTCTTTGCTGACCTTCTATGTCACTTCTCTCTCTTATTCTTGATGTATCTGGCACATTGTGCTGCACAGATGCCTCTACTCTGAGTCCCCATAGCAAGCTGACACTTGTACAGTATATGGAAAACAGAGCAGAGGCACTGAAAAGCGATGGGCCTGACAGTTTCAGAAGGAACAGCCAAAGAGCACGATTGGAGAGGTCGCTGCCATCTACATCAGGCAAATGTTTGGGAAGAAAAGGCAAGGGGCAGACAGAAGCTGTCAGATTGTAAACAAAGACATTTCAGATTAGTAACTCATTTGCTTGCTGCTTTCAGTTTAAAAGCCCTGTATGTCAAGTTTTGACAGTACTTTTGAAAGTAGTTTACAAATCACTACTGTATTTCAGCCTTTTTATCTTCCTCGCTAGAGTGAATAGAAATATCTGAACCTTGTATAAAAAACAAAGACATGGAGAAAAATGATCTATGTAATATACACAGTTTGAAGAGTGACTTCCCATGACGACAATAGCAGCAAAACTCTCTTATGGTTGGTTTGGAATGAGTTTTCCCCTTAGCATGTGTCTTTTGAACAGGATCAAGGCTTCTGTCTGGTATTAAATCTGTTCACTGACAACAGATGTAAAATCAACTGAATATCCTATCTCTAGCAGCTGGAAAAATACCATTTTTTACTTATTAATATTCTAAGATTTATGAATGGAGACCTATTTCATGATAAATGTATCTAATTAATGGCCTAATTAAAGCTCAACTATCTTATTGCAACATTTAGATTAATATATTAATAATAACTGCAGAAGATTAGTAGAGTTACCGGTTTTACTATTTTATTTCTTTTGCTGTGCTGCACACATTCTTCCTGATTTTTACAGACTACTTTATTGACTAGTACATATGTCACTCCAAAAGTAATGCCTCCTATTTATTTCCATAGAAACTCCAACAGGTACAAAGAACACAGTAACATCATTTTAGAGAGCACATACTCAGCTACAAAATACTATTTTTGATGTAATCAGCAACATAAGCTGTACATTTTTGCCAGCACTGAACAAGAGCCTGCATGCCACACTTGTAAAAACTTGCATGGCTATCCAGAATGTGGCTTGTCTTTCATGCTGCTGTTGCCACTGCTGAAGTGTACCACCCACCACCTCACTGTGCTCACATCCACTGCTTGGTCTCCGTAAATGTTCAGCAAGCATTAATGAATGTCAGTGAGTGTCATTTTTTTCTTCATGAAGGAATTCAGTTCTATACCTTTGCTTCATACGTACTTCCATGTTAGATGCCATTTTATCAGACTGCCCCTTTGCTGCCATCTGCCTCATGGCAACAAACTGTAACAGAATATTGGTGGGAAGGTTCAGCCTCTATGGTCATACCACAAACATCCACCTGTAATATCGTGGACTAACGTAATAAAACAGGAAACATTGCTTCTGGAGCAGCCTTCATATTTCAATATTAACTTAGTGTTCAGTTGGTCGGATTAGGATAAAAACTCTCTTGTGACATACAGCATGGACATTCATGAAAACATAAGTCTTTTCTCATTTTATATAGTTAATTAAGAAAAATAATTACATAAACAGTCATAATTATTTTTTAGTTTTCTTCATATACTTACCTTTGTTAGGTCACAAATTATTTATTAAAATTTCACTTTGCTCTTCTAGAAAACTTTCATGAATTGGCAATTTATTTATTTATTTTCATGTGTGGTTTTTCAGGGTTGAATCATCACCTTTTAAAGTAACATCAGAGATTTTGCTTTATTTTACATAGTATTTATCCAGTTGCAACTTTCTAAGTTAAACTCAGCTCTCAAAAAAGAAAAAAAAAAACACTCGATGCAATGTGTTGTTCCTATAAGCAGCAGATTACTACGTGTAGACATGTTGCAAATCTGCAATTTAGATCTTTTTTTTTCCAATTGTATCAGTCAAGAGTGTCAATTTTACATTTTGCTGCATGTGAGTAGAGGAAGTGCTGGAAAGGTTAGCTCATGCATTTTCTGCTAGCATTCATCCATGGAAAAAAATGTGGGAAACGTATATGACAGGCATGAAGAGGGCTTAATGTTACCCTTGTGTTCAGTCATACTTTTTGGGCTATCTCCTATTGAATTACGAATTGTCGTCATTTTACAACATATCATCACATTATTTTGCAAGTGTTTATTTTACGGTATTAAACAAATGCATCAGCTAGGGGGTGGTGATGTAGCTTAATTAGAATAGAAGGGTAAAATCTGTAAAAGTCCTGTCTATTCCATCTCATTTTTAGTGGAGTTACGAATTGTATGGTATTTGTCCAAACCCCACAGATTTGCTTGGTGCTCTCTATAGTCAGTCATGACTGTTCTTCTGATTTTCTGCCTTCTGCTTTCCACTTAGGTGGCTGGTTTCCATTACATTTTTCCCTCATATAGAGAAATATTGACCCTGACATTTTTTCTAGATTTTTTTTTTCATTTAGATTTTTTTTTTCTTTTTTAATTTAGAAATGTTTTTTGTTTTTTTCTTTTTTTCTATACCAGTGAGTTCTCTAGTTTAACTACCTAATTTTGGTTACTTTAAATCCAATTTTAAAAAGGTTCTTCTTTCATTTCTTATTTTTACCCCCTCTTCATCTTCTCCATGCTACAGACTATATTAAAAACTGTTTCTTATTCTCCTCAGCCACCTGTTGTTCAAACTGAAGATGATAGGTCAATTTAACCTCTCTTCTGGTAGAGATTAAATCAATCCCATAATCAGTCCCTACACTTCATTATCTTTTTTGTCTTTCCTTTCACCTTTTTCAGTTCTACACTCTTTTTGAACTTTCCCACTCTGTAGGTATTTGAACTCTTCATACTATAGTTATACTTTCAGTTTTTCTCTCTAAAGTTTTCCTGTTAATCTCTACTGTATTCTTATTTTTTAATTACTGATGAGCACTGAGGTAAAGTGTTAATGAAATCAGTTTGAATGAATACAATATATCTTATGGTGTGTAAGTCAGTAACTAGGAACTGTGCAGACAGAAACTGTGATTTTTCCACGTGCAATGTTTTGAACAAACTTACACCGATTTTATGTGCAATTTCATTGTTTAATATTCTTGCCAGTAGAAGTTTTAGGAAGTTAAAGGTTCTGCTAATATTGATTGAATACCAGTAGTGTACTGAAAACCAATTGAAATGAAGGGAGAGTCAGAACTTCTACTACCTGTGCAGAGTTCTTGAATCAAGATGTAAAGTAGAAGCCATTAAATATATCTAGACCAACAGAAAACACAAATTTAAAGATCCTTTAAGGAAAGGCTGAAAGACAATAAAGCTTCTGTGGCATCACAGAAAGTTAAGAGCAAAATACAAGTCATCACATAACAGTTACCTTAAATCTATGCTGCTCAGTTTATATACAAAATCAGTCAGGATATATAAATATAATACATATATGTCCGGGTATATATTTATGTTTCTTTATTAACAATTCATCAACATCTCAGTCTTCAAAGCCAATCTCAGTCTTTGACTGAGACAGACAAATGACCAGTATTTCTTGTCTCATTGCCTCAGTTCAAGATAGATACATTCACAGATTCACAGTCTATAGTTACAGCAGAAGATACTCCACATCTGTGGAAACCCCAGCCATATAGTCTATTTTCTAAAAGCCAACAACATGATAATTAATGACTTTCTTCACATCTTTTTCCTGTTTTTTTTCTTTTCTGGTGTGCATGTGTGCGTGCTCTTTAACCACAGATATAAACAGATCAAATCTGTCCAGACTTCATAGTATGTCAGTCCCATTTTGTGTTCAGTTTCTGACTCTGAAATAAATAAATAAAATGCAGAAGCTATAATATCACTGTTTTGTCCTATCTAAAATAATAAAATATAAAAAATAGAGACACTATGCTTCCAAAATTTGCCACATAATTCTGTATTGCTGTATTAAAAGAAAAAAAAAAAAAAAAAAAAAAAAAGATGATTTTTTGTACTGAAAAGTTGAAATGACTTATAAAAAAAAAAAACGTAATCAGAGGTCAAAAAAATCAATAAAATAAGCTTTTAAAATTATATAAATTTAGTACATATAGAAATGCAGCAACAACCCAGTGTCCTCCAGGGATGTAAGAAAGATTATCCAGTTTTTCCAGAGAATCACGTAATCATATAATCATAGAATGGCTTGGGTTGGAAGGGACCTTAATGATCATCAAGTTCCAACCTCCCTGTCACAGGAACAACTGTCAGATGCAAGTAGTAGATCAATTTGCACAAGGCGTCATACAATCTGGCCTTAAACAATCTGTTCCAGCACCTTACTACTCTCCCAGTAAAAAACTTCCCGACATCTAATCTAAATCTCCCTTCCATTAGTTTAAAAACATTCCCCCTTGTCCTATCACTATCTACCCATATAAAAAGTTGATTTCCTTTCTGCTTATAAGCTCCTTTTAAATATGTCTCCTTGTATCCTTCTCTTCTCCCAGTTGAACAAGTCCAGTTCCTTCAGCCTGCCCTGGATCATCCTTGTGGCCCTCCTCTGGACCCTCTCCAAAAGCTCCACATTTTTCCTTTGTTGGGAGTCCCAAACTTCGATGCAGTACTCCAGCTGGGGCCTCATGAGGGGGACATCACTTCCCTCACTCTGCTGGCCACCCTTCTGTTGGAACTCAGGATACCATTGGTCTTCCAGGTTGCAAGAGGATCTGTCACATTTAAGACCCAGGCACAATTTCAAAATTGTCTTTCTGGTTAATATTGTTTTGTGCTGATTGCTTTTGTTTAAAAGCAATCTGTGAGATCTGTTATTAGGACAGAATAAGATCTACTATATTCACTGGAAGCATAAATGGTTGACTCAGACCCTTATTTTCTAATGTAAAAAGCAAATACTAAATCATGCCCAGACTTTGTGAAGTTGAGATACTAACTCAACTCTTATTTCAGTGCTTTAGTTGTAGGAATCAGATCTACATGCTGATAGATTCACTAAGGTTACAACTGACTTAGTAATAGCATTATACAGAAAGTGATGGAAAAAAAATCTCAATATTGGCAAAGTTAAGCTAAGTCTGCAGCATATTTTTAAAAACTCAAGGACTACATACTGAACTACTGTGAAAAATATCTGTAACCCAATGCTGAAGAAGTTGTGGTATTAAGAAATATGTGACTGAAACATATTTTGTAAGGTTAAATTCTGATTGGTGTTTTTATTTTAGCTCCACTGGCAAGGATTCTTTTCAAATAAATTAATAACTTAAAAATATTATTATTTCATTTTCTTTCCAACAATTTGTTCTTTAATGCTCCAACTTCTACACCGCAGCTCTGTCAGATCTTTCCATAGGTTTCTGAGTCTCAGAAGAGTTTCTTAATTCTCAGCTAATCTTGCCTACATGTCTCCCAGGTACTGTAGCCTCATTTATCTTCCTTCTCACTGAAGCAGTGCAACCAGAAACTGTCACACCCACCAATAAATCTAGCCATAATTACGTTAGAAAAAAAAAGCCTGGAACACAACTTTTCATTTAGAAGTAGTCTTGGTCTTTTCCTATTCTTTTTTCACTTTTCCCTCCTCCTATTTCCCATAACTTTTTTCCCTTTGGAAAACATTGCTGTCAGGATTCTCCAGAAAACGTTATGAAGATGAGGAACACGTCATTTCTCCCTCAAGGCCCACAGATCTCTCAAAAGGTTTGCAATGAGGTTTAAACCTACTTATGCATGTGATTAGAAATTAGAGATTAATATGGATTGACAGGAACATTTCACAAAGAATCTGTAATTATAGCTGTACAAATGAACAGAGAAAAAATACAAAGGAACTATGATGATATTCGGACCATTTTTTTAATGAATGTTTCCGATTTCATTTTCTGGGGCTAATCAGAAAAGTATTCTGCTGGAAAGAAACCAAATGGTGGCAAATATGCAGGATTTGAAACACAATATTTGCATTTTTACAATCACATTCTCCATTCTGATTCTGTGCATTATTTTTTTTCTTTTGTATATAATTTGTGTCAAAAGAAGATGTTATTAAATGTGAAAAGGCTGAAATGCCCAAATAACAGCTATTTAATCAATGCAATTCATTATTTGAAGAGAGGAAGAAGAAACCTTGATAAATCTACAAATACAGAGGACAACACTATATATATATATGTAAGAAATAAATGATTTTTTATTTCTGTATGTATCTTCATATTCATTGTTCTTCAAAGACTTCCATCAGACTTTGCTTCAGCTGTGGTTGTTAAATCTCAAACTTTTATCATGTAATATCTAAGTGTTAAATGTCAGTGTGAATACATACAGTCCTTTATATCCCTAAGCACAATCTATCAATTGCCTGCAGGAATAAGACGCCAATTAGCAGGGTAAACAGCATTTTTACTTTACCCCACTGATTTCAAAGTGAATTACAAAAGTACATGGAAGATGAAACTAGGTAAAGGTACTTGTATGAATTGCTTTAAGACTCACTATGGCAAAGTGGGTAACAAGATATAGTCTGAAACGATAGACTGTCAGGATCAGGCTGAAATTCTAAGACTAAGTGCTTCCAGCTGACTGCATCCGTGCTATCAGTTGGAGCAGGAATCAGTGTGAACCAAGGGTTCCTGTGCTTAGATTTCCTGGCCTAGAAAGAGAGAAGTCCTAGATACAGCATGATAATTAATGTTCAGATTATACAGAAAACTGGATATCTGAGCATCTCAGTCTTTGAGAGCACGTCTGCTTCATGTTCTATATTACCAAAAGATGTAAATAAGTACCTTTAAAAATTACTACAGTCATGCTTAATGCCCTTAAAAGACTACCATTTTAAGGATTTTTATTTTGTTAGCTCATTTTTATGCACATCTATAAAAAGAATTGTAGTTGCAAAGTACAACTTGAAATCACTGGAATATTCAAGATGTCATAAAGCTTTTCTGGAAACCATCTATACTAATTACTATATGCTAATGAAATTAATAATATAATGCCTTATGATTAATCAAGTATTTTTACTATTAAAAGAAAAATTACTGCAAAAGAAAAGTGATTTGTCTTACCAACATACTGAATGTATTTTCAGCCCTCCTTACGTATGCCTTTCAAAATAACATTACCATTTTCAGTATTTTATTATTTTTATAGTTCTGAGGGGATTTAGTTCTTAGTTTGGTTGTATGTATTTATTAGACCATTTTTTTAATGCTTATAAGAATTATTTTCTTGATAACATAGCAAGATCTTTAACTAAAGTTACACAAGAAGCCTCCTTGACTGTATTACATCTTTTCTCCCTTCCTCTTAAGTTTCTATGCTTTTATGTTTTCCTGTATTCTTCACATTTCTTCAGCCATCCTGGGGAGAGCCCCGAGGGAGCAGAGATTTGACAATAATTAGGGAATGGAAATCTTCTGTAGTGATCGTTTCACCTCATCTATTTTACCATAAGCTCCAACATGGGGAAAACATCCTCAGAGCATCGTATCAGGCAGAGTGATTGTCAAAAGGAAAAAGGTGCTTGGAAGCTCTGGATATGACACACTGGTTATCTATACAAAGCACACATACATATTTGCACATGTATCACATGTATGTACACATGCTATATTAATTATATTATTGTCTCAAATTTTACTCCAATTAATATTCATGTTGTATGGCTATACACACAAAAAATGTGGGCAGTAAAAATGACAGAAAATCAGACAAAAAAAAGCTTGGAGCACTACACTGGTCCATATATATGAGAATCTATCAAAGCCTGCCAATATTCAGCTAAGAAATCTTGTAGCATGGCATGTCAGAAACTCACTGAAATGAACAAGTCTCTGCAGTTCAAGCAGTACATCCATGCATTCTTATTGTGTTTGATAGAGTGAATGTTTACAAAATAAGAGTATCAGCAATGGAAATATTCACACTAATGAAGAAAAAACGGAGGAAATAGACTTTTATGACATTAGCTTAAAATTCTTAAAGGAACTGTGTCAATTATTGCTGTATGTGTAATGTTATATACAGGAGACCAAGAACGGGTTAGTAAGTGCTGAAGAAGAAATGTAACTACATATGCATTCTGGAGTTTTATTCATGTTATCACCTTATGAGTTATTTTTATTGTTAAAGGAGTTTCTTAGTTTTGAAATAACATCTCCTCTCCCCTAACTTCCTTTTTCTTTTCCTTTCCCTCTTGTCCCTTTCTCTCTTGTCCCTTTCCTTAATATTTCCCTCTTGTCCTTTCCTTTTCCCAGCATTATCAGAGTCCATTCATCACAATAAGAGGTTTGATTAGGCTTGAGACTGTAGGCAAAGAAAACACAAATTCTCTTGTTAAAATTACCTTGATTAACTGAACCCAGTGAAGAGTGCTGCAACAGTGCAAGTGTTCAAGTAATCATCTGCTAGTGAATGACTGTTATTCAGAAAGTAATATAAGCTATTTTACTCACTTGTAGTTGTTTCATATTTACTCTGTCAAATTATCAAAGTTCCTTAACTGTAAAGGTCTGTGTGGCATTATTATGTATCTGTGTAACTGTTCTGTAGTGAGGTTTCTGAGAAGATCCAGAAAAAAAATAAATTTTTCTGCTTTTATCCTGTAAAGACTACCACAAGGAAAGTTCTAGAACTGAGAACCTATACAGATAACAGAATGAAGCTCTTAGTTTGAACATGCTTGCACCTCGCTCCCAGCTTTCAGGACATTTCTCCTGCATAGAACCTGATGGCTCTCTACCAGTCTGTCCTACAGCCTTAAGTTATTAGCATTTGTATGCTGAAAACTAAATCCTGATACTTCAAAATCCACAAAAAGTAGTTTCGTGCTAAATGACTTTCACCTAGTGTAAATTCATCTGAATAAAAAGGGTTGACCATAAACATTCAGTGACTTTTTCAGGAAGAACTAGCAAATATTTTTTATTGATTTATTTTAATTCAGTCCTAGCTATTTTCCTTTGCTCACTTGTATAAGTTATTCACTTGTACAGGTGAATCTCAATCCACTTATTTATTTATTTATTTTCTGAAATTAGCAGATGACGGGAAAAGAAGCTAGTTTGATGGAAATGACTTTCAAGGCAAACCCCAAAATTAGCAGTGCTCCTGGAAGCTGAGTTTATTCAGTACATTCATTTTCGAAGTGGCTTACCATTTTGTACCCACTAAGAAAATGACTTTGGTTAACAATCTCTGCAATTTACTTATCTTAGTCATTTGACATTTGCTTTTTGTGTGTGGTTAAAACTGTGAATTTAGTGAAGAATTGACATTAGTTCCAAAACCTTGTTTTTCTCCACAGGATGTCTAGGACAAGGGTCTCATGTTCAAACTGGATAAAAGCACTGTGATTTAAGTAATGGGCAGTACTTTTCTTTTACTGGAAAATACTTTGGGTGCCTATTGACTCAGGAAACAAGCAGAAGAGACACAACTGAGAATCAGACAATACTGCTGTGAAGAAAAATATGTTTTGTGTGTCCTTTTTTATTTCTCAAGGCTACTAGAGAGATGAAGCTTTTCACAAATAATGGGCATCAGTCCTAGCAAGAGTGGTGAGATTTTATGGCAAGTCTTTGTTATTTAAGTAGAGATGTGAAATACAACAGTTAACAATCAAGTTGTCTCTTAATACCTCAAAACAATGCTAGAATTGTAAGCAGAGAGACTTAAATAATAATAATAATATTAAAGTGAAAAGACCTTTTAAAAGATTTGTGCTAGAAACTATAACAGATACATTTGCCAAAAAAAAAAAAAAAAAAAAAAGTGAACCAATTAGCAAGTACTAATTATTCTCTTTAGTTTTCTACTTCTAAGGTACAGAATATCCAATGGAGCTTTGGCTGGTTTCTTTACAGATTATTTCTTCTTTCTTTATTAATTCCACCTTCTGCTCATATACTCCCCCAAGGTACTAGAAGGTCACAATGAAGTCTCCCAGGAGCCTTCTCTTCTCCAGGATAAACAAGCCCACCTCCCTCAGTCTTTTGTCATAGGAGAGGTGCTCCAGCACACTGACCATCTTTGTAGCCCTCTTCTGGACCTCTCCAAAATTGCTACACCCTTCTTGTGCTGGGGGCCCCGGATCTGGATGCAGTACTCCTGAGGGTGGCCTCACAAGGGCAGAGTAGAGAAAAACAATCACCCCTCTCTCCCTGCTGGCCACCACTCTTTTGATGCAGCCTAGGATACAATTGGCCTTCTGAGCTTCAAGAACACACTGCTGTCTCTTGTCCAGCTTTTCATCCACCAGAACCCCCAAGTTCTTCTTGGCAGGACTGCTCTCCACCTGTGCGTATATCTGAGATTTTCCGATCCAAGAGTGACACCTTGCACTTGGTCTTGTTGAACCTCATTAGGTTCACATGGGCCCACTTTTCAAGATTCACACTCTGGCTGACATCCCTTCCTTCTATTGTATCAATGGCACCACTCAGATTGCTGTGAGTATACACAATCCCTCTGCCTATGTAACTGATAAAAATGTTAAAGAGCACTGGTCCCAGGATGGACGTCTGGGGATTACCACTCAACACTGGTCTCTACATAGACCTGTTGACTACAACCCTCTGGCTGGTACTCTCCAATCAGTTATTTATCCACTGAATAGTCCACCCTTCAAAGCTTTATTTCTCCATTTTAGAGGTAAAGATCTGGTGTGGAACCACATCAAAGGCCTTACATAGTTCCAGGTAGCAGCTGTCCATCCTTTGTCCACTGATCTAATGCTGTCATTTCATCACAGAAGATCAATATGTCTATGTGTTGGAGATACATGTATCTGACAGGTAGATCATTCAGTAAATAAGGAATCAGATGGATTGCTTAAGTGTTGCATTCAGCTGCTCAATGTCCGGGTGGAGATGAGTGTCAAGTGGTGATCCTCAGTGATCTGTATAGTGGCCAGTACTACTTAGCATCTTTGCTGGTAACATGGAGAATGGGATTGAGTGCACTCTCAGCAAGTTTATGGAAGACACCAAGCTCTGTGGTGTGGCCAACATGCTGGAGGGAAAGGATACAATACAGAGAGACCTGGGCCAGCTCAAAAAGTGGACCTGTGAGAAAAACATGCAAAACAAGGCCCAGTGCAAGCGCCTCCACATGGGTCAGGGCAATCCCAAGCATTAATATGGGCTACGTAACACATAGGTAGAGAGCAGCCCCTTGGAGAAGGATTTGGTTGTACTGATGAATGAAAAGCTTAGTTTGAGCTGGCATTGTGCACTTGAAGCCCAGAAAGCCAAACATATCCTGGACTGAATCGAAAGAAATGCAGCAAGCAAGTTGAAGGAGGTGTTTGTCTACTTAAACTGCATTCTCATTCTACCTGCTGTACTGCATTCAACTCTCAGGCTCACAGCATAACCTCTTAGTGTGGCTCCAGAGGAGGGCCCTGAAGATGATAGGGACTGGAGCACCTCTCCTGTGAAGATAGACTTAGAAGTTGGTATTATTTAGTTCAGAGAGGATAAGGCACTGAGAAGACATTATTGCAGCCTCTCAGTATTTGACGGGAGCCTACAGGAAAGATGTGAAGGGACTTTTTATCAGGAAGTGCAATGAAGGTAACAGTTCAGAACAAGTGTAGCTTACATATAACAAAAGAGAAACAATGTCTAGTAAGGAGCGTCTCTGCTGTGTTGGCAGTGAATACTGCAGTGTGAGTTACTCAAGCCATCTGGTTTACCTATGCCTCAGTTAAGCTCCTGGTTGTGTAAAATAGTCTACAGATAGAGCTTTATAGTACTTTGTTTACTGCACTTGATTACATTGTGTGTCTTGAGTCAAACAATATATGTAGTAGATAAAAATTTATAACTGATTTATGTGTAAGATTCAGCAGGTTTCACTGCAGTTTGTAGACGAAGAAGCATCTCACTCTGAGGGAAATGCTAAAATAATAAACGCAGTCTTAACTAGTAGGTACTGTTTTAAAATTTTAGCAATAATAATTAGATGTAGCTATATATTTATTTATTTATAAAAACTTCTGATGCACTCTTGAAATGTGAATGGTGTGGCTCATTAGTTTGTTTGCCTTATATTAGCTCTTTCTGACAATGTCAGATGTTTTGTTATTTTGTTCTTGTGACTGTATAAATTTGCAAACATAAAACCCACTCAGTTTTAGACAACTGCTTATTTCAAGTTAGTAAATACACTGATTTTTAGCCCTACAGTTCAGCTTGTAACAGCTTAAATAATTCTAAATCATTTTATTTTGAGATTTCTACCTTGAGTGAAACCTGCATTAAGTCAGTCACTAACAAACATGCCCCGTCCCTGGAGGTGTTCAAGGCCAGATTGGATGGAGCCCTGGGCAGCCTGGTCTAGCATTAGGTGGAATGGTTGGTGGCCCTGCGTGTGGCAGGGGGGTTGGAGATTCATGATCCCTGAGGTCCCTTCCAACCCTGGCAATTCTGTGATTCTGTGATTCTGTGAAACAAAATTGCCTAGGAGGGTAGGAGCTGGGGATGGGACTTGTAGGTACTTCCTCATTTGTATCATTTCTCAGTTTTAGTTAATTTATTATTGTCTACGAATGTCTAGAATGACCCATCTGGTGAAGAATTTGAGTTACTGACCCAGAACAATTTGAAAGCTGGCACAATATTCCTGTTAATTTGATGTACCATTATGAGATGTATTTAAGTCAAAACTTGTAGCTTCTGGAGTAGCTGCTGTACGTCTGGGAAAGAGTGCTTTTCTATATTCCATTGCTGGGGATATTTAAACCTGGTGTATAGCCTTCTGTCATGGTGGTGCATTTGCTACATTGATATACACTCAGTGAAGCATAGTTTTTATTACCAGAATATGTTAATCTCACAGCAAACAGAAACCAGCAGCAAAGTCATAGCAAATTTCATTCATTACGTCTGTCTTGTAAGTGACAGTGACCTCAACTACAAGCCTTTTTTAATCTCATTTCTTCATCTCAGTTATTGCACATTTTTAATACATTTAAAGATGTTAGATTTATTTCTTTGTTTCTCCTATTTCTGAAGGTATTGCTTGTTATTTTTATGAGGTCATTTTACAGTATTACCATATGCTCTTTTAATTCAAATAAATATTTATTTTAAAAAGTAGGCCTTACTCCTCAAGCTATGTGTTGTTGGACTATCCTTAGCTGCTGTATGTGAATGTTTTGACAACAATTATGGACTAAGTTATTGAAAAAAAATGAAGGGAAAAATAAAATCAAGTATTTTTTTCAGTTGAGGTGTAACCTTTGCTGAAAAAAAAATACCTTACAAATATTTGAGCCGGAGTTCACCGAAATCCCTGTGATCTGGGCCAGTGACTCAGACAGTTAACAGCATTCAGATGTAGAGTCAAATTCTTGACTTTGTATTCCAGAAGTGTTGGTTATTTTTTTGGTTGGTTGGTTTGGTGGATCTTTTTTTTTTTTTTCTTTTTTTTCTTTTTCCCCCTGAGTGCTATGCAGGCGTCAATCACAAAAAGGACAACACACAAAAGAAGAGTGATTAAAAACATAAAGGAAGTGGAGGTTTATTATGAGAAAATTGAATACTTCACATAAAGAAAGCCAGTTCTTGATGATATACTAGTTCTTTCGCATCTCTACTCATTCATGTGGCATAAAATTGAGAACAAAAGAGACTTCTTGATTAATGACCTTTGCTAATCATTCCAGTAGAATACACAGAGACACTTCTTATTTGATTCCACTACCAAATTAAGTTTGTGTTGATCATAAATGTCACTTGCACACAAATCACACATAAATATTCAGAATAATCTATATTTTATCAGTTATAAAAGAATGCTTGCCAGCCAGAATGAGTTTAAAGAAGTAATTAGTGAAAAAGTTATTAAACATTTTAAACAAATGTGCTGCATGAAACTCAAATTAGAGGAGTGCAAAGAAATTTAACAGTGTCTTGATTACACAGGTATCTCAGTTGGAGGCAGATTTGCCATCTATGGAATTAAAAAGAGAATGTGCATTATAGGGTTATCTATAGAAAGTAAAAAAGGAAAAAAAAAAAAAAAAAAAAGTGAAAATTGATAGAAATTGGCTCCTGAAGTGTAAAATGAAAATAAAAGGCACACATATGAATAGATCCTAAACCATAAAATTCTTCATGATGTAACTACTACCAAGACTTTTTTTAGGTAATATCATAAATAAATTGTTAAAGAAGAAATTGGAGAGAAAATAATGAATGATCCTTTTAAATAAAGAGGGAAGGACAGTATGGAAAAAAAAGTGAATACACTGTTTTGATAAATTAATGGGAAAAATACAATAATTTCTTGAACTTTTGTTAATTTTAGTTATTGCTCAGTTCCAATATTAATATAAATTAAAACCGTCCATGAAAGAAATCCTGGGAATAACAGGGAGGCAACTGAAAGGTTCATTAGCTCCTTCTTACACATTAGTAATGTACATGGTTCATGGTTCGTTATGTATATTGGAAGAACATAATTGATGTTGCTCCTGTCAACAAGCCTTGAAAACTCTCAGTAAGGATGTGGATAATAAAAAAGTAATAACAGCAGAGGCATAGTTAATATATCAAAATTTCCTTCATTTATCAGTTTAACATAATGAAATTAAATTTTAAGTAATTGTCTCCCACATATACTTAGCTTAAAGACTCGAGAATGGCTTGTTTGCTTGTTAGTTAGCCTATAAAATTTTATCTTTCCCACAAATCTTGCTTCATTTTAGAATGAAACTTTCAGCGATCATTAAGCTAAAATATATCTCAAAGAATATTACCTCTGGTTCAGTCTGAAATTGGTATTAAACATTTATGAATAAGAGCACGAGTCTTTATGTGGCAAATTCCAGGTGCTTTTTTTTTTCATATTTGTTTTTTTACAATAATAAAAAAAAAATCCTCTAAGGCTTATAGTTGTAAAGACACAATCTAAAGATGACTTGGTGCACATTTCTACAGTGACCATACATGTTCCTCTGCAGAATGTTTTGTTTGGTTAGGAATATTTTGCCTGGATTTGAAGGCCAATAGTATCACCATGTAGTTATTATCTCTAAGCATTTTTGTGTACAAAACTTTAGTTGCTAGAAGAATGCAAGAAGGCACTGTTAGTATGCAAAACTGGCTGTGCAGACTTTTTAACCAACACTATTAACGTAAACACAAAAACACAAAAACGGGAGACAGTCCCAAATAATTAGGAACATTACATACTCTTATTATTTTCCTACGGAAACTTTACATTTTACTAGAACTGACTTACATAATTGTGGGTAAATGAACAAATAAATAAATAATCCAACCAATAGCTTAAGCAATAACATTCATTATTATATTACAGCCCTTCAATGAAGCAGCTGTATTTTTGCGGATACATCTAAATTCATAGCTTGAAACAATCAAATTACTTCAACTGGAGCAATATCTAGTTAGAGTTCTGATGTTTCTCAGGAGTTATATTGGGACCACAACAAGGAAATACTGGAAAACATGCTTTTTTTTTTTAAACTGAGTAGTATGAAGTGTTACTATATGTGAATTCTGCGAGACTTTTACCTTGAATTTCAATAGAATGATTAAATTCAAAGTTCAAACCTTAAGTGCCTTTGAAGAATACATTTCAGAGAAACAGAGAACTTTGTATCTACCTGTCTCTCAGAATTTTTGGAGCCCATCAATTTCAGGCAAGGTAGATTTGATTCCAGTGCAATCTTTAGGCAGTACAAACCCTGCTGCAGAGGTATGTACATATTTTAATGGAATAAAGAGGAAAACAAAGGCAACCAAGATGCTGGATACATAATCCAGAATTAAATAAATATGACACAAAGAAAACAATGTGCAGCATTTCCTCACTGCTTAAGCTGATGTTCTCCATTGTTTTCCAATAGTTTTTGCAATTTATTTTATGGATGTCACTTACAAAATCTTATGGAGCTAATCTAGACAGAATTATAGCTAAGCTTTTCTTACCCTCAGGCACTTTAGTCTTTGCAGCCTCCTGCTGTTTGCTATCAACGTTCAACCTGCTTTACTTCTGTAGCCTGTGAGAACTTTTTAGTATTCAATATTGCACCTTTTTATTCTATCTTCAAACGATTTTTCACTCCACTTTATGTAGTTAGGCTGTACTGTTACCACCACTTTTCTTGTCTCAGATCTTTTCATTTTTTTATGTGGATTAGAGCCTCACCCACCAGCACCACAATAACTAATACTTGCTAATTTTTCCATATTAAACACCTATACACAGATTTATTAACAATAACACAACTACAAAAATCTCACAGTTGGAAGCTGGCATTGAAGATGAGTAAATATGGAAGAAAAGGGTAATGGTTTATCTGAAAATTCATTATATGTAATGCCACTCTACAGGTTGATATATTTTGGTTTTTTGAATGCTTTTTTTGCTTAAATGTATCTGGGAAAGTTTACAACGAAATTGTCCCTTGAGCTTCATAAGTACACCAGGACTGTTTTTTTTTTTTTTTTTTTTTTTTTTTTTCATTGTGTAGGATTTCTGAATTAGATTTAACATTTCTAGAAGAGATTATTCATATTTTGTTTCCTAAATGGAATGAAATATGATCAGTCATGCTAATCATAAATATATCACTTAGCATATTAAGCTTTGACAGTTTTATATATCAATTATATCTTATAGCTAAGTGTTCTGCTTGTATACAGCACACATATAAATACAAGATGGTGGTCTATATTAAAGTCAGCAATTGTGAAATGTAGTTGCAGCACAATAACATAGTAACATAAGTAAGTGGTTTAAATAAGAGGAAATACAGTGGTATCTTAGAAATTCTGGGGTAACATTTTGTAAGCACTGGATTTTCGTTGGTGATCTTTTATACAGTCTGTTAAGAAAAACAAAATTAAATAATATGAAAATAAAAGGAGATCCAAACTTTCTTTGTTGTTGTTTTTGGGTTTTTTTTTTTGTTTGTTTGTTTGTTTTAAACCACCAATTTCAGAGAAATGCTGAGGGATGTAAGGGATATGTAAAACACATGCTCTACCATTTTCTTATTGCTGATTATGCCTTCAGGTTTAGGTTGGCTGTTGCAATCTGTGAGAATAAATAGTTCCAGCTCAATTTTAATATTTTAATTAAAATAGGCATACAAGCACTAATCAAAATCCAGATTGATAGGAACTAAATATAAAGGTAGTTAAATAAAGGATGTTTCTTTGTATTAGCCTAGATGGCACTTAGATATCTTTCTGCTCATCTGCACCTTCTTCTCTTGGTCTGTTAACTGTTTCGTAGTAAAACTTCCTGCAGGCCCTCCAAGAAATTAAGTTCCCAGGCTCATCTAGTGACAAAAATCGCAAAGAAGATCTTCAAGAGACTTAATTATAGTACCTAACAATTTCACTTTCATTCCAAATTATTAAGTGAAGTCCTGATATTAAGTAGACAAATGAAAAAATTATTGGATTACAGTGTTTTCAACCTTAGGAGAATTTGCTTTTCATGGTTACTTTGTGCTTATTTTTAAGGATTCATGAAAGGAAATCAAAGAGGCAGATATCACTCCTAAACCAAATTTAAAGACTAAGATTTCAAACTTCAGTTATTGCCAGCTTCACACCACGTTTTTCATAGTCTTTATTAACTAGGCTCAAAGAGTGAAATCTTGACTGCTTGTCAAGTCAAGTAAAGTAATCTTAGATAAAAAATTCCTAATAATCTCAACAACAGATTTTCTCCAGGAATATATTAATTTCATGATTACTTCAGTACTTTCAGCCCCACCCAAAGTTATCTCAGCATAAACAAGATTATGCAAATAGAAACTTGGTTTTAATGGTGAATTTATTTTTGTTGTTTTCATTTTATTCAGTTTTGTTTTGTTCAGAGCAATTTTTATTCAATTTTTTTTTCATTTTCATGCAACTTTTTTATTACAGAAGTATATATAATATGTACATCCGAGATCTAAAATTCCTTTTTTTTTTTTTTTTTTTTTTTTTTAATTCTATGTGTGAAACAGCAAATGAAGAAAAATGTTTTATTATTTTTCAAAATATATTCAGTTTAAGTTTTTGGGGGTTGAACTACTTTTTTGTACATCATTGAATAGTGATCTAACTTTTTTAAAAAAAAAAAAAGAAAAAAATCTTTTAAATAAATTGACATGAAACATTTTTAGATTGATTTACTATTTGTTTACTTGTCTGAAGTTGGGAAATTAACTTCAATTATTTTATTCCATTAGCTTCCCCCAGTCCTTTTTTTGATAAAAAAACTATTCCTCTAACAGTGTTCCCATTTAAATATATCTATGTTATAAATCATATAAAAATGGAATGGACGATCATTAAAAAGAGAATTTGTTTATTCTGAAAATGTCAGAGCAGTAAATGTTAACATTACTGAATTAATATTTCTACCCATATGCTTCTTTCCAACAACATTCTGGTACGCTGGCAGTCACAGACTATTTTGTTTATGCTATGATCACAGACTCACAGTGAATATGTTTCCACTGAAGTGTCACAAGCTGGATTCATTCCAGATTCAGTGGTTTCAAAAGAGAAGCAGTCCCTACTGGGGCCCTGTGTGAGGCTGCAGCTAGGTGCCAAGTCTTAGCCCAAAGGATAGTAAATTGTGATTTTGATCCAGATTCTGCATGTACTGGAAGAAACTGGATGTGTGATTAACTTAGTGAGTTCCTATGGTCCACCATGGAATTCTTCGTGTCATTTCCTAAATCTTTGATGTAACTGAACACTGAGATTTCTTCAGTCTGTGATTCTGCAGTTTTTGAAACTTGATTTCCAATGGCGAGATGAAGCTACACAGCATGAAATGATAGGTTAATTTTACATTCACATTTTTCTTTTAACAAATTGATTCTTTTTTTATTTATATGAATAGCAACTTGGACTCCTACCTTGTGCTCTTGTATGCTTTAGTTTTGAAAAATTTTTGACTTCAGATAAAATGTGTTTAAAACAAAGGTTAGTCAAAGGCTTGCATCTGAAAGGGCACAATAATGCTAACAGCCTATCAGGAACTTAACTACATGACAGCTCTGAAAGCAAATACAAAGCTGCCAATAGCATCTGGGGAGTCAGCCAAAAAGCCAGATGCTACCAAAACCCATATCCTTTACTGTTTGGTGTTTTGGACTCCTGTGGGTGCTTCTGAAAGATAAAAGGATCTAGTGTACTTCATAGAACAATATGCTAAGCCTCAAATGCCTCTATTACTGTTGAGGACAATTTCACACTGAATACTGATAAAGCATTAACAAAAAAAAAAAAAAAAAAAAAAAAAAAAAAAACAGAAGAGGAAGAAGTGAAAAATAAAAGTAGTTTTTCAACTCATCTTCTTTCTCATCTTCTTTGCTACAGTAAATTGGAGAATAAGAAAAATTCAAATGTAGCTTGTTGTCCTGGCACAGGAAATAAGCTAACAAAAAAGAAGTATTTCATTAAATCTGGACTCCAATACTAATTTTTGAATTTGCTTGTTGCAGTGTGAATGGTAGAATCATAGAATCACCAAAGTTGGAAAAGACCTCCAAGATCATCTAGTCCAGCTGTCCACCTACCACCTATATTTCTCCACTAAACCATGTCCCTTAGCACAACATCTGAATATTTCTTGAACATCTCCAGGATCAGTGACTCCACCTCCTCCTTGGGAGCCCATTCCAGCACCTCACCAGTCTTTCAGAGAAGAAATTTTTCTTAATGTCCAACCTGAACATCCCCTGGTGCAACTCAAGGACATTCCCTCTAGTCCTGTCTATATCTATGTGGTGGAAGAGACTGACCTCCACCTCACCACAACCTCCTTTGAGATAGTCATAGAAAACAATCAGGTCTCCCCTGAGCCTCTTCTCCAGGCTAAATAATACCGTTTCCCTCAGCTACTCCCCATAAGGCTTGTGTTCCAGCCCCCTCACAGCTTCTGTGCCCTTCTTTGAACACACTCCAGAGCCTCGATGTCTTTCTTGTAGGGAAGGGCCCAAAGCCGAACACAGTGCTCAAGCTGCAACTTCACAGAGCTGAGTACAGAGGGACAATCACCCCCATGGACCTGTTGGCAATGTAATTTTTGATACAAGCCAGGATGCCATTGGCCCTCTTGGCTACCTGGGCACACTGCTGGCTCATGCTCATGTTAACCGAACGTAGACCAGTACCACCAGGTTCATCTCTTCCACACAGTCTTCCAGCCACTCTGCCCCAAGCCTGTAGCATTGTGTGGGGCTGCTGTGGCCAAAGTGCAGTACTCCGCATTTGATCTTGTTCAACTTCATCCCGTTGGCTTCAGACAAGCAATCGAGCCTGTCCAGATCCCTCCAAAGGATGTTCCTACCCCCTGGCAGATTGACATTTCCTCCCAGTTTGGTGTCATCTGCAAACTTACTAAGGGTGCACTCAATCCCCTCATCCAAATAATCAATAAAGATATTAAACAGGACAGTCCCTACTATCAGTCCCTGGGGAACACCACTAGTGAGTGGTCACCAGCTGGAATTAACTCCATTCACCAACACTCTTTCAGCCTGGCCCTCCAGCCAATTCTTCATCTAGCAAAGAGGGTACCCATCCAAGTCAGGAGTTGCCAGTTTCTCCAAGAGAATACTGGGAGAGACAATTTTAATGGATTCACTGAAGTACAGGTAGACTACTTCTTCACTGAACTTTTAAAGGCATAGAATTACTTAGCAAAGGTCCATGTAAAGAAAAAGAAATCTAATAAATTTTATTTACCTTATATTTAGTGTAGAGAGATAAAATTAGGCATAGATATTATTTTAATTAAAAATTCACAAGAATGATATTGATTTGTGTTATTTGTCTGTTTCTTCACATTTTATTTTTCCCTTATTTTAAGGATTTATTGAACAATGTGTGTTCTATTTAATTTTCAATTTCATTAAGAAACTAAGTAGAATTTTTTTCTCTTATTTAATCTCTAGAATGTGTTCATTTATTTTCTTAAAATTAATACCACTTTAGAGATGAATTTTTCCAGAAGTATTAGAGGAAATTACCATAGTGTTTTAAAAAATTATTCAAATTTGTTGCACTTACCTGCATGAAGAACAGAAGTATATAACATACATATAATTATCATATGTTATCATATGATAACTGAGATAACTGACAACATGGAAGAACACGTGAAAGGCATAAGCCAATTCAAACAAAGCAAGAGTGCTTGAGTTTCCCAGACACACCATCCCATTTTATTTTAAAATATTTTACAACACTATCCCTTTTCACCTGACAGGGAGAAAAGTGGTTTCAAGTGAATACTGTTATTTTTATAGCTCAAATTTGTCTCTCTCTCTATATATATATATTTAATGTAAAAATAGTTTTAATGGGCTCTTCATAATTTATATGCAATATGCATTCTTTAAACACAGGGAAGTGCTTTGAATTCAATGTATTGAATTGACTAGAGCTGGAAGTAGGAAGGCCAAATATTGCCCATCCTTTTTGTGCTACATAAAAATACATTTTCAGTACCAAATAGTTTCTTCTAGCAAATATGTGTTCCACCTAGATTCCTCTGCACACTCTAAGATTAGACTACAGGTCAGATCTCCAGCTGCCAAAGTTTAGGAAGTAAAAGAAATTACGATATTTTAAAGGAAAGGGTCCTTATTTTTCAGCAAACAACAGCTTCCCCAAAATCTTTCTCACCCACATAGGACAAACTCAGTGGATTATGTTTCAGTAGAATCATATCTTCATGCTGCATGTTAAACAAGAACAATGCCTTAAACATCTTAATGACTAAAATGATTATTATGTTAGCATGAGTGTCAACAAGACTTTTTTGAGTCCTTGAAGATTATGAGGTGTTAGCTTCAGAGGCAAGAATGTTCAAGGAAGGATACAAAATCCTCATTCCTCATAAAATAAGAATCCTAATGTTTCAGTTATTTTTCAGCTTTTCCTTCTCAGTCATCTAAAATGACTGAAATTAAATCATGCCAAGATCCATTTGGTAAAGAAGTATAAATCCTGAAATTGAGTTCAGGAAAAATTACTATAGAAAAGTGTAGCAAATCCCATGGTGAGTAATGTCTTGTACAAAAATGTTCAGTTACTGTTACAACCTAACTCTCTTCATATATTGGCAACTTTCTCTTACTCATTCCACTCTCTTTTTCTTTACATTGAATAAAGCTGGTTTAATATTATTTTTCTGAACAGTGCTGTCTTGTAATAGCACAAAACCAAACTCCAAGCATATGTTTTAGTTTGACCAGTACTGCTAAACCAGCATTGGCACTGGTGAAATCTCTGCTTTAGATTACTGATCTAAGCAGTGTGTGACTCCAAATCCATACTGCACACTTGTAGGTAAAAAAAAAAAAAAAAAAAAAAAAAACAACAGTAAGTCAGTCATGTGATGTCACTGGGTCATACTATGTAAGACAGTGTCTCAAAACAACATACATTTCTGAACAACAGAGATCAATTTCATTCCAATTTCACTAGGAGAGAGCAGAAGATGGTACATTGTTGAATTACTGGATTTCATATCTCTAGGCTACATATGCCTCTTTATGCACATTAAAAAAGGAATTTACTGAGAGATTGCTTTCCAATACAGTGATGTAATTGCAAAAGGGTAACACTTCATATTTCATTTAAAACATTTAAATCAGAGTTCAGTCAAAAGCCTTCTTAAGTTGCCAAGTCAGAACCCATGAAGGATCAACTGATATTGTGATAATGTTTACCCATGTCACAGGTTGCAACTTCTCTGAACGGGAAGGAGAAATTATCAAGAACAGATGGGCACCTATTTTCATCAAAATAATCTACCAATACAACAAAGAACATAGAAAGGAGAAATGGCTTGCTAAATATGTTTCTTTGAAAGAAAAGGGAAACAGTAAACAAGTCCAGGTTCCCAGTCCAGAAGGGAATGCTGATATGATAGGTATAGCAAATAGACTGGCTATATTTTCCCATGAAAACCATAGTTCAGAAGAGTATTTTCTCTGCCCATAGTGATTCTGCTGACAAGCTGCAGGGAAGGAACAGGTAAGTTGAAGAAAACACTCTTGTAACTCACATTACAGGCTTGGATATGCATGTAGTGTAAATGGTATTATGGAATCCTTACAAAACTGGGAGCAACAATGCTGGCTGCACAACTGTTTCAAATACCAAGACAATTTTGTTATGACCTTCTCAAATATAAGATGTAGTGTGCTGCTCCTCTTAACATTATGATGTTCTTAACACATTATTTCCATCTGTTAATTAAAATTATAGACACCAAAGGTGGAATATTTAATACATGTTTTATTTTCTCAGCCTTCATCCTGCCTGGAAAACAATTATATCGAGGTTCAATCTAGCTTCTTGTGTTTATCTAGTGGATGGGAAGAGAACATTTCCTCAGTTTTGATGAGCACTGAAACATTTCTTGTAGGATGGAATTTAAAGAGTGTGAAGCTATCTCCTGATTTATAAAGATTTATATATGTTTATATGACATTCAGACTGGAAAGAGAAAAAAAAGAAAAATGAAACAAAACAATATGAGTAAAGAAAGAATTTGCAAATCCCGGAAGGGGCATGGGATTAGTGCTTCACATTGCACAGATTCAACTTTATAGACACAGTCTTGAAATTAATTGAAATGAATGCAATTAAAGCAAAGTTGGTAGGCATAGAAAAATGGAGGAAGCTGTGGAATTTTATTTAAGAAGTAAATAAATAAATATTTGCCTAAGAGTGCAGAATCTAAAGAGATGGTTACTGTTCAAGAGTTTGGCTTAATGGTGTCTTTGAAGAAATATTGCTTTCCTGACCTGACTGTATATACTTAGAAATCCATAGCATTTTAATATTCTCTGAGATCTCAGAAAACTGGCAGTTTAGAGTTGTTAGAAAAGTGTCTATGACCAACATGAGAAAACAGTCTGTTCATGCTTTTCAATGCTCAAAACATATTCAAATGTAAAAATCCAACAATTTAATTGCAATAACAAAGTCACTGATGTGTGTTTATCTTTCTTTTACACACAGGGATTTACTAAAAATCACCTTATGGAAAAGTAGTTCTATGTACTAAAATCCAAACTCAATGAAGCACTGCACATAAAAGTTATTAAAATCAAATGGTTCCTCTAAACTTTAAATTTAAACTTGGAGCACCAGATAATCCAAAAGGAAATTAAGTGAAATGCCCCTCTGGGAAATGGCAAAACTAGTGCACAAAAGTTGAATGATGAACCAAAATAAGAACAATGAATTTCCATGGAAAACTTGTATTTTCAAAACGTGTATATGTGCATATGTGCACACACTGTAATACTAAACACTTAAATTACTTGATTAATGCAAAAAGTACATGTCCTAAAACTATGTGACTTGTAGCCTCTTCTTTTTTATTAATTTGTCTAAATTCAAAGAAACACAGAGGGCTACTTTAAAGTTTTGGTTTTGATATTTTCTCTTTGTACAAAATATAAATGTCAAATGTTTAACAGAACAATCATATTACCAATATATAATTTGGATATATTTTTTCTAAGACCAAGGTCAAGTGTCAGGCAAAATCTCTGGTCTCTGACAACCTTTGTAGATTCTACACTAAATCAAAAGCACTTTGGTAATTTATATGTCACAATGATTAGCCCATATGTTCTTCAGATAATTTAAGATTAAATCAAATCTTCACAACATTCATTATTACTAGCTAATAAAAACTGGTAGATGTTTTTCAGTAAAAACAACTGAAAACAGATAAGGAAATATATCACTGTAAAGGATTTCAGTAGACTTCCTGGCCATTGTCATCAGTACCCATCAATTCCTTTATTAGATGTGAGAACAAGACTAAATACAGTTATTGAATTCCTGTGAATATGACTATGCCTGTAAACAGACCCCAAAGTTTGTTGTGTGTGGGTTAGCTATCAGCTACGTAGGTACTCCTTCTTCACCTGAAAGGTTATTTGGTTTTCTAAACAGTGTCAGATGGTCTAAAGAACAATATCCACTCCTTTATGAAGCATTTTCTCTTTTACTTTCCCAGTCCAGGTATAATAGCATGATTTTTTATATTTATAATGATTTGATTATTCAGTCTGGACAGTTCTCAGGGTGCAGGCTTCACTGCAGAAATAAAGAACAGTTCTTAGCCTCAGACATCACTGACAGTTAGGTTTCCTATGTCTCTCATGTCCCTGAAACTCTGGGCAGGGACTGGGGGAGCAAAACCCCTCCCACCATAAGAATAAAGCAAGTCTGAAGCCAGCTGATGAGACTGAGTACAAGTCAACAGGGCCTATAATAGGAACTGGCTGATGTGGTAGCCACTCTCAATCATATTAGAAAAGTTGTGTCTGTTAGGTGATGTCACTCTCAATTTAAAGAAGGGCTGAAAGGATGACTTAGGAAGCCACAGTCTGGTGAGCTTCACCTTTAAGCCTGGGAAAATCATGGAACAGATCCTCTTAACAAGCTAGTATGTTAAGCCACATGCAAAATAAGGAGATGATTCAAGAGAGCTAGCATGGCTCCACCAAGGGCAGATTGTGCCTGGCCAATCTTAAGCCATCTATGAGGAAGCCACAGCTTCAGTTGACAAAGGAAGAGCAACAGATGTCATGTACCTGGATTTTTGCAAGACCTTTGATATGGTCTCTCATCACATCCTTATCCTTCAGTTGAAAAGATATAGATTTGAAGGGTAGACTATTCAATAGATGAGGAATTATTGAATGGTTACAGTCAGAGGGTTTTGGCCAATGAATCTGTGCCTAGGTGGAGGCCAGTGACAAGTGGTGTTCACCAGGGATCTGTCTTGGGACTGGTGCTCTTGAACACCTTTATAAATGACACAGACAGTGAGTTCAATTGCAGATGTTAGCAGATGACACTAATCTGAGTGGTGCAGTTGACAGAACAGAAGGAAAGGATGCCATGCAAATGGGTCTTGACAATGGGTTTATGTGAATCCAATGAGATTCAACAGGGCCAAATACAAGATATGTGTCTGACTGGGAGAAGAACTCTGTGCAAACAGTCCTGTTGAGAAGGATATCGAGGCTGTGGTGAATCAAAAGTTTGACACAAGCCAATGATGAGGCCTGGAAGAGCCTTCATTATGCCCCCCATCTGGAGTACTGCATCCAGTCTTGGGGGTCCCAGCACAAGAAAGACATAGAGCTGTTGGAGTGGATCCAGAGAAGGGCACAAAGAAGGTCAGAGGGCTGGATTACTTCTCTTATAAAGAAAGGTTGAGGGAGTTGTGCATATTCAGCCTGAGGAAGAGAAAGCTCCGGGGAGATATTATGTCTTCCAGTACTTGAAGGAAGCTTAAAAACAGGAGGGAGACAAACTTTTTACTCAGTCTGATTCTATGCATATATATTTTCTCTTCATTAAATCTTTATATAAAACAGTTCTATTTATTTTTCTCTATTAGGAAGTTTTCCCCTATTTTCCCAAAACATTTTTTTTTCCTTTCCATTTAACTCTTTGCTGTACAAAAACATTGCACAAGAAATTTTTCAAAGAAGTAAAGTAGGTGAATTTAGAGACCGATACATTGTTTCTTTAAAGGAACTTGATAAATACCAGTACTTACAAAGTCCAGCAAAGTGCATCTAATGCTCCCAATAAAATCAATCCTGTATAATAATTAATTGAGTAATTAACACTTAAGCCAGAAGTTCTACTTCTTATTAGTCATCTAGATGATCAGACTACATAAGCTAAATTGATTGCATATATACTATATCACAAAATTTATAGTTTTATGTAGAATGTTATGAAGGAAAAAAAAAAAGCCTCATTGCCTATAACATGAACCAAGCTTACTTTTCCCTAAGCAGTGCAGTAGAAGGTACATAAAATAAAGTATGTGAAATCTTTGGTTCCCTAATGCCACTCTTCTCAGTAGAGATAATTCCTTTATTCAGTTCATAAATTCTCTTCCTTGTTTGCATTTGTAGTTCTCCCACAGAAATTCCCTCTTTGATCTAATGTTATATACTGGTTTAGTTCTTTTATTTCTGGCAACCGGTCACAAGTGGTGTTCCCCAGGGGTTGGTGCTGGGGCCTGTCCTCTTCAATATCTTTACTGATGACCTGGATGAGGGCACCCTCAGTAAGTTTGCAGTTGACATCAAGTTGGCTGGAAGTGTAGATCTGCCTGGGGGTAGCGAAGCCTTACAGAGGGATCTGGACAGGCTGGATAGCTGGGCTGAAGCCAATGGGATGAGGTTCAACTTGACCAAATGCTGGGTCCTGCATTTTGGCCACAACAACCCCAGGCAATGCTACAGGCATGGGGCAGAGTGGCTGGAAGACTGTTGTAGAGGAAATGAACCTGGGGGTATTGATTAATACTCGGCTGACCATGAGCCAGCAGTGTGCCCAGGTAGCCAAGAAGGCCAATGGCATCCTGGCTTGTATCAGGAACGGTGTTGCCAGCAAGAACAGGGAAGTGATTGTCCCCCTGTTCTCAGCTCTGGTGAGGCCACACCTCGAGTACTGTGTCCAGTTTTGGGCCCCTCTCTGCAAGAAAGACATTGAGGATGTGGAGTGGGTTCAAAGAAGGGCGACAAAGCTGGTGAGGGGTCTGGAGCACAGGCCTTATGAGGAGCAGCTGAAGGAGCTGGGATTGTTCAGTCTGGAGAAGAGGAGGCTCAGGGAGACCTTACTGCTCTCTATAACTACCTGAAGGGAGGTTGTAGTGAGCTGGAGGTTGGCCTCTGCTCTCGTGTAACTGGTGATAGGACTAGAGGGAATGACTTCAAGCTGCACAAGGGGAGATTTAGGCTAGACGTTAGGAAATACTACTTTTTTGTGTTGAGTGATGTGGTTTAATGAGAACTATAGGTAGTTGGTTAGACTGGATGATCTTGTAGGTCTTTTCCAACCTTGGTGTTTCTGTGATTCTCTGATTCTGTGATTCTGTTTGAAATGCAGTAATTTGGCAGCAGATAAAGAAGGATCCAATACCTTTACTACTGGCTTTTGCACAGAGATCAATTACGATCCAACAGAGTTTCAGTAATTTATTGGTTCCTTGATACTATCTCAATACATATTTAGTATTTGATAGGTCTTGTATGATTTCTTATCAGAAGAGATTTTTATCTTTATGTACTTCTTCTCAAAAGATAGAGGCATCACTTAACTGTGAAGGAAGCAATGGGTAAAAACTGAAAGATCTAGTCATTTACTGTTATTTACAAAGTATTTATATTACAGTTGTATAGGAAGCCCAAACCATATCACTGTCCTGAACAGAAGAGAATGACAAAGGTATAACTGTACCATGAAAAGAATGAACTTGGAACATGCTGCATGTATAATTTTGATTTCCAGTTATTCACCTAACAAGTAATTAATCAGCAGATATTCTAGAGAAAGGACTAATCTACCTTTGTATTCCATCAGTTATGTGCATTTAATTATTTTGAACACAAGAGAGGTTAGTATTAAAAAATACTTTGAACTTATTCTTCTTTAACTTCTTACAAACAAAAATATATGTACCAAATATTCAGAATTTTCAAGGCCAAACAAAACCTCGGTTATTTCCTTCTGTACTTCCTTGCTGCAGTGTTTTTATACACATATAAGAATTTTCATGCTGGAAAAAGACTTATTTCCATTCACTAAGCCTTATTTTTGCAAAATTTTTGGAATTTTTAATAATTTTGAAAATAATCCAATTCACTTCTTCATTATCAAAATATAATCAAAGTAAATGTTATTATTCTTTTTATTTTAACTTTTTTCTTTTTTTTTTTTTTAATGAAACTGTTTAAAGCTTGAATTAAAATTCCAAATATCAGAACCTTTCATCAATCTACAATAAAGAAATTTTTCAGCAATCTCCTATCATTTTGGGGATTGCATCAATTTGTGTAAGCTTGACCTTTTTACTATATTAAAACATACATATATCAAGATTTTGATCTTTAAGATCATTTTAAGTAAAAAAAAAAAAAAAAAAAACATATTTTCACCATCTTTTTGTCATGAAGAATTGCACAGTGCATTTGTCTCATAAGGAAGAAAAATGGTTGTAACATTCTCTTCTTTTGTCTTCTTTCTTTTATGGACAAAAAATGTAGAATCAGAAAACAATTAATGCTACAGATAACTAGTTTTCATATCTCTCTTCTACATAAATTCTGGAGCTTTCCTCAATAGTAAGCCAGAATCAAAGTCAATAAAAACTCATTCAATTAAATTCTGCAGTCCAGTGAAGATTATATTTCCCACCTCCCCACCCCCCAATAAGCAGTAAAGTATTACTATGGTAATTTACAGTAACTTACAAGTTTCTTTATATTATTATGTCTTCTAACTTGCTTTTGTCCAAAAGAGTACTCAGTTTATTTCACCACAACTTATATACAATTTCATATTTATAGTCCTTAAAATGTCTTGGATGTTACCATTCCCTCATCACTTTCTGTAATTTCATTTACTAATTTAATATTGTTGTTTTTACTTTTGTTCATTTTTGATAAATGATGGTATTCACCAAAACTGCAGGGCTCATCATTCAAAGGCATAGCCTTTTTAAAAAGATTTCATCAAAGTCAAATATCAAGTCCAACAAATCATAAGTGAAGGTACTTGTGATTTTTCTTCTATTTTCTCTTTATTACAATGTGACACGCTCAGAATAGCCTGCCCTATAGAACTACAGGAAGAAGTATTTTCCTACACAGTATTGTCTCACCAAGTTTGCAAAGGACTATCCAGAATGACATGTACAAGCCTGGCTGCATTTCTTAATTTTTTATTTCTCTAAAAAGTAATCTCATTTTGGAAGAAAAAAAAAAAAAAAAAAAAAGAGAGAGAGAGAGAGAGAGAATAATAAATTTATGTAGAAGTCATGGAATGGTTTCCAACTCAGTGTTATTTTTATGTCATTTATGTTATAATATCTTGATCTTAGTTTTAATTTGGATCCAAAATTTATCTAACTCAAAGTTTAAGGAGGAAAAGTCTACAAAAGAGAATAAACTTTGTTAGCTTGGATGGATAAAAAGTAAGCCAGTTTTTGTTTTTTAATTATTTAAAGAGTTTTGATTTTTCTATTGTTTGTTCATTTCCCAAAATATTATTATTTGTTTTACAATTTCAACAGTTATGGAACTAAAAATCTAATGATTTGAACAGCTCTACTTTTGAATCTTTTTTAATTTTCTTTTTGAATCTTCTACTTTCTGAGTCGTTTTTTACCTAAATTCAGGTGGTAACTATCTGAAATGACACTTAAACTTCTTGTTGAGCTTTCAACATCTCATATCTTAGATGATGAACCTTCATTTGCTTAGTATAAGATTTCATCACAGGTAACTTTTTGAGTTAAGTTGTGTATTAGTATAGCAACTAAATATTCTCCAGCTTTCTTTATTTATATTCATGACTTTGTTTTTGATATGCAGTTTATATTATTTTTTCTCTAACTGAAATTACAATTGCTTTATAAATTTGAAGAACAAATATCTGAACTGGATCTTTGAAAAATAAACCAGATTGCAACAGAATCTGTCCATCTTGTGGTATCTATTTCCCGAACTAATATAGTTTATTAAGCTCCTCTGATAAAGGCTATGACATGCAGCCTAAAAGTGAGAGTAGCTCCATTAGTAGCATGCCCTTTTCAAAATGTGCACAGTGTACAACCTAATATGCTCCAGGTTTCCTTTCTATACAGCGCCATCTTGAGAGCAATATATCATCTCAGTTTCTTTTTGTGATCAAGTATTACTCAAACACATCATCAGCCTGAACAGTGTTTCAAATGATTTATAGGCCTAGTAAATCATCAGAGTAAAGCTGATGATATATTATTCAAAGACAGTGCCATGGGTAAGAAGGTTTTAAGAATAACAGAACAAAAAAGCAGAAAGCACAAATTCACACCATGCATAATATGACTGCCCTGAAATTGTATAAGAGTGTTAATTTAAAATTAGAATAAAGACTACTGCTCCTCCTGTTTCATGACTCCGTTTGGATGCTACTTAGTAATGAGGAACAGTATCTAAAGATACATGTATGAGAAGACTCCTGAGTGGAATTATGGGCAATAGGACCCTAGCACTTAACTTTCCTAAAATTTGTGTAGACTTTTGCATCCTAAAAATCTATTTAGAACAGAAAAGTGGGAATGTATCTATGTGTGTAAAACATATGAGGATGGGAAAGAGTGTGTGAAGAGAGTAATGATGAGCTGATTTCTGTTGATTCGGGATCATTCTTTTAAACTGTATCAAAGTTAGCAGAGTAAGAAAATATCTCAGCCCTGCTTACGGTTACATGAACGGGCCAAAATCTTTCAATAAGTAGCACAATAGAAGTGTTTGTGATAAGGAATTTACCGTTAAGAACTTGACAGTAGCTAGGAAAGCCAGAAGTAAGTGTAATAACACATTTTGTAGCCTTTTATTTCTTGCTATTGTGAATTGCTTAGCCTACAAGACGCAGAAAATACAGACCTAGATCTCTTATAAAAATGCTGTAAAGGAAAGAACAGTGAAGAAGTCTGGTATGACTGACACTGACATTTTAGCTACATTTGAGAAGTAGCAATTTATGTATATACAGCAGTGCACTATTAGCTATTTCATAATTTGTCTAAATAAAATACATTATATAACTAGATTCATTCAGCTGAAATATGTATTTCTGGAGTGAGTGAGCCTATTTCTTCCTTATCCTACAGCTTATATTTCAGATCACTGAAGGGCCTGAAAGTTTGCTTTCAAGTGGCTTGTCAAAGCTCTAACTATGGTCCTGTATTGTATAAAGATACTGGATAATAACAAGAGATTTGTTCATGCACACATATCTTAAAACTTTCCAGTGGCACTTTATGCACTATTTCTGCAGAAGATACAACAACTAAAGCAAAAAAAAATTATCAAGGTTCAAATGTCTGCAGTGTCAAAATACACCAAATAAAGCCCAAAATTTTAGGGAAAGGCAAATTCTAACTCACCAGAAGATAACCACAAATCCAAATTTCCCAGGGAAAAAAAAAAAAAAAAAAAAAAAAAGAAACAAAACAAAACAAAACAAAAACAGTTTAGGGTTCTAAGTTTATAAAACAAAAATAAACCAAAATAAAATTTACAAGTTTTATATAGAGAGATAGATAAATAGGCAGATAGATAGATCTTAATATCTTAATGTTCTAGATAGGGAAGCTGCTTTTCTGATCTTGATTGTATTTGGGATACTGATTAATTTTCTGGGATAAGTTTTTATCTGAGTCCAGACATTTTATTCTTGAATCTCCTTTCTTTTTGCTGACTTTTAGACCTACCTATTAGTAGGTAGGGAATAAAAACACAGAAGAAGAGATAGGTCCCATGAAATTTATATACAATAATTATCAGGACTTTTCTGTAATAATTAAACAATATGGAGTAGAAATGTTAGTATCATAATAACTGGTCAAACAATAATTTTGGGAGATATTTTTATAAGAATATTAAACTATAAATTGGGCTTAAAGTAATATATTGGATCTACATATATGAAGTATATTCCCTTCTGCCCATAACTTTTGAATATAATCAGCTGAACCTGTGCAAAGAGCCTTGAAAAAGAAATTTTAGAAGCAGGCCTACAGATTATCAGATAGTGTTTACATAGCTCATGCTAGAAAATCTTTTTCCAGAGGAGCAGAGAAATATCTGTAAGCATTAAGAAATGAAACAAATTGATTCTCAGTGGGATCTCAGTTTTTTTGTGTGTGTGTTTTCCTTTTTTCCCCTCTGGTGTTTCCTTTTGCAATTCATTAATTAGTGACACAGTATAAGCAAACCTTCTTGCCCAACTATGTGCAGTTTATGAAAAATAGGTGAAATACATATTCAAATAACCAGAATTTTTAAGCATTTGCTACATAGCATTTGAATATATATTTCCATCTACAAAATCTTGGAAAGATGCATCTGCTAGGCCAAAGTCATGATTACATTGTGGAACAGGTTCTTTCTAAAATGGAAAGGAGAGAAGAGAAGTGAAATGTGACATATAAAATATAAAAAGGAAATAAAGCTTTTATAGCGTGTCCAAAGGATGATTATGAAAATAGTGAAGTGTCTAGAAGACAAGATGTGTGAGAAGCAGCTGACGTCCATGCGTTTACTCAGCCCAGAGCAGAGGAGGCTGAGGGTAAGCCTCATGGCAACTGTAGCTCCTATGGGAAGCATTGCTCTCTGTGGTGACAGTGACAGGGCCTAAAGAAACAGCATGGTGCTGTGCCAGGGGAGGATCAGATGGGGGTGAGGGAAAGGTTCTGCACCAGAGGGTAGTGGGCATGGAACAGGCTTTCCACAGCAAGTAAGTGGTCATGGCACCAAACCTGAGGAGTTCAAGAAGCATTTGGAGACATCTCTCAGGTGAATGGCTTGTGTAGTGAATCATGAGAACAGCTTTTCTATATTGTGAGAACAGACTTTTGCATGACTTGAGCAGATATAAGCTGAAGGTTGTATATGTAAGCTCAAGAACAGAACTCAGAGGAGGTCGCAGAGCTTTTTGTCAAGTGGAGATAAGGAAGTAGAATAGATGTCCTGTTGTTGAAGAAAAGATGGCAAAACAGATGCTTCAGCTCAACATAACATCAGTGGGAACCAGTTTCGGCTACCCCTTCTTAAAAGGTTGGAAATTTACAGCAAAAAATGACTTCATCCTTCATCCTACAGCCACCAGAGTTGTTAATTATTTCTTGTAATTTCTGCCCGTGTCCTTGGAAGGTAATGAATATGTATAAAACTTTAGTCTCAAGATCTGTCTTCTTCACATATCTTTGACAGAATTAACAGAAGAAATGTGTTATATTTTCACATTCAGAGCTTTTCTGCCTTCTGTAGATAATTATAGATAGTAACAATGACTTCATATTGCATCTGTGAACTTCCAAATGAATTTCTGAAAATATCAATATATTTTTAATTGTTTTCATTAGATGAGATGTTGGGTTCTTTTGTTTGTTTCATTTTGTTTTAATATGGTAACAATGGCTGCATAAAAAGTAAAAGAATTTAAATCCAGGGATATTTGGTCTTTGTGTATAACAGAGATATAATTCAATGTCTACGATACTTATGTAAAGAGAGACAAACAAACAGAAACAGAGAGAGTTGATCTGTAAACTCAGTTCCCTTTTTTATTTCCCTTATATATTTCCATTTTTACTCTCTGTTCCCCATCCTCAGTATTTTAAATATTAATGAACAGAAATATATATATATATATATTCTGTGAATATTCAAGGTCAGGATCGTTTAATATTTTCTAGGAAAACCATAAGTTATCAGAGAACTTATACAACTTCCTCTATATTTAGTGCAAACAAACAAAATAAATCAGAATTGAATCATTCCAAATGTTTACGTCTTCTAATTTGATTATATTTGAGTTTTGCTGAAACATCATCTACTTCACTAAAGAAGGTGGTCTAAAATTATTTACACTATTGTTAGTGAAGCTCTACTCACTGCAGATAGCGTTTGCTAGTTCAGAAATATTCTCATATTAAATCAGATTATCAAAATCAGTCACATAAATACTGTAAACATCTATGCTATTCTTTATAGCTGGAAAATTAAGTGGAAAAAAAAAAAAGAAGAATAACTGTCAAGTCTGATGAACATGTTAGATATCTGCATATGATATGCATAATAATGGAGAATATGGAGATAAAAATCCTTGTGACTTAAAAAAGCAGTTTCACCTGGCTACATTATTGAGGCAGAAAATATTAATTGTTGAAGAAGGATAATTGCTTTTAAGAGAAAGCTACAAAAGAAGTAGATTAAATGTTATAAACTTAATGTATATCAAATCCAAAAGGAAAATAAATTCAGAAGAATAGAACAGGAATGTGTGGCAGGAGTAAGAAAGAATCATTTTATAAGAAGTTTAATGGCTGGAGGAAAACTCGAAGAGGAGCTGTTGTAGTGAGGTAGTACTGCGATGCTGAATTATTTTATGCTTCACTGCTCCCTGAAATGTTAGCAGATCATCAGTTAATAACAACAGCATGGAAATGTAGCCTAGTAATAAGGCTGATAAGGTTTCAGATTTCTCAGTTTCTGAGAAATTTGTGCTGACGTGTTTAGAAGTCTGTCCGAATCAGTTTAAGAAGCTTTAATGATTATTTCTGTAAACTAGCAACATTAGAAAACTCTATGGAACAGTCAAATCCTGAGTCTACTACTAAAAAAAAAAAAAAAAAAAAAAAAAAAGTAAAAAGTAAAAAAGTAAAAGAATTTTTTACCAGAAAACCTAGAAGTAACTTTTTCAGGGAAAAGAGGAGAGGAGAGGAGAGGAGAGGAGAGGAGAGGAGAGGAGAGGAGAGGAGAGGAGAGGAGAGGAGAGGAGAGGAGAGGAGAGGAGAGGAGAGGAGAGGAGAGGAGAGGAGAGGAGAGGAGAGGAGAGGAGAGGAGAGGAGAGGAGAGGAGAGGAGAGGAGAGGAGAGGAGAGGAGAGGAGAGGAGAGGAGAGGAGGAGAAAAAAAAGAGAAAAGAGGGAAGGGAAGGGAAGGGAAGGGAAGGGAAGGGAAGGGAAGGGAAGGGAAGGGAAGGGAAGGGAAGGGAAGGGAAGGGAAGGGAAGGGAAGGGAAGGGAAGGGAAGGGAAGGGAAGGGAAGGGAAGGGAAGGGAAGGGAAGGGAAGGGAAGGGAAGGGAAGGGAAGGGAAGGGAAGGGAAGGGAAGGGAAGGGAAGGGAAGGGAAGGGAAGGGAAGGGAAGGGAAGGGAAGGGAAGGGAAGGGAAGGGAAGGGAAGGGAAGGGAAGGGAAGGGAAGGGAAGGGAAGGGAAGAGAAGAGAAGAGAAGAGAAGAGAAGAGAAGAGAAGAGAAGAGAAGAGAAGAGAAGAGAAGAGAAGAGAAGAGAAGAGAAGAGAAGAGAAGAGAAGAGAAGAGAAGAGAAGAGAAGAGAAGAGAAGAGAAGAGAAGAGAAGAGAAGAGAAGAGAAGAGAAGAAAGGAAAAGAAAAGAAAAGAAAAGAAAAGAAAAGAAAAGAAAAGAAAAGAAAAGAAAAGAAAAGAAAAGAAAAGAAAAGAAAAGAAAAGAAAAGAAAAGAAAAGAAAAGAAAAGAAAAGAAAAGAAAAGAAAAGAAAAGAAAAGAAAAGAAAAGAAAAGAAAAGAAAAACTTGACTAATGCATGATGCAAAGTGCTGTTATGAATGTAAATGGAACAAAGACATGAGTAACAGCCAAAGCAGAACAGTCAGAAATAAGTAATGTCATGTAAAATGGACTAATTTTCTTTTCCAATAAGTAATGAATCATGAAACACTCTCATAGGCAAATTGACAAGACAGACTAGATGAAATTTAACTTAAACAAGGAAAAGAGAAGTTAGGAAATGGTACTCAGAGAATACTTGTGAATGGCAGTGACAAAGTTCCATTGAAAGATAAATGGGGACAGGAGTGGTGCAGGGAGGATGGAAGGAGGCTCACTTTCTCTCATCTGTGAGCAGCATGGAACAGTCTTCTACTGAAACAAATATGGTGACCACATGCTGTAAGTGGCCAAGTCGCAAGAGAGAATGGCACCTGTCTAGCTCCAATTTACAGGATCAAGAGCAGATTCTTTGATATATGTATACTGGATGTGAGATTAAGAAACAACAGTTCAAATGTTGGTCCAACCAGTTTATTGCAAATCCTAGCCATTCAGGGAGATGGGAAGGGAAGAAGGGCAATAGAGATAGGAATTAGAAGTGAGGAATCTTTATAGGAAGCAAGAGGGAGATAGTCACCACCATGGGTCCAGCAATGTTTGTAGTTCAGTCATTGATCTTCAGTAATGGTGGGTCGTCAGGTGTTGTTCCATTGATAATGACAACTTTTCAACGGTAGTACACACTTCTTTATAAGTCCAAACTGGTTGAGTCAGCTCTCTTTGGAGTGACAGCTCAAATCCAAAGTGGTTGAGTCAGCTCTCCTTGGAGTGGTATCTCCTGGCTCTGGGATCTCAGCAGAAAATCCTTTGTTCCCATCTTCTGGGCCTTGCCATCAGATAAGAGGGAGCAGGGAGGTGCCAACTTGTAACTTGACTTCACAGGATACAGTGGAATCATTCCCCAATCTCCCATAGCAAACTGGAGTTACTTGGTCACAGGCCAGATCTTCCACCAGTAAACAGTCCTGAGCACTCTCTTCCGAAGGCAAACAGCTCCAAAGAAATGCTTTCAAATGTAAAATTGTCCACACAGTGATGTTCATTGCCACAGACAACACCCAGCTCTCATCTTCTAGATAAGTGAGTTTCATTGCAAGAATTGCCTCAGAAAGCAAGCTTTGAGCCAAAAAAAAACAAAGAGGGATTCATACAGCACCAGTGGCAGTATCTGGGAGTCTGAGAGATTGAGGCATGTTATCATGAACTGACACAAGCTGACTGACAGCTCTATCTTAAGTCCCTGCAAGCATAAGAAGTTAAGCTAGCCTTCAGCCCTGAGGACAAAAACTGCAGTGACACATAAGACAAAGGAAACTGGACCCTTGGTTGTGCTTGGAGGAAAAGGAGTAACCGAGTAACCTTTCCATTGTACCCAGTGCACACACCATATATGAGACTGTGGGGCTAAAAAAGGAGGGAGTGCTGCTAACAGTCAAGACCCAGGAAGGGATAACTAAGCACACATATTATATCAGTGCAACCAAAAAAAGTGAAGAGTATTTGTAACTGGGGACTTCTTGCCAAGAGTCACTGAAGCACCCATTTTTCACCCAGATAATCTCTCTAGAGAGGTTTGCTGTGGCTACCAGGGACCCACGTTACTGATATCAAGAAGAGACTGATATCACTAGTAAAGCTGCAGGACTATTATCCATTCCTACTCTTTCAAGACAGGTCACATGAGCCTAAATTGGGAGACTATCAAATGCCAAATGAGATTTTATGTCCCTCAGAAAGGCGGTGAAGATACCAAGAGTGAAGGAAGTGTTCTCTGTCTTCCTGGTTTGAGATTGAAAACCAAGAAGAAAAAGGCAAACAGATCAGGTGGATGATTGACTTCATGGACTCACTCAGGGCTTTTTTTTGGTTCATGGCTGTCAGGTGAAGTCCCAGGTGACTGGAACAAGGAAAGCATCACTCCCATTTTTAAGAAAGAGAGAAAGGAAAACCCGGGAAACTACAGGCCAGTGAACCTCCTGTCTCTTTCTGGGAAGACTACAGAACAGATCCTCTTATAAACTTGTGTGTTAAGACACACAAGATGAAGAGGTGCTACAAGACAGCCAGCTTGACTTCACCAAGGATAGATCATGCCCAACCAATCTGGTAGCTGTCTGTGACAAAATGACAGCTTTAGTAGACAAACAACTGAGGCTGTACCTGAACTTCTATAAAGGTTTTGACATGGTGCCATGCAACATCCTTATCCTTAATTGAAGATGTATGGATTTGTAGGGTGTATTATGCAACAGACAAAGAATTGGTTGAATGGTGCCTTGGTTTCAGTCAAGAAAGTGTTAATAGCAAAAAGATATTTTGATTGTTGCTCAGTAATGGATATGCACTGTGGAGGTTCAAGACAACCTTCAGAATAGAGGCTGAAAAACAAGTTTGACAGGGTGTGGAAGAGGACACTGAGAACAAAGGCTGTCACCAGGAGACAAGAGCACAAGTCAAGTAGGGTAGTAATCTCCTTGTGATGATGACCCTGACTGGAAAAAAAACCACATGAATAGAAGCAACTTGTGTCTCTGATTGGATGAGAACTTGTGTGGGCAATTAAAGTCTAGACATGAAGGAGACTTGGTAAGTGTTCCGTTGACATGTTGGAGGGGAGGGGGAAATGGATAGAAAGTTACAAGAAGGAAGGTGGAAATGTATGTAAGGAATGTTAGAACCTGCCATAAAGGCTTTGGATCATTCATGTATCTGAGTCCCTGTCTTCAGATGCTGCAATGAGCCTAGGGGTGGAATGGACTGCTTATGGGAGGGAAGAGCTGCCACTTTTAGGGTGCAGTGGCAGAGCACAGAAGCAGGGTGAGAGGTAGAGAGAAATCAGGAGATCTGGCTTGGATTGGCCAAGGGGTTATTCCATACCACAGGGCATTATGGGGATAGCCATAAAGCTGTGGGAAGTTGGCCAGGGAGCTGGCCGCTGCTCAAGGATTAGCTGGGCATCAGTTGGTAGGTCTGTTTTCCTACAGAGGTGTTGCCTGTTGAGCTGGGCATTGGTCAACAAGTGGTGAGTAGTTGCACTGAGGATATATATATATATATACATTGTTATAATTTCTCTTTTAAAATCATAGAATTCTTCAAGTTGTAAAGGGTGTTTAAGGTCATCTAGCCCAACTCCCTTGCAGCGAACAGGGGCATGCACAGATACACAGCTAGATCAAGTTGCCCATGACCTAATCCAGCCTTGCCTTGGAAGTGTTCAGGGAGAGGGTATCAACCACTGTTTTAGTAAATAGTTTTTCTGTCTTAGTAATGTCTTTCTGCCTTAGTAAACAGTTTTTATCTCAACACATGAGTTCTAATCTGTTTCTAGTTCTCTCCCTCTTTCCACTTGGAGGTGTAAGCGAGCAAATGGATGTACAGTGCTTAGCTGCCTGCTGAGTTGAATGACAACAGATGGTTGCTGCAGGAGGCTTGTGGTCAACCTCTATGTTCAGGTAGAGACTGGTGAAAAGTGGTGCTTCCCAGGGATTTGTCCTGGGTCTGGTGCTCTTCCACATCTTTATCAATGACACAGATAGTAGGATCAATTGCACTTCAGCAAGCTGGCAAATGACACTGAGTGGTGCAGTTGATATAGCAGAAGAAAGGGATGACATCCAAAGGGACCTGGACAAGTGGTCTCATGTAAACCTAATGAGGTTCAACAGGGCCAAGTGCAAGGTGTTACACTTGGGTCAGGGCAATCTCAGGCACGTGTACAGACTGTAGAAGAACTCCTTGAGAGCAGCCCTGCCAAGAAAGATTTGAGGATTCTGGTGGATGAAAAAATCTATGCAAGACAAGAGTATGTGCTTACAGTCCAGAGTCCAGAAGACCAACTGTATCCTGGGCTGCATCAAAAGAGGTGTGCCCGGGAAGAAGAGGGAGGTGATTGTCCACATCTGCTCTGCTCACATGATCCCCTGTCTGAAGTACAGATCTGGAGTATCCAGCACAAGAAAGATGTGGAGTTGGTGGTGGAGATCCAGAGGAGGCCATGAAGATGATCAGAGGGCTGAAGCACCTCTCTTGTGAAGAAAGTCTGAGGAACTTGGGCTTATTCTGTCTGGAGAAGTGAAATCTCCGATGAGACCTCATTCTGACCTTGTAGTACTTGAAAGGAGCTCATAAACAAAATGGAGACTGACTTTTTACATGCGCAGATAGTGAAAGGGAAAGTGGAAGGGAAAACAGTGATCATCTGAAAGAGAGAAGATTTAGGTTAGATGGAAGGGGGAAATTCTTTAAGGGTGGTGAGGCAGTGGAATAAGTTGCCCAGAGAAGCTGTGGGTACTCCATCCATGGAGGCATTCAATGCCAGACTGGATGGAGCCCTATGCAGTCTGATTTAGTGGCTGGCAACCCTGCTGATGGCACGGGTGTTGGAACTAAATGATCATTAGGATCCCTTCCAATCTAAGCCATTCTATGATTCTATGCCTCTGAAAGAGTCACGGGAAAACAATCCATTTGTGTCTGTGGGGCTTTGATGCTATTCAAAAATTACATCTACAATTTAGATGTATTTATCATTTGAAGAGAGATTAGGCTGGGAAGAGTAAATATTGTGTTTGAGGGTATATTGTATAACATTTAGATGAATGTGAGAAAAAGAAGTGAAAAACTCTGTTAGGTCAGAATAACTAAAAGCAAAATGGAACCTTGTTAATTACTTAAGTACTGTAGAAAAGAATTCAGGGATTCTGAGAAATCACAGGCTAAGCGTGAATTAATCTACCTCACAGAGCTATGAAAGGTAGACATTATGCTGAAATACATAAAGACAACACTTTAAAAACACGGTTTTCAGGTTTTAATATAAAAATCCAGGTTCGTATACCCCTAAATTGAAAGCAAGAAATGATGAATATTTGTCAGCATATAATACATTTTATAACAAAAATATCACATCTCCTACAAATTTAACACAAAGCCAATCTGCAGATAGTTAGTCCAGCAAGTACTGCATATGACACTAGCTGTCAAATTCAAGTTGTACTTTTGGTCTTCGGAATTGCGAAGACAGCTTATCATGCAAGACTCAGAAAGTATCCTACAACTGTGAGACTTCAGCTAGAGTACTTGCATTCAAATACTGGCTCATAGTCAAATGAAAAGAAACAAAAGAATTAGTAGAAGAACAGCAATATTTAGAATCTCAGAAAGCATCATTAAAAGGAAGACAAAAGGGTCTTGGAGTTTCTTGTCTAAAGAGGACAGTACTGAGGGGGACTCAGTCTTAAGTGGACGACTTATGAAAAACTGTCTACTACACATAGAACAAAACATAACGGTTTTAAAATTTATCAAGAGAGATTTAAGTTGTACATTAAAAAGTATCCTAATAAGGACAGATAAGGTTGCCTTGGGATATTCTAGAATTTCTATCATTAGCCACATAATTATTGGAAATAATTTAGATATAGATGATTCTTCCCTGTGGCAAGTTTACAGATGAAATGCTTACTTCAGGTTCTGTATTGTATTTTCTTCGTGATTGTGCATCTCTCTGTACCCCACAGTATGTATGTATACACATTTTATGTCTGCTACATTCCTCATCCTGCCTCCAGCTTTATTTATCCTTTTTTGACTATAAGGCTTACCATAAAATGTAAATATACTGGTAAAAAGTGAAGTGAAGGGGAGGGGAGGGGTGGGAAGGGGGAGAGGGGAGGGAAGATATTAGAGAATAACACAGCATCAAAGGCAGTTTGACAGGTTCTCTCTATTCTTTCTATAAATATTTAGCCTCATATCAGTACAGGTGAAAAACAAAATCATATTATTACTTCCTATAGTAGTAAAAGTATAAATGTAGAGAGATTTACAATATGTGGCTGTTTTTCTTCTTCTGTGCAAGTGAGATATGTCAAAATGTACACAGAACAGTGCAGTTCTGTGGATCACTAATTTACCATTGCTCTCTACCTGTTGTTAACATGCAAGGTGTGTTATTTTAGCATACCTTCCAAAAAAACCAGCTCTATCTAGAGCCTCAGTCAAGTGTTTCAGGGAGATGCATCTTTCATAATTTCCCACATTTATCACATTTTCATAGTATTTCCTAATGTGCTGATGAAAACAGGCATGATATCTTGTATTTTTAGTGCACAAGATCCAAGAACTCCTAAAAAAGCACACTTAAATATACCCTTAAAAACAGAATTTAAATAATTTAAATAATTTAAATAATTTAAATGATTAAAATTAAAAGGAATGCTTCACTTTATTAAAGAGACTGCAGGAATCATTTTCCTTTTTTTTTTTCCCTTATTGTCTGTCTTTCCCATCTACTTTTCAAAATGAAATCTTGAAGAACATATTCATTCAATATAGAAAGAGATAACAAAATGACTCATTCACTCAAACTGTCTCTGTATAGGAGACAAATGAATACCTCGTAGAACAAGAAAGAAATATATATTGTTATATAAATTATGTAGTAGAATCTGTTAAAGCCAAGTTTATAGTATTAGCTACATATTTTCTTGGTTTTAAGATAAAGACTCTTTCAGGGACTGCACTTTGAATATCATTTTATGCACAGTTGAGGCTTTGTTGGTATATATTAGAATAGAAGCCTTTTTTTTTTCTCTATATCTTTAGGTTTTTTGATTAAAAAGGTGGTTTTTTTTTTTTTTTTTTTTTTTCCCACAAACTTCAGCAATATCAGGATTTTGCAATATATAAGAATTTAGCAGCATTTTTTTATTTTTTTTTTCACAGACTCCTAAATATTCCTTTCAAAAGATCAGGTTTAGACATAAAGGTATGAGGGATTAATGAGATGAAGCTTTTTTTTAGAGACACTATTTAAATACTTTGAAATATTACAGGATTTTAGGAAAAATTCATAGAATTTACCAAATGAGGGAGAAAATGAAGTGAGAAAGGGTAAATTAGTAATCTCAACATTTTCCATTTTTTTCAGTTTTTCAATATATTTTTAACATTTTTTTGTAAAGATTTCGTTTTAAACTTGGCAAGCAAGTTTCAGTAATGAAACTGAAGCTAATGTCAAGGTTGCTTGATAGAGTCTTGATGAAAACAGGAAATAGTTCAAGACCTGCACCTGTCAGTTGTTTTCTCTTTTTATTATGTTTAGTTCTAAGCAACTCCGATATATCCATGTATAACAAGATGGGTTCCTATTCTCTTACACTGAACACAGAAAGTTTTTCTACTGGTAAGGCAGTTTTAAGGATAAATAAAAATGAATCTTATCCATCCTTTAATCCCACCTTTGTGTCAGTTGTTTAGATATGACTCAGTGAATCATATCCACTGCACACCTTCATGAAATATATTATGCTCCAATGACCAATTCCACTTTGAAATGTAATGACCTTGGTAGGGAGCATGGAGGATCTTTGCAGCAGAAAATTATTCTCTCTGGCCTACTTCAGCATTTCAACCATATAAGTTCCATGGTCTTAATAAATAAGGATGATGCTGTGGTCAAGATATAGAAATAAACTTGTTTCCATGGAATTTCTACATTCCAATGCCGTAGTTTTGGCATTTGAAGTAAAACAAAAACAAGCAAACAAAAACCCACTTTTGATTATAGATTGTCATAATAGTTTTCCTATTATGAGTAACAGGGAGGATACCATCATATCATCACCATTATCTCCTGCTTTGAAGTCTTAAGAGAGGGAAGCAGTAATTTCTGTGTATATGTTTCTGAACACATTTGGGGCTCTGTGTGCATGTCTTAGGATATGCAATCACGTCTGAGTTTAAAAACCCATTATTATATTCTTTATTTGAAATTAACTTCACTCAGCAGATGAATTCTCTTTCTTTAGCAGAAAGGTTTCTCTCACAGGTTATCTTTGTTTCTGAAAATGCATTGTCTCTCATACCTCACTGAATACTACTTCTTTCTCTCTGATATGCTTCTTTCATTCAAGGATAGATTGCTGTCTAGTAATGTGCCACAAAAGGCTCATTACTATTGAAGAGTGAGAGGTTTTCATTTTACACTCTCATATTACAGCACTTTTCCCACTCCCATCTGCTCATGTAAATCTCCTGATAAATTAATATCTCTGCCAGAGAAAAGTTATTTACTTGATCTTTGGTTAAGATCTTTGTTTCTTTTGGGTTAAGCAATTGTAGCCTTACTGTATCATTTCTACTGTTTTCTCTCACAAACAGTATTTCTCATGTAGCTTGAGTTGTTAATCACAGAATTGCTTTCAGGTGTCTGTGGCAGTTGAAGTGATGTTTTAAAAATAAATAAATAAATAAAACGAGGCTGCTTCTAAACCTATGAGAGAGAGGAGTCTGTGGAGTTAGAATACAACTTCTGTACAAAATCTCTTAGCCTTGGTAGCATTCAGTTGCCTCAATTTTCAACAAGATATCCAAAAGAGAGAAGATCTTTCCTTATTTGACTTGTCCTAGAAATAACCCAAATGTACAGAGAAACATGCATGTAATCAGCCTGTATATTTCTTCTGTTAGAATGAAGTGTGACTGGTAAGGAGGAATTTGATTACAAGGACAATTGGTAATTCATATAAGATACTAAAGAGCACTAAGGAGTATTGCAGCATAAATCCTGAGCTCTCCAGGAAAGGTACATGAAAAAATATAACACTTTTCAAAGAACACTGTAATTGTGTATCATTCACAACTATTACCACGTCTGCTCTTAACAAAATCATGGAAAACTTGTAAAATTAACAAGAAATGATATTAACATAAACTACTTTTTTTTTTTTTTTTTTTTTTTTAATGAAAGTGCTTAAAATTCTAACTACAAATTCTAGGTTTTACACTCGTTTCAGAAAGAAATGTTTATAACCCTGGAGTTTGACTTTTCTGTCTTTTTTTTTTCTTTTTCTTTCTGTTTATTTAGGTAGTGAGATCATATACATATATTTCAAATCTTACAGTAATTACTTCATTCATAATGCTAATTTAATAAACACTCCCCAAAAACTTGCCTAGTACTATCACAGAAGATTAAAAGAATTACTAAAGGAAAACTGAGTCTCAGAGGTAAGAACTCAGGCTGTATCTGCTTTTGACTGGAATATGTAGTTTACTCTTTATTCTTCTAATTAGAAAGAATTAAAACATATTGATATCCTATTAAATTCTATAATAATATCATATTAAAAGTTAAATAGTCTCTTCAAAGTTTGCCCAAAAATGAACTGAAGATCAGCAGGTCACTACACATTGACTTTGTGCAAAGTCTTGCAATATACAGTGCTAATTAATGAAAGTTTTACCAAGATGAATTATAGTGGCCTTCCTATTTAAGTCAACATGACAGTCAGGTTTATACCAAATAAATTCATTATGGTCATTGAACAAAGATTTTATAAATTTGGAATTGAGAATATCTTATGTTAAAAGTAATCTATGGGGAAATATCCAAGTATAATCTCTACATGACTTTAAATGTAAATCAAATGAGAAAAAAAAAAAAAAAAAAAAAAAAAAAAAAAGCCAAGCAGGCTAAGCAAGACAAAATATACTGTTAGTTCCTTGAGAGGTAATTCACATAAGGGAAAGAAGGGTCCTTTGGAATTACTTGATACATGCACAACAGAATAAGATGAATAAAATAGCCTTTCCTTACAGGAAGTGTGAAGAGGAAGAACGGGAGCAGCTGATGTCTTTTGACTGTAAGATAAGAAATAATAAACCATATGTGAGCCTTGGTAAAAGATCTGTGACCTGGCTCTCAAAGGTCAGAATTTAACTTTGGGAATCCAGAATGATTATTTGCTAAGGATTTCTATAGATGTGTCAGTTCAGACTAGCAGATAGATATGGAGATGAAAAGTTTCTTTTCATCCCAAAGTATTGCAGGCAGGATCTAAAAAGAGTATTCATGTTTAAGTGAAACTGTAGCAAGCTGTTGAGGCAGTGCATTATATGTATCAGTCTGTGATACTGAATTTAGTGAATAAGCAAAATAACAAGCAGATATAAAAACTGTACTTATGAAAAGACAGAAAATATTATACTCAATCTAAATAATTAAGGCAGGAAAAATATTCATAATACAACACCTTACAAAAAATTGCATTAATTCTGAGATGAATTTGTAAAAAAACAAAAAAACAAAAAAACCCAAAACAACAAAAAACATGCCTTTCAGAAGACTGAAAAGCATGGTTTCAAAAAATTATTAAAATTAAGAAGTAATATTCCATAGAAGCAGATCACTTCAGAATGGTAAAAGGACTATATAAATATTTCAAAAACTTTTATGGTTAGAGGCCTCTAATAATGAGCTAGATAGCATTAAACAGTAAAATTTAACCCACAATTACATGCTTTTTAAGACAGGATAAATAGTAAGTTTTAATTTCCTTTTTTTTTCTTCTATTAAAACAAACAATAGTTCTACTCTAACTTGCAATGTCTCTGGTAACAGCAGTCTCATTATTTTCATTGCATTCTGCCTAAGAAGCTCAAACAATAATGGTCAGCACAACAATACTGTTTATCCACTTTGGGAGTCTCAGATAAATCTACTGATGATTGTGGCATTTCTTGGACTGAAATTCATTACCTTGTCACAACAATTCAATAAATCAAAAGAAACGTGTAGACCCCAAAGGGTAGAGGAGGTTCTTTTGAATATTCTCTTAGCTGCACTCCATGCAATAGAGTCAAAGGTCAATTTTCTCTCACCCCCCCCACTCTACTGAAATGGTAAAACTTGAGGTTTCATTTGAAACATGCAGTGAAAAGCTACAAACTGTGAGGATGCAGCAAGACACCATACAAATAGACTTTGAAAACATAGGAAAAAATACTTCAGATATTTTGGCTCTGGAAAAGCCCCAGCTGAAAAGAGAGGCAACTATGTGGTTCTCTACGTAGCATATAAAACCTACCAGAGATCCTAGACATCATGGTCAATCCAGTTGTTCGTAAGTCTGCAGAAAACATTCTGTGGATGTCATTTTTTAACTTCAGTATCTTGTGTCATTCTTCACATGCAAGGAAACTAAGATATGTTAAGATGTTCAAAATGCCCAGTGTAGTTAGATCTTTAATGACTTGGGCATTTTTACAGTGAAAATACAGCTTCTTTTCTTCACTTCAAATGTCTAGAAATTATGCATTTCAAAATACAATTAAAATAAATTAAGGTAGCAGATATAAGTACAATTGGGAACAAAACCAAAATATCTTTCTTGAACAGATGAATGAAGCTTGTGGTACTTCCCGTATTTTGATTGTTTTGATAATTTCAAGAGCTAAACCAATACATCTGATATTGACAAAAAACTCCAAGTTATCTAATTATAGTTGTCTGCACCTGAATATTGCATCAGCATAGCACAGATAAGAACATGTGAAAGGCACACAGTTCTCAGGCTTATGAGAATTGGATGTTATAGAATCACACTGGACCCTCAGGGATATCTATTTGGATATGCTGATTGAAAATTTAAAGTATCCAGGAGTTATCTAATTTTACGTGGATCTTTCAGACATCCAGGTGGTATTCTACTTGTAGTCCTAACAAGTACATTTCAAAAAAAAAAAAAAAAAGAAAAAAAAAGAAAAAAAAAAAAAGGATTTTCTTGCGAGATTTTTTCTGATGTAATTTCTTTAGTCTTGTATTTGGAAACATTGATTTGTTTTTCTTTAAAAAATAAAAAGGAAAAATAAGTCCAAGGCAAACACCAAATCAAAACTTGATAATGATAACAAGATATAAGCAAACTAATAGCAAGATTCTGTAATTAGTGGTGCAATTTTAATTGTATGTGTTATAATTGACTCCACTTATAATTTATAGTATTTAATTCTGATGCTCATCTGCTTATCTTTTTCCCACATCTATCTAGAATGAGTTATATATGTATAAAAATACATCAATACTTCCAAAGCACTGGTTTTATGCATGAATGCAGTGGCCTCTGTATTTCCCAAAAATGAAAGACCTAATTTTGAAATGGAATGAATATTTGCTCAGCAGTCTCTACTGGTTTTATCAATTGTCAGCTGGTCTGAAATATACACAACCTTTGACAATTTAGGAAGGATTATGGAGGGATAATAGGACTCATCTGAACTTTTTTTGAGGGCATAAAACAGCACTATAGCACTAATTATATAAGCTGATGTATATTACTGAATCCAACTGGTAAAAATTATGAGCCATAAATTTCAGATGGTTACCTGAAACTTGTATTCAGGACAGGTGTAGTTGTTTGTGACTGCATTTGTTGAACTTCATGAGGTTCCTGTTGAATAATCTCTCCAAAATATTCCCAGAGTGCCCGCCATACTCTCCAGGATTTTAACTTCCCTCCCAGTCTGATAGCACTAATGAAATTTGCCAACAGTGCATTCCATTCTATTATCCAGATTATTAAAAGGAATGTTAAACAGCACTAGCCTTGCATGCCACTGGCAGCTAGACACCAACTAGACAATGCTATTAAAAGTCAAGATGGGATATTTTTGGCAACACAAGAAATATGTAGAAATCCATCTTGAACAGCTTGCTGAGGAGAATTTCTGAATCCCACCCTACATGAGTTGTGCACTGGAGTCTGGTTTTACAGCCACTGATTCAATTAACTTCAAAAATAAGCTTGGTAGAAGTGTACTAGCCTATATTTCTTCCTTTTTCCACGTCTCCTATTCCTGCATGGATGTTCTTCAACCAATGCAGCCATGTACTGTGAAATAATGTCTTTTACAAATAAATAAGAAGTAAGACATTCAAAGGCCAGAAGGACAGAGATCTTAGAATTCTCACATTGGTAGACTTCCATGTCTAAACTCTCTTTAATTTACTAGGAAGAGTAGTGGGATAGCAAAATAGCAAAATAGACTCTCCTATACACAGACATATTTGCCACTTCTCAGCTAGTTCATAAATACATACGTTGAAAGGTTTTCTGATTTATAAAATTCTATTTTCTGTAACATATTTATAAAACATATAACATTTAAGATTCTAGTCTGCTCTTCTTTAGAAAAGATTAAGGAATTGAGTAGATACTACGTCATTATATCAAACATTTTTCTCCATTTCTAATTCTAGAGTGAATGTAAAACTGGATAAAAAATAATACGTTGGAATGTACTTACACACTATGTTTTGAAACTTGCAATTAGACTCCTCTGTATGTATCATTTATTTTTCCCTCACTGCTTGTAGTTAAAATCATGTTGATTTTCTCTGTATAAATTTATCTGGAAACTTTAATTATGCTTTACCATCTTACCTTTGAGGAAAATATAAATCATCTGGATAATATCCTGCATAAAGAGTTATGCAACTAGCTTGGTTATTCAGCACTTAGTACTTAAAACACATAAGCAAAGTGTAATAAATCTTGATTTTCTAGAAATTTTTGTGACATCATCACTAATTTTAATGATGTGATTATACATCATATACCAGAATCATAATTGCATTCTAATTATGCAAGAAGAATTATTTATACTAAAACAGGCAATTAGGTGTAATTATACTAATGATGTAAATGTGTGAGAGTTAACTGAAATTGATTTGAAAAGGAACTAGGGAGATGTATACAAATAAAACAGAAATGATTGCTGGAAAAAAAAAAAAAGAAAAAAAAAAGAAAAAAAAAAGGAAACTTCTCTTTGTTAAATGTTAAGTCTTAATTATGTATTAGAAACATAATGCAAGAAAATGCCCCGAGGTCATTTTTCATCCCAGTACTGCTGCTAACTGCTGCTATTCTCTGGCCTCTAAGTAGCATAAGAGGTTTTTTTCTTCAGAACTTTTCAGCCAGATGGTGGAGGAGGAATCTCTTAAGAATACTCTCCAGAAGAATTATCTGTGATTAGTTACTACATAGTGAAAATAAATAACACTTGTGTTTTTTTATATTTTCCTCAAAATAACTAGTTGTTGCACACAGGTACCTCTAACTTCATTTCTTACTTTCTTTGTCAGCATTTGGTTTCTAGCCAGATCACATTTTTGCTCTTACACCCTGCCTTTCATCCTTCTAACCCTGTTTACCATTAGCCAAATCTAATTATGTTTGGAGAAAATCCTTGTCTGGACTGACATACTCATGCATTATTTTATAATTGGTAGTAAAGCCTGTAGAACTTTCATCTACTTGCTTTAATTTGAATTCATATTAAAAAAATCTTATTTTTTTAGTACAGTTTTCTTCATGTGATTCACAGTTTAAACCAAAAGCTTATTAAGAAAGCAAAGGAATACTGAACACTACAGTCTATAAACAGAATAAATGACATATGGGCAAACTGTTCTGTGTTTCACAACTGTGAGTAAACTGCATATTTAATGTACTTATTGATAATTTTCTGCCACAATAAAATAAACTAGTATATAACATCTGTATGTGTGTGAATGTCTGAATACATTGAATATATATATATGTGTGCATCTATATGTGTAGATTTTTTTACATGTATATTTCATACTCATATATATGAACATCTGGAGAGTTCCTGCTGTGCATGAGGTCACTTTCATACTGAATTATGGAAGCTGTTGATTTCATTATCCAATTGTAAATGGGGTTTTGCCTCATTAGTACCACTACGGATGGATTGAGAAGAAATACTAGTTATGAGTCTTATCCTATGGGAACATCATCTCTGTTATCCTTTCTTGCTTCTGGTCAGATCTGAGCATCATGAAATATTATGAGATGCTTGAGAGAAAACTAACATATTATTTTCATAGTTCTACTTTATTCCATATATAAAAAAAAAAGGTTATGAAGTCATGATATGATCATTGAAAAGAACTTGGAAATCTCAGCATGAAACTATCAGGTATTACTTTAGAAAAGTGTTATTTCATTTGTCTTTGAGAAGTGGAACACAAAGTAATCTCTCAGCACACAAAGTGATCTCTTAGCACAGTTTTCAGATCTTGACTGGGGCTCTCCTGACAAAAAATTAAGAAGTTAGGTTGTTAGTCCAGCCTTGATCTTCATCACTGCATTTATTTCTCATACTCTAGAAACAACAAATATGCAGTGGTAGATTGATGGCTGACCCCTCTTCTGCATTTGTCTTGTGAGCTTGTCCTGCATCATAGAGGTTATAGTTGTAGTACAATTTTTTTTTTTTTTTTTTCTGGGTAGGTATTTTGCTAAGTCTCATGCAGGAACAAGGGGTTTGTTTTCAGGTCAAAACTTGTCTCCAGATTTTAAAATACAGAGCTTCAAAATTTGGTATTTGCTTAATATAAGTTCAAGCAGAGCTGAACTTATAGGTCTCAGCAACAGATGTATAACATAAGAAGTCCAATTTCTTAAGGAAACTATCTGTTATTTATTGTCCATCTGTAAGTCCTTTCTATCAACTTCTGAGAATAATAACTAATTTCAATCAAAATGAAAATAGGAAAAGAACTACAAAGCTAATTAACTTCTCTTAAAAGTTCTGTCAGCTGAGCTAATGCAAAAATGAAAACTTCTCCCTGCTGAAATAAAGGCAGACAGTAACTCCTCCTTTACACTGGCAGCCATGAACAGGCCAGTAGCTACCAATTATTCTCAGAATAAATGGCTTTTATACTATCCTTAAAAATAAAGGGAAAGAGGAAGGCTAAGTGGGGAAGGCTCACAACTATAGAAAGCCAGGCTACTTCAATATCTGTAATGTTTCACATTTGTTTGTGAACTTTTCTACTCAAGTTAGTTTCTTCTTACTTTTATTCTTACAGGATTGCAAAGTTTCACCTGAATTGCTGTTAGATATACAAACATGCGTCTTCTGGATAATGTTTCAATTCTAGGGTAACAAGTTTTCTGCATGAGTAAGAAAGGTGAAGTTAAGCCTGCAATTAAAACTTACAGACTGAAAAAGTTTTTTTCACAATTCAAGTTAAGACACATATGGGAATATGAAAGGAAAGTTGAATTCCCAAGACAATCCCAGAACTTGTAACAGTGACTTGGTTCAAACTGATTCAGAAATATTATTGGTACCTACAGGTTTTCGATTTTTGTCTTAAAATTGATTAAGAAAGGTATTCTTATCTACTTCTGCTTTAATATCACCAACAAAATTATGTTTGTCAGACATCACCCCCAAGCAGAGGAAAACAGCAGGTTTTTTTTTTTTTTTTTAAGAGATCCTTTTATTTAATACCCTTAAATTCAAAAATACTACTTAGCAGTAGAGAAATGAACATTTGTCATAACAGAAACTAATGACAAGGAAAATTATTGCATGAATATAAGTTAATTTGAATTTGAAAGAACTCTTTACTTTTACTTTAAATATGAAAATATTATACACTGAAGCTTTTATTTTTCTATGAAATATGCAGATGGGAAATCAGGGATGTGTGGAAAAGTAAGAATTGAGAAGTGTTCTGCTTGCCATACATGCTTCTTCTTCATGGAGCCTGTAGTGCTGAAAGGAATTGACAAGACTGTGACTCAGCCAAATTGTAATGGACTAGGCAGTCACTCCTCACTCCAGACAACTCTAATTTATTTTTAAACAAAGCTGATGTAATGTTAAGGCTGTGACACAAACTGACAAAAGACTGAACTTTAAAAGTTACAGTAAGAATCTGTCCCTTGTCCTTTTACTCTCAGAGATTAGTGCAGCTCTCTGACCTTCAAGCACAATTTACAATACAGTTGGTAAAATAATTGGTTTTGACCATAAATGGTGTGTTAAATCACTGTTATGTTTCTCAGAGGAATGTGAATACTCATTCTGCTGGCTGTTTTACCACATAGGCTGTGTTGTCTGGTTGGTCAGTTCTGTACCTAGTTTTGTATAAGACTTGATCTTAACTTACAGTTGGTCTTAACTTTCATCACCATTTTCAGTGAGATAGTTTGTGAGGTTTCCTTCTGTTCTACTATATCACATTCTAAACATTCTAAACATAGAGAGGCCCCAAATTCTTTGGCTCCTGCAAGGTGCTGAGAAGCTGAAGAGCTGAAATGCAGCATTTTGTCACTTGTTTCTCCCTTTCATGTGCTGAGGCCAGATATTTAAGTATGATAATAACTATTTTTTTCTTTCTTTCTTTCTTCCCCCCCGTCCCCCAGAAACATATTGGCTATAGGGCAAACTTCACTCTCAACATCTGTTCAGCATGTTACATACTCAGATTTTCCTGTTCATTCAGCATGTTATAGATCATTACAGTATATTAAATATTCTTCTGGAGAAAGCAGAGGAATTTCACAGGCTTCAACTACAGTGGGTTCAGCTATGGATGTACTTAAAGCTGAAAAATTTAGTTTTGACCACTATGACTTCACACATAGTTTCTCTAACATGCAGCTATGCCCTCCAGTCTTAGTACCAAGGTAAAGCAGCAAATAGAAAAGCCCATTACATAATGCCATCATACAAATTGTTCAAGTTCTATTGAATGAGATAAACCTCATATGAAACATCATCATTCTGACAAGATACATGAGATCAGCTCTGAAAGTAATGCCTCCTATTTTATTATGTTGACCTACAACATCAGAAGTAGATGTTGGTGATATAACAGTAGAGGTTGAACTTTTACACCAATATTCCATTACATTTTGTTGCAGTGTGACAGATGGCAGCAGGGGGGTAGTCTGACAAATTGGTGTCTGACATGGAAGTGTATATAAAGCAAAAGTGTGAAATTGAATTCCTCCATGAGGAAAAAATTATACCCACTGATATTCATTGACACTCACCGAAAGTTTATGGAGAACGAAGAGTACATGTGAGTACAATGAGGTCATGGGTGGCTCATTTCAGCAGTGGCAACAGTGACAGTGGATCACCTCCACTAGTGCAAATTTTTACAGTCATGGCATGCAGGCTCTTGTTCATCACCTACAAAAATGCATAGCTACTGGCAGTAACTATGTTGAAAAATAATGTATTGCTACTTACAATTTGCTCTTTCAAATAGAGTTATTCTATTCTTTGTATCTGTTGTAGTTTCCATGGAAATACATAAGTGTATGTCATTTTCAGAGTGACATACATATAATATTCAAGCTGAAAGAATTATTTTTAATTTTTTTTTTTTTTTTTTTGGACCATTGTGAGAATAATTTTCACATATTTTCATTTTTGTTTCACTATAAGTCAATCTTTATCTAGACATTTCTTGTCTCCCTTTTCTGTGTCTTAACTAAGCTATTGGTCTGCTTTGATCTAATATTAAAAAAATGGTTTTAAAGGTAGGTTCTTACAAGTAGCCTGAAGTTGAAAAGCAGTCATGATAACTTTTTTTTTTTTTTTTTTTTTTTTTGTAGAAATAGCCATCAGGCTTCTACTACTGCTTGTTGTTTAGCTAACACAATTCACCCATTATGAGCCACAGTACATGGTATATAGGTACAGGGTTATGTAAGCCATTGAATGCCAAACACTCTTGTTCTCCATTATCTTTACTAGGAGTATCAAAAAACATTGCAGGAGGTGGATTGTCTTGGTATATAAAAATGTAAGGCAATGACAGAACTTATCAATTTCTATGTAACCTGGAAGTAACCTCACAGAATAACGCAAAAATTGTAATTTTCCTGTGATTTTCAGTTAATGAATATGTAATTTTACAAGACGCATTGGAAAAAAATAAGGCATCCACTTTGGAAATCTTTCTTTTGCATATAAGAGAGTAGGTTTTCACAAGTATTCTGGTCTCTACCCATAGTGAACCTCTTTATCTAAAACAATCAGTGATATATATAAAATGGGGATTTGTGGGGGAAAAAAAGTCCTTTGAATATCAGAAAAGCTGAAATGAACCCACCTTTTCCTAATAGCATACCTAATTTCTTCACTAGGATAAAGAGTGAAGCAAAAGGTTTAAAAGGCACAAAAATCACACAGGCCAAGAGCAGTAGCTATGGTCAAATGATTTACTCATCATCATTAGACTACATATGCAAAGCTTTTGGCCATTGTGTTCCCAGCTGGCAGCTACCACTAACATCTGGGCCATTAACATCAGAATCAGCAATCTAGAGAATTGTTCCTTCTATCACTTCCAGCTAATACTGGACTCCAATTAGTGCTCTTCCAGGCCCACCTGCAAAAATGTCTAACAGCTTCCAAAAATCCAAATGTTAAAGCCAGGGAAAGGTTACATGAATAGAAGATAAGACTACAATTACTTGGCATATTATGGATAAAGGGATTGTTTTCTCTATTAATTATTTAGCAAATGATTGTGTTGACCATTTCCTTAGATAAAGAGCTAAAATAATTTTATTAGGTATGTTGCCTGGGTACAGGTCTGCTGACAAAAGCAGATCTTAAGGGTAAACAAAAATCTTATTTTGTAAAGTGATTTCCCTCTGCAAGAACCATTTCTACTTGGGACCTAATACTTAAATAGCAAATGCAGAAGTGAGGAATAAGTGAGTATTTATTTATGAGTTTGCTTTTATTTAGCTAACATTAACATAAAAGTTTTAAAACTTGCAGGTGACAAGGAGTTCCACTATTTTTCCTGCAAAAGGAACACAATGTTGCTATCTCTCCTTGTCCACTTGAATGTGTATTTTCAAAATTCATTGCATCCTTCCTGTTTAATTTTAATTTAAAAGTGAGCATTTTGAAGCTGCAGTTTTGAATTTTATAACATCACAGTGTCTCAGGCCTTTGCTTCTCTCCAAGAAGCTGAAGTAGTAGCTGAAGCTTGGCTCCTTTTGTTTTGTTTTGTACAAGCACACGTCTGTAGATATGTTAATCTCCATGATAAGTGTGAACGAAAACATTTTGTTCTAGTAGGTCTTGAGTTTGTATCTGCCCTTGCTTTGAAACTTCAAAGCTTTATGCCTCATTTGCTCTTCTTTGTAATTCTATCCCTCACCATTTCAAACATACAGGTATCAAAAGAATGTAGATATAAGTCAGTTGTGACTTATATATGCACTGAGATTTCTTCTCTGTGTTTTGTGTAGGCCAGTAGATGAGTAGATGGAGTTATGCATGAGGGTTGTAAGTCACTGGACTTTTCATGATCTTGTGTTAACTTATAAATATCCTAGTGTTATCAAAGATTCCACATGGTTATCATACATTAATGAATACAAGAAAAACTTACAACGTATGGGATGTATGGACCAAGGCTGGATAAACATTGCATTTCTCTTTTTGCTTAAGAGAGATTCTTGATTATCTCTTTCTCCTTCAGTTCAACACAGTTTGAAAAATTCCCAGTAGTATACAGTTCAGGCCATTATATGAAAGCTGTAAAGTAATTTGGATTCACCTAAAGAGTGCAGCCATTTAACATGTCTTCCCCTCTGAAGTAACATAATACTTACTCTTCGAACTTGAGACTTGCTCAAGTGAAGCAGAACATCATGCTGAGGATTTGAATTTCTATAATTCGATTTCAGAATAGTACATTCATTTCATTTGCACAGGTAAAGAGAGCACTGCATTCAGTTATAGTCAGATGCACAGGATTTGTTTTGACTGTTGAGATAAACTGTAATGATTCCAATGTGCATGAGAGACATGTAGACTACTGTGTTTTCAGATGTGGAGAAAAAAATCAGTGGCAAAATGAGAACTTATATGTAGGAAAGTCATGTACAGTTCTCATCTTTGAGGAGCCATAATTTGAATATTGTGCATCTGCTAAGCTATAGAATAAGGACTCTCCACTTCCCATTGTTCAGTAAATCAAATTTCTATTAACTAATAATGAAAGCATTCTCAGCTGTCAGCAAATGGAGAATTTTTCATTGGTAAAAACTCTCTATATGCCTTATCAGTGAAAACAATTTTGTTCATCCTGTCAATCAAAGCATTTATGACTCTAAATTAGTAGGCAAACTTCAATAGCATCACAATTATTTATTTTCAAAAATTCTGATATTTGAGGTAGCTTTTGTTACTTTGCTGATGCCTGAAATCCAGTATTATAAACAACACAACACTGAAAAATAAATCTCCAGCAGAGGTAAATGGATGGAGGTTTACCAAATCCTTTGTTACTACACTGACTTACCATCTGTTAACCTTGATTTTTGTATAGCCAATATAAAAGCAAGGTAAAAGAATTTATGTGAGAAGGTCAACTACTTTAGTGACTGTTTTCTCACTTGCTTATTTCACCACATTGGTACAAGACTGAGTATTAAAGAGTTGCCATTGCTTTTTTCTATCTTTGTTACTGATTTTCTACGTATCCTTGGGCACAGAAGGATGTTTGCCATGAGCTGTTTGCCACATGTTGCATTTAGTAAACTTATTAACCAAATTTTTCCCCCATCATGATGCTTATTCAAAGGAGCAGAGTAAAATAATTCATTGGCAGCACTTGGAAACCACTCATGTAAAGGTACCCCAGAAAAAATAGGACTGCACTGTTTTATATGAATGGTTCACTTCTGCACCATATATCAGCCAGTTTATCTATCACTAAAAAATTCCTGACTGAGAATAATTAAGTAGTATCTTTGATTATTTCTCTAGAAAGATAAAAAGTTATTTACCTGTGCTTAGAAATGTTGGGAAAAAAAAAGGAAAAAAAAGAGTCAAAAGCTCAAGGCAGATGAATGTGCTGTGTGTGTACAATCATTACAAGGCACAAAATATGTCTACTTTGTTGTTTCTTTGCATCAACGATTTATATTCTCTAATTTTTACAACCAGATTATGTCTTGCTTTTGCATAACATCAGGATATGAAAATGAAGGTTTCCTGAGATCTTTCCACTCGGTTACATCCAAGAAAGAACTATAATTTTATCTCTCTTATTAACTTAATATTTGGTTTTCTTAATCAGTTTTTCTCTTTTGTTTTAAGTGAAGGAAAAATGGATGAATGTCCTGCATCATAGCAATAATTAACTTTTTGTAGTCTCTAGTAGCTGAAATTATTATTTCTGTTGCTACAGAATACTAATTAGAATTTTTGACCATAGACAGTACAAAAAATATGCCTTTTCGATTAGGCCCCACATATGTCACATAGACTGCAACATATTCATTGTAGTGTGCTTGTAAGTAAGAGATTTAATAGACTCCCCTGGAAATGAGGTACAAATCTCAATAGACCAACATCTGAAAATGTCAGGAACAGACAGCTGGAAGTTTAAACTGCTGCCTTCGGTTACCTGCACTGTCCTGAGGCTAGTGCTCCTATTTCATTGAATACTGAATATACAAGCTAATAAGAATTAGAAGCATGAAATTGCCTAGAATTTCCAAATATCTCTCGATATTTGTCAAAATTGAATGAAATTCAAGTTGCTTCATTTTGTCACGTAGAAGAGTCCATTCTTCCTAACATTACAATACTGAAGGGAATTGCCACATGCATTCTGAAAACAAAACAAAACAAAGTAAAAAGCTACTTTTTAATAATTTGTGATTTGGTATAACATTCTTTTGTCCTGAGTCACATACCTTCACTCACACTCTTTATGAAACATATGGTTACTTAATTCCTTTAAATATTAATTGGTGCTGTCCATGCATGTATAATGGTTGGTTTCATAAATTCACAGGTAAAATTTAAATTTTTGTCTCCATGCTGAAGATAAATAGCACTAGGATTTTCAACTAAAATGTTCAAGTCTTATTTTCCTGAATATTAGAGTACTTTTCAAATGTTCTCAATATCAAGATGTTTCAGCATAAAAAGAAACTTAACATGAACTATTTTGTAGAAAACAGGACATCATTTGACAAGTTTTCAAAACCTTAGCACAAAATAAAAAGTATGCATATGAAAAAAATACCTGATCTCACTGTGATAAAAAACATTCAGTTTTTATATTTTGATGATAATTCTTTGTTGAAATATCACTGTTTAAAGATAATCCACTTAAACTTCTGCATTAAGTGATGTGATAAAACAATAATCACATATAACTACATCAAGACTTTGGGCAAAATGTTTGAAAAAGGAAGAGTAACAGAGGACTTCTTTTTCAATTTAAGAAGACTAAACCTCATGTATTTCATGGTAGCATATGAAATTCAGAATTCACTGATTTTATAACTGTTGATGATTCTTTATTATGATCTGTGATGGATTTGGTTAAAATACAATCACATTCAAATGATGATCTTACATTGAATTCAATCCTACATTTTAATTTAAGTATTATGAATACATTTTTGAATTTTCACTCTTTATATGCTACATGACAAGGACAACAAATTTCAGATATGGATCTTCTTGGATATTCAATATTACCTTCTCAGCATCGACCTGCAACATTAACTCTCTAACTACAAGTACACTACATGATGTTAAACACAAATCCATGATATCTGTGATTCTATGAAATACAACTTTTAAGTTCTTGTAAAAAAAAAAAAGAAGGAATGAAGGAAGGAGGGAAAGAAGGAGGGAGGGAAGGAGGAATGGAAAAAGAAAAATGAAAACTACTACTTACAAGCTTCTGTTTTCAGCCAGAAAGTGTGAAAAACATCTCAAACAAAGTCTCAGTGAAACAGAGCAATTATATTATCACAAAAATATTTCACAAGGAGATAAACTTCCCATTACTAGCTACATTTCTTGCATTTTTACCATTTCTCTGCTTTTTCTAATTAATCTTGGCCTAAAGGCCAAAGGCATTCTCTTACAGTGATAACAATAGACATACTGTGTATATACATTTCACATTCAGTTTCTTTCCCAATTAAGTTCTAAAATAATTAAGCTCTGTGACTGCATTTTTAACAGTTTCTAGCCGAGGATCTACAGGATCCTGAAAATTAATTACACAGGGAAACAAATGAAAAATTGCATAGACCAGAGAATTTTAGATGGGCCACAAACTAAATGGAACACATAGAAAGACTAGTAATATTTTATAATAATTCATCTTGAAGTTTAGTGTAATATGGTAGAACATTAAGAGCTATCTAAAACATATTTTATATTTCATCACATTTTAAAGGGATAGTATGGGCCAGTTACACTAGTTGAGTTAGATAGATCCACTATTTCCGTTAGAGGAGCCATTATAACCATTAAGTTCTCTTTTTTGATTTCAGCAGAACATCTATGTGGTGAACCCTGCTAAATTGGTTTGGGCCCTGGGCAACCCAATCAAGTACCTGATTCAGTGGTTGGCAACTCTGCCCAAAAAAGAGGTTTTGGAACTAGGTGATCTTTAAGGTCCCCTCCAACATTCTATGGTTCTATTAATTATGCTGTTTTGGTCAATAAATATAAGGAATTGTCTCACGGCAACACTTTGGAAAACTCTCAGCTTCTTCCAAAGCCGAAGAAATTTGAAAAGCAGTGCTATAGAACATGACTGTGGTCCTTCTTTAATGCTTCAATGTCAGTTACCTTTAATTCAATGGGATGTAGAAGAGATGCAATCTTTATTTCCTATGTACCTTTACTGTATTATTTTTAAAGTAAAATCTCAAGTAATTACACCAAATAGTCAAACAGTGCAAAACAAAATCTTGCACTGGTTCTTCACTCAGGTGAAGTTATGACATTCACAGTGCCCTCTATTCTTTTATCCTAGGTAATATTCATTTTCTGTTTGGAAACGTGTACCCTGCCAATTAAAAAAGCATACTTTCCTTCTGTTAATACTACTGCCCTTAATTAGAAGCTTTGATGCTTTTCAAGAGAGATTAGACAGTGGTCCATCTGTTTAGGCACAGGTTTATTTAACACTGCATATGTAAGATCATGATAACTATAGTCATACGATCAAGCAGCATTGTGTTATTTGAATGGCTCCCATGTCCTTCAGTGACTTCAACTGACTGGATTATTTTTTGTTAGTCCTCTATTTTCTTTAGTTCAGGAAAAACCAAAGACTTTACTAAGTTTTTTTTATTCATAGCCTCCATCACATATGCTAATACCTATTAGCTTTCTAGTTACTAATCTTGCTTGCTAATTTAGATAAAGTTATGACTTAGATTGAAGTATAACAATTAAATCACTAAACTAAAACTATATGAAAAAGAAAATCCTGTTATTCTACCTATTTTTTCAAACAGAAAAAACAGGAGCAGTATATATTAATTTTGCATAGATATTCTTCTTCTTTTAGTTATTTATTTGTTTGTTTGTTTGTTTGTTTGTTTATTAACAGGCATTCAATCTGCACTTGAGATTGCCCGACTCAGGTGCAGGACCTTACACTTGGCCTTGTTGAACTTCATGAGATTGACATGGGCACACCTCTCAAGTCTGTCCAGGTCACTCTGGATGGCATACCTTCCCTCTAGCACATCAGCTGCACCACTCAGCTTGGTGTCATCTGTAAACTTGCTGAGGGTGCGCTTGATTCCATGTTGCCAACAAAGATGTTAAATGACACCAGTCCCAGCACCAGTCCTGAAGGAATGCTACTTGTCACCGGTCTTCACTTGGACACTGAGCTGCTGACCACAACTCCTTGAGTGTGACCATCCAGCCAACTCCTTATCCAGCAAGTGGATCCTTATCCATCCATCAAATCCGTTTTTCTCCAATTTGGTGACCAGGATGTCATGCAAATCAGTGTCCAATTCTTTGCACAAGGCTAGGTGGATGATGCTAATTTGTTTTCCTTTATCCACTGAGGCTGTAACTCTATCATAAAAGGCTCCCAAGTTTGTCAGGTGTGACTTGCCCTTGGTGAAGCCATGTTGCTTACCACCAATCACCTCATATTTATTTGTCATGTGCCTTAGTAGGGCCTTCAGAGGATCTGTTCCATGATCTTGCCAGGCACAGAAGTGAGACTGACTGGCCTGTTGTTCTCTGGGTCTTTTTTTTTTTTTTCCTGAAACTGGGGATTATGTTTCCCCTTTTCTAACGAGTGGAAACTTCACCACACTGCCACCATCTTTCAAATATGATAGATAACGGCTTGTCAAATTAATCTGCTAGTTCCCTCTGAACCTATGAATAAATCTTGTCAGGCCACATGGACGTGTGTACCAAGAAAGCCAGTAGTGATCTTCTCTGTAGTTTCATGTAAAACATGTAGAAATTACATGATTTGGACATAACATAGAAAATGTAGAGTGAAAGAGTTATGACTGAAAAAAAAAAAAGGGTTCCGTACATAATGCAAAAGTGGTATAGGAAAAAATACTTAATAAATACTATTTTTACATCCTAAAATAATAGGTATGGTGAAAATAATTTAAATATTGGTTTAAATGAAACATTTTTGCCTCCAAAAGGAAAACGAGTGCTCAGGAAGTGTTTTACTGGAATGTGAAATAAATGTTTTAGACGTATTTGTACAATTGATTACATTTCTAATATTTTACTTTGAAAATAAATCAAATTCCATGTTGAATCATAATCATATTCCCTCTTATACCTACCTTCATTTTCAGTGCAAAAACTGCAAGTTTTAGGTATCATTTTACACAATTACACATCCTTTAATACTGATAAGAATGTATTTAACTTTTCATAGAATCAAAAAATCATTTAGCTTAGAAAAGACCATTAAGATTATTGATTCCTAACATGTCTCCATCACTTTGTTGCCAGATTTTCTGCACTGTTGGTTTTATTTTCTCTCTCTCCTCTGCAAGCCCTTTTCTAATTGTCAGCAAGATTAGTAAGAAAGAATCTGGGTTTTTTGCTGACCAAAGGATGATTACCTAATGTGGGAAAGATCTTAAGCAATAGAAAGTGGTACTATAAATATACATGACAGAGGTTTTCTACTAGAAGTGCAAGTTATCTAGTAGAAGATTGTGTAGTGTCCTATAAACTGCAAGTAAACAGTGGAGCCTCCAACAGGCACTTATCTGCTGCTGTGTGTGAGGCTCAAAGGCAGCTGCTATGGACAGTGCTTCAAGGAGGTTTAAAAACTGATATAAGCACATCCCAGCTCATGATGAAAATGCTAGGAACTTCCAGCATCCTGAGGGAATGGCAAGATATGCATTGATTTCTTGGGAGTGAAGTAACCAATTTTTCCCTCTGTTGACCATCTGCTCATACAATTTTAAAGTAGTTACCTAAAACATCCATTTAAAGCCATAGCCTGCATTATATCCTAAGTATATCCCATTTCAAAATGCATTAGCAATAAGGATAACTTGTAGATCATATTGAAAGTCTCTGATTTAAGTTACAGTGATCAAGCAGGAAGTTGAAAGCATTCTGCCAGCAAGGCTTAGGAAAGATAAGCAGGAAGTCTTAAGTACAGTATTATCTGTATGGTCTACTGCCCATATTGCTATGAGAATTTGTAGTCTTCTGTGTCCAGTTCTAGCATATGGGGAAAGAGGAACAAAACATGTATCTTCAAAAAAATCAGAGAGGGTGGTGGTATGCGATTTATTTCAGTTATTTTGTTGCACATATGTATATCACTACTTCAAACTCTCATTCTTTTCTCTCTGCTGGATTTAAAATAGAGGTGACATGAGCAAACTGAATATAAATTTATGAAGTAAAAAAATAACATGCAATAAATATAGATACGTAATGATATCCATTTACTAGAACAAGCTAAGGCAGTCTGGGTGGCAAAACATACTGAGTTGCTCAAAATTAGTGGATAGTATCACTGCAGAAGGAAGTAAACTTAGAAAGAGACTACCAGTGAAAGTGCAGATAATAAAGTAATAAAATAATAAAATAATACTACATATGGAAAAAAATGAATACAATTGGGAAAGTCAGCAAATAAGTTTATATCTAATTCTTCCCTAGAACAACATTAATTAAAAATTATTTGATTTTTTTTGTCTGTATTTTTCTATTCTGAAAAATTCACATTCACATGCACATTAACTTATGCTTCATTTATGCTTAATCTTTTTTGTAATTTACAAACTGTGTCAGAATACGTAAACACACAAACAAACACATTCATACACTCAGAATTTATATGTTGGAGAAGATTCAGACTGAGAGATAAGATGAACAATTAGGGGACTTTTGCCTGCCTGGTTTAAGTACAGGAACATAGAAGTTATCTTACAGAATTTTTAAGGCAGTGGTTTAAATGCAGCAGAAGCTTAGCACTGTGCAGCCACTCACATACCCTCCCAAGTGGAGATGAGAGAGAAATAGAAAGGTAAAAGTGTGAGAACTTGTGGGTTGCGGTAACGCCAGCTTATTAAGTAAAGCAAAAACAATGCATGCAAGCAATATAAAACAGGGAGTTAATTCATGACTTTCCAACAGCAGGTGGATGGGATGTTCAGCCACTTCTAGGAAAGCAGGGCCCAGAAGAAAAATGCAATAACTTCTAATGCTCCCCCACACTCCTTCCTCCTTCCTTATGTCAGGAAAAAGGGAAGGGAAGGGAAGGGAAGGGAAGGGAAGGGAAGGGAAGGGAAGGGAAGGGAAGGGAAGGGAAGGGAAGGGAAGGGAAGGGAAGGGAAGGGAAGGGAAGGGAAGGGAAGGGAAGGGAAGGGAAGGGAAGGGAAGGGAAGGGAAGGGAAGGGAAGGGAAGGGAAGGGAAGGGAAGGGAAGGGAAGGGAAGGGAAGGGAAGGGAAGGGAAGGGAAGGGAAGGGAAGGGAAGGGAAGGGAAGGGAAGGGAAGGGAAGGGAAGGGGAGGGGAGGGGAGGGGAGGGGATCCTCATTCACCATTCTCCTTTGCTAATTGTTAATAGAGAGAGTGCCAGCTTCAACATTTTTTAATGCTTACACTACAGTTAGTAAAAACCTTTCAGATAGAGAAGATGCACAAGACGCACCCATTTCTGGAATCCTCTCACTTTTGCAGTTCACAGTATCACTTTTTTTCTCCTTTAAATGTGTTTATCTGAAAAAGCTGGAGATTTATATCATAAGTCTTGGATTGCAAACAAATTCTTTATCTTCTCTTGTTCTAGTAATAAATAAAGAAAAAATATGTAGGCCAAGCTTTTGCTCTGCCAAAACTGAAAAAGATGACAAAAATACCTAGTCCTTTTGTCTGTGTAGGTTTCTTTTGTATGCTTTGCAGTGTAGTTCATTCCAGTGGAGATAAAATAGTGATGTTTTTTTTTTAAACTAGTACTGAGGTAATTGAAAGAGAATGTAATCAGTATAAGGAGGCAAGAAATATGGAGGGAGCAGAAGAGAATAACCTTGGTAATAGCAGGCAGGATGTAGCTTCTTGATACAAGGATCACCCTGAAACAGTCAGACAACAGTTGTTCAAAGCATAACCTGATTATTTATGAAATATTTCTCTTAACAATGTTTTCAATCAACAACTTGAGTAGTGAGTTTACTTGTAATGTTAATGTTAATGTTAATGTTAATGTTAATGTTAATGTTAATGTTAATGTTAATGTATCTGATATTAAAAGAACATAGATATTTCAGAAAATGGACATTGCCCTATAAAGGAAAATGGAATCCAAAGAAGAATACCAAAAATGACAAATACTCTATAAAGTCTGAAAATAAAGAGACCCGATGTTATGTCTACGCTGTGAACTGCTGGACAGTAAGGACATCATTAATTTAAGTTCTCCTATGCTGAGGCTTGCAGTATGATTATATGCTGAGATATTTTTTTTCTATCTGCATTCTCACAGATAATATTCATAACACTTGGCTGCTGAATAAAAACTCTTCTTTCATTATTTTACAAGTAAAAATATAATGCATGTGAGTATTTGATGTGAGTATTCTAGTTCCACTTATCTTCCTATATGCCTAATTGCATAGGTTATTCTGAAAGTAATGCCTATCGAGGCAGGAGGATTGGAATAGATGATCTTTCGAGGTCTCTTCCAATCCTTGATATTCTGTGATTTCTATATAAGCTACAACAGCTGCAAAGAGCACAATAACAATAGTGCAAATTCTCAGATACAAAAAACTATTTCTCAATATAGTCACCAGCATTAGCCATGTATATTCGTCACTGATGAACAACAGTCTGCATGCTGTGCTTGTAAATATATGTACCAGTAGAGGTGACCCACTATTTCACAGCTATCTTGGTGTCATTATCAAGAAAGTGTTGTTTGTGCAGCCCAACTTTCATGTCTCCACATCCCCTGTTTGGTCTTCATAAACAATCAGCAAGTCTTGATGAATGGCAATTGTTGCAAATTTTTTCACATAAAGGAATTCAGTTCCACACCTTTGCTTCATATACACTTCCATGTCAGACACCATTTAGTCAGATTCTTCCTCTGCTGCCATCTGTCACATCATCAAAACGTAATGGAATACACAATGGGAACGTTCAACCTCTACTGCCATATAACCAACACCCGCCACTGACATTGTGGCCCACCATAATAAAATGTGAAGCGTAACTTTGGAAGGAGCCCTCATATATCAGTAATTTTTATTTCTGTCTCTTACTCTGTAATGTTATAGTTATCCTTCTATTTCCAGAGTTAGAATTCCTAGCTGGCAACTAAAAAAAAAGGAAAAAAGAAGTGAAAGAAGGGTGACCAAAAACATTACTTAAATTTGTTTCATTATAATTTAGGTGCTTCTAAAACCCCACATTCACCTATGTGGGTAAATATTCCAAAAATGTTTGTACACAGAAATTTGTAATTAACTTTTGATATGTTATGAGGACTTATGTCAGATTATCAGCAAGATGTTCTATTGATCCTTCAGCAAGCATCTTTCGTGTGTCATGAGGTAACACTTCTTGATTCTGGTCTGTTTTGCATGTCTCTGAACAGCACCAGTCTCTTCTAGTTCAGACTACTTATTCTGGAACCACGGTGTTTCCTTCTTTTTAATACATACAATTGGTTGCAGGGTGATGTGGTGAACAAGAAAGAGAAAGTGCTCTTTAACATGTCCTAGTCTTAGATGACCCCACATTGTCGTGCTTCTACAGTTAATACTAAATAACTTTTGAAAGCCTGTCTGTAGCACTCTGGTACAGTACAAATCTGTACACTCTAGTACAAATGGGATGATAAGTGTAATAAAGAATATAAGTAACAAAACAAACATGCTGGAAAATGAATAAATCTGAAGCGTCCTCCTGAAAGCAAATGTACATGTATTTTTTTATTAAAGAACTGTTAAACACAATCATAATATTTCCTACAATTCCGAAGTACAGTTTGCAGAGATCCCTTTTTCCATAAAGGAAATGGAAGGTAATTATCAGCGAAGAGCATGGAAAAAAGTTAATTAAGCCAGAATCTGGAGGAGCAGAAGTGTGTGTTTACACAGTTTGCTCCTTACAGGATTGTTTTTCTCTGACAGAAGGAGTTTGTTTGTATTAATAAAAATGATCTCTGATTCCAGACATTTAGCTCTGGTGGTTTAACTGATTCAAAATTCATGAAGTTAGGATTATGCATATGTAAAGACACTTTTGCCTTTTACACTTTTTAAAATATTCAGATTGAAGATAATAATATTTCATTTGAAAACAAATATCTCTTAATTAGAATATATTGAATCAACATTCACATTAACTAAAATATAAAAAGAATTGAAGGCACTGAGCTTTGCTAACAACCAACCCAGAGTTTTTAGATATAATCCCCTGATACATAATGTTTACTAGCATAAAAATTTACTTTTTATCATTTATTTTACTTTGTTGTACTGTGGCTTGCAATATAAAGGAGTTTGTGTTGCTGTACTATGTGGTGTTTTTTTTTAAATATATACTCCCAGGGAACAACAGGCCAGTCAGTCTCACTTCTGTGCCTGGCAAGATCATGGAACAGATCCTCTGAAGGCCCTACTAAGGCACATGACAAATAAATATGAGGTGATTGGTGGTCACCAAGGGCAAGTCACACCTGACAAACTTGGGAGCCTTTTATGATAGAGTTACAGCCTCAGTGGATAAAGGAAAACAAATTAGCATCATCCACCTGGCCTTGTGCAAAGAATTGGACACTGATTTGCATGACATCCTGGTCACCAAATTGGAGAAAAACGGATTTGATGGATGGATAAGGATCCACTTGCTGGATAAGGAGTTGGCTGGATGGTCACACTCAAGGAGTTGTGGTCAGCAGCTCAGTGTCCAAGTGAAGACCGGTGACAAGTAGCATTCCTTCAGGACTGGTGCTGGGACTGGTGTCATTTAACATCTTTGTTGGCAACATGGAATCAAGTGCACCCTCAGCAAGTTTACAGATGACACCAAGCTGAGTGGTGCAGCTGATGTGCTAGAGGGAAGGTATGCCATCCAGAGTGACCTGGACAGACTTGAGAGGTGTGCCCATGTCAATCTCATGAAGTTCAACAAGGCCAAGTGTAAGGTCCTGCACCTGAGTCGGACAATCTCAAGCGCAGATTGAATGCCTGTTAATAAATAAATAAATAAATAAATAAATAATGAAAAGAAGGCTACAATGAGGTCTCCCCAGAGCCTTCTCTTCTCTAAGCTGAACAAACCCAGTTTCTTCAACCTTTCTTCATAGGAGAGGTGCTCCAGCCCTCCTGGGTTGCATCAAGAAAAGTGTGACCAGCTGGTCGAAGGATGTCATTCTGCCCCTCTACTCTGCTCTCACGGGACCCCACCTGGAGTACTGTGTCCAGTTCTAAGGCCCCCAATACAAAAAGGACATAGAACTGTTGGAGTAGGCCCAGAGGAGGGCCACAAAGATGATCAGAGGGCTGGAGCACCTATCCTATGAAGACTGTCTGAGAAAGGTGGGTCTCTTCAACCTAGAGAAGAGGAGGTTCCAAGGAGATCATATAGAGACCTTCCAGTACCTGAAGGGGGCCTACAGGAAAGCTGGGGAGGGACTTTTCATAAGGGCATCTAGCAACAGGACAAGGGGAAATGGTTTTAAACTGGAAGAAGGTAGATTAGGCTAGGAAGAAATTCTTTACTACATAGATAGTGAGACACTAGAACAGGATGCCCTGCAATACTGTGGATGCCCCTTCCCTGGATGCATTCAAGGCCAGGTTGGATGGGGCTTTGAGGAACCTGGACTAGTGGGGGGTGTACCTGCCTATAGCAGAGAGGTAGAAACTAGATTATCTTAAAGGTACCTTCTAATTCAAACCATTCTGTGATTCTCATTTGAGTATCTGGTAATTAATTCTATATTAATTCTGTTAAAATCTCATATATGTTTTCTTGATATTTAATTGATTACAATAAATGTCATTGGAAATATCTTAGTGGTCTTACACAGGTATTTTCCCCTTCTTATTTTCATTTATGGTACTATTTAATACAAAGTGACAAAAATTCAAATTTCCGAATGATAATGTTTCCTTGATAAGACTGCATTGTCACTGAATGGATTTCATCTCTTTTTTCTTTATATCAAGAAAATGAAATTTTTGTGAAACTTTTTTTGGTGCTTCACAGCTTTCTATAAATGATGTTTTCCTTGTTCTTTCATGGACAATATGGAGCCACAGCAAGCAACTGACAGAAAAAGCAAACAATTTGGTGTAGATTAAATATGAGCTACAGCCATTTCTGTACTGCTGCTGCCATTTTGATTAAACAATGGTAAATCACATAATGGATGACTACTGGAATAGAGATAACCTCTATGCTTTTTGCTACAGAGGATGACAACAAATGTTAACTTATCTGTGAATAAGATTCCAATGCCTTTAAAACTTACCTTGTTCTAGTTGTGCTAGATTGCATGTACTCAGTCAGGTCTGTTCTGGAAGCTAGCCATGGCTTTTATTGCACTTAAATGGGAGTCCACCAAGAAAATTTAAGTATCAGAGGCATGACCCAAAGTGTCATGTCTGAATTTTAGATGACAAAAAGGAAATGAGACAGGGAGAGAGTTGCATTTGTCTTGGCTTATTGCTACTGATGGAGAAAATCTAAGAACTGTCCCACCCCACAAAGAGGATCACAATGTCAGCAGAGGTGCTTGAGATGCTTGAGATGTCTGTTTTCTGTATATCTCTTGCCCAAACCCCAACTAACTGTCTTTATGACGAAAGTATGAGAGGCAAACTGCAGCATGCACACTTTGACAATGCTGAACCCTTTGGGTTTCCAAAACATCAGTAAAACACTGCCTCCTATGTAAATGGCCGTGGGAAATTAGATGTACTAGCTTTACCTACATAAAGCAGCCTCTCTATTCATAATACATAATGAGCATTTTTTTGAGTAATAATCCATTCTGGATAGATTTCTGTTATCACCTATAGCCTGCTAAAAGTGTAATTTTGAGACATAAGTTTGAATAAACAAAAAGAGTGAATGTGAAAACAATTTAAATAATACTACTCCACTATATATGTTAAAAGATTTAAGTGATGTTCCTTGCAGAAAAACAATTCATGAACATATATACTTACATATTATATATATTTATGTATGTACATAAGTGCATTGTGAAATGCATTTTCCTATGATAATAGCCTTGCTACATTCATTTCTACAGGTTTTGAAATTATATCATATTAAATGCCAGACTCCTAGTGTTCATGTTTTTGTAATTTGTTGTCTTAGGCCAATTCCTTCAACTTCTTCTTGCTTTGTTTATAAATCTCCAAGGTAAACTGTTGACTTCAGGCTTTGATTGGAGGTGGTTTGGGAGCCACTGTTAATACAGAAAACATTAGAAAGCACAATTATGGTCCATTACTCATTTTTAGTGCATACATTTTCTGATTTTTGATCACAGATGGTTTGTAAAAGGAGAATAAAATACTTTTGAATAGATTCCTTGGTGGTACACTGTAAACTTCAATTATTTGTTCCCAGAAACGTTTTTTTTTTTTTAATAGAGAAGTGAAATCTCTTTTAAATGGAGAATGATTCAGAAACCCCTACTAAAAATGTACTAAACATTCCTTCATTAATAACAGTAATCTGGAATCTCAGAGTGCACTGCCATTTTAAAATGCAGATCTGAAGATTTACTTTTTTTCCCATAGTCCATTATTATGCTGAAGTCATTTTATAGTTGCAGTGTGGTAGCCACCACTTCTTCCTAAGGAGGAGGACAGCATGCTGTTAATGCACACCTGTCACTCACAAAAGTAACCTGCAAAGCAATTGGACAAAATCATTAGTCTGTAATGGACAAAATTTTCTTCCCCTGTAATTTTCAGTAGATTTGTTTTAGGTTTGTTCTTTTTTCTTTTTTCTTTTTTTTTAATATGGCTTCTCACCACAACCAATTCATAGTATAACCACACTACAAAGGAAAAAACAGATGAGTCAAAAAAAAGCAATTTTTGTTTTCATCTCAACTTTACCTTTGTCACACACAGAGGTTGGTGGATTCTCTCTCGTGCATATTGGCTTTCAACAGCCACAGATTTTAGAGGGAAGAGTTTGATTTTCCTGCTTCCAAAAATGCTGGTTTCATTAGCTAGGCAAAAGTTCACAGATGTTGCCAGGTTCCTTCTGCTTTGCGATCACATTTTGTTAAGTAAAATCATTAAGTGTACTTGAAAAAGCTTAACTTCTGTTCTAAGCATACAGTCTCAGTTCTGAGGGTTTTTTGTCCTTTATCAAAAGAGGATGATTGTACATTTAACCAGTAGCAGAGAAGTGCAATGGAGAGCCAGATGACAGAAAGCCTGTCAGCTGATATGTTGACATTTTCCTGTATGTATCCACACCAAAGGTACTCTGATTTGAAAGACATTCTAGATCATTGCTGAATTCCTTCCATAAAAAGCCTGGATTTGTTATAAATAACACACTTCTGTTATCACACACACACACACACAGAAATTAACTCTTGTAAATACCTTGTGAAAATTCTTATGCTTTATACTATTTTCTTTTTACAGCATGTGCATCTCAATTTCTAGCTTCAGTGAAGATAGAGTGACGGAAGAAGAAGAAGGTGAATGGAAAGTGGGGGTGGGTGGGAGCTTTAGTTTAAAATGCAGACAAATCTGCCTTTTCTGCTTGATGGCCTGTAACATTTCCATGTAGTGTACTTTGCATGGCAGAATAGCTACTAGTAATAGAATTTCTCACAGTGGAGGTTAATTACTTTTCAGCTATAGCAAAATAAATTTCCTGTCAAGCCCAGTGACAGGAATATGCCACTGTCACTATTTTTACCTGCAGTTTTAATTCACTGTTAATATTTGACACTAGCTTGCATTCAGGGGGATGATTTCATGAGCAGCAGGGCTTCCCTATAGAGTAGGGCAGACTATCAGTAATGCAGTCACCTCTCCCTCAGTGCACTGCAAAGCAAATTAACAGACCTGTCTCTCTTTAATGAACAAAAGAGAACTTTACAGTGATGAAACAAAAAGTGACAAGAAAAATAAAGTGTACCATAAAAACAGAGCAGAATAGTGAGGTGGCATACCAGCTCTAAGCCCGTGTTAAGCAAAACTGAACAACTTAACACATCTGGGCTTTAAAGGACTCTTTTTTTTTTTTTCTTTTTACTTTTTTTTTTTTTTTTTTTTTTTTTTTTTTTTTTTTTGTATGCTTGATTACCTTGGTGTAAATGCTAAACTCATTGGACAAGACAACAGTGAGTGATATAATATATCCTAATTGCCTTCATATTCCTCAAATTAGTTCTCACATTTTTTTGTCTTGAAAGACATCAAGAAATCTCAGGCAGAATAATTCCATTCATTCGTGTGTTAGTGTGATATGCATTGTCCCAATGCATATCAAAACAATACAAAATCCCATGTGAATACAGCTTGTAAACCTTAGGGACATAAAAATATATACATGTCTAGGGTTTTCTTATCTCCCCTAAGGATAGCTAGACTAAAAAGAAAACTCTGTCAATTGTTCAGCTTTCCTTATCAGAATCCTATTTTACAATATTTTAGTGTATATAATATGTATAATATGTTTGCCCATTTGTGCACCTGGCCCTATCTGTTTTTTAATACTTGAGGGCTATTGTTGCACTGAGTAGGACAGATAAAACACTTGGATTGATACAGTACCTCTACTTTTAAGAAAATGAAAACCAGAAGATGAAATAACAAGTGTTCCATCATACAGGTTTTTTCCCTGTAAAGTAGACTCAGACATTTCTCTCTACATGTGCTTGCCATTTTGCAGTGGCCTATGACAGCCACTGCCACAGCCCGATTAATGTGTAAGGCACGTCGAAGCTGCAGTGAGCTTAAGGAGTTAAGGTACATCATGGGCAGATGAAGAAGAGCTGGATCAATCTGGTGAAGAAAAATATAGGGTATCTTACTGAAGTAACAGAATGTTTGGTGCTTCTCATAGCAACTGTGGACAATAATAGACTCTTTCTGATTGATTTAGACTAGCAAATAAATAGAAATATCAAGGGAAATTGCTCATATATATGTATACGTGCTTTGTGAACAGAATATATGGGAAACACTGGGAACTTGTAGAACTTTCAAAAGCAAATAGCATAAGTTACGTCAAGATTTCTGAGGTTCCAAAGAAATTGTCTACATTTTTACAGAAATAAGGCTCACAATAGAATGAGTTTTAAAAAAGAACCTCAGAAAGATGGCAATGCCATTCAGGAACACAGTCCCATTGAAAAAACTGACATGAGGATGATCTGGGTAGCATGCTCTGTATTTAACACCTAGGTCTCTGATGATATTGAAGACAGAGTATCATCTGGAAAAAACTTAAATGGAATTTTGGATTCCTGCCTCATTTTAGAAACAAATAATAGAATCATAGAATCACCAAGGTTGGAAAAGACCTCCAAGATCATCCAGTCCAACCATCCACCTACCACAGATATTCTCCCACTAAACCACGTCCCTTTTTTACAACATCTATAAATTTCATGAATACCTCCAGGGACAGTGACTTAACCACATCCCTGGGCAGCCCATTCCAGCATCTCACCACTCTGAAGTACAAGGAAAAAAAAATAGGTCACAGCTTCTCATGTTTTAAGTATTTTGTTTTAGCTGCAGAGGTTGGTTATTAACAGGGAGGCATTAAATTTAACTGATTTTATTGTTAAAGGGACTGGAATTTTTTTTTTTTTTTCCAAACCACAGGTGGTATCACAGTTTTCCAGATCTTTAAAGCCCCTCTAATCCTGTCCTGCAATGTAGTTAGAAAATTGGGACTACTGAAAGAGCTTTTTTTTTCAGAGCATTACACTCAGTTCTGTCTGTTAAAGCAGAGATGAACTTTTGGCTTAGAACTGAAGCTAACCCAGAAGGGTGCTATTCAGCATGGTTCAAATTTCTGATTCACTTTCTAAGCTATTTCAAACTGCTTTATGTTGCTTGACTCATATTATTCATCTCAGTGAAAATCTGTATTAGTGAATGTCAGCTCCTTTATGGTAGCATATGCACTTTTTAAGGTGTCCGTAGGTTTGTAACGATATTAAAACAGGCACCGTTCTCTCAGAAAAAGTTCCCATGGTATAGCTCCAGTCTTTCACAAAATATGCCCTAGTCAGCATGGTGCATCTCACATCTACAATTTCAAAATTATCAAAGAAGAGTCACTCAGCATTTTGGAATAGATTTGTCTGTATACATTTTGGTTTTCACTTAAAAAAACATTGACAAATCCCAAAATCGTGAAGAAGGACTCTTAATCTTCATTTTGTGGTTTTCATTTTGCTGTCAACTGTTGCTGTTAACATTTATACAGAAATAAAAATTCTGGTAGTAATATTGCTTGGAACATTATTTCTTTTTTATAAAATGTTTATGAAGCCTTAAACAGAAAACCATGCACAGAAAACTGCGCAGAAAACAGTCAACATGACCAACTAAGTTCTAATGAAATCAAGTCTAAACTCTGGACATGCATTGAATTCCATGTAAAATTAAACTGAAGGCATGTGAGCTGCCTACAGATGTAGGTATGTGATTTTCTAGTTGTTTCCATTTTCTTATTTTTCTCCACAGCAAATATTCATAGTAGAAAAATATCACAAAAAAATGCCATCTCAAGTTGTATTGTGGTAAGTTAAATCTTATTCTGCCTAGAAGATCAGGCACAGCTTCCCAGGAGATCCTACTGTTGTTGAAAATAATTGCCTATGGCTAATACAGTCTGTTATGAAATGAGTTAAATGCATCATGTGGTCATCTAATAGCATTGCATTTTATATATGTTGTTTTCATATGTAGCTGTTTCCACAAAGTTTTAATTATGAATACAGCTGATACGTATAGTATCTACAAATGAATGAAGAGGAAGAACTATATCTTCCATTTACTATACTGGGCACTAGTAATCTACAAATGCATAGCAGTATGTTTAAGAAGAGAAAAAATAAGAGAGGCAGGTAATCAGTTCCAGAACTTTGTTTATAGCTGTGATACTATGTAGAATCAAAATTGGTATTTGTGACTTAAAAAGCATATCCCAAAGACAGTGGTTCCTTTGCTTTGGTCTTTTTTTTCATTACACACATTCTGATTTTTCACATCTAATATGGCACGGTACAAAATTATTAGCAAGTAAGTCTGTCTTCTAATCTTGGCTGCCTTAAAAAAATATTAGCAATGGATGCCATTTATCATCATATTTCTTATTAAAGCGTGGAAGAAAGAACACACAGCAGTGCATCGTGGAAGTCATAGCTGTGAAGAAAAGCACTTTCTGCTATTTTCTCACTGATTGTGGCTAATGTTAAAATAATTACTGGTAAAGGGTCTCCCTGCTGCTTGATTGCCAAGTTTCACAGTACCAAAGACTTCAGGTTCTTCCCTATGTAAAAACTTTAGTTGGCTTAGTTTAGCCTATTATATATGTCTCTTGAATGTTTTCAAAATCCCTTAACACCTCAAGCTCCCTTTGTAAGGGACTTTGCAAAATCAGAGGCTTAATGAAGACACATTGTGAGGGAGTCTAGGCATTGTAGTGACTTTTAATAAAAAAAAAATAAGCTGGGTGGTGGTGATTGAAATTCTATGTGCTGGCTGTGGACTTTATTCATTGTGCTGTTTTACTACAATCATCTGTATTACTGAGAGCACTCTGGGAGCAACACTACTTCAGCAAGGAATGGCAACCAGGAGCTGCTTTTAGAAAAACAGTTATTCACTGATTTCTGTTTATGATAATGTTTTCCATTGCAACTTGCATTTTTTTTCTTTCCTAACCACTGTACTGGGATTGTTGATCTTGAAACAGGAGGGCTTTTCAGGTTGCTTTACTTAGATACTCTCTGTACTTGTTCTTACAAGCTAACTACCAGAAAAAGTGCAGCAAGCTTACCAAAATCATTGAATTAATTAAGATACAATAGTGATGTATTAATTATTAAGAATACTCTACAAAGGATGTTTGTATTTTTAATTATCAGACAAAGCTAGCATCAAAATCAGTATACATTTAATTCAGACATACAATGCAAATATGTTATTTCCCCTCACCTCCACAGAACTGTGACCTCTATTGCAGATGACCATGCTGGGATGGTTCAACAACTGTTGAATGTTTTCTCACTCAAGAGGCTACTGCTGTGAGCATGCTGCTTGCTACAGAAATTTGTGCTAAAGTGGGCAACACTTCTCAACCCCCTCATCTCCTGCTCTCTAAATCTGTGGCTACTGGTAAATCTTAGTCACAAACTGTGTGTCTATCTTAGGTTGCAATTGTTTATTTCAATACAAAAACGTAGCACTTTCTCTGACAGGCTTATACTGTCAGATGCAAATTCTTAGCATTTTGAACTGTAACTATGTGGACAGCCATGTACTTTGCAGCAGCTGTTATTTCTAGGTAAAATACTACCACCTATGGAACGCAATCAGGACTTCTGATAGCATGTAAAGTGGAAATATAAAGATAGTTGATTATTTTGTGTTAGGTCCAGACATTTCATTCTATGATCTGTCTTTTTTCATCACTTCCACTGTGATATCTTGGAATGGAGTTCCTGACGCGTAATAGAAAGCTGATGTGAAAACATTAATATGTTCCCTAGTTCAAGCAGTTCATGTTGTTTCAGAAGTAAATGGAAAGTCTCCCGACCTTTTCATTTACTTCTGAGACAACAGGCTTGAGAGGAAATATTTTGCCAGCTGTTTTAGTTTTAAATTATAATGCCATGATTTGTTTCATTTCTGGGTCACCTATAGCAACCATTACTTGAAACCACAAGAATAGTCCATGTTGCATTTGAAATATTTTTGGGTTAAAGTCCAAATGCTGTAATTTACCTGACTTTTTTCTTTTTTTTTTTTTTTACAACAATCACATGCATTGCCTTCAAAAATCCTGTTCTTCCCTTCACAGTTCCCCACCTTAAAATTTAAATAATAGTTTCTGTACATGGTAAGAGATTTATCACTGCATTGAGGTAATTAATATCATGTACATGCAATCAGTGGCCAAAATAATATATGAGTACAGATGAATTTTAGGCTAACATGCAGAACAAAACAGAATTTATTTAGGTATGAAGCACTAGGTTTGACTTTATTCCAGTATTCACAGTGTCCATGTTTGCAAGGGCACTAAACTAGATCATACTGATAATTATCTGCTTGAAAACACAATTTTTAATTTATTAATAAGTATCTTCTGGGGTTTTCATGAGAATTGTAAATATTCATAGCATGCACAGTAGATTTCTCCCAGAGTAACTCTAAGCAATACTAACTCTATTTAGCTCAGTCCACTTTTGAAGCCCTATATATCTCAAGAAAATCAGCTATGGTGTAATTTTAAATGTCAGGGCCAAGGTCTGTCAAGTATCATTTGTTCTTTTACTGAAAAGTTAGATGTGTTTTTTACTTAAATTGAGATTGTCCATTTCAATGATAGAGCATAAAGCTAATGTCAGTTTTAGCTGAAGAAGAGAGAGGTTTAACAATAACTTCAAAAGGCAGCTGATCAGCAGACCTTGACATAATTTGTCCCATCACATCAGCTGCCACAGCCTAGCTGCCCTATACAAAACACTTGACAAAGTCTGCCATGGCAGTTGCTGCAGTATTTATAGCTATACTGCATATGCTTCTACAATTATAGCTGCATCAGCACTTTAATTATAAGCCTTATTTTCTAAAGATTTACTAATAAGCAACAAAAAATCACCCTCAGCTGCAAGTTGGATGTGAAGTGTTCTCAAGTGCACATGTGTAATTTGCACTTAGGTTGTGATAGGCTAGGTTCAGTGTCTACTGAGTAGTGAAGGCAAAGGGAAATGGAAATGAAAAAAAAAAAAATTATTTTACTGACGTTTTCCAATGTTGATAAAGAATCTTGCATGGAAAAAATACTTTTCCTCCTCCGTCTTTGATAATAATGTTGTAATTTTGTTGCTGTTTCGTAGCAAAAAATATTGACTTGGTGTAAGAGATTATTCTTTTATGCAAGACACTGGCATAGCTGAAATGGAACCACATTAAAAGATTTAAGATCATATACAATTACAGCCAGATATTACACCATAAACATTTTCCACAACTTTCACTACCAAAAACACATTTCTAGATTACCTAGTGTATTTCAGGACTGAATATTTCAGTACTTGTTTTTCTGTTTATATTTTTCTTTTTCTACTTTTTACCATCTGGAGAAATTTACAGGCAAAAACAATGCAATATTTGTTCTTTTAATGATGTTTACAACATTGAGGAACAGATCTACTCAAGAAAAGACAAGATCTTTAATTATTTCATTCTCTTCAGTATCCCATGAAGCATTACAAAACGTTCTAAAAATCATAAACACAAACAGACACAAATAGAAATGAATAACCACAAGCACACAAATACACATACTTATTTGAAAGGATTTGTCATGTGTTTATAGCTTCATGAATTATTCATTAAAATTTATCTAGGTAATTTTGACATTTTTCTTCAATACAACCCCAATGTATTCCCCCCTTATCTTTAAAATCAAGTAGCTGTATGCTGTAGAATGATACTTGACAAATTCATTGATTATAAATTCTTTCAATCACTTTGATTTGTTTACTCACACTTTTAGAGATACAATTGTGTCACATTCAAATACTGCTGTATTTTTCCATATGAAATATTTTATAGAGTAAAATAAAAATTGCATTAATTCTTATATGATTTTGGGGTGAGAATGGGACTCTGATAGGTCTGGCACACTATTGCCTACACCAGTTCTTTATGTTGAGGTCCATACCATGAGATGCAACCAAGTACAACATAAGCAGTGAATGGATCAAATATGTATGTAATTTCTGAGCAGCACAGTTCTGTTCAACTGCATGAGATAAGATGATTTGTCTATGAACTGCCAGTGAAAGTAGACTCTGTCTACTTAAGCATTATCATAAGCATTATCGCTTGCCACCTTTCATATTGCTCTCATAGTGATATTTTTATGCTATGGTAAATCTACAACAGAAATTTGTGATATTGCATTCCCAACATAGTTATTTCAAGTCTTTCACAAAATTTTAGCTCACTGCCAGGGATCCAAAACCACTAAGAATGTTCATTATCCTAAGAAATAATCTTGCTTACTTCTCTAAGACCATATTTGAGATGTATTTTTCTGAGTAGTGTGGCTCACTGCGACTGGAAAGCATTTGAATTACAATGTAAAACATGAAGCTCCATGTAAATAAATCAGTCAATTGCATGTTGATGGTACAGATCCCTTTGTTGATTTCTTTTTCTGTTCAAAATAGTGTCCTCATGACAGTTTAGCATAAAAATGGGTGAATTGGAATTTTATTACTATGGAATACCAAATAACTTCCAGGAAATACTTGGATTCCATTTCTAAAACAGAATCACATCCAGTTTCAAGCAGCTAAATTAATAGAAATGTTAATATCAAGTTCTCATGTGATCAGTATTTATTGACAAGACTGATAAAGATTCCTTTCCTCTGCCCCTCCCTGTCTGTTTTTCTCTCTCTCTCATTTTAATTCTCCCAACCTAATAATATATCTAAACTTAAAATACTATTTGAGTTGTAGCGCAACTGGCAAAAGACATATAGCCAACCTGTAGGCTGACAGAGATTCCTTCAGTCACTGCATTTTTTCCTTCATGTTAGCATGACTATATGATTTTCTCCAAGCTTCAGCATTCCATTTCAGATCTTTCAACACTTTCTGCCAGAGCATTAAGGTTATTTAACTGAAGCTCCATTTATAACTATATATAATGATTTTTCTATAATGCTGCATAAAAAGAAGTGTCTTCAATGTACTTGACAGTACACATGGAAGACAAATGGTTATTTAGAATAGTTAAAAGAAGTGAAAGAGCATTATGCAAAACAGCTATTCATAAATTGTAAAGTAGTTGAATTTAAGACACTGAAGGCTACTGAATCATTATGGTGATTGATTATCATTGCTATCTACAAATAATACACTGATCTTCTTGTTTAAAACAGTGAGTTTATTCTATTTAATCATTCATATGAAGAACACTAATCATTATTTCATTTTAAATTAGTTTTCAGAAAATTTCTCTTAAAAAAAAACCAACAATAAACTATGCTCAAGAAGGTAAAAAGAGAATGACAACTTTTACTTGGTGTATTGTCTTTTTAAAACAGAACATATAAGTTCTTATGTATTCTGATCAGAATAAAACACTAGTAAGAAATTCATTATTTGACTTAAGCACCAGATAGCATGATAGAGCAATTCTGAAGTCAGAATTGTGCACAATAAAAACAAAATTTAAAAAATCTTATCAATAAGTAGGATTCCTAGAGCATTATCTCTATCACTGCATGTGCAGAAAACCACTCTCCCTGCCACCCAATATAACTGTGATTTGTAAACTCAGTAAGACTCATAGCGTTGAATTTTACTTTTACATGCTCCATTAAACTCAAGGTTTTTAACTTTACCAGGAAGAGAGTGGTTCCACATGTAGGATTTCTGATTTAGACGCATCTAAGAAATAACTTTATTACACACTTTATTAACTAGTCATTAAAACCTACTGAGTTTATCCGTTTTAATTATAAAAGCTGTTTTCCTCATGAAGAAAAGAAGGTGATACCTGAAAACTCAGGGAATCAGATTTCAGTGTATTATAACTGGTAATTCTGTAATTCTTTCAAGTGGCAGCAAAACAGTTTTTTTAAGGCAAATTTCCACCATGTTACACTTATAGAGTGGAAAATCATACTCCCAATGTAGTGAAGTTGCTGGTAATTCATTTTATGTTACTGAAGATGCTAAAATCTATATAATATTAATGTAGCCAAACAGTTTAAAAGTGACATTTAATTGTCTCCTTAATTATATTGTAAATACATTTAATGAAGCTCTTATTTAGTCATACGATTCATGGTAAATAAACCCCAGCACTAACAATTAAGTATATTTTGCAAAATTAAATGTCTTACAGAAACAGTACAGTAGTGTTTTATAGAAATAAGCATGCTTATGAATCTCATAATACTATTATTTTGTTACTATATTCAGTGTAATTATCCTTTAAAAAAAAATACACATCATATTTTATTCTTTGTCTTCTAATAGATCCAAAGATAGAATTGTATTCAGCACCTGAGGAAAGCTGACATTTATTGATATACGCTGAATAAAATGATGAAATCATACCAGAAGTATTCTCTTTGAAGAAGAGTTTATACTGTTTGGCTTTTTTCCAAGGAAAAATCATATAGCATAGTTAACAAATGATACTGACATCTGCCTCTCACAAAAAGCCAAGGGAATATTATAAAGGTCACAATGCTAAATGATGGAATAACTGATTAAGACAATCTTGTTAGATTCTGTATTGCACACAACAGTATAGTGGAAAGAGGGAATCAAAACAGAATAATTTCACTTCCTGCTGTGTGCACTCTAATGTTCTGATACAGGTTTCAGTAAGGAATGGATCTGAGTTTTCAACTGAAGATGAGCTTATTCAGTTCTACTGGCAAAATTAATTTATGACAGAAGCAATGATGTCTTTCTCTTTTAACACTGTATTTGGAAATGAAATGCAAAGTTCATTTACATTCATTTACATCAAACTTTTACATCACTCTAATTATTTAAAAAAAAAAATCCCACAACAATTCTGCTTCAGATTTCTGGGGAATTAAAAGATTTTTAAAAAACATATATAGAAATAAATAGTGAGGTGAGTAGTGGGACATAAAAAGATTCTCCACTGTTTACTCTTCTATTTCTTCTTTGGCTTAGGAGGCGTCAGAGATATCAATCCCTCTGCTGTGTGATACTAGCTTAATTTTTGTGACATCACCTCAGCTGTACCTCTATAGGTAAGAACAGTTTCAAATCAGGTAGATATAAATAGGGGACATAAATACATCTGTGACAAGCTATCCTGAGGAGGATGACTAGTTGTTGGTGAGGGTCTGTCTTGCCCTGGATGACTGGAAATGAATGACTTGGTATGACATTTTACTGCATGATTAAGAATATCCTGTTGTTAAGCCATGCACATAGATAATAAACCAGGTCATTACTTTTTGCTCACTAAGCTCTGATCAAAAGAATAGAACAACTCTAGTATCTCATTGTATTCTTGATCATGTTGAGACAATTTTCTAGATAGCAAAAATTATATGGTCTTGGATCTAGAAACAGTGGAAAGCTAAATATTTTAATTTTAAAATTAATGTACACTGTATAATTACCATTGGTCTACTAGTAATTTTAAATACTAGTATTGAAAATTCAAAGAAAATGTTTTATATATTCTGATCTCAAATTATTTTATGAGTTAAAAGGCTAACTGCATTTGCAAGAAAGCCTCTGAAGATGCACACGCATCCTTTTTGAGTAACACCAAAAGTTCTGAATTGTTTATACAGTTCTATAGTAATTGAAAGAAGTGTGGCATCTTCTGAAGAGGGAAGAAACAGCTTTGTCCTGGAAGATGGTACTGTCTGAAAACAAATTGCTATTATATTTAGTAAAAATCTTTTTCAAAGAAAGGATTTGGCACACTAAGAAAAAAACTTTTTTGGAAGAAGAAGGGAAGGACTGTCTTAATAAAGCCCAGGTTAATAAATACTTTATTATTATTTTCATCAGTATGGAGTCTTTTCATATTAACAACTCAACTAAGCAAGTGCACTACAGACACATATTTTTGTACTAGTTGTTTTAATTGTAGAGTTGTAGGCTGAGTCTGGCAGTTCTCTGTGCCAACTTGTTTCAAAATTCTGTATTTTATGAGAGTAAACAAATATATGGGTTTATAAATGTTAGTTTTCATGACTTACTGGGCACAGTGCAACTCATAGTAGTATGTGTTGTTTGACACTGTTCCTAATTGCAGTGATTCAACCAGTAGGAAGTTAAAAAAAAAAAAAAAAAAGATGGATCTATTTGCAACTTTGCATCTTAGAGAAGCTATTGACAAGAATGCCCTCCTACAATCTTCTTCAGAGAGGCAAACAGGAATTGCAATGACTCTAGATCCAGAAAATTTTAAAGAGGACATCCAGGACAATGGCAGCATTTTCCCTGAGAAGGCTGAGAAAGTCAATCACTATCTACCAGTGCTTTTTGAAGCCCATCACTGAGATGAGTCAAAGACAGGAGGACTGCAGTGCCTTGCAGGCTGCTAAATCCATTCACCTGAAATTGTAACACAGACAAGCTACAAGAAGCCAAGGCATGGTCCCTGTCTTTGGGGCATCAACATCAGTTCCAGTGTTTTATCATGTTCGTATACAATTTTAGTGTGTTGTACAATTTCTAGCAAAAGCTTACCTAAATGCTAAAGCACGTATTTTCTCAGCTCCAACTCCAAATTGGAAACATTCAAACCACAAACAATCCAGTTTCTGGGATGTTTTTGGATCTGAACCTGACCAAAATGTATCTTTCTTAAAATAAATAAATAAATAAATAAATAAATAAATAAATAAATAAATAAATAAATAATATTTATTTATTTATTTATTTATATTTATATTTATATATATGTGTATATATATTATATATTATTGTATATTATATATATATATACCTAAAAACACCTTTCCAAACAATTGAACTTAGCAGATCTTAGAGCAGAAGTTATGGGAGTTTGGAAATAATTAGTAAGACCTCAATTTCTGCTTAGCTACTTCTTCAAGGAAGTGTTCTCAATTAGTACCTGGAACTAGCTTCTTTCTAAAAACATATTTTGAAGACCTCTTAAAGTAACAATTGTAGATAACTTCAATATAATATATTGATTTCAGTTGCACAGAAGGCAATAAAACAGACCAGTGTTCTGAAATATATTAACTTGGTGGACTTCACTTATTTGCAGTCTTTTAGTCCTATTTCACCTTTTCCAGTTCCTGAAGACAGCATATGTTTTCAGGCACACTGTATGAAAGTGAATGATAAGACTTAAGTATTTCTGAAGGCAAAGATCAACTCCAAGGTTTCCAGTGTTTCAATATTGAACAAAAATATTATAATCCGAAGGAAGTTACAAATGTAGTGTATTTACACATTATGCATTTTAAGGGTGCAATATTATAGACTGAATGAATGTACTAATGATGCATGCTGTATAGGACTCTATTATTTCCTACAAAAGATACAGTTCAACATTTTTCAATAGGGCCAAATTTTCTATGAACAGAAATGACCAATTTCTATCACACAGAAATTAGTAGAGTAAGATTGGACAGCATTCAATGTCTATTACAACTGAATGGAAAGGAAAAATTAAAAGTGAAATTTTAAATCAAGAAAAATGATACCTTGGGTGATTAAGGAAAATTGCCTTTGTATGTAGTTTTTAATATTAAATTTGACCAAATAACTGTTTTTGCTAACTAGACTTTTTGGAGGCTTAGATTTCCATTCTAGCTTTGAGATTTAGGTTTTCCAAATTCAGGATTGCTGTATTATTGGATCACAACTTTATAAATAATATTCCAGAGAATAATATGAATCTGTCAAGATTGGAAGAAGTGCTCTCCGGTAATAAAAAAAATGTTGCTCACACACTATACCTTCTTTTCTCCAGCTAGTCCTTCTACTTCTTTCAAGTAACTGTAGAGTAAATAATATAATACAGATGCACTGAACTTCTGTTTGACATAAATGAGAGAACACACTTTTGTGTACAAGATTTGGATGTAATATTCTGATGCAAATTCAGACTTCTGTTCTTGGTTGTTGCCAGCCTGAAAGTTAAAATTCAGAATCATAATCTCAAAGAGGTCCATGCATGCCTATTTTCAACTGCTTTCATTTTTATTAGTGCTTTTGTTCTACACCTAATTATGTTGTTGTTTAGTCTTTAAAGAAAGCATTATTGGTATAAGTAGAAAAGTAGCACAATAATTTATTCTGTACAAATTGTAGTTTAATAACATGAATCCAAGATTTCCACAAAAGTGTTGACAACAAGTAATCACATCAAACAAGTTTCTCAAGCAAGTTGGAACAACTAAAGTAAATTCTAAGGTGTATCACTTTAAAACTTAATGGGGGATTTAATCTTGGCATCATTTGCATTGAAACCAAAAGGCAAAATATATATTCTACATACTTCTCTGACAAAATATTCTTAAAGAAATATATTTTATCTTTTATACATTTGAGCAATTCATAGGGTAAAAACCTTGGTTTCAATATGTTCCAGTGAATTGAAAAAAAATATCTTACAAAAAAACAATGGTTTTAATCAGATTAGGTTGGCTTTCAACCCAATATTTTAAATAATTGGACAAGAAATTAAAAGCTTTACCAAAAGACTTTGAAAATAAAATGAATATGCCAGAATATCTTGAGAGAACCACAATCTCCATGTAAGCACTACAGGTACTGTATGCATTTAAACATAATTTATTTTGTGTAGTTTAACGGATGCTCAGCCAGATGTTGTTACAAAGAATAGAGAAAGTTTGTATTACTAATTACCATTTCTAATGGCACTATACACTCCAGCATCTGTGAGTTCTTTATATCTTTCTACTGGATGCCATTGTGATCTATAGTTTGTTCCAACACCTTGAATACAAAGCAAACTATAGGTGCAACTTACCTAATCAGGAGAAATACCTTGTTTACGTTTTGTCTTGCAGATTTTTCTGTGCAATCTTTCCACATACAGACTTCCATTTTTAAAGAAATCAGTCTCCACTATTGTTCAGTTTGAATCCTAATTGTGATTCCTCATCTACCATTAGAAGTATTACTGTGACCATTCCCAAGTGGAAGTATTGCAGACCGTAATTAGAATGGTGGTAACTTTAAGACCTAAACATGAACAAGTTACATTTATACACTAATGCAAACCCAAGCAGAGACATTTGCAATGTACTGCACTGAACTTTAGAAGTCACAACAGAAATAAAAAATATAAAAATAAAATAGAAAAAAAAGAAACCAACACTTAGGTGCATCAAAACATATTTGATTGTACTCAAATATGCTTAGATAGATTTTTTTTTGCATTTCTAGTCACATCACTTAACTCTCCAGACTGTCACATGAATTGAAAAATTAACTGAATTTTTATTCAAAGCAGACACAGTTACTAGGAAAGTCTGCTAGAAGTAAAAATTTATCTTAATACCAAGAAAAAACATAAAAAAAAAAAAAACACCTGACTGTATTTACCAGAAAAAGCTCAGTTCATTAGCATTCATACTAATTACACTTAAAGGACTTCACAGAAAATGCTAGCAAGACATCAGTGCATCTTTAACCACAAAAAAATAAGACAACAATTAATATTTTTTCTTTAGCCATCTGTTATGGCAGTACAATTTACTGATACTTATCTTTTGTCTTCTCACAAGTGCTAAATGACTTATTATAATATATATCTGCTTAGCAAAAGTAATTCTGTTTTAATTATTTGGATGTTTTTATCCTCTTTTTCTTTTTTCTTTTTTTTTTTCTTTTTTTTTTCTTTTTAACTGGATATAGTGATTTCAAACTTCCTCTCACTAATACTCAGCTGCAGTAATTACAGTCTTAGAAAAAATGCTTTTTTCTATTCCATTTGAACAGAGGAAAAAAAAGAAAAAACAACTTTGCTTTAAGTCCCTCAGTACCTCACTATTCTCCCAGAAACCATCTCAGTACACAGTGTGATAGAGCTAATGTGGAAAGTATGCTCCAGCTCCTTTATAGGCTTGCGTTAAGCCAACAATGTTTGCATTTATTTTCTCTCACAGTAAAGAAAATAAATTATTCTCTTCTCACCCTTTTTCCATCGTATAGCTAGGTATACACTAGTAAAAGATCAATGGGTGCATTATGATCTTTTTTTTTTTTTTTTTTTTGATGTGTCCTATGTGCAATCTCATCTTCTCCTGGATTTGGACTCTAGGAATGGATTTCGTTCTATTATGCAGAGAGCTTTTTGGTGATCGCATTTCTAGGTGCTGGAGATTGACTAGCAAATCAGGTGATTTCTCACTTCCAGGAATTCTGTAATATCTTATTTTTACAATATTATAGTATACTGTTGTTCTCTTATTTGGCCTATCACAAAGGCTAAGAACAATTATTTTGAAAACATCATTTAATCAAAACTTATATAATGTCTGAATAGATTTGTAGTGATTAAAAGATTCATATAAATGTGTTCATATAAATGCTCATAGATATTTATGAATTAGAATTCCAGTGTATATTACTACATGAATTCATACATCATAATCATAAAAATAGTGCCAGCTCATACGAGTAAAGTTGTGACGCATTTAGCTACACTGTGCAGGTAAGCCTCACGGTCTATTTATGCCAGTAGGTAGGCACTCAGCTTCAGAGATAGCAAAGTCCACATAGATGTTTCACCAATCTGGATAAGGATTCAAGTCATGCTTTCTCAGAATCTATGCACACTAGTTTGAAGATAAGGTCACCAAGACAATTTTTTTTTTTTTTTTTTCTGTTACTATTTATTTCTACTTTATTTCTATCATTTATTTCAGTTCTACAGAACAGTATCCCTGAAAGGCTACCTGGGTATCAGCGTGACTGGATGTGCATGTTTATTTTCATCTGTCAGTACTTCCGTTACACTCAAAGACCCCTCAAAGTGATGTTTAAAATGATTACTTCTTCTGCTCCTCCTTCTTTAAGTTTTATTTTATTGATAAGACAATGTCTAGGCATTATCCCTAGAACTGTCTAAAATGGAAATGTCACACTTGTGATATAAATGTGACATAAATGGCAAGATAAGGAAAAGAACAAGGTAGAATCACAGAATCATAGAATGGCCTGGGTTGAAAAGGACCACAATGATCATCCAGTTTCAACCCCCCTGCTATAGGCAGGGTCTCCAAACACTAAACCAGGCTGCCCAGAGAACATCCAGCCTGGCCTTGAATGCCTCCAGGGATGGGGCATCCACAACCTCTCTGGGCGACCTGTTCCAGTGTGTCACCACTCTCTGTGTGAAAAAACTTCCTCCTAATATCTAACCTAACCTCCTCTAATTTATTTTAAAAACATTCCTCCTTGTCTTATCACTATCCACCCTCGTCTTTCCCCCTCCTGTTTATATTCTCCCTTCAAATATTGGAAGGCCACAATGAGATCTCCCTGGAGTCTTCTCCAAGCTAAAAAATCCCAGTTCCCTCAACCTTTCTTCATAGGAGAGGTGCTCCAGCCCTCTGATCATCTTAATGGCCCTACTCTGGACTTATTCCAAGAGTTCCACATTTTTCTTGTGCTGGGGGTCCCACGCCTGGACTCCAGATGGGGCCTCACAAGAGCTGAGTAGAGGTGCACATTGACCTCCCTCTCCCTGCTGACCACTCTTTTATTGCAGCCCAGAACATAATTGGCCTTCTAGGCTGTAAGTGAACACTACTGGCCCATGTCCAGCTTCTTGTCTACCAGGACCCCCAAGTCCTTCTCTGCAAGGCTTCTCTCAAGGAAATCTTCCTCAGTTTTTATAAATACGTGGCCCAAATGCAGCACCTTGCATTTGGCCCTGTTGAACCTCATCGGGTAGCAGGCTAACTACCTCAAAGGGATGAGTAAACACACTCTTTCAAGTAAAAAGAAATTTCCTTTGGTTCAGGGCCTCCAAAACTTTCCCCCTAATAGGAAACTATTATTGAAATAGAAAAATCCACTGCAGGAGTTAGAGCATATATAGGTGAGATAGAGGAGGAAGCAGCAGTGAGCACTGCTCTTTTACTATTTTCTGTTTTTTTCTACTTGCAGCTGCATCTATTCTTCTATTTTTACTCAAGCCTACAGTCAATCATAGCAGAGCCTCAAACAGATGTGCACAGCAATAATATGATAGTAAAATTTTACAAGCATGATTCATTTTAGTTTTGCGGTTTTTAGAGGAAGAAAAGTCTTGTGTATTTACAGAAAATATGGCATACATCTTGTCTAGAGGTATAAAAATGCATTCTGTTTTGAATTATACAAATTATGAAATTTGTCCATCTCAGTTTACAACAGCTACAGTACTTAAGGTCATTCTTATGGAATATCTCAAAAGAGTGTAGGATTAAAAATTTAAAAAAAGATATTATCAGGTTAAATTCCACTGTTGATTATTCCTCTGCAACATTATTTTCTCCTGGTACCAATTTAGAATGGAAATTGAGAACAAAATTAATACATGCACTTAACAACACAAGCACTTAAAGCTGGCTGAAAAGAAATCTCATTTGTGAGAAAAAAGGCTGAGTAAGATTTCCTGTGACTTCTATGGTCGTATCCTGAAGTATTTGAGAGATTGGAGATGTATAAGCAATATACTGATGAAAATAATCACTGACCTCAAAAACTTCACTTGTATCACCACAAAAAACAAAAAGGGCCATGTTGAGCAAGGTCAATGTCAGTTTATTCCACTGTCTTTTCTTTAATCATGAATATAAACTGACGTCTAGGAAATAATAATGAACCAAATGTTTAAGATAATTTTCTCTGTTACTCTCTGAATTCCAACTATGTTTTAGGTGAGATATTGTGTGAATTGTTTGCTTCTTCAGCACATCTCTAGTTGTTCCAGTCTTTGTCTAGTCTGTGCAAAATTTCATAAGAAATGAGGGTAAAATAACTCAATTCCTCTAAATTTCTCAGAATCTTACTCCTGGTAAGGTCTTTTAGTAGAAGACATAATAAATTGAATGTGATTATTTTTTCAAATTGACATGTGCACTTTATTTGTCACATAATCAGGAACAGAAATAATTGCTTGCAATTCAGGTAAATAATCATGCAACACTAACAAGTAGTGACCAGTGAAATGTTGTACTAAAAAAAGATGATGGTGCCACCACTAATTAACATGGTCTCTTGTAGGCAGTCTTGAACAATATTTATGATATAGTAGAAAATAAAATAACTGGAATTACCTTCAAAGGTCATCTGCTCCAACTGCGTGATCTTTAAGGCTACATAAAAGTTAATGCATGTTACTGAAAGCATTGTCCAAACATCTCTTGTACAATGACAGTGATCAGCTACCTATCTAAGAAGTCTGCTCAGCATTTGACCGCTCCCATGGTAAATAAATATTTCTTAATTCCAATCTAAAACTCTGGAACAGTTTCGTTCCATTCCGACACATCCTGTCTTTGAGAAGAGACTGGTACCTCCCTCTTCACTTATTTTCCTAAGGAAGTTGTAGAGAACAACATGGTTGCCTCTTAGCTTTCTCTTTTCCAGACTACATAATCCAAGATTCCTCAGACTATTAGGCTTTTATTAAAAATTTATACTGATAGGAAAACAAACAAACAAACAAACAAGAAAAAAGTAGAATATTTAGATGCTGGAATTTTGCAATTGGGAAGGGTCAACCCTTCAAACAGACTGGAGGATGAGACACTGGAGAGCAGCCTTACTGAAAGGGATCTGGAGTCATGGTCAACAACAAGTTGTACTCAGGCTGCCAGGAAGACCACCTTTATCCTCGAATGCATCAAACAGACCATTGCTAGCTTGTTGAAGGAAGGGATTGTCCCACTCTGTGTGGTACAGGTATTCCTTGAGTACTGTGTACTCAGTGTTGGAAGCCACAGTACAAAAAGAACATAAAACTATTAGAAAGTTTTCGGAGGAGGGCTGCAAAGATGCAGAGGGGAAAACATATAAGGAGCCACTGTAGAGAGGAGGCTGTAGAGACACTTATGATGGCCTAAAGCTTCTTCACAGGGGGAGCAGAGGAACACTGATCTCTGCTCTCTTGTGACAGCCACGGGACCTGAAGGACAATGAAGTTGCAATAGGGAAGAGTCAGACTGGATATCAGGAAAAGGTTCTTCACTGAGAGTGATTGGGTACTGGAAAAAGATCCCCAGGGCAGTGGGGATACAGGGCAGCCCCAAGCTGCCAGAGTTCAAGAAGTATCTCACTCTCAATCATATAGTCTGATTTTTGGATAGTCCTGTGTGGAGGCAGAAGCTGGACTCAATGATCCTTACACATTGTTTTCAACTCAGGAAATTCTACATCTCTATAATTTACATTTATTGTATTTTCATTTATTAAATAAAATGATGTAACACACTGGAAATAGGAGGCTTGATAATAATAGCAATAATGTAGCTGTAAGAAAAGAAAAAGATCCATTATATTGCATATAAGGGTGGATATTTTTCTCTGAAAATATAGCAAGAATCTAATCCTAGAAATCATGTGAGATTATTGCTAGAGAGTGCAGTGAATATGTCAGTAAGAATACAGGAAAGGAAAAAGAAGATAAAAAAGCTTTCTTATCTATATGGGAGAGTAGAATAATAGCATATTCATATTTAAAAGGAATAATGAAATTATTTTTTCAATTAATAAATAAAGAAGACATTCAAGCATAGAATACTGGGGAGTATGGGCAACAGTTCATACCTGTGAATGCGCAGACTGATAAGTCATGGAGAAAAGATGGATGGAATACATAAGCTGCAAATTGTGTCTTGAAATAGTACCTATTGGCTCTGATTTAAATAGTAGATCACAATGTAAATAAATAAATGAAAGATAGTTAATTAAAGACCTTTCTGCAGAATGGACGTGTTTGCCTAATCCTTTGTAATGTCACAGATTGTTAAAATATTTCTCTATTCAAGCAATAATGGTGTATAATTTTGGTGTCTATTTGAGGAAGAAGGAGTGACTCTTCCTGAAAACTGAGCAGTATGGTCCCTTGATCTCTAGCTACCTCCTCATTTTCGTCTTGCATTGCAAGCAAAATGCCAGCTGCAAAACCTATTTTGCATCTAGTTGTGATTTCAGAATTAAATGCAATGCAATTAGTTCCTTTTATATGTTTGGTAATCTTGTTAAGACAACTCATTAGGTATCTTGGCAATTGGAAATTACTAGGTTTCAGAACATGTGCATTTCCTTTGCGAATACCAATTATTCCTAAATGAGGCAATTGTTCTTCAAAGGAAAAGGAAAAGCAAGTCCCAAAAAGTTTTCTGAGTTTATACATTGACCTGACCTTTAAAAAAACTTAAAGTGGATCTTTGTGCTTCCCCTGTAAAACTTTAGATATGTGTAAATACCTAGATTTTTTCTATCTATCTAATCATGTCAAAAGAGTACATACATTGTTTATGGGAAACATGTATTTTTTATCATCGAAATATGTAAGAACTGATTAAGATAAATAATGCATTTAAGATTTCTAAATCTCAAGCAGGTACTATCAGTGCAGTGGAACATAGTACTATATTTCGTATTAATTTATGCAGTTGTAGGAAAATGTTATAAAGCAAGCCAATTAAGAGGAAGCAGTTACATCTTAAAAAATTAGACTAGATAATATTGTTAATTTTTAAACAAATACGTCACTTCCCAAGTTTCAGGCACCATCAGTGCATCATTTCCACACAGTTTACACTTTCAATCCTTTTGTCATATCCAATGAGCTAGAAACAAGCTAATATTCTACTATTTTCCTGCAAGACTCAAGGTGTATGTTAAGTACTCTATTCTACATATGCATCTTTCTAGGCCTCTAAATAAAGCAGAAATTTTACCCACAAAGAAAGAAGCATACTAAATTGGCATGTTCAGTAAATGTAGCTGGAAATAAAAAAAAATTGAGAATTTTGAAATCTATATTAAATTTAGTGGTTAACAGAAAGCCAACAAATCTACAAAATAAAAAATAAAAAAATCCCCAAACTGACACTTCTATACTTTTTAAGCATTATTTGATTTTAAAATCATTACATTAAAGGAAGGGTAATAATCAAAGAGCAAGGGAGGGTTCTCAGAAATCCACTGTATTTTACCCATCAGCTAGCAGGGAATCACAGTCTGCTTTGCTTACCATCTACCATCTACCAAATTCTTGGCTTTCTAACATCTAGAATTTAAATCTGGATACATAATGTTATCAGAGTGACTTCTCTCAGAGGTTAATGTACATATACATTGACAGCCTTGCTGAGAACAGAATATAAAAAGCAGAAAAACCTATCTGGCATAGATTACTCGTGGCTCTAAGTTTGATATTTTCCATTTACTATTAGTTTCTCCAGTATTCAGATTGAAATATAATTTATCATCAAATACAACTATCTTAAAATGAGAGACCGACTTTTTACACAATTTAAAAGTGATAATGGTTTTAGACTAAAAGATGAGACATTTAGATAATATTAGGAGGATATTTTTTACTCTGGGAGTGGTGAAGCATTGGAACAGGTTGCCCAGTGAAGCTGGAGGTGTCCAAGGCCAGGCTGGGTGCAGTCCTTGGCAGCCTGATCTAGTGGGTGACATCTAGTTGGAAATGGATTATCTTCAGCGTTCTATCCTGGCTTCAACTGAAATGGAGTTGACTGATGGAGCAGAGTAGCACAATGGAATTATGACTGGCCAAGAGATCAATGGATCATAACCCTCCTCTGCTAACAAAAGGATCGAGAAGAAAAGGACTTTTAATCTAGCAGGTAGCTAAGCACCATGCTCTCTCCCTTCCCAGTGGGATGGGGAAACAATCACGGGTTGATATAGAAACTATTTACTGGAACAGAAAAAGAAAGAGGAAAAAGGATCATAGTTATGATAATAACGTATACAATATACAAAACAAATGATACACGAGCAATTTCTCACCACCTGCCAACTGATTCCCAGCAGTCCCCGAGCAGCAGCTGTTTACTCAGTCAACTGCCCACTATTTTTTTTTGCACAATGTTGTAGATATGGAATATCCCTTTGGCTTGTTTAGGTCAGCTGTCCTGGTTCTGTCTCCTCTCAACTCCTCCTGATGCCTTCAGCTGACAGGACAGCACAAGAAGCAGAGAAACTGAAATGTTCTTGGCTCTGTGCAGCACTGCTCTGTAGCAACTAAAACACTGCTCTGTAGCAACTATTGTGATTTCAACACTGTTTTTCTCCTTAAGCCAAAATATGGCATTGTACCAGACATTATGATGAAAAATCAGCTATGTCACAGTTGAAACCAGGACAAGTGTCTTCCAATCTAAGCCATTCTATGATTCTACGACTTACAGTGTGTGTGTGTGCATGCATGCATGTGTGGATGTCGTGTGTTTGTTATTTTAAACTACCAAGTCTGCATTCTCTGTAGGTAAACAACACTGTTCTTGCACTGGTGACAGAACTAGTGAATCAAATCCCTAAAGACTAGGAATTAGGAGCCACAAAACTTTTTCTAAGACCAAAAGTAATCAGAATTTTCACATAGGGATATGCTAATGTTAACACTGCAGATTACATAAAATAATAATAATAATAATGATATATGTGAAGTCCGCTATTCCATTCTTCTCTTATGCTTTGTAACCTAGCACTCCATTTGCCCATTCAGCTTTTGTGAATCACTGCTCACCTACAACAATCTCATGAACGTTTTCACAAGCATCTATAAAAGAAGTGAAATGATTGAATTTGAGGAATAGATAACCCTATAAGAAAAGGCCTTAAGATGTGAAAACTGGAATTTGGAATTTAAAATTTAGGTTATGTGAAAATTTCATAACCTTAACTAAGCCAGGCAAGTCATTTTTCAAAGATTATAGTGAAATTTTAAAATCAGAATGGTTTTTTTAGGTTTAAGAAAATAGAGCAGTAAAACATTGTTGATTTGCATATCAAGGAGGTTTGGTCATATTATGGTACTTTCCACAGATATTTAAATGAAAGAAAAACCAACATTCAGCTGGCCATGAACTGCTATGCTAGCGTCTCGTATCTTTACAGCTTTACTCTGCACTGCAGTGTGGAATACAGTGGTTATAGTGTGCTCCTCTGAAACAAGACTATCAGTTTTCATTCCTATTTGGGTGGCAGAAGATTCATCCACAAACAGTGCTGAAGTAATAGAAAATATTTCATGTGAAAACTGCCATTAAAAAGCATTTTTTTTTAATTAAAAATTGACATAAATGAAAATATACTGTTTGATCATCTTTCAGTCCGTATGATTGGAACTGCAAGGAGAAATCTAGCTATCCTGGGCAGGATCTTTTCAAATTTTCAAAGGTTCAGAAACAATTTTTTCTTGAATTGTTTTGAACAAAATGAAACTTTTCTATTTGTAGTTCGCCTGATGAAATTTTACTTGGTCTCAACCTGTAAAGGTCAGTAGGATAAATGGCCTATGCACACCATGTGAAAAGACCGTCCTAAGGGACACGTCCACTGATCTTCTTGTACTGAAGGCTAAGGCATCTTCATGCTTTCAACCTCCATGTACCAAAACACATCCCCCACATATATATGTTCAGATCCTACTGGAAATGGCAAAGCAAAAAAGGAGGCAAAACACAGAGCATATCTCTCACAGAACTGCTCTGGAGGTCCACACTCCTTTGCAATGCAGGAACATTCAGAAATTTCAGATGAGTCTGTAATGGCAGGATCAAGTTCTGGATGTTCTGCTGAAGATAGAAATTGACTTACGGTCTATCATTTTAAACCATCTGAAGTACTGCCTACTTTTATTCTCAAGTGTGCCTGCTGGTTCCAGAACAGGGTTAACAATAATAAAAACTAGACACAAACCTACCAGTAAGGTGCTCATAAGCCCTCTAATTAACTCATTCCTATTCTGCCACTTTCACTAGTCTGTGGTTGCTGTTTTAATAACGTAAGCTTTTTTTTTGTTGATGACCATTCCTGTAGCCATGCATATACAAGACAAAAAATTATCAGTAATTCAGTTTCTTTCTCTTCCATGTCCTTTGTGGATGCAGATCTGAGAGATGCTATGAAACCTTATTGTGCCAATTTAATTGACCTGCATGCCTCATGCACTGCCAGCTGATTAAATGATGCTATTGGAGTTAAAGGTAACGTCTAAGAAAATTAAACTTAAGTCTTAAATTTACTGATATTTTTTGGAAAACAATGGAAGGCAGGTTATGTGCAGCTTTACTCACTATGCACCACTGATTTTTAATATGCTCTGACTTTTTTTTATGTTCCAGGAATAAATTATGCACTTTACCTGCAGTGAAACAATCTTCTCAGTGTAGAATCAGATTAAACAAATTAATAAGTATGTCTATGAACTTTATATAGTCTAACTACACTTAAAATGCATCTTTCAAAATTTACATCTATACCTTGTACTTTATGTTCATGATATTAAATATGTTTAATAAGTTGTTTGTTTTTAACTCCTTATCAGTATTGAGCAGATGGGATGTAACTATGAAAAATTATATTTTAAACATGATTACTATAGTTGAATTGCATTTGAAAATTTTTGCTCAGTGAAGCATTTACAAATACAATTTAACTTGAGATGAAGCTTCATATTTAAGTTACTTCTCCTCTTTCACACAATGATATTTAAATCGTCTCTGACACATAAGAGAAAACAGAAAACAAATTGCATAAAATGAAATAGGCACTCTTTTAGAAGAAAGATTTACTTGAAATGTCATTTTTCAATAAAATGTTTGATTGATTCTCCATTCAGTATTTAGCAAATCCTTTTTAATACCAGCCTTAACAATATTGTACGAAGGATGACTTTTGATTGAAATTTTGGATTACAAAAAAGTAATACAGTTTTTTCAATTGCTATTTGTATACTTAAAGCAAAATCTTTTATATTAAACATCCTCCTATAGTCTTTGATATTAAGTGGGGGGAGGGGTGTACTCAAATTGAATCTATAATCCATGTCTGTAAAAAAGTTGTATGTAAGTAAAAAGTGGATCTAGAGGAAATGCACATGGCATTCATGATGGCAAACTCTGGACATGAACCCACCCAAGATATGTCTGTATAAGTGGGTTTGAAGAGTCACATTGTAAATAACTTCCAGTTATTTGTCCTCTGAGGTCCTATTCTGTTTACCTGCAAAACTTCAAGGAAAATTGTTCTTCACTGAAGAGGAAATCAAGACCTTGAACATGAGTTTAAATAGTAAAATGAGATTACTGCGACACCTGTGGTAGGTTTTACAGCACAAACCATATGTTCTCCCATCTTGAATCTCAAATTCATCCTACTCCCTTATGGTAAAGCTACAAACTGCTTTGCATTCCCTAGAACTCTCATCTCATTTTTGCTGAATCAAGTGTCCATATTTGAATTTAAAGTTCTTGCATTCTGAGACACAAGTGCTATTCCACATGTATCTCAGGCTTCTTTTGCTAATTCTTAAAATATAAAATTAAATTCCATGTTATTCATCATTGTATCACTGTGCTGTGTCCAATCACACTACTGCATCATACATATGAACTGTGACTCAATAAAAATAATGGTGTTTTACATACTGCATCAGTATTTTTCCTTTTATTTTATTTTTTTTCCCAAATAGGAAAAGATTAACTGTGCCTTTGTAAAATGAAATCCTTGTAATGATATAAAAATGAAAAGGAAAGAGAAGGGAAGGCAGAAGGAGAGAGAGAGGAGGAAAAAGATTTTTTTATCAACGTATTTCTGAGGAAACCACCTTCTCAGATCATCAGATCTCTACTTTGGCAAAGCTGGCAATGGGAGCTGTAACAAACATTTCAGCTAGACAAAATGATATTTTCTCAAAAAAATGTGAAGAAATTACTAGATGCATCAAGAGATAAATGAAATCACAACAGTTTATTAACTTTTTCTTTTATAAAATGTAATTTCTAAACTTTAATTTATATTCACTTTCCTTAGAGAATATTTGCAACAGTTAAGAATTCATAAAGAGCCACTGAAGACTGTTATAAATATTTTCTTTATATATTAAGCATATAATTGTATTTGAAGCAATCAGGTTATATAGACAGATAGAAAAGTAAAACAATAACAACAACAACAAAAAACCCTCTTATTAATGTTGCATTCATCTATTTCTCTCCATTTGTCCCCTTTTGTCATTTTGAGACTTGACTCTTCTTAAATTAGGTCCTGAACTTATACAAAGAATAGGTAAGCAGAGCTATGTAACTGTTTAGAATCTTTTTTTTTTTTTTTTCCCCTTTCTTTTTCTTTTAATCTTTTTTTTTCCTTTTTACTTTTCTTTTTCATTTTATCTTTTTTCCTCTTTCATTTTCATTTAATCCTTTTTTTCCTTTTCTTTTTCCTTTGATCTTTTTTCCTTTTCTTTCTCTTCTTTTTTTTTTTTTTCTTTTCTTTTTATTTCCATTTCCTCTTCTTTTGAGTTTCTAGTAATTTCTTAACATACTAGAGTTTAACTAAAAAGACTCAGAATGAAAGGAGAGCAATAAACCACTGTGTGTAAATGCATTATCATAGAATGTGTTAGGTTGGAGGAGATCTTAAAGATCATCTAGTTCCAACCAGCTTGTCATGGGTGGGGTTGCCACTGACTTGATCAGGCTGTGCAGGTCCCCATCCAACCTGACCTTGTGAACCTCTAGAGATATGGCATTAACAACCTCTCTGGGTAACCTGTGCCAGTGCTTCACCACACTACGTAAAGAATTTTTTCCTAATATATATAACCAAAATCTCCCCTCTTTTAGTTTAAAGCCATTCTTCCTTGCCCTATCAGAATCAAACAATGTAAAAAGGCAGTCCCCCTCCTGCTTGTAAGCTCCCTTCACATATTGGAAGGCTACAATGAGGTCTCCCCAGAGCCTTCTCTTCTCCAAGCTAAACAAGCCCAACTCCATCAACCTTTCTTCATAGGAGAGGTGTTCCAGCACTTTGACCATCTTCCTGTCCCTCTGGATCCATTCCAACAACTCCCCATCTTTCCAAGTAGATGAAACTGGAAGCCCAGGCTTTGACACAGTACTCCAAATTGGGCCTTCCAAGGGCAGAGTAGAGGGAGCAATCACCACCCCCTCTCCACTCCCACCTCTCTTTTAATGCAGCCCCGGATACTGTTGGCCTGTTGGGCTGCAAGAGCACACTGTTGGCTCATGTCAATCTTTTCATCCATCAGAAACCCCTAGTACTTCTTCACAGGGCATGAATTCTCCTAGTCTGTACTCATATCTGGAATTTCTTGACTTGTTCTTGCTAAACCTATTAGATTCTCATGTGACCGCTTTTCGATTATCTTTTTTCATAAGAGATGCTGTAATTGCTTTCAAGGGAAAAAGGAGAGGAAGAGTTTAGAAATCAGCTAACCAGTCTGAGGTTGAACACACATTGCTTTTCAGTCTTGATGCCTTCAAATATATACACAGCTTGGAAAGATCTGATATCCTTGAATGGATTTTATAGCATCGTGGTCACTGGATGACCATGTTAATTCAGTGAGTCACCAAGAGGACTAGTATAAACATACAACAACAGGGTCTAAATTGTGCTCATTCCCTTGTTCATCTTTCAGAGAATGTTTCAGAGGTTTAAATCAAAATGACAAATCATTTGTGTATTACTTGTTCCATGCATATTGCTGCTGAGTAAGGGAAAATCCAGTGTTACACTATGGGGCATTAAGTCTCAACAAAAATACAGAACAAAGTATTTTCCAAATTTCTAGCTTAATGAGAAAATCTGTTCCAGGACTGTCCCACGTCATGAGTCTGCACCATAAACAAAGCTTCCAATCTGCTGTACCACTGCACTTTTATTTCTTTGTAAACACTACAGATTTCACAGATGCTGAAACAGTTTGTGTTTGAGAGGAGAGACAAGGAGGCAGTGTCTGGATATCATTTTACAGGAAAACTCCAGCTCCTTTGCTTTCTCAGATAGCCTTAAGCACTGCCATGGTATGTATACAAGAGGTTAAGAGAGTGTGCTATTTTTATGTATTGAGCTAGTCTGAAGAGCAGGAGACGAAAGTTAGAACACAATACCAGATTTGTCTGTTCTTAGAGAGAAACTTATGCACCAGTAAAACTGTTTTAAAAGAAGAGTGTGCATCACTGCTGACTCTTTGCCAGTGCTCAACAAATAAACACAGCCATAAAGCAGAGACTCTCCTTTGGCAGCTTTTTTCAGCTGCTGCCATTGCTGCTGAAATACTGAAAAACTGTAACAAGGGAAAACAGTATTTGGGTTACATATAATCACTGAAGTGTTTGAAAACCTAAAAGCTGTATGCATGTGCAATCTTTTAGATAGCAAAGCTATTTTTGATAGGGCTGGCATCAGCTGGGCTCAGATTCTTGAGAATCTGTTACAGTGCTAATTTTTGCAAATAAAAGATTCATATATGCAAGTACTCAAACCCTATAACACATATTGGAGTACAGAAATAGTATCAGAATGGAATTTATCTTTCTATTAATTTTAAAAAACAAATAAAGAGGGAAAAAAAAAAAGAAGAAAAAAGGTAGTGTATTTTTATTTAGTTTTAAGAAACTGGAATCAGGGAGATGCACTGAGGTGCACTAAATGGAGACCATCCTCTTTTAGTAACTTTCAGATTAACAGCTTGTAGAACAGATACTTATCTATCTCAGTTGCTTTTCAGAGGTTACTGGTCAAAACTAGATAAAATATAATGAAAGAAAATCTACTGAGCAGTTGAATGACATGCAACAGCCAAAGTCCAGTCACACACTCTGTGAGACACAGGGATGCAGCTTCTCACGGTTCAGCTGTTCATGTTCCACTGACGGATGCTTATCACTTCTTCTTCTTTATAGCTTTCTACACAGTGACTCAACTCAGAACAGCATTTCCACTCAAAATTTGGATGAAAGATTAGATTTAAATCAATAAAATTTTCTTTCAAAGACAGTTTATGGGTGCAACGTCCATGCAGAATTCTGTCTGCCTCACAATTTTCTGGTTCAACAGGAATAGTTTTTCTTTTTCCAAACATTTAAACTTTCATGTTCCTCTCTAGGTCAAGAGCTTAGTCATCCCTTGTAATACCTTTTAATACTTTTTCTCCTCTCTTATAAATTATGATATTATTATTTACCAATTAATTTTAAATTCCTATTTTATATTTCTTTGTGTGTTACAACACCTTTTAGAGATTTCAGGCATGAGCTAAGGGTATTTATTTAAAAAAAAAAAAAAAAAAAAAAGACAAATTGAGAAAATAAATAGTTACAAATTCAGGTGATAATCTTATTTTGAGCACTTGTTCTACATACTTCAAAATGTTTGCTGTTCTCATAAAAATAAGTGAAAGCTGTCCTGAAAACTGAAGAACTTCATCTACTCCTTAAGAAACTCCTTTGTCCGTTTGTCTCAGTGCCTTCCCTAAAGCATAATGAGTTAGTAAAAGTAGAGTAGACAAAATCAGAGAATATCTCAGATAGCATACCATAAATTTACAACTAATTAAAGAATTTAGAATGCAGTTTATTTTCATGTGCAAATTTCAGCTACTGCAGATGTAATGGGGCTGTTCACTCAAGAAGTAGCTACTCGGGTTACAATCAATGAACAATGAATACAGATTTAATATTTTGTTGAATATCTCATCTTTTTTTAATTTTCTCTCCTTGCTCCATCTACTCAGAATGTTTTCTTTAAATGTGATGTGCCTACTCCTCTGTGTATTCAAGAACTAAATTCTCAATTCTCACTCACTTCCAAACTTCTAGTATCCTAAGACAAGCACTTCTTGTCTCTGCACTCACCTTACCTAGGAATGGTTACATGCAGTCCAATCCATTTGCTACTTAAGTCACTGTAGGCAGAGCTTCAAATGCATTGCTGGTAAATAAGGGGAAGAAAAAAAAATAAAAAAAAAAAAAAAGGCTAGACAAGATTATCATTGAAAATCCTCAAAAATATAAGTTCAGAATTTTTCCAAGGCATGTTCATTTTGGGAAAAGGCAGCTTTCCTGTTTCAAACGGCATTTTTTCATTTAAAGTCATCTTACATTTTGAAAAATGAGGGTGGGTTTTTTTTTTTTTCATCGGATAATCAAATATCTTGGGGAACGGAAGAAGAGAACTATACATTCTGAGCTGTTCTAAATGAACTCCATTCTTGATCACGTCTGTCACTCTTTTTAATGGTGATTTAGGAACAAACACCAACAATCTTTCTCATTTGTAGACATGTAGACATGACCCATATGCTAAATTGTCAGTTACACAATCAGATAAATAATCGACATCTCAATATAATTTCATTCTGTCTCATCCTTGTTAGCCAGCTCTATATCCCTATTCTATAAACTATCCCTGTTGACAGATTGCAATTATATGCTCAGTTTATTCACAAACAGCATTTTTTGGCCAACTGCAGAGGAAAAGAACCGAAATCTTGGTTGGTTTCCTGTAAAGTGAGTTTTTAAAGCATCTGTTTTATTAATGTAAAAACTTTATGCTCTTTAAATTTGTGAGGACAATATAATAAGAACCACATTTGTGTTTATCTAACAATTTTGTGTTCCTGCTTTAACAGCCTACAAGATTGTTGATGGAACATATAGTATATTGTCAGCATTTTGTAAGATTTTAAAGATGTTCTGATACTTAACATTTTCTTGATTGTCTCAAGTGCTAATATTTTTAAAAGTTAGTTGTCTCTGTTTCTAAAATCATCCTTTTCTAGCATCCTTTTCTATGGTGCATAAAGCTGTCATTATTCTAATTAACAAAGCCCTGAAGTTTTTCTATAGGTTTCCTTTGTTATATGCCTTGTGGTTTAACAAGGAACAATTGACGTAATTCACTGATAATATACAATGCAATATCTCCTAAATTAAGAAAACATTAAAATTAATAATAGTAAGAATAATAATAATAAATGAATTCACATTGAAGTTGTTAAAGTTTATAGAAAGAATCTTTCTTCTGGATATGTTTTCCAATACGCTATCTCATGCACAATATTGTCTGCTCCACAACATGTATTGTAATTCAGGCCAGGCAGTAAATAATTTTTCAGGAAATGTTTTACCTACTACAATTCTAATCAGTGAATAACCATTTATGAATTTTGGCTGAAGACACTGGGCAACCTCAAGTGCTATTTCAAGGTTGCACCCTGCCTTTAGACTGTAGGAAGAAAAGTCTTTTTTGGGGCTAGCAGCCAAGTGCTTACTATGCCTAACAGGAGAAAATAACCAGGATCTTCATTAGAGGGAGGGTGAAACTCTCTTGCATAGCACTAATTATCACATCCTAGGATAATCTCAGTTACAGTATTTCTAGGTCTGTTCTACCAACACCATGCCACATTGCATATTCTCTGGAAAGTTTGTCCCACATTTATGTCCAACATACTTGGCTAGAAAATTGTTCTCTGGTGTGTCACTTTCCCTCAGTTTCTCTCTCATTCTAAGTATAAATAGTACAAGAAGTTGGAAAAATTTGATTAAAACAATTTTATGAATGAGAAAACACAACCAGTTTTCTGAGCTTTTCTAGTTTCCAATGCTTTCTTGTTTATTTGCACAAAATTGTAATACCTCCATCAGCAAGAAACTGTTCTGATCCCTCAGACTATATAGTACAACTGGGCTAAAACATGTTATGGCTACATGAATTATAATGCTTTCAAATGAGAAAAAGAACTGAGCATAAATTCAGGTGGATGTACTATATTTCAGGCTTTTCTCATACTAGAGGATTACTTCCATCAAATTTTATGTATTTACTTATTCACTAAGTGCCATGAAATATTTCATTCCTGTAAGATGCTGTTTGCCTTATTTGCACAAATTCTTGAATTTTATTTTCATTTTAATTAGTAAAATCAGAAATTATTTTATTTAGGATTTTTCAAAACCTGCTCCTCATTTTCAGTGTCATGGAGTTAACTAGATCAATCTATGCCGTGACAGGGGGCAGTAGGCCCCTGCCCCACCCCACCTCTGACCCCACAAAATGGGAAGGAAGGAAGGGAGGAAAAAAAAAACAGCGGCAACAATCTATGGAGGAAAACTTATTTTACTAACTATGATATTGGAATGCAAGATAACACAGTATAATACAATCTAATTTAAATTGAGACTAATAAATCAAATAAGACAGGAGAGAGTTCCTGAGACTGAGTCAAACCTGAAAAGCTTGGAACGGCTAGGAAAGCACCCTCCAGCACCCACTGCCAGGCAGTAAGAGACCGCCCCACCTGGAAGGGTCAGATCCCATGACTTCCGTAATGTATAGGGATAGGTACGTAGAATTGGAGCATTAACACTTTAATTCTGGTACATGATGTTTTGATGCGGAATACTGAAAACCAAAAAACATAAAACCATGACATTAAGTCATACTTTCCTACATAGACAGTTTCCTTAGAAGTTTTTGTACTGCATCTGACCATATTCCTCTTTGGGACATCATTTTTTTTCACCCTTTAGATCTGCCACATTTAGCCTTTCATTCTTCACCAGATATGACCCTAATTCTTGTTTTTGGCTTCCTCTGACCAGCTTAACTATCTCTGTTGTCCACATTTGACTCTAGCCTTGCATTAATCATTGAACATAGCCATCCATAATGTAGTCTTGTTTCCTCAAAGCTTTAGTTCTACCACCAACAAAGTAAGAAAAAGACCTAAATCTTCACTTAAGGAATGTGTGCAGAGTTAGACTCCACTCTGCAGATTAGGAACACAATAACTCTTTAATATGTAATTAATGCATATAGTTCTTCCCCTTCATTTATATATTTTTTTCTTTACCTTTCTAATCCAGTTATGTACTGTGACACATCTCCACATTTTCCTTCACAGCAAATAGGGATGATTGTTTTGTGAGAAAATTTGATAAAATACTGGTTGTCTTCAGGGAAAGTAATTTAGCCAAGAGATGCCGCCTTGATTTGCTGGAATTTCAGCAAATTAGGAAACCAAAGACACTGTCAAAATTAAGGTCCTCATATTCACTTCTAGGAGACTCTAATGTTTACTTTTTATTATTTTTGTTATTTACTCTAATGAATATTAACATCAAAGAACACAGAATTTAAGCAAATTTAAATTAAGATTTCTCAGAGGGAGATTCTTACATGGAGGACTGGAGTAAGCATTAGAAATTAGAAACAATTTCGCTGTCCTCCAAAGTGATCAACTGATTAGTCACAGTGGTTTTGATGAAGGGTATTTATAAGAGCAACTCAGTCATAGAAGTATCAGTGCAAAAAAAAAAAAACAACAAAGGATGGGCATTGAGATATCAATGTGTTGGAGAAATGACACTGAACAGTGGTCAGAGGCTACATAACATAACAAGACCTGCAATAGCACTTCAGCATTTGTCGGAAGCATTTCTCAGAACCATTTCTCATATACTTTCTCAGTCAGCCCCTTTTTCTTCCTTCAAGGTCCTGGCTCTGTGCATATTCCTGCTCTGACCGACACTGTCCATCTAGGATCAGTGTGGCCCATGCTTGGTAAAAGGGTCTGAAGAACCTCAGCTGCTGAGACGGAAATGTGAGCGTACACTGTTCATCTCAGCAGGACACCCCAAACTGTCCAAGATAGCATCAGCAATCAAAACCGTATCACCACCACTGCTAAGATTGGACAGAGCAGCCTCCCTGCTGGATGCCAAGAGCAGGCTGTGGACTGGCTGACAGTGAGGAGTGCAACACACTGAGACCTGCTGCAGTCGTGCAACACCTTCTCTAGGGTGTGAATGCATATAAGTCAGGGTAGGAGGTATAGAAATGGGGATGCAATTAGAATTTTCTAGAATCAGACGTAGAAAGCTGTTCAGAAATATATAGGTGCATGCTAACAGAAAGGGTGTGATTTATCTATCGAATTACTGTTAATTGATCTTGAAGACACAGATCACTAATTGCTGGTTAATTACAGTTGCTAATAAAACACGTCATTTTTATCCTGAGTTGGTTTAAACCATCTGAACTTAGCCTGTAAATAAAGTTCCAAAAAAAATAATTAAAAAAAAATTATCCGCACTGAAACAAGTTACTGGAACTACAGAGAGGATATATATCTGTCTGTGTATGCATATACATCTGTGTGTGTGTGTATACACACATTCTCTGATCACTGCAGGCTGTGGCTGCCATTCAACAAGACCTGGATAGACTGGAGAGTTGGGCAAGGAGGAATCCGATGAGGTTCAACAAGAGCAGCTGTAGAGTCTTGCAGCCAGGGAGGAATAACAGCATGCATCAGTACAGGTTAGGGGATAACTTGCTGGAGAGGACCTCTTTGGAGAAGGAACTAGATGTTCCTGTTGTCTATAAATTGGCCATGATCCAGCAGCATGCACTTGTGGCCAAGAAGGACAATGGTATCCTGAGGTGCATTACAAAGAATGTGGCTAGCAGATCGAGGAGGTTATCCTCCCATTCTACTCTGCCTTGGTGAGGCCACATTTAGAATACTGTGTCCTGGGCTCCCCAGGGATGTCCTAGAAGCAATCCAGTGCAGATAGTTAAGTGCTTGAAGCATCTCCTGTAGGAGAAAGACTGAGTAACATGAGTCAGATCAGCCTGAGAAAACGAAGACTGAGGTGGGATCTGGTTCGTGTTTATAAATATCTAAAGAAAGATGGGAGGCAAATAGATGAGGCCAGACTCTTCTTGGTGGTGCACTGCAATAGGACAAGGAGTAATGGCCTAAAACTTGAACAACAGAAGTCCCACATAAACACGCAGAAGAACTTCTGTACAATAAGATTGACAGATCACTGGAATAGTGTCATGGTTTTATGATTTTGGGCTATCAGTATTCCACATCATAACATCATGTAGTGCACTGGAAGTTAAAGAATTGATACTCCAGTTCTGGGTACCTGTCCCAGAAGTGAAGAAGAACTACATATTCCAGAAGACTTTACAGCGAGGAGATAAAGCCCCTGGCAAGGTGACAAGACTCGGCTCTCCTCCCTCCTGCTTGACCTGACTGCATGTCTCACCTCAGTATTAGTGTAAGGCCTTCAGTTTTTGGACACTTTCTCTCATATTTGATTTACTAGCTCCAATTCTAATTATATTGTAGTCTATTGTATTATAATGTGTTATCTTGCATTCTGATATCTATTTAGTAAATCAGTGTGTTTCTCCTCAGATCGTTGCTGCTGTTATTTTTGGGGCCCATCTCTCTTTCCCTTTATTTTCTCCTTTCTGGAAGCATGGATCCACAGGTCCCTCTTCCTGCTAGTCGCAGAACTGGGCCAAATCAGCCCATAAACCATTGACAAATAGGTTGCCCAGAGAGGCTGTGGAGTCTCCTTCTATGGAGATATTCAAGACCTTGATGCCTACCTGTGCAATCGATTGTAGGGTCCCAGCTTTAGCAGTGCAATTGGAGTTGATCTCTTGAGGTCCCTTCCAACCTCTGCAACTCCATGATTCTGTGAATGTTAAGTGCTATTTAGATAAATGAAATAAACAAAAATAAGTATAAACAACAAGAAAATATCCTTGTTGCTCAAATTGCAGACAGAGAGGTTGTGAAATGAGTAAGAGGGAGAGGAATAAAATGTCAGAAAAAAAACAAGGAACAAAGCACAGAAAGTGTGTGGGAGATTTATATAGGCACCACCATGAACATTTCTTTTTGTTAGGTATTTCTGAATCCATTTAACAGATTCTTGTAACAGCCATATAATTTCCTATTAATTTGTGGGGCAGGAGTTGGGGAAAACACTTCACATTCATGAAAGGTCACTCACATAAAGCTTGATAGATATGTTATTTCCAGCCTGCCTAAATATGAATATAATAAATGGAATTACACCTTTACTACATGCTGCTGTAAAGAAACTTAGCCAAAGATTGTATTAATCATCATTCTAATTTTCTGTGAGTTACACAGCTAACCTAGGTATTTTTTGGTAATTTTTTTTTGCTGTGAAAATTCTCAGGAAGTTGATGAAGAGGAAAAAAAAGGACGAAATAGAATGATCTTAATGACAAAGACAGCCCATATGTATTTTTAAATACCAAAAAACTTATGGAATTATTTTTCTTCTGCCATATGAACATTCTGCGAAACAACAACCTAACCTGATTCTAATAATCCTACACAAGCAGAACAAAACTTTGTGGTCTAGTGGCAAAAACTAAGAGAGGGTTGGCTTTTATATTTTCCTTTTTCTTTTTTTCTTTTTTCTTCTTCTTTTTTTTTTTTTTTTTTTTTTTTAATTTCATCGGACAATTAGTCATAATATTTTTTAGAATAAGCCACTGATAGTAGCTAACATTATGCATTTCTAGACATTTACATGTGCATTCCAGTGAAATCGCCTCAAATTTTGAGAAAGTTATAAACTTCAAGGTGATTTTATTTTGTTGATAGTACAAATCTATGAGCTAGCTCACCTTTCTGAGCAGAGAAGTATTCTCAGGTCAGCAGTGCGAGAAATAGGAAAAGGTACATGGATATAGCAAAACTTTGAGAGGACAGTTTTCCTATCCTTACCTTAAATTAACAGATATATCTTCATTGTCTTAAAACAACTTGTTTGAGGGTACCAATCTTCTGACATGTTTAACTCTCATAAATTCTGGACACGTTTTTTTCTTGTGGAATTATTTGAACCCCAATTTAAGTCATTTAGATGTCAAGGAATCTGACACAAATACATGATTCCTACTTAATGTTATTTAATGTTTAAATTAGCTAAATTGATCCTGATGTTAACTGTACTCAATTGTTCGTTGCTTGCCCAACGAAGGCCAGTTTACAAGTCCCATATACATAATATTTGCATGTATACCACATCCAACATTCATGCTTCTTCCTAATGCCTCCCATCAACATACGCAACCATCCCAATTATGACATCCAAATTCGAGCACTGGAGATCATGTTGAATAATATTAATTATATATCTATCCCTTAGTCTTTTAGTAACTGAATTCCATGCCACATTCTCTACTATTTTGCCAGTGGCACATGTCAAAATAACCACTCTATGACTATTTGATATTTGCTGCTCATTCTGTGGTACCCTACGACATTCTCAAATTTCTTTCAGCCTTCTGGAAAATAACATATATGATTTTCAAGATAATCAACATAAAATATCTCAAATTCATTCTTTTACCATTCCTGGAAGAATATTGTCATAGAAACAGGTTTTTTTTTTTTTTTTTATTTTATCAAAGCAAAATATTTCAGTCCACATTTCCCTTTTATACTGCCTTATAGTGAGAGCAAATACAATGTATTTTGTAATCCAAGGTCTTATGTCAGGATTTTTAAACACAAAAATATAATTTTGGGTGGAAATTGTTAAATAGCCTTATTACATTGCCTGAAAAAGTTATATTTGTCATTTTTTAACAAAATTAAGTTGTAGAAAAATAATTAATTTATGAATAAAATTCTAAAAAAAAAAAAAAAGAGTATCGTTCTTAAAAAATGATTTAATCAGATTAAAAAAATCCCATCATAAGTGTCATTCTTTAAGATATTTAGGACTGAATTTTGATATTCCATTACATGCTGACAGTATTTATGAAAAAGCACATATTTTTCCATTAGAATGACAATTTTAAATTTGGCATATGGTCTTCCGGTAACAATGACCGAATTGTTAAATGTGTAGTGAATACCTTGAGTTTTTGTTTTAAAAAACTTTATCAAGACTGCTATGAACTGTCCAAAGATACTAAGTTTTCACTATGAAAAATTAAATTGATGCTGTTGAAGACTGTGTGGCATCAGAGTTTGGGATATTTCCTTTGGTTCTTTAGCTTTTATTTTTTTTTTTTTAATTGGTTATCTCAAGGCATGGGAAGGCAGAATGACCCAATTTCCAAAAATGAATTGAAATCACTAAGGAACTTTTTTAGACATTTCAGTATGTAGTCTGAAATCCTGAAGGAAGTAACAGTGAATAACTCATCAGCCTAAAGGAGAGTGGATCTGAAATACTTCATGAGACAAAGACAAATCTGGTACGTGAAAACTTGTACTGAGCTGACATACCTGCTAGGTAAAATGTCTGTTATCGCTAACTGTACAGTTTCAATTCTGAACTCCATATACTTGATGTAAGAGCTTAGGGCTTTAGAGGAGTAAAATGGATCTGAGTTCCTGGTATCTTTAAGATTAGGAAATAGGTTGAAAAGACATCTTGTTTGGATAGTGATAATACAAAAATATTGTGCTATTTCCTGTTACAGACTTAATCCAGAAGAAACTCTCAGATGAAAATTCTTGATACTGTTCCTGTCAAAGGAGAAACTGAAAATCTATAGCAAAAAGCTCATCTCGACATAGCTACAAAAAACAGACAACTTAAAAAAAAAACTGAAAAGATAAATCCATTGTGTGTGTGTATGTGTGCACCTATTACTCTCTTAAACAAAAGCTTTGAAAAATAAGAGATCTGAATTATTTCAACAGGTTTTTTTTTTTTTTTCTTTTTTTCTGATTTTAAGCATCATTATACTAGCTAATGTTTACATCATTTTTTCTTCCAAATCCTGATAAAACCACATTGAAATTTTTACATATTTGTGTAAAACTCAGACATCTTTGTATTTTATGAAAATAATGAAAATTTGAAAAAACAATAAGTTCAGAAAATAAATTCAAATTATTTTCAGGAAATCAAATCTGCTTAGTTAGGCACACAAATATAGGACTAGTTCCACACTGGCCAACATCTTTTAACATTCAGAAGTTGTCCAGTAATGCTGGACTTGCAGTTGTCGAGGGAGAAAACTACAGCTAATTGAGGTTATCTGGAGGCCTGAAAGGCATCTCCTGCTCTTTAACATAGAGATATCCTTTATCTTTGGTACATTAACCCTCTATGGGCTTTGAAGGATTCCAGATACCTTATGTGGCTATTTGGGAACTAAATTCCTTCTAAAATGCAAGATATGCTTTAGCCACATTTTGTATCCATCTGTATATATTGACATTCCTCACTAATCAGAGAATAACAGGATGCCCAGGGTTGGAAGGGACCTCAAGGATCACGAATCTCCAACTTCCCCTGCCACATACAGGGCCACCAACCTCCACATTTAATACTAGATCAGGCTGCCCAGGGCCCCATCCCATCTGGCCTTGAATACCTCCAGGAAGAGAGCATCCATAACCAATCTCTGGGCAGCCTGTTCCAGCACCTCACCACTCTCATAGTAAAGACCTTCCCTCTGACATCCAACCTAAATCTTCCCTCCCTCAACTTAAAACCATTTCCCCTTGTCCTGCCATTATCTACCCTTTCAAAGAGTTGATTCCCCTCCTGTTTATAGGCTCCCTTTAGGTACTGAAATGCTGCAATGAGGTCACCCCACAGCCTTCTTTTCTCCAGGCTGAACAAGCCCAGCTTCCTCAGCCTGTCTTGGTAGGGGAGGTGCTCCAGCCCCCTGATCATCTTTGTGGCCCTCCTCCTCCTCCAACAGCTCCAAATCTGGACACAATACTCCAGATGGGGCCTCACAAGAGCAGAGTAGAGGGGAACAATCACCTCCCTGTCCCTGCTGGACCCCCTCTTCTGATGGAGCCCAGGATACCATTTGCTTTCTTATAGATGCCTGGTAATGACCTATGCTGTCACTACTTACACAGCATTATGTTGTAATGAGTTGAGAACAGTGGAACTGCACGAGTTATTTGAAGTGTCTGATAGTGTTAACAACTGAAAAAAAATATTTAAATTCTTTATTTGGCTTTGTAGTTTAGCAAATTGCAGTTATTTATATTTTCTAATGTTTAGTCATATATTACCTGCTGACATTCCTAAGATCCCAAAACATCAAATTAAGATGGTCCTATGGATGTATTCACATCCTGTAGTTACCAGGTTAGACTATGATTACAGTCCCTGAACAGGCAACTTTTTGGGTCTAAACTAGTAAATTTGTCTCTCTGTGGTTTCTCTATAGCCTTCAGGAGAAAAATTGAGGTTTTAAGATGCATTCTGCTCTGAATATCTTTCAGAAGGCTTTTATCATTATGTACATGCAGAGTCTGGGGAAAACAGCTCCCTAAGAATGTCAGGTGGGCAATGTGAATCCTTCTGAGAAGTCATCCGGTGCTGGGAAGTCTTCATTCTCAATGGTAGCAAAAGTGCTGCCAAGACTTGAGAAGAACAGATTTTTCATAATCCTGCAGAAATTCAGGCACTCTGCTGACAGACAGGAATTGTACAATCCTTAAGCTGGCTGGGGCTTAGCCCAGCTTTCCCCTATCCTACTTGGATAATGGATGTTCCCAAATTCAAGCTAGACAACAGGACTTCTTCATACGAGTTGATACTGCCAGAACCTGTCCTAAACTGAGGACAGTTTCACCCAAGTAAAATACTTGTTACAGGTTATGCAACATAATATTTCTAAGTTGGTAAATGTTTTGTTTTTGTTGTTGTTGTTTTCCATTAATTTGCAGCTTTTCTTCACTGCAGAAAGCTTTGTTATACATTGACTCAGTATCAGGAAGACTTATGTTATCTGTCTTCAGCCATCAAAGTCACAAATCTAGCTGTCCATGTCTTTCCTCAATAAGGCATGAAAGAGACAGATCCCTGCAGAATATTATCTGCTCCATAAAATATATCATGGTTGGGTAGAGATTCCTCCAGAGCTTTCTCTGTTGATGATATCAGGCACCAACATTGCTAAATGACAAATCTGGTAGGTATGACAAATCAGAAAATAGCTTCCCCTTCTCTTCTGTCTTATTAAACATAACTAGATTCACTGCAAAGAGCTAAAAATTGGGCTGAGGTAGAGGAACTTTTCCTCTGTTTATTTGCAATAACTGTGCAGTTCTGCTCCAAATGAAATGAGATCAAATGCCCAGGCCCATTAAACTGCAATACTGTCACTGAAGTCTATAAGACTTTTCTGCACATGGTTAGCTCTCTGTTCCTGTAATCGTGTTTCTTAGTATCTCCTACTGAAATACACTAAATCTCACAAGCACTTCAGCCTTTACATAATACTACACAAGCAATTGGGCAAACAACTATGTATTTTTCCAGCCATGAAAATTCCCAAAGATTTTCCTTCCTTCCCTTCCTCTGTCTACAAAGGACTTGATCCACATAAGCAGAATAGTCTTGTTGTGTTTGTGAATTGTCTCATCAGTTTTGTTTTATACTGCTCTAGTCTATAACACCACATAACTACATACTATTACATTGGCTCTACCATTTTTCTTACACGTTTGCGCATTTTGAAGTGTAAGTCTCATGTTTCATTTATTTTTCTATCCCTTCCTTCCAATATTTTTAAAATCATTGTGAACTTTTGAAGGCGGCTCTCTTATTTTTCGCTACACAGTTTATTCAGTCATTAACATTGTTTCCAGTCTATATTGTCAGCCTTCGCTTTCACACTGAACTGTTTTCGACTGAAATTGCACAAAGAAGGCAGTCCTAGTCAACTCCAAGTTAGCAGTGACTTCAACATAAACCAAAACTTTTTTTTTCTTTTTTTTTTTTTCACTTGATTTTGATTATTTTATTTTATTTTATTTGGTGGGTAAATGTGTTATGTTTTTTCTTTTAATATCTGTAGCTCAACAGATTGGAATTCTGTTTTATTGTTTATAAGCCCTGGTGCAGACTTGCTCTTTTATCTCATTATTCATTTTATATTATCAGCTCTGCCAGCATGTTTTCACCAAGCTACATCTAGCAGAAATATATTTCATGAAGGACTACAGAAAGAGAGTTTAGAGAAATTTAGAGAGTTCCTGATAAAATAACATGGTCTTTTATAAAATTAATGGAGGAATTACATTAGATAAAACTTACTCATAAGTAAAAATTCCTATATTTGAATTCTGAGTTACGATGCAGCTATAACCTAGATGTTTGAATTACTGTGGTAACACAATAAGCTGGAGATAGTATTACTTAAGCCTATAACTGTTTGGCTCTTAACCACACAGGTGAATTCCAGCCCTTTCATGACAATGGATTTATACTACATAAACAGGACATAACTACAGTCCTCATGCATGACAGCTGTACAACAAGCACAACAGCAGGCTGTTTATTATTAGCTTAAAAAATACTCAGGTACAGCAATTAAAAAAAAAAAAAAAAAAAAAAGTGAAAGTAGTGGAGAAATGTTTCTGGCAGAAAAGAATATGCATTCTCATTTAAAATGTAAAAACATAAGCCAAATTACAGGAAATGATTTCAGATATCACAGTAAGTAGAAGAAAAAAAAGTGCTACAGGCAAACATCTGGTAAAACTATCTATATATTTCTATACAAGTGTGAAAAAGGTCTGGAGGGATGTGGAGACTGTAGTCAAAGTTAGTTGGGCTGTTAACATTTGGTAACAGTGCAGTACAGAAGAGAAAATGGAAGAAGTTCTTAGAATTTACCAGACCTAAGAAAATGACCAGAGATAGCATCTAATATTTTCTAGTAAAGTTTTATTAGTAATTATTACTTGACAGTTGTTTTTTATTCTCACAACAACCTCAAGGAAACATTTGTTCATACTGCAGGGCATGTTATCAGAAGAGATGGAGATTTTTTTTCCTTTTTTTTTTCTTTTTTCTTCTTCACTAGTTTGAATGAAGAATTTGAATGAGTGTTTCCATTTATATCTAGTAAGTACTGCTTCACACAGAGCTTTTTTCCTCTGCTTTGTAATTCACCCACATCAAACTAAAAATACAATAAAGGCATGCTGCTTTTTTAAATCACATTGTGAGGCTGGGCTAACTCCCATTGCCATTTTCTCTTTAACACAAGTAATTATACTCTTCAACTGCCCTTTGACTCTCTGTGGACCAAGGGCAGTCCTGCATGGAAATGAACTTAATTAATTCTGTTCAGTGGAGTGGAGTATCTTAACCATGGAGAGGCAGCTTGTTTCCATTGGTTTATGCTGTTAGCTGTAAGCAGTCAGATCTACTTTTCCTTTCTAGGATGCTCCTGTTAGCCCTGATATGTTTCCTTTACAATTGGCACGTTCTATGTGAAGACTGAGTCCAAATCTTCATACAGGATTGAACGTGGGAAGGGAACTGCCAAATTTTTCAGGTAAAAATTCCCAAATATTTTGAATCAGCCTGTGCAAATGATGAGACCAGGGCCTGGAACAGAAGTTTTAGCAAAGCACCAAAGCACATATTTATTTAAGCATATAATTAAGACTATTATTATTTTCTTTCAGAATATTTATTGAAGAATTCACCTAAGATTACTTTTGACTGCACACATGAGAGAGAAAAAAACAAACAAACAAAAAAACCCACCAACATATTAGCAAAGTATACTTTTTGTTGTTGTTGTTTTAAAAATTATTTTGGTACTTAATAACAGAAATACTTTAATATTCAAGCTAAATATGCTGATTTAACCTAGAGATATAAGGATACTGTTTTAACATATATTAGTTATCTGTTTTCACAGAAGAAGGGATAAGCTCTCCCTTGTCTGGACACTCTTGACTCCTAATTTCAAGTTTACTGTTTGAAAGCTGCGATTCAAACCCAAGCACTGCTAATATATGGCACGTTGTAATCATTAATTGGATATTTGTTCTTAAAGGTTAAAATGGCTCAGAAGCCCGAGACTCATGTTCCAACCCCTACTCGAGTAAATGTCATATTCATAGAAACAGCTTTTCCGACAGGGAGCATAAGGTACACGCTTGGGACACTGGTCAGCGTGCATGATGCTTGTAAGAGGTATTCACCCTTAATTCATACACCTGCCAAAGGTCAGAGAACATACTTTAGTCTCCCTCATATATGTTTCAGAGCCCAGAACTGGGCTACTTGTGATAAAACATTTGGTTGCTTTTTATCTTATTTATTTTTTATTTTTTAAACATTCTACATCTTTTCCCAGAAACAAATTTTTAGAGTCAGAATAAGCTGGGTCATTTTTTCCATTTTCTCATGCCCAGTTGCCCGTTGGGGTTCACAGGGGAAGAGAAAACATAAATCTCAATTTAAAGCATGAATGGTTGTTCTCATGGTATTTCAGATTCCAGCCAGAACTAGAAAGTACTAGAGATCCCTTTGGTAAAGCCTGTTCTCAGGAGTCTTGAGTCAAGCTTGTATCAGCTGGATATCTGCATTTTTTGAGTTACCTGAAAGCCATCAAACCTAGTCAGGTACACTGCAAAATGTACAATTCAATTTCGGTAATAACTTTTCTGGTTTCTCTAGCTACACTAGTTTCTAAAAGAACCAGGAGTTACTCTGCTAGATTTTTTAATGTGTATCCATATGAATAACGTATGCTTAGGTGGAAGGACCATCATGCAGATTATGGCAACTTAGTAGGCTATATAACTCAGTTATATTAATATAGGTAATCTTCAGCTGAAACTATAATCAGACTTCTGTTCTGCTGCAGAGTAATTGATGAAGCAGAGAGGCACACACACAAAAGTTTCCACTAAATTAGTCATTTAAAATACAGCTTTTTTTTTTTTTTTTTTTAATAGAAACCCATTTTTATTTTAGATAAAAAGCCAAGATTCAACACTGTGTATTTAAGTCAAGGACACTGAAAAGCAACCAGCATTCAGTACAGGAATTCAAGCTTCAAAGGGTTATCCTGAATCAGTTCACTGACAGAGAATTATCCAAGCAGAGGTCAGGCACTCATTAAACCTTATCTGAAGCCAAAGTTATGTGTTATGGTTTATTGCCTCAAGTACCAATTAATAAAAAATTAAAGAAATGAAAAACCAGTGATTCATACCTTTGCTGGAAGAACACTCATACTTCAGCACAATGCTAAAATATTAATAGTCATTTTAGTCATGTAGTATTTTATTAGGCACTTAACTCTGTAGGTTTTATCAAAAGATATATGACATTCATTTTTAACAAAATGCTAAGGAGATTTGGGGAACATTTACTCAAAATCTAATAAAGTAGATTTGAGAGATATTTTCAACTGGAAGCCTTAAACACGGGTATCAATTATTAATGAAAAAGAAATGCTTAATAATAAGGGCCTGGGTAGATGCCATAAAGAAATGTTGAAATATCACTGTGATATCAAGGGCAATTGTCTTCTAAAGAAGCTGCAAGAGAAAACATTAAGTGCTGTAACAGCGTACTAATGCATTTTTGTTTCTAAGATTTCTGGGAGGCTTATTTTTATCATCACAGGTATTTCATGGATTTGACACAATCAAATATTTCTTCTCAGTGTTCAGAGAGTTAAATGTTCTGTACACATTCACCTACATGACTATGTTCAAAATACTTTTATTTCTTATTATTTTCCTCGGCAGCATATGTTCCAAACCACCTGAGGCTCTGAACTGATGCCCTTTAGCAAGCTAAACTGAAAATATGTTTGCACCTGCAGATGCCAACAAGGTTGCATCTGTCACAGAACTCTTTCTATTGTCCTTGTTATCTGTCACATTAAGAGCCGGAAAACACAAGTCACTGGTGATTCTGAATGAAATAAAAATGGCAAAACTAGTGTCCAACTAGAGAGAGAAACTTGACTGCAGATAATCTCCTAGGTCAAATAACAACAGCAATAAATGCTTGGCCTCAGTGAAAACAGAATAAATCTGTGCAGAAAAAAAAAACTCTGAACACTGAATCTTCTAGCCTGTGCATAAATAAACTTGATTACTTATCTGTCAACAAGAATCAACACATCTTACTTTCTTTTTTTCCTCTCTCTCTATGCAAAGAAAGTTTTCAGTCACTGCAGTGATTGTTGAGTTTATCACAGAAGAAATTCCCATTCATGATTCCACAGCCACTGTTGTCTATTTTATCTCATCCTCCATGCAGGCACATAGTTGTCTGCACACTAGTCTGCAATTTTCTAGGAGTGTGTGCCTATTTTTCCATGCTATGTTACATCCCCCTAATCAGTGTCCAACACGATTTGAGTGGCTTTCTCTCTGAAACTTCTTACATTCCTTCCTCACATGTTCCATGCAGAAATCAAATTCATTAAATATTAATAAATCAAATGATTAGATCTAAAGTTCTTTGATGTCAACAAAAGAACTTTCAAACACCTTTATATCAGGCTCCTGATTTGTATTTAGATTGAGCATATTATTTTGCATGGTGTCATCACTGCATTGGAGAACATTTAGCACTTAAATAATGAAAACAAAGTATTATATATAATTTAAAATCAATATACTGTTTTAATTGGGTAACAACTCAGCTGACATTACAAAGGTTTTTGATTTTCCTTTACTATAGCTGAAGCATGTGAACTTTTCCCCACACTTAAGGTGGGACTTTTTGCCTCAGAATTCTGCAGACAGGTTTGCAGCAGATCTGAAGTCCGGGTGTACGCTTAACACTCTGGATGCTTCAGCACAGCTGTGCAGACTCATCAGCTGCTGTGCTGCAGCAGCTTGCTGTACATTATCTCAAGTGAGGAGGATTGACACAATCTTTCACAGTGAAGTTGCATTAGAAAATTGAAAACATGCTGCCTTCTCATTTTCATTATGCTTAAAAGTCCACTGACATACATGCCTGTTCTGCATTCTTGAACTCTGACCCCTGGGAGCACAACTTTGTGTTACGTCATTTTGGGGCTGAGCCTGCAAGCAGTGAAACAAGAATGGGGAAGATCACTGAATGTCTGTGCTCACCCTCCATTTAGCTGCTGAAAAGATTCACAGGGCCAAAGAGCAGACGACGGTTATATCAGCTCATCTGATCCGTAAGAAAGACCACAGGAATCCCTACATCAAGCCTTTCCCAAGCCTTAAAACCTCTTGATGAGCTAGAAAGCATTATTTCAAGAGATAACCAGGCTCTCTTGGGATCTCAGCATGTACACCTGCATGTCTGACAAAGAACTTCCCCTTGCTGTTGAACATGCAGACCTTTTTTCCTCTTCCACGCTAGTTGGCTTCAGTTTTTGAGTCTTGCTCTGCTTTTTGCTGCTAGACATCATCACCAACATCATCACTGACATCATTTTCACAAACAGTACATCTGCATAATCTCAACATCTTTTGCAGGCTTGATCATCAGTGTCTCATAAAATCGGGACTAACAATTGGAATAAAATTTCTGTTTTCAGCAATTCCTGTATACTGAGGGTTCATCTCCTAACATGTACTTGAGGTGGTTCCATCTCCACTTTCCAGAGAAGAAAAGGGAAAGAGATATGATGCACTTCTTTGGGCACTGGGTACAGTCGGTCTGTTCCTTAGGAAAGCTTGTGGTTTTTTGTTTGTTTGTTTGTTTGTTTTTTATTTTATTTTTTTAAGGGAATTAAAAAGGTTTAGTGGTCTCTTGTAGTTTGTATTTTTATAGGTTTCAAGCAACAGGAAACAAATGTGCTTTTAAAGAGAGAAAGTAATTGTTATAAATTAACCTCTGAAGTATGTTTAAATATTTCTCTTTCAATTTGTGCAATAAGGGAACAATTTAAAAGGTATAGTAGGGTGCCTGCCACTTCTATCCTGTGTAGGAGGAAAATACATAGTAGCATATGCCAAGCCTTATTCTTTTCCAAATGCTAACATGAGCAGATGTCAAATCAAATCTCTCACAGAAACAGAAATGCAGCTGCAGGTATTATATTTGTCAAAACCCTTCTACTACTGATCTTTCAGTTTCTGTTTTGAAGTTTAATTTATTGTCTCAAAATAATTACTAGAAATTTGCAACTCAAGATACAACGTGAATGTGCATGTATGCATGCACGCCTGTGTGCAGACATCTTTTAATCCCCTTATTACAGCTTTTGACTATCTTGCCAAAGCTGTTTTCATGAAAATAAATAAATAAATAAATGCATATGAGCAAGCTTTTTATTGCTGAGTTCTTTGAGTATAACAAGCATTCCTAAGGAAGGATAAAAACAGTGTTGTTATAAGGTGGTCTCTGCTTATCCAATTTCCAACGGTACACATTTTTATATTCTGTAGAGCAACTTCCAGGATGGAGCATATCAGAATGTTTTTTCATTCTTCCCTTCTGGCTTCTAGTTACTAAAGCCCTATGTATTATTCCATGATTGTTTATAGAAACCTATCCAATAAATACTTCTTCTGTTCTTCAGATAGTTATGTTAACAACAAGAAAAAAAAAAGAATGCATTTTATCTGATTTACAAAATGGAAACCTGTGGAGCTAAAGCCACTGAATACAGACCCATTTACATCTGGATTTTTCTGAGTAAATTCCAAAGAAGGAGCTAACAAGCGCTACATGCTCACAGAGTTTCTTTCAGAAGACAAAGGCGTCCCTGACCGACAATTCAATCTCGGGTATTCAGCACAAAGCATTTGTAACAGTAACAACTGGATTTTTGTTCTTATTCCTCATTCATATATAATTCCCTGCACATTCAGAGGATTACACACTGTTTATGCATCACGCAATCTAACCGAGTCCTGTATTTTTTATTTTTTTTTTTAACACTACTTATTCCTGCTGCTAAAAGGAAAATAGGCTCTAACAATCCTTTTCTGGTGCCAAAGCCGCTGCTACTGAATGAACACATCCTGCCTGCAGTAGTCTGATTGATCCCTGTGATCCCTGTATCCAACAGTTCAAAAGAATCCGCTGCTCAAAGGACTAAAATTGGTATTCGTTTAAGATTTACTGGCAAACCAAAGCTCCTTCATGTAACAGCAGATGTTGTTCTGCCTTTCAGCTCTGTAGCACAACAAAGTGATACTGAACAAGTTCAAACTCAGGATGACCTTGATGGCACACAGAATCTTAACTCTGGCATTTCCTCACTCAGAATCCTACTTAGCTCCTGAGCAACAGCGAATGTCACTGAACTCAGCCACAGCTTGTAGCACCACTGTGAAGCAAGACATGCATACCTGGGACATGGCCTAAATGAAAAATTCCAAATAATCTAGCACACTGTAGTTCTTTATACAGTTACTGTTATGGCAACCTTTGTATTTTGTCAAACTCTATTGCCTTTAAAAACTCAGTCCTGCTGAAACAAAGCACAATTCATACATCTATGTATATTCCCTTTCAGGGTTAGGGAGACTAAAAATATTTTAATAGATTGCTTTTAGGAACATGAAAAATTGTTGTTGTTGTTGTTGTTGTTTTTAATTTGTAAAAGAGACATTTGCAGGTGATATTCAAAGCCTGAAAGTATGACCAATTTTAAGACAAATCAGTTTTTGGATTAGAGGGACATCATTTTTACAGCTTCCTTTATCAAAGCAGCAAGTATTCCACACATACACTTCAAATGCTTCTCCTCTTTAATTGTCTCTTTTCAGCATAAAATAAAGGACTTCAAAATGTATTAATGTATTTTTCAAAATGTATTTTTCTAAGAGGATCCAAAATATTTTGAGGCTATAAATCTTCAATATTCATGAATTAAAATACTGAGCTGCTCTGAAAGTAACACCTACTTCATTATGCTGTTCCACAACATCAGAGTGAATATTGGTGATATGACAGTATAGGATCAACTTTCACACCAGTAAGCCATTACATTTTGTTGCTGCATGACAGATGGCAGCAGAGGAGCAGTCTGACAAAATGCCATCTAACATAGAAGTGCATATGAAGCAAAGGACTGGAATTCCTCCATGCAGAAAAAAATGGCACCTACTAACTGATGCTTGCTGAACATTTATGGTGACCAAACAGTGGATGTGGTTACACAGAAGCAGCGCACAATGTGCTTTGGCAGTGGCCACAGCGATACAAAAGACAAGCCAGGTTCTGGATGGCCATGCTTCTTCATCAGCTCTTCCATGCAAATTGGCAGATTGCAACCAGGAAAACATTTATGGAGCTGAATACGGGCTTCAGTGTGTTGGAAATAAGGGTGTCAATGTTAGAGTACCACAAAGTTTGTGCCATGGGGGTCCCATGAGCTCTCACAATGGAACAGCAAGAACAGCATATACAGGTTTGTCAGGATGTACTGAACTAATACAAGGCTAAAGTGACAGTTTTCCGGATTGCAACATCATCAGTGATGAGAATTAGTATCACTACTATAAGGTGGAGTCAAGAAGGCAGTCAGTGGAATGGCAACGTGATTTCCTCACTGAAGTTCAAAATACAACCTTCAGCAGGTGAAGTGATACATGCTGGCTTTTTTTAGATAAGAAAGGGATGAACCTTCTGTACTTCTTGTAACTTGGACAAGCCATTAACTCTGATCATTATGATGCTGACAAAGCTGGAGACTTGGATTTCCAGTCAGGCCAGAGAAGTTAACTTTTCTCTTACCACATGATAACACCAAGCCCCATAGAGCACATAGAAAGCATGAGCAGCTGTGAAATGCTGGGTCACTTCTGCTGGTGCAGATTTTCAGTGTGCCATGCAGGCTCTTGTTCATCACAGGTGAAGATGCACAGCTAATGGTGACAACTACGTTGAAAGACATTGTTTTGTAGCTAACAATGTACTCCATCAAATAGTGTTATTTTGTTCATTGTATCTGTTGTAGTTTCCACGGAAATAAATAAGAGACGTTACTTCTGGAGCAGCCTATATATACCTGTTGCTGGGATCTTTTGACCCCACGTTGGTCACATTGCTTATTTTAATGCAATAGTCTTCCTGGGGGTATAATAGCTGAAATCAGTGTTATTCTTCCAGTATAATCAAGGTTAATTTTATTTCAAAGGCAATGCTACTCCATTACTGAAATAGCTGCCACACAACTAATAAGTGCATGCAGATACCACTCACAAATTAAATAGATGGTTCCAGACCATTCTAGTACAAAACTGGCCCTTAATAAACCTACTAATATTCAATTTTCAATGTTTCAATGTGAACAGAAAAAATATTTTCCCATACTAATAGATGCTGCAGTTTGACTGTGAAACTGAAACTCTTCACAGAAGTTTTCGAGTAGCATTTAAAATACTACTTAAGCATTTAATAAGGTCCTTGATTAGCCTCTAAATACATGGTGCAAAGTAAATTGGTACTAAAAAAACCAGGTAGTGCATGCACGTGTATTTCATATGTAACATTTAGAATGTATAGATCTGTAATTAACACGAACATAAACCTCACTAGCATATTGGCTAGTTCTAGTCATTACTCCTCAGTGAATTTTGAGATATCTAGAGCAAGCAGATTGCAGAGTCACAAAATCTCCCACACAGAGTACACTTCATTGTCATCCAGGCAAAAGGCCAAACTCAAGATATACAGATGACCAATTTAGAACAGAAATTGAGATTTCCTTAGGAAAGAATAGCCTTTTTTATTCATAGAGAAGGAAAAAATGATTTCTATCTTTCTATGATTGTACTCCAGGAAATACTGTAAAGCATTCTGCTCTCCTCCATAGTTTACTGCAGAGTAAGCATTTATTTTAATTTTCATTCAGCAAAATGCAATAATATGCCAATGTACTTTCTCATTACACATAAGAAAGTTGACAATCACAGCAGACATGTATTTACACAGTTTCTAATTCAATAGTGCATGTTACTGAACAGACTGTTTTTATAATCCTGATACTTAAAAAAAAATCTTTTAATATTCATAAACACTATCTTTTCATATTCTAGTACAACACTATTAAGCAATTTTGCTAGATTGATTGATGCCTAGCGATATTTTCTAGAGAATTAATCACTGTCCCTATTGGGAAACTGTTTTCATCTAGTCACTAATTTTCAATAAGATACGCAGGGCCAAGGTCATTAATGTGTTCAGATTTATAACAGTAGGGCAAGAAAATGAAAGTCTCATTTCTGCAGCTCCTGCCACTGATGTATTGAGCATTTCTATTCACTGAAGGAATGAGTAAAAAATTTGCCTTCATCCCATCATGGAAAATGCTAAAATAAAACATCAGGGATTTATAATAAACAAACTTTTAATCTATAAGCAAAGAAATACAAAGACAATTTAGAATCATTACATACCTACAGGGAAAAAAAAAAAAAAAAAAAAAAGCACAGAGAAGATAAAGTTGCTATTTTCACCCAGAAGCTCTTCTAGGAGAAAATCATAAGCTCCAAGGCTTTATCTACTAGCCATGAAAGCCTCATCTACTAAGATTGGGAATTGTAGGCCAAACTCTTGAATCTGACAGTGGTTTTCTTTAGAATACTGAATTTTGTGTTTTCACATTTCCTTATGATTACCTCAAATTTCTATAAAAGAGTTTCGAGTCTACAAAATAGTAAAGAAAGAAAAAAAGAAAAACTGGATTTTGCAGGCAGAGAAGAGTTAAAGGGTTTGACCTCCTTCTAAACAAGGAAGTCTTAATTTGACATTTAAGAGTCACTCTAGAGAAGTCAAGAAACTAAATCCAGATTTCCTTCCAAATGGTCTTGAATTCAGATCACTTATTTCTTAAGGGAACACACAAAGAGGTTATAGAAAGATTCTGAATTTCTTGGAGCTACACATTTAGGTCCATTTTTCATTGGACCTCTTTAAATAAAATAAATGATAAGATACTGTTGATTCTAATACTCATATCCTGGTTCCAATCTTTGTGTTAGTGAACAGATGCAGTTTGAGATAAAAGAACTTACTCCTTCCTCCTAACATGCACATTCCACAGTATCCAGTTTCATTAAGTGGAATATCTGGGCTTCATCGGAAAACAGTACTTGAGTTTTCTGACTCCATTGTAACTGCAGTCTGTGTCAAGTGTTTCTACTGCTTTAAACTTCATTTTGGAGAATCAAATTTCAAACCACAACTCCAGGCAAAGTTTTACTTGCCCATCCCTAAGATACCCTCTCTCCATCCATCCGGTTTCTTCCTGGTGATCGCATTTACATAAGCACATGGACTCTGCACTGAATATTTAACTTTCTGTAATTTCTAATGTTTGCTTTTATAATTAACAACAGTGGTTTAACAACAAACTGCTCTACTGCAATTTGTAATACAAAACTGAAAATCTCTGTGTATTGAAGCACAGAATGGCTTGGGTTGGAAAGGACCTAAAAGATCATTCAGATTCTACCCCCTGCTGCAGGCAGAGCTGTCACCCACCAGCTCAGACTGCCCAGGGCACTATCTAGCCCGGCCTTGAATGCCTACATAGATGGGGCATCCACAGCTTCTCTGAGCAATTTGTACAAGGTCCACTAGAGCTAAGCAAAATGAGAAGTCTCTCAGTGAATCAGATAATTTTTTTTTTTTTTTTTTTTTTTTTTTAAAATCCACACTGTGACAAAATAAAGGCAATCGATTTTTCCTTCCTAACAAACAGTCGTTAATATATTTTATAGGACATCCTAAAATTGTATTTCAGCAAAAAAGAGTTATTTCACTTTAAGACTCATATTAAAATTTGGGTCCAGCTCAATCTTCATGAGTTACTGAAAGCTTTGTACATCAACTTGGTAAAAATATATGTCTTGCAAAGTTGGTGAGAAACTGCTGGAAAGTTGTAGATCAATAAAGGAAAAATCTGTGTTCTTCTGATTTCAAAAAGTTACAGGCTAATTGGGAAGTGATCATTCGCAGACATACTCTACTCGATAACTGGAACTCAGGAAGTGTGCTCAGGCAAGAACAAGCTGAGAGGTACTTGGAAAAAACGATGCATCTCCCGCAGCCAAACCCGCATTTGCAGGTGCCCTGAAGTCATCAAGGATGAGAACGACCCCATGCCGCGAGTCGCGCCGCTACGCCATTCCCCCCGACCCATTCCGCTCGATAGCCCCCGGCCCGACCTGCAGCCCCCACCTCCCCCACCTCCCCCTCCCGGCGGCGGATTGCTCCGAACTGCTGCCATCGCGCGGAAGAAGGGCGGCATAGCGAGGGGAGAGCGGTCACCAGCACACACCCCTCACCCAGCTCGGTCGGGGTCAGCCGCAGTAGAGGGGGGGGGGGGAGGACCCCTGCCTGCGTTCCACAGTGACTTCTGCACGCCCCTCCATCCCATCTGCTGTTTATAAGCAGTGATGACAGCTGAGATAAGTCCTTGAACATTTAAAGCAGACATAAACTCCAAGTACAAAACCAAGATTCCACCTATGGAATGATCACCCTGTAGCATACAAGCATAGAGAAACATGTTGCTCAAAAGAATCTGCTCGAACTTGCAACTTTTCCACCCCTCTCTACCTTCTGGAGTAGTTTATCCTCTGATGGATATAGATGCGTGTTCCTCATGTTCTCCACTGAAGTTTTTTTTAATAGATACAGAAAATTTGCCTGTCTACATGTGTGTCTGTGAGCAGAGAATAAGAAAGGGCTCCCATAGGAACGTGAGTGCTCATGACTATGTCATCTGTGCCAAATGAGAGTACACCCATCTGTAGTACCTCTCCCTCAAAGAGAGACTGTAACTTATAGGAACAAGGGAGATGAATTTCTTTTATTTTCACTCCTCCAATACAGTGTCTCGCTCCACTTTATAGGAGGAAGATGAGATTCTTTTAATCTCACTCTAGGTATATGGATATTAAGAAACAACAGTTCATATGTTAGTCCAACTAGTTTATTATAAATCCTAATCAGGGAGATGGGGAAGGGAAGGAGGGAGACAGAAAAGATAGGAAAGAAGCAAGAATTGTGTAAAGCGGGGATAGTCACCACCAGGATCCGGCAGTGGTCCTGTTACACGCTGTTTCGAAGGTCCGAGGCAGAAGCAGCAAGAGGGGAGAACAGCAGCGTGGCCGGCCTTGGGCAGCAAGCAGGTAGCAGGAAGAAGTCGCAGAGCTAATCCAGGAAGAAGCAGCAGGACTCAGGTAGCGGGCCCAGGAGAGTCTGTCAGCAAGCAGGAATTCCGTACTGAGGATCTGATGGCACAGACTCCTTTGTTCTTCTTCAGCATCGTGGTGGAGCACAGAGAAAATCCAGGAGGGAGAGAAGCAGGTCATGAGGCTTCTCGTGTCAGAAACCTCTTCTTCATGAGGAATCTATCGCCAGAAAACCTCAGTTCTTCATGAAGAGTCTGTTGCCAGAAAACCTCTACCTCATGATTGTTGGTCCCCATTTTATCCTTCTTCTCTTTCTGCCTACATGACATCCCTGGGCGCTTGAGCAAGAGTCATGTGAGTACCCCCTGAGATGGCCATCTTCCTGGAGATAAGCCCACACAAAAGACCTCTTCACGGCCATTAAGCTGCAGCTTATCTCTCTCGTTGCCCCTGGCCTTATCCATCTGTGTCCCTCAGACAAAGGATTTCTCAACCCCTGCCCAGGACTTGCCTGGGCTCGTTCGTCGGTGTCCTCAGCAAGCTTTGAGACAATGATGATGTAAAATAATAGCCTCTTACATACAATAATACCTATAAGTTCAAGCTTTTCTGATTCATTTTGCAGCTTTCTGCTAAGTTGCTTTATTTCTTCATGACTTGGTTTCCCTTTCTGCTAAGCACGCCTAACAAAACATACCTTATTTGACCTCAGCACTTTTCTCACAAAAAAAGCAAAATTGTTTCTGACAGATTCTTAGTCACACCAAGCAAAGTATTAACAGGTAAGCCAATAGTCACATAAAGAAAGAAGAGTTGAACTCACCCAACCAGTTAAAGGGATCTACTGACTATATAGCATTCCTCATCAGGAAACAGCCTGAGTCCAAGAAACGTACCCTCTCCCACAGCTGGCCTTTGTAAGAAAAAATAGATTGAAAGTAAGACTTGACTCCAAGATTTTCGATTTTGTTCATTTAGAAGCAATATAGAGCAATAGTGAATGCAATTGAAATCACTAATTTTTGTCCTTATGCTGGTACAAGTGAAGTTCTGTACTTGTCTATGGTGAAGTACTGTTACAGCTAGTATAATTCCAAGAAAAAAAGTGAAACAAGTGAAACACTGGTGAACATTTTCAGATCAAATTCACGTGGGACAGATAACTTTATAATATTTAAATGAGTCACATTAGCAAAGATACAGCCCAGGCAGTCATCTAACCACCCTGTGCCTTAAATGAATTGCCAGTAAGCTCCAAACAACTTTTTTTATAGGAGTCAGTTACTTTTTCAAATCAAATATACTTGTGGAAAAGCTGAGAGAGAAAAGTCAAGTGTGAAGCACTAGCCTAGCATAAGATTAACTGAAACACTTCAGTAAGCATAGTAAAATCTCTCTTTACCCATCTCTGCATAATATGCAGCCAATTTTCTAACAAAATCCATTTGGAAATCCAGTAGACTCTTATTAACCTGATTCTGCAGGTCAAATCCTGTGATTGTTTGAACAGACTCCTGACTACTCTCCTCAGAGAAATTTTCTCCTCTCACCTCAGCAGTGAGTCTGAACCCACCAGTTACATTCAGCCAACCAGGAAACAAAACTAATAATATTCCAGCTTGAAGAATAAGAACAACCTTGGATTTTCAGAATCAGAAATGCTCATATAAACAGTTTACAGGAGAACAAAAAATATAAGAGATAAAGATAAACGAAAAGCTGCTGATGAAAAACTTGTTGAATTCACTGAAAGCAGATCGAACCTCTGTGTTCACATCCAGCTTTCAGCTGGATGTGAAATCCACTGTGACCCATCTCTTTTGGCACTGGAGCATGATGATGCATTCCTGAATGATCAGGTTGCGTGATCTTTCAAAACATAAGCCCCATTGCATGACATAACTAGCAATCACTGACACTGATGGACATTGCAAATCCCAGCAGCCACCAGAGGAGATTAAGACAGGGAAATACCGTCAAGGATTCGAGACTTTTTTTTTCCATGTCCCCTAATCTGAGGAAAGACCACTAATCTCCCAAAAGGTTTCACTGGCCCCTGTAAATAGCTTCTCTTTGCCTTTAAGAGAGTAATAGCATTCATGTTTTGGGATCTTACTTAAGATTACAATATAGTAAATAAGGAACAGATTTTAAGCCCTTTCTTTGAACTAGTATCCTTTAAGCTTGAGCTGTTCACTTCTGAATTGGAGGGAATGGGGGAGGGATGAGCAAAAAAAAAAAAAAAAAAAAAAAAGGATTTATTATGCTATGGATGAAACAAAGTGAGACCTCCTTCTCATCCTCCTCATTTTTCAGCAGGCAGGATTTTTTTAGAGAACAGTTCTCTGTGCATCAGGTTGTTGTTCTGGATCTTCTGCATTACTGTCATTCCACTCAGCATAGCAGAACATTGATTTCTGTACAGGGAGCTGAGTAGAGGGAAAAAGAAAAGCCAATATTCTATTAGACGAAGAGCAACAGTGGAGGAGCTGCAGCAAGCTTAGCACCCAATGGATTTGATCGTATATATGTTAAGGGAAAGGCAGCTATTCACCAGCTTTCCTTTGAAAGCATAAAGAAACTTACATCTAGAGGAGATGGATAATGAGAGAGAACAACCAACAATAATGGTTAAAGAGGTATTACAGGGAAACAAACAGTAAGCAGTGAGTAGTGAATAGCAGAGGATTGCAGGAAAGGGTAAACAGAAGGAAAAATAGGAAGAGAATCTGGAACTTACTGGTAAAGAAAAAGAAATAATAAATTAAAATATTGGAACAGAATAGGAAAGTGTGGACTTCTAAAATTCAGATTATTTTTTTTCCCGTTTGAAATGAAGTACACATTGCATTTATTTTTACATTTCTCAGCATCAGCAAATGTAGTAACAGCATGAAATTATACCTATTTCTAATACACATCAGAGCACTTTTTAATAAGAATAATAACAACAAACGTTCTCCTTAAGTGACTTCCAGTTTCAAGGTTTTCTCACATTCCCTTTTTTTTTTTTTCCCCCTGACATCTCCATACATTTAACTTCTATGGTTAAAAAAAGAAAAAAGAAAAAAAATCCCAAAACTTCAAGAGTAATAAAGCTTGTGTTTAACAGACATATTTTCAAAAAAACCATAGAAGTACATGTAGTACTTCTATGTTTGCTTATCAAAGGTATGTGGTCCTGCAATAGAACTTTGTTTCAATAATTCAGCACAAACATTTGTCTCAGTTTGGAAAGAAGTTGCTCCATCTTATGCAGGCTGTCTGTAAGAAGAGCACTCCACCAGGTGCAAGTTCTCAGGACAAAGTGAATTCATTTGCACCTGCTTAAAGCCTTGCAAGCTGTACAGCAGCTCTGTCAGTGCTGCTTGCACTTATCAAATCTACATTCAAAGCAGCTAAATTGTTTTGAAAGTGCATCACAGTGGGAAGTCCTTTCCAGCTCTGCTTTCTATTCAGAAACATAAAATAGAAAAATGGTATGTATTTGTGGCAATTGCTAAAGCACAAAACAAGAAAAAAATATTTTTCTAAATGAGACAGGCAGTCATAGCATGAGAAAAGAAAAAAAAAACAAACATGATTATGTATGCAGGCATATATAGATATACTTTTCAATTTAAAATGTGCTAGAAGATGGGTTAACAATAGTGTTAAAAGATGTGTTTAATATCAAATGAACTACAAGTAGGAAACACATGTCTGAGGCTGTATTCCAAGTGGCAAATTCATTGTAGTTCAACTCTGTTGGATTTCTTTGGTACAGTACTTGCAGTACTCTGAAATCTCTAAAGGCAGCTGAAATCTCTAAAGGGAGCTGTTGTAATCCAACTTGAACACCTCAGGTTAGGTTCCTAAATATCTGAAAAAGAGACAGCGGTACAAACTGCAGCTTCTTATCCTGTAAATGAGCTTGTAACAGAGATTGCAGGAAAGTCTCATCAGGTTTGTTCTTTCCTGCACAGATGTTCAGACATGCCTTAATGGATTTGTGCAAGCACACCTCCTCTGTTACTTCACCAGCATAAGGGCAGCAGCACTGCTCCTGTGTATTCTCATGTGCCCATCTTATCTGTGATACTGGCTAAGAGCAGTGCCTAGGAAACTTTGCAAGAGCAGGTTTGATGCTTCAGCAGCAGCATACAGAAATATGTATCTGAGGCTCATCTTGAACCAAAATATCAGCTTGTATCTTAAGAAATAAAAGAAAAAAAGTCCTTCATATCTGTAGGTTACTGAATGATGCTGAGTAGTAGTTTGATTATCTTATATGTGAAGTCTTCCTTCATATAGCAGGTTAGCCTAGTAGATGTAATCTGTCTACCAGGCTGGCTCTATTCTAGCAAATAGAGTCAGGGAGGGTGCATCCTCACAAAAATCTCAGCTAAATTGCACTGTATTATTATACTAATTTTAGATAATTCAGTAATATATTTTTATGTCTCCTTATTTTTTTCTTTTTATGTTTCTCTTTTATTTTCATCCATATCTTCAGCAAAGATTGGTCAAACACCAAATGCCCTTAGTTCTGAAATAATTTTATATTAACAGAGATATTGCACCATTTACTTAATGTCTAGGTATGTGGCTAACAGCTTGAAATGTAGTTCCTATAATGGGAACCAATATCCCCTCAGATCAGCTGGCGGGTGATCTCAGCCTTGTTTTAGAATTTCAAGATATAATTACAGCAAATTTGCTAAGAATGAATACATGTCAGTTTAGTTTAATTCAAACATTTCAAGACCTTAAATCTTGGAATGCATTTTGCCCAGCATGCTCTCTCTACCCCATTATCCTGTTTAAACTGTTAAAAACCTTGGCCACTCTTACAGCATAAATCAACATGCCAAAAGGCTATTCAAATCAACTAAACCTATTGTTGAGATGCTGTGCAACCTTTAGAATGGCGAAGCCCTTTGTTCATGAATTTTTACACATAAAAACACAAATATTAAAAGTTTGTGTTTACACCGTGTTCCTAGGAGAGGACAAAAACACTTTGCAAGATCTTAGATGTAATTTTATCTAGAGGAGACAAAGGAAATGAGCTTGATCTGACAATTCATTTGCATTTGTTTGAATAAATCCCTGCATTTACTTCGTTAATTTTCCTGTCTTCCTATAACAAAATCCACAGTTCTGCTCTTCAGACAATTCTGTTGTTCTTACACAACTTAAGAATATTGACATAACTTTCTTTGAGCCCACCATGGTATCCTCAGGCATATACAGATATTCAGTGTCATGATATCTTAGGATATAACAAAAGATATTTAATATCAATAGAGTTTGGAATATTTCGCCTTAAAAATATACTGCTTGACCATAGTATTTCTTTGATATATTATAGGAATAAGCTATAATACATTAGGTTTGTAGTAGATTCTCCTTCTGAGAAAAATAAATAAATAAATAAATAAATAAATAAATAAAAGTAACTACTGCTATTTTTAGCATTTAAAAGGCACTTTACTGGGATTCCTGTCAAAGATATTTTTAGTGTGCCTTAGATTTATGGCTTTCAATTAACTACAAGACTATGCGTGGGGAATTCAAATCAGATATGATCTGAGAATACAGAATTAAATGTATATATATATGAGTACTGTGTAGTTTTAAGGCATTTAGCCAGACTGGACCAGGCAAATAATAGCAGAGATGTATTTATTTTTTTCTTTTTCTTCTTTTTTTTTCTCTTTTCCTTTTTTCTCTTTCTTTTTTTCTTTCTTTTTTTTTCTTTTTTTTTTCCTTTTCCTTCCCCTTCCCCTTTCCTTTTCCTTTTCCTTTTCCTTTTCCTTTTCCTTTTCCTTTTCCTTTTCCTTTTCCTTTTCCTTTTCCTTTTCCTTTTCCTTTTCCTTTTCCTTTTCCCTTTTCCTTTTCCCTTTCTCTTTCCCTTTCTCTTTCCCTTTCCCTTTCCCTTCCCTTTCCCCTTCCCCTTCCCATTTCCCTTTCCATTTTCCTTTATTTTCCTTTATTTTCCTTTACTTTTCCTCCCTCTCTGTTGTTTGTGTTGCTTAGTTGGTTGGTTTATTTTGTTTTTATCTTTTTTGTTTGTTTGTTTTGTAACTTTTGGAAGTATAATTGAATTTCATTCCTCACTCTGTGGCAGAAATAATTCTTAGCAGAAATTTGAACTGCTAAAAATATACGACCATTCCCAGCTGACAATACTAACCTTCAATTTTGAATAAGAATAATTAGTGCAAGTTTCTTCAGAAAGAAATGCAGAGAAAATCTGAATGGTTGTTTGCCCTTATAGTAAAATAAAAACAGCCTTTGAAATTTCCTTTGGGATCTTCTCTGCCCCTCCTTCAATTCACACTTCTAGGGAAAACCACAAGAAGAGAATTGTGAAGACTTAATTTTTTTTCACCAGGGAAGAGACCTGTTATTTCCATGGCAAAAGACTAGGGGGATTTGATGACAGATTTCATTGTGGAGGGCTGTCAGAATGTCAAAACTAGGAAAAGAAGATGCGTTGACATTGGATGACTCTTGGTTAGTATAGTGTCCTCAAGAGGAATAAGATACAGAAAATATTGTGGTAGTCTATTGCCTGTGCACTGGAAGAAAGGCTGAGCTGGGACAGGATGCATGGCATCTGGCTTCAATTCTGGAAAGGACTAGACTGAATTGTTCAATATACCAGTATGGGGAACCAGAATTCAGTTCAGTTAGAAAAACATTCAAGCAGCAGTGATTTCAGCCCAAAATTGCTTCACATATTACAGAGCACAGCATGGTCTAAAATGGTCTGTTGGAACTATTAACCGTAAGAAGTACTTTATTAGAATGTGGAATATTGAGCTCTAGCTGAGGAATGTGTGTGTGTGGCTAGCAATTCTTGCTGTTTTGCAGAGGTTATTGAAAGGCTTGTGTCAGCCTTAAGCCCATTAACTTGTGATGCATGCTTTTTGTGTAAGTAGTTAATAACACAGGCTAAGCTTACATGGGAGGAAGATGCAAAACATTGCTCTTCAAATCGTCTATACAATTTATGGTATATAAATGCCTATTTAAAGGTGCTTGGAAACTGGTCTCTATGGCTGTGTCTAACTGACCTGTGGGAAGACTTTAATTGCTTGCAGTTCAGATGTGAATCATAGTCAGCCTCCATTGCCAGACAGGACCCAGCATTCATTTGTTCCACTGTATTATTTCCTGATGGAAAACAGAAATGGAACAGTTTCTAAATTCAGATTATTATTCAACAAATATAATCTGTATTTGACTTGCTTCTTTTTCAAACACTTCTACAATGCCAAACATCCAAGTTGTGGTGCCACAGGCACAGGTTCACCAATGCCTTTCATACGCACTGCCCTACTTGGGACCAGTAAGGTTTATCCTCTTCTGGCATGCTCTGAAAAGACTCTTAACAGAAGGAAAAAGCAGTTTACTCAAGAAGAAAAATGCCTGAATCTTAGTAGATACAGGTATTTTGAAGGAACAAAAAAATGCAAAAAATTTTGATCCAGTATATATGTGATTAAAATACTTAATAAGTCATTCTTATGAATATTTAAAAAAAATACATTGAGTAGAAATGGTACAGTTATTTTCCAGTACTGTCATGTTTATGTTTATGGTTTTTTAGCATACATGGTATTTTAATCAAATAGTCTGTGAACTTCAAAGTTCTCAACAGGTTATTCTCTCAGGAAGTCTGTCATTTCATGCTTAATTCCCTATCCAAAACTAATGATAATGATGTGTATCTGTGTCTCATAAACATGAATTTATGTTTGCAACACCTCACTGAGTAAGAAAATCTTCCATCTTCCGCATGAAATTAAGAATCAAAAGTTCTTGTGTGTTAATGTAAATATGTATTGCTTCACTTCCTACTGAAGCCCCAGTGAATTCCTAGGGCCTTACGGAGTATTTTAATGTTTAAGGATGAAGACTGATGTATAAAGAGCTTTCACAAGTCTCCCCAGAATCAAGGAGAATTAGACACATTGCTACCAGGATGAGTCAATAATTCGAAATTTTAAATTTGAAGTGGCCAATATCTAGTATTTAAAACCTGTACATATGAGTTCTTGATCATTTTGTCAATTCATATAGTATCACAGAAAATTGTTTTCACAATAACGTGCAGAAAAAAATAATGTGTAGAAAAAAATAGGGAAGTAACATTTTTTCTGTTGACAAATGTATAAAAGAGTTCTCCAGTTTTCCTTCATCCTTTTGAACTCACTTTTGCAGCACTATTCAGAGAATCACAGTAGAATTCTTACGTTATTATTCTTGAGATAAAGCTTTTTGAACTCACTACAATTCAGATATTTTTTTTAATGAAATGTAGCTCCTTTGAAGAATACTGACACTTAATTATTAATCTGGTTTATATAAATAATCGTAGGAAAATACGATTCAGAGAATTGTTAAACAGTGTAAACAGTGCAAATTTTTTCCATGCAGCCATGCTTCATTCAGTTATGTTCGAGATGCTGTTCTCTTCCTCACTTCCTTTTTCCTCCTCTTTTAGGCAAATGCAAAGAATAAATTCTTGCTCTAGTTGCCCTGTTCTGCTCTTAACAAAAATACTGTGAGTCTATATTGGAGGCATGCTACAATGTTATTGATTTAGGCCAACAGTGAGAGAATCTCCTGGGGAAGGTATAGTTGGCATAGAGACAGAGTGTTGGTCCTGAAGTTAGGTGTGGTATGGTCAGCCAAAGCAGAATAGCCAGTGGAGGTAGTGTTGGAAGGAAACTGTGTCTTCAGCTTCACCACTTTTTCTGACTCGACAAGCACACTAATGCTTTAAAGCTGTTGTTAGCTTCTAAGGGTTAGGAAAGATTGAAGGATTATCTCACAAAAGAACAAGGCAGTGGAACAAAGTGCTGTCATACTTTTCATGAGCTAGATCTATATGTGTTTTGGCAAGACATTCTTCAGTAAAAGCTAGTGTTTTATCTTTATAGATATCTTCTGGTTCGTAATTGAATATTTTAATATTTGTTCAGTAAAGAAAACAGTTTTATTTAAAAAACACTAGAATTTGTCTTCCAAAAATATTTTTCATCAAATTTGTGTTTTTATGTGCTATCTTTTTTTTTTTTTTCTCCTTTTTCTCAATACTTGGATTTTTGAAGGGAGAAAAAATGCGTTTAATGTATCTGCTGTTTTTCACCAAGTCATGTTTTAAATTGTATTTCTGCTTTTATCTCATCTGTTTTTTATCTAGGCTTCCAATTTCTAGGAAAACAATAAAATTTATCCCCTCAAAAATGCACCTCTTCACACGTTATTCACACAATATTTAGAATTGAACTAAACTTTGCCCTTTCGTGAATCTTTGAGTAATTTATTGGAACTGAGAATGCTGATCCCCTTTTCCCAAGCACTCTATAAATTCAAAATTCCCAAAACTTTTCCAGGATACCATGTGAATAGCTCAGCATTGTACTCTTCAAATCTTTGAGAACTGATTTACTTCCTGATTGTTTTGGAGCTCAGTTAAAGTTTATAGGAGCTTTGCAGTTCTGCAGATCACCTTAGTTTACAAAACATAGAATCTACCATCAATGAAGGACAGAAAGTTCAATGTTGGCCCTATTATTTATTGAGAAATATTCATGTTGATCTCAACAATTTTAACAATGAAATTCCTAATAAAAATTTTCACAGATCAGATTTTTTCAATTCCAGATATGTAAATAGCTGTGATGTGACACCTAAAGATTTCCTGTAATGTCTTTATCACATTGATTTTATTTTATTTTATTTATCCCAAGAGTTCATTTCAAAACATAAACACTGGCTAAATAGTTTAAAAGAAAACTGCTCTTTTGCATTCTTATCAGTGAAAAGAACTGATTTTTTTATAGGAATATTTTAATGGAAAATGTCTTGGGAAAACTGGTCTCTATTAAATCTATTAATGAACTTTCAAAAAATTTCCTCTCATTGGTTTAAAACCTTTTAATTTCTAGCTACTTTTCAGCTACTTAGGATCAAGTTTATCCAAAGTGCTTTTGACTTAAAAAGTAGAAGTTTTTGTGTTTCCTTTCTTTGATAATCTTCCTTATTGATATTTTTAAAGTGTACATACAAATAAATGGTTTAAGAATAGTTCAAACATTGGGCCTCAGTTTCTTAGCTGCTCTCCAGTTCACAGCACGGTTAAATGCGAAGTAAAGAGGAGTATGCAAGTGCAGGTCTCAGGTTGATAAATATTAAAACTTTCTCATGCAACCAGAATTACACTAATCCTGTGGTCATATACAGATGTCATAACTGAACAAAATTTCCTGAGATGTGACACACAGCTGTATCTCATCCTCTCATATGCCCAAATTCAGGAGAAAGCAGACAGCAGGAAGTTAGATTTATGTCCTTTTGTATACCCATATTCTCTGCAACCCATGTACCCATGTGTTCTGTCCCTCAAATCAGCAGTGTGTGAGCTGCAGAAGTTATGTCTTTTTGTGACTGGCTCTGTCTGACTAGCATGTTATTAACTAAGTTTCTGGTCTAAATCTGGAGAAACACTGTGACAGCATCAAAACTTCCAACTTATGCATACTTGGAAGGCTATGTCCATCCATGCAAATCAGTGGAAGAAGAGTAACTGATGCCATGATTTTTTCATTCATTAATTCCCTCATTACATGAAATACTTGAAATACCACAACTCATATGCTGTCTTCTACATGCAGCAATTTGAACTAGCAATGCTCATTTCCCAGAAGAAATATCTTAATTTTTAAGTAATTCTGTTCTAGAAAGGAATTTTCCAGTACTTTGCATGGAATCAGGTATTTATTTTGTGTAGAAGAGCTCAGGAAAAAAAAGAGAGAATACATGTTTCTAACAGCACATGCAATTGGAATGTAAGAAAATAGGTTTCAAACTTTTCTAAGTACATTGATATATTTTATATAAATCAATTTTTGAAAGCAGAAAGCAGAATTCAGGTCTTCTTGCTCCTACCTAATTCTAGCAACATAACTTTTCCATATTATCTTTTAAAGGGAAGAATAACAACTTTATCCTTTTCTGAGAGATCACAGAACATATATGAGACTTGTTCCTCCTTTCCATGGACTATGCAGATCCTTCTCTTCTGTTCCCTTATCTATATGAAGTTTTTGATTGTTATGAGAAGAACATAACAGTCCAAATTATCTGTGTACACACCCAAACTACTCTTGTGCAGGCCAAACTGTTTTTGGATGCAGTGTACCTGCATTAATGGAGCAGCTAGACCATCACTACTTCAAATTAACAAATGTTATAAACAGCTGTCCTCTTCAAAGAGTTGTATTTGGTGTTACAATGTTCTGTTTCATCCACCTTTCTATTATCCTGGGTAACTAAATTTGAGTGTGTAGGATGGTAAGCACTGGGTTGAGTAATGCAATTATGTCTTTACAGATATACTGAAAGCCAAACTTTATATTTCCATTTCCCCAAGTATTGTTCAGTTCTGCTATACTTTTTTAAAATGACTTTTTGTCATTTAAAAACAGTAGTGAGTTAATGAACTGTTAGACTTAATGGCTTTATAATATTAAATCTGTATCCCTCACTGAAGTGTATGGGAAGTAAGTCACAGATCATGACATAACCTTTGGCATTGCTATGATCTGCTGTATCCTTATGGTTATTTTCATTTTTAAAAATATTTAGAGAAATTTAAAATGGCTTGATAGCCATTCTCATTTTAATATTTTAATGAGTGTTAAAGAGTCTCATAAATTCTCCTTTTTATTTCAGATAAACTGACAGTTTCCTTAATGTTTTCACTGAATACGTGTTTAAATTTTGAAATGAGAAGATTAGAAAAAAAAAAAAAAAAAAATTATTATTTTCTTCAGAGAAAGAAATTCTTCAGAATGATACCTGAGCAAAATAGTAAGCAAAATAGTATGAAAGCCAGCTTTTTTCCCCACTGGGCAAAATACTTGGAGTAAACATAAAAACATATTTGGTAACTAGAGATATTGCAAAGAAATGACTGATGAAACGAAAAAAAGATTTTCTTACTTCTCAGAAGAGGCACTAGAACATATTTAGAAGACTCTGGGGCATTCAGGTGCCAATGGAAAAATTAAATCTTTTTAACATTTTTTTTTCTACAAATTTGGAAGCATAATCTAAAAAGGATTACATTGTTATGAAGAAACACTTCTGTTATGTAAATGTTGACATGACCATTCTTGAACTGCCAGGGAGATGTGTGTGATTTGTAACTTGACATAGCTCATTGTGGAGAGAAGGCAAAACATTTTTTTGTTAAGAAAGTGTCTGATAGGATGTACCATTAGCTAGAGCAGCTTTTTATGTTAGAGTGAAATATAATAGAGTGATCATTTATATGAATAAGAAAAATTACATTCCAAGAGTCATTTCCCATAGGTGTACGCTTGTTCCCATTCACACTGAGCAGTATGAAAATATGTTCTTCATGTTTTTGTCAATGTGCTGCTTGATAGAAAAGACATTCACACCCTTCTAAGCTGCCACTCAGAGGCACATAAAGAATGTTACAGACTGTCTAAATGTCAATTAGAAATAATCATAATTTCAGTGACCTGTCTTGTCACTAAAACACTTTGCAGACTTTATTCTGTCTTTATATCATGGAGATTTGGGGCACAATCCTGACACTCTTATAAACCAGGAGATATTGCACTGAAGTTGGCTGGGTTATACCCTCATAATCACAATGTAAGGCAGGAAAAGAAATCAGATCTTTTCTTTATATGGTGGACTCTGATTTTGCAATTTCATTAATTTTGTATTGTACTTTGGAGAGTATTCATATACAATAACTAGAGTTTGGTCAGTCAACTGATATGTGATTCTATTGTTTTTCATGTCAGACAGTAAGGGACAGTAAGGGAGAACTGACAGGAGATACTCCAGCTGGAAATACTTGTAATTTCCAAGCGTAAATACAGAAGCATCTGCTGTCATCTGAAGTTGTGCTTCTGAGTTTTGACTTCAGCAGATCTATCAGTAGATACATTGATGTCCTTTAAGTCAGGATCCAGAATTTCTAACAGTGAAACCCTTGATTTTCACTTAGTTTGAATTCTGTCTTTCATTTAAAGATTTCAGTAATCAATTCAGATATGTACCAACAAAACTGCATCCTAGTTCCTTTTTTATTTTTCTCTACAAGTCTGTTACACAGATCTAATACTCTCTTCCACTCCTACTACCACTGTCTCATGGTTTAAAAATTCCTGTGCTGCAACATTTTACCCAAGTCAGTGAGCAGCCCTGTTCACTGCCATTCTTAATTTCAGGCTGTTCATTTGGTATTTCGCTGCCTGAAACCCAGGGAATGGTTTTGTCACTATGGATTAAAACAATTTAATTCCCCAGCAGGTATGGTATAATTCTGTGGTTGCTAGCTGCTTGCCTTAGTATTTAGCAGTAAGTTAGTATGCCCATTATATTAAACACTGCATTTCTTGTCATTTGCTTTTCAGACAGGAATAACCAGTTTAATTGGAAGTATAATGCAGAAAAGCTGATATTCAGGGACCTGTAAGCAATTTCATATATCTGTCAAAACTGTCCTTCTATTATCTTAGGGGAATAATAATAATAATAATAATAATAATTAAAAAAAAAAAAAAAAAGAAGTTACCACGTTCAGTTAACCTTTTATACGTTTGTTATCATGTTTTGCAAGCCAGCAGATAGATTTGTTTATCTACACAGTTTTGTCATTTGAGCATGCAGCTATCTCTGTCAAATGGCTATGAGAATTTTCCCTCTTCCAGTGATTTCACTTTCCTGCAAGCCCAAACTCAGGGTAATGAAAGATCCCACAGCTAGAAGGCACTATACTGGGCTTCCAAAAAATCAGTATATAATGTTTTCTAGTTTCAGAATTAGTGCTAGAGTTGTATACACCAGTATTTAAAGGCTGTGAAATAAAGAGGCTCAGTGTTCAATATTTTGTGTGCGTTTAAATCTCCATTTTGGTTTTAGTTACCTCATTTTGAGATCCAAGTGCCTAGTTTCCTGCCATTTGGGAGCCTTTCTGTGCTCAGCTTTATATTCCTGCGACCTCATTTTCACACATTGTAGCTGACTTCCCACTGACTTTGATCAGAGTTACAGGCCATTAGTACCACAGAAAAGCAGGATCCAGGCATTTAGTAATGTGTGCTGCAAGGGAAATTTCTGAAGCTAGTGGACATTCAGCTATTAACCTTTCTAATCTCCTGCAACAGTTTCTTTTGGTAAAAAAAAAAAAAAAGATACAGTCTATCTCATATGAATATGTCATAGGTATATAGAAGTTGGAGGCATAGGGAAGATTACAAGGTTATGGTTAATATGGTTATTCCCATGCAGAAACAACAAAATGATTGAAAATTGATGTACAGAGCCTTCCCTTGCAAAGTGTAGAAGGTGCTCGATTCAGGTGCTCTAAACACATTATCATAACTTGCTGCTCAACACTTTCAGCATCAATGAGTGTCACTGCTTAATAATGTAACAGTCTTATTGAAGTATTTATGAGTACAAGGTAGAAATGCACTCTTTTTTTTTTTTTTTTTCCTATGTAATGGTCACTTCCTGATGTCGAGTTGGCATCCTGGATAGATGCATATGTGACAGAAACATAGAATAAACAAACAAACAAACAAACAAACAAAGCTGGGTATACCTGCTGCTAAAACAATCTGGCCATGCCTTCTAAAGAGAAGTAGCCAGGATTCATACTAAAATCTGCATTTAAAGCCCAGGGTTCCAGGTTTGCTTCCTGATTCCAATACTGAATTGTTCTGTGGCCACACACTCAACTTTCCACAATTCTGTGTCACCTGCAGAACTGGTTGCAGGCTCTAGCCTCTTAGCCTCTTTTTTTTTTTTTTTTAAGTGTATTTTAAATATTGTCACTATACTGGGCAATGAATATCAGATTGTTTTTCTTAATTTCCCTCCTTCTGTTATCTGTTCCCCATTTTTCACTTTGATACCTGTATTAATAATTTCAATATACAACATTAATTCCAACTTACATTAATATATCTAGATACTGGTATATAGATAATGTCATTGCTTTTGTGCACATTCAGAGTCTTTTCACCTATGTTTGGTGAACAGCGTCTGTCACATTCAGTCCCATTTTACAGCCTCTCAATGTTATATAATCCTGTTCTAACTGTACAACTGGGCCCATAAAATCAAGATTCTTCTCATAATTAAAGTCTTCTGATAATTTGACAGGTCAGCTGCAATGTAGCACAATGCATACAGTTGTACAAGAAGATGCAAGTTATAATGAATGCACTGGACAGCTGGCATGTGAAGCGACGGAAATAATGATAACTATGCAGATTTCCTTTGGAGTAAGTTTATTCTGAGGTTATTCAAGAGCTGCTCTGAAAGTAATGCCTCCTATTTTATTATACTGGCACATGACATCAAAGGCAGATGTTGGTGGTATGGCAGTAGATGCTGAACCTTCCCACAAATATCCCATTACATTTTGTTGACAGACGGCAGCATAGGGGCAATTTGACAAAATGGCGCCTGACATGGGAGTGTGTACGAAGAAAAGATGTATCACTGAATTCCTTTATGTGAAAAAAATTGCATCCATTGACTTTGAACGACCTTGGAGAATGATTAGGGAGACCAAACAGTGGCTGTGAGCACAGTGAGGCAGTGGACAGTGCATTTTAGCAGTGGAGACGGACAAGAAAAACAAACACCATTCCAGACAGCCATGCTGATTTTTATAAGCATGGCACGTAAACTCTTGTTCATAGCTGGTGAAAATGCATAGCTAATAGTGGTAAATATTTTGAAAAATAGTGTAGAGTTTTGTAGCTGAGAACGTGCTCTATGAAATGATGTTATTGCGCTCTTTGTCTTAGTTTCCATAAATTAGAAGCATTACTTTCAGAGCAACCTATTAATGTTAGGTTCTTTTATTTTTTGTCATGTTATAAAAAGATCATTTTCAAGAAGCAGCTGCTGTAAATAGGCAGCCCTTCACTGGGTGCAAATTAACAAGTTATATCTAGTGTCAGAGAGGACTACACAGTTAAGCAATGCTTCATATCAGTTGGCTACTTTTCTAGGTGCTGAAATGAGAGCAACAAGAGTTAAACTACTGTTGTGTACATAATGAAATAGCAGAGTGGTAGATGAAGTCAAAACTGAAAAGAGCACCATTACTGTAAAATGGTAAAAACACATAAGATCCAAAATAGCACCAAAGGTGCTGCAGAACACTTAACACATATAAACATACCCTATTAGAGTATTAGAAGTATTATTTCTTGATTGGTGTCAAAATATATACACTGTTCACTAGTTCTGGGCTAGAAAATTTTGGCTCAAGCTTTAAGAACTGTATGATCTACTTGTCTCCTGTTACACTGATATAGGTCAAATATATATATATATATATATAAATTGTTTGTTTATACTCATCAACCTGTGTGTGGTTTTGAAACTTCTTGAACTTATAAGTAGGCCATCAGTATTCTCAGGATATAATCTTGATTAATTCTTGCAGTTGCTATTTGTTTCTGTTTACGTCCTCTATGGTAAGTGCATGCCTGCTGAGCTGTAAAATATATTTTTTTCATCTATTCCATGATCATGCATTTTAAAAATATCTCTTTTATATGTATTGTAGAGAGATGGAGTCTAAGATTTAACGTATGAAATAATATCTTTTTATTTGTGTTACAGTGATTTTGGTTAGGCTTTTCAGAAGACAAGAGTTGTCAGAAATTATCTATTTGGAAGGACATTATGTTACTATTATATTTTGGGGGCATTAGGAAAAGAGTTCTACATCATGAATGTAGATGCTTTCTGAAGTTCCCTTCTGCTCATTTCTGGTTACTAATTAAGCCCAGTTTGAAAGTGAGGCATATCCTCCAAAGCCATACAAATACATAAAGTTTCTAATTCCTTTGAATGATTATATGTCAGTGTCTTCTGAGAAAACAAGACTTAAGGACAATTCTAACATCAAATGCTCTGAATTTAGGACAACTGACCATAGGAAACTTGGTGATCAAGTGCAACAAGGGGGAAACTGGAAGGGTAAAAATGAATTTTGAAGGAAAAATCAAAGAAAGAATACCCAGAAGCTCTGAAAATACTTTTGGAATAAGAATGCAGTAGAATCAACCATATCTGATGAATCCTGACGAAGTAATGAGGGAAAATAAGAATACTACTGAGAAATTAGACTGCTTTTTTTTTTTCTTTTTTTTTTTTTCCCATTAATTTTCACTCAAAAATTTTTGAAATATTGCTATGAAAAATGTTTTCTGATATATAACAGTACTTTGATACTAAAGACCTACGTGCTACAGGGGACTTTTCCCGTTAAGTATTCAGTATTCTGTAAAAAAAAATGCTTCAAGTATTTAAACAATCTCTGGGGAGTTGGAGATCATTATGTTTTTTGTTTACTTTTAGAAACTGATCTGAGGTGAATCATCAAAAATATAACAAAGTGGGTATTTTGCAGTATAAAAGTCTTAAGTTTTTCATATTTTAAAAGGAAAAAAAAAATGCTTTGTCCATTGGGATTCTTTAAGTACTTAAAAAGATTAAAAGAACAAAAATGTAAAATGTAAAATAAGGGAAATAATAAATTCGGATTGCTCAGGAATGGAAAGGAAGACATGGCAAGTATTGGACGTATATGTATTTTTGGTGGGATCAAAAATTACCTACAGAAAGAAAAGGAATTTTAGGATAATATAGACAACCTTCATCATGGAAATATATATAAAATTGAACATCCTCACTTTCACTTCATATATTCTTATTAGTAGAAATAAGGGCAGGGAAACTTTTAAATATGAAAATCATGCAAAAAGAAAATATTCTTTCATTCAGGTAGGAGAAACATGAAGAAAAAGAAAATGAGCTAGATGAATGAAGAACCACAGAAAAATGTATCAGTGCCGATCATGCTGCAGGGGCTATCTGAAAAAAAAAAAAAAAGAAAAGAAAAAAAAGAAAAAAGCAGCACTATGCAGTGCAGCTTTCTAAATTAACTGTATCTGAAGTAACCAACAGAACACTGACCATCCTACAGGATATCTCAGCAGAGGTCACAGTTAATGTGCTGTTGAAAACACAAAAAGTAATGTAACAAGTAGAATTATGATAGAATGGGGAATTTGCATCAATCCAGGATACAATCCACAGCAAAATATTACTTTTAAAGAGGATGCAACAATTGTGGTCAGAATAAAACAAACAAACAGAACAAAACAAAAACCACAGCAACAACACACAGTTTAAAAGACTGGAAAGACCAGAAGTCCTGCATTCAAGAGACAAAAGCAGAAGCAATAAACATGAATAAATTTAGATTCATAAGTCATAAATAATATTAAATTGAAAACCTGTGGGCTTTTTTCCTAATATAATCCAAGAATAAAGAGGCACTCAATTTCTAATTGAAAGAATATAAAGTTGAAAAAATGATCACTTTTTCATATACAATGAACAAAAGCATAGAGTTCTTTGCCACAGAAAATCAGTAATAACAAAAAAAATGTTACAATTGTAAAAATATAATCAAGACTACTTAACATTAACAATTGCTAAAGGGATATTTATAATTTTCTTAATGTTTTATCTCGGACTGTAATTCTTAAAGGTCAGTGAGAGCAATAGGTTTCTTCACATTAGCCTACTCAAAGCTATTCTAAATTTCGCTTAAGCCAATCACTCTCAGAAATGTATATGACCTATTATTGTCACAGCTGTTTTCTGCTACTTCACTGTAAAATATGAATAGAAAGCTTATACACAGAAAGGAAAAGGCAGAAAATAAGAAATGTATTTATACTGAAGAGTAATATCTTTCATTTTATTGAATGAAACCTTGCATGTGTTTAACAGAGCATCAAGTTTACTGTTATTTTTCATTCAGGAAAGATGACACAAGTGTCCAAAATTAAATATGCAGAGAGGAAGTGGTTTTGTTGTTGTTGTTGTTGTTGTTGTTGTTTTAATGTTTATATGGAAAAATATAAACTTTATTTTGTTATGCAGGTTTTTTTTTTTTTTCCCTTAAAAACTGATAAATTGAATTCATTTTTTTTTTTTCCTATTTCAATAAGGATCAATCTAAATTTTGATAATAATTCAATCTTACTGAAGTGAGTACTGAGGAGCTGTAGGTGTAGAAACAAAATAGTGTGATGAAACAGGAAATGCAAGTCCAGTTAAGAACTTATTGCAGACATTTTATTTGGGGTCAAAAAGAACCGTTGTTCTGCAATTTTCTAAATACTGCAGCAACTTTTGCTGCTCTCATCACTTAAGGAATTACTCTGTTCCTTAAATGCAGAGGAAAAAAAAAAAAGTTTATTATCAGACTGTAAATCACATGGTCTTTTAAGCAGATCTATAGATTCCAAATTAAAGAACCAGACACAGAAGTCATTAGAAGTATTATCTGAAGGTTTATCTTTAATCCTTACCTGTAATTTTTCAATAAAAACATTTATTTAGTGAATGGAGGATTACAGGGTGTTCTCTACTGGCACAGAAATGCAAGTTCATTCAGCCATATGTTTTGTTAAGATTGAACTATGAATAGTTAAGTATTTGCTGTGATTTAGCTAATGTCTTTTACTATATAAGATGCAATCTAATTCACTGTGTGTGCTTATAAGGGAAAGAGACACAAATGATTAGGTACTAAGCTTTTTTTCTTCATGTTGCTAAAGCTGTCCCTTGAGAAATAAAAAGGTTTTTCCTCTTATTTCTCATAATGGAGATCTAATGAGATCTTTAATCAGTATCATGAATTTTTCCCTTATGTTCTGGATTTTAAAGTCATCATTCAGTATTTCCCAGTCATGAATTTCTATTGTATCTCTATTGTGTTATTTCTCTAAAATAAATTCAAGAATACTGTCTTATTTTATACTTTGGTTAATCCATTTTATTGCCACAACAACTAGAACCAAAGCAACCAAGAATCATCAGATACTTGTTACTGGGTAGATCAGTCAGTCATTGAGAGAAATATTTTCTCACATCTATAAATTTGTTAGAGAGACTTTTATAAATTGCGTACATGAAATGACTATTAAAAAACAGTCTACTTCTGCTTCCTGCAGTTATTCTTTACTTTTTGTTTCAAAGGAGCAATGGTGTTAACTTTCTCCCTTAATTTATTTGCTTAGCATGCTGTATCTCTTTTGAGATTACACTAAATTCTCACAAAAAAGTACAAAATCTTGATTTTTCTGAAGAACTCCCTTCTCAGTTTAAGTTCTAGACTTGTATGAATGTCCTGGAGATAATGCATAAATGTCTGGAATATCTTTCCATTTGTCCTGAGAGATATGACTCATATGCAGCATTCATTTTTTGAGCTATAAGTATCATGATATTTTCACTAATATTGTGTTATAAATTGAAGCCCTCAGTTTCCCAGAAGATGTTTTTATTGCTCTTTTGTTGTTTTTTTTTTTTTTTTTTGCTTGTTTGTTCCTGTTTTTCAGGCAAAGTACTCCACTGAATGAGAAACTTCAGAACGGAAACAATATACATTGTTCCGAAAGTAATGTCTCTTATTTATTTCTGTGGAAACTACAATAGATACAAAGAGCACAATAACACTATTTCATAGAGAAAATTCTCAGCCTCAAAATACTGTTTTTCAATGTAGTTACCACCATCTATTTTCTCCAGCCATGAACAAAAGTCTGCATGCCACTCTTATAAAAATCTGCACCAGCAAGTTGACCCGCTATTGCTGTCACCAGTGCTGAAACACACAATTCACAACCTCATTCTGTTCATATCCACTGTTTAGTCTCCATAATCATTCTCCAAAGTTGATGAAAGTCAATGGATGCATTTTTTTTCTACATAGAGGAATTAAATTCCACACCTTTGCTTCATGTGCTCTTCCATGACAGAATCCTCTCTGCTGCCATCTGCCACACAGCAACAACATGTAGTGGAATATCAATGGAAAGGTCAGCTTCTACTGCCATACCACCAATATACTCCACTGATGCTGTGGGCCAACAAGATAAAAAATATGAGGCATTTCTGTTGAAGTGATCCTTGTATTTCTGTAAAAGAGTGTGTGTTAATTAACAGAATTCAAATAAACCATGACTTTGACCATGATTCCTAGCTCTGACATTGGCTTTCTGAAAGATCTTAATTCATGTCCTCTGCTCCCTAGCTGCAAAATGAGGACAAAGATATTGATTTCTTCTGCTGAGCACTTGAGATTTACTCAAGAAAAATTGCCATTCAAAAGGTACTTGATGATGCTGATGTTAAACTCCATACGAAGAGCGCCAGCATTTTGGGGATCATGTACCTGACAAATAAGCTCTATATTTTTATTGCTACTTTTCTGTAACACGCATTTCACAGTCACTAAAAAATGAGAAATCATTACTCGTAAGACTGTGAAAAACGATACAAAGAAGCAGATTTTCCAGTGTTTTATCACAATTTTAGAAATGCTGTGTAGTCTTTTCCACAGAGAGGCTAATAAAAAATATATTGGAGGTGGCAGTTAGAGAAATTAAGTTGAAACATATTCAGCTTGTTAAGTATTTAATTTTGTGCATAAAAGGAGAAATCATTAACACATTTGAATGCAAAAGGAAAAAAAAAATGTAGAAAAAAAAAGCAGTAGAACTGTACATAAATGATCTGATATTCCTATGCTTTCCTCAAATGTTGAAATAACCTTACTAAACTTGTGCTGTTATTTCACAAGAAGACTACCATACAGTGAGCTCACTTGTGCAGATGGTTTAAAAAAACAAATATACACATGCACACAAAACCCACAACAGGTTGTTTCTTAGCAGTTTTTACTGAAGACTAAGATATTAGCTAAGCCATTCACAACTGTTTTGTTATTATTGCTGCTCACAAAATTGACAAAAATTACTCTTTCAGTGAAACTGTTTTACTCTCTAACTTCCTCACCATGCATAGGGCCCTTCTTACCTAAAAGTTGTCAAGTAGGTAACTCCAGCTAGCAAACAATGCACTTTAAAGGTGAAAAGTGAACAATCTGATACCTTTAGCTTCAGAATTTTCACTCTTATTTAGAAGCAAAAGCTCAAAAATTATTTTGTGCTGTGGTTGCACTTATAGTCATTGCAAATTCACACTAGAAATTGCAATTTACAACTTCAGCAGATTTCTTGCATAGACACTTTTAACAGTCACATAAGAACATGTTTTTTGTTTGATAGCCACACCTGAATCCCTACTTAGCCACATGGACAAAAGAAAGCATTGCTGGTTACAAGGAAGAAGGAACTTTAGAACATTGTATTTACTGATACTGAAACTGTAACTAAACTACCTTCCAGTCAACTTGCACATATTTCCTCCAGGCAGTTATGTTTTATTAAGTCTCAGCATGCAAGTGCCTCAAACTCTCCTTCCAATGAAATTATTCCATCATTTAATGTACTCTGCAGTTAGAATTTCATCCTATTTTTCCTCTTTGTAATCAGAAATTTGTTGGTTTTCTCTTGACAGATTCCTTTGCTATTAAACTGCTGTATCTATGCAATCATATTATATACAACCATTCCTAGTATTTCTGTAATTCTGCATGTTTCTCCACATCTTATTTGCAACATATCATATCTTTTTGATAACAGGTGCTCCCTAACAGTCATGCAAAGATTTCAGAAGTTTCTGCATGGACTTATAATGATTTCAGAGAATTTTATGTGGATTAGGCACTTGGAGAAACAAATCCTTCTTTTATGGAAATCAGCTCAAATCTGAGCTGTGATAGGGTCAAGCCAACACTCGTATCATTTTGTTACTCCAAAGAACAATGCCACTGAAGACAAAAATTGATTTTTGTGTCCTTTTCCTTGTCATACATTACAATCTCATATCTAATTTGTGATCCATATCATCTCTAAATCTCTTCCAACATGTCTGCCTACCAGGAACTTTCTTTCTATTGACCATCTATATATTTGTACTATCTTCCCATGAAAGTATTATACCGAATTTGTCCAAGCTATATTTTTCCTTTTTATTTTATTTTTTCCTATTTAAAATCTTTGCTTTATTATTGCTGCTCACAACCTTTCACAATGACTTCTTCATGGTATTGCTTTACAGAGTATTCAACTAAAATCACAACCAATTATTATAAAAGAAAGTATTTTAATTTATAAGCCTTTAGGAACTATTTTTTAGTCTTTTTGTGCTTTGTGATGTTCCACAATCCACTGACTTTTAACATTTTCCTCTTGAAGGAATCTGGCCTACTCGACAGGAAACTTTAATTGGAGAAGAAGAATCTGCAGAGCTAAAAAAGCTGGTTCTAATAGGAGTCAGATTTTACAATGAGAAGGTTGAAATGTTGCAGGGAGAAAGCTGCTCATTATCAGAAAAGTGTCTGAATCCCAAAGGGTATGTATTTCATAAAAAAAAAAAAAAAAAAAAAAAAAAAAAAATCAACATGTTGTTAAGGAAGAAAACTGATAATTTATTAGCTCTTAATTGCAAATTAACAGCTATTAGTAGTTTTCTATTAGAAAACCTAGTAGGAACATAAAAAATGTTTTTTATTTCCATAATGTGACCAAACTAAGAACATTTCAGATTGCAGCTATAATTATTGCAATTCAAAGAGGTTTTTAAATATTAGTTTTATGCATTACTATGCATGTATTTTATTTGACAAATATTGGCAGAGATCACTGATTTCCCTGACACTTGTTCTTTTGTATGATGTTGAGACACAATAAAGGATTTCATGAATGTCAGCATTAGATTTCTATTTGGATGCTTAAGATATCTAATTGAATGTCTGAAACCTGGATCTACTTTCATTAATTTTATCTAATTTAACATAAGTTCTTGCATAATCTAAAAAGTCATTGCAGATATATGATCTCTTGCCATATTGATTGCAGAACGAAATAATTTCTTCAGAATGTCTGTTTAAAAGATAAAATGGCATGCTAACTTTTTTCTAAGTCTTACTTTTGTTGCCTTCCAGAAGGTATTAGCATTCTAGGATATTCTGAATTAATGGTACTGCCTTGCTCATTGCAAGCAACAAGTCTTGCAGAGAGATTTCTTTTTAATGTCTTTCAAGTGATGTTTTTAATTAGATCACCTCAGTCCAAAGTCTTCATATCTCTCCATTACTCCAAAGAATCATTTTAGTTCAATTTTATGGGAAAAAAAAAAAAAAACCACGCATTTTCTCTTACCAAGAACTGTTACTGCAGCAGGAGAAAAGGGAATATGTCTTCACTACTTCTGTGTTGTCTGAACTTTTACTTCTACTTTTTGATTTGATTTATCAATTGTTATTGTTGAGAGAAATATTCTATTTGGGATTGGAACCATCATTTGCTATTGAGAGAGTCTAGTACACTGTCTTCGTCCAGTTAAGGCCTCTTGTTGCTTCAGTACTGAAACAGTACATGCTGAAAAGGTCTCAGTTTCAAGGTATGTACTTGAATATTCATGATCCAAGAGTTCAGTCAAGCAGAGAAGCTTTGAACAGAGATTTTCTTTTCTTTTTTTTTTTTTTTGTTTTTTTTTTTTTTTTTTTTTCGGTTGAGGTCATGAGCATTTAAACAGTTCTTCTTAACTCCTAGGCATTGTTTCCAGTGTATGGATATTTTGTCATTCATGCTCTGAAGTAAAATAGAAATTTAACTAGAGAGATGGACTGATTACACTAAGAAACATCAATCATCCATCGTTAACACTTATTCTCAAGGATAAGTAAATTAAATTATTTTTAGACCAGACATTAAAGGTAGATTTACACAATGTTACATATGAGGGCAACTTTATTTTAGTGTGTGCAATGCCTATCCTTTCTTTTATTTTTCTCCACCCTCAAGGCAACAAAGTCCTCTGATTCCAATGCTATAAATCCCCCAAAATTTCTGAGTGTATACGGGTTTCTGCAAAATTCTGTAAGCACAAATCGCAGAACGAAGTTTCTAAAGGAAGTAGTTGATCTCATTGGAAAAGGAGAATTTATGCTTATTGTTTGTAGTTTTACTATGTTTATGAAACCCTTGAAATGAAAATTGCTCATGACTTACCCTCAGCTAAAATTTTCCACCCTTTTTCCCTGAAGTAAACAAGAAAAAGGGAATAATTAATGCTGTTTTAAATTTCAGTGGAACTCTTTAAAACACTGAATATCATTCCTACTATTCTCTCTGGGCTCTCTCAAATCTGTTACTTCATACAGCACTGTATCCCTTCTTCACTGAGCAACAATAACAAGTATTTTTTCATTTCCTCATTGTACATTGCTAATGGTTCTTTGTTCATCCTCATTCTTATACTGTGTATAGGATGAGGATGTGTACTAGCTGCCTTCTGCAGAATGGTTGGTACAAAAGGGAACATTTCTTCTTCCTCCTTTTGTTCTTCTCCTTGTATAAGTATACATAGGATATGCAGATTCATATTCATTATTGGTTGTTTTTTAAGATGTTTTCCAATTGAAATATTGCTGTAAATATTTAGACTCTTGTTATATATAATACCCTACAGAAAATAATGTTGAATTCACCATTACTTGTGCAGAGAAAAGCACAATACTTATTCAAGGAAAGGAATTGTAGCCTCTATTTCTGTGTTTCCTTGAACAACGTGGGTTCTGGGATTTGCAGATCATCATCTATAATGGTCTTCAGCTTAGAGCACTTATCCATTAAGCAGAAGATACAACGTTTCTTCCTCTAAGACTATATCTGTATTGCACACAAAGTTGTCTATTCATGGGAATACATTCTTCTCTCCAGCAGCTGTGAAATGTAAGATACAAAAAAAAAACCAGACTTTGAGACATGGAACAGAATATACAACCCTCCAATTTGCTAGCTGTAAGTGTTGCAATACAGTTTTGCTTCAGGAACATTCCTCTCATTCCAGCCAGCCCAGAATATGGCTTGTGAATTAGGGCATTTTCTGGGACATATGTGGTCTGTGTCTGAAGTCCCCAGAGTATGAATATCACATGGATACAAGTCTCTTTCTTCATGGACAATTGCCTCTATACAGAACTGTCATTATTTTTCTTCCTCCTTTCAAAAAAATCCATTTGTAATTTATTGCACCTCTTACTGTGGAATACGTTCAACCCCTGGGTGCCTGTTAGATTAACTTCTCTAAGGACTACACCAATTTTCCTTAACTTTCTTGAGCTTAGGCTGCTGTAACTTCCAAGGTGCTCAGACCGGAACAGTAGAGTTTAGAAGAAGATTCACACATGCATGAATATTTTTTTAGTAAAAGCATGGAAGTAGCTAAATATCTTTTTACTACAATTCTTAGAATAAGGAGCTTGTAAGTTGAAGAAAGCAATCAGTGAATTCCTCCAATTAAGAGACAAAGAAAGAGGAAAAAGAACATAACTGTTTTATGCATGCTTTTCTTTCTATTTGTTTTCTCTTTTCTTTCAGCCATCCTCCCCCTTAGTTTTTCCTCTTTATCTTTGTTTTCTCTCAACAGAGAGAAAGCTGTCAAAGCCTCTACAAACTTTGTCTTTTTCTTCAAATTCGATTATTTTTCAGCCCACAAACACTACCCTGCAAAAGTCCTTGAGCCAGGGGACAGTGATGAACATTTGGACATTTCCCTTCAAGAGCATAGCTGTGTCCTCTTCATGTTTCTCGGGGAAAAAAAAAAAAAAAAAAAAAAAAAAAAAAAAGTATTTATTATTTAAAAAAGAAAAAGAAAGAAAGTGAAGACTAAATACGTTTTTCTGTGTCATATAATTAGAAAAAAAAGAGAGACAAGCTCAACATAAAGGTGATTGAAAAGGACCCAAGGTGATTAAGGCTCACTAGTGCTTGAATGTTTCCTAGTAGCTCTGACCCATAAAGGATAGTTGGTCCTTCAAGCACTGCACAGAAGGCAGATGCCTTTAATACTGTCTGAAATCTGAAAAGCAGAGTATGTGGAGTATATGCTTATGTAGTGGTTTCAGGCTGATGTACTGATTTCAGTAGCTATCTGAACTAAACAAAACAAAACAAAACAAACAAACAAAAAAAAAAAGTGTAAAGGTCAACTCTGAAAACTAAGACATTTCTTTTTTTCCAAAAGGAGTGGCTTATAATAAGGTTATGTAGGAACTTACCAAAACTAATTTTTTATAGGTATGCATAGAAATTTGGAGATGGAAGGGAAGGGAAGAGGAAGAGGCAAAGCAAAAAGGGGAAAGGGGAAAGGATAAACAAAACAAAGGAAAGAGGAAAGGAAAAAGGAAAATAAAAGATTAGTGTTGTTTCTTCACAGTATAGTAGAGGAGATAATGTAATTTCAATCCTAGTTAGAAAAGACAGCTCCTGATCCATCTATTTCTCTTAAACACACTGCCATCACCACAACCAGGACTCAAAGAGCAAAGGTTACATACAGTTATTAAACAGGCACTTGATTTTCATGGTACGCTTTATTAGCACCTCATTACTAAAAGAACCTTTTTTTTTTTTTTTCTTTTTCTTTTTTCTTTTAATTATCTTTTTAACTAAGTGAGAATTTAGGAAGACCTAAAATAGCAGGACTTATGGTGCTTAGACACATGAAGGTGAACTGTGTACTGTCTGCAGTATTTATATTCATTAGTGATTCTTTTCTTTGTATCATTTTCTATTGCTTTGTTTTGAATACTTTCCTCATTATAAAAATGTATTTTCATCTTCAATCTTTTTCAGAAAAAATATGCAATACAACAATCTGTACATAATATCCTAGAAACCCAGAATATTGTTTCCAGAATGTTTATTAATAAAGTATTTTACTTTAGGTACATCAAAAATATATCAATGCATTAAAAAAAAAAAAAAAAAAAAAGGCAGCCTGCCTTGTTTGTAGTGGTGATGGAATATATTTCCCAGATTTCAGAAAATGTGTGTTTTCAAGTCATAAGACAATCTCTGAGACAGTCCTTGAATGCCATAGCATTCTTTTACAGTGGCACTGATCCTAATCTGGGAGTTTCACCTCAAAAACATGATTATGTATGAATAAGTCTATTTGTTAGTTTAATAAAGAAAAAAAAAAAAAGAAAAGAAAAAGTATCTTTGGCTTTTGTCATCTGGTATTAGCAATGTGTCCAAATTTTCTGAATGACTAATTTATTGCCATTGCTTTTTTTGGTATGGAATTTAAATCACACAAATTTAGCCATTATGGAAAGATACACTGACTAGTCTTCACTCCTTAAAGTAAATAAATATTCTGAACCAAGAAAGGTATAAGTCTTTCTAGCATCTCTACAATGGAGACTTGCAGCACTTATAATGCATTTGCTTTTCCACAGCAGAATTGTGCTATTCCATTTGTCTTCTCTAGGTGCTCATACACAGTACTACTTTTGCATACACAGTATCAACTATGTTTTATTTCCTGTCTTAAGCTGACTGACACCACACTCCAAGGACACTAAGAAGATGTGTTCTCAGCTGCCCCAAAAGCAAACCACTGAGGGAAAAATAACTGCTAATCATCCAGTAATTATTTCTAATGTGAAAAAAGTTAAGAGGAAAAGAGATTGCATGTATTTTATGGGTAGTACAATTTGGACTTGAGGAAGGTTACCTAATACACATTTAGCATTAGTCAGAAACAAAGCTATTGTTAATTCCCTGCAGATTCTCTTACTATGGCAACCCAGTGAGATAAAGATGAAAAGAACTCACTATCTTTTGCTGTTGCTGTACAAATCTTCATGCAGTTTTCTTTTAAATGCTTTCAATTAGAGCTGCTTGACAGCTGTTTGAAAACTTGGGGCTAAAAAAAAAAAAAAAAAAAAAAAAAAAAGCACACAAAAAAAGAAAGTGAGATTGTAAAGATTACCGATGATAAAAAAACAGTCAGGATTAATCTCTACTTTCCCTCTTCTGTCATTCCTTTTTCGTTCTTGCTTTCCTTTTTAATATTTTGGTGTTTAGCATGGTGCTTACTGTAACTAAGTGTTAATTTGTTCTTTGGCATGTTACACTGAGATGAACCTGATTAATTAAAACAGGAAGCACCATCCCTGAAGCACAATGAGTGGTGCATTGGTGTTGATGCCTTGGGTTCTGTATATAATGAGTCTCTTAGCTTCAGGCAAAGGGAGACTGCATGCTCTCCCATCTCTGGTGTGGAACAGAATTAAGCATTAACTCTGTAGCAGACCCCTGCTTATCAGCAACCTTGCTATTACTACATCGACCCTGATGTGCATAAGCAATATTTTCATCCACTTCCCAAGAGATTTATCTAGCTGTTGAAGTAGAAAATGAATATTTTACAGTTCACTTGTCTGATCAATTACCTACAAGCTGCTGCAGTATTTTATAGCCAGTGGGAGAGCTGTGTAGGTGATGATAGAGAAATCTGGAGGGAATCTGTTAGCCAACTACAAAAAAGAGACTAAAATTGTGAATGAGCCATCAGTAACAGTCCTTTTGTTCACAAGGATCTATCAAGAAATTACAGTGTAACCAATTAAAGTACATAAATTATAATCAGTAGAATGTGAATTCCAGAGGTGAAGAAATTTGATTGCTTGATTGGAGGGTAATGAAGTGCAGAGATGATTCAAAGCCAAACCCTTCTCAGTGAAACATCTCCCTCAGTGCTTTATTTGCCATTTTTGTCTTTTAGATAATTGGAAGAAACTCTTTCCTAGAGACACTTTGGAAATTAAATGAAATCAAAGTTAAACTGCATACACTTTGGAGTCAGGACATTACTGATCATAACACAGAAAGTTTCAACAGCCTAAGTTCCCAGAGGTTTATTTTAATAGGAAAAAATTATGTTGGCAATTCATTTTAAGAACTTTATACATGATAATTTGAATAAGTGTCATGGTTTGGACTGAAATATTTTCTTTGTAGAGGCTTATATGATGCTGAGTTTTGGATTTTTGATGAAAATAATGATGACAATACACCAATGTTTTATATGTTGCTGAGCAGTGCTGCACAAAGCCAAGGATGCTTTAGCTTCTTATGCTGCTCTGCCGTGAGGGCCTTGGACATGCACATGGACTAGAAGGGGACAGAACCAGGACAACTGAGCCAGACTGACCAAAGGGATGTCTCATATCGTATGGCATCGTGCTGAACTGTAAAAACTGGGGCAAAGAAAGAGTAAGGGAGGGATGTTTGAAATAACGGCATTTGTCTTCCCAAGGAAGCATGATGCAAGATGAGCCTTGCTTTCCTGAGAGTGGCTGAACATCTGTCTGCTGATGGGAAGCAGAAAACAAATTCTTGTTTTGCTTTGCTTGTGCATGCAGCTTTTGTTTTACTTTACTTTAAACCACAACAAATAATTTAGTGAAATCTCTCTTAACTGTTTGCATATGAATGATATTTTCTCTCTGAACTACTGAATGAAATTTTATTCTTTTAATTACAGAATGAACTGTGGCAAGTTCAAACTCTTTGAATATGGTAAAAATATAAAAAAGCAACCTAGAGGATTCACAAGATACTTTGTGTTTGTCTGTTTAAAATTCCTTCAGTTTCTCCCAAGAGCTTTAAATGTATCTTCATTCTTTAATTTACATACAACCCTCTGAGAAAGATAAGTTTGTATTTGTAACAAGAAAATCAAATCTGATTTGACTGGTGATAACAACAAATATCACTTAGATTAAAATGAATTTTAGGCCTCAAAATCTAAAGCAAAAATAAATATGGCTTTGGTTAAAATTTGTTTACAGCATTGAATGTTTTTTATTTAGTCTACAATATCATCAAGAAGTAAACACTATAAATATATGTAAATGCTGCCTGACTGTGGAGTATTGGCTTCTTATTATACATTTCATATGTTGCAGGTACTTTCATATTATTGTATAGTGCTTTTGAGTTGTAGGAAAACATCTTCCCCATTGCAATCTTTTCATATATGTTTTTATTCTGCTTTTATCAGTGATTTCTAAGCACAGGAAAATGAACTATGGAATGAATTTGATTTTTCTATAGTTTCCTATTTTAAGTAGTCTTTGAATTAAAATTATTCAAAATACAGAAAAAAAAAAAACCAACCCTGCTTTAACTATAAATAAGAATTTGGGGCACGAACAGCTGCGTTTATCATTAGTATTTGTTACTCTCTAAAAAGTAAATATTATTTCCATAACACACACTTTTTCTAAAGGGAAATACAAAGTCACCTTCTGTATTATTATATGGTTATTACTAAACATGTCTTTTGTCCATTTTGCTGAGTCTCTGAAGACACATTCTTCAGAGATGACTGTTTCTGTGCTGATCCAACCGTATACCACTCCTTCACAATGCGTGACTTCATTCAAAGTGCTACTTTATATATTCATAGAACCATAGAGTGGCCTGGGTTGAAAAGGACCACAGTGATCATCCAGTTTCAACTCCTGCCATGGGCAGGATTGTCAGTCACTAGACCAGGCTCCTCAAAACCACATCCAGCCTGGTCTTGAATGCCTCCAGGGATGGGGCATCCACAACCTCCTTGGGCAACCTGTTCCAGTGTGTCACCACCCTCTGTGTGAAAAACGTCCTCCTAATATCTAACCTGAATCTCCCCCGTCTTAGTTTAAAACCATTCCCTCTTGTCCTATCACTATCAACTCTTGTAAACAGACATTCCCCCTCCTGTTTATACGCTCCCTTTAAGTACTAGAAGGCCACAATGAGGTCTCCCCAGAGCTTTCTCCTCTCCAAGCAAAACAAGCCCAGTTCCCTCAACCTTTCTTCATAGGAGAGGTGCTCCATCCCTCTGATCATCTTAGCGGTGATGATGTCAAACACCAAGGATGCACTCAGTTCCATCGTCTATGTTGCTGATAAAGATGTTGAAGAACACCAGTCCCAAGACTGACCCTTGGGGAACATCACTTGTGATTGTCTTCATCCAGATATAGAACTGTTGATTACTACCTTTAGCTGTGACCAGCCAACCAGTTCTTAATCCATTGAATGGAACAGCTAGACCTGCTGTTCACAAACAGAGAAGGTCTGGTGGGAGACGTGGAAGTCTGGGGCTGTCTTGGACAGAGTGACAATGAAATGGTAGAGTTCTTGATTCTTGGTAGAGCCAGGAGGGGGAGAACCAGAACTGCTACCTTGGACTGCCAGAGGGCAGACTTTGAATTGTTCAGAAAACTCTTGGGGGGAGTCCCCTAGAATTCAGTCTTAGAGAGTAAAAGGGTCCAAGATGGCTGGTCACACTTCAAGAAGGAAGTTTTAAAGGCACAGGAGCAGGCTGTCCGCCTGAGCCACAGAATGGAGCGGCAGAGAAGAAGACCAGTGTGGATGAATAGGGGGCTATTCTTGAGGCTCCAGGAGAAAAAGAGAATCTACCTTCTTTAGAAGAAGGGACGGGCAACTCAGAAAGAATACAAAGAAATTGTTAAGATGTGCAGAGAGAAAATCAGAAAGGCAAAAGCCCATCTTGAACTCAACCTGGCCACTGGGGTAAAAAGGAACAAGAAACTCTTTTACCAATGTATCAACAGTAAGGGAAGGACTAAGGAGAATCTCCATTCTTTACTGGATGAGGCTGGGAATGTGATCACTGAGGATAAGGAAAAGGCAGATGTTCTGAATGCCTTCTTTATGTCTGTCTTTAAAGGTCTGACCAGTTATTCTCAGGGTATTCCACTCTCTGACCTGATAGTCTCGGCTGGGGAGCAGACTAAACCTCCGACAATTCCAGAGGAAACAGTCAGAGACCTAGTACTCCAACTAGACTGTCCATGGGGCCACCTGAGAGTGCTGAGAGAACTGGCGGAGGTGATAGCCGAGCCGCTTTCCATTATCTATATCAGCACTCTTTGTTAACTGGTGAAGTCCCAGAAGACTGGAGGCTTGCCAATGTGACTCCCATCTACAAGAAAGGTTGTAAGGAGGATCCAGACAACTACAGGCCCGTTAGCCTGACCTCAGTGCAAGGGAAAGATATGGAGCAGATTGTCTTGAGGAAGATCACATGGCATGTGCAGGACAACTGGGGGATCAGGCCTAGTCAGCAGAGTTCACGAAGGGCAGGTCCTGCTTGACCAACCTGGTCTCCTTCTATGATCTAGTGACTCGTCTTGTGGACGAGAGAAAGGCTATTGACGTAGTCTACCTAGACTTCAGCAAAGATTTTGACTTGTCTCCCATGGTATCCTTCAGGAGAAGCTGGCAGACCATGGCTTGGATAGGTACACTCTTGGCTGGGTAAGAAACTGGCTGGAGGGCCAGGCCCAGAGAGTGATAATGAATGGAGCTAAATCCAGCTGGCAGCTGTTCACAAATGGTGTTCCCCAGAGGTTGGAGCTGGGGCCTGTCCTCTTCAATATCTTTACTGATGACCTGGATGAGGGCATTGAGTGCACCCTCAGTAAGTTTGCAGATGACATCAAGTTGGATGGAAGTGTAGATCTGCCTGGGGGTAGCAAGGCCCTACAGAGGGATATGGACAGGCTGGAAAGCTGGGCTGAAGCCAATGGGATGAGGTTCAACTTGACCAAATGCTGGGTCCTGCATTTTGGCCACAACAACCCCAGGCAATGCTACAGGCATGGGGCAGAGTGGCTGGAAGACTGTTGTAGAGGAAATGAACCTGGGGGTATTGATTGATACTTTGAACATGAGCTGAACATGAGCCAGCAGTGTGCCCAGGTAGCCAAGAAGGCCAATGGCATCCTGGCTTGCATCAGAAACGGTGTTGCCAGCAAGAACAGGGAAGTGATTGTCCCCCTGTACTCAGCACTGGTGAGGCCACACCTCGAGTACTGTGTCCAGTTTTGGGCCCCTCTCTGCAAGAAAGACATTGAGGATGTGGAGTGGGTTCAAAGAAGGGTGACAAAGCTGGTGAGGGGTCTGGAGCACAGGCCTTATGAGGAGCAGCTGAAGGAGCTGGGATTGTTCAGTCTGGAGAAGAGGAGGCTCAGGGAGACCTTACTGCTCTCTATAACTACCTGAAGGGAGGTTGTAGTGAGCTGGGGGTTAGCCTCTTCTCTTGTGTATCTAGTGACAGCACTAGAGGGAATGACTTCAAGCTGCACAAGGGGAGATTTAGGCTAGATGTTAGGAAATACTACTTTTCTGAAAGAGTAAGAGGCACTGGAATGGGCTGCCCAGGGAGGTGGTGGAGTCACCGACCCTGGAGGTGTTCAAGGAATGTTTTGAGTTGAGGGACATGGTCTAGTGAGTACTATTGGTGATAGGTGGATGGTTGGACTGGTTGATCTTGAAAGTCTGTTCCATTGATGATTCTGTGATTCTGTGAATAGTCCATCTTTCAAATCTATACCTCTCCAATTTAGAGAGAAGGGTGTGGTGAGGAACCATGTCAAAGGCTTTGCAGAAGTCCAGGTAGACGACATTCATTGCCCTTTCCCTGTCCAGCAAAGGCATTACTCCATGATAGGTCAACTCCTATGTTTTTTGGCTCTCTATTGGGAAAGAGTGAAACATACACAAATGAACTTTCCTACAGAATTCAGCCTAATTCCCCTTCAGCTGTGATTATAGAATCATAGAATTACTCAGGTTGGAAGGGACCTCAAGGATCATCAAGTCCAACTGCAGCCTAACCATAGTACCCTAAGTAAATAAGATTTTTGGCTATCAGTATTCCACATCATAACAACATGTAATGCACTGGGGGTTTGACTGTGGATGCTCAAGTTCTGGGTGCCTGTCGAGAGAAGAAGAAGAAATACATTCCCCAAGGGGCTTTGTGGTCAGTGAGAAGATGTAATTCCCGGCAAGGTCACCTGATGTTCTCTTCTTCTCCTACTCTTCTTCGCCTGCGCTTCTCCATCTGCTCTTCTCTGTCTGCTTTTCTTCATCAGCTCAACTGGACTGCACTTCTCACCTCAGCATTGTGGTGAGGCCTATCCACCTTTTGCACACACTCCCTCTCTCTCATTATATTTTCCTGATACTATATTTAGTAAATTAGTTTGTTTCACCTCAGATCGTTGCTGCTGTTTTCAATTATTTTGGGTCCCCTGTTTCCCTTTTCCAGAGGCACGGATCTGTGTATCCCTCTAGTCCCGCTAGTCACAGAACTGGGCTGAACCAGCCCGTAAACCGTTGACAATAATATGCCTTTTCCTACTGACAAATTCATATCCTAACACATAATGAAGGAAAATCTGCTTACCTGCTTTGCCAGAATAAAAATTTGCCACACCTGTATCCATAAATGATTAAATAATAACCTGTTTAAGGTTAAATAAAATTAGATTAAATAAATACCTGTTCTGGAATAATTAATTTAATTAATTAAATAATTAAATAATTAAGTGGGCAACTGTACAGAGATCATGAACATATACAAGCACAGCTGAAGTGAATAGACAACAATATTGAGTGATTAATAGGATAAGCAAAAAAATCATCCTGGGAACTTATTTTTTTCTAACTTCTGATAATTTTTTTATTTTACCTATAGCACAACAAAAGAAAATTACTTAAAGTTATATAAAAAAAAAAAAAGAAGAAGACAACAAGTAAATATTTTTCAGTATGATTTTGTTGAACAAATATATGTTGAGCTTTTGAAATACCAACAGATACATTTGTATCTTATCGGAGGGCATATTGTACTTTGGAAACAAATCCCATAAATGTGTCTATTGTTTGGGATTTGTTTAAATAGTGTTTTTGTTGAGCACAAGTTATACTTGATGGAACTTTAATTGGAGGCTTTAGTCTCCAATTTCTACAAAATGCACACCAAACACTGCCCAAACCACAGGAGATGGAAATGAGTAAAAAACAGTTTGCGATCTGAACAGCTCCAAACTAGAAGCATGATACAGGAAATCAGGAAAATTTAGTCCAGATTCACATTTTTTTTTTTTTTCCCAAAACTGCATGCAAAGTAAAGATCTGTGCAATCAGATTTGCTGCTAGCATTTGGCTACTGTAGTGCAATTTTTGGAATTATTTGATAAACATTTGACCCCATACATTCATATGTTTTCATTATCACTATCATTTTTACTAGAACAACTTAAAATGTTCTTTCAATCAACATTGCTGAAAGCTTCAAAATACAATATTGTACAGTACACCACAGGAAATTTATTTGTGTAGACTCTCAGTTCAATTTCTGTCATGCTCTCATCAAGGCTGTGTCTGCATTTATTATCAGAGAATTATATGTGCTGCCTCCAAGTTTAAGGGCTCAGTCTAGCTGAGATACAGGTGCTGGGTGATGTTTGAGAAGCCCTGATGTATTTCTTGATTTTCAGATCCCATTCAGGTCAGTCACATGTCAAATCTGATTGTACCTATCTGCTAAACTCATACAGCTGTTTCAGATACCTTGGAGCATCTCAGAAGGCTGTAGATAGCAACCTCATTAGGCAACTTATTTAATACTATAAGATAGGTAATCTGGGTTCAGGGTGTATAAATGCTGTGAGCCATATGACATACAGCACCAACCTAGTTCTTATCAGCCTTTTCACAGTCATTTGGAAAAAAAAAAAAAAAGGTATGGAGGTTGTAGCACTGTAGCACACTTCAGTTTGCATCAGACAGGATGTAGTCACCACAGTTTTATACCAAAACACATATTAACTGTCTTCACATAAACATAAAGACTGCATAAATACAAGACTATATATTCTGGCTAATTTAACAGAAATGACATTGCATGCTCATACCTGTTCTGGAATAGCTGCATGTGGATTTTAGTTTGCAATCTATATGTTAGTGAAAAGATTATATTCTTCAATATTCTTCATTGACTAGGTCACTGTAGGTCACTGTCCTGATATATCTGCAATATACCAATCATGATTTTTTTTTTTTTTTTTTTTTTTTTTTTTTTTTTTTGCTTCTGCATCTGAGGAGCCAAAGGCTCATATAAAAAATCTTTCACTCATATAATAGATGCAAGAAATTTTTTTTTAACTCTTTTCACTCTGAGTTCAAACATGTAGTGTACTCTTCTGCTTTTGATAATTCCTAGTGCCAAAAGTTACCCACCTAAGTGTCCCAGACATATGCAGAAATAATTTCTCAGTAACAATCATGTCTCAAGTACCAGGTGCAAATATTTAGTTTGAGTCTGAGAAGAGTATCAGTTCCCAGACAAGTACAAAACCAGTGATTTTGCCTTCATTCACCAAGAATCACATTACACAGAACAAGTAATTTAAGCACTGACTTTTTCATCCTGTCAGGTGCTGCTTGGAACATACTCAGAACATCTTCCTACAGCTCTGCAATATTTACCCCCAAAACCCTTTAATTTGGCAAAATCAGTTGCTTTCACTAAACATTAAATGTCTGTAAGCAGATTGCTATATTATTTTTGGAGGGACAATTTTCTGGATTTTGTTCATTTGTTTGTTTTTGGTTGGTTGGTTAGTTTTTTATATGTTTGTTTGTTTGTTAAATAGGTATGAATGTTTTTGTTCAATAGTTTGACCTGTTCTTTTACACAGGTTCTACCACAGTACTTGAAATTATTTGGAGAATACAAATGTTATATTATTGAGCTTCCTTAATATACTGAAAGGATAAGAGCTTTCAACAAATGCCTGCTTCTACTTATAGTCAGATTTCCAGAAATATTTTCAGATGATAAAATTTCATTCCTACAAGCATGTCTGTAAAAATTCATGTAAAATGAATTAAGAGAAATGCTGGGCATTTTTTCTCTTCTGTATGAGTTTTTGCTCTCAGTTATTTCAACACATCTTATGGCAAACACTGTGTTATTTAAAATTGTTGGGACACCCCCATTACCAGTGGACTTTGATGACTCTGTAAACTTACAGAAAAGCACTATAATTTCCATATAGTTTTAGATTTGGCCATCATCAACCTCTTTTTCTAATGTGGTAAGAATACATCAGAACTTCATAATATAACTTGATCACAACCTACCAGTTATAGTGAAGAACTTACTGGTGCTTCAGGATTTATCTTAGTACAGAGCTTAGTCAGTACCTAAGAAAAGAAGTCTGGCAAGTGGATATCTTTTTGATCTGAAGTATTCTGTCTTTGGGCTGGTACAACGTGTCACTGAAGGATAAAATAAACTAACACTCTTTCTGAAAGGAAAGAAAAATGAAGAAGTTATAGATATGGATGATTGTTTAATATTTCAAAAGCTAAGCAGCATAAAATGGCAAGTAGCATACTCCAAACAAAGCAGTATGCTTCATGATTAGGCTTTGAAGTTTCTTGCTAAAGCACAGTATGGATGTTAAGTGAACAAAGGGTGTTCAGAAAATAACCACATTAATGTAGAAAAAATCTACCAAGGTTCATTTAAAAATAGAAAAAAAAACAAAAACAAAAACAAAAACAAAACCAGCACTCCTGGTACAGCATAGTTGTGCATGCTGGGGGAGTCTCGTGGTGAATCAGCATACTTGCCCTATTGGCACAGTTTTCTATAACATCCTTTGTGCATCACTCTTGGAGACACAAATCTTGACTATATAGAACTTTGATATATAGAAGTATATCAGCTTTTAGGCAGATAGTGGTAGCTTTTAGGAATCTCACAAAGATGAACCTGCAGAGCAAGAACTCCATTATTTGCTATTACAACAAATTACATTACAATTTGCAGCAGATCAGCTGGAGAAGTAATAACTTGGGAGTGGATTGTTGGTACATTCTACAAGTCTTATGCTGTGCTCCTCATATTCACCCTCTGTTATCACAGATTGTCAACTAGATCAGTAAAGTGAAGAGAGGATTTCCTCCTCCTCTTTTTTTGCAGTGCAGTCCTTTTTACCATAGAAAATAAGTGGAGGAATCTCTAGCAGTTTGACTTACTGATACATATGCCAATCAACTACTGAGCTACAAATAAAACAACTTCTCTGAAGACTCTGATTGCAATAGTGAAAGCTGGAACATTCTTGGACATATCTTCTCACCAGGTCTAAAAACATGTAGAAAGCAAAGACAAGTGTGAAACCCTGGAGAAATAATCATGAAGGAAATTGTGCCTCTATGTAACTGCCTATACTTCAGGGTTGAGGTTAAAAACCACAACAGAGGAAGTGTCTTGAGATATATGAACCTATGACATTCATATAAATTAAACTAGAATGGAACAATAGGGGAAAAAAGAAAAAAAGAAAAAAAAAAGGAGGAAAGAAAATAACAAACAAACAAACAAACAAACAAACCCAAAACATATTCATCTCTTCTGCTAATAAAAAGACAGCAGTGCTTATTCAATTGGACTTTGGCTGACCATGCAGATCAGGGGACAACATGACCTTAATTCTGGATAAGTTATAATAAAGAGGTTAAAATAATACATTCCCCTGAGAGATTGCTCCAGAAAGCAATTTCACAAATAAATCACCTGCTCAAGTGCTACATTGTTGTTATATACAGATAGGAAATGCAGAAAGTTTGCAAACTCTTCTCCCAGTAGCAAGTGAAAAAAAAAAAAAAAAGTGATTTTCCTTCTGTTGTGTGTTTAGTCTCACAGATGCTTTCATACAACTGTTCAGTTCATTCAGAGTAAAAATTTGGCAAGCACAAGTTTTACATGGGAAATTCCACTTAAGAGATTTATTTAATAATAATAATAATAATAATAATAATAATAATAATAATAATAATAATATCCAGTCTCTTTTTCTCAAGATAATTACAGAAGAGACTTAGTACATCCACTGCAGAAGATGCATCTATTGGCTCTAGTTCCTTCTATAAAGAAAAAGTCAAGTAGGGAGTGGTATTAAAAATAATTTACCACAAGGTATGTTACCACTAGTAACCCAGCCATTCAACCCAGTTTCCAGGGCTAGTCATTCCATCATTTTCCCAGGGACTGAGATGAGTCTGACTAGGCAGTAAATTCCTGGGTCTTCCTTCTTGCTCTTTTTGAAGGTGGGGTTGACATTTGCTTTCCTCCAGTCCATAAGCACCTATCCCAGTTGTCATAATTATTGACATTGTTTGTTATTATTGACAGTGGCCACAAAACTAACTCAGTCAACTTCTTCAACACTTACGTATTGCCTTTGATCGTACTTTTCAATGAAGGAGACGACAACCACCTTACTCCCACTTTCATGGAATGCCTCTCTCACTCTAACATAAGTTTATTTCACGTGTTCAGATCAAGATATCTTCATTTGGTATACAACACTAAGTAGAATGTCAGCTCACATCACAATAATAGTTTATGGATTCTGCCAAGTATCCTTCTTTCAAACTCCTGAAAATCATAAAAATCATACAGTATCCTTAGTTAACTACACATAGTGAGTTTAACTGGAGCTATAAATGTACTGAAACTGCATAAACTAATTCATTCTGACTTAGTAAATAACTCTATGAAGAGCTAGAGATTCTTTATCAATATTTGCTGGTGAGTTTGAGGAAAGATGATATTTACTCAGTAAGAGTAGAGACTTTATACTGTATACCTATTGAAAGTACTTGTAACAGTACAGTGTTGTTTGCCCTTACAATAATTTCAATATAATGTTGACCAAAGCAAATGAGAAAAGGAAGTAGAGAAGACAGTCATACAGCCATAATTCCAGTGTATTACACTCAGAGTATGAGAGTGAAAACAGAGTGATATTTCTGTTGCACTCTTGTTTAACTTCTTATTCTATTCTCTGTTTGTACTGCTTCATTTCAAATGTGTGGTACACACATATATCATTTTAAATTTTGCATCTAGTTTATAAGTGTTTTTCAAATATCCATATATTAAAACCTGCTTCATTTTATATTAGAATAAAAATAGAGATTTTATCATAGTTATTCTTCATTTCTTTAACAAAGCTTATGGAAAAAAAATAATAACTTTAGTGATACTATAGGAGCAATAAGGAAGATAGCTTTACTTATTAAAATTTCTTCTGCCACCATATCTTTAAAAGTAGAATTTATGGGACAGAGGGGTGCTATCATTTCACATTGTCAAGGATATTAAACCACAGAGAAATAAAGATCCTGACCTAGGAATTATTCACATCGATTAAGCACTGTAAAACCTAAAAATTCAAAATAAACATTTAAAGACGACATGTGAAATCCTGAGTTTCTTAAACAGTCTACAGAGAGAACTTGGAATTCCTAAAGGAAAATTCTGAGTGCCCTCTAGAGATGCCCTGCTCTCTGTCTTCAGTGTGCTACCAGTTAATATTTTTGGGCATGTGAACAACACATTTTCATACCAGCAACCACTTGCTGAGTGACAAATCCTGTTCTGAAAGGTGATGTTGAGGAGAAAAGGATGAAGCAGAGCACCTCTTGTACAGTAGTCTCATGGTTCTGTTATTCAGTCAAAATCAGAGAGTCCTGTGCTAACTTCCTCTCCTTTACGATATTTCAAACATGCTGCTCTTCCTCCCAGAAGTCAGCCTTCATCATACACCATATCAGTCATTCTGGAGTTTAAAGGGATATTCCCATCTCCATCTGTTCAAACAACTGATTTTCACAGAAAATTAAATATTGACTTTCAGCCAAGAGATTAGGTCTCCCATTTGAAAGGCAGGGATGACAAACAACTCACCTTGTTTCCAGTGAAGTCTCGGAGCAGTAGACCATGTTCTTAACAGAGGGTAAGCAACATTTTTTGTTGTTGTTGATACAAAAGCATCTAGAAAAGACAAAAGCCATCTTTCCCTTCCTACTCTTTGCTGAAAAAGATACTTTTTCGTAAAAATTAGATATGTGGGTAGGCATTCCTTAAGCAAATAACGACATAAACAGAATGTCCCCTTTTTGACTGTGCTACGAAGCCCATACTGCATAAAAGGGGAAAGGGTGGAGGGGGCAATCTTTTGACAGAAAGAAGAAACTTTTGATAGAAATGATCAAGGAAAATGTGAGAGTACACATCCCAAGCATAGATCAAGGCCATGTTCCAGGTAAACTGGGCACTTTTTTCTTGATATTTGAAATCAATTTTTTCTCTTCTTCAATCAGTCCCTGTGTAGTCAGGGCTCTCATTTTGGAGTTGTTAATTTGCTAATAGCAGAAGAATGGAGTAGAGGATGTTCATTCTACTCTGAGCTGCAAATTTTAAATTGAATACTGCCTTTGGGGAAAAAAAATAAATCCAAAAGTCAGAGTACTTATATTCTATTGGGAATCCAACTGAGTGATATGCTTGCACTAATTGTGGAGTAAGAAACTGAGCTAAGGATTCTGTTTTCCAAAACTATTTATTTAGCCACAATATTGTTTTTTTTTTATTTTGTTTTGTTTTGTTTTTTGTTCTCCTTCCTTGTCAAAATTGATTTTGAGAATTTGAAGAGAAAGAAAACTAAGCTCCTTTTAGGTGGAATATACTTACATCATTTGTTTTGAACATCAAGCCTGTCTGTTCTGGTATTTAATAATTTCTTATATGTAACCTCCTATGAAAAATTTTATTCACTCGTACTTGATACAGACCTATGCAGAAAGTACCATTACAAAATGCACCTTTTATCTTATCCACAGTGAAATCATATTATTACAGATACTTACATTGAAATTGTTTTGTGGAAAGAATAAGGTTATGATCATTCACTGAATCCTTTTCAGACTGTACTTCCTGTGATCATTCACTGAATGCTTTTCAAACTGTACTTCCACCTGCTCCAAATTAGCTCTACTGATGGATATTTTTTTGCACTGATGGTTTTTCCTAGCTACCTCTAGCTATAGTTAGTCAATGAAAATGTTTTTTCTCTGTGCCTGGAAAATGTTTTATACTCCAGCCATAGTTATTTTTCCTTGTTAGCAAAAACCCTTTGACTGATAAAATCACAGTAAACTAATGATCAGAAACCCATTCAGGAGCACCCATGACCATTATTCCTCTTAAAAAATAAACAAACAAATATTAAAAAAAAAAAAAAAGCAAACAAAACCTACCCAAATGAGTGAGGCACAACAGCCAAATTATTCAGATTTTTTGCAGCATATTTAGAAGTTGGAAATAACTAGCAAGTATGAAAAATGTATGATCATGGACTTTAAAGATTGCCCTGTTGTCATGAATTGAAAGCAATAATTTTAAAATTGTAAAAACAAAGTTGTTCAAATTATCTTTTTGCTTTTGATTTTGATTTTTGATATTGCATTGTAATGTAGAAGTTATATAGAAAAATCTAGTCTTTGTCAATACTAAATCTTGCACTGAGCTTAAAAGGCTACAGTAAACTCACATTCTGTTTCTTTTCAGGGTGGTTGTATGAAAGAACACAGGCAAAGCAGACAAAAAAAAAAAAAAAAAAAAAAAAAAAAGGATGGAGAAGTTGCAGAGGGTCGAATGGAAGAGTCAGGAAAAAAGAATCCAATTATCCAGAGTTTATTCAGAGATATCTATATTCATTTTTTCCTGATGTTCATTCTTTAAATTAATTTACTACAAATTTAATTATATTCATATTATTCCTTTAATAATTTATATTTAAAAATGCAAGTAATTTCTTTTATTTCAGAATAAATGTTCAGAATAAGGCTCAAAGATTCAGTATTTTGACTGTTTCTGTTCAGAACTGCATTTTTACATGGAAACCAAAAAGCAAGGAAAACAGAATCCCAGACTCTCAAGATTCTTCAGTATCTATTATGTAAATATTTTATGGGAGCAATATACTGATTTACTATAATAGTTTATAGTACAGCTTATAAAAGATATTACGAGTCAGATTGTGAACTCATCTAAGCAGAGGGGCAAAATCAGTGTTAAAAGATGGCTACATCTGCCTGGAGACCAATGTCTGCTCACATCACTGAGTAGGAACTTATACAAATAAGAAGTGAAATGAAAAATCAAGAGCTCAGAGAAGATAGTGCTGGATTTTCATCCTGAAATTGTGAACTGACAATTGATTTTACAGTTAGTGGAAAATATAGATAATCTTGCGTGACTTGCTTACAGCACTGTAGAGAAACAATTCCCGTCCCAGCAGACGTACACCAGCAGTTACTCAGAAGCATAGTGCAGTGCTATACAAAGCTATATTACTTCTGTTTCTCAATCCAGTGTGGTAAGAGTTAGTTTAGCTAACCCCCTGCTTTGTTCAAGCCCAAGTTTTCTGATAGACTGTTCTTGGAAGCTAAGGTAAAATTTAGGGACCTGGCATATGTCAGTGCAGGCATTTCAAGAATCGTCAAATATTCTTTGAGTAAATAAGTTTGTATCTCCACAGCCTCTTTTCACTTTGAGACTCACAGATAAATATGTCTTTTAAAAGCTGAGCTGAAGAAGAGACAAGAAATGCAGGGAGACTTGAACAAAGTGCCTAGAGTAATTTATTTTTAACTAGGATCAACAGTATGTGCTTTCCTCACATTAACAGGCCAGTATCTACCATTACAGGAATCAATCCAAACAGCCTTGCAACAGGGTTGCAGAGGCATTTGTCCATATAGAGACAGTAAGAGATGGCGTCCAAGTGCCAACTCCAGACAGACAGCTTTTTCTCTAAGTTCCATCTCTGGGCTTAAACTTCTCAGGCATTTGAATCCTTTCAGTTTAAAGAGTTTCACATTTTGTTGTCATATTGATTAGTTATTGTTGTTTATACCAGTAAGGTCAAAACAGACCAAATCATAGAACATAGATTAGGCTGAGCCATACACTTAATATAGAAATTTAAGACCAGATGACTGGCTTGGTAAAACAGAAGGAGAAATCTGGAAAAGACTCACCTTTTAGCTGTTTTTTACATGCTGGCTTGTTAAGTGCTTTAGTTGTATGAATGTTTGAAAAGATGAGGGAGATAGCCTATTTGCTTATCTGTTTCAGAGAGTAAGACTGCTATGTCGAAAGGACAAATGTAGCAAAGTAAAGAAGTGCAGAGATTTCATTGGGAGTGATGTAGGGTAGGGTAAGTGAAGAAACAGTAAAAAAGAAAAAGCTTTGAAGAGTACTGATAGAGAACAACAAATACACAAAACCAATTAAATCTATCCTGATTAACATCAAAGAAATGACAGTGTCACTTGTGTTTATACGAAGAGAAGCTAACATGGATGATCAAGAAGTGCACTCACATAGCCTGTGCCAGTGTAGTTCACCTGCAGCATCAGAATCTGGCAAAGAAATTTCAGTCTGTGAAGGCAAGGTTTGTTTGTAAAACTATATACCTCTTGTTGTGTTTCCCCCCTCAGCTTCATTCAAATATTCAAACATTGTGTAAAAAAACCTGTTGCAGAAAACTGCATTATTATGTACCATGGGACTCTAGAAATCCATGTACCAATCTACTAAAAATGTTAAACTCAGCTTTTAGAAGAACGCTCAGTACTTCCTACCCCATGCCAGCTTTGCAAAAACAGCTATGTAGTTGTTGGTTTTTTTTCTTCATAATATGCTAGTTCTTTTCTTGACAATCACATAAATGCATTTAATTCTGTATACTATGGGAAAATAACAAGTTTTAGAAAGAAAAAGATTCTGGCCTTCTGGTCTGGTTTCCAAGAGCAAAGCACAGACTTCTCTGACAATAAATATGGCTTACTGGTAAACTCATTATTATACATGGCATTTTTTACGCTGAATTTGATAAGTTGCCACAGGGTTGCAAAGAACTGATGAAAAAATTTATCTGTAGCAAGACATCTCTATGGTGAAGAAGGTATATATTAAATGGTCAGATAAAGTTTGGTAGCTAACAGCATAAAAAGACACATTCCCATCTATTGACTTTACTCAGTAAGGACAAATGAACTTATCTCTGACAGAGAATGAGGACATAGTTACAATCCAATTATAAGTAAGTTAAGCAAATACTTTTGAAGTGGTTACAGAAGGAGTAGAAGATACTTATGAGCAATCAAATGTTACATTGATGTAAATAGATTTGTGCCTTCTCGCACTTGCTCTGTGCTTAATTATTTTGCCGCTTATGTAACTAGCTGCAAACGTATGTTGCTCCAAATGTTATGCCTCTTGTTTATTTCCATGGATTCCACAACAGCTACAAAGAGTACAATAATACTATTTTACAGAACACATTCTCAGCTACAAAACACTATTTTTCAACTTAATCACATTACTATGTACTTTTGCCAGCGACGAACAATGCTTGTGAAAATCTGCATAGCTATTTGGAATGTGGCTAGTCTATCATGCCACTGTCACCACCCCTGAGACACAACATGCGCTGCCTCACATCTGCTGTTTGGTCTCCAGAAATGCCCAGTAAGAATCAATAATGTCAACAGGTGACATTTTTTCCTCATGCAGGAATTCTATGACATACCTTTACATCATCCACACCATATCAGATGCTGTTCTGTCAGACTCCCCTTCTTCTGCTGTCTGTCACACTGCAACAAAATGTAATGGAATATTGGTGGGAAGGTTCAGCATCTACTGCCATACCACCAACATCCCCCTCTGATGTTGTGGCCAATATAATAAACTCAGAGACATTACTTTTGGGGCAACCCTTGTATATATCCAATCATCTAGCACTTCTGTAGAGAATTCATAGTGAAATCTCTTGGGTTTTTGATCTCAAATGTATTTTTCAGTTATGAGAACAATTCCTAAGCTGATCTTGGGTTTCGGATTCCTGATGAACAATACCAAGGAAAAGAACAGGGGAAGAATTAGAACTTCATTTTCCAGGTGTGGCAGCAATGTAGTATTCATCAGTTTTCTCACAGACAGGACGTACACTGTGTCATATATTAATTTTGCTTTACTTAGATACACATTTAGAGCAAGACTATCTGATCATGATTCAAATGTGAATTTGAAGTTTTTTAATGGCACTTGATTTAAAAAGCTAAAACCAGAATAAGTAGGTCTTTATCACATTTCATTTAAATATTCTTAGAAACACAGATTTACTGCTAACAAGTTATGATTAATTGCAAATTCAAATGTATGATATTTGATTAAAAGAAAATTATCTTTTGGAGTTTAGATAGGAAAAAATATTACTGCAAATATGGAGATAGATCTGTGAGTTTTTATGTGCTTTAGGTTTCTAGTATCTTATAACTACAAGCCTTTTATATACAGTGATTAAAGGAAGCAAACATGACTTTTCATGGCTCTGAAGTGTCTGACATCGTCTCTGATCAACTAGCTGTCATCTCCTGCAGATTGCTGTGCCACTGGAGAACTGCAGGATCTGGCAGCAAGAAGAGCCCTCCAAAATTCTGAAGTTGTTTCCCTGAAGTTGAATAGACAGACATTTCTGTTTAGAAATTTAGACATTATGTTCCACAATCATTAATTATAATACCCTTCAGACAGCCTAGAGAACAGATACTGACCTGTTCATCATCTAGCAATTACCTTCCTCCACTTGTAAACTAAGAATCAGGTTGTCAGCTGAATGTCAAAAGATTATCTTCAGTCTTTTTCATCTTTTAATCTTATTCTGAATGATATATATTGCCTCACTAAATACTAATTCAGATCTCTTCTAGAGGCTATTAATCTGTCTCCATGTTTGCTCTACTCAGTCTGTATCCTGGTGTATAACTTCTTTCTCAGAAAAGTCAAATAGATCATAGAATTGCATTTAAACAGATATTCCATTGCTGTTCAGGAATGTCTGGATTTGTGATATTACACTAAAATACACAAAAATATATACATAGCAGATTTCTGTAGTTACTAATCTCTAGAAAACCATACTCAAGACAAATGTTTAGCCCTTGTTAAAATAATTAGAGAATATGACACACCACTTAGGAATGCTTTCCTGACGCTCATGTGTCAGTATTGGATGATCTTTTGCATCGGAGAGAACAAATCAGACACTGAGTGACATGATTTCCTATTGATTTCTTATTTTTGTGCCCAAGTCTTTTAATCCACCCTGAGCAATATAAGCCAGGAGAAGGATGCTGGTGAACAGGTCAGAAAGTATGTGACCTCTTTCAAAGGTGATTGATTTCCTATTAGTATATGATTTTCACATTGTTAGGCAGTTCCTTACTTATGAATTGTGTTGGGACTGACAAGTTCTGCAGCTGCTGGAGTGGCATGTTGAATCTCATTTGGGACATGGCTTGTTCTTTTCTGCTGTGTTATATAATAGTTTTATGAGGTGTATTTTGGGATTTTAGTAACTTCTGTATTTGTAAGCACTATGAAACTAGCCCTTAGTTTTAAATTATGCGTCTGTTAATGTCACATACTATGTTTTCTGCAATAAGAATTAGCAAAGCCAAAAAGCTATGCTTCCTTTATCTCTTGCTCATAAAATATTCAGATTCAATTAAAAGACAGTATTGATCAAGGTGGAAAGGAGAATCTAAGCATTATTATAGCTCAAAGGTAATGATAATTGTCACCTATTAAACTACATAGTATAATGTGATGATATTTCTCTTAAAACAAAACACACATACACACAAAAACAAAAACTAAAAAAAAAAAACAACTAAAACTAAAAAAAAAACAAAAACAAAAAACAAACAACAACAACAAAAAAAAACGGTGTTCCTCCTGTAATCTTTCTGAGATTTAGGCTTTCTTCTGTTTTATTTTTCTGTTTGTTTGTTTGTTTGTTTTCACCAAAACACAGAATGCCACAAGTCTAAAAAGCTCACACCAGTATGTCAGGTGAAGATTTATAGAATTACGGTGATTAAAATGGAAAAGTGTTTTACAATAAACTCAAACATCTGCCAAGTGTCAATATTTACTTATAGGTAGCTTTTGAAATCTTGTAGAAAAATAGATTATTCTTCTTCTCCTGCCGTCTTTTTCACTGAAATCAATATTACAAAAATAAAAAGGAGAGAAATTATGTTTGGCTGTTCTCTTTCAAGACATTGTTGTACTGATTCTAAACAGTGATAAAGGAAAATGATGACTTTTACTATTTATTTCATTATTGATCTATCTAAACTCCATCTGTTCATTCTATGGTCAGCTTTCAGCTGTTAATAAGAAACTGACCCCATGCCTACATTTGATGGCTGTGTGTATACAGCTGTGCTTGTTTAAACCATGCTGGCATGCACTGCATATCTGTTGAAATGAGATTTTTCTTTTGAGTTATCTATGTTTTTTTTATTTTTCCCCCATTCTATTATCTATGTTTTCCTTGGATGCAACTATTTATTTTGATACAAGTGTAGAATCTTCCTTCAACACAAGCTACAAGAACTACATTATTTTGTATTATAAGACAAAAGAAAGATCAGTTGTGAATCTAAATATTAATTTTGTCTTCTTTTCTTTTGAAAATATATCAGTTTAAAATAAAAAATGAATGAACAGCAATAGTAACACTGTTTGGATGAACATATGTAAATAATCTATTTTTTTAAAATAAGGTATTTATTTTTCAGCTTTTTTGGAAGAAAAGGATTATGTTATTGAGTATCACTTTTTAAATAATTGGATAGATTGGATACCTAAGACTTATTTTATCTTAAATTCTCCAGTGACCTCTGTTCAAGGGGTACCAAATGGATATCTCCCAGATAGAGTATTAGAAAATAGTAGCAAATACAATGAAGCAGGACTGCTGTTTATCTGTCTTCTTATTAGACCTAAATAAACTATTTTATGCAGAACAATAATAATCAGCACCAGTGGCAGTGACCCACTGTCACTGTCGCCACTGCTGAAACTCACCTCCCACCACCTCACTGTGCTCACAGCCTCAGTTTGGTGTCCATAAACATTCAGAAACATTGATGAATATAAATTGATACAATTTTTTTGCTCTTATTTTTCAACTTAATCACCATCATTATCTGTACACTTTTGCCAGTGATGAACACTATGCTTGTAAAAATCTACATGGCCATTCAGAATATGGCTTGTCTATCATGTCACTGCTGCCACTCCTGAAACACTTCAACTACAGCCTCGCTGAGTTCATTTACACTGTTTGGTCTCCAATAATGTTCAGCAAGCAAGGTTTTCAGACAGTGATTTTCCATACATCCTATTTTAAAGAATTAAATATTCTGGCTTACTTGAGAATATCCTATTTATCTTAAGAGAAAACAAGCAATAGATTCCTGCTTTCCAGTGTATGACTTTGAGGAATATTAATGCAATGACAGTTAGGTAAGGTCAGAGTAGGCATCACAGAGAATCTTTAAGTTTTGAATTTGCTGAAAGGATCAAATAATTATTATAGGAAAATCTAAGCAACATTAATGCACTGAGTACTTTCACTGCAATAAAAATGGCAAGGGGAACTTTGTATTGCTAGAGGGCATACAGTATAAATCAAAGTAGTTGATATTGTATCCATGCAAGATATAAATTGAACATTATTTACAATGGTTTGTATAGCATTGTTCCCATATTTTAGCAAGGGTATTAATGTGCCTGATGAGAGACTGTATATTATATTAATATGTAGATTATGTGCTAAAGATTTATGTAATAATTAAAATTAGATCCCATGACTTCTGTAATGTATAGGGATAGGTACCTGAAATTGGAGCATTAACACTTTAATTCCCAGTACGCTACATGATGTTTTGATGCGGAATACTGAAAACCAAAAAACATAAAACCATGACACAGAAATAAAATTTACTAAGCTTCTTTAATTAAAGACTATCCTTTTAAAAGCTAATCTTACAAACCAGCTGTTAGAAGCAACCATGAAATATAAGCAATGTAAACTTGCACTTCTATTGAGTACAAGAACTCCAAGTATATTATTTACCACACCATATTAAAAGACAGATTTTAGACTCTCAGCAGCCTAAAGTGCTATGACTGTTGCTGGAGAAGGAAGACCAGCTCAATGACATTATTACATTAAAGCAGGTAGTAGGTGTGAACACAGGTTCCTAACTGACACCCAAATCTAACTCACAGTACAGATGTATGAGAAGATTCCCCATGAGTTATCTTTGAGTAAGAGACTGTTAATGTAGAGGAATATTGTAAATAACTTTACACCATTTGCACCTACTTGTTCTAGGGAATCTGAATTAGTTGAGATTTATTGTTTCTTAAAAGCAAAAGAGCAGTGTCAATCTTGCTTTCTACTTGGAAAAGGGGCCTTCGAACAGGGCATCAGAAAATAGAGTATTCACTGGTTTTCCAGGAGAAAGCATCTATATATTAGAAAAGAAAAGAAAATGAAACAAAAGCTCTTCTGTTCTCCCTTGCCAATGAAAGTCAAACTGTTTTGATGTCTTCTGTTTATTATGTTTTTGTTCTGGGAATTTGAAACTGAAATTCACATCTATATTATCTTATTTTGGGAAATAAACTGTTTTCATTCCTCTATCCATCAAGTAAAGCACACAGCAGTAGATTAATTTACATTAGGGAAGAAAACAAGGAAAGAAATAAAAAGGCAAGAGAAACTTCAATTGATATTCTCACCTAAAGAGGTGGTAGCAAGAGAATTCTGAGAATTTTCTAGCCTGAGAATTCTGTCTGGAAATACAGCTTTAAAGTTAAAGGGACTAATATAAAAAGAGTGTCATTTTACATCAACTGCACATCTATATTTATCATTTTATTCTTGTTATCTTAAGTAATCATAGGTGAGCTCTTTCCCATTATTTATCATCATATTTTTTCATGAAAATTGTGCAAATATATATAGTAGTGGAACTATCTAAATTTGTAAAATTCGTTTAGAAATACAGAAAGAAAAGATCATAGCTCATGTTTCATACCAGGAAACTACAATTATGATTTTCACTTAAATATTTAAATCTCCCCATTTCTCAATGTATTTGCTATTAACACTTTAACAAAATACAGTTTTATTGTGAACCTTATATTTTTAAATGCAAGGCCATTCTGAAGTAGGTCATGTCCTCTTTTAGTCTTGGAAACAAGGAAAACCAACTATTTCTATATCTCATTTGAACCATAACATTATCTGCCTGATATGAAAGAGAGAGATAAAATTAACATTATATTTATATAAATAACAGTTAGAAGTTTGAAATCTTTTTTCTCCTTCTTCTGAGAGCATCTACGTGCATGATTACTCAAGAGAGTCAGATACTTCCAGTGTATATGTGGTAAAATATTTGTCTGTCTTGGGTAATTATGTACATATCAAAATGTTTATTGGTAATTGGTAAATCTGACCCACCATCTACTTAAAGTGTTGGGGTTTTTGTTTGGTACATGAGGAAATTACCTTGAAAAAAAAAGATTGTTGAGTTACAGAGAATGTTCTTTCATCATCATTCATTGTAGAAACAGGACGGAGGAAAAACAGAAACATAAGAAGAGGAGATGAAAGGAGGATTGCAAAGGAAGCCAGACAGCTAAACTGAGCCCTGTGATCTCTCTGTCCTTCTCTCTAATGTGTGTCCTTCCTAACTAGCACAACATTATGTTTAGTAATAGGCATGTGGCATTTTGTGTAGCCAGAATTCAGAGAAAGGGAGATAAAGCACAGTTCTATCCATCAGGATGAATCATCTCATTAAAAAAAAAAAAACAAAAAAAAAACACCAACAGACTGTAACTTTCATCTACAACTTGAAGCAAAGCAAGAACTTTTTGGGGCATCTGTATATTTCCATGTATTCATATATATATCTGTATACCTATCTATGTGTGTATATATATAGTCTTTAGCCCTTAGCGGTGCTTCTGAAAAAGTTGCGTAGGCTAATTTCACAGTTTCTTTGTTCTTTCCTCCTCATGTTTCCATTTTATAGGGATCTGACTAGGACAGAGGAGTTTTCAGCCTCATTCATCACAAATGACAACTTCAACATCAATTTTGATGGGAACAATTGAGTCATAAAAGGGTACCTACAAATGCTCTAGATCTCTTCTGGGTGAATTTCAGGGGAAAAAAAACAAACCAAACCAAAACAAAAACAACAAACAAATAGTAAGTATTAATGTAGCATTAAATATTAATATCTTTATCAGGTAACGATGATGAAAAAGTGCCTGAAGGTTTCGGAGTCATAAGAGTGTTTGGGTTGCACAGGAACTAATGATTATTTAGTTCCAACGCTCTTGCTATGGGCAGAGACACCAAACTACTTTGCTCGAAGCCCCATCCAACTTGCCCTCTGTTCTTCCACTTGCCTGTCTCCTTTACTACTTCTGGTCCTATTGGACTGAGATGGATTTAATGTCACCTTAGTGCCCACACACAGAAGCACCTTACCCTTCCAGGATGAGAAGAAGGCCGTAGCATGCTGGTTTGTTTTCACATTTCTCCAACTACAAGCTCCATGAAGTTCCTTATTCTCAGGGCTCATTCCCACATCAGCTCTGCTTCAGCTCTTTCCTGGGTGATAGCATCATCCTCTTGAGTACATAGTGGGGTCTGAATTCAATTTCTGGGACCAAAAAGAGGAGAATTCTTTCTCACTAGTACATGTCAGTACTGCAAAGATGCTCAGAGTTCTTTGGTGAGGTGAATTCTCTCATGTTTTTTTAAATGCAAAAGAATACCTGAATGCCAGTAAAAAATCCCTGGCTCAAAGCCATGGACAGAAGTCTCTGTTTTCCTCTGTAGCCAGATACTGATGCATAAATCCAATTCTCTTTCATTCAGTCCTCCACTTAACAGTTCCTCATCTCATTTCTAAAGATCCTAGCTGTGAAAGTTTATTATATAGGCATCCAGTATCAGAACTAGTGAGCATTACATAGACTACTGGAGCACCTAGGAATTTGCTGCTGTATTACCCTTAAGCAATTGATCAACACCACCAAAAATGTTTGTTATTTCCTTGAAAAGTATTCACAAAGGAAGAAGTTTGAAAAGTGAGAACAAAATAATCTCCAGGAATCACAAACCAGTGTAAACTTCTCTGAGGCTTTTTGGCTTGTTATTCTTCTCCTTTTCTAAAGGTGTGTATATGGAATAAAACAAAGAAGACCACAAATTCCCTCAACTTGTAGCTAAAGAAGTACAATAGGTATGATTTTTTTCTTTTTTCTTTTTTTTTTAACTTTATTTTTTTTTTTTAATTCTGTTAATAGGAAACTGAGAGTCTGATTTTCCAAGATGTATTTTGTAGCAAAGTGTCTTGATGACATCTTGATTAGATGGCAGAATCAACTCTACTGGCTTTATTGAATTTAATTCAAGTTTCTCTTTTTACAGCTTAGTTAATCTTACTATCTCTTTCCCATAGACGTGGCAGTAATTTCTTCTTACTTAGTGAATAAAATTGGTGTTTTGATGAAGTGTGTATTCTTTATTCCTGCAGTCTCATCAGGACTGTCTTTATACTTACAGGAGTGGTAAATCTTCTTTCAGAACACCAGCAGTAGCATTAGGGTGTATTCATTTTAACCATAGTTAAAGCAAATCTCCCATCTTTGTGTTCTGTAGTCTAGTTTTTTACTGTTTGCCAGGAAAATGTATACTCTGTTTTCATAAAACATCAGGATAAGTTGCAAAATTAAAGTACTTGAAATAAACAGCTTGGAAAAATACTTCCAGCTACTTACTATGTAAATGTGTTATGCTGTCATATTCTGAAGCACACTTTAATATTGCTGAGCTTTGATTCACTGACAGAAAACTATGAAACATATTGTCATGGCTCCATTGATGGCAAAGAGCTGGATTTATAGTATATAGACACTACTATGATAAGAATCTAAGGAGAATTTTGATGTAAAAAAATGGAGATAGTAGAAGAAATATGGATGAGTTGAGGAAATAATTTTTTGTAGTCTATGCTTTGTTGTCTGTTCGTGTGTTTTTTATCTTGTGAGGTTCCTTGTTTATTTTAGGTTTGTTTGAATTTCAAGGAGCTGTTTTAAGGCAAATGATGTCTCAGAAAGCCATCAATAGCTGTATTCAGAAACAGGGTAGTCCAGAATCCTATAGTACTGCCCCCAGCGCTGTATCAATTCTTGGTGGGGAGCAATTGCTTGTGCATCACTTGTTATATATATTCTCATATATATACATATATAATCATAACTATTTTCCTTTTTCTCTATATTAGTAAGTAGTTTAATCTCAACTCATGAGTTTTTTTGTTTTTTTTTTTGTTTTTTTTATTATTATTTTTATTCTCCCCCCCATTCCACTGGGAAAGGGGGTGGTGCTTAGCCATCTGTTGGGTTAAACCACAACAATCCAACAAGGCTGAGAATTGCATGGGCTCCTCTCTCCCCAGGAGTACCAAAGTAAAAAAATCTTACCAGAAGAGCAGATAGGCAGGTGTGGTAATAAGAGAAATCAGTGTTTCACACATGTAGCAGTTTTACAGAGAATTTTCAAGGGAAATATTTTTGAAAGTGAACATGCTTAAGACTTATTTTCTTTGAATTTGGAATTAAATTAATGAGTAAAACTTATAAAGATACAGTTGCAGGGACTCAGGTCTCTGAACAAGTATTAACTAGGTCATGAACTCACATTTTTTCCTAATTTAAAAGATTTCTTGTATATCTCTAAATGTAGATTTCATTCCAATTCAGACCAAAAATAATCTCCAAAATATGAAAAATTCCCCCAAGATTGAAATTTTATTTTCTTGCTATGTCTATTCATAAGAATGTTTGTTTTGGGGTTTTTTGTGTGTGTTTATTTATTTATTTTTTTAAATAATTAATTCAAAACATGTAACTGAAGTAATCCCCCATAAAATATTGAAATTGGACGTTGGAAAAAAAAGCTTTTTTTTTTTTAAAAAAAAAAATCCTTGCAGATTATTTTCAGTGAATATTTAGCATTTTCTGTAAAGCTAATAAATTCCCCATACACTGTTACCATTTCATGCTTTATCTCAGAGAAAATGTAAAGGGCCAGAATTTTTATTCAGTAGAAAACACACAAGAAGATTTTCTTTCCTGACGTTTTCTTTCCTGCTGTCCAAGATAGCACCCATTTCTCCTAATCATTGGTTCAACTATCTTTCTGAAGTGTATGCAAGGTATACAAAAAAGAGTGGGTCTAGCATCTATAACTTAAACTTTAATGACATCTACTAATTTCCTCTTACTGAAATTACTAAATTAGTGGGTGTCCTTATCAAAGGAATATAAAAATGTGAGATTCTATGTTCCCCTTTACTATGTGCTTTGGATAGCAGTGCCTGTTTCTGCCTACATATTACTGATCACCATAATCTAATAAGCTCACAATAATTTAGTTGTTGAAAGTAGAAAGGTCACAGAATAATTCGTGTAGGTTACTTATTTGTAAAATGCCAGATGTAAAGCCATGTGGAACTGAATTTTTTGTTGCATGCTTTAAAAGAAACACCTGTTGATGTGATGATAAAACAAAGCAGATATTACACTGACTTTTACTTGCTATTGCTTTTCAAAATTTTGCCTCACAGCCAGGCATATCTTTTTACTGATCTGCAAACTGCTGAATGCTTCAGGTATAGTGGATATTTTTGGTGATCTGGAATGAGGGTTCACTAGATTAAAGGTTGATATGTAGGGAACAGTGTTTAATTCTATATTTGCAATTAAATGTGAACCCAAAAATTAGCATACATATTTTTAATTACAATTGTAATAAAAACTAGTGAGAAATATAGAAGTTGTCATTTACTTAATTAATTTTACTAACCATTCTCAGTTATAATTTATATTATGCATGAAGCCACAGACAAAGTAGATTATTTAAGTTTTGTTTTTCATTATTCTAACCTATGCCTTCTGGGCCTATGCTTTAGAATAAGATGACAAAATATAATGTTGATCATATTTTCTAGTAGTGAATATCATTGAAATTAATAAGAAAATAGAGTGAATACTCTTTATGCTCAAAATATTCTGGAGAAATTTAGATTATCCGGGATTCAAGACAATATTATTTAAATAATATATCTTAAGCAGTGAAACAGTGTGTAAATTTAAAGTGATAACAAAAATATGGATAGGATAGCTTTTGTACTGAGGATATTTATGTCAAAGAAGCCAACGTAGATTTTTCTTTGGTAATGAAAGCTACCATCTCTAATTTTTTTTTCTATAAAATTAGAAACAGTACGTTGGACTGCAACCTCTGTAAGTTTTAAGCAGCTGGGGTATTTCTGTGCTAGTCTTTTTTTTTTTTTTTTTTTTTTCTTTGGGTGATATAACAAGCATTAGTAATCTGAAATGAGATATTTGGTCTTTCCAGATGTCTCCATTTTCTTCGTGGTCAATGGAGAGTCAAAAAGATGTCTAATATCCAAGAAAATTGAACAGATTTGGGGAACAGAATGTTTGTCAGACTTCACTTATGAAAACTACAGATGCAAAGACAAAAAAAAAACCCAACATAGTAAATGTAGCTTACAACAGCTGCTCAGAAAATTACTTAAATAGGTTTTAAGCAGTAAGAAATTATCTGCAACCATTTCTAATATATATACATTCATCCTGAATCCAATTTTAGAGTGCCTAGGACAAGAAAGATGTGGACCTGCTAGAGAAGATCTGGAGGAGGGCCACAAAAAGTGATCAGAGGGCTTTAGCATCTGTCCTATGAAGAAAATCAGAGGGATTTGGGCTTGTTCACTCCAAGGAGACATTATTTATAAAGCAGCTTATATTAAAGACTCAGGAAGAATTTTTATTGTGCTCTGTAGTGACAAGACAAGAGGCAATGGTTTTAAACTGAAAGAAGTTAAATTTAAATTAGAAATAAGGAAGAAATTCTTTACTTTGGGGGCGGTGAGGCACTGGCACAGGCTGCCCAGAAAAGCTGTGGATGCCCCCTCCCTGGAACTGTTTAAGACTATTTTAGATGGGGCCCTGAGCAAACCTATTGTCATGTTAAGCGGCAAACATCCTGAGTGATATCAAGTTTGGAGGTGAAAGACCAATTGCATTCAATATAGGAAATATAACAATTACTGATTTACAAATGCAGCTTTAGTAACTCTAGTCATTACACACCTTTGTTCTGAACAGTGTAAACTTCTCTCCACTTTTAAAGGCATAGGCTAAAAAAAAAAAGCACATGCTCAGTAAGGGGTGGTTGCACGTAGGAAGTGAATAGCTTTTGGGATAGAGATGTGTTTTGGTATTGTCATGATCAAAGTTAATTCAAAAGACAGCATTCTGCCAAAACATCACAGATTTTCAGCCTGGGGTTGTCAGTAAGAAGCTTATCAGTACCTTGGTATCACCAAGTTCCCATCCCTGCATTGTTCTTCTTAAGAGTCAGTACACCAAACTCTCCTGATGCTGCCAACACCTGTGGTTGCTTAGGGAACTATTATAGATCATGGATCATGGCCTCAACCTCCATGACACTGTGCTGTTTTTGTATTCTTGGGAAAAATCTGTACTTTAAATTCTAGTGAAAAAAAATACACCTTAATTTCCAAGTAACCTATAGCAATTATTCCACTAATCTAGTGGATGGTAAATCTGTCCATTGCAGAAGGGTTGAAACTAGTTGATCTTTAAGGTCCCTTCCAAACCAAACAATTTTAGGGTTTTGTGCATTTTCATCTTTTGAGACTCCTGGGTGTAGCGTGTTGTTGAAGGACACACTGGAACTAATGTCTGTGTGCAAACAACACATCTTCATGTTTTGACCACTCTGAACACCAGCCAAAGCATAACCAACCAGTGGATTGTATTAGATTATTTTTTAAAGATATCTTTCAAATGAAACCTTTCTATGGTTCAGTGATAAAAGTTTAGTAGGGACAGTTCCAAACCTGTAAAAGAAAACAAGCTGATCAGAAGTAAGTCCTTACCTGAAAAGTGTCACTGTCTCACAATAGCTGTATCGTCCTTGACAAAATTAGATGTTAGGAAAACATCTCCAGGGCAAAGAAATTTAAAAGGCTTTCATGTAGATTAAGAACTGTTATACTCATGAATTAAGATATGAACAAAGTAAAAGGTAGTCTAACTCATTTTTTACAATTTGTTTTCTAACATAATTATGTACCTTGTACACAGCTTGTAGATGTACTAAATACAAAGATGGGAGATCATTGCAACTTTTTTCATTCTTTCTGTCTAAATCAGCTGAATGTGTTTAGTAAACACTTCTAGAAGAATGGTGAAATTAAATAAACATTAGTTGTTGTGTTTTGTATTTTCAAGCAATGAAAGTATTTATATTTATATTTAGAAAACTTCTTGGACATACTATTTCAAGTCTAACATATTCATGGAAATGGAAATTTTGAATGCCTAATAAAATGGAAGAATAAACTTAAAGTTGAGTACAGAATTGCCTGAAAATATTGAAGTCTAATATACTTCTAAGGTATTCTTGTGAGAGAACTTGCATTGAATTTGGTTAGACATTCTCATCTTAGGAAATCTTTTGAGGGGGGAGAAAGCTAATCAGGATATTAAACAACAAAAGCACACGCAAAAAAACCCACAAACTACATCAAGCACATTAAATATTAATTGGAAAACATATTATGAATTCATGAATGAGTAATAGAAAGTAAATGATTACTTCTCTGGCTTCTATTAAAAATATTTGCTTATCAATACTTTCATGGTTATGGCAATATCAGTCGTTGTATTTACATTATTCCCTGACACTGTGATACAGAAGAAAACACTCATTCAAAATCTGCATTTTGGTATGCCATGGAAAAACAAGTGACAAATTGTTTAAGCCTCCTCTTACAAGGCATTGTAAATCCTTGCTCTCTAATCAGATTTTTTATCTTCCTCTAAAAAGATAATTTGTAGTCCCTCTTACATATTGGGAAAAGTTGTAAACCCACGTCTTTAACCATAAAGATTTTACCAGTAACACTACTAGCACTGTAGATATATTGATACTGGTAACCCCTTGAGATGAAAGGAGAGAGAACAGGGATTTTGTATTTCAGGAATTAGAGCTGACATTTTAACGGGTATCTCATTTCACCAGTGCTTGATAACAACTGTACACAGGCATAAAATCTATCCTACTGTACATGATCTCGGTACCTTCCTATGCCATGGAATTCACAGATGTTCACTGGCAGCGTAACTGTGTTCATAGCTGCCAGCTTATTCAGGCTGGAACTTGATCCTGTGCTACACCCTCAAGTGAGCATCAGTTTCAGGGGTTCAGATTCTTCATTTACTTCAGGTGTATTTATTAATGATATGCAGAAAAGACAGTTCTTGTTGCTTTTAAGCAAGCTTTCATGCATACCATCAGAGAGAAAACCACAGAAGGGAGCAATACTTTAAATACATGCATACAAAGAAATAAAACTTTTTTTAAACATTGTCAACACTGGTAGGACAGAAGGTTTTTGTTGTTGTTGTTTTTTGTTTGTTTTTTTTTTTCTTTTTTTTTGGTGGGGGGAGTGAGGGGAGGTTCTCAAAAACATCTAATTGCAGAAAAATACTACTTAGGACATACTTAATGTCACAATTCCAGAAAACTTGATTACTACACAACATGTCTGATTTATGAGAGAACCACAATGAACCCCTATTTTGATTTAAGCAGAATTCAAAATGAGTGCTAAGTAATCTCTCTCTTGAGCATCTAGTCACTTAGCCATTGAGAGTTATTGTCTTGGATTTTTTCCTTATTACTCTTTCTGAATATTCTGATGAAATTCATTTAGTCTCTTCCTGATGACAACAGTACTGAGGTACAGACTTCAAAAAGGATTTCGTAGGCACACCACAACTCCTTCCACCTTGCCTGGATTAAATCATTAATTAGAAAGGTCCTTTTCATTTAGATATTAAATCTGCTGAAGAGCCCCCAGAGCTGGATAAGGGTGCTGTCTGCAGATAGTGGGAAAATAAAGCTGGGTGTTATCTTCATAGAACTGATGCTGGCGTCCATGTTAGTTTTATAATCTTCTCAATTTTAAAATACATAGGAGTCTACAGGTAAGTAAGATCAAGGTAGAGGATTAACTGCCTAGTGGGCTTGTTGAGATTAATTTGAGAAGAGATGGCAGGATTTATTCAAATCTTTCTACTCTAGAAATGTATTTAAAGCTCCTTATTATTAGTTATGCATATTTAAGGTCTTCTGATATACCTTGGTTTGATACACCTTGAGAGCACTCCATTGATTTGAAAGGTTATATCACTGCTTGAAATATAAACAAACTGTCTCTAGTCTTATGTTTCTATGTCCAGTATTTCAAACACCACAAGAATAAAAAGCATAGTAGTGTATACATTTGCTCACTGTAAATAGAGCAATTTTTATTCCAAAGATAAAGTAGCCCACATACAGACAGCATAATGCCATTGTTACCATCCATTTATAGGGTCAAGTTTATACTGAGCTGCTTTTCTGTATTCACATAAAATCTGAACATTTCCCCCTTTGGTGCTATAAAGCATTTATTTTGCATCTCCCACCAGGAACTTCAGCAGACAGTAATTAACCCTCCAGAGAAAAATTCTGTAAAAATAACAAGAAATTAATAGCAATGAAGCAGATATTTTTCCAGAAGAAGCCATACTGAGACAGCTAATGTATTATTGCTAAACTGTGAATTTAACTCATTGGTCAAAAAAATTTAATGATCCAGGGGATATCACTACAAATCTCTTTTGGAATAAGGAAAGGAAATCCATGCACAAGTATTGTGTGTTCCCATACTGGAATCTCCTGTATCACTCTGTCAGATCAGAGAGCTGTTACATATTTTTATTGATTTATTTATTTATTTTAAGAAATTTTGAACTCTTGCATTTGTGGATAATTTACTTTCTAGAATGGGCACTTTTCTGATTTCTTTTAATATTTACTTTTGTCCTTACATCTCTTTCACAGTTCTCTTACCTTTTGTGGGATCTCATTTGCCTGCATACTGCATTCACATTTTTTTGTTGTTGTTGTTCCAGTATTAGTACTTGAAGATAATCTATTTCATATTTTGCCTTGATTTTCTACTGTTTTCCTGTATAACAACTTGAAATCTCCTTACAGTTTTCCAAATAATATATGCTTTTACCACCATAAGTTTCCCTTCAAACTCACCATTTCTGTGAGTGAATCAAATATTAAAGAGAAAAAAGCATATAATCAAAGAAACAGAATGATCATGTTGCTTCGTTGAGCAATTTTATTGAGGCTGCGCATTATTTTAATCTCATTTCTTTGTTTGTTTTTTTTTTATATATATAATCACATTATTACATATGTATCGAAAATTCATTTGTCCTACATGTTCAAAATGACAACAAAAGACAAAAAGCATAATTTCCTAAAATGTTTGGAAAAAACACTATCCTGAAAGCAGCCATAAAAAAAAAATATTATTCACTTTTTATGATTTACACACTCATAGTAATGTATTAGTTTTAATAAGATGTTACACAGATTATTCAAAGACACCAAATAATTCTGTTCAATGTTTCCTGAAGACATGGCAAACATTAGATTTGGATGTTAGATTTGCATAAGTCCCAAAGCAATTTGGGTTTCAACTAAATTTTTGTGGAGATGATTTCAAGAGCAACTACAAAACAAAAGCAGTTTTCCATTGCATTCGTGCTTGAAAAACCTTATATTTAACTGACTAAAGAATATTACTAGCAGCCTCTTGATTAAACCAAGGCTTGTATTTTCATAATGTCTTTACATGATTAGAGAACACATCTATGCTGCATGCATCTATATCTCAGGAGAATCATACTGTACCCACATAGATGTTGATCCTTATAATATTCTTCTCATAAACAGAGAGCTAGAGGCATTCACCATGGAGTCCACTGGGAGGTGAGATATATCTCATGAACAGATATACTCTCACAATGTGAAGTAGATGAAAAAAAAAAAAACAGGAAAATACTAACAGCCACAAAATACTCACCTGTAAAGATTTGTTCCCATCAGAAATGTTTTGCATTACTTTTAGTAATGGATAATATGGATTTCTTCTAGAAAAATTTTGGGCAACAGAGCATAATAATAAAACTGTATAATATTTCTGTGATGAAATACCCATATAGTATATTACAATTTTTTTTAATGCAAAGAAAATGACAGATTTCAGCAGGAAAAATCTTTTTCATAATATGCTGTATTTCCCAGAATAAATTTAAGTATATTTACATATACTTGGTAATAAAAATAGAAAAACTACCGATTTCAAAATTATAGTCTTATCTAATCTTTGAAATGCATTTTAGGAATATTTAGAAGACTATTGATATCTCAGACTGTATTAAATATTTGCACACATACATTTACAGGTTATTATTTTCATGACCAGTGTTAAAATTACTTGTTTTTTGAGATGAGAATAGATTATGATAGGAAGTTTCATTTCAAGTAAGTTAGCATGTACGTTTACAATGAATATTATCCTGAATCCTTAAATTTTAAGTTCTGTGAATTTAAAGTTTCAATTAAAGAAGAAACGCAAAAAAAATATATATATATTGGCCCGAGATTTAATTTATTTTGCTAAAAAGCAGGAGAAAGATGCAGTTTTCCTGTACATACTTGTACTAAGCCAACAATACTGCTGCTTAAAAGCCAATTTAGCTGTTTCATTATATAGTATATATATTTAGTGGTGAAAGATGCTCCTAAAAATGTAAACATAACTATTTCACAAGATGACCGATCACTTTATTCCCACATTTAAAAGGAGCAATGTTACGGTTTGGCTTCCTACTATATTTGAAATGAATAGAAACACATTTACCAAACCATATATATTCTTTTTTTCCTTCCTTTATAATATCTACATGATAAAATATGAGGTAAAAAGGAACGACATATAAATGCTGTTATTACAAAGAAATATTTTGATTGATTGACTCAGTTTATCAGTAAATGTTTATATGAAGTATAACAGTTCTAAATGAAGACCACCTGACAATAATTTTAAAAGTTTATTGAATTTCAGTCAAAATCAATTCTGGAGGGTTAATTTTTGTCTGCTGATGTTCCTGATGGAAGATGCAAAATAACTGCTTTATAACAGGAAGAAAGAGTAAAGAGAGTAAAGAAGGGTTGGTTTTCATTTACTTTGGTTTATTTTTATTTGATTCATTTTGGTTTTGCTTGGTTTCTTTCTTTATTTTTTTTTTTTCCTACTGAAATTCTCTTCTGAAGAAAACAGCTTGAGAGGTTCCAATTTCCAACTAGTTCCTGGGTTCTTTTTCCCTTTCCTATTCATAAAATTTGTGGTTTTTATTTTACTTTATTTTATTTTATTTTATTTTATTTTATTTTATTTTATTTTATTTTATTTTATTTTCTGGTCATATTCTGAAAGCAGGAAAAAATACTGTGGAGTATCATAACCTTTTTTTTTTTTTTCTTTTACCCTACCATCAATAGAAATTATACAAAAAACATTATACTCTAGAGTTCTGAAGGATAAATGAGAAGGGCTTTGCTAAGTACATGTATTCATTACAGTTCTTGTTATTTGTATGATATCCCTGGCCAATTTACATCCCCTTGAAAATACTCAGTTACTAAGCCATCCCTGAGGCTCAAAGCTCTGATTATAACAATTTTAATACAGCCAATCCTTTTTGCTTCTATAATTTTGCACGTTCAGAAATTAAAATACAGATCCAAAACACACTTGAAATGTTCTGAAGAAGCAATAAAGTTGCAGGTACAAACAAGTCCAAAATAGAAAGTTATGCTACTATGCCTATACAACCACTACTGCATTATTGCCACCTTTACAATCCAGTCATTTCTCTTTGAAAGTGAGAGAGAATGAGTGCATAAAGGCCCAGTTAAAAAAAAATAGGAAAATAATAATAATTTTATACTTGTATATATGTGTGTGCAAGATTCTGAACTGGAAAGAACTATGAGAGCTGACATAGATTGCTGATAAAAAGATCCAATATTGACGTTAACTTGTTAGTTGAAAAGTTCACAAAACTGAATTGGATGAAAAACAAATTCCTTCATTTTTTATTTTATTTTTTTTTTCTGCATCGTCAGAAATCTGTATGAAGAAATGTCTGTGGTGAGATAAGAAGGGAAAGTCAAATGCTCATGTGACAGGAAGACAAGATTACTTTGATGAGAAAGATAACTGTTTAAAACAATGCTGAGAAGGAAAAAAAAAAAAAAAAAAAAAAGAGCTCATAAGGTAAAGCTGGAAAATGAGGAGGGGAGGCCCAGAAATTAACATTTGAAGAAGAAGATTTAGATGCATATTAAGCAAGTTAATTTCTCAGTTTATTTTTCTAGCAGTTGTATTGACTTTTCTGTAAAGTACTCAGACAATAAAGATTGAGTGCTTGGCATTTCCAAAAATACTTTTTGAAATACATCACTACAGTGCTGTTCAATAGCCAGAACTGAATTGGTGTTTTACCTATTTAAAGGTCAACACTTCTTTTTTCAAGCTTGTAATCTATCTTGTGTCATTTTTGATTGCTGTTGAGGACTGAATGCTTGAAGGTATCCAGCTGTTTAGCTGTTTTACTAGTATACTGTGCTTCTTTCAGATTAGAATTTCAAAGTACATAGCAACCTTGATTAGTCTATTAGCCCTAAAGTGACAAGTTGATTTAATTTGAGAACTCTGGCCAAAGGAAAAAAACTATGCAACTAACTACAAAATTCAAGTTGAAACACAGAAAATTAGTATGGAAAAATAACTCCTGAATTAAAAAAAAATCTATATCGCCGTGCAGTAAGAAAGAAGAATCTCATAAATCTTCAATTTATACCTGTTCATTCAAAATAATAGTGATGGCACAAAGAAAACTAACTAAATAAAAAAAACCCAAACATTATGAAAGTAATAGATGAAGGTGTTGTACCTCTCTAATCAAAGTATATATAAAAGAATTTCTTTTTATATATTCATTCATTATCACAGAGTAAGACATTATGCAAGTAATTTAAATAACTATTGGTTCCATAAAGTCAACCACAGTAAAGGTCTACCACAAGAATTTACTTGACTGAAATATTAATCAAAATGCATTTTGTTGAGTGTATAAGTTCAATTTTTGGAGAGTAGTAGAGGGCTACAGAGAAACAAAGAGAAAAAAGTTGTTTTATAGAGAACGTGCAGACTGACAGTGTAAAGGAAGACCCTTTTTCAAGGATATAACCCACATCTATAAGAGTGTTGCATTAAAAACGAGTGTCTGAAAAAAATGAAGGGTCAGAACTATGTGATAGATAAATGATGAAAAATGAAAGCTGGAAACTAGGGTAAAAATTTTTAGATTTGGGTGATTTCTGTTCTTGAATAGGAAAGGAATAGAAACATGTCAGTTCTGTTGATTATGTTCATGTGTAAAGCTAAATTCTAATTCATGTCTACTTGTGACAAAGACAGATGCCATCATGGATGTATAACCTTATTTTGTCATTCTAAAACAGTTTCTAAGACATATAGAAACAGAAGTCTAACTCCAAATTTTCCTTAGACATATTCACCAGCTCTCTCTCTTCAAAGTCTCAATAAATTATATATTAATTAAAACAATTTCTTAATTCATTAACAGTAATTCATTAACATTAACAGTAAAAAAAAAAAACAACAAAAAACTCTAGAATTATCTGTCCCACTAAAATAGGTCTTTCTGCAGCAACTATAAACGGCTTGCTCTGAAATTAATGCCACCTATTTGTTTCCATGAAAACTACAACAAAGAGCACAATAACACTATTTGATGGAGGAAACACTCAGTTACACAACAGTATTCTTCAACATAGTCACCACCAGTAGCTATGCATTTTCACCAGCTATGAGCAAGAGCCTGCATGCCATGCTTGTAAAAATCTGCAGCAGTTGTGATGACCCACTGTCTCCATTGCCACTGCTAAAATGCACCACCTATTGCTCACTGTGCTCACATCCACTGTTTGGTGTCCAGAAATATTTAAGAAATATTGATGAACACCAATGAGTGCCATTTTTCCTGAATGAAGGAAATCAATGATATACCTTTTCTTTATACATACTTCAATGTCAGACACTACTTTGTTAGAATATCCCTCTGCTGCCATCTGTCACACAACCATAAAATCACAGAATTGTAGGGGCTGGAAGGGACCTCTAGAATCATCTAGTCCAGCCTCTGACCAGATTCTTCTATTATATGAAGACACTTTGATCCTGGATTTTCAGGAAAGCCTATTATACACAGAACTGAGATAAAAGTTCTTCCATTGTCCCTTGTCCTTTTTATTGTTATTGTCCTTGAGGATTTTATAAGGTTGTCTAATATAGAGATCAGACAATTCTATATACTTACTGATTTTGCACTGTAAGCAAAAAACAATATCCAAGTTTTTACATATATTCTATAATAATCATGGATAATACTTAATACTGTGAAATCAATTTCAGGGAAAAAAAAATAGTACTTGTAGAACAAATAGATTCGCTATTGAAAACAACTACTAAAAAAAAGATATAACATAGAAAATAGATTGGGGTCAAAATAAATCTGGATTATCAGTCCTATTATTTTGGATTAGATTACCAAGGACTCAGTTGTTGCACAGAGGATATTGAGACTGACTTAAGTGTGGACACAATTATTTTTGGTTCCATATCTGACGGCATACTTAACTCTGAAGTTAATGAGAAAAGAAACAGGAAAAAGGAAAAAAAAAAAAAAAAAAAAGAAAAGACAGAGAAAGAAAAAATAAAGGAGGGGAAATAAAGAAAAGTGGAAAATTCTTTCCAGTAGACAATCAGAAAAACAAGAAATGGGGTGTGCCCTTTTTTTGGAACTTCTGGCATCCCCTCCAGTGCAACCAGTGCTTCCCTGGATACTTCTCAACAACCATGATGGTTCACCAGGACCTGCTGATCTCTGAGTTCTTCAAATTAGATGTTTATTACACAAGTATTTCTGAGTAGAGTATGTGGATCAGGGCAAATATTTTCCCCTAGTATAAAGTTATAAAAAAAAAAAAAATTAAAGCAAATATTGAAAAGTGAGGAGAAAGTAGGGAAGAAAGAGGGCATCTGGGGCAATGACTCCTCACAATATATGCAATGTCAGAGGCACAACAACAGTCTAAACAGTCACAAAGTTTGACTCATAGATGCTGTGAAGTTAAGACTTTGAATTACAAGTCTGATACAGTCTGTAGAGAGAGAGTAGCCAGGAAAAGTATACATGTACTATTCTAATGTTGGCAATCAAAATCTCAGGTCCCACACTTTTCTTTAAATTGGAGAGACATCAGTTTGAAGGCTGGATAAAGAATTGATTGGTTGGTCATAGCCGGAGAGTTGCTGTCAATATCTCTGGGTCCAGGTGGAGGCCTCTGTTGAGTGGTATCCCCCACGGGTCTGCCTCAGAATCACTGTTCAACATCTTTATCGATGACATAGATACTGGGATTGAGTGTACCCTCAGTAAGTTTGCTGCTGACACTAAGCTAAGTAGTGCTGTTAACACAATAGAAGAGAGGGATGCCATCCAGAGGAACCTGGGCAGGCTCAATAAGTGGGCATGCAAGAACCTAATAAAGTTCAACAAGCCCAAGTGCAGGTATTGCTCTTAGGCTGTGTTAGTTCCAGATATGAACACAGACTGAAAGAACTTGAGAGCATACCTGCTGAGAAGGACTTGGGAGTCTTGCTGGATGAAAAGATAGGCATGAGCCAGCAGCGTGCTCCTGCAGCCTGAAAGGCCAACCGTATCTTGGGCTGCATCATAAAAGGATGGCCAGCACGGAGAGGGAGGTGTTTGTCCCTCTTGACTCTGCCCTGTCCGGTCCCTTCTGGAATACTCTGTCCAAGCATGGGGCCTTCAGTACAGGAAGGATGCAGAGCTGTTGGAGCAGGTACAGAGGAGGACCACAAAGATGATGAAAGCAATGCAACACCTCCACTATGAAGAAAAGTTGAGGGAGTCTGGCTTGCTTAGCTTGGAGAAGAGAAGGCTCCAGGGAAACCTCATTGTAATCTTCCAGTACTTGAAAAGAGCTTACAGGCAGGAGGGGGACTGACATATTACATGATAAGATCCAGAGGAATGGCTTTAAACTAAAAGGGAAGAGATTTTGTTTAGATGTTAAGAAGATTTTTTTTTACTCAGAGCAGTGGCGAGGTGCTGAAACAGACTGCCCAGAAAGACTGTGAATGTTCCACCTCTGGTGGTATCATCAGGTTGGATGAGATACTGGGCACCTGATCTGGTGGTTGACCATGGGAGGGGGATTGGAACCAGATGATTCTGTCTGAGGCAAATCAGGAATAAATGGGAAGAAAAATCTACAGATGTTATAGAAGTAGTTTGGGTATATACTGCAAACCTGATTTCACAATGATGTGAAAAGTTTTTCCTTTCTACATCACGGCTCATCCTGATAAAAAAAAAAAAAAGACTAGTTTCAGGGGACTTTCCTGCCCATTTTTAATTTGTCCCTGGTTGTTCTTTCTTCCTCTCTCTCTCTCTATTTCTGTCAGTCTGTATTACTTTAAACTACTTCTTCATTCTCCTTGTATCTGTTTCAGTTACTTCTGTGTTCCAGTTCTTGCCCCTTTTTTCCCTTCTCATTTCTTTTGAATCTTCCCTTTTCCTCACATTTAATGTATGTCTCCACATTTTGATCCTCATGTCTGTCCTGTTCTTTGAGTGTTTCCTCTAAAATGCCAAGCTCCATTTTCTCTTCATTATTACAAAATCCTACCACCTTCCCTTCCTGCCTCCTGTATGCCCCCCCTTTATGCTCTGTGCTCCCCTAACCATTTTTATCTTTAATTCTCTTCAGCAACCATGCTCTCAACCTTTTCAGCCTTTCTTTCCTTTAGCCATTTTTTTCAGAAACATACCCCAGTAGTGAGGGATGAGGTGGCTCTATTTTTGCAGTAGATTGCGGATGTTCAAGTTAGAGATTAAAAGTCAAGTAAGTTTACATTTGGTGAGGTGAAAGAGCGGATACCAAAGAAAAGCTGTGAATGCTTATGGAAGCTTGAAGTTATACATTTAGTTTTCCGGTCTCCTTCAGTACAGGAACACACTAAGATTCTTCAGCTAACTTTTATTTTAAAGTGGGAGGGGTAATAATAATACAGAGCAAATAGATTTATTTGGTAGGTTAATAAATCTGACTTGGAAGGGTGAATGTAATGTGTACCAATGGTTTAAAATGTAATGTGTACCAATGGTTAACTCCCTAATACTCCAATTATATTTTATAAAAATGGAGAAAAAAAATATGGGAAACATATGAAAGATGCAGTGAGGGTGGTCTCTCATGCACTTGGCTAAGCTAAGCTGGTCTACAGGTATAAGTCTGCACTGTGGGCTAGAGAAAATGCAGAGTTGCAAGGATAAAATCTGGAAATGCGCATATCACTCTTATCTAAATTCAGTAGTGCCCTGGTATTTAGACAAACACAAGGAAATGGCTGTTTTAACCATATGTCCTCTTATGCTCTTCCCTTCTGCATTCAGATCTATGGAAGTAGCTCTCTCTCTCTTTCTCAAAATAAATAAATAAATAAACAAACAAACAAATAAATAAATAAATAAATAAGACATATAACAGCTGCTATTGTATAAATATATTCCATTTCAATAGCTCTTGTAACCAACAAACCCAGCTTAGTGCAATTTCACCAGGCTTAGAATTCATTTTCACAAGCCTCCATTAAGTTCACTCAAAGTTATGAACTTAACACTTTTTTTCTTTCTTTCTTTTTTTTTTTTTTGTTTGTTTTGATGAAAATGAGTATCAGGCTGATTCTCGTTCAGATACAGATATTAAACCTACCAAAATAGACAGAAAAACTGTAGGCTGCCACTGATGAACTGAGAAGCAGGTGAGAAGCACCCCTTTGTTTACAACTGTATAATAAAGGAAACAGTTAAAATGTGGTGAGACAGACAGTGTTGTGATATTTCTAATTATGAAAAGTCACTGCTGAGCTAATTCCTTACCATTTTTTGGAGAGAACTGCAGGAGCTTGTGTCAGGGAAAGAAAAGTATTTTATTGGAGACAAGAAATATTGCAAAGCATTAGGAAGGCAAAGAAAGCACTTAGTGACTTCAAAGGATGTAACCAGGGGCAGAGTTTGACTGTGACTTCATCTAGCTGCATATCACTTCACAGTGTCCTGCACTCTAATTGGTGGTCTTACTTGCATACTTGTAAATCCAGTGTATTTCTACAAAAGTCAACTGCTGTGAAATCAGTGGACGTAATCCAAATTGATGCTAGTGTAAATTACATCTCACTCTGTCCTTAAGTACTTGCTGTTTCTCAAGTAATGTATATGTCTTCCTGATAGTTAATGTTTTCTTCAGAAAATTTGCCTTTGGTGGAGTCATAGTTGTAGACTCTCATTTTGTTTCTTTTGAACTCTCACCATTTGAAGAGAAATAAGAAGGAAAAGCCTCTTAGCCATTTGCACATAACCAAGATGTTCTGCCAAAAAGTGCAAATTTATCTTCTCCACTTTCTGTGCATTTGATTGTGGAATTGTGTGTCTTTTGCTGACATTATTCACATATTTCAGAACTTCTTGATGTGCAGTTCTCTTAAAAAGGCTCACTAACACATAGCTTCTTGCTTTTTTTCCCTCAAAATGAACCAGTAGATAACCTTCCTGGAATTAATGTCATTTCAATGGGTACTGTCTGACAGTAGTAACTACATTGATTGTTTGTCAAGGCAGATAACAAAGCAGATGCAGCACCACAAGAACATACCTCTGCTGTTAATACAGTTCAGATAGCTGATCAGACAAAAAGTAAAATGAAATATAGCCTTTTACTCTTAAAATATTACTTTAGAGTTCAGCCTCAGACCGCTTGAATTCTGACACTCTGAACAGAAATTATTGAGCTATTTGCCAAAGATGGTAGCCAGTTAAATAGAACAACAGCATATCTTATTTTGGCAGTAGGGTTAACAGGTAGATCTATCAAATCACCCCAGAATCACTGGGATGCTTTCACTAGAAATGATATCTCCACATCTGCTACTTTCATTAATTATGCTCTCAGAATGGCTTCACTTGCTTTCAGTGATACCTCAACTCCTGCTTCATGTGCTGAATGTTTTACTTCTTTGGCTGCAAGAAGCCAGATTACACTACTTAAGCAATTTATATTGCTTGTAACGTATACAGTACATGACAAATCTTTCTCCCATATTACTTTTGTTTCTCCGAAGTACTAGTTCAAATCTGAAGGACCTAGTTTATTTTTATTGTTTTGAAATTGCTGTTGCTCCCAGACAGTCCATTTAGAATCCGATTGCATGTTTCCCATGTAAACAATTTGATATTCCTTTCAGAAATTAAACATTTTGCGTCTTTTTAAATATAACTTTCATTCTGAAAAACAAATTCTTCCAACTTAGTCTAGGCACAGAGTCGTCATCATGCTTAGCTGCATTCACTGAATTACGTTCAGTTAAAAGGATGCTAGATTATAAGCCCTTTGGAAGGGCAGATTTGCTTTGCCTCTCTGCTTTCAAAACATCATGTGTATGTAGTGTTTAAGGCTATTAATTATCACTGTAAAATGCTTTTATACGCTGCCATATAATTAGCTGATGGATCCAGGTTTTTACCTGTCCCATTGACACGACAGGTCTGCTCTCCACATTTCTCTACTTTTGCAAACATGCAAATGGAAAATGAGGCAAAGGTTTTTGGTGTGGTCCCAATCCTATGTTTTAACCTGCTCTCAAGAAGTCCAAAAAAGAAGATACAAATCTTTTTTCTTTGTTATTATTGTATATTTTTTCTGTGCTATATAGATTTATGTTTTCCTCACAGATATACTCTTTTCAGCTCCACCTTGTTACACCCCAGTAAATTTATCGTCCAGAAAAGCATATGTGCCCTGAAAAAGTTTGAGGAAATAGATAATGCCAAAGAATTATCTCCCTATTTTATTAGTCTTTACAGAAAATATACCAGGTATTATCTATCTGACTACGATACATAAAAAATTATATTAAATTTTAATGCTTCTTTACTTTAAAAAATTACAATCCAGAATAATTCATGAAGTCAAACCCTCGTCCATGACGTGATTTGTAGTGCTGGCCTACAAACACAAATTTTGCCAGAGAAAATATGAAAATGGAAGTACAGAGATTCACAGCACCACTGGGAATCTCACTAATCTTAGAATAAACAATAATGATAATACCACGCTACACGTTTTGTTAAAAGCCACATTTGTACTACATCTGCTTGACCCTTGTAACAGGAATCTTTTCTTTGCAAATGAAAACTCTTTCCCTTGCATCCATTATACCAATGTCCAGTTTTCTTTCTTGGAACTTTTTATGTGTTAAATATTGAAGTTTACATACTGATGTCTTGAAAATTAAATCAGCTAAGATTTTTAATGTTTTTATGTTTCTCTGATCCTTATTATTAAAGCAATGTGTTAATCATACTTGAGTTCACTTACTTTGTCACGTAGTTAAGCTGTATTTTGTATAGTCTTAACAAACTCTTGATTGGTGGGAAGTGATTGTCGCATGTTCTCATGTTCTTTTTTTCAGTAAAATGCAAATCAAGACTATTTGACTACATAGAGACTTACTGTCAATAAGTATCCCTCTTTTTTAAATTATATCAGAAAAAAGTCTGCAAAAACAATTTTCTTGAAAAATATTCCTATTTTTGAACTTCCTTTCTCTGTAGTCTATGAAGTATACCTCCTTCCTATTCTAATTGCCTAGCATGCCACCTGAATATCTGACCAAAATCTGTGAATGCCAACAAAGTAGAATTGAATCTTGTAATTTGAATGTGCTAAGCAGGTTATATATATAATATCTATATATATTAATTAACTGACAGTGAACGTACCTTAAAAAGTTCAGGTGAATTCACAATCTCTTCTTACCATTGTATATAAAATATTTTTTATGTTTTTCTGATTTATCATTGATTGGTATAAGGAAATAAGGTCTGCTAAATAGAACAATGACATTATAATTTATTAAACAAGACTGGATAATAAACAAATTAAGTAGGTAATTTTTTAGAATTTTGAAGTTGAAATTCTCCGCACAAGCAGATGAATCCAAGATGAAACTTGCTCAGTGCAATGCAGGTTTAAACTATGGAGGGTGTATAACCTGCAGAAAAGATTCCACCTTCTATCACAGACAAATTGCTAAAATTGGGAATTTTTTTTTTCCTATATGTCCATGAATCTATCCATTGAAAATCATCTCACCTGCTAGTTCATCATATTAAGGGTTTATACGCTGTATGTACAGAATATAGTCAGTACCCTTAAGGTGTGAAGGCTAAAGCAAGATTTCAGTGCAGTCTTTAGTTACTTATGGGAGAGTATATGAAAAACAGAAACAGACTTCCCTAGAAGTGCACAGTAATGGGACTGAAGATAATGGACACCATCTCCAACAAGGAATATTACAGTCAGGTATAAGGACAAATTTGTAATGATGAGGGTGCTCAGACATTGGAACAGATGCCTAGAAAATGATCGAGCCTCCATCCTTTGAGATATTTTGCCCCAGTTACACAAGATCTTGAGCTAGTTCATCTGATTGGATATGGTTTAATCGGAGGAGCAGGACTCTCCGAGGTTCCTTCCAATGTACTTGATTTTGATTTTACTCACGAACTTAACAAGGAAATGTTTAGCCTTGATAATTTATATAAATTAACTAAATGAATTTAAATTGGACCTGAGACATAAACACTGAATCTGTGTTCCTAGGTGCTGGTAGGCATTACCTTGCCAAAATACCCTTCACAGTCTCTTAGATACATACCAAAAGCTTTCATCTGAGTTTAGCAATGTTCTTCTACTTTCTCCAGCATCTGATTTCTTGGTAAAGACTGAATGAGGCTAGAAAGTGGTATGGTTCACTGCCCAATTTTTAGCATACATGAAGAATTTAGAATAACAAGCTCTTCAGTTCAATTTATAATAATAAATAAATAATTAAAAGAGACAGACAGATAGAAAGACAGGGAAAGAAAGGGACAAGAAGGAAACACTGTTTTGATTTTACTTAAAATTAGGTAATTAGTAAATAAAATAAATATTTTATTTCCACAATTACTTGTTGCAGAATCTGTCACCTAACTACAGTGTCACCAATCTAACATTGCCAAAAGGCACTGGTAATATGAAGACAAAAAGGGAACTTCCCAGCTCAGAGCTCAGAGCTTGACATTCACTACTTGGTGGAAACATATTCCAAATATGAAATGCTTATCTATTGAACTAGACTGAACCCCTGGAGTGACTGAGATTTCTCCTTTTCAATGTGCCTCTTTTGTATTAAATATGGGCTGGGTTCCAAGTGCTCCTGTTCTTGGAAATAATGAAAATTACCGATATAGAGACATGCATAGAAATGTAGTTTGCAATTATACCTGCCTTTAAGATACTATAGCATTTTTAGCAAAGAAACGTACTACAGAAGAACTACTGAGTATTTTGTGGAAAAAAAAACACAAATGGAGATATGAAATAATAATAGTAACTACAGCATCAAAAAACTAATTCACTTAATCTGAAGAAATATTATATTGAGGTATTGAAATATCTTAAGATCTGCTTATTAGCAGAAATGTCAGATGTAACTTGATCAAAAGCATGAAAGACACACTGGAAACCATCCTCTTTCCTTGAGAAAAGATCAACCATACTCAAACAATTCCAGTTATGTAAAGTCGAGGCCTTTTTTTAAAATGTCAGAGGTACTCCAGTCTTCTGTGGTCTTAACCGAACTTATACACAGGAATTTTCCACATTTCTTCTGTAATTATTTCACATCTTATCCACACACACACATGCACACATACACACACAAAAGAATTAAAAAAAATAATAAATAAATAAATAATAGCCAAGTATGGAGTGCAATGTGTTCTCTTCCAAGTTCTTACTTCGGGTCTTACAGAAAAAATCTTGAAAGTAATCAGTGTCAATTCTTGGATTTCTACACCTAAACTAGTATTTCACGTGTGAATGTTATCATTCAAAATGGCTTGGTCACCATCTTTGAAGACATTATGAATTATATTAGATATTCATCTCATCTCTTCCTTGTCAGAATATGTACAGAACCAATTTCTACAGATAAAAGATAAATGCTTTCTTTTAAATCACACACTTGCCTAAGGCTTATGAAGTAACTAAAAAAATGCCAAGCGTTCTACAAAACTCCCAGATGTTCTTCTGCTTTCTCTCTTAGACATTCCATTTGGATTAAAGAGGCAGTTAAAGAGCAAATATATAATTTCCTTCAGCTTTGGAAATTTATTTTGTGATTTCCACCAAAGACATCATAATTTCATTCTTTTTCCATTTTATGTTCTCTTCAGTTCTTTGTTCTGGAAATTCAATATATCACTTAAAAATCTGCATGATGACATTTTATCACAGGACTAGCATTGCACCTTGAAATCTCACAGTAATATACAGATGGGACATCTTCCTGTCTATAGCAGTCCAAAGCTTTTGCTCTAGTGATTTGTCTCACTCCGAGTTATATGAGGGAGAGGAGGTTCTTTTAATATCTGTATACCTGGCGTGAGATTAAGAAACAATGGTTCAAATGTTGGTCCGACCAGTTTATTACAGATCTTAATTAGGGAGATGGGGAAGGGGAGGACGGACGCTATTATGAACTAGGGTAATAGGGAAGGGAAGGAGAGCGATAGAAAAGATAGGAAAGAAGAAGCAAGGAATCTTTATAGGAAGCAAGAGGGAGATAGTCACCACCATGGATCCAGCGTGGTTTGTAGTTCAGTCTTTGATCTTCAGTAGTGGTGGGTCATCAGGCATTGTTGTTCTGTTGATGACAACGGTGACAACGACGGTGACCATGGCGATGATGGCCCCTTTTCAATGCTTTCAAGGTGGTTGAGTCAGCTGTCTTTGGAGTGACAGCTCAAATCCAAAGTTGTTGAGTCAGCTCTCCTTGGAGTGGCAGCTTCTGGCTTTGGGATCTTAGCGGAAACTCCTTTGTTCCTATCTTCCTGGCCTTGCCAGCAGATAAGAAGGAGCAGGGAGGTGCCAACCTGTATCTTGCCTTCACAGAATACAATGGCATCATTCCCCAGGTTCCCATAGCAAGCTGGAGTTCTTCAATCACAGGCCAGATCTTCTGCGAGTAAACACTCCTGAGCACTCTCTTCCAGCTAAAATTGTCCACATAGTGATGTTGATTGCCACACAGCAACACCCATCACTCATCTCCTAGACAAGTCAGTCTTATCACAAGAAATACCTCGGGAAGCAAGCTTTGAGCCAAAAAAACAAAGAAGGATTCTCACATGATTATGGTCATAAATTTTAAACCAGAATTTCCATCTCAGTATTCAAACTTTACGTGTTTAATAATGTCTTTTTTTTCCTTATTAAACTTCTTCATAGCTGAATCTTAAAAACCAAAAATGCATCTTCATTTATAATAGTGTTTTATCAAAGACAGTCTGTTAATCGTATATTAACTCGGCCAGTCCACGTCCTACAAATGACAACACAATCATACTCCTATAGCTACAGCAAAGAGTAGAAGACGAAGACCCAATGCTGTTGCAATGGTTTCCAAGTCCTGGACCAGAACTAAGCTGCTTATTTAAGATCTAATGTACTTTGACTTAAGTATTTAATTATGATGAGCCAATATGCCACATATCATAGTCCAAATACTCACTGTCATATTACAATTCTGAACTATGCTTGTCTTCTGTCCATAAGCAGCAAAAGTATCAGCACCTGTTTCCTTACAGCTAGATTGTCTGCATCTGAGGTAGTGTTTATTATGCATGGTTTATGCCTTGCTAACTATCAAATGAGAATCCTAATTTCAATATGAGTATCCAGAGGATTGAAATAGAGCATGAAACTTAACATTGGCAAGGGTAATTTTTATGATAAAAATGTCCACTTACCACTTGAGCAAACCTGATAATTTCTACTCAAGGAATCCTACTTTCATATTTGCCTGCTAAGGGTTAAAAAAACTTAAAGATCTGAAAACAATTCTGGGGAGGAAAGGGATTGCTTTTGAATTGGCAAAACTTGAATAACTCAAATAACAATTTGTAAAACTTATAAATGTGCCATTTTGCTGCAGAGGAGGCTGTGGGGCCATGAGAGGTTGTGTGCTTAATTTTAAGTCAGAAATATGTAGTAATCCTGAAGCATATAAAACTTCATTGGAGAAATCTTTAAAGGTCAAGGACAAACAACTGAATTTATTAAAATACTTCCAAATCACAGCAACAACCCAAAACAAGATATTCATACACTTTGAATATGCTGCATCATTATAATCAAAGTTTACTGTGATTTGGGGATAAGATACACAAATGGTCTTTGCAGCACATTTCTGCCATTTTTTATTTCCATTTTTCTATTTCCTTAAGAGTTATTTCAGCATGAAGAAAGCAGTGACTTCTGTACATTCACACTAGAAAGCTTCCTGATACATGCATATATTAGGGTCAAATTTGTGAACTATCTTGAGCGATAGTTTATTTGTTGATACCATTTATTATAATTGCAAATGACTACAGAAAAGAAGCCTTGGCTTATGGTTAAAGCTTATACACGATTTCACTCTTTCCCAAATCATGACCTCTACAAATGCTCAAGGACCAACCCATCAGAATTGAATTAACAGGCTTCAGTGTAAACTAAAGGTTATTCCAGAACTGTTTTTAGAAAAGATTCTTGCATCTTCCATTGCAGTAGGCATAACTGATTATTCCTAAAGTTGGTTGCTGGCTGATGTAAAATACGACCAAAAAAAAAAAAAAAAAAAGTAGCTTCAATCAGCCTTTTTTTTTTTTTTTTTCCCCACTGAGAACTATGAACTATGTCAGGTAGGATGTATTTCCTGTATTAATTAATGTATCCCCCTATGACCTGACCTGTAATTCATCTTGCCATCTCAACACAGATTTGCATCTTTGTTCATTATTTAATAAAAGATAATAAAATAATAAAAGATAATAAACATATAAATAGTGTTACTGGACATACGGACTATATCCTAAGGTTCGCTGTAATGAAAGGTCTATCAACAAAAGGAATTTAAAATCGGATACAGCTCTGAAAAATAATGAAAAAATAGAAACTATTCAAGTAAACAAAGAACAAGGTGGGCAGATTTTAAATTATGGAAAGTAGCTAACTGATCTTGACTTTTGATTCTCTCCCCCATCAGAGAAAAAAAAAAAAAAAAAAAAGAATATTACACAAGTATTCTAAGCACAAGTATTGTACTCAAATTTAGACTGCTAAAAGCACACGGTTATTGAGCCTTAAATAGCACTGCGATTATTTGAGCTTCTAAAGAAGCCAAGACATGTCGCCTTTCAGAGGGATTATTGGCATGAATAGCACAAAAGAATGAAGGAGACTTGAAGAGAGAAATGAAAGAATGAATAGGGAAAACATCTGTGTGAAAAAGCATCTGTGGTAAAAACAATTTACACCTGTTGGGATATTAATGGAAATAAATTTTAAGTGAGTGCATGTAGAAGGAGTAAATGACAGGAACGGAGAGTATTATGTGTTAAAATTATAATAGATATTGCAGTGGCAAAACCAAACTCTTACAAGTACAAAATGAGAGAACTCAAGTCTTTGAAGTGCAACTCTTTTCCCTGGAGGGTATGCTTTTTGAAACACACTTTTAATACATACTCAAACACTGTGTTTTTTCTGCATGTTACCTCAATCCCACTGAGTGAGTAAGATGGATAGTGATCAGTTATAAACACTAGCTATTCATTCTTTTGTTTTACAATCATTGTTCATTCTATGGACTATCTATTGCACATGATTCTATGGCTGCCTTGTGGGATTTTCTCTGGCACTCAGCAGTGTGATGCTTCACAAGCATTAATTTATCTTCACAAAATGTTATGTGATGTGAGGGGTTACCCCCATATTACAGATATATGCTGGACCAGCAAAACAGTGCGAGAGAAAGTACCTGCTTATTAGCAGTCCACAGTTTAAGGTCTAGCAATTGATTTCTCAAGTTACACAAAACAGAACTTAGCGCATTGAAGATAATATTCCAATCAACTTCATCTGTACCTAAGAATGGCCAGAACAACTAAGATCAACAGACTTCTACTGTCTGTAATGTAACTACTTCTACACTGACATTGAAGTAGAACTCTACAGATTCTGCGGAGTGATACAATAACACACTATCTTCCATGTAAGATGGTCCAGTATTAAATGTGGAGGTTGGTAGCCCTGCATGTGGCAGGGGGGTTGGAGATTCATGATCCTTGAGGTCCCTTCCAACCCTGGCCATTCTGGGATTCTGTGATTCTGTAAGATATGTTCATTCCATTTCAGTAATAATATAGAAATAATTATTAAAACTAACAATAATTACGAGTGTCGTAATTATAATAAATATCTTCATGTCGCTTGCCTATACATAACTTCCTATATTAGATATTTACTCTGCCTGAAAGAAAAAGAACTAGGCTGTCTAGTTTTCAAAATATCTACTAGTATTTGAAAATGTAGATTTAAAGGTGTTTTTTTTTTGTTTGTTTTTGTTTTTTTTTAATTGAAATGAGTTACAAGTTCCTTGCCTTTCCTAAAGCATTGGACTAAACAACACGAAAAGCATCTTTGATATATTAAGAGAGAATATTGCCAGAGATTTAGTCTCTGTGGTAATAAGAGATTCATAATTTATTTATTTTTTACAGTTATGTGCTCTAGCAGCCCAGACTTTCCTAAACATCTTCCAGATCAGCCAATTCACCCTTTTTGTTTGATGTCTGGAAAATAATAAATAAATAAATAAATAAATACTACTGATAGAAATCACAGAGCTGTGGTATAAAAGTGGACACCATTATTAGCATGACTTGTCCAAGATGGTTTTGAAGCCTTAAACTTTTATGAAAATACAGAAGACAGCAAACCACTGGGAATTGCCAGTGGAGAAAAGACCTTCACTTTGAACCAGAATTATTGTTCTGGACTTTTTCAGAAACTAAGTTTGAATTAGACGTGTTCAGAATTTCCCGTTGGAAAGCATGAGCAGGTACCTATTCACTGTGCTAATTTTTCTGTTTGTGCTTTTTTATATATATTGGATAGCCATTGTATACACTTTATAGTGATGCTATAATACTTAGCAGTGTGACACCTAAGTCTTTTTGTGCAATCAGTTCTTGCCCATTAAAATCATATATTGCTTGAATGTATGTCCAATACTATAGATTAATGTGATTTATCTTTTTAAACAACTACAGAAACAATACAGAAAGAGTATAGGCTTCTAGGCTAAAATCAGCTCATTTCAGTAAAACCAGGACTGTCCATAGAAACTAAAAAAATGCCCATGCCTCCCAAGTAATTATGGGCAGACTTCCAATGATAAATTTCTTCTCAGAGAAACTCTGTATGAAACTTCAATCTTAGAAGTATATAGAATAATACAATACAGTATTTATAGAAGGTCAGTCAACACTCCATGATGAGTATCTGTCACTAAAATCTCTGTTCGTCAAAGGTTTCTTTATTGCATCTATTATTGCTACTCTGTGGTAAAACAGCACCTATCACAAATTCAGTGTAGCTTTTCATCTCTGTTGGAATACAAATAGTAAAACCAAAATTACACACTGAACTACTAACGGGTATACTTCAGACAAGTAAGCTTTCGTCTTAAGCAGACACTTTAAAATATTCCCAGGGGTTGTCATATAATTTTATTTGACATTTAGTTAAAGACCATGTCTATTAAATGATCAGTTTTTCCTCATTCCTTAGGTTGTCATTTAGTATACAACTGTCTGTGTGACTTCCTAAGTTATAAATAGCCTTAAAACTTAATGTTTTTACTGTGGCTGTTGTGGTATATGATTTGTTTGTTAGAGAGGGATATGCCGAGAATGTTGCCCAGTTCTGCACAATGAATTTGGAAGCGTGTGCACTATATGTTTCAATAAGATGAGCTGTATTCAGCTTTTCCTGCTTTTCCTGTTGACTCTGGTCTGCTATCAAGTAAGCAGAAGTAAGCATACTGCTTTACAGTCGTTTAATTTTGCACACACACTAGAGTAATGCAGTGCTAACAATGCCACTAGCTACCCTTGAATCCTCATGGACCAAGTAATTTTCTATTTCCTTTTCTTCTCTAGCTTTCCTATGCATCCATCGATTTTCATATACAACATGCACAAGATCAGGATTAGCATTTTTAAGCATTCTATGTTTCAGAAAATGTCATAGAATCATCACAGAATGGTCGGTCTTAAGCAGTAATGACCAATTGTTCAGCGGTAGCCAAGAAGATACACCAAATCTCTTGAAAGTAACCTGAATTGCATCAATACTTTATTGCTGAATTGATCTTACAAAACTAGAAATAAACATACACTGGTATATAACTTGAATAAATGTTAGGGAATTGTAACTGATGATCTCTGGAGATCTTTTCCAACCCCTACAATTCTGTGATTCTGTGATACTGTAATTAATGCTTACAATAGTATCGCAGTTGGAGTTTAAATTTGTTATTTTGGTAAGATTTTTTTGGTGGAATTATTTGAACACTATCTTTTTGAAAAGTTTTGTTTGTTGCTGCATCTTACACTGTATTTCACCTCACTGTATTTCATATAATATGATCCACATGTTATGATTTCTTCTTTTTCTTAAATCCAATTTTCTGAAGTTTATTTCCTTCCCTGCAAGGCAAAACTAAACCCCGCCATTGTTTTTTTCCTCTGAAAATATCTACTTGCCCATTTACTCAAGCAACAAAACTGAAAATGCTAGTCATCATTTAGTTAAAATAAAATTTCTAAGAACAAATAATCTGGGGTTTCTGCTGTATATGAGTTAATATCTCTTATTGACAGCAGGACAAGGGGAAATGGTTTTAAGCTGAGGGAAGGGAGATTTAGGTTGGATGTCAGGGGGAAATTCTTTACGGAGAGAGTGGTGAGGTACTGGAACAGGCTGCCCAGGGAGGTTGTGGATGCCCCGTCCCTGGAGGTGTTCAAAGCCAGATTGGATGGGGCCCTGGGCAGTCTGGTCTAGCATTAGGTGGAATGGTGGTGGCCCTGCATGTGGCAGGGGGGTTGGAGATTCATGATCCTTGAGGTCCCTTCCAACCCTGGCAATTCTGTGATTCTGTGATTATTCTAGTGAATATTTCATTAAATAAGAAATTTACTGCAATTGTAACAAGACAAGACTAACAAAATACCATTTGAAGTAGTCACAAAGCCAAAAATGATATGTCTTGAAGGTGCAGCGTTTTTAATTTCTGTTTTATCAGGTGGGGATGTTTTTTTTCTTTCTTTTTACTCTTAAAAAAAATGAAAAAGATGAAGGAAAAGGAAAGGGAAAATTAATAGAAGCAAGACTAAAGAAGCTGTATTCTAAACACAGCAGAGTTCCCAAACTAAAGCAGGCAGAGCAAGGATTTACCTTAGAAACCTTCCCCATACTTAATGCTGTGACCTATATGAACATCAGCAAAGGTCCAGATCTGTATCTTACACACTCGTCATCTTCACAGAATCACAGAATGGCCAGGGTTGAAAGGGACCTAAAGGATCATGAATGTCCAATCCCCCTGCCACATGCAGGGCCACCAACCTCCCCATTTAATATTAGACCAGTTAATACTAGACCAGGCTCCCCAGGGCCTCATCCAATCTGGCCTTGAACACCTCCACAACCTCTCTGGGCAGCCTGTTCCAGTACCTCTCCACTCTCTCTGTAAAGAATTTCCCCCTGATGTCCAACCTAAATCTCCCCCCCCCACCCTTAAAACCATTTCTCCTCGTTCTGAAGTTATCTAGCGTTTTAAAGAGTTGATTCCCCTCCCCTCTGTGGGCTCCCTTTAGGTATTGAAATGCTGCAATGAGGTCACCCCGCAGCCTTCTTTTCTCCAGGCTGAACAAGCCCAGCTCCCTCAGCCTGTCTTCATATGCTCCAGTCCCCTGATCATCTTCGTGGCCCTCCTCTGGACCCTCTCCAACAGCTCCCTGTCTTTTTTGTACTGGGTGCTCCACACTTGGATGCAGTATTCCAGATGGGTCCTCACAAGAGCAGAGTAGAGGGGGACAATCACCCTCCTGTCCCTGCTGGCCACCCCTCTTTTGATGGAGCCCAGGATATCATTTGCCTTCCAAGCTGCAAGGGCACACTGCTGGCTCATATTAAGTTTTTCATCTGTCAAGACCCCCAGGTCCTTCTCCACAGGGCTGCTCTCAAGGACCGCTCCTTCCAGTCTGTATGGATACCTGGGATTCCTCCGGCCCAAGTGCAAAACTCTGCACTTTGCCATGTTGAACCTCATCAGGTTCACCCGAGGTCCCTCTGAATGGCATCCCTTCCTTCAACCATGTTGACCGCACCACTCAGCTCGGTGTCATCAGCAAACTTGCTGAGGGTGCACTCGATTCCATCATCAATGTTACTGATAAAGATGTTAAAGAGCACCGGTTCCAAGACAGACCACTGGGGGACACCTCTCATTACTGGCCTCCACCTGAAGAAAGAAACATTGATGATCACCTTCTGTCTGCGGCCTTTCAATCAACTTCTTATCCATCGAGTGGTCCACCCATCAAATCCACATCCCTCCATTTTGGAGAGAAGGATGTGGTGGGGGACCATGTCAAAGGCCTTGCTCAAATCCAGATAAATGACATTGATTGCCTTTCCCTTGTCCACTGATGCCATCACTCCATCATAGAAGGCCACCAGATTGGTCAAGCATGACCTTCCTCTGGTGAAGTCGTGCTGGCTGTCTCGGATCACACGCCCATTCCTCATGCGATCAAGCACAGTATCCAGGATGATCTTGCTGGCTATTTTCACCAGGATCCACATGGTTTGATTTTGATCAGAAAGATTCCATCTTGAATGTTAGATATCTTTTTGCAATTCATATTTTTAAAGCCAATTTATCAAAACAAATACTTCAGAAAAAAATTAACATTAATAAATTAAATGTCAGAATAAATCAGGTCATCAAAGATTTCTAGAACAGATGTTTTTTTTTGTGAGCACCTTTAATGAGCAGGAGGATCACAACTCATTCAGTCATTTATGTTGTGCTACAGCTCTGTATTTCCTTCATGAAAGATAGTTTCTATGAAAAACATTTTATTTTACAGAATGAACAAGGACATGAGAACTCTGATACATCTCTCATTGAGAAAAGCATTCCTAGTAAGGAGATAAGTGATGTCATTTTTGAAAACCTATCCATATTTCTATAGTGAAAAAATACTCACTCCTTCAGAAGGGAGGGAAGGGAGGGCTTGTTGATAGATTTTGTCCTTGCTATCATTGGGCTTTGCTACTCTTTACTCTGATTTCCCAGCTGTTGCAAGTGCAGACTTCTTCTTCAAGTCAACAGGATATCTTAGAACACCAGAAATAGGGGACAAGAACATGCAATAAACATGTTGTTCCGTACTTTCCATGGCAACCATGTGCTGATGCACAAATAAACCAAGAGACTTGGCAGGGCTAATAAACATTAGTCGCATTAGAGGAGCTTTCCATAGTCAGTTTGGAAAGATCACATGTCAAAGTTAACTCACTTGTAATAGAATCACTGCCATAGGGATAGATCTTTCAAATACCGAAAAACAAAATTAAAAAAAAATCCTAAATCTATTTTGAGATTATTTTCTTTCCTGTGAACTTGTCTGGTTTAATATTTACTGTCATGATTCTTTTCCAAAAAGTCTTTAATAGATGCATTTTAAGAATGTGTGACCATATCAAAAGAACACATTAAAAAAAAAGTTAATGAAAAAAGTCGAAATAAAGTTGTTACACATTACTGTTATGAGAGTGACATAATATTGGCTTTGTTGTAAAATCAAACACGGTATAAAACATTATTTAATTTAATTAGTAGCAGATGTGGCCATGGTATTTTCAATTGCTAAATGTTTCTAGCAAGTTGCTAAAATAACTCACTTGTCACAAGATAGTCATTTTAAGCACCTTTGCTTTAAGGAGGCTACAGTGATATGAAAAATTCTTCATGTAATGATTCTGAGATTGATTGTTTACCAAAGACAGGGAAAAGCAGGAACCAAATGGGTTGAGAATGAACAAGGGAGGGAAAAGAGAACAAAAAGATCAGTCAAATATAAACAGATTGTCTGTCTGAACTCTGCACTATGTTCCATGTTCTTATTAATTTTTTCTTTTAACCACCTTGAATGCATAGGATCCAAAAGAAAAAAGCAGGAAAAATATGCAACCTGATTCTTAATGTATGAAAAAAATCAGATGTTTCACATTATAAATATACAGGTTTTGGATAACTGTTTCAGAGAATATATTTGAAAGACAAAGATGTGACAAAAAAGTAGAAAATCAATAATGACTGTTTATAGAAAACGTTGATTACTTAACAGATCATTTATCAAATGTTCTTTTAAGACAATTCTTCTATTCTGTATAAGTTTTGTTTGGTATTCTATTTTACTTCATGAAATACTTGTTAGATAGTTATTTAATAAAGATTATTTGATAAAATTAGGCAAATGTGAACATATTCTTTTTCCTTATAGTGAGAAAGCTTTTTAGTGTTCAGCAATTTTTGAATAAAAATGCTAAATAATTCATGAAGTATTCAAACAAATGTTTGCAAATATATTAGCAGTAAGCTCTCATGAATACACTCTGATATCCAATTAAAGCAATCTAGAATTCTTTGCAGCAATCCCAGTTTACCACTGGATTACAAGAGCTTTTGGATAGTGACTCCTTGAATCCGTTACTTACTAATTTATCTTCAACTATTAAAATAGAAGAGCTGAACTAAGAGTAGAATGTGTTTCTTATCAGTTTTGAATGACATAAGCACCTCTCTTTATATATGAGGTTAAGCTGTTGAATTCTAAAGGATTTGTAGGTGAACCATATTTAAGCAGTAGATAAAGAAAATTAATCTATGTGTAAACGAGAAAAATATTCTAAGAATATATAGAGATAAAAACCGATCCAATATACAGCCTGTACTGATAGGAAATAATGTGAAGTACTTATGTTTTACTTTTTTTTTCCCTATAGCTACCCCCAAGTTCTAGAAACCATTCTTTGTTTCTTGCAGCTTCTTTCTGTTATAATGAACAATCACATTTTCTCATTTTTTTAGAAAACTATAACTACATTTCTAAGGCTTCCACGTGAGCATGAGAGTAAAGAAATACAAAATCATAATATTTTCATTTGTCTAGGAATTGTAAAGATGTCTTGGGAAATACAACTGAATGTACCATTTTGTAATTTTGATGTGAATTTGTGTGCTACATTCCAGGATGAAATCTGACATGGTTTTGAGATTCACAGCTAGACTGCTGTTGTGGTTTAACCCACCAGGTGGGTAAGCACCACACAGTTGTTCACTCACATATCCCTTGATGGGATAAGGGGGAAAAACAAAATAAAGAAAAATAGAGTAGATAAAGATTATAGTTATAGTAATAACATAGTATGTATTTACAAAACAAGTGATGAACAAAACAATTGCTTACCACACACTGACTGATGCCAGTCCCCAAGCAGCAGTCAGAACTAGTCCCTTCCGAGCTCCTTGTTCCCCTTAGCTCCCACCACTAGCAGAACTGTACAAAAAACTAAAAGATCTTTGTCTCTTTTGAGCCACTGCTCAGCAAAACTAAAACGTTCATGTGTTATCAACATTGTTTTTCTCCCAAATCCACAAGATAGCATCATACCGAATTCTACAAGGGAAAAAAAACCTCTGTCTCAGCCAAAACCAGGGCAATTTCTCTCAACTTATTTACAAGTAGAATATTTCATCTATATGGCAAAACCCGCATCTGCAAGTAATAGTGTAAATGTTTGTAACAGTACATACCTATGTTTTATGTCAGAACAATAAGGCTCACGGAAGACCACTGTTGGCATTAGAAATACTGTTTAGTTTTGCCACTTGTTGATGCTGTCTGATAAATTAAAAATAGAAGAGAAAAAAAAAATCCCAAATTTAAAGGCCTTGTATATGTCTTGTCTTAGCAATCATATAAATTTGCAGATGCAAATGCTGATTTAGAAGGAAACTGTGGATATTTATTTTGCTTTCAATGTCACCTGGTGCAATCTAACAGCTTAGAAAAAAATAGCTATTAGATAGCAACTCCATGAGGCAGAGAGAAGTTTTCTTTAGATACGCATTGTGTCAATTTTCAATGGACCTTCCCAAAAACATTACTTTCCCTTCACCCTGATCAAAAATCCTTACTGTCATTCTGTATATAACAAAACAACCAGGGAATCTCTTCCATAGAATACAGAATGTATTAAATAAATAGCAACCTAAAAGTTTTGACAGATTTCTATCTAAAAAAAATGTATCTATTTAAAGTCTGCATTTGTCCAGTTTTCAGAAAACAACAAAAAGAAATTTCTATCCCAATAATAGCTTCCAAATGATTAAGACCTGTAACTTTATGTTCGTACAATTTTGAAACAGAAATTAGAGAGCGTAAGTGCATTGCTCACTACATTGCTCACAGACTAATTCTTGAAAATACAGAGAACATTGTCTGTACTGTTTTAGTCTCGCACCAAACACTTTGCTATAGAATTTAATTTACCTTTAATCAATAACTTCATGTGAACTTTCTCAAAGGCTGGTGCTTTTTATGAACTGGGTTTTAATGTGAGTCATTATGTGGGACATTTGACCACAATCCTAAAATAAGATCTTTTATAGTCACCACCAGGATCTGGATTTTTTCTCACTGCTGTTAGCTTACTCTACAGGCAAGCTAATATGATTCCCATGGAGCTGCATCAAAGGAATGTTAGGTGGACATTAGGGAAAGATTCTTCACCAGAGGATGGTGGGCATGGAACAGGCTTTCTGGGGCAGCAGGCATGGCTCCAAGCTGAAGGAGTTCAAGGAACATTTGCACAAAGCTCTCACACAGTTGAGTCTGGATGTTGGCTGGTGCAGTATGGTTCAGGGAGTTGGACTCAATGATCTGTGCAGGTCCCTTCCAAGTCAGGGTTCCCTGGGACTCTGTGGTGATACTAATTTATTTTTTATAGCACAGAAAACTTATTTAAAAGAATATAGTAACTATGCAAAAAAACAAAACAAAACAAAACAAAAAACACTTTATTGTGATAGTTCTAACTTCTTTGATTACCATCTGTGAATAAACAAACAGCTGAGCTGGTGCCATCTTATATAGCCATTATTTTTCTCAGCTGAATGTTAAGAGATTATCTCTTTTCTCTGAGCGATTTCCTTTTTATGTGCTCTAGACCTGAATTAACAGGTCATTATTTCATGATTCTTTTCCAGGCCAGTGGTACAATACAATAATTGCACAGACCAGCATAAACATTTTAAGGCTTTCATTTGGATGCTTCCAGAGTGAAATAGACTTGACTCTGATTTTTCACAGTGTAGAGCTACTATAAATAAAAGTACAGAACCGTTACTAACAAATGAATCAGTACAGGTGATGCAGACTTTAAAAAGTCATGGAAGATTCCATTATAGAAAAGTAACCATTGTTCATTGTTCCATTGGAATGCACTCTAATCTGAGTTAAATAACTGAAGCTTCAGCAGACACCAATCAGCAAGAATTCTACTTACCTTTTACAGTTATCAGTGATCAATTTATCAATCATACATAAGTTTGAACTAAACAGCTATTATTTGTATGGAATTTTGTACAAAACAGAACAAAATAAAAAAGACTGAGACAACATGACAGGTCTAAGCCTTAAGGGCGACACATATGTTCATCAATTTTAATTGTGTTTCTAGATCTAACCATTTGTTTCAAGGTGTCCTGCTAATTAGTAAACAAAGATTGGTAATTATCACAATAACTATATCACAGTTATAAATTTTGAATCAGAGCATCTTCTTTAAAATTAAGAGTAAACAAATTGTGTGATATGATAATCAAACCAGACCTAAAAGTGGAAAGGCAAGTAGATGGAAGTTAAGTAAAACAAACCATTCATATCAGCTGCACGTCCGCATGCTTCAGCAGGACACCAGCTTCAGTGCAATTTGGTTTCAGGATAATTTTTGCTCACTAAACCCAGAAATTACTAGAAACATGCCTTTTTTTTTTTTTTTTCTTCCAGGGACAGGGGAAATAATGATTGAGAAAGAGAAATAAAGAACACCGTTCGGACAATAGCAGCTCAACAACTATTGCTTTTCCTGCTACAGAACTGAAAGAACTTTCTGTTTTTGATGTAATAGGAGAAAGCAATAAGCCTTCTTTAGGAATGATAAATTGAAAAAAGCTGAAAATTAGGACGGGGAAATGATAGTAGGTCAGTTAGCTAAATAGTTTATTTTGTATCCAACAGTTTTCCAGTAGTCTCTGGGTTTGTACATGCTAGTATCACAATGAAAGAACTACATTCACTGAAATAAGAGTTAAATGTTGATATTTATATAGTACCTCTTACTCTCAGTCACTAATAATCTTACCCGCTTTTTTGGAGGGGAGATTTTTTTCTCTTATTTGTTTTGGTTTTGTTTGTGGTTTTAAACATGGCTGCTATCTAGTGTTGATTAAAAGTATTTGTAAAGATTAGGTTGGCTATTTTTCTTCCTTGTCATTTTGTTGTTTATAACCTTCTTTTCCAACATAAGATAATAGAAAAGTGTTCAACAGTCTTTTATACTTGTAAACAAATTTTTCTATCACATCACCATTCTACAACAAAGAGAGAATGTAAATTCTGAGCCTGATTTATTATAAAGCTTACATTGCAAATACCCATTTCTGCTTAAACTGTAAAAGTCAGAAAGAAGAGAAAGAATCAAATAGCCTCAACTCTTAATAATTGTTTGGTTTTCATAGCAGTGAACTACTCAGTAGATCTGCTCACAGCAGTGCATGAAGTCATTCTTCACTGAAGATGAACAGCATAGGATACTTGCCAAGGCACTTCTGAAAAGTAATCTTGACTCTCATGAAGTCTCTTCGGGCACTAAGTGTTTTCCTTTGAAATTGTGATTGCTTTTATACACTTGAAATTGTACCTAGAGGTACTTGTATGTGAAATAAAGAATCTATATGCAAAATAATTTATTGTTCTTAAAAATATTGATCTATGAATTTTAACAAATACAAGCAAACTATCATGTTTTCAGGAAGTTAAAGTAATGTATCAGTAACAAAATCCTAAAATAGAATCTGCATTTCATTCATTACATTAAACATAGAGCTTCCATGATTTTCTACAGAGACATACTTGGTTATTGGAGGACATGACTACATGAGCTATGACCTATGTGCTGTGATATGTGTTATACTGACAATGGTCAGTCACAGTCCTTGACAGAGTCAACAAGAATAGGGAGATGCATAAGCAGAAAAAGAGCTGCATTAGCAAGAGAGCAAAAAGTTACACTTTAGGGTGAGGTAAGAAGTTGCTTTTTGCCAACAGATCAGAATAGAAACGTAGGTGCATGACTGCCTCGTGCCATCCACATAATAACTAATCAATTATGGAGGAGTTGCACACGATTCACGCCTGCATCCAATCAGAAACATGCTTTGTATTATTTAAGAGTTGTATTTTTTCCAATAAATGGTCTATTATCACTTTCATAAAGTGCAAGAATCTGTTCTTTTTCTCCCAACAACTTTCTTTTCTTCTGTTTCTCGAATAATGTACTGTAATTGTACTATTAATATTATGAATTTTTAACTAAATTACAATGTCCTATTACACCCAAGACATTGGAAACTATTTTTACTTATATACTTATATCTTCCATTTCCTACATGAAATGTAGTAGGAACTTTCACCACCTACACTTCTTAAAATCTCTGATCATAAATTTCAATTTACAAACAATATTATAGTAGTCATAGTTCTGTTCTGGAGGAATAGAAATTGTCTAAAAAAATTGCCCTACTATATTAATTTCCTCCAGTGTTATTCATATACCAAGAGAACAACTGAAATGAGTCACTTTGAACACTGCTACAAAAATCGTATGTCTAAAGGTGAGAGTAAGCCTACGTTTAGACATACTGAAAATGACTTTGATCTGCTGATCAGGATCTTGCATTTACTTTCACATAATCTCACTGAAGAAAATAGAATATCACAAAAGAGTCACTAAGTCACTACTAGCTTTTTGACTTAAATGGTATAAAAGAAATATTTACACAAATTTAATTTAGTTGCACCAGATCTGTTAGCAGTTTGTGTGAAATTCTGGCTGCTTTAATTTCCTAGTTTTACTAGAGTTTCTGCTCTGGTGGATTTTTTTTTATACTGAATGGGAAAAGACAAAAGCAAGATTTCCAACAGTGCCAAAGAACATCTTTTCTTCTCACATTCTGCTCATCTTCAGAAGAAAACATTCACCACATATCAAGTCCAATGAAGCACTTCTCATTTACATGCCTAACTACATACTCAGCCTACTTTGACTTACCAAAGTGAATTTTATTAAAGAATTTATTCTCTCTCAGTAACATATACTGAAGCATTTGTTGAATTACACTAGGATTGTGAATGCTTTTATTTTCTTGGTGGGAAAGAAAATAAGGCCAAATGCTTTCTTTTTAAACTCCTGAGAATACACTGGGGCTTCTCAAGTTGTCATTGTCTTGCATACTCTGGAAACTATTTAACACTGCATGGAAAAGAAAGTAGTAGAATATTGGATTGATTGTTTTTGCTTTTACTCAACCATGATTATGCCTGAAACACCTGACCAGAGATGGCTGGTCCCAGCTGGATAGCACTGCATCTTGACCAGTAGTAGCTAAGGTAAGGAGACAAAATAGATGTGAGCTTATTCAAATCAGAAACATCTGACATAGAAATAAAAGATAGGGAAAAAAACAGAACAGCAGCCAGAATTTCACACAAACTGCTAACAGATCTGGTGCAACTAAAATAAATTTGTGTAAATATTTCTTTTATTAAGTCTCAACAATCTCTCTATGCTAAAACAACCTTGCTGAAAAATAATTAAAGTGGAATATCACAAAGTCTCCCTTCTTACTCTATTAAGGTCTTGTAGTCTTGATTGAAAAAAAAGTATGCATTTATTTACCTGCAACACTGTAAAAAACACTTAGCAATAAGAGAAACTGCTGAATGAGAAGAGGTGATTGGTGAAGGAACAGGTGGTCAGTTTCTTAATAATTTTATCAACTGAGAGAAAAATCTCCAAATAAAGTGAGGTTTGCACCACATTGTAAAACAAATTGGGAAGTGAATATTTTAATTTAAATTTAGCAAAAAAAAAAAAAAAAGAGAGATACTAAGGTGTATTTCACTATATCCTCTTTGCCATTATTTCAAGACACAGCAATATTACAGAATTCTGTTTGAGGTACTGGCCTACAATCTTTGATTGCACTTACAGCACAAATGTAAAATCAATTCTCTGCACTCCCATTTTATCTCAGTTCTCATGTTAGCTGACTCTAACAGAATGACTCTTCTGGAGAGGTAGTTATTTTACCTCAGAGTGGCATTTCAGAAGCCTTAAATGGTCTGAAGAGATGGCACATGACCTCTAGGAATATTTTATCTCTGCTTACCTCTGAAAAATTATTATTTTACTCTGTGTGATCATGTAGGTCCCTTACCTATCTCTTGTATATCTCAAAATAATATGGCTGTATCTTGTTTCAGAATCGTTGATTGTTGACTATGACAAGTTTTTAATAGAAACTGTGGATAGAAAACTAAGTTGAATATAATTACCTTCTGCTTTTTTGTAAACACTTTGGGAGTATTAACTTGTTTAATTTATAGTTTTGCAAATCATTACTGGAACTTCAAACTTCATGAATTTTTTATTGTGTCTAAGATAGGTGGTTTGTTCAAATGAAATTATAACAAAGATCTTGAATTCCAGAGGTTCTGATGAATAATATTTTATTTCAGAACAAAGAGGTAAAAAAATAGAAATTCACATACCAACCAAAACAACCATCAGTCCTCTAGAATACCTATTCAGATATAGAATTACTCAAAAAAGCATGACAGATGCCTTGAAGTACCTTATGATGTTACAGACCTATATCTAATTAACCCAAAGCAATGCAATATTAAAAATTATGCTACCTAGCAAATTATAATGAACAACAGCAACAACAAAAGAAATTTAAGCAAATATTCAGTGTATGTGTGTAATTGAAAGATATATGTTATACACAAAAATATGCAATTGCTAACTGGATAAAAAAATCATCAGTGAACTGAGAACAAGAAGAGCAGAAGCTGACCACAGTAATGGGAAAGTTGCTAAAATTCCTTTGAACTTTGCCTTTGACATACGAGAGCTGCAGAAAAAAGTACAGTAGCTAGAAAATTATAAGTCTTCGTGTTTTCCAGTAGTTTAATTACAGAACAAGTATTTTCACTAATTAATAGCATCTGGTTGAATTTTCACTGTTATAAGATTATAATGAATTGCATAGATCAGTCCTGATATAAGGTAACAAAGAAATGCAATGCATCATTATGAATTTCATATAAAAGTTTTGTGATCTAGTTCTTGACTATAGTTATCGCCATTTTTAAACTATAGTCTGACACGGCAATTCAGACTTCAGATTTGTCACAGACTTAATACAGGTCCTGAAATAGGAAGTTCAACTCTATTCACTGCCTGCAAAAAAAAAAAAAAAAAAAAAAAAGCTCCTCCAGGGGTGGAATCAAGAGTTTAACTTAGGTGCACTGAATTGTTCTCTAGAGCATCCCCTAGACAATCGTGTATAAGACAGTTTTCCTAAAAGAGGCAGCTATGTTATATGCCAGTAGCTATGCCATACAAATATCTTTCTCCTTTTGATTAAAGTTTGAATTGAACTAACTCAAAGTGGCTTTCCAAAGTGAGACTTTATTCTCAGGCTACTTTCATGTGAAAACATAACACAGAACATAACACCACAGGAGAAAAAAAAAATCAGTTTTCCAAAGCAGATAGAAATTTGCAGTTTTCACTTACCATAACTGAGATAACAATTTCAGGCTCAGATCTCTAGTTAATAAATGTACTTGTGGAAGGAAAACTTTATTGCATGAAAATGCCTAACATAGAACTTGTACAAAGCAAAGCAACTCCTATGGTAATATTGTTACTGTTCTCTGTGAAACGAAACTCCTTCATTTACTGCAGCACCTAACTAGACTTCAATCTTGACTTCTTTTTAATGGCTTCAAAATTTTGTATTTTAATTCTACAATTATTATACTTCTAACTCTGTATTTCTGTGACGTTACTCAATTCAATAAAAAATACGCCTAGCTGGATCATAGAGTGAATGAAGAAATCCACATTGCCCCCATCAGTGTCATTGGTTTCCAGCTCCATTCTTTTCAATGCAAGAAGGCCATTTTTCAGTGAGGAAAAGTGTGTTAAATTCTGGCAGTTATAATGTTTTTGCTAGCCTGCTTAATTAAATTAGGAATTACAGTTTACTTGTCACTTTTTTTTTTTTATTCTCTTCACTAAATTCTTTAGAATTTTAGAAATTTTCTGATATTTTGCACAGTATTCTGTGCATTGTTTTGCTATGGATTTTGTCTCCTTGAAGCTGTTTACTTTTTCTCTTTCTGATCCCATAAGTAGTTGTTTATCCAATTTGCTGTTCTTCAGTACTCATTAATCCCAACCATCTTCCAAATATCTCCTTTTCATTAAGTAACGATACAGTGAAGGCATAATAATCTGAAATATTACAGCAGTTATTTTTTTTTTCCCATACAACGTTTCATTTTGCAATTTCTCACCTGGGTTTCTGATGTTTTGACATCTCCTCATATTAATTTTGTGCTCTCACCAGTAACACTACATCTCTCAATTCGGTATCATCTGTTGTTTTAATCAACTGTTAACATCTTGTTCATGATAATCAGAAGAGTTGTATTATAAGGAAGATTTTAATAAGTTTAAATCTACAGAAAAATATTTCTGGTTTGTTAACACTTATAAAAGCCTTGGTATATAATAGTATGTTCATCATCAACCATACCTTTGAAAAGATGACAAACCTTGTGTGTTTACTTCACTAATATATATATATATTTATATATACATGTATATATATATATATATATGTATATATATATATATGTATATATATATATACACACACACACACACACAAATCAAGGCACATTTGCATAAACAATTTACTCACATGAATAAAATTCTGTGGAATTAATTCTTTGTTCAGTGATAGAAATATAGTTGTTTTTTCTCAGCTCACATAAGTAAACTATATGAAGTCAGTTTGTAGGAGTTGATGAAAGACACTAGCACTTTATATTGCCTCTACTAATTCCATTGCTTCTACTAAAGCACATAACTGTAAGCACAAATAATTCTTAAAACACTGGCTAACTGAAATGACCTAAATAATGGCAGACTCAACAGCGTAAATGAAATAATTGCTCAATTTATAATCTATTTCTACTTAGGCCTCTCAATCAATAAGTTAGTGATTTAAAAAAAGCATCTGTCTCATAATGAAAATGGAAGTAAGGTATACGAGTAGGAGACGTCTAGATTTGCATTATTAGGATTTGCTGTGCAATATAGTCTGCTTACATAATAAGACTGACTATGATTTGTCATCATTCAGCTGTTAATTGCATTTTAAAGAAGAAAAAGTGTACCCAAGGACTACGCTCAGAAGTTTACAATATGGATGGTCAGTAGGTATGGACTTGCCTTAACTATTACCTTATCTCAGGTATTGCACTAGAATTCATTTTATACAAAAGTTTAAATCCTGTTTTTTCTCCCTCCGCAGTCAGTGTAGGAAGTGAGGGGATCTCCAGTGGGCAGTTCAACTGATTTATCTGAAGACGGATTCAACTCCCTGTGGAGGTGCCTATCCCTTTCTCCTAACTACAGAAGAAGATGGAATAGTTAGTTTAGACTAAGTGCCCATACTGGTTAGTTTTAGTTAGAAGAGAGGACACCCAAGGTATGAGAAGGGGCTGAGTATCAAAACTGTTCATCTTGTCCCATGAGTTCCAACAATAATTACACTGACATTACACTTGTCAGTGTAATTTCTTGTACTTGTCAGAATGAGCGAGGACATCTGAATATGGGCTGTAGTGTTTATGAATTACTGCAGAGCTTAAGAAATCTCTGATTTTTCTATGGGTCAGTGGAAATTCTCACCTGATCCTTCCAGAGGCAGTGCAGAGCTATGCTGTCCATAAACTCAGTGTGTCTAAACAGCACTCTGGGTAATTTCAGCCTCTGGGTAGTAACAATAGCAGATGCTTATTATATTTAATTATTAACCATCAGCTCTTTGAACTTATCACCTTAGTCTCTCAGCACCTGCATGATATATGGCAAAATTCTCACAATTTCAGCTTCCATCAGTCAGTAAGCAGAAAATGAGCATCTGCTAGCACTCACCAGTCCCTCAGGATATACGCAAGTATCATTACGGTTGTTCCTAATGGTGTTTTACACAAAATGAGGTAGGGTCAAGAAGGCATGCTAGGTTATTTTACACATACACAATGTCAAAGCATTTATTGCCCTGCATATGGCAAGTTTTAAATATAAATAGATAATACTAGTAGATCATTTATTACTGCATTTAATATTTATGCAGTGACATAAATTTATATGTTCTTTTAAATGATTTTGAATTTTAGATTTGGTAGAAATCTTAGGTGCACTTGGTTCCTAGTTAAAGAAAGGAAGGAGAAGTAGGGAAACTGCTGGAACACTGTACTTTACCCTCCTCTGTCATTTCTGCATTTCAACTTAAGCCCACACCACACAATGAGGAAAATCCTATTTGAAAGTAAAAACAAACAAGCCAGGTTCTCACAGTGTCATACAAAAAATGGCATTTTTAAATGCAGGGCTTTTTGCATGAAACACAGATTCTGGAAACATGGATATGTTGCCTTCATACTTTGGCTGCTAATGCACCTGTATTAACATCTCACTCACATACTCCACCTTATTGCATCCATCTGTTAAGGTCAGAATGCTGGCACCCTTCTTCCCTGTTTGGAAGGAATTTACAGCAACTACTGAAGTGCCTCTGTCTGCTCAGCCACAAATGAAGGTTGGTTCCTATGTATCAGCAACTTTATAATTTCAAGTCTGACTTTCTTACAAAAGATTTTGCATAAAGTAGGCCAGAATAATGAAGCAATTAGCATCAGTCTTCTGGGATGCTTTCAAGAGATTACTGCCATGTTCTCTCCCAAGGCTATCCCCCTAAAGAGGGGGATATCCCTATCAGAGCTGAGATACAATATTCCCTTGCCTCATACAAGATGTGAAAATTATCTGGAAGTCATATTTGTTATATCTCACAGGATTCAGCAATGAACTTTGGAAATCATGTGACTCTAACACAAAATGTCAACATAATGGCATATTGATATGTAAAAGGTGCATTACCAGAATTTGGTAACTTGTGAAGAGACTCCCACCATGCTGAAATGGGAATAAAACTTTCAATTAGAATTTGAACAGTAATCTTGAATATTTCACATAAGTCATTTTTCTGTAGTATTTATCATACTTTGACTCCTTTTTAAAAAGGAGAATGCAAAGCTTTGTGTTTGTATACCGTAATATGGACCATATATTTTAAAACCATGAATCTGAGAGCTTTCAGAACATAGCAGTTTTTAAAATTTTATTTTTCCTGCACTGCATAGTTCTGAGAACTCTCAATTCATTCAAATGTAATTTCAAAGTAAGCTGCAGCAAATCTACATTTTTTCCACAGTGTAGTTTATGCTGGTAAATAACAGAGACTGTCCAAGGGTATATAGGTAAATTTGCAGCCTAAATGTTTTTTTTGTTTGTTTGTTTTTTTTACAGTGTCTGACTGCATGATTTAAAGTTATCATTTTTTGAAGCAGTTTTTACCCACCCCTCCCTGCTAATGCTGAGTCAGAGAGTTCAGAGTATTTAATTAAAAATAGAGAGACAAGTATTTTACAGCCTGACTGAAAACCAGCAGTCAATGGTAGGCATCCACTGACTTCACTTAGCTTTAGAAATCTGTACCAAAGCTTGATGTATATTCATTGTATATTTGTGGACATCATTTTAAATTCATTCTCATCTCCTGTTATCACACAATCTTAGCTAGACACAGAAATTGAGGGTTTCAGCCCTTCCTTCCTAGGAAACTAATATTGCATTCCCTTTATTTTGCTAAACTTATATTTAAAAAAGTAATTGCATTATGACAAGAAACATTTGCTTTTTATTAATTTTTGGATTTAATAAAATTAGGACAAGAGAGCAGAACACTAGTAGTGGGGCCCTGATGCAAGAACTGGAATGAGATCCTTTTCCAGCCAGCTGTTGTAACATTTTACCTTTTCCCGCAGTCAGCAGTCTGGAAACATCACTGCAGTTATACTGACATCACATGCAGTAGCTCACAGTTGAACTGTAGGACTCTCAAAATTTGTTTGCAATATCTGCAACTGAGAAGTAAAACAGAAATAGAACAGTGACTTTAAGTATTAATGACTGTTCTGGTGCGCAAAATAAGCCTGAAGGGTTAATTAAAAACTAATCTGCACCTAAGGCCTGAGAATATCTACCTGGACTTCATGGTTCTACCCAGTCCCTGGAAGCACTATCTAAAACACAAGGATGTTAGATATGTGAAAAGAATCAAAAATAGGCAATGTAAAAGACATACTACTGTGGAAAAAGTTATCAGTAATAGTTTTCAGTACTCTTCTCATTTGAACCTTTTTTTTTTTTTTTTTTCATATTAGAACATGACAAGGATGGAGAAAGAGCAGTAGGTTTGTAAGAATCAGAGGATGGCTCGAGTTGAAAGGGACCTAAAGGATCATGAATGTCCAATCCCTCTGCCACAGAAAAGGCTACCAACCTCCACATTTAATACTGGAGGCTGCCATCCAATCTGGCCTTGAACACCTACAGGGATGGGGCATCCACAACCTCTCTGGGCAGCCTGTTCCAGTACCTCACCACTCTCATAGTAAAAGAACTTCCCCCTGACATCCAACTTAATCTTCCCTTCTTCAGCTAAAATACTATTACCCCCGTCCTGCTGTTATCTACTCTTTCAGAGTTGACTCCCCTCCTGTTTGTAGGCTCCCCTTATGTTCTGAAAGGCTGCAATGAGGTCACCCCACAGCCTTCTTTTCTCCAGGCTGAACAAGCCCAAAGAGAATTAAGCCAGATCTCCCTCTACCTCTATTCAAATGTTAGATAGAGTGCTCCTTCACCATTTGAGGTCTGACAGAATCTGAAAATGTCATCTCCCTATTTTCATACAGTAAATCTCGATGAAAATACATAAATACAGTGCCATTAGTAATTGCTTTTCCTTGCCCTCCTTTCCCTTTTCTTCTTTTCTTTAATAATTATGGCACCTTGTATTTTAGAACTACAACTACTCAAGGTTCTCCATAGGTAAATAATAGCAATGGGATCAGCTGTAAGAGTTTTGCAGAAAGAAAGGATCTTGAGAGCTTATTGTTGTTAACCTGATCAGTCTAGTTAATAACATTATAGATATGAGGAAAGGGGAATTGTAACTGTATTTGTGTAAAAATCTATACAAATTAGGACATTTCTTTCAACCAAATCATTCTGTGATCTTTCTATAGGTTCTTCTAATGCAAATCCCTGTGGGCAACATAGCATCTATAATGAAAGAAATAGATGTTTTCTTGTTTTTATTTATTTGTACACTAGAATCTCAATACTTTGTATCATTGCATGGGAAGATCTATTGTAAATGACAGATTAAATCAACACTTCGGGAATCCAAATTTTACTCATTTATTTCCTAATTGCCAATTGTTTTCAGTAATGTATGTTAATAAATCATCATATTCTTATTGATTGTTATTAGTACTGTTTCTACCTCAGTAAAATTCTGTCCTTAACAAAATAAATAAATAAAATCTGTATTCTAGTTAAATGAATATCTTGATGGTGCTGCCTAGAAATAGAGAAGGACTGATTAGTGAAGGAATCCTTTATAGTGCATAGATCATCTTTATAAAAGTCATTAGGAAAATGAATGTCCAAATGTATGTTGGTTGAGTGAAAGAGTATGTAATTCATGGCTTTAATAATGAAAAATAGAATTATAGACTGGTTTGGAAGGCACCTTTAAGATCATCTAGTTCCAACACCCTGCTATAGGCAGGGACACTTTCCTCTGGGAGAGGTCATCCACAGCCTCACTGGGCAAACTGTTCCAGTGTCTCACCACCCTCACAGTAAAGAATTTCTCCTAATATCTAGTCTAAATCTACCCTCTTCCAATTGAAAGCCATTTCCCCTTGTCCTGATGCTACACATCCTTAAAAAAATCCCTCCTCAGCTTTCATGTAGGCCCTCTTCAGGTTCCGGCAGGTCACTATAACATCTCCTCAGAGCCTTCTCTACTCCAGGCTGAAGAGCTCCAGCTCTCTTCCTGAGTGCGATCACCCAGCCAATTCCTCATCCAGTGAGTGGTCCATTCATCAAACCCATTTTTGCCTGATTTGGTGAACAGGATGTCATGCAGGACAGTGTCAAATGCTTCCCACAAGTCCAGGTAGATGACTGGACTTGGATCAGTTGCTCTTCCTTTATCCACTGAGGCTGTAACTCTATCATAAAAGGCCACCAAGTTTGTCAGGTATTACTTGCCCTTGGTGAAGGCATGTTAGTTACCGTTAAAAGCACATGAAAAATGAAGATGAAGGTGATTTTCTTTTTTCTTTTCTTTCATATGCTTACTGGTGCCTTCAGGAGGATCTGGTCCATGATTTTGTCAGGCACATAGTTGAAAGACAGACTAGCCTGTAGTATCCAGAATCTTCTTTTTTTTTTTCCTTTCTTGAAAAGGGGTGTTATATTTCTCCTTTTCCAACCAGTGGGAACTTTGCCAGACCGCTGCAGTCTTTCAAATATGATAGACAGCAAGCAGCTTGATGACTTCATCCACCAGTTCTCTCAGAACCTGTGGATAGATCTTGTTGGTTCCCATAGACTTGTGCACCTTTGGGTTCTTTAGATGGTCTAGAATCTGATCTTTACTTACAGCAGGCAGCTTTATCTTCTCCAAGTTATTATCACTGTTTTCTGCAACTTGGGCTGTGTGGCTAGAGCCCTTACTGGTGAAGACTGAGGCAAAGAAGTCATTGAGCACTTCAGTTTTCACCATATCCCTCATGACCAGGTCTTCAGTTTCCTTCCAGAGAAGGCTCACATCCTCCCTGACCTTTTTATAATTGATACACCTATAGAATTTCTTCTTGTTCCCCTTTATTAGATTTAATTCCCTGATTAGATTTAATTCCATCTGGGTTTTAGTTTTCCTAATCTGATCCCTGGCTGCTCAGACAACTTCTCAATAGCCCTCCCAGATAATCTGTTCCTGCTTCTGCTCCCTATAGACTTTCTTTTTGAGCTTAAATCCAAGAGTTTCTTGTAGATCCACAGAGGCCTCCTGGCACTCTTACTTACCTTCCTTTTTCTCAGGATGCACTGCTTCTGGGCTTTGAAGATAGAGGATATGGTCCTTGAATACTGACCAGCTTTCTTGGGCCCCTCTTCTTTATGGAGATCTTTCCCACATCACCCTGAAGAACAGTCCCCTGAAATGTTCAAAGTCTGCTCTTCTGAAGTCCAGAGTAGCAAGCTTGCTGCACACTCCTCTTTGACACCTTAAGGATTTTGAACTCCACCATTTTGTGATCACTACAGCTAAAGCTACCCTTGAGCTTCACATTACCCACCAACCCCTCCCCATTGTCCAGCCCCAGATCAATCAATAATCTCTGTTTCTTTCTCAAATCCAGCTAGCATCTTTAAAACCAAAAGGGTAAATAATATCATTGTCAATTCCCATACATCAAAGTCCATTGTATATAATTATTTGTTCTTATCTTGACGGTAAGAATTTGTATTTGACTAAGATCTAATTTCTGGCTGAAAATTATTGTCTAAAACTTAATGTAATCTATAGATAGAGAATCCTACTTGACATTTTGCTCCTGTTATTAATCATTTCACTGTGCTTACTTCTCTTTATTATCTGCCTACTAACTTCCAGCCACAGGTTCTTATTGTACATCTTCTTGTTAGATCCTCTTGAAAAGAGTAATCCACTCTAAGCGCATCCTCTGTCTTTGCAATAGTAAGTAAATAATCCAAGCTGTTATACAAATGATGGAGAGTTTTCCAGTTTTAAGGATCTTCCTGGGCCCTTGAACTTTTTTCAAGCTGCCTGTAATTTCCAGCTTTCTTCCTCATTGGCCAGCTGTTTACTAGTCATCTTATATGTCCAAGAACAATATCAGAGTTCTTTAAAGTGGCCCTTCTCTTGGGAGCTGGGAACTCGTACTCTGCTCCAAGATCATAGCTTCTGAAGACTCACTTTGCCTTTTTAGTCTCCAAGATTTAATTTTAAAAATAAATTTCAACCTTTTTTTGTTGCAATAAAATAGTAACTACGTGTCTAATTTGCCAGCTGTATAATCAATGAATGTACAGATGTTATAATTATAAAATATATCATAGAGTTTAGCTAAGCAGCTATTATACAACAGAGAACAAATATACTTACCTATACAGGATACTTACCGTATCCTGAGCTTGCTATGAAACTCCAGAGGAAGGGATCTCCAGAAGAGATCCTTCCCCACTGTTAGTCAGCTCTTAAATGGCTCCACCCCTTCTGGTGGCACAGGTGAATTGCCTTCACCTGTGCTCCTGTGGCTGACTCAGTACTCACCTCAGGTGATCAATCAGAGGTTCAGGCCATGATTCAGCAGTTCCCATACACCAGCTAAGCTAGAGTTTCCTAATCTTATCATCCATCTCACCCCACACTTCTGTACCCTTCGCATTACTATAGTAGTACACCTCTTCTCAATACTGATTGCATATCGATGGTTTTATTTTCATACATGTTAGTAATCTAGCTTAAAACTATGTGTTATTGATATTGTATAATGCTGAGCAGTCTTTAATTAGATACAAGGATGTATTCATTTATCCACTTATTCATTTATCTACTAATAATTTTGTCATTTCCTGCTAAAAACAGGGCAGCAGTAGAATATGGGTCTGTTTCATTATCTTTAATCTTTTCTTTCCTTTCCCCCCCTTCCCCCTTATTACTATGGTTTCCTGTGTTCCTAATATATTTTAAATTTTGACTGTCGTTTTCATAAAAGAAAGTTATTTCTTTAGTGTCTTAGCTTCCTTCATTAATCTTCTCTATAAATTTTCACACTTGTGTTTAATATGTTTCCTCCTAGATCGCCATTTATTTAGAAAATGATTAGGATTATACAGATATATGCTCCCATTAGTCAATGATAATTGGTATAATGAAAGGAAGTGACAATCACTTTGTAGGACCAGTTGTGTGTCTACCCAGCTGGGAGTAATTATCAGTGATGGGAGAAAAGATGTAGAGACAAGAAGTATTTGTCTACTTCCTCAAATTCCTTCTTATGCAGACATTCTTCTGAGACTAGGACAGAAGTTCCTGCAGTACCAGATTCCTCTGGGGTTTGAATCTTTCCAGTCCCAGTAGGCTTTACAGCAACTTCTCTTTTCTGCTTGGAGGCTGATATCTTCCCTCGAAGGCTTGTGTCTTCCTCTGACTGAATGGAACACAGTTCATTTTTGGGTTCTCAAGCTGAAGTTTTCTCAATACAAATCAAAAACAAATCAAGTACTTAATTCATGTCACAAAAAATATTCTACTAGGATACAGAAAACTAATAGGACGTTTCCACAAGAAGTCTGCAGTTTACTCACGTGGCTCAATCATCAATCTTCGTTTGTATGAAACAGGTATGTAGACTGAGCCCCTCATATTATGCCCACTACATCTGCATACTTTTGATTTTCTTCTTAACTGGAAATCATACAATAAATATAGTTAAATTCTGTCCAAGCATCTTAGCAACAATCAGAGATCTCAAAGCAATCCAATACTAGTAGAACTATGACAATACAATTCAAATAGCTATAAATATCCAATTGTCTTTGGTTTGCTGCGTTTTTTGGTTAAAAAAAAAAATATATACATATTTTCCTTATTCAGCAGACATTGAGGAATAATAGTAATAACACACTATAATGTGTTTTATGATTCCTGCTTGTTAATGTTTTCCTTTCTTTGTTGAAGAGTTCAAGAATTATCGCTGGCATCTGAATAAATCATAGAATCATAGAGTGGCCTGGTTTGAAAAGGACCACAATGATCATCTAGTTTCAAGCCTCCTGCTATGAGCAGGGTCTCCAACCACTAGACCGTGCTGTCCAGAGCTTCATTCAGCCTGGCCTTGAATGCCTCCAGGTATGGGGCATCCACAGCCTCCTTGGGCTACTGTTCCAGTGTATCACCACCCTCTGTATGAAAAACTTCCTCCTAATATCTAACCTAAATCTCCCGTCTCAGTTTAAGACCATTTCCCCTTGTCCTAACGCTATCCACCCTTGCAAACAGCTGTTCCCCACCTGTTTATACACTTATTTCAAGTACTATATGGCCCCAATGAGGTCTCCCCAAAGCCTTCTCTTCTCCAAGCAAAACAAGCCCAGTTCCCTCAACCTTTCCTCATGGGAGAGGTGTTCCAGCTCTCTGACCATTGATGTTAACATTAAATGTTAACTTTCACAACACCTGATATATAACCCTCACCTCCAGGATATATGTCTAAATACGCATCTAATTTACTAAATTTGAGGACTGTAGATCACTAGAGAAATTGTGGCTAGAATTTAAAAGTGCTAAAATGCTTTTAAAGAGTCATAAGTTTATTTCTTCGTGAAGTTATGTAAAAATCTAAAACCTCTATGTGGATAATACTTCATAGGAACTACATAGGTTGCTCTGAAAGTAATGCCTCCTATTTGTTTCCATGGAAACTACAACAGCTACAAAGAGTACAATAACACTATTTGATAAACCAGATTTTCAACTGCAAAACTATTTTTGAACATAGTCATCACTATTAGCTATGCATTTTTGCCAACAATGAACAAGGGCCTGTATGCCATGCTCTTAAAATTCTGCACCAGCAGAGGTGACACACAGTTTCACCACCCACCACCTCACTGTGCTCACAGCTATTGTTTGGTCTCCATAAACATTCCGCAAATGTCAACAAATGTCAATGAGTGCCATTTTTTCTGCACGGAGGAATTCAATGGTGCATCTTCACTTCATATGCGCCTCTGTGTCATACACCATTTTATCAGATTTCCCCTCTGCTGCCATCTATCATTTGACAACAAAATGTAACAGAATATTGGTGTGAAGGTTCAATTCAACCTCTGGTGCCATATCACCAACATAATAAAATAGGAGGCATTTCTTTCAGCGCTACCCTTTTATATTATAATTATTATAACGTTTTTACTGCGTGTGTCTAAATTATTACTGAATGTGACTGAATGTCTCTAATCACACAATTATCCTATTTTATTCTTGTCATTTGCTACTGTTATTCAAGTTCTGCCTGCCACATCCATCTTGGCTTTGAGTTTACAAAAAAGTCACAGGTATTTAGAACATTGCAATCTCAGAATGTCAGCTGGGTCTCTAATCTGAGCGCATGTCACAGCACGGGGGAACAGAAGGTGAAATGTGTGTAATGTAGAGTAAAAGGCTCCATTTGCTATCTTCGAATTTAGAAAAGTGAAGAATCCTACCAAGACTTAAAATAATAGACTTATTTAATGTTTGTAACTATTCAAGTGCTTCTCAAATGAGTGTTTTGTTAATGTATTCACAATCTGAAACTGCAGGATGTAGGTATATTTTAGTGTCTATGTTTAAATTTAATAATGTTCTATAGCTATTCTGCATTGAGATTGGGAAATGGTTATAGTTCTATTGGGTGAGTTTCTTTCTTCAGTGGTATTACCATGTAGTATGCAAGCTTCAAAATATTTTCATACTTATGCTTCAAGTTTTTGTGTTGGTTAGTGTTAGAATTCTATTATCACTGACAAGATTGAAATATAAACTTTGTTGGGAATATCAAAGAACTCCAGAGGTTACTGCCCATTTGTTAAACCAAGATTTTTATATAAAATAAACGTTTTATATGATGATAGGAACAATTATATAAGAAGATCCCTGTGCAGTGTGAAATAGTGTCTTCCTTTGAGCATTTCCATTAGCAACAGGTGAGTCAGGTGGTGTCTTTTTGAATTCGCATTGGGAATTTAATAGAGTACCAGGTTCAAAATACATGAACTGAAAATGCTAAGTTAAACCCTGCCTTTAGGACACAATAAGAAAGGTAACAAATAATATTTTACTTTTGAGGTTTCATATCATATTACCTGGTTCATCATGTTTGATTACATTCTCTTGTACTTCTGTGTTTAAAAAAATTGTATACACTATGGGGCACAAATAAGTCAGTTTAATTTGAACATAAAGCACTATTATTTCCTAAAGCATTCAATGAATAATATATGATAATTTATAATGAGGGTATTTGCCAGTCTGAGGGCTTGACAGCAGACCAGGGAATTAGAAGAAAAGGCAAAGTTACAAAGATCATCTTTTTTTAAGCCAAACGGATCTTAATGGCCAATATATGTTTTTTGTTTGTATCCATATTGTATGAGAATGCTGTCCCTTAGCAAAGTATTGTGAGAAATGTTCACATTCAATAGTCCAGACTCAGGCAGAATTTGCTATGAATCTCAGTTTACTTCACACTTTTGCAATAGCAGGCAACTGTAAGAAAAAAAAAGGGTGCAAGAAGTAGAGAGACACAGCAGTTGATGTTTCCAGCTTCCCAGCAGAGAATCCCTCCAGTTTTGCCCATTTGTTGAGGACTCCAAGGTTTACAGCATATCTGATGCTTTTAATTCCCTCAGCAGATGTTCTGCCCCTGCTTACTGCTTGGTTTACCCCTCTCATTTTTGTTTAGTTTTTACTCATTATAGTATGCTGCAATAACTCCTCTTTGTTAACCTTCTCCTTTGACTATCGTTCAAATCGCACTAATTTGCACCAGTACATCTCCTTATGTTACTCAAAAATGCAGGTCTTCATTTTGCAAGCAGAATTTTACCTTGGCACCTCTTCGGACTTTTTATAGTCACAACATCTTTTTGTTATGCAAAAACAATATATCTTTACACACAGTACTTCCTCCTGAGATAGTGTACTACCTGCACATACTTTGAGCTTTATGAACACAGCATAGAGCACAACCAGGTTAACTAGACCAGTGAGCCTTCAGAGCAATATCTGACACCAAAGTGTAGACACATTTAAACTACAGGAATAGAAAGAAAATATAAACAACAATAGAATGGTTTCAAATCTATCTTCCTTATTTCTACTACAAAGAATGGTTACACAGTTAATGCAGTGTGTATTTTAAACATTCCTAAAGGAGTTATTCGTTAAACCTGTGTTGAAAACAATATTCTAACATGTATTTACTCAATGCTGTCTCAGTATTAACATGCACTCTGATTTTCTTCCCGTTTTTCTGACAATATTTTGTCAGGAAAACTTTTTCTTTTTTTTGAAGTATATAAAGAGAAAGTTTCTGTATTTCCATTCAAAAACTGCGAGATTTGTTGTGGGATTGTGTGTGTAGTTCATGCTCAAGATCTCCCATATGTTCAGAAAGTATGTCACATAGAACTGATGAGTCATGTAAAGGGGCCATTTGTCCTGAATTTTCAGCAGACATCTAACAGTCTTGTCAGAGCAATAAATTTCCACTGTAAATACTTAAGGGCAAAAATTTGTCATTTTAATTTGTTGAGAAAGCACCACCTAAGGCAAGTAGAGAATAACACATGACAATTCAAAAAGGAGATGTCTGCTACTGTTTCTGCTCCTGAAAAATGCCTAGATTCTCAGACAAGTGGCCAAAGTATTTTTACTGCAGACATATCTTCTGAAATCCAACCTTATGACAAGCTAAATGTTCAGTGTTACCACTTAAAAAACTGCTTGGTGCTCTATTTAATGCCTGACTTGTACAGGCAAAGAACCGTAGTCCTTTTAATTTATTATTAAGCACCTAAATCCCATTGAAAGCAAGGAGTTATATATATAAATATTTTCACAGATCATAGAAGAGTCATAGAAACATAGAATGGCTTGGGTTGGATGGACCTTAAAGATCACCTAGTTCCAAACTCATAGCTGTGAGATCAGGTACCACATCATGCTGCCTAGGGCACCATCTAACCAGTCCTTGAATGCCTCCAGGGATGGAACATCCAAAGCTTCTCTGGGCAGCCTGTGCTAGCACGTCATCATCCTCTCAGTAAAAATTTCCCCCTGATGTCTAATCTAAATCTCCCCTCTTTTAGTTTAAAACTGTTCCCACTTCTCTTGTCACAACCTCCCTGTGTTTTACAGGAGTAAAGTTGATTTCCCTCCTGCTTTAAGCCCTGGCAGGCTGCTATCAGGTTTCCCTGAGCTTTCTCTTCCCCAGACTGAATAAGCCCAGCTCCCTCAGCCTGTCTTTGTAGGAGAGATGCCCCAGCCCTCTGATTTTCTTCATGATCCTTTAGATGTGTTCCAAACACTACATGTCTTTCCTGAGTTAAGGCCCCAAGCTGGGACTCAATACTCCAGATGAGACCTCATGAGGACTAAGGAGGGAGGGACAATCACATCCCTGTCCCTGTTGCTTATCCCTCTTTTGATGCAGCCCAAAATATAGTTGGCCTTCCAGGCTGGAAGTGCACACTGCTGGCTTATGTTAAGATTTTCATCTACCTGTCCTTCTAAGCAGGGCTGCTCTCAAGTTCTTCTTCCAGTCTGTACATACACCTGGAATTGTCCCAACCCAAATGCAGCATCTGGAACTCAGATGTGTTGAACCTCATGAGGTTCACATGGGTCTGCTTTTTAAGCCTGTTCAGGTCCCTCTAGATGGCGCCTCTTCCTTCTGATGTATCAACTGCACCACTCAGATTGGTCAATCTAAGATTCAGTGTCAGTTTTCTCAGTTGCTAATAAAACCCCCAAAATACAGCTCCACTTAAAAAAAAAAAAAAAAAAAAAAAAAAAGCTGAGAGGAAAAAAAATAGTATATAGGATACTTCACATTCTTCAGTTTTCATATTTCTTCTGTGCCCATCATCTCATTGCTTAATGTGAGGCATCTAGATGTCATGTTACCTGAATGTTCTTATAATGCAGTAATAATGCTGTAACATGACTTTGAATGTAACATGATAGAAATGGGTTACTAGAACATTGTGTCTGTGCAGCTCTGTACGTATGCGTGCTTTTCAAATCATTGTTCCTTTTTTCAAGTGAGCAGCTAATGGTCATAATGAATAATTATGATAGCATTTAATCATTAGAAGTCATATAATGTACAATTGCAGATTACTGAAGATAGAATGAGTAGTGCATGTTGAAATATATGTTGGATGCTACAGAAACTGCAATAGATACAAAGAGTTCAGTAATGCTATTTCATAGAGGAAACTTTCAGGCACAAAACACTCTTTTTCAATAGTCACCACCATTAGCAATGTATTTTGGCTTGTGATAAACAGAGACTGCATGATGCACTTATATAAATCTGTATCTGTGGAGGTAACCCACTGTTATTGTCACTACTGCTAAAACAACACTCACTGCTTTTCTGTGCTCACATACACTGTTGGGTCTCCATAAGTATTCAGAAAGCATCAGTGAATGTCAATGAGTGTCATTTTTTCCACATGAAGGAATTCAGTTCCACACCTTTGCTTCATATGCACTTCCATGTCAGATGCCATTTTGTCAGCCTGCTGTCATCTGTCACACAGCAACAGAGTGTAATGGAATACTGGTGATAAGGTTCAACCACTGTGCCATACCACCAACATCCACCTCTGATGTTGTGGGCCAACATAATGAAATAGGCAGCATTACTTTCAGAGCAGCCCTTGTACATGGAAATAGACACAAACTAACTTTAAATTGAGTAGGAAGAAATCATCACCACTATCAACATTCTCTGCCTGGAAAACACAACAATAACAACAACAACAACAACAACAACAACAACAACAACAAAAGAGTGTACTTCTTCTTGTAAAGAGCTTTGAATAGTGATTACTCACCTTGAAACTTTACTTTCATCTTTTTGAGGAGCACTGGAAGTACAGAGTCAGGGAAAGCGGTAGCTATTAAATTTGTGTATATATCAGCTTTACTTGTATTACCAAATTAAAGACCATAATAACTGGATAATTTTGATTGCATGTGATAGTACCAGTGCAGTTGTATTAATAATAAATCTTTGATTGTACTGTTTAAAGATTTAATTTAAATTCAGACTTCATGCAGCAGATGTGTTTCTTTAGCTCAAATTGCACAGGTGTTTGGACTGGCTGCTAAATTTGAATGAACCAAATTTCACATCACTTCTGTTTATAAACTGCTGCTGTTTTCATTATACACCTTCAGAAAGGATAAGTTGTGTAATGCCTGTGGTTGTTTACAGTATTCTCAGAACAGGAAGCATCAGTACTCGTATAAAAGGCATGAGAATAAAGAATTAGGAATAATTTCATGAAAAAGCTTCTTTATTTAACTTTCTTTCAGGACTGAACTGTAAGACATTCATTTTCTGCATGTTCAGAATTTATCAAAACCTTTGTAAACCTGCCATCTAATCACTAAAATAAACTCATAGTTTTGAAACAAATGAAAATAAACAGAATAGATTTGTTTGTTTAAGATAGTTCTCCAAAGCCCCTAAAGGACAGAGCTTTCAAAGAAAAAGAGATGTCCAAATTCATGGATAAAAAGTAGATGTATCTCTAGTTGTACCTGTACACAGTCTGTACCCAGAGTATCCAGAACTACAATGACTTGAAACAAACAAGTAGTAAGACACAAGGATTGAAAAGCATCCCTACTTTCTGTTAAGATGGTAAGTATTGGATAGATATAAGAAGAGGTTGTTACTATCCTGACTAAAAAATAATAGTAAAACATTATATGATACTTTTGATTCAAGGCATTGCATTGTTAGATTCTTTAGATGACAGCAGCAACAATAAGATCTGAACAAGGCTCAGTCAAATTCCTCTAGCTGAGTTAAAAAATTGGGTCTTTGAAATGGATCAAGACGCACTTTCCAAGAGATGGCACACCAACCTGCTTACAGATATGATCCTGCCACGGTTATCAAAATATGGAAAGAAAAATTGGTGTAGTAAATGAACATGTATGAAACAGCTATTAATACCAGCAGGCTGAGAATCAGGTAAGTAGGTTGCTGTCAAAATCACTGTTAGGTGAATGTTTTAATACCACTCCTAGTGATACAGTTCTGAGATGTGTTATTAAGCTGACAGCATTCCTTCTTTCCCTAATAATTATTTCCCTGATTAATGTGATGACTTCAAAGCTATGATTGGACAAATAAGATAAGTTTCAGAGTAGGTGTTCGGTACTCCTCAGCAGAGGCTTGAAGACAGTTGACTGTCAACCAGAATCCTTGTTAATAGCAGATGAGTTACCATTTGTGTGCTCCATCATGCTATAAGCAAATACAAAAGTTTACATTTCGATTTCACTACCAGTGGGTAATAGCAGAAATTATGAGTTACTCCAAAAGTAATGCCTCTCATTTTATTATATTGGCCCATGATGTCAGATCTCTGTTGATGGTATGGCAATAGAGGTTGAACCTTTCTGCCAATATTCCATTACATTTTGTTGCTATGTGACAGACAGTAGCAGAGGGGCAATCTGACAAAACGGCGTCTGATGTGAAAGTACAAACGAAACAAAGGTATACCTTTGTATTATGTTTTCTATACCTTCGTATAGAAAAAATGGCCCTCGTTGACATTCATCAACAACAGGTGAATGTTTGTTGAAAACACAATGTAGATGTGAGCACAGTGAGGCTGTGGGTGCTAAAACTGCAAAACACGGGGTCACGTCTGCAGTTGCAAATTTATACAAAATCATCATGCAGGTTCTTGTTCATCACTGGCCAAGGTGCATAGCTAATGGTGGTGATTACATTGAAAAATATAGTTTTGTAGACGAGAATCTGCTCTATCAGATTGTGTTATTTTGTTGTTTGTGCCTGTTGCAGTTTCCACATAAATAAATAGGAGGCATTACTTTTAGAGAAACCTACATATTTTAACCTTCTTCTGTTATTCAGTATTCTGTATTTTCACATGTATATAACTAGCTGTAAAGTTCTGCATTGTAACTGAAATTTTCCATGCAAATTTTCAGCCAAAGGTGAATATTTTTAATTTATTTTCTTTTTAGTAAATGTGAACAAAATCACATTGCTCATTTCCATTACCTCTGCAAGAAGTTGAAAAACATGTTCTGTATAAAGAAGGTAAGTGTTTTATGTATGCAGAAAGCAACTGAACTTTATATGAGGAAACTTATACAGTTAATACAGAAGATTAGTCTCCAAGTAATTGGTAAAAATAATTATTAATAAAATGTAAAAATATTCTTAAAACAATTATGCAATGTGCTCCATTGTTATTTTCTGCAAAGTCATTTGCAGAAATGACTCAGACTTTGCCACTTAGCTTATAATCATGTTGCCATTTATCTGCATTCAGAATCATATGTGAAAATGATCTTGCATAGTATGAGAACTGCAATTCTAGATCTGCTTGTTACTGGCTTTAAGTATTTTCTGGATCATAATTATGATGTGTTCCTAAGTAAACTCAATTCCACAAGTGGTATTAGTGTTCCTTCCTCCTTGAAAAGAGTAAATTTAAGATTTGGATGGCTTCTCATCTATTAGAGAGCATTGGCAGTCATTCCTGGTCAGTACTGTGGACTCTCATCACAAATAGTATTGTTAAATACTACAACATTGTGGGTTCAGGAAACTACAAGGATAATTTTTTAGTTATTCATAGAATAAAATTTAGAAAATTAGTTTCTTATTCAAATCTGGAAGTGGGAAGTTAAAAAAGATGCTTCTTACCATCTTCCTCAAATGAAGAATTAATACTTAGAACAGAGCAGTGGCATCTGACATGCTCTTTTGTATCCAATGGAACACTGAAGTTCAAAATTTAAAATAGATGAATAACGGGGAGACAAAGTGCAATTTTTTTTCAAAAATAAAGTGTGCACAGTCCAAAGCTGTGTGGGGTGTTTGTAGCCCAAAGAAAACCTATCAAGAATTGTCCATACTCTATCCAAGGAAGTTTTTCATCCCTACACCTTCACATCTGCCCTTAATACAGGCTCCTTCTCTAGCACTACATATAGACTGCTGGTTCTTTCTGTAAGATTTATATTATCTCTAACTTCAGGCATGTGGCTATTCCTGTTGTTATGAAAAGGGTATAGCACCTTAAGTTCTTTTTCCTTTCATTTTACTTTCCATTTTCCTTAAATAGATTGGCTCCTGAAGGTTTGTCACAGATAGCTGTCATCTTCTATGTAGAAGTCAATGTGTATGCTGGGCTTTTTCTTATGTAATACACAGTGTATGCAACATGAAAGGTATAAGACTACTAATATTAAAAATGCTGTCTATAAATGGCACTGCATACAGAAATTTTCTAGCTACAATGTCCATTTTCTTTCTAACATGAAACCTAAGAGTTTTCTTTTTATCTTTTACAGATCTTTACAGAATTCAGTGAATAAACCTCACTGGAACACAAGCACAAACATCATGGGTACAATTAATTATCAAACTAGATATGTATTTAGAAAGATATAAGCAAAGAAACAAGTTTTGTGCTCAGAGAAGTCAGTTCAGAAAATACTACATTGCTTCAACATTGCAGGACAAGTTTTACATTCTCACTTTTTTTTTTTTTTTCCAAAATTGCCCTACCTCACTCACATAGCATGGGTCTCTCATCACAGTATGAAGTTATTTAAAATAGTTATTATGTCTTCAGGGGAAAAAAAAAAAAAAAAAAAAAAAAAAGGAGCAGAAAGAAAAGATTGTGAGCATTTCTTTCTCCCATTGAGAAGAAGATTATATGTTTGTTTTCCTAAATATCCAAAATGAGACTAGATTAAAGCAATGGTGTTCTGAGACCTCCCTAACTTTGTTTGATGCCTTCCAACTTGCTTGCCTGATATCAATATTGAACATACCCCAGTAGGTTTAATTTCACTCACTGTCACAGATCTTGGCAGATGCAGGCCAAAGCATTCACATTCTTATCTATGTTTCTGACTTAATTATTTTTTCCAAGGTTGTGCACTATAAGCATAGTTTCAAAAGTGTATTCTAATTATGCTTACCTCAATTTCATCTCATTCATGCAAGGGTCTACATGCAGTTGCCTCACACTTGATCAATGATTTTACATATATATATCATATATGTATGATGAATATAGTAAAAATATAGTAGCAATTTAGAAAAAGTTTTCTTTAGTTATTCCCTTTTCCCAGAAGAGGAGAATGTCTAATAAGAATTGTCTTCCTCACAAATGTATCATAAGGCTGAATTAATTAAAGTTTGTAAAGTACTTTGAGACCTCTATATTATTAAGTGTTCTGCAAGTTCATTTGTGACTCAGTACTCCCAGAAGCATCATCTCCTGCCAAATACCCATGGGCAGGCAGCCAAAAGAGAAATAACAAACAGGGAACCTGTACCAGATCAAACAAGAAAATTGTTTGAAGTAAATTGTCCAGAGAGAGAGGAAGGAAAGGAGAAAAGACAAAACGGAGGACAAAGAAGGAGCCAAGTCCATCCTTTCACCCTACAATTCGACTATCAACCTTCTTCTTTTGCTTGCCTTTTTTCTTTGAGATATGCTAGGGCATTTAAATCCTTTTCCCTTTGTCTTCCATCTCAGAACACCTTCAGGAGACTCTGAGGAACCAAGTAGGATGCTATTAGTTAGAATCATATATGTTTAAATCCCAGCTTTGCTGCTTGCTTGCTGTAGGGGCTCCTTCTCTTTCTTAGTCTATATTCACCCAGGCCAAATCCAAAGCTCAGTGAAGTCAATGACAGACTGTCCCTTGATTATATAGAATTAGACCTTTGTGCACTCTGTGATATTGCTAAAATTAATTCACTAGTTTCTGTAGAACCCTCTGGAAAAAAAATAGAAATAAATGGCTACACAAAGAGAAACTGACATTACTGTTTCCTGGAGAGATGATTGCAGATTTATTTTCTTTTTCTTTTGTGTTTAGTTTTTGTGATTTTGGGTGCTCTTTTGTCATTAAAATATACATGCAACTGAAATGCCAGTCTAGGGCGCTATGCTAGTCTCAAGCAGCAGAGGAAGAGTCATTATCTTGTTTCACTTAACAGAAGTTAGAATTTGTTTCATCAGTAATACCTTGACAAATGCATCATTGTTTATGGACCACTGTTACATGTCCAACAGTAGACAAGCCAGGTAGAAGACAGGGCTTATACTTAAGCACTTACTAATGAGGTTATTCTTCATGCAGCTCCCTGTGGCCAGATGCTGTACTTGGATGGAGTCCCACAGGCACTCTGCGGGTACAGCTACAAACAGTAAGTTGTAAAACCGCAGTTTAACTATCAACTTTGCTAGAGAAAACCAGAAATGAGTATCAGAGATAAAAGGTGTACTGCACTGCTGATGAGGGAGGACTCTACATCCCCCTCCTCACCTGTAAAAACAATATGATACTTCTTAGTCTTTTACCAAAACCTTAAACATTCAACACTTCTAATATATGTACACAGTAGGGCATGTTCTTCTGCCCACAAAAACAATTTCAAAAGGCTATTGAGTCTACGAAATTTCAGAGACTGTGTTCACACTCTTGCATGTTAGCAGGCAGATCAGCAAGGCCCCAGCTCTATCTTGGCCAAATGATTTAACTCTTATAGAAGTAATATTACCTCCCTCTCAAAACAGACACTAATACTGCGTTTAACTGCTGCCACTCCTTGAAGCATCTCAAAGGCTGTCAGGAGGCAGACTGGGAAGGTCTACTGCCTCCCTGCTTGCCCAGGAAAGTGAGCAGCATGAGTTCCCCTGTTGGGTTCGACTTGTCCAGAGCAAGGACAAGTGATCATCACCTTCTCTAAATGCTTCAAATATTATGCCCCAAATTATTTAGTCTCGGCAGATTTCAAAAAGCCTTTGTCATCTGTCAGAAGCAGCTTCATCCCTCCCCATGTGCCAAGCAGTGCTGTTTTGTAATGAACAGCTTCCATCAGAGCGCACAATTTCTCATCCTGTCTGACTCTGCTGATCATTCTTGTAATTAAGTCTCTTTTGATTCTCTTTGGCAGCACACCATCTGCACAAGAAGGCACACCTGGAAAGTGGTTTTCCTCTGGTTTTGTTATCCTTGATTAAACTCTGTTTTAAAGCAGAGAACCTTAATCAAAAGAATTGCCTGACTGGAGGTAGCTATGTCTGTCTTAGTTTTGTCACAGATTCCCTCTGAAGACTGCAGGATTTGGATTTGCATAACAATTTCAAAAAAGGCACTGTGGAGGAGTAATATTTTCAGAAGGATTTCAGCCTTAAGAGAAAAAATCCAACGGAATGAATTAAAGAAGAAAATAATAGGGTACCATAGAAATGTCATAGATTTCAATAGTAATTACTATGAAATCCTATAGAATTTATTAGAAAAATGCTTTGCTTTAGTAATATTATTTTCTAATTCACAGGAATTTCACTCCTGAATGAGTTTAAGAAAATGTAAAAGGAAACACTGAAGGGCAAGTTTAAAGTGATTCTACCCCAATGATTTTAGAAAATGGAGGCCATGTCAGTGCTTTACCTCACAAGGCTCAGCAGAGCTAGGCTATGTGAGGAAAAAAAAAAAAAAAAAAAAAAAGGAAGAATTTTTATAGTCAGTTATCTTTGAGATAGGGCAGTATCAACAAAACAAAGTGTTTATTCTGCGCTGAATCACACAGCAGAAGGAAGATCCATGTGGGTTCAGGTATATATGTATGAAACTACACATGCATGTACTGCAAAGAGTTTCTAGTGCCTCGTTCCAGGCCATTCCTGAACAAAACTACATCTCATTGCCAGCCTAACACCAGCCCCATGCTGGCGCTCCTAGCTTATTACAGATCTCTAATGGCTTCTGGTAGAGTGTAACAAAGCTCTGAGTCCCTGTACCTGTTAACAAAATGACAAGCTGCTTCCTCCCTCTGATCTCTCCTCCTGACCTCTGCACCACGCAGAAAAGACAGGAAACTATATCTTTGTAATGCGAAAACTTTTTCCCTGGCCACTTACAGTAACCAAAAGCAACTCAATTGAAAGGTTGAGACAGAAGCTACCAAGTATAAAAATAAGCACTGGAAAAAGAAAAAGAAAAAATGAAAACGGTACAGTTTTTGAAGTGATAAAAATTACAGAGAAAGAGGTGTTTACTAAGTTTGCAAATAGTCAGTGCTAACCAGTTTTAGCTTCTTAACAGCAGTGATACAGCTTTAAAAAGCAACAATAGAAAAGCACTTAGTTTACTAAATAATATGCTTTTTTTGTCCTTGATGAAAGGCTGCTTCTTATCACACAGACATCAAGGCAAGCCACCCAGTGGTACTAATTTCAAGCCCTGCTGCTGTAATGTTTACTGCATAGGATAAAAATGGCAGTGGATTCAAAAGAGTTAGTGGTACATTTAAAACAGGAATAATACTGAAAATTGTTAGTTTCTGAAATATGCATAAGAATTTTCATAAAACATCTGCTAAGAACTGGCAAAGATCTATAACAGATAGTTGGGGCTGGGTGAGGCATGGAAATAAAGATAAGTATCTAAAAGATCTCTGACACTCTCAGTGGGTGTTATGCTACATGGTTTGTAGATCCCTCTTACAGCTGTGTGGGTTGCTCTTTCTTTTTCCCACTTTACATCCTTTCTCTGAAGTTGTCTGTTCACTCAGCAAACATGCTTCCACTTGAAGCTTCCTTGACCTGATTTATATTTTAGAAAACGCACATGTTACAAGCACAATTGAATGTTCAGTTCCCACTTTCACCTCTGGCACTATTCCTTTTCCCTTTCCTGAACCACGTCTCAGCACATCCTTTCCCCAAGCTCACATAAGCAGAATGACATGCTCACTAAAAAATAGCCTTTTCTGTTACCTTACTTCCATTAAAAAAAAAAAAAGGAAAAAAAAAAAGAAAAAAAAAAAAAGGAATTAAATACAGATCAGAATGATCTGCTAATACATAGCTTTTTCTAGTATTTTCTTTCTGTAGACAAAAAGGATGCAAATATAGATCTTTTGTTTTCACAATACTGATTCACATAATTACTCTTTTTGTTCAGACCTGCACAACCTGGCCTTAGTTTTGAAATTTATCACTGTTTTACACCCATCAAAACAATTCTGTTGAACTGAGGAACTGCTCGGATCAAGGCAGCGGCATTTCTAGTACCACACTTGCAATGAAGCCATGCAGCAGTGAAATAACCAATTCTATCTTCTTGGTATCTCTGCTTTATAAATCACTGCAGTGACATCTGGATAATATGTGACAGGCACAACTACTAAGACACAGTAAGAGGAAAATATTTTGTGTGCCTTTGGGTGTTGCAAAACTTCATGAAAAATTATTTAACAGCATAAATTAAGCTACATAAACAACCCCTCTCCATTTGGTTTGCTAACAGAAATAGTAATGGGCCTTGTTTCCAACTAGAAACTGGGAAGATCATCTTGTATATGTAGATATATTATTTAAACATAAATAATACAGTCACCAAAGATATCAGCTCCAGTGGAGGCTTTTCACACAGAAAAGTCCTAAGTAGCCCATTCTCTGTGAGTTATCCAGAGATGCCTTTTTCATTCTCCCTGGCATTATGCTTCAGCCAACACAGGGTACTGTCATTACTGGGCCTCGTGATCACAGTACACTTTTTTTACCTATTTAGCATCCATTTTTCCTCTAAGAACACAGTGACCAAGAGAACTTGGGATATTAGTGATCCACATACAAGTTGACCAGAGTAAGTGAAGGCCTGTGCCATGATGCACATCCAGCATGGCCTTTAGCTGCACAGAGCTGTGCAGGGCTTTGAACCCCAACATCACCTCAGTCAGTGCACAGTGACTGAGAAGCCTGTTGGCAGCTCCCACACAGCTGTAGAATCACAGACTGGTTTGGGTTGGAAGGGACATTAAAGTCTCCCCTGTCCCATCTCAACTGCCATGAGCAGGGCTACCACCCATCAGATCAGGCTGCCCATGGCCCCATCTAACCTGGCCTTGAATGTTTCCAGGGATAGGGCATCCACAGCTTCTCTGGGCAACAACCCATGAGCCCATAGTTTTGACTTCATGAAAGAGGGCGGAGATCTAGAAAATGTTTTCAGCAACCTCTAAATAACCATTAAGTTCTCTTTAATGTAGTCATCAAGGTCTCAATTCAGTTGCCAAGAGCACACGGCTGCCTGCCATGGTTTAAGATATCAGGGACATCCAATAGAAATAAGGAGGTCATTCTTTTTTCTGACAGATTAGAGCCCATTTGGAGGTCAGAGTGTGTTGAACTACCCCACACATTTTTCTTGTTGCATAATTAGCTTGAGGAATAGATCCGTAGAAAGAGAAACACACAGGCACTCAACCAATGCTTGTATCTGAAACAGGTATAAAGGGTTATTTTGGATCCCTTCAAAAAATCATAAGTAGTCTGGCACTGCAGATTTGCCTGAAAATTCATTGGACACTATTTTCCTCAGTTTTACTTCTCTATCCATATCAAATTAATTCTCACCTTGACACTTGCTTCACTTGATTCACAGTTAAGAAAACGGCTTAACAAGAATGGATATGCAAACTTAAAGGTGATTGATATAAAATCACTTAGTAAAGTCACTTCAATGCTTAAAACAGATGAAACTGATCTGAATCTCAAATCTTTTTAACATTACATTCAGAAATACATCTAGAATTTCACTACATTAAAGAAGCATTGCCAACTTTGGTATTATAAGATCTGCAAAAATAAAAAAGTGAATAAAGGTACTGTTGTTAGAAGGAAGGAAGGAGGGCAGGAAACAGTTAATTATTTTCCTCACCAGTATTGCTTTTAAACCTGGGAGAGCTGCGTATTTGGGGCTGATGAAGATACAAGAAAGAATCTGTGGAACTAAAGTTGCTGACACTGAAGCAATGTGCTTGTGATCTGGACAGATGAGACTAAATGCCTTGAGAAATAAAGTTTACTTTCTTCCTGATCCTCTGGGGGAAAACAAAGTCACTGTATTTTTTGCATCAGACTTCACGAGATTTTTTATTGTAAAAAATATATATATATATAAAAGGATTTTTCCTTTATGAAAAAGAAGTGCTGAGGATGGAGAAAAGATGGTCTAAGTTTCTCCACTCAAAACAGTATAAAATAGAAGGTTTTCACTTTTGAAAGCCAACATAATCCACAAAAACTGTATTTTTGTGAAATCAAAAACCTTTTTTTCCCCTCAGGAAGTCATTATTTTTCAAAAAAATGTTTCATGTTCAACACCATCTAATTAGAGAAATACTGAAATCTCTGGTCATGTATTGCAGTAGAAAAAGTTTTCAATTTAAATTTGAGCCTTACTAATTTCAGTGGGCAAATATCAAGTCATATTCCCACTCCCAGCTTCAGGCTTTTGCCTGATGATCTAACAGTCATCAGTTCGCATTAGAATTCAATCTGATCTTTTGAAGAAAATATATAAATGTAGTCTTTCATTGCATATAAGATAACACTACTTAAGTTTGTGCCAGTTTATTCATCTGCTCTGAGCCCACTGATCAATGAAATTCAACTGAAAAGTTACAGTACTGAAGTTGATCAGTTTTGTTAAAAAATTTTTGGTCAGGTAGACAGGAAACAATTATATTTCACTGAGAAAAGAAACTTCAATGAAAAGCTACATCTCTCAGCATCAAAGGCTAAATCAACATTAACAAGCAGGAATAAAGAACTAGTGCTTGTGACCATCCACAGTATGCATACTGTTTATAGGTATGTTGCTTTAATTTATGTTTGTGAATTGAATGCTTATTTGAATCTGAAGTACATTAGTTTCAGTCCTGGAGAATATATTTGGGGATTTTTTTATCCGAAAGGAATCAATTTCAGAGACCCCACATGCAAACATTTATTCACCTAAGGAACTCAATCACAAAAGCAAACTTTATGAAAGAAGTCACTTTGGTTCTACATTCTATCTTTACAACGTTCGTCATAGGGATGAACAGAAATTCATTGACTACAGAAGCAGTAAGTTCTCAGTGGGAAGTCATAAGAGAGGCAAATGGTTTCTTCTGCATAAAATAAAATTATCAGGTAAGAATAATAAATATTAAACAAGATGGTGCAGGACACCACTTGCAGAGAAATACTACATCTACCTTTTCACTACGAGATGTTGTTCACAACAAAAACAGAAAAAAAGAAATGTTCATAGAAGATGAATTAATAGAGGAAGGGTCCAGATATTCGGATACGTTCTTAAAACTGTGAAAATTTATCCCAAGGCTCCAAATATTTAGAAGATTGATATTAATCACAAAATCAAAGAATGGATTGGGTTGGAAGAAACATTAAAGCTCATCTAGCTCCACCCTCTCTTCTGTGACAGGATTTCCAGTCGCTAGATAAGACTGCCCAAGGCTCCATCCAACATGGCATTTAACACAGATGGAGACATTAATATAAAGCAGCATCGGGTTTTTCAAAGGAATATGACCATTAATAATGATTGCCAAATAGGAGCTTTCTTAAATATCTTCTGTGCATTTAACACAAAGGGGTGACCGACCTGCAAGCTGATGGCTTTGCCCTTCAAAAAAGGCTCTTGCCTTACACAGAGACAAAAAAAAGTTAAAAATTGGTACTTCACTCACACTTTTCTGGCCCTGAGGTACTGATTTAGTACCAAATATGTTGTAAGAAATAATGCCTACACTTTTAGAAAGGTTAATGTTAATGGTAGTGACCACTTAATTGGTCTTGCTTCCCTGCTGTGCCCACCATCCCTCCAACAGGAGAAATGAAAAATAACTGTGCCCTGCAGTCAAATGGTCAGGCAAGATATAAAACAATTTCCAGCAGACAGCCATTTATATTGAGGAGAAAATGAGAGAAAAGCTAGGGAGAAGACTGACAGCTCAAAGGCTCAGCAGAGAATGAACTTTAGCATATGACAAGAAGGAAGTCATGAGGTAAAACATTAAAGATTGCTACCAGTTTTGGGGTAGATTAAACATATTTTGTTGCTGTTACTTCCTACAGTAAACAGAAGCTGTTTTTTTTCTCTTGGTAAATTTCACCTTCATTGATAATTCAATGTAGGTGACATCATAAAGACATAATATAAGACAAAGCCAACATGCATTAATGGTTTAAACTTCAAAAAGATCATTAATAAGTTAAGTAATCCTAGAATTAATGAGCTGGATCCTGCACATATTTGTTTCTTGTCCTGTTCCTTAATGCTGGGTTGTTAGACTAGAAAGATTTGTTTTTCAAGTGCAAATCACATTGAATGACTTTATCATGTTCCATTCTTCCCAGTGCTTTCATTTTCTTCATATAATTCAAAATAAAAAGGTAATAATTATATACAGTTGTAATTAGAATGGAATAAAAATAAAGAAAAATAGCTCAGAAATATTTTTAAATAACTGGTAGTAAGTTTTTCAGCAGGAAGGAGAACAATTATTGTTGAATTTCAGCAAATATATAGTTTATAGGTGTCTTAAAAACATGTTTTGACAAGATAGTGGAGTATTTGCTCGTACTCGTACATTAACATAAACTTCAAAGTTCATCAGATAGTGGTATTGAAGGCATAGAACATATAGTCAAATTCTAGTTACAAAGTAACATATGATTATTAAAATATTATATCTGAAAATACTGGGAATATACCACTATTTACTTTACAGGTCTGACTTTTGATAAATGTCTTCCCCAGGTATAATACATATTTTCTAATTTCTTATGAAATGCAAAGGAAGGAAGCATCATTGTTTCACTTGTAAGTATTATCTAAAGAGAGGGAAACACAAGTAATGCAAAGGCATGTCAAAATATTATTTTCATTTTGCTGATCAGATGACAGTAAATGTTTTCTCCCTTGACTTCAGAGAGATTCAGAGGAAAGCATTCACTGCAACTGCTCAGGCAGTGAAAGCATTTTCCCCTTCCAGCAAGAGCTGCCACCTTTTCAGCCTAGCAGTGAAACCAGCACTGGAGCTCCAGGTATGACACTTTCAAGCTACTGAATGGATAGAGAAAATTGACTCAGTATGGCTTATTAGCAGCAGTGAAGCAGCACAGTAAGCATTCATTCTATTCATCACAATAATAAGCCTTTTTAGATTTATTTGCTGGAGATATTATTTAAATCTCTTACTTGCAGTGGCTTTTCCACAATGACTACAAATGCTTTTATGGGAAATTGTGACTACTCGAACAAGGCTGAAATAGCAGCAAGAGTATACAAAGAATATAAGCATTAGGTCAAGAAGACTGTAATTCATTTGGGGTTCAGACAGAAGCAAATAATATGACATGCTACAATTTTTACTGTGGCTTTTTTTTTATGTCACAGTTTGCAGAAAAAAATAAGCAGGATATAGAATCACAGAATCATAGAATCATATATATTGCCAATATATCTCAGTATTCAGTAGAATGGCTCTCTATTTACATGAAAATTTGACTTTGGTGGGGTTATGTTGATTTATGTTAACTCACAGTAAAGTTATTTAGACTTTAATAATTATTATAAACGCAAATTTAAAAGCTATGTCCAGCAATGTCCAGCACTGGTAGGCTGGATATTGATTGCTGGCCTGCATTTCTTAACGCAGCATGGTTTTCTGATGAGTCCCCTATTTATGGAGCTACTTAGTTATACAAGTAGACTTAGGTGTCTTTCTTAAGGTGTTGGTTTTTTTTCAATGCTGATGCACTGACTGCTCCTCCATAAACAAAGATGGAAAAAGCACAAAGTGAGCAGTGTCTACGCTGTGCTATTATGCAATGGAATCATTCTTTGCCTGTGTGTCTCCAAAGATGAGGGACAATTAGGAAACTACTGTTCCATCCATTCATCTACCTCGCCATGACTCATACATACATAGTAAAACCAGTGTTTTAGGATTTCTTAAAAATATTTATGCTTCATTTACTTCCAATATGAAATGTGACTTCCCCGAACAAGAGTATTTTCAGTTTTCAGAATATGAAATCCCTAAAACTTTTGACTCACCTGAAAATTTTTACAGAAATAGATTTCTTCTTTCCCTATTTGAATTAGGATGTAAATCCACTTTGTAACATGTGCCAGTGTCATTTGCATCTGTGTGTATGGAAATACACATTTACTCATGCAGAAAATATCTGACTATAGCTAAGACAAAAATTATGATAAATCAAAACTGGAGAAAGCAAACAGGAACAGAAATCTTGTTGGATTACAGATATGAATCCCTATGTATACATTCAGAAATACCCCACAACTTTAGCTGGCAGTGCCCTCTCATAATGTCTTCGATCCTGCTCTCCCACTCACAGCCTTGGAAGTTAGAACACCAGAGCCAGATGCAAGTCACACCCTCTTAAAAGCACATGTTGATATAATAAAATGAAGAAAAGAAACTGAAAAAATCATTTACTCCATTTCTTTCTGCTGAGGCAACATTAGCTCTACGTAGACCACTACTGATCCATACTTCTCTAACTTGCTTTTAGACAGTGACCATTTAAAGATTTCTACCACTTGTCCAACTACTTTCAATTCTTCACTGTCTAAATAATTGGAATGAAAAAATCTTTTTCTCAAAGTTAAGATTTTAGAGCTTTATTAGCTTACTCTTTTCCTTCTCCCACAGTACACAATGAACTCAAACATCTTTTAAATGTGATTAAATATTTTAAAATAGATCTTAAACTCATAATATTTTCATATTCAACCGAACTCACTCAAGCTGTTGAAAGAATAACCAGCTCATATTTTAAAGCATAAAAAATTGTGGAAGTGGAGTCTAGCAATTGGTTTACAGCCTTTGCAGCCTCAAATCAAAACTTCTTTTTCAGATAGTGAATCAACAAAGGGGAGCCATTGAAACATAGGCTGTAAATTATGTTTAAAGTGTTTTAAAACAAAATAATACATATTTTAAAATAACACTCATAAAATTATTTAAATTCACAGGAAAAAATAAATGAAAGGTGAAAACAAAAGGAGATGCAATAGCAAAGGGGGGTTATTTATTTATTTATTTGTTTGTTTGTTTGTTTGTTTATTGCCCAACATTATATTTAGCACTCCATGGACGAATTTTGCACAACTGATTATTCAGACTATAGGAAGAAAGGCTACAATTGCATCTGATGCGTCCATGCAACAGGTTTATCTTCTGTTGCATGCAAATAGCTGTTTTGTATATGCAGAAGCAAAGTGTTCAAAGCCCTTTGAATCTGCTGAATTAATTTATTAAATGAAAACTATGGATCTTGCTGTGCTATTTAAAAAATGTTACCCAGTATATCTTGTAAAGATAATTGAAAGAATGAAATTTATTTCTCCTTTCATCTACCCAAAATAATACTCACTACCAATCTTTTTTTTTTAATATTTCAATGAATCCTAACTTAAAAAATAAAATGTGTATATTTTTAAACAAAATTAATCTAAAATATATTATTGTTTTTTTTTTTTTTTAAATACACTTCATCTGTCATATCATTTGAAACTTGCTTTAGGACTTTCTCACAGTGTATTCTTATTGATTTTTAAAGTGATGTTTATATTTAAAACTGATCTTAATCTTTCAATAAAACTTTCCTTTGCTATGATGTATCACTAAAATCCACAGACCTTGATTGCATCTCCATATTTTTAGCTCCAGAAAAACAGGCTGTGCTACAATTCCCAGTCTTCTTCATAGTCATAAGGCTGACAAGAAACTCCTAAGTCCACTAAGAAGCCTGGTGGTTGAAATAGGAATAGAGTCTTTTTGTGCTGTGTTTGGAATTCTCTTCCCTGTCACATCATAATGCCTTGTTTCACAGAGTACTTTTGTCACCTCTTTTTTAGGACAATGACAACATATTTCACGATAAGGAAACTTTCAGTATAAGGCTAACTAGGTAGACACCAAACTATGCTATATTCCCAAGCTTTTATGAAATACGAGCAATAAAACTTCAGGTGTGAAGTGCTAAGTTATGAGGTTACTCACTTCTTTAATAAATTACGAGGAAAGAGGAAATATGTCCCTTACAACTTTATTCTAATACAAGTCAGCTATAAAGGACAGTGTTTTCCCCGCTGTCTTCAAGGACCAGAACAGGACATATATGTGTTATTTTCTTGTCTTTTAATGCTCAGAATATCAATAAACTGGAGCTTGTAGGTGCACCATTATCTCAACTCATACAATCGTACACAATTTACAGAAATTCTCAAGAAAGACTTACATTACTGATTGATCATGATCTCTTTTTTCAATCTCTGTAACTTCTCAGTGTTTCCAAGCTATTTGACTTTGATTTTAAAAAGTTGTACTTTATCCAGAGATTTTTCACTGTTTTTCAACTCTATTGCTTGCCCACTGAAGCTTTATGCTGTGCTGTTACTCCCTCACCTGCTCTTTCAGTTCATTGCAGGTTGCTCATTTTTTTATCATCCCCTCACTTATCTAGGGTCTACCAGTTAGAAAGGTTAATGCATTCCCATTGCAGTGACCACAAGCTACAAGCCAAAGTGCTTCCACATCATATAGAGGCAATTTATCTGGCATTTTAAAGGGTAAAACAAGTTATTAATGAAGCTTTCAGAACAATCAGAAGCAGGCTGAACAAATGCCTGCTGCTTATGTAAGGATTTGCGTGTAAAGCTGCTTGAAAGTGTTTGATTTGCCTCTTCAAGTAGCTTTTAAAAAACTCCAGAAACATTTCTCAGTATTGCCAGATCTCTGAGAAAAACTCAAACATCAAGAGATTATTATTATTTTTTTTAATAATGACTGTAAAAAATGGCTAAGAAAATTTCAAAGACTTATTTCTCCAGTTTTTGTCAACAAATTTCATGGAAGTTAAAATCATTTCCAAAAATGTCTACTTGTGAGAAACCAGGTGCTTACATCTTATATATACATATATTTGTAATTATTATTATGCATTACCATATTACATTTATTCATAGAATCACCACATAATCTGAGGAATGAAAGCTGCTTAGCCCTTTGAAGAGTTTCAAGTAATAATATATTTAATGAAAAAGCAAAGTATCAGCAGTCTGACATCCAGTGCAAATACATACCAGACATGCACTTTCCTGCAAGGCAGATTTTGGATAGAGGTTCCGTAGAATACTACAGAAGCTCTTTGCCAGTTATATTAACACAAAGTGAGTGGGGTGACATTTATTTTGAATATCACATTCTAAAAACAGATGCTTTTTTATTTTCTTTGAATGTCAATTTACTAACAGCACGATAATAACTCACCACTGCAAGGACTGCAGTCAGCGAAGACTGAATCTCTTTTAGAAGGCTGTACTTTTGTTCCTTAATCCTGTATTCAGGGAATACTCTGAGTTCTAATAATCAGCTTGTTACTTCTTAGACTTTGTTGTTATAAATGTATTAAGTTTTTCATAAAGCAATCTGTATTTGCAATTAATCAAGTGAGTTGTCTCTTTAAGATAGTAGCCTAGCAACTTCCCAGAAGCCAGGGGAAGTCCCAGTTGGTGCTGCAGACTGATACAATTATTATCTCAAACCTGATCTAACTTGTGTGAGTGTTTCAAAACAGCCTTCTGATTAAAAGAATAAAAAAGAAAGTTTAGTGGAAACTGGAAAAACTGTTACATCTTGGTGAGTATTCTTTATGTCCATGTTTGCTAAAGAATTTTTCATGTGGAAATTACTAGTTTATTTGTCCATAAATCAGTACAATTTTGTTTCTCATTTACAAACAGATCCAAATATGAAAAGAAGCAGCTGATTTTCATTGGTTTTCTTCACCTAACCGTTCATTCAAGTGGAGCAAAACTAGGATACTGGAAAAATGACATCATTCTTTCCAGGTAAGTAACCAAGTGTGAACCCCTGAAGTGGATTATACTCAATTCGTCTCAAGGTGTCCAGATTTCCAATGGATACATTGCATTTTTCATTATTTCTTATATGTTTAAAATAGCATTCTGCTTTCTCCTCCACTAATAGCAACATGAACTGCTATATACTGCTATGAATAACAGCAAATATGCTTCTGGGAGAACAATTTCTGCTAGCAGGTAACAGCAACACACAAGGCAGGCCTCTATGTTTGTATCCTCCCTGAATATATGTCTAAAGCTTTTTAAGAGGTTCAACAACATGGATATTATCTGTTCCTGCGAAGACAAGTCAAAGCATCACAGTCGGGGAAAGCTTTCTTAATTTTTCAGTATGCTTTCTCTGAGTATTTGATAATGGTTAAAAACCTCTAGCTATGCAAGTCTGATTTAAAACTTTCAATTTAACTTCAGTTTACAGGGACCAACCTGACGGTGTAAAATCTCTTGTGTAAAATCTTTTTTGTTGCTCTTGTGAAGATATTCAGCCAAGCAGCAGCTGAAACTCCTTTTCTGAAAGCTTCTTGTGTTCATTACCAGAGAAGCAGAACAATTCAGATTCAAATTGCTGAAAGGATTTCATTTAAATCAATATACATTGCTTCAGGGCTGTCTATCCAGGGTCAGAGACGAAGACTGTTGTAAACAGCAGTAACTGTCTACCGCAGACAGAGACGCTGAATGCCGACAGGCCTACACAACTGGTTCATATAATCACCTATATATGTATATGGTTTGTATGACATGGAGGATGTTTTTCTTCTTCTTTCAGCACCTGACTTTGCAAGTGTTTTCCTACCTCTAAACTTACTCTGTTAAAGAGTATATAATCAATGACCAAAGACTTACATTATTTTTTGAAGTGAGAAAGTTAAAATTACTCCAAAAAATTAAATTCCTTTTTTTTTTTTTTTTTTAAATCTTGTCAAAGGACTGACTAAAAAGTCAAATTCTATACAACTTATTTTTACTATCTGCCAATCAATATAATTGCTGTTTAAGTCCAAATATGTTTTCTCCATCTTCCAGGGTGTTATACTGCTGCTTAAAATCTATGGATGGTTCACAGTTAAAAAGATGATTTTTATGTCACTTTTATAATGTCTTCTCAGAAAAACTGGATAAGGCTCAGTGTTCTCTGGACAGCAATCAAAGACATTTTTCTCAAACTGCAAATAGTCAATGACTGATTCAGATCCCAAAGCATGAAGATTTTCAAGGGACAAAAATCAATACAATGCAGTTGAAAGGAGTAGGAGGAAAACGAACTGAGTTAAATGAAAGAGCAAGGGAGTTGACAAAGAATGTTTGCCTACCTGTTGTCTTCACCTTTGCAATTCCCAACCTTGACCTAAAGAGTTCTTCAGCTAGAAGGCCTCCAGGCTTGTACTTATATATATGGGAAGCAAGTACGTAACTGAACAAAGATGAGTGTCTGACACTGAAATATCAGGCTAGACATGGCATTCTTGTCCTTTCATTTGTTTACATGGTTTAGGAATAAGATGTTCATTCTACAGAATTAAACTGTTCTGTATGTGCAAAGTATAGCATGATTGCCTGATTATATCTTCAAAAAGTGTAAATACTGGGGCTTTGTATAAAGTACAAATACTTCCTAAAAATAACCCCAGTGTGTCAATCTCAACCATACCTTCCAATATGCTACAGTGCTAGTAGTATAAGTTAAATATACTTCAGGCAGGTGTGAGCAAGGAAGTATTTCATTCAATCAGTCTAGACTACCTGTCATCTAGCTGAGCTGTATCATCATTTACAGTTTTGTTTTATAAGACAAGTTAAACAGTAGTTTTAAGAAGACAAAAGGCATAATTCTTATGTGATGAGTAGCATAGAACCCCTCACTGCTGAACTGAGTTATCAGGGACACAATACAGCCACTCTCCTTGCAAGCCAGGGGACATTTCAGCAGCTTCTGCATAGTCACTTTGTCTGATGATATCTTTCCAACTGTCCAGCAGCATAGGCTGTCATGAGTCTGAAAATCTCAGACAAGCCTGTTTTCAGTTGTGTTCAATCAATTATACAGTGAAACTGTGCTATATGCTGACACATCATATTTTCTGAAAATAAGCAAGTCAAAAAGCATGCAGACAGAATCACAGGGAGGTAACTCTCATTACCGAAACCTCTACAGGGATGTGATCTGAACAATTCTTCCCAAGAAAATTGAGTTGTTTGTGGAAACCCAATTTTCTACTCCTGGATATCTAATTTCAGATGAGAACTGAACCATAAAGTGTTTTCCAGAAAAGCCCAGAACTTTGGCTTTGTAGTCATTTACAAATCTGAAATTATCTATCCACCCAAATCACCTCCTCTGTTTTCTATATTCATTATAGAAAATAATATTTATAAGGTCAGAAATTGTTGTCACATTGTGGCATACAGTGCTATGCTATGAAGTTCATATACAGTCCATTTATGTACTTGTACTATAATATTGAGAGTTGAAATAATGGTATTTAAGAATTCACATAAATTTCAAGATTTTACAGTAATCTGTAGGTTTTCACCAGTAGTTTTAGATAAGAAACTACTATATTGGAAACTGAGTTACTCTAACAATCTAGAAAGCCTGTTGTTCAGAGGCTTAAAACATTGATAAGTAAGAAAGCATGCTTTCTTCCTGTGTTCTTCAGATAATTAGAATATTTTCATCTGGTGGATGTTGACATTTCAGCTCTCTGTAAGAACACCAAATTCCACAGATGTACTTAATGCATGGATGAACTAATAAAGGATTCTTAAAGACTACAAGGAACCATTTCTTCACTTTTTTTTTCTTTATTCTTTAATTATTTTTTAGAGTTACTCCACAGTTGAATTATTGCTGTAAAAAATAACATATACGTATGTTCTTGCAGCTACAGACTAAAGTGATAAGGGTTGTTTAATGGAATGGGTACTGGTATTGATTTCTCATTGCTTAAAAAGGAACTTGCAGGTTAATCAGATCTGCAAGTGTCTTTCTCATTATTTACATTGCTGAAGAGGATTAAATATTAGGGTGAAGAGACCAAAGTTTGCTTTGCCAGATAAATAAAAATCAATTAGTTGTCATTAGTAAATGTGTTAAATGTAGCAAGGTAACAAATCCTGCAGCCCTCTTGAGGATGATTTTTCAAGACAGAGTGGCCTCTGAAAGGCAGTAAAGACATGCTTATGAACAGGGAACTATGTAGGAGGTATTGCTCACTCCCTCATCTACTTAATTCTGTTAACCTCATTCCCAAATCTGATTTTTCATGTAATGTGTGATATTAATCTCCACAGGGGATGGGCAATTACACACAGCTGTTTTTCTTTTAATCTCGTTTCCAATTCATGGCTTGGACATTTCTTATGCAAATAGTTTGTGTTTATGACATTCTGATTCTTTAGCAGATCTGGAGACAGCTAATGAGACTGGATGTGGATTTTGATGAATTTCTATAATGCTTAACACCTTCACCACTTGTTGTTTAGTAGATGTAGCAGCAAGTTCTCTATCCTTGTGCATTTGCATCCCTCTGGCTTCTCACAACATGGATTGTTTTATTATTGTTTGCCAAAGTTTCTTGGTAAACTACTACACATTCCAGCAGCTGTGGTACCAAGTGCTATGTTCAAAAGCCATATCCCCTGGCTTTGTATCAACCTATAACGTACATGGATTTATAGACTGGGGGAGTTGAGCATAATGTGAGTCAAAATTATAAGCAAAATGATGTTTTATATTTATTTTTATGTCTGCTTTCTCTTTAACAGTCTACTTATGCTAGAAACATGTTTTTTTCTCTATATTCCTAGATTGGTACATCATAGATATACAGGATCTGTACAAGGGTAGGTTCTACTTCCTCTCATGGTGGGATCTAGTTCTGCATTAAGGAGTACACACTTCTAAGCCTAGGTAACAGTAGAGCATGTTTTTATCTCATTCAATTGCCTGACAAACAATGCAAGTCAGAGAGCACACCTTATCAGTGCTGTGTTTGTTTACTCCTGTATGTCCATATACTGTATAAATCTCTGAGTCTATTTGGCTGAGATTAGAATGGAAGAATCGACAAAGTGACATGAATGAAATGCAGTTTGCATTGTGATTGTGTGTGGAATAGGTTTCATTTTTAAGTATCTGAATAAACCAGATTGCAAGGAGAAAACAAGGTGCTTGTTCTGCATGCTGGGAGCTCAATTTATTTCCTGAATTGGAAGAAGAAAGATAATTCACTTTTTTTTTTTTTTTTTTTTTTTTTTTTTTTTTTTGTAACTGATAATAATTGAGCAAAGGTTGTTGTGGGGCTACATCGTTGAGAAGGCTGGACATTTCAGTGTTGTTGCAAAAAGCCTCTTGCCGTAGTGCCAAAAGCTAAGGATAGTCAGTACTTTAAAGGACAAGGACCTTAATCTATCTAATTCCAGAAGAATTCTGGACAAGACATCAGTAATATCTGATCTTCTTAAGCAAAGGGTTTACCATTTTGGCCTTTTAAATAGTTTCTCATTAAAACTGCTCCCATCTCTTCCTTCTTCTTGCAAGTATTGTAGTTCTGCCTGGAGCTCACACAAGTTATGGCAAAGGCAGGAGGCATCTTATTGCTTATTCATAGGTACCACTGAATTAGCTGATTTTCAAACTTCTCTTAATTACTAAGAGTGATATCTCTGTTCCTTTGGCCCCTTGTGTCTGCTTTTTTTTTAAGCAGCTGTAATGCCTCTCTTGTGCTCCAAGTAATGCTAGAGGAGCCAGCAGCAAAGACACCTGGTTTTGAACATCCTTACAGAGTCAAAAGTAACAGCATGATGTTGCTATGATGAAAGCTAACATCCTATAGGGATACATTAATTAATAAGACAATAATCACCAGGTTGAAGGAATTTATTATTTTCCTCTATTCAGCCTTCTGGAGGTCACATCTGAAGTCTTGTATGCTGTTTTGGGATTTGTCAGTAGAAATGTAGTATTAACAACAGCAAGAGAGCCAATGGATACTCATTAAGATGCTGTCAGTGCTGGAGCAAAGTTGAGTTTTGTTCCAGCACATGAGAAAACAATGGAAAATAGAAGAAACAAGCAGCTTAGGGATGCTCAACCTTCAGTAATATTTAGGGAGAGAAAAAAGAATAACCATGAATTCTCTGTGGTCATTTTACTATGTTAATATGTAGTGAAATAAACAAAACAAAACAACAAAACCATAACCAGTTAAAGATTTCATTTCAAGAATTTGTTTAAAGAATGTCAGCTGTAAGAAGATTACAAACAGCATGTGTATATAGTGACTAGTTTCAGTCTCAGAAATAGGTAACTTGATGTAACTTAATCAGAATAAATAAATGACACAGGCACGATCCTGAGCCTACCTAGACAATCTGCTACATGTTTTAAGTTTGAAACTACAAGCTATTAATTCCTTTCTTTTAGGCAATAAGTCAAGTACATGAAGCTCTTAGAGAGAGCTTTTCCATTTCTAGATGGCTGTTTGCTTGATTCAGTAAGCATATTGTTCACCATCACATATTCTATTAATGTGTTTTTCTACAGTTATATGTGCCATAAATTGTGCAACAGAAATATTCCAGTACAGTGTGTTCCTAGAGAAATTAGTTGAATAAAATATTATAAAAGCTTGTGATCAATACCTTATTTAAACAAATAACTATTATTCTTATGGATATTTTGTACATTTTATGTGCATTCATCTGGGCATTGTTATTATTAAATTGATACAAGGCCAGAGTAATTCAGTTGACATTTTTAATTGCAAACTCTTTGGAACTTTTCATCCACAAAATTTTAGAGAGAATTTGATTCCTTGTCCTGAACCTCCTGAAGTCAATGGTCTTCATAACAGCAAGTAGGGTATATCACATACTCAGTAAGATATATTACATGTTAAGGACATTTTGTTTTTCTTAAGAAGCATCACTACATAGTAACAAAGGATTTGAAAAGAACACAACAGCCAAGGCTTTTCGTCACACTTTGCTCCCTGTTGGGTTTTGTCTTCATTGCAGGTGACACGTTTTCTGCTCCCCGATCTTTCATGTCACCTGCTACAGTGACACATTTAGCATTCTCCAGCAACATTCATAACACTTAAAAGGAGAACAGGTTAGCAAAATGTCCTGTCCATTTCTGTACTGTAAGTTTCTCTCATATGAAACAAAACAAATTTCCCCCAGCCTAGTATACCATTCATGAAATGCTGAGAAGAGAAAATAATGAGATTCTAATAATCCTGCTGTTCTGTTTATCACTGGAGAAATAAGGACAGAAAAAAAAGACTTGACTTTGTAGTAATAAAGCACTAAAATGTACAGGAATCATATTCTGTATGCAAGGGTGGGAGTGGGGCAGGTCCTGTTCTCTACACGCATTAGTAATTAAATGGCTGGCTGTAAAAAACAGTACTCCCTATATCTCTAAATAAATTCCATTATTTCTGAATAGTGCTTTTCTTCATGTGGTTTGTTTATTTTTAGTTCATTGGACATTTCTGTTCTGAGTAGTTCAAGGATACAATGACTGCTGGTATACCATAGCATGCTAACTGTTGGTTATCCAAGCTGCTTTATGGAGCGGATTTCCCTTTCCATTTCTTGTAGTACAAAAAAGAAATTTAAAATGGAGTCATAAAATAATTGATTCACTGACATGTACTAGCAAATGAACTCACAGTTCAAAAAGGCAGAGGAGCAGAACAGAAGACTGTCACATCTAACAGTGACAAATACCATTTAACTGTTCTGAAATGAAGTTAATACTGAGTGTTACTTGCACAGCAGATGAGGAGTATGACAATGCCAGTGGTTGTCTTCTTCTGAATCCTTTAATCCATTTCATGCCTTTTGACTGACACATTGTTTTGAGCTAATGGGGCAAACTGATACTGAAGTTCTTATTTCTTATTGTTGGTGGATTTTTTTTATTAATTGCTCATCTTTTCTTGAGAGATGCAGCACTCCAGATGGCTCTGTCATACTTTCAGTGCTTGCATAGTAGGAAATAAATGTCTGCAGAATTTGCACACCACAGAGGCCACTGGATAGCTTTCAGATGTGGTCCACAGGATTATATTTTATGGCACTGCCTGAGATTTTGTGCAAGGAATAGAATTTACACCACATGATGAATAATTAATAAATATTCAGCAGAAAGCAATCAAGCTGCTGGCTGCTGGGATCAGCAATAAGCTCTGCTGGGCCCCTCATCATCTGAGACAGATGCTCATCTTCATCCAAACCTGAATTATTTCAGAAATCTAAAGATACCCAACAGATGCTACATTATCCTTCTTTTTTCTAACAAACTCTTTCAGTAATCCAGCCTGTTAAGTAAAGATGTAGAATAGCCTGCCCCTCAGCAAAGTCACAAACTTACTCGTTTCATGCAGCAGTTTGTGTTGTATCCACAAAATATTACTCCATGTTAAAGTGTGTGCAAAACTCACTCTGTCATGATACAAAACTCATCAATAGAACTGTACACATTATAAGTAAAAAGTAAAATTCTGAAATGGTATAAGCTAGAAATTAACTAGAAACAGCTAGAAATTAGTTTTCCCTGACTTACAAGTGAAGATGACCGTGATGATCATAGCTGAGAGTGCACAAAGATGAGTACATCTTTAAAAAAGATATAGAATGTAAAAAAACACTTTCATAAAAGGAAACTGCTTATCATAGGATGGGACAAATGGCCTTTTCATGTTACTTCTTAACTGTTAGCATTTGTACTTGTGTCCTCCTTTTAACTATTAATTCAGACCATGACATAGTGTTCCTCAATATCATCACCTTGCATAAAAACATACTGTGGTTTGCTTTTCATACTGGACTATACCCAAATTAGATCTGCTTGCTCCAAATGTTAGGTACATCATATGCCTTACAAACTTAAACTGATCCTGCAAGATGTTCCATATAGGCATGATATTTATATGTATTAAATAAACTGAAGGATCAGGATTCTTTCTTGGTTAGAAATCAGGTACAAACTGTTTAATCTATTCTTCCAATTAATAAATTATTTTTACTACAAATTTGTTCTTTGAAACACAAAGGTTCTATATCTCATTGGTCTAAATAATCGTAAGCATCCACTTTTTACTTTTCTCTCCTTGGATGATATTATGCAAAAGGGTATTGAATCAGTAGTTCTTCAATAGAATTGTGGGATCTTTTTGATTGAATGTATGAATATAACAAACATACGCTGCAATATATAATCTTTTTCTAAGAATAACAGCATTTGAGAAAAACCACCATTATATTAATGGGATTTTCTAAATACTTTTAACCAATAAAACATATCACCCTAAGAATCAGAGTGGAAAAAAAAAAAATTACATTCTTTTTTTAAGCACGATATTCACGAGCTAGGGGATTTCCTTTTAGTTTTTACCAATTTTAAATGTTTGCAAGGGGTATAATTCAATTTAAGTGTAAGTTTTGTGTTCTGCTTTCATCCTTTGTAACCTTCACTGTCATGCTAATTGCACTTTTGGCATATATCAGGGTTTTATGTCTCAGAAATTAAATTCTTAATAAATTAAAAGTATTTAGGACATTTATACATATTTAGAGAATTACTAAAAATTTCTGTATTAAATAACATTGGAATTGGAATATTTCTTATGCAGTCTTCTTCTGATAAAACTCCACTTCTGTAAAGTTACCCATCAAAGCATTATTTAATATCTCTTAAATCTAATCTAGTCCCATTTACATTAAAAAGTGGACAGAGTTCCTCCTCCTTTGACACTAAGTGTTAGGATATATGATGTAACTGTACATGCAGTTCCCAACAAAGATCCAGCATCATTTCCACTGATGTTTTTCCATTAATATCAATAGAAGCATGGACATACATATTTTGACATACATATATTTTGCAACATACTTTGACAAACATTCTTTGAAATATTTTGATATAAATTTGTGATCATACTATTTATTTTTCCTATATTTTGAGCTCTTAGTAAGAGCCTTCCCTATGATGTCTTATGCTTTCAATAAAGAAACTGTAGATTAATTCTAAAACTCTGGCTTGATCCTTATGATGGAAAATGTCAATTGCCATAGATAAGAACTGGCATTTGGCTAGCCTGCTCCACAGACAGAACAGATTAGATGCAGATCAATGTACAATAAATGCCTCCTTGTCCTAATATGTAGTCAGTGCCCTCCCTGTTCCAAAACCAAAGTCCTATGTTAGCATCTTGACCCCACTTCTTTCATTTTAGCTCTAATGAGAAAGTGAAATGTATGCGCTTTCAATTTTCATCATTTTTTCTACTTCACGATATCTCAAGTCTAAGCATATGACAAGGAATTGTGAAAGAGCATCACAAGGTTTCTTAAAACAGTATCTCTCAAAGGCTGGCCATCAGTTAATGTCTGACAGTTCAATCAATAGGAGATTACATCAAGAACCTATTTCCTGCAGGAGTTCAGTAGAAATGTCTGCACTGAATGGCTAACTAAAAACTTCTACCTATATCATTATGTGCAGAAACACACTAACTATGGTTTTATATCTTTGCTTGACTGGTTGAGTGATGATCAAAAGTCTAATTGTACAGGATCAAAACTGCCAGCAGCATATCATTTCTCCCATGAACACTTGTGTTTTTTTTTTTTTCTTTTTCCCTTTCTTCCACAGAAGAGAAAGCACAGTGGTTTTTAAAGCTAGCATTTCATCTTCAGGTTATCACTGCCAGTTCATACACATATTGGTCTAGTAAGGATTTAGCTAATGTAACAAGGGTCTGATCCAGCTCTCCTTGAAAATCAATTTGAGATTCTCCCTCATCTCAGTGGAAACTAGATCAGGTCTCAAATAAACGAAATATTTTCCGGAGCACAGAGGACAGTGAGACATATAACTCCTAATTCCTATTCATTACATTGAAAATCTCTCCTAATAATTCTTTCCCAGTGTGAGATAAAAATATATCAGAGAAATGTAAAGGAGCTGTTACATCCCTAGACATACAAAATTGCTGGCTTGTTTTTCATCTTGACCTGAAGTTGCTATACAAATACTTTGAAAACTTCTATACTTTTGAAAACTGGCTGGAATTCAGACTCTCTTTTAATGATTTCTACAGGAGAAATAATAATAATAATAATAATGATAAAAAATCAGAGATAAAGCAAAAAATACGTGAGAGGTTTTTTTGTGGTTTTTTTGTTTTGTTTTGTTTTGTTTTTTTAATTTAAGAAAAAGCAACTACCAGGCCAATACTAATTAGTTGCGTACCACCAGTCTGTACAAGGCTCCCTTACATGTGCAACATTTTAATTCACTATATGTTTGTGTAGACTTAGTTATAAACATACTACAAAACATAAATTTAGATTATACTTGATTATCTAATGGATTAGAACACAGACTTAAAACCTGCAAATGTTCATAGTCACTATTTGACAACTCCTTATTTTTTAATAGTTAAATTTTCCTCCAAATTACAATTCCTTAATAATAAAGTGAGACCTCATGCAGACAGTCCTGAGCATGACTGGGGAAATAGAACTTCACTAAAACAGCAAATTTTTGTTAGGCAGCCATGCTTTCATCAATTTCCCCTGGCTTCCCTTAGAAACAGGGGCCCCCATAATAAATAGCAGGATCACAGCAGAAGACATGAAAGTATAGAAATTGAACAATGGCTGGGTTTATAAGCACAGCTCCAAAAAGGATCTAACAGGGAAAAAAAAAGCCCATACATGCTGAAAAGACAAAAGAGATCAGAGAAAGGTAAGGAAAAAGCTGAAAGAATGAGACCAAAGGAAAAATGAAATAAGGAACTGCTACACTGTTGACACATCTGGCCCAGTCAGGCAGAGGGTCTGACCTACCAGAATGTCAGACCTTCTGCCTGATCAACACTACAGCTTATTGAGCAAGAACCCCTCCACTGATCACTGGAGAAGGAGGACTGATTTTCTATTTTGCTATATATACACCAAATTTAATTACTCTAAGTCACCAACTTCCAACAAATTTTGCTTCAAATTAGCTCTTAACTAGAAAAGTAGTGGGACGAAGCAAATCCTTCATTCCATGATGGGGAGAGGTAAGGAAAAGTCTTTATATGACTAATGGAGTCTTCTTTCTCTACATTAATTCAAAGAGCTGTCATCCTCTTCGTACCTGCATCATGCACCAGAATGCAGTTGTTCATCAAATTGAGCAAAAAAATTCCTTATAGCGCCCCCTCTGTGGACCTGAAGCCCAGTTCAGCAGTCTTGATCATGAAAGTGAGAATACTGAGAGAGGAAAAATATCTAATGCAAAGAGTAGCATGCATTCATTCCCTTAGGTTTCCTTTTTATTAGTATTAATATTTTGCATTCAATACAGTGACACCACTCCACTTCTTTATGGAAGTCATGACTGTGTAAACTGTTACAGAGGAATAACAATAATCCTAAATAAATTTTCTCAGACAGTTATTTCATTCAGTATTTAAATTAAAGGAAAAGCTCTGTAATTATTGTGTAGTTGTAACAAGATGCATTTCACTTTAGACTCAATCACCTTTCAGTTTACAGAGGATGAAGCAGATAGGGAATAGTTGTACTTCTTATGTTGCTTCTGTGTTTTATCTTAGTGTCACTGTAATAATTCTTGTACCAGGATTTTAAAAATAAAATAAAACATTCTACTGAAACTCAAGCATAGAGGCAATTTAGTGTTTAGTGAAAGATATTATAGAGGAACGGAAATTTGATATGCCTTGATATGTGGGTTAATTTTGTATAATTCAGAAAAAAAAACCTCAATATCAGACAAAAGTACAGCAAGTCAAAGTTTATATTTTGCACCTGTAAGCTAACACATCTAAACTCTGCACCATTAAAAGAGTGGAAATAGAGGAGAGTTTTCCTTTTGTGAAAGGAAATTCTGGAAATGAGGAAAGGTCATAAAGAAATATGGATTTTATACAATAAACAATTCAGATATGATCTCTCTTTCTAGAGATATAAATTCTGAATACACCTCACTTGCACTTTTGAAAATCATGCACTCTTGCCTTTTAGCAAGCAGCAGATGTACCCATGTACACCAGGTTTCCCCTTAGATTTGTGGATGTTATTCTGTTGGAAAACACTATAACATCAACACGAAATTGTTGGGTTTGTCCCGAGTTCAATATCACAGATTTAGAACAGTGAAATTAGCATTTTATTCAATATCTCAGTACAGTAACAATTTCCCAACAAAAATATCTTCCTATACATTCTGTAGACAACAGCTCTGAGCACATATTTGCTTTTTCATACTAGAGGTTTATACAATTATCAGCTTAAGCTTTAATTGGATTTAACTAATTGGTAAACAGGATTTTTATTCATTAGTTTTATACATGTATCAGTTGTTCATTTAACGTTTAATTTGAATTCAATATAAGAAACTGGATGGCTGAGATTTATTAAAATTAAAAAAAAAAAAAGAAGAAGAAGAAATGAAAAACGTTGGCAAATCACAACAGTTTCTTCACTTTGGAATTTTAAATAATGTTTATTATTAAATCTGATTGTTTTTATGTACATATATAATCATATAATATATAAAATACAGCATAAGTTTCTAAAATAACTTCCTATGGATTTTGGTATTTTACATGATCAAAATGGAAAGAAATTAAACAGCATTTTAGTTTAATTTTAACCAAGTCAAAAACAAAAACGAGAAAAAATGCAGATTTGGGAAATAAAATAAAAGGTTGGCATAAGGTGTCAAGAGTAAAGACAGGAGAGATAAAATGCTTTTAAATAGAGGAAGAGAATGTAAATAAAATTAGAGACAATAAGAGGGGGAAAAAAGAAAAAAAAAAAACAGAAAAAAGGCTTGGGGAAAAAAAAAAAAAAATCAAAGAAAGCATGTCCTTTACTTTTTTTCTCAAAATCCAATAATTTGAGTAAGTATATAGACAGTAGTTATTGGTGTGATATATAAATAAGCCCAGTTGCCATTTGACAGCTGTCTAGTTTTTAAAGTTCAATCATCATCATCGCATTTAGTGAGTAAAATGCTTCCCAGTAATCTCGGCTAGGGAAAAAGGAATGATAGAGGTCTAAACTACTGTCTACTCACCACTAGACATAGCTCATGCGAATACACTGCTGGGAAGAGAAATTGAGTTGTTTGACTACTACAGTCAGTCTCTTCCTTTAAACTGTGTCTTTGCACAAAGACTTGGGCATAAACTGCCTGTGACTCGAAAACACTGCAGTGCATTTTCATAGCAATGAGAAATCATTAAGAGAGTTGATTTATTGGGATACCAAGAAAGTGGGATAAATGCTAGCACTGCTGAATGTCAGACTTTCTGCTTTCATTTAATTTTGTTTTTCAGTTCATTATTTCTAATCTTGAAGTACAGCAAAAATATTTTTTATTGTTTTCTAGTGGACTTCCTGGCTTAAGATCAACTAAACTCTGTATAATTTGTGTGAATAATTAAGCTCCTATTCACATTTGCTGTCAAACTCTCAAATTCTATTCAAACTCAGATGTCTCCAGATTCGTTCAGCTCTTAAAGACATTTCCAACTGCATATGTTTTTAGCATTTCTTTAGCTTCCCCTTCTTCACATGCATGTGCCCTCACAGCCAGGATACTTTAATATGGTCAGGACAGTAATAATGCTTATCTTTATCACTCAGAGATTAAGCAAATAAAAATACCATGAACTCATATCATGTTCTCTTCCTCTGCAGGTCCTTTCACTGCCCAGGAGTTCCAGCTATAAGTAGCTGTTAGAATTGATGTAGAAAGGGACATGTTCTCCTTAACTGTTAAACTAACCTAAATCCCAAGTAATTCCACTGAAGTCAGTAGATTGTCTCTGGATTTAATCCAGTATAGCTGAAAGCAGAATTTGGCCCTTTGATTCCTCCTGCCATTACTCAATTGTTGGAAGATTTACTATACAGGGTATGCTTTGTACAACTAACACACTGCAGCATACTTGTTGATCTACTTACCAGCAGAGTAAGAGCTTAATATTTGACACAACTGAAAGTTCAAAGTAAAAATAGATGGTAGAATATTCCCAGCTGAGCTTTAGTATCAGTTTTCAAGGAGGAAAAATACAGATTTTCACCAAGCTAGACTAGTTGAAATGGAGGTAGTTTAGCTCACAATGGTTTGTAATATACTCAGTCACCTCTCTGCAGCATTCTAAATGGATAGCATGAAGATTTGATAGCAAAGCTAGAAATTACTTTTGCTAAATGGGAAAACAGGAAAAAAATCCAAATACTCTTGAATACAGCACAGCAGCAAAGAAGTTTCCATTTGTCATCAGAATTCAGAGCAAACAATCACTCTGACTGACTTCCACAAGTTTTTGAGGAGCTTGAAGCTGATGAAACAAGAAAGTAACTCGCTAATATTTGATGTCAAAAATGTATTTAAAGTTGCCAAAATATTTGACAGGCTTTATGAATGAGTAAAGAATAGAACGGATGGGAAACATACATAAGAATAAAGCAAGATAGCATGAAATATTGTGAGAACAGTAAAAATCTTCATGATGACAACAACAACATTTGTCAAAAATTTAAACAGAAGAGGAGAAAAAATAAGATGAAATTTATCCAGAATCTACATTATTACCATTATGTCTGCCAGTTTTACTTCAAATATAGACTGTGAGAATTTATTTAGATTTTTTGTTTGTTCATTTTAAAATGTTAAAATATTTTTATCAGCAAGAAAAAAAAATATATTCAATATTTAGATATACTTTTGATAGCAGGGAATAGTAGCTATCATGTTAAGATAGAAACATGAATGTACTCCTTCCTACCCTATAGTTTGAATGTGGACCTGAACAGAAATAATAAGAACAAAAATTGTCTAGAGAACAGTAAGATTTTGGAAGATTAATGTGTGTGTATATATACATATATGTATAATTTATTCACAATCTCCATCTTTTGTTTCTAAGTTAATGTTATGCAAAATTGCCACCTGCTCCCTCAGCAGTATTTTTGCTCTTTAATACCCAAACTCTATCCTGAAGATGTTTCGTGTTTGTTTTCAAAGACTTCCTGTAAAATATTGGAGGGTTGTAGGGTTTTTTTGACAGTAAAAATAAGAAACTACCTTTCCATTTGGGCTGGAACTGAGATGAAATAAGGAATGGCTGCCACCAAGCAGAAAATTTGCTCACTTTATGTGTGCCAGTTAATTACGACACTTCAGAGGCGCTTCTGAAAGGATAAGGCAAGCTGCATAAATTTAGCTGTAATCCAGGCAGGCAAAACTAATTTGCAGGGGATGGTCTTATCTAGCTGCTGCAGCTTTCTCAGAAAATTAACCTTGGATATTTGGGCCCAATTCAGAAAGTGTTTGATTTTTTTTTTCTTCCCTGCTCAGCATAAGAGAATTTTAAATTCAATACAATACCTGAGTTTTAAGAGCCACTATGAATGCTGTAGGCAGTTCAGTGTTATTACTGACAAGCAAAAATATATATTTATATACGTACATACATATGATTGTCCTTCATGCCCATTATCCTGCCGTCTAGTATGTGCATCAGAGAGTTTATCACCGTATGTAAGGGGGGGTGGGGAGGGGGGAGAAAGGAGGGGTCTTTGGATTAACAGAAGATGGAGCTCATTTTAATGTACTTAGAAAAATTCATCAAAGTTCATTGCAGAATAAGTCATGCATACTGACTTGTTCATTCCAGTGGAAATGAAGAAATCCCCATAAAAATAGAAGTTTAATGAAGTGTTGGAGCAAAGTCCTGCCTGTCATTTGAATTACCACCGATTTAGAATTTTCCTTGATATACTAATATTGATTGTTCTTACTCAGCACAGCTAAAAGTTTACCTTATATTTCACCAGTTTCTCCAGTTCATGGATGAAAGATTTAATTAATAAACTTTGCCAAATCCACTTTAAAGAATTGAGGCATAATATATAGCATAAGAAGTATTACTGGCTGCTTAATATTTTGCAATCTATTTTGTCAATTGCTTTTTATTTTACCTAACAGCATCAATGAATTCATAGTATGTTTCTCCTTTGGCCAAACAATAATGACTGTAGGAAAACATGAAAGTATGACCCACACTTTTTTTCTTCTGTACTTCAAGTGATTTGAAAAGGTCAGATGGTTTCTAGAGAACAAAAATTGTTACATTTGTTCTAAATGACAGTATGAATTGTCCAAAACTGGCCACTCAAAAATATGTCAAAGATTATTTGGAAAAAAAAAAAAATCAATAAATTTAGGTGGATTCCTCTTTCTTCTATTTGCAGGGAGGTAGGTATCTCCATTAGAACCATTCACTCCAGACTAAGCATGATTATTAAAATGGAATCACAGAAATGTAATTAATACCTTTTAGGTCATTTCACAGACTTCTTTCTTCACTGACAAGATGCCTAAATTTAAGACAGCCAAATTCATACTAAATTAATCTAACCTGTAGTTAAAACCCATAAACTCTTTTGATGTTCAGCAGTATGTTAATGATGAAAATCTTTTAAATACATGCTCAGTTGCCATTCAATTTTGATTAGCCCTTGAAAATAAAGCTAGTTTTCAAAAGAATCTATACATCTTATGTACATATTTTGGAATATTCTAATACAGAGTAGAAAATTGCATGACAGTGCAATCCTTACTCTGGATTTTGCCAGGTTTTAACAACCATGGGCTATTTATGATCAAGGAAACATAAGGTAATTTAGCACCCCCCTTCTTCTTCTCATCTAGCTTCAGCATGCCCCAAGATATCTTTTATTCTTTCATTATGTCACTATAATTTTACATTAGTGTCAAGTTAATGAGTAGCTGCCACTTAGATGATGCTGCTTTTTGCCTTCAAAGCAGTAGTAAGATTACATGTAAATATAAATGTCAACATATAACCATTCTATAATAAGAAATTGTCCTTTCATTATTGCAATCATCAACATCATTATTATTTTTATACTTATTGCTACTTATTTTTTTACCACTGCAAAAATTTAGCAATGTGCTTACTAATGATTCATGTAGGAAAGTCCAACTCGTGCTCAGCAGAGCTTGTATTAGAAGAGATAGACTGCATATGAAAGAGAAAGGTGACAGTTAAACACATAGTTTATTTATTATTTCAGGTTATTTTAGGGAGTAGAAAATAGGTTCAAATTTAAAAGTTCATCCTTTAAGTAAATATGAAAAAAGTATAACTTAAATAAAAAGAGAAAGAGGCACATAGAATGAAAATAAGTTTAGACAAAACATCTGACTAAAAATCACAACAAATTTTCTAGTTTGAAGGTATTTTTTGCACTTATATTGTAAATGTCATGGTATATAATTCTTTAATTCTTAAAGGAGAATTTAAATTGCTTTCATTTCTGAATAAAAGTATTATTTCTCACTGAAGTTTTGTTAAAGTTAGTCTATGTATCTCTTGAATGAATACACGTATATTTCATTCAGGGCAAATTAACAAGGTCAAGCAGCAAGAGATGGAAAGATCTTGATCTTCAGGAGATTTTTGCTCGAGTCCTTACCAGATGCTCACAGAGGTACTGATTAATCAAATGCCTTAACTTATCGGGTTTTGGAACAAAACAAAAAAAATGAGGTAGATGAAAGAAGGAGGTTCAGCTACAGTGGGATTATTACTATTAACATCCAGTAGAATGTTAATCATGCATGCTTGAAGGAATCAGCAACAAAATGTCATCAATAACATTTAGTAAGATTTTACTCCTTCCCTGTGCAGAGTAGTCAGTCTCTGTAAAATGATTTCTATTACATGATCAAGTGGATATTAAGGATAGATTTACTAGGTAGGTTTGTCTAGACATATGTAGAAATTAAAATAAGAATCTAATCAAATTTCCATATCCTATGCTAATTTACTTGTTTCCATTATGTGGACATTCCTACAATTTTACATATACAGAATAGTCTTGATATGATGTTCCATGTTTCTAAGAATTATACATACAACTAATTAAAATTAGTGCTAGGCATCTCCCAAGTTACACATGTAGATTTGTGTGACAGACAATAGAAAAAAAGAAGCATCTCCAATAATGCATGAGATCTTAAAGTAACTTTATGGTATGATTTATCTTCTCTTTCTCTACTAAGAAAAAATCTCTGGGAAGATGCTGAATTATTAATTTATCTCATAAACAACAGAAATTAGGCATATTGAATGATAACCTAAATACTCTCTGTAATTAATTATATCTTGAGCGGATACTTAGTTTTCCATTAGACAAAAAAATTCTAGACAGAAACCATTACACTTCTTGGAATGTTCCTCATCAAACTGAATCCCAGATGAAAAAAATTCCACAAAATAATTTTAATACATACCCTGGTGTAATCACAAATGATAATGAGTATTTATGACTGAAGTCTTCAGAAATCATGCTACTGTATTTTAGTGACTTCTCAGCATGAAGTAGCATAATAATACCTTAGACATATAGTGTAAATGGACTGATAATAACATAGTCACTACAACAAATGGATCCAGCAGGTGTGATAAACAATATCGGTTAGTTTAGAACCACTAGCATTGCATTTATCATTGTCTGAGAAAGGATATGAAGTATAAAATTGTACTTATGAGTACCTAAAAACTGACCTTTGTATATCACTGAAAAATTCAAAATTATAGATGGAAAACACTGATAATAATACAAATCCAACCATCATTTCCACTAATATTTTTCTTTCAAATAAGGTCTATTCTATTTTCAACAAATCCTTTACACACGCTATTCATAGGCATCCTTTTCTATCATTCAAATAGACTAGCGTGTGATAAAGGCAGTTTTTGCTAATGAGACATCAAAACACCAAGTAACTAGTTTTTAATTTAGCCCTAGGTAGAATGCTGTAGTTTAGAGCCAGTGATCCATCGCTAAATTTGATTTCCCAAATGTTTAATTAATTTATGTATACTATATGATGATATTTAATTTTATATGCAATTCAAAATGATGTGCTTAGCCAATTCTGAATAAAATTCTGACAATCTTACGAAAAAATATGAAAAACATTTTTCTTCCATGAAACTGTCGTACCAATAATTTTTCTTAGTTAATTTTTTCATTTCATTCACAATGCCGACTTTTCCAGAAAATCTAAGTAAATATGACATCATTATGATGTAAGAAAAAAATTGTGTAAGAGGAAAACTTTAAAATACTCCTATGGATTTTGACTTAGGGTTAAAATTAGTCATGTTGTGAGCATCAAAAATGATCATCAGGATGGTTTAAAGCCAATATAAAGCATTTTCTTTGTTCATTATTTATTGCAGTCTCATTAAGATCTTTGGTTCTATAATCTGTGACAACAAAGGGAAAGGGGCTGTTTTTCTATTGGATTAAACACCTGTAAAATACTGAATCGTTAAAGGGAATTTCCAGGCAATCTGCCTGCTAGGGGGGAAAAAAAAAAAAAAAAAGGTTGAAGAAATAACCACATTATTTTTGTGGGTAAAGGATGTTTTTTATGTCTTGGGAATGTAATCAGAGTTTGTGTTACAGTAAAGACTTCCACCAAACTTGGAACTCCAGAGTTGTGCCCTCAGTTGGTATTAGACTGTATTTAGTACAGAAATTATTTTCTGAGAAAACACAGTAAACTCACATTGTTTTAGTGAACATCAACACTGGAGCATACTTGTAAATTATACATAAAAAGCTTTATAAACCACAGAGATTTGCCCACTACACTAAAACACTGGTTAGAAAGAGTAATTGAACAGTCAATAGAATTTTTCAGTTCTTGGTCAGCATAGGGTGTCTATAATGTGACAAACCTTAGGGATTTTTTGTTACTAATGTCTGTTCAACTGTTCAGTGGAGGAACAATGTGAGATCAAGATGATCTGAAGTGGGATTCATGTCACCTATCTTTAGACATATAAAAGTTAGATGTCTAAGTCTGAACTGGAGAGAAGCAGGCACCTCTAGAGGGCAATTTATTTGACCTATCCGATTCCTATTCTAGTCAGAGATGAATCACCCTCCAGAGATGGCTAGATTTCTCTACTGACGATAAAGAGAGCCTAGGGCAAGTAGTTCTGCACTAGACTTCAGAGTTTCAGATATGTAATTTAGAAGAGAGTTATCCCACTCACTGTAGTGTTAAGGTTTAGTTTTCACAGTTAATCATTCATAGTTTTCAGATTCATAAAATATCCAAGGACTCATTCTAAAGTATTTCTCATTTGCTCTTTTTAATTTCAGTTTTCAGTTGCTATCTTCTTCCCAAGTTCTTACTGCCATTAATTTTCATTCATTTTCTCATTAAAATTATTCATTAATAGAAAGTTTATTGTAACTTCTCCATATTTCACCTTCCAAAACAGATGTCTAAGAGATAATAGCTAGAGTCCATTATATAATCACTGCACTTCATCCAGCTGTTATCCATTCTTAGGATTTTATTTTTTACTTATGAGATCTCTGAAGCATTAATTTTTATGCATCTAAATATGAAATAAATGAATGGTCTTTCTCTATTTAGTCAGTGATCTAATGAGATTATTGATTCAGAATTCTATATGTTATTAATCCTAACCCTAAACATTCAGAAAACTATGGGTTACAGAACTAGTGCTTGATGTTGATTTAAATTTGTTCTAAACTAAAGAGTTCTGACATTCTTTTCAGACTGATTTTATGCTAGTGTAACTCCACTGACTTTTGTAAAGGCTTCCCAGACATAGCAAATATGAGAGTAAAAATAATCCCACGCTTTCACTAGACAGGAAATGATGGTTATATTAATTATTTAGATTTTTATTCTCAACAAGAAATTAGATTAATTAAATCATTTTATTAAATAGAACATAGGTTTGATATTATATGTAAACAAATAAATAAACTTTTCAACAGTTACTTCCTAGGGGTAGCAAAAGATCTGTAATGTTCTTTTCTCTTTGACCAGTGAAAAACTCTTGATTAATCAACTTTTTTACTGAGAAGTTAATTGATACAAAGAGTAGCTAATGCTTCTCCAGTATTTAAAGGCAAGTTTTTTAAGTAAGCATCCATCACGTCTTGAAAGTCTTAGAAAAATCGTGAGTGCTTTCATTTAAATATATATACACATATCTTAACATCTCTTCAGTTATTCTAAATATTTAAAGAGAATATCTTAATATAAAAACTATTATAATATAGAGAGAGTGCGATCAGCATAAAAATAATATAATAGCCTTTCACATTGCTGAGTAAATGGGGCATAACCTTGAATATGAAACTGAGAGGCTGGTGATTTCCTTCGACTGTATTAGAGATTTTATGACACTTCATGTGGGAGAGGAAAACTGTTCAGGAAAGTTTATCTCATCTGCCATAGGCATAGCAATCTTTTCTTACTTATCCTTAGACTGTCATCATGAGCAGATGTTTCCCATTTTCTGAAGGCAGTGAGAACTCCAGTAACAGAACTACATTTTTTTATGAGGAATTAAGGACTAGAAATGTTTTTTTATTTTTATTTTTTTTTCAGTAACATATAGACTTACTGTGCCTAAATGGAGTCTACTATTTCATGTCCTATTGGTCATACTACTGATTTAATCTTACGAGTACTGGATACTTTCCAAGCACAGATGACTTGCCCCATCAATTGAATTTTGAGATCTGCAACAAAAATCGATTTTCATTAATGGGAGTTTTCCCATTAATTTTTCACTTAGGATTTTTCGCTTGAAAAGTTTATTTATTTGTTTATGTATAATATCAAACCTATGTTCTATTTAATAAAATGATTTAATTAATCTAATTTCTTGTTGAGAATAAAAAGCATTGAATGCTTGTAGTAAGGGCTTAGCAGCTAAAGGGCCAAGACTTCCTGTGACCTGGCAGGGAGGTGTTAATTTTATACTTTACCCTTTGTTTTTGTTTTAGAGAAACATGCTGGATTCAGAACAAGAGTTATAATTAATAAGATTATCATAATTGTACATTTAATAAGTATTTTGAGATTTTAAGCAAGATAAGACTTGTCTGAAGAAGTGTCTGCAGGATGAATTGAAAGGACTGTGGATCATTTTAAAGGAGCACAGTCGGTGTCAGCAGTCAACTGCTGGGAAAAAATCTAACTCTAAAAATGAAGAAATTAAATGTGAGAAAAAGGTAAGTCTGTAAATAATCTAGTTTTTTTGTTCTTTAGGAAGCTCAGTTCCATTTATATGTGTTGTAGTAATAATCACAATGTGAATGAAGAGTCCTGCAACCATACGTTTGGTGCTTATTCCCAACTGAGTCCTCAGACTGCAGAATTACAGTCCTTATTCTCTCCAGCATTAATGGTGTGCTACATATTAGTAACGCAAAAATAATGGAGATAAACTAGTAGCTCATTTCAGGGATGGTCTGATTATCTTCTGACAGCTAAGGACTCAGGATATCAACAAGGTAGGCTCTGGAATTTGTTTACTAATTTCTGCACAGATACATTTAAGGACTACTCATGCTTTTTTAAAGCAGGGAAGAGGAAAGCACATTGACTATGGCCTCATTGAACCAAATATATTTTGAAATAGCCTAACTATATTGTAAACAGACTGATCTTTTAGTATATATTAAGCACATTCCATTCAGGAATATTTTTACCTGTTTTTAAACTTTTTTTCAATTCCTAAATACAGTTCTCAATTAGGTGAAAGCATGAAAGAGGCAGCAGGAACTTAGAATGGAACAGAAAGAAATAAGTCTTCATTCAGCACTATTAGGTTATAGATATCCTCACCTCAGGAAGCCGTACAACTTGAAAGCTTTATATTTGAGCTTTTTTAAACTTCTCTTTTGTCAATTTACACCTAGATCCTGGGCCATATGGTTAGAGCAGTGTAGCTATTTCATACAGTAAAATACAATGTACTTTAGCTCAAGGCCCATTCAAAGAGCTAGGAACTTGAAGACACTCAGCAGAGCTACAAAACTAAAGATAGAAATTTGAAATGATTTTATTCAGCAACAAGTTAAACAGTATTAAACTTTCTGAATGATTCTGCAGAATATCTTAATCTGCTCGAATTAATCTAGGTTAGTTTTCCTAAGCATAGACAAAGAACAAACATGAAAGAATTTAAAAATTCCAGTTTATGGGCAAAAGGAATGAGGAAAGTGTCCAAAAAGGAGAAAAAGACCTGAGGAGCAAATAGTGTTGTGATGGTGACAAAATGAAGCAGTATTTTGAACCACTGCACATTCACTTATTAGTGGAAGTGGAACAAAATATCTAAAAAGACTTGTCATTGTGTTAGCCTGCCATCTTAGAAGTGATAATTGTACAGTAATTTATCACTGTCTCACAGCTAAAAGTAAATAAAAGTGAATTTATAGTCTGAACAAAAATGTGTCAGAATTCTACATCAAGTAATAACTTTTTCATTAGATGGAAGCAGATGACAGTAAGCTCAGTAATGGAAACTTACTTTAGTGAGTTTGCTATCACCAAATATGCTATTTCTCTCAATTTATTACCCATTTTATGGCATTCCTGGCTTCTATTATATCACAAAACATAGAAATTCTGGTGAATCTGGAAACAAAATATCTGCTCTCTACTCCTTATCCTTTTCACAATTTTTGAGGCTTCCAGGGCACAATAGACTGTTTTTTATTAACTATTTTATTATCACCTTTCATGTTTTATTCATATATTTGTTTCACCACAGTACGCAGAATTACTTAGACAGAAGACACTACCCAAATAAAAAAAAAATATCCAGATTATTTGGATATAGTCTGAGTAAGTAGAACCAGTCATCTCAAACTGTGCATCAGTGGAGTAGTATTATTGTAGTCTTTGTATCTGTTGTAGTTTCAATAAGTTTCAATAGCCGAAAGTAAGAGGCATTACTTTCAGACCAACCTACACAGCTATCCTTTCAGTGAGCCTCAGTTCTCCTATACACTGAAAGGACTCTAGATCTTGTTGGGGTAGGAAAAAGGGGTAAAATGTCAGAAGGTGGCAGATGAAATCTGGGCTGTGTGAGGTAGCAGGATATGTAGTACCATAGTGAGTGAGATAGAGCTGGGTCTGCAGATGTATTATGCAGTGTGAGAGAATACAGAGCAGGGCATGGAGTAAGGGAGAGAAGAATTGGGGTGCAAATATCTATATGCACAAGCAGTCCAAAATAAACCTGAAAGCTGCTGTCTGCCAGTCAAACTGAACTTGGAGTTTTTTTCAAAGTGTAGAAAAGTTCTTGATGGCTCACATTGTATGGACTTAAGGCCTGCTGTGAGCTAACACATCTACTGACTGCACGCAGTGCTACACTTGCAGGTGTTTATAAAGGGCAATAATGGTCCTTTCCCATTAGAGAATTAGCCTATGTATGGAATGAAATCAGGGGATTTGGGGGATAATACCTGTGAAAACCCAGAATAAAAAAACAACCAACAACCTACATTAAAAAGCTTTATCTGTCAAAGTTAACTTAAATCTGCTCTATCTTAACTCTTGACTGTCTAACTGGAAACCTTAGCTTTCTAAATTACTATTTCTAATGCAGATTCAATAGAAATTCACTGTGCTATTAGTAATTATAACAAGTCAAACACTATAATACACTTCAGTTTTCCTTTAGTCACATAAAGGCATGATATTAGTGCCTTAACATAGAGAAAATAGAAAGGTTACAGGGGTATAAATTGGGAAAGACATTTTTTTCTCTCAGAGAATATAATAAAATAAAATAAAGAATTTTCCTAGCACAAGGTAAAACAAACATTCCTTTAATTCCTAAAACGGAAAAGTAAGCATCCTGAACAACAAAATAGAAAGAAATGTTTGTCTACATCTCTAAATGAAAAAGAGTAAAGAAAAGTGAAATGAGATGTGACTGCTTCTGAGCATAGGGATTTTTACTCAATACATTCATTTTCTTTAGTTGTCAGAGAAGTAAATGTTCCAGAAATACAGGAGCTGAAAAATTATCCACTTCTCTTGGTGAAACAAAACCTAGGTAGGAGATGAGATCCAATGAAGGTATGTTTTGACAGCACGGACAAAGTCATACTGCTTTGCAGTTTCAATAGTCAAACAGGGTAGTTTTTCTTTATCCAACAGTCCAAACACTTATAGAAATTTATCTTTTAAACTTACCTTTTAAACTTATCATCACATTTGGCTGACTGTTACAACCAAGATTACTTTGAGAAGTACCAAATTTCTGGACTACTTTGATTTATGCCACATTTCCTTTTTTCCTTCAGGTTTATATAAACTCATGTACCTTAAAAAGGATGGGTTTGAGTTGAAAAGAGTTTATTTTGCTTTGGTTTCTTTCTGTTTTACGATGGGAGATACTGGTGAAATAAAGACAGTCATGAGAAATTAACATTCTAACAACTCTCTATCTCCACAAAGATTGGAATAAAGCCTTCTGAAAGTCAGCACTCTCAAATTGCAATAGCTTGAGGTTTCATTTTAACTATTTTTTCATTTGAAATGTAGTTTTTGTGTTGTTTATTTAAATAACTTTGAGTTAAGAAAAAAAAAAAAAAATCAAAGCCAAAGATTTCTCTTTTGTGTTTAAAGTGAACTGTTCCTGGAAATTCCATTTTGAGGAAATAAAAAAAAATAAAGTGTCATAATTTAAAGTTACTTTGTAGCTAAAATTTTCAGTTACTTTTCAAAAATGTTATGCTACATTTTCATTTCTTTCATCAAACATGGCCTGTATAGATACAATTTTACCACCAAATGGATAACAAATACAGAAACAAGAAAGTGATTAATTTAGTTTGATATCATTATTATATACATATATATATAATTTATTTTGTTTACAAGGGGCACATTCCTGTTGTAGACTTTCACTGTGATAGAACTGCACCCTTAATTACCTTTCTCATAGAAGCACCTTGGCAGTATTGCCTTCATTCAGCTGCTCATTATTCCTTGGCTTCCATGGGGGAAGCTGAAATCAGATGCATAGCATCCACATATACTCGTGGCATTTACCTGCTAGGCAAAGAAAGATCTGGGCATGTTATTTTAATTAGCTACATAAATCCTCTTGCAATGGGTATTTTTTAATAGTTCTAAGGTAGGTTTCTAAGCTCTACTTTTCTAGTCTCTGAAAATTTCAACTCTGAGCAAAATTTATTCAAATTTAAAATTTATTCAAATTTTAAAGCCATTATAGCTTGAATGTGTTTCAGTTACTTATGAATCTGTTGAAGGACTGAGTCTCCTTTAATTCAGGTAATTGTACTCAGAGTGACACTTGAAGCATTTGAGTATAATCACTCCCACGAGCAAGGAATATGACATTTAACCTTCAGAAATTAATACATTTCTGATCTTAGTTGTTTGCAGTATTGAAACATAAAGATAATTCCTTTTCAGAAATAAGGAAATAAACTTGTCTGAACAGAGATATATTTTTTTAGCATGAATTTGATAGTTGTGAGTAATATTCATTCTCATAGGCAATGCTAGGGACAGTGTATGCTTCACAAGGCCTGTTGTGGCATCAAAGGTGATTTAAATGGGATAACCCAGAGGCTGATAATCTCATGGGCTAAACCTGCAACTGATACCCAAACTGCATTTTCTTTTTATTCCCCTTGAATGAAAACTGTTTGCATTTTTCCTTCAATCAAGAAAGGCAAAGAAAGCATATTGTCTTATTCTCTTCCTTCTTCATAATTTTATCACAATGTGAAAGGATGTTTATACAAATGCAAATAAAGATGGAATTATTGCACCATTCAGTCAGAAAATAGTGCATGGCATTGCATAAGGGAATTCAAAAGCATTATGAAAATCTCTATGCCTAAAATATGGAGACTGAATGTTCTCTACTACACAAATTTTCCTAGACAATAAAATGCAAACTTCAGAAAGGTCAGGAAAGAACAAAAGTGTGGGTAGGGCATATGCAAAATGTGAAATCAAGTTCAACCTGAAGACAGTCTGTTTGTGTCTGAAGATAAAGTCAATGCAAATTCCTTGATGCATTCCAAAAAAAGAATACAGTTTCATTTCAAACAAACATAATGCGTTAGAGAGATGTTAAGAAAACCAAAAGGTTTTCTCTTTTAAAGTAGTATTTTCTGGATATGTTTTCTTGCTGGAAAGCAAAAGAATTATTATTCTCGATATAAAATATTTTAATTGCCACTCCCCATCTTTTCTGTATTATTTCAGCCCTTAATAGCATAAAATATCTAGATTATCACAGATAAAAACTGCTATATTCCTCATCTGAAGTATTCAGATATAGTATATACATTATAGTATATACATTATAGTATAATGTACTTTGTTTTGCTTTGCTTTTTTAAGGTTTTGGACTTTCAGTGATTATGGGATGTGTAACTTGGAAGATGTTTGACATTAAAGTCTTCACTACTAATTCTTCTAGTCAGTTCTAGATTACTATGCTTGTACACACAGAGAAATAAATTACCATCATTTCTTTAGCTTTATTTACCAGATTCCTACAATTTTATTCACAGGTTGACACATCTAGATTTAAAAATTCCCATCCAATTGTAACAACATTTTTCTATGTCTTTGAATTATAACTGTGAAGAAAAAACAGTTTCCCATCCAGCTTACTCTGAAACCCTCCTGTGTAGTCTCAAGAGGTTTGTCTCTGTATGGAGTGATGTTGAGCTAGAGTAAAAGCTCTCATGCCAATTCTCATCTTTTCCTGCACAGATGGAGTGAAAGGACTTCCCTGAGGGCCTCTGGCAACTAACATAATCAGATCACCTAACGGATGCTCTAAGTTTTTGTAAGAGGCTGTTATCTCCTCCAAAGTATAATCATCCATTCTAAATTCCTCCAGTTATTTCTTAACAAATAGTCAGTGGCTATCATTTCCACCATTTCAATGAAGTATGCTAAATATTGCAATAAACTAGGCAGCACCTCTTCTGTATATGACTACCTACTTTCTCTTACTAAATATGATTTTCATTTACTTGGCAACAAAAGGTGCAGAGCTTTTTTCTTAATTTAGCAGCTGGAAGAAAAATAAATAAATAAATATAGGGCAGAAACCTATCGATCTGCCAGGGGTAGAACTGCAGCTGTTGAAAGTCAGCACTGCACTGAGCATTTCAGAAAGGACATGCTGATTCATGCTAGCTGAGAACTTGGCTTGGCTCAAAAGGCTGGGTAATCAAAGATGTCAGTTGACTCTGGAAATATTCCTTAAATGGCAGGTCATGTAACCTAAGGGGACTTAGAAGAGCTTTCATTCAGTTCCCTCATCTGTATAGTCTTTTACTACCTGACAAATAATCGCTGAAGACATGCTTTTCACTTCATTTTTAGCACATCTCAGAAGGAAGGCATACATCCTCTCTCCCAAAGTACAGAAGGAACAAAAATATTCTTTTAAAAGACAGGCTAAACAAGCTGACTAAATGGTACTGATATGAAAGGTTGTTTATCTTGTAATTTGTTTAATTTATATTAAATGAGTGAAAAACAATAAATCTCAATCATCAACAATGCTTTCAAACTTAATTCACCACTATATTACTTTGGCTTCATTTCAGTGTACTTTCACTGACTTTACAGAAGATATACATGTCTCGCTCCGATTTATAGGAGGGAGAGGAGGTTCTTTTAATATCTATATCCCCGGGTGAGATTAAGAAACAACGGTTCAAATGTTGGTCAGACCAGTTTATTACAGGTGTTAATTAGGGAGATGGTGAAGGGGAGGATGGACGCTATTATGAATTAGGGTAATGGGGAAGGGAAGGAGGGCGATAGAAAAGGTAAGAAAGAAGAAGCAAGGAGTCTTTATAGGAAGCAAGAGGGACATAGTCACCACCATGGATCCAGCGAGGTTAGTAGTTCAGTCATTGATCTTCAATAGCGGTGAGTCATCAGGTGTTGTTGTTCTGTTGACAACGGTAACCACGACGACCACAACCATGGTGATGATGGCTCCTTTTCAATACTTTCAAAGTGGTCGAGTCAGCTGTCTTTGGAGTGACAGCTCAAATCCAAAGTGGTTGAGTCAGCTCTTCTTGGAGTGGTAGCTTCTGGCTCTGGGATCTCAGCAGAAACTCCACGGTTCCCACCTTCCGGGCCGTGCCAGCAGATAAGAGGGAGCAGGGATGCCCATCTGTATCCTGTTTTTCACAGGACACGATGGTACCATTCCCCAATTTTCCCATACCAGGCTGGAGCTATTTAGTCACAGGCCAGATCTTCAGCCAGTAAACACTCCTGAGCACTCTCTTCCGGAGGTAAGCAGCTCTGGAGGAAGGGGCTTTCAAATGTTCCCAGAGGGATGTCAATTTTCACACGGTAGCACCCATCACTTGCCTCCTCAACAAATCAATCAGTCTTATCACAAGAAATTCCTCAGGAAGCAAGCTTTGAGCCAAAAAACAAAGGATTCTCACAATACATCACCATAAAAGTAGACTAAAACACACTTTATTAACATCTTCTGTTATCTGCCATTTGTACTTTTATATTCTTACTGAATTTTCATCTGCATTGTGAACTTTTGTTTTATTATGTACATAAAGAAACACATATACTGTGCCCTTGTGTGGATCTTCACATGTGCTAAAGTATAAATACACTATCTATGTAGACATACTGCAATGAGTTCACTGTGAGCACAGGTTCTTATCAGATAATTGCTTGAGTGTAAACTGTTTCCCCATGTCATATTTTAGCAGGCTGCTAAGGATATTTAACATGCTCTGAAGCTGCCTGTTTTCAGTTCCACATTGTGACTCTATGATGTAGGCCTTTTTTTTTTTTTTTTTTTTTTTTTTGTACTAAATGCTTTGTATTATGTGTTGCAAATAAGTATTTAATTTGCAATTCATTTAACAGGCCTTTATTGTACAGTAAAAATCAACTGAATTTACAAGGCTCCTTTTTATGATTTGATCCATTCACAAGAAAATTTAGCTGCTATTATAATATCCCCAAAATTGCATCAACAATGCACATAAAATTAATACATTACTAGCAATGAAATGTGGATATCTAACTGACATGAAACAAGATACATAGAGAAAATAAGCTATAAATTACCATACTTCCTTGATGTCAGAAAATATTTAAATTAATTTAGTCTTTCATTAATGAATTCAAATCAGATTTACTTACTTGGTTTAGTTATACGACAACCAAATGGCTAAAGAAAGCTTTTAGCTTCACAATGTGAGTAATGGAAGCATAGCTACACCCACAATTTTTATGTATCTCAACTCAGCAGTATTGGATTGGGATTTATATTACTGGTACCTAAAACATTCACATACACACATAGCATACTACATTTGTCTTGAAAAAATAACTATAGGATTTCTAAAAAACTGAAATAGTGAAAAATGAAATAGTTAACAAATAATATATTTGACCAGTCAGAAATTTAGCTTCACTGATGCTGCACAGCTGGGGGAAGAGTAGGGGAGTACTACATAAAGTATTCAATGAAAGTGAGGGATGCTGAAAGTGCAGAAAAGCTCACCCTTCCAGCCTCTACCAATCACCTGGCTTCAGTAGGCAAAATGCAAACTGAGATTGTAAGGAGTGATAGAAAGTAGCTACTGAAGTAGAAAATACTGAGGCAGGATGAAGCTTGAGAGAACACTAGCTTTTAAAACAGCGGGAACAAAATAGTAATTGTTACTTGTTTTATTTCTACCAGCCCACCAACATTAAAACGAAGGTCCTAGACTCTAGCTGACCTTGACAAAATAATTAGACTGAAGCCTAACAGAAGCATGAAAAGAGAATGAACTACAATTCTCTACTCAAAAACATACATTTTACATTTTTTATACACAAAGCTTTTTTTTTTTTTTCCCAGAGTGAAAATCCATTTTTTGCCAATTCTTCACCTTAGCTTTTCTCATACATAAGCTCAAATGCAGAGGCTTTCCAGGTTGTCATATAGGTCAGCATACATAAGCTATTTCCTTTGCCAATCTTCAGAACAAAATCCAAAATCTGTGTTCAAATCAGCAAGCCCTATTTTATGGCCCAAGCAAAGTAAGAATATTATAGAATTGAATTGAATTCCTCAATCCAGTGCCAGAAAGCAACAGGCAAAAACTGCAGGTTTATGTCTTAACTGCAGACATATATCTCCCTTTTGTAGCTCAGAGAGAAAGACATCATCACTACACCAGTATGAATTTCCAGCTAATTTAAGAGGCAGACTTAAAAACAGAGCACTCTTGCTACTGAACCCTTTAGTCAAGGGCTCAATAAGAGTAGGAAAACCTGCACTGAAAATTTCCACCTAGCCAGTGGCTGGTAGAAAGCTTATGCTGACAACTGTTTAATGTAATTTTTTACATAGTTGAAGTATAACGTGATAACTAACAAGCAGTGACTCTGTTAGGCATTCTTAGCATCACAGAGTTATGTATCATCTTTAGCTGTGTCCTGAACTGACAGAACAGAAGCCAGCTAGTGCTTGGAATGTATCAAAGTTTACTGGTGAGCATTGTACCTACTCTAGTTCCTACCGTTCAGCCCCAAAGCTGGCTCACATCCTGTTGGCTTTGCAAGAAGACACCTAGTAACCAATGTAGGTAGCAACTCACTTTGTTATTTACATGCTTCCCAAGGCAATGTTAGTCCTATTACTTAACCCTACAGGCAGGTAATTCTTTGTAATAATTCATATTTCAGTCAGTGCTAAGAACAAATACCTTATGTTGTATCCTCCTCATTATGAAGAAAGTTACAATCTTTACCAGGTGTGACAAATCACATCTATCCATCACCTACTGTTTGAGATAGTACAGTCATAGTTGCAATGACTGTCTGCCCAAGAAAGGAGAGGGAGTAATAAGTCACTCTATGTTCAGATCTCACTCCAGTATGGATATAGAGCATACCAAGGGCTGTATCATGAACTATGAACAGAAATGACAGCTCTCCAGAAACTAGGGTGAGTCTGCATATAACCTAATAAATTTCAAAGTTAACTTTTATGTATTTTATCTGGTATAATCAGAATGTTAGACTGAGATTCACAGATTATTTTGACACAACTAGGAGAGTTTCTTACCTCACTTCAAGTCTGTTTAAAGTTATTGAAAATATAATTTTTGTAGCTCTTAGTCACCAACTTCATAAAAAGCCTCATGGCAATGATAGAGTTCTTCAAAGTGAACCAAACCTGGATAAGAGCTAAGTAAAAAGTTCTGTTAAAACTGCAGGTGGTGAAATTATCTAATTTGCCCAGGCTTTATTTTAATAGGAACCTTTAAAGTTAGCCTTTGTTATTTCACAAGGTTTTTTAAAAGGTGTTTTAATAAACACTTTTCTGTTGTTGTGAATCTTTTCATCCACCTTACATCTCATAGACATTATCAACCTTCACTTATCTCAAAAATCTTCATTAAGTCTCACACTGATTATTTCTAGCTTGGACCTCTCTTTTTCCCATTTAACGTTTTTAATCGGTGTTTCCACAAAGACAGGCTTTGAGGATTATTTTTCCCCATTTTGGGTCACACGAGGGCTACTTCTGTGAAATTCAATTAGAACCTTTTAACAGTTCTCTGTAAATTTCATCACTTCAAATAAAACAAACAGTAAGATCTTGAAGGAACTGTGTGGCTGCCAGAAGGGTTTATTAGCACTTTGTCAGGAAAAAAAAAGTATTTGTTTTGAGCAGATCAATCTAATCTACTTCAAATGACAAGTCCTTGAGCTCTCAGTGGTATGTACCTAATATTCTGATTTTGTTAATAAATAAATATAAACAACAGCACTTTCAGCTGCAAAATTATTACTCAACAATATTTACTTTTATTTTCAACTTTCTGAACTCAATATATCTGGTAAAATTACACTGCATTCGAATCCATTCACATTCAGCAAATGGTTAATATTTCTAGCAATATTCTAAAGCATACCTTTTCCAATACAGTGTGTTTTACTATATGTCCTCAGGCCCAACCATTTGAGAACCCAACACTCAATAATATCAATAGGAACTTACAGTCTATGCTGCTTAAAAGCTCAATACCTCAATGCTTCGGATTATGATTCTGTCATGATTCGCTCACAAAAGAGGAAAACAGTAGCAGATAAAGATTAAATTGAAAAATTCTGTCTCCCAGGGCCACTCTTCTAATCATTCATCTACACATTTTCACCTTAAAATTGTCAAATTTCTTGTTGAATAGAATGAAAATCCATAAAGAATAAATCTGTCAACTGTGTTCCTACTTTAAACTTCTAGAACTATTCTAGAGGACTCAGTTGAAGGAAAAGAATACTAATTTTTAATGAATAAGGCACTAGCGTCTCATTGATCGCACGCATGTTTTTCAGCATTTGTTTTCTATTTTTGTTGAAGTAGATCCAAGTTTTTTTGTTATTTGCTTTCACATGTACTTTTACTGCCAGCTGCCTTAATATTGTATTAGTTTCCTAAGTACAGTGTATACAATACGAATTGTTTACATAGTCACTGTTTAGATTATTACTTTCCTTCTCACATTAATGTCATCAAAAACATAATGCCTTCCATGGTAACCTGATGTTGATTTAATGACCTGACTGACTGTCTTATCTTCCAAGCTGTTTAATATATTTGTTTTAAGAATAACTGAGATCTCAAGTGACTACACAAGCAAATTAGAATCAGCACAAAAATCTACTCGTAAAAGATGATTACAGGAGTTTGAATATGGAATTAATGAACAATCTAAAGGTTCAATGTCTCTCCCAAATTATAGTTTCCACAGAGTTGTTAAGTAGATGTTGTTTTTTAATTTATCCATTGATATAACTTCAACTGGAAATTTATAAAATAATCCCGAACCTCTGATGCAATCACCAAAATACATTTTGAAAATCTGTCAGAATTTAAACATTCCAGCAGAACTGGATAGAAAAATTATTCTGGCATTTTAGCTGAAATAACCAAACTGACTCTCATCCTGGCTGATAGTAATAGAAATTCCTTCAGTTTCTAGACTGAGTTTGACAATCCTCTTAACTGTTCAGATGTGATGTCACCACCAACTTTCACCAGCTTTCAGATACAGAAATCTTTACATCTCTGTGTTCCAGCAAGAATTCTTCATAATATTTTGCAGGCAGCACTCCATACACTTTTCAGATGTGTGTATTCATGACCACATGACAATATTTTGTTTCCCTAATGAGGTTGCTATTCACGCACATAATGGCAATTTTCAGTGTTCTAGGTAATTAGGTATATATGCTTTATGAGTTAAGGAGGAATTCTAACAGTGACTTACAAGTCAAATTAAAATATAATAAATATATATATATATATATAATAAAATATAAATATAATAAAATATAATAATATAACCCCACAGTACATGGTAATTATTCTATCTGTATACACCTGGCATTTCACTGTAAGCATGTTTCTAACTTCTCTTTATTACACAAATTGAGGAGAGTTCTTTTGAGGTTTTATTTATTTATTTTTCCACTGTGTAGTTAAAAAGTTCTTGTTTTGTAAATGGAATCATAGACAGCTAAATATTGGTACTTTATTGTAACTTGTTATATATGTTTTGCTCAACACCTAGAAGTTCATGTCTCCCACTGTGAGGGAATTTTGCCTTGCTATTAGTTTGGTCAACAAAAAATAACACTGCTATGACTATTTCACGTAAACACTCACAGTGAAGAAAAAAACCAAATACATTTAAACAATTGCAATACAGGGCCACGTATTGTTTAGAGTTAGTCACATGTTACTACCAAACCAGTTGGCTCTGTATTGGCTAGATCTCTTAATGGAGCGAAGGATATGACTGGCCTTCTGGACTGCAAGAACACACAGCTGGCTCATGTCCAACTTTTTGTCCAACAGGATCCTCAAGTCTTTCTCTGTAGGACTGCTCTCAATGAGTTCTTCTCCCCATCTGCACACAATTCAAGGATTGCCCTGACTGAAGTGCAATGCCTGGCAATTGGCCTTCTGCCAGGTGTTGCACTTATTAGCTTCATGTGGACCCACTTTTCAAGCATTTCCAAATTTCTCTGGATGGCATCTCTTCCTTCTGTTGTATCAACTGCACCTTTCAGGTTCGCGTCATCAACAAACTTGCTGAGAGTGCACTCAGCAATATAATATAATTACTAATTGAGTATTTGGAAACAAAGATGACAAACATTTAAACAATTAGGAAAAGCATATTTCTTCCCCCTTTCTCAGGCTCAGCTTCACTCTAGATACCTTCCTGCTTGCGCATCTCTTCCTGTCTTTCATCACCACAGGCTACTTGCAGTCACTTCTGTGAGGTGACAGGCACTTCAGAAGCTAGGAGTCAAGGCATAGTTGTTTCCACCAGCCTCTCTTTTCTTTCCCAGTTCTTCCAGTGTTTCTTCCTTTCTCACTGGTTTACTCTTCTCTTCTGTTCTGATGTGAGCTGCAGTCCCTTCAGGGAAGCACCTGCTTCCAAGGCTTATCCACATGCTGCAGTTCCTCTGGGAGTTCTTCTTCACCTGTGTCAGCATGGAACACCTTCTGCTTTTCTGGCCTTGCTATTCCTTTTTAATCCTCTGTTCTTATGTGGGGCACTATTAGAACTTTGCATCTTTCATTACATGAAAATAAAGATATATATCACTTTTTCAGGCATTCAGTTAAATGCATTCTTATATTGAATTAGAATATGGTAGTAATCTAGTGCTTTTTAGTACTGCAGAGTCTAAGTCGTTGCTCCAACTGGAGATCTGAAAGCAAGCAATTATTGCAGAAGTATCAGGAAGAATTCTAACTAAATCTGCAGGCGTTTCTTGCAGCTTTCAACAACATGGGCTGCAAGTAGAATTTTCTATCCTTTTTTTTTGTTTTCTTTTCCCCATCTATGATTTTCCTTTGGGGTAGATGCTGATGTAATACCTACCTGATGTAATACCTATACCTACTGTGACTTCAGTCCTCAGATACCATGATTGAGTTCTGCACAAGTTATGCAAGCAAATGGAAATGTTCTCTCTTTCATACATGCATGCTGGTTCTATTTTAAAATGCACTCAGCACACTGCGTGGTTTGATCCCGTGCCCAGCTACAATTTACGCAAAATAACCTGTTTAATATAGCTGGAAATATATTTCAGGCCTGTCTTTTATTTCTTCACTCTCTAAAAATTATACTTGGGAAATATGTTTTCCCAAGTATATATACATATAAAACAAAACACTTCCATTACAGTTTAGTCACAGAAATATGCATTTCTATAAAGTATGTCCTGATTCTGTGTAATTATTGACTCTCCACAAAAACCTTAGTTCTTTTCACAGAGACATGCCAATTGACACAAACTTGAGGGAAGACTGAGATAGTATTTCTGTGAATAAAATAAAGAAAAAAAAAAATCACATTTAACTCATTTAATCATAGCATATTTAGAACTTTATGATAATTTCTTCTTCCCCTTTTCTATGTTGATATTAAAATCCTCACTTTTAAATTAAAATTGTGTAATTATGTATTCATGGGATTGTTTTATCCCATTCCCACTAAATAAACCAATACTAAACAATTACCACCAAAATTTATACCAGGCACACAATCCTCAGCACAGAAGTTGGATGGACACTTCTGAAACAATAAGAGACTTCAGATTGTCTTTTTGTACAGAGCCAAAATCTCTGTCAGTTGTCCATTAATTCCAGTCAGCTGTTGAATAGAAACTTCACAAGCCATCCTTCCCATTACTGCCATGATGTTTACACCTCAAATCAAAGAAGAATCTCTGAAGTTTATCTATACTTGTTTTTAAAGTGAGGAAGTACTAAAAGTGTTCAATTTTAGAGTAAGTAGAGCATAAAAACTATTACTCTACAATTTAAAATCTTTAAAATAAGAACAGTAGTAGTTGTTCTTCAGGTAGACCTCCTATGATTAGTTAAATACACATTATTTATCTTCTTTAGTTGAAATCACTATAAAGGAACCACTCTGTCGACCTCTGGAATGAAACCATTCTTGGAGGAGAATGCAGTGATCGCTGCATGTTCAATAGCAATATATAGAGAGAGGAGATTGCCTAGCTGCAAAATACATGATTAAATAACATACAGTACAGCTACACAAGCTGGAATCTGTCCAGGACAATAATAACTAGCATACTTCTCTTGCAAAGAGTACCCTTGTGTCTTTAATGATCCTAAGTTGCTTTGTCCTTGCTTCTATCTCTTAAGGTTTAGGTTTAGAATCCTGAAATATGATATCCCACTGTAGTAAAGAGCTAAAGGAAAACGAAAAGGGCAAAATGTCAATAGTATGCCTTGTTTAGCTTAAACAAACCCCAAAAGCTCAGGAAACATGTATTTTTAATGAGAAACAAGAGTTACATTGTTAGAAACACGTTAGCTCCAGCGAGATGTACAAATGGGGACTACAAACACAATACATAGAAAATAAGGCCTGCATGGATAATCATACCTATTAAAATAAATGGCACTGAGAAGTGCCAAGTTCATAGATTGACTGACAATTCAGAGCAAAACAAACTGTTTTTCTTTGCTATCTCAGTAAGAAATTAGATGTAACATAGGTGCAATGACAAGTGAAACCTCTTAAGATGTATGTTAAATTTGAATTGAAATGTTGAATGCAAACATTGTACTGCATATGAATATGATGGCCTCTCTTTTGAGCTCTTTTATACCAACAAACTGTACACACAAAAGGATCCTGCATTGGACTTATTTTCAAAACACAGCATAAGTGAAGATTTTTCATCTTTTCTGAAGGCTATTGTGGAAAACACAGAAGTGCAGAGAAAAAACCTATGTTTATCACAACCCACAGAACACTTTCTTCTTCCCTACTAATGGCAGGGAGTTAGCCAGAGCTGATGGACTTCCAGCAGATATGTCAGTATTTTCACACCTGTAATTGAAGAGATCTATTGAAAAAATACATTTGTATAATATTAAATATTTAAAATTTCTCTGGCATCAAAACTGAGGAAAAAAATAAGAACTCTATCCATTATTTTTCCTTAACAATTTGCTCTGCTGAGTTTCTTTTTATTTTATCTATATCCATAATAAACAGGAAAAAAAAAAAAATAGAAGAAAAAAAAAAAAAAGATCAAATTCTCTGTCTAAGCTATTTTTCCATAGAGGTACATTAATGCAAATTAGACAAAATGACTTTTCCTCTTTATAATTGGGCTGAAATGAGGTGGAAGGAACAGAAAGACAATTAACATTAAGGGTTCTTCCTTTCTTTTCTTCTGTTCTTTTCTTTCTTTTTTCTTTTCTTTTTTTCTTTTTCTTTTTTTTTTAATCTCCAGCAATTCGGAATGGGTTTATTGCCTGATGGTAGAAGGCTGTCAGCACTGCCAGGCAAAATTATTCTGAGACCTTCGAGGGGCTTTGTTTATCGCATTTTTCAATTAACCTCTGCATTTTCACTTCATCATAATGCTCGTGCCAATTCACACCAAAGAACAAACAAAAATCCCCATTTTTCTGTCATTATTTCTTTGCCTCATAAAATGAAGCAGCTTCTATTTTGTCCCTTTTTCACAGAGAGGTAATGGATGTGCATTTCAGATCATAGGAATGAACCATGAGTGGCAAAGGTTTTAATATAAATTGCATTTCTACATTATTATTTTTTTTAATTTTTCCTTCTGCTTATGAAGTAAGAAAAATGCATCGTGTTTTATAAGTTTTAAAGTTCAATATGAAAAACTTGAAGTAGGTATCCAAGGTTCAATAATGCAGTCAGAAAGAGAAATTCATAATTTCATGACTTTAAAAATCTTTGCATGGTAAGAGAAGTAATAAAAGCTTAAGAATTCCACCACTAGATTCACAGCAACCATAATGTTACGCAATGTTAGTTAAGAAGCCTTATATGTAAGATATTACTGAAATCCCCTCGCTAAAACTCAGATATTTTTAACTACACAGAATAAATATCTTCTTGTTGACCATATACTTTTCTCCACTTCTACCCCCCAAAATTGCTGCTGACCATCTGGAATCTAGAACAGAAAGGAATGCCACTGAGTGCCTGAACTTGAACAGTTTACATATGTATGAATATGTATACCAAGTAAGCTGAAACAAGCACTTTTTGTTTAACTTGGATTCCCAGCCTTCGAAAATGATACGCATATATGTTACAAATTCACAAGTATTTTTACACACTTGTAAAGTACTACTGACTGCATTGGACAGCGTTCAAATGAAATGTTTGATGGCCAGCTGCTTGCATTGAAGATAAGTCCCCTGCTGCTCCCTTTCAAGTCAGTGGAGAGTAATGGGCACTTTCAAGGTTTGATTCATTTCACTTCTTTTAGACAGTTTCTTTAGGGTAAGAAGAATTGCACTTTAGACTCTATTCACTATATAGACTAGATTTCCACTAGCTGTGAATGGAGCCCAGGGCACAAGCACTTCCCCTGATGAATCCCATCCATTTTGTTTTTCCTATCATCTCCTCCAGGTATTTCAACAAACAGATCACTGACTAAACTTAGGAAGTCAGTGATTTTTAAACAGCCAGTAAGACTGATGAAAGTATTTCAGAGAAAGAGAACAAGTTATGGATGTGCAGTAGGATTTGGGGAACCACACTGAAATTTCAGTACACTGATTTTTTGATGCTTACTAACAATTCCTTGTTCAGTGTTAATTCTCTATTCTTTTTTTTCCCAGTTACAGCCACATGAATTCTCAGCTATTCACTAATAATAAATCATTTATAAGACAGTGGACTTTTCATTGCATGATTAGGCAAGTTATGAAGTCTGAACTAAGCATGACTGATACTGTGAATGCCTGTTCCATTTTTTGCTGTGGGTATCTGCTGCAGATCTAAAGAAATCTGAAAGAAGCTTATATCAAACTGAGCATCTGGGGGCTTGGACCAGTATTAACTAATCAATTCAGGTACATTTAAATTGTCTCTAAAAGTAGGATGTATCTTCCTTTGCTGTACAGATTTTAAAGGACCTTGCAAACATTAGGATTTAGGCAGCAGGGCACTCAGTTTCTGGCTTGGAATTATGACAGTGAAGAAAATTTGGTGAAGGAACATATTCTAGGCAATAATAGTATGCAGTGTAAGCGTACACTTCACTAGGCAAGTTGGCTTGCTGACAGTCAAGGCTCACTGATTTGGGTGCAGTCCTAAATTAATGTAAATAACTCATTTTGAGAATCCAAATATCTCTGAATCACTCTGCCTACTAGCTTTATTTGAAATCCAGTATGTATTGTACTTACATACTTTTCATATCTTAAGCACCTGCACAAAGCTAGATGACCACCACATTCCAAGAACCACAGCTTTGAATTTTCACAATAAATAGCTCCAAGTTAGAGCTGTGATTTGGAAGATTCACTATTGCATCTTAGCATGCTTTTTATTTTTTTTAGGTGACTAGAAATCCATCTCTTGCCTATGATCATGTTTGTCTTAACCAAAGAACAATCAAATATTTTCATGTGCCAACTTTGCATTTCTCCTGTGAAAACTTTGATAAGTGAGGTAGGTTTATTACCAACATATTCTTGGCATAGAATAAGCTGCATCTGTTTTACCTGCTCATTACAGTGTTGTCCACTCCTAACATATCAACAATGCAGTTTCCACAAAATAAAAACTCGTTTCAGAAGGAATCACTGACATCTAGCATATCCTGCATCTCTAGATTCCTTGAAGTGAGCATAACATCGTGAAACACTTTAGTCCTCAAAAAAACTGAATAGCAAAGGTAAAATTCAAAAATTTTATGCCATGAGCACCAGTAAATAAGGTAGAAAGACAATTCCTTCAATCACACAGACAAATGCACAAGATTTCATCCCTAAAAACACTGAGATGAGAGATTTCTCCTAGCAGCACCTCTATTCGTATTTTTCTTGAAAATTTAAGTTTAAAGTGCTTAAACATTCTGGTAAGACAAAGTTATCAGCTAGTGGAAAAAAAAATCTATAATCTTTATTTTGTAGAGTATACCAATTTGACTGGAAGAAAAACAACCATAGCTAGCAGACAACAACAAAGTTACCACCTGTGGACTGCTGATCAAACAGAAAGAAAAGACCAGAGACAGGACAATGGAAAAATCTCCTACACAACAATAAATTTACATCAAAGTTAAGAAACTTAAATGAGTGGATTCATTCAGGTATCCAGAATTACTATCATAAAGGAGAGAAAGTCTGAAGAGAAATCAAAAGTAAAAGTGTATTTGTGATAGCAGCACTTGGAAAATTCAACAGACAAGAATATCTGAAGTGAATCAAAGGTAAAACTCAGAATAATTATGTACATTACATGCCTGAACATGAGTGAAAAATAGACTCCAGAAGTATGAATAGAATGGCAAATTTAGGCCTACAAACACATCAAAAATGAAAGCATTAAGAAAAAAAAAAAAACACTAACCAATAAGAAGACTCTCAATGGCTATTTGAAGAGAAGTTGGAAAAAAGAAAAAGAATTGTATTTGGATAAGGAAATTAGAAGCAATTAGACAGTTTCTTCAAACAATTAAATACTAAAGATACTGTATGACAGATAGCACAAACCACCGGTACTACTTACCTAGTATATATATTCTCTCTGCTTGTCAGAGGAGAACCTGGCAAGTTTTATGCTTAGGTTTGGTTTCATGATGCAGCCTATGGTCCTATGTATCTCAGAGTGAGCTCTCAGGCACAAACTGGACTGTAGAATGAGCTTCATATATACACATGTACAGTGGAGTAGACAGTTTGTGCAGGTACAGTAAGTCCAACAGTAGCAGTTAATAGAATCTGATACATATGTGCAGATAAGCTCCACTGAGCAATCAGTATAATGAGACAGAGGTAACAATGTTTTCAGGTTGCACTTCAGGTCCGACAACCTTTACTAATTTAATGCATTATGATATTTTTAATCCATACAAGAGAGTCCAGTCTGTTCTCACTGAAGGCCCTTCTGTTTTTGGTTTTGCCTGTTTGCTTGTTTGTTTTGTTTTTATTTTTGTATTACCATGCTGCTGAAAGCAGCATTTGGCAAAGGGACTAAAACTTATGCCAATAGTGAGAATGGTTTCCCAGACTGCTTCTGCTCTGCATTCCTGTGCTCTGATAAAGAATACTCTGAGTCTGCATAAAGCATTAAAAGAAAAACTCCATCTGACAGCATTTACCACACAAATAACTTGGGTAAGCTATTTATGCCCTCACAGATTCCTGTCATGGGTAATGCCAGTGATTAACTAAGAAGATCCCTTGGTGCTTTCGAAGCAGGTCTGACTGCATAATAGGAAAACATTCAGACCTATGTCATGGATATTGATTCTGTCAATTCAGAACAAGATTTCTCAGCTTCAAAGGATTCCCCATTGTCAGAGCATTTCCACTTTCTCCAGAAAATTGAGTAACTCATGATTCACTCCTCTCAACAATGATCAGTCCCTTTGAGCCTGGCCTGTGTTGCCATGTTTGTCCGAAGAACATTTAACATCATGTTGCAGATGAATAATGAAATGAACCTTCAATCTATTAAATTCCCTTTAACATTCAACATGCATCCCTTTCTGGGCAGTGTAAAACCTCTGCAATATAGAGTAAAAGTTTCCAAAGGTCTGAGACCACACAATAAGTTATCACACCACATTTTCTCCTCACAGAAAATCTATCTGAAATCCACTCATTCCATGATGGGAGAAGATCACAGGACTATAGCTGCCATCACATAGAAAACAGAAAATACATCTTTAAATAATCAAGAAAATAAGTGGGGCAAATCAAAGACTACATTTCCAATTGTTACCAGGATACAGCTCTAAAGCCAGGGGATTTTCATGCAAAATGGTAATGAATTTCCCTCTGAAAAAAAGGTCATCAACAAAGTTGAAAAGCATATTTTCAGTTTCAGTGAGATCTGAACATACAAAGTACATTCTTGATCATCCTTCATCACACCTAATACTTCTCTGGAAAAGTAAACATGAAGGCACTGGCTAGACAAATAACTATTTTTATATGCACTTAGGCTGTTTTAAAATCCCAAATCCTTTCTGAGTCATGAAAAAGACAAACTGTTATTCTGACCTGCACTGAACAGAACAATTTCAGAGGTGACTCTGAAAACATTCTCAAGAGTTATTAGCGCCAACATTGGACCTATTCAGCTACTGAGGAATCCTGCACAATAGGAAAGCTTACTATAGTGCCTAATCTGTAAAAGTTCACAGATGTATCCCACAGTTGAATATCTTAAAATCACATAGGTGCAACTGATAGTATGTACCTGCATTTTTTCATTTCATAGCAGAAAAAGCGACATTTTTTTTAGGGACAGACAACGAAAAGAAAACAGACCAACATGAAGTTAAAAAACTAGCAGTGTATGCTCTCAAAGGGCCTTGAGCTACTGATGTTTTTGAAAATATTAGAGGAGTCAGGTGTCAAGGCTCCGTAGGACTAGTGCTAGGTACTGTTTTACTCTAAGCAAAAAGACAGTAAGATTCAAACACCTGTATATATAAAAATACACTAGCATAAAAATAGATGTTATCTTCTTTAAAAAAATCAGTGAAGTATGTCCATAAACTGAAGATCAAAGAGATTTACATACCTTCATGAGAAAAGCATATATCATAGACCAACATCTGAACCAAAGGAGAAGTCTTTTTTAGGTCTCTCTGATTCTGAGATTTTTCTTCTCCATTAACGATCAGCCTGACAAATCATATTCTACAAATTATAGAATCAGCTATTCTGTCAAAGAAAGTTCAAGGCAGTCCACTATGTCACTGGTGCTTGGAACAAGGAAAATGTTGACATATGTAGAGCATTATCCCAAATACTCCACAAATGGGAGCCTGTGAGAGGTAGATTATCTTTCTTTCTTTAGAGAAATACTGGAGTCCTTTTTCTATGCCTTTTGACAGAGGAGGAAAAGCACAGAGCAATACAGGAAGCCAGTTTTCAGCAAGAGTTGGTCTGCGTAAACCATCCTTCGCCACCTGGCCTACAAATGTTTTGACACAATATCTAGTTAATTTTGTTATGAGTTTTAGAATCATAGAATCATAGAGTCACAAGGTTGGAAACAACTGGATGATGTAAGATCATCCAGTCCAAACTTCTTCTCATTACTATTGCTACCACAAACTAAACCATATCTTGTAGCTCCTCATCCAGGCGTCTCTTGAACTCCGCTAGGGACAGCAACTCCACCATCTCCCTGGGCAGCCATTCCAGTGCCTCACCATTCTCTGAGACAAAAAGTTTTTCCTCATGTCCAACCTAAACCTCCTCTGGTACAACTTGCTGCCATTTGCCCAGGTCCTGTTCATCGCCTGGGAGAAGAGGCCAAACCCCTCTTCACCACAACCTCCCTTCAGGAAGTTGTAGAGGGCAGTGAGGTCTCCACTGAGCCTCCTCTTCTCCAGACTAAACAATCCCAGCTCCCTCAGCCGTTCCTCATAATATTTGTGCTCCAGACCCCTCACCAGTTTTGTTTACTATATACATAGGAGGGAGTAGAATAATATTGGAGGTAGTGTTAGATTAGATTATAATCCCTTGTTTCAGACAATCAAAACAAGCCATTATCTGATGTGAGGCATAAAATAGCAAGTACAATGTTGATTTATATTACATGAACCCACAGGAAAGACTGGGAAATATAGATTTTCTCTTTGTGCCTTCATCATACAACACACCACTAATGAGGGAATCAATTATATATATGTCATCACTTGCTGGTGTTGTTCTAAGGAAGCTGAGAATCAGAGCATAGCAAGTAAGCATTTATACATAAGTTAGCTACATCCGAGAAGTACAACAGAAATCTCTTATACTGTTTGGAAGCAACTGCCCTAGTAGGATGGACAATAAAAAGACCGAACGGCTTCCCAAAGAACAGTTAAAAATATTATTTTTGTCGTACAAAAGATTCAGAAAGATTATTCACAATTGAGGTAAGAAAATATTTTCTTACAAACGAGCTGAATGAAATCTGAGATTTTAAGCAAGAAGTTAAATAACTGGAGCGATATCCAACTACTACATATTTTCAATTTATTCTGTTTCTGAAACTATCTTTTCATGTTTTTATCAGCATTATTACACATATCTTTCTCATCTCTGTTTTTCTATGGCAAGTAAAACTGTGGAATTATTCATGCCAAAGGTATGCTAACTCCCCTTATGGGATCACAGAATTAAAGAAACATTAAAGTTGGGAAAGACCACTAAAATTGCCTCATCCAACTGTTAACCCATTCCTCCATGCTCATTAACTATGTCCTTCAGTGCACAATTACTCTTTTCTTGAAAACCTTCAGTTTCCAAGTGACTCCACCACCACCCTGGCTAGCCTTCTCTAAAGCCTCGTCACTCTTACGGAGAAGAAATTTTTCCTAACAACCAACTTGAATCTCCCCTGGAACAACATAAAGCCGTTATCTCTCATGGTATTACAGTTGCCTGGGAGAAGAGACCTACCTCCACTTTGCTACAAACTTCCTTTTGAGTATAGAGAGCAATAATGTGTTCCCTGAGCCTCTTCTTCTCCAGACCGAACAGTCCCAGAGTAAAACAATCCAGCAGCATAGACATGAAAAATAGAAGCTAGAATTTCTTTCCCTTTAAGCTGAGAAAGGGACAATTGAGGTCAGTGCGCCAGTTTTTAGAAACGGGGCCATTACAACAACATTAACTAGAGATCCTCCTGAAAACTATGACAGTAATGGGATACTTCATGGATCCAGGCTAGCTCCCAACCATCACAGGCCAGAGCCTGTGTAATACAGTAAAAAAGCTAGCAAGAAAGGACACAAAAAATGAGCCCAAGAGAACAAAAGAAACAAACAAAATCAATAAAGCAAAACTAGTGCAAAACGCGAATAGTTTCTTGTTTGAGCTTCAGGGAAATAAAAGTTGTGCATTCTCCTCTAGGTAAATAAGACTGGCTCAAAAACTCCACTATTAATCTCTTCACCGAACTGAAACTGTTAAAAGGCTCAGAACTTCAGTTAATTATAGCAGGATTAAATGGACAGTTAAACAAAATTATAGTTGACTCTTTCACTACTGCTAATACTGCCTAGTCATGATGATGCTGTGAATTTTAGAGAGACAGTGTGAAAGAGACAGTTTCAGTCCCCAAGAGATTAACATCTATATTATCTTTGATCTATTGAGGACTCCCTGCTGAATGGGACTATGAATATGTTCTGCCAACATCATTCACATTCTGTTTACTCTACGATTCCGATAATCAATGATCCCACCTCAGCTGAACTAGCGTTCATCTACACTACAAGTTGTTTTAGCAATGTGATAAACATTATTTCTTATTTACCATCAGTGCAATTACACTCAATTTCTGAAGGGAAGGATATGTTTAGTAGCAGAATTACTTATGCACACAGATTGTTAAATTACTCATAAATTAATTAGCAGACTTAGTCACACAGGCTATTAAATTAAGAAACAAGAAAAGAAGCATATTTTTGATAGTTTCTCTCATTCCTGTACATGATTCTTGACATAAATACATACAGTTAGCTGCCATCATGTCATGATTTTGTGATTTTTGGTTTTCGGTATTCCACATCATAACATCATGCAATGCACTGGGAGTTTAACTGTTAATACTCAAGTTCTGGGTACCTGTCCGGAAGAGAAGAAGAGCTACATTCCCCAGAGGGCTTTGCAGTCAGAGAGGAGATATAACTCCTGGCAAGGTCACCTGATGCGCTCTTCTTCGTCTGCTCTTTTTCGTCTCCCTGCTGCTCAACTGGACTGCGCATCTCACCTCAGCATTGTGGTGAGGCCTATCCACCTTTCGGACATTCTCTCTCTCATTATATTTGATTTATTAGCTTCAATTCTAATTATATTGTATTATGGTGTGTTATCTTGCATTCCGATACTATATTGAGTAAATTAGTTTGTTTCTCCTCAGATCGTTGCTGCTGTTTTTAATTATTTTGGGGTCCCCTGTTTCCCTTTTCTGGAGGCATGGATTTTGTGGAATCTCTCCACCCTGCTAGTCACAGAACTGGGCCGGACCAGCGAGCAAACCGTTGACACATCACTTCTGCCTTCTCAGTCAATCTCCCCCACCAAAACGCTTCCTTCCTAAACCACAGTAGCAGTGACTACATACTACTACCAGAATAGTCAGGATCTGCCTCACCTTTGTGCTCAGTTGACTCCTCAGTGTAACAAATCACAACATTCCCCATTCTTTCCCTGAGCTGCTAGTAATTAAAAATTGGCAATAGAATTATTAAAAACCTTCTCAGATACAGCTCCTTTTTCTCCTCTCCAAGCATAGAACTGTTGCCTCCCACATCTCAAAATCTAATTCCGCTAGCACAATACCATGGGAATGACCAAAGGGTATAAAAAAAGTTAGTCACACCACTGTCAGAAAGTGCTAGATGGAGAGCTAGCCATGCGATAAATTCTCTTTTTTTTTTTTCCAGAATTTGTTCCCTAATTCTGTGGTGCTGAGGAATGGGAGACACATAATACTCTGTACCAATTCAATTAGTTCAGCTGATCAGAAGCTGTCAAACTTCCATATTTCCTACAACTTGTTGACATATTTTGTATATGAACTTTTATTGCACTTCAGCTGCTACAGAGAAGTCAAGTTCATAGGAAAGCATTACATTTATTATTATTATAATTAGTTAGTCCAAGAATAATCTTTAACTGAAGTCATAGTCATAAACTTTCTGAGCATGACTTTTGAAGAAAAGTTACAGAAGTCAAAGCCATTCTACAAATTGATAAAAGCAAAAACATGCATGGTTTTGACAGCATTTCAATACATGGTACTTTAACAAAATTCTTAGTCATTCACAGGACATCTGTAGACAAAGGTAACAGAAAACCCTTTCTCTGTATTTATTAAGGAAGATATTTATTGGCACCAAGAAATAAGCGCTACATGACTTTGCTGTCACTATAGTGTTAATGCTTGTTTCTTGAAGCAAAAAAAAAAAAAAAGAAGAAGAAAGAAAAGAAAAGCTGCTATAAGGAAAGAAAAAAAATATTTTTGATTAGAACAATTTAATCCTAATCCCTTCTCTCTGATCTTGGCAGAGGACTTTTAGTTAGTAACTATATTTAAATAACTACCTAGAATTAATCCTTTTGGTTGCTCAAGGCATGAAGGGAAAGCAGTCAGAAACAAAGAATGCAGAAAATTGTTGCAGCTCTTTCACAGAATTCCATATTTATAATTGAAAAGATTATTTTTTTTCTGTTGTGTATGTGTTTGTGGTGTAAAACATTCGACTGCCTTACTTGTTTTTTCTTTCTAACAATAACAAATATCAAGGGAGAGACATTTTCAGGATGAAGTTAAGCATTTCTGACAGTTTACAGTATGCAGCATAATGCTGTGCATAGAAAGACTCGTTTCTCTATAAAGTTTGAGTGGATTTAATAAAACCTGAAAAAAACTTCCGATATCTTGTCTAAGCTGTAATTTGTTGAAAGTGCCAAGCTCATTCCCAGTTTGCAAAACACTGGAATTGAGTGTGTTGAGAAGGAACTTTACACATAGCTGTCGTACCTCTAATATCACATTCTTCTTATAATACTTGGTGCTTTCCAGATACAGAAACTACCACAACTAATTTAATCTTCAGAACCTCAAGTGTTAGTAAACCCTAAAAGGTTTAAGTAAACATTTTTAGACACATTTTAAAGAGCCAAAAAGTACAAAACACGTCTTTATATTATTATGAAATGCTATTATATTGACCATGTAAACGTTAGCATGAGAGATTTTTACTATAGGTTTTGAACTGAGAGGGTGATAGGAAGTTAATGTTAGTTTATCTTAGTTCTTAAAAACTCTTTGTCTGCAGAACCCATTTCAAAACATACAAAAATACAATTCAAAACATACAAAATAGAATAAGTGTCGAAAGCATTTAATATTTGGGGACACCAATAATACCATGGACTTCTGTTAATAATAGACTGCATAAGGACTAGCAGGAAGTAAAAAGAAGCTGTTTCTTTAATGGAAATTACTTTCTAAGATTGTAAAAAGGAAGCTCATGAAAGAGCGAAACGGAAAAGAATACTGCATAAATTAATTTTCAATTTTTAGAAATACTTTTACAATATTTATTTACCCATCCACTAAGTAAGTTGTATTGACATATGTATTCCCTGATTATAACCTTTCAAGTAAAATTTTCACTGTATCACTGAGATGAGGAAGTGCCTCTGTATATGTTGGGAATCAAGAATTTAAATTCAGAGAAGAGCAAACTGTTCAAAAGTCACACGACACTGGCAGCAAAAAAAAAAGTAATAATAATAATAATTAAAAAAAAAAAAATAGAAAAAATGTTAGCTTAGTTATTAATGAAACAGGAAAGATATTTTAAAAGCTATTTCAAAAAATTGGGTTTCTTGCCCAAAAGAAATATCTTTAAATAGTAAGTCCCTAAGTTTTGATCATTCTTCGAGTTCTCTTCAATTGTATTTTTCTTCTATGTTTTCTCAGCCTTCCTGAACACTACGTATGGGATCTCTTTTACTATTAGATTATGGCCTGGTCTATGTGCAATTCATCATTTTACTTTTCTTACACACTTATGTAAATGTTTAAGAAGATGTTAAGAACACAAACCCCTTTATAAAAGATTCCATTATAATTTTTTCATTTGAACATTTGCATAGTCCTTGGGCCATATTTCTTACATTTGCATTGTAAATTCATAGCTCTCTCTGTCATAGGCATTCCATTTTGTACAGTTTTGTATCCTTTGTCCTGATTATATTAGAAAAATTCAATATCCAATTATAAAGCATTTCTTCAATTCAGAAATAGGCAGTGTTCTCAAATTTCCTGTGCAGCATATGTAAAACCTTGGACATAGAAGAAGATTGGAATTCTTTAATTGTCTGTGTTTTGAAGTAGGATCAATAGAATACATGAGAGTAGGGTAATATCAGCTGAGAAAAAACAGTCATACTTTTACCCCATGGGCTAATCATTATGGAGCTGATCATTAAAAGCAATAGCAAAATGTTCAGAAGAAAAAATCATTCAGTGGTGTGTGCAAAATGCAAAAATTTGAAATATTTTCAGTGTTATCAGCACTTTCCCATTCTTACTGTTCAGATGTAGAAGTTGAAAGCTACCCCATTCATGGTGCTCATAAGTTATTTACATGCCTTTTACATCATCAGTAAGACTTCCAGTAGGCAGCTAAACGAAGTCAAAGAAACATGGTTAGCAAGTGCATGTCAAATAACCACCAGTCCAAGGAAATAGCGCACTCTTCCTAGATAAGCAATTACCAAGATCTTACACTGTTAAATGTGAATATTCTGCTTGATCAATCATCACCGCAGGGAAATGATTTGATTTGTGTTACACATGATATAATTTGTAGGTCCTACGGACACAACAGAGAGGGTTTAATGTTACTAGTAACAGATGAGTAAGCTGATATCTAAAGGAGGGGCTATGAAAAATAAAAAATGCTGAATAATTGTGAATAAAAAGCAGCCAGATGCTTTGCCTGTCTGCATCATTTAAGTACTTACAATGAATTTCAATCTATTATAGTTATAATAAAACATTGTCTCTCTACAGTTAAAAAGGACACTCAGAAATATTTCTCCCTTTTTTTCACCTCTTCCACCATGTGACATAGCTAACATAGGAGAAAAATAAATTCCAGAAACCAAAGTCATGCTTTGTAGTCTACTAAAGCCCAGCTGTCGGACAGAGTTAAGAAAATGATTGTGCAGTTTGTGCCATTTCTAATTAATAATAACTAAGGATTAATAAGCAATTTGGAAAAAGAATGTTCCAGGTAAGGATTTATAGGCAGATGAAAGTCATTTCTTTGTAAATAATCATGGATAAAATTAAATGGGAGCTAAGACATTTTGTGTTGCAGCAAAACAAGGTTTAACACATTTATCAAGCTTTGTTTCTCTTGGAAGCATATTAATGGAGGTGGAGGTACTGAAAAGTTATTAAGTACACCATGTCTTTGACCAGTAATATCCTCCTGCATCACAGGAGAGAAGGCAATATGGCATGTCCAAGCTAAACTACTACATCATCTAGTGAACAGATACAAGTTGTTTCAATGCAGCTAGTATTTGCATGTCCAAGCTAAACTACTACATCATCTAGTGAACAGATACAAGTTGTTTCAATGCAGCTAGTATTTGCATGACTATTTCTTCGCATGCAGTTACATGAGGAAGCTTGGGAATGTTGTTTTTGGACTTACTTATAAATTGTTCTACATGTACATGTTTATATGCAGTTCCAAGGACAGCAACACCTGAAGTGTATCAACCATTAAGATAATTGCTGTGCATCATTCAGCACTATACACGAGCTCCTTGCTGAGAACCCACTTTACACATGTCCAGCATGCCAGGGCTGAAATTCATTTTAGATAGAGGACTCCTTCTATGCATTCATTTACATCCAGTCTCTAGTTTAGGGAAACAAATAAAAAGTAAAAAACATTATTAATTGTTCTATTTTGAACATGCATTCTTCTTATCTTCTCTCCTCAACATTAAATTGAAAATGTCTCTGTAAACCACTGGAGTCCATTAGCTTTGATAATCAGAAGTATCTTTCCTTGTGTAAAAATTGTCATTTACAGCAAGAATACGGCTGGTCATTAAGGGAGAAGGAGCAGAGAGGACAACTAGACCTGCAGCATAAAAGCCTTTCAGGCCAAGGCCAAGTCCCATTCTATCCAAGCCATGAGAGTAGCATAGACCCAAATATCATTACTAGATTATGAAGCTGTCTCTGATCAAAATCTTGCTAGATTCTCTGCACCAGGACCCCAATTTCCTCCTGGCTGAATAGATAGTTCAGTGTCTTTCAGATTTCACTGGTAGAAAAATAAGTTTTACAGAGATTATCGCATTTCTCTGACACTCCTTAGAAATAGGCTCATATTCTGCCCTCACTTAAATTGTTTCTTTTTAAATGCCTCATATTTTAAATATATATAAAAAATAAGCACAAATATTCTGGTCTGCTAACTGCCAAGAAGTTTTAGACCATTTAATCATTGTAACAGTTCTTCAGTGGTTTACTTATATATACACAGAATATCAGAGTTTTGCAGCTAAGAAACTGCATAGCTCTAGTTTGAATACTGAAAACAGGATGCTTTAGGATGGATTAGCAGAAGAACTCAAATTGTCTTTGTTGGTATCTATTCACAAGTCCTCTCTGTAGAAGTAGATAGAAGTAGGACACAGGTGTTTGTTGCTCCTAGTGACAAGCTTCCAGATCTACTTTCACTTAGGAAGAGAAAGTTGTATAATTTAAAGACAAATTTTTACATACATGATAAATCTTGTCTATGTTCTGAGACAAAAAAGCTACCAAACTGTATATAGATTTTTTTTTTAACCTTGAAACCTACACTGAGAAAATAAATTATTAGCTCAATTTTGCAGTGGCAGTAGTGACTGTGCTACTGTTATTTTTTTATTTTACTTTTTCTCTGATTTCCATATTCATAAGGAAAATACTTAGACTTTCATCTGCTCAGGTTAATTCTTTGCAGGACAATGGGATGAGAATCAAAGCAAACAATTTATTTCTTTGATTATCCGTATGTCAAACACAGCTGTCATTCTACCTTCTGGGTTTCTCCCTGTTATTTCATTTGGAGGATAACTTGCATCAATAACAGAACAGATCATTTTTCTAGATGCTATGCATTATGGGTACTTTTTTTTTTTAGAACTAATTACTAATTTTTAGCATACAGACATTCCTAGGTAGAGCTTTATGCTTACCAGCTCTTCTCTTGCATAAAGGGCAGCTCCTCTCCACAAGATCCCAGCTGGGCCCTCCTAAAAAGCCTGCATTCCTCCATTGTAATGCTGCAGTTACACGAGCCATCTTTCCAGACCTCTGTGATCCCAGCAAGATCATAGACCTGAAACTTCATACTGGCCTCTAATTCCTCATGTTTTTTCTGTGGTATGTGTATAACTGTACAGACTCCAGAGAGGCACCCCAGCATGCTTATTTCCCTGGAGGAATGTGTGATTTTTCTCCATGATATTATCTTGTAGGCACGTCCTTGCTGGAGGTCCCCTGCCTAATCCCCATTTTGCTGATTTTGTGTTCCCATTTATTCATCTAACTCTAGGCCCTTTCTTGTCAGCCCTATTCATCCAACAGGGATGCTATTAACTCACTTATGGTTATTGCACCCTGCATATTTATCATAATTAATTTGCAAAACATCATATCTACAGAGCTTAGAACTACCTAACACTTTTGTTTCTTTACCTGTTTTGTTATTTGTTTGTAATTTAACTAGTTATAATGCAAATTCTACATATCTGTATATGTGTGACTTTTAAGAAGGGTCTTAAAAGCAGAACTATTGGGATTACTTCAGATTAAACATGTTAAAAAAAAAAAAAACAGGTAAATACAAATAGTAATAAAATAATCATCATTAGCCTGCCATTTCTCTCACAAAACAAAATCATGGAGCAGATGTTCAGCTGGTTAAAGCAGAAAACGGTTCCATTTATTTTATCTTGATAATTGTGTCCATGAACAATAGCAGAACTCTATGGATTTACACCAGCCAAGGATTGGTCTCTTTTTCCTGACACTAAGATTTTCATTACTATTTTTTTCTACTATCTAGGTGATTACATTCAGCCCTTTAAATAATTAAGCAAAGGAGGAAATTTGATGTTGTGGGTTGATTTTTTTCTGGTTGCCAGATGTCCACTCAGCTGTTCTCTCACTCTCTCCTCAAAAGGACACGGTGAGAAAATAAGATGGAAAAGCTCACATGTCGAGATAAAGACAGGGAGATCACTAAAAAATTACTATCCTGGGGAAGACCCAACTTGGGAAAAGTTCGTTTAATTTATTGCTGATTAAAACAGACTTGGATGGTGAGAAACAATGATAAAAATTAAAACACTTTCTCCCCACTCCCTTTTTCCCACACGGAATTTCACTCCTTCACTCCCAGCTCCTTTTTGTTCTGTCCCCCATAGGTATAGGATGGGATGGGAAATGAGGAGTTATTGTCAGTCTATAAGGCTTCCTCTCTGCTGCTCATTCCCATCACACATTTCCCATGGTCTCCAAAACCTGCAGGGAAATACATGTTCCATTGTGGTCTCCTCAGTGATCTTTACTGTGGATATCTGTGGGGCAATCACTGCTCTGAAACATGGAGGCATTTCCTTCCTCTCATCCTTCTCTGAGCTCTGTGTTCATAGAGCTATTTCTCATCTCTTTTCTTCTTACTCATCACTGCTGTATGGTGTTTTGTCCTTTCATAAATATGTATTCATAAAGGTGTTACCAGCTTTGCTGATAACACAGGCATGTTGTCCTGCACTGGGTCCATTTTTGAGCCAACTAGGACCTGTTGTTTCTAGTTGATCTCCTGTCCTCCAGAGGGACCACCCTTGCAACTCCCTTGACATCTACACACAAATACATTTTGTTACAAGCAGAGCCCAAGTAAAAAAAAAAATCCTGAATATCAGAATGAGCTTTTGATAGAATAATAACTGGTGCAGAAAATTTGAATAGAAATGTATGTGGTTTGCTTTAATAGGAAAACTCACTGGCTAGCCTCCAGCTTCTGTATGACTCTACAAGCAGTGCCCACAGCTAAAGTACTAAGTGTGTCTCATTCAATAGGCGCTGAGGGTCACTTTAGTTCAGGACAGAGGCTAAGAAAATTCAGAATTTAAAACATTAAATATATAGGGTAATTATCATTTTGCCATTCCTACTATGCTGTAAGTGTGAATACATTTGCTGTTACCAGTAGATTCATTCCTGGTCCAGCCCAGTTCCATGACTAGCGGGGTGGAGGGATTCCACAAAATCCATGCCTCCAGAAAAGGGAAACAGGGGACCCCAAAATAATTAAAAACAGCAGCAACGATCTGAGGAGAAACAAACTAATTTACTCAATATAGTATCCTTGCCAGGAGTTATATCTCCTCTCTGACTGCAAAGCCCTCTGGGGAATGTAGCTCTTCTTCTCTTCCGGACAGGTACCCAGAACTTGAGTATTAACAGTTAAACTCCCAGTGCATTGCATGATGTTATGATGTGGAATACCGAAAACCAAAAATCACAAAATCATGACATGATGGCAGCTAACTGTATGTATTTATGTCAAGAATCATGTACAGGAATGAGAGAAACTATCAAAAGTATACATCTTTTGCTGACTGTTGTGATGAGGAAACATTATGTTTGAGTAGGAAATCAAACTGAGAGTATTATAAAAAGAAGGTATTCATTTTTCATACTTATTTCATTCTTAAGTTGTCAGAATTTCACTACCAAAAAAATGTTAAATGGATATATTAGGCACTGTAGAAATGCAGCAGTTCTCAAGAATGTCACCTGAATTGCAAATGATATCAAAACCACCTAATTGTCTTAGCAGTAGAGAGGACTTTTTGATAAAGCATAAAAGAAGAAACCTTATACTGTACGCATTTTTCTATAATGCAGCTGTATAATCCTAATATGTAGAAAAATAAGGTACACATAATAAACTCTTCCTTAATGTGGGATTTTTTAAATTGCACTACTTTTTTTAATTGCTACAAATGTGCACTTCAGTGTGCAGAAAGTAAGGTATTGTTTGCAACAAGACAGAGAGGAGCAGGAGACAGAAATTAGGAATTTGATCTTTAATAATCTGTGGTTGAAGAAAGGTATAAAATTAAGTCTTCATGATCTCATTTGTCTTGTTTACATTCCAAATGTCCTACGCATTTGAGTAACATATCTGGCCTTCACTGAAATGTTTACTTGTATGTATCTACTATATAGGATCAAAGGAAGTAAAATCATCTTCATTATTTGACAAATATATATCTGAGCCCCTGAATAACTGTCATTTTGACTAAACATAATATAATTCAATAAAGAGTGTCAAATAAAATGTTTAAGACATATTATATTTGTATGTAAATACATTTCCCCAGAGCATCCTTTTATATCATGCTGCTATACTCGAAATAGGCCGCCAAAATAACAAATCCTTCTAGATTTCATGACTTGTCTGTAGCATGTAGTATGCTTTCAAGATAAGCATTTTTTAGATATAGCATTAAGTCAGATTTGTGCTAAATTTAGCCTGTTGGCCTGGTTTCCACAAAGGTTTATTCTACAAAAACTAGAACCCAGGTACTGCTTTTAAAACATTAATGTAGGTCACTGACATAATGACAGAAAACTATGATTTCATGTCAGCTGGGTTAAAATTTCAAGCATGAATAAAACATTTCAGTCAGAAAGGACAATATTGTCAATGAACAAAAGGAATTCTCATTTATCTTATCTGATGGTAGAGAATAGATAGTATAAGTAACTACTACAGGAGCGCTTACAAGCACCCTTACAAGTAAAAAGGAATTTCACACTAGGGAGGGTTTTAAGTATTTTGCTTATAACTTCAATTCTTTTCCCTTACAATTACTTTTGATTTTTTATATCATTTTGATTGCTTCCTGTAGCTATTTCTTCTAAAGTATTCTTTTAAAGTATTTTAATTTGCAATTACAATAAAATACTTGTTTTAGTGGCATCAGAGACATTAATATGTTGATATACTCTGATGCCAGAATTAAACCTTTGCCTACAAAAAAGAGTGTATAAATAGAAGTACTTGAACAGGTTTTTCTTTCTGAAATATAAAAATAATCAGTAACATATCAATTCTTTGTTGAACATCAAAAATAAGACCAAATGAGATTTTATACCTGGAAAAATGTATAGCATTTTAAATGGGATTTTTTTCCCATTATTTTATTTTGGGAAATGTTCCTTAAATTATTTATTTACTGCAAGTTTGTCTTTGTTGTGCTTACCCTTCCCTCCACTTCCAGAGAAACTGATCTTGGTTTGTATGCAAAATCTGAATCCACAAAAGGAGAATTATGGCCAAATAAGGCTACCCCAGGAAAAGAATATGTCTTCCTCCATTTTGCTGGAGAGCTTGGTCCAATTTTTCGTTACTGCATTAGGAAAAAACTTACATTTGATCCTGACCTTGTGAAAAGTTGCAGTAATAATGTTCATACCACTTTTGATAATCTCAGTTATCATGGTGGTGATGGGAAGCAGAAGTTATTTTGTACATGGAGATGACAATGGCTGATATGTAAACTATCTTGGCTAAAGAAAGTCTACCATACATTCAGAATTTCTGTGGCATCCTGTGGTAATATCTATCTCCCATGAGAACCCATGTTCTCATAATAGGGAGGAAAAAAGATGCTAAACAGAGGCAAGATTAGTTTACATCAGAACAGAGGTTCTACTGGTACATTCTTGATCCTGCTTTCATTTACACTTTGGGACATTTCTTTGTAGGCAGAAGAGAATCACGAAGTCACAGCATCATAGAATGGTTTAGGTTGGAAAGGACCTTAAAGGGTTCCAATTCCCTTGCCGTGGGCAGGGACATCTCCCATCAGATCAGGCTGCCCAGGACTCCGTACAACCTGGCCTTCAACACTTTCACATATGGGATATCCACAGCTTCTCTTGGCAACCTGTGCCAGTGCCTCACTGTTCTCACAGTACAGAATTTCTTCCTAATATCTAATCTAAATCTACTTTAGTTAAAGTGTTTTAGTTTAAAACTATCACCCCTTGTCCTGTCACTACATTATCTGGTAAAGAATCTCTTCCATTTCTCCTTTAGGACCCCTTTAATTACTGAAATGCCACAACAAGTTCTCCCAGAAGCCTCCTCTTCTCCAAGCTGAACAAGCCCAGCTCCATCAGCCTTTCTTTGTATGAGAGATGCTCCGGACCTCTGATCATTCTCTTAGCTCTCCTCTGGACTCACTCCAACGGCTTCTCATCTTTCTTTTCCTCTATCAGTACCCCCAAGTCCTTCTCTGCAGGGCTGCTCTCTTCCCACTTGTCTCCCTCCCTTAAGAATGCCTTAAAGAGATTCACAGTTTGGTACAACTTCATTATTTCTGATACTTAAAGTTACAGGAATTGCTAGGATAGTCTTAATAACAGATACAGCTTATAGTTGACAGTGGTGCCATTAAATCTCTTGTACAAATGGTGAAGTGTGGCCTTAATTGCAGCAAGCTAAGGTATGGATGGTCATGAAGCTGTTCAAACTTGGCTGTAAGCCATAGCGATTGGGGATTCAGCTGCTGGTAAGTACAAGCAGTTTCCTGTGTCAACTGCTGAAATTTCACTGGTGAAAGGAAAAATACTGTCAAGCAATGTCAAAGCAACTCATGAAAATTTAGAACATTTCCTTGTGAAATTTTCACTTCAACTGTTCTTAAGTTTGTATTATATTAACTGTTACAATGCTAAAAAGAGCTAAGCTAAGACAAATTTCTTGTTAATTTTAGATGACTATGTTTTTAAGATGCATCTTAAAAAAAAGTCTAACCACTTAACAATTTGTGAAAAAATACCACTTCCAATGCCAGTTCTTTATAGTGATTCTTACTGTACTGGTTTCACAGTTTAAAAAATTATATTTTTATGAAGAATGTCTACAGTACTTTGCACAGTGCAAGTAAGAGACATGCTCCAGCTGTTCTGACAAGGTTATGTATTCATGAATTGCTGAGTCAAATTCAAAGATAAATCCCAATTCCCTGAAATCTGTAATTGAAGAGCTAACATGAGATCCATAGCAAGTGAGAAAAGACCAGGCCAACAACAGAGAGATAGGCTGTAAATCTAATAGTATTATATACAGTATAAATACTAAGATATTTTAATACAGGTAAACCATCTTTGGTATATATTATAAAGTGTATACTTGGAGAAGTTAAAGGAAAATGGTACAGTTGGAATGCTGAACAACAATACAAATTGTAGCATATTTATGCTAGCTAAACCTTGCTCAGCCTACCAAAGCATTTTTATTTACATTATTCACTTCATATAAAACCATCACATCTTAGAGTAATTCCTATTTATAAGCCTATTGACTTCTTGTAGTCATGTTATCTGTCAAAAGTGGATAAACTGAAGACATTTGCTCCTTCGCTGACAGGAAACTAAAGGACGCAGTCATGGTAATTCCATATTTGTTCTAGTATGAGTAATACTGCCGAAAATGAAGAGTCTTCAAATTCTGACACTCAACAATACAGAGAAACAATTTATATTTTTGCAATTATCAACTTCTTTTTTTCCAGCTGAAACACAATACAAATTTCAAAGTTCTGTTTGCAAGCAATTGCTATTATTTAAAACATCAAGATTATGCAGGTAGTATTTTTTCCAAGCACTCTGCTTCTCAGCATGGGAATGTCCTCTGCCTTGGATCACCAATAATATTTTTAAGGTCTTGGGGTGCTGGTTGCTGACCAGTGCTTTCTGATTACTTCAAACACGGCACGGTGCCACAGCCTCTGTTAACACTGTAAATGTCAGCACTGCACCCAGTTTCAGACCCTCTGTATTTGGCAGATGGAAGGAGTGAGTTGGAAGCCGTGGCAATGTCTGACTACTCGCTCTCTTTTAGATTTCTATGTCACTTGGGCATGGCTGATTTTCTCACACAAATCCTGCACTCAGGTCCACTGACCAATGGCTGTGTTGTCTAAGCACATTTCAAGAATCTGAACTATTAAAGGATGGTTTAATTAGAGGCTAGTTATTTGCAGCAAGACCAGTAACTGACTCAAAGCTAGCTGGGAGCAACAAATGGATTTTGAAGGGCTAATATTATGTTTTATAGAAGAGCAAACAAGCAGAAAAAGACCTGGAGAGCATATAATTACAAATGTCATAAAGACAAAATACAAGGGTAAACAAAAATTGAGATCATATAGGTTTGCAGTAAGTGTTGAACTAATTGCAGCACAAAACTAAGGTGCAAGAGGTTCAGAGTTGCTTATTCAATAAATTTCTTCTGATGTACTTGGAAGCACAAGCACACAAGATTAAATGTTATGTACTTCAGTGCAGGTATGCAGAACCAGTTTCACTGTGTCACAACTGTAGCATATGTCTCTAAGCCTCACTGAATCCTGAAATCTTAATATGCTGGTGACTCTGCAGAGTAACTCACCAGTACCTTTTTAAATGTTCTTTTCCCATGATTGAACAAATTTGCACCATTCAAGTTCTTCCCTCATGCCTCTTCCTTTCATCTTCCCCTGCAAAACTATATTTCTATGTGACTTTTTGCCTTTTCATATTTATTCTACTTCATATTGCTTTTTTCCAGCATGCACTGGTTCTTGCACTCCTGCTTTTCCCCTGCTATTTTAAAGATCCAGACTTCTTCTCTTACACTGTCTCTTAAACCCTCCTCTATTTTGCCCAAAATCCTTTTCCAAATGACCTGAAATCTGAAAGGGCAAAGTGTATTTATTCCATGTTCTCCTCTATATGAAGTAGAAAATGTATACAGTTAACCTAACAGCCTTATAAAGACACTTGTACTCCATCTTTAGCTCTCAAGTGTTTCTGTACTTCTATTTACTCTCATTTTGACATTACAGTATGAGACAAAATGCTGTAAGTTTCAGCCCCCATTTTTTCAGCAGCGTTAACCTTGAATGCAGCTTAGAGACTAAATCTTCAATTTTGAGAGGGCAGAAGAAAGAGCACTAATAATATACAAAAAATATTGCTTCTCCTTACACTGGTTTCTGCCAAGTGAAGGGAAAAAAAATGGTCCATTTCATTCATTTTATATTTGCTGATTGAAATCAATTGTTAGGCCTATATATAGTAGCAGATTTTCCATTTTCAAGATAAGTAGATGCAGTAAATGTGCTCTTCATTTAGTAAAATGGATCATTAACAATTGATGCAAAGTGGTATAATAGATATCACTGTTGTTCTTTTGCATCTAGTGCTGGGTTCAACTGGGGATTAAATTGCCTGATGTCCCACATGTTAACAATTGCTAAAAACGACATTTATGAGGGTAGCATGAAGGATATTTTAGGCTTTCAGATAAATGTAATTTCAGAGACCATGGCTAAGATGTTTACATGTTCAGGTGGCTGCCAATTATTAATGAAAATGTGCTTAAATTATCTGATATGCAGAAATCAAACCTTTCTTGGCAAATATTAATAAGATATATGTAATAAATATGTAGTATATGTGAATATATAATATTATCTAGGGTAAGTTTTCAGAAATAACAAGATATTTCTATATTCTTATGTGCAAATCACCCTAGGCTGAAATATTATCTGCTACTTAGTTTAATATTTTTAGAATACATGGTCTAATGCAGTTTCTTCATGCAATGGGGATACTTTTTTTTTTTTTTAATTCATAATGGAATGGAAAGTAATGATGCATTCCACAAAGCCGTAATTCTTTCTTTTGGTCTTTATGATCAAATTCCATAAATGTAGCAAAGCACTAAGCTCAGAGCATAATATAAGAATCCTGTTGTAGAAGAGATGGAAGTGATTATGCCTAAAGAAATATTAGCAAGTGAAAATGAATTGCCTGTAAACCTATTTCTTCACAGTGTCATGCTGTGTGGTACGATAATCATCTTTGGAAGAGTTTCTGCTGATATCTACAATACTATGTACCTATACTGCAAATTTTGGTTGAAGTATTACCCTTTCTACCACAACCTCAGTGGACGTGAGTTTAAAAAACTTCCCCTTTCTCTGTGCATCTGGTATTGTCTTGTCCAGTCTGTTTGTTTTTCTTTCCAGCATCTCTAGATTAGCCACTCAGTAACAAGAGCTTAAATTTAAGAACAAGTCACTGTAAGCTATCTAGTTATCTTGTCTATTCATGTGCTGAGATATAGGCTGGACCTTTGAGTACTCAGGGTTCTAGTTCTGGATTACAAAACTGGCAATGAAGCAGGGCTTCCATAGCTTCAGTTTCTATGCTTAAGCAAGCTGCCTCTAGTGTAGCACTTCTACTGACATTTTTTTTACCATGAAACTACCTGTTGGCAGCTGGACAAAATATTGCCCTTATTAAATGGGAATTCTCTAGTTCATCACAAGTATTTTTTTTATTTTTTTTTTTTCTCTACTAGTTTTCTCTTTCCTTCTGTGATTAAGTCTGGAATTGCAACATTCAAACTGAATGAGGTTGTTCTATAAGGAGAGTTGATCTACATTTCTCCAGTAAATTAATCTGGAAATAAAGGTCATCGTTTCAGGCAAAAATTAAAAAAAAAAAAAAAACAACATACAAGAGGCTCTGGGTAGCCTGGTCTAGTGGTTGGAGAACCTGCCCATGGCAGGGGGGTTGAAACTAGATGATCACTGTGATGATCATTTCAACCCAGGCCATTCTATGTTTCTATGAAATATAGTCAGTATGTTTTATGAAGGAAAAAAATTACTAATGAAAGAAAGGAAGACAAGGCCAAGCCAGGGCAATCTGAGCAATGTATACAAACTGGGAGAAGAACTTATTGATAGCAGCCCTGCAAAGAGAATGTTGGAATTCTGGTGGTTATTAAGCTGAACACAAGCCATCAGTGCGCTCTTGCAGCCTGGAAGGTCAACTGTATCCTGGCCTGCATCAAAAGGGCAGTGACAGCAGGTTGAGGGATGTGATTGTCCCTCTCTACTCTGCCCTCGTGAGGATTGATATGGAGTATTTTGTCCAGACCTTGGGCCCACAGATCAACAAAGATACAGAAATGTTGGAGTGGGTCCAGAGAAGGGTGACAAAGATGATGAGAGGGCTGGAGTACCTCTTCTATGACAAAAGGCTGAGGGAATTGGACTCAGTCTGGATAATGGAAGGCTTCAGTACTTAAAGAAAGCTTATAAGCAGGATGGACACCAAGTTTCTGCATGTGCAGATAGTGATAAAACAAGAAGAAATAGTTTTGAAGCCAAAGAGGAGAGATTTTGGTTAGATCTAGAATGTTTTTGTTTTACTCAGCGGATAGTGAGACACTAGAACAGGTTTCCCAAAGAAGATGTGGATTCTCTATCCCTAGAGGCATTCAAGCAGGTTGGATGGGGCCCTGGCACCCTGACATAGGGGATGACAATCCTGCCCATGGCACTGGGTGGTTGAAATTAAATGATCTTTATGGTCCCTTCTAACCTAAGCCATTCTATGATTCTATGACACGTGAGACTTTAAGGGCAATCAGGAACTAAAAAATGCCTGAGAGAAAAAAGCTGTACAGGAAGGAAACCTCAAATAAACCTACCTCAGAACAATATCTTTTAAATCTTTAAAAACTACCATTGCAATCTTAAATTTATTCTGCTCTTATGAGCTGCCAACATAGAGAATGCAGGCAGGCAGTCATGGCATAGGAGTTACTCATATAAATAAACAAACATGTTTCTGAATTCCAAGAAGCTCCAGGGAATAGAAGAACTCCGTAAGCTATTAGAGAATTACAGCAAGCTTGTCTTTTGATCACAAGGGCACATATTACTGTTATAAGGTTAAGTAAAACTGAAACAAAGTCAAGGTAGTTTTTAAAAACTTGCCAACTGGGGAAAACACTATTTTCATTCTAGATCTGATGCAGTTTCTCATTAGAAGAGCTTTTCTCAAAACAATACTGAGGGTTTTCTTCTTTTTGTTTTCAAAAACGAATTGCTATTTTTACTAAATAAGCAAAAAGGAATAAATTACAAATGTAGCCAGGGCTTGCTTAGTGGCATAGTGGTGCTATGTGTCTGTATGGCTGCATGCACTTTGGTCCAGTAGACTTTCACTACCACATTTTTCCTGTGGTAGTTGCTTTTAGATGTGCCAAGTACAATATGGGACAGACTATTTGTGGCACTATCCAAACAGGTTGTGCAGAAGTAGTAATTTGTTGTAAAGAACCACCAAAGTAGGGCGATTGACAGCCCTGGTGTCTTAAGTAAGGAGATGGTTCAAGATATTATTTTTTTTAAGAAAAAATAATCTGAAATGTTATTTTTACTCCTTGTGTCTACAAGTGAGAATTTCACAATCTGGAGATTGGGAAGACAGCTTTGCACTCCTGATGCATTTAAAATGTGATTTCAAATTGAAGAAAATCATTATCAAATCATAACACATCTATTTGTAATGATACATTTGGAAACCAACATGAAGTATAGCACAATGTGGATAAGCGAGGCCCTACAGAGGGATCTGGACAGGCTGGATGGCTGGGCTGAAGCCAATGGGATGAGTTTCAACATGACCAATTACCGGGTCCTGCACTTTGGCCGCTACAATCTCAGGCAACACTACAGGCTTGGGGTGGAGTGGCTGGAAGACTGCGTAGAGGAAATAGACCTGGGGGTATTGATTGATGCTCAGCTGAATATGAGCCAGCAGTGTGCCCAGGTGGCCAAGAAGGCCAATGGCATCCTGACTTGCATCAGGAATGGTGTTGCCAGCAGGAACAGGAAAGTGATTGTCCTCCTGTACTCAGCTCTGGTGAGGCTACACCTCAAGTACTGTGTCCAATTTTGGGCCCCTCTCTGCAAGAAAGAAAGACATTAAGGCCCTGGAACAAGTTCAAAGAAGGGCAACAAAGCTGTTGAGGGGTCTGGAGCACAGGCCTTATAAGGAGCAGCTGAAGGAGCTGGGATTGTTCAGTCTGGAGAAGAGGAGGCTCAGGGGAGACCTCATTGCTCTCTATAACTACCTGAAGGGAGGTTGTAGTGAGCTGGGGGTCAGCCTCTTCTCTCATGTATCTAGTGACAGCACTAGAGGGAATGGCTTCAAGCTGCACAAGGGGAGATTTAGGCTGGACGTTAGGAAATGCTACTTTTCTGAAAGAGTGGTCAAGCACTGGAATGAGCTGCCCAGGGAGGTAGTGGAGGACTTGTAAGTAACTTGGAGTTTACATGAATTCACCTCTAATATTTGAAATGTTATTTATTGCTAAAAAATCTCAAATTTTTTGTTCTCATATCATTTCTCAACATTTTAGAGTCACAATTACAGCAAGATACAGCAAGCTGTAAATAAAAAAGAATGGTAATTGAAATCACTTTCTCACAAAGTTAAATAACCAGTATATTTTCTCAGATGTAAACTTCTCAAAAGTCCAGCTGATTTTTTTTTACCTTTACATTCATGTTCTTTGATAGTTCTATTCCTTCTAGGTAAGTCAAACACTCAAGTTGACATTTTTACCGAGGACATGTGTAAAGATCTAAGTCCAAAGCATCTTGTTCTCTGTCCTTTCTTTCTGGAATATATTTTCTTGAAAATGGCTCAAGATTTATGCTAGTCCCCTTTTTCCCAAACCTCTGTTAGATATTATCATCAGAAATACTGCCTGTACTCCCTTGTTACCTAAAGTAATTTCCTGCAAGTCACAAATTTCATGGGCCTTAGATTTTTTCTAGCACTACTGTCTTCCATGTTGACCTATTTACTTCCTATCTTCAAAAACCCCTTACTAAACAAATTAACATTTCACCACTTTTTTTTTTCTACTTTGTATTGTTAATGTATTTATTCAATCGAATAAAAAATTCAGTTATGAAAATATATTGATTTTTATTTCAATATAATTATGTACTTTTATCACTTCTATGAGGCTCTCTGTCCTGGAAAAATATGTGATGAAACATGTCAGTTTCCACATAGCAAAATAACTACTCAGAAACAGATACATTAAAGTACGGTAAGGTTCCAGAATATTTATGGCTAGCCTTCTTTCTCTCTCCCTCTTCCAAAGCCTTGAATTCCAAGTCAGCTGTGCAACACTTTTTAAGGTCAAAAAGCTTGTTAGCTTATTAAATGGAACAAGCTTCAAAGTGGAAAAGTCTGCAAATCACCTTTCTTCAGCACTGCCTTCTGTTAAAAAAAAAAAAAAATCCTTATAAAATCAGATCCACATAACAGAATGGAGAAGAGAGGAAGAGAGAATTACATTTGATAGAATTCAACACACAATGTAATGCAGTTCTGAAAATCATCAGCAACCACAAGTATAGATAAATGTAAGTATTAGAGTAAAATAGAGTTATATTTGAGTCTAAATAGACTCAATGAGAAAATGTAGATTAAAAAAGAGCATACAAAAGTAAAAAGGGTAAGTGTGGCTCTATGCTTACTGGAGTCTCTCACATTCATGTGGTTTTCTTTTGTTTATTATTTATCTGCAAAATCTGTTTTGCCACTTCTTTACTTCTCATACTCTTTGCATTTCATATTCATTTTTCTTACTCCATCTCTTCAGCTTCCCACTGTGTGTGTAATAAGTTACATTTCAAATTGGTCTGTCTTCATCTTGCCTGTAGGACTCTCTGGCATGAACTTGGACTTCTGTCACTTTGACCAGTTCATTTTATAGTTTAGCAGCCTATGCCATTTATTTGAAGGTATCTGCAAGGAAATGAGGTAGGCCACAGATAATTAATTATTCATTTTTTGTATATTTTCAAGATCTTGTCAGACCTACATTCTGACTGTAGGTTCTGTTTTTCTACCAAAGGCTTCATATAAGAAAGTATTTTATTACTTAATCCTTTTGTTTAGGATCACAGTATTCATGAAATCTGTGCAGAATTTATGTTGATCTTTTCTTAGCTCAATCATTTATTTTCTCAGAATTTGTGCTGTTCATTTCCTAGATCATTCACTTCTTTCCTCCTTTTGAACAGTTTTTATTTTTCCTCCATCCTCTGTTCCCCCTCTTGATTTACGTATAGCAGTTCAGATCTTATTTTCACCTTTTAAATTGAAATGAATAATCATTCTTAATATTTGTTCTGTATGTATTTAAAATAGCTACATATGTATTTTAAAGTCAGCAGCTCCATCTCTAATGTTTCTGTATTATATGCCATGTTTAAAGCCACACAGTCACCATGTGCTGTCCCCCATCAATTTCTATTAACACTGGGTAAGAGCCACCATACTGTGTGTTTAGTACCCAGAGGAATATGGGTTTGGACTGCTGTGGTTACAACAGCGTTCAGACATTAGATAATGCTGAGTAATTCTGGCTGCAGGAGGAACAGTGATCAATAAATTAGGTATTTACCACAGGGAGCTTATGTCGGGCACAAACACTCAGATCTGTCCAACAGGAGACCAGGGAGCAGTAAAGAGCAAGGAATAAGGAAAATAAGGAGAATAGCAAACATAAGATATCAACAATAAATAAAAAAACAAATAAGTAAATAATGGGAAAAAGAGTCAGGAGACCTATATGATGCAAATTCTCAGGTGAAGAAGTTTCCAGAACAGGAGTATGGGTTTCCCTAAAAGGACTTCAAGTTGGAAATTATCAGTTTTGTTTATCAGTTACTGATGGTTGTCTACTCTGGAATAGTTGTCCTAAAGTAACTAAACCTAAAGGAATTTATTTTTAAGCTTTCCAAAGCCTAGTTACTTTCCCAAAAACAGGAAATATGAAAGATTCTCAAATAATAATTATTTACCAAGGATAATAAACTACAGTATCATAAACCAAAATTTGCAAAGAGAGCTATGAATAGGAATAACTGGAAGGAAATGTAAACTGCATGAGTGCTGCCATCTTTTGGTCATAATAAATTAAAATTACAAGAGAGTTATGAATATATTTAAGCAAGATGAATACAGTCTGAAAGCATAATATGAAAGTTAAGCGTTATTAAAAACAATTATCATTATTACTAAAATGACTACATTTTGTATTAGAGACTCTATCTGAAATGTAAGATTGCGATGTATGTAGCTCCAAAAGTAATACTACTTTTTTATTTCCATGGAAAGTACAACAGATATGAAGAGCACAATAACACTATTTGGTAGAACACATTCTCAACTGCAAAACAGTATTTTTCAGTATAGTCACAACCATTAGCTACATATTTTTACCAGAAATGTAAAAAGCCTGCATGCCATAGAAATATCTGCAACAGCAGATGTGATTCACTGTTTCACAACTATGATGGCATTGCTAGGAAAATGTTGATGATTATCTTTCATCAGCTCACGCAAATGGAAGTCAGAAAGTGCCAAATCAGGACAATATAGTGGATGTGGTAGGACAGCCAAGATAGACAGTGTGTTCCATAATCATCAAAATAGTATTGGGTTGGTGCTAACAAGTTGCGAGAGAAAGGTTATCTTCTCCCTTTGCCTGACTCTGAAAGCTTGAACCTTCAAGTTTAATCAATGTCATGATGCAGCAATCAGTGCTGATGGCTTCTCTGGCTTCCAGAAAAATCACCTCTTTTCTATCCCAAAAGACAGTACACAGTTACTCATTGAGGACTGTGTTTTGAACATTTTCTTTGATTCATATATCACCTATGAATGTTTGAGTCCAGCTCACAGTCATGACACCATGTCTCATCACTGGTAAAGATGGGTTACGCAAATCTGTCACCTTCAGTCTCATATCAGTTCAGTAGGTCCTGACAAACTTGTACATAGTGTTCTTCCTTTTCCTGTGTGAACATTCACGGGACCTACCTAGCATAAATTTTGTGATATTCCAAAGTTATCACCATCATTTCCAATGTATTGAAGCTGATTTTCAGCTCTATATACAGTTCCCTGGTCATAATCAACTAACTTACTTGCACAGATGAGCTGATAAAGATACTCTTCATTTCATGGTGTGGCAGCTGTGCATGGTCATCTGCGATGTAGCTTGTCTTTCACATTGCTGTCACCACTGCTGAAACACACCACCCATCACTTCACTGTGCTAACATCCACTGTTGTGCTTCCATTAGTGTTCAGCAAGTATCGATGAATGTCAGTCAATACAACTTGTTCCACAAGGAGGAATTCAGTTCCACATCTTTGCTTCATACACACTTCCATGCCAGATGTACTTTTGTCAGACTGCCCCCCCGGTGCCATCTGTAGCACAGCAACAAAATGTGGTGTGAAAGTTCAAACTCTACAGCCATGCCACCAACATTCATCTCTGATATTGTGGGCATAAATAATAAAATAGGAGACATTATTTTTTGATCAGCTCTTGTTTATAACTTGTTATTTTATTTAACCTCATATTTTATTTATTTATTTTTAACTTTCATTTTTTGAAAGATTTGACTAAGCAGAGCAATGGAGAATTCCTCATTTTGTTGCACAGGAAGTTAAGAGGTCTTTAGAGTGCAAAAGAAATTATAGTAGCTAATCATTTCTGTAAGTCTAAAGCAGAAGACTGAAAGATAATACTGTAGTATCCATACAGAAAGCAGGCCTAGTTTTACTTAGAAAATTATCTGCAATTCTTTTTTTTTCTTAAAAGGAATTTCTCGTTAAAATCTGACTTATATTTTTATATTTTATAGAACACTTACATACACTCTTGTAGTCCTAAACAAGGAGTGTAGGACCATTTCAAGATATTTTTATCATGAACAGTAGTGAGTACATTTGTTAGTGGTAATTAATAAAGAACCATTCTCCTGAGAGAGATTTGCAAAATTTCATTTTCAAAGAATCAAAGAATCATAGAATAGCCTGGGTTGGAAGGGACCTCAAAGATCATTTTGTTCCAATCTCCTGCCCATGGATAGGGTTGGCACTCACTAGATGAGACTGCCCAGATACACTGGGGGTACACTTGATCTCACTATCTATGTCACTGATCCTGTTTCTGTCACCAGCTTCCCCCTGGGCATAGAGCCATTGACTACAATCCTCTGGCTAGGGATAGTTTCCCACAGGATCTCATACAGTAATACCTTATACGGCTAAAAGTTCACTCTCCTGTAGCTCAGGGTCCTTACTCCACTCTTTGCTAGGTCCATGTCCCTCAGCATCATGAACTTGACCAGGTCATGGTCAATATAGACTGCTTTCAGTCTTAACCTCTTTAATGATCTCCTCTACGCTGCTGAGCACTAGGTACAGTACTTCAGCTCTGGTTGATTTGTTCAATACTTAGACCAGGAATCTATCCTCAGCAGACTCCAGGAATCTCCTGGGTTCTTTGCAGCCCGCCGTGTTGTTTTCCCAGCAGACATCAGAGTGGTTGAAATTCCCAATCAGGATGAGACACTATGAGCACAGTGCCTCTTATAGCTGAAGCAAGTAGGTCTCATCAGCAGGCTTCCCTTGATCAGGTGGCCTGTTCTAGACCCCAACCACTAGATGTACTTTGTGGTCTGGTCACTAATTTTGACCCACAAAGCTGTCAACCAGATCATAGCTGTTTCTCGGAAGCAGCTCTTCACAATCTATCCACTTAACAGTGAGAATAATTTCCCCACCCCTCCCACCTTGCCTCTCCCTTCTGAAAAACTTGTCACTCTCAATCATAGGGTTCAAACTGTACAGTTTGTTCCATCATGTTTCTGAGATAGCAATTAGATCATAGTTTTCTAATTGCATCATGATTTCCACCTCCTTCTGCTTATTTCCCATGCTGCAGGTATAGAGGCTCACTAGCTGGGCTATCAGCCCACTACCTTCTTGGAAGAGACCTCTCAAAATTCTCTGGGATAAATCTGAGATTTTCCCCTGCTGCTTTCTAAAGTGAAAGTATTTCCTGACCCCTTCCTGTCACTCATCAGTACAATTTTTTTCCCCATAACATCTAGCTTAAAGCTCTGGTGATAACCCCAGAAAACTTGCTGCCCACTATTCTGGCTCCTCTTGGTTGGTTGTGTCCCATCCAATGCCTGGTTTCTCAAAGGTACATCCAAAACCACGGTACCAAAAATCCTGAACCTATTTATTTCATAGAAGGATGCAAAATATTTTTCCTTCTGTGCATAGTTCATTTTAATGAAATTCGCAAAAATAACCATTTTCAAATTTGGAACATTTATTCTTATTAGATTAAGCACATCCATGGCAGAGTTTAACCTAAAAATTAATCATCCCTGTATGTTTAAAGGATGAGAAGGTTATTTTTCAAAATGTAGCTATTTGATACCTAAGGGGAAGATTTTTTTATTGCCCTTAAGTAATTCAGTCTGGTTTGCTTTAAACAACCAGATCAGCTTTACCCTTAGTACTGCCTGAGGACTATATCACTTGCAGGATCCTGACAGCTATCATGGATTTTTTTTCCTCTTTTACATCAGCTGTGCTCAAGAGTAAAACTTAAGTCAGTCACTATCAAGTGAGCGAGGTGGTATCTATTTAACATTTATGGATTAGCTGTATAGACCATTAGTACTACTGGCTTTAAAACAGTATCATAAGCACAAAACGTTTAGTTGTTTCTAAGAACAACTTAAGCCTCTGCCTTGCCCCATTTCCATTCTCTTAAGAGACAACATTTGCATAAGTAGTTATCATATAGTTACTATAGTTAATTTCCACACATGAAAAAAAAAACTGCCTGCATAAAGCATTTGCTCAGTTTTACTTGAACTTAGAAATGTATGGAGTTTTGTTTTGTTTTGAAGGACATGAACCACTGGCTCTTGACCAGAGTGCTTGTGTTTTTTTGTTTTTTTTTTCTCCAAGTTTTAACGCTTCTTTGCTGTTAAGCTTCTGGCTTTGTGGCCAAAAGTAAAAGCTTGAAAATGCGACTTAAAAGGCAGACCAAAAGTCAACAGCAAAATAAAAGTTAAAACCAAATTACGTTCTTTGACAAATTTGGAATATTCCAATTGTTAAATTTAATATTTAAATTATCCTATAAATTAATATATATGCCCTCAGTATCTGTTTTTTCTCCATAAACATAAAGATAGAATGGAATGTCAACATTTCAAGTATAGAAAAATCTCAGGTATGGCTTTCTTTCTCTTTTTCTTTTTTCTTTTTTCTTTTTTTAATTAAGGCGTAAAACATGTCTATATATTTCTGAAAATATACTTTAAAAATATTTTTATTGTCTTTTATCTTGAAACTCACTGAGGCCACATTTTCACAAATTTTATTATAACCAAGAGGACAAAAATTTTACTACTAAAGTAAGAAAATTGTGATGCTTATGAAGCTGGAGCTTTCAGAAGAAAAATAATGAGAAAATACATGATACACTGAATAAAATCATGAGAATTAACAACAATGATGAAATGTAATATCCTGAAGTTTTACCTAATAGGACCTTTTATCTTGTTTTGTCTATTTTCTTGGCACATCAGTGCCTTGGGGAAAAAAATATATATTTCATCAGTAATAATTCCAAGGACTAGGAAGCTACATCCTAGTCCTTACATCCACTAGATATTTGGCGTATTGTTTGTATTTTCACTTTGTGTCAAGTGGTAGAAATACTTTTTGACCTCCTGATCAAAGAGGAAAACACTCCCAGTTTGCCTTTGAAAGACAAATGGGGCATGTGGCCCTTTTTTTTTTTAATCTTTTTACTTACATCCTACAAACTTTGATTATAATAATACTAATTTTGGCTGGAGATTATAGTGTTGGGTCAATCATAGACTTAATTTAGCTCAAATTTGATACAACTCTATTGAAAATAACTGCATTTATTTACACTAGAACTGATTTTTGATCAGTTCCTCTGAGAGACTGTATTTCCCTTCAGCTATTACAATTTTGCCTCCCAAAGGTAGAGACATTATCATATTATTTGAACAAAAGAACAACATCAAATGCTTAACACACAAGAATGGAAAATGAAGTTTTAAAAGAGCTGTGTGCTTCTTTCATATAGGACTTTCAGGAAGAAAGTACGCTAGTGTGACCTTATATTCCAGTATCTATGGGATGCTCCATGGAATGGAGAGTCTCAAATTCCAGCTTATACACTATTTTGTCTCTGCTAACTATAGTCAGCTGACAAGTCTCGATGTATCCTCCTTTCAGCAGTTCAAGACACAAAGCCTGTAGCACCTGCAACAATAGTAGTACTTCAAAATGTCCTTAAAATAAAGATCTTGGTGACATTTTTGGTGGGGGGGAGGGAAAAAAAAAAACAAACCAAAAACAAACAAACAAAAAAAACCCCAACACAATCCTTGCTGGTAATGTCATGTTATAGTAGGCATTTTTTTTACATCTAGAAATTGTATTGTGTTTTTTTCTTCTCCTCATCATTGTCGTGTTGAAAGTATTTTTTTCTGTTTCTTGTAGAGATTAAATGAATCAAATGCAGAAAAGACTGATGGTTAATGAGAGTAAGAGAGAGAATACAAAAATAATAAGAATAATAAAAGGTGAATCTGAGTTCAGAGAAAACATAGGTAGCTCTTTGTAGTATTTTTGAGGAGACTCATTCAGAGGCTTAACAGGAGTAGCTTGCTAACAAAAGCCACTATTTTAGTGCAGTACACTTTTGTGAGATATTCTCAGAACCAGCACTTCAGGTGCTATAGTTGATGACCTGTTCCTGAATACATAGAAGTATTCTTGCTCTGGTCTCTCTCACAGGAATGACCCACAGCCTCTTTATAGTTACAATTTTAACTTCTGAAATTATTGCACAATTTGAATTTAGACAAAAATATTGTAAGCATGCCATCCAAATAGTCTTTCATAGGCTTTGTGGATGCTATGTGGCGCATGCACACAAGAATTGAATGTTATTTCCAGAAAAAGGCTAGGCGGAAAGGAAGAATTGAGCAAGTAGGTGACACTGGGTAGGCAGAAAATGAAGAATTCTTTAGCTAGAAATAATAACTTCTGTATTTTTCCTTTATCTGTTTATTCATAATCTTGTATCTATAAGCAAGTATATAAATGCATATATCTATATTTTTTCTCCTTTAGTTCATAATCACTGAACTACTATATGGAGTAGTGTCTTCTATTCCAATGCCTTCTTTTCCTTTGTTTCTAACTTTAGATCCTTCGAGTGGGTATACAATTTCCTTTGCTATATTAAAACCATCTTTTTTTTTTCCCTTTAGTGCAGCACAACTAAACAAAGGACAGTAAAGGACATAGAAACCATCAGAAAATGTCTTTTATTTCACAGCTCCTTTCATCTGCTCAACAAATAACAGAAAACATGGTTGATCATTGCATACTTCTGGTTCCCTGGGCACTAGTGGAGCTGTCCATATAGTCTGTTCAAAATGGAGGCACTGGCACACATCAGATCTAAATTACACAAAGAAATATGATCATGTAGTGCAACAGAGCAATAATAGAAGTGATACCTGCTCAACAAAAACAGTAACCTAGCTAATAATCATTCCACATTTCCAACTCCCAGAGTAGAAGAATATTGTAATAAATACATAAATCTCCATTCTGACATTAATTTCATAATCTCTAGAACATATTCATTCCTGAGATTTAAGTATTGTTCCTTCATGCAAGAAATCCAATAGCACAATAAATAATTATTCTTTTCTTCATTATTCTCATTTTTATCATTATTTTCACTTTGCTCTTAACATGACCAGGCTCTTCCAAATCCTTTTCTTGACTGTTCATTATGTTTCCCATTCATCTTATTATTTTCTTCATCCTCAACTATTTTACTGCTTTTACTAATTTAATTAGCAACCCCTCTGTTAAGTTTCTAAGTAAATATAGAATATGATCATTTTCTACATAAAACAGATTAAAAAAAAAAAACAACATTTATTCAGCTATTATAAGTATCACATTGAGCTTCCTGTGGAGGAGGTTACAGGTACATGTTGTGAGCAAGTAGCAGAGGAACATGGGCAAAAGTGTTTTTGATTAAATTATTGTTTCAGAGGGTTTTGAGATGGTACATTAGTATGATGAACCAGGGGTACTATTAAGCAAAGGAAGGCCAGAGTAAATAAATCTGTCCATTCCTAATTAGTAGTAGTGGGCCAGATTCTTAGCTGGTGTAAATTGGCATCAGTAAAGTGATATCAAATCACTCTCTATGCAAATATGCACCTGGGAACCAGGTATTGTTATCAAAAGCAGCTAATAATGCAACAGCTGCAGCAGATCAGTCCATTCATATGGAAGGATACTGTTCAAAAGGAAGTTATAATAAAGATAAAAGAATATTCAGACTGCAAATTCAGGAATCAAAAAATGCCAAAGATAAGTTTCCCTGTTAATTCAGCCCCTACATATTCTAAGCTTATTAGACTTATTAGTCTCAGCATCTACCTCAGGTGGAAGGCACTTAGCAGGCTAAGATGTGCAGAAAAGCTATATGTACCTAAGTTTGAAAAGCAGAATCCATGGTATTTTGTGTCTCTCAAAGAGTAAATAAGGAAATGAACAGTAAGCTTTCTCTCTCTTACTTAGGTTCAGAGTTTGATAGTTGCCACTTGTAACTGGCACATTAGTCACATATTTGTACACTTAAGTTAAACAGATCAGATGAAAAATACTGGAAAGAAAACTTGGAATGATGACCTAATTAGCAATAAGCACTTTGGGTAACTATGGGAGAAGAATAGATTATTACAAAAATTCATGTACAATCAAAGAGAGTATTTGGAACACAGCAAGAGATCCCTGATCAGCCACCCAATTATCATTTAAGTAATAAATTTGATAGATCTCTCTTCTCTACTAAAGTTTTTCTGTGACAATAATGCTGAAGTATAGCATTTCTCAAAGTCAAATGCATTTTTCTATATAGTTTAGAGGTAGGAAAGAACTGAGAAACTATAGGAAACATTGTTTCCCATGGGATTTAAATATTACTCAGCACATAAGATAGGCAGTTACCTGCACACAAACCAGAGCTGTGCAGTAAGAAGAAGAAAAAGTAAATGAAAACAGCTAAGCCCTGGTCCAACTCCAGCAGGTCAGATGGTGCTTAGAGGTTTAAAGGTGTAGAACAAGCATAGAGAAAAATAGTAGTAGTGTAACTACATACTTTACAGTTCAATAGCTACTTTACACCAATAAAGTGAATGCTGCCAATGTTATATCTTCTGACACTTTTTGAAGATTTTGAATACAATTTTCAGGAGGGTAGAAACTGCTATTATACCTGAATCACCAAGGTTAGCCCAAGCCACCTTCATTAGTGGGTTAGGCCAGCTTTGTACAACAGCAGACAAGGAGTACCTGTTGCTAAGTTCCTGCTGTGCAATAATAATACTTTATACTGCTCTACTCAATTCCTAGGAAGCATCTGAGACATCTCCTAATTTGTTTTAATGCTGCTTTAATGGAAAAATATAATATTACATACATTTTTGAAACATTCATAAAGTTGCTTTTGTTTTAATATCTGTATGTTTAAGAGGTAGGTATAAGTTTTTTAAAAACCTGGTTTCAGACTTGAAGTTCTAAATAATAGTGCAAATTTATTTTTAACCAAGACATTTTTCTTCTCATTAATGGAAAATATCAACTACCACACTTTGGGTTATGTACTTTTAAATATGCAGAAGATCTGAGCCCTTATTTCAACACCATTCAGCTTTTTTTTTTTTTTTTTTTTTTTTTTTGAAACAGCTCTACAACTATTCTTGGCATTGCCAGATAAAAAAATTGCCTAATTTTATGCTTAAACGTATTGGACCATATACTGATGGGGACTGGTGATCTCCAAAGAGATAGACTCAGTTCTAAGACCTTACCCTCACACTATTCCCTTTTCTACTAGGGAATGAACGCCAGATCCATCCTTCTTCTGTTTTGAAAACATATTGTAGTTCAGGATGTTACTCAAAAACTGTACAGCCTTGAAATGCAGATTCAAAGAAAAAGCCCATCTACTTGTACTTCTAGTTCTACTAATTATACAATTAGGAGAGTTTTGTGAAGGCAGTTATTTCTCTAGAACAATGCACTGTCATTTAGCTTAGTCCTTTGCATTAAGAAATGCCTAATTCAACAGTATTTGGTGGTTTGGCAGTTTTTATGCCCTTCCATTTTACTTATGTATAACTAGCGCTGTTTGGTCAGCAGACATAGGGACTATGTTCACATGGATGTGCACACACACTTTATAATACCAGTAAGAATTTACAAAAAGTGGGTGATCATGCTACTCCACAGTCCTTCCTCACCTTCTGTTGCTGATTAGAGCTGCAGCCCTCTTCCAACTTCGTCATTCTCCTCATCTTCTTCTTTCCCGCCTGCAGTCCCACCTGTAAGTGCCTAATTGCTTCTCTGCCATTTTAGGAAATTTCGATATTTTATTCAAAAACTTCCTACATTAAGTTAGTTTATACCTTTTTTTAAATGTCTTTCTGCCCTGTTGTGATTAACAAGTGTACATTGTCTTCCACATGCTTTTAAGCTCATAACTCTTTTAGAGCACCAACTGTTTCTTTGCATGAAAATAGTCACAGGAGCTTGCTGACTTCTTAGTTTTTCTGTGTATTTTATTTCAAAAATAATTCTGGACTGGACACGGCAATACTCAAGAATCCTCATGGAGTGGAATTTATTAGAGATATGCTGATGTACGCTAACTCAGACTGCAAATTACTGCAAAATGACTGAGCGTGTACTTTTACCACAAATTTATTTAGACAGTATTTTAATGAAGATCATTTTTAATAGCACATAGAAGAGAAGTCTATAGTCCTCAGAATTTAAAATATGAGTTTTAAGAAAGGCTAAGTGTAGATTGGTAGAAAATACAAAGAACCAATTCAAGATGAAAAAACTCTGGTTATGTGGACACATATGTAGGATGGCCTAGACAAGAACAAGAGAAAAATTTGAAGCAATTAGTTGTGAAGCTTTGGGAGGAAAGCATAGATGTTAATTTATGAATGTTTCTTGCCTAGGGTCTCTATTTGGATTCTGTTTATCCCTTATCCCCTTCTCTTCTTAGTTGTTTTAGTAGTGCAGAATAATAAAAGAAATAAATCTTCCTACTCTTTTTCTAGTTTGAATAGGAATTAATCAAATCAGTTGGTTGTTCTGCATAATACATTTTTTTGTGTCTGTATTTTTGCCAACACATGCAAATTTGATGCACTGTTTGATTACTATTTCTGCAAGCCTCAGATATCTAATCATTTCTTTTTTAAAAGTATATTGAGAACAGACAAGACTCAAGAAGATTCCAAAGAGAAGTGTGTGAACTTATGTATATTTGGCACAATAAGCATACACATCCATCATATATATACATATTGAATTACTTCACTAAAAAAAGGAACCTGACACTTCTTATACTGTTAATTCGTATCAGTGAAAGTTTTGGTTGAGCTGAATTTGCATGAAATGTCAAAACTTGCCTACAGATTACCAAAACACTGTACTGGAATTACTGTATGACTGAAGGAGATTGCAATTTTTTCTGTTGGCTTAACAAACCCAACATTGACTGAAAAGAAGAAAATCTATGCAGATTTGCACTGCATCCAATCAGTTTGGATTCCTGATTTTCAAAACTTCCATCAGAGTTTTGACAGGCTCTGAATTTATCCATAACAAAAGCCAGGAGAAAGAAAGTATAATAGTGAGAAGAACATTACAAGTTGAATTTCCAGGTGGTCTATATGTCACACAAAATTATACAGTATTTGCTTGATCAGTCCTCTGCTAGCACAGGCAGTTCTGTCATACAATGCCTCTGGCAGACTAGGTAATAATTTCTTCTTGTAATATTACCTTTTTATAAATCTGAATAGCAACACCTACAAACATATTAAAAGGTTTTAAAAGTATTTTAAAATGTTCTGAGATCCACAGATTACAAATGCTTAGGAATTCCAGAACATTTAGTGGTTGTAATAGTGTTGTATTTATCAGTTTTTCTCTTGTTCTTTGGTCTTCAGAGTCACTTTTCATTTCAAAGCAATAAAATACTGAACAATTCCCTCAGATGTGGTTTTTGCATAAGAATTCACAGTTCTTTTTGAATTGCCTGTCATGACAGTATTGCAATAACAAATAGGATATGACTGAAATATGAATAATCAGAATGTTATAAATTCAATTAAAAATATGATATGTGATTTTCCTATTTGGTCTGGATAAAAGTTACAAATAAGAAAATAGCTCACATCTCTGCTTATCCAAAACGTGATTTGACCAGGGGCGTAAAGCTTAACTGCTTAGCTAATCAATGCTTATGTCCATACCACATAAAAACAGTACAGCTGTATGACAATATGCCTCCATTTTCCCTTGTATTTGTTAGCTATCATATGAACTTGCAACCGCAGGAATTGACTGAAAGACCAGTTGTGGCTTGCAGTTAATACCTGTGGCTTCATTCATTTGAAAAGTCCATTTACATATGTGAGGTGAAAAGCATTTGAACAGCAAAAAGCATACCTTTAATCATATAACTTCCTAATTTTTCAGGAGTGGCTTCACTAACCCTCAAAAAAAAAAAAAAAAAAAAAGAATGACTGTATTCAGATCTAGTGATCACATGGCAGGTCATGTATTTGGATATGCTCATTCATAACTACATAGATAGCAAGAAAAAAAAAAAAGATGCATGTTGTTATAACAGAGCAAGTATTGGGATGCTTCTCCAGCCCTCTCCAACATCTATATTAAAATGCAGAGGAGAAATGTCATAAGTACACTTCTTGAAATAGAATAACACATCAGTAACAGTGTTTAAAGAGACTCTGTTCCAGAAATGAAGTATTCATTTCATTTATACTGAGCCTGTTTTCCCTTCTTTTTTTTTTTTTTTCTAGGGGTTGTGGGGAGGGGTGAAAGAGGGAACGTTGCCAAGAGAGCAAAGATGGAGATGGTTGCAAAGAAACATTTAGTCAGTAAAACACCATGCTTTCTCATAATGTCATGCATCTCACTCACAATAATTCTTTCTTATTAACTGCTTGGAAACAATTTATTTTCCTCTCAGGCTAGGAAGGCAAGTGCAAGTGTAGCAGACTCTGGTTGGAGCTGATAAGGCATCCTATAGAAGCAACACTGCTGGCACGATGAGATTTGTTAAGAAGACAATATCCCATTGGCTCAGACAAACCATGTTGTATATCAAACCTATCAACAATAATATCTGCAAAATAATGCCTTTATGTATCTGCCAACTGCCACAGACAGCTCTCTGGCGTTCCTTTGGAAATGTGGTTTGATTTTTTTCTTTTTTTTTCTTGGACTGACATATACAACAGTTGAAGGCTCACCTAGTCTCACTTTTATTCAACAGTCTTTTAAAACCCAGTTTCCAAAAGCACTAAGCAGTAAATTGTGCACTAAATAGAAGATGAGCTGATAAGTCATTGCTATAAGTGAAAAATCATCCTTTTCATAATAAAGAAATTATACACAAAATTAACACATTTGCATTGCTAAATTGTTGCTGTATCATTGTTTATAATTTATCAACTGAGCTGTATTATCTTAAAAAAGCATAAATAAAGTAAAAAATCTCCATCTCATGATTAAAATTGCATTTTCTTCACCCTCCTCATTACTTTTTGACATACTATTTCTTTCTTTTCAAGAAGTGATGTGGTCTACCGTTTATAAAAATATTTCAGATGTCATACACTCAAACACCAAGGGACAAATCCTGCTTAGTTTTTTTACACTCAGTTGTCTCTAATAAAAATTTATGTTGTCAAGGTCAGCAGAGTTTGATTTATTTTAGGAAAACTAGTTTAAAAAAATGATCATAGGAAGTAAATTTACATCTCAAAGAGTTATAAAAGACAAAAAGAATAAATGTGAAAGTTATTTAAATCTTCAGGCTGGAGCTTACATTTGTGTATTTAATATTCACATTCTGGCAGGAAGAATGAAAATCTCATAAAATTTCAGGGCAAGTATTTCCCGTCAAATGTTTTGGTAAGTCTCAAGTTGAACAGTTCAATAATAGTTTGAGTGAAAATATCACAGACAATTTAGACAGAAATTCCATTTCTCTCTGAACTCATTTCATTACAAGTATTTCTGGGAAATCAGTACTTATTTAAGTGGACTGCTCAACTTAGATCATGTTCTGCACTCCCTGCAGAGGGAATTTGTTTAAAAATAATTTTCTTGCCTCATATTATCCCTTCTGCTTGTCTTACTGCACAGTTTTCATATCTATAAAATGAAAACACAAGTACTGCTGCATTAGAGATTGGGAGGCTGGACATAAGAATTCACAAATTGAACGTAGGAAGCATTTGTCTCACCATTCACTGAATTAATATAAGAACAATGCATACAGAAAAGGACAAGCAGACAGACACCTCCTATTCCAGTGAAAAATAACACAATATTTTATTCTTCTACAGACTAAGTTTTCCTGGGATGGGCTAAAAGTGTCCGTCCTGTTCATTAACTCCTGTATGTCACTTCTGCTGCAATCTTGACAATACTTATGCACTTACTACTGTACCACGGCTCCTCTGCAATACGCACAGCCTATCTGCCAAATTTAATGGAACAGAGTGAAGTTGTAATCACTTGAATGTGATCAGGAGGCTGGGATTAATGAAGAAGGAGGATTAAAACCACTACCCAGCTGAAACACTACATTGCTGCTGCAACACTGCATGTCACCATTGCCATATGAAAACATCTCTACCGCTGTTGCTCATGACCTCACATGAACGTCTGTCACACTGACACTGGCTTAATAGCACAAGGGCCAAAAGAGTGTAGATGCAATGTATTCCCGTGCCTGATTTGAAGAATGCACACTCGCACAAAGGCAAAGTTGAATTATCCCTATTTTCCTAAATGAGAAACCTACTTTTTTTTTTAATATTTATTACCAACTTGAAAACTGGTAATTATTTTCATAGTTACAGTTTGCTATCAGTATTATACTTCCAGGATTTTGGTATAGAACCATTCAAACCACCAGAAGTGGTGACATCAGGTATTTTCTCCTTACTTTTCCTCCAACTCCACATATGCAGGGCTGTTTTACACATGGGAGACTAACGATACATATTCCTTTGCATCAGTCTCATAGAGCATGAAGATAGCTGCTTCTACAAAGCTCTGCAGACACATCCATGGACTAAAACAAAATGAAAGTCTATTCTTGTATATAGAATCAGACAACAAACTGAGCATGGACTCAGACATGATCCATTTAATCATGATGGACAAGGCCTGAGGCTTTCAGCTGTAGCCCCATGGTGTAAAAAATAAAAACTATTGAGGAAACAATGGTCCATAAAGTTCAACAGTTCATTATGCTGCTGATTTAAATTCTGTTTTACCCTGTGTCAGAACGTCTATTTCAACACCCAACACCTAATGGAACATCAAGCAGCTCTACCTGCACCTCGTGACATCTAGTTGTTGGAAACAATTGACAGTGGACTTTTAGCTCCCCTCAGAACTCAGGCTGTGATCTGGCATCCTTTTTACATGGGCCACTCAAAGTGAAGAGGTATTTTATTTTGACTTAACACTTGAATGCAGTCTCATCCAAAATGAAGCTTATTAACTAATTAGCACTTTTAGATTAATACAAAAAACTTATGAAGATTATACTCACAGGTTTCAGTTCAGCAAAGCAGTTAAGCTCCTACCAGACTTTAAATTCATCTCTAGTAAAACATATTAAGAATATAATTTCCTTAGTGTCACAGAGCCCATACCAAGAAGCAAAAAAAAACCTTCTGTTAAGGGACGCTTCACACTTCTACAACATTATTGATAAGTGAGCAAACAGTTCATGAGCAGGTTGAAATTTATCAATATAAAGAGATAACAAGAAAGCTGACTAGTAAAATAAATTTTTAACAATCACAGCTCAATACAACTCATTGCATTGCAGCTTAATTTCTCAGCTGCATAAAATGGCACTGAGAGTTAGTCTAGAATATTTGTAGCTGAAATTGTGTCCTGAATTTCCATACAAATGTATATCCTTTAATTCAGCTTCTGAAGAACCTGTCTGTTGTAGTTCTGGACCTCTGTCTCACTCCGATTTATAGGAGAGAGAGGAGGTTCTTTTAATATCTGTATACCCAGCATGAGATTAAGAAACAACAGTTCAAATTTTGGTCCAACTAGTTTATTACAGATCTTAATTAGGGAAATGGGGAAGGGGTGGACGGACGCTATTATGAATTAGGGTAATAGGAAAGGGAAGGAGGGCGATAGAAAAGATAGGAAAGAAGAAGCAAGGAATCTTTATAGGAAGCAAGAGGGAGATAGTCACCACCATGGATCCAGCAGGGATGCCCATCTGCATCCTGTTTTTCACAGGACACGATGGTATCATTCTCCAGTTTTCCCATACCAAGCTGGAGGTATTTAGTTACAGGCCAGATCTTCCACCAGTAAACACTCCTGAGCACTCTCTTCCGGAGGTAAGCAACTCTGGAGGAAGGGGCTTTCAAATGCCCCCAGAGGGATGTCAACTGTCACATGGTAGCACCCATCACTTGCCTCCTCAACAAATCAATCAGAGTCTTATCACAAAAAATACCTCAGGAAGCAAGCTTTGAGCCAAAAAAAAACAAAGAAGGATTCTCACAACCTCAAACACTATGTTTTACAGGTTTGCAGTCTTAGAGATTCTTTCACACTGTCCACAAAGTACAGACTGTCCTGGTGTCTACATGTTCTCATAAACTTTCTCTCTCTTTGTCTATCATGTCTTTGGCCTTTATGCCAAAGGTAAAATTATAAGAAGGGGCAGGCATCAGCATCTTGGTGTCATCATCCAAGCAAGTGGCTCCTGCAGGAGAAATGCTTTAGCGTCATATTCATGAGTTCCATATAAACACATCTCCAGTTTATCATAAGACCTGAAAAAAAACAATAGATAACATTGTTAACAGGCATAATGCTATAGGGACAGATGGGCATGGGTTTAAGCCAGAGACAGAATATGATATCTAAAGTGTATTTCAATTGTTGCTTTTCCAGCCAGGAATGACACATCTGCAGCTTGTTCCCAATGCTTATGCCTATGGCTAAAGAGAAATACCATCATTAGATCAGCTCTGAGGTACATTTATTTAGAGATCTTATGTCTGTTGTCCCTGGCAAGAGGCATCGTTTCAGATATTTAGGATTCCTTCTCTGTCTAGAGAGGAGTCCCCTTTTCTTTATCTCTTTACCAACAATTTCAATTGAATTGGCTAATAAGATCTACACTTGTTTTCCAAGTCATTAATGAGGATGGCAGACACCAATGTTCCTAATATTTCCTGAGCTACACCACTAGTGACAGTCTTTCAAATGGACTTCATGCTGCTGATCAAAACCTGCTGGGCCCAGCCACCCTTCCATTTTTCATGACTAACATTTTCTTATTTCCAATTAAGGTTTTCAAAAGACAGTTTCTACTCTGCATAGAAAGATATTGGGCTTTTTTTTGTTGTTTGTTTTTCTGACTATATTCTATACATCCCTAGAAATCTGCCAATACTACTGAGTCCAAGTAATGCAAAGCAGTATTAAAGCATCTGGATGTATCATTCCAGAGAAAATTTAATTCATTCTTAGCTGGCATCTATGCTAACTCTAGTCTTTCTGTACAGAAGTATTCCATGGACAATTGTGCCAAAGTGGGTGGCAGTTGTGTGTAATTTAACTTTCTATCCACATTAGATTAATTCAGAGCAACCAAAAGTAATTTAACAACAGAGAACTTGGATTCAGCTGCCAAACATGAGCAAAAAATTGTGAAATGTGATTTGTTAAAAAAATTCCCATGAAAAAAAAAAGGGTAATAACATGCAAAATTGAAGGTCCGATGGCTTCCACTAATTAAGTCTCAAGCAAAGTGTTACTGTAGCTCCCATTAGCTTGTCATCTTTCTCTTTCAAAGTTAAACTGAAGTAAATAATTTGTGTGAATTTTAACAAAACTATATATATTTCTTTTCTAGGTAAAATGCAGTTTAATAATAATATGCTCTCAGGTTTTTTGCTGCCACTCATATCACTAATTTTAAAGTGACCCATCAAAATATAATATTTGATGTTGCTACTTTATCCTTTGGCCAGGAGTAGTTATACATATATACATATATATATGTGTGTTTGTGTGTGTGTGGTTTTTTTTTTTTTCCCTGTAGATGAATTCATGTATGCTCTCTGAATCTGTGCTGTTTGTTTTCGACTCTGCAACTCTGGATCACTAGTTTGATACTCTGCTCTGCTTTAAATGGAATCCATATCAAAGTGGTAATCTTCCTTCTGCTTCATGAGACAGTAGAATTGCTAAAGGATAACAATGCCCTCTGGGAAGAAATTGAAAACATATTTCCAAACTTTTGTGAGTCAGACCAAAAATGTAACATTTTCTGGTTTTGGAGGCAGAATATCATTGAGAAAAACTAAGGGGACTGCCAGATACCAAATGCAAAGTGCAGTTTATCAGGATCAGAAAAAGGCTTATTTTTACCTGTTACAATTCCAAAATAAAAAGCTGCATAGGAATAAAAACAGATAAACTTTACCAGATACTTGTATCTGGTAAATGAGCATATTTCTTTCTTGTAAATGTATACTCTTTAAATGTATAACACATCTGTATATGGGGAACTGTTAACATATCTATTTGTCAAACTGTATGCATCAAAGTAGTCAAAATATACCTCCACATAACTTTACAATGTAATGGTACATCTTATTTATTGATTATACCTAGTTACTTCTGTGCACTTTTTATGCTATACTTCATAGTGAATGATCGCCTTTTAATATTAACTGGAAAACTGTAGAGAAGACAAAGCTGCAAGAGGAGACATAGATTCAAATAATCTTTTGTCCATTTCTAAGCTTTCAAACCTGTATTTCTTTTATTTCTCAGATGAAATGAAATGCATCAAACCCAGTTCAGTTTCTGCCCTTTAAGATATTGAAGGTGAAAAACAGGGATAATGTGGTAAGCAAAAATGTGAGAAGAGAATCTTTGTTCTGTATCAGCCATTGTCAGAGAGAAAAGCATCTGTTCAAAAAAAAAGGTTAGAGACTATATTTTCTTTTTAAATATCGGGGATAATAAATTCTACAAAAGTATATTTGTGATATGTTGATTTACACTGAAAATACAGTATAGCAGATGTGCTGAATAAGAGTAATGGTGATTATAGTAATTGAACAACGGAAGAAATATTACACAAGAATACACATATGAGTGTCAGTTAATTAGATAGTATCAAAAATATATCCAAATAGTACCTGGGGACAGAAGATCATAGATATTACTAAGCAAATGCCAGTATTTAAACCAATGGCTAGATTTTTCCTAATATTAGCTTTTAAGCCTGTTTCCTAATATTAGCTTTTAAGCTTGTTTTTAGCCACTACATTCATACTTATTTGTTGTTTCAGTAAAGTTTTCTTACCATATAAATGAGGGAACTTCTCACATGTTTCAAGGCATTTGTTGCAGATTCTCCAACACCTAGTGTAAGAGGCATACAAAGAGAATATGTGTTTACCACTCCCGAGGCCTGTTGAAATTCGCTTCTATCTTAGGACTGCCTCTGTAGGCAAGACCAATCTCACCGTCTGACCATATCTTCTGGAATATATCATGATTACCTCTCATTGATAATCATTACTCTTAACTAGTATCTTGCCAATGGACACAGTATCAAAAACCATCATAACAGCCTTCCTAAATGATCTAACGTGTCTTCCTTATTTCATCTGATCTAGGTTCTGCTGTTTGGACTGTGTTCATGTATAAGACTTCTTGTCTCTTTGTATTAGAACTTTGTCAAATGAAACAAATGCCTTGCTTCAACTTGGCCTGTATATTTTTTAACCCAAGGATACACAAACAATGCAATGTAATCTCTTCATTAAGATTTCTAAATCATTTTATGTATCTCACAAGTCATTGCATGGGACCTTATTTCCTGTTTCTGAAAATGATGTAAAAATAAGTGCGTATTCTTGTTTCATTTCTGACTTTTCTCAAATAGTAGCTAATTTGAACATCTTCTGCTGGAATTCATATTGAATTTCCTATGATTTAACTTTTTTTTCATTTCTAGGATGAATCAGTCAAAGTAAGAACATCTCAGAAATAGGCTGTTAACAGGCATAAGTAGCAAGAAATTTCCTTCATGCTACTTCCATTTTATCTTCCCTTTCCAAAACTGTGGGTATGACCACCTCTTTTTTAAAAAAGTCCTCTGACTTCCTTTCAAACCTCCAAACAAATTAAACTGATGTCTAGAGTTCTCCCTGAGTGCTCTAGATAAACCCACTTCAGTGGAATCAGTGTGCTGATGCCAGAAACTGTTGTTTGAACGATCCCATCTGCCTAGAACTTGTCAAGATTTGATTCTTCAACAATGCACTTACAAAATGGTTACTCATCTTTACTTATCTATTTATTAAAGCATTAATCAAGATATCTCACCATCTATCTGTAATTCCATTCTGTGTAAGTATATATTCTGTTCATGTGGTATTTCTCTCCTCTATCTAGCTTTGTTGTTGAAAACATTCCTGCCTCCATAGGTTGACACCCTTGTTGAGTGACCTCACCTTATTAGTATTTCTATCCTGTTCCATCTGCTCTACCAAGTTATGCAAGTATTGTCATTTGCATTGCTTTATCAGTCTCCTGGCATTTGTTTTATCTTGATCATATTCCTCAGCAGGAGCCCAACTCCTGTTCTGAATACATGCTGTTCTTACACTGCTGGCAGGCAGTGTAAATAATTAACCTTTTTACCATTCACTTTTGCCTACAAAAACTGCTTCAGAAGGCATTTACTCTATGTTCCTTTACACTTGCCCAAATCACAGCCCAAGTCTTTGACCCTACAGCGCAGTGGTATCATCCACCATGGAATAAACCAGTTTCAACCATGAGCCTGATCACAGATTAGAAATTACAAGGTTTTAATCACAAGATAGAGGATACAGGCAACACCAAATGTGAATTTTGGTCCTACTTTCATATTTTAAACATTGTAAACCAGCTGGGTTATTTTTTTGGCAAACTATACCTTTTACAACTATTCTTCTGTTTAACTAGAGTGCACTCCAGAGCACTAATCACAGGCAATAAGCCTCTCCTATGCTCAAACAGAGAGCTATTAAGAAAAACACTTTTCTGTTCTTCTCCTGCACTTACAGGTAATTATATTCTGAAACCAAGGATGCAACATGGCCTTAATATCCCAGATGATCTTCACCTGGCATAATAAGCAGTACAGCTCTGCTGACATTACTTTATATCAGTTGAGGATCTGCTCCATTTATTCTTTATTAAAACATGACCACAATCAGTACCATTAATATCTTGCCAATAGACACTAATACTTTTTTTTATGTCTTATTATTTTTTGTGTTTTTTTCTGCTGTCTTTCATGTTGATTGAAAGAGGATGCTTGCATTACCGATTTCAATGAGGCTTAGAGGAATGAGAATGCAAAAAAAAAAAAAAAAAAAAAAAGTCTTGTTTGTGAAGGCACTTTTGAATTTATTGCATATTTGTTGTTTCATCTAGACTATATTTGGAAGGGTGAATTGTTGCATAATTTCTGGCAATCTATAAATTGTTTTGTGCCAAGCACAATTTTACCAGTGCCACATGCTCTCCTCCACTGGTCTCATTTAACAGGCAAAATAGGCAAGCAGTTAAAAAAATATAAGTGGAATAGTGGTTCTGGAAAAAAATAAAAATAAAAAAATAAAAAATCCAAACAACACAAACAGTGTATTATTCAATAAACAAGCTAACAGATTCACTTTGTCCAAGTGAAAGCATTGTACAGCAATAGAAAGATGCTGCTGAATCAAAAGTAATTGTTTTACAGGGACAGAGTTGTTTTCTTTGTTCTGCATTCCTCTCTTGATAATTTTCTCTTTTTCATCTTTCAGTACAGGTTGGCTAAGCCCCATCATGGCTTTATTTTTTTTCTTTCCTTTATTATTTTATTTTCCTTTTCTTCCAGCTACCACTGGGTTTATCTTGATTAAATGATAAGTTTTCATCTGTAAGCACATTTTTAAACACCTACTTTTGTTCAGTAAAGGGGCATTTCTTGTTTCAAACTAATATAGTCGTTGTTGCACTACATGGCAATGGTATGAAGTGGAAGGAAACCGAACATGACAAGTCCTAAGGGTGAGTTCAGAAAAAAAAAAAAAAAAAAACATGCTCAAAAAGCCAGTTGCCTCAGAAAAGGTGAAATAGCTGAATGTACTGAGTCAGTCTAAAATGAGATCTCTGAGAAGACATCTTTCCCTTCCTGTATTTTACTGCACCTATGCTCAGAAAACACGGGATGGATTTTTAATGCAGTGGTAAGTATGGCTCCCCCTAACAGGGCCCACTTCATTCTCCAGGCTGAGACTTTCCTAGACTTGGGAAGACACAGGAATAGTTTTCTTTCCAATCAGTGAAGTTTTAAGCGTGTGCAAATCTAAAATTATAGATATTGTACATCACCCTATGGTATGGCTGAATTTTATTTCCAGCAGCACCCTGGCAGTGGGACATTGTATAAGCATTGTCAAAACAGGTTATCATAGAGATGCAGTGATACTCAGGAGAAAAAAAATTATGGTTGCATGTTATCACTTGAGTTCTACTGAAAAAGTAACCAGCATGGACACAAGCCAAAGCAAAAAAATAAACAATGTATGAAATATCTAACCTTTTGATAGCCAAACTTGAAATGAGAAAAACAGTCAAAAGCAGAATTTAAGCTTCCCCTTCATCCTGAATCTATACTTTTATACTAGTCTGGGTGTCTTTCACTAGAAACTTACAGAATACAAGAGCAAAAGCAATAAGCTAATGATGGGGCATGCAGCTAAGACCAGCATTTTCTCAGGGAAAGAAACATGCAGCATTTAGCAAAAGTAGGTAATCAAACCTGATGTGTGTACTTCATTGCTTCCTTTATCAGTGTATAACCAAGTTATACAATTAAGACAGTATTTACTGATTGAAGGGTATTTTAATGAGTTATTGGGATTGCTGGGGGGGTTACTTAAGTTGTGAGTGATAAGATCTTTAATTCATTTTCAATGTCATTATAAATGATGTGAGAGCGAGTTGCTGATTTATCTCAGATATTTATGGTGTAAAACTGTGGAAATTTTTTTCTGATATAATATACACAAATAAATATATATATAATACAGTAATTGATGTCCACCTATTACATTTTCCAAGTACTCCACCAGGAACACTGTCCTTTTCTCTTCTGATTTAATGGAAATGTGTTTCTTTCAGCAACAGACAGTGAAGTGAAGACACCAAGATCTTTTTTAAATGTGGGAAAATATGAGCCCCTTTACCTTTACACTTTATGAGTTGCTTGCTCTTTAGTGTTTGGCAAGACAAATAGAATTACATACTGTGAGTGACTCAGAACAGAACTTTACTATCAATCATCTGCCTGACTCTGCACAAATTCTGTAGGGCATTCAGGACATTTTGCTGCCTATGAATATTTCAGACAAGATGAATCTCTGAAAGCTTCCTGATGGATTAATACTGGAAAGTAGGACTTTTTCTTGTTTTATAGCTGTTTGTGAAAATAGTATTGCCACTATAGCTCTGTAGTAGAAGCATGTCTCTTTAAAGGAAGGAATTGACACAGGAATACTTCTGATTCCTTTTATCACAAATAATTTGAAACTAATGATATTTGATATATTAATAATGTATGAACAACAGCAGCAGAAAATGGGGTGTAGTATTATCTTCTAAACCTTTAACATGGTGCTAATGAAAGCAAACTACAATAGATGCTTTAATAAAGCCACATCAATAGCCAGAATCATCCGAAGATCTGAGCCTGGGCTATTTGGAAATCTCCAAAGATTTCTCAGCTATTTCTTTTGGAACAGAGTCTCTCACAGTATGGGTAGATAAAACTGTGTGGCTGTTACCTGTCCTTTCACAATGACTAGCCACTGTTCTCAAGATCTTGTTGCCTCACTGCCAGAAACTGGAAATGACTCTTGAAACTGCAACACACGTGTTAGTCACTGCTAACATGCACGTGATAGAGAATTGCTCATAAAAATATTTAGTTGCCCAAGGACCTCCAGTCATCACTACAGCTAGGGGTTCCAAAATCCTCAGGATATCATTACCAATAGTATCTTAGAATAGAAAATTCACTTATTTTATTTTTATATTGTCATTTTGTCATTCAGTAACTAAAATGACAGCTTCATTTTAAATAAATATTACTACAGTTCCTACACGTATGCTCCAGAAATTGTTTCAAAACTGATAGAATAGATTTGCTCTGATAGATAATGCTTTTATCACAATGGAGAAATCAAAGGTTTCCTGCTTGTCCCATCATTTTTTTTTCAAAATATAATTTTATTTGCATCTGATTTCTTTAATTAATTTTCTGTCTAAGTACATAAAAGGCTTTCATTAGTAAAGTATCTTTTTCTCTAATCAATCTACTACAAACTACAGCTATTATAAGTCAGGCATATGGGATCATGATGTAATCAACAGAGCATTAGCCATAATGCCCACCCTTCAACCAACCTTGGAAGCCACACTTTTACTACCAAAATTTCCTCTTGTTTTTTGTTCATCTCCAGTCTTAAATTGTGCTTCCACCTCCTGTTAAACAGCTGCCACACACCGGTCCAAGGACAGCTGCATTTCAATTCATGTGAAAGAATTCCTTTATCTCCCATGACTACCTCTCCAGGTTGTTATAAGTATTAATTAAATTTTGCAGAAGGCTTAGAGACATTTGGATGCCTGCAAAGTATTATTAATTACGACCTCATGCTAAAAGTAGATACCTTCAGACTTACACAAGTGCAAAACAAAGTCATATGCACCTAACCATTCTTGAACTTTGCAGCAGTTTTCATAAAAGATGTGAAATTTGTAGGTCAGACAGAATGTGAACCTTTGCAGAACAGAGAAGAATATACCAACTTTTCTCATTTCAGAGTTTGTCAAATGACAGAATATTTTTCTTTATTAGCACAAATATTAAACATGATCTGACTAGTATCACTGCAGTACATCTGTTGTAGTAATGGATATGAATTTGCCAAGCTATTCTCTCATTTTGTTGTAGTAAGAATAAAAAGCCCAGCCCATTAACAAGAACAGGGTAAATGATCTCACTTCATCATTTTCAAAGGGACTGATGGAATATGAAATGAGTTTCATGGCAGTAAAGCAACATGGTAATACAGAAATTGTTTGAAATTAGATAAATGGATAGACAGACAGCTGCAAACAAGTCTTTTGCGTCTGTGTAGAGGCATATTTATATATGCCTTTTGTATGCATCTATATACATATATTTATGTACAGTTTTTAATACAAAAGCAGGAGAATATTATTTAAGTTTTATTTTTTATACATGTGACATTGTATATGTCCTTACCAGCCACATAGTCATCCTGTGAGAAATCAGGCTGGTATAAGCCTGAAAAATGACTATTTTTTCTGTCTGCTGAGAATCTGTCACTGCACAAGTGTGTGCATGTATGCGAATGTAAGTATGTTTGTGGATAGATAGATAGATAGATAGATAGATGTATCAATATATATCATAAGGAAACTTGAAGTGAGAGCAGCCTAAGGCTTTCTTTTTTCCTTTATAAAATATTCTATGATGTCCTTTTTTGTGCCTTCTAGCTTCTTTGATACAACAGACAAAAGTCAAGATAACAAGAAAATCCATGACAAAAAGATGTGGCTTTGAAATTTCATTCAAGTTTGATTTATTTTATTTATTCATTTATTAAGTAGTTTAAATCATGGTTTGTCCTTCAGTGTCTGTATTCCACAAGCACATTTTGGCTGTCTGCCCCAAAAATGTTCAAGAATTGGTTGCCTTCTAGCCCAACAATATAATAAACTATACCATAGATGTCACAAACTACTGGACAATGTTTCTGTATACAAACCCAAGTTTGCTATTTTTCCAAAAAAACATATTTTTATTTAAAGTGTTAAAAGGGTCCTATTAGGATTCTGGCTATCCTGACATGCTTCTTCCTAAATACAGCAAAATACCAACTTTCCCTGGGCACATGGTTAAAATGTTGTAACCTAGCACAAAGCAGTTGAAAGTTTAAAGCTCACAAACAAATGAAGGTAGTTCTATTCTAAATCTTTCCTTTAAGAAAACTAAGAAATAGAACTTTAAGATCTGTAAACAAAATGTAGTTTGTATTCAAAACCAGAGTTTAATGTCTAAGAAGTTGTAAATATGCATGTTCACTTTTTTATGTAAAAATCTTATTCTGGCTCAACTTATTCCCATTACTGGTGCTGTGTGCAGATGAAAGCCAAGTATTGTATAAAAATAGCATGAGACAAGCACAAATCTACTGCATCCTAATTTCTGCAAACATGACTTTGCCATTTAAATAATGTTTTTTATTTCCCTCCATAATCTTATATTTCCCACAACATAAATGCCCATTAAGTCACAACTTCTTCCAGGTCCCAGTACTTGGGAAGCGGTTGGCCCTCATTGCGACTGCTGCAAGGCAGGGATGCCTGCCCCTGCTAAAAACTACATGGGTTATGAAGGTCATAAATAAAGAATTATTTGCTTATGAAACAAGAATACTTTACATTTTAAGCAATAAAATTATTTTACAGGCAAATCTGTTATCTTTGTTCACCCTCGATTCCCATGGAATTCAATAAATATATGGAGATGCTCAAGCAATACTGTAAAAATAAATGTGTGATTTGGATGAAAATGATTATACAAACATAAAAATACAAAGGTGAGAAATTTACCAAACAGCTTCAGAAAAACAGATGACAATATTAGTATTTTAAACATGTAAGCACCAATTTTCAAGGTGCGGACTGCCATCTACTAGGTGTAAATTAGAAATGGTCCCTTACTTCCTAAGAATCCTAGCTGTTTATTTCATGCCAAATAATTATTTTAAAATATTTTACAAATAAAATTTATCAATACATGTTCTAAGTTTAAATGTAGAAGGTGTGAAATTAGTTTTGTACTCACACGCACTTTCAATTGTAAGGGATTTAGAATACCCAGGAGCTCAGTAGGGAAAAGATTGTTTCAGTTCCATTAGATTAAAGTAAGTTAAAGAAATCCATACAGAACCCGAAGAAGATCAGAATAGATTTTTTTTGTTGTTGTTACAGAATCTACTGTGTTAAATTAAACAGTGATTTTTTTAATGCTTTTTGGGGCATTCAATGGATTTCAAATAAATCCTTGTTTTATATACAGAACATGGTAATGTGCCTCATTTCTCATACCTTCTGAGGTTCCTTGACATTGCAGTTATCACAAATTCTCTATAATAACAAGATCATTTTGTTTTCAAAACCATAATGTTGCAGAACATTTACATCATTAATGTAATTAAGTACTTGTGCACATATTAATGTATTCTACCTAATCTTAGGGTTGCAAATTCTCAATTCTGTGCAAAAGACAATTAGAATATTTCCTTTTGGTAAATGCTTCAGGGCGTAGTGACAAAAATTGACTGAACAGAATTAGTATATTAGTATAGAGACAAAGAAATCCACGCTGCAGTAAAGTATCCTGCCACAAACACACAGAAAAAAATTTTCCATGTAAATTCTACAAGACTAATGCTAAGTATGTGCTAAGATGGAACTCTGTTTTAAACATTCTTATATTAGGTCCTCCGTGTTAAAGCAAACTGCTTTTAGGTATCTGTTTTACACAGATACGTTCTGAAGTGGAATATCTGGTCATTATTATATCAGAAACTCATGATTCCTTTTCATGAATTACTGCCAAAGAAAACAATTGGCCCAAGACAGAGAAAATGCAGAATAATTACCACTGTTAAAGTGCTCGGTCTCCTGTAGGATTGCAACCTCCATTTGACTGTGTAATATACTGCTAATGAGGCTCCAGTAGAAAGCCTCTCAGTCTATAATTTATGTATTCACATTTATTAAAGCACACAAAAAAAATGGCTTATTTGGTTTTGTAAGTAAGCTCTCTTCAGATTTTTACCTACATAATTCCTATTTCTGCTCATTTATCTCTTCACATTAACCTACTCGTAGTAGTCAAAATAGTCAGTTATGGTATTTACCACAGAGTCAATAAGAAGAAAATCGTTATTAGACTGTATCTTCTCTGTCTTTGTGATGCAGGAGTATCTAAGCTGAGGACAGAAGTCATATAAATAAAGCACAATAAAGCAGCAAAATAGCAGAGAGGAAGTATCTCAATACTTCCTGTACGGTGTTGCTGTAATCCAGGCAAGGAGTAAAGAAATAGGACTTCAAGGACAATAAGCACAACTTTAAGCCATTTCCTATTAAGTGGCTTAATCAGAAATATGCCCAGCTAGACTCCTTCCCCAGTGCTTAGCACAGCTGTTCTGAAGACCAAACAAATGGGTTTATGTCTGCTTTTATTTCCTCAGAATGCTCGTAGCATTTGAGTAGCCAGAAGGTAAAACAGAAATCCTCTCTCTTCATGCACCTAAGGCTGTTTATTCATGTATTTGATGTGGTTTCACCCTGATGGGCAGTGAAACTTCACCAGACTGATATCTCGTTCTCCTTCTTCCTTTGGAGAAGGGCAGAAAATAATGTGAAAAAGGACTCAGGGGCTGAAATAAGGACAGGGGGATCACTCATCAATTAGTCAGAGGCAAAAGAGATACAATGTAGGGAGATTAATGTAATTTATTGCCTATTGCTAGCAGACTAGAGTAGGTATAAACTGAAAGCTACTACCACCTTCTTCCCATTCACACTTTTCTACCACCTCCTCCTGAGTGGTCTGGGTAAATGGAGAAATGGTGACTAAGATCAGTCCCTAATGCTTCCTCTCTGTTGTTCCTTCATGACAACTCTGCCTCTGCTCCAGTGTGGGGTCCCTCTCACAGGACACTGTCCTTCCAAAACTGATCCTATGTTGGCTTGAAGTCTGCAGCTCTCCATTCAAATGAACTAGGTTTATTAATGAATGAATACTTACCACTAGAATAGATTTTCTTCCTTCTCCTGTTCCTAATTCAGGAGAAAACGCACTCTCACATAACCTGAGTGATCGAAGAACAAATATGAACGGAGGGCATGACTCAAATAAAGCTATATTCAGTTTATGACTAATTATTTTTACTACCAGAGACTGCACAAGCAATAGGTCACAATGTCATTGCCCACAGAAGGACACACTTGTGTTGGAAAAGGGGACTACTTGATCACTTAATAAATGACTATCAGCAGAAGTGGTGCTAAATTCTATTGGAATACTTTTACTTAGAAATACTTGGCTTTATAACCTTAGCAATGTTGTCTTAACATCCTTTCTTTTTTTTTCCTTTAGAGTTTTGTAATGAAATGCTTACTGACTATTTATTTTGTCATATTCACTCAGAGTATACTGATATATAGTTCAAGCTACACTAAAGCTATGTTCACTACACCATAAAAGTGGAAGACAAATACTACACATTGATACAAGGAAAAATATTTTGTAAAACTGCAACTTTTATGAAGTAGATATTAAATAAAAAGATTGGGTCCAATTCCCCATATAGTGAAGTTAATAAAGAGTATATCTATGTTCATGTACTGAAGTTCCATGTTTCTTTGATTTCTTTGATGCATGTAGTTAACAAACGGTATCATATTAAAATAAGCTTGAAACCCTTCAGTTCTAAATCTTGATTCCAGGACGCCAAAATTTCTTTAATCTCACTGCTTCATATTTTATTTTTTTCTATCAGACTGATCATTTTTACTGCTTTTCACTACCTGCTTCATTTGTTATTTGTATTTTCACAAAAGTCACATCAGAAAAAAGAAATAATGGAAAATTTACCTTTCCAAAATGAGACTCCAGTACCCAAATTCATAGCTGCTCTCATCCCTGCTGCTATTTCTCCTTTATTCCCTTCCCTCTCACCAAAAGCTTTTGCTACTCAGGCAATGTGAGTTCATTCTCCTGTTTTCTACCACATTCTTGGGAGAAGCTTTCATCCTCCTATATAAACTATCTAACTACAAGAGACAGAACAAACTGGCCGGTTCATACTGGATTTTGGGTAAGAAAAATGGCACATATGTATGTAAAGCACACATATGTAAAGCTGAGCATCACAGAGCTTGCAGAAAAGCATCACAGAAGTTACTGTTCACAAAGCATGGCTGCTGAGTGCTGACTTCAGCACTAACCTGGATTCTGTTTGAACTATGCATTAAATAACAACAATAGGTGGAAAAACATGATGAATTTCATTTAGTGTAGTTGCCTTGTATATTCTTTGAGAGCAGAAGTGTTTTTAAGATACTCACATTACTAGGTTTACACCTTGTCTCTTCTGCATGTTTTCCATTTTTCACTACAGTCTGCAGCCTCCATATCATCTCTTTTTGGTCTTTTCTTTTAAAAAAAAGAAGCAGCAGCAATACAAGTTGCAAAAACCTTGGTTATTCAGGCATGCATGCAAAAGTTGATTTACTTTTAACAGAACTGCAGTACTTCAGGTTTAAATCACACTAACATAAAAGTATGTTTCCTAGCCCATTAAAGCTTAAATTGTGCAGATTAATATACTTCTACTGCTACTGCTCTGTTTTGGAAAGTAATGAAATTGAAAATTGAGTTCAGTTTGAAACAAACATATTTTTATTTTTACCATTGATAAAACTGGTCTTGTTACTAACAATATGTATTGCCAGTGTAATTTGAGGCAATTGAAACAAATGAGGGAATAGTTATGAGAGATAAAATATAAGACCTTTTCATTTCCTCTGTGAAATGTCAAAGTTTATAATTCTGGTGTCTAGAATAGAATAGAATTGAGATAACCACAACCCACACACCAGTTTCATTTGTGGATTATAGACATTTCTTGATCTGTGCCAATAGATTACAGCAGTGTATTTTTAAAGAGAGCATCATTTATATAAAAAGACAAGAGTTGAAATGAAAATGTGTAGTGGAAAACAGTTCTCATAAAGTGAAAGAGCCTGAGATAGCCGAAAGGTGACATAACATCTATCAGTAAAATGAAACAGCTGTCTCAGGAAAGGCAGATAAAAAGCAAATGACTCCAAAGCAGAGAAAGTCAGGTCTAACCCTGGGTTCCTCTGTCCTGAAGAATTTTTGCAATGAAGAAAGGCTCTTTAACAATGAACATAAGATTTAAAAATCTTCCCTATATCTAGCAGGTATTGGAGTAGATATGGCTTTTATAGATTCAGTAATTTTTGTCTTTATTTGTGTTCTTGGTATCCATAAGACATTTTTAGTGATGAGTTAGTAGTACTACAAAGTGATATTTCTAATGTTTCTGAAATCTTTTTTTTTTTTTTCCATAAAAAGGATTTGTCAATTACAAAGCAATGATTAAAAAAAAAAAAAAAAAAAAAAAAAAGTATCTGTCTTACACATACAAATTCATTATAAAAAGTTGAAAAGTTGAAAGCTGAAGTTGAAGTACTTTTGAGTTGAAAATATTGACATTCCAATTAAATGAGAAGTAGTGCTTTTTTCCTTAAAGTTTCCTTGAAGTTAAGCAAGTGAACAAGAAGTAACATAGCCTGGTTCTGAAAGGAAATATAATTTTTAATGCTCTGCAGCAGATCAAGGAAAATAATCCTATTTCAAACACTATGTCATTAGAGTTGATCGGGATGATTAGTTTCGACTGGGCAAAAAATAGCTTGACACCAAAGTAGATTACATATTCAGATGGAATAACGGAGAGAGCTTTAAAGTTGTTGTTAGGTGCTGGGTATTATTTTTATGCAAAATTAAAATCATGCACTCATAATTTAGCTGTATCTTACATTTCTCGTTATCAGAAGTCTTACTTCCCTCTTTTCACATGTGAACTTAAATTTCTTGCATAATTTTGAACACCTAGTGGCATACATGTTCATTATAGCCTGTATAAATAAAAAATGGGGTTCTTGAACTCTGCATAAAGTGAAGAAATATTTTTTTATTCTGTTCTTTTCTTGTGTTTGTCTTGGTGGTGTCTTTTTCCAGTTAGATAGATCCAAAAAACTTTCCATAAATACAAATATAATTTGCAAAATTTAAGAAGTGTGATATATTCACATGTAGAGCCAGATCTTACAGACTGCCATACTATATATGTACCCACACTATCTGTCACATGACCAATGAAGTCCTTAGTTCAGCACCCTGAGAGCCTAGATTTAATTCAGGCCAGGGAACAGTACCAAGCAGTAGTGTGGATGTAGCCAAACTGTTCTGAAATTTTAGATTAGCTACAAGGATGTGACTCAAACCACACAGATGCCTTGACGTCAGTGTGCTGTCTATAGTCTACTTTATTTATGGGTATGTTTTGCTATGTATAATGAAAGCATCCCTGAAAAATTCAAGTTAGGAACACACTGCCCCCAAAAGCAAACTCTCCACAGCCCTCACACCAAACAACAACCCCTTTTCTCCAGTCTCCATCCTTGGTTGTCTTGAAGGTGATGATGATGATTACAATGTAACTGTTCAAAAAGAGTTACCAAGAAGGCACGCTGTAAAAGCTTTACATTAGGCAACTGTTTCACAAACCAAGCAGCAGCTTTGCTCCACAGCCAGCTTCCAAAAAAAAGCCAATTGACAATCCTCCAGCCTTTCAGTGCTCTGTGAGGCATACTGTCCCTATGTGTTTAAACTGAATATTTAGGAAGTCCTGGCATGCACCATCAGTACATTAATCCTTAGAGGGAAAACTGCACCCCTGCTTGTCACTCAGCTGCTTCATCAGCATATCTGGGGCAGTCAGAAGAACTGGACATTAAATGAGCTTTGATGAACTCTGAAGCAACAGATAAAGGAGGAACATAGAGCAGGTAGGTCAGCTGTAGCAAAGCAGTAGTAGAACAGGTGGTGCTGACTGACACAGTAGGCAACCTAGGATAAATACACTCAAAACGTAACTATGGTTAGTTTTTTATGTGCGTATCATGGCAAATGAGAGAGTTGAGGAAGATTCTGAAGATCAGTTTTAAGAGCACTGACAGAAATCACTCCTCACGTTTGGAGGGAAATCTTGCCCTGGTTCAATGAATCTAGACTTCTGTGTCTTCCCTGAAAGATGATCACAACAGACATCAACAAATTTATTAGTAAGTACACTCCACTAAAATATTAAACATGAATTTTATATGTAGACACAGGGTCACTTCTTTCAGATTACTTCATGCCTATATAAAATGATGCATCAAAATGATACAAGGTTACTAGGGACCCAAAACTGAGTTACTGAGTATAACTGGGGATCCAGATATATACTTCTTTTTCAGTTTAAAAAAAAAAAAAAAAAAAAAAATCAGTGAGGCTTTTGCCATAAAAATACTAGAACTGAACCCAAAAATACTAGAACTGAACCCAATTTTAATGATAACAACTTTATTACAGGCAGTAGGTATCCTGTCATTCATGCTCCTTGAAACATAGAAAATAGCCTTCAAATTGTTACTGAATTTCAAGATTCTTCCATCAGATAAAAGACTGTTTATTTACCATCATGTTGTTTGCTAATGTCTTTCATATCCTGAAGGACAATTCATTGTTTTAATGCATGATATAGTGTAATTCATCATGTAGGAAGAGCAATACTAATCACCCTGTTTGCATCAGCCATCACTCTTCAGCTCCTCTTGTATCTGAATCAATCTGAGCTCGTTTATATTAATCACAAATTGTTTATATAGAGAAAAGCCAGTTGCCCAGGTAGCATACTGCAAAGAAATACAGAGTTGAGAATTAGAAAAGATAAAAAGAGGGAATGAAAAGCATGTCTTCTTTTCTTAGGTTTATAAAGCAAATAAACAGATTAAACAAAAAGCACATAATCAAATGTTACAGAGGAAAAATATTCAGAAAACTCTAATGTGAAAACACAGATAAGCTCATTTACAAGAAATTGAAACACTATCAAACTATCAGAACAGACTTAAAAACTCCCTTCTGATTTTCATTCTTGCAGTACAAGCACTATGAATTGTTATAAATACTTTTTCACTGGTCTCTAACATATAGCTCTGTACAGAGTTAGATGCATTTGCAATGAGATTTATGAACTTTCTCTCCCACGAAGGCAAGCTAGACATTTATTTATTATCATTTCCATCATTAATGGCTTCTTTCCTTAAACCTCAGCTGCTGGGATGAATGGGATATTCTATTGTTTATATATATATATATATATATATATATATATATATATATATATATATATATATAACTTTGTCTATTTAGTTTACAATTAAACCTAAATTCTTCTAGTGTTTACTTATTACAAAAAACATATGCTTAATTTTAAAGAAAAAATAATAATGTTGCACTCAAAACAGTAACACTGAAATTGTGTGCTATATCAGAAATGAACTGTATACTTAAACAGTTTTCTGACTCATGGCTGCTATAGTTTTTTGTGGACATAAATGACAGAATATGCCACTGTGTTTTAAAGGTGACACACAACATAATCCTACATAATATAAAACCAGAGTGAAATAAGTTCTATATCACTTAGAATTCACTGCATAAATAACTCTTTTTTGTTGTTCTGGTGCTTAAATTTTTATATTTATTCAGCTGTCAAATTAGATGCAAGCCAAGATCCACATTTCTGCTAATGCTAAGAAATTTTATTTATTAGTCTTAAGCCTTATAATGAAAGAGCTGATAGCAGTTTCATACAACAGTAGGAGTAATCTAAAAGTAGAGTTCAGTTACAATCATACCTTTTCCTGAAAAATCCCATTTCAAAGAGTCAGTTCCCTTATATATTCAGAATTTCCATCTAAGGCTAGTGTCTGTTAGACATTTTGAAACCAAGAGGAGACTACAAGAAATCTCAATTTAAACACAATATTTATGCACAAGCTATTGTAATGCATAACAGAATATTAGCGTAAAAATAATTGCATGGAACACAAGCGAGAAAATGCAGTATTTTGGCTGACATTTGGGTAATTAACTCTGGTAATAGGACATTAAGCAGCTTGAAGATATTTTAATTTTATTCACTTTTTGTTCACCAAATGCTTATAAGATTTGGTTCTTTCAAAGAATATATTTAATAGAATCATAGAATTGTTTGGGTTGGAAGAGATCCTTAAAGGCCATCTAATCCAACTCTCCTGCAATGAACAGGGGCATTACAGCTGGATCAGGCTGCTCAGAGCCTGGTCCAGCCTGATCTTGGATGTCTCCAGGAATGGGTCATCCACCACCTCTCTAGGCAATCTGTTTCTGTACCTCACTACCCTTATCGTAAAAAACTTTCTCTTTATATCCAAACTAAATCTCCTCTCTTTTAGTCTGAAACCATTTCCCCTTGTTCTGTCACAACAGATCCTGCTAAAAGTCAGTTATCTTCTTTTTTTGTAGCCTCCCAGCCTATTAATGTGCAAATATTTGATGCAGCTAAGATAAGAATTCAAACTGGGGAAACTATCAGAAACTGTTTACATTGAAAAATTCCTAGTGCTACAAGTCTCATAATTTTATGTTAAATATTCTATACATTTTTATGTTCTTTTGTTTTTAGTAATCTTCAACACAGGAAAAAAAAGATTACTCAAGTTTGTACAAAGCTGAAAAATACTAGCAGCTGCCCTGAAAATGGGGTAAATGTGCTCAAGAAGCATTTAGATATTGTACTAAAGGGCATGGATTAGTGAGGAAATATTGGTAACATATGAATTGTTGGACTGGATAATCTTTGAGGTCTTTTCCAACTGCACAGATTCTATAATTCTATGTTTCTAAATGCACCAGACTTGGATTTTAAGGTGAAAGTTTAGGAAAGCAAAATGCAAAAGCATTTTAGACACTGTGATAGTGTCAACTATGGGTTTCTGGACATTAATTACAGTTATTTTTCAAGCTCTTGAGAGCACTATTTTCTTTTAGGAACAGTAAAAACAGACTTTCTTCAAGTGAAAAAAGGCATTTGAAAATACGAATTATTGAACAAATAGGTGAATCATTAGATTGTTGCAAGACCCTAAAATTTCTTTAAAGAGTTCATCCGTCTGAAACAGAATTGGAAAAATATTACTCAAGACATTCTTCTTGCGCTGAAAATATGTTCTGCAGTGTGATTTATGAAACAGGAATTCCATCATACTCTTTATTTTTCTGCTAGCTAAAAAAAAGTCTGTGAAATGGCAGTTTTCTTCTAAAATTAAGATTTATTGAAGAGATAATCAGAAAGATTAGACTTGTCAATGTCTGCTGGATGTATTGTCTGGGTAACTCGTTTTTCATTTTGCCAAACAATTCTTTTAGCTCGTAATAAGTTTTCTAAAACACATCCCTCTTTGCATGAAGACTTTCTTTTTCCTTTTTTTTTTCCCAAGAGTTACAATTCTAAGACATCAGAGTTAACCCAAGATTTCAAATTGTCCTATTTCTTTCAGGATTATAAAGTGAAAAATCACAACCTAATTCAGTTATTTTTCTATTTATTGTTTTGTTCAAATGATTTATATACATATATATCACAGAATCACAGAATCAGAGAATCACAGAGTCATAGGGGTTGGAAGGGACCTCCAGAGATCATCGAGTCCCCCCCTGCCAAACCCCCCCTGCCAAACCCCCCCTGCCAAAGCAGGATCCCTACACCAGGTCGCACAGGTAGGCGTCCAGGCGGGTCTTGAATATCTCCAGAGAAGGAGACTCCACAACCTCCCTGGGCAGCCTGTTCCAGTGCTCTGTATATATATATAAAGCCTTTATGAAAAGCACATACTGTATTATTCAACTGGTAGGAAATTCTACTGTTAGCCCTATTATCTGATTTGTTGTATAAATTACTAAGTCTAGTCACACAGCAGAAACCCTGAAATATGACAGAGAAGTAAATCTCTCTATATTGTAGGTGATAGGGTATTTACATATTTGTCTAATTTTTCCTCCCATCTACAAACATATTAGTGCTTTATATGAATTTTTTCTGCTTTACAAGTTGCACATAATGTTTCTGCCTACACATCAGATAAAAGATTATAGGAAGGTTTGGTGTTTTAAAAGAAAACTTTTCTTATGTAGCAGCAATTCATAATCCAAGCCTAAGGCCTCCTGAAAGCAGCTGCAAAGAAAGTGGATACTCTTTCTTTTCACTTGTTTTCTAGCTGTCATTTATTTTATTAGCAGCACTACAGGGGGGGAATTTTAACAAGAATAAACAAGATACCTATTGTTTGGTTTTTTTTTTTTTTTCCTTCTTTATTTGAATGTTGCAGCTCCTTTTCCTCAGTTTGAGTTTTTCAGCTGAAAACACCCCATGGTTTTGCCTACAAACAGGATTTTGAGAGCATACTAAGGGTGATAGTATTCAATGGTGCAGAATAAACTCAATCATAATGTTAAAATGGGTTTGTGTCTGCACAACTGCAAGACTCAGTGAACTGAATTCTGGACACAAGTTACACTACCTTTAAAAGAGTAATTGCAGTGTTGCCCTGTTTTGAAGACTTTGCCAGAAAAGAACAGCTTTAGTCAGTGGTCCCCTATAGAACTCTCATGGCATGTACTTGAAATAAATAATGGCTGTGTCCATGTGTCTAGGTCCATTTTGTCAAATTTACACCCTCTGTCAAAGGCAAGGCCAAGGCTTTTCTTTTCTTGAACCATATGAGACTTATCTTGAATACCCTTACAGCATTTGTCCTACTATAAAAGATTGGTGAAGAAGAAAAGCATCTGGTACAAACGGGAAATTTTGTACCATGCTACTGTCATTTAGAATTTATTCCTTAATATTTAAGACTTACACCAATTGGTTCATTTGAGTCGACGACAAATGATCTTCAAGGGTTTTTAAAAAAAACATAAAGATGTTGTACCTAGCTTGCAAGAGAAATGGAGTTATATCAGGTGAAACCACAGGCTAGTGTTTGGGCATGAAAGTTTGGTGAAAAACCATAGGAATGAATTGAAGATATTAATGCATTTGATACTCAAAACACAACCCTAAGATTTGTCAGAATCACTCCTTGTGGTTATGATTCAAGCCATTATTTTCTACTAAGCCCAAATATGCAACATTATATTAGGTGAGCTGAGAATCTGGGAAATTATTCATACATCTATTCATAATATTTAACACTCTAAAGGATCTGTTAGAGTCCTATCTTTGTCCAGAACTTCATATTTCTACTTGCATCTTTGTTTTTATTTTGTATGAAGTTTTCCTGCCTTTAATGCTTACATTCCCCACGGTAATGTGCCACAGCTGCCTTACATTTCTGTAAAAATGAAATATCTTTCTATTTCTTGTAAAATGCCAGTGTACCTTTCATCTGAGTATCAAAAAACAATAAGTAATAAGATGAGTTTTTGTCCTTTTTAAGTGGTATCTCTTTTCCCTTTTCTCTGGAGGTATTCAAAGACAGGTTGCATGGGGCCTTTGGTAACATAACCCAGTGGATTGCAACCCTGCCCATGGCAGGGGTTTTGGAACTAGATGACATTTAAGGTCCCTTCCAATCAAAGACATGCTATGATTCCAGGATTCTATAATTTTATATGTATTTTATATAGATTATATGCCTTCTGGGCAATAATCCTTTCTCAGCCTGAAAAACAATGAACAGCACTATAAGTACTGTTGAATATGGTTTTGAATCAAAACTTGGCAGGGATAAAAGTACAGATGGCATCATGGGTGTGGTCTACACATCACTGCTTTGAGTATAATCTGATGGCTGCCCTTTTTCTGATGGTGTGTATGTTAGTATGTTAGCACACACAATTAACAATGTAGGCTGACAGATTCTGTGATGAAAATTGTATATAGAAAGATGATAGCCTTGAGTATTTTAGCATATTCAGCTGTTAGTGAATTTGGCACTTGCTTGAAAATGTCTGATTCTTTTCAATTTATTATAGTCATAAAAATATACTTTTTTCCTACAAACTTCAGTACAAACAAGTGTTTCTATGTTAGTTATTTTTAAGTAGAATTCACATCTGTATTACACAGGTAGTACCTCTTCACTTTCCAAAAACTAGAAAAGAGTACAGTGTTTCAAATGGTAGTAATGCAACTTTACTTCCCTAGAGAATGAAGTACAAGGAAATTGATGACCTGCACTCCAAGTTCAGAAAAAAATAAGGGAAAGAACTTCACATGGTGAATTTATCAGATCCTTGATGATTAATTGTAGCTGAAGTTCTAGCACACAGTGTTGGAAAATACACCATTTGGATTTCAGTTCATCTTTAGATTTCACCTAGTATCAGTTAGTCTAAGAGTGAGGTTAGGCAGCTAAATCTATACAATTGTGATACCATGATGTCTCTGTGAAGCCCTATTCTTCATGAAAAAAAAAAAAGTAAAGCTAATGGAGAACCATGGGATTCTTTTTGATGAAAGTGATACTTTTTTTTTTTTTTTCCTTTTTTCCCCCTCTCAAGGAAATAAGATTCCAGCCTCATTTAAACAAGCAGATTTTTTTGCTTAATAAGTCTTCTTCATATATTAGCAATCTCACCAGCTGTTATCCCTTCGTGAACTTGGCAAGAGCATAGAAATGTAGTCACAAGGTCCACTTTCAGCTGTATTTTTATTGCACATATTTATGTTGTTTGTCTGAATCTTAGGTAGTAATTTTATAAAAGACTCAAATGATTAAATATATTTATGCCTCATAACTTATTATAAGTAAGAATGAAGAGATATCTGAGGAAATCTATGCAAGCTGTACTGTTGACTATAATCAATCCACTACAGGACTTTACAGAAGTAAATAGAAAGGCTCATTAATGAGTTCATTCATCATTCCCCAAAAGGCCCTGAGGTTAATACTGAGGAACTGCTTTTCACTATCTGGGTCTGCATGTGCGGTGCCCTGTGTAAGTCCATCTTCTCCCTCAGTACAAAGACAAATCCAGATAGAGAAATAGGAAATCTTCCATGTACCTTACAAAGAGAATGAGCTAGATAAAAATGGCTATGCTTTTTAACAAAACATGGAAATGTAATTTAATACAAAAATACATATTATACCCTGTGAATAACATAATGACTGTAGTTGAAATTTATTGGACCTATTACAAAAAGTGAATTCATACTAAGTTAAATACTAGGTGACAACCCAGGAGGCAATGTCTGTCTAATAAATACCTCTCAGTGGTCTTCTACGCCTCTGTCACCCAGAAACTTATCACTGAAATGATCAGAGAATTTTGGAATTGTCCTTCCTGTTTATATTTGCTTTTATACATCTGGCTATGCTCTTTTAAACCGTAAAGTTTCAAGGAAAGTACTTCTCACATTTATTTCATAAAGAACAGTAGAACATTTAATTTGGTGTGGATGACTCCATGCGTTGCTTTCTACAGCAGATTTTAGCATTCCTTGGCTGATTTTGTTACTCTTTTATCTGAAACCTCTAATCTCCAAATTCTAGAAGTCTGTCACACCTTAATATATGTAGTCTCAGGCTTGATGCAAAATATTTATTTCGTTTAGCATGTAATGCTTTTATTTCTGTCATTTCCATACTTCCCATTTTTATACTTGACAACAATTGCTACAGAAAATGCAATTTTCTGGTTTGATCACAATAATCCTTGAGGCTTGCCATTTGCAACTTAGGGCAACTCAACTAACCAAAGCTTCTTTACAGCCTGTATTTGAAAGCTCTTCACCCTCAGTACAAGGCTTTAGTCAGATAATAATTAAATGAGAAAAATGTATTCGGTTTTTAGTTCATCTTTGGCCAGTTTTTGTCAATATTGTTTTATATAGAAGAGAAAGGATTAGTTCTACAAAGGACATAAAAGCCAAAGACAGCAAAGGCTGTAATACGCTGGCAGAAATCCAGAAAGCAAAAAATAATAATCTAAAGAAATGGGTCAGTGAAAACTAATTAATTAGTGTAGATTAGTTCAGACCATAACTTTATCAAGTTATCTTTATCTTTGTCTTGCTTTTGCCCAGCTTCCTTAGACCACAGTATTCTCCTGTCATTCTGGTACTGAGTTCACAGTGGCCTTTTCTGAGCATAATTAAAGTAGGAGTACTACTAAAGTCACCCTTATTTTATCTTATCCTAACTTAATGGCTAGGAAGCAAGATTCACATGGTTCATATGATAAATCTAAAATACTACAGATCTAAATTACATTTTTCCCATTTTCCTTTCAGTATTTCTTGAAAGAGGAGGAGGTTTGGAGGATTAAAAGCTCTGTACTGTCATGAGAATGAGATTTTGCAGTTTTTCATCCTTGAAGACTTCACAATAGATATTTTTAACATTGTGTTCTTTAAAAAAGAAAAGAATAAAGAAGTTATCTGAACATTAAAAAAAGCCTCTATTTGTAGTGTGGGCACAGGGTAAACAGAGATGCAGGGAATTAAAATAAACAAATGGACTTGGCAGTGTAAAAATGATAGGGAGTTATTCATTTAAATATGAACGTTTATTGCTATCATATAACACACAAACAAATTGCTCCTGGAATAAGTGAGCTTTAATGGGGTACTTTCAGAATCACAAAAAAAGTCATTTCTAACAGTGAATGGGGAATTGCATTAAAGTAAAAAAAGGTGTTATTTTCCCAGAAACTAATTCTTTGTCTCTTCGTCTCACTGCTGAGGTTCTGGCTGCAACCTTTGCCACACCTCCTTCTCCCTAGATTCTTGCAGCAGTCATAACACAGAGATATTCTGACTAAACTTGTTGTTTGACATGTACATCTTCTAGGAAAAATAATATATTTGAGAGAAAAAGGATAATTTTTTTTTAGTATGTTTGGGTACTATTGCTACTATTGTTATTACCATTATGACTGCTTCATTTATAATTTATAATATTTTATAATATAATAATATTATAATATAATATTATATATTATATTTATATAAATATTAAATAATATTATAATGTTATATATTACTATAATATTATAATATTATGATAATATTTATATATATAATATATATTATTTTATTATGATTTTTAATAAATAGTAAAATAACGTCTAGGGAAAGGGAATAGCTGGAAAATTACCAGAAAAGTATTTAGTCTTGCTTACTAAATATTTTAGTTTTTTCAAATGATTATATAATTTCTTATGGGATTTTTATGTCAGTACATATAGAATATCTATTTACTTGTGTTGAGACCTGAAATTCTTCTGTATGTTGTGATTCTTACTTTTCTCTTTCTTCTTTCCAAATGCTAAGATTTTTTATGAAGCTACTCTCATCTTCCTAACATATTCCAATACAATATCATCTTCATTAACAAAAACTGGGGATTTCTGGCATAATGACTAAACTTCCAAAGAGTTACTTGGGATTTAGAAATACTGCTTTCTTTGACTTTAACAAGATTAGTGAGACTTTACTGCGTGCAAAGCTTTGAAAATTTAGGTGGAACAGTTAAGAATTAATGACTATAATGGTTTGACTTGAATAAATTAAAACAATTGAGCTAATAACACCATAATGCCTCAGTAGAATTTTATGATAGATTTTTATTTAAAAAAAGAATAACTCATCAAGGATTTTTTTTTGTTGTTCCTTCCATCCAATCTTTCTTTTTGATGTTTCCTGTCAGCCATGACAAATGATTCCCACAGTAGTGCTGCTTACCGTATCGGTGCTGTAGGGCTGGGTAAGCAGCTTTTTATTTTCTGTTGCTTATAGATAATTACAGGGCTTTTCAAGCTCTTACAAGTTATTTGCCATTGTGGTATTATAGTCAGTTCCAGAATATACATACACAATTCATATATGCATACGTACATCTTGAACTCTGAGGAGATAAAAGCAAAAAGCAAAGGAAACATGAAAACTGTTAAATTTTTTCTGATAATACAGTATTTGTCCTAATGTTGCAAAGTATTTTATTGATGGGAAAAGAGGTAAAGAAAGGGTACTAATATTCAGGAAAAAAAATGAAATAATAACAGAACAAACCAGTTCTGATACACAAAAAATAATGAAAAGACTTCAATAGCTGAGAAAAGAAAAGTCCTTAAGTGATAACATCTGGAATAAGAGTTTTCTTGTGCAGAGATACACACATCTCCCTGCATCATGAAAGGGTCTAAGGCAGACTCCAACAAAGCTAGTGAGGTGAGTGTAAAAACCATGTTAATTCTCTTTTCTCCTTATCTCTGCCTACTCGAACTCCTAACACTCCTCTTTCACAGCCCATCTGGGGGTATCTCCAGAGAAACTACAACTATCTGCTGGAAGGATCCACAGCAGAGAGCAGGAAGGCTCTTGTGATTTCTACTGTTGTGGAAGAACATGTATATCAAGTAGTCTTCAGTAAATGGAGTTCAAGCAAAAGGAAGGAGACCATGACTGCTGTGCTGGTGTTTGCTCAGATCTCCATTCTCTGCTGAAAGTATCACAAGCCCCAAATTGCTGCTCCTCCAGAAAGCTTTACATACACCAGGACTAGTCCTGGTGTCTCAGGTGAGTGTGAGCAAACAGCTTCATGTGATGCTGACCAATGGAACTGTGAATTACTGTGAAGGGTATAGAGAGTAGAGTCAAAGGAAATTTTCTTGGTGACTGTCAAAAAACTTGGAATGGAAAAGTCTAAACACTGTATTGTCACACAAATCAATCATATACCCTCTGTTTTCTAAACTTTCCTGAAAAGGTGTCTTAGCATCAGCTTTTGAAATAACCATAGAATGTTATGGTGATAAAGTGCTTACAGGCTGTGTCTTCTGCAGTACACAGTGGCAGACAGTTTGCAAAGAGAATTTGGGGTAAATAGTAAGACTGAGTTCCACACCATTTCCAAGTTTCCACATTAAATGATCAGCTTTCTTAGCCTGTAATTCACAGCAAACCTCTATGAATACTTGTGATGGAATTCATTTGTGATCTACAGAGTGACTGATGAGATTCATGGTGCTTCACATTAAAACAGACTTTTTTTTTTTTTTTTTTTAACAGACTTTTTTATTCACAGTCTTCCTAATTTTGGATTGGACTCAATGATCTCTGGAGGTCCCTTCCAACCCCTAAATTCTGTGATTCTGTGATTTTAAAGTTTCTAACTTCCCCTCTCTTCTTCAGTTATTGTCCTTTAAATAAATAAACAAACTAACAAACAAAGAGCTTTGCTTTTGGACTGAATTTTTCTGTCATTTTTTGTCTTGAGACACATTTTTTTTTTAAATGAGTTAAATTCTTCTCAAAAAATCTTCTGACAGACATGCTGATGCAGTTGTAACTGCAGCTTTGGTAAAGAGGCTCTAATTGGTGGAGATGGATGGCTGCAAAACTGTCATTTTAGCTCTATGGCATTCACTAAGCAGACAAAGGAGTTCATATGTAAACTATAGTACAAAGCAGTTTATATGTCAATTATTTCTTTTCTGGTTAGTTTCACGCTGACATTTATTTCCATTTGTACTCATTTTGTTTCTCACTGATTAAATTATTTCCCAAATCACTTTGGTTTTTTTCCATCCTTCCTTATAGTTAAGCATCACTACCAAGTTCTTTTTTGCTCAATTTACGTACTAAATGCAGTAAAATGTGTTATCGCACAAGAAGTGCATGCCTCTGAATGTGACAACCTGAAAACGTGTTATTTTCCATGTTAAAGTGGATTTAACAACTGTGAAATATGTCTCATTTTGTTTCTTGCTAGGCAGATAAATTCACTCTATTTCTAGTCTGCCCTGGTCAGTTTTTAAAGCAATTTCTTAGCATTTAGCTCACAGCAGGATAAATGCTTTATTTTACAAAAAGTATATGTATATGAAAATCCCTCAGTCCAAAGAAGTTCAATCTTATACAGATTAGGTGTTTATTCAAAATATTCTAGCAAGTCTAATCTATTCTAATAGCAGTGGTGAAATTGCACTGACAACAAAGCAGCAATGCTTTAATTTGGTTAGAAGCTGAAGTGAAAACTGTGATTTTCCTATAGATGTTAATGCAAGCTCTGACCTCCAAGTAGAACTCTCAATATTTCAGCTCATGTTAGCTAATTTGAGTCAAGCAAAGGAATTTAAAATGGATAAAGATTACAGTCCCTTTTGTCTTGTATAGGCATCCCAAGCAAGCTGCACTGAGACAGAGCTGATATGCACAAGGATGGAGTGTGATGGATCTGCAAGGGTCTGTGTATGGAAAGAAGGAAACATACCGTAGCAAAGGTACTGTGCATTTGGCCTGTTCTTCCATATGTTCTTCCATGCTTTCTGTATTCTCCAATGTTAATCAAAATACCTAAGTTAGAGAAGAAAAATGGCATTTTGTACTGAATAGGCAGTAACTTTAATGTAGAGATGCTTTCCCTTTAAACAATATGCTTCTTTATGCATTTGTAGAACTGAGGCCAACCTGAACTTCAGCTCCCTCTCCTTATCCAGGATCCCAAATACTGTATTCACCCTGTTCTTTAATAGAAATATGACCTCGCATAGTTCCTATAGTGGTAGTCAGAGTTTAAATTGAAAGTTAACAGAATATATTTACCATTTTCATAAATGCTATTTCTAATAACAAAATGGATATTAATAATGTTAACTCCTTTCACTGATTACACTAACCTTGGAGGTATGCAGTAGATCAGCAAGTTTTAATATAGCAAACCAAGAAATATTTTATTGAGTCACACAGAACGACAAGCATTTGCTGAATTGATGTATATATGGAAAACCCGCTCCAGGTAGACCCTGATCACAGAATACACATATATTCAAGTAATAAATATCAATAAGTACTAAAACCCAAAAAGAAACAAGATTGCTGAGTTTCTGAATAAAATGATTTATAAAGATTAGCTTTATGGTAGTCCAACCGCTATTTAGAAAGAAAATTTAAATACGTTACTTTTAGCATGGAATTATTTTGAGTTTAATCACATTCAAAATACTTAAAATGCCTCAGACAATTTAGTAAGCTTTCATACTAACGTTGTATTAGGAATATAGTTCCTGCTTGGTCTTCTGTATGAGATAAAAAAAATCTTTAAAATAACAAAATAAATTCTTGAAAGTTTTAATGTTACTTTCCTTTAAACCAGCATTCTTATCAGGAAGAAGTATACCTAGAAGCATTGCTTAATTAAAATTCAGTGTAGGATTCCTTGGGGTATCACTCAAAGGAATGAAAATTCACCAAGCACCTTTCAGTTTTTTCCATTTCTCTCACAAAAAGAGTCACTGAAATACAGTTTATCTGTTTCTTCCTTCACACCTTGGTAGCCATAGGAGATGGAAGAAAGCTCCCGAGCCCGGTTGGATGTCCAATAACATTTCTTACTCTGCAGTTTTCTTCTTTATTCTCTCCTTCTAGCAGCAGATAAGAGTAAAGACTATCCTCAGCATTTAGCATGTTTGGGGATTTCTTGTAGTGACTCTAGTTTTGTGCACCTTTGGTAAGGTACTTTAGGCTTCCTATTTCTACTGAATGCTTGAAAAATTGTCCTCCATTTATTAACTTCTCCAGTTCAGGGCCAGCAGATAGCATGGATGCTAGAAGAAATTTTTTTCATAGCTGGAAGACTTTCACAAAACTCCATGTTCAATAACCATATTCCCTAATTTTTTTGCACTGATAACTGCATTGCTCTGTAATGTAACGAGGCTTAGAAGGAAAACAAATTGCACTTTAGTGCTTGTACATTTTGTGCTGGACAACATATGTTTTCATTTTCCTCACAGGAGGACTTATTGTGGATGGGAAATAATGCAACAGAGGAAAAGCAAGTCTATACAAATATTTGCGGCAGAAATTTGTAAAGTCCTTTGTATGGGATTGTGGTTGTATGCTCAGATATCTCTGGTTAAAATATGGTTGCTCTCATTTGACCTTCCATTTACTAGGTCAATTAATTTAATTTATTTTATAAACTATTCAATTTTTGGTTTCTTCACTAGTACCACTGTCAGTACTTAATTCCACTTAATGAAGCAGAGAAAAAATTTTGACTGCATACAAACCTTTCTCTTGAATTGCACTGTTAAGCTTGAGAGACATCCTCACAGAGTGAGATGCCTTTGTTTCCTTCTATTGCCTCCAGTATTTCCAGAGGAATGGCCTTTTTCAGTGTTAGTAAATTGATAAAGAAATACAATTAGTTGTTCTAACCTGAAAATCTATTATGTTTTGTGAAATCAGAAGAAAGACAGAGTCACATCTGGACTATTCTCAGAACATGTTAATTTACTCTGCATTAGTGACTAAGCCATAGAACACGTGGGTCTTATGGAGATGTATGTATAGGGCACAGAGTTTGGCAACACTTAACACTGGGTAAAGTTTGTGTTCCATCTAACCTTCACCTCAACGGGCTCTACACAGTCCCAGTTTCTTAAATAGCATCCCTTCTTATTCCTCCACAAGTCTAGAAACCTTGTTTAACATCTGTGTTTTTAGCTGGATGATGTTGTCTGATGATTCTGAAACAGCTTGTCTGATGATTCTGAAACAGCTTAAAATCAAGTTCAGAATAATAAAATAGTTACTGGTTTCTTCTTTATTTCTTTTTCCCTTTGCCAAATTGGTCTGCATATAACCCATCCCAATGTATCATTCCAACTTTTTTCATCCATAATGCAAACATCATTTAGGGTTAAGGCTATTTTACAAACACTTATCAGTTCCAAAGTTGAAAATAAATTGGAAAAACTTGATGTTTTCAACTTCTCGAGTTCAAAAGTGAGAATTATAACCAGCTCTGCTGGGGACCAGAGATTCAGTGAACTCTAAGCTTTTCTTCGGCTAGGAGAAGCTACACTCGTGCTTGTCAAGGAGATTAACGAGAAATCTGATTGAGTCTGGAAGACTATTGCTGCAGTGGATTACAAGTTTGATTTTCTTTTTTTCAGGGATAAACTGCCTCAAGGGCTAGGACACGGGTACAGCAAAGCAGATAATATCACTGGCTGTGAAGAAAAAGTGTGGCCATATGGCTGGTGAAGCAATCCATTCGATGAAAGTATGGTTATGTTCTGTTATACAAAATTGTTACTTGTATTTTTGCATTTACAGATTAACATGTACCCTTTCTCCAACTTCTTTCTATCTTATTTATTCGGACTGCATATTCCTTGGGAAAGGACAATCTACTATTAGGAGTATGTATTGAATTCTGGAGCTATTGTACTGCAAATGTTTAAAATCGACTCTTTGAATAATCAGATTAGAGTAAACATAGGGATAAAGATTTGTACTGCTGGTGGAGTGTGGAACTTCTAAAACTGGATAGTATACTACATAATAGGGAGGGAAACTCAGCTGGCAAAGACATGTATCCTCTAACTCTTTGATCTCAAGGACCACAAGAGTATTCAGAGAATACCAAACCAAAAATTTATTTAAAAAATAGAGGTTCTCGCAAGCAGTCATTCTCCTTTAGGCTGCATATAATATTGTTTCTTATACAGGCCAAATATGCAGGATTTCAAAGTTTACCTTTATAATATTTTGTCATATTCAAGAACTATAGAAAGACACATCACCCTTATATAAACATATTCACATATATATTATAGTCAATCTATCTACCTATCCTAGAATAACAGCCCAAAAGTAGATTACAAACTCAAAAACATCAATTTCAGTGATAGCACATCTGCACTAAATGCAGCTTTCTCACTTTGCAGTGAATGCTTTCTGAGAAAGATCAAGAGAAGGATTCTGATGGTTTTAACTCTGTCCTAAAGCAAGATGATCACTGAATCAGATAAACTATTAATCTGTTTAAAGCTTGTTTCTTTTATTTTGCCAAGACTGAGATTCTTTGCAGCAAAAAGCAGCCAAGGTGTTTCCTGCCAAGAAGCAGACATCTCATGCATGTTTCATAAATATTTTTCTCTGCTGAAAATAAAAGGATTAAGCAAACACCAGTTCAGTCTGCAGAAGTTTCCCCTAATGATTTTTAAATGACTCTGGAAGAAATCTTGTCCCTATTTAAATCAACAAGAAATTCTTATTGTTTTCAACACATCCAAGATTTTACCTCTAATTTCTAGTCATAGTGCAAACCCTTTCAATTTCAAAAGAGAATAGTAATACAAGTACACCGAATATGGTGTGGCAATTTTTATTACAGTTTTTAAGCTTCTGAACAGCCAAACAGATGTCTTTTTACTTTTAAGTTAAATTTTATTAATATTTTCATAGATAGATTAAGCAAAGCTTATGCCTGCATTGCATTCATTGTAAATGTTAGAGAAAATAATATTTCCTAACTAAGCTGTATTATTTATAATATCACATCAACACATCAAAATTTTGTGTGGAACAGATCAGTTCTGAAGGAGGCTCCTTTCAATGCAAGATTAAAGAGGTTTCAACAAGCTAGCAATGTATCTACATGGCTGTTGATACAGAGTCCTTCTTTGCTTAGAAAAACAAACATTATGCTAGAACAGAATCCAGCACTCAGCCCTCTGTGTCCTGCCTGCTGCGGGCCTGGTATGTCAGCCTTTCCCTGCAGGACCCTCAGCTGTACAGGTTCAGTTGTGGGACACACCATGCTCCCTAGGAGAAGAGCAGAGGCCATTAAATGTCACTGGAGATGAGCACTCTGCACTGGCTGCTCACACTGCAATGTGTGTGAGTATATCTGTAACATAGCGCCTGAATTGCAAATATTCAGAAGTATTTCATGTCTATATATTATACGTGCATATAGGGCATGCACTGTGTGGACACGTATGTACATACTTCACTAGAAAGCATTTGTATAGCTGTACAAAAAATCACTTCTTATTCATAATGCCCATACTTCCACCTCTGTATTTTGCAGTGTGCAAGCACAACAAAGATATCCCCAGCCTTTTATTTTCTTCCAATCAAAAAATACCATATAAACAGTCTAAATCCTTTAGTCATGTCTTTTAAAATCTTTAAGTGTGTTCTAGTCCTTCTGCAGTGATGAGACAGAGGGCAGTGCTGAACAGAAATAGCCATCCCAGGGACAGACAGCCGTCCTAGCAGCATGTAGCTGCTGCTGGCCAGGGAGTTGCACTGCACTGTGTTCTCATGGCTATGCTGCTGGGTGTGAAAAATAGATCGGCTTGCCCTAAGTTGTACTACTGCAGAGCACAGCACTGTGTTGAACGGTTTTTCTTAAGGCTGAGGACATACTTGAAAACAAACCGTATGTTCTGACATGAGCCAGAAGATCCAAGCACACCTCTCTTCAGAAATCAGAAATTAATTTTTGTTCTCTGTTGGAAGTTGCACGCACTAATTAGCGCTAAGAAAATGAACATAGCAAAGATTGCTTATAAAGAGCAATGTTTATTTGACTTTGGACACAGCATATAGACATGCTTTAAAATCAAATATGTTTTTATTATAGTCTGTGTGTAATGTGCTAGCATTTTTTTTGTTTGTTTGTTTTGTTTTGTTTAAATATCATATACTCAAATAATTTTCGTTTTTCAATACTCAAACAACTCATCTTTTTCATATTTACTGCAGACTGAATTCCTAGTTTTTATTATTGTATTGGCCAGCATGTGATACAGAATCATGGAATTATTTGAGTTGAAGAGATCCTTAAAGACAACCAAGTCCAACTCCCTGCAATGAACAGGGACATCTACAGCTAGATCAGTTTGCTCAGAACCCCATCCAGCCTGACCTTGAGTGTGTCCAGATGCAGGGTATCCACCACCTCTCTGAACAACATGTTCCAGTGCTTCACCATCCTTACTGTAAAATAAAACAAAACAAAAACGAAAGCATACAGACAGAGAAAAAAACCCTTCTTCTTTATGTCCCCTGCTTTCTTGTGGATATTTATATGACTCCTTTTCCAGAGACATCACAACAGACCTGTTGGTAGGAATTTTTTAAGCAAAACAGTTTCCTATGGCAAAATGTACAAAGTTTTACTTTGGTCACATAACTATCCTGCTTACTCAGAAAGCTGGTGTCACACTTGTAACAAGATGTTGATGGGAAAAGGCACTATTTCTTTTGAACACAAAAGCAGCTGATGACTGTAGCATGTCAGGAAATAGCAGAGCCTAGCAGAAGGAAGGCTTCTGACAGGCAGAAGATATATGATGGAAGAGGATTTCTCAGGCTAGTAAGCAGAAACCTGGCTATCTAGCTGTGGAAAGCATGAGAGAATAAAGACTGAAGACAAGAAAAATGAAGACCATACACAACATATCTATACAGATTTATATACTGCTGTCACTGAGCTTTTTTCATTTTCAATAAATGCATCACACAAACAAACAAAAATCCATCCAATTTTCTATGTCAAAATTCATGTACAAAAACATTTTCCTGTGACAATAATTTGTAATGGAGGAATTCATTACGCTTCCTCTGTATATTTTACATCCTCTACTTTCCTATGCCTGACTGAGCTCACCACTTGTTTCTGTCTCTTCATTCTCCCTGCTTCCGATGTAACAAATCTTTTTTTCCAGGGTCTCAGAAACCCAATTCTTCTCTCGCATAGAAGTTCTCTGTAATGGCTGAGAAATGCAAAACACATCCAAGAAGAATTTCAGATGCACTATTTATTTTGCGTTTCATGTGCTCACAGGTAGATAATAGAATGTTAAGCTTAATATAGGATGGCTCTATTGCTTCTGAAGTACAACCATTAAAGCTCCATGTGCGTGTGAATGCAACTGCATAACTCATTTGACTGCTGGGGCAAGTCTATTGCTATGTAGTGTACTCCACAAATCAGATCTTCCTGTCTGATCCTTGCATGTTATGCTCCTTGGAGGAAATATTCCTTTTGCAAGATAGTCTGATTTTGAGGATCACATTTTAATTACATTTTCCTCTATTCATTATCAGCTCAAGCTCAGGTTATTAAACAGTAGAACTTTAAAAACTTGATCATTCTTTACTCATCTACCAGAACAGCTTTGAAATATTTGATGTGATGGAGGAAGCAGCTGAAACTTGAGTCATCTTTTTGACCTCCCATGCAAGGCAGTCTAGATCACCTTTAAACACAGCCACTTACCCAGGGCCATTTGTTGCTCGCTGATCATATTCCCCTCCACTAATGGCTGATAGAGCAGACAATGGCAGGGCTTGGATTTAGAGCAGTTGGTTCTTCACTCCTAGCATCCATCCATCCAGAATAACTTTCCTATTTTGACACTGTCACCAACATGAAACAGCTCTCAAAAATTTAGGTCCTTAGTTTGAGGAGAGAGACACTCAGCTTTTTATTTCATTACATTCCATTACAGAAGAATGAACAAGTTTACTTCTTCAGTACCAAATAATAGTTCACTGATAAACCCTTTCAGTTATGCAGGCATCTAATTTTTATACATGACAAGAATAAAATGAGATTTAAGATTGAAGATTTTGTGAAATCCTGTCACTGTTTGAAGGTTTAAGATTATCTGCATTCAGGTACAGTGATGAAAGCTGAGGCACAAAATCTTAAGATTTTAAACAAGTAATATCAAATTAAAAAACATGCAGCTGACCCACGATTCATGTATATATTTTATATTATTGAAACCCTTTGGAATGCTTTTGTTTTTATTCTGCCTCAACCTAATTCTCACTGCATCCTAATAAGCCAAATATGAATATCACCTGTATCTAGTCACAGTATAGGAAAAGAACAACTTTCGCATTTGTCAAATACTTGTAGAAATGGCTGGGCACAAGCAGAAAAAGCTCCTGCAGTAAAATCAAGATCTTGCTGTAAGTGTTTAAGTACTGACATTCCTCCTACCTGTATCATCACATTCTTTTTTTTCTGGAATAATTCTTGAACTGATCTGGACTGCTGTAAGTGGGAGGAAGAGGTGTGATTTGCACATACAGAAATTCTGACAATTATCTTCAGTTGTTTTAAGCACAGTGCCTCAACTGCTGAGATTAATTTTCTTCCCACGAGCCTACAAAATTCTAGTTAGTTAAATGTTTGACACATTATAAAGAATATCATCTGAAGAAAATTATCCCCTTAAGATTCCATCAAAATCCTGTACACTGTCATGAGATGTAAGTAGTAATAGAGTAAGAAGCTTGAATGTGGGACAAAATTCAGTTTATTTCCTGCTGAGTTCTGCCATAGGCAAAGGGAAATGGAAAGAGAAAGGGAAAGGGGAAGGGGAAGAGGAAAGGAAAAGGAGAAAGGGAAAAGGGAAAAGGAAAAAGGGAAAAGGTGAAAGGAAAGGCAAAACAAAAGGAAGAAAATATGAGTATGGAGGAAATCTTAATAGATTCAACCCATTTTTAAATGGCTAGGACAAAAATCTTCATTCAGACACATTGGTGCCACCCCATTAAATTCCAGCAGTGGCACCACTGGTAGAGAAAGAATGGCACACAGATTTTTCACCATTAAGTAATCTGTTTTCATTACCTTCTCAGCAGTTTGTTTCATTTGCCTGCAGAAAGGAAACTAAAATTAGAAAACATTTCATGATCATAGTTAGTTTGCTTTCAATATGAAAAAAACACAAGTCTATAAATTTTTATACTCGGTTATGTCTTTTGCAGTTCTACTAAAAAGTTGTCTTTACATTATAGTGATGAACTGTGAATGGCGCAGTGCATTATTCTGTCTAAAGTAATTCAAATTAATGACCCTAGAAATATTATTTGAGGTGTCTAAGTTACAAAGCATTTCCAGTGAACATTATCAGTAGAATTTTTTATTTTTCTTTCTAATGTGTGCAGTGCTATGTGTTAATAAACTATTTCCTGATCATTTTCAGAACTTGCTATCTATTGCAGGAATTCCACATACCAACTTTGTATCAATTTCAGTAGGAGAGGAATGTCAGGTAAATGCTGGCAGCAAACTAACAAGAGATTGAATGCATAATTCTTGTATACTTTAGTTCTCATTTCATATTACCTAAAGTGATACTGGTTTTGACTGAACTGAAAAGAGAGTAGACAAAAAATGGAGTAAGTCAGAGTGATGATCTCATAGGATCTTCTGTAAGTATGATAATAACATCAGTTTATAAAGCAGGCTATTGTCCTGTCTGGGAATTTCGACCACTCTAACATCGTCTGGACAAGTAGCAGAGTGAGCTGTGGACAATCCAGGAGGCTCCTGGAATGCACTGATGGTTACATCTTGAGCCAAGTAATAGCTCCACTGGAGGGGATACAGCACTGGACCTGTTACTCACCAACCCAGGTGAACTGGCTGGTAATATCAGAATTGAAAGCTGCAGGGGCTGTCAGGACCATGCAATGGTGGAGTTCACACTACCAAGGGATGTGGAACAGACAAGGAGTAACGTCAGGACGCTAAATTTTGGAAAGTCAATTTTCAGCTCTTCAGGAAGTTAGTCAACAAAACCCCCTGGGAAACTGTCCTCAATGACAACGGAGCAGAGCAGAGCTGGCAGATTGTCACGGAGTTAACTAGATCAGTCTATGCCCGTGACAGGGAAAAATGGAAAAAATGGGAAGGGAAAGGGAAAAGGGATAGGGAGACGGGAGCTGGGCTCAAGGAAGGAAAAAAAAAAACAGCAGCAATGATCTGTGGAGGAAAACTTATTTTACTAACTTAACAAGATAACACAACATAATACAATCTAATTGAAATTGAGACTAATAAATCAAATAAGATAGGAGAGAGTTCCTGAGATCGAGTCAAACTTGAAAAGCTTAGAATGGCTAGGAAAGCACCCTCCAGCACCCAATGCAAGGCAGTAAGAGACCATCCCATCTGGAAGGACCAGATCCCATGACTTCCGTAATGTATAGGAATAGGTACCTGGAATTGGAGCATTAACACTTTAACTCCCAGTGCACTACATGACATTATGATGTGGAATACTGAAAACCAAAAAACACAAAACTGTAACACAGATCTTAAAGGAAGCTTTCCTTTGGGCACAAGAGCTCTCCGTATGCAGATGTAGCAAGTCAGTAAGGCAAAGGACCAGCACTGCTGAACTGGGAACAACTGGTCAAATTAGAAGAAGAAAATGCACAGGCAGTAGAAGCAGGGACAGGTGCTCTGGGAATAGCATAGGGATGCTGCTAGGCTGTGTAGGGATGGGGTCAGAAAGGCCAAGGACCAATTGGAATTAGACTTGGCAAGGGGGGCAAAGAATAAAATAGGCTTCTACAGATACATAAAACAGAGAAGGAAAGTGCAGGAGAACATGCTCTCCCTAGTGAACAATACAAGCAGGCTAGTAACAAAGGACAAGGAGAAAACAGACGTATTCAACTGTTTTTGCCTCAGTCTTCACTAGTAACTGCTTTTCACACACCTTTCAAGTGCATAGGTTGGAAGGTGGGGACTGGCTAAGTAATTTCTCTCCTGGTGTAAGCCAAGATCAAGTTCATGATCATGTGAGGAATCCGAACATCCATAAGTCTATAGGTCTCAAGGAGGCTCACTCCAGAGTCCTGAGGGAACTGGCTGTTACAATTGCCAAGCCACTCCCAATGATACTTGAAAAGTCGGACAGTCAGGTGAAGTCCTTGGTGACTGGAAAAAAAGGCAATTTTGCATACATTTAAGAGTACAGACTTAAGATAGGACAAGGGGCAACTACTTCGAAGTAAAACAGTGAAGATTTAGACAGGATATGAAGAAAGAGCTTTTTACAATATAGTTAATGAGGCACTGAAACAGGCTGCCTAGAGAAATGGTGGATGCCCCATTCCTGGAGAAATTCAAGGTAATTCTGGACAAGGTTCTGAGCAACTTGATCTAGCTGTAGATAGATGTTCCTGTTCAATGCAGGGGAGTTAGACTAGATGGCCTTTAAGGGTCCCTTCCAACTCAAATGATTCTATGATACTATGGAAGTTTAAAAATTACTTTTTAGTTTACTTTTAGTTTTTAAAGTTTACATGGAAATTTTAAAAATGTGAAGGAAGCAGAGAACTAGAAAATTCACATAAGAACTTTTTTTTGTCATTGAACACATACATCCCTTTTCAAAAAGTGGCAGCATTTCAGAACACTTATTCATCCTCTAACTCCCACGAGGAACAAACTAAAGATAATGTTCAAACTCTGAACTTCTAATTTGTAGATCATAACATAGATTATTGGAGTTTTTTTAATTTATACTGTTGTAGTAGAAAGAAAAGGTCTTCATTTTTCTTGACATACAATTCATTCATCCTCAGATATATAAGCAGAAGCCTGTGTAGAGATAATGTTATCAAGAAAAATGTGAGATTTATATGAATATTAGGCTGAATGCTAAAGAATGTTTCTCAAGAATGGCAGAGGCTGTTTTCCTCCACTGACCAGCTGATGATGTACTTCCTAAGAAAGTAGTAACACTTACAAATCACAGATACAATATTCCAAAAAGATTTATAATAAATAAATAAATGAAAATTGAAGTCCATCCAAGAATGATGGCACTAAGCAGCAATAGAATTAATACTTGTTTGGGAGACATGCCATGATAGTGGTATCCAGAGACACGAACTCATAAGAAGCTTAGAGATCAGAGGAGATTAAACTGTTTGGACTTCACAGGAACTTCTTATGACTAAACTCCAATCCCAAGACCACTTCTAAGTAAAAGCATGAAATCAACCAGCTTCCGGATTTCAAGAAAGTGGACTGAAGAACAAACTTTTCTACAAAATAATAATAATAACAATAACAATAACAATAATAATAATAATAATAATAATAATAATAATAATAATAATAACAATAATAAACAAAACAAAACAACAACAAAAAACCTATTACCTGTGGTAAAGATAAAATCAAACACCTTTGTGGGTTTTTTTTTTTTGTCTTATTTCTCTGAGTTCTTATACGTCTTCTGTACTTCACTTTCATTAGTCCTGCAGGAAGAATTTCCAAATTCATACAGCTGTTGCCATAGTATGGCTGGTCTTATCACCAGTGAGTAGAAACAATAACTGTGAGTACTTTCAAATCTGATTTTTTTTTTTCCCCCAATAACTTTTTCTTTCAAATTACCTTTTTAAAAGTCCTGAAATAAGTTTTCAGCCTTTCTTTCTGACACAGTATTATAGTCCAGTCAAAATTAAACATATTTGCTTAGGTCATTCAATAGCCATGCACCAAACTATCTTTAAAGGTAAAGCAGATCTAAAATACATTTTCTCACATGACATTTGGGTAGAAATCCTATGCAAATTTTAAATTCTTTTAATATCAGATACACTATTCTAATTTCTTACCATTGGTTATTTTAAGCTAATTAAGAACTACAACATGAATTGTATTTATTGTCTATACTAAAAATATTATAAAAGGAAACAAATTATGCTGTATGGAATACACGTCCACATGGAAAGAATATGGAAATCTGTAATTCTTTCTATCCTAGGTGGGCAGAATTAATTTCAGATTTGATCACCTTGTTTCTTATCAGGATCATTGATGAGGAGGTGCAGAATTACTGCATTAACAGAAATCTGACAGCTGGATTCTAAGAATAATGGACAAAACTCCTGCATGTGTCTCATCAAGAAGACACAGAGGCCGAGTTTACAGTGATCACTGAAAAAATCTACTTGAAGAGAAGAACAATAGCTGTATCAATCTTAGCTGAAATGTCTGACAGCAGAATATCAGTCTCTTTCATAAAACGTGGTATCTGCCCAAGTGAAATTACATACCATGACATTAGTGAAAGACCTCAGTTTTCCTACCAATGATGGGATGTAATTATTTCATAAAAGTTAGTAGCTAAAGACAAACACCAGTAACTAGAATCCTAAAAAACAACAGAGTACAGAAATCCAAACTGCAGTTTCTTCATGCTGCCTTCAGGGAATACCATCTCTGCCTTTACGAAGAGGAAAGAGGAGCTTTAAAGAAGATAGTTCAAAATTTTAATAAAGAAAGAGTATTGTCGAGCTGTGAAAAATGGTTCTCTTCTAACAAAATAGAAAGAAATGCACTGGCTACTGATAGGCCTCTAGCAAGCAGCAACAAGGCAAAGCATGTGCTTTGGTTTTATCTGGAATAAGCGTTTCTCCTGTGCCCATGGGAAACTCAGTGGGTAGAGGTAAGCACACGTTTAAGCCTTTGAACAAATGGAATTTTAACAGTAAAATCAATACATGTGAAATTAGAATAAAAGGGAATAACAAAGTATGTTTTTATGATTTAAAATAAAATGTGGAAGTAATAGTAATTTAATAGAACTGAATTACTGATAGATCCATTAATGAATAAATAAATTAGAAAATATTAAAAATTGTGGAACTTTATTTGAACAAAGATTTCACATTCTAATAACACCAGTAAGGTTTGTGGATTTTAATGCTTCTTTGTTCCAATGCTGAAGACTTAAGTGCTTAACTTCTGTCAACAAAAAAATTGAACGCAGACTTATAATTGGTAGTGCAGCCTGAAGTTTATGTAAGGGTGAGAGTTCAACTCTAAAACACCTGCAAAATTTAGTCCCATAGATCTATAAAACAGCATAGAATGTTTGTATGACAGCAACGTATTAGTGGTTGAGCTGGTTAAGTCGCACAAAGTAAACAGAATTATTCATTTCTTTCTGAAAACTACCTAGTACTTTCCAATTAATGAGCAGTTTAAGCATTAGAGTGGAGAAAAAAAATCTTATGTTTATTAATTATAATTTTGGCAGGCAATTACAGCTACTGTCTGATACTATTTAAAGTATGATGGAAGCATGCTCCCAAGTGCTCCAGAAAAGAGCAAATGCTTCTTTACTGGCCTTCAGAACAATGTTTTCAGTTTCAGCAGTAAGTATGCAGCCATTAAGAAACAGAGGAAGTAGCACTGAATTAATGGCCCTTTTGTTTTCTAGTAAATTCATGTTTAAAGCTTTAAAGAGCTTAAATATTTCTCTTAAATATATCTTAAAGTGTGTCAAGGGCAGACAAGGGCACTTTTTCTTAGGTGTCTCTATTAGGAAAAACAGGAACACATTCTTTTCAGCTGTGATGAAGAAGACCCTTGTCTCATCTTACAAAGAAAGTGGTTTATTTCCCATATATTGGTCTTTCTGAATATCCACAGAAATTATCTGTATTTGGTGAATACAGTAATATTAGTAAAAACCTAAAGAACTATCAACTAGTGAGTTACTAAAACATTTCCCATTTTTACATAACATACTTTTAAAATAGAGAAAAAAAGCGTTGCAACAAAATATTCTAATTCCCAACAGTACTTAAATATCTACCTTAGTCTCTAAGGACACTCATACTTTGCCCATCACCGTATTAATCTCTGTCACAACGCTCATTCACACACCATGAAAGCCTTTCGAATAAGCAAATGAAAACAGCAACTGAATCCAACAAAAAGGTACACCAACAAAAAGGAAAATATCTTAAAGCACTGCCAAATTAACCACATCCAATTGACTTGCAAGATTTACTGTACAAAACATGAAATCTTTGCAGATATTTGGTATTTTGTAATTGCCACAAAATAATTTTTCTTCTCCACTGAACATTCTTGCTGCTCAGGTTGAGTCTGCCCCTATTATATATTTACACTAATGGCTAAGGTTATCTGGTTAACTCCATTGTCAGTAGTTCATCTACTTCAAGAACTAGAAACACACCAAAATAAGGACAGCTGTACTAAGTTCAGATCCCTGATCCAGGGAAATAGCAACTGTCTACAGAAAACAACCCAGCATAAATTACAGACATGCAAATACATTTTTTTCCTGCCTCTCCATAACAAGGCTCAGCCAAGTAACAAAACAAGGACATGCTCTATCTGGAACTTTTTTGTACAAATACAAAAAAACTAATTATTTCTTATAATCTGTGCCAAAAAACTAATTATTTCTGAATCCTGTGCCTTTTTCTGCTGATTGTGTGCTTTATGACCTTTAAAAGTATGATCCATTGGAAATTTTAATTATGTTCCTAGAATTTTATTTTTTAGGTATTTAAGATCAGCTTCTTTCTTATTAACAAACTATGAATTAAACAAACAACAACTTGGCTTTTTTATTTTCAGGAACATATGGCAACATCTGTTGCTTCCCTGTTGGGCAATGACTTATTAGCAATGACTTGTCTGCTATATAAAGTAGGAACTGGAAAAATTTAAGTGCAATTAGAAATATATATAGACACACATTTAAGTATTTGCTCTCAAGTTATTATTTTAAGTCAAAAGACTAAGTATTATGCCCATCGAGACAACTTTCAGTTCTTGTAGTGCAAATACGAATTGGTGTTTGTTAATGTCAGGATGTTCTTACTTAGTGAAATTAAAGCAACAGAAGACACTTCAAGTTTCAGACATTTATTAAACCCCATCAAAACACTTTCAAACACATAACCAAGTGCAGCGTGAGGCATGTTTGAATATTTCCTGGATGATTAAGCATGTTAATTGTGCGGACAGCTTCCGGAAGACCTTTCTGTGCAGCTCGTGAAGATGTGTGTGTTCAGAAGTCAGGACGGTCCTTTTTGAGCTTACTGTAGTCTACATTAACTGAGTAGAACTAGGCAAGAGAGATAAATATATATATATATTGATCAGAATAAGAAACTCAATGATATGATATATACCATTAAAAACATCTATCACTTGAACGTGTTAGAAAGCTGAAATAATTGAGTCTCTACAATAAACAAGTATATACAAAAGAACAATTAAAAAAAATCTAGCTTGCCAAGTAGCATAAACGATTGTAAGTGTGAAAAAGCAGCATCACAAGGGAACATTTAGAGCAGTGCTGCTAAAACCTAGATTGGTTTAAGTAAACTTAAGTACTTCAGGTAAACTTAAACTACAACTGCAAGAAATAGCAAAGAAGAAAATAAGAACAGGTATAAATACTCATTTTATACTAATAAAGTTGGACCCTATTACAGACCATTTAAAACAGTCCAAATAGTTACTGAACACAGTGAATTTACAGAGTAAAGGTATATTTTGGCCTCCAAGCCTGAATTAACATCAAACACATGACTGTAAAAAAAAGCCCAGAACTGAAAAAGAAATTAAGATTCTTTTAATACATTTAAATTGCATTTTTTCTCTGCAACTCACAAAATAATCACCAAGTTTTCAACTCTTTTCTTTATAATATTGACTTCCTCAGTCTTTCCAAAAAGAGTTTTACTAAGAAAAGAAAAAGCAATTTCATCAAAAGCTAAAGCTCACTATTTTAACGGAGCTTTTTACTGAACTTTTGCTTCTCCATTTCCCACAGTACAGCCTTGGGAAAAAAATCCACAACGATACACAAACCCAAATATGGTAAATTCTGTGGTTGTATTTGTATGTTAAGGCAGATGGGAATGCTAAGGCACGCACTTCTTAAAAGAATTCATGCTGCGCCCTGCATTGAATTTGCCTCTTTTAGATATATAGGAAGCAGCTACATTCCAGAAATGATAATAAAAATAATGTATTACATTCTTTTTAGAATTTTAGGGGAATCACAACATATTTTATTCTCAAATGTTTTTTCACTTATCTGAATGACTGGCATACTAAGATACAGTGCTGAGTAAACACTAACAGAAAACATAGTATGTTTGCTTTCTTAGCAGTCTGAGGATAATTTTAGAACTGTCCTTAACAGAAGTCTTTAGTATATAGAGTGCCACTTCTGTTAAGTACAAAAAGCTTTACACATCCTCATCTGTTTCCTCATTAGTACCCTGAAATAGGTTGAATATCATTTAAAGAAGCATCTTATTGCATCCAATACTAACAAACAGTTTTCAAAAAATTACTTTCAAATTGTACAATTGCCAATTAGAGTTTATATTAAAATTATTAATTAGAGTTAATATTGAAATTATAGTTTATATTTAAAACTGACATTATCCTACTTTGCTTCCCATGAGTAAAGGCCAACAGTCTAGAATTCTAAAAGCTTTTGTTCAGAACTCCAGAGATTTTGTCCTCCTCCCTGCCATCTTTTTCTCCACGCATTATGGCACTTGTTTATTCTCCCTCTGTTATACAATTCCTCTTTCTTACACTGCAGCATATATATGACTAATTCTTTGCTTGCTCCACTATCAACCGATTTGAAGACAAGGTTATGAAGCTCAAACAACTCCATCTGTTATAACTGCAAAAGACAAATTGTAAGTTGCACAGCAGAAGAAATGTATCACTAATTCAGCTGCTTTCTAATAAACTCAAATGTCCTAACGCAGTAAGCTACATTTTTGGTACTATGTTTCCTACAAGTCTGTGATTTTCACTTTACCTTGTACTGGTCATTGGGAGCCAGTTTATTCCAAGGTTCTGGATTATTTTTCTTGTCCCAGCTATTGAGAGAAATACAGAACATGAGAACATACTCAGAAAATCACACTACCTTCAAAAGAAATAAAATTTATCTGCATACCATGGTTATTAGCCATGGACAGTCATCTATCTAAATAAAATTTCTGTACAACAAGCTGCAGTTCTTTGTGAGCAACCTCTAAATATTGCAAGGTAAAGTCATAAGCAAACCTCCAAAGCAAGGAAATCTTCTTGCAATCCATGGCAGTAATACTGGACCTAGTATACTAAGGCCTCCAGAAACAAAGACCAACATTCTGAAGTTTACTTTCACATAAGCAGCAAGATGACTGAGCACCGTAAGTAACTGTTTACATACCAGACATCAGGGTTGAACACTGCCAAACGCATGACGTACAGAGCTGCGCCAACACCTCCTGAGCCAATGATCAGAAACAGAGGGATCAACTAGAACGAGAAAGACTTCAGATGATGGACTGCAATGTAACAAGACAGTATTATTATGAGATTATCTGATAGCAATGACAAATCAAACAGCCAGCTTCCGTGTTCTCAGCTGTAACACTGGCCCTCTAAAACACTGCAGAAGGGCTCTGCGTGGTGTGTAGAAACTGACACGGAAAGACTGCTGCTATATCAGTCACCAAACATACTGTAACAACGCATTTCTCAGAAACATTTGTTCGCTAGGGAGAGAGAGAGACGAAACCAAGAAAGGAAGAGGTATCTCGCGTCGTACTGGTTCAGACCCACACACAGCAAAGGCAGAAAAAGGCGACCGGGCCGCGTCCCGCCGATCAGCGGAGGTGGCACCCCGAGGCCGCGGCACGGCGAGAAAGGAGAGGGCGCGGAGGGCAGCGGCCCGGAGGGGCACAGGCCGCGCCGAGCTGCCTCAGCGACCGCGGGTACTCACACTGGGATGCTTCCTGGCGTGGCTGACGATAACACGAAACATAGCTGCAGAGGGCGATGGTCTCCCTCCCTACCCGGCTCCAGAAACCGTCCTGCCCCTTGTGCGCCCGAGCCCCAATGTCACAGGAGGCCCCCGGGGCGGCAGGTGCCCGCTGCCCGGATGTAGCAGCTCCGGCGGTTGCCTGTTCGCCTGCCGCTCAGCCCAGCCCGGCCGGCGCCCCGCCGCAGCACCCGCGCTAAGATCGCCCCTCGTGCCCTGCTTTCATAGAGCCCCCGACCGGCAGGCAAGCAAGCAGCGCCCCGCCGGGCGAGCAGGCACCTCCCGGGGCACCCCGCGGAGCCCAAAGCTGAGGGGAGCCGAGCAGGCGCCAACACGGCCCCGCCCCGCTTCGCTGCCGGAGAGGTGTGAGCAGCGCCTGCGCCGGGGCCGAGAGGGCATGGCGGGAGGCGCCGCGGAGGGCCCTTGGGGGCCGCCCTGGGCCTGACCCGTGCTGGGCCTCCTGAGGCGAGCGCCGCGTCGGGTGGGGGAAGCGGCCGCCTGGGGAGAGTGTTTGTGAGGCTGCACGGTTTTGCTCGTGTAACTGTCTCCCCAGTTAGGAGGTTCGGAGGAGGTTAAAGGATGGAACAGGACGGGGTTTCAGCGCCTCGAAGAAAAACGAGAAATTCGGCATAAAACGGCCATGTTCGTGATTCTGCTGGAGACGCCGTGGTGAAAACCAGAAACCAGCTGTGTACGCAGCTTTGATGGAGAGCTTTAACACTGAATGTACACGATACGCTCTGGCAGGGATGTTTATAGCGAAATGATACATATATTGGCCGAGGTTAGGCAGGATTTTGTTCTTTGTTCCTTTGTTAGGTAAACAATTCCAAATAAGCAGTGGGGCTGCTTGCACCATAGCAGTAAGCGTTCCTACCTTGGCCTTGTGCTGTATTATGTTACAGAGAATCAGGACCCAAATGCCTATCATTGGGTGAGATCACCAGTCCCTCTGACATGTGGTTTCTTTCATAAAAGATATATCCAAAAGATAAATTTCTTTATGCATACGTGTTAAGAACTTTTGGTTTTGATTTTTTTTTTTTTTTTTTAGTTAGCGGGACCATTGACATTTCTGGAACATAAGAGAAGGGAACACATTTTCCATGTTAGAAGCAGAGTAACTTCAGGTGAATGCTAATGGTTTGTGTGAATGTGTACCAAAGTAGAATTCTGAAGTTAAATATGAATGAAATGATGGAGAACAAATATACTTAAGCAAACATCTTTTATTTCACTTACTAGTTCCAGTTACTCAGTTAGCACCTTACCAAGAATCATCTTGGATTGTCCCAGTCACAACAAATGCTAAAAAATGCCAGGGTTCTTCGTCCATCATGCTACAGTCCAACCTTTTCCAGTTTGCTAGAGTCCATTTAATCTAGCTAACAAACAACCATGCACAAAAACTGATGCTGGCTGTTAGCCATGTTCAGTGCCTTATACACTGGACAGGTCACTGAGCGACTGCAGATCATGCTGTCTGTACAGTTTAACTGTTTTCCTTGGTGCAGTACATTACTCATCTGCCTCATTTGTTTAAGAACTGATAAAATAGGAAGGACCATAATTAGTGTGCATCAAGATTTTTTTAACTACTTCATTGCATAGTGGGGACAGAATAATTTGTGTCAGAAATAGTGTACTTGGCAGGACTAGGAAGGTCTCTCTCTGTACTTGGCACTGGTGAGGCCACACCTCAAGTACTGTGTTCAGGTTTGGCCCATGATTACAAGAAAGACGTTGAGACCCTGGAGTGTGTCCAGAGAAGAGCATTGAAGCTGTGAAGGGCCTGGGGCACAGGTCTTACGGAAGGAGCAGCTGAGGGAGTGGGGATTGTTTTGTCTGGGGGAGAAGAGGCTCAGGGGACACCATATCACTCTCAACAACTACCTGAAAGGAGGTTGTAATGAGGTGGGGGTCAGCGTCTTCTCTCACATAACTAGTGATGAGAGAGAATGGCCTTAAGTTGTGCCAGGGAAGGAAAAAAACTCATCTCAGGAAGAGTGAAGAGGAATTGGAACAGTCTACTCAGAGGTGATTGCTATCCATGGATGTGATCAAGGAAAGGGTTGTAGTGGTACTGGTTCAGTGGACATGGTAATGATGGATTGATAGAGCAGATGATCTTACAGGTCTTTTCCAACTTTAATGATTATATCCTCTATGATTTTCAGGTTTTCCCAATGAAAATATCAGTTTATCCATGCAGTTAAAAGTATTGAAAAGAAATTGTACTGCTATTTCTTGTATGTCACAGAAATGCCTGAAACCTTAAGGGTTAGCCTGGAAGGTTATGCAGCCCACCCTTTAGTACAGTAGTTCAATTTTGCACAAGAAAAATACCATTTACCTAAGCAGCTGCAGAACAACCACGGAGAGACCAGGTAGGTGCTGGGTAGACAGTCATTAGCCACATGGGGCTACTGAGCAAAACTTTCCTCACATTACAACAGGCTGCGTGTCTGATGTATGGCTAAGCAGCCAAAGCTCAGAAACTTTGAGAAGTGTTTTTATGACCTGCTAAGATCAGGGCTACATTATTCCCACTAGGCAGGCATGTCTCAGGCAACTATTTTTAGGAAGTACATATGGATTTTACGTGCTTCTCAGGATTTTTTTTTTTTAAGGATTTATACTTTTTGAGCTTTTATGAATTTAAAACCAATGTGCAAAATGTGTCATGCTTTTTATCTTTTTTTAAATAGATTTTAAGCATTGTATATGTCAGCCTTTAATGCCTGGGCCTGTGCAACTCAGCGTGTTCATTGTTCATATACCTTGCTATTCATGTTATGTAGATTATTGTATGTCATAATTAATTGTACAGACAAAGAAATAAATTGTGAAAGCAAGCAGAAAACAATTTTTCAGTATCATTTTAGAAGCAATGAGGTTATTCTGAAAGTACAGCCAGACTAAGCATTGCTGAAAATGCAATTTCACTATTTCTTGGTTTGGTGAATTCTGAGTATAAACACAAGCAACCTCAGACTGCCTTGGTGCAGGATCTGTCGTTCATAGAAATACTTGCCTAGCTGTCAGATTTGTGTGCCTGGGCTGTGCTGTCAGCATTTATATGCTTATATGGGTACATACAATGCAGCATGAGTCTACGTATGTGTTAATTTATAGTAATGATGTCATTATATTTGTCTTAGTTGAAGTCTAACAGTTTTCTATTGTACGTAAAGAATCCACCCATTCCCTTAAAGAGAGTATATGATAAATAGAAATTCGTACCACCCTTTCATCTGTTCATAGAATCATAGAATTGCTATGGTAGCTAATCTGTTGCTTACCTTCTCAGTCAGAAAGTAAATACATTTATTTCTTAAAGTTTAATCTTTTTCTCTTCATAGCTGTCAGTCAATTTTATGATGCTTTAGTTAGACTAGTTACCTCCTTTATTCTGACTGAAGTTACTATGTGTAGGTTTCTGCTGTTTAAATAAGTGAATCCATAAATCCTCAGGTGTTTCAACAAGTCACTGTGATGAACCAGTCCATTAAGTTCAGCAATGCTGAGAATCAAGTCCTTGGGTTATTTTGGTGTTTTATCATTTATTTTTTCTTCTGTACAGCCTCACTCATGCTTTCTGTCTACTTTGCTTGCTCTATCCTTAGGCTTAGGCTCACTTCAGCTTTTGGTTTCAGGACTTTTTCTAGATGCTTTTTCTATTCTGTGGCCTTCCTGTTTCTAAAGGCTTTATTTCCTAAACATTATCTGTTATTATAATCATAATAGACCATAAGAGGTTCCTCAAATTCCTGCTGTATTCCATTAGTTCTGGCTTTATTGTTATTACTATTTTTACATTAAAAGTGATCAGTTTTAGCCACATCTAATCTCCTGAAGAATAGGAATATGAAGTCATAATAAAATCAAAGACTATCTGAAGAATTGCACCCTTGAAGTTTGACAGAATCAGTTGAAAAAAATCAACAAAGGCACAATTACAGTCATGTTTGAAGTTACATATTTTAATTGGAGGAAAATAGGAAGGAAAGACTATTACATATGGTCACAGGTCAATTAATTATGAATTATTCTGTATCATCAAGGATATTTCTCTGTTAATCAAAACAATGAATAGACTGAAGATTTTCTGTGGGAGATAACAGTTCTGGTAAAAAGTCAAAAGCTTTTTGAAAACAATTCTTAGACAAAACAAATTTTAACTGTTGTAGTTTCCATGGAAATAAATAGGAGGCATTACTTTTGGAGCAGTCTACATATATGGTAAAGAAATGTTCTGTTTCTTCTTTCATTTAGTCCTGTGAGCAGTACAAGACGATAAAGTTTCTTGTCTCTATACATTCATTAAAAGTACACAATAATCCTGGTATTTTATAAAAGGTTACAAGGAATTTACTTATGTTATATAGCATAACCTACTAGCAACCATAGAAGTAAAATGTCTGTGAAATAGAGTGCTAGAGATATGGCAAAGAAAACAATTAATGACTGGTTGTATGTTCAGTTACTAATGGAAGAATAGTTTTAAAGAATTTGTAATCTTGTCAATAAGTCAAAGAATAATATTAACACTGAGAACAGAAAAGCATTTTTTTAGTTCACTTGCTTTTATGTTTATAACTTATAATCATTAATTTATATTTACAAAATACAAACTTTTTCCTGGATTTTTACAGTGCTATTTGTAAACTTAAAGTTATTAACCTTAATTTACAGAACTTTCACATTGATACTCTTACTATTAAATAATAATGAAAGTTTAATAAAAGAAGCTATATAGACTGCTTTAGCATTAATGTAGTTATAATTACTTTAAAGCAAGTAAATCTTCTCTTTAAAATAAGGACTTTCATTTTAAAGTGAGAGTACATTTTTACATTTTACATTTTAAAGTGAAAATACATAACTTTTTAATACAAAGAGTGAATAAGTGAATATGTGCTACTTAGCAAAAGTAAATTATCAGCAATAAAATGAAGTGAGTATTTCTTTCCTTTCCCTTTCTTGAAGTTAACCATTTTCTGATGGGGAATACGTTTACAAATATTTAAAATTCTGAAATTGTACCTGAACAGAATTTGTATAAAATCACATTTCCTTGCTGTCATAAATAGGTATCAGTGAAACTGCATTAAAAATCTAGAGGGAAGCTCTTTGTTTATCCATGTGAAATATAAAAAGAATCAGTGGGCAGGACATTTCTTAGAATAGAAAAGCTATTAAAGTGTATATTTCACAGGGAACCATGGGGCTATCTAGGTTGTTCATTATGGAATATTGAGCTGTTTTGCTTGTCAGCAAATAGATTCAAATCTGGCTCAATCCAGTAATAAATGGAAGTTGTTTCCTTCTCTGTAGAGAGAGATGGAGCAATGTGGGCTGAGGCAGCAGCTCGGGTGACAGATCCCTTAGGAGCAACTGAGTTAAAACACCTGTCACCAGTAAGGGTTATGCTCAGGGAAAAAAAATTACTTGAAAGAATTCCATAGTTATGAGATGAGAGAAAAACAGAAAACAGGAATAGAGATGTATAGGGCTAATGGGACATTTCAGAATGGATGAAAATATTCAGGTTTAAAATACCAGCATTCATAAAATGTATGGTTTGTACATTTGTTTAAAATGTAAAATCCCCTGACTGTAAAGAAAAATTGCAAAGCAAGAACAGGAATGTCATAGCAAAAGCATAACAGCTGAGAATCAAACATGTAAAAGAAATAAATCCTGGTCTCTGCTCACTCTCTAGAGAGCAAATCTCAAAAATAGCAGATCTTTCAAATGTATTGTAAATTTTTGACTTGACAAAACTTAGGATGCAGAAGCACAAATTCCACACAGCTTGCACCCTATCTGACCTACGACCCCAGGAAGTCATTAGAACAATTCCCCTATGTTTTGCTAATTGATGGGGTCAGAAGGAAGGGCACAGACACCAACAAAAATGATAGGCTTATTTTAGTGTCTATTTCAAAATAATATGAAAATAAAGCTGTACCTATAGTAAAAGGATAATCTTAACAGTAAAGAAAGTAAGCAAGGTAATGCATCTAATCATTACTGTGTGAGGTTAGCAATAATGATTAAGAAAGACATCACCAATTGCCTTACTGCTTTACCATCATACAGATTCACAGTTGCTGGTGAGCTCTGGTTGCAGCGAGGATCTGGAGAACACGTTCTAGCAATTGGGAAGTCCTGCGGCAGCGTGTCCACCCTGTAGATGAGGTCTCCAAAGTTGCTGCAAACAGGTCCAGCCTTTTTACCACTGAATGACCAGATCTATGTATCAGTCAGGTGAAACATCTGGTTTCCTCTTTCTCGTATTGGTTTTCCCCAAAAAACAAGGCCAGTGTTCAAGGAGGAACGAAGGGAATTGTGCTATCTTTTTTGATGTACCATAGGCCTTTCTGGCCATAGAAATGTTTGCCCAGGGCCCATGCAACATGTTTAATTGAGTAACAAACATTACAGCAGAGTTGCCTTATGATCAAGAAAGATACAACATCAATACCGCATAATTAGCATCATAACAGAGCTTCTGTAGATAAACACCAGAATATACATTCTCATACTTGCATGGCAAAATGTGGATAAATGGCATCTTATATGTGCAGTTAATACTGTACATTAGGTACGCTGTGAGGTTGTGTGGTTCATCTATAGGTCAACTTTCATTCAGGGCCTATCTCAGGCCCCAGAATTTCTCTCTTAAATTATGCTGAATCACTGTTCTTTTACAGATAATTTTATACATAGAATTGCATGCATAGGTAGTATTGCCCTTTAAGCAGCTGTTGTTTGATTTCAAAAACTAGCAGACTTTTATAAATAAAAGTTCAATTTATCAATTCCTAAAGCAAAAATCGTTACTAAAAAAAGTTAACAGGACTGGTACCTCAAAGTGTTAAATAGCTGCTACATCAACTATTTAACAATATTTTAGACAAATTGAAAGTGTTTCTAGTACCTGTAAATGTCTTGACACTTGTTCCATCATCTTAATCCAGGGGGTTAAAGGATTCTTTTTAATTTCTGCTGTGGAGTATGGGGGATTAATGCTTCCTGGGCCATTCTGTGCTGTTTCTTCTACATATGCTTGTAAAGAAATAGTCCTTACAAGTCCTCTCCTCTGGTGTTCCAAATTCAAGCTAGCCTTCGGTTAATCTTTTGTTTGCTTAGAGTTTTACTCAAATCTGATTTTTATGCAGGGAATCCATGCTGACTGGGATAACAGAGATGACAGATTTTCAGGGCTGGCCAGACAGTCAGGTTCAGTCTACCAAAAACTACTGTGTGTCATCTGCAGTTGCTACTTACAAAAAGCTAGTTTGAGTTTTTCTTTTTTTTCTTTTCTTTTTTTCCCCTTTAAAAAAAAAAAAAAAAAAAAAGCTATTATTCTTCACTGGAAAGAAATAATGTGGTATTGACAGCCTTTTCCAGGACATATTGCTGCTTAGGAGAAACTGATGCAGCTGGAGTGACTTAAGCAGATAGTCTGGGAGCAGCACAAGCAGCTTATAAGCAGCTTCTAAAATGTGACAGTACAAAGAAAATGCATAATGTCTGTGCAACAGCTGTAGGAAATGATATGTGAGATTCCATGTTCACTATGTATCCCAAACATTAAAGAGAACAATTTAATGCTAACAAAGAACATGAAAGCAGCACGCTTACAAAGTATAGTCTTGCTGCTGTGGCATTAACTGCACAAGCTGTGTCAACAAAGGATTGCACAGTTAGAACAGTATAAATAGATTTTGTACTGTAATTTATTTTTCTGTATTTTTTTTTTTCTTTAACGGAGAATGTCAGTATTTTAATAGAAATACAATTTACAGAAAGAATAAGGCTCCCAAATCTAACAGTTTCAGTAAGCCAAAGCTTGTTCTCATTTAAGACAGTGATAGAACCCTTAGCAGACAGGATTAGACATCATTCTGAGCAAGCTATTTTCTACAAACCTGTATTGGAGAAAATATCATCTGTCTTCCACTAACATGAGTCATATGCTTTTGTTTCCTTTATGGAAAGGGTAGACAGGGATTTTTCATATTTATGATCAGGAGGGCAGATACTGCTGTTTCAGAGGTAACTGTCATTTGTGTAAATTCCAGAGAAAATGTTATTTCCCTATGTTTTCTGCTGTACTTTTTAGAGGAGAGTTGATGTTTGCAAAGTAGAAATGTTTACTGAGTACAAATTGGAAAAAAATGTTTTGCAACTGTTTATTCATTTTATGCACTGCAGCAAGGAAACTGCAATCCAGCTGCTAATACTAAATGACAGAATTATTATTGATTACTTTAATAGTAAAAGGATGGAAGTGGAGCATGTTTTGCTGTGTTTCAGTGAATGCGAGTACCGTGGGGGAAATGTATTTCACAAAATGTTTGACATCCAAATGTAGGGTTTAGTTTTAGCAAGTATACCCTTTGAAATCAGTAGAAAGATACAGGCAGCTCCCAGAATGCAATCTAAAACAGAGCTAGAAAAATTGTTCTTTTAGGATGTCATCTGCAGCCTTTGCCAAATCACTTGAGATGCAAGCTGATACACAGGGATAGACTTCCCTTGTATTTCAGAAAATGGTTAAAATTCAGGCTGTCTTTACTCCTCAGAACAAAACTAGGCTACCTGTGGTATCCTGGTGTGAACCTGGTAAGACGAGGCCAACTTGTGTGGATCTAATGGTATCTGTTTCTTGATATTCTTACATGGTTCACGCTGCTCAAAAACAGTCTTGGGGTTTCTCCTACAAGGGCTATGATCTCAGACCCTGCAAGAGGCGATCATTTTTGTAAGCAGCGTAATGTTGCAGGCAGCTGCGTTTATAAATTATGGACATCTTGGCAATGGCTTAAACCCTTTTCCTGGCTTTGCTATCTGAACTACAATTTAGACATAAGCAAAATCTCTATGGAGGGACATAGTGCCAGGTTCTTGTAAAGAGGCATGTAGTGCATCTCCAAGGCATCACTTTTTTAACACTTACACTGTCTCCAATTATCACATTCACTTGAATCATTAATACTTTCTGCAGGTAATTTCCAACAAAGCAAAATGTGAAATCCAGTCCCAGCTTGTCTCCTTTCTGGAATCTGGACACTAAAGGAATATATTGTATTCACTCCAGTCGGGAGAAAGAGGATGGAACATGTTTTAGTCTGGAAGCAGATTGGAGTGCTGCATTTTATGCTAACACATCTGCCACAAACTTTGAGAAATAATATTTTTGTCTTTATCATCATTTATCTAGAAAATATAAAAGGTAACTGATGAAAAGATATATTAATTGCTTTGCCTACTCTTGTGCTTTACTTGGGTACTTTTTGGAACCTCATGCTCTGTTAAAAACTATGAACTACTGCTTTACAACAGGTAGTATTCCCACATTATCTTTTCTCTAAATGCAGTTTCTCTTATTGTAGAGAATTATATTACTATACTTAAGAGAGAAGGATAATAGCGTATTTTGATGTGTGACTAAGTCCATCATCCTTCTTTGAAGGATATATACAGTATATCTCTTAAATTCCCGTCACATGATGGCATGAAATGTATATCTATAATAAGACTTCTGGGAAGGAATTTCTTATGTTGTTTGGATAGCAGTCTAGTCTGAACTGAAAATTATGTGAAGGGAAAGCTACAGAATATTTTGATATTATTTTTTACATGCATTAAGACAACAAAAATGTTCTTTGAGAGCAGGCAGAACACAAAGATTTAGCAGATTTGATTAAAAAGAAGTTTCATAGGGTACTTTTTTTTCTGTGAATGGTTGTTTTCATCTCATATTGCACAAGAAATCAGATTAAAGACAACAGTGTTATATTTGTTTAATTGCTTAGTCTAAAAATATTTACTCCTGTCTTTCACTAACTTACATGTCTGACTAACTTATAAACTTGTATAATTTGTGATACTATTCCAATGTTGCCTCTGCTCATCTGTTTTTCTTCTTTGGGACTTGTCCTTTAAGAAACACCTCCTTCAGGCTGCAATCCTTAACTTCTAAGACATGATCAAAACACCAGTATATGTGAAAGAGCTCTCCAATAAGCACATGTAGTATTACTAGTGTATTCAGGCACCCAACAGTCTTACCTTTTCTTCATGGAATGCAGAACAGCTGTGGATAAAATTAATATATTTTAAAATCACTATGCACTGCAAGCATGCTTTTAAATGCTGAAGCTCTGAAAAGCAATGCCTTTGGCAAAAATAAATCATATGAGATACATTTTGCACAGCCCTGTCCACAGCAGAATCATAGCAAATAAAAATAATAATAAAAGATCATGTAAGGAAGCCAGTCTAGAGATTAACTGTTTGCTGAAGTAAAATAAATAAGTCCTTAAGAGAACTATGTCTTCTCAAACTTGGATTCATTATGTTTGTTAATAAGTTAGAATGAGCTTAAATTAAAAGTTGGCCAAACTGAAATGATTCATGTGATTTTAATTAAGAAAATTCCAGTTCAATGAAAAGAAGTAACCTTTACCTACGTAGATTGCTCTGAAAGTAATATCTCTGATTTATTTTTGTGAAAACTACAACATAACGCTATTTGATAGAGCAAATTCTCAGCTACTATTTTTTCAACATAATCACAACCATTTTTGCCAGCGATGAAAAGTAGCCCTCGTAGCTGCATCTTCTAAAGAAACAAATCAGGACAGCAGGATTTTTTGCTCCCTGTCCCTCCTTCTCCTCTTGGATCAGAAGGGAAGAAGCATGACTTTGAAAGTGATAGGTCTTTTAAATCTACTTTCGGGTGTACTATTTCATGACTGGAAATTCGGAAGAGAAATGAAGGTCATTTGAGGGACAACGCAAAAGACTGTATAATGTGGATTCCAAAAATCTTTTTTTTTTGCTTTAGAGTCACCTTAAGTCACAGAATACAAATAGTGAGAATTCAGACAGGTATGGTATTATTACATGCAACAGCAAAGGACGTACTGAATCACAAAAGCCAAGGTTACACAGCCATTTTAATCCACAATAAGCTACTCAAAGAGGCAGTTTCATCCATCCTTTGGATACGCATATGCCAGCACCAGTTTACATTAGGCTGTACAAAAGAGACTAAAAGGTTTCATCTGGATCAACTCCAGCTCATTGCTAATGCTGCTAGTACACAATGTACAATACTACTGGTGTAAAGGATATGATTGTTAAAATAATCCAGGAAAAGGAAATGGGAGAGGGGCAGTGGGGCTCTGCCTTCTCACTGTGGCAAGACTGAAGTTCAGTGTGGGTTCCACCTGCATAGGTCCCACCTGATCTAACGTGAACTGCTACAGCAACAGGAATGTGCATTGGATATACAGGTCTTGGACTCACAGGACTTCTTCATAGGGTAGCTTTCTGTCATGTAAAAAAGTAATCTGACTCACTGTGTGGTTGGGTAATAATAAATTTGATACTGGTATTGAGACTAGAAGATGACAGGTCTCATGTGAAATTGCACACTGCTATGAATGGGATTAGGGAGACATCATCATGGTAGTTCTGTAATTCTCACAGTCTGTACTTACTCTGTGTAAGCATAGAAATTAACGTTGCTATCGGAGGATATTTAGCATACACTTTTTTTCATGGAAAGTAGAGTAGAATCTTTTCACTAGAAGCCTTGATCATGTTTGGAACTAGATTGTTCAAGTCTTGAGAATTTACTTAATAGACTCAACCCCAACTCAATACCACCAAAACCACCAAAGTTCTGCATTTGCCTAATGCCAAGCTATGTTTTGAATAATGTACAATAAAATAATAATAATAATAATAATAACACCTCTGCGTTTTCCTGACGGAACAGGTCAACACTAACTGTCTGGCTCCACAATAAAGCAGTATAGAAGGAAATCTGCTTCTTCTGCAGAACTTCATCTGCAGGATTTCATAGTCCTTGAAACATACTTGAAATTGATCCATTAATATTAAATTAGCAACTATTATTTCTCAAATGTTTTTGCACTGAAATACTCATTTCAGAGTAGTATATAAAACAATTACACAGAGTCTTCTGAAGGCCCAGCTGTAATGGACTGTTCTTGGGGGCTCTGCCATCTAACAGCAAAGAAGAATCTCTTTCCAAAACATGCAAAATCAGTTCCCAAATCTGCTTCAAGGAAGTTGTGCTTCTTGCCAAGCAGTTGATGGTCATGGCCATATGACTGGCCTTCACTGTGGTCTATTTTCTCCCCAACTACAGAATGAGATGGAATCTACCAGCTCTTGCTGCACTTCCCATGCAAAGTGCCAGTATTTTTGCCATATGCTGACAGTACCTTAACAAAGAAATGTCTTAAGAAACTTTTTCTTTTTTAGAACACAAAGAAAACTGTATAAATGTCATGATGAAGTGAGACTTTAGCATAACTGAATGACTTTTCTTTTTTAATAAATTGGATCTTAAATCAGCTCAAATTCTCAAAAACATATTTTTCAAGAAAAACTTCCATAATTTGACAAAAATAGATTAGTTCCTATAAATTCTGTGATGATAAAAGATGTTTTCTGTATTTTTGTCTCACATTCTGCTAATCAGTGAAACAATTAATATTAGAGAAAGAAGCAAATGGATTCCTAAATGTCACAATTACATTTAACAGAGGACATTAAAAGCAGTTATTTCCTTTCTTTATTGCTTACTGGTTTTATTATTTCATTATAATTTTTCATACAAATCCAAACCAGGCCAGCTCAGCTTCTTTTGTTTACAGATAATAACTAAATAGAATTAAAAAGGAAGCTACAGAACCCCCTTCAGGAGAATTTATAGCAATTCATAAAGATTTTTGTCAGTGCAGCTGAAGCATCTTTTGTCCTCGGTGAGACTAAAATAGGATTGTATTGGAAAAGCTTTATGTGAGAAGGGTCATTGACACGTGCAATCAAAGCAATTATTCTTCAAAAATTAATTAACTTTTTTTCTAAATCCAAGCCCTTAGAATATTTCCCATTAGTAACAGCAGGTCTGTGTTTTTTATGTTTGTTATAGCAGATGTTCTTTACATCCCAGGTTTTTTCAGAACAACATCACAATGACATGGTGGATGAAAGACTGGGTCTGCAAAAAGTGTATCAGGCAGTGTCATTGAAAGAGCCCTCTGAAGTCACTGGGAATTGCTGGCTTATGCTCACATTTTTCATAGTTTGTTAAGAGGGAGTGAATCTTGATTATTAAAAAAGAATAGAATGCATTCTTTATTTGTATTGCATGTAACTTTTTTCCCAACAGGAAAAAGATATTGGTGGAATAATCTATCATTGCACATACAGATGCCTGGGTCTGTGACCCCGAGAGGCTTGCAGGCTTCTATAGTGACTACCAGGCAGAAAATCCACTTAGTAAATAGGCTTCTAAGGAATGCTGGGAAAGTGTAACTGGCTGTGGTGCACCAGAATGATAAAGGAAAGAACATTTAGGCAAATGAGAAGGAAATTGAAGACTAAGGTATGACAGTATTCTGTAAAGTGATTCCTTGCCCCTCATGGAACTATGGGAAGAGGCAGAAAGACAGATTTCCATTATCTTGACTGGATGGTACAAGGAGGATGAATACAAGTCCATTATGAATTGAGGATAATTTCAGTATGAAGGGAGTACTTTATCCGAAATTCAGCTGAATGAGGTGTTAGGGAGCTGCAAGAGGGAGTTGCTGTGTAAGGGAAGGTGAACCAGGAGCTGATGGTGACAGCAAAGAAGGGATGACACGGTGCCAGCAGAAGAAAAGCACACGATGGTCACAAGGGTCAGCCAGATGTCTGACGATTCCAGCCAAGTACATAGCAACAGGCAGAGAGTCAGTGGTATAAGACCAATGAGGAACAGGATCAGGCACAGGCAGGCAGTCATTGTTCAGACAAGATCCATGACTAAGCGCTGAGCTTAATGCTGCTTCAGAGCCAAGGGCTCACTCTCCAGCAAGGATTCTCCTGAGTGTCTCTCACAGCTTTTCTCCGGAGTCTGATCCAAGGTTGCAAGGCTGCACCACATTGCTGCTGGGCTTGAGCGCATGTGGCTGAACTCCTCCAGGAAGAGCTTGTATGTGCAGGCAATAACAAGGTGAATACTGTGTGATGTTTAGTTTGGGACTGTATATCTAGAAAGTGATAACTGAGAGTTTAAAACAGAAACAGTGAAAGAGACAAAAATGCACAAGAAGATACTGTTATGCAACAATGCTGCTTTGAAAATGAAGTCTTCTAAGCTCTGTATTTTACAGTACTGGATGAGTTAAAGGATGTAATTATTACATGTGTATTACATAAATGACTTCCCGACGTGGGAACAACAGATAGACATATATAAATGCCAGAAGATTCAAAAATAAGATGGGGAAACAGGAATATCCTCCCTTGCACGCGCACACACACACACACACACACACATACACACACACACAAAAAAAAGGCATAACAGACTTTTGGGAAGAGAACAGTCAGTGGAGCACTGTAATATTAAGACATAAAATATGCATGAAATAAAATAAATTGTGCCTAGTGCAAAATATCAGTGTATTTTCAAGAAATCAGAATAAAATGAAATGAACAAATTAACCACCTCTGAGTATTTTAGATAATATGAGAAAGCTTATTATGGCACATCTGAGCAGGATAGTTTAAGGAAAGAGGCATGTAAACTGCTGGAGAATACTGTACTGGAATCACAGCATTACTGCTTAACACATATGGAAATGACAGTGAAAATGTAAAAGGAAGCTGAAATCACTCTAGCAAGGTAAAGGAGACTGTTATATAAAGGAAGAAATCTGTCAAGTGACTGAAACTGTATTTAAAACTAAACAATGCAAAGCATCATAAGCTCTAGTAGATTAAATAAAAATATAATTTATTAGGTGGAATGGAAAAATGATTTCAGGATCCATTAGATGAGAGAACCCAAGTTGTTATTAACTCATATTTCAAAGGCACATGCAAGCATCCATCGGGACAACTGATGGTTATTGGAAGCGTGTACTTAGATAGGGAAATGAATTCTTCCCACCAGTGTTCTCTGTGAAAAAAAAGATGCTCTTCTCTAGTGAGAGAAGGCTCAGCAGAAAATCTATCTGAATTTGAAGTTACTGTGGAAGCAGTTACTAATAAAATATTAAGAAAAAAGATAAAATACTGAGATAAGATACTAAGAAACCACCACTACTGCAAGAATTCTGAAATAACTCATACGTGGAACAGCTGAAATACTCTTCTATAGGACTGGGCGATAAATAAAATACCAGATGAAATTCAATCAAGATAAATGCAAAGGAAACAAAATGTAGGGTAGATAAATGTAAAGAAATTGATGATCCTGGGGAAAAGCAATCCTAACTTCACAAATGAAATGATAGACCCTGAGCCAACTGGTCTCATTTGAAGTACAGGATCTTAGATTTTTTTTCATGAAAGCGCTGGTTCAGTGCTGTGTAGCAGTCAGTGCCCACTCCATATCTCAAAGGTAAAAAAAATCTTAAAAGTTACTAGGATAGAAATAGAGAACAAAACAGAAAATGTCCTTAGACAACTGAATAAATGTATAATTTGTCTGCATTTCAGTGCTGTTCTTCCTTTACAGAAGGGATGTACAAGTGCTGATCTGAAAGTAATGCCTTCTATTTCACTATGTTGGCCCATTACATCAGATAAGGGTATTGGTGGTACGCCAGTAGAGATTGAACCTTCCTGCCGGTATTGCGTTATATTTTGTTCCTGTGTGACAGATGGTAGCAGAGGGGCAGTCTGACAGAATGGCAACCGACATGGAAGTGTGTATGAAGTAAAGATGTGTTATTGAATTCCTCGATGCAGAAAAAATTGCCTTCACTGACATTCATCAACACTTGCTGAATGCTTATGGAGACCAAACAGTGGATATGAACACAGTGAGGCAGTGGCTAGTAAAACATTGTGAAACAGCAGGTCGCTTCCAGTGGCACAGGAACTTGTTCATGGCTGGTGAAAATGTGTGGAGACAGGACAAGGGAAACGGCCAGAAACTGCAGCTTAGGAAGTTCCACACAATGTGAGCAAGAACTTCTTTACGGTGAGGGTGACGGAGCACTGGAACAGGCTGCCCAGGGAGGTTGTGGAGTCTCCTCTGGAGATATTCAAGACCCGCCTGGACACCTACTTGTGTGACCTGGTGTAGGAAACCTGCTTTGGCAGGGGAGTTGGACTCAATGATCTCTGGAGGTCCCTACGATTCTGTGACTATGTGATTCTGTGATTCTGTGATTCTGTGAAAATGTTTAGCTAAGCATGGTGCCTATGTTGAAACATAGTGTTTTGTAGCTGATAATTTGTTCTATTGATGTTATTGTGCTCTTTGTAGCTATTGTAGTTTCCACAGAAATAAATCAGAGGCATTACTTTTGGAGTAACCTGCATATTAAGTTTGGAAAAAACTCAAAGAAGGAAAACAAGAATTACCAAAGAAATGAAACAGCTTTCCTGTCAGCAGTGACGGAGGGGCTGGGATTCCTCAGCCTGGAAAAGGGAGGAACTGACAGATGGAACAGAACAGCATAAAAGCCAGATTCTAAACATGCAAAACAATACTGTTGCCATACACAGGATGGTAGATTCATAGACAATTTTATGGAATTCTGTGCCAAATTATGTCATAAAAAAGATTCTTATGAGAAAGATTCTCAGAAGAAAGGTTCATTACAGGCCACTAAATGGACAATGCACACCTGGATCAAGAGTCTCAAAGCTGAAAATAATTGGAAGTTGGGAAATCAGTAGAAAGTATCATACATACTTGTTCTGTACCTGCTTTTCCCTGTCTTTCTCTGAATCCGAACCAGTACAACACCTCTATGGTCGAATGCTTTAATATTTATGTATTATTATTAACTGTTATTCTTTATTATATGGCTAAATTATATACACTTAATAGACAAAGAAAATATCGCTTATTTGATGAGCTTGCTGTCTGAAAATCAAATAAAATTATATTAAAATGAAAATTTTAAATAAAAATTCTTACTATTCCTTTTATAACTTTTATGTCTACAGGCTTTAGTCCTGACTCAAAGTTCTACTACACCACATAAGTCATAGAGAGAAAAACAGTGCAAAAATGGAAATACTGAGTAATAAATAAATAATAGTAAACAATACTATTCCAAACAGATTTTGGAATGTAAGCACAGGACAAAAAGCAGAAAGGAACAGCGATCACAGAACAGTAAAAGTAAACTGTGAGACAATAGGAGAGACAGTATCCATTAAACCTTACAACATATTTGGGAAGCATGGTGGTAGAAGGGTGTTTTGAGAGGAAACACAAACTGAGTTTGCAGGTATTTACATGGAACACATTCTGAGTATGAAGGATGCCTGGAAAAAAATGGTTGTCTTAAAATGTAACAGAACAGAAGGCAATACACTGTGCAAAACAAATATGTATGTCAAATGTCATCTGCCATAAATAAATAGCAGACAAAAGAAAGAGTAATCTGTGAAGTGTATTGAAATCAGACCCAAGTAATTTATGACAGAAGCAGCAGAGGAGGGGAAATCACTGGAGGGATAAAATGGAAAAAGAACATGGTAGAAACTGAGAAAAAATCATTGCAGTAGATACAGCAACATCAGAATTGCATTTTCAAAAATCAGACAAAGGAATATTGATGTAAATGAGAAGGGAGATGAGCCTAGACATGATTTTTTGCTAATAGGGAGATAGGAAAGCTGCACGCTAGATGTGTTTTGCACTGGATCCTTAAGACGTGCCTTTAGTGGCAGGATCTGCAGCAAGGTCTAAGTTGAGGATAATGTCCTCTGTGTGCACATGAGTGACAGGGGTGGTGTCACTGTGACTGCAAAAGGAGATAAGTGACCCAGAGGAAAGGAGGAAGGTCTCTGCTTTAGCTTTGTCAAGCTTGAGATGACGAAGATCTACAAAATGGCATTTTTATTAAGTTAAAATAAGCATTTGGTGAAGGATCTGCAGGACTAGGACTCCACACAGAGGCTTGCTGAGGTCTGCATTTCAGCAATGGGAATAGAGAGTAGAAGTTGAGTGCCTGTGAGCCTCTATTTGAGCATGGGCAACTTACATGAGACCTGCCTGCAGCAAAAATAGACAAATCCATCTTTGCCAATCCTTGGGTTTAACACCTGCACCCCATACCAGCAAGTAAAAGGGAGAATGGGGCAAAGCTCTATTTAAAAATGAAAGAAGACACACATTACTCTGTTTGACAGTGCCTACAGAACTAAAGGTATAAGTAGCCGTATTTCTAATATTTCTTAATGCTTGCAATCTTAATGCTTTATTTATTTATTTATTTATTTATTTATTTATTTATTTATTTATTTATCAGAAAGTTTTCTATTGCAAATATGTATGACCAATTTTTACTTTTCTCAGATCTTTTACAACATGAGTACCATATAATCAACAAAATCCATAATTAATCAAATGAGGCTAGGACTGGCTTTGGGAGTGAATGTAATATTGGTGTACATGAAGGGAACATTGCCAGCAGTATTTGACTGCAGTAAACCTTGTAGAAATGTGTAGTTTATTCTTTCAAAGTCTTATTGTTCATAGACTATTGATGCTGATTTTCTTCTTTTTGTGATTTAAAATAGCAAATATATCTGATTCAGTCTTTTTCTCTTTATATTTTGCTGTAAAATATGAGATAAAAGATCAGAGATCACAGAGAGGTGCTTGCTGTAATGGTGCAGTTAAAAAGTGAAAGCTGGAACAATTCGCTTTGGGAAGGTACTTGAAAAGGTCAGCCTCCCTACTACAGATGGTGATGTTTTGAAGGATAAAAAAAGAGTTTGCTGTTTGGATTTAGACAGGTAGGTCATGGCTTTAACTGTCTGTTCACTGACAGGAAAAAAAAAATAGATACAGTTCCTCATAATATTATTTCTCCATTCACAGTTGATGGATGAGTTAAAAACATACCTTTTCTTCAGTTTATTCTCTAGGTGAGGAAATGTTGTATTATTATATTTCTTTCTTTGAAAACATGACACTTTCATTAAACTAAAGATGATATTTTAAAGTCAATTTATGTGAATACAACCATATTCTCTCCTGATTTGCTATTGTATAACTCCCTCTAAAATTGTCTTTACAGAATCGTGACAAAGATTCTTTTTTCTAGGGCAAAAGTGCAGTTAGAAGATATTATTTTCGCTCTTTCTGTAGCAGTTGAAGAGTGGCACTGAAATGGAGATTCAGACACCTGCTTTTGCAGCTGACTGTGCACTGAAGTACAGACCTGGAGAGAACCATTGGAATGTGGAGATAATTGAAAGAACTGATGTATTTGACACGACCTGATATACTGAAGAATTTCTAGAAATTTTTTAGATGTTGTGCTAGTGATGGAATTGCCATGACATTTTCATGGATGTGCTATTTCAGCTCCTTATAACTTTGCTCTAAAAATTACCTTTTTAGATAAATTTTTGTGTGTTTACAAGAGGAGTATTCAAAGGTGCTAAACTGACAACACCATCTATTTAATGGGCATTTACAGTGCCCAGCTCCCAGCAGTGTGCCATTAACACCTTATTTCTTGAATCAGGAAGGCAGCTGCACATTTTAATATACTTGGCTATCTGCTGAGATTGACAGGCTTTGCAAGAACACAAAGATCAGACATTTCCTCTGAAGGCTTCTTTCATTTGGAGCATGAACTCTCCTTTCTTTTCCCTTTACGTGAAACAATCTGAATCAACTAAAGGAGGTTAAAATCCATGAAGGGGTACTTAACATTCAGTAGCCACTTTAATAGCCAGAAGCTTCCAACAGAATAATATCACAGACTGTGGGTTGTTTTTGTTTTTCAAAAAAGCTGTTTCCTATGCTATGCATTTTATATACTTATAATTACTGAATTAGAAGGACTTGCTGCTAAGTCCTATCTTTGTAGTGCTCAGAAGCTTGAGGAAACAGCAAATAAATATTAAGTATATTATGCTTCTTGTAACTTTTATTGATGTGTTTTTTTTTTTTTTTCTGTTGATGAATGAGGATGAAGCATGAAAGCTGACTGCAGAAGACAAGAAAGAACGTGTATGAGACTTTCAGAAATAAAAATAAGTGTGAATATTCCTTTAAAGGAGGAAAAATGGAGAAAGGAGAAAGAGAGATTTGAGAAAGGAAAGAGTAATTGTGGCTAGGTGCTGAGATAAAGCAGATAGGCTGAGAGGGCTTGAGTCATAGGAAGGAGCATGAGTAGAGAAGGAATGCGTGGCTGGGCACAGTGAGGCTGATGAAGAGGGGAGCAGGCAACCACATCAGCTTCTTCTGTGTCACCTAGACTTGCCAGGCCTGCACAGGTAAGAACTGGAATAGTACTAGCATGACAAGCTAGTGCTGAATCAAGCTGAATCAAAACCTGGAAGATCCATACTCTCTGATGTACATCTACTTCAACTTTATGTTTAGAGGAATTGAAAGATCTTCCACCACTCTACAGTTGTCTTTCTCCACCTTTACCTGTAATCTCTTTGAGTTATCCTGCCACTTGTGGCTACATGTGCCAGTATGGGCCCACAGATGAAGTCCCTCTACTTGTCATATTAGGGTTGAAATTATATGTGATGTGGGATGGGGATACCAATTAACAGGAAAAAAAAAAGAAACAAAACAAAACAAAACAAAACAACAGTCCAGGTGTGAAAAGCTAAGACATGTGCAATCCCTAAGGAAACAGGAAGGTGATCAGAGTTTTGAAGAGTTTTTGAAGAGTTTTGAAGGGAACACTAGACTGCCTGGATAGGGAGTGTATTTGGGTAGCCGTGATAGAACCAAAGTCAGGAATGGTGTATTCAGAGCAAGAAGGCTAACCACGTAAACTCTCCGCGTATTTAGCACCACTGTTTAATAAAAGCAATCTTCCACACGGGGGAACCGAGGGACACCCTGGTGATTTTTGTTGAGATGCTCTTCCCAAATCAACAGGATTTCTAAAGTCACGCCGTAAACGCGTACGGCACCCTGCCGCTCCACACGGACGGACGGCTCAGCTCGCATCCAGCCCGGCGGAGCCCCCGCCCCCCCGACGCGGAGATGAGCCTCCTGGCTGCAACCGGGCGAACTACGGGCAGCACCCGCCTCCTCCTCGCCTTCACCTCGCTACGCGCAGGCGCAGCGCTTTCGCACATGCGCTATTGGGCCGGCGACGGGCGGGCGAGGGTCTGCATCCGGGTCGCCGCCGTGCCCATTGTCTGGGGAGGGGGTCCGGGGCTCAGCGGTCCGCGCCCGAGGGGCTGAGGCGGCGCCGCGCTGCCGCCGCCTGGACGCATTCCCACTCGCCGCCGCTCACCTGCGTAGCCTTTAGTAAGTGCTTCTCAGCGGCTCCTCCCGCCCCTTCCCCGGGGAGAGCGCGGAGGCGCTCGGCGGGACGGGGGCAGCCCAGCATCTCTCCGGGATGTCGGGCGGGTCGGGTCCTCGTCCTCCCTCTGCCGTGCCCTATCTCCGGCGCTGGATGGCGGAACGCCTGGAGGTGCTGCAGGGAAGCGGCTCCCTCCGCCAGCCCGGGCCCGGGGTGGTGCCGGTGCCGGCTGCCCGCGGTGCCGTGCCCGGGGTGTGAGTGGTTCCCCTGTCCCTGGCACGGTGAAGCCGGTGCCGGCAGTACTCGTGTGCGGGCTGCCCCGTCGGGTTAACGCCGCACGTCTAACCACGCTGCGTGTTCATTGTGCTATCTAATAGGAGTACTGTGCTTCTTTCTGCAGTGGACCGCAGCTCGAAGAGGAGACAAGTGAAGCCTCTGGCGGCTTCCCTGCTGGAAGCTTTAGATTATGATAGCTCTGATGACAGTGATTTTAAAGTTGGAGATGCTTCAGGTAAATATGTTTCCTCATCGCCTCTGTTAAGAATTACCTTATTTTTGTTTTACGGTTGCTCGTTTAATGTCATGCAGGAGATAGAGTGGTATTAGCGAGCTGCTGGAAGGGCTTAGTTGGATAACTGGAGATTCCATGCTGCAGATAGGAAACAACTGATCAAGTAAAACATACGGTGCTGCAGTTGAAAAGAAATTTTTCACACTGGAAAACTGTGTTATCAATAAGTTTTCGCAGAAGCATTTCAGCAGTTTCTGTGCTGACTGCCATGGCTATTTCTGTTGCTTTCTATTTCCTCAGTCTAAAGACTACTTTGGAAACTTTAACTTCTTTTGGTATTGGAGTAATTGCTATAAAACCATTTTGTTTTGAATAAGTCTGGATAGTAATTTGTTGAAGACTGAGGAACCTGCCTGACTTCTCAAGGGTAATTCCACTCTGAGTAAACATATGAACATCTTAAACAGAAAGATAATCTCTTCAAGTTTTTAATCTATATTATTATTGTTAATTTTTTTTACAACAGACTTCCTAAATCTGTTGTAAAAAAAAGTGTCCTCTGTGATAGTTGTGCAGAAAGATGTAAGCATGTCATACCAGAAGTCCTTGCTTTGGGAAGTTTTGATTCAGTGCTCTTCTCTGTGCATTCCTCAGTCTGAATGAACATCCACAGAAACTGAAAGTAGAGAAGATGCTGAATAAATTGAGCTCTCCTGGAGAGAGAGAGGAGGGGGAGTAAAGGGGCAGGACCGTGTTTGTTTTAAAAAGCTGGATGTTTTACGTCATGCTCAAGGAAACAGGCAAAGAAAAGCAGTGTGTTTAAGCTGCAAGGGAAGCATTATGACACCTTGCCAAAGAACTGCACTTTCTTCCTTCTGCGCTGAAGACGTTAACCTATGTTTTCACCTGACTTTATCTTGCAAAAATATTTCCCATCTCCTTGTAATTACTTTTTTTTTTTTTTTTTTTTAATATCATCTATGAAGATCTTGTGTATTAATGAACTTAAGAAAAGCTTAGTGGTCATTTCACCAGTACCAGTTCTGTGTGAAGTTTTGAAAGCTTTTCTTGTTTGCTTCTATAATGCTGCTTTGGGATATTTTTTTTTTAATCCATCCTTTAGGTCTCAAATAAAATATCTCTATGTTGCATTGGAAATGTAGGCTGCATTTAAAGGAAATAGAGAAGTAGAAATAGAATATGGAACATGGACATGTAATCCAGAACAATGTATTATTTGATAAGAAAGCAGTCATTCATTACTTAAAAGTAATGAAAGCTTTCTGTCTCAACTTTGGATGAATGGAGAGGACTATTTTGTTGATGTTGATTTTTCAACTTTCAGAATATGTATGTGCAAGGGGGAAAAGTGTCCACCTCTGAGAGTGGTTCAACTTCAGTTGCATTTTGAGGAAGTTGAATCTTTTTTAAAGCCACACTGAATGGACTCAACTGTATAATGGGAAAAACCCAATGGGTTACTCTTTTGTGTTTGGATATCTTGTATAGCTTCTTTTTGCATAATCAAACGGGACATTAAGTGAAAATGTTTTTGAAACAGCAGTATTGGATGTTTTTCACTTTTTTCTTTTTGAGACATTGTCTTTAGTGTAGAAGGAAAACTTTGTGAGGGTTTGGAGGAGTTGGGATGTAGGAAGTTATTAAATGTATAGAGTCTTAAACTGAATGAAAAATTGTTCTTGTACAGTTCATTTGGAGAGCTGTAGGATATTTGAAGTAGGGCATCTGATGATTTCAAAAGAGGCTGGTATAAAATACCCTTAAATTTGTTTGTACTTAATCCATTTGGAGTAAATGGAAGATGTATTGACAGAAAGGCACTTAGATAAATAAAATTGATCACTTCAAAGTTTGTATGTATGTATACTATATGTGTAGGGGAAAAAGAAATGGTGCATACAGGAACACATATACCAGACAAATTCTGGATTGCTGTTGATAGGATACTGATAGACAATGTATTTTCCTTTTGCTCTCTGCAGGATTTAGTCTTCAAATCATAGTATGTAGTTTTCCATTAGAGTCAGGGTTGCTGCTCTTTTCCTTCTTTCAGTGGGCTCCATGTGCAGCCTGTGGCAAATCAGGTTCTGTATACATACAGTATTCAGTGGTTCTTTGGGTTCAGAATTTCATTGCACAATTTGCTTACAGAGGGGAATAAATAAATAGAGGCACAGGTGATCTTTCTACATTGTAAATGACCACCAAGTCTACTTATGGTTCTAAGGTTCCTTATCTATGTTAATTCTACTGCTCTGCATTGTGTGTTTTATTTGAGTCATAAATGCAGCTATAAGTAGCAATTTTTAAATTAAAAAAGAAGTGAATTTGACAGCTAAAGGTTCAAGGACTATCTAAACACTGAATTAAAATAGTTCTGAAGTTGTTTACTCCCTGCTGATTTTGTTGCATCCATATGTATGAGCTTAAGGATTTTAAGTGATATGTGGGAGTAGATGATAGCGTGGAAGTCTAGGAGGACTGAACCCTGAACATTAAAATTTCTATGCATGTTCTATCAGATTTCAGGGAATATGTGATGCAGTAAAGATTTGATAAGTTGATGTTTGGTATTTATAGGAAGGAATTATAATTGCTGAATTTTTGTATTCAGAATCCTGATGTCTCAGTGACTTTTTCATTACAGGAAGTATATTTAATAGCCTAGCATCCATTTTCACTGCAAAATTTTCAGTAGGAAATATGCCCTTTACTTACTGTGTTATTTTCTTATGGGTTTATGTTACACCAACAGGCAATTATTGACTTTTCTATTCTAAAGAAAAATTATAACATCTGTTCAAGAGAATTGATTTTAGCACTGTTATGTTATTGTCAAGTTATTTAATGGAAATAATTTCAGGCCTATTGGCTATGTATTATTTTAATGCTAAGTAATTTTTTTTTCTAGCTCCTCTTTCATTGTTTCATCACTAACCGTTTCTAAAGTTGTTCCTTGAACAAGCATAATACGTGAATTTAAGGACTGAACCTCTTTCTCAGTGTAACTAAGAAAGGGTATAGTTGAATTCAGCCTTAAAGAGCTGATTTCTATCACTATTTCTACTGAAAGTCCCCTGGACCTTCATTTTTAGGGGCATCTATAAATGTTTGGGATTTTTTCTTTGGTGTTGAGCGTAAAGTCTGACTTGCAGAAATACTATGTACTGTTACTCTCATTGAGGTCGATAGGAGCTCTGTTTAAATCATGTGATGATTTATATAAATGCATCTATTAGGTGTTCTGAAAGACTTGCATTTGCAACTTTTGATTTCTCCGTCTTTCTATAATTTGTTTCCTCTTCCACTGTTTCTTTGCTGTGCAGGATGTTGTCATATAAAAAGGTTTGCAAAGCATCAAATTGCAGTTGTGATAAACACAACTGAAATATTGATGAAGAAACTAAAGAGTTTTGTTTTTGAGAATGGACTTGTAGAATGTTTTCACAGAGAGAGGACAAGATAATTTACTTAGTGATTAGCTCTGCTGTATTTTTTTTTTTTCCAAGTAATTGCACAATATTAATTATTGTAATTGAATTTGAAGAGTTATCTTTGCAGCCTTGGTGTGTGTTAGCTTTATATTACAGCTATATATTATACTACATATAGCTGTCTACCAATCAGGGGTATTTTGGAGGGACTGACTGGTGTTTTGTACTGGTGTTTTCTTTGGAAGTGCTGAGAGTTGTGTTCTTCCTTGTGTGTCTAGACAGTCGTCATGGCTTTCATTCTCTTAACTTAGCTGTTTTATGATGAAGTAACATTGTTTTTCTTTGTTTCCTCCTGCTGTGACTTTTGTATCTTATCTTTGCAGTAATAGTTACAAAACTGGTTCACTGCCTTGTACTTGCTCATTAAGACAGAATGCAAATTTGAATTCAGGGTCTCCTACTTAGCTACTTAACACTTCTACTTTACTTGCATCTCCCCTTTTTGTGTGTGTGTGTATGCCTGTCTTGCATGTTTTGTGCTGCTTAGCTTCTGAACTTCATTAACTCAGTGGGATGGCCTGTTTACAATGTGTCCACTTCTCAGGGAAGACACAATGTTTCAATTGTCAGCCATGTACTTGTCGCAGTGCCTCAGAGACTTAGTCTCCATTTATCACGTCCCTCTTTTAAGAGGTGAAACTCCTAGGAATCCAACTGTATGGAATATTTAGCAGTGGAAGTTTGCTGAGGGAAGTCATGGGGCATATAATCTTCATCCAAATGAGTAAAGTTTAACTTCAAAGGACAGTTCAAAGACCATGCCTGAAACTAGGAAATGTCAAACAAATTCAAGAAGTTGGGTAACTGATTCCATCTGTCTTGCAGCAGTGTGAGGCAGCTGGGGCAGTGCCTATGGACTCAATACAAAGATAGCAGCTTACAGTTTTGAGCACTTTTAAGATTTGGGTAGGTATCTGTAAAGATGATATCAATGCTGCTAGTGTAGAAGTGAGAAAACTGCTTATTAAAAACCTTTGTTTCATCTTTTTTTTTTTTTTTTTTTTTTTTTTTTTTTTTTTTCCCTATTAAATAAATACGTCTTCTGAAATGATTGTAATAGTGGGTAATTGGTTTCATTTCCTGGTCTCGCAGCCTCCATGTGTGGTTAGAGACATTTTTCATCTCTTGTTTCAGAAATAAACTTCCCACCTCAGAACAGTAGTATCTTAATTGGTTGTGATTTTTATTCTTTATGTTTACTATGTTTGTTCAGATGGTTCCAATTTTTTAATTGCCAGCATTGCAATATTGAATTGCCAGTAGCCTACCTGGGTTTAAGTATTTAACGTAACTCTACCTTCATCTTTTGCAAAATAATTTAGGAAAGCCAGTGTCATAACTTCAAAAAAGAGAATCTAGGTTTATGTTCAAAATGAAGTGTTAAGTCACTTCCATTCCTGCTTTCACTATAGCTCTGGGTTATCAATTTGAGCATAGTGAAGCTGAATGATTTAATGCTAATAGATAACTGTGGTCAAGAGTTTACCAGTTACATAACACCGTCTATGGCAATAAAAAGTTCACTTAAATTTTCATGTATGGTCTGGTTTTCCCTGACTTCTTACATTCTGTTATTAATATTAGAGCTTTGTCACTAGTTTAAAAGTTTCTTTAAGGTATTTTGGAATCTTCAATATTAATTTTATTTTCTAGTTTGTATATTTTGAAAATACAGCTGCTTTTACCCATGTCTGATATAGCACATGTGAGCAGCTTGACTGTGGGCTTGTAGGTGTTGTAAAGTGTGATTCTAGCAGAGATATCTAGGTAATTTCTCAACTTCATGTAAAGGATTTGTTGTTCACCTTGTGACTGGGAGAAAAAGTCTACTAGGCTACTGATTATAGTTATGATAATTCAACTGCTTTTTACCTTCAAAAGAATGAACCTCTCTTGTACCCTTTTGTTGTTTTTGTTGCTGTTTTGTTACTGTCCTCATAAAGAGGATGGTCTGAAGCATACTGCTAGATATGCTAGATGACAAAAAAAGAAAAAAAAAAAAGCCAGATGCTTCTCTTCTACTATCTGAAATTGGTTAGGCTTTGCCAGTGTAAGAGGCAAGACCAAAATTGATCTCTGATGTCTTTTAGCTAGCTTATCCTTCAAAATGCTTTTTACAGAGCTGTTTGGTAAGCTTAACACTACACTGAAAATCAACCTGTCTTCTCTGACTGAGTAGCCTTGTATTTCAGTAGTGTAGCACACACTCACAAGTATGTATGGATTTTCTTATAATGGGTAATGTTCAGTTGCCTGCAAAATGGACCTACAAAAATCCTGGTGTTTGTTTTTAAACTGCTGTAGTATCTTTCCTCTGAAGTCTTGAGCACAGCATGCACTTGAAAACTGCTGATGTGGAGTTGCTTTTGTTTACCTTTGTTTACCTTCATTACACTTCTTTTGATGTTAATTCTGGAGCATAATGGAGATTTTATACTGGAGAATTTCTCAGTTACTGCTTCAGGGTGTGAGTGCCACCTGCTCCTGTGCTCAGCATTTAAAGCTACAATTTGTACAGAAATAAATATGCCTTTCTCCCAGCCGTTATCTCTAATATTTGTTCTCAGTGGAACTCTGTATTCTTCACTATTTGACAGTGTATCTGGCCCAACCTTTTACTGAGAGTAGCTTGACTCTTCCATAGGAGATGACATAATGTGGTTGCCAATTTGAAAGAGCCATTCTTTAAGAATTTCTTTCAAGGAGAAAATTGTATGCTACAGCCTCTTTCTAACTGAAAGTGCATCTGACAGAAGAACAGCTACAAAAATAGCTGTTATCACAGAACAGTTCTTTCTAGAGAAATACCTATCACAGTGGATGCATTCAAATAGAGATATCCTTTAGTGTAGGTATCTCTGGTATGTGCATGCATGCAGATAGAAAATACAAAATGTAACATGCAGGCAAAAGAGAGAATTTGAAGGTGTAAAGTAAATGAAACTTAGGTTTATTTGTTCTCTGCTTTATACTGTTTGTAAGGCATAGAGCAGTTAGAGAGTATTCTTAGTGCAGCAGTATGGATGTACAAAATTCACTGTTGATTAATTGGGTGCTGTTACAAAGGAAATAATCCTCAGACCAAAATTTCACCCAAAAATGAAGTGGGAGGTTAAATTCACAAGAAAGCTAAGCTGGACACAAAGTGTCCAGAAATCTTAAATTATTGTTTTGGTACAATACTGATACAATATATATACATATGTATTATAAGGTAATAAAAACTTGTGAAAATAAATGTAACATTGCAAGCTCCATACTACTTTAGCACGTTGGCAGTAGGAGCCTGTAATACAAAAATTTGGTATCAAGCATCCATCTAGCATTTAATCTGTAGCATAAATGCCTAGTGGAATAGTCTAACTTTGACTTACCTTTAGAGTGATCATCAGATCTGGCAAATAGGAATCCGAAGAAAGCTACTACAATGTAAGAATTATTTTCCACATTGCATTTCAGTTAAAATTGCTTTTCTTTCCTAGAAAGTATTCCACTATTTCAAAATTTGAGTTAGTTATGCTTGTACTTCAGTTGCCATTATTAAGGCTGGTAGGGGTGGAGCATTACTAAATTACTCTTTATAGTAAAAGACTTTAATAAAACTTCCTTTTTTATCAGCTTGTAAGGGGCCTGTTGTTCACCTAGGAGCAGTAGTCTTCTGATCAGCAGTGGTAGCACTGATGTACTTTCTCATGTTGATAATTATATGATCCCCTTATCAGATTCTTTCTGCTTCCACATATGGGTACACCTGTAAAACCAAAATTGACCAATATGTTCATGTAACAGCTGAATTACTGGTCAGTCATATTCTGTGGGTGGGAATATGTGGCATGTGTGCAGCATGTTCTCAAAATGTGCCTTAAAAAGTATGTTGGCCCCACTGTTTCTTTATTTGGCTCTATAAAGAGGTGGTTATGCACAGAAATTCTCTCTTTGTAAGGTGATAAAATCACTGTCATGTTTGTGTGTGGTAAGTAAAGTGAATAAATATATATATTTGTTTAATTCATGTACCAAAATGTTTCTTCTCTCCATCTATTTAATAAAATCTGACAGTGCAACAAGGAGTTGATGAAGGCTCTGAACAAACTGAAAAAATGTAGCTGTTGTGCAGTTGATCCATACATTGGATCAAGCAACTTTATACTTATTTTTTAAAAAAATCTTGGGTTTTTCTTCATTAAAACAAATACTGTAAGTGAAAAGCAGTGGGAACATATAAGATGAAAGACAGTCAAGGAGGCTGATTTTTGTAAAATTTAACAAGTTTGCTTGTCATCTTTTTCAATAATTCTTGTGTAATTTGTATTACAGATGCCTTTATTTTTGTGTTTTTTTTTTTAACATATGAATCTTTTTTTGTTCCTTGATCATGCACAGACTGGCTTGTGTTAATTAATGCACTCAAAAATATCATGTGGTTGTCTAAAGCTAGAATTTAGTGCTATTGTGCAGACTTAACGCTGAATGAAGCATAGTTCATATATAGTTTGTAACTAATATTGAAGGAAACCCCAAACCATAAAAATAAACCCATAACAGAAATGAATTTATAGGATTAGCCACATTCTTCTTTTTTTAAATACAGATTTTTTCTAAACTTAGAAAACATGTCCAAAAATTAAAAACTGAATACTCTTTTATTAAAATGATCCTTCACTTATTGTTAATATTAATAATAGCTGCAGTTCAAATGAACATTTAATGTTCATTTAATAAATTTTACCATCTTTTTTTTGCCATTTTAAAATGCACTGATGTTTAACAGATTCTCAACATAGTACTTGAAATAGCAGTATTTGGAGACCAATTGGAAAAAAAAAAAAAGGTGGATTTCCTTATTAGGGAGGAACATGCATCATTCTTTTGTTTAACAACTTGCTTCAACAGATTTTATTTTTGGGGGTACATTTGTTTCGGAACTTCTTTTTAAATTTTCATATACTCAACAGATTCTGAAGGAAGTGGTCATGGAAGTGAAGATGCATCAAAGGACAGTGGAGAAGGTTCCTGTACTGAATCAGAAGAAAATATCTTGGAGGAGGAACCAGCAGAAGAGAAAGTAGAAGAGCAACAGCCAAAGAGCTCTGCTGAAGAAGTGCCAACAGCAGAGAAAGAGATAATTAAAACTGAAAAGAAGGAGCAAGAAGATGAAGAAGAGAAGCCAAAAAAGAAGAAAGAAAAAGAGAAAGCAGCTGAAACTGATCCTGTGGCTGATGAACAAGCAAGTGAACCAAAAAAATGGAATTTGCGCAGGAACCGACCGTTACTGGATTTTGTGTCAATGGAAGAACTAAATGATATGGATGATTATGATAGTGAAGATGACAATGACTGGCGGCCTACTCCTGAGAAGAAAAAAGGGAAAAATGCACTGCGAAAAGAAGGGAGTGATGGAGATAATGAGGATGATGAAGATGATGGGAGTGGAAGTGATGAGGATGACAATGATGAGGAAGGTAACGAAGAAGATAATAGCAGCACAGCTAGTGATGGAGGATCGAAGAAGAAGAAGAGTAAAGTTCTTAACAGAAATAATGCAGATGATGAGGAACTGACAAATGATAGCCTGGCTCTTTCACAAAGCAAGAGTAATGAGGTAGTGCAACCAACTTTCTATAATATATCTCTTGAGAAATGGAAACTACTCCCCAGTGCTGTTCTGTTAATTTGAAAAGTTAAACTGATTGGCTGGCATTGTGTTTAGAGGAATAAACAAAGCAGCAAAATTGGGCTAAATAAGCACTCACTGCTTATTAAATAAACTTGCTCGGACCATTTGGCCAATCAGTTGCCACTAAAGTCAATAGACAGACTTCTCTTGGCTTTAATGGGGAAGGGTGATTGAATTAACTCTGAAGCAAATACAAGGTCTGCAAATCAGCATGTAATAACAGAATATTTAGGTTAGTTGTAGGTAGATGTAACACATCTATAGTGTTATAAAAATTAGAAACATCGCATTCTCATAATAGCTAAATAATAGGTTATTCTTTATACCAGTCCTTCTTTGTCACAAGCATAAAAATCTGAATGCTAGAATTCTAAGTGAATAAATATACACAGTTGGGTTTAAAATCAAAGGACAATTATGACAATTTATGTTGGTTTTACATATAATGCATACAAGTGAAGTAATTCCCTACAGTGCTAAGAAGTATTTGTACACTTAATCATTACAGTAACTATTTTCTATTTGTAGAATCTGAAAATATTATGGTAAGTGTCTAATAATGAAACTTTCCAGTACAGTTACAGTTGCCTTAGAGGGTGTGACCATGGAAAAATTAAAAGATAGTAGGCTGTCAGGATGGCTGACTTCTCCTCCAGAAGCAAAATCCTAAACAGAGTAAAAAAAGTTATTGTAAAATCTAAATTCTATTTTTAGGAAGCAATTGCAGTGTAAATGAGACATTTGCTAAATTATAGGGTATAATAATTTGAAGTCTTGCTGCTTCATTTAGACTTTATTTTAATGAAGATTAAGCAAAAAATTGGAGGAATCAGTGGTCTCTGTTCCAGATTTTGATGTATATATTTATATATGTATGTATAATTGCAAACCAGATGTGCAGTTTTAATAACAAGAAATAATCAAATAATTGTTTAAAAATGCATAGTTCTAGGGTTTTTTTTTTGTTTGTTCTTTTTTTTTTCTTTAATTTTCTGTAGCTATCTACTGATAAATGAATGGTGATGCTTAGAAATGTTGTTTACTATATTAGATGCTGCTTGGAGTAGTAAGAGTAATAAGTAATAGTAATAAAAGAGTATTCTTATTTTTTAAGCTTGTATGCCATTTACAGTCTACAGACTGTTTCTCTTTGTTACACATCTTAAGCTGGCCTGTGAAATGGTTTCATTTTGGCAGATATGAAGATCTATCCTGATCAGGCTACTGTTTATCTTTCATTATCAAGCTCTGTGCAACACAGTTCTTGTGTTGTTACCTGTACTGTCTTTGCTCAGGAGCTTAAAGGGCTTTGCCATTATCAATGACGAGAACCAGGTCATCACTGGGAGACGGGTTATTTCCTTCCAGTGTTGTTTCCCATATCAGAATGGAAATGTAATCTTAGATTGTGAGGGATATATTCTTCAAGATGTCCTAAATTTCCATTGACTTGGAAAATTAAGCCTACTTCAGAGACTCAGAGCAGTCTTAAAATGCATCTTTTGGGAACCTTCTTAATATGCATATATCCTTGAATTTAAGACATTAATCAAAAGATAAAAATCAAAATTTGAAATTCTGCAGTTCGTGTTAGAATTCTGTAACTGTGAAGCTGAATGCTGTTTGTGAACAGATCTTCTAGCTAAGAGTCTTGTAACAGTATCTATACAATGGATTCTAGACTCATTTTTAGATTAATATTCAACTGTATTTTTAACAGCCAATACTGTGGGGGAAAAAAAAAGCTGTCTTGCAAAATATCATAACATTGCAGAAGCTAAGTTCTTAGAAAAACAGATGTCTTAAGGCATAATTACTGGATGAAATATTGTTTAGATAGTTAACTCTGAATATTGTAGTATATATTGTATATATTCTAGTCCTTAGTATGCATTCTTCAATTCTTAGCTGCCCAGTTCCTTTTTTTGATTGGTGTGCAGTTTTTTTTTTTTCATTTTTCTGCACTTAGAATATTTTGAGAGTCTTCTAACCTGTGCTGTAATGAAATGCTATGTGCTTATGTACTGTATTGAGCAGAGGCAGACAAACATAGCTTTCTTTTGCAAGGTCAAGCATCATTAGCGAAATGATACTTTTGTGTTTTTATAAGTTGATACCACTTCATGGGATTCTCTTATTCCTAGTGAGGTGACTATGATAATGACTGCTTTTTAAGATTTCATTAAGTTTATAAATAGGTAGGTATATAGCTTGAATGAAGTCCTTATTGTCACTTGGATAGGGAACAGGAGTTGTTTGAGAGGTTCCTGCTTTTTTCTCCAAGTCTGCGTCTGTCTGCATGGAAAACAAAGTTATTTTGGTTTACATTTGACTTGTTGGCTTTCTTCATGTAATGTAAATCAAGATAGCTGTGAATCTTAACTCTAGATTTGACCTTCCATCACTTTTTTTTTTGCTCATGTTTGCATATGTGTTTTTTTTTACAGTGAAGTTCTGTGCATTTACTGTAATGTGTGGTATTTTTTTTTTAGTTACCAGACTTTGACAGTAGAGATTGCAAATTTATTTTAAGTTTATGGTAATGAAGCCAAGTAATAGTTTAAGTTGAAAGTATAGTTAGAAGAAACTGGTTTCTGTAGGTATGTGAGATGCTTCCGACAAGCTGATGGTACTGAACAGTTAATCTGCCAAAGCTAGGAAGTATCTCCTATTTGAATTCTGTGTATATTACGAGTAATGGTGTGATGCAGTATTTTTGACAAACACATGCAAGTTTCTTGCTTGACTCAAAGTACTTCATAGTTTCCTCCTAAAAGGAAGATGGAAGAAACGCTTGGTAAGCCTGTATTCTTTAGGGGAAGAGCATGATCTTATGAAAAATTATGTTGTCTTCCTTTTTTTATTTTTTTTTATTTTTTACCTCTGGGTGAGGTGGAATTTTTTGGTTTGTATTTTGTAGGCCATCTTTCTTTTCTTTAGAGAATATAGATGGGAGATTTCAAAACTAGAAGTATCTTTGCAGTTTTCTACATCAATAACTTTCTAACAAGCTATTTCTATTTGGAATAAGCCAGTTGAGATCAGCTAGAAAAAGCAAAGGTATCCCTCTCACCCTTCAAATACCTGCTCTGGATAAACCTGAAGTACAAAAAGGCTTTATTAATGATCCATCGAAAACTTTGAGCAGAGCAGAGACTGTATTGGATTGACAGACTACCATAGAATAATAATTGCATAGACTGGTGAAAGAATTTAAGATCTTTGAGAAAGAATATCCATTTCACTTACCATTCATAATAATTTTTATCTGCTTTGGATATGGAAGCGCTGTATTGGTACTGTGTTTTTTTTATTCATAAATGGGAGGAATGGAGTGGAAAGAGAAAAAGAAGTTTGAAAGGAAACTTTCCACCATAACTTTTTCCCCTATTTAATACACTGCAGCACTCTTGTAATACTCTCAGGCCTTTATTATGTTGAATGGATGCCATTTAGCCCTGAAGTATCAGCCTCTGCTCTAAAAGTCTTACTTTCTTCTTTTTCCATTTTTTTTTCTTCCAGCGGTGTGTCTAGTCTTTGTAAGCCTTCATATCACCAATGAAGGTAGTCCAAACTCTGTTTGCTTTTAGTATAGGAAAAAAGAAAATTCACATAAGTCATGAAACTTTTGTGTAAGAGACAGTATACCTTGAAAGAATAAGAAGCTGAGGCAGTGGTGTTTATGGAAAAAATGGAAATTCACATCCAACTTTATTTGGTTTGTGAGGTACTGCTTTGTTTCCTTAAAGAAACTCCTTTTAAAAAGGGAAATCTTTGAGTATTGTAATACATACTGAAGGTTGCAAAAATGAGCATTGAGCTTCCTTTGCTTATCCTATGAGAAGAAAATAAGTTGTTTTAATATATCATACAGTTTTGCATAGAGGCATATACATTTGCATGTAACAAAATAAAACAACTGAGTCAATAAATTGTTGTACTTTATTTATGTGAAGACTTGGCAGGCTTTTGTTAGCTCTTTATTTCCAGGTTTTAATGCAACAATACAAGAAGGTTGTTGGTTTTTTATCTGTTTTTTTTTTTGTTTGTTTGTTTTGTTTTTTTTCCAACAAAGGGAATCTTCTTTTCTAAATATTAGGATATTGAAGGTCACTTTTTTTTTGGTGGTCCTCTTTTCCTTTTTAGATGGCTTTCTGTTGTGTTCCTTTTTAAAGTCAAATGTATGATTTCAGTACTAACAGAACTACAAACTTAGCAGATCCATCCTAGCTGTTAATTTTGTGGGTGAAGAGTTTGAATGTTTTGACAACAACAAAGAAGTATATGAGGCTTTTTGTTGTTCTTTTTTTTTTCACAAAATTGAACAAATAACAGATCTTCTGTTCTAAATAAAATTGAAGTTCCTGTTGTAATTCATGTATTCATTTTTTGATATTAGGACTCCTTGATCCTTGAGAAGTCCCAAAATTGGAGTTCCCAGAAAATGGACCATATTTTGATTTGTTGCGTTTGTCTTGGAGATAACAGTGAAGATGCTGATGAAATAATCCAGTGTGACAACTGTGGAATAACAGTGCATGAAGGTAATACAATTCCTTCATTGTTAATGCATGAGGAAAGCATAAGCTTTACTTCTATTAAAATTTTTACTTGCTTCAAAAAAAAAATTAAGCCTTTGAACTCTAGTGAGTAATTTTTTGTAGTGCCACATGGATTCTTTGTAGTATTGCATTCATCTATTTTAGGAAAGCTGATACAAGCAAGTACATGGTCTACATATACCTGTGAAATTGATGACGTTTTGCTAATGCTTCTGACTGTAGATTGTATTTTCGAGACTTCAGGATTTAATATCAGATGAAATTTTGTCTTGTCTATTTCAGCATGCAAATTTGATTGCATGATTGAGTAGAAGATAGTGAGAATAGGAGAGTTCTAGGAGAAAGGGACTTTTGCATATATTTTTGCTGTACTAAAAATGCAGAGAGATGAGAAAAGTATTGAATGTGGCATTTAACAGCTAGCCTTGGCCTCTAATTTTTAATGGCAATTTTAAAGTTAAAACATACTTAAATTGTTGGTTTGCTAGTTGCTTTGACATCTAGTAGATGTTAAATTAAGCGTAGGAGGTCTTTCCTACAGTGTACAGGGGGAGGATTCAAGAGAAATGATCTGATATTTTCTGTGAATACTGTTCTGACGTATTAACTTGGTTTCAGTTTTCTGTGATTTGTCGATATATTGGTAAGTTAAAAGATGATCTCAAAAGATGAGAAAAATAGGTTTCCATAGTCAAGTTTTCACTGATTTTTTTTTTTAAAGGAGCACTTCCTGGGTGATCATGAGATGAGCATGTAGAACTTTAATGGCCCTTACAGGAAAGATGAGACTGTATTGTTTTTGCTCTTTCTCTTGAAGATGGAGGATAAAGTACATAAAAATATAGATAGGCATACATATTTCGTTGAAATTTAAATTCAATATTCTTGACAACTTAGTTTAATTCTTAATGAAAACTTTTTATTATTTCTGCTACCCTGTACTATTCTCTTCTTAAATAAGACAGGCTACTTTAATCCTTGAAGTTAAAAGAAGGTAGACTTTCATTCTTTAAAGGCATGAATGATATTTGTATAATCTATGTAGTATACGCCCTTTTAAAATTGGTTGGAGTTGTTCATTGGTGCATGATTTTTCATGTAGGAAATGCTTTTTCTTATCTGCTGCTCCACTTTTGTTTTCACACATTTAAAAATGGTTTCAAAGCGATATTTTTCATGTACTCATCTATGGTTCAGTTCCTTGCTTAATTCCAATCAGGAAAGGGCAGATGGAATTCCATTCTCATTTTTAGATGTCTATTGCTCAGTGTTGAGATGTACTGTAACTCCTAAATTCTTACCACAGTCCAGATCTCCCTTCACTCTTGCTCCATGTAGTTTGGCTTTTCTAGCACAGCTAGCTTTCCTCTGTGCATACTGCTCATTACGTGTGCACCTGAGTAATTGGTACAAGTACCTTAACCACTACATATAGTATTTGCCTACTTAGTAATGATTTGCATTCCTTTGCTCTCTTGTGTTAATTGCATGATGTCTTCCATAGGAAGGAAGAGTGATAACTCATCTTAAAGTAACTTTGTCAGAGCTCTGGAGAAACATTATTATTTGGCCAAGATGTATAGGGGGATTCTAGTTTGGACATAAAATTGTGGGTGCCTTACTGACAGATGTTGAGATTGCTAGGAATTTATTTCCTTTTAGGGCAACCCTTTGTGTGGTGTTCATATCGTATATGTGGCCTGCGTGACTCATACTAAAACTGCCTTTCTGGTGCAGGCAGTTTGTAAAATCTGTCACCTTTGAAGAGCAAATAACATTTTTTTCTAGTCAGGAGTCTGTAACTACCCCATGACCTACACAAGCAGCATACATGTGTATACTAATACCCAGTCTGTAAATTAATGCGTTCATCAGCTACATTTGTTCTCAATTCACATATTAATCCTTTTTTCTTAAGGGGAAAAAAAAAGTGCTTATATTGCTGGAAAAAAAAAAAAAACAACAAACTTGTACAGTTGCTTGTGTATTTACTTCAGCATGCAAATAATTCTCATTTCTTAAAAAAAAAAAAAAAATCATCTTGAGGCAGTAATCTGTCACTTTGAATAAATGCTTTTGTGGTAAGATCCTGTAATAGCAGGAGACCCCCAACTGTGATGTCAGTTGTCATGACATAGTGATTGTGATGTGATTGAAGAGAATGTGTGGTGCATATCATAAGATATGACATAGCTGTAGGTAGTATGCTTGCCAGCTATTGCCTTCTGTTATTTGCTGGGAGTTAAATAAGAAAGAGAAGTTCTGCTTTTTTCTAGCTGTTACTTTTCCATCCCCTCTGTTTTTGGTTTTGTTTTGTTTTTTTTTTACTTTTGCATGCTGGGTATGGTGGAAAATAAAGCTTAACTTGCTAAAAGCAGTAGTGTAGTCTACATGTGCTTTAATTTTGATGCTTACCTTGGTCTGCTTATGTCTGGTGTAAACATTCATTTTTGTCTTGTTATGTATTCTAGTACTTTCCCTTAACTAAATAAAAATAGTCTTTTAGATTATTGTGCATGGTTGATGTCTTTATTCTAAACTCCTGATCCAGTTAAGGATTGAATGTAATATATTTCAAATATTGTTATCTCACAGCATTTATTTTTGAAAACCTACAGTTTACCTAAGTTCATGCTTTCATGAGCTTTATAATTAGATCAGGATTTGAAATATATGTGGCTGTTGTTAGCATATGCAGACATTCAGTTCGGCAAAAAATTATCCTTGGAGAGAATTAGTTCTCTCTTCCGTTTTCCCTCAGTGGCATACATTTCAGAACACTTGTTTTAATGCTAGCATTTTAAAGTGTTTGTAATTTCATTTTAATGATAATGCATAAAAATAAGCTAATGGCAGTATACGGTGGACTTAAGTTCAGGAAATAAAGTTAGTTTTCTGTATGAAATTACATTCAGTAGACAACTGCAGTTACAATACGTAGATTTAGTTTGTGGAAGAGTAAATGCTAGGAGAATTTCAACTTCTTGACTTTCATATTTTTTAATTCATGGGCTTTGCTCTCATATAGCTTTATTGTTTAGTGCAAGAAGCATTCAAGGAAATGGCAAACATAGAGTGACAGGATAATAAGGAATACATAAACATGGGCACTTCATGAGCACTGATTGAGAAAAGGCTCTCATAGTCCAAAGATTCAAAATTCAGTAAGGAAAAACAGCATGCATTTTCAGTTAAGTGTTTAAAATGTTGGGAGTTTTATTACATAGTTTCAGGTGAAAGGGGTAGATGGTGCACTTACTGCATCTGGAATCTAGTCAGCATTAACTCCAATAACTGAAACCTATTGTTTTCATTACAAGAATTGTCGTCTTCTTGTTAGCCTTTCAATCCTAAGGTAGTCACACCACCTAAACAACTGTGCTGCGTTGAGAAAGAAGCTGGAAGATTACCTCCTAATGTAGCTTGTGAGATAGAGTGGTAGTGAGCTGTTACATTGCTTTCTGTTTCAAAAACTACAATCCCCAACAGTTAGTACAAGAGGGTCAGCTAGAACAGCTTTGTCATGCTTATCATAGTAATTGTTTTAAAAAAGTTTGGAAAGATTTGTCCAGCAGCTGTTTCATATCTGTGTGCCTATGCATTTTAAAGAGACATAAAAGTGGCACTGAAAATCTTCATTAAAAGGACAGTTTTTTGTTTTTTTTTTCAGGCACTGGAGAGGAAGGCACATGATAATAACTTGAGCCACTGTGTACCGCAAAGTTTTAAGGATCCTAAAATGAGATAGCTAAAGAATTAATTGTCTGAAGTAGAAGGATAGTACTTTGATAAAATAAGAAAATGCTTCTGTTTTTAAAGACTGAACTTATGACCTCTGTATTATAACAGAAAAAACTGCATTTAGTTTTTTTAATCAAATGCTTTCTGTACTGTTTGATTTAATATACAAACTGTGTTATAGCTCTGCAGTAAAAAACACTTCTTTTATTTTTCAACTTAAAAAATGATGTATGTCTTTTAGGCTGGTTGTTAAACTGTTATTTGAAATTAATTGACAGCCATTAAAAGTGTGGTTTAGTTTAAGACTACAAATCCATCTTTTTCATCAGCGTTAATTGATGAATCCCATTTAATATATTTGCTTTTTTGTATGTACTTGATAAATTGTACACAGTTTATGTGTGCATATAACATTCCATTAACTGTTTTGAAAAAGTAATGTTAATCTGATCAATTTAGGCTTTCAGTTCACAGTTACTATTACAGCTAATGATAGCAAGAGGAAAATATGAACTCAATATATTGAGAAAATTTGAGAAGTATTTTTTTAAATGTTGTTGGTAGTCAGCAACTTTCTTTACTCTTGACAGAGTTTGCAGCTGTTGGGCTTTTACTTAGGCTGAAATTGAGAGTTTTAGCCCAGTCCATACATTTCTACAGTAGGGTTTTGTGCTTTTGTCTTCTTACGTCAACTGTAGTAAAACTAAGGGGATTTGTTGTTTCTTGTTTAAAAAATAAAAAATTGTTACAGCTCTTCCTGTATATTTGACATCTTGATGTCAAATAACATCGTTACTTTTTTGTGTAGTATTTTGGTTCTCCAGCTTTATTTACCAGCCAGTAGCATTCTTGCTGGATTTCCTTTCCTTCAGCTCTTTTAGACAAGATTGTTTTAGTGTGTTTGTTGCATGTTGTGATTTAACTTAGGCAGCTTAGGACCACATAGCTGTTTGCTCATTCCACCTCTCTTTCCTGAAGGAATGATTTAGAGAATTAGGAAATAAATGAATAGAAAGTTAAAACATGTGGGTTGTGGTAAAGATGATTTAGTAGGATAGAAAAGGTGGGGAAAATAATACTGATAAAAGAATATAGAAAAGAGTAATGCACAGCGCAGTTTCTTGCCACCAACTGATGATGCCCAGCCAGCCTCTAAGCAGCAGCAGCAGCCCACCCTGGCCATTCCTTCCTCCAGTTTTATTGCTGAGTATGATGTTATATGGTATAGGACATCCCTTTGGTCAGTCTGGTCAGCAGTACTGGGTCTGTCCCCTCCCAACTCCTTGTGCAGCCCCACAGCATGATTAAGTGAAAAGTCCTTGGCTATGTGTAAGCATTGCTCTCTAACAATAAAAACATTGGTGTAATATCAATGTTATTCTGATCTTCAATCCAAAATACAGCACTATCCCAGATAATGGGGAGAAAATTAACTCTGTCCCAGCTGAAACAAGGACGTCAGCCCTTACTGGAAATCTAGTGTATTTTCTCTGGCTAATGGCCATCCCTTTTGCTGCTTGTAACAGTATATTTAGTTTTTGCTGAATGACAGGGAAAAGACTAAATGCCTCCTTGTCTGTTAGAGATCTTGAAGTCTTTAAAGCTGTCACTAAGACAGTTGTATGAATTAGGAAAAAATACTTGAGTTATAAATCCTCATGAGAAAATGACCTAGATTTGTGGTGTTACAGAAAAAAACAATTTTGATGTCAACATACATGATAAGGGTGGAAATAATTACAGCTAATGCGTGCAGAAGTTTTCTAGGCAAAGGGAAGAAAATATTAGCTATAAATGAATGATAAGTGTAACTAGCAAATCCTTCAGAGTGTAGATCTGACACCATTGTAATTTTAGTAGACTGATGATGCTTTGTTTAGAAAAGCAAATCTAATTACACTTGATTGTAGAAGAGTCAGTGTTTGTAAGAAACTAATCTTATTTTGCTGTATTGACTGATGATAGTATTTCTCCTCCTGTAGTGTTATGTAATTTTTAATAAATTTATTTAGGGAAATGTTTTCTTTTTTAAGTCCTACAGATTGTTCTTAAGAAGTCTAAATTTTTCATCAGCTGTATGATATGCATTTGTACATTAATGTAATTGTTTAAAAGGTGTTTTGCTGGCAGTTATTCAACATTATGGCATTACAACTTTAAAAAAAAAAAAAAGGCTATCTACAATGTTCCTTAAAGCTACTGGAACGCTAAAGAAATTCAAATCAGTTTATAAGTGAGCTAGATGGTATTTGGTATACCTAATGCATCTTGTCTGTGGATGCACTTCTGAGCATTATTTATCTCTTGATTCTGGAATAGTTCTTCTTATTAAAACAAAACAAAACAAAAAAAAACAAAAAAACAAAAAAACACAGAACATACTGTTGTCTTAGTTTAATATTTATTGATGAACTCCATGCTGTAATGGAGGACTGTATTTCTTAAATGGTACCTTCAGTGTTTCTGAATATAATCTCTCTCAAATTATTATCTCTCTTGCTGTCATAAAGAGAGTTAGAGCACTGTTGCTGCTTTCCTACAGTCAGTAGAGAACCAAACAGATGAATTACATTTCTATTTAATTATAAAATTAAAGGATTTAATTGCTCTGCAAGCAAACTTGCTACTTGATCACTCTTATCTGGCAAACAACTGAATTTAATCTTTCGGTAAGATCTCTGCTTTAATGTTGGCACTGAATTTTTTTTTTCACACTGAGCAGCAGATAAATATTCTGTGTGGCATATGCAGAAGTATAGTTTTTTGGTGATAAGCTTTGAGTTTTCTTTTCTTTGTCATTTACAGCAGTAGTAATACCACTTACTGTTGTTTGAATTTGTCCAAAATTGAAGTAACAAGCTTCTAAATCATTTTGAAGAAAAATTTTCCTGACCTTATGATGATTAAGCATGCAGTGACACTTTAAAAACATAAAAATACTCTGACTATACCAAAAAAACAATTGAGACACAATGAATTTAATCATAATTTAAAACCAACTAAAAATGGTGATGATGATTGATGAATATATAAAAATGTTTTTAAGTGAAGTGGTCTGTCAAAACTCAATCTGTGCTTGTCAAATAATAATTTGATTTTAAAGTTACAAAAGGTCTTAGATCTATGCTTCAGGGGTTTTAAGAATACATTTGGTTTTTCTTAATGTGTATGTTCTATTGCTGAATTGGTTATTGAATGTGAAGCGGAAAAGTGGAATGGATATTTGTTGTCTGCATACTGCCGGCATGATCAACTCGTTTTAAAAAAAGACAACAAAAACTTTTAGTTGAGGGTAGTGAGAGGGAGAAAATAAGGATGTCTTGAACCTTGGACATGCTCTCAAACCTTTATCTCAATGATACACATGGATTCATCACCTGTTGCTAGTACTGGAGAATTTTAGAAACTATGTTATAGTTTGGTAAGACTGTTAATTCAACTGAAAGTAAACTTTCCAGGCTGCACAAGAAGACATGTAGATAAGCAGAAGCTCTAGAGTTGCCGCAGTGGAGGAAAGATGTGTAAAAGATTCTACAGGGCAATAAATAAACTGAGAATTGTCTAAAGACACTAAGAAATAGCATATTTCAGTATTTTATAGAATTTCTTAAATTTTTCCTCAGATGTTATATTTAATCTGAAATATGTATTTAATTGAAAAAAAATGCTTTGCTTCTTGCTCAGTGTTTGTGCGTTCCATTAGTCTTAGTTTTTTACTTCATAATGAATAGGCTGAAAGAACAGAGTAAAATAAACCTTTTCCTTTTATTTTTGATCGCAATCTAAGACATTCCCATATAATATATCATGTTTTAGAATTAGAGCCTCTATAAAAATAGAAGTTTTGAATTAAAGTTACTCTTGCAAAAATATTGGATGCTTTCTTGGGATTTTCACTGTCATTAAACTGCGTATATTTCCTGCTGAAAATCATAACTAAGAACTGTATGCCTACTTGTCTTTCCTTATGTTTTCTTCCATTTTTTTTATGTGTGAAGGGTGTTATGGTGTTGATGGAGAGAGTGATTCTATCATGAGCTCAGCTTCAGAAAATTCTACTGAACCCTGGTTTTGTGATGCATGCAAATGTGGAGTCACACCTAGTTGTGAACTGTGTCCTAACCAAGATGGGATCTTCAAGGAGACAGATGCGGGCAGGTAAGGCTGAAGAAGTGCCATTTTAAATTTAAACTGATAACCAATTTAAAGATGGGATTTTGTCCTAGTCTGTTCCTATAGGCAATAGGGTCCTAAATTAAATTCTTATTATTCTTTTTCTCAGTTCATTTTAGAGTGGGGTGCTCACTGGATAGGCGGTCACCCAATCTTTTTTTTTTCCACACCTAATATTCTTCATATTCTTCATATCAGTTCGGAAGATGTTGTCTTAACCTGAATTTGAGCATGATGGTTTATTGGTGTATGAGCAACAGATGTTTCTAAGTAAAGCAATAAATCATCACTTCAGGAAGTGATAATACTTGTTACAAGATGAAATCACCATGTATTGTATGTGTAGAGATGTTCTTACTGGATAGAGTAGATCTTTCTCATGCAATATCTTCCATTTCTTTATATTTTAAAAATAATACATGAGTGTTAATGGTAACTTATATTCTGCAATAAAGAAGAGAGCTGAGTTATCAATTATGTCTGTTTTTTGGCTAATGTTAATGAATATATTATTATTTAGATCACAGCAGTTAAGTTATTTTTCCATACGTTTTACAATTGTGTAAATTGCAGGTTTGCAGTGACGTATAAAACTTCCAGCTGCTTGATATGTAGGGTTGCAAAAATCTGCAGATATCTGACTGACGATTGTGGATGAATTGGAAAGAATTCAGTTATTCAGTATTAGTACAAATGTTTTAAAATTCAGACCTTTCATGTTATTCAGTGTGAATCAACTAATGCGTGACCATTTACGTGAAGCTATTATGGTAATGGTACATTATGGTATATGGTACAACATATTTGGTAGTAGCAAATAGCGAAGTATAGCCATATCCTTGGTCTTTTTCCATCTACTGGCTTGTAATGGCCCTCACAGTTTACTGGTTTTTGTACTTAAATACATGGAGTCATGTTTAGATGACTGTAACTGTCTTGTAATGTAAGCCAAAACTTTTTTTTCCCCATTCATGTCTTACACAAACTTGTACTATTGCTGATACTGTAATGGACAAATCCTCTCCTCATTAAAAGATCAGCAGAGCTCTGGATGGTATTTTGGAAAGCTTTGTTTGACATCATTTTTGGAGAGCAGCTACCTTCCTCCACTGGATATATATTAAGCTCAGCTTCTCAATTTGTAGCTGAGATGTGTTTTATCTTTTCCTCAATCCATGTCTTCTACATACATCTTATGAGGGGGAGCACTGAAAATACAAGAAAATAACGTAGTGTTAGTGGGGGAATTTATATAAATGAGTCAAGATTTGCAGTGAATAATTTTGACAGTGTATTTGAAGTTGTGCTAGTTTTAAAATATTTTGGGGGTTCCAGTCCTCAATTTCTGATTGGTCCATCTTTCTTATATGTAGGTTGCTCCAGAAGTAATGTCTCCTATTGATTTTCATGGAAATTACAACAGAAAGAACACAGTAACACTATTTGATAGTGAAAACTCTCAGCTACAAAACAGTATTTTTTTAGTGTATTCATCACCTTAAGCTATGCATTTTGTCCAGCAACGAAGACCAGCCTGCACACTGTACTTGTAAAATTCTCTACCAGTGGAGGTGGCCCACTGTTGCCACTGCTGAAACACCACCACCGCCTCACTGTGCTAGTATCCACTGTATGGTCTCCACAAACGTTAAGCAGGCATTGATGTACAATGGGTGCCATTTCTTCCAGCAGGCATTGATATATAATGGGTGCCATTTCTTCTGCGTGGAGAAATTCAGTAATGCACCTTAGCCTCCAATGCGTGTCAGATTCCCCTCTACTGCCATCTGTTGCACGACATAAAATGTAACAGTGTATTCACCAAAAGATTCAGGTTCTACTGTCTTACTGAGAACATCCACCTCTGATATTGTGGGCCAACATAATAAAATAGGAAGTATTACTTTTGGAGCAGCTCTAGTGTAACTGTAACAATAGTTTAAATAATTTTTACTTCTCTGTTCTTTCATAATGTTACTGTGTGGACAAAATGTTACTAGAGACTGAAATCAGTTGTCTAACAACTTGGTAGTACTAGAATTAGTATCACTTGGCAATATACGTTTCAGTTTTTTTCTCCTGCGTTTTTTAAGGTAGCTTAATTGCTATCTATGTAATTTTTTATATAATTGTAATATAAATTACACAACATTTTAAACATTATTGCTTGAAATTTCTTATAAAATGGTAGCATGTTTTTGATTGACATAGAAGTGTTTTATCTGTGATTCTCATACTTTGTGCAAAAGCACATGCCTGCTTAGTTGACTGTGGACAGTAAAGTGTCAATTTATTATCCCTGCTACTGTATTTTTGTGTTTGGATAACATAATACAGTGTCATGAGTAAGTAGAGGTTTACTCTCCCAGGTGGGTAGGTTCATGTACTAGAAAAAAAAAAACAAATGCTAGCCAATGTAAATAATACCATTCTCTCTCTTTTTTCTATTGCTTATTAATAAATTTGAAATCTTTAGAGAATGGGACAATGCAAGCTATGGATGTATGCTATCTTCATTGCCGTGTTTCTTTATATGCATCATTGGCTGGAAATTGCAGTAAAGTGCAACCAAACTATTCAGTTTCCCTTCATAATCAAGTTAGAATTATTTTTTTTTTGTCCCTACATGAATCATTAGAATAATTAGGTGCTTAGTTTCTCACAGAAGCCTTTTCACATTAACCTCTCAGTTTCATGAGCATAAATGTGAATTTATGAAATTTTATTTCTCAAAATGCTATTAACCAAGAATATGAATTCTGTCCTTGTTATGGTGTAGAGTTTTTCTTCTTCCCTAATCAACATCTGTCATCATTGCTCCAAGCAAAATGGATGGTAAAATAACAAGGAAGATTATTCTTCTTTGATTACCCAATTTGTCTTAATTACGATCTTCTAAAACATGTGCAGCTAAACAAATGAGCAGGAAAATATTTAGAACTGGTATTAAAAGCAGCTGAAATTGCTTCAGCTGAGAACTTGACTGATTTCTGTACGTTTTTTAGTAAAGATTCAGGTCTGAGTTCTCATAAAGGTGACTAAAGAAATGAGGCACTTGTGTTCCAATCACACCAAAATGGCAGTTTACATTTGTAATACTTGGGTGACATGTACTAAAACATTTTGAGAAGGTCAATATGAAGTAAGTAGCCAGTTATTGGATTTACTACAGACAAACTCCTACCGAGTGCAGCAGCATCACCACTGGAGCATATGCAAGTTAAGTTGAGAAGTAGTTGCTTGTAGAAGATGTGTATCTTTATACTGAACTTTGGAGGGTAAGTTTTAAGGCAACCAGTATCCTAAGCTTACTATCAAAATCTTCAACCAGAGCCTTGTGTGTTTTTTTTTTTTAAAGAATAGTAATTGTGAGTATGTGTAACTTCCTTTTATGCAAATTAACTTGAAGTATCTTAAATCAATGAAGGTATGTAGAAAAGAAGCCTGACAGAGTTTACAAGACTTCTATTAATATCTGAGTGATCTCTGTATTTCAAGGTTACGGATCTTATTCTGCATATGGCATTTTTGGAGGGCAAAATTGAAAAGTAGTATCTTGATTTCTTTGTGAAAAGAATAGGTTGTGGGTTCGTGTAGATATTTCTTTTTGTAATATTTATTTGAATACAAAATTATGCATGTGCACTCTTTGTAAAGTATATCAAGTGACTGTAGTGGTTTAGGCCAAGCTATACCCAGTTTGGGATAAGTTAAGGAAGGAGAGAGTGAGAATCATGGTCTATACTTCTTGAACTTCCATAGGCTTGGGGCCATGAGCACTGTCCTGGACAGCCTGTTTCCAGGGCCCAACCATCCTAATACCCAAGCTGATGCTTCCCTGACGTAGCTCCATGCCATTCTTTGGGTCCTGTCTCTAGAGAGAAGAGATAAGTACCTGTACCTCTGTTCTGCTTGCGTGGATGCTGTAGGGTGCATGAGGTTTTCCCTCAGTCTGCTTTAGGATGAACAAACCAAGTCACCTCAGCCGCTCCTTATGGGGCTTTCCCTGTAGACCCTTCACTATCTTTGTAGCCCTCATTTGGATACTTTCAAATTTTATATCCTTGTGGCACCCAAACCTGAACACAGTTGCTCAAGCTGTGGCTGCTCAGAGCGGACAGGTATAATCCTTTCTTTTTATTGGCTAGCAGGGCCAGGCCTGATGCACCCTAGGGTATAGTTGATCCTTTTGACTGCCAGATGGTACCAGGTGCTCTGTTGCTTTCCAGATGGGATCCACTTGAGGGTGCTGAGGGAGCTGGCAGAGTTGATTGACAAGCCACTTTTCACCATCCATCATTGGTTCTGGTCAATTGGAGAGGTCCCAGAGGATCTGAGGTTTGCCAGTGTGACTTCCATCTACAAGAAGGGTCATAAGGAGGACCCAGAGAACTACAGGCCTGTCAACCTGATCTTGGTGCCAGGGAATGTTATGAAATAGACCATCTTTAGTGAGATCACTTGGCATGTGCAGGACAGTGGGAGGAGTCAAAGACAAAGTAATGCAGCTACTGCTTCTAAATTTATATTTCATTCCATTCATCCCCTTCATCAGAAGAGAGGTGGGCAGCAGGGACAGGGAGGTGATTGCCCCCCTCTACTCTGCTCTTGTGAGGCCCCATCTGGAGTACTGTGTCCAGGTCTTGAGTCCCCAGTACAAGAAAGACAGGGAGCTGTTGGAGAGGTTCCAGAGGAGAGCCACGAAGATGATCAAGGGACTGGAGTACCTCCCCTATGAAGACAGGCTGAGGGAGCTGGGCTTGTTCAGCCTGGAGAAAAGAAGGCTGCGGGGTGACCTCATTGCAGCTTTTCAGTACCTAAAGGGAGCCCACAAACAGGAGGGAATCAACTCTTTACAAGGGTAGATAACTGTAGGACAAGGGGAAATGGTTTTAAGTTCAGGAAGGGAGGATTTAGGTTGGATGTCAGGGGGAAGTTCTTTACTATGAGAGTGGTGAGGTGCTGGAACAGGCTGCCCAGAGAGGTTGTAGATGCCTCATGCCTGTAGGTGTTCAAGGCCAGGTTGGATGGGACCCTGGGCAGTCTGGTCTAGTATTAAATGTGGAGGTTGGTGGCCCTGCGTGTGGCAGGGGGGTTGGAGATTCATGATCCTTGAGGTCCCTTCCAACTGTGTCCATTCTATCATTCTGTGATGCTTTTTCGGAGTCTTATTCTGTGTAATACAACAGAATGAACTGATTAGTGCTAGGGCTTTGATTAGATTTACTAAGCAGTTCCTTATAATGAAGTGAGTTAATGACTTGTAGGTAGTTTTTACTGTTACAGGATTTTTTCTCTTACTACCTGTATAAATTTGTACCTCCAACTTCACTTCCACCATCTCACCCTGTTGGTCTGTCTAGGCTTTGTAGGTAATGTCAAAATCTTAATATACTTCTCCTGCAGCATAAACAGTGATGTGAAACACTGCTTAAGAACCATCAGAACAGAATGTGATGGTAACCTTGTTGTTGATCCAGACAAGCAAAGCAATCACAGTTGTACCAAAAACTGTTGCTGCTATCCATTTTTAGCTTTTAAATTCCAATTTAAAAGCACATTTCCTCCCTGCTTCTAATGTATTTTCATTTAGATGCTCTTTTTCTAGCATCTGTATCGTTTACACAGTACTTACAAATCTGCAAATGGTGAGCATAATGTGGGAACAAAATATTGATAACAGTAACCTAAATTTATTTGCTCTTTTAGGTGGGTCCATATTGTTTGTGCCCTCTACGTTCCAGGAGTGGCATTTGGAGATATTGACAAATTGCGGCCAGTAACACTTACAGAAATGAATTATTCAAAGTATGGTGCTAAGGTAAGTTAAGAAGATTCATATTCCCTACCAGTAGCTTTATTTCACATTTTTACGTAGAAATAACGTGTCTTTCCAATCTTCTTTTGTGTTTATAGCAGTGAGATTTAGGAAGGAAAATGTGATAAAATTCATGTTTCTTGAAATTTTGCTCATCCCTCCTTTTTGTTCTTATAGCTGTTTTTTTTCCTTATTGCTATTCTCTGTAATTTCTGTCACTCTTTGTCTCTCAGTTTCCCTTATTTTTTTTTACACAGGTGTCAGTTACCTTCTTTTAAAGTCAGTTAGTGGCAGATTGCCAAAATGTGAATGGAGAGAGAAGAGGATTTATGGGATGTGAAATGAAGGAAAGGAAATTGAGGTGGAGGATTTGAGGATTAAGAAAGATACAGATGTATATTCAGTAAGAACTACTTTAAGTTCTTTGTAATCATAAACTAGAATGCATAGTGTTGCTAGAAAGCAATATTAACATCCTTCCACCACCAGCACGAAAATAACATAAGAGTATGGGACTCTTAACCTGAATGGAAAATTATCTCTAATATTAAAATGCTTTTTCAATATGTAGATATGCTCAGTTGTGGTCGAAGATGGTCATACACAAAACATACAGAAAATCATTGTGAAGGGCTAAGACCAACACTAATTTGCTTAATATTGTTGCTATAGCCCGGGAGACATTGCAGAGAATCTATATCTGCTGGGCTAATGTAAGGAAAGATAGCTGTGCTACTACTTCTCTAATGCTTAATTTATGCATTGTAAATTTCCTAGGGTGTCAGTTTGTCAAGCTGAATACTAAGTTAAAATATGTAATAACTGTTTAAAAATATAGAAACTTTAAAAGATAAATTAAAGCACTTTGGCCCATGTTGTACTTCTTTGTATTAGGAGCACAGTCAACGTGAGTCCACTGCAGTATTTAGCATTGCTCAGAAATGTTTGCTAGCTTGTTAGCCCCCCCCTTTTTTTTTTCCCCTTACAAAGTCTTACAGCCTTATTGTTGCAATGAATCGTACATTTTCTTTTTATTGGCATTATAGGAGCAAGGTTTACTCTGAGTAAGATGAGTGAACTGCGCTTATGAGAATTCATTATTCTCACAGAGCTGTAAACTCTCCCTGTTTGCCAAATCAAGTATGGAAGTTATAGCTTACTTAGCTAAATTTCCCCCTGGAGTATCAGTTTAAAATAATAATCTATGATTCAATTAGTTTCTTTTCTGTTATGTGTTATTTTACAGATAGAGTGCCTTTTTAAGGAAGTGTATGCAGTGTCTCGAGAATCTTCTGTCACTGAATTTGATTTGCAGTTCCTCTCTGTTGTTGTTTAAGTATCTGCATGGAGATAATTTCTGTAGGTGATACACAGCTTTGCTTCATACTCAGCGTGTGAGAGATTAAGAAAGACATGGCTGTATAATTTTAGGTCATCTTTACGCACTGGGTAGCAGTATTGCTCCCATTTGCCAATTCCTGCTTAGACACTCATTGCTTTAGTTTGCTGGAACAGCTGTTCAGTATGAATTTGTGGTGACTCAGACCAAGGAACTAATCTGGCTGAAAAACAAGTTTATATTTTTCCAGGCCACATTAGTGGATAACAATTTGCTGTGTTGAAAACAGCTATGCTTAGAATGCATGTAGCCAAAGCCTTAATACTGTGCTTATGTGAATTGTAAACTTATCTTTGATATTTACATTTCTGTGTTACTTTTTCATCCATTGTCACACACTGACTCCTCATTCATAGCTTATCAAAAGAAAGTTATGTAGTTATCTATGGCTTTCAGTCATCCAGAGGATATAAGTTCATCCGATATGTTCTTCAGATTGTTTAAGCATTTTTCCATTGCTTGTTTAGAATGAGGTCAGTTGTTGGGGTTTGGTATTGGTGAAACTGTAAATATTGTCGTATGTTAGCAAAGCACTTGGTTCCTGTATGGCACTGGAGTAAATTATAACCTGTTTGATATTTCTATGTAAGAAGTAAACAATGAAATATTAAGCAAAATGTACCTGCAGTACTTACTGTGACATTTTTCTACCCTTTCTTATTCAGGAATGCAGTTTTTGTGAAGATCCTCGTTTTGCCAGAACTGGAGTTTGCATCAGTTGTGATGCTGGGATGTGCAGAGCTTATTTCCATGTGACCTGTGCTCAGAAGGAGGGCCTACTCTCAGAAGCAGCAGCAGAAGAGGTAGTTCTGGTATACCTATGGAAAAGATACAGTCAAAGGGTTGCATGAAAAGCCTGTGAGGAAAACCTGAAATGCTGCCCTTTTTATTCTCTATTTCAGAGTCAAGTGGTAGGCCAAGCAAAATAACTGTCCGGAGAGGGCTCTTTGTTCGTGAAATTCTCCAACTCTGAGCATCTTTTGAAATGACACAGGAAAAGGAATAGAGAATGTTATTCAAAAGTTAGTTAATATTGTGTAGATAAATGAGAGATGAACTCTAAATCTATTTATTGAACTTCACCTGCATTGACACTTCACAGTGTAGTATAATATTCTCTGTGTTTCATAGACTGTACAACAGTCTCAAGTGTCTTAAGACACTTAACTGCATTGCTATTTTTTGTGCATTTCTTCCAGTTTCTTTCAAGTTGTGTATGACTCTCCTTGTAGAAAGGAATTGAATTCATTGCAAACATTTATAACTTACTGATAAATTTTTAATCCATGCTCTTATCAGTCATTCTCCTTTTAATATAATTAAAACAATCCTGATTGCTAAACTTCATTCTGATTTTTATCATTTTGACTAAGCCTGTTATGTTCACATTTGCACAGTTTAACAATTTATTGCTGAGGTATGACAGGCAACGCACTTATAAGCACTACCTGCACTATTGACTCTAAAGCTTTTGCTTATGAAAAAACAAATGACCTAATTGTGACTCTTAAAGGGATCACAAAATTGTGTGTATCTGTGAGATTGATAAATACGAAGATTGCAGTTACCCCAGTGTTCCTTTCCCTAATAAATTATATGAAACACTGATTCTTCAAAAGCTATGTGAATTTTTTCTAGGCATATATATTTTCTTGTCTTTTCACCATTAAATTTTTTGACGCATTTTCTGTAACTAAAATATTTTTAATCAAGTCCTCAAAAAATCTCATTTGAGGGAGCTGCTAATTTTTTCGAGTAAATTGTTCTCACTCTGAGAATCTAAATCAAAATAAACATTTGTAAGGAAAACCTGTACAGACTTTATTATTCTGCGTGTTGTAGGTGGAGTGAAGGAAAGTTTGATAGACTGATTATTTTGTAAGATTTTTATTACCTAATGTAGGAAGACTGCTTCAAGTTTATCTTAATCTTTGTATTTATTATGATGTTCCAGCGGTTTTGAAAATATGCTGGCAATGAAATGCACTTCTCAAAGTGAATATCCTCTTGTTTGCATATGCTAAAAGTTGCTATAAACTTTCAGCCATGATAATGTGCAAATCTGGTGGAACTAAGTACTAGAAATTGGAAAAAAAATAACTTGAGAGATTAATAATCGGACAAAAGTCACTGAAAAATCAGTCGAGGAAATGAAATATATTGACTTTCATATTATTCAGTTGTCAGTCCCTTGCAGGATTTGCAAAAGATGACACAGTGAAGCAGTGAGAAGTTAGCTGTAAATGTTATATGCAAAATGCATTTCCATTTTTTTCTGCAATTTTTTTTTTCTGGGATGAGAAAATAGTGCAGAAATGAAACAGCACTGAGCTAACTGCTTAACTTAATGTATTTAAAAGTGTTCAGGGTCATGCAGCGAAAAAGATGGAAAGCCCCTTTATATGGTAAATTATATCAACATGACAAAATTGATTTAGAAATGTACATACTTGGAAAAAAAAGTCTATTTGACTTGATCTGTTGGCGCAATATCTGTGCTTTTTAGAGCCTTTTGACATTGTGTATCTTAACTTGTATTTTTGTTCCTTCTCCTTTGTTTTCTCTGAAACAGGATATAGCTGACCCTTTTTTTGCTTATTGTAAACAGCATGCGGACAGGTTAGACAGAAAATGGAAACGGAAAAACTACTTGGCATTACAGTCTTACTGTAAAATGTCCTTGCAGGAAAGAGAAAAACAGCTCTCGCCAGAAGCTCAGGTATTATATTTCTTACACAAACGTATCTGCATCAATCATCCATGCTAAACAAGAAAGAAAGGAAGAGAATGGGTAATTGCTATTGTTGTAGGGGAATTAAATGTGAAATGTATTGATGGCACATAGTTCACATATCAGTGAATTATATACAGGTTTGGGCTTCTGAGAACCATTCTCAATCAACTTATCATCAGTTAGGAATCTAACTGAATTGAAAAATCGTATTTGTTTGCGCAAAGATGGTGATTACATTTTCATTGTGATTCATAGATTTTCTTTTTAAATATTTTTTTCTAGACCTAGACAAGAAAAAGATAAATTTCTGTATCATTATTCAGTGAAAATCTACTTTTGTTTTCTGTCCTAATATTTTGAAATTAGCTGAAGAGTTTAGCCTGGAAATTTTCTTTGCTAGATCACTTTTTCACTTATTGTAGGGCTTACTGGAATTTTATGTGCAGGTATTTTGTTTTGTTTTATATGTATTAAGTATTTCATCCCTACTACTGAGTAGGAGATACCTGAAAGGCAGTATCTGTATCCTTGTCTACTGACTGAAGCATACAGAACTGTTATTCCGTAAGTTTAGCTGATATATGTTGATATAAAAATTTCAGTATTCCCAAGGGAATCTGTGTACCCGAGTTTGTTTAAATGTGTGTAGCTAACTTTTTCTTTTATCTGAGAAATTTGTGGGCTACTTGACTTTCACTACTAAGGCTGCACTGAATACTGTGGACAAATAGTAGCTATGTAGAAAAGCAGCTTGTCATCTGAAGGAATTGCGCCTAATTTGTTGTTGGCCTTGGCATATGCTTTGTAAATAATGGAAGAGTGAAATCATGGAGAGAAAAAACTTTTTCTGAACATAGAACTGTGGTATAGTAACCAGAAAATACACTTTCATATGATCAAAATCTTTATTAAAAAGAATTTATTTATTTATTTATTTATTTATTTATTTATTTCTAGTTTTTCAAGGATATTTAAATAGGTAAAAAAACCCTTAAATTTAAAATGATCCATGCACTTGAGAATGAATATGAGCAAACAGTCACAGAAGAATTTTGAATAAAATATTTCTGTGAGGCATTGAGCCTTAGTGTGACATGATTGAAAACAAGTTACATAAATGTGTAGTGGTCTCAGATCCCAATTATGTGAAATGTCTCTACTGCATGGTGATATCATTATGCTTCATATCACTGTGGTAGGTATTGTTTGTGCAAAATTAGTGTGGGTCCAAGCAGGGCTCACACTTGCTCTATTTTTTTTAGGCTTTTGGTTAGAGCTCTGCATTTGTTATATGGTGCTACTAATAACAGTAAGTTCCCTGCATTTTCTTCTCTTCCTGCTCTTTCCTCCAGAGCAAGACTCCATGAGTATGGAATTTTTATGAAATAATAGTTTGAGTGGTTCCTACGCATTTTTAAAACTCCAAAGATTTCTTAATACATACCAGAAATGTTTGATTGGGGAGTTGACGCATATAAATATAGTATAGTATACTGTAGTATAGTTTATATGAGTACATACAAAATCATATCTTGCATGTGAATACATATGTATATACACACATAATAAAAACTTACTTCCATGGGAGTTTTAAAGCTTAAGTAAGGTTTCCAAATACTGATAAATGAATATACAGTTGTACAAATAAGTTGTATGTTGCTGTGAAAGTGTATTTTTGAGATGCATTTCAAGAAGAGAAGAAGGTGGTGCTTGATGCTTTTTAACCCTGACAGGAGTAGCTGAGCTAACAGTTTGGCAAGTCCTGTGTCCCAAAAGAAGGAAAATCCTTAGAAAAATTATAAGTTATATAACTGTCTAGGACCACTGTTGATTGGAAAATATTATATGTTGAAATACTTCCTTTATATCAATAAAGGAAGAGTACATTACTTGTGTAAAGTATGTAATTCAAAATTACCTAAATCCATTCTTACAGTTAAGAATTTAGTTTAAACTAGTCAGTCTGGTCTGCCAGCTATTTCTGAAATCGGGCTCTGATAATACAGTTGTATTGTCAGAATACATTAAATGACCTCAAGACTTTCCAAACTGAGCACATCATCAAGTAAAGAAGCATCAAGACCAAGCCATCCTTGTTCTGGTGAAGAATAAAGCAAGGTGGTAAATGCTTGCTCCTTTATGCTTATGTTAAGATAAAAGCCTTTGGGCTTAAAACTGGCCTGCAAGGCATGTTTCTCATGTTTCTTGGTCATTAATGTTTGAGACCTAGTAAGGTAATGTATTAAGCTGCATCTTTAACAATACTTTAAGCAACGCTGTTTATAATCAAAGATGTTCCTTACCCATGGCATAAGATAATGAGTTTGCATTTATATATATAACTCATATCTTATCTCAGGAGTATTTCATACCATACGGTGGGGTAGTAAGATTGGGTTAGCTGCTTCTTTATGCTGGCAAATGAACAACTTCTAAGTCATAGTCAGCTGAAGTTTTGCCTCTGAAGGTTTGTATATTGATGTCACTTTCTGCCAGACTTGCTGCTGCATAGAGTTCCCACAAGACAATTTTTTCCAACTGTCAGCAACAACTTGATTGATCTGGGTCTAATCTCCCAGATGGTCACAAATATACAGATGTCATCAACATGTATTGTGAGCTTCTGCTGATTTCAGTTCCCTTTGGGCTAAGATTTTGGCATGTTATAATAAGCTAGTTTAACATTGTAAAGAGAGAGGGCATTGAAAAAGGAATTTCTATAAAAGAATGTCATATAGCAAAAATACTGTTCACCAAATTTTACTGGTCACATAGATATCAGAGTCATAGAGATTGGAAGGGACCTCTGGAGATCATCTAGTTCAGCTAACCTGCTAAAGCAGGTTCCTTACAGTAGGTTGCATAGAAAAGCATCCAGGTGGGTTTTGAATACTTTAAGACATGGACAGTCCACAGCCTCCCTGGGCATCTTGTTCTATTGTTGTCACTCTCAAAGTAAATAAATTCATTCTTATGCTCATGTGGAGCTTCCTGTGTTCCAGTTTATGCCCATTGCCTTTTGTTCTGTTTCTGGGCACTGCTGAGAAGAGGCTGGCTCCATCTTCTTGGCACCCATCTAGTAGATATTTGTAAGTATTGGTAAGATCTCCCCTCCATCTTCTCCGTACTGAACAGTCGGAGGTCTCTCAGCCTTTCCTCATAAGGGAGATGCTTCAGACGTCTAATCATCCTTCTCATCCTCTGTTGAGCTCTCTGGAAGTTTCCTGCCTTTCTTGAAGTGAGGATCCAAGAAACATACACAAGTCTTCATATGTGGCTTCACTACAGCAGAGTAGAGAGGGAGGATCAACTCCCTCGACCTGATGTCCATGCTTAATGTATTTTTGATATGTCAGCCAAGGTTTTTCCCAATGAGTTTTCATGGTTCCATCAGATTATCATTTTTGGAAAGGACTGTCTGAAAGCCAGCAGTAATTCATGTTAATGAAGTAACCTCATCAAGGAATCAGTATAATCCTCTAAAACCTCATGAAAGGGTAATGCTATTGAAATATGCTTTTTGAAGTAAAATCAAATGTATGTTAGTGTATTTCTTGAGTCAAAATGTTGTAATTAAAACAGTATTTACTAGATTCTTCAGGTTTTAAATTGAAAATAAGACGCAGTTTCTTTCAGAAACTTTGGAGCTCAAAAATGATTTTGAATTGTCCCCTTAAATTCTTAATTCATGGAAGTTTTTGTTGTAGGCTCGAATCAATGCCAGACTACAGCAGTATCGTGCCAAGGCAGAGCTGGCTCGTACCACCAGGCCACAGGCCTGGGTTCCCAGAGAGAAGCTACCACGACCACTCACTAGCAGTGCTTCAGCCATTCGCAAGCTTATGCGCAAAGCTGAATTAATGGGAATTAGTACAGACATTTTTCCAGTTGATACTTCAGATACTAGTTCCAGTGTTGATGGAAGAAGAAAACATAAACAACCAGCCCTCACTGCTGATTTTGTCAATTACTACCTTGGTAAGGATCAAAATTGCATATTCTTCTCAGAGAAAAATAATCATTTCACTGTATTTGTACTTTTTTTTTCTTGTATTTCTTTGTTAATAGGCAAATAGGATTTTTTTTTTTCATTTTTGGTCGGAAACTTTATTGCCCAATATACAGGATGTTAATGAGTTTTCTTTTTAAAGAATTTTGGGAAAAGAAAAACATCTTTCAAACACAAACAGGCAGTAGCATCTATTTTAAGAAGGGATTGGAAGCTTAGGTGCCTTTATCTTTTTTATACTTATTGTAGAATAGTATGTTTTTGATGTTGACTGTCCTGTAGATAAGCAAATTAACTATACTAGGTTATTGTATGCAGCGAAAGGTAAATGTTAGGAATGTTCATTCTGCTAAGGCTGTGTAATAAACCTATAACTGTGTGCTTTTTTTTAAATGGTTTTATGCTCCTTGTTGCTCCACTTTTACAGTGTAGAACTTGAAAATATAGCCAAGGCTAGAAAATAAAGAAATTTTCTTTTAAATAGAGAGAAATATGCGCATGATTCAAATCCAGGAGAATATGGCTGAGCAGAGGAATATCAAGGACAAATTAGAAAATGAGCAAGAAAAGCTTCATGTGGAGTATAATAAGGTGAGGAAAAAGGATAATAAACCATTGTACTGTTTAATATTGCTACTATTAACTTTGATAGCATTTCACTTTTCAAACAAAATGACTTAGAAAGAAAAATAGATAATATTCTGTCTTTAAAGAAAAGTAATATTTTAAAATATTACTTTTTAAAATTTTCTGTAGTTATTGGTCCCCCATCTCAGTATACCAGCAGAGTCAAATTGCCTTTGCACTGATTCTTTAACTGTCCCCACAGATAGTTCCAGCAACAAATCTCAGACAGAGCCCTTTCCTATGAGTAGTCTTAAAGCTGTTCATGTTTTTGTTCTTCATATGCATTTCTTTTGAGACTTTGAGACAACAGGTTTACAGTCCTTTTCCCCCCCGAATTTCTAATGTAGCAGTTGTGCATTTAAAAAAAAAAAAAAAAGTTTTAATTACATGTTTTACTCAATTATTATTTCTGTAACATTTAAATATTTTAAATAGATCACAGGAATGCTTTTGTAACAGATGGCATTACAATTCTTGCTCTATTCAGTATCATACCAACTGGTGATTACTGGTAACAAAAGATAGTGTTGTCATTAACTCTTAAACTGATAGCTACGTGTTTTAAATAAGAACATATGTAAATGAAGCAGCAGGTTCATATGAATTGCTGAGTTTGAAGGGAAAGGGAGACTGGAAGAGGGAGGCTTTAATCCACATGAATAGGTTGTATAGGCTGTGGGGTTACTTCCTGAAAAAAATCCCTTTTTTTCTCTTTGCATCCTTTTAATAAATTGTTTCTCCAGTAGAGTGAGTGAAAGTTCTTTGGTATGGCAATTTAGAACTTTAATTCATTTTGATGGTCACTTGCTATAATTTTGCTGCGTAAGTGGTAGAGGCAGCACATATGAGACATTGCTGCATTTTAAACTTTTCTTTCTAATTTTATTTATGGAATCTCCTTTTTATGCTAAAATGCTTCAGATCGTCTTAAAACAGATGGCTGCCCACGTTTTCATTTTAAATTGCTGAAGGATCACAGTGATCTCAGCTATTTTGACATGCATTCCATTTTTTTTTTAATCTTCCAATAAGGTAATGCACCTTTGATAGGTAAGAAGTTAAAGAAATTTTATAAAATATACCTTAATGATTGCTTTCCTGTTGTTTTTTCCTTTAACCTCTCAGCTTTGTGAATCTCTGGAAGAGCTACAAAATATGAATGGAAAACTACGAAATGAAGGGCAAGGCATTTGGGCTTTGTTGGGTAGAATCATTGGACAGGTTGGTTTCATTTTGTTTTTATAGTTTGTAGATGGACCCAGTTTTCCAAGAATGAACTTTTTTGGTTCTGCATGTCACTTTTGTGGCCAAAAATTGATTTGATCAGACCTAGGCTTCACTCTGTGGATAATGTTTCCTGATTGAAATGTATAGACTTCTGCAAACCACCTACTGGGAATCTGTAGTTTAATTATGTTGTAATAGCAATCTTGTTTACAAAATTCTTGTGTTTGTTAGAACTGACCTATCATCTTTGAGAAACTGAACGTGAAACAAGTTAATCCTACCATTTTTGTCTTAATGTTGTCTTTATTTACTGCAGGCTTCAAGTGTTTGAGAATTTGATGGCTTATATAAGATGCACTATGTACATGATGTTTTTCAAAGTGGACAGAGTAGAGTATTTGGTAAAATGAATATAAAAAGTAGGAGAACAGAAAATTTGAATTACTTTGTGTTGCCAATAGTTCTCTTTTTTCAAAGGGAAAAAAAGATGAAACTATGGAAAAAAAAAGAGAACTGTAGATTCTTACACTATTTATGTGTTTGATATAAAAAATATTAAATGACAGTAGACATTTTAGCTTTCAGAGGTAGGTTGAAATGATTTCCTCTTACAATTTTAAAAAAAGAGTAAATTATTCATTGTGAAAATGCAGACGTACGTAATTTTGTGATAATTTTTGCTACTGCTTAGTTTGTGGTGCTGTTCAGGGAATAAAACGTAGCCTTTGTTTGCAGTGCTATAGTTCATACTATGTTGGATGTTCTTTTTTTCTTGTTCTTTTTGGTCAGCTTATTGCTCCTACTTGTGAAAAAAATACTTCAAGCAATACATTGCATTGCATCTTTTAGATAAGGATTTTTTATCTCCTTTTTAGATGGGTTTGAAAAAAGTATTCACAAATATATTTCCTGGTGCAAATGTTACAAAAAAAAAAAAAGAAAAAGTAGAACTCTTTTGCACAGCTTGCATGACTTTTTTTCCAGTTGGTTGAACAGATGCAGACCCACGGGGCTGCTGAGAAATGACTTTGATAGATGGCTGCTGTCTGGGAAGCCAGCATACTGCAGATTACTAGAAATCCGATGAGAATCTTGTCTGCTTTGTGGAAGGCTTGGTCCAATAAGATAATTTTTCTAATTAACCTATCGAGCATCAATGTAGTAGGAATGTTGGGTGAAAAGCAAACTGTCTTACCCTTATTCTGTCAGTTTTGTGAATTTTGCTTTTCCTTACTTTTTAGGAAAGTATGTATTAGTAGACCTATACATACTTATCCTTCCTTCTGTCTTAAAGCTTGAAATGATTTTTTAAGTGCTAGTAGTTCATTGTGCTTACTGAATTGAAAAATGAGTATAATATTACTTTACCCCAATATGAATTTGTATTGTAAACATCCGTAGTTGCTTTTGTTTGTAGAATAGCTGGCTAAGCCATTTTCCATTCAGTTTGTGTCTTGTTCTTCATGCATTGAGATTGGAATGAAATTCTTTAAAAGTCCCAAGACTCATTGTACTGTGTTTGTTCAAATCCAATAGAAATTGAACATACCTGCAATTTTACGTGCTCCTAAGGAAAGAAAACCAAGTAAAAAGGAAGGAGGAACACAAAAGACATCTACACTCCCAGCTGTACTTTATAGGCAAGTAATGAAGTCTTGACAGAATAGATACATCTTTTGTTAAGTTGCAGTTTCAAAAAATTAGTAAGAGAAAATAGTTTGTTTAAATTTTGATTAGCAAAATGCTTCAGAATTGTCTTAAATGCGTTACTTCTGTAGGCTGTGTTGAGGAAATAATCATTTATTCCCCTTCGCATACAGCAGTGAGCTTTTTCTTTGCTAACATGATAGCAGTGCTTTGAGAACAAAGGTAACCTTACAACTGATAATGTCTTTTTTTAATGCGTGATACAAAATTTTTTAACTGGTTGTCTTGTTTTTTTTTCAATGTAATCATCCGTATTGATGATTTTGTGAACAGTGCTGCTACTGTTTAGTCACTGGCTGGATGCATAATGTACCTATCATATAAGAATATTTACTTTTTATTTATTTTTTATTTGGATTGTCAAATTCTTTGGGATATCTTGTTTTTCAAATTTCCCTACTTATGCTTTCTTTTTTCAGTTTTTCCTAAGAAAATATTCACTTATTTTGTTACTGTAAACTTTATTTCACCTGCTGTTTGTTACAAAGCTACTGATGAGATTTTAAGTAACCTTAAAGGTGGTATATATACTAGGGTATCTCAGAACATGACTGTACTCTTAACCATATTTATCTTGCTGCCAGCTGAGAAGTGGCAGTCTGGCTTATGGAGAGGGCATCCGTCATTCCTCTAACCACAGAATATAAACAGTATCTTGCCCAGCTATTAGGATAAACAAAGAAGATGTAAAAGTTAGTTCTAGTACTGTGGGAGGCTGAAATCTTGAGAACATGTGAGACCGGTGAGGGTTTCACAGTTTTACACATGTAGACAAACAATGGAAGTTACATTCTGTTTCATTCACAGTCTAGTCATTTAGCTCCTCCTATAAGGAAACAAATAAACATCTGATCCTTTGGAAATAATTGAATGAAAATATTAATTCCATTAAAATAATAATAATGAAATGTAATTTCCTATTAGCTGGTATATTGCCTAGCGCAGTAGCAGCACAGACCTGTTTTGAAGTCTTTGCATTATTGAAATGTCTGATTACTAAGACTGATAGTCGCAGTATAATTTCTCTGTTTAAGTATTTAGATAGCAAAGGTAGTATTCTTTTCCATTTGCCATTGATATGTTTTGTCTGATTATCAAGCAATTACTTACTGGTTAAAAGTCCTTAACAATTAGATTGAAGATCTCTTTATTGTTAACTATATTAGGTGCCTTTTATTCTTTACTGTATATAGATAGAAGTTCCATAAAAATAGTTATGCACTTACAAGAAAATAGTTGCCACATGCTGATACTGAAACTGTCATTTGCTCTTTGTAATTTCAAATGTAATTATAATGTTTTTCTACTGCCTGCATTAAAAAGTTGTGGAATTTGCAAGAAGAATCATGATCAGCACCTACTGTTACTGTGTGACACTTGTAAACTCCATTATCATCTTGGTTGTCTGGATCCACCTCTTACAAGGATGCCCAGGAAGACCAAGAACAGTTACTGGTAAGAATGCAATTGGTGCTTTATCTTACATTACATCTATACTTAAAGTATGACATAAACATGAACTAGCTAGCAAATTGTTTTTTTTTTTTTTTTAATTTTGCTATCTTAGGTGGGTTATTTTATTTTCAGCAGTGATGACTGAAGGTAAAATGTAATGTGGCAAAGATTGCTCATTAGTATCCTCATACAAATAGGTTACAGCTTTACTTTTCTTAGCTTTTGTGTTCTGTGATTATTGACAATGATATGTAATAATAGTAGAAAACCACAGGAAATGAACGACTTGGTTTTGTTTGTCTCAGGGCACAGATACATAGCTCTTCTGTCTAGATCTTTAAGAAAATACTTGTAAGTTATTAAAAGTAAACTTGTTAGTGGTAGATCATTTTATTGCAATATAGGAAAGCACTGAGGTTAACTCTGTCTTCTGCAGTGGCAAAAGCACATGTATAAATGTACTTACTACAGTTACATTTCCATGGATTAAAATTATTTTTATGGGAGTGGAGCAGAACAAAAGCTAAGTGTTATAATAGAGAACTGCTAAAGTGTAGAGGTGCTGATTTCTAATTACACTAAAATTAGTGTACTACTCTGTTCTGCATGTTTCTAAAGTGCTCTGAAGCGTGTCAGAAACAATTTTTATCCTGAAAGAATTTAGTGTACAGCATCTCTAGGAATTAACATCACCTAGTCTGAATGTTAAGATACCAGATGAGTATATACTAAGAATTCCTTCTGAAAGTACAGTTTAGTGATTATAATCAAGAAAACTCTGCTTCTGTTTTTCTTAATATGTCACTTACATTTTTCTTTAGACTTCCGAAGAACATCTAAATAATCTTTTTTGCGTTATTTTGATGATATATTGTGTGCAGATCAAGGTGGCTGATACCTGAAATGGGAGGTCTCTTTTTCTCTTTTTCTCTTTGTTTTATCATAAGACGATACAGCCTGAATTTATACTAGTAAACTTAGTAATTTGAGATTTACTTGAAAAGCTGAAAAGCTTAGATTCACTCACTAAATTTTTTCTGAACATAGTTTCCCTTAAATTATTCAACACAGTCTATGATTTTGAACTTCTGGCTATTTTGAAGAAATTCTAATCATATATTTGGTCAAATTTATGAAGCAGTTACATGGAAATTTTTTTACAGGATGTTCTTGATTTTTTTTTTTTTTTTTTTTCCTGCTTTTTAACTTGAGTTGAAAAGACTCGCTCACAGCCATTGGTCAAAGATGTAAAACTATAATTCTCAATAGTTGTTAAAGACAGAATAGGACAGGTAGCACATGCTGTTATTTCAAAGTTCTGACTTATCTTTGTTGTTAATTTGTGCTTCAGTTATACCTCAGATCACAGAGTTTGCTTTTACTTCTAATTAGCTAAGACTTATTCTAGAGAGTGAGATTATAGCAGACAAATTGATCTGTATTGATTACATTCTTTTCATCATTTACATGCCTTTATGTATTCTTTTCAGGATCAGTAGAGAGTATATTGAACGAACCCTTAATCTAAGTTGGAGTTCAGCAGGTTTTTCCCTCCTGCTGTTGTGAATAAATTTTTAATCTTTTGATTAAGCAGTGAATAAAAATGCAGATTTTTTTGATGTACTTTTCAGATATTTCTGTAGAATATAATGTGAATTTAAGCAAAGGGGTTAAGTAAGAAAATGGCTGTTATGAGAAATTCCTTGAAATGTTAGTCAGGTTGAAATATTTTATTTAAAGTGATTAAAAGTATTGACTTTAATCCACATTGAAAACAGAAAATAGTTGAAAATAATTTTCTTGATTTTTGTTTTCCATTTCATTATCACTGGTAATAATTTACCTTATAATTACTAAATTAAGCCTTTATAAGAGGTTTGGCAACAAATTACCTGTCATATAATTTATACCTACATATTTATTTAATCTTTGGTCCATGTACTTAGTTACTTAGCCTTTTTTTTTTTTTTGAGAATACCAAATGATTCAGCTTATGTGTGTGCCACTATGTGGATTGGTTAATTGTTCTTTATTTTTGACCATTTCATGCTCACTGTTTTTTAGGAATTTACATTGCTGCTTAAAAAAAGGATTTTGGAATCGTTGAAATAAATCCACTATTAAATGTAAGAAAAAGATTAAAACTGTGGCAATTTTTAAGGGCAGATTCATTAAACAAAGCCCAAATTATAATTTCAAAGTATTTCTAGATGTCCCCACTCCACAAAGATAATTTCAGAGTGTTCCTTCTACTTGTATTATTGGTCATGTAGGCCTTAAGTTCTTCATTTTTATCTATTTCTAGGTTGAAATATATATTCATGCTCTTATTTTCTAAAACTTTGTGAGAAGAAAGAACTCTTTGGTCTTAAGGTGCTTGCCCTAAAATGTTTTCATGAGACTTAAAATGTTTTGTAGTATGAAAAACAACAACTTGTATCTGCATCATGGATTTATGGCAGTTGTAATAACACCGTCGTAGTGTTATCTTTCTTGATGAAGGGAAATGTTTTTTGTATGACCAATACATAACCAGATGTCTGAAGATTTGAATAATGCCATTTTTCATGGGAATAAGATCTTGCAGTACCTTCATTTAACTTTTGTTTAAATTTGACGTTTGTTTTTGCCTTTGAAAAAATGTAGAAGGCTTTTTTTTTTTTAGTTATTTTCACATAAAAGGAAGCAAGAAAGCAGCATTATATCAGTCAACATGAAAGCTCTCAGAATTATGTCTTTAATGGTCATTTAAGGAAAATGTAAGTCATACTTCTGTTGAGTAGGCTTTTGTGTTGAAAATGTCTTTTTGGCTGTCAAGTCTCTTGTCAGGATTAGTTGATGTCCAATAATGTAATGGATTTTACCTTACTCATACTACCGGGGTTTTTACAGTAAGTTTAAAAAAGAACAAAAAATCACATCTGAATTATAGGAAACTTCTGTTAAGCCATGCTGTGGTGCTTTGGTGTAAGACATGGATAATATGCCCAGAACATTATGTTCAGTTGTGGTCTCCTGTTTTCTACAGGGGGCAAATCTATTTCATCATTTTAATGTGCAGCTTGGAGTAAATCACTTGCTGCTTTGCAGTTAACATTGTGGACCATGGAACGTGGTTACTGCATTCTTTTCAGATGAGACCAGAAGATTATTACATTCAACTACTGATTTTCCCTGAGGCTAAATTAAGCAAATCCAGAGTAAAAGCAAAACAAAAGCCATGTACAGAAATAGAATCTTCAGCACTGTTTTTCCTATCGAGTTACTTGTGCTGCATAGCAATACTTGCTAATTAAGACATAGTCAGAACAGATGGAAAGATGACCTGTTGTGATAGGTTCTCAATTCACTGATTGTCATTGAAGAGACAAAATAAAATGAACATGACTTAAGCATTGCCGGAGAAGGAATGGGAGTTCTGTGCTTTCTATGAATATATTGGAATTAAATAGCAGAATGGAAAAAAGGAGTACTTTAAATTCAAAACAATGTTGAAATAAACCATAATAGGAACTGAAAGTTAAGAAGATTGTTTCCAACATAGAAGACTGGATTTCTGTAATAGCTTTTCTGTGGATCCTTTGGGAGCTAACAACAAAACAACTTTATAGCTTGACTGTTTTATAAAAGGGTTGATAAGATGTAGTTACCAGTGACAGTAGAGACTATTTCAGTAAATTGAGAGTTTCCTTGGAAGTTCGTGTTTGTAACTTTTTTTTCCCTTCATCTTTGGTGTATTAGCAAGGTTTTGTTCTGTGTGTTTATCCCCTGCCTCCCAACATGCTGTGGTTTTGCAGCTTTCTTTTTGTATAGCTTCCTTTTTTCTTTGATTGCTGTGAGACTTTTACCACCTGTTTCAGAGTAAGCTTTGTTGTAAAAATGGAATTTCAGAAACCTGCAGGTAGTATCGTAGCTCTTGGATTAAATGCTTATTATCTTCTCCATCAGAATTACAGTAACATATTTGTGTTCAAATAGGGCCCTAGTGAAATTAGAGTACTTTACAGGGCTGCATAGTTTGTTTTCTGTGCAATTGCCTGAGCTTATGGAGGGAAGAGTAAAATGTCTTTCCCTTTTAGCAGTTTACAGCTAAACAATGGGAATGTTAATGATTCAGAGTGTCAGATTCAACAGACTAGGTTCCCAGCTCCAGACATTTTCATAAGATCCTATCACTGTTTTTTTTTTTACAAAGCATTTTTAATGCAGCTCTTTAATTGTTTTGCGGTTTTTTTAATTTACATACAGTACATGCTTTTACCATAACATAGGGGATTTTTTTTTTGTGAGAATTGCTCAGATTAGCACGTTAGGAACAGTTTCACATCTACTGCATACGTCAGCGTAAGCAGATCATAACAAATGATTTTAGTTGTGCTTTCCATATAAATGTGACTGGTGTTGCAGTGTTAACGAAGGGCTGACTTTCTTGTGTTTTGTTAATGAAATCTTCATATAGTGATAACTTTCCTGCAGTCTGCTTTGTAGTACTTCTGTTTTTCTAGATCAGTAAACGCCACTAGCACTATCATGTGCCCTGTTTTTAGTGAACTGAAGTGCATTAACAATAAGAAAGATGAATCTTCATAACATTATAATGCAGAAGCAATTATCTTAAATAATTGAAAAATTAAAGCAGAAATGTGTTGATTTCACCAAGGCCACACTAGTAATGACTCCTCAGTCCAGGATTAGACCCTCTGCAGTATACCTTGTCAACCACAGGTTTGTCTAGCAGACTGCAACCACTGCCTGTAGCTGTAGGTGTAGCCAGATGTTTAATTTGACTTGATTCCTATTGGAATAGACTGTAAGACCATCAGTGGGATGGACTTCTTTTTTGTGGTTTTTTTTTTCAGTTGGTATGTTTAAAAAAAAAAAAAGTTATGGAAGCATGCATCAGAAGCAACCTTTTTAAAAAATGCAGTATAAAGGCATTTTGTATGTAGTATTTGTGGTACTCTTCTGTTGAGTTAAACAGGAATTGGAATTTGGAGTAAAAGCAATATACCGTTAGTCAGCAATGGCATTTCAAAATAAAGGCAAGATTGTTAGCTTCTTATGATTAAATGAATTGATATTACAGGAGCAAAACTCTTTCTGTTGAACATTGAACATTCATAGATGAAGAAATCAGTACATACACAACATTTGTTCTTTTAGTTTGTTGTGTGATGGGCATGACTTCTCTCAAGTCATTTATTAACATTTAACTACAAATAATGAAGTACGTTTGTTTTGGTTTGTCTCCTTGCAGAGCAAATTTGCAACTTCATTTTGATAACGTATGTATCTCTTTAAATGCCAATTAATAACATTTTTATTTTCTAGTTGTTACAACTAAAGGAATTTTTTGAATATACAAAAACAGTGATGAATTAGAATTTGCTTGAAAAGACTTATAGTTTGCTGAGTTGAAAAAATATATGTGAGGAAAAATGCAAATCCTTTATCATCAGTTTACTCATCCTCCATCAGTATATCATTTTTAAAATTTTCATTTAACATATTTTTTTAGTTACCATCTGCATTTATATCTTTACGTAAAATGAGTCATTTCTGCAAATGAGAACAAAACTTGATGACTTCCCATCTTGTTATTCCTGTCCTGGAGCTTGTCAATAGCATTTCCTCAGACAAGGTACACTTTGAAGTTCAGACTGTGATTAGGTACTTCCTCAGAAATTCAACAGGCATATTTTTTCAACTTATTGTTCAAAGATTGTTATTGCGTAACTTTTTCTTAGATTTAAAATCTTCTCCATTAGGAAATAGATTTTACAATTGATGTTCAAAATAGATATTTTTTTCTAAATCCCTGCTGCTAAAGACCACTCTCGACAGGATGCTGTCATCAGTGTATCGTTGTAGAGATTAAACTACAGCAGAGTTTTCAATAATTGATAGATTACAGACCAGCAAACACCATTAAAAATGGGGATATGGTAGAATACGAATACTGAAACAAGACCTTCTACTTCTAAAATCTTGGTTTTCAAAATACGAGTACTGTCAAAATACAAGCACAGCAGCAGAGCGTTTTGCTGTTTTTATGTGCAGATGACCAAGTTATCATATATTTGAGAGATTCTTTTAGTTGCTATTGGCTTTACTGACTTCTTTAAAACCCAAACACTTTTTCTTTTTTTTTTTTTTTTTTACCTCAAAACATTTGTTTTTGTGCTTTTGTGACTGCAGTTTTAAATAAAAAAAAAAAAAAACCTTTCACTTTGCAGGCAGTGCTCAGAGTGTGACCAGGCAGGTAGCAGTGACATGGAAGCTGATATTGCCATGGAAACCTTACCAGATGGGACCAAAAGATCACGGAGGCAGATTAAGGAACCAGTGAAATTTGTTCCTCAGGATGTGCCACCAGAACCGAAGAAAATTCCAATCAGAAATACGGTAAATAATAGCTGAGTTATTGTTATGCAGCTTTATATTTGTAATAGTTTTGTTTAAAATAACTTATCTTTCAGGCATCTTGAATATTATATTATGATTTTAAATATAAAAATATGGATATAATAATTTTTATTACTTAAGTTGAATAAGGCTTTGTTACATGTGTTGAAAATGCAATTTTGCTAAAGTAAATAATCATGTGTGATACAGAATTCTGAACTGAAGAGTTGTGGAAGCTTTTCCAGTCAGCTTGGTCTCTAAGGCCCTTGTTGATTACAGAAAAACAGAAGGTTATGTTTGCACTTAAGCTTATCCTTTACGAGTGTTTTTTTGCTTTAATAGTGCAGTCACTTTGTTCTCATATGCTCAGGTAGATATACATTACAATTGAAAAGTAATTTATTTTTTGTATGTGTGAATAACCTGCAAACTCACTGCATAGACCTTGTATGTCACTTCCTTGCCACTATGTTTGCTGTTAACTTTCCTGTTGGATGGTGCTGAGAGTTTTTTCATTCATTTTTGTTTGGTGATGGGTTTTATTTTTTTCTTTTTTTTTTGCTTGCTTTTGTTTATTTTTTTTAGAAGAACTGTTGCTTCTTAGGTTCAAGAAATACTTAACTTTTTTTTTACTTGAGAGTAGACCTTAGCATTAATCTCTGTATTCCATTGTGTTTTTCTAGTGTTCTACTGCTTAAAATTTTGTTTTACTCATACAACAACGTTTTTTGTGTGATATGTCACATCACTTACGAAATGTACATAAATGTTATCAAAGGACTTTTTGGTCCACTTTAGGGAAGAACTCTTGTTCAAATGACCCTTTTGTCATTTGTAGTTATTCACAGGTAAACTGTGGTACTTCCAAAATACTGCCAGTCTTAGGACGTACCTAAATCCACTCAATTTAGGGTTAGATACACTTCCTCTAACGTGTAGTGGGTTACACTGGTTAGAACTTCATTTTCCTCAGAGGCATTTTCTAACTTCTGACATTTGTACTAATCGATACACCACACTTAACTCCTCTGTGTATACCTTAATGGGATTAAGTAGGTATTTTTCTTCTAAATGTTTGGTTTAAATAAATTTCAACATATCTGGAATGTTTGGGCTGCAGGTTTGTTTTACACAATAGTTTCCTTTTCCTAATCTGTGACTAAGAACAACTTTAAGAATAGAAGAATAGAATCATAGAATAACCCAAATTGGAAAGGACCCATAAGAATCATTGAGTCCAACTCCTTACTCAAGCCAAAACAATTAATTTAGCTGTAACTATTTAGACTCTTCACAAAATTAAAAATTTATGAATAACTGAACACCTACAGAGCAGAAACTTTTTGTTCGCTTTCTTCTCACTGACTGAAATTCCTTTTTTTCTTACATGTGAGAATCAGTAGGTTCCTAACAGTTGTCTGGATGAGTTAAACTGACTGTGGTCATGTTTGTACAGAAGAGAGACAATCTGGTCCTCCTGTTTACTGAACTCTTAATATCTCTCATTTTTCTTCTTTCCCATGTCTAAACCTAATATAGTGGTAGGGGTTAGAGATTCATGATTATGGGAAATAAAACTAAAAGTACTGCAGGACAGGCATTCCAACTAGTAATAGAAGGGTGATGTAAGGTATAGTATGCGTATCTATAGGAAAGCAATATTGCTTTATATTGTGATTTTATGATTTGTGTTATTGGTATTCCATGTAGTACACTGGAAGTTAGAGCTAATGCTGTTGTACTGTGGATTGACAGTAGTTCCGTGTACCTTTCTCAGAAGAGTAGGAACAAACTACTCAGTTCTCAGAAGACTTCATTATTCCATTTCCATTTTCCATTCAGAGGGAAAGATTAAAAAATGAGAGTCACAAGACTGTTTCTTTTTTTGCTTGTCTCTGCGGTGAGTGCTTCCCTAGCTGTCTTGCCTGTAGCATTAGAGTAAGGCCTTCAGTTTTGGACACAGTCTCTCATTATATTAGTCATGGAACTAGGCCAGACCAGGCTGGAGCCATGAGAGTTTATTACTCTGCTTATGTGATACTGGCCATGTTTCTTCTGTGCTAAGTGCAGAGAAGTTTGTGTAGTTGTTCTTGAGTGCTTCCTTCTCTGTGATGATCTGTCACTGTTGCTGCATGGAGATCTAGTACCTCCCCTATTAACGCACGTGATATTATATAACACACAGCTAAAATTTACTTTGAATGGGCTAATATGTTGGAAAAGTACAACATTCCACTGCGGAGGAATTATGGCTACCTGTCTGATAAATACTTTGTTCCTCTGATTGACTTTTTAGGGTATCTTTCAGTTCTCTCCAGTCTTTTCTACAAAACACAAATTTGAAAGATATGGTATCCTATGATAAAGTTATCTCTGATTAAACTCTTCAGCTCTGATTGCTTGGCTTTCATGTATCGGCTTTTTTTTTGTGTGTGTGTCATTAGCATTGCCTTTTGCTTAACTGTGGAAGAGGAACTTTACACTCTTGATACCTTGCTTGTTTCTTTTTCTGAACTCTGCTGAATTCTTTAATGAGACTGGTACATTGAGGTGATGTAACAAAATGAGAAGTGTTGATCTTGGAAGACATTGTAGACACCTCCAAGTTGTATGAGATTCCCAGCTACCTTCTTTGTTAGAAAGGAAAGATTTTTATCTGATTATGGAGAGAACTTCTCTGTGGTATGGTTTAACAGTGATGACCGGGTACTTGGTGTCTCTTTTGTGTATTTCTTTGTATATTTACTTGGTGTAAATATTTTAAAATACAGAGGGAAAAAAAGTGAATAATTTGAAAATATGTTCACAGTTCTCTCATCTTAATATCTCTGAACATTTTATTCAATTTAATTTTGTTTTGCAAATTTGTTTGCAAATTGGCAAACCCACTTACCTAGCAGTGTGTAATCATCTTTGTTTATAGTTATAATCAACAAGTGCAATTAGAGACTGCTGAATTGTATGTTGCTCTTAAGGGAATTTCCATGTGTTTTGCATAAACTTATTTTCAGTTGATTCAATTGTGAGAAGGCTTTTGTTTTGGTGTTACTACATACCCAAGAAAAGAGAATGCATCTTACCTGTTTGGATTTAATTACAGCTGTTTATTGCATTTGACTCTTTGTTTTTTGTTTGCACAAATCGTGGATAAGCTCTACTATCTTTATTTTGATAAATTTGGATTAGGTAGTATTAGCTGATATCTGTGACAATTTTACATGCATTGTAGGGATAAGTGATTAACTAATTCTATATGCTAAGTATATGTAACGCTATACTATATTAGACTGTCTTCTTTCTAAATTTTATTATTAATTTGTCTTGCAACTCATATTTGGTAGACATAATAAAATACAGGCTTTTAGTGAATAATTGTAACAGCTTTTTTTTCCACATTTCCATCTGGCTATGAAGAATAAGATGACATTTGAGGAATATTAAGAATTATACTATTGTTTCTCATCTGATCTACTTATGTGTATTTAAGTTCTGCAAATATATATGCATATGTACGTGTGTATATATATATTTTATTTTTTTTCCATCAAACCTCCTGACTTCAGTTTTATTGGGGATTTTATTTTCCCCAGGGAAATTCTTTTTAAAAGAAAAAATAAATTTGTTTTTCCATTATTTTTTTGGTCTACTTTCCAGTGTTTTTGTTTTGCATTATTCTTAACAATGACTAGTATATCTATTTACCTTCTGTAACCCATATCATCTCTTCTACTTTTTGCTTTGTCTGAACTTAGAAGTATTTTCAGGGTATTCTTGTTTCAAGTGTCTTAACTGCTTAGCCTTAAGTCTGTCTCAAGATGCTTCTAAGCAGTTTTAGAATGGGATGCTTTGTGTTATTTTTAATGAGGTGCCATTTCTTTCTTTCTTCAGTCTGCTTGTGCAGAAACTTGGCTCATAACTAATTGCTGGGCTGGGAAGAGCTGTGAGTTATACTTATTTTCCAACTGGTTGAGAGGGAGGTGGAGACTCTAATGAAAATTTATGTTTTCTACTAGGACTACACTGTTCAGCCTAATTTTAAATCTGAACCGAGAGGACCACAGACCAGGGGCAATTGGGAATACACTGGTATTCACAGCTTCTGTATAACACTGAGGACTCAATATCCCTCTAGAATTTGGAAGTGAGAGAGAAGTATGACTGGAGAAGGGTATTCAGAGTCAGGATCACGCTTCTCGCTTGTGCAGTTCTCTAAATTTTGTCAGGATAGTATTTTGCATGTACCGTACAAATTACTTAATGCTGTGTAAATTTTTAAAAACAACTCTGTAAATGTACTCTAATATTTCAGTCTCTTAGGTTTCACATTGTTTGGGGTATTTGTATTAAAGAACATTTATGTCAGGAGAAACCATTTCAAAGTAAATGAGACAACAGTGGGAATGTGCAGTCCTTTGGGCTATATTGTTTTGGAGAGGGTGCCTAGCATGTTGTACATGAAAGAGGAAGTTATGAGAACGCATTTCTTACTTTAAACTTGCCTTAAAAGGTCATGTAAGATCATTCATAAATGCTCAAAGGTAAATTTAAAAATCAAAGTTCTCTGAATCTGAGTCTAAACAAGTATTATTGAGTGTGAACAGACTAGATCTTAGGTCTTTAGTCTATTGTACAAGAGCTGAATTTGCAGACAGAATATAAGCAGTGTTTTTGCTTATACAATTCAAGCCTTATTCAGTAATCTTAGTAATTGTTTAAGCAATTTCCTGGATTTCAATAGATAACTTTTCAAACTAGTTCTATTTAAATCCATAATCCTTGTAATTCCAATTTCATACTTGTATAAGCTTCATAAATCATTATTGCTGTTGCTAGTGAATAGCTAATTTGCATAAACTGAGCTATCTAAACATTGTTTTTTTTTTGTAAAAAAGCTGAAGATGTGTTTTAATGTTTGCTCTCAGAACCTACAGTTTTTTCATGTTGGATATTTTTGTTACAAAGATTAAAAGAAAAGACTGTCTAATAGTGTATGTTTCTAAGAGGTACAGCTAGTGCTTTAGAGCAGTAAGCTGAGGGATTAATGCTGTTCTTCTATACAATTATGTATGTTCAGTTTATGAGAGCCCTCATAAGATTATCCTTATTAACACAAATCAGCTTTTTATAACTTGCAACTTCCTTTGATATCCTCGAATGAAAAAGAAAACACAGGTGATTGTTCACCCAACTTGTCATCAGTTAAATAATTTTGGTAGTCTGGTATTGTACTTCTTTTCAAAATGAATATGCCGCTTTTGTCCCTTGAAAAAAATATCTCTAAGTGTAATTTCAGTAGTTCTTTTACTTGAAAGTATCCGGTTTATCTAGTATGCGTGCTGCCTTCTGGCAGTATAAAGAAGTTTCTGTAAGAAAGGTCACATCTTTTAAAGCAAAACTATGCATCTGGGGCTGGCTGTGTGCTGTAAGAGGTGGTAAGGAATGCTTTTCCTTGTAATTCTGGGGTACTTCTAATGAGCATATTAGTGTGTGTGTGTATAGATTCCATTTTTAGTTCCTTTTAAATGCAAACATTTGCCCACTGTTGAAATGGAGAAGTTGTCTTTTTGTAAAGGATTTAGAACATCGAATAGTTTCTCAAGGGATTTAAAAATGATTCCATCTTCTGATTTTCTTATTTTCATTACTTGAAAACTGAAAATCTGATAACTTTTTTTTTTCTGTAATCACTCTGTATAAAATCCAGTGAGCAGACAGTGGCTTTTCTGTTAAGCAGTAAAAACTAAAGTAAAAAGAATTATTTTATTTGCCAGCAGTATGCTGTTCGTTGTTTGGAACATGAAAGAAAACAAATCTGTGCCTGAGGGGCTATGCTTTTAAGTAGATTAGTTTTTAAAAGGAAATAAAAATACTGACAGAGCACCTACAAACTGTTCAGCTTAGGGAATTGTGTACTTTGCTTTTGTTTTACAAATAAATAGTATAATTTAGAATAAGTTAATATTTCTTGCTTTTGTTTGAAATACAAAATGAGGAATAATTATATTCTTTTTCTTACCGCATGTATTAAAAGATAAACAATTGTTATTTAGTGTTTAACTGAAGTATTTCAAGCAAGTTCTTTCCAAACATGTATTGTGTAATTTAATTACATGATGTCATAGATACAAGCTTTGAATAAGGGATGGTTACAGAAAGAAAATAGGAAAAACATTTCCAGTTTGAGTGTTCAGGGCTTCATAGAGTCAGCAAACAATATTACAACTCTTATCTGTCATGTTAGTTGACATTGTCAATGATTGATCAGCTCATTGAAGTTTGAGTAGAATTCCAAATGAAGCAACTATCATCAGGTAGCTGTGCCTTTGCAGTATTCACCTTGGAAGTTGCTGTTAATTGAACATGAGAAAAAACTAAAACAGGAGTTGCTCAGTTTTCTGAAACTAAAGGTGTTTATAAGAAAGAATGTTGTAAATTACCTTTATTTTTTACCCCTCTAATACTAAAGTTCAAACCCATCTATGGCATATCAATTCAAACATGCAGAAACTAGATCTATCAGCCTGCCAAATACATGAATGCTTGACAGTTATTGAGATAGTTATGAACTACTTGTTTGGGCTTGAAAGACAGAAAGAAAAGTGAAGTAATGCAGCTCTTCAACGAAGTTTGAAGTGAATGGACAATATAAGATTACTTGGGGTTGGGGAAGGACGAGTTGTTTGTTTGTTTTTAATCTTTTGATTTGTATTTTTAAGAAACGAAATTCATGGATAAGTTACTTTTACTAGGAAAGACATAAAAAGATGGACATACTCTAAATGATATTTGGATGATATAACTATAGACATATGGCAATTTTTCAACTAAGACCTTGTCAAAGTAGGCATTTAAGTTAACTTTTACAGAAAATAATTTCTTTCGCATCAGCAAACTGAATTGTTTTTTCAGGTTTTTTGGTTTCTTTTTTTGTTTTGTTTTGCCTTTTTGCCTATTGGATGTGAAGTAGCCCTTCTAATTCTCAAACTCTTATACTGAGTTCTTAGAAACAGTAGCTCAGTGTTAATTGCCAATGATTGTAAATCTTCACAGCATGGAGACAGGAATGTTAGAAAAATTTCCTACAAAATTTCTTACAAGAAAGGAAACTAAAAAGAGCCTCCCCCTTTTTTAGAGGAAATTGGAAGTCTTTGTAATTAAGCTTCGTGGTTGACTTATTTGTTGTTTTAATCATATATTGATTTACTGCCATTTTTTTTTTTGTTGTTGTTTGGCAGTTCCCTTTTTATTACTGCCAGCTTTATAGAAAATTAAATAATTATTCCAGAGATACATTTTGATGAATACCAAAATTTACCATTCAAGGTATTCGCTTTGATCTGTGTTGAGCGAGTGTGCCATCTGGTGTCTAAATTAACTGTCCTTACCTTTATTTAAAGTCATTTTATGCTTCTGTGATTCCATCAGTCGCTTTTTTTTTTCCATTAAAGAAAACAAAGTCAAAAGCGTTTTTCTGCAACTGTCTCTATTATAACTTTTCCATTGGCAAAGGATATTGGCAACATTGAACTCTTAATGAAGATTGGGGGACATGGATTAAAAATTATCATCTTTGTAAAATGTGGAAGATCACATTAGCTGTGCAGCTTCAACTTTTTTTTCCCTCAAGCTTTTGAAAACCTGTAGTTTGCTTTATGTGTGTTCTTATTATTTCATTAAGTTACTCTTCTCTGAAAGTGTTAGAAGTTTTCCTAGTTCTTCGTTCAGAAAACCTACTCATAATTTATAAAACTCAGCATTCCTTTTTTACTTGCTGTAATGAAAGTGTATTTGATAGTATTATTGAAGATTCATCAGTGATCAATGGTTCTTTGTGTTTATAAGCAGCCTTTTATTCATACCTTGATACATTTGTTTTATGTAGACTTTGGATGTTTATATATATAGACTTCCACAGAGGATGTCTCCAGACTTTAGGCAACAAAGAAATTGTCATTGTACCAATAGTGTTAGAGGCAGGTATGTGTTTAGTAATATAATCTATTTTGTAATGCGAACTCTGTGACTAGTTTTGAATTACTTATATGAAATTCTCAGACAGAAATGCATACCTTCCTAATGGTGCCATTATGTGATACGGTGTGCCTCAAAACTCCAGGAGCACTTGGAGTAAGTACTGAATGAATTTCCTGTGCTCACCTTTATAGAGAAAAGTATTATTTTGTGGTGCCATCACTATCAGTTATATTAGCAACTGAGAGACAAAAGGGAGCCCTATGAATACAGCAGTGTTACTTTGACAGCCCAGAGGTACAGAAGCACCAGCATAGTAAAGAGCATCAATCCTGTCTACTAGCAGATGCAGTGAATGCAAATGTAGTGAAACGTAGGAATTTGCACAGATATAACTGCATAAGCAGATGTACTGGGCCTCTTTGCAGTGCTTATGTGCAAACATTAAGAGAAATTCTAACCAATTAATGTAGTAAGCAAAAGTGAAACTGAAAGCAGAGCTTTCTTAAGTGCTTTTAAATGTCAGTGCTCTCACCCCTCATGTTTAAATACATCTTTTCAAACAACTTTCTGGAATTGTCGTTCAGAAATTGTCATTGATTTACTAAAACATAAAAAATAAAAAATGATCTGATCAAAGCCAGAACCATACTATTTTGCTTTCACGTTGTGTATACTTGAACTGTTGCTCACCACAACTGCTGACCACAGATGATCCCAATGTTTCATTTATTTTCAATTTTTTTATAATGCTGAGAGATCCTTTGTATAGAAAAAGTGACAGTATAAGCTTTTATCCTCCTGTTAAATTTCAGTAAATGCTTAGCATTTAACAGGAGTGCATAGTTGTGATTTTTAGGGACTGCCATTTCCTTTTGAACAGTTCTGAATCCTGTTGATTTTCCTTTTCTTCACGGGAGAGCAAAACTGCTCCAAGAGAGCATTCTTCTTTCTGCTGCTCTCTTTGGATAAGCAGGTTTAAAGCATGCATCTTGCAGACAAAGGAGTGAGGGGTAATGATGACCGTAGTGGTCAGAGGTCATGTATGCGCCAGGTCTGTCACATTCAACGTTCTGCTTTCACATTTGCAAACTAACATACCAGCTTGCTGTGTCTATGACTGATGGCAGTCTATTTCCTTTGCTGCTGTGCTTTGCTGCTTTGTTTTCTTTACTGCTTTGCAAACAGATTATCTCCTTTCAGTGTCTGGAACTGATCCCAGGTGTGGGGTCCTGTAAGAATCCTAGACCTTAACAAAAGTATTTCATTTGTCTCATGTATCAAATTCATTTTTTTTAATGAGAATTTTCAAAATTGTCCAGTCAGTGTATTTCTTAATGTTCTTTATGTTTCATATTGTTGTCAAGTTGTTACTGAGTTGCTTTTAAATGAAGTGCTTATTTGAAAGTGAAATTTAGCCAAATTCTAGCTTTCCCAACTTGATAATAGAAACTTCCACATCAGTTTTCGCTGAAGACTTCAGAGAACTTTCTCCCCTTTTTGGTTGACAAACTGATCCTGTTCTTGGCCAAATTTCCTTTGAACATTTGTTGTTTCATTTTGGACAGATTTATTAACTGTCTGATTTTGTAAGGAAGTGTTTTCAGTACAATACTTCCTTCTTTGGGTTGGAATCCACATTATCTACTGATTTCTTGTTGATTTTAATACCTTCTTAACATGCACCCCCTAGTTCTGAATCTTTCACACATTTGTTTATGCACTGTACATTATTCATTCTGTATGCCAGTATCCTGCTTTTTCCGTAATATGTCTTGATATTTCGAATTCCCTAAGCTGATGTGTGTTTCCAAAGCATGACAGTAGGCTGCTGCATACAACAGATGGACACAATGCACAATGATGACTGAAAGAAGTCTTTTTTTTTTCCTGGGTCTTTACCTATGATAGCATATAAAGAATGTAATTTGTACTTTTAAATTTTTTAATCTAATTTTTTACATGGTAATTATAGTATTTTCCTCTTGGTTAAAAAATATTTTATCATTACTGAATTTGTAATCTATGTTTTAGTTTTCAATATGACATTATTCTAATTGTATATATCATGAATTATTGTCTTGCCTGCTTAAACATCTAAAATGAGGGCATTGTATACTGGCATGCAATTTTATACCTACTTTTTATTTTTTACACAGCTGCATTCAATGGGACCTACATGGCTTGAAATTATTGGAGTTATAAATGTTCATAGAGCTCACGACAGAGGATAGAAGTAGTAATGCTGGTAGTTAGTTTGATGGGAGGAAAACTTTCGGTTTAATTATAATTTACAGTGACTTTAGGTATTTGTATATAGATGATGCAGATGCCTTGTTTAAACATATAAGGTAGAAAATATTTTTATTGCAGTACTAGATTTTATATGCCCTGTTATATCAATATTTCTAATGCTACATTAATTCAGATACCTGTAATGAATTGATTCTTTCAGATTTAGACTGATAGTTATCTGCTGTGAGACAATTGCACTGATTGTTCACTGATAATTTTCTCCTTTAAATTCTTATTTTCTATGCTGTCCCCTTGGTTCAACCTGGAAGACTGTGAAATCTAGTGAAAAATGCATCATTTGGAGATTAAGGCGATTTGAACTGTGATTGTGCCCTTTTGTGTTGGAAGAATTTTCAGTAATAAGCTTGGAAAAGTTGGTGTAGGTGTGTCTGAGATATGAGAATAATCCAGTAACAGTGATCTAAGAAAACAACTGCTTTTTAATAGTACATTTTTAACTCCTTTGTTGTCTTCTGCTTAGATTTTTCATCCCAACATTTAATTTTAACAGACTTTAGAAGGGAAAAAGAACAGTTTGTCACGAAATCAAGTTACAAGCGTAGAATAACTCAGTTATGGAAAGCAATACATGTCAATTGTGACTGTATTATTAAATGTGTTTTAAATAGTAATTCAATATAATTTAATTAAAAATATATTAAATAACAAGGACTGTTTCAATAATGCCTCCAATTTTATTATATTGGCCCACAATGTCAGAGAGAGATGTTGGTGGTATGACAGTAGAGGTTGAACCTTGCCACCAGTATTCTGTTACATTTTGTTGTTGTGTGACAGATGGCAGCAGAATGTTTATGGAGACTATAGTGAGCTCCCCGAGGAGGTGTATGCTGTGGTTCATCAGTGGTGATAACCTCTTCTGGTGGATCACCTCTTCTGGTGCAAATGTAATTTTACGAGTGTGGCATGTTCATTGCTGACAAAAATGCTTAGCTAATGGTAGTGCCTATGTTGAAAAAGTGTGTTTTGTAGCAGAGAATTTGCTCTATTGAATAGTGTTATTGTACTCTTTGTATCAGTTGTAGTTTTCATGGAAATAAGAGTTATTACTTGCAGAGTTACCTATGTGTATTTATGTGTTGAGTAAATAGGCTGTTACTTTGAAATACCTAAAAAATGACTTGGTCTCATGTTGTTATTGTGTTCTTAAGTTTTTCTGATGGAATTTCTTGATGGAATTAAACACAATACATATGGCTGCAAGCTTAGAATATGAGAGCGTTCCAGTTTATGGACCTTCATTTATTTGTGGAAAATAATATTTCTTACAGGGCATTCAGCTCTTACTGTCCTACAATTTTTAACAATTGTCCTTAGGGAAATGTGAAAGAAAATCCTAACAGTAGTTAGTCTTCTAGGGAGACACAAAACAAATCAATTGTACATTTGTTTGAAGTTCCTTTTACTACAGAATTAATTCTTATTCAAAAGCAGAAAAAAGCTTTTCAAACACTGTGTAACTAATTTAAGCAGGTACAGTCTGCTGAAGTGGCAGTTTTATTTACACTACAGCTATGTTTAAATGTCTATGATAATGTAAAGTACTGAACAATCTTACCGTGAAACTAGGAAAAATCCCCTCCAAGGAAGGCTAAACAGGAAAAGCATTATATTATTAGCTTGTTGGATTTTGTTTTACTGTCCACCTGCTTCTTAACCTGTTCTAAGATTTTGTTCACTAGCTTTTTCTGTGTTGACATCAAAAGTAGCTTTGTTTAAAAATAACTGAAATGAAAAATTAGACAGTGTGCATTTTTTTGCCACATGGCAAATGACTTCGTAGATGACTGTTTTCTCCAAGAAAAACAAGCATTTTGAAGTTCTTTTTAGAACTAATTTTGAAGTACAAGACGATGTTAAGTAGAATTGTATCTGCTTTCTACATCCTACTGCATCTGTTCTCATTTTCTTTCCTTCTTAAATAAGGGAAAAGTGTGATACTACCAACTTAACAGCAGTTTATATTGTTGCTGCTTCAGGGATAAAGTACTAAGTGAAACTAGATTTGCTTGTGAGTTGCATGTAGTTACTTACAGTTCTTTTTAAACCTTTGATTGCTGATACAGTTTATGGATATGTTACTTTTTAGAATGACTTCTTTAACACTGTAGGCATTTAATTCTTTTGGCCAAATGCAATACTGAAATTAGTTCTGCCTGTCATATTACTCATCTGATCTATTTTGTACCATTTTTAATGTTGGCATATAGTTAATGCTGTAGATTTATAGAGTCATAGAACACCAGAGCTGGAAAAGTTCTTCAAGATTGTCTAGTCCAACTGTCTATCTACCACCAATATTTCCCCACTAAATCATGTCTCTTAGTATAGAATCGTAGAATTGCCTGGATTGAAAAATGATTTGCCACATAGCTGTTTTCATCTCTCCTACTGTATACCTCAGCATATATGAAACTAAAGCTGATAAAATGTTTTTCAGAATTTAATTGTCCTAGTTAATATTGAAAACATTGTGCAAAAGTGTATCACAGAATCACAGATATATATAAATATCCTGTACTGTATTTATATAATATATAAATATCCTGTACTGAAATATAAATTAGATTACAAAAGGCCAATTTAATAGAGTCATAATTTTAAAGGACCAATTTTGAATATATGTTAAATTTAAAAAAAAGTGATATGTAATATTCCATTGTAACAGCAACAAAAAAAAGCTTATGGTATATGAAGTCTTGTGATCACAGAAAACAGTAAGGTGAATTTCTGTGTACTCTGACATCATGTATTAATTTACTGTAGTAAAGTTCATATTAAATTTAATCTCATGCATTTTGTAGTTGGATAGTTCATGAAACGTTGCCATGAAACTATTCTGAAGATGGTGTTCTTTAGAATTAGACTCTGCATGCACAACACAACAAAATAATTTATATTTTCTTTTTGGCCAGTGCTGTACATTTCCCTAACATCTGATATTGTAGTTTTCCCTCAGTAATTCTGTAGTTATTTCTTTAAATGATTTCATGAGGCATATTTTTGTTGATGTTTTGAGTAGTAAATAGCAGAAACATTCTGTGTTACTTTATATTGAAATCTAAATATATTTTCTTCTAGAGAACTAGAGGACGAAAACGAAGCTTTGTGCCAGATGAAGAAAAGCCTGAGGTTGGAATATAGCGTTTTGATTTGTTTGTTTGTTTGTTTTAAACACTTTCACAAAAAAAAAAAAAAAAACTTTGGGTTGAAATGTTACTTTCAGTACTGTAATTGAAAATATTTGCTTTCTTCTCCTTCTTTCCCCCCATTCCTTTCTTTTGTCTACTATTATGACAGGAACGGATTCCCAGAGAAAGAAGACAGCGGCAATCTGTTCTGCAAAAGAAGCCCAAGTCAGAGGACTTAAGGACTGAATGTGCTACGTGCAAAGGGACTGGAGACAATGAAAATCTAGTCAGGTAGGTTTGATGTTCTGACCTTACGAGGGATTACAGTTCCATCTTCATCACTTCGTTTTCATTATTTTATTGAAGAAAATATGCTTATAAAAAATATCTAAGAGAAACATTAGTTCAGAAACATTGACTTGATTCACTTATTGACCTGCCAAACATGTTTGCACTGTGGATTAAGATGTAAATAACCAAGGTAATCTGTTTTTCTAACACAAAGGAATTAATTTCTCCTGTCAGGGTGAATTGTCAATGTTTTATAGCAGGTCAGAAAGATAAACCAGCAATTTAATGATAGTAAAGCAACAGGACTATTTTAAGACTAATTAAATTAGTATTATCAACAATTTTATGAATTAAAGTTTGGATTATGAGTAGTTCATGTTTTAAACATTATTAATGCTACCTCCATTAATACAGATCATAAAAGGGTTTGATAAATCATATTCCTTATCTGAAATAGAGCTGAAAAAAAACCCTCTTGAGTGATGTTTTAGTAGGTGCAGGAATCTAATTAAAGCGTAGAATAGCTATTCAGTGGCAGCTACTATTGACCACAAGTTTTGCTGATTTAAACCTTATATCTGGCTTCCTGACCTCTTTGTGAAGCTATGGAAACTGCTCATAACTGTTGAAAGAAGAATAGTGGAGCTTAGCAACCACAAAACAAATTCTAATTGAATCTACTGAACTTTCATTAAAATGATCTCATAATAAATTCAGATAAAGGACCTAAGTATAACACTATTTTTTATGATTCAGATAGATTCTTATGGAAAAGACCTCCCCTTTCAGGACAAATATAATTGGTATTTTTAACTGTAGGGTTTATTCTAAAATGTATGTTTTCGTTTCATTCAAGGAATCAGTTATAGTGAAAGTCAGAATCAGTGATAAATGCAGGCTTTAGATTTAGGATATATCCCAGATACAGATGTCTTCTGCTGAGGTAGCTTATTTTATATCATGATAATAGCATATCTTGTATTGTAAAAGTGATGCAATTTTACAGATTCACAGAATCGTAGGGTTTGAAAGGGGCCTCTAGAGATCATCAAGTCCAACACTTTTGCTAAAGCAGGTTTGCTTCAGTAGGTTGCATGGGGAAGTGTCCAGGTGGGTTTTGAATATCTCCAGAGAAGGAGACTCCATAGCCTCCCTTAGCAACTTGTTCCAGTGCTCTATCACCCTCTAAGTAAAGTTCTTTCTTATGTTCGTATGGAATTACCTGTATTCCAGTTTGTGCTCATTAACCCTTGTCCTTTTACTGGGCCCCACTGAAAAGAGGCTGGCCACATCCTCTTGACACTCATCCTTTAGATATTTGTAAGTAGTGATATGATCCCCACTCAATCTTCTCTTCTCCAGGCTGAACAGTTCCAGGTTTTTCAGCCTTTCCTCATAAGGGAGCTGTTCTACGCTCCTAACTGTCTTTGTGGAGTCTCTTCAGGAGCTCTCTGTCTGTCTTGAACAGAAGAGCCCTGAACTGGACACAGTTCTCTAGATGTGAATTCACCAGGCAGAGTAATGAGGGTGGGATAACCTTCCTCAGTCTTCTGGCCACTCTTTAACGCACACCAGGATACCATTGGCCTTCCTGGCCACAAGGGTACGCTGCTGGCTCATGACCTTCTCTGCAGAACTCCTTGCCACCTGATCAGGCCCTAACCTGTTCCAATGCACACAGTTATTTCTTCTAGGGGTAGGATTCTTTTGAATTGGAGTACTTCTAGAACATCAGTAACTGTTGTGAAGGTACTGTACAGCTCGGTTGGCTTCCTAGGTCCTTCCCTGGACCAGACTGAAACAGAAGCAGGATATCCCAACATCTGTTAACACAGAAACGCGGTAATTGGTGGCAACAGTTTTTAACTCTCTGCAACAGGAAAATGGCTTTCTTTGGTCCTGCTCTCATAACAGTTGGCAAGAAATCAGCAGTGCAAGAAAGCTGTTTGGTTATGGGAACAAATCCTGGAAATGTATACCATGCCTTACTGCAAAAAGGGTAGTGAGTTAATTTTCTTCATCAGGCTTATTCTGTAAGTCAGTACCAGAAGTGAAAATATAAGGGAGATGAAGAAGTGCTTTCCAGAACCATATATTTAGGCTGAAAATTAAAAACAGAAAACTATTATTATTTTTTTTTTCTATCATCTGTCTCTCACTCAGCAAATATTTTGTCTTTACTGCATTTTGTTTTTGGCTTGTCTTCCACGAAGAAAAGGGAGGTTAGGGAGGATGTTATACAAGAGTTGTTGTTTTTTTTTTTTGAATGTGCAATTTGATCAGTAAGTTAAATGAAAATACGCAACTGCTGAAACTGCAGATTTGAGGGATAATCTTCATGGGGCCTTCCAGGTTTTCTATCTTATGTTACCAGAGACAGAGCTAGTTACATGATTCATGAACAATCCATTTTTCAGAAATGTTGTTCTAAAAATCACATAATTGTCTCACTTTTGGCTGCTAACTAAGCAGAGATTAGAGGAAGATAAGCAATTATTTATCTTATTTCAAACATTGCAATGCTGCACTTTCCCTCTCCCATGCTCAAAATGTAAATTGCTTTGTTTGTCGTTTGTGAGGTAATTCAGACCTGAGGCCCCTTGCTTGTATACCATTTGCAATTTGGCAAATGTTTTTGAGTTGAAGACATCATGAAACAGAAAGCCTGCTTATAATTAAGTGGTTTCTGAACTGCAGTTAAATGCTTATTGGCTGCTAATTTGCCAGCACAGTCTTTCAGCCACGGTTGAATGAGTTTTGTAAAATACACGTTTTGTGAGCAAAGATGAATATTTATTATGAAATCTGGAATAAAAAGTATTAAATTGTTCGACCAGCTATTACTGTTTGACAAATGGAGATTCAGGTTTTTTAATCTCAATTTTAGATGCTTATTTGCAGCATGGAATGGCTGCAGGATTATTCATTATCTATGTCTTTACTTAACCTGTTGTTCATATGGATACAGAATCTTTAAATAATTATCTGTAAAATGGTTTGAAACTATTCCTGAAAAAGGCAGGTTTCATTTGCGTAAATCATAAGTTCATTAATTGGCTTAAGTTTACCTTATTGACTTCAGTTTTTGTACTAAAAAATTGATTAAAATTAGAATATTCATATTTATTAGCTTTTTTTTTAAAGCCATATTGATACAGTACTTCTGTGTATGTGAGTAGTTGCCGTATAATTTATAGAAAAGTGAAGACTGTATTTTTAATCACTACTGTCAGATTTCATACGTTTCCGATATGAATATGCACTATATTAAAAGTGAACAAAACCAAAAAACACGAACAAGATGGGTGAATCAATCTTGAAATCCTTTTGCAACACCTTTTTTTTAAAATAGATTTATTACATTCATTTTTATGTGTATTATTTTTATTGAATAAAATACTTGTACAGTTTTTTTGCACAAGTATTTGTTATGAAATTAATGGAACAGTTACTATTTAAAAGATTAGTTGGACAGCAAAGAGTTAATCAAAGCAATTCACTCAGATAAGTGTAGTCTATCATAATAACGAGGGACAACTCATTGTGGCCTTCCACTGTTTAAAGGAAGTTCATAAACATGAAAAAATTCAACTTTTTACAAGGGTAGGTAGTGATAGGAAAAGGGGAATTGATTTTAAACTAAAGGAGGGGAGATGTAGAATAGATGTTGGGGAAGTTTTTCACTGAGGGTAGTGAGGTGCTGGAACAAGTTACCCTGAGAGTTGTGGATGCCGCATCCATGGAGGTGTGTAAGGCCAGGTTGGATCAGGCCTTGGGTAGTCTGATCTAGTACTTATCTAGCAATTGGCAGCCCTGCCTGTGGCAGAGGGGTTGGGAGCTGATGATCCTTGAGGTCCCTACGAATCCAAGTCATTCCATGATTGAGTGATAAGTGACCATAAGAAGAAGCCATATCATTGACTAGAGAATTGTGAATTTTGAATATCCTTTTATTGAAATGAACTGAGTTTTGAGAAGAATAGTAAAATGTAGTGTTTTCTAGATATTTAGTACGAGGTGCAGATAGATTTGATGCGAAGCATATGTTTTGTCATTGAGAATTTGGTAGAGGAATTTACAATAGGCACTTTAAACTAAAGCTCTGGGAAACCAGAGTCTACTTACAACCATATACTGCTCAGTCGTAAGGAGTAATCAAATACTGAAAATATTTACTTGGAATGGAAGACACATTTTGAGATAGGAGAGTTTCTAAAGCTTGATATGAAATGTAAAAATTTATCTCTTACACATTCATAAAGCAATTTAAAAGGCTATATTTGTTTTCAGATGTGACCACTACTGTTTGTTTTAGAAAGCGTTTATGTAATGATGTTCTTTTGTTTCATTTTTCGAATCTTTGAAAGTTGTCTGCAGTGGAGAAGTTTAATGGGTTTCCTTGATGATTTATTACAGCCACTGAATCACAGAACTTACAAAGCAGTTTCTTGCTATTTAAGCATAATCTCTCTTTTTTTATAAATTAGTGTGTTTGGGAAGTGTTTGGGAATATAGTACGTTAAAAAAAAAAAAACACAACACAAAACTGACATTCAAATACTTAATATGTGAAAAGAAGAACAAAATTAAAATGTGGTTTATGTATGAGACCAAATCATAGTTACATTGGCCAGTTTAAATATCTGATAAAGGATTGGATTTCTTTATATTACAACTTAGAGCAAGTGTACTTCTGACATCTTATGTATTGACTTTTTACACTTCACTGTCAGTCAAGTTAGATTTTCTTATTTCTTGTGATAGCATAACAGAATCTAACTACAGTTCTATTTGAAAAAAATATTAAACCAAATTTTTAGCAAACAGATTTTAATACTGATCATTGTATTCAAAGCTGTATAAAATTGATAAGTGAGCTCCTAAGTATGCATACAGTATTTATTTTTAATGCAAATGCTTACTTGAAAGTAAGTAAATCTGAAAGTATTCATTTCCACGTGTTTCAAGTAAAATCTGATATTCTAAATGTGCAGTCACTGTATCAAGGCAGGTCTTTATAAGGGAAGGTGAGTAGTAGAAAGATGAAAACATACAGTGACAAATTTACTGAAAGAAAAAAACATATCTGATGCATTTAACTATAAAATTTGTCATATCTCAGAGTCACCAAGTCACAAAATAACTGAAAATCTTGAAAAACTATACAACATCTATAATAGTGGGGCTACAAATGTGCGTGTTATATTTAGGATAATTGGCACTCTATAAGAAACTGAGTCCTTAGCTGCACAAAGTTATATCCCTTAATTCTATTTTTTTTAACAGGAAGTATATTTTAAGTTCTTCTGAGTCCTCTGAAGGTTTTTACTCTGAAACTGTTGCTCACCATATTTCCTTAATTGCATTTGTCTTGCATAAGTATGTCTTTACATCATTTGTTTCTCTCCTTTCCATGTGAGGTGCCTGTCAGCCCTCAAGTTAAAGATTTGTTCCTTAGATGTTAATCAGTTGCCAGTTTTGAAGCTCTGCATGAGCTGAAGTTTTTCAGAACAAGCACATTAATAATGAATTACTTTAAATGCACTGCAACAAAATTAACAATCTATCACAGTAATTGAAATAGTATGATTTACAATGGTTAAAGGCTGTTAATGTAGAGATTAATTACAAGGAAAATATTAGTTAATTTATCCACAATTTGCAACAGTCTTAGGTTTTACAAAGGATTATAAATGCATTATCTTACTGGAATGAAGTACTTGAATGAAGGGAAACTTCATGTTTAGTAGTGTAGTTTATTTCTGCTACATAATTTATGGGGATTGCATGTTAACTCCATGTTGACTTTTCTAATTGCATAAGTTACCTGCCATATCATAATTTTTTTTTCCTCTCTCATTCATTTTACTGCCTTCTCAAAGGTATTTCTTTTGATGCTAGATAGCAAGTGAACACACACACACACACACACACACACACACACACACACACACACACACACACACACACACACACTCTTGTATTTCTGTTACTCAGTCCTCTAAAGCTGCATATACCTGGAACATTCAAAGTCTTATTGCAAGTAATTCATAGCAGACTCTTGAATGTTGAATTAATTAGAAACCAGTCTATTTAACTGTGGTAACTAAATGGTTTCTTTAATATGCATGTCTGTTGTTTTATGAAAATGAGAAAGCAAAACCTGGACTGAAACCTGAATTATTTCTTTGCCCTGACATTGTCTAACCAGTTAGGTCTTGGGGAAATTCAACCCACTTAAAAATCTAAACTCAGATTTTCAGATAACTAATTTCATTTTTCAGCTGTAGTTTAATTCTTGACACCATATGATCTTGATCTTAAAGACAGCCTGCCCAGAAATGACCCGAAACAGAAACTTTAGAAGTACTGTCTAGATTAAGAGACTTGTTTCCATTCAATTATTTGTTATTATAAAACAGGAAAGCCAGGTTATGCAGTATGTGCATATCTATAATGCTGTTTTTTCTAAATCATGCTATTAAATCATGCTTTTGTAAGACAGCAAAAATTTAATAGAAGGTTATTCTACTTACTTGTGATCAAGTGAAGATACAGAAAATAATCATCTTTGTACTTTTCAGGAAAAAGATGATTTCTGTGAATTTCTTTTTTAAATAGTATTTATGTTTTTATGATATTTCCTGTTAAAATACTGTGAAGAAATTAAGTTTTCTTTTTAAAATATGTAGAGTAGAAGAATGTATGCTTGTATTCTCTCACTGTTGCAGAAGTTTTCAAACCTTATTGGAGTATTATTGTAATGTTTCACAAGATTTTTCAGTGCTCCCATTACCAAGTGATTTTTTATTTTTTTATTTCCCGAAGTTATTTGTTTGTTTTACTTTTCTCTCCTGAAATCAATCAAGGATTAATTTTTCCATGGCTACTTGTTTTTCTTCCAGTTATTTCCCAGTCTGTTTAGTGATCAATCCCCCTTGAAGTTTAGTGCAGGACTTATTGATCTCTTTATATGTCTGTCTGTCTACCTATCTATTTAAAAGTTGTAGGCCAGTGACTCTCAATTACTTGTATACTGGGCTTTAATCTCTCTGTTGGGCTTTAAACTTCCACTGTGCAGTGGAAGTTTCTACACTCTTCAGATGCAAGTTTGATTCAGTTGTTTAATTATCAGAAGATCTTGGTACTGGTGTTTAGTCTCTTGATCCTAAATGTTTGTGGACTTGTATAATGAACTTTTGAAGTAGTACATTTTTCAAGTAACTGCTTGTAAATAGAAATTCAGGCAGATCTTTCTGTGAAATTACTTTCTGTTCTACTAATAATATTTTACTTTTCTTGATGAGTGAGTTTTCAGAAGTAGTTATCTTTTTCTCTGGTTGCAGCTGCTTGATTAAGTCTGTGCTGCTATCATGGATTTGTACATTAGAGCTTTACACTGTATTTAGCAGTTGTCATCTGATCACAAAACTGCTCAATATTTCAGGATTTATACCTTATTTTTCTGGTTGCCTTAAGAAATACAGGGATCAGAGGCCTCCATACCTTTTTCTTACTCCTGAGTTGCAAAAGAATTAAAAAGCATAATACTCAGGCTCTGCTGATTATCTTTTCTCTAAGTAGTGAGTTCTTTAGAGGAAAAAAAAAAAGTCCATGAGTGAGGTGCCTCTGCAGAAGATTCAAATTACAAAACAGTATGCAGAGAATGTGGAATTACATTATCTGTAACAGCAGAAGCTGATGACCTAGTGAAATATTTCCCAGCCTAGTTCCTAGTAATACATTATAGTTACAAAAGATTTAAATATTTATCTTGATAGGGTCCATAGCATTTATTTTTGTGGGTATTCTTAAGAATTTTTTCTTAAGGCATCAGACATGTATCAAATAATCCAATTCAGTTGGCATTTGTATGTGTCAGATATTCCATTGTTCTGGCCAAACAGCTTCAGTAACTTTCAGTGCAGCAAGGTTATCACATCAGAGCATTTCATAGAACAGAGTGTTCAAAAAAACAAATGTCAAATTTTTTATCAGTTCACTTGTTCCGCATTGTTAAATGGAGCCATAGCTACAGAAACCGTGAAACTGAAACACTTAAGAAATTTATAACTTGAGTATGTTTGTGCTCAGATATTGAAAGAACATGGTAGAAGACAGTGGCAGGAAGCAATAACCTCTTAAACACTGTATTGCAGCTTTAGTTTCGGCTTGACACAATTAGCATCAATTGAGAATCTGTAAGTCAATTTTCTACAGTAACTATCTGCCCACAGAAATGTAATGTTAATTATGAATTATTTGAGTATGCTAAATGATAATAATTCGTCCTAATATGCAGTCAGTTCTGTTTCTTACTCTTGTTACTGCTGCCCACTACTACTGTTCCTCTTTGATCTGTAGCTAGGGAACCTGTGTGGGGCTTTAATAGTAGGAGGCTTGAGTTATTAGTGCAAAAATCAACTGCAGTATTCAAAATTTGATGTGAAATCAGAGAGAACACGTTTTGCATTACTGAAGAAATGCATGAGAAGTAGGTTAGAGTACTGGGTGCTTAACTCCTTTTGAATCTTTTTTTCTAAGCATTAGCCACAGTTTTTAATGACATGAGTAAAATGGCATATAGCACAAATTTTCATTAATAAATTAATGGAGCAAAAGTGTGCAATTTCTTGTTAATTTGGGACTAAATTGAGAATTTTCTATATGGTGGAAAATGATGATCTCTGGATAGCTGTGGATAGTCTACTTATATATGCAGTATTATTCTTTAAGTTAATAATTCTGTAAGCTATTTCAGAGCTGGGTCCTGGAGAACATACTTTTAGAACCAAGGCAAGGAAACAAAAAAAACTCCCCTTACAATGCCTCTTTAGCACCATGATGTACTGGGTAAAGAAGGCCGTTTTGCAGCATATGTTAGAGAAGAAATTTATTTTTTGTAGTAAAATTTTAATATACCTGAAGTGATTTACACATAAAATTTTCTAAATGGAAGTTTGACAATTTTACAAGTTAATATTAATCTTTTAATAGAGTATCTTTTTCTGAAAAAAGAATATAGTTCTTGGTTTTAGTTGTTCCTATATTTTGGCTTAATATTACTATTTGCTCCAATTTTGTCTATTGTGGATGATCTTACTGTTGTTCCCTGTCCTTGCACCCATTGAAATTACCGACTGGAGAATCTAGACTAGAGTAATTATTCACGTGTTTGTTTCCTTTTACCTGCATTTTGCAAGTGGATTTTTTTTTAAGTCACCAAGGCTGGATTCAGATTTTGTTTTGCTTTACAATTAATAAAACTGACTTCTCTGGAGCAAGTGTGATTATTACCATAACCTATATGTGACGACTTTGCATTCTCATATCAATAAAAACTACTAATTCATATCTGCCATTCAAAAAGCCACAGATCTGGTTCCATAATAAGAATTCAGTATCTCTGCATTTAGCACGTCACTGCTTTATAACGATCTCCTTCTTCTTCATGTTTTTCCTAGGCACTTACCTTTTGAAGTGATTTTTTTTAATACTTAATCTTTGTCATGAAATGTCTTTTTTTATCTTATTTGAACAAATATTTTTTGGATGTTGCTGTCATATGAAGCCCAGAAAAAAAGAACAGTTTGAGAACTTTGACGTGCTATTTTGAATAAGGTAGCAGCTAAATTTCAAACCTTTCTTTGACTTCATGTTGAAGAACACATGGTAACTTCTCTTGGCTTTTAAGAGAAAAACTGTGGAAAGGAAACGGGGAAAAGAAAAGAAAAAAAACACGTTTGTTCCCTTTTTCATATCAGTTATTGTAATAATGTCAAGATCAAGCTAATTAATTTTCAGTTCTCTGATTAACTGGGTGAAACTGTCTTTTTCTTGTTTCATTTTTATTTTTCTCATAATTGTCAGTTAAACTAAGTATAACACCGCTCATGTCTTCCGTATGTATTTTGCTGTTGAGGAACATGAACAATAAATTACTGTAATTCTGACTTTGAGATCTTGATGTGTTGCCATATTAGGGAAATACACAGTAAAATATAAGCTGACGCTGGAATTTGATGTCATAACTGACTTTTACCATTGCATGTAAACAGAGTAATTATTCTAAATCATACCATCGCTTTCAGCCAGATAACCACTAAAATCACTGCAGAGTGGTTTCCTGAAAATGCCACAATCCTTCAACTGCCAAATTAAACCTAGGGAGAACAACTATCAGTAGTGCCTGCACAGTTATGTAGAGAGATACGCCCTGAACCAACAGAAAAGATATTCTGGAAGAACAGTAACCTTTCCCATGATGTGTGGATTTTCCATTACATTTCTGACACAAAATGCTGTGAAATGATTTAATGGTGACATTTTGTTTTGCTGACTTTCCCTTTTCTCATTAAAAGGAAACAAAAGTTAGGTTAGGAAGGTAGAGGAAGGGTGGCCAAGCATTTGAATTCTATTACATTCTATTACACTGTTCTCTTCTGAAGACAAAAACAAAGCCATTCTATGTGCATTGTTTCTCATATAGAATTTTACTGATTATCGGGGAAGGGAAATATATGCATCTCCAGCAACAATATTGAATGCCTTTTTCTGTAAATTTAATTTATGTTGTTGCTCTGCAGTAATTGCATGCAAGGTATGATAATTCAGGAAAGCATTCTTTCTAATTAGCAATCACAGAGACTTTACACATGAGCTATACAGCACAGTACACATTTTTCTACATGTCATTTTTGATATATATTATAAATTGTTGGAGAAGAGAGCAAAGTATCAGCAACTATAGTACACTGAAAGGTCAGCATTGTCACTTGGAAATGGATAAGGTTGTATGGAGTGAGAAAGCTTCTGCCCATCGATATCATACAGGAGCTTGTATGCATCTAAGCTAATAAATGTAAGCGTGGTTGAACAGGAAATGTTATTTGTCTGAAGTGTTGTTCTTGCATTCTTTGTCAGCTTTTGGAACTAATGAAAAATCATGCTTCTGCCTATCACAGTATACACTTTCATCCTTGAAAAATACAGTTTGGGTTTTCTTTTCTTAAGAACGTATAAAGTTTTCTTGGCATGTCATTTTTTTTTTTTCCTTCTCCCATCCAGTTTTAATGTATTGAATGATTATTACTGCCATTGTATGTGATTAGGTTTCCCTCTGGGGAGTCGCACTTCACAGGTGCGATTGTCCAGTGACTTGCAAGAAAAAAACATTGGTTTTGGAGCACATTTGCTGTCGCATTATTTATTGACTAGTCAAGAAAACATGCTGTGTTTGACAAAAAGTCAGAATATTCTTCAGTCATTTCTGATTTGAGAGCCTCAGTTCTTTAATTGAAATCTAAAATGAAAATAATTCATTCAATTTAACTATTTGTAGTTAAAAGCAAACAGAGACAACTAACCCTGCACTCTTCCTAGAAGCTAGTGTGTATAGTTGGGTTTTACTGATGGAACGCGTGTCATGAAAGCTGTAGCAATTGAGAGCATTTTCAGGACTTTATGAAAGCTTCAGCATTCTACATATGGTGAAATATGTTTGAAAGGTGATTGTATTTTTCAGAGGGAATTTCAATGATAATGACAGCTAAGTGGGTATTGATGCTTGATATGTTGCTCAGTTTTAGCTGAAGTTGATAGAAGTAAATGCAAGTATAATTCAGTGATACCCATGGACTAATAGCTAACTTAGGATATATTAGAACATTATTTTATAGAATTTCCTCAGTTAATTGCAAAAATCCATATGTATGTAACCTAATTGATAAAAATTTGTTGCCCTTTATTTGACAATAATACCTAAACAATAATTTCAGATCTAATTCTTACGAAAGGCAATTACAAATGAAATAGGTGTAATAAAGTTGTTTTGTCAGGCTTTAGCTGTTTGCAGTTTCATACAGCAATAAAAGCTAGCAATAGCAGTATCAAAACTGCATAGCAGAAACTTGATTATAATTTGGTAAGAAAATACTGTATGAATAAAAGTGTATACTTCAGTCTAAACTGCAACTAAGTTTTATTCTTGGATTTAAAAATCTCATAATTTTGAAGACTTTTCTGAAGCATGCTTGTTACTGAAATTCAGCGACAAATTATACCTGATCCTGATGTTGTTACCTAGGGAAATAAAGGGAGAGGAATAAATCTTCAGTTTTGATACTGTGTTGGTATTATGCCATCCCAGGCATCAAAATGGATGTCTCTTTGGATCTTATGATATGGACGACTTATTTCATATCCTGTCTCTGCTTAGCAATTAAGGCAAATAGAATATAAAAGAGAATGGATGAGATTCTTGTGCATTTTTTCCATCTAATGCAGAGTGCATGCTGATTAGTATAACCACCAGGGAGCACTGGCTTGTTGTTTGTGCTTGGTAAAAGGCAATTAAAATAAAGTTTAAATTCTGTCTTTATGACCTTGACGTCGTTTTAGATTTCAGTGTACTACTTGTTTCTGGTCTAGCGACTGTTCTGGACATGACTTCCTAAGGGGGTATATTTTTGCATTACTATTCAACGATGCTGAGTTTTGGAGAACCAAGGATGAACATGTTCTTAAGTTACAGTGTAAGTTAAGAATCCACACCAAAATGGAATAAATGAGTTTTGAAGATATTAAAAAACAAATTACATTCGGTAACAGCATGAAAAATTTTGGTGAGGATAACCCTACTTAATAAGTTTTGAAGACTATTTAATAATAAATGACAGATAAAGAGAGCAATTTGTAGATTTTTCTGGCTTGATGGAAACTAAGTAATTGTAACTGCCAAGCATGTGAACCTGTAGAGGGATGTTAAGAAATGCGTTTGAGGAAAAGGTGCTTAATGTTCATTTTAAAAGAAAAGTTGCATCTGTTGAGATTTTAGGTTTTGCATGACTAAAATCAGTATTGCCAGTTTTAGCAGTCAGAGCAGTGCTCATCAGTCTAGTATTTAATTGACATTTTTTGCATTTTTGAGAGTTTATGCTATTACTGGTATATAAAAAGCAGCAGTTTAATATCTTAAGATGCAAAGCAGATGAAATGGAAAAAAAAAGTGTTATTTTGTAACCAGTCATAGTAAAATTATTTAAATTTACATAAAAACAGCCTTTCGTCTGCTGGTACCTACTGACAGTTCTTTTAATAACACTGGCTGTGAAAAAGAGATAAGAAAACCAGCGGGCTTTTAAAACTCCAGTGGTAATCTTAGTTTTTCACATTAAAGAACAATAAGTAAACTGTAGGACTTTAATTTTCTTCAGTTCTGAAAGGCTTGTCTAAACCATTTTTGCTTGTATGAAGAGCTGAATCACAGAGCAGCTGTGATTGGAAGAGACCTCTAGAGCTTAATCCCCAGCCCCTTGCTCAGAGCAAGGTCAGCTGGAGCAACACACTCCAGGCAGGGGCTGGCTGGGTTTTCAGTACCTCCATGGATGGGGTTTCTGCAGCCTCTCTTGTTCTGTTTGACCTTCCTCACAGTAGAGCAAACAAATGACCAAAAAAAAAAAAAAAAAAAAAAAAAAAAAAAAAAAAATGCTGCTGCTTATGCTAAAATGTGCACTGTTTCAATTTGTGTCTGGTTCCTCTTGCCCTTTCATTCATCACCACCAGGAAGTATGTCCCTCCCCACTTCACACAAACACAGGTCAGGTAAACTGGCTTTCTGTGGAGGGTCTTAAGAGTACTGATACTCTGTTAGGGATCATAGTTCTTTGAAGACTTGATCTGAACAGTTTCTGTGAGTTAGCCATTATTTTCTGAGTCAAAACTGTTGTGACCACTTTTTCACCTCGTACGTAGCTACACACGCATGTAGGTTTGTATAGATTGTATGTGTGTATGCATCTAGTGGTCAGCAAGGGCAATTACAAATTGTGAGACCTGTCCCACGCTCCTGTGTGCTGTCATTTCATCTGGATTCTCCTCTTAAAGAAAGCGACACTTTAGTTTGTGCTGACCCGCTTCATTGCTGTATGTTTATAACAATGTTCTGCATCTTTGTGGGAAAGGAATTTTATAACACTTGGTACCTAATGTTTTTTTGCAGTTGGTCCTGCTTAGCGTAGAAATCACAAAAGATTAAATTTCTAAAAAACTGGAGTCCTTTATTCTGAAATTTGAATTAGTAACTTATCTGCTTAGTTCTACTTAAATATTTCAGTCTCATTTTAATTATGAAAATAATATCTTACTATTTCGTTCAAGGTTAGTTTTACTGTTTTGTGAGATGCTTAAAAAAAATTTCAATTCTAATGATTTCTGCATCTAAGTTTAATATTAACCTATGAGTACAAAATGATTAATTATTTAGTAATGAAGATTGATAAAATTCTGAAATTAAGCAGCATGGTATTTTCAGTGTAGATTAATTTATATTGAAACTATCTGAAGTACTTTTTCTTAGTCTACTACATATGAAATTGTTTACTTGAAGATAATAGACTTTATAAGTTAAAGTGATACTGTTCAAAACATTATTATTGTCATTATTATTGTCAACTTAAGGAAAGTGATACACGAAGAAAAGGGAAACTTGTGTTTCTGGTTAAATATTTCTGCTATTGCCTTTTTCAGCATTTTGCATGTGTTCAGTATTCTGTCAGCCCCAGAAGTGCAAATGTTTCCAGATTGCTATTTTTGTTTTTGCCATTTCTTAAGATGTATATAATGTTTTTGTTCAAACAGCTAACAGCACTTGGCACCAGAGCTTTGGGAAGATAGTACTTCAGCCTCCCTTGATCATTGTATTTGAGACTTTTTATCTCTGTTGCTGTCACAGAATGTTTTCTGCAATTCACTGGAGAAGTCATTGCTGAATGTTTTTTGGAAAATTTTTGGAAACATTTTTAAATTAAAGTTTTCAGTGGTTCTTTTAGAATGATAGTTTCAATTCACTTCTTTCAAATTCATATTACTGTTTATGCTTCTGAAATTGTGCAACCTACCCACTCTGTTTCTCCAGAGTCATGAATAATGTATAGTATATTTCTGTACAGTGACTGAATTATAAAGTGCTTCCTTACAGGCAGTGAAAAGTGAAATGGTGAAATGCTCAAATGAAATGTCTGTGATTGAAACATATCAAAACTTACTCTGAAGGTTTGTAGCTGGCCTTGGAAGAGATGAAAATTAGATATGCTAAGCACTAGTGATAATAGCAGTACTGGACCCTATCTTCTGTTCCACTCTATTATACTATATTCAAACTAAAAGTTTCTTGTATCTCTAGTGCACCTTCATTACACTGGATGTTTTTAGGCAAAATTGCTAATTGTTGATCTGTTTCTGAGATTTGGGCAAGTCTATTATCTTATATGCACACACGCTTTTAAGTGAATTGATGAATTTGATTGAAGGCTTCCCTTTCTTTCCCAAGAACAGAAAAGAAGTATGTCTGTGTCAGTTTGATGGAAGCTGGACTATTGGAAGGAAATTAAGAGTATTGTAAGGAGAACAGATTCCTTGGAACTATGAGAGACTTGTTACATCTGGTTTTTAGGTCTGTTGTCACCTGTACATATAGTATACTGCTTGTCCCTGCAGTTGCAATACAGTTTGCTACAGGGCATGCAGAGAAATGAAAAGTGGGAACAAATAACTTACCACTGATGTACCACTGATGTCAGTGATTGGTAATTGAAGTCTATTTGATTCACATGCAAAATGGACATGTGTACAGGATAAAAGGGGGCAGTGAACTTGACCAGTGTGCGTCTCTCTACCTTCTGCATCATTTTGAACATATTTTGTCATTGAGAGATGCATGCTTGATATACATGACATAGGTGATTACATATGATGAAGATTAGTACAATGCTGGACTAACCTTGGTTTGAATATCTGATGAATCTTTGAATACAAGCAGTCATCAGTAAGGTGAAGATGTTTCAGTCCTTGTTGCTCCTTGAAATAAGCTGATCCTGATCTTAGTGAATTGCTGTTTTTATTTATTTTTCTTGTGTCAGTACCTTTTATTATTTCAAATCAACGGATGCAGTTAAATGCTTTAATTACCAAGCAGTTTGAATTCTTACATCTTAACCTTGTTTACTTAGTAAAGCCAACCCAAGCTCATGCAGATGTGCTGTACGAAACATGGTCTGGAGTCCCAGGTGAATCCTTGAGCTGTGGTTGTATAGGTAGAAGGACACTGACTCATTGCCAAACTCAGAGATCATGGTGGAAATGTGATAAGTGGGCTGGAGAAAGATCTGAGTTTGGATGGTAAGTGTGGAAAAATGGAATTGAGGCAGAGCTGTGGAAAGGCAGCAAAATGCTAATTTTTCAAGCTGCAGGACTTGAGAGAAGTTAGTCTGCTTAGAGAAAGAAAACTGTGGATGGTGGTTGAAAGAGACAGAGATACTGAGACTTTTTAAAGACCCTGCGAGCCAGAGTTGTGGATAGGAACCTGTACTGAAAACATCATTTTGCTGTGTTAGAGTCACTAGAGCTGAGATGTGAGTCTCAGTGTTTTCCAGTGAGTGACTAGAAAATTACATCATATTACATTTTCAGATACTTTGTGTTGCAGAGGATATGTAGTATGCTTATAAAATTTCTCTTTGATACTGGTCCTTTATTTTGAAAATACTGAAGATACTTGGAGATAAGAAATTAGCTTTTTGGCTGAACTTCTAGTCTCCATTTTTTTTTTTTTTACATCTTTGATGTTAATGTGGTACCTTTCATCTATCTTGAGCAACTAATTCAAAAATAGTCTAGGCCTCATTTGGAGTGTTTTCATTTTCCTCTTTTCCTGTAAGGAGAAATTTCAGAAATCAGTTTATCACAATTACAGATTTCACAGATTCCAGCGTTTGGCAATTTTCTTGAGATAAGTTCTTTAACTTTTGTATCCCCTCCTCCCCCCCTTTTCTTTCTTTTTTTTTTTTTTTAAAGCTTTTGTATATGTGCCATTCCAGTGCATCATTTGATGTCTATGTTGGTTGCTTCTTGAGAGGAAACAAAACCTGTGATAAGGAAGAGAAGCCTTACAGAATAACAATGAGCATTAATAAGGAAAAAGGCTACATCTTCTCTTTGTAGTTCTGATGTTATGCAGAATGGCATCCAATCTTCTCTTATTTAATACTTTTGTCCCCATATTCATGCTTTGAAGACAGAATTTTATATAGATGTATCATTAGAAAGACATTTGAGCCTTTTACTATTTACTTTAAAAAGCAGTTTCATTTCTACCTTAAGTGAATATTGAGGGATTTTTTTTTTTTTTTTTTTTTTTTGCATATTTCAAAGGGAACTGTAATGTGAAAGAGATCTGGCTGAGGGTGCCACAGAGGTAACAAAAGCTTAGGGAGCTGCTGAAATGGAATTTTTGCACCCAGCATAGCATACGGAGAGCCATCAGTTCAGTCTACTGGTTTGTTGTGCTTTAGATTTGTTTCATGCAGACTTTGCTGAAAAGGTAATGTAATGAAAATATATATTAAAAATATTTTTTACTGTCTGAAGAAGTTACCACATTTAAATTCAATTGAAACAAACCATGTTTCAATTCAGCTATGCTGTCTTGTTGATGCACTCTTACTACAAGTAACATTCAGTTGCAAAAAACAGTGCTAAAACTCTCTTCCTTGTTTCTCATAACATTTTTTTTTTTTCAAAAGTCCCATTTTATATTGTTTGAGGAAAAAAATAGTGGTAAATGTGTTATAGTGTTCATCATGGTTTGATTTCACTGATTTTAAGTTTCCTTAGAAATGATTTTATAATACCTTGCATACAGTTGCACTAATAGAGCATTTTCTTAGTACACTTTTGTTGATTGTCTTAAATACTAATAATTAACAAATTTCTATTTACAATGCAGATAGTCTTCATTGCTTGTAAGTTTATGGATGATGTTTGAATCTTGTTTTTTGTGCGCTCTTAACTATGATAAAGAGCACCATATGACATATTTGAACAATTGCTGTCCTAAATACTTTTCTGAATAGTCCTTGTGATGTATGATTTTTGTACATAGCTGTTTTCTGATGTAAGTGTATACTTATTTGTTAATTTGTGATTTAATTTGAAAAACTATCACTAATTATTGCATGCTCAGAAATGTTTAGAAACAGATTTGTAATTCCTGTGGCTTTAGTGCATTTAATTTTTGTGTATTCCATTTGTTTTTAGAAAGTTGTAAAACTGAAGACTGAAAATGAATTAACAAATTCCTGTGAAATATATGGAATGTTTGCATTGTAAGTTAAGGAAATGTGCTTTGAAACACTTCTTGGCCTTTCTATATCAGTTAGTAAGCCAATTCTTTATCTATCTGAGCAATAAAAAAAAAAATATTCTGCCCTTTTGAGAAAAGAAGAGTCCCAGCATTAAATACATGTATGTTTGTGGGTGTTTTACAAATGAATACACTGCTTTCTTCACTGTTTTCTAGCTTACTCTGTATTTTATTTATACATACATCTAGGGAATTTCAAAGATAAAGTGTATTATGCTAGATTTGTAAATATTTGTGGATAATAGTAGTTTTCTGAGGCTTGTTTGTTTTTGGATGGCTACAAATATGCATTATGTTTGGTCATAGTTATAAAACAAATTTTTAAAGCTTTAACATGCAATCTTTTGGCTTTTAGTAGACAAAATGCTTTTAATAGAATACAAAATAACTTTTCAGTCAAAGAGAACGGCCTTCATTTATAAGTACCTTTGCATTTTGAGATGTCATTTTACTACTTTTGCAAAATGAGATTGATTATATATCACTCTTGGACAACTCTTAAAAATCAAGTATTGGCATGTGGACGGTCAGATGCTTTCTTCAAGAGGTTTGCAAAAAAAGATTTCATGCTATTTGTTGCAACTGAAAGAAATTCACATACTGAGCATTACAGGTTTTTTTTTCAGTGTAGCTGCTTGCCATCCTGATCTCACAGGAGTCAGCAATACTTGGAAGTAATGGCTGATGCAGAGATTAGTCTGCTAACACTTGAAATGAAAGTGCTTAGAATATCGAGCACAAATTATCATAATTTCTTGCTTGACTACTTCCTATATAGTAGCTTGTAGATCTGCAGGCTTTTTTCTGACCCCTTGATGTTGCTGTGAAACTGAGGTCACTACTGTACTGGCATTTCAGGGGACTGATGATGAATTTCCTTTGAAAGCATTGACCAAATGTCTCAAACTGAGCATGTGAAAACTAAAGCTGCATTGCCTAATGATTATCAAAACTGTTATATTATTCAGAATTTAACTTCACAAGAGGAGAAAGGTCGCCATATAACAGTTGTTTGAGAAGAACCTCAGGAGGTCATACAGCTTTGTCTCTCTTTCAGAGAGGAAGTGTTTTTCCCAGTGAAAGAGGTAGTTTGTGGCTGTGATAAGCTGAATCTTAAGTAACGCCCGAGCTCACTGCATAAGCTGTCCCAGTGCTGCACTACTTAGAATGGAGAAGCTTTTTCTAATGTTCACTTTGAACTTGTGTCTGTCACGTTGTCAGTCATGATGGGAAAAGTTTGGCTATGCTGTCATTGTAAATGCTCTTGGATTCCTCTGCCTCATGCTATAGCATCCCCTTTCCAAGACTAAATAAGGTCAGATCCTGCAGCCTTTGATGCCATCTTGGTGAATGTTACGTGAACTCTGTTTTACCATCATCACTCTTGAGTTGTGTTGACTGAAACTGATTTGGTTATGGCATTTTAAGCTATCTTTTATTAGCATTGGGAAGATAGAAATAATAGCCTCCCTAGATTTGCTGGTTCCACTTCTGTTGAATCATACAGAGTTTGGTATTTACTTTAACTTCCTTTTCCTTTTTGCAGAGCTGCTTCTTAGCCAGTTGGTTCTCAGTCTCTATGATGTGTGTAGTTAACCTTCTTTGATGCAGAATTTCACCGTTCTGGATGAACTTCATAATTTTCTGTTGGTATAGACCTCAAGTAGATTTTAGATTGAAGCTTTACTGTTCAGTGTATCAACAACGCTTCCTAAGTTAGTGCCTTTCGCGTATTTGCAGGGGGTGAATTCATGATCATCTTTGATGAAGACAGTGATCTGTATTAGCCTCCAAATCAACCTCTATGGTTCTTTATCTGTTAACGAACACCATCCAGATCCCAAGCTGTTATCTTCTGCTCTTTGGGCCCAGCAGTCTAGCTGGCTTTCAGCTTATGCATTCAGTCTTGTACTTAACTAAGTATTGCAGATGCACAGGAGATTAAAATGCCTTAGCGTATGTTTTCACTATGTCACCACCACTTCTCTTTCCCCATTCATGTAGCCAATCGTTTCATAATTGAAAGCAGTAAAAATAAGGTTAATTGAACAAGACTAACCTATATATGCTTGGTAAGTCTTTTATAAGTGCTGTGGGTTTGTTTCTTGTCCTTCATGTGTTTGAAAAGAACATTATTCTTGGTCTTTCTTGATACGGAAGTGAGGCTGAGCAGCCTATGACTTTTTCGGTCCTATTTGCTAACGTTCTTTAAAGAGCATGTCTTAACTCTTTAAGGTGAACGTGTCATAGCATTTTTTGTATTGCTTGTCATGATGATGTTTAGATTTTACACAGGAGCCTGGTAGAGATATCAGGCACCCCTTTCAGAATCACTATATTGAAGTCTCCATACATTGGAATATATCCAACCTAAGCCGGACTTGTTTTCTTGCAATTTACTGTCCTTCTTTTTTCTGTATCTTGCTGGTGTACATGGAAGTCTGGGAGCTGATTTTCACTGAGCAAATGGAAGCTTTGAGCTCCATAACACCAAAGTGTTAGGACAGGTCCGTCTGTATTATCGACTGAATTGCAATCCATATTTTCTCTAAACTTCTTTTCATTGCTAACTTTCTTGTAGAATTCTTTTTTGTTTCTCATTGGGTTCATCTGAGACTATGCCTTCTGAATTTTGTCGTTTAAGTACTCTAACAACCTCTTAATACTCCTCCTATGTGATTTGCACTTATTTTGATTTCTTATGTTATCATCGCTCATTTTGCGTATTTAGTTGAGTAAAAAGCTTCTTGCTTATCCAAGCAGACCTTCTGCTGGATTTCCTCATCTCCTGCAGAGTGGAATGGGCAATCCTGAGCTCTGAGTAGATTTTATTTTAAAAATCAACCCTTTGTCATCTGGTGAGAGCCACCTGCAGGATTCTGCCTCGCACTTCCTTTAAAAAGTCAAGCTTTCTTCTTCAAAAGCCATGATGCATCTCTTTATAGTGTTTATGGTGAAATAATAAATCTCTGTAATTTTTAAACTGTAACAGTGATAAAAGACTATTACACTTTCTTTGTTCTCTGAATGCAGTATTCCAATAAAGTTTTAGTAGTGTTGTTAAACCTTCTCAAGCTATATAAGCAAAAAGTAAAACCTGGTCTTGATTTCTGCTTTTCACAGTCATTGGAGTAAGCGTAGGACAGATTTAGAACTCTGCTATACTGTACAGCACTTTGTCAAAAAAGTGATACTTTAGAGACTAGAGAGGCTTACATCAGTGTATTGCATGACACCTGCTGCATACAGTGGGGCTGCTCTCTTTGATAGAGCACTTGAGCTGGAAACTGAAATCCAACTTTGGCTTATCTTGTGACACTCTTATGGTCATGTTTGGATTTTAATATTTTGAAGTCATAGAGAAGGATGTAAATGCTTCTTTGTTACCACTAGCCACTGACAACTGATGTCTAGAATAGTAGTTTAAGCCTTCATTTTCATCAACAGTGGTGTTAAAACAATACAACCCAATAGCTCAGCAGCTCCTTTAGACCATGGTAGTGACTGTTCATTGTTAAACTTAAATGCTGCAATGAAATTTAGATTTTTGTTGTCTGAATTCATCTCTCCCCACTAATAAAACGGCAACTTGCAAGAATGACTTTATCTACTTGCCCATTAAAACAACAGAAAAATTCTTTAGACTTCATTTAACGTACTGAATTGGAAAATATATACTTTTCACACTTTTTCTCATTCAGCCTGTTTTTGAATAATAAAAAAAGACTCCTCTGTTCATTCTTTATAGTAAATATTTGTAGGCTATGCTGTTAACTTTACTGATAGATGAAGACTTAATTTCACAGTTTTTATGCAAGACATAATTTTATTTAGGAGATACCCTTTAGTTATTATCATCAGCAGAAACTGAAGCCAGCTTAGCCTACTTTGGGATCAGGAAGACAAAGTGCTTAATGCTGAATGTTGTATTTTAGATTCTGCATGAAAATGTTTCTACAGATGCATTTGGAGCATGCTGCTTCAGGACAGCCTGAATGTTCCTGCTGCTATAGGGCCTCTAAATTCTTAGAACTTTAAAATATATAGATTAAGCATAAAAACTGAACTGCAGCAGAACTCATATTGTTCTCTGAGACATAAAAATTGGAAAGGTATGGAAGGACTGTCAGAACTCGATTTTTAGCTCCATTTTCATTGTTAGATTATCAGAGGGAAGCTCACAAATTTTGTCTTTAAGCTAGCTAGTCATGTTTAATTAGTGAAGCATGTTTTATGTGCACAGGCAGTCAAAGAAAATAAGGAAATTGGTTAGTGAAAGCCAAGTTAATTCGTCAGTGAAAATGTTTTCCTAATCTTTTGTTTCATTTCATCCCATTTTCCTGAAATTAGAAACAAAAGCAAGGGGAAAAAGAGTAGCAAGTCTGTGAGAAGAAATAACAAATAGCTTTCTTGTAAGGCAAAGTTTTACTTGTTTACTTATGTGGGGGGTGAGAATTACCTTGAAAAAGATGTTTTGATTATTTAAGAAGTACAGAGTTATGATATAAAAGAGCAATTTTCATACAGTCGGAATTAAAATATTCTGTCCTTAAATCAAATTGGTATGTACTTTCTTAGATGAAATAGTGTTTTGAATTTGTGTGCTTAAATTGCCTTTGCCTTTACTTTTGTTGATTTGGCATTTTTGCATATTTAATCTATCTACTTGGTTGAAATAATTGAACATACTGTGTAGCTTTACTGTCAGGATGGATACACGTTTAATAAGAATTGAATCTGTTTACTTTCAAAACCAAGACAGCATATGAGCTGAGAAAATTGAGCACTGGGTAAAGAAGATACTTTGGAGAAGGTACTATTTCAGGAGAATTTTAGTTGTATCTCACTGACATGTTTTTAACATGGTTATTTTGACTACTTATACTAATGTTCTATTGACAAATGTGTTGTGTATCACATTATAATAAGGAAAACTAATATTAATCATTTAAACAGGAGATTGAAAGGCATTTTAGAATATACAAATATTCTTAAATATAAAATTGTTTATCATAGAATCATAGAATGGTCTGGATTCAAAGGGGCCACGGTAATCATCTAGTTTCAACCCCCCTGCTATGTGCAGGGTTGTCAACCACTAGACCAGGCTTCCCAGAGATGCATCCAGCCTGGCCTTGAATGCCTTAAGGGATGGGGCATCCACAACCTCCTTGGGCAACCTATTGCAGTGTGTCACCAGAAAACAAAGCAAAATTTAGGACTAACACTTTTATTATCGTTTAATGATTGTTATTCATCAGAATTCAGTTATTCAGGTTATTCTGAAAAAGTGAATGAGAGACAGAATTACTGAAGTTAAATTCTGATTTGAAAGAAGTTATAGTGTTTGAAAGAAGTATAGTGTATAGTGAAGAACAGTTTGATCCTATAGTGTAACATTCGAGGGTAAAATTATGATGTAAGACTTTAAATATTTTATTATTACTATGGGAACTCCAATAGAGACATTATCTCACTCACTGGATATTTGGAAACAAGCAGAAGATTGTAACCAGGTCATGTGAGGAGTTTAGTCACAGTTATTTCAGATTGATTTAAGATGAGTATTTGCATGCAGTTTGAAAGTAATGGTGTTCTGTCTTCTAGATATAATTCTTCTTTCCTTACCAGCATTCTTAATGTTTTATAGTGCATAAGGAAGTGAACATATTCAAATTAACTTTAAAAAAAAAAAAGTTGAAAAAATTGTACTGAATTTTAGAGAAAATGCCGTCATAGGAGAATACACGTACATTCAAACCACTCTGATTTTGAGGTTCGTATTAGAGTCTGTCTGTTTTCCCTTTAATTCTGATGAAACATTACCAAGGTATCTGGTGTTTCTCAGTACACCATACTGCACACACAGGATCTATAGTGACTCACACATTTCTCCTATAGGCTTTAACTCTGCATTTATGCCACCTTTTTTTCCCCTAAGGTTAATACTGTTTAATCTTAACTTCAGTGAGAAGTTTCTCCTAATATGTCTTCTTTAAATGTTGTAAATCAGACTTGTGTGGGAAGATTTGATTTCATGAATATCTGTGTTTATAAATTCATGTACATTGCATACAAAGTAGTTTTTTCTTTGGAAGGCATCTGAAGTGAAAATATGCACAATCTGATAAAGATTTTAGATTACATGGTACTGTACTGAGACTGGCGTTAATACTGGACTGAGAATTAATGTGGTACTATGATATGACTGCATGTTTTACAAACCCTAACTCAGTATTTCAGTAAATAATAAAAAATAAGTTTTTCTAACTACTTGCATATGCTGACAGTCACAAGACTCAGTTAAATTTGTGGTGTAGTGTTCAAATGAATATTTTTTTCTTACAGAGTGTACAGAGATTAAGCTTGAAAGTGCTTTCCTTGGGTGCTCGTTCTAAATAATAGCAGGAGGAAGGAAGAGTTTTGCTTGAAGTGGAAAGAGGTAGTCACTCCTTGCACTTGCACACTAAATCAGATAGAGACAGCTGCAGAGGGAAGATATGCATTGCAAAAAACAAATCAATTGGATTCAGTCACATCCAAATGAAATTACATCAGTCAATAACCTTCCTTTCAAGTTACTGAAATCTTCCTGGCCCAAATTTCTCTTGTCAGGTTACTGAATTTTGCCAGTGATTAAAGTATCTTGAAAATTACTTCGATAACATCAAGGACCTTGTTGTGACAAGGTCTGTAAATGCAGTCTCTTAAAAGAGAAAGCTAGGTTTCATGTAGAGTATTGAGTGTATTGACTGAATTTTTTTTTTTTCATGCATTCTCAGAAGCTTGTATTCACAAAGGCATTGAAGAATGAAGGAAAATGACATTTTTCCTACCAAATGAAATAATTCCAGATATGTGATACTGATACTCAATCTTTTGGATAGGATATGTGGTGTGTTCTGAAATAAATTGAAATAGTGTGCTTCGCTTGTTTTCAAGTGGAGGACTAGTGCTACTCTTGTTTACCTCGGTCAACAGTTTTATAAAGTGACCACTTCTAAATGTCACTGTTTATACTCCAGTGTGCTAGTTATGAGGATGAAGCAAATCTTTTCTGTTCCGGATTCTTTGGTGTTTTACCCTGCTGATAACTTTTTTTGCAGGTTAGCAACTGGGTATTAGAGCAAGTAGAAATGTGTAAACATTTATGAAACATTCATATTTATAACTTGATCAGTACTGAGAAGAATCTAAGAAATTGATATTGTCTAGCAGACACTTTGCATATTATTTTTTGGGAACCTTTCTCATCTTCATTTTCTATTTCCCTCAACAAAGAGCTCTGTAACTCTCACGTACTTGATAGAGCTGTGGGTTCATATTAATACCTGATATCAAGAGATGTATGTTGAACAGACCAGTTCTAAAAATTCATACTACTTGTTTCACCTTCAGATGGTTTGATGTTTACTGCAGACACGGTTCCTTGTTTTCTAAAATTAGTCTTGTCAGCATTTCCTCTGGATAAATAGCTCCATTTTTCTACCTCTTTCATTACCATCGTATTTCATTAGAGAAAAGTTTTCATCTGTACCAGGACTACTGTCCCAAATACCGCTAAGCTTGATGGAATTTCAAGGTGGGAACACCTTAATGGTTCAGAATTCATATGGCATGCTGAAACAGTTATTTACCTTCAAGTTTTTGAAAATAACTGAAGATAGATTGAACCTGCATGGTGATTGCAGATATGTTATACTTGTGCCCACTTAACAGTGAAAAATGCTGTTCTCAGAACAGGCATTTAAATTGATGAAAGCAAGTATGAAGAAGGCTAAAAAAAATCCCAAAACAACAAAGATCATCAAATCTTACTAGCATAAGCATTTGATTGCAATGTATACTTTTCAGTAACTTTGACATAAACAAACAACAGCCTTTGGCAACTCTATTAAAAAGTATTAAAATAATTTCTTGTGTTTCTTGTGCTTTAAATTCCTTTTAAAAGGAAATCTTCACATACGTGTAGACTCCCTACTACATAGTATTTGCTTAATTAAGAAAAAGAGAGGAGACTGGCTATGTGTAGTTTAGGAGAAAAATGAGAGTTACTGATATAGTTTACTCTCTCTAGAGCTTGATGGAAAGTGCTCCCGTAGTTCTCTGTGTCCTGAAGCAAAGGACAGCTTTACAGTAAAGAACAAATTTTCTAAGAGACCAGACAACACAATTGAGTATCTTCTTGTTGAAAACAGCTGTTACTGTTGTGTGGGGTGCTTTTTTCTATCAGATATTTGTTGCATCTACTGTTCAGAAAGACAGGAAGACTGTTAGTTTTGCAGGTTGTCCTCTTTTCAGATTTTTATGTTCATAAATCCTTTTCTTAAAAAAAGTGTGAAAATGCGAGCACCTCTGGGTGCTGCCACCAGAAGTGACAACAGATGTGTACAAAGCTCAGTTCAGTGCAGAACCTTTACAGTGTATTTAATCATAACTGATTGAGTGCTGGCAGTTTGTTAAGAATGTAGGAATAAGATGAATTCTTTGCATCTGTAAGGGTCAGAAAGTGGAAGGTAGGGACAAGAAAAAAGCAAAAGATGAGAATGGAACAAAAGTGAAATGTGAGAAGTCCCAGGAAAACGTTTTAGTAAGTAGTTCTACAAAATCAATAGTTTTATCAGCTGAGTTGTGGGTTACAAGCTAAAGAAAATGATTGTATTTATCCACTTATATTCCTTTGTCTTTTAGTAATCTGTTGCTGGTTTGAAATGTAGTTGGTACTGTTTCCCTACCTAAATAATAATCAGAAGTGAGAGGGATTAAGATAATCCTAAATCACAGACACTAAATGATGTTGTTTAATTTTAAAAGCGTGTAAATGGTAACATCTAGTTAAAAAGGAAAACTCCTTTTAATATTATGATAGCCATTAAAATATCTCAGCACACTGGACTCTGAGCAACCTGCAGGGGACTTGGGACCCTTAAAGGTCTTCTAGCCCTTCCAACTCAAACGGGTCTGTGATTCTATGTTGCTCTCAATAAAAATGAAACATAAGGAAATAACACAGGAATCACTAGTGTTGGTACAGTCTGTTTATACTTGCTAAGTGCAACCACCTTATGCTTATCTTGAATTGTGTAGTGAGGCTGTGCTTCATTTTTCTGCCTACTCCCATCAACTTCATTCGCTCTGAGATGATTCAGAACAAAGATGGTTACCCTAGCTAAGGAAAGGGGATTGCAAAAAAATTGATTATAAAGCTATTTCTCTTTTGCAGCTCAACTTTTAAAAAGTTCAGAATTGGAATATATGTAGCAGTGCAGCTCAGTACATCTGATTTAAAAAACAAAACAAAAAAAACAAACAACAACAAAAAAAAACACAAATACTGATCGTGACCCAGTAAGAAATGAAGTAAGAATTGAAATGGATTTACATATACTGCTTACTTACTGTCCCTTTAATTCTTACTCTGAAAATCCTTACACTCAAATGTATTTTACAAAGAACTGTTGTAGGAATGTATGGCAACTCTGTACCTGCTGTTCTTCAGATCATTACTTTTTTATTTCATATCAGTATGACAGTACTTCAGAATTACTTTAACTTACAATTCTATTCTAATTAATTTCGAAGTAGGGAAAAAAATCAGTGGAGGCATCATGTAGATCTTTCTTTAAAAACTCATGTATTTGATATGCCAGCACAGCTCAAAGATGATATTGACATTTTTTTTTTCTGAAAATTTTAGTCATATTAATTTATTATATTACTTATAGTTTTATGAAGCTTAAAAGTAAAATATCACTTCAAAATTGAAATTACTTAAAAAAACAAAACTAAGCAGAAAAAACTTGCATCTTTTAAAAAAAAGTACATGTCATGAGTGTCAAAAGGCAAGAAGTACAAGCAGGAGAAAAAGCTTTGGACATCTTCAAATTATTACCTCAAAAACATTGTTTTTGAGGTAATAATAAAAGTATTCTGTGTATTGGATTAGTAAGTTGAATTTTGAAACTTCATAAATCTTTAGCTTTAGTTTTTTTCAAAAGCTTTTCTGTGTAATAAGCTTTTTTTTTTTTTTTTGAAGTCCTCACATAGTAGCAGTGCTGACTGTGTTGCCATGTCATCAATCCCAAAATACTTCTATATGGCTTTCAAATATGAGGAAAATGCTAGTTTACGCAGTGAGGCCTACTTCTATTCATTTGTTGCTATTATAATTAAAAAAGAAAAAATTTAAAAAAAAATCAGTCTTGCATTGGACTGCATTTATGCTTTGAGCTGTATTGAGCAAAAAATGAAAACAATGTTATACTTACTTTAATGTTCTGACTCTTACAAACTCTTGATAGTTTGCTATGAGAGTCTTATACTATTTGAATCTGAGCATACACATTGCTTGAATCTAGTTTGATGTTAAAATGTTTCATAAGACAGCAGAGCTGCTATGATCTTTAAATGTTAATATTTTTTTCTTATCACTTTACTGTGTAGATACCCTTCATGAGACACAACTCTGCCACAACTCATCCTCGGAGGCAATCCTGGAAACCTCTTTTATAAATATGATTTTTAAATGTGGATTAAGCAGTCGATAGAGTACCTAAAGTAAAGGAGAACAGCTATCTTGTCTCTACTATAAGCTTATTATGGGAAAAAGTTGAGTTTGCTTGTAAGGCTTGGATAGAATGTAATTGATTGGTTTGTTATTTGGACTGACAAGGTAGTTAATTTGCCTGCTTTTTTTTTTTTTTTTTTGCACTAATCAGGAACATTTTGTGTGTGCTTTGTTAAAAGATCACGGATAAATGTCTTGTCAGAATTGTCCTATTAAATAATGTCTTTCTCCCCTGTGCTTCCTTGATAAATGATGTTATACAATGCTTGAATTCACTGAAGAGTGACAGAAGCCTGTGGGACTTAAATATTGTGTGTTCCTCTGTGGTAATACTGAATGAAACAAGGTTCGCCATCAGCCTGCTGCTCTGCTCATATACAGTTTGAAGAGAACATTTCTATATAGAACATCATGTTGTACATAGACCCTACTGTAAAAAGGATTGTTTCCTTAAAAAAAAAAAAAAAGAAAAAAGAAAAAAAATGTTCAGTGATAATGAGACCTGTAAAACACTTGAGACTTACTATTCTCAAGGAATAGATTTGCCACGGAAAGATGGACTAATCGTTATACTTGAATGAATAGAACTATACCTATATTGCATTATGGAACGTTTTTAAGAAAGAAAACATATTAAGGATTTAAACAGACATTGTTTTATTTGGCTCACTTCCCTGGCAGTGTTCAGAACAAGCTTATTTCCTCAAAATCCAAATCTGAAATTCTTGTGTAAGTTGGGCAAGGAATGAAGAACTAATCACACAGCGTGACTGCTGAGATCTTCGTCTTCGTCCATATATATCCTGCTAGATGCAGACATAGTATTTTCATCTTCAAATGGTACTGATCCAGTTCTAAAATCTACAGTAGCAATGTATTGACAACCTCATTGATTTCATCTTGAACTTGCTTGGAAAAATTCTGCTTAAATGCAATCAAACTTGTAACTTGATGGCATATGATCTTTGAATTTCTTGATATATGGTGATTTTTGTCATCTCTGAAGGCAGGTTTTCATCTGAAAATATTTTTTAAACATAAGAAAAAAATTAAATGCTGTAATAAGTAATAGGAGAAATATACAAACCTGTGTATACTTACTTAGTCACCTCTTGCTAGGGCATTTCATGTTTGAATATTATATTGAATAAAATTAACCTGATGTCTAACACGTCGTTTTGTTTTAAAAGGGGAGGGTTGATATCAGAGTAAGACTTTGGTCGAACCATTGCTTACTATTTTGTATTAGCAAGTTACACAAAGACACCTTTAAAGTAAATTGGCACTAGAAAATAGAGATTCATTCAGGAAATATTTATATATATATTTTTTAGGGACTGCTTGTCCAGGATTTTGAAGCACAGTCTAAAGTTTCATCACCACACTGTGCAAACAAGCTGGGGAAGAATATGGATGTTTGCCTGTTTGATTTACTGTTTAGGAAGAAAAAAAATTAAAGTATATAGTGTGACTTATGGTCAGTTATTAAAGTAATTTATTTACAAGCATTGTGAAAGGAGAGAATGATAAATGCAGCATAGCTTGGCTTTAGTAAGACTTGGAAAATAATTTTTGTGTGGTCTGGTAAGTAAGCAAGGGAAATATCCTGTTAATTAAGCTACAGTGAAATATGTAGCTTATCAGGAAAGCAGACTAGTAACTGTGGATTCGCTGTCAAATTAGAGCTGTGTTCCACTCGCTGAATTCCACTAAGTCCTGTCCCGAATTCAATGTTGCTATATTTTTAATAAGTTTTGCTTTAATCTGTTAGGTGTTGGAATAAAGAGTTTGGTTACGTTTGCAAGTGATGCCAATATGATGAAAGGAACAATGTGGCTAGAATTTAAAATGAAGCTTTAAGAAAGCATCTAGAAAAATATACCACGGAGAAAACAAAAGGGCAAATCACTATTTGTGCAGTTATCTTACAAAAATAAATATTTAGGAGGTGTGCCTCCAAAAATGAAGGATGATTTTGGATCACAAACTGATTCTATGAATCACTTTGATTGTACTTGAGTATGAAGAGTGATGTTTTAACATGTTGAATGCATGGAAGTACTCCCCATTGCTCAGATTGGTATCTCAGCCTTGAAAAAGCCTCAGCTAGTATGTGCTGTTCAGCTCAGCAAAAGAAGTACAGAAAGTCCCAGGAAAGCAGAATGAATGATGAGCAGACTACAAGAAGCCTAAATGAAGAGGAAGGCTTAAAATGTTTGGATTTCTTTAATTTAGTGAGACTGGGGAATCCGTTTTCAAAAGTCTAAGTTCTTAGAGAGATGAAGACAGAAGTGCTGCAAACAAGGGAAAGATAAAGTTGTTCTTCAAATCTGGTTAGATATTTTAGCAAGATGACTTAGAAAAGCAATAGAAAGGATTTACATTAGTTGCATCTAATTGCATTAGGGAAGTGAAGGAAGTTGAATAAATTCTGCTATCAAAAGTTTTTAAGGCCAGACTTAGGTATGTTAAAAACTATTGATATTGTTGTTATTTTGGGGCATGTTTATTAACCCCAAGTGGATTTCCAGCTGTATTTTATATGTTTGTCCCCCAGTACAATCTCTGTATAGGATAGTTTGCTTTCTTTAGCACTTTTTTTCTGACATTAGGTTAGTTTTTAATCTTTCTATAATCATCTTCTGATTCATTGCGTCATTCGCCTCTCCTTTTCTGGAAAGCCAGATGTTAATAATATTTCAGTTTTTGAAAGAAGTGTTGGCAGTCTTCATATCTCTAATGAGGTTTCTGTTGCAGTTCACAAACAATGCACCATTCAGTTTAACTAAGTGGTAGCCTGAACACATGGGAGTGGCACCATAACAGCAGTCGTATATTATTTGTCAGTGGAGGTAATTCTGGTCCCACCAGAATTTTTATTCTTTTCAAGAAAGAAAGTATTTTGCACTTTTGGGAAGGCTGTAATTTGACTAACATTGTCTTAATGTGTGTTGAAGGAATTGTCTTCACAGGAAGACTTAATTAGAGCTTAAAAGTACTGTAAGTATAAATTCTATACAGTAGTTCTAGGATATTAACAAAAATAAAAAGGTCTCTAATGTAGTGTTTTATATAGTGTTTCCTCTTGTTTAAGTGAGTCCTTAGTGAATTTTGCAAAATAATTTAATGAAGCCTTGTGTTTTGTAGTATTGAAGTGCTATGATTGAGAGAGAAGTGAACACTTCATGCTGAAAGGAAGCTGTTCACTTACAGGTATAGTAAATGAAGTTTCTTTATAGCATTCGTGTAAATCATTGTTTGTCTGCGAACTAAGTTTCATAACACAGATGAATTGCTGACAATTCAGAAAATATCCAGATTTACATAGAAGTGTCTCATAGGCAGCTAGTTCAGAGTCTAACCTTACCCATAAGTAGTCATTGTTTTTGGATCTTGCATTGTTTATTTTGGTTTGGTCTGGTTTGTTTCTGTTCATTTTAATATTAAAAAGCAAGTAGGAGAGGTGGCAGTTTTGGGTTTAGTATAATAAATTTTGCTATAGAAATCTGTGCCAGATAATCCTTACTTTCTTTCACTCTTTTATAAATAGTTAACACTTTCTCAATACTGCTAAAATAAAATATTCAGTGCTTAGGTTATCTAATGATAAGCATCTTGGGCAGAAGGGGGGAGTGGAAGCAACATGAAGTGCTATTTTTTCTTTCTGAATTCATAGATAAAATGTTTCAGTTAGCTTTTTGCTTTCAAGTAGAACTTTCTCCTAACTTTCAGAGTCATAGAAATTTGTGCTGTTATATATTACAACTAGCAATAAATACAGGATTTGCTTAAAAACTCATTTAATGTAGGCGGTACCGAAAAGTATAGCACAGATCCTCCAAGTGTATGAGGGTTTTGCAGCAAGATTATTGTGTGTTAAGGAAAAAGAATACTCATTAATGTGCTCGAGGGTATGGGCAAAAGATTAAGTAAACTAGAGATTAGCATGCAGTTTCCCACATCCAAAACCATCTGGGTACTTCATCCTGAAATTACTATCAGCTGAGAGTTAGAAAACACGTCCTGCGGTGTGAAGACATTTTGTCCAAATTCTGTCTTCAGTAGGAGACATAGGTATTATATTCTGTGTGTTTTATATATCTATATTGTATACATAAATATATGTATCTTATAGATATATATACATAAATATATGTATCTTATAGATATATAAATATAAATATATATGACTTGCCTGCTCACAGCAAGACTGACTACTGAGGTTAGTCCTTAGAATTACATCCAGTTGAATCTGCAGCATCTTTGGAGACTCGCAGCTGTTCAAAATCACCAGTTCCTATGTTGCATGTGGTTGTATCGCTGAGCTATGTCCTGTTATATATTCAGCATTCAGTGCATGTACATTCATTTCAGTGCTGGAATCTGCCACACACCAGATGCTAAAGTCACCTAAAGCTTTATCAGTCTATGTGAGAGCACGGTTCTAAATTGCTCTGATGCTAATTATTTCTTATAACTGTTGGCTAGACCATCTATTTTAAGCTTTTATGCCATTGGTAGGCAAGGGATTTTTTTAGTTTTATTTTTCTTAAACTTGACTTACCTGTTCAGTCTGAAAGCAAGAGTTGTGAAGGATCTAGACCTTATATTTGAAGTAAGAGTATAAATGAGAGTACAGCATCTCTTCCCCTTCATGTTTGACCTGTACTGGTCATCTATCATCTATGCTGTGACATATATTTGTTACAGCAAAGTAAAAGCAATTTCTGTCAGAATCCATGAAGCTGAATTGAAGAGTTGGAGTAGAATGGCAGGGTAAGATACGAAGTCTTGAAATAGCTTCTCTTTGTTTTAAGAGGTGTCAGAAGAGAAAACTAAAAGGGAGAATGCCTTTTTTTACATATTTCGTAATACAGAAATGTTTTGAGGGCCTTCCCTCAGTGAGGAAACAGAAGGATGTACTTTCCAGGCAGTGTTAATAGCTGCAGCAAATGTACAGCTGTAGAGTTATATTACCATTAGATTTGTTTTTTGTTTTTTGTTTTTTTTTTCTTTAAATAAGGGTCCTGTAAAGTGACTTCTTTGACATCACATGTAGGATTTGCTATTACAACCTCTTTGATAGTACTCACTCCTGCCACTCTGAATTTGTCTGTTGTTCCCATTACAGTTAAGGTGTAATGGGAGCACTGCTTACCCACTTCAGTCTGAAGTCCTCATCTTGGATTTAGTGGTTTGAATTCACTTGAACTTACTTTGGTCTTTTTTGTAATGCTTACATACTCAGAATCACAAAATGTTTTAGATTGGAAGGAACATCCTTGCCATCAGGTTTATCATACAGCCACTAAAAAGAAACAGTGCCTTAAACTGTCATGGATGTTTTTAAGATGTTTGTATGAACACGGGAATGTGCTACAATCTGAAGTGAACTCTTAGTGCATGTCTCCAGCTGTCTGCAATCTCAGTGGCCTAACACTTGGGCACTGAGGAATTAAAGAGCCCAAAAGACCAGTGCCTGAGAGGGAGCATCTGCTCCTCAGGTCTTCAGAACCTTCAGTCAGAAATGAAGTCAATCACAAGCCAACAGGGCAGGATGCATAGCAGTAGATTATGTCAAATGCAGCCATATCTGGATTAGCCATTACGTTGCATCTGCCCCGCTAACAGGAGGTTTAATGCACATCCAACCCACTGTAGTTCTGAGAGTTTAAAAATTCTGCATGAGATCATTTCTAATTGTGGTCTAATTATTTCTTATTTTGCCAGAGTAACTTTTAAATGACAAGTTCTCTAATGGTGATGATGGTTTGTCAGTAATATATGTTTCTGATGAATAGGAGTTAGTTCATCTGTTTTGTGTTTTGATCAGCACAGTATCTTTTAGCATGACACTACAGACAATGTGCAGTGATGTGTACATACGTGAAAGATTTTCTGTAGTCTCTGAAGCATATTTGTGAAGTTGTATTTAAAGATTAGCTTGTTAATGCTGTGTTTCAGGGACGTGTAGGTAATTACTTTTACAGCTATAGATGGGTGATGCTGTCTTGTGAATGCAAAATAAGTTTCTTCACTCTAGCTGAGTCAGCTCTTTATGTTTTTTTTATATTAACTAGTGACTTAGACGCATGCCAGTGATGGGCAGGTTTTCCATTTGCTGTTCCTCTGTAAAAGCACAGTGCTCCCATGAAGATTTCTGCAGGCCAGCTGATAAGACTTGCTCCTGTGTAGGTAGATGCAATGTAATGAAATTGGATGTGTGTGTTGAGCTTTGTAAATAAAATGAGATTGACTCCAGCCATTATCTCATTTATCTCATTTACATTGTAAAATCAGCATCTACAGTATTGATTAGAGGATAATTAGTTAATTATGAACAGGAAAACAGAGTTATGTCGGGCTTGAGCACAGCCAGCTGTACTGCCTAAAATAATAAAAAAATCCAAGGACATGAACAGATGGAGATCACTTTATTAAAGAACAAAGCAGACATATTTCAGGTATAGAAACGCCTAATCAGGCTTTCTTGCTGTGAAGATGTAGCTGACCTGCATTTTGTATTTTATAAGTGAAAAATATTTTCCTTTATTATTATTTAATTTGTTAACTTAATGCACCAGAATTCACCTTTCTTCTTCAGACTCCATTTTCTTGTCATGTAGTGGGCATATATCTATCCTAACTAATTGCTGGAATGAGGAACACAACAATTTCTAATTTTGATGCATGAAGTGATTTCAGGGTTGTTAAAACATTGATAGTAAGCAATTATCTGTCAGTTAAAGATAATTTAGAACGTTTGTTTAGTTTGTATTTGTGCGGAGCTCTGATTTTCATAAAGTTTTAGGTCCTTTTGCTAGCCAGACCACTGAAAATGACTGGGCGCTTAATTGCAGTTATAGATTATAGACTTAACAATGACAAAGAAAAGAATATACACAAATAACATTTCCTATTTTAAGGGCAGTTTTGGAAATGTGACCTTGAATCTTCAAAGGTAACAATTTTAGCTTGATTTTTTTAAAGTGGAAGAAGGTGAAGAATTTCTTTGTTTTGTATCTTTTTCCCCTCAGCCTGAAAGTTAAAACTGACTGTTAAACTATCCTCAGGATGGAAGTGGGTGGTATTTGTAAATGACAATGCAGTGTAGCTCCTTTGCTCTGTAAGTGTCTGAGTTATGACTGATCTATGAGCACATCTACTGAAGACTGTGAGGCTGTCAGCGTGATGCTTTTCATGATCCAGCAATTTCAATCTCTTATTTAGTTTGAAAGTGCTCTTTATTTTCTTATTTTCTGAATCTTACAGTGGATTTTCTGTCATTTTATATTTCTAGACAAAAGAACACAGTTGTATTTTCTTCAAGGCTTAGTCTTAGTTTACTACTGCCATTTTTTAACATGGGCATAAGGTTTTCTTCTGGAATTATGGATCATGAATACCGGTTTTGTTCTCTGTACTAAGATATGTTTAAGGTTCACTTTTTGTCCCAATTCAGTGTCAGCAAACAGCAGGCTCGCCAGACAGCTAGCACACCATCTTTAAACACAGTACAGTCTGTATTCATCCAATTTTCCCAGCATCATGCTCTAGGAACATCAGATTTTGTGAAGCTGTATTCATCAATACATAATTGATATTCCAATAAAAAGCAATATAAAGAAACTCTTTCAAAATATTTGACATAGTCTCATTTTTAGCTATGCAACTTTTTATATTTTGAGAATGCTTTGTTGTTTGCATTTTCTCAGCTGTGCAAATGCAGACAGCAGCTATCTAATATCTGAAAGCTGTTTTGTATCTGTGCATTTTCATAAGTGTTAACTTATTCTAGGAAAATGCATTTTTGTCCTGTAAATTACCCAGCTTTGAAGTAATGAAAGTAACGATATAAATTGAAAACACTCAGTTTTAATGGGGCTTTTGCATTTACTTTCACCACATTCTGGTTATTTCAGCCCAGCCTTTGCTGTCTTCCTCAGCATACTTCTGAAATGTGGCTGAAGGTAAAGTTGGGAAATACCACTTTCTAGGTACCAAATTTTATACATATGATGAAATGCGGCAAAGTGTAATTCTGAAGGGGAAACAGCTTCTGTTGAACATCATATGTAATAGTTCTGTGTATAGGCGGTTGCTTCAGAAAAAAAATGCAATCTGAATTGCTGCTGTTTGAAACCAGATGTAGGTTTTTAGGATTAAGCACTAAAATACTCCATGCTCATTAAGAATAGCATAGAGTCTTTATTTTATGTTACTTAGAGGATCCCAAACAGCTTACTAGAAGGGAAACTTGAGAGCTCCGGTGAGCACTGCTCAAATGAAGTACTTAAGTGGACAGGATTATAGGTATGAAATAGGTTAGTAAAACATTGAAGCTGAAAGGAGGTTTGGTCTTTTGAAGATCACATATGCCATTAAAATACAGGAATATAATTGCATCTCCAACCTTTTTGTCACTTTAACAAGAAATAAAACTATTTATATATTTAAATAGTTTAATTCTACATTAGAACTGAACAGAATGATTTTCTTGTATAAGTTTTCAGTATGTTGTTTGTCCTGGAATTAGAATTATATTATTACTAAATAATCCAAAGGCCTTATGAGGAGCAGCTGAAGGAGCTGGGATTGTTCAATCTGGAGAAGAGGAGGTTCAGGGGAGACCTTATTGCTCCCTATAACTCCCTGAAGGGAGGTTGTAGTGAGCTGGGTGTCAGCCTCTTCTCTCATGTAACTGGTGATAGGACTAGAGGGAATGGCTTCAAGCTGCGCCAGGGGAGATTCAGGCTGGACTAGTAAAAACAGTACAAACAGGACCTTTAACAGTGCTCATGTCTTATGTACAATGTGTGAAAACAGAGTGCTTCCCAAGCAACACAGATTTGGCAACAAGGACAAATGTGACTACTTAGATAAAGTAATTGTCATCATAAAATAGTTACTTCTCTTTATGTGGAGACTAATTCCTGGAGAAGAGTCACTTGTGTATTTTCTTCTTTTAATACAGCAAGGTGTTCTGTTACTTCAGTCCTTCTGTGATGCAGTGCGTGTTCTCTTTGTTGATAATTATAACACCTTTGTCTTCTATCTAATGGTGATCATGCCATACTCTTACTGAAGTTTTCAGAGATTTTGCATGTTTTTGTAGTGGAGAAATTGGTAGCAAGGGAAGCAGAGAAAGAAAGTGCAAGGAAATTCTTAGACATTCTAATTTTTAAATCTTTATTTCTTATTTTTTTTATTATTTGCATTGGCTTTTATTCAGAATCTATTTCAGAAAGAGAATATTGCAAAGTAAATTTGAAAAAAGCTTTATTTTTCATATGAAAGGCTGTAGGGGATATGCAAATAAAGTGAAGTTCTTTAAGATATATGAAAATACTATCTGCTTTTAAAATATTTTTCTCCTTTTGAACATATTATCCATTTGAGCACTTTCCTTTCATAAAGGACTTCCTATTCTGTAGCATTTTTCAATTCTGGTGCATTAAGAATAGGTGAGCAAGGAAATTACGTTTTGAGCTTCACATCTAGACTAAACAGTACAAAACAGTAACAGAAAGCTTCATTTAAAAAAAAAAACAAAAGACTGTTATTTATACATAGGGCAGTTTTATAAATGAAAGATCACAGTGAAATATCACAGTCTTTTTAAATAGTCATCCCTTTCCAGCATATTGAAAGAGAATCAGAAAATGTTTTATGCCTTTATTTATGAACTACATAGTTACAGTTTAAAATACCTAATTTATAGCTGTAAATTATACTTGAATTATTGAATGTGGGAGCGTTTCGCTGTTTGCCTTGTAAAAATAGCTAAGTGAAATGACTATGAAAAATCAATATTGCCATTGTTTAATAAAAAATACCTGAATAAATAACAAAAATGAACTGGCTATATTCTTTTCTTTGATTAGCAACTCTCTTAAATACTATCCTTTATATGAGATAGTGATGAAAGTGATGCATGAGTGTCTGCATTGGAATATTCAAAATTTGGCAGAACATACTTGGCACTTGAAAATTACTGTTGTAGAAAATGTACTTTTTGTACCACGACAATGGATCAAAGAATCTTGTGCTGAGAATTGCAGGAAAGCTCAGTGTAAAATAATACAGGAATACGATTTATGTATACATAGATTTTTTTTTTTTTCTTTCACAGATGCGATGAATGCAGACTCTGTTACCATTTTGGCTGTTTAGACCCTCCCTTGAAAAAGTCTCCGAAGCAAACTGGCTACGGATGGATCTGTCAGGAATGTGACTCTACATCTTCCAAAGTAAGTTAATTCATCCTGTGAAGTATTTGGAGTTTTTGCCATCTCACAGCTCTTGTTGAAATGCTAAATTGGTCTGCTCTGAAAAGCAGGAGACCATAAAATAATGATTTCAGATTCTCTGTAAAACAGGTTAAAAAAAAAAACAATGTATGCAAAACGAAAATAATCAATAAAGAGAATTTTATTATCTGAGTTACATGTTTTCTCTTCATATTATAGTGTTCTCTCTGAGAAAAGAGTGAATAAGTGTACTCTATCAGAATTGGTAATATTACAGAGAAGTGAAAGTATTTTTGGATCAGTATAGGACAAAAACCTCTAAGAACAGAGACAGAAAATATATCTTTGTCAAAATTAATGAAGATGGTTTGATTGAATAAATCTGTTGATTTTAGTGGGTTTTGTTTGTTTGTTTTTTCTACTACTGGTAAAAATTGTGAAAGTTCTTAATAGTTTATATTGATGAGTATGCCTTAATCAAATATATAACATTTTAAAGTCAGAATTAAAATTCTGACATAGATTTAGATTTTACCTCTTAGTATTATAGGTAGAAATAGTACTCTTCCGCAGTACTAACTTACTAAAAAATAAAGATGTGCTTCTTTGCTTTTCTGTACAGAAGTTTCCATAGTACTGGCATTCTCTTCTGTCATCACCTTAACCTGGCACTAAATACTGTTTAATTTTTAAAATTGGTTTTACAAATTAATCCGGTACATCAATGTTTTGTTGTTTTTTTTTATTTGTTTGTTTGTTTGTTAAAAAAACATTTTTAAAATCTGGAATTTTAGTTTGTTCTGCTACTTTCTTGGTGTTTGCAGAATATTTTCAACTAAAAAGGACACAGCTATGCAGAGGTGCTGTCATAAGTTATGTGTTGGCATATGTGGATGTTGCTCTAAAGAAGCAGATACCAAATGTACAAGTATAGTTTTTGACTTGCGACTAGGAAGAAATGGTTCTCAGTTTCATGTGGTGGGGGAGTTAATTTAATTCTTCTGTAAGGAAATATGAAGACAACCATCGGAAATTAGCTGTCCACTACATTTTGGACATCAAGCAGTCTTTCTTGAGTACTACTTACATGGAATGGACGTTCCAAGAGTGAATTGAAATTATTGAAGTTTTGTCACCTGCTTAAACCAAAACGGGTCCTTGATAATGTTAGAATTTCCGTCTCCAATTTGCTTGATTTCTTCTGCGTAAACAAACTCAAAAAAGCAGAGTTTGTAACTTCTAAATGTTTTTTTCTTCTTCAGGAGATTAGAATGTTATGTACCAGATAAAAAATATATAATACTTTATTGTGTAAATTAAGTATGATTGACATCATTTTAGTGCAGGGCATGCGTTAATTTTAAATTGAAAACCACAGTGTTTTGAAGAGTAAATGAAATTTACTGTTAGATTGACAATGTATTTTGTATTATGTTAGTGATACAAATTAAAAAAAAAATGCTTGTTATTGTATCTGATTTTCTTTTTCATTCCATACAGACTTCTAAATGAGTATATTCAAATAATAAAGTCATTTGCACTTTCAAATTTAAGCAATTTGAATGGTATTTGAATGAAAATGTATATGAAAGGTGCTGAAAAATTGTCTTATGAGGACTCCTTGTGGTTTTGGGTAGCCACTTTCACATCGCTTTTTCACAAAGCTGTACAGAGAAATTCTCTGAAAAAGCTGCATTTTTCTCTCTGTTTTAAAGTGTTTTTTTTAGAACATTTGCATGATTTTACTCTATAATGTGTTACAAGTTCAACACTTTATTATTGAGTTACACTCATTGCAAACCTTCCTTAAAGTGAACATGGTTTTAGGAGGTTAGGGCTTTCTTTGTGTCATCATTTCTTCATCATTTTTGCATTCAGTTTTCTATGCAGTTTTACTATTGTGTTATCTATCACAATTTGATGAGACTTTTTCTGCCCCTTGCTAGAGGGAGTAGTCCCTCAGCTGTGTACTTAGAGATAGGGGGAGGAAAGCTGTAGAGAAGTTTGTTTGTTTGCTGCACTCTGCCTGACCTATGGATGAATTGCAAGCTTGAGCTCCCAGCAATTTCAATCTCTCAGTCACTTACTAAATCCAATTTTTGTTATGTCACAGTGAAGTTTCTAGTACAGATTATAGCAGCAAAATAGGATTGAATTTCCAGCTTTTGCAAGGAGACTATTGTTTAGTTTTCATTCTTCAATGTTTTTCATCTGTTATGATCTAATTTAAATTACTGTTAGTGTGTATGTTTTAAAATACTGCAGTGATGTCTTCTGCAGCAGTCTTGGCCCTTGGAAACAATTGGTAAGTAAGTTACGCTAATTCAGTGAAGGGAGGCAATAGTGCATTGCATGTAATGTTTAATGGGTCTTTACTTATAATTACAATTTTTAATTTTTTGTATGTTTGGGAAGATCTACATAGCACTGCCAGCAAATAATGTGTTTTTATTTTCAGTTTTTAGTAAACACTTGTTGATGACCATGGTGTAAGAGATGTAATGTAGTGATAATAAATGTACACTTTACATTGCCATCTATTACAAGTGTGGACGTTCTCCTTCTGTTTTGCTCATACGAGTCACAGGACTCTCCAACAGTTGTGTCAGTTCTTCCACCAGGATGGAGGAAGAATTCCCATATTAACCTCCCTGTCAAACAACAGACAGGCAGAGACTGCTGTAGGGCATGAGGGCAACAGCTTCTCTGCTGGTAATACTCACTGTCACTTTATGGAATGGGTGAAACTCACTACTAAAGTCTGACAAGCTCTATCATCTCAAAAGCCTTGTAGATTTTGTTGCATCACATGAAAGCTGAAATGAACCTATAGGCTCTCCATTTCTGTAACACCATCCATCTGCCTGGTGTGTTATAGTGTGTTTTAAGTATTGTCAAACAGCACTCTAAATCCTAAATGTCATGATAGTTTCAAACAGTGATATTCAGAAGAAAAATAGAACGTTTAAAAGTATAATTTAATAAAAACCAACAACACAAATTTAATTATTTATTATTTTGATGTATCATTCAGTAGGAATTAATGTGGCCTGCCCATGTGTTTATGATGTGATTTAAGGGCTCATTATGGGGTCTCATTATTACTAAATGTGGCAATTCAGGTATTCTTTCTTTGCCTTCCTTTAAAAAAGTCCTGTTTGAAGCATCACTTTCAATTTCAAAATTTTATACCAAGGCAGCAAAAACTTTAAAAATGTATCATGCTAGTTACAATGACTGTAGTCATTGACTTCTTTGGTTTCTATCTGTTCATTTTTGTGTACAATCAATTTTGCAAAAAGCTGCAGAGTGTACATGTCAGGTCATTATTTGAGTGCTGCAAGATCAGCTGCCTTGCCTGTAGACTTCTGTTTAGTTTGCTTTTATTTCATCTTCTTACAGCATTGCGTTTTTTCACTGGAAATAAATTGTCAGAGTATGTGCATAGAATTTTCATCTAAACCCCTCAGTAAATATTTTCTGGAATTACAAATCCATGACATACCAGCCCTGGCAAGTAATATTTTTTGTACACTTTTCATTTTGGAAAGTAATTGTGGACACTTTTACTTAGTAGCAAAGCAGCAGCACTTCTTTTGGTGTATCTGGCTTTCAAATCTTAATTTGGTCAGAAAAAAAAAAAAGAATTCTTTTTTGTCTATGGAATTTTATGCTAATAAAATGATGTGAATTTTTAAGAAGTTCTCTGAGATGAGAAGTTGCTCATCTGTTTTTGTGTTGTCAATTTCATAATGTCTTTAATTTTTAATTTTTAAAATTATTCCTTTATCTCAGAGTGTATGTTCTCACCTTTGTATGTGGCTGTGTTCATAAATAAAAGTAACAGCAGAACTAAGAAATCCCAATGTCAAACTCTCAGAATGTAGGGAATGCCCAAATTAAGATTGCATGCAGCACTGTATTCTTCTTGTGGCTGTGCATGAATTTATAGCCTTTAGTAAGTTCACACTGCTTTTTTTTTATATATACAGAACCTATGCCTTCTCCCATTTAGCTTTTGGAGGTCACTGAAAGACAATGATTTGGGTTGAGTGTTAAAAGAAAATATTGTCTTCAGGTTCTGCAAGACACAGAAGCAAAAATAATCATTTCAGGGACAGAAAAGAAAAGGTTGCCTTTATGTTTGAAGTAGGCTGTGACTGGAAGATTGCATTTTACCCTTCTCTCACCCCAAGCTCCTGTACATGCTAGACAAAATAAGTATTTTTAGATGCTTAGTATCTTTTTTTCCTCATTTGCTCATGCCTAGCTTGGATCCTTTGGCCTAACATGCAAAAATGCTGAATTCTGAGAGCTGCAGCTGGTGATGGTGTAAACTGGTGTAAGCTGAAAGTCATCACAATGATGTGGTCTGAATTATTGCAACTGAGTAATACATTTATTGGAATTTTTAATTCTTTAATCCCTGTGTCTTAACTTCCTGTTTGTAAAATGCCATTACTGTGCCCTTATTTTAGACATTTTCCTTAAATTTTGATGGATTGTTCTCTGGAACTGCCTTTTCCTATCCGTGGTCTATAGGGGATAAACAATTTAGATTAGCGAAGGGATTAGTCTGAGTGGGATTCTGTTTGCTTGAGTACTCGTAGAAGATGATGGAATCAGCATTACATGTACAGACTTTATCCAAGCATTTACTAACATTCAGAACTATACATTTCCAAGAAAACGGAAATGTTTTTAAAGTGGAAAAGTTTTTAGAGATCTATATATACGAGAAAACACTATTTTAATATAAAATGTGAGCTTGACATAGACTGGTAATGTTATATTTGTGCTTAATCATGTCTTATATATGTTTTATAGTACTTTTGTAGGTATCACTCAGTGCAAAAGTAGTTATATTTAAAATACATCTTTCCAAAAATACGCATAAGAATTTCTATTATTTCTATTATTAAAGTTTGTCTGTATTAATTGAAACTTTTTTTTAATTGCGTATTCTGACAAAGGATGACTGCAGTGCTTGTAAAGAAACTGTGACCCTAATTTAGTCAGTGCAGTTTCTTTTGAGAACACAACATACAAGTAAATGTTCTGCCACCAAGGCAAACATCACTGTACCTGGAAAATGACAAATGAGTACTGCTAACAAGTCTGCTAGCTGATGGCAGGCAAACATAAATTGAATTTTCTTCCATTATGCTTTATGCAACAGTTTTCAGGCTTAACTCAGTATTACAGAATAGTGAATTGCATACTGTTACTGACCACATTTGAAAAGATGGAATCTATTTTCATTTCTAATGGGTGTGGATATAATGACTTATTTTCTTGTGGGTTGATAAAGAACAGTACAGTCAAACATTTTTGTATTTGTTCAAATATTTTAAAAATTTCTGAATAGAGTTGAGTGATGCTACATAAATCACCTTGGGGCATGTTCTGTCATACAATAAAAGCTTTACAAACATGTATATTTGTGTATGTATAGATATATATGCTGGAAAATACACATTGAAGTCTTTGTCTTCATAAATTTGTGAGGAGCCATAAAGCTTTGGACACTATTGAATGACTGTCTTGAAATTAAACAAGAAAAAATTATCCAAATGTTAAGACTGTATGAAACTTTAGCAGTGCTGTTTTATGAACTTTGGTAATGCCAAACCTTGTCACAGGAAGAGTTTTGTCTGTCCAGACAGTCCAAGAAAAAAAAAGTCACATTACAGTGTAGATTAGTTCTTATCAGTTGGCCAGTTAATACTGCCAAGTGTGTTCTAGCATTTGCTCCCCATATTTAGAAAAATTAATTGGCACAGCCTCTGCTATTTTCTGGCAAATAAATGTAAAAGATCTATCTATTGAATAATTTATACCATAAAATGTTACAAAAATAATCAACCTTGAAATTAACTTAAGATGAAGCTTGATTTATATAGAGAGGATAAGTTCAGGATAGAGTTACTTGGTATTAAATCCACAAATGAATCCAAATAATCAGATACACTCAGTTGCCAGAAGATTCCCATAGTGTATGCAGGAAGCTTAGGTTTTAGAGAGGAAAAAAAAAAAAAGGTTAAGCACTGTAAAATATGTTTGGAATGGATATTTATTTGAATTCTTCTCCACAACAAAATCAATTCTACCAGTTCCAAACACCCCATGTCACTGGATGCCATATCCTCGTCTTGGACTAATAGTGTTTGTGCTTCCTACTAGGTTCAGTTTAACTGTAACCAAAAGGTATTGTGAAAAATGGGCAATATGCTACAGCGTTCTCTTTTTCATAACCTTCTCTGAACAAATCTCTTTTTGACTGTTTACTCAGAGGGCAGTAGTTATAATGCCAGCCAGAAATTAATGATGTACAGTTGTTCCAAATGCAAAAAAGATTTCTAGTTTTGAAGCATGACATTGGAATAGATGAATGAGTAATAATTAAAGTGTTTAAAAGATACAGTGCCAATTAGGAATGCAAAGTGGAATATATAATCTGTTCTTATATTAGATTTTGAAAAACAAACAGAAAAACAGTTATAATAAGCTTGGTAAGAGCCTGTTGTCCCAGATTTACGCTGCGCAGCAGTTTTAAATAGGTATTTTTGTTACTAAAACTCTAATAGTATTTGGTCCAAAAATTGTTCCATTTTCAAGATTCATTTTTCTTAGCTGGGAGACTGAAGAAGTCCCTTGCTGCTTCGCTTCATTCATATTCTTTCATAACCCAACAATTCAAAGTCTTTTCAAAACTGAAATTTTGCATATCATTACAACTTCTTTTTCTTAGTGGGGGATCAGTAGTATAATCCAATGCCTCCTATTATGTTGAATGTTTTATAACAAAAGCAGAAAAAAAATATGATGTTTCAAATAGTACTGAAAAGAGTGATGTTTCTTGATGTCTTATACTACCTTTAAATTGAAGCAATTTAATTTTATGAGGCCTTGTGTCTCATAAATCAAAGTATTACTTTTTTGCTTTAATGTAACTAAAAAAATAATTAAATAAGCAAGGGTGAAAATAAACAAGGGTGACTGTGTTTAGAATCAAGTTTGGTTATTAATTTTCACTGTTGATAGAATACCCTTGCTAAATATTGTGACCAGGCCTGGGGCCCCCAGTGCAGGAATAATGCAGAGCTGTTACACCAGGTCCAGAGGAGGGCCACAAAGATGATTGGAGGTCTGGAGCACCTCTCTTGTGAAGACAGGCTAAGGGAGCTGGGTTTGTTTAGCCTGAGGAAAAGAAGGCTCCAGGGAGAGCTCATTGCAGCCTTCCAGTACTTAAAGGGAGCTTATAAACAGGAGGGAGACTGACTTCTTGCATGATCCAATAGTGATAGGACAAGGGGGAATGGTTTTAAAGTAAAAGAGGTGAGATTTAGGTTACATGTTCAAGGAATAAATTTTTTAATCAGAGGGTGTTGAGGCACTGGCACAGGCTCCTCAAAGAAACTGTGGGTGCCCCATCCCTGGAAGTGTTCAAGGCCAGGTTGGATGGGACCCTGGGTAGCCTGAGCTGGTGGGTGGCAGCCCTACCCATGGCAGGGGAGTTGCCTCTAGATGATCTTTAAGGCCCCTTCCAACCCAAGCCTTTCTATGATACTTATTCATATCTAATTTAAGAGGTTCCTGATACTAGTGAAGTGCCAGGTTTACTGATTTGAACCACACAGTATAGTGAGGATACATTTTTAATGCATCTAATCTGAATAAACACAATCTAGTGTTTAAGCATTTAAAACTGTAGATGTGGTTTAGTTTTGATAGAATAACTATTATCTAGCATAAAGTAAGATTGAGGAAAGAAAATCTCTTCACTGGGCAGCAGTTAGAAACACCACTGCTCCTTCTTACCTTCTTTAGGTTATGCTTCTAACAAAATCTGCTTACAATTATGGTTTATCTGGGAAATAGCTTTGCTACTGAATTATGGCTTACACTTCCTAAGCCATGACAAAATGAATTTACAGCCTAAGTCGCTCACTACCACTCTACTGCGTGGCAAGGAGTCTAAGCTGGGACCTATCTGCAATTGGTAAAATCCAAAAAGAAGTTAGCATTGTGTCTATAAAGCCACTACACCTAGTTTTAAGCTAACTCATCATAAGAGAATAAAAAAAAAAGGAGAGTACATTTTCAACACTGAGCAGCACCCCAGCATAAGAAGGTTTTGTAACTCCTCTCTGGTGCGCATGCTTTCAGAGTACATGAGAAGGCTGTGGAAGAGTACTGCCTGAGAAGGACAGGAGGAATGCTTCTTGTAACTGGAAATTTTATCATTTGTGCTTTTGAAAATTAATCTCTAGATATCTACAGCTGTTGAATAGCATTGTGATTGTAATTGAAGGTAATACACAGAAATATAAACAGCATGGAGATAGCAGTTTTAAACCAGGTTTGCTCAATTTTACATTCCTTTCTAAATGAAGTAGGAGAAGGAAAATACAAGCATCTGAAAGTCATCAAATTTTAGCTGCCAAAGTATTATAATTTACCCTACTGGAGAATTCCAAAAATAATGACTGAGCCTTTAAAATATTTATAGGGGCTTTTTACTGACAATGGCGTCATCAACAAATTTACCAATGAATCGTAATTGACCAATGCTATTTTCTGTTAACATGCCAGTTGAAGATTGTGATTGTTATCTATTTCTTAGTGGAACTCACATTGATTCTGAAAACATATGGAAATGAATAGAATGATCTGTAACTGACTTCCTTTTTTTTTTTTTTTTTTTTTTTTTTAACTTTTCAAGCCTTGATTAAATTTTTGGCTTTGATGACAAGATGCCAGGAGGGCTGTAGTAAAAGCATATGTAGTGTACATAATCTTTTATAACTTGAATATTCATTCAAGAATTGAAGATTGTCAACAGAAAGTAGCAAGAGTGTGTACTTTACAATTACAAAACAAACAAAAGGAATCCTGAGAAGTGCAGGTTTTATCTGAATTCTGGTGACATCCTCATCCACTCTAATTTTGCAAAGTAGAGTTCTGTTGCTGCTGAAAGCCTATTATGTATATTTCTTGCCTTATGTCTTACACAGAACTAGAAAGTATGTAATTAAAGAAGAATTATGTATCTTGATTCCTCACAACTAGTCTCAACTTTATTACTCTGAAAATTAACTTAGCACCTGTAATCAAATCCTGTATGTTAGAGGAAGAATTAGGTCTTTAATTGTTAGTCTCTGGATAGGATCTGAACATTGTATTGTAGTTTCCTAATTGCCTACTCATGTTTACTCTCAAGACTGATTTTATTTTAAAGGCTTTCAAAGAAGTGCTGCCGTATATGCCACTTTAAGTAACATGTCACTCATCAATATAAATTACTAATGCTGCCTACACAAAATCCAGTCATTTTGAATCAGGAGAGAGAAAGGAGATGGGAGGGAAGGGAAAAAATAAAAAAACACACCACCAAAAAAATGCCATTTTATGAAGTGCTAAGCAAGTAATGAATTTTAGCAGAGTCAAGATTTGCTTTTTGTGGTAGTGTTAGATAGTGGTTGTGAGGTTGTTGCCATTCCCAAATAGAGATTCTTGTAGTGCCAGCCACATTTAATCACATTTTGCAGAAGACAGCTGGGCATTGCAGATTTGTGCTGTGTCAGCCACTTTCTGTGCAAAGGAGTACCTCACCACTTGAATTTTAGCATTCTGTAGCAGAAAAGTTCCTTCTTCTTAAAATTGGCTCAGCAAATAGCTTGTGTGGGAACATAAGAGCATTATAATTAGCTCTACCAAGAAAGTGCACAAATACTATGTGGGATTTTAAGGTGGCTTTTCAAAAGCTTTTCACAAAACCTTTAAAATGCATATTGCATTGATAAATTCTGGCAGCAATTAAGTTTATCTCAGATTTTTGTAAATGTGTCTTTGGTAACAGTTGAAAATTATTATCTGGTTCAGTGGTTTGAAACACCTTTGAGCATGTTTGAGAAGTCTTAAGTGTATTTAAACTGCACTGAACTATACCAGAAAGAAAAAAAAATAAAATTACGTATGGAAAGCCTTGGAATCTGCAGATATCAAGGTTTCTTCCAGCTTCTGGTCTTGTGAAGACTGACGGGCAGATGGTATCATTCCAAATGTGGTATAAATATCCACAGAAGAGAAGTGTCAAAAAGGAAATAAGAAGATAACTCAGTATTTATGAAAGGCTCAGAAGTGTGCTTAGAGTGAGTTAATCGCATTGCAGGTTTATTTTTGGAAATAGAAGGGCATCAGCAGATTGATACAGTAATTGACATAATGGATGCTAAATATGTAACCAGTCCTGTGCAATAAGGGTACATATCAGATGTTAATGTTTGCAAGTATATTATGAATTGAGTGAGTATTCAACTTGCCCTCTTGTTTTCTTCTAATACTTAATATCAGTGTCTCCATCGCTTGCTTAGATTGAAATTTTTGCAAAACCCAGAGCAACTTCAGAGCAAAAAGATATTCTAAATACTTCTCTTTATTAGCTGTGGCAAGGAATATTTTGAAGGTTATTACAAAAATCTTAAGTATCACCCACATTTATAAGCTAGTTATGAGAAAATTAAAACAAAACAAAAAGGACATTTGAGATGTGGGAGATGTGATTTACCAATCTGTCATCATCTCTCACTGGAGTGACGTGTAGGCCTATTGTTGTTTGTGCTTTCAGGGTATAGGAAAGATAGAACCTGTGAAAAGCTCCTTGATACAAAACAGTATTCTGGATACAATTTGTCTCTTTCCTCGGTTAATACAATTAATATATCCTGAGCCATTTTACCAGTGAATCTTTTTTTTTCCATGCAAAGCAATCTGTCTCAGGTAAAGAACAGTGAATTAAGTTACCTCTAGATAAATATGGTTTTGAGCTCTCTTAAGCAGAAGAGAAAAGTGGTCCACACTGTGATTGTTGAATGAATGACTAGTGAATTTAGGGAAGCAATCAAGCCTTTTCTACAAGTAAGATATTAAATGTATTAATGTCTGTCTATTAAAAAAAAAAAGGGTTTAGACCCCACAGGGCTTTCAGTTCAGCGAATCTCAGGAGAAGGAAGGAAACCTGATAATCCAGGGTTAACAAGATTAAAGATGGCATTTAAGATAGATAAACTATTTTTCTGAACATTTCCTATTAGTCAGTAGATTCAGAAATGGTTCTGCGTGCTGGTGTGCTCATTTCAGGATCTTAATCAGAGGTATCTTAGTTTGCATTTATCTTAGCTTTTTGGTTAAGATCAGGAGTGCATTTTTGAAGCAAATCACTCAGTTGCCACTAGTTGCAACACTTTCGTTTGCATTACAGCACAATCTCAAAGAGCGTGCAAACTGGGCTCTTTTCAAGGGACACTAAAACTGGAGATGGTTATGCAGTCTGTATGGCCAATCTAGAGATGTTCTGAAACATGTACAACACATTTGGCTGATCCTCATGCATGACAGTAGCTGCCAGTGATGGCACATCTTGGCTGTCCCTGTGTGTTGTAGTGGAACTTGCTTGTGTAATTCAATCTTCAGTCTTTTTTGATCTTTTGATGAGGCTTATCAATACTTTAACTTCAAAATATATTAACTTCAGAATGTTGTTTGAAAATGCATTGTTTGAATATTCTAGTGACAGTTTGTGCCTTCAACTTGCTTGCTTACTTGGAAAGGAGGATTGGGAAAGGAGGATTGGGAAAGCTCTGTTCTTTCATTCAGTCAGGGCTTGTTGTTCATTATTTCTGACAGTTGTATTGTATTTCGTTGGTTGTTGAAAGTGGACTATAACGAAGCCCAAAATTTGTTTCATGGAACATAGCTTTGTTGTGAATTCATCAGCTCCGTAATTCTAGTCAGGAATTTCTTCCATGCTCCACTGCCCACAGTAATGCACGTCTGGCATATTTGATTTGTTTCATCACATGCTTTCCATGGTCTTGTTTATATTCATCTGGGCGGTGTGTGCCACCTTCCCCATGTTATGCTGATGCCAGCCGTGTAGAACATTCTCTTCTCTCACACAAAACTTGGGATCTGGCTGATGTTTATCCTTGGAGTGGAAGGATAAATACTTTTATGTTTAATATATATGTTTCATGGAGATGTGAAGAAGCAACATCAAAAGAGAGTAATTTAGGCATGAAATGACTATTAAAATCACTCTTACATTTGCTGTATCAAAGGTATTTGCGTTTTAGTTTCATTGACTACAAAAGCTATTCCATTCCCATTTTAATAAGAGATTTTGTGGAGCTGCATATCAGTAGTCTCAAGGTAGAAACTCTAAAATTTAATACACAGATATATTCAGTTCACTTATTGCATTTTATAATTTGCATGTTTGTGTAAGCACTGTGTGCATAGTGTTTTTAGTAAAATAACTTAATCTTCAATGTTATTTAAGGATTTATATTGAAGAAGGTCTTGGTGTGTGTTTTTTAATACAGATTAGAAACAAAAAAGATTTTTGTTTTAAAAAGATAAAAAGAGGAAAATAGGCCCCCTAAAAATAGAGAGTAAGATCTATATTTTGAGCTAATTTAGCCTCATCATTCCATGTATCATTCTTGGTGTTCTTAATTAGAGAAGAATGAGGAATTTCCAGGCCTTTTTGAGGATGCCTTCAAGCAGCAGCAGTGGGTTTGACCTTTCAATTCCTGCAGGCTCAGCAAAAGATGGCTGATTAATGTCACCTCTGAAACTGTGTCAGCTGGGCTGGGTAAACAGCCCGTTGTCAGTGTGGCTCAATCTGACAGAACAAAACATCTCTATGTTTCAGCTGGCTATTTTGCATTAATAAGAGTATGTATTTCCATTAGTAGCTTAAACTTACTTGGAAGTATTCTTGAGTTACTGCACTCTGCTGACCAGCATGAATGAATAAATCAGGGGCATTTGCAAAATAAGATTCATAACATAATTGGTTGAAGTTTGTTGAAGGATATCTAGGATTTTTTTTTTCTTTTTTTAGCTTAGCACATTTTACAAAGAGATCTTAAAAGGAGGACGTAAGAAATATTTTTATATACATGCTGAAACATAGATGGATTAATTTCTTTTAAAATATTTCATAGCCTTGAAGAAACGTTTTTGATCTCTGCCTTATCAGTTGTAAGTAAAAGATGATACCTTTTGGGATGGGGTCCAGAAAGAGTGAGAGAGAGAATCAAAATGGGGGAAATTAATGAGACTGCAGGAGGAGCCCTTGGCATAGAAGGGGAAATGTGAACAAAACATTCTTAGGAATGTGAAAGCTCTGCATGGAGGAATACAAAAAAGCCTCTCAGGGGAGAGCAGAACTAGTTAAAAATTTGGACTGTGGTAAAGAAGAGGGCACATAGAGCCTTCTCCCAGAGCAGGATAGAGCAGTTACAAAGAGCTGAACCACAGGCAGATAAGTGGGTGCCATATGAGGAAAGTTCAGGGAGCTATAAAACGTACATTATAAACTCAGAGTGCAAATGATGTACTATGCAGGCTCTTTATTTCCTATTATTACTGGGGAAAAATATCTGAAAGTGGGGAGATATGAAAACTGATTCTGATTTGATAACTAGCCTTTGACAATTTTGTGATGCTTCTGGCAATTGAGCATTTTAACATTGCTCTGTTTTGCATTATGTTGGGAAAATCTGGACTTCAAGGAGTTGAAAAGCAAGAATCAGTGCTGATGAAGATTTAAGAAGTTAAATAAATATTACTTTAAGGCCATCTCAAAGGAAAAAAAAGCCCTGTGAATGTGCTGACCCTATCTTGAGAATTAAGTTAGATGGTACAATTTAAAGCTTTGTTCCGACATCTGACAGACATGCTCTGCATGCTGATGCATGGTATTGAAGATTGTGTGCTTGAAAGAAAGTCTTTTCTGAGCTACATTCTATTTTTGTTCAAATAAAGCAGCTGTTTTTTTGAGCAGAAATCTTCTCAAGTGCTCAGTCTTGTGGTTTGAGCAGAGTGTGAGCTGAGCATTGTGAGCGAACTTCATTTCTGTTTTTCCTCTGACTGATGGAGTGGTGTAAAGAAAACTGTTTGGGCCAGAAATCGTGTGGGTGAGCAGCTTGGCCCAAAGGGTAGGAGTAAATTTGCTGCTGTACCTTACTGCACAGCTAACAGCGCTGTGTTGGGCAGTAGTACGTGCTTGTATCCTGAATCACAGTGAGAAAAAATTACAGAAAAATAGCTAGGAGGAAAGTGGTGTTGAGAAAAAAGGCGAAGTACTGAGTTACTCTTATATGTAATGATAATAGTGTTGTACAGCAGTCTGACCAGTATATTAATAGTCTGCAAAAAGGTATTAATGTAAAATCTGTTACGCCAGATAACTACCACGTTATACAAGATGTAGGGGATATAGCACAGGAAAGATAGATGTTGGCTTTTTCCTTTTATTGAAGAAATTCTAAAACTGATCATGCAAAAAGATGCTTATATCGTTACTTTTGCCAGCAGTTTGAGCCACAGTGTATCTGTGATCAGTGGCTTTAAACCATGACAGTAACATGAAAGGTGTACTCCTTTGTGTCGTATACAAGAGATGAGGTTAGTGTCACAAACCTATACTTCAATGGTTAATCCTAGTTTTTACGTATTTTTAAAAATTACAGCACTTTAACAGCTGATTTCTTTAAGACTGCTCAGAGAGTTCAGGGTCATAAAAAGCAGGCGTTGAAAGACAGCTTTCGATTGATGGGAGAGTAAAAGGGAAATATAAAAATGTGGGAGAGTTTGATTTTAAAAGGGAAGGATTCATTCCACAGAGAGGTAGGATTACCACACTGACTTAATGCAAATGTGGAAAATGTGTTGATTAAAAAGGGAATGTAAATTCAGATTCCAGAGGTGGGTGGTGATACTTTCAGACGGTAAGATGTTCTGCTGTTTGCTGTTTCTATTTGCATAAGATAAAGTTGGAAGAGTAAATATGAAAAACATTATTTTGAGAGTGCTGTTTCTACCTTTAAATATATGTAGATTGTTGTTTTTTTTGTTGGTGGTGGTGGGTTTTTTTTTTTTGTTTTTTTTTTTTTCATTCGAAGAATGCATCCTGAGCAAACATGGTCTTGTTTCCTGTCATAATTTGTTCAGTTTTAATAAAATTCTAGTAATAGTAACATCTTTATTTTAAACAGCTGTGAAGGGGAGTCACCATTTGACAGCTGGAAATGTAGGCAGATTTTGAAGATACAAACTTGCTTTTGTCAATGCTGTAGTTTACTGAAAGTTAGAAGGATTATAAATTGAAGCTGATTGGTATTTAGTGCGAACATCTTGTAGCTTTATTAAGTCTTCTGTATGCACACTTTGATAAAAAATAGCGTGAGGCTAAAGTATGTAATGAAGGTCCTATATTTGGAAAATTGAGAAATAAAAAAGATTTCTCTTTTGTCTCTGCCTTTAAAGAGGGCAGCAGTTCTAGATCCAAATTGAGGTTTGTTACCTGAAGTGTAGCAGTTGCTCAGCCATCTGCTGAGAGCCTGTTGTCTTATCAGTGTGCAGACAAAGGAGTCATCATCCCTTCTCAAGAGAGGGATGAAGCAGTGGAGAACAAGCACGAGAGTGCACCCGGGGTTAGCAGCCTGTGTAAAGGCTGCAGCTGTAATTTTGTATCTTTGGAGAGGGCAGAGGAAGAGAGGAAATGGTCAGATGTGAAACAAAATCAGCACGAGGAGAATGTCAAAAGGAGTATAGGAGGAGGAAGGGAAATTTTACAGATACAGAGCGTGGGTTTTGAAGCTCTTATTCTTACCTCATTAACCATTGCTGGGTAGAATGCAGGCGGTGACAAAGTGATTGATCTTGCATGTGTAAGGAGATTGAGATAAGCTCTGTTCCTGCTGGGGCTTTGCTTTGTCCATGAACTGTGGAGAATTACATATACCTTGCATTCACTATATTTTACCATATCCTGCCTAAGATATCAGAAAAACGGTCAAAGTGAGCACATGGTGAGTAAGAGAGAGCAGGGAATGGTGGGAGCAGCTGGGATCATCTGCTGCATCCTGGGCTTCTCAGGGGCCCTACTCTGACCCAGCCAGGCATTTCCCATGTCTCAATGAATGTGGTGCTTTATGAGCCTCACAGCACTGTGGCATTTGAACAAAGTTATACTCATTTCTTCCCATAGTCCTTCAGCCTTAAGAAGCTGGCTTCATGTTTTGGAAAGAGCTTTTTTTTCCTTCTTCTTCTTTTTTCTTTTGTAAGCTTAAAGAGGGGCAAATATTTCTACTTTGCTACTATTAAAAGTCTTTGTTAGTAACTTTAGCTTCCAATTCATTACTGCAGTCATGTCCTCAGAGCCTGGTGTAAGAGATAAACCCTTTGCAAATGAAGACAGCATCCATTTTCTTTCAACCTCAGGCCACACAGAATTGATTGGGGTAATAAAATGACAGTACCATGTAATATACTGACGGCTCTTTAATTTGAAAACTGGTTCCAGGCTGATTCAAAGCTTGTTTAAAGCTAATTTATGGCTTGTGTAATTTTCAACTGGACCAAGGTAAAGAATGATACATGAAAACTGATGCAGAGTTAACATAATATATTCAAACCTGACAGCTTGAAATTATCTATAAAAGGTTTGGGGGCTTGTGAGTTGGTTTGTTTGGATTCTTTTTTTGTTTTTGTTTTGTTTTAAAGTAATAGTAGACTAGCTGATGCTCAGCTGCTATAAATACCATCTTAAAATGCTGGGTTTTTTTATCATCTTATTTCAAATACAACTTCTCATGCTTTCTAGCAGTCTTTTAGGAATGCTTTTTTATACATCAGTTATTTTCTTCAAAATCAGAAGCTGCATAGAGCTTCTGTTTTATACAAGTTGACATCTGTTGTGTCTCTAACATAAATGGGTAAACAGTTACAATATTTCATTTTCATAATATTCATAATAAATATAGCCTTGGCAATGTACATGTCTGTAAATATGTATTTATATATATGGAAAATCATATACAATACATATATGTATTTATGTATGTATTGTGCATTTAAGACTTGTTCTTTTAAAGAAAAAAAAAAAAAAAAAAAAAGTCCTCGAACTAGAACTTGAAAAACAAACAAACAGAAAATTCAACAACATCAGCATGGCATAAATGTAAATATTATCCTCTGAAATATATCACTTTTATGTAGCTCACAAATGAAATCCCCATCTGTTCTGTATGCACTATTGATTTTTCAGTGTATTATATCACTGCTAATTCTGCACAGCAAAGAACAGAGACTAAGATAACTATGTTTACTTCCATTTCATTGGATGCAAATAGCATACACTCCAAACAGGATGAAAAAGAGGGAAAAAAAATGGCATACTTTGAGGAAATTTCATTAGAGTTGGATAAACCTTTGATTTTTCACCTCCTACCTTTGATCTCTGCTGACCTGAGTTAAAAAAAAAAAATTAAAAATAAAGTGCTGAAGATCCAAGGTGTATCTTAAATTATATGAATATTTAGGTTGTATGAAAGCAGACATACGTCAAGCAGATTTGCCTTTCTTGCATAAACAGTAGAATGTCTGCACATGTGCTGCTTCCTCTTGTGCTGTTTATGCATTTCTGAACAGTCACATCATTCCTGGCTATATTTGAGGCTTACAAATAAACAAGAGGTGCTGTTGACATCTTTTTCAAGGTACAAGACCTTGAAAAAAGAAAGGTGGCATTTTTGCAAAGTCAATCTATATATTGTGGTATAAATAATAGGAAGAAGACCAGAAAATTATTTTATTTTTTAAGCACCTTTTTCCACTTTATACAGTAAAATAATTGTTTGGGGTCAGTGAAACAGACGATATTCCTTTCCTTTACAAAAGTTAACAGTGCTTATTTCAGGTGGCTTCATTTATCCAAGTGTAAGTCATAGTACTAGAAGTGGTTAGTAGAAGTATTGCTTATTTGGCTGTGTATTCACAACACAATGAGAAAACGCTTATGAAAGTTCTCACTTGCACTTCGTGGCATTTTTGTCATTGTACTTTACACAAATGGATCATGCTTCACTTACTGAACATGTTTCTTTCCAAAACCTATATTTCCTGTGTTGCTTAAGTACTTCATAACAACATAGATTGCCTTTCATACAGATGTTTAGGCTTTGAATATTTTTCCCAAGAAGTTACAAAAGAGATGGCAAAACTGATGTAACTGGACAAGGAGAAGCATTTTCTCTGATTGCTTTTTATGGAACAAAGTAAATTTGATTTCTATCCCTCACCTTAAAAATGGGCTGCTACGTTGGCCAGCTTGTCCTTTAGACAACTAAGGAGAAGAGGCATGGCTTAGGGGAAGAAGATATTGAGACTTGATCAGGGGAGAACATCTGTGACATGCTGGTCCTGCTGAGGAAAAAGGAGTGAAATAGGAATACACACTTATCAAATTACTGCTGCACTGATGAGTTTTGAAACCCATTTTTTATTACTTTCAAAAAATATAAGTAAGAAACAAGTGTTGCCACCAATATTTGCCCACAGGTATAATACCACAACATTTCTTAGGCACAAAAGACAGAATTCAAGGAGACAAATCACTGAACCAAAGAATTTAGAGAAGTACGCCATTTTCTCCAAGCATATGTGGTTGTTACTTTTGTATTTGTAAGCAGCACAGGAGAGCTCTTGGAAGCACACCAAGCTGATAAATTACATAGCAGTGATTTAACTTTCTGGTCCTCACAGAGTAAACAAAATAGCATGGTTCAGTACTCTGAATCAGTTCATGGATAATTGGGCCAGCAGCAAGAAGAGATAGTCTTGTTGTCGTTGTTATCCAGGAACCAAAATGAGGAGGCCACTGAGCGTGGGGACGTTTCCTGTGCAAGTCCAGATCTACTAAGGCAAAAGCGGGAAATGCAAGTGTGAACACAGTGCAGAAGTTTTACGTGGCAAGATAGCAGTGAGCTTTCATATGGTGGATAGGGAAGAATCAAATGTTTACTGTCAGAATGTAATTCACCATATTAAGCCAGTATGTTGATATTCTTGTGAGTAATTGAGAAAACTGAGCAAAATAGTATCTTACTGTTCTTGTCATAAAATTGGGATGGTAGCTTTACCAAAATGTCTCATTTTGCATTTGCTAATGCCTGTAAAACTCGATGAGACTTTGTTATTAACACTGATGGAATTCTTTATTCACCATTGAAAGCTGATTTTGCCTTTTAAGTCCTCCTGGCATTCAGCTTTCAACTTAAGCTGATACACCACAAAGTGCGGCAGAATATTTTGAGTCACAAAGAGGCAGTGCAACAAAAAAGTTGTGAATAGTTTTATTGGAAAAATTTAAGCTTAGGAGTTTTTTTTCTTTTTAACAGGGACTAACCTGAAAAGTTATATCAATTAGAGATATTGCATAACTCTCTCTTCAGACCCAAAGAGATTTTTCCCACTTTCTAGTCTCCAGCAACCTCATCTATGTATTTTACATCTGCCCTCTGATTCTCAGTGTGGTTTTCAGTAATGAGTTGGACTACAGCATTCATTTTTCTTCTTCCAACAGTCCAAATGTATTCATTTGGCTAAACTACAAATGCTGAATATTATTAGTATGAAGCTTCAGTTTACATTCTAGAAGTTGTTATGTCAAAAAACTTAATAATGAGCTTTGCAGCTTGCAGTTTCTGAAAGTGCAATCTTGATTTCCTTGCAATTAATGACTATAGGGAGAAAGTGGTACATCAAAAGCATATATTCTGCTTGCTAAGCGATGACATCTAAAATATCTTATTCCATAATGAGCATTACAAGCACAGTAGAGATAGTACCGGTTAATGGATTTTTTCCTCCGTAGCAAAATATCTCAATCTATGCAGATATCAAAACCACTGTGTGAAGCAGTGGAGGTATTAAAGTGATTTTTGTTTTGACTGATCTATTTTAGTAGCATTGCATCACAAATTCACTGTAAAGGTAATTTAGAAAATACAATATAAGCTACCTACTTGTTTTTATTTTACTTATTTGACGGTAGTGTTAACATTGACAATCAACTACTACCTTTTCTAGCTTTAATATTTTTATGCACTATATCAGTTTACAGCAGTTGATAAAATCTATTTGTGTTGGGTTGTTTTAACATAGTCCCAGCTGTTTTGTAGAAACCTCCATCATAAATAAGGGGATGAAATGCAGGGGTAGGTATGGGCTAAACAAGCATGCTTATTCAGAACTTGACAATTCTGAAACACTATATAGCTATTTGCTCAGCCTTAAAATGGTCTTGTGAAGAAAGTATTAGCATTTTAAGAAAGTAAATGGCAGATATTTTTGTCTCTGGGGTAAAGGTTAACCCAGATTAAAACAAGGTTTTAGATTTCAAGTATTCTTTGTTTCTCTGTGCTTAGAGCACGCTTCCTCTGAGAAGTCTCTCCCTTTTGGGGTACCACACCAACACGCTGCTGAGGGGTCTATTTGTCTCTGTTGCCCTCAGGACTCCGAGCCGTCAAATGAGGTGGTCTCAGAGGCCCCAGGTAATATGGTACCCTCTACCTCAAGAAGTAGCTCTGAAGAGCTGATATCGGTGGCACAGAAACATCCAGAAGAGGTAGGACCTTCTGTGTCTATTCTGTTCCAAGGTTAACTGTTGGGGAATACACATTTGCCTCTGTTTTTCATGCTTAGTGTTGTTTTACATGTAGCAGAGACTTTTTTAAAGCTAAAGTTCAATTTTATGCTCCCATACCACTGACACACAAAACAAAGGTAAATTTTCAGGCCTTTGTTATGTAAGTCAAATGGTCTCCAACTACTGCATTTTAATACTGTTTCTTATTATCAGTGATTGGGAAAATATTTTTTTCATTATTCCTATCTTTCACACACCCTTGACAGTATCAGGAAATCTTTTAGGTTTGAGCAAATGAAGCTTTATAAGACTAAAGAAACAGTAGCAGCATGTGTATATAGTTGCATAAGTAGATGTAAAGCATTTGTCATCCTTCATTAAACCTAAATGTGGCTAACTGCTGGGTTTTGCAAAGGAAAGGCCCTTGGTCATATTATTGTGACCTTTTATTTTGACCTTTGTGTTCCAAAAAAATGATGCTAGATGATAATGATGTAGTGTGGGCATAAGGCCAGCTCCCTGTTGTTATAAGAAAAGGTGCCGACTTGTAAGGTAGTTCCATAATGTAGCCTGTGACTGACGTCTTCAGACCCTGGAGTGCATGCTTGTCTCAGTACATGATTTCTGGAGAGAGGGTTGTCTGCTGAATTCAGACTTTAAACTTAATTTTATTATGAGATTTATCCTTTCAGGGAAAGGTTATTATATTTAATGAGATAAGTCTTTTGTTTGGAGTAACCTTAATACTCCTAATCTTGGCTTCCTCAAGCAGTTCAGTTACTGTTGTTAAGTTGTATGTTGTACGCCACATACAAGGTGATATTAAGACTTCTTTTTTCGTCAGATTTTCTTTCTCTACAATCTTCCCTTTAAAAGAGAATACGAAATATTAGCAGGAGGAAATACATCCATTACAGTGCCAATCACTATTTCTCCTGTGCAGCCTATAGATAATTATCAAATACCTTCACAGATTTCTCCTTTCCTCTGATGATCTTCTCACTTTGTTTGACGAAGAGGCAAGTCCTCTGTGCAGGGCTGGGAGAATTAATTCTTAAGAGTATCTTGTGTCTTCAGACTATATATAGTTACTTTGTACTCAGGTGATCACATCTAAACAGTCCAGTGGAAAGAAAAATGTAAACTTTTAGTAATGTTTCTGTCTACTTTCTTGAGTAGCAAAGGGATTGTAGACTACAGAGGGCCATGGATTCTGGCTCCTAAGTCTCAGCTTTTCCAATTTATCTGTTTCTTCTCTGGAGAAATTCAGAAGCAGAGCAGAAGTGATATTTAGAAAGAAAAAGAAAAGAAAACTAATGCAGAAAGAAGGATGAAGCATGGTTAGTAAAAGCAAAGAAGATGTCTATACAATTTTTGCCTATGAAGAGTACAGCTATGCTGTGGGGGATAATAAAATTGAGGAAACATGAAAGAAGTGAAAGATGGAAATACACCTTTTGAATTTTAGTAAATATCTCAGTTTGTGGTGAAGCTGTTTTGCTGAACATGGGGCCATGAAGTATTATATATGTTTAATAACAGAATGAGACTTCTCAAAATGTAATTAATGCAGTTTATATCAAAACAGAGTGAGGTGAGTCAGAAAGAGTTTTGTGGTTGGATTTACAGGAAACCTTGAGAGGGGAGAACCAGTACGCTGAATTCCCAAATTCAGAACTCACTGTGAAACAACCCATCTAAGTTACGTGTGGGTAAGTCAGCACAGTAAGCAAATGTTTGTGAATTACACATTAATTAATTAATATACAGAATTAACTATAGTTGTTAACTGATGCACTGTAATAATGCATTCTCATCTGAATTTGACCCAAAAGACAGTGCTGGGGAAAAGGTCATGGTTGTTAATGAAATGATAAAATGCAGCCATGTATGGGGAAACAGGAAAGAAATGTAAAGGGGAAAAAGCTAGAGTAAGGATTGCAGGAGAATGGAATAGATGAGCAAAGAAATAGATGGGAGGTAGTGTTAAAGAAGTGAAATCAGATTTGAAAATTTGAGAACAATTTATAGTAGGAGAAAGTCAGGAAAATCCCATGAATTGTTATTGTTATTTATATAATCCATGTTTTTTTCCTGATTATAATTTATTTTCCTCTTAGATAGTCCCATCTGACTCAAACACTCAATAACTTTGTGTGATGCCATTTGATCACTTAGATGAGGCTCTTTGCCTGTCCAGATGTTCTGCTGGTCAAGATGATGGCTGAGTGCTGAGTTCTCTTTCTCTGTGGATGCCGGAGGGCAGCAGGGGATATGCTCCTGGTACTACCTCCTTCTTACCATCCTCCTTTCATGTTTTGAAATCAGATGTAACTGTGAGATACATGGACAGTGGCCAACGATGTAGCATATGGCAAAACTTGCTGCATAAGTAATTAGCATGTCGAAAGTTCAGCTTTCATATCTGTGAATTTTTTGTGCCTGTGAAGGATTCAGGAAAATGTGGGTACTTCAGATTCCAAAATACTTGGAACTGTAAAATAACCAAGCTGTGTTTGAAGTTAGGGTTATATACTTTAACCCATGTTTTCAAAAACTGTGCAAGCCCTTGTGAAAAAATAATTTGTACAGATTTGAATGCTTGAATGAACTGGTGTCCATACTGTAAGAAAGAAGTTACCTGTGTGCTTGATGAGTTAATTCTGTTTATTTTTATTGTCATTTTTAATAAGTAGCGTGTAACAGTGAAAATGAAAGAAAAGCTCAATGCATGTGAGAAGGAACAAACATTTCCCATCTGAATTTCATTGTCATCTCATTAGACCTTCTTTGCAGCTTACTGGGAAAACATGAAATAACTGCCTTTAGTAAAATGTTATACTAATTTACATAGTCTTTAAAATTATGTTAAAATCTTTAAATATGTAAATATTTTGTCCCTACAACGATTTCAAAATTCTGCACCTCCCTATTGTTAGTATTCCCTGACTCGATATATTATTGTATCTTTGATACCACACATTCTTTGCCATTAGCTAATGAAAGAAAAATCTCTGGACATGTTGATTAATCAAGTTTCAGAGCTTTTAAAATGTTTTGAAAGTACAAATGCACTTGCTTGAATAATACTGTAATTATAAAGGCTGAGAAGTTACATTTCCTTAGTCTCACTCAATGAGTGTCCAACCTTTTAGTTTTCCTGAGCCTCAGTAATTGAAGAAAAATTGTCATGGGCCACATGGGTAGCTCCAAAAGTAGCCTGTTATTTATTTCCTTGGAGACTACAATAGATAGAATGAGCTCAGTAACTTGATAGAGCAAATTCTCAGTTACAAAACAGTGTTTTTCAACATAGTCACCCCCATTAGCTGTACATTTTCACCAGTGATGAACAAGATGTCGCACACCGTGCATGTCAAAACTTGCACCAGTGGAAGTGACCTTCTGGTGCTGTTACTCCTACCAAAATGCACCATCATGCTCTCATCTGCTGTTTGGTCTCCATAAATGTTTAGCAAGCAAGTCAATGAATGTCAGTGAGTGCAAATTTTTTCTTCATGGAGGAATTCAGTGGCATGCCTTTGCTTCTTACACATTTTCATGTCAGATGCCATTCTGACAGACTGCCCCTCTGCTGCCGTGGCAACAAAATATAATGGAATATTGACAGGAAGGTTCAGCTTCTACTGTTATACCACTGCCATCCACCTCTGAAGTGATAACAGGCATTACTTTCAGATCAGTCCTAATAATATACCATAGAATTTGAAATACCATAGAAGCAGCAAAACCATAAAACTAATGGGATATTTCAGCCCATTTTGTTTCTGAAACAAATGTATCAGGCTGGTTCGATGGCAGTGGTTACAATTTTTAGTGAGTCCTTAAGGTGCTCATCAGAGATTTTTTATGAAACTTTACTCTTCCTGTGCTTCATCCTTGACAATGGTTGCTCATAGATGTGCGTACTGCCAAAAGCGATGATGGCATGAATAAGATGTGACTGTGAAGCGATGGATATTTTTTTTCTCCAATAACAGAGAGCTTATAAAACTCTGATAAAGAGACATGAACAAATTTCTGAGTTGGATATCTGATTGTAGGTCTTTACATTCCATTTGAAAATTTGCAGGTAATGTATTTATGTCCACTGAAAATGGAATTACAAATATAAGTTAATTTTTTTTTTTTTTTTTTTTTTTTTTTTTTGTGCATTCTTGAAATGTATTCTTAAATTCCTGTACCAAAACTGAAAGCAAGGCTTTGTATTCTATACTGTTCACAGGACTATGTTTAGCCAATATATCAAAATACATACAATTATTTGCCAAAACTTGACTTAGCACTGCACTGCGCCTTCCCCCTGGCCTGGTTTGGACATGGGGGTTGGACTCGATGATCTCTGGAGGTCCCTTCCAACCCCTACAATTCTGTGATTCTGGCAGTCCCAATAGCACACTGTTGTTTAGTTGGTGTGTGTGATGGGTGTGCACCTGGCCACTCAATAGGGAAGAGCTGCCACCAGGGGATGGGCCACACTATGAGGCCTGCAGGCCACGGGTTGGACATGTCTACTTGGTCTGTTTTCTGGAGTCACTTGCACTTTTCATCTGGTAGTTGGCAGTCACGGTGTATTTAGTAAATATATTACTTTACAGATGCATATGCAACCACATTGGATAAAGTGAAGTGAAAGTTTATTGTTAAAGTAGTTGAGCAAGATTGGTGGTCCGTATTTTGATACCATTTACCATAAGCAGCGCTTGAGTCTGCTGAGAGTGACAACATCAGGTGCTGATTGTGTAAGGAAGAAGAGACAAGTTTTGACAGTTCCCTTAAACCTGAGTCTCAGGAGAGGCGTATTCTCTTATTTACTTAGAAGTAAAACAGAAATGCATGAGTTATGTGTATCAATTTCTTTGCTGATCCGGTGGCAAATCAATTAATCATGTTTTAATAGAGTAAACCTTGAGGCTAACAGAGCTGGACTTTCTGGATGGCTGCATTGCTGGAGCAGTGCAGGTACAGATGAAATGCTGTGCCACTCTTTCTATGACATTTAGTTCTGCTCGGTAAAACAAATAATAACCAACCAATCCTTTTTCTGCATGGCCCCTCTCTTCCCCCTGAAAGTGTATATGTATAGAGCATTTTAGGTAAAATACTGATGACTTCATTGTAGCACACGAATATGAACAGCCCATGTATCTGTGTTGCTTTCTAAAAGTTCAGAAGTTGTACAAAAAAGCTGTAGGATTCTGAACTAAAGAAAGATTAATTTGCTTCTGAGCTATTACGCATTTAGTGCTTGTCCTATATCTGAAGAGAGCACAGATTTTTCTTCCATTAGTAATGCACAGCTGCATCATGGTTTTGTTTTGTAGGAAAAGATGTGTCCTATACTTAAGACATCTTAGTCATAAGTATGATTCGAGCAATTTAAAATCATTACATTATTCTCAGAAAGTCTGGGAGAGACATCTGCATTATTTCATCTATGGGCAAAGGGAGCATTTGTTAATTTTTATGAACACAATTTGCATCTGATTAAATATTTATTTATTAATTTGTGAGTTATCTTTCTTCCTTGATCTCCAGGTAAAACATTTTTTCTAGCAAGTCCCATTGACATACTAAATAGATTAAGAAAAAAAGAAAGAAAGAAAGAAAGAAAGAAAGAAAGAAAGAAAGAAAGAAAGAAAGAAAGAAAGAAAGAAAGAAAGAAAGAAAGAGAAATCATAAACTTCATTAGCAGTCCATTCTTTTGCAGCTTTATTACTCTGAGGTGTTTGCTTTATAAGGAAAGCATGATGTGACATGCTTTGAAAGAATTGAATAAAAGATAATTCCATGGCATAGCATGTAATAATGCTCAAGTGATATTTTCTCCATTTACTGTTATTAGAAGGCTGTTAAATAACTGAATTCCCAACTTTCACTTTTCCTTTGAGAAAATATCTCAGTCATTGTCTACAATAAACACTGGGAAGAAGTAGGATGAGAATTAGCAGTTTTATTAGAGAAAACACATATATTCGCATATCTTTATATATAAATACAAATCTGTCATGCTTGTAAAAACAAACAAACAAACAAACAAACGCCTGTTCATCTGTTCATTCCTTACTAAACTTCATAGGCTTAACAGTACTTTCCCTCTGTTCTGTGTAGCTGCAAGTTTGAACTCATTTGACAGAACTGTGGCAGACTGTTGTTGCTATAAATATGTTGTTCTTCCCGACACACTGTTAAATGAGAAAAAATAGTTACCTGAAATGAATGAGTGGAATACAGATTAAATCTTGAATACTAATTTTTCTTTTAACGTAGTGCTCAGAAAAGTAATCACAAATTTCTATGCTGTATGGACCTAGGAAACTCTTGATTTCTGATTAAAAGAGCAAATGCTGATTTACTAGTTACTTGCAATAGGCTGGAATCTCTGTAAGTTTAGAATATTTTGTGGGCTTAAGTCAGACACATTCTAAAGAAGATTGAAATTTGGTTACTTGACTGAAATTTGGTTATTTGGCCTGTATTCCTCGTGTTATATGAATTCCAACCATCAAACTCATTTATTTAACAGAGTTCAGTCACCTATTCAGATGATTTGGCACTCAGGAGATTTGTTTGATTTTACCTTTTATGCTTCTACAAGTAATTATTATGATTACTGTAGTTTCCATTAATATTTCATAGCAAAAGTGCTAAGCCATATGCCTAAAAAGCCTTAGAGTCCAACTGTGTTAAAAGTGAATTAATAATGAGCAGAGAAGAGAGTGTAATACCTTTGGCTACTGAAGTGATTCCTTTGTAAAATAAACTGGGAAATAGAATAAGCATGCAAATGCTCTGAAGTTAAGAATTCGTATTTTCTGCCTAGTCTCTTCACATGACTGTTTTATGTAATCTTCTTAATAACGAAACATAAAGGTTGTAAGATGGATGGAAAATATTGTCATGCAGTTCTGCTTTTGAAGTTAAAATTTATTTATGTATATTTAAGCTCTAAATGGTCTTATGGAATGAGGCTTTCTCTTGGAAGAACATCATTAATGTAAAAAATTAATTAGATCTGTTTAAAATTTCCACAAATCCAAGACATTTTTCTTTATTTAACCTTTTCACAGTCTCTGCCCTTCTTTAAAGTACATTTAGTCCTATATCATCTGTTACTCAGGAAGGTATTTAATACATGACTTGGCATCATTTGCATTATACAAGAAGATTAACTTTACAAGCTCTGCTATTAATCTGAGTAGCTCTACATATTGACCTATGAAAAAAGATAATTAAGTTAGCTTAATTAAGTTAATTAATTGTTACACTCTGATGAACTTACTATTGAGAGAAAATTAAAGGCAAATAGAAAATGGCATTCATTGGTTTGAAATCATATTTTAAAGGATTTTACAAAGATACATTATATTTAGATGACAAAACTATCTATTGTGTAATAACCAAAGCAGAAGCAATTAAAAATGTCAAAAGCTAAGAATGCCTGCAATATTCTCTTTTATTGCTTGACATTCAGCTATATTTCTAAAAGAAATAAAAAATCTGTGCTAGAAATGTGAAAAATAACCTTTATTTCCTACTGAAATAATTGAATTCAGAAATTGGCACCACAGTCTACAGACAGGATGCAGAGAAAAGCACTCTATACAAGTTAGATAAATTAAATAATCTGCAGTCATACTCTCCTTTGGGGATGAAAAAGAAGGGAGGATTGAAAAATATCACCAGGCAAAATATCACTCAGGCAAAAGTGCATACTTGCCTGTCACCGTAAGAAAGTCAGATGTTAATAAGTTGAAGGGGAAGCTTGTGTCTACTCCACTTCTTTGGTAATTTTACTGCAGGAAAACATTCAGGATTACATAAAAAGTTTTCTCTGTAGCCCATCCACATGGCTTGAACATCTGTGACACGTTCACCATTGTTGGTATGGCACGATGAATCCACTGGATATCATCAATTCAAAGTACCCGCAGTTAATCAAGAGTTACAGAAAAGGGGTGAAACATGCAAAAAATGCTGGACAATATATGCTGCCAAATGAACATTCATCTATGAGATTCATTCATTCTACTGTGGCTTTAGTTTGAAATTAATGTGTGAAAAATTACTAGTTCTGTATGACTGTTTTTTCCCTCTCAGATATATAGATACTCTGGATGGCATCTTCAGTGATTTGGGGATTTCTGGCTTTCTTTCTGTTGTAAAAATAATTATTTTAAGTCAAGTGAAAACAGTATTCTCCCTGGGGTATTATTCTTTGGCATTTCCAGATCTTATGAATGGGTCATTGATCTGTGGATACATTCTTTAGAAAAATAGCAGCATTGAAAGTGGGAAGCCAATGGCATTTAGAATTACTTGTGTACAGACTTATATTCATATTCTGAATACAGATGAGTTGGAAATAGTTTCCTTTAAAGAAAAAAAAAGTCTTTTCTTGGATGTTACCAGCTTCATTGTTATTTGAAAAACTAATCTAAAATAATCTGAAAAATTAATAAGAACAGAAGAAACAATTAATTTAGAGCTGATATATATTTAATGACTTATCATTTTTCTTTAATATGTTGCCCACCAAAATTATTTGTTTTAATTTTTGTAAATTCAATTTGAAGTTAACATGTTATATTTTGTGTCTTTAGCATGCTAATCAATTGCTTGTATTTTAAGAAAAAAGGAAAGAAAAAGAACGAACAGTAATTTTTTTAAGCTTAAACTACATAATGAAATCATGAAAAAATGTTTTTAACCGGAGGAAGACAGTGAGAAACATAGTGAAAAATTCTAATGAAGTAAACTTTAGGTATTTTTAATGAGCACACTTTTAACTAACACATTTTAACTAAAAATTGAAAAAGAAATTGCAAATTTAACAGTTGAAGACTGTTTCCCTATAGCTGTATATTTTGGTAGTTGTACTAATGTCAATGGACCTGAAAGTACACATATATGCTATCTGGTTGGCTGTAACTGGGTGTTTTGAGGCATTTGTGTAGTGTTATGATGCCAGGTTGTGTATGTTACTGTTGTCATTTGCTGAGTAGCATGTGTGATGTACCATTGGAAATCTTTCCTGGAAGGAAGTAAATTTAACTCCTTTCTTCAGTATCTGTTTGTAAACAATCTTCTATTTTTAATTTATTTCTTTTCTGAATGTTTGTTCTCTAATCTGTAACATTTGAATGAAAAACTAAATGAATATGTTAAGTAGTCATTTTTATGTAGTGTAAATATTATACCTTTCATCATGCTGTGAAAAGAAAGCAGTGACCATTTTTATAGATCATATATAATCTCAGAAAAAAATCTATTTTATTTTAATATGACAGATTAAAAATATTAGAATATTCTTTAAGTCTAGATTTCAGATGATGAACCTTGGGTACTGTTGGAAATTTCAATGTCATCTTTAAGGTAGTGAAGATAAACTGAGGTCACTCAGAAGTCATTAATAATGTAGGTTATATGGATTTTTCCCTACCCAGTTGTTTCAGGTTTATCTCTGAATTGCAGTGCAATCCCAGTAGTGGTGCAGTGCTGCTTTATCAAAGTATTGTTTCTTTAAATTACTCTCACTTTTAAGCAGAATACTTAGCAGGCATTGAGGAGTTCATATTACCTAAATATTTTAGCACAGTAGGATCAGTAATGTGTTATTTATTAGACTCACTCTTTTTGTTATAAATCTATATTTTTGTGATAGCTATACATACTTTATCTTCCTTAATTAACAACAAATTAAAACTGATTTTATGTAAACACCAAATGGCTATTTTCTGAAGACTAGATTAGCAAATGACATAATCTTTCATAGCCTTCATTGACCTGCTAAATCCTTCTTATTTGAACAGTTTTCCTACGGTTAATCTTTTTTTTTTTTTTTTTTTTTTTTTTTTAATGCATACTTAGCTGTCATAGTTTTTCTAAACCTCTGGATCACAGAGGATACCCAGAAGGGTATAGTCTATGCTCTAGTCCCTAGTTACGAACTTTCTTCTACATAGAAACAGTTAGAATTTTACTGAAAGTACAGTTAAACTCAGAGAGACTTTGAATATGAGTAACATCACTGAGAAATTAGTTTTCCAATATTCAGCCCTGTTTTGTTGTTTTTTGGTTTGGTTTGGTTTGGTTTGTTTTTTTTGCTCTGTTAAGATTATTGTTTAAATTGGTTTTAGCCAGTAACAGAAATCAGCACACAAATTCTGCCTGTAAGGATATATTTGCATCTTCTTGTAAGGTACTACTTTGGTAATATTCTGTATTGTGTGTATAAAGAAAAGAATTTGGGATATGCATATTGCAAAATTTAGCTGGCTGAAATTACTTGTCTAAACCTCTGTCAAGCATGTCACTATCCACTGAGAAAGGTGCTGGCAGAAGATGTTTCAGAGCATTCAAATGAGGCTTAAACTGGAGAGATGTGTTTTGATGCTGGTTCACTTGGGGGCCTGGAGATGCTCTGTGGTTCTGTGGCAGCAGAGCCAAATCTAGGGCCCTAGCCTGAACATTCTCTCTCTGAAAACAGAGTAAGTAGTGGGTTCTGATTAATGATTCATCTTAATTTACAGCAGAAATTCCAAACTGAGCAGCCACAGTAGAAAGCTGCATTAAATCTGTATATGTGAATAACAATAGAAATGTTCTCTATATTCTTGTTTTGTAGTTGTTGTTTTTAAGTGTATTAAATATTAACAATTTCAAATTTATAACTCAGTAGCCAGTGTTTGTTGTGTATGATTTGTAGATTAGAAAGCCAGGAATGATCATGACCATCCATTCTAATTTATTAAGTAGGATATACCGTAGTAATTTTGAGCCTGCTTTCAAAAAAAAATAAAAAAAGTATTTATATTAATTTAAAACACTTCAAACAAAGCAGAGTGAACCCAAGATTCCATGCTGAAGACTTCCAGTGATAAATCTTGATATATGTTTTCAAAACCTTCGGTTGTACTTGACTGCAGTTTTCTCCAAATTTTCAGTAGGCTTTCTGCATGTAGGCACTCACTGTAGGTAAACTCAGTTAATCCAATATTGGTCACATGAGGTAGGTATTACAAAGATAAAAATCCATAATTTAGGAGGCTAAAGATGGGCCTTTAGATATTATCTTCTTAGATAAATATAGGAAATTAAGCATATAGTCAAGAACAAGGGTATTTTTATTCAGATGTAGTTTTGATTCTGGGGGTTATAATACCCAAAAGAAATGACAGAATATGAAGAAGTGGGAAGCATAATGAAAAGAGCACAGTATTTTTTTTCAATGCATTTTAAGTACTTACTTTTGCTATCAGCTTTTACAGTCTTTATTTTTATAGGTAACTATGCAAAAATATCTCAGTAACTCACCATTTAAAAATTGAGTCACTCATAGAATATAATTTGTGTGTGTGTATGCTGTGCAGAATTTTAGATGTTGGTATCTGCAAAGTGTTGCTTGTTCTAGTAGAGTCTTTGTGGTTGAAAGAGTGGTACTTGAAATGGGAATTGAGGCAAAAATTATGCGCTGTCATTCTGAATTTACAGATAATCCAGAAGTCACCATTGTTCTTATTTTAGCCAGATAAGCAGCAGAGTACAAAAAAAAAAAAAAAAAAAAAAAAAAAAGCCTAATTTTGAACTCATGTTATTGTTTGAGAAAGCTTTCAATATCTGCAGAGGCACTAAGTTATTCAAAAACGAAAGCACGCAAAATTGCAAGAAACAAGCCCAACAGTAGAAAGCAGAAAGAGAAGATGGAATTTCTTTCTTCACCACAAATTTGAGATCCTGAAAAATCTCTCTGTATACCGTGGAGATAAATTCATTTTCTCCCTCCACTCGTCCTTCAAGATGTGTAGGAACATTCACAGAATCACAGAGAAACATACTAATGATTAAGCACAAAAAAACAATTTAATAAACTTTTATTTGAACTATGAGTATTTTACCTGTGATTGGAAAGTAGAAGAATTTGTAGTGTTAAAATAATATTATTTCTTGTAAAATCTAGATTTTCTAAATTCCTTCAGTAATGCTAATTTGGATGAAATCTCTTTATCTCAATATAATTGAGGTAAAAGCTATTGTAGTTCGTAATAACATTTCATTTGGGAAATTAGCAAGGACAGATTTGATTTGCATCTGCCTTCACCTTGCAGTATTTCCTATCTCCCTGTGCCCATTGGAGGAGACAGGAAACTGTAGTTCATAGCCACTGCAGCTTCCTACTTGTTTATGCCAAATATTCACCTGCCAATCGATGAAGAAATGAAGCAAAAAACAGTGTCAAAAAGTAATACTTTTCAAATGCAATATTGCATATATGGTGTGATTTCTGTTTTTTCTTCCAATTTAGCATGTATGAATTGCAGCATATATTGTTCACTTTTTTAATACAAGGAAGTGCTCACACAAGTTGGCTTAGCCATTTCTTTTTCAGAGTATTAGACCTTCCAGATTATTATTTACTGAGTTAATGCTAGTTTATTTTCACTTAATTTATATACATTTTAATTTGAACTTAATAAATGTATGCATTATATCCTTCTTGTGATGACCATACCCCAAGAGTTTGTCATTTTGATTTAATTTGAACTCCAAAATTTGTATTGTCAATTTGTTTAGATTTTGCATTCAAGGCTATATGGTTAAAAATATTCAATCAAAAAGAAAAGCTTTTTTTTTTTTTTTTTTTTTTTACATCAGAGAACTTCCATTTCTAGCAAAAAAAAACAGACTTTTGGGCTAGAAATATAACAAAAGAACCCATTGCTGCTTTTTGACTTGCACTTAGTTGTTTTGGTTGTTTTTATGGTTGTTTTTTTTTCTCCTTTTTAAAAGGAAAGACTGATAATAAGGTTGATAATATTTGATAATATTGTTTCAAATATTAGGAAATTTTACTTTTTTTTCCCCTTCTGTCCCCATCCAACAGGAAAAAATATAGAATCACTTGAATATATATAGGTAATGGGAACAAGATGAAAGAGGGTGAACAGATCACTTAATTGAACAAATGAATTCCTGTCCTTATTGATTGCTGAACTTAAGCTGGGGAAATGTTGTACTTAGAAGCCAGGGAAATGATAAGCTGTTTCCATAAATATTTTTCCACTGTTAAAGCATGTCATTAATAGACTCTATCAAATCGGACCAAGGGTCTGCATCAAACAGACTCATCATCCATGTAGTCATGAAGTGAATGTCATCAGAAATCACTGGGCTTGAACACTTATCAGCTCAGTGTGATAAAAGGACTGTATTTTTGTTTATATAATAACCTGAAATCCTCATATTAAAAAGTGGCAAATTTTTTTGCCCTTTTCTGTTCTAAGTGTGACACATGTAACAATTATTCATCATTCCATAATGGATCATTTTTATCAGAGTTCTTTGTCTCTTCTATATATATGGAATAAATATTTATGTTTTCTCATTTTTCTGAACTAGGAGATACTGATAGAATAGGTTTGGAGTGTCAACTATAATTCATTGCTTGCAAAGAAAGGCTTTATACTGATACTGTGTGAAAGGAAAAGAATATCTAAATCATTTCAGCAGCAAGCTTATAACCAAGATAATATCAGCATTTTCCTTCTTGAAAATATATCTGCCATAAATTAAAGGAGGTCTTTGGTATTTTATTAAAATGCTTGTGACAAGTTTAACCCCATCTTCAACAAGAATGGATGTATGAATACAAAAATCTCTTTCTGAAAAAAATTGAAGGTCAAGTGAAAGTTAAAACAAGCTTGCAGTAAACTTCATACTAATTCTGCAAATACTTTAACAGAACACTAAGAAATTTTGATGCTTATTTAGTATCAGTCTGAAGGTACACATTCTCTCTGGAGTAAGGTACATATGTAATATAGGGAGCATATATAAAAAATGTGATTTTATGGGATATACTCAGAATTTAGGTTTGGAATGCTGCCTAGAAATTTGATAACTGTTTTATTTACAAAATCAGATATTAGAAGACAATTTGAGGATGAATCTTTCTTTGTCATAACTAAGACACATGGAAACAGTCCTTCATGTTGGAATTAATTAGTATGTTAGGAAGATCAACAGTGTAAAGATATGTATTTGTGCTTTCTAGTGACATGAATAAGCTAAGTGATCTTATAGTATTTGGTGCTGTTAAATTCTGTTTGCATCATAGGAATGATAAGAATGTCATTAATGTGAAACAAAAATTAATTACTGTGATAAAGCAATAAGGCTTGTTTAATAGTGCATGATCAGTAGCTTGAAAGTTAGTTTTAATTTCAGTTTTAAAACCTGTAAATATTTTCCGTTTCTACAAGTAATGAATTTATGATTAATAACAGTCTGAGTGGAATTTACTCTAAACTGGTCCCTTTGCAGAAACAAAGTGTTAAGGCTGACTCAATTGGCTTGCCACCTGTTCTTGCTTTAATGTTGCACCATCCCATTCTGAAATCAATGTGTATTATAAGGGTGATGGACATTCACTCTACTGTCCATGGAGTGCATTTGTATAAGTAAATGTCTGACTTGGAGAGCTCAAACACAAGTATGAGGAATCCAAGTCACAGCAGCTGAAATTGGCGGCTTTTCTGTGTCAAACAGGTAAATGAATTGCTTAGCACTCTTCACATTTTATTTGGGTTTTTAGGCTTTTTTATTTCAAGGTTATGTTGTTCATGTGTACTGAATTTTTGTCAGTGTCCCCATAGATAACACAGTACTTCAACACTAACAGCTGCCAACAGGTGGGTTGAGAACCTTCTTTAGCTGATACATTCAGCTGCTTATAAGAGAAAAGCAATGGCATCAACAGCATCTGTATATATACATTCTACACGTTTCATTTATAAACACATAACAATAGAGACATTGTTGAAGTCTGGACGCCATACAAGTTGCATTTGTCCTTGTTTTGCAGATTCACTGCATCCTCTTATCTTATGAAGAATATTAGTAAATTAATAGTAATAAAGTATAGTAGTCAATTGAATTGACTACTATTTTCCAGCTATTCTAAGTAAGATTGTAAACTGTTTTTAGAGTAAAATCTTTTCTCTCAGTTTTCTTTTCCTAGTCCAAAGGAAGACATCTAATCTTGAAAATAAACCTTAACTAGATGGAGAAAAAGCAATTCTGAATCATAAAGCTGAAAAACTGATGTCTGCATCTATATAGGTAACTTTTGGTCACTTGCACAAAATTAAATGCAAACTACAGCTTAGAATTCATAGTGTTTTTTCAAAGTGTTTTTTTCTTTGAATAATAAAGCAAAAACAGATAGAGTGATACTATATGAGGATATGTCTACTTTGAGCTATGAACTCATACCTGTTGGAAGTCAGGCTTTTGCATGTCATCAGTTTAGACTGTTATATGTATTTGGCTATGAAGATGCATTCTAGTGTCTTAGTATCCACAGTGCATCTTTTCAGAGCATTAGCTTACTGATGTGTATAGCTGCATATTCTTGCTCTGGAAAAGCCTCAGTATCCTTTGTTCCAAGAATGCAGGTACACTAGATGAATGGATTTCAATACAAGTTGGTTGTTTTTCTTTGAAATTGAAGTATTAAGAAATGCTTGGTTGTCTTCATCCCTTTCTGGGGCATATCTGATGCTTGTTAACAAGTATGATGCTTTCAGAGCAGACTGATAGGCACACATAAATGCTGCTCCCTTCATAATTTTCAGGTCTGCCATGACACTTCTGAAGCAAGTATACTACAGGATCATGTAGTCTTGTAGATTCTGAATGACTGGTGTTGACTTCTGAATTTCTTCATGAGCATTCATATCTTCAGAATGCTCTGTGAGGAGCAGAAAGCCCACCATTGATCAGAAATGCAAGCATGTTACTCTTTTTCATGTGTTCCAAAAAGCTGTAAGCATGTGGCTTAGAAATTTCAGCAAGTCAGCCAGCAAATCTTGTGTTTGAAAGTGTTATTTGAAGCCCAATGGAGCAATGGGCTTTCTGAAGTGTTAATTTTTGTTAGACTGTATATGTCTGAGTGTGCCTTTCTAAGAGCATGAAAAATGTTGGCTGCAGAATATCTACTTTTTGATTTTGAAGGCCTCAATAGATAAGTGGTTCGTAAACATTAATGTAAAAAGCAGAATGATGTGCAAGCCAAGCTACTGAAGAGATATGGCATTTCAAATGTTTGGACAGGCATAACATTTTGTTGTCGGTTGACTCTTATTCTTTCCTGCCATGGGCTATAAAATAATATGCCTTAAGGAAAGGAAATTAAATTATGTATTTAACATTTTTGATTACTGGGAATATGTAGGTGTTGTGGTAAAAGCAGAGTGAGTTAATCTATAGAAATTACTTACAAAATTATCTCAGCTGCTACAAATGTGATCACAACCTGCTGTATTTCTCAGTAACAGCTGAGACAAAGACTTCTGTTGTCACTGTTAGTATCTGAGTCTTTTTTCAGACTGATGAAATATTAATGTGATGGGTGTTCTAAAATATTTAAAAGTTTGGGTTATGAAACTGGTGTCCAACGGCAGACATAGCATTATCAGCAATTAGTCCACTACAACGAGACTTGAGTTCTCTTCTCCAATCCATCCCAGCTGCACTAAAATTTTTGGCAATTCCTTCAGCTTGAAAAGACTGGAAATTTAAATACAAAATACAAATAAAGATAAAAAACTGGGATGGGCAGTGATTAGATGCTTGTAAGCAAGCATTTGCTTTGATTTGTGATTTAGTCATGGATAAATTCTCTACCAAAGGAGAGAATAAGAACTGACTTCTGACAAATGCTGTTATAGGCTACAGGATGGAGAGGTCAGGTGTTTAAAAGAAAACAAAACAAAACAAAAACAAAAAAGACTGAATGCAAAGTTGGAGAATTATTTCTGTATTTTATCCCTGCATCTGAAATGTTTAATTTTAAGATTCATAGTCATTCATGGTCAGCTGTATAAACTATCTTGCTGAACAGAATCAACCTGACGATAAATACGATTTTGTGCATTCAGAAAACAGGACTTCTGGCTTAGAAGGCCTTAATAGTGGATGAATGAGCTAAAAATAATATCAATGAAATATTCAATGCATATGTCAACTGTCAAAGTGGACACCAAAGGTATTGTTTTTCTGGTTAGAATACATCACAATAGTCTCTCTTTTAGAGCAGGCAACTGGAGGCCGTCTTTCTTTTTCCCCATGATTTCAATGCTGTTTTGGTTTCCAAGCCTTTTAATGTCAGATTTAAAGAAAAAAAATAAAAAGGTGTTGTTTTTTTTGGGGGGGTTGGTTTTTTGTTGTTGTTGTTGTTGGGTTTTTTTTTGTAAGAAACCAAACTAGCTGTCAGATATTTCCTTCTAGGAACATCTCCTCAGACACTCACTTTGACAGTATCTATAAATGGTATGCTGTTAGTTCTACCTTGTCCGTGTAAAAGAGATGTTCTCTTAAAAAAGGAAATGGAGCAGAAACAAAGAGAGAAGAACTGTGTCTTAACAGAATGGACAGCAAAATTTTCAGTTGTCCTAAGAATCTTCAGAAATCTTCCCAGTTAAAGAGATGAGAATTTTGCGAAGTAGACTGTGAAAGCTGGATGGAAACCAGCCTGGAGATGGTGAAATGTTTGCCAAAGAGTGAATGTCTGCATGTGATGCCAAGGCAGCAAAGCTTCTGGGAGAGAGTGCAACCTTCAGACATGTTTTGGGCACCTACTTTTGTCTAAAGCTATCAGTTCTAAACAACCAGGCTGTGTTGCATTTAATGAAACCATCCAGACAAAATAAAAATGTTAGCCTTCACCTCAATCACTCAGAGAAACAGCAAGAAAAAGACAATCACAAGTATAGCCTGTATTTTTAGATAGACTAACAATGTGAATCCTTTCCATTAAGTGAGCACTACTAGTTTATTGCTGAAGACCAATGCAGATCTTCTTCATCTTCTCACAACTTAACTTTGAAAAGTTCTACAAGGGCAGCTCTGAATTAATGCCTGTTATTTTATTATGTTGGCCCATGTTATCAATGCCAGCTGCTGACGATATGACAGTAAAGGTTGAATCTTCCCAGCAATATTCCATTCCATTTTGTTGCCATACGAGAGATGGCAGAAGAGGGGCATTCTGACAGAATGGTGTCTGATATTGGAGGGCATATGAAGTAAAGGTGCGTCACTGGATTCCTCCACGTGGAAAAAAATGGCACCCACTGACACTGATCAATGCTTGCTGAATGTTTATGGAGACCAAACAGTAGCTGTGGGAAAAAATGGCACCCGCTGACACTGATCAGTTCTTGCTGAATGTTTATGGAGACCAAACAGTAGCTGTGAGCACAGTGAGGTGGTGGGTGATGTGTTTCAGCAGTGGCTGCAGCACCAGTGGGTCACCTCTGCCGGTGCAGATTTATACAAGCACAGCATGCAGGCCATTCATTACTAGTGAAAATGCATAGCTACAGGTGGCACCCATGTTGAAAAATAATGTTTTGTAACTGAGATTTTGCTCTATCAAATAGTGTTACTGTGCTCTTTCTATTTGTTGTAGTTTCCATGGAAGTAAATAGCAGGCATTACTTTTGGAGTGACCTACATATATAAGCAAAATCCTTATATCTTGTGAGAAATTGTGGAACTTACTAAGAAGCAATTCAGCTTTCTGTGGAGTGTAAAACTGACAATTATGGCTATGCAAAATAAACTGCATTATAAAAATACTTCACAAATGGTACAAAATACTCTATGCTTCCTTTTTCCCAGTGACATCCAGTTGAGAATTTAGCACGCATCCCCTATGATAGAATTAATTTATCTGCTGTTGGCTTTTATTTGTCGTGTTTTCCCACTGTGAAGGCAAGTAGGAGAGACACAGTTTAGTGCTGACGGTTGTTGCAATGAGCTGCCAGTGAGCTCTGGCAGTCAGTTCACTTACTTTGTGCTTATTGAAGATTCTGATTTGCAAGACTATAATCCATTAGTTTATTGAAATCTACTTTTGGTTCGGGTCTGTATCCTGATTCTACCCAAGGCATGACTTAGACATGGATCTGTATGAAGAGATAAAAGTTTGGCTAGGATTAAAAGGTATGGGACACTGAATGTTGTGATGGTAGAATCTGCATGCTGTACTTTCATTGTACTTAAGTTGCTTGAAAATTGTTGGGTTTTTATTTTTAATTAAATAGCCTCTGGTGAATCTGATAATGTTATGATGCTTTTTGAGTCAGCACTGGATCTGCAGAACTTCTGCAAGGGAGACACTGTGTTGCTGTTTTTCTGGCCCTTCTTTGCCAGGATGCACAGTTGGCAAGCCCCTGGAATCCACAGTTATCTATTGTTTTCATCAAATTCTTATCTGTGGTAAAGCAGTCTAAGAGGACAAAGCAAAAACAGCAGTTAATTTACTAGGAAATCACTGTTTTATGCAACTGTAAGGTATGTATAAGGCTTTCCTTAAATGGGCTCCTAGCTGCTGTGGTGGGCTATTTAAGATGTGTATAAATGGTTTGATCTACAAAAAATAAGGAGATGATACCTGCTAATAAGGAAGCTATTGCTGAATAGGGTAGTTTATACTCTTAAAGGCTGTTACAATATACAAATCTGAGCCAAGCAATTGGAATAAGGATTACAATCAATTATTCTGACTTTCAGCTGTCTCTTCCTTTTCTTTTTGTCAGACTTAACCTCTTACTTGCCCTTTTGAGTCATATCTGTGTGATAATTGTATGCACTCATAGCTAGTTTTGAAAGCCAGTTTGTATAGAGTATGTGTAGGATAGATTTCTGTTAATGAGGAACTGACTGTGGGATTGGATTACTGCCTTCCAACACAAAACGTTTCCTCTTTCAGTATTTTCACTACATTTTAGTCTATATTAAGGTGGAAATTGGATTAAAAGGACAAAGCATGAAGTCATTTGCTGAAGCAAACAGTGTTAGTGCCAAAATTTGTATAAAAAGATGCTACTGAAAGGACTGCAGGGCTCCCTTCTAATCCACAGAGAATCCCTCTGCCTCTGAGTTTAAGGACTTCATTTTCAAATACAATGCACAAGGGGTACGTAAAGCCCTGTTAAACAGTTCATTTTGTGCATTCATCTCTTGTTTGTTTACAGTATTAAAAATGTTGTTTCAGCCTGGAACAATCCCATCCATGCAGAAATCACTTTGTAAATGTAAATACTGTATTAGTGACAGCTCTGTTCATAGCAAGTATTTTAACCTCTCAGGAAGTGCCAATTATTCTCTTCCTGTAAAGTTTTAAATATATGAAAGAAAATTCTTCATTTTATTTTTCTCAGTGAAAAAAAAAATACAGGAAAAAAAATGGTTATATTGGTACTGTATATAACAGTGAGCAATTCTCAATATTTCTGAAAATGATGTGTTGGTAGAGCAGTGAATTATGTCTGCTCTTGAGTGGAGGGACTGTTATACATAAAACTTCTGCTGTCCGTTCTGAATAATAGCAAAGTTTGAAATGCAAGCAGAAGATGGGACAAAAATGGTAGTTTTAAAATTCCCAAATCAGAAACTTAATATCTAAAAGTTTGTGCACACAAATATATAATCTTGGGTCGCAACCTTAAAAATTGCTATCACTTGATGCAAAATAACCATAAGTGATATAATTCAGGTTGACCACTGTATCATTCACAGGGGAGATACTGACTACTGCTTAAATGTTGTTAGGATATTAGTCTTCCTTGTAAAGCAGGTACTTGTCCTCCTGAAAAAGAATAGACATTATCAAATACATTTGATCCCATTGGCTGATTAACTAGCACCCAATAGAGTTACTTCCCTATGTATTATGCTTTAAAAATTGGCTTTATTCTCTTTTCATCATTCCATACCAGGCACTTTTTTTTTTTTTTTTTCTTGCATTGCCTTCTGAGTGATCTCAAAGCATATTTCCAATTAAGTAATTCTCTGGTCAAGAACAAGTTTATGAGGAGTAGCTTTTCATTTACTTTATAGCATGCTGCATACTTTACTGAGTTTTATATCATAAAATTTGTGCTATTGATGGTTGTTTACTTTTCCCGGAGATAAAAAAAAAGCATGAGAATTTAGAACAAGTTTCTTGCAATAAGTACTCTCGTTTTATATTTTCTATCCTGGTTTCAAAAGGAACACACGATGTTCTGCAGTAGAAAAGTTAATGCTTTTAAAGCCTTCTGTACTTTCTAAATGTAAAAACAATGGCAGCACTTAGCACTTACATAAATATTTTCTTGCATAAGACTCCATGCTGACATGGGAAGCATTATTATTCACATTTTACCAGTAGGTTCTTTAATGAAGCAGTGAGTTCAGTTTCCATGCCTTCTCCTCCTTCCCCAGGCCAAAGAGATGATGGATCAGGATGACAAATATCAGAGTTTAGCTTGTAGCTGAAGATGTCCTTGTCTGAATCTCAGACCTTGCTTTACTGTAGACGCACATTTAACTTTATCTCAGTTTCTGTTAGTGACACGCCCATAGATTATAAATCCTATTATGCAGCTCTCTCCCATTTCCTCCTCCCTCTCCAGTGACATCTTCCGGCTAGCCGTACAGTTTTCTGAGCTTCACATAGGGATTTCACACCTTGATCTGAACTTGGTTCTCTGCACAAAAGAGCAGCTCCACTGACTTACTCCTCGAGTCCCAGTGCTATTTTCCTAAAACACCTGCAAGAACTAACAGATTTTGTATGTCTGTTATGTACAGTTAGTTATTTTATAAGGAAATGTAAAATTATGTAGTAGCTCACTTACATTTTGGTGATGTCTCTTTATCACTCAAAATGTGTCAGCCATATTCAGCAAAAAAATAAATAAAAAATGTGAGATACATGCCCATTATCCTGATTCACTTAGCTTCTGTAATGTTTTATTTCTTATCCTTCTTTCTAAGTGCTTTTTGACTCTACAAGATCAGACTGTCCAGATGTGTTTGTACAATATGTGGCATGACTTAGATTATTAATTGATGTTAAAATTAATTACTATGCCAACATATTACACTTCATCAAAATAAACTGCAAAATCTTGAAAAGAGGTAGAGTACCTTTCAACTGTAGCTATTCTATGATTCTATGATCAGTTTAAGGGTTTTGAAAGGATAAAGGAAGCAACAGATAACACTTCTCAGGTTAGAGAACCTCTCTCTTGAAAGATTTCATTGAAATTAAATGAATTAAAGATACTTCAGTTCAGTTCCAGTGAATACCACTGACATTAATGAAAGTTCTGACAAAGGGAAATATCAATTAATAGAGGAAGAACAAGATTCTTGATTTATTGTCTATCAAAATAGACAGCACTTACTGTATTTTCTTAACATTCTTATCATTTTTAAATTACACTGATATTTGAAGTAGTAGTTACATGTCTGTTTATAAATTTAAATGCTGATTTAAATGGCAGTGCTACCAGCTTTTGGAGTTTCAATATTTTACATTACCTAGGGTACATCTAGTTAAGACAAAGCATGCAAAAGGAATCGTATCAATTGCTAGGTAATATTTATTGGTAATATATTACTACAGGAGAGCATGAGCCTGTTTTTTACTACAAATATTTATTTTCTACTACCTATTCTGCAGTTGCAACTAAGTAAAATGAACATATATATAAGTATTTTCTACACAGACATCCTATAGGTAATATCTGTAGGTACAGCATTATTATGAGAGCAGCTGTTGCACAAAGAACAGAGCAGTAACTGCTGAGCATTGGGTGGGAACCTTTCAGAGACAGCGGACTGGAAGCACTAGGACTTCCGGATAAAACAGACATCTTAAAATAGCCTCTTCTTCTTCTTAAATACTCATAATTTAAATGCCTTGCTTTGTCTATTTAAATTCAGTATTCCATTCATAGAGGCCTTGTTCTACAGTGTATTTCATACATAACTCCAGTAAACAGTATTGTTCAGTTCAATGATCAGATGACTTGAATGTAATGATGCATGTGTATGTGTTTGCATGTTGAGGCTCTTAATGTTGAGAACAATATTATGTCTTGGAAGCACCATGATACAACATAATAGCAGAATGGGGAAAAAAAAAAACAAAAAACACCGCTTCCTGAATGAATAGTCCTCTGAGGAGTGAAGTTTAGTATGCTTCAGCAGTTTCAACAAATTATATTGTGGCTTCAATATATTAAGGAAATATAGATAAATAATGATTTGTAATGTGAGCTCTGTTGTGAGCACTTTTACCATAAGTACACAAAACACTAATTATTTATAGCCAAACTATCCTAGTTTTGGGAATCTTTTAGAATATAGCTTTTCAGTAATTAAATTACAACAAAATATTTTTTCTCCCAGTCTTCTAACAGAGTTACTTGTGGTGTGGTGGAGGGCAGGAAGAAAAGGGAAAGCAAACTGTTGTCAAGTGTCAAGAGGGCTCTGATGTAGTGAACTGAAACAATACTAGATCTATCAGAAGAAAATGTACAATGAACCAGTAAGGGATCCTTTTTACAGTGGCTGCCCAGACAACAGTAGTAAGATCTGTCAGTTAATTTGATTCTAAACTCCTGAAAAGCAACTGGGCTTTATTTGTTTGGGTTTGTTTGTTTCTTTCTTTGTTTGTTTGTATTTTTTTTGCATTCAAAATACAGAAATATTGCTAGAGGAAAGGTTTTGGAAAGATTTCAGAGGATGTTTGAAGGCAGGTCCTCTCAGAGCAGATTTTTCAAGGTTCATTTTGATTATGGTATTACCTTAAATGGTTGGACATTGCATTACTTCCAGTAGGAGGAGTTTCATCAGATTGTGGCTTCACAAAAGTGCAGTGAAACATCATTATTATCATGACAAATCACCAAAAAATCCCTCAGTGTATCCACTGAATTAAATAGCATTTGGCTTTAGAACCAGTGGTGGTTTAACAACCGATGGACAACTCAGCCTTACCATACTGCTCTCCCACTACTCCTCGTTGGAAGAATGGGGAGAAAATGTGATGAAAAAAGGAAAACTCAGAATCAAGATAAGCACAGTTGAATTTAGGGAAAAGAAAACAACAATGACAACAACAAAGTTATCACAGAAGCAAAAGAAGAAAACAATTATTCTCTACTTCCCATCAAGCAAACAATGTTTAGCTTCTTGAGAAACAGGACCTCAATTGCTGGGGAAGACCAGTGCTTCCATAATGAGAGCTCCCCCTCTTCTCCTTCACATCCCTTTTTCCCTTTCCCCACTTTTATTTCTGAGCATGACTCCATATAGCAAGGATCATCCCCCTGGTCAGTTTGGATTAGCTGCTCCCACTGTGTGACCTCCCCAGCTCTTGCCCATGCCCAGGCTGACTCATGATGCCTAATGGCTCAGATTGAGGAACCAGCCTTGGTGCTGTGCCAGCACTGCTCAGCAGCAGGCATAATATTAGTGCTGCTCTAGCTACACATGCAGAGCACAGCGCTATAAGGTCTGCTGTGGGGAAAGTCAGTTCCATCGCACCAAACCCCACCTGGAAATGCAAAGTGGAGTTTGAAGAGAATTCATTCTACTGTTAAACATAATACATTAATCTTTCATTTAGAAGCTGACCAGCTTGCAACTATTGAAACATCGGTTTATTATGTTACAGTTTTGATTCAACTTTTACTATGTGTTTATTACCAATACACCTTTGATGCTTCAGATATAGCTTAGCTGCTCCTCTGTATGAAACAGGACTATATATGCATAATTACAGAATCAGAATAGTTAAGTGCTACCTTCAATACAGAAATAAAGTCAAAATATAACAATAAATTTACAAATCTGTCTTTGCTGTCAAACGAACTGAATCCCAATTTCTGAACCATAGATTTCTTGTCCCATTTGATGTAAGGTCCATAGCATTAATGTTTGAGTCTTAGTGTGTAATTAAAGGAATGAATGTACATCTCATAAAGGAATGATTTTGACTCTTATGAAAGTCTGTAGTGCCAATGTTAATTTAGATTAAATTAATTATAACGGTAGGGAAAGTGTAGGTCTTCCATGAGGGACTGTACCTCCACTGATAGTGTGAAGATGTGGATCTGATCCTGGACTAGAGTGCTCTTTGGGGGAATTATATTTATTGGATGCTGAAATCATTGAAAAATTTGTCTTATTATAATTGTTAAATTCTGAATTTAATCCTTTTATAGATATTGTGGTAGAATGTGCAGTTCCTTTTTACTAGGCACCGTATGTGTAGGGGCCATAAGAACAGTAAAAAGAAGCAGTTTCTGCTTTTTTCATGCAGAATTTATTCTGTCAAGTAATTTGACTATAAAACTAAAGACTGTTGTGTGAACAATACACAACAAGTAAATAAATAATGTAATACTGTTAATCTATTAAAGTGTTTGATAAAACTGGGAGTAATTAACATAACTGGCATGTTGTGTTCATGTAATTAGAGGTTTGAATGTCCCTTTGTTTTTGGGGGACCTATGAAAAGGAATTGCGTTTAAAAACTGAAAAGTAAAAATTCTCTTCCAGGTCTGATTTCTTTGTCAGTAGCATAAGTATTATTTGTTGCCATAGCTAATCCTGCTGTTTACTTACAAAGCTTTTTCCTTTTCTATAAGTTATTATTGGCAATTTAATGTCATTAAAAGTAGCCATTATAACAAATACAAAGGTATTCTCACAACATTTTTCTAAAGTGCTTTTTGTAAAATGGATGACTAAGATACAGGTATTTGCTCTGTTGTCCAATTGGCCATGTTATCGTATTAACTCCATTGAAAGATCCATCTTTAATGCCTTGAGTCTGAACAAAATATCATGGCTGTATTCAGGTGAAGTGCTCTGATGAAATATAAAATAAAAAAGAGAAAGGTTTCTGAATTGTTAGTTATCACATTATAGAAGTGTTTTTATGAATTCCCAATTTATAATACTGCAGCATTTTTAATAATAATAATACTTTTAAAAATAAATTTCCTTTAGTCATAAGGAAAAAACTTTTGTTGTGCTATTTACAGTAATTTAATTAAGCATTTCCTGTAAGTTCATTTCAGTATCTATCATGCTCGCTAAAGTTAGAATTCAGAATAGAATGGTAGATTAATTGCCCTTTGTCATAGATGAAATAAGAATCCTAAATTTGCAGAGTCATGAAATTTGTGTTCCTCAATTGCTTATTCAATGCTTTGGAAATCTGAATCAAGAAAGACTGAAAAAGAGGGCCAAAGGTTGTTAAATGTAGCGAGTAACACAGATTTTGAACTTTACTTAATGAACCGAGTGTTTATTACTATGAAATAAATGCACCATTTAAAGAATTATGGTGAAAATGTAAAACATTAAAACTCTAATTAATTTTGATCAGAAGCATGCAATGCACTCATCTTTCCTAAAACATTTTCATTAAGGTTGAGATTTTCTTTGTTATTGAGATAAATGTATTTCTTTCACACAACAGTTCTCTTTTTCTCTTCAAACCATGTACATCATGGATATTTAGTGTGGTGTATTTGACTCTAGGCTGTAGTTTGCAAAAGCATTTTTGTGGAAGTCATGTGTGCCTAGTTTTCTGTTATATGTTTTATATCACTTTGGGAACAAATAATGTTCAGAACCCTTGATCAAAGGCTGCGTGCACCCAAATTTATTTGTGAAAAAATAGTCAAAGCATGGGGAAAAATCTTCAAATATCAGTCAGTAATTCATGTGTAGAGCCTAACAATTTAACAGCAAAGAACAAACAAAACAAAACAAAACAACAACAAAAAAAAACCCACTACATTTATTTCTTTGCTTATTATTGCATTGCACTTAGCAATAGAAATGTATAAAAGAACTGCTCATTCCTCATTGCTGAGAACCTTTTGTTCTCTTGTTGTTGTAAGAAAATGCTATTTTATTTCTTAGCGTCAAAAAGTTTTGCTTCCTATAATTTGGTAAATGTATACTGTAAATATGGCAGGAATATAATGGTAAATATTGAAAATAATCCTGACTTCATTAGAACAGGCATTTCCTGGGCACGGAATTTTCTGTAGTCATATTGTGAGTGTATATATATATAGTCGAACTTTTTTAATTCATAATTAATGAAAATAATGATTACATTATGAAAATGTTATTGTGATTACCGTATGTATGTTTATTTATGCACAGATGCAAGTGGTATAATTGAGCAGCAAATCTGCCTTAGAAAGGATCTTAATCACAATGAGGTCAGACAGGAATAAGAGACGAGCATGCATCCTGAGACAGGAGTGGAGATTAAGGAAACCTATCCTTTCAGGTACAGACACAGTACAATCAATCTCCTTGAAGTAGCTTTCCAGCTATTTCATTGTTGATATTTCAGGCTTGTAATATTTAGTTTTTGTAGATACATTGTAAAGTACATAAACCAAAATCTTTAAAGACTCAATTTGTTTAAAAAGGAGGCATTTTCCTGTACTTTCTTCAAGGAGAACCAGCTGAACTTGTCAAACAATGGTTTGGTTTCAAGCACCACCTGCCCTGAAGAGCATCCCAACTGGAGTGGCAGGCGGCCAAAAGGCCCACTCAGTGGAATGGTTGCCTCCTAAAAAGGAGGGAAACAGATGGAGGACTGAAAATTTGGCATAAAATTCCACTTCTGTGCTAAACGTTAACTGCAATTCTGCTGTAAGGACTCTTGCGGTGATACATTTTTCTGTATAATCAGAATTAGAAACAAGGAAATAGAAAATACAAAACAGTGACAACCATTTCCAAAAACCTTCGAGTTCTTGTACCAGTACAAGTTAAAGGAAAGAGGCTGTGATAAGCATGCAGCTGCTTGCATCTTCTGAAGGGAAGCTGGAGTGTTGGAGTGTCAGAGTGGTTCTCCTGATCTTGCATTGCCACCTAGAGTGCAGAGCCCTGCACTGCTTCGTGAAAGGACCACCCCGCCCCAACCCTCCTCCCCCCCCCGCAGTTCCAGTCGCTGTATTTACAACAAAACGGGTTGGGGAACTGCTTCCAGTTTATTGATGTCATGTTTACTTACATTATAATGCTTAGCTCGTTGATAGCCTCCATTTTTAATGTTAGCAGATCAGCAGAGATTTCGTTGTAGGAACTTGGTGGGGTTTAGCAGTAACAATTAATGGAGATAGCACATTAAAAGGTATGACTGTCAACTTGCTAGTGGTCCCAGAGGGTGCGTTTTCTTGATGGCTGCTTCAGAATACTTCATGAAGCAAATGTCAAACTTGTCGAGGCTGTCAGTATGAAAATGATCCATGCAGCAAGGGTCTCCTTTTCCTGGGAAACAAACAGCTGCCTTATCACTGCAGGGCTTCAGTGACAGAAAACTGTCATCCACCATGAGAAATTTATATTTGCTCCTAATATCCTTTTGTAAAGAACTGTTCCAGTTGTACTCTGTATTTTTGCACCACTCTTCTTTGTAAGGCTTGTCAGCAATACGTTTGAAGCACATAGCACGGGCTTTGGAAGAAAAATAACTTCTGATTTAGTGATGGTTGCTCACCTTTTGCTGATTTAACACAGAGGCTGACTTAAGACTCAGTTTATAGTCCCGCAAACTCTTTTTTCCTCCAAGTTTGGCCTATTGCATTGGAAAGCAAGAGCTTAACTCACACAAAGAATAGCTGTTATAGTTTCTAAAGTCCCTTTTTCCTGACGTATTTTTAAGAGTTAAGAATTTTTACCTGTTTCCAGTTAGTGTTTTGCTTGCTAGAATCTGTGAGGTAGGTGATGAACCTACCTCCTGTCTGGGCTGGCCAGTATGCAAACATCCTCTCAATGACATATGACCTGCAATATCTATGAACTGTCACATTTTGACTGTACATAGTGATTTTTCTTGTATTCATGAATTAGCCAATATTTAGAGTGATAGTTAGCAAGTATTTAGGGTGATTGCTTTCTACCTACCTGAGTGTGGAAAACTGGTTCCTTGAGAAGAGTCTAGTTTTCTTTCTGCTGGCAGCAAGGACCTTCCTGTTGGCATCTCAGGCACTGAGGCAATTTGGAATTTGCATGAGGTTTGTGATGCGACCAAACAAAGTGTACAGACTGCAATTTGGAGGAACTGTCCATATAGAGAGTCTCACAGGTCTTCTGACCATGTTCCCTCTGAAGAACATTCTTTGTTCTTCTGGAGTGTACAGGATAATTATTTTCATTTTGCTTGTACACAACAAACTCTTTTTCTAGTCATTATTTGCTGACAAGTGTTTCAAGACTTCATTTTTAGAGTTTGAAGTACTTGATGTTTCTTGTTACCAACTGCAACACCCTCACTGAAGCTTAATATATTGGTCATGTTACAGCTCTTCTGGGTTAAGTTAATATGAAAAGTAGTAGTGTCTGAACTTGATTGTGAGTATTTTTGAGATGGTATTTCTAGTTTATGTGGTAGCATGGAGAACTCTTCAGTCATTTCTTGATGTAGTAGCATACTTTTTATATTGGTCATTTTTTAACTTATTCAGATGTTTGTTTACATCATACTGCATGTATTAAATTTATAACACGGCTTAAATTTCACACACAACAAAAACAGCAACTTTTTTTTATTAAATATACCTTTATAGTAGAACTTTAGAAATTGCAGGTGTGATGTGATGCACAGATCTGTGAAATTGTGCGTTTCCTAGCGCAATTAATTGATGTGTGATCTGTTCTGTATACAGAATACTGTCAGATTCCCTGTAGAGTTAAGAATTGTCGCGTTCACTGTTATCTTCCAGAATTCATTTAAGTAACTAATGAAATAAAAAGAAATTCTCAGATGTTTCAGATGAAGTTGGATGGAAGGGAGAGAAAGAAGAGAAAGGGATACTCAAGACCCTATTTCTAGGAGGGAGGAGTTGTTTGTTTTTATGTCAGGATTTGTCTACATGGGAATATTCTGAAATTACTATAAAAATAACTTTCCAAGTGGGTCTTCTTGTTCTCTGGTTGGAGCATCATTTGTAGTTGACCTTAAACATGTTTACAAAGGGGATGAATTAATACAATGAAATTGTACTCTCTCAACTGTCAAATCAAAATTTTCAGAAATTGGAACATAAAAGTCAGTCACATCCCTCTAGTTTTTGCCACCTAAACACATCTAAATTTCAAAATATTCCAATTAATTTTAGCGGAGATACTAAATGCTCAATACTCTCATAATTCAAAGTGTTTATTTAGGTGGCATACTGTGGGCTCTAAGTTTTAAATTCTTGGCCCTGTTCTGGTTCTGTGACCCACTAATGCTCGACTACCAGGTGTAGACTAAGTAGCGTGAACCAACAGATGCTCACAGGGCATTTGAAATCATCTGTAGGACATCCAAAGGATCTTGTTTCCACCCTGATAAAGATCATATAGAAATCGGCTGGTAGGGAAGGTCTCCTCTCATGAGATGTCCAGCAGCAATTACTTAAAAGCTTCTATACTGGTGTTTCATACAGAATGCTGAATTTAACAGTGCTTGTTAAAGCCATTAGTTCTTCTCCTTGTTACTGTTATTTTTGTAAATCTGAAAGAACAATTCCAGACTAGTAATCTTAATGCATTTCTACATGAAAATATTCTTTGGGCTCTTGAATTCACTTTTTCAGTGAGAGTAGTGATAGTCTCCGTAATACCATCTTGAGGGATTCACTTCTTTTTACTACCCTTACAAATCTCCAGATCTGTGTTGGTGTATAATTTGTGTGAGCGTATTCAAAATCCACTTAATGTTTGAATTGACAGTTGGCTGTAGTTAGAAAAGATACCGAGAGGAGTTTGATTTGTGACATCTGCTAGCAAAATCTACTTTGATGGTTTAACATTTTAACAACAAAAGAACTGTTCTGTTTCAGGATTCTTAGGGCAGAAAGCACTAGTCAGTAGAGTCATAGGGTGACCAGAAGCAAAGTAAATAATAATGTAAAATAGAGATGTGATATACTAACAGGAAAAATGTGAACTGAATTTTCTGAAACAGAAACTGGAGTTCGATACTTCACCTGCATATTCAGTAATATGTAAACCAGTAATAGCAACTTTACACACTGCTATCACCAGTCATTATTTTATCATTATTTTTAACTTACAACTAAAATAACTAAAAGATTGTTCTTCACATTCCTTCAGAATTTAAAGCTTTGTAATGGTAAATGGTAATTAGTAAAACAATTATATTAAATATGTTTAATCTTCAGTCAGCTACCATATCTTTATAATTTGACTACATAGGTTAGCTAGCTGAAAACTCAAACATTTTTAATGACACTAGTAACTTCAGTTTAGCATTGTATATGCAATCATTGGGATTCCTTGAGTTATTAACAAAAAGAATAAAAATTACTTAGAAATTTTGCATTGTCAGCAAACTGAAGGAATAGTGAAACTTTGCACCTTGAATTATGGTCAGTGTATACTCTATATTGCCAGTGCAAATCTTTCCCAAGTTTACTACTGGTGGTGATGTTGCTTTTCTTGTATGTCATAGGAGATCATGTCTCAAAATCTTCTGATAATTTTCAGTAATGAGTGAGTTGGTGGCTTTCAGGCCACTACCATCATTTTTTTATTTTTTTTTTCCCTGGCAGAAAACAGAATGGGTGTCAGAATTGTTAGCTCATAATTTCCAATGTCCCCGAACAAGTCTCTTTTGTCCTGACACCGTTGTTCATGTGGTAATGTACAGCTCAGGGAACTGATCTGGATGAAGATTTATGTACCAAAGAAAATATTTTCTCCCTTTGTTAATGCATACTGTAAGAAAGATGAACCATCTTTCATTTTGCACAAATTACCCATCTTTGGAGATTCTAGGCTCTGATTTCCATTTCAAAATAATACATGATGCTTTCTGTTCATGGAAAATGGAGATGGGGTAAAAGTGCCTCTACAAAAAGCTAAGATATCCGATGCAAAGCATGTTCAGAAAGCTTTTCTAGCTTTCTTTTTTCAGAAAGTGTCAAAATAACAAAAAACAAGATAACAGACAGTGCCCTTGATGACTTGCATGTAGAAGTCTGCACACATAAATCCAATTTATACTTGCCTACATTTTACTGGTTTGAATACATTTTACCTGGTTGAAGCAGCAGAAAATGAACAAAAGAAAGAACACTGATACTACAAAATAACCCAAGGCAGATGCTTCTTTCTTTAGTATTCATGCAGAGCAAATCCTAGACTTCCTTTAACCAGTCAACCATTGTTTCTGCTTCTCAGAAAACAGTGCGCACCGCAGCTGCTACTGTAAACTAGGAAATCTGCCAGATAGCAAGCATGACCTTATGAGCAGAAAATTAAAACATTTCAAGTCTGCACAAAGCTAGTTTCTATTATAAAATCTTTCTCAATGGATAAAACCTTCTTTTTCCAATAAGTAGGCCCAGGAAGTCAATGTTCAACCTCATATCCCTTTGCGCTCCCGTAGTGAAGATAAGGCACAGGTTCTTTTCTCTGTAGTCTGAAGTTTCTGCATGCTTCCTTTACAACTGGAACCCCTAAACACTGGGAAAGAATTACCATGTAGGGTTTACATTGCCTGTATGAAGGAGGAGGACACAGACACTGGAATAACAGCAGGTTATATGCTAGAGAGGTGAATTGGTTGGCAATGAGGTCAGAAGAAATACAACTTCTATAGGTAATGACCTTCGGAAACATACAGACTTGCTGTTCCTTTGTTAACAAGCCTGACCTGAAGGAACCTAGCTGTTTTTCTGCTCTTTTTTTGCTTTTTTATTCAACATTTGCTGTATTCTGTATTTGGTGTAAGCAGACATCTGAGCTTAGCTACACATTTCTTCTTAGTTGTTTCCATGGGTGTGCTATATACATCACGCTCTCTTGAATATATGCTACACTTGTAATTCCAACAAATCAATAACCCTAGGTTTCACACACATGCATAGACATGTTTTCACGCCCAAAACAGAAGAACAGAGGTCACTATATGTTTTAAAGATAATTGAAAAGATGGCAATCCAGGAAGTTAAGAAAGCATTCAGCCTTTAGTAATCAGTCATAAAAATATTTCTCAGTGCCTACTCTATCCTGGAAGGGAAGAAAATTTGGAACTAAAGTGATTTGGAGTATACCCTTCTTTAATAGAACAATGAACTATTCAATTTTACTCTAATACTGTGTGACATATTATTAGACAATGTTTTTTAATAAGATTTTCTGGTCCTTTTCTATTTTGTGATGTTCATGTGATCTTCCTATATGTTTTGTATCTCTGAATCTTTATTATAATTATCCGTATAAAACACTTTGATGTAGAGAAAGGAAGACTAGAGTGCAAGCAGATTTGCATAGAAGAATGAAGTTGCTGATTTAAAGCAGGAAACTACACCCTTGGTTCCTGGGTCCTGCTCAGCATCCCTAACATTTCTCTTTCTAACATATTGATTATTGAAGAGTGGTTTTATAGCAACCCCAAAACTCCCAAACATCTATTTGTTTGCTTTCCTTTAAGTTTCCAAAGTGAGGAAAATTCTCTGTATTTTATTGTTAATTAAAATACATGCAGGAAAACTGGACATACTTTGAATGTGTGACAATGGCTGTTCTTGATGTGATGATGGGTTGCAAGTTGCCTTATGAAACAATTTTCTCAGACTTCTATAATTTATATTTTGGAAGTCACAATTTTGTACTGGACACAAAATAATATGAGTTCCTATGGAAATGGGCTTTATGATGTCACACTTCATTTTTTCAGTGTTATCCAGCTAAACCCATCATGAATTATGAGCCCAACTCTTGGAGTTGAAGCTGTAGAATATTGTAAGCATGCAGCTGCCTGACATGCTCATGTTTCCTATTTTAGACCTGACTGATCTTCAGATAACATATGGTGGTACAAGTAATTGGAAAATTGGCAGACCTGTCAAGAAAATATGCTAGATGGGACAAAAATACGATGCTGCAGCACATAAAGTGTCGCTGAAGTGAAATTTACTGTCTTTTATCAAAGGGTGAACTAAACGTATCTGGTCTCAAAAAAATGAAACATTTTTCAATGGCAGATGCTTTTCAAAAGTAATTTTTAGAACAATGATGAAAGTTCTTGCATTTGAAAATAATTTAGTGGAAACCTATGGTCAGGAACAAAGGAAAGGTGTGAAGTACTGTCTGCTGCAGACTGTCTGTGTAGGGTTTAGTAATTTCTTTATGTAACCAACCTGCAGATTGGTCATGGCTATAACTGAGACTTTTACTTAAATTATTTTTCTACTATGAATGTAGATGATTAGCCTTATTTAAATTTTGAGTGTTTTTATTTTTATTTCAGCTATTGAGCAGAAGCAAATGCTTGAATATGTGATGTTATTTGCTTATTTTTATACTTGTTGGTGAAAAGAAGGATGGCAAAAGTATGTGCAGAACTCTATGCATATGCAAAAGTATAAAAAGTGTACTTCAGTAAATTGATTAATGTTTGGGTTTTCATTTTCTTTTACAGGAAGATGAAAATGAAACTGAGGCTGAAAATCCATCTCAGGAACTGAATTTGGAACAGAAAAAATCAAAAAAATAGGGGATTGCTGTTCTTGTTTTAAATATTTGCAAGTTGTGTAACAGTGATTATAGTTTCTCATTGTAAAATTAACAACAAAATTCTCAATAAAGTCATTGAAATTTAAATTCATTCTACACTGGGAAATTAATTATAGCTCCTGGTGATATTTGTGATTATATTAAAAGCTGAATTATCAAAACTGAGCACCAGACCAGTGAATTCTAAAAGCTTTTTGAACATGGTATAGAAAGCTGATGGATTATTTATCACTAAAAACACTTCGTAAGCAAACAGTACATTATTATTATTATTTTTAATTCTACCAAGCAATGTTATCCTTAAAGGATAGTTATAAGTCAGACACATTTTGGTATTTCTGAGCAAGAGCTTTGATACTGAAAAGTGAGATATATGTTATGTTCTGAAGTTCTGAAATTTCTTCTGAACAGTGGTTAAAATAAGTGTTCTGGGGATTGGGTGAAGGCAAAGATTTTGTTGTTTATACAGTGTGTTTTCATGTACAATTAGTTTTACAAGTTTATGCCTTCCATTATTTCAAAGTTATTTCATATTGTATCATCATTTTCCTCCATGTAAAACCTTTCCATCTTCACATGATCACTGTCTTTTAATGAATGCCACATTTTTGTCTTGATTGGGCCATCCCACCCAGTTCTAATTCCTTTGTAACAATCTTTGCATTTAAACAGCATAAAATAACTTCTTGCATCATCAGATCTTAAGTGAATACTGAAAGTCTAAAATAATAAAAAAAATTCTTCCTAAAAAAATCTTTTTTATTTACTTCTGCTTTTAACTCTGTATGGATCACTTAAGTGGGAATGTTAGCACAAGAAATTCAGATATAGGTTTATAACTTGATACTTTCACTTGTTGTAATGTAGAAAACAAGAATATTATTCTGTTTCAGAATTGAAGCTGCATTTGCTCAAATCCCTTGAGGGAGTTTTATCTTGCTCTAGGAGAATTACATCTTCTTCTGAAGAAGAAGTTTATGTCTTTTTCCCAGTCTTCCATATTATTACTGTTGTTTCTGTATATTTACTGGTAAATCAGATTGGAAATAGTATCAATTTCAATTTTCTTGCTTCTATATAAATTATAGTTTTATAGTTAAAAGGAACATACCTGTGCTCAAGCAATATCTTTTATAAATTCTTTTCTGATTCATGAGCTTCAATTACATGTCTCTTCAGCAAATTTCAAATTTGGGTATATCCATCCAAATTATCATACAAAATTAGCAAATTTGGTCTCAATCATGCAAAATGGTCTATTTTTATTCATTTCATGGCAGCAGTTTTCTCTAGACTATATGGCAGCCTGAGACTGTATGGAAGGTTAAGATGAAAAATTTTCAATATTTTTATGAAAATACACTACTTGATCCTCTAACACCTGAATGAGAAAGACAGTACAGATATTGAGAAATAGAGAAAAGTTCCATTTGTTGTATAATACTGAAGAGCTTACAATAATTATTACTGTATCGTTCCTACATTCTTAAACATTTACATGAAAGAGCAATCACCTAAATCATACTTCTACAAAAATCCAGCATATGTCACCAAAAGTCTACATTCAGGGCTGATAAATAGAAATTTGTCCTAAGGCTAAGTTATTTAATTCAGACAGCTGTAAAATGCCAGAAATCAGAGTTTTCAACTGTAAAATAATAATAATTAGCACTGTTATCATAATCAGTTGGATTTGAGATTAAACAAAACAATGACTGAGTCAAAATGCTGACCTAAATTTGTCCCTTCTAGAAAAATTGAGATTTGCTGACTTGTCTATAGCCAATTTTTCTAAGCAGAACTTTTTCTTTTTTTTTTCCTTTTTTTTTTTTTGACTGACAGAGGTCCAATAAAGACTATACATAACAGGTGAGTTTATTTCCCTTGATTCAGAGCAAATTAAAATCTGCTGCCAAACTGATTTTTTCTACAGTCGTGCATTTTTAGACTGATGGTATGAATTCCATCATGCATTTTTTTACTCAGTATCTCAGTTGTGTTTTGGACACAGTGCACTGGTTAAAGTAGATGGCTGCAGCCATCCTACACTGTTACCACATGACGACAATCAGTTTTGTGCCTCAGGAGATCTAAGTTGAAAAACTGGTGCAGAATATTGTGCCTTTTATTAAAGGTATGTCCATGCTGTGTTCAGAAGCCAACTTGGACACCGAAAGCAGTCTTATCTCCTGTAGAATGAAGCATATCAGAATATGTTCAAAGGCTTAGAGAAATAAGATGAGCAAAAGTTTACACAGCTTTAATTAAACTGATGACAGACATTTTTACAGAGCAGTACGTTCCTTAAATATAAACATACACTGACATACATATGTACTTGTGCCCGAGTAGTCAGCTTTAATATATATATTTTTTTATTTTATTCTTACTCCTCCATTGCAGTCCTTGAATAATAAAAGCTTCTCTGAAAGTCTAGATTAAGAGCTATTTTTTCCCACTCCATCCCTGTCAAGAACGGCAGTGATGATGGTCCCCAGTTGGGAATCTCAGTTTTCTCGTTTACCCCAGTAATAGCTATTTTAGGGTGGCTTAGGGGATAATCATGTTTTTCATGCTTGAGGAGAAACTGTCATTTTCCTCATATTAAAGCCAATTTACTACTTTTTGTACAGTTCATGATGGATTGCTGTTGGTTTTTTATTCATTGCTCCATGTTTGCTTTTTCTCTCCTGCGGAATGCCAGTGGCCTATCTGGGATTTCGTGAGACTCCAACGCAGTTTTGTTCTATTACACACAATCACTTCACTCTCAGACATGAGCAAATTTGTTTATTACTACAATTTTTGTTTTTGGAAAGGATTTCTGACCTTTCAGCTTCCCGGCAGGCCTGCCCCTCCCCCATTCCAGAGCAAGCACTGTAGGTGTGGGAGCTCGTGGCAGTCACACACAAAACAACCTTTCTAATTTGTAAGAGTATGTGTTAGATTGTGTCATGGATACACATGCAGTAGGTTGCTAGTATTTAAAATGGATTTCCTTAATATAATACTCCATTGCTCTTGTCACACAAGCAGGATTTTCATTCCAAATGCTACACATTTGGCATTAGCTACAAAAGCAAAGCTGCTTTTGACACAGATGCTATTCATCTGAAATAGCAGAATCTTAAATGTTGTGCAGTTATAAGGATACTCCACAAAAGTAATATATTTCTCCTATATGTGTGTCTTCCTACTGGTTAAAATGAGGATTCACAGTATTATTGGTATTTTGTTAATGAAATATTGAAATGTATTACTACGCTGGATTTGTGGTGTTCATTTATGGTTTTTCTCTTGAACAGAGCTGATCATAGTGCATTACAGGCATGAAATGTGATATACAAGAGCTAATCCAAGCACAATATTTGTTTTCTGCTCATTAGAGAGCATTGTCATACTTCTATGTTAAGAAAATGATTTAAATATGATTACTCATTCTCTGGAGAATCAGTGTTTATGCAGTGAGAATTTTTAAAGCAAAATAGAATACACTGAAAGAGAATTATATCACTTTACTACTTCTTACTTATTGCAGTCCCATAAGCCTTCTACCTCTGGGTTGGTTGCTCTGCATCACACTGCAGAAACTAACTCTCCCTGACATTAGGCTAGATAGGTTTTACTCTCTGGAAAGTGAACACTGATTAGAAACTGTCTCTATTTCACATGACCTAAAGAAAACAAATTTTACATAGCAATGAATAGACAACTTCTTACACCTATCTAAGACTGTAGTGTGAAATCATAGCAACTTATAAATGTTTCCCCACAGTGCATTCAATGCGGATTCTACAGTGATGCTATCTGGAAAAGGAAGTGAAATGCTGAAGGCAACAGCATGAAAATGCATGCAGCTATGGCATAATTCTGATTTGTTTTAGAAGAACTATTAATTTCCTTGTTACAAAGCCAAGTAAGAGCAACCCTTTAAAACTGTTGAACCATGAAAGCCATTTCCTTATGGGTTTAAATTTGGGAACAGACTCATGAAATTTATAGCTTTGATGAGATATTCTTTGCCTGCAGTCAAAATGAGAGCCAGATCATTGGTTTCCCAGCATGACACCTATGTATTCTTGTGTGCGCTAGATATCATTAAACTCATAATAACACAGCTATCACCACGTTAATGTCTAAAAGGTTCGGTGTTGATGTTTGGTTTAAGTCTTTCACTTATACCTACAGCATACTAAATAGCTGAATAAAAACAAAAGCTATACCATACCTATATTGTGCTACCATTCTGCACTTTAAACAAAAATGCAGTCATTTTATGCCTGATCAAATTTTTATTAATTTTGTTCTTGCCAAGCCATGTAGTTTTGAAAGAGCTGTAACAGTGAACTAGTAGCACACCACAAATGCAGTCACAAATAATGGTACAGTGAGAATATTTTTTTCTTGTTCATGCTGTAAAAAGAGTAGCGAACAGTGTATATGTATTGATTTAATAATTTTAAGTTTTAGTATATTATTGAAAGTTTATGTACTATATCTGCTATATTGTGATAGAAGAGAACTGTATTGTAACAAGCCAATAGCACTTCACTACCTATATTCTTCAGGTAAGGTAATGCAGTCTGTAGCATTCTAGCAAAGCACATGGGGTTAGAAGTTATACAAAGAAGAAATTACAGCTGAAAGCAATTAGTGTCACCAATCTGCTGCATGCTTCTGCTGGTTTCTTCTGGAAATATGAAATATATCCCTTTTACAATATAACATTACCACCAGATTTTACTATGAATATCTTACTGTTTGTACCAAACAAGCTTTTCAAAGAGAGCTACTGATAGAAATCAGTTTTCATTCTGCTATATAACTGAGCAGGTAGATAGGGTTTCAGAGAAACAACCTCATTCTAATAATGGAGCAAAAAAGCTTGAAGAAGCACCACTATATAAAGGGTAGTAATTTGTGGCTTATAGACAAATTCCTTATTACTGTGATCTGAAAAGCTTTTGCCTGATCAGTGTTAGAGCTTTTATTTCTATATATGGGAGTTGTTACCCATAGGAATTCTGACTAGAGGTAGTTTGTGAGTTGGGGCTGCAGTGTAAATTGACTCAAAACCAGCCAATTTCAGTGATCTGGAAGGAAAAATATAGAGAGACAACTTCAATCTTTAATCGTCAGTCTGTTGTGAAGATTTTACAGGCTACGTGATACAATCATTAGCTAGTGCTTAAAACCCTTGGGGAATATGAAACACTAATTAGCTGCTGAGGAAAAAGGATTTATAAATCCTAGATCATAACAGTTATATTACAGGAAAGACTTCGGGATGTTTTTCTTTCAATTGTTTGAACTGTACGTCCAGTTTCAATACTTAGTATTTATTTTAAGGATCATTGTTTCAGTCACAAATGTCTGATTTTTCTTTACTCAGCACTGGATGTTTTATTTTTGGTATATTGCTATGAAGTATAGTTTATTAAATAATTAATTAAATCTTTCCATAAATATTTTAATAGTTAACTTTTTCATATCTTTATATATTCAGATAGTATGCTATCTACTAAAATGCCTATAATCCAGCTATCAGCTCGGTACTTTCAACAGAGCTTGACGTAGGTGGAAGCATGAGCAAGAATGATTTCTCTGTACTGTGACACGACAGAAATGATGATGATGTAAAGGCTTGGGATCAATGTATGAATTAGCAGAAGTAGCAATAGTTCTTTAGACTTAGCAAGTAAGTTTTTCCATTAACAATTTTAATTGACAATTAGATCTTTAGACTCATGTTTTCTAGTTATTGTTGATAATCTGGTCAGATTTTGCTATTCATACCTGGGTATGACCCAGACATCTCAGGCCTGTTATCTTTTTATCCTGAAGACTGGAGTTCTGTGTAGTCCCTGAAGCTCTCTAGAGTCTCAACTAAAGATAGTGTATGAATGTATCCCAGGTTTTATTTCAAAAATGTAAACGTGCACATATTTTTAAATTTTACATTTTATTTAGAAAAAGTAGCCTCTCGTTTATATCACATATGGAAAAAAGGAAGGATAATGCTTGAGGTGCCTCAAGGTTTTGAGTTTTGGCTGTAATATTGATAGGAAAATCAGTCATGCCTTTACCTTGTTGCAAGTATATGCATTTGTACAGATATCTTAATACAGTCTAGAAATTTAGTTCAGTAGACAGAAATTTTTTTTTTTCAAATACTAAATTACATTCAGTTCATGTATTACATAGAATTATAAGAGCATGGTTTTCTAATACCACACTGCAGCTTTGCTGTTTTGAAATCTCACAGGAGAAGACCAAAAAGACTAAGCAGTTGAACATACCGCCAGAAATACCACTGTGCCTCATGATCTCAGCCCCTGAAAATGGAATAGCCTATTTGCCTTGTCTGTCAAAGCTGATAGTGAACATTTAAACAAAGACAACACTTAAATAGCAGATTTGGTAGCACTGCCTTTGAACTTGTATTACTATATTTCAAAGACTTTGATTTTTAGGTAAATTTATTGTCTTATCAGGAGCATAATGTCATCAGAAAGTCAAATTAATATACCACACTTTCACTTATGAATTGAATTTCAGTTACTTTTAGTAACAATGTTTTATCTATGGTATGAGGAAACAAAACTGACCTTTATTTATTTATTCTACAAACAATTCTGTGAGTGCTACTACAAAATAATGCTTCTTATTTCATTAGGTTGACCCAAAGCAACAAAATGTAATGGAATATTGGCAGGAAAATTCAACATCTACTGCCATAGCACCAACATCTGCCTCTGTTGTCATGCAACAACATAATGAAATACTGGCAGCACAGGGGCAGTCTGACAAAATGGCGGACATGGAAGTGCATATGAAGCAAAGGTGTGGAACTGAATTCCTCCATGCAGAAAAAATTGCACCCAAAGACATTCATTAATGCTTGCTGAACGTCTGTGGAGACCAAACAGTGGATGTGAACACATTAGGGCCACAAAGATAAATAGAGGCTGGAGCATCTCCTGTTCAGGGAAAAGCTGAGGCTGGGACTCTTCAGTCTGTAAAAGAGAAGGCTGAGAAGAGATCTCATAGTTGTTTATAAGTATGCAAAATGCAGGAGTCAAGTCGTTAAGGGCAGACTCTTTTTGGTGGCATGCAGCAATAGAACAAGGAGAAACAGGAAGAAACTGGAACACAGGAAGTTCTGTACTAACACAAGGAAGAATTAGTTACTGTGCGAATGACATGGCACTGAAACAGGCTGCCCAGAGATGTTGTAGAGTCTCCTATTCTGGAGAAATTCAAGACCCATCTGGACGCCTTCCTGTACAATCTATTGCAGGGAACCTGCTTCAGCGGAGGAGTTGGACTTGATCTTGAAAGATCCCTCCCAACCCCCTACAATTCTGTGAGTTTGTGAGGTCGTGGGTGGTGTGTTTCAGCAACAACGCTGTCCCAGCTGCTGTGACATGCAAGCTTTTATTCATCGCTTGCAAAATTGCACAGCTAATGGTGCTGCCTGTATTGAAAAAATAGTGTTTTGTAACTGAGAATTTGCTCTATCAAATAGTGCCACTGTGCTCTTCTATCTGTTGTAGTTTCCATAGAAATAAATAGGAAGCTACTTTGGAGTAACTACAGAGTTTTAGATCACAGACCCAATATCTGTCTTTTAATACTTGATACCAAATCTGTTTGAACAAGCTGCTTTTCTAACTCTCTATATCAATGAAATATAGTATTAATATATTTATATAAATCTTCTTTTGTTTCTTTTGCTTTCATAGATACATATTTTATGCAGACTCCATTCTTATAAGAGAAAAACTTCAGCAACCTGGTCTGATCTCAGTCTGACCTTTCTTTGAGCAGGAGGCTCAACTACAGGCCTTTTGAGCTGCCTTTCAAACTGCATTATTATACAGTTCTGAAATAATCATTTCATGTTTATATTCTTAACAACTTGTGCGTACAAACAGAAAGGGGAAAAAAAATGCTTTGCTTATAAACTCCAAATATATCTTTTTTCCCCTTGAGAATATGAGGGAAATGTCATTTTCCACTGCGTAATGGTAAGCTTCATGCTGCATTCAATTTCCCAATTTTGAGCAGAATCCAGGCATTGCCTTGGTGTCTGGATGTCGAGGAAAGTTCTTGGGATTCACATTGACACTACATTTTAAAATAAAACTCTGTGTAGCTGCTGTTCATTCTCTAAAAATGATTAGCGGATTTTATTACTCTCTTTTGTGCTTCAGCAATTAGGGTATTTTGATTATTTTTTTATTCCTTCAGGAATATATGTCACTAGGAACAGGCTGTTTTTTTGTTTATTTTAAATATATATAAATATATATGTTCTTTCTTTGTAAATTTTCAACAACTCAAATATATACAGACTTAGTTGATATGATGAAGCATCTGTGTAGCATTTCCTCAAAACCATTTGTTTTCTCATTAGAGTGTTCCTCAGGAATTCAATTCTAGTCATTTAAAATTTCAGCTTCTATTTGAGGACCACTTTTCTCATGGATTTTCTCCTGAAACAAGGAATATTCTCACTCTCTTTTTATTTCAACTGGGGCTTCTGTCACTAAAGTTACTGTCAGAAGTGTAGTGTTTCTTGTAATGTACTCCTTACCCAGGCCACATTTCTGAGTGTCGCTATGAAATCTCCATTACTTTTTCGCAAGGGAGGATAAGCCACTTATACAAATTAGGTATTACAATTTTGTGTTGCTCTTGTTTCCTCTTTATTATATCCCTTGTCTTGCTCAAGCTGACACAATTTAATGTCACTAAGTTCTGGCAGTGACAAGAAACTTAAGGACATTTTTATTCTTATTCTTATGAATAAAACTGTGCTCTTCTGTGCAGAATTGCTGCTCCACTGACACCAGTTCTAAATCTCTGGAAAGTGACTTACCTCTGGACTTTATCACAAACCACACAAGTTTGAACTTGCAAGATGAAACATACATGGTATTTCTAAAAAATGGTGAAGAAATCTCCTAAATATACACCGGAAAGAATTTGTGGTTTTGAGTTTATGGCCAGAGAACACTGATAAGGGTATACTTTTCTTGTGTTTATCTTTTGTTGTACTTTCATGAAGATAATTATTTTTTCATGTCTTTATATCTCAGCATAGATGAAACATTTGATAATTGCCAATAAAAAGAATTTCAGATAGAAAATAATGTTTTAATCAGTGTTTTACTCTGATAAATAGCATTGGCTGAAGAATTTCCTGTGTATCCTTTTCTTCAGAAGAATGAATGTAAGCTTTTGTTCTGTTAAGAACTGCCTGTCTCACCCTGTGCTGTGCTGAAACTGCTGGCTGCAGAGCCCTTCTAGTAGCTGTCACTATTCTCTGCTTTTGTGGAGGTTCCTGCTTAGTGTTCATTAAATCCATTTAAGGCAAATACTTTGTTAGAAATATAACCATCCCAAAATGTAATCTACGGTGTTTCTGTGAAGACTTGTGAGCTAATTTTATCTAGGAAGGAAGGAAGAAAAAGAATAACTGACATTATAAAATTGTATGTGCTGCTTTAGGGTACATCCTATATAGTCTCCTTTTAAACTAAGATGTGTTCATCTTTTGACAATCATTCATTTGAGAGTTCATGTGTATAACATCTTAATGAAGCCTAAGGTTTTAGTGTTTGTTAAAGAACAGCAGTAAGACATAAGGTGGTAATTCTCCAGTGAAGCTGTAGCCTCAGAAACTCTGATTCAGCTGAGGCTTCCTGACATCTTTCCCTTGGGTCAGGTCAAGTGAGACTAAAAGCATTGCACATGTCACATATGGAGGGCTTTTGAAGACAGAAGTGACATTTATTTACAACCCTTTGGTGCCTGGCTTATCTTTGAAACACTATTGAGTACCTCACGAGGAAGAAGCTGTATATTCTTCCCCTCCTGCCAATGCAAGGTAAGTTATGTGAGCACAAGTAATGGAAGCAATGAATTTGGGGGAAAACAGAGCCATGGGTGAAGACACTGATGTCAAGAAAGGCGGAGTGATTAAAAAAAAAAAAAAACAGGGAACAATCAAAGCTGCCTCTTTGCAGTTAAACCTATGCTAACATGGCAAGCAGTGGAACCTTTCATATGACAGATTATTATATAAACTGTCTTGTTTTGCCATCCTAAATTATTCTATACCATGTCCTATGAGACAGATAATTTGCTGTGGCATTGTTAGTACATCACCATAGCAGAATGGTTCTGGAGAGCTGTCGGTTGTCATTTTACAGGCTTTACTTAGCAATCCACTGCTTTATCACAACATGCTGAGCAACAACATCATTAGGAAACCAGGCATCCTGCCCCCACTCACCTTTCTTACTATGTAAATATCATATTCATGAGTAATCTTTCTTACCCTAACAATGAGACTCCACTCACATGGTAGAGTTTTCATCTCCAACGCATTAGCTATTACCCATGTCTCATGCTTGCTCCTACTGTATTTTTATCTGCTCCTGCTATATTTTAGCAGCATAGTGTTTATGCTAGACAGTTATATGAGGCATGCTGAAGCATTTGGGGTTGGGATAGAGCATCGCCAATATCCATCTCCTCTGATCTTCACTCACCATTCTTCTCCCTGCACTTGGTGAGTCTGTTTTTGGCAGAGCCCACTATTTCTTCCAAAACAAAATACCAGTTTTGTTATCATTTGAAAGAGTACTGAGCTGACAGTTAAGGGCAACATTTTTCATCTCTAGTCAATTTATTGCTAATTTGTTAACTTATGTTAAGTAACGTTGGTTAGATATAATGCAGCAAAGGCTGCATTTCTTAGTGTAATGGAAATATGAAGTCATGGCCTGAACCTGTGATTGAGCACCTGGTGGGAAGGAAGGGCAAACCTAGGAGAGCTCAGGTGCATACCATGCACCTGAGCGACTGGAAAGGGTGCAACCAGGATCCACCCATTCCCAGACCTCACTTAAGGGTTGGCAATGGAGGGAATGGCAACTTGCTGGAGATCCCTGACTATTGGAGGCGTTCTGAAGGTGAACAGTTTGTGTTTTGTTTGTTTGTTTGTCTGTTTTTTCTCCTTTGTTTTTGTGTCTGCAGCTGCTGCATTTGCAATCTCCTCTGCTGCAGCTTGAGATTGTTCCATTCTGCTGTTATTGTTGTACTTTCCATCACATTGTAGCATTACTCTTCCCTAAATATTTTGCATATTTAAAGAAATCAGTTCTGTCAATAGAGCATACATGTATAGTTATACATTTTTTTTTTATCCATTGGCAGCCTTTTAATTTAGATCAGTACAGTGAAACCCACAGTTCTGCTCTTGCTTCTGAATTTGAACCTGCAAAACATTTTCTGCCATGAACTACCCTGAAGTAGAGACAAAGATTTCATTCTGAATTTCCATAAACTGTAAGTGGTTTGCAGTGCTAAAAGTGTCTACACAGAATTAGGTGATCTCAGATTCATAGTAACGAGAGCGTGCATGGGATTACACAAAAATGTGTGCATGTGACCATTTATTTGATTTCTATTTATGCCACAAAATGTGTTAGACTGTTGTATTTTTAAAGCATGTTACAGGGTGATTTAATTTGTAGGAGCTAAGAGTAGGAGCTAGAATTTCAATTTCCACTATAAAAACTTCTTAATTTACTGATATGGTTGTCTTCATGAGGAAACAGGAGCTAACAGAAAAGTTCTGCTTTTGTAGAAATGCTAATGCAGTGCTTCAGTAGTAATATAAACAAACATACTTCATAACATCCCAGACAGTGAATGTTCATTTTAAAAAATATTTAAGAATATGGGCAAACTACATTTATGTCGTAAAATGAAGTTTTTCATGAAGAACTCTAATAAAATCACAATATCCATTTGGCATAAAAGGTAATTTAAAAATTTTACTGTTTGTCATCTTAACTTCACTAATTGAAGGAAATGGTTTGTATGTCCTTTATGGGATATGCAGAGGTTTCCATTATCAAATCAACTTTTTCAAGGCAGTTACAAGGAAGATTGTAGTGGTTACTGAAGGATTAATGTCAAAGTAATTCTTCTGCATTTGAAGACTAGTTCTTCTATGTATTTTCTTGTGTAAATCCTAATCTAACCTGTTGATCCAGTTTATATTTATGGCAAAGCAAAGATTAAAAAAACTGACAAAGTTATTTTTGTATGCTAATCATGCACTATGACCAAACAGCTGCATGTAAGAACAGAACATGCTGGCTCTCTGGCTAATTTACTTATATTTATTAAACATGTCCATAGCAACTGTATGAAATAATAGGTCCACAACTATGAGAAATGGCATATTACAAATATTCAGTTTGTTTAGCATATTAGCTCACAAACAGAAATAAAGATGTGATAACTTTGCTTGCATAAGGTGTTGAGGAAATAGCGTGTTTCTTAGTGCAATTCTATTTTCTGCAAAGTTCTCACTTAAAAAAATTTCTTGAATCTTCTATTTTGGCATTAGGCATTTCTTAATTGTTTTGGCCACTACACAAAATATTTTTTGTCTCCATAAAAAGACTTCAGCATGTAAAGTTAATAGCATCAAGTGCTAAACCAAAACATTTTCATTTCCATACTGCCACTATATAACTCAGCAGGAAAGCTCTTATTTCTGAGTTCCCATTGGAACTAGCTTTTATACTTGCTAATTGCTATACCACTTCCCTGAAGCTCATCTTGACTAAGATCTAAGTTACTAGCAGAGAGGCTGACTCTGAGTGAATCCCAAATAAAGGATATTTTTCACCGAAACTTGATAAAGTGTAGTTCACAATCTGAAGATGCCTGTTATGTTGCAGGTACTTAACTATGTGCATGCATACTGTAATTACACCTGAAAAGACATTCTAGCGATACTTACTCACTTATCAACTACTTGGAATGGCACTAACAGCCACACTAAAGAGCATATAGAAAGTATGCAGTCAGGTCTTGCGTATCAAATGATGAAATATATGCCTTTATTTGAGCACGTGATAGGGCAATCTATGTTTCTATCACTTACATATGAGGAATTCAAACAAGCGTAAAGTTTAACTGTGAAGATTATTAATATGTAAAGTTCTTTATGTCATACAAAATCATAGAATCACCAAGGTCATCCAGTCCAACTGTCTAACTATGACCAGCATTTCCCATTAGAATGTGTAAATATTTCTTGAACACTTCCAGGAACAGTGAACTGCCACCCCATTGGGCAGCCTGTTCCAGCTCATGACCACTTTTTTGGAGAAGCAGTATTTCCTAACATCCAACTTCAATTTCTCCTGGCGCAACTTGAGGCCTTTCTCTCTAGTCCTATTGCTACTGCCACCTTGCCACAACCTCCCTTCAGGTAGTTGTAGAGAGAAGGTCTTCCCTGACCCTCCTCTTCTCCAGTCTAAATAATTTCAGTTCCCACAACTGCTTCTCATAAGGCTTATGCTCTGGTCCCCTCACCAGCTTTGCTGCCCTTCTCTGAAAATGGTATAGGGCCTCCATTTCTTTCTTGTATGGAGGGGCCCCAAACTGAACACAGCATTCAAGGTTGTAGGCAGTCTATTTTCTTTGCTCTGTTCTCGGTGCAAGTCAAATCCTGCACAAAGCACAGTTCAGGACCAGGATGTTTCTGAAGCATGTACCGATTCAGCTGTATACTGTCACATTCCTGCACAGTAGATACAATATCATATAAAGACATGATTAGGGGAGGATGTCCGCTGGCACTGTTTCTTCAAGTGATTCTGATGGGTTTTCCTTGCTCTCCTCACCATTTCACTATGTTTCTCCTATTACTTATTGATGATCGCCTGCAACCTTCCCCATTTTGCTTTGGCTTCTAAGGTGCTTTCCTCAGAGAAAATAAAATTACATATTCCCCGTAATTTCATAGTGTCTTGGCACTTAGGCTTACCTGAAGCGTTGCTTAGTTTACTAAGTGAGATTTTCTCACTTGGATTATTCTTGTTTCGGAGAACTTCTACTTTATTCTAAATGGAGAGTTCAGGTAGAAAATTAGGGACATTTCTGTGGTCAAGTTACATCTGGGGGCTAGTCAATACCAGCTATCAAGATATGACTTCTGCACTCTTCTTTCAATATGTAATGAAATGCACAAGACCTGTACTCTGGGAAAGGTGTTTTGGATGGAGAGCTTTCTTCAGCTGCTTAGCATCAGAGCCCCAGCCACATCATCTCAAAGGCTGGAGAGAGTGGTTGATGTGCCCTTAATTACTGATAATAGGAGAAATCTTTTGATATCTCTCTTTGGAGTACTGCCTGATAGATAACAGTATATTATGTTTTAATGGTTAAGATAATTTTTCTGTCAGGTAGAATTTTCATTTTCTGCCTGTTGTTTAATCTTGGCAATAAATTATTCTTTATTTTAAAAAATAAATAGAATATTAGTACCTAATTCCTCCTCTGACTAGAACATTACCATTACCTTTCCACTTGTTTCACTGGTCCTTAAATGACCATTTTAATGTGTTAAAGGGTTGTATAGGAGAGTTTATGTATACACTACTTATATTTTGTTTAATCAGTAAGCATTTTCTACTTTGAAGGCTGGACTTTCTGCACTACTGATGTGATCAAAAAGATGGTTAATGTGCAGTTTCATGAGCAGCTAGAGAAATCTTACTCAGATTTCATTCTTTGGATTTGGTCACCTTGTACGCAAACCACTGAATTGTGAAGGTATTTTTTGATGTGTTTTGAGCATGGACATCTGTCAGTGCAGTCACATCAACTCTTTCCTCTGCTGCTAACACTGCACTGACCCATGCTGATTTTTTTTTTTTATCCCAACTTTGTAGCTTTGAATGGGTTCATCTGGTACTGTTTAAGCTTGTATGTTGTTTGTTGCTGTGTTTCAGGGTGGCTTTGAAGAACTGATGAATGTGTATCAAATAGATAGATGCTTTAATAAATGCTTAGAACAGGCTGTACTTTCATCCTCAGTTAGCAAGCTTCACTGGATGACATCTAATTCACAGTATAAAACACCATTCCATGTGCTGGGGAATCTTGCATAGGTATGGATTTGTCTTTTCTTCCCTCAGAGAATAAATTGTAAGACAGATATTTATCAGAGATATTTTGAGGCTATTTCAATTTGTTTCATTTGACATCTTTTTTTTTTTTTTTTTTTTTTAATCCAACTCTTGGGTATGACTGCAGGTACAAATCAGTTAAATTCCTCCCCTCATGTATACAAAAAATCATCCTATTACCACAGATTTTCAGTCCAGACACAGGCATGAGGTTTGTCTTACCAACATAAATTTAACATTGGGTTTCATTGGATAACTGAACCTCCAAAGTGGTTTCTGACATTTGAGGATATGACTAGGGCTCAGAGAAACAGTATTTAGGTAACGTATGGTGTGTTTTGCCATTTGCAGGTTCCTAGCCTTTCAAGGATTTAAATGATAAATTTAAATAGGCAGCTCGCTAACTTAATTGCATTTTAAAAAATTATATTAGTTTTTACAGGGCATTGATTTTACACACTATCTGAAGCATTGGAGGATTGCAGTTTAAGTGATCATTTGCACAGCCTTCCTAGGCACAAGTCTTTTGAGATAACAAACCTAGAAGCAAGGAGAGCCGTGTTTCAAAACAACATTGGCACAAAGGGGTGAGGGATTTCTGTGAGTGATATTGCCAAGATCATTTCAACAGCATGAAAACAGCTGATAAACACTGTGGAAAAAACTGCGGTCCCCAGTTCACGGCGGCCTGCTTGTCCAGATAGGCTTGAACAGCTGCCAGTTGGTGAATCAGATGTCACTTGGGTTTGCGCATGAGGAGGAGACAATCTGTTCCAGCAGTGCAGGAGCCTGAAAAGAGGGAATGAATCAACAGGAAGAGACTCAACACACAATGTCCTTTTCATGTTACCAGGAAAACCAGTTTTATGCCAAATTACCCTGGGATCAGGATTGTGTCATTTACCTTATTGGAAAGCAATAGCTCCCCTTTATCAGTCTGTACAGTACTCATTTTTATTCTCATCTTTCCTTAAAAGAAAAGGATGTGGTTTCTTTGAGAATAACATTGAATTGGGTTTCATTCTATGAGAGCATGTAACTGTTGACAAATAATTCCATTTGCAGGTACATAAATCACTGTTGTTTTCATGTTTTCATGATAAGGAGAATTTAGATTTTTCTTCTGAGTTATTGGAAATTTTATGGGTTGCAGGCTCTGTTCTGCCCCTGGGGCACTGTCTGCCCCTCTTATAAAATGCCAAATTAAATGAGAGAAAGCATATTAATCTCAATTCTGTGGTCTGAAGCTTTTTTCCTCCACAGAAACATGCACACGAACACGCACAAACAGGCACTGCCACTCTGAAAGTGTGGTTTTGGTCATTTGAAGGGCTACAAATGGCTTGAATTATTCAAAATATCTGCTGAGGGATCCAGTAAGCTTTTGTGTTCAACAGTGGACTTTACTGTGTTCATTCCTTAGCTTTAACACTCCATCTTTTCTGTAAAGGTTTGCTTAAAATGATTTTCAGGTCTCTTGAACATATTCATTAATTTTCTCCAAAAGTGACCTTTAAATAATGGCCAGTTTCTCTTAATCTCTGTAAAATTTGTATGTTGGGTCGAGTTACAAAAGAAGTACTTTGAATAATCTATCCTGCTAGTCAGTGTAAAGCCATCCCTGGGTTTAAGTTTCTGAGGGGAATGATTATTGCTGGGTGAAAACTTTGCACTTGATATTAAGCAAGAGCTTTTTGTAAGAAAGCAGCCAGGATGGAAGATAGTGGTTCCTGAACAGGCAGACATGACACAACAAGAATCTCTTGTCTCACTGCAGTTCTCTCTTATCTATTCCCAACATACATCTTTCTAAACAAATTTGTTGTTCCAGGTAGCCTGTTTGCCACTCAGAAAAACTGCTATCAGGGCAGAATTGAATGTTATGTAAAATAAAGGAAAGCTTATTATTTTATTACACCAAATTAATCCCTTTATGTTGTTTACAAAATACTTTTTTTTTTCCCCACACACACTGAGATGGCTTTCATAGCATCATCTCTTGTCACTCCTAACAATTGCACCTCACCCCATGTGAGCACTTCTCAAATGTGTTGTGTCCCCTGTGCTATCCTTTCTATGCATATTTTGCCTCTGTTAATTTGAGCCATAAATGTTTGAAAACCCATAGTTTAAAAGAAACAATCATAGATGGTGTTTGCTGTCTTCATAATATTTAAAGACACTGGTCTGAAATGGCCATGGGAAAGTTCTAGAGAAGTAATAATCATTATATTTATTACAGAACTATTTCCTTTATAGTTGTTGTTGGTATTGCTCTGACCATTGTATTATTGCACCCTTATTCTTTTAGATGGAAGCCTGTCTTAAACATGCAGGAAATTTTCAATTTTTTTTGCTAGAGTGCCTAAAATACTGAGATGTATTAGGGCTTGGCTGCACAGAGATATTCCTGTGTCTTCCAAATTATTGTTTTGCCCAAAGGTTGTAGCTTCACTTTTGGACAAATGCAACAGAGCTCTTCTGTAGCACTGAGCTGTGGGTGTGTTCTGCCCTGAATGTGGAGAGTGGGACATATACATGAAAACGCTGAGGCAGTGACCACATTGCTCTCGTGACTATAGGCACGAGCGAGTACAGCAATAGCAGTCTTATGCCCCCATGGCCTCCAGCTATGAGTCTCCAAGGCGTGTGGGTGGCACACAAGAGATAGTAAGCAATTGCTATTCTACCTCTTTCTTGATGCTATTTCTGGCTTCAGGCTTTCTGTGTCACACTCTTGACTTCAAACGCTACCATGAAAACCTGAATTTCCTTTAGAGTTGCATCTTCATACTGTTATTCCATTTTAGGAAATGATTATGAATTTGGAACATCTGCATAAAGGGATATTGTTGGCATGTTAAAAATGCACATTCCTTTGTTGTTACAGCTTTTTTAAAATTTTCTTAGAAGTAAGCTCCCAGAGAATACATTGGAGTTCAGAATTTAATACTCATTAATTTTATGCCTCAAAATTAGGTTTACTTGTTCCAATTTTTAGGCTTCACAATACAGATGCTGTGAGACATCAGCTGCCCAGACCTCAAGAGCAATTCTGCCTCAGCTGGCTCAGTGCAGTCTGTGTGGGCTGTCTACTAGCTTGGAGCCAAACGCACTAAGTTATATGTAGCTCTGCTAGCTCTAACTGTTCTTAGCTGGATAACAGCAGTAATAATAATAACAGTAATAATGTGAATTTTATTGCTCTGTGGCAGGGGGACCAGACTGATTATGAATCCTGGAAGGTTTCTCTGGATTTCCCCCAGCATGCTCTTCATTGCCAGCAGTGAAGACTGCAGCTCAGACTGTGCACTGTCCTGTTGGTGGCAGGTTATATCCAGAGAGACTTTTGTGTAAAGCTGTCCCTAGAACTGTGGACCTTAAGGTCAGAGATGGCTTAAGCCTCAGAAGTACCAGGAATGCTTCCAAGCTCAACACTTAAAAAAGTTAGCAATTTATTCAGATTTGCTAGCTAGAGATATTTAAGATCATAATCAGTGAGTTGTTGTAGATATAAAGCCTCACAATTTTCTGTAGGTCTGTTTGGAAGTTTATGTAGAAGGAAGTATCCAAGAAAGGGATTATACATAGTATTCTGACCCACAGAAAGGTCAGTGCTGATTTTTTTGTGACTGTTCTTGCACACCAATGCATTCACCTGTTAGCAGAGCTGACCAAACGTCATTTTCTTTTCATAAAATGATGAGATTGGGTAATCTGTTGTACTTTCTCAATTAGTTGTAATGAGAGACATTTAACTATGTTATTGGGAAGTTAATATAATTATTGGATACTATGTTGGAAAATTCATAATGATTTGAAGCTGATGGCAACATTTAATGAGATTTCCTGTTTTGCTTTCATTCATTCAAGTACGTCCTTTAGCAGTCAGATTTTTGAAGGTTGAAATATATTGGCATGGAACAGTTCCTTTAAAGTAAAATTCATATATAGTGGGATCTGTTTATATCCCAAATCTAATATGAACCTAATTATTATGGAAATCTTCTTTGGCTTCCTTTTGTGTATCTTTTTCCTCCTAATTTTTCTGATAAATGATGACAAAATGGCATTTTTCCTGATATCAGATTGTTGTTTAATTTGCAAATACATTTTTGAAAGAAAAAGCATAATGCTCAACTGGGGGGTTTTCATACTTAAAATCTGTTACTGAATGGGGAAAAAAAAAAAAAGGCATATTTAAACAAAAAAAAAAGATTCCACAATATTTGTTGGATGCACTCTTTGCTTTAGGGTTCAAGTACGGCTAGGAACTGTATAATTCTATAAGGCAAAAATTTCAAAACAACATTTAAACAGAATAGTAACTCAAAACAAAAATATATTTATCCTACTCTGTTAGGAAAATGACTTGTGAAGAATAAAAGCTGTCTGTAGTTTTAAGCTTTGTCTTTTAGTGTAACTCTGAAATAATTATTTTTATGTTGTATAATATGACCCAAATATTGTATTTTTGTCAGCATGTCTAATAGGTTGCTCAATACCCTTGTTCTGTACAGGTCATTGAGCCCATTCATGTTCAATGATATACAGCATGAGTGTTCATGGGCAGTTTGATACATCTTTAATAGTAGGTGAAGGAAATGGCGTAGGTTTATTTTTTGACCTTCTAGAAGTGTTTTCCCAGCTGAGTGAATTGCACTCCTGGTCTGATCTATGGAAAAAGAAATTCTGGAGAAGAAAATGTTTAATTACTGCAGATAAACCTCTAGGAGCTGCCCAGTCTTTTCCTGTGATTATCATTATAAAGCAAATTAAAGGAACATTTGTTTTAGATAAATTATTGTACAATGTGAAAGGTCACTGTGAGCATTTTCCTCTCACTTCTGAGTTCTTGGATTAGTTTATGCTGCTTTAATGATCTCATCTCTGCCCTCAATGCAAAATACTCTGGAAAAGTCATTCTGGTCAGGGCCCTTTTCTTGATCCTAAATGAAAGCACTGTGAATACTAGATCAGAAGTAATATATACTAAAAAATTATTCCACTGGATATTAAGATTTTTAAAATTGACAATTTACTTCTTAGAATGTAGTAATGTAACTTATGAAATTGTGATAAGAATTAATATGAAGATAAATGTCTAGCCAGCAAGGTGCATGTTGAATAGATAAATACAAGAAGAATCCTGAATGTCTAATTGAAGATGATAAAGATTCACTTTGTTAATATAAAATGAATATTATCTGTGGGCATTCTGGCCCATTTTAGAATACCAAGTTGCTCAAAATCAAATTAATGAGTGCCAGGACAGGCAGTCCAGGTATGTTCTCCATCTTTGATAGAGTACCAGCACTAACCAGGGAAAGGCTAATGGTCATTACCCAAAGAATGAAAATACTTGTGCTCTTTGGCTTGTCACCAACTGATGAGAGATGGAATTAATTGGAGCAACCTGGTGATGTTTCAGTCAAACAAACTGGGAGCTCTGTCAATCTCTCGATTGAGGTGCAGAGGTGATGACTCTGACCTCATGCGCAATAACAGGGAAGACAAATAGATGCTTCTTCACAGGAGCTCTTGAACACAAGGAAGCACTTCTGTGGTGTGCAGAAACTGAAGAACTGGCATAGGCTGCTCACAGAATGTGGAGATACCTCTTTAGGAATCTTCAGAAGGTGCCTTAACATGAGCCTAGACACTCTGCTCTGAGTGGCTCTGATGGCCAGATGGGCTCTGAATATTCTGTGGTTCCATGATCTTACCTTTCCTAATTTTGCATTGCTATAGTAGTTAAGGATGTTGGCTGTAGGTACACCAAATGAACAACTTTCTGGACTATATGTTTCACATGTCCACTCTCATCAGATATGTGTGGTGCATGATCCATGGGACTGAAGTTAATTCTTTTGCCTTGCCTTTACCAGCCAAGTTATTGATTTCGTTAGGGGTTTGAACCAAAAGACCGATTTATGGCCCCAGGGAGTTAACATGTATCTAACTTCATGATCATTAAATATGTCACAAATGTTTTCTGTTTCTCATTCTCTAGCTATTTTTTCTTACTTTATTTCATAATGCAGTTTTGTTGGCCACATGCTGAGTTTCTCACTCATTGCAGCATTTAGCAAGAACACTCTGGCAGATAGACTTGGTTTATGAATTCATTTTCATAATGTTCCAACATTCACATCATGGCTTTTTGCTTTGACAAGTGGGAAATTTAAAAAATAATAATGAAATATAAGCACATTATAACACAGCAGGAATTATTTTTGCAAAGTTAATGCAAGAACTGCGTAGTGGGAGAGTTTTTAGGTCAATGTAATTGAGCTCTTGGTTTGGGTTTTTTTTTTTTTTTTTTCTGCTATCATTTGATAAGATATGCCATTTCGTACTGTTTCACAAAGACATCATAAAGAGTTATCAGATGCAGACGATGTACAATGGTGGCTAACAGAACAGTGTGTATGTTTTGTCTGAATGCAATGACTCTCCAGGAAGAGTCAAACATTCAAAGAAATTACTGTGTAAGATCACTTTTCTGTCTGTATTTTAGAAAAGCTTGCTGCTGCTGTGTGAGGGAGTTAATAGAGATCATATTAAACAGAAGGACCTGTGGTGCCCAGGCTGGAGAGATGCTGCAAGTTTATATAATGTACAGGAGAAAACGACGCCATTATCCTCACAGGCAGTCTCCTAATATATGTGGCACTCATTTTTCTTCTAGGGAATGAAGCCACATAGAATGGGGCTAATTAAAGTTTTACAGTGTTTAAGGAGATTTGCAAAGGCTTTCACTGATTTACAGGCTTTTTCTCTTACTCAGCAAATCATCAGAGACTTCCCTTCAAACCTGCAAAGCATGAGAACCTACCAGCACAATCTGTGCTGTTAGCTATCCCTGCCACAGCCTAAGAACTGCTGAATGGCACATTTCTACAAATCGGCAGCTGGATTTCTCCCTTCTCAATAAACTCACTAGAATCTGACTGGTATAATAGACAACCTGTCTCCCTTTCAGTGCCTCTGGCAGGATAAGCTACCCAGAAACATGTTTGCCAGGCGATTATCACACTGTCAGGAGACATTACAAAAGCCTAACCAACTTCAGAGCCCATTATGCAGGGCAGCACATGTGCACAAAGTCAGCAGTTGCGTCTAGATCCACTCAAAATTTGAAAGACACATTTGAGAAGGAGGTGCTTGCAGAATTGTCTTTATTTTAATAATGTCACATTCTCTTTAATTTTATATGTGCAAAATGCACTGTATGGAGTCCATACATGTAGTTTTAAATTATTCAGTGTCCTGTTCAAATAAGTGACTCATAGTATAGTGTCATATTTATTTTGAAGGTATCTATTCTCTGTTATAGAATGACTGTCACAAGTGGTTATAAGTAATGAGTTATGACCTCCACTGGGACAACTTTGATAAAAATTGTAAACAGCGTGTTTCAAGAGACAGATAACTTTGCATTTTTACTAAAATAAGTATGTTCAGATTTGTTTTAATGGCAATTGAGGTTGGCGATACAAGCCATGCTAAAAACTTCATTTGGTTGAAAGGATATTCTTCCAGCCTTTTTATCAAGAAAAAAACTTTGGACTGCGAAGAAAGTATGAAAAAATTCACAGAAATGTTGACAGAGTAAAGCGTAGAATAAGTTTATGAAATATGTTGGAAGTAATAAGGGTTTGTACACTGTCTTCATTACAGATACTGTAATTCTTGAAATATTTAGACATGTTTTCATTTCCTCATCACTAACTCTCTTAATTTTAGAGGTGAAATAAAAAGTAGTCTAAACTGCCTTATAGACAGTACCAGCAAATAGGCCTTTCAAGTCTGAGATCTGAAAGGCTTTCCATTTCTACCCTTTCCAAACCTTGATTGGACTATACAGGAAATAAATATAGGGAATTTGGTGGAATTAAAAGCTCCATAACAGAGGAAACATTTTAAGTACGCATATGCAGCAAAATCATCCCTTATCCTTTGGGTTTCATGTTGGCATACAGTGAAAGAAGCAAGAGAAAAAAGAGAGGATGTTCTTGTTTATTCAAAATTATGTATTTTTCTAACAGAAATGCTTCAGCTAACCTATAATATTGTTTTTCTGCTTTGTGGATTAAAAACAAAAAATACAATTATAGACAATAAGGGAAATTCCAATTTATAAAGTAATAACTGGGAGGAGTGTCACTGCTTTCCATTTTGTAGCAACAAAGATGACGCTCTCAAATGGCATACTCTTAAAACAGAGCTTTTATGCACACAGGGCTTCCTTTATAGCACTCCAGCTCCCACTAAAAATAGAAACTGAGAAATTAGGCATGTAGTCTTCTTTTTGAAACAAACTCCTGTCACATGAATAATTCATGAATCTTTCTACACAGATGGAAGTAGAAAACAAAAACTTTCTTTGGCTCCATAAAATGAGCTTTGGAATGCGAGTTACTGGGCTGTTTTCTAGAAACCTCACAAAGAAAGTCCTGTGCATATTTCTGGAGAACAGAAGACCAAGCATTGAGCATGCACCCCCAGTAGCTAAAAGAAAATTACCATTCCTTAATAATAGGAATAATCATAACAGCTTGAAAATAGGAGTTTCACCTTACATGTGTACTCAGTTGTAATTATTATGTGCTTCATTATTTTATTCTATTCCACAATAATTAAAGCTGCTTGTATTTCAAGTGCTGGTAGAGCAATTTTACCCATAGTTCAGAGATGATAATAACAGAACTAAACTATCTGAATATTCACTGGAGTTGTAAAAGATTGAAATCTCTGCTAATTCAGAAACAAAATATGAGAATTTTAAAGATCCCAAATTTACTTCATCTTTATGTCACCAGAAAATCTGTGTTCACCTGAGCAAATCCCCTATATAGTCTTTGTCAGAATCAGTGTATTTTCTTTTGTCTAATTAACTGACATTTTCAACCTGAGATAAAAACTACCCCCAAAAAATTTCCCAGTTACAAGAAGTATATCTTTAATGTAGGAAAAAAAACCCACATGTAATGACACAAGTCATATCTAAGTAATTCATACTACCTTGATAAGGAATGTATTTTTCTTGTAGCGACAAAAATAAGCAGCTGAGATGCTACTGAAAGTGGAAGAATAGTTATGTAGAAGCGTATATGTATTGTAGAGGAAGCATATGCAAAATAGAGGCTTGATAGCAGAAACTGTAGAAATAATTTAATTGTTAAAATAATTTAAATGTTGAAACAGTTCTCTTAGCATTTTGGAAGATCAAGAAAATTTCTAGTTAAGATTAATTAAACACATAAAATTCTGCTTTGTGCCCAACCCCATCCAACTGGGAAACATCTGGCTTTGAGATATTAGAGACCATAACTGTGCTAATGGAGAGAAGATTCTGAAAGCAGTGAGGATTATTTAACATTTGTCTCTACAAAGAATGTGAATTGTCTTTTCTTAATGATATTTCTGCTTCAACAATTCACAAAAAAAAAGTTTGAATAGATAAGAGACAAGAAAGTCCAGTACATATACAGAACTTCTTTGTAGTTCTTTAGCTACCAAGGACAAATTTTGCCATTAAGCTATGAGCACAAAAAAAAAAAAAAAAAAGAAATTAAACAGCCAATCAAAATATCTTTTGCAGCTAAAGACTAGAAAGCTTCTAAATGTTGCAGTCTGCTGAGGCCATCTCAGGGCAATAATAAAAATTTCATAGCATTTAAGTCCAAAGTAGGACATAGTGAAATTAATCTCAGGAAGTCTTGAGACTCTTGAAGGTTTCAGAAATTGTTGTCTGTTAACGTTTACCTGCAGCCTTTACAGACATTTTTTATCCATGTTTCAGCACAGTCACCCTGTTATGATCTGTCTTAGGACTAATATGAACTTATCTTTTGGTGCAAATGTTCTTTATGTAAATTGTACAATGGAGAACTGAGAAGTTTTATATTCTTTTATTGCTTGATGCTTCATAATATGGAACAAAGGTTTTATACTGCATCTAAGAGACGCTGATACAAAGAAAAGGGTAAGGAAGCAAATGAATACATCTTTAACAGTTACAGTAATTTACAAAAGGACAAAGGATTGATGTTTGTTTCATTGGCTTTTGGTAACTAACAAGGTTTTGTAAAATGATTTTATGTTTCCTGTTAAGAGTCAAGTATACTCTCATACTGTTTTTTGCTGTATTGGTGCTGCAAATTCTTTACAAGAAAAATGTCATTTTTCTTCCACAACTTTTTCAAAATTTAGAATTTAAATAATTTTTAAGGTAAAAATTAATCAGGTTTTCATAGTTTCAAAGTATTCTGTAATATACTATAATTTTCCAAATGCTTCTGCCAGTATCTGCTGAAGCTTAATCCAATCAGTGTTATAGACTAAGACAAAGAATACTTTAGATCTTGGCACCCATCTTGAATGGTTTGAGTAGCACATTCTCAGCTGCTGCCACTATTTAATGCAAGAGTTATGCCATTATTAAGAAGTTGTTGTTATACGTTGTTATAACTTTTTGAGAACTAATACCTGGATAAAGAAAGTATACATTTCCAGATCAGTCTGAAATGGTTTTGTCTGTTTCTATTCTTCTGCTTGATTCTTTTGTTGAATGTATTGTCAAAATTGTTGTATTGAACCTCAGTAGTTCTCAAACTAATGATTAGGTCTGTAATTTTCTGCAACTATTTCATTGTTGTTTTTGTTGTTTTCTAAATAACTGGTGCTTTAGAGTCAATAGCTGATGGGATAATAGTACTGCATACTAGGCTAATATTACAACCTGCTAAAACCATGTTTGCTTTCCATGACGCAATATTTATTGCCAATGGGCATGCATTTCAAGTGCCTTCATTAAGTTAATAAAAGTGGCAGTAAGTTGGTCCCACAGAGCTTGCTACCTAGTGCCCTGATCTCAACATGATAGTGTCTTCTCAGGGTCAACACTTGGATCAAGAATGGAACTGAGAAAAAAACTCTGCAAGATTGTTTGATACAAAGGAGAATAAAGATAAAAAGTTAACTGAAATCCATAATGGATAGGACTGCCATTTTAATAGAAGAATGTTTTCAAAAGCTCCTCTTTGTTACATTGCCACTTCGTATACTGAGAGTAATTAATCTTGATGTAGGCTAATATTTTTGTGCTTAGGAGAGTCTTCAGATGGTAACGGAACATACTGTGTCGATTACAAGGACTGCATGGAGGACTGTATATAAGATGCATAGGAAAAAGTTTAAGAAGAACATTAAAGGATAATAGTGTGGCATGGTTAATCTTTAATATTTCTGACCATATGTGTATCAGTACTGAATTAACATTATTGTAACATTATAATGACAAATACGTTGACGTTATCATGACAAATTTTTGTTGTTAATCCCAAATAGATAATTACAGACTTTTTGTTGTTCATACTCTGTTTTAGATGTATTGTTCACAAGAATGTTGTTCAAACCCCTCACTGTTCTACTGTTCTTCCTTTGAAGTTTATGGAACGAAAAAAAATTATACCTCTAAATCTTTAGATTTATTATACCCATATGAAGCTTGCACCCAGGGGAATTTTCTATCAGACTTCTCAAAGGAGTTCTATTTGTTCTGCCTAGTTTAGCTTTTTTCCTACTTTGTGGATAAAATGAAAGACTTTTCTATTAAAAGCAATTTTCTGAAATCCTCTACAGAAGTCAAAATCAGTGGGTTTAATGATTCCTTTGGCAAATGGCTCCTTAGGCAACAATGTAGCAATTACAAATAATACCAATATGTTCATCTGATGGCTTCTGATAACAAGTCAATTCACCATTCCTTTTTTTCTTTTTATACTATTAGGCACTGGTTGTTCAGAAAGGCAGAAATATTTGTATGAGAATATGTGTGAGAAAGAAGAGTTGATTTGCATACCAAGCTACAATATGTAAAATATTGTACAGTATGAAAAAACAAGATTGGAAATTTGTTTTTAAAAGACTTATAGAGATATTATGCCCATCATCTCCAAAAGCAAGTAACACCAAGGAACTAAATCTAATTAAAATGATTTGGTGTCCTCTAAACAGCTTGTTTGAAAATCTAATTAATTATATAATATAAACTGGGAAAGTGTCATAGCTAAGGTTTTAAGAATTAGAATAGAATTGAATACTTCTATACTTTTTATTTTTTTTTAATCCATCTGGAATTATCTTCAAAAGCCTTGATCATTTGCTAAGGAGGCAGTCATACATTCTTGGCTATTGTTTCCCAAATCTGACTGACATATGAGTAACTGCTAAAAAACTTCATAAAAGAGGGAGAAGAGGAGAAAAACTTGACATCTATGTTCATGAACCTGTGATTGTATCATGTTTACTGCTGGAGAAGTGATATAGATATGCATAGCAGATAACAGCATACAGAATATCGTATGTAGGTTGCTCTGAAAGTAATGCAGCCTTTTTAATTCCTTGGGACCTACAATATATACAAAGAGCAAAATAACGCTATTTATTAAAGCAAATTCTCAGCTACAAAACATTATTTTTTAATGCAGGTGCCACCATTCGCTATGTATTTTTGCCAGTGCAAGAGCCTGCATGCCATGGTCATAAAAATCTGTTCCGGTGGAGGTGACCCACTGTTGTTGTTGCCACTGCTGAAATACATTATCCAGTGCCTCACTTTGCTCGCATCCATTGTTTGGTCTCCATAAATATTCAGCAAGCTGAACATGATGAATGTCAGTAGGTGCAATTTTTTCTGCATGAAAATATGATACACCTTTCCTTAATCCTCGTTTCCATGAAGGATGCCATTTTGTCAGACTGCCACTCTGCTGTCATCTGTCATATGGCAACAAAATCTAATGGAATATTGGTGGGAAGGTTCAGTCTCTACTACCATAAAACCAGTGTACACCTCTGACATCATGGGCCATTAAAATAAAATTGGAGGAAGCCATTACATACAGAGAAGCCCTTCTGCAAAGGCCTGGTATTCTAGAACACCTGTGCATCCAAGAACTCTTATTTGAATTACAACTAACTTACTTGCATTCTTGCAGTATTGTGTAGAAGATTATCCTGAATTGCAGAAGTACATAGAAATCTCGTTTCAAATAGTGCTTCAGTAATTACAACTCTTAGAGTAAATACATCTATGCAGAATGAATATAATTTTTACTTTACAAACAGTACTTCTATTATTAGACTTGAAAGTATATTACGTAACAAAATGCTGATATTAAAATGCTTTCTCATCTTTCTTCTTTAAGCTGTATACAATAATGTCTTTATCAAAATATTGTTGTGTAGACTAGTAGGGAGAATTTTCCTTCACAAAAATTAAGGTGATTTTATTGAATTCAAAGGTTTTATGAAGAATTATGAAGTTTTATCTCTTGCTTAGACCTTTCATGGACTCAAAGAGGTGATTGGCTGAATCTGTAAGTCAGTAATGGCTGTTCATCTAAATGACCTTCACTGTTGTTTCCCAGCCACTCTTTTTTCTCATCTTCAGCCTCAATAAGCAGTGATTTTCAATGTCTTCTAGTTAATTGCCTGTAGTTATTTAGTACTTCCTAGCCAAAAATCAAGCCTTTCAGAATGCAACTAGATAAAGATTTCAAATTAATAGTTAATTTATTATTACAGTAAGAATTAGCTATATTGCTCATTTATTTTCTTTAAGTTTGTTTATCTTGTAATTCACAAGTTACAAAATCGGGAAATATCAAATCAGATACCTGACAGAAGACCAAGAAAACCTAAAACAGAATAAGTTCATTAAGAAACATTGAATGATGCCCCCAAAAATATATAATGCAAGTATTTTTAAAAGACAACCATTTACCTAAGCCTTGCCTGATGCTCTAGATGTAAATCATTTAAGTAGAACACAGATGATCTGTGTACATTTCCAGAGAGAATGCCTTGTAAGAAAAATAGTTAACGTAATTGTAAAGTCTTGTTTCTACATTAGAGTCCATGTATAAAGAGACTAACTGACAAAAATCTATGGCATGTCAGTAAATACCTGAATTAAATTTGACCAGTGCAGTGGTACTAAACCTGCAAAAGTGCTCTCAATAGTAGATGTTGAGCATTCTAAAGCACCTTCACAAATTTCATCATACTGTCAAGCCTAGAAGGCACATCTATTCTGTAGGAAATTTCTACAGGAATAGGCTTTTCAGTTCTTCAAAAAAGTCGTAATACATTGGAACAGGTTGTCCAGGAAAGTGGTGGAGTCATTGTCCTTGAAGTGTTCTAGAAACATGTAGATGTGGGACTGAGGGACATGTTTTAGTGGGCATGGTAGTGATGGATTGACTATTGGATTAGATGATTTTCCGACCTTAGTGATTCTATGACTCGCTAATATAAAGGCTTTCTTTGTTTTTGTTTTTCTTTTTAAAAAATAAAAAGATGATGTTTCACATCATTATTTGAATGCCACTGTTTACTAGATGACTCCTTGATTAAATTGGGGACCATGTTAGCTCTCCCCATGACCCGTCAGAAATAAAGAATTTGTTTACTGTAAATTGCTCACCACTCACTCCTATGCACCATCTGCCGCACTTATTCACAAAGAGCTGCACTTCTAATAATAGCTCTTTTAGAAAAAATAATACAAAATGTCTCATGTACTTGCATGGGATACAACTACGATTTTAATCTTCCTTCCTTTACCCTTCCACATTAAAAATAATGATTTAGTTTCAAGAAATTTCTTTTTATATATGCAAACTTTTGTATATTAGTCAAAGTTTTGTATCATCAAAGCAAGTAAGGAGATGGGTATTAATTTGCCCCCTAAATTTGCCTTAACTGAAATGATGCATGTATTTAGATTTCATTAGCAAAATAATGCTTTTTAGCCAATATTAAGAATTTTTTCACACAATATCTATAAGGTTGTATTTTAGGAATAAGGGGACAGATATGAAGAGATAAGTGCTAGATGTAGTAGTATACCAAATGAATGCCTACAACTTATTTGCATAATGAGTGGATACCTGGTCCTGCAGCAGGATCCAGGCTGATTTAAATGCTGGTTGTGTTTAGAAATAGGAGCTGAGTTGGAATCTCAGAAAAGAATCTTCCAAAATGACAGACAGTTCAAAATCACTTTACTGTAAAGGCCACGGAATAGTTCTGTGCTTGAGTCCTTTTTTCGAAATGTGCTCACTACCTATGAAGTACTTTTGAAGCCAAGAATATACTATTTTTTATGTGTTTGAGAACTTTAAGAAAATAGTTAGTGAACATGAAAGGTAAATCTAGAAGTCCTGCCGTTGCTAGTGTTGATAATTCATGATAGCTGTTTATCAACTAGGCTGGTTTTTTTTTGTTTGTTTGTTTTGTATGAACAAATTCACAAAATAATTTATTTTTAATAATTTGTCATTTTTGAAAATTTCCTGTTGTAGAGAAGACTATTCCCCAAGAAGAATGAGTGTCTGCAATTATTTAAAGCCATTTCTGTTCCAAATGTGGTAGTACTCAGAATAGAGTTTGCATGAGACCTGAGGCCCATCACAGAGGTAAGTTGGCTCAATTAGTTATCCCAGTAGTTGCTTTGCAGTCTGTTCCTCCATTATTCCCAAATTCATGAGTTTTTTCCTTGGAGTTTAACTAGAGAGGTTGCATACATGGTGAAAAAACAAGCATGTAGCTTGTTTTATTTCTTAGAATATTTTTCTAAAATTATGTAGAATTAAATGTATATTTCTTGATGTGCTAGAATTTGTATAAAATATTGTTGAGAGTGGTTGGTTTGCCTCTGTGATTTTTACTTTGTGTGATGGAATGAATTAAAATGATTAAGTGTTTATTCATATAATGAATAAACAAGTTTTCCTTCTGTGTTAAATAATTTCAAAATTATGAATCTTTCAGGTCTGAACTCAAAACATAAAAGGTAAAAGATTTAAGTTACCTTATTATATTCCTAAGCAAGTAAACAAAAATCTACTAGCTGAAGGCTACACCTGTACAGACCAAGAACCAACTCTGTAATTTTCAAATGAACTCAGACAAGTTCCTGTCTTGCTGTGTTGATTGAATTCATTCCTACCACATTATTTTTGAATTCTTACCTTCCTTTATTACCCTTTCTAATTGACTTGGTTGCTATGGATTAGAAAAAGTAGTTCTTAATGAGTTAAAATGTAATTAATCAAGATCTGATAGTAAAAGAGAAAAGCATAAAGAAATAAAATTGTCTATTAAACCTAGCTTATGAAAATAATTCTGAATTTAATAGCAAGTGAAAATGCATGGACTGTGATCTGGTCCAATATGCCTGTGAATTCTCATTTTTAAAGTTAATGCAATTAAAAATCAATATTAAAATATACTTTTATTTCTTTTTTACTACTCTAATACTTAATCTATGTCATTTCTTACTTCTGTTGCAAACCTTGTTTGTAGATGGCATTGGTGATCTGCGAAGTCTTTTTATTTTACTACTGTAGATCTACTGATAAGTAACAGCCTGTGGGATTTATTTTTAAGGCATTTGTCATCCAAGTTTCAGTATACATGTAATACAAAGAACAACCTATTCAATAACAGTTAGTGAAGTTTTACAGGAAACTACTCATTTGTATTTATATTTCTTTGCCTCGGTCTTCATGCCCCATCAGGCATCTTAGGCTGTTCATGTCCCTGAATTTTGAACTGGGGGTTAGGGGAGCAAAATCCCTCCCAGAGTAAGAGTGGAGCAAGTTGAGACCACATCATGAGGCTAAACGTATACAAGTATATGGGGCCAGACAGCATGCATCCCAGTTGACACAATAGGGATGGGAGAGGACACCATCCAGAGAGATCTGGACACACTCAAAAAGTGGACACACAAAAATCTAATGAAGTTTAACAAGACTAAATGCAAGGTGTGTACTGGGGTTGAGGAAATCTCAGTTGTAAGAACAGGATGGGAGAAGAACTTGAGAGCAATCCTGTGAAGAAGGACTTAGGGGTCCTAATGGATAAAAAAGCTGGACGTGAGCCAACAGTGTGAGTTTGCAGCCCAGAAGGCAAACAGTATGCTCGGCTGCATCAAAAAAAAGGGGTGGCCAGCAGGGCGAGTGAGGTCTCTGGGGAGACCTCACCGTGGCCTTCCAGTGCTTGAGGGAAGCTTACAAGCAGGGGGGAGACCTTATTTTTACACAGTGTGATAACAGTAGAAGAAAGGGGAATAGCTCTAAAATAAAAGACTGCAGATTAAGTTTAGATGTTAGGAATAATTTTTTTTACTCAAGAGAGTGGTGTGTTGCTGGAACAAGTTCCTCAGGGGGACTGTGAATGCCCTGATACTGGAGGCATTCAAGGCCAGACATTCAAGGCCAGGTTGGATGGGGCCCTGAGCAGCCTGATCTAGTGGCTGGCAACTTTTCCCATGGCAGGGGAGTTGGAATTAAAGATCTTTAATTAAGACATTCTATGATAATTCTATGGTTCTGTGTGTAGAATGGTATAATTCAATGACAAAAAAATGAAACAAAGCAATTCAAGAACAGAAGGATATATATATGAAATACTAATTATTTTTCTAACTCCCGTGTTGCATCCTCGTGAAGATTTTCAAGGGAACAAATCTTAGGATATGTTCCTTCAGTGGATTGACAATGCATTCTTTCTTTGAATGACAGAAAGTTCTGAAATATGAGGTTTGTGCTATAGCCTGACAGCACAAACTACAGAAAACCTGATAAGTATTTGACAAATCTCTTGGCACAGATTTTTCAGAGGAAAGAGAATGAGGAATAACCTGTCCTCCCTAAAGATGTTATCATAATTTATAGTGGAAAAAGTGGCTAAAACCATGAAACGTGATACTGCATAACTTTTCCAGTTATTTTTTCTTACCATTAAGTTATTTTTATGTCTATATGATCTATCATGATTACTGTATGTTGATCTTTCCCATAGTTAATATCAGCAACCGGTTGACCACAACTAATAGGTCATCTACACACTATGTAGAGAGAAAATAATCTTACTTAGATTTGACTACATTGTTATTTAATTATTTTTTTTAATAGTCTTCCACCACTGCGTTAGTGAGGGTCTGCCATCTTCTCTTCTTGTTGTTGTCTTGTCTGCCCTGATGGCTCAGGACTTTCTGGAAGCTGCTGGATTTCTCAGCTCTCTGGTAGATACTGGAGGATGGGCCAATTTTATGTTTGCAGTGCACTTGTTCTTGATCATCATGCTCAATCTCTAAGTTCTTCGTTTGCAATTAAGAAGGAAAATCTGTAGAGTTCATGTTATTTCACAGGTGGCTTTAGACAACCCAACTGTATGAAACACTGAAACTTTGCAGATGTCAGCCTTAACCTCACTATCATCTCCAACACCAGCTAGACCTAATAATGAAGAAAAAAAAAAGATGTATGTGGCTAAAAGTATAATTATCAGTTATAAGTTTGGAAACAGAAGGCTATCAGAAAGCAAACAGAAAACAATTCCAACCGTCTGGATACTTGGCCTCTTGTAAACCCCTCTAGAGTTTTGCCCCTGCCCACTCTGCCCACTTTCTACCAGCCTGGTTTCTTTCTCAGATGTAGACTATGTTGATGAATTACATCATGTTTACACTGATTTTTCTGCTCTTGGAGACAGATTAATTGGGTATTTATGGGTGACTTCCTAGCTCTGTTACACAGCTAATGAAACAAACAACTTACACTTTCTCACTCATTTTGATTTTTTTTTTCTTTTTCTTGTTGGGCTGCTTGCATCTCTTTATAAATATGGCATGGAACATCAGTTACAAATAAGCTTTTTCACCATTTTGATTTCATTTATCTACTAGGTTCCTATAGAAATCATGCATGATGTTTCACTAATACAGATGTCAACTTTAGCAACAAACTGTTCTTCCATGTCAACGTAATAAAGTTTATGCCTTTTCCTTTCCTATTCCTATTCCAGCATGATAGCGCTCTTTCTTCATTTCTGTTATAAGCAGTCAAGGCTTTCTGTTGCATTTATGTGACATTTTCCATGTTTCTAGTTGTTTTCTTCTATATTCTTTGTACAGTGCTTGAACACCCTTCACACATCGGCATTGGGTAGGACAAATCTTCTAGCATTTGGCTGTTTGGGGCAATAAGATGCAAAGTTTGTTCCAAATTGTGTTCAAATTTCTCTTAGCAATCCTAAGTCAGTATTTTAAAACACAAGACAGCCCCTAGATGCAATCTAGGTGGTGGGGTACTCGAACAGGCTGCCCAGAGAGGTTGTGGATGCCCCATCTCTGGAGAGGATGTTCAAGGGCCAGGCTGGATGGAGCCCTGGGCAGCCTGGTCTGATACTAAATGGGGAGGTTGGTGGCCCTGCCTGTGGCAGGGGGTTTGGAGATTCATGATCCTCGAGGTCCCTTCGAACCCAGGCCATTCTGTGACTCTGTGACTGTAACACCCTCCATACAGCACTCATGAACAGAGCTCCTGTATTTAGAAAAAGAAATCTCATACAGCTTTTCAGTTCTGAATGGTACAGATGTGGGGTAAAACAATCAAACAAAGAAAAACAAAACAAAATAAAATAATAATAATAAAAAAACAACCTGATCCATCAGGTACTAGACTTTTAATTTTGGGTGTAATTCAATCAAGATGTCCAGATGTTGAAGGATGGTTTTTAGTATTCCAGATCTTACTTTAAAAATTTCCAGCTCTAGTATATTTAGCTAATGCATCAATTTTAAATGTTTCTAATGTTTTTAATATGAAATTGATACAATTTTTAAGTATATACGAGAATAATATTACAGCATAAGTATGTATTATATATATAATTTTTAAATCTAAATTTATATGTGTACATATGTATATGTGTATTTATTTTTGTGAAGCCTCTCCTTTTCAATTTTGATTTTAACATCTGGATTACTTTTTTTTTTTTTTTTTTTACCTTTCTTCTACAGTAGGAGAATGCTGTGCTAAAAATATACTTTTGTCCTTTCTCAAGAAAAATATCTAGGAGATCTCTGCTAGTCTTTTAATTATACTTTAACAACAATTTTAAAAAAACAGTTGTGTATAGTTATTGTCTTTGTGATTACGGCAAAATGTTCTTTCTCATTCTGCTGTTTTCTCATTTTGCTGCAGGTTGCTTATCTGCAGACTCGTTCTAAGAAAATAAGCTGCTTTTCATTAAATGATTTCCAGCAATCAAATATGAAAATTAAAACAAGTAGGCTAAAAATATAGGAGATAGGGAGAATTATTAGCTATTTTTCTTTATTTCACCAGGTTCAAAATGGGGAAACTAATTTTTCTTTCAGAGAAAATGCAGTATACACATTCTTCCAAAGGAATTGTAATTTTTGTTATGCTATTCACTTGATTTATTATTCACAAAGAACCTTTGAACAGAAGCTGGCCAATGCATAAGCCAAACTACTAACTTTAAAGAAGTTCTTTGGCTCTAGTTCTTACTGCGTTGTGCAAATCTGTAGGGAATATTGAAAGCATGTTACATTTTGTATCTGAAAGTTAAATCAGATAAGTATAAACCTAACAAAATATATTTTATAAAATGAAATCAAACACTTCGCTGATATTATGTGTTCTTTTTGTCCCAAGTGAAGCATGAAATGTGTACTACTCATTCTCTCCTATATTTTTCATTGTTAATATTTTACTTGCTCTTTTTGTAGCTTGGAAAATAAGTAAGAAAATTGTTCAGTTCAATTTAACTTAATTTTAATATGGCTTCATATAATGATTGCCAAAGGATGTTGATTACACTTACTAAAATAGATGCAATATCAAGAGGGAAAATGACCTGATATAAAAATCTGAGGTAAGTCACTTACTCCTTACTACCTCAGTATTATAACCCTTAAGTAAGAAATGTTTGCTGTGTGTTTTGGAGACTGTGAAATACATGCTTACAAACTCTTGGAGGCCCTTGGATGGAGTATGTTTCAGTTGAACAATGCTCTCTTTTGTCATTGGTTGATGACAATTACATCATCAGAGAGACTAATGGCATATGTGCTAAATTTTCAATGATATAATTTGTAAGGTTTTTTTTTTACAATGTTCTTGTAAAAAGAGAAAGATCTGATATCCAGACTTACTTTCTTCCAAAACCACTCTTATGGTAGCTTTTTTTAAAAAACAATTATTTTTTCTTCTTCCAGAAACTCCCACTAACCTATCAGTGATGAGGAGGTAAAGTGGCTCCTCTGGAGGACACAAATTCTACCAAAGCCAGCAAAATTGCCATCAGGAAGGTGCAGCCTTACAGCTAGTTACTCCGGTCACTAGGGATGTGACTTTCTGTGGTCAGTCTTGCTTCAAGCCAGTCTTTATAAGTACTGAGGAGAGAGTTGTTTTCTTCATTATGCATTTTTTTCTATACCTGCTCCCAACAGTAGGAGGTATTAAATTGCCAGAATTAATAAGGAAGCAGTAATAATTACTTATTACATTTCTGGAAAGTGAAAGTGCACGTGATTAGGCAATTACACTATGATTTTGAAAATAAGAGTTTTTATTGTGTTGTTGTTGTTGTTGCTTGTTTCTGAAAAAAAAGAAATTATACTTGCATTTAGCTGAAATGAGTCTGTGTGACTGGTTAGGTATTTGATTATTTCAACATCTGTCTTTAACAGCTGAGAGTGCTGTTGCCTTGAGCAGAAGTCAGTGAGGTGAGAACAGATAGTGGAAAATAGACAAAAATTGCTCTCAGGCTACTTGTCACACTAACAAGAAGTCTAGTTGGAAAGGACAGAAGGTGTTGGACTCAAATGGTGGATGTAATGGTAAAATCAGAGAGATCCACTGCAAAAACTACTTTTGCAAGTAGAAATAATTCCAACTATTAGCCATTTGGGGTGAATTTTTCCCTCCATAAGAATCATGAAGGTAAAGAAAAACACTGATAAAGAATAGTTGAGACTTCATCAAGCATCTTATGTTTTTCCTCCTTGCAATAGTCTCCCATGTATGTTAATGTATATTTTCTTTAAGCAGAGCCCTTTAAGTACAATTTATTCGATCTAATTTCCCTTAACATTTTCAGGACACAAGACCCCTGACACCAGTATCCTAAGAGATAGGTAAGATAACAAACTTCAACACTCAGAGGAGAAAAATGATTTACTGTTGCATTAAAATGTTTTTAAAAGTCTGTGTTTTAACAATACTTTTCAGGATTATTTTTTAGGGAACACCATGATTTTTCTATTCACAGAGCAAATGATGATTCTGCCTGTAACATCCCCTCCTTCCTTCCAGAATTGATCACTCATCAATTAAGCATTTGTCTTTTTTTTTTTTTTTTTTTTTTTTTTCCTCATGTCCCACTCCTGCAAAACTAAATAGGGCAAGGAAACTGAGAAGTGTGCTCAGGCAGCCTCTCATAATAACTTGAGCCCAGAGCTCTACTGTTAATCCAGTCTCTCACAGATATACCCTTATTTGCCCCCAGCTAGGATTAGGCTGGATACATAGATCACAAATGTGGCATGGGAGGTAAGGACACAGGTAAATTAGTGGTGTGTTAAATCAGATGGCGGAATGCTTTGATATCTTAGAAAAATGAAGTAAAGAACATAGAACATTGCTGTTGCTATTTCTCATACAGAACAAAAACAAAACTATAGTAGATGATTGGCATATGATCCCAAACCTCCTCAGTGTGGTAAGAAGTGAAAAAAAGACAAGGTAAAACTTTGTTGCACTTTGTTATTCAAAAGATTTTCTTTCCAGAAGTAGTGAAGGACAACACCTCCATGACTGAAAGTATATGCCGTCTGCCAGCCCAGCACCTGCCTTCTGGCAGAATCCCCAGGACCTTAACCTTCAGAAGCCAAAATATCTGACAGAGAGAACATTCTCCTCTTAGTAAGACAGCAAGCGTATTTGAATGATAACTACAGTTTCCTTTTACACTTCATATAACATAGATATCCTGCATCAAGAGAAAGGACAGACTTTCTCACAATAAAGCAAATGATGCATGAACAGCAAGTAAAATATGCCATGTCATTTCTCTGCAAACCTAAAAGTGCACCATGCTTTGTTACACAGCGTGGTCCATTTCTTTCATCTCCTCTTCAAGAATGGTTAAAATACATAAAATACAAAAGAAGCAAAATTAGTGTCCCCAAATCCTCATCTTTCAAAAGTGCCACAAAAAATAAATGGCTCAAATGAGACCCATTTGGAAAAAGTTTGAAGAAGTATCTCTCTGTTATACGAAGAAATAGTATTTCTATTATTTGAAAAGCTATTATTTCAATGTCATTGTAAGTTAGAACTAATAGAATCTAATATGCAGCCAGTGGTCAATGACTAGAGCTGTCCAGATGGCTTCTTCTTCACTGATGAAACCCTTCTGTACCACAGTTCCTCTACTGGTTTAGAAAAAAAGGTCAGAAATGCCTGTTTTATTTCCTCTGTGGTTCTACCTTAACTGTTCATTGGATTGTTCTGGAAGTTAATATCGAAGAGAGAATCTGAAAGACATATAACAGAAGGTTTATCTCTGCAGGTATAGAGGCCAGGGGGGATGCCTGTGCAAGTGTTATGCCCAAGTAGTGATAAATACCATGATTTCTAAAAGCATTGAAGGGAATGGAGAGCCCATGTGTCATCTGCAGATGTTTTACAGCTGGTCTGATGTTAATTGACATCCTTGATAGCTAACTTTAAATCACTTTCAAAATCTCCTCATTCACCAGGCACTCTAAGTATTTAAATATTTACTTGAGGGATTTTTTTTTCTTGCTGCCTCCGAGCATATTTCTAAATCTCTGTTGAACTGGGCCTGTCTTATCGCAGAACACGGTAGTAGTGAAAAACAATGTTCAGCAAGCAGTTCATTAGCAATAAAATGCTAACAGTCAGACACATCATCTGCTTCAGTGTATATCAAAAGAATATCAGCCATGCTTGACGTGGCCCCTTACACAGGCTCAGCCAAATCAAAGCATCAGTGTTAGACATGGACTGTTCTTCTACGTGCCAGGGATTTACTTAATGTTTAATCTGACTTCTTACCCTAAAGATAGAGCAAACCCCCAAACACCTGAGTTTTTCTTGTTGTTGCAACCACTAATGTGTGGGTATGTTGTTTTTTCAGGTGTGTAAGGAAGATTCTCTTCTCCGTTGTTGCAGGATGACACAGCAGAACTTCTCAGGTAATTCTGCTTTGCTTGAGTACTGGTGATGTCATGGTGCAGACCTGTGAAGTTCTCACATGAAATACAGGCTTTATAGAAGCGCAGAATGCAGGCAGCTAAGGGCATTTGTAAAACTCTGTACAAGCCTATGGATATACCCATCTTTTTGGGATAGTTAATGTAAAACTTGTCATACAGTAAAACTGTAAAACCGATTTTATGCATGAACTGATAATGCCTTTTAAAAAAATTCTTTCCCCACAAGTGCTTAATTTTTTACAGTGCTCTTGAAATAATTACTGAACTATTCTACCTAAAAGTATGTTCTCATATTCATTGCCTAAGTATGCATTTAAGTGTTCCTCAGAATATCTGTGATACCAGTAATAAAAAAGCCACTCCTTTCCTACGAGTGAATACATCTCTAAGTAGCTGCATGGTGAACCATATTTCACAATTTTTTATATAGCCTTCCCTAGTAGTTACCCTGTGCTTCATGTAGCTGCTTTCTACATTGTTAGCTTGGAGCAGCATAGCAGCCCGGGCTTCCTGGAGCTGCTCTTTTACCCACTGCCTGGGCTTGTTTGCATTCATTACCTTTCTGGAGCGAAATAATAAGAAAAGAAGAGGGAAAAGGATGGCACATGTGCAGGTCCCTGTCATTTCTTTCCCAAAGCCAGGTGCATACTGCCCTCTTGTGGAACGTTTTGGGTAGTTACCAGCACTTGATAAAGGCTTTCTGACTGTTTCATTTTGCTCCACTGAATAAGGGGTATATAGTTCAAATGACATAGCATTTCCAACTCCCTGATATTAATGCCAATCTTTCCTATTAACATAATGTGTGTATATATATATATAATTTATTATTATTTTTATTTTTATTTTTATTTGCCAGTCAGCACCTATTGTTGGCATAGCTCCATGAGATGCTTTTGGAATTAGGACAGGTTAATGCTGCTTTGCAAAACCAAACACCAACAAAAACCCCACAGGTATTAGTATTAGAAAATTTCCTTGTCTATTGGTGACATTAAAATACATCTCTAGTTATTTCTTTTTCAGTCTTTTAACTCAGCAAGAAAACAAGTGATTTAAAAAGGAATGAAAACATAGGTGTTTGTCTTTATGATATTAGTACATAGGTATGTTGTCCTCATTTTGGACTCTGAAATATGTTAGGAAACCAATCAAAGAATGCTATTTATAGAAGAACACTGCAAAATGCATTGACATCCATTCAATGAACAGAAGAACTCTGGTCACAGAGCTGTACCACCGACCCCTCTGGACTGCAAGGAGCTCCACAGGCAGAGAAACTGATGCCTGCTTACCTGAAATCTTCTCCATGAGGAGAGCCTCCTCATACTTTGCCATTCATTTCAGACATGTAGTTGAGGTCACCCTTCAGTTAAGTGTGGTCAAAAATGTTATTTGTGATTGAGGAATGAGGTGGCAAAGCAGTTTTATTACCTTGTTTACAGACAAAATTTGAGATGGATGTACTTGGGCATGAACATCCTCTACATCTTATATATCGTACAACACGTTTTATCCTAGAGGAGTATACTGGCTAAGGACTAAACATCCTTCTGGCTCCTCCTGAGAATCTCTATTGCAAACTTTATCCCCGATCTGTTTCTGGAAAGGCTGCTTAAATTCACCAGTATAACACACTCATCCCCCTCTGCTGAGAAAATAATTCAGCTTAGCCAGAACACTTATCCCTGTGAGCACCAATGATTTTGGGGGTGAGTTATGTAAGAGCATCACAGTCCTTAAAAACAGTTTTAAGCAGACTGAGTTTCCTCTTGCAAATTAAGTCCTGCTTAAAAAATTGGATAGGAACTGGGCATTTTCTCCACTCCTACCCATATCAAGAGCAAAGTATATAAGGCCTTAGAGGTATCTTCAGTGCGAACTCTGCTCCCAGGAACCACTGCATAGCAAACAAACTGCACAAACAGAAATGCAGGCCCCAGCCCCTGCACACCAGCCTCTCTGTGTAGACAAGCCTTGTGCTCTCTTGCTTGTTGACAGGGTATTCTCGGGTGAAAAGAGGGGATCTGAAGAATCAAGTCATAATCAGCACGCTTTTGTGAGCCCCATGAAATAGAGTGAGGGTTACAAAGGAAAAGCAAGTGGATTTTGAGTGTACAATATTTCAAGAGAGATTGGAAGAGGGCGTTTTTACGATATTCTATTATGTCTCCTCTTTAGAGAGAGGCAAAGTCAGTGCCAAAGGAATAGTTTCCCGAGGAGCTATTTGTTCACAGGATGGATAGGAGCTGACAAGCCGACTGTCAGAACGGCTTCTTTGTCCTTGGAGCACCAGGTGGTTTAACAGTGTAGAGAAGTTACGTGTTTTTACCAAAATGACTGCTCATTCCTTTTTAGATGGCTTTTCAGCACATTTCAGTGTATTTTCAAGGGCTTTTAAAGGAAAAAAAAACAAAGTAGTGAGGGGAGGGTGAAGAAAAGAAAGGCAAGGTAAGATTGGGTATGTGTGGTACAGGGAGGATGGCTTTTGCCATGTCCAGAAGAATGCTCAGAGGAAGAACTAGTATAAATATTCAGAATACTGATAAGAATTGTGGTAGAATCATGGTTATAAACAGCTTTCCTAGCAGCAGTATTAACAAAGCTGTGCACTTTCTGAAAGCATATTTAAGGATGTAAATAGCAATATTATGTTCCAGAGATTTACAGGATATTTTAATATAAATATAATATTATATTGTTTATTTGTTTAATAAAATGTTTGAAATCTCAGCCCTTCATAGCAGGTAAAGCTATCAGGCTGGAACTTTTCTGAACTTTTGTCCTTCACACATCCAGAAAATTTTGGCTGTATCTTCTTTAGAACCCTTTTTTTTTGCGTAGAAGAGTACTGCAATTAGATTCCTTGTCAGTCTTCTTCTCCCCAGGCTCAATAATCCATCTCCTCAAACCCTCCTTGAAGCCTTGTCGTTTTGCTTTGTCTTGTTTTTCATTGAATTCCTCTGAATTCAATATGAGAAAGTAAATTACTGACTGCATTTATTCTGGGGACAGAAAAATACATTTCTTCAACCTGAGAAGGTTATGGCAAGTGGGGGAGTACTTTCTTCTTATGGGATGGATGGATAGATGAAAGGGTGGGTGGGTGGATGAACAGCTAACTAATTTGGGTTTATAAGCAAATAAATAAGATCTATTTAAGGCCACGTAAACTTGAATCTGCTGGGGAAAGAGATGTTCGCTAATTCTTTTTTTCTTTTTTCTTTTTTTCTTTTTTTTTTTTTTCTCCTTAATTTGAGGGCATATAACTAGAAAATGAGCTGGAGAACAAATGGTGACGTTGAAATATAAGATGTGCAGCTGGAAATGCTGAAGTGTAGCAATAAAGATGGACAACAACAAAAAACAAAGGAGGTGTGCTTAACTCTGATGCTTCTTGTGCCAGGAAAGAGCAGTGCACTGATGTGGAGTGAGGTTTCAGCAGGATGACATGGTGAGCATGCTTGTGGTCCTTTCTCCCTTCTTCCATTTATTTATGGAAAATAGTAATTCATACGATTATTCCTGCTTTTAAGTGGTGTGAGCTCTGCTGTGCTGTGCTTTGTACTATTCCGTCAGAAAATTCCATTCTGTTTCCTTCCATCTTAAGACTTCCAGTTTTTTGAAGTATATTACTGCAGCCTTTCCTTGAAATTGCTGTGTGCTAAGTAGGCTTTCACCACGTGTGCTGATCTGATTTCAGAAAGGAGATGACTGCACACTGGTGAGTTACAAGCAACGTCTCTAGGCGTTGCTGAATCGGCAACAGAGGAGCAGAAGGGCTGGGGTGGTGTCAGTGGCGATAGCTACAGCCACAACAGCGACAGAAGCACTGAGGCGGAGTGACAGTGACGGGGCTGCACTGAGGTAGCGGCGGGGTAGCAGCGCCACCTCGCGGCATAACGCCGCTACTGCCGCCCGCCCGCTGTTGGCTGTGCTGGCAGCAGCTTAGGGATGTTTGCAGGCGCTTTTCCTTCAGGCATTGAGACGGTGGGTGGGATGAAGCTTGACAACATTCAAACATGCAAACAACGTGTAGTATTTTTATTGTGTGTTTATTTAAGTTCTCGGTTTTTTAATGTTTGTTCCTTCTCTAAGCACTATAGCCTACACTTCCCGGAGTCTGAGCTCCATCTCTTTATTACTTTGTTACTGCCCAGTACTCTTCTTCCTAGCTAAGTCCAACATATAGTTCAGTGTCAGTGCTGCAATAGCCTGACTAGCTTGGCAAAATTCATTTTAGCAGATCCTTACTGTAATTTGTTGGGGAGATTGGAAAGTATTCTGTTGTTCAAAAATGGCTTTGCAATCTAGCAAAAGCGGAGACATAATTTAATTCCTGTGCCCTCTCTAGAGAAATATAAAGCAGGAATAACATGGGCAACAGGATGAAGGATGAAGGGGAGGGCAGGACAGCCTCGTCAGCTCTATTGTTTCCATCCGAATGTGTGTCTCATTCATTATTCACACAGCCACTGTGGGAGGGCTCAGACCTGTTACTGAGAAAACTGGAAATAGCTTTATTCTTTGCAGTAATGCTGGCATAAAGAAAGGGTTAAAACTCTGGAAATAAAGTTAGTATCTGTAGAGTTCATATACCGTAGGAACATATGTTTTTAAAGAGGGTGTCAAAGTTATTGTCTCATATGTTTCTCTTTTGTGGACCACTGTGAACCTTCCTAGGTCTAACCTCCAGCAAAAGGCAGCTGTATCCTGTCTGGGCACAACAGTGACTGTCCCACCTCACCTTGCTCCAAGGGAGGTCATTTCTTGGTCTTAACTTTAATCCTGTACATGTCAGACTTCTGAATAATCCCAGTTTAATCACTGTGGCTTTTCACTCTGAATTGTACAGCCTTAATACTGGCAGTAAAAAGAGATGTTATTTTGCTTGCTAGTGATTGTGGTTTTATTTCTGAGGGATTATTTGATTTGTGAGATAAGAGAAAGGTGCCTGTAAATGCAGGCAGAGCTCCTCACTGGTAATGTGAAGCTTAAAAATGAAAAATAATCTTCCTGCCGCTTCAGCAAATGACCAGAAGCTTGTCCTGTGGACATGACTATTTTTCAGGCCCATAAAAAAGCTAGTCAGAGTCAAGACTGCCACTGGATGCTATGCCTAGACACTGGCTGCTTTCTTTTACTGTAAGTATGAAAATGTGGCTATTGTTACTATTCAGCATTCAAAGAAAAAGCAAGCATCTTTGAAAATGTGTTATTATTAAGGAGGTTGTGAATGCCCCATCCCTGCAGGCATTCAAGGCCAGGCTGGATATGGCTCTGGGCAGCCTGGTCTAGTTACTGACAACCCTGCACATAGCAGGGCGGTTGAAACTATGTGATCATTATTGTTATTTTCAACCCAGGCCATTCTATGATTCTGTGATTCTATATTTCAACACCTTCCCGATGTTTTGTGCTTGGAATTGTGCCTTGGGTCTCTGAGACCAACTCACTAGCTCTGATACCTGGTGGTACTGTTTGCATTTGCTCATATAGCTATTTATTAATTGTATTATTAGTATAGTTTCCAAAGCTAGTCCCCTAGAAAAAGATGTTGGACATGCACAGACTAAAACCAATTTACATATGTAGAAATATTTCTGATAAAACACTTTCTTCTTCCTCCATGGCCTTGTACCAAGACATTATAACACAGTGATAGTTCCAGTAGCCTAAAACATAGATCAGATCAGTTCTAAATTTTCAGCAACAAAATAATTGCTATAATTAACACTTGGAAAATTCTGCAAAGTTATCTACAATTCATGTTTTGCTGCATAAAGCCTGATGTTTATACTAAAAACTCTGCTAGAGTCGCACTGCTTTCCTTTGCACCTCTGCTTGATTGATCAGTTTTCTTGGACCATTACTTTATTAATTACGGTCCTTTGCTCTTAATTTAATGTCTTTGATGTCCCACTTTGATTCAAATAAATGAAAGTTGGATGGTAATTTTTGAGAAGATGCTGTTCCTGTTAAATTATGAAGTCATTCTGGTTCAGTTTGTTCAGTGATATTTCCCCTTTTGGATAATTGGCCTGATGAAACGTAAAAATGGCTAATATACATCAGAAAAGTGACAGATAAAATGTACCCTTAATTCGTTCTAGTGTTCTGGTAAACTTTTCTGAAGTTTCTCCTTTCTTCTTCTTCTTCTTTTTTTTTTTTTTTTTTTTTTTTTTTTTTTTTTTTTTTTTTATTGAGCTGAAAACATCAGAAGGAAGCTTTATTAAATTGCTTCTACCTCAAACTACAGGGGGCTTTAATGGAAAAAGGAAAAATGTTTGAAACTGTTGAGTCTTTGTTCTTTTTATAGGGCGAGAACATAGATAGTCCACACAACAGGATTTTAATAACTGGGCTTATTGCCTTCACAGCAGTAAAAAAGGCCTGGGTAGTGGGGTTTACTGAACTGCATAAAAGGATATTGAGCAATTCCATACATTATATGTTTGAAAAAACACAATGAAGTCTAAATATGTTATTGTCAAAAGGTTAATCAGTACTATAGAATGTACATATGAAGTCTGAGAGAACATTCACGGATTTTCTCTATGGAATATTTTGCAGACTTGTCAGTACTACAGTGACATCTGGAAAAGCACCTGCATTTCTGAGAGTGCCTGAGTCACTAATGCACTCTCTAGGGACTTGTGGGTCCTTCTGAGCTGCTGACAAACCATGACTAGAGTATCTTCTCTAGGATTGAGAATATGGCACATTTTGTATTCAGAATGCTGCTTTTTCTCCATTGTCTCTGTTAATCACCACCAAAAATGCCCTCAGGGCTCAGACAGGCTTTGTACTTACTGCCCTGTAAAGGCTGTGCTGTGCCTCCCTGCATGCCTAGGTGTGGCACAGGGAAATCCAGGCTGCCTCAAGGTCCTTGACAGTCAGTGCATGACCTCTGCCTGCAGTTACAAGGTGGAGTGTGAATCCCTTTTGTACGCAGCCAGAGTACCTTGTTCGCAAGAATGAACAAGAGAGCAAGGATATTTACATTATATAATTTCTATAGTCAAGAGTGGTACATTCTTTAGAAAAATTCTTTTTAAAATTACAATTAGTTCTCTTATAAAATCAGGCAAAGAAGATTCTCTATGGCCTTGATTTTTTTCCCTTGTAATTGGAGTAAATGCTTCATTTATTCCTGTCTAAATTAAGCAGTTGTCAAGATTCCACAGTACTCTCTGCAGATTCTGTGTTGCAATCACAGATAATGAATCTGAAATTCTCTGACATTGCCTCTAGGGGGAGATAGCTGTAGATTTTGCACCAGTCTGTTCTTGTTCTTACTACTTCTCACTGTTTCTTTTCTAGCAATCATTAGTGTTGGACAAGACAAACATGCAGTCATAAGAGTTTTTTTCTGTTACATTTTCTGCCCAATTGGCTTTTCCCACTGGTGCTTCAGGATCTCATAATGCTGTTGTATCTTCAGAGCACAATGCTCATTGGAACTGCTATTTCTAGTGCCTGCTGTAAGATAAAAAGAAGAGATTGTAAAAAATTTGATTGTCAGTTGTTTCTTTTCTCATGTCACCCGTCATCTTGTTTCCTGAGTCACTTAATGTCTTCCCAGCCTTGTACTGCTTTAGCAAATTCTGATGTTTTGCCATGTAACCAGGCATTCTCATTCATTACTCTTTTTTTTTTTTTAATGAACAAGAAGCAATCTGCAACAGTTACTGAGTTTTATGCTAGAAGGGTTTGTAAAGTTTCTGTGGTTACCTAAGTGTTTTATTCTTTAGCTTAGTAGGAGTCAGGGTAAACCGTGAGTTTTGTTCCTCCTGAACATCTGCTGACATCTCTTTCATCCTTTGAGATTTCAGCTATTATATGCTTTTCCAGATTGTTTTTACTTTTTTCCTGACTATATGATAACTTATAAATTGTTCCAGCATTTTGGCTGTAGCTTTACCCTCTGTAGGCTTGCACTGATGTACTTTTTTACACTGTACACCTGGACATGTTTTTGGTGCCCAACCACTTTGTCATTGCCCTATGCTCACCAGACCATAGGGAAGTTGGTCTGAGAAACCAAGTTGTGTGGATCTATTCTGCAACTTTATTTTGCCTCAATTTACTGAGAGAAAAACACATGAGAATCTGGAGTGTTAAAGAGGACTTTATTACAGGTGGTCTGAGGGTGAAACCAAGCTAGAAATTTAACATCTGACCTTGCAGCATTAAAGTGAATAACTGAAAAAACAGAAATGGGCTTCTGAGTAGTTGCTATTGAAAGATCTTGACATAGGATTGTTTTTTTGTCTGTAGCAGAAGTGCTAAGTCATGGCTTGAACCAATGATTGGGCATCTGGTGGGAAGGGTCACCCCAGGGGAGCACAGATGCATTGTATGCACCTGAGTGACCAGAATGGATGGAGCCAGGACCCACCCCTTCCCAGACCTCATTTCATAGAATCATAGAATCACAAGGTTGGAAAGACCTACAAGGTCATCTAGTCCAACTATCCTGCTATCACCATTACTACCACTAAGATACCAAACCAGATCTTGTAGCACTTCATCCAAACACTTCTTGAACACCACCAGGGACAGTGACTCCACCACCTGCCTGAACACTCAGAGAGAAAATTTTTCCTTATGTCTAATCTAAATCTTCCCTGGTGCAACTTGTGGCCATTTGCTTGGGTCCTGTTTGTTGCCTAGGAGAAGAGGCCAAACTCCTCCTCATCACAACCTCCCTTCAGGAAGTTGTAGAGTGCAAAGAGGTCTCCCCTGAGCCTCCTCTTCTCCAGACTGAACAATCCCAGCTCTCTCAGCTGCTCCTCATAAGACTTGTGCTCCAGACCCCTCACCAGCTTTGTTGCCCTTCTCTGCACATGTCCCAGAGCCTCAACATCTTTCTTGTAGTGATGGACCCAAAACTGAACACAATACTTGAGTTGTGGCCTCACCAGAGCTATGTACAGGAGGATGATTATCTCCCTGCTAATGCTGGCCCCACTTTTTCTAATGCAGACCAGGATGGCATTGGCTCTCTTGGCTACCTTGGCATACTGTCAGCTTACGTTCAGCTGAGCATCAACCAAATTTAAGAGTTGGCAGTGTAGGCAATGGTATCTTACTGGAGATCCCTATCTACCTGAGGCCTTCTAAGAGTAAGCAGATTTTTTCCTTTGTTTTTGCATCTATAGCTGCTGCATTTGGGCTTATCCTCACTTGCTGCAGCCCAAGACATTGCTACTCTGATAGCGTTGCTGGACTTTCCATCACATTATAGCATGTCATTCAGATATAGATTCTTCTACTGAAGTCTCCAGGAAAATTTATGTTGTCCTCTTAGATAAAGGCCAAGACTGGAAAACTAACAACACATTGGCTGAATTTGTTACTTATTTACTAATGCATCAGATTTCCCATCCCAGAAGTCTCACATATGTTTGTTATAAAACCAGTGTACAATGCGTGAAATAGCCTGCTCTAATTATAGTCTAAACAATGCCAGGAAAATTAAGCTAATTCAGACAAGCTACTATTAAGTCATTGTAACATGGCAGTATATGCCATGAGGTAAAATTGCTTGGATGTAGACTGGCAACAAGGGAAATATTATGTGGCAGATCATGCCATTTTCTTTTCTTCTTTCAGCCAACAAATTAGAAGCTCATTTAGAAAGTCAGTTTAATTTGATATACTGATGTGACAATGCCAACTTGGATAGCATTTATCTTGCAGGAAGCAAATCTTGTACAAAGGAATCTCAGTGGTGGAATGTAGTTATTTTTCAATCTTATTTCATTTCAACACCTAAAAATCTACAGCCGATGTAATAACATCATCAGCTTGTACTTTCACTATGTTTTAGGTCTGTCTTACATACTGAAGAATGATGCTTTCATTAGAAGAATAGCATATGATAGAAATTGATCTCTTTAGTCATTTGAGAATCTGGCAATTGCTTAGATATAAAACTGTCTAGAATTATGCACTAAATGATATCAATAATTGATTATTACAACTCTCTTCTACAGGCATTTTGTTGTGGATGATTCACCGGATGAGACTTGCACTACTTTCCTGGGAAGAGCCTGCTTTAGTCTTAGAAATCAAAGATATTTATACAGAACCTTTCTTGTCCTGGTGTTTTTTTAAAGGCTGTATGTCTCACCCATATATCAAAGTCTTTTTTTGTTTTCATGCACTTCTGTTGCATGTTTTTGCTTGCCTTGTTCTCAATATAGACCGAATATTTGAATGTGCTGGAATTTACTTCTGTTCTTATTTCTCATTCCTTCAGATCCTTCTTTCAAAAGACTGCTGTTCAGCTGTCTTCAGTGCAGAAGATTCTTTCCACCATGCTGCTGGTGGGCAGGCACATTTCATCTGCATGCTAAGCTACCCTTGATGCCCAAAGAAAAGCCACACTATGAGGAAGGCAAAGGCAGGAGCTGCTGCTTCTCATCTTTTATAAACATACAGCAAACATGTCCTCTGTAGACATATCTTGGTTCATACTCACACACGCTGGAACCATTAGAAAGCAATGGATGCTAGGAGATGACAATTTCAAAAGCAAGTTGATCTACATGCAAGAAAAAAAAGTCACCTATATCTGCTAGATACAGAGGCTGACATACAGCTGCTTGCTGAGGAAGTCCTGCATAGAATACTTGGCTTGACTGAATGCATGAGCAATCCTTCTGGATGTTATAAAAACTAGCATTTTTAGTTGTTCTTCAAACAGCTGTTTCAAGTTTCTTACTTTTTAGCTATTCAGTAAGAGGTTCTATATCACTACTAAGTCATTCCTTGCTTATGATGTTCTTATCTTCACCAGTTCTTTAGCTCTGTTTAACTATTTACCATTGCAGTTGTAAGTTATCTTGAAATAATCCTGCTTTGCTCTTAGGAGAGGGAAGTTTCACAGCAATTGCTTTATGTCTTTTATCATATCAGATCTTGCTATGGCTCACTGCTTTATGACATTTTTTCTTACTCTTATTTGTCCCCCACTGCTATCTTGCAGTATTACAGTGACTCTTTAGTTTACTCCAGGCACTTTTTGTTCCAGCTGTTCATAACTAGCTCATAGCTTTCTTTTCCACATCTGCTTAGGTGTTTCTTTTTGTTTCTTTTGTGTTTTTTTTTGTTTTTTTTTAAATAGCATTAGCAAATTCTTCATCCTTAGTGATTATTTTTCTGGATTATTAGTGTATTAGTTGTGATACACTGCAAGAACTGTTCTTTGTTTTCTGTCTCCAAGCTTGCTTCCTGAGGCATTTCTTGTGATAAGACTCACTTATCTAGGAGATGGAAGGTGGGTGTTGCCATGTGGCAATCAGCTTCACTGTCTGAACAATTTTACATTTGAAAGCATTTCTTTGGAGCTGTTTGCCTTTGGAAGGGAGTGCTCAGGACTGTTTACTGGTGGAAGATCTATCCTGTGACCAAATTCCTGTTTGCCATGGGAGATTAGAGGATGATATCATTGTATCCCGTGAAGGCAATATACAAGTTGACGCTTCCATACTCCCTCTTATGTACTGGCAAGGCCAGGGAGATGGGAACAAAAGGAGTTCCTGATGAGATCCAAAAGCTAGAAGCTGTCACTCCAAGAAGAGTTGACTTAACCACTTTGGACTTGTTTATAAGTTTGTACTGCCATTGAAAATCATCACCATTGTCACCATGATCACTGTTGTCATCAACAGAACACCACCACCCGATGACCCACCACTACTGAAGATCAATGACTGAACTAGGAACCACGCTGGATCCACAGTGGCGACTATCTCGCTCTTGCTTCCTATAAAGTCTCCTTGCTTCATTCCTATCTTTTCTATCATCCTTCTTCCCTTCCCCATCACCCTAATTCATAACAGTGTCTGTCCTCCCTTTCCCCATCTCCCTGATCAAGATTTGTAATAAACTGGTCGGACCAAGAACTGTTGCTTCTTAACCTCACGCTGGGTATACATATATCAAAGAACTTCCTTTCCCTCCAATAAATTGGAGCGAGACACACATCATCTGCTATCTCAAAACAGATAAAAGCTTTGCTTATGACAGTGCACATTCCAAGTATTTCCAACATCACATTTCAGCCTTATCAACTTTTTATTCTATTTTTCTTACACATTTGGTAATTTCTAAATTTTTTTGCTTCTATTCCAAATTAAACTATCTTGAATTTTTCCATTAAAAATAGCAAGATGTGTCCCTCAGGTAATCTTCCTTTCCTTTTACATTTTTCCTCTAATGACTTGAAGCCAGAACATTTCTGTTTCTCATTGTGTTTCTTATTTAAATTTGATATGCCAAGAAAGCATATTGATGTATATTAACTTAATGTTTGAAGCCTTAACATATTCTTTTCTCTCATCCTTCTGCCTGAGAAATCTATTTGCTGCTGCAGCTGAGTTACACTCAAAACTTCCTCGTGGGAAAAGAAGATGCACACCTTTTAACTAAGTAAAGCCAAAATCTTATTGTTAAGATAACTGAATTTGAAGCAGCTTGACTCTTAGTACTCCAGATCTAACCATTTAATAATGTTATACAGACTTATTGACTCCTGCTCCCTTCTCTAGTGTTATGCCCATTTCCTCACTGCTGAGCTTGGTGGTTTCATGCTGGTGTCAATAGGTGCACGTGGAAGGGAGAGGGGAGTGGTAATGGGGAGTTTATATTAGTGGTAATGATAGCATCCAGAGCCATTTGTTATGAAGGATATGATGTTCGTGTTGATAGCATTTCTTTATTTCACTGTAGCCTTGCCTCGGGGTCAATTTTATGTCTGCCAATGCACTTTCATGCCTTTGCTTATTACACCTTGATTTTCTATATACAGTGTCTTTTACACAAGTTATTACTTATTTGTTCTCTATTTTACCCCTAAAACCAATTCTGTTCAGCTCCAGGTCTCCATTTCTTTAATTGCTTGTACTGAGTTTCTTACAGATGCGAGGCTTCTAATGCCAACGCTGTGCCCCTTTATTTCAGCATCTCCCACTCATAAACCATTGTCTGCATCATGTCTTCACCATTCAGGGGCTGTGCTATTCTACCAGGCCTGTCTTTCTCTCTACTACATTATCACATTAGAGTCATAAAACTTTTTACTTCTATTTATGTAAAATTATGGCTGTTCTAGAAAAAGACAATTAAAACCAATTAACTTTATACATATGATTCTGTGCCTGCTAATTCAACTTATGCTCCTCTTTTAATGCTCTTCTTAATGAGTGGTTCAGCTGGGATGAAAGACTGGTCCAGGACATGAGAGTTAGAAACATAGGTATGGACATGAGTCTGAGGACCTAGCTTGTACTGCATTGGCAGCAAGACAAAAGGAGAAAGTTGTCTTCATTTTTTTGTTGTTTGCTTTTATTTTTTAGAAGGGCTAAGGAAATATGAAGAAATGCAATCATCTGTGCAAAGATTTCACTGAGCAACGGAATGTAGAGTGAACAAATTCCCCTTGCTGACCTTAGGGACTGTGTGGTGAATTGAAGTTGTTTCCTTGGAAAAGCAGTGAGAATGGAAAGATTTAGATGTGCACACAGTGAGTCAGGGTTTTTTTAATTAAAAAAATAACATTTTTTCCCCTTTTTGATAACAATTTAGTGTACAGTTAAAGTACAGAAAATCTGCTGGAGAAATTATCAGTCTTATTGATGATGTTTTTTATGCACTTAGTTTAATATCATTCATGTAGATCTTTTGCATGGTAAATAGCAGCTACTAATGTAAAACTTAAAAACTGTAAACAATGGAAATAAGATGTTTTTATCAATCACATATTTTCTTATCTCTGTAGTATTACTATAGCTACATAAAACCTTAAGTAATAGCAGAAATCTTTATATGCTGTATCAAGTTGTTAAATATAAATACAGCTTTTTTATGAGGCCATGAAATATTCTAGAGAAACAAACTGCATTGCCATTTCATTAATGTAAGGTGGCAGATGGAAGTTTGTACTGAAAATGACCACTTCATTTTGAGAAAGCATTAACAGGCGTGATGCAGAATTATTTGTAATGGAGGTAATATTTTCCCTTTCTGAAAAGGCCCATTCACAATTTTGAGGAATTAGAGTTTTGCCCCAGCTTCTTTGGCACTATTATTGAGTGGAGAGCAAGCTAGAGACTAGCAAGTAACTTTTTGCTATTGCTGGCAGAGCTTCCTTTTATGTTTCAGTAAAATCAAACAAAAGACTGCTACTAATGTTTTGCTCATCAACTAGTAAGTGGAGGCCATTTAAAGCAGACATGTAAAGCTTAGCTCCAGCTGCTGTTCTAATGTTGCAGAGAGCTTTTGCTGCAGTTCATTAAATTCAACTTCAGGCAGTCACAAAACTGCCAGCTAATTATTTTTTTTTCCTTTCCTTTACTGAGCGAAACCTTGCATCACAAATTTCCACTCTTAAAACTAAGCTGCAGAACTCTTCATACTTGCAGGCTGAAAAAACAGAGCACTGAGAAGGCAGCAATATAGTCCTTAAAATAACAGGTACTCTTAAGCCAGAGAAACTGTTTTCTCTCAAGTTTGAACCAACTTAGAAGTCACGTTTTTATGGGTGTATAATCAATGAATATTAAGATGCTATAATTATGAAATAAAGAAGAGAGTTAGGCAAAGCAGATTATAATAACAAAAAGAGAATAGATAAGATGCTTACCCATATCCTGGGCTCAGCCAAGAAATTCCAGCAGAGTAGATCTTCAGAAGAGATCCTTCCCCAGTGGTAGTCAGCTCTTAAATGGGTCTAGGAGAGGTGGAGCCAGGCCTTCACCTGTGCTCCTGTGGCTGACTCATTGCTTGCCTCAGGTGATCAATCAGAGGTTCAGGCCGTGATTCAGCAGTTCCCATACAATGGGACATTGGTTCTTTGTTAGTAGCTCACAGGGACAGTATTAATAATGAGTACTTCATGGTTTGGGGCTAAGAACTAGTCTTATTATCTCTGTACCCCTCAGAGGCTGTTTGAAGATACTGATTTTTGCAAGAGCTGGTCCTTTCAGAAGAAGCCAATGAAAAGGAGAGGGGTGCACGTCTTCCTCAGCCTCTCCTGAAGATGCAAGTTCAGCTCTCTAGTTTAAACAGAGAAAATCTATGACTCAGAATTACTATTCTTCAACGATGAGTAGCTGAACCGTTTTAGACTTTATCTTCTTTCAAATCAGATTAAATGATGAAAGTATTTTACCTTTTGTGGTATATTAGTGCTATAGAATCATAAAATTGCTGAGGCTGGAAAAGACCTTAAAGATCATTGAGTTCAACCAAGACCTAACCATACAACCCTAACAACCCTTTGCTAAATCATGTCCCTGAGCACCACATCCAAAAGATTTTTAAACACATCAAGGGATGGTAACGCAACACCTCCCTGGAAGCCTATTCCAGTGCTTAGCAACTCTTTCTGTAAAGAAATGTTTCCTGACATCCAATCTAAACTTACTCTGGCGCAACTTGAGGCCATTTCCCCTCGTCCTGTCACCAGTGAGAAGAGACCAACCCCCTCTCGCTGTAAGCACCTGTCAGATATTGGAAGAGAGCAATAAGGTCTCCCCTCAGCCTCCTTTTCCCCAGACTGAACAGTCCCAGTTCCTTTAGTCACTCCTTGTAGGGCATATTCTCCAAACCCTTCACAAACCTTGTTGCCCTTCTTTGGACCCGCTCCAGCACCTCAATGTCCCTTCTGTACCAAGGTGACCAAGACTAAACACAGTACTCAAGGTGAGACCTCACCATTGCCAAGTACAGGGACAGGATTACTTCCCTAGTCCTGCTCACCACACCATTCCTGATAGAAGCCAGGATGCCACTGGCCTTCCTGGCCACCTGGGCACACTGCTGGCTCATGTTCAGCTGACTGTCCATCTGTACGCCAAAGTCCCTTACCATCAGGCTTTCAAGGCACTCCTCAGGATCTAGCATTCATAAATCCATGCTGACTGGGCCTGATCTCCTGGTTGGCCTGGTTGGCTCCTGAGATTATCCGTTCCATAACCTTCCCCGGCACCGATGTGAGACTCATAGGTCTGTAGCTACCAGGATCATCTTTCTGGCCCTTTGTGAAGATGGGCACCACTTTTGCCAGTCTCCAGTCAGCCGGGACATCCCTGGTTAGCCAGGGCTGCCGAAAAATGATGGAGAGTGTCTTGGCAACCACATCCACCAACTCCTCATAAAATCACAGAATGGCCAGGATTGAAAGGGACCTCAAGGATGATGAATCTCCAACCCCCCTGCCACATGCAGGGCCACCAACCTCCACATTTAATACTAGACCAGGCTGCCCAGGGTCCCATCCAATCTGGCCTTGAATACCTCCAGAGATGGGGCATCCACAACCTCTCTTGGCAGCCTGTTCCAGCACCTCACCACTCTCGTGGTAAAGAACTTCCCCCTGACATCCAACCTAAATCTTCCCTCCCTCAACTTAAAACCATTTCCCCTTGTCCTGCTGTTATCTACCCTTGTAAAGAGTGGATTCCTCTCATATTTATAGGCTCCCTTTAGGTACTGAAAGGCTGCAATGAGGTCATCCCACAGCCTTCTTTTCTCCAGGCTGAACAAGCCCAGCTCCCTCAGCCTGTCTTTGTAGAGGAGGTGCTCCAGTCCCCTGATCATCTTCGTGGCCCTCTACTGGACCCTCTCCAACAACTCCCTTTCTTGTATACTGGGGGCACCAGATCTGGACACACTACTCCAGATCGGGCCTCACAAGAGCAGAATAGAGGGGGACAATCACTTCCATATCCCTGCTGGCCACCTCTCTTCTGATGGAGTCCAGGATACCATTTGCTTTCTGAGCTGCAAGAGCACACTGCTGACTCATGTTAAGCTTTTCATCCATCAAGACCCTCAGGTCCTTCTCCGCAGGGCTGCTCTCAAGGACCGCTCCTTCCTGTCTGTATGGATGCCTGGGATTCCTCTGGCCCAAGTGCAAAATTCTGCACTTTGCTGTGTTGAACCTCATTCAGTTCACCTGGGCCCACCTTTCGAGCCTGTTGAGGTCCCTCTGAATGGCATCCTTTCCTTCAATCATGTCAACCGCACCACTCAGCTTGGTGTTGTCAGCAAACTTGCTGAGGGTGCACTCGATTCCATCATTGATCTCACTGATAAAGATGTTAAAGAGCACCAGTCCCAAGACAGACCCTTGGGGGATGCCTCTTGTTACTGGCCTCCACCTGGAGAAAGAACCAATTGATGACCACCTTCTGTCTGCAGCCTTTCAATCAATTTCTTATCCATCGAGTGGTCCACCCATCAAATCCACATCCCTCCAATTTGGAAATAAGGATGTGGTGGGGGACCATGTCAAAGGCCTTGCTCAAATCTGGGTAAATGACATTGGTTGCCTTTCCCTTGTCCACCAATGCCATCACTCCATCATAGAAGGCCACCAGATTGGTCAAGCATGACCTTCCCCTGGTGAAGCCATGCTGGCTGTCTCAAATCACATGCCCTTTCCTCATGTGATCAAGCATGTCATCCAGGGAGATCTGTTCCATGATCTTCCCAGGCACAGCGGTGAGACTCACCGGCCTGTAGTTCCCGGGGTCCTCCTTGCTCCCTTTCTTGTAAATGAGAGTGACATGACCCTTCCTCTAGTCATCCGGGACCTCACCAGACAGCCACTTTTCAAATATGATGGAGAGCGGCTCAGCAACCACCTCAGCCAGCTCCTTCAGAACCTTGTAATGCACGCCATCCGGCCCCATAGACTTGTACACATTCAGTCTCATGAGGAGGTCTCGGACTTGCTCTGCTCTTACACTGGGGGGGGGGATTTCTGCCCCGGTCCCCACCTAGAGGTTTAGGGATGCAGAGCTCAGGGATGTGAGAAATACTAGAATCCTGGCCGCCAGTGAAGACCGAGGCAAAGAACTCATTCAGTACCTCAGCCTTCTCTTCATCCGTTGAAGCCAGTTCTCCTTTTACATTTACCAAAGGACATACACTCGTTTTGGCCTGTCTCTTCTGGCCAATATACCTGTAGAACATCTTCCTATTGTTTTTCACATTCCTTGCGAAGTTCAGTTCTGCCTGTGCCTTGGCTTTCCTGATCCCATGTCTGTAAGTCCAGACAGCGTCCCTGTATTCTTCCCAGGTGACACACCCTTGTTTCCAGAGTTTGTACACACCCTTCTTTGCCCTCAGCATGCCCAGCAGGTCCTTGCCAAGTCATGCCAATTTCCTACCTCCTCTGCCCACTTTCTTATTCAGAGCTCTTGTGCTCTCAGGAAGGCATCCTTGATGAGTAGTCAGCTCTCCTCAACATCTTTGTTTTTAAAGAATGCATCCCAAGGGATATTGGCCAACAGTCCATTGAACAGCTTAAAGTTTTTCTTCCAAAGTTCAGGGTCCTGAAGCCACTCTTCGCCAGCCCCACATCCCTTGATATCATGAACTCTACCACGGCGTGGTCACTGCAACCCAGGCTGCCTCCAACCTTAACGCCTTTAATGATCTCCTCCACATTTGTGAGCAGCAGGTCCAGTAACTCTTCACCTGTGGTCAATCTGTCCAATACCTAGACCAGAAGGTTATCATCAATGGATTCCAGGAGCCTCCTGGACCTCTTGCAGCTCAGCACTCTACAGTGCAATCCATCTGGCCCCATGGACTTGTGAGGATCCAGCTTTCAGAGCAGGTCCAAAACCATCTCACTGTGAATCAGAGCAGGGCCTATTCTGTTCCCCATCCCTATCTGCCAGTGCAGGGGGCTGTGTTGCCAGGGAGTAACAAGTCTTACTATTAAAGACTGAGGCAAAGAAGGCATTAAGTACCTCAGCCTTATCTTGATCCTTGGTCACCAAATAGCCCTCAGCATCCAATAAGGAATGGAGATTCTCCCTAGCCCTCCTCTTCCTGTTGATATATTTATAGAAATATTTATTGTTATCCTTTACCTTAGTGGCCAAGTTCAGTTCTAGCTGGGCTTTGGCTTTTCTAATTTTCTCCTTGCACAACTTCACTATATACCTGCAATCATCATAAGTAGCTTGCCCACTCTTCCAGACCATAAACTTTCCTTTTGTTCTTGAGTTCCAGTCAAAGGTCACTGTTCAGCCAGTCCAGGCTCTTTGTCTGTTGGGTCATCTTCTGTGACTTGGGGATGATCAGCTCCTCCACCTCTTAAAGACTTCCTTAAAGCCTTCCTGGGCTCCCACTCTCTCCAAAACTATCTTCCAAGGGACCCTCTCAACCATGGTCCTAAAGAGGTTAAAGTCTGCCCTCTGGAAGTCCAACATGGCAGTTCTGCTGACTCCTCCTCTGTGGTTCAACAAGGATTGAGAAATCTAGCTTCTCATGATCACTATGCTCCAGACTAACCTCCAACCTTTACATTCCCCACAAGACCTTCTTTGTTAACAAACAGCAGGTTCAGGACTTTGCGTCCCCTCAATGGCTCCTTCACCAGCTGTGTCAGGAAATTATCTCCCACACACTCTAGGAACCTCTGGGACTCTCCCCTGTTTGCTGAACTAAAAATCCAGCATACGTCTGAGAAGTTGAAGTCCCCCACAAGAACAAAGGGGGAGAGACCTTGAGACCTCACTCAACTGTCTATAAAATGTCTTGTCCACCTCTTCATCCTGGTTGGGCAGCCTGCAGCAGACTCCCACTAAAATATCAGTCTTATTGGCCTTCGCTTTTATTCTGACTCATAAGCTCTCAACCCTATCATCACCATCATTAATTTCCATTCATTCACATTCTTTCTTAACATAGAGGGCAACACCATTGCCTTTCCTGCCTTGTCTATTTCTTTTGAAAAGTTGGTAGCCAGAAGTGAATGGAGTTGTGAATGCATAAACACATAATAATAACTAAACGACTCAACATTGAACAGTTTAAAATATTACTTCTTTGACTATAGAAAACAGCAGTAGACAATATCATGGATTATGATCATATAACTATAGTTTAGCTTCATTACAGTGACAAAGTGAAGGGCTTTTTTCTTACCTACACTACACGTCAGTGTTTACCCCATATGCCCACAACTGATGACTGCAAATATAAGGCTGCCATAAATCTAACTTGAACTCCTGAGGTGGTTAGTTTGAAACTAATTTAATTGCTGTGCTTTGGTAAAGTCAATCAGCCCCTTATAAGTAATTTCTGTGGTATGAATGGGAAATATATCTGAGAACTTTGCTAGGACAGTTCTAACACTGGTCATTGTCACCATATGATTAAGGAAAGGTAATGGATACCACCACTGAAACAGCTGACAAGCAGTCAGACTGGCAAATCTGTCACTAGCCTTTGTGCATTTTGAAGTACTTTCCACAGAAAAAAAAAGATCCTAGTATTTCTAACAGGAAATCCACCCATGTCACTGTTAAAAACCCCCTACTGAGATGAGGATTATGAAAAATACTGCAACTCACAGATGGCAAACCACTTCAGGGACAGCTGCAAGAGCCATTTCAAGATATTTGAAAAGAAACTGTACTAAATATGGACATTAAAATATCCATCAGGAAAGCATTAACTATTGCTAAATAATGAATGCCAGAACCATTCACCATTCATCAGCAAAAGCCAGGACAGCTGAGATTTTTAGGAAGCAATGAAACGTCAGTATCATAGCACACAGGCTCCATGCTGGACCCATGACAAACATCTGCCAAGACCATGAAAGGGTAAGTGCCACGTACTCCTTGCAATCTCCTCTAAGCAGTCCTGTGCTCAGGAATCTCACAGAGAGCTATGCTCAGAAAGAAAAGGCACTGAGTGATTGAGAGTCCTTAGATATAAGAGCACTCAGGGCTGAGTTCTTGCTTTTATGCTCCGAAGTAAATTGTGTTGTTAATGTGGAAGCAATGTATACCCCACTTTGGAGGCCAAAAAATTATTCTGAGAGTACATCTCAAGTGAAATTACTGAAGCAATTTCAGGAATTCTAGCTCCAATTTACTTTGTCAAGAATAGGAATGACCTGAGGTGCATTAAAAAGGTCAAGAAAGGTGATTCTTGCCCTTCTACTCTGCCTTGTTGAGGCCATATCTGAAGTACTGTGTCCTGTTCAGACACAGTACAAGAAAGATGTATACAGTTGCCTCTCTTGCTGCCAGCCTTTGTGGTAGAGGTTTGCGTGGATAGGCATGTTGTTCACTAGGAACTTCTGATGCCTTTAGGTCCTTAACCACAATGTCCCCAGCAGGGCCAAACAGGAGGAGGCAGCATCTAACAGTATCAACTTGTCAAGGCAGCTCAGAGTATTAATAGCAGAAATGCCTCACACACGAGGTTGACAGGGTCAGCTTGAAGTATAGCCATGCTTGGGTACCAGTAGACACTGTTAATGCTATGCCACTCAGACCACAGTGCTCTTGTGAAACTAAACCATCTCCCAGTGCAGAGTTGCCAGACAGCAGAGTACACTAGGACAAAAACTAAGAACACCAGAAATCTGCCAAATATAGCCAAAGATTTGCTTCACAATATGCCTCTCACCCTTTAGATTAAACCAAGACACAGGAAAACTACAAGTTTCTGCGGGCATATAGGAGATTCTTCACCAGCATGTCACCAGAGAACAATACTGTGCATGGCCAGATATACTGCCCAAATGAAGGCAAGCAAAATAAATCAAATGCTCCCTCTGCTAAACCATAAACAGTTAAGCAAAGACAAAGGCTAAACACAGGCCCTTCTCCTCCTACCCCCAAAATTCAAATTGTTCATTCATCTGCCTGTTCACTAGTTGCTATTTGGATACTCATTTCAGCTTTGGTGTCTCAAAGCAAACAGCCAGAAGATGCAGAAATAATCTTTTACTTAGCCAAATTACTATTAATGATGCCAAACAGATCCCAAATGTCTGCTTCAGCTCAGTCCTATTTCAGCAGGACAAATTCCTAGAATCATTACCATAGATCTTTATATTAGTAGAAAGCTAAAATATGTGCAATGCCTATCTAGGTTTCCTGATTTAGCTCTCGATTCATCTCCTTTCATTATATTTGTATAATGAAAATTATATTCTTTAATATTTTTAAATAAATATTTAAGCCACTTCTCTAGAAGTCTTGCAACAAATTGCCAAAATTCTCCCAGAAGTTTTCTTTGAAAGAGAATTTTATGAAGAATTTATGATTTTCTTAGGATGCAGTAGGTAATTCTCTTCCACAGACTTGAAATGAGAATTTTACTTTTGTTCTTCCAAATATCTTTCTAAATTGGTTGTAAAATTCTGCCTGTACTGGATTGAACAGCTTTGCATTATCTAAAATCTTCAACAATTAAATTGCATGTGGAAAAACAAGTTTAACATTTCTATTTTAGATTCCAGCAAAAGAAAATAATGTATATGAGAGGAACTTCTGAAAATCCTGAAATTTCTCTAAAATCAGAGTTGTGTGTTCTCAAGGTTGGGTTAAAACTTGTTTAGGATAAACAGTGAAAGATTACTGGAGAGGTAATTAATAAAATTAGACTGGCATGTAAATATATGCTGCAGAAATTTACATGACAAAAAATAATTTAGAGAACACAGAGACTGAATTTGAACAGTTATGAGAAAACTGAATTCACTTTTTTTTTCCTAGTTAATAAACCACACAATCCTGATTGTAGAAAAAAAATAGACTGAATTTGATAATGGCTATTCAACACTGGGAGATAAGTGACAAATTTATTGAGAGCATTGAGCATGTTTGTTTATTTGGGGGAGGGAGATTTTGTTATCTGTTCTTTTTCTTCTAGGGATGGGGACAAATTCAGCTTAACTGAAATGAATAGTTGTCTTCAGTGAAATCTAAATTCACCCCTTATCCTCCACACCAGGTTGTTTTTCCAGACCTAAAAATGGCAATAAGGTAAGAAAATTTAAAATACAAACAATTTATTCAATACTTATTGATCAAGTAAATATGTATTGTAAACTCTTACGTCAACAAGACTGCAAGAACAGGTTTTGACTGTATGTTAGAAAGTATTTTTCTTTATTTTTTAAGAGAATGATATTTAAAAATAAGAATATGTGTACTAATTTCTTACAAAAAAAAAAAAAAAAAAAAAAAAAAGGAGACTATTTAAAGGGTGTTTATATTTCAGGGACCTGGTTTTTATTGTTGCTCTATCACAGAAGACTATCCTTCATCAGTTAGAAAAAGACATGAAATGATTTTGTGTTTATATTTATTGTCAGCAATACATCAGTTATGTAAAAATAACCCAGATGAAAATGTAAGACTTGTTACATTTTCATGTCATCTGTATTAACTGAATAAAGCTTAGTGACAATATACACAAATTTGCAGTAGTTGTACGTAAACATTTTGTGCTTTTTAAAAAAAGAAATATACATAATTTAAAAAATAAAAATGCATTACACAATTTACAAATAAACATTAACAAAAAAAAAAAAAAAAAAGGTAAACATTCCTCAGACACAGCTGCCTCCTTGTTCTACAAAATAAATATTCAAGTAAATTAAGTTAGGCAAAATAAACTCTTAACTTTGGGTGAGCACAATTTACATAAAGGTTAAAAGACAATTTCCATTTAATTCAAGGAATATTTTACAGTGATTTATACACAGAGTTTTTAAATTGGTTTCTTCAGATTGTAATATTGGAAAACAAGCTTTATTACATTTTGGCAGGAGAAAGGGAGTTTCAAAATGGATGCTTTATACTAAATATAAACAAGCTTGTGCAGTCGCAACAAAGCTTCAAAAAGGAACTAGTCCAGGACTCAAAGCAGACACAGTAATCTAGAAACTACAGATTTAAAAAGGAAAACACAAACCACCACATCAACAGGAAAATGTCTACTTTGCTATTTTCTGAATGGTTTATTTGATCACTTTACTTTCACAATCTAACAATCTACAGTAGTGGCTGCTTTAGGCACTGGATTTGTAGAACCACTCTGATTTTTAAAGCAAATTGCTTGTCATTCTATACTGATAATTCACTTATTATTTCTGTGTCAATGCTAAAGGGGCTTAGTCACCTTTGCAACATTTAGCTTAACATAACATTTCAGCCCTCCTTATAGACTAATACTTTTTTTTTCTTGATAAAGAGGGAAGCCATTTTGGCTTCACATTTCTGTGCACTTTGTAAAAAATAAAAACAAAAAATGCACTCTGGATTTTAAATGCAGCACTAGTATGATGCAGATGTGCATCAGCAAAATTCACTGAACCAATAAAACATGTATTAACATCCTAAAATACTCACATGGATTGCAAAGGCCAAACATACTTAAATAAACAAAACCCCCCTTCTTCAATCGTCAATACTTGTAAGAAACAGGAGATGGCATACCTTTAGTTTCACGTTATTAACTTCTTAGATTTAGGGCATGGAAATCTTCTAGGTAGGAACTAGGCAACAGCTCCTGCTATGACCAGCCAGTATATTAAATAAAAATGACTCATTACCATTGAAAGAAATCCTGTTCCCTCAATTCCCTATTGGTCCAATACCATTTGATAACACAGAATCATTCTTTTTAAAGTACAAAAATCATGATTAAGCTTCATGTTTCCACATATTTACTGTTCTTAAAAACTTTATAACTTTTTCATTTTATTTTCTTTATGCTCAATAAGATAGGAATCAGTTAGGTTTTTCTTGTTTCTTACCCAAGAATTCTGACTTAATTAAATATATTGAGATTTGGTGTTTTCCTTTCTTTCTTTCTTTCCTTCTTTTCTTCCTAGGAATATTCACACAGAAATGCAAGACTGAAGCCCCTAGTTCTGCAATACATGTATGAATGAACTACTACTGAGGTAGGGGGCCATGGCACTTCACCAGCTGTGGATCAAGGTATAAAATGAGAAAATAAACATGTACAAAAAGATTGTTACTGTTGTTCCTCTCTGCTTACCATTCCCATTAAGGAGAATACTTATGCAGTGGTAATAAGATTTTTTTTTTTTTTTTTTTAATGCAGTAATTCTACATTGGTAATTTAAGCTAGCTAAAAGTTGGATCATTTTTGCTTGGATTGCACATTGGTTTCAAGAACTGTTTTAAAAATACCTATAGAGATAGGTATTTTTAAGGACTGATGTCATCCTCTGATGTCAGTGAGACCTGTCACTGATTTCAGTGAATCTGGGCCAAAGTTTGCAAAGCTGCAATTTTATTCAACAGGCAAAAATGGGTGCTTCTTGAGTAAATAGTATGATGAATAGGCAGAAATGGTTTAGGTTATAAAAAAGACCTGAGAACCTAATACTGAGCTTTATATAACAATTATTTTTGACAGGTTGCCTGATAACATTTTGTAATTGTATTGCTTATAGTGGCACAGTCAGTTATATGTTTGCTTCAGAATATACATAGAAGCCATTTTATGAGAATTATCCTTCTCAGGTCATGAATGTGTAACAGGCATGTAGATACAATGGCAAGTCAATGAGCTTGATGTCAGAAGCGTAACACTGAAAAGCCGTAAGTATGGAAGAGGTTAACAGTGAGCTTTCATACTGCCAGAATTCTTTAAAAAGTTATGACAATTAAAATGGCAGAACTATTGTTGTTTACTTGCCAGTACACTCAAGAGTTTAACTGAATAATTAAAAGAGTCTATCCAATTATCCTAATTAGAAAAGATAAAAAGGGCTCTGAATATTGCACTGTCAGCAACAGTGAAAATTCTCTCACTAGTGGAAGGGAAAAAAAAAAGCAAAACCTTTTTCTTTTAGCTAACAAACAATCAGAATAACTTTTTAGACAATATCACTCAAGATTAGAGGGCAGTCACTTTTCTTTTCTTTTTTTTCTAACAAAGTTAACAAATATAAAAAATCTAGTCATAAACAGCCTTCAAAGTACAATTAGAAACCAGCAGGACAATCTATACTTGTATAGGTAGATGGGGCAAGAAACTAGACACTTGTATTACTGCCATGATACAGACCACAAATGGCCACTGTGACGAGGATCGGTGTGTACAGTACATGTTGTTAGCCGATTCCATCCAGTCGCAGTCCAAACCAACGCTACTCTCTTCAGGATTGAAGACCTGTCTACTTGACACTCCTTGCACAAGATACATCATCATCCTTACTGAAAAGAGGCGGTTACTATGGCAATACTAGTTAAGTGCATATCATGCTGCACTAATATAGTGCAAAAAATTGCCTTACATGTAGCAAAAAGATGCAGGCAACAGTTTGAGTTAGAGAAAGTAGAAATGTATTGTAACATTTACAGTGGGTATTCTTTTTCCAGACAGCAACCGCTAGAAAATATTGAATCTGAGAATGCCTCCTTTCTGGATGTGTATATGAGGCCTTTATATTTTGGAGTGATAATAGGGCAGAATTTTGCAAGTGAGTTATTGCCCTCTGAAATGCAGGTTAACACAAGTTGTCATCAACTGCCAAACTGTTGAACTTGCTCATGGGTTAATCTCAGTTAAAAGTTAATGTAATAAGCACTAAATTGCTCTTCAACAAGTATATAATCTGATAGAGTAATACATATTCTTCAACTGAGTATATGCGCTCTGCTTGAATATAAAGAGTCATACAAACTCTTGGTACAAACTCTTCATGCGTACTGATTATACTTGGTTAATGTTGCAGGGGCTTTCAACTGTTAATACAATATCAGTTACAGTATTCTGGAGACAGAAGTGGTGCTTATAGCTTGTAAGATTTAGGAAAGACCACAAATATCTCCCATTGTAGTGTCTATTAAATTGATTCTGCCAGATTTCTCAGTGTTGATGGTCTAAAGTAAAGCAGTAATGCCTTGAATATCCATAGGCATTATGAAATCCATCCATCTTTATCTACAGTGCAGTTACAAAAAAGAAAGTCAAAACAGTTAAATCCATTCCATATAAAATCCCTGTGGCTTTGGATACCTTCTGATTTCAATCCAATAATTAAAACTCCATTTGTCACCGTGAGAAGTTCTATTTTACATATCTGCATCTCCATCATAAGCCAAGGTTAAAGGTTTCAGCCGGTTGTTCTGCCTTCTCTGGGGCTTCTTTGGCTTTTTGCTGAAACAATAAGATAATTTGTAAATAGAACAAGAAGCTGATAACAGCAATGATGGATTTCATTCTTAAATGAAAGATGACTGTGTTGTAATAAGATAACACATTTGATCATTTGTAAAAGCTTATCATTTTATCAACCCAAAGCAACACCTAATTCAAAGTTCAGTTGTTCAGAAACAGGCTGTTATGGTACTGATGTGACTTGATGAAATTTTTGGCACATAATCATACAAGATCAGTCATTTTTCAGAAAAGCCCATAGGCTACAGTGCAATATTTGGTTCTGTATCAATGGAGCAACCAATGAGTGAAATCTTACGTGAGTGAAATCTTCTCTTGACATACTGGGGGTTTCCACCTTATTGTTCCATCTCATGATTAGTTTTATCTCATACTTTCTGGAGTAACTAAGGTTAATTCCAGATGTTAAAATCAAACCAGTCTTAAGTATCATGGATGTGGCTGCTAGCCATAAACATTTTCAATCTATTCTAGACTTAAATTTTAATCCAGCAGTATTTTCAATCCATTTGCTATAGTTTTAAAAATGTTTAAGCCAAATAAAAATGTATGTTTATGTATTTTATCTTTAATTAAAATATATGAGCCTTAGTTCTTGCCTTCTTTTAGAGTATATTATAAGCATTTATTTAAATCAGCGCCTGCATTCTGTTGTCCAATAAACTTTTATTGGATATTTATAGGATATGTCAATCAGCCCATCCAAACCAAAATCTTTGTTCCCAAAACAGCTCTTATAGGGGCTTGCAGTGGCCACAGTCTGAAGAACATGCAGTGAAGTTAAAAGCTTACTTTTTCTTTCTTTCAGAAAATATTTTCTTTCTTACCTACACATAAGTGAGATTTTGGAGAAAGTTTACTAAAAAATAAATCCAGAAGTCACCTAAATGTTAACTTATGCAGTACAGCCAAGATCTTGATGTCTAAGACCTCATCTTCTACCTTCACAGTCATCTGGATCAGAAATTCCAAGCAGGATCCAATTAACTTCAGGGAGAACGTTCTCAAAAATTACTTGCTTTTGCAAAAATCTTCTCTTTTTTCATGCAGTAATATTTTCAAAAGTATATATCACTTATGAAAACACATGAGAAAACCTCCAGCCTTATTTTAGTTATATTTCTCTATATCCCACCAAATATCAAATCAGACTTGCCTGACAATTAAGTTTCCTTTTTGATACTTCTTTTTGCGTTTTGTGATATAGCTGCAATGAAATCACCATGGACAGAGATAAGTGAAAATAAACTATCCACTAAGATATGCCATATTTGCAAGAAATTCTCCTGATCTCAAGACAGTCTATCAGTTTATCTATCATCTGGGCTACAAACAGAGCCCATGAACCCCAGCTTGGACAAAAGTACATAGAAATTTAAACATTACAGTTTATAGAAGAAGTATCTGCAGCTCCTAAAGCTACAAATATAAATGCTTTCATTATTACAGTCTGCAAGGGACTGCTTGTTGGTAAATAATTAAGGAACTCACCAGGCTAGATAGATCATAGAAACAATAAAGATGAGTAAAACAAATGCACCAGCAGCTACACCATAAACCCAGGTCTTCAGCCTCCCATCTAAAAGGAATGAATGTTAGTCAGTAGTGTTTCAGTTAGTCTTGCTGAATTATTAGTTCTGATATGGTATAGAAATACTTTTATAATCCAAAATAAATGTATTCACAAGCAATTACAGCCTAATAAGAGTAAATACTGTTAAACAACTGAGTGATAGCTTCTCTGTGCTCTTTTGTTCTGCTTTTCAGCTAAAGTCCAAGTAATCTGAATGATGCTGAGACACGGGAAAAAAACAGCATGGCAACAAGTTAGAGCCCCAGGGTACTCAGACCCTGGGTCCATTGCTAAGGGGAAACCCCTTCAGCAGGACAGAAAGGCAGAATCACTTTCTAGTCTACCTCTGGGAAATCAATCTATTATTTTCATTCTCATTGCTATTTAATTTTCCATTTTAAAATAAATTTAACGCGTTTTACCTCATTAGTTCTTTAGATACAGATACATAACTTTAACTACTGCAAAAAGTAGTTAATACATTTTAATTTCATCTAATATCATACACAAGTTTTTTGTTCTCACAGAACAAGCCAAAAAAAAAAAAAAAAAAAAAAATCCAAAAAAAAAAGCAACAACTCATGCTCAGGGATAGAGCAATGGCCTATTGGTAATAAGACCTGTACTTATGTCCAGCCTGTGCAGTTTATATTTTGGACACAATGTCCCTGCAGTCTGATGGATACATCCCATTCTCCTTTTTGTCTCAATTATGGATTCACTTGCTTACCCTAGCAAAACCAAGGAAGAATGGTGTAACTTTTGGGGGTTTTGATCTGATCCCTAAATGAGTACGTTGCAACACAAGGTCAGTGCATCCTGTTGGATTTGCTATTTTTTTATGACTCACTTTACACATTTCATCTGCTTGATGAAAACATTCTTTTACAGGGGGCCTACTGCCTTGTCAAAGAAAATTCCATTGAAAAGCTGAATTATTTCATTTATGAGAAGCAAAATTGTTCTTCCATGAAGCCCTGCATATATTTTCAATATCATGGTAAGTAAATACATCTAATCTTTTTCTGACAAAATATGTTTTGCTTTCTGATGCTTCTGTAGAGGTGTAAGGCATAACCAATGCAGCTGATGTTTCTCCAACTTCTGATAAGAACAAAAACCATGCTGAATTTGTTCTAATTCAGAGTAACCATTGGTATTGGTATGCAGTTAATTTTAGTCTTTCTGCAAAGTGTTATAGTCATGAACAACTCAAATAACACTAATATAAAAACCTTTTTTCTTCACTAAATTAATGTACTTAATGACATTATAATTGAGAGTAACCAATATAAGGGAAATAATTGATCAGTTTTAGGTAAGTTGAACATATCCTAAGATATGATAGCAGGAATGAGAAGAATTCAGATTTCATTATTAACATACAGATAATTTTCTTTCCTTGGTTTATTTCCACTGGTAAATGTAACAGGTTTGAAGTTGTTCTGGGTTTGCTTGTTTTAAAATAATATTATCTCCTTGAAGAAAAGATAGGCATTATCTTGTGTATGAATTTATGTATTTTTGTCAGAATGGGGAACTGTGTTAATGAGGTCATTTATATTATGAAAACATGGGCATCGCATCTCATACAGGCACTTTGAATTCCTTTGGACAGATTATTTCTTGTGTATGAGGTAATGGCATCTATTTGGCAAGATAAATCAGCGAAGACAGCTGTGAGGATAAAAACTTTCCTTTCTGGAACTGTAGTATAGTCTGTTGAAAATTGTTGAAGAATTACTTTACACCTAGGCTTCGAAACTGTATGGAAAGGAATGATTATAGCAGAGTAAATCAAACCTTTCTAGAAGTTAGCTAATCATGGAATGAAAACAATCAATCACAAATCAAGTATTAGTTCAATTGAGTATCATTGTTTTTATCTACACTGAACTATGCTGCCTTATTAAGTCAAAACAGGAATTACTGGAACATTCATGAGGTTTCCTGAAAACTCTCAACTCCTTCTTGTTCCAAAAAATATGTCTGAACTCACATAAGCATCTGTGTTCTATAAAGTTCAATGCAACTACCTGATATTTGCTTATAGTCATCACTCTGACTGCTACAACACACCCTACGGCATTTTAATGTGGAATTAGAGTGAATTAACAATAGCATATTTGTTAAGATTTTTTTTTTTTTTTAAAGAGGACCAAAAAATCTTAATTTCTTTTTTAAAATTATTTTTATTGTGGATTAAAGTAATAACTAATTGGAGTAAAGACCATTTTCTTGGAGGTATCATGTATAGTATCAAAGTACAAATAACAGTCAATACTACCAGGACTAATGGGATCTAACTAAAGTATTTATAACCCAAACTTGATTTAATCTGCTTGTTGTAAGTACTGCTGTTCTCAATTTGCAGTGTTTTAGTTTATGCAAGTAAAGATACTGCTTTCAATCTTCAGATTTAAAACTTTCATGGAAGCTTTAGAAATAAACACTAATACACAAGTGTGTAAAAATATTTAGCTCTATGTGATTAAAAGACAAGAAAATAATTAATTGTTCTCTATATAATTGACATTTTTGATAAGAATAAAATTTCTTTCTCTGAAAGGATTTTGTCACTGAAACTTTTATTTGTATCAGTGATAGTATCAGAAAATATTTACTGAAATCTGATTACACGATGGACTTTATGAAATATTTTAATGGCGTAACTCTGAGCATATTTCTTACTTCTTGTTCAGCTCTAAAGAACATGGTCAATATGAGCAAACATTTCATATAGTGAATTAAAGCATGTCTGTGTTAAAAATTACGGTTAGCTCTTGTCTAACATGAAGTAGATTAGATATGGAAGAAAAAGATGCCATATCTATACTGATTATTTCTCTATCATTCATGTCATGGCTGTAAACTTCAAGCAATACTTATCCTTTACAGATTTCTGTGCCACCTCTTCACACCTTTCTCAGTGGCATTATCAATTAAGGTGGCATGATCTAAAATCCTAGCTTGCACCTTTGCTATTAATGCCCTTCTGAAGTCACATTTTTAATAGCTTCTGTGAATTTTAACAAGTATCTGGAATTAAAAGAAATCTTCTGGAATGCAAAATATCATTAGATATGTTGATGCGCCAGCAGAAAATGGCAACAGTTTACTATTGTCCCTTTCTCTGCCTTCAGTCAGGTGTTTGTCTTCTTAAATGAGCACTTAAGGATTTTTCTTTTATTCCCTGTCATCGCAAATACTTGAATGCCAGGCCCTGCAGAAGTAGTTAGCATTATGTACTGCTCATTGCATGACTTCACCTGGCCCAAAAGGCTGTAGAAACCAGGTCCTTCCTCGTCCTGACTGGTTAGTGGAGGGCTGGGTAGGGTTCACAGCTCGACTCGTTTTCACATCTCCCTTTTTGTCCTCCATGGTGGGAATCACCACCACTGGGATGAGAGTGCACTGTTCGAGTGTGCCATCGGAGGACATAACTTCAGTGTATCCATCTTCGCAACTGCATGTTCTAGTCTGTAGGGAACAAGTGTTTTACGCTGTGTAGCAGAAAAACAAGTTTTCTGTGCGCTATAAAGCATAACAACAAGGATGACTGGAAGAGAAGATTGTTTTGAGGAGTGCTAGCCTGGAGAGTACCTCTTCATATATTTTTATGAAGTATCATAGCAAATGAACACAGATTATTCAACATTTAATTGAGAGGTAGAAAACAGTCTAAGGTTGATTTTATCAAAGCAATGATCAAAAATCTCTGAAAATACATGTGTTGGCACAATCTTTGACATGCAGAGATGCATGGGAAAGCCCTCATGGGGTTGTTTAGTGCTCTGATGCATTAGCACATACCTCACTGCAGTAAGCGTGGGGTTGGCTGCATGGTGGGTTACATGACCTGTCAGCATCTGGTTGGCGCAGCACTAAGCAGCCTCCTGTAGGACAGAAAATTATATTTTGACATGGTAATACCTCTCCTCTGATGAAAATACTGATGCCATTATTTCCTACAGTGTGTCACAGATTACCATTTTATTATTAAACTGAATTTAAGACTCCTACTCTTAATTGTAGGGGAAGGATAATTTGTCTCAAGTATTTTTCATTGCTACAGTAAGGATATAGCAGGTAGATTTTCATTCATTCACATTTTAGAGAACTAATATTTGGCAAGTGATCTTCTTTTCACTTTTTGTTCCTTTGCTGGGTTGCACAAATCAGTAAGTTTACATATTTTGTTGTGCTTGAAGAAACAGATTTGGGTTTTCTAGGGCCCTCCTAGTATCTAGCATATTAAAACTGCATCCACAAAGAAAATAAAGGCATATCTCTTTGCTGCCAAATTGAAAATAAAGTATTCATTCAGTTTATGAGTTTATGTTTTCTGATATTCCTCATTAGCTAATTTTACTCACACTATAGTTTTGCCTCTTATGAAGCCATACTCCATTCTAGTCTAAGAAAAGTTTTTCAGAAGTGAAGAACATATACTGAATGCCATGATAGAAAGCGGTTATCAGTGTTTCTTTCCTTTCTATACTGCCCTAGTTCTCATTGCTACATCTTTATTTACAGAGCAGTTATTGTTATGGACCAACACACACAATCAGGCTTTCACTATCATTTCCACCAGGTTGACTTCAAAATATACATAGAATCAGTTTGAATGTATCTGAGTTTCCCTCTGTCTTTCAGAAAGACATGCAGTACATACTTTAACATTTATACTGCAACAGGACAACTTATCTTGCATCTCCCAAATTAACTATATTTTTATGCTGGTATGACATGATGATGAAATCCCGATAGCTCACATTGGTCACAGTCATAGCAGATGCAGTTAGATGTGGTTATATAGATCAAATTGTTAACAGTATGGCTGATGAGGAATAAAGTAAACCCTGCTGGTTGTCATCAGTTTTTCTCACCCTCATAAAGGAAAACTGTGCATCTAGCATATAAATCACATGCCTGTGAGAATCTATGTAATAAAGTATCAGTCATCCAAGCAAGCTGAAGAAGGAGATAGTAGCTTCATTGCCCGTAGGAAAACAACACCTTCAAGTAAAAAACAACTATTCAGCACAATAATATTGTACAAGGAAATAAATAAATAGAGGTCTTAAAATAAGAACAGGACTCATGAAAACAATATCTGAATTTAAACACACTATCTTAGAGCCAGATGTGCAGTGAGAAGGCATTAAAGAAATACAGTGATCTAAGATATGGGTTGATTCTAGATCAAATTAAGTAACTTCCATTCAAATCAATCATGTGTGTGTATTTACCATTTTGAGCTTTTCAATGCTACAGATTATACAAAGTACGTTCAAAAAAAACTTTGAATGTGAATTTACAGTCTGCTTCATAATTGTATACTTCCTGCAGGGAAGTTCTCACAGAACATTACATTCAAGTGCTTTCTTTGAAATAATGTATCAAAAACATAGTTTTGTACTGCATGGGAACAGTTGAGACATTAGTCTCTGGAATTTTCCATTTGTCTTCATTTCAAATCAGAAAAGTACCACAGTCTAAAACCACATACAGAACAAATTCTTAAAAAGAGTTCTATAATATAGAACCTAGGTTGGTCTGCCATGGAGGTCCTGTCAGCATTTAGAAAGGTTCATGGATTCATTTTCTCCTCATTCTGGTAGGCTTTTGCTCCTGTTGTTAACACAATAATCTACTAAGATGCTCAAAGTGGAGATCTTCCCATCTTTCTCTTGTCTGCTTGGCTTGGAATGTTTTTCCTTAAATTGGATTATCAAGGTAGGCATTATATTATGCTAAAGTCCCACCACTGCAGAAAAGAAGTATGTGAGCTAGCAATTCTTTAAATAACTTTTAGTATATTTCATTACTCAGTCTTATAGATTGCCACTCTTTTCATGTAATATTGCAGTTCTCCTTTGAGGTGAGTGTATTCTCAAATATTTCATAAATATGGCTAGGGAAATTTAATTAAATTAATAAAGTAAGTCTTTAGAGGCTAACTTACCCCCATAACCATCCATTCTCATCTCAGTTTTGATCTGTTAACATCTGTCTTTCTGATAGATTGTTATCTGCTTTGCAATTTCCATCTCTTCTAGATTGAGTAATGCTAACGCATATTTCTCTGGCATTCTAAATGGACTAGATCTAGATCCATCACTTTTCCTTATTAAATAGGTGATTTCTATAGTCTTGTTTCTCTGCTACAATATTCTTTAGGTAACCAATACTAATTTATTATTATAGTTGTTGTTATTATTTCCTATTTTTCATACATGTCCATGTTTTATAAATGCCAAATTATCATTTATTTTAAAGCCGTTTTGAAGAATAAACAAATCTTAGAGTCAGAAAGTAATTACTAGGCCCTGTTAAATAATGTAAAACTCACAGAACTTTCATTTCAGAAGAATCAGCTCCACTTACATTTATTTATGCTTACAGTAGAGAGCATCATGAAAAAACTGCCAGCAACACAAAGTTTTGAAATTTATCATATGGCTGTATTCAGAACAAACTATTATTTACATGTGAATGACTATTATTTATAAATGTACTTTGCCTTTTAATATCTCAGAGCCTTAATCCCCAAAGTGAGAAATTTAAAATTCTCTAGGACATTTAATAGATAATTTAATATATTTATATCAACAAAAATTGTGATTTAAAGATGCCCTGTTGCATCTGATGTGAAGGTGATGTATTTTAGAAATTTTCTAATGCAAAATGACACTTAGAAAAGAGACTCTGTACTACCAAAAGTTACTTCAACACCTTGTAAAAATGATACAAAGAATTTATTTCTAGTAACAAATCAGACAGTCATGATGTATTCCATCATGAATCAGAACTTCCCCCTTTGACCTGACAGGAGCTGGAATTGAGGGTGTATTTGTAACCACCATAGTTGATATAAAAATATTTTTAAAAACAAATACATTGCATAATTCCCAATTCTGATAAATAATCTCATGCAAATAAGATATGTATGAAGATTTTCTGAAATTCAGGCACCTCAGTCATTCATTTGAGATATTTTGTGGCTTAGTTTACGTCAAAAGAAACTCCATCCAATCACTGTCTACTGAACTATCTTGCTATAAATTTATGCCATTGATGTAAAGTAACAAATTTATATTAATGTATTTATTAAAATCTGTTATAATTTTCAGAATGTATATGTCTGTTATAGTCAAGCACTGCATCTGTCTCTGCCTCTGTATATTCATTGTACATTAATACATAAAAGTTTACTTTGCTGTAAGGCTTGAAATGTGAAAGTTAGAAATATATAGATGCTTGTAGATATATAAAATGTGCAACTTTCCAGGTCAAATATAGAAGATAACATTTGTTTTTACTTTTACTGTTACACGCTATATAATTCTGGAATAGAGCTGACGTTTTTAGTCTGCAAAAATATGATTATTCAACACAACAGCATACATCAGGAACAAGTGTTTTTATCAGACTATTTTAAAAAATTATTCCCATTTGGGGTAAAAAAAAAATGTATTATCCACTTATTTTCCAGGCTTTTGTGTATATGTAAAACAAATAATTACCTGTGACATTTAAGCCATCTGACCTTTGGCACCACACAGTTCGAGAAGATCCCTTCCAGGGGCTAGCCATCCACTTGTATTCATAGCAGTGGCCATCTATACAGAAAACATTCATTTTTTAAGAGATTCAATGACAAGACGTCAGCCTACCATTAGCTGCAAGTAGACAGCATACATTAAGCTTAATGGCTTTTATGGTGTCCTTCTTTCACCCGGCAACTCAGAAAGGTATACTGTTCACACAGAAGTCTGCACTTACTGGATGCATACAGAATAGAACGGATTTCTTCTGGTCTAAACAATAATGTTTATACACACTGCATGTGGAGTAAGACCAATATAGTTAATGGACAAAACAGGCATTTCCAACAACCTCATAACGGCTGTGGCCCATTTGTTGTGAAAAGTCATTTAGGAGTCATCTTTCCTTTTTGGTAAACCTATGCTTTAGTTACTATTCCAGTGTATGGTAAAGCAGGCTTGGCTGTATCTGGCTTCACATCTCTACTCCACTGTACACAGCTCATATAGTCTGGGATAAAATATAAAGTCTTTCTGTACCTTAGTTGCCCAACATATATATATATATATATTTAATTCATCTGTCTGGTGTCTAAGTGGACAGGAAATGTCTTTTCTTAGGTATTTTGCACAGTACTGGCAGTAAGACAAACTTTTTAGTCACTGTCATGTGATAAGAGCAGACAGGATTCTAAATTTGGTTATGCGTCATAATATCCTTTTTTTAATTAAGAAATTATCAAGCAGATAAAGCAAGTATTTTTTTTTTTTTTCCCAAATCTTGAAAAGGTATTTCGTTATTAAAAAAGGATTTAAAAAACGTGTTTGAAGTGGAAACATATAATAGTTAAATTTTCCAAGTTTTTCTGGTACATATTTGATATCTGGAAAATAAAAAATTAAGTGCATTTCTATGTTCACCAAATCCATAATTTCCTAATTTTGACAGCCTCAGCAGAAAGAAAAGAAACATACTGTAGTTCTGTATTTTGTTTATTACAGGAAGAGCGATGTGTATTTTGGTACTTACCACTGCACGGTCTTGTTTCCAAAGCTTGTTCTGGACAAAGATGTTGATTCTCTAAATCCTGAACGATTACTGCCCGAGATCGGACTTGTATGCCTCCAAAGCCAAGATCCTCACCATTAACACAGGTTAGCTGACAAAGGCTCCATTCTGACCACTCTTTCAAATAACAGTCCCCTGAATTTTTATGAGAAGATAAAACATCATTGATGTATGTGAAGAGCTCATGACAGTGAGTATGACTTAGAAAAACTTAGAAATTCTGGGCTTTTCTAAGTATCTGTGAGGTTAAAAATAATAATGACGATAAAAAAGACTATTTGTTGGAAAGCAGAATAGGTTTCTGTAGCATTCCCATAAGGTCAGACTCATTTTCAATTTCTGCTGACACTCCACACAATGTTTGGATTTAACGAATATTAGGGAATTGTACACTGTGTACCTTAGGCTAATTTTATATATCTTATTCATTACTTCTCTTTGACATTAGAAAGAGAAAGCATTGTTGAGTTTTAAAAAGATTGTCACATATCCTCATGCAGAAGCATTTTAAAGAGACAGTAGAAACTACTACTGATGCATTCTTTATAAGAATGAGAAATGAGAAAGTGATTAAAATGTCCAGGTATTCCAGGGTAGTATAATAGAGATTTGCAAAATGTAATTTTATGGAGTAAAAATAATAAAAAAAAAAAATTCTACTACTTAGATAAATTAGTGAGACTGGCTAAAGAAAATTTAAGGAAGATCTTCAAAATAACATATGCAGACCATTTTGTAAAAGATGCAGTATCAAATGGACTATACACAGTCTCATTAATAGACCTCTTAGTTCTCATTATTTCAGTGAAAGAGCTATTAAAAATTAAAGCTACCTTGTACTGTACTGAAGAAAGATGTAATCAGCACTGTGTTGATCAGATGCCTGATTAATGAAGGTATTTTATTTGCCAACATTATGGAAGCATGTGTAGAAATGAATAATTGAAGAAGTGATGTACACACAATACGAAAGTAAGCAGTGATTTTTGGAAACATTAGCTGGAACGTATCATTAGCACGTCCCTATAGGGCAGTTATTTTTACTGGCTAAATGTGAGACTGCTAAAGAACAGGTTCATGCTCAGCAAAATTTAAAATCTAGCAGTAAGCAGTAGTGAATCTACCACCAGAGTAACTCAGTTGGTCATTTGATAGATTTGCCCTATCAGTAAAGAATGTGAAAAATATCTTACTGCCTGTGGCTCATCCTAGACACTGATAACTGTAATCTGAAGGAGTAAACCAAATGATCTTGAAATGTAATGTTTATTTGAATACCTTTCTTACCTGGACAAGGAACAGTGCATGCTTCCTCAAGTACCATCTTTTTATTACCATCTATAATAGGCTCTATTTCTCCACAGAATTCCTCATCTACTATTTTGCCTACATCTTCAGTGGATCCATCAAAAACCACACAGGAAATGTTCCGCACTCGTGTGCCTTCTCCACACTGAGCATCCTGGGGAAGGAGGAGATGGATGCTGTACGTTGGAAAGTGTCAAAAGACTGAATTTGAGCTACATATCATAGCATCTCCTATTATTTTTTGCCAAAATACATATTCATTTGAGTAGGGAAAATAAAAATAGATTGTTTTTTACATTTGACACAAACAAAAAAAATATGCTGTCACCATTGTTTCTTAATGTATGGATCTAGCTTGTGCTTTTAAATTGCAATCATGGCAGTATCTTAAGACAAGATCTCTTCTAGGATAAGACGTTTTTTTTTCAATAAGGATGCTCATCTGTTACCACATTTATTCTTTTACAATGTAAGGATTTCAGTTATTAGCAAAGATGTCACTGAAATACCAAACTTTACCTTTGTACTTTGAATGTCTGTAGGACATTGTTATACCTGTTGACAAATATGAACACTAAAAATAAATCTTCACATTTTTGTACAAAATATGTGGAAGTAAACTGATTACAATGCTTTGAAACAGATACCCAGGCGTATTTCAAACATGTCTAGATGTGAGCTCCATAATTTCAATGTCCACTGTGGGTCTTACCTCTACTTTGCATGCAGACCATTGACCATACTGCCACCGATAACAAGGCTTTACTGGACAGGGTTTGAATTGCTCCATCTGAGAAGGACAAGGCCTCCCATCACCTTGAAATGGTTGATTTATGGTCCTTCTTCTGATCATTTTTCCTGCAAATGAGAAACAGCAATATAGGTAATCGCAAAGTGGCTAGGCTGATTTATTCTTCAAGATGGTTCTATGTTGGTGAAAAGCATAGTGTTTGAATAATGTAATTTTTTTCATATTTGACAAACTGGACAGTAAAGCAAATCTGTTGGCTCTTGCCTGTTATATGGATTTTCTTATTTTACATTTTCTGAGTCAGACACTGTATGTTCAGTACAGCATGAAGTACTGCATGAAGGAGGATGTCTGATCAGGATTTCAGATTACTCCTGTAATAGCAAAAAAAAAAAAAAGTAGTAAATTCCCAGTTCAGAAGCCTGGGGAAAAATACTCTTTCTGAAGATGACAAAATGTTTATGGCAGTTCTGTGGAGATACTGCCTATTCATTTGGAATTTGCTACTGTTTTTCCCCTGAGTTAATACAGAATTATGTGTAGGGAAGGGAAAAGGAAAATGAAAGGGCAAGGGGAAGGGAAGGTGAAAGGAAACAGGAAGGGGAAGGGAAAGCAAACACAGTCTTTAAAATATTCCAAGACTATATACAGACCTGAAAGGCCACATGTTTGAGAGCAGTCAGACCAAGACGACCAGTCAGAGAGCTGACAGTTCACAGGACATTCCACCACACAGGATATATTCATTTGCCATGTCTTTTCCAAACCAAGCTAGAAGAAAATTTCCAATAGTTAGCATGTAATGTTCAGTCTGTGCCAGCAGTGCTCAGTAGGCGTTTGGACAGAGTGAATCTGAAACAAGTAAGCTTTAAGTAAAAATGAAATAATTCCTAAATAACAAGTAAAACAATTAAAATATTTTAAATCTCACTTTACAGAATCATAGAATAATCTAGGTTAGAAACTATCTTTAAATTCTTCAAGTCCAGCCATGAAACTGATGGAATGAGTCCCATCACTAAACCATATCCCTGTCTGTTTAACACCTGCAAGGATGAGGATTCCAGCACTTCTCTGGGCAGCCTGTTTCAATGCCTGATCACCCTTGTCAGTACCTAAGCTAAACGCCTTTAAGACAGCTTCCTAACATACTATCCCTCATCACCTGAGAAAAAGGGCTGATGCTTTCTTCCTGTAACCTTCTTTCAGGTAATTGTAAAGGGCGATAAGGTCTCTCCTCAGCCTTCTCCAGACTAAAAACTGAAGTTCCCTCAGTTACTCCTCATATGTCCTGTTTGCTGGTCCTTTCAGCAGCTTCATTGCTCTTCTCTGCACGCACTCAACCAAGTCAATGTCCTCCTTGTAGTGAAGGGCCTAAAACTAAGCATGATATTCAAGGAGTGGTCTCACCCGTGCTGTGTATATGGGGACAATCTCTTCCTTACTCCTACTGGCCACACTATTTCTGATCATCATAGAATCATTTGACTTGGAAGGGACCTTTAAAGGTCTTATAGTCCAACACCCCTGCAATGAACAGGGACAGCTGCAGCTAGATTAAACCCCAAATGTCTCCAAGGATGGTGTTTCCACCGCCTCTCTGGATAACCTTTTCCAGTGCTTCACTAATCTCATCATAAAAATCTTTCTCCTTATATCCAATCTAAATCTCCCCTCTTTTAGTTTGAAACCATTTCCCCTTGTCCTCTCACAACAGACCCTGCTAAAGATCTTGTTATATTCTTCCTTACAGCCCACTCTGTAGATACTGAAAGATCGCTATCAAATCTCCCCTGAGTCACAACTCTCTCAACCTGTCCTCTCAGAGGAAGTGTTTCATTCCTTGGATCATTTCTGTGGCCCTCCTCTGAACTCACTCTAACAGGTCTGTGTCTCTCCTGTACTCAGGACTCCACATCTGGAAGCAGTACTACAGGTGAGGTCTCACCAGTGCAGAGTAGAGGGGAAGAATCACCTCCCTTGAATGCAGGCCAGGATGTCATTTGCCCTTTTGGTCACTTGAGCATGCAACAAAGTACCAATGGCAACACAGTCCTAATGGCATATACTGACTTTTAAATATATTCTCAAATCTTCTTTTAAATAAATATTTTCTAAATAATAACTGGTAAAATGAGGGCTTCAGCTTGTACTTTTACTTTATACCGTGGTGGTAAAATCATCAATATTTAGAATAATAAAATCATAGAACACCCAAAGTTGAAAGGGACCTACAAGAATCACTGAGTTCATCCGTTGGGTCTTTATGATTTGAGAGATTTGGCTAAGAAGTTTATCCTAACTAAAAGGACGCTCTTCTCAACTAAACTGATTGTTTCTAACTTCTGCTTCTGAGCTAAGATAACACTGAATGTGCCATTACTACTCCACCAACAGCCATTTCTCCATATTGTCACATTTTTCTATTTGATTCCTTCTCAGAACTGGGGCAGTGAACAAACTATTTAAGCAGTTCATCCCTCCCAGGCTTTGTTAATATATAATTGATTTTCTGCAGTCCCTCCCTTCCAAGGATGGATATCTGGCTTTTTTTAACATTTGAAAGATGGTTTTTCTTCAACTCTTTCTTTCTCCTGAAATAGCACGTATGTTGAGTCTCTGCAACCACTTGGCAGAGAACTTCAGCATAGAGAATGAGATGCTGTCCAAATGTTCTCTAACTGATCACAGTTGATAAATCTTCTATCTGACCTGTCTTAAATTGTAAGTGTATTATGCAGTTGGAGGCCCTATAGTCTTCAACTATACAGTAAGTAAGGGACAAAATAATTTGTGACATGTCATTAAAGTATTTTGAAATACTTTACTATCAGGCATTAACAGCTTAGTTCATTTCAAGGCTGGCCCCTGTCATAGAAAATGTTATTCTGAAATTAGTATTACTTAGCAACTGATGCTAGGAGCTAAGTCCAAAACTAAAAAAGGAAGAGATTGAGCATACATTTGACAGTGTTTGTAGAAGACTGCAGATAAAGCAAGTTTTAAAAGGAGTTCAATAGAAACTGAACAAATTAATGGCAGAAACTACATCTGGCAAGCACAGTCCAATAGCTAAAAACAGGTGGAGGATGAGAGAATAGATGGAAACTCGTGTTTGTTTCTCTGTTTTATTCTTTTCTTGCATCTGCTTATGCCTCTCGTTTGTTTCTTTGTAGGTTTTTGCTGTTGTTTTTAACACAGTTTGTAATCTTATTACGCACAATAAAGCCATCCATTCTATTGCACGCAGTAACAATGACATGACATTGACACTGTAAACTGACAGTGACAATGTCTTGTACTAAAAAAAAAGTACATCAATATATGTTTTTCTGGAAAAATAAAAATAAAATAAAAAAAACTTTCCGGAAGATATCACCAGTAACTTTGATACAAAAGCTGCAAATAGTGGAGGAGAATGAGGGAAGGCAATGTGGAAACAGACTCACATGTTCTCCCAAGTACAGGTTCTGTACTAAGTTCTAGGGGTTGAATTCAGTGAAACACTAAAAAATGATGCAATCCCCACAGGGAAGTGCCAGTCTGTGCTTACAGACAGTGGTCTGCATGGGTCTGATTTTGTAAAGCCATTTCTATGTTCTTATAAAGTCCTGTGCTCCAGATATTCCCCAGTCAAGGAGGAAGAGATATTCTGGCTAATACTCATGAGAATATATAACACAAGATGGAATACAACTGGTGGTATAAATATTAGCATGACAGTAAAAATCCCTGCAACCATAGCATCAAAATGAGTTATAAAAGGTACGATATAAAATGCGAAGGAAAATCAATTCTGCTAATATGAAGAGATCTGCAGTTTCCCAGCATAAAAGATGGTCCTATTCACTGACCTTCATCAGTGAACCCTGATCATCATTGATGCCTTTTAGAATTCCAGAAGGCTTCTGATATCTTTAAGTAGACAAATCCTGCCACGTGTTGTTTTTCTTTTAAAAAAGCCAACTAGGCTTTTCAAAACCTATTAATTTTAACAACTACAAAGGTTAATGGCATGAAACTAGCAGTTAAGGCTTTAAAAAGGAAATAAACTCTCAATTTCCTACTTAAATGCAAGCATAAAGCAATAATTAGGCACAACATTAGCATACATTTCATAAATAAACTACCACAAGTACTGGAAATGTCTTATCCTGGTAGTCTCACCAAGTCTTAAAGTTGCATTTGTAGTACTGTATATTGAGACAAATGAGATTTTAGACCTCTGTTCTGCATTATATATCAAATAACGAGCTCACAGGTTTTTTGCTGTTGCACAGTGTAACCTTGATTATCCAGCTATTGCACACGTCAACATCTGAAATTTTTGGGTCATCTGGAACTTGGATAATTAGGAATCCACAAAATAGTCTTTGAAGTCTGCTTTTGGGTCAAATCTTCTGACCAAAGGCTCAAAATCTACATAATTGTTTTCTGGCAATTGCATGAACATGACTGTTCTCTCTTAGGACCGACCTTCTCAGCTGGACCTTGGCAGCTAGAGGAGCAAAAGCCCAAGACATTAAAGGTGAAGAGGAGAAAGTAGAAGGCCAGACTACCCCTAGGGATCTGCCAGCTGCATGTGTTAGGCACTGATGTGCTGCTGAAACGGATTTGAGGAACAATTTGTCTGCTCTAATTTGATATTAATTCCACATTCTTTTTTCATCCCTCTCCTTTTGTCTGATGAATCAGAGTTCACAATGCAGATCTTAGAAAATGTGGCTGGCAAAAAATTTGGAAATGTGATCTGAAAAGGTTGCTGGACAAGCTATGGATGAGTTGTGGTTTCTGATGAGTGAATGGCAAGTACTTAAGTTACACCAAATACTAGCATTGAGTCCTTTATTTTTGGCTTTATATGACAGGGGAGGCAGATTGTCAGACCAATATGTACCATAAATCCCATGATAATCAAAAATATGTTTATAAGTATGTTTCATGTGACCGATTAACCTCTGTGAGAGGTTAATCATGTAATCCGTTAGACAGACTATTTGCCAAAAAAAAATCAAAATATTTTGCATTTGCTAACTGATTCAGACAAAATTGCTGGTTCCTAGTCTTTTCTGATGTTTAATTGCAGATAAATGAATAAAAATAAGTTCCTAAGTCTGAGAATGACCAGAGCCAACTTGCTTTAGGTGATTTGTTTTTCAAATATGAAAAAGACAATCTGAGTACTTGTGACATGCTAATTTTTTAGAGACCAAGTAATCTAGTATTACTGTGCATTGAGAGTTTGAAGAGAACTATGATAACATAACTAGGACTTGGAAATAAGCTCTACCAATTAATTTATCATGGCAGTAATCAGGATGATTGGCTAGCTTCTTCTCAGATTGACCAAAACAAACACAGGATCACATGAAATGTATTATGAAAGCAACAGCCAGAAAATGGAAACTTGGAAGAAAATTCAGTCTTTAATGAGACTAATGCTCATAAATGAAAGGTGATAGTTAAAAGACAACATACAATATAAGGCTTTTATTAGTTTTATGAATCATGTATTATCAAGGAAATAAGACATTCATTTTTTAAGGGATCAGAATAGCTTTAGCTATTCTAGCTTTAGCTAGTCTGATCTCCCTTCCTTGCATATAATAACAAGAATCATAATTCTGTAAATTGATCTACACATAAATTAGATAGAACTTCTGCTTTATTCATACAGTCAATATAAAATTTTATGATAGCCCAGGGGAAATTCCATTAGCTAAATCATTACAGAATTACTTAGTGTTTCTTCTACCATCAACTTCTCTAACCACACACAGCTTATTTTGAACTTGACATAATATTTCTATACTGCTTTTATAATGCAAAAATAAAGATTCTTCTTTCCCCAGGAAAAAAAAAAAAAAAAACAAACAACAACAACAACAAAAAAAACAAAAACAAAAAAACAAAAAAAAACCACAAAACAAAAATAAAGGACCATTTGTGATTAGATTAGTGAAAAGTGTATAGTACATATATATATGTTTTGATAACTTCTTCAACACTCTCCTCTTCTGACCCAGAAGGTCACAAGAGTTCACTAAAGAGTTTCACATCTTTAGACTGAAGGATCCAGTAAGACTGAAACAGCCTGGCTTTCTTGCTTATCAGGTTAACTGGTTTTACTCCTCACACTTATTGGATCAGTCTTTGACCTTGCTGTACCACTGCTTATACATCCAGAATTGAACACATCATCTTAACAGTGTGACTGGGGAGTGGATCAGATGCTTTACACAAGGATGTATCTCTACATGGTCCAGAAAATCAAAAAAGGTAAATAAAACTGTGTCACAGTAGCTGTTGTAAAGCAAGAACTCCAATTCATTGATGTCAATTCACCAATCATTTATGGCAAATAGTTTTTGAGACACCTGTATGTTATCTCTGTTGCTCTAGTTAATTCCTGGGTAATAAACTTTCATTTCTTTTGGAGCAGGATTGCTCCAGAGGTTTTCTGCAATGAGATTTCAGTGCAAAAAGTAACCATTTATTTTAAAGGTCGTTTAAATTCTTTAGTTAACAATAGGAACAATTGTTCCTAACAATAGGAACAATTTAAGGGCTTTTTGCTATAAGAACTATATTTATCCTAAGTACCTAATGAAGTACATGCTTTTTTTCTGATGAGATATTCATGTGGTTGGATATTTTATATCATGTTCTGGTTTTAATTAATCTATACTTCTTACAGAAAAGCCCACAAGGAACAATACTTTTCTTTCAATGTCTTGAAACATTAAAATAATGCATGAATGCATTCCTGTATTAATTTCATATAAAATTGCTGGTCAGTAACTAAACTCTGAAGTTTTTCCTAAGACATAAATTAACCAAATATTAGATTAGATTATAATCCCAAAATCTACATGCAAAGGATGAACTTGGCACAAAAGTAGGTACCAGTCTCAACTGAAAACTTCTGTTGTTTTCTCATTTTACTTCAAATTACTATCTCTATGTGACTGAAAACACTTAGAATGATGGAAAAATGCCAGAAAAAAAACAGTCCTGTCAAATTTGAATTTAATTTGAACATTTGCAATATGGCTCTTTCAAAATTTAAGGGTTCCTATCTGTTGACTAAACCTCTATACATGCTCCTATTTCATTAATACTTCCTTCATACTGCTCATTTTTTCACACTAGTCTGTGTACCTTTTGTGTTGCACAGCTGAATACATGAAGTTAACATTCAACCCAGCTGCAGAATGGCACGTGAGAAATATTTTCCAACACATTGAGTAAATGATTGATGCTGGCAGCTGTCCAAACCTCCATGCAGACATTATATCAAATTAGAATGATGATTAGTGTACTGATTAAGATTTATTGCCTTTATTCTACTTTATTAATTATTGTTTCTAAGTCATTTCCTTCAGGACATAATAATTAGCATACCTTCATGGAGGCACTTAAAAGGAAATTGTATAAAAATCACTGTTGATGGCACAGTTCATTTCAGAGATACTTAACAATCCATGAATAGTGTTGTGAAACAGCTGGCAATGACGGGTTATACGCTGTAGACTGTAGTTGGCTCAGCATTAATTAGCACCACTAGAAAGAATCTTACAGGTACCCACTCACCTCCTCACAGTACTTCAGGTCAACTGATTTGCCATCACTGCGAACACAATCGAGCATCCGCGTTTTGATTCCATTACCACAGACAGCCTTCTCACTGAGCTGACATGTGCTCCAGTCTGGAAATAAGGAATTCATTAGGATAGCAGACATTTTAGATAAAACTCATAATGATCCCATCTCCCATTTAATTCTAATTTTGTTGACATAAAATAATCCCCATAGCAGCTTTTACACATGCAATGCTCATGGAGGGAAACCAGCTGCTACTTGTTTTTGGAAGCAGGCAGTGTTCATATTCAATTCAATCTGCACAGATTCTGAGGAAGTAACAAAATGATAATTTAAATAAATTTCCTGGTGTTAAAGCATGCACCCTACATCCCAGCTGCAGTCTTCAATAATATTTTGTATGAATCAAACAGACTGCAACAGTCCTCAGTATGAGACTCACAGCTCTGGATAAGAAATAAAAAGCTGAAAAAACTATCCTGGAAGATGAATGGAACTAAGCCATAGTCTGATGATGTCACTAGATGATAAGACCACAAATACCTGTCACATTGTAGTCATAGTGGTAGCAGTTTTTGTTCAAAGTGCAGACTTCTGTCTCTGTGGCAGCAGGGCAAGACTTTCCTTCCATTGGTTGTCTCAGGGATTCTGATGACCTTTCACGGACACTGCTTCCATTGCATGGCTTGAAAGAGAAATTGGAAACATCTTGATATTATGGCACCCTGATACCTTTCCATGCAATATTATAACAACCTTTCAAGTAACCTTTTGACAGAATGTAAATTTAAAATAACAAGCTTGTGTTCTTGCCTATGAGAAATCATTTCCTTTTTACTTTAGAACAAATTTAATCTGCTGTTTAAATTTGGTACCAAGCAAGCTGAAATATCCTTTAATTGGATAACACCTTGGTATTTTCCCAACTAGTTCATATCTCAGTACTGTGCTTTGAAATGATTTCATTCACAAACAGGATATTTAGAGGCTCATTTTGCAAATGCCCTACTGCAATGCACTGGAGTCTGAATACTCAGAGGTCCTGGAACTTTTTTTATGTTTGAAGTTTTTGGCATTTTCTTTGGAGATTCCTGTCAGGAAGGCAAGAAAAGATCCAAAATCTTTCTGTGTTTAACTACAAACTTTGCTCTTTCCAGAAGAGTGACATTTTCAGTACACTGGCTACCTTCTGCTACAGAGAGGATCAAAACTAGGCAAAAACCACTGAAGAAGTTATTTCACCACACAGAACCCACCCATATGGAAGAATGTCCATTTGTGACATTTTTATTTATGAAGATGAACTTTTGGGAACAGTTTCACTGAATGAAAAATATCTGCACAGCTTTATTTGCATCTAAGCGTATGACAGTAAATACAGATATTTACATATGTACTTAGTGCTCAGTTCAGCACCTTAACACAGTAATTCATACATGATACACTTCTTACCAAAGAACAGCGAGACCATGATCCCCATTCAGACATAACACAGTCTTCTGGACATGGCAGTGTGCATTTTCTAGCACCAAGTGGCATCTCTTCAGGATCACACAGGTAGTCCTCTACAGTGTCAGAAGGACCATCCACAGTGTTCAGCATGCATCTGGAAAAAAAGAACTGCACATAAACTGCATTTGCCATGGATTTTGTGCAATGACTATAATCCATACTATGTTAAAACATTTTAACATTTCATCAGCACACAAAAAATAGAGTAATTGAATTAAGAGAATATTGATCTATGAAAACTCAAGTAAGCCAAAGAGACAAAAAGAATCTTTGATTATACAGATGACAGACATATTAAAAAATGCACAGAATGTAAATGTTCTTTGTTGATGACGTGCCAAGAGGTACTTTAGATTGAAAGAGGAACAATATTGTGTTACCTGACTTTTCTTGTTTGAACACCTTCTCCACAGTTCTCTTTTAAGTCCACATTGGTCACCTTGCAGACGCTCCAGGGCTCGGTAACCCATATATATTGGCTGCAGTCACTGTGGCATGGGACTACCTCGTATACCTGGAATCCACACTGAGTGTCAGTTTTCTTGCACACAATCAAGATAAATATGCAACAGAGATCATGCTGAGATATAAGCAAAAAAAGTTAGCGATCTTTCTGATAAGAATAACAAATGTAATTAATTTGACATCTATAGAACTTGCTGTTTTAAAGGCTGTAATAATAATATTGATAAAATACTTGATATAAATCTACAAGAACACCAGCACTAGTATTTTTTATAGATTTGAAAACAGACTTTGAATAACATCTTGTATAGTAATTTATATGTAAATTTTCTGTATGTTTTCTTAAAGAAACATTAGAGAGTAGAGAAAAACAAATAAACAATGGATGCGCTGAAGCACTACCAGGAAGCCCGTGTTAAGGTTATTTCACTATTTTAGAATCTCTTACCTGAGCCTGAAGAAAGTATTTTCATGGACCCAAAAGGAAAAGAAGAAAGATAAAAAGATTGATTAGAGTTAAACATAGGTACTTAAAAAGCATTCATTTTGTTTTCCTTACAAAACAATACTCTATGACTTCTGAAAAGCAAAACACATCATTTTTTTCCTCTTGGATCTTCCTTACTTTTTGAGGCATTTTTGAAGATGTACTCTTTGGAAGAAAATAGAAGTTTATAAAACATAACCACTAACAGTTATGTTACAGATCACTTAAAGCACCTTGCTTCAAAATTAGCTTATATCAGCTAACTTCACATGTTATTCTGGGTATTAGGTCAGTACAACAAGAATTTCTAGAGAATCTAAGACTTTGTTTTAAATAAGACACTGTTCGTTTCAGGAACACTATTTTGATAGAAAAACAGAACTGTTAGTTTACGAACCTACAATCAAACAGAATCCACAGAACAATGGATGTGCAGAGACAGAGATATCACTATGCAGTTTAACAGCCTATATACAAGAAAACCACAATAGTCAGCATATCTGTGCCTTCTGAGAATTATGCAGGCACTTACTCAGATGTGAAGATCAGTGGTATAGATGCACCTGGACATAAAGCTGTTGACCACAACCTTGTGGCTGTGATAATCCAACAAATTCTTCATCCACTGAACAGTCCATCCTTCAAATCTGTATCTTTCCAATTTAGAGATAAAGATGTGGGACGGTCTCAAAGGCCTTGCTCAAGTCCAGGTAAATGACATCTGTTGTTATTCCTTTGCCACCAATGCCATCATTCCATCACAGAAAGCCACTAGATTAGTCAGGCACGATCTGCCCTTTGTGAAGCTGTGCTGGCTGCCGTGGATCACCTCCTCATCTCATATGTACCTTAAGGTAGTTCCTAGGAAGATCTATTTCATGATCTTCCCAGGCACAGACATGAGGCTCACATGTCTCTAGTACCTCAATTTCTTAAAAATGGGAGCGATGTTTCCATTTTTCCATTCACCTGGGTCTTCTCCCAACAGCTGCAACTTTTCACACATGATGGACAGCAGCTTGGCAACTACATCAGCCAGCTCCTTCAGGACCCCGGGATGCACATCTTCTGGCCCCAGAGAGTCACAGACATTCAGTCTTATCAGGTGATCTCAAATCTGCTCTTCTCATAAAGTGACTGAGAAGAGGCACTTTATTTGTTTTGTTCAGGATTTCCAAAATTAAAATAGTGAAGCCTTAATTCATGAAAATGTCTGTATATATCTTGCTTTAGTTGACACAAGAAAAAATACATAAAACTTGTATATTCATGTATGTGCTTAGTGATGTTCTCCTAACCCTACCTGCACTTCTGTAACTATGACTGCAAGCCACAGCAACTGGTTAATGTAAGGAGTGCATACCCATCTGCTGGATGACTGAGAAAATAATACCTGGAGGCAAGGAGGAGAGGGATGCCCTTATCTTTTTATTTCCTGTAGCAATCTCAGATCAGTCTCTTCACTTGAAATCCTCTGAAGACCACTGATGCAATCTTATAATAATCCTGACTGTATATTGCTATGTCATATTACTATGACTTTTATCCTCAGAGAATGCAGAGTAAGCTGCACTCAGCTGGAGCATGGTTTGGGAACCACTCCAGCATGTATGACCCAGGAACACACAGGAGAAAATGGGCTAACTGAGACATCTTCCATTTTCTGTGCTCATTCTCCACCAAAAGTGTTGTGCATATGTTAGCCCTGATAGATGTTGAGTAACCAGCTCTTAAAACTTAACAACATCTTAAGCACTTTATTCGCACATTTCACTAGTCTTACCATTAGAAAAATTTCCCAAGGCTTAACCCAAATCTGCTTGCAGCATTCTAAGCCTACTGCTTTTTATTCTATTCATGATGGTCTTGGAAGATGGATTATTTCCTCCTCCTTTAAAAGAGCCTTTTATGTTCATGCTAGCAGACTGCCTGCATGCTCCCTACCATCTTCTCATCCATGAGCTAGACTACATACTGCAAGCTTTTCTCATAAATAATATTTCTTAGCTTTCTACCTATAGTATAACTCCTCTGTACGTCACATCCCCTATATCTAAGGCCACCAAAGACCCAATCTAACCACTATGTTATATATGTATGCATCAAAGCATATTTTATATATTTATATGTACATATAGTAACAATTATATGAAATAAATATTCTGAAGCTTCAGTAGTTTTCCATACAAATGAATGTTGGAATAGATTTAGATTAATTAACTAACTTGGTGTTCCTTGGTAATTAGAATGTAGGCACAACTCCTGAGTATTTCTGAGATGTCCAGAAAATGAATGTATTTTAAATTGAAAGATATATCCTCTAAATTTTTTGACATTACTATACTATACTATGTGTGTAACTCTCTCATGAAGTATGTGTGTATATATATATATATATACATATATATATATATATATATATATTTTTTTTTTTTTTACAGTAATTACATTATGAATCATCTATGATTATTTGGAAAACGTAAATTGCAACAAATCAAAACACCGGTAGAGGGCGATAGTGTTGCACATAAGAAGCCAACAGACCTTTAGCGAAATCACTTAGGTGCAGGAAAAAACGAGTCTGTTATGTTCTGTACGAGTATTAAAGAAATAAAAATATTTTTACATAGACTACATATTTTTTCCTGTTGAAACATATTCCTCTTAATCTAAATGATTCTTATGGGCTGATCCAAATTCAGCAAACACATTCTAGTCTGTGTTTTACTAGACCAGATCACAAACTTAGTTTATTAGTTGAAGTTTAATACATTTTTTATAAATTAAAATTAATTACATTCCCTAAAGCAGAAAATTAGAACAACAAGCCATTTCACTTTGTGGTAGCAAAATGTCAATAGGATAATATTAAGTACATGCATTTTATTCAAATGTAGATTGACATCACATTTACAGAGAAGATCATGTGGTCATTCAACATGCCTTTGCAAAGTAAATTAAATTCAACAACAGTATTAATATAAATCAACTTCAAAACTTGTAAGTTAATTGAGAAGGTTTGTTTTTTTTTTTTTTCTCCTTAAACTCTTCAAGTAAACAGGAGAACATGAATAACCATTTACCAATATACTGCACTATACTACAGCTTTACTTCACACCAGCAGTAGGTGAGCCATCAGACGAGCTCACCATGTTCTGTATCTGTAATGCCCCGTCCCTGGAAGTGTTCAAGGCCAGATTGGATGGGGCCCCAGGCAGCTTGGTCTAGTATTAAAAGGGGAGGTTGGTGGCCCTGCATGAGGCAGGGGGGTTGGAGATTCATGATCCTTGAGGTCCCTCCCAACCCTGGCCATTCTGGGATTCTATGATTCTGTGAACTTCAGGGGTTTGATTTGAATTAGTGCTAAACTTATTCCCACAGACTAAATGTTCATTCCTCATCAAAGCACTCCCAGTATGCTCTAAGATCATGTCTCTTGGCTTAGTATCACTTGAACAGGAATTAGTTTGGGCAGCCAGATTTTTCTCTATGAAAATCAATTGTGGTTATTGGGACAACATGGAGATTGACTTCAGAAGTACACTCCTGAACTGATGTGCCAGTGCAGGTATACTTGGAAGGTAAAGATCTAATTGATTAAAATGCCATAAAGGAAAATATTCTGGGTGTTTGAGGTATTTTTATTTATTTTCAAATCTAGCATGGTCTAGGATGCAAAGAATCTTAGGAGCTTTGGCATCTGTAATGAGAAATACTTCACCCATTGTTAAGAAATTATCTTCAGAAACTTGGTCTTCAGCATCTACATTAAAGATTATTTTATTGTCTCTACAGTTCAGATTACGTACTAAACTCTTGCAGATGATTGAACAATGAAGGCAGATTCTGTGCCAGCTGCGGAAATTTAAGCAATCTCGATCTTGTGCATCTGCCCCATATTTGTGTAGCCTTTTTACATATAGAAAAAAAAAAACAAACAAAAACCAACAAACCCAATAATACAGCTAAAAGGGTTTTCCGAGGTATGGAAAAACTACATCAGTAATGTAAGTAAAAATAAAATTACCTGATTGACGTGATCGAGCTTAGGACAGGGTCTTCCACCATTGTAGGGCTTTTCACGGAGCCATTTTGACCGAACTTTTACCCCACTTCCACAGGATTTACTACAGCGAGACCAATTGGACCACTCACTGAGCTTGCAGTCTGAAGGACATGGAATAATACAGGCTTCCTCAATATAACCTGTGTGAATGGAAAAAAAAAGTGAAATCTCTTCAGCATGTCATTCTGCCACTTGTCCCTGAAGCCCTCATCTAGTTCATTTAGATTGTCCAAAGTTTGACTTGACAGGACTGTGTGAATAGAGAGATTTCTTCATAATTAGGGCTAAATTAAATTCTGCAGAAAATTGACACATATAACTGGAGACTGTGATAGAGTAACAGCTGAGCATCCTCACTACTATCTGATTATGATTCACATTCATCAGATCTCAGCATTCAAAATTTCTGACAGCAACAGTGTAATTGACACTAACCCATCCCTTGTTTTATCATTCTTATACCGTGAAGCAATTTGTTTTTGAACAAAAGAAGGTTTAATTAAAAGCCTCTTCCATAACTGTAAAAAGTAAGCTGCAGTTATTATATATATATATATATATATATCTCCAACTGAATGAAAAAATTCATCTCTTGTCAGCACAGAGCAAGGGAACTTAACACCTTGTGACCTTTCTAAGGCTAGAAAAAGAGAGTGGTCTGCCACATTAATGATGTGCCGATTAACAACCATCTGCCCCCAGTAACACACTGAATAATTGCACTGAATGGAAAAGCAGATGTTTGGTTTGGATAAGTCATCAGCCTTGAGAGGCTGGAAAGGGGAAGAACATGGTCTGTAGGGAGTAACATGAAGCTTCAATTCACTGAGTAAGAGAAAATGTCTTTCTTTAAAAGCAACATATGCCACAGCTCTATGAAGTGTGTCATTTATGCCAATATTTACAGCAGAAGATACAAAACCTCAGCAAAAAAGTTGGCCTTTGCAGTATTTATACTACAATATTCTAAACTTTAATGACCTATCATCTTCCCTTTTCTGTATCACATCTTGAACACATTTACTGTTGGCAAATGTTGACTTTAAGAATAAAAAAAACCTTAGTATATATAAAAGTGAATTAAAATATTTAATAAACAGCTGGAAAATTAATACTTACATGGATAAGACAATTCTCAAATGACTGGCATAGTTACATATATTTCTCACATAACACAATTTTAAAAAATGATATTAAATACAATCACTGCCATTTTCATCTGAGCTGATCTTAGCAGCTTTGTTTTTAACTCATACTTCTAAATAAAGCTATCATTTCTCTTCCTAAGCAGCCAATTCCAAACAATCACTTGCAATATACAAAAAATCAAAACTCTTAAGAGATTTCATTTCTATATATCTACTTCCATCTGTTTCTATCAATTTGTGTTAATAAATGGCTTTTTTAAAACATACCGTAAAATTCAGAATATTTTATAGCCAAATTCAGATGATGGTTTTAGTCTAGCTAGTTCTCCTCTGCTTGGAACTTCTAGATATTTAAATAGTTTAAATACACATAGCCTGTCCTGAAAATGAGCATTGCAGAACTATTGTTTATTAAATGTATCTTCCTCAATATGGCCAGAATGCTATTAGCTTAAACTACAAGCATGTTCATTACGTATCTCTGGCCATTCGTTCAGTGATATTGTATGAAAGGTATACTGTGTTAGACAAAATATATTTTTGAAGATCATATCACTGCAAATCGGAGGTGGTGACACACTTCTCCCTGCAGCAGTAGATGCAAAATTGATTACATTTCACCTTAACTCACATGTCTGGGTTAGTCTTAGAAATCAGAGGTACCTGACTGCAAAGACATACTTTACACTGAACTTTCACTTCATAAATGTCCAGCTCCATATCTTCATCAGAAATCAGCATTCAACAAGCTTTCTTAGGTGCTACACAAAACCACGTATGCATACCATTAAGAAATTACAGAATGAAAATTCACAGCAGAAAAGAAATTAAAAGAAGTAAATAAAAGAAAAAAACAATAGTGATATTTACTGTCTAATGGAACTATCTGAAGATCTAAGTACTCTTTCTAAATTTGCTTGAGATTCTGATATGCTGCATTAAGTTTCAAAATAACTTCTTAAATTTCTGTACTGGAGAAACCTACAATAACACAATTATACCATTTAGCATTCATTAAATTTCTGCATCCGACAATGGTTTGATTTTTCAGTGTAAAGCCAGGAATTGGACATTAATACGCTTGTGCTTCCCTTGCAACTTGGAATATTCTATAATTCTATGGCCCTTTACATAAGGGACAGACTAAGGGAGAATGGTGGAAAGAGTAAATAAAGACAAGTAGATGGAGAAGGAAAATAAATAGCTGAGAAAATAGTAAAGAAAATTGTGAAGACAAATACTACATAGGAAGAGAAAACAAAGAAAAAGGAGAAAAGATATAGACATTCTGCCCAAAGCAATACCTTGGCAATGCACAAACAGAATGAAATTCCCTCAAGAATCTGCTCAGGTATCAGAGTGAAACAGAATGTTCCCACAAATAAAAACAGAGGACCAAAGGAAGAAATAATAATAATAATAAAACCACACTAATTTGGCATCTGATTTTTATTCTCTAGGTGATTTAATGTGTAGAATGAAAATGAAAAGACCCTTGTTATATCTGACATTAAAAAGTTTCTGGCGTACTCATTCTTTGGTATCTTTTCTTCCTTTCAGGCACTTCACTGTTTCAGCTTAAAAATCTATTTAGCATCTAGCTATGCCCCTGGACTCCCCTGGAACCTAGGCAGAAGCAGACTTCAAATTGCTTGCAGATATTTCCTTAACCAAGAAAGATGACTGAATATTAAAAGTTGCATGCTGCAAATGACATATTGTGCTCCATTTCCTATTCTTCTAATGCCACTTTTCAGAAAATGTTTCTCCAAAGCAAGCCATCACCTCAGATGCCTTCTGTACATCTAATGTCAACATATCTTAAAATTTTAGTATGAATAAGGATAATAATCTCCAGAAATTCATAGCAATCACCCACAAATCAAAGAAAACTGATGTTCAGGAAGTTTGAAAAATGTATACTCCTTTTTTTGTTTGCTGGTTTGCCTGTTTTCCTTTAGAGCAGGGCTGATTTTAATATATTTCTAGTACTTGTATTTGTAAACTTGGACCATTCTGTAAACATTTTAGTGAGAAGAGAGTATACTGTCATATAGGAGAATTACACTTAAAACTACAGAAACATTAAAAAAAAAAAAAAAAAAAAAAGACATGCAAATGAGACTAGTGATGCAGTACACAGTTCCTAATGTGATAAGGACATAAATGGGGCCTTTTTTCAGTTTTCAGCCTTGTTCCTACTGATTTAATCATCCTTGAGAGGGTGCAACTTCTATTAAACACTGTAAAAGCATATTAAAGAAACAGTTTGCTAAAGCCTGAGGGCAGAGGGATGTCTATGTGGTGGAATATCACACAATTATATCACACGTTCAGGTTGTGTAATACAATTACAGCAAATTGCATGCTAGAGCCTTGAGGTTTAAAGAACGAGAAAAAACAGGACAGATGCAGAGAGAAGAAAAAAGAATGAAAGCAGGGAAGTGGCTGTGAAGAAAAACAGAAGAAAGTAAGAAGATGAAAGACGTGAAATAGCAGACCAACACAGCAAAGACTAAAGATATATGCATTGGATATCTGCAGTTCATGCCCTGCCTGCTGTTTATTGTCCTGCTGACTTTCACAGCACATTTCCTTTATCTCTTCATATTCTTTGCAACATATGAAGACTGAAAAGATGAAATCTTGGGATACTGTGGTACATAGCCTTCTGTCTGTAAAGTCTTTTTCCCAGTGCAGTAGTTTCTCAATTTTTTCAGCTCCTATCAGTTGAACTTTACAAGGCTACAAAATGGTCAGTTGTCTACTATGAATGAGAACATGGATATTCTACCATTAAAGATTTGATACTAAGCCACAATTTAACAAATGCCTTAAACTGCAAAGAGTATGAACTGCACTTGTTATTAAAATGGAATTGCTTACTGCCCCATTGCTAACTGGTAACAAAACCTGCAGTCCTAGAACAAGTAATTAACAGACGTGCTGGATAATTTCCAATGAGGAACTTTAATGGACTGTACACTTTGTCTAATGACAAAGCAAGTTAGGTAGGTTAGATTCCAAGTTTCCCCAGACAAACTATAATTCGCAATGTATAAGTACAGACCAGCTACTTATGTTGAAGAATGCAGACATAAAGAACATCATGGAAAGTCTTTACATTTACTCTTTTGTCCTTAGGACTGCCAGAATTCTGTTCTTGCTTTCAAAAATAAAAAGTTATGCTGTTTCCAAGAAAAAAACTGCAATGTCAAAATAATGATTTATGTTCTTCAGCATAGTTTTTTGGGTCTTTTTTTGTGCAGTGTTTTGGTGTTCTTTTGTCTGATTGGTTAGTTGGTTTGTGTTTTGCTTCTTTTTGCGCCATGAAATACAAAGTTCTAGGATTCTATCTTCCAGGACAAAAAAAAAACCACAAAACAACACCAAAAACAAACCAAACAAAAACAACCAAACATAATGTCTCCTCCCCAACACCTGAAAAATAAAGCAAAACAATCCAAACCCACAAAATCTCATGACTGTTTGCATTTCAGCTGTAACAGGATTTTGCAGGATTACATTTTACAGGATGAAAGTTACAACTGAGAGCATTCATACTTCTGCCTATCCATGGAAAAACATACTGCACTTCATACGATTATTTATTTTTTCAGAACTGCTCTTTCAAAACCTCAAAATCTGAGGACAATTATTAATGCCTAACCAGCATTTCTGTCTCTGGTGAACTAAACATGGGTTTTTGTGTTGATGGGTGACTGCCTCACAATTGCTGTGCTGTTGACAGACCAAACATGCTGGCACTATAATGCAGAGGCCCATGCTAGAAACTGCAGTGCGGGGCAACAGGTAGTACATATATTCCAAGAGAATACATAACAGGACAATCACAGCATCCTATATGCGAAAAAAATATTGGAAGATATATATGCTATGAAACTACAACGTACCCTAATAACAGTTTGAGAACCTAAACATACTGCCATATTGGATTATAAGCTCTTATGGGAAATATATGAATTTTAGAACAAACACTCAACAGAAAGTCTCACACTTATTTTTTTTGTTGGCAATTTTGTATTGCTTCAGGTTAGAATATTGGAAGCGTACAAAAAGATTTTTCAAAGTCCTAATACAAGTGGATATATCAAGTTCTAACTGTTGTCTTATACAACACAGACATTGTTATAAACTACAAGATTTTACTATCACACACATAAGCAATTAAATACAAAATTTCTTGATTCACATGGATATTCCTAGCATCTGTTGTAAAAGTATTCACTGATACACAGATATTCCTCTCTAATCCCCTGCATAAGCCTTGTAGCCATGGAGGGCTTTGTAGAATCAGCACAAATCAATGCATCTCATTTAATTAACGCTAAAGGGGGAAATAACCTCACACTAATAAGGCAAGGCAGCAGACAAACTATCCTGGACTGGTTGACTGTGCCTAAGGTCTTAGCAGTAAACTGACATGAATTAAGAAGGGTAATACGACCTATATAAAAATGCTGCATCTGTTTGCCATGCTACTATGCCTGGCTTTGCTACACACACGCAAATGCAAACTCTTCTCAGCTTATGTGGGTCATGATTTGTAATCTATGATGGAGGAAAACAAAATATGGTTGAATAAACATTATAGTTCATAAGCATGGCAGTAACCTCCTTCTGATTTCATCAATACAAAAAATCCACAATATGCTTTAAAGGGAACAGAAGACGACTGTTTTGATTTTCTTCACGAACATATAAAAACATACTGCTGGAAGACACCTGTTGTTATTCACAGAACTCTAGTACAGTAGCAATGATAGGGATAAAGCGATGAAAAACAACTGCTGCTTTTCTAATGGAAAAAAAAGCCCCACAAAATCTCTCACATAAGTATTAAATCAACTGTACATTTTTTTAATTTGTCCAGTAAAATTACCAAAGTAGGAATGAAACAAAGCAGAAATCAAAGAAAGAACAATGTATATGTCTTCCATTGAAGAGACCAGCTAAACAACAGGTCATTTCAGCTGACAATGCCACAGCTGCTGTCAAGCGTCAGCTGTTAGCTTCTGCTCACTTACTGCAGAACTGATATTACTGACAAATACAAAATCAGAATTTTTAAATGGCTGCTGAATGGTACTAACTCCTTTATCAATAAATGTAGCTCAAATTTGGAAAAACAAATGAAAGGAAAATCAATTTATTAGACATATGTAATAGTAGGAAAAAAAAAAAAAACATTGGATAAAAACAAAATACAAAAAAGCATCTTGTCCTTCTGCAGCTGAAACTTAAGACTGTTTTCAGCTGCTCGGGATTTGTTTTGAACTACTTTCTAATCTACAGAAAGCTAAGGACCTTGTTCAGAAGGACTTTTCACCCTACCCCTTCACTATTCACACCTCACAGCAACAAGAGTTAAATAATATTTAATGATGTTTTACCTTTCCTTGTCTCAGAGTTATGGTCATTCCTGAGTTTTTGACAAACCTGTTCATACTTGTTTCATAGGTGCACTCAAATTCTCATATATTACTGCACAAAGTCTCTTACAAGTGTAGTAATATAGGGGTCTTCCTTGTGTTATACCCTTCCTTTAGCTCCTCAGCTTCTGTGAAACTCAGTTATTTCTTCCCGAATCTTTTGAACTGAAATGTGTCAAGCAGTAAAAAAAGCTCTGAAGTATTTACTTCTCTGTTCTTGTTCACCTTTGCTTTTCTGAGGAAGATTGATTATAAACAAACACATTGTGCATTTTCTTTTTGGCAGTGCAGAGCAGGTCTGTCTTTTGACTCTTCCCACTCAAAACAGCATGACTTGCAATGCAGACTTATTCATGGCTTCATAAATTTACATGGCAATACTTTGACTTTCTTATGTCTTTTCAGTATACCACATGACATATTCCATGATATATTAAAAACACCAGTGTGGGGTCAGTTGGTCCCTTTTGTCAGATTTAGAGGACGCTGTCATAGGTGAAGTACAATTATCTCTATATTCTATCTCATTATTTCACAGTGTCAGGAGATAACAAAAGTTCAAGTAAAAGTTGTGCAATACAAAAAAATAATCCTTAAAACATCATCTTTATTTCTTTCTTAATTCAAGCTGATTTGCAAAATCATATCCCATTTGTGATTATATACTGTACTACTTTGAAAAGAAATAACATATTCATAAGAACCAACAGTGAAACTGATTTCTGAACAAAGCAGATAACATCGCAGAAAAGCCTTATTCTTCTTTGGACCAGTTATAAAATTAGTGAAAAATTCACTTCTATCAATGCTATCATTTCTGCAGGGAAATAAACAACTTTGTTAGAATTTACAAAAATAACCCAAGCAAGTTTGAGTTATGAGACCTGTCAAGTTTAGCTTGAAAACCTAAAAGTAGATTGATGGGAAGCCACAAGGCACTTTTATTTGCTAGCAGGTGGGATAACCATTTTGATACCACAGAAGTCCCTTGTTGATTTGGCATAAAATAGCTTTTATGTTTGTTCCTAAAGACAAAAAAAATACAGCACGCTGAAATCTAGAGATGATGTCAAACTAAAGAACTGTCATACAGCAAGGGCATGAAAACAACAAGAAAACATCATAAATGTTGAAAAGAGATAAAATAAGATTTAACTGGCAAAACAGCAACTTATACATTTTGAGAAAAATAAAACAAATCATTGGAACATAATCCATGAATACAAAGCAGATATTCAGAAAAGGTAGTGAACACACACTGAAATTAGATTGAAACATCTATGTCATCTGTCCTAGCCCCTTTGTAACTGCAAAAATATGCTAAATCTGAAAAATGCTGAAGGCAGACAATAAATTAGATAACCCTTAGAAATAGTATGTACTGTGGTTATGTGCGATATCTATCAGTGATAGAGTGTTGTTCTAAAAGAGCTACTGAAAACTGTAATTTTAACATCAGTTTAATTCCTTAGCATCAAAGTCAGTTTAAATATCTTATTTCCTGTGCACCTGAAATACCTGTCAGGTAATTTTAGGATGCACAAACAACAGCAATTCCAAGTTTCACCTGCCCATATGTTACAACATAGATAAGATAGAGGCACTCCTTCAAACGGAACTGATGAGGAAATGCACATAGATGCCTTGTGCCTGACCTAATCAAAAGCATGTAATGCATTATGGAAAAATTAATAATCAAAGAATAACAAAAACAAAATCCTATGCAGAAAAAACAACACAACAACTGCAATAGCAAACAAACAAACAAACAATATCAAAACATCAAAGGATTCTAGCTTTCCATCCCACAATAATCACAGCAATGACTCAAAAACATTTCCAGTTTACAAAGAGAGCAAAAAGAGATTTCAGATCTTCAGTCAGAAAAATGGGAGAAATGAAAACTGTAAAAAGAAAAAGAAAATACAGCTATGTTGTTTTATAATTTGGGAAGATTCTCTCTGGAGCCTACTAGTGCTAATGGCATGTAAACTGTAACACTGGGTATAGTAAACATAGTAACAATATGTTGTCAGTAGTTATTTCACTTATTGTGGTCACTGTGTGTGTAGAGGACATTAACTGATAAAATCCATTAGACTGGAAACTGTCATCATAAAGAGTTATAACGGTAAAGAAAGATGGCTGAGAAATTTTTAATTCCTCCCTTTTCACTCTCTGATTCTTGCTATGGAACTTCTTTGGTTTTTATTATTAACATTATTATTAGTTATATTATTTTATTTATATTATTATTAAATTATATTATTTTAATTTAAGCTCTGTTTTAAGCTACTTGCTGCTATTAAAATTATTGAAAAATAGAAACACAGTGAGCTCAAGTTATGTTGTGCAAAACCTGAGTCTGTAACATCCTGAGAAAATTCTGCATTTCACAGGAAAATGGTTTGGGATCTGGATTAGCCAAACTTCTCACCACCACTCCTGCATGTGTTTTTACTTCTCTTTATGAGTGTAGTGCAAAACAGAAAACAGATATTCAAGTAACTTCCCATTCCATACCACTGTGGCCAGATACTGCATGTGCACTGCCAGGGTTTCAATGCAACTAAGTCCATGTCTGTTCTACATAAAAGAACAATTTCCACCTCTGTTTGCAAGTTACGTAAAGCAGCACATTACTTACTGTGCACAGCACCTACAGTTTGATCTTGGACAGACAACCTCTATTTTCCTTACATTTTTCCTGGACTACTGTCACAAAACCTGATAGCCACATTCTTCAAGTCAACAGTGATTACAGACATTAGGCCATCAGATCCTCTGTATTCCCATAGACTTCCATTCTTTCACTATTTTCCACTTTTCACTGACCAAGGATGCTCTGGCCTCAATGCTGAAAGAATACTACTTTCCCACATGGGGTCACATTTAGTTAAAGACAATCAATGAAGAAATTGTATTTTGGTGACTTCTGAACAGTTCAGATTGTTTCACAGCACTTTTTTCAGCTTTCCCTACGAATCTTTTGAAAAGCGTTCTGATTCCGTCAGGATAACCACCAAACACAGGCAGAACTGCGCTCATACAGCTGCTGGTCATTACAGATGGCTATTTTTTGGTCCCACAAAGAATGCAAATAGTCCCAGTCAGAATGAGAATGTGTAGGATGTACTTTTAAAGCTATAAAAAAAGACAAAATTGGTCCTTGTGGACCTCAACACACAGAGCAAACAGCTGAGAATTTAACTAAACAATATGATATGTACTCAGAGAGATTTTCTTTCCTATGAGAGTTTAAGATCTAGGTATTTTTTTTCAGTGATTCCAAAATGAGACATACATAAAATAACACACTGGAAAAAAATAAGCCAAATTCAAATTTTGGATATATTAAAAAAAAAAAAGTTTTTTTTTCCTTTGGTATACATTAACAGCACCAAAAATAAAAATAAAAGAATATTTATTAAAAGTAAAAAGAGAAAATTCTTCACAAAATTATCTTCAAAAAAGCTTTGCTTTGAGACATTAAGTGTATGCTTACTTTTCTATCTAACCACAAATATGTCTCAGCTTAGATTCATACAGTCAGGAGACTGTATTGGACCCTTGCTCTACACGGGAATTAACAGCATTAATTCATAAGATCCCCTTAAGAAATTTCAGTATTTTGTTATTAACTATTTTAACTTCATTCAGGTAAAGAAATAAAATTTCTGATACCTTAATTTAACATTATTACAATATATGTACATGCAAACTAAACTTACATTGACCTCTGAATGGCACCCAGCTCTTCAAACCAATAGTTCAGATACACTTCTGCACTGCAAGCAGGAGGACAGATGAACACAGAAACTCTAGTGATGAAAATTAGCACATTTCTGGCTCACTGAAAATCAGAAAGTGCCAATTTTGATCCTAACGCTACAGATGCACCCATTTCAGGAAGGTAAGTGTTCTCTCCAGGAGCAACATGAATACAAGGACTATAAAGTCCTTAAGCAACCTACATTTCCACATGACAGAATTACACAGAAATAGTGTTATGTGTATCAAAGTATATCTATTAAGAAGCTGAGGAGGGTAGAAAGGGTAGAGACAAGGCTATTTAAGGGGATTAGAGCTATCTAAAGATCCTGTGTTTATTCAAATTCATGGAAATAATTTTCACCTTTCTCAAAACAGTCCTGTGCTGTCTCTGTTTATTTTTTAAGGATTTGACCCTCCTAAGTATTCTTAAATTTGCAAGAACAGTTATCAGCAAAAACGATAAGATTTTCCCTTCATTTCTTAAAATACCTAGTTACTAATTTACTATTACTTAATTTTAAATACTACACTGTAGCAATCAGTACAAAGTTTATTGTTTTGTGATCATCACTGAAATGTTTTTTCAGAAACATACAAAACGTGCACTGTGTTTGAAGATATCTTGTGACAAAAATCTCCCTAAGCAATAAATATCAATCTGCTAATTCTACCTGTTCAGATACAAATGGAACAGATACGTAAACAGATGAAAACAGAGATCTTTAAATACCATGACTGTTGCATCGCGATGTTTCCACAAGTCTACTGTTCTGATCATAGCATGCCATGGCCTGGTAACGATAGCCTTGTCCACATTCCTTAATGTCTCCTTGCACCTTCATTCCCAGCAATACTTCCACTTTGCCCTCTGGTAAAATACAGTCTGACCAATTTCCCACAGGCTGAGCGCTGTATTTATCACATGGACAAAACTGATTCTCAATAAGAGGATATAACTGAGAATTTCTGCATTTATCTTTTTTCTTACTTTTTCCTAGAAAGAAGAAAAAAAATATTTTAGAAAGTTTGTATCAGTTTACATCCACAAAAAATTTCATTTATCCATCCTTAAGACAATTCTTCCAACAAAGATAAACCGCAGGCTAAAGTTTGCAAATTTAAGTGCTTTAAATCAAATATGCATTCCCCAAATTAGTTAGATTAATTCTTTTTCTTTAGGTTAATGACTTTTATTTCCTAAGGAATTAATGCCTAGAGTCTGTACACAGGTAATGTTCTTTAAAGATAAAGTCATATATTTGTGTTTACTTTGGATAAATGTTCTTGTGGGGTATGTTTTTAAAAAGATAGTAATTAAACAAATATATGATTTTTCCTCTACTAAGGGAAAAAAAGCAATGTGCAGTTCAATAAATAACAAATTCTCTCTGGAAATACTTTCTAAAGCAGAAGAAAATTGCAAGAGGAAGTAATATACAGCTTTGTCACAGTAGTACCTTTTTTCAAAATGTGAAAACACTTTGATTTCACTACCTGCTGTCATACATCCATTAATAATTACCATTCCTATGAATTAAAAAGCTCCTTCTGTGAAATCATGTTTTTCTCCTAATCTGATTTTCCTTGTTTAACTAAGTGTACCTATCCACCCATCTCCATACCCCACTAAATTTACTTGTAATCTACTCTATGATAAAGTTTGGTCTATTTTCCTTTCCATATAAAACAGCTTATGAAATAAATGTAAAAGTGTTTGTAGAACAGATTTTATGCTATCATATTCTTTCTGAAACTGCGAATGGGCACCCCCCCTTAGCTAGCTTTCCTCCTCCACAGACTACACAGACTAATTGGCAAATAGTGCTGTGACACAGGCCTAGTCTTACACATCAGGTTTCACTTACAACTTGAAAATAGAACAGTTTTGTGTTTTTTTTTTTTTTTTTCTCTCTTCATTTCATGCAGAAGTAAAAGAGCAGGTTTAAAGAAAGAAATTGAAGAAAAAGTGTTTTTCAAAGTGGCAGTGTGTCTATCACGTGGAGCAAGTAAAAGGTTCTGGATAAGGATTAAATATTATTGGAAAACTTTTTATTCTGTTAAGTACAACCTCAAGAAATTTCAAGGGACACCACTGTCTCAAACACACAGAGCATCACAAGACAAAGCATCTGCAATAATGAGAAAAATCACCCAAAAAAGAGTATTCTCAGTAGCGGCAAAAATAAGGCAGAAAATTAAGCAGAAGGCAACAGAAGTGAGAACATAAAGAACTCTAAAGAAAAAATATTTAGCTAGGGGAAGGACTGGCTTAATCATAAATTTAATATTCAATGCAGATAAGAAGTCAAAAGAGGTAAACTAAAGCTTAAGAATAAAAATGCGATTCTATATCAAGAGGCTAAAAAGAATTCAACTGCTGCAGCAACTCTATGGCAACAAAACATAATTCAAGAGGGGATTCTTGGTGTAGCCAATACCAAGAATGAGAAAGAGTACTTGATCATGTTAAAGATAAATGATTGTTCTCTCACCAACCTGAAATATATTTTTTTTAAAAAAAGTCAAATCTGGGTTTTCACAAGATTTTCTAAGAGAAGATCCAGGAAAATTTCAACAAATGTTTTACTTTTCCATTTACAGTTTGCAAGAAGAAACAAAACCCCAAAAAGCAGGCCTAATTCAGACTCGTGAAAATTCAACCTGGTTAGACAATGCTCCCAAGATATAGCTTGCTTATATAATTATTGATGCTGAAGAATCAAAGCAAATTGCAAACCTGCTCCCTGAACTCTTAGCTTACACAATACATGTAAATCAAGTGCAAACAACTGAAAAGGTCTATTGCCACTCTGTTTTTCATCATCAGTTTCTTCAGTGAGAAAACACTGAGAGAGCTGGAACTGTTCAAGCCTACGGAAGATGAACCTAAGTGGGAATATTATAAGTGTCTATAAATACCTGAACATCAGTGATGCTCAGCGCTAGGACAAGAGGCAATGGATACAAACTGTAACACAACAGGGAACCTGGCCATCAGGAAGCACTTCTGTACAGTGCGGGGGGTGAAGCACGGGTGCATAGAGAGGCTGTGGAATCATCCTCCTTGGAGATATTCAGAAATTGTCTGGACGTTGCCCTGGGCAAGCGCTTCTAAAAGGCAGGAGGGTTGGAGAAGGGACCTACAAGAAGCCCCTTCCACCTACAACCATTCTGCAGTTCTTTGAATCTTCCTGACCCTGTGCAAAGAGGCAGGCTGCAGAATCAGAGTGCAGAATAAATAAAGTATAAAAAACTGTTAAATAACAGACAGTTATGTCTCTATTGGTGTAAAGAGGGCTCATCAAAAATGCAGGCCAAGAGTTTTTATTTCTTTGGACTCTGGATCATGTTGGTTTATTATTATTTTTCACCTCTCTACAGATAATGCTGACTTATCATTCAGAAAAATAAATGGTCTGCTTTGCATTTTACTATCTGGACTCCATAAAGAAGAAATGCCTCCTTCCTGTGTTGTCCTTACTCTTAGTTCTAAGGGAACTCACAGCAATGCATGCTTTATTCAAAACAGTTAATAAAATATGTATTATCTTCCTTGTTACTCTTACCAATAAGAGTGCGTTTTCTTGTTCTAACTCCTCCACAGTCCCCATTGCAGGAAGAAAACTTTGACCAGTTTGTAAACTGACAGTCATCTTGACAGGGAATCTGACATGTCTGTGTTAAGGATGGTAAGGGGACAGCATACTTAAGGCACTCGCTGATGTCAGCCTGTCCTCCATCTTGTCTGCGACAAGTAATTGCTGGAAGCAAAAAAGGAATTGGATTTAGTTTGGCAATTTTTCATGAACATCTATAATTTACTAAGTCTACAGCACACTACCAAAAAATCACATTGAAAGCCCAGAATATCTACACAACATACAAACATTTGTAATCAATTATATATTAAATGAATACATTTGATCTTTCTGAATGACTCTTTTGAGATTCTCCTTAAGTTACTATTTCTTTATCAGTACATAGCAGGAAAAAAATCTCATTGGCAACTGCAAATATTATGTTATCCATGTTATCACCATGCTACGCATATCTGTTATGCTGATTTTCACAGTATCATTACATTATTCCTAGAGAAAAGCTATAACTCTGATATTAAAAAACTTGCAGTGCCATTACATGTTGTATAGCACATAAGAAACAAAACTGTATCAAAAGCTTATATTTTAGAAAGGAAAGACGTAATATTTAGAAATACATTTTCGATAATACTTTGCCACTTGCAACAGTATTGCAGCCCAACTTTACCAATTTTTTTGAAAGAAGATTGAAAGACAAATCATATTTGCTATGGGTGAAGTACCAACAAACAGGGATGTAATGTTTTATGAAAGGACAGCCACATCCTAAACAAAAGCTTTTGACAGGGGGAAAAAAAAAAAAAAAAAAAAAGACATTCTTAAAAAATTACAGGTGCACTACAGGAAGTAGTAGAATATAAGGATTTGAAAAGAATGGGGCTGTCCCATCCACATAGTCTTTAACAATGTTCTATCGTTGCTCCTTATGGATAAATTGTTTTTGTTGTGTTTTTTCTTTTTTTTTAAACATGGTTGTTTATCTATTATTCTAACCTAAGCCTATGTAAATCTTATTTCCTAGCCCCAAACAACATAAAAGTTATTTTATAGTAAGACTGAAAACTTCCAGTTGTTTGTTCACACACCAGAATCATATTTATGCGTCTTCACATTTCACAGCACACAGCGTATGCAGTATCTCATAATGACTGTGAAAGTAATTTGGATCACCAATTGCTGCAGCAACATTGCATCCAAACACGATATATCATTCTCTAAACATATGAAAGAATATCATGTTTTATTTTACACTCTGCTCCATAATTTAAACATAGTACTTCAATTGTACTGTCAGTAATTGTTTTACTGATATGTGAATTAAAAACAAAATGTAAATTTTTGCATCCCAGGTATTATGGTATAATCATGTTCAACTGTTGAAGAAAAAAGGGGTTTGAAAGCAAGTTTTCAAAATAAAACAAAATTGGCTATAAATTATTTTTTCTTTTTTAAAAAAAAAAAAAAAAAAAGGAAGAATACTTGGAGAAGCAAAGTTTTTTTCTGTTTATTTGTTTGTTTTTTAAAGACTGTTGCCAGGTAATTTCAAAGGTTTTGTGACATTTGCAAGCCTCCCTGCCTTTTTTTTTTCACGATAAAACAGCTTTTTTCTATTGATAGTTCTAAACTAAATTTTTACTTCATGATGACTGTAGTAAGCTGAACATGATGATGCAAATGGTCTCTTCCAAACCCATGTGCCTACTAAAATATCCAAAGGTCCTGAGTGAATTGCTTTTGCCACACTTTTGTGCTAAAACACTGAAAGGAAGGGAGCTTTGTTTTTCCAGAGACCTAAGCAAACTATCTCCCTGATCCTTGACTGCCCTTTGGTTCAGCGCTGCCAGTACTGTTTGCTATAGGGTCAGTATGGCATTAAGTTGTGCTTACTGGGAGACTGACCAGCCGTACATTGTCTAATGCAATTAATCTGTCAAATCCCATTATTATTGGTGGATTTATACAAAGAAACCTCCTCCTTTTTCTTATTTTTTTTCCCCAGATGTAATGGTTCAAAGAGAAAAAGTAAGTATCTAAAAATTGAAAATCCAGACAACTATTTTAATGATGTGTGAACGGCACACACCATAGGATTTCTACTGTTATACAAATATTATGGAAAACCACAGGTCAAACCAGCATCTTCTAATGCAGGCCTGGACTATGGTTTTGGATTCTTGTGAGATAATATACAGCAGATATCCCAAGGTAAAAACATAGTTTAGACAAGGTCTACTATGTGGAACTTCACAGAGGTCAAACCTAAATCCTGTCTTGTCCTTGGAATGCATGCACATCAGCAAAACTAACTTCACTTCATTTTCAGAGAGAGATAGGCCAACATTTTTAGCAATGAAAACTATACTTACCAAAGGACTAAAATATAATTCACTGATTAATTCAATAAATTTAAATAATCAACCTCAAAATTTTGATAGCCACATTAGATAGTGCCTCTCCATCTATTCTATAGGCCATAAACACTTTCAGTTGAAGAACACACTTCCTTACAAGCAAACTGAGTATTTTTAAAGCCAATATTCATTCCAATTTTCTTGATTATTAAACATTACTCAGGGGTAAATATTCAGTCTGCTATAAATTTTCTTCAGAAACATATTAGTGCATCTAATTTACATCAAGCACACCCAGGTGAGAAGTTCCACTAGGAATTAACTCCAAGCTGGTTTTAGTATTTTTTTCTGATTAACTGTCAGTTGTACTGTACCAATCAAAGGAGGAAAACTCTTCATTCTTGAGACCCAAATATTTCACCTTAATAACAACACAAATTAAAGGATAGCTTGGCATTCCAAATCAATTCCTGAATCTTAATTTTCAGAGAGCCTGTCCATAACTATTCACATTACTTCTATTTGACAGGACTTGGATACATTTTACTGTTGTTATTTTACAGATTCAGGTATCTACTTGAAAGGTTTATAACTCCTTGTGACAGTTAGAAGAGCGGGTATTTTTCCATTATTTAAAGTAGGGATTTTGACAACTGTATACATACCATTAATACATTATTTTGGCCAGACATCAGTAATGCCCTTATTTCTAATATAGATGTTAAGAGTACCGTCTACTTTTTCAACACACAGGCTAATTTGGGCAAACCTCGACCCTGCATCTTTGAACAAATGCATGGTTCTTTAATTATATTGAGTAAATGTCACTGAGATCAATAGTTAACTTACTATACAGGGCAATATCTTCAACTTCTATAAAGCTATGCAGTGTCAAACTAATTATTTGGCCTATACAACCATGTCACATTTATTACTGACATTAGCAGTAAATGAAAAGAGTGTGGCTCTTCTATTACTGAATTAAGCACAAGTAATTGTTAAGTGAAAGCATAAAGCAGGAGTTTGGCTAATAGAAAAATCAAATTTAACAAGGAAACTATTCACTTAGGAAATTGTTTTGGCATTTAACAATTATAATCTCCCAGAAGAAAGGTGTGAAATAAGCAGCAGTTTAAATTTTCTAGACAAGAAATTTTGATGTAATTCAAACTTTGATAGCACTGTTTGCCATGGGAGATGACAGGCTAATACATTTGTTGGTGGCATATTCAAACACTAAGACTGTATTTGATCAAGTCTTCCTAAGAGTGGATTTATATAAGAATCTTTCCAGCATTGCTCCTATCATCAAGATTTCAATGAGGTGTGAGATTCATTGACCTCAAACATTCCTAGAAATTACACTGCTTTATGAATGAAAGTGCTCTAATATAATCTGCTTTACACTATAGTTGTGCTACTATTTTTTAATTTGTTAAATATTTAGTAGTAAAATCATTGTTTCACTTCTAGAAAAGCAAAAAAATTATTCCAGCAAATACTAACTTTTCTTATACCTACTATCAATGTTGCCTAGGCTATGACTTCATCATTCTTCATTTCTATTTCTGCAGGATATGTAAGGCTAGACACTGCATGATGAAATATTTCTATCATGATGTATATTAAGCAGGAGTATATGTCAACAATATTGGGAAAATGCAAGAGCAAGAGTACTTTATGTGAAAAAGAGTAACAATGTGTCATTGCTGAATCTTTCCAGGAGATTGTCTGAAGATCTGAGGTCTTGTTTTGGCAATACACTATTAATTTCTCACAGCAATAACAGCTTTGAGCACTACTGTCCAAATTCTCCTGTATGAAAACTGAAGTTGCCCATTATTACCTGCAGTGGCTTTTCATATGAACTAGACAATAGGCCACTGTTATCTGATAAATCTCACTGAAATAAATATAGTAGTTTGTAGCTCCATGAAAGAGCAGCAGTCCATTGTCATTTTGTCTCTTTTACTGTGCTTTCAATAAGAGTACAAAATAGGCACAAGAGCAAATACCCCCTCCAAGTAAGCAATGCCCAGAGAGGCTGCTGTCGCTGCTTATATACAATGAGAGGAAAATGGTTTTGACCACCAATTCTACCTCTGAGCCTCCTCACGGCTCAAACAAGCCTGTGAGGCCACTTATGTGCTCACAGCAATCCTGGGAAGTTTCCTCCAGTTTCCCCACTCCATGGTCTTTCAAATAATTATTTACATGCTATGAATGAAGAATGGTAAGACCTCAGGATCAGACCTTTAATAATGGCCAATTCCCAGTGACATCAAGTACAGCCATTCAGAGAGATTTTGTCTGACAGCAAGCTTACTAAAGCTTCTGCTTAAGTTTTATAAATAACCTTCTTCTTGCTATTAGAGAATCTGCTGACAGATTTCACAATTTTCATCCCATTTCTCCTACAAAACTCTGAGGAAGATTTATGGTGGCAAGGACTGCAGGCTGCACATCCTTTTTCAAATCTCTTTTCGGTCACTGGGGTAGCCCTTTCCTGTGCATCCATCCATATACATCATGATGCAATTAGGCTATCGCAGTTTGGGCATAAGGGCTATATATGCTATGTGTCCTCTTCACTAGCAGTGGAATGTGATCCAACAAGCCCTGCTTAAATCTGCAAAGGCTATGGGCAAAACAGTCCTTTGTAGCAAGCAAGTTCCTTGGACTTTCCTATACAGTTCAAAAGGGATTTGAATTATATTTCTAAGTTCCTTCAGAGCTGAGGTTTGCTAGCATCTTAAGATACAAATATAGAAACTGCTTAAGTTGCTCATAATTTCAAACTTTATATGCTAATCAAGCAAACTGAATAGACCTCTGCTTCGAAGTTATCTGTGTGCTAATCAATGCCAGCCATAAGAATTACAAAGCAGTCTCCTTAGCACATCCTAACTGAGCATATTTCTCCTCTGTTCCACAGTAAGTTTTACAGCCTGTAGCACCATAAAATACTAGAAGCCTGACTTCATAAAGCATTTGTTCTAGCGTTTCAGATTCTGTATTTTTATTTGTTTCAGATGACCCATCAAGACATCTGATTAGTTTATTATTGTTAAATTAGAAACAGCACATGATAATAGACATAACATAAATGCCGCTGCAGTAAAACATGGATTTTTTTTGTGCTCATCAGTAGGGAAGAGGAACTCTCAGACTCATTGTTGATGCCTTCATCTCACCCACTCATGAGTGTTTTGAACAAGAGAAAGCTGAAGTCTTAAGTTACTACGATTATGAAATACATTCTTGCTCTGCTTATTCACTATTAAAGGACATTTTACCTGTGATAGGGCTGCAAATCTTCATTCATCATAAAAATTAAACACAATTATCATGCCTATCCACCTTGTTCAAGTACATTCATGACCGTAACAATGAATTTATTTCTCAGGTATTAAGTGCTACGTTCTTATGCTTATGTCTAGAAATAGTTTCCCATAATTTGCACGAACATTTCTAAATGGAATTTAGAATTTTTAAAAAATAATCAAATCCTTTTTTTTTATCTTTCCTCTGCTTTGACCAAGCTTCTAATTTTGTGACACGTTCATTTATACTGACACGACTTGTAACAAAACCTTCATTATAAAAGACAGCTAGACACAGAGCTGTCTTTAACAATGATTCACAAATCTCAATTTTATGATTCGATCAAGTATCTGTTCTGCCATGGAAGACCAATGTGACAAAAAAGGTTGAAGAACGGAAATGCTGTGATATAAAGCAAGGCATGCATATGCTATAGCTTTATTCAGACTTATGTTTAGACACAAGCAGTTGTTTCTAATGATTTCTAACTTTTAATTTTTTCTTCAGATGTAATTAACTTTGTAACTAAAATACAAACAGTAAAGTATTTTGTTGAAAATAAAGTACTAATGAAAGCATATATACCTTCATATTATTTTCTTATTTAACACATTTCTCGTTCCCATACATGTTACAGCACTCCTGTGTAGACAATCAAATCAGAAAAAGGATAGACAAAATGGCACCCATTGACATTCATCAATGCTTGCTGAACAGCTCTGGAGATCAAACAGTGGACATGAACAAAGCGCAGTGGTGAGTGGTGTATTTCAGCAGTGGTGACAGCAACGTAAAAACCAAACCAGGTTCCAGAAAGCCATGCACAGCTGTCATGTCACAAAATGAAGAGCATCTTCATCAACTTATCTGCATGCATCAGTTAATAGTGGTGCTTATTTTGAAAAATAATGTTTTGTAGCTGACAATCTGCTTTAATAATCAATGTTATTGAGCTCTTTGTATCTGTTGGAGTTTCCATGGAAAGAAATAGGAGGCACTACTTTTGGAACAATCTACACACTAGAAATGAAAGTGTGATTTACAAGCATCAGAAATTTCAGAGAGAACTCTTTTTCAATTTCTTTTTCAAAAAATAGTAAATATTTGTACAGAAATCAGCAACAAATGCTTAAATGTATGTTAAAAAATCCATTTTCCAGTTTTATACTATAAATGAAGTATCAAAATATTATGCCAAATAGATTTCATGTTTCAGTGTTTAGCATTTCCTAATTCTGGGGTGAATCTTTTTCTGTATCTATATTTAAAAAAAAAAAAAAAAAAAAACACCTTTAAATAAATGATGTATAGTACAGAATTTTTAAGTTATCATGTAAAGTTTTCCGTAGCTTATCGAAACTTTATTTATAAGAAGCCAAGTATTCAGGAAGAATAAGCAGGGAGAGGTGACAAAACTTCTTCTAGAGTCTTCCTTCAGATTCTGGTGAAATCTTTCTAATGCTATCTGGGGCAGAACTCAATCAGCATCACATTCAGGTCAGCCTCCCTTCTGTGAGCACACTGCATTAAATCCTCTCTTGCATAGGGGGGAAAAAACAGAGTAATGGGCACCACTAAAAATTCACACTTGGCTATTTTCATGACAGAAATTAGTAAGAGGGGAGAGGGTATATATTAATACCTAGTGCTAGAGAAAATCTATATAAAACAGCTCAAACATAGTGTCCACGTTCAAAAAGCAAATTTTCTGAAAGGCAAACTAAATACATTAATATTATAGAGAACTGCAGGATTATATTTTCCAAAGTTAAAGTCATTTTGCACAAAACCTCAGCTTTTACTTCCAAGTCATATTCATTGTAAAGCTGTTGAATAAATCATGATATATCTTACTTATCTCAACCAAAAAAAAAAAAAAAAAAAAAAAAAAAAAACTGTACTAGTTTTTTTTAGCCTTTATAGAATATCAATTTAGACTATTCAGCACACTGGTTGGTATTAAAACACTGAGATACATATAACACAAATGTTTTCTAAATTTAACACTTATAATAATTTTATCATTTATATCAATGGAAAAATACTGGGCTAAAAAAGGCTCTGATATTAATGCTTGTAGATTTAACCACAACAACAGTCCAGAAGATATTTAGATACTTGGACTGAGGCACAGAATCATTGATAAATCACTGATTATTATTGCTATCATTGATAAACAAAGAATGATTGATAAATGAACTCACCTTCCTTCAAAATTTTATAATAACTGTTGCACACTTCATAGACTTAAAATAAAAATAAAAATAAATAAAAATAAAAATAATAAAAAGCAGAAGTAAAGAAAAATATTTCTTCCTAACCTCAGGAACAATTACAGAATTCTACAAAAGACAACAACTTCCTTCAGGCGTAGCAGCTCCCAAGTTTCTTAATTAAGGATTGCTCATCCTACACTTCATCCTATAATACTTGAGAGCTATCCCATTATATCTCCTTGTAGGAATAAGACACCTGCTTCAATGTGTCATACTTTTTAAGATCAAACTCTAGCAACTTGATCAAGTACCAGATGGAAATACTGCCAATCTGTTTCAACAGCTTTAGAAACTGCCCATTAATTCCAAAATATATATTGTTCTGTATGTGTGTACTGTACATGAATGAACTGTAGCATAAAATCAAGCAAATAAACAACAAAAACTAAACAATATCAACAGCAACAACAACAATGAAAAAACAACTTGAAAGTCAAGACATGTAGGAATAATAGAATACAATTAGCTACTCTTCGTTACTAACAAGTCTGAGTCCAAGTGGTCAGATTTAGGCATCTCAACACAACTATACACAGTCCGAGCAGCCCTCACAGACTACATTAGTTACAGATCTCTGAAAGAATTACCAGAGTCAGAAGGCATTCATCTTGGCAATATAGGCAAAACATTCAGGTTTTGTTTTGTGGTAAGCTCTAAATTGATCTCCAATAACACCTTCTTAGTAATCAATAGAAGTTACTAGCTTAAGATTCACTCTCTGACTTTTTTACTATACCATAACTTCCTTCAGTACTTCAAGGAAATTAATGACCATTATATTTCAGTTCCGCAGTTAACACTGTCCTTGATCAGGAATTCTACAATCTGCTGAGTCAATGTTGTTTTAACAGGTAGAAGTTTGCACTCAGCAAAGGCAAAAGAAAAATCATTCCTGAAATTCAGGGTTGACTAGTAGTTCAAAGCAATTCAATTACTGTAACACAGTAAGTGGGAACTGGTATTACTTTCAAACTAAGTTTATTTAATACACCTAAAAACATCTCCTAACTATAAAGAGTCACACATATACAATTCTGATAAATCCACATTTTCTTCTATGAAGATAGGTGACCATAAAGCTGGTTTTGGCTGTTAAAATTTTGAATTAAATGGAAATGGTAGAAAAAATGTCAGGGTCACTGAACTGAAAGGATCAGTAGAGTTGAAATCCAAGTGGCAGCTGTACAAGAAAGTTACACATTACTGGTTAATTCCAGGGCCAATTCTATTTAACATCTTTAACAATCTACACAGAAAACACCCTTAGCAAATTTGAGGACAATGGCTTGAGAGAAGCAGTCAGCACCTAAATGAAGACTTAGGTTACTGTTCAGAAGACCTTGACAACCTTGAGAAATGGGATGGCATAAACCCCATGAACTTTAGTGGAGTTAAGTCCTACACCTCTTGTGATCTCATTGCCCTCTACATTTACCTTCCTTATACTTGATTGGAAGGTATAAAAAAGAGAGATACAGACTCTTCTCAGCGGTATAAAGTGAAAGAATAAAGAGCCACAGACATGAATTGTGGAAGGGGAAATTTCAGATTAGATATTAGGAAAAAGAGTCCATAAGCAAACAAGAAACGTAGCAAGTACCTAGAGAAATTCTGTGATCTCCATCCTTGGAGATACTCAAAACTCAATGGGACATGATTCTTCGCAATCTGTTCCAGCCAGGGTGAGATCTAACTTTAAAACTGACCCTGCTTTGAGGGATCCAAAATTTTGGTCTTCCAGTCCAAAATTATTGTAGGGTTCTCCCACCCCTCCCATCTTTGAAAAAGGCTTGCAAGGAACAAAAGTCTTACATTTGGTCTTATGGATATACTCATAATCGTGTCTTCACAATATCGTTACCTGAAAAATGTTCACATTTTCATTGTGAACTTGCACAATTTTTTTCATAAAAAGAAAAATTTTAAATGAACTCTCTTTCTTTTTAAATTCTTCTTGAGAAAATACTTTCCACAAACACCCCTGCAAAACTTGTTTCAGGTAGACATGTTGAAATAAACTTAATAAATAATAGCATGAATATTCATTGGTACAGTATCTGTATTTAAAAATAAATTACATTTGATACTTTATGAATAAAGGATTTGCCAAATGCCAGTTAGGATGCACGCTACTATATCAGAATTCAGTATTTTCCTCTGCTGATCCCCAAAAATTTAATTATTGTTAATCTACAATGATTGAATTTTACAGCATTTTCCACACCAGTAAAGCTTCAGACTTTTGAGGAACAAATGACAGGTTCTAACCTCTTGCTTGCAACCCAGGTCCACAAGTCTCATGTGCTCCTGGACTGTCTTGGCGCACATACCATGGTACTAGCTGGCATCTGCGCCACTTGTGGGTCTTCCACCTAAAATAAATGGAAATATAAAAAAGGAAATATAGAGAAGAAATGTTCGGCATGAGGCCAGTCATTAAATTACCTCATCTACCACTCACAAGCAACTTTTCTTCTAATTAGCAAATAATTATGAACTATCCCAGGTAAAATTTGGTAGTGAAAATACTAAACAGATGAAGAACAGACAGTATTTTAAAAGATATTACTCTGGCTTTGGTACTGACAAATAAAAGGTTTCAAATTCACTTCTCTGATGTCTGGAATCCTCAGTATGGTGGCTTCCCATTGTTGTTTCACATATTTTCCTATCTTTTAGTTACATACCGTATTGCCTCCCAATGAATTTGCCAGGACAATTTTTACCAGATGACAAAAGCAACATATTTCTTTAATCTCAATAAAATTGAGCTAAAATAAAATTTAATTCCATTTGTACCTCTGAAACAAGTTCTTTCACAGGAATTAGCAAGGGCTCTTCTCTATCAGCTGGAGAAACTAAACACTGGCTACTGATTCAAACAGACAAAGTATAAAAAATCCTCATCTTTACTACTTTGTCAAGAACATCTAGGCTTTCCTGTGCTATTCATACAGACACTGCAAAATTGCTCCAAAAGTTTTGTCAAGAAATTATGAACCACCAGCTTTCTCTGGTAAATATTAAGTCAACACGAAGAATTCTGCATGTTAGAGGATGTATAATAGGCAGATTATCACAGGTTTAATGGGGATGGAAAATGAAAAATATAGTTCTGCTGCATGGCATTACAACTCAGTTCTCCTGAACAGAAGCTGCATTTCACTGGTTTGGACAGTTTAAAAAGGAAGGTTTTTTTATCATATAGAATTTCAAAATAATTGCCAGGAAAGATTTATCTTGAAATATAATTCTCATTAGTTGCAATGTTTTTGCAAATGAATTGAAAAAAATTTTTTTTTTCATTTTCTAAAAAAAAGAAACAAATAAATAGTGGGCCCCATATTCTGTGGGCCCAACTTCATCTATGTATCCATTTAGAAATCTTGATTTAACGATGTATCCTAATTTTCATAAGAAGTGCAATTCAACAAAGTTTAGCAGATAGTAGAGGCTGAAAAATGATGCATAAGCTGTAATATGTTGAATAACACTACCTGTAGCTATAGCAGATGGGAGAAGCTTCACATTCCTTTTCCTCAAATAAAGTGTCTGGGCACTCACGACCACCATTAGCAGGGAGCTGGATAATGACTCGGTGACGGGATTGTTTCTTTACTATGACATCTCCTGAAAAGAACAGCAGAGATTACTTTTCCTGCTATTATACAAGAATGGCAATAGTTAGGGAAAAATAGGTTTTAATGTAACAGGTATTTGAGTCAATCACTACAATAGTGACATACCAGTTTGTCATAAACAGAAAACTATCCTAATAGATAAAACACTTTAATCTGAGCTAAAGACTAAGAAGCAGAGCTAAAAAGAAAGAAACAATAGTAATGATATACAAATGAATATATATCTAATCACACTGCTTAAGAGAACAAAACTAACCATCTAAGTTTGCTGATGCACTTCAGTTTCAAAGCATAAATTTGCTTTAATTATTGGCGTGCAGAATTAGAAACAGAAATTAAAAAGGATAAATTATTATATTTTGTTATTTTTTCATTTACTAACTGATTCAATCAGAAAATCTAATTGTCTTTTCTTAATCTCCATAGTCAGAAATATAACAAATTTAATTTACACTCTTGGTTCTCCCCATGCTGGGCTTTAGTTTCTTCTCCTTATGCTCTCATTTTCCACCTGGGACTAGCATTACCCTAGCTAGACATACAAAAAATATTTTAAAAGAGCACACATTAAATATAAATATGAAGTTTTATTTTCCCATTTTATAATAAATTTCTGGTTTATAGTTTTTAAATATTATAATAATTCACTGTCAATGATAAACAGCAAATGATCCCTGTAGGAATTTTGATTTTAATCATCTTCAGATATCAGAATACGAAGGGAAACCCCTGAAATGTATATTAATTTTATAGTTATATGTAATGCACAGATATTACTATGCAAAAATTTTGGGTTTTCTTTTTTCTTTTCTTCTTTTTATTTTTTTCTCTGAGAGCTGCAGTGCAGACATTTGGCTGACTGGGTTGATACCAGCTTTGGTTACTATAGCAGCTGCAGTTTGTCTGAACATAGAAGCATACTGGACCACAGCCAAACAATCATAATTAGGAGCAAGCAGTAGGAGAACCCCAGCAGTGGTTCTCCATCAGTTGGCTGCTTTTCAATGCAGAGGAAAGTCTCTGGTCCTGAGTCAGCCAGCTCCAGGAGAAGCCAGGGGCTGGCACATGGACAAGACAGACATGCAGCCCATAGCTGGTGACTGGAGTGATGACACAAATGGGTAAAACCCATGAAATAAAAATTGTGTAGACGTATGAAAATATTGTTTGACTCATAGAGTAGACAAAATGCCAATGTTGGTTAAAAAATGCACTACTTTACAGCAGAATGCATCCTAGTTTGTAGAAAATATTCATGAAGATATACACATTCCATAATAAATTTTCTTAAAATCCACAGAAATGAGAACAGGACAACACTTGTCCAAGACAATCAGCTCCAACAAAAACATTGTAGAAAGAACAATTAATTCATTAGTATTGCTGTGAAAGAACAAAGTATTTAACAATGAACAAATATTTCATAGATTCAGATTCAATATTGTTAATTACCTGTTCTTTGTCGACAGGTATAAATTTAATCTTCGTAACATTTCATTTCTCAGAATGGACTGTGAGGTACTATGAATTACAGTGAAAACCACTTACGCTTCTGTACTTTGTAAAGCATAAAGAACTGACTGTAATACTTGAAATATGTATATTTGATGTCTTACATCTTATGTCATCTTACATTCTGATAATGTTGTAGCTGTGAGAAATCATCACATCACACAGCGATTAGCACCCCATGGAACAAGAGTTATTACAGACTTTATCTTTAATGGTACATATTAGCAAAATAACTCCTCTTTAACTTAAAAAAGAGATAAGACAGAACAATGCAGGCAATATAAAGCCAGTTGTCACTTTGTACACAATTACAGTGTAATAAAAATTCAAGTGAGACCTTCACTGTTGTCAAGGGCTTTGTCAAGTGTATTAAAATGGTATTCCAGTGTATGTTTAAATCAGAACACTAACATCAATTAAAAATTAGCCTATTTCTTTTACATTTTCCTTCATTTTTCTTTGGAGGTAAGGACAGGCAAAAGTCAGAGAGTTTTGAAATATTATATGCATATACATCTTGGGATATACAGTTTCAGGTTTTCTGATGAACAAGCAGCACATGTAATTTCAAAGACAAAATCCAAGTGTTTTATAACACATTCAAATATAATTCTGCAGTTATAGAAGTATCACTGTTGGTGATATACACAGAGATAGGTGTTTACTGTGTGACTACTTATCAGGTGAAAATGTAAGAGAGAGTTTAGTAACATAAAATAAATAGAAGAGAAAATAGAAGACATTCTTGAAGGGGTTTTTCAGGCAAGAGTCTGTGACTAGAAGTTATAAAGAGCTTTAGAAGCTACTGAAAAAAATCGTTCTATACTGTGTCATTAACAGAAACACTACTTTTTTCCCAGAACTTGCAATATCAGCTCTGTCAGTTCTATCTTCTGTCAGGAGGAGATCTCTATAAGTATTCTTCCAGAACTGACTGTTAGTCTGACTACTTAAAATCTGTCCACTTGGACACAATGGACAAAATTACCTTCCTGACATGAAGAAGGACACAATGTCCAGTCGCTGAATGGAGTCACAATACAGTCCCTTCTACAGGGAAGCAGACAAGGCCTCACTGTTTCTGGTCGAAGGTTTTCAGGGCATCTGACAAAAAAAAAAAAAAAAGAAGAAAAAGATATGTTATCAGATAAATGGTAATTCTGCAGTGAAGTGATGAATCACAAGAGATACTTGGATGCCTGCAGGCACACAAGGGGAGAGCTAGTTGCCCAGAACTCATCAGGACAGAGCTCAGACACAAAACCTGTTAGAAATTAAATACATCTGGTGGAAGCAAGTCAAAACTGGCACATTCTACATCTAGAGACTGAAATTTTTTTTAAAAAATACCCTCAACAATATTGTTCCTCTCTCATCATTCCAGCCTTTTGCATTCTGAGTGTTATTTTCAAGCTTCTAAATTATTGTAATGAAAAGCCATCTTGCTTTGCTTAGCAAAATAAATATACAGCTCTTCATAAATTCACTAGAATTCTGTCAGAAGACATATCTGACATTAACACTACTGTAAGCTCACATTTAGGTATAAGCTGACCATGGTCTTATGACAGAAGCTAGAAAGGATTTGAAACAGGTCTGAACAATGAGACTGTGAAAGACTGTCAGAAGAAACGGGAAACCTTGCTTGTTTAAAAAGAGGCTTGATCAGAATATAAAAGGTATTATTAAACTGCCACATATGGGGCTCATTAACCCACGTCATTTCCTGGGTTGAATGTTCCCATTCTTTCATTAAGAGGAACGCTCTACACTGTATTGGATCTTCAGAAAGATGCAATAGCTTTTGCAGAAGTACTGCAAGTCTTTAAAATAATTTCAAAATGGGTATTGCCCTAAAAGCGCACAGTGCAGACTGTCAGGAGATTGCATAAAGATGTACAAAAAACATCACTTCTACACTTTGAAGCTTTTGGCTCATTAGAAAAAACACATTACTACCATTTTCCTCTTGTTGGATAGCAGGCATTTTGGACCAGAGAGATAAGATACTAATTTTGGGTTGGATTGAATCAGCTTGGAATGGTTAACTAGCATGAGGCATCTTTTCTGCCAGGCTGCAGGGAACGCTGGCAAGTCAAATGAAAAACTGTGAAGAAAATGTGGCCTCCATTGCCAGTACAGAATTACACCTGTGTCAGTAGGGGAAAAAGAATAGGGGAAAAGAGAAGGAAATGGTTGTTGCCGCTTCACAGGAAAATGGTCTTCGGCAATAGCATTTGCTAGTTGTCTATCTCTGAGTAATTCATTTTCCATTCTTAAAATATGATGATTTATTGCAAACCAGCACCAACTTCTTGGCTATAATAAGGCCCACTTATAACAACATCTCCATTCTTCCTTTCTTCTCTGCTAAAATTCCAGCATGAAGGATCATCGCCTCTTCATAAACTCTGCCTTTTTAAGTTATATTTTGCCTTTTTGTTTGCAGAAAATTCATAAAACCAGATGACGTATGTGTGCGTGTATTATATATAATCAAAATGATTTGTCAGCAATCACATATACAGTGACTACATTTTCAGATTTTTTCTCTAGGGGGGAAATTCAAAATAATTCCGAAGAGGCTTACTAATAGCTTTTTGCTTAGGGAACAACAGAAATTATAAGCATACAGAAAAAATTGCATTATATACATTCACTGTTTCACTTACAACTTCATCTTTCAGAAAAAAAAGTCATTTCTCTTCAGATCCTTGGGCAAGGCAATTAGTTCAATTAGCACATCATTTCTATCTTTTATATTGTTTGTATTTACTATATGTGGCTTACAGCAATGTATTGATTTTTTTTTTGCATTTCTTACTCAAGGTCAAATTAAACAAAATAGATACAAGCTAAAGTCTGCAACTTGTGAGGTAGATAAAGCCAATAATATTGATTCTATCATACCATAGTAATCTTTTGTATTAAGGGGAGTTTAAAGCAAGGTTCCTATTTACATTTTCATGTAAAATGGCTGGTTCTTTTAAAAATGATTTGGTGATTTTAATGTGACAATCTGAAGGATAAACCAAGATTATTTTTCTCATTTCACTTGATTCATTTATGAAATAAAACCGTCCTCCTCTCAAAAATCTAAGGTCAGGCTAAAGGCAGAGATGATAACATTTAAAAAAGGAAGATAAATCATTAGAGTTTTTTTAATAAAAGATATAATGATATTATGACTGAATAGAACACAACTTAATGCAGATATATAACAATTTAGGTTACTGAATGGGCTGGTATTATTTCTCATATTTCCATTTAAAGTAGATTATAGATTAAATAAGTCCACTACTGAATAATACAAGGAATGGCTGGCACTGTGCAAGTATTCTGTGTGACAACAGCTGTTTCATGAACTTTCTAAAAGACCTCTGCTCTCAGCTCTTCCATCCCTAAATCTCTCCTGAGTAGGATCTATTTTCAGATTGACGAACTGCATGGAGATATCATCAAATGTATTTAACTAGCAGCTAATCTGTACTTAACCCTGGTCATAAATAACGCTGAGAAATTAAACCACTGGGCTAAAGCAATCTCTTAGAAAAAAAATATCTTAATATATCTGAAAGGAAAGCTGTCAAACTAATGTTGTGTCAGAGCTTTCCTGTGCTTGACCTCAGTTTGCTTCTGAGAATGTGCTATTCAGTAGGTTACACTGTAACTAGACCCCCCAAAAATGCTTATGTAGGGAACTACTCTTATCCGTACAGCACGCTGCTTGTTTTGAACTACCTGAACTATCTTACAGATTGTGCTACACTGCCCATACACCACACACACACACCTCAGGACTTTCATCCTGACTCAGCCTGATGATGGTAAGCAGCCAACTCGGTTATGTAGTCAGATGTCAACACAGTCACTACTCTAAATATCACCCATAAAAATCAATAGTGCGAAAAGTACTTTGCAGACCTTTAATAGCTTTAGTTTTGTATTTTTAAAATAGAAATTGTTCCTTTGTAACAGCACAAAGATTGAGAGGGCCATTTGTCTTCACATGCATTCAACGCACACATCTAGGCCAGCAAAATCCAAATTAAAGTATGAAAGGATAATTTTTTAAGATCTTTACTTTTTTGGGCCCACTTGTCCCACGTTGACCCTCACACAGATGACTTTTCTTGTCTGCATCCCCACAGAACAGGTGGCCTCCCCATTCCAGCTGGCAGAGGAGTTGAAAGCAGACACAGATGCATCCTCTATGCACTGTCCCCATGGGCCTGTCTGCCAATGATACACAGTGCAAGAGTGTTCGTTACAGCTGCGTGTTTCCTGTAGTGCACTACTATTTGGACATTGTACTCCTCCTGGAACAATAAAACAAGGCATAAGTTCATGTAATGGAAAAAAAAAAAAAAAAAAAAAAAAAGTAAAGCGATTTACTAAGACAAACAAATAAACAAAAACTTATGAAATCTCATCATTTCAATGACACGAATTAAGTGATGTTTTTTCTTCCTCATCTTCATATACCCAATATTCACTCTGGCAAACTTAAGTTTGTAGACTGCACAGAACAAACATACTTGGATAGTAAATGTAAATTTGTATTATGAGGATGATAAAATAATCATAAATCATATGACACACTATTTTACTTAATATCTTTAGGTTATTCTACAGCATTTTTATTTTGTGGTTCCCTAAAAGAGGTTATAAGGGAGAACGCAGGAAGGCTCTAGCAGAAGAAATGGTTAAATGTGCTAGTTATGTATGTCTGGAGACCACTGTTTATGTCTAATTCATGGATCAATTAAAAAGATTTTTGGAGCTCTTGTCCTAGTTCCCAGTGGATATTCATCCATGTTACGTAATTACCAAAGTGGATAGCACAGCTGGCAATTTCAGGTCCAGATTGAGATAACAAAGGCTGTTGCAGGTTAAGATTAAAATGCATTCATGTGTTCATAAATGTGAAGAAAAGCTCAGATAATGCTATCTTTGTTGTACCCAATTTCAGATGTATTCAGTTTCTTACATTCAAAGAATTGAAAGCTAATTTAGCCTCCCAATCCTGGATAAGCCAAGAAGAGGTCTTTCTTACCAGACTTGATCTAGGATACTAGATATGTGTTAGGATATCTAGCACTGTGAGTACAAATCATGTTTGCTAGATCTCTGGTACTACTACACACACAGAATCTAGGTTTGCGAGTTTACTTAAACATTCAAGAACAACAGGACTCCTATTCCCAGATGATGGAAAACCAAGGAAAATCTACTTAAAAATTTCTTCCCTAAAGGACAAGAACAGTCTTTTAGAAAGGAAAGATAACTGAAAGAGAAGCTTTTTATAAGCTGCTGGGGATGAAATATATATTTATTTTCTTGGAGGAGAAAATCACATACTCACACCAAGCACATGTCAGGAAGCACATCGGTTTTTATGTCCTACCACTGAAATTTAGGTTGCCCTACAAACATGCAAGAGGGAAGGGGTTTTAAGCACTTATCACTGGGAGTGATTAAACAAATAAATAACACAAGAAACAATTGCTTCATGTACTCCAACACCACTATCACAAGAGGTGAAAATGCTTTATACTCTAAGTTACTTTTGTGGAACTTTTAATTTTGCAGCAAACATGAGGAAAAGGATTATCTAATGAGATCACAGTATAAAATCCAAATTCTCAATTGTTTTCCATGGGGATATTTTAAATTTCTGAATTAAGGCTGAAAAACAGTAATGCAACAAAAAACTTAAATATCACATTACTTGAGATGTCACAAAAAAGACTATCTATTAATAAGTTTTGTAAAAGGGGATTAGAAACACCTTACAACTTGTGAATGTGACTAAAAAACAAATAAAATTAAGTTGGTTTTGGCTCAAAATGGATGTTACTCGTGTCTATCAGAATTGCTTTAAATATATTTTAATACACATAAAACCAAGAAAAAAACCCTATTATTTAAATTTGGCCAAAAAAGGGAAATAAAAAAAGAAATGGTAAAACAAAATTATCACTACAGAGAAAGTTCCAAAAAGTCATTGAAGTAGCTTCCTTCAGGAAATAAATATCTTTCCAACTATCACCAGCAGATAGGAATACAAGCAAGGAAATTAGGAAATGGAGTATATTTTGAGAAAAACAAGAAAGATAGTACAGTCCCAAAGTATTTTGCATAGGAGAGAAGATTGATCCACAGAAGAAGGAGACTAAGCATGTTTCTCTTGTACAAGGAGTAAAGAACAAGAATATAGAAGGTGTTTTTTTTTTTAAAGTTGCTAAACTATTTACTGACATCCAAATTTACCTCAGAAGAAACACATAGGAAATTCATAAATTCAAGAAAATTTGTTAAATTAAAGGTTTATAGGTGGGCAAGAAGCGTTTCTTCAGGAATGGATTCCATAATCACCAGGTTCCTAAGAGCATAAATTGAAAACTTATGATCAATTTTGACAGCTATGCAAGACAGTATATTCAGGCAAAAAAATGAGTGACGATGACTTGTAAGTAAATAAAAAAATGGAGTGTGAATGTCTGCAGTTCAGTGGGGATCCAATTCCATTCAAATAAAAATAACATTGAAAAAAATTGCAATGAGTGAAAAAAAAATGTGGAAATACAATTGCTGAAAGATGATACAATTATTAGCAGTATTAAATATTATTAATACCAAAAACATAGCATTTAAGTATGAATAAGTGTGTCGTTCCTTCCTGAAATACAGCATTTCCTTGTGCACCCTCAAATTAAGTACACTGAAAGAAGAATACATTGGAAAATTGGCACTTAGAAATATCCTTTATAACGTCTGCATAGGGGTAAGAAGATCAGTAAGAATCAAATGAAGACAGGTTTGCTAGGAATATAAAAAACAATGAAAATTGCAGGAAAAAAAATGGTTATGAGAAAAAGGGACAAGTGATACTAAATACATTTTATATAAATAAACAGACTGTAAACTACTCCTTTGCAGTATTAAAAATGATCATTTTAATGTAAAAAAAAAAAAAAACAGTTGGAGTTGAAGCATTTCTTTTTGGATTTGAATACTTTGGCAAAGCACATTTGGAAATGAAAGGCTAGTTTCACAGAGTTTTACCTATAAAATAGTACAGTTAAGATGGTAGCTTCTTGGAATGCTTTAAAAGACTTGTTATAGGCATAGCTTGCTTTTCTGCCTGATTTAAAGCTCATCATGGGAAAGACGTTGCTCCAGAATATTGAACGATTGGATTTTATAATCCAGTGCGAAACTGTCTTGATAACTTATAAGTTTTGAAATGTCTAACACTTTTTAAAGCATTTAGGGATCATTCTTATTAATCGTTTTGCTATCCCTCATTTTACAAATGCATGTCATTGTATACGTGCATTTCAAAACAGCTAGAAAGTATGAGAAAAGAGATGTGAATGACATTTCTCTTGCAATTTAGAGAGTGATTTTTTTTTGCCATAGGAATAAGGTAGGCGCTCCTTGAAGTAGTAACGCTTCCTGAAGACTGATGTGGTCAGCGTGTGCAAACTACTACTATATAAAATGTCGATGTTGGTGCATAACACTTGTTCCAGTCCTGCAGTTATTCACACTTCCTTGCACATCACATATTAAATATGCAAATAAAAATGAACTTTAAGAACATCTCTGAGAGACCTCTCCTGTAATTCATAACAGGACAGAAGTTTGGGTGCATGTATGGAAGATAAGAAGTTTGTCCTCAAGTCTTTCCTTGCATATGATTTGAACCCCAGATCTCCAACACTAGGCAGGAATATTACCTCTGAGTAAAAGGAAGCACAGTGATATCCTCTCCCTAGCTTTCCTTCACATACAGGTATCACGTGACTTTGCAAGTCTAGCTTGACAAATCATGCTTCCCACCGATTTCTAAAATTACGTATTTAATGTATCACGTTTCAGTTGAAATCAGTTAAAACTCAAAATATTCTTGGCTTATCCAAAACTGATTCTTGGATGAATAGGGAACTGTTAGGAAAACAATTACTGAATTCTCTGTTTTCAGATTTAATTACGAAATGCTGTTATTTCAAGACAGACAAATACAAAAATGAAAAACAAATCCAAGAAGTACAAGAAGAATAAACAATTTCAAAAGCCCTAAGTATAACTTCTTTTACAGCTATGAAGTTAAAGTGCACTGGAATTTTAACAGTAATAAAATTTTAAAGTATGTCAATCAGAATTTGCCTAAAGTTGAGAAGGAACTCCTTTGACCCAGCTACTCCTTACAGGTTCAGTAAATCAATCTTGTAGATATATGAAATGTATGAGCTACTGGGCTATCAGACAGAATACCTGATTATATATATGACTGACATTTTATGCTACCTAACTCAAAGATGCATAATAGTCTGTGACATATGAGGTCATCCTGAGTAGTCTTTCAGGCATTATACTCTGGCAATCTATGAACATATAGTAGCCACAGTAAGACAATGGCATGCAGGCTGTAATGTGTAAGGCACACATACAACTGCTTTAAGAACGTTTTAAACAAAAACGGAATGAAGAACAGTTTTACTGCATTAAGATTTTTATTTAGATTATTTTATTCTTTGCTTTTGATTTTTTTTTTTTTAATTTTTACTTTTCCAAAATCAGTTTTATATTTTTACTACCAATAAAAACTTGGAACATATCCACATTCATTTTATGCTAATTCAATATATGATCAATGTAGATCCAATACAGAACATATTGAATGTTCTATATTGAACAAACATATGTTAGTCAGCATAACTAACCTTTCCAAAAAAATTTAGAACCCTTTTAGTAGTTTTTAGTCTGAGGACATGGCTTGCACAAATTAGTTGTAGTACATATTACTAATTATATAATACTTCCTGTATTACAAAACATAAGTAGAAAGCTGAATAAAAATAGATAGACACTATACTTGAACAAGATAGACTAAGATGTATACAATACCATTACTAGATTACATATGCAGAACAATGTGATGTAACAGGTAATGTCATTATATCCTTTGCTATTGTTTTAATATTTGGAGACAATGATTTCCCTGAGTTTCTTATCCAGCCATGAAGATGTAGAAGGGCTGCTCTATAAGTAATATCTCTGTTTTCTTATATTGGTCCACACTGTCAGAGTTGGATGTTGGTGATGTGGCAACAGAGGCCAAACCTTCTCACCAATATTCCATTACATGTTGTTGCCGTCTGGCAGACAGCAGCAGAGAGGTAGTCTGACAGAATGGTGTCTGACATGGAAGTGTATGTGAAGCAAATGTAAGGAATTGAATTCCTCCTTGTGGAAAAAATGGCACCCACTGACATTCACCAATGCTTGTTAAATGTTTATGAAGACTGAACAGCAGACGTGAGCACAGTGAAGCAGTGAGTGGTGCATTTAAGAGTGCAATTTGTGAAAGAAAAAAAAAAGGACTGTAAAAGACCAGCCGTGTACAGCTGTCATACCATGAAATGAAGAGCATCTCAATCAGCTTATCCAGAGAAATCACTAATGGTTGTGACTATGCTGAAAACCAGTGTTTAGTAGGTCATTTTCTCTATTTGATAGTGCTATTGTGTTCATTGTATCTGCTGCAATTTCCATGGAAATAGATAGGAGACATTACTTTCAGAGTGACCTATGTATATCTAGCACCTCTGGAGAATATATTCAGATAACACTGAGAACAGTGACACAAATGAGTTATTACCATGGGTACTATCACATAGAGAGAAATTTATAAATAGTTTCACCCTTCTAACCTTCAAGTTGAGTACAATGATCTCAGAAAAGATACCAAAATTGTTGTTTTGACACCAGTTTCCACATGGATTCATCTCACAAACTATATAAAATGTTCTCACGAGGAGACTACTCTCTCTTCCCCTTTCCCTGTGGGCGCATGTAAATAATCCCATTCCAGATGGGCATCAGCATGATGTGTTTGATGCTCTGTAGCGCATGGTTTGATCACATAGAAGAAAAATTATTCTGGATAAAGAAACACTCATAAGAGCACATACAGCAGAAGTTAGTTTCTGGCTGGAGGAGTAAGCAGCGTGGGGCTGGAGCGGCAGTCAGTAGAAAATGAACTTAGTCATTCTGTACGCTTTGAACTTGCTAGGTTTGTAGACTGAATTATCCATGAGTAGCTGAAGGATGAATACAATCAAGGACTCGGAGAAAACCTGGACTCCATATGTCATCTTAGAGGATACAGTTAGCCTATTTATAAGTTGGCAGTAGACTTGCACATTCTTTCATTAATTAATGTACAATCCTGATGTCATAGAGACTGTATATTTGTATACAATCCTTTTTAATTGTCCTATAGTGTTCTGAATTAGAACTCCTCAAATAATACTATACTATACACAAATTACTGTAAAAAAATCTTCCCTAGACTGGTTTTACTCTTCTACCAGCCATTCAAGAGAAAGTCCAAAAATCTAAAAGAGAATACATTTGGGACTGTTTGCCTGGATAGAACTAACTGTTCCAGGACTCAGTTTTAGCATGTAAGTGGCATTATTAGTCTTACATGTGACAAGCCTTGACTCATGATTCATAATTACACAAGACATTTAGAGAATTTTCAGCACCAGTAACGTGCATTTTTTATAAGTTCTGACTAGAACCAAGAATTGCACTTTCAAAAAAAAAAAAAAAAAAAAAGGCTCATGTTAAGCTTCCTTTTTATAACAGCAGGATACAGACTTTCAGAAACATAAATATATTCTCTGTCACAGAGCATAAAATGACCTGCCAGCATCAGCAATGCAATCAGTGTTTTATGTTTTGGAAACATAGCTGATCTCTGTCATGAAGTTTTGGAGGTTAAAAGTTATTCACTTAGCTCTTATTCAGCAAATGACTAAAAGATGTAAGAGACTTATGGGCAAAAAGAGTTGTACTGGCTCTGGCAGGGACAAAGCTGACTTTCTGCACAGCAGCCCATACAAGGCTGTGCTCTGCACATGTGGCTAGAATTACTGTTTTGGCAGCTGATGAGCAGTGCTGGCACTTCACCAAGGCTGAATCCCAACCCCTCCAAAGCCATTAAAGGACGAGCAAGAGATGAAGCAGTTGACCCAAACCAACATCCTTATCATATGGCATCATGTTCAGCAATAAAAGTTGGGAAAGGGGAAAAATGGGAGGCTGCTTATGAAAATGTCTGCCCTCCTAAGCAATTGCTATGCACTGAGGCTTTGCTTCCCAAGATGTGGCTGAACTTGCCTGCTGGTGGAAAGTAGAGAATAATTATTTCCTCTTTCTTTACTTCTGCAAGGTCCCTTTTTCTTTCAATTACATTTTCTTATCTCAACACATTACACTTTTATTTAATAATATTTTTTCCTCTTGCCTCTTCCTTTGAGGGAGTGAGAGAACAGCACAATGGGATTTAGTTGGCCATTTATGTGAAACCATGTAATAAGCCTAATTGCAGTGAAACACACACACACACACAAAACACCCAACCATGAACCAACATTTTTTGAATATAATACGAGCAAATTGTATTATATTCCCACCAATACTCCATTACATTTTGTTACTGTGCAGCAGATAGCAGCAGAGGGGTGGTCTGAAATAATGATATTTGACATGGAAGTGTATATGAACCAAAAGTGAGTTATTTAATTTCTCCGTGGAAAAAATTGCACCTACTGACATTTATCAATGCTTGCTGAATGGAAATCAGACAGTGGCTGCGAGCACAGTGAAAGCTGGACTGTGTGGGCAACATTTTCCTAGCAACAACACTATCATAGCAGCTGTGAAACAGTGAGTCACCTCTGCTACTGCAAATGTTTATAAGCACAGCACACAGGCTTTAATTCATCACTGGCAAAAATGTAGCACTAATGGTGGCAACTATACTGAAAAATATTTATCATGTTATCGTTCTCTTTTTTTTCTGTTTAGTTTCCAAGTAAATAAATAGGAGATATTACTTCTGAAGCAATCTACTATTTATGTGTTTTTATTCTCTGTTGTTTTTACAGAGCGCAAAGGAGCAAGATGTGAGTGAATTGCTATAAGCTAGGTAGAGATGTCAGCTTCTATTCTTAAAAATGTACAGAATAATTTAATATCTGAAGAGTAGTGAGGAAATCAGGATTAGAGGAAAAATAAAGCATTACAACATCTAGGTAACAAATTTCTCAGGCGTATTTTAGAGATTTTTTTCATTACCACCTGTTTGAGACCTGTCAATCTTTAGTCATAACTTGATGCTGGTTGTGATCATTTCACAACAGACATAAATAAAATTCCTATACTTAAAATTCAGCCTACGCTTCACTGCTTTGCTGCATTCGTTGTCTTTTATATTATCCTGAGATGTGTTAAGTACTAAAGTCAGAATAAAACAAGTACTTGTTTTAAAAAAGAAGCATAAGAACACGGAATCATTTTCTGGATTAATTCACATTTCCACTTGTGTGGCATGCTATTCAGGATGTTAAATTTTTATTTCCAGTAAAACTGCATAAGCATATGGAAAATCTATGTTCCTGCCCTACATGGAAAAGCAAAGAGCGTGTAGACATATATCTGTTACCCTCTGAAAATGCAACTTTGTATCTCCCTCAAAATGAGTCTATTTGACACACTTGAAAATTAAAAAAAGAGAGAGAAAACATAAACACATTTTACTTTGTAATTTTAAGAGCAGTTTTACTTTGTTGCTTAGATTCATTCAAATAATTTATTATTTGAATCACCTACTAAAATGAGTGTAATTCTCACTGCCCCTTAACAAAGGTCCCTTTCAGAGAAAAAAATCTGAAAATGCCTACTCTGGTACAGCCTTTTTGAAATTACCTGAATTCTGTCAAATATAGAGTATACTCTTGGCAATTAAATTAGGTGCATTTGCAAAGGGAGAGGTATTTCGATGTATTACACCTATTCCATTCCTTCTCCATTTGTCAGAAAGGTTCTTCACTATTTCCATATCTTCAACAAAAGTTGTAGGAAGCATGGAAAATTATCAAAGAATATATATGAACCTCTACCTAAAACCTTTTCATTCTTCTCTTTCATAATCTAGCTATATCTTCTCTTTGTAATTTGCTTCAGATGCAGAATGAGAATCATTTGCATGATTGGAAACTATACACAAGTGAAGATTCACAGAATAAAACCAAATATCTGAGACCGCTAAGGAATGTCTCAAATGAACATGAGGCAATCAACATCATTTTATAGCAGTTTTACATTTGAAAGCATTTATTTGGAGGTGCTTGCCTCCAAATGGGAGGGCCCAGGAGGGTTTATTGGATGAAGACTTGGTCTGTGAGCAAATGATTCCAGACTGATATAGGAAACTGAGAGATATACTATTGTATTCTGTGAAGGCAAGATACAAGATGGCATCTTGCTTCCTCTTACATGCTGACGTAAATTTACAAGGTCTGGAAAATTGGGAACCAAAAAGTTCCTGCTGAGATCCTGAAATAAGAAGCTGTCACTCCAAAAGAGCAGGCTCAATTGCTTTGGACTATAAGTAAGAGTTTGTACTGTTCTTGTTAATCATCAACTTATTAACACTACCTTGAATGACTCGACACTACTGAAGATCAACACTTGACACCAAGACATTGCTGGATTGAGAAGTGGTGAACTGCTTTGCTTTGCTGTGTTTGTACACCAGTCTGTCTCTTTCTCCATTTTCTATCTTTTCTCTTTATCTTCTTTTAGCCATTGTCTTACCTGTAATGCTTATTAATCGTAATTATCAAATTAGCCAATTATACCTCCAATTAGAGTAGTAGTTAACAAAGCACTTAATAAATGATAATTGATGTGTATTATTAATCTGAGTATTGGGTGACTTTATCTCAGTAGCAAGCCCTTGCTGACTAGGGGAGGCGTGACTCAGGAGACAGAAAAAGATTCACCTCCCTAGAAACCTACTGAGTGGGACAGACAATAAATTTTTGCTATGTATGAAAATGTTAATGTGGTGACAGCACAAGAGCCATTTTCTAGCAACTGAACCCATTAAAACTTTCATCTCTTCAGCATTTATATTTGCCTCTTTGCAAAATTGGACCTATCACCTGATTCTCAACAGTCATATATAAATATTTTTCATTGCAGTTTACATAGAGTAAATCATTTGCATTGTTAATTTTTAATAGAAAATAGGAAAACCAAATATTTGAAATCAAAATAGTAATAATGTGCAAAGCAATAACAATGAGTAACATTAACTGACAAAATAAATTTCTTCTTTAAAATACTTCTAGCTATCATGAATAAGTTTAGAATAAACATTTAAATAATATTCCTACTGTTTAAAAAACAACTACAACAACAGTTTCACATAATAATTTGTTTCTGTTGACCAAGTAATTACTTTGGCATTACAATAATGGAAGAGTATTCACAATCAGACAATAGTCTGCAAAAGTATGTGACCTTACCTTCACCTGCATATGCCAGAATTGAGCGGGCACGCATCTGCTTTCCTTCTGTGGTTTTGCCGGAGCAGGTGTGTGAGCAGGAGGACCACATGGACCACATGCTGAGCACACAGTCCTTTGGGCATGGAGCTTCACAGACAACAGGGATTGGGTAGATAGCATCTCTGCACAGCTGCCTGTCAACCTCTTCTCCTGGGAAAGAAAAGGCCAGTAGCAGTCTATCATTTGTTAAATTAACTTAAAATGAGCAATGTAGCCCAGATGGGCACACAAATAAATTAGATTCTGTTCTTCTATATAAACAAGATAAATAGATTTTTTATTACAATGACTTGTCTCCTCTCCCTTGAACACACTCAAATCTAGCTTAATTTGATATTCTGCTGAAGCCCGGGTGGTCTTTAGGCTTTAGTTTTGTTATTATATATTTGATTTGAAGAAAACCCACATGTGAATAATAGACTATGTAATATACCTACAGAAAAATAGCAGGCCTATAACTGCATATACATTAATCACCTCATCTTCATCTACATTTGTGGAAGAAGGGGAAAAGTATCATAACTTACAGATCAGCCAATTTTATAAGCTACAATCTATCCTTTGAATCAGATCTATGTCTATTTGTATATTATTTATATATTTATATTTAAATATATAAATATATTCACAGATAGATAGATAGATGTGAACCTGCAATTTAAAGGATAAATACTGGGAGTTGCAGTGAACTGCAATCAGAGACTGTTGCTTGGTTATAAAAACCTTTCATTAGGCAAGCCTGAGACACATCACTGCCACAGAAGTATAAAAAGATTTCAGCATTTATATTCTGTCACATCAATGTACATATTTCATTGTAATAAAGAAATCCAGACTAGTATAAATTGTTCAATGAAATACTCCCTAGTGTTTAAGTACAAGTGCTGCTTTTATTTTCAATAAAGAAATTGTAGGAGCACTGTCTGAGATCTCCCTGCATAGCATCCTAATCACAAAGTACTTAGTTTTGTAAAGTGTAATATCACTTCCTGATCAAATCAGTTAATATGCATTAGGTGAGCAATAAAGGAACAACCATGTATTCAGAAGTCAAAATGTTTCACTGATAGAGACAAAAGGCTCCAGATAAATCTTCACTTTGGAGCAGATGAGAGAAACACTGAATTAAGGAGAGAGATGTTTGGGTCCACTGTTATAGAGTTATAGCTTTGTTATCATACAAATCAATTACAGAAAACACTGGCAACTAAAAGCACTGGGAACTGAATAAATCCAATAGATAATGTCAGTTACAAGGAGAACTTTGAAAAAATGTCATCTGAGTGCACACAGATTTCTGAGGCCCTTTTCACCACATACAAGCTGAGCATGGAAAGAGAGAGTCTCACTTATAAATAGGAAATGTTTTTCTTTCCCTTAAGTTTTCTGAAAAATATACAATTTCAAAATCATCTAAAAGTCATTTGCGTTACATGATCTTTGCCACACGTAGAGCAAAAAATGTTATATTGAGATATTATTAGTCTATAGAAATGTTACTGAAGGGTAAGTGATCTCAATAGAACTGAACAGGAATGTATAGCATAGTATTTGTATTGATACATCAAGTTAGAATTTTTGTTTTAATAGCTAATGTCAACAAAAAAACTATCTCATCAAGATTTGCAATGGAAATACTTTGATACAACAAAACATTTGTTGGAAATAATAAATATTCCTTATGTTAAATATATAAGCCAGTGATAAAAGCAACCACCTGTATTCTGAAGAGTTAATTAGTGGGAAATGTGAACAAAGTCAAAGATCTACAAATACTACTTTTCTGAAGCTTCAAATTAGGCTTTTATTTCTTAATGAACTAATAAATTCATAAAACAGTAATCTAAACAGAATCTGCAACTTAAAACCTCTCAGATAAGAATTTCTGACAGCCTTAATTTTCAACAAAGGAGGGTTTCCTGCCTAGGAAATCAGAATGACACGCTGTTCAGAGTGAAATACAAGAGCCAGGAGCAAACAGCTAATTTCTTTTCCAAAGAATGAAGCTAGAAAAAGGATGAACTTTACTCTCAGACTGTTCCGTCTCCAGGTAATATTTAATGAAGTAAATGCTATATTCACCTTCACATCTTGCAAGAAACACTACTATTACAATATCAAGCTTATTTATCACCCCCCAACTAAGATAGCGTTAGTGCAAAATTCAAGCTGAATTTCGGGTCACAATGAGAAATTGAATTAACATTAGTTTCAGCCTGACTGCATGCTTAAAATGAAAAATCCTTCACTCTCTCCCAAATCAAAGCTCTTATCTTTTCCTTTTACAGAGAAAATGTAGAAATTCATAACTTGCATATGAGCATTTATTTTTTGTCAGCAATCCAATTCTTATCTGACAAAGGCAACAGCACAGAAATGCAGCTGGAAGGAATGTTTTATTATGGGTATTTTTTCAAGGAAATATGGTATTTAGACTAAATTGTTTCTGACATTTCACTAACGATTTTATGAACAATCTGACCTTTGTTAACTTCCTTATAAAGTACATAGTGTAGTCAACTACTAGGAGCCACTCAACCATATGCTGGAGTAACACAAACGTAAAGGCTAAAGACACATGCAAAAAGTCCTATTTGGAAAAATTTTTCATCTAATATCTAATATTTTATCTGAACTTTATGCATATACATTTATGCTGCACAAGAGACAAAAAAATTTCATAAACATGAGTCAAAGGTTACTGCCCTGAACTACTTGTGTTCTAAGGAACAGAATGGCAAAAAACTAAAATCCAGAATGAGGAAAACAGAATATGAAATAAGGAAACTGTTCACCACTGAGTAGTTGATTTGTTCTTTAAAATCTCACATTTAGAAGCAGTCCATCTTTGGAAACAGAGCTTATGTAGCTGAATAATATTCTTCTCTGTAACAGACATATTTTGGGCTAAATTCTCCAAACTGCACTAACTGCATGTAGAAATTGCAGGAGGTAAAAGAGGCTGTATTTTATGTCAAAAACTATTTAAAACTTAACTGGGATTTTTACATATTTGTACTACCAGTAAGGACTGCCAATCTCTTCTTTGAACTGCTATTCCAACTTGCAAACAGCAGAGTGACTAAAAAGTCACTACAAACACTCCTTACAGCCTTTTTTATAGAGTAAAGATCTTCTAATTTGTGTGCATGCACCAGAGCCATGAGTAAACTACTATTTGATTGCTTTAATTAAAAAAAAATTTTAAAAATCTAAACTTCCAGATAAGCAAATTTTTAGTTATTGAAGACAGATAGCTTGTGACTAGCAGACAGGAGGAATTGGCTGTTTGTAAGTATCAGATTATTCATATCACAGTTCTTGTTTTATTAAATTCACTAAGAAGATACCATATGCAAAAATTTGGTTTAGATGCTAAAACTTGGGCTTCAGTATGAACAGAATGTTCCATGCAATCAAATCACATCATTCTTTTATTTTTAAATTTTATCCTGCTCATTGATAAAATGTGCCTCATATTTATGTTTCTTGTAATATACTTCAAGATCTTTCCACTGTGAAGCATTCTTAGAGCTAGTAACACTTGAGAGACATAGCAGGAAACCTTCTTGATTCTTGGGTATCTTTTAACATGATGCATGCTCCAGTGCACAGAAAAAAAAATGCTGTCAGATTCTGACCTGTAGTAAATGGAAAGGCAAGTGCTTAACAAAAGGCAAAATTATTTTAAAGCCTTAAAATGAACAATAAAATCACTGCTGGATTCAATGAGGCATGGAGAACTGGGAAAAAAAAAAAAAAAATCAACATAAAAATGCTGTTGGGGGCCTACACTGTAAGGTACTTACTTTGGTCTCAGTCCTCTACCATCAACTATAGTCTCTGAAAGGCCAAACTGTAATAAAGTCAAAAACAATGATAATAAAATCACAATAAATAGGATAAAACCAACAGAGAACTTTGAACATTAGTACTGTAAGCGATGTATAATCAGTAAAGGAAAAGAATATCACACAGTGGTAATACAAATCATGTAGTTATATAGTTATACTCTAAAGTTTGTTAAACAATTAATGACAGAAACTGAACCGTAATGGTAAAACTGCAGACTTCAGCATCTACACTGCATAGTCAAGTGTGTCTAAATTTGCTAATACTTCTCTGACTAAGAAAATAAAAAGGGCAATATCTTGTTTTTGTGTGTTTTCGAGTAGTCATAAGTGGTAGTCTGTTTTTAAATACAATACAAATGAGATCACAGAAACTTAGTGTTACTTGTGTTTTTAAACCTGCACATTGGAAATGAGAATGTAAAAATATAGAAAGGATAAGCAGCTCAAAGAAGAGTATGATCTGAATGTACTGTTTATTCGTACATTAGGGAATATATTGTATTGTATATATGTAACGATATCTGTAACTCTCTCAGCTGATGGCTTCATTACAAGTTTTCCTGCCTTGACGGTGACACTGAAAAGGATGTAATCCACAGGAAAATTTCTGGGTACCTAGAATTCTTGGTAAGGTTATCCCAGAGATTTAAGCTCCACTTTTAGGCGTGAAAAAGGCCTTGTTACTGAGCAGATTACTTTGGTAATGCCTCTCAGCAAGGAGGCTTCCTTTTTTTCAGCAGGAAAATGTGCAGCTAGATCATACAATATTAAAATTTATGATTTTCCTTCCTTCCTCCTCTGTTTAGAAAAGGAATCAACAGGAAATTTTTTTCTTTGCCTCTTTTATCACTTTGAAAGGTTGAAAAAAACAATAAGACTATTCTTTATCTTGAATTTTCACACAGTATGCATTTCTCTCAAATGAGGACTTATATGTGACTCTATGCTGACTATTCAAAACTCAATACAGGTGGTCTGCAGTACACTCTGTTTTTCATACAGAACTAATAGAATCAGAGTTCGAAGGGACCTTAAAAACTATCTAAGTCCAGTTCCCCCACTACGTGTAGGGACAACACACCCACCAGATGAGGCTGCCTGGGGTCCCATCCAGCACAGTCTCAAATGCCTCCAGGGATAGAGAATCCACAGCTTCTCTGGGCAGCCTATGTCTATGTCTCACCACCTTCTGCATAAAGAAATTCTTTCTTCTATCTAATCAAAACCTACACTTTAAAGCCATTACCCTCTGTTCCTGCACTGTACTTCCTGACAGAGTCCCTCTTCATCTTTCCTGTAGACTCTCTTTCAAGTACTGGAACTGTAAGATCTTCCCAGAGCTTTCTTTTCTCCTTTTTCTCCAATTCTCAACTCCAATTTGAGCATAATTCTCCACTAAAGAGTTTGTGTACATTACAGTTTTATCATTTATTGCATTATTAATTATTTACAAAGATAATTTGACTATAAGAGGGGGAAATATATATATATATATTTTAAAGTTTCTTACAGTTATGAAGTGCCTAATACATCTCTTTTAGTTACAACTCTGGAGAGAAAATAAGAAAGAAAATATCAACTACCTTGAAATTAACAGTACATCACAAGTACATTAAAATAGTATCAACCAGAAAAAGCATTAATGAGGGACTTTTTTTAGCTGACATTATTCAAAAGTAAATATAAGAAAAAAATCAGGCAAATCACTAAAATAAGAGAACACATAGAAACTTGTACAAATTTGAAGTTCTACGTGAGACTTCCATTACCAATAACCTTGTCTGCATGTTGGCTGACTAGTCTAATACAAAATGGGCAATTTGTCACAACTACAGAAAAGCTGTTAAAATCATCATTAAAAATAATAAATTTTCAGATGGTAAACACCTGAATATACTAACACCATCATTTTAATTTCTAATATTACTGTATTTGTTTCAAACAACCAAGTAATAACCAGTTCTCAATAAAGGAAAATTCCTGTCTGCCTCACGTGAACTGTCAGAGCAAGTTAACCTTTCCTTCTAAGCCAAAAAGCTGCAGCAGTTCTGCAATTTTTTTTTTGTTTTGTTTTTATTGATCAGAATTTTTTTAGCATTTTTATTTTGTTTTTCTTATACAGGAGAAACCATCTGAGGAAAACTGTCTTTTTCACAGCACATGTCTCTAATTAAAATACATACACTATTGAAAAAGGTTGACCCAGATTTTCCTGCAGGGAGAATTTAGAATTTAATCCCTGCAAACCTAATCAAATAAGCCTTGAAAAGGGAAACAATATTTACGTGAAATTCATCATTTACTGCCTTGTTTGGTGCAGGAATCTTGAATGAGAGCATTTAAAGGAAAAAAAAATTGCACGTACAATGGTATCAGAATGACATACCAATTTTCAACCAAAGTTCAATACTTTATATAACCATACTTTGATAGGCATAATCAAACTCTTAAATGTTTTATTAATCCCAGTATTCGTAATATCCTGACAGTGTTTATTCATACCTACTCCAAAGATAAAGCGTGTCAACGTAAACTTTGCTGCTAGCAAAACAACAGCATCCATAAAAAAATAGCAACACCACGTTAGCCTATGTAATTGTTTTCTGTTCTAGTGGCAGGATGACCAGCTGCCAAAAAAAACCATCTCTCTGCACAAGCTAGGTTGACAAATTGTCAGCAACTTGAACATTTTTAAACCTAATTATTGAACATCAAGCAATGTAAAAATTTAAATTGTGTTGTCAATATATTCCACTTCATTAGTTTCAAAGTATTTCAACAAACTCAATGTGAAAAGATGGGTCCCTTTATTTTCTCTCTGTTAAAAGGCACTGAGGTCCAGTCTTCAGACTGGAAGTCTGAAGAGGTTTGCTGACTTCTGGGAGCCGAAATCTGGCACACTTCCAAGAGGAACGCAGTACCTCGTCAAGAACACAGACTACTATCCACTACTGCTCTTTCACATGGCATGAATGACTCTGGAAGGTGGAATATGGGCAGAATCAAAGACTATAAGCCCCTGGGAGCGCAAATGAAGAAAACTGGTGCCCAAGTTATCTTCCCTTCAATTTTATCAGTTGAAGGAAAGAGGGAAGCCAGAAATAGAAAAACAGTGCACACATCAATTCCTGGCAGTGTAGCTGGTGCCAGCACCAGGATTTTGTTTTTTATGACAGTGGGACTCTCTGTGGAGATTATAATCTGTTAGGGAGGGATAGGATCCTCTTATCTAGAAGACACAGGGCAACCCATGATGACAAGCTGTCCAGCCTAGTGAGGAGGGCTTTAAACTGAAGGACATGGTGGTTTGGGTACAAAAGGGGAAATGCTCATGCCATTGCAACCACCAAAGGAATATGCCAGGCCAACCAGAACACTGACAAACATCCCTTAGCTGCCTCCCGTGACATGAGCCAAAAGGCCAGCCACCTCAAGGGTGGGTATAGCTACAGGGGATCCTCTTGCATCCCTCAAGTGACACTTACATTCTCTGTTCCCTTTTCTTCCTCAAAGTGCCTGTCTACCAATTAATGCAGCATAGGGAACAAGCTGGAAAAATTATACATCTGGGTGTTGTCAGAGGGCTACAATCTCATTGTGATCACAGAGATGGGGAGGTACATCTCACAAGCAAGGTGACGTAGAGGAGTTGCTCTTTATGTGAGAGAACAACTGGAATGTATTGAGTTCTGCCTAGGGATGAATGATTAATTAGTGGAGAGCTTACAGGTGAGAATTAAGGGGCATGCTGTAAGAGATTATTCTTTTACATCATTGTCTTAAAGCTTGCTGAGGACACAGATGAACAAGTTCAGGCAAGTCCTGGGCACAGGTTCAGAAATCCTTTGTCTGGAGAACTTTGATGGACAAGTCCTGGGCAAGGGTTGTGAAATCCTTTGTCTGAGGGGCACAGATAGACAAGGCCAGGGGCAACAAGAGAGAAAGAAGCTGCAGCTTACTGGCCGTGAAGTGATCTTTTGTGTGTTCATCTCAAGGGCTTATCTTGAGGAAGATGGCCATTTCAGGGGTACTCACATGACTCTTGCTCAAGCACCCAGGGATGTCACGTAGGCAGGGAAAGGAGGAGGATAAAATGGGGACCTACAATCATGAGGTAGAGGTTTTCTGGCAACAGATTACTCATGAAGAAGAGGTTTCTGCCATGAAGAAGCCTCATGACCTCCTTCTTTCCCTCCTGGATTTGCTCTGCGCTCTACCACGATGCTGAAGAAGAACAAAGGCGTCTGCCATCAGATTCCTCACTACAGAATTCCTGCATGCTGATGGACTCTCCTGGGCCCGCTACCTGAGTCCTGCTTCTTCCTCCCAGACTGGCTCTGTGACTGCCTCCTGCTACCTGCTTGCTGCCCAAGGCCAGCCACGCTGCTGCTCTCCCCCCCCTGCTGCTTCTGCCTCGGACCTTTGAAATGGCATGTAACAGGACCACTGCTGGATCCTGGTGGTGACTATAACCACTTTACACAATTCTTGCTTCTTTCCTATCTTTCCTATCACCCTCCTTCCCTTCCCCGTCTCTCTGATTAGGATTTATAATAAACTGGTTGGACTAACATATGAACCGTTGTTTCTTAATCTCACGCCAGGTATACAGATATTAAAAGAACCTCATCTCCCTCCTATAAATTGGAGTGAGACACATGCTAATATGGGTAACACTGTTGGGGTGCTTATTACAGGCTGCCTGATTAGAAGGAGGATGTTAATGAGGTCTACAGATAGGTGGAATTAGTCTCATGATCACAGACACTGGTTCCCATGGGGGACTTCAACCACTCCGATACTTGCTGGGAAAACAACACTGCCAGGCACACATCATCCAGGAGACTCCTTCAGTGCTTGGAAGATGACCTTCTGACTGAAGTGGTAGAGGAGCCAATAAGGAGAGGTAATAAGGAGAGGTGCTGCTCACCATATTGTTACAAACAAGCAGAAATTGAGGGGTAGCCTAGGCTTCAGTGACCATGAAACAATAGAGTTCAGGATCTTACAGGGAAGAAACAAGGCAATAAGTGTGGTTTCCAACCCTGGACTTCACAAAAGTCAATTTTGACTTACTTGGAGATATCCCATGAGTGAGAGCGCTGGAAGGTAAGGGGATCCAAGAGAACTGGTTGACATTCAAGCACCACTTCTTTGAAGCTCAAGATCAGTGCATCCCTAGGAATAAGAAATCAAGCAAAGGTGGCAGAAGACCTGCATGGATGAAAAAGGAATTCATGGAAAAACTCAAATGGAAGAAAGTGTATGAAATGTGGAAATAGGTCAGGCTTCATGGAAGGAATATAGGAACAGTCTCTGGAAAGGACAAGGAAGGCTAAGACAGAGCTGTAATTAAATGTGGGGACAGAGGTAAAGGACAGCAAGAAAGGCTTCTTTAAGTATGTCAATAGCAAAAAGAAAACCAGAGAAAATTTGTGTCCACTGCTGAATGAGGTGGGTGCCCTGGTAATCTCCATTATGAAGAAAGGCTGAGAGACCTGAAACTGTTCATCCTTTAAAAAAAATGTCTGAGGAAGGAATCGTACCAATGCGTATAAATATCAAACAGGAATCAAGTGGATAAAGTAGATAGGGCCAGGCTCAATGGTGTCCAGCAACAAAACAAATAGCAACACAAATTGCAACACAGACAGTTCCATATGAACTTGAGAAGGAAATTCTTTATTTTGAGGGTGAGAAAGCATCAGAGCAGACTGCCCAGAGAGGCTGTGGAACTTGTTCTCAGGAAATATTTAAAACCCACCTGGACACATTCACATGTAACCTACCTACTCTAGGGAACCTGCTTTATCAAGGACTTGGATTAGATGATCTCCAGTGGTCCCTTCCAACACCTGCCATTCTGTCATTCTTACAAAGCAAAGATTACTGTTTCTATTGCTTAGGTAGCTAGCTGGTAGCTCTAAGTGTGAAATCAGCTGGTAATTCCCTAATCACATGCCTTTCTTGCAATTGCTTTTGCTAAGTAGAATTTGCATTTAATTAAGTATGTCTTAATTAGTTGATAGTTAATATTCTTGAAGTCATTTTCTTCTATGAACCCTAAATAGAAATGGCACTGATTTTGATGAAGACAAATACTCCAATGTTTCTCACATCTGTTGGTTATGCAAAAATATAAGAAAGTTGCTCTAATAGTTTAATGATATGAAAATACAGTTGAAAAGTAAACGTTTGTGTGTGTGAAAATGTACTGTCATTTTGGTTTCAGTGAAGAATTTCAAGAAATATCAGTGCTCCTTACTAAAAGGGCAGTTGAGCCCATTATTCAAAAAAAAAAATCAACATCATGAATTTCATAAACATAGATGGATTTTTAAAAAAATTATAAATGTGTCAACACAAGTACATAAGCCTTCATATCATTTACGCCAATTGTGACTGCACATATAAAACAGCAACACAGAGGGAAGGCCATTGATTCCTCCTTCACTATGCAAATATTAGGAAATACAAAGACCTTCAAAAATACAAAGTTAAAATTTAAAATGTTTTAGACTTTTATAAAGCAAACACTTGCAATGGAAAAAAAACTATCATGACAGGAACAAATGCAACCCAAAAGGAAAATAGCCGGGAGTTTGGAAACCCACCATATCATGTTTCTTAAAGGAAGAATTATAGCGTGCAAACATCTTAAGGGAAAAAAAAAAAAAAAATCTGAGATTTTCATTTCTTAAACATCACATTTTCCAGGCATGTAAATGTGGAACCTAGTTTTACAAGCAGCATTAACTTCTTGATGGTGAATGACTACGTACAACCTTCATTGAGTATTCACCTTAAGCAAAAAAGAACTTTGAGTAGCAGAACGGTAGTGACTTTAAGAATCCCCATAGAGATAGAAAAGTCTAGTTCTAAGTAAAGTATGCAAGCACTTCTGTTGCTTCTATGTAAGTAGACTAGTACATTCTACCACTGTTCCTCAGCTCTATCTTAAATGCTAGCATGTTTGATATCCTTCCTCACAATACAATGTATTAGCAGATCTGTAGAAAGAATGCAGATACAGGTAAGACACTTGTAAAACACAGGTGATTGATAGAAAAGCTGAAATATTTTAGAACCATTCTGTTGACATAAAAATCTTTCCTGTCCTTTAGTTCATCCAAACTTTCAGTCTCACAGAGTTTTCAAGAAAAGTGATCCTTTACTAAGAAATCAAGTTTAGTATTCCTTAACGTATCAGGTAAAGGTAAGGCATTGATCATATATATAGTTGTTACTTCCAGTCAAACTCAGAGTTAACATTCCTTACTTTGAAATAACGAAAGCCACAAAAGGACAACTCTGAAGCAAATTAAGAACATGGATATTTCTTTCTTAAATTGTTTCAGATAGAAAATATCTTCAGAAGCACTTGGGCATAACTGATAAAAATAAGGAACTCACACATTCATATGCATTATTAATGCCTCCAGTAATCCCATTTTCATGTCTGGTAACAGAAGAACATATGTATTTCCCTTTATATTAGAGTCATCTATCACGATTACAGTCATGTAGATGCAGTCTGAATTTGACAGAGGGAAATAAAATGAGGGAAAGGAATAGTATTTCTTTATTCAAATAATATGTTTCCAGTGTAAAACGCAGTGCCATCTATCACATATGTAGGAAGGTCAGACCAAACAGCAATATGAAAAAAAACATATTCTATAACTACATTAACTCATATTTAAAAATACAGTAACTTGAGGTACTTCACTAGGAAAAGAAAGCCATGATTTATCCTTCCACCACAGAATTGCAAACTTATTTACTCTTGAATTCTTTACTCAAAGATTAAAATAAGAAAGGAGAAGAAACTTCTTGTCATCTTAAAAAGGAGAACATATGGCACCCATATACAAGTTTTACTTATTTCTTTATCCTATTTTTTTCCACTATTATTTTCAGAGTTACTCAGGTTGTAGAACTAAATTCTATGTGTTTCATCCAAAAATGTGGAGTTTCCAATTCTGCATATATTTATATACAGAATTTTTTAACTGGTTGTGAGAGGTGTGTCAGTATCAATTCCACAAATCGTACACTTTGCTACATGTGAAGCTTCCAATAAAAAGGAAATATAATTATATCACGTTTATAAATGAGCTCAGTTCCTCTACTGTACAGGCGGAAGCACAGCGAGGGTGACCTCCAGTGCTAACAGCGCCCTAATAAGTAACATAGCTCTTTCATCTTCCATACAGCATGGTAAGTTACTGTGAAAATACAGTGCATATTTCATATTATGCACATGGTAAAAGATTATCTTTACTAGTGTAGACAATAACTTTAAATTTTTCACTAGTTCTGATACCAATGAATACCCAGCAAGGGGCTGTATTTGAATGGGCTATTGGTTATACTATGAGTATGACTGAAAAAAAAAAAAAGACTTATCTAAATAGAAATACTGAAAATTAATCCAAATTAAAACATGACTTCGAAGGAGATTAGTTGAAAAGTATTAACATTTTGCATGGCTATCCTTGTTCAGAATGAAAGTAAAACATCTTAATAAACAGAGTTTAAGACACTTAAATTTTGAATAAGAGAATTAACATGTGCATTTAATATAATTCATTTTTGTACCTAATTCACATACTTTCCAAAGGGTCTCCAAGTAAAGAAGGCAAATAAAAAAAAAAATAATCACAGCATCACAAAATAGTTGAGGTTGGAAGGGACATCTGGAGGTCCCTTGTCTAACTTCTCTGTTCAGGCAGGGCCACACAGAGCATGAAGCCCAGGCTCACGTCCAGGTGGCTTCTGAAGTTCACCAAAGAGCAGACTACTACTTCCTCTCTAGGCAACTTGTGCCAGTTCTCCATCACTTGCACAATATAGAAGCGCTTCCTAATGGTCATGGGAACTTCTTGTGTTATAGCTTGTGCCCATTTCCACTTCTCCTGGCAGTGGACAAAGAGCCTGTTCCGATCTCTTTGCACCTTCCCTTCAGGTATATATAGACATTGATAAGATCCCACAAGCTTCCTCTTCTCCAGGCTGAATGGGCTCAGCTTTCTCGGCCTCTCCTCATAGCAGATATGCTCCAGCCCCTTGATCATCTGGGTAGCCCTCCACAGAACTCCAGTATGTCTGTGTTTTGTACTGAGGAATCCAGAAATGGATTTTGTATTCCAGATGTGATCTCACCAGTGCTCAGTAGAGAAGAAATCACCTGCCTTGACCTGCTGGTAATAATGCAGCCAAGAACACTGTTAGGTGCCTTAGCAGCAAGGGCACATCACTAACTCATGTTCAAGTTGGTGTCCCCCAGGGCTCATAGGTATTTTCCTGCTGAGCTGCTTTCCAACTGGTAACTCCCAGCATGTACTCAGTGCCTATGGTTGTTTCTTCCTAGGGTCAGGTTCCTTGGGGCATGGGGCATATTAACCACTCCCCACTTGCAAATTGACTGATGGTGCATTCTACACCATCATCTAGATCATTAGTGAAGATATTAAACAGGACTGGACCCACTGCTGGCTTCCGAACAGACTTTGTGCCACTGACCAGTTACCCTATGGGTCTGGCTGCTCATCCAGTTTTTGATACACCACACTTTCTCCTCATTCAATTCATACTTCAACAGGTTCTCTATAACAGCCTTAGAACGGATGGCGTCCAAGACCTTTCTGAACTTTAGGAAGACTATACTAACTGTTCCCCCCGATCCATTAGACTAGTCATTTCATTATATTAGCTTATCAAGTTGGTCATCACTTCCCCTTGGTGAACCCATGCTGATTACTCCCATTGCTGTTCTTCTTCCTGTGCCTGGAAATGGTTTCCAGAATTAGCTGTTCCATTACCTTCCAAGGGATCAAAGTGAAGCTCACTGGCCTGCAGTCTGTGTCCTCTTTCTTGCTGTTCATAAAGATAAAAGTGACATTTGCTTGCCTCCAGTTTTCAAGCACTTCACTGAATTACTATGATTGACCAAAGATTAGAGTACCCTTGCAACTATAACTGCCAGCTCCAACAGCACTCTCGGGTGCATTCACTTCCAAGGGTACAAAGATGATATGCTTTTAGCAGAAAATCAGCTGCACTTTAAGAGTGTGCTGTACTATAAAAATTAACCCAAGAATACCAGTTCAGTATTTTGAATAAAGAGCGGAATACCTGAACATTTCATAACAAGAGGAGTAAGATTTTCCTACCTCTTGACTGGTACTTGAAGCATTTTCATAGTTCACTTGTTACTGTAGCTTTACTAAGTATGATAAAGAACAGAGAATGCAAGCATATTGATCATAACCAAATGCAGTTGCCTTCTAGCATCAGATAAGCCAATCAAGCAATCTTGATATGAAAGAAAAAGTAAGTTTGATGACAGGCTATGGTACCATTGAGAATAAAATCAATATTAGTCTTGGGACCAAACAAGATCAATATGTCAGACCAATAGGCCATTTTAAGCAGAGTAGAGAAGAGAGGAAAAGTGCTGAAAGAGCTGTAAGGAAATAAGAAAGTGCAAATCTGGAAGATCAGATCTCTTTAAAATTTAGTGTATTTCTAAGAACACTTGACAACAACACCAATTCACCATAAACAGATACAGGCAATCTCAAGATTATGTAGCTTCACCATACCCAACTACAATTTATAAAGCAAGAAAAAAAAAAGTATGGGTTTAATAAATAAATAAATCACTCAATTTGTTTGTAAAGTGTTACAGAAATTTTACTGTGCTTAATAGTGAAAAAATGTCTTTGATTCTAGAAATATTTGCAGTGCAATTTTTAACACTGGTAATGGATTTAAGATGTATTGATTTGAAAATACAAAATTAATCTATTTTAGAATAGCATTATATCTGTTTGTTTATAAAATGAACTGGAATTATTTCTCCAAAGGTATCATCAGATTTTTAAATGCATCAGACATGGACAAGTAGAGAGCTGTACAGTTTTGAAAACTGTAACATGCATTTTGCTGAAGTACTATTATAGACATTTCATTCTTCCCCCCAATGACTGAATGGAGAACAAGCTTGGGAACAGCTAAGGAATGTCAGTGTTTTCAATCAAAAATGACTTAATTCTGATGTTGTTCTAAATTTGATTAACATTCAGGGATCTAAGCTACAAACAGAAGCATGAGAAGGAAACAACAGGCAAGACTACAAAAACTGTAGCATGAAAAGTGTGACCTTAATACCCACAGAAAGACAATGCTTGCCAGTCAATCCTTTCAACAGTCTCTATGCTGAGATGCAAATCTTTATATTTTAGACAGTTACCTAGAAATGCCTATTTTTGAAGAAACACTAAATATCTATAACTTTTATGATCTTCAAGCTTCTAATATTCTGCATAAATATGAATTTTGGAGGATAATTTCAAAAATTTAAGCTCAACAACTCACAATGTTGCATCACAAACTTATAAATACTCCAGCATAACAGTTTCACCAAATATTTTCCTTCAACATTCAAATATTATTCTTCTCTGTCATGCAAAAGCATTATCCACAGGTGATGAGAATGACTAATGACATACAGTTGACAGAATAATAAAGTTTTCAGTTTGTCAGTTATCTAGTATCATACTGCTATAAAGTGGCAAATTCATAAATGCATGATGCTTGCAACTCATGTATACCTGTAACCTAAAAAGGTTACAAGAATAAGGAAAAATATTTTATGCAGTAAAAGATCATTATAAACATTTTCTTTGTGTTCATTCAGCTGTAGCTAGTCACTCTAGAGACTTGTCACTCTGTATGTGATATGACAGCTCAATTCAATCACAGTTAAAACAGAGGACTCAAGAGGTGTAAAGGGGATCACTGTCACTGTCATGTTTACACATTTCTGAGGAGTAGTTTTATAATTAATTTCATGGATGCTTCTGTCAGTGTCCCACTACTGCCAGATTAAATGCAGTCTTTGGAGAACATCTTTTTATCCATCCTGCAATGAATAACTTCTCATCATTACAAGTGGAAGGCACCGCATGCCCTTAGGCTGCTCAGACTATGAATTAATCTTGTCTTTTGGAAATATTTTCATAACCAATTCCTCTGTAGAAGACTAAGACTAACCCGCACTTCCACTGTTTTTCTTCTTCCCAGCCTCTCAGCATATGTATTCAGAGAAAGAGCTCTCAGTAAAGCAATCAGAGGTAAATATCACTACACCTTATAAACATACACTAAGTTAAGGAAATATCATTGCCATGCAGGAAAATGAAAAGTAACGGGAACACATTTGAGAATCTAGGGATGTCACAACTTTTAAGCTTTAGTAAATTATGCAACACTAAAGAGTCTCAGAAATCTGACAGATTCACTTCTGCTTGATAAATCACTTGCAACCTGGCGATAAATTAGGCTCCTTTCCTCTACTAGAAAGGTCTCATTGGTTTTCTAGAAGCCTTCCACAAAATTTAAGAAGCTTCTAGTTAGTGCTATTCTTTTTTTACTCTTTGTGTGTTTGTGTGTGTGTGTGTGTGTGTGTGTGTGTGTCACACACACAAACTCTAAGATATTCAGAAGAAGGGATTTAAAGTAGATTGTAAGTAATATTTTTTCCTCTGGAAAACACTAATGCAGCAGCTTGTTTTTTATAAAATATAAAAAAAATTATGTCTAAAATCATTAAAATAATATGAGATATCCAGTAATTCCTCAGGAAAGCTTTACACTGCTAATCCATTAATTACCCCAATCAGGAAGCTAAACAGTAGTAAATGCTAGCATTAAAGTTGCCTTTGCATTAGGTTTTCTTTTATTATTATTTTTAAATAGTGTAATCACATGCTGCTTATTTTTCTGCTGGGTTACTTCCTCCTTCAGTTCACAGACTAGAAGCTTCTTCATGATTATCTATTTGGTATTTTCAGTTCTACTGTCTTTGTTCAAAGCCTGAGCTTATGTTTTATTTACAATACATTAATTAAAAGTGTTATTAAAACAGAATTGGTAATTTTTTCCTAAGATCTTTCTATGACAGCTACCAGATGCCGAGTTACACATTTTATTTTCCAAACACTTTGTGTGTGACAGGTCAGTAATATTTATATTTTGCTCATGTTTAAGAAAAAGAATAAAATTAAACCCTGAAGAATGATACAACGAAAGCTAGTTGTCTAAAAGATAAAGCATTCATTACTACAAAATGCCCACTTAATCCCCAAAGGAGATATATCTGTTTCACAAATTAGTAGCAGGTTCTGTGGGGAAAACATCACGTAAGCACAATTAAATAATTAAAGACTTCATCTGCTACATTTTCCTAAGGATCAGACAAACAACCTAAATTTCCTACTGTTTAAGGTCTTGTCTTTGCAAGCTACATTAGTTAATTTTGACTTAATACTTCTTCCAAATTTTATAGTTTAAAACAGAAGTCAAATGAAAAACAGTAATTCTCCCATGGGTATTGCACTGATCCTGGACATGTACTACTCTGCCCAGAGATCTCATGAGACTAAAGCTGGAATAGATCAACACACTGCATTCCAGTTCTAAAAAGGATTAATTTTTTTCTCCTATGCTTCTTATCTAGCTTCATTCTCCAGACACTAATTCCAGTCAACTACCTACTGCCCCTTCCACCCAGCCCCATGAAGTTTTCTCCATCTTCTTGTCAAATCCTTCCTTGGGCTAACTGCCACCAGACTGAATCTGTCTCCAAAATTTACTCCTAGTCTTGATTGTATCCAGACATTTTATGTCTTCCCTTCTCTCACTTGATTTCAGTAAGTCCTGGAAAAAACTAGGGACAAAACATTCCCCAGCTCTTAATCACATTGCTTAGTCAGTAGCAGTCTCTCCCTCTTGTTTTCTACTCCCTGTTTCATTAGATCCAGTGTATAAAATTATTCCTTTCCCTCTGCAACACTTTTGTGGGTGTACATAGCTGAAATTCTGTCAAAAGCTACCAATCCCACAGAACAGGAATGGATCAATGGGAACACAGGAGAGTGCTCCCCAGTTGTTCTGATTTGGAATAATCACTGCAGCTATGTTTTACACTTAGTTTGAAGTGGTTTTAATAATTCAAGTGAAGGCATTTACACATTATCTTCAGGCTCTTTGAATTACCTCAAAAATACTCATTTTGTGAAATCAAATACGTCTTGGCTGGTAAGAGGATTTTTATATTAATCAGTGCTCAACACAAGTTAAAATCTGAAAGAAAGGTAAAAATGAGCAACTTAAGGCTTTAAGAACAGAGGATAAATTTCTATTCTTTATTCTGTCTCAATGTGATCATTTATCAAAATATTAGTTTCAACGCTTAAGAAAATATAATATTAGTTTGCAGGAAATGAGAAAAAAATAATTAGGCCTGTGAAACCCCTATTTTCTATTGGATGAAAAATTGACTCCCATTATATCTAATGAGATTATACTGTACTAGAACATTTTATCATACATATTACACAATACTGATCAGTAACATCTCCCAATAAAATTGTATTTATTTTACAGATATAATACAAATAATTTTATACACGTAACATCTTCTATGAGTTACGTATTAAAAAACAATGTAAGTATTTTCAGAGTATGGTTCTAAGCAATTAACCCACAAATCTGAGACCAAAATTCAACACTGGTTCTATAAATTCAGTTTTATAATCCATCCAGAAGTCCATAAATACCCTTTTTGACCTAACATAGTTGCAGCAAAATGTAAAGTGGCACAAGGAAAGAACATAAAGCCTAAAACTGACCTTTCCCAAACCCAAATAGTTCAAAATGCATCCACAATCGCCAGTCCAGTACATTCACTATGACAAAGCTTAAAGTCTAATCAGGACAGAGTTTCTGCTATGCAAGTTGCTATGAAAATGACAACTTATTCATCAAAATCCCCCCTCCTAATTTGCCTACTGTTATTGCAAGCAGTTACTGTGCCTGCTTTCCCACCCAGATGCGCCATCAAAACCAAAAGCAGATTACTGAAAGTGTGCATCATAGGAAACACGTAGCTGCACTCTCTGTGTTATAGTTTGGAAATATTTGTGTTTCCTACTACAGTAGTCTCTATACCTGGATGTCCAACGAGTTCTAAGTACACAAGTACATAATTCCCCACAAAGATGTTATAGCATACTTTATAAGTAACAATGTAAAACAAAGCAAAATCATCTAACTAAGCAGACAAATTATTGTCTATGACATAATAAAAACCAGCTTAATTTAAAAATATTTTAACTTAACCATATTCATTGTAGGCATTAACATCACTATAGGCATTGTTCACATAAAGTGCAACTCTCCAGTTCATCAAATATATTTGAATACAAACAAAACTCTATTGTAGTGACATCAGTTGTAATAGTTGACTGCACTACCTAGATGAAACTCTAATTTTGTTTTACTTATTTCTTTAATTGAAATCATCACTTCACAATCCAGGTTAATTTTTTCAGTATCTGTTGTAATAAGTGAGGTATTTAAGTCATCTCACATAATGAAATTACATAGTGTTACACAAACACTAAAAGCATCCGCTGTGATGTGGAATTTAATAGGGGTATGTTCACTTCCCTAATGTCAGGATGAGAGATAGAAAAGGAATTGGTATGATATATTAAATGCAATCTTTCATCGACAGAAGAATTATTGATTATAAAACTTCCTGATTCCATATTCTTTCAGCAGTACTGTGTGCTAAATTCTCCTTGTGTTCTTTTATATTAAATAAAGCAAATCCCGTTAAATAGAAATGTCTTAAAAATCCAGTGCTATGAAACATTCCAATACTCTAAGAATACCAATTTGAAAAATTTTTTAAAAAATGTACTTTGCCATCAGTAACAAATTCTGATGTTTGCATCCAATAAAAACACTCATTTTTTTATGTTGTCAGACAAGCCAAAACAAAGCAAACACATGATCATATGTTATATATTTTGTATGTTTACAATTAAGAACAAAGCATCCATCACATCATACATTCCTTTAAATTGTTCACGATAGTCCGCCAAAAAGCTGCCAGGGAGAAAAGAACTGTTTCAATCAATTCCATAATGACATTAGCTGGGAAATTAATATTGAGAAATGATGACTAATGCACATATAACCAGGTTCCTGTAAGAGTATGGCAGTATGTGCTGAAAGAAACTGTCATTAGCCACCATATTTTTTGACTAATTGACTGCTGAGCATTGGCCAGAATCTGTTCTTGGTTCTCTTGCAGAATTACCTCAATAATTCAACATAATTAGGTTTTGAATTTGGCTCTTTATTCTTCTTAAAGAACTATGTCATAAAGTGACACAAAGTAGGTATTTTATTATTAAATAATCATCAACAATCCAATTAGACTGATGGTTTCTTCTTTCAATCCACACAGCCACATAACAGAAATGGCAAAAGAAATAGTGTCTTTAAACATAGGCACTACTATAAACTTCCATTCAAGTCTCTTTGTATTTTCCCTTTATGAAAAAGAAAGAAGACTAACATCTGCTACTCATTTAGCAGATATATGAATCAAACTCAAGTATACAGGAAGTACCATATTTTAAACCATCCAAAATATTTTAAGTAAAAATGGTAGCACCAGCAGATCAGTTTCTTTGCTGAAGATTACTCTATATATTTAAATAGATATCTATTGTAAAAAAAAATAAAACCACAAGCTGCAAATTATTCAACAAAATAAAATAGATTATTCAACAAAATAGATGTTAATTAGGAATCTATGGAAGAGAATTTAAAATACATGAAGATGTATGTTTTCTGCAAAATTAAATTCAGTAAAAGAAACAGTTGTTTCAGAAATCAGTGTTTTTGAGTCTAGAGAACAATAATAAAGTGATAAATTCCTACAGGACCATCTTATAGTCTTCTAGTTGATCATGCTAGCTGAAAATAACAGAAATAAAGGAAATTTACACTGCTTTTCTTTGGATTGCAGTGTTGGAGCTGCTCCATGCAAAGTAGTTAATCTAATCTGTTTGAAGTTTTTATATCTAATCTAAGCAAAACAGGTTAATCCTCCTTCTGCATGTTTTAATAAACTACTAACACTTATTTTGCCACCATTACAAAAAGGGTACTGCTCACCTGTGTTACATCAGTATACACTGATGTTAATGGGGCTTTGAACTTGTACTCCAGCCTAACAAAGGCCAAATTTGTGTCACTCATATATGACCAGATACCGTAAAGAACTTGTAGCTCTCATGAACAGACATCTATATATCTTTTGCCTAGATAATTTAAAAAACAATTTTGCTATTTCAAAGAGTTGCAGGCATTTGCACATACACAAAGAGCCTTATCGTTGCCATGGCTCCCTCTCCCAAAGCCAGCCATCTCTCATGGCTGAGAGACAGCAGAACAGTAGAGTTCTTCCCCTTCCCCGTGGAGCCAACTGTAACCTAACAATTAGTGAGCTTGAACAAGGTCCAGAGGAAATTTGCCCTTCTAAGAAAGATCCATTTTATCAATAGACATATGCAGTGCTACAAAGCCCATTATGCTATAAAAACTGTAAGTGGATATACTTAAACCTTCCTACAAAACGAGCAAGTAATCTCAGGCTAGTATCTGAAGATCAGAAACACACTAGCACCAAAAGCCACTGCTGGTACCTGTGCTAGACTTCAGCCCAAAGGCAAAAACCTGAAAAAACAGAGAGCAAGCCATCATTCTGTAAACGTTTTCACCAGCAGTTAATTTTGCAGATTTGAAGGAAATTTTGTCAGAACTAATTTTGCTTCATTTACATAATATTAGCACTAATGTGTCTGCCACAGTGGAGAATTGGCCAGCTCTCTCAATATAGATTAAATCTTTAAAACACACAAAAATATTTTTGAAACATCTTTTTTTCAGATTGCCATAGCTACAGAGAAACAGAGCAAATCAATCTACTATAAAGTCATTTTTCTAGACTGCATTAAATAATTTAATAATAAATAATGCATATGTATTTCTGTGTGCATGGGTGCAAGTATGTCTTACATATTTTGTATACATACATAAATAGCAGAAATCAAGTTAATTTAAAAAAATCTTTCTAGTTCTGTCACTACAGCTAACCTGTAGCACGGTTATAGCATGGAACATTAGCCACAGTTCTCTAATTATTAAAATAATGTATATGTGGAATACTGATCAGTTTCTAACCAATCTTAGAGTTTCCACAAGTGAAAGGAGCTTTTTAAAGGAGCTTAATGACTTCCTTATTAGAATACCCTGAAAGGTTGACTAAGAATAAATATTATGAAAAGGTTATTTCCACAGTAAATGTTGAAGTTCCATTTATATAATAAAATACATCTAAGTTTACTATAGCCTGAGGAATGACAACCCGGGGTACTGACTGTCATATTTTTTTTAGACTGAATGAAAATTCTGATTACTGCAATCCACTGTGGAAAGAGAATGACAATCATAGGCTTCTAGCAACAACAGAGGAGGATAATCTATTGTTCGGTATTGTCTCAAAGGCTGTAATGACTCTTATCTTTACAAGAAATTGAAGAGAAAAGCCCATTCCAATTATATAAAACAACCTCACAAACACTGCCATTTGATTCTAATTGTAAAATAAAACACCTAGGTCTATTTGTAAAATAAAACACCATGCTATCCCGACTAATTATGTTTTAAACACATACAACAATGCAACAATCAACAGAAAGGGAAGATACTCATCAGCATGGAGTTTATCTTACATGAAAGCAGACATTTACAGAACACCACATTCTGAAAATCAAAACCCTAGCCTTTTTCATTTTATGAAATAGAAGTCCAGGGAAAAAAATACACTTTTGTTTAAATACACGTTAGTTCCTTTGATCCAGTCTCTCATGTCCAGGCACAAATTTAAGACTACTTCCATTTAACTAACACTGCTAACTTACTTCATAATTAATGCTTTCTACATATTGTTTCTCCTTACAATCATTCTCACTCACAAAACTGAATGAATTCCCCTGTATTTAGATCAAAATTAGAGTAACATATGATTATAATACAAATTGTTTATTCAAATTGGACCACAAGCTTTAACTGTCACTCATAGAATGGCTTAGGTTGGAAGGACCTCAAGGATCATCAAGTTCCAACCCTCTGCCACATGCAGGGCCACCAACCTCCACATTTAATACTAGACCAGACTGCCCAGGGTCCCATCCAACCTGGCCTTGAACACCTCTAGAGAGGGGGAATCCACAACCTCTCTGGGCAGCCAGTTTCAGCACCTCACCACTCTCGTAGTAAAGAACTGCCCCCTGATAATCCAACCCAAGTCTTCCTTCCTTCAACTTAAAACCATTTCACCTTGTCATTATCTACCCTTGCAAAGAGTTGACCCCCCTTCTGTTTATAGGCTCCCTTTAGGTACTGAAAGGCTGCAGTTAGATCATCCCACAGCCTTCTGTTCTCCAAGCTGAATAAGCCCGACTACCTCAGCCTGTCTTTGTTGGGAGAGGTACTCCAGCCCTCTAGTAATCTTTGTGGCTTTTATCTGGGCCCTATCCCAACAACTCCCTGTCTTTCTTGTGCTGGAGGCTCCAGACTGGACACACTACTCCAGATGGGGCCTCAGAAGGGCAGAGTAGAGGGACAGTCACCTCCCTGTGCCTGCTGACCACCTCTCTTCTGATGGAGCCCAGGATACCATTTGCTTTCTGAGCTGCAAGAGCACACTGCTGGCTCATGTTAAGTTTTTCATCCACCAGGACTCTCAGGTCCTTCTCTACAAGGATTGCTCCTCCCAGTCTGTACATATACCTGGAATTCCTCTGGCTCAAGTGCAAAACTTCTCTGTATTGAACCTCTTTAGGTTCACCCAAGCCCACCTTTCGAGTCTGTTGAGGTCCTTCTGAATCCCTTCCTTCCACTGTGTCAACCACACCACTCAACCAATGTAGTCCTTTTCAAGAAGTGCTCAAAAAAAGAAATTCCAAATTTTGTATGATGATTTAAACCATGATGTTTATACAGTGCAAGAGTAGCATCCTCCAAACTTTATTTTACTGCAAACTATCTTGCAGCAAAACTGCCCTCATTGCAAGATGCTTCTCACCCAGTTTTTATAGAGTGCAATCTGAATGCCCACAACCAGTGTTTGGTGAAGAGAGATATGTATGGCAGAGTTGGACTAGTTGGGAGCTACCTGGGAAGAGATGGTGGTGTGCATTTAGAGGAATATTTAGGAGTTGCCTACAGGATTTTCAATGGATGAGAATCGTCAGAGACATATTAAAGAGACACTAGATCCGAGTTAGCTTGGAGGGACAGACTGATGAGATTGGTTGATCCTTGCTTTGTTTGTTTTTCCTATACCATGCTATCCTTTCTCAGGAGTCCTAAGCAAAATCTGCCTGATATTACTGATGAACATCACAACACATCTTTAATTATGATAAATAAGGGATTACGATGAAGAGATGAGAAAATCCACTACATTATCCTCCACTGCTTTTGCATTCTGTCACAAGATACTGAACACATATCTTTGTGATTGAATCTTTACAATTGCAATATGATTTACCCTATCACTGAAGCTGTGCCTACAACTATTTAATCTCAAAGACTGACAGGCACATAGCCAAAGCTAGAATCCTCACTCCTAGAACAGATTGCTGATTTAAACAATGCCTATATAATTTCAGTAATATATGCTGCCACACAATTCAGTTAATTGTAGTTCATACATATATAATCTTTATCACAATTTATTAAAAAGTTACCCTGATCAAACATTAAATATAAATAAATACCACTACTCAAAACCAATGGGAAATCACACAGAAATCTGAAGCAAAAAACTTGTGACCCAAGTTTTTGAGCATGAAAGCCTAAGATTTAAATCTCCCTATAATAACCTCTTACTACTTCTCACTGATCTAATTATAGAATGTTTTGTGCAGTTATTAAACACCAGAGGTGTCTCCTTATTTAATCCTCCACAGGGAGTTCAAATTCTCTTACTGTAACTACTCTAAGTCAGTACAATTAATGTAATTCATATGCTACGTTTGAGCAGACTATAATACTAATAATGAATAAGGAATATTCTCCCAACAGTAGTTCTTGAGTCTCCTACAGTTTGAAGTATTTCATAAGCAGTTTTCAAAGTTAGCTTCTTCAATTATGTCATGCAAAATCTGTTTTCCCACACAGAAGGATGATTGAATAACAATGTTTTTTTTTTTTGACCTCATGAAGAGGCAAGACATCCTGGACTGTCAAATCAACTTCTTAGCACACATCAAACTATGCTTTTCAGAAACTACATTTTTGTTTTTCTTTCAAACGTGCTTACTGGAATATATATTACTTTATTCACACTTTATTTAGTACCATCCTCAGTGGATCAGATTTGTTAGTGGGATTACATCAGGGAACTCAGTCAAGTCACTGCAGGCATACATTTGACCTACTGAAAAACAGTAGCTGTTCCTGATATGCCTCTTTCAAAGTCTCTTCAGGAACCTCTGAAAACCTACATTGTGTAGGTTAATTGCTGTGAATAGCTTAATTCTAAAAGAAACTACTGGGCCCATCTTAGCTAACCAACTGTAACATGATCGAAAATACAGCAATGACAGCAAAGCAGCAAGGTTCTGGACTGCAGGAAGTGAGGATTTACACAAACGCAGCAGCCATAGACACAGAAATAAAGGAAAGAAGCTACTTACCTTTGGAAAGCCTCAAGTACACAGAGATCTCCAGCAAGATACCCTTGTCTCCACTGCCAGCCCTCAAATGAGATCTGGGAGGGAGTGGATCCTCTGAAAGGAGCAGAACCTGGATCCAGTCCTTCCAGTCACTCAGACGCATTGCTTGCACCTGAGCTGATAGGTTGGTCCTGCCTTCCTATCAGGTGCTCAATCACTGGTTCAAGCTGTGACTTAGCATTTCCACTACAACAATACTACAGGACTTCTCTATTTTAGAGGGCTCTGTCTTAGCAAGGACTGAGAAGTCTGAGAAGAACAAAAAATGCTACTCTTTCAGATTGCATGTTAGCATATTCACTCTGGGCTGGCGTGGAACACGAGAAAAAGCATCTTACCATCACTGTTGACACAGATGACGATAGGCACCTGAGTACCAGGGCCACATGGTTTCTCATTGTCAGGAACACACTCCTCCAGCCCCACAATCCTCCAATCATAGCATGAGGGCTCCTCACATGGGATGGCTTCCAGGAGGTGAGGGCAGTTTCCTGTTCCTCCCGTAGGCTCGTTAGTGATGCGCCGTTTCCTTAGTTTAAATCCTGAAATATCCATGAGAATATAAATGGTGAAATATTTCAGTTATAAAAAGTAAAGTGGAGAGATTTTTCTCTCTCTCTTGAGTGAACTGTTCTGTTTGTCTGTGCAAAAAAAAAAAAAAAAAACACCCAACATGTTCAATGCAACACAACCTTTTGGATAATTTGGTAGAAGAACTCATTACAGAAAGAAGTAAAGCTTAACAAGTTCTTTAAAAGTTTTGAGCTTAAGTAAGCTTTGCCTTCAACTCCTGTTTGTCCTAGTTGTGTACATTTTCCAGAAGACAGCATTTGTTTTCTGTGATTCACTCTTTCTAGATCCATCTCATTTAACAAATCTTCACCAGGTACTAGCTTGCCATTTCTCAAAGATGTTGCTTGTTTTCTTCTTAGGAATTTTCAAGTAGAAATAGAATATCGAATGAAATCAGCTTACAAACAAACAAAACTTTAACTTGCCAGAATAGATAAACTGTGGAAAGGAGAAAAGGATAAAGTCCTATGAATTCCTATTTTGTTGGTAATTAGCATTCCCTTCCAATCATTTACAGACTTTTCTTCAGACTGTATGAACTCATTTTGAATAGGAAAAATTGATAAGCCATTATGCAGTGTGACATGTGTCAGGCTGATATCAGTCTTTAAGAGCCACATTGTCCCTCACTTTCAGAATGGCGTGTTGAAAAAGCCATCATTTAGCCAGAATATGCTAATCAGACTGAACAGATTCAGCAAATAATTTCTCATGTAATAATTTTCTACAGTTTCTAATATGTATGTAATCAGATTAATTTAACTTTGGCAGCTTTCCACACCTTTTCATAGGTTCCTTTTTTGTCTTAATATTCAGGCAGGTTAACAATACTCAAATATTGTTATAAAGCGCTATGTATAACTCCTTTCTTTTTACTAAGACAAAGTAAACAGGAAAGAGTTTTCACACACTAAGAGGAAGAGTTGATTTCTCTGTTTGGAGATGTGCCTCTTAACAGATTATAACAAATAATATTTTAATAATACATTGCTATGCATCTTTGTTTTCTCTAATCTGAAGAATTTGATAAAATTAAGTATTAAAGATCTACTGAGCTTGCCACCAAAAAAAAATGATATTCCCAAAGAAGCACTCCAGTGTCTACTACAACAAAGGAGGCAAGTGACATACAGTAAAGAACCATTACTGAAATATGTAGAGAACTTAGCTTCTAAGACTGAAAGGGCCTGTACAACTTCTATATCATTTTTGAAGAACTGGAATCACACATAAAGTTGACCAGGAAAAAACAATATAATATGAAAAGCTGACTTTATGTTATTACATGCTTGAAAATTATACAGCATGCTGATGATAACTGTATCATTACTATAAAACAGCTGTATCGAACAAGGAATAAATACAATAAATTACAGTAAAACAGATAAATTAGGATATTGAAAAATACCCACTACAGAATGTCATTTCATAGCAGAAAGATCTGCAACAACATCTTGTTGAACTTTTTCATTTTATTGATCATCAACCACAGCCAAACAGAAGTAGCATAAAATAATTTATCCATTAAAATTATTTATGTCAAACATCAGCTTTTGAATCTTACACAACCATATCTAATTCATTCTTATTTGAAGAAGTGACTAGCCAGCAGTACTGCTGTTCACATTTGAATCCAAAATGCATCTCAAATATTGGAGGACAAACAAGCAACCAAAAAGAAAGTTCCAACTCTTTGTATCCCTTTACAGCAGAGTACAACTAAGAACTTGACAAAGCACAGTACGGTTTAGTGTCTGTATGTAAAGCTGTATTTACCTTGCAAAGGAAACCAAGACATGGGGGAAGGAGGCATGATACGCATTTGTACAGTCACATAGAAATTGGGCTATCTCAGTATAAGATAAATGAGTAAATGTTTAGCTAACCCATGTTGCATAAAGTACATCCTAATATATTTCCATTAGGCAGGGTTTAAAATTAACAGGTTACTTGTCTACTGTACTCAGAAGAGACTTAATCCAATGGGTTCATACACTGAACTGCTTTTTCTTTTTCAGTTGATCAAGATTAGATCACATTACATATTGTGTGACAGCATCATAAAACTTGCATTTGCTATACAGATTGATGTGTAGCTAGCAGCATACTAAGAAATAGAAGCCAAGCTAGCATAGTAATTACAGTTACTCCTTCAGGTGGACATACAGAACGGCCCTATCTTATGATCATTTTCAGTCAAGGAACTAAATCTGGATTCTCAGCTTGTATCAGATAATCATTCTGCAACAATGACTTGGCTAGTTTTTCTAATTTACGACCAAAAACCCCAAAGACTTTTTAAATGTGTTCCTTGTCACTGCATTCTTGCCTTCGTATCTTAATGCTACTTTACTACAATATGTTCTGCACAGGAATGAAGTGTAAAATATATGTGAAAGCAGAAACCAGCACAGATGTATTATTATCAGAAAAAAAAAAAAAAAAAAGTGTTTCTTATCAACGGTGAATGATCCCAGCTCTTTATCAGTGCATGCTTCATAGTCTATCAACTTATTCTTAAGTTGTCACTGAATTGTAAAATCTTTCACTGACTTCAACACTATCTATCTCAGGGGCTGCTTCTACCCTCCTTCTGAGACAGTGCCAGAACTTTGCACACATATTCAAATTATACACTTTTTGTTTGAGAATAAAGTTTAAAACTGGAATTGAACTGTAATAACCCAAATTGTCCTTGAGAGCCCAATTATTATTTTTGCAAGCTTTCCTGGAGAAATAGTGCAAAATATAGTTGCAGTTTGATGACTTTTTTTGGTGCTGAGAGGCACTGGATATACTATACACATTAAGGTGACTGCACAGACAGAAATGTTCTAGGAATATGAAATACTTGCCATTAAAGGCTCCACTGAATATTTACATACCCTTCTTGGCCTGAGGATCATCACAGTTTTCATAGGTGCATGGTCCCCAGGCTGACCATGCTGAGGTCTCACACTCCGTAGGACAGGGGATATGGCACAGCTGTGAGGTGCTGGGAAGAGGTCCTGTACACAGTCTACGGTCCACTGGCCTCGAGGCTGTCAAAAAAAAATCAACATATTTCTCATATGTCACCAGTCATGATGCTCAGCTCTAAACTGACGAAACCATCCTTCATTCAGAAAGGCTGCTATCTCATCATTCTCATCTGATGAAGTGATGTGAAGTAAAATGCCTGTATTGAAAAAAAGGAGACAGAATTCAGTCAACAACATGCAGAGGCATGACCAGAGCCAAATCCAATTAAGTGGAATCAGGAAGACCGTAGATATTGCAGCATCCTCTTGGACCTAGACCTTTCATTGAATGGACAGATTATGTTGTAACATTGCTCACACTGCTGTCTGCATAAACTGATGTCCTGCTGTCTTACTGAGTTATGTTTTCACTGCAGTAACTGAACAAAAAGCTGTATAAATCCCTTTGCTCTTATATGATACTATAACTTCAAAAGCGTGGTTCGTGAATAATTGGAAGGTTATTTATAAGCTAAAACCTAAAACATAATCAAAATGATGACAAAATTTTGTTTTTCTTTTACTCCATTGACCTCCAAGCGCACACTCAACAACAAGATTTGTGCAATAGCAGATCCAGTTCATAAATAAGTTTGCATATAATAGATATAGATATAATGCATTTATAATTATCGAAACTTTGCCCAAGATAACTGACTTTTCATTACAGTATTATTAATCCATAAAGACATCTGTGAAGGCAATTTATTCTGTTTTTTAATGATCTGTAATGCTCTGTGATAGATCCAGTCATCCTGTTTCTTCCAAACTTCACAGGCCTCACTCTTTTCAATTCCTGTTTTATACAAACATTCAGACATATCTGTAAGGTGCCAGATGAAATCACAGAATTCAGAGTTTACCACTTCATTATGAGCAAGATTTTAAACCTTCTCCAAATACAAAACTTGGCAAAATATTAAATTAAGCAGAGAATATCTGCTAGAATGCAAACTGAAGTTTGCCATGTTCATCCTCTTTGTCCAGCTGAAGAAACATGCAGTTTCTAAACTTAAAGCACTCTCCTATTCCCTCTGGACTTCTCCATGGGAAAGTTACCACATTAATTTTCTATCACCCCTACAAACATTCTCTCTTGATGAAAAGACTTATGTGACAAAATATATTCTAAAATATTTTCTACTTGAATGAAGAAAGGATGACAAAATATCTTTCAGAAAAAAAGATATCAATAACAACAGACTAAATTTTAAATTAAACATCAAGTTGTTTAAGTATTTATAGATGTGTGCCCCTTTCCATTCAGACTTTCAAAGCAGATGATCTTTCATTTTAAAGAAAAAGCACTAAATTCTTACTTTTTAAGGGGAAAAGAGAATGAAAAATATTAGCCTTTCTAATCTTGTTTCCTATTTTGCCTCCTTTAGCACAGGTTTACTTTCTTTTTCTCTACATAACGAAGGTATGAAGATGGCAAGTAGTCATTAAAGATTACTGCCTTCAGCTTACCAATCTCTTAACACACAATAACAGGAAAAAATTATTCCAGCATTTTTACAATACTGTTGGAACTAAATATGATGATAGAAAATTGAATTTTACAGTAAATTTGACATGCACACTTAAAAAGTATAATAATCAATACAACATGCATATCTACTGTAGAACATGGAATTAAATAAACATAATTTGGCAGCAATTGGATTTATATTGAATAGTTTCTAATAAAAAAGAAAAAAAACAAAACAGTAAATGTTAACCATACTTTTAAACTTTGATTTAATCAGGAAATTGTCCAAGTGAGACAGTTGAAATTAAGAGTCAATTACACCCGTGAGACAGTCTTGCCTCAGAGAACAAGGAAAGCATTCATAATGTCTTGCTTCATCTCCAGCCTGCATCAGGATAAAGCACTTATCATCACACTAGGTAACTGTATGGCACTCAGACAAGTAACAAAGATCTTTAAGCTTTGGGAGCTTAAAATAGCATATTTTCATATCACAAATGTTCCATATCTCAGCAAGGTTTTCTAAGAGTCTGCAAAGAGAAGGTGCTACCATGGTACTGTAGTAATTCATTGTCAAAGCCATGGTGGATTCAAGCCAACATGAGATGGACATGAAAATCCAAAATAGAAGGAACTGTGACAGTGCTTGGCTTTAGAGAGAGATCAACTTAAGCAAGAGGAATATCATTTCAACTTTTTGAAGAATTTTGTCCAGTAAAAATTTTAAGTTTTATCAGCAAAGAGTGTTAAGTAAACTATTCATGAAAACACATACTGAAAATATCTGCCTTTTCCATTATTCAATTAGAGTACAGTGTAAACAACAAGTCCTTTGGGGACTTGTAAGTGATATCAATAAGTCACTCAAAATGCTAAAATACTTTTGAAATGCTGGTTTCAAGAACATAATTAATGTTTGAAAGTCTAACACAAGGACTGTTATGTGTTCCCTTTAAAACAAATGAATTCAACACTAGGAGCCAAAAGTTATTTTCCAAATTATTAAAAAAGCTTTCATCTGCAGAAGCTGACACAATTTCATTTTCCTTCCTGGTTACTTGCTTTCACAAGAATCAATGGAAGGAAGCTTCTCCAGCTAAAGTGCTCTGACTCCAAGAAAAACAAGAAAAATCTAAGCTCAGAGCACATTATGAACAGCAACAAAGTAGTACATGTTCCTTGCACATTTTTCAGTAACGTTAAATGCTGTGATCAAACGACAAGAAGTAATTCAGGATCTGATCCTTTAAACAACCATTCAACTCTATGTATGTAAGCAGTTCCTTTGTGTTTAACAGGATAAGGAGTGAGTGCTTGTAGATATAGAATAAATTTGTGCCCATAAAGTAACTTTCTTCCCATCCTCTTTCTACACCATGAGTTTTAATGGTACTTGGAAAAAGATGACACAGTCTATCTCACAGGCTTATTCTAAGAGAAAATTCCTGACTAAGCCAGTTAAATGGACAGGTGAAGAGATGGAGAAATTAAAGTAGATGGCAGAATGACAGTGGCCTCCAGGAATCTTGATTGTCAGCTAATTACTACATCTTGCACTCCCTCTTCATCAAGTCAACATTTATAAATTCTGATAGGAGACAATACAAATTGGAGTGCTCTGGGGAATACTAGTTCAGGCAAGTCTTATAAGATAAAATACTTACTGGAGCCCTAGTTTGGTGTTTTAAAGCCACAAAATGTCAGGAAATGGCAATGAAGTAATTCCCAGCACTCAGACTTGAGCGGATATCAGTCACTTGATGAAACTCTTCAGGAGTGAGCACATGGAATTGTTTGAGCTTCCTAGCTGGCTAATGAACTTCATTTCCTTAAGTACAGGCCTGACATTTTCAAACTGTTCTTAAATTTTATGATAATTCAAAAATTCATTAAACTTTTCTAGAGCTACATAAACATGTCAATTATACACATACAGCCAACATAGTTCCCCCAGAAGGGACATTGCCTCCTAGGCGCACTTCTGACTGAAAGGCCAGGTCAGAGGCCTTCATTTACCTACCTGTTATTTCAAAAGTGATGGATAGCAGAGGTGCAGCACTAGCCTTCGACTTGCTCTGTGACTGACTTTCTGAAATAACAGGGAAACGCCACCATGAGTATGCAAGAATGGATGTCTTCAAAGATCCCTGACTGAGACAGTATGAACTACTAGCAACAGCAAACTGCACTGAAATGAAGGCGTTTCCCCAAAGCTAACACTGATAGGTGTCTTGCTGGCTTTGCCCCATCCTCAAAATACCCCTAGTTTTCAAGTAGTATACACTGGTTTGCTTGTTTTGCAGAGCACTGGAGCTCTGGCCTTTTTGAATCCATGGTGTGAGGGGAGCAGGAAGGAGGAATGGAGAAACAGCACCTCTTAAACCTGCTCCTACACATGGAAGCATCCCAGAGCTGCTTTGTAAGTAAAGATTTGCTTCACCCTGAGTTTGAGCTCTTGCAAAATTGTTCTCATGTTTATGCATCCAAAGACTAGCTACATTTTAATCAGCTTTCTGGGGCCTGCAGAGATTACCTCTGGATGGGCTCTGCGCCTTCCTGTCACACTCTGATAAGGGCCGATTTCACACCCGCCTAAGCCAGCGAGACTTCACAGCCGACCCAAATCCTAATCACCATACTGAACAGTAAGCTGCCACGGATTTCATTGTTACCTCTGTTTAGCTGAGAGTTCTTACTTCTTTAGTCTTTGGCAGGAGCGTCAAAACTTTGTTCCACAGAGGCGATTTACTAAAAGCCCCAGGGCATTTTGATTTGCATTAGATGAAGCAGCTTGAAAACTCCTTCTTTAATAAATACAGATGTGAAGCCCATTGAGCATACAAGTCACACTCTGCTAGTCCAAGTACTCAAGCTGAAAGAGATTTAGGCACTAACACTCCCCACAAACTGTGCCTTTAAGAGCAGAAACCTCGCTACCCTGCCGCTAGCTCAGCTCCAGGTGCTGCATTACACATGGCTTTTATAAGGATATCCCTTTTCCTGGAGTATGTGGCCGTATTTATTTATTTATTTTAATGCTCTTGTATGTTTTTACAAAACAGCTACAGAAGAGGATAGAGAAAATTTAATTAAAAGCTAAATGCAGTTAGCTTAAGTCACTGACATACCTAAATTTATAGTGTTGCATTATCATTCAAAAATAACATAAAAAACTTGAGGTTTTTTCCTCAGTAAATACACTGCTAAACTAACTAGAGAATATTTCTCCTAAGCTACTCTCCATTTTCCTATGAAGCTCTACAGGCTGTGACAGTGACAAAGAGTAATCTCTAGTTCAGTTTGGAGAAAAAAAAAAAACAAAAACCATGAAGTTATTTTGGCCTTCAGTCTTCAAGGTGTCTTAAAAACCTGACCAAATCAAGAAAAGAAAAGTGAATTCCCTGAGAATGAAATATAGTCACATTTTTTCATTTTTCTACATTGAGTTTGCAGAATTGGCATATTATGTCTGCATCTCAGTCCTCATAGGTTCATCATGGATCTCAAGAACACACAAGAGAACTGCAGTAGACAAAGGAACAAATCTAACATTTTTGACCTTCATTCTCACTTGTTTTCTAATTGAGAGATGTCCTCATAAGACAATATTTTTCAGTACATACTAAGGAACAATAATTCATAGCTAGGAACCAATATTTGCAGCATAAAGAAATCTCTTAGCCTGCAATAAAATATTTTCATACAAACTAGTTTTTTTATTATTATTATTTATTTATTTAAGCTTGGATTTCTGTAACTTGTGATGTAACAAGGCAATCATGATAGAAGACAGTAGCTGTCCAGGAGCAATGGAATGCTGAAGTACTCTGATTTCATACTAATTGAATTGCAAGTAAATTAAATTTACCTTCTTTTTCCTTGAGGGTATTTAAATAGGAGAGGAGATTTTCATTAGCTTGCACACAGTACATTTCCCGGGTTTGAATGCCACCTCCACACAGTGCTGTCTGATTTCCTCGCCTTTTATCCTGTTGATTGAGTAGAGGATCAACGCGGCATTCTGTCCACTCTGTGGTCCGCCAGCCATACCTGGGTGAAATTGAATGAATTAGGTTTTCAAAAATCATGAAGCTCTTTTACACATCACTGTTATACAGGCCAAAACACCTTTATATCTTTATCTGTTTTCTAAAAGGCCTGAGACTCAGTTTCTCATACAAAGAGGTGCATTAAGATTGATATTTTATATGGGTGAAAGCATTTCCTCTGTTATTTGATTTTTGAAATCATTACTATATAGAGAGATCTGTCCTGTTCAATTTCTGAAACATACTGCACATATAAATATTTTCTTGGAGGGAAGAAAAACTTCATATGCAGAAAAATATGAGTGTATGTTCAGCTAAGCTAACTGTACAGACAGTGACTCTTAGTAATCTTTAGAACTAGACAGTCTATACAAAACAAAATATCAAATAAATGTGCATGCTGAGAAACATAAGAGCCAGAAAAACAGAGGTAGAAATAAAAACACAACCCACAAAAACAAAAGCAGAAGTCTTGAGTCCATCTTTGATAAGAGACACAGAAGTTTCTCATGAATATCAAGGTAAAAGAATAACAATATGTTTTTATTATCACAGATACCATTTCAGTAAGTTCCTTTCTCACTGTCAAGAAGACAGTTTCTCTGCAATGCTGAAGCATCCTTGCTGGGTACTGATGAATGATGAGAAGCTGTGAGCTTTCTAATCAGTGAATGCACAGGAAAGAAGTTCTGTGACTGGAGCTAAAATCCCAGTCAGGATTACAAACCACTAGAAATGCCACAGAATTCTTTATCCAACAATCACTTTAAGGCTAAATCAAGCAAACTGCTTCCTAGTGTGGCTTGGAAAAGCGTAAAGATGACATTTCAACTCTTAAATGAAAAATATGCACCACAGTCAAAGATGGAGATACAAAATGGCTTAGCATCAAATAACATTTCCCCAGCCCCTCCTGCTAGTCTTGTAAAAAAAAAAAGCACAGTTGGGACATTAATAGTAGTCTTGATAAGTGTTACAGCAGTCTCTAGAATGTAAGGTGCTTGCTGTCATTTCTCCTAAACATTGAACAGGGTTATTTATTTACTGTTAATGTTAGGCTCTCCCACTTTCCATGTGGGGCCCAGCTTTTCTTTTATTGTGCTCTAAAGAGTCTCATTAAAAAGCCTGGCAGCTAAAGAGATATTTCTCAGCTTTTTCCTATGTTCAGCATTTCTTCCAACAGAATACTTCAGAAAATACTGGCAAAAATGCTATGTAGGAAGATTACTGACAAATTAATACAATTGCTTTATTATGATCTTGACTCTGCCTGTGTGAACACAAACATTCTCTTTTAAAAGTGAACACTAATGGAAAAAATAAGTATTTGGGGTTTTTGTTCCTGTATTTAGAGAAAGGAATGATTTCACTGTAATAGATGCTATTTACAGACTTCAGGCTTTTAAGGAAAGAACTGAATTTGCAAAGGATATAAAAATCAAACCTATTATTTCAGTATTACTTTAGTAATGATTTGGTTGATGTTACTGGCCATGTATGCTTAATTGAAATTTTTCGTTTTTTTATAGGGAGAACTGAACTGAAATGAACCAACTTACGTAATGCATGGTGCTACACCATCTCCTTGGGTAATGCACTGCTCTGTTTCTTCTAATTGTGGGCATTCACTTTCACTGCCAATAGGGAGCTGCTTAATGGTCCGTGATCTTGTACGATTCCCTTTAGGGGTTGTCATGTCAAAGCAGGTTTTAGAGCAGGGGGTCCATTCTGACCACTCTGACACCTGGCACTCCTTAGTGATCACACAGGACTGGAATGTAATTGGCAACTTGTCTTGCTTGCAAAAGCTGGAATAAAAGAACATTACAATATTCAGCATATATATGTGGAGAGAGACATGAACTCCTACAGAAAAATGCTGTCTGTTGCAACAAGCAAAGTCAGTCAATATTTATAAAGCTGTTAGATTTCAATCCACAGGTATATGATCTCACAAAGTCAAGTAAAAGTGCTTTTTGTTAAACCAATTCAAAATAGACATATTTATATCATTTTAGTGATACAATAATGATTAGCATTGTCATATCTTATATTTATATTAAAATACAAATGTTCTATGTATGTATGAAATGCAAAAGAGAAAATAAACTTTTTTTTCACAACTTATTTTCTGTTTTTGGGTTTATACAATTATTTTTCTTGGAAAAATAAAGATATGAAAGACCAATAACAGAATCAAGTCATATATATTGAATACTTGGACACTAACTGTTTGCTTTGTTATCAGACGATGTATTGCCACAGTAGTACCGCATGGTCAAAACCTCTCCCTTAAAATAGGGCCTTCTCTGGTACAGTGAAACTCTAGCCTTAATTTCCTGTTCACATAAGTCTGTCATTTCATTTCCATTCTCCAGTTGCTTTAATCACATATTACATAGGTTGTCAGCAAAATTTTCTCCTTCTAAATGCCTCTGCATTTTCAAATGTTATATTCTAACTAACCTATTTCTAACTTTCCATCTTCATTTACAATAGGAAAATGAGCAATACTGAAGCTAAAACACAATTAAACCAATCGTAACTTTAACTTCTTCATTATAATTGCAATGTAGGTATACATATTATGTCTGTTTTGTAATAAAATTCTGACTTCTAAAGTAGCCAGAGAGGAAGAAGATTTATCTGCAGATGGCACAATGAAATGATCACTCCAATAATCAACAGAACAAGTGGCACTTTCACTGTTTTAATTAAAACAAATAAACACACACGATCACACAGAATAATTAATGCTAACAACAACTCTGTTGCTATGCAAAAATTTGCTATACACATAGCCAGGATCATGTTGCACTGCTATTAACAGAAATTCATAATACAGGAAGTAGAGATACTTGATGAGACTAATAGGAGATCTATTTAAAAAGATAAACTCGATAATAAAATACTCGATACAGTTGAAAAGCACTTCTGCATCTTGCTATCAGAAAACCTTGGTTTTGAAGTCAGGGTCAGCAGGTTCTGAAAGGAGCTGGACAGATTTGTGTCAATATATGGATACTGAAAAGACTAGAGAGATATACTTGCCACTATCCCTAGTACATCCCTCACATACTTTGGATAATGGAGGAATACAAAGCAAATAGATAAAAAGAAGTAGCCAAAACACTTAGCATTTAAACAGTATCTTCTGGCAGTCTCCTAGGCTTGATCAATGAAATGTGATTTTTCAGAAGGATAACAATTGCATGTACTCATTATGTGAAAGTTGGAATAGAAAAAAATATATACATTACATATACCATTTATTATGCTATAGAACAAAAACTATACCCTATCTAGGGTGAAAGACACTCAAAGCTGCTGAGAAAATTGTTCCTTGATAATGCCTAGTGACCACTTTTTCATTTCCTTCTAGTCCCATCTGGCATAGGACTACAGTAACTATTGACAAAGTCAATACAGAAATTACTAAACTTCTGCTATTAGACTCATTTATCCCACCAAGGAACACATTTTAATGACTGGACGATGGATCTATTCCTTATGCATTCTAAAAGGAACAGTACTTGCAAAACAGTGAACAGGTGATAAATCATTGCCTCCTCCTAAGTTTGTTTCCAATGTGACTTCTAGGAGAGCAGATAAAACCAATCTCTTTACTCATACTGTGACTGAGGCTGAATTTAATTTTAGATACAACTTGCCAGTGAACATGCATAAAATTGCCACTGGAAAGGAGCTTTGGTGAGAAGAAAAGAGATTGATTATTTATATACAATTTTCTGCTATTGGCTTCACATCTACTTCAGATTTTCTTTGGAGGAGGTGTTACATGAGAAAGACTAATTTTCAATCTCAGAAGTTGTTTTTGGTTTTGTTTTACTAAAAATAATAGTAATTCTCTTTCTTCACTGAAGCTGTCAAAAACCCTGACGTTGTCTCTGGCCATTCCTGTATGGCTTCATACAGAGACTGCTTCCTTCCGTGACAAGGGAAACCTCCACTGCAACACACAGTGCTTTGGGTAGATTGATGGATAGGAGAAATGAGACCTTGAGCTGCAATTGAGCTCAAAATGATATGTCCCATACCACCACCTGAAACATTATCCTGGACCTTGAAAAACAAATCTTATGGCAACATGGCACTCCAGAAAGACGTGAGTCAGGCAATGGGATTCATTTCCAAAATAACCACTTTGGACAAAGAGCATGGCACTGGGTGTACAAATAACATCCTCTATCATGCACCAACCAGCCTCTGGGAAAACTGAACAATACAAAGACCACACTGAGAGAGTCAGAGGTGGGACATTCAAATACTAGCATACACACTTAGCAAATGCATATCTTAGTTGAGTGAGCTAGTCCTGCCCAATCATACCTCTTATGTACTGTAGAAGGAAATGGAAATCAAGTTCCTGTAGTGAACATGAAAAAATATGCAGGGAAAACAGCCTGAGTTATTCCTGCTTCAGGCAAAATCAAGCCTATTTGTAGGATCATTTTTGTTCAAGGACCTGGGTGCACGTGGTGGGTAACGTGGAAGGACTAGAATTAGACTCAGTGTGCAACAATCCAAAATCATGCATCATCTCTCCTGCCCTGAAAGACTGTTATGACAGAGGGAGCCCAAAGTCATGGATTAAATCAACTCCATGGAAAATTTAGATGGATGGCCCACAGTCTATAGGAACAATATCTGTGTGTAAATAAAAAGCAAGAAAGGTGATGAGGATGTACAAGAAAGGAATAAGCAGTGATATTGTCCCAGTTTCAGCTGGGACAGAGTTGTTCCTTCATAGTGCCTTGCTGTTTTTGGTTTTAGGAGAAAAACAATGTTGTTAACGCACTGATGTTTTAGTTGTTGTTAAGCAGTGCAGTACAGAGTCAAGGACATTTCATTTTCCCATCTTCTCATATGGTCTTGCCAGAGAGGGGGCGGGAGGGGCATAAAGAGCTGGGAGAGGGGCAGAACCAGGACAGGTAACCTAAACTGGCCAAAGGGATATTCCATACCATGTGGCATCATGCAAAAGAAACCTTGAAAAATGGAGGGGAGTAGGCCAAGGGGGCAGCCACTGCTTGGACACTGGTCAGACATTCATCAGTGAGTGGCGAGCAATTGTTTGTGCATCACTTGTTTTGTACACATAATATACTTATATGCCATTCCAAAAGTAATGCCTCCTATTTATTTCCATGGAGAAAAGAGCACAATTATACTATTTCATAGAGCAATTTCTCAACTACAAAACACTATTTTTAACACAATGACCACTATTAACTATGCATTTTTGCCAGCAATGAACAAAAGCCTGCATGCCATGCTCATAAAAATCTATACCAGTGGAGATGACCCTCTGTCGCTGTCACCACTGCTGAAACACACCACCCACCACCTTGCTGTGCTCACATCCACTGTTTGGTCTCCATAAACACTCAGCAAGTGTTGAATGATGTCTGTGGGGGCAATTTTTTCCTCATGGAGTAATTCAGTGGCATACCTTTGCTTCACATGCACTTCCATGTCAGATGCCATTCTGTCAGATTTCCCTGCTGCTGGCTCCTTGTTACATGGCAACAAAATATGGAATATTGCCAGGAAGGTTCAACCCCTACTGCCATAATACAACATCTACCTCCAATATCGTGGGCCAACATAATAAAATAGGAGGCATTATTTTTAGTGCAGATCTGTGTGTATGTGGTATTATCTTTTTTTTTTTTTTTTCTGTTTCCAAAACAACAACAAAAACAAAACAAAACAAACAAACAAAAAACCTGTTCTGCCAAAATACAGTGTCCTAAGTGTCTTTCGGCAGAGTACACGGTACTATACTATGTGAAGTAAGGTTGTGCTAGGTAGATGACAGTGTGGAAAGAAAAGGCAAAAACAAGTAAATGTCACAGGGATTGAATGAGTCTAACTGCCATTAAGCCAGTGCTGAAACTATTCCGACCTCAAAGACATCTATCATTAGATAAATGAAGTAAAGAATATATGATGTTGGCAAAAGATAGGCCATAATTGCTGCTCAACCTCTTTTAGAGATGTGTGGTTAGGAATTTGTGTTTAGTCACGTTCTGTAGTCTCACTTTTACTCTTTGAAGCAATAAATAAAAACTAAACATTGTTTCAGATAAGAAGATTTCCCACGGGGATTTCAAAGTAATTTCAGGGATAATTGAGGTTACAGACACAGAGAGAATGAAGCTAGAGGCATAGGTCTGGGGCAAATACACCATAGTGCCCGTGTACTAATGAGCAAGTTGGTAGCTGAAAGTAGCCTTTTCACTGAGCTTTTACATGTGTGATAAAATTGCATGAGTCAAGCAGTAAATCGATTCTTTCTAAAGTACCCCAAATTTCTGTTAGAGAGTGAACTATACTTTTACAAATTTTAAAAATCAGAACAATTTGGCTTTATATGCCAATGACCTGTTCAACTGTCTGTACTCTGAGTCTCAAAGTTTAAGTCATATAGTAGAGTTATGGAATAAATGATTGTAATTATCTTGTCTATAAATCCGACTAGGATTTTATCATTATTTTCATAGAATGATAGAATAATACTTTGTTTTATTATTATTATTATTATTATTATTATTATTATTATTATTATTATTATTATCAATAGGTGAAGCTAAATGCCTTACCACGGGACTCCTTACTGATCTCTACACTGATATAGAGTAATAAGTTTTCTATAAGTTATCTGATTTTATTCCATGAACTTATAACTTCCTTATACAGGTGAGAGATTTTCCCTTTTTGTGGGTTTTTCCTCCATATGTTGATGGGCTGATAACTGAAAAGAAGAGTTAATGAGAAAAGACAAACAATATGGTTCTAACCAGTGATTCCTACAGTGAAATATCTGTCTTTGCAGTAGCCAAAAGAGTGCACAAATGGAAAGAGCCCAAGTTGGTCACGCTTTTCCAACATACTCCCATTTTCCAGCAAACTAGCAGAAAGTCTTCCCAAGCACAAGTTATATCTTTTCACTGAATAACCTTTTTCTTCTGCAAATTAATGCAGTTACTATCTGAACCTGAATAAGGTCCTAGCATCTGTTTCATCTTGAAAGCCATGAGTTACACATCACTTTTACTCACCAGTAACCATAGATAGGCTATTTCTGATTTAAAGCCACACTGTTAATTTCATTCCTTGCATAAACATACACTATGCATTCTCTCCCTAGCACTGATTAGCTTGGTCCTCGCATGTCTCTTTCTTATTTCCAAAAGTTTTCTTTCAGTTAATCTACCTTGTCTTAACACAGTTATACCCTATAATCACAGGTTCTTTCCTTCTAATTAGGCAACTCTGATACATAAAACAGACCTGGATTTGAGGGCTCTCCAAGACTCATTCTGAGAATGCCCCAGAGTATCTGCAAATTAAAAGAAATGTGAAAAATCTAAAAGTTAGTGGAAACATGAGTCCACACATCCAGTGTTTTAAGGGGACATCATTCTAAAGATCAGTTCGGTGTTTTTGCCAGCACAATTGTTTTTCATGTTCAAATGCTACAGAACTTCAATGCAGCATTCATAATTTGGATCTAAAATTGTACAGCAGAGAGAACATTGTTACAACAATAAATTTGATTAACTTACCCCCTGCTGAAATTTAACAAGAACTGCTATTTACTGTTTTTACCTAAAATGTTAATACAGCCCAGTTGACAAGGTCAGTGTAAGCCAAATAAACTCTTCAACATATTTCTTTGTCTGCACTACTCTACTATGTCTTCGTTGTTCCTTTATCTTTATCAACATTAAGTGTTAGGTTTCTTTTATGACATTTTCAGAGCTATTACTCCTTACTTTCCACCACTGCATACATTCTCCTGTAATTCTGAAATCCATTTTTTCCTCTATTTGATTTCCCACTTAATTATATACAGAGACTTTTATACTTCTGAAATGAAGTGGCTGTGGTTAAGCAGGGAAACTGATGCCAACATAAACTTTTCTCATTCACAGAAAACAAAAGCCAGGGGTTAGAGCTGTAATGAAAAAGGACATAAGCAGAATTTTACATTTAAATTAAAAACTGTGATCTTTCAACCATGGATCAGTATTTGATGTGGTAGTAGACTTCATCCACAGGCTCTTTGCCCTTCTGGCTCTAGAGTTCTCTGTAGAACTGTGTTATCAGAAACCACACCAAAGCAATACAGAGATGTCTAAGGAATGGATGTGGATCCAGCTCTCCCCTCTGTTTGCTGAGCAGCTCTACCCCAGAATTTGAAGGAACTTCATTCTTTTTGAAGGTTACTCCATGTTTATCAAAAAAATCCTTGTATTCTAAAGTGAAACCCTACCAACATAAAATAATTGAACACCCAAGACTGCATGAATGAATTAAAAACTCAAGAAAAATGAAAACAACTAAAAACTATCTGACATGGGGCTATGTGACAGAGAGAAACCCATAATGAGTGGGAGATAAGGTAGTTCAGCAGTTGAACAGAAAAAGGGAACTTCTTCCGAATGCTTCATATCAAAGCACAACCAACATGGTGAAGAAATCTAGAACCCTTTAGCAGGTTTTAACGTGTCTTCATCTATATACTAAGGAAGAAAAGTGAAGATTTTTTTAGCACACTCAAGAAAGCACATTGGACCCCCTTAGAGCAGAATAATGTGACTCAGTCCCAGTTTTGCATGTCCTGCACGCAATCAGGCATCTCTCCTAACCAGTGGTATAATCAGGAACACTAACAGTCTCTCCTAAATCCTGGCTGATCTCATCAGACATTGTGTCACTAGTCAAATGGTGTTCAATCTTTTCCATCAGCCACAAGATGAAAACCACTGTCATACAGGATCGTTAAACTAAACAAATCTGTCTGCAGAAAGACTTGAAGTTACAACAAATGGCTTAGAGAACACCAACACTATATGTACTTGAAAACCACAGTACACACAAGCAGGCTTAATGAGACTATATCTTTGATTGAAGGGCAAACTAAATCTAGAGGAAGTCTCTGACAAAGAAAGAAGATCAATTTGTTATTCTCCTCCAAAATATTTAAAAGACTAAGAAACTCTAAGCTGGTCACACAGGACTATTGCAAGACATTCTAGAACCACAAATGAATATAGATCCAGCATCAAAGAATCCTTAAAAAATGAAGAATATGAAGATGGGGTTTGAATACAAGAGTATTTTGCTTTTCTCTTAATATTTACTCTAGGTCTTCTCTCTTGTAGTTGCTAATGTACATAATCATGTAAAATTTTTTACAGCAACCTTGAATGATCACCCCATTGGTCAGATTGCACTAGAAAATCCAGGAACAATCATGCTGAATTTAGACAGTTGTCTTATTTGGGATTAAACTTATGATATTGCTGAAGTAGTGTCTCCTCCTCCTTCTTTACTGACCACCATGGAACCCTAAGAGATGCCCTGTATAAGTAATAAAGATTTTGGAGTCAATACATGGAAACAAGAAACAAACACAATGTCCCAGTGCATTACAAGAAGCTATTATATTTTTTACACAATGTTCTTCTCAAAGAGTTCACACAGCCTGCTGGATGCTTTAATCACTAAAATAACATGAATACAAACTCTGTACCATTCTTCCATCAAAGGTACAGTTGGATTTTGAAATAGATTGTTATAAACTCGGCAACAGAGAAAACCCAGCTTATTTTCTCATAAATAAAATTAAATGAAAAGAATAATTCTGTTTAATGAGCAGGTGCTAGACAGGAGGGATAGTAGAAAGCTGATTTAAATTCATAATTCAGATCATTCCCAAGAGTTACTATGAAGATAAAAAAAAAATGTAAAGTCTAGTCATCCTTGAGAGTTTCATTTTAAGGTTGGAACACACTTGTTTCTTCAAAGGTTACTGAAAATGCGTCTGCATTTTTTCCTGGTGGCAAATGTAACAAGTATCCCTCATAACATAGTTCTGATTCATTTTTCCCACAGCTGCACTGTTTGTTATTGGTTGTACTGTACATTGTTCTGAGAAAACATTAGTACCTCACAGTATAATGGTCTGTTAGAATCACACAATAAGGCCTGTCTTATTTGTTTACAGTCCAAATACTGTCCAGATAAGTGTTTCTCACAACATTATTCCCATGTTTCTTTCACAATTTCATTAGTCCTGCCAACAAATATGTACAGCCAAAACAGTTTTGAAGAAAACAAAACCACTTCAGCTTCTGACACTATGGAAGAAAATAAACAGAAAATACAATTACTTAATGGAAGGAAAATATATTGGTTAATACAGGCAAAAGAAGAAATTCTACTGCACCCAAACAAGTGGCAACAGTTTCTGTGGTGCTGTTGCAGATATCACAAGATTCTGAGCAGACAAGAAAGTGGAATTGGTTAGATAGAGGTAGTATCTTTCACGGTCCAATAATACAGTGACATGTATGCACATCTCACACTACAGATAATCTTTAAATAACAAGAGGTTATTTGGCAATAGCATAGAGAAAGCACTTACAAAATCTTTTTTGGGGAGAAGAGACAGGGGGCGAGGGAGAAAGGCGAAGTCAAATTTACCGGGAAGAATTTTCATAACAGAGCATTAATTAGCATTTACTTTGTCCCTAACAGTTAGATTCATGGAAAGAAAAAAGCCAAAATTTGTGAATAAGAGAGTACTGTATGTCCCAGATGCTTGGCAGTCAAATAATAGAAAGAATAAAACAATAAATTTATTTTTGTTACTGAGAGATTGTTCAGAGAGTGATAACAATATCAAGAAATATTGAGCAGTTTGCCTGGGTGAACTTCATGAGGTTCAACAAAGCCAAGTGAGAGGTCTTGCACCTGGGTCCAAGGCAAGCCCCACTTATCAATACAAACTGGGGGATGTAAAGATAGAGCACAGCCCTGCTGAAAGGGACTTGGGGGTACTGGTGGATGACAGCTGAATATGAGCCAGCAGTGCACTCTGGCAGCCCAGAAAGCCAACCGTATCCTGGGCTGCATCAAAAGAAAAGTGGCCAACCGTTACAATGTTAAAAAATAGTTTGTAGCTGAGGATTTGCTCTATCAAATCATGTAATTGTGTTCCTTGTAGCTACTGTAGTTTCCAGGAAAATAAACAGGAGTCATTACTTTCAGAGCAACCTACATACTTACTTTGGAATGTTAAAGTGAATTAATATACCTATTATCTTATAATGAGGCAGAAAAAAAGGCATAAAAATGCAGTATAGAAGAATACTATTAAGATAGTCGGTAATAAATGGAACTAGGCCCTGAGATTTTTGATCTCCAACTAAATTAAGAGTAGAAATTCAGCTTAGAAAACATACATAGAATTAATTTGTTCATTTGTAGAATTTATGGCCAGAAGAGATTATCAAAGTATCTATTCTGCCTTCCATTATATTACGAACTATTCCATTTTGCTAGGTAAGACTAATTATTTGTATCTGAATAAAAATATATTTCAAAAAGCATCCAAGCTTGATGATTCCTGTAAAAATATGTGAATGCTATACATCTAAATAACAAAGCAACAGTTCATTATGAAAAGAGTTAAAATAGAGTGTGGATAAATAAATGGTTCATTGCTGGTGTTTCAATTACTCAGCACAGTGTGTACATTTCCATCTTAAATCTAGATTTTGGCGTGGTGTGTCAGATGTAGAGCAACACTGACAAGCCACTGTCAAAACAACGGCCTCGGTAAGATGATGGAGCAGGTACTTAGAATAAAAAGAAACACCCATTGAATAATATTATGCATATCCACAGCATCTACTGCCTCAAACAAAATCACATTAAAAATCTATGGGAAGCTTCTGACTCTCATATTCATGGAAATTCTAAAAACACAACGGAAAGTGGTAAGGAAGCAATTAGGTTTGCATCCTGTTTCTCTAATAATATTTTAAAATTCTACATCTCAATGCATCTGACAATTACTCTTCAGTTTTTAGTTATCAGAAGGTTTTTCTTCCACAATAATTGTCGTCTTCTCTCTTCTGAATTTGTTAACAGCATGTGCTCTGACTAATTCCAATTTATTAAGTCAACTGTGTACAGCTCATTATCTAAACATGAGATTTTTACAGGTGTTTTGCTACTGAACCCCCTACAGATTCTCACTATTTGGTGAGCCTGGAGACTTCCTCTACAAGAATGGTTACAGAGTTACCTTTCTAGTAACACAAGAAATCTCTCTCAGACATGCAAGCACACACGCTTTCACCAGGTCCTCATTGACCAAGCTGAAGTTTGCTTATGCACTGTCACTTCTACCAATAGCCCTCTCTGCATTGCTGCCCATCCCTTTGGACTCCTGAAGTGTGCCTCCCTGAATCTACTTCACCATCGCCACTGCCACTTTCGCATGCTGCCCTTTCTGCCTTCTGTCTCATGGAGAAGCCCAGAGAACAGAATCCTTTAAAGGTTGTTTTTAAGCAAGGATTACATGACAGGGAACAACAAACAAAGCTGCTGCATTGTATGTCTGAGGTTCTCTGTTTTCTGTCTCACAACATATAACTCAGGATGACTTTTCTCCTTCTCCAGATTAATGACATAAAGAAAGTGACAGGTTTATGCTATATTTTTTGTAACTCACAGTCTTCACACAAATGATAAAGGACAGTGAGAGCTCATAATGTGGAAGGAGACATTTGTTGCATGATTCGCGAGATGAGCACTGGGTTAGGACTGGGAAAGATGGAAAGACCAATGAAATTAAAATGTCACCCTAGAGGATCAGATTGTCTTTCTTTTAGCCATTTTTGATTTCTGAGTATCACTTGCTCATCAGCCTAAATCAGACAGTCGTTTTCTAATTCTCTGGGTATCCAGTATAAGACTTATGGTCAGAAACAAGTACAGTGGATATGCTTTATCTATATACAGGTCTACATGAAGGAAATCGGGCATGATATAGCTCAAACTGTCTGCCTGAAATTAGCAGGGCACTTCAGTAACTGGTACCCCATTATCATCTCTCTCTACTCTCAAATATAATATTGGAAGAAACAAAAACTCAGTTCCCAAACCCAGAATTGAAGTATGAAGTATATAAAGTATACTAAGTAAAGTATAGCAATGATATCATTCCAAGAGACATTAATTCATGATGAGGTACAGATATATTTCATTAGGTATTGTACAAATGCACAGAATCAGTGAGGAGGATAAGATATAGTAAATAATTACTCTCCAAGGAGGACAGAGGTAAAACAAATGAAATACGATTGTACTATTAAAGCTGCTAAACCAGGCTGCCCAGGACGACTTCAGAATTTTTTAACTTTTGAATGCTTCTATTTCCTACCACCATTACTCAATACTGTCACTGCATATGATTTCCCATCAAAGAAATAAAAGCCCTGAATATTACCAAATTTTTACCGTTGCTTCTTGCTACAAGTAACTACAAGTCATCGATACTGTTTAGCTTCTCAAATATGCCTCTGCTACAGAGATGCTGTAAGGGATCAGTAACCACTTAGCCAAAGAGCTGCAAGTGTCTGTTTTCTACTTCTCCATTTCTTCACCCATGCAGACAGGAGCTTCTTGTTTCCAGCTTAAGCAAGACAGTAAGCTATATTCAAACAACGGAAAAATAAATGTGCAGAATGGTTGTGGTTTTCTTTAATAGTTACTCATAGCTTTAAGAGAACTGTTTTACATTCACTCTCACTTGCAGCCTTTTAGCCTGGCAGCCACAGCCGGTCACCATGAGCATGAGCCAACCACTAGAGGGGAACCTGATGTGTTTTGTCAGAGAATTTCCAAATTTTTTGCTGAAATACAGAAACATACAGGTCAAGAAGGACAGAACTAGTTCTATTCCATGTTCCTAAATTACAAATGCTTGTGTCCATAACCTGCTCCTGTCATTCCAAATTTCATACCCTTTCCCCAGTCCAGAAGGATCTTAGCAAAGCCTGTCAGTGAAATGGTCATGTGAATGACCAAAATATTGTAAAAGCAAAGTATTTTTTCCTAAGCTTGAATAAAAACATCCAAAACATTTTTTGCTAATATTTTCTCTGCAAGTCTGCTCAGGAAGACATTTATGAAGGAATGTTTGAGATTAAATGCTAAAATTCTGATGAAGTAGAAGCAAGTGAAAACAGAGTGTAAATTTTGATAGAAAACAACAGGCTTAACACGAGGCACAAACATCACAACTTGTAATAGTGCAAAGAGTTCCAACTCCAATTTTTACACACACACTGTGTTTCTCTGCATTGCCAGTTTTTAGTCTAATGGCTCTCTGTGGGACCTCTAACAGATTCCACTTTCATCAGAAAAAAGAGGAAACATTTCAGAGGATCAGTCCTCTACACTAAGAGTGACACCCTTTTAGTTCTGTTACATATCCAGGGCAGTCATTTTGAAGACAGCTTTAATTATTGAATTCTCTCTTCTCCACTAATTCTATTTTTAAAATACTTTCAACACATCAGAATTTCAGACTGAAGGAAACAAAAAGCAAATATAGGCTGTATAACATGCACCTCGTTGCAGAACAAGCAATACAAAATCCAATATTTCATCCTTCATGGGAGACTATGTATTGTTCACTTGGCAATAAAGTGTATAAATTACACTTTGATTTTCTTTTTTCACTTCTCTTTACCATGACTGGTGTGCTGATGTGTCTAGAGAATTTGCCTTTTTGAAGTTTTGCTGACAGCTTTACAGAATCATTTTCTCTGGAGCATCCTTCTGAATCCTGTTTTTTGTAACCCTTTTTATACTGTATCAATTTTGCTACCTCTGCAAAAAATATTACTCGCCTGAGGGTTTTTCTTCTTCCAGTCACGCTGCTAGGGGGCTGATTGTTTCTGATTACTAAAGTCAAAACTCACTGAAAATGAACTATTCAAGCTGAGGAGCATTTCACATGAGCACAGCAGGTTATCCAGTCACCTTACTTGTCATATTATTTAGTAACATGCCTACTATGGATGGAGATTATAAAATCATTTTTGTTGGCTGCACTGACAACCCACATAGAAAAATAATTCTATTGTTTGAGATTCTGGAAAGGTAACCATAGAATAAAGCATTTGACTACAGAGTAGAGAACACAATAAAATAAACTGATACGTACATATATATAGGTGACACATAGTTTGGTATTTAAAAGTGAAGGTATCAGTGCTAGTATTTCTCAAAGGAGTCATTTAACCAATTTTTCTTCTTTTTACTATGCAACTGGAAGAAAAAAGATAATATGCTGAACTTGATAGGAAGACTATTATATTATAAATCCTTTCTACATTTACAATGTAAAATTGTATTCATTAGATATGAAAATATCCATTGCATCATTTATATCATTTTCTCTCCAATGAAGAATTGTTCCTACATTGTACCATCTATTGTTTCTCTGCCTCAGGCAACAGAATTCATCCATTTCCCTGCTGCAGCCTGAATATATGGTGCATAGATGGTATGCTGAAGTGTCTGCATTTAAGACAGCATTACTGATCTGAATGAATTCAAGAGAAAATATAAAGATGATGAGAGAGGTATGTCATAAACTGCCAATTATACCTTATCTTTCTTGTGCCATTTATCAGAATCTCAGTATAGGAATGTTCCCCCACCAACTTCTTTTTTTTTTTTTTTTTTTTTTTTTTTTCTTCCTCTAAATATTGTAGTTGTTTATTATTTGTTTAAACGTAAAAAATCTTGGAGACTTTCAAACAGAATGTCTGGCTGCTCGCTACTAGCAATTGGTGTGTTTAATAAATTATTCTTCATATTTAAAGAGTAATGACATTCTTGGGCTGCTGCACAGCGTGGGCTGCATAATGTTAAGCTGGGAAGGGAAGAGGTAAGAGCAACTTCTTTCTGTACCACCACGGAGACTGTGCTGCAGACAAAATCTGACACTGCCTGAGCACTCTGGCTTTGAGATTCCTTGTACAGACACTAATTCAACCCTAACTCATTGTTATTCAAAGATTACTTCACTAACCATTCCTGATAGGTGTTCCTAATCTATTCTTAGAAACCTCCAAAGCTGGAAGCACCACAGATTCTTCAGACAGTCCTTTCCAGAGCTTCTCTATGCCTGATATAAGGAAATATAATTTCATTCAGTACCACTGTCATTAAGACCATTTTTACTCTCTCTCTACATCTATGATATCTAGAGATTAATTCATCCCAATCTTTGTTGTGATAAGATTTTACATACCATTAAACACCTCACATCCTCATGCAGTTGTATTACCTCCCAACTAAACAATTCAAACTTTCCACTACTGTAGCATTAATCATCTGAACTTAGACTGACAGGTATTTGGGGGAGTGGTCTGTAGATGCACGCTGATGTTCAGCCATGGAGAAATGAAAATTCTGTATTAATTTGAAGTTTTGTGATTAAATATACCTTAAAAGATGATGTTTATCATACTTGAAAAGCTATAACGTGGCTTTTGATAGGAAAGGTTGAAGCCACTGCAAGCTCTATGACGGAATGTTAAACTGGCATAACAAAGAAAAATACCCTGAAAAAAAGCTATTAAAAGCCTACCTAGCAGAAATAAAAGTCAACCTGATTCAGCAAGGGATCTTACTCATTTCACAGATGAAGTAAAACTGACTTATCATGTATTGTACTGGAGGGAAGAAAGTAGAAAGAATCACATCACAGTCAGAAAAAATGTAGAAGAGACAGAAAGAAGACTTCCAGTTTGACAAAGATGTTCTGGGTGATATGCGGGAAAAACATGAGCTAGCAAAAGAACATCAAACAAAACAAGCAAGTGGAAAATTATATGGTTGCAGAAAAGCACTCAGAAGCCTATGGAAAGAGTTACGGAAACATCTGCAACCACCTAATATCTTGAAAAGCACAACAATAAATAAATAAAATGAAAACACAAAAACAGACGGTTACCACTGACAAATAAATGAAGGAAAAGGTGCAGAAGCAAATGAAAATAAGTGGAAAAAAGTACACACACACAAGTTTTACAATCTCATAAATTTCACCTTAAGAAGCAAGAAGGATAAAAAATACTGCATGTTCTTTATCATAACGAAAGACATTGGACAAAACGCTGCACTCTCAAGCATATCATATGTCATACCCTGACTGTTCCAAAACTTTTGTGCCTTGCAGGCAATAACATCACCTGTTCCAAACATGAACGACTCATTAAAGCCTGCAGGTGAAAACTTGTCTCAATCCACAGAAACAGAGCTGACATTTTATAAACTTCATCATATTTTTGAGAGAAAAACATGTAGGCAGACAGAGAATATGGAGTTAGCACAGTTTAATAGTGCACATTCATGCGATGCTTACTATGATCCCCAGCACAGCTTGAACATTTCTTGTCACAGAAATGTTTTGATCTTGATGAGGGATGTTCATACTGGAAATAGTGCATGTGGTAAATTGAGACTTGGGCTTGTGTGAACTAATATCAGCATGCACTTATGTGTGCTTTATCTTAGAGTTAATAGAGACAAATAATGATTTGCAAATGAAGAAACAGTGATTACCTCAGAGCAGCAGTTTTCCCATTTCTGTGAGTACATGTAACCTGCCTGGTTTGATACCCAATTTGTATGTCCCAGTATTTGTTGTCCTGCCTATTTTGTCTGTTTCGATTCCTCTTCTTCTTAATTAATTCACGAGCCTCGGGATCCCGAACTGCCTTTTCTCTGTCCTTTTCCTTGTCCTTGCTCTTCCCTCGTTTTCTTGCTTGCCGTATTTGTCTTGAGTGGGGCACTGAGCACATGCTCCACGGACCCACATTTAGGCTATAGAGGCTTTCTTCAGCAGCACATGGGCTAGACTGACAGACCTGAAATTCAGTGAGATTTGGGCAAGCAGACCCACCAAACTGTGGTGGGGCCACCACGTGCCGAGTTCGATGCTGAAGCCCACTGCCACAGGTCTTAGAGCACTCTGTCCAAGGGGCAAACTCAGCCACAATGCAGTCCTGCCGGCACGGGATGAGGCATGCCTGCTCCTGGCGGGGCTTGGGCTCGAAGTACTCACAGATGACATCCTCAGCAGGCACCCCATTGGACTTCTGGATGCAGGTGATGTCTCTTGTCTGAATGCCATCCTCCCCTCTGAGGCACTCCTGGGGCTTCTCATGGCTGCGGGAGAGGACGGGCCGGCACTGATCCCACGTGCCGATCTGCCAGTCATACAGCTCCTTGTGCCAGTCACAGACACGGAAGCAGCTCTGCTGGTTGTCCGGCCGCTCCGGCTGCTTGCAGTTGGTGGGCAGTGTTGTCCAGCCCTCCACATGGGCACACCACACTGCTCGAGTCTGGATGCCACCTGGGCCACATTCATCTCCCATGCATCTCCCCCACGGACCTGGAAAAGAAGAGAAGACACTAATGTTGCACGCCTAGTTGTTCTTTGACCAGGTGCGAAGCCAAGTTGAGAGAATCAGTTTTGTATTTCCAGTATCTCTAAGAACTTCAGGCTTGGAGAAACACAAAACAAATACTGGGTTATTCTTCATCTCTTATGATTATGGATAGATTTCACTTTTTATCCTAGCCAAACTGAACTTTTAATTTCAAGAATATACTAAGGAATTAATCTCATTAGAAAACTAAGAACTGAGCTATCGCAAAACGTGTCTTTGAGAAAACAGGAGGCAAAGTCTTTGCCTGCAAGTCATGAATTTAATACTTTCACTTACATGAAAACTCTTTTTTGGACTGCTTTAACTTTTGCTTCACATTTCTATTTTACTCCCTTTGTACTCTTTGTGCCCATTCTCCTTCTGCTGTACTGCGTTAAATAATTAGAACAAGACTAAACATTTTGGGGAAAAAATAAAGGTAATTTCAGGTAGGCCACATCTATTCTTCCTCTATTATAATTATAAAAGGAAAAGAAAAAGGAAAGTTAAGGAGTTTGTACCAGAAAAAGCTCTGAAATAGTTATACGGAAGAAATGCTTAAGACAGAGACATACCAACTCTCCAAAGAACAGAAGTTATTGCTTTTTTTAAAATCCCTAAGGTCTATGATAAAATCCCTACACATTTCTATAATTAGTGACAGCCAGATCAATAAAAATCTATATCCTTGAAAGCTCACAAGGCTGCTTTTTCTTTTATTGAAAACAGCAATATTCACTAGGCCCTACTCAAAAAATGCACAAATAATATGATAAAGAACTGAAGGGTTTTCTTTTTTGTTTTTTTGTTTTTGTTTTTGTTTTTTAAGGTCCCCCTCATAAAATTCTAATCTGGAAAGTGGTATTTACACATTGTGCATTGACTTACGGTAAAAAAAGAAAAGCACAAGCAGTTGAGAAAAAAAAAATGTAACAATTTCACAAAGAAAAACATCCACCTGCAGACAGTTGGCCACCCAAATACATTTTCTCTGAGTATGGACTGCTACTGTTCCATGAAAAATCTAGGTCAGGCCATTCAATCATTATTCATCTAGATGACCCTAGAGACTGTACCAAGACTACTTGTGAGTAAAGTTGTGGGAATTGCAGGGTGAAGACTTCGTTATTTTCAAAGCAGGCTAACAGAAGAATTCTGGTGCGGCACACCAGTAAGCTAAATTAATTATGTCTTATAAAAATTATTTAAAGCAGTTTGTCTTTGAATTACTGGAAGGAAATATAATGTCCTGCCTTAGTACTGATTCACACTAACTTTAAAACTCTCACCAGTTTTAATGCAGATATCAGCAATTGCAGCTCCAAAAGACAATTACAGCCTGGACTGAATATAAAAAAGCACAGCTAGCAGGTCATAGGAGATGATCGTCCCTTTCTATTCTGCTGTTCTAAGACACCACGTGGAGCACTGTGTTCAGCTCTGGGACCTTCAATATACAAAGTACATGCACCTGACATAGTGAGTCCAGATGAGGGGCAATGAGAATGAGCAGAGGGCTGGAACACCTCTCCTACAAAGAGCTGTTCAGCCTGGAGAAGAAAAGGCTTCAGAGAGATCTTAAAGATGTCTTCCAGAACCTAAAGTGGCCTACAGAAAAGATAGAGAGTGACTCAGGCAGTGTAGTGACAGGACAAGGAGTAACAGCTTTAAACTAAAAGAGGGATCTATATGGTTTAGTAGCTTGTGGTAGCAATAGTAATGGGAGGATGGTTGGATGAGACGATCTTATAGGTCCTTTCCAACCTTGTGATTCTATGATTCTATGCTTCTACTTACGCATATACTAAAAACATCAGCATTAATGCACGGACCGTTCACTACCTTTGGCAATGTAAATATATTTAAAATAAATTAATATCAAAAACTGCAAGTGTGGAAATTTGAAAGAAATAAAAGAATGTTCTTTTTAGAATAGGTTTTTCCATCCAAAATAACAATGAGATGCATGACAGACTAAATGACTTTATTCTGCTTTTGCTGTGAAGTAGTATGCAAATTTATAAAAGCATGTCAATGAGCACCACCTAACAACATTGATGGGGTCCTCTGAAAAAACAACTAAAGAGCATCTCTAAGTTTATGGAGGTTTATAAATGCATTGCTAATATTAGTATTGTATTGGACCCTCCTCTTTATCTACATAGAAATTGATACCTAATTTTACATTCAAAATAAGCTGTTTAGACTATAAATATTCCAGCACCTTGAATTTTCACTTTACTACGCCCTTCTTTTTTGGGTTGACTTAGTTGGATCTCTCCTGTCAGCTTCCTTAAAAGTCTAAAGGGCTTCCACATTAAACCAAATCAATTTTCATTTGGGCAGAAAATTATACTTGAAGAGGGAAAGAAAGCTGAAAGCAAAAACAAACAAGAAAAACTTGTACACAATTCTCCTGCTTGCTGAACTTCAGGGGTGACTCAATGCTTCTAACCTATACAGTGACCAGAGGCATTAAACTCTGTCCTGTGGCCTCTAGTCCCCATAAATCTCTCTTCTCCCACAGTTTGGCCATCTACCCCCTGACATACCCCTCACTCTCTCAAACTTTCTTTTTCTTTGTATGCTCTCTGTCCCCCTACCTATGTAGATGTTTTTTACCAACTACTTCTTTGAGGAATATCACACTAAGGAGCAAAAAAAAATTGAAAGAGGTACTCTTCTTCACAACTAGCCACAATTCTCCTTGGGATTCTGGAGAATATTTATAAAATAAAAATAATAACAATAAAATAAATAATAATAAAATAAAAATAATAACAATAAGAAGAAAAAGGAAGAAACAATTTTGTATTCAGCGCTTATTCAAAATAAGAGCAAGTTTTAAGCTAACCTTCAGTGAATTCATTTCAGAATACCTAGTTGTCTTAACAATGAGTGAAGGAGGGGGAGGAAGGAAGGGACAGGAAGAGGAATTCCCATTTTGTTACCTTCTCGAAAAAAGGGGAAATAAAGACGTGAACATTTTTAACAATATGAACAGGAACTTTGCTCAAAATTATTCTGATAAATAGCAAATCCTTTTTCATTTCCTTTAGAAAGCAATTTCTGAAACACAAATTAACAAAAGTTCTGTCAGCTTTCATCTGCACACAACTTTAAAATCTTCCATTAAGTTATTCCACATCTGATTATAGAACTAAGAGTCACTTTTCTTATCCATAAGCACCTACCAGAGGATTCATGTTGCCATACATTTGCAATATAGACCATGCAAAAAGAGATAGGATCAGTTCCCTTTACAGATATCCATCTCTCTCTCCTGATGAAAAAAACAGCCTACAAAACTCATTCAAATCTTAAGTGTGTTTGAAGACATCGCAAGGGTCAATGCCAAACACGGCTCATTTGAAAATAATCACAGAAAAGCAGGCAAATAAATGTCTCTGAGTAAAGTGGCTTTGCAATTTGATCCAAATAACAAAAAAATGCATCACAAATTAATCCTAATCCACTGTCATTTTTGTTTTCATTGCCATAGATTGAAGAGAGAGCATGCAGCACACGCTTCCATTATTCCTTTGCCTGCTGGTCAAGACAGCACAGAAGATTCTCAACATATTTTTGTAATAAATGATTATTATAGGCAGTACTTACACACTTTGCTATGTATACAACTGATCTGCAGACTGAAATTGATACACGAGACTGAAGAGAACAGGAGTACAGACAGACTTACAGCCAGGAGCAAGTCGATCTGTATTCAACATGGGCTGCAGACATTTTTATACGCAAATTTTTGGGATAAAATAATCTAGCAGAAGCTCATATAGCATAGATATGCAATTCTGCAAAGAAAGAGAAAGAACAGCAAAACATCCCACACAGATTTCAACCATCTCGTGAAGGCTGCAGGGGGATGGGGGCAGCTGCTCTTTCACAAATCCTCAGCTGATGCTAAGCACTAGTAACAACAATAGAAACTCTTTAGGAAAGCTGTCGAGCTTAATCAAAGCCTCATATAATGTTTTAATTTGCTCTTTATGAATATTCCTTAGGTTCTCTACTTCCCGCAGCAGTCGTCACACATGCTTGCTCTCCCTGCTGTGCGCTGATCCAGTTGCAAGCAGACAACGTGATACATGTTTGGCGCTGGGGAGATAGCTGCTGCTGTGAACACGAAGTAGTCTTTCTTGGGATTTTTAAACAGATTTAGATGGATGTGTCACGCTTTACCTGGACTGGGCTGCACTTGTCTCCAGAAAATACCATAATGTATCTGCATGTTGCTTAACTGGCATTTGACAAATGGTAAATACAGAAATAAATTGGAAGCTTGTATCCTTTCTGCTGTTGGGAGTTGTCACTGAAGTCATAGTGAGTTTAAGATGTCATTTGTAATTCTTTGTCTTCTAAAGAGATTACTGTAGAATACAATATTAAGATTCCTCCTAAGCTTCTGAAGGATTAACATTTATTTTTGTTAGGGAGCAGGGAAGGGAGTGAATTAGGCACTGCTACAAGTTTATACTGAAATTCCTTGAAGTGAGCATGATGGAGTCAAAAATCAAGACAAATATGTCACTAAAACATCAATAATCTTGCAGCTGAGTTGAAATAAAGCTATTATAGTATTTGTTATCTTATATATTATTTCAGATGTTAAAATTAACACTATTTGAAAGAAAAAAAAATTACTTTGAGCTTTGAGTCTGGGCAAATAAGACTACGTGAAAATCCCTTAAGCGTTTTTCCCCATACAAGTATAAAAATATAAAGCGCCAAAGAAACCAAACTTGCAACCATGAAAGTCTTCAAAGCATCAAACAAGATGTTACTCTCATTATTAACAAATGTGTTTTCAGCTGAATTTTGCTGTACTTTTAGCAAGAACTAGTTTTGACTCATTTGTATTACTAGTTTGGTGTCTGTAAGTAGCATTAATAGTTTAATGCCAGAGAGACTCTGACTGCACAAGACAACGAGCAGATTAGTTTTTTAGTATTTTGAGAGGATTGTATTTAGAGAGACTACTGGGAGACTGATTAGCAGAAATCTACTTTTCTTAAGTTTAGAAACAAGCTAGTACACAGTAGTAGAGACCTCAAATTTTCTTTGTATTATGAGAAGGCTGTGAAGAGGGCCAAGAAGGTTAAGTGGATGACACAGGGCTGGGTGGCAGAAGGACACAAGTATTACAAGATCCAGCTCAAGAGTAAGCAGCAAATCTCAAGAGAGGTCAGAAAGACACAGATCAAAGAGACTTTGAAGGACTCAGGAGACGACCACAAATGCAAACTGCAGTTCCTGATAGCAGAACCATCAAGTAGCAGAATGAACAGCAGCAGGCCACTGAGAATAGAACCGGAGCAGAGTAGCAGCCAGAATCACTTGGCAGATCCGCTCTGTTACACTGAAATGCGAGAATCGTCTGTAAGTTGACACAGCACTCCTATGTTATCTACATTTGCTTTATGAAGTTGTGGTGACATAGGAAAAACAACTACTGCTGCAAAGGGTATTTTTGTCACAGACAGCAGCTAATCATGAAAGTCTAAACAGGGAAGTCGGTCTCACTAATATAGATGTGCTGCGTGCTACAATGACAGGTAATACAGCAAAATGCTGTAATTCTATATAAATTACTGATACACTTTTTTTTTTCTTTTTTTTTTTTTCTTTTTAATATATATAGATGCTGCCAACATGACAAGCTGTTAGTATTTGCAAACACAGATTCGATAAGTTATACTATCGGGAGTACCAAGGCAGCAGAACACAGATAGACAAAACCTTTATTTTCACATCATTCCCTCCCTGGGATCTGTAGGACTTGCTGCATGCTCTGCGTGCCAGCAACTCCCATACTGGAGTCCTATGGATCACCTTGACTGTTGTTTTTATTCAAAGCTTTTGTCTTTCCCAGATGTGTCTGAGGTTGAAAAGAACACACAAGGCAGTGTTTGCATCAAAGAAAATGGATTCAGAATATGGAGGGGAGATAAAAAAGGAAAGGAGGTTAACAGAATAAAACACAGCAATGTCTGAGATTCAGAGGAAGATAATGGAGAATCAAATATGCCTACAAATGATATGACACCTAGGTCAAAATTTTTATTTCCTGAGAGTATAAGACACTGCAGTTCAATTTCAGAATTTGAAGGGCAAGTTCCTTCCATTCCCTAGGTTAACAAGGAAATACAAAAACTAACATTAAAAATACAGCAATATATATTAATCTAAAATGCAAATTTCCCTTTGTTCACCCAACCTTCTAGGCACACTTTCAAACAATAGGATAAAGGCAAACTTCAAAGTCTGAAAAATCAGCTATTCAGAAATCTTTCTAACTGTGCACCTTTGCCTATAATTATTAAGGTATTTTATAAGTCTATGCACTTTTGTTTTTTTCCCTATTAAAATCCATTAGGAAAATAGACATAATGTTCCTGAGACTATTAGCAGTACAGTAAATAACATAACTGATAACCTTGTTTTGAAATGTCACTTAAAATCATGAATGCAGAACATATGAAGTAAGCTTAAAGAGAAACCCTACCAATCAAAATTCTGACATCGAAAATCACAAAAAGTGTTACACTTACTGTTTCCCTAACTGGACAGTTTAGTATTATAACCTCACAAATTCCTGGACCACCTGGGCAGAGAGGAACCTGATGAGGTTCATCAAGAGCAAGTATAAAATCTGGGGATGAAGAAACACAGGCACAAGTACAGGTTAGGAGCTGATCTTCTGGAAAGAAGCTCTGAGGAGAAGAACCTGGGTGTCCTGGTGGACAACAGGTTGGCTATGAACAAGCAGTATGCCCTTATGGACAAGAAGGCCAATGGTATCCTGGGTTGCATGAAAAAGAGCATGGCTAGCAGGTCAAGGGAGGTGATCCTCCCTTTCTACTGTGTCTTGCTGAGGTCACATCCGGACTACTTTGTACAGTTCTGGGCTCTCCTATTCAAAACAGACAGGGTTCTCCTAGAGAGTGTCCAGTGAAGGGCAACAAAGTTGTTAAAGGGCCTGGATAATCTCCTGTATGAGGAAAGGCTGAGAGATCTGGGATTGTTCAGCTTGGAGAACACTGAGAGGGGGTCTCGTCAATGTCTATAAACATCCAAAGAGTGAGAGTCAAATGGATGTTGCCAGGCTCATTTCAGAGGTGCGCAAAACAGGACAAGGAGCAATAAGAAAAAATTCCATGCAAACATGCAAAAGAACTTCTTTAAGGGTGACAGTGCACTGAAACAGGCTGACAAAGAGGCGGTGAAGTCTCCTTCTCTGGCAATATTCAAGATCTGTCTGGACGCTTTACTTCTCAACCCTCTCTAGAGAACCTGCTTTAGCAGGGGGTTGGACTCAATGATCTCCAGATATGCCTTACAATCCTTATGATTCTATGAACAAAATTTTCCTTGTTTTAATCCAGCAAGTACTCACTCCGTTTGTGTATTAGAAAACTAGTGTCTCTAAAACAAAGTCATATTCTCCGTAAGAAAAAGAAATAAATTCTTTTCAATTGCTTTCTCAGTGCTGACAGGAAATATTTTTTTCATCTGTTATAAAGATGGAAATAATAAAAAGTTCCTACAACAAATACATAAAGAAACAAACCAGCCTCAGTAATTTTCTTCATTTGTTCTTCTTCCCTATAAAGTCTGGTCTGAAAACTTAATTCAGCAGTTTGTACAAACAAACTTCCTTCTGTTTGCCACTTTTTAATATTTATTCTCTTGCTCTATCTATACAAATTTGAATCTTTAAATAAACTGCAACGGAGCTCATACTTTGCATAGCACATACCATAGTTCTTCTCAAAGTAATGTGAATGGATGCAAACCTAGCACCCTGAAAATCATTATGTGCACCAAAGGTATTGAGAGCCTCCAGCTTGCAGCAGTGGTTCAATATGATAACCTGAAGTACATTCTAGCATGTGTGCAAACATGAAAGGCTTACAGCTCACAATGCAGAACTGTCTGGCTTTCTGTTACTGCCATAACCTGTAATAAAATCTCTTCCTTTATGCTTACTATAAACTTAAGCTAGTTCTCAAAATATTATTCAGATTTTAAATCAGTTCTTTCTCCAAACTTTTTTTTTAAATTTTTTTAGCTTTTTATCATCAGTTCCTCTAACTATTCATTTCTCATTTACATAGTATAGCACTAGCAGACAAAATGAATATTGAATGAACACACGAAAGGAATATTTAATTGAAGCAGCATGCTCTAAGGAGAAATAGAGCTGCTATGTTCTACAAAGCAATTACACTGCTTTGAGCCTCTAGTCATAGTGCAATAAATACTTTTGATATTGTAAGATACCAATACCAAGTTTCTTTTAGACTGTTTACACATAAAGCTTATTCATGAACATTTCTTAGATTCATTATAAGTGGTGTTAAACCAGACCAGTGTATTCCTCCAACTCTTCATATTTCCGTCTAGTTTCAGTGCTGGCTGAAATGCCAGATAATGCTCTTCTGGCAACACGATTAGCAAACACAGTAACACTCTCATAGGCTTCATAAATTAGATGAAAGGCTTCATTAACCTTTGCTTGCATCTCTCCCACATGTCTGTTTTGTTTTGGTTTGTTTTCTGATTACTAACACTTGAAAGCTGCTCTGCGTCTCCTCTAGGACGTAACAGACCTATCCATGGTCAGACCAAAGACTTTCCTAGCGCTGTGCCTGTGTCCTATAGCAATGAAGGGCAGAAGGTTGAAGAATGTATAGGTGAGTATGATGCATTCCCTGGCACTCACACAGCTTCCCAGCATTTTCAGCACACACATCACTATAGAAACGTTGATACAAATTTTAGAAATAATTGAAACTTAGATTTGTTGTTCCTTTTTTTCCCCCTGTACAAAGCTACTAGGAAATACACCATATTTACCTATTTTTTTCTTATGTACTGGGGAAAAAAACAACAACAACAACAATTCAATGCCATGAACAATGAACACCAAGGCAGTTATGAGAAAACCTGTGAAATCAGTAGTAGAGACTACAGGAGTAGTCTCAGATCAGGAGTAAATCAGGAGTAGATGTTGCGTTCATAGAGACGTTGCTTTTTGATCCTTCAATGTCGGCTTTTCCTATCACTGTGAAGCTAAATTCACCAAGCATTGGGTTGTTCACCCACTAATAGGGAATGTGAGCTGGGCTTAGACAGTTGTGAGGCAGGTTAGTTTTATTAAAAGAGACTACAATCAGAAGTATTAGTATCTTACAGCATAAGTTCTATAATTATCACCACAAATTATTCTTACCTGTGTCCCTGCATTAGAATCTACCTGAAAGGGACACATTATTGAGAAAACCAATTCAGGTTCCACTGCCTATTAAAAATTTAATTTGTATAGACTCATTTGAGGTTTTCCCCTTTGTTTTGAACCAAGGCTCCCTGTTTTCCCCGTCAGCATTTTACCTTTAAGCCAGCCACAAACTGCAAAGCAAATTCAGTGTATTGTAACTGAAACTGTAATGGTCATTGTAAGCAAGCATACTTGGAAACTGAGATTTCTTGCACTAATTCAAACTGAGCCTTGCTCCTCACTTTTCATGAGAGTGAACCCCAATTAGATCAGCTGCAAAACCAGTACTCCTTTTGATGACATTTATGCATCAGCATGTGTTGTAGCACTAATTGCTGGGTACTATTGGACAGTTTACTTTCATACAGAGTTCAATGCAATCTCATGACAATCTGGTATATGGAACAGTTTACACGGACTTTAAATCAGTTCATGAATAATGTTGCCATTTCAGTTGTTAAATGTAATTTTCTTCAGTACATGCAGGCTGATGCATTAAAAAGTAAAGATCAAACATTTCTGTTTCAGTTTGCATCAAGACCAAGCGAGTAGTATTGTTTTTATGCCAGTGTCTCATTTTCTGTCCTTTTATTACCTTCCCTTGCTCATCACTACCTCCTGCTGTGCTGCTGATAGCCAGAAGTGCTGGTTGTGGGACTGCTGCTACCACGGGGCACATCCATCAGCACAGGCCATGGCACTGGTGCCAGAACTCAGTGTGCAGCCCCACTCTGCCTGCATTTGCCAAGGGCAAACAAACCAAAAACCTCCCTGACTGAGATATGAAGAAATGTACTGCAACAGCTTTTCACAGAGCATTCAACTAGGATGCTACAGACAGACATCAGAAATTTCATGTAATATCTGTGGGCACTGACTGCTTTAAAGGGTCAGACTTCCTGTGTGATATAACGTTAGACAAGCTAGCAGGCAGTTTCTAATTGAGTTGCATAAAGTCAGCTAAAAATTTAGGTTGGTCTCAGAGCCTGCTGGGTGATCTACTGCACCATTTTTTTGTCTCCTTGCACTGTACTTTCTCCTGCATAAAGCAAGGACAACAATATCAAACTTTAAAACTCATTTAGATATATCAATGAAAAACACTGCATGAAGTAAATAGCCATAAATTATGAAGCAGCAGCAAAGCATGAGGTAAATACACCTTCCATCATTTTCTTTCTGCAGGCACATGGTTTACTCAATCTTTTTCCTTGCATTTCACTCTAAATCCTAGTTCTGTTGCATGTTGGGTTTTCATAAGAAAGCAAGAATTCCAGATGGGAACTGCTTCTTTCTCTTACTCCAACAGAAGTCTTATTCATAGAGAACAGTGTACATACTTCTCTGCATCTTCATTCTACCTCCCTGGTCATAAGAGTGCTTAAAAGACACTCAAGGATCATATAAGAAGATTTTTCATATCTCTAGATTCTTTACAGTTGTTTTCTTTGCTAGTAATGAAATAAAATAGAAGACCTGAACTTCATGAATACAGCTTAGAAAATGTTCTGATCTGTCTTCATTCTTATTTTTTTCTAATTCATTCAAGCAAAGCAAAGTTTAATGAAACCGCCTTTTCTAAGTACAGAACGTTACAGAATATTTTAATTTTATATATATATCTGTATATATATATAACCTTTAAATATTTCATTATTAAAATTGCCTATGTATTGGACTGAAATAATAATCAAGTCATAAATCTTTTGAAGTGCACTAAGACTTTATGTCTTGCTGAGACACATTCTCTCAAGCATAATCTCTGTTCATTTATTATTCATTATCATCTGCAGTTTGCCGAATTCCTGTGAAACCCACTTTCAGTGGCAACTTCCCCTAAAATCGTGGTGTTTTCCTTCCCATAGGTCCATATAGTGAAAACCAACTAAGCCATGAGTACATATTCAAAGTTCAGATGCCAGTGCAGATCAGAGTGGGGATTTATATTTGCAGATTTATATTTGTTTCAAGGAAGTCTCGTCAGGACAGTATGAAAATAGTCACTGCATTGTATGCAAAATAAATAATGGCTTCAATTTGAGCACTTTACAATTGATCATTTTAATTCTAGAGACAACTGAGATAAATAATTAATTTTAAAAAGTGAATATTACTTATTTCCATCTGGCAAATGCATTGCACAAAAGTATTAAAGAAAGAGCTTTTGTCTATTTTTATGATGTTGGCAATATCTAATAAACTTTTCTATGTAAATATATTTTTTGTCAAAATTTTTGCTTTAGAAATAAAGAATAATTTCTATGAAATATTAATGTGTCACTTTAGCATCTCAGACCATGATATAACTATGGCTTTTAAAGAGAACTCCCTGTTAAACACAGCAGGGACATCTGCTTAAAAATACATGATGTAACTGGCATTATCACACTGATCTATTACAAGAATCCAACATGTGCTATTAAAAATGAAGCAGATCACTAGTGCAAAAATTTAAAATTATACAGGTATTTTTAGAAGTGTATCACAAAAATGTTAGTAATTTCTGGGACATTTCTTAAAATTCCACTCATGCGCTGAAGAAACAGAAGACAGGGACAAAGGGGCTGACCTCTGCTGTTGTATTCTGTTCTAGCACAAAAAATGCTTACATTTTCCTTGCTAGTACTACCTTTGATTTCTGAAGATATATTACTGAGGTCATTTTATAAGAATTAACACCAGAATTTTATTAGATGTTTCTACGAAATAGTACTTTTTTTTTTTTTTTTTAAATCTTGACAGACTCGTGTCCAAATAGTAGGTGGAAATGTTTTTATACATTATTTATTTTTTAAACTACCACCTTATATATTATGTAGATTTGGAAACATTTTGTCAACTGTTTTGGAGGAAAACCTCCCAGTTAAGAGATGGTGAAAGACAGATAAGGCATTTGAGCATATACATAAATCATATACAAGTTTGGTTTAAAGGACAAGACATATATAGGGAGAGATATGGTTATCCAATCAGTCACTCTAGTAGAACTCTTAGGACACTGAGCACTTATTAAGAAACCAGTGCAGACGGAATTAACAAAATTGTATTTGGAAAATGCTGTTTGCAAAACAACTCAGGTTAATTTGTCAAATCTACTGAAATTATACTGTCATATTAGGTCAAACATTTAGGTAACTGAATAATTTACTTCATTTCCATCAGTTTTGTTTTTTATTGATTGGATGTGAATTCTTGATTTGAAGATGTAATTACACAAAATATTCTATTAATATAGCCTTATAAGGATAGCCACTGAATTGTTGTGTAATATGATTAATAATGCTTGCAACATTATAGAGCCTTTAGATGTTGTGGATAATAGCTCCAATGTAATATTGTAGATGGGGATGCATGTTTTAAGGCTGTTCTACTTTAACAAGGCAAATGAAATACAGAACAATTGAAAAACTGCATGCCCTCACACAGGGCCAAAAATGCCTAGAATGCGAGACTAGGCATTCCCCTTTGTCTTCCTTATCTGTATGTACAGAGACTTCTCTGGTTGCCCCTGTATTTCACAACAATCTTTGGGATAAATTGAGTCTTTGCATGGTGTCTCACATGGAAATAAGCCAGATGTGGAAGGTGAGTCAGCAGATTAAATATATAGACCATTGTGTTGAAGGAGACCACTGAAGGAACAATGGATGGACCATCATGAGATGGCCTCGGAGTCTCCACTAAATAAGGCTCTATCTGTTGGGCAATCACTGGGAGTATATATGATAATGATTTGGGGAATGTAATGAATATGTTACATATGTAAAAATATAATTTGTTTACGAACGATCAACTGGTGGAACATATTTGGAGAGTTATCCCAATGCTACCACAGCACTGCCAATAAAAATACCTGCTTAATGGTAATAAAACTTCTGCTGTTCAGTCTCTTCACCTTGGTTTCTTTGATTCACTTGGGTGCAACTTTACAAGAGAACTTCAAGAAAAAGTGAGAAATCTGAGAGTGTGATATAACAGTATTCATTTCAAAACAGTTTGAGAAAGCAACTGCAAATGAGCAAAGATCTATTTCTACACAGCCCAAGGAGGCTCATTGTGCTAAATAACAAATCTTATCAACTTAAAAGACTGACTTAACATCATAGCACTTTAGCACAGCTCCTTTGGCTACATCACTCAAGAAATTAGAAATGTCAGTTTCCATTCTAATTCACCTTCAGGCAAGAAGGTTAACTCATTGGCAGGGAAATTTTAACAGGTCAGATCTTTCAAAAAAATCAATAAAGAACTGGGCTATAGATATCTTTCAGAAGGGATGACTTGAATTAAGCAGCCCTCACCAAAGATAAGGAACAGAGAAGGAAGGTTAGTGTTGGACAAAGAAACCGTCACCCTATTGCCAAATAGGTGATGTAAAGATCCCTATCAGCCTCAATTACTCTGGAAAAAGATCTTGAAAAGGCTTTGAATAAAAACCCAACAAAAACAGAAAGGTCATTTTGTTTCAAGGAGACTCCCTACAACAGGGCAGCAAAAAGGTGAGAATGACTGAAAAGTCTTCCCTGATGTTTTTAAAAAACTCATTAGCATGAAAAAGAAAAAAAAAAACATCAAAATTATGGGAATTGCAATGTCTCAAAAGACATTTGTAGTGATATTGTGACCACCGTTCTGTTTTGTTTCCTGGAGGATATGTAAGAGGTAATTATCCATGCAGCCATAAAAATGTCTCTTCTCCTTCTCAGATGCACAATGAAAGATCAAATTTTGTCCAAGGGGGGACACGCATTCATTTGGCTTACATCTCCATTAGAATGTAAAATTTGATTCAATTCCAATTTTACTTGAGAAACAAAGAAACTCTTGTTCCATCTTAAGACATAAGATTTATGGTTTGTCTCAAGGAGAAACTGTTTTCCATAAACTAATAAATTAAATGAGGAGCTAAATTTATCTTACTTAATTTGATCTTCATTACTTTATCCTTGTTACCATTGTCTTTTTTCCCCCTCCTTTTTATGATAATATTTAAGCTAACTCTTGCTTGGAGAGAACACTCACAGTCATCTAGAAAATGAGCTCAGGTGTTTTATGGCAGGAAGTTAACATAGATAAGAAAAATCCCAACCCAGTATGGCACCACCAAAAAAGTCATCTGGGTAGCAAAGAAAATAAAATGTTCTCTTAAATCACGTGCATGTGCTTATTATATGCAAATAACTAATCAGTAATTAGTAAACTCTGCATTTTCCTTTCCAGCTCTGATTTTTAAAGGCAATAAACTTATTCTGGAGTAGGCATTTACAGCAGGAGGAAACCTGATTTCACAGAATCATAACAACTCCCCTGTAACTTCCCTGTAACAGGGACACCTAGAGCTAGATCAGGTGCTCAGAGCCCCATACAGTCTGACCTTGATTGTCTCCAGGGACAGAGCATCCATCACTTCCCTAGGCAACCTATTGCAGCGCCTCACCACCCTTATTGTAAAAAATTTCTTCCTTATATTCATTCAAAATTTCCCCACTTTAAATTTGAAACCATTTCCCCTTCTCCTGTCACAACTGATCCTGCTAATGAGTCTGTCCTGTTCTTTTTTTACAGCCCCCTTTAAATACTGAAAGGTCACCCTCAGAGCCTTCCCCAGAGCCTTCTCTTCCCCAGACTGAACAGCTCTAGCTCTCTCAGGCCTATGCTCAGTCCATATTTATCTGATTTCTGAGACTGGAATGGATATTGGTCAGACACCAGTAAATAACATTATATCTGTTCTTATATGTAACAGTGGCAACCTTATCCGGTTTTCAGTTATCGGTAGAAAGTCACATACATCATTTTGTGAAGCCTTCTGGGCTTCACTGAAAAAATTAAAGAATTGTAGAGAAAAAAAAATGCTAGCGATCCATAAACAATTGACTAGTATTTCTCCCGTGTTCAGATCACTTGATCTTTTTTCAATGAAATCCAGCAAATGAGGCTCTACTTTTTAACCATTTAAATTGTAAATGTCAAAACTTATAAAAAACATGTGCAGCAATCATTGCAGCACTAGTGTTACTACAGTAAATTCTTTCTTGCCTGGTTATTTAGAGTGCTGTTTGCATTCTATAAATGCAAACTTGTAACCTGATGAAAGACTGTTTTCATTCTTAGGTAGGCTGGACTTGCATGTCAGACACTTGGTTTAGGATAAGTACTATTTACCAAAAAACTTATTAAGGCTCCAAAGTTAGAAATGAAGTTTTATTAGAAAGATAACGTAAAGGAGGGAGGTTTGGGTTCTTTGTTATCCCTCTCCTTTTGTACCAGCTGCAGGTGTCCAGGTGCTCGTGACAGTTAATCAGAATTTCCTTAGAATATCACAGGTCCATGTTAGTCTTATCAAAGCAGTTTATTATAAAATATCTAAAAATTCTCATTCCTGTAACTCAAACAGCCAAAACTTAGAGAAGGTGAGAGACAAAAGGACTCAAATTAGCAATGAGATTGTCTTTCTTCTTTCTTAACCACTCAGTCAGTGAGAAGTGTGAGTGCAGCTGAAGTATAATGATTGTGAGGAACGTAGGAAGGAACTATCGATAAGAAAAGGATAAGAGTTCAAAGTAGTGGATTTCGCCTAAAAATTTCTCCTACTTTAGCAAGTGCTGCAACTGATATCAGAAATGGGAGTCTTCAGTTGTTTCCAAAACTGAAGTTATCTTACCTCTGTTGAGCAAGAATGCTAAATAATTTTCAAAACAAGCAGTAGCTGCATGACTTACACAATTTTAATGCAATGTTTTGTTTTAGAGCACACAAAGATATTCACACAAGTTTGGGTTTGTTTTCTTTTTTTTTGCACCTAACTATATATTAAAAATTAAACACAGCTGAAAATCTACGGTTACATTTAAGTTAGGTGTTAAAGCAGAAGTAAAAACACTGTTAATGGGCCAGAAAACTTTAGGCTAACATAATTTCCTTTGGAGCATTCTTTCACTATTACCAACTAAGCTGTCATGATATATGCTAACAGAAAAATATGACACAGAAAAACTTAGTGAAAGATGTTACTGGGAATGTTTATCTTCTTGTCTTCTAAGGGCAAGAAAAATGAAATATGTACTGTTGACAAATCACTACTAATTTAAAATTGCAGAGTGCATTATTTTATGAACTAAATATACTTACACATATTAATAGATTTTAATTAAATATTTAAAGCAATAGCATTTACTGAAAAGTATGTTTTAGTTTTTTAAATAAGCAGATAAAATGCACACATTACAGTGAGAGCTTTGAAAAAAATCTGTTATTTTACTATTCTCTTTTTCAATAATTCAAACACTAATAGCTAAAATCTAACAACAGAAATTCAGACAGCAATTCTGCTACTCCCTTGACGACCTTTAAGACCTTGGTTTCAGTCACTAATCCTGATGCTAACAGACCTTCCTTTATTACTGGGAATGATATCAGAAGCTTTCATAATTTCTCTGTAAGAAATAGAACATTATCTGAGCAAATTTAATATTAATTGCATGTTTCACTTCAAATGCTTTTTACCATCAACAGGCTTTTCACTATCAGCAACTAAAAATGTCAACCATATTGCATAACTTACAGAGCAGAAATAAGAACTAATCTGGATGGAAATGCAAGAGATTTTCTATAAAGGAACCTTACACTTTCTTTACATAACACAAGTGATCTGAGATGGCTTATATTAAAATGGTGTATTATTCTTCAACTGCTCTTCGCTTCTATGAAACAAGGTTTTGAAAACAACAGTGTATAAATGCCAGTTTCTCCAACAAATAATGTTGATATTTCAGCAGTGTTACAAGAATCAAGACCAATGTCCAGTTTTTAGTTTGTATGAAACACTTAGATATGGTAAGACTGACCCATTTTCATCCCATATAAACCTAATTACTAGGATTTGAATCAAGGTCATTCCCTTTTCGACAGTGTTGAACTAAGTACCTGAAAATTTGCTTAGACACACAAAATTCAAAGAACCAGGGACAAAACCAATTAATTCCACCATTACACATTTTTTGATTCATTGGAAGTGCACAGTGCCATTATTTGACAAGTATTTCCTGGGGAAATAACTTGTTCAAAGATAGGGGCTATATGCCTTCTCTAAACCCCTACACACAGCAGTGTAGTGGTTCAAAACATACCATTACAGAGGAGGTGTTAGGCCATGCTCTCTGTTCTCAGACATATGGTCTCATTAAGAAAACTTTCCTTCATCTCTTAACATCCCTGGAAAACCCTCTTACAATAGTCAACTATTTATTACAGTTCTTGGAATGAATTAAAAACAGCTCTGCAGACAGCTTTCTTCAGTCCCCAGAACAAAGTAAAGCAAGCAGCTGTGCTTTTTCCTTCCCAGTCATCACCTGCACTCTTTAGATCTTTGAGTGTCCACTTTCACATTGCATGTGAAGAGTTTGGCCCAAAACAGATCTCCAGCCCGCACCTACTTAATAAGCTAGTACCCGGGAAACTTACAAGCCAGAATTGCAAGATTACATTGTCACTTTTATTACCTAGAGCAGGCAGGGTGGCCAGGTCCCTAAGGGAGTGCTGGATGGCTACAACTGCAGTTAAAGAACAGCTCATGATAAAGACACGCTCCTGTCAGACAAAGATCTATGAGAGGCTGATGACCTAACAATAATGAGAGGCCTTCCCCCCCAAAAAAAACACTGTGCAGACAGCAGGGCTTCCCTACCTGTCCTGCTGATGTTCTTCTTCAGACACACCAGAAGGACTGGGCCACCAGTACAGGAGCGGATCCAAAGGAGGACCAGTAAGATGATGACAGAGCGGGGGCATCTCTCCTATGAGGAAAGCTTGAGAGAACTGGGATTGTTTAGCTTGGGGAAGAGAAGTCTCTGGGGAGACCTCATTATGGTCTTCCAGTACTTGAAGGGAGTGTATAAACAGGAAGTGGAACAGCTGTTTACGAGAGTGGACAGTGATGGCACAAGGGCAGATGGTTTTAAACTAAGACAGGAGAGGTTTAGGTTAGATATTAGGAGGAAGTTTTTCACACAGAGGATGGTGATGCACTGGAACAGTTGCCCAAGAAGGTTGTGGATGCCCCAACCCTGGAGGCATTCAAGGCCAGTCTGGGCAGCCTGGTCTGGTGGCTGGAGACCTTGCACATAGCAGGGGGGGTTGAAACTAGATGATCACTATGGTCTTTTTCAACCCAGGCCATTCTGTGACTTCATGCTGTGCATCCTTGTTATTTCAAGCCTACTTCAATACTCTGGACAAGGTCAGCAATTTCACCTAGAGAACGCCTCAACCAGCACAGTAGTCAGTAAATTGATCTGCTCCATAACTGTAAAACTGTACCAGTATCCTAAAAATTGGCTGCCAAATACACATATTAAAGATGTAGAAAAACAAGAAGGCAACTTGGGGAGGGAGCAGCAAAGGGACTTAAACTGCCATGTACTTAAACTGCCACTGTCAGGGTGCTATGACATTCCTGGAAAATCTGGGTTACCAGTCAGGTTGGCATGGTATAACCAGCTTGACTGTGGCCGGTCTCATGAACTATATAGATACCTCCTTCTACAAAATCTCCTAAGCTCTTACTGTCAACTACTTTCCAACTTTAAACACTTTCTATTTCAAAATAGTCAGTATTACATAAAGTTTTAAAAACCATTATTTATATTTCAAATACTGTATTAATATAATTCTGCCTCTCTTTGCAAATCATCGTGTATATCTTCATAAGATACAGGAAAATCCATGACATCCACTGCATACCAGACCTACCAGGCTTAACACAGGGAAAGGATGTGTCTTATAAGGAAGGTGATACATCAGATGGAAAGGAATTGCTTATTGAGTGTCCAGAGAAAGTCTTTAAAGAAAAAAAAAAAAAAGAAGAAGAAAAAAAAAAAGCTCTCACAATACAAATTTCAGTATTATGTAAACAATGCACAAAGTGTTCTAACATGCTCTATTAATTTTATGTCCCCCCAAAAAAGAGAGAAAAGAACAAATATTAGGTAGGAGGAAAGCAGAATTCTCTCCGATCTAAATAACAAAATAATTTTCTATTCATTACCATTCTAATTGTTGAATAGGAAAGTAAAACACATGTGGCGTTACCTAGAATTGGAATAATTTAAGACTCCAGAGAATGACAAGCATTTTGCCTAATTGTTCCCCTCTCAGGAAATATGGAGCAGCACAGAAGACTCAAGCCTTTAAGGAGCCTGAATATTTTCCATTTAGTGGAAATAAACCTCTCATCCTATGACAGCAAGACCACATTGCAAAATGTGCTAATTGGCTGCTCCCTCTGGAAGCTTAGTGCTCTCCACCTTTTAGTTCAATCTTGGCAATGCACCTTAGTGTGAGGTTATCACATTAGTCAGTTCCTGTTGTGAATTTCTGTATGTATGACTACAGCATGAGCACAAAGTGACTGAGATTCATTCTGATTAGTAGCATTAGCACAAAGTTCCTGTCGTATGCTATTGAGCAAATGTGATGCACTAATGTGTCATTATTCACCTCAGATAAAATGGTGACAGATACCATAGAAATACCAAAACTTTTCAGTTTGAATGGCTCTGTCACTTTACCGAATGCCTTTTGCTACATCTTTCATATTAAAAAGCTACTGCCTTTTAAAAGAAAGGAAAAAGAAACCCACTTTTCATTTGTTCATGATGGAAAATTCTTTTTAAGAATTTTTGGAATGCAAAAACCACCTGCGACAGGTCATAGCTTTGCAGAGGTTTATCCCGGCATATATAAATAAAGTAACATGGATGTAAGTGCACATTTTAGAGATATTCATATGCTAACAGAGGCTACACAAGCTGTCTTCATGAAAGATGCAAAGAGAGCTAACTGAAGAAAATCAGGAGGGACACAATTGTGTTGTCAATCTACTAACTACTGCAGAACCGCCAATGGAATATAATAAAGCTAGACTTTGTCCACTGTAATATGTTAATCAAAAATAACTAATTACAACACTTTCCAATCCCTAGAGAACTAAAAACCGCAGTTCAAAGTCCCTTAGAACATGGAATTCTAGGCTAACTACTCATGTGAAGCCTGAGCATAACTTAAATAGCATAAGGTCTGTATGCATTGAACCATTCAGCTAATGCAATGAGCTAAACGTTCTTTGGCTCAGAGTCATCTCAGAGATCGAAAATACATAAATCTTATACAGCCTTTCTGAAAAACATCTACTAGAAATCGGTTTTGTTAAATACTGAAATATTCCTTGTTTCTTTAGCTATGCAGCCTAACACGGACTAACATTCCCATTCTGTCAAACAGGCAAAAATATTTGGGAAAAAATTCTAATTTTGTTAATAGTCAATCTAGCTATGCATTTTAAATAAACAAGAAACCACAAACAAAATCCCACAACCAAAAAGTCTATATCTAAATTTGTACCTCACTGTTTATTTTTGAAGTCAGTTCAGCTACCTTAGTATAAAATACAAATATTTTTATTGACTCTTCTCATTTCAGGAAACTGAAATTAAAATCTCAAAAATCAATGTTAGCAGCCACTCTAGGTCCTCCTTCCTATTTCAGAGGCTTAACAAACTTCAGAATCTTGAAATACGTGAAATATGACACAGAATGAAACTTGTGCTATAAATCTTAGCAAAGTAAAGTTATGCAACTGGAGCGAAATATATATATATGTGTTTTTGGCATTGCTAAAATGTTTATAGCATCTTTTGATTTACGAATTATTCATTAGTACTCACTATGACTCAAAATATATGTCCCACTAAAATACTCTGTCCATTGCTTGGGCACTGCCACCGAATGGATGGCATTCTGGGAAATTCCCAGTCAATGCATCAGCTATAAAAAGAGAGGCAGAATAGAAGGATTTTACATTTTACTTTTTTAACTACCTTTTCATTCTGTAAGGAGAGAAGCTTTTAATGCTTCAAGCAGTTTATGGTATTTAGGTAGACAGAACAATGCATATATACATATACATATATATACATATTTATCAGCCACCAACACAGTTTAAGAATCAAAATTGTATTGCTCCCACTGCTTTAGGGTATTTTATCTACTCTGATTTTGTATTATAAGCATTTAACCTAATACCTATTTTTGGGTTTTTTTGTTTGTTTGTTTTTTTGTTTATCCTTGTACAAATTCAAAAAAGTTATTTTCAGGATTAGAGTTATTTTGGAGATTATTTTAAGGGATTAGATTGATGCATGTTTCCCTTCTCAGAATAATGATTATTTGCCTGACTTGCCAGCAAGCCTGTAACTGCATTTGATCTTTTATGATCTCATCAAATTTATACTGATTTCTGCATATAGCTTCTATTTAAAAGCATAAATAAAAGTATCTGTAAATCCCAGATCAGCCATTTTTCTATGTCATTTTCTTTCTGCATATAAGAAGGCTATTTCATTCATCCAGTGTTTCTTTTTGTTAGTAAGTGAAGCTGGAAACACAAAAGCTTAAAATAGTGAGAACAAAATAAACTGGTCTCTAAATAAACTAAGAAAGTTGAATAAATTAGCAGATTATTACATCTTAAGAAGTGGTTTTGTTTGTAATTAATACTTTTGTCTTTATATTTGTTCATCTACTATTTTGCAATGCTAGGTTTGCTATCAAAGAATTACAGCTCTGTTCCTCTGTGCTCCACTTAAGAATATACAGCAAATTATATACTCGATTTCTGAAAGAAAAGCATAACTCCACTCTACGACTAAGAAATATTAGCAGCATTAAGGAGAAACACTTCATGAGCTTGTTTTGACAGTAAAACAAGAACTAATTGGGCTATAATTAGCAACAGTCAGAGAATGTTGGAGCAACAAAACTGATTTTTGAAGTTATTAGGTTATTACTTAATTAGCAGCTTGTCACAAACATAAAGAAATCTTGATATTTAATAATATTTAATCTATGCAAGAAGAATTTAAAGGCTAAGCCTGGCTGAATCTATTTCTTCATTATATTACTTAAGCCTATTTACACAAAAATTTTGTACTGCAGAAAGCACAAAAACATATAGAAACACTTGTAATTTTTTCTATAACTCTTACGCATACTTAAAGATAAAATATAAACACTAGGCATTTTAAACGTATGAAACAAAATGCATCATAAGATGCTAATGAGGAAATACCACAATAGAGAACATTCATGGAAACATTTCTGATGATGAAAATGGATTAAAAATAAACCTTTTCTACATAATTCCACATACATTTTATTTCTTGACATTAAGGAATGGTTAAGAGAATCACTTAACATTTGCTTATGCTATTGCAGCTTTAAGAGGGCGTTTTCAGACCACATAGGATGTAAAAAGTACCTTTGCAGGCTGTCTTAAATGCAAAGAAGCTATGTGATTAACAGAGGGAATGTGGTCAAAGTGCAGCATCACACGGTTTAGATTCTAAAAAAAAAATTCCAGAGGGCAGGCCAACGAGGTACTGGAATACATCAGCTGAGGAAGTATTCACACATTATCCATGCAGGAACTCCTTAAAAACAAGTTAAGGCAAGCACTCTTTATGATGTGCAGGGGCAGGTAAGACCTCGCAGTCATTCATGATTCTTTGCCTACGCAGTACAAAATTTGTGTAAAATTTAATTCTTGTATGCAATTCAATAAATTTAAATACAACCCAGCAAGGAGGCAGCATGGAGAAAGTGGATAAGTAATGAAGCATCAATACAAAGATCAAGGAAAGGATCAGAACCTGTAGTTGGCAGAGTAGTGTCTGGCTCAGCTTGCCAGTGAATGGATGAGCTTAAATTGTTCTGAGAAAACAGCGAGCAAACACAGAAAACACTGGAACTGAGTGAGAAGGGTCAGAAGTGAGAGGCAGCATCCAGCAGAGCTGTGGTGGATGACAACTGAAGTCATTGAGCAGATGAGATCACAGAGGGGACAGAGAAGAGGGAATGTGCCAGAGAACCGCTTTGCAACAAATCCATGGCATTGAATCAGCTCCTTCAGTACCCTCTGTAATTCTCAATGTAATCTTTCTTTCAGGAAGAGCTGCCTCGTGGGGTCAGCTGGGCCATGATTTTCTGATGTGCAGAAACTCCCTATGGGGTCGAAATTTCTTCAAGAAGCAGGGCTATAAATGAGCAGTCACAGATCCTGCATTTTCACAATGGGAAAAAAGGTACACACCAGAGCAGAGAAGCACTGCTGTATTCAACAAGCAATTTCTATCTACCACTACAGCTCAGCCCCAGTGGAAGATGCAAGCAAAGGCAAATGTTTGGGAAGAGTACGGCAGATAGACATATTTGGATTCTGATCGTGTCCGAGTGGGTATGGTAGAAATCAGCGGCAGAAGACACAGTGGGAGATCCAGCTTCTGTTCAAAGCAGTCTTAGAAGATCAGAGCCTGCCTCTCTTGCCAATCTCCCCATATTCAACAAAAAAATGTATTTAAGCATTTTTTTGTCACCGTTCATCATGGTGACAAGATAAGGAAAAATTTGCATGAAGCCCCAAATAATTACTTTTTCATTCTCTAGCAAGATATGAAACCAAGCCTACTTGTGCCATGATTTTAACTATACCTTTTGCTTCTTCCTTTTTGTAATCAGTGCAGATATTACTACCGTGCACACACTTCACGCATAAGGGCTCAGTGGGCTGCAAGGATCAAGAGGCTGCACATGCAGCATGGGCAAAAATGCAGCTGAACCTCTTTGGTCCAAAGAACAGAACACATTGCCCCTGAACATTCAAAAGCAGATAGCATAAGCAGAATTTTTTATTTTTTTTATCCAGAGCAGTTTGAACAGCAGTGCTACATGAATGCAATTTTCTCCTTTTTTTTTTTTTTTTTTTTTTTTTCCCCTGCTTCTTAAAAACAAGGATGCAGGAATGACAGCAAACACAGAGCTTTGCTTTTTCAGGCAAATACCTCACGTACTCTGCTATATAAATATTTAATAATTTTTGAAACTGAATTTTTCTGAAGCAAGGCCCTTTGCCCTAACTGCTCCTTCTGGTACAAAAGCTGGAAGCCTTTTCCTAAGTCTCCTTTTCCATTTCTGTTTGTTTCTAAATAATATATTTATATTTAGCTATTTTCAATCCATCTGTTCAAGTACCATTAGTTGTTACTTTTTGCACATACTGTTCTGACTCTTTTTTAAAATGTGTTGGAGCATAAGGTGAAGTATCTTCTCTCCTAGGTTTCACTTTGCTTGAGTAAATAAAGCAACCTCATTCGAACTCTTCATGCAAGGCAGGCTGAAGATGTCCTTGATGCTCACAAGTAGATGTTTTTATTATATGATCTTTATGAGTTACTGATTTTGCACTGGCAAAAAAATTAACATCACTAAAGGCTTTATTTTTAAGATCTTACATTGACCTACTCAATTAGTTCAAAACCAGAAACAGTATCAGTACATAATGCCCAGAAGGCTAAATAAAGGAAGGACCATCTGCAAAAATATTCTTTTGCTCATAACACTCTTTTGGTATCGCTGTTGCCATTAACCATTGTTGCTTGCATCTACCACTAGTTTTTTGAGACTTTAATTTAAATCTTTGACCTAAAAATATTCTGTTACTTGTGCAGTGATCAAAACAAGTCTTCAATGGTTTTCAAGCACTACTAAATGGTAAGAAAATATGCTTCTTACATTGTTAAAAATGCTGTGTTTAGGGGAAAGGAAATTGAAAAAAAATATTTATATATTGGATAACAACACTCTTGTAGCTTGCACATGAACAGTAGTGCTGTCATCACTTGAGCTGCACACTGTTGTTCAGCAAGCATATAAGCATTTTCTGTAACAAAAATCTAAGCTCAAGATCAGCGCTTTTTTTTTTTTTTTTTTTTTTATATTAAAAGATGCTTCAGAGCTTTAGTTTAGTAACAAAACTGAAGACTGATTTTATTTGACATAAAAAAATCTGGAGAAACTTCTGTTACCAAAAAGATGACGACTGTTACATTTTGATTTGACAACCTGACTCTGTCCCAAAGGCTATGATCAGTGCTGTTATAACACAAGTCCAATCAAATATGTACCAGGCTAAAAAGTAATCACCTTCTGTGAAGACCATTAGCAGATTAAGCTTGGGATTAAAAAAAAAAAAGTTACATGCATTTATCAAAGGGCAGAAAACCAATGGCTTGTACATAAGCCATCTTTTCAATTGTATTTAGGTAAGTGATTAGTCTTTCTCTTATTACTATCATCTTACTATTTGACTTCATCGTGGCCATGCTGTGACCCAAATACAGTTAGATATATCAACAACTCGATCAAGTCTGAATCCAGCTGCAGGCTTTTTAAGTATACTGATATATTAGGGATGACTGATGGTAGCTATCTTGCTTTGCTTATGAATTACTTTATTCAAATTAAGTGTGTTTATGGGAAAACTAACCCAAATTTTAGAAAGCATGTTGATGTATCAACTTGAGTAATTTAAACGGAAATGCACTGCATGAATGAACACAAACAGTAAGCCTGCAAATACACACTGTTAAGCATACCCTCAAAGGCTGCACTGCTACAAAATAATGCCCTTGGACTTGAGACCAACTCCTGCTGTTCTGGATTGAAAACTTGCAGGGCAAATCACAAATAAGCGTATTGTGAGGTTGCCCTGAAGATTTCCTCAGTGCCATCTTGTCTGAGAGAAGGAATGAGGATTTTCCAAATAAAGTAGGCAGCAATTCAGTCCATAAACCTCTTGATCCTGTGAACCCTTTGAAAACACGAGGCCATCTGCCACAGAGACTTTGTTTCCTCCACATGCAGTGTTCCTAGCCTTGCCCTTTGATTTACATGATGAGTTATTTCCTGACATTGCTACGAAAATTGGCAAGATTCAGATTAATCAACCTGAAACCATGCAGTAAAAGAAGATTCCTTTTCTCTCCCTTTGTGTTTTTACAGTTGCTTTATTTTTTGTGGAGGCCTTCTTTCACTCTCTACTGTGTACTGTAAACCTTATTTTTTTCTTTACAAGCTCCTCATTTTTTTCCAGTGAGACTATTGATCTGCAGCCTTACTGTCTATTTTTATTTATGCTGGGTTTTTTTTGTTTGTTTGTTTTTGTTTTTTTTCATCTCACACAAAGTTAGGTTGGATTTTGTCTTCTTTTTTCGCACAGATGCTTTTCAGGCTCTATGGACAAAGCAAACATTTTCACACTTTCTATATGGCTAACACAGTTACAGACTTCCACCTCTCCTAGTCCTGTAAAGTATGTAATATGTATCTAATCTTTTCACTGTTAGTCTTAGAACATTGATCTTGTCCTGTGACCACTAAATCTGATGGGCATGACAATAGGAGTTACCACTGAGAACTTTTATTCTCTTCTACACATTTGCCAGAGTCTTACTTACATGGATCATAGTTTTGGAATCTATTTTTATGAGTTTGATCACCATCTGGTATAGTGCCAATGTTATGATCTCCAAAATCCTTTCCATTCATTTGTACTGCAGCTCCCATTAAAGATCTGGCTGTGTCCTTGTCTGTAAAAATACAAGTCACGTAACTACAGTTTGATTGAATGACAGCTACCACATATGCTGTATGTTTTCTTTGTACTGTGATTACTTTTGTGACAACTAAGTCAGAGTATGTTTTGGATATTCCCTTATGAACATAGAAAAAATGGACATAATGCCACAAACCATACAGATCAATTTATGCAGGATCTGTACTCAGTGTTGAAACCATCAATCTCTCAAGAAGTTCAGACAAAGCCACATATCTTTTGGGGCTATTTTTGTTTTATGATTCAGCTCACCAGGTTAGGTAACAGTTGAAGTGCACACATGCCCACATACAGCTATAATTGGTACTTAGCACAAGAAATACAAAAAATGAAGAAAATATGTCAATCCTTAATACTTGACTTTGTTTTCATTCTCTTATTTCTCTAATGCACTTTCCACACTGAACTCAGGATCCCCAAACACTCACTGTGGTTATCTACTGGAGCCACCCATCTCAAAAAGCTAAGAACTACCCTCTTGATGCATAAAAATAGCTGTTTGATAATAGAATCATGAAATGGCTTATGCTGGAAGGGACCTTTAAGATTGCCTAGTTCCAACCTTCCTGCCATGAGCAGGGCAGGACTGTCACCCGTCAGATCAGGCTGTCCAGGGCCCCATCCAACCTTGAATGCCTCCAGGGATGTGGAATCTCTGGGCAGCCTGTGCCTCACCATCCTCTGAATAATTTCCTCCTACCATCTAATCTGAATTTACTTTAAAAACATCCCCCCTTGTCCTATCATTATCATCAGACTACATAAAAAGACAGCCTGTTTATAACCCCTTTTAAGCAGTAGAAGGCTGTAAACAAGGTCTCCCCAGCTCCTTCAATTCTTCTTCACAAGAGATGTGCTTCAACTCTTTGATCATATTCATGGCCTTCCTCTGGACCCACTCCAATAGCTCCACAACTTTCTTGTGCTGGGGGCCCCAGGTTCGGACTCAGTACCCCAGATGGGGCCTCACAAGGGCAAAGTACAGGGGAACAATCACCTCCCTCACCCTGCTGGCCACTCTTCTTTGATGCAACCCAGGATACAGTTGGCCTGCAACTGGGCTGCAAGCACAAAGTGCTGGATCATGTCAAGCGCTTCGTTTACCAGAACCTTTAAGTCCTTCTCTACAGGTCTGCTCTTAAGAAGTTGTTCTCCCAGTTTGTACTCCTGTCTGTGATTGTCCTGACCCATGTGCAGCACCTTGCACTTGGCCTTGTTAAATCTCATTAGTTTCACCTGGGCCCACTTTTAAAGTTTGTTGAGGTCCCTCTGGATGACATCCCTCCCACCTGTCATACCAACTCCTCAGAGCCTACAGAACTCCTCCTAGACCTGAGCCTATGGTCTTCTTTAAACAATTCCTTTAGTTTGTCAGAATATTCATTTTGATTTCTCTGTAGAGAAATCAGAACAAGTACGGTCTCAATGAAAATTATGTGTCACCTGAATGAACAAACTACAGAATTCAAGAAATACATTATATTGCTTCTATTGATTCATGCCAGGCTTTTACATATTTAACATCTTCCTAACATCAATCCAGAAGTCAACAGTTCCCTGTATTACCAATCATTTACTTGTAATCTTTGACAGAAAGAGTGATCAGTAAGACAGCTCCAACCCCATAAATTCACAAAGAAATCCCATTTTGTTGTAAGATGTAAACAAAACCAGAAATTTAAAAACAACAAGCACCCCCACGCATTCAAACACAGTTTGGGCTGAATGTTCAAAATCCAACAAAGAGCATCTCAAATTACACAGCAATTTAGCTGAATCTGACTGCCACAAAAGCTCACAAACCTCTACTGCTACTTCACAAGACTGTCAATAACAAGCAGATGGCTGTAAGTAAGGAAGATGGGGATTGCTTTTTTTTTTTTTTTAAATTTGAAACATGTACATCTGTACAGTGAGCTTCCAGATGTAACCTGATATGTAATTTTATTACTTCAGGTCAATGTAACATCTTTCCATGCTTCTGCACACATACACTGTAGGGGAACTCAAATGCACAGGCTTTGTGCTTTTCATCCATATCATAGCCTTTGGTTAATGGATTATTTATTTCTTCAGTTCTACTTTAGTTGCCTGGACAGGCTACTTCTTCTGCAGAGCACAAAATTCTGTTGCAGAACACAAATCACATCAAATAGGACTTACTGAAAAAAATGAGTTATTTATTAATAGAGTCCCAAGTGGGTTATGTGATATATATATTTAGGTATCTGGATCTCCTTTTCAAACTCTTATATCTGCACACCTCATAGTGTCTAACTAGCTTGTAGACCCCAGTACTTCCTTCAGCTATGAGATAATCATTTTTAGTTCATCTAAAAAAATAAAAGTGTAGATAGGTAGATATATAAGTACCAGAGGCCCAAACACCCCAAGGATCTTTGCAGCTTTCAGCTCATCAGCACTTTTACTTCAGCACAGTTCACTGTCTTTGATCTCTGTTTGAAAAGACTTGCCTTGTGCTGGGATTGTTTCTTCAAAAAGAAATAGGCATTTGGAAAGCAGGAACTTACACAATATTAATTCATAATATTCAAAGAGAAGTACCAAAATTCCCTTATTCTTTTAAAATACATTATTTCCTTTTTTTAAAAAAAAAAAATCTGTAAGACAGCGAATCTTAAATTCCTGAGCTTCACATCAACTAAGAGCATTTCAAGTGCAGCTGCCATCATCAATGATTATGTTAAACAAGGATACTCAATAGTGTGAGACTTCAGATGCAGGAGAAAGTGTGCCAACAAGGGATCACGAAATCATTAGGCAGATCATCCTAGGGACTCTCAAGTCCCAGAATGACCCAGCAATCTACTATCATTGACTATTCTTGGAGCACATACATCCTTCCAGTTCTCTGCTGCACAGAAATACTCATTTACTTTCTGGAGTCAAAATTATTGCTTGCTTTTTTAGAGTTCTTAGTCCTAATATTAATTAAACAGATTGAAAATACAGACATTGCTAGTTATCAGGTTCATGAGGATGGCTTGTAATTTGAGATCTCATTCTATGTGCGCATATAGTTCTTAAAGGAAACATTAAACAGTCTTGTTGCCCCCTGCAATTTGATAAAGTATAGAGTTAAGAAATCTACTTAAAAAAAAACACTTGACAGTAAACAAAGATCTTGTCCAAACATCATCACTGGGCTTCCTAGGTTCTCAATTGACATTCATTGTTTCTTGGGTAGAAAAGAAAGAAAGCGTGAATGCAGCTTGATAAGAACAAATGACAATCAGAATCATAATTGCTTATTAGAGAAATGAGCTGTTTACATACAGTTCATATATATTCAGTAGATTCAGACTGTCTCATCACAGTTTCCACCTGCAAAACGGACATCTGTTTGATGAGAAAGGACTTCTTGTATCTGCACAGTAGTATCTGTAGTTCCAGCACCAAAGATTTATGCATGAAACACAAACCAAGTACCAAGTGTACTTCTTAATAATTACTTCACTCTTGAAACTCCAGTTATGAAATAGATTGTTGACTTAGCCATGTTGCAACTTGGATTTGTTCTTAGTTAACGTTCTATGACAGAGGTTAAAATGAAAACAGATAACAGTTAAATTATTAGAAACATCAGGAAAAAAAAAGATATTATACACTTTATGGATCACAGTTATATAATTGCTTCCCTCCTACAACCCACCTGCTAGTAAACCTTCCAAACTGCTGCTAAAGAGATTCATCTCAAATTTGGAGTTCTTCCTCCTCACACTCTCCTACAAAAATTCTATGATCCAAGGTCAATTGTAGGTGTTATTCAGTATTGAGCCAAGGTCCAATTTGTACTACAATATATCATTCTTTTTCAGTGTCAAAAAAGTCAGCGCTGTTATTTGATTACTGAATCTACTTCAATCTGAAACTTCATCTGGCTTTGATATTCTGACAAGGTTTCCGTCTCACTGAACTCTAAACAATACATACCTTGATGCCAAAAGGAAAGATAGTTTAAGGTGGTTCTGCCATCTGAAGGAAAACAGAACCAGAAATATAGCATGTACATGTGATTAAAACTACAGAATGGCTTGACATATATAAAGAAACATCAGGACTTTCAGACTGTCAACATTAAAAAAAAAAGTTAAGACCCTAAGCAGGCATATATTCATGACACGTTATACTGAAACGTGTTTCAGTAAAATTCAGGCAAATTTGTTTGAGTAAATTTCACATATACAGCTCTACTGAAATTTAGTTGTGGAACCATTGCCAGAGCACGTTGGGAAGGAGGCTTAGAGACTTCAGATCACTCTGTAGGTACAGCAGAGGACACAAAGGTAGCTACCTTGAGAAGTGGATTATCAAAAAACATACAGTTGTCTTCCAAATGGATTTGCTTGCTTTTCCTTGCTTTTCATCCTCTGGGATTGTGAGAGACAGGAAATTTATCTAGTGTGACACTTAGACCTAAACAATAAAACACATAATTCAGCTTTTCCAGTAGCAGAATCAAAATAAGTTTATTTAATACATTGGTAAATAGCAACTGCTAATTAGCCCAACATCAAACAGTAGATTTGGCACATCGTGTTAATCCATCATTTGTTTGAAAATCAGGTGCCTGTTCCAAAGACTCTTCTGTACAGCTCCAACTCCCACTGGAGTATACTTGATAACTTTTCCAGTTTGCCAGAAAAATGAGGAGGAAACTCGGGATTTTTAATCCTATTATGGACAGTATAGTGGTGACATATGCTCTTGGACATGTGGTGCTTAACAATTCTTCCAAGTTATACTCTAAAAGACTTGGTAACATATGTATGCCCACAGCATTTTTCAAGAATCTGATCCATAAATCCTCTAATGATTTCCTAAAGTCCTGCCAGAGTAGTAGGCATAGCGGAAGGAAGCCAAGCCAAGACACTATAGCACCGTAACTACCACTGTGCATTCTTTAGAAGGATAGATGCAGAAACTTCACAACTGCAAATCAAGCACGTCCTAGTTTTTAAATCACTAACTGAAAACTTAATTTTCCAGAAGTGAGCCTGAATGAGCCCATAATCAAAGAAGAAAAAACACAGACTGAGTAATAGCAAGCTTTGCTGCTGACAACGTAAAATAAAATCATTACTCTCATTTTTGTTGGTATCATTAGATGATATCATGCTGTGGTTATACAGGATTGTACTTCATGCATACATACAAGATTACCAAGACAAGTATATAAGAAGTTTCTGTGCATGAAAATTTTAAATCTAAAATGTTGAGTGATTTTTTTTTTTTTTTTTAGATTGAAAAAGTACAGGTTTTGGCTATAAACATTATCAATAATGACAAGGAAAAGAGTACATCTGTTATTTTCTCCAGTGAACTGAGAACAGCAATAGTTAAATACACATATTATGCTTTTGTGAAATACTGGTGGAATCATTAGAGGATTTTATAACAGTGGCCTGAAATTTCAAGTCAGCTGCAGTCTTTTATTTTTTTTCTTCTCAGTAATAAAACAAGGCAAGCTACCAATTTAAAAAACAGCAAATACTTAATGCCATGCATGTGATGGCTCCACAGCATGCAATACCATGAATGGAATGGGAATGACGACTCTGTAACTGATACAAGATGATATGACACATCGTCTTCCAAAAAAATAAGAATTATTTTTGTATATATCATGATATTTATGTCCACTGACCTCTAAGTGAAAACCTACCTACATATTTGTTATTAGATGAGTTTATACTGCCCTGTGTTTTTCACCATACTACAACAACCTCCTTTATACTTCTCCTATATATAGCAACAAACATCCTTGTATTTTATTCACATTATGGTGCAAAATACTGTGTTTTTTTTTTTTTTTTTTTTTTTTTTTTTTACGTTGGGAGATTGGAAAGTGAAATGGAGGTCACCCAGTTCCCTGAGGTCAGCCAGCACTAATAATGTCAGTCTCTGTAGAACACCAGCAGTGTCCCATTTCCCTGAAGGTCAACCAACTGCTGCAATCATTCAGTGAGGGACTAATAAGACAATTCGCAAGTTTCTTTCTCTTCAGTAGTATAGGGCACAGAGCCATGCTGTTCCAATGGCTTAAAATTCTCGTAAACAAATTCCCCCCTTAAAAAGATAGAGAAACAAGAACGATAACTACAGTACTATAAACACTATAGATATTGAGAGGTTCTTAGAGAACATTTTTGCTAACTACCCAACTTAGGGATTCAGTCAGTTAAAAGCTTTCTTTTAACTTATAGTAAATACTTATCATCAGCAGTAAAAATAGAATTTTTTTTTAAATCCACGTAGACTCTTGAATAAAGTTAACACAATGAAGAAATAAGTGTTGCAAATGAAGAAACAATGTTGCAAAATCTTAATTTTTGCTATATTTTCTCAGCAGAATCAGTGTGATTGACTTTAAAAATGAATAAGGAAAACAATCAGCTTATGGCTGCAAGAAGCCTGAACAGTACAAGGCACACATGCCACAAACTACAGATCTGCCACTACAGAAAAGATCTGCGAAGCTTCATCATCACAGGATCCAGAGCAAATACCAGGATCTCTGAGTGCACTGCTGGGTAGTGCTCTGGAACAGTAAGTATTCTGTGGTTTATATACTGCCTCTGGTAGACACTCCCCAGGAGCACTCTACACAAAACAGTAGCTGCCAAAATTCTTCAAACTGATCATCTCTTTCCCTTTTCCCAGTCTGTAGTTAAGTCACTTAATTTTTCATGCTTGAAAGCTGTGGAACAGTTCTCCATCCCATATTTTTTGGCTTTTTCTTCAGTAGTGACTAGCTATACTATCCATTCCTGAAGTTCTTGGACAGTGTCTCTGGGACGACTACATCAAAGAGGAGCTATTCCTACAAGGATTCTCTTTGAAGTCTCTCTTACATGCTTCATTATAAAATACAGGTAACCAAATCAAATCTGTGCACTTGAGCCTTGAAATCAACATGTAACAGTAAAACTGAAAAACAAAGAAGTAGATTAATTCAGTTATCAGAATTGTACACACAGACCTGCCCTACCCATGGTTAGTGTCTCTATGCTGGGCACATGGTCCATGATCCAACCATGTTTAACACACAGCCCTCCACCCACACCTCCACTGTGGCTGCTTTGTGGCCAGCCTCTCTGCCTTACAAAGCTCTCCTGCACCAATTTCAGTTTCCTAAGTCCCAGCACAGAACATAGGCATTACTTTGCAAACTCTTCCCAATCCATTCTCTCATTCAACTTGACTCACATCTCCCATTTAAGTCTCCCAGTACTCACAATGATGACCAGATATAAAGTGTATTTCTGAAGCATCCATGCATGTGGGAAAGTGATTCATAAAGGGCTTAGGCGAAGAGTAGGCTGAACTTTGGGTATCAGAAAATCTAAGTCATTGAGGGTAATGCAATCCGTGTCAAAACAAAAAGAAAAGATTTAAACCCAGTTTTCTGGGTAAATTTTGTCTTTACCAACAGTTAACCAAAACCACACACAGACAAAAAAAAAAAAAAAAAAAACACACACCAGAAGTATTATGACCAACATATCTCTCTATCCTAAACTAACTTCAAAAAATTCAAGCAAAAACAGTTACCTCCACACCTATGTATCATTTTGTTAATGATAATTTACTTTTGCTTTGTGATTTAGTATTTTTAGCCCAAGCACTGCTGAAGGTGAAGCTGAACAACTAAAAATAAAGAATATTACATATTACATGAACTACTGTAGTTGTACTTTAGTTGTACAGACTCATATACCAGCATGGAATATCATGATGTTGCACAAAATAACAACCCACAAAGCCATAGAATACCCCAAAGGTGGCCTAAAGCAATGCAAATGAAAGCCAGAGTAAGCATATACTTAAAGTTGTAGGAGCTGCAATGAACATTCACAGCTTTATGATGCCTTTTATGACACTGGTATACAATCCAGAACATCGCATTAGGCATTATAAGTAGCATTATCTAAAAATAAAACACTGCTATTATGTTATGATGATTTCAATTTTGAGCCAGTTGCATTATTTTCTTGCTTTCTTTGAAAGTATTTGACTTCTTATTTCACCAATTACTTGAAGCCTGTGGAAAGACTTTTGAGCATCTCTGCCAAAAGGCACTGACTTTACAGTTCTGCTCTGAAGAAATGCAATTCGCTGTGGAGTGAATTGTTTCAGACAACTATTTTCTCTGTGAGACTGCAATCTTGCAAGGAAGACCTTGTCTTTACCTTTTCCTTTTATTCTTCCCCACCCCCCCCCCTCCTGTGTTACAACAGAAAGAAATTCACACTTTTTTCCTTTGAAACTCTTAGTGGAAAGCATTTATTTAAAAAGCAGCGAGGAACTTCATATGTACCTCAATGCTAAGATGTGTCTAAGATCTTAAGGTAAAGTAAAGGTGCTGGATTCTTGCTTTAATTTTTCAGGCATCTCATTTGCAATTTTCTGTAAGACAAGGCATAAAAACAGTAGTTTCAGCATTTTTGAAGATAAAACTGCTAACGAAGACTACAAGAGGTGTATTTTTAAAGATTTGAAAAGATCAAACTGTTAAAAGTAAACAGAAATAACTTCAAATAATAATAAAAAGGAATAAAAGTAAGAATTTTCTGTTCTACATTAGCATTACTATTTGCACCATTCTACATTATCTCCACATATTCAGAAAGCACAAATCCTATCAGAGAGCATACATGCCAAAAGAGAACACCACAATATTATCTACAGATTGAGTTTCTATTAGTTGCTCACTCAACATGATATGAAAATGTCTCTTCAATGGTGTGCATCCACATTATGATAGCTAATTTTGACCCTCCCATGACAGTTCTCTCTGGGGCAAGTTAATGGGCCAGATACTTTGCTGCGTACACTTGGCATATTATGACTGACTTTCTAAAGGGATATACACCACCTGCATCTGAACTGTATTATTTGCCAAATTTAAAACTCAGATTATTATTTGACAATTTTTATTTGAAGGAGGAGAAAAAAATATTTTCAGGTTTGTTTCATGTTTTTTGAATCTGGGGATGGGAGGAGACAGTTCCTTCTCCAGACACCAATAATTACTGATCACTTGAAACCTATTTTTTTTCCTCTAAAAATTACACTAAACCACAAAGCCTACTCTCTGGAGTAGTACTTCTTTAAAGTAAAACTGAGAGTGTTCACTTCTTAGGGAAGAAAGTTTAAAGAAATTTTCATCTATGTATTATTAAAACTGGACAATGTAGCTACAGAAGAAGAATACAATAAAATTACAGTACTGAGGTACTATTACATCATAATTTTAGCTAAAAACTTGTTTCTCATCTCACTGTCATTAGCAATTTCTTACATTCTAGAATTCTAAGACATCAAGTAAAATGACAGATCACCAAAGCAAGAGAGGTAAACAGTTTTTACTCCCTGAAACAGTTACTAGAGGAAAAGCTTAGTACTTAACAAAAATTAATTTCATGATTCCATGGTATGGGTACCATGGAAAGCTTAAAGCACAGTCCATGTAGACATTTGCATCAATAATTTGTTACTAAATTTAGTTTTATGAAGACTTGACATGCAGTTTTGAAAATACACTCCTGTTTCACTATACCTGGAACTGAAATAATATTTACTCTCAAGATGAACATTTCATGGTTGGTTCTCAGTCTAAATTATCTCTGCTTATCAAAACCACATAAGTGTGAATCAAACACCAAGCTGCAATTGTAAACAAGCTTATCCAAAATTAAAGGTTCATTACTCACATAATAGAAAACACACTGAAGTATTTCATAATGACACACAATTTCCCTTTTGACTACTTTTGATCTTTAATCTATGTTGGCTTCAGGTCAGCTGGCAAACAGATACTATGTACTGATTTCTGTGTATATATGTTAATGATGCTCTATTGTCCTAAAATGGAATTAATTATGAAGATACACAGAAAACAGACTTCATAGTCTTTTCCTATCACTGGCTATGAACAAAATGTCAGGTGCAAGAGAACATAATTCCTGATACCACAAGGGTTTCCTAAAATTGATCCTGATACTGTTTAAACTTGCAAAGCTTAACTGTACGTGACATCATTCATTCGCAACATCCCCCTTACAAGCTCTGATACACTTACTTGTTTTTTTTGTTTGTTTTTTTTTAAACAGATGACTCTGAGTTAGGAAATCAGCATAGGAAATTTGAGCCCTGAAAATACTTGGGCCCTTCTTTTTCATATGATGTAACTGTATTAGGCAATATCACATGCTCAAAAATATTTATTCATGCAGCATGACACAAGCTTGCACAATTGCTTAACTTCTCAATGTCTTGTGGGGTTTTTTTGTTTGTTTGTTTTTTTCCACTCCATTCCAGCATCGCTTGCTGGATTAACTAAAAGATATCCAAATTAAGAAGTGACACTTCTCTGGCAATTAGCAGGACAGAAAGTCTGAATGAGAACGTATAAGCAGAGTTGGCTAGTGCAAGATTTACTTTCTCCTACAGTCACAAAGAGTTTACAGAACCACTGATGCTAAGATTCCATAAATTCACATGGACCAAATTCTAACCCCTGTACCCTGAACAAAATATTGTCACACTTCACATTGAAAGAACCAGTGGGCAGCGTCTGATTTTAGTATCACTTTCGCAGCATTCAAGATGATAAACTGGAATAGCTGAACATTGGGAAGAACAAACTGCAACGCATATATATTGCTCTATGTGAACAGACGACTCCATGTTTAAAAAATAAATAGTCTACTGGTTGGACATTTATAAATTACTTGCCTACAAATTTGATAGGAATTTACCCATCCAACCTCAAAAGATTTCTTAAATGGTCGCCTCCCACTATTTGTTATAGAAACGGAATTTTCTGTACCTGAAAACAGACAAAACAGAATACCACTGAACATCAATTCTGATTTAAATCTTGGTTTTACCTCCAGAGTTAACCAGCTACCTTTTCTCCTTTTATATTAAAGCACACAATCAGCAGTACATCTACATGTATCATGTCATTTAGGTATTCTAATTTCCACATGCAAACACATATTTGTTAGGAGAGAGTTTAATAATTCTGTTTTTATTTGAATGCAACCTTAGTATTAAGTGCAAACTTTATTTTACTGATCCAGTTTCATATGCTGAAATAAGTACTACGATAAAAATAAATGAAACTTTAGAATTTTGTCTTATTCTGATTTACACACGCACACAACATCTTTGAATCTATTATTATAAATATTATTATACCAGTGAGAGATTGCAACTATCACTGCTTATAATATAGCAAATTCTATTCTACTCCCCATACTTTACCTTGCTCATTCATTTTCATGGACTTGAAAAGAAAACTGAATTTATGCAGCTGTCACTTAATTTAAATGAAATTAATATATTATTTTCCACAAGAAAAGTGAATGCTCACATAAAAAGCGTTTTTTTTTTGTTTGTTTGTTTTAGACAGGGAAAATATGAGAGCTAAGTGATATTGAAAAAGAATGATAAGAGAAGAAATAAAGCATAAAAATATTAACTTTTAAAGTATACAAAGATTACAGTAATATTCAAGTTGAGTTAAAGTCCTGAATACTGGATGTTGCTGCTAAATATTGTAGATTTAACTGACCAGATTGAAAAATGTTCAGTTACTAAAACAAGATTTATACTGTATATGTAAAATACTCTCTAATCTATATATGTTCTGTGTTTAACATCTTTAAGATCTGTTCACTTAAGTACACAGCAGCAAAAGGTAGCTAGGACAAAAACATGGGTTGATTGTGGGATGATTAGTGAAGGATCTGATATACTTCAACACTCTCTTTTTGCCCTGGCCTTCATAAGGCCATAACAGCAAGGCTTGGAAAGAAGAGCAAGAACCAGCAGTGAAAATAACAAGCCAGAAACTACTTAGAGAAACTAGACACACTGAAACACATGGAGCAAATATGGCTCACCCACGAGCATCAAAAACTGACTGGATGTGACACTGACACCACTGTCTAGGATCCACAAAACTGGAGGAGGACAATAAGAAAAATGCTGATTCTAGGTATGGACCCACAAGTTAGACTCATCCCAGTGCAGTCACAGGAAAAGCCATGAAGCCTTCTTCAACACTGCTCACAAACAGATGAAGGACAGCAAGGCAGTAACAAGAACATCCAAAATGGATTTATGACAGGAAGGTTCCTATGACAAAATGTCCAGCTATAAACGTAAGGGGAAAGCAATGCAATATTACTTGACTTCAGGAAGGTTTTTCTTTCTGATTTTCACTCTGTTCTCATTAATGAGATGAGGACCAAATAAACAGACTTCTAGATGGTGTGAAACCAGTAGACTGCAGGGCTCAAAAACTGGTAAACTGTAATCTGACTTGTAACTGGTGTTCAGCAACAAGCACAGTATGCCAGGAATTAGCATCGTAGCTCACACTGCACTGCAGTTAAAGGCAACACTAAATTAGGAAGGGTGCTCAACATACTGAATGGCTTTTTCAACCCAATAGGCACATTAAGATACTTGAGGCTCACTCTGTTTTGTCTTTTTCTAATTCACCTGACCATCTTCAGGTGAATAATGACATTCAGTATACCTGGAGAGTACTTTTCGTTAAAAAGCATTTAATATCAATGAAATGTGATTTGCATTCATGCATGGAAAATAGTTCTGGTAGTCTTTACTAAATTATCCTATGCTACAGAAATAAGATGATTACATTCTCTACCTAAAATCAACAAACCAGAACCACTTTGCAATTTCCATTAAGGGTATTCAGCTAGTAAATGCTGCTTCCCAGAGCTATCCTTGATTTGCATATACTTCCAGGTCAACTAAAAGTATATACATTTCTAATGAATGAATTGTTGCACTAAAGACTGGCCTTTTTCCCATGTTACCTGCATTGATCCGTAATTGATGAATTCTGAAGAAGGCAGGTAAAATCAAGTTTGGAACAGAAACTTTTGCGCTTAGCAGCTTGCATTCTGAGTTCCACATAGGAGAAGGATCAAAAGAAGTTCAGAGACCTTGGTGGCATCCATTTGCAATAATAAATGAAGTGATACAGCAAAGACAGATGACCCAGCGAAACCCACTGAAGAAGGGAGTAACATGTTCCTCAGTAAGCAGAACTATGGGACAGAGCAAACATCTACCTTTATAAGTCTTCTACATCATAGGTATGCAAGGAACAACTCCAAACTTGGAGAAGCCTATAGCAAACACAGAATTACTCATTACAGTCCTATACACAGTATTTCTGCTTAGTAAGAATGGAATTGAGGCTTCCAAGTAAGCAAGTAGTGTCAACAGCAGATTTTTTTTTGTTTGTTTTTAGAGAACTAGCTCTGGTACAGTCTCATGGACCAAATACCTGTTAAGAGTAGGAACCACATCAAGAGCAACATCCGGTTTAGTTTCATTCAAAGGAAATCAGTTTGTGTAACTGAATTTCCAGTTCTGAGTTTTTCAACTCATAACCCAGTGCAAAAGCACACTCCTGTTTCAAATTAGAACACTAATGTAGACGTACCTTGACCATCCTCTAGCATCATATCTGTTTTACTGTACTGGTCTTGAGAAATAAAAGCCTCTCAAACTGGCAACCTCAAAATAAAAAAAAGTTATGGAAACTTTATCAGAGGACAATGGTAACATCCAGAATGCCTATAAAATATTTGATTGATTGAATTTGGCTTATATTGTTATATGCCTTCTGCGCATGTTTGAGCCTCTGCCTGGACATCAGTAGCTTTTTTCTGAAATTTAAAACACATTTGAAAATCTGTTTCCTTTAGAAATGGTAGAAAAATTAAAACTAAAGATTTTAAAGGTTTAAGATTTTTTAAGAAAAATCCTATGCTTTAAAAAAGCCCATTTCATTTTTCTCTCCAATGAATGACAAGGGTAAGTTCGTGAATTTCATTAACAAAGATGTCAACAGCAATTACTTCTCTTTACAGTAACACAGTCTAATCTTCCATTTCCTCCCTTGCCTACCCACAGTTATGTATTACGATCCCATGTCTGAAACTTGAAACACCAAGACCAAGTAAATCAAGTCAAATCTTATATCTGCCAATAGAAGGCTCCCTTCGCTCTAGGCAAATTTCCTATCTAGCAGAAAACATACATCATTTCCAGATTAAAAAAATCAAAACAAGAACAAAAAAACCACTACACTACTACTGTGTTATTTGCACTTGGAGTAACTGCCAAGAAAGGTGAAGTTTGTTAGTAATAAGAACCACTGCTGTTGTTTCAGTGAGTGATTTATCACTTTCCGAACTAAGTAGGAGGAGGTCAGGCTGCAGAAAGGAAACAATTCATTCAAGGTAGCATTTCTCCTTCCACAGTCAGCTGCTGCAAAAATTTTTTTTTACTTAATGACTGTCTATAATAGCAATGTGATCCTGTTCACAACAGAAGGTAATGCTCAGAACATATTCTTGAGAGAATACAACTTTCTATAATGACTGATCATTTTTCTTCAGTCAAATGTCCAACTCAATCTAGTTAGTATATTCCATGTCTTTTACAATCTGTACATGATTATGGATTTCATAATTTACAATATGTAAGATGACTTAAAATACTAGGATAACTGTGCTTCTAGTAGTTGTGCTCTGATAATTAAGAAGATTTTCCAATACTTCTAGGGACTGGTGAAGACAATACTCAGAAATCAGACATATTTCTATCTGTATAAAGCAATTCAAAGATGAAATGTTGGAGGTTTAAAAAGCGATGCTGAAGTGGAAATAAGTAGTCTATCATAAAGTATAATACATGTGCCATCATACTCCTATTTAAAAAAGCTTATGTTCTTCCCTTATATCTAACCTATGCTGAAAAATAGTGATTTATTGCTCAATCAAATAGAAATGTTAAGTTCTTTTAATCTGTTGTAGTTATGGAAATAAACAGGAGGCATTACTTTCAGAGCAAGTTATTACTTTTTGCAGGAAGCAACTTATGTAATATGCAGTGCAAAAAAGAAATGCATGCAATGAGGAAGATGCTTGAAGACTTAAGTCAACAAAACATTTGATATGCCTAAAAACATGCAGGAAAAGATATATAAAAACAGGTTAAACAAACCATTACACCAATCACATTTCAATTTATTTGCTATGTAGAAGTACTTACTGGAAAGTAGTCACACCACAAGTACAGCCAGACAATACTTGGTGTACTGAGTGATTAAAAAGGCACAATTTTTGACACTTCACAGAATGGACAGGAGCTTATGATCAACTAATCCAGGCAGCCTGCACCAGTGTTAAGTTACTGTCCAGAGGGAACCTCCTGTGTTTCACGGCACTGGGTCCCAGTTGAAAAAGAGCCTGGCACCACTTTCTCTTCTCCTTTCTCTCAGATATTTACATATATACACTGATAAGATTCCCTCCCAGGCTTCCTCTTCTCCAGGCTGAACATCTCCAGCTCTCTCAGTTTCTCTCACAGGAAAGATGCTCCAGACCTCTAGTCACCAGAGTGATCCTTCACTGGACTCCCTTCAATATCCATTTTTCTCTTGTACTGGGGAACCCAGAACTGGACCCCACACTCCAGATAAGGGACGCTGAGGAGAGAGGAAGGATTAGCCTTCTGCCAGCACTCTTCCTATGCAGCTCAGCCTTAATAGCCTTCATTTCCACAATGGAAATGTTGAATGTGGATGTTCATCTTGCTGTCCAACAGGACTCTCAGGTCCCTCACTGCTCCCTACTCTGGTGTATCAGCCATTTCCCCATTCATTTTTGCATCAGCTGCAAACGTGATGAGTGTTCACTCTGTCCCATTATTCGGATTACTAAAGGTGATATTAAATGCTATTGGACCTAGCATTTACCAGGACACACCACTAGTCACTGGCCAACAGTTACGTGCCCCATGTTCTAATCAAGATAGTCATTTTCAGATCCTTTTTCACATTATCTGAGTTACAACACAGAATGACATAAATGCCATTTGGTGTCAATGGAATTGGTTCTGTATTAAATGATGTCACAAAGAGAAACATTGTCTCTTAACTGGAAAAAAATAAGGCATATCTTACAGAAATCATTTCTTGCCTACAGCCAGTGAATACAAATCAGTACCTCCATGAGGAGAGTTAAAAAAAAAAAATTGCCTCACCATCATGCCCACATCAAAAGAACAAACATCAGAATGGAGAATTCATCCCCCTTTTTTGTAGCTATCAGAGCAAAGCAACTGTAGCAGCCTGAGGGGTCAACAGACAGCATATTAAATTTTTCATTATACTTTTGCTTTTTTATTTTACCCTCCTCATTCCCTCTCTGCTCTTCCCCCATCCCATCTCCAATATCCTGTTTTACTTTTATCCAGCTTTTCTATTTTAGCAGTTAAATGTTTTACTTCACCCCCTTCTGACCTTTTCTCTTTGCACATCTGTAGCTGCACCCTCCAAAGGTTTTCATAAATTAAATATTACTGGCTTCACATTACGTTCAAATTTTTAGATACAAGGTCTGACTCATCCTATAACAAAGCTGAATTGATCTATACTTAGATATGTATGTATGTAAAAACTACTAGGAAAAAAAATCTACAAACAGCACAGCATTACATAATACATTTAGCATCAAAAACTATTCTACAGGTTGCTCAAAACTTCAAGACAAATGTCTCCTTAGCTCTCTTTCACAGTACCGCATTTCATTACCATGCACAGTTTAGACAACATTTTTCTCACATTCTGTACGCTGCTGTGTATTTGTGGAAATGTAGGATGCCAAAATCCAATGTTTACATTCACTGAATAACATCATGTCCTACCTTAAAAACAGAAGGGAAGATGTAACTTGTACAAACACTGCAAGTGCTTAACAAAGCAGCCCACTTGCTGCTGTAGCTATTAGTACCTTTACCACCAGTGGAACTTTAGGATTAAGATATCTGTGGCTGGGGCATGTAATTACCTTGCTCTTGCTGATAGAAGTCTTATAAGCTGTTACTTACTTTGTGTCAATTAATCCTCTGATTTCCATAGGCATGTCTTAGAGATGGGGGCAACAATTACAGCACTAAGGAAGTTTTTCTCCAAGAGAAGCTGCAGTTTACTGGTCATGTCAAAGCACACATGTTTTGACAGGGCTCTCAATCTTTTTCACAGATTGCTAAGCATGCACTTTAACTTGTGCTATGCCTTGGATGCAAGTAGCTTCTTGATGCAGCCTACAAATCTGGCAGTACACAAAAAATTCTCTAAAGGCTCAGAGAGAGAAGGCAAGGGATGCCCTGGCCAGTCCAGACATTAGTAGGATTTCCTCTGAATAATGTCCTCACCAAAAAGGGACAAAGGAAACAGAGTCCACAGTACCAAGCCCAGTCAACAGCCAGCATCAGGCTCAGGGCAAAAGTCTTGACTTTGGTTTGCAGCATCTCAAGTTAGGGGCCAGGGAAAGACACCAAGAGAATATATGAAGAAATATTAGATACAAACTGGTAATTTAAGGTAAGCCTTTATTCCAGCTCTAAGATGGAGTTGATAAATGATAAAAGAGAACTGGCAAAAAAATTGATAGTCAGTGTAGTAGCATGACCAATACATGCAAAGACAAGTTTTCCCTCAGTGTTTCCACCTTGGATAATCACACTTATATGGGTATTTTGTTGTTGTTGTTACTTTAACGAACGTTTTAGTCTTTTAACTTCAACCTCCTTTAGGAAAAGAGGGAATAGTTTTAGCACAAGGGCTGATGGTTTTAAACTATGACACGAGAGGTTTAGGTTAGATACTGGGAGGAAGTTTTTCACACAGAGGCCAGTAATGCACTGGAAATGTTGCCCAAGAAGGTTGTAATGGCCTGGAGGCATTCAAGGCCAGGCTGGATGTGGCTCAGGGGAGCCTGGTCTAGTGATTGGAGACCTTGCACATAGCAGGGGGGTTGAAACTAGATGATCGTTATGGTCTCTTTCAACCCAGGCCATTCTATGAACTTCTCCAAAATTAGTCAAAACAGATGACAACAGAATAAGTTTCCAAGAAATGCATGCTATGAGAAACACAAGTTCTGAAGAAGCAAAGAGCAACAAAAAAGAGTGGAAACATGACAAATCCATTTGCTTGTGCAATTCAGGAGGTTGTCTCTCTCATATGCTTATGAAAATTGAGATAGATCCAAATACTGATTTGAAAGCTGACATGCAAATATGTAGCCTAGCTCAAAAGTCATATATTAGTTTTTGACTAAGAATTCACTTCAGATTGTGAATTCTTTGACCTTGGATACTTAATTCTAATATGACAGAAAACTTTAAATCTACTGTTGTTGCTTAAGGGTAGGCATAAGAGCTATCCATATTTAAAACAGTTATCACAACAATTATAAGAGATGTTTAGAAATAAGATCTGTCATTTCTAAACTAGGCATTCATTAATTTTACAGCATACGTTACTTCACATATATTTGCCCCCTGTACTACTTATTAGTTGAGTAATCCATTACCAGCTTCCCAGACTGCATGTAATAATATTGCTTAATTCCAGCAACTACATAGGTCAGGAATTCTACAATGGCTGGATATAAACTAGTATCTTAAGAGTTTTACAGCTCTATTCCAGATCACTCATATCCAGATGCTTCATATTTACTACTTTGTTTCAATCATATTAATCAGAAATAATAATGAGAGAATGGCAACTATGGCAGCACACTAAAAATAATTCCATAAGCCTTTTGTCACAGGGCATTAATACTATCCTGTAAAGGACCTTGGCTCAATTCCTAGCCCTAGCAGAAGGAAAAAGAAAAAAAAAATAAGAAAAAAAGGGTGATTCACATTTGCCTTTCAACACCAAGCTGATGGCAAACAGAACAATGAATGTCTAAAGAGGAGAACGAAGCATCAGCACCATATAACCTTGAGAGTGAAGACTTCAGAGTATACCTCCAGCACTCTGATAAGAGGGACAAAGAATATTTAGAGAGAACAAAAGCAAGGTCAAGAAGCAGGCCAACACAAGCATGTATCAGAGAGAAGATCATACTAACTCTAAAAATAATGTGATCTTATAAACATAAGATCTTAGAACTAGAAGATGAAGTCTCCTAAGCAACATATTCATGTATTCCAGAACAGTGAAGGAAAATATATATTCAGCAATCGAGGAAATATAGAATGAAATAAAACCATTCTAATTTAGGTGTTGTTACTATAGCCAGTGTCATTAATATCTCAGGAAGACTGAAAAATTAGTAATATACAGAGAAGAAAATCAAGAGTTGGAATTATGTATTGGAACAAAAAATGTTCATACATGAACATCTCAGAATATTTTGGTTTCTTTCTCCATTATTTTTAACCCATAAAATTTTGGTTTTGGAACAAAACTTGACAATATATTATTGTTGGTTGAACATATGACTTATGTTCAAGTAAGAGTGTGCTTAAATAATAATCATTTTTCCAAAATTTTTATGTGATCTTTAAAGCCTTAGCAGAGATGTTGCTTATAAATGCAACAAATGAGAAACCAAAAATACATCAGAGACTAGTGGACGAATGGGAAGAAGGACAAAAAAAAAAAAAAGATCTTTTGGAAGAACTTCTATTTGCAACAAAGAAAAAAACCTGTAGAAAATTGAACATGTAACAGCAGAGCTTTTTGTTTAAACACTATCACATGTTGTTTAATCATCACGTTTAACACTTCACAAAACGATTTCAAATGGTTGTGGAACTACTGTTAATTTAGACATAGATATTTAAGGACAGGATTTATATATGCATTAATACTAAATGTAATAAAAAAATCTGTTTTCAAAGCAAAAGATGTTGCACTGATGCACAGACATTAGGGTATCTCAGCGGGAAAAAGTAAAAGTTGGAAAAGACAGTCTTTAAAATTCTGGTCTACTGTAGTAGACAGAAATCAGATAAGCAGCTTCATATGAAGTATATAAATACTTCTGTATTATTGTTCGAAACATTGGGAAAATACGGCTTTATGTTTAAATAAATATAGAATGAAAATAAAATAACTAGAAATTAAATTAAAAACAAACTATAAGCATTTCTTTGAATTAACTACTTGCACCTACAATATGCTTTTGTTTTCCCATGGAACTGTTCAATCAACAAATCAACATTTTCTAGGATGAAATTTGACTGATGGTTTCCATCAGTCCCTATAGGAAAGGGAAACATAATTTTATGTTTCTTCTTTATTGCTGAAGATACTTAACTGTCCTCCTGTGAGAACACATTTAATGTTCAGAGCAAAAACAACATTGATGGAATGATATACTATGCACTGCAGCTTTTTTTCTTTCTTTTGAGGTGAACTTTTTGCACAGTTTGGGGGACCTGCTGAGAGAAAGAGCTACTTCAGTCTCCTTTTCCTTTTGTCCTTTCACTCTTAGGTGATTACGTAAGCAGACATTTAAAGGCTAAATCAATAAGATTGCTTCAAGATTCCCTGTCCGTGTTCAAAACAGAGATATGTACATGCATAATAGAGTAAATTATTTTCCATTTTGAATTAAGCATGAGCAAAAACAACAATAAAAAAAAACAACACATGAACAAGAGACCCCAGAATTCAGAACAATTCATTAACTTAGAGTTTGAATCCATTTGATGCTATGTCTGACATTTTAATGGTTAATTACTATCTCCTGCAATGGGATTCTTATCAGCACAGTTTTCTGCAATCAAACATCCCAGCTCACACATCTCCGATGGTGACAATTCATTATGCAAAATGCTGCCTCATGTTTGATCATTCCTGATGATGAGCTGCATTCCAGTGTCAGCAAGGACTTGGGGTGGGGAAGCAGCTACTGCTCATGTATAGCCTATAGTTTCATCAGTGATACATGAGCAATCCTAAATCATCAGATTTGCAGAGCAGCTCACTCTAGCCCTGCACCCTCCAGGCCCAAGCAATCATGGTATTTATGACTGGATTGGTCTCTGACCCAGATACAGTACTGATTATTGCAGCTTTCATTTGGCAGTAGTAATTCTGACCTACTGTACTACTAATTTTGCTGTTGGAAACTAATTAACAACCAGAGTCTACACTTCTGCATTAACCTACCTGTTAACAAGTTTGTAATGAAATTTCAATCAAGAGCCTTACTGTGCACTCATTAAACTTACATATATGTGTGTATATACATGCACTGAAATTATGAGTTCATACATAATTAATGAAGATATTATAATAAATAAAATGTGCTACAGTGTGTCCTATAATGTGTTTATATTCTGATTGACCATGATAAGATAAAAAAATAGAAGTGATTACATTTCTAACTCCGGAGTATTTCATACAGGTCAAATAAGACAATTCAAATGAGGTTGAATGTCACATCTATGTGAGTGCAGCCCTCTGCAACACTTGTGTCAATACTACAAGAAATGCAAACATAATTTTATTCATTTTCTCTTATACTCAGATAAAGATTTATTACATTACCTCATTGATATGAAATACAATATATCTTGTTAGTGTCTTAACAGTGAAACTTCTAAAGGAACTAAATAGCTTAGATGCCTAGAGTGGAAAGTTGTCAGTGTACCCTTTTAGTATACTGGGTCTCTTACAACTCTGAAACAATTTTTTCACCCATTTAGATTTCAGTCTTAATGTGCCTATCCACGAGAAGTCATACAGCCATTATTAGTACTTAAAACAGAGCAAAATCTAACAAAAGAAAAAAAAAAAAAGAGAGAAAAGTATAATTATGATAAATAGACAATACATTCTAGAATGTACAACTTTCTAAGTTAATAATAAATTCCTGTACATTCTGTATGTGCACAACTTCAGCAATATATCAATGAGATTAGGTCAGCAGTGAAAGCAGGAGAAGAAAATCACTGTTAATCATACCCCTGATAAAACACTTCAAGATTCCATGCTAAGATTCAGAATAATCAAACAGAAAATAATCTTAATAGATTAAATCAATTCTAGTTGAAGAAAAACACGCAGATTGATTGCTCTTCATTTCCCTTTAATTGTTGCTGATTCAGCATAGCAGTAGTAGTTAATGCCACATCAACAGGTTCTGCAACAGTAGAAGAGCTTCAACAATAGCCTGTATAAATCCACCTATAGACCACATTTTATCTGATCAGTATCAACCAATCCACCCTGAAGACAAACATCTGTCTCTGTCAATTCCATAAAATAGTGGTTTCATATGTACTAAAGGTCCAGCATATCTTTGATACAACTAAACAATTGCACATCACCAGTGAAGACTGAAACTTACTTTGTTTGGTACAGCACTTACAAATTGGCACTCTGGGCTCTTAAAACAGTCTTGAACTCCACTGGTTTGCCTACACCAGACTCATCAATATCCCAGTTGAATACTTAGTTACAACGTGCACTTTTACCTCTGAAAAGGAACACTAGATTTACACTATCTTAAATCATGCTCTTTGACCTTTTCTGATTACCAGTGCCCACTCAACCTTCTCAAGATGAATGGTGGGCATCTTCATCCAAGACAGTTCATTCAGCAATCACAATATTTCCTATAAGTTAGATAAATTGAACGGTCACTTAACAGGGAGAAAGGCCAACATGAATTGCAGCAAAGGTCATTCATTTCAGTTATCACATACTGTATTAAATTGTCACCCAATCTGAACAGCAATTTCATCAATAACCCATCCAACTAGAATGACTGTGAATGTTAAAAACCATCCACACACTCTCAGATGAACACAGAGCAGTCACGGAACTCCTGTGGTTCTGTAAATCAGTAATAGCAAGGGCCGGCAAGTAAGGAAACACTGGTTCTCATGCATCAAATGGGTGAGAAGGAAAGAAAAAGATAAATTCAAAAACTCATGGTGTACAGTATAGTCTCCAACTGTTCTGTAAACACTAATCTGCAATACAAATGAAGAGTAAAAATTCTTTCCATGAACCCCAGAGCTCTTACAAAAGGGCATGTGTCAAGTCACGGGAAACGTGATATCCTGAGAAAACAACACCAGCAGAAAGATTTTGATTCTTAACTACCTCCCCTGTTAAAGTGTTGTGGTTTAACACCAGCATCAGCTCAGCACCTTGCAGCCACTCACATACCTTCCCCAAATGGGATGAGGGAAAGAACTGGAATGAAAGCATGAGAGCTTGTAGGTTCTAAAGCCAGCATACTGTGTAAAGTAAAAGCTGCATGCACAAAGCAAAGCAGGGAATTCATGTGCATGAATTGTCTTAGGAAAACAAATGCCATCATTCCTAAAGATCCCCCCCCTTTCTCTTTCTTTATCCCAGCTTTTATTGTCCAGCATGACACCACATGATATGAATGTCCTTTTATTAAGTCTGAGACATCTGTCCTGGTTCTGTCCATTCCCAGCTCCTTGTGCACGCTGAGCTCCTCATTGGCAGGACAACATGAGAAGCTGAACAGTCCATGATTCTGTGTAAGCACTGCTCATCAGCAACCGAGATATCAGTGTATTAGCATCACTATCATCATCAAAAATCAAAATCATGGCATCATGAGAGCTTCTGTGAAGAAAGTTAACTCTCTCCCAGCCAAAATTGTGACAGTCACTCAGCTTGAAATTTTGCTGTGTCATAATATTTTGGGTACTTTCATGGAAATATGGGAATACCCTATTGTTCTTAGTCCTCCAAAGTCATTGGTCAGTTTTGCTGGCTCTGCTTTTACAACAGAGTATGATGCATGAAAAGCAAAAGAACATCAAATGAATATGATTACTATCCTATACCTGCCACAGAAAAAAAACTCCATAATTATTTTGACTCCATAAAGAGAGCTTTTTGTAGTTTATTTTGAAATACAAATAATTACTTCTACATGTGCAACTTTGCAAAATAAAAGCAAGTTCTATGCTTTACAAAAATGTCACAACACACTGTGCTTTTATTTAGCATACAAGCTTGCAAACAGGTCATGGAAATTACAAATTAAAAAAAATATATCATACTTAGATCCCTCTCATGTTTTCAAGTAAATCATAACCTAATTTTCAGACTATCCACTCTGCCAGCAAATCTGAAAGCAAATGCCTGAGCATTTATAGACAAAAATCTATATAGTCTACTCAGGAATTTGCAGAGTAACATCTGGTGTTATATCCAATCAGGAAAGACAGGCAATACCATATGGCATATATATTTTAATACTGTTCATAACATTGAATATCCAGAATACCATACTTAATGAGGTAGAAGAAGAGGGATGGAATCCATCCCTCACTAATAATTGGTCTAAAATATTTATTCCTAGCATAACCTCTCGCCAGTAGTATTTTGCTATAAACATGACTATCAGATAGGATTGTTAAGTAAAGCAAAATGATTTAGCATTGTTAAGTCCTTGTTTAGAGAAGAGGGACCAAAAGGAGAGAAATAAAAGCTTATATTTCAGGAAAACTTAGTATTTTACATTAAAGATTATGTTTTTCAAAACCTCTGAAATACTATTTTATTTTAATTCACTCCAATGATGTTATTTCTGCACAATAGGAATGAATCACAAATTTAAAGTTACACTTCCAAGCACAGAGAGTAAGCCAGCATTCTTCTCTGGGATGAAAATAGCAGTAAAAGCTTTGAAGAAATATAGATTACACCAAAACATACAAACTTTGACAACAGAACTCTTTTTTCTTTCCAAAACACTCAGAATCAATGATGATGAAATTGAGACCTTTGCACAGCAGCATTAAAAAAGGAAACACAGGGAAAAAATACAGGCTTGATTAGCAATACAGTGGGTTTTTTTGTTGTTGTTGTTTGTTTGTTTTACAGTGAAACAGTTTTTAATCAATTACTTAATAAATTTTCTCACAACAAAGCGCAAAATGCAAGCAGATTTCTAAAATCTGCAGTAAGATAGGTTACTCTACAATTTAAAAACAGAAACTAGCAGTGTCTGACAGAGCTGTTTAGAGAGATCATTATTTTACCTCTGGATTCTGAAATGCAGTTATAACAACCTGTCACCAAATCAGCTGAATAAATGGCAAAGTACTCTGACACAAAGAGAGCACTGTATGAAAACAACATGCTGATAAAGTAGCATTAGTAGTACTGTGAGTTTCACTTAAAACCAAGCCAAAGACTTCTTCAATAAAGGTATTGTACTGACAACCTTAACATATGTACTCCTCCAACAACAACCAATAGCCAAAGTCTTCTGCAGTTAACAAGTTGGTATGAATGAATAGAGGATATTTTAAATATCTGTGACATCAACAATATTTCAAGACTGTATTTTTATGCACTTTCTTTAAAATTCTCATGAAGATGATTACAAACAAAGAGACTCCACAATATCTAAGCTTAAAAGCCATATAAAACAATTACTGTATTTAATACAGTAAGAATTTTTTTTAAAACGTATAATTAATTTTCTTGTTCTTAGGTGCTAAGCTTTCCTTTTGTAACATTGGATTTATTAGTAATTATTTGAGTATCCCTTAAATGCTGCACAAGGCTATGACAGTGCTAGTTGTACTTCACAGCAGTTTTTACCACGCCAGAGTGTTCTATCTTGCAACTGCAACAAACAGAGCAGAATCCATCTGTCCCAGTGTTATTCCATAGCTAAGAATGAAATGGATAAATTCCAAACTTTCAGCTTGAATTTAGTGATTAAAGATCGAGTCTGGAGCCATCTGCTAAATTACAATAATCTGTTAGATGTCAGAAATCCTGACAGTGAGAAACAGACAGCAAAGACCTTCCAGCAATGAAAACTATTAAATAATTCTAAAGCATCATAATGACATAACTATTTCCAAGAGACTACTTTTATTTAACCACCAAAACGTATTAAGTGTATTCTAAAATAAAAGTACCAGGCTGCACTGTTCAAGTGCATTTTTACAAATATGTCAGTACTAAATAAACTTTAATACTTTGTAAACTAAGAATCTCTTAATTGCACTGGCCTAAGTAGAAATACTGTGTATATGTCCAAGTGGGTCATCTAGTATCTTGTAAACAACGTACAAAATATTTTATTGAATGGCAGTGAAACTGGAATGTTCACCTCACCAGTTTGTGTTATTCACTACACCCTGTGGTAAAAACATTGCTTAACTTTTCACACTGTACTGAAAAACTAGACAGGGACATTTACAGGACAAGCTTAAAATTGAAAAAAAGAAAAATTATTAAAAAAATTATTCACAAGATGTCATTGTACATGCGTGGTCTTTAAAATGGCTTTTATGCTGGTAGGAACAATTTCTTTATCTTTGCCAAGGCCCAAGATTGATGCAGTATTATCAATGCAGATAAAAGAAGAAGCGTGGAATCTACTAAATTGCCTTTATCCTTGAGTGGCTACAATGAATTAAATTTTAGTTTGAAAGCTTTTCCATTAAAGAGGTTTTAAAACAATAAATTCTTGTTTTGAAACTTTTCCTGAGACCAGTTATTTCTAAACACACATGACATTCTCTTCTTCAGAAATGAAACAGCAATAAAAAACACTCTCTAGATATAAAATCACAGTCAAAACAAATGTAAAAAAATCAGGCAGGCCAAAGGATTTCGAAATGGCAGGTTTTATAACTGAAGAAAGTCTCAGCAGTTTATTTTGCAAAACTGAGGAGCAAACTCCTTTTTGCCTGTATGTGAAGAAACTTAAAAGTATTTTTTTCATCTCGGGGTGGTAGGAACCACATGAGTAAACAATATTTTCATTACTTCTTTTCTATAGAAAATAGAATGGCCCTGAGAGACAGAAAAAAGAAAACAGAAGTAGGTTAGGCACTTAAAACTGCACAACTCCTATATAAAATCTTGAACCATCAGTCAAAGTATGGTAACTATTGGAACTAACAAAAGCCTATGTGAAAAACTCCCTGATGGTGCGATAAAATAGTTAACAAATAAAATAGCCTGCAATCCAAATGAAAATGAATATCAAAATATCTAAACTAATTCAGAATGTGTTTCTGTACATTTACCAAGCCTACTTACTAATATTATGTAGTCATTATTGTACAAAATAAACTCTAGCAGTCATTTATATTGTTCAAGGATAAAGGAGTAATCTTTCCCACAAACTCTCCCAAAAACAAGTGGGTGCAATGTGCCATTAAGCTACATTTCATCATCTTCTCTTTCTTTAAATTTAGGGGATTAGCTGCTGTTCCTCAACTGAAGCAAAAAGGCTAATGTAGCTATTGCACAAAGTTTTCCTGAAAACGAAATAAAATCAAGGCAATAATTTTAAACATTTTTCCTTTTTTGAAGTAGTTTTTAGTATAGCAGTTAAATCAGACAATGGCCACACTACCGGTCATTTTCTTAGAATATGTACTGTATAAATGAAAGAGAAAGAAAAGAAAATGAAAGATCATGAGCTTCCAGAAAGACATTCTACAGAACACTCTTACAAATAAAGGTAATGCCACTGATACAAGGAGGAATAAAACTTTAAGGAGGTTTCTACGATGGGAAAAGTTGCATCATTATACATTAAACCTTATCTATATTAAACTTTAAACAATACACCAAGATCTCGGCGTATTGAGGTTGGCACAAAGATTAATAAAGTGATACTACACATACATGCTGAAGGAAAAAGAAATAAGACAAAACTTCAAAACTTCTGCATAAAATATGAATTAGAATGGGAAAAAAAATCGGATACTTTTCACAGAAATATTTATCCCTTTCCATCCAATTAATAGTAAACTGCATATACATATATATTTAAATATTAAACATTCATTTTCAATTTAAAGCAAACAAATGATAGTTAACTATCTTCCTTGTAATACCTAAAAATTACAATCGAGGAAAATACAGCTTGTTTATTGTATTCAATTCTGGAAAATAAAGATCAGATGTTGAGCACTCAGTAAAGTGCTAGCTTGAATCATGCCATAAAAGACACGTAAAATTTTATTTTCTCAGTGAAAAAAAATCCCACAGAAATGAGGTGTTATTGTGATCTTCATAATAAGAAAAAACACTTGCACTAGATGTCCTGCTAGAAAGATCCAAATTTGCCATTTTCCTTAGTCAAAATGAAAAACTCACAGTATTATTAAATTAAATTATGAAAAAAAAAAAAACAAACCAAAGTTCTTGCACTTAAAGATTGTGTAGATGTGTGCTCATTCAGATTCAGTTGTTGCTTATTCAGATTACACTAAAAGTTCTTCACCTCCTTACAAAGTGGGGAAAAAGATGTTGCCTCTTAATGTCACGTATTTGATGATATCATGAGCACTACATGTGACAAGGTAGCTTGCAGCCTGGGAAGTAGAGCATAGCAAACCACTTTCAGCTTTATCAATTTCCTAATCTGGCATTCCAGGTCATCTGCAAGACCGCAGGCTTTACAAAAATCAGTAAATGTCTTCTGAAGAACCTAATATCTCTATGGAAATTCACATCAAGTTTTGCATCGCTTTCACGATGTGACTGACACTGAAAGTCTGTAACTTAAAAATTTAGAATACCATTACCAGAATGGTTCAGGCTTTGTTCTATAATTTCAGTTTACCTTTAATAAAAATTTTCAGATGCTGGCAGCATCTGAAAAAAAAAAAAAAAAAAAAAAAAAAAAAAAAAAAAACACCATCTTATTCTTCTCTTGGAAATAGTATTAATACAAGATGACCAAAAGGTGAACCTCTATTTAATGTTGCAACTAGGGACCTATGGCTTCTTCTCCAAAATTCTGAGCAGTTATTGAATGGGCAGCTATGATCTCAGTCACAGGGACAAACATCTCAATACAGCATCCATTAACCTACTAGACAGAAAATGGATAGGACATGAAAAATCTAGCACACATCAGATGAGAAAATGCAGTAATTACAAATACATAATTTCCATATTTCCATAAAACAAAAAAACACATAGATTATACAGAGGTTTTCATGAGTTCAGATGTTATATACAAAAACTGAATTTTAAAGAGCTAGTCTGAATGTTTCATTTCTCATCTATACTATATACTCATCTATACTATACTTCTTCACAACTCCACTGAATGATCTGCACTGCACCTTGCATTTGAAATATGTAAGACAATAGTCCACATCACATCAAACATACACTATATCACTGTGATTACTTCTAAGGAGCAAAGGTCGTCCATTCCAATAGTAATAGAAAATCCTCAGTTGGAAGAGACCCAAAGACCTTCAAGTACAACTCCTAGCTCCGCACAGTAATATCCAAAATTCAATCCCTATGTCTGAGAGCACTATCCAAGCATTTCTTGAACTCTAGCAGGCAGATCACTGCCCTGGGGAGCCCGTTCCAGTGCCTGACCACTCTCAGTGAAGTGCCTAATGTAGTTCTGTAGCTTTTTTTTTTCCTTCCCTTTCTCCTCCTCCTAATAGTTTTTCCATGAAAAATCCCCACTTCCTTGTGCTATGCCACTTTATTAAAAGGGTGATTAGCAATCAACTCTGTAATTGGGAAGTACATGTATCTGGGCAATGCTCACATCTCAGAAGAAAGTAATTCTCAACCTGAAGTTAGAATATAAGTCACATTAAAGCAACTAGGGGAACCATTATGTAAATGGCAGATACTGTGTTGTCTGGCACAACACTAATAGGTTGATTTATCAAGAAAGATTAGAGTTCACTAAGCACAGTTCAGCTAAGTGATAGCTGAGGGGCATGGCAGCTGACAAATACACTTCTTGAGGAATATAGTCATGTAGTGAAGAAGAAGATTACAGGAAAAGGCAAGTCAGCTATAACATAATGCAGCATGCAGACAGTAGCGTAGCCTTTCAGTTACAATGACAGAAACCCTACTATTTAAAATATTTACAACAAAAGTAAAGCAATGCTTGGGAAAGACATGGCAGATCAAGAAGAAAAAAAAAGGGAGAAAGGGTAATTATTCAGCCTCATTAAATTTTTCATCAGAAGTAGCAAACTATCATAGTTTGAACATTTCCTTTTTCATTAGAGAGCTTTTTAATATTGACATTCAACCAATTATGTTCAAACTAATTCCCAGAATACTGTGAAGATGTAGCTACTTTCAGAAGTTTTTCCAGATTAATGAACTGCATTATTTTTTCATTAGAAGCTGCAGTGTGCTCTGAGACATACATAGAGAGGAACAAAAAACACCCTGAATAGAACATACACTCCAAAAAGCCCTTGGCTTTCTTAACGAGTTTCTTTTTTCAGGGAGCCTTCTTCATCTTTACTTTAAAAATTCAAAACCAAAAGCCACGCTACTACTTCAAATGGATTCCTTGCTTATGACCCACTACAGCGAATTAGACAATTTCTGCGCTTATTAGCAGCAGACACAGGTAAAGTGATAGAACACAATTTATTTATTTATTTTTTTTCTAATTCTGTCTGGTGTTCTACACTCCAGTTTAAGCTGTGTTCCCTCTGTCGGTTAAACAAGTTCTCCAGCATTCTAAAAAATTAATGAACCTGAATCAATGATAACTTGTTTCTTTTTAAATATTTACACTGAAAAAGCAAATTAAAAGAAAGTAACTTTTTGATTCATTACAAAGAAAGGACATATTTGTTTTATAGCTTCTTAATGTATTTGGTCTTTCCAAAGTAAGTATCTCTCAAGTGGTAACATTTACATAAAAGGCTAAGAACATCCCTCTTAAACTAAAAAGAAACTGCAACACTGAATTGCATTAGCAAATAATATAGGCATCCCAGGAATGAAAACTTTTTTTTTAAAAACTCTTCCATTTAATACTTTAATTTAAGGTGCACCTTTTTTTTCCATCTGAATTTGTCCTTACATTCATATTTTATTTAATGAATGCCTGCCTCTAGGAGTGCTTCTAATTTCTTAAGGAGGGTTATATAGAGACTGAATTCCATTCATTAGTATTCATAGTGTGATAATAGTAAGCTTTGTAGATAATAACATATTTACTTGCTGAGAGAACAATATATTTTGAAAGATATGAGTGCATATGGAAGACTGCCTTTAGTTTAGAGAAGCAAGTTGTGGTTCAAATAAATTGACATAGAACCTTTGCCAGCAAAACAAACTTCAGTAGCAAGTTACCTATCAATTTCCTTAGCAGCTCACACCCAAACAAGTATTTACATATGATCACTAACAGCATTTACTTTACTTACAGAGACACACATTCAGCTTCATCTATTTTAGACTAATACTAAAGATTCCCCTCCAGTATGAAAATATATTTTATATATATATATATATATATATATATATATATATATATATATATATATTTAAATGACAGTGATGAAGAGATTTTAAAATCAGTAGATTTGGTCATTTTTAAGATGGCTGTAAGTAAGGAAGATGGTAATTGCTTTTTTTTTTTTTTTTAATTTGAAACATGTACATCTGTACAGTGAGCTTCCAGATGTAACTTGATATGTAATTTTATTACTTCAGGTCAATGTAACATCTTTCCATGCTTCTGCACACATACACTGTAGGGGAATTCAAATGCACAGGCTTTGTGCTTTTCATCCATATCATAGCCTTTGGTTAATGTTTCCTGTTTGTATAGTAGTAGTTTTCTGTTCACTAAATTGTTATTCAATCCTTTACGTGCAAGGCTTCAGAATAAATAGCTAAGAATATAAACCAAGAGCAACAACAACAAAAAAGCAACAAAGTTCTGAAAAATCTACTTCTCTGTCCAAATGGTAATATCCTTACTACCCAACTTAAGCTGCAGTTTATGAACCTTTCCATAAGGGCCTTAACTTCTGTGTTAAGAGAGAAACTACGCAATACACTGTTCAAGGGAAATTTAATATTTTCAAGGGAAGACATTTACTATATAACTCCCTCAGAGCAAAAGTTTCCTTTACTGAAAGGATAAGAAACAGAAAAAAAAAAAAGATGACACCTTAAAACAAACATTTTCTTATATCCACATAGAAAATCACAAATTTAGAGTTATTTCCATCATATTTAATTGATCAGACAAAATAATTTAAATCTGTGTTATAAAAGTAGACCCACGATTCAGCTATAATCTGTACTCGTTGACACTCATATATACCAAGTAGAATGCAATATCACTAGTAAATATTTAAGTTATCTCTAGAAATTTATCATGGTAACTGCTGATATGCTTTTCAGAGTTTCAGAGAAACTACTGTCATTCAGCACAGCCCATAGACTCTCCTTTCAGCTCACTACAAAGACACAGTATAGAAAATAACCTGAAAGTCTTATGGTTCAGGTGCCCAAGGTGTTCATGCTCATAAATCAAGTTGAAAAATGAAGAGCCACAAGCCATTCATCCATGTCAAGTTAAAGACTACAAATCTTCCTTGTATGCTCAGCTGCTTTATCACTCTCCCTCTTCCTCCTTTCATAATCTCTTGCATGGTATCAAGCATATTTTACAGGAACAAGCTGGTGTTTCCAATGATCCTGTCCATAAAGTAACTATAAAATGACTTTCATTTAGGGTTCAAAAAAAGATGTGGTGACATGGACAACTTTCAACTCTTCCTATAAGTTATAGCAAGCAATAGCAAAGCTGGAATTTGATAAAACAAGTTAGTAGTGTATTAATATTATGTTTCTCTTATTAGATGAGAATACAGATTCAAGATGTGCTGCAGTTAGACTGTGAAGGCTTAAATAACTCACCATTACATGCATTTTAAGGTAGTGCTATCTGACCCATAAAACAATCTTCAGTAATTGTTTCAGACTATCACACACATATCTACATGTGCAAGCAGGAGCCCATATGTATGTATTATTTGAAATGTCATGAGAAAATAGATTCAAAACAGATTCACTAGAAAAAGATATTTTATAAGTTACATAAGTTATCTAATCACATAGCAATTGCTTTCTTCTCTCAGCCTCTTCAGTTTCTTAATCTCAAAATTTCTGCATTAGACAGAAACTAACTGCTGGTTGCTTGGTCTTGCTATTCATGTTTGTGCTCTTCACTCACATAACTTCTTTCTTCATTGTTCCCAAATCTCTTCCATTTCATCCTTTTTCACTTGTACATGGCAAGTACTGCACAGGTGCCAAGAAGATGATATCTTGAGAACCATACAGTAACAATACCAAAACACACAACTCCATTTAGAATAATCAAACACATTCATATTAAGCTCAAGAGTTTTGCTGCATAGATAGAAGAAGGGATGACTGGCAAATCTGCCAGTGTGGAAATGTTAAGTAATATTTAAACACAATTCTATTTCTAAGAATGTTTTCTACTAAAGTTATCTTTTTCCCAACAATGCACATTGAAACTGCTAGGCAGACAAAACTAGATTTTTCATAACATTGTTTTCCAAGATTTTTCATAACATTGTTTTCCTCTGAAAACAATTTTCTATTATCTTCTTGTATGATATTTTGGGTATTAACTATTCAAAATACTTTTGTCAATTGAAGTTATTTGAATGTTCTATTACAATGTTAATAATTTATCTTTGTATCTTTGTAAACAGTCTCTTTAACAGGTCTTAATTATATAATCTTGTATAAAGCTGTGGCACATAGGAACACCAAAAATTGAGGAGAATTCAATTGTGCTAGGCACTATACAGACACAAAAGTCATTATAAAATAATCTCTCTTTTCTGTTCTTTCTCTGATGGCTTCGTAATAAAATAGCTATTCCCCAGCACACACAGGGAGAGTTACATTATTGCTCAGTAATATAAACATTTCATTTTGTATAACTCAGGAAGTAATAATATCTCATTAAGAAATTTCTCATTGGCTTAGCAGATGTCATCAATCTTTTAAAATGTTGAAGTATGCCTCATTACATTAGAAACCATTTCCAATTAATATCATAAAAAAAACTTTGTACAGTATACACAAAAGTAATTATCTCCTTCAAAATACCTATGGAAGACTCTTAACAGTATTTGGTTGATTGAAAGCTGGCTGTTTCCAAGAGCACCATTCTCCATTTGGACAAGTCAGTTAGGGCTGTGCCTAAACACTGAGCTCACCCAAACACAACAGTTTTTCCCATTATATTCCTTTGACATAAAGATACCAAAACAACCTTGGGAAAACACAAACACAAAGTGAGCTCAAAAAGCAGATACTGAGGGATAGTGACAACTTGAAAAATCATTCCAAAATGCACAGAGATATCTGATGCTGAGAGCCCACTGGTGGCTACAGTAGCTGCAGGATTTTGTGTGAAATGCCAGGCACTGGTAAATTTAATGCTGTATAGTATCCATAAGAAAGTGGTAAATAAAGGAGCTTCTAGGGTTATTTATGATAGTAGTAACAAAATAGCTCACATTAGCTTTTATTTGACTTGTATTCAGCAGGGGGTTGGAAGTAGAAGACCTTTGAAGTCCCTTCCAACTCCAGCTATTCTATGACTCTCTGAAACAGAACTTTAATAAAAGCAGCATCTATCTTACTCTGTAACCAAAAGCAAGAATCAGCAAGATAAAAATCCTCAAATCATATTTTACACTGATATTTTAAAAATCCTGAATTTCTCTTTTCATCCTCATGGATGTGGGCACCAGATCAAGTTCATAATACAGTAACTAGACCTCTATTTTCCATTGAATAGGTCCTCATTGCCTTCTTTCATCGCTACAAAGGACACCACCTGAACTCCTTTTCTGTCAGTCAGGACTCAAGTTAAAGTATCTTTTCTCATTCACTATTTTCCCTGAGACTCCACATCTAATCTGTCTCTTTAGATGATTCCTTCATAATCTCTTTAAAATCAAGAGTTTTCTATTTACTGACATAGGCTTATCCGTCTCTCATCTCAAGTTGCAATTACTGCAAAATTCTTTTACTCTGTTCTTGAACATAAAAAGAAAAAAGAGAAAAGCCACAGTGCTGAAACAAAAGGGGATATTTTGTGCTACATGATGGAGTTTTGGCAAACAGGTTGACATAGCCTTTGAAAAGTAAGCACTTTAACCAGAGAGCTATTAGTTCATTTCTCTCCCTCCTCTTTTGTGATCATGCCTGTCTGTAGGCATTTAGGTACATTTTGAGATGCCTACTGGAGTGAGCTTTTAGGAATGACTTCTGCCCACGCTCAGGCATTAATATTATCTAGGAACAGTCAGGCAAAAACACGCACAGTCATAGGCACATAATAAATATTCTTAATTTTTTTTCTTCAGTGAAGTTCATGTATATTAGCAACCAAAGTTGTTAGATGAGGAACTTTCTTCCCTTCAATTTCAATTCTGGCACTTTAGCCTTTTTAAAACAGAGCTTGCCTTGGAACATGTAACATTATAAAGCCTAGATATGTTCTATCTTTGGAAAGTATAAAACCAAAAGGTTAAAAATCAAAGGGGTTTTCAGACCTGAGTTTTTAATCAAGAACGAGAATGATGGGGTCTTAAGATCATTGACATCTTTAAAGAACAAGAAAGAATTGTTCTTAGGGTCTTCAGGTGAAGTAGGATGCTTTTACACAGTTCTCCAAGAGAATGGAGCCGAAGATGTTACAGTTTGAAAAAGCTCAAAAAGAGCTTAAGGAGAGCCCTTGGCGTGCAGGGCCTGTAATGACCTTCTAGCCCCACTAAAAGCCACTTGGCTCACTGATCTGACAACACTAGGCCTCAGTTCTCCCAGGAGAACTTATGATACTCCATATGTTTCCTATGCCCAAATCGCTTCCTTGTCTCTGAATTTCCATTGCCTCCCACTTTGAGCAAGTTATTATCTAAGGATCTGTTCTTACATACCATACTGAGATGCAACCATATAAAATTGTAGACTTATGTGTTCTCTGGATAGAGACTGTTATTCACAAAAAGTATATATAAAAGTTTACCTTAGTTTGTTAAAAAGAAATGGGAAACAGCCAAAAGCAATTATTATGCAGTAGACTAAGTTCGTGTGATCACATGCCTGCAGATTGTCCAAATAATTCAGCAGAGTTATACTGATCTATGCTACCTGGAACTTGGTCAACAGTGTTTAAAAAGTCAGTGATGTTAAAGGTATTACTTCCTGGATTTTATCTTATTTCTTGAAAAAAATAAGTCATATCAACTCAATGCTGTATCTCCCATTTGAAGAGCATAACATGCATTAATTCCTTCAAACTGTCAGAAGAAGCAATTTTACAACGTGATCGAACCTTGCTGATTTTGTGCAACTCTTCAATAATAATATTAGTACCTGTAAAGCAGGCAACACACCCAGTGGTGACAGCATATCACAGATCACAGCAGCAGCTGACTTAAAAATAAATGAAGCACAGGGTAGAAATAAAAAGACTTTTGATGCAGCTAGAAATGCTTATGCTTAGTCAGTTGCATGTAGATAATGGATATACATGGTCTGCATCATGAAATAAAACCCAAGAAAAATATGTAATCTTTTTTTCTTGATTACTATGGTAATCTTTATTTAGGAATTACTACCCCTCACTGCATTACTCCAAAAGTAATGCTTCCTATTTATTTTCACAAAAACTACAATGGGTACAAAGAGCACAATAACATTATTTGAGAGAGCAAATTCTCAGCTACAAAAAAATATTTTTCAACATTATCACCACCACTAGCTATGTATTTACATCAGCAATAAACAAGAGCCTGCACGTCACACTCATAACAATCTGCGTCAGTGGAGGTGGCCCACTGTTTCATAGCTGCTATGACGGCATCATTGCTAAGAAAACATTACCCACACAGTCCATCTTTCATCAGCTCAAACTTCAAAGTCAGAAGGTGCCAAATACAAACATTACGGTGGATGCCGAAGGACAGCCCAGCCAAGATTGGCCACATGCTCCACTCTTCCAATTGGTATGTTGTCTGGTATTGTTGTGTTACAAGAGAAAGGCTTTCTTCCCCTCTAGCCTGACACTGGAAGTTCAAAACTTCTGTTCACTTAGAACTGCTATGCAGTGGTCAGAGATGATGGTCTGTTGAGATGCCAAGAAATCTACACGGATCATCCCTTCCCTATCCCAGAAGTCAGTGCACACCACTTTACCCACCAAGGACATCTTAAACTTTTTAATCAATGAGGAATTCACATTCTTGCCACTCCATGGACCATTGTTTTGACTCCAGCTCAGAATGGTGACCCATTGTCTCATGTTCACAGGACCCACCTGCTGCAAACTTAGTGGTATTCCAACATTACCACCATCCTTTCCAATGCACTGAAACAGATATCCAGATCCACAGAGAGTTCCCTAGTTGTAATCCACCAATTTGTGCAAATGAGCAGAACAAGGCATTCTTCATTCTGTGGTGCGACTGTTGTGCATGGCCATCTAGAATGTGGCTTGTCTTTTATGTCACTGTCATCACCCATCACCTCATTGAGCTCACATCCACTGTTCGGTCTCCACAAACATTCAGCAAGCATTGATGAATGTCAATGGGTGCCATTTTTTGTTCATGGAGTAAAACAGTTCCATAACTTTGCTTCATACATACTTCCATGTCAGCACAATTTTGTCAGACTGACCCTCTAATGCTGTCTGTCACACAGCAACAAAACGTAATGGAAGGCTCAGCCTCTACTGTCATACCATCAACATCTACTTCTAATATAGAATTGGCCAGCATAATAAAACAGGAGGCATTTCTTTTGAACTCTTGTGTTAATTCAAAATCTTAGCATATGGCAAGCATAAAACAAGAATGTAAGTTGTTCTTGAATATGAAAAAAAAATAATGAAAATGGATGATACAATTTAATAGAAGTTAACACAGTGCTTTTTTTACTGAATTAGGGTACAGACGTGTATTTTTTCTTTTTCTAATGCATAGAGTGTTCTTCAAAGCTTTGTAAAAGTTAGGGCAGAATAAGAATTTAATTTGAAATATTTGAGGAACCCATAGAAATCAAACACAGCAATGAATCCAAAACAAGCAACTAATTACAAATCATTCAGCTCTGAGAGGTGCAACATAATAGGTCATCCCATCCAAGCAGGGGTTCCAAATGATCTAGAGAAAGCATCTTTATTTTGAAATAGATCATTTTATTAACATGTAGATCATAAATGATCAAGTGTTCTTCACGCACAACAAATGTTTAAAATAAAAACATAATTCAAACTCCATTTTACCATAGTATTTTTAATCTTTCATGCCTCATGAAAGTTCCCACTATGCTTACCACTTTTCTACATTTGATTTGTATGCAAAGTTTTATAATATCCACAAATGCCTGAATTATTCAGATACTCCTTTAACATTTATATTTGATAAGACTTTGTGAGCTATTGTTGTTATATATATTGTTGTTATATATATATAAACATATATATATACATATATACATATGTATATATATATATATATATCATTATATAATAAATATATGATATGTTGCATGTTGCATGTTGCATGTTGCATGTTGCATGTTGCATGTTGCATGTTGCATGTTGCATGTTGCATGTTGCATATATGATATAATGATATATATATCATATATATATGTTATCAGAACATAATGAATAGGAACATCTCAGATCCTTCCCACAAGTGTACTCTCACTTCTTTTTGTTATTTCCCTAAATTTGCACACCATATTTTGCACTAAATCCAGAGAGTCTCAATTCACATAACCATTAATAAACAGCTCAATGTCCTGGCTGATAAATATTTTTCAACTTCATAACTCCAGTGTTCAGTGATGTGTGTCTACCTCACATCAGAGAAATCACCACCTCTTAATACAGTACATTCTGTTCAATGAGTACTTAAGAACTGCTATTATCTACCTCAAATCATCAAGCAGACAGACACAGCAGCTCAGCTCTGGGATCTAGCTGTTTCTTCATTTTGCTGTACAGAGCCAGATATTCTGCACTGTTGAAGACTTTGCTTTGGTTTATTTTAATGAAACCAGATGGTTTTGCCCAGTGACAAGGAAAACAAAGCCAGCTGCATATTTCTAGATGAAGAAAATACACAGCATGGAATGCGAACATTTGGTAAGAAACCTGAAGTTTAAGGACTAACAACTGTGATCAACTATATCCATCTAAATGTCATGCAGTACACTGGAGGTCTACTAACATCATAATTCCAGCATAAATATGCAAAAGCAAGTACTCATTCTCACTACTCAAGATTTTGAGAATTTATTCAATTCCGTTTCAGTTGGAAAAGTATAAATAATAGTAATGGCACCCATACTGTGAAATGGTAGAGACTGGAAGGGACCTCTGGAAATCATTTGGTCTAATCTCTCTTCTCAAGTATTGCTTACAACACTTTCCATGCTGAACTGAAGTAAACCATAAAAGTGTTATCCTGAACTTTACAACATCCCTTGGAATTTTATTGGAGTACATAGGAGAACAGTTGTAGATTGAATACTTCTCAAGGTTATAACTCTATGTTCTAAAGTACAAAGAACAGTCTCATAACTCATCCTCAACCCTAAAATCCAGAATCAGGAAACTACACCAGGTATCACAATTGCTATTTTATAAGAGAAGGAATCCCCAACTCAAACCTCATGACATCTGCAGATTATTTTCTGAGGCATTCTTAACAGAACACACTGCAATAAGATAACATAGAAGTCATGGAGTAGCATACACTATGACACTTTTTCAAAAACTCTTCAGAAACAGAAAACAGATACATGCAAGCCAGTGCCAAACTAAATTTAGTAACAAAATCAGCATGTTTCTCAATAAATGGACATATGTCACAATCATAAGGGTTGGAAGGGAGCTCTGGAGATCATCTAGTCCAACTCTGTGCTAAACCAGGTTTCCTATAATAGGCAGCAGAGGAAAGCCTTTAAATGGGTTCTGAATATCTCTAGAGAAGACCTCACAACCTCACTGGGCTGCCCTTTCCAGTGCTCTGTCACACTCAAAGTAAACAATTTTTCTCCTCATGTTCATATGGAACTTCCCATGTTCCAGTTTGTGACCATTTCTCCTTGTTCTGTTACTGGGAACCACTGAAAGGTTCCTGGCTTCATCCATTTGGCTCTCACCCATGAGATATTTATAAGCATTGATTAGGTCCCCTCTCAGTCTTCTCTTCTCCAGGCTGAACAGTATCAGGTCTCTCAACTGTTCCTCAGAAGGGAGATGCTCCAGACCCCTTATCTCTGTGGCTTTCTGCTGGACTTTTCCTAGATGTTCCCTGTCTTTCTTGAACTAAAGATCCCAGAATTACATACACTACTCAGTACTTCACTAAAAACATGTGTCACAAAGTACACACAAATCAAGCTGATTTACTAGACATAATCTTAGCCACACATTTCTGGGACTTATTTCGCATTCACAGAAAGAAAAGTTAATATTGTCTCAGTTGCATGAGCTCACTACTGCTCAGTTCAATTTTATATCATCTCCTCTAGTACTTCAGCTGAAATTTCAATGCTTTGTGCTAGATATCCCTTCAGATCACTGATGAGCCGTTGTCCTACTTCTATTTCTAAAACCTACCCACAAAGAGGAGAGGGGGGAAGAATCAGTAATATCCTTACTATACCAATTATACCATAAGGATATGACTTCCACTGCTAATAAAGCCACAAACATTTCATATACCACTTGAAGACAACCAGTAGATTAAGACAGTATTTGTGTGATGAACTTAAAAGAAAAACACTGGCTGAAAGCAGTTAACATATAAGGATTGCTGATCAGTGTTAGGGATGATTTTGGCACCCTCTTTCTCCTGCAAAGAGGAGAGGAGAATGAGAGAGAGACTAGAGACCAAGACAGTAACACAGAACTTTACCTGGCTGAAAAGATATCAATTATTCTAGATGTGTGGCAATGTCTAGTTCTCCCCAGGAGAAACACAGACAGCCCCTCAAAGCCACAAGGTTACAATCAAGTGAAGTGGTATACTGCTTCATTACAAGCACAAGCTTATCATATGACACAAGTTCAAGTTGTTCCTACAGGCTATTCTGTTTCCCCTCTTCCTCCTGATCGAGAATAAGACTAATTTAATAAAATATAGGAAATTGAAAAGCAATACATTTTGTTACACAGTCAATTTCTGCACAAAGATAGTCTATGTTTGTCAGACAAAGCTACCTGCAAGAACTCCCTCAGTGTATAAATGAAAAGCACACAGCACATCCAAAGGTATTTTCTCTCTCTCTTTTTTTTTTTTTTGACACAAAGGAATAGCTAAGAAAAGGAGTGCAAGGATTTAATTAGGCTTCTAATGCACTACCTCATTCACTCTATCTCGTCATTCACTGCTAGAAAAGAACAGCTCTGACTTGTTTTTCATCACATTATTGTCAAATCACTGATGTTACAATATTAAAAATTATACAGTGAACATGCTTACACTATTCCTTACTGTGGGTTAAACAGAGTAGAGAAGTCACAGAAAGGAACGCTTAGAAGCACAAACTAGCTGTTCAGTAGACAACACAATTATATCATCATTCTTCTAAAGAAAAGTTCTTAAGAAGGGAAAAAACTTGGAGAAAACAAACAACCCAGTTTTCTCCTGGTTTCACTGACTTCAGAGCACGTGTGCTATAGGCAAAGTAAACAGCAACTCCATAGCAGGTCAGGACCTCATTTTCATTAGTATCAGTTAACTATAATTATTATACTCTATGTTACTATTAACATCTTCAAATACAATCTATTAAATGGATACAATAAGTTGCTGGAGAGTTTATTCTCCAAATGCCTAGCAAATGCCTAAATGCAAATGCTACAATTATTATTATATTTTCCTACAAACTTGTGCACCTATTTTCTCCCTTTAAGCATGTATCAAGTATTTAAAAATCTATAATGGAAACAAACTACGTTTGGAATTTTTCGTGGTTAAAGAAGAAGGAAAAAAAAGGTAATCAGTACGATTGTGCTACTCATCTTTCAGAAGGAAGTGAAAGTTGCAAAGGATTCTCCCTCAAATTTCTCTTTCTACCATTATTGGAAAGCCTGTCTTCTTGTTTAAATGAATTCCCTTTTAATCCTCTGCTTGAGCTGCTGTATGGATAGAGCCTCTTAAAAAATTCAGGATATTGCTGCGATTGTGAATTGATCTTTTTTCATTGCAGAAGGCTCCATCCAAGAAAGAGACCATCTTCTCAAAGTTGTTTTTCAAAGAAATGATTAATTTGCACTCTCTTACTATCTTATCATTAATTAATAGAAAAGCAAATTTTAAACAAATGCCTGCTTTTAGGACTAGCTTATTACTCAGTGTATAGGAAAAAAACTGCCAAGCCAATGTGAATTACTAACCAGTTTTTTTCATTTCCATGCTGAACTGGACACTTGGAAGGCTTGAAATCTTACATAGGAATTAGCACTATATTAGGGAACTAAATTGCACATATTCCTCCATGTTAAGATTCTGAATTAGTTTAATACACTGATGGACACAAGACAGACCCCATTAATTTTTAAAGCAAAGTTAAGGTTGAAACAGTGTTACAACTACAATCTTTAAAACATACACATAACTCATTAGCACCAAAGTAAAGGAAATTATCTATCTAGCGTGGTGCTGAATCCACATAGTCTGTTTGCCTTTGGCTCTTTGGTTATGAGATCTGGCATCAGTTGGATTAATTCACCTAATCCATCATTAGCTTTCATGTGTCCTATATACTGTGCAACAAACCTAAATTTAACAAACCCAACTCCCCGTCAATTACCACACTGAATATATTACATGTCAGCACACAGCATAAAGATTAGACACGCTGCGTTACATCCTTCTTTGTGAAATGCCAATATTTTTAGAGCAGTATTAACACTGCTGACTCCAACTGTAACAAATGGTCCTTTCCATTGTGATCAGGCATTAGAGCCCTGACCTTTGCTATTTACATACAACACAAAGATAGTAAATAAAATCAAAATCCTCAACACACCCAGAAAACACTTTACGGGGTCATAAGTGTGGGGTTTTTTAATTGCAATATTTGCTTGGCTGGTGGAACCCTGGTAAGAAACCCAATTTGTTTTCCTAGAATCCTGTGCATTATCATCACTAACACATTTAACTTTCTTTCTCTGCGTACACAAAGCACACAAAAAGGTTACAGCTTACAACAGAAACTAAACATACTGCTACTATGTTTGTACAGCATCGTTACTTACCGGTCTTCCACACATAGACGGACGAAGTTTGAAATTCACTCTGTGCTCGAGTGCCCCAGCTCCCCAGCAGCAGGACCACCAGCACTCCCATGCAGCGGGCTGGCGGGGCGGAGAGCCCCGGCCCAGGAGAGAAAGCAATGTTCCCCTCGCTCAGCCCCATGCCTCCAGCAGCCTGCTTCTAAAGCCCGCAGCCGGACCGCGAAGCCTTCTCCGAATAATATTCCCCTCTTCAAAATTTCTTCGCAGGGAGAAGCAGGCTGGAAGCCTCTGTCTTGCTTTTGTGCATATCAGTTGCAAAGGAAAAACTGTTTAACACACGGGAACAATAGAGTCCTTGCTTGCTCTCGCTACAGCGGCTGCTGCTAGTATGGTTGCTGCTTCACGCTCTTCCATTCAGCGGTTAGTAGCAGTTTTCCATCAGCTAAAAGAGAGACAGCTGTCCGCAGGGGGCTCCAGCTGACTGAGCAGGTTATCTTGCACTGGGAGGCGGCAGCAGTCATTTACACCAGCTGGAGAGAGCGAGACAGAGAGAAACAGGGATGAGGAGGAACACAAATAACCCGGCGCTGTAATCTCAACACAGAGTGTGACTGCAAAAACCTGGCTTCCCAGGCATCTCTCCCTGGAATAGCCCAAATGACACACGCTAAGAAGAAAAGAAATCATCATCACACGTGCTTCAGAAACACAAGTCATGCAACCAGAACAGATAAACTGGAGCAATATTATATTAATTAGGAAAGCATCACACACTTGACCTGAAAGCAACATACATGCTACGTTAACCATTTTGTAAGCAACAAAAAATAAGTGGTTACTCATGCATTAAATACACATTTAAGTCTCCACAGAAGGAAATGAAAGGAATAACAAAACAAAACAAAAGAACAACCTACAACTTTATTTGCATATTTGTCAAATCTGTTTCAGGTAATAGCTTGCAGCTACTGTATGTGGATGTGTAAGCACATCATCTCTGTGGTAGATGAGGTCTGCATGTAACATATAATGCAAAATAACATCCCTTCCTATCCAGTAAGTATGTACACATATATACATGTATAAATGTCAACTGTGTAATTTGAAGTAATTTGAAGATCAAGTTATCAATCATTTTTAAAACACACACCGAGTTTTACATATGAAAGTATTCAGGTTACATTAGCCTGTCATGATGATGCAAAAACGTGCAGAGAGACAAAGCTTTTAAATTAGGCATTCTTATCTCTCCCACCCATTGCCCAGAAAACAGACGCAGTAACAAGCCTAAAGATCAGGTTTCAGACATCTATAAACTGCAAAGCAAATGAGAAATTTTCAAGGAAACTGTTACCCTATCCAAAAAGTTCCATTCAAAATGCATGCAGCCACAAATTAAAAAAAAACAAAAAACAAAAAACAAAAAAAAAAAAACCAACAAAAAAAACACCACTGCAAGAGCACATGATCCAGAGTTTTAAAAGGATGGAGCTATTGTTGTTTAAAGAAGAAACCTTCAGTGAACCTCTCTTGGGACGCCTGTCATTTTGCACAACCTTCTCAGATTCAGCCTTTTCACATGCATTTGATTAAAATCAGCCATGATCAAATAATTCCCAAGTCTTTGCCTGTTTAAATATTCTGACATCAGAGCAAATTAGCAATGTTGAAGGTTGCAAATTTGTCTTTGTTTACTTTCCACTCTGTTACGCCTCTAAGAGGGAATTAAAGGCTCAGGGAGCTCTAGCACTGTGAGGCTGTGATTAAGAGAGATAAGCAAGTGTGGATTACTGTTCCTCAGCTGTTGAAAAACAGGCAACAATCAGGAGATTATAGGTTGATAAGGGATACATAGAAAGCCATGATCTTAACAAATTTACAGCATCCTGATGCAGAACTTGCAACCTCAGCTAAAGCACTTCTGGAAATAGATTTTAATTGCTCCTACTACATCATACTATGTTCAGTTTAGGAAGCATTGGAAACCCTTTCATCCTGTGTTTTATTGAGCTAGACAAAATACTGTCAAAACAGTATCCTCTGAGTTTATAGAATTGTAGAATTCCACAGGTAAATGCAAGGTTAAGTTATGCACATGCACACTGTTTTTCATACCACACTGAAAGTATTAAAATATCCAACCTAATGAAGATAATGCAATCTTCATAATTTCTGAAAAATATTACAACAAATTTAAGGGCTTAAAAAAGTTTTATAACCACCAGGAAATCTGTGGCAACTTCATTGATTTGTTCAGTCAAGTTAAAATACACGTTACTTATACGCTCCTTTGAAAAATTAAGATTAAAGATGTTGGCTTTTTAGCAGGAGATATACACAAGGAGGAAAAAGATATATTCTATGGGGTGACTAGGGGCACAGGCACAGAGTTATTAACAGCAATGGATTCTACCTAGAATTTTTATGAATGTCTAAAGAAAACCTCTGAAAATATTTCGTACATGACTCAGATCATCCGGAAACATTATCAGGAAACAGATCATTCATATAGTTCATTCAGTGGTTTTTGACAGCAGAACAAAGCAGCATCATGCAAGAGTGATACACATACCCAAACATTCAAACATTTTTTTTGTATTTATGCAACAAAAGCACAAACTTTTAAATTTTTGATAAAGATTATGAAAACTAATATTTGCACACTACTCCTTATGGCTGCATTGTTTTTCTTCTAACAAAGATCAATAAAGTACAGAAAACTAATTTCACCTTCATTGGTAACAAGCTATGTTGCACTTAAAAGTGTTCAGAAATGTGTCAAAGAGAAAGAAAAGAGGCAAAACTTGGAATATTTCTTATGTAGACGTAACTGTAGTAAGGATTCTTGAAGAGCTGTCTTTGGTAAACATTCAACTCTGAGCTATGTTATTTTTGCAGCCCAAACATCCATCTTTTAATCAGAACAGGAAAACACAAGCAAGATGAGAATAGGTAGATGCCTGCAGACACCCTAACCTATCTTTAGGAATTAGGCCTCAGCCACAGGAGACTGTATATACAGATTGTATGCTTCAAATGTACTAAATGAGCGTGTTGCTGGCAGCATTTTCCATGTCAGTGTGCCCAACATATTCTAACCTATTTGCTATCGTGTGCAAGGGTCTTCCCCCAATGCAACTACAATTTCCAGCCCACAATGATCTAATTATGATCTAATGATCATAAATAATCAACTGTTTGCAGTTTAGATGTTCCCAAATACAAATTTATGTACTTCTGAAAAGAAACCTCTGACAAAGCATAGAAATAAACTACAATCAACATTAATCTCTGTATCAGCAGCATAACAATGTCAGTGTTGTACCTTAGAGCATCAACAAATGAATCTCGATAGACTTGTATTCACATACATTTATTTATTTGAGGCACTGCAACCACATGGAGTCAGTAAACTGCTCTCATAAGTAAATGGCAAGCTAGCACTTTTTTGTTTTCTAGGGGAAAATGACTGATCTCAAAGACATTCATGAAAACATGAAAACAAGGTAGAGTTAGTCATAAAATATTAGAATTACTTTGTTCTTGTTTTCTAGCATTAAACAGTCAGAGGATGACAAAAAAAAAAAAAAAAAAATGCACCATATATTTTATTTAGTGAAAAGAGAAATGAGATCAAAATACAAATTGTATAGCCACTGTGTATGAAAAGTTGCCTGTCAAACAGAATCTTCCTGCTAGTACTAGTACATCCCTGTACTAGATGGCAGTCCCATTTCATAAATCTGTCTCTGTTTGTGAAATGCCACGATTAAGAGCTTCAAGATCATCTTATGTTCTGTGCTGAAGACATATTCCTGAACATAGTAAAATTAAAAAGCATAAAAAGACCACAACACACATATGGCATATCAGCCTCTAGACTCAACAATACTCAATAAGATGTGTGTTCAGCATCTCTTCTGTCCTTTAACTCTGTAGGCCCTGCATAAGCCAGCAACTTCAGTAAAGCTTCAGTCTGTTCTTCTAGATGTATAGGAAATATTTTACAAACTCTTCCATTTTCCTTTCTAAATTGTCTGTGCTTTGTGAATACTCAAACATCAGAAAATTCAACCAGATTCTAAAGAATGAAAATTGTTTCATTTCCTTTGTAGGATATTTAAACTCCTCCTAGTCTGAACTTTGATTATGGAAATTTGTATCAAAGAAGATGTTCTCCCTTCACATAGCTATGAAAAGAACCACCATTGCCAAAAATAAGTAAGTTGACTACCTCTCACTACCTTTCTCTAGAAAGAAGGATTAAAATAATAGAATATCTTGTGTTGGAAGGGACATGATCAAATCCAACTCCTGGTTCCACACAGAACCACCCAAAATTCAAATCCTATACCTGAGAGCACTGTTCAAATGCTTCTTGAACTCCCACAGGCTTGGTGCTGTGAACATTGCCAATGGGAGCCTGTTCCAGGGTCCAATCACTCTCCTGGTCAAGTACCTTCACCTAATATCCAATTCCATATCATACCCTTGAGTCACATCACTGTCAGCAGAGAGCAGAAATCAGCCCTTCTCCACTCCCCTCATGAGGACTTGTAGGCTACCATGAGGCCTCCCCTCAGTTTTTTTTTTCTCCAGGTTGAATAAACCAAGGGACCTCAGCTGCTCCTCATACACCTTGCTGCCTAGACTCATACCCATCTTTGTTGCCCACCCCTGGATGCTCCCTAATAGTTTTCTGCCTATCTTATATTTTAGGACCCAAAATTGACACAGTGCTCACACTGAGGCCATGCTACTGCAGAGCAGAGTTGGACAATCCCTTCCCTCAATAGGCTAGTGGTTCCCACACCCCGCAATATGGTTTTAATGAGTTTCTTACAGGCAATAACCAACAGATGCTCATTTCTGAGAAGAGTTCTATATTTTTAACCTATTGACCTGATTCAGTCATATTAGGACACTCCTGCATACACCCACTGTAAGGATGCAGTGGGCCCTTGGATATATCCACTGTAAACTCATACAGTGCACATCTGACTTTTAGAAAAGGCATTAGGTGTGGCATGTTACCTTATCTGCTTATTTTGAAAGCTCCATCATCTAAACAACCCAAATAACAACTCAAATGAGCTTGTTTTCTCTCTGTCCTCCTGCATAAACACTCTCACCAAGACTTCTAGCTCTGCATTTTTTAAGACCCTGACTAACTTGCTTGTAAAAATTTTACTACAGCTGGAAGTGATTCTCTTGAGAAGAGACCGTCAAGAATTTTACAAGAGAATTCCAGACAAGAATATATTGTACAGGGTCCTTTCAGGCTGTGGAGTTTTGAGCACCTCCAGTAGACTCAGTAGTGGTCTATTATTTTTCTCTATATGAAAGCTGGGGAGCCTAATTAGGGAAGACACAAGAAATACGATGCATGTGAACAACTTTTGAATTTATCATAACATACTTTATCTCTCAAAACCTGGCAGATTCATTCCTGAATTCCAAAATGAAATGTCTTGTACAAAACTTGTAGCTGAAAAAATTACTCTTTAGGGAACCTAAGCATATAGCCTCTAGGTGTCACACTTGACCATGTCATAATATACTACTTAGGGATTTCTAAATCTTACACAGAAGATAAGAATGAAACAGACCTTGATGTTATCCTTTCAAGGAATGATATTATTAAAAATCTTTCTTTCATTTAAAAAAAAAAAAAAAGAGAGAGAGAGAGAGATTAGCAATTTTTTTTTGCCTCTTTCATACAAGTCACACAATGTTTGTTTTTGATGGACAAACTGTTTTGGAAAACATTAGTAATACCGCAATGTGTCTTAAGCTTACATCATTCTTTTGAAGAATGGATTTTCTGGACAAATTGGGAAATTTTTAAGTTATATATGTAAGTTTTGTAGAAGACAGAGTTATGCATAAGAAATCACTTATCACATAAAAATTAATAAACATTCCAATGTTTCTAAATAATTACTTCAAAATCTTTGCAACAAGAAAATCTTATTTTTAGAACACGAATGAGGATTCTACATGCATAAATGCACAAGCAGCAGATGTCAAGAGGGAAAAGATTCTATCCAAAGGGACTTGGACAGGCTTGAGAGGTGGGCCCATGCCAACCTGATGAAATCCAACAAGGCCAAGTGCAAGGTTCTGCACCTGGGTCAGGGTAAACCTAAGCACAGATGTAGGTTGGGAGGAGAAGGATTTAGGAGTGTCAGTTTGATAAAAAATTCAACATTGGTTAGCAGTATGCGCTTGCAGCCCAGGCCAACTGTATCCTGGGTTGCAACAAAGAGAAGTGACCAGCAGGTCGAGGAGGTGATTCTGCCCCTCTGCTCTGTTCTCATGAGACTTGACCTGGAGTACTGCATCCACTTCAGGGCACTGAACAACAGAAGGACACTGAGTGGTTGGATTGGGTCCTGAGAAGGGCCATGAGGGCTGGAACACCTCCCCTATGAGGAAAGGCTGAGAGAAGTGGGACTCTTTAGCCTAGAGAAGAAAAGGGTCCAGGAGGACCTTACAGCAGCCTTCCAGTACCTGAAGGGGGCCTACAGGAAAGCTGAGGAGGAACTTTTTAGAAGGGTTTGCAGCAACAGGGTATGATTTTAAACTGGAAGAGGGTAGACCAGATATTAGGAAAAAATAATTTACTGTGAGGGTGTTGAGACACCAGAACAAGTTGCTCGGAGGGATTTTGGATGCTCCCATCCTGGAAGCATTCAAGGCCAGGCTGGATGGGCTTTGAGCAACCTGGTCTAGTGGGAAGCGTCCCTGCTTATAGCAGGGTTGGAACTAGACGATCTCAAGGCTCCTTTCCAACACAAGCCATTCTATGAGTCTATGATCCAACTCTAATTTGACAAATGCATTCTTTTTATTAAGAAAATTATCCAAGAATCAGTTATTTTTTCTTTTATTTTGCATTATTCATTACTTTAAAAGCCAGTTGAAGACTAGTACATTGGTGAAAGTTTGCCTAGCCAGTCTTTCATTTTTAAGGCTTTTTCTTCAGATGCAAAAAGACAAAATTTAGATATTACTTAAATGATTCAACTAATGTGCTGCTGGTTTTGAGCAGTTTTCTCAGTTTTGGAACCAAAAATATTTTTAACTATCCCCTTTGGTAGGGATAAATTAATACCCCTGGTCTGGAACATTCATGTAAAAAAAACATTCTTTATAAGAAGGCACATGTTTAAGTACTGCAAGGAGATATACAAAGATCTGCTTGCTAGTAGGTACAGCTAGAGAACGGCAGAAGGTCACACTCAATTAACTAGTTCCACTTTGCCTCGGCATTCTGAATGAATACTGCACTTCCTATGCAGATTACACTGGCTCCAGCAGCAGACTGCATGAAGGAGAACTTTTGCAAGTATCAGAACTGGATCCAAAAGCATCCCTGAAGTTCCTTATTTGAAAGTGTTATCTCTATCAAGAAATCAAGCTCTGAACCCTTTCTCATCAATTCAGAGATCTCTTTAGTCGTATCTGGTGCAGGTTGCCTATCAGTAGTAGAGGCAGCATGCATTTTTCATTAGGAAACCAGCTGCATTGATAGTAGCTTATCGAAAGAGATTTTGAGTTTTTCATTTATTCAGAATCTGATGGAGAAAGCTCTTATACTTAATTTTCTCTTGAAGAGACCACACCTAAAAGTAATTTAAATCAAACACAAAATTCATAAGCACAGTACTACTTATGGTCAGGTTTTGGAGTGAGGTCTGAATCACTAAAATACATCTCTCTTGAATACATTTCTCAGTTTAAAACTGCCAAATTCTCAGTGTCAGAGTAACACTATCCTATAAAGACAAAGATAGGAATTAGAAAAAAAACACAAAAATGGCTTTTGTAGTTGTCCCATTCTTTATAATGAAGAGGAGAAATGATAGTTCCTTTCTTGTGCTAATAGAAAAAGAAATATTTTTCATGAGGAAATTGGTGAAATTTGTCACTTAGAAACAGTTTTGGCAACCTGTGCTTTGGGGAATAAGCTTGAAATTTGCTCTTGTTAGAAGTGATCAGTGTCTTTATCACAACTGAAAATAAGTGTGCACTTGCTTGGAAATCCTTTTGAAACTGTGGTAACAACTGGATACAAAAGCAAGCATAAAAATACGCCACTATTATTCAAAGCTTGGTAAAAAGCAAATGACAGGAAGAACTAAGAAAACAGACTGGAATTAGGATAAGATACCAAATGGAGGAAGTAGCAACAATCAGAATTTCTGCACATATTTTAATCTTTAGTTCTTTTTGCTCATTTGATACATACCTATGGTTTATTTACTCGTGTAATTATGACTTCAAAAAGAATGAAGCATTTTTTAAATCTAGCTATCTAGCTTTAGTTACCTTACTTTCAGAAAAGTCCACTACAGACTTCACCAATGGAGAAAAATACATAGAATCAGTTCTCAATCAACAAGCCCACTGTACTAAATTTTCACACACGAATGCAGGACATCAAGAGGGCTTTCCAAGTCAGCTCTGTTACTCTAAGGCATGCATATAATTTCCAAAATTTTTAAAATCAATGGGAACAGCTAGCCCCTATGCTGAACATGAATTTATATTGAAAATAAATAAGGTTATCCAGACAATTTCCTCAATGGTAAAAGATAAAAGTTAAAACTGATAGCTGTAAAAATAAATGAGCAGAATATATACAATACTTGAAACACAGGCAGCAAAATTTCAAAGACAGCAGAGAGTAGTGAAATCCCTAGCAAGGAGAACAGAAAGACAGAGAATGGAATAAACAAAGAAAATCAGTGCCCATTATTGCTTTTGAACATCCTCTCCTGGGATAGCTTAGTAATTTGCACATACCAAATCACCTTTAAACAAAAGCCACCCTCAGTCAATTTTAAACCTTCTCCTTATTAAAATCCTATTGATTGATCATTCTTCATCTAAACATTTGACAAGCCAATTTCCATTTTCAAGGAGGGAAACAGTGGTCTTCTTTTTGAAGACATAAATCACTCAAATACTGTTATCAGTTCTCAAGTTAACTAATTAATACAAATTAATAAGAAAATTAAATAAGGCTGCTATTTATTTCTTTTTCTTCCATCAGCCAGTATTTTTAATGGCTTCCAGAAATTGATGGATTCAGAAGCACTGACAAAAAATATGTAGCTGGAAGTAGCTTATAATGATTTGTTAACTTCATAAGAGTTCCAAATTAGCTGGCCAAAAGTACAGTGTGTGTGTTTTATGCTGACTTCAACAGATCAATAAACAGGAGGAATATAACTTGAGGAAACCGATTAAAGCATCTAACACCGTTTTGACATGAGGTCAAATTTAAAATCTATTCCTACCAACCTATCTTCCCATTGAAAAGCATAGGTTACTGCCACTGAAATCAACTCTGTAGTAAACTACAAAACAAAAAGGAAGGCAACAGAATGAATTCTAAGCCCACATTAGTAAAAAGATTATACCATTTAAAACCGTGTCACTATTTAGCCTTGAATATTAATAACTAGATGTGAAATGTTGGGCTGTGTCAAGAAAACCTCCCATTCTTCTAAGTGCTGCCTTTTCTTCCTCTTCTGCTGTTATAGCACTTCCTCTCCTACGTTCCGCTACAGCAGCTTTTCATTGACAAAAAGAAAGCAAATAACCAAACCTAAGCAAGTGCAATAGGTAACATCACAACCACATATAATTGGATTTTCTGCATACAGATCACAAAGCACAGTCTGTGTGCTACAGAAAAATCTTCTCTAAACTATCAGCATTAGCATTAATATTAGAGCTTCACCAAGGGGATCAAACCAAGCTTAAGGTGATGTGACACTTTCAAGACAGGAAAAAAAAACAACATTGAATTGTCACCATTGTTCTTTTCTGTGGTGACAAAAGACATTATTGCCAGATTTCTCCAATCACAATTATACCTGCATATTCAAAAATGAGAGAAAAAGCTTTCCAATTAACTGTTAGTGACAGCGCTGGTACTTCCACAAGTTGTTCCCAAAGGATTTGAAAATAACTGTAGTCTAAGTAACTGATAGCGGCCCATATATACTATCTGTGGAATATAAGACAATTTATTTTGATATATTTTTCACTGAATAAAAAAACAGTATGGGGACTAAAAGAAAAAGGATTTCTCTCAGCGATTACATTATTATTGAAATACTGCAGAAAATTTAAAAGCAGATGGCTCTAATTCAGAATTAAATTCAGCTGTTAGCAGCCAGCTAGGTGAGTGGACCATGAGTTCCTCACAACAAAGAAACTTAATCCACATGGATGAAGAGAGGTGAGGAACACTCAAAAGATGAAGCACTACTGAACTGCAACCGCAATGTCTGAATGACACAGGTCAGGTAAAATAACAGCTTTAGTTCAGGTAAAGTGACTCAGGTTTTATCAGAGCCAAAAAAAAAAAAAAAGAAGGAAAAAAAAAGCACATCATGCACAAAGCAGAAGCCAAACTTGAATCTTGTTCCTGGGGTTATCTTTAGGATAAAGAGCTGGAGCTGTTCAGCCTGGAGAATAGAAGGCTCCAGGCAGTCTGATAGCAGCCTTTCAGTGTCCAAAGGGAAGCTACAAGAAAGAAGGGGACAGACTCTTTAGCAGTGTCTTTTGTGACAGGACAAGGGAAAATGATTTCAAACTAAAGGAGGGCAGATTTATACTGGATATAAGAAAGAAGTTTTTTACAATAAGGGTGGTGAAGTACTGTGACAGGTTGCCCAGAGAGGTTGTGGATGTCCAATCCTTGGAGACATTCAAGGTCAGGCTGGATCAGGCTCTGAGCAACCACATCTGGCTCTAGTGTCCCTGTTCATTGCAGGGAAGTTGGATTCGATGACCTTTAAGGGTTTCTTCCAACTCAAACAATTCCATGATTTTATGAATAATTTCTGATTATTTCATCTTACTGTTTAATTTATATATGTCCATTTACGTATATATAATATTTATATAAACATATTTAAATATATATTTAATATTATATATATATTTAACATGTGTATAAATGTTCCAAACTCAACATACGTATACATATAAGAATATATACAAACAAAAATCAAAATTTATGGCAATTTAAATTCTCTTAACATCCGTATATATATTCAGATACAGTAGACCTATTTATGCCTGTCTGGCTTTTATATCCAATTTAATCAGAAGCTTATTCCTTTGAGATTTCCTGTATAGTGAGAGTAAAGTGATAATTTTTACCATATATTTCCAAAATACTCTCAACAGTAGCCCAATCTCTGTTGCCTAAAGATGCTTCTTCATACACTCCAACTTTAATGTCTCCATCACACCTATCAACTGTAGGAAGTAACTTATATGTATAAAAAAAGGTACATCTAGTGAGTTTTGTATCAACTGCAAAAGAAAGTACTTCAAATTTTTACATGAAGAAACACACACAAAAAAAATCAGACAAATATGTTCTACATACTTCTAAAACTGTTAGAGAAACCATTGTAAACAATTTGTTTTGAAGAGTTTGGTGGATGATTGTATATTAAAACCCTTCACAATTTCAATTTTTCTTACTGACATACACATAGCATATGTAAAAGTTTGCTTATATCTTTCATTTATATATGTCTAAAGGAATTTAATTATTAACATTTTATTATTGTTCATATTTTATATGATTTTGAATACATCTTAATTATTGAAACTTGCTGAATAGCAGGGTACATTGTACCTCACTTAGGCTAATGTGGTACAATTCAACAAATTACTTTCCTGAAAATTACAAGGTTGCTATAGCAAAATATTACACTGATAAGATTCAGAAAAGAATTCCCTTTATTATGTCAAACAGTTTAAAGAAGCATATGCCTACACTAATTTCCCTCTCTGTCAGCAATTGGTTTACTGGCAGCAAACTAGAAATACTGATTGACTGTCAACCTTTTGAGTCACGATTATTATTATTATTATTATTATTATTATTATTATTATTATTGATGTAAAACTTAACTATATTGAGTTATCTAAGCTACCATGATCTCTAATACAAATTATTTTTTATTTAGCTATAGGCATTTTGGCAGAACTTCTAAGCTCCCAGCCAAGATCTAATTCTCATTTCTAAAGGGGACTGGTAAAATGCACTGTGGGTTCTCAGTCTCTATTAGAATTAGGACTTCTAACTTCATGTTCTAAATTTAGATGAATGCAAAACTTTGATAAATGGAAAAATATAAATATGTGTATTGGATCTTGGGAGGACAATCCTTCTCTCTTTCCCTCTTACACATATGCAAAAAAGAAAATTCCTATTGTCTTTGGCCAACAGAGCACTTCTTACCTTCTCCAAGTTCTAGGAGAGTGTAAAGGAAATCATCTTTTACAGAAAAGATTTTGGTAGGGTTTTCATTGTAAACAGTGCTACAAAAGAAAATTAAAAATAAAAATAAAAAAAATAAAAAATAAAAAAAATTAAAAAAAAAAAAAAAAGAATGGCATTCTAACTTTACCAACATCTTTGGAATGCAATTCAGAAATCTAGTCTCAATTTCTTCTTATTAAAAAAAAAAGTTTGATTTTTTTAAATAGTGCAAGAAAATCCTCTTCTGTGTTTCATGTTATCTTTCACACTGTCATCCCACAGATAACCTGCAATTTCAAGTAGCAATCTTCAGATGCTATCAAAATGAAATGATCCAAAATGGTTTTCATAATGAAATACAGAAGATTGCATTCATTTGATTTCAAAATGGGCCATTAGCCACTGTAGTCTTAAACCATTAAAAGAAAGAACTAGAAATCAAACAATAAATAAACCTAATGCATACCTCTAAGCAGTAAGTAATTAAAATAGATAGTAAACATTTGCTTTATTGTTTGGATGGGTTTTTTTGCTGTTAAATTATGATTTTTGCAACAGTTCTTAAATGGTTTTAATTTTAAATGCATTGCAGAAATGAGATCATATTCATTGTATGCTCTTCATTATCTCAACTGATGGTGTTTTAATTCCTGCAACAAAGTCTGGTGTTCCTTTTACAATTCAACATAGCTACCGCATGATGAAACTAATTTGTTTCTCTATGAACAGCAGAACAAATTATTTCTTCACAAAATGCATACAATTTTTAGCAGAGATTATTGTTAAACTTTCAATATATTTCTTGTCTTACAGCAGAGTAAGTATTTCATTTTTAATTAGCCTTCCTGTGTCCTGATTTCCCTAATGAACTAATAACCCACATTCTCTCTGATAATATATATGTTGAATAGATCTAAAAGAAGGTCTATTCAACATATAGGTCTATTCAAGAAAGGATATTTAATGCAAGTATTTTGTCTGCTATACTGAAACACTTCAGTATTGTTATAAACAGTAAATGCAGTTTAAAAAACTAAGGGTTAGCCAGAATGAAAATAACATAAATTTCATCACAAATCATTGTATTATTATAATTTTTTGCCTAAGATTTGCCACACATATAATGGCAAACATGGTATTTTAAAATACATAGGTATTACATAAGCAAAGCTGAATACAAAATTATTCTCTTCGTTTATTTTCAGAATTACAACACAGAAACTATGATACGAACTCTGGAAAATTGCACCTATTTTAAAATAATACATACTGAGGTGTCAAGGGAGCATCATGATCTTATCCTGATGCAGAGTTAAGTAAATAAGCTATAGATAAAAGGTATTTGAAATAAGTATTCAAAGTAATAAACATTAGTATGGGACATGGATCAGCAAGTGACAGAATATGATACAAACTGCTATAAATATCCTGATACTGTTGCTACATTTCCTAACGTCCAGCCCAAATCTCCCCTGGCACAGCTTGAAGCCATTCCCTCTGATCCTATCACCAGTCACATGAGAGAAGAGGCCGACCCGCAGCTCACTACAACGTCCCTTCAGTTAGCTATAGAGAGCAATAAGGACTTGTGGATTGAGATAAAAACCACTTTAAAAAAGATACAAAAGGAAAATAATAATAATAAGCAATAATAATGATAAAACAGTGTGCAATTGTAATGCATAATGCAGTTTATTACCACTCACTGACTAATACCAAACCAGTCCTCAAGCAGTGGCCACTCTCTCCAGCTTATCTTCACCAGTTTTGCTGTTGAGTGCGACACCATGTGGTATGGAATATCCATTTGTTTGGGTCAGCCGTCCTGGTTCTATCCCCACCCATCTCCTTATGCAAACCCCACCCCCTTTGGTAGGACAGCACAAGAAGCTGAAATATCTTTGGCTCTGTGTAAGCACTGCTCTGTAACAACTAAAACATCACTGTGTTATCAATATAGTTTTTCTCCTAAAGCCAAAACATAGCATCATAACAAACTCTGTGAAGAAAATCAACTATGTCTCAACTGAAACCAGGATGGTGTGTTAACAACATTAGTGTTTTTGTAAATCTAAAATACAGCACCATAACAGCTGTTAGGAAAATATATATACATATAGAATCATAGAATGACAAGGTTGCAAACAACCTGTAAGATCATCTAGACCAATCATCTTCTCATTACCACTGCTGCCACAAAGTAAACCATATCTCATAGCTCCTCATCCAGGTGCCTCTTGAACACTGTCAGGGATAGCGACTCCACCACCTCTCCGGGCAGCCATTCCAGTGCCTGACCACTCTCTGAGAGAAAAAGTTTTTCCTCATGTCCAAACTAAACCTCCTCTGATACAACTTGCTGCCATTTCCCCAGGTCCTGTTTGTTGCCTGGGAGAAGAGGCCAAACCACTCTTCACCACAAGCTCCCTTCTGGAAGCTGTAGAGTGCAATGAGCTCTCCCCTGAGCCCCCTCTTCTCCAGACTAAATATATATCAGCCCACCCCAGCACAAATATATCTTTGCAATAAGTCCATTGATTTACAGCAGATTGTAGTCCAAACACCCTGAATCAACCTATTACAGGTGAAACCCCTTCTCACCTGAGACCAGTTCCAAACCTCAGCACCCAGGACAGGGTCCGCAGAAGCTCCACTGATGTCAAAGCCATTCCTGCTACAATTTTTCATTAAAAACAAGGTAAGATCATTGTTTACAGCATTCTCCATACATGAAAATAATGAACTTTTTTAACACAAGTATATTTGAACTGACATAAACTTGAGGTTGTCTGTACTTTGCTTTTTACAGTCAGCTACAGAAAGCATTACAGTTTAAGATTGCACTAAATATATATAAAACATATACTGAAGTATATCTATCCAGAAAAAGTATAAAATTAACTCCTTAGATCTCGTTTACTGTACTGTACAGGAACTAGAAAATATATATTTGAACTGTACCACTGTTGTCCTCAGAGATTAAAGTATTTCTTTCACAGTTTATCTTTGTCAAGTGAAAAGAAGTCAAACTATCAAATGAACACAAAATAAATAAATAAAATTCAGCAGCTGCATGGACTGAATAAAAGGTATACTTGGGCAAGTCCATTAAAATAGTTTTTTCAATGGAAAAAAATATCTATCTACTTCATCAAAACCAGATGTAATAAAATGCTATGAAAGTTAGCAGAAAAGAGTTCAAGGAAAGGAATGAGAGAAATCAGAAACAGTACAGTAATCCAATCTTTAAAAAATTAACATAAACCCAGAAGTGTACATAAAGAATCTTTGCAAGGTCTTTCTATGCCCTCATCTTGATGGTAAAACTGTACTAATTTGTGATAAAGAAATTATATTTTGTAAAATTTTGCATCAAAAAAAAAAAAGAAAAAAAGGGAAAAAGATGATGTTTTAACATTGAAAAAAAATATTGATTTTATTGAGAAGTGTAGATTGTCATTTTTAAAGCCAATGCAAACTGGGTTAAATTTAAATCCCCTATTATCATGTAGATTACACTCTGATGAGGCATTTTTGCTGATATTCACTGCAAGAAATAAATATAAAATTAAATATATATATTTATTTTAGTGATGCTCTTAAAAATAGGCTTAAATATTATTATTTGGATCCACCTGCAGGCCATTGCAGAAACACTGCAGCTGAGGGGATGAGACAGCAGGGAAGCCCATTCAAGCTGATCCAATTTAGATATGCAAATTTTATCTTGTGCGTTTGAAAAGAACATTACAGCACAGCATAATTTGCACCTTGAGTTCCAAAGAATAATATTTCTAATCTAGTGAAAACATGCCTTCATTGTTCACTTTCTCCCTCTCCAGGTTTGGTCCAGTCTCATGCTCTCCTACCTATTTAAAACTGTTTTCTTCCATATTTGAAACAATTAACTAACATAAAGAAAATGAAAAGGAAAACAGAAATGTATTTATTATTGTAGTCACCTAATAAAGATGATGTTATAAGTCTTTGACTCATGTGATAAAATCTGTAACAGAAAGCCTAATATAAACACCACTCTAGGGATGAAATGCTAAATGAAGCAACTGAAGCTTAAGATCGTGTGTCTGACACAATGCACTGTTCATTTATTTTTATTTGCCTTGGTTGTTCCTAATAGTGATATTTGCTTAATGACTAACTATTGCAAAAATATGTGGTTTTTCTTCCATCAAAGTGAGTGGAACAATGCTGAATGGCCCACACTGTTTACATTTAGAACTACCATCTACACATACTTCTTCAGATTCAGAGGTATAATTGACAGAATAAGACTGTATGTCTTCTAATTCATGAACGTATATGCTATCTTAAAAAGAATTAGCATAGCTGAACTAGCATGAATCTCATTACTGTTCAGTATACAGTAAACTCAATGCTTCAAAACAAATTTTCTTCTCAAAGTGGCAGACGAGGTCCTTGCCACCTTCCCTATAAACAAACCCAAAGCTTATTATTGCAACAGTAAGCAACAACATTAGAGAAATGGATAGAAACCCAGAACCTCAAATTTCTAGGAGTACATATACCACCACTGCACCGCTTCTTTGTTAATTAGAAAATATAAATTAATTCAGTAATTTCTAAATTTCACATCTTTACAATATCATTATAATATAGGTTGCATAAGCAAACTGCAACTAGAAGATGGTCCATGGTTAATCTGCTGAAAATTAGCTTAATTGAGGACTTCTCCTAAGCTCTCCATCCAGAACAATAACTGGAATAACCCCAGTGCTGATATGAGTGGGAGCTCACACAGTCTTCCAATCAGGAAATCAGCACAGGAAAAGTGCAAGGCCAATGCTTGTGCTATTTAAAACAGAAAAGTCACAAAAATAAGTTCATAACAGTATGTTTGCAGCTAAATGTCACAAAGAATGATACTTTGCTATCGTGTAGTCTGGGTCGGAGGGTGGTGGACTCCCTGGCATGTGCTGAAGTGAAAAAGCTGAGGGCAGTGGGTTGATCAAAGAGACACCAGGGATGTCTGGCAGCTCCCACCTAATGACAAATAAACATGCAGTGTGTGATGGTCCTTACCTTTAACTCTAGAGAATATTCTGCTCTTACCACCAAATAGGAAAAAAAGTTGTTCTATATTAATATTATTGATAGGTTCATAAAATACCATGTTATTTTGCGCTTGATTCCAAATTGCTACACCAACCTCAGCAGAAATATAATAACCACATGAGGAAAACTGAGTAAATGAGAATATTTCAGAAGTCACAAAGCCAGACACAACTTTTCATACTATGAAAGGTTACAGGGAAGCAAAGTTGCATTACATCTCATTCAGGTGGGGTTAAAGAAGATACATGATCACTCTTTAAGTGTACTCATTCACGTTTTTGCAATGAGAACCATGTCCATTTGCTATTACCAGCATCCTTTGACTGCTGTTTTTCTTTAAGAAAAAATTTAGAGTTAATTTAAATAATTTCAAAAAGGGAGTGTGGTGATATTTGATTTTTCTTATGTACGGTGAATATTTTAAAAGGAAAGGAAAACTTTCAAGATTTTCCAGAGATTCAGAGATACCAAAATAGCACAATACTTTTTCTGATATCCTGTAAAGAAAGAATTCATGACAAGAAAATAATTCTTATTAGAATGTAAAATTTCATTAGATATCTTGAAAAATACTGTGTAAAATTTACTGTTTTACAAGATATTAGGAGTGCTTGAAATTTTAATCTGAAGTTGCATTATTCATATCATTTTCATCATTTATTAATTTGCGAAGTGAAATGATATTACAAAGTATAACAGTACTTACTATGTTTACTAAAATATACTTTTATCCACAATGAGGAAACAAAGATATTTATAGTTAAAGCAAAATATAATTGATATAACAAAATATCAAAATATAATTGATATAACAAAATATTTAACACTGACAAATGCTTTTATGAAATAAACATATCCTATCCTGAAAGGCCTTTAGCTAATTTGCAAACAACCACTCCTTTGTTTCTTGGCCATTGATATAGCCTGTGGGTTATATCAGAAAAAGCGTATCTTACTATACCATACAATCTGCATTTTTTCTACTAAAATGCTTCCCTGCTATAATTTAGTTTTTGCAATGACAAGTTAATTCTACATTATAATTTTTTTCACTAACATCCTGTTACAATTAACACTTTCCTTTCCTGCTTTAAATATAGCCTCCATTTCCTTTTAAATATGCTTTCCAGGAAGATTAACGTCCTGCAAATATTTTTCATTGTGCCAGGAGAGGTGCAGGGGACAACAGAACTGAAGTTTTCAAAACACAGACTTTAGCAGGAAACAAACCAAATTGAATGAGAGGTTATTTTACTTCATTATATCAACATATTTAAGCAATAAAACAGCAAACCACAGTTACAGAATAAAAACTGATTCTGTAAAAAGAAGAAAAAAAGAAAAAATCCTTTAAAATACATTTCACAGATTCACACACACATTTCTTTGCAGAAAAAAAAAAAACTGAAAGAAGTGAGTGCATTAGCAGATGCCTTTTCACAAATTTGCATTCTATGTTTCAATATACATCATATACAAAATCGGAAAAACAACAAACACAATATATTTCCAGTCAAAGATTTTAGTCACTTCAATCACCTTTCCTGTAATTTAAAAATCATTTCAATAGGAAATCCTGTATAATTTTAACATTATCATATTACAAGTAAACCTTTCCTTGCACGCCAGGGATAGAGACTTTGACCAAGCTGAAGACGTTTGAACTAAGTACATCAACATTATTTGGGCAGTTACTTCTTCTACATATACTTGATTCTAGATTTGGAATAACTGCTCACTACTCCCTCTCAAATCTACCAGATTATCTGGGCATCACAGCACTCTCAGTCCAGTAAATATTTACAATACGTTATAGCTTCTGTTTTGGTGATTAACAAACCAGAAAGAGATTTTAAGCAAAGCTATCAGTTTAATCTAGCAGAGCTTTACATCCAGCATGCCAGACTGGGTCAGACAGTTTTAATAGTAAGGCAATGATGCAGCCACAATAACTGAAATAAGGCAGTGAATTCTTAAAAACCCAGGGGAGTTACAGCCCCATTTACTCCATCTGTGATACACTATGGGGGCAGAGAAGCAAGGTTTACTCTGTATTTATCTGCAAAACATGTTGTCAAAAAGCTATTTTCAGTACACACACACACAAAAGTATGTTTTTTGAATGTGTATAAAACATCTGGAATAAAATTATTTTCAGCAGAAAAAATATTTATATGTTCTGACAAAAAGTACTTCTGGAAATAATATTTGTTCAATCTGTGCAAGTTGAGAGCAAAAGTTTTCATTAGAGATAACTGCACGTTTACTTCGATGTCAGGGCCACTAAGGTCTGCCCCTTTATAAGGGAGCAGAACCATTCTGGCCACTTCAGGAGGAGACCCCTGGGGCTGCAGCAGCCCCATGTTCAGACTGGGCTATTCTATTGTATTTGCTTCTCCTTAGCAATAGCTAACACAGAGCGTAGCTGCACCCAGCTTTAGCAAGTAAAACTTTACTCTCCAGCTAAGGACAACTTTTTGCCTTGCCATTGGGCAGCAAAGGGTTATATAACTCTGGCAGCAATCTGATCCATCTGACTTTAATTTTCAAAATGCTCTGAAAACAAAAAAGATGCACAAAAGTGTGCATATAATTAACTTGATAGGCACACACTTACCATGTTCACACAAGTGCAGGCACTTCTGCATGCAATGGGCAAATATGAAATCCTAGAGCACCTACTGTGCACATCATTTTTTCCTAGTGTAAAGCAGAGCAAAACAGTTTTTTCATTTAATGTAGCACAACTATAGAAAAGTACTAAATATATTTTTCAATTTTGAAATGTTTGAAACTTAAGTTGTTATGCCAATATTAGCAAAGATTATGAATGTGAAACACTTGTTAGTCAAATCTGACAGATGTTTCAGTTCATCTGCAGCATGATAACAGAAAGATTTTTTAAAAGTCACAGTTAACACTGAAATTTAACTTAGTGTATGCAAAGCGAGACAAATGTTGTATGTTCAAGTCAACTGCTTAGAGAGTGGCTCCAGTACCCAACAAGATCAAGTAGCTATGAACACTGGAATCCACAGCTGTGTTGCATCCAACTGGATTATCTAGTACCAACTCCCCATGTTGGTGGGTTTGACAAGAGTCTAGAAATGATTTTTATGATGAATTATAGATCTTTTAAAAAGAAGGCAAAATCTTACTAAAATTACAGCCAAAACACCTGATTTTTGTGGAAGACCACAAAAGTACAGCACAGCTGTAATTATTCTTAGTTACCTTGACTAAAAAGAGTGAGATTTTTAGATGACTTTTTAGCAGTCCTCACAAGATTTTAACATTTATTGAGTTATTATAAGACTTTGAGGAACAAGATTGTCACAGTATTAGAAATTAATCTGAATACACATCAGATCCTTTCCTTCTGAAATCCAGCTCTCAGAAGACTGAATTTTGGACTGACTTTTAAATCTGAGAGTTCATTCATGACCAGCATCTTTAAACTATATTTGTAAAATTAAAAGCTAGCTTGCCCAAAACAATTTATGGGAGCTTGGGCTTTCAGCCCTTTTTGTTGAAAACAAAAACAAGCAAACAAATGTTGGTCAAAGCTTGATTTTTTTGAAAATATAAACTTTGATCTGTATCAATGTTATTTGTAGACAGGTTATTTTCCTCCTGTGATCCAAATTTTTCTATCATTTAGTTCAGGTTACTTTTCAGTGACCTCTTGTTTAAATTAAATATAAGAATTATTAAAATACTTATAAATGATTCTCAAAGGTATTACCAACAACAAAATTTTCCTTTGAGATCTCTTTTACAAGTCTATGTTCATACACAGGAGAAATATAGGTGAAAAACAGTTTGATTTTTATCAGACTAAAATCTGTTTACAATTTCACATTAAAATGTTTAAATATGAATACAAACAGGAAACAGAATCATAAATATTGATAATGAACACAGAAAGTACTTGAATTTCTAGATTTGTTTGGGTGTATGGTTTTTTTATTTATCATAGGTTGTTTGCAGGGAACTCCATGGAAGGCAGATGACTTGCAACAGTCTGCGTTGCTCCTCAGTAGCCATGCTTTCGTACTTCACTATAGTTTAAGTTTACTGAGGATAGCTATGTATTTTACAGATTTTTTTTTTCAAACTCAAGATTTCTAATTGTTCTATACAAACATCTCAAGAATGCTGACAAGACGCAGAGAAATAATTTTAGTAATCTTTTACTTAATGCTTAATAACTTGAATCTACAGGTTACAGTTTAAGAAATTAATAAGCAAGCAGCTTCCTCTGTCTTCAATGTAAAAGTAAGGACATGGAAATAAATCCAACTTTACTGTTGTTAAACCTTACAGTCAAGGTCACTAGCAATATACCTGGCAAGTATTTCTTACACAAAATGTGAGAGTTCTAAGCTATAAATATATATATATATACGTATATATAAAGAGACTGTCAAAGTATGTCTCTTAACTATTTATAACCCTTGTTAACTCCTCAAAATTAGAAATAGTAACATTGCAAGTTAAAATTACAACTTATCCCTACAACCTATAAACAACTCAATTAATAAATGAAAGCACATATAAATGAGAATGAAATTATACAAATCCATTTTTTTATTAACACTTATTTTTATAGCTCATGGTGTCAGGAAAAAAAAAAAGGTAAGGCTGTTCAAACATGGCATTAAGTTAGTGAAAGGTATTGTGGGAGAGTTTTCACATTTGTATCTTGTTGTTACATACATCTTATCCTTAATTCCATTATCAAGACTGTGAGAGAGGAAATGAAAGTGAATGAGTGAATGGAACATGTATCCTAATACACAATGAAACTTCAAATTATTTACAAAAAGTAAAAAATAATGTATTATAAGACAATTTGTCGTAAGAGCTACTGAAGCAAAAGACAAAATTATACTCCATTAAAATATCTCTTGCTAGCAGTAGAACATTTAAAGCTCTAGTCCCTATGATTCAATCAGAGAAAAGGTAGAGGTGAGCATTATTTGTGCAATAAATGTACACAGAATACAAATAAAAAAGATCCGGAAATGTGTCTGCCAACAAAAAAAAAAAAAGAAAAAACACAGAAATTCCATAGAATCACTTAGTGCTGTAATTAATTTACAGCCCAAGTAAAGTATATACTAAAAAGAAAGACTATTTCTTTTCATTATAAACACCTGTGGACATCCATCAAAAGTAAGCTACCATACTGTGCACAAGATAAAAAAGAATGCATCTAGTTTGTGTAATAAAGTTGTGAAAAAGTAAGAATAAGACAGAAGGGATTATCAAAGGAAGCAAAATAAGAGATTTTTGCTTAAATTGAATATATACTTTCATTTATATGCAAATAGACTTTGAGACAAAAAAAAATCAGCTGACAGATGAGATGAATTACAGACAAATTTTTTGTAATACATTTTGCTATAGGTGCAGAAAGAGTTGTATAGTTTTGGGGGGTTGGTTTTCCTGTTGGTTGTTTATTTTTTCTGTCTTGTTTTGCTTTGTTTTATTCTACCTTGCATTGAAAGGAGATTTTGTTTAAATATATATTATATAAGGTTTTATATGTATGTACATATAAAGCTTCCCTATTATTCTCCTGAGAACTGTACGTAAATGGATTCCTCTCAGGTAGGCTAGTTGGCAGATACTGAAGCCAACGAAAAACAAGATGAAATACTATCTGAAATTGGATCCTTCTACAAAGCATTCTGGAAAGTGGCATTCTCAGAAGTTGCAAATGTATGAAGACAAATAAAAGCTCAAACTTGCTGGAAATTACTGCTGGCCTGTCCTTCACTATGAAGCTGCTTTATTCCAAAAGCAGGCAGATAAAATAAAAATAATAATAATAACCTTGCAGAAGTAATTTACTCTTGCTATAGATGTAACATGAAGATGCTTCTTTAGATTATACAATGCAAAAAAATATTTTCCACTTTCACTGTGCCTTCATATACATTTTCTTATTTAATTAACAATTACAGCAAAACCTTAGTTATTTTTCACTGTTTGCCATCATTACACGTGTTTGAATATGTACTTGCTTAAAAGCACAACTTCCAGCTCACAGTCTGGGAGGAACAGTGGTGGCACAGTAGGGACCTGAGTGGCAAGGTCACCAAAAGGATGCATGCAATGTCTCTTCAGGGACATGTGGCAGTATCTGTGGGTGATGGGGCACATGATGCCACTGCACTGCACGTTATGGTGACCACCTGATGCCAACACTGAATCAGGAGCAGATCTCTACAGCAAGACAGAGTACTTCTAGCAATGAGAGTGTGCAGGCCATTTCCTTAGACCGGCTAAATACACGACATCACAACCAGGTGCCTGTAGTATTAGGGCTGACAGGTACAGAGGAGTCACAGCAGGCACAGCATACTTGGCAACTCTGCTTTCACTACATCAGCCCTTTCAAACTTCCTTCCACAGATAGGATTAAGCTTCATGCCAAAGAACACAGCAAGAAGCATTACCTTTAATGGCAAGATGACTCTTCATTTGTAATGGGAGATTAAATAAATTCAATGGTGCAATAATTTGGCATGCAATTTCAATTACAAATTATGGTCCATGCATATATATGCATATATGCACTGACAGCATTTACAGCAAGCGAAGTATCAGGTGTTTCAGGCTGCCCAGGGAGGTTGTGGATGCCCCGTCCCTGGAGGTGTTCAAGGCCAGATTGGATGGGGCCCTGGGCAGTCTGGTCTAGCATTAGGTGGAATGGTTGGTGGCCCTGCGTGTGGCAGGGGGGTTGGAGATTAATGATCCTTGAGGTCCCTTCCAACCCTGGCAATTCTGTGCTCCGTATTCCTGCAAATTCTGGAATAAGCAATTGAATTTGCTAAGTCCAACAGAATATGTAAAAACTGAGACCAGAATAGTCAAAAAAACCACATTGTACTATTTAATTACCCCCCCCCCCCCCCAAAAAAAAAAAAAATATATATATATATATATATATCTTTAATTTTTCTCATGATTGTTCTGAACACAAACATGATCGGATTCAGTACCTAGTACTCCTATCAATGCTAGCTGGTTTTTGCAATGGAGTTTCCATAGACTTTCCAAGGATCTGATGGCACAATTTAAAATACATGTCATGATAGATCACTGGAAATGCTTCCCTTACACAACATTGAAAGCATATCTAAAATCTCAATAATTATGTCTCAGATAATAACAAAATAGCTCAAAGTAGTATAGTGGGTTACAGAGGTAACTTTACCTGATGACTTAAAGTCTACATCATTTTATTTTATTCAGCAAAAAAAAAAAAAAAAAAAAAAAAAAAGTAGAAAACAACATTATCCTAGAATTTTAAAATTCTTTGTATTGCTGCCCATTATGGAAGCTTGTTACTGATTCCCAGAAGATATTAAAAAAGACACTCCACAAGTGGAATCATCATGCATTAAGACAAATATTCTCAGCCTTCACCAGCCTCTCAGTGTTATGTCTTGTGCATTCAGTAAATAAATAGTGTCTGCTTCTTCATTCCTACATTTTGAACTGCATCTACAATTACGTACTTGCTTCACAAAACTAGGAAAGAGACAGAGATTTTGATATGAATACGATGAAGAGGAAAGAAACTTCCATCATTCCAAGACTAAGTTGACAATGCTATTGAAAGACTTTCCGTTTTTTTTGTTGTTGTTGTTATTGTTGTTGTTTTTTACCATTTTTCTTAAATTCAAACTACATTTGTCAACTAAAAGTTTTTAAAGATTCGGAAGCCTATTGCTCAGTCAATGTGTAAAACAACATTCTGACAGGTATCGCAATCCCATTGCTTATCTTCAGTAAGTCACTAAAGATCCACTATTTCAATGTACTGCATACATGCCATTAACACTAATAGAAAAAAACTGATTTTTAAAAAGCTAGACTTACTAAATGTCTATGCCCATTATTCTAAGTTAAAAAGCAAACTGAAATGTGTTTGTCTGCAGAAGTTATGTAATTTTCGAGGAACTTTTAACAAATATTATAAACAAACTAACTAAAATCTGTGACTCTGGATATGCCTGTTGGCCATCATTTAAAAAACTTAATAAAATATTTTTTCATATTTCCCGTAAGATTATTTCTTTATGGTCCATAAACAAGTCTCAAAAATGCATAGAAAGTTATGCCAATGAAAACAGAAAGAATAGTTAAGTAAAACATTCACCATTCATGAAAGGACACAGTTTAAGAAATCATGAATTGATTCTTTTCTCCCCTAGCTCCAAAATGCCAACTAAAGGTTAATGCTATTTAAGAGATCTGCATTCAGTACCCAGGATATGCAACAGCAGGAGAAGCCTGCTTGGCTTTTGTCAGAAATAAATCTTTCAGGCACATATCTGCCCAATCATATCTGAACAGAATATTCTGAAACAAAGGAAAAGTTACACTAGCCAGTCTGATCATTAAAAGATAAACAACACTTCTCAGCATAAATCAGTCAACAATACAATGTGTACAGTTTTTTTCCTCCATTAATGAAATGCTTGAACTTTCATGCTGCTATGCTGGTAAGAACAGATATAATTTTCTCACAACTATTTCAGAAAGTACATTCACTTTAATGGAAATGTGCAATATTTCACTGCCTGTGGGAGTTCTCCGTTACATATCTTGAATAGGATTCATCATTTTCCATCAATGTTATCTACATGTAGCTATACTTCATTATTGTTAATAAAGAACTTGTCAATAAGATTGATACAATAGATTTTGGCTAGATGGATGTAAAATTGATCAGGGGAATCCTGTGCTAAAATATGAAGACATTCTTAGACTGAAAAAAGAGGTATCATGTTATCCACTCAGTTAAACATATATTGCAAGTAGGTTAAGCTTTCAGATTTGGAGTATTCTCCTTCCTTCCTAAAAAGACATTTACTTATATGGCAATTAAGATTCTTTAACACTTTAATTCAAAAACCACTCTTTCCTGTTCTTATGCTTCTCACAAGCTTCTCTTTTAGCCAATTTCTTCTTTGGTCTGGAAAATGTTTACAAAGCTTTGACAACAAATATTCAACAACCTCCAACATCTTTTACAAGCCTCCAGTTTGACTCACAAACACAGACATCTGCATAGGCAAAGAACAGAACAGTCTGTGCAATCTGCTAAGAGAAATATGGTCCTGCTGAATCAGCTCATTTGTTATCCATCTCTTTATCAGTGGCTGCACTGTTATGTTCAAATACAGGCTAGAACAAAAAGACTGAAAATAGGAACAGACTGTACTATTCCCTCTCCTTGCTCTTCTGATCCAGCAGCTCTGCAGTCTGTGAATGAGGTGCCACCAAGCAAATACCCTTCAAAGCCAGATTGAAATTTGGACTTGAGGGCTGAAGGCTAGGCATGTGGGTATACATATATCTGGCAAAGCAGTTAACACTGCTACCTGAAATCTTTACTGTCGCACCTCTCATTTTATCTGATGTCTGTTACTGACAAATAGCCAGAGTGGATACTGCAGGACAAGTCATGGCCACGATATCTCATCTATAACTTTTATTTAAATTAAAAAAAAAAAAAAAATCCACACACAAACCACTACATCACAAGATAATATATTTAATAATTTTAAAAAATAGAAGTTGAACATCCAACTTGATTTGAACAGAACTTGATTTGTGTACCTGTGTCCATCACAACATGGGCAGAACATAATGGGATACCTTTATCCCCACACAGCATCCCTGATTACATGCAAAATACCAGTTTCCCTAGTTTTTCACAGGTTTCTGGGGTTTCAGAAGGCCAGAACATCATGCTGTTATTTCAGAAAGTTAAAACCCACCGAAGAATTTCCAAATCACTAGGTATGATCCATTTTCCAACATACACCTTCCAGAAACACATTTACTACAGCTGAACATTTTTAGCACCAAATATTTATTTCTTCTCTGAAGGGATTTATGCATCTTTAATAAAAGTAATATAGTTGTTGGTAAAATAAACAAGTTTTCCGGAAAATTTCATCAAGCATTGTTTATATGACCTTTTCCTACATCTTCTATTCTTCTGCACCCTTTTAAATTATTAACATCAATCACCAGGAATTCTTTCAGTATCAGTTTCACATTTCTCAACCTTTCTACTAATAGATGCCTTTCAGACCTTCCTGCACTACTTCACAGCCAAGGACAGAACTACTCTGTCACACCAGGAGCACACAAGTTACTCTGTCTGTCCTGACTCCCTATGTCCTCTTTAGAATTGGTACTGTCACCATTCAAGGACCCAGGAAACTTCCAAAACTATGGCCTCCGTTTCTTATTTCTAGATACATCATTTTGACTTTGATTATATTGAGTCATACACTGTCTGCATAAACTCATATTACCAACCAGTCTAAAATATTTCCAGGACTAATCTGTTCTGCAGGTTTCATAAACAGATTTTGAAACTTAAAGGAAGATTACTGAATAAGACATAAAATATCCATATCTTTGAACAGAAAACACCACAGTACTTCAACATTCTCCCTTCCTTCTTTCTGAAGTGTGACCACAAGTTTTTAAATCCACTTCATTGATTTTTCTTCATATTGTGTGCTAACATGGAGACTCCATTAAGTGTCTGAACAAAGTCTAACTTTTTCCACTCATCTTTGTCACACATTTTCTGCAAATCATTATTATTAGACCTGAGGTATCATGTACACTTTTAAATGACCAGTTTTTATATATCAGCAATGATCTTTTAGTAACAAATTTTCAAAGCAAGTTCAGTTTTAACCATAAAGAACCAGTGAGCCAACTCCAGAAGAGAAACTCAGAATAAAATAAGTAAACCAGTCAAAATTGCCACATGGGGACAATGAACTGTATCACTTAAGATTGATTTAACATCTTATCTTGTAATTATGCTTTAAAGGAGGAATCAGCTGAGTAAAAAAAAGGTTAGGTAAGCAAGAAATACTCCCAAATTAAAATTTCTGTGCAAGAAATAGAAGAACATTCAGGAGATGCTATAAGTAAATTACTGACAGAAGAAGAATCTTTTTTTTAAAATGAATGAAGACTTTGCTTCTGTGTTCATGAATGAAAACAGACAGCAAAATCCTAACAAAACCAACAAAGTTTAACATGAGGTGGAGAAGAAATACACATGAAATTTAATAGAGCAAGAAATGCATCTACTAAAAACAAAGAAAGCTTTACAATCATTTGTTTCTACCCTGCCATGAACCCCACAATTCAAACAAAAAAGAAAATTAAGAACTCATTTTTTTTCAAAAATTCCTACTTTTTCTCTGGAATGATAAGAAAAAAAATGACTGGGATTTTCATAAAAAGAAAAAGATGACTGAGAGAATGTTTCTGTAATGTACACAGAAGGCTCTTCAATTAAAAACTTGGCTTCAAGTATATAATTTATGGGAGTAATGACTAAGCTTGGTATTATTTAAGAATTGAAAGACCACATTTTAAATTGTTGTTATTCTCACTGATTTTACAAATTCAGTCTAGCTATTCTACAGTCAAACACATTCCTTGGCATGCCACTTAGGGTGATGATTTTGGGGTTATTTCCCTTGATACTCTTCTTTGGAGTGGTGAATTAACGAGATGTTCGTTCTGGAAAAAATAAGATAAAGAACTGACAAATTCATTCCAAAAGACTAACATTATCATTATATTCTTAGAGAAGCATGAAGTTTGGCAGGTAGAAATTGTCTAACATCAGAGAGATACCTCTTGACCTACACAAAACAAGAACAGAACACTTAGAAATATAATAAAGGTTTAAAAACATCACAAATTATGCAATTCCCAGGAGAGAGAGCAAATGGAAAGCTCGGATCAAAGATTTCTTTACACCAATTATTCTCCACCTCATGTGTCAGATTAATTAGGCAGGTGCTATCCTGCCAGCAGGAGTAGCTTTGCTACAACAGCCAAGTACACACATTCCTATTCCTGGCAGTTGTTGCCCTCACTGTCAAGTGCACCTGGAGCAGCCATCCCCTGTGCTCCCAGGGCTGCCTCCACAACAGGGGGTGTTGTGAAGGAGGGAAATAAATTGTTAGACTGCAATTGCATTAAGGAATCAGAAAATCAAATGTTAAAAAATAGGATTGGGAAGAGGAGAAGGACTATGAATGACACCGGTATTGGGCTGCAACTGCAGAATCCCACCTGAAATGATGTGGTAAGATCTGCAAAAAGTGTCATATACCATCAGAATACACCCTTCAAAACTTCCAGTATTACAGTCAACTAAAGTAAGCTGTCAAGTCCAAAATTCTGTACAATTTCTCCAGATAGTTTTTCGATTTCCTTGTAACATGCATGAAATCTTGCTCCCAGACACATTTCTCTCAATATTAAAGCCAGCTCCATTCTTTAAAATGAAAGAAATCTGCATTCAAATGTATTCTGAATTCTGAATCAGCATTTAAAATGTTATTGCTATGGTTATAATGCTATAATGCTACAGTTGAATTCTGCACTTACTAAATTACTAAATAAAACAATTCCAGTAGCCCAAATATTGTATCAGTGGAAAATCTTGAGTGTATTGAATCTGTCCCAGAACACTGCACATTAGTTTTAAAAAAGGAAAATAAAGACCAGTTTCAAAAGCTTGCAGTTTGGGAAGGTAAAATCTTTAATTACCTCGCCTCAGATTTCTGAGCATGTTAAACATGCCACTTCTGATTCTCTCCCCACACAATACAATGCATTGTGTTCTTGCCTGCTGTCCTCAGCCATGTTCAGGTACGCACTGCAAAAAACTGTGGAGAGATGAACACAATCTGGAGACAAAGCAACTTTTCTGAAAACTGCATAGGTCTTACTAATAATGCAGCTGCAAGACAGGATTACAATATGATGGTTTTTTGAATATATGGGGAGGCTTAGTTAATAATAAAGAAAAAGAATAAATGCTCCTTCTCAAGTAAAATAATCAGAAAGAATTGTAGAACTAAGGAAGGGGCCATATTCCCCCTGCTCAAATTTAGAAAAGAACCAGTTGAGAAGTGCTGTGCAATGTCTTTTCATCCTTGGGAGACAATTCCATAGTTTAATATATCATTTGGTATGGCTTGAATACCTTTCACTTTTAGTAAGTATCCATTACATAACTTCTCTCCACTTTCTTTAATTACCCCATTAAGTACATTGGTATTTGCTCTTATAGCAGCTGTATTAGAGCTGCAGGGCACAAGAAATAAAACCAAGGAGAAAAAATAATAAAACATTGTCTTTTCCATTTAATAAGTTCCTTTTCTTTTTTATGGAAACATTTGTATTAGTAGATATTAGTAGATACTATTTCAGCTCTGTAAGATAATAAATCACATGAGCCTTGTATTATTAAAGCCAACTGAACTGCCAGAGAGAAGCATCATCACTCACCAATGGCACAACTTGCCTTTAAGCTTTACTCATTCTACTCTATTTCTGAGGAATCATTTTGCTGTGGAAAATGTCATTCAAAACATAGAAATGGTGATGAGTAAGAAATCATTCTTGATCAAAACTTTTTACTTAGGAAATAAGTCATGAATTTATTTTACTATTCTACACTGTTAAGTAATCCAGACATATTTCTGTGGGGGAAAGTAAGAATGAAAACTTCAATTAATTAAAAATTAATTTAAAAATCTGTGAATTATAACACATTCTTAGAAACAACTTCCAAGTTTCAAGGTGCTTTGTTTTTCAACAGCTTGGATACATAAAAATACATCCAGCATAAAATAAGAAAAATAGTTCAGTTACTTATTACATTAACATGAAACCATGTCTTCTGAGTGGTATGCATACAATAGAGAGCAAGAAACAAAGTAATGAGGAGCACCAATGTATTCACCATTGGCCATCATTACTGAAAAGGCAATTCCAAATCACTGGTTGCTGAACCATTAGTGCCAGCTGTGCAAAAGCTCCCATCCCTCCAGGGTAGGTTGTGATTTATCAGAAGCCTGAGATCTTTAATATACTGACAAAGAAAGAAAAGGAGAATCATTTTGATTACCCTTTTTCTCAAAGTCCTGATTTTGTAATAGTAATAACAATTTCCTATTTATGTAAATAAGTTATCCAGGAGAACCTCATTATAATCCTTTCTGGCATCTGACTGGAACAATCCTATTCCAGGCTTTCTGCCACCCTCATTAAGACTTTTCTCCTTTTAGTGAAAATCATTTGTACTGAGATCTTTTGGAACCATCTCTGTTTTTCACTGTAGAGCAAAGCTAAGGCAACTATTTAAAAGAAAAAAAAAATCACTATTCTAGAAGTATCAAAAGCATTCTGCAGCATGGACTAATGGTCTATACAGGTTTTGGTACCAAAGTTTAGATATTAATCAACATTTTACAGGACTTATCATCCTAAAAGTTCCTCACCGACCCAAAGTAGGCCATGTATATAGGAAAAGTTCTTCCGTGGTTTAAGAGTAGTATATGATTAGCACCCATATTGTAATGTCTTATACTTTTGATCAAATTTTTAGTTCTCCCTGTGACTTTATTATGTCACCACGGTAATTGTCTAGGAAAAACTCTTCTGAGCTTCTACTAACATACAAGTTTCCCTGGGGTGCCTATTAGCATTGCTTGCAAAGGATTCTGAGGACAAAGAAATGCAACTCAGCTCAAGCAGTGTATCCACGCAAAGCCTCAGTTAAGCTCCATAACACACAAATCACACCAATAAGAAGAAAATAAAATTATTATACAGCTTTTATAAATCTTAATCTGACTTTCCATTCTTTTCAATAACCAAATTAGCAATAACGAAGAGATTGGGCACAGCTGCCAATTCCTCCCATTTGGTGGAGAAATATTTCTTTCCTTTCTGAAAAATTAAACATTTCATTCCCAAGGACAGACACATGCCAGTGGTTAATTATGGGATATTTTACAAGAACTAAAATTTATCATCAGCACAGCAGGCAAATATTGACATTTTTACAAGCATGGCCATGCTACAATTAAATTTTGAGTTGCAAAGCTCCTGAAAGCAGCTGCCACCCCAGGAAGCCGGGAAACCCAACACTTACTGCCAACCCCAGTTTCCTGATACTTATTCAAACTGGCAAGAAACATTCTTCTTACATTGCTTTCAAATATTTGACAGCCTAGCCATCCATTAAATGCATCACACTGAGGTACTGCTGTATCACTACATAATTCTTCCTGTCAGCTAGCGAAAAATAATATGATGTGCAGGATGCTGTGGGGTTCCCAGTTCCCACAGCACTGGCTCATAGGTACAGAAGGGGGAAAGAGAGAGTAAAAGCCAGAAGGGTGAAGGCACAGGACAGATGACAGAAGGGCAGTAACAGATAACACTGGTTAATGGATACTCTTCACTGAGAACCTGGAGAGCAGGGTTAGCTCCTGAGTGTGTAACAAATAGAAATCCATATCGAGCATTGATGCAGTCACTTGCCAGAAGTCTGGGCGTGAACAACACCACCTGCCACGTGCTCACAGGGAAAAAGTAAGAGTAATTGGGAATAATCAAAATAAAGCAATTTATCAATAAAACCCCAAAATGCCATTTCTTTTTCTTTCCCAGAATTCCTACAAAGTAAAATCCATGCTAGTTATGGTAGTTGCATAGGTATAATTCAGTAATGCCATCTTCCTGAAGGAAAAATGGAGTCACAACCATTGGAATGGATATATGTATATATAATCATTACATATATATATGTCTATTATACACATGCACACATATATAACAGACCATTCAATTACAGAAGCAATTAAAGAGGACAAAAGGCAGACAAAGCTCCTTGTCTAGAACACCTCCCCTGACAGAAGATGGGAGGCTAGGGAGGAGGTGACAGGGGTTAATTACCAGCTGGAACCCAAATGCTTTCTTTTTGACAATTTACAGTGTAAATCTGTTTAAGCAACATAATTTTAACTAAGTACAGAATTAACTAAGCATCTAATTTTTACTAAACTTCCACTTCCCTCATTTTTAAGTTTTTCTATGGGTAGTCTTAAATATATATATATATATATATATATATTTACACACCACTAACCAGTCAGAGGATAAAAATAAGAAGTGTCAGAAACCAAAAATTTAACATAACTAACATAACCACATTCAAACAGTTTCACAGCTGTGGTACTCTGACCAAGACACTGTTCTTTGCAACACAATGAAAAAATGAAATCTTCCATATAATTGGAAATCAGCACATGCTCCAATCAATGTAAAGCATGTGTAATTTCTTTTAGTAAAACAAGTCACCTTCAGTGAACACCATTTCAGCTTTTCAGGGATAAGTCTCAGTCAGTCTGGAGGTGGTGTAAGACACAGCACACCCAGGTGCTTACCAGTCCCCTCTCACTGGGCTCTCTTCACTCTGAGATACCAACTGAAGGCAGAGACATCAGTGAATAATCCAGAACTTTATCTTGTTAACCAACAGATCTTTCAATTCTGAGTTTTTTAAATGTGCTTTTACTTTTGCCAAATGTTCAGGCAATGTTTTCAGGCTCCATATGTCCATCAAGCTGATATTTTTATGAAGCTTTAGCTAAAACAAGCTAATTAGACTCAAGAAAAAAAAATATTATTTTTTGTAATTTGACAAGGAGCTTTGTCTGCCTTTTGTCCTCTTTAATTCTCAACTTTGTAAGCTCATTGTCATTTCATTCTTATAGCCAAGAACTTTCCTTAACACCTATAAATTCTGATTAGATAAGGCAAAATCATTAGCTGGGAACTTGAAAGAAAATTTTCTATGTACCACTGCAATAGCTCTGCACAGAAATCAAACAAAACATTCTCATGTTTATTCAGTGGTTAATATTTGGGCTTTATTCTTCATATGCTGTTACAATACTGGGAATTGTGTAAAACAACATTGCTTATTCAATGTAGTTTGCTCAACACATTTATCAGCTCGTCTTCTCTATTAGTAATTTCAGGTGATAATATGGAATAATAAAAATGTCCCCTAATCCTGTCCAGTTACTCAACTATTGGCTTACAAGCAATATTAAGCTCATTGTATACTCCTCCTGGCAGGAAATTAAACCTTTTGAAATATGTATGTTTTTCACTACTCAATAGGTCAAAACAAATAATTGCTCCTACCATTAAAGACTTTTGGGATAGGGGGAAACAATAGCCAAAATCCTTTTGCTGAAATCATTAATGACATATGTTAATGACCAAGGGAAGTTCATTAGAACTTATGTTAAAACATAAAGTGGACTTCAATATTTAAAAATATGAGCATTTAAATAAATTGGAGCACAGAGTATGTTTGTTTAAAAAAGGAAAACATTTAAAATATATAAATTCCACTTTTATATTACGTTGAAGTGAAATGGAAAATCAGATGTAGATGCAATCTTTTGTCCTTTTCAAGTCCATGACCAAATTAGGAAGTGCCACCACATATGGTGAAGAATCTGAAGCATGGGGAAGGTCCTCCGGGTTTGCTGTTCACCTGTCTCTTTTCAGTAGAACCAAACTCATTTCTTCAATTAATATGTGCCACAATCTGTAAACTGACATCACATCTCTGTTCCTACTATTTGGTTTGACCTTGCTATCATGAACAAGAATATAATTATGATAATGAACCAATTATTCCTGTACAATATAGCAATCAAAAAGACTACAACTTCCTCCATTTTCTCATGATAATATCTGAAAATTCTAGTTTCATTTCATCTTTGAAATCCATTACTTGCATGCCATCATCAAAATGTCATTATATAATTAACTTTTTTGTTTGTTTTTGTTGCTTATTTACAAAATTAAAAAAAAAAATTAATAATAAAATGGAAAACACCGAGGTTTTAGAATAATCATGACAGCACACAGGACGTCTGATTTACATAGGACAATAAACAAATATTTTAGTATTTGGAATATTTTACAGGTTGTAATCTTATAAATTTTGAATGACAACACATCTGTCTGTTAGGATAACTAACTGTTAATGCTACGCTATCACATACATGGCATATTTTGCATGAAACCCCTCCAGAATTGAATAATTTTAGCTCTTTACAGTCTTCTGATTATGAAAATGAAATGTCCAGGTTATTATAAGCCTGGATGTGTCATATATAGCAGAAAAAGTCAATTAAAGAAAAGTGATTTGAATAGGTTTTCACTCATTGAAAATCAGTTGGAAAAAAAAAAAAAAAAACCTCAGCTGATTCTGCTGAGATACCGACTTCACAAAATACTCCTGGCTTTGTCCCTAAACAATGTGATTTTTAGACACTTCATGATATTTTAGATAGCAGAATCTTTCATCTCCTGATTTGAAATGAATCTTTGCAGCGTTGGTCACCATCGGATTTATAATCAAACCATACAGATGCAGAAGTTGCTGAAGAAAAGAACATTCTTTTGCCGCCATGACTACATTTTTAGTCAAAGCCCTGGGATAGATTCATCTGTGATGAACTGTGGCAGCTTTATAATGAATTTTTGACTTGAGACAACCTAAGTGCACAACAGCCAATTACCTACTATTGTCTAGGGATGGTCTTTTTTACTCAGACATATTTATAACTGGAACAAAAGTATAAATCTGAAACTTTCTACATTTAATTTAGACAAACTGCAGTTTACTGTACCCCTCGTAAGAATTCTGTCTGCTTTCTTCGTCTACCTGTAAAACTAGCTAATGCAAGCACTGTAATTCTATCTGTAAGTCATGCAACTGTAAAACAAAAATAACTGCCACTGATTAAAAAGTTTCAAATATTCTGCAATAAACATCCAAAATAGAGACAAATATTCTATATGGAATTCCTCCAGGTCTGAAAGATTATAAGTAATAGAAGCTAAACTTACCTTTCTGCCACAGAAAACATTCATTCTCCACTGCTTAATAGTGAACTTTACAAATGACACAATTCCACTATCACAACTTTTGTACAGGCAAACTCTGTACAGTGAATTCAGAAGAAACCTGCAAATAAGAAGATAAAAAGTCAAAAGGCAAAAATAAATCATATTACTTTATAAGTCCCTCCAACAGATGAACTAAGGAGAGGGTACCAATGAACAGTGCATTGTGATGACAAACAGTCAATAATAAATTCAATATTGATATACTCAAGTATGTAGGAACATAAGCATGTTTTAACGGCTCCCCCTTTTCCAAGTTGACTTTGCCATACATACCACTGGATGTTTTCTAATTTCCCTGAAAGGCTCGATATTCTAGTCTGCAGAGCTTAATCATGTCTGGAAGGTCATTCCACACATTTTTTGTGAATGTGAAAAATTGCTGCCAGGCATCTGTTTTTAAACATTTTTTTCCTCTCTTTTTTTTTTTTTTTTTTTTTTCTATTTATGCCATCTGATCACATTACTTATATCCATCTCATAGCTCTAATTTAAAAGGACATTCCTCTGAATCATGGCTTAGTCTTGCCCATACATTTCCAGATATATTGAAAGAGAATATGATTTTCAGTCTGAGGTTAAGCTAACAAAAAGAAAAGTTAAAAAGTCTACTGCCTGTCAGCTAATGCTAAACAAAATGATTAAGATTACATCTTTATAGAGGCTTCTTGAAATAGAAAAAACATCCAACTTGGAGACAGATGAACTAGCTCAGGCAACCAATCAAGATAAACTGAATCCAATATATTAAATATAATGAACACTACAGGCTGAACTATTCTGCATTAATACAATGACAACTCCAAGTTTCTTTGGCTAGTAGATAAGTTCAATAAACAAAATGCTAATTGTCACTGTTAGTGATTCTCTTCTACTCCATCTGTTCTGTGTTACTGGCAAGATCTAGCCCATTCCATTCCTTTCAGAATGTTCAGAAACATCCTCAGCCTTGCTGCCTCAAGTTTTAAGCTTCAGGATTCTACCTAATCTGAACTTAAAGAAAATAAAAATAAAAAGAGATGCATACAGAATCACAGAATAGCCAGGGTTGAAAGGGACCTCAAGGATCATGAAACTCCAACCCCCCTGCCACATGCAGGGCCACCAACCTCCCCATTTAATACTAGACCAGGCTGCCCAGGGCCCCATCCAACCTGGCTTTGAACACCTCCAGGGATGGGGCGTCCACGACCCCTCTTGACAGCCTGTTCCAGTACCTCACCACTCTCTGTCAAGAATTTCCCCCTGACATGCAACCTAAAACTCCTCTCCCTCAACTTAAAACCATTTCCCCTTGTCCTGCTGTTATCAACCCTTTCAAAGAGTTGATTTCCCTCCCCTCTGTAGGCTTCCTTTAGGTATTGAAATGCTGCAATGAGGTCACCCCACAGCCTTCTTTTCTCCAGGCTGAACAAGCCCAGCTCCCTCAGACTGTCCTCATAGGGGAGATGTTCCAGTCCTCTGATCATCTTTGTGGTTCTTCTCTGGACCCTCTCCAACAGCTCCCTGTCTTTTTTGTACTGGGAGCTCCTCTCTTGGACACAGTATTCCAGATGGGGCCTCACAAGAGCAGAGTAGAGGGGAACAATCACCTCCCTGTCCCTGCTGGCCACCCCTATTTTGATGAAGCCCAGGATACCATTTGCCTTCCGAGCCGCAAGGGCACACTGCTGGCTCATATTAAGTTTTTCATCTATCAAGACCCCCAGGTCCTTCTCCACAGGGCTGCTCTCAAGGACCTCTCCTTCCAGTCTGTATGGATGCCTGGGATTCCTCCGGCCCAGGTGCAAAACTGCACTTTGCTGTGTTGAACCTCATTCAGTTCACCCGGGCCCACCTTTCTAACCTCTCGAGGTCCCTCTGAATGGCATCCCTTCCTTCAACTGTGTCAACCGCACCACTCAGCTTGGTGTTGTCAGCAAACTTGCTGAGGGTGCACTCGATTCTGTCATCAATGTCATTGATAAAGATGTTAAAGAGACAGACCCGTAGGTCTACAAGTCAGAGAACTTATGCCCTTTGCACCCTCATGTAGTCTTCTTGTTACTTTGAGATTAAAGTCACTTAAAAGTTTTGAATGATTTTTTTTTTTTGACCAAACTGACAATTTCCTCCACCCAGCCCCATAACACCATGTCATAAGAAAAAGTTTTTGGTGTCAACAGTGGTGCCATCGGAACAGATAATTTTTGCTGGACCAACAACAGAATGATACCTATGTATACTATCTATGCAATAATTTGACAAAGAATTGAGGGTTTCTTTTCACTGTTGTCACACCTTTCTGATCTGAATTATTCTTTATTATTTTATAATACTGCTTTATTTGAAGTCTAAAAATGACAAAACAGCTTTACTTTTTTCTTCACAAAGAATAAGCAGCCTTCTGGTACTATCAGGAAATAATGCTGCCTGTGTATCAATATGCCATCAGCTCACAAGCATGGGAGACCTGGAGCAACTACCCACTTGTAAGAGAGAGTGACTTTTCCTTTACTTGACTTTATTGGTGTCCTGAGGCAGGTACACCTGTTAAGCAATAAAACTCTCTCAGTAACAGAAAGAAGTGGAAATCTACTTTTCTAGCCATTAAGATTCTAGATTAACATGTTTAATACAGAGAACTTTAGTTGAAGCTGTGTGACTATTAGTAACTAAAAAAAAAAAAAAAAAAAAAAAAAAAGCACAACTAACACATCCACAAGTTAAAGTTAATATTTACTTTTTGTCTCCATAATTGACAGCCATTTAAAATAAACATCAAAAAGAGTTTCAGATGAGTCTCACTAAAAAGCTAGTTATATAATATACAAATAAGTTCATTTCAGTAATATATACAGAATGGCCAAAAGTAAAACAGATCTCTGCTCTGTATAGCCTATTTTAGCTGAATTTGATAATGCAAGTTTGTCATGAGGCTGATACTTCAAATTCAGCTTTCACCTTGAAACAAGTTTTTACACTCTGAGGAATGGAACTGTAATAAAATGCTGACATGTCCTTACCAATTGTTTCTGCCAGAAGACAGATTTCCTATTCTTGGCATTTCAAAATAAGTGAATTTTCATTTTAAGAATGAGATGCTATTCACATTCAGTAACTGTAAATCTTTATGGCTTTTTCTATTTGATCAAAGGGAAATAAAATATCAACAAGCAAAAGTTCAGACTCTCACCCCCTCCTCAAAGCTGAAATGCTACAAGGACAGTAAGGTCTACCAAGCCTCAAGTGAGGGCTGCATTTGAAGAATATTACCCCTCTCAAAAGGAGAAGTATGCTTAATCCTGTGACTCATAATCCTAGACCTTATATTTTAAGTGTAACTCTAGTGATTTAATGCACCTCATAGCAGATAAAAGTTCTTCTCAACTCTCATATCTTAGTTTCTTTAAATTTTCAAGAATAAAAAACTAGTTCTAACCTTCCAATAATTATAGATTCATAGAATGGTTTGGAAGGGATCTTTAAAAACATCTAATTCCAACTGCTCTGCTATAAGCAGGGACAATTCCCACTAGACCAGGTTGCTCAAAGCCCCATCCAGCCTGACCTTGAACACCTCCAGGGAAGGCGCATTCACAACATGTTCCAGTGTCTCACCACCCTCACAGTAAAGAATTTCTTCCTAACACCTGGTCTAAATCTGTTCTCTTCCAGTTTAAAACCATTTCCCCTTGACCTGTTGCTGCATGCCCTCCTAAAAAGTCCCTCCCCAGCTTTCCTGTAGGCCCCTATAAGATCCTCTCAGAGGCTTTTCTTCTCCTGAAAAGAAGCTGCCCCCCTAGGGCTGAAGAGCCCCAACTCTCCCAGCCTGTCCTTGTAGGGGAGGTGCTCCAGCCCTCTGATCATCTTCATGGCCCTCCTCTGGACCTGCTCCAACACCTCCATGTCTTTCTTGTGTTGGGAGCCCCAGAACTGGATGCAGTACTCCAGGCTGGGTCTCACAAGAGCAGAGTAGAGGGGCATAATCACCTCCCTACTGGTCACACTTCTCTTGATGTAACCCAGAATACAGTTGGCCTTCTGGCCTGCAGGCGTACACTGTTGACCCATGTTGAATCTTTCATCAAACCAACACTCCCAAATCCTTCTCTTCAAGGCTGCTCTCAAGACATTCTCTGCCCAACCTGTATCTGTGCTTGGGATTGCCTCAACCCAGGTGCAGGTTCTTATAAAAAGCAGTGCCACTAAAAGCATACAAAAGATACAAGTTACAGACTAGCTTTCCCCACCATTTATAAAAGAATCTGCCACACACTGAAGAAGTAAACATTCAGACACTTGAAATTTATTGCCAGGAACATGAATCCCATTATTTGACTTTCAAACAGAAACCTGAGTATCAGAACGAGGTCATAGTTGACTCCTGAATTCCAGGATTTCAATCCTACTTATTGCTTTGTTCCTTCCACGTAAAATCCTGAACTACACTACTTCATAGTTTCTGCATTCAAGGCTGCTCTCAGCCTTCATATTCCCAACCAGTCCTTCACTGTTTGTACAAACACATCCAGCAGATTGTACCAACAGATCTAGCAACACACCTCTCCTCATTGACTCTTGCACCACCTGCATCAGCATGTTATCTTCCACACACTGCAGGAACCTCCTGGACTGTGTGCACCAGGCAGTGTTGTTTTTTCAGCAAAAGCCAGAGTGGTTGAACTCTGCCATGAGAACCAGTGCCTGCAATCATGAAGCTATTTTCAGCTGTCTGTAGAAGGCCTCATCAACTTCCTTCTCCTGATCAAGCGGCCTGCAGTAAACACTCACATTAGCTGCCCCTTACTTCCCACCCATAAACTCTCCACTTATTTGTCATACAACCCTTGGCAGAGCTCTATACACACCAGTTGTTCTCCCACATAAAAAGCAACTTCACCACCTTGCCTTACCATCCCATCTTTCCTAAAAAGCACATAGCCATCTATGACAGCTTTCCAGTCACACGAGCTGTCCTCCCATCAAGTGTCCATGATCGCAATGCTATTTGCCTATTTGTTTAAATAAAATGAGTAAAATATTTTACATATGAAAGTGAGATTCGCTACCTTTTATTATTATTATTACTTGGAGCAGGTGAAAAGGCAAACACCAGTGACAGCAATGTGAAAATTTACGAAGATCACTACCCAATTATTTGAAGGGCCAACATGGATAAATGAAAAGGGCAGCCATCCAAGTTCTGCCTCAGCTTTCACAATGAGTATTTTATTGAAATTCCCCTTTTCTTTATTCTTTCCAATACTTATAAAGAATAAAGGTATGAAATATTTAATTCCGATACCTTCTCATTTCCTGACATCATTACAATTCAAGATGACTATCTTGTCTACTTTGTATCTGGTTTTGATGCCACTGAATAGCTGGTTTCAGGAAAGAGCAGCAACATTTCTGTGAAAAACAATTCTTTCACATTTTACTAAAGCAATTGACAGAAATGGAAAAAAAACACCTTTTTATTTTTAATCCATTTATGGAGATTGTCCTCCATAAAATACTACTCTTTGCACTGCAGATTCAATGCAGTTTTAAATGCATCAAGGACTTGGACTATAACTTATATTTACTAAACATATGTTAATTAATTCTAATGACATTAAAATAATCTCCTATTTTGGTGTGATGAAAAATGTACAAAAAAACAAGCCCTTCTATAGAACAGTCACTTGAACTCACTAAAAAAAATTTAGTTTTTAAGTACAAGGTAATAGCTAAGACAAATTTGCTTTACAATGCGACTATTAGCAGATAGGGTACAATTATTCAATTTATATTTGGACCTTATTTCCTTATAGATTTAAGCGCTTCAACAAGTTACTAATTAGCAAGTCCTAGAATTATTTTTATTTCTCTTAATGCTTTTAAAAACTAACTAAAGAGATAATGAAGGGTTAAATGTTGACATGTGGCTACACTGAGCATTAATTAGCTATGTGTATGCATACGCACAGATATGGCTTAATGAAGCAGCGTCCTAACAATATGTTTATCAAACTGAAGCAATCTCCCTTTGTTATTACAGAGCCATTTGTAGACTACTGCAAATTTGTATCTCAAAGGACATTTAAAAGTTAACAACACGTTGCAACTGTGTCCATTTCAGAAAAATCCTGATACACTTTGTTTTCAATCCACCTTTGGTCCTGACAGCAATTTAAAACTGAACAAGCTGTGCAAATCACCCTTAAGACGAGTGCACAGGAAAAAAAAAATCACAAAATTTTCATTGTCTTTTTTTATTTATTGATTGGCATTTGTGCATACAGAATTTAATGGTTTCCCCATGCAGAACTGAAAGTATAAAACCTATGCAAACCTGGAAAACACATGCTCATTAAGTGATAAACTAAAATATTCCATCACACTTATGCTCCAAAAAGTGAGAGTAGACTTTTTAGACAACATATAGGGATTTAACTACAGAATTCATTAAAATGAATTAAAGTCATGCAGCTAAAATTTACTGCCATTGAGAAGTTATCATTAAAACACATCTAATAAAATTTTAGTATGAATTGTGGTGCCTGAATATTTTGAACAGTCACTGGAGACAAAAAGTGTTCTAAGGCTACACCATAAAGCTGAAGGACAAACACAGAGCTTTGCAATATGTGTCCAGTAATCACAGCAATATCTTACATGTGATTTACAAATATTTAATCACTGGTGTTCTGTCCTTTATTTAATTTATTTTGACCACTTATACCATCTCAGAAGTGCCTATCCCTATTTGCATTTTAATGAATAATAATTGATATTTATTCAGCACATTCTATTTGCATCTCAAAGCTTCATTTAGAGATTAATATGTCTTATAACCTAAATCAAACTATTCATAGATATTCAAGATCTGAGAATTATTTACTAGTGAGTGACCAAGACAGTATGCATCATGATTTTGTCAAGATGCTGGCCTCAGCTTTAGCTGTTGCATTGCAGTTATTGTCACTGGTGCCTGGGGATGCCTGGGCTTTAGGAAGTTACATTTAGAAAGATGAAAAATTGAAGCGACTGCTCGCTGAGATGCCTCAAGGAAGATTTCAATTCATGCTATTTTTGCCCAAATAAATTCTGTAAATCACCCAGGAGAAATGAGTAGTAATCACTGTTTTCCCACAATGATTCTTAACAGGAAGAAAACATTGTGATCAAAAAAATGAAAGACATAATTTTACCAGAACCTTAGGCTCACGTAAGTTTACTAATCAAACTGGTAGATATATATCATGCATAACCAAGGAAGTCCAATGAAGGATGGCAAAAAGTTGAAGCATTAATTCCAAGAGGTTCTTCCCACCTGGGTTAGTCTATTTGTTCATTTGATTTCTGGCTTTGAGAGTTCCCTTTCTAGAATCTTATAGAATATTCTTTGCTTATATGCCTCACTATTTCCCAACAGAATGCTGAATCTCATCTAAAACAAGAGCTTCTGCAACGGGCCAGCCTAAGTTTAAAAAACTCTCAAGAGAAGGCTGCACAGTGAACAACTGTTATCTTCAGATTAATCCTGTCTCATACACAAAATCTAAAAATGGGCATGATACAGTAGATGCTTGAACTATTCGCTATGCAGCTCAAGGATGAAGTAAGTTACTCTCCAAGTAGATCACTAGACTAAACAAAACATACCCTGACTTTCTCCTTTGCCTCTGCTGTATTGGAGCTTACAGTGCCCAACTCAGCCAGTCATTTTACTGTAGACAATTAGAAGAGATCTCCCCTTATACAAGATAATAACAAGCATTATAATATTTGAAAGGAGTAACACGATTAATATTTGGAAGCACATTCTGTGAAGGCATTTTACCTTCAGAGTCTTGTAAGAAAAGGAAGGTGCCCTAAAGGCTAAAACTATAAATCAGGAAAGGCACTATAAATATTTTTAAGAAATTTGGGAAAGATATTAATGTATGATGTCCAACAGGGTAACTTCTGGGAACAAGGATGAAATCCAAAACGAAAACTGGGATCAAGTCATGCTGTTTCTGGTAAAAGAAAATAAGGCTTTCAGATAGCTTGCCCTAGATATTTACTGTAAAGATAGGAACAAAAAAACAGAACACATTTCAGGTCACACTGATCAAACTCAAAAACTGCATAACACATCGGAGATAAGAAGATTCACTACTATTATGAACTGTGGTTTTTCAAACTAAACATTTTTTTACCTAAGTATCTTGCTGAGTCTTGCATCATTCCATCAGACAAAGCATGATTCATGGGAAGATTGCCAACAGCCATTACCAAACAGCTGGTGAGATTGCCTGGGGATCCCTTCTACTAGAGCAAAGTTAAAGGACAAGTGTCTAACTTGGTAAGCATAAAGCTGTAACATTTTGCCAAGTAGTAAAAAACAAACAGTGAATAGAGCCTACTTCACAGAGTCCTTTTTTTACCTGCTTAAAGCTTTTATTACTGTCTGCAACTGTATGTTTTGCTGAAAATTTAGCTCTTACCTTTCAAGAAATCACAATCAAGAAGTTGAAAACTGAAGATAAGGATGTTATAAACTCTGACTTACTTAGTAGATATTTTAGTTGAAAGGCTAAAAGAAAAAAAGAACTTCTATTGTAGCATTGTATTTGAAAAAAAAATTATCAAAAATTCCTAGGCTATTTACAAGTTTAATAACTTTCCCATGTAATTATTTTTAAATAATAACTGAAAATTGTCCAGAGCGTATCATATATTTCAAATTAAGTGAAAGGCATATAATGAAACAAGATCATGATATATGAGAAGGTCTCTGGGCTCCAAACAGTCTGGAACTCCTTATAAAAGTATAATAGTGATATACAGGAACTTACTGATTGAAGTCTTTGTCCCATTTCATCTTAATAAATGATCAAGACATGAAGATGCACTATTTCCCACAACTGAATCCCTACAGTTTTGCACACTAGTTCTGAGAAAACATTGTGATTGCTGTGGAGCTTACAGGATGAGCCTGCAGTAACTTTTTCAATATGCTGATAGTTTAGAGAACAACAGAAATGAGAACATACAATGTAGACATTGATGCGTGGACTTTTGAAGAGTAATGGAACGTAAGATTAGTAAAAATAAACAAACCATATCCTTGTAAACTGACAAAAATAATTTTAAACTAGCCAGGTAATCTTGATGGCCATGTATATCAATAATTCTGAACATTTAGATGCAAAGGAACATTAAGTCTGAAAACACTAATGCAGAAAAGCATTTTATCACATTTTAGACTGTCAGTAATTATTAAGACTGCTTTTAGATATAAAGCCATTACATAGCTTATTATTTTCTACAGCCATGGGACTTTTCTCTAGAAGAAAAGTGCATTTTTAAACATTAAAATAATGAAGTAAATGGCATAGGGCTAAAAAGAATACATAATAGGAAGCATAAACTGAGATGAAGATAGAAAGAAAATCAAGCAGAGCTCAGAAGGCAGGGCAATGTCTCTATCAACTAAGAGAATTTAAACACCCTGTAGGAGGAGGTTTCCTGTGTGAATTCAATGTTAAGAAGAAATAAACTCAGAAAGACCAAAGGCTATTACTATTACTGGAAAAAAATAAGAAGATACACAATCCAGGATGACATCTGAGCCAGTTAAGAATGGCCAAGAGCTCCAAGTGCCCAGAAATCTGGTAGCAGCTAGAGGAACGCTGAAGATGGCTGAAGCAGAAAAGGGATGTAGAACTAGAAAGATGGATGGACAAATTTCTGTTCCATAATTATTTTCATGTGCAGTTCCAATTAAATGCATTTCTGTTTAAAATATGAAGTACTCAAGTCTAGTCTAGAGTGAAATTCTCAGCATCATATGTTCACTGGAAGATTAAAAAAAAAAAAAAAAGGTAAATAAGAAACAGCAGAAACCATTATTTTGAGCTTCCAGCCACTGCAGACTTCATGTTTTATATTGGAGCAGATGCATAATTTAAGAACTAAAACAATTCACTCTTCTCCACAACACTTCTCCCCACACCTCCCAGAACAGAAAACCCAAACACACCCTTCATTGTTACAAGCATCATCAATTAACAAACAAGTAAGACATACATTTCTTTTACCACAAACTAGCTTTATTTTTTTCCATACCCGTTCATTCTTCCTTCTGTGTGCACTGAAATTTTTTTTGAAGTTTTGCATATTGCAATTCATTTATGGTTGATTGGCATTTTTCAAAAAAATAAGAAAAACACCTATCACAATTGAAGAATATTAAATTGGTCTTCAGTTAAGCATTCTTTTTTGTGCTTCACCGTGCTGGAAACTTGTTACCATTTTTCCACAAGTAATTTAATCCCATGCAACATATAAGAGAGATAGAAGCAGATGTCATTAGAATGAAAACATTTTAAACAGTTTTCAAGCTCTCATTAAGATAAACTCTGGAGAAACTGCAAGTAAAACCTATAAACCACTTCAGGGTCACCTCTGAAGAATTTTTATCTTCTAGGCAAGAAAGCATAACATTTACTGCACAGAGTCCTGTTATACCAAAGGAACAGAGCTCAAACAGCAGCTCTACAATAAAAACAATAGTGACTGCAGTTCAATTTATGTATAAACAAAGAGGTTTGGTTAGTACAAAAAAAATCCCTGTAAGTAATTCAGAGAAAATTACAAATAAACACATTGTTTTCATAGTTTGAAGAAAGAATGAGCTTTTTGTTCTTGTTTTCTTCTCCAGACTCAAAGACAACACTTTTTAATCAAGCAACCAATTTTTTTTTTTTAATAACATCCAAAATCATACTATCTAGAATAAACTCCAAATGTGCCATTTCATTTTCCACCAACAAAACTGGTATTTAAAAGAATTATTTCACAATTCTTTGGGAATATCAGCCATTATAGTTCAGGGTATATGGTCACTTCTATCCAATCCCCAACAATGAACAGGGCATTTAAACTGACAGTTCCAAGTGAACATGTAGGCCAGACACAAGCAGAGTTTGTAGAAATTCTATTTATGCAGTCATAAATCTTTTCATAGTATTGCATTCTCTTCTATATATAGAGAAACTTTCTGAATGCGTAGCTCAGCAGCAGACTACAGCAGTAGGAAGCTAGGTAGTGTGGGATATGCAAAATAAAACAATTTTCAAAAATTGATAAAGGATCATTTGTTTCTATTGTTCTATTAAAAGTAATGACTGCTGAAGTTACTAGAAACTGTGACAGAACCCTATAATCCATGCAAATACTAAGGCCAGATAAATTGCTATGATAGTCATGCAAGTTTTCACTAGCAAAAGCAAAGTGTTGCAGAAAGACATTGCAAGGACAGTATTTGTTTGTTATTTTTAATGTTTAAAATTGCCTCTTGTAATTCCTGGAGCCAGATGAGTAGACACAGTGTAAATAAGGCCAAATCCTACCTTTGTCACTGTGACCCCAAAGGAAAGGAAAAGAAATACAAAACCATTCTTTCAGTAGAAAGAGATTGTGTGTTATCTGAGCTTCATAACAAAAGGGTTTTTGAAGCATGTTTGGGATGCATGATATACACTCAGTGTGTGTCAAGTCTTATACTCCACATATTTACCTCAGTGCACCTTTCCTAGAGATAAATGGTGATTTCTGCCTCACTGAGAAGGAATTTTTACCACAGAGATGTTTTCCTGTAAGCCTCAGAAGACCAGACTAAAAATGTGTTGTTTTTCTGCCAAAAGGAATATAGTGGTAAACATATAGGTTAAAACAATAGCAAAGAGTTATCACAAAAGTAAAAAGACTTCATTATTTTGGGGTAATAATATTATTTTGGGGTTATATGTCATAATGTCATAGATGTCATTATGAGAGAGCACACACTTCAAGCTTCTATTTCCATTTACTTTGGAAATCACAGAAATTTCATCCTTGTAGAAATGACTGGCATATATGTGGGCATTTTCTGGACAGGTGGAAAATACTGAGCTTGTGTTCTTTGCATAAGCAGCACAAACAGGATTTTTCTATTTAACTTGCTATACATCAGGAATTCCAGACAAATATTTTATTACAAGCCTAACAGATTCAGGGAACCTAAAGCTATTATATATACTTACATACATACACAACAGTAAATATCACTAATATACATTTTTTTTACCTTCACCTTATTTAAGTAGGTCAAGTCTTCAGCCTTGATCTGGAAATAAGCATCTCACAGACTTGACAGAGGACTGACCAGAACATCTCCCAGAGGGTACATCAGGTTTCCAAGGGCCTTTTTTGCCCTTCTTGAGTATTCTTTGCTCTCAATTTTATCTGAAACCTAAAGTTTGCTCTCTTTCCAGAGAAAGCCCTACACAAATGTTCCCCAAGGGATATTTTCTCCTAGTACTGTCAGGTGGGTAGAGTATATAGCTCAACCTGAGAAGGAAAGTGTGCCTCTAGACTTGCTGGAATATGCTGAATGCATCGTTACATAGGGATTATGGGCATTTTCAGTGCAGAGACAGAACAAATCTCATATCTGATTTAATTAAGAATCCAAAAGTAAAAGCCTGTAGTGATAGTAGGTACAAATAAAGTCTCTCACAAAATATTTAGCTACTTTTCAAGTAAATAAATCCTGAAGTGCCCACTCCATGACAACATTCATATTTTGTTTGAGATTCTTAAATTATAATCTTCCACAAGAGAGACCATAGGAAAGAATAGATGTATATACCATCAGGGCACAATAAAAATAATACAAAAATAGATGTCAACATCTAAAACCACATGGTTGAAGTAGCATTCAATAAATTAAAATCAGTTTGAAAGCCTTGTGGGTAGTATGAAATTTCAGTGATAAAATGTGAACATATCAGTGAATCTTAAGTTTCTTCAGCTAAACAGAAGGAAGGTTCTAACAAAGTCCTGAAAAATTAACATTAGCTTAAAATGCAAAGAATTTTTTTTTTCTCTTTTGTCAGAATGAGAATTTAGGCCATACTTTTCTTTCCCTAGGGAAGTCTTACAAATGCTTATTGTCCCCATTTACCAAATACAGCCCATAGCAATTTTCTTCTATTACGGTGCATAACTACTATTGCTCATGTATTCAAACCAGAGTATTTACTTTACTGAAACTCCTTTCAAGAATTAACTGATTAGTATGAGCGTACAGCCTTTCTCCGTCTGCAGAATTAGCATATGCAACCCAAATCAGTTCTCCTAGTGAGAGCTTTTTTGCTGTTGTTGGGCATACAAAGGACTTGAAAAACAATTCACCATGTGCGAGGAAAAAAAAACACAAAAAAACAAGAAAACAATAACATTCATTTTCATTACACACAGTCCTGTGATTTCATGAAAGAATAATACATTAATATATGCTAACAGCGAATACTAAACAAATTCTGACCTCTGCTGTATCCATGCAGACCCACTGAGTGCACTGAACAACTGCTGACTGAACAACCATAGACATAGAGTTTGGTTCATAGAGAACATTTGTACTGTCTGAGACACACAACTCTAAATCACTCTCTAGAGGACACTACCTCCATTAAAAACTAGGGATTTTAAGTTGAACATAGTATGTAAAATAAATGTGAGGTGTGAGAGAGGTAAATAACTTCCTAAACCATTCTGAAAAACAAAACAAAAAAAACACCCATTATTTGAAATTTGCTATAATCAGATACAGCAAAAAATGTTACTCAGCTTGCTATGACATGCCTACAGGATGACTGAACCTCAAATAAAATCATCAGCTTCAGTGCTAGAGCAATGTTCTGAATTTTATCTGCTTTTTCTTTTAATTCATATGAATAACTATAATTTCAATCCTTTATTCGTATCCTAATAATCTATATCAACGTATGTGAGACATTACACATTAACACAAACTGTTCAGAGATAATGGAAAATAAATTTACCTACAGATAACCATTCATTAATCTCTTGAACGATTAATTCATATTCATACAGATAATAAAAAAGTATAAACTGTAAAATCTATCTATTTCTATTCTGAAAAGTAGTATATAAATGTGGTATGAGTTTGTCACAGCAATTGCTACTGCCCTAGACTTATCTTGTCAAAATGCCCTGAAATGCATAGAAAACTCCAGGCAATTGTCAAATGCCCTAGAGCACAGCTATATTCCTCTATTAGTTCTCCAGTAAGTGGAATCATTAGTGAAGACAAAGTCTTCATATGCATTTAAAATCAAATTTTAAATAATGAGGAAAAAAAAGTATACAATATCATTATTTCCATAAAAATATCCTTCTGCTTTACTATGAATTACCTGCCAGATTGCCTACATTTACAAATGTGCACAGCCAATCTACACACAGTGCTACATGATTTTAAGCTTTTCACTGAGGACTGTTGACAAGTACATTGAGTGTCAAACAGAGGATTCCAAATCAACTTTCTTATCACTCAGTAGTCAAGTAATAACAATAGAATGACAGAGTTTTGAATTACTGAACCACTGGCAACCAGTTCTGTACGTGCATTCTATCGAACTCAATTTTACCATGCTTCCACTACACTGGTCAAGGAAGGAATAAATACCACAGCTAGCCGCATAGTGCAGTTCCTTCCAACAATTTAAGGCTTAATACAACATGCATGTAACCATGTTACCTGACAGCCTTCCAGGAAAGGGAATACAATGCAACACAGTTAACCACAATATTTTTCATTCAGACGTATTTGTCTATGTAGATCCATGGCTATCCAATCAAGGAGACAAGGAGGCATCCCAAAAATGGCACATCAGCAGGGAGAAGAGAAAAGACTGGGTCCAGAAAGAGATGGCTTGGGCCAGGCATGGTGAAACCAAAGGAAGCCTGTGGTCACTAAGATCAACTTTGCTACTTTTGTACATTTGGGGAAAGCTGCCAGAACAATCTCAGCTGGGAACAGTGTGACAGTCCCTGTTCAGTGTTGTCAGATGAAACCTCTTTCCTCTCCTCCCACCCCCCAACATCACCAGCCTCAGTCAAGCAACTTCCTGCAAGAATCCCCGAGGCAGGTCATATACTGCAGGTACTCTGCTCTAGCACCACAGAAGAGTTTTCATGCTGAACAAGCATGCTATAAGTAGAAGCAATCTTTATGAAGTTATTCCTGAGACACATGCAACAAAACAGACCATCCCTGATGAATATTTATCACAGGGCCAAACAATATCTGAATTTGACTAAAACACTCTGCACAAAGGTAATAAAAAACTCACAAGCTCATATTAGCACAATGCCATAAACAGACTCATCTTCATTTGAGTTTTGTAACAGTTAGGCAAGGCATAGCATAAGGAATTAAGAAGTACACACACTTGTGAAACTGGTGAACGTGAAGATGTAAAAGCATTAGGGTCATAAGACAAATTATCTTTGCATATTTTGGACTTAGCCATTGCACAAAGCCCAGCAGGAGAAAACATCCTCATCTCAAAGCTTAAAAGATAAAGCTGTCTTATAAGCATTCCATTGCACTGCTACATTAAGAATCTTTTACTATTATTCAGAAAAGTTTTAATAAAGATTTTAATTGCAAAAATACATTTGGCTAATGAGCATTCTGCTTCTCATTAAGGCAAAAAGTTCTATGTGCTTAAGAACCCAATATTTCTTATCTTGCACCGGATAACTCAATAAACACAAGTATGTGCACTGAAAAACATGCAATAATTAAATCATTCACGGTTCTAATGACCACAAAACAGGGCTGAATGTACTCTGAGTGTAATGCTCTACACCAAGTTTAATCAACACAAAATAATAACATTACTCTAAATTAACCAAAAAATCAAGATAACATAATTCAATGCTGCTAGCATTCAGTGGTCACCCAATTTTCCATCACTCAGTTTAACATAATATTACTCATCTCAAAATGAAACATGCTGTATTTTGAACTCTCATGCCCCCATACGTTAGAAAACACAGCAGTCTAACAAAAAAAATAATAATAAATTCTGCTGTCTCTTCTCTCTTGTAGTCAGCTGCAATCTAATGACAACTTTTGTTCCAGATCCTCAAAGTCAAGAAGGAGCTTTTCTGGGACAGCATGCCCTAATTAAATTTATTTGCCATGGCCCATTTTTAAAGATTCAAATTAAATGTTTTTGAGAGATGAATGACAGTTTTTAAATTCATTTATTATGCAAGAATCATTCTCCGTAGACGGTAAATGGAATTTCAGCAAAACCATTGTGACAAGCATTGAAATATAGATTTCTATTTCCCAATATCAGTTATATATTTAAATTGCGTTGCTTCTAGAAAAATATCTCAAATTAAAAAGAGGACTTATAGGACAAAATACTTCCTTGAGAAGTTTCCCAAGCTAAATTCCAGTCATAATCAGTCAGGAGTGAGCATACACTGTCATTTCTGAAGTAACAGCAGTCGTCTTATTGATGACCTACACTTAACAGTTATGAGTCTGTTGAACTGACTCAATATTATGGTCAGAAAATGGGAATTCAAACACTATGGAAAGCCATTTTGTTGAGTACTTACATTCCACTGAATTTTTTCATTTGCTTTTTTTTTTTTTTTTTTTAGGTTTTATCACAAAATTCTTTAAGCTTTTTTGGTAGTTACAGGAAGCCTTAAGATTGAATGTTATTAATTTTGAATATCCCTGTAAGATTTTATATCAATTCCGATTTCTACACCTTTCATTAAAACAATTGAAGGGGCAAAGAGGAACATATAAATTGCATTGACAATAAAAATCAAACCTTAACTAAAATAGAAAGGTTTTCAGTCATTAAAAGTATTTTTTTATATTTGCAAAAAAGAGACAACTTGAATATCAAAGTAAACAGAATCTTGATCTAAGAAGTGTTACAGTCTTAAAAATGATACTAATAAGATGGTAAAATAAATTTCACACCCAAATTTATATTTCAGGAAGAAACATGCACCACTTAAATGATTCACATAATATGAAATTTGGTACTAGAGATAGTGAAAACAACTGTAAAAATGAGACTAAAACTAAAGCCTTTGAATGACGTGAATGTATCATAACATGCTCTCTCTTGTATAGAATAATTCAACCACTCAGTAGTATCCACAATCATGCGTGATTCCTGACAATTTTTATTTCTGTACTCTTTGTAGGAAGAAACTAGAACACTTACCTTACAACTATCTTTGGTAGAAAAGATCCCAGCCAAGTTCACATTTCCAGGTAATCAACCATTTGTTAAAGCTGACTGCCCCCAAATTATTACAGACTTGCATTTTAATCTTCCTACTTTAAAAATGGATTGAATTTATTTTTCTCTGTAGTGCTCCAAGTTACAATTCAACACACAACTAAGGGTTAACAGACCTCTCAGAAACTTTCACAAATGGTTATCAAACACCTTGTACAGGCTTTTAATCTGGTTTGTTGTCATTTGTTACGGAAAGAAGCCCACACGTCCTAAGAGCTGACCAATGAAACACACCTTTGAAGACTCTGGCTCAACATCAGCTTGTCATTTACACCTAGGAGAAAAAGACCTTCAGTTTCCAAAGCACAAAGCCCCAAACCCTCCAAGTAATTCCACTTGAGTCCAGAGTCATCTCAACAGGAGATCATTTTTCTATGGAGCACAAGGAGAATTTCTTCCCAACATCTAACCTAAAAATCCCCTCTTTCAGTTTGAATCCATTCCCTCTTGCCCTATCTACCTGTGCAAAAAGTTGGCTCCCTCCAGCCCTCTTATCATTTTTGTGGCGTTCCTCTAATCTGCTCCAACTGCTCTGCGTCCACCGTAAGTTTGGGGCCTCAAGCCTGGACACTAAATATTCTACTGTCTACCAGAGCTCAATTTACTAACATAGTTAGATTTGAAAAATAAGTAAATTATAGATCAGCTTGCAGCTAATTTAAATAAATAAATGAATAATCTTTTAGAATCAAGCTTCATTAGACAAAATAAACAGTAACTGTTAAGTATGGCTGATAATATCGTTGGTGGTATGATGATAAAAGTTCTTTTCAGAAATTCACAAGCTACACTTATGTTTGTTATTATACTGAAAGGAATGACTAAGTTACCTAGCAATAAGTTCAGAGTTAAAAACTTGCTGTCCTTTAATGTTATTTTCAAGACCAAAAGACAGAAATGTTCAAAAGATATTTCTCCAGTATGTTAAGGAAGTAGAATGACACATTAGTATTTTACAGTGACAATAACATTTCTTTTAAAAAAAAAAAAAAGCAGGTTATTATAAAATATGATTTCAGTACCAAAAGGAGATCTAAAAGAAAGATGGAAAGAAGAATTGTTTATCAGGGTTGTGATTGGACTACAGGTAATGACTTTAAAAGAGAGTGGAGTTAGATTAGATATAAGGAAGAAATCCTTCACTATGAGGGAGGTAAAGAACAGGTTTACCAGAAAAGTTGTGGGTGTCCCATCTCTGGAAGTGTTCTATGCTAGGTTTGGCGGTGCTTTGGCAACCTGCTCTAGTGGAAGGTGTCCCTGGCCATGACAGAGGACTTTGAATTTGAAACTAGATAGATGATCCAAAAGGTTCCTTCCAACCCAACTCATTCTATCAAGTATTCTTTTTATGTCTTCAGAAGCAGAAAACATACACCACAAAGCATTAAAAAAATACCAGAAGAGCTCCTCCTAGAGACTTGAACATTGCCTTAACAAAGTTAAAAAAAAAAAAAAAAAAAAAAGCAGCTAACAGCCTTTAAAAACAAACAAGCAAACAACAAGATGACCCATAAAGGTTTACTAAGTGTGACACTAATTCCACAAATGTCATGGAAAGCTCAATAATACAGCCCAACCTGCCATATTGGAATCATGTCAATTTAATTTAGATTTAAAAAAATAAAAATACAGAAATCCCAAGCCTTACAAATCTAACCTCTCCTATTCTTCTTCCTATCAAACACCAATAACCACTTATTTATATTAATCTTTTGGTGTAAACTCCTGCTCAATTAACATAGATTTTAATAATTAAGTTATCACTGGGTGTAATATATCAGGTGAACATTCCTCAAAAAGAGAAAGATCCATATAACTCCACTTTGGAACTAAACCACCATCTTCAAGATGAATACATAGTAGTGGTTTTCCACAAGACGTACAAAGAACAGATTCCAGAGCAATGAACTTGAAAACAGACCTGGAAGGAGACTAAGGGCAGCACTTAGCATATAATTTGAAAGAATCCATAGTTTATTTGTTGGAGCTCTCTATCTCATGCCGAATCTAGTTAAATGTACTGGACATAATGGAGCTGGATGCAGATAGATAAGCATATTTTATTATTATTCCCATATTTGCATAACCATAAACAAACACTACAACTGAGCATATCTTCATAGATAACTTTAAGGGCTCAGCAACATTTGTATATTTAGCAAGGTTAATGACAATCATTCTCATATATTAACTTCATCTACTCCATGGTTCTCACTACAAAAGGCCAAGAGTCCTTACACCCCATCAAAACACATGATTTTATACACCAAAATCATTAACTGCAGGTGCAGAAAAGTCAAAGAGCTGAGATTTTTAGAAGTTTTAGGATTCAGGATTCTTTAAATTGGTGAGAGATGGTTTTGAAGGATGGAAAATTCAGTAGATAAGGAGTTTAATGGATGGCCTCCTCCAGAGAGTCATAGTTGATGGTTCTATATCCATGTGGAGGCTAGTGTTGAGTGGTGTCCCCCAGAGGCCAGTCTTAGGACCAGTGCTCTTCAACATCTTTATTTTGTTCAGGGAAGGAAGAACACCAAGCTGAGGGCGGGGGGTTAGAACTGGATGATCCTTAAGATCCTTTTCAGTTTAAGCCATTTGATGATTCAAAATATTGATGACAGCAGCCTAATTCCTGAATGATCTCATTTACGTAATGTAGCAGATTTACTGTGGAGCTAAACCATTTTCAAAACAGTTTATTTTCACTTGCTCTTTTCTTAGCACCACAGCATGACTGTGTGTAGCTAACGGTCTGTGACAGATTTAGCCTGTTGCAAATTACTCTAAGAGAGACTTTATGGCATGCTTCTCCTGTGATTTTAAAGCAAATTAAACTGATTTAATCCTGAAAAAAAAAAAAAGAAAAACTAAGGACAGCAGCATTGATGGGACTCTCAGTCCATCACAGTCCATGCCAGCAGGCCAAGATGCAAGGCATAGTACTGCAGGCTGGGGGAAGAATGGAGTCAGCTAACCACATACTTGAGGTCTGAGGCACAGAGAGCCAATTAAGTGTCAGTGAGATCACACCTCAGGGAGCTGAGGGGCAAGAAAAGCACAAAAAAAAAAAAAAGAGAGATGATGAAAAACAACCAAGAAAACATTTTTTCACAGCAAGGTTCTTGGCTTGGTTAATGAGGCTGAAGAGGGATCAGCAATGCAACACTGGCTTCTTCAAGATTCCAGGCATGGATTGATTTGGCAAACTTAACACACAGTACTTAACTTGAAATCAGACGATCATATGAGATAACAAAATTTCAGAAGAGAATTAATTTTTAGTTGTTCTTACCCTATTTTGTATTCAAGCTAGAGGGAAACACAGCAAGAACAGCCTACAGATGGAAAATAGCTCAGGTCTCATTTAGAGTTTAACAAGTGCTCAGCACTTTCTGTACAACTTCTGGTTGAATTAAAGCAAAGGCAGGATGTTAATCTCATTCACAAAGGGCCACAAGGGACCTTTAAAGATATGCCACATTATACCTTCAAGCAACATGTTCATTTTTACAAGTCTGAAACCAGCAAGAGTACAAGCCTATTTCTGCGGAGTTAATAAAAATGCAGTAAAATCACCACCATTATTTTCCAGGAAAAAAAAAAAAATTCTCCCCTCACAATCTCAGTTCAATGTGATTTAATAAATACTGGAATTATTTACCATAGTTTTATCTTCTAATTATCTCTCACATGAGAAATTCTCAAAAACTCTTATTTCTCCATCTTACTTATTTTATTTTTAATATCGACTGGGAAAAAGTTTTTGCACATAAACATGATTCCCAGACTAGCAAAGCAGCAAAAGCTCACTTCTCTGGTTTTCCCCATAGTTTAGAGAAGAAGCTACGGAGAAAATAATGCCCATGACAGCAGTGCAGCATTTCTGGCTCATCTTGTCTCCTTCTGCAGCCAACAGTAGAAATGCTGACAGCCTCAGCCCCACAGATGTTTGGATTTATATTTGCCTATAGGAGCTTTTAGACCTGTGCTGCCCTCATGAAAACCAGTTAACAGAAATCACACCAGGAAGCACAAGTCTTTTTGATGGTAGACAAGATAAAATCAAGTATAGATAATATGCATGGGTATTTCCACTGTTACTAAAACTCTTCAGACTGTCTTGACAGCATTATTTTTATTGGAACTCCTTAAGAAAAAAAAAAGACATCCAGTAAATGGGACTATTTCTGGAAATATGCAAACATTTGGTTTCTCTCCTAAGAAGCAGCAACTTTTCTCAGTATGAAACAAAGCACAGTTACTTAAACAAGCCTAACCAACGCAGTTCATTCTTTTTAAAATCAAAGGCAGATGTGCCCTAGTTTAACATTAATTATCATCAATACTGCAAAAGTGGCCATAGTAAATAAAAGCAGAGTACCAACAAGTACATATTTCCCCCCAGAATAACAGTAACAATAAATAGACCACCTAGTTCTCATCTCCAACGGCTTGCAGCTGGAAGCACTGCAGTGCAGGGCTCAGTAACATTGGCTTGATCTCACGTGTCTCTCATCAGCTCCAACTATATTGTGAAAGAAAAGTGACATTCAGATTTCAACATATTTTTAAAACTCTTCTAGCTTGCATAAATACAGAGGGCATTGTTCTCCTTTTATTGTATTTATTCTGTTTACATGTCCTCTCAGCTGAAAAGAATTGCTTCAAGACTTTCTTGTTCATTTAGAAAGTCCAGTGTTCCTTAAATCTGTTGTTCAAATCCTTTCCTGAAGTGTACTCAGCACACAGAGACTCTTTGTTGCACCTGACTGCTAAAAAAAAAAAACAAGAAGCAAGAATGTCCTAACTCACTAAGGGCAAACAGCCATATTTTAATATTGCTTATAAATTCACAGCTTGGAAGGACACCAAAAGACACAACCATCAATGGTACCACAGTATGAAACATGGATGCATCCTCTGAATATTTGAACACATGAGAAATAGCAATGTTAATATTGCATACACGCAATAAGGCAGATCTCTCAAACAGAGCATGCACCTGCTAGACAAAATATTTCAGTCACTACACTCGATAGCACATAAACAATTTTTATCCAGGCCTAATGTTCACCCTCACTAAAAGCCCTCTGCTGCCATCAAGTCCCTCCTGCTTTGGTTCATTAAACCAGGACAGGAATGACAAAGAAAGCTTCCTCTGACCCCCACTGAGGATTCACAAATAGAGCACTCAACTTCCCGTGGATCATGCCAAAACCTTCACTGATACAGCACAGCTTATGAACAAAACATTTCAGCGGCTCTGCTCACACCTCTGATGAATACACACATGCAGGTGCTGTTTCTCAATCTGCAGTTCTCACATCACTGAGAGATATCTCAAGAATGATGAGAAAAACACATTAATTATTTCTTTGGGAGAGTGCCCAGAACCAGGGTCAAAGGCAAAGACATGAATTCTGCCGTGTTGGGCAGACTATTATATTTTCCTTTTTGCAACTTCTGTCACAAGTACTTCAAAATTACACTTCATCAGGAACGACTGCTCCATCCTGATGAAATAGAGATTAAAATTGCAGTCAGAGTTTAAACTTCCTAGAAGTAAACATATTCCAGAGTCCAAGAAAGTCTCTGTCTCCAGGTAAAGAAGCTTCACTGCATATCTTGTTCAGGTGTATATAAGACTATTAAAAATTACTTTTGATGCCAACTGCTATTTTGAAGTATGAACCACAGAATCTGTGACCCCGGGATGAACTCTTCCACCATACTGTCATAGTTTTGAAAGGAATAGCTACAAAATTAGATTAGAAAGATCTGATCTAATGGATTAAACAGGATATATGAAAGTTAGTAGCAAAGCTAATATCAAATATGCATATGCTGCTTTAGTAATGCTAAGACCGAAAATAGAGGTATGTGAGTTCATGTGTAAGTGTACATCTGTATACACACATACATGTGTGTAAAATGGTATTATATTCATGGAAAATAAATAGATTGTTACTAGAGCTCAATTACATATATGTAATAGTAAAAGAAAGAAAATGATGAAAACACCGTATGGAAGCATAAATATATACATCCACATTTTATATTTATAGAACACGTATTCTATATGCAAATTGCTATAGTTATAAGGATATACATGAATGAAGAAAAGTTAAGTGTTCAAAAAATATGCCTTAGAATTTCTATTCATTTAATAGAATACCGTGTAGTATTATGCTATATTTTTAATCACCCAGCAGCATGCTGAAAATAAAATATCAGAGGTTATATAGTGAATTAAAAACAAATAATAATTATCTTCATCATGAATAAGAGATGCATAAAGAGAGCCAAGAACAGAGGTCCACAGACACTTAATAATTTTGTGGAATTCATTGTCACAACATTTTCTGAAGGTCAAATGTAAAAGAGGAGGATTACAAATATTGGTAAAGCATAAGTCATTAAGCACAATGATCAAGCAGAAATCTATGTTTGGAGAAGATAAAACTGCTGACTATTAGAAGCCAGTAACCTCCTCCAAACAAGAGATCCCATTGTGATACCTCTGTTTCTTATATTCTTTCTTAAGAATCAATTATTTTCCAGCGTCACAAAGTTTCAAAAAACTTCCACCTGCTCCTCTAGAAATACTCTTATGATTTCTTTCCTATTACCCAACATTGCTAAGAGGAAAAATTTTTAGATTTTACATTTTAGTAACTTCAGTATAATACAGATATTTTTTATTAACCAATGGACAGCATTAAACATAATAAAAACTCCTTTATACTGAATGCATATTCATTTCTTGAAATTTTCAGAATATCAAGAGTTAATGGAAACCTCTTTGCAATGTACTGAGAACTACAAAAAGTTGTGTGTCCAGTAAGTGATTTAGAGGTCAGTAGAATGCTTATCAAACTGGTCAAATAAAATAAAATAGTCCCCATTTTCTGGTCTGACCCATATTATTTCCTATACTGTAAAAAGTAGAAGATATCTCTATACACAAAAAAAATCTCAAAGTCTTCAAACTCAGAATGAATCCCTGCAGAAGCATTAGCACTATCTAAAATCAAAATTGAATTCCTTTCTTTAAAACATGAAATGAAGTTTTCTGTCTTCTAAGTGACTTTCATGAAGAAAGTTTTTTTTTTTTAATTGTACTGAGGATATCAAATAATATACCTTAAGTTACCAAGCACGGTATTTATCAGGACCTGGTCACACTGCACTTTTTCAGATATGAGCTGCATCCTAACTCCTTCCACTTATTTACATCCTTCAGTGTCCAAGTCCAAATTTAAATACTGAAAGTATATAAACCTCTTTGTTAAAAGAACACTGACAATATGGGAGGTGAAAAGCGTGTTTCATACATTGAAAACAGGCAACTAGCTCTCCGATTGTGGCCTATTATTTTCTACTGGAGAACTGCTTTTCAAAAAAGATAACCAATGACTGTTAGCTTAAAAACTGTCTTCTAAATTATTTCTAACATCTTTCTGAATTATTAATTTCTGTTGGAAGTCTGTTAAGACAAAGCTCTATAGCAAGACTGGTCAAATATTTGTTTTAGCTGCAACCCCAAACAGAATTTTTTCCAAACAGTTGATGAAGCCTAGAAGCGGAAACTCAGTTTTACTTTGTACTGTAAACCTCTTTCACAGGAATTTTCTTCTCGTTAGCATACTTTCCACTTTCATTTCTGAGAGAATATGTTTGTTTAGGAGAAAAGCAAACAGAGATGGCAAGTTAAATAAAATCACAAAAGTTAAGCAACAGATGGATTCAATCAAATCATCTGAATAACTTGATTTTACTTTTACATGATGACAGTAAGTGCTGTTTGTCTTCATTGTCTGTACTTTTTATTTAGCAAAAATTGGATCAAAAAGTAATTGAAAAAGCCTCTGTTTCATCAGTAGCATTTTCATACATTCATTCAGAAATAAGTAATTGTATTCAAGTGGGAGACATTTAATTCCAGTTTCCCCACAAATAATTCTTCTCCTTTCATAAAACAAATTCACAATATAAGGTCGTTTGTAGCACAATTATGTATAATGCTTGCTCTTTTTAGCCAAATATGGTTGTTTCCAGTGATTTGGCAAGTTAACCAGGATGCTGGATCAGTAAAATTGCTATTTGCATGTCAAAGAACTAAGAGGCTTTCCTGAAGTCACAACTGGCTTCTTCTCCAAATCAGACTCCCACAAAAATAATAATAATAAAAATTTGTATCACAATACCATTAAACTTTAAACAAAAACAAAACCATATTTGCAATAGATCAAAAAAATCACAGATCCCTGGAATAGGCTTGCCTAGAAAGCACTGCAATTTAAAAGATACAGTCTAAAAAGTACATAAAAGTGGTCCAAGAGGACTCAGACTGATTGAAGTCTTTCCATAATCTTTACTATCAGTGGTATAATCCCTTCAGTTTTTGTTCTCACCCATTTTCCTCATTTATGTGGACCATGCACATGTTTACGGGAAGCTTGTGAAGTCTAACTGGATCAACATGTAAAATACTGAACTACAACAAAATACTGGTTTCAGCTTGTGCCAAAAATTGAGAGTACTACTCTCTCATTTGATCACTGGATGTTCTGATATATGACAAAGACTGAGGGTATGCCATAGTTATTAATTCCTACAGTTAGTGGGTTTAGAAAGGTGAAAGTTATTGGGATGTACAAGATGATCATGAAACAGCTGGAGAAACTTGGAAGGAAAGTAACAAAGTACATCAGCAAAACAGAAATTACAGCAAGTAAGGGCAAATATTTCTTCTCCTTTCATAAACTTTTTCTGTGTTCAGGGGATGGAAAATTGGAAAAGGAGCATTATGTTAGCAGTTAGAAAAGCAACACACCAAGCTGCATTACCAACAGGCCTCACAGAAGTCACTCTTTTACCACAGTAAAATCCTCATTTTTTTCCTATGTATGAACTTAAATTTCTCTAAAATATTCAGATTTAATGCAAGACAAATTTAGTATTATCTGACAAATAGCTAACACTGTAAGAAATCGCAAACCAGATCTGTTTTCTCTCTGAACTGCAGCCACTAACATATTTGGAGGCAGACTTAGCAAACTACTATGGGATGAGACTTGAGATACTAGTTAAAGCAGCAGTGCTATATGACAGAGTGTTAGTCATAATGATACTAGTTTTTAAAAGCAAAAGATGGATTTACTTCAAAAACATTCAATTCTATTACTGAAAAGCAACCAAGCACTTAAACCTATTTGCAAATAATTTTCAGACATACAACACACTCTTTTGTTGATATGCACTTAACTAAATGCAGTTTAAGCCTCCTCTGCTGCTCTTCTGTAAATATAAATTATAATTAACTCCATTTATAATAAGACTACTGAAGAAATAAAATGCATATTTTGTATATGCGCTCTTTGAATGTAATGAAATCAGTGCCCAAACACACACAAATAAAGGTTAAAGAACTTTATTTTCTTCAGCCCAGTATCTGAAGTCCCACTTCAAAAATGTAGGTCAACTTTCATACTGATTCCAAAGTTTCTCAAAGTCAGCTTGCAGCAAAAGCCTGACCCATTTTGAGTTGGCCCATCAACAATTAAAAAAAAAAACAACATGAAAGATCAAATGGCTGCATCACTTCTCATAATATTTTTTTCATTAGAGGACTAATGTATGAAACACATTATCATCTGAAGTCCATCCTCTGAAGAGATTGCTATGACAGACTTACACACACCTCAAGGATGATTAAGCAGTTCAAGGTAGAATAGGTCTTCTGTGTTTAATTTTATAATTCCTACAGTCTTAACTGTAGGAATTAACAAGTGTTAATGTAAAGATTGAGCACAACAGAAAATGATTACTTTTTCCGACCAAGATGCATTAGTTCCATAAATAAATAAATAACACAAAACAGAAAGTATAACCTTCCTTACCATTTTTCTTTCACTTTCACTTCTACTCTGAAACTATTAACATTATAGTGCTTCATTGTTTTTGGAGGCTAACGAACAACAATTCCTAATTCTAACATCTAATTGTAAGCATTTTAAGAAGAATGGCAAGCATTAAGATAAGTTTTGGATACATTTCTTCTAATTAGTACAATTGACCTAAATTCTATTCCACCTGGGAACATTAATTGGAAAATAATTTTTTGCAAAATTAATCCAGAACATTTAAGTAAGAAGAGGAATATTTATAAGCTAAAAATCTGAGGCATTTTCAAAAATAGTTCAATTATGGTTATTAAACAATTTTTTTCTGAAGACAGTTGCCAGATATTTTTTTTTTGTCTGTTCATCTTCTTCTAAATCCAAAGTAACTGCATTGGATGTAGTGATTTCAGTACAGCAGAAGAAGGCATTTACTAATCCTCTCTCTAAAAATCTCTGCTAATACATTTTAAAGCATTATTTCAGGTATAAATATGGCAAATTTCTTAATACATATACTGCAGATTTACTCTGAGGATAAATGATGAGAAATTCAGGAAAAGTCTACTGATAAGAACAGCTGCTCTGGTAAAAGGACTTTTATATCCTGGGAATTTCTTCTTCTAACTTTTGCACTTTGGTGTCTTAGGTTATAAACTTGGATACAACTCATTATTAACATTCAAATATCTTTCAACAGGAGCAGCTTTGAAGATCATTTTTAATATCAACAGTTTGCATTTATCTAAGTTTTTATTTTCAAAGACATCCCAAATACAATTTATACGCACATGTGTATATGAATTTGCAATCAGATTATCAAAATTATAAATATATAAACATTTATAAATAGAAATGCATAACCTATCAATCATTTTGATATATGTTTATAAAAGGCCAAATGATAGAGCAAAGTAGAATCACACATCAGTCTCTTATGGAGAACCATCTGAAGCTCTCGAAGACAAAAATTACTTTTGAGTAGAAGATATATAGTACAAACTTCATTTATTTTAACAACATGCTATGAAGATCTGAGGGGAAAGCACAATTTGTTCTACAAAGGAATCTTGGATAAAGCTCTGTTTGCACTATTTCACTTTACACAGAACAGACATTACGATAAAATCAGATTTTTGGAAAGAATTACTTCTGTTGAAAGCTCTCAACAAATATCTTCAGAATTTGCAACTGTTTGTTTCAACCAGTTTGTTTCAGGCCAGATATTTTATATCATGAAAAAAATATAAAACAACATCTGTTAAAAGATATGTATGCATGTTCTGTTTGGACATTTCCTATCTAGCAAATGGCACTAGCTCAACCTTCAGTGAAATCGATTATGCTTACCATGCAATATTTGAAGGGTACATTATACTGCAATTTACCTCATTCCCCTTCCCTACGCATGTACCTCTCCAGCTGTACAAATTCAATTTGACCAGAACATCTAAGAAAGACACCCAAGGCAGAAAACAACTTTCCATTTTTTTAAAAAAGTACATCTAAACAAAAAACAGGCTAACCTTTTCCTTAGCATCAGCTCATGAATTTCAGCAAAGAGGACAAAATTCCTCTCCTGCTGAAGTAAAAGGAAACTCTGATTTCAAAAATATCCTCCAAACTAAGAAAACACGTATGGAGTTTCACTAATTGTTTATTTAGGTAACTGATCTTTTACCAGGTTTTCTATTTACTTTAGACGCTACAGGTAATTTAAAGTTTATTTGTCCATAATTACTGTAAAAGCCTACCACAACCTAACATGTGTGTAACTTCTGTACCGCATCCCATTTCCAAGTATAATGAACCTCAAAATCCAAGATTGATTTTGGCTTCACCTGATCAATACTAATCTCCAAGATACATTAGGCTTTACATTGACCTAAACAAAAAAGTCATTACATGTATATTAGTCAAACTACAAAACATTTATTAAATTAATTTCAGAGACCACAAAAGGTGTATTGCTACCACTGTTTCTGCCTGGGATTTCCATCCATCATCCTTAAGAAGATTTACATGCAACTAATAATTCACATAATCACATAGTCACTATAGTGGATTTCTCAAAACGTTTGACCTGCTTGCTATTATTTGAGATTCATCTTCTTGTACCTAATTGGAGCAACAACACCAAATTACATAGTTATTGGACTATTAGAATCCAATCTTACATACACTAAAGTCAATCAGAGAATGCATCTCACTCTTAGAGACAGAACTGAATTTGAAGACAGGGAGGAGTGAAAACCACTACATTTAGACTAAGCCCCATTGAAAGCAAAGTGTAAGAAACTCTCAGTCAAAGGATTCAGCCAGCACATTTTTAAACAAAACCACAAAACTCAGAAATGCATTTATATAGAGCTTATTTTGAAAAATACAGATTTCTGACATTCTGTATTATATTGGCTAACTTCAGGATAGGAATATAAAATCTATGTACACATCAAAGTAATTGTTAGCATTACAGCAAAACTGTTATCGGTGTATGTAGGGTAGGCTCCTGGTCATCTTCACTCCCTTTCTGGAAATGAACAAGCAAAAAAAAAAAAAAAACTTCAATGTAATAGACACACACAAAAAAAAAGACTATGAGGAATTAATAAATATAAGCTACAATTTATAGTTTTTGAAAGTAAATCTAGTACTTCAACCAATACATTTTTCATTTCTTTTTATACAAAATGTAATTTTGCCTCCCTACAACATTAGACATTTCAACAGAAGTGCTTGCATTTCAGACAGATAACACAATTTACACTTCACATAGTTAAGAACTCATATTGTTAATTATTTGAGGCAATAACCATGCGTTCATTCTCCCCCTCAGGCGCATTAACCTAAATTAAATAAATAATTCTACAACCTAGCTCTAATGTTATTAGACAAAACTAGTATTAAACATTCCATGAATGAATGTAAAGCACAGTAAAGAACAATGTCATACCATTCACAATATACACATATTTTTGTTAATTACTCACAGACACTTCAATAGTAATAGATACTATACGCAAAGAAGCTTAACACATCAAAAACGTTAGCATTAAAAATCTTGTGTTTAAATTTTCTGTTGTGTTAACTCTAGGGAATTTCAATACTAAAAGACATAAGAGTATGAAGAAAAAGCCTATTAGCAATCAAACAGAAAAAAGAAGCAGTATAAGTAGTAAAAAAGACAACAAAATTGGATCCATCCCAGACTGCACCACAAGCGTAGTTAGTAGGGCGAGTGAGGTGATAGTCTGCTCTGCTCTTGTGAGATCCCACTTAGAGTACTGCATCCACATCTAGGGTTCCCAGCACAAGAAAGACTTGGAGCTTTTGGACAGTGGCCAGGGGAGGGCCACAAAGATGATCAGAGGGCTGGAGCACCTCTCCTACGAAGAAAAGTTTAAGGCATTGAACTTGTTCAGCCTGGACAAAAGAAGGCTCCAGAGAGACCTCATTACAGCCTCCTAGTCCATAAAAAGGACCTACAGGAGAAATGGGGTGAGATTTTTTTTTATCAAAGCAGTGTAGTATAGGATCAGGAGTAATGGCTTTAAACAAGAAGAGGGGAGATCAGATTAAATGTTAGAAGGACATTTTTCCCTCAGAGGATTTTGAGGCACTGGCACAGGCTGCCCAGAGAAGCTGTAGATGCCCTATCCCTGGGGGCATTCAAGGTCAGGCTGGATGGAGCCCCGCTCAGCCTAATCAGGTAGTTGGCAAAGGTCCCTTCTAACCTAAGTCATTTGATGATTCTATGTCTAATAAAAAGTAGGAGCTATATAACAGCTTGTGTAACTACCTGAAATGCAAGCAGTTTCATTGCAACTGACCAAAAAAACCCCACAAAATTATATTTTTGTTATAGCCATTAAAATTCTTCTAAGCTTAAGATGCTTTTACTTTGAAAATTCTTTATTGATATCAGAGTTTCAGCTCTGCAAACTTTTGGGGAAACTTTCCTAGCTACCATTCATATTTTAGTGCAAGAAAAGAATATCAGGAATTATCTACACTTTAGTTTTTTTAATATTCATCTTACAAAAGCAATTTGTTTAGAAAGCATTCAACTACTCCACAATTTCAGGGGGAATTGATAAGAGTGCATTATGTTCTGCAGAGACAGAGAGTCAGTCCCAAGCACAGACCAAGGCACAAGCCAGCAGAGACATTCATCTCTCTCTTGACTTGAGAGTTCCTGGAGGAAAAACAAGAATAGAGAGCCAGGATGCACACAGTGTGGATTTAGCACAGAGAAGCAGCTTAAACGTGACATAGAAGAGAAATCACTCAAGAGGGCTTAATCTTTGGCAAGAGCCAAAAGCAAAGATCTCTGAAGACGTGTTTTAAACAGATTGAAGGGGAACTGGATTGGTACGTTACGTGGCATGATGTTTCAAGCTTTGACAGAAACTAAATGCAACCATTTCCATGAGCCCATACCACTGCTAAACAAGCAAACCTTTCTGTAAAAAAGATAATCTTTATCTCAAAAATTTTGTAGTACATCCCTATCCCTCCCTGCTGCCGCTCAGTGTTTCAGAATCCACTTACTCTAATGGAGAAACGGTCCGTGAATTTCTGAAAGTAAATTTTATTCAGGTTGCTCTTGTGCTAAAAATGTCCTTTACCCTCAGGTGAGTATTTCCTTTACTTTTTTTTTTTATTATTTTATTTCTAAACAATCCCCTAAGTTTCTGTTACAGAACAAAACCGTGTGTGGTAAGAACGAGGGCTAATTAAATATAACATCATTCCAAGGCCTCAATTTCATCATCTTGTAAATTACAGTTTCTCTCCTTCCTGCTCCTCTCCTTAAATAATAATAATAAATAAATAAAACAGCTTTGCAGAGATTTGGTTTTCATCCAAAGTTTTCAACAAAGCTGCTTCACAGCCACATATCACAAGTCAACCATGTGAAAGTTAAAATAATCCAAAATATTTCAACAGCAAATTTCAGCCTGTATTATGCTATTGACTCCCAAGAAGCCTACTATGCATAACTACTAAAAAGAGGCCTACTGACAACAAGTTTAACAGTAGCATAGAAATCTCCGTATTTTCACTGGAGAATTTTTAATGGTCTGCAAATGGAAATAAAGCTGAAAACCACCTCTGATATTACTGGGGCATCCTCCTTGCCTGCAGCAGCCTTAGGACAGGACACAGTTCTGACAGGCTGCAGTTGTGATAAGTAAAGCTGACAGCTCAGGGGAGATATCGAATAAACTTATCTCATGAATAACTTCACTTCTGGAAGAGAGGTAACTTTCATGTCAGAACAGTCCAGAATAGCATATTGAAATCATGATGTATGTATATACTAGCACATCTTTTCCTGCACCATCTTCACCACAAATTTAACCCTGATTGGCAACATTGACAGGTAAAAGTTGAAAGCACTAAGAAATGAACGAAGGTGGGTTGTTTTAATGTTTTTCTTTGTTTTTTTTTTTTTTTCCCCCATGTTACCAAAGGAAAAAAAATCCAAGCTGTCCTTAATACCATTAGATACTGTCATCTTTTCATGCAAATGAAAAGAAGCTGGAGAAGATGGCTATGCTATAAATACGAATTAATTTTAACACTGTTCTGCAGCTGTTAAAATTAAAATGCTTTCTTTCTGATTGCATTCTGAATGCAATTTGAATACATTGATTAACTATTGATTAAGTGTAATAAAGCAGTGACTTGCACTTCTAGAATTTAAAGAGGTAAGTGAAAGGTAGGTTCCAAGGAATTTAAATCATCTGACATTGCCCAAATAGTTACGAAAAGAACTACTACAAATGTAAAGCACAAGTACAAATTCTGGTTAAAATTATTCCTTTCTCCTCTATTCACATTACTATTTCAGTAGGACACAAATAAAAACATTGCTGCTCTCACATGGCTTTGATGGAGAAGCTAATTTAAGTAACCACAGTTCTTTTCCTCCATTCCTATGGCCATGTGAAACACCACATAAGACCACTGTAGTGGTATATGGTTCATTGACATGATATACAGTCTGTAGAAATACCGTATCAGAATATGATTGCTCTGACAGCTTTCCACCATAAATGCACAGTGTGGGAAAACAAATGTGAATCAAGTGCCCAACCACAGCTAGGATTTCTGCTGTGTTGTACTTCCCAGTAAAACAAATGACAAAACTCAAGGAATATTGTGATACTGCTAAAGATGCCCTGAACTCTTCAGCATAAAAAGATAAGCCATCTACAATATTAACCTTCAGAGTAATCCAAGGACCACAAATCTGGGCAAGGTCAAGTTCCACCTCACCAGAAAAAAACTGCATAACTCCTATAATCAGTAATACCAAAATCAGGTATAATTACTACATATTAATCAGTAATATAGTCAAAAGAGTACCAACTCATGGACAACATGACCCTCAAACAACTCCTGCTACAGAGTTTCAACACATCATTCTCAAGCAACTTGGATGACCTTTGTCCCCATGTCTCCTAGGTGCCCTTCACAAGATCTGTTAAAAAAAATGAAAAGGAAAAAGGAAAAAATGAAGGGAAAAAACAGAGAGAAGAAAAAAAGATTTTTCAATAGAATCTTTGAGAAAAGACACCTAAAATTAGGAAGTAACAGAATGAGTCTTCTAACATACATATCAACAGCAAATAATTTTACTGCATTATCCTACAAACTAAGAGATGAGCTGATTTGTTTCAAAAACCGGAGATTATATAACGAAGTGGAAGAGTTTGTTTAAATAACTTTCTTCAGAGAAGCTCCATGAAACTCAGTGCTGACGTATCAACTGCTAAACGCAGCCATGGCAGAACTGTAACTCAAAATCCAGCATCCTGGCCGCAGTGCTACATCTCAAACCGTACACACTCCCCACAAAACCACACCCACACCTTTATTTCTGTTTCCATTATTCCACAGACGTACGCTGCACTTGGTGAGGAGCTATTAAAAGAAAACACCATCAACTCGCGCGTATGCTAGCAGCGTTAACTACTGTAGAGATTTTTTTCACCCTACCTTGTCCTTCACTTTCCTTTGGGTAGTTAGAGTGCTCCAGAAGCAATCTCTCTCCACACTGGACGAACCCATCCCTATCCCCATCCCCGCGCTCCCGCACCCGCCGCTCCTTCCGCATCACTCACGCCCCGACAGCGCGCAGGCAGCAGCGCACCGCTCGGGCTGGCGAAGCGCACGCGGTTGAGTCGCTGCTGGCACACAGACAGCAACTCCAGCCCAGCTCCTGGCACACGCAAGGAGCGATCTGAAAAAAAGAGCTTACTGCTTCGTGTCCTTCAGACGGTAATTATTTGCTTGAACAAGACAACGTGACGGCTTCACTCCCAAAGACGAGCTTGGCTAGGTAGCGCCCGGCCAGCCCCCTCAGCCACTTCCGTGCCCAGTGTATCTTTGCTTTCTACAGAACTGGCTTCACGGCACGTTTTTTCGCTTCGCCCTCCCAAGAGAGTAACCACGGCCGCTTTTAAACTCGTTCCGTTCCGCGTAACAGCCCCAGAACTCCCTGGCCCCGTAAGGCACTGCGCGGCGCTCCCGCAACGCGGCACTGGGCGCAGCGGGCACTGCTGTGTGCCGGGCGCGGTCCAGTACCGCAGGTGAGAGGCGACCGCGAGGAGCCCCGCGCACCTTTCCGCTGCCAGTCTTGCGTCACCGTGTCCCCCGGCCCGGCTTCACAGAGCAGCTCCCCGCAGGGAGGGCATGCGAGGACACAGCGGGAAGGCAGCGCTGCTCTCCCCGCCCCGCGCTCTGCCCGCACTCACCGCTCCTCTCCGCGCAGGGCCCCCTTCTTCCCTCCCTGCCCGCCTCCTGTAGCGGGGCGGAGCGGAGGCTCCGCGCCCCCCGGTGCCCCGCGCCGCCCACGCTCCCTTCCGCGGGCACTCACCGCCCCCCCCGGCATCACGCGGCCGCCCGCCCCTCCCGAGAGCCGCTGGGCTCCATCCGCAATGCAGCTGCGGCTGCCCCGCTCCTCTGCCCGGCCCGGCCCGGCACCTGCGCACCCCGCTGCGTAACTTCGACTCCACCGCCAGCTGTGCGACGCGGGGAGAAGGGAGAGAGGGCAGGGGGAAAATAAAAGTGTCATATACAGGAGGAGTTCTGCAGACTGTTTCTCCCCCCAAAAACCTATTACTGCGGTGGACCCCAGGGACGGGGTGAGATTAATTGCTCCGCGTTAAGAAGAAAATGAGAGATGTCATTAATCAAGGAAGTTGTAAATCATCCCCGTTTGGAGATGGAATTCGGAGATTAGCTGGGGCAGATGGCTGGCAAAAACACAGCGCTCGCCAGGACTGGCGTAAATCACTCAGCTTCTGCACTCACTAAACAGCCGATGACAGCACTACGAGCGTTTTCTTAAGGAGAAGTGTTTCTTAGGAAGATGAATATTCACTTCGTATTATGGAAGTGCTGCCAACAGCTATTATGTTTCCCTTTCTCAATAATTCAAATATTGGGTTTTCCTTCCTGGATGTCAGAAAATTCATACCTGAAGAAAGAAGACTTTCTAGGCGAATATTTTCCAGACATGGATAAGAAACAAAACTAGGCAAATACACGAGTGCACCAATCCTTGCTTCAGTGCCCTACCTGAAATACACAGGCAAGTCTGTGAGCTACTCTGTATCCTCAGAGCTCTGCTAGAGTCATCTTTACTTGCAGCAACTACAGCAAGACCAACATTTGTTCCAAGTTTTTTTATTTTATTTTATTTTATTTCTTGCACTCTGAGGAAAGCAGTAAATCTATGCAACTTTTATTCATTACCTCTAAAAGAACATTGGACACACAGTGGAATCTAAATATTCCAAGCAGCTTTCTTTCATCAGTCTACCCTAAATTAGTTTCACAAAGCAAAAATGAGTTATGGCATGATCAACTTTAATCAATCTTGCATGATATCACATTGATTACCACGTCAAATGCTTGTATAAATATAAGCTTAGCACCAATATCCATGAGCGAGTAATTGTGAAGTTGATTGCATGCCTTGCAATAACGTGATCAGTCTACAGTGGCATTCAGAAATTTGCAGAAACTTCAGTGATAAATTAAATAATATCATCTATTCTATCACATGAAACAGACTGCAGTCCAAAACATGGCATTTTCAATAAATACTTGAAAATTATTCAGATGCTAACCTGATAGGTAATCTAAATGTTTATTATGCTGAGCAGTTCAATTTTCATTAAAAACTTATTTTAGTAAAATTCTTTTTTTTTTATTATTTTAATTAATTTTAAGAAAAGCTACGTACAACACAGAAAGTTGTACTCAATTTACACTAGTATCTCAATTTACTGAGCACTGTACAGATCACAGAGTCATCTTTCAATGACTTCAACAAGGGATGCAGAAATAGTCTTGCAAGCTTCACCATTTCTGATGAACACAATCTGAGGGATAATTATGCTAAAATTATTTTTTAATTAAAAATGGAAAACTAATACTTCAGATGGAAAAGCAGGTCATTTTTATGTCTTAGAAATATCACTAAACACTGTCAAAATAATTTAAGTTGGAGGACCTTTCTGGACTCCTTAATCAAGGCAGGGCAACTTCAGATCTAGACTGAGTTCAATCAGGTTTCAGAAATGGAGATTCAGCTTTTCCGAACAACCTGTTCGATTGTGACTAATGCTTATTGTGCAGCATGTTTTAAAAAATGGGTAGCTGATATGACTTATCCAGCTTCTAAAAGAGATACTTTTGATGAAACCTATACAGTACACAATGGTCAAAGTATAACTTCCTCCTAACTTCCTATTTCTGTCAGAAGGAGCAAAGATTTAGGTCAAAGTCAGTTATATCCCATTTGGCCATACAAGCTGATCATGCCATAATTTTAAAGGTTTCAGCAGCATCTACAAAATAGACTTATTTTTCTCAGATGTTATATGTAAACAGATGTTCAATACTTAAATGTTTTAGGTTTTTTTTCCGCTAACAATAGTGATGTTTGCTTGAGACATCATTTCTCAGGCATGTATGAAAGCTACTCTATCTTTTAATGCACTTATACCTGTGTACAACAGGGATACAGCTGATGCACAGTTCAGCCCTGAACAGCAGCTCAGAGGGAGACCAGGAAAAGGAAAAACTGACAAAATATGTAACCTAGTTTTCCCTTTAGTTCACAGAAGCCCTTGTTTGTCTGCCATCTCCACTTTTTAAAAGAGAGAAAGCTACAATTTCTAGCCTCACAATTGCACTCACAAATAATAATAAAATCTTTGAATTGTTTACTAATATTCTCATTATCATTTTCATTCTAAACTATCTTCCTTAATGCAATTTGTGCATTCTCTTTTTACATATCTATATATACTCACTGTTTATAAAAAAATATATATACATAAGGCATGTAATCTTAAGTCTCATGAATACTGACATTTTTGTTTTTCACTCTGGTAGCAAACCTGCAGGCATCTCTGACACCTGCACTATTCTGCTATTGTGAAATCGCCATCTCATTCCGAACAGACCTAATAGCTTTTCAAGCTGTGCTTGTAATATCATTATGGTTTTTTTCAGGCCTATTAGAGAATATCAAGGATGAGAACTGAAAAGAAATCAGATCAACTGTTCTGGTGGCAAGTCTGTAAAGAACCAAGGAAAAATTTCTTCCTTAATCTGTTAAGAACTTATGAAACCACCCAGAGTTTAGCGATGCAAAAATATAAGGGAAAAACCTTCCTTGTGGAGCTCAAAGAGAAGATGTGTGCCATAGGCAAGGAGCTAAGCAATTCAACATATTGGAGTAGAACAAAGAGGCTTCCACCTTATTTCAGCAAATCTGTGATAAACGGACAAAGTTGTTACTATTTTACATGTTCTTTGTCTGATATGACATTAATTAGTTACTTCACTGCAATTTCTATTGAGCAGAAGCCTACCCAAGAAATCACCAGCACATCAGACACTAATTGGTGTTCTTTTTTTTCATCTATTCATTTTCCAGCACTGTGGACACAGCATACACAACTCTGCCACTGATTGCTTTGAAATGTTTGAAGAGAAAACAATGGCAAAATGCAGATAGAATTACATTGCCCATGTCCATGAAGCAACTCAGTGCTTATCTGCACTTTTCTGAACCTTAAAGTAAGAACCTATCATTGGATATGTCTTTTTCTAATATGATAGTATAGCATACAGCCATTGCATAGAGCTGCAGGAACATTATTTGTCGGTCATGAGACGTGACAACTCAAAGTCTACCTTATCCTTAAAAGAACAGTATGGAAATCCCTGAATAGAAGACTGCACAGTTACAATTCAGCAGAGCATCCATTCATTCTTATCAACCTTTATTTTCTAATTTATCATCTTAATAGAAACAGCTTTCTAAATATAAGACCTCATGTGACACCCTTGAGTTGGAGGACCATGACTGCACTAATGATCAACTCCCAGCCAAGCTCAAACTTGTGCGGGATTTGCTGCTCCTCATGGATGCATGCAAATCCGTGGGGTCACATGGGATTTATCCCAGGGTACTCAGAGAGCTGGCCAATGTCATCACAAAACTGCTCTCAATTATTTTTCAGCAGTCTAGAGGCCCCAGTTGACGGAAAGCTTGCAAATGTTCCAATTTTCAAGAAGAGCAAAAAGGAAGACCCTAGTAATTACAGGCCTGTCAGTCTCACTTCAGTGCCTGGTAAAATTATGGAGAGAATTATGCTGGGAGTTATTGAAAAACACCTGAAGGACAATGTGGTCATTGGTCACTGCCAGCATGGGTTCATGAGGGGAAGGTCTTGTTTAACTAACTTGATTCCCTTTTATGACAAGGTCACCCAACTAATTGAGAAAAGGAAGCCAGTTGATGTTATGTTTTTGGATTTCAGTAAAGCTTTCAATACTGTTTCTCACAGTATCCTTCTAGACAAAATGTCCTGTATACATCTAGACAAAAACAATGTGTCAGGTGAGCAATTGTCTGATGGGTCAGGCCCAAAGGGTTATAGTAAATGGGGTTCTATCAGGCTGGCAGACAATCAGTAGTGCTTCAGACCTTCTCTGGACCCTCTCCAAAAGTCCCACATCCTTCCTATCTTGGGGCCTCAGACTTGGACCTGGTCCTGGTATCCAGCTGGGGCCACAGGAGAGCAGAATAGAGGGGGACAATCTCCTCCCTTGCTCTGCTGGCATGCTTCTCTTTAATGTTTTCATAAATTACTTGGATGTGATACTAGAAAGCATTTTGAGCAAGTTGGTTGGTTGACAACATTAAATTGTGAGAAACTGTTAATTCTCTCAAGGGTGGAGAAGTCTTGCAGAGAGATCTAGACAAATTACAGAGCCAGGAGATCACCAACCACATGAATTTTAACATGTGCAGGTGTTGGATTCTGCACCTGGGAAGGAACAAACCAGGCTACACATGGTGGATGATATGCAGGAGAGCAGCCCTGCTAAAAGGAATCTGGGGGGTCTTGGTCAACAGCAGTTTGAATATGAGTCGACAGTGTACCCAGGCAGCCAAGAAGGCCAACCACAGGGCCAACCGGGGGTGCATCAAGCACGGCATTGTTAGCTGGTTGAGATAAGTGATTGTCCCATTGTACACAACATTGGTGAGGCCTGACCTTGAGTACTGTGTGTGGTTTTGGGCATCACAGTACAGAAAGGATCTAAAAATATTAGAGTGTCCAAAAGGAGGGCTACAAAGGTAGAGAAGAGTATAGAAGGAGAAGATGTATGAGGAGTGGCTGATGTCCCTTGGTTCGTTCAGCTCAGAGAAGAAGGAACTGAGGGAAAGCCTACAGCTTCCTCATGAGGGGGAGCAAAGCAGTGGGCACTGGTCTTCTCTCAGTGGTGACCAATGATAATACCCAAAGGAATAGAATGAATCTGCTACAGGAGAGGTTAAAGTTAGATGTCAGGAAAAGGTTCTTCACAGAGAGGGTAATCAGGAACTCCTCAGTGGTCTTGGCACCAAGCTTGCCAGAGTTCAAGAAGTTTCTGGACAATGCTCTAATAATATGGTCTCATTTTTTTATGGCTTTGTGTAGAGTCAGGAGTTGGACTCAGTGATCCTTATGGGTCCCATACATCTCAAGATATTCTATGATTCTACTACTGTTTGTCTGCATAATTTTAAGAAACACACCCAGTTCTCCATGAAATACAAATTACAGACAGATTTTTTAAACTATTAGTTTATTTTATTGATCTCACGAAAAATTAAATGTATGTTTACAAAGGGGTATATATAAATACAATATATAAATATACACATGTATCACTGATAGCTTATGTTCCACAGGGCAGACAAAATAGATGGTTTAATTCCAATTTAATGTCAGTATTTTAAACCTTCATTGCAAAGGAGAGGTGGTACCTCCATATCCATACCAGAATCTGTATGGATTGTACAGTCCTTAATCAAAGTTCCCGGAAAGTGCTCTGTTCTGGGCTTGCACTTTTCTTTAACAAGTACTTACCTGGGAAGGTGAAACACTGTCATTCAGAGCACATCCAGTGTGTACCAAACAAAAACCTGTCAATTTTAGCATGATAAACTCTGATTTATGAAAACAAGAACCTTTACTAAACACCATCAATGCACTTGTAATGGCTATATAAAACTACAGTTAGGATATTACCCTTGTTAATGATAATGAACCTTCTTAACATTAGTTAACTAAGAAATAGAGTATGGATAAGCTACCGAAACATTGTTGGTTTTTTTCTTGTTTTAAGACTAGAGCATCTCTAGAGAGTTAGCAATTCAAAATAAAGGTCAGTTTCAATTAATGATAGGTGGAATATACACAGAAGAAAAGAATTTTCATGAAAAGCTGGCTCGCTGTGCAGTAATTGCTCATTATTCTCATCAGTCCTTGGGAAAAATGCAGATAATCCTAATTCAAGATAAATAGCTTAGCTGAAGTTTAAGGAGAATGAACAAGGCTTATATCTACTATGAAGTATTGCATACTGAAGATACAAATGGCCCAAATTATTGGTAAGTCAGAAACTTTAAAAATTCAGTCTACTCACAGAAGAGCAGGGAGTCCTTCCTGGATTAGCCTGAAGCAAGTTAACACTGTATTCCCAGCAGCAACCTTCATTGTGCTTCAAGATAAGAACAAATACAGCATTACTCATTTCAGTCTTGATGATGTGCTACTTTTTTTCCAGAGAGTCTCCTAACATAGCTATGTGAATAAGCCCCTCTTTGGCCCTGTGGAAGGAAGAGATCTCTCTAGAAAAGATCTCCTAGGGCTTTCTTTTTGTTCCAATTTTTAGGCATAAAATTGTACTGGGTTCACTCCCGTGGAACAAAAGTGAGTTTCCCATGAAGACACTGGATAATAATATAAATTTCACGTAAAAGTTTTGTAGGATCTGGTCTGACAATGTAAACATTTACTTGGGCCTTTTCATTTGCTGAAAGCAGGTACTAGGTGAGCTTATCACTAGCACATATGAACTGAACATGCCGAATAGAAGCAATCATTTTTTAATGCATTATATTTTCTGCATTGGTTTGCTCAGAAATGGCCAAATGCAAACTGCATCACCCTGGTTTTGCTTTAGTCAAATGGAAACAGCACTGTTCCAAGAGACAGGATCAAAGGAGAGCATGGCCATAAAACATAGGAATGGGCACAATGAGTTTTCTGTTTGCTTTTTTTTTTTTTTTGTCACTTTTGCCATGACACTACCTTTTGTACAAAAGACTACACTATTTTCTACTAGACTAAAACATGGCATAGCATAAAAAAAAAAATCAATTCCAAGACATTAAACCAGAGTACTATTCTAACACTATTGAGCAGAACTCAGCACGTTATCTAAGCAAACAAGTAATACTGAAAGAACTCTACATGATATAGAATATATAGGTCTATATAGGATTATTGTGGAAATGTGGATATAGAGTATTTATTATGTTTTTAGGTTATGCAGAATATGTAAATATTTTGTTCAAATAGTCTTTAAAGGCACTTTACTGTCAGGCAGACTACTGTCATTCTGTGAAGTGGTATCTCATAAACATTACCATAACATGATAAATCATAATAGGAACAGCCCAGTAGAAATGGTTGCAAGATTGTGCATAGAGCTATGTTTGTATCTCTTAAAATCCCCTAGGCAGAAATCACTCTGCATGTTTATTCATATGACTGGGTCTGCCAAAACCTTGGGGAATTTTCTTTTCTGAGCTATAGAAATGCATGGTGATTTTTTGCAGATTTTATTCAGATCACAGTTGATTTTTTATTGCGCATTTAAGTGATATTGTGAGGACTCAGCTTCTTGTGAAAGAATAGATATGGCTAGGAGGAAAGACAAAAATAACTACCCTGTCTCTCTTACAAAAACTTCTAACAAAAAATGCTACAACTGAGTAGCAATATCAAAACTTGAGTAAAAACATCAGAAACAGGATTTATAAAACCAAATAAGAATTGACATCTAATTTTCATCCCTGAAGTTGAAAACAAAATTTCTGGTGGCTTTGATGAAGATATTTTTTCCTTCCTGCCATCTCTGGTACATATTTACAAGTCTAAAAAGCCAAGAAAATAGATGAAGTAATAAATATCAGCGAGTAATGCACTATATACATGTTTAATAACCTAATTTATAATAAATAACCTAATTTATAATATGAATAGCTAAACAAAAACTTCTTTTTTTTTTTCAGTGTAACTCTTTAGGCCTTAAAAGTTGATGACATTTGTTTCAAATCATTTAGAAAAATTTCACACTAAGGAGTTAAATGTTAAAGAGCTGGGTGCTCAATGTTCTTTAGATAGAAGAATCCTCCAGACTAATAAGTCTGAAAGTCCCCCAGGTTGGAAGGTGCTTGTAACAGGTTGCTTTCTCTGTGGCTTCTAGCAGCAGTAATCACAGGAAAAAAAATAAATCCAGAAAAAAAATCAGACCTGTTCAAAGGCTGCAATGAATCTAGAGAAAGATTGCTTCAGTAGCTGAGAGCTGGCAGGAACTGGGATTTTAGTTACAGTCTTCTCTTTCTTCTGACACATACCATGTACTGACAAGATTGACAATCATGATCAGAAACAGGTCTATAGGATCTGAGATATATAGAGCATTATGTAATTACTTTTTAATATAAAAAGAAGACAGTACTATCAGTTATATATCCTAGATTTAAACTTTTATTCTATTTTGATGCAGTGAATAAATGGATTAGAGTTGTGGGTTAAAAGTTATGAGTATGATATTGACTAGCAAGTAACAATTTTCAACTTTACTTGTTACTGTTCTTATTTTTTTCCTCATACACTTGACTCAAAGATCAGAAAGCTGCTTTATGAACAAGGATAATACTGACATCACCCCAACAAGGCACGCAAAGTCCTCATCATAGACTGAGAAAGAAATGAGAGAGATCTAGAACCCTACATGCTATTTCACAATGAATAGTTAATTACATTTTAATTTAAAGGTATTTTAAAGAGACTTCATGGATATCAGTGTGCCACTCTGAAGTAACTCTCTTAACACAGTATGGAGGGAAGATAGAAGAAAGGTTCTGGTATCAAGAGTAAGTCCTATTTTCAAAAAGCAGTTATGATGGCTAATTGAAAACCTTTTGAAAAGTCACAATTAGACACTCTCAAAATGAAAGATTTATATCAATCTACCTAAGGAGTGGTTTGAATTTCTGGACAACTATCCGGCATAATCAAAAGCTGTTCTTTCCCACTCCCTTTCTTTTTCTACAGCGAGAGCATGCTTCACAAAGCCCCTAGTGGCACTAATGATGCTATCGCTCCTTTTTGCTGAGCTGTCATTTCTCCTAATTATCATTTATATTGGCTTCTGCTACATTCTGATATTAATGTTGCCACATATATACTTTAATTATTAGGCAATGCTACACAGTACTTATTCATAAGAGAATTCCAGGCCCCCAGACTTCCCTGAAGCCTTGAAATGTTGATAGATGCCTTTAAGATGGTCCCTGCTTAATGTTCATTACCAGGAATGAGATGGCTGTCTATAAAACCTTTAATTTTATACATGCAAATGGCCATTGTTTGAGCAAAATGGATAATTGAGCATCTAATTAGTGAATACCTGCTTGCAACCACAATTAGTCAATTTACAAGAGCAGATGCTGGCTTATGAATACAGCAGAACTGGTTCAAGTGGCGTGGAAGTTCCCTTCATAGATGACTCCCTTCCACCTCAAATGTCAAGTTACTCTCTTTTTCCAGAGATGCAGGGAGGTAAAGAAATGTCACTGTCAAGTATTTCCTTAGTATTTTGTGCTTGAAAATAACATGAAAATAGAGTAAAGGATCTTAAAAGTCTCTAGAAATTCCCTCATTCCTCAAAAAATAATAAATAAATAAAAATAAATCCCAAGCACTTGGCTCCATTGCATTTATGGTCACAGTGCAGCTGGAATAAGCATTCTTGCTCACTCTGTCTTTTCATATCAATCTGTTACATGGAAGGCTCACTGAGTTAGTAAGTGCCATGGTTTATTCAGACAAATTCTAGGTTCTATAGCATCAGTAAATTCTATAGTTAACCCCTGCAATGCACAATTTCAGACGCTTGTTTAAATCAATAAGTCATCCTGCTATCTTATGCATAATTTACACATTTCTTCCTCTGGAAGAAGGTTTCATTCGCCTTGCTTTGACCAATTCATTTTTTACCAAGGAAGTTTGCTGACTATGCTACCACAGCATAATCTGATCAAATTCATTATTTTTACAGATTTGGTCACAGACTGTTCAGTGGTAAGCACAATTAATTTCATTATCACTACCTCATCAGAAAGCAAAGAGCAGGCTAAAAAACAAGGATAACTAGTCTCGAATCCAGATTACTATTCTGAGTTGTTCCTTTTGTTTAGGACAAGTGCATGTAACATTGGCATAACATAAATTTCATTCAATATATTCATCTAAAATTATTTTAATTGTTCTAATTTATGATTGTACCAATCCAGGTTTGTAGAAATATATATGTATTGTTATATAAAATGCCCATAAGGGAAAACAAAAGTTTCGAAAATCTGAGTGTCTTTAGGTATCTTTACTGTCTAGTTTTCTTATTTTCTTTAAATCTCCTGTTTTCTACCAAAAGTTAAGGCATAGCAAAGTAGTGAATTGTAGGGAAAGAAAAAGTGATGAAAGATGCAAGATTAAAGTAAAACAGTAAGAAAGCAATCACTGAATCAGAAAAATCAGAAAAAGTTGTTATGTGTGGACAGAATGTATGTAGGTTGTTCTGAAAGTGAGGCTTCCTATTTATTTCCATGGGAAAAACAACAGGCAAACAAGAACAATAGCACTATTTGATAGAGAAAATTCTCAAGCTAAAAAATATTATTTCTCAACACAATCACAACCATTAGTTGTGCATTTCTCCAGCAAGAGCCTGCATGCCGCACGCATAAAAATCTGCATAGCCATCTGGAAAGTGGCTTGTCTTTCACATCTCTGTCATCACTGCAGAAACATGCATCCGCCACCTCACTGTGTTCACATCCACTTTTTGGGCTTCATAAACATTCAGCAAGTGTAGATGAACGTCAACAGGTGCAATTGTTTCTTCATGGAGAAATTTAGTTCCACACGTTTGCTTCGTATGCACTTTCATGTCAGATGTCTTTTTGTCAGACTGCCCCCCTGCTGCCATCTTTCACATGACAGAATATAAAGATTATCTGTGGAAAGGTTCAAGTTCTACTGCCATACCACCAAAATCTGCCTCTCACCTCCTGGGCCAACATAATAACATGGGAGGCATTACATTCAGAACAGCCCTAGTAAGATTCTTCTTGTTGAATCAAACCCACAAATCCACTCTGGAACAATAAATTGATGTTTAAAGTGCATTTTGTTTATGTAGAGTGGTATGGGCACAGATGGCTACTAATTACTGTGAAACAGAAGTAGAGTGTTCCATAACTTCAGGCAGCACAGTGATTCACTCATTTTGCTAATATAATCCTGGTCAATTCTAATTTTGTTTTTTATAGAAATGAATGTGCTGATTACATTTGATTCGTGTGAAGAACATTAAGAAAAATAAGTTTGTAACATTAAATATTGAAGGACCTTTTAAGTTTCTATAAATAATGTTTTGTTGTTTGTTTTTTTGTTTGCAAAGCTTAATTCTAACTCTGCTTTGTGATCTTTAGAACTAAAATTTACTTATATCCTTTCCACAAACAGTTGTACTTAGGAAATTCTTCTCAAAAGACCACCTTGTGAAACAGAAATATGTGAAATCGTGTTTTTATTTAATACTCCGGGGTATGTTTCCTTAAAAAAATAATTGAAGATCAACTACAAATCTACAACTACTAAATCTAAATCTGCAACTACTGTCCTTGTTGGTGAAAAAAAAAAAAAAAAAGGACCGAGACAAAGAAATGATGAAGACAGACAGTACAATGAGGTAAGCAGTTCACACTTAAAATGAGTAGAGAATACAGGAATATTTCTCTTGGCAAACTGAGTGCCTTGCAACCTTCTGGTAAAAACTAACCTTCCCGAATAAGGTAAAGTAGGAGAACAAGTTATTGCAACTGGGGCAAACAATCAGGGAGGTTATCCGGAAAAGAGTGTTTTATCCACTGGATCACAAGCACTTTAAAGCAGCCTGTAGGACACTGAAGAAAATCTGTAAATTAGTCAGGATTTGCTATTCCAGGAGCAATGAAATGGAAAAGTTGTAACGTTATCAAACCAGTCATCTTTCCATAGTGAAGCAAAGGGACATGCCTGTATTATGCAGACGAGACACTCTACCCTCTGCTACGGGGCAACTATGTGACTCACATCAGAAATGACTAACAGAGATGTGGTCTAAAATAGCCCTTTTCCCAGTTTTGTCTTATTTAGATAATGCGTGATTCTAGGTGTGAGCACATAGTGCTGATTTATTACAAATCATTCCCGAGATTTTTGGGTGTTCATAATAATCTGAAGTTTGGATAATTAGCAACACTTAGTATTTTGGAAACAATACTATTTTTTAAAATACTTGCCTTTCAAAAGAAATCCGTAAACCTCTGGACATTAATCATCAGCTCAATTAAGCTTCCAAGCATGGAAGACTGTTCTGCCCTTTACAAAATTCAGAGAAGCAACCTCTAATGAGATATAGAGTTGTGAGTGCTAAGTACAGTCATATTCACTGAAAAGCAGCCCTTTAGTCACAAGTGACCGTATTCTTTAAAGACAATAAGCAGTGCATCTGCTAAGAACCAATAATGCAATTAGTAGCTTTATTATATCAGAGATGTTGCTACTTATGCACTCCTCTTAGGTACACTAGTTAGCAAAAAACATTTTTATGGCTTAGCAACCAGTCTCAATCATTTCATCATCTATTTCATTGTCAGGCTCGGTCATTTTCTTTTTGCAGACTTATAATAGAGTGCTTTTAAGTCCTGGGAGTGAAATACTCCCCACATAACAGGCACTATGCCAGCATGCTGCTAACTTTCATCTGGCTTTCTGCACTTTTCCTCCAGTTGCCTTTCAGCTTGACTATTTCACAGTTACGCAAGGCCATATATTACTTAGTAAACAGCAAGGAGAAAATTGGTGCTACATCAGAGATTGGAAAAGATGCTTTCAGAAGAAGGGTTGATCTTCTAAAGCTACAGTTAAGGCCACAGATGTTGTGAACCTACACCCTAGCTGTATGTTAGACTAGCATAATGCTTATTTCAGAATTTTACTTAGGGACTTTACTTGGAGCTAAATATGGAGAGCTCATTAATTTACAAGGAAAAAATAAACAAACAATTTTTTGGCATAGGATTTCAATGATCAAACCAACAAGCATGAAAATAAGCTAACTAATTATGCCTAAAGTTCCCGTTAATTGACCTTGAGGTTCGCAGTCACTTCTTATTAATGTCCATAAGACAGTTATTTGTTATTTCCGTGTTGTAATTCTGATAATTCATCTTGCCCTATTGCTTTAACCACTGATAGAAGAAATGCCATTAAAAGACATTCAGAACTCCTGCGTTAAAGCAGTGGAAGTTGTACCTTAGTTACTCTGCAAAAAACTGACACAAGGTGTGAAGTGGCTGACAAATGTCTAATACATGGCTTACAGTACTGTGGGTTTTTTTGTAGCATTCACTTGCTGCAGGGAAATACTCATGTTCCATACTTGAATAGAAAGGACATCAGCATCCTTCTGAATGCTCCCCTCCCATTGTTTCCCACAACATAGGGAGAATATGCCATTATCAGCACTGCCAAAGGGTTACATCATGATGCAGAAGTTCATTTGGAAATTTTAATGTCTGAAGTTTGGGAAAAGCTTGGGATTATAAATTATTCTTGGCATCCTAACACTGTTGTGAGGCAGCATTCAGGTCACTAACAAATATATCACCCTCTTACTCCCAAGGTCCTCCCTTCTGAGTGAAGTTTGTGTTGACAATGGTGTAGGCATGCATTCCTATATTGGGATTCCCAAAGTGGCTAATGCTGGTTCTCAAGACAGCACTGGAAACCTGGAAAAAAAAAAAAAGAAAAAAAAAAAACAATCCATATTTTTTTTGTCTTGATTCCTGTAATCTTTTGTCATGCTAGGTCATCTCTCCTTCCTGTACCAGCTGTAGATTTCTAAACCTCTGAGTAAAAGAACAGTAAACTTTAAATAATTCAAATGAACCAAAGGAAACATTGATTAAAGAATTTAATTGTATTACAGAACCTCAGATAACATGAAATGAAAGCAGAATATATCAAGAATCACTTTTTCACTTTTTCATGCAGAAATCCCATAAAAGTGTGTAATGGCCCACACAGTAATACTAATCTGGGAATAGATGACAGAAGGCTTTATGAGGCAGAGCTACAAGGCATGAAGGATAGAAAGTGCAATGAAAAGAAGATAAACTGACAAAGAATATACAAATATCAACCCACTAATAACTGGAAAAGCATTATTTATTTGTTCTTTCAAAAATTTTTCATTCAAAAATGAAAGTACCTGATATTAAATTATTACTTCTGAATATTAAAATTAAATGTCATTTCCTATATCCAAAGCTGAAAATATTATCTGCACAGTATACTTCATCTTTTATTTCATCTTTTCGGAACACATAATGGATTTTAATAAAGCTCCAAAGGAAAAAATATTACAATAGATTTTACTTTGCATTTCTTTAGAAAAATACTCATCTACTGATAAACATTAAGACTCTCTCCTATTTTAAATCTCCATCTAGGAAGTTATTCATTCTGAAAATGACAAATATGAAGAGAAAGCACCATCTCCATCTGTGGGCTATTGTATCTAACTGCACTCCCTGCTCCAAACCACTGCACTTTCTGCTGACGTTCTAAAAGGTGATTTGCAGATGAATACGATAAGTTACAATATCTATAACTGTAGTCAGTATAAAAATTGCTCAGATCTTATTAACTATAATACTTACAAATATGTCTGTTCCAAGAGTGCTTGATTACAATGGAACTATTCAAATGTATGAAACATGTTTCTAATCATTTACAGCATGGAAGTAACATTCTTCATATTATTTCATAAAATACTAAAAATCCCATTGATTTATGCCTAACAATCTATTTTAAAATCCTCTAGAGAAGAAAATTTCCTTAACCACCACCTATGTTTAGTATCTTTTAGAGATGCATCATTATTTTTTTTTCTTCCTGCTTTGGTTTTTGAACTACACTAAAAGTTTTTAGTGTACTTTGTACAGTATTTTGATGCAAGCCATCTATCCAAGATCAGCTTTAGTTTTTGTGAGTGACCCTCATTAACTGAAAACTGGCTTTAACTCTGGCTTTTAAATGAATTTAATTGGAAGGTAGGTCAAGCATGACCATAAATGACTGGACAGGAAGGTAGTACTTGTTTATTCTTAAATGAGTCAGGTTCATTAGTTAGAAGCCATGTACTGTGCAGGACAGGAAAAGAGAATAATTGAAACAAACAGAAACTTCCATCTTTTGGAATCTCTGGTAAAAAGGAATAATATTGTCTCATTAAATCAACAGCTTATTCCTACACTTACCTATATTAAATTACTTGTTCACTCGCACTACCTACTCAGTGCAACAGTGACTACTTAAATTATCCCTATATTCATATGAAGCTGGATAATTTTATGGTTGGAACTTTAGTGAGCATTTAAGCATTCTAGATCTACCAGGATGGCACAGTAGACACAGCTTTTGGGTTGACTCCTGAAGTAACTGAAGGCTTTGGAAAAAAATTAAAAATTAAAATGAAAAAAGAAGGGGGAAATTAAAAAGAAACAGCTTTCCAAAATGCTGGATTCAAAACACATTCAAATTCTCTGTGCTTGCATTGACAACACTCAGGTTGTGTTAGCAGCACAAAGTGCTGAACTCACACATTTGTCTTTTCCAAATGAATTGGACTTCTCATGTGACTTCTCAGGAATTTCAGTAGGAATTTTGTCATTTTTCTTTGTCTTTAAACATACCACAGATGATCTACTGGAGTGCAGCAGTTCCTTTCTTTGTCAAGCCTTGGTCACCAGTGCCTCACTACAGTTTTAACATAGATCTTATCCTTTCTGTGACGACACTGTTTAAAATAAAAAATCCCCTTCTGTATTTTTGTCTGTGTGTCCTTACTTGTAGATAACATTGCTATCTAGAGGTAAGTGTGACAGGAGATAAGATCAGAAAAAGGCACTACTACACTGAGATTTTAAAAACACTTAAGAGTCTTGCTAATTACTCTAAAATTTAGGCAGTTCATTCCCTCTTTGCATAAATATATAACCAGGCCATCTGTTTAGAAAACAAAAAGATTTTAAAAAAGTCTCGAGGGATAGAATGAGTGAAGAGAACTATGTAATATAATGTAAAATGATTGATTCTGAGGTGAAATTTTTAAAAATGACACTGTCAGTGCACTCAATAAGACTAATACAATATAGAATTAGAACTCAAAATTACATGCTGTAATGTATCACTATTTAGTATCTTACTTGAGAATTTACCTTCATTACTGCTTTAACACTTGCATAATGAAAGAATAGACTGTATACATAAGCACAACCCTACAATATTTACAAAACATAGATACAATACACAATGATTTCCCCAGTACTTAAAGAAAAATCTGTTGCATCACGTAGAAAAGTCTATGCACAAAATTAAAAGGGTTGATTGACTGTGTTAGGAATTAACCTGTCATTACTCAGGTAATTTGCATCCTTTTAATTATTTCACCAAGACCAACAATCAAAATTCCTTCTCTCTTTGTCTTAAGGCACTCATCAACATTTGTTTTTCTATAGAATAGCATAAAATAAGACTCTTTTGTATTGGGACTCATAGGATGAGCCCATAATTTGCCTTCCTTCAAATCTGATGCCCCAGAACTAGCCTGACAACTTGGGAACTCATGCAGCTGTGATGTAGCATTGTGAAGACAGGCAACACTGACTGAGAGCGTGTCAAAGTTTAATATATAAATTCAGCTGCAGCCTTAGAAATGGTGCTGATTTAGAATGTCTAAGAAAAACATTTAAAATTTTCTAGTGGAAAGGTCTAAGGTTTACAGTAGTCCAGCCTCACCTGACTCATTAAATCAGTTATTATTAATTGAGATGAACTAACGCTCTAGCATGACAGCACCCACACAATTACCTTCTCCCAAACACTTCCTTGAAGAACAGGTTCCATACTCAGCAGCCAGGCCCAGGCAGCAGTTCCTCCCATGTGGCAAAGCCTGGAGTACAGCAGCTGCCATGGGAGCACTGTCGGTCTATCTGCTGTATGTGCAGCAGCTCTTCTATGATAGCTGTAAGTCCAGTTAACCCAGGCTTAATTCAGGAATACCACTTATAAATTCAATATCCCCTTGTACACAGCCACAGCCAAAAATATCCTTAGGAAAAAAGAGCAAAGCTCCAGACAGTACTATGGTTGTATTGTTAATACTTCCATCACTAAGGCTAATTCAACATTTGTACTACAGCCTATAGCCTACAAAATTCGAGAATAATTTAAGCCTTGTGACTGCTGGTGGTTTATAGTAATCACAGAGCAAAGAGGATCCTCTGAAACTCATATACCCCATGGTGAGTTCTTCCCTCTGCAGAAGCTGAGGGAAAATCACAACCAGCAGGGTAACAAGAAAGGGAACTTCTACAGCACCCAGCTGCTTCTGCTTTTCTGCCATTACCTTTCCCCAGCAGGGATGCCCAAAAGACATAAATGAGGCAAGAACTGCAGCTGCTCAGCTTCTCTCCTCCTCTGCCTCAGGGCTTCCTGCTCCTCGTCAGGCATGTGGCGTGCCCATAAGCACAACCTGCCCACTGCTGTGGGCACGAATGCAGGAAACCCATTCAAAAGGAGTTCTCAGCAACTCCCTTCCTGTTGTAAGCAGCTGGGACTGCAGCTATATGATTAAATTCAATGCTATTATGTTAGTAGCTTAAAAATGAAAAAAAAAAAAAAAAAAAAAAAAACAAACAAACCAAAAAAACACAATGAAGTCTTCTGGGCCATTGTATTTCTCCATGTCAAGTAAAGTAGTATAAACAATGTCAAACAATTCTTGTGCTAAATTTCCTTCATATTAGTATCTAATACATTACTGTTAATGTATTGGGATAATACGTATAAGGATAGAAGCATCTTAAAAGCATGCTGAAATTTGGCAGCATCCTTTAAACTGAGAAATCCTCACCCAGACTCTCCCACTGGGCAAGCAGGACCCAGACACATTTCTTGGTGGGTAGCTGCTTTCTGGATCCGAGACAGGCAATCCTTAAGTGGAAAGCTTGTTAAAGATCAGAAGGACAATTCAGAAGCTTTTATTATTTCTGTTTGGATTTTGTGGATTTTATATGATCATTTATAGCACTAGGAAGCCAAAGGGATTTTTTTTTTTTTTTTTTTTTAAGGATAAGAAATCAGTAATAACAGAAGCTAGTTTCCCACATGGCACTTTAGCAATAACATTTTTTTTCATAAGTATTTCTTTTTCTTTTTGTTCAAATAGAGCCCATTGCAGATGAAACTGCATGGCTGTCTTCTGCAGTTTAAACCTTTGTTTATGCACTAATGAATCTAACTAGGTGTCATAGCACACTTTAATGAGCATCACTTGCTTTCATTTAACTCTACAGCTTGCCATTACACACTTTAGAAGAGCTGTTGGTTTATTCATAGCAATCACTAGATATTCTTTTTCATTAGATAGATACCAGTTTTCCCTGTTGTACCTTTTGTTATTAAGGGAACTATGAAATGTTAATACTAGCCTCAAAACCCAGGGCAAAAATGCCCTCGATCCTATTTGAAATGCAATTGCTTCTGTTGTAAATTACCTTAAAGATCTGAGCACAAACAGCTTGAAATTTTCTTCATTTATTTATGAAAGAATGAGAGGAAGAAAAATCAAGAGGGTGGCTCTGTGTAACCACTTTACCTTGTTAACTGAATTTCTCTCCTACTAATTTAATCAGCAGGACTGCAGTTATGAAAGAACCCATAAATAACTATTAAGCGCTGTCATATTCCTATCATGTTCTTAACTCTAAAATTTAAACCCAGAAAAACTTACACTTTTGAGAGCTTAGCCCTGAATCAGATTGATAAGGGCTGTTCTCTAACAACTCATCTCTGAATTCTTGACTCTGCTAACAGGAATACTCCAAAGCAGCCCCCATGAACAGTGTATGTGTAGAATATATTGATGTAGATTATGGCCAAACTGAGCATTATAAGGTCTTACCAGATCCCAAAGGCTTAACTCCAGTAGAACTGAACTCATTTTATGTGACAATGATGCCAGACACAAGTTTATATTGAACTTACATGTTTTCATGTCTTGTAAGCACAAAGAACAGACTTATTCCATTTTACTTAATAATCCCTTTATTTCCTGTGCTTCAGTTCTCTTTTCTCACAAGTTCAACAAATTTTAAGCAGTTAGCTAGTCAGAAGTTATATATCAGTCAAAACTTTGCAGAATTCATAAATTAGGGTTTATTTCTGTTGTTTGTTTGTTTGTTTTAACCACTTTATCTCATATTTGTGCCTAATTTAGGGTGACCAGCCTATAAGTAAAGATAAACGTAGCAGATATTTGTATTCAAATTTTATTATTCTGCCACTTCACATATTGAAACCTGAAGATTATGCATTTATTTTACTTGACATTGCAGTCACATCATCATTGTACATAAACTGCCACCGATATTGTATCCTACAACATGTCCTAGGGCATAAATCTACCTCAACTAATTTGTTGCTTTTCATACCCCTCCAGTAAATGTGGCTAAGTACTATTTACATTTTATTAGAGTGCTTTAGTTCAAGTCGTGCTCAGAGTACAAGAATATTAAAAAAAAAAAAAAAAAAAAAAAAAAAAATTTAAGGGTAATAGTGCAGATCTCATTTCTGTTTTGTTGTTGTTGCTGCTTTTATATAAATCCAAAGACTAACATATTTTATTAGGTCACTATTATACTTTGGTGAAATCCTTGACAAAAAACATGGCCATATTGTGTCTTGATTTATTTATCTTTATGTATCTTCCAAGTGCTAAGACAGGCCAAACTCTGCTTCTGGAAATTTTTTAATATTCATTTATTTGTTAACAGCTAATCAGATATTAGTGCCAGGAAAATGTTTGGGTTGTATTTATTTAATGTATGCACACAAGCACTTAACAATAACTCTAGTGCAAAATGCCATTATTTTCTTATGGATTTACCTGGGTGGGCAGAAGTTTCAGCATAAAGGCCTTTCATTTAAATACTGTTTTGTATTTTTAAACTGAATTAGTAATAGTGGAACAGATGAATTTCTAAATGAATAATGAAAAGAAATACATACATATTGTCTAAAAAAACCAAAAACAACAGCCCTCACTCTTGCAATTAAGCTGTAATACACAGCCAACATGAAGTTTTTCTTCATGCAGTAACCCTTCTGGTAAGGATCCTATCAAGACCACCTGCAGAGCAGTAAGTAAATCTCAAACTTTCGAACATTAATTTTTGAATTAACAACAAAGTTTGAAATATTTCTTTTTCTGCTAAGTTGAGAAGTGTACTTGTGCTTCAATTTAGACGTTTATTTTTTTTTTGTATGTGTTTGCATTAATATCCAGTCAACTGTATTTCATATGTTATTATATAAAAATTGAAAAACAGTATTCGTTCACTCAGGCCATTCACCAGTGTATTTGCAAGTGTACAGGTAATACAGAACAAATAAAGTATCTTAAAATTTAAACACAACTCTTGAGTTGGAAGAAATTTCTTTTTGCCCCCAACTAGTAAGAAATACAATATCTCATTCCAGTTCCAGCCATATGGCCTTATTGGCACTGGCAACCACAATTATTGCTGAGACTTTTTCCCTCTTGTGCTTGTCTAGGTGAATGTAAATACAAAATACACAGTACCAGTGCCCTGCAGATAATTACTTAGAATAAACAACCAAGATGATTAGAATACCACTTGGGATTCTGTTACAGAAAGATGAATGGCAGAAGGAGAAGCTGTAATTCTTGAAGAACCTGAAATAATTGATAAGTAACTGATTATATACTGAATCATCGCAACAGTGAAGTATATTACCTGTTTCTCACATTGGAAATGAGCAACAGGGAAGGAAATGCTTTTTGAGGAGTTCATTTCATCATACATTGTATATAAGAAACAGAATCACAGAATCACAGAATGGCCAGGGTTGGAAGAATTCACCTCCATATCCATCAAGTGTTTTTAGAAAACTAAAATTTACTCCATCTGTGTTCATATGTGTGCTACGAAGCAATGGATTAGTGGAACAATGAGGCATTCCCAAGAAACTTAACCCTAATCTCAAAGAGACAGCTGGTTTCTCCAGTAAGCTAAGGGCATTTTGCCCAAACTGGACACAGCATCTCTAGAAATCTTCCTCTGGTCCATGCTTTACAGTCTCCCTTCAGTTTTCTCTTCCTCTCAAAACCTGATTGATAATCTGTTCAAAAATTTCATCTCAAATTTCATATATACTCAAACAACCCATTTCATTTCAGATTAACCATAATAATGAAAGAGAGAAAGAGGAAAAGTATGTTACAGACTAGGGAGGAATTAGTAAGAAAGACAGATGTGGCACTGAAGGAGTCTTCATTACTTATACACCTTATCACTGAAAGGAAGAAATAAGACTAAAATCAAGCTATAAGACATCCATAGTTAAAGCTAGAAAGTCTCTTCAGATTGTTTTGTGCTTTTTTTCCTCCTGCCAAAAGATTTCTGAACTAGAAATAAATTGGCAGTTTCTATACTTCCATCTTGCCCATCACCATAAAATAAGGACTTGTTTCTTTCATAAAAAGCTGTCAAATGTCAGAAGAATCCATTTCTCCTATTGAGTTTTCCATTCCCTTATATAACTTCCTCTGTATTTGCTTGTTCTCTATTTACTTTATTTATGTTAACATTTTTTTCTGACACCATTATTAGAAATTTTGAAATATTTATGACCCCACAAAAAATCCCCAGAATTTTTTTTTCCACATTTTTACACATTTAGAGAGTCACAGTAATAGTGTAACCATACATGTAGGATGAACTAATCATGCTTGGAAATTGTTTCTGGGATGTTTACAGGGAGCTGTAGGATTCCCACACCTTTCCTGTAATCAATAAACTAAAAACAAATATTAAAAGCAATCCACATGTTGTCATCTTGCTAACATGTGGTTCAGGCAAACTTCAGCAGAAATAATTTCAAATATTGAACAAATCCATAAGCATTAACTGATTTCAAGTGTTTCAGAAGTGTATTTATTTCTGATTTACATTATCATGCAAATAATTAAGACTTTTTTTTTAGCCTAGGAACATTTTTAATTCATTAATTGATTGCCCTATGGCACTGTTCTTAATGAAGGATTTGAATTTGCATTTTAGTTTAAATCCAGAACATCAGCATTACGGAATCTTAACCATCCAATTACAGTGAGTATGTAAAATTACAGGCAAATAGAAGAAATATTACATATTGCATAAAATAAGCAGCCACAAGGAAGTATCTTAAAATGTGACTTGTTTGGTTTTTATATCCAAAAGAACCTATGAAAATTTTAAATAGAGAATTATTTTATATATTTTCTACTTCCTTTCCTTCCAGCATACCTTTCTCCTTATCTACAGTGTCTTAGTCTATTTACACTATGAAGGAAAAGATAGTAGATACATCCAGAATGTTAGAAATGTGCAGTCAGTCCTGTAGAAGTAACACTAGAAGGTACAGAAAGAAGCACAGTACCATTGCTAGACTGTAAGAAGCTGAACTTTACAGCATTGTACCCACTTGTATTTAAGAGGAAAGGAACACTTCTGCAGTATCCCAGTTCTGAGCATACAAGCCTCCAGGATTCCTAATCTTTTGTTTCTCTGTCTCATCTTGACACTTTGAAGGCAGGCTCATCCACTTCATAAGCAGCTTTACCTGGTTAGCACTCATTTTCAAACATCCAACCATTATAAACCAAACATAAAATGTATCTAGGTCTAAAGAGGAAAGAGCAGGTTTACATTTGCGTTGAATATTATATGCTACTGATGACTTTTCTGCTCAGCCAGAAATTCATTGAGTAAACCTAGTAGGTCTACAAAATTACTTCATAACTAAATTGTAGCTAGTAACAAAAAACATCCATACAAACAGAACCACATCTGTACCAACAGACCCAGCTTTGTGCACTCACATCTGCTTCACTGTCCTAAAGCTCTCCAGACAAAACCCACCATAGCATACTGCTGGCAATCCATCCACAATTAGAGGCAAAATAACCAGCCCAGTAAGAAGAGGGAAGATGAATCATGCACATTCTCACACCTGTGATCTCAGCCCTTCCCTGTAGGCAATGTTGTACCTGAAGAGGCTAACATATAATTAGTCCCTCTGCTCCATTGGCGTGGGGATTCCGGTGAAACAAGATTCACTAATTTAGCTAAATTATAGTTTTAAAACCTTTTCAAAAAAACCCATTCAAAGGAATAGACTAACAGTCAAATGTTCAGGTTCAGGAATGAGAGGCAACACAAATGTAAAAGATGGCCTTACATGTTGCTAATAAGGAGGACTGATCTCATGTGAGAGAATCTGAAAGCCCTTCTCAGTGCAGTGAGAAATCTTTGGTGTTAAGAAAAACACATTAAAACAGGCCAGAGGAGAGCTTTAGTTAATTAGGCTGTGAAAATATTCTTATATTCATTTATTTCAATTATCATTACTATATATTTCATGATAATGTATAATAAAGGAAAAATAGCTATAGCATGAGTTTGAACTGAATTTCAAATAAATTTGTAAAAAATATAAATTTTATCATGCCTAGCTTTTGGAAAGTGAAATGGACCCATTAAGAAGTCATATCCTATTTCACCATTTCCAGTCCCTCTCAGACCAGCAATAAGTGCTAGTTAAGATGAAATATAGATCATGTAAAATGAGTTGTTAGTCTCAGGACAGATCCTAGCAGAGAGACATGGGCCTCATAGAACTATCTATGGATAGTGCTACCCCAAGTCTTTGTCCTGCAGACACTTACATGAAGTTTTGTGCTTGTGGGTAACATCACTGGCTGAAAGACTTTCTGGTTTTGGCCTTATACTCTCTGGAGCAACTCATATTAATTAAGATCAGTCATCTATAAGCATTTGCAGTGTCAAAACACAGGTTGACAACCTCAGCAGATTTGTTAAAAATAGAAGGAACATAAAAAGTGAATTATCCATTCACCTGTTTGTGGGGGGCTTCTAATTCTTAATGGAGAAACACAACTCTGTGTGTCTGGCTGCCTGTTAGTATGTAAGCAGACAGCTGCTGTGCTATCCTTGTGCTGGAATATTATTTTTTTTTTCTTCTGTAGAAAAATTGTCCTGTGGAGGATATCTTTACACTTTAAATCTAGAAGATGGAAACTTTTATTTTTATAAAAAAGAAAAACTCTTTAAACTATAAATAACCTGATTAGAAAAGCTAAATTTTAAAAGTCTCCTGCCTTTCCTTCCAAAACTAGTGACAGACATATTGTCCATTTCATTAACTCCTAGAGACCATAATACTGATGCTTCTTATCAAAGTCAGACATACTAATAAGCGAAAACTCCTTATATATGTATGAGTACTCATTAATGTTCATTGTATCAATACTTCAACAGATTGCATTGCTCTGTGCAAGCCATGAGAACAAAAGAACCATTTTGTATCTATACATACATGAGCAGATAAAAATCCATGTTATTTTTTGTCATGAGACTGTAGCATATCCTACCACAACTGCTCTGCTTTTGCCATTTGTAGAAAGCCAGCTACACCGTACCTATTACTTTGTGCAGGCAGGCAAAACAGAGATGGTAATGCCTTGATAGTGTTAAAGCAACATTATTATTGCCTAATTTTAATTCCTTCCTTCTAGAAGTATAGGGATATATTTTATGCACGTGTATCTACACAAGTGATGCTTCCTATTTGTTTCCATGGAGAGTGCAACAGATACAAAGAAAACAATAACACTCCTTGATAGAGCAAATTCTCAGCTATTTTTCAATAGACAACACCATTACTGATACATTCTTTCCAGCCATGTACAAGAGCCTGCAAGCCACACTCATAAAACTGCACCAGTGGAGCTGACAGTTGTCCAAGTTCCAGGAAATCCAGAAGGATCACCCCTTTCCTATCCCAAAAGACAATGCAGATCACCTACCTGCTGAGGGCTGTGTCTTGAATATTTTTGTTGACTGGGAATTCACAAGTCACTACTCCTTGGAGTGACATTTTGTCTCTGGCTCTTAGTGATGACACCACATCTCATCACCGGTAATGATGCAATACAGGAAACTGTCCCTTTCAGCCTCATATCATTTCAATAGGTCCTGACAACCTTGCATATGGTGTTCTTTCTGTTCCTGTGTAAGCATCCAGATGTAATTCTCCAATACATTCATTCTTTTTCCATAGCTCTGTAGCCGAGGACTTCCTCAACCAGAAAGTGTGTTTATAAATAGCTTGTAATTAGACCAAAGGCTATGAAATTTCACTCTGATGTACTTCTAGAAAGCTTTCTTACTGGAATAAATCACTTCAAAGTTGTAAATGGCATTTGGGACAACCATAACATATCTGGCCCTGAGGGTATAAAACCAAATCAGCTTAAAGGTGGGAAACTCAATTCCAGTGTGAACTTAATCCAGGTAAATAACATTTGATGGATTTTTCTATGAATGTGTTGAATTGCTTTGGTAAAATTCTTGATCCCTAAAAATCTATAGCAACAATTTCTTCTGAGTAATTTTAACTTTGTGAAGGAAAATCTATTTGTTTTGAGCTCTAGCTTTCATTTTATTTCCTAGATATGCTGAATAATTATTCCTTCTCTATATATCATTACCATTTTATTCATGATTTATACACTTCTATTGCTCACCTGTTTTCTCCTTCTGAGGCGAGTCACTCCTACTCTGCTTTTCTGCTTCTCATATTCTTTAATCAGCCTTGCTGCTCTTCTCTTTACCTTTTCTAATCTCACTGTGTTATGTTAAACATATTCTTTAGTTGGTACATGTTAACTGATTTTAAACATTGCTTTAGAGAATCTGTGATTTTGATCCTCATATTTTCTTTACTTCTCACATAAAATGAGGACAGCAATGTTGTATTTCATATTTATATTTTTGGTAAGGAAAAAATAAAGAAACAAAAAACAAAAATAATTTATTTTAAAAAAGGGAAAAACAGAACTTGCAGAAATGAACTGAAATGAATTGTACCGCATGAATCATACTGCAATGAAAGAGCACATGTTGCACGTGCTTCTTCCCTAAATGCAAAAATAATCTCACATCTTAATCACATGACAATTTACAGTTCAGTTTTGAATGGAAGCTTGTTTTTCTTGTTCTAAGCTTTGTACTTTCACAGTGTTCTGCTGATTGTGTCACCAAATATGGTTCTCCCTTGTGCGGCAGACACATTACACGGAACACCAATGGAAGAAATATGTAATTTGTGTTAGGCTCCCTTTTGAATGAATTTAGATAAAGAATTTGTTATTTTGAGGACACAGGTGTCTGGCTGAGCCTCAACACCATTACTAGCTCTTTAAAATGCTGAGCTTTGGAAGCTGGCCAGCAGGATCCAGTGTTCCACTAAAGTAGCATGCAATAGTCCAATGTAGTAAGACATTAATGTAAGCACAGAACATAATATTTATATGGTATGCTCTCAGAAGGAATCTATCGCATATATAGACACCTCATCTGTCTACTGAAACAAGTGTGGTGTTTTTTGTTGTTGTTGTTTTTTATTATTATTTGTGATGGCAATACATTTAAATAATATTTATAAACACCATATATATTATGAGCAATAAAAATAACAATAGTAATAATTATGTCAAAAATTATGAACGTTTTTTTAGTGAAGTAATTCATTTTGGAAAAGCAAACACTGTAAGAACAGTGTTAGCAATATAAATATTTGAAATTACTGAAAAAAATTACCTAAAGTTGGTGATGCTCCGATACTTATGTAGCCAACTGGAGACTGGGCACTGGCTTGCACAGTCAGAAATTCATTCAGTGATCAGTGAGACTTAGAAAAATGTGGAAATGTATAAAGCACCCATTTCTTTTCATGAGAGCTCTGGAATTTCAGGAAGATGGGTTTACCTACCTTTAGGCTGTTCACATAATGTGCCCTCAGGGACAGATGGGTTACAATGGTCAAAGATGGCATTTAAAATACCAGACTGATTTATTCCTGTAAGAAACCTTTAGAAGCACAGCAGTATGAAATTTCATAGCCTTTACTTTGAGTTACAACTTCATCTAAATAGATCTCAGAAATGAGGTAAAGCCTTACCTGACATAAACCATATTCAGTTTACTGAACCCAAAGAAGAGCATGTGTTTTTTAGAAGATCCATAGAAATTGCAACCAATGTTCATGTGCTTTAAATGTAACAAATTATTATAATATCTCTTACCAATGCAAAGATTTTTAAACCCACTTTTATCAAAGTAAGTGCTTCCTATGAGCAGTCTCTCATTATTTGCTACCTTTATATGTGCAAACTTGAATGACATTTTAGCAAAGCCTTACCTTTCCTGATTGCTATAATTAGTCTCAGCAGTGTGATATATTGTTGCCTCATCCCCTATCAACCAAAATTAAAAAGATCTCCGATGGCAATTGCCTCACTGAACTTGCTTAATCTCTCTATTCTCTGTTTCTTATCTGCTAAAGTGTTGAATTTTTCTGTTTCTTTGTTGTTGTTTTTTTTCAGTAGACGACTGAGTTGTCAGCTAGCAGCATAATCAGAGTATAAATGAATATTTGATGTCAAGCTTTAATTTGGGAGATCATTAGTAGAATCTGCACATTGTAGAGAAACCAAACAACTGGATGTCCTATGAAATTACAAGTAGTATTAGAAACAAAACTTTAACATTTAAAATACAATTACTTCCACGTATGTAATAATTTATCAAGAGTTATAACAGATAACTATATTTTCATCAAAATCTTTAAACATATTCTTACCACACACTGTTATAATGTACCTGTTACTTGAGGAAAACGAACAGAAAAAGAAAAAAGAATCAATATTTTCTCTTTTTCTCATTTATGTATTTTGTACGCTTTGTAATACAGTGTGAAATTGCCTCTATACAGTTTCACTGATGGTTAACCACATTTTCTGTTTCATGCAGTCGACTGCTAGCACTGATTAAGTAGGAACAATGTGACTTGCTATTTAATCAGGATAGACCCTAAAAAAGTTCATCAAGGGTTGGTCCTCTCTATCCCAATCATCATATCCTCACACAGAGCTGAAAAATATGTTTGTACATGCTCTTCCCCAGGTTCTGAATGGAATCATTTATGCATAATCGAAACTGCTATATAGCATTTTGTATTTATTTTAATTTTCATGCTTATTAGAATAAGGCCTTTGTAACAATCTGTAAAACATATTTCCATAATGTCATGCACTTATGCTCAGGCCCAGCTTTGTTCTGTCTGATCTAGTTAACACTTCAAGAGTCACTGAGCAAGGCTTTAACATCACACCATGATCCATGTGTTGTCTGTAACCTTGGTATTTCTTTTTCAGGAAAGCTGTAGCTAAAAGGTAATTGTGTTTCTGATGCCTTTACGCTTTTAATCCGGAGATAAACCAATGCAGACTAAGTGATTTAATCAGGCTGTAATTCAGATACAAAGCCATGGTAAGAAATGGCAGCAGTCTAGCAGGAAAGTGGAACAAGGAGACAAACTAACACCAATGAGACTTTCCCCTGAAAGACTGAACGTTGATTTGCTGTCACTGTCCTATTGCTCTGCAAAGCACTTTGGTGAAGTAACAGCACTGAATAATATGTGGGTTACTATGATGTTAACCTATATATGAGTCATAATCATACAGCTAAGCAACAGGGAACTTTGAGATAGGCAGCACGTGCCCTGGGAAGAGGGCGTAAGTGCCAGCTGTGCATCCTGACCTGGAATACAGAATCGACTTTATTTCTGTGAGTAACATAGCTGATTGTGATTAACTATGTCAAATACATGAGCAAAGGCATGTACAGCTGATACTGAGGAATTCCAGCAGAATTCACTGGATCATACATGGAACAAGTGGGAACCTGGATATGCAATATACAGGGGTCCACCTACATGGGCTGGGAAGCTCTCCTTAGGAGAAGACATGAATTCAGTGTCAGTGGAGAGCAGAGCTGCCTTTGCACTCAATCACTGACTCTGCTGGAACCAAATGCACTGGGAAGGGCAATGCAGAGCCTCCTGGCTCTGTCTTCACCAGAACTGATGATCCCCTGATAAACTGTGTGAGGGCACTTGGAGTACAGTCATTACAACCAGCAGTGTGCCTATGGTTTGGCCTCCTCTTGAACATTATCTATCAGTATTATTTCAGCTAATTAAAGCTGAATACTAGTCATATCTGCTGGAGGTAAAATATTATCCTTAGATACAAACAATTCAGCTTTCTACTCTCTGCTTCACTAATCTGTTATGCTCCTCTCAGTCTTAATCAGTAAAACAATTTGATCTGTGATGAAACTGATCTGTTTTAAATTGGCCTTTTATATTCTAATTGAATATCAACAATAGCAGAACAAATATTTGCTAATGAAGAAGCAGAAAGTAAGAAAAGATTTGCTTCCTCCAAGTGCTCTTGTTGGGGAATTTTCCTAATATGGTTACAAGAAAGAAGGAATCTTAAACATATTGACTGTGTGGATATACTCGGGCATAGTAAACTTAGGCAGGGCTACCAAAAAAAAAGGAAAGAGAGGAAAGAGAGAGAGTGGTGAGACTACACCACCCAGCACTCCCTACAGCACCATGTAACACAAGGCATTGTGTGTTGGGTAACCGAGCTGCTGTACCAACACAGTTATGCACAGTGCACCTCCCATTGGTGAATCACAACTTTGGGGAAAATTTCCCACAGCACAGAGCAGCCCATGGGATATGTACACTTTGCAAAACAGATTGCATAATATTTCCATCCTTTCTCTAGGGTGAGAAAGGCAGCTGAAAACAATGACAGCAGCTATGTATCTAACCTGTCAGCAAAAATAAACAGACACTCCAAAAATAACCTCTTCCTCTATATACACATAAGCTGAATTTCCCCTCTAAAAAATTTTTATGTTTACTGGTGTGACTGCAAAGGCCCAGGGCCAGGCTAGAGCTGGTGCAACTGGTGTCAATGCAGCGAGCTCTTAAACTGGTTTCAGAGAGGCCACTGACCTGGTGGTAGACATTCCATCCTGGCCTCAACCCAACCCTGGCCACATGGTCCTGCCACTCTGGGGCTGTGGCTGATCCTGGTGACCATTTAGGATCTCTTCTTAAGTTATTTGTTAGGGCAAAGGAAGAATTGACATTGATCTCTTCTCTCTTAAGAAAGAAAAAGGACCCAAGAGAACGGCAAGGAGCTGTGCCATGGGAAGATCAGATCGAGTGTTAGGAAAAGGTTCTTCATGAGATGGTGATCAGGACCTGGAACAGGCTGCCCAGGGAATTGGTCTTATGCCTAAGCTGCCAGAGTTCAAGAAAGATTTGGACCAAGGCTCTCAGAAATAGGGTTTAGATTTTGGGTGATCCTGTGTGAAGACAGGTGATGAAATCAATGATCCTTGTGGGTCCCTTTCAGCTTGGGATATTTTGATTACTCTGGAAAGGCTGATAGAATATTTCATTTGAACACATGAACAGAATAATAATCTGTTCAAGTGGAAGAAAAAAATAGAGAATGAGCAGTAAAGGATCGGGACAATTGCCTCCTGTGATGAGAAATAGTGAAGCCAGAGTTGTTGTCCTAATAAGCAAAAAGGAAAAGGTTAAGTTTGAAGATGGTTGAAGATTATTAAAGATGGCTGAGTGATTCAGCTTTTGAGCAATTAAGTTACTGAATTTCTTTATCAGTAAGACGAGATTTCATCTATACTGTCCATCAGATGAGTGATGAACATCTACTTTAAAATAGAAAATGGTAAAAGCAGAAGACTATTTCCAGTTTATGAGCCAAAGATTCCTCCATACTTTTTAACTTAAACCAGAATAACATTACAGAGGTTATAATTTCCTATGCAACAATCTAGAGAATTGTTTGTAAAAAAGCTCAGACTTGAAATGGTCACAGAGAGCTGAATGCTGAGTTAGTTACTAACAATAGCACATTCTACAGGCAATGTAGATGTGTCAGTAGATAACGAGTTCAGGCAGTATTCCCCATTTGCTCCTAAAGAGAAATACTACTGTTCTTGACAGCACTGCACATTCACAGTCTTCTGGCTGTCCAGGATAACAGGTAAGGCTGAAATCAAGCCACAGTAAACCTAGCCATGCAACTAGTCAGGGATGGGAAAGAAGAGCCTGTGTCTTCCTTAAGGTTAAGGAAAACCATAGCTATAAACTATGCTCAGTATCCTGAAGTGAAACAACCTTCATCTTAACTCATCTGAACTATTCTGAGCTGTGAAGGCCATGAGGATGCACTTTCAGCTTCTCTGAAGCATGACTTCAGTACAACTTCTGTCTTTTGACAAGGACTATTATAAGGATTTCCCCATGAGACATATAACATGCTGTCCATTCAATGGGAGTTTTACCTGTTATTTACCTTGTCCAAGTCCATTACCTAAGTGGTTTCTGTTTCACTAGGTACATTCAATCTTTCTCGAGGAGAGGAATCTCTAGTTCAATCAATAGGATGGTTACATTTGCATCATTCTTCATTGTTAGGTTTATGGTGCTCATAGTTGATAAAAGGTGAAATAGTTGGTAATGGCCAAACCTGAGAAAATAAATACAGAACAAATTTAAACTGGCAGCCAAATGTACATTTAATCGACATGTACTGATTTACTATTGTTAATAGACTTCAAAATCTTTTCCAAAGCTATAACCAGACTGCTAAGAGAAGTGTTATCTTTACATGTGTTTAAGGAGGCTAGTTTACTGGAGCTTTTTGTTACACAAGAGCAAATATAATCAAGTTCAAACCCCTTACAGCTAGGTAGTTGAAGAAAACATTATGTATCAGAACTTAGAAGCTGGCACAAAGAATGAATCAATGTCCATGCAAGTTGTAATACTTAGTGAAACCTAGAAATTTAACAGAATAACTTAAACCTAACTACAGGTGGGAGCATAGCACAGTTGCCATTCAGCTGCAGAACTTAACCTTTTATAAAATACTGCACTACTTTCCTTGTTTTTAAGACGTGGTCATAAAATAGTATTCTTCCTACTGCTAGGCAGTAAGCTTCATTGGGATTGACAACATTCCAACAGGATCATAAAACATCTCGGTTTCCTAATCCAGGCTCTAGTGAGCCAAACAATCCTGCTTCTCTTTGTTAGGTCAAAATGAAAAATAGATCTCATACTGGACTGAAGTGAGTCTTTTCCTGACACTGTGGTCATTTTTGGTCTCTGTTCAAGGATGCTTAGCTGAAACAAACCACCTGGTGTATCTTTCTGTCTCTCTGCTGAAACTTGCTTATTGATTGGTTTGGGGGCAGTAATGACATATGGTCTTCTCTGATCTCAGATCCATGAGGCAAATAAATAATCAAAAGCGGAGTCAAATTTGGCTTCCACAAAATGCTTACTGATACAAATTTTCCTTTGTATAGTTGGGAATCTCTTTCACACATTATGACAGTTTTGTAATTCAAAGATGCTGAAATAGCCTTTGACATACACTCAGATTTCACTCTCCAAACCTGGAGAGTATGGCTGCTCTCAAAACACATTTAGGGAATTTGATCACACCAATACCTGAAATCATGTATTCATCTTTTCTTCTATGCCTCGTATGCCCCTGTATATTTCTCGTGGCTTTTTCATGGAAATTTTAGTGGCATTTTGGTGTCTCTTTCCCATTTTACTTAATTTGGATTTTGTAGCTGTAGGAACACAGAAGTGAATGCAAAATACAGAAAATATAAAACAGAAATATAATTCTGCTTTCTACATTCTTGAAAAGAAAAGGAAAAAATTGTGAAAAACACATAGCAAGAAGTTTGAAAACTCTGAGTCAAAATTCAAGGAAATTTCCATTTCATTTTATTATTTCTGTATGACAGAAAGTACACATTGATGATTTTCACATTTGGTGTCAGAGAGTGCTGTATGTTTTAGAGATTACAGCTAGCTCATTCTGTCTGGCCCTGTGCCTCTTAACTCTTGAGTCGTATATCAGCTGTGAGGTGTCAGCTATCACAAATCAAGTGTCAAAAGTGTATTTTCAGGAACAAAAATGAAGATAGAAAAGCAACTTTTCAGCCTGATCACGTTGATGGCAAAAGCTATGTCATTTCCAGAGATCCATGAGGTGGACTTGAAATGAGATATTAAATCAATGTGCTACTGTAATATATGAATAGAGCTCCTGCAAGTGCACCAAGATTTCAGATAGACATTTTTGAAATCTCCGCTGCACTTGCATATTAGCTTAATTTATTCTCTGAAAAGGCAAGCTTTAAAATCCTATGGTATTATGTATGTTTATAAAATCATATTACCACCTCTGAGAAGGTGCTAAGAAGCAAAGCTGTAAAATGCAGATATATAGACTTCTCCATATGGATGACTGCTTTCTGCAGTTGCTGACACCCAGCTCATCTTCTGTTTGCATGCAGTACAGACACAATGTAGGCATACCATAGGCTACAAAGCCAACACAGGGGAAAGGAGATTAGGATGGCTGGTAAAGCAAGCTGAAGGGAATGAATTAGCTAGGGGGAATGCAAGACTCCAGGATTTTTCTTCTGTTGATGTGCATTCTGCCATTCCCATTCCCATGTCCAACATGAGAAGAGCAGTGCTCTCTCCTGCACCCACACAGCTGCCACTTTGCAACAAAGGCACTTGTGTTGTGTTGAACACTTCAGGTAGTTGACCATATTCTAACCTACCAGCTAATTGGGCTCAGAGGTTGCAAGCACATCTCACGTATGCATGTGGGTCTCTGGCAGCTAGCTCTGTGGCCATCTGCGCCCAGACCTATGGGTCACTTCAACAAGCGGTCTCTGCATTCAGGAGCTGGCACTCCTGTCCCAGTCACCAGCTAACTTGTCATGAGGCTCACTGTCAGTCAGGCACATTCACAGAATCACAGAATGGCCAGGGTTGGAAGGGACCTCAAGGATCATGAAGCTCCAACCCCCTGCCACATGCTGGGCCAACAACCTCCTCATCTAATGCTAGACCAGGTTGCCCAGGGCCCCATCCAATCTGGCCTTGGACACTTCCAGGGATGGGGCATCCACAACCTCTCTGGGCAGCCTGTTCCAGTACCTCACCACTCTCTCTGTAAAGAATTTCCCCCTGACGTCCAACCTAAATCTCCCCTCCCTCAACTTAAAACCATTTCCCCTCGTCCTGCAGTTATCTACCCTTTCAAAGAGTTGATTCCCCTCCCCTCTGTAGGCTCCTTTTAGGTATTGAAATGCTGCAGTGAGATCACCCCGCAGCCTTCTTTTCTCCAGGCTGAACAAGCCCAGCTCCCTCAGCCTGTCCTCATAGGGGAGGTGCTCCAGTCCCCTGAACATCTTCGTGGCCCTCCTCTGGACCCTCTCCAACAGCTCCCTGTCTTTTTTGTACTGGGGGCTCCACACTTGGACACAGTACTCCAAATGGGGCCTCACAAGAGCAGAGTAGAGGGGAACAATCACCTCCCTGTCCCTGCTGGCCACCCCTCTTTTGATGGAGCCCAGGATACCATTTGCCTTACAAGCCACAAGGAATTACATTCACTTGGTAAATAGACAGGAATGACAATATGCAATAAAAAGATGGACAACACAGAGGCAGTGAATCACAGGGCTTAGTCAGACATGCTTACTGCTTAGTGGCTTGTTCACATACAACCAACCCCTCTTACCTCCTTTCCTCTCCATTTTCCCACTTGTTCCTGATCCATCTCTACCTCTTCCTTTCCCCATATTTCACCCCTTCCCTAAACATGCCATAAGTTTGGCTCATTTCCACAATCGTTAAAACATGCCACAGTAAATTTTACAGAACTTCACAAGTCCCCTCAAAGACTCAATTAAAACTTTCCTCATTCCCATAGTATATACGATAATCTCTTTTTCCTTGTTCTTATCAGCTCTGACTGACCCTCTTCAAGGCTATGCTTCAGCAGGTCTTTCAATGGCCTATCAATCAGCAATCTAAGGATTCCCATTTTTGTTATTGTTTTGTTATCTCCTCTTCCTCAGAGCCTGCACTATCAGAATGTTTAATTTATTACTTTTCTTGTTTCTTTTTCTTATGTTTTATGCTGAGAAGCTGTTAGCCAGATATCCTCACGTTCCATATAGCCTTGCACATGCCCTCCCTGGAGAACTATGGTCTTCTCAGAAGACAAAATGAAATGAAAACAAATCAAATTGGCAGTCTGGGAAAATGTTCTTCAGTCTCCACATGTTTAATTCCAATGGAGAGATAAAACGTTCTTTACAACTGCTCATAGAAATGTCCAAATGCTCTGCTTTGAGAATTAGAGATTTCAATGTCTGCGTTACAGCAGAGAAATTTTGTCACTTTTGAAATAAGCTGTGAATATTGTCATTTAAAAAAATTTTGTCCTTCCAGAATTTCTTTGTTATTCCAGCAACTTCTACAGGTTTTAAATGTATTCTTCTCTAAATGGATCTTTTGCCCCTTCCCCCCCCCCCCCCCCCCAAAAAAAAAGGAGTTACTCTTCAAGCAGTTAAGCCTGTATTCTTCATATCACTACAGTGCCAACCAACAACAGAAGTTATCTCCTGTGTCACAGAGGAAAGAATGAAAGAATAATTTCTTGTGATATTATCCTGTTTAAAGATGGCATTGCTCTTTGTTGCAATAGAATCCTCCACTTTTTAAAAAGAATAAAATTACACTCTATATTAGAAGAATGAATACCTTTTCATTATGTACCAACTAGAAACACTACTCTGTAGCAACGTACTCTGTAAAAAGGCCATTCAGACCAAACTACTTTTGAAAGAAGAAATTAGACAGTAATAGGGTGATTAAATTTTCAATAAAATATTTTGACATCATTGTCATGATGATAATGAAAAGCATTTTAATAGGATACTATTTCAAAGTAATGCAAAAGTAGTCAAAAAAAGCAGACGTAACAGATTATACTCATTAAGATAATTTCATTGCAATTAAATGACAATATTTTCTATGATAAATTGTTTTTTAGATTATGATGAGACGAAATATTAATTTCTAATCTCATCTCTATGTATATCCATTAAAATTCTGCTGAATGTATTACTCTGTTGTGAATAGAAACATAAACAATGGAACCACTTTTGTGCAGCAAATATCCTAACTAAAATGACTATTGAAGTATTTTTGTGAAGAAAGAAAACATAGCTGCAAAGTACCAGTCTTTGAATAGTACCTTAAAACAGACTTACATATTTTTATTTTTACTTGCCTTTACGTGTTATGATACTGGTTTTTTACGGACAGAAGTCTATCATATAAAAAAATACAAAAGAGGGATACAGAAAAAAGAAAGCTTTTGTTTACTAAACAAATTATTAAAAGTGGAGCCAGCTGAATGGGAGAAAAGAAGAAAATAACCATAGGCTTCCATGGAAGATTCTGTTGAAAGGTGAGGGAATTAAGAGTGTTCCATTTCTTGAACTACATATGAATATTTATGTCCTTTACAATTCATAATTTGGTTTAGTCAGTGATAAGTAAAACTTGTAACCACTTGAAAGCTAAACCTCTCAAAAAGTAAGCAGCCCCTGTGAACTGGTTGCCTCAATCCATTTTCCCAGATGAAAAAAAAAAAACTGAAAGATCACATCTTCTGTCACCTTTACCTGGCAGGTTTTCAGAAGAGGCCAAGGGCTGAGCATGCCTGTGATTGGGAAGAGGATATCTTTACACTGATAATGTTTGGAATATTCATCCCAAAATACTTGTATATCTCCAGGTGAGTTTTCTGGCAGGCTAAGAAACTTCAAGTTATTTTAAATCTTCAATGAACCATCTATCATTTTTCTATACCATGCAGGTTACTGAATAGACATGTGCTACTGAGGAATACTATATTTACTGTTGCAATACCTAGAAGAAAAAGCATTTAACTTAGAAAGCCAAGGGCAAACAGGTTTCAGGCAGTATGTGAAATAATTTCCTCAATGTTATCTGTCTATATTTGTGCTTCTGATGCTGCATATTCAGGTATCTGTTTATATCATAAATCAGTATCTATGTATAAATGGTGGCATGAATTGTACAGAGAGTTGTAGATTGGCTCCTGAGTCTTGAAACCAATCCTAAAGGCAAGAGAATACCAGACTTCTCCCAAAACACTTCAGTGAAAGAATGTGGAAACTTTTAAGGTACAAGTGGATTTGTATGTGTGTTCCTTACATAACAACAAAACAATAGCACAAAACAATTGTTTATTGCATCATGAAATACTAATTATACTGTGTTGGCAAAGCCAGTGAGAAACTGGTTGTCCTCACTTGCATGTCTTCCCTAATGCAGGAAGTTAGTTCTCCTCAAAGGTTTATGCAACTCATACATCTGTCATTACTTTTCCCAAATATAAGTAGAAGTGTATCTCTATGTATATATATATTTAAAGTCAAATAAATTTGAATGGTAGAACGCAAAATGTTCCATTAATTCCACTGTAGGCCATGAGCAAGTGAAAAAGCCTGCCAATAAGACTTTTAACTGCATACAGCCCATTTGGTTAAAGCTAGTCAAGCCACAAATTAGAAATAATAAAGCTAGAATCTCTTTCCTCACACTTTGATCTGTAAGAAATTGCAACACAGATCAGATGTAAACTAGATGAGTCAAAAATCAATGAGGCTGCTGAGTAGGTATCATTCTACATTGGTACGTGTGGCTGAAGGCAGTCACAGCTGCACCTGCTGCTATGTTTCTAAGGTAAAGACAAGTGGTTTGGAATGTGATTTGTAAAAATCTTGTTCTAAAAGAAGCTATTCAAAAGCATTAAACTATAATCACTGGGTCATCCACCCAACTGATCAGAAGATTTATTATTCTTTGTCCAGATCTGTGGGTTGTTGGCATTTTTGTATTTCCTCATCAATATCCAGTTTCTTGAATTTCCAGGTTTTTTGGTGTTTTTTTTTTTTCCTCCTCTAAAAGAAAGGTGAGAATATACAAATAGGATAAAGATGGGCTACTTTTCTCCAACTCCTGGAAGCACACAATACAGCAAGCAAGCCATGATTAATGCATAGCATCAGAATTGTGGAGGACTGGGCACAATTTCTAATTCAATTTTCATATATCTACAGAACATAATCATCTAATTCATCAACTAATGCACAATTTAAGGTTTGCACACAGGTAATGAACAAGGAGAAACTGCAAAGTATACACTGCAGAAGACCATAGAGTGTTGGAAGAATGACAGCTGTTGATAGCTGTGCAATATATCAGAAATACATCAGTTATAAAAGGCTGTTTATGTTTTATTCATGCAAAATAACTCAGGCCCTATCATCAGAAAATACATAGCAATTAAAGTACCTGTGACACACTATGCTCAAGCATTAAATGCATCTAAAAATGTTTACCATTGAATATCATTAAAATCAGCAATTCTGAAATACAGGGAATTCTTCATGGGGGGAGGAGGAGGGGAAAGGATGTCTCAAAAACAGAACTCTTTTAAAAACCCAAACAGACCAAATTAAGACAGTGGAGCTTTTGATATTCATGTTTTAAATTCTTAACACTTAGTACAGCCACAGCTCGAAGGAACACTGGGGTGCAGTGACCAGTATGTTGCTGATCAGAAAACAGGCAGGGTCATGAGCTTTATTGTCCTGTGCCTGGAGTAGAGTTGCCTCAGATTACATATGCCTACATGTACATTGAAACTATTGTATAAATCGGTTTGGAATATTCTGGGATTAGATAGATTTGTGAATAAAATAAGACTGTGGCCCTTGCAATAAATCAAGGGCAAAATCAATAAAAATTGTAGCTGTTATTAATTTTTATCAGGATAGCTTGTACCTCTCTTTCTCTGAGTTTCTCAAAAAGAAAATCAGAGTATAGGGAATCATCATTTTCTCTTGGGTGACCTGATGAGCAGGTGATAGAATTCTAAAAAAAAAATTGTTTCTGTGGCTGACTGAGATAGAGGAAGAAAGTAGTCCATATAGGCAGTTGTAACAGATCTGCAAAGCCTACTTTGCCTTATATACCAGTGGTAATTGTCAATCTAAAGCAGTTACAAGCTTTCTTAAAGGCCTTCTTCCCTATCAGCAAGTGGTCAGTGCCCATGCTCTCTCATGTTGCTGCTTTATATTCTAGATTAGACAGAAATCATTGCTTTTATGCTGCTTTATTTATTTATTTTTGTGGGGTTTGGTAGTTTAGGTTCTTTCTGGTTTGTTTGATTATTGCTGAGGAGAAGTTTGGATATAGGTTGGAGATAAAAACAGAGCTAAAATGCTGTATCTACCTCAGCATTCAGGTAGCATGCCACCAATTTTCAGGCCGGCAGACTGTATGAAAACAAGATCTATGCAATCACTCAGTAACTTTGAAGGTGTTAGCCAGTTTCAGCTGAGTCTGAGAGATAAGAAAGTTTGTACAGATTTCATAAAGATAGATAACCAGGCAGAAGAGAGACAAGGGATTGAATGTTTGGAAGTCAGTGCGTAATAACTTTCTATCCAGTAAGCAAATTTCTAACAAATTCTGTCTGTGAATGTGGCAGCCTGCATGTTATTGTCAGAATACTCTGCAAGAAAAGATGTGAGGTGTATGCAGTTCTTTTGTTATAATTTGGGTAAATAGTCATCTGAGAGGAAATCTATAGGAAATGAAGCTGCATTAGTTTCAGTGCTCAGCCAACTAGTTGCTTTTATTTCTGAAGGTGAAATAAATGGTCAGTCTGAAGTTTCTTCAGATAAACAATGTGACGGGGTTGAAGAAGAAATAAAATTAATTAGTCTCTTGTGCATCTGAGGTCATGCAGACGTGCACTGGGAGCCTCCACACTGGTGAAGTTGACTGCTCTTGATATTGCTAATTCCATCTCTTGCAAGAACTTGACTCACCTGTCATATCTGAGCCACAAAACTCAACTTGAAACCTGACTCATCACTTGGCTTTCTTTATTGATGCACTACTGGAAGTACAAAATGCAGCTGGTTAGTGATCTATGAGAACTAAGAGCACTTGCAGCTGTCCCATAACTCAGTTCAAAGGTGATGATCTGAAATTCTCTGTTCCTGTCATTTGATTGTTTCCATTTCATACCCCTCACAGTGCTATTCATGCTGTACACCACTTGCCTATCACACATTTTTATTAATTTTTGTAACTGTGTTTAAGCATGTAGTCCCAATCCAATGGTGGTTAGCACAATCCAATCAGTTTCAGGAGCTGGTAGTATTGGATGCTGTGCAGTGTAAAATGTGTAAAATACCCCTTCTATAACCACAGGTATTTTGTTTCTATCAGTCCAGGCTCAGTTGCACACTTCAGTAACACTTTCAAGTATCTCATCTCACATTTCAGCACTTCTAATGTGTTTGTAATGTGTACATCTTGTTATCAGTAATACCACATACTTCTCATGTTTTTCAAGCTTGTATAGTGGGTGTGAGACTTTACAGGATTTCCTAGTATTGCTTATTCTCAATTTTTATTGCATTAATTTAGTCTATAATAAATAAATGATCTTTAAGGCAACTATTAAGGAGCTAAAGGCACCTAATGAGTGAGTCAGATTTTTCCAGTATTTCGACTTCTTCTTAAATTATCTTTAACATGTACTTTCTACATGAAAATAGCATAAAATGAAGAGGGAAGGAGAGAGGAGAGAAGAAAGGAAGAAAGGGTAGGGGAGGGAGGAGAGGAGAGGGGAAGAGAAAAAGGCAAGGCAAGGCAAGGCAAGGGAAAAAGCTTTCTGCTTGTATCAAATCCACAGAAGGAAAGGCTAATAGCAGTTCGAAAATGTATTAATACAAAACAATCCATTGTTTAAAGTAACAGACTCAAAGCCTCAACCAGATTTCAACTGTTATGATCTATGGTGGAAGGAGAAACAATGTCTCAATCAACTGTGTAACATGTAACACCTTGACCTGCATTTTGCCTTGTAGATTAGTTTATGTGTCAGACAAAAACTGCTGCAATCAAAGGCATAAAACTGTAATTCAAATTTGCTAGGAAAATATATTTTTACTGAGATATTTAGTCAGACTCAGTAACTCTGAGTAGTCAGAATTCAGTGTGACTTCCCAAAGCCATTTCAAAAGCCTTTTTCTAAGACTTATTCTTCATGTCTCCTGTAGTATAATGATTCAGATCAGTGTGCCTGACTGACATTATTATCTGATACTATTCAAAAGGCAAAGACTGTGTTCTCATTTTCTGTTTGGATAGCTGGAAACTTTGATACTGTTTGATGTGGATCAATATAAACTTGAGGCTGAACCAAAAGTCAATAGCCAGTGAAGCCAGTAGCCAGGCTTACCAAATTCACATCATCTGACATTTGCTGCTGAATATGTTATGTTCATATATGTTCCAAACAAGCCAGGGTTCTGTTCAATTTTGTATTTAGGAACCCACAGAATATCATGGTCATCCGTGCTGCACTGGCAGCTATGACGGGGACCTCAGGAAATCTGAAGACTGGCAAAAGTCTTGGCTGAAGAGGGACAAGGACTGTGACATGGCAGCTCTGCCACTACTTTCAGATGCTTGACCATGTTTGACTGCAGTGGAGGAGTGCAAGCAGCACACAGGCCTCTCCTATACATGAGCTGGCTCAACAGAAGTGAGGACGATTGCTAAACAAGACCTTTTAAACTCCCAGAAATCACCAGGAAGTTCCAAGGATAAAGAAAATAAATGGGGTGACATTGGCTGAAGTCATGATATGTGCAGACCATTTTTTTTCTGAGTGTGCATTTTTGCAGGTGAGTTATTTTCTTTGCCTCTCCTTTTGTAGACACAGAGCCCAACATGAACGATAGTGCCAGCAAGGCTCACACCTGCATTAGCTCTGGACTGATGTTGGAAGCCATGTGCCCATTCCCAGCATCCAGAGCAGGCTGGAGCCATGCCCTGTCCTCATGCTCACCCCATGCTGTCATAATTTCTACTTCCTTATCCTCTACCTTGAAGTCTGCCCTTACGTTTGCCCTTGGACTTTGGTACGTGGCCTCCTTCAGGCCTTCCCTCCCACAGCCCCAGACCTGATCCATTTCTGCCGTTGGCCTGAGGCTCCCAAGCTGGGCTGAGTTGCTCCCTGTCCCTCTGAACGCCTTCATCCCCAGCCGTGCCTCGCTGCACGGCCTCATGTCCCTTGGCTGCCCCACACTCCTCGAGCAGCCTCCCTGAGCAGCCATTTCACAGACCAGCTGCAGGCACACAGGGAGAGCAACAACCTCAACTTCATTCCATTCCAATATGCTTTATTTTGTTCTGGTTAAATGCCTGGAAAACATCTCACTGCTCTTGCCCCGAATACACGTGGGCTGTGCAAGATCCTTGTAAAAAGCGATGTGAGTTACAGAACCAAATGGCCGCCCCCGACAGAGGCACCGTGCCTATTTCCTACCGCCTTTATGCCGGCCTGTCACAGCTCTCTTTGCCCTCGGTTCTCCCAGGAGCGCAGTGGGGTAATTTACCTCCGCCACCACCGATCAAACAGGGAAGAGGAAATAACGACAGTGCCCACTATAACAAGAAGCAAGCCCGCCCGGCTCTCCGCATGCCGCACAACGCAGGGCGCCGGGCTCCCGCCGGCCAGCGGCCACCATCCAGGCGCTCCCCGCCCGCAGCGGCACCGCCCCCCGCGCCTGCGCACGGCCCTGATCCGGGGTTAGGGCTGGGGAAGCTGCGTCGCCCTCGGAGCCTCCGGCCCTGTCATTCCCCGGTGCCTGGTGCAGCCTGGCCCGGCCCGCCGAGCAGGTGGGGACGGGGGGAGCCGGAGAGCGGCAGGGTCTGGGGGCGGGAGCCGAGCCGAGAGCGGCCTGGGGTTCTGAGGCCCTGCCGGGGCCGGGGGCGGTTGGAGAGCCGCGGCGGTGCGGTGCGGTGCGGTGCGGTGCGGTGCGGGCAGACCCGCGGCTGCCCCAGGCGCCTCGGCGCTGAGCCACCGTCAGGGCTGTGGGGGAGCGCGGATCTGCGGTGATCGGCCGCCCTGCGGGACCTCGCCGCGTTTGCGAGAGCAGCCGCCTGCGGGGCTTACCGGATGCAAAACGTGGGGGGTGTCGGGAAGGGTCTTGGCCTGTTGGTTAATTTTTGGAAGAGCCAGTCTTGCAGAAGACAGAGAGGTAGATCGCGAAGACTTGGTGAGAGGCAGTTTGGTGCCGTGCATCCCCGGACGTGCCTGCCCGTGCGGAGCATGTTTGTGAGTGCCAAGTCATTGCCGCGCCTCTCCTCGGTGTTTTGGATGTTAGCAATGATTCAGCCACAGCTGATGGACCAACGGAGAATTGCCATGCGTAGGAGCCTTGTTTTGTTGTGAAAAATAAGTAGTTTTCTAACCTCGAGCTTGTGTATTTGTGCGTAAGAAGTAGGAATGGCATCCTAACTCTTTCTTTGGAAGACTACAGTAGTTGAATTAAACTCTAAGATTTCACCAAGCTCTGAAACTAAAAGGGTGTTTCATAAGCGTTGCATATAGCTCAGGATGTGGTTGTTTTGTTTCACGTGTTATTTGGGTTTTGTCGGTGTTGTGTTCTGTGGTGTGTATCAGCTATCTGAAGGGAGAAAACTTAAACAAAACTGCCTTTTTTCAACATTGTTTTTCAATTTGCAAAGCTGTCTCTTGACAAACTGAATTCAAGGTAATTCTGCAAAAGTTTAAGGAGACTGGAATATATGCATCAGGAGAGACTGGGTCCGAGCACAGCTGTTACAAAAAGAAAGTACAGTATAGAAGCTGTCAGATACAAAGATAACTCTTTCTCAGAACTGTTGTCTGACATACAAGGGGTAAAAGAACAAGGTGTTCTTAAGTGTTGGTCAGCTGTTGTAACGTTCAGTGCTTGTTATGCGATTAAAGGGTGGTAAAGAGAGCATTTTGGAGGAATGCATTTCAGTTTCTCTTGAAATTGCCAGTGTTGTCATCTGCAAATTGGGATATTAATCTCCTAAATCACTGGTGGTAGAAAAAGGCTATTAAGTTCTAATTATTGAAGTTCATGCGTGCTTGGCATTGAAGGATACATCTGCATTACTATTTTAATTCAAATCGAGGGTGTGAAATGAATTTTCAGCTATCCTTGCTTGCTGCTCTTCAGTTCACATCATGGTGTGATGGGAAAGTTTGTGAGCTGTCTTCCTGTTGAGAGAGACTAAAACTAGATGATGTGCTTCAATTACTAGTGGCTGTTCAGTCTCAGCAAGAGATAGTATGAAATAAAACTCACAAAATGCACAAAATGATGTATAGTGGATGTTGGATCCTCAACAACTGTTTTCACTTCTAGTTTTGTTTTTATTGTTCTGTCTTTGTTTGTTAATGTTGATATAGCCTAGGTGTCCCATCAGTAGAATAGGTAAATTGAATGAGGTTTAAATGCAGAAGGACCAGGGACTGATCTAAGCATGCAACAGCTGTCACCTAAGCTGCAAGACTTGAGTTCTGTAGCATAAAGGCTGTAGGTCAGCTACAGAGGTAGTAGGAAGGAAAACTGTGCATGGAATGACTTCAGCCTTTTTTAGGAAACTCTTTTCGATAGCTCACTGGTTTCAATTCTCATTTCACTAATTTCTATTACACTGAATGACTCCCTAACTTAGAATGTTTCAAAATTGCCGTAGCAACAAAAAGATAAGTAGTTTTCTTTCTTGTATGGGTTTTATTATCCTTATAGTAAATAATAAAATATCACGTTTGCTGAAACCTGCTGGCAATAGCTGAATTACATTTCTCCTCCTACATTCACCTAGCTTTTCTGGCAGTACAGTTCATTAATGCTGGGCTTATGTTACAATTGCCATACTTCAGATCTTTTTCTGTCTGGAGTGGTTGGTCTAAAATAGTCTGACTTGCATTGCTCTCTTGATCACCTTTCTTGTGCTTCCTCTCTTGGTGTTCCAGAGTGATAATTATTAGCAAAAATTCCAATTACAGTGGAAAAAACAAAGTTCTGCATACTTGCTTTAAATCCCCCTGTTCTCCAAGACATCATCAGTAAGCTGAGTGCCTAGTGTTTCTGTGGGCTAATTAAAAGAGGTTATGGATTAAAGCTGGACAGATGACTGCCATTCCTAGACATATATTTATTTTTTCTTATTGAGTTGTTTCATACCTGTTGCAAATTAGCAGGCAGGCCTCTTCTATCACTTTATTGTGGCTTTTGGTTCCAGCTTTGGTTTCATGGTAATTTCAGTGTGGCTGTAGAGGGATGTTTATGAGAAAATTATGAAATCACATGGGTAACACAAACTGTTCTTGTGATTAGTATTTTAGCAGGCCTTTAAAAATGCTACGTATTGACAGCTTTAATGTGTTTGTTTTTTTTTTACCCTTGATTTTTACCGTGAAAAAATCCTCTTTTGTGTTAAAGAAATCATCAGTTTAAGCACCTGATGATCTGTATTTCTATCCCAGAGATTGCTAGCTGATCCTGTGTTCTCAGAACAAGTTTGCCCTAAAGAGCTTATTAGAACTGAATCAGTTGCATGTGCAGGTTCTGCTGAACATTGTGAGCCTGGTTTCTGGAGCGTGTTAAGTCCTGAAATTATTTCACTGAGATCAATGTGTCCTGTAGCAGTTTGTCTAGTGCTGCTTGACTGCTGTAACTTGTTGCCAGCAGTTGATTGTTCTGTCTTGGGAGCCTCTTATCCACCCTTGTTTAACCCATGTGTGTTGAGCACCTGAATGGGTCTCCCCTGTAGATCAGATTTTTGGTTTGAGACAGCCTCCAGGTTAACTGGGCCCTAACACTTCGCAAGTCTAAGAATCTAAACACAACAGAAGTAAATAGAAGGCTAATCTGAGAAATGATTATACACTAATAGCTACTTGATACAGAGGAGTAAATTGCAAGCCGTATTTGAATCATTCTCCATGGAAAAACCTTCTTTTGCCTTTTATTTTAGAAATGGGAAAATCTCTTTCTCATCTACCAATACATACGTGTAAGGAAGATGGCTATGATGGAGGTACAGTGTCGGATAATATGAGGAATGGGTTAGTTCACTCAGAATCACACGGTGAGGATGGCAGATGTGGGGATGTGTCACAGTTTCCATACGTGGAATTCACAGGAAGGGATAGTGTCACTTGTCCTACCTGCCAGGGAACGGGAAGAATTCCACGAGGTAAGTTGCCTTCATTTCTTTACTTTTTTTTTAAAGGCATAAATTTACCTCATAGATGTGTGCAGTAGTAACTATAATGAGCAATAGCAAATAACTCTCTAGTAAAGATATTTTGTAGCCATCTTTTCTTTTTAGCACTGAGCATTTTAGTGTTATTACGCTGTGTGAACGAAATGTATATCTAATCAGCATTGACTGCTACCTGCTAGCTCTTTCCTTGTCTATGCAGTGCAGCATGCCTTGCTTCTCTGCTTTAATCCCTAGTTTTTGCAAGTTGAATTTGCTGACATCTTATTTTTTAGACATTTTCATGTATCTTTTTTAAGTAACAATTTTAAACTATTTGAAGAAATACACAACTTTGCAAAAGTAATTGCAAGTATTGAGAACATCTATATGTTAACTAGACATGGGGAGAAGAAGAGTGTAGGCCTGTATAAATTATAGCTGATCTGATATTTTCTTGTAAAAAATCAGAATTAATAAAAATGAGGTTACTTCCTGCAAAACATCCTGCTTTTCCCTTGCTTACCAATTGGCATAAGGACAGCAGGCCAACTGACTGTTTTAGAAGAACAAGTAGTGCTTTTGAAAACAGGTGGGTGTGTGTGCTGGTAAGGGTGCGAAGCCAATAGTTAATAACATTCAGCTCTCCTTAGTAGATCATGCTTTGGTATTGTTATAACTTGGAGAAGAATTTATTTTTTTTTAAGTTGTATACTGAAAACCAAATTTCAGAATTATTTCTTTGAAGAATACATTCTAAAACATAATGTGCTTTTCCAGGATGATTGGCATGCCTGGGATGTCCCTTGTTCTTTTTCTGCGGTAGAAAGTCACTTTCAGTACAGATATGTTTTTCAACACTTGAGCAACTGGTTCGACAGGTGAATTCTGTGCATGTCAAATATAATCCAGAGTCGTAACTTACTTGAAGACAGAGTTTCAGGTGTTCATTTGGAAGGGCTCTGTCTATAGGGGTTGATAGACAAGATACTGGATTTTTTTTTTTTTCTAAGAGCATCTGGAAAATTAAAATCTTGGTTTGCTGTGTACCAGAGAGAAATTGAAAGCTTTACCTACAGCATTTTTCCTGGATCATGCATAGCTGTTTTCCTGCCCTCACTGTTTTCAGTGCCCTGCACTTTGCTTCATGTTCCCTTTGTCTCATTTGTCCTTGCTGGGTATGGAAACACATGTATTCTCTGGCTGTTGCAGGAAGGAGCACACTGCACCTTTGCATTCGTTATTGACAGTTTGCTTTACTTGCTGCCTTCATTGTTCACTTTTCATTGAATAAAACATTTTTGCTTTATTAGAGTTCCTTCCTGTATGGTAATCATCATGTATAGCTATTTAGAAATCGACCTTTTAAGGGAAAATGCAGGGTACATGAAACTGGGAAGGAGAAAGTGGTGAATCAGTGTGCTGAGGCACGGCCTTCTGCCTTTACCAGGGGAAGGAACTGATGGAAGATTTTGTTTTTGTTAGAATTCTTATTTCATATAGTCACAATATTGGTTGTAAAAGCTCACAAAACTGATTTTAACTTGCAGTTTGGGCAAACTGACTGCTGTACAAGGATGATGTGGCACAGATACATGTGCTTCTGTTGGATTAAGTTTTCATATAGTTCACAGATAACTTGCCTCCCTTGGAGGCAAGTGCTGGGGCACAGGATGTTTAAACAGCTAAAGATATCAAAAGGGATTTATGTAGTAGCTGTTAAATGTCATACAACACTGTATTCTTTGAGTACTTCCAAATGCATCAAACAGGAAGTTCAGCGAAGTAATGTGACAAAAAATGTCTTAACTAAGAGACTGAAAAGAAGGAAGTTTGTTTACTTCCTTACTTGAAATATTTAATAATACCAATGGCAATTCTGTACTTATTCTAGTGCAAGGAAAAATTCTGTAATAATGGGATTTCTGTGCTCAGAAGCTTATTTTTTGGCTGGAAGATTTTTGGATACAAAGCGTTTAATTTATTAAACATCTGACTGAATATTATAAATATTTGTTTCTCATAAATTGTAATTGAATAGTTTGAGTAAAACTGAAACTTCAAGTGGGTTATCAAAATAAATAGGACTATCTTTTTAATTATTCTTCAGTACTTTTAAAAAGGAAAATATATTTGTGGGTTTTTTTTTTAAGAAGAGAAATGAGAAATTAAGGATTCTCTGGATCATTGCATGACTGTTACAGAAGACCACAATATGGGCTATGATGATTAAACTGTTTAATACTTGCATGAAATTGCATTTTGGCACTTGGCCAGCTTTAACTTTTCAGTATAAGATTGCTGAGCTGAAAATCTGCATTAAATTGGTGGAGCTGTTTACAAGGTTGATGTTTTATACTAATTTATGCTTAGCAAAGGCTTGGCTTTGTGGTTCAGGTTGAAATCACTTCAGCATGATTGATTAGCTAAGTGATAGTGCTGGTCAAATTCTGTATTTGACTGAAAATGCAGATTAGCGTTCTTATTGAGGCATGTATGTACTGGTGTAGATGAATCCCAATTATATCTTTTTCTATGGCAAATCACAAAACACATAAAGACAGGTGTCATCCATGTGTTTTTTCAGTGGATCCTCTGTGCTTGTGTTCTTGGTTTCTGACTCTATAATCTAACATACAGAGCTGAAATCTGTTTGGCACCATTTGCTAGAGAGAAAAGGAAGCACCTGAGCTGTTTTGCCTCCTGTGCACGAGTACAACACAGAGGCAGAATTTGTTGCTGTTTTAGTGTTTGTCAGCCTTGTGTGGTTTTTTTTTTTTTTCCTTTTGGTGTTGGTATCCATAGTCTTATTTCAGGAGTTGGCATGGGTACACATGCTATAGCAATGTTTTACTTCAGTCATTAACTGGAATGTAAATGTTTGTCCTAATTCAGTGCTGTAAAGGTGTAAAGGCTACTTTTTATTTGAAGTAATAGCAAAAGTAATGACTCTTCTTGTTTAAATTCTGAAATAGTGTTTTTATTTCTAGGGCAGGAAAACCAGCTGGTAGCATTAATTCCATACAGTGATCAGAGACTAAGGCCAAGAAGAACGTAAGTTAATAGTTGTGATGCATGAATCTACAGTATTCACATTCTCATCCAGCTAAAATTTAATAATTCAAAAGAGATGAGAAGAATCAAGCAAAATCGCTACCTGTGGATTTTTTTTTGTTTGCTATTGAAAAAACTCTGCTTGTACTATCAACCTTCGCCTCTAGCTCTTGCAGGAGTTATTTATTAATAGGTATGCACACAACCATCAAACTACATCTTGTAAAGTTGGTAATACTGCACGATGTCTTCATGTCAGTATTTATCTGAATATCAACAGTTATTTTGCAACTATTTATCACTCTCTGTAGGATATTAATGGATCTAAGCAGATGCTTAGTCTTCGTTATTAAAGTTCACAGAATCACAGAATGGCCAGGGTTGGAAGGAACTTCAAGGATAATAAAACTCCAACCCCCCTGCCACATGCAGGGCCACCAACCTCCTCATCTAATGCTAGACCAGGCTGCCCAGGGCCCCATCCAATCTGGCCTTGAACACTTGCAGGGATGGGGCATCCACAACCTCTCTGGGCAGCCTGTTCCAGTACCTCACCACTCTCTCTGTAAAGAATTTCCCCCTGACGTCCAACCTAAATCTCCCCTCCCTCAGCTTAAAACCATTTCCCCTCGTCCTGCAGTTATCTACCCTTTCAAACAGTTGATTCAAATCAGAGGAAGTGTTAACTTCGGGCCACTACTACCAAATAAGTCACCTAGAATTAATTTTTAAAGATCTGAGTTGCTAGTAGAATAAACAACCTTGTCTGTCTTATATAACGTAATTTAAAAAGATGTATTTTCTTCTAGGATCTACTCAACACTGTAATTAAATGGCTAAGGGTTTCTTTTTCTCACATACGTGTTTTAAATCTTTGGGTGTCTCTGTGGTAAACAGTAAATAATGATGTGAAAAAATACAGTAACTGTACATAATAGATAACAGATAATGAATTTGATGTAGTAGTAGTCTAAATTTCAGAAATATTCATTTAGTGTTCTGACTTTGAGAAAACTGCAGCTGATGTAGAGCCTTTTATTTGTGTATTTTTATTGCTTAAAGTCCCTTCCTCCTTTTGTGTTAATTTAATTGCAGACTTGCAGTTTCATAGCAGGGTTTTAAGATGTTCCTGATGCTTCCCAGAAAGTGTTTTGTTTTTTTTTCTTTTCTTTTTTTTTTTTTTTACAAAGAATCCCAAGTAAAACATAAGTGTTATTCTTTTCTGGGTATGTTTTGGTACAAGTACAGCGTGCTGAAGATTTTTGCAGAATGAGGAAGGTTCTACTATAAATAAACTTTAAAGGAAGTGCTTTTATTTAAAGCAAATGAATATTTTCCTCTTTTGTTTACCTTAAATTTGTGAATGTTGCGATAACCACATGTTTTGGAACTTTTTTTTTAATATACATACAAGAGTATCATCTCTATTTGTGATGTAGACATGAAGTGCAGCATATTTTCCCCCCTTATCCCCCCCTTTGGAAATCAGAGGCAGTTCAAAACAGGCTGAATGTAGTTGTATTGTTTAGTCTTGTTCCTTATCACTTAAACGAGAGGAGTGGTGTGTTATTTTCCTTTAATATGCTTTTAACTCTGAAATGTCCTCTTTTTTTTTTTTTTTTTTTTCCCCCCCTACAGAAAACTCTACGTGACTGCTTCTGTAATTGTATGTCTCCTACTTTCTGGACTGGCTGTATTTTTCTTATTTCCTCGCTCAGTCGATGTTGAATACATTGGTGTGAAGTCAGTTTATGTCAACTATGAACAGAGCAGACGTATAATATATTTAAATATTACGGTAAGACTGTCCATTGTTTGGATATTTGCAATATGTGCAATGAGAGATGCTGCTGAGACAGTTTAATATACATAGAAATTGTGGGCTAGCTGGTAGACTTAGTGCCTTAAGAAATATCAGCAGATGCAATGAGCAATTTGAAAAATGTAACTGGACTTGCTGTGACTGCTTCCTGTAGCTGTAGCTAATACAGTTGCAGTTGTAGGCTACTGCTGAGTCTCCTAATTTCATGGGAACTGTGACTTTGAAGTTCTTTTGGTTATTTTGGGAATACAGGTGGAATGTGGATACAGGGATGCCATTCAGCAACTGGTATTGTGTATCTGTCAAAACTGATTTTGAAGAAAAATTATTTCCTACTCACCTTAAAACTTTAAGAAGTTCTTTCCATACACTTTTGATGGAATTCTTTATGGCATCTTTGAATAAAACAGGTAGCTATGATAGGAAAAGTCCTGAAATAGTTAAATTTCATGGAAGGGATAACAGAATAGAATGAAGAAGTCAGTATTTGTAGGGGAAGGAAGTCATAAGTGGAGTTGTGAATGTATTGGGAAGCACAGTCTTCAGCCCCTTCTCAGGGTTACTTGCGCAGGAGTGTTGGTTCCCTTCCACCTTACCCCAAGGAGACTTCAGATGACAGGAAAGTATAGTTGCATGATTTCAGATATTATTATTTCATACGTAAGTTCAAAAATCTATGCTCCTCAACATGAGAAGTTCTTAAAGTTTTTTTTGTTTGCTTTTTTGCTTTTGTTATTTACAGAACACACTAAATATAACAAACAACAACTATTATTCTGTTGAAGTAGCAAACATCACAGCCCAAGTTCAGTTTTCAAAAACAGTTATTGGCAAAGCACGGCTAAACAACATCACCAACATTGGTCCTCTGGATATGAAACAGGTAAATAGCGTGGGCTTTTGTAGTTGGGTGTATGTAAATCTTCATATTTGATTCTGCTTAGTTGATATTTTTTTTCTATTGCTTTTTTTTTTTTTTTAGATTGACTATATGGTGCCCACAGTCATACAAGATGAAATGAGCTACATGTTGTAAGTATACCAGCCTCTAAATATTGCCTGTGCCTTGGTAAAAGTTATGATGGTTATAATCTTGTAAAATGAAATGTATTTCAGAGCTGAAATGTGTTTACAGAGATGGTGTGCCATTTTTTGCATTAATTTAATAGTACTGAAAAATACTTAAATGGTATTATTATTTTTTTTTGTGGTTTCGTATACTGGCTTGCTGTACGTGGCTCAGCACTTTGAATAGTATCTCTATTTCATCTATTTTAGGCCTTGGTAATAGCATGGGCCAGCTACTTCAGTGGTGGGAACATAAATATGTTCCTATAATGCATTCACTAATAAGTTTCTCATAAATTACTGTTGTAGAGGGAAGTCTGTATTTCATTTTATACAAATTAGAGGCTAGCTTTTATTTTCAGCTCTTTAGACTGTGTGTATATGATGGTAAGCAGTGTTTATAGCCTTTATTTAAACTTCAAGCTGTTATTTATAGTTTCTGAAAGTTTATTTGACTGATGACTCATGTATCTTGGTAACAATACTGAGTATTGGTTCTCCTGTGCTGAAATTAACCGTTTGGTTTGAACTGTTAACTGTTGAGACTTGGATGCTATGTGCAGTTGTGAATGCCAGCCCTTTTGAGTGGGAAGCTATAAGAGAACCTTATAGCCTTGAAGAGTTGGAATAAGATGGAACAGGTGTGAGACGGAGAAGTGGAGGCTAACTTCAAATAAATGTAAAGCATTGTATTTCCGTCACCTCTTAAAGATGTGTAGGTTAGTGGTTAAGTGATCCTGAATCTTGTGGATCTATTCACACTCTAAATACTTCTTTTGTGGTCTGTACTGTTGCTTTAACTTCAGTATTGCTATGAGAGTGTTGCAGCAGTTGTTGAAGCTTAATTTCAAGAGAAAGTCTATATGCTTCTGTAACTCTCTGTGTAACTGGTATGTACCAGTTACACAGAGAGTTACATACCAGTGCAGCTCAGAAAATACAAGTCTGTAAAATTTATCTTTTTAAGAAAACAATATCTGCTTTTGGAGTCTGCAAAGATCACTTTGCATAATAGAGAAGTAAATTATTGTAAAAACACATTGGAGGTTTTCTAAGTCTATGATATTTTGGGGGCAAGAATAAACCCTAGGGACTTTTTTAATAGAAATGACTGATCTTACACAGAAGGATACTGAAGCTAGAATAACAATCTTCTATGGTAAAATTTCCTGTCTGTATTTAAATCTGGTAATGTGAAGTGAAATTGTAGCAAATGATGCCAATGTGTTTTTATAGTAGAGTTCTTCACTAGGGAAGACATACTGTGATGTAGTTCTTCAGGTTAACTTCTGGCTAGCTTCTGAAAGAGAGTGGATGTTGTTTCACAAGACATTTTTGTTGGCTAGCATTTCACGTAAGCAAGTACATATGAACATACTTGTAAAAAGCAAGACTGTGTGTATGAGTAGGCCTAGACTGAGTACATGCTCATGGACAGTGTTTTTTCAACAAGTGCTTTAGTTGTCATTACTAGTGACTCTACAAGCTCTATGTATACAGATAGTAAGATTTCTGGTTGAAGCAACAATTCTTGCTTTTTAGATAACTCTGTATAAGATGTTGATGTAAATCTAACAGCTGTTTGTTTTTTTTTTTTTTTCAGTGACTTCTGTACTTTAGCATCAATCAAAGTGCATAACATAGTAGTGATGATGCAGTAAGTATGGGAATTTCCTATTTGTGGGAAGCAACTTTAAAAGCCACATAGTCCTCACTGAAATGTTATTCAGAAATGTTTAATCCAGTTGCCTCTATATCTTAGATAAAATGACATCAATTTACATTCTAGTGTAGTATCCTCAGTTCTTTAAATGGAACTGTGGAAAGATAACTTCTGGCAGGGTCTGGTAGTATAAAAGTACTTGAGTAGCTGCAACCATTAGTACTTGTATGAGAACTGCTGAATCACGGCCTGAACCTCTGATTGATCACCTGAGGTGAGCAATGAGTCAGCTACGGGAGCACAGGTAAAGGCAATTCACCTGTGCTGTTGGAAGGGGTGGAGCCTGGCTGCACCTCTCCTAGACCCATTTAAGAGCTGACTACCAGTGGGAAAGGATCTCTTCTGGAGATCTCTCCTCTGGAGTTTTGTAGCGAGCCCAGGATATGGGTAAGCATTCTGTCTATTCTCTTGTTGTTGTTATAACCTGCTTAGCCAAATTCTCTTGTTTATTTTATAATTATAACATCTTTATATTCGTTGATTATATAGTACTGTATCTACTCTGTGGCTGGACTGTGACATAGAGTTCCTATGATCTCACAAACTTTGTTATGAGCTTCTATTTATCAGCTGCTGTTCAAAACTTGCTGAAAATCTCATGACCTTGAGTCAGTCAAAGGCTTTTAGTTCTCTGCCAGAATCTGCTTTTTGTAGCAGATCAAATCAACAGCTGCCTGTTTTGGGTGGCTGGGAAGGGTGGTGAGTAGAACAATGTTTATGTAACTTCTGTAATCATTTTTGTTCCCCTTTCAAAACCAAGTATTAATGATTAAACTCTGGCTTTATTGTCTTTAGGAAAAAACTCTGCTTGGGACTTTTTTTGTGACAAAAAATCTGTGACTTGTGAAATTTATGATGAAAAATCTGTAGATTGTGTTAACTGGTATTATTTTTTTAACTTTTTAAAGAACTTTGTTCCTAACATGTTTTGTTCTAAAACTTCACTAAAAATCTATTAATGACTTTAGAATAGGGAACTTTATAGTCCTTTACAAAACAAGCATCTCTTCTGTTTTGTGTTTCTAAGAGTGACGGTGACAACCTCTTACTTTGGCCATTCTGAGCAAATATCCCGAGAGAAATACCAGTATGTGGACTGTGGAGGAAACACAACCTACCAGCTGGGCCAGTCAGAATATTTAAATGTACTTCAGCCTCCTCAGTAAAAGCACCTGTTCATTAGTGTGGAATGACTGCTCTTGATGCTTGCAGAAATCCTTTAAATAGGACTGGTACTTTGTAAAGGAGAGAACATGTGCATGTTATGCAAAGGAAACATGGTGGCCTGTTCACTTTAATTGCAAGGAGGGAGAAGTTTCAAAATGTATATAAATGCACTTGTTAAATGTTGTGTTTTTCCCCTTCTGTTTGCTTTCTGTTACTGTAAACACTTCTGTCAAGTTGTGTGGTTGGAGGGAGAGGGGGAATTACAGATTCTTGAGCTGAACTGGGACCTTGCTTTTACAGTGTGGTTTATCAATTTAGAGTAATTGTGTGTATTTGTCTGTTTAGGTGAAATGTGTCACTAATGAGCATTTTAGAAGAATTGATACTCATGACTTCTAAGTTTATATTTTCAGTTCTCGATATTTGACTCTTGAAACTTGCAGTATAACTACTTAAGTAACAAGATTGCTATGAGGGACCTGGGTGTGAAACTAATATTAGTAAACCAGTGGCAATATTTCTTTGGTTGGGATTCTACTTTTTGCTATGTTTGATCAGAAGTGATATGCGGTCTGTGAAAGCCAGGAAAGCTCTCATGGAGGACACTATACTTGAATGTACAACTCTTAGAATCTTATTTATATTGCCCCCTGCCATCTCTGGGATGTTATAAGGAGAATGTATGTTGCCAGGTTTAAAACAAGGTTTAATAAAAAGAAATTCTTCCTGCCAAATCATTGCTGACAAAGGAAAAATTCAAGACTGGAAAGTGAAGGAGTTAAGACTTCAACAGTGTCATTCCATTCTTTTGTTTTTCAATTAAACTTTCGAGTATGACTATTAAGATCAGAATTGTGTAGTTAGAAACTAAGTGGAAAACTGGGCATGGGTTTGGGCAGTTAGATGTAAATCTTTAGCATTTTTATTGCTTTATTTTCTATCTAAGCTCCTTGTCAGTGCTAATACCTTGGGGTGTGTGTATTTAGTGCACAGGCTTGGAAAGCAATGCAGTAGTTACCTTAATCTCCTGAGTACTCATAGTTCACATCAGTTGTGTGGGTTAGGATAAAGCAACTCCTTCTGAAAGAATAAATGTTAACTTAGAACGAAACTAATACAAAATAGTTTAATTGGTTTAGTTTGCACAATAAGAATTTCTGGGATTTCTATCAAACATGGTAATTGTAAATTTCAGGTTTGAAGTTGCTTGACTTCTGAAAACTGACTGTTCTAAGGGCAAGGTGCAAAACTTTTTAGTTAACTAGGTTGGGATTCTTTTAATTCTGAATTAGGTGAAGCTTCAAGAAAATTCTATTGATGTTGTAATGAATACTAAATCTTTGAAATGCTGTAGTTTTTATGCTGCCCATCTCCTGGAAATAAGCTATATAAAATGATCTAGCAATAAACACTATGGAAAAAAGCTACAGAGTAACAACTTGCAACCAATCATCCTTTATGCTGCAGTAATTTGGTGAAGTTATGTGTCTGTATTATTCTTCATCAGTGTTCTTCAGATGGACCTAAAGGTGGTAGTGGGGAAAAATATCAGGCAACTCTGATAGATAGATGATTTTTTTTTTTAAGGGGGAGGAAAAAAAGTATATAAAAAAAGTCTCTAAATGCAGTGAGCACTTATCCTGAATGCCTATGAAAAATTTGACTATTATATTGGAACATAAACTGTCAGTTTCCTGTAGTTTCTGATAGGATTGAAAAATTGAGTTTTGGTTTAGGAGAACTTCAGTACTGGAGTAATTGATTCTGATGACTAACTTTACTTACATTTTGAAAGTTATTCTTGTATCTAGGCACTTAAAAATCTCCATTATGTCTTAATCACAAGACAGACAAGTTCACAACTGGCTCTCCTGGTCTTTCTATACTTGTAGATCAGGTTCAGTCGTGGATGATACAACATGTGCAGAAGTTGATCTGACAGTCTGAAAAGATAGAGCTGATAAGACTAGAAGGAAGCTGGCTAGAAGCAGAGAAATAACATCTAGTGTCTTATGTGATATGGAAGGATTCACTTCTGTTGGAGCATATGCGAAGAAATCTGTTTTAAACCATGTTGTATTTGAAGTCAACCAGTAAGCAGTATTTTTTCCCTCTGTGTCCAAGTATTTAAGCCTCAAGTTTGTTGTATTTATTTTTTTCTTTTTCGTTCTGATGTAGAAGAAAAGAAAACAGCCCTAGGCAGATATATATTTTTTTTGTACCAGTTTAAACCAAAATTTTATTCGAAGGAGAAAAAGTAATCTAAAATAACTGGAATGGTGCAATGATGTACTTATTTGGTCACAGTAGGTAGCAGATGCTGCTTGAACGACTGTTTTTAGGGATTTTATGCTTGCTTATGTGGTGTTGTGACACAACTCAGACTGACATTTAGAAGTTTGGCAGACATGCTGAGCAAAATGCGTAATTAATCTGTGAATCTCCCACTGCTTAAAATGCTCTGTTATCTACTTTAAAATAAAATGTGGTGAGTGAGATTATCCCTCCACATCCATGGAAAGAATAAAATATTATTTTTAATAACTGCTTATCACCTGGGATACCTAATGGGTATAAATTTTAACACTATTAATTTGTGGTGGGATTACTGAGTAACTAAGATTTCTTACCTGAAAGTAGAATCTGGTAGTATTGGTGAATTTTCAAATTAAGTAATTTACAGGAGCATTAAAAGCATGTTACTTTGTGCTTGCAATAACTGTCAGCATGTAATTAACCAAACAAAGTTTTGTAAACAAGCTATGGTTCAAATGAAAGACTTCTTATAACCTCATTTACTTCTATTGATTTTTGTTTTGTAACAGATGAGAGCCTTATGCTCTACTGTAGTTCAAATAGTACAACTTCTAAATTCTTTTCAGAAATTCAGATTGAAGAACCGTTGTCTTTCCTGATTTGTCTTCATCTGTGTAAGAGGTTTTCTGATGGATTAACTTATTTATTTTTCTGAAATGATGAGTATTTCACTTGTAACTTTCCCTTAATCTTAGAATATGATCAAATGCCTACACGACAACATTGTATTGTTTTATTTCAAGGAATTTATTTCTGGTATTCTGTTCACTTGAACTGTTTCTTCCTGTAGTAATTCCTTTAGCAAAACCTATTGCACTTTAAAATAAAGCTCTTCTAGTTATCTGTTGAAACAGTGGTTCAGGTACTGTAGTGCAATGGCATAATCCAAAACAAAAACCTTAATGTGTTCCATACACAATAGGCATAAAATTTCAAAATTCGAAGTTAAACTATTATGAAACACTTAAATGAGTAAGAATGTTAGCTGATTTGCTGCTCTGACCCACAGAACAAAATTAGATTTAAATATGATGCTTTAAAAATGAATGAATGAAGCCACTAAAACTTGAAGATTTGTTTATCCATCTTGGTATTTAAGGGGCAATTGCTCGCTGCTTAATTTCATGTGAAAGACAAGCATTAAATATCTTATCCTGTGTAGTGTAGCTTTGAAGTTCTTAATGCACTTCTGGTTTTGCATGACCTTGATGTTAATGTTGTGGTATATTTTGCAGCCTTGTGCTGGCACAGTTAAGCACATGCCTCAGTTGACTTTGTTGCAGTTTGTCCTTGAAGTCCTTCAAGTGAATAAATTTCTTCATAGCAGTTGCAAACATGACTAGTCTTTCTAGTGTGTGGCTAACCACAGAATTTCTGAGCTCTTGGATTGAACTGTTAGGGTCTTTAACCATCAGACTGAAATGTTGTGCCCACATGATGGAAAGGATGGTTCTTGTAGTAGTAAAAGAGAGATTTATAGACTTGAAAAAATAATTTATTTCCTTATTTCTTTGCTATTTGAGGCTTCCTTCTGGGAGGTGAGGAACTGATGGGAGGTTTAGTTGTGGTTTTGCTTTTTTTTGCCCCTTCTCTCTCCCCAGTCTGTAATGGGATATCTGTGTGTTACCATCTTATGAAATGTGTCAGGCATGAACCTTCACATCAGTGGGACTGGACAGGTAGTTAAGATACAAGTAAGACTAGCAGTAATACTCTCCTCTGAACTAAATTTTTCTATTGCTTCTAACAAAAATCCAAAACTCTAGCAATGCTTCTAGGTTTATTATTTCTGAAAGGGAAGGATGAACAAGATGAGTGCAGTCAATATAATAAAATCCAACCAAACATGTTAAAAACAATTATTTGGGTATGGCAAAAACATCTGGTATTTGTCTACTCGAGAAGCCATCTTCCTTTTCTTTTTTTAACCTTTAAAGGGAGATTCTGGTAATGAAGGAGATTGCTTTGCTGCCCCTAAGGCTTTTGTCATGCAAACCTGGTTTTCTGCCCTTGGATTGGTCTGTTAGACAGGAGCTGTTCTCTGTAAGAAATCTGTACAGTTAGAGGTAGTGTGTCCAGCCCTAAGGCACAGTGTGAGACCTGTGGTAAGGGTATCACAGTGTGGATGTGTTTTTTTGGATACTGAAACTGCTTTTGCTTTAAGTAGGGATGTTTACTGACAGACATGCAAGCATTACGGTGCCTAAGTATTTTGGGTCTAACCATGAGTGATTTATTTTTGTGTTGGTTTTTGTTTTTTCAAGTAAGTGAACTTAACCACTGTTAACATCCACTGTACAGAGTATGCGTATAATAGCTTGAACTATGTATAGAAATACTAATGAGTTATAACTATTTTTGTAACTTAAAAACTGTAAACCTGTTCTTGTAACTGTGTGGCAAACAATCTATCAACTTCAGCATGATAAATAAACACTCGAAGGGGTATTTGGGATACAGAAGACACAAGCTAGCTTAATGCAAGTTAACTGAGACAATGGATCTTATTTAGAGGTTCAGAATCTGAATTTAACTTCATTATGGATATTTGGTTCTAAACAGAATTGTTTGACTCAAAGAATGATATTAAATTTTCTATTTAAAAAAAAAAAAGTCTGGGTCATGAATCTTTTTTTCTTTTTTAAAACTGATTTCATATTTTTCTTCTTCCTCATCTCCTATACTTTTCTTGCAAGTTTTCATCTAGTTTCAATGGTGTCATTTCAATTTTTAAAATATTGGCATTCTATAGTGTAAAAACTCTGCAGTCTACCTTTCTTGATATTATGTTTTAATGTGTTAGGTCTGTAATAAAGTCTAGTAAAGCAAAGCAGCATATGTGAATGATTTATTGTTGTCTGACTTTGGTCTACTAAAGAAACTGACACAAAAGCTGTGGCTGTTGTGATGGGTTAACTCCAGCAGGCAGGTAAGCCCTCACCCAGTTGCTTGTTCACCTCTGCCCTTCTGGGGTGAGGGAGAGAGCCAGAAGGGCAGAACTAAGAAAATTCATGGGTTGAGATAAAGCCAGTTTAATAGGTGAAACAAAGCAATGTCCAGAAGCAAAAGTAAATCAGGAATTTATTTTCTGTCAGCAGGCAGGTGTTCACAATGGGAAGACAAACACCATTACCCCTAATATCCCCCTTTCTTTTACTTTCACCAAGCTTTTATTGCTGAGCATGACCTTCTGGTGTGATATGGAATTTTCCTTAGTAAGGATTCAGCTGTCCTGGCTGTGTCCCTCTCAGCTTCTTTCCCTCCCCTGCAGTCTACTTCCTGGGGGGCAAGGAGGAAAGGAGTAGAGGTATTGAAAAAGGAAACCTCAGTGCTCTGTGAGCTCTGCTCAGTGTTAGCCAAAAACACTAACGTGTTATCAACAGTCTTCTAGCCACAAACCTAAAACGCATTATCATAAGGGCTGCTATGAAGAAAATTAACTTCATCCTAGCCAGATTCACTACACCTATTTACAGTGTTATTTTATGAATCATAATTGCCTAAAAGCTTTAATCTTTAACAAAGGCTTTATTTGATGCATTCATAGCATGTTCTCATGCTATAGGTAATGTTACAGATTTTTTGGAACGTGTTTTTTTAAATTTGCACTTACAGAAACCTATTTTTGTATATTTATGAAGGCTACATTGGTTTTCTGCTCTAACTGTAATGCATAATTAATAGAAGTCATGAGCTGTGGAGTTTGGGGCTGTTTTGTTTCAGTTTGTGGATTTCTTTAAAAAAACGAAAGTTTTAGAAAGTTAACTATTTTAAACTGCAAGTGAAGATGGGGGAAAAAAATAACAATCATGCTTTCTATTTTCTTTTCTATACTCATTTTTCCTTCTCAGAGTTGTCCAGTTTCCTATTCGGACAAGCCCTCTGTTGAACACTGTAAATTGGAGAATGGGAAATTTCACTGTTCCACTATGTGTGAATAAGAGCTGAAAGACCTGTGAAGAGCTGCTTCTCTCTTGTGCTACCTGTATTGCCTACCTTGTGTTACCTTTTAGCAGTGAAAAATTTGTTGGATTCCTCTCACTTTATTTTCCAGCCAGAGCTGCTAAGGAGTGTGAAGGTGAGTTCCTACCAGGCGAATTTCAAACTCTGTCTTGTCACATTCTGAGGAATGTGACCAATACACTTAGATGGGAATAGGTAAGCAAATATGAATTTGGACAAGTTTAAAGACCCAAAATTTCCTAGCGCTGTATGCTTGTCAGTGTAACTAGAGAAAGATTTGACGTCTTAAAATAACCTAGTTTCAAAGATCTGACAGTGACAATTTCTGAATGATTTTGGAGGTATTTCTGGCTGGCTGTAGTTTGCTTTTCCTTTTATTTCTCAATTTCATGCAGCTTTCTATATGACCGTGAAACTGAGCACATACCTAGAAGACATTATTGTGCTAATGTGTTCACCTGAGGGAAGATTGTGTACACCAGTGATGAATGACACTAATTGCCTTCAAGTGTGAAAATGATGTCTATCTGGCAATGTAAAGAATACCAAATCACATGTTTAATTTTGCTAGAAGTCTCTTGATGTCAGATAAGGTAAAGATCCCTCTACATCTTTGTTTTGGTTTTGTTTGTTATTCTTTTTTCTTCCTCCAAGAATCCTTGCCTCTTAAGCCTGAAAGCTGAGATGACTTGCTCAGGTTTCCTGTCTAAGGGGAGCAGGTGCCACACAGTTTAATGAGCTGTCATGGGCTCTGCAGAGCTGACACAGCTCCATAATGGAGCTACTTTTTCTTGAGGCAGTCAATTTTCTTGATGCAGTCGATCACCTAATACAGCAAAACTAGAACTTGATTAAGGAGCTTCAGCATCGCTGTAATGTAACATTTTACTGACTGCAGTTGCGGGTATCTTTCCTGAGAGGTTTTCAGGAAGAAGCAATGCTTGTAGCTGCACCAGCCATATAGTTGAGATAGAAGAATAAACATAATTTGCCTTTATTTCACACTTCCTTTGACCACCACACCACAATACTGTTGTTCTCAAAGTGATCAGAAGAGTAATGTAAGAGTTGCCATGATGTATGTTAATGTCCAGGAAAAAAAATAAGTTAAAAATCTTCTGTTTTTCATATCAAATTAGTGGATGTTTATGTTCTACAGGGATATGTATTATTTCTTGAATGCTAAATATGTTTTAATTTTGTTTTTTAGGAATGTTACTGGTGGTCTGCCTGGGAATCCGTTTAAGTGATTGAATTTGCTCTTTCAATTTGTGACGATATTTTTCTTTCAGTGTATTTAAACAGTGGTATTATGAGTTAAGAACTATTTCACTTCCCACACTGACAGTGATTTTTTTTTTTTTCATTGAATAGGCAAAGAAATGCTAAAATAAATCCTAGAAATCTAATATTGTTGTGGATTCCAGAACTTGCACCATCTGCAGCTGCTTCTTGCTGCCTCTCCTGTCCCAGGGATACGGCAGAGCTGCTATTTCTATTTTAGCCTGCTCTGTGACCCAGCAGGCCAGACTAATTTGTGCACAATTTATGGTCAGGGGAGCTTTGTGGCTTTGACGTCTCTACCATTGTGCACCAGGATCCAGCTCTTCAGTGGTGGTGTTTGTGGTGGTCATGGCTGGGGTGTTGCCTTGTGGGCTTTGGGATGGCCAGTATAATTCTTAGAAGCTCCCATTCTTTGATTTCTGTGAGGAAACGAAGCTGATGTATGGACATACCCACTGTCCTGCTCTGATTTAAAATGAAAGCTGGGTTTTTCAAACGCAAGAGGGATTCTATTTCTGTCTCAAAAGAGCAGCAGAAATATTGAATACAACTCAGTTACTTTGTAACCTTGATGAGAGCAGCAAAATTAGGAGCTGAAAGGTAGGGATGGTGGAGGAGTACTTAGGGTCCTATCCCAAAGTGCAGAACCTCCTGTTCCCCCTTCTCACCTCCCCCACTATTATTGCCGATTTATTAATATACATAATTGATGGCTGGCAACCAATCTTCCACTCTTCAGGGGATTCATGCTCTTTGTAAATTGGAAGCGTGCTGCGCTGCTGCCTTCCCTCAATAGGTGGTGCCGTGACCTCGCTGAGCGCCCACGTCCGCAGCCGTGTCAGCGAGATGGGATACTTCGGGTTCCGTTTGAGGAACTGAGGGCTGCCTGAGGAGAGGAACCTGGTGAAGTGTTTCCTGCTTGCCGTCCTTCTTCCCGGCCCCTCCACTACCAGCGCTTAAACGCAACCAGGAGTAAAAATAATCTTTCAGAATGGGGTAGTGCTTTCCAGTTAACTGTTCACAGGGAATGGATATTTAATCTTAAGAAAAAAAAAAAAAAGTGGTATATGGCTTTCACTCTGAATGTGTGAAATGCTCTCGTTCACACATTTAGGATTATAAAGCATATGGGACTTGAGTATGTTTTTATCTGAGCAGCAGCAGGAAGACAAGCAACCTGCTCTGTGTCAAGCGCAACTACTCAAGGCTTACCAACTCAGAGTCCATTTTTCTTCCTATCATTCTTCTAGTGACCACCTGGTAGCCACAGCCTGCTTTGACATTCAAGCTGAACTGCTTTTATTTTACTTAAGTCCTTTGCCTAGCTGTTTATGTACTGCCTTTGCACTCTGTCTGCAGTTATCAGCAGTAAATCAGTGATTTCGAGCTTTCTCAAAAGGGAAACGATTAAAGCAGTATGCTGCTCAAGTACGCTGCAGGCTTGTACCTGCTCAGCTCATGGCCTGCCCACACCCCGGCCCTCCTTAGCAGAGATTTATAAACTCAGCCCTTCTACTGATAGCATTTGATGTGGTTCTAATCCATGATGGCAGTATGCCTTAAGGAAATGTACTGAAAACTTATTCAGCATTGTGCAAATGTATCTGTATGGGTATCAGTTTTTGACCCTGTTCTCTACTAGAGATCTTCATCGATACCCTATGATCCTTCTTAGATAGCAGTAGTGAGTTGTTAAGAGTACGCTGAGAACTCTATCTGAAATACAGTCTCTGACACGCTTCCCTGTGTAGTTCATTGTGCACTCACTTGCATAACAGACCTGAAGCTTGTGTCTAGTAATTTATTTAAAATCAGATGCATTGCTCACTGGCTTGGACCCACTATTATAAACCAAAAATTCCTTAAGTTGTTCTCTGTCTCTCAAATTGTGACTTCGAAAAAGCTAACTCCCTTTATTTTGAAAATGTGGATATTCTTGCTCTTCTACTACAAAGAGTCTTATTATAATATAATGTCTCTAAGATACATATGTCAAGCATTGCTCTTAATGCAAATCAGTTTTCTAAAAGCAATTTTTATATAGAATTAACTAGAATATATTTGAGAGTTATGTGTGCTGGTGTATCTGGAATTGTATCTCTTCTCTGTAGACACTTCAATTTGTGGTAAATGGATATCTGGCCAATGAAAATAGCCTGGAGCGATGGAATTATTTCTTAATAGCTGGGTGGAAGGGTAGTACTTGGGAAAAGAAGCAATATTTAATATAGCAACAAATGCAATGAGCAAGTACTTGAGTGTTTTGTGTTTTGTGAGGGTTGTCATTGGCGGTGCAGAGTCTGGTTGGAGGCCTGTAACCAGCAGTGTTCCCCAGCGGTTGGTGCTGGGTCCGGTCCTGTTCAACATCTTCATCAATGACCTTGATGAGGGGATAGTGGCCACCCTCAGCAAGTTTGCTGATGATACGAAGTTGGGAGGATTGGCTGACACACCCGAAGGCTGTGCTGCCATTCAGCGAGACCTGGACAGGCTGGAGAGCTGGGCAGTAAGAAACCAGATGAGGTTTAACAAAAGCAAGTGCAGAGTCTTGCACCTAGGGAGGAATAATTGCATACGCCGGTACAGGTTGGGGGATGACCTGCTGGAGAGGAGCTCTGCGGAGAGGGACCTGGGTGTCCTGGTGGACGACAGGTTGGCCATGAGCCAGCAGTGTGCACTTGTGGCCAAAAAGGCCAATGGCATTCTGGGGTGCATTAAAAAGAGCGTGGCCAGCAGGTCGAGGGAGGTGATCCTCCCCCTCTACTCTGCCCTGGTAAGGCCTCATCTGGAGTACTGTGTCCAGTTCTGGGCTCCTCAGTACAAAAAAGACAGGGATCTCTTGGAAAGAGTCCAGCGGAGAGCCACAAAGATGATGAAGGGCCTGTAGCATCTCCCCTATGAAGAAAGGCTAAGTGATCTGGGTCTGTTTAGCCTTGAGAAGAGAAGACTGAGCGGGGACCTGATCCAGGTCTATAAATATCTAAGGTGTGGGGGGCAAAGTGGCGAGGCCAGACTGTTTTCAGCAGTGTGCGGAGACAGGGCAAGGGGAAATGGCCAGAAGCTGGAGCATAGGAAGTTCCGCACCAATGTGCGCAAGAACTTCTTTACGGTGAGGGTGATGGAGCACTGGAACAGGCTGCCCAGGGAGGTTGTGGAGTCTCCTTCTCTGGAGATATTCAAGACCCGCCTGGATGCCTACCTGTGTGACCTGGTGTAGGGATCCTGCTTTGGCAGGGGGGTTGGACTTGATGATCTCTGGAGGTCCCTTCCAACCCCTATGATTCTGTGATTCTGTGTGTGATCCTCCATAGTTCTCAGATATCCATAAGACATGGAAGACCATCTCTGCCACTGCAGAATGTATTTGTAGTGATCATACAACAGACAATCTGTTCTGGAACTCCAGGTTAATGAGGGCAATGTCTTGCTGGATTCATTTTTTTTTTTACCCCCATTTGGTCTCCTGGACTATTTGAATAATAGACACTATCAGTACTATTACCTTATGGGGTAATATCTGACAACATGATGTGCTTATGATGGGCTTCACAAAATACATCCACGGATATAATTTTTTCTGTTGTAGGAAAACAATCTGGGCAGCCTTTATACGGTACTGAGCCATAAGTAATGGGTAGAATTTCAAATGCATTAGTACTTCTTGATAATTGATATATTTGGTCTGTGAACTAATTTCAGCAATCCAGAGTTTTTCTTATTGTGTCTTCAGGAGAATTTGACGCTAATCTCACAGCTGCTGTTGTGAGACTCTAGCAGATACGTTCATCTCACTAGACGTGAAGCCTGTAATGATTCGCTGTAGTGCAGCTGTACAAGGTTTGTTGCTGTTGGATGGGGGTTGTTTAGGCTTTGTTTGTCTGTGCTTTTTTATTGTTGTTTTTTCTTCTACCCTCCCCCAAGCCTGATCTGTTCATTTCAACTAGTTATTGAAGAGACGCCGCAGACGAGTGTGTGCAGATCCCTGGGTGTGGGTTCTTGCAGGACAGCAAGCTGCAAACAATGCTGCTGCCTTGCAGCAGCAGCGGTCACTCCATTAGGATGGCTGATTGATAGCAGGAGTGGAGTGAAGCATGTCTCCTGGCAGTTCCTTGCACACTCCCATAAGCGGGACGGTACAGAATCTGACCCAAATCTCATCTGAAATGTCAAGAAGAGCAATTACTTTATTACTGAGCTATATGAGATGGTTGATGATTCAGCCTGCGCGTGTGCACACACACACACACATTTTCCCATGTGGGCTACTGATCCATTGCATTTGCAGTCTTGCCTTTAAGCCTGTGAATGCTCTGCTGAAATCTAATGGTCAGAAAATTGATCATTAGCATAATACTGTTCTAAAACAGCTGTTTGGGGATCTGTCATTTGAGGGTAAAACAATACTTTCCATTTATCTCTGACTGTTCATTAGCTGAAGTAAACAAATTTTGCTCTTAAAAATCAATTCAGATTGTATGAATATGAATAGTGATATCATCAGGTGACTTTAGAGCTGACTTCGCAGCTAATGATGGTATAAAAAGACTTAAAAGACCTTTATTTCTACTTATCGCTGCTGATCATGTGGTGCTGCAACATTAACCTGAGATCAATGAGCACTTTCACTGAATAGCTCTGAGTATCCCTGAAAATAAAATGTTCAGAAGTTGTATATTGGATCTTAAATGAGCAAAGGGTTGTTGTTATTTATGAAAGATGTGAATTTGTACCTAAAATATCACTGAAATACTGTTTTTTATAAACAAAACCTTCTCTCAAATGGAAAATCAAATCACCTCAGAGGTGATATGATACGTTACTTAATAGATGTTTTGGCTACTCTTTGGAAAACAAGGTACCAGCTGTAAAGGTATATCCAGTATCCCAATGGAAGTTATCAGGAGGGAAGAGCAGATGCGTTACTTCTGCTGGATCTTTGCACTAAAATGCTGAATGAGTGTTGGGTATATTAATAAGATGGACCAGTGTTCAAATATCCCACAGAAAGCTAAAGGTATTTTCATTTATGTAGTGATTTAGGAAATGAAGCTATTCACTTAAAAGATAAATGAATACATCTGAGCCAACTTCTTGAGTAAGAATATTGCTTATTACACAGATTTAAATGTACTTCTCTGCTTGGCAGCTGGTAATAGAAAGCCGTGCAACTTGTACAAATTAAATTGTGCAAAGAAACACTGCCACTGAACTGAGGTAATAATAACTTTAAGAAATCCTGCACAGCAGTACTATCTTCATGTAGGTGTGAGAGGGAGGAATTGTAAAGTAGATACTTTGCTAAATGGTGCTGTAAAGTTGATTTTTGCACCTCATGTAATACTCAGCTCATCTTTCAATTGTGGATTTTTTTAAATCTTTTTTTTTCCTGTGGAAAGAAGAATTATGTAGAAGTTTGGGTTTTTTTTAATCTATTGCAAACCCCATAGTGTTCTTCTTTGTTGACTTAATCATTTAAATAGAAGAATAAAACAAATGATTTTAAATCATTTAGGAAAATTGAAGGTCTCACTAATGAAATATTAATTGTGCCATGCATAAGAAAAGCATTCAAATGCAGCAAAAAGAAGAGTTCAATTAAGATAATTTTAACAGAATTGCAAGTAGCTGAATAGGAAGACACAACACCTCTGTGAGAGGGTGTGAGGGAGAAGGGTAGGTTACCCTCCTCATCCCGAATTCTATTAGAAGTAATATAAAATAACCAGAATAACAAGGAAACAGTGTCGTACACCTTGAAAATGCATTTTCAAGGCAGTTCAAGGCTTACAGCTATAGCCAGCTTAAGATTTTATCTGACTTTATAATTTTTTGGTTTTTTTCCAAATGCATTTTAAGTACTATCTTATTGGTGCATCATAGAATGAATCATAGAATCACAGGATGGCCTGGGTTGAAAAGGACCACAATGACCATCTAGTTTCAAGCCCCTGCTACGTGCAACCACTAGACAGGCTGCCCAGAGCCACATCCAGCCTTGGCCCTTGCATCACAAACCTTAGTCTAAAATAGTTTTCCAGAGACTTAGAGACATATCTGGCTTTTGTTATTGCAGCATCTTGATCTTTCTTACATGGACTTGTTTATCCTTTCTTTCTCCTCCTGCAGGCATTCACAGATTGCTGCTCCAATGCTTAAGTCTTAGAATTACATTACCAACTTTTAGCCAGCACTGATATCCGTAGAAATATTTAGGTTATATTTGAAATTGGGATGAAGAGTAGGAATTTTCCAGGAAGCAAAACTCAGATTAAAATAAATGTTATTCTGTTCCATAGGCAGTTTCAGTGTCCCAGTGTGGAGACCAGGCAAACAAAGGAATGCTGGTGCTTGTATACAACTTCGCAGGCAAAGCTGGACCCAGGAGCTCGGAGATCCCACTGAGGTTTTATATCAAGACGATGGGCATTTGAATTTGGTAACAGCTTCAATGCAAGATCAGTCAGTACGAGTGGTTTGTCTGCTAAATTAAAAATGAGACTAGACACTGAGTCTGTATGTGTGAAGAGCAAGGGTGCCAACACTGCTGACATCCTGACAGTTCTCCGTAGATCTTTTTCTCTCAGTTGATCAGAAGTGCACTGTAACTTTGACCTCTGATGCATGATGATGACATGCATATGTGTTTTCATAGGCATATATGAACATACATTCCAATTAATAAGCATGGAAGACCCGTGATGGAGAACAGGCACTGATTATATCAGAGCCTAACAATTATTCTGTGTTTTATTTTTTGTGTTCTTTTTTGCTGATGAATAAGCTATTAGGCTTTAATATTGCATTGTCTAGACTATTTTTTTTTTTTTCGGAAGAGTTATTATATAAAGGCTGTCTGTGCCTTCTTTGTAATATACTGATGGTCTTGACAGATTTTTCAGGAGACATGTGGGACTCATTTGTTACCCGTCCCAGGAGGGATGTCATGATGATAAATAATGACTGTATCAGCCAGCGCTCTCTAGAGCGATGTTCCCCCTGGAACAGGGGTGACTGGAGAAAAAAATGGCTAATGGCCCAAGCTGCACTGACATACAGACTGAAGTTTCCATGTGACAATATACTGAGCTGAGGGCAGGTCCTGAATGTCAGTATACATCACCTCAGCTGGAAAAGCTGCTGTCCAAATGGTTTCCTGATTTAGTTTATTCAGCAGCCTTTCCCACTTTCCTCTGGCCTTACTCCTGGCTACAAATGGTACAGTACCCATTTGCAACATGTGTGATGGAAACGTCTGGCTAGTAGGCTGTACCTGAGAGCGTATTAAGTAAAAACACAACAATGCCTGGAGGTCACAACCATGGCAGTGTCAGGTGGAGGATGCTGGAAATGTACTTTCTAGTTTAGTTGTCATTTGAGATGCACTGAAAATGAATAGTGAAGTTGACATTTATATAAATATCCTGTGTATTTTCTGGGGTATCCAGACTCAAATCTTTCCACGTGTTCATACATGCAATGTGTTTTACAGCCTTCCAGGCCTTACACTGTCATACACAGGTAGGACATTGTTGCTGAATTCATAAAGAGCAAACGCCATCAGTGATGGCTGTCCAGGCAGGCAGCCAGTGTGATATGCTGAAGGTGAACAAATATTAGAAATGTCTAAGTTCTGGAAATTAATTACTTGATATCCACAAAGTGCATTTACAGACTTGAAGGAAAAAAAATGAGTTTAGAGACGTTCCATCTTGCAGGTTTCTAATCTTCCCAGTCACCTCTGTGTTGGAGTATCTTCCAAGAGAGCAGTCTCACAATTAGTTCTCTTTAATCAAATATTTGCCCTTTCCAATGAAAATAATTATATATTTTTCTGGCAGAAAATTGTTTGAAACACCATTTCCTCCATTGTCTATTTCCATTTATTCTTGTGAATGCATTTTTGTGCAGATATTCAGAATACAGAAGCTGTACACTAGACTTCGAAGGGAACTTCAGCAACAATTGTGCGTAGCAATGTGAGGTCAATAAACTTCATTAGGAAAAAAATAGTTAGCAAAACTTATTCTTGTATCTCTGGCAAACCTACAGCATTCAGTCAGGACCATCCTTGCGTGTCACATTCTGCCTAGTTAAACATTGGAAGGAGACTAAGTTGTGCATTGCTGGGCTGCAAACTAGCTATGGACTAGGTCCAAAACTCAATAAAATGCATACTCTTTAAGTTATTTCATACTTAAAATAATAATAGCAGTCTTTTTCAGGGTTGGTTGGATTTGTTGTTTTGTATTTTTCTTTTAGATGTTTGGTCAAAATTTATGGAAAGTTTTTAATTCATTTAAGAAAAAAAGCAGCTGTTTTCTTCTGAAGCTAAAATGGACGTTGTAGATGCTAGATAAATCTTATTTAAATATATGGGGAGGAGTGAGAGGGGTGAGAAGTAATCATCATAATTCTGCTAATAATTTTAATGTGATCTAGAAAGTCTGGCATCTCTAGAGCTGTGCCAATTTTCCTTCTGCTCAGAAGCTGTGCAGAGCTGCAACTGGAGAGGAGGGAAACAGGAAATGCTGCTTGAACCAAGTAAAAGCCAGTGGTAGTAATGCAATGTGAAGTACTGCCCAGACACTCTGACCCCTTCCATTTGGTCATGTATGTGACGTGACAGTCCTGTTGGACAACTGGAACATAGCCCTTAGCTACAGTTCAGAGGACCTTCAAGCCTGCTCATATGGTGGGCTTGTCAAATTCACTACAGGAAATGTGAAGACTGAGGGAATGGGCAAGACTGATTGGTTTCAGGGCATCCATTTGGGCTCAAGATGCACAGTACTCACGTGGTCCTCCCTGAGTGTCTAGAACTTCTTGCACACTTCTGCCTTTCCTCAGCAGGTGCTACCAGTGTCCCTCTGGATGCTCCACTGGTGTGAGGTGACATAAGGGACAAGCGCACATTCTGCAGGAATGTCCCTTGAGCCCTTCCCCAGGAAACTGATACTCAGTGTGACAAACTCCACTTGTCAGCTCCTGTCATTTTTGGTATTTGATGTCTATAGACAGAAGTCATTTGTTTATTTAATCATATCCATGCCTGCATTGGAGGCAGTGACTTTGTGCATGTTTTTACTCACATAAGCACGCTCTTGTCCTTATACCCTTGGGTCATTTTGCATTTGGAATAATTTGCTGTTGGAATAATACATGTATGTGTTACATGCTGTTAATATTTAATGGAACTCTGGTAAGATTTCCACCAAGATCATATTTTGAAAACCAGAGAAAAGAAAAAAGCACTTAAAAAATAAAAATCCTGTAATGACAACAGTTGTAGACGGTGCCATTTTCTTTTGTTTGCAGAACCCCAAGTGAGATAGGTTTCTGAACTGTTGAATACAATGGGGAACATATTATTTGCATATCTATGCATCTTCATAAACAAATTTGCGGGGGCTCATACTTGAGGACATAATTCTCATTCTGTTTTACACAGTCAAGCAACATATGCTTGGATGAGTTAATGTGCCGAGATAAATCCAAGCCTTCCACAAAATTGTAACATATTTTAAAGATATTTTAATTATTTTACAGAGAGAAACAAATACATTTCTTAGGCTAAGAGTTCACAGAGATCTATAGGCTCTACCATGTAGGTCCTACCCTTCACTAGGCGTTATGGAGTGTACTGTCTGCAGCCAGCTTAACTGAATCGAGACTTCGAGCTGTTTGTATAGATGTGTCAACATAATATAGCCATGTTTTTCCCAAATCTTTTGCTAGAAAACTTGCTTTTCTTGCTGCTATGCTTTCTTTCAACTGAACTGAGAATTAATAGAAGACTTTGAGTTGCTGGTTCCTGGCTCTACAGGTATTGTGCACTTTTCCAAGCTGTGGAAAACGTGTTAAATCTGTGCAGCTTTTGGATGAAAAAGGTTTGCTATTTCTAATTTTGAATGAACAAACCTCTGAAAGCACTTTAGTATAGCTAACTGATGGGAAGAATGAAAGGTGAAGAGTTTCTTCTGTTTGTGTATCACATGAATGACAACCCTGATGGATCTAAGATCCATCCAAAGTATTCCTCTTTCTTTGGTCTATCTTCAGTCCTTCAGGCCACACATTTCTTCAGCCCCTATACACTGGCCACAACACTAAGCTCAAGTCAGCTTGCTGTGCCAGTCCATGGGTGTGCAATGGGCTTGCTTACCCAGTGTCGTGCTCTTAGCACTGTCTCTATGGAACTGCACCACTGACCTGCCAGCAGCTTGTGACTCTGCTCTACCTAACAGGGCCGCTGCCTGAGGAGGGCCACCCTTGGAGATCAGCCCACTCTTGGGCCTGGCTGGGATGCTGGTGAGTGCTAACAAGCAGGAAGGGCTGTGCCCAGCTCTTAAGCTCCTCCTGATGGAAAACTGTTTGGGCAGCTGTGTTTACCCTTTCACAGGGTAGCATTTACCTTGCAGTTGCTCTTAATGACTATACCACTTCTTTCATCTTCGCCACTACTGCATCTAGAATACTGTATGTATTACTGGCCAAAGCATCTCATTGCATGGCTGGTCTGAGTATTTGTACTTCAGATTAAAGGCTGCTATTGTTTTGATAAAATATAAGCTGTGCCTATACCCTCTTAATCTCTTTTGGCAAAAAAATGATCAAGCCCACGATCTCAAAAATGTGGGATTTTATTTTATTTTTTTTTAATGGTACTAATTAAAAATTTTCTTAAAAGGATGCTTGTTTGGGAAATCTGGGCATCCCTAATATTCCTTCTTTTAAAACTTTTGTAATAGTCACAAACTGTCTTCTCCACCTTTCTTAAAAGCAGGAATTAGTCTGTCAGAAAGATAAATCAGCATTTCCCATAGATCAGATATTTAGCAATGCCCTGGTTCTATCCTTCCTACAATTAAGATATTTTTTGGATCTTTCTTTTTTTATACAGCCATCAATTTTTGCAGCACATGTAAGGACCTGATATCTCCACAACCCTTCCCTCATCTCAGTGCTTGGTGAATGGTATCCAGTGGCTTTGAATGTAATAGGCAGGCTGAGACCAGCCAGCTAGACCAAGCATATGCATAAGTTTTTTTCTCTAGAACTAAGCTAATAGTCCCTTTTTTATTAGGATTGTCTTGTATTCACTGTTTCACCCACAGATGTGATTTCACATGATTTCAATTTGGAGAAACCTTGCAAATCTCCTTCAGGGCTTCCTTTGAAATGGGGCTCTGCTTTGCTTTCTCTCCTTGTCTCAGCCACAGCTTCAAAACCCCTCTTCTACTGTGATTTCATGTGAGATGGCAGCCAAGTGTCTGGTCATGCAAAGTCCCAAAATCAGGAAAGGACATGCAGTGCTGAGTTTCAAGCACCTGAGAAAGCAAGCAGAAGAGCATTATGCACGATTCAGTGAATGAATGTCATATGGATGAGTGAAACTTGGCAACCTCTCTGCACTGTGCCCTACAGATGTAGGATGTAGTAATGAAGGGAGCATGGATGAATGAGCTTATTCTTGAGATACACAGGCATCTTTCATGAGAGTCTCTGTGAGTTTGATGAATCAGATTTGAATCTGACTTTTGAAACCAGCTTGATTGCTGAGTCACTTGTATGCTGGTGCAGGAGGATGGCATGAATGGGCCCCAGCAACAGAGACCTGTGTCCTGCTCCACCAGTGGCTAAGCAATATTCAGCAACATTCAACACTCCCTCTGAGCATCCTCATGGCCTCCTCTTGACTCACTCCAACAGCTCTACGTCTTTCTTGTGCTGGAGGTCCCAGGCCTGGATGCAGTACTCCAGATGAGGCCTCACAAGCGCAGAGTAGTGGAAGACTATCCTCACCCTTCCCCTGCTAGCCATTCCTTTTTGGATGCAGCCCAGGATACAGTTGGCCTTCTGGGCTGCAAATGCAAACTTCTGGCTCATGTTCAACTTTTCCCACCAGAATCTCCAAGTCTTTCTATGCACAGCTGCTTTCAATGAGTTCTTTTCCCAGTCTGTACTCATGTCTGGAATTATCCCGACGCAGGTGCAGAAGCTTATACTTGGCCTTGTTGAGCCTCATTAGGCTCACATGGGCTCACTTCTCAAGCTTGTCCATACTTCTTTTGATGACATCTTTTCCTTCTGTCATAGAATATATGTTTATATATTGACCACGTGCCAGCTGCATGTGAGTCACAAACCATAAGCCACCTGTGTTCCATGAGCCACAAGCCACCTGCCATCCACGAGTGAACCCTAAGCAACAAGCCAGGTGCCATGAGTGAGCAACGTCCATGAGTCACATCCCAGAAGGCATGTGCTACATGAGTCACATCACATGAGCTCTTGTCCTATAAAAAAAGGCTGAGGGAGCTGGTCACATTCAGACTGGAGAAGAGAAGACTCTGGGGAAACCTCACTGAGACCTTCCAGTACTTGAGGGGAGCTTATAATCAGGAGGGGTACCAACTTTTAAAATGGTCTAATAGCAATAGGATGAGGGGGAATGGTTTTAAACTAAAAGAGGCAAGACTGAGATTAGATATTAGGAAGGAAATCTTTACTAAGAATGTGGTGAGGCACTGGAACAGCTTGCCCAGAAAGGTTATAGATGCCCCATCCCTGGAGGTGTTCAAGTCCAGGTTGGATGGGGCCCCAGGCAGCCAAATCTAGTGGGTGGCAACCCTGCCCACAACAGAGGGGTTGAAACTCAAGAATCCCAAGCCATTCTGTGATTCTAAATGCAGCATGTAACTAAACCTCCTTCCACAGTGTCCTATCAACTTACCTCTGTTGAGGTCATAGGAAGCAGAAGCAATGCTGGTCCTGGCACTGTTGCTCTCCTCTTGGCTTTCTGGCAGCAGCATTCTTAGCTTGTCACCTCAACAAACAAACAAACAAACAAACAAACAAACAAAAAACATAGCTGTATTCTACTTCTCAGTGCAGCTTTTTAAGGGTGAATTAGAGCTGCAGGTGCTGTAGGAGCACTTCCTGTCTCCCCAGCTGCAAAGCCAGTGCCTCCTTGAGGGCAGGAAGGAGCATACACCTGCCCTATAGAAAGTTCCAAGGAGAAAAGAAATAGCCCATAGCTTCTGAAGAGCTTTTGCCTGACAGAAATACTCCAATGAAACAGTCCAAATGAAAACCTTCTGTCTATACTGTCTACCATTTCTCCAGCTGTGTGACTTAATTTCAGTTGCTGAGAGGCTTCACTGCTCACTGTGGAAGTGTGGAGTCTTGTTTTCTGATTTTCTCTGGAGACCATTTAAAACTCAGGCTCTTTGAGAAAGGAAATGAAAGTGGCCTCAAGAGCTCTTTGTCTGAACATGCCTCCTGAACCCCACTCAGGAAAGCATGTTCGTGTCACAAATGGATAAAAACTACAAGGGTTCATTCAGGAATGTAGCATCCATTTAACTGATTCATTCACAAATCATAAAATCAAAGGCAAGATTTATTAGGCTTTGGCATAAGGATTAAGCATGGTCCTTTTGTTCCTAGATGACATTTTCCTCCTCTCAAACTTAGTTAAAAATGAAATAGCCCCTCAGTTCAACACAGATTCACAAAACTCCTTTGTCCCTTCTTGGTCAGCCATTGACTCTTTGTAAAGCCCAATAAGGAATCTCAGTCTCAATGGACAGTAGAGTACGAAAACTGTGGAGTAAGAAGAAGTAGTATCATGAATTACTTATAAAGTTCACTGAGATGCAGCCACTGACAAAAAGAATAATGACAAGCTTGTAGGTTTAACTACTCTGATTTTTCTCTTCACATAGGCTTTCATTGCCAAGCCACAAAGGTGTGAGTGGGCTGATAGTGTGTCTCGTACTCATAGAGTGATGAAAAAGCTATCAAGTAACACAGAGCATGCACATTTTTCATGGCATCATGTTTCATTTTTAAGTTCCAAAATAACAACTGCTTCAGAAGAATGAACCTACAGGCTCCTGTGAACATGGAAGATACTGCGTGTGCACCTCCTCACTTTTCAGACCACAGTTATCGGTCCTCTTTTGAATCACTGAAATGAGGGGAAGATCCAGAGGGAGAAGATTAAGCAGGTCTCATTTAATTTTAGGAATCTCCAGATTCCTTGGGACATTTGGGTGAGCCTCAGTGCTGCACTTTGTAAGAAGCATTTGTAGCCCATTGGAAGCAGGTTAATGGGGCCTTAAAGCAAATAAGAGCTTTACGAAATTTGTTCTGTGCTAAGAGCTGAAGTCAGAATGAATCAGAGAAGGAGAATGTAACCACCCTTCTAAAATACACTACACTTGCTATCACTGGGACACTGCTATAGAATTACAAGAACTCCCTATTTCTGCAGCATCAGCAGCTGCTAGGTGTGCTGGTAGCCATAAACTACACAAGCCAAACCATAGAACACAAACAAAAGATCAAAATCATTATTTATTCCTTCTTTCAAGTTCTGCTGGATGCACAAAATCCTACCGTTTCCTCAGATTTCATGCATATAATTTTCTTATACATCTGAGATAGCTGAGTCCTCTCAAGCAGCTGGTAATGTGGGGCTCAGTTGAAGTACAGACTTATAAACCATAATCCCAATGAACCCTCTGCAAAACACCTTCTCTGAAGATGCCTAGAAACTGCTCCTGGTAACTGTTGGGTGTTTTTAACCAGTTCTAATCTCACTCCATGGCAGCCTCCACATATCGAGTGCATCTTGCTTGCCTCTGGATGAGAGCACTGCATATAGCAATGTCAAAGGTCCTAATCTTGCTTTTGTGTTTTTGCATGGCACTTCCCTTAAATTATGTCCACTGAGCATGAACAAGAACAGGCACTAGATACAAAAGCCCTATGCAGTGGGATTCAGGAGCCCTCCGCTGCACAGCCAAGGGGCTGTAGCCATTTCGGACACTGCCAATATTTAGGGTAAGCTCCTCAATTTCTGCTGGCTTCCTAGACATCAGGGAAGTGCTTAAATGGTTACTTGGAGGCAGCTTTCAGCCTCCATCCTGTTGCCCTTCTTTCCTTCTACTGGTACAGTGCAGAGAAGTGATACATTTTCCTGACTTCATTCATATAAAGGTTGAAGGTTGTTTGTAACAGAGCCATTTCAGAGAGTTTCTAGTTCATGGATTACTTCATGTTTAGCTCTAAACCTTTTGCTTAATTAACGATGTATCTTTCAGAAACAGGAGCAACTGTACTCAGTTCACTAAATGAAATTCAGGTGCCCTGAATTTAAGTGCTTGTATGTATAATACATGCACAACTACGCAAGGACTTTGCTTAGAACTACAGCCTCTAGGCTGCAATAAAATCAGATTTTATTTGGGTTAATTTTAGCAGGCAAAACGTCTCCAAAAGATCTGGCAATAAAATACTTAAGTCAAAGAAAAAAAAAAAAAAAAGAAAAAAAAATCACCCCTAACCCTAGAGTACAAACTCCTACCTGTAACGTCAATTAACAGCTGAAATAACTTCCCAAGAGGAAAGCAGATTTTTCCATCCCTTGAAGAATCATAAAGGGGAATTTTTTTAGGAAATGAGAAAAATTACCATCACAGCTTTAAAACAATTGAACCTCACCTCACTTTAACATCTGAGCCTCTTCATTTAGCATGGTAGTAATTAGCTCCTGCAGGCTTCAATTAGATATACTTGTTCAGCAACACTTATCAGCTCCTACTCCCTTGGCACCACTCAGTGGAAATGCTTGAAGCTCTTAGGCTCAATTTGGGTGAAAGTAGGGCCAAGCTACTCACAGCCCTGAGTTTTGGTTCTACAGCATGCATTATGTATATACTGAAGCTGAAATCAGGTTCTGTTTTGTTTTCTTCTGAAAAGCTGTAAAGCTTTGTCCTATGAAGTAGTAAGTACTGTTGGTGTTAGTTTTTTGTTGTTGTTGTTGATGGTGGTTGTTTTACAGGGTACTAGAGGTTGCATTGGAACTTGTTTCTTTACAATTGGTGTGACTGAACTCAAACGGAGGTCTAGAACTCTAATTCCAACAAAATGTAGAAAAGAAAGTAAGAAAAGACCTTTAAAAATATGTATCCATTTTGTTTATAGCCTATGCTAAATTGTAGGCTCCTAAATAGAAGTGTTAGCCTGTCTACTTTCTGTGAGATTTGTGTGGAGATTCTCTTATTGATGAGTTATAGAAAGTATAGTTAGTGCTTCCCATTGATTTCTATGCAAACCAGGTGTGCATCTGAACTCTGAGATGGACAACATATGGGGGGGTATTTACTGCCTCTAAAAGGTATCTGAATGGTTGATCTTTTTCCTATCTGTCTTGGTTTTAAAGACTTATTGCAATACTTTAGTTTTGTTTGTTTGTTTGTTTGTTTTTCCTCATATTTGTGCATTTACTTTTGCTGCACAAACATATTTTTTTTTTTAATGATTATTACCTACATTGATGACTTGCCTCTATAAAATGTAGGAAAAATGATTAATGTTATGAGTAGCAATTTTTTCTTTTGTACAGACTGCAACTATACCTGTGTTGTTTATATGTTAGGCTCCAGCCTGTAAATCTGATTTTAGGAGCATAACTTAAGTGAAATGTGCTATCATGAGAATGGACTGGGAATTAAAAAGCCATTTTAATTATCAGTTCAGTAGTGCTTTCCTCCTTCCTATGTTATCAAGTTTATAGTCAGTAAGTCAGAGCTCCATCATTGTCCCCACAAAGAAAAGGTTACTTCCTTTTCCCCAAATTGCATCAAACTATGAAGAATCTCTCAAAGCTGCAATAGCAATAGTAGAATTGTAGAATCACAGGGTTGGAAAGGACCTACAAGATGTCTAGTCCAACTGTCCTCCTATCACCATTACTACCCACTAAGCTAATAAACTATAATAGAGTCATAGAATCACAAGGTTGGAAAGGAAAATAAAGAAAACATACTTTGAGCATGTTTCCTATTACCTAATATGACATATACCAGACAGCAGGGTGATGTCCTTAGCTGAAAGAGTTTAAGAAGAGAATATTGCCTCCAATGGTACTGAAGAAAGCAACTAATCACATGGATGCTGCATTTAACACAAATTGTTTTAAACAGTTTTCTATTAATCTGTGTGCAGCAGTTTCTCTTGCATTAACCTTTTAAATTTAGTGTTTTATAATACATTTTTTAATCTTTACTACACACGGAATTAGTACTTTCTACATGTAACACAATGTTATGCCTGTGTATTTAAGATAGGAATACAGTAATAAGATTTGACACATAGTTAAATGGCTGGTTGCCATTCCACTGAACTGAAGGGCTCTTCTGCTCAGAGGTGCCCAAGAATTTGGGAACTTTCTGTTTTCAAATACCAATAAGGTGAGGTAATGGGTTATCAGTGAATTTCCTTGGTCACAAGGCAGGGGCCTTACAGTGTGTTAGGGCAGTGCTGGGACTGCAAAGCTACATCTAGACCAGAATATTAAAAGCATACGTGTCTCTTTGCCAATGGAGAACAACAAGCATGATGTAGCCTGCCCCATGTGTATTGCCTCATGTGAAACACAGTAGTCCCAAGGTGTGCTTCTAGGCTGTATTTTTTTGTCCACGTTGAATAGCGTGTTATGTGCTGCTTGAATTTGGTACTTTGAAAATACTTCTTAATTATACTTTAAAATTATAATTAAGCTTAATTGTTGCTGAGTATTTATAGTACCTATTTTACTGGATGTGAAGAGTACCTGAAGAAACCAATGAATGTACTGACAGTAAAGAATAATTATACTTCTGGTCAGTACATAATCTAGCACATTTAGGGGATAAAAAAAAAAAAAAAAAAAAAAAAAAACAACTCTGGGGGAAAAAGCAGCTAGCTGCCTTTAGCCAGTAAGTGGCAGGAAGTCATACTTCACATGGCACTAGAATAACACAAACGACATAGCAATGCAGAAGCTAATAAAGGCAGCCATTCTGCTGTGGGCAAGTAATTGAGAGACATAAGAAGCGCTTCTAGGGATGCCGAAAATACATCATTATTGGCTATTTGATGGGACATGTCAAAAAGCCACAATCAGCAGAAAACTAAGACACGTTTGAATAGAGATATCTGTCACAGCTTGTACAGTATCTTACAGATATAGAGCTAATGTCAAAGAAGGACATTTAGGTATTTACTCTCCAGTTTAGCTCTCTTGTATACATGCAATGTGAACAGCCCAGATACGAGCACTCTTCAAGTCTCACAGAGACAATGGGATGTACTATATTGACTCTTCAACTAGGTCCATTGCAAATCCATAATGGTCAATACTGAATGCTGGAATTACAAAGTAGACAAAAAATCTTACAGTCTCATAACTGCTTCATTCAGTTTGCTAGACTGTATTGTGAACTGACTTCCACATCAGCTTATAGATAATAGCATCGTAGGAAAAACAGCCATGAATATTGGATTATACCATGATGGTATTCTTAGAAGTAGAAAACTGTCAATAAAACTTCCTTCCACTATTAGGCTATTTTTAAACTTACTGAGAAGTAAAACAAAAACAACAAACCAAACTTTTACAGTGGTAGTTTTTGCAACTTTCCTTGTTTGGTACATCTTCAAAATCAGTCCTACTTGGTTTTGGCCATGTACTGCTTATATTACTTATGATTACTCTCATTACCTTTACAACATTGAAGATAAATTACAGTAATATTATACAGAAGTATACACAGTAACAGTGAAATGAGCCTACTACTGGGTAGCACCTAGGTAATAATGTTGGGTTTTGGTGGAATGATTTTTGTGTATGCAAAATAATTGCTACCTAGTTTCAACTATGCTACTCAAGCGGAGTTTGTGTTTAATTTTTCACTGGGGAAAATTAATGCAAGTGTAAACAACATAGGCTTTGACAATCTCTTTTTATATCTCCTGCCTTCTTTCTAAAGAATAAAGTATTTTTTTTAAGAGATTGATGTTATGCACAAAGAGTTCTTAGTTTATGCAGGAATGTTGGGGCTGGATGGCTCTGGGTGCTAAGGAGGCAGTAACCAGGTGTCCTCGGAGATATCAGCCTTGGTATTCTTGTATAATAAAAGTACCATTTTTAATGGTGAGTCAAACATTACCAATGTTTTGTATTGATCACTGAGTGTAAAGGTCAGTGTAAATTGCATCTGGAACATTTGAATGCTCCCCCTGAGCTGGCTGAAGACGAAGCAATGACCGTTTCTGTGATCTTCAACCCATTTCCTCCTCTGAGTGCCATTACAAAGCAGGTGAAAAGCAAGATCTACGATCTACAGAAAAGAGCACAACTGTTTTGTCACCTTATTCCTTGCAAATATGTATTGATTTGTGATATCAGGGCTGACTTGTTTTAAGGTGTCAGGACAGTAAGATGCCAAGTTTATCATGGCAAGTGGCCAATTTCAGAAGTTCTATCAAAAAAATGAAAATAACAGTCCTAAAAGAATCAAGTCTATCATCTTCTAACAATTAATTTTCTTAAAACTGCAGTCCACATTAAGTGGTCCATAGTATTAACTTTGTAATGAAATGTTACAATTGACATCTGCAACTGAAGTATTTTTGTAAACTCCTTTAGTCAACCAATGCATAGGGTCTTAAAAGGAACCCCGACTCCAAATATGAGAAGATTCTATGTAGATGAAAGGGATACAACTGCTTATGCAGAATATTTTTTGAAGTATTACCTGCAAGTTAGTCAGCAGTTGTCACTGTGGTGAAATATGGTTACTGATTAGAAGCAATTTTTTATCTTTTGAAACTGCTGCCTCTGGACGTAAATAACCTGACAGTATTAATTGTATCATATTTATGTTTCATTTCATCCTGCAGTAGTGTTTTTTTTTTGTTGTTGTTATTGTTGTTGTTTTTTAACCCTTAATGAGAGTTTGGCAAAAATACATTTTAAAAAGAGAAAGGTATGTTCTGGCAGTGTTTAGTCGTCTTATTTAAAGCAAAAGAGATATTAAGTAATGCAGGACTAGACTTTTCATCACTGAAAACAGTAGGAATGAAGGATGTCAACGTCCGTATTAGACACTGCATAGGAAAAGAGGTTTTCGTATAAGTTCTTCACAGAATTGAGCATGATTTTCAGATTTCAAGTTTAACTATTAGTATTATCTTTTCCTAAAATATGACATGCTGCATATGTCCTGTCTACCCATAAATTGGTGGACAGCAACATTAAATTTGGAGCACAGTAATCTTACATATATGTAGTGCAATATGACAGTGTTAAGCATCTGGGCTTTTATTGTGCTTATCTTCACTAAATTTACCCAACCAACATTTCATTTTCAGTGGTCTGAAATACTTCCACTGAGCTTATTTTCACCGTGTTTCCTGCTTGCAGCTGCTTTGCACTCCTCTGCTCAGCATCTAAATCCTGCATGTGGTAGAGCATCCGTTTCAATGGGAGTTCTAAATGGGAGGTGCCTAACAACTCTCTGTTGCCCCACCATTTATAAGTGGTTGTGCTATTCAATTATCCCTTAGGAGTGCTGTGAAAATTAATAGAACCAGGCAATTTGATAATGAACTTAAAACTTGTTATGTGCTGCTAAGCTTCTAAATATTATTTGTTGTTTGAGTTACCACTTTCTTTGTTCAGAGCTAGATTTGAGATGAAATGAAATAATAATATGAAAAACATAGGAATATGTATCAAACCAAATTTATTAACCATCAGCTCCCAAACTAAAGTTGTCTCTGTCTGTGAGCAGTAAAGAAGTGATTGTACTTTTTTTTTTTTTTTTTTTTTTTTTAAATAAGGGAGCATTCACAGTGCTGATGCTTTGAATGGATTCCAGCATGAGTAATTACATCCTACCATATCTAAATATCAATTAGATGTGGCCTTTCTTTACCCATTTCCTGTGCCACATTGCTGGGTTGTGTTGCTGAGCACCGTGGAACAGTAGACACATTCACCATAAAGTTGGCAACATCTTTGTGTCAGACAAAGTGATATCTTTATGTCTCAAAGATGAGTCTTTGGATACTTCCTCAGACACTGGTTTTGCTCCAGGGCAGCTTGAGTGGTGTTACTTTGGCTTACATCAGCAAAAGAGTGAAGGAATTATAGTACAATAATAACTATATTAGTACCAAATGATTAATATCACATTTGATACCTAATGTGAGCAGCTGATGGATACAAAGCAGAATCCTGTCAGGCTGAGATTTAACTTTTAGCACAATAAAAAATTAACTACTTCATACTGGCTGTGTGGGGGAGAGAATGTTATTTACTCTCCTGAGATTTTCTTTATCAGGATGAATTGTGAATGTGGACTTTCTACTTCAATTAATTTACAGAACATTAGGTCCCTGGTATTTATACTGTGTTCAGTGGTGTGGTGTCTGAGTTACTCTCAATGGTTACGCCAAGTGCTATTCAATTATTCTTTTCATTGGGTATTATGCCAAATTTCTTTGAGGGCAAAAGATAAATTCAGTGAACAAAAAAATTGTTTATTTATGAGGGACATGGTTGGGAGCCCACAAGTAGGGAGGAAATCAAATTCTTTTCATCCGTTTGCAAGCTGACTTTAGCAACTCAGCAGGGTAAAGAAGAAAAGAACTACTTTAGTTTGTCTTTGTAAAATACCGAGCCCTTTAAACTCCATACCATGTCAAAATTCAAGGTACTGGGAACCTTGCAATATCACGCCCTTTACTTGCTGGGATGTGGAGCATGATACCTCAGTGCTGAAGACAAGTTGATTTCTGAATGGCTCCAAAGGCAGCTGGTTGTCATACTTAAGCATCTAGGAGTCTCAGTTCATCTGCACTTAGGAGTCATTTCTGCACATGAAAGACATAAACCAAATTTGCTGAGGATGCACTCTGTCCCTCAGCGAGTTTATCAGAAGGCTGTTCAGCAAGATCTGGACAGGCTGGAGAGTTGAGTGGAGAGGAACTTCATGAGGTTCAATAACAGCAAACAGAGTCCTACACCTGGAGAGGAATAACCACGTGCATCAGTACAGGTTAAGGGCTGACCTGCTGAAAAAGTGTTCTGCAGAGAAGGACCTGGGTGTTCTGATGGACAGTAGGTTAGCCGTGAGATGTCAATGTGTCTGTGTGGCTGAGAAAGGTATCTGGGGTACATTAAAAAGAAAGTGACCAGCAGGTTGAGGGAGGTGTCTCTACTGTGTCTTGGTGAGGCCACATCTGGAGTACTGTGTGCAGTTCTGGGCCTCCCCCTTCAAGAAAGGCAGGGAACTTCTAAGGAGAGTCCAGCAGAAGGCCATAAAGATGATGAGGGTCCTGGTACATCTCCTTTTGGAGAAAAAGCTGAGAGCCCTGTGACCGTTCAGCCTAGAAAAGACAAGACTGAGCAGGGATCTTATCAACGTTTATAACAGTCTAAAGCATGGATGTCGAGCATGGGGACAGGCTCTTTTCAGTGTTGCCCAGTGACAAGACAAGGGGCAACATGCACAAACTGGAGCACAGTAAGTTCCATATGAACATAAGAAAGAAATTCTGTATTTTGAGGATGATAGAGCACTGGAATAAGCTGCCTGGGGAGATTCTGGAGTCATCTCTGGAGATATTCAAAACCTGACAGGACATTTTCCTATGTAATACTACTAGGGAACCTGCTTTAGCAAAGTGGTTGGATTGGATGATTTCCACACAGCAACAAAATATAATGAAATATTGGCAAGAAAGTTCAACCTCTATAATTATTACCGTACTACCAACATCCTCCTCTGATGTCATAGGACAACAACAAAATAGGAGGCATTACTTTCAGAGAAGCCCTTGTATAATACTTCTGCTCATCTATCTCACACATGGGCATGCTTGAAGAAAAATTCATTCATCATTTTACTTCTTTTAGCAGAATTATAGAATACATATTTTTCAAATACCTCTGTGGCCCAACAGCACTGAAAGACAGATCAATATGTGAACTGTCAACAAAGAAGATCAATGTTGGTCATAAATCCCTATTGCCTGAAAGATTTGACATGAATTTGAGTTTGGATACAGCTTTGAACAGAGCTACTAAACTGTACTGTTACCTGATGGCTCATCTATATGTGACAGAATGGAGATCAAATTATCTGGAAAAGTAGTTACACATGCATATTAACTGTAATGGTACACTTATATATGAAATGTCAGGTTTGTACATCTGGACGACACGTTATTAGATATGATTAAGTACAGCACTGAGCCCAACTGTAACAGTGCAGCTGTGATTGAGCCAGTGTTTTGGACAGCACATGCTGCACAGTGCAGGGAAAGAAGTTAGCTGCGTAGCACACCTCCTAACATTACCTCCCACTCCAGTAAACTTAATTAATGAGCTGCTCATGTTTTATTATTGCGTATCACCACTGTGCAAATACTGTCTAAAATTCATATTCTGCTTTTCAGGTTTACTATTTTCTTACAAGTCAGTAATTTTGTCAGTAGGTTGTGCAGCACTAAGGCTGGCAAACTAATAAAATTCCATGATACATGAAGTTCTTGTACTTCTTGAATATTTTTCACAATGTAATGAAACAAGTCTTTGAAATGGGCAAGAGAAGTGTGACTGTTGTAGAATGTGGCATTTCATGGAGAGCTCTGTCCTTGTTTCTGTTATGCCTTACATGGAGCAGAATCACAGCTGAGGTTCTCAGCTTGGGTTATAATGCAGGTTTGACATCATTCACTGTCTTATTCTCTAGGCTAGAGAGCAACACCAGTGGGGCTGTTAAATATTACTATCTATAATGCATGTAGCCAGTAAACAGAAGGACATACACAAACCTTCCTCAACTGCTTAAATAAGCAAGAGATGAGGCCCTGAATGTCCTGGTTCTAAAACTGATCTATCTGCTTTTCAGTTTGAAGGTAAGACTCAAGTACAACAATTATAACATGACTGAACATGAGCTTTCTTTGTGAAAAGTGAACTCTGTATTAGCAACCTCATTAACTGTAATTTTTTTTTGTTTTTTTAAATCAGATTCTGCTTCTAGGATTAAAACATGTCTGATGCATGGAGGCATTTCTGTTTTCAGTGAAAAACCCTGTTAATATGTTACAAGCCACCTTAAGATGCAGACATGCACTCGGCAAATTTGATAAGCCCTGAGATGAATTTAGATTCACAAAGATGGTGAAGAAACCTAATCCTTCCTACATAAGATAATGTTTAAACAAATTTATTTCATTCAATGAAACACCTGGGCAAGCTTATTTTATATAGTCTTTGCATTTAATTAGCTCAATTGAAGGGGCACCTGCCATATTTCAAACTATGATTATTTCCTTTCTTATTAATTACTTTAAGATCCTCAAATGAAACCTAGAAAGAGATGCAATTAAAAAAGAAAGGAAAAAAAGAAAGAAAGGGGGAGCTCTTAATTAATCTGAGCTACCACAAGTTATCTTTTTGGAATAGAGAAGATGGGATAAGGGACTGAAAACAAATAGTACTTTAAAAATCAGACTCTTGACATGAATAATGAGAATAGTCATTAAAACCTGAAAAGAACTTGGTGTGAATGAATTGTTGCTAGGCATTAATATCAGAAACACACACTTTCATGCTAACCCATCGTAAGGAGAAAAGTCAAAAATAGAAAAATAATTATGTGAAGTACTCAGTATGGTCAAAATTATTGGCAGAACTTGAGGAACTATAAAATTATGATGTACCCAGAGCACAATATAGCCCACAGTCAGTGTCTCCATTCTTTCTCTCATTCTGCTCTTGTGGGATTGGCATAAACAAAGCTATTCCGTTTGGGAAGAATTTATTCCCTAATATATATCTGGCAAGCAATTTCACCAAGAGTGCCCTATCTGAACAATCCAATTACCCTTACATTTACAACAGGGAATACTGAATATGAAAACACAACTGGAACTGCAATAGGAAAAGGATGTGCACACTTTTATTCTAGATAGTAAACTTGCCAACTATAATAACGTAAGCACAAGTAATTATATCATTGGTGTTTTCATTCAGCATCAATACTACTTGAAAGGGTGTTTGCAAATTAGCAATGAATGTAATTGTGTATTGGTTTTGCCTAAATTTGCTCTGGTTGCCTGGGTACAACCAAGAAGAGAATTTGTGCCCATTTTCGGCAGTTATTAAGTACTGCTCATATAGGGTTCTCCTGTTTAATCATTTAACATGTCACTTTGCTCTCTGAATGGGTAAGTATGGTCTTACAAAGATAATAACATCTGTACCTTAATCTTTACAAAAAACAAAATAGCACTCTGTAATATTAGTAACAGATTTCCCTTGTATTTTCATCTCTCTACGAAGCATGTGTTCCACACTTCACTGATATGAAATCAATTTTTTTTCTGGCAGAAACAGTTTTTTGCCTTTTATTTCATCAAACAATTACAAACTTTAATTTCTAATCAAAGTGAATTCAGTTATCAGGTGTACTACTGCTTCATTTAGTCAACAAATCAAGCTGCTTCATGCCATCATGAAACAAATTCAAAGCCAAATCTCACAGCTTAAGCAAGGCTTGCTTTTCCCTGGTTTTACAGGAGATATGGGGTTTATTTCACTTTTCTGAAGAAGTATGTTTTCTCTATCTTTTGTGTAAGTGCTTTTACTGTCCTTTTATTGCTATTAGTCAATAAAACACTTCTAAAAAAACTCCCTTGGGCTCAATCTTGGCATTGAAAGCATGTGCTTTCTCTGGGAAATACTTAAAAACAATAGGAAATGCTCATGAAAGATGGGCAATAATGAGGGGGAAAAGATTTTCTCTCCTTTTTTTTTTTTTTTTTTTTTTGTGTGTGTGTGTGTGTGTGTGTATGTGTGTTCTTGTACCTGAAGATATTTTTACATTTGAACTAAAACATTGGTGTTTACTTGTTGCAGAATGTTATTCAAACAATATATTCCCAGAGATTTCATGCTCGGTGAGGAGCCAGCTTGAAACTCATCTTCCTTCCCTTTTTCCTGTCTGCAAAATTCATTGAGTTCCATACCTCAGTCCTTTCCCTTCCTCAAGCCATCTCTGAAGCACTATGACACAATGTTCACACCTAAGCCTGACCTTCAAGATAAAAATGAGCTAAAGTTTCTAGTCTAGAAGAGGTGAGAGAACAGTTACATTACAAGAGTTGTGGCTAAAAGATGTCATCCTGAAAACAGGTGCAATGGCCAGTAACTGGCATGGTCCACTGCTAAGTGTCATGGTAAAATGATCTCACCAGAACTGTGTAAAACTTAAACCAGCTAAATAACCACCCAGTAGCTGCTCAGTCATTAAACTCTTTATATTGTGTTTATCTTTCTCCCACTCTGTTTTGTTTTTGTTTTTTCTTTTTTCATGTAGCACTGGCCTTCCAGGTTAGAATCACAGCATCTTTTAAGTTGGCAGGGGCCCTTTAAAGGTTATGCAGTCTAACTCTCCGGCAGCCCAGGACTGGCTTTCTGGGCTGTGAGGGCACACTGCTGGCTCATGTCCAGCTGCCATCCACCAGTACCCTCAGTTCCTTTTTGGCAGGGCTGTGCTCTGTCCTTACATCCCCCAGCTTGTAGTGGTAGTGAACGTTGCTGCAACCCAGGTGTAAGACCTTGCACTAGGCTTTGTTGAACTTCCTAAGGTTCCCCTAGGCCCACTGCTGGAGCCTGTCCTGGTCTCTCAGAATGTCATTCCATCCCTTGGATGTCGACTTCACCACTCAGCTTGGGATCATCTGCAAACTTGCTGAGGGTGCACTCAATCCCACTGTGAATGTCATTGAGGACGATATTAAAGAGCATTGGTCCCATTCTGACTCCTGAGATTTACAAGCAGAGAGTGAAATTCTTTGGTCAACAACTGGGTGGTTTAACCTCGGCTAGCAGTAGGCAGGACAAAGGCCTGCGAGCCCGCAGCGGAGCAACCGAGGTTTGTAACCCAGGGCACGGCCCCACACCTCGCGTGCAGCCTGGGGGGGCGGCGGGGGGCGGCCGCGGCGAGGCGGGAGGAAGCTGACGGCGAGAGGCGCTAAAATGGGGGTGAAAGGGTGAGGAGGGGGAGGAGTGGAGGAACTCCGAAAGGAGAAAAACGACGGGAGCGTGAATGAGCGAGGGGAGAAAGAGGAGCGAGGGCAGAAAGAGGAGCGAGCGGGAGCCGAGCGGAGCGTCCCGGCCATGGCACGGCGGGCCGGGGGCGGCGGGGGGCCCCGCCTGCTGCTGGGGCTGTGGCTGGTGCTGTGCGGGATGCGGGGCGGCAGCGCCCAGTACCCGCAGTACTCCCGCGGGGCGGGCCGGCCCCTCAGCTGGGGCCCGGCGGCGGCCTGCAGCCCGCGCTGCCTGCACGGCGGGCTGTGTCTCGGCAACGGCACCTGCCTCTGCTCCAAGGGCTACGAGGGCGAGCTCTGCCAGCACGGTAACGGCGGGGCGGGGGACGAGGGGCAGGGCGCGCGAGAGGTGAGATGGCGGTGCTGTCAGTAGGTCACGTTTTCCACTTGAAGGTTGCCTAAATGCCCTAGGCTTCTGCATTGGCTTGTTTTTGTCGTTTTTTTTTGACGTGTAAACTTCCCTGAGCAAGGAGAGGTGTTGTTGAGGCTTGACTGCCGTCCAAACGTGAGGAACGTGAACTGATGTTTCTAGGTGAGATTGGTGAGACGTGTACTAAGGAGAAGCCAAAAACGCGTGCATAAGACAGGTTGCTCTATGCATCCCTTGCTTATTCAGACTGCACCGTGCTCATAAAATCTCATATCCCAGGTGTTACCTGCCCAGCAGTCGCTGGGATGTCCCACTGCTGTGCTGGCAGGTGTGGAGCCGGGTTAGGGTATAAAGCTTGTTCCTGTGGGTGTGCACAACATGTCTGAGTTCTGATCCATGGCTTGAAAAATTTAATTATAGAGTGCTGTGGCTAAAACTCAGCAACCAGGAAAAGCTGCCTTGCCTTATATCCTGTGTGAAGATGTGATGTAGTTGGTATTGTATTTCATCTAGTTCTCAGTGTGCTTCGTCTGAAATGTAATTCTTTCAAGCTTTGAAATGGGATGTGTGATAGGTGCAGCAAATTGCATCTAACTGACTGTGTGTGTAGTGGTTTTGTTTTTTTTTTTTAATGTGAATATCATGGTCTTGAAATAGGGGCAAAAAAAGGGTGATGTCTCTTACATTCACTGGCTCTTGAGATACAGATGGAAAGGAGAAGATCTGTTCCATCATTTAAACAAACAAACAAAAAGAAAAGGACACTTTGGGAAAAGAAGTCTAATCTTTAAAATAGATGGTCTTGAAACTGTTGTTTAAACCTTTGATTTCAAGGTGAACAGACCCAATAATATACGCTGATCTTTGCTTAGTGCAAGTTTTGGAATAGATTTAGACATGGAATTGTATATCATGAATATAATGAAGGAAAAACATTGAGCAATGCTTTTTGTTGCTCATTCTCTCTGGTTGAGTGAGGTGCTTAGAGAAGATTTTTACTACTTAGCCCTCTTGTTCCAAGTGGGATTGCAGAGACAGGCGAGGCTGCATGTAGAGGTTCTGGTGGAGATTCTACCTATGAGCTGTCCTTGGATCTCTGGATACAGGTATTGTAGAATGCTTAAGGTGCTTCTAGCATAACTTTTATTCTGGTGAGCAGCTGCAGATCAGGTTCTTCCCATTTACTGGAGATAGAGTCAAGCTTGTTCTGGGAAGGCCAAGAACAATTGCAGATATTTTCGCAAAGGGTAAAACCAGCATAAGGAAAACATGTGCAGTTTGTAGGCTGTGGATTTCAGGATAATATCTTTCCTCAGAGCTGTAGCTCTGTGTTGAAATGCCTTCTGAAGCCTTATGGAGAGTCTTCAGTTCTATCCTATAAATATATCTAAGTACTTGGCTGTCCAGATAGTCACAGTTAGTCGATAAGCATTATGTAGGGTTCCAGCACTGCATAATACACAATACTGTCTTTTTAAGATCTCATTGCTATTCTCTTGGTTTCTTTCCTGTTTCACACCAGTGATTCCTACTTGCTATGCTTTCTTCATACTAGTGATACCAAATTTAACCGTTTGATCTTCAGGACAGAACCACTCTTTCTGTCTGTATGCAACTCCACAGTGATATTTTGATACTGCTGCCATGTTGGTATTGTGGGGACAAAAACAAATACAATAAACCTGTGAAATAACACAGAAATAGGATTTTCCTTAAATTGAGAGCTCTTCTGTGTTATTTCCAATCAACTTAAGCATCTGATAAAAAAAGCTATGAGTGCTGAGTGTTGAATGGTTCTATCATACATGTCTGTGTCCTTTATTTGCATGCAAGTACTCATTCTACAGTTATTAATATGAAAAATCCTCTACTTCTGAACTGGATTTTGCCCTCACACTGCCACCAAGCAGTGGTCTTACTCAGTGCTCATCTTTTTTTCTTCCCATTGTTTCAGACTTCTCACTCATCCAGGCAGAGGATAAGGAAGTGTGATGGTGAGAATTCATCTTGCACCTGCAGTTAATTCAGATGAGACTCTGAAACACATAGGGTCCTAGAATTTGGGTGTGAATAAACAAATGTTTTTTGAGAAAGCTGGTCTGATTGAGGAGTGATTTAGGACTAGTAAAAGGAGGGCTGTGTGTGGAGTAATTTATGTGCAGTCAGACTGGACTTCCCTTGAATTCTGCAAAATTGAGCTTATGCACGTTTCTTATCACCTCTTTTCTCCCCTGCTATTTCTTGCCTTAAAGTATCAAAAACTTCTATCACAGTCAATCTATTCCTTTTACCTTTTAATATGGCCACATCTTCTCTCTGTTCTGTCTATGATGCAAATTCTTCTTTAGTTTTGAGTGTTTAAAAGCGTCAGAATGGTGCTTTCTGTGCAGGAATACCCTGTGCAACATGGGATGGCAGAGCAAACATATCTTAAGAAATGTGAAGACAAATTGTGCATTTGGAGACTGAAAGAATGCACATTTCTTATGTATTTAAGCATTAGCTTCAGTAAGTTTCACCGACGTTTGTTATCTTTCTTATAGCAACATGTTATCCAAAATGCAAAAATGGTGGAGAGTGCCTGAGACCTGGAAAATGCCGATGTCCGCCTGGCTATGGGGGCAGATATTGCCATAAGGGTGAGTAAAACACAACAAGTGTTAGCATGGAAAGGCTCAAAGTTTGAGAACAGATTAAATGCATTTGGGACTTCTCAAATCCAGACTGTAATGCACTTTGAAATAATGACCTTAATTCCCTAGATCTCTGACTTTACTGTCAAAAAATACACTTCCAAAGCATGAATGTTCAGTCTTTTGGCTTGCCTGGACCACATTCAGTGAGGAAGAATTGTCTTAGGCCACATATAAAATACATAGGTCACTCTGAACATAATGCCTCCTATTTATTTCCAGGGAAACTACAGTAGGTTCAAAGAGCACTACACTATTTGATAGGGCAAATTCTCAGCTACATAGTCACCACCATTAACTTTGCATTTTTGCTAGGGATGAACAAAAGCTTGCATGCAGTGCTTGTAAAAATCTGCATCAGTGGAGATGACCTGCTGTTGCCACTGCTGAAACACCACTCACTGTGCTCACGTCCACTGTTTGGCTTCCATAAATCTTCAGCAAATGCTGATGAATGTCAGTAGATGCCATTTTTTTCATGAAAGAATTCAGTGACACACCTTTGCTTCATACACACTTCCATGTCAGATGCTGTTTTGTCACACTCCCCCTCTGTTGCCGTCTGACACATGGCAAATTTAAGGAAACACTGGAAGATTCACCCTCTTCTGCCATATTAGCAACATCCACCTCTGGGGTCATAGGCCGGCATAATAAAACAGGAGACATTACTTTCGGAACAGCCTTTATATGTAATATAGTTAATGTATAAGAGCAAAAAAACATTTCATTTTTTTCACTTTTTTTTATTAAAACATAAAAAGAGAGCAACGAAATCATAAAATTAGTGGGATACTTGACCTTGTTTTTGTGAAACTAATGCATCAGTCTGGTTCAATGGCAGTGGCTGCAATTCTTAGTGAGTTCTCAAGGCGTTTGTCAGAGACTTTTGATGGAATTTTACTCTTATTGTGCTTCATCCTTGAAACAGTTGTTCAAAAACCTATGTACTGCCAAAAAAAGTGATGACATTAATGTTGTGAAGCGATATTTCTTTTTGGTAAGAGAGATTTTATAAAGGTCTCATTAAAAAAAAAAAAGAAAGTGATCACATTTTTGAGTCAAATATCTGATTGCATCTCAGTATACTCCATTTCAAAAATTGCATGTAACATACTTATGTTGACTGAAAATGGAGTTGCAACTATAACAAAAAATTGATGATCTTTTCAACAATCTTAAACCCTATTCTCAAATTCCTTTATCAAAACAGAAAGCATGACTGCATATTTTTTGCTCTTTACAGGACTGTGTTTAGCTAATGTATCAAACTGCATAGAATTATTTGCCGTAAGTTGAGCTGGCACTGCAGTGCACCCTCCCCATGTTCCACTTTCAGCCTAGACAGTGCCAATCACACACTGGTGTTTGGTTATTGCTGAGCAGTGAGTGTGTGCCTGGGCTGGGCCACTCGACAGGGAAGAGCCACTGCTATGATGGCATATGGGGCACAGGGTGGCCGCAGGGTGGGCTGGGCCACATGAGTGGGACATGCCTGAACTAGAGGTTCTATGTGCTTGCTGGATAATGGCGTGCTGAAATTTATTGGGAGAATTTGAGATGATGTTGAGTCTTGTAAATACAGTGTTGATGTGTTATGGGATATAACATATTTTAAATGTTGTTCAGTGATACAGCAGACTTCCTGAATAAGCAGGAGGTTTGAATAGATGGATATTAATGCATTAGGTAGCTGAAATTGGTGTAGCATCTGTAAGATGGCAGTATTGAGGGCAAGCTGCTAAAGATACACATAGCAAGGTCTTGGTGATAGTGGGAGATAATAGAGGTGAGGAGTTACAAAGACCAATTTTTATGGTTTTGTGAAGCCTAATAATATATGCATGGGTTGGAAAGGGCAATCCAGGAAACGTTGCTAATTTAGGAACTTATGAGACTATTGATGATAATTCTTGAGTTCTGGGATAAAAGGGGAAGCAAACTTGAAACAGTTTGAGGAGAAAACAGTGTAGTAGGCAAGATATTTCAGAGAGTGAAGGAGAAGAAATCATTGTTTTTCTTTCAGCAAAAAAAGCCTGTGACTCTTAGAAACTTACCATCAGTTCTCAGTTCACCTCAGTGAAGAGGCACTATTAAATTACGGAATCATAGAATTGTACAAGTTGGAAGAGACCTCTAGGGATCATTGAGTCCAACCCCCAGATTAGTTGGGCTGTTGCTAAGAACTTGATGAGCATTCATTCCAACCATGGTCAGAGCAGCTGGAAGCACCTTGCTGGAGTCTCTGTTTATTCTTGATATTTATCCAGTGGGCATTTGCTTTATTTCCTTCCTAATGTGAAATGGAGTGTAACCTCTTGGAGACCTGAGAAGGAACTTGGCTAGATTCTGCAGCTCTCTGAAGTCTTGTTGGACTGTCTGTAGAATTTTGTGTATTTTATGAAAAGAGTTTGACTTGAGCGTACCTAGCAGGATAACATCTGCATTTGCAGAACCTCAAACTATAGCTCTGGGATATTAATGAGATTGAATAGCAATTCAAATGCCACTGATAATACATTGATATAAAAATTGTTAATATAATCTTCATCAGGAGACACTACCTTGTAACACAGTACTGCGTAATGCATTGAGAAATAACCTTTCATTTTGAGTGGACTTAGCAGTACCAACAATGATGAGGTAAACTGGAGCACGGTCGAGTTCACTTTCTAGCAAAAGACTTCAAATACTCTTTTTATTTCTTAAAAGCCAACTGAAAGTGTAGGTTGGTGGGATCTGTGTAGCATGGAGAACTTCACATTTTCAGAGTAATCTGACTCAGAAGGAAGATGATGGGTTCTTAAACAGAGAAAGTAGAATATGGATTTAGTTTGGGCTCATGCTGTAGGCTAGATTTGGATCTCTATCTGAGCAAATGTTTCTGGTGCTCTCACTGTGAGGCAAAGGATGTGGTGAAATATGATGGCTTATAGCCTGTGCAAACTTGCTGTGAAGTGCAATGTGTTATTAAAAACAGTAACTTAGACTGTATGAAAGAGAAACATGAAACAGGCTCTGTAGAGCTTTTCTGGCTATGCTAGAGTTGACTTGTTGCCCTTGCAGTTCAGCATTTGTACCAAAAATCTGTTAACTGAGTTCATGCTCATAACTTGTGGTAGAAGAAAGATTTAAACTTCAGTGTGAAGTACTGAGCAGACATTCTGACCATTCATTGTTATAATGAAAGATAATTGTTTCTCTTCCATAAAGTGAAAAAGTTGTGTACATTCTTGTGAAAAGATGCATTTGATTGTACAAAGCAGCAATTATGCCATGTTTCAGAGGCAATATTGCAGTCCATAGTTGATATTAATCGTATGTCTAGCATAAATAATGCTTAATTAATTAAGCCTTCAGGGCTTTGATATGTAGAACAATTCTGAAATGAGGCTTACTTGGTTGGCCTTTAGTAGAGCATCACTTGACTGGAGTGTAGTCATAGTTTCATTTGTCAAAGTAATAAAAGTAATAATCCCCCTCTTCTTCTTGTTATATGTAGGAACTGTCAGGAAATTAAATATGTGAATCCTTGACCACATATTACTGACTTATCAGCTCTGATTTGGCTAGATTGATAAGAATACATGTCAGTAGTTGTTATGATGTAGCTGCTCAGCTTTTGCTTCACTTTTTTTTTTTTGGGGGGGGGGGAGGCAGTTGTGCCACCATAATAATCATGTTAATACTCTCAGGTTAAGTTGCCAACAAACTCATGCTTAATTTTAACTACATTTTGAGTTGGCATGTGCTGACATGGTTTTGTCATTCTTGCTAATTCCTGATGATGTGCCTTGCTGTGAATAGTCAAAATTGTAGTCGTTACAGATATGATGAAATAAGTAATTGACATACAGATAATTACTCAGTTACCTATGCTACTCCTAAATGTTCTGTGCATGCTGTTTCTCTGCAGTAAGCTGTGAAGGAGGCTGTCAAAATGGCGGGGAATGCATCTCTGTCAATGGGGTTGTGAAGTGCCTTTGTGCTTCCGGCTGGACAGGATCAAGATGCCAGGAAGGTGAGTACTGCTTCGTCTCTACAACAGCTGACTAAAGTGCTGACAGTCCCTAATCACTGTGAGTAAGTCCTGATGGCAGCCTAATGAGACTCAAGTAGTAAAAACAAAAGTAATTTGCTGGATAGATCACTGAAGTAGTCTCAGTTTTTTTTGTCTCAAGACATATCAATAAAAATGTAACAGCAGTGACAAAAAGGATTAAGAGGCTAATAACTATGGAAATGTCATTACATTATGACAGGATCAAAGAATATGCATTACTGGTATGTATTCAGAAAAAATACTGTCAAGTTATTCCACATTAATGTGTGCATCTGTTAATATTTAAACTTAAATACTTAGTAGATGTATATTTTCTTTTTCCTTTTTTTTTTATTTTTTTAAATTTTTTTTTTTGTTTCCATGGTCCTGGAAATGCCTTTAGAATAATACTAGTTGAGCATCTGCCCTGGAATAAAATGTATTTTGCCATTTTGATTTGTATCATTGTGAATATTTTATTCTGTCAGGATTCTTTTGTATCAGTTTTATAAATCCTGCTCTCTTTCCCATTCTTTTCTTCTAGCAATTTGCCCTCAAGGTTGCCGGAATAATGGAGCTTGTGTGGCTCCTGGGATTTGTAGCTGTCCAGCTGGATGGGTCGGTGGAGCGTGTCACTTAGGTAAATAACTTCTGACATTTTTCTTGTATCCCTTCTTTACTTGTTTGATTTATACAGTACAGTGTTCAAATCTTCAGTGCCTAACAAAGCTGCTAGAAAAGTGTCTTAGAACAGTAAATAAGAAGTTCTTCTGCATACTGGGGATCTTATGTATATGTGTCAGGAATAGATAGCCTTTTAGCTTGCTCAGAAAAACAGAACTTTTTCACTTCAAGTGACTTCAAATTCAGATCTCAGTTGTTGCCAAATTCATTACTTTGAATGCACTGTATTTCTGAAATATTTACTGTAAACTGAGATTTCAGTCCAAAGAACCAAAAACCAGCCATTATAGAAATGCTGTCACTACTGATATAGTTTAGAAACTTCAGTAAATTTTACAGATGTGGAGAACTGAAACTTGCTTTTCACTTTGAGGATAAACTGGGAGAATGATCTCTAGGTGTTTTTAAAAAAGCAAGAGAAAGTTGTCTGTATTCAAGATTCCTACTGAGCAAATACTTGCATTTCAGAAAATTTTGATTCACAAAAGCAGATGAAGGTTATACAACCTCTAATCTGCTCAGAGCTGCATGGCCCTGTATGCCTGTAAAGCATTGCCCTGATGCCAAAGGTAGTAGTCCTGAGGCTGAAAAAAAGGAGAGCTTTTTGTTTGCTTTCTGGGACGCTGAGAGAGAACTCACTTAAGATGTTGCTTTTGACCTGGATATGGTGGGTGCAAGGTCTCTGGTTTAAATTCTCCTGCATATAAAATATTTGCGTGATTCAAAGAGTCCAAATTGGCTAGTGTTAGCTCTTCTGCAATATGTATGTTGTCCAACAATAATAAACAAATACTTTAATGTTCCCATTTGATTGGGAGAATGCTTATTCTTTGTATTCAACAGTGTATTGAGATAGAGGGTGATAGAGAGTTAAAAGGTAAGTAGGGGATGTAGAAATTGCAGAATGCCTGCTTCCACTCCCTGCATCAGCAATAATGGTAGAAGTGTTCAGGTTCTGAATAGCAAAATAACAACCATGCCTGAGTTAGCTAAATCTTTTTCTGATTTGACTTCTCTTAGCAAAAGTGCTTGTAAGAAAATTGCAGCCCTCTTGTTTGTTATCTTGACTGCTGTATGACAAGCACACTTATGGCTGTGCATGCTTAGTTGACCATTGCCTTTCTGGTCCCCCACTCCTCCTAAGGAAGGATGGCAACATGTAAGCAGTACCTTGTACATAGAAACTGCATGTCAATGTGTGGATCCAAAAACTGCCTTGAAGAAGTTTCAGCAGAAATTTTTACTGTTCCCTGTAGTGGAAATGCTAAGTCAGGGGTTGAACCAGTGATTGAGCACCTGGTTGGAAGGCACGGGCATCCCAGGGGAGCTCAGATGCATGCACCTGAGTGACTAGTGGGGTGGAGCCAGGATCCACCCCAGACCTCATTTAAGGGTTGGCAGTGGAGGCAAAAGTATCTCTTACTGGAGATCCTTGTGTACGTGAGGACTTCCAAGGGTAAGCAGATTTTTTTTATTTTTTCTTCTTTTGCTTTTGTGTCCATGGCTGCTTCATTTGAGCTAGTCCTCACTTGCTGCAGCCCAGGACTTTGCTACCCTGCTGTTAATGTGCTTTCCATCGCATTATAGTTTTACATTTCCTCACTCTCATGGAGACATCCATCTAAAAGGCAGTCTGAACTTTAAAGAACAACAGAAATGATGGTATTTTAAAAGGGGAATGGAGCACAAATAAGACTAGATGTACTGTGGCTGTATTCCCGTGAAGGCCATGAGGCTATAAATTGAGAAGCATTGCTTTTTGGTTCTTCCAGTGTGCTTTTATTTATGCTGTCCCAACATGGTCCACCAGGGAACAATTCTGTTAGTACAGTAAGACAAAGAAGAAAAATGATCTTGTGTTGTGCAGAAGATGTATTGTGTGTCTGGTGTCTCATTTCAGCTGTATGTAAACTACCTTGTCAACATGGAGGAAAATGCATAGCTCCGAATGTGTGCAGATGTCGACTGCCCTACTCTGGTTTACAGTGCACAAAGAAAAGAAAGGAATGAAACAGCTTCAACAAAGATAAGCTGCATTTTCTTCTTGTAACTCTTCATGCAGAGATAAAACCTGGGGGAAGAAATAGGGAGAAACTTAAGTGGTAATTAGTTGATGTCAGGTAGCTTTTTGTCTTTAGTATTCTGAGTAAATGCATTTCTCTATTAAAGAGGAGTATTGCTGATAGTAATAAAGCTGTTAAAAATATCCAACGGTGTGTAGTGTATGATGTACTCTCCTGTATGTGTAGTGTATGTTTTTCTGCTGTTCTCACTCTTCTTTGTAAGCAGAACTATTATGTCTTGGTTGATAGAGCTGACCTTGAAGTAAAATTTACTCTTCAAATAAAATACTTCAGATCAGATGTGTGCTCTTCTATTTGATTATTTATTTTTCAGACTGAAATTGTTGTGTTTTGTTTCACATGCTTTTTACTAATAAAACCTCCTTAATTCATATCATAAGAATGGGTTGTTAGTGCAAGTATAACTTGTATTTGTTAAGATAACATAGTTGAAGAGAGAAGCATGAAGTTTGCTGATGTTTCAGAAAGATGCCAACTGCAAGGCATCTTATCAAAATCCTGCTTATTGATTTGTGTATGCTTCCTGCTCCTCACCACAATCAGATTTGATCTTCATCAGTTAAGCTTTATTTAAAGAAAAAAAAAGTACATATTTGGACAGTTCCACTGTTACCTTCTAAAAGCTTAATCCATGCTAATACTCCTTATCTTAGTTATCTTAGATTAGTCCTTATCTTGACCACTCTTACAACTGTAGTTTCTGATCATTTCTCTGCTTCCAATTTATTTCTTTTCCTTATCTGAGTAAGATAGGGGAATCTTTATCTTCCTTCTAGAGATGTAGACATTGATGATTCATGTTCAAGATTGTGTCTGCAGGAGCAACATAGTGGGGAACTCTGGGCCTGCAGTGAGAAAGAGCCCTTCTTGCTGCACATCACCTGCACAGAGGATGCTGAGGCTTCCCTTCTGGGCATTTTGGCCTCATTTGGGTTTTGCAGCCTTCTGAGTGGACTGCAGATCTGACTGAGACTTCAACAACCATTGTTCCATGTTTTGTCTGTCCTATTTCTTGAAAGCTACAGCACAGAAAGGCTTTGCCAAAACATGCACGTTGAACTAGGCCAAACGTGGTATCCCTGTCCAAGGGAAAATGAAGGGCGCATTTTTCCAGGGATGAAAACTGACAAATATTTACTGGAAATAAAAGAAATGGGGCATTCATGTTTACCAAACTTGTCTAGAAGAGAAACAAAGCATACTGAAGGCAGGTGAGAGACATTAAATGGTATATTTGTAAGGGTGCTGTTTTCTTTTATGAAGTAGTTGCTGCTTTGTGTAGTTGAGAAGCCTTTCTCCACCCTTGCTTCAGAGGCTATTGTAACTAGTTCACTTGAAACCTGCTAGAAGCCTGTCTTATGGATGTTTTGCTGCTGCGAACATGGGGCAGAACAAGAGGAATGTATTTTTTGGTGCTGCTTTTACTGTGATACGCTGGATATTTCAGATGTGCTGGTAAAAAAAAAAAAGTGTTTTTCACAGATGGAACAAGATGACTTTATCAATACTTCTTGAAGAGGTTTCATGATAGTGAAATTCTGTGTCTGTATCACAGCTCACTATGATAATCAAGCAAAAATTTAGAAATTCAGAAGTGAAGCTGAATACCTTAAATGAAATGCTAGTTGCAGGGCAGTGAATGAAAGAAATAAATGGCATCAGCCCCAAGATTTCAGAGAAAATGAGCAGAAATTCGTACATGCAAAGAGGCACAATATCTCAGCTTTGTTCTTGGAAAGCCTGACTTTCATAGTAAAGCCAAATGTGACAATAGTAATTAGAACCTAAGAGATGTATTATAGGCATATAACACAAAGGCCTATAAAGCAGACCTGTGGTTGGTGTGTGAGCAGGTGAGAACAACTGCTAATTTAAATAGTTACCTTTTTAGAAATAGTTAAAATGGATAAAGCAGTAATTTGATGAACACACCAGAAGTGATGGCATATTTTAGAAACGGCTTGGATGCAGCACCATCTACTGGCTGAAGATTTTGCTGTATTTTTTTCTTCTGTTTTCAAGAAAATCCATTTAAATCTGCACAATACTTTTACTAAATGTCCTCGTTATTTCTAAGTCGAGCATAATCATGATGTATTATAAATGAGATCCAAATGATTGTTTCCAGAGTTGCACATTTATATACTTAAAGAGCTGTCAGTGTTTATTCTCTTTTGTTTCTCCATTCCCTCCCACTCACTGGAAGGCTGAACATGCTTGCCAGTTACAGCATGCTGTTTTGGGAGCTAGGTGTATCTTCCAATGAAAAGGTAATTTTGCATGCAGAACAAGTTTTTTTTTTTTTTTTTTTGTAGAGCTAAGCTAATGGTTCTCATAAAAATGACTGAGAAAATTGTAAGGAAGGTGCATTGGTTGTATTTCTATTATTCTGTCATTTTAAAGGTACACATGGAAGGGTGAGAAATGTTTATTTCTTATGTAATGTATAATTTACCATCTAAATTTTATATTCCACAATCAGTGGTGGTACCAAGAATGGAGTTACTTGGTTCACTTCAATCAAATTCTTTTTTCCAAACTGAGCTGTGATGAGAAGTTGAATAAATTAACACAACTATGCCACGTACTGCCTTCTTAGAAGAGAAAAAGCATAAATCTCTTCAGTCATCGAAAACCTCTTCTAACCTACATGATTCTGTATGTGTACCCTGGTGTTAATGCTTAACTGAAAATTTAAACATTGGATTTTCTCATTTGGGCAAGTAATGGGATAAATATTCTATTTGACAAGAAGGTAAAGCTTTTATACTTATATATGCTACCATTTGCATTGATTATTCTTCAAGGGTTTGCTTTTGTTAGATGGAAATGCAAACTCACTTTCTGTCCTCGGCTATGATAATATTAATGCCTGTAAAAAGAGTGAAACTTTCAAATGTGGCCCACTTCATTTTATTTTTTTAATTTTGAAATTTTGGGTAATATGGATGTAAATGTAGGAAGGTAAGTCCTTGCAAGGTCTGTAGGTTCTTCTGTGATATAAGTGACTACTTCTTTCAAAAATACTCATTAAACAGCGTTTTAAAGATCACGGGCAATGTTTTAATGTGCACTTAGGAAAGGAATTTCTCCTGCTTGCAGAGCAATTTTGGTAGAATCAGCAGACGTACATAGTATATAAGGAAATTATATATAAGGAAACCGTGCAACAACATTCAGTGAACGATATTCTTGTAGAGCAGCAGAAGGTAAACTGAATCAGTATGGCATACATTTTCTCTGCCAACTGACTTCTGACTCTGTTCATACTGATGGAAAAACTTTGTATGTACACTATAAAGATGATTTACTTACGTGAAAACCTTTTCCTATTAATGTAGTCTTTCCAATGTGCTAAGAATCAGCGTAAGAGATTTCAGCTTGGCACTCGTTACCCTGCAGCAGGCCCTGTCATCCCCCATTCCAAGCCCCCAAACTCTTTTTGGCCTACTTTGTGATTGTGCTATGCAATTTTAGAACTTTTTTTTTTTTTTTTTTAACCAGCATATATAAATTCTGCAACTTCTGCTGACTAAGTTTCTGTAAAACTGAGCAGCATTATTGCATTGTTGCAATATGCTTTCTAGGTATATTCAGTAGGTACTATTTAATGTATAATGGACAATAGTAACAGAAGTTTCACATACTAACAGGGAGATTTTGAAGTATGTGTCCTTATGCCTGTACTAGTAATTTTCCTGCTTTGTGTGCTTAAAGGAACACAGCATAGATTGGCACCAAGCTTTTTACTACTGTAGCAAAAGTCTAGATGTGCTTTTCTTCACTCAGCTTGCATTTGGAAGACGTGAAAGAAGTTATTTCTGCCTTTAGCAACAATGAAAATCAGTGGGAAATACTAGAAGTTATTAATTAGAACCCTTCATTCAGCCTGAAATCCTAGAAAGGCATTTGTATTCGTTCAGTTTTGTGAACAGAAGGTTGCACAAAATCATTAACCAAAATGCTGTTCCTGGCACCTCATCCTTGAGAGCACCACCTCTGTAGCTAAATGATGCGTGAGTGGGGGCTGTTACAAAATGAGCTTATGCAATATCAGCATGCCCACGTTTAGAAAATATTATGTATTCAAGGCTTCAGCCTGAGGCATCAGTTCCAATAGCTAGTCAGGTTTTGTTCATAGAGATCTTTGTGAGCTGTGAGAAAGGAAACAGTTCAAGTGAAGCAGGTTTTAAATAATAGAACAGTTCCCAGCACATCTGGCTATCAGCCACCTGGACGCTGGATTAAAAATAAAAGCCATGGAGCCACTGAAACTTACAGTGCAAGTGGAAGACTGAAAACATTTTTGAAATACACACCAGGCACTTAGAAATCATCATTCTGAAATAGTGCTGAGCTCTGAAAATGCCAATTTACTTTGCAGAATGGATTAATAGGGCTATGGAAAGGTGAGGAGAAATGTAAGCTCACAAGAGCTCTTACAGTCATGAGTGGCAGTTGGCGTCCCATAGTGGCAGAAAATAGCAAGAGGAACAGGATTTTCTTTCTATTCAGAATTAGTGCATATAAATGGGATATGGTTCATGAGATTAAAAATAATGAGGTTGTTTTTTTTGTTTTTTTTTTTGTTTTTTTGTTTTTTTTTTTTGTAAGAAAAACAACCCACAGCCCCAAATGGTAAATTTACATGCTGAGCTTAAAGAGAGTTTTGTGTCTATTACCAGAACTCATTTGCTGAAGGAGAGGCAGAAGGAGGAAGGAAGCGTAGAATAAACTAGAGTTTCATTTCTTCCAAAGCTGTCTTGCTGCTGGTTGGTGGTAACAATTGGTTGGAGCAATAGGTAATGGAAAAAGCACCCATATGGATTGCTTGCAAGTACTTTCTGAGATGAGAAGATGTAAATAGATGTCATGATGTGCAGCAAACTCCCAGTGTTACCAGCTCTTATTTTAAGGTTCAGCACAAGATCTCTCTGGGTCAAACACTGTCACATTTCTCTAAGAAACATTATTTTCTCACCTTTCCAAATTCTGTTTCAAAATAGGAACATAGAAGAGTCTTACAGCAGTCATTCTGTAATCCCATGCACACATGTGAATGTAAATAATGAAGAAGAGTCAGAATCTGGCTGCTGGATAGAAAAGTCTGCCACAGATAAACTAGAAGTAGTCTGCTGCTGGTTGACTGTTAATGAGCCATATGGCCCTGCCTGCATTACTACTGAAATCTTGTTTTAGGCTGCCCCTCATTCCTCACTACTACCCAAATGAAAATACAACAAAAAACAAACAAACAAACAAAACAAAACAAAAAAACTGCGCTCTTCCTTCTGTATGCTTCCAAATAATACATATATGAACAGTGTTTAAAAACAGAATGTACAATTCCCAAATGATTATGTGCTGTCTACTTTCGCAGAGGTGCTCAGCAGCTATTACAATCTTGCTCACACGTAGTATAGTTGACAACATTAACAGACTGCGGAATTCTGGGTTTGCACGATGCGTGAAATCTCTCAATCTGGTGAAGATTCAGAGGCTCTGAGGTAGCTGAGAATTGTAAAAACATACATGTTACAATGACTACAAGTTTGTTGTATTGAAGCTGTTCAAAAATTCACAACTAACATGAATTGTTTAAAAATATTCTGAATATTCTCCTCATTTAAATTAGATCTGTGAATGCCTTCAAATTTCTTGCTATTTTCAAGTGTCACGGATCCATGCAGCATTTAGTTGATATACTTTCTTTCTTCAATCACGATGTCTTTGTACCTTGGAAGGAAAAATAAATATAATAGATGGACTTTTTTAAGAAACAATTTTAATGAATTTCTGCTTTCCTGATATGGAGAAATACAGTGTAAAGTTCAGGTTGTGCATAAAGCTCATTTGTTTATTTGAGAAAGAAAACGTGCCCATTTTTTCAGTGAGAGGTATAGCACTGTCCGACTGATCAGCAATGTATTTTATGGAGTAAGAAAAAAAATGCTGATACTTTGAAGGATGTATTTACTCGAATACTTAAGTCTAAATTATTTCATTTGTTATAATGCATTTTGGAAATCCATGCCACAAACATTACAGTTTTATCTTTACAGTGATTGTGATGTATAGCTTTATATTTTCAAGGCACATAGGAAGTCATTTACTGTTCTGATTTCTTACACGTATCTACTCCTTTGGCAAATTATCTGACATCGAACTGTTCCTCACTAAAAAATACCTGCATAGCTAGAAGTCACAGTATAGATTTTACATTAAAAGACTCTGTGGCAAAGTACTAAAAAGAAAAAAAAAATAGGAAATATAGATTACATTGTTTTGTTTGCTGTAGGAGACCAAAGAGCTGAATGGTTTTTAAAAGAAAACAGTGCAAGTGTGAACAGTGGCATGTAATTAAAGATGAATGCAGAGGAATAGTACCAGCAAGCAGTGCAAAAATGAGGTATGTTCCAGCTCCTCCAAGTGAATTCTGCATCATAAGAATATTAAAATCTGCTGGAATTAAAAGGAAAATCATAGATGATTCCACAAATGTGGAATGCTTTCTACTTCAGGAGTCCCAAAACAGTTGTAATAACACTTAATTGGATAACTTCAGTGAAAAATAGTCAGTGCCCAAACACAGGAATATGACAAAGCAGAGAAATGGTCGTTGTTCACTACCATACAAAAAAATAAATCTATGCCCGAAGTTACAGTTGGCAACAATAAATGTTTGCCTGAAATGGGGATACACTGAATGACAGTGTAGGCAGGTAGGTAGTTAAAAAATATTAGGGCTTGACCTGACACCAGCTGAGAAAATCAACAGTGCGATACTCCTCCCCAGAATGGGGCTATGCTTTAGAAAAGAGTTATGGTTGAAGTCATTCCCAAAATGGCTACACTAGGAAAAGAAACACCTTAATTAGAAACAAAGGAAATTTACTTCAGGTGTTGGGAAAAATTCTCAAAAGTACTGGAATGACCAAAAAAATAGAATAAGTCAGGACTTTTAGGACCTTTCCCTCACTGGAGACTGAAATGACGAAATAAGACAAAACACTCCTGGTGTATTTGGTGCTACTTTTCTGGACAGGTGGACTAAATAATGGCTTCCAAATTGCCACATCCGTAGTGGCATCTTGACACTGCAGTTACCTGAACTTTCTTCCCACAGAGGATTCCAATATAACCAGGACGGCACGAGCACACATTAGGTGACACACACTTGCCTCCAAACAGGCACTTCTGATTGCACACAGCTAGATCAAGAGACAGGGATACATGGCTTTAGTTATCTAACAACTCAGTGAAGGAAGCTTCACAGTCATGTGGAACCAACAATACTTTTGCCTACCCCATTTCCATATTCAAAGGTGCAGATATAATATGGGAACGTGCTGACAGAATAAATGAGATAGAGAGAAGGACATGAGTAAGGTGTATTTAAAAGCAGTACATAGCAATGGTCTCTCAGGGCTATTGCAGCAGCATATCATCTATCCGTTTGCATGCGTGGTCTCAGACTACCTTTTTATTCTAGTGAGCTTCAGAATGGGCACAGGAATCTGTACTCTGTCCTACCTTTAACACAGATTTGTGTTAAAATAAGCCAAGGGACAGGACTTGCAGGTATTGTGCATTTCTGAAGCATTCTAAACTGTGCAGAAATAAAAAGTTTACATTGTAGGTCACATCATTCTTACGTGTTTGACATTGGATTCCTTCCCACTGTGGAGGACAATGACACGTACTTGGTCCAATGCACTCTCCACCATTCTTACATTCCTGAAGACAGACTGCTGCACAAAAAACATCATCACAAGGTTCAGTTATATCTCAAGTGATTATTTTTTATTTACATTTGAGAATGCTTAGTAATTGTTGACTGCTTTCTACACAAAAGAGTCACATCATCTTCACTAAAACCCTAAGATCAACAGAATATTAGAACCAGAAACAAAAATGCCTGCAGTCAGGGTATGCATTGAGATGTTCTGATACAACACAGTCAGTTACGAAAGCCTGAAATATTAAGTCAATGCCACTACACCGTTTTGCTGTTTTTTTTCCAAGTTTACCTTTCCAAAATCCAAACCTCAGGGAAAGATCTTTCTGTCTGTCGTGCAACTTAACTCACAGAGAATCAACTCGTGAATATTTGATCTTAAATTATTTTCTATGAACCATTTTTTTCTGCACATTCTCTGTTTATTAAATCATTCTCTAAAACACTATTATTTCTCATTGGTTAACATATTTTATGATGATGAAATCTCTTTTCCATAGAGTCCAAAAATATCTAACCCTTGTCAGTATGGGTGGGGTTTTTTTTGTTTCAATATGCCTTTCCAACAATTACAGAAAATAACACAGGGAGAATTGTTTTTCATCCATCCCATCAGAGATCTCATTGTCTGTATCAGTATCTGAGCCTCAGGTGTGGTGATATGACAGACACTCACATTTTATCTATTGTATTTCTACCATCCATGCTCATGCTGATTTTCACACAAACTGTGCCTTTATCCAAGCTGCCACATTTTATTTACATGCCATCTATAACTCCATCAAGATACAACGCAATCCACAGCTGTGCTTCCATCACAGTCCTATTTTTTCTTTCCTAGAGCATTTATGCCTATTGCATTTTCTATTCCAATCATTTCCCACTGTTTCCACAGCTTTCCAATGTTTCACTGTAGATCTTTTTCTGATATCTTTTTTTTTATGTCCTATAGTGCAAACTGAAATTCTTTCTGTTCATTGATCCAGTTATTTGCAGCTGTATGTATTCAAACATACAGATTCATCTTGTTTAGACAAAAGTGGAGAAAGAAACAGAAGTATGTCATTCAAGAATTAAAAGGATATTTCAGTCTCATGATTTAGCCTGAGCTGCATAGTATTAGTTCCCCATTCTACATTTTGCTGCCAAGTTACAGATCACTGTTTGTCAATGTGTGTATTTTTAAGAGCTCTTTGGCAATAACTTCATATTATCTGTTGACAGAGCTGTCCTTCAGCCATACATTAGTTTTAGGGCATGGTTCTCCTGTTAACTGCATGATACTTACGTGTGTTACAGTTTTTTCCACTCCACCCTGAAGGACAAGAGCAAACATTGGGCTCTACACACCTTCCTCCATTCATGCACCTTGGCTCACAGACACCTTAAATTCAGAAACATTTGCTGTTAAATACTTTTTAATGGTTTACAGAGCAATTTATTAGTTACTTTCATATTCTGGAAGGATTTTAACACTAGCTTACTTTTTTCACATCTTCTACCTGTGTAACCATCAGGACAAGTACAAATGTTGTTTCTCATACAGTGGCCACCATTCTTGCAAGGCGGCCTGCAAACAGCTAAAAGATATAAAGGAGAAAGGCTGTTGTTTGCTTTTGCAACATACTTCCAGGAAATTAGTGAAACACTAAAATCCTGACAGTACCAAACATCGATATAAACTACCAAGCCTGTCTGTTAAAAGTCATATTAGTGGATTTATTACATCAGTTGCAAATACAGAATAAGATAAGAATGTGTCAAGGTTGGCAAGTGTATGTGTATGTGTATACAAGTGACCAGACTATATAATGTGCAAAGCAGCTGGTCAAGTGGCTGAACACCGCTCAAGAATTGAGTGCAAGACAGAGAAAGTGAATTTTTAGTATCTCTTCTTGAACATTGACTGAATCAGCCATAAAAGCCTTACATACATACGTTTGAGTTGTATACTACTTCTCTGAAGCTTAACAGTGCTTTCTTACTGATTACCTCATAATGACAGGAAATAGGAGAAAGAAAAAAAAAAAAAAAGATTACCATTCTGACACTGAATTCCATAAAATCCATGTGGACAGAGGCATACACCTGGCTTAGTACAGGAGCCACCATTGAGACATACAGGGTCACACATCGCTGCACAAACAAGGTGAAGAAAAGTGAGAACAATGACAACAAAATAAAATCCATAAAATATCTACTTCTGTTGCAAGGACTGTGATTAAATGCCTCACATGAGTTCAGATTATACTGTTCACTTAAAATCTCTACCCAAAAATATGAGATCTGTATTATAGAACTAGCATGCAAAGACAAGAAGGGGTGTGGGGGCACCCCAGCATTAAGCAACCACCCAGTGCTGCTGAGTCACATGCTTAACATTTCAGATTATGAGAGGCCTCCCAGGAATGTAGAACTTGGAGGAGTCTGCAGTGGGGTCTATTCCCTGTTACCTGTACTGCACGTTGGTCCGTACCATCCAGATCTACACTGGCAGATGTCTGGAGTGAGACATTCACCACCATTTTCACAGTGCCTGTTGCAAATCACTACCATCCATCAATCAAAGAGGGGAAAAAAATATGTTACAGTTTATCCTTCATCTATTTTTCAGTTCTTTCCCAGATATTAATATTGGAAATTACACACAATTTCACTAGTGGAAGAAGAGTACATCAGATATTTAAATTACAACTTGCTTTGTTCCCAAAGAACAGGAAGAATTTTCGGTATTTTTTTGCTTATGATTTTTTACTTACTTGTATCACATCTTGGTCCTACAAAACCATAGGGGCAGGTACAGAGATTTCTGGCCAAGCATGTGCCTCCATTTTTACAGGATGGTTTACAGTGTGCTGTGAAAATAGAATTAAGTTATTCAAGAAATCACATCTAAAAAGATGTGTGTATTGGTTACGCTTTAGCAAAAGGACAAGGTTGATAATTGACAGCGGGGAAAGAACTGGAAATAAAATGAAGTAACATGTTATGCCAGAAAATAAACTGAACAAGAACTGAATTTCAAAGAGCACACAGAGTTCCAGCACTGCTGGCTTCCCCCAGAGAATGGAAATGTGAGACAGTTTCCAGACAGGACTGCAGACTTCCAGCTTTTCAGGAGTGTTCAGCTTAGAGGCATATAGAGTTACAGGTGAACTCTATTTGCTGTGATAGTTACACTGGTCACTGTCTTTACATAATTTCACATTATCAGAAATACTGCAGGAAAACCTGTGCTTATCTCTCATCTGTATCTTCGTTATTATACAGGTGTAAGGAAGCACTCACCATAAATCCACCTGAAAAGACTGGGGAAGCCTACACATTAGATGTGGCTGGCATTACAGTTAAAACAGTCAGTCATTTTGGGTCAGTACACAAATAGTCCAAACCTATCCACAGAAGGGGTCATGGCAGCAGGGTTTTTTGCAGCTGGCAGTCCTAATCACTGGGCTAGACCAGACTTCCTTTCCTGCTGCCTGTCTTTGGGGATATCACTCACTTCAGCAGAACTGCTAAGTGCTCTTACTAAGAATTGGGAAACTGTTGTGGGGTGATGTGTCTAGAATCCAGATTTCTCCTTCACTGGAGAACATCCCAACTGTCACTGTGACAGAGAGCTGGGTGCCACCATGATGTGCCATTGGGAACTCTTCCTAAGAGGACACAGTTAACATCTGTACTGTTCTGTACTTAGAGAAAAATAAATCATGAGTAAGCAAATTGGGTCATCACCTGGAGACAGCTTGTATTCTCTATACAGTCAATAGAGAAAAGAATGTATTTACATTAAATTATTCGGAAACAGAATGTAGAAAATTCAGGCGCTTTTTTGAGACATTCTTTTGTATTCTTACCCTCCTCCTCAAAGGAACTGAGGAATTTAGGGATGGCAATACCTAAGCAAAGGCACCTAGGTTAGAGGGACTTGATTCCAGCCAAGGATCTGTTGGAAAGGCATATGCACACCCATGAAAGTGAACTGCAATTTGTTGACTTTTATTTTCTTAAAAGGTTCTGAAAGGGTGAAGTGGAGAATGGCAACTCTGAACAAATGCCCAGTGGAAAAAGCACAGCTTCCTCAGATCTTAGTGATAAAAAATAAATAAAAACCAACCAATCAAACAATTTTTCGTTAATTTTAGATCAGCATGCAATGTACTGATGATGCAACAAGTTAAATCGAAGTATGATAATTTGCTGTCATAACTTAGTAAACATAGGAATCTCTGTTAAAGTAAAAATCAAATGAACTTGCATTCCTGTCAGAATGAATGGTTATGAGAGTTACTGACAGCAATCTTCAGATATTTATGAATTCAAAAGTACAAAATATTCTGTTTACCTTCTTCACAAGTGGAGCCGTTGTAACCTGGTAGACATTCACAGACATTGGGCTTAATGCATTTTCCATGGTTTTTACAATCAGGTCTGCATAGAGCTGTGCAAAATCAACAGCGATTTTAATCATTAACTCATTTATATGAGCTATTATGGGGTAAATCAAAATGCCATACCCACCTGTCTGACATTTAGAACCAGCATAACCAGGCTTGCATTTGCAAATATTGGGTGCCACACACTCCATATTTTTGCCACATGTTTGTCTACATATTGCTGAAAGGCAATTAAGAAAACAGTGAAAGGAATAAAGAAACAAACAATGGCATTTCAGTCTAACTATGTCCTACTTAGCACAATGAACATACCACAAGGAATCAATCAGGTCCCTGATCATAAGATGGAAACCTGAGATACATCAGAGAAAAAATGTTTTTAAGTTCATCCGCATAACTAAAAGCCTGTAAGGTAAATATTAATAAGGAAATAAGGAAATTCAATACTATGTGAATTTTACCAATCACACATTAACAATGAACTCTCATGTTATAAAAATACAAGACCTGTTCTGAAAGTAATGCCTCCTATTATATTATGTTGGCCCACAATGTCAGAGACAGATTTTGGTGGTATGGCAGTAAAGCTGAACCTTCCTAGCAATATTCCCTTAAATTTGCTGCCATGTGACAGATGGCAGCAGAGTGGCAGTCTTACAAAATGGTGTCTGACATGGAAGTGCATATTGAGCAAAGGTGTGTCACTGAATTCTTCCATGGAGGAAAAAAATGGAGCCCATTGACATTCCTTGTTTGCTGAATGCATATGGAGACCAAACAGTGCATGTGACCACAGCGAAGCAGTGTGTGGTGAGTTTCAGTAGTATTACAGAGACATGAGGCAAGTCACTTTCTGGATGTCCATGCAGAGCTGTCACCCAAGAAAATGAAGAGTGTCTCAATCAGCTCATGCATGTGAAGACAGACTGCAACCAGGGAACTGTGTATAAAGCTGAATATTGTCTTCTATGTGTTGGAAATGATGGTGGCAGCGTTAAAGTATTGCAAAGTTTGTGCAAGGTAGGTCCCAAAAATGTTCACACAGAACAGAAAGACCACTGTATGCAAGTTTGTCAGGATCTACTGAACCAATACAAGACTGAAGATGACAGTTTCCTGTAGTGCATCATTACCGATGATAAGATATGTTGTCACCACTATAAGCCAGAGTCAAACCGGCAGTTCATGGAGTGGCAAAACATGAATTCTCCGTCGAAGAAAAAATTCAAGATGCAGCTCTCAGTAGGTAAAGTGATGTTCACTGTTTTCTGGGATAGGAAAGAGGTGATCCTTCTGGATTTTCTGGAACCTGGACAAATCATTAACTCTGGCCACTGCATCATGATACTGACTAAGCTGAAGGCTCAAAATTCCAGAGTAAGGAGAGAGAAGAGAACCACCTTTCTCTTGAAATATGATAACTGTAGCCCCCATACCAGTTTGAAGTCTGTGGAGCACATTGTCATTCTTGAAAGGACTGACTTAGCATACCCACTGTATAGACCAGATTTGGCATCTTCTAACTTCCAACTGTTTGGGCCAATGAAGGACAACTGTATGGGCAACATTTTCCTAGCAACAAAGCCCTCAAAGCAGCTGTGAAACAGTAGGTCACCTCCACTTGTGCAGACTTTTATGAGCGTGGCATGCAGGCTCTTGTTCATCATGGGCAAAAATGCATAGCTAATGGTGGTGACTACCCTGAAAAATAGTGTTTTGTAGCTGAGAATTTGCTCTGTCAAATAGTGTTATTGTGCTCTTTGTGTTTGTTGTAATTTCCAAGTTCCATGGAAATAAATAGGTGGCATTACTTTCAGAGCAACTTATATATAAAAAAATTCTCAGCGAAGCATTTAGTACAGTCATTTGCAATACCTCTACAATTGAAGCCATCTCCGTAGTAACCATAAGGACAACGACCACACTTGACTCTATCATCCTGACTTGGCTCACAAGGTACTCCAGGAAAACAAGGTAGATCAGCACAGGTTACTACTTTAGGAAGTACTATTTCATCTGAATCTTCAGGAAGCATTTCTGGTGTGACAGTCACTTCAACAAGAGCAAAAGGTAAAGGACTCATTCTATGCTTGGCTAACAAGTGCTGAACTCTGTGAGCATTTCCACCTTTAAATACTTTGTGTGACAAAGAAAGGCTTTTGCTTGTATTCACTGAACTGCTAAGAGAAGCCTTCTTGCTAGTCTCCCAATGACTGTAGGCCTCAACTTGTGCCCTTATTTTCTTCTCAGTTGACACAGCATGGCTCCTTGAAGAAGCTGTAATCACTGTGTTTTCTGGAGAAGTCCATTCTGTGTCAGTAAGGTGTCCACTACTGCTATCAACAGCTTGAGCAATGTTTTCAGTAACATCTGGTTGTACAGAAGCACTTCTCTGAGAATGATATGACTTCTCAGTGGTGACTGTTTTTGATCTGGAGAGTGATGAAATACTAGTATTGTCCATTTCTATAGAAATAAATCTTTGGGGGACAACTGTAGAACTGGGAACAGAGTTCAAGACCTTGTCAAATGATGACTGTTCAAAACCTACAGAATGTTAAAGAAAAAGGAGAAAAGATGTACAGAAATATTATAAGACTTTTTTTCTTCCAAGGATGAAGAATGTCTTCTGAATAGAAAAACATATGTTCCATTCATTCCTCTCCTACCATGTGCTACACCAGAATAAATGTTTGCAGTAGGACATAAATCTCAACTGGCAGACAAAGGTACTCTGTCTATATACTATATATACTATATCCTTTCCCACTCTCACCATGGCCTTTTGGAGCAAGCAGTCAGGGATTTTCAGATACTGGGTAAACATATAACTTTATTGGCAGAACGAATTAGTAGTGCCATACCAACTAGATTACTGTAATGGTGTTTAAACAAAAGATACTGCTTACTGTTCAAGTGTATGTCTAAATGCAGGTAATAAACCTAGAGTTTGGAAGCAGATATTTAGTCACAATACATACTTACCCACTTGCTTACATCACATGAAGAATTTTGTACGAATAATTCACTATTTTGTAGCAAAAGTATAATTATGTTTTAGTTTACTTAATTACTTCAGTTATCTCAGAGCTCTCTGATAATTCTCTGAACATTTTTCTTCATTTTGATAATTTTTGTATATTTTTTATTAGTGGAATATTACATATGTGTTTTCAGTGACAAAGATGGACTCAGCCTTCTCTCTGATAGTAATGCAGAATGAATGAGAAATGCTCCATATTCTGCCCAGAAAAAAGTGAGTTTCTGGTGGATTGTAGAAAGGAGTATGGCACTATAATACAAGAATGGCAGAAGGCTTTCAATGGGCTTTTTAGCATTATGGGTTTGAGAAGGAATGAAGTTGGAGGAGATTGTTGAACTTAACTTAAGATCTGTCCTTTGGAACAGTATTAGAAAACTGTAAACAAAAGGTTAAACTTCCCTGAATCTTATTGCAAAATGTTATCCTCCCGACTGCTGGAAAACAAAGCATTAGAAGAAACTGATAAAGAATTATCCAGCATTGGCAATTGAGTGAGAGTACATTTTCCTCCCCTGCTAACAATTCAGAGATGAAGAAAAAGACACCCAAGGAGAATTCTCTGTGAACAATACCTCAGCAGGCACAGAGCTGGAAATGCCAGCAATAGTGTTTAAGGAGTTTTGGAATTAAGGACCTTCATTTGCCATACTCTTCACCTTTCTTTTGAATTAAAGTATGAAAATGGCATTCAACATAATGCCATAAACTTTTGCTTATCTCATATAACAGATGTCCCTATCCCCATGTTACCTATTGTACATCAGTGGTTGGGCACAGAAACAAAAGGCAGAAGGTAAGAATGTCATACATCACACTGACAATAAAATGACTTGACTGACCTAAGGGATTTGTTGATATTGACATTTCAGTGTCATTTATAAGATCAGAAATAAGAATGCAAACCAAGTCATTAATTTCATTTAGTTAAACTGAATAATTAAAGTAAATAACATAAAGCTGACTAAAACCTTTAACTTCCCAGCTATATTCTTCTCAGTATGTGAATCAGAAATATCACTATCTTCATGAAATAAAATCACCTTTATTCTCTCCAGCTTCTCCTATGAAATCTTTTCTTTCAACGTAAATGTTGTCAAAGGTTTCTAAAACAAAAAATGAGAGGGCACATTAATAGTTACCTTCAACAGCAAATAAATTACAGAATTCCGATAGAAAAAAATAACTCAAAATTCAGACAGTAGGTGAAGAGTAAAAAATGTTTCTTGAAGATTTGCAACAGATTATGTTAAAATTATTAGTTATTCAGAAATTGCATAAGAGGACACAGTAAATTAATGTTAGGAACCTGATTTCTCAAGTGTCTTTATTTGAATAAATAGTTCTATGCTGAGCAGCCTAAAAGCAAAGCATTTTGTCAATAGTTACTCGTATTATGAAAATAACACAGAAAAAATACACTTCACAGATTCCTAGTATTATATGAAAGAATGTGGGCATTTGTAGCTATTTTTTTCTAAACATTTGAAAAAGGAGCTTACAGCTGTGTGACCCACTACATTCTGATATTGTGACCATCTGAGATTCTGTCTCTGTAGCCAACAGTCAGAGTTCTTTTCTGCTGACTACTACAGTTCTAATTTACTGTTAGAAATGTAGCACATCCAGAGATATCTTGTCTGATTATAATAAGACAATAGTATTCTTCTGAAAAGCAGATCATATTACCATAGCATGACTTCCCATCTCCATGTAGATTGTTTGGGCATGAACCACAATAGTAAGAACCAAAAGTATTGAAGCAAAATACTCCAGGGAAGCAAGGATTGGATGCACATTCATCTATGTCATCTTGACAATTTTCACCTGCATTCAAATACAGATTTTTATAATACTGTTGTCACCAGACTTTGACAATATTTTTTAAAATGATAGAAGTAGAATGTAGATGCAAAAATACAAAGGACTGCATATACGAAGTACATCAAAATATTTCAGTACATCTAATAAATGCAGCTCACTATGTTTGTCACATACATTTTTTTATCATATGCCAAGTTTCTTGCTTATTGCAGAATACGAAGAGAATGGGCTCTGTGGACTACACTTACCTGCTGGCACTGGAGGAACCATGCTGGGACCAAACTTATCATTCTTGTTTTACCATATTCACCAGAGGAAAACAGACAATCTAAATGTGAATATATAATGTAGTAGTTTACCTTGAAGTTCAGGTGGGCATTCACAGTAATAGCTGTTTATTCCATCTACACATTTGCCAGTACCACACTGGTTGAGTTTGCAGTCATCAGTATTCACTTGACAGAGATCACCTTCAAATCCAGCCACACACACACAAAGGTATCTCCCACTTCCAGGTGGGAAATTAATGTTTGTCACACATGAGCCATTATTCAGGCAATCACATGAATTTACCCTGATCTACAAAACAAGACAAATAAGACAGTTTTCTCTTTTTATGAACTAGCAATGAATGTTGTAATTAGATATTGTAAACATCTTACTAGCATGAGTCATTTTACTGTAATATTAATTACCTCTATTTCTACCTTAGTCTCCGCATTGCAGTCATCTGTCAAAGAAAATGTTAATTTATGGGGATTCTTTGACACAGCTTTCCACAAAAGGAGACCTGATGGGGAAAGACTGGCACCTTCAGGACCAGACTCCAATGTGAAAAGAATAGCAGAGCCCTCTGGATCTGAAGCCAAAAACTGATATACAAAATCTTCTCCATAAAAAGTCTGTAGCATACCCTGAAAAGTTTCAAGCACAGGAGGCTGGTTGTCTGTAACAAAGGAAATATTTTCTCTTTTTAGCAAGAGTTGCAATATACTGATAAAAATTTTAAAGGAACATATCTTTCTGTTAAGGAAAACATATGTGACTATTTCTTTTAAATTCTAACATCATTTGAACAGTACAGGAAAAAAAAAAAAGATATTTTTGTTATAATTGTAACATTAACAAGAAATTACTTACAACATTACAAGAAATTATGTAAGAGTGTAAGAGCTTGTAAAGATTGATTGCATTTAAATAGAAAAAGGCCTCAAAAATTATTGAAATTAAAAACTGTTTTTATAAACCTTTGCAGTTTAAAAGTGAAAGTACAGAAAGTCATAAAAAGTTAGAACTAGGAAGAGATTGAGTGAGACAATTATCAAAAGTCCCATTCATACAAGAGCCATACTAATCCAGGCGAGTCATGTTAGCACTTCCCCCATGAAACACTGATGGAATTCTTGTATGTGAGATATGATGGATCTGGGTTGATGGGGAAAGCTGGTTGATGGGAAAGCTGAACCAAAAGAGCTATATCTTCTAGGCTAGAACTTTGTACTATGGAGAGACAGAAAATAGAAACTAGATGACAGTCGTCTTTTCATGGTATGGTTTCTAATTGGACTGAAGTATGAGATTCATAAGTATATTTGCTTAGGCCGTGCACCTATGCAATCAGTGTGAGTTATGTCCAAATATTAAGTGGTTAATTAACATGACCTGCCTTTTAATCCAGTTTCTTGTGTTCACCTCTTGTTTGCTATAAGTCAAAGACTATGGAACAAAATCTTGTTTTAAACATCATTACTAGGCCTGAGGTGTTACCAACATTTATGCAAAGCTCTTTATAGAGCATTTTCATAGATACATGTATACAGAAAAGCTGCTTGTTGCCTAGCTTATGCAGAGCTACGTTGCTCATATTATAAGTTAGAACATGCCTCAGAACATGCACCTGATTTTTGGGAAATACCTTTTATTCCTAAATGTTGAAGACAAACACTTGTGGACATGGCTGTACCAAAAATCAAAATACTGTTAACTGCTAATAAGGCTCAAAGAGTTGTTAATTTCAGTAGTTTCTTGTTAGTTACTGTAAACAGGGGAAAAAAAAAAAAACAACCAAGCCTGTCTTTCACACGTCTAGTCTGGAAAACATCCTTTTCAGAAATAAGGAGAAACGCAAGATGAAAAACAAGATCAAATTACAAAACTAAAATAGTACCCACCAAGCTTTAGCTGAAACATTTAACTAAGCTCAAAACTTCGCTATATCTATTCATCTTGAAACTCAGTAGAACCTAAACTTTTTGCTACTTTAAAAAAAAAAAAAAAAATCAAAGAGATGACAATCAGAACTATTTAGAACTTACTTTCAACAACTGACCAAGTTAACCTTGATGTGTCAGGTCTGCAGAGTAAGCAAGGGCTGATTGGATTTGTGTCACCTTCACCATAACAGAGTCCATCTATGTTGCATGTTTTCTCCTTTTAGAGAAATGACAATGTGATTCATTAATTTCAGTTGTCAAACAGTAAATTACAGACTCATGTATTTGTAAAATTTTGTATTTGTAGAGTGTCCAAATTTAATAAATCAAACCTAATCAAACCTAACCTTACATTCTACTTTTAGAAGTAAACAAATGACAGTATGTTTGTTTTACTTGTTAATTATATACAGTGCTTTTTGTTGTTGTTGTTGTTGTTGTTGTTGTTTTCCTTCAAACTTGTCTCTTCTGAATTTCTCTTCTGGTGCTTTTCATTTCTACACATGAAAAATTCCTGTTGTGAATGAGTACAGGATATGTATTCTTTCTACCTGAAGAGATGCATACTTTAGTAAAATACACAGAAGAATGATATATATACCTTTAGTGCACATAATCCAGATTCCTGTAGTTCACATATCTGACAAGCTCCATCGTATATTATCATTGCTTTAGAATTGCTGTAAGTTAATCCATCATTAGAAATCTGCAAGATGTAGAGTAAAAATAGTTTAACCAACATAGGTATCAACATCTCAGCAGTACTGAGATGGGATTCAATTCAATGACAGGCACTATATTTAGCTGTTTAAACTCTTGTAATAGACAGCAAAACTCTAATCAACAAGATTAGGCAGACTGACCACATGTAGGTGTCTATGCTAGGATAGAATGAACAGTTTTTGGGGTCCATTGACCTTACTGACTCCAACTGCATGATGTCTACCTCACACAAACATTCATGTAGACATATATTGAGCTCAACTCATTTTTTCTGTCGACATATTGAATGTCATTTGAAATACACTAGGGTAACTACTTGGCCTTTGCCTTCAACTTTTGAAGGATGCATCCTTCTGTAGGTTCTAGGGATAGCCCCTTATAGGGGGCAGTCCCCTTGCAGGAAGCACTCTATATTTAATCTTAAGAGATTAAATGAGATGTTATGTTAAGCAAGCTGAATTCCATCCACTGTACCATTAACAAATAATAGTTATATACACAATGTATTTTCATCTTAGTATCTGTAAGTGAATATTTGAAATTTCTGCAAGTACCTTTATTTTCCACCAGGCAATGGGTTTATCATCAACCAGATCCACGACATCAGATTGTGGGCCATTATTCGGTAACTCACAGTCAACAGTTCTGACATTTTGGAAGGCAGCTGACATGATTAGAGGTTCTCCAGGAATCCACTGGCTATCAGTATACTAAATTTTAGGACAAATAATTTGTTTTTCAGTGAAATGGAATATGAAAATATTTTTATCAGAGAAAAAAAAAAACATGTATTGCTTAGTGTTTCAATGTGTCTACTGTCTCTGGATTAGAATGATGTGGGAAATATTATATGTCATTTTTTTCCCCCACAAATAGATTTCTACCACAGCCTGTTAATATGAAAGATGAGAAATCTTTCCTGGTGCATGGCAATTTGGCATGGCATTACCAAGAAAAATTCTTCTATCTGGAGAGTGATGGAAGAGTTAAGTAGTGGGTGATCCTTTAAGTAGCACTGATCTGATGTCGCAATTACTTTATGCCTCTCTATCTCTGCTCACAGAAGTGGACAAGCTTTAGTCAGATGAACAGATGAGGTTCTGGCAATGCTCAGCTATGATTTTGGGTGCCAGCAAATACTGGCAGTTAGCCACTAAACCCCTGCACAAATGAACAGATTACAACATTAACCCTGTAGAATTCTTTTCTATACTCCAGGAAGGGCAAATTACCCAAGGATCTGTCGTGAGAATTCAAGATAACTGAATAGGGATGGTAGTACTATGTGATAGAAGTATGGATTGCAATAGGAAGCAGGGTTAAGCATATAGAAAATAGATTGCGTCCAAGTCTGGAGCCCCCAATATAAGAAAAGACAGGGAGCTGTTGGAGAGAGTCCAGAGGAGAGTCACAAAGATGATCAGGGGACTGGAGCACCTCCCCTATTAGGACAGGCTGAAGGAGCTGGGCTTGTTCAGCCTGGAGAAAAGAAGGCTGCGGGGTGACCTCATTGCAGCCTTTCAGTACTTAAAGGGAGCCTACAAGCAGGAGGGGAATCAACTCTTTGAAAGGGTGAGTGACAGCAGGACAAGGGGAAATGGTTTTAAGCTGAGGGAAGGGAGATTTAGGTTGGACGTCAGGGGGAAGTTCTTTACAGAGAGAGTGGTGAGGTACTGAAACAGGCTGCCCAGAGAGGTTGTGGATGCCCCATCCCTGGAGGTGTTCAAGGCCAGATTGGATGGGGCCCTGGGCAGTTTGGTCTAGCATTAGGTGGGATGGTTGGTGGCCCTGCATGTGGCAGGGGGGTTGGAGATTCATGATCCTTGAGGTCCCTTCCAACCCTGGCCATTCTGTGATTTTGTGATTCTGTAGAATAGGTAGATTAAGAATTGAGAGAACAACAAGATCAAAATCATGTTGAGTTTAGCTAAGTTTTACTGAGTTGGCTATTTTTTCAGTTACTGGAACAAAGTGAAACATTTATTTAATTCCAACCCTGATGTAGGGACCACAGTTCTGAATTTTTTCAAATAAAAAAAAAAAAAAAAAAAAAACACTTCAAAAAATGCTCAAAAGACAAATTAACTATTTTTGTTCAAACCAAACTTTTTTCAATGTTCTTTCACCCTGTGCTAATTAATTAATGGCAAAGGTGAGTAAAAATGTAAAAACTAAGCATTCATGAATACGCAATTTTGAGATCTTTGTCTCTTTGAAATGTGATGCAGTCTATTTTTCCAAAAGCCTTTTGTTATCAGCTGGAGACACATTCAGATATTTTTTTCAGGAATATTATTGCTGAAAAATCAACTAAAAATCTCCAAATCTACTAGAACAAAGTAAGGGGGTTCATAAACATTCCTATCTTTTGCAAAATCTAAATAAATTCTGGCAGTCTGTAATCATTAACTCCTTGGTCATGTCCTGCCCAAAACTCTACCAAGAGATGCGCACTAGTTATGTATCTGTGAAGTATTCCAGTACTTCATCATCTCTTATAGCACTGTGCATGGTAGGACAGTCTGTAGACAACCAATGTGATTTAATCTTTCAGAAGTGCAGGCATTAGAAATGAGAAATGTGAGTGTATTAGCTCTAAATTCAGCAAAAATGCTTCTAGGAAATTTTGATCAATTAAATTCATCTCAAAATACCCACAAGAAGTGCTATATGTTGTAACTCCACTGGCATTTGCACAAAGCCACCATTATTCTAGTCAGAAAATTAAAAGGAAATAAACTTACTTTCCTTGGTAATTTCAGGAAGAAAATCAAAATAAAATTAAAAAAAAGAAAAGCGATAACAACAAAGGAGATCACAATAAAAGAGATTATCTAGAACGTTTGTATAGTTCAGAGCCACATATACTACAACAAAGTGTTGTATCAGAGAATCTTGTCATGAGTTAAGACAGAGGCAGTTCAGATTATTGCAATCAAACTCCCAATAATTGTCTGTGAGATGCTCTAAAATTCTTTTAACTTATACTCTTAACTTTCTCATTTCAAGCCAACAAGCAATCCAGCAATGACTGGATAAATGTGCACAAGAAAAAAAAAAATCTATAACCCACACTGCTTAATTGTAGCATCTACTAGAACTAAGGAAAGCATTTTTTGGTTGTCTCAGGAGCAGAAGTTTCCCACTGAATGTTTTCCCTTTTGTCATTCTCTCCCCCCACTCATCATGAGTGAAAACCAGTTTCATTTGGCAGGGTTTTTTTATTCTCATGTATAATACAATGCAAAAACTTCTAATCACAGATTGTTCATTTCAGGCTAACACTTGTAAATTTTTATTTTAATTTTGCTTTTAATTTTGCCTTGGGCAAATTCTAGGTCTGATTACCAACATTCTGTCTGTACAGACTACTCTGCCATTACAGTGCAGTTCTTTTAGTCTTCTGTTCAAACCTAGGCTACAGAGCTGACATATTATTAAATAGTCACAGTATTCTGCTCCTGGGAAATGGACATCTCAAAAATGCCTTTTTCTTTTTTTGTAACAGATTTATTATGTTTATAAAAAGGCTATTTTGAGTATTGAGTTTGAAACAGTAATCTAGCGGTGTCTTTAACCTTGCGGTCCTTTTTCAAAGAACTGGTACTTCACTTCCTCTCCATAAGCACTTAGAAAAAAAGAAAAAGAATGGAAAGAACAAGCAACGTACTGGTTGCTACCAATAGGACTACCTTTGCCCTTTCCAGATGGATAGCTGCTGTTTGCTGTTATCTCCCTTTTAGCCGTTGAACATTCCCATTATGTTTTGTACTTTTAGCACTGAGGAAAATGCAATCTTGCAAAGACTTGAGTGCCCGCTGCAAAGTGCTGAGTGCCTCTGCTTTTAGCTTCTACTAAAGCATTGGGTTGTACCAACATAAATGATTAGATAGTTTTTACTTATTCACAGAGAAATTTAAACAGAATTATTACTATACAAGGAGACCTACTTGCAATCTGATAATTTCACACTTCAGATTCGATGACTCCCTGAAGCCATGTCCAAAAGCCCTCACTGATGTGCAGTCATACTGACGAATATCACATAGCCCAGCATTTTCCAGCTCTGTAATTTCTGGAGCTTGGTCTTTGAAGTAGAGATTAGACAATAAAAGTCAATACAATGAACTCATTCATATACATTTACTTTAGACAACACATTTATTTCTCTGCCCAACTAAGAAAACTGTCAACAACAAAATCTGGAACCAGTGGAAAAAAGGTACAAACAGTAACCTTTTGTGTCATTAAAATGAATGTCACCATCAAAGCGAGGTTTTATGTCTTTTCTGGGAACTTCAATTTTATAAAGCAGATGAAACATTCATGCAATAACAAACTCCTGTGAATATGTGGTCTATCTCCTCATCTATGATTCTTTACATCACACTTGCAGTGTAAAATGTAAATGAAGCTCAGGCTTTAGATATAGGAACTTGAAAATTACTTGCAATAATTTATAATGGATTTTTTTTGTTTAAAGACTAAACAAAAAAGCATCACTTGTGGAGGTGCTTCATGAAATAAACCAACAAAGTTTAGAATACTCAAATATTTCCTCTGAAAGCAAAGCTGTATGGGAACTGCTGAATCACGGCCTAAACCTCTGATTGATCACAGGAGGCAAGCAACAAGTCACCCATGGGAGCACAGGTGAAGGCAATTCACCTGTGCTTCTGGAAGGGGTGGAGCCTGGCTGCTCCTCTCCTAGACCCATTTAAGAGCTGACTGCCAGTGAGGAAGGATGTCTTTTGGAGATCCCTCTTCTGGAGTTTGGTAGTAAGCTCAGGGTGTGGGTAAGCATCATATTTGTTCTCTTTTTGTTATTATAACCTGCTTAGCCAAACTCTCTTCTTTATTTCATAATTATAGTATCTTTATATTTATTGATTATATGCAAGCCCATCTATTTGAGTTAAAGAGGAAGCAAATATTATGTTTTATTACTTTTTCTTCTTCCTCCATTTATTTTAAATACATTAATTTAACAAAAATACTACTATAAAATATTAACAGCTCTGAAAGACTTTTGAATTTTCTAATACCTCATATTTTCACTGTGTTATCTGCTTATCAGCATTTTCAGTCAATGTCATACTTAATAAAAAAAACTTGCTCAGCTCTACTTAGTAAACTTTTTTCTTCGCCATCAGTTCTGCTTCCACATTTAACAGTATACAGGGATGTAACACTGCCAAAAACATCCCACTTCCAGTTAATAAGCAGGAGTGTATGGATGTGGCAAGATCTCCCTGAAGAAGACAACTGTGGAAACATGCTAATCTCTTGAGGCCGTACTCTGGATTGCAAACTGAGTAGTAAATTTTTAAAATTTGATATACCATAAACTAAGCCCATGTTTTCCCTTGGGAAACAAGAAGGCTAAATAGAAAACAATAATGGCTGTATTAAATTGGAACTAGCCTGCTGGATAATGAACAGGCTCACCAGAGGGAACCCCTGTCAGTGCAGGAAGGAAGGAAAAAAAAAAAAAAAAAAAAAAAAAGCAGGAGAGAAAAACAGTGAAGTAAAACTTATGTTGCACAAACATGGAGACTGTTATTTCAGTAAATCTCATTCTTTTTCCCACCTGCCAGACAGTATACTGCAGTCGTATGAACCATAGCCTTGAAAGCATGCACAACCCCATTCTGTACATTCTCCATTACCACTGCACAGACTGGGACACTTCAATGCAGTAAGCAGGTTCTCAAAAAACCCTTGAAGTTCCTGTTGAGTGTAGTTTATTTCTTCTAAAACTCTCTTCTCACATTCATTCTCTAAAAGAGCTAATGAAGCTTCTGCCCATCTGAGGTCATCTTTCAACAGTAAATCCTTAATGCAGATATTGATCGCGTCTTCCATTCTTCTACCATGAAGGCCACCACAAGCTCTTCCTATACTGGAATTGGCTATTGCCTGCTGGCACAGTCTCAGAGCACTGGACTCAGTGAGGCCAGAAGGTGTGGGCCAAGAAGGAAGAAACTTCTTGTCTTTGTCAGTGGTGTGGTCCTCTGGGAAAAAGTACTTATATGCCTCTAAATCTGTTTGGCTTAGACTCTGGAATAGAAATACCGGATGATATTCATAATATCTTTGGTGCTTCCTTCTACTTGTAACAGATTGACTTTTGTGAAGATTACTGTAACTATCAGAAATTCTTTTAATGTCTGAGCTTGAAGTTCCTTCTTTTTCTATACCAGAACTTATTTTTGAGGTTGCAGAGAAATGTGGTTTTACTAATGATGATTTGTGAAGTTTGGTTTGATTATCTTTCTTTTGCAGAAGTGTAGAGGAATCCATTTCAAGTACAGGTGAATGTTTGTTTAAGCCTTTGACAAGATCAATGGGGTTGAGATACTCAGCAGTGACATCCAGTCCTGGTATCAAAGAAAGAAATCTACCATTTTCACTGTCTTTACAAGACTGGGGAAGTTCTGATTTAGAAACTGCCTTTAATTTATGTACTGATGGATCTAATCCACCATCTTCAAATGTGCAGTCACAGAAGTCTGTTTTCTTAGAAGATGGTAATGAAGAAGGTGTCTTGTCAAACAAGCTACCTCCTGGTGGAATTCTAGAGAAGGGAAAAAAAAAAAGAAATTCTATCTTATCTATATATTTTTGTTGTTTTAATATTTGTGCCTATTTTGCGTAATAATTAATAATTCTATAGCATAGATTACAGAATATACAGGATATGGTTACAGATCTCAGTTAAATTGTTTAAAAAAAAAAAATGGGAATAATGTATACTAGAAAAAAAAGAGTTAAAAAGGCAGATTTTTTTCTGATGACTTGTTCAGAACAAACTTACCTTACATCATATTTACTACTTAAATACAAATTTGGCTCTTCTGTCTATATTTACACAGATATTAACTTACAAAAGCCTTTTATGTCTTCAAATTTTTGAAGAGAGCAAAGAAGAGTTTAAACCAGAAATTATGTCACTTGACTGAAAAAGTATTTCATTACCTCCATTCCTTTATAAAAGAAAAAAGAGCATCAGAATTGCTTGGAATTTCCACCCCATTGGCAGTGTGATAGTCATTCTCTACACTTCCATCAAAGGTGCCACAGAGCCCCATTGTATTTCTGTAATCTGAACTGGGCGCCCTAAGTGTTATGCTCATTCCCCATTCACTCACATCAGCACGAATGAAAGCTCCAGAAGAAAACAAAACCTAAAAAGATATGGACGATATAATTGTGAGAACCATTATTCTTATTTTCCCTAATTTATTAACAAGGAATGATTTACAAAGGCAGACATATAAAGATATCCCATTAAGTTCTGGTTCTTACTATTCTGAATCAGACAAATTGTTATTTACAATGCTACAGCAGAAGAAATACGAATCCTGTGCACCCCAAAAAGCACCTGGATAGCACATTTCAGGCCAATAAGCTTCATCCATCTCTAGTAGGTATAGAGCAGAAGGTCAATGACCTCAAAACCACAGAAAATTAAAGAGTAAATGAGCAAAGAAAAAGGGCCACTTAATCTCCAGATGGAAAGGGATAATTCTAGTAATATGAACTGACTTTCTGGAAGCATCTTTCTCACTTCCTTTTTGCCAACTACATGATTCTATGTGTTAATACTATGTGCTAATTCTATGGCTTAATACAGAATAATCTTCTACCTGCAAATGTGATCCTAAGTGTTCCAGATAGCTCAGAGTACTCTCAAAAATTCACTATTTTATTTCACAATGCTCACCAGAAATACTGACATCTTAGAAATAAACTGAGAAGAATCAAGATTCTTAGTTTACTAATCTGAAGAATTAAAGAATACCTTTCAGCAATGTTTTTACTGAAAGGAGGAGGGGAAAAAAAAAAAGGCAGAGCCAAAGAAGAATAAGTTCATTTGCACATAAAGGAGAAAGAAAAGGTAATAATACTTGAGAATTCATGGACAACTGAATAGGGGAAGTGAAAACGTAAGATTTTTCACTTCCAAGTTTAAAAGTTGTTTCTATGAACTTGGTGCATGACTCCACACAAGTAACTTATTTTTTCTGTTTTAGCATCCTAGCCTCTAAAAATGAGAAGTTTAATTTCTGTTGCCTGATGTTCTCTAAATATTTAATATCTGAAGTATTAAAAACCCAAATATTTTAAACTAATAGACAAATACAAGCTGAAATGGCCTGTTTTTATGACTTGCATTTCAGACCAACAGAATGATAAACAGCAGTGGAGTGTTTCATTTTAAAATTCTGCGTCATTTCAAACATCACTTACATGTAAAGCACTGGTCAGAGTACTTTGACTATAAAATAAACATTGTCATTGTTTAATTGCAGAAAATAAAGCATGTTTTAGTTCTGAAATTGGTGTGAATTGGTAAAAATAATTACTGAAATAACTATTACATCCAAAAGTAATATGAACTTACTGTTACTTTTCTTCCTAGGTAGGATTCAGTGATTCTGACATTGCTTCCTGTTGTGTCTCTACTTACTATGGATAAGCGTGGCTGTGACTCATGTAGCTGACCACTGCACATGTCATATGCAATTATATCACTTCCTTCTTTGGCGACAAAGCCACAGTTACAGGATGCTGGATGTTGAAGACTTCCACAATCCCACTGGCGAACATGAACTTCAAAATCTCGAGCTGTACTCTTATAGAGAACAAATGTTCCTGTTTTAAAATTGTCATAGAGTCTGGTATCAAAAGAAAAGCATAATATCACCAGGTGTCAGTAACTTAACTTAAAACAGATTTCTAGTATTTAGTAGGATTTGATACTGCAGTATTTCCATGCATCATGAAAAAAAAAACCAAGAGTACTGTTCACAAACACAAGTAACTTTGTTCTGAACAAACACCATCAGCTCTAAAACAAAAATTTTAAACCTGTTCTACAGCAGACACAGGAGGAAGAAGAGAAGGATCACAAATGGAATATGTAACAATGTTTGTGAATGGAAAGGTAATCTTGGAGCCACTGCCATTTTCTGATGCATTTTAATTGTGCTTTTGTGTACTCTAACAAGCAATCAGGGGATTCTTCTTAGCCTTTGTGATTCTACTGCAATGCAAATATCCAGTAGGAGCAAGAAGATGCTTAACTGTGTGCATGTGAGGTGCAGAAGCTGAAGACTGTACAGGTACCCTTGATGAAATGATTTAGAAAGTCAGATACTTTTAAAAAGGTCTGCTTCATTAAGATGGAGAAAATCTATTCCCAAAGATTTGAAAATGATTTAAGATGAAAACCATAAATAGTGACTTCATTTATTTTCCCTACGGGTTAGCCATCTGTCCCCCGAAGCAACGTTAGAATAGCCGATTTAATGATTTGGTGGCAAGAAGGAGGGGAGGAAAAAAAAAAGAGGAAAAAATACAAACTTTTTCTGCAAGTTTAACAGTCTCTTACTATAAATGGCTTTTGACATTTAATTGCAGAGTAGTGATTTGCCTTTTGTTTAATAGCTTAGCAGACAAACTGCAGATGTCCAACTGCTGGGACTACATGCGATCACCTGTGATACCACAGGGACAATTCCCTCTCTGTTTGTTTCCCCTGTTTGTAAAATAAATTGCCATTTATTATGCTATTATGGAAATAGCAACGCTATTTATCCTTGAAAAGAAAGGTGCAGCACTATATTCCAGCAGGAACATATTTCAGTAGATCATTACATCATAAGAACGCTTGATCATGACATGTTGATGGTTAAAAAACCCAGAGAAGGCATCCCTGTAATTTTGAATGAAGAAAGAATTGCAAATCAGCATAACTGATTTGTGACTTTATTACTATTATTAGTCACAGTGCTATCAGAGCATCCATTACAACCTGTTTTTTTTCTTTCAAATTCACAAGAAAAACTGTGTTGTGTGTTGAATACGCTTATGTGCAGGCAATGTATCCTCTTTCTCTCACCCTGTCATTTGAAGAAATGTGCTTCTGCTGAGCAGGGAGTATACAAGTCCCATGTGTGGAACCTGTATTTGTTTTGAACTCTTCCATGAATTAGAAATACTTAGAAAGACAGAAGCATACAAAACCCATGCCAGCTGTGGCTAAGGAAGCTGTCTTCACTTTGGAAAGAAGTTTTAGTGAGCTGCAGGTGACAGAAGGGAATAAATTGCTGTCAATGACATTAATGAACTCATCACAATGTCATACTGACAGAAGATAGCTTCTAGCAACTTGATCCTTACAGGAATTCAGATTGGTACACCAGAATACGGAAACTACTCTGAAGACTGGAAATAGTTCTGCGTTAAAACAGTTTTGTCTATTCAATGATTTATCATTGATCATATTTAATATTTCCATCTTTCACATTCAGACTGTACAGCTATTATTTCTCTCTTGGCATATTCCTCTAAAAAGGGTAATAGTCTATTTACTTCCTTCTTTTGTCACAACCTAAAATTTGTATTTTCAAATATAAATACTATAAATATGACTAACAAGCTTTAACCAACTGGAATATGTTTATCCTATTATCCAAGAAAGAGTGTGAAATAATAGCACAACTGTAGAGAACTACAGCTTGCATCACTAGCATAGATTAAAAAAACAAACAACAACAACCCTTGAAACTTAAAGCTCCAATCAAGTGATTACCTTCCATCAAACGTAATTATATGAGGGTCAGTAAATGAGTAGCAGTAGGCAGTTGGTAGATCCTTTACTGTAATCTTCAAAACAAAAAAGAGCATAATCATATCAGGTTAGACTTAGGCACATTTTTTATGTTTTTGATTTATTTCATAATGAGCAGGTTACATTATATCTAAGTAGTCATGTTAATATTCAAATGTAAGAAACTTAATCTAAATGAAAAGGCAGTGTTTTAATAGAAATAAACCAATGAAAAATTGACTACTTAGAAATCTTGGTGTGAATCAGCATGTCACAACTGAAATAGAAAATGTAGATCAGCCACATTCCTGGCTTGTTGGTTTTACAGATCTTAACATTTAGATTTTCAACCTTTGCGCTTTCTGGAACGTAGCCATTCCACAGGAAATTCTCACTGGATATTGGTTCGAATGCAATTCTGGTAATTCTGTCTCCGTCCTGCATAAAGTCTGTCACAGCAGTGAAATAAATTACTGCTTGACTACAGATTCCATTTCTGCAGGGTTTCTGGAGAAGATCCACATGACAAGTAGAAAGAGCCAAGTTTAAACCTAGTTGTTCTTTACCTGTTTTAATGAAAATACATCATTAGTGAGTTTTCATCTAATCACGACACATTTTGTATGTTGCTGTTAATATAAATACTAACTTATTTACAAATAGGTTTTTCTTTGTTTTGTTTTTCACAAATGAAAGTAAGCGAGCATTTTCCTCGACTTTGATCATGGAAAACCCTCTCCCTACACACATCCAAGAAAATTGTTTTAATTTTCTACATCGATAGCCAAATGAAAGTCGTGGTAGTCCTGCAGATGGGACAAAAATGCCTGTCTGAATGGGCAAGGATCCCTATGTTGGGAGATGTTCATGCAACTAGATGTTTGTGTGACTTGGGCATAGCAAAGCACTACAGAAAAACACAGTAAAACCTGTGTATTTCATTACAGTATACTCAATACTTAAAACACAGTAAGTAAAAAAAATTTAAAAATGGATGATGAACATATTCTTCCATACTTTCATCAGCAGTACATACAGCTTTTGAGTATTTTATTTTAATAATTTAGAACGTATTTTATAATACACCACATTTTCAAAAGAGGCAAATCAGAGGGAATATTTAGAAAAACACAATGAACATACAAAATGCAACACACACACAAAATCAGGATAATACTTGCCTTCATCAACAGTATTCAATCTTAGTGATACTCTGCAGTCACTTTCAACCTGGTTAAATTCAGGACAAGGAACAGGGATTCTGCTTTCTATTGACAGTCTGTATTCCTTGCCATCTTCTGCTATATCATACACTTCTGGATGTATCTAGCACAGAAGAAAATATACTTTAAATGCAAACATCATTTGTGAGCTACAGCACCCCTACTGATCAGGCAAGAGTACAAAAAACTAAATACACTGAATGGTGTGGTGCATGGCCCACTCTACTTGTTATCCAGATGGTCTAAAGTGCATTGGTGTACTGGGAGAAGATGAGGATACTATAAAAAGAGTGTGGAGAGAGTGTCAATAATAGGCTAGGATGAGGTAAAGCTAGAAAGAAAGGGATTAGCAAGTACTTTAACACCATAAAAATGCATTTTTTGGGTAGCTTCTGGAAACCAGCATATAGGTAATTTGTCGTTTGTATGCAAAAAAAAAGCTACCTAGGAGCTTCACATAAAAAGGAAAATAATGCATTCATATTTTATATTATGTGCTATAAAATAAGTTCCACTGACAGATTAATCTGGACCCTGAATTTGCAGAAACATAAGCATGCACTTAGCTTTATGAGAGGTAAATTCTCACTCAAGTCAATGGGAATTTTCACAATATGTGTGTGCAGAGTCCCATTCCTGGCCAACAAACAAAGTACTACCTACAACTAAATCTATGGTAGTTTCCTTTTGGACCTCTTCTTCACCTTTAATCAACTGGCATGGCACAACTCATGCCTACGTGCTATACATTTTTCCCAGCATCCCAGTCTAAGCCCAAAGCAGGTTGGTCTGACCCTTCCCTCATCCCCATGGCCAGATGGGAATGAACCCTGATCTCTGTCAGCCATGTTCTGGGAGAAACTGTTGGTATAGTCTAAAATTGTGCAAGAGAGCAGCTAAGTGGTCAAAAGCAAGTCAGAGCTCAAGACTGAGCCATGGCCCTGGTTAGTTTATCCTCGGTTTAAATACAGAGGATGTACTGGAGTCTACTTTAGCTGCTGGAGGTCAAGGCATTTACTGGTTTGTTATAGTTTGCATATAAGTTGTTGATTCGGTCTTCCTGTATCTCAAGGAACATGTTTGTTTCTTCCACTACTTGGCCAATCTGAGTTCACTACTGCTAACAACATGCTTTGTTAAATTGATAATTATATTGTGAGTACCTTACAGTTAGAGGACTCTCTATATACTGTGGCTATTATGATTCACTTGCTTTTGTTCAGCATCCTACATGGTCTTATCAGAGCAGAACATACAATAATTACATAAATGTTCAAACTATCTACTCATATAAATTTTCTAGCATACCCAAAGAAAATACATGAATCTGCTAAATGACACTCAGAAAGACTCCCACTACAAAAAAGTAAAACATTGTTTTCTTTTCAAATGACCTTAATGCCAGCAAAAAATTCCTTGCTCTCAACTGGACTGCTTTGTATGCTTGGCTTCTCCATGAAGAAAGCAGAAGTGCTACAGTAGACCTGTAAAAAAAATCAACACAGTACAATATATTTTTGGTAAGAATTGAATATGAAACTCAGCCATAATGTGTCAGCTTGATGAACTTGTTAAGCCCATGCTTCTGTCTGCATCCAAAGTTACCAACTGTCAGTGGTGCTGTTTAATTGACTGAATTAGACAAAATATTCCAAGATCTCTTCCTGGCATACAAATAATCATGTTTAACAAGCATCTAAATTTCCACAGATTTAACTAATCGCCTCTGGAATATTTCTGCACATCATGATATATTTTGAACATGCATTCTAAACTTTCTTATTTTATACTTCTTTTTGTCAATTCTATGTTTGTTGCCTTTTAATTTTGTTGAATACCCATTTGATCATAGATTACATAAAACAATCATTGCCCCTTCCTCTCTTCTCACTGTAACTTCTTCCTGGTGTTATGGGCCTGAATTATCTTTTTCAGGCTAAGTTTATTGTGATTTCCCTCCACTGAATCAGCTCCATGCTGCTAAATACTGTTTTAGATGCTGTATTTTTTGTTTTGTTTGTTTTGCTATATCTTTTTTTGAAATGTGATGACCACGCATGCAATATTTGAGACCTTGAGAAAACCAAGGATCGATCACAACAGCAATAGTTTATAACTGCGCTTTTTCACCTAGTGTTAGGTCACTGACCTAACATTATCAGGCAACTATTCACAAATTATCCAAAGAATATTTGAGGATTAGCAATTACTATTGTTACTATTGTTGTAAACCATTCAAGCAGCCTGCTTTTTACTTGAACCCCATCACCCTATCAGCATAAAACAGCTTGGAAAAACACTACTCATTTGGGTATTAATACACACACTACATGCTTATTTGTTTTTTGTTTTGGCCAGAAAAGCTTAACTGTATTTTGGTATATGCACGTGGAAAGCTTACTGATTTTCCAATGCTTTAGCTTTTCAAAAAGTTACCAGGTGAACATAGATATTCATTCTGCTACCCATGAAATTTGCAATTAACTAATGTAGTTACATATTGCTTTTGATGGCGGATATCAAACTATTTATATCTGATCCTTGACACAAAATCATCAAGCAGTGGCTCATTATTGATTCTGAGCAATCCATCTGCTGAATCAACAGCACAGTTTCTCACAACTCACTTTGCCACTCACTTAAGATTGTTACATTCCAAATCCTCTTAATTCACAATATCAAGCAAAATTCTAGTAGAAAGTAAAAAAGATTCAAACTGAATAAACATCTATTGGAGGCATGGTATAGTGTACTGAGACAATCTCAAAACATTAATAGTAGTGATAATTACTGATATATTCTGTGACATTTCCACATTTGTAGGGGCAGTGTTGATGTAAACAAAAACTAGAGGCAGTACATATTTTCTGCCAAGAGAAATTATACAGCAAAATGCTGGCGCTCCTTCACTAACAACTGTTAGTATCTGCTGAGCATTTATGAAATCATAAGCCTTTAGACAAAACAGCTATAAGAAGAGATTATAATAATTTTTAACATACTCTTTCTCCAAGTCTGACGCTTATCCCATCTAACTCTAAGAGTGAGAATGTATGAACTGTTCTCTCATGTTTCAGTTCTTCTTTGATGCCTTCAGGAGAAAGTCTTGACCAAGTCACAATGAATCCAACTGAGCTGTTTGCAAAAGGAATGCCAAAGGTACACCTTAGGTAAATACTGCCTTTGAGCAACTCTGCTGCAACCTCAGGAATGGCTGGTAGTGGTGGTAAGACAGACGGAGATGTTGAAGGAGCCACCTTACCTAGTTAAACAAAAATGTCTTTTGTGCTTTTTATTCTATGCAAAAAGAAAAAACACTGGATAAGGCAACATTTACATATACTTATCAATAACATTACATATTACATCAATTACATATACATATCAATTAAAATCCTTATAATAATATTTACCTCTCTTGATGTATGGAAATATTAAGTAGTTGTTTAGAGAATCAGAGAAAACATGTATACTACATTCATTATTAAAATGAGTAAAACTGATTACATTCTAGACCATACAAAGGTGCTGAAGAGGAAAAAATACTGAGGGAATCAAATGCAATGAAGCGTTTTAACAGATAGAAGAGAGCTGCAACCAAAGGAATTTGGCTGACATATAAAATATTTTCTCTGCTTACGAAGAAAAATATAGAATGGTCTATGCAAGAAGGAAAAGAATAAACACACCATGATTCATCGGGAGTCAGATACAAAATTCATCTGCAAATTAGAGTGACCTAAATTATTTTTAAAATTTTGGTGCTTATTCTGAACATTCTGCTACTTTTGCAATTGCAGTTCTGCTATCTCCAAATTGCTCATTTTGCATTAGACTGAGTTGATAACATGTACTTCTTTTTTATCAAAGACAACATATAACTAAAAGTTGACGTTTCTGGGGCATGGATGCAAACAAATATCTTTGAAAGAAAATAAGTCAAAAGAAAATACCTACTGCTGCAGATGCCTCGAATTTCTATCCCCTTGGGATCACAGGTCTGTGGCTTTGCATCTACAACAACTATAAACTGTTCCTAACTCACTATTTACACACTTACAGACTATTCCTATACTAGTGCTCTTAAAATATTGCCCCATGTTAAAAAACAAAACAAAACAAAACAAACAAACAAACAAAAAACTTATTAAAGATCAACAATAACAAGAAAAGAAAAACATCAAATATTAAAAGACACCAATGAAAGTATGACCTACTAGAGCAGAAAAAACGTTGTGATCTGATTCATATACAGTTACAGTAGCAGTCAGTGCAAAACCAAAAGGCGGAAAACACAAGTTGGGTGACTGCATCTAAGAGCAAGATGCAAGGGCAAGAACATTTTTCCACTTCTACATCTTTAATGCAGATATAAACAGCAGATACCTAGAGATGTTACTAATGAATAAAAAAGAATTAAGCTATTCTTTCAAATACATACTTTCTCTTTTAGAACCCACATCTGAATACTTATTTATTAACTGTAACCATGGAGAGTCAAAATCAATGCAGACCTACTTAGGAGGAAAAAAAAAAGTCTTTCCAACATGGGACTCAGCAACATCTATATGTGTATACTGTTACTGTTTGCTACTTTGAATATCATTCATATAAACAAACAAAACAAAACAACCATCAGCGGAACTTAGATTAAACATGAAAATATCAGTATATTTTGAACAGGAATAAAAAGAATTTAAGTTAAAAGCAGCAAAACTGAAAATCTTGTTCATTGAAAAGAATTTAAAGCATATTTTGGTGTTCCAAGCTTTGGTATTGCACAGGAATGACTGCTTGAAAATCTGCATCAAGTATTCACACCTATCAAGCATTAAAGAGGAAATACAGTACATATGGTAACCTAGATATAAAAAGCAGCACAAAAATACAAAATGTGAAAAATATCATCCTAAATAAATGGCTTCAGAGTTGAGAGAAGTCACCAGAGCCAACCCAAAGTTTTGTTTCTTCCCTGTTTTGTCTTCAAGCAGTAAAAATTTTCTATCCTGCTGCCTATCATTTTTATTCTCTTTCTTTTCATGAATGCATCACCCAAAGCAAATGCAAAGTCACATTCTGCAGGATTTCTTTATGGCTTCAGCCACTTGCATTCTGAAATGTCTTATTTCTGGCTTTTTTTTTTCTTTCTTCTGCCAATAACCTCTCGGAGAATTACTTAACAATTGATCCCAAAGGGATAATGATGGGCCATAAAGCACCATAAAAAACACCAGCAGTTTTGCTATTAAGATTTTGCAAGCAGTTGGTAATAGAGAGTATGACTTAGAGCAAGACAATATATTGTGCATAAAAGTATTGCAAGTATTTTCACTGGCAGTATGTTATAGGAACTGCTAAGAATCTCCTACTACACGGGCTTGTCACTAACAATATCTATAACTTCTATAGAAGAATTAGAGTAAGAAAAATATTCCTAATGAAAATAAACAATAACTGATGTATATATATATTTTTTCATCAGTTTATTAAAGAAAATTTATGCTTACACATAACACTACAGACATTCAGTAATGGCGATACACACTATGTGAGTGCCAATGTAGGCAGTCTAAATTTTGACTTGTAGATGTGTCTTACATCCCCATCTGACTATATGGAAAAAGAAAAAAAATAGATCCTTATTTTGGGGGCTCTGAACTATAATTGAGCATCAACTGCAAGTTACATGGGGATAGTATGAATTCACCTTCTCCTGGGAAATCGTTGTTCTATCGCATCAGAATTAAGAGTGCAGAAAATTTTAGTATGTGTAACTATTGCCAGACACAATCAGCAAAATATCTTACAAAATACCACATTTTCACAGAAACATCACTTACTTGCTTTTATGTTATTTTCAGCTGTTTTTGAATAACTATAGAATGACCAAACACCAGAGAACATCTGCTGATATGTTAGATGAAGATGTATCAGACTTCTTTTTAAGAAGGTTAGAATAAAAGAAATAATTATGCTGATGTTCAGTTGAAAACCACATTTACTAATAAATATATGCTCTTAATTGAGTCTGAGTACTCACCTTCTGCACAATAACCCATGCATCCTTGTGTGGGTTGTAGTAAATAAACAAAGAATTCTCCACAGTTTCTCACACTGACAGGGATTCGAAAAAGGCAGCAGTCTTTGGACATGCTGAAGAAAAATTTCCATGTTGCACAGGCTGTGAGCTGCTTGATCTCGCCAGGTTGAGGCATGGATTCTGACTCCTTCAGAGACAACCAGACAGGGGCTTGAGTACCACAGTGATTCATCTGAAACACCAGAGAAAAAATGTCAGAAAATAGTTAATGTACATTTATACTTAATCCTCATATTCCTGCACTAGCTTTTAACAAAGTTCAGATGATATAACTGAGAGCTTGCTTTTTAACATCCTCAAATCTGAATATAAATACGCATAAAAGAGACTTATGTCCTCATATGACTATCATGAAATCTCTTTCTATACACAAAATGCAATTTAGTCAAGTCTGAAGAACTTGACCAAGAGCCACCACAACTTCTGCAACCATAAATCCATTTATGTTTATGAAGCAGAGGAATCCACAAGGTCTGTGGTTCAGATGCCAACGCAACAGGTGATGAAGGAGAGCCAGTGCTCCCTCTCTCCCACACAAAAGTCTTGCTCAGTGTTTTTTTTGTTAAAGTGTGAAGAGCACAGTGCTGTGGAATAGCCCTCCATCCTACTGACATCACTGTGGCAATCTGAGGTCTTCAGATTAGGGAAGCTGCCATGTAGCTCAAAACAGTCCAGGAAGTACAACAAGGTCTCAGACCACATTGTCTTTACACTTCTTGGTCTGAAATCTAAATACAACTGTATGCTCACTTAGCAATTATTCACCTCAAAAGTACACTATTTTCTTACTTCTGAGCATATTTGTGTCCAATCTATTTGTTTTATGTTTTTGTTACTTTTCTTTTGATTTGACTAAAAATATACTTTTAAAAAAGAGGTTTTATTACTTATATACATTAACTATATAATATATTTTATTTGTGACCTAAGATAACTCCTCTTCACAAAATGCGACTCAGGCAAGCCAAAGGTTGGACATGTAGAGTGTCTGAGCCCTCTATCAATCCACTGAGCAGACAGAATCCATGAGAAGGATGATGTATTGTTTAAACAGCCTGAATCTTTGACAAGGATTAAGTATAGCTATAAAACACATTCAGGAAGGAAACTTCCTGAACATGATATCCATTTTAAGTTCAGTTTTAGTGTTTTGATTTTGATTATTTCAAAATAATGGCCTTGTTTTTCCTAACAGTTACAAAAGAGCAGATATCAGGGCATGAATTTCATTTGCTGAAAAGTAATTGAATCAATCGCTTGCCAACTGTAATTACCTGGACTCTTCTATATATGGATGGCAGTCAGTTTTGACTGCATATTTACTAAGCACAGAGGGACTGGGTGAGATTTTTAAAACTCCCCTAGATTATCTGAGTGGCTATCTTGCTGGACTACCCTGTGTTCTGAGAAACACAGTTTTTTTTCCCTGCTTGATTCTCCGTGAAGAAGTGTCTGTTTTGAGAGAAATACTACTATTAAGTTAATTTGTTCCTATTAAATCTAATTGAAAAAGTTCTTCAGGAAATACACTTTGCTCAAGCTTTTTCAGCTTAACAGCCCACATAATAGCAGCCTCTGTAATAAGGTCCTGCAATCAATGTAATTTTTGCACTTTTTGTGCTTTTAACTGTTTTGCATTTCTTTTAAAAGAATTTTTTTGTTTTTTTTGTTTGTTTGTTTGTTTGTTTGTTGCTTGTTTTAAAGAGACTGAACACAGGCAATTTCAATTCAGTATGCAATCACAGGATCACAGATAATACATCCTGATGACATGCAGTGACACTTTTTTAAAATAAGGAAATGTTTTCAAATAGGAAGCTACAAAGATATATGTTCTTCAAATGTAACTGCTAAAAAGATGTTGACATAGTTCCAAAATGAAGTATCAGAAGTCTAGAGTACTACATGTTCTAAGTAGTTCTTGGATCTCAGTGGACTTGCAGATAACATGGAAACTAATCAGTTAACTCTCTTAATTGAAGTCATTCTAGGAGTAATCTTTTCCTTCCAGAATGATCACTTTAAAAGCTCCATAATTACTGGGATCATATGTTTTCTATGCTCGCATGTAGGTTCAGGAGCAGACTGCCCATCACACAGCTGCAGCTTTAAAACAGGACATCCCTACTATGTTGCACTGAGACATGTTTAGAAGGGACTAAAACAACAGTTTCTGAGTGCTTTAAAAGCTACGTGAGTTCTTTGCCATACTCCATTCAGTGTAATATTTTTCAACACATAAAAACATATTTTAATACAGTCTCATTCAGAGATATTTTTTTACATTGGTCTCCATAATTGTAATTATTCTTATGAAAAACATGTACATTTTTCATAAACAAACCAGGTGCAATACCTCCACACACTTGGTCGGCATCTCAGCAGGCTTATCAAAAATCATAAAGCGATACCATCCTGGTGCAAGGGAATGGTCGCATATTAAATCCTGAATAGCTGACTGCTGGAGGTGGGATGAATCAAAATCAACACTTCGGTAAGGGCTCTGCAGGATCTGATGTCCACCAGGATGGCATTCAAGAACTGTAAAGCAAGAGCATTAAAATGAAGAGCTTAACAGATATGTTAGATATTAAGGGTGTTTGTTTTTTTTTATCAGACAATAAGGAGATAGGATCACTGTGAGATCACTTTTACAGAGCAACATAGTGAAAACTTAATAGCAACAACAAATAACTATGTTAACACTCTAAAATTTAATAAATTCATCACATAGTAATATTCCCTTGTTTAAGTGGACAATAATTGAAAAATAAATATGCATGTTAATTTATAATTGAAAGTGTGCACTTTCCTCTGGATTTTGCCATTTTGCTGGCTATGAAACCTAACAAACTGAAGAAAAATGGCATATTTGATACATGAGGAACAAAATCTTACTTCAAGATGAGAAAGGTTTGTTCAAGGGTCTTCCTTTCGCAAATAGGCTAACACTTCACAGTGTTTCTATGTATTAAATGAAGAATGCCCTCAAACAGATGGATACTACAGTTACATATAGTTTGCACGTATAAAAGCAGATTATAGTAAAAGTATGGAATTTGATAGATACTTAATCATAGATTTTAAGTCAATGTGCATGATTTGCATGCCTAAATACAACTGACAAACAGATTTTTGGACATCTAAGTGAACTTACGGCCTCAAAATAACCTCAAAATTGCTGGTAGATAAAATTAGGGATCAGAATCTGTAGAAGTTGCAGCAACTTTCTAAAAAAATGCAGACTCTTTCAGAAATAAAACTGCACCCTACAATTTGTAAGATCAGTCTTTGAAACCAGACTACTCCTTCCAAAGCCAGTGACAGTAGAAGTTCCAGCTAATAGTGCTTTTACTAGTAACGTAATTGTAATGGTCATTCTTGATCAGAAATATGTTCGGGAAGTAAAAGTAGGGATGAATTAGAAAAATTCAGCTGTAATTAAAGCTGTGTAATATTATATTTTGAATATTATTACTCTGTTCCTCAAGTTCTCACACCCACAGTTTTTAATATTTGTCCCATGTTTTCATGGTGTAAATGTATCACTGATTAGAAGAATATTTTGGTTCAAATTGCACTAGATGCATTATTGCACATTGTTTCATATCACTGTTCAGAAAACCACAATTTTAAGATAGTTTCTAAATCAAACAATATCCCCCTCTGAATGTAGAAGATGCCCTAGCTAAACAACAGATCTCATTTCTTTCACACACAGTATGAGGTTCCTATAGACTTTCAAAGACTAAAGATTTAATCTGATATGGCTTTAGGCTACCCAAGCAGGTAACAATAGCTTTATCTTCTACCCTCTAAGGGCAGATGGAAGTCAATGTGATTGACTGTGCCACCACTGTGTTTCTGAGTTGCTTGTCATAGCCTGTAGGCAATTCATGTCCATACAAGTTGACCTTATTGAGAATTTATCCCTCACTGGAATTTGAAGAAAAGCCCTTGAAGAATCAAAGGTCAGTCATGTGTGTTATTGAAGTGTTTTTCCAAGCAAGCTTCAGCTCAAGCAGTTTACGAACCATGGTGAAAGTTTCTTCCTGTCTTCTATTTTTTATTGGAATTCTACCTTCCATACAGCACTCTCATTAGTTTTCTTTCCTGTAACTGAAACACTCCTGAAACAATTAATATCTCTTATCTCTTCCATTAATAAATCAAGCTAGACATGAGACAAGTCTTTATTTTTTTTCTCTGCAGTTTAATTAGATCATCGTTTGATAGATCTCTAAAACAGCTGACTGTACTCACTTGTAATAGGGTTATAAATCTTACTAAAGATCAAATTATACGTTTTTTATTATTATGCACATCACTTTAAAATGTCACACAGCTCTTCATATATTTTTTCTCCCTCTTTAGAAGTATGCTCGCATTTTCATAGCTATTTCTTTTGAAATCTCATGTTGTCTAGCACTGCTTCATTCCTTTTCCTTTTTTTTTTTCCTCTCACCTTCTCTGCAAAACAACTGAAAATACCTGCCATCATCAGTAATACAGACTAAAATATTCCTATCTGAATGTATAACTGTTGTGCTGCCTAACTCTACCAAGAGCAGATGCAAGTACAACTGTCGTATTTATGGGCACATAAATACAAAAATAACAATGTTATTTTTGCTGTGAGAAAGTAACCTCTGTAGACCAAACCCATTCATATCACAGACATTTAGGAGGAGAGCTGGTTCTCATTGAAAGATGGAGCCCTCATTATTAAATCCAGTCCTGAGTTATGAAAACCTGAGCTGTAAATAAAACCTCAACTCTAATGTATTGTTTTAGTTAACGCACATCTGCTGTTTGGTCCTAAACTTCACACTATGTTACATTGGATTATTCTGAGATTTTCCTGTTGCTTTCCATATTTGGTAGATTTTTCCAGTTATCTGTCTGAATAGATTACAGTGCAAGTATTTTTGAGAGACAGAGATTAAATCTCTGAAGTGCCAATGCCAACTGTTTCTGGAGCACTGTCTTCTAAGCACAGTCCAGACACAAAATTTAAATTTTTAGTCAGGACACTCAGCTGAGTATTATTGGCAGGTCTTTGGGGTCCTGGTAGATGAAAAGATTGACATGAGCCAGGAGTGTGCTCTTGCAGCCTGGAAGTCCAACTGTATCCCGAGCTGCAACAAAAGAGGGGTGGACAGCAGAGAGAGGGAGATCATTGACTGCTCTCATGAGGTCCATCCGGAGTACTGTGTCCAGGCCTGGGGCCCCCAGCACAAGAAGGATGTGGAACTGTTGGAGTGGGCCCAGAGGAGATACACTAAGATAATCGAAAGGCCAGGATATAAACAAATAAACACAACCAGTAGGAGTTGGACTCAGTGATCCTCATGGTCTCTTCCATCTCAGGGAATTCTATGGTTCTCTGCGTGCACTCTGATCCTGAGTGTTCTTTCTTTTGCATCTACTATTGCAAAGGAAGTAGTGTATCTGCATCCCACAGCATAAACTAGAGCTTAGGCTGTTTCTAACAAACATATTTGTGTATTTAAAATTCCAACATAATATTCAATTAGAAAGGAGGTGACTTTTTGAAAAAAAGCTATTCTGAAATACTTATTTAGGGTAAAATTTTTAAAGTGAAATACAAAAATAAATGTAACCAACACAAGCAAACCCTTTGTTTTGGATGAGAAACGTAAGAAAAGCATGATTACAGAGATTTTAGCAATGAGAATATTGCAGTGCAGAGGAACAGAAATACTTCTGCACAAGGAATGCTGAAGGAAACAATCAGCATGCACACACTGACACATCATTATCAGAAAGGGTGTCAGAACACTTTTCACTGCTCACATCTATACCTCAGGGGCTGCTTTGTAAAGTTTGTAAGTAGCTGCACAACAATTTAAAAAAATATATAAGAACTATCAGCATTCCTAGAAAAGCGAATAGGGACCAGAGGGAGTGGGAGAGCTAAAGCCAAAGCCCAGGCAGCCTCACTCCGCAGGTTCTCCCGCAGGTACCCGGTACGGCTGGCAAGGCACAGTTTGTCAGTTCGTGAAGTTACGCCTAGTCCAGCGAAATGCGCTACAGGAAACTCGGGCTCGGAGGGAGGACCTGAGCCGCTGAGGGGAGACCGTATAAGGGCTGTTTTATTTCTCTGCTCTCCCTGCGCTGAGCAGAGCGGAGCATCCGCCCATCCGGCGCTCCCTCTTGGCCATGTACCCCTGGCCCCGCTTACCTCTCCGGAGGGGCTTCGCCGCCGCCAGGCAGCCCAGCACGACCGCGCACAGCCACAGGCGGGCGGCCCCCGGCATCGCCCACTGCTCACCGCTCCGCTGCCGTCGCGGCTCTGACGGCCACGGCCTTCCATCCCCTCCTTAATGCGGCCCCTCCCTCGGGGGTCCTCGGGGGGCCCGGCCCTCAGCCCACCTCCATGCCGGCCCCGGCCGGGCTGTGCTGGGGCTGCTGTGCTCCGTGGTTCTGGGAGCTCGTGGTGAGCGTCTTCATCTCCTCCAACGCATAGTTCTGTTTGTCTTCTAATGTGCAGTTAAACGCTGGAAACAAGCCAGTTTCAAATTGTTTGCTCTTTATGCTGTGACCATTTCCTTAGGACACCAAGAGCGCTTTATAATGGTCCTTCGTAATTCCAAACTCTTGTGATGGACACCATTAACTTATAATGAAGCCTGTGGCTTCAAGCAGCCAAGTTTCAAGGCTTGCTGGGAGATGCTTCTCTTCGGAAATGTCCAGCAGAGAGCTCCGTGTTTAAGGTTTGGTAAGTTTTTTGGTATTTTTCTTGCTAATCTCCAGGCTGTGCAGGCACTGAAGTATTTTGCACACAGCAGGTTGTAGAGATGTTTCACTCTTTTGAATCATAGGATAACAGAATATCCCAATCTGAGAAGGACTGACAAGGATCACAGAATCCAACTCCACACAGGACCACTCAAAAATCACCCAGTCTCAGACTTTATGTCTGAGAGTGCTGTCAAATGCTCCTCGAACTCCAGCACTTGAGTCTGTGACCCTGGGCAGCCCATTCCATGCCCACTGCCCTCTGGTGCAGACCCTTTCCCTAACCCCAGCTGCCCCTCACCTGACACAGCTCCATGCTGGTCCCTCTGGCCTTGTTGCTGTCACACAGAGCAGAGCTCAGCGCTGCCCTCCACTCCCGGTGAGGAGCTGCAGCCGCAATCAGCTCCTCTGCTCTGGGCAGAACAAACCCTATCTTCCCTATCTTTGTAGCCCATGCTTGAATGTCTCTAATGGAATAGACCTCACTCAAAGAAATTGACACAGGGGAGTACATCCAAGCCCTGCACACCCACAGCATACGGCAAGCCATTGAAACTCTGCAAGAAGTGTTGGGCAAGGGCTGCCTCCTGGAAGTGCAGGCATGGGTGCCCTTTGTAGAGCAGTGTCCCTTCAGAAGGCGCTGGGGTAGGAAAAAGACAGAGGTACAGCACTGTGAGATGGGCCATCTCCATCCTCTGCTCTGGAAGAAGCCCCATGAAATGAGCAACGTTTAAAAGGCAGTGCTAGTGCAGTCTGAACGTTGAATTCTGTCTTGCATTTCTGTTAGTTCTCTGAGGCAAATACATTCTTCTTAAACATTCAGGCAATTTTAATGGTTAGTTTTCATATTTACCTCGATGACTTTCTGAGTTGCTACCAAATATGATTTACTTTTATCCCAGAAGGCTGCATTTATCTGAAATTTTCCCAGTGTGTATTTATAAAAAAGACAAAAGGAAAGCAAGAGGTATTTTACCAAACAAGTTACAAAGTAAAGAACTAGAAATAGAGACACTGTGAAGCCTTGGCAAAGTTTAAACACTGAGCTGCTTCTTTGACCGCTGCTAATCATGATGGAGTGGTATTTACGGAAGGATTAACACCTTTAGTCATGGATCATACAGGAGACAAAAGAGATGGCAATAATGGCTGCTGGAGTAAAGAAACCTTTCATCTTTTCTGCCTGTTTTTTCTCTGCCTGATCCCTCGGCCACTATCAGTCTTGAAGACTCTTGCAGCAACAGCAGAGCAAGAGCATATTGGGTTTGGAACAACTGATAACTTGCCAAAGATAGTATTCGGCTCTCACGGGGACAGAGTTGTGCCAGTAACAATGAATTTCGGGGAAAAAAAAAAAAAAAAGCAATTCTATGTCAGGCTTATAGCAGTATAGATCTTTCCATCAGGCTGCAATTTCAACAAGCTTTAGACAGTAATACATTTACATTGTTTTATTAAAGCATATCAAAAGCAGTGTAAAACAGATTTGTGCTATGAAAAACACCCTTCACTCAAGATGTGCTATGAAGTCACGTTACAGTTTTGCAGCATACTATGAAGTAACAGGGTGTTTGGGAGGATAAAACAGGGTTGTTGAATGGAGAAAGAATTTAAGCTGATGTGCATGATTATGTAGTCCAGAACATCACTACTGTAGACAGTTAACAGTTTTCTAAAAATGCAAAGTTGGCAGCAATAGTACTGATGCAAAGGAGCACTTAGACATTGTGACACAAAGCAGCATTTTCCAAAAATGGATTGTATGAGTAATTATAGAGAAAGGTAAGACTAGCTCTGAAAATTATGCCAGAGCTAATTTCCAGCAATGTCTGTTCCTTGAGGCTTTTAAATACATATTTAATTTAAGATAGACTCTTCAGTTCCATCTATGAATGAGCTTCACTCTGCTTGGAATGAAGCTGGAGCACAAGTGCTTTCACTGGCAGAGGACTGATTTATTAAAAAAAGAATGGGATGGTGATAAACTGGAGAAAGTGGACATGTTGGGTGACAAAGAGCAGGGACTTCAGCAGTGCCGAAAGTAGAGTCATTGTAGATGTTTAAAAATTCAGATTAGAAAAAAAAGGTGGCTCTGCTTATACTGTCTTAGGTATTGCAGTTAGGTTGGACTGATTTAATAGTTGTCTGTGTAATTAAGTGACTGTGCAGCTCCAATGTGTGTTTACATGTAACTGAACCCTTCACAAAGCATGATCGAAAAAATGGACTTTCTCTTCGTACAACCAGCATAGTAACTTCTTACTGTATCTGCCACTTTTATTGGCAACATGCTAGTGTGAGCTGTCTAACTATGCACCTTACATTATCAATATATGCAAAATACTCATCATATACAGTATTTAATAAGATTGTATTATTTCTACTTGCATTTACTTTAGCCTTAAGCATTATAGGTAAACATACCAATCCGCAGTATTTGCCAATTTGTTTACAGGCACAAACACTTGTGAAAGATATTCAGGTGTGAGCTGGAAATGAAAAATCATCTGTGAGTTTTAAAAGTATTTGACTACAGGCTACGCCATTAATGTTATTTGTAGAAACACCCAAGCCCTAAATTCCATAGTAAATAAGGGGATCATGTAGAACAAAGGCAATTCTTGTGGTATGCTAGGTGGAAGAACAAGAAGTTAGTGGGAATGCTGGTGCTCAGGAGCAGGACACAAGCTGGGAGCTGAGGGCAGCAGTTAAGTGGGTGGATGTTGTCTTGAGTGATGAGCGCCCTGCTCTGACACTTACATGTTCTTTGAGGTGTTTTGTAAATAAAGGTGAACAATTACAGAAGAATCCAATTAAGTTTAAGATAAAGTTGCCCACTGCATCTAATTTAATATAAACCTTTTCTTTCAAATTGTGAGCACAAATGAAAGTCTGTCTTAAATGAATCCCTGTGCTATACCATTAATCTTGTCTGCTATAGTAGGCAAAGTAAATCTGAATAAGCCCTTTAAGCCTATGTTGCCATATTTGTTATCTGTGCAGAGACAGAACATGGATAGTAACTCCAAATAAAGTTGTGAGCAGAAATTGGAAACTGGGAGAGATCTCCCTGCAAAGCTTCAAAGGGTCTCAGTAATAATACAAATGCTGGATGTTTGGAAAGAGTTGCCTTCAGCAGATAACATCCCTCCTGTAAGGAACAGATGGCGAGAGATATCCCACAGTTCTGGCCAGATCCAAAACATCAGAGAGTGATGAGTCTTCTTGCATTTGCCCTTTCATGTTTTCAGTTCTGTCTGTTTGTAAAAATAATTTCTTTTTCAATTGGGCCAGTTTATATACGTGAATGGTAAGTGAACTTATCCTTCCAGAAAGAATAAATTGCTAACATTCTTTGTCTAATCTAATCAGTTCTGTCACTAAAGTCAAATTCCAGACTTCCCTTCAAACTGCGGATTGTGTGACTTTTAACTTAGCTAAGATTCATTTGGTTTAAGAGTAGAGTCTAACAGTTCTGAAACAAATGTCCCCCAAATCACTAAGACACATTAACTGACAGTTCTAGTTCAGAACAAGGTGTTTGATTCTGTTTCCTATTTCTGTATTTGATGCCAAACAAATAGAAACGGAGAGTCAGTAAGAATCAAACGCTTTTATTTATCTTGATCATTCTGCAGAGAACTTTACATTCCTTGCAAGAAGTTAAACCTGCTCATATTTATTCCACTGGAGTGTTTTGTTGTTGGTTTTCTTTTTTTTTTTCTGTTTTTTTTTTTTGTGTGTGTTTTTCTCCCCCCCCCCCCCCCCCCCCCAAACTGCATAGCTTTTGGGTGGCATTTGTTTTTCTAAATGTATTTAAAAATTGGAGAGGGGATTTTTAAATCTGCCCTGTAAATGTACTCAGTATTGACAGTCTGTTTAGCTTTCAGAAGTAATGATGTATTCAGTATGTTTTAGCTCCTAATTCTCTTTCATATTTGACCTCTTGCATACACTACATTTGACTTATGCAGTAAAGGACTTCAATATAAAAATCGAATGTAAATTGGTTTGGATAAGCAGTATGAGCTTTAATATAAATTAGGGGAAATCTATCTCCAGTGCTTAGGCTATTGAGAGGCAAATAAAATCAGTGGTAGGCTTTCTATTAACTTCAGTTTCCTTTGAATCAGACCCTTACTCTTTTATGGTTCTCAACTACTTTTATGTTGTTTTTTACAAAATGGCTTGAAACTTAACTCAAAGGTCTATCAGCTGTATTTGTTCAGAATGTACTGAGTACTTTGAAGTCTGAGAAGTGCCTTCATTGGTGGAGTATTAATGGATTAATCTTTGTTTTACCCATATTGAGTAATGTTATTATGTACATTAAATTGTATCACAGGCGTGATACAATTTTAACTATTTCTTCTCTTTCTATCTCACATGATGTGTTTGTGTGAATACAACCTAATAAGCTGTAGTTTGAAAAAAAAGTAGAGAGAATGTAGAATTTGTTCTTTAGCCTGTATAGGATAAGCACTGTGTGAATGTGACCAAAAAATTGGTTTTGTAACTAACTGCATATTTCATACTTGTAGTCTTACTGACTTATTGTGTTTATTTTTGCACTACTATATTTGATGTTTGTTGAATAAAAAACAATATTAGTGGATAAAACTGGTGATTAAATCACATGTTTTTCTAAAATGCAAGTGAGAAAAAATATTCTTGAACTATATAACCTATTTATGAATGATGATGAACAAATAATGAAATATTTTTCTCAAATTCTCCAATTACATTTCTTAGTATCAAAGGCTTTGGTTCTACAAACACTAAAACGTGTTTAAGTGAACTCTCTCAAGAAGAAGGGGGATTTAAAATGAAGCCTCCCATGCTGCAGTGTTAGCAGCTCTCTTCTTTCTTTCTGAGCATATTATTTCCTGTCCTAGTTTTCACCTTATCTGTACAACTGGCTTACTTGGTCATGCATCAGAAAGGTCATAGAGCAGGCAACTCTAGCTGTGGCCAAACACCAGTACAGCACCATTGGTAGTGATACTTTCCAACCTGGTGGTTAACTAATGACAATGAATATACAAATAAATAAAGTGTGATTAGCTTGGCAAGGAAAAGAAACATTCGCCAAAGCAAAGAGAGCACATTTTTCACTTTGTGTTATGAAAAAGTCTGATTCCTGCCTTGAGGAGAGAGTGCACAGCTGAGGATCATGAAAGAAAGTAAGGTTTCCTCGGCTTTTGGTGCTATGCTGTTAGCTTGTGTCTTGTGTCAAGACTTTCCTGTTCTGTGGAGAAAAGAAATACCTCCTAAAGGCTCAATCTCAACTGTAAGACTGGAGATGTTAATAAGAAAAAATGTCCAGATTGGATTTATAATGAAATTTATGCATATTTCATAGAAATCTCACTTTCAATAAAACAGTACATTCTGCTTTTTGAAAAATGTTTTGAGAAACCGTCTGAGCTGTTCTAGTTAGTGTATGTATGTTTTCTCTCTGCCTCACAATAACATTTCCTGTCTGTAGGATAAAATTATTTAGGTGTTTTTTTTTTTGTTTTTGTTTTTGTTTTTTTTTTTTTTGAATAGGAATAAGATATCTGGCTGCAGATGGCACTTTCTTGGCAAAGAAAATTATGAATGTTTTTTGTTGTTTTTTTTTTTCATCTGTTGTTTAAAGAAACTGGATACACAATCTCTGATGCTCTTTTAATTTCCCTCTGATGATTTGGCTATCTGAATTTTTAGGTTAACACCATTGTTTTTTAAAATGCTTTAAAAAAATAAATAAATAAAAAAGAAGCGTGACAGAAATATATTGACAAAAGAACAAGGCAGAGACTTCATATCAAAGTAGCAGTAAACAGTATGTTCAAAAACTACTTTACAGAGCTGTGCTAGGTAATGTTGCTAGTTAGATTATTCCTTGTGAACTAAAGTGTATATGGCACACTAGGAAGGGGGAAAGGAAGAGAAGTTCTAAACCAAATACATTTTTCTGAATCTGAAAGGAGAAAAACAAAGTAAAGCTTCTAACAAAATCCCCAGTCAAACCAATGCATCTTGGGATCAATATTTGTAGACTTTGTACAGGCTTTGTCTAAGGATGAAATTAGTGCTAATGGTCAGATCATGCCAACATGTATGCATACACACTTTCACAATTTTGTATCTGAGGATAAGAGAACCCTTCACCTGCTGGGCCACAAAGCCTCTAGCATCAGGTTTGCTTCCCTCTTTCTTTCTTTTTTTTTTTTTTTTGCCATGTTTGTTTATCAGTTAACAAGTTTGTCATATTTATACCTTATTCACTTTTGTTGTGTTTTCTGACTAAACTGGATACGTTTACCAGCGCAAAGAGTTTCCCAATTAAAAATTCTGCAAGGTGCAGATTTCATAAACACTGCATAGATTTGTGCACTAGATTCTCTGAAAAATTATGATAAAGAGGCAAAGTGGTGCTAATTTCTCTGAGATCTGGAATGGGTTTTGTTAATGCTCTCAGGATGAAATGAGTCACAATATTTGCAGTTAGAAAAGATTTTGTTCTCTGAATCATTGTCAAGATCTTTTAGGGTATAGCTGTGATGCACACACAGTGGGGAGTTGAGAATTAAATGTCTCTACCAGTTCCCTACTGCTGAAGGAATTACAGCCATTACTCCTAGTGCTGGTTTTGGTTTGTTTTCTCTGCGTCTCTCATTCTGTTTTTTTTCTGTGGAACATCACAGTTTTTGCTTTTACAGCAGATCAAAAGTTTATTAAGTGTTCAGTGGATTTCTCTGGACTGAAGCTCTATTCCATGATCATCTTGTTGGCAAGTGTGGTCAGGGCAGTGTCTTTAATTTTTTGTACACCTGTTTCACCTGCCGAAGTCTGTGGATCTGAATTGGCAATATGCATTTAACATTCAAAAGAGCCTAAAGCTGTGAAGCTAACAATAAGAAGCACAGGAGGTTTGAGAATGGAAAGTTATAGGAAGCGATTCTGGTAGGGAGATTAATTCTCATTGTATTAGTACTATAAGGAACTATGGTAAAGGTTACGTAATTTTTAATTTTTTCTTCTCTTTTATTGTAATTTAAAGTTTCTGTTCCTGTACCTTCCTCCCTTTGGTTAAGAATTTTGATATGAACTGCATGAGATAATGAAGTGAATTATGGAGATGAAGACCTGAGTAAGGATAAAGAAAATATAAGTACTGTATTCAGATGTTCAGTACTGTTAATAAGCTATTTTTTGTCATTTTTGAAATACATAATAAGTAGATCTGAGAATGAAAGTCAGATGATCTGTGGGGAAAAAGAAATTCTTCTGGAATCTTTTCTTATTGTACATGTTTTATATCAAAGAGTACATAGGTCAGGAATGAATAAAACAATAACTTTAGCAGTGAAATTTAGGCAGAGATAGTACTACTACTTAAAAAAAATAACCTACTTTGAATCTCCAAGTAGAACAAGACTGTAGTCTATCTAATTAGACTTCCCCCAAGCTGCCTCTTCTATCTGAACTGTCTGTAGCATTCATTTCTGCCTTAATCCTTCTCCAAAACCCATCATTGTAACACCTTTTTTTTTTTTTTTTTTTTTCCAAATTAAAAATGCACCGTTTCTGAATCAGCTCTCTGGTTTCAGAGCTGCTGTTTTTATACTTATGGTCCAGACAAAGGGAAATCCCAATTAACTTGTTACATTTGGTAGGATATCATTTGTATTTGATAAGCAGGCAATTACCTCCTTCTTTGTTTTCCTTATGCTAAGACACATTATTCCAGCCTGTTGGGGCTATTTATCTCCTCTCTACTAAAGAAAATATTATCTTTATAGACTTCATTGATTTTATATTTACAGTGCACCAAATAGTTTACAACAGTATATCAACTAATTATATCTAGAAATAACAATGTATTACTTAAGTAAAACTATTTATTAAGTAAATGGATATGTAACTGATAAAGAGGAAGATAGTGAGTGTCACTGCTGGAACAGTAATATTTTTATTTACAGTATGGATGTCCTTGACGTAACCACTAACTTCACGTCCTCATCTACTTTGTAGCATACAGCATTCTTTCAAACTTGAAAATGTTCAGAAGACTTGTTAACAGCTCATGCTTTTTCTGATGAAGAAATGTGGTCTTGACAGAAATCTGCAGTTTTTGTCAAGTGAACAGAACAAAGCCATGAACCTGTGTCTTTTCTGTCAGTAGTAGAAAGACTAAGTGCTTGTGAAAAAAAGTCCTATTTCCTGCTGTATCTCAGATTTTCCATTAAGCGCAATTCATCAGCTGGAAAACTTTGAGCTGCTTTATTTTAAGGAGATGCAGAAATACTGTGTTACAGTCAGCAGTAGAACATTCTATTTCTGTCTATAATCCAAATATACTTCTTTATGAGCCTGAAAAACTAAAATTATGTAATTTTATTATTACTAATAATCTCCTGTTAAGCTATCATTTCAGTTTTCAGCTCCTTCAATACATGGTTCAGAGAATATCCACGGTCATAGAGAATGCACTCAGAAAGCCATTGCTGAAACTGTTAGATGAAATCATCGTAAAAGATATCAGAAAAACTGTAAAAAGCAGAGCAATATTATACTATTATATTACCACAATGTCTGAAGGCAAGTTGAGAAAAGAAAGTGAGAAGAAATTTCAAGGAGAATGTTGTAGCAGTCCCACTGATTTGGTCCCACTGAACTACGTGGCTTTGTGCTGATAGAAACTGGATTAGGGCAGAAATAATAGGATTTTGTACAGGTGCAGTAATTAGGAAAGGAAGGCTTCACATTTAAGTGGGTTCTCTTGCAGTCCTGCTTAGATGTTCTCAGTTTTCTTCTACACGTAATTCTTTCCTTTCACAGAATCTACTCATGAATTTCAAATACAGTTACAGATATAAAAGCAAAATAGAATCTAATGTAAAACACTGGATAATAAAAATTCTCCTATCTTCCAGAAGTCTTTGAACACCTCTTAAAATTTTGTTTTCTAGCCTGCCATGCAATATGATGGGAATTAACGCTAATGAATACCTTGTCAGAATATAAAAAATCAATTTATATCTTACTGTACAGATCAACAGATAGAATATATCTCAAAGACAACTACTGCATCTCACTAAGACTATTCCTAGTTGATGCCCTCTGCATTCAAATGAGAAGAACTGCTCAGTGTTGTTCCTTAACTCCATCTGAAAGAAAATGTGATGTGATTATTTATTAACCTAAAGTGACTTGCTCAAAACTGAACATAGTTAGAACTAAAGTGATCAGGATAATTAAAAATGCCATGTCTTTCTTTCTATTGTATCTAGAAACATATGACAAAGGAGCATGTCATTTAAGATCTCTTCATTTTTGTCTGTACAGTAATTTAAACATTCATTGGAACATGGAGACTTAGTTAAGAAGAATGACACTGAGATGATTATTTGACTTGTGTGTAACAGTCTTAGAACTAAAGATACATAGATAGGGGATGTACTCTGTAGCTTTTTTTTCCTACTCAGTACTTGATAGCATCCTTGACTTCTCTTCTCAATGTACCCCTGTATATATAGGAGCTAGTTTTTCTGTATTTTGAAGATGAGGGGTCATTTCAAACTCCACAACCCAGTAAGAGCAGGCTTACTGAATTTAAAACATCCAGTCTCTGAGCCCACTGGAGAGGCAATATAATCAGTTGGTCTTATCTAACATTTTTCCCTTTAATTATACAGATTAAGGCTACATATATTGCATGCATCTGCTAGTTTGTAAAACTAGGAATTACTCTTTAATGGATCTATGACTGTTAGTGATGCCCTTACCTCTGTTCCCTGCCTTGCTGCTGCTTTTTCTATTTGAAGATAATCTGTAGACCATCGACATATTTTCACCATAAAAGTGGACATAGAGGTTATGACAGTTGTCCTTTCTGAATGTAATCTTAGATTTTACAAGAATTCTACTAAACGATTTTCAAGCTGTGATCATCTCTTCCTGCTTTGTGTGGTATTGCTAAGGAAAAAACATAGATTGGAGTTTTCTATTATTTTTTTTAATTTTTTTTTTTAGCAGTACATTCTAGTAGTGTTTTAAGACCTTAAATTTGCAACTAAATTATACACTTAGCTTTACACACTTGACTTCTTTGGACTATTTAACAGCTTACACTGCAGCACATTTAAGTGTTTGCAGGATTAAGATCCTCATCCTCTCTGAACCATTAAACGTTTTGCAATTGAAAAGATGTTAGATTCCCCAAGGGGTTGTCTTTCATGTATAAATGGAGAGCATCCGTGGTTTGCATCTGGGATTTCTCATCTTGTTTCAGTGATCTAATCTCTTTAGTGTATATACGTGTACTCATGCACTTAAATAAGTAGACATGGTAACAGCAAGAATGGACTTGGCATGGGGTGGGATGGGAGGAAGCTGGAGAAGGAATTGTCAGATATTATTTGTCACCCATGTTGTGCACAATTTAAAACATTTTATCTTCTGGCCAACTGTATAAATTGCCCACTGTTTCCCTGCTCTCTGCCTAACAGAGGTCAGGGCAGTTTTGAATGTTCCAGACCACTGACCACCATTTATTGTGCAAACTAGAAAACAGTTAAACCTCAGGATTTTTTCTTTTATTTTCCTGATATTATATTTCATCTCCACTTCTTGAGCCTCCCTTCAATGCTTTATGGTCTGGAGTAGTTCTTTATGACTTATGTATACAAATATATATGAAGTACACACATACACATTTGTATGTTTGCCTTTCACATATAAAGCATACATAATGATATAGGTAGATAGAGGATGTTTATTTTTTGTCCTGTGGTTTAAACTGTTAATCTGCCTAAAGCATTTATGTAGAATTTTCTATGGAATGATTTCATGCAATTTTGTGTTTGGTGTAGTCACATTGTAGGCTCCAAATTTTAATACATACCTTTTTTTGTTTGTGACATATGTCAACTGATACTATCAACTCTCTGCAAATACAGAGCTTTCCATAGGAAAATTATACTTCTTTGTAGCTTTTGTGAGTCACAAAATAGTTATATCATTAGATCTGGCAGTATTAATCCAGCATTGCTGTTTCCACTCTTAATGTGGAACAGAGATAGGACTGTGGAACCAGTTTATTCTTCTTTTCCTTGCCATCTTTCAAGTGAATAATGCTCAAGTGAAGGCAGCTGCAGAAGTCAGAGATTAGTTGCTATGCCACTTGAAATGATGTTCATTTTGCTTGACTGAAGATACCTATGTAGACACCAATCCCAACTGACTATGCTCGGCCATGTTGACCTTGATGAGTTTGGAAATGGTTTCCAGAATGGCAGCCTTCACCTTCCAGGAATCAAGGGAAGGCTGAATGGCCTGCAATTGCCAGTTCATCCTTCTTACACTTCCCAAGGACAAGAAAGACATTTGCATTCTTCCTAACCTCAGAACTCTCCCCTTGTGGTCACCACCTCTCAAAGATAATTGAGACATTGGCCAACTCCCTCAGCACGAGACTGTATCTCACTAGGTCCGATGGATTTGTGTATATCCAATTTGTTTAGGTTTTCTCTAATCTGACCTTGCTCTAGAACAGAGTTCATTTCAAATTAATTGACTATTTGCTTGACTTTATTTGTTAGATTTTTAAAAAATTAGCATATTTAATATTTTCTATAATTGTTTCTGGACCTTTCAGTATATTAGTAAAGGATTATCAGTTATTACTAGATAATATGGCTTATTCTAGAAAAATATGAAATTTCAAATATTGCAGATGTATTGTCCACAGGGAATAAAAGTGGTAGATCTTCTGATCCAGAGGCTCTTTCTTTCGGCTGTGATTTCACTTTGAAGCTGTTATCTCTAGATTAAATTTTAAGGCTGCATCTCCATTTTGTGGAAGTATGTCTAGAAAAAAAAAAAAAAAAACATAGCTAACACGATATGGTCAGTCTGATGTGGAATATTAGTGACTTGAAATTGTGAAAAATGTTGCTGTGCAAAAGTGCAATAATTAGGTTTCACATGAGACCTTGTGCCTTGTTCCAAAGCAAAATTCACATCTGTCAATGAATGCTAGCAACTGCTTGCAATTTCCTTTGAGCTTAATGTTTAAGTGCAAATTCAGTAGTTTTAACAGTATTTATAAATTTGATTGATTTTTTCATGTACCTTGAAGAATAGTAATAGCTATCTAGACATATATCCATAAATGAAGACAAAGTACTGGAATATGTATGCAAAATGTTTGTTTCTAAGAAATCCCATCATAAATCAGAAGACAGGTTTTGTAGATTTTCACTAATATTCTGTCAGGGAGTATTGTGGTTTTCTTTTTCTTGACATTTTTTAAATGTTTGAAATCCACAGGCTCAAGAGGAGTCAATTGACTAATACTGTTTAGAGGTGTATTTCTCAAGTGTTGTGAAGGGTATGTTTTGGCAGCAATTCAGGATGTAGAGATGCCCTCTGATCTTGGCTCTATGTCACCCAGTACCCAGTAGCATTCCTGTTTGGCACAGTGAATGTGACTGAAGACATTCCCCATTAGGAGCCTACAGAGAGAGCTGCATACATGTGCACATGTGAATGAACATTTGTGGTTATTTCTGTGGTAGCGTTTTTGGTAAAAAAGTGCCACAAAAGCTTGGTGAATAAACATTAAAGTCGTTAAATATATATATGTATTGATGAGACAGCTGAAAGACATTTAGATCCATTTGTGCTGGAAGATAATTTTTTTTTTTTAGAAAGCTCTGATATTGTGGGATTTTCAAATACACAGGCCAGAAAATGAAAAACAAAAACAAAAATACAAACCAAGGAGCTGGAAGCATGCCATTTCTCATAGCAGTACGATAACAAAATAAAAGCTACATTTCTGTCATTGATAGGATTAGGTTTTTCTCTTATTAAATTGTTTATTTCTGTGTAAAAATTTAGAAGAGAACCTTTCAGATGGAAAGCTTAGTTGCCTCTAGGCATAGTTGGAAACAAAATATCTCAAGGCCAAAATCTGTTGTATTTTCTCAAGCAAAGAGACTGCTTTGGGCCAAAATTCTACAAAAACATAAGAACAAACATTTTTCTTAAAGCTCATGTTAATCGTGCTACAGCAGCATCCTGCCATGAAATAATTCTTCCTCCCTTCCAAGTACTTCTTACTAGAGATTCATCAGGCTGCCATACATCTCAAACTGAATGAACTCATTCCCCCCTGCCACCCTTGTATTTAGCTTATTTCCATACAAGCAGTTATGGAGGAAAGTATTACCATCACTTAAAGAATGAGATATTTGGAAGAATCTTGAAGACTGTGAATCGCCTTGAGCAGATACATATGAGATATGAAAAAGAGCTTTTTTTTTTAATTGCAATTCAGTTTAAAGACTTTTTTTTTTTTTTTTTTTTGTATTGCAGTCAGACAAGATCTTTTATATCACTTGCACAGGAATATCTCTTGTTTTTTGTGAATTTTAAGCCAGACATAGTTTAAAGTGGGCAAAGAAGCAACTATGTGCAATGATTTTATTTTCCTAGAAAGCAAAAATGCACTAAATTGCCATAGTCTAAATTAACTTTAATAGAAGTCTTAATATTTTGTAAATACGAAAACCATTCTTTAACATTGATAGCATTCTTAGATGTCAGTATTTAAGCATATCAGAACCTTATCCTTGAAGAAGAAAAACACTCTTTAACAACATTTTCATTTTCTTAAAAGCTGTTTCTAAACAGGACTAAATAGAAATACAGAAGGCACAAAATGCCATGAGTTTTCAGAGCACAAGTAGCTTTTTGTGAAGGATGTTGTAGCAGAAATGCTAAGTCAGGGCTTGAAGCAGTGATTGAGCACCTGGTGGGAAGGCAGCACCATCGCAGGGGAGCTCAGGTGCATGCAATGCTTCTGAGTGACTGGATAGGTTGAAGCCAGGATCCACCCCTTCCCAGACCTCATTTAAGGGTTGGCAGTGGTTACGTGGCCCCCTTGGTGGGGATCTCTGCTTGCTTGAGTCTTTTCAAGGGTAAGCAGAGTTTTCTCTTTGTTTCTGTGTCTGCAACATTGAGTCTTACTAGCTGTAGCCTAGGACTTAGCTACTATGCTGCTATTGCTGTGCTTTCCATTGTGTTTTAGCATTACTGGTGTCATTTAAAAAAAAAAAAGCTTTAATGATGATTTTTGGCCACTAATGATAGCTTTCAAACCAGCTTTCCTTGACTAACTTAAAGGTAGAATGTTATCCTATTGTGCTATTTATAGGCTTAATTTTAATCCTTAAGCAAGTAAAGTCCTTCATCTGTTATCTGTATGTTAAAAATATCTCTTGCTTATTCATGTGAGAAGAGGTACAAGCATATAAATATATGTATAAGAAAAGGCAAGCTACATAAAGTACATTCACATATCTCTTACATGTGGACAATCTGGAAACAGCTGAAAGGGTCCTTGTCACCTTGGTGTGAAAAGCTCGGCTAGCTAATGCCTACTTGATATCTTTCAGGAAGGACTAAGTCTTTGGGAGCAGTCTTTAACTTCATACTATGTGTCACTGAACAGTTTCAATATTGAAGCTTTGAGTTGTAATTAGCTTGGAGTTTCAGGGAGAACTTATACAATTATAAATTTCTGCATATATTTAAGTGTGAAATTTTTTACATGCTTTGATATTATAGAAGATATTTACTATTATCTAATTGTTGGATGAACAACAGGAAAAAGACTTGAAAGCACCATTCTAGATGGAGGAAAGTGTGTCCTGACCTTATAAGCCTATATGCCCCTATGCTTACATTGGTACACTCTTAGTTCATGAATGAATAATTTTAAATTGATGAGGATGTAGGATCTGTGGACTATTGGTTTGTTTATTTATTTTAATTCTTTTAGTATCTTGGCTGAGTCATGCTGTGAATGCACCCATGACTTCTCCATTAATTCGAACATAATTCTGTTTATGCAGAAATTAATGGCAACATTCTCACTACCTTCAACAATTGCAAGAATAGATGTTCTGTGTTTAGAAACATATTAGTATGAAACCACACTGTGATGATATTTTTGCAAATACTATCAGAAGTATTTACCCAGCAAATGTTGATGTTTTGTTCCCCATTTATTGTCTATAGAGATGTTTCATAAGTATAATACTTAATTATGGTTTTACTGCTGATTAAAAATGTGGTGAAAGGTACTAACACAAGATTCCTCTTAGTCCAAATACATATTTCAGGTTCATAAGGAATGTGTGTAACTGTGTGTGCTGTTCTTATTTCTCCATGTTAGCTAGTTTAAAGCAAGTAATAATGTTTCAATAAGGCAACCACATTTTTTCCCTGAAAACCATGATAGTGACTTATCAGAAGGTCTGTACAGGAGTAGTGGGTCTTAAAACAGGGCTAAAATCTTCTGATAAGTAATAACAGAAGTGAATTGCTTCAGGGCGAGAAGCAATATTCAAATTTTCTGATTTTGAGTCAGAGTAAAATAAAATCTTTCTTGATATGTGATTTATTTGTATATGGCAATATGCTCCTCAGTATATGAAATCTCTTGGTTATATTCTTGACTTCAACCGCAAGTATATGTAATTACATTCAGTCATTTTAAATGGCATCTGTTGCCATGTTCCTTAGTAATGAATGCACATTTTCATATGTATTTCTGTTTGGAAGGGCATTTCATCCTTTTTTATTTTTAAATGTGATTCATGAGGATGTATAATGTGTAGTAGGCTCTTTGTTAGCCTTTCATATCCAGAAATGTGTGGGAGAGAAGAAATCAAACCATGGGACAGCACTGTGTGCTCCTTCATATCTGGTGCAGACAGGATAGCAGTGGGCTCAGTGTCTGCCTGACTAAATAGGCAAATCTGAAAAATGAAATAAAACTCTGAAGATAACTATTTGGTCCAGTTCTTCCAAAAGAATCAACGTGGTGTTTTTTTTTTAAGGCATGATTTCTTAAGGGACTAAAAAGTATGCAGGTTATGTTTCCACCTGCAGGTTTTAGTTTCTGTCTACTGCAGGGTCTTGCTAACCAAATTTCAAGCAAATCTGGCAGACAATTAGAGATCAATGATTCTGAGAAGATACTCAAGAAAATACCTCACTGTAATATAAGTGATTATAATTCAATTTCATATATACCTTCTGGGAAGGGTAGCCAGCTGTGCAATTAGCGTTTGCTGAGCAGTCTGCAGGTGAAAAGCTTTGTATCAGCCATGGAATTGTTGCCAATTGCTCAGGTGAGAAGCCAACCTTATGGGAAGAACTGGTGGGTGGTGAAGTTACTTTGCTTCCTCACACACCAACTCAGCTTCTCATTCTCATATAATTGTATGAGAAAGAACATGATACAAATAATCAGGTTCAGGTGAACTCCTCTTATTTATTATCTGAATAAAGTACATTGACATTAAATAACTGTCATGAAGAAGTAAGTCACTGTCTCCCACAGGGAAGGTGTTCTTTTATCTTGTCTTGGAGATTAATAATTTCAGAGCTGTGAACAGGTCTCATCATCTTTTCCATGTTTTTTCATTTACATATGCTAATGGCTATTCTGTCTGTATATGGTACCAGCTTCCTAAAGCCATTGTTACAGAAAATTAGATTTCTCAGAATTGATTGATTGACACAGTTTAAAACTTAATTATACTTGTTAATTAAGTTAGTAACATGTGAACTAAGATAGACATAATACCTCAATGTGGGAAGTAGACTTAACTTATTTTTGTGATAGTACTTGTTTATATTAAACAATGATTTTTTTTACTGTGATCCTTCAGCTGTTCTGTCTGTTTACAGGATCTATTGCATCCCTGTAAACAGTATCAGTTTTTCTCCCCAAGAAAAATTCTGCTGAGTGGAAACACAATTTGTCATGTTCAAGTTTTAAAGAGTATTTTAAGCCTAACGTAGAAATTGTAAATGCAGCGTAGTTCATCTTGTTGAATGAGAAGGGAAGGAACGTACCACACAAATAGTTCTTTCACTACTTATAATGTTCTTTCTAATTGCTGTGGAGGGGACAACGTATCTTGTGTGCACAATGAAGTGTAGGTGAGGATGTGAATAGTAGGGCCTTGCTCTTGCAAGTAACTGCCTATGTGTATGTACAGCTGAATCTTGTACTGAATATATTATTTCACATGTATTAATTTGAAAGAGTCTTAAGAAGATACTGGCATGGAGGGAGACAAAGTGGTTTAATTGTTCCTACTGCTCTTCAACCTGTGATAATTTTCTCTCTACAGTTCCTATATTTGAAGCCTTCCTGTTGCTCAGTTCCAAAATGAAGAACAATAGAGCAAAGTTTCACTGTTGACTCTGTCCTGATTGCCAGCTCAGTGGTGGGCTCAAATCTTATTTTATGTATGAAAGTTTTGGTGATGTTGAGAAATAGCAACCAAATCAGTAGCTTAAGACAGAGCAGAGGGGAGCAGAGTGTGAAAGGCTGTGAGCATTTACAGTAGCTTTTCACATAGATATTTTTGTATTGCTTTTGTCAAAATGGTTTTCAAGTGTGAGTGTCAAAAGCCCTAAGATTTGACAATGCAAGAGCACAGGTGACATTATTCTGAGAGACTGAGCCAAAACACCTGGCAAAAAATGAGTTGAAGTTCATCTGTACCGTAGTAAACCTTTAGGACAATAAACACATATGCATGTAAGACATATGTTTTTACATCAGTATGCTAGTTTGTATATTCAAAAGTCCTTATGTTTTTGCAGTCTGAATGTTGCCATACACATGCCAATTGGATGGCTATGTTAATGTGCAACAAATAGTATCCCAGACATTCACATTCAAATTGACCAATTACTTGGCTTTGCCTGTTCCTGTGTTTGGTAGCAATGTTGAAAAACATAACTACTGTGGTTTTATAGAGAAAACAAGTTTTTCCACCCCCCTTATGGTGATGTTCATATGATTCAAATTGAGTGTTGTCACTAAAAGAAGCTTAATTCTTTTGCTGCACTGTAGTCATATGGTGACTTCTTATAGCTGTAACTACTCTTGCTTTATTTGCAATCACAACAGGGTGTGACTGAGATAAATAAGCCAACCCTGCTATGCAGTATTCTAACAAAACACTTCATTGAGAATTTTGAGCCATCTCCTACTAATCAGATTTCTCATCAAGATGACCACTCCCCCAAATCAAGTATGGTCAGTGGACATGGCAGGTTACCACATCCAAACAGCTTAATGAATATCTACCCATTTAATTTTGGTTAAGAAGAGTCAGCAGGGTTGCTGCACAGGCTGGGATTATTGCCTTTGCATCCTACTGTTCTTGACTGTGGGTTTAATTCCTGCTTCTGCAATATAATTTGGTAATTATAATCCAAGACAGTACACTTGATCATGCTGCTTCTGGCAATGGAATCCCATTGAGCCACCTATTCCAAAAAACTGTGCAGAGGTTTCTTAACTATTTCCTGATGTAAAATAGCGCATCTAACTGTAGATCAGCAGCTGGTATGTTGGTATGTTCATCTGCATCCTTCTGCACTGCCTCAAGCAGATACTGCCATACATAAAAGAATTGTAAGATAACATTAAAAAATATTATACATGGAGAGGGTATTTATTTCCACAGCTGTTTTCAGTCATCTTCTCTTATTCCTTCCTTATTCATATTCTTGTCTCTCTAGTGATACCTGTGATACAATTCTGAAACTCTAAAATACAATATGCTTTGCAGAATCTTCCATTTGGAGTTCCTTAAACTGCTACAATATAAATAATTATTTACTTATTAGACATATCAGACAGTTTTCTGGTCCAAAGCATTAAGAAATGAAAACAAGAGCAAGTGAGAACAGAATGGTAGACTACATGGATATCCATTATTTTTCTCTCTAGTTTATGCTTTAAATAGTAAAGGTAGATGAGAATCCAGAGTCAGCTCTGTATATAATGATAAATTTTCTTGATAGTTTTGTTCCAGCTTTAAAGACTGAATTCTGCTACTGCTTATGAGCAAAAATCTTGCTTATTTTCCTGAATATACATTCAGATTATGGAGGAAGAAAGTGGTCTGTAGAAATATTACAAACACAGCTATAAACAGGTGGGCTACTTAAAAGTGTTATACAAAAGAAAACACTTAGCCTGCAGGTTTTCATCTAATCACAAGTTCCTGTGATATAATAAAGATACAGCTGTCTGGAAGATTGTTACATTTTCTCTAAAATAAAAACAGAAAATTAAAGCTTAATCACTATTTTTGGTTCTTTTTTCCTTAATCTACATAGTTCAGTTGAATTTCTTTCCATTTTTCCTCCCTCTGTGGGCTCTGTAGGATGCTACTTTGCAAACATCTCACAGGAATTCCTGAACACATTGTATTGAGACAATGTTTGCTTTCTTGATGGCTAAATTATCATATGGAGGTCCTAAGTTTGACTGTCCTGGGACAGATCTTGGACTTTTTTGGTATAGAGGAATGATTTAAACAAAGATCAGTCAAAAAAAATAAGATGTTGATGAGATGCTACTTTGGAAACAGTGGAACTGCACTAAACACTTATCTTTTAATTGTCACAAGCAGTGCTGAAGCCCTGGTGCAGGAAACTTTGAAGCCATATGGTGAACAAATCTATCATCTCCGCATGGATAAAATCTGTCTAAGCTGCTTCTGCAGGCTAAACAGTCCCATCTCTTTCAGATGCTTATCATACCAAAGATGCTCTAGTCCTTTAGTAAGCTTTGTGGCTTCTGCTGGGCTTCCATCAGAGTTCCCATCTCTGTCCTATATTGGCGCATTCAAAAGTAGACACTAGACACATAGCTATATATTAATAACTAGCAGGCAGATAAGAAGGGTAACATAGTAGAAGCACCAAGTTTTGAAACTATCATGTGCAACCACCTGAATTAACCTGCTAGTTCTGTAGGTACAAGAGCTGTGGAAATTAAAAAAAAAAAACTACTGTTAGAAAGCATGAAATACTTCTTTTCTTTAAGAGAAATTTATGCAAACCAGTAGCATTTGGGTTTTTTAGATCACTTTTGCTGCATAAATGATGAAAAATTATACTATTATGCTGGTTGCAAAAGCTATTCTACTCATTTCTACTCAGCGTTTTGCCTTTTCCAGATGCAGCAGGTAGGTAAGTGAAGACAATAGCTAGTCTACTGTACTCCAGGAATAAAAATCTGAGAGAGAAATAAAATGGAGTTATTGAACTAGTTAATAAGTATGCTGAAAGTGTTGATCTTCTTGGTCTGTTTATAATTTATCAAAAGAATGCTGATGTATTTTGACATGGAAGGATGAATGGACAGGAAAAACAACGACACTAGAGCACTGGAGAAAAAGGAAACAAATATCAAGAGGAATGGGAAATAAGAAATTTCATGTTCCTCCATCAAGAGAATCACTCTTTGTCTGAAGTCCTAAACCTTAGACTGCCAAGCATAAAGCGATGCATTTAATTTCCTGTTAATAGCTAGTCACTTATAGCAGATCATCTTGGGGTATATTTCCTGTTAATGTAAGTGCTGAGCTTCTGGAATAAATAAATGGCCCCTCCCAGGACCGTTTCCAAAGGATGCTATTGAGAGATGCTGTCAAATCAGAATGTTTGATTTCTCAGCACTTGGAAAGGAAACTTTTTAACTGCATGTATCATAATCCACTGGTTGAAAATAATGAATACGATCTTTTCCTTTTTTTGCTTAAGGGGTAAGATTGAATCTTTTCTAAGTCTGGAAGCTTTTCATTTTTATGATGAATGTTCTGTTCAGCATCAAGGCAAATCCCAAGTTAAGCTATCAGAGCTGAAGAACAACAAAACTGTTGCCTTATCTAAAGCTTTCCTTCAGTGGATTCAGAAACATTTGGTAAACATCAACAAATTTAAGTAGTTCTCTGTGAAGCAGATAGGCTTTTGAAAAATTTGACTGTAAGTGCTGGGAAATCATTAGTTCTCTATAATCAAAAGACATCCTAAAGTGTGAGCCAATGAAATGCATAGTATGTTAGAAGAAAGTTGGTTACATATTGCATGCTTTTACTGCCAGAAGCGTATAACTGACATAACTAAAAGCTGATGTGTAGTTAGTTTCCTTTCAGGTTCTGGTTAAAGGCTCACTAGTGTTAATAGGAATTCTTTCATTTTTGTGAGACTTGACTACCAAATTCAGGAGAAATTCCTGAAATTGGGTCTGACCATTTCTATAAAAGCATCTGATGTGTGATGTTTTTTTGAATCAAGAACTGGATCTCACCCTTAGTCATATAGTCATATATAGGCAAATAATGACAGTAGGGTAGGAGCCACTCAAAATCTTGTTTTCTGGTTCAGCTGGGGCTTGGCATATAAACTCTACACTTAATCATTCAGAGGTTAAGAGAACTTCTTAAAGACTGATCACCTATCAAATTTTGTTGCTGCTATAATATAAGTATTTTTTTAGTGGCAACATGCTTGGAAAATGAATTAAGTCTCAAGAAGTCCAAAGTCCTCTAATGAATTGCTCTTACTACATACTTCCTTGGTGGTTGGCTACTTAAATTCAGCATCTGAAATCCTTTGGTACAGTGTAAAGAACATCTCTAGTGAGTTGTCATTACACATGTTGGTTTTACTCCCTCTCTATACCTGGTTGGTGTAAAATAACACCATCAATCTTGTAAAAAGGATCCCTTGTTTCCCTCCTGCTTCCCAGTTACCACTGCTGTCTCTCCTTAAGTCATGAATACTCCTAGCACAGCAGGAACACATTAATGATTTATTTTTTCCTGGCAATATCCTTATTATAAATGATTTTTTTACCATGTTGGGTACTCTCACTGCAGGGCATTGCTGCTAATAGATCCCCTTGAGCATTTGCAGTATATACTCCTCATTCAACTAGATCCCAGGTGCTATGCATGTTAAATACCTCATCTATAATCTCTTTAAGCATTAGGTTTCTGTCACATTCTCTTTTGGCTGGGTAATTTCTGGCAGCAACAGTAAAAGCAGCACAAGACTTTTCTAAAATTCAAGTGAGAAGTTGCCAGTTGTGGTTATTCACAACTGTCTGTGAGGATGGGTTCATATTTGGGAGAACTTCATTCTGGCACCCTATATCTCAGTATGGCTTTTCAGTTTTATTTCTTTTAAGATTTTCTGTTTTCCTGCATCACTTTCAGACCATTCTGTTGCTTGTTTCATAAACCTCTCAAGTGTATGAAAGGTTTGGGAGCATTAAAACCCAAGCAAGCAAGTGGAGGCAAAACTGCATGCCAAACCTGAATTCTTTCGAGAATTATATTTTTCATGCTTTCTGCAAGATTTTGTTGGCAGAGTTTTACTAGCATACAGGAATCTTTTAACGTGGGGAAAAGGTTTCAGTGGTGAAAGGACATAGGAAGTAGCTGGCTGGCTGGGCCATCAACGTGGTACTGAAAACAGGTGGTGTGCAGCGCTGTGTAAGGTGGAGACTGTCTTGCATTGTGGAAGGGGAAGACTGAAAAGCAGTGAGATGTCACTTGATTAGAGGAGTGGACTAGGAGAAGTGGTTCTGGGTCCTACAAAAAGAGGTCTGTCTAATGGACTTGCACTTCTTTTATTGTTTGTTGGTTATTTAGCAGCTGCAAAGAGAATATGAAACTACTGAAATTAACATTTACCATGGATCCAGAGTGTGTAAGCCCTTGGAGTTAATAAAGGAATAATGGGCTGAAAGAGGCTTGTGCTCTCTTTCATCTTTTAATACATACACACAACTGATTTCATTGGAGATGGTTGAAGGTTTACTTTATAATTTTTCCTGGAATACTTTTTTCATGTACATATTCTTTTGTGCTTTAGCACACACTCCTTTGTAACTGTAATTAGCTTATGTCTGTGTGTGATTAGTCAGCCATGAAGGACCAACTTCTGTTTTTTCTTATGTAATCTCTTACAAAATAAGATCTTAATGAATCTAAGTGCTTGAACATTACTCTATGTTGCTGCGTACCTGCAATATTTTGTACCTTTTATTCATCTTCATGGCAAATAAGAAAATGTTTTGAATTAATCTTATCATTACACTTATGGGATAGGGGCATGTGGAAACAAAGAAATATACATTGACAGTACTGTGGCACTATTTATAAGCAGAAACTGAATTATAAGTCTTCTGTTTTTTCCAGTAAATGCTAATTCACTTAAGTGACTCACTGTAGTGTTTAAACTATAGTAATATGTCTGCTCATAGGTGAAGAATGAAACAGTGCCATATTTCATCTACAGCATAAACATGACATCTTATAAAGAAGTCTTCTCAGCCTTGCAGGTCTCACTGAGAAATTGCTAACAAAGTTCTCTTGATATTTTGGTCTAATTCTAAACTGCTGATACACTTAAATTTACTTTGAAAAGAGACAAGAAAAAGAACTGGATGGAAAGCTGCCCAGAAGGAAGTCATTTTGTTTACGTGCATAATTTGTAGCTTTAAATTATTCCTTTAAACTTAGGTTGCTCTGAAAGTAACACCTCTTATTTATTCTGTGAAAATGACAACAGATGCGAAAAGCATGATAACACTATTTGTTAAAGAAAACTCTCAGCTACAAAATGCTATGTCTCAATGTAGTCATCACCATTAGCTATGCATTTTCACCAGTGATGAACTAATGACTTCATGCCAAACTTGTTTTTCATGTTACTGTCACTGCTGCTGAAATAAACATATGGTGGTGGAATAAACCCACCACCTCACTGTGCTCACATTGTTTGGTCTTGGTAAATATTCAGCAAGCATCAGTGAATGTCCACAGGTGCATTTTTTCTGCATGAAGGAGTTCAGTGACGCACCTTTCCTTCATATGCAGTTCATAACATATGTCAGCCCTGCAGAGAAGGACCAGGGGTTCCTGGTGGATGAAAAACTTAACATGAGCCAGCAGTGTGCTCTTGCAGCTCAGAAAGCAAATGGTATCTTGGGCTCCATCAGAAGAAGGGTGGCCAGCAGGGACAGGGCGGTGACTGTCCCCCTCTACTCTACTCTTGTGAGGCCCCATCTGGAGTAATGTGTCCAGGTCTGGAGCCCCCCAGTACAAAAAAGACAGGGAGCTGTTGGAGAGGGTCCAGAGAAGAACCACAAAGATGATCAGAGGACTGGAGCATCTCCCCTACGAAGACAGGCTGAGGAAGCTGGGTTTGTTCAGTCTGGAGAAAAGAAGGCTGTGGGATGACCTCATTGCAGCCTTTCAATACCTAAAGGAAGCCTATAAGTAGGAGGGGAGTCGGAGTCAACTCTTTACAAGGGTAGATAACAGCAGGACAAGGGGAAATGGTTTTAAGTTGAAGGAGGGAAGATTTAGGTTGGATATCAAGGGGAAGAAGCTCTTTACAGAGAGAGTGGTGAGGTCCTGGAACAGGCTGCCCAGGGAGATTGTGGATGCCCCGTCGCTGGAGGTGTTCAAGGCCAGTTTGGATGGGGCTCTGGGCAGCCTGGTCTAGTATTAAATGGGGAGATTGGTGGTGCTGCATGTGGCAGGGGGGTTGGAGATTCATGATCCATTGAGGTCCCTTCCAACTGTGGCCATTCTATGATTCTGTCAGATGCTATTTTGCTATTTTAGTGTGTGCCAGCAGGAGAGCAAATTTTTGGCTGGAAATATCTCATCTTCCACTAAAAACATTTTCCTTTCTTATTGGAATATAGGTACAAGGTATAGGCTAAATTTCTGGAAATCTATGGAATAGCATAATCCTTGAATATTGTTGAACACTATTACAGTACTGATAGTGAAGATCATCCTAAAATGCCTAAAAGCAGAAGTGACATGTTGACTCTTCTGCATTGGAAAGCTGCAGAGAACTTCAAGTTGCAGAGGAAAAACTTAAAAGAGGACTTTGTTTGAAGAGTCTTGTGTTCCAGGGATGAGGCCCAAACTTGGCTTTACAGACGATGTTTATGTAAACATTTACTTGAAACTATCTCATCCTTTTCCTGGACTTTGCACAGTATTTTGTCCACTGACATACCTATAATCCACATGTTCATGAAATGAAAAGTGATAGGATATCTTCCTCTTCCTCTGGCCACATACCAAAGATGAAAGTACTACTAAATTTTGTAGGGAACACAAAATATCACAAAAGCATGTTGGGGCACATGGGAAAATATCCAGCGGATGAATCCCAGCAATATCTTAGCCTACCACAGTGTTCTGTTTTTCTGCTCTCTAATTTGGAGGTGATTTGGATGCCCAACAGTTCATTTCTAAATGGACTGTGAAAATGCTGAGATGTAGTCTTGTAGGTTTATTGCCATGCAGAACTCTTCAGGCACCTGGAAGTAAATGGCAATTGAAGCTGAGAACCGGACTCTTGTGATGATGTTCTGGACTTAGGTCCAGATGTTTCTCCAGAAATTAAGTTGTTGTGGGATAATAACAGTTTAAATACTTGGGAAAAAAAAAAGAAAAAAAAAACATTGAGGAAAAATGATTAGTTATTATAAGAAGAAAAGGTTTATCATGGAGAGAAAAACAAATCTGCACCTGCACTGTTCAATATAGGCATAAGTGACCTGGGAAAAAAGTGAATAGGAAAATGAGAACTTGCTGAATATCTAAATTATTCAAGTTAGTAAAAATGAAATGGGCCATCAAGTGGTACAGTGAATGGCTGGGTGATAAAGTGGCGGATGAAATTTTATTTTGATAAATGCAAATAACAAACGTGTGAAAAAGCAATAATCTTAACTATACATGAAGAGCTCTTGCTATTGCCACTCAGAAAAGATAACTTAGTATTGTAGGTGGTTCTCTGGAAATATAATAATTTTAGTGTTCTGCTGCAGTAACAAAACAGCAAGCAGAATGGTTAGCTTTATTGGGAAAAGAACAGAAAACATTGCTATGACCCTATGCAACTCTGGGATGCCTGTGTCTCAGAATCTGTGAGATTCTGAGAAAGGAGTGGTGAAGGTGCTTGTGATAAGGAACAGTTGTGAAGCCGGGGCTGTTAAGAAAAGTGTGGTGCAGGCAAGGAATATGTTAAGCGTTTATTATACTTGAGGGGCTGAAGAAAACAAAAAGAAAAGTAGGAGGACATGCCAAAGTAAGCATTAAAGTGGCAGTTTAGACTCAGTCTAAACTGACTGGTTGGTTGATTTTGTGGTTTTGTTTTGTGGTTTTTTTTAACTATAGCTGCTAGTTCCTGCAAGAAACAAGACTTTTCTGTAGGTATCTGTAAGTTTGCTGAAATTCTGCTTTATGCTTAACTTTAGCTTATGTTTATCATGCTATCTGATCGAAACTTTCTGTATCTCAAATGCTTTTTTATAAAATGTATGTAGTTTTACTTTGTTGTCAGGGCACCTTGTAACAATAAGGAGTAAGACAGCCAGAGAGCACAAATGGAAGTATCAAGGAGTGAATGAACTGCCCCATATGGACGCTGTTACAGTTTTAAGCTAATAGAGATGGAAGAGCTCCTACTGCACCTGGAGGCTTTGATTGAGATAGGCTTTGGAAAGTGGAAAAAGTGCAGATCTGTGGCTTTTTATGATGGCATAACTGCATCAATGGACAAGGAAAGAGCTACTGATGTCATCTATAAGACCCTGGACATGGTACCCCCCATAACATCCTTCAATCCAAATTGGAATTGATGGGTGCCCTGTTCATTGGATGTGGAACAGGTTGCAAGATTGTACCCAGTGAGTGGTGGCTAATGGCTCTGTGACCGGATAGATATTGGTGAAAATCGATGTCCCTCAGAGGCTGTGTTTTAACCAGTGCTCAATAACTTCATCATGAATAACATCGACAGTGGGATTGAGTGCACCTTCTGCAATTCTGTGGATGACACCAAGCTGTATGATGTGGCTGACATGCCCAAGGGATGGGATGCCATTCAGAGAGACCTAGACAGGCTCCAGAACAGGGCCCAGGTGAAGTGCAAGATCTTGCAACTGAGTTGTGGCAACCCCCACAGCAGTACAAATGGGGGGATGAAAGGATAGAACAGAGATCTGTTGAAGAGGGCTTGGGGATACTGGTGGATGGCAGCTGGACATGGGCCAGCGATGTGCCCTCACAGCCCAGAAAGCCAACTGTATCCTGAACTACATCAAAAGAAGTGTGGCCAAGAGGGTGAAGGAAGGAACTGATCCTGTCACTCTGCTCTGTGCTGGTGAGACCTCGCTTGGAGTGCTTTGCACAGATGTGGAGTTCTCAGTACAGGAGAGATGTGGACCTGTTACAGCATATCCAGAGGAGGGTCTCAAAAATGATCCAAGGGATTGAAACAGATCTGCTAAGAAGACAGGCTGAAAGAACTGAGGCTGTTCATCCTAGAGAAGAGATGGCTCCAGGGGGACATAACAGCAGCCTTTCTATATCTAAAGGGGGGGGCAATGAGAAAGAAGGGGACAAATTCTTTACCAGGGTCTGTTGTAATAGGGCAAGGGGAAATGGTTTCAAACTAAAAGAAGGAAGATTTAGACTGGACATAAGGAAGAATTCTTTTTTTACAGTAAGTGTAGTGCAGCACTGCAACAGTTTGTCCAGAGAGGTGGTGGATGCCCTGAAGTCTGATATAAACCGGTGACCTGTCATAAATGTTTTAACAAAATTAATCAATTGATTGAAAACCTTTGACTTAGGAAGCTACAACTACTCAGTTGATTGTGTTACGCCTGAAAAACTTTCTGGCTTTGAATGAAGAAAGATACTTAATCTATTTTGAAATTCACTCATGATAAAGCCTGTAGTGAACTTAAAAACAACATAAAGATTATACTGTGATTTTTCAGCTTGATTAATACAAGTTTCAGAACTCGCTTCTTTTTTCTTCATAGAACTGAAAAGTCTGATCCTGCCTATATCTACAAGCACGTATCTTGTCCATAGAGTATTCTATCTAAATACATTCTGTGTGAAATTCTGGATTTATTATTCAGTGGAAAGGAAGCTTCAAACCCTCTGTGACAGAAAACAAGTTGTGTTCCTTTTTAGAGTCATCCTATTAACTCCTTACTTAACATAGTAAAACTAGAATTTCAGGATGTGTTGTTGTAAGAACTTCCTGTCCGTTGAGTTGTGCCAGAGTAGCCTGGGTTACTAAAATGAAAATGAGCTGCTAAAATAAAATATTCCAAATTTAAGATAAATCTGATAAGAACTGGCTACCTAAAATTGAAAGGCATTGAACTTCTCAGATAATTTGATTTTTAATTGTTTTATTTTACATAAACTTAAGATAAAATCCAAAATTGATTTAAATCTGCGGAAAAAAACGTGTCCTGGGTCAAGAAATGGGACAAAATAGGGGTTAGTAAGATTAGTCAATGTATGTTAATTGCTGTGGGATTCTTCTACTGCTATGCTATTGAGTTTTCCTGGACTAGTCCTGTAAATGCTGTACAGACAATATAGACCTATCAGTGAATTTCAGTTCACTCTGGCTACTGTGTGTTTAGCCCCACCAGCACAGATTTGTGCATTCTCAACTGATTTCCTTTGTAAAGAGCTGTATGTGCTATTTTGTAAGTGAGATATAATATGTGTAAGGTCTAAGTAGCTCATGTCAACTAACAGATGCAGGGGAACACTACTGTAAACCTTTGGCTGAACAATGTCAAAACAAATGTTATTTTAGTAGTGAAAGAAGTGATGCTGATTTATCCTTAAACACATTTCAGTTCTGATTGAAGAGACTTAACTGAGTTGGACCAAGCTGACTGGGGCTATATACAGACTTTGGAATCTCAATTACTTTGTTCAACTGCTGCCAGCAGCATTCAGGTGTAGCTGGTAAATGCAAGATGGTTTGCATTTATTCAGCTGTTGCATTTGAGATGTTCTTAAGCTCTGAGTGGAATGGAAACAGCAGTGTGTCAAAGGGGTGTTGAGAGCAGTGCCAAACCACAACCATCATCTCCACTAATTTACCACAATGAGGACTGATAGATTATCTTATTTCTGTCTGTTACTGAGTAATAACAGGGGGAGCATATTTGATATAACTCATTTAGTCTTAAGTGGACTCTGTACAAGAATAAGTTGCTTCTGATTATGTGTGAAATGGTATAGAGATACAGCTGTGTGTCCCATATCCTTTTAACTGCACTTACATGCCTGATTAAGACAGACAGTTCATGAAGAGTACAGGGGAAATGGTGCCCTTGAATGTGTCTGATAGTGGGTAGAGGAAAAAGATGACACCAGTGATTCATATGAAGAGACAGTCTCAGTAAGGGAACCCACTGCTTCATCTCTCATGATGGTGACCTTGACTGAGTGACTGAGCCTGATACTTCTTTCATTCTTGATTTCTTGGTGGTCCAACCTTGCTAGGAGAAGCTATGTTGCTATAAAACACTTCTCTAAGAATTAGTAGGTATCATTTCAACTCTGCCCTTCTTCCTTTCCTGACAAATGAAGAGGAGGCATAGCAAGTTCTCTGGTGGATGCTGTATTTGTTCTTTACATTAATGTCAGCATCATGTCTCCAATTGCATTTATATTTTGATCTGAGCCTAGTACAGACCTAGGTGTGAATGAAATAAGTTAAACAAGCTAAAGATCTCTGACCTTTCCAAGACTCACAGTTCTGCGTAACTCTTCACCTGTCTCAGCATCTCAATAAAAAAAATCCCCAGAACTGTATTTTACAGCATAGATGGGGTGGAGAAGTGAGAGGATGCTCTTTGCCTAAAGTGCAGTAGTATTGTTTTAATCTGTTGTTGCTGGTGGGTTCTTTTTGTTTGTTTTCTGGTTGGTTGGTTTTGCTTTTTTATTGTGTGTTTTGTTTTGCTGAGGTTTTTTATGGTTGGTTGGGTTTTCTTTTGAATTTTCTTGGAGACCAGAATCAAAGCTGGAAATTGGGCAGAAAGTAGGTATTTTCCTAACAACAAATAAATTAGGATGGGAAGTGAATATCTATTTTATTTTTTTGCTGTTTTGAAAAACGAGCAGTAGGTGGAAACTCAGTCCATCTGCAGTTTGCTTTTCAGTATCTAACTATCCAAGGAGAAATGTGTCTCTTGCTCCAAGCAGAGAAGAGCCAGTAGTAACTCCAGGTGGCAGCTGGAGGCAGTGTTACTATGTAGAGCAAAGTCTCTTCAGCCAGACTGTCTGAAGTAGAGCTTCAGGAATTCTACATTTTACAGACAGAAATGAGAATGAATGAACTGAGATGGAAGTGTAAGCTATCAATCCTTGAATTAATTCATACTGAGCATGTCAGCAAATGAATTTGTTGTCATGAGGTTTGTTGTCAGGAGCTTTGTAGATTCAGAGAAAAAAATGTTCCTGTGACTCTATCCTGGTTATTCTGTGGCTATCAAATTTGTTCCAGGATGGTGCTGTGACTGCAGGCAGCTTAGGTAGCACATTCCTTATGGATATTTACAGTGTTTCTGTATCCTCCAAAGTTAATATTCAAAATCTGTACCTTTCTGCATATTTCAGATCTATGATATATAAACTGCTTCTGCATTGTTTACTGTTAAGATTGCTAATTTCTAATTCCCTACTGTTGTTCAGTTAGTTCCCTCTGATTAAGTACTGTGTTTTTCTGTTCAGAAAGTAAACACTGTTATTCTTGCAAAGGTGAACTGGAAATAAAAATGAAACTTTCCAGTGTTAATATTCATTCTGGCAACACTTAACCTTATGTCCATATTTACAGGTTTTCTTTAGCCACCTCACTCTGCAAGCATGCTATGCAGTTGAAGAGTAGTTTATCCAGTTGCAGAAACCTCAACACAGAAGCCCATAAAAGAACACTTTAATCTTTGCTCTCCTCTACTCTCTGTTTTAAAAGGGATAGTGAGAGCTTCCACTTCATTTCAAGAAAGAAGCATTTAGCTCTTCAGAGCTCTTGCAATAGTTTCTCCATCTGTACCTTCAGCTATCCTGGTTCACATCAGTTTGCTCCCAGAGCAACTCTGGGCAGCATTCTCTGCCATGCCAATTTCTGTTAATTTCTTCATAAAAACTGTTTTGAGTTTCCAGATGACTACTGGTAGATAACCAAGTGATCATCCTTTTCTAGTTTTACCACATTTTTTAAAGACGGAGCACTGACAGAGTAAATATATCAGAGTATTTGAAATATCTGAAGCCTCGCAGAACAGAAATTTCTTGCCTCTTAAAGTGAGGGATTTGTAGCTGATCACTTGATGAAAGAAAGAACTGCAGCTCAAATTACATCTAGGGAGGGGTATGCACCCAGATAACCTTTGCCAGCTGACACATCTCAGTATGGATTCAGAACTTACTTTCTTCCACTCTCAGCTTTCGGTGAACTCTGCCATGCTACTGTGGCTTTTAACATCTAACCCTCTACATCAGACCTTATTAAAGGTCATCTATTGGACAGTGAGCACATAGGATCTAAACCTTCTTGCTATGAAATAATCTTGATTTTTCTTTTATCTGTTATTATGAGCTTGTATCATCATTTTAGTTACAGTGGAAGAATTTTACTTTTTGGAGTATCAATATGCACTCCTTCATGTGCCAAAGATGCTATCTGGTTTTATTTCAATATAAATAGCTTTCATAACATTTTATAAACAAAGGTGCCTATTAGATAGCTTACCCTTCTGAAATTTTCACTGTCCTTTGGCCAAGACAGCTAAGAGTCATGTTGTTGTACTTGCATTAAAGAGTTACATTTGGAACCAGATTGCAAACACAGATACTGTATAAAGAATGCTATTATCAGGTTAGATCACCAAACACTAGTCACTGTACTCTGTATTCATATTTTACTGACTCAAATTGCTTGCCCTAAAGCTTTTACCTGTGTAGCTTGCGTTTATTCAGAAAGTGTCTTTAATACATGCTTAGATTTCAGCAAGCAATAGGTTTGATGTCTCCTTTCTTAAATCAGTTACTAATTGCTATGTGAGCCTTAGTTAAACAGCAAGTAATAGTACTGCCTTTTTGACTGTTTTCTTGTTATAATCAAATCACTGATCACTCTAACAAGCTGTTCCTCCTTTCAAGGAGAACCATACAGCTGATGTGAAACATCTGAAAGAGTCAGAAGGAGAGACATACAACATTATTAAGGTGTAGCATATACAGTTTTACGTGCACAGAAGTGTTCACCAGTCCTATGTGGCATCACTGTCTTTGAGATGGCACAAGAAAGAATCAGAATCAAATGGCTTCCTGCAAGGTGCACATGGAACAGTTGTAACATCTCTGTTTTTCTTTGAAAAAATGTCTTGAACAGGACAAAGTATAAAGTGTTATGAAGGACAGTTTCCTATATACTTTCCCTTCCTGCATCTTTAATGGTCCCTGTACCTCTGAGCCATGAAAGTGGTCTCAGAAGCTGTTCTCTAACCAGTCATATACTTAATTTCTTAATGTTATGATTTCTTAACATAAAGGATTATGAATATCACTCAGAGATAGTTAAGAGAACAAAAAGAGAACAAGAACACGTGACTGTTGGCTGAAAAATATTTATAAACAAATTCAAGGCTTCTTTATGCACCAATCTACCTCACCTGATCTGATTAATTACCATAGTTTTCTCTTCTTTTTATTTTGTCTGTGTCAGCATTTTGAATAATGAAAGCAAACTATTCACCTTAATAAAAATATATTTTGAGTCTTACAGTGTGACACATTATTGTAATATAGCTGTTGAATTAATGATTTCAATTTATAAATGAACAAGTGATGTAGAGCTGTGCATATAATCATCTATTTGAGTTGTTAGGCCTTTGGAAGCAGTGTGTTTTTATTAGCACCCATATAATAATGTACATTGTACTTCATTTGGCTTCTGAAATGCTGTACAAAGAATCTTGGGAATTCAGAACTTTTAACACCTTATTGTGCAGTATACAGTTGTGTGTTAGAAAATGATTAGTCAATTTACCTGAAAGAGTCCTGGCTAATTGAAATAATAAGCAGCATCTAATAGTAGAATTTTCTATTTATAATAAAAAGTATTCAGAAATGCAGATCTTCATTACAAAGTCAATGTTCATTTGGCTGTTTAATAGAACTATGCTTAACTAAATTAATGTAATGGCTTAAAGTTATTCAGCAGAGCCAAAATAATTATTCTCATCTGTTAGAGAAATATGAGGATTACTGGAAAATTAATTTGAAGGAGGAAAGACACTGTTATATAATTAAATTATTTTCTTTATTAAAGTTTACTGAATTCTAGTAAATCTCATCTTCTGTTTAAGAGATGAGTTTCCTGCTAGGAAAATAACCCTGATCTTATTTAGCAAAAGAGAACAAGGTAATAATTTGAAACTATCTTTCAAACACAATTTGCAAAATTATGTACTAGGTCCCTACCTCTTTCGTGGAACAAGTAAGGCTTTATCCTGTCCATGGAGTGTGTGAAGTTGGAGTACTGTGCTAATCAAAACTGAGTCAGTTGCTACAACCACAGTACAACTTCTTTGTCTATTGCTCTCTGGTACTACTGCCTTCACTGCTGTCTTTTTCTGCAGCACATAGTCACGTAGTTTTGTCTCAGAATCTAGGTAATATTGGTGGTGGAGCATCTCCTCTAAAGGACAGGCTGAAAGAGTGGGAGCTGTTCAGCCTGGTGAGGAGAAGGCTCTGGGGAGACATGACAACAGTCTTTCTATATCTAAAGGGGTGCTGTAAGAAAGAAGACGACAAACTTTTTAGCAGGGTCTGTTGTGAGAGGACAAGGGGAAATAGTTTCTAACTAAAAGAAGGGAGATTTAGGCTGGACATATGGAGGAATTTTGTTTTATTTTATTTTTTTACAGTAAGGATAGTGAAGCACTGGAACAGTTTGTCCTGAGATGTGGTGGATTCCTCATGCCTAAAGACATTCAAGTTCAGGCTGGACAGGGCTCTAAGCAATCTGTTCTAGCTGTAGATGTCCCTGTTAATTTTAGAGATACTGGACTAGATGACTTTTAATGGTTCCTTCCAACTCAAACAACTCTACGATTCTATTCTACTAATATACAATATGTATCTTGAAGAGATGATCCAGAGAAGTTTGTAAAATTTTTGTCTTTGGAGGCTTTCAGGACTTGGCAGTAGCAAGGCCAGAGCTGATCTAATATTATATGAAAATTCTGTTTCAAGCAGATGGTGGAGTAGAAGTTCTCCAAAAGTCTCTTTAAAACTACATATTATGATACTGATCTGATTTCAGAAGGGGAAGGACTAAAGCTAAAAGTTTTGAAGAGTGGAACAAGGAAAATAAATCACATGTATAATGACAAAGTTAGCTAGCTTGTAAGAAGTATGTTGAATTATTTAAACAAATGCACATAATCAATATAGGTAGAGCCACTGTTGCCTATCTGTTATAGTTTCTAGGACCTGATTAATTCAAAATTCAAGGAATCCAATCCCACTGGAATCAATCTCGGAAAAGGGAACATCATGACTTCAGCAAAAATTGCTATAATGATATCAACGGAAACCCTGTTTTAGTTTTGTCAGCAGTTTGGGCAAGTTAAATCCCATTAGTGAGAGATACAGAATTTGGTGATAAAGACTGAGGATGTAACTTGATTTATTAGACTGAGACTATAGAGCGATAATAGTTTTAAACTACAGAAATACCAAATATGTGTAAGCTGACTTCATACATATAGACACAATTACATTTGTGACTCTTAGTGAAAGGGGAGATGTAGGAGGTGGGAAAAATTGCTGTCTGACTTAATTTTGATTTGGAACAACATTACACGCTGTAAGAATGAGCTTTGTGCTTTCTGTTGCTGGCTGCTCTTTATTGTGCCATTTTCTCTTCAGTTTTAAACAGCAGAATGAAAGAACCCTATTATAATGAATTAGAAAATGCAAAATGAATTTTATGATTTTTTTTAATTAATCACATTCTAAATTTTATGGAAAAAAAATCTGGTAATTCTCATAACAAAAACAAGTGAAGCTTTCAATTTTGTGTCACGTGGTACTTTAAGGTAAACTATATTGAAGATTTTTCAAGGCATAGCCAGATAAAAGAAGATATTTGTGAGGACTAAAATTTGACAAGTGTGGGAGATAGTTTTGGATTTTGAATTAATACATTTTTTTTACTGGTTTTGCTATTCCAGGTAACCCATTTATTTTTGCTGTCTATTGTATTTTTAAGAAATGGAAGTTGTCCCTGTCTTGTTTTGAGACATTTCTTTCATCTCTGTGGAAGGAATGGTGGTAAGGAATTATCTTCATAACTCCTTGAGTAATGCAGAACAGCCTAAAATAACTCTAAGCTGGCTTGCATTTCTTAGCACCTGAATGCAATAGAGTTGTGTTTGCATGTTGCTCAGTGTGAAGGTTAATTAGCTGAGATGGATGTGTCACCTTGACCTGGACCCGCAGGCATTGAGTTTACTGAGATCTTTCATAGTTGCTCTGCAGGGGGCAGACAGTCCTTTAATTCCTGTGCTTGATGAACAGCTACTCTCGATAAGGGAAGTGAAACAGCCATTTTAGTGTAAACCAGGATTTATTCTACTCAGTCACTAATAAGATTTCAAAAGTAAGAAATGGATTAATAAAATCTGTGGGATTGTTCCTTGCTTCTGAGAGTTATAACAGGGAAACACTAAGCCAACATTAACCCTCAGGTACCATTCTATGTTATTATTGAGGTAAAATGGAATATTCCCCTGTTTTCACGTACTGATCATCATTTTATACAGTACTGCAAACCTCTGTCATCTGATTTTCCTTTCTGTTGCTTCAGCAGTGGTTTTAAATTCACACTGCTTTTACACCAGCTTTGGTGGACATGCATTCTGAACAACTGTAAGAACTACATTAGAACTGTAAATACCTACTGGCATCTTCCTGATGTTCTTGAGTTATCACTGGAGTTATCACTGGAGCATTGTTACGGTACTTTGAACATGGGCCCTGAAACTATTTGGCTCAGCTGCCAGAGAAATACAGGAAAAATATAAGTCATTGTCCCAGAAGTCTGACAGCCCAAGGAAGGGAAGCATTCTATTTCCACCATGGGCTGATGACTGGTGATAAAGATCATTTGTTTGTTGTCAAAATCAGAAGTAAGCCTCCTCTATCTTTCACCCAGTGGAAATTTTAAATAAAGTTTAAAAAAAAAATCCTAAAAGATGTTGAAGAACACAACATGCTCAAAAAGTCATGTTAATGATCCTGTCAAGTGATTTTCTAGTGGTTTTTCTTATAATTTAGGTTCTGGTTGATAGTGCTTCTTTGTGATATGGCAATCAAATAAAACATAAATGGTAAAAGAGAATAGGATGAAAAATAAATAGTTCATGGTCAGATTTTATTTATTCACTTGTTATTTATTTGAAATCCCTTATTTCAAGATAGAATGTACAGCTACTGTTGGTTTTCAAGGTTAAATCTGGGTGTGATATTCCATCTGTGCTTGCTTGTCACTAAGAAGATTCTGCAGCTCAGACTAGATCCCAGCTAGCTTTACTGCTTTTCCTAGCTTGTACTTTTAAGGTCTCCTTAATCTTATTTAAGTCTACGAAGGGCTTATATTTAGCTGAAACCATGAGGTGGTGTTGTGTAGGAAAATTTCAAGCCCTCTTACTAAGCAGCAGTAGAGCAGAAAGGATTCCTGTTCCTTGTAAAGCAGGTAGCATGCTGCCATCTACTGGCGACGAAGAATGATTTTATTTCCTCAAGTCACTTTTAGGAAATATGTTTGACATTTTCCCTTCTGTAAAACTGTACATATCTCAAGAATATAAACTTGAAAAAGATCATGCAAATGTACCTTACCATTTACTTTAGGGTCACTATGAGGGATTTCTGTAAATCTTACCACGCATTTCAGCCTTTAACTTAACCTCTAACTTCCTTTTCATCTGAAACCTAAAAAAATGTTCACTGCAAACTTAGGAACATTTAAGGAAAATGTTCCCCCCTTTCATTTTCCATATTTTTAAGAATAAAAACAAGAAAAAACAAATGTGAAAACTTCCCAGACTGCAGTTGATTTGTCACCACCATTTTTTTTCTTTCTCTTGTGTTTCCAGTTAAATCCACTATGTACAGTCACATCTCATAGCTAAATAACTCTTTATGATTTCATAATGAAACATTAAAAAAGAAAAACAACTGAGCCATGTTTACTCAGTTGAGAACTATAACTCAGCTCAGGGTTGGCTGATTTTGCTGCAGCTCTGGACCAAATTTCAGCTGTGTAATGTAGTTCTGCAACCAGGGGTAACAGATTTTATAATGAAATAGCTTAATAAATGTAAATAACACATTTTCCAACAGCATGTAATTACCGTATGTTAAGGTGAAAGGGTACTCTAATGTATTTATATTGATATTGTATTTATATATTATAATTGTATTTATATACTTAAGTTTTGTTCTCTTTTACACTTAATTTGCACATAAGCAAATATACAAAAGCTGAATGACGTAAATACATGCAGTTAAATAATTGCCCTTAGTTACAGTTCATACCTTTTTAACAGCAATCATTTCAAGGCATGTGCAGCAGCTATTCAATTATGTGCTCAATAATAAAGGCTGAGTAGGCCCCTGCAAATGGGATGCTGCATGTGCTGTGTTCAAGAGTTCCTTGCTAGAGGTAACCACTGACTAACCAGGTGGCTTCTGCCAAATGCTTCTCCCAGTGCTTAAATGTTCCGCCACCCATTGCTTTCAGCATTGTTTTTAACAACCCATTGTATTGTTCGATTTTACCAGAGGCTGGTGCATGGTAGGGAATATGGTAAATCCACTCAATGCCATGATCTTTGGCCCAAGTATTTACAAGAGAATTTTTGAAATGAGTCCCATTATCTGACTCAATTCTTTCTGGGGTGCCATGTCGCCAAAGGACTTGTTTCTCAAGACCTAATATGGTATTTCGGGCGGTAGCATGGGGTACTGCATATGTTTCAAGCCACCCAGTGGTTGCCTCTACCATGGTAAGCACATAACACTTACCACTGCGGGATCGTGGCAAGGTGATATAATCAACCTGCCATGCCTCCCCATATTTATACTTTTGCCATCGCCCTTCCTCCCAGAGTGGTTTCATCTTCTTGGCTTGTTTGATTATAGCACATGTTTCACAGTCATGAATAACCTGTGCAATAGCATCCACAGTTAAGTCCACCCCTCGGTCTCTAGCCCACTTATATGTTGCATCTCTCCCCTGATGGCCCGAGGTCTCATGAGCCCACCGAGCTAGAAATAATTCACCCTTGTTCTGCCAGTCCAGGTCTATCTGAGCCACCTCAATTTTGGCAGCTCGGTCCACCTGGTGGTTATTTTGCTGTTCTTCAGTAGCCCGTCTCTTGGGCACATGAGCATCTACATGGCGCACCTTTACAACCATATTCTTTATTCGGGCAGCAATGTCTTTCCACAGTTCAGCAGCCCAAATAGGTTTACCCCTTCTTTGCCAGTTATTTTGCTCCCACTGCTGTAACCACCCCCACAAAGCATTTGCCACCATCCATGAGTCAGTGTAAAGATAAAGCATTGGCCACCTCTCCCATTCAGCCACATCCAAGGCCAGTTGGACAGCCTTTACCTCTGCAAATTGGCTTGATTCTCCTTTCCCTTCAGTGGCCTCTGCAACTTGTCGTGTGGGGCTCCACACAGCAGCTTTCCATCTGCGATGCTTTCCCACAATACGACACGATCCATCAGTGAACAGGGCATACTTTCTTTCATTTTCTGGTAATTCGTTGTATGGTGGGGCCTCTTTAGCTCGTGATACTTCTTCTGCTGGTGATGTTCCAAACTTTTTACCTTCAGGCCAGTCCATGATGACCTCTAGGATTCCTGGACGGCTGAGGTTCCCCATCCGCGCTCATTGCGTAATCAACGCAATCCACTTACTCCAAGTGGCATCAGTTGCGTGATGGGTAGGGGGAACCTTTCCTTTAAACATCCAGTTCAGCACTGGTAGTCGAGGTGCCAGAAGGAGCTGTGTTTCAGTACCGACTACTTCAGAAGCAGCCCGAACCCCCTCATACGCGGCTAAGATCTCCTTTTCAGTTGGAGTGTAGCCCTCTTCCGACCCCTTGTAGGCCCGACTCCAGAATCCCAGGGGTCGGCCTCGGGTCTCTCCTGAGGCTCTCTGCCACAAACTCCAAGTGGGACCTTTCTCTCCAGCAGCAGTGTAGAGGATGTTCTTTATATCCTGCCCTGTCCGTACTGGCCCTAAGGCCACGGCACGGGCTATCTCTTGCTTAATCTGTTCAAAAGCCTGCTGCTGCTCAGGGCCCCGTGTAAACTCATTCTTCATTCGCGTCACATGATAAAGGGGGCTTACAATGAAGCTATAGTTTGGAACATGCATTCTCCAAAAGCCCACTACACCCAAAAAAGATTGTGTCTCTTTCTTACTAGTGGGTGGAGACATAGCGGTGATTTTGTTGATCACATCTGTCGGGATGTGACAACGGCCATCTTGCCACTTTATACCTAGGAACTGAATCTCCTGAGCAGGTCCTTTCACTTTGCTCCGCTTAACAGCAAAACCAGCACGCGGAAGAATCTGGATTATTCGCTCTCCTTTTGTGAAGACTTCTTCTGCTGTATCGCCCCACACAACGATATCATCAATGTACTGCAAGTGCTCAGGGGCACTGCCCTGTTCTAATGCAGTTTGGATCAACCCGTGGCAAATGGTTGGGCTGTGTTTCCACCCCTGGGGCAAACGGTTCCAAGTATACTGAACACCCCTCCAGGTGAAAGCGAATTGTGGCCTACATTCTTTGGCCAAAGGAATGGAGAAAAAGGCATTAGCAATGTCAATGGTGGCATACCATTTGGCTGCTTTTGATTCCAGTTCATACTGGAGTTCTAACATGTCCGGCACAGCAGCACTCAGTGGGGGTGTGACCTCATTCAGGCCACGATAGTCCACCGTCAGCCTCCATTCTCCACTGGCTTTACGCACTGGCCATATGGGGCTGTTAAAAGGCGAGTGAGTTTTGCTGATCACTCCCTGACTCTCTAGTTGACGAATCAACTTATGAATGGGGAGCAAGGAATCCCTGTTGGTGCGGTACTGCCGTCTGTGCACCGTTTTTGTAGCAATTAGTACCTGTTGCTCTTTTACTTGTAGCAACCCCACAACAGACGGATCTTCTGACAGGCCAGGAAAAACAGACAGCTGCTTAATGTTGTTTGTGTCTACAGCAGCTATTCCAAAGGCCCATCGATACCCCTTAGGATCCTTGAAATGCCCCCTTCTGAGGTAATCAATACCAAGTATACATGGAGCCCCTGGACCAGTCACAATAGGGTGCTTTTGCCAGTTCCTACCAGTGAGGCTTATCTCAGCCTCCAACACAGTCAATTCTTGAGAGCCCCCAGTCACTCCAGAAATATGGATTGATTCTGTCCCTTCATAAGTCGAGGGCATCAGAGTGCACTGTGCACCGGTATCCACCAATGCCTTATATTTCAGTGGTTCTGATGTGCCAGGCCATCGGATCCACACAGTCCAATAAACTCTATTATCCCTTTCCCCCCCCGACTGAGGGCAGGGCCCCTCTATTCATTACCTCTGGTAACCGGAGCAACTGCACTGGCGGTTGATCTGCCTTGTAATTCTCTCACCCGTGCTCGTAGTACATGAGTAGCTTGGTCGTGCCACTTCCTCATGTCTTCTCCATGGTCACGTAAGTAACGCCACAAGGCAAGTCGCGATGTAGGATTCCTTCCTGGAGCTGGAGAGCGTTTGCCTCTAACAGCTGAGATTTTTGATTTTGCACCTGAGAAGGAGGGTTCATCGTCTTTAGTTCGATCCGTATTAGTTTCATCAGCTCCTTCATTAGACTCTTTTGACTATTCTGATCTTCATCAAGCGTTTCTGATACTTCTACAGGTTTGTCACGATTCACCAGTGAAGACATTTGCTCTTGCACTTTATTCAGTTGCTCCGTCATTTGTGAGATGGCGGCGATGGCGGCGCGAGTTGGGGGTAGCTGTTGTTCATAGCTTTGGAGCATAAGAATCAATTCATAAACTAAGGGGCTTCTCTGTTGGTCCTGGTATCTGTCAGATGCTGCCAATAGTGCAGAGGCGTATCTGGCTGGTGCTGTTGATGTGAGTTGCTGCCACATTTCACGCGTTGTTCTCACTCTCTCAGGGTCATGGCCTTGTGGATCGTTAAAAACACAGTTTGGGTCATACAACATTTCCACCATGGCTATTTCCCTCAAATACTGGATACCCTGTTCAACTGTATCCCATCTTTTCGTCACAGGCTTCAAGCCACTTTTGAAGGGGTACCTTTCCTTCACGGCTGTTAATACTCGTTCCCAGAGGGAGGCAGCCCCATCCAGACATCGACTAATTCCTCTGTCAATAGCTGGATCTCTGGCAATGGCTCCTAGTTGGCGAGCTTCGTTACCATCTAGAGACAAGCTACTGGCCCCGTCGTCCCAACAGCGAACTAACCAGGAAACAATAGTTTCATTTGGGCGCCGTATAAATTCCTTTCTTGAGCCTTGGATTTCAGTCATCTTCAGAGGCCGACGAGTAGTAATAGAAACTTCCTCTTCATCACTCTCTTCTGCATGTCTCTTAGTTTTTCCTTTTGCCTTTCTTGATGTTGGTGGTTTCGAGGAGGGCCCCTCACCTGGATCTTCCTCCACCTCCTACTCCTCCTCTTCTTCTTTTTTCCGTTCTAGACGCGAGGACACTCGTTTCCATTTCTTGCCCTCCACAGGGGCAACTGATATTGTTACTGGTGTCTCCTGTAATTGATCAGATTTGACTTCCCCTTTGGCTTGAACCTCAGCTCGGAAACTCTCTCTCTCCAAAACAGTATTATATAGGGCACGGTAAGCACAAGCCAAACCCCAAATAAGTTGTACCTCCTTAGATTTACCTAAGCCGCACTGCCCCTGTTTCAAATACTGGCTAAGTTTCTGGGGATCCCACAGGTGCTCAAGAGTGAAATCCCATGACATTGCGGGTCCCCATGCTTCTAAGATTTTTCCTAAACCTCTCCATATTCCCTGCCAGTCAGCATTCTCTGGTTCTGGAGGAGACTCCTTCTGCTTACTATTCCTGTATAGGACTACATTCAGGGAGAGTGATATTACGACCACAAGCATGAGAGTTAAGTCAGCATTGGAAAAACGTCTGATAAACCAAAAGGAAAACCTGGAAACTGGTTTGAACATCGTGTGGTTTGTAAAATTAGCTATTCCATCTGGGATGTAGTTGCTTGTGAAATTAGCCATTCCATCCGGGATGCAAATGTCAAAATTCATATTAAACATTGAATATAGGTACCAAGATAGGTACCATACAGGCGTCTCCATCAGTGCCTTTATGTAGTTATATACGTACACCATTCCACAACAAGTAAAGATGACATTGATGATTGGCCAGTAGGTCACGAGAAACACCATAGTTTTTAATCCCCTACTCAGCGCTCCCACGAAAAAGAGTGGGTTCATCGCTGGTTTCTGCTCAAAAAGGGTTAATGAATTGAAACTAACAAGAGGGGGGGGGGAAGGAAAAAAAAGGCACTACTCAGACTAAGCAGTGCTCAAAGTTTACAAATATCCCAGAATACTGGCAGTACGCCTGGTCTTTCAAGGTCAAGTTTTCCAGCACAAAAACCTGAACTAATGATAATGCTCCCTAACGAAGCTCTCTAAGAGCAGAGAGCGAGATTTGTTCTAAGAGCCAAAAAGCAAAAACCAAAAAAACAAAAGGCAGCTATGCCCGCATTCTCCACCAAAATCTGTCACGGAATTAACTAGATCAGTTTATGCCCGTGACAGGGGGCAGTAGGCCCCTGCCCTCCCCACCCCCCACCTGGGCCCACAAAATGCAAAGGAAGGGGGAAAAGGAAAAAAACAGCAGCAACAATCTATGGAGGTAAACTTATTTTACTAACTATGATATCGGAATGCAAAATAATACAATATAATACAATATAATTGAAATTGAGACTAATAAATCAAATAAGATATGAGAGAGAGTTCCCGAGACCGAGTCAAACCTGAAAAAAAAGCTTGGAACGGCTAGGAAAGCACCCTCCAGCACCCACTGCCAGGCAGTAAGAGACCGCCCCCCCCGGAAGGGTCAGATCCCGTGACTTCCGTAATGTATAGGGATAGGTACGTAGAATTAGAGCATTAATACTTCCAGTACATGATGTTTTGATGTGGAATATTGAAAATCAAATAAGCAAAAACCAAAACCATGACAGTACGTATAGAAGAGAAAAATCAGTGCTGATGCGTGTTAATTAGCATGTTATGCTAATATAAGTTGTGAGGCTGGCAGGTCTGAAGAGAGAGTGATCCACTGAGTCACAACACAGATACCTCAAGGGTAGAGCTGTACTCGATTTCCTGTCTTTGTTTCAACTGGGATGCAATTGTTTTCTCCAGAGTATCTGGTATACTGGTATGTTTTGGCTCTAGAAGAAAAATGGTGTTGATAACACACCAATACTTATCGTTGCTGCAAAGCCACATTGTACAGCGCCAAGGCCGTTCTCATCAAAGGGCCCAAGGAGCTGGGAGGGAACAGTTAGGAGTGCTGATTGAAATTGGCCAAAGGGGTATTCCATATCGTGTGACGTGTGGAAGGAGTTTTGAAGGGGATGGGAGTTAATTGGGCTCTCTTCTGCTGCTTGAGGGGCTAGTTGGGTATAGGCTCGGGGGTGGTGAGCAATTACTTTATGTATCACTGGTGATATACATTCATATATATATATATTCATAATTTTTATCCTATTACTGTTCTCTAAGTAAATAGGTATATCTCAACCTGTGAGTTCTACTTTTTTTTTTTTTTTTCCTGATTCTCTCACCCAACCCCCTGGGAGGCGAGGGAGTGAGGCAGCAACTGTGTAGTGCTTAGCCACCTGCAAGACTAAACCACAGCACTTGCCCAGCAATATTTTTCAACCTGAAGTCGCTGATTTTTGAGTAAATAGGTAGCTCTGATTTCTTAACCATTTGACTTCTGATTTCTCTTGCCAGTAAAGAGGCTACGTGCAGGTGTGGCTGGCAGGAGACACACAGCCCCTACCTGTTTCACAGTGCTCACTAATTCTGTTACATGACCAGCACTTCACGTCATTCCCAGTCACGCATGTCTTTAGCTGCTGGCTTAGAAGGCAAAGCCCTTCTCAGCCGGCAAAGCCCTTCTCAGCCTGCACAGCCCCAGTGCCAGGGACCCCATTTTCCGTCTCCCAGATAGAATCATAGAATGGTCTCTGTTGAAAAGGACCACAACGATCACCTAGTTTCAGCCCCCTGCTATGTTCAGGGTCACCAACCACCAGACCGGGCTGCCCAGAGCCACATCTAGCCTGGCTTTGAATGCCCCCAGGGATGGGGCACCCACTTGGCAGCCTCCTTGGGCAACCTATTCCAGTGCTTCACCACCACCTGTGTGGAAGAACTTCCTGCCGATATCTAACCTAGACCTGCCCTGTCTTGGTTTAAAGCCATGTCCCCTTGTCCTATCACTATCCACCTTTGTAAAAGATAGGATCTGATAGATCTGCTCTCCCTGCTGTGGTTGTGGATAGGTTTCTCCTCTGAGCTGACAGGAAAGCCATAGAGGCAGCAATTTGCTGTTTAAGGTTCTGCTCCTCTGCACACCATGTGTCACTGACTTGTACAGCTCCTTTCAGGCACTTCCTCAAGTTTTCATGTGGCACCATTTCATACGTGATAAGCACCACTGAGGCTGACGGTTCAGTTTTGAACAGAGTAGATGTAGTGAGATCCCTGTTACTGGAAGAATAAATAGACTGAGAAACCCTCTGCACTTCAGTGTGCAGTATTGATTGCTGTACTGTGTCGTAATGTCAGCTGAATGCCTTCCTTCCTCTTCAGTTCCCATACAGTAACGCTTTCTTTGAGGGGAAAACCAACTGTCTGTAGTTTCTGCAGAAACCACTCCCGACTGAGACAGGTGCCTCCAGGTGAAGTGAAGGGAGTAGACGTGAGAGAGGTGTACGTGGTTGTCATCTCATCATGTCTGCAGCATCCCTGCATTGTTGCAAATTCAGCCCCATGTTTCTGGGCTTACGTTAAGTTTGTAGATTTGGACCGTACGACTGGCACCTTCTCTTGGCACGTGAATTCTGCCTGCCCCTCCCTCCAACAGAGCCGGTTGTGCAGATGGAGGTATGGAAATGCTCTGCATTGGCAGTGAAGTGACCACATCTGTTAAGGAATCTTGGAGCTCTAGGAACTGCTGTACGTGGGAGGGTTGAAATGGTAAGTGGGAATTTCCCCCTTTTATTGTTAAGTCTGCTTTTCTGAAAGAAGTCAGCAAAGACAGCTATGGAAACAATTCCTCCTGGAGAGGAGTATTCTGGACTGACTGGTCAGTTCGTGATTCTGTTCTTTTGGGGTACAAGCACGTGTTGCTTGGCAAAACGTGTAATTGAAGGCCAGGATGTTTTGAGAAGGAATTAACCCGAGTCCTAGGACTTGTTAGCTGATGATAAAATGAGCCATTTCTTTAATGTACTTTAACGTCACTGGAGGCAAGTGTGGGTTCACATTTCTGAAATCCTTATGCACGCTTCTTTTACAAATGGCATTGACTGATTTTATTTTTTTTCTGAAAGAGCAGTAAAACGATGTTCATTCAGAGCTTAATGTGGCCCTAGCTACAGATTAGCACACTGGGAATATCTTCATTCTGTCATCTCTCTGCTGCTCTATGGGGAAAGCAAGCTGACATGGTTATTGAATCTGGCAGCTGTGTTGTGTGCACGTGGGAAGTGAGCAGAGTACAGCATATAGAAAACCAGTAGCTTCCTTTTGCTGCTATGAGGCTTGAAAGGCAGGCTAAAAAGCTTTCTCCTTCTGTAGTCACCAGTTGCTGTTACAGTGTGCAAATGCTACAAATACAGTGGCAAATGGAAGTTGTCTTTGCTTGCGCGGGGCTTTCAGACTGCTAATGGGGGATTTCTATCTTGGTGTGCAGCTTGCAAAAGCAGAGGGTTGAAAGTTGAAGCTATCCCGAGGATGAATGGTTCTCTGCGGTTTTGTTTTGGCTTTCAGTGGAGAAGCTGCTGAGGGAGAGGGATGTGTGAAAGTTGTCCAAAACGAATAGTTTGCAGTTACTGAATAAAGTTACTTTTGTTTACTATGGAAGTGTTCTGTGTTTGGGGTGAGGGCCGGGCAGTCTCTGTTGTGTTTTGTGACTTAGAAACTTGCTAAATATACACTGTAGCCCCAGTGATATTCTCCATTCAGCAGTAGCGTATTAAGGCAGTGACTGCTATGGCAGCTCCTGTGGTGTCTACACAGTATTTGGAAGTTGTGAGTGGGTTAAGTCCAAAGGAAACCTAGCTCGGCTTTGTGATTTATGAAACTTACCTACCCAGGATGATACAGCTTTTAATGTATTGCACTCATACTGGGGGAAAAAAGACAAATTAACGAAGGATAAACTAATCAAATATTTCTAACTATAGAGAAACTGACTTTAACTAATGAAAGGCAACTGATTTCTGTGTGATTTAGTAGTTATGACTACTGGTTGGACTTTAGGTCTCTGTACGTGCCCGTAACTGTTCATGGAATTAATGGAATAAAAATACTAGTGCATTTTCTGGTTCTCCACTGTTACTTCCAGGTAGACACATGATGTTGGTTTGGTGGTGACTTCTTAACATATTGCTTTTTTTTTTTTTTTTTTACAGAACTGTACTTCAAAGAAGCTATGATCTACAAATTTTATTTCTTCAAAGTGCTAGTCATTTTCTCTATACCTTAAAATCTGGGTTCACATCACAGTAACTTTCACCATATTCTTTAAAAGAAAAACACAATTTCCTTTACTCTTCCTAAGGTCTCACACTTTCAGCTGTCCCCAGCTGTAAACTGAAACCCAATGAGGTCTTAATTGCCTGGTGTATAACCTGAGAGTCATTTGAAGAGAAATTAGAAACTCTAATTATCTGTTAACTTTTCTCTGTTTGTTACATTTGCGATTTATCTTCCCATGCCTTTAATTTTGTCTGTTTTAATTTAGCTTATTAGTAGTTGGCACTGCTGTCTAGGTGCATCAATATATAGTTTTCCTGAATGAGCATGGGTCAGTTTGTTATGCCTGATGTTTATGTTGCAATCCAGAGTTCTCAGAAGAGATTATCATGCTATTCTACGAAACTGTTACAGAAAGAGAAAATAAACTTGTTGGGATATTATTGGAATGTGAGGGGACATTCTTATTCCTTAGAGTACAGACTGTAGATGATGAATTTTTACCTCCAAACTGTCTTGTCATATTTTCAGCTGTGGTTATAATTAATATTAGTGTTATACCTCAGTTTAGCACACATTCTGCAGTGTTGACTGGAGGCAGATTTGAGTGCTAATGTACAGTGAAGTCAATTTTAATGAAGCATTACAGTGATGTTTCCTGTCTATATGAATGTTTGAACTTTTCATATCTTGCAAGTGTGGATGTCTTCTCGGTGGAGTACTTGAAATGCTGAAATCAGGTGCTACAAGTATGTAAGGTTAATATGTAAGATTGTCCGCATGAAGTTCCAAAGTTCTGCTAGCCCAGTATCCTATGTCTTAACAGCAGCCAACAGCAAATGCTTAGGAAACATCAAACAAGACAAACTTGTAGTGTACATTTCAAGAGGCATCCTTCTGTCCTTCAAAAAGCTGCAGTTCAGTGCCTGGCTCAACCTTAGACAGCTCCCTGTGTTTAGCAGCCTCTGCATGTGTAGTAACTCTTTTTAAACATCTGTAAATTTAATTGAGCATAAAATCCTATGGCAAATTAATTGCAAATTGTTTGAAGATAGGAAGATGTTCCTTAATTCATTTTGAATTTTCTATCTAATGTCTTTGTGATGCACATAGAAAATGTGACGTTTTGTAGAAAAGTATAAATTAATCCCTTGTTTATATAACAACCAGAATTGGCCATCCTTATGGTAGAACAGTCAAGAGAGAATGAAACTTGTTCACTGAATGTTGCTTGCTTACTGGATAAGCTTGTGATACAGGAGATAGATATCTGGGACTTAGTCCTGCTTTTGGGAGGTGTTTTTGGTTCTCTGTAACATTTAAAAATGGAACAGATATTTTTATTGTGGTCATTTTCAGAGGAAAAAATTCAAAGAAAACAATATTTTAAAATGAGCCTGACCTGAGAGACCTAAATCGATATTGTAATCACCTTCCTCTTTCAGAGCAAAATAATAAAATTGAGATTAAGCAGTAGTATGTGATTTTCATAGAGTGAAGCTAGCAACAGCACATTAAGACCTACCTTAATTCTGAATTTCTTTGATTTTTTTTTTTTTTTTTTTTTTTACTGTGTGGCTTATAAATGTTTTGTTGTTCTCTTCAGTTCTTGAAATCTCCAGCATTACTTGCACGTAGGTGTTGGTGGGATTTTTTTCTCTTTAGAAATGCTTCGATACTTTCTGAGTCGTTCAGTAGTGAAGGATAAAGCATTGCTAAGAAGGATGTCCATACTTCAGTCATGACTAAGTATTGAGAGTTCTGAGTTGTTTCCAGTTGTCTGCTCTGGAACCAATACTAAAATATCTGCCAAGAGGTGCTCAGTTTAACTGCAGTGCTAAGCAGCTAATGTGCTGTAAGCATCAAACTGCTGCCACTGTACAGACACTTATGTGAATCTCTGCATGGCTCTGTATATGGCATATAAATGCCCTAATTACTCATTTGTTGTATACACAAAGACAACGTATAGAAAATGAGTGGCTATTGTGTATACTCAAATTTCTTATTTTTTTCTGGTATTTTTTTCCTTTATAAAGCCACTACAAATTTGATGCCTTCTTTAAGGAATATAAGATGAGATATCCAGAAGTTCAAGTCCCATCTTATCCTTTTACAGATACCTCGTATGACGTTACTGGAAATAGAGTAAATGAATTGATGACTTATTCTTAAATCTTATTCACAGATACTTAAATCTGCAAATTGAAGATAGCTCTTTCAATTTTTCTTCAGTTGCAAAATCACATTCCTGATAATCTACACATGAATTGTGAAAACACGAGGGCTACCCCAAAAGTAATGGCAAGGTAATGGCTGCTTTAGTGAGGACCTCATGTGGATTGACCGCAACAAGGGATCCTGGCAGAGAGGTAAATAGAACCAACCCCCAAAGCTGCAGTGCTTGGTCAGGGGATGCAGCCTCTAAGAGCTCACCTGGACATCCTGAGGGGGGAAGGGGCAGTCTAGACTGACTGTGGGGATCTCTGGTATCTGGAGTTCCCCCTGGGTCCTGAGGGAGGAGAGAGCTGTCATGGGTGTGGGCATGTTTATGTGTGCTGAGGGAACTGACAGATGATTGCTGAGCTGCTCTCTGTCATCTTTGACAGGTCTTGGAGAACAGAAGAGGTGCCTGAAGATTGGAGGATAGCCAGTGTCACTTCAGAAAGGGCAAGGAGAAGGATCTGGGAAACTACAGGCCAGTCAGTCTCTCCTCTGTCCCTGGGAAAGTGACAGAACGGCTTGTTTTGGATGCACCTCCAAGGAATTGGAATAGAAGGAGTAGTCAGCATGGATTCGACAAGGGGAAATCATGCTCTACCAACCTTGTAGCCTTCTATGATGGCATCTCTGGCTGCGTAGATGGGGGGAGGGCTGTGGATATTGTCTGTGTTGATGTCAGCAAGGCTTTTGATTCTGTCTCCCACGTCATCCTGATAATGAAGCTGAGAAAGCGTGGGATAGGTGTACGGGCGGTGAGGTGGGTTGAGAACTTGCTGAGTTCAAAGGAATGGTGATCAGTGATGCAGAGTTCAGCTGCAGACCTGTGACTAGCAGTGTTCTCCCAGGGGTCTGATGGGTCTGGTCTTGTTCAATATCTTCATCGATGACCTTGATGAGGAGGTAGTGTCCACTCTCAGCAAGTATTCTGATGATGCAGAGCTGGGAGGAGTGGCTGACACCTGACAGCTGTGCTGCCATTCAGCAAGACCTGGACAGGCTGGAGAGCTGGGCAGTAAGAAACCAGAGGAGGTTTAACAAAAGTATGTGTAGAGTCCTGCACCTGGGAAGAAATAACTGCAATTATCAGTACAGGTTGTTGCATGACCTAGAGAGGAGCTCTGTGGAGAAGGACCTAGGGGTCCCGGTGGACCAAAGGTTGGCCATGAGCCAGCAGTATGTCCTTGTGGTCAAGAGTGATGATGGAATCCTGGGGTTCATTAAAAGGAGCATGGCCTGCATGTCAAGAGGTGATCCTCTCCCTCCACTCTGCCCTGGTAAGGCCTCCCCTGGAGTGGATAGGGGAAATAGCTGTTAACTGGAGCATAGGAAGTTCTGTGCCAGCATGTGAAAGATGGAGGGTGATGGAGCACTGGAACAGGCTAACCAGGGAGGTTGTGGACTGTCCTTTGGAGGTGTTACCTGTGCAGCCTGCTGTAGGAATCCTGCTTTGGCAGGGGGTTTGGACACAATCTCTAGAGGCCTCTTCTAACCCCTACAAATTCTGTGATCGTAGACGTCAGGTGAGACAGTGATATTTGAATTGCGTAAGGTGTAAGGCTGCTTCCCAGGGTAGGTTTGAAGTTTCTGAGACCAAATTGAGGTCACTTTGGATTTTGCAATAGAACCTATGTATCCAGTATTTTGCAACGTGTTTCTGTATGTGTATGTTAATAAAGTCTTCATGAGTTTTCATAATCTTCAGCAGACTCCTGTACTTGCAACCAATCAATATCAGCTTGAATAAAATCTGTCTATACTAATTCTGACATAAGGCTGTTTCACATTATCTACTTACTGCTGTTGAAGTATTATTGCTGAAGCTTAGACTTTTCTGCATTGCATTCCTTATCAACCAATTTGTCATTACAAATTAGTAAATTGATTGAGAACTGGCATGTTGTGGATACCTGTCATTGGCACAAACCACCACTTGCTGAGGTAATGCAGAAATTCTCCCTACTCAAATGTGTGAGATTGAGATGTGCTAGACCATGTAGCGTTTGTCTTGACAAACATGACTTTGAATGCTAAGCAGAGGACCATGTAGCAATACAAAGAATCTCTGTATGGTGATGAAGAATCTCTTTCTGTGTTTTGACTGGACTGTATGCTGGCTGGGACCTGCTGGACTCTTTGGCATTTCTTCCATATTGCCTTCACGTGTGCAGTGGTAGTTATGGACCTACTAGATCGTCAAACAAGTAGAATTTTTATTTTAAAACTTGGATCTGATTTTCATTATAGATAATTTCCTCATTCTATGTATTGTGCAGCTCTCTTTTTTTTATTTCAGGACTAACTTGCAAAAGAAATTTATCTCAGTATGCTCTCAGGTCAGCACACAAGTGACATTAAAGACACAATATCTGTATTTTGAGTACATGCAGTATGCTGGATATATCCTTACTGCAACTTTTATCCTAAGAATCATTCAGATTTTCTCGGAGAGGAATGCCCTTAAAGCAGTGGTTTTAGAGTATACTGGTTTTGTACAGGCTGTTTACAATTTAGTAGTCTGCCAAAGAATTCTCAGGAAGTTTTAGTTTTTGTAATTTATCTCAGTGCCCTGCTATGATCTTGAATTGCAACTGATGAGTTACTGCTGTGCTGGTGCATATAGGTACTTTATTCAATCACTATGGTTACTTTATGAAGTCCTTTAGACTTATAAATAATAAAAAATAATGAGATTTTTTTTGTTTGCAGATGCTGAAAACTACATAAGTTGCATGAGCACTAACAGTCATGTGTGACAGAATTAACATCTGTAGAAATTGCTTAGAGTTTCCTTGTATAGTTAAACCTTAAAATAGCTTTATTGTTGGAGAGGGAAAAAAAAAGCAGGCAGAATACTACCTAATCTATCTTAGTTATTGTGCTTTTGTCAGTATGACTTGAATTGGATTCCTTTAGGATGAACTTGAGCTAGAAGGCACACTCTCAGGTCTCATCAGAGCATGAAGCAGTTAACTTTGGAGTAAAATAATAATATTGCATTTTTCATTTCTGACTGTAATGCATAGCAGAATTGAAAAGCAAACAAGCAAAATCAAACAGCAGCAACAAAAAGACACCTGTACAATTGAATATAGGCATTGTCTAAAAGACATTGCTGGAGCTCTGAAACTAATCATTAGTGCAATAATCATTAAGATGTTATTCTTTCTTACAAACATCAAAGATAGAACTGTCTGCCAGGGTGTTGGGAACAATCAGGTGAAAGTGACCTTCTGTCTCAACCTGTGATCATCTTATTGGCAATGATAGCTAAGCACTTCAGTTTGTCATTTACTTTCTGTTATTCATTTAGCTGTAAGAAAGAAGAAACTGCAACTCTGATGTGACTTTTGACTCCAGATGTTAGAAAAACATCAGCAAATTGTTCCTGCCAAACATGGAGGGTCTTTGCTGTCAGAAGCTATAAAACATCTTAAGACAGACTCTTTAAACTCCATTGATTCCAATGGCAAATTTAAGAAGCCTGATTACACTGCCCTTATTACTTGACTCTTGCAAGCCAGACAGTTGACAGGAAAGGGACAAAGAAGAGGTCTAAAAGGATTATATCATTTTTTATTGCTCTTTTTTTATGCCTAAGGGAATACATCCTATCCTTAGCAAGACTTTATCATTCCGTGAAGGTTCATCTGAAGATGTACTTGTGTTGCACAACAGATAATAGCACTATGGTTTTGGGATGCCTGTTCTTCTTGCCCATGATTTAAGTGGTCTTAGGAGAAGGACAAATGTCTTGTGACACTTTGTATTTACTGAAAGCCTCCTTAAAGGTGAGTAACCCAGCTATTCTATTTCAGGGCACAAACAGCTTGAGCAGCAGGACTGGGTGAACCTTGTGAGGTTCAGCCAAGTCAAGTGCAAGGTTTTGGACCACGGTTGTGCTAACTCTTGCTACCATTATGTGCCAGGAGATGAAAGGATTGTGCACAGCCCTGTGAAAAGGATTTGGAGGTACTGCTGTATAGCAAGCTGAATGTGAGCCAGCAATGTGCCCTCACAGCCCAGAAAGCCAACTGTATCTTGGGCTGCATCAAAAGAAACATGGCCAGCAGGGCAAGGGAGGTGGTCCTGCCCTTCTGCACTGGTGAGACCTCACTTGGAGTTCTGCATCCAGACGTGGAATCTTTAGTGCAGGAGAGACATGAACCTGTTGAAGCACATCCAGAGAAGGACGACAGAAACAATCTGAGGGATGGAACACCCCTACTACAAGTGACAGGCTGAGAGAGCTGGGGCTGTTAAGAGAAAGCTCTCAGGTAACCTGATAGCAGCCTTTCAGTATCTAAAGTGGGACAAAGAGAAATAAGGGGACAGGCTCTTTAGTAGGGTCTGTTGTGATAGGAGAAGGGGAAATAGTTTGAAACTAACAGATGGATGTAGATTGGATATAAGAAAAAGGTGTTTTAAAATTCGGGTGGTGAGGCACTGGAAGAGGTTATCCAGAGAGGTGGTGGATGTGCCCCATTCCTGGGGTCTTTCAGGGTCAGGCTGGACTGGGATCTGAGCAACCTAATGTAGCTGTAGATGGGATCCCTTAAAGATCTCCTCCAACTCAAATGATTCCCCTGGCAATCCATGCATTTGTCTTCCCAATGGTGTAATTAGCATAGATAATCATCCTCCAGAATAAGAGCTATGTTCTATTGGTTCTATTTCTCTACTTTTCCAGAGTTCAGATCTCTAGAGAAGAGCAAGAAATGAATAGGAAGAATGATAGGGTGACACTAGGAGGAGAAATTATTGCTGTTCCTCAGTATCAAAGTGTACATGAAAAGGGGTTAGTACAGTCTCTTCTTGTGACTTTCCCATAAAACTCTTCTACCTGAGCTCAAGTAGGTGTCATTGGACTATTGATACTACAGCTCTGAGAGAGGTTTCTCTGCTTTGAAGTGGAAATAAGGCTGGGGCATGCCTTTAACAAAGAGTATCTGTGGTAAGTAGGCAATGAATGCTACCAAAATATGTCTAAACAAACCTTTAAGAGCTAGGTTACTGATTAAGGCAGCAACATATTCTAAAAGTTTTGTGGGCAGGAGTTGATCTAACCTACATGACAGTTAAAGACTCGAATGGTCTTGAGTACTGTATATTCATCCAGAGTGGAAACAGACCTTGCTGGATAACCTGCTGGTGTCAATGAGATCCATTTTAAGAACAGAATCATCTATATTTCTTCTTAATGTAAAGAACTGTACTAAAATATTAAAATAAACTTCTCATGCATACTGTACTAGAATATGTTCCTCTGTATATGCACCTTGGAGTGCTTGCCCCAAACTATCAATGGCAGTTAATTTGAATGCTAAAAGCATGCATAAACTTTGTCTGAACTTTCTCTCAGTGCCTAATCCAAGCCCAGCTGTGCTGGCCTGAGTCTGGGTGTTTACATACATTTTCCTATTCATCTAGCTGTCACTTTGTATCTTGAAAGTGTTTAACAGCAAATTCTGTGGACAACAAGAGTTACATTTTAGTATCTTTCCCCAAATTTGCCAGCCAGTGCATAATGTTCCAGTCCAACAAAAGTCTTTTGAATTCCATGCTATTCCAGAGGATTCTGCTTTTTTTTTTTTTTTTTTTAATCAAATTAAGACTGTAGAGTACTGTGATTTTTGCTGGCCCCTTGTTTTACTTAGGTTTGTAATTGCCCTTGAGCAGTGAAGGTCAGCATATTTGTTGGAACAATTCTTATTTTTCTTGAAAAAATAAAAGCATTTATGTGGATTTTGCATAGTAGTGGCATTGACAATGATGATTTTGTGATTTTTATATCCTCTGGGAGAATTGATATTGTCAGTGAAAACCTGCTCAGTGTTGCAGTTTGCAGGTAAAATGACAGGAGGGTGATGCTCATTGGGCATAAAGGATGCTGATGTATTCGCACAACATTCTTTTGAAAATAATATAAGAATTGCCATGTGCTAAGCTTTAGAAATGCACAACATCCTTTATCTTAAGTTGGATAACATGGCCTAACAAAACTTGTTTACAGTTTTGTAGGCATCAAATCCGGAGATGTTTCTGCGTGTGTTTCTCTCTCTCAGGAGATAACTGTGCTACAATTTAGAAAACACCTACTACTTTGCAACTTTGGTTTGTTTGTACAAATTTGTACATTGCTTTTCCACCACGGATTTCAGTGGGTTTGGCTTTTGTAATATCACTTCTGAAATCATGCTCTGTGCTATAATGATAGACTCTGCTTAAAGGAAGAAAAACAGTTTGCATAGGGCAGGGAGCCTTATATACAGCCTATACTTTTAAATGGCACTTAAACATATATTTTTTTCTGTAAGCAGGTAAGCTATAGGATAAATTGTCAAGGAAGTTTCTATAATTTTTGACCTTAATGCAAGATAAGATCAAGGGATCAAGGTTAGGGGGAACCAAACAGGGCTTTGGGCCAAGGGAATCACTAGAGGCTTCAAACAGTTTGGTTAGCTGCCATTGATGCCAGGGTGCTTGCAGCTTTCAGTACGGCTTGGCCCTTATTCAGGAGGGTCAAGCAGCCTTTCATTTGGTGCTAGAGAGGCCTGTACATAAACACAGTGTACAGTGCAGTTCCCAGACAGATGCAGCAGTTTCAGCTGCGGCTCATGCTTGTTGTTGAGCAGGTGTCCCTGTCAAGGAAGAAGCTGTGACCCAAAAAGGGACCCAAAAGGGAAGACCAAGTGAAACGTGGCTCTGTTACTAATTGATGTGGGGCCCTAGTGACACAGAACTGAGAAAGGTCTGAATGCTTTCTTCACTCAGCTTTTTGCTTTGCAAGGCAGACCTCTAGAAATGATCTCAACAGCAGTAAATGGGGAAGAGAAAAAGTAAACCTCTTCCATATTTCTTTATAAACAGTGATGTTGCACTAGTAAAATGCTGTCTGTTGCAAGCCTTCCTTTACAACTTATTTCACAAACACAAAATAATGTTTAGCTGTTACGTATATACACTCTTGTCTCAAGCTGTGCAGAATTTCTGTGAATGTTTTCAGTTGGATATGAAATTAAGTACATGAGGAAAAATACACCGTACTGTATATATTACGTGTTATTGCCATGTGACAGATGGCAGCAGAAAAGCACTCTGACAAAATGGCACCTGACATCCAGAAAGTCTGTATGAAGCAAAGGTGTGTCACTGAATTCCTCTGTGTGGAGAAAATGGCACCCACTAGGTGCTTGTTGAATGCAACCAATGCAATGCTAAGTGGTGTGATCACAGAGGGGCAGTGTGCAGTGCATGCCAGCAGTGATGTCAGTGACTGTGGGTAACCTGTGCTGGCACAGATTTTGATGAGCACAACATGCAGTCTCATATTCATTGCCAACTATGCAAAAAGGCATAGCTAACGGTGGTGGCTATGTTGGAGAATGGTGCTATGCAGCTGAGGATTTGCCCTATCAAACAGAGTTACTGTGCTCATTTTACCTGTTGCAGTTTCCATGAAAATGAATAGGAGGCATTACTTTTACAGCAAATATATGTGGCCCGGGACAATTTGCCTTCACTCAGTGTGACCTAGGCAAACCAACAGGCTGGACAGTGGTGCTATACACAAGGTCCCTCAGGTCCTGGGTGCCTTTCTCCTTCAGGGTGTTCGGTTTGCCTGGGTTACATGCCAGGAAAAGATTCCCTGGAGGGAGCCTCTTACTCACAGCTGAGTCATGACTGCTGCTGCTACATTGTGTTTTGGCTTTGGTGGAAGCAAGGTATATTCTGTACTCTCCATTTTGTCTCTCCCATAGTCCTAGTTTGTAACATTGCTGCAATGAGAAAGAATGTAGCTGAGGACAGAAGGAAAGGAACTGAGCAAACTGCAGTGCATAGTAATGAGGTGAGCATTTGCAACCAGGGTGTGTCAATGAGTTACCAAATACAAGCAGCTCTACAAAACAAGAGTGGCCAGAATTGACAAATAAATGTTATCCTTCATACAGCAGCTGTCAGCTTCTTTCACCCTTTTCCCTTAGAAATGGTATTTCTGAGGGATTTTTGCTGTAGGGGCAGAGATGGAGGTGTCACTGGGAAGAATTCCTTAAAAAGATATAAATATATACTTTTAAATATGTTTGTGGACATGAGTAACTCAGGAAGGAACAGCTAATATGTATATGACTGTTAAAAGAAACACTGACATAAAAGGAAGGAGTTATGCACAGCCCTCTCTGCTGGGCTCCGGGGCTGCGAGCTGAGATCACCTGTGGGGGGCTCTGCCCTGAGGGGGCGGCCGGCAACACCTGTGAGCGGGGCCGTGACCGACAGGTGACCCCGGCCGTGACCTTCAGATGACCCCGGCCCGGCCTCCCTTAGGAAGAAAGGGCGGGAACGTTGGGGGGGCTGGAGGGAGAGCGGCGGGAAGAAAAGCGCGGGAAGTCACAGCGGCGTTCAGGGCTCCTATTGGCTGGCGGGCTGCAGGGACAGCTATAAAAGGTGCGCGCACGGGCAAGTGAGTGAGACGTTCTCCACAGCGTGTGAGGAGAAGCGGGGTGCTGTGAGGGAAAGGCGATGACAACGATGGCGACGGCAAGCGGTCTCCAGAGCCGAGGTGCGGCGGGGCCGGGGTGCGACGGATCCGAGGCAAGGCGTGGCGGGGCTGGGGCCGAGGCGGGGTGGGGTGCGGCGCGGCGCGGCGCGGGACGCCGCCGCTGCCGCGCGGGCTCCAACAGATGACAGCCGAAGCCGGGGATTGCTGCGCGGGCACCGGTAGCGGGCGGACCGAACTGGGGCTGGAGCCGCTCGTTGCGCTCCGATGGCGGGAGGAGGGAGCCGGGCCTGGAACCGCCTCTTATGCTCCGATGGCGGGCGGACGGAGCCGGGGTCGCCGAGCGGGCTCCCAGAGGAGGGCAGAGGCGCGACAAGCGTGGCGTGTGGACGTGTGGAAGAAGACACTCCGAGGCAACAGAGAGCGGCAATAATAAAGCAATAGAAACTGCTATCGCAGTGTTGAAACGCGCGGCTTTTTTTTCTCTTCTCACCAAGAGGGTGGTGGAAATGGGGGAGGACACGAGAGTTGTACTGCACTGAAAAGGGGGAAGAAGTAAAGCAGTGCTACGGTGTTTAATACAATAACACTGTTAAAGAAGCTGTATAGGATGGAAAGGGGGGAAGCTCAGAGAAAAAACTACGCTTCAGTGCCAAATTTTGTATTATAGTTTAAGACAATCCATGGGAGTAGATGTTACAGGTTGGAAATTTCCCTTGAAATTTCACACTGTGTTATTGCTATGAAATGGTGAATGACAAATGAGATGAATTCATATGAACCAGAATCTTAAATCAACCAGAAGAGGAGCGAGATGGAAGAGGATGCTGAAGCGTGCAGATGCGGGGGGGAAGGAGAGAGGCACCCTGGGCAAAGCCCCCGTCCCGTTATTGTTTGAGCGTTGCCGGTGCCTTGGGTGACCAGGCCGGCTTTGTGCTGGGCGACCTCCCTGTAAGCAGGGCTCGGGTCTTTGCTTTTGCTGTAGTTGGCCTTTTGCCTTGCTGCTCCTTTGGCTGCCTGGGGAGCGTGGCCCCCTGTAACGGAGGGCGAGAGCCACCTCTCCGCACCTGAGTGGGAAATGGAGCTCGCCGGACCCCGAGGCCACCCTGTAGGCAGGGTAGTGCTGTTTCCCCGCCCCTCTTCCTCCTCCGGCCCCTCGGCATCGTTGCCTGGTGGTGGCCTGTCGATGCGACGGCCCCGTACTCGGGGTGTGCGTCATGGCATCTGACCTTTGGCTTTAGCTGGGAAGCCCCCTTGGCACGTTGAGGTCTGTGGCCTCCGTGCAGGCTAGGGACAGGTCACAGGCTCTTGTCTGTTGCTCGCGTTTGCGGGTTTATTCCCAGGGTTTGGCTGCGCTGCGTTGTCCTTCCCTTCTGGAAAGTCGTGCCTGTGTGTGCGCGTTCCCCTTCCTTTCCTTGTTTGTGTTTGTGGAGTGACGGAGCGACTGAGCTTTCCCATTAGGCCCCCACAAAGATGGCTGCAGCTTAGCTTCGACTTCCCTGGGGGGAACGGAGGACTTTGGTGCACGCCGCAAAAGGGGTGTTCCCTCTTAGTCCCGCGAGCGCAGCGAGTGTCCTGTCTTCCTCCATATTATTTAGTGTTGATCAGAGCCACGTGGTAGTTCTGTGGCCAAGGCCGCCCTGTAGCCAGGGCTTGGGCCTGTCCTTGCGTGGGCGCCTGTTCCGCTGGCGGCGTGACAGCCCCGTACTCGGGGCGTGTGTCCCAAGCTGCGGAGCCCTCTGTCCCCCGAGCGGCCCGCCCGCCCTGTAATCAGGTGTGGGGAGGCTGCAGCATTGCAGCCGGCTGCTTTAGTCATCCAGCTGGTGGGAATGACCCCTCCCTGTCCCGTCAGAGGGTGCAGGTTGAGGTGTTTCTTTTGTGTGTGGGGTGACCTCCCCGTTTGGTGGGTCGAGGTTGCTCCCTGGGTTCCCAAAGACGAGAGTTTGGTGATGTTCTGCTGCTGCCGGGCGGGCCAGCCTGTAGCTCAGGCGTTGGCGGGAGCCTCGTGCTCCGCGGGGCTTCTTGGTGAGGGTGGGGTGTGGGGGTACCGTCCTGTAGGCAGGGCTGTGCGTGCCCCCCGTGTGTGCTTGGTGAGCTGGGTCCTGAGTGACCCCCTGTACTCAGGCGGGAATGTGGCCCTGGCCTTTCAGAGGCATGGGGCCGCGAGATGCGGGGTTGGGCTTGCGCCCTCCCTGGAATTCGGGGCTGGGACCCCGACCGCGGCATTTGGCCGTGTCGCCCCGCTGCCTGGCGGCTGAGAGTCGCTCCCGCCGCTGGGGGGGAAACCGAGCTCTGTGGCTCCAGGGGTGTTGTCCACCCGCCTGTAATCAGGGTCTGGGTGCGCGAGCGTTTGTGCTCGGTTGGCAGCCTGTGTGGTGTGAGCGCCCCGTTAGCGGGGCGCGGGTCAAGGTGCCCCTGACTGGGAGAGAAGGAGCCTCCCTCGGCCGCTAGGGATGGGGGCTGCCCTGTAAGCCAGGGAGCAACAGTGCCCCGGAGTCCCAGGCCCTTTGCAATGGACGCAGTGGCTGGGGGTCCCCTGTAACCAGGGAAGCTGACTCTTTGGCCGCTGCTGTGTGCGTGCCCAGCTCCATTTGCCCAGTCTGCCCGCCTCTGTGATCCCCCGCAGCACCGGCTGGACGCGCGTCGTGCGTCAGTGAGGTGAGACAAGCTGCTCAAAGTTTTTTTACTTTTCGGGGCTGAACTCGGGGGGTGGGGGGGGGGTGCAAGGCCTTCCTTGGCTGGGCGGTGGTGTGCCGAGTTCCTTTGTGATGTTGGGTTTCCGTTTTTGTTCAGGTGGGGGGCTTGCCGCTCCGCAGGTCTAATGGTGTCCCCGCTGATGTTTCAGGAGCTGCTGCAGAAGAAAGAAGAAGAAGCGGCGTGGGAACGCGGGAGGCAGGAGCGAGCTGGAAGAGGATGCCGAAGCGTGCAGATGCGGGGGGGAAGGAGAGAGGCACCCTGGGCAAAGCCCCAGTCCCGTTAGAGTTTGAGCGTTGCCGGTGCCTTGGGTGACCAGGCCGGCTTTGTGCTGGGCGACCTCCCTGTAAGCAGGGCTCGGGTCTTTGCTTTTGCTGTAGTTGGCCTTTTGCCTTGCTGCTCCTTTGGCTGCCTGGGGAGCGTGGCCCCCTGTAACGGAGGGCGAGAGCCACCTCTCCGCACCTGAGTGGGAAATGGAGCTCGCCGGACCCCGAGGCCACCCTGTAGGCAGGGTAGTTCTGTGGCCAAGGCCGCCCTGTAGCCAGGGCTTGGGCCTGTCCTTGCGTGGGCGCCTGTTCCGCTGGCGGCGTGACAGCCCCGTACTCGGGGCGTGTGTCCCAAGCTGCGCAGCCCTCTGTCCCCCGAGCGGCCCGCCCGCCCTGTAATCAGGTGTGGGGAGGCTGCAGCATTGCAGCCGGCTGCTTTAGTCATCCAGCTGGTGGGAATGACCCCTCCCTGTCCCGTCAGAGGGTGCAGGTTGAGGTGCTTCTTTTGTGTGTGGGGTGACCTCCCCGCTCGGTGGGTCGAGGTTGCTCCCTGGGTTCCCAAAGACGAGAGTTTGGTGATGTTCTGCTGCTGCCGGGCGGGCCAGCCTGTAGCTCAGGCGTTGGCGGGAGCCTTGAGCTCCGCGGGGCTTCTTGGTGAGGGTGGGGTGTGGGGGTACCGTCCTGTAGGCAGGGCTGTGCGTGCCCCCCGTGTGTGCTTGGTGAGCTGGGTCCTGAGAGACCCCCTGTACTCAGGCGGGAATGTGGCCCTGGCCTTTCAGAGGCACGGGGCCGCGAGATGCGGGGTTGGGCTTGCGCCCTCCCTGGAATTCGGGGCTGGGACCCCGACCGCGGCATTTGGCCGTGTCGCCCCGCTGCCTGGCGGCTGAGAGTCGCTCCCGCCGCTGGGGGGGAAACCGAGCTCTGTGGCTCCAGGGGTGTTGTCCACCCGCCTGTAATCAGGGTCTGGGTGCGCGAGCGTTTGTGCTCAGTTGGCAGCCTGTGTGGTGTGAGCGCCCCGTTAGCGGGGTGCGGGTCAAGGTGCCCCTGACTGGGAGAGAAGGAGCCTCCCTCGGCCGCTAGGGATGGGAGCTGCCCTGTAAGCCAGGGAGCAACAGTGCCCCGGAGTCCCAGGCCCTTTGCAATGGACGCAGTGGCTGGGGGTCCCCTGTAACCAGGGAAGCTGACTCTTTGGCTGCTGCTGTGTGCGTGCCCAGCTCCATTTGCCCAGTCTGCCCGCCTCTGTGATCCCCCGCAGCACCGGCTGGACGCGCGTCGTGCGTCAGTGAGGTGAGACAAGCTGCTCAAAGTTTTTTTACTTTTTGGGGCTGAACTCGGGGGGTGGGGGGGGGGGGTGCAATGCCTTCCTTGGCTGGGCGGTGGTGTGCCGAGTTCCTTTGTGATGTTGGGTTTCCGTTTTTGTTCAGGTGGGGGGCTTGCCGCTCCGCAGGTCTAATGGTGTCCCCGCTGATGTTTCAGGAGCTGCTGCAGAAGAAAGAAGAAGAAGCGGCGTGGGAACGCGGGAGGCAGGAGCGAGCTGGAAGAGGATGCCGAAGCGTGCAGATGTGGGGGGGAAGGAGAGAGGCACCCTGGGCAAAGCCCCAGTCCCGTTAGAGTTTGAGCGTTGCCGGTGCCTTGGGTGACCAGGCCGGCTTTGTGCTGGGCGACCTCCCTGTAAGCAGGGCTCGGGTCTTTGCTTTTGCTGTAGTTGGCCTTTTGCCTTGCTGCTCCTTTGGCTGCCTGGGGAGCGTGGCCCCCTGTAACGGAGGGCGAGAGCCACCTCTCCACACCTGAGTGGGAAATGGAGCTCGCCGGACCCCGAGGCCACCCTGTAGGCAGGGTAGTGCTGTTTCCCCGCCCCTCTTCCTCCTCCGGCCCCTCGGCATCGTTGCCTGGTGGTGGCCTGTCGATGCGACGGCCCCGTACTCGGGGTGTGCGTCATGGCATCTGACCTTTGGCTTTAGCTGGGAAGCCCCCTTGGCACGTTGAGGTCTGTGGCCTCCGTGCAGGCTAGGGACAGGTCACAGGCTCTTGTCTGTTGCTCGCGGTTGCGGGTTTATTCCCAGGGTTTGGCTGCGCTGCGTTGTCCTTCCCTTCTGGAAAGTCGTGCCTGTGTGTGCGCGTTCCCCTTCCTTTCCTTGTTTGTGTTTGTGGAGTGACGGAGCGACTGAGCTTTCCCATTAGGCCCCCACAAAGATGGCTGCAGCTTAGCTTCGACTTCCCTGGGGGGAACGGAGGACTTTGGTGCACGCCGCAAAAGGGGTGTTCCCTCTTAGTCCCGCGAGCGCAGCGAGTGTCCTGTCTTCCTCCATATTATTTAGTGTTGATCAGAGCCACGTGGTAGTTCTGTGGCCAAGGCCGCCCTGTAGCCAGGGCTTGGGCCTGTCCTTGCGTGGGCGCCTGTTCCGCTGGCGGCGTGACAGCCCCGTACTCGGGGCGTGTGTCCCAAGCTGCGCAGCCCTCTGTCCCCCGAGCGGCCCGCCCGCCCTGTAATCAGGTGTGGGGAGGCTGCAGCATTGCAGCCGGCTGCTTTAGTCATCCAGCTGGTGGGAATGACCCCTCCCTGTCCCGTCAGAGGGTGCAGGTTGAGGTGCTTCTTTTGTGTGTGGGGTGACCTCCCCGCTTGGTGGGTCGAGGTTGCTCCCTGGGTTCCCAAAGACGAGAGTTTGGTGATGTTCTGCTGCTGCCGGGCGGGCCAGCCTGTAGCTCAGGCGTTGGCGGGAGCCTCTTGCTCCGCGGGGCTTCTTGGTGAGGGTGGGGTGTGGGGGTACCGTCCTGTAGGCAGGGCTGTGCGTGCCCCCCGTGTGTGCTTGGTGAGCTGGGTCCTGAGAGACCCCCTGTACTCAGGCGGGAATGTGGCCCTGGCCTTTCAGAGGCACGGGGCCGCGAGATGCGGGGTTGGGCTTGCGCCCTCCCTGGAATCGGGGCTGGGATCCCGACCGCGGCATTTGGCCGTGTCGCCCCGCTGCCTGGCGGCTGAGAGTCGCTCCCACCGCTGGGGGGGAAACCGAGCTCTGTGGCTCCAGGGGTGTTGTCCACCCGCCTGTAATCAGGGTCTGGGTGCGCGAGCGTTTGTGCTCAGTTGGCAGCCTGTGTGGTGTGAGCGCCCCGTTAGCGGGGTGCGGGTCAAGGTGCCCCTGACTGGGAGAGAAGGAGCCTCCCTCGGCCGCTAGGGATGGGGGCTGCCCTGTAAGCCAGGGAGCAACAGTGCCCCGGAGTCCCAGGCCCTTTGCAATGGACGCAGTGGCTGGGGGTCCCCTGTAACCAGGGAAGCTGACTCTTTGGCCGCTGCTGTGTGCGTGCCCAGCTCCATTTGCCCAGTCTGCCCGCCTCTGTGATCCCCCGCAGCACCGGCTGGACGCGCGTCGTGCGTCAGTGAGGTGAGACAAGCTGCTCAAAGTTTTTTTACTTTTCGGGGCTGAACTCGGGGGGTGGGGGGGGGGGTGCAAGGCCTTCCTTGGCTGGGCGGTGGTGTGCCGAGTTCCTTTGTGATGTTGGGTTTCCGTTTTTGTTCAGGTGGGGGGCTTGCCGCTCCGCAGGTCTAATGGTGTCCCCGCTGATGTTTCAGGAGCTGCTGCAGAAGAAAGAAGAAGAAGCGGCGTGGGAACGCGGGAGGCAGGAGCGAGCTGGAAGAGGATGCCGAAGCGTGCAGATGCGGGGGGGAAGGAGAGAGGCACCCTGGGCAAAGCCCCAGTCCCGTTAGAGTTTGAGCGTTGCCGGTGCCTTGGGTGACCAGGCCGGCTTTGTGCTGGGCGACCTCCCTGTAAGCAGGGCTCGGGTCTTTGCTTTTGCTGTAGTTGGCCTTTTGCCTTGCTGCTCCTTTGGCTGCCTGGGGATCGTGGCCCCCTGTAACGGAGGGCGAGAGCCACCTCTCCGCACCTGAGTGGGAAATGGAGCTCGCCGGACCCCGAGGCCACCCTGTAGGCAGGGTAGTTCTGTGGCCGAGGCCGCCCTGTAGCCAGGGCTTGGGCCTGTCCTTGCGTGGGCGCCTGTTCCGCTGGCGGCGTGACAGCCCCGTACTCGGGGCGTGTGTCCCAAGCTGCGGAGCCCTCTGTCCCCCGAGCGGCCCGCCCGCCCTGTAATCAGGTGTGGGGAGGCTGCAGCATTGCAGCCGGCTGCTTTAGTCATCCAGCTGGTGGGAATGACCCCTCCCTGTCCCGTCAGAGGGTGCAGGTTGAGGTGTTTCTTTTGTGTGTGGGGTGACCTCCCCGTTCGGTGGGTCGAGGTTGCTCCCTGGGTTCCCAAAGACGAGAGTTTGGTGATGTTCTGCTGCTGCCGGGCGGGCCAGCCTGTAGCTCAGGCGTTGGCGGGAGCCTCGTGCTCCGCGGGGCTTCTTGGTGAGGGTGGGGTGTGGGGGTACCGTCCTGTAGGCAGGGCTGTGCGTGCCCCCCGTGTGTGCTTGGTGAGCTGGGTCCTGAGAGACCCCCTGTACTCAGGCGGGAATGTGGCCCTGGCCTTTCAGAGGCATGGGGCCGCGAGATGCGGGGTTGGGCTTGCGCCCTCCCTGGAATTCGGGGCTGGGACCCCGACCGCGGCATTTGGCCGTGTCGCCCCGCTGCCTGGCGGCTGAGAGTCGCTCCCGCCGCTGGGGGGGAAACCGAGCTCTGTGGCTCCAGGGGTGTTGTCCACCCGCCTGTAATCAGGGTCTGGGTGCGCGAGCGTTTGTGCTCGGTTGGCAGCCTGTGCGGTGTGAGCGCCCCGTTAGCGGGGCGCGGGTCAAGGTGCCCCTGACTGGGAGAGAAGGAGCCTCCCTCGGCCGCTAGGGATGGGGGCTGCCCTGTAAGCCAGGGAGCAACAGTGCCCCGGAGTCCCAGGCCCTTTGCAATGGACGCAGTGGCTGGGGGTCCCCTGTAACCAGGGAAGCTGACTCTTTGGCCGCTGCTGTGTGCGTGCCCAGCTCCATTTGCCCAGTCTGCCCGCCTCTGTGATCCCCCGCAGCACCGGCTGGACGCGCGTCGTGCGTCAGTGAGGTGAGACAAGCTGCTCAAAGTTTTTTTACTTTTCGGGGCTGAACTCGGGGGGTGGGGGGGGGTGCAAGGCCTTCCTTGGCTGGGCGGTGGTGTGCCGAGTTCCTTTGTGATGTTGGGTTTCCGTTTTTGTTCAGGTGGGGGGCTTGCCGCTCCGCAGGTCTAATGGTGTCCCCGCTGATGTTTCAGGAGCTGCTGCAGAAGAAAGAAGAAGAAGCGGCGTGGGAACGCGGGAGGCAGGAGCGAGCTGGAAGAGGATGCCGAAGCGTGCAGATGCGGGGGGGAAGGAGAGAGGCACCCTGGGCAAAGCCCCAGTCCCGTTAGAGTTTGAGCGTTGCCGGTGCCTTGGGTGACCAGGCCGGCTTTGTGCTGGGCGACCTCCCTGTAAGCAGGGCTCGGGTCTTTGCTTTTGCTGTAGTTGGCCTTTTGCCTTGCTGCTCCTTTGGCTGCCTGGGGAGCGTGGCCCCCTGTAACGGAGGGCGAGAGCCACCTCTCCGCACCTGAGTGGGAAATGGAGCTCGCCGGACCCCGAGGCCACCCTGTAGGCAGGGTAGTTCTGTGGCCAAGGCCGCCCTGTAGCCAGGGCTTGGGCCTGTCCTTGCGTGGGCGCCTGTTCCGCTGGCGGCGTGACAGCCCCGTACTCGGGGCGTGTGTCCCAAGCTGCGCAGCCCTCTGTCCCCCGAGCGGCCCGCCCGCCCTGTAATCAGGTGTGGGGAGGCTGCAGCATTGCAGCCGGCTGCTTTAGTCATCCAGCTGGTGGGAATGACCCCTCCCTGTCCCGTCAGAGGGTGCAGGTTGAGGTGCTTCTTTTGTGTGTGGGGTGACCTCCCCGCTCGGTGGGTCGAGGTTGCTCCCTGGGTTCCCAAAGACGAGAGTTTGGTGATGTTCTGCTGCTGCCGGGCGGGCCAGCCTGTAGCTCAGGCGTTGGCGGGAGCCTTGTGCTCCGCGGGGCTTCTTGGTGAGGGTGGGGTGTGGGGGTACCGTCCTGTAGGCAGGGCTGTGCGTGCCCCCCGTGTGTGCTTGGTGAGCTGGGTCCTGAGAGACCCCCTGTACTCAGGCGGGAATGTGGCCCTGGCCTTTCAGAGGCACGGGGCCGCGAGATGCGGGGTTGGGCTTGCGCCCTCCCTGGAATTCGGGGCTGGGACCCCGACCGCGGCATTTGGCCGTGTCGCCCCGCTGCCTGGCGGCTGAGAGTCGCTCCCGCCGCTGGGGGGGAAACCGAGCTCTGTGGCTCCAGGGGTGTTGTCCACCCGCCTGTAATCAGGGTCTGGGTGCGCGAGCGTTTGTGCTCAGTTGGCAGCCTGTGTGGTGTGAGCGCCCCGTTAGCGGGGTGCGGGTCAAGGTGCCCCTGACTGGGAGAGAAGGAGCCTCCCTCGGCCGCTAGGGATGGGAGCTGCCCTGTAAGCCAGGGAGCAACAGTGCCCCGGAGTCCCAGGCCCTTTGCAATGGACGCAGTGGCTGGGGGTCCCCTGTAACCAGGGAAGCTGACTCTTTGGCTGCTGCTGTGTGCGTGCCCAGCTCCATTTGCCCAGTCTGCCCGCCTCTGTGATCCCCCGCAGCACCGGCTGGACGCGCGTCGTGCGTCAGTGAGGTGAGACAAGCTGCTCAAAGTTTTTTTACTTTTTGGGGCTGAACTCGGGGGGTGGGGGGGGGGGGGTGCAATGCCTTCCTTGGCTGGGCGGTGGTGTGCCGAGTTCCTTTGTGATGTTGGGTTTCCGTTTTTGTTCAGGTGGGGGGCTTGCCGCTCCGCAGGTCTAATGGTGTCCCCGCTGATGTTTCAGGAGCTGCTGCAGAAGAAAGAAGAAGAAGCGGCGTGGGAACGCGGGAGGCAGGAGCGAGCTGGAAGAGGATGCCGAAGCGTGCAGATGTGGGGGGGAAGGAGAGAGGCACCCTGGGCAAAGCCCCAGTCCCGTTAGAGTTTGAGCGTTGCCGGTGCCTTGGGTGACCAGGCCGGCTTTGTGCTGGGCGACCTCCCTGTAAGCAGGGCTCGGGTCTTTGCTTTTGCTGTAGTTGGCCTTTTGCCTTGCTGCTCCTTTGGCTGCCTGGGGAGCGTGGCCCCCTGTAACGGAGGGCGAGAGCCACCTCTCCACACCTGAGTGGGAAATGGAGCTCGCCGGACCCCGAGGCCACCCTGTAGGCAGGGTAGTGCTGTTTCCCCGCCCCTCTTCCTCCTCCGGCCCCTCGGCATCGTTGCCTGGTGGTGGCCTGTCGATGCGACGGCCCCGTACTCGGGGTGTGCGTCATGGCATCTGACCTTTGGCTTTAGCTGGGAAGCCCCCTTGGCACGTTGAGGTCTGTGGCCTCCGTGCAGGCTAGGGACAGGTCACAGGCTCTTGTCTGTTGCTCGCGGTTGCGGGTTTATTCCCAGGGTTTGGCTGCGCTGCGTTGTCCTTCCCTTCTGGAAAGTCGTGCCTGTGTGTGCGCGTTCCCCTTCCTTTCCTTGTTTGTGTTTGTGGAGTGACGGAGCGACTGAGCTTTCCCATTAGGCCCCCACAAAGATGGCTGCAGCTTAGCTTCGACTTCCCTGGGGGGAACGGAGGACTTTGGTGCACGCCGCAAAAGGGGTGTTCCCTCTTAGTCCCGCGAGCGCAGCGAGTGTCCTGTCTTCCTCCATATTATTTAGTGTTGATCAGAGCCACGTGGTAGTTCTGTGGCCAAGGCCGCCCTGTAGCCAGGGCTTGGGCCTGTCCTTGCGTGGGCGCCTGTTCCGCTGGCGGCGTGACAGCCCCGTACTCGGGGCGTGTGTCCCAAGCTGCGGAGCCCTCTGTCCCCCGAGCGGCCCGCCCGCCCTGTAATCAGGTGTGGGGAGGCTGCAGCATTGCAGCCGGCTGCTTTAGTCATCCAGCTGGTGGGAATGACCCCTCCCTGTCCCGTCAGAGGGTGCAGGTTGAGGTGCTCCTTTTGTGTGTGGGGTGACCTCCCCGCTTGGTGGGTCGAGGTTGCTCCCTGGGTTCCCAAAGACGAGAGTTTGGTGATGTTCTGCTGCTGCCGGGCGGGCCAGCCTGTAGCTCAGGCGTTGGCGGGAGCCTCGTGCTCCGCGGGGCTTCTTGGTGAGGGTGGGGTGTGGGGGTACCGTCCTGTAGGCAGGGCTGTGCGTGCCCCCCGTGTGTGCTTGGTGAGCTGGGTCCTGAGAGACCCCCTGTACTCAGGCGGGAATGTGGCCCTGGCCTTTCAGAGGCACGGGGCCGCGAGATGCGGGGTTGGGCTTGCGCCCTCCCTGGAATCGGGGCTGGGACCCCGACCGAGGCATTTGGCCGTGTCGCCCTGCTGCCTGGCAGCTGAGAGTCGCTCCCACCGCTGGGGGGGAAACCGAGCTCTGTGGCTCCGGGGGTGTTGTCCACCCGCCTGTAATCAGGGTCTGGGTGCGCGAGCGTTTGTGCTCAGTTGGCAGCCTGTGTGGTGTGAGCGCCCCGTTAGCGGGGTGCGGGTCAAGGTGCCCCTGACTGGGAGAGAAGGAGCCTCCCTCGGCCGCTAGGGATGGGGGCTGCCCTGTAAGCCAGGGAGCAACAGTGCCCCGGAGTCCCAGGCCCTTTGCAATGGACGCAGTGGCTGGGGGTCCCCTGTAACCAGGGAAGCTGACTCTTTGGCCGCTGCTGTGTGCGTGCCCAGCTCCATTTGCCCAGTCTGCCCGCCTCTGTGATCCCCCGCAGCACCGGCTGGACGTGCGTCGTGCGTCAGTGAGGTGAGACAAGCTGCTCAAAGTTTTTTTACTTTTTGGGGCTGAACTCGGGGGGTGGGGGGGGGGGTGCAAGGCCTTCCTTGCCTGGGCGGTGGTGTGCCGAGTTCCTTTGTGATGTTGGGTTTCCGTTTTTGTTCAGGTGGGGGGCTTGCCGCTCCGCAGGTCTAATGGTGTCCCCGCTGATGTTTCAGGAGCTGCTGCAGAAGAAAGAAGAAGAAGCGGCGTGGGAACGCGGGAGGCAGGAGCGAGCTGGAAGAGGATGCCGAAGCGTGCAGATGCGGGGGGGAAGGAGAGAGGCACCCTGGGCAAAGCCCCAGTCCCATTAGAGTTTGAGCGTTGCCGGTGCCTTGGGTGACCAGGCCGGCTTTGTGCTGGGCGACCTCCCTGTAAGCAGGGCTCGGGTCTTTGCTTTTGCTGTAGTTGGCCTTTTGCCTTGCTGCTCCTTTGGCTGCCTGGGGAGCGTGGCCCCCTGTAACGGAGGGCGAGAGCCACCTCTCCGCACCTGAGTGGGAAATGGAGCTCGCCGGACCCCGAGGCCACCCTGTAGGCAGGGTAGTTCTGTGGCCAAGGCCGCCCTGTAGCCAGGGCTTGGGCCTGTCCTTGCGTGGGCGCCTGTTCCGCTGGCGGCGTGACAGCCCCGTACTCGGGGCGTGTGTCCCAAGCTGCGCAGCCCTCTGTCCCCCGAGCGGCCCGCCCGCCCTGTAATCAGGTGTGGGGAGGCTGCAGCATTGCAGCCGGCTGCTTTAGTCATCCAGCTGGTGGGAATGACCCCTCCCTGTCCCGTCAGAGGGTGCAGGTTGAGGTGCTTCTTTTGTGTGTGGGGTGACCTCCCCGCTCGGTGGGTCGAGGTTGCTCCCTGGGTTCCCAAAGACGAGAGTTTGGTGATGTTCTGCTGCTGCCGGGCGGGCCAGCCTGTAGCTCAGGCGTTGGCGGGAGCCTTGTGCTCCGCGGGGCTTCTTGGTGAGGGTGGGGTGTGGGGGTACCGTCCTGTAGGCAGGGCTGTGCGTGCCCCCCGTGTGTGCTTGGTGAGCTGGGTCCTGAGAGACCCCCTGTACTCAGGCGGGAATGTGGCCCTGGCCTTTCAGAGGCACGGGGCCGCGAGATGCGGGGTTGGGCTTGCGCCCTCCCTGGAATTCGGGGCTGGGACCCCGACCGCGGCATTTGGCCGTGTCGCCCCGCTGCCTGGTGGCTGAGAGTCGCTCCCGCCGCTGGGGGGGAAACCGAGCTCTGTGGCTCCAGGGGTGTTGTCCACCCGCCTGTAATCAGGGTCTGGGTGCGCGAGCGTTTGTGCTCGGTTGGCAGCCTGTGTGGTGTGAGCGCCCCGTTAGCGGGGCGCGGGTCAAGGTGCCCCTGACTGGGAGAGAAGGAGCCTCCCTCGGCCGCTAGGGATGGGGGCTGCCCTGTAAGCCAGGGAGCAACAGTGCCCCGGAGTCCCAGGCCCTTTGCAATGGACGCAGTGGCTGGGGGTCCCCTGTAACCAGGGAAGCTGACTCTTTGGCCGCTGCTGTGTGCGTGCCCAGCTCCATTTGCCCAGTCTGCCCGCCTCTGTGATCCCCCGCAGCACCGGCTGGACGCGCGTCGTGCGTCAGTGAGGTGAGACAAGCTGCTCAAAGTTTTTTTACTTTTCGGGGCTGAACTCGGGGGGTGGGGGGGGGGTGCAAGGCCTTCCTTGGCTGGGCGGTGGTGTGCCGAGTTCCTTTGTGATGTTGGGTTTCCGTTTTTGTTCCGGTGGGGGGCTTGCCGCTCCGCAGGTCTAATGGTGTCCCCGCTGATGTTTCAGGAGCTGCTGCAGAAGAAAGAAGAAGAAGCGGCGTGGGAACGCGGGAGGCAGGAGCGAGCTGGAAGAGGATGCCGAAGCGTGCAGATGCGGGGGGGAAGGAGAGAGGCACCCTGGGCAAAGCCCCAGTCCCGTTAGAGTTTGAGCGTTGCCGGTGCCTTGGGTGACCAGGCCGGCTTTGTGCTGGGCGACCTCCCTGTAAGCAGGGCTCGGGTCTTTGCTTTTGCTGTAGTTGGCCTTTTGCCTTGCTGCTCCTTTGGCTGCCTGGGGAGCGTGGCCCCCTGTAACGGAGGGCGAGAGCCACCTCTCCGCACCTGAGTGGGAAATGGAGCTCGCCGGACCCCGAGGCCACCCTGTAGGCAGGGTAGTGCTGTTTCCCCGCCCCTCTTCCTCCTCCGGCCCCTCGGCATCGTTGCCTGGTGGTGGCCTGTCGATGCGACGGCCCCGTACTCGGGGTGTGCGTCATGGCATCTGACCTTTGGCTTTAGCTGGGAAGCCCCCTTGGCACGTTGAGGTCTGTGGCCTCCGTGCAGGCTAGGGACAGGTCACAGGCTCTTGTCTGTTGCTCGCGGTTGCGGGTTTATTCCCAGGGTTTGGCTGCGCTGCGTTGTCCTTCCCTTCTGGAAAGTCGTGCCTGTGTGTGCGCGTTCCCCTTCCTTTCCTTGTTTGTGTTTGTGGAGTGACGGAGCGACTGAGCTTTCCCTTTAGGCCCCCACAAAGATGGCTGCAGCTTAGCTTCGACTTCCCTGGGGGGAACGGAGGACTTTGGTGCACGCCGCAAAAGGGGTGTTCCCTCTTAGTCCCGCGAGCGCAGCGAGTGTCCTGTCTTCCTCCATATTATTTAGTGTTGATCAGAGCCACGTGGTAGTTCTGTGGCCAAGGCCGCCCTGTAGCCAGGGCTTGGGCCTGTCCTTGCGTGGGCGCCTGTTCCGCTAGCGGCGTGACAGCCCCGTACTCGGGGCGTGTGTCCCAAGCTGCGGAGCCCTCTGTCCCCCGAGCGGCCCGCCCGCCCTGTAATCAGGTGTGGGGAGGCTGCAGCATTGCAGCCGGCTGCTTTAGTCATCCAGCTGGTGGGAATGACCCCTCCCTGTCCCGTCAGAGGGTGCAGGTTGAGGTGCTTCTTTTGTGTGTGGGGTGACCTCCCCGCTCGGTGGGTCGAGGTTGCTCCCTGGGTTCCCAAAGACGAGAGTTTGGTGATGTTCTGCTGCTGCCGGGCGGGCCAGCCTGTAGCTCAGGCGTTGGCGGGAGCCTCGTGCTCCGCGGGGCTTCTTGGTGAGGGTGGGGTGTGGGGGTACCGTCCTGTAGGCAGGGCTGTGCGTGCCCCCCGTGTGTGCTTGGTGAGCTGGGTCCTGAGAGACCCCCTGTACTCAGGCGGGAATGTGGCCCTGGCCTTTCAGAGGCACGGGGCCGCGAGATGCGGGGTTGGGCTTGCGCCCTCCCTGGAATTCGGGGCTGGGACCCCGACCGCGGCATTTGGCCGTGTCGCCCCGCTGCCTGGCGGCTGAGAGTCGCTCCCGCCGCTGGGGGGGAAACCGAGCTCTGTGGCTCCAGGGGTGTTGTCCACCCGCCTGTAATCAGGGTCTGGGTGCGCGAGCGTTTGTGCTCGGTTGGCAGCCTGTGTGGTGTGAGCGCCCCGTTAGCGGGGTGCGGGTCAAGGTGCCCCTGACTGGGAGAGAAGGAGCCTCCCTCGGCCGCTAGGGATGGGGGCTGCCCTGTAAGCCAGGGAGCAACAGTGCCCCGGAGTCCCAGGCCCTTTGCAATGGACGCAGTGGCTGGGGGTCCCCTGTAACCAGGGAAGCTGACTCTTTGGCCGCTGCTGTGTGCGTGCCCAGCTCCATTTGCCCAGTCTGCCCGCCTCTGTGATCCCCCGCAGCACCGGCTGGACGCGCGTCGTGCGTCAGTGAGGTGAGACAAGCTGCTCAAAGTTTTTTTACTTTTCGGGGCTGAACTCGGGGGGTGGGGGGGGGGGGTGCAAGGCCTTCCTTGGCTGGGCGGTGGTGTGCCGAGTTCCTTTGTGATGTTGGGTTTCCGTTTTTGTTCAGGTGGGGGGCTTGCCGCTCCGCAGGTCTAATGGTGTCCCCGCTGATGTTTCAGGAGCTGCTGCAGAAGAAAGAAGAAGAAGCGGCGTGGGAACGCGGGAGGCAGGAGCGAGCTGGAAGAGGATGCCGAAGCGTGCAGATGCGGGGGGGAAGGAGAGAGGCACCCTGGGCAAAGCCCCAGTCCCGTTAGAGTTTGAGCGTTGCCGGTGCCTTGGGTGACCAGGCCGGCTTTGTGCTGGGTGACCTCCCTGTAAGCAGGGCTCGGGTCTTTGCTTTTGCTGTAGTTGGCCTTTTGCCTTGCTGCTCCTTTGGCTGCCTGGGGAGCGTGGCCCCCTGTAACGGAGGGCGAGAGCCACCTCTCCACACCTGAGTGGGAAATGGAGCTCGCCGGACCCCGAGGCCACCCTGTAGGCAGGGTAGTGCTGTTTCCCCGCCCCTCTTCCTCCTCCGGCCCCTCAGCATCGTTGCCTGGTGGTGGCCTGTCGATGCGACGGCCCCGTACTCGGGGTGTGCGTCATGGCATCTGACCTTTGGCTTTAGCTGGGAAGCCCCCTTGGCACGTTGAGGTCTGTGGCCTCCGTGCAGGCTAGGGACAGGTCACAGGCTCTTGTCTGTTGCTCGCGGTTGCGGGTTTATTCCCAGGGTTTGGCTGCGCTGCGTTGTCCTTCCCTTCTGGAAAGTCGTGCCTGTGTGTGCGCGTTCCCCTTCCTTTCCTTGTTTGTGTTTGTGGAGTGACGGAGCGACTGAGCTTTCCCTTTAGGCCCCCACAAAGATGGCTGCAGCTTAGCTTCGACTTCCCTGGGGGGAACGGAGGACTTTGGTGCACGCCGCAAAAGGGGTGTTCCCTCTTAGTCCCGCGAGCGCAGCGAGTGTCCTGTCTTCCTCCATATTATTTAGTGTTGATCAGAGCCACGTGGTAGTTCTGTGGCCAAGGCCGCCCTGTAGCCAGGGCTTGGGCCTGTCCTTGCGTGGGCGCCTGTTCCGCTGGCGGCGTGACAGCCCCGTACTCGGGGCGTGTGTCCCAAGCTGCGGAGCCCTCTGTCCCCCGAGCGGCCCGCCCGCCCTGTAATCAGGTGTGGGGAGGCTGCAGCATTGCAGCCGGCTGCTTTAGTCATCCAGCTGGTGGGAATGACCCCTCCCTGTCCCGTCAGAGGGTGCAGGTTGAGGTGCTCCTTTTGTGTGTGGGGTGACCTCCCCGCTCGGTGGGTCGAGGTTGCTCCCTGGGTTCCCAAAGACGAGAGTTTGGTGATGTTCTGCTGCTGCCGGGCGGGCCAGCCTGTAGCTCAGGCGTTGGCGGGAGCCTCGTGCTCCGCGGGGCTTCTTGGTGAGGGTGGGGTGTGGGGGTACCGTCCTGTAGGCAGGGCTGTGCGTGCCCCCCGTGTGTGCTTGGTGAGCTGGGTCCTGAGAGACCCCCTGTACTCAGGCGGGAATGTGGCCCTGGCCTTTCAGAGGCATGGGGCCGCGAGATGCGGGGTTGGGCTTGCGCCCTCCCTGGAATCGGGGCTGGGACCCCGACCGCGGCATTTGGCCGTGTCGCCCTGCTGCCTGGCGGCTGAGAGTCGCTCCCGCCGCTGGGGGGGAAACCGAGCTCTGTGGCTCCAGGGGTGTTGTCCACCCGCCTGTAATCAGGGTCTGGGTGCGCGAGCGTTTGTGCTCAGTTGGCAGCCTGTGTGGTGCGAGCGCCCCGTTAGCGGGGTGCGGGTCAAGGTGCCCCTGACTGGGAGAGAAGGAGCCTCCCTCGGCCGCTAGGGATGGGGGCTGCCCTGTAAGCCAGGGAGCAACAGTGCCCCGGAGTCCAAGGCCCTTTGCAATGGACGCAGTGGCTGGGGGTCCCCTGTAACCAGGGAAGCTGACTCTTTGGCCGCTGCTGTGTGCGTGCCCAGCTCCATTTGCCCAGTCTGCCCGCCTCTGTGATCCCCCGCAGCACCGGCTGGACACGCGTCGTGCGTCAGTGAGGTGAGACAAGCTGCTCAAAGTTTTTTTACTTTTTGGGGCTGAACTCGGGGGGTGGGGGGGGGGGGTGCAAGGCCTTCCTTGGCTGGGCGGTGGTGTGCCGAGTTCCTTTGTGATGTTGGGTTTCCGTTTTTGTTCAGGTGGGGGGCTTGCCGCTCCGCAGGTCTAATGGTGTCCCCGCTGATGTTTCAGGAGCTGCTTCAGAAGAAAGAAGCGGCCTGGGGACGCTGGAGGCAGGAGCAAGCAAGGACAGAGTGGAGTTGACTGTCTTTCTCATTCGATTAAGCTGTCTTTTGAAGCCACAGTTGAAATGTTTGTATTGCTCTTGTTAGCACATTTTTCCTCCATAGGCCTTTGAGAATAAACGCTGCCTATTTTTGTTTCAGTGATATCTGCTTTTAATTTCCGGTGTGCATTGTATCTGTGTGTTACGTCATACCGCTGCTAGCATGAAGCTTCTTCTTACTGGCTGAATTGCTAGCCAGCCATTTGTTTCTTTCCTCCACGCTTACGGACAATCCTTTCATCTGAGGTGAGGTTTTTGTGGTCTTTCTTTGGGGTTTAGTAGTGATTTATATGGCACTGCTCTTCCCTTAGTCTCGCCCGTGTCCTATGGCAAGCAGGCTCAGGGTTAGGTTTTCTGCCAAGCAAGCTGCCTCACTTCTAGGGACACTTGTGCTGAGCTCTTTTTCCTTTGTATGTTTTCATTGGTGTCTCCGAAATACTAGGCATTTTTTTTGATTTATGGAATGGTTGGGATGTGCTCGTGGGTGGTTATATGTGTCTGGTTCCCCACCAGTGTGTTTGTCTCTCTGGTGCTTTATCCCTCCACTTTCTTTGAAAGTGATCTTATTGCACATTCTGCAGTAATGTGGCCCTGGTCAGTGCGGTTGGTAATTTCGCTTCTCTGAAGTGTGGTTTAATTTGGCAGGTACTTTAGCCCTATGCAGTTTTTGGCTCCCTCCCCTGCTTCCCACAGGGTAGGAGTAGAGACTGGGGTGGGAGGGGATCCAGTAGAAGTAGTGGACTGAGGTTAAAAACAATTTACTAATGTAGAGAAAAGAAAGGGAAAAGTGGATAAGGGCTATGATACATACACTCGTGTATTTATGAATAAGAACTGATGCCCACGCAATTGCTCAGCCCCACTGATGCCCAGCCAGTCCCCACAGATCAGTTGCCTTCTTGAACTTCCTCCTGTTTTTCAAACTTTCCTTACGTATTATGGCATCGGGTATGGAATATTGCCTTGGCCAGGTTTAGGTCAGCTATGCTGATTTTGTCCCAGCCCCCTGTGCTGCTCCTAGCCCTCTTCCTGTACAGTAGGAGAAGCTGAGAAAAGAAACACTTAATTCTGTTCAGAAGTACTCTGTAACAACTGAAAACATTGCTGTGTTATCAGCATTGTACTTCTCCAAACCATATCAGCGTACCTGCCACTTTGAAGAAGTACTCTATCCCTGATGAAACCAAGGCAACATCCACCCCTTGTCCTGTCCCATTCATCTTATGCTGGGGTCTCATCATAATCTTATACATCCTAACTATATACTATCTCCTGTGTCACTTTTTGATTTATGCACACATCTAATTCCCATAGCCTATTGTCTATCCCTGTAAATTGTCTGTCCATGAAGTAACTCATGATTTTGGGCTCTTATCTGTCGTAGCGGTCCTTCAGTACGTGAGGGAGGATCCATTGTTGGATTTCTGCTTGCTAAGCTAGTTCTGACTTCATCAAAATTCATTCTTTAGTTGGGGTGGTTCTAATTGTAGCAGTGTTATTGAAGCCTATAAGAACCGTAGTGATGATGGCATGCAGTATTGTGTAGCAACTGATATACCATATGTATCTTTGTTTATTCTTACACAGCATCAAATCCCTTTGAGGTACACAACAGACACCCACCATGCTGCTTTACCCACCACGTGCCCGCAGATCCTTCAGAAAAATTAACCCCACAAATAAGCTTGCCTTTGCTTGAGGCAGGAATAATCCAGACTGTCTTGCTCAGCATGTTCTTTACATGCACCACTGGGTCTTTATCCCCCTTCTGTGGTACACAGAATGTCTGATTGGATAGAACCAGCCCCCCACTGGCAGATCCCTGAGTGTTGACTGAGCAGGCGGCTTTTGCTAAATGCGTGTCCCAACGTTTGACTGGCGTGCACCCATGGCTCTTAGTAGTCTTTAACAGGCCAGTGTATCATCTGATTTTTCCAGATGCTGTGTACGGTAGGGGATGTGATATACCAACTCAGTGCTGTGCTCTTTTGCCCAGGGGATTATGAGATTGCTTCAGAAATGATTCCTGTTGTCTGACACAGTTCTTCCTGGGGTGCTATGTCACGAGAAGGCTTGCTTTTCAGGGCCCAGGATAGTACTTTGGGCAGTAGGAATGTGCATGGGGTCTGTTTCCAGCCATCCGATGGTTGCTTCCACCGTTGTATGCATGTGGTGCTCAGCTGGCCAACAGCTGTTAATCTTTTCACACATCTCATAGTTCACTTAATGTTAGGAGTCAGACAGTTTCTTTCTCTTTCTCTTTCTTCTCCTGCCATTTTAGTCATGGCCTCGCTCCACCTTCATCTTAGGAGCTTCTCTCCTTGTTAAACACTCTGGCTTTTGTAGACATTTTTTCTTACAGGCACTGGTTGCTTCTTTGGTTGAACTGTGGGACTTAGGATAGGAATTGGAGCGACCACAAGGCTCACTGTGAGGGTCGTGGTGGCTGCAGGGCACTTTAGAAGGGTTACGGTACCCACAGGTCCATTATAAGGACTGAAGCAATTACAGGGCCTGTTGCAGAGACTGGAGCAGCTACAGGAGTGTAGCAAGGGTTGGAGCAGAAGCAGAACCCGTTGCAGCTGCTGGAGCAACCGCAGGACTGCAGCGGCTGCAACCTGGCTGTTCTTCATCATTGGGTCATCCTGCTTTGTTTCAATTTTTGGAACTGTGATTAAATTCGCTTGTACCTATTATTAGATAATAAAATTGAATTAAAAGCTGCAGAAGTCTAGACATCAGTACTAAGCGCTTGTGACTGTTGCCTAATATTCTCAATGTTTTAAAAAAGAATAATAATAATAATAGTAAAAGGTTGTTAGTTTGCCAAATACACCAAAAAAGTTCCAAAATAGGTCCCTTCTGAGAATGTCGACTCATACTGCCTAATACTTCTCATTTATCTCATGTATTTATGGAACATGTATGTTTTCCAAAGTAAGCCTGTTAAGTGTTCTTTTAACGTTGCTGTACTTGGCAAATACCCTCTCAAACATTCCATAGTAACAGCTTGTCGAAAGTCAGAAAGAGCTCTCTCTTACATCCTCCTGCCCATACATACAGTTAAAGATAAGGGAAAGGAGAAAAAATCCTCTGTTCCTTGTACGTCTGCAGTAAGATGTACTGGGAGTTGGGAAGGCAAAATCCTTGCAGTCATTCTCCCATATACATTTATGAAGCCATAATGGATCGCTAAATTAGAGCTATTGATAGTTTTGTTGTTGTTGTTGTTTCTTGTTGGAGTTCAAATGTTGGATTTACTATTTCTTCATCACATAAACAAGAGAAATGCTGTTTTTCTGTTTATGTGGAAATGATTGCCAGGAAGTGACCCATGCCACACGCTTGTAAAAGATGAAAAATTCCTTGTAGTTATGAAATCAGCACACGTGAATTAACTTGCTGTCGTGATTCTGGATTCATTCATTATCTATTTCCATTTGTTTAGTACTCGTAATCCTTTTAAGCTCTTGGCCTCAGTTATACCTTTTGAAAAAGATTTCCAAAAGCTAATTAGGTTCATGCTGATAACCGCTTTGTTTTAATATTATTCTCTGCTAGTTTCACTGGAGGTAGCCTTCTGGAGTTCTGAAGTTTTGAACTGAAATGTTAAAACTAAACAAAAAATTTAGAGCGGTTTGCAAATTTGTGACTTTTAACTTATCGTCTTCTGTAAGACCACTTAGATCCCATCTCTTAAAACGCAGTTATTCTGCTGGTTATTCTCAAGGTTTCTCATCATTTAGGAATCTTTTCTACTTTTGCTCTGACCAAGTCTGGTTATCTTATCCATCCTATATATTTTCATGCAGAAAAATCCATGACAGTTCTTGAAACAGTGCCTTTGGAAAAGTTTTCCCTGCTCCATTCAGTGCTTTGAAATACAGTTTTCTTTTCTGAGTAGTAAAAGTCACCACTCATTCCTCTGCAGTGATTACTGAATCTCAGTCCTGAGCTATTTAAATGGGGGAGAAAAAAAAAAGTCGAAACCATTCACGTCAGCACTGTCACGGTTTTAATTTTTTTGGTTTTCAGTATTCCGCATCATAACATCATGTAGTGCACTGGGAGTTAAAGTGTTAATGCTCCAATTCCAGGGACCTGTCCCGTGTACATTACGGAAGTCATGGGATCTGATCCTTCCGGGTGGGGCGGTCTCTTACTGCCTGGCAGTGGGTGCTGGAGGGTGCTTTCCTAGCCGTTCCAAGCTTTTTTTCAGGTTTGACTCGGTCTCAGGAACTCTCTTTCTCCTATCTTATTTGATTTATTAGTCTCAGTTTCGATTAGATTGTATTATATTGTGTTATCTTGCATTCCGACATCACAGTTAGTAAAATAAGTTTTCCTCCATAGATTGTTGCTGCTGTTTGTTTGTTTGTTTTTTCCCTCCTTTCCTTCCTTCGCATTTTTTTGGTCCGGGAGGAGTGGGGGGCGGGGGCCTACTGTCCCCCAGTCACAGGCATAGATTGATCTAGTTAACTCCGTGACAAGCACGTAAGTTAATTTTTATTAACGTATTTCAAAGGTATCCATTTTCTTAGCATTTCTAAAGGAAACGGAGACGTGGTATCGTTGTTAGAAGCACCTAAAATGTTTTGATTCTGCTGGTGATTTTTATTCCCCATCAAAAGCGCGATCATCTTTAATACTGAAAAATGCTTAGCATATGCAAGTGCAGAGAAAACTAACCAATTTTAAAGAGGATGTCAGTCTGCTAGGGAACTTCCGTTATGTTCTAGTGCGTAAAGTCCACTACTTTTCATTCCTTTGCGGCTTTCTTTCCTCTTGTTCATTTTCTACTTTTATTACTAGGGTACTGTCTTTCTGAAGACATTTACAGTGAGCATTACACAGTGCTCACGGTAAACTTTCCATTAACAGGCTTCAGCAGGGGGATTGGAGCTCAATGATCCTTGAGATCCCTTTCAACCCAAACAATCCTATGATTATATGCTTCTGTGATCTCATTATCAGGTCATACTTTTCTTCACTGGCTTTTCCAGTTAATTATTTGTTGTTGAGAAGAGTTCCCCTCTCAATTACTATTTTTAAGGTGTCTTTTCAGTGCCTATATTTACACAATAACATCCTGCATAGTGACTATTATATTTCAGTGGTACACATAGCTCCGTTTAAATCCTAAACATAAATGTATTTTAGCCAGGAAATCAACCCAAGCCAACTTAAAACCTGTCTCCTTTCTCTTTTTTTAGGAAATTTTCTTGCCAAGTGATCTCTCAAAGATAGAAAACCACAGCAGAACAACTAGGTGCTGATTGTGCGGTAGAGCTGTGTCGTACGAAAATATATTTGTTTTCTTTTTAAGGTACTGAGCTCTTGAATTTAGTAGTAAAATAATTTGAATTAACCATGACACAGCGGAGGGTTCCATACTCTGATTTTGCCATCTCTTCCAAGAAGAAAGCACATACCTGAAGTGGGGGTTATGAAGTTAGCGTGTCTCAGGTTGATCTGTTTTCAGCATTGCTAATTATTGTTTGCCACTCATCAGAAATCAGCGTAATACAGTATCATTTCTGGCTCCTTAATGTCCTGTTTGTCTTTTTTTTTTTTTTTTTTTCATCTCATTTATCTTCACGTGATGGAAGTGTTTGCTAAGTCAGCTGTCTTGAGCACATTTACCCTTTCTTTTCCGCCCACCTAAAACTCATGATGTCACTCAAAATGTCCAAATAATCCATTTTAGAAAATGATTTTCAAGGAGGAAAGATTGGCAAAGATTGCAGACGTATTCATCCTACGCTTTAGTGCTTTAATAGCACGTTTCTGCGTAATCTTAATATGTTCAGTTAATAGCTCTGCTTTTCTCAATATGTTGTTAGTTTTTTTCTTCTCTGTTTTTCCTCTAGGATGGATTCTTTTCCACTTGGTGAGTTGTTGCCAGTGGAAACGTTACTGGCGTTCAAAGGGGAGGAAGTGTTTGGTATAAATCCACCAGTACATTGAAAGTAATCCTGCACTGCAAGTATATTCGATGAAGGTTAAGAGAAATAGCAGTGAAAGCCTAGCAGAATGCCACGCTTTAAAATATAAAAAATACTGTCTTTTAATTTTTGTATCTACCTCAGAAGGCATAAGTTGCATATGCATCCTCTGCTCTGTTGGCTTTGTCTTTTACTGAGGTGGTCAGCAATTTATTTCCTGTGTTAACTTGTTCTAGCCGGGTAAGTGTCTGCATCAAATATTCCTATGAAGGAGGGGCCAGTCAATCAAAGAGACTTGTTTGTGGCTTCTGGCACTGGCGAACTTAAAAAATGTTTGTGCAAGTATCGATTGTCTCTGATTGCTGCAGAGTGTGATACTGTGAGTTCATGTGTGCATATACACACGCAAGGCCTGCTCTGGAATGTGCTGGTGCAGATTTTGACTAGCGTGGGACACAGGCTCTTGCTCATTGCTGGTGAAAATGCTCAGCTAATGGTGGCGGCTATGTTAAAAAATAGGGTTTTGTAGCTGAGAATGCGCTCTATCAAATAGTGTTATTGTGTTTGTATCCACTGCAGTTCTGTATGGGAACTGCTGAGTCACGTCCTGAACCTCTGATTAATCACCTGAGGCGAGCAATGAGTCAGCCCTGGGAGCACAGGTGAAAGCAATTCACCTGTGCTGCAGGAAGGGGTGGAGCCTGGCTCCCCCTCTCCTAGACCCATTTGAGAGCTGACTACCAGTGGGGAAGGGTCTCTCTGTCTTTGGAAGATCCACTCCACTGGTCTTTCCTGAGGGAGCCCGCGACACGGGTAAGCATCCTATTTATTCTCTTTGTGTCGCTGTGCCTAACTCTCTTGCTTATTTCGTTCTTATGATGTCTTAATATTATTTGATTGTATGATATTCCTTTATATAACTTTCATTGATTATACAAGTTCCCATGGCAATAAGTAGGAAGCATTACTTTTAGAGCAGCCTATGTATATTTCAGACAGACAGACGGATTCTTCGAAGTCGCTAGTGTTTCAGTTCTGGGAGTCAGTGTGTTCAAATCACGCACATTTTACTGCTTACTGCCTGAAATAATCTAGTTGCAGTGGAAATGCTGAGTCACAGCCTGAGCCAGTGATGAAACACCAGCTGGGAAGGCAGGGCCAACCCAGAGGAGCTCAGGTGCAACCAACGTACCAGATTTCATTTAAGGGTTGGTAGGGGAGGTGAGGGTTTCTAACACAGAGATCCCTGCTTGTCTCAAGACCTTACTGGCCTTCTGCAGGTAAGCATGCATATCTTCATTTCAAAAGAGAAAGGAGAACTCGAGTTGAGATGTAGATATCAGTTATGCTATTTTGCATTGAATTTTCTTTCTATACGTTTCGATTATGACGTTAGTAAACAACAATTGTAATGCTAGCTGAGACAGTATGAGCAGTATACAGGTGGTTTGGTTGTTGCAGAATGATGAACGCGTACTACTAGCTGCCTGTTTCTTGGGTTCTATACTTTTCAGCTGTGCCAGCTAAAACTTATTAGAACCCCAGAAGCATCAGCCCCGGGCATGCATTCATGCCACTTCTTCTGTCTCTTTTTCATAGAAGAGAAGGATAAACTTGTTGGCATCTTTTAGCAAGCTGATCGTTCAAATACTGCAAGCTTCCCTGGAGTTTTGACAATGATTTAATATCCATGTCATTGCTAGAACAGCAAAAGCATAGGGATATTCAGAGAGTGAAGCAAATCAGCAGGCAAGGTTTATGTATAGACTGCCTTCTACAAATGGAAGGTACTGATTTGTTATCCACCTTCCAAACTGAAAGTCACCTTAGAGATAAACATACAAGTCCTGCAACTGGAGCATGGGTGTACTCAGATTTGGATAGTCCAAACTGAGTCTTCAGTTTGTCTTTGACAGAACAATTTCCTTGAGAGGAAAAATAGTCGAAGACAACAGAGGGATTGCTACCTTCAGTTAAGATTAGCAGTTGACGGGATCTTTACCTCAACTGCAAGCATAAAATGACTGAGGTAGGAAGGGGCTGCCTGCTGTAGAACTCGCTTGTTGGCTGAGAGGGCGCAGAGGGAATCCGGATTGTCTTTCTAGTGAAGCCACATCCCGTTTAAAGAGTTACGGGTGTTTCAACCTGGATTACGTAATATTTTCAGGGTGTTTTTTTTTTTGTTTGTTTCTCTGTGTGTGTGTTTTTTTTATGTTACTTGTATTTTGTTTGGATTGTTTGAGCCTCCTTTCTAAATTAGGAAAAAATATGTCCCTCAGAGAAAATTGCCAAAATCTTGAAGGTAAGTGCTGTTTAAATAGGCCTATTATCTTTTCCTATGGACTTTGCTTTCATACATCCTAGATAATACGGGAAGTGATTACCTGTGTTTGAAAAATAACGTTTTATTCAAACTTACGAATTAACTTTATGTTGAGCTCTTCTACACGTGGCTCATTTTCACATTTTTTTTTTTTTTTTAATGCAAATCAGTAGCACAACTACGCAGTAGCTGGTATACAGTGAAATTCAACAAACCACACGCTTGTGACTTAAGGAGGAGACCAACCTCATCTAGCATAGCACACAGACCCCATACTGCACGTAAGGGGTGAATAAAACCCATTAGAATGAACTAGATCAGTCAATGCTGTACTAGATGAAGCTACAAGGAGAGCACTGTGAGAAATGTTTATTGAGTTCAAGAAAGCAAGTGATCAGCAGTTCAACAGAGCAAAGATCAACGCTTCAGTCATTGAAGTTTCAAGGCCAGCAAGAAGGATACAGGCAGAGGTTTAAAAGCATTAGTTTCTAGACTCTGCATGGTTAGGAGCAGCTTCAGAAGACAAGCTGGGAAATGAGTAGATGCTGAAGGCAATTCTTCATGTAATGCAGCCTATACTAGGGGTGGTCTGTGTTGGCAGAGATAGTACTTAGAAAGCAACTAGGATTTTTCTGAGGAGTTTTTCCCTTCTCAGTAATGGGAATGTTGCTCATTTTTTTTAACTCAGCTTTCTCGTTCACTGTCTTTACTTCAATAGTATGAATTTATAGGCTTCTCCTGAAATAATACTAATACATATGCAAGGCTGAAAATGAGCAACAGTAATTGTCCTCGTGTCTTTAACACAGTCATCCTAACACAAATCCACTGACTGGAGTTTTGGCTGCTCTTCTGTTGAGAAGATGGTGCCGGTCTCTTGGAGAACTTCAGAACGTTAAAACTGATAGATTTCACAAGTAGCCACAGCAGCCTTGCCTTTCCTACAGCCTACTAGCGTAAAGAGTTCAAAAGAGTGCGCGTAGCTCTGCATGCTTTCCAGTGCAAATGAAGTTTGGTATCAGTAAATTAGAGATGGAGTGTGGGCTTTAATTCCAACTGCATCATTAGTCCCACCTTCATCTTTCACTATACTTCCGTTGTTGTGTGTATCTTGAAAACCCAAACTGGCCACTGAATTTGCACAATATGTGGTGACGTTGCTCTGGACTGTGGGTGTGGGGAATAACAAAAAGTACGCTTCAGAAAACCAACAACAAATGCAAAGAAACAATGGAGTAAGCACAAGGAACGTGTTGCGAGCACCAGCGGGGAAAATCTCTTACTCCATTTTCAGGTGAGGCTTATTTCAGATAACGGAGCAGTAGAGAGAAAAAAGCTGAACTACCAGCTTTGAATTTTACAATATTTATGGTAGGAAAAAGAAGCATTAAGGCATTCATTGAGGTTGATTAAACGTGTCAGTGAAGTCGAGAAGTGTGCAAGACCCGTATGAGTGCAAGCATAATATTGCGAGTGTTATGTTATTAGATAAAACAGTAAATAAAGATAACTTCACATCAGCGTCACGGCTACTAAAATGGTATTTATTTTTTCTGTTTGCAATACTGTGGCTTAAGGACATAAAGGATTATATTTTTAACGAGGGTTAAGCTGGGTACAACTGGGCGTCAAGCATTAAATGCCTTCTATGTTTTTTTGTTTGTTTGTTTGTTTTTTGTTTGTTTGTTTTTAAGATAAAAGTGCCCAAGATTATGCAAAAAAAGAAAAAATGCTAAGGGCAGAAATAAAGTTACTCTGAAGGGCAGATGCTGAAAATCCAATGGATAAGGCACCAAAAAACCCACCTTTTATTATGGAATAATAACATTGTAATTGCAATAAATAATAATTGTATTAAGCAATATAATCTGCCTTCTCTCTTAATACTGCCTGAGCCAGGAAAACTTCCGACTCTGCTATGCTATAGACTCCAAAATACGTTGTGCTCTACTGGCATATCTGAAGTTTATATAAACTAATGGATAAGTACGGAGTACTGTGGGATTTATGGAAATTCCATCTTAGGGGGGATTTTTTTTTTTCTTTTTTTGTATGTTGTGACAGCTTATCTGAAAAGTATACTTTTGCAAACACCAACCTGAACTATTCATCTCTGGTAGCGATGTGGATGTTTACAAGGAATGCGTAATTTAACCCAGAGCGCACACAGCAAGAAGGCTCATCCCTCATGGAATTTTGTGTCTAAGGTTTTATTTGAAGTACAGATTGTATGCAGGTGTCCCATATGCAAGTGTCCTGGCACCGAGGAAGCCTGTCTGCTGCTTGGGCACTGCAGTAATCTCAAGTATATGTAGACCTTGAATTAGCTCTTGTTGCTAATCAAATGCTTAAGGTCAGTTATTCAATCAGAAATACATGATCACAAGAACTGAGGTTACTCAAGTAATGTATTAATTTAGACGTGAATGTTACATGAAATCCTGCCCATAACCAATGGGCAGCACTCAGTGATTTTTATGAAAATATCATTTGGCTTTATGTGCCACAGGCAATGCTTCACCTAGTTTAATCTATGTAAAAGGTTGACATTGTTCTACAAGTATGTTTTGCCTTGCCCTCACCTGTACTACATTTTATGTGATGCTGTTCGTTCCTTCAGGTCACAAGCCAGTATTTAAAAAGCACTCTATGGCACAAATATGTGAAATTGCTTTTTGTGTGTTCAAGCTTGGAGTAACATGTCAGAGACAGAGAGGGGAAACAACAAATACTAAGAGCTGTCACTTTTCAACTAACTGCTTAAAGGCAGCTATTGGTACTGGGCTTGCGGTGGCTTTTTATTTATTTTTCTTGGCATCCAGCTGGAAAGACTTCCTTTTCATTTTGTCCTTGACCGTGTTGAATTGCTGGTGGATCTTCTGCTTTGTTGTACAGAGGACTTTTTACAGCACGCAAAGTGGCACAGCCTTCTTATTAAGCATGCACCACGCCTCCTTCTGAGGAGAGTGAAATTTAATTATTAATATCTCTGAAATTCAGTTGGAGCTGCTGCTTTTTGCAGCTCCTGGAAGAATGGAGCACTGCTGTACAACCATATTCTGAGCAGCAGAAAAACACTAGCACTCAGCACTGAACCACCTTTTTTTTTTTTAATACTGACATTCTTTTCAGCATTTATGTACAGTTCTGTGTTTTATATGACACACCTTGTTTTAAGCAAATGCCACAATCTACAATGCCACAGGCATGGTTAATGGTGACTCTTTAATTATTGGATTTTTTCCTATCAGAGGTTTAAATCTTAGCACCTGAAGAACTGCAAGACTGGTAACTTACTCCAGTGCTTTGCCATTTCTAGAATGCCGGTAACTGTTTATCCCTCAGTCACTGCTGCTTTCATTGCTCATAGAGCCTTGTATTACTTCAATAGGCCCTGACAAACTTGCAGTGGTACTTGGAGTGCCAAGAAAAACACAGGTAAATGAGACAGAAAAAGAAAGTCCAAGCAGGCATACCACACCCCAGCCCCAGCGAGTGGTACAGGCAGGCTGTTAATAATGGGAGAGAAGGCTGAGGTACTTAACATTTCTGCCTCGTTCTTTCTTGTCAGCTGCTCTTCACCCACCCCCTGAGTGGTGGAAAGGTGAGGACTGCATCCCTCCTGCTGAAAGCAAAGATCAGGTTTGCAGGCACTTGAGGAACCTGGTGGGCCCCAGTGAAACGCAGCCCAGAGCTTTGAGGGAATTGGCGTATAGAGCTGCCGAGCCATTCTTGTTGATATTCCAGAAGCCCAGGCACTCGAGTGAAAATCTATGGTGGCTGGAAAGAGGGTGAGGACATGCTGATTTTAAAGAAGAGTATAAAGGATGACTTAAACTGCCAACCTGCCAGCCTCAGCTTTGTGCTGAAGGAGGCTGTGGAACAGATCTTCCTGGAAGCTGTGCTGGGGCACATGGAAGAGAGAAGTGAAATGAGACAACCAACCTGCTTCAACAAGGGTGGATCCCATCTGAACAACCTACCGGCCTTTCTTTCTACGATGGCATGAATGGACCGGGCAAGAGCTGCTGCTGTCTGGATTTCAGTGAGGTTTAACACTGTCCTCCGCAACAGCCAGGTTTTTCGCTGAAGAGGAAAACAGATGCATGTCTGAAAGCTGATCAGTGATGACTGGGGTCCCTCAGGGGTCAGTACTGGGACTAATGCTCTTAATACCTTCATCAGCAATGGGCTCAATTATATCCTGAGCAAGCTTGAGGATGACACCATGGTGTCTGATGCAGTCAGCACGTTTGAGGGACAGGATGCGACCCAAAGAGACCCAGGCAAGTTCAAGCAGTGAGCAAAGCATTTGTCATTTGCATTAGAGCTCAGCCTCAAAGGTGACAAAGGTTCATAGTAACTAACTTCCCAAGAGTCAACACAAAAGGGTTTTGCCAAGAAGCACGTTTCAGGTTACCTTGGAAGAAACCAGAGTTCTCAGTGAACTTATCTTAAAGGAAAGGAGGCTTGCTTTCCCCTGCAAGACAGTTGCTGCCACTCTGCTCTCCAGCCAGCTCACCTGCCTTTGAGCTCAGGAAGCTCAAGAAACTTCTATCCAGAAGTACAGCTGCAAAGATGCAAACACCAGCAACATAGCAGGTGGTTTCATTCAGTGTGTAAAGTCAGTCTGACACTTACAATTTTGCAGTAAATAACGTGTAAGTATTTGTTAGCCTTGCTTTTTCTTTCAGAGCATGCCATACAGCCAGCTGACTGCCTATGGGATCATTCATCTCCCTTCTCATGCTACCCAAGAAATAACATCAGCAACAAGGGAGTGAGGCTCAAGCACAGAAATAGGCACCATATCTTTTTTGGGAGGTAAGCAAGGATTTACTCTTGCTCTAAGCCAGAGACAGGCAAGCATCCACTTCACCACAAAGAGCTTGATCTAGCTGAGCCTAGCCCTTCCACTTTAGCAGACATTCATAGGCATTCCAGTTCTTGCACGCACACAGGGCATTCACACCTGTGCTAGAAAGCCTTTGCAAAAGACCTTTAGAAGCCAATAATTCTTCCACAAAAGGAAATTGTCACCGGCTTCCAACTCACAGAAGCAAGCTTAGTTACCAGCGCTTTGGTAAGTCGCATTGACATGTGTCATGTTTGCTATGTCATGTTGAAATGAGAACTACATCTGAAGACCTCCTCATTTCTTTCCAAAGTGAAACTGAAGCGATACACTTCCCAAAGCAGGAGACAATTTAAAGTCACCTGTCCAGTGATTCAGTGGGGCACATTATACAAGAGGCATGCTCCTCAACACTGAGTAAAGCCTTACCCACAAGAGAGTTTTCTACATTTACTCATATAATAGAGTCAATCTCAGAGAGCTTTCACAAAAGGAGCTTTCACAAGCAATTCCATTTTTTGTTTTCCCTTTAGACCAATTCACTTCCCCCAGGAAGAGATGCAAAGAAGTCACAGAATAGGGCAGCAGCCTTCCTAACCATCTCAGCCTATTTAGCTTGTTGATGCTGTAAGCCAGCCATAGCACATGCAGGGCATATACTGAGACACCACAGAAGCATTTCACCTCCATCCACTTTCCCAAACCCTGTAAGAGGGAAATGCCCCCACCCCCCTGACACATTAAAGTAATTCAGAGCAAGCACCCTCTCATGCCACAGAGCTTCAAGCAAGCTTTACCTGAGATTTGAAATAAACTGAGTTTTCTCCTTCAGTAGGACGCAGAACCCAACTCCATCTCCTACTTTCAGGACTGGGAGCACCACCACAGAGCAGCCATCACCACACAGGACCCACACCAGGACCCAGGGACAAGACCCCCTCACCAAGGAGGTCCCTGCCCCTCCTCAGAGGGAGCCCCAGTAGAAGGAGGGCACCCCCACATCCCCTCCCTCAGGGGGCCACACTCCAGCAAGAGAAAAAAAATCCGTTACTGACCTGCACCCACCCTCCCACCAAAAAAAAATAATCTCTTTGAGATGGTGCAAAACCCAGACAGCAGCCCCATACCAAAGGGGGAGAGTACAGCTTCTGCACTCAGTGCAGAAGCTGTACTCTCCCCCTTTGGTATCCTCCAAGCCAAGCAACCACACAAACTACATACATCCCCCCATGCTAACAAGCTGCAATTAAGAAACATACAGAAAACTTACCCTCATTCCAGGCTCACTGAGAAGACTCCAAGAGACCCTTCCCCACTCATCAGCTCTTAAACAGGAAATCAGAGAGGTAGAGCCAAACTCCACCCCCTCCAGCAGGGCACATACATTGCTCACCTCAGGCAGTCAATCAGAACTTCAGGCTATGATTGAGCAGTTCCCATACACTAACCAATCTCTACACCCACTAAGAGGATCCCAGGTCAAAGGGCTACACCAGACACATGCCTACCTGGAGCTCTCCTCTGCTTCTTCCATGGACTCTGCACACCCACAAGCCTAGGATGAGGACTTTCCCCTCAGGATGCCAGCCACACCACAACCTAAAGAAACAACATACCAAGGCCCCCCCAGGAACAGAGGTATATCCATGTTGGTTTTCCAGGCATTCAGCAAATTGCTCTCTCTTCTTTTGATTTCCACTGAGAAACTTGGTAATCATTTAAACCAAGAAATTCAAACCCACTCCAAACAGTCCTCTTTTGTTTCCGTGGCATCCACATACTGCAGTACAGTTTCACCTTGAGATGGAGGAACCCAAGTCTCAGGCTCACAGGCTGCCTGGTTGCCAGAGTCCTGTAGGCTGCACTCCTCCCCTCACACTGTCAATTCCATTCTTCCAGGAGCAGACCTGCCACACACCATCACCTGCAAACAAAAAATTGTGCCCCCCAGCACCCAATCCCAAATGGAAACTCCAGCCCAGGAGCAGCACACACAGCTCAGGGACCAAAGGACAGCACAATCCCCACACCAGCCCTGGACCTGCAGAAGAGCTCCGTGAACCACTTCTTCTCAGAGGACACAGGGTGGGCAGCCTTCAGGTTCTCACTCACCTCCTTCATCTCACCTCCAATGAAACCACTCCCACGCTCAGGCAGATCCTCACTGCTAAAATGCTCCATTGCAGCACTCACCCTGCAACAACATATCCAGACACAACCCACAGACCCCCAGAGAAAGCAACTCCACAGCCTATTCCATCACTCACAACACAAGAACTGACATTCCAGTCTCTGAACGTTTCCACCTCACACCTCCCATCAATGCCCAAACAAGCACATCATCAGCAAGACGCCTGCACTTCAGATAATTACTGACAGTAAGATATTCCCCCCATACCACCCACTGCCCTTCTCTCATCTAACTAGTCACAACGCAGAAGGCTACAGCCTTGGTCCAGCATCACTTCCCCTCACCAAACCCACCGTGACTACTTAGAAATTTTTGCTCAACAGGTCACTTACAGCTGTCCCGTCACCTTGCTGTGGAGGGAGGTGAGGCTCGGCACGTTCCAGTTCTCCCACCAGAAGAGAAACTTCACCACCTCAGCTGTCTGTCTCTCCTACAAGGAACGCAGCCATCCACAACCGCATTCCAGTCATGCAAGCTGTCCCACCACACCTCCACGATAGGAACAAGATCACACTCCTGAGGTTAAAAATAAGAGGGGGAAAAATGTCATCTCACAGAATCGTAGGGGTTGGAAGGGACCTCCAGAGATCAGAGTCCAACCCCCCTGCCAAAGCAGGATCCCTACACCAGGTCGCACAGGTAGGCATCGAGGCGGGTCTTGAATATCTCCAGAGAAGGAGACTCCACCACCTCCCTGGGCAGCCTGCTCCAGTGCTCCATCACCTCACCGTAAAGAAGTTCTTGCACACATTGGTGCGGAACTTCCCATGCTCCAGCTTCTGGCCATTTCCCCTTGTCCCCTTCCTGCACACTGCTGAAAAGAGTCCGGCCTCACCACTCTGCCCCCCACACCTTAGATACTTATAGACCTGGATCAGGTCCCCTCTCAGTCTTCTCTTCTCAAGGCTAAACAGACCCAGTTCACTTAGCCTTTCTTCATAGGGGAATGCTCCAGGCCCTTCACCATCTTTGTGGCTCTCCGCTGGACACTTCCCCAGAGATCCCTGTCAGTCTTTTTTGTACCGGGGAGCTCAGAACTGGACACAGTACTCCAAATGAGGCCTTACCAGGGCAGAGTAGAGGGGGAGGATCACCTCCCTCCACCTGCTGGCCACGATCTTTTTAAATGCACCCCAGAATGCCACTGGCCGTCTCATCCAGCTCACTCCCACCACTAGAAGCAGAAGGAGCTGAAGCACCTGCAAAACCCTTCTCAGGCACTTCAGCAGCAGCACCGTGCTGATCCCAAAGAAGTATCCAAGCAGCAGCCCTACACGAGCCCCAACAATAGAAAGCTTACCTAGAGACTCCCAAACGCTCACCGCTTTCACCATCTCACCGGGTCGGGATGATGAGAGGCTCTGCTGCAGTCTTCGCTCAGCCTGCAATAGGAGAAAACTTGTTTCAGCAGCCCCTTGCATTGCTTCTCATTCCCAGCAGCACAGAGGCTGGAGGAGCACGGCCCATCCCCGCTCGCTCCTACCGATGCGACCGGGAGAAACTAAAGCCCCGGAGGGACCGAGAGCCCTCAGGACCGCGTTAGCGCTCGGGAAACCGAGCGGCAGTCCCCTCCGAAAACGCAATGGCAGCCGGGCAGCGACGTTACACCGGCTCCGAGAAGCCGAGGCAGCCCGCTGGGAGCCCCGCGCCGGCCCCGAACGGAGCCCGGCGGCCTCCTGCCGCGGAGGGCGGACGGACCCGAGCACCGGCCGCCTCCGCGGTCCCGTCGCTACGAGAACGACTCACCGGTTCGGGCTGATCTTCCTCGGGAGACGTCTCGCCGCAACCTGAAACAAAACAACACAACACAACACACAGAGAACGTTACAAAGAATCGTTACAAAGAATCCCAAGGTCTCGTTTCAAGAGCAGCCCCGGCGGCGCAAGGACCGGACAAAGAAGCGGAGCCCGCTCCGGCTCCGCAGGCAACGAGCTCCAGCAGCTCACCCGTGACTCCCAGCGGCCTCCGGCGAAGCTTAAGAGGCTTTGGGGCGGACCCGCCCCGCGCTGCGGACGAGGCGCAGCTGTGCCCGGGCGGCCGCGCCCCTCGGCAGCTGGGAGTCGTTGCCGCGTTAGCGCCGGTGGGGCTCGTTAGGGCCGGCCGGGGACTCTTGACAGTTGGACACGTGGGCTCTAGATCTGAATTAAGGACTTAAACTGCACTTTCAATTAAAGCTTGTTACGTGCTTCTCCTCGCCTCATTGCGGGATTCACTAATAAGTTAAATAATTGTGCCTAATTCAAACGGATCACTTTGCATCTCGCACGACACCCTTTTGAAGAACGTCTCCAGCCTTAACAGTTTCCAGAGGCCCCTGCTGTGTGCTGTCTCTGCTCTGCTTTCCCTCTCCCCTCGTCCAAAAATACAAAAGGGGAAAAAAATAATAATAATAATAGAGGGGAAAAAAAAAAGTTTGTTAAACGTGTAAAACCTTTGTGCCTGACAGAGAACCCATGACTGAAGGTGGCAGTGGAAATGTGGGAGTGGCGATGTGACAAACACCCAAATGGGTGAATGATGCGCGCGAGAAAATTGCCGACCAGTGACATTGGAAGCGGAGCTTCACAAATGGTTCCGGACGGCACAACTCCTCGGCTTATAAAGGGATTATTTACACGTGTCCCTTGCTCCGAGAACCCGCTGTCTGTGGATGGGCACTCTGCTCAAAGGAAAGAGGACCCAGGTATAGAATCTGACCGAGAGGCCGGAAGAAGTTGCCGGTGGGTTCCTCTCAAACCCCTTTGTGCCTGCAAATCACCGGGTGATCGCCGAAAGCTGCGGTGAGGAACAGGCAAGCTACTGAGAAGGTACGGAAGGGGCCTGCGGGCCTTCATGTGCTAACGCGGGATGAAAAAGGCCAGAGATGTGATCTTAGGGCATCCTCCCTCAGCTTGTGCAGACAGCCCCATACTGAGGAGAAACGGGGAGGTCTGGGACAGGTTCCCACTGGATGATGAGACAGCTACTTCATCCCAAACTGGAGCTGTGAACCAATCCTCACATTCTGCCTTTGGCAGACAGCTGCATTTAGGAGGCGATCGAGGTGACGCCCGCAAACGCACTTTGCGAACCACTCCCAGAGAAAGAAACACAGGATCACTTGCAAAGGTCACGTGCCAGTATTTACCTGGACAAACTCCAGCTTTTCTGCACCCCTCCAGTAGTTTGCTTTTATTCGTAGTTCGACTACCCAGGTGAAAACAGACAGCTGAAGGGAACGCTGACTCTGCTTGAGAGAGCATGAGGCTCGTGCTTGAGAGACCTTTCTGAGTAGGCTGGTGGCTTTTATCCTTTGTCTGAGAACCTAAGTCACCACAAGCAACCTTCCTCCGCAACAACACGAGTTAATCAGCCGCAGTGCAGGCCGGCTTATCTGTGGCTGCCTTCCGTCTGTCTCGTCCCTCTTTCAGGGTCAGCCTGTCCTACCAGGGGAACTGCGGCCCAAGCCTCAGCAAAGTTTGCCTTGTTACACCTGGGGCTCCCTCTTCATCTGACGCGTTCTGATGAGCCCTGCGGGAGAACAAAATGCCAGAGTTTCTGGCTTTAGCTTATAAAGCAACTTTCCTGATGAACTCTACTGCACCGAAACTCGACACACTGAAGTTTAGCGTACTGACTGAGAAGACACAGACGCAGCGCTAAGAGAAATAACTGCTCGTAGGCTCTAGCGTGTGGATGGGGCTGCTGTGGTGGGAGTCGGGAGACCAAGGAGCAGACAGATCTCTTCATAATGAGAAGCACAACACAACTTCTGCCATGAAGACGGGAGCTGAAGCTTCCCAGTCATTAACAGGGAGGCCCAGGAGCTGCGGCCCACTGCCACCGTGACCCCAGAGCAGCGGAGCCTAGACAGCACTGTGGGCTGACAGCTGTCAGTGCCTCTCAAAATGCTTCAAAGAACACCCAAAGGGGGCTTCGAGCCAGAGCCCTTCCCGAGCGACCGCCAGACTTTCGAGCAGATTCTTCAGCCAACAGTCTGGTAGCGTGGCTCTCGTCGCAGAGGCTTTTTCTTAGGAAGGGAAAGTACTGGAAGAAATTCTAGCACGTTTCAGACTCTTCACTGCTAGTCAGTTACTTCGGATAGAGAATGAAAACCTTAACCTAAGTGTTAGAAGCCTTCAATGGATCGGTGCCCGGCTTTGCCAATGAACAGGTTATTCCTGTGTCACCTCTATTTTTGGTTTGTGTCGTTGATGTGGCAGACCTACTTTCTGAAGCTTGGACTGATTTTGTGGAGAAGAGAATGCTATTTCTGAGCTGCAGTGCTTTCAAGGCATTCCGCAAGATGAGATGTTTTACTTGTGGCACAGAAGATAGTGCGCTTTTGACAAAAAATGCCAGCCGACTGGTTTCTTGTGCTCCGCATCTACGATTGGTGATCTCCCACCGTAGGAGAAGAGAACTCTACTGCTATGCCAATCTCTGCTCTAGGTGGTGCTTGGATGTAATCACGGGAGCTTCAGAGTATCTTATGTGAAGCGGAATAAGCGTTCCGAATTGCACAAGAATGGCTTCTTGACATTTTCACGAGAATCTTCAGTTTTTACTCAAAAAGGCAACAACTCACCACATTTCAAACAAAAACTTCACATATACACATATGTATATGTGAAACACATATATTTTGAAGGCGTAATTGCTGGGTGTTCGAAGTGGATGTCTGGCTAGTAAAGACTGCTGGAAGTTGAGATAAAAGCTGCTTTTGGTGATGAAGCCTGCGAACCGAGCTACATTTTTGCTAGCTTTTCTAGGAGGACCTGAACATCCCGAAGAAATATCGTCTGAGATGCAAAGTGAACCCCAGGAAGAACTGTCTAATAGCACGCATTATAAACCCTCAGGCAAACGGTAATGGTGGGAGATCCTTACAGGGAAAGTGGTTTTTTTGTGGGTGCTCAGTCGAGTCAGAGAGCTCTCTCAGTTTCTTGTAGCCTCGGAATAGTTCTTTATTGTATTCAACATACATCTTATACACCACTCACTTACAAAGAAGAAGTTCGCGTTCCTCCAATAGTTCCTCTAATCAGTTAATTGGCCCTAGCTCCTCTCAAACAACAGCGATGAAGGATGAAAGGTTTCTCCAGTGTGACAAGATTGACAACGCATACAAAAGAACCTCCTGTTTACCATTAGACTGTTCGCTCTCTGTCTTACACTCCGGTCTCCCAAGGCTTTACAGTGATGAGGTCTGCTAAAGGGTCTGATAAGCTCTTTGGTGACTCACTCACAGTCAGGTCTTCCCCCACGGTTCTGACATCCTTTTTATAGAACAGAATAGAGAGAAAAAGGTTGGCGCAACCTCATCTAAGTCTGAATATCTTTCCTGACCCATCGAGCACATTTACTTTGTGCTCAGGCGAGGCTGGGTGGTCCCCAACTCTCCACATCGAAGCAGACGCTGTGCTGAATCAGGCTACGAGTAGTACATCCAGAGTTTTCCAGAAAGTAAGTATCGCTCTCCCCATTTCATCTGTTGATTGAGCCTTGTTGTTATTCGAGGCCAAAAAAAGAGCTAAAAAATAATAACTAAGAAATAGTTGTTTGTATAACAAATTCTATAGAAAGCACGGTTTTGACTCTTTGGTCAGCACTTGGGAATCTGGGTCACCTGAGATAGATAAGCCACTGTAATTCTTGGAACACACTCTAAATTAACCATGTGCCTAATTATTTCACTGGTGGCACAGTAATATTTTTCTTTCATTATTAGCCTGATGCTAGCAAACAGTATGAAGGAAAAGCCAATGCAGTGCAAAGGTGTTTGAGTTAGCTCTGCCTAATACACTTCAGAAGGGAACGTAGGCAGTACAGGAGTGAGCTTTGTGTTACCCGAACAACTTTTGCATTTATCGTTTGCTTTTAAACTATGAAATAAAACAAGTTCAGAGCAACCGGAACAACACAGTTTCGTGTTTGTTTGTATTTTATGGGCTTGTTACGTAAAGCGGATAGGAGTCCAGAAAGAACAACTGCCGTCTCAACCGAGCTTTTGAATAACAGCTTTTAAGTGCCAGGGAAAACACTGGAGGAAGTTTCTTCAGTATTGTCTTTCTTACTGAACAGAGAGAATTAAAAAAAAAAAAAAAAAAAAAAAAAAAAAAATCAAAAATCACAGTCAATGATGCTTACAAAAATTCTTTATTTCACCTTCTGGAGACTTAAAACTTGATCTGAAGCATAGTCTCAACAAATGTGTTGAGATAATTTGTTCATAAGCGTACAGTGCATCGGCATCAGCGCTCTCTTATTATGATTTTCATGCCACATGTTTTGGAGCCTCGTTCTAAGTCTTGAATGGCAGCATTCGAGTTTGGTGCTTTCCATTTTGACTGAGTTAACTGGAGAAATTCTGACGATTCTCCCGACTGCGAAATTGTTAGAATTTTACTAGCAGAATGTTTGTAAAAATTATTTTTACTCTGGTTAATAACGAGTTGGACATCCGACTATCTCTGTCTTGTTGAGATGGAGAACATGTCGCCCTTAAGGAAGCAAAGGAAATGGTAAATGAGAACTATTTTTATGTGCTTATCTTGCCTTAAAGTGAATCTCCTGTTACTAGTCTTGAGCCTTTCAGGTTGCTATAGAATCTGCCAATAGTCTTGGCAGAACTGCAGTTGGAGGCTAAATTGCATTCCGAGTTTCATAGACTCTCTATTAACTGCAGCACTGACAGATGAAAGCACGTTGCAGGAGGAGCAGAATTAATGGCTCAATCCGATGCATGCATCTTTCTCATAAGAAGGCTGACCCTAAAGCAACGCCTCCTATTTTATGACGTTGGCCAGCGACGTCAGAGGCAGATGTTGATGGCGTGGCGATAGAGGCTGAACCCTCCCACCAGCATTTACATTTTGTTGCTGTGCAATAGACAGCAGCAGAGGGGCGGTCTGACAAAATGGCGTCCAACGCAGAAGCTAGGGTGAGGCAGAGAGGTAGAATTACATTCCTCCCTGCAGAACATTAGCACCCGTGGACATTGATTGGCACTTGCTGAACGTTTCTGGAGACCAGCCAGCGGACGTGAGCACAGTGAGGAGGCGGGTGCTGCGTTCCAGCACGCGGCAACCACCATAGCGGATCACCTCCACCGATGCAGATTTCTGTGAGTGTGGCATGCAGACTCCTGTTCATAGGTGGCAAAAACCAACAGCTGCTGGCAGCGAGTAAGCTGAAAAAGAGTACTTCGTAGCTGAGAATTTGCTCTCTCAGTTAGAGTTATTCTACTCTGTTGTAATTCCCATGGAAATAAATAGGAGGCATTACTTACAGAGCTACCATGTTTCCATATTCTTTTTCAGGTTTTCCCTTACGAGTCAGTAAAGATCTAACACATATCGATAGCACAGAGATGGATTTTCTTTGCCGTGGCTGTATTTGATGTTTTCTAGCCTTCACTGTCACCGGAGGAGCTGCAAGAGTCTCTTCCACTTCTGCTTTTGTGAAACGGACATGGAAGTGCACAGCTGTCACTGCTAATAGCTCTTGTAAGCTTGCAATCTCTCAGCGCCCTTCATAGTTTTTACCTGGTTGGTGTGAATCAAAGATAGGCAGTTTTTTGGGCAGGCCTGGTTTTAGGTCAGAAACATCCAGTTATCAAAGTTGAAACCGAATATAGCTACACATAAAGTTCAGTAAGACTTTTCTCTGAAGTATTTTTTTATTTTTCGGTCCCCAGTCGAATTGCTCATTAAAACTAGATTGAGGACCTCTCTCATTCAGCTAGCACAACCCCATCTCAGACCTGTTTCCCGACCTGGCTCTCAGCGTAACGCTGCTGCCAGCGAAAATACATTGTTCTTCTGATCCTGTTCTACGTTCAGTGGAGGTGGACTAGATCATAGCTAGTTAGCATCATGCTCGATGGATCTAAGTTCTGACCTTCGTAAAAAGCAATGCCCCATTGTTCTCCTGCACAAAAAGAGGGAAGAATAACACATCACAACGGGAGGAAGAGCAAAAGTATTGCACGTATTTCCACCTCTAATATTAAGCTCTCTTTTTTAAGCTCTGCTTTGCTTGTATGTAGTGGATAAGACACGGCAAATAGTACAGAAGCCTCCAGGGCAGTATTTCTTTCCCGGGGTGTTCCCATGCCAGTGGTAATACTGGCTCAGAGATTGATTTATATCCTCTTATTCTCACTAGAAGCAGAGGTGCTTACACTGTACATCTCCTGCCTTCCCTTCACGTTTTGCCCTTATGCGTGACCCAGATCAGAAGTAGGGATGCTTCTCCTTTACAGCCTTCGTGCCGTCCCTCTCGTCTGTCAGACCAGCTCTAGCGCAGCTCCGGAAAGATTTCTGTCGGAAGTCTTGTGTTTCTGGGTGCGAGGAAGTCAAACAGCGCTAGCTGCTGGCAGAAGTCAGGAACTGCGTTTGAACCAGGCTGCTTAGCAGACAGCGGAAAGAGAAAACGTTGTAATTTACTTTAAGCTTTGATTCCTCTTTCTTCCCCTTTTCTTAGCATAAGAAAGAGCGGCCACAAAAAGGATTTTAGGTAAGAGAACTGGTCAAATCGTTCATACGTACCCCCAAATGGCAAATACCCTCGTTGAAATAAGGAGATGCCCAGGGAACGGGGAGAACCAGATAGGACAAGCCATTCAGCAGGCCCGCTCTGGAGTTCTGTACCGCTTTCCTGTTTGGCAACCCCACTACAGCAGTCATCTAGCACTCTGAGCAAGATGGAAGGGAACGCCGCTAAAACGCGTGTCAAATGTATGAACCCATGTAAGCCTAAAATTTCAAAATTCTTGAAATAGAGATGCAGCGATTACTTTTAATGGGATTTCCATCTCATCAGCCCCCACTTTTGCGACCACAAAATTAATCACCAGAAAAATTTCTGTTTTCTGTCTTATCCCTGCTTACCTCAGCGACCACTTAGGAAAATGAAACGTGCCAGTTACGTCGGTCAGTTTGTATGTCCTCGTATGGCATACAACAGAAGTGACCGTGGACTCCACTGATATCCGTTCCTACTGTCACGGAATTAACTAGATCAGTTTATGCCCGTGACAGGGGGCAGTAGGCCCCTGCCCTCCCCACCCGGGCCCACAAAATGCAAAGGAAGGGGGAAAAGGAAAAAAACAGCGGCAACAATCTATGGAGGTAAACTTATTTTACTAACTGTGATGTTGGAATGCAAAATAATACAATATAATACAATCTAATTGAAATTGAGACTAATAAATCAAATAAGATATGAGAGAGAGTTCCCGAGACCGAGTCAAACCTGAAAAAAAGCTTGGAACGGCTAGGAAAGCACCCTCCAGCACCCACTGCCAGGCAGTAAGAGACCGCCCCCCCCCCCCCCCCCCCGAAGGGTCAGATCCCATGACTTCCGTAATGTATAGGGATAGGTACGTAGAATTAGAGCATTAACATTTCCAGTACATGATGTTTTGATGTGGAATATTGAAAATCAAATAAGCAAAAACCAAAACCATGACACCTACGTACACTGAATCCATTCTCCTCAGTTCTCTAGCTAATGAAGCACTGTGGGAACAAACCAACTAGGAGCTTGGGAACTGCTCTGCAAGGAAGAATCCCACTGTGGTTTTTTTTTGTTGTTGTTTTTTTTGTTTTTTTTTGCAAAAGCTGCTTTATGCTCCAGGCTTGCTTGATAAGAGCCAGTGACGAGGCCTTATTTTGGACCGAAGTTTAAATAAACAGACACTGAATGTTTCTGCCTGCCTTCGAAAGCTGATACACAGAAATCTCAAAGATTATTTCAGAAAAGTGTGTGGGTTTTTTTTTTTTTTTCCTTTTCCTTTCCCTAGTTACAGCAAGACGCTCAATTTGGAGATAGTAAGGCATTAGTCTCATGAAATAAGGGAGAATTTGGAGTCCCAAATGGAAACTTAGGGAGCAGTCTTCCTGTTCCTTATTTACCTCTAAATACTGACAGCATGGAAACGCTTTTTTTTTTCCCCCCCTCAATCCTTCACCAATTTCCTTACAAGAAAGAGACAAAACTAGAAGGTATAAGGTAACTTACTCAACAATAATTGGATTTCTAGCATCTATTGATATTAAAGTTATTTTAATTTTGCCATTGGGGCATCTGAATTGTCCTAAGTGGTCAGACATTGCCTAAGCGGTTTGGGACTTGCTGGAGAAGTGGAGGCACTCAGTGACATTAGATTTGCTCCGTCATAATTCCGACAATGTCCTTTGCAACTGTTCTCGTACACTTAAGTCAAACGTGTATTAAATGAGACTTCACGGCCAGAAGGTCTGTGTCTCTGGTCTCCCAGCATGTGCAGGTGAACACACTCCCCTGTGCCCCCATCTGGCCGTTTCTGCCCTGATGTACTCACGGAGGAGAATGGGAAACTCTCTCCCCTAACGATTTCACAGCCAGAGAGAACACCAGCCCCTCTGCAGGTATGCTGTTAGCACCTTAGCTTCCGAAACCAACACACGTGCTATTTGAAACTGTTGCTTTGATTCAAAAGGTGCTACTTACAGAAGCCTCTTGGTTTCCCCTAACTAGTTTCGACCGGAACACCATTACAGTATAAAGATCACATTATGATAGATAAACGTATGAGAAAGAGGAATGACGCTGTTCATTCTTGGGTTATTATTATTTTTTATCCTAGGCTATGACATACAGTTAAGAAAAATGTCAGCCCATCATCTTACATTCTAAAAACTGCTGTGGACCTGGCAGGATCTAATGTGAGAGAGGGCAGGACCCTTCATTAAATCTTACCTTCAGATCTGTCATTCTGTTCTAAATTCGTAGTTCAGTTTCTTTTATTAAAACTCAAAGGAAGAACGTGATCCCATGCATCTCAGAACCCCAAGCGAAACAGAGCCTGCTTCTCTTCACCTGTGTTTTCTAATTGCCACTTCACAATATGATGTTATGTTATTGACAAAAATGTCAACAGGAAACCAAGGAAATGCTAGCTAACGTGCAGAGAGGCACAATCAGTCTTCACGTAAATCAGGATAGCTGCTCAGTCTTTCGTATCCGGTACACCTCACAACAGTCGACATGCAATAAAACCATCAGCTAAGACCTGCGTGTACAAGTGCAATAACAAATCAGATCTCTATCTTCAAAGACGCAGAACAAAACTGAAGAAAGTAGAACCAGTGAGGAGCACCAGAAACAAAAAACGAGCAATTCATTCTCAACTCCAAAGATAAATTTGGAACTCCGCAGATACTGGTTTCCCTAGACGCAAGCATAATAAAATGCAACCTGTATTTTATTAAATGCCATTTCTGAGGTCCTGGAAAACCCAGTGGGAATCTGAAAAAGAAAAGCTATTAGGAAAACCTCGATAGCAAAGCCATTGAAGAGCAAGAAATTCTAAAATAACTGAGAAAGTATTTGAAGGGAGAAATAGTCTCCATTTCCTAAAACATGCACTGCGCAAGGAAGTAGAAAGTAATTATTCCAGGAACATCTGTGGTAAAATCTTTAATTATAATCACTCAGATAAACGTTAATTAAAAGCACACCTGTGATGCCACAGAATACTTTTCCCTACATAGCACCATGTGAGACTGACTCTCTTCTGCCCTCTCCATTATTTAATTTAAATAGGAACAAGCAGCTGCACAGGTACTTCTAATTTTTTCTTATTTGCTGAACAAAACAATATCGCCTGTTCCAAGAGGGTGTTATGCAGAAGGGTGTAGTCTTCCCCTTTTACAAGGGAAGAATGAACCTCTTGCTGTCTACTGGTGTTGAGATAAGTTACAAGAGTAACTTGGATATAGAGTTCAAAACTAAACAAGCCCCTACACCATTGCAATTGCCCATGTTTCTGGCTCACGAAAATCAGACTAGTCATGAAAGGCATCCACTTTCTGCCCCCAAAAAGTCAGATACGTTCTGCTAACAAGCACAGTAAGACAAATCAGTTCTGAAGCTTACAGGTGAGGTATTCACGAGAACTTTTGAAGAGACCCAGAGGGAAATGTTTGAACACCCCCGTCTCCAAAATATTTGTCTAGCTTGCTTGCGGCGTGTCAAAATAACTGTGCCCTGTGAGAAGATGCGTCAGTTGACATTTGAGGCAGGTTAGTGAGCTACAACAGGGGGCAGATTAAGTTCCAGCTGGGTTTTTGCTTAGTTTTCTCTCCGCATAATAAACACTTAGTAAGGGTGGAAAAAGGTATTTGTTTTCAGAACCTTTGATGAAGTCTCATTTTAAAAGGATTGCACGGGATACGTGAAAACAATGTTAGTGTAATACATTCAACTAGTAGCAAGCTGATACGTAGGTTGCTCCAAAAGTGACATGTATTCTTTTCCCAAGAAACTACTACAGATGCAAAGAGCCAATCCAGTCTATCCAACGCTATTGGATAGGGCAAGTTTTCAGCTACAAAGGACTGTTGTTCAACTTAACCACCACCATTAGCTGTACATTTTCACCATGTGGAGGAATTAAATTCCACACTTTCAAGTCAGACTACCCCTCTGCTGCCATCTGTCACCCAGCACAAAGGGTAACAGAAAACTACGGAAGATTCAGCTTCTACTGCCTAACCAACATCCCCCTCCGATATCGCGGGCCAACAATATAGGAAGAATTGAAATGGTCTTAAAAAAGACCCACATCCTCCACCCAACCCCCCCCCCCCCAAAAAAAAAAAACACCCACAAAAACACACCTTTGCCCTGTTCTTTCCTGCTTAAGATCAGAGGAAGGACACTAGGACACTACAGCTGGTGCATAACAACGGAAACACCTTCCCAACTTTCACTTCCCTGGCGCTCTCTTAGGCTATACCTAGGTATAACTCGGGCATTAAATGCTGGTAGCAAGTTAGGTCACATCGACAGAACCTCTTACTGACCTACCTCTTGTATTAAAAGCAAGTAAATCCACATTAGAGAGGTCAGTCTCCAAGCACTCAGCAACTGACCCGTTGAAAACAAACGCTAAACGTCCGGAGATCATGTCAGACAAACACGGGCCATTAAGTACAGATAGTTCATTTATTGAGAACTGTGCACGGCAGTCTGCATCACGGTTGACGACAGCTTCTCACTCTTTCAGAAGTGTGAGACCAAGCACTCAGTCTTCCACTCTCCCCCACCAACACTGCTGCAGCTAGGATGGCCAGAATACAGCGTGGAAGATCACGACAGGGGAGGCGTGGGACATCTACTGAAAACTGCTGTTAGATTACACGCCAGATTAAACTTGTCTTAAATGTGTTCAGCTACTACTCTGAGAGGAAAAATGTTAGGCTATGCTCATGATATCAAAAAGAACCAGAGGCCGCTTAAACGTAAACAGGCCTTAGAAATTAATTTGACAAAACTACAAATAGTTTTCACTGCGTGATTTGGTTGATCTGTAGGACTGATTTATAAAATAAAAGCTAAGAGACATGCAATCATGGCCGCAATCAAAAGGCTCATCTAGTGAAAGTGATAAGGTACTCCGGGTAAGCTTGAATATCACTAAATATGATAAACATGGACGGATTGTTCACATTATCGGTTGAACTGTCAAACAGATCCACACTGTTGCCAACACTCTTTGCTGCTGGAGTAATTGCTCCTTGTGTTCCCCAGGAATACTGTCCAAAGCCAGGTACATGTGCTTCTTCCCATTTGCATCTGGGTTTGAGTAGGTGTCATCAGCAGAATAGCTGGCATCAACAGCAAAGTGCCATTTTTGTCATCCATTTGACACTTTTTTATTTGGTAGACTTTCCACAGAGATGGGTTCTGTGCCCTTTCAATCTGCAAAGTTTGAACAGAAGACATTCATTTTTTCTTGTTATGAAAAACATCAGTGTATCAACCACTCAGTGCTCCAAGATTCTCCTCCCAGCTACAACACATGGATACTAGATTATAAAACACCTTGGGCACGTGGCTCCAGACTTCAGCACGGCAGAACCCAACCCAGAATGCAACAGAAACAATCCATAGGAAACTATACGAGATAGTCTTGCAGGCTTCTGGGTCAGGCACAAAACATCTGCTTGCTGAGCACACATGGCTTAAGGGAAAAAGTGTTCTGCTCTACTGAAGAAAAGAGCATGCTCACCAGGTGCTTTAGAAGACTTGTACCAAATACCTCAACTGCAACATCAAACCAACGCTCATTTAAATCAGTTAATCAGATGATATTGCTGTTACTAATCTCCTGCTCTTTGGGGGAACATCCTAAATAGTTTCCCACGCAACTTGACGGTTGAGCAGTTGGCTGCTCTGCAGAAGAGACACATGCAGATGTACTTAGTCCCCTGTCACTGCAGGAGTAGATAATGCTTGAAACTCACAGCTTCAATTTCCTTGGCAAGTTTATAACATCGGATCTCTCTCCTCCATCCACTGACTCTTCTCTAAAGAAACAAATATTCCTTCAGCAAGTCAGAAGAAAACTCAAGCCCCTTTTTGGATTCCAAAGCCAGAAAGGCTCAATACCACAATACTGCTAAGCAGTATGATACAACTTAATTCCAGACTTTCTCCTCTGCATGCTAAATATCAGTCTGCAATCTCCTGTAGTGAGGGTAGAGAGCAATACAATTAAGCCATCTATGAAAGGCTCTTTGAGGTAACTGCCATAAATAGATCCTACAAAGTGCCTCAGGCTTTACTATTACGCAGTGTTTGTGTTCTAATGCAAAGTTAGAATTTAAAGTTAAGCCTTATTTTAGTCCCACAAAAAAGAGAAAATCCATATTGCTCATTCCTTTCCTCACCGCACAAAAGCGCAGGCACAATACACGAAAACATCACTAGGGGGGAAAAAAAAAAAAAAAATCAAGATACAACCCTCTCTGCTACTGTTTTTTTCCTCATCCTCAGCTATACATTCAAAGGTAAATGTTACACTATGCCTCACATCTGTAAGAAGTCATTATAATAACATGACAATTTCAAAAATCACATTTCTTGTAATAGACTAATGAGCAGATTGGAAGCAAATCAGTTGAAAGTATAGGGTAAATGTTATTTAACTCTCCCTAGGACTTGCCTATTCACACTCACCCATACAGGCAAATATCCACAGGCATATACATAATGCTATAACACAACAAAGAACACAGCAGCAAGAGCAGAGTGACAAAACCCCAAGCTATAACAAATGAAAAGAGAACCAAAACCAGCAACTACCATGGAAGCCAAAGCCAAAGCCAAAGCCAAAGCCAAAGCCAAAGCCAAAGCCAAAGCCAAAGCCAAAGCCAAAGCCAAAGCCAAAGCCAAAGCCAAAGCCAAAGCCAAAGCCAAAGCCAAAGCCAAAGCCAAAGCCAAAGCCAAAGCCAAAGCCAAAGCCAAAGCCAAAGCCAAAGCCAAAGCCAAACTCCTTACCTCCACATGGCCTCCAGCAGACAGGAACCTCCACCAAGAGACCCTTACCTCCACTGCCCTTAAATGAGGTCTGGGAAGGGGGGCAGATCCTGGCTCCGTCCCTTCCTGTCACTCAGTGGCATTAAATGCACCTGAGCTACCCTGGGTTAGCCCTGCCTTCCCACCAGGTGCTCAATCACTGTTTCAAACCCTGACAGCATTTCTGCTACAATATGAAGTAAAAACTCACTTTCAAAGCTTAATAAAAGGAAACTTGCACTGCGATCATTCCTACGAAAACATTATTTCATAGAATATCAGTTTATGGATCACGAGAGATCATGAAACATTGGTAAAATGGAAATGGAAAGTCTAAAAAAAAATGTTTGATTCTTCACCTTGCTGCATTCGGTGTTTCCAGCTCCCTATAAAATGGCTGTGGTGCTTCTGGTATTCTTTGTCTGTGGGTGGCTTGTACAATAATGGAAGATTGCAGTGGCTGCAACTAGACAAATATTCACGATGAAAAGACAGGCCTTGGTAGCATGGTCTTACAGAGAGAAAAGTAGCTAAAGCTCTACTAATTATGCATAAATATACTATGCACTAATATGTACGTATGTATAAGTGTATGCATATAACACTGAGCTCAGCTAGCATTTTCTCAAAAGTGCTGTGATATAACTCGATAATAGTAATATGTAAGGGCTGCTCCAGAAGTTGGCCTGTGACATCAGGGGTGGTATGACAGAAGAGTCTGGACATTCCCACCAGTATTCCATTACACTTTGTTGCCATGTGACAGGGGCAGCAGAGGTGCAGTCTGTCAAAATGGCACCTGATATGGAAGTGTGTAAGAAGCAAAGGCATGTCATTGAACTCCTTCATGGTTTGAAACCATTTCCCCTTTTCCTATCACAACAGACCCTGCTAAAGAAAAGAGTCTGTCCCCTGTTTTCTTATCACCTCCCTTTTGATATTGAAAGGCCACTACTTGGTCTACCCAAAGCCTTCTCCAGGTTTAACAGCCCCAGCTTCCAGCCTGTCCTCATAGAGTTCCATCCCTAGGAACACTTCCTTGTGGCCCTCCTCTGGATGCCCTCCAACAGGTCCAAGTCCCTCCTATTCCCCTTGGTAACTAGCAATAGAACTAGAGGGAATGGCCCCAAGTTGTGCCAGAGAATGCCTAGGTAGGTGGTTGAGTCACCGTCCCTGAAGGTGTCCAAAAAATGCGTAGATGTGATAGTAAGGAACATGATTTACGGGGCAACACTGGTAGTAGGTAGACGGTTGTGGGACTTCATCTGCCACTCATGAGAGGAAGAAGTATTTTGTATGGTATATGCTCAGTGAACTGAAGAATAAGTTTATTCTTCATCCTCCTCTGATTTTCCTGTTTCTACAGTCCTAGCTTTAAGATCTTCCCTTAGCAGTCTCAGCAGTGTTGTGGATGCATGTTTGCGTGGTGATGTCAGACAACTACACGTGCATGAGAGCCCTGAAGTTCAATACGAGCTTATGAAGTGAGGCTCTGGGCTAAATTTCTATCTGCCCTCAATCTGTAGAACTGCAGCTGTTTCCTGTGGTGCTAATGTCTCTTTGTTCTTGCACGTGTAAAGGCCCGCTGCTGTAGAACAGGAGGCATTACTTTCAGAGCAGACTTTGCACATTGGAACTCAGAGGGACAAGGCCCAGGATCTCAAAATATGAGGTGAAGTTAGCACTGTGTGGAAAAGGTGGTTGGACTAGGTCACCTCCATGCGTTGCTTTCAACCAAAATCTTGTTCTCAAGTCACTTTTGCGGTCATTCCTTATCCATTCAGCCGTTCCTTATAACAAATTAATTTTGGCTGAGTATGACAGGACTCAGTTTTTTACTGCGAGACTTTTCATAAATGTCCTTGGTTTCAACTCTGAAATTTATCAGTTTTTCCCCAGACTTTTCTTCCTCGTGACTCCATCTCATAAGTCGCTCACATTCACAAAACAGTTGGATTCTTGTTTGCTTTCCTGTATCTGCAGTGAGACCTTGCTCTGGAATACAAACTCTCGAGCCCAAGAAATCAACAATTATTAAAAGAAATGATTTCAGCTCACGGGGCAGCTCTTCACTGGTATAAATCTGTGTCATTTATTTCAATGTAGAGTAGTTTGAGATCAAAATAGCAAATTTTCTTTAAGGTAGTTGTATGGGAACTGCTGAATCACGGCCTGAACCTCTCATGTGAACAAAGGCCAAGTGAACTGGGTCTGTTTATCCTTGAGAAAAGAAGACTGAGAGGGGACCTGATCCAGGCCTAAATATTTCAGGTGTGGGGGGCAGTGATGACTGTTTTCAGCAGTGTGTGAAGACAGGACAAGGGGAAATGGCCAGAAACTGCCATGTAGGAAGTTCCGCACAAATGTGCGCAAGAACTTCCTTACGGTGAGGTGATGGAGCACTGGAACAGGCTGCCCAGGGAGGTGGTGGAGTCTCCTTCTCTGGAGATATTCAAGACCTGCCTGGACACCTCCTCGTGTGACCTGGTGTAGGGAACCTGCTTTGGCAGGGGGGTTGGACTCCATGATCTCCAGAGGTCCCTTCCAACCCCTACAGTTCTGTGATTCTGTGAGGAGGCGAGCAATGAGTCGGCCACAGGAGCACAGGTGAAGGCAATTCACCTGTGCTGCCGGAAGGGATGGAGCCTGGCTCCACCTCTCCTAGTCCCATTTAAGAGCTGACTACCAGTGTGAAAGGATCTCTTCTGGAGATCTCTCCTTGGGAGTTTTGTAGCAAGCCCAGGATATGGCTAAGCCTTCTATTTATTCTGTTTTTGTTGTTATAAACTGCTTAGCTAAACTCTCTTGCTTATTTTGTAATTGTAACATCGTTGTATTTGTTAATTATACAGTAGCGAAGCAATAGTGTTTCAGACAGGTTTTCCAACCAGAGGAGGGGAAAATGAAGTACCACTACAGTATTTTCTTCTGTTTTAGATGCCTTCCTTCGGTGCCAAGGTGGCATTTGGTGACAGTTAATAATTCTTATGGACACAGTGTAGCTCTGATCACCTGAAGGACTGGGCAATTCTGTTCTTCTAGCTGAAGGCTTATATTGGTGGTGAGTATGTGTAAAAATACGTTGCATTGAAAGTAGGCTTGGACTTTTGAGCAGCATTTAATGGTTGCAGAACCCTCCTATCTGAACTGGAAACTGGGAGACCTTCAGTTTGCTTAAGCAGCAGCTTAAAGTTCTGGTAGATGGAGCCTCAGCTAATAATACAACAGAAATTTCCTGGGACTAAACTATCAGTTAGGATATGGCCCTCATCCTGACCACTGGCATCAGAAAAGGAATGTGCTGGCTGAGTATCAGCAGCTGCAAGGAATGCAGATGATAAACTTCCTCCTTACCAACAAATGTTAAATCCCTGAACATCTTGCTCAGTTAATATCTACTTGTCAGCTAGCAAACACTGTGAGCAGTAGAGCACAGATTTGAGCTCAGTTGCTTTCCTGCCTTGAATAATGCATGTGTAGCGAGGTAGGATTGCCTGTTTCCATTGCGTGTCTTTCCATTTGTGCTTCAACCTTATGATATTATGGCTCAGTTTTACTATCCTAATTTGAAATGGGAACATGTCCTTCTTAAAAGAACTCTTCCTCTGTTAATTATCTTAGCTGGATTTTGCCTAGATTCTCACAGCTTGAATCAGTGATTGAGCACCTGGTGGGAAGGCAGGACGGACTCAGGGTAACTCAGGTGCATTTAATGCCACTGAGTGACAGGAAGGGATGGAGTCAGGATCCAGCCCCTTCCCAGACCTCATTGAAGGGTTGGCAGTGGAGGCGAAGGTTTCTCTCTGGAGTTCCTTGTGTAGCTGAGGTCTTCTGAGGGTGAGTAGGTTCTTTGCTTTGTTTCTGTGGCTGTTGTATTTAGGTAAATCTTTGCATGTTGTACACTGGTGCCTTGCTGTTCTGCTGTTGTTGTTGTTCTTTCTATTGTGCTATACTGAGGTGCTGTTGGATCTTCAAAACTGAAAGCTTTGTAATCAGAAATTCTGAATTATTCTTGAAGATCCTGGGAGATGATAAGCATATATCAGTTTCATGGAATGAGAGCAGAGGTGTTGGGTTTTTTTTGTTTTGTTCTGTTTTTTTAATCAAGTACTGTAATATTTTGCATCTGTTTTTACTAGAGATCACTATAATGGTGAGTGCTAGAGGGCAAATGCCTTCTGCCTGAGGAAAATAACCGTGCTCCCACAGAAGAATGAAGTCATGGGAAGCTGTCACGCGTGGGTGAAGGACTTTATGGAGACTTGATCTCCTCCTTATATTCACAGCTCCAGCTCTGAGGAAAAAGGGTAACAGCTTCTCATGGATGGAGGAGGACTAAAAGGGCTTGGCTCATGGACAAAGGCAGTAATGTTTTGTAAATGAAGGTCTAAGAACCATCACTAGGCTGGGGTTTTTTTTTTCTTGCTGTTTATCTTTTCTTCCTGACTTCCAGGTGGGCCTTTCTGCACGGACTTATTTCTCTCTTTGTCCTATGCATCAAAGCCTTATTTCAAGTCAGGATGGTGTGAAGCTACCTGCTGTAGAGAGAAGTCTTGCTTGGAAGGGCTGACAGGTGACTTGTGTGAATCTTAGCTGCTAGTTCAATTGTTTTACAGTGTCTGGGGAGATCATTTCTCACCTATACGGACAGTATTGAGGTGATAAGCAGACTAAAATTTGCTCTTTGAAAACATGTAAGATTTCATCCCATGATGTGACATACATCTAGCCACTCAGAAAAGCCTTAATGAGGTATTTCTGTGTGCTGCATCCAATGAAATACAACTGCATTAAGTATCCACAAGGGAGGAATCGCATCTGTTAAATTATGATAATTTCTGACATGTAACATACTAAAGAAAGTACGGTGATCATAACGGGGTTCGGAGGCTGTGTGTGTGTTATGAGAAGCTAGACTGCTAGGTCTGTTTTTTCCTCTTGGTTTAACCTACTGTCCTATGGGCCTCTTGTCAGTAGAGACTGAGGCAAGCTAGACCTTCTCCCTGAGTGGACAGCTTGTTTCACCTGAGTGTGTGTACACTAATAACTCAGTTCTACCTGAGTTACCATTTAGTAATGGTAAGCAAACCAAACACTATTCAATAATAAAGGCTGAGTAGGCCCCTGCAAATGGGATGCTGCATGTGCTGTGTTCAAGAGTTCCTTGCTAGAGGTAATCTTGCTAAGACATTTTCAGATGTGTTTAAGACTGGCTGTCAAAGGCAGAACCTGCAACAGTGCAAGTCTTAAATGAGGCTAAAGGAGTGGAACAGCTAAGAAGCTCTGCTCTGCCTTTTGGTAGTGGTGGTCTCTGGGTGTGGGACGACATCAACAGTTCTTTTTGTCCTCTGAACTCCTGCTGATCAGTACAATCCAGATCCCAGCAGAGAAAGAAGGGAACTTGGGCAATATTCTGACTGCTTTAGGAATCCTCTCTTCCATGGAATCTTGCATAACTGTTACCCACTCTTCAATCATAATGTTAACGGTTATGTATCTGTTCTTCCTGCCTCTCTAGATAAACTAACGAAGCACGGATGAATGCTAGAACTCTACAGTTTCAGATGGTAAATGTCCAATTCTACTCTTCTGTTTGTTGTCACCTTAATGTAGCCTCCTCCGCTTGAGTTGCATGAACTCAGTGCAGCCTCTTTCCACTGTATCCATTCTGTGCCTACAAATCGGGTCAAGATTGCTAGTTAACATACTTCTTATGATGTTGTGTGGCTTTAAAAAAAATAATTGTAAAACGCTTGATGCCACGTGCATTTGATTTGGATAGAACAGCGTAAAGTGGCAATATTTGGGATTGGAAACTTTTATCTGGTCCAGTGATAGAAGAGGAAAAACGGGCAGCTTTTAATGTCTTCTGAATTGAAAAGGGAAATATTATCCTGCAGCCTTTGATTTAAAAACTCTGGATCCATTGCCCTGTGCAGCAAGAAAAACCATCCGATTGCAAGTAGTCAGTAGAATTAGGAGGCTGTTTTAGGTCCAAGGCAAGACAGTCTTGAACCAAGAACAAAGAAATCAGACACCTAATTATTGACATTCTGATATAACACTGCTTGATCCAGTAAAGGGGGGAGATTGATTTCAAATATTTATTGGGCAGGAAAAAATCTCACGTTATGAGATTCGTGGACTTTGTACTGGGGGAAGAAAGCAAAATCTCTTGAGTTCAGAGCTCAGATAATGAGTTCTTGCTTAAAACTTGTGCAGGTGCCTTCTTTTCTACCTCATTCAGCTCCTTTAGGAGTAGGTGAACTTGTATTTAGGTAATCCTGTTTTTGTGGGGTTTTTTTTAGGTGAAGAGCCTTGTTTAGAGAGAGCACTTCACATGTTGTTGCAATGTATAATTTCACACAGCGGTCCATGTTCCACTCTGTGGGCAGTTGAACATCTCTGCTTAGAATTACAAGGTTGGAAAGGATCTACATGATCATCTAGTCCATGAATCTCTCTCTCGCTTTATTTTCCGCTAAGATTTTTTTCCCCATCCAAATCATGTCAATGGGGCTTTGGAATGGGGGGCTTTGGAATGGGGGGCTTTGGAATGGGGGGCTTTGGAATGGGGGGCTTTGGAATGGGGGGCTTTGGAATGGGGGGCTTTGGAATGGGGGGCTTTGGAATGGGGGGCTTTGGAATGGGGGGCTTTGGAATGGGGGGCTTTGGAATGTCATGGGGAAAGATACAGGAAATGTAGAATGAAGTCTGCTGGTATAATCTTTTAGATAGCTGCTGGGAGTCTGCCTTTCTTGACTGGCAGATAGCTGTCATGTTCAGTGACGTGTGCCTGACATCATCCAGGTCGCAGTAGCTGAATTTCATGTTTTCTGGGCTTGTTCTCTGAGAGACCGCCGTTGCTCAAGCTGCGCTGTCAAGTGAAGCTTGTACTCCTGGGATGAGATACCTGTGCTGAAAGGAAACAGCAGATTCACAAGTTACAGCAGCTGCATCTGTGTGCTTGACTCCTGCTGTAAATGTCTTTTGTTAGCCTAACTGACTTCTCAGCAGTATCTCAGTCACGTCACCTCAACAAAGTGTTTGAAAACTGAAATAGAACTGGACATGAATTCTGCTCTCCTGACTCATGTTTTCATACTGCACAAACCAAACATTCAGGAAATAATACTGTAAAAAACGTTGCTGCTTTGTATTCACTGGTTACAATAAATATGAATTTACTCAGAGCACAAAGTAGCAAAGCATCAGATCTTATAAAAGAACGTTTGGCAAAAAGGTAGGTGCATCCCTTAGGATAACTGGTGATACTACAGCTCTGTTTTGTTTTCAAATTAATGTTCTTTTTTCCTTAGTGAGATTTTCCTTCTAATATCCTTGTTTTCTAACATGTAAGAGAATCGCATTGAACTTGTGGCCTTGTTGCTAGGTTTCAAGCTGATTTTATGCAGTCTACTGAGACACTATTTTCATTTTTGAATTCTGAATCAAGTCCCAAGGCAACAAGGCCCTGTTTCTTAGCAACACAGATGGGTAGACTATATATTCCAGTGCTTTTGTACAATGGAAGAATAAACAACTCCCTGAATGAGGGTGTGCTGCAAGTTGATCTCTTTGCTTAACTTCTCCTAGAAAAGAAGAAAGAGAAGCATCCTGCAGTACAACGTTTGAAGTTTGTCAGGAAGTCCCTGTTTTTGCAATGCGGTGAGTGCTATCTGTCTTTCCTGTGCAGTGCATCTCTCTGGGAGTCTTTGTTCATCACTGTGCATAGAGATCTGCATGTATTTCAGATTAAGGAGTTTCAGTTTCTAAGCTACAAAAAATATACATGGAAAATCAATGGTAACAAAACTGGTAGAACTGAGGAGTGTGAAAATACACAACCTTTTTGCTGCTGTGAAATTAGTGGAAAAGCATAGAATTGGATTGCTTTTGTGGGGAACATTTTAGGCTTAAAAAAAAAAAGACATTTCCTCTGACTGTAAAACTTTGCTTTTAGGGGAAAACCAGGGCTGGAGAAAGCAGATGGAGGCACTGAGACATAAGGCGGTAGAGGGCATTCATGTGACTATAAATTCAGTATACATGCTGGTGTATGAAAAGAAGAGTTACATTTATGAGTCTGAAAAGCATTGCATGGCTTTGAGACTTCTTGGCAGTGTAGGCAAACTTTAAATTTAGTTGCATTCAGACTGTGGGTCTGATGTTGTCACAGGAAAAGAGGAGTCCTGGGAAGAAGAGAATCATACAGTCATTAAGGATGGAAAAGACCTTCAAGATCACCCTGTCCAATCATCTGCCTATCACCAGGGTTTCCCACTAAACCATACCCCTCAGTACATCTAAACGTTTCGTGAACATCTCCAGGGATAGTGACTCCACCACTTCCCTGAACCAGTTCCTGACCACTCTTTCAAAGAAGTTTTTCCTGATGTCCATCCTGAACCTCTCCTGGTGCAACTTGAGGTCATTCCCTCTAGTCCTATCACTAGTTACATGGAAGAAAAGGCCGACTGCCATCTCTCCACAACCTCCCTTCAGGTAGTTGTAGAGAGCGATAAGGTCTCCCTTGAGCCTCCTTTTCTCCTGACTAAATAATCACTGTTCCCTCAGCTACTCCTCATAATACTTGTGCTCTATACTCCTCACCAGCTTCAGTGACCTTCTCTGAACACACTTCAGAGCCTCTGCAGATCTGCACCTTTCTGCCCTGGTACATGTATAGGAGCAGATGCATAAATGCCCTTCACACAGTGCCAGCAGCAGTAAAAGTGCATAGTCTGGGTTATTACAGTTTTGGCACAGGATAGAAGCATTGGCTGTTCTTTCACACAGCTGGTTGCCAACTTTGGCAAGTCTCTGTTTTACTTGTATCTAAATCTGGCCTGGTGGATCTGCTAGCATCTCTGTTTAACTGCAAAACAAGAAAAGGCTGTTTTAAATTTAGACTTAAAACTGTCTTCTGCAAGCTGCCTCCCCCAATGTCTCATTCAGAAATACAATTTTGTTGGTACAGTCATATTTCCATTTCTTTCTTATCCTTTAGTGAAAGATTTTCTCTTAGGAAAAAAAAAAAAGATATTCTGTTTTCAGAATGAATTAGTCCAAAGAGGAGAAAGCTGTAAGGCTATGGCTTTCCTTCAAGTTTCCTAAACACTGAATATTAAGGGAAGTAGGAAAAAAACGTTTGTATTGTATTGGGAACTGTTGTATTACCATTGGGATCTGTGTTTCTCAAGACACAAAAGTGCTTTCAGGCTAGGATTGCAGGTACAGTGTAAGAAGAAATGTAACAAGGTCTGGGAGCAGCTTCAGGATCGGTAAGAGGAAGAACTGGGGTAACATAGTTTTTGCATAGAGCTAAGCATTTTGCTGCCCATTAAGGTGTTCCAGCTGCTCCAGTGGTACCTCGCAGGATGAAGGATTCACCCTGCCAGAGGCATCCATGGGTGTGACAGAAGAGCTCCTGTGTCTCACTCTAGGGGAGGAGGTGAAGCTGATGAGGAAGTGGTGGTGGCTGATGAGACAGCTTAGGGCAGTACACAACATGTGAGAACACGTTGGCATGGCAGTGTGGCAGCTTTAATTATCATTATGGCTGGGTGGGTCCAATAATGCAAATAAACATGAAAATGTTTCAGGAAGGCTAGAAACTGGTGTTTTAGTGTTCCCTGATTTGGGGTCCATTTTGTCACTCACTCTTGTGCAAAGTGAAACCAGTGTGCAGCCAGGTCTGCCCACCTAGCACCAAACCCCCATTGTGCTCTCATCCACAAGTATTAGCACAGGTTTAAACTTCTCTCAAGAATGTGGTGTTTAATGAGGCAAATAAAAAAGTGAAGGACAGGTTGTATCTATGTTCCTACTTAGTGATAGGTATTTCAGGGAAACAAACCAACCAACAACAACAAACCAAAACCACAACAAAAAAAGAGGTCATATTCCAGTAGGCTGATATGAATATGTAGATTCTTGAACATTAGTAGTTTGGGCTTTAATTGGGCTTTCTCTAGGGCTTGGAAGTTCGCTTTTGCAGGTTACCTTGCAGAACTGTGGAGAAAAATGTATGAAGAAGCAACAATTCTATTTTGCACAAGTACTAAATAATGCTGAAATACAAGTATAGGTAGGTTATACAGATGAAGCTAGCCAGACTGCAAGTTTTGTTATGAATGAGTGTGTATGTTTTTGATTTCTTTTTGCCAGGGATTACAATGTCTGAGAATAATAACATTCACAGGAAAGATTTATGTTCATATTCTACCAAAGTGATTGACAGTTTTTGTGTGGAAGTCAAATCAAATGTTGTGGAAGTCTTGACTGGGCTTTCTCATGGTAACAAACTGTAATGCAGCAACCAAAAGTTGATTCAAATGTATGGCTAATACAGACTCTGGATTGTACCTACTGACTCTATAGATTATCTAACCCTTCTCAGAACTCACAAGAAAAGGAAAACTGTGGCAAAAAGTGACCTCTGAGTCCACAGACATGCAACAATTTTCTGAGGTTAGGTTCAGGCAGCTTTTTCTCTGGAAAGAAAAAAGACTTGCCTCAGTTTGTCATTTATGTTCCACAGGTCAGCTCTTATAAGGCAAAATAAGGCTTGTGAAGAACGATAGATTGGTGCATATGAAGATCCCAAACCACATAGCTATAACCATATGCTTTCATAAAACAAACACTGCTTGAAATTGTTTAGGGATCAGTTAATGAACCACTAGATGTCAGTCTCACTAGCAGAAAAGAAAAAGGAACCAAATAGACGAAGTCGGGAAATCCCAGCAGCTGGGATCTAACTTTGTTACATAACTCTGTGTTAGTCATGAATTATTTCAAAAGGACTTCCTTTAGGAGATCTGATTAATCCATATTTGGAGCTTTCTCTTTTAATCTGCTGTGTAACTGACAAGGTAGCTTTCATTTTGGCAGAACTGACTGAAGTGCAGACATCAGAGCTGATTGGTTCATCTTTACCTTGCTCTCTGTGGCATATTTTCCTCTGCTTTACACAGATTAATAGGTAGCAGCTGAATTCCTTGACGTGCACTATGGAAGGATTTTATAGTATTTTTTACATTTGGCAGCCTTCAGTTTCTTGTTGTATTTATTACTGCTGTGCAAAACACAACAAGCAAAAAACCCATTTTCAAGATGAAAATAAAATTATGTTCAGAAAACTTGGAAGGAAAATGAAAAAAAAATCCATGCTACAACTTGGATTTGGGTATACGAATAAATAAGTAAAAGCTTGTGGATTTGTACATTCAACATTAAAACTGTTAAGGAAGGAAGAGAGACTTTCCATCTAAATGATTTTTTTTCAAATTTTTTAAAGATTTTTTATTTGGTATATTAAAATCTAATGTCATATAAGAAAAGAGAAGAATATTTTATTAAAATACAGTATTCTATCCACACTGAATTAACTTTTAATTACGGAGCTTCCCATCTCATTCTTCTGAGCCCTTTTGAGAATCTTCCCCACAAAGCAATTCAGCAAATTTATTATTTCTAAAGTAAAAAACATAACAAAGAAAAAACATTACTGTTCTCCAAAGCAAACACTTATAGCTGGGCATATCATTTACTCACAAACCATATAGATGGCGTATAGCCAATGTTGCATTTCCATGGAAAACAATAATTATTTTTTCCTCCTGTTCTCCCTGTGAGAGTTTTCAAATTACAGTTCTCCATTCCGAAGAAAACTGATGCTTTGGGGCTGGAGGAATCCCAGGCATCAATACAGACTGGGAGGAGCAATCTGTGAGAGTAGCCCTGCAGAGAAGGACCAGGGGTTCCTGGTGGATGAAAAACTTAACATGAGCCAGCAGTGTGCTCTTGCAGCTCAGAAAGCAAATGGTATCTTGGGCTCCATCAGAAGAAGGGTGGCCAGCAGGAACAAGGAGGTGACTGTCCCTCTCTACTCAGTCCTTGTGAAGCCCCATCTGGAGGACTGTGGCCAGGTCTGGGGCCTCCAATACAAGAAAGACAGAGAGCTGTTGGAGAGGGTCCAGAGAAGAACCACAAAGATGATCAGAGGACTGGAGCACCTCCCCTACGAAGACAGGCTGAGGGAGCTGGGTTTGTTCAGTCTGGAGAAAAGAAGGCTGTGGGATGACCTCATTGCAGCCTTTCAATACTTAAAGGGAGCCTATAAGTAGGAGGGGAGTCGGAGTCAACTCTTTACAAGGGTAGATAACAGCAGGACAAGGGGAAATGGTTTAGTTGAAGGAGGGAAGATTTAGGTTGGTTATCAAGGGGAAGCTCTTTACAGAGAGAGTGGTGAGGTCCTGGAACAGGCTGCCCAGAGAGGTTGTGGATGCCCCGTTGCTGGAGGTGTTCAAGGCCAGTTTGGATGGGGCTCTGGGCAGCCTAGTCTAGTATTAAACGGGGAGGTTGGTGGCGCTGCATGTGGCAGGGGGGTTAGAGATTCATGATCCTTGAGGTCCTTTCCAACACAAGCCATTCTATGATTCAGTAAGCTCCAACAGCTGATTCCAGAAAGTCCAATAACTACAAGACCAAGGTACTTAGCTGTGAACGTTAAATCCATGTTCAGATTCTCGCTATGCATCAAGCACTTTGGGGATTTCAAGGCCACCTGTCAGTGCTTAAATCTCTGGACTAGAGCTTTCCTTTGGTGTAATTCCACTTCAGTGAAGCCAGTGATAATAGCTAAGTCAAGCTGAAAAATCAGTAACTGAGGTGATGGTAATTATTTTATTTTGGTGTGATTTGCCTGTTATGCAACAATTTCTGTATTTGCTCAGATGGCAAGTCCCCTTTTCACTTTTCAGGTCAATGAGAAATGCTTCATAAAATGATGATAATGTGTATTTGAACAAATGTTTCCAATGTTAAATGATCCCCCTGTTTTAGCCTTGTTTTTAACATTCTCAGGAGCTCTCTGGCAACAGAAATCTTTTAAGCTCATTATAGTGACCAGACTGAATGGTATGTTAATAATTAATTAGTTCAATGGAAAGGTTTGAAAAATAATGCAAAGAACTCCATGAAGGAAAGAATGCAATATATTTATTACAGAGAACTGTATGCACTATGTTTTTAGTATAACAGCTCATTTTTCTAGAAGAGTGTTCCATTTCTATTACTATATTTCTCATCTATATTTTAACAGCAGGCCACTGGACCCCTCTGAGTCTGGGACCACAATGACAGGAGTTGTATGAAAGAAGATATTTGCAGATGACACCAAGCTGGGAGGAAGTGTTAATCTGCCTGAGGGTAGGAAGGCCCTGCACAGGGATCTAGATATGCTAGATCGTTGGACCGAGGTTCAACGTGACCAAGTGTCAGGTCCTGCACTTTGGTCACAACAATCCTATGCAATATTACAGGGTTGGGAAAGAGTGGCTAGAAAGCTGCATGGAGGAAAGTGATCTGGGAGTCAGCAGCCATCCAAACACGAGCTAGCAGTGTGCTTAGGTGGCCAAGAAGGCCAGCAGCATCCAGGCTTGTATCAGAAATAGTGTAGTCAGCAGGACTAGGGAGGTGATCATCTCTGTGTAATCGGCACTGGTGAGGCCTCAACTTGATTACTGTGTCCAGTTTTGGGCCCCTCATTACATGACAGACATCAAGGCCTGGGAGTATGTACAAATGTACACTGCTGGTAAGATGTTAATTTCGACCTTTTAATGGTGGCTTATTCTTAGGCAACTGGGCAAAGTTCAGTGTGTGCTTCCTCCTTGTAGATAAAATAATCCATGTTTGCAATCCTGCTGTTGTAAGGAGTCCATAAATGGGATGTCCCCATTACAGTAGTTGCTATAGCTTCACCTCTTCTAAGGATAGCTCAGTTGCAAGTAATAAGCTATATAGTAATTAAAGTACATATACAACTGTGTACCATGTAGCATAAACATGGCTACTAAACTCTATACTGTACTGTACAGCAAGACCATAGACAGTAAGATTTCTTTTTGCTTATAATCTTTATGGTACAGGTTGGAGTGCTCCTTTTCTGGAATCCTATCTGATTAACAATAAACATAACTTTTCAAATTCTAGAATCCAGACAGCTTGCCCTGTAGCTTATAAACATTGTTTGCTTAGTCTTTTCAGTTCTGGGACTTGAACAACAGAAAGGAAAGCAAAAAGACTCTGAAAGGAGATTTGTTATATACAAACATTGTGAATGTAAGTGGGATCCTAGGTTTCTGATAGCAAAGAATCCCTGACCACCTAAATCTGCTTCATTTACTGTTAGATTAAAATACTTTCTGCTTTTCTTCTTGTCAAAATATTTTATAATTATTTTTTATTATTGTTATTATTACTTTAAAAAAAAAAAACACTCCTGAATTACATTGATTTCAGAGTGTTTTGGATCACACAGTAAGTGATCTTTATGGGAATTGAGAAGTCCTAATGACAGTGGCACCATACTGGAGAAGTAGGGACACAAACCTTCAGTTTTTCTCAGTGTTTCAAGAATATAGCTTTGATTCTAGCTCTTATTAACTGTAATGGAGTTTAAAGTACCTCTGCTTTTCTGCTCTCAGAGATGCAGTTGGTGATGTGGTGCTAACACTGTTTTTGGATCCTGTGCAAAAAAAGCTGTCAGCTGCAGCAGGAAGAGGCAGGCACAGATTAAGCATTCATTGTGCTAGAGGAGGGGCACTGGATCCTGTGTTATTCAGAGGCCAAACATAATTGTTGATCTCCAGTGGTATTAGATGAGAAAAGAATGATGGGTGCTGTCAGAAACTGTAATCCCATTGGTTTGGGAGAATGGACACTGACACCCAGTTAAAATGAATAGACATAAGCCTTTTTTTCAGCCAGAGATAGAAGTGCTAGTCCACAGCATGGAAAGGTTACCACCAAGTGAGATCCTTGCAGCATCCAGGATGACCCTAACTTACACAAGCTTACTATATCTATGCAGGGCAGTGCAATATCGTCTGAGAGTCTGTGCTGCAGTGTTAATACAAGCAAGATGAAGTAATAAAAATATGCTGCTTAGAACACTGACCTTCAGTGGAATCAATTACATTATTTGGAAAAATACACTTGTCTGAGAACAGCTTTCTGCTCTGATAAACAGAAAACTCTATAATTACCTCTTGTTAGATCTCTAGAATGGCTCTATTTTATGTCCTAGTTTTGAGCAGTGACATTCCCAAAGGTTGAGAAGTGAGGTGAATAAAGCAGCTCTGAATACTGTGGTGATGAAAACAAAAGAATTATTGTCAAACAGCTTTGTTTTCTAGAACTGGTTCTTATTAGTTTAAAACCAACTTGCATTTGGCCAGAATATCATTCAAAATACTTAACATAGCATCATTCATTTTGCTTACAGGCTTACTTTTAATACAGGTATTTGGTATCAAACTGAGAAAGATGGGTAATTTGTATATTATAAAACAAATTTTATTTTTTTTTAATAAAATTTTATCTATTTATTTTAGTCTGTTTGACGTTCAGTTGAATTCATTTTGAATCATTTTGCTTGAAATGCTTCTATATTGTTGTGTGTGTGTGTGTGTGTGTGTGAGAGAGAGAGAGAGAGAGAGAAGGTATTTTGAGGCAATCAGGGTGTTTTTTTTTCCCCAATCACTCTAGCACCTAAGCCACAATAAATGAATGGTATGTGAGATAAGAAGCAAAATTTTTTGCTTGACCAAGATACTGATGGATCATTAAGGCTGGAGTGCACAGTACAGCTTCCTCACTCTCTGGAAGTGGCTACAGGTGGTTGTGTGGAATAACCACTGCTCAAAGCAGGGCTGTAAGGGGTGGCATTCTAGGTAGATGAAAGCAGAACTGCTTTTTAATATATTAGAAGATGAGTTTTCAAACTTCCAATGCATCTCATTAGTGTTTCCAGGCTGCTGACACCTTACAGCAGACTCCAACATCTCCTATGCCTGACTGCCAGAGTCCCAGAAGAAACAGAAAATTGTTTGTGAAATGCATTTCTGCTTCTACCTGGTCTAGAACAACCACCTCGAAGGGGGAACGCTGATCTCTGTGGTGAAACCACTTTGCTCTAGTACTGTATTTTCTTACATTGTACTTGATACTTTCCCAGTGTGACCTTACAGGGTGATGAATGCATTTAAATGACAATGTCTTTTCTTTCACAGGAATCCCAGATTGAACATCAGGATGTTGAAGAGAAAGCAATGCAGTAGACACTCCACAGACGTATCCATGCTAATGTACCAACCTTCCAGTTCTCTGAAATCTGTACATCTGCAAACTCTACGGAAGATACTAGCAGTTCTGAGCTCTGTGTTATCCTGTCAGGCCAGGTATGAGCTTTCTAAGAGTGCTGACCCACCATAATAAAGCAGGCCTATGTCCTTCAAGCACCACAGAAATTGACACAGAGAGCTCCCTTCATCAATGACCTTCAAATAGTTTAGTGAAATGTTTGCGGGGTTTTTGTTTGTTTGTTTGTTTTTGTAAATACCAGCATGGAACAGAAACACATTAAATGCATTTTAGGTTTATTGGAGAGTATTTGATTTCTTTCCCTTAAGCTTAATACTTCCCTTAACCTTAATACTTGAAATATCATGGAGGGCAGTGCTATTAGCTCTTAAAATTACTTTTTATATCTGTCTATATACATTGGTTAAAATTACTTAATGACTATTCTAATTGATTAATTCTTTTCTCAGGTCACTCAGTCATTTGGAGGTAAAACCAAAAATGGCACAGTCCATCATGCTCTTGAGAACTGGAGAGGCTGAGTACCATCATGAGCTTGCTTTGGAAACTGCCTGCTGTCTCTACTGGTAATTGACAGACTGTGTCAAAATTAACCCTCTTGTGCTTCCTCATCTTTCAACAGAAAGATATGTTTTGGTCTTGGCTCCTATTGACTGTTGAGTCTGGATTCAGTGCTGAAGCTCAACACAGTCAGGTAATCCAATTCCTTTCAGAAAAAGTGTGTGGGGATGCTGAACTTCTAAGTCACAGTTTGCATTGCTGAGACGTCTGGGGGCATACCCAGATCCAGATTTGGATTCAAATCTCTATATTTAGACAGTGAGTGAGCTGCAGAGAAAATACACTTCTGATAGTGATTTAGTGTAAGAAAATTGTAGATTGGATTGTTTTGTCCTTTGTCCAAAAGACAGTGATTTATACACCATTGTGAAAATCTTGGGATACTAGAGACAAATCCTTTAGCAATGATCTCATTACTGTTTGTGTTGTGGAGTTCGGCATTTTTCCAGAATTTGGCAGATGCAGACCTTAGTGAAGTGAATTTTTTTAGGATGTTAATATTAAAAAAGATACATTTTTTGTAAAACACATCTTCCTTCTTGTGAGGGAGGAACTGCATTTTATTTTCAAACACTGATTCAGTTTCAGATTTGGAGTTCCCCAAACTTGGGTTTTGAAAGGATAAAGTTCCCTGCCTCTGAAGTTCCCTATTTTCTGAATGCCAGACAAATCCGTTCTAGCAGATGGTGCTTTCTCTGTACTATCATGCATGGCAAATGAAAGATTTAGTACAAATTCAGTGGCTAGAAAATTTCAGAGGGTAGGACCTGGATCTCTTGTTGGTAGACATGATACAATAGCATTGCATCAATACTGATAATAGGTAATGATAGCAGGTATTAGCTGAGCTTCCTGATAGTAACAGGGGAGACAGTATAATGAAGTAGTGCGCGTAGCATTCCTTCAAAGGAATACTGTTAACATTGTATTTTTACGAATGGGAAAAGGGATGTGCAGAGCAGTTCAACAGATTTCCTGTGAAGTGTGAGGAAGAAGCCAGTTTCAGTCAAACTCTCACAAGTAAACTTTATTTCTTAGATTTGGAAGCATTTCCAGGCTCCTGAGGAAAAGGGAACTTAGCTTGCCCTTAAGCTTCATACATTTTAAAAAATGTGGATAGATGACAGCAGTCTATCTCTGTTCTTACAACATGGGGTCAGCCCTTCTGCTTACTGGCAGTGGGGAGTGAGATAGATGCAAGTTACAGATGGGCATTTCCTGGCTTGTGCAGCTGCAGTCTTTCATTAGAGAAGCCAGAAAAATTCACAGGGCTGTTCATAAGTGAGGAGGGTGCAGGTTGTTGGAGCCTCTGGGATACAAAACCTATTAAGGAAACTAAGGTACTTGCAATAAATCTATGCCTGGTTAATGCTGTTTACTGCCAAATGCACTATAGCAGATATTCTAATGACCAAAACTGAGAGCTGTGGACCTAAGGTTCCTTGAAAATGCTGTCACAGTTTGTTCAAGTACTTTGATATATTTATTAAACATATTTTATCCATTTAATACATGTAATATATATAAACAAGAAGAAGGCAACAATTCCTGTTAAGAACACTGTAGATTTTCCATTTTCTCAAAAACTACATGGGTTTAACACTCAGTATTCACTCCCAGCACTTCTACTGTAAAAGCAATAATGCCTCTAGTCAGCTGTGCGTGACTTCAGACAGCTCCACTGTGCTTCCAGGCTTACCAGAGCAATGTGCTGGCTTGGTCTGGAGCTGGCGATGCTGATGTGTAATATGAAGATTTAGGAATTAGTTTTGCCTCTTGCTGCATCTCCAAGGGCCCCTGCCCACTGCAATGGTTTGTAGAAGCACAGGGAAGAAGCACTCTCCATGCTGCCCCCACTCAGCATCTCTCTGTCCTTCTGCTGCACACTTGAGTCACTTCAGAGCATAAAGAGGGCCTGAGATATTTACTGTTCAGGCTGATCTCCATCTCCTCTGACATTCTTCACAAAGTTCTTAAAGCTCAAAGAAAGCAGAGCATGGTTTTTGTATCTAAGGCTGGCTAAAAAGTTGTTCTCATGCCTCAGCAGTTGAAGCAAAATCTCTTAATTCTTTTTACTTTCTTATTCTCATTGAGGGGGTGCAAATGCACTGTAAGCATTGCAGACAGCTTTGTTGGTCATTTGGGCACTCAGTTGACTGCAGTGTGAACACCTCTTAGCACAGCATGTGAGTAATGACAAGTATCTGTTTACCAAAACTCTAATATAAAATCTATGAATGGGCAGGAAGATTTCCAATGACTCTGTTCAGGACACTGTTCTTTCCCCAGTAATATACTTCAAATTCAGTGTTACCTCTAAAGCTACTCTGGGGCTGGATTTAACCTTGTGTCCTTTGATTTCTGGAATTGAGATCCTACTTATGTGATTACCATGGTTATTAAAAACAGTGTTTGAATTATACACAGGGCTCCTAATTCTAAATAAAGGTCTTTAAACTTTTCTTTAACTTTGTTTATACTTGTTTTGTTTTCTTTTTTTTTGCCATGAAGTATACCCGAATTCAACTTTATGACTGTTCCATTTATCTTCCCTTCATCACAAAGACATACATTCAAAAAACTGAGCACATACACAGAGTACATAGATAGTAAATGAATTGTAGGCAGGTATTAGTGGTCGCATTTTAAGTATCAACACCTTTGTCATACTGAGCCTTTGAAATACCAAAGTTTATGCCTTTCCTGTTGAAGAAAATAACTTTATAAATAAATAAATAAGTAAAGACATGAAACAAACAACCTGAACAACAATAAAATGACAATCTTAGTTTATGTAATTATTATTGATTTATTAAGAACTTTTGGAGATCTGTTTTACAAAATCTGGTAAACAAAGTGGATTTTTTTGCAATAAAAAGTCTTGTACTGACCAAAATTGAAAGCAGCATTACTGGAAAAAAATATAAATAATACTTTTCTGCCGGATTCTTCTATGCTCCATAAAACTTTCCTTTGAGCATTATACCTTATCATGCTGTGCTGATAGCAGTGGAATGATTTTATTACCTAAGTAACACAATTACAGTTACCTAGCACTATACAGACATATGCTTTTTATTTTACATAAGGAAGGAAATTATAATTTCCTGTAAATAAGGAACTTCTTTTAAAAAAGATACTAACTCTGCATTAGAAACCACACAGGAGAGATGTGAAATAGTAACTGAATGAGAGAGACCTAAATGAAAAATATATGATGAAAAATACACACGGATGACTTGTTATTTACGTAAGGTCAATGTCTTTTATTTTGCCACCTATAACAAATAGCTCAGGAAATGCTGGAGTGTTCTGATTGAATTCTGCACATCTTACTGTGAGGTGCAATACGTAAAGTTGGAGACTGGAGAGACGGGAGTTGAAATCCTCAGGGAGAAGGCCTTGGAAGAAGCAGTGGGATGCCTTCAGCCGGAAGGGCTGCTGCTGCAGCAGGATGCCTGGAAATTGCTCTTTTAATAAAAAGACTCTTCAGTTTTACTACCATGTGATTTCCTGAAATTACAAATCAGCAGGCATAGCGTGATATACACAAGGCCTATTCTGCTACTGTTTAAAAGAAAAAGGTTTATAAACATTGCATTCTACTTTCCCACCACAGAGGCCTTTTCTTGGTTGGAAAATAAAGCAAGGAAGTGTCTGTCATGTAGGCTGTGCTGAAATTAAACTTATCTGTACCATTTTTCTTAGCTGTCTATTTTTACCTATTATATTTTACTTTGTAAAAAAAAAAAAAAAAGAAAAAAGAAAAGAAAAAGAAAAAAAAAAGAAAAAAAAATGCTACCGCTTATTTTCATTTGCCTCCTATGTAGTTGTGAAAGATAGTATGTAAGCAGTGCTAACATTCCCTGAATGTTCATTTCAAGAGGTGAGTGAGAGAACACATGGCAGACACTGGAAAGTCAAAACAAATGCACATAAATAGATGCATTCCTGTACATGTTTTCCTGAGAAGATAATTGTTTCTTTTGAAAGTTAATTGCCTTTGAAAATTAAGAACAAACAGTGTTACTAGTGAAAAAACTATAGCCAGAGAAAGCCACAGAATACCTAAGGGATTTTTGTTTTACCAACAGAAAAAAATTTCTGGCCTTCTAGAAAAGGCATTGAAGGAAAGGGAATATCATGAGCTGGTGTATTTTAAAATACTCTATTAATGCTCTCATTCCTGTCTGGTCACGTCTCTACAAGCTGGCTGGTATACCTTATGTGAAACACAAGGCCAAACATACAAGAACTATGTAGTCACATAATATTGGCTACATTGTATTGAGTGAGCAAAACATTTCTCTTGAATCCAGATAAAGCTGGACAAAGCCTTAGGTGAATTGCAGATCTAGAATTTCAAGCACATAGCAACATGTATAGTGCTGTGTTGATGTGTTATTAAAGGGCAGAAAATTATCAAATGTGTTTATTGACAGTATTGATCTTCTTTATCTGTTTATTTATTCTTTTATTTTTTGGCACCACACTGATTATCACAGGTCCCCTAAGAGTGGACATCCCTCAGTCTCCTGTGGGGATCTTTTCTGGAAAGTGGAAATTTCAGAAAAGTACTCCCAGAATTCATATCTACAAAACAAAAGAAAGGAATAGTTGGGATAGAAATAACATTTCTGTTTGATTTCCATGCAGATTGAGTCAAGAAAGCTCTGGAACAAAGCTTGGAGATGCTGGACAGGAGAGCACAGAGACCTCAGGGCATTGCACCAGAATGGTGGGATGGATTTCCACTAGGAGGATAAACAGAAGACTAATGGGAAGAGGTACCTCAGCTACTGATTTGGAAGAGAAGCTAAAAAGTGCTTTGTAGCTGTTAAAATTCTGGGTTGTTCTGTAGGGAGAAGTATATATATTATTAGCAACAAGGAAAAAAAAAAAAAAACCCCACAAACATGGGGTAGGTAAGTATTGGATTAATTAGTTGTTTTTTGTTTGTTTGTTTGTTTTCCAGGTCAGAGTTTCTATTTTGGGAACTATGCTTAATGGTAGCTAGAACGGAAGACAGATAAATAATCTGTGCACTTCACTACCTCACATCAATCCTATATTTTACCTCATGCTTTATTTATCTGGTATCTGCTCATTGCTAGGGAACAATTGTGTTAAAATAAGAGTGAGGAGAACATGGAATGCCAAGATAATGCACCTGGTCCCTGAAGACATGCCTTTTCTAGAAAAGTAGGCTCTTTAAAGCCAGATGGTAAGAAATTTTTTTTTTTACATTGGAGTTTAGAGCTGAGGGAGTTGCCTCAGGGGGGTTGTTCAGGCTTTAGTTGATATGAAGAGTGTTCTTCAGACCTTCTTTCTTATCAAAAAAACTTCTTCCTGATGCATGGAAAAAACTAACACAGTGTTGCTTCATGACCTTTCTTGTCGCTTAGATTTAAGAAATTGGCTTGAAAAATAAATGTTACATTTACAGTAGGACTCTTAAAGTTGAAGCACCACCAAGCTTTCTATGCATGAAAATAGATGTTGAGTCCTTTTCCAGTAAGTGCGTCTCAGATTATTGAAACAGGAATCAGTCACAAGTTTTGATTTAAAATAGATTCTTCTGTAAACTTCTTGAGCAACACCAAGAGCTCATCTTGAACATGCACTACTGAAGGGTGACTATTTTAGAAGCTGTCTCCAGCATAATACAGATCTCAGCAGCTTTTCAGAGAATCAGTATACTTTCAATACTTCAAAGAAAAGGGAAAGACTGAGTTTTATAAATCAGGTGACTCTGATGTAGAAACTGAAATTGATGGGTGTTTTTGGTCTCCTTCAGACTGCTTTGCTTTTGCATATACTAAACTCAATGGGCAGCTCCCCAATTAATTTCAGTGATTGTATAAGCTGCTCTATTTAGGACAGGTGATGAAGGATTATTTCCTGTCCTCTTCAAAAATGAAGAAATGCTGAGAGTATTCATTTGAAGAGATTATTATGGGACTCTTGTTAGTGATGGTAGTGCTTGCTTAGTGCTTGGATAATTAAACTTGGATAATTCATAATAGCTGACAATGGCAATGAAATTTTTAAGTCTAAAGTGGATAGTATGAAACCATTTTAGCCTTTAGCTTATTCTATTCAGACCTTCAGACAAGCCTTCTAACAGATTTAAGGCTGTCTTGTTGGAGAGTAGATCTATGAGCTTAATGGATGTTGAATAATTGATAGGTCTAGAAGATAATTGTGCTTTCTTGAAATTATTGTTGATTTCCTCAAGTAAAGATTTTTTTCATCAGTTTTACTTAAATGCTTTTAGCTTTAATTATTGCTGTGATATTAAATGGAACTTTGGCAATTTGCTTGTCCATCTTTTCCAAGAATTCAAAAATAAAACAACATAAGAATTGGGAGCTTCACTTAAAACATTTTGAGATTCAGAAGGTTATTCTGGAATTATATACCAGACCAAAATGACATTATTGTCAAATAGGAACGTTAGGGGACTGGCTGGGATTCTGCATGCCTCTCATCTGGTAGCCTCATGACTAGAGCTTTGCCACAGCTTACTCTTTGACACTGCAGGATGTCAGTCTACTCAGAAAAATTCTGTAACTAACTCATATATAGTCCTTTTAGGCTGAAATTTGAACTTTTACACAAGAAACAAAGAAATCAGGGGATTTAAATCCCTGCTGCTTTTCATTCCCTGGAATGCAAAGTGATGCCACGCCTACATTTTATAGTGTAAAAAAAGTCCGCAATCTGACACACAGATCAGACATGATCTTTCACTGGCATCTGCCACATGATGGACTATAACCTTTTGTGCACTGTGTAAATGACATGAATGGAAATAATTTTTCATGGGCAATCTTTTTTCACAAAGCATTGGTCAGTCAAAAGCCATTAATACTTTTGAAATTGATAAAAGACAGAGAAAGAGTTTTCGAAGCAACGGTCAACGTTATCAACTGATTTAAAGTCATTTATGTACCTGATGTAAAACCTAGTGTTAAACCTTCTGGGAAATATAATTATAGGCCTAATATCTATGAAGCCTTCTTAATAGAGTGGCCTTTCCTTTTTCCTTTTCCAATCAAAAAGCACTGATTCTTTGCCAACTTGAATCTTCATCTTCTCAAAGAGCTGGAGTTTTCCCCCTTCAAACTTGGACCACTATATCTAAATATATTGAAACAACTAAAGGGTAATAGGATTGTATTGGTGAAATATACTGAGACATGTCTGTACAGAACAGAAAGTTTTATTACTTGATAAAGCAAGTAAGAAGGAAATGTGAGCACACTGATCAGTCTAGACAGCCAGAGAAAGTAAAATGATGAGTCTAAGAACGTTTTTCTGAATTTTGTCTACTCTATGACCATGCAATGAAATGCCAGTTCACATAAACATAAGGGAGACTTTCTGTCTCTTGGAAGATAGGAGACAGAAGGGCTTCAATTCCTTATTGCTCACTTCCTGAAATAAAATACGTTGTGACTTAGGATAAGTATATAATCAGAATTTCTTGATCAAGCTGTTTATTTAATATTTCAGGGGAATAATGGAAATAGAACTATAAAATGAACATTTCACTTCTCTGCAGCCCTGTATCAAAACTTTTTTCCCAAATTCTTTGAATGAAGCCAACATCCATATTTCTTCCCTGGCATGCCATTGATGACATCACCATTGATGAAAAGTAAATTTGAAGAATCAGAGCTCTTCTCTGAATGCACAGCAGACCTTATTTGCACAGCTGAGAGTAGTGTGTGCCACTGAAGGATCTCACCCTGCCTGTGCAGGAAGCTGAGACACTGCTGTAGTGAATGAGAGAGTGCTCACTTGAGCAGAGCATGGTGCAGATGAAAACCAACCAGTTGCCAAGTGGAACACAAAATGTAATTGTGATCCTGCCTTAAAGCTCTGGATATGCAGCAACTGAACTCCACTCCTGAAGGCACAGGGGGATTTGTTATTTTTATGTTAGGGGACTGGCTGGGATTCTGCATGCCTCTCATCTGGTAGCCTCATGACTAGAGCTTTGCCAGTTAGGAGGAAAGCCAGCTTTCAATCTTGCTTTAGAATACTGTGGCTTTGTTAAAGCTTCTCCTATTGAAATGGGGCTTCTGAGGGACTGATGAGAGAATGGAAAGAATTAGTAGGAGGAAACATAATTCTACAGTCTGGTTTTGATAACTTGGTTTTTAAAGCTGCATGGTCTAGTTCTCTTTCCAGTTACACTTTCATACATACACCACTTACACAATTTCAGTGATTTTTTTAAAGTACATTGGAAATAAAAACATAGATTGTATCTGTGAACTGTAATGTTGCATTTCAGATGAATCTGAAATAACTTGATTGAGTTGTAACTTAGGATCAGGGCAAATGAAAACAGGGGCTGACCTCAGTGTTGGCTTGGACAATAATGCACTTTTGACACACATATTTTTTGTACACCAAATGTTGTAACATGAAACTAAATGACAAAATAAACCCATGTAATCCTATTGTTTAGGAGAGGTCACAGAGTTCAGGAGAGTATTTAGCATATGTGGTAAAGAGGATATCAGCTTTGTAGAAGAAAATAATCGTGAGATTTTAAAATATTCTCTCCTCAGAACTGGATATAAGAAAAATGCTTTTTACAATAAGGATAGTGAAACACAGGAACAGGTTGCCCAGAAAAATGATGGATGCCCCATCCCTGAACAGGTTCAAGGTTAGGCTGGACCTTGAGCAACCTGATCTATCTATAGATATCCCCGTTCATTGCAGAGGAGTTGGATTAGATGACCTTTAAATGTCCCTTCCTATTCAAATGATTCTATGATTCCTTGAATTCCTGTTTGCTTCTTCCACTGTTACTTCCTCTAACTGTGATTCAGTGTAGGGCATCTGACCTGTAGAAGGACATAAACTTAAGCTGTCCATACTGAAAGATAATCCTGCTGGGAAATACACTTGAGCTTCTGGGAGCCCTTTTGCCTCCCAGTGTGCATCATCTGTAAGCAACGCCTTGCTTTTCTGAAATCCTGATAGCCATAAAAATGAGAACTTGGTACATAGCTTTCCATATTTTTACCTGTACACACCCATACCCACATCTTGCATGTATGACAACAATACTTCAAGGCACAAGTAATGAATAAATGACAAAGTCTTTCATAAGACCTCAGATTCTCTGGAGTCATACCAAAGCTTTAAGCTCAGAACAGTTTTGAATCTCTGAATTGCTCAAGGAGGAGGAGGAAAACCTCCTGATACTCCTGTGTGACCTATTAGGGTGTTGCACTCTGGACATTAAAAAAGGAGGCATTTACAGATTGCCATACCTGAAATGGTGCAATCAAGGAAGTAGAAATATGTGCTACTTTCTCCATGGCTGCTCCTGGTCAATTAACAGTTAATTGCTATCCATCTTCTCCCTGAGGAAAGGCTGTGAGGCAAAAATATTTCAAAGAATCATAGAATCATTAAGCTTTGAAAAGACTTCTAGGATCATCTAGTCCAGTTGTCGACCCATCACCACCATGTCCTCTAAACCATCTTCCTCAGTGCCACATAAACCCTCTTCTTGAACATCTCTAGGGACAGTGACTCCACCACTTCCCTGAACAGCCTTTTCCAATGCCTCACCACTCTTTCTGAGAATAAATTTTTTCTAATATCCAACCTGAAACTCCCCTAAGTATGCTAAAATAGCCCTGTGCCTTTGCCATCCTTTTGGCTAAGACATAGTTCATCAGCAAAATACATTCTTTAGGAAACTAGAACAGAAATCTTCATGATGTCTAAAGAATTCCAAAATTCCTTTACAGTGCAATTTCTAAGGAGTGTGGTATTCATAATTTGACCTGTGACTTCCATGTCATAAAAATAATGCTGTTTTTCAGACAAAATATATTAAAAGTAATTTTAAAATATTACTTTTGAAAGAATGAATTCTAGGATAAATCTCATTTTTTTTTCCCCCCAAATATATCACTTTTGTCTAATTGCATGTTGGAAAGCTTTTGAATATTTCAAATGTTGCGAAAATCTGTGCAATATTAACAGTGTCTCTGCTCATTTTTGCTACAAAAATAGATGGAAATGTATCAAGACAAAAGACAGTACAGCTTTCATAAAGTTACAGACTTACATAACAGAAGTGAGTTTGAAGAAAGCAATATTGAGCTGTATAAACAAACATCTTTGCACTTACAATACAAACAACCCGAGATTTTTTTGTTAGCAGTCATTACAGAGCACATAATCCTGGTAAGACAAACAGGCACGAGAAAACTCTGCCATCAGTGCTGAAACCCTTTGTGTGTGAGTAGTGACACAGACTTCGCTCCAAGACAAAGTAATTAAAATATTCTTGGGTCTTTAACCTTTGTCTGTTGGTGCATGATACTGAGCATTGCCAATGCTAAACAAATAGCATTAATGTGCATCTAATGGCAGCAACAGGGTTACAGCTGAGAAAATGATAGAGATAAGAAGATGTAAATGAGAGTTGGCTGCAATCAGTTCACAACATACCTTACTTTGCAAAAGACAAGAAGGACAGGCTGGAGACATGAGACTGCATGGTGCTAGGCTGCTCTGACTGATTTCACATTTGGGCAAACTCAACACATTTCCAAAGTGCAAATTGCCAGATTCAGAAGAAATAATAAATGCATAGAATTAATATTAGTGTTTGTGAGAGTAAAAGTCAAAACAACTGAGATAAGTGGAAGGGTGAGTCTGAGAAATCAGTCATGAATGTTTTGAAAGATCTGATAATATGTTGAAACCAAACCTGTTAGATTCTTTATTTTCTGTCTGCTCTTCCTATTTTTATTTTCTCTTCTTCACAAAGCATATAACCTGGAGAAAAGTATTTCATTTTGGACATGCAGTGCTTTATCAAGCAGGCTCAGCACCACCAAATCCAAAGCCCTAGCAGAATGGAGGTTAAATACTTGGCAGTGAGCTGTGCCGTGCTCAGCTGGATCTTGAACAAAGCAGAGCACCTGTAGGTTTCTTTTCGTGACAGTGGGGATAAAGCACAGTTGTCTGGCAAACTGATGGAAGGATGCTCACCAAAATGGGAGATGGTGGTAGGCACCCTCAGGAGCTAAACCAGACAGTACACCAGTACACCAGACAGTATGAAAAGGAGGCAGGAAAAATAGTTAAAAAGGATTTCTTAATGCAGTGCTGCTTTTAACTTGCTGCCAGTGTCCAGCTGCCTCATTGCATTTAGCAGTGCCTCATCTTGATTACTGTGTTAGCTCCAATCTGCCTACAGGGAAATACCTGCCCTGTTCTAATAACTTGCCAAGACAAGAACTCCTGAGCTAGAGAATTCAGCTAGGTGGATAAAATGCTGCACCTAAACACAGCCTGCACTGGAATACATCTTCTGGTATGGTAAGCTGGCATGAGTTGGACTTGATAATGCTTGCTGGTCTCTTCCAACTTGGGATATTCTGTGATTCCATGAGAGCGTGAACTTTATCTGTATCCCATCCAAAATGAGCTATCCCCTATCTATATCAGATTAAAGCAGCAATTACTATAATTTTCATGCTATAATGATCTGCCAGCATGGTACCAACTTATCAGAAAGACAGACAAGTAGGAAATAGGCTTAACCCTTTTGGACTGTTGTATTATGTGAAGAAACACCAGAAAGGGAGACACATAAACTCTGGGCTTCACCTGGAATCTTCAAATGGATATGAATATTTTTCCCCTTACAAGCTTCCTGGCAATACTGGATACACAAAATAAAACAACTGGATTCTACATTTAGAATGGAGAAAAAATATCCATTTGTAGCAACGGAGACTTTGTCTGGTTCTGCAGATGGTGGTCTGGCCCTGGAACAGTCTCTCCAGTGCTCGCAGTCCCAAGCTGCCGGGCTTCAAGGAGTGTGTGGACAAGGCTCTCAGACGTACGGTTTGGATTTAAGTGTTTCTGTCTAGAGCACAGAGTCGATAGTCCTTGTGGGTCCTTTCAACTCTATCTCCGCAGCACAGCCAGATGAGCCGGAACGCTGCCGGTTGTCAGCGGAGAAGGGAGGGCCGGGGCACTGCGCTGCGCTCCGCCCAGGGGCGGCCCCAGCGCTATAAAGGCGGCGGGGCTGAGCAGCGCTCACTCGGCTCTGCGCAGAGCTATGGCTCCCGAGCGGCCCCCGCCGGCCTTCGAGGGCGCCGGGAAGGAGAGCGGGCTGCAGGTGTGGCGCGTGGAGCGGCTGGAGCTGGTGCCGGTACCTCCCAGCCGTCATGGGGACTTCTTCGTCGGGGACGCTTACCTGGTGCTGCACACCGTGCGCCGCGGAGCCGCCGTCGCCTACCGCCTGCACTACTGGCTGGGTAGGCAGCGGGGGAACGGAACGGAGCGGGGTGGGGGTACCGCCTCCCAGCACAGAGCGTGCTCGGGCTGCTTCTGGAGCATCCAGGCTGAAGCAGGAATACGGGGTGTGGGTGATGCCGTGCCTCGCTGCTGTGCTGCTAAGGGGCACTGGGGAGGAGAACGCTGGGTGTGATGGGGAGGTGTGTGTTTGAGGGCTTTACGGTACGAGTTTGGAAAAGTGGTGAAAGATGAAATTCAGGTCTTAGCTGTGTCTCACCAAGAGTCAAGAGTGAAATCCTGCCTCTGTCAGGATGGAGAAGTTTCTTATTGTTGTTTCTGCCAAAACTTCATCTTAGCCTTCTCCTTGTGGTGTTGCTGAACTGTTTGGTGTCTCAATGCTGCCTCTTCCAGCCAGGCTGATCTTGCTTTCTGATGCTAGAGATTGTAGGTGAAGTCACAGAGCTTTCTGTAAAACCAGTTCTCTTTAACACTGCTGATTGCCTTGTAGAGCCCCTCCCAAAGCAGCCGAGAAAAAGCTAACTGTGAAACAGATACCTGTCATGTGGGTAGACTAAAAGGGATGTGTTTTAGGTCTCTTCCTCATCTGCTGAAGGCTAATTGGACTTCCTTGTCTAGTCATCCATCTGACCACAGCCTGAGGTCAGTTTCTTTTCCCGTTATTGTAAGGTTTGTGTGTGGGCAGCCATCTCTTTGGATGCATGTAGAGGTCATAAAATCATTAAGATCAGAAAAGACCTCTAAGATCATCTAGTCCAACAGTCAGTCCATCACCACCATTCCCACTCAACCATGTCCCTAAGTATTACATCTACCTTTTCCTTGAACAACTCCAGGAACAGTGACTCCACCACTTCCCTGGACAGCCTGTTCCAATACCTGACCACTCCTTCTGAAAAGAAATTCTTCCTAATATTCGACTTGAACCTCCCCGGTGCAATTTGAGGCTATTCCCTCTTGTCCTCTTGCTAGTTACATGGGAGAAGAGGTTTACCCTCACCTGACACAGCTTCCTTTTGGGTAGTTTTAGGGAGCAACAAGCAGTGTTAATGTGTATTAGTATTGCCATATCTGAGTCCCTGTGGGTCTCATTGTGTTTTATCTGCTGGGATTGTTTCTGCATAAATGTTTGAGGCTTGTTCAGCTTTGCATTTGTTATTGGTTATTCAGCTGGTGCACTGGATAGATCAGGCTCTGACAAGAGTATGATCAGGGATGGCAGTGTGAATGAGTCTATGTCAACAGTGCTGTTAGTCAGAAGCAAGGTTTGGCTTCTTGTGCCATTGCTAACAAAGTTAGAAGTACTTTAACTTGGGAGTTCAGGTTTAGTAGACCTGTGCCAGGGCAAGCTGCACAAGGGCTGTCACTGGATATGAAGCCAAAATGGTGACTGACACTTGCAGTAATTATGAGTTGGCTGAAGACCTTTGGTTTTACGCACTGCATATAGCATTCTGATAGGTGCTGTAAATAGCCTTGGGCAATCTGGGCACATATCCCTATACTACTGCCAAGCTGCCAGCTGTGTAGTAAACTGCTGGGAAACTCCTTCCTTCTCATGGGACGCTCCAGTAGTGGGTGGAGATACCAAACGTTGCTGCAAGCTGTTAGCTCTGATCTGCCCTGCAGAGCTTTGTATTAGGTGCACAAGAAAGGATAGGCATGTCTGGGGCAGGAGTCTGGGTTACTTTAGTAGTTTTGACTGATTCTTACCACTTCTTCCTTATGATTCTCACAAGACTTCTTCCTTATAAGCAAATGTTTTATAACTTGTGGGTAAGGAAGATGTCAGAGGGTCTTTCTGATGTCTTCTCGTAAGTGTGAACAGTAGCAGCAGTCAGTAACAGGCTGAGATGGAGAGAATTCCTGTAAATTTCCGTACCATACTCGTCTCACCCTGGTAACTGTTCCTAAAAACAAAGTTGTTGTTAAAGAACTTAGTGAATGCATAGCTGTCCACACTCATTTACAATTACATACAACAGTAGAATAGATATGTCCATAATAAAAGACAATCATAAACTTGTCAGCCAATGGAAAAACTCTTGGTTTAAATAATGCTGTCATGAATGTGGATGTGGGCTGAGACACTTCTGCATTTCTTGTTTTATATTTTCAGAGAAAACTTGTACTTTCTCTCATAATAATAATAGCAGTAAATTAAACTGGTGGAACTACAATTGCTCAACTTCACAAATTCACTGGACCCAATTTTATGCTTTGCTTGAAAATTAAACCTGAACGCTGCAGCTGTAACATGCACTCAGGCTGGGAACCAAAAAAAGTGTTCTCAGCCTCCCAGGTGTCTCAATTCCTGTGCTCAATGTTTTCTCTTGAATTCATATGGTTATAAAGCCTTCTTTTTAGGACCATGGAGGACAGAGGCATATGTCCTAGAGAAATATAAATTTTGTAGTCTGGAATTAACCAGTAGTCAGAAAACAGATGTGCAAAGAGAACAGAAGTTACAGAACCTCTTCATCAAATATCTGGCTGTTGCCTGAGCTCAGAGTATTAAAGAATCACAAATCCCTCTTTCATTTACTTTCTAATGTTTAAACTTCCTACTCAGCTCAAGTGCACAATCTGTTTTAATAAGAGGAGTTTGTATGTGAGTGACCAGTGTTGCGATAAAAGGGTTTATTTTAGGAAAGAAAATATCAGGTGTATAATTTGACTTGACTAACATCTCTTCACAGCTTTTTGCTTAGTAGGACCTGGTGTTTGCAGTTAAAGTCCAAAAATTATTACCTCACTCACTTATATTCACTTAAAATACACTGAAATAGAGTGCAAATAGTTTTGGCCTTTTTTTTTTTTTAACCTTCCCTCCTTTTAAAGGTAGATCTTCAAGCAGCAAATAAATTGTATGAGTGACCATGTGTTTGGTGGCTAAGGTAATGTGTAGTGCTTTCTTTCAACAACCTACTGGAGGTAGAGTGTCACAATTTCTATAACAGGATTCTAAATTATATTGGTTTTTTATAGACATAATACTTTATCTTATTCCAGGGAAAGAATGTACCCAGGATGAAAGTACAGCTGCAGCTATCTTCACTGTTCAACTGGATGACTACTTAGGAGGAAAGCCTGTACAGAGCAGAGAAATTCAAGGATATGAATCTAATGAGTTTGTGAGCTATTTCAAAGGAGGAATTAAATACAAGGTAAAGAGCCACCTGTCACATTGTCACTTTTTTTTGTTTGTTTTAGAATGTTTTAATGTTATTTCACCCAAATAACATTAAATATTTGTTATTGAAACATTAAAAATTGTTTCTTTAATGCTTAGTAGTTTTAGATCTACCTACTCTGAGCTGTTGAGTACTGGTATTTGCATAGAGAGTATCAGCTGATTTTTATCAGTGCTCCTTCTGGAAAGTGCAGACCACTCCCAGGCATGCTTTCCATATCCCCAGTCACTGATCATGAAGTTGCATACTCTTGTGTCTAAGGGAGCTCATGGGACTCTGTTTTGGAGACAGTAAATCTTACAGAAACCACTTCTGTGCTGTAATCTGAATCATTCTCTTCAAATGAAGAGCCCGCAGTGTGTAAGTAGCGAAAAATATGAACAGTAGAGCAGACCCAAACCTCATTTTTGTCTAAAAATGGTGCTTATAATGAATTCAAAAACCCTTCTAGTCCTACTACTTTCTTCTTTGAGGTAACTAACAAAATTCCATATACTTCTCATGAAAATTTTCTATTTTAAAAAGATGTAGTGACAGTCTTTCTAGAAGCAGTATTTTAGAAGGAAATACTTTTCAGACATCTAAAGTATTCTGAGAGCAAAGTAATGCATCCCCTTTGAATGAGTGTTACAGGAACCATTACATAGTGAGCCATTTTCCATATTATGGAGGTTTGTAATTTGTCACAGTTGATACAACCTAATGAATTTTTTTAGCTCTGAGTAAGAAAGCTTGATAGTGAACTGATGACGTGAACTCTTTTTTTTTTTTTCTTTGTACTTTCAGGAGTGGCTGCCTTTTCCAGTCTAAGAGTAGAGAAAGTTGCCTCATGCAGGCAGATAGCCAAGCCAATTTACAGGAATTAGTTAGGCTTTAACTTAGTTTATGGATTTTTAAATCAGTAATTTGGTCTTGCTTCCCCCTAGTTTGGTGCTCTTGGTTAGCTTATCTCCTGAAGGAATATTTGCAGCTTAGAAAATTGTAGACCTGCTATTCAATTACCCTCTCCCTTTATGCATAACCAGACTCTCAAAGCACCAGGACTGCTGAGATTTAAAGAAGTCGAGAAAACTATGCAGGACTGCACATTCCTTTGTTTTCCCTCAGTTATTATGTGCTAGAGTACTAACTTTTGTCTTGACAAGGTGGTTATGTTTACAATATCTTCTTAGTTATATAGGAGAAGGTAGTGAATCCTGTTCTTTCCTTTTCCACACATTTATGAAGCACCTTTGAAGCAGGGTGACATCTGCTCCCTCAGATTAAGGCCTGACAGTTCAGCAACAGAAGTGTTCCCCATGTCTGTCTGGTCTGTGGTCAGCACTATTAAAATGTGTGCAGTTCTGGCTTACTGCATGAACTCTTTCCTGCTTGCTTCTCAGCTGCGGCAAAAATGTAAGTTCAGAGAAATGAAGCTGAAGTAAAACTTGGTGCTTTGTGTTTTTATTCAGGCAGGTGGTGTTGCCTCTGGATTCAATCATGTTGTTACTAATGATCTGAGAGCCCAGAGGCTTCTCCATATCAAGGGCCGGAGAGTTGTGAGAGCCACAGAAGTCCCCTTGACTTGGGCCAGCTTCAACAAAGGAGATTGTTTCATTATTGATCTTGGAAATGTAAGTCTTTCCCAAAGCAACTTGCACTGAAAAGTAGATGTGCATTTCAAGGGTGAAAAGATGCTGCTGTAGGAAGTAATTCTTGTTGTCGCAACAGTTTCATAGCTCAAAACTGCTCTGAATGGTTTCTGAAGTATACATAGAGTGCTCAAGAAATAGTTATTTCCCACTTGAGGGAAATACCCCATTGAGAGTATTTTCATTCATGTTTTAAGCTTAAGCTGTTCATAGTGAGTCTTTTCAGTGCTAAGGCAAATTGGACTTTTCCCTTAAGAGCGCTTCCTTTTTTTTTTTTGATTTTGACAATTAAAGAAATAGCTGCAAGATATGTTATCAAAATAAGCTGGTAATAAAATGTGTTGTAAAACTAGTTTTTCAAGAGATTGCTTCTCAGAATCTCTACTCAGGTATAAGCACTCCTGTAAGGCTTTCTGCTAAAGGCAGTTAGAGAAGCTGAGTGCAGGAATGTATGGACAGGTAAGGGAAGATAATTCTGCTCCCTTCAGATGACCTAAAGGATTGTACTGTCACTTTAAAACTCATGTTAACTTTCTGATACAGCAGGTAGTTCACACTTTTTAGATACTAGTTATCAGTTTGAAGTAATTCTCATGTCTGATATGCTGACATATACAAAATGCTACCTTGTAGATAAATTATTTTTTCATGTGCTTGTGCAACTGCAATTGGTTTTAGCTTTAACACTTCACAAGGAAGTGGTTTCAGCAAGGTTTGAGAAGAGTTCCTTAATGCACTGAGGAAAAAATTTCTTCTTAACTCATGTTACAAATTCTACTTTTTGCTCTGAAAGTCCCCCACTGTTGTGATGAATGAAGATATTGGTATCACTTAGAATGTAACAGATAAGCAATATGGCTAATCATGCTTAGCAGCATTCAGATAACACAGCAAGCAGTATTTCCTCCAGTGATGGTATGGTCTGAGCATCTAAAACAGCTAAGTGATCAATATCCAAAATGTTGTCTCTGAATGTCACTTCATATTAAGGAGGCAAAGAAGAGCTAAATTACCTATTCCCTTTCAGGGCTAACTCATGGGAGACAGGCAATTGGGAACTAACCATCAGTACGAAATGCCTGCTTTTGCAATCAGGCTCTCAGGCTTGAGTTTTGTAGTTTGGAGTTACCCTTCCACAAACACCTAATGGAAGGTGGGCATGCTCCAGTCTGACTTCTCTTGGCCCTTACTGTGCTGGAGATGCCTAGTTCAGTTAGAGCAATTGCTAAAGGCACACTGCAGACATAACAGTGATACTGAAATGTACTGTGGGTATATGGATGTACTGTGGGTGTTAGATATATAGCTTGGTGAGATGTATTGAGAGGAGAGTGCTGTCACTGGGCAATTTAAATGTAACACTTTAGATTCTTGTTTTTTAACACAAATGTACATTGTGAGTCTTTTTTGGTTTCTTAGCGTAACATCACTTTGGCTTCTGATTTCCTGACTGATAAGGCAGATGTTAAGCAGCTATGTAATCCTGTGCCATTTTAGGAAGAAAGATTAGATGTATGAACACTTAGATCTTTACTGAGCTATGGAGAGTCAGTTGAATCACATGGCTAATAACAATGCTTAGCTTTGCTGAGCCAGTGGTGGTGTAAGGATTGGTTTTCTTGGATGGATAAACAAATAAAAAGTATTTTGACACCCACTTGCAGCAATTTAATTATCAGTTACTTTGTAAACAAGACCTTTCTTGAGAAGTGAGAAGGCAATATCTGATGTACTATAAGATGAAGAAGCAAATCTACCTGAAATGCCTGTTGAGAAATAAATGTGATACAAAACTTGCCCAAGATTTCTGCTGTGACAGTGCATTTTTCTAAGAACTATATTTCAAGCTGAAGTAATTGTATTTCAGGTTGAAATTTTCCACTACCAGAAGTCCTTTGTAAATGGGTGATTCTTTTAAAGGAGCTCTTAATTTAATGTAGGAGTCCTTTTTTTAAAAAAAAAAAAAAAAGTTTTGGCTCAGACTACTTAATAAAGATAAAATGAATCATTGATAAGGTTGTTCTTGAGTCTTGGGACTTATTGCAGGGCATTACTGGATCACTGTCTGAGATTAATGGGTAGTAACTGCATAATGAGCTTATTGTCAAGTTTTACAAGCCAAGTATTGCAGCCTGTCAAATAAGATGAGCTTCCAAGATGTACTTCTCCAATCTCACAACTAATAGGAGGATGATTTCTATGGTACTGCAAAACTACTCATGCAGTCCATTTCTTGTTGCACTATGTCAAGCTACTCATTTAATATAAGTCACCTCAGTTTTCCAGCTGAGCTCAACTACTATGCTATTTTTAAACCTATCATTTGAACAGATAAGGGAAAATTAAGTTAATAACAATCATGAATAGAACTGTTACTGACCACTAAGTCTTTCCTCTGATAATTCTTTGAGTTGAAAGCATCTGTGTGCAGATGGCTAGATATGAGATCATAGTTCAGTTTGTGATGGTTAATATGAGAAGCTATGTTGCTTACTAGATCGTGCTTGTAGCACTTAAAATATCCTGCCAGGTCTTACCTTGCCTGCTTTGAACAAGGCTGGAGAAGGAAATAGCTTCAGATGGCAGAGAAATTCTGTCTTTGACAGAAGGAAAGTCAGTAGCCAGTAGGTAAAGACCTTCTGTTCAAATAGTCTTCTGGAAGTCTTCTTACATGAACTATACCACCACACTGATTCCTCTGTGCAGTGAATGATCCAGGAGCATGCCTGGGGTGTCAGACTCTGATTTTCTTCTACAAGGAATGCCCATTCCATCTCCATGCTGAATGAACCCGGGAAGTTGTTCTGTCCCAACAGCAGCTCAGGCAGGAGAAGTACAAGGCAGCTGCAAGAAGGCTTTGTACAGGCCTGGAGTAGAGTGCCCCTTACCCTGCTGGCTTGTACTTCTCAGTGCATCCTGCCCAGGCACAGTTGTTCCATAGCCCTCTCAGAATCCACATTACCCATCCAGTCTTCCTGTCCAGAGAGTGCTGCGCAATTCATTATGCCCTGCTTGAGAAGCAGAAGGACAGGCTTGGTGATTCCTAATGGTCTTAACTAGTTATGTTCTGTGCTGTCCCTCTTTACACCTGGCACAGCTTGCCTACCTTCCAGCTGCTTTCATTAGGCACATTTTTTTCACCCTTCATCACCAAGGCAAGTGATTCTTTAAGCAGTATGACAGTGTGAGGACACTTTTAAAGTGGACAGGAAACTCCTCAGTATTGTGATATTTACCATGTGTACATTGGTGCATAGTGGTGATGTACAAAGTATGAATGTTGAGTGGCAGTGATGGTATGGGAAGAGCTGAAAGTCTGGTCAGTGAGGGAGAGAGCAGTTAGCAAAATGCAGCAGAAGCGATATGAGTGGCAATACAATAAAACACGGAAGTGGTTGGGTTGTTGGTGGTGGGGTGGTTGTTTTTTTTTGTTTTTTTTTTTTTCCAGTTTCTCACTTCAATTTGAATAGCTCTACTAGAAGAAAGCTGTTTAAAGTTATGTCACTAATGACCAGCAAAAATACTCCCTAAGTTCAAACAGAGCTTTTGGAGTGTAACACTTGCTTCTCACTGGCAGCAGTACAGTGAGCTAAGCGTCTGCAGGGAGAGGGCTGCATGCCACTCAGCTTCTTGGGAAAAAAAAATTCAGAGATGGCTGTTAAAAGAAATGTGCTGGTGAGGTGGTGAATACCGAGCAGTACTGAGGCTGGACGTGATCTAGGTTGGAAAGTTTCAGCAGCACAATGAGTTCTGCTAACAAAATGTTACCCATCTTCCCAAAGGAAGAATGCAGGAGGCTAGATGATAGCGATACCAAAAGTCAAGTAAATGCTGCAAGTAAACTGTACTGTTGTCCATTTTTCCTATTACTGTGGTAGTACTTATATATTGACTTGTAACAGCCAAGAGGTTGCTGATTTGAAATGTATGAGCCTGCAGTGTGCCTGCACTATGTTATACTTTACAGCAGTCAATGCATGCTGCTTTTCCGGGGCTCTGTGAATCAGAAATGAAAATTGTTAAAAATTATGATGTCAAATACATCACAATACAGTGAGTAAAGTTGTCATGTATCAGTTTGGATGGTCTCATATGACTTCCTGACATAATTTTCTTCCTGTTGCTGTAGGAAATTGAGACGCTTTGCTGCTTGAGACACTGTTATTCAGAATGAATATACTCCTTTCAGTCTTTTTTTTTTTTTTTTTTTGCGGTGTGATGTAGCAACAAATATTCCCAGAACACGCTGTTAAAACAAGTGTGAAGGAAAATACAGTGTAAGTGTATGCCTGTGGTACTTATTTTTACCCTGAAGTTTGTTCCAGCTGAATCGAGTGGGAGACTCCTAGACTGATTACAAAGATGCTGTTGTAACCCTACTAGGGCTAGGCTTCTGGTGGCCTATGCTGCATTCTGACTGAATGAATTCAGAGTGTATTTTGGATAATCAAAACTCCACAGCTTTCAGTGGTTTCACAGTATCACTGTTTTAACAAATTAAAGGCAGATTCAGTGTCTATCAGGCAAGGGAAAAAAAAAAAAACAATTTCAGTCTACTGAATTTAACAGCCAAGACAGGGAAAAATATTGAATAATTTAGAAACTGAGAAAAATTTTCCAGAAGTCTACATTAACCTGGTTCAGTCTAAACCTTCTTCTTGATGTATCTGTCCATCCTGAAAAATGTGAAGAAGTGGATTGTAGTCCATTCTCAGTTTTACTGCTCAGTTATTTTTCCCACAATTTGAACTTGTTTTCTTGGTTTGGCACATGTTCATGGTTTTAAAACAAAACACAACCTCCACACTCTTGCATTAGGTCTCTTGGTTTCCTAAGTCTGTTTGCAGGTTCCCATTTTGTACTGATATCTTTCCGTTCAATCTATGAACTTTAAGGAACTAAGTCTTAACAAAGAACTGCCTCAACTATCATTAACACTTGCTGTATCAGAGCAGCTGTTTATTAATATATGTGAAGAGGATGAATGGAGCCTCAGATGAGTGCAAGCCAATTATTTTGATGCAACTGTACAAGCATAATAAGATAGGTATTGAAACTTTGCCAATATTCATATATTTTCAAGCTGTCTCTAGCCACACTCAGTATAGCAATATTCTTTTTCCAACAGGAGTGCCACCTCCTTTGGTCACTCCTGCTGCTGACCTCCTTCTTTACAGGCCTCATCAGATTTTCTTCTACACACTGAACCACTGCAGTACCTTTGTGATGTGATTATTTGCCCAGGCTCTGGTCTGATTGTATATATAAAGTAGAAGCAGTTAAGTCTCAGAGAAAGAAGGAATTCAGAGAATAACAACTTTACAAGCCTTCTTTTCTTGCTTTTAGTCACTTTAGGGGTTGTGGGTGTAAAGATAACATAGTATTGTATTCTACATGAGTAAGCATATTTAAATGAAATATTTTTTCTTACGCTAAGCCCCTCTGCTTCATAGTTATATCTCTGTACTTAATATCCTGGTTTACAGGAACATTCTGACTGTTGAAATTTAAGTCAGAATAAGCTATGTCATGCAGACAAAGCAGTATCCACTCTATAGATTTAGCTGACTCTTAAAATACGAGTGGTATTTATTGATTTATTTTCTTAAGTGAGGTGCAATTGCATTATGGGAGCATGTTTTAGCATGGATGTAGGCAAAGATGAACAGGTTTATTTTACATCAGGGCTTGCCAATGAAGAATGGAGACACATTGTCTGATGATACTTGGCTCAAAGTCTTTCTTTAAAACTTACATTTTTAACTGTTTAAAGATTAGTGAGACTTGATATTTTAAATATTTTTCTATCAAAATTGAAGCTTCAAATTTGTTTTAAATTACTTCTGAAAGCTCCTTCGCTTAGCTGTTTAATGTCCATTCCTGTAGGAGAATGCAAATCAGGAGTACACTATGGATTATGAGGTAGCTGTAGTACACTATATTACTAGGTACTTAAGAGAAGATATGGGATTGGAATGTGTATGTTCAGGACATGTTTATAGCCAGAGTAAAAGTGAATTTTTCACTGATATAAGCTTCTTGGCTTTTGCTTTCCTCATCCTGGTCAAAATTCATAAAAAAAGGCATAAGAACATAGACTGTTTTTCCCTTGTGCCAAACTAAGCTGGCTACAGTCAAATACAGAGGTGGCTGTGTATTAGAAGGGAAAGCTTGTTTTTACATTACTTCTGAAATAAGTACATTTCTGTTTTTCCTCTTCTAGCTCTATATCCCATTTGGAGCTGGAGCAGGGGGGCAGGAGTTGCACTTTCACAATCCCACTCCATACAGGGAAGAGTGCCAAAACACTGTTACTCAGTTATTTGACTCATATATAATCATCCTGCGGTGTGTTTCTGTACAGAAGTGGGGTCCCTCTTTTTATGTGCTGTCTATGTCTAGATCTCATGATTTTCTTGAGGTCACTCTCCAGCCCAGCAATTGTCAGGAGTAAAACCCATGACTCCCTATCCCTGTTGCTACTTCATAACTATGAAACCAAACTGCCTTCCTACCAAACCTGTAGATGAGACAGGGCCTAGGAGTGACTGCAGAGTCCATGGTACAGACCTGTTTTGCTTTCCTGATCTCTCTCAGGAGCTATGGAGTGGTCACTGTGATTATTCATGGCAACATTTTCCTCACTACCTGTCCTATTGCAATCCCATAAGGATATTGATATCAATCATCAATATCAAGTGGTAGAATAGGTCTCTTCCACAGCATTTCTTTTACTCTGTTAAAGAGATTAAAAAGAAAAAAAAATGCTGCTACTGTAACCTTCTGAAAATAAACTGGGCTTGGCACAGGAATTACTGATGAATGAATGAAGTTCCTTTTTTTTTTTTTTTTTTCCCCAAGTGAACTCTTGATGTCTATTTTCGTTATATTGGAAACAATTTCTGTCAGCCTACCAATTCAAAATAAGGTTAGCAAAACAATGCTAAAAATAGTGAAGGTATAGTACAGCTAAGAAATTGTGAACGCACTGAGTGAGTTAAAGGCAAATGCCACACCATATTTATATCTATAGGGTTACCTATAGGATCTATCCTAAAGGCCATGTTTATATCTATAACTAAAAATAAATGTATGAATAATAACATACAAGTCAAAAGCTCGGTGGCATGCTGGATGTGGTTAGATAGCTAGCTGTCTCTAGTTATATATTTAGGTAGATGTAAATATTAACCTTGTCAAGAAGTTATTATAGCTTTTAAACTTGTTTTCCACCCCACTGAGAATAAATAGTTAAAACCACAATCTAACTAGAGACTGAAATGAATAAGCTGTATCAAGAAGACAAATGTGTAAATATCCCTCTGAACTTCTATTATGAGCCCAGAAAATGAGATATAAATTAAAATGATTGAGAAAATGATTTTACTTTGAAAGTAAAATCAAGGTAACTACACCAAAATTTCAAGGGGCTTGTAGCACTGGATGTTACACACTTGTTTAGTACTTGTGGTTAATATAGTAAAATGTTATGTTCTTTGGGACACTTTCATGACTTCAAGCTTCCCACTTCTTCCTATTAAATTACATGCTCAGTACCCAAAGTTTAGATGTCAGTGTTAGGAGAGAATGCTATCTTTGTTCTCAAATTCAGGAAACTTCCAGACTCTTGCTCTCTAGCATTTAGCATTTTAAACCATTAAGCCATTTTTTTTTTTTTTTTAAATAATGAAGGAAGGTGGAGCTTTAGGGATGGATATACTATTTGTGAACTCCTGGTCTAGGATGTTTTCAGATGCTGCTTGTTGATGCAAGTTCTTTATGCTGCAGGAGAGAATTTACCACATGAAGTTTCTTGAGGTTTTACCTGATAAAATTTCATACTTATTTTAGTTAAGGATAAATATTTAGGTCACATTATTTTGTGAGAATGTTTCAATGGTTTAAAAATTACCATTCCCCTCCCAAATCTGAGAAAATGAAACAGGCATATTTTGAAAATGAAAGTGCATAACTTTTATTGTCTGCCATGGAAGACTTAGCAATGTCATTTACAAAGAGAATTCTGAGAAAAGTTTGAATAATATTGCAGTACATTTGGACCTGTAGTCTGCAAGTTGTTATGGGGTTAAAATTAGCTCAGGTTAATGAGATTAATTTTTTTTGTGTGTTTTTTCATGTAGCAATAAAATAATAAGGTTTGCATGTAAAAAAAAAAAAAAAAAAAAAAAAAAATCTGCTGTAGCTTTTGAAGGTCTTTCTCATTCCTCCAGCTAGTCTGAAACATAGAGCTGCTTGGTTTAGAGAACTCAGTTTAGTTGCTTACTGAGGGCAAAGCGGGAGAGCATACTGTGAGCGGGGGTTAGCCAGGACATGCTTTTCAAGAGAACCTTTAGGAGATGCTAAGAAAGGAAAAGGTGTATTTATTGTCTGAGATCTAAAGGTCTTCATAATTTGCAGTGACAGTTTAAGTCTCACAATATCCTGTGTAGTCAGTAAATATTCATTTTGTAGATGAGAATGTTTTTTTGAGGTTGCATGGCTGGTTACCAAAAAACCAAGAGAAGGCTGTTGAACTTTTAACCTTTATGAATGAGTGATCTCTGTGAATTTAGCATACACACTGAGATAAGGCAATATTTGCCCAACTTCTCTGTGTCATCGTCTTCCTTATTCCTTAGGGTGTGAGAAATAAAGAATTCCTGTTAATTGCTGTTACATCACTCACGGCTCTTACTTTCTCATATTTCAAATAAGCTCAATTAGGAGGTAGGCCAAGATAAGAAGTAATTAAGTTTGAGTAGTGAAATTCTCCAAAGCTCAAAGTCTGTGTTTTGAGAAGTCTTACAGAACTTGGGAGAGGATGGCTGAGGCAATGTATTGCTATAAGAATGATATTAAAAAATCTGTTTGAGCTGAAACTTTTGTCTCTTTACATACAACCAAGACAGTCTTTCATTAATGACTTAGAATTCTGTTTCCTTGAATCTGCACAGATATTTTTTTGTGGAAATGTCATAATCAGATTTAAGATAGGTTTCAGACCTGAAGACAAGAATGGGTCTCAGATTCTGGATATTTAAGTGTAACAGTTATTTAAACCAGAACTTGGAAACATTTTTATTTTGTGTTGAACCTATAATCAGATGATTGATAAATCCAGGGTGAAAACCCTACTGCTTTAACTGTGTAACATCTACATGTTGAAAGCAATGAAGTTCTGGGAATCCATGTAATCCTGATGTAAACTTAAAGCATCTCTGCTGAGAAAAGCTTCCTAAAGGAAAGGAAGGGAATTTGGCTGTGAGATCAGTCAGGTGTTGTTTTTATTTATTTATTTATTTTGGAGCATTTCCAAGCTGGTTTTGGAAAGTAATTATCAGAAGTTACTAGTGCTGTTTTGTATACAGGTGACATTATTGTTAGCTGTCTTCTAGAAGTTTGCATCTGCTAGTGCTGAGTAACAGTACTTATTCTCCCACTTATTTCAAACCACCTTTTTGAGTACTATTAAGTAATGATAATAGGAAATACTATTTAATAATGATAATAGTATTAAATAATACCAGTAAATAATGATAATAGGAAAAAAAAAAACTCAAAGCTTTTATGAATTAAATTGATTTTCATTTAAAATGTAAGTTTTATAGAGTTGTATGTATATAATAAAACTTAAACCTCTGTAAGTTATTCTTTATTATTTTCACTGCAGTTGATCACAAAACAGTTCACCCTTTTTAATGTTGAAGACAAATGTTTACCTTTATTGTTGCTATTGGGCTATTTGAATCATGGCAAGAAGAATCAAATGACTTCCTTCCAAAAGAATGGAGGAAAAAAAGACAGCCAGCCAAGCTGATTCATATATTTTGCCTATCTTCTCCCAGCTCAGCCTCTGGGGGATCTGCAATTTATATTCTGCATCTTAGCAGTTTTCATCAAGACTGAAATTTAAATTTTGTATCCTGAAACACTTTGTATTTAGGATGAAGCACAGGACATGCCAGAACTGAGACTCCTCTGTCTGCAGTGTGGCTGGGTTTGATGACCTGTCTGAGGCTGGTTCTGGTGGCCCTCCTTCCTGAGACGTGCCTCAGGAGACATGCTCTGTTCTGAATCAGTTGCACTTTCCATGCTGTGTGGTGAGCCTACGTGCTCACTACCTGTTCAGCTAGATGAGATGAAGGATTTGAAAGCCTGTAAGATATTTTGGAGGCAGCTGCTACCTTCAGAGTGTTTTCTCTTAAAAATGAAGACCCACTGCTGTGGTGTTTGAGGAGTTCCCTTTAAAGGTGGCAATCCCACTTGTGTGAATTGCTCTGTGTAGTTTGTTTCTAGCTGCTGCATTTTTTGCGTGCAGACATCTATTACAGATGTGTCTTTTGTCTGTGTTATAGTCAGTTCCTAAGGCAGGATGGTATATGCCCATCTTGTTTTAAGTAACTTGATTACAGTAATAATCATAAGAAAAAGAACTATATATTTCTGATCTGTAAATCTCTGTAAGTCATTTATAAAGACAGTTGTGATAACTACAGTTGGAAGAGTTCATATTTATCCAAGGTTAATAAACTTTTATGAGCACAGCATCAGCTGTACCCCAAGGACAAATCTCCCAGTGAGGAAACCTTCTTATTGAAAATGCCTGTGACATTGATTTGCACTTGAGCTGGCTTGGAGATTTGATGAAATGAGTGACAAATTGAGTTGCATACGTTACAAGTATTGTACAGCAAAAGGTCACAAAAAAAAACAAAAAAACAAAAACAAACAAACAAAAAAAACAGATTTGAAAGATATAACTTTACTTTTGAGGTGCAGATACAGTGAATTTTTCCAGAGATTTTAAAATGATTTTGTTTCTTGCCTGAGACGCGAGTTGGCACTGTTAAAATGACATAGAAGTGGAATTGCCAGTTGTAAAATAAAAACAGTTTACAGCAGCAAATTTAGGAGTTTTGGGGTTGAAGATATATCTCTATTTCGGACAAAACTCGGTCAAATCAAAACTGACTATTGTGAGATTGAATGATATCCTAATATATAGATACTGACTTACATTATATAAATACCTGGCTACCTGCAGATATCTACGTGACTTAGAAATGCTTCCCATTAAAGATATGCTGAAAAATATAACTTCACTGATATTCTGCTGGTTAGCTGTAGTCAGATAATTATTAATAAAATACTGATTTCATAATTTTGTTGTGTTGAAACATTGCTAATGTATACATGCTTTGAATTATTTTAGGAGATCTATCAGTGGTGTGGCTCTTCATGCAACAAATATGAGCGCCTGAAGGCCACTCAAGTTGCTGTTGGCATTCGGGACAATGAACGAAACGGGAGGTCCAGATTAATTACGGTGGAAGAAGGAAGTGAACCGGACGAACTCATAACGGTATTGTATTGTATATATGCAGTTACTGACACAGCTGTGAATAAGAATGCTGTTACACTTCAGAAGCTTAACAGGATTGGGCTCAAAACCTATGTTCTGCAAGGAGACCAGGAACTCGGAGAGAGCTAAGCTGCAGTACACCAGTTTAGATGACTTTTTGTTACCTTACCCCAGTAGTATTAAGATAAGGGCAGAGGAATAAGAGATCATTAACTGAAAATGTTCTTCTGAGAAATAAATGTTTGCTTTTTTTAGAATTAGCCATAGGGTAACTGGACTAACAGCAGAGCTCATATCTGAACCAAACTGTCTGTTCTGTGTGAGGAAAAAAGCAGCATCAGGGTCAAGCAGCAGATGGAAGTTCTATTTCCAGAATGTCAAAACATGTAGCAAATTGTGTGGAGCTTCATAGGGTCAAGCACACTGTGTGGCATCACCACTTCCACTATAAACTGTTATGTACCTGGTCTCTAATAAGTCTAGAGAGTCTCCTCCTTGTGTTTAGACTAAAGTTTGACCATGTATCTAAAAAACAGAATTCAGATACCTTAACAGAGATGATCAAAGTGAAGTGGAGAAAAATAAAAGAAAAAAAAAGCCAATTTATGGAATTTTCAGATTTTGGAAAACACTAACAAGTGCTGGTGAGCTGTTGCTGTTGCATGGTAATAACAACATTGTTACTTGGCATTTGGGTGCTAAGTTAAGCTTTTTCATTCATTCTCTAACAAGAAGGAAAAGGTAAACAGGGTCATAAACCAGTCCTTCAGTAAAATGGAAAATGTTCCAGTAGAATATTATCTCACACTTCAGATTAACTTCAGGAGGTAATGCTGAATGGTTCTTGCTGGTATACCTTTATTTGTGATGGTGTATATATTCAGTTTTGGCTCATGGAACGTGATTAGTATTGCTTTAAGCAGTAAAGTGTGTAATATATATTTTACATTAGTAACAATGATGAAAAGAGCACAGACTGACAATTAGAGCCAAAGTCCTGCTTCTTATTTGCAATGTATGCTCAGTTTGCAGCCTGTCTGGGCTGGGTGGCACTGCAGGAAAATGCTGTCAAGCACGTTCCCTCTGGCCCAGCCCATCTTGGGGTTGCTGCTCAAGGCCTTGCATGGGATTTCTAATAGGCTCATGGTGAGTTGAGAGCGTGGATCAAAACAGCTGCACTTTGCACCTCTTATCTGGCTCACGTTCAACTGCAGACAGTGTTAGCTCCAGCAAGGACATGGGTGGCTGAGGGCTGCTGCCAACACCCAGTAAGGATGTGTGTGGTCAGGACGTGCTGGCCCCACCCTGGTACCTGCTTGCCAACTGTGTGCAACTTGTTTTGTAGAGCCTTGAGAGTAAGAGCAGGAAAAATGCCAAGGTTGCATTTTAATCTTGTCACATGTTGTTACTGTATCAGAATAAATTATTTCACTGCTTGGTCAACAGTGTATGAAGAAATGAAGAAACTTCAGCTTCTCCTTTTAGGCTGTGAATGTAGAGGGAAAAGGAATGACAGTGCTGTGCGAGTAGGTTCATAGCTTTCATTGCTACCACTGTAATGAGTTTCATTCAGGTGAGTCTATCAGCAGCCAGTGCTTACTGCTTAGTGCTGCCCACATCGCAGTGCCCATAGCTCGGCCATGGCTGTCCCAGTCCCTGTGAGCTCTGAAGCATGCTGTTACTGAGCTAGTAAGATGTTAACCTAATGAACATATACAGCCTATACGTTATTTTTGCTCTATGCATCCAGTTCCTGGTCTTTGTTACTGATTTCTCATTGTTCCTTAACCATTATCTCTAGCCTGCTATAGTGTTTGCTTGGGCTGGCTGCTCTGGAATTAGCATTAGGCCTCTTTCTTCCATTGGCATTGGGAAGTTATGGGCAAGTGGAGGGAAGATGCTATTTCAGTCCTTGTTAGATTCTTTTCAATCTTCAGCTTTCCTAGGAAAAAAAAAAAAAAAAAAAAAGGTTACTTCTAGAGGAGACTATTATTAAGTAATCATTTTTTCATCTACTGCACAGCTGAAATCAGAATGAGATTTCCTACTTACCTCCTCTGATAAATGTCAGGAATGATTCTCCCTAACTGTAAGCTGAAAATCTGTTGGCTTCCATACTGGTGGCTTGATGCACTTGTACAACATTGTTAGAATAATGTTCAGCAGGCAAGGCCAACAAACCCACCCCAAGTACCAATGTGAATAGCTGATGGTGGTCTTGTCCCTACTCCATAAGCACAGAGTGGTGACTCCTGAATTGTAAAGCAAGAGCACTGTGCTATACCCCACCACTGAGGCAGGATGCAGAGATGAATTCAACAAACCCTGCCAGATTTTTCTCCTTACACAAGACAAGGAGATGCAGCAATAGACTTTCAGTTCCTGGATGCCCACTTTCCTACTGGGAGCAGTGGGTGAGATGAACTGTTCTGACAAGGGCAGTTGCCTGCTCCCAACTGCTCTGTTTCAGCAATGGCCTGGGATCAGGCTGCCCTCCTTGCACAATTTGCCCATGGGAAAGAGATGTCTGGAGTGTGCTAGAGGGCTGAATAAATTGCTGTGGCAGGCCAGCCCCATGCAGCGTGCTTGCCCTAGGAGAGTAGAGTGGCTGGAAGCTGGTACATGAGTGATTGTGACAATGGCAGCCCCTGCTGTTGTGATCAGGGGCTACCTGGTAGCACACAGTGACCATCCTACACTCACAATCAGGAAATCCATTGTGTCTGGCAACATCAGACCTGCTGTGAGTGTACGGAAGGCCACGTATGGTTCTGCAAGAATAACTGAAATTCTTCCACTGTGAAGATGAGGCTAAAATTCCCTGTGCAAGCACATCAAAGGTGTTTTATCTGCTTGGTTTCATCTCTGTGTTTATATTTTAAGTGAGGTACTGGCAGGTTTAGCTAGGAAGTGCTGTAGAAGATGTGTGCCTTGGTTATTTGAAAAATTAAGTGACTAAAGTAGAGAAATTGCTGCTGCTCCTGCTCAGTACTTGTGGCTGCTCCCTGCAGTTGCAGCTGCCCATAGTGAAATTCACTGTCTGCCAACTCTGCGCCAACTCTACATGTCTTCTGACATGTAAACAGCTGAACAGTTGCTCATTCTGCTGGGCTTTAGGCCTGAATGCTCAAATTGTGTTACAGGAAATTTTTCACCTGCATGGGACTAATCTAAAAATAGGTCTTGGCAATCATGAGTCAGTTTGGTCACTGTAATGTGACCACGTTAGAATTAGAGCTAACTCCACTTCTTTTTTTCTTTAAACCAAAAAGAACACTAAGTATATTACTTCAAAGCTAATTTGGGACCAAATCCTCAGTTTTTAGCCCAGCCAGAAGCTGCCTTGTGCCCTGCTTTGAGACCAAGGCTTGTCCTGACTGCTTGCATTTAAAAGCAGGGATTTCATAGCACCGCATTTGTGTACCAACAGATCACTGAGATAACTGAGTGTGGCCACAATAACAGGTACCTGTGTTGGGGACAGACAGTTTTCTAATTGTTTTTGGGATACCTGGTGTAGTTCTGAAGAGAGGACATATTGAGGAAGCTAGATTTTAAAAAAAATAATTTCCCATTTACTTTTTCAAACTATTTCCCATGACTCAGCATATGGTGAGTGGGATGAGTGAATGATTGAGGTACTCTATTTCCTTTCTTCAGTAAAGTCATCATTTATGTATGGCAAGTGAAGTGTAAACTGTGCTTGTGCTTTCAGAGCAATGGCAAACAGGCAAAAGAAGAAATTAGAAATGTCAGAAAGTTTTGTAGCTGGCCAGTAAGCTGATGATGCTTGCAGTAATGCAAGGAGCAGCGTTCTGTTCCAAGTCACCCAAAAGAAAGATGGAAGGCATGCAGTCCCCCACACATTTCTCATCAACAGCTTAATCTGATATGCTAAGATGGAGTTGAAGAGAAAGTCTTAACATATTTGCTTTCATATTTTAGTGTAATTTGAAATATTGCACACCAGAAATATTTTTAGATTGGCAGTGTTCTAGCTATATAGCTGTTCTCCCCAGGCATCTCAAGTACCAGTAACAGTCTCTGTGTGGCAGAGCAGAGCAATCTGTAGGGTATAAGAGCCAATTAAAGGATAGGATAAACTGAGCTTTCACTAAACTATGCATTGATCCTGCAACTTCTACTTAACCATTTGTTCATGAAAGGAGGTTGTAGTGAGGTGGTGGTCAGTCTCTGCTCCCAAGTAACAGTGATAGGAGGAGGGTGATATTCTCAAATTACACCAGGGGAGGTTCAGGTTGGATTTTAGGAAAAAATAATTCTCAGAAAGAGAAGTGAAGTATTGGAACAGGCTGCCCATGGAGGTGGTAGAGTCACTGTCCCTTGAGGTATTCAAGAACCATGGAGATATGGCACTGAGGAACATAGTCTAGAGTGGACACAGGCATGGATTGGTGGTTGGATTAGATGATCTGAGTGATCTTTCCAACGTTAATGATTCTGTGTTCTCGCACTTTCAGGATGGTTCTTGTTTCCTGTATGGTCAAAGCTGTCTTAACCTTTGGGCTGTTTTATTGTTTTCCTATGAAGAATTTCTTTAAAACTGTGGAAGTTTTTACTGCTGAGACTTTTGGGTTTTATTTGACTTTTGTCATGGCTGAAACAGTGAAATGTGAGAAGCTTCACTGCTGAGGTCTAAAGCCACATGAAAACGAAATTGCTCTTTTGCCTTAAAAAAAAAAGAAAAAAAAAAAAAGGAATGACTTCTGTGTTTTTATTATTTGTGGCTGTCCTGTGCTTTTTTTTGTTAGAGTTCTATGAGCCTTACATCAGATGGATGTAAACTCAATTTTCATAAAATACTTCTGTAAATATTCACCTAGTTTAAATATTTTTGAGACACAGAGGGATCCTCTTTGTCCTTTCTGATAACACAACCTACTTCTCCTTCTTTTCTTTAAAGCTCCAAAGAAATGTTTACTCCTCAGAATTCCTGAATGCTATTGTGTTCAGTGACGATAGGATGAGAAGGAATTGCCTTAAGTTGTGCCAGGGGAGGTTCCGGTTGGATTTTATTAGGAAAAACCTACCTGAAAGAGTGGTTGGGCACTGCCCAGGGAGGTGGTGGAGCCACCGTTCCTGGAGGTGTTCAAGAAATGTGTAGATGTAGCACTTAGGGACATGGTTTAGTGGACAATATTGGTGGTAGGTGGATGATTGGATTAGATGATCTTAGAGGTCTTTTCGAACATTAATGGTGCTGTGAATGATGATTGTTACATAGGAGCAGGATTGTTACAAGGAGCAGGGAGCAAGGAGCTCCCCTCATCAGATACCTGTTCTTTTCCTGGAAGACAGCAAGAGCAGGCTCTGCAGTCACAGCATTGTGAAAACAACAATTGCTATAGCTGCTTGCCTAATATTTGCATTTCTTCTTGTTCCCTTGTTCTTGATTATATTTGTTTTGTAAACAGAGGAGTGGAGGAGCTGTGGGGGTGAGGGTAGCACAAGAGGAGGAAGAAAGGTTACGACTTCTGTATAATACAGACACCAGGTATTTGCTAGGTATCACATAAGCATTTAATTGCTTATAGCTTGTACATGGTTTTACTGAAAGACTGTATGCTATGAATGTTCACAGTTTTTTCAGGGAATTCTTTGCACTAAATACTAGAAATGAATTTCAGTACCAGGAGAGTAGAAACATTGAACAATCCTTTGAACAAGCAACACTGTACAAAGGAAAAGGAATGCTTTGATAGGGGGGGAGGCGCTGATAGTGAAGTTGCACTTGTCCCCAGTACAAAGACTTGGCTGGACAGTGAAATGCACAGAGAAGAGAGACAATAACTAAATTTTAATGCCAAAATAAAGGCTTAGGAAAGCTGATGGACAGAAAACAGCAACAGCAATGTTACTCAGACTCAGAGACAACATTCTCAGGCTGATTTGAAACTTTGAGTCATATTTACATCTCAGAAAGATGAATGAACTTCCTCATGAAGTGGTTTGGGGTATACGCATGTCTGCAAAGATAGAATTTGGGTCTTCATCTCTTGAATGCTGATGGAGAGGATATGAACTCAAAATATTCCAGGGAAAGTTAGCACACATGCATGTAATTTTCAAGGCTCCTCCTTTCCCATCTGAGAAATGGAAGCTTAATTTTTACACTGTTATGTTCAGTTCAGTGAGGACTGTGGATGTGGGTTCAAAGTCCAAACGCCTTGCCCTGTGGGGAGCCAGCTGCAAGCTGCTAAAAGCAAGCAACATAATTTTTGTTCACATGGCAGAGCATCTCTCATTCATTAAGGGCACTCCTGGTTTTTGATTAAAATTTGCCCTGGCAGGACTCTGTGCAACCTGCACTCAGACAGACTGCACTTGGCTTGGATCTTCCACTGACTTGACTTCAGTATGGCTTAGCAAATCTCACCAGCTCATTGCTTGGCCCAGTGTTTTCCCCAGGCCTAAATCAGCAGGGGTTCTGCCCTGAAGGGTAGAGGCTGGCCAGGAGGACTCTTCAGGAGCATTGAGAGTTACCAATCATGATTTTCAAGCTGCAGTTTTCAATCTTGACTGTCTGAAGGCAGGTACTTAAAGGGAACTGAATGGGAGCTGCAGGTGGCATGTACCTCTGAAAGTCAGGCTTGTAATCATGACTCTGAATGCAAATTTCACAGCCTGCATTGGTAACTTACTTCAGAAGATGTTCAAGCATATTGTACTGCATGGCATGAGCTAAATTCTTTATGAACTGCTTCAATAATAAATGGTTGAAAAACTGATTTCTTATGCTAGAGAAGATGCCTCTATACAAAGTATTTCAGTGAATAACGAGAACCAGCATGAATTGCTGCAAGTACTTGCAATGTAATTATAACCTATCTCATTTGCATTCTTGTAGGTGGGAAAATCTCTCACATTTATTTTCTTTTTCTGCAGCTATAGCATTTGCAGGGTTGCCATGTTAGTCAATTACAATCTTATAATTACATGTTAGAATACTAATGGAGTTTGTAACGGCTTTTTTCTTTTGTGTGCTAGGCTATTAAGAAATCTACTGATGAAGAAATGCCATAATTTTCAGTTATTAAATGAGCATAATTAAGAAGACAAGACCAAAGGAAAGAGTTATTAGCAGTTACTTTCATATACTTTATAGCATCTGGAGATTTCATGGAGAAAAATTGAAAGTTTCTTTACTGCATAAAAATATCAAAGATATTTGTTCCTAAAATTCAGCATGTACCCAAGAAATATGCACCTTGAGAAGAGATTTTTTTATCCTTTTTCTTTCTTTTCTTTCTTGCAGGGACCTGTTTGTATTTCTACTATAACCAATGTGTAACACTGTAGATATAGGTGAACGTAGTTACTGCTTTTACTGCAAAGCTGGTTTTTAGGGAAAGGTCTTTTGCTCACATTACTGTTTATGACTTTGATACCACCTGGATGTAACTGTAAGAATAAAAGACAGGTAAAATCATGAAAGATTTGAATATTTCAGTAATCAGGTATAGAATATCTGACTTGAAGAGCAGGAAGTAATACCCTCTTCATTGGACACTTTGGCTACCTCACACAAAATTTGAAGAAGTGTAGGAACTTGGAAATCAGTGAGTGGAAGGCACCTAAACCAGCAGGGTAAATGGTTTTCAGAGTTAAGTAGGTTGTATCTCCTGTACATCCAGGTATAGAAATATTCTTGCTTTCTGTTTTTGTGTTCTGAGACATTTAATTTAGTTTAAGTGTTAGCAGGAAGCATTAGCAAAACTCTATCAAAGCACTCTCTGATTTGCTTTCTTAAAAATTAGGGTCCGAGTTTGTGCTCTCTCTCAGATGCAGAAGTCTCACTGTCATTCCAAGACATTCCCCTGGTACAGTTGAGCTATTGCACTGTATGGAACTGGAAATGCTTTTTGTGAATTCAGCAAGCTGGGCACTGGGAAAATACTTCAGCTCTTTGAGCAGCTTTTTCACTTTTTGCGTTGAGGTCTGAGTGCTGAAACACTGCTATGGCTTCCACTGCTCACTGTGGTGCTGTGTGTCACTGCTGATCCTTTCATCTGCTCTGCCTTTCCAGGGAGTCCTGGTTTTCCAGCAGGGATGCTAGCTGCTGCCTGCACCTTTCTCTCTATTCTGCTGCTTCAAGCTCCTTAGGGAAGTTGCCAGAATCCAATTTTCAGCCTGCAGTTCAGCCTGGCCTGTCACAGCCTGGGAACCAGCTTGCATGGTGGCATTGCAAAAGACTACCCAAGTGTGTGCTTACAGAACAAAAAAGCTAAATGTAAGCACTGCCTTAGTGCCTGAGGCTTTCTGTTAGCATTAGTTATTGATTTATTTCCATTAGCTATTTTCAAGTACACAAGCATACAGTATCTTATGCAGCACACAGGGCTTTAAGCCTGAAGGCTTACAGTTCAGGTCTGCAAAGCTGCAAAGACTTCAGTGTGTTCCAAGAAAGCAGCTGAATCTGGCATCTTTTAAGTCAAGGATTTGTGAGGGTCTCTGTGGGTCTCAGCTGTAATGCCTCTGTTGGTATTTGAGAAGGATGTAACAAACAAAAAATAAAAGTTAAAAAAAAGTTAAAAAAACAAAATTAAAAAAAAAAAGTAGAAAGGATTGGTATGAATGGAAAAAAGATGCAGAGGTAATTACTTATTGTGTTTATAATTATGCTGTGGGTGGGTGGCTGAAAAGCTTAATTTTCAGTGTTCAGTGATGGTAACAAAGTGTTTCCATGTTTGTTATTAATGTAGTGTGAATAGAATCATAGAATGGCCTGGGTTGAAAAAGACCACAATGATCATCTAGTTTCAACATCCCCGCTATGTGCAGGGTCACCAACCACCAGCCCAGGCTGCCCAGAGCCACATCCAGCCTGGCCTTGAATGCCTCCAGGGATAGGGCATCCACAACCTCCTTGGGCAACCTGTTCCAGTGCGACACCACTCACTGTGTGAAAAACTTCCTCCCAATATCTAACCAAAACCTTCCCTGTCTCAGTTTAAAACCATTCCCCTTTGTCTTACCACTATCCACCCTCATTTGTCCTCCCATTTTCTCTATCATGGGACACTGTTTCTCTTGGAGACATCCCAAAAGCTGGGTGTTTGAAGGTGACAGCTGCAAGGGTTTCCCCAGCTCATACTATGCACTCCAAGTCTCGAAGGCCCAGCGGGACAGAGGGCTTTATCTCTGAGCCAAACATAGCTGTCTCCAGACTGATCTCAGTGAGTTTTTGTGTATGTGTTTAATTTTGTGGCTGTTTCACAGAACAGAAGATTGATGTTAGAACAGCATTATCACATGAAGTCAAGGCTTCGTATTCAAATTATTACAGATATGCAAAATTGCAAATACTATATGATAAGCTGCCAAAGTCTAATGCCCTATTTTTATGAAGTTAAACACAGAGCTATGAATAAAATTATGTTTTGCATTTGAAATTTCTGTGAAAACAGAAACTGGATAAAAATGTAGGCTATAATTTCTGCATCAAAAGTGCCATGAGCAACTGATGTGTTTTGCTATTATGCAACATCCTGAATGTATACAAATCAGGTTTAAACCTTAATACCATAAAGTGCTTTTGATAAATTACAAGGTAAAACCAAACAAATGATCAAAATGCCAGAACTGTGTTTTAACAGAAAGCATCCTTGGTGATTGTCAGCACCTTACAGCATTTTCATCTCATTCTCAATCTTTGTTGGGGCTGGTAGGAGGTCTTCTGCTCAGGGTGAGCATGTAAGAATATCTGTTGTTGCTGCAATTGCTGGTGAGAGGCAATTTAAGGCAGAAATTCTGCTGACTTACCTGGGTTCAGTTCAGCAAAAGATGTTTTGTTCTTTTTTTCTTTGATTGAAGTATAATTTTTTGAAATATTATGTTTGCTCAAATAGATTGAAAGAGCTCTGTGTTACAATATTTAAAAAAAAAAAAAAAAACCTACAGTGAAATAAGCATATTCATAACTGACCAATGTCAAAAGTAGTTTTTGTCTGGAGCAGATGTCTACTGCAGTCATCATTTGCTGGCATGAGAAACAGTAAGCCAGTGTGATAGAGATGAAACTGTGGCCAGTAATGTTAGCAGTGAAGCCCTAAAACCAGCTTTGTCCAAAGGTCCCCCTGGGACATCTGTGCTGATACTCAAGGGTTGGCCCCTTTATGTCTTCCTCTTTCAGCTGGAATTTTTTCTCTTATTGCTTACTGGAGTAGATATTTGAGATGGTATTTATTTCAGAGAGACATTGCTTGTAATATTCTTCTTTTGTTTTGAAGGTAAATATAAAAACCCACTTTTTTATCTGCCAGTGAGTTCAAGCTGTGCCTGTAGTTCAGAGCTATCATTCTGCACAAAAGATTTGTTCTGTGACCAGCACATGTGTACCTAGAGTTGATAGTAGCAAATGTATTTACTTATGTCAGAGCATGTAAGAAAGTAATTGATGAGCCACTAAGCCTGATGCTTTCTGAAAGGAGCATTAAGCTCTGTAAATGTCTCACTTGCTTTTCTTTCTATTGCTCTTAGTGCTTAAAGAAGGGTGTTTGAATTTGTTTGAGACCCAAGCTTGGGATCTCAGCCACAACAAATAGTTCAGTTTCAGACCCAGAAACCTAAGCCAAATTGTGCAGTGAAAAGAAACATAAACATAGCACTAGTGTACACAAGTTAAACTGTATGAAACTGGTTTGCTCTCTTAATTAACCTTCACATGCCTTGTTCCTCGAGCATTGTTTTCCTCGTTGGATTTTCAGCCTCACTGAGTTTTTTTAAACTTCCTGCTCCCATTTAATCAGTGTCACCTATTTTATGACGCAGAGCTGACTTCTCCAGTTGTGAAGATAATGTTTACTAAATTCCTTCTTTTTGTGTGTTTACTTTAAAATTACCTTGTCTCATTCCTACAGGTTATAACCTTTGTCTGTGATTCCTTCTATTCTTTTTGAGGGTAAGAGAGTGGAATTTCCATTGTCGGAAGAAACTCTGGCACTGTATTTTATGCTTCTTTGAGATGGTACAGATTTGTGCAGAGGGGATGTGCACACAAGGAGATGTAATGGGATTATAGTTTTGCAGGAAGGATAGACTACACTGCATTGACTGGAAAATAGGAATGAAGTTGGGCAGTTGAAAAGGAACTGTTGTTTTCCTGGTCTCCACTGAGATATTCTTGCACTGCACTAACCTACCATTGTCTACACAAAAGTTTAACAAAACTTACAAAACAATGTGAACAAAAAAAGTTTTTAAAAGTAATGCGGATTGAGTTTCTATTTTATTACATCCTCAGCTCCCCGGGCAGATTTAAAATGTAGCATTCATGAACACTTCTCATAAAACATGTTAAAACTATAGTCAGATGCTCTCATTGAGAGCTGAGCTAGTCTTAGGCTACAGCACTGCCATACCCAGATTTGGGCATGCCTTATTCTGAAAAAATTGTAGTAGATTTAGCTTTGGGTGGTTGAATGGCCTGATACAGTGCATGAGAGTAATATGCCCGAGTCCTTTTCTCCAGGATACTGCTAAAACTGCAGGAAGCAGTGGTGGGGAGAGAATGGGTATTGCTCTAGGATGGAGCAGCAGGTGAGGATGGGTTTGACAGCCTAATGTTTCACTAGCAGATCAGGTGGACAGATATGAGGAGTCTCTGTGGTTCTAAAATCAAGCAAGATTTTAAAGATCCCAAACCCAGACAAGAAGGTAGCTATGACACAACTACTGGTGCTTTCAGGCACGAGTTATGCCTTAGATTATTTCTATTATGGTAAATAATAATCATAATAATAAAAATTAAAGAAATGGTTACAAAAATCTGTGTGTGCATCTGTCCAAAAGTTGTGGTTTGGCACTGATAAGATGGTTGGAAAGCCCAAGAGTAAATGCAGCTGAGCCATTTTGTGTCCCCAAGAGAACACTGCTGCTTTGAGATCTGTACGTTTGATCTATGGATCTGCATGTTAGGGCCCCAAATCTATGAGTGGCCCAGGAGAACCAGCTCTAGGCTGTCAGCACACTGGCCCCTGAGACATGACCCAGTGGGCTGTCTGCACAGGGAGAATTGTATAAGTAAAATTCAGTGTTTGTTGCTAACAAAGTGTGTGTGAAACTAACAGAGTATGTAGATAAGGAGCATGAGGTTCAATATCCTTTAAACTGTTGATTTAGTTTCATTTCATCAGGGAACCATGCTGAACGGTTTCAGGAGCCTTTGATTCTGCCTCAGGTGGCATGATCTCTTTTATTTATGATGCATCACATGAGGGTGGCTACATAAAGGTGAGGCACCTGGTGCTGCCAGCCATATGCTTCTGTAATTACATGACCCAATTCTAGAGTACCACTTAATAACTTGATAAGCAATTCGTAGTCTTATTGGTAACATTTATCAGTTGTCTCCACATCCAGACATGATATGTGAGATATCCAGATATGTGAGTACACATGGACTCAGCCATACCGCAGACATTTCCATTAGAAGGAAGAAAATCAACTTACCTGAGGAGGGATTTCTTTGGGACAAAACATTTTTTTTTTTTAGTATAAATTGCTTTCTGTTTAGACACGTCGTTTTTCCTTCTGTTGTTTGTGTCCTCTGACTGTCTATAGAATAAAGCATCTGAAATTGTTGCATGTTGGGAATGACATGTTGTCCCCAGTGTGGTGACTGTGTATTTCAGACTGTATCATTTCACACACAGATTATGTCTGTTTCACACCATGACTGGTATCCTCGTTTGCCTCAGGTCATTTTGCCTTTGTCTCATCTCCTGCTTCTGATATGGGTACACAGTATTCCAACAGGGGTTCAGCTGAAGGCTTATTCCAGTGGCCCTGCTGGCTGCACAGTCCTCCACACCAGCAGATTTCTGTACCTGCTGGGAGAAGCACATCATGGCCCATCCATCTTAGCAATGGTCACAAAATGCTAGGATCTACGAAGAACTTTGACTTCAAATACAAAAAAAAAGAGGACATCCTTTTCTGTTTTTTACCTGTGCTCCTCTGCAGGAGAATCACAGAACAGATCTTTCAGTAATGCTTCTTTCTTCTTGCCTGTGCTATAGCATGGGGCTAACTTTGGCCAGAGAAACTGCTGTACAAGCTGCTATTGCAGAACCAGAATTTCCGCTGAGATGTTTGTCCCTCTCATCATGCCAGTACTGATGAACTGAAAAGACTTAGAGGGTCTGGTAGTAATTCTCTTTCTAGTTTAGAAAAAAAGAGATGCACATCTTTGGACACCAGTAGGTGAGGCCGGCAATCTGAACTCTGTTGGAGCCATTTTTAGAAATGAATTTTTAAATTATACAACTTACTAGGTTTAGCTGCTGCTAGAGCAGAGTGCTTAGCTCATGCTGTGGGCTGCTTCTGTCACGGTGCTTTCAGAAACTGCATCAGTTGCTTCCTGACCTAGTTTTAAAAAATATTCAGTGTGGTTCTTGCATAGTTCTCAAAGACTCCTGTGCATACACAAATTGTAAGACTGGTAGATTTTATATCACTTTAAGAAGCTTACAACAAAGCATAATAACTGTGGTGCAGTGGGTATTCCATATGCATGGCAAGGGAAAGTGCTGACTATAACTGTCAGAAACCACAAGTTGTGTGTGAATGGGATTTCTGTTTTTACTGGAGGTAGCTAATTAAGCAGAAAAAATAGCAAGTATGGACTTCTGGAAGTTTTATTAATAGGAGTCTTTCACCCATTTAATAGTCACTGAAAGTCAAATCTTATAAAATCCTTAAACCCATTTAGTATGTGCTCAAAGAAGTATGCCTATTTGGGCATTTTCCTCCTTTTGCATTACAAAGGCAGGGTTATTCTTGGTGCTCTTCAGTTTGACTGTAGGCTGCTGTTAGTGTGCAAACCTAGGAGGGGAAACATTTTCAGAAAACTTGTGACAGTATGCCCATTCTCTTTTAGGTGGTCGTTCACCAGCATGGTGGCACTGCTATGACAGTCTGGCCCCACTTGGCCTGCACATGAATAAACCTGCAGCCACGAGGTGCATATTGAGGGAAAGCTGAACGATAGCTACTGAAGAGCTCCTAGTGATGCCTTTCTTATACTTTGAGGGCACTGCTTTTTGAGTTACAAGTAAATTATTTTAGATTAAACTGGAGCAATCATACTTAACAAGGCTATGTACTTTACTGGCTTTGCTAGGTTAGAAGATGGCAAATTTCTGTAAAACACTTAGACTACATTTGTTTTCTTTCAAGTTCCTTGCGGCTATATGCTTTCTTGTTATCAATTATTTAGAATGTTTTCGCATGCAACTCCACGTTATATGCAAATCTGCTGCGTCAATAGAAAGGCTGTAACATCACTTGTACTTGCAACCTAATTAACTATCATTATCATCTTCACTTTGAGATATAACTACATTGAAATTCATACAATTCTATACACAACATTTGGATCTGTATATTCTTGCTGAACCTCTGTGAGTTTATTCTAGTAATGGTTGCTATAACGTTGTCACTGGTGCAACCCATGATGACATAAAACTACCACAGTGTTAAAACTAGTCATCGAATGGTAGATCAAGAAAATATTTTTCTCACCCCATCATTTTTTTTCCAAGCTAATTTCCTTGCTAATTGTTTCCCATGCAACTGGAATTAAGAACCTGTAATTTTAAAGATTTTTGAACTCATAATCTGATATTTTATAAGCAATTGAAATATTTTTGAAGATAACTTTAGTTCATATTTTTCATTTTGCTTTAATTTTATTCTCAAACATTTCACAAATAAAGCCATTCCAAAAATTGTAAGAAGTCATCCATGAGTTTAGATTTAAATTGGATCGAAGGTAAAGATGATGCCAACTAATTAATTACTGGAACAACACACGGAAGTATTTGTGTATTTATACTGTAGAACCTATACTCTGTCTGCATTGATTTTATTATTCTCTTGTTATACAGGTCTTAGGGGAAAAGCCAGAACTTCCTGAATGTAGTGATGATGACGATGAGATGGCTGATATTGCAAATCGGAGGAGTGCTAAACTCTACATGGTAAGTAGCTTTATTTTGGGAGGTTAGGCACATTCGACAGTTATCATGCACACAGAGCCTTAGTATACAGAGTTCTGGCTGCACCTAAAGAACCGCAGCTGAACTGAGGAAAAAATATTAATTACAGCCCTGTTTACTCAGAAAATAAATTAAGCATGACCTGAGACCCATTCATCATAGGTGAAAGAACAATGAACTACCTTAAATCTTAAATCAAAATGTTTCCTGTCTTCTTGGTTTCAAAAGTGATAGTTTTTATAGTTGTATGTGATTTATCCTTAACAGAGCTCGAGAGATAGGCAGTTTTATTTTTCTGATTAAAATCCAAAGAAATTTGAATGCAGAACTCTTTTCTTTTCAATGTTCCTTTTCTCCTTTCTCACCTCCAATGGTTTAACACTGACTGGGACTGTGCCAATATCAGAAAAATTCTTCATTACCAGTGTCAAAGCAGAGCCAAGTTTTGGTATTTGATCATTTCTGACGTAAGAAACCTGTTTTGAAATGAAAATGTGTGGACATTCCATTTCATTGCAGGAAGCTGCAGAACTGAAACAACAAATTCTTGATTTTCTTTCATGTCTCTCGTCTTTCTTTCATGTTGCCTTTGTGAGAAAAGAAGTGGGAAACTATTCGGAAAAGGAAGGTGGTTTTAATGAAATCTAGAAAAGACTTTTATTCTCTTCCACAAGAAAAAAAGAGTTATTTCTTCCCGAAAACCACAAAATTTCAATTGTTCTGTAATTTCCAGTTGTTCTTGTTTAGCATGTAAATGTACCTTTGGCTTCAGTGGCGATGTAGTAGAAGATGACACTAACTCATAGGATAGGTTGATATAAGCATGTTTTTAACTGTGAGCTGTTCACTGTGTACACATTTGAAGTAAGAGAAAATTATTTACTTTAAAAAAAAAACTGTGAGAGATCACTAAAATTAACACTATATCTCCCCCTGCTGGATTTAACATTAAATGAAACTGAAAAAGTCATTGGCTGTCCTTACTTTCCAGCAGGATAAAAATTTCAGGCATAGGAATAGTAACTAATTTTTATGGTAATTTGGGAAATGGAAATTAGTTTGATGATTAAAACCAGAGTTTATCTGAAGTTGCAGTTATTGCTTCCTTAGGTGTCAGATGCAAGTGGATCCATGAAGTTGTCAGTGGTAGCAGAGGAAAACCCCTTCTCTATGGCTATGCTTTTGTCAGAGGAGTGCTTCATCCTGGACAATGGTGCTGCAAGGAAGATCTTTGTGTGGAAAGGTAAGAGGACACTTCTGTTGAAAATGCAGAAGGAGCACAGTTGTAAGGGGTCAATACAGCATCCAGTGAATAGCCAAAAATTTATACTGACTGGACACAGTACCCATAGTATGGGCATGGTTCTGCCTTGGCGTGGTCAGTGGACAAGGATTGCTCATATCGTATCAGTAAGGGCTTTAAGAATGTGTCTTGTTTAAAGATCCTGTCTATTTTTAAGACATCTGTAAGCTTAATGCTTAAATGCTTATCAAAGTAGCAATTACAAAGCAAGCATAAAGAATCCTGCAGATTTTGTGTATTGCCATCAAATATCCATCTTCTAGGAGAAAAATGGGCTTTGAAGGTTTGATAACAAGTAGGTATTATATTTTCATACCTTTATTGGTGGAGATGTGAAACTGAAAGGTGAGTGATAATTACAATCTCCATCTCCCAGGGACCAACTGAAAACATGCTTGGTTTTTTTCTCCTGAATATTTCTCTGTTATTATCAATGGTGCTAGGACTATCTGCAGTCATTTTAATGGATCATTTTCCCAGAGGGGAACTGATGAATTAGGTCTGGACACTGTACTTGGAATGCTATGGTGATGCTATTGCATTTAACATTGAGTATCCCCTCCCCCCCCCTCCCCCCCCCCCCTTTTTTTTTTGTCTGAGGCAGTATATTAATTCTTCTGTGACATTTGCATTTCTTTCACCCATGTGAAATAGCAAATAATTAATCAATGCAGTTGTCAAACTTCTGAATCCAGGAAATATTAGGAAGTATTGTAAGCATCCTGCTTGAGTAGTTATTTGCATTCAGGGATGTAACTTTTAAAAAATAACATCTGGGGGGGCATTGCACTCAGAGGCCTAAGCCTGATTCCTGGTTTTCGCTCAACTGACAGCTTCTAGAAGAACAAAGCCAATAGGATGAGGCAATTATATACAGTGTGGGTCTTGTGAATGTGGCCCTACATATTCCTTTGTGTATCGTCACTTTGCTACCACTGATAATGATAATGTGTCAGAAAAAAAACATTAATCTGCAAGTCTCACCCTTGCACTGAGAGGCTGCAGTTATCATCTCTGCTGGAAATCTTCAGACCACTAAGCTGAGGAGTGTGAATTACTTTGCTAATAGTCTCATTCAAAACTGAATACAATGAATAGCATATCAGAGCATCTTAGTAGACTAAGAATTCTTTAAAGCATTATCGTTGATAGCCAGCTGGAACACAGAACTGATACAAAAAAAATCATCCCACTGAGGATTTCAGAAATATCTAATACTGAACAAGGTTGAGGAAGGAAGAATAGGTGGGGAAAAGTGGTGGTAAATTGCACAGCACAGCCAGATTGAAAGGGAGTTTCATTTACTTGGAAGTAGTAGAATTGTGGTGGCGCCTAATGAAGGGAAGGCAGTTCTGGAGAGCAGCTTCATTTAACACACTGCAGCACAGAAGGCAAGGATTCACAGAAAGTACCCTGAGTGTTCTTATTGGATGTATACCTTAAACCTAGCAAAAATTTTGAGTAGTTTTTTTTTTTTTTTTTTCCCAACCAAAACACACAAAGCAAAAAGAATAATGATTTTTTTCAAAACCATTAAGGTAGTGTTTGGGCTGTTCAACTTTGTGTGGATCTCATTACTCATTTTGTGTTTGGTCAAGATGGAGGCATAAGCAGTGTTGAAGAGAATCTGGCTCAAGGACATCTTGTTTTGACAAAGTCGGTGAGCTCACTGCCTTTTCTCATGGACTGTTGTTCTTATTTTTAAACCAGGCAAAGATGCTAACCCACAGGAAAGAAAGGCTGCCATGAAGAATGCTGAAGCATTTATACAGCAGATGAATTATCCTGCCAACACACAGGTGCAATCTATTTATGAGATGATACCAAGAGATAATGAACTCTGTTAAAGGCTTTGTTTTTAAATCAGAAAAAAAAAAAAAAAAAAAAAAAAAGTATTCTTTAAGGGCACATAAGTCAATAAGGGCAATGTTTTATTGACAGATAGAGTTTTCATTTCAGTAACCGTGTTGGCCTTGTTTTCATTCCATCTCATGTTTCCTTTTTCATTTCAGATTCAAGTGCTTCCAGAAGGAGGTGAAACGCCAATTTTCAAACACTTTTTCAAAGACTGGAAGGATAAAGATCAAAGCGATGGCTTCGGCAAAGTATATGTCACAGAGAGAGTGGCTAAAATTGAGCAGATTGAATTTGATGCTACCAAGTTACACGAGTCTCCACAAATGGCTGCACAGCATAACATGATAGATGATGGCTCAGGGAAAGTACAGGTACTTTTTGTGTGGTAATTAACACCTATCCAATTTCCACCTACCCAGTTTCTTCTGTTACTTGTAATAGGTTAAACTGCTACTGTATGTTTTGCCATGTAAGCTGTTATGTTGAGTACAATTACATTAATGGTTAATCCTACCAATAGACAAGGAACTTTGAAGTGGAAAGTGAATCTCTTTGTCAGCAGTATGCTGGCATGTAATGTTATTTTTTTGCTCATGAAAGATGTTGTAGCAGTCATCAGAAGAAATCAAAGAGCAGAAATGTCTCCCCTTTTATAAAATACTTATAAAAGAAATACTTTAAATATGATCCTTATCCTAAAGGAATGCTTCTATCCCATATCATCTTGAAATCTGGAATGGGAAAACTTGCCTTCGGAGTCAGAAATTTAATCCATTTATCTACATATATCTTGTTGTATCTGTCCTGTCTGCTTCTTTGTCCCTAGTGAGTGTTTCAGGTAGCCTGAATTTTGAAAGAATATGATGGCATTAGAGTCTTTTCAAATCTATCCATATCCCATTGAAATCTCTTTGGATTGTCTTTTGTATAATCCAGGGAATATATTTGGACTACACAGAGCTAGCTTGGTACTGCACCAACACACTTTCCTGAATACAGGTCTGAATGTTGGGATCCTGAAAATAAGAGGAGGAATAAATGCCCACAGTCTTATTGGCTTATTTTCTGCATTTCTGACCTCATACTTGGGATGGTCCATGGATTTCAGCCACAGCAGCTTAGATCTGGAGCACTTTTTATTTATAATTTCAACTGGATGTTTTTGAAGGGCAGCTGTTAACTGAGTTGTGCTGTAGTGAATCAAATACAAGAAATCTGCAAAACTATATCTTGACTACCTCTCCCAAACACTATTATAGTTCTACTGGGAGCCATAATGTTGTGACATTCTTGTTACACTATCATCTTAAGACATTAAGTAAGTAAGTTGAAATATAGCACTATGAAATGACATTAAAGCATCAAGGCAAAGAAGAGTGTACTGCATGGCTCGTTGATCATTATTCATTCATTCAGTAGATGTAGGGTGTATACATACACTTCAGCGTGGAATCTTTCCTGGTCATATACTATAACGTTTGGGAAGAGAAGAAAAGCTGCTTAAGGTATGATAGAACAAATTGTCTCTTGAAGAGACTCAAGATGAAGTTTAGCATTTTGCAGTGATTTCTGTGTTTCCCCAGATCTGGCGAGTGGAAAGCAGTGGCAGAGTTCCTGTGGAACCTGAGACGTATGGACAGTTCTATGGTGGTGACTGTTACATCATTCTTTACACTTATCCTAAAGGGCAGATCATCTACACATGGTATGTGTGGACAGCTTTGCAGAGACCTCCAGTATGTGACTTTGTGTCCTGTTGAGAAGAATAGAGTCATGTGTAAATGCAGGGTTATTTACTATGTCTTGGACATGCAGTATAATCTCTAGACCATTTTGAAATCAGGCTCAATCATTGTTTTTGTTTTGTTTTGGTTTGGTTTTTTTGCAATGTCTTCCTCAGGCAAGGAGCCTGTGCTACAAAAGATGAACTGACTGCTTCTGCGTTTCTGACTGTTCAGCTGGACAGGTCATTGAATGATCAGGCTGTGCAGGTTAGTGTCCTTGGGATGACCTTGAACAGAGCATACAATATGGATGCAGAAACAAGAACTGAAAGGAGGAGATAGTGTTTGAAGACAGGGAATATCAACTGCTAATCGTGACCCCTTCTGTGAATGTATTTGTCATGTATCAAGATATTTAACTTCCATTCAGTGCATAAACTGCCTGAAATTACTTGCGTTTTACCACAGATTAATGGTACAATGATTAGCCATGAAGCACTGTAAATTTACCTCACAGTTCACTCTGCAAGAAATTGTGCATGTTGCCATACTGATCTTTTTTCATAGGACTTAGCTTAGTTGCAGAAGATAGATGTATCTCCTTAGTTGAAAAAACACGAGTTTGTATTCACACAGTCTTTTTGACATTGACCCATTTGTACAGATAAAACCAAGCTGCCAGTTCAAAAATTTTTTTCCAGCTGTTCCCTTTTATTTTCTTCATACAACTAATACTGTTTGATCCTCATATTTGTTTTCAAATAAATTCCTTACTTGTTGGCATTAACCAACATTGGATAGGTAGAGCAGTGGAAAGCCCCTTATTTTCACAGAAGAGCTCAAGCAAGAAGATGACTAGGGATAGGCAGGGATTTTCTAGGCACTAGAAGGTAATTATTTATTTCCCATCCTTTAATTACCAGTGTAAAGGCTTCCCCCACCCACCAATGTACACTAAACTTAAAAGGCAGATTATACTTCTGTCTATTAATCAGTTATGATTTATTACTGAAAGTATACTAAGTAAAGTTTAAAATTCTTCCAATTAATTATTCCTTGAAGTATTCCTAACATATGTTCTGTTTTTGGACACAGCTCAGCACCATACAGTTTTATCTCATACCTACAACCAGTACTGCAGTAATAATAACATTACAATTAAATAGCTGCAATAATATGATTAAGAAGCTGTTTTATTTGAGCTGTGTGTGTTTAGGAGGTTTAGGTTAAATATTAGGAGGAAGTTTTTCACACAAAGGGTGGTGACGCACTGGAACAGATTGTCCAAGGAGGTTGTGGATGCCTCATCCCTGAAGGCATTCAAGGCCAGGCTGGCTGTGGCTCTGGGCAGCCTGGTATAGTAGTTGGCGACCGTGCACATAGCAGGAGGGTTGAAACCAGATGATCATTGTGGACCTTTTCAACCCAGGCCATTCTATCATTCTGTGTTAAGTACAGGTAATATATTCCAGGAGGGCATGTATATGCTTACAAATACACACGTATATATGTATGTGTGGATTTGTATGTATATATGTGCTTACCTAAATTATATCACCTGTGCTTAATGTGTAAAAGCATTATTGGAAAGGTTTGAAGTGTATTATTTCTGCTCACTAGATGGCACTACAGTACAAATTACTATTAAAACGCCATGAGAACATTTGTTTTGCTGGAATGTTTCCCTCAGTGCATTTCTTCTGTGTTTTTGTTTTGTTTTGTTTTGTTTTGTTTTTTTCATTTGTTTGTTCTAATTGTTTGTCATTTGTAAAATCCTGCCACAGTTTTGCAGCTTGACATCCACAGGTATACATGTTAGGTGTCCCAGGTAATATTCTCGGTCTGTCCAGCAGTGCAGCAACTGGAAACTCTTCCTTGGCAGCCCAGCATGATCTGCTGGCCTGCAGCAACCCTTCCTTGGCTCTCTGCTGCTTCCAGCCTGACCAGGCATAGTTCAGGGCCTTGTACCTTGTACCAGAGCTCTGCAGCACGCATATACTGAGCTCCACTGCCTCTGGCTGAGTATAGCAGCATTTCAGCCTGGTACTGCCATGTCCCCTGGGTGTTTCGCATAGGAAACAGAGCCAATATGACCCCAAAAGACGGGCATGGTTCCTCCCTGTGCTGCTGCCTTTCACTGCCTTCCTGACAAGCAGCTTTCCATTTATTTCCTTTTCTTCCCCCTGCCCCACTCAGCTTTTCTCTCCTGCCATCCTTCCTTTTGCCTTCACTTCATGCAAGATGCAAGTCACTTTTCCTTGTATAAAGCAAGAGGAACTTGCATAGAAAATCTGTATATAATACAGTCTTTAGCTGTTGCAGCTTTTGTTTCCTTAGGTGGGAAAAGACAGAGGATACTCTTATAAAGAAACAAAGAATGAACAGTTGTATACAAGTAACTTATATAGTACATTAATATAAAAATAGCAGTTCTTTGTAGCTCAGTGTTTTTTGAGATGGCAACAATTTCTTTTGTATCTGTAATGGAAGTTCCCTTTGGTCATCCATGTTATTCATGCAAGATGGATTTATGCTCATCTTTTTCATCGTACTACAGATGAATGCACACATAAAAAACAATCAGGATGAACAACTGTCTTTTTGTGTTTAAATACACAGCCCCTACAGTTTGAAGTTATTGTTTTAGTGGAATTAAGAGACATATGAAACTCAATGAAATGACAGTTCTTTTGGTAAAAAAAAAAAAAAAGGCAATTTTCTTATTTTCTTATTACAGTAGATAGTAGACATTTTAGTCAGTGAGACATTATTTAGTTAGAGGTTTGAATCCTATCTCTGTGTTAACATGATTGACAACAAATCTCACAAATACTCTAATGTGTCTGGAACTATTCTTAGATTTTCTCAGTTTGCCAGTTCTTGCACTTGCTAACATTCCTAGTTTTATTAGCTAACATCCTCTATGCTATTCAACAAAGGCTAAAAATAATTACCCATGTCCTCATTTCTTTTATTGTATTTTGTTATGTATGTACAGGTTCGAGTCAGTCAAGGCAAAGAGCCTCCCCATTTACTGAGCCTCTTCAAAAATAAACCACTTATTGTCTACAAGAATGGGACATCCAAGAAGGAAGGTCAGAAACCTGCTCCACCCACACGGCTCTTCCAAATTCGCAGGAACCTAATGTCCATTACCAGGATTGCTGAGGTAAGGTCACGTGCTATATAATATGGTATAGCTGCCATGAGCTGCTCTTACTACCTCTGTGGAATAATCACATCTGGTACGAACACAAATCTAAAAAACACTGCTCTGTGTGACCAACCTATCTCAAAGATCAAAGGGAATAGAGTATAACTGGCTACAACCAATCTGCTTGTTGCAGAGGAAACTATATGAAAATGTGTAGCGAGCAGTCAACTGACAAAGAACAGACAAGAAATCACCCTTAATGAGACAGTCCTTCCTGCTACCAGAGAGTTCTAAGATTTGTCCTTCAAGTCAGATCCTAGTTTCAAGTGAAGTTCATCTCTAATTTATGTCAGTGTAAATCCTGGAAAAATTAAAATTAACAAAGCATAGCTGATTAACATCCGTATGTATGTTTTATATAAGCATTTAAAATAGTGACCCATGTTATTTGAAAATGGGAAGAGTAAAACAGTTTCTTTCTTGATGTTCTAGGTTGATGTTGATGCAATGTCACTGAATTCCAATGATGCCTTTGTTCTGAAACTTCCAAACAATACTGGTTACACCTGGGTGGGAAAAGGAGCAAACAAAGAAGAGGAACAAGGAGCTCAATACATTGCCAGTATTCTTAAGTGCCAGACTGCTAAGATTAATGAAGGCCAGGAACCAGGTTGGTTTCTGATGGACAGCTGTGGATACACAGCACTGCACAAAATACAGCCTAAATGTTTTTCACAGTTATGTATTTTGTAAGCAGAACCATGTGCTCACTCTCTCCCTTTGAAAATCTAACACATTTTACAGTGGAAATCTATCTGATTCTTGGCTGATGCACAAGTAGTGCAATGCCCTGGAAGTCTGTAGGGCAGCAGCTGTTGTTGCAGAGCAATGTGATCCTTTCTTAGCCCTCGGTGACCAGGAGGGGAGCAAGACGTTGCTCTATGTAAGTCTACAAGTGACAACTTTATTGTTACGCTGACAAATTGGAGGAAGAATTGTAAGAAAATGCACTCATCTTTGAGGCAGCAATATAAGATGCTGTTCAGGGATTCTTGAAATAGCATCAAGCAAAACCATTAAATGTTAAATCCACTGCTATATAAATTATGCATTCTGTATTTCAGAGGAATTCTGGAAAGCACTTGGAGGTAAAAAAAAGTATCAGACTTCATCACAGCTTTTGACAAAGGCTGAAGATCATCCTCCTCGCCTGTATGGTTGTTCTAATAAGACTGGCAGATTCATTGTAAGTATATAATGGATACTTTCCTCTTTCTTTAATAGTATAATTTCTGGCATGTTTTATCTTGGGAACCAACAGGTATTAAATTAATTTGGGGACCTGGCTTTTCTTTGTGTAGTTAGTAGTGCTTAGCAAGAGCTAGAGAGTTGAGGCTTCAAGTTTTGAATCAATTCGAGAGGAGAGGAGAGGAGAGGAGAGGAGAGGAGAGGAGAGGAGAGGAGAGGAGAGGAGAGGAGAGGAGAGGAGAGGAGAGGAGAGGAGAGGAGAGGAGAGGAGAGGAGAGGAGAGGAGAGGAGAGGAGAGGAGAGGAGAGGAGAGGAGAGGAGAGGAGAGGAGAGGAGAGGAGAGGAGAGGAGAGGAGAGGAGAAGAGAGGAGAGGAGAAGAGAAGAGAAGAGAAGAGAAGAGAAGAGAAGAGAAGAGAAGAGAAGAGAAGAGAAGAGAAGAGAAGAGAAGAGAAGAGAAGAGAAGAGAAGAGAAGAGAAGAGAAGAGAAGAGAAGAGAAGAGAAGAGAAGAGAAGAGAAGAGAAGAGAAGAGAAGAGAAGAGAAGAGAAGAGAAGAGAAGAGAAGAGAAGAGAAGAGAAGAGAAGAGAAGAGAAGAGAAGAGAAGAGAAGAGAAGAGAAGAGAAGAGAAGAGAAGAGAAGAGAAGAGAAGAGAAGAGAAGAGAAGAGAAGAGAAGAGAAGAGAAGAGAAGAGAAGAGAAGAGACAGAAGAATTAATACTGGAGATGTCTGCACAGCCTGCTCTAGCTGCGGACTAGAGGCTTGCAGATGTAAAAAGATGAGGCGTTTACCTAGTTAAAAGCATTGCATTCTTGCAGAGCACTGCCAGTCTGCTATCATTTCTCTGAGAAAGTGCAGGTCAGTGCCTTTCCCCTTATGTGTCTGATGGTGAGGGTGAGGAAAAGAAACATCCTAAACCCTTGCCAGAAATCCTTATTAGCCTGAAATTTTCTGTAGAGATTTAGGACATGTAATTACCTCTATGGTATTGGCCTGTGCTCAGGAAAGTAGGAAAAGTAGGAGGACATATTTACTTAGCAGAAATATCCAGAATTGTGTGCTGAATATTAAGTGTATGGTTTAGGCTTAATTACTTACCATATCCCGGGAAAGTGTTACTGTTTGGAAAAGATAAACTAATTTTTAGATAGGCAAAATAGTTGGCTACCATCTCTGCAACTTCCTTAAGAGAGATCTCATTCATACCTAGAGAGATAATACAAATAGAATCCTTTAATAAAGACTTTAAAGTCTTATAAGAATAGGAAAGCATATTCTTCTAGCAAGCTTCTAAAATACTCCTGTGAAATACAATGGGAGTAAGCAGTCTCACTATAATATCCTGCTGGCAGCTATGCACTAGCTTGGTTTTCTGTTTTAAATCCCCTCCAAATCTATGAAATTCCATATCTCCCATTTCATTTCCTCAGTACCTGACTCACCACTGTTAAAGCTCACCACAACAAGGGGGTCAGATCACTCAGAGTTTCTGGCCATCATATGGTAGAGGGAAAAAAGGATTGACTTTTGCAATTCTGATTCCAATCACTCTAGTACTCCTACACGACCAAGCATAGCCAAATGCTTGATAGACCTTTACAATAAGCAGCCTATCTATTAGCTATGTTATTAGCTCTCCTGCTCATACAGATGAAAATTAAACTACTTTCTTGTCTGCCTGTAAATCCCTGGAAGAAGCAAGCAGTCTGCATTAGCCTCTGGGGGCTAATCCTTAATGTCTTAGTTAACTATCATGTCTCATTTTCAAGTGACTGGAAAGCATGTTCATATGTGTATTTCACCACTGAGCTCACCCACTTCAAATCAGAGTAGTTTCTTTATTAATGAATGTAAGTTGCATGAATACATCAGCTGTAAAATTGGGTTAGTTTGGTACGTGTCATGCTATGGAAATCTCCCTGTCTTCTCCTTCTGACAAACTTCAGTCCTATTTCACTATGGTCACAATTCCTATTATCCTTTAAAAAATATCTGTGGTCTGTCCAAAATCGGAATGTTTTGAGCAGTCATTAAGGCAAAAGCAAAAAATACCCACCAGACTGTCCTTTTTAGATTGAGGAGGTCCCAGGAGAATTCACTCAGGATGATTTGGCTGAAGATGATGTCATGTTACTAGATGCTTGGGAGCAGGTAAGCTGTGTACTTTACCATTGTTGTTTTTTTGTGGTAACAAGAATTTATTCTTAACAGCTTTGCATGTAAGATGGGAGGAAAGATCATATTTATGAGAATGAAAGAGATCTTGTTTTCTTTAAATTGTATCACTGGGAGTTCTATTTTCTGAGTTCTATGATATTCTAGTGTGAATATACGTGATTGAATTTCTAAGCAAAATGTGACACCACAGCAGACACTTCCCATTAAAACCAATGGAGGCTGCAAGAGTATAAGCTCCAGGATTGACGCTCTCGAAATTGTCCTTGACTTCATCCCTAAGGTTTTTTAATTTTAAGAAAGAAAGTTATTGCAAAAAAAAGCCACAAAATCAATGTAGCAGTGTCACTTATGAAAAAAAAAATCTTTTTAGAGAAGGGGACAAACACTAGACCTTTACATAGATCTCTTCAGAAGAACTGAGTTGAGGGTGACAGAAATAATCTCCATCATTTTCCCAGATTCATAGAAAACTGAAAATATTGAGAGATTTTTACATGGCAGGCTAACTTACTGTGAGTGTGGATAGCACATCTGTGTCTCACATTCTCTCTATTCTTTCTCTCCACCTTGGAGAGAAATGGGGAGAACATCATGCTTTCCCTGTCTTCTTCAGCCTAACCTTCAAGGGAAAAAGGCTGAGATTTTAGGAAATGCAAAGGAATGTGCAAGGCCCATACAAGAAGGAGCAGAGGGGAAGGCAGTAGTAAGAGGGGAAGTTGTTGGGATATACTAAGAAGCTGATTTCCAAAAGAGGATCCTTGGCAGAAAGAAAGGAGAAAAAAAAAAAAAAAAAAAGTGGAGATTGCAGACTGAGGCTCTGGAAGTCGAGTTATTCAGTGAAGTGTTCAATACCCTGAGTAGCATCTGTCTCAGGGCACAAGTGTTGATGCATGTACAGAGCCTGATCCAGACTGCTCCTGTTCAGCACTTTCACCTGTACCCAAAGAGCAATTTCCTTGCAAAAAGATGACCATGGAAAAGGTAATTAGAGTTCCTTTCGTCTGAGTGCATCAAATCTGGCATTCCAGCATCAAGAGAGTAGTGAAATTGTTGAGTATAGATCTACATTCACTAGCAAGGGAAAAAAAACACACATTAATTTTGGTTTATGAGACCTGTGTATCTCTGCAGTACTTTCATAGAATATATTATTTCTCCTAGTGGAATCAACTGTTTTGTGTTTTGCCTACTGCACATAAAATCCTAATAAAAACACAAAAGCTTAAGCTTTCTCTCCTCTGTTTGCAGGTTTTTGTCTGGATTGGGAAAGATGCTAATGAAACTGAACGACAGGAATCCGTTAAATCTGGTAAATCAAATCAATTTGGCAGAATTCTGAGGGAAGTAGCATCAATAGTGCTTAAACAAATGAAAAGATATTGAAGAAGAAATGTAGTTGTGTTTACAATGTTGTTCAAAAGAGTTACTGGGCTTATTAGAATTTAACCCTGGGTAAGATTATTTTCTCCTTTAAATGTAATTTAAAACTCATATATCTTTCTTATATGTAAATTTGTGAAGAGAAAAATTAATCAGAGCTTTTTAAAGTGAATATAGGAGAGCTCAATGAAAAGAAACTGCACTGAAAATAAAATGAGATATTATTGACCCAAACCCTACAATGTATAGTCAAAGGAATGCCAACAAATCCCCAACTGCCACCCTTGCAGGAGGAAATTCCTATTGCAGGACAAATCAAGACAATTTACCTGGAATGCACCTCCTTGAAAAATCCTCTGTCATCTTTGGTGTGATTTCTTATACCTGAGCTCTCCTGATGGAATTCCTGCTAAAACTGCTTGCAAGCATTTCCTCAAAGCAGCTAAGGTTGCCCTTGCTGCTTTCCATTAGGTACTGATGTTACACTGAGATGTCAGGGGATCTCTACCGAATGCAGATTTGAAGCTTTTACATGGCAAAAATGGGACTGAAGCTTGTAAATTTGCACAGCACCCATAAATGTATTCTCCTGATCAAAAACCAAAACACGGTTGTATGGCAGTGGACTGACCAGAGTAATAATCACTGATTGACTCTTGTGGAAAATTCTTTCACTGGCAGCTGGGAGAAATCAGTAATTACTTGATCATTTCATTGCCTTTGAAATAATGAATGGAATACTTTATTATAATAGCTCTGGGTTCCTTCTCTTGAGCTTTTGATGTATTTTTTATGCCAAAGGAATTAACTAATATTTTACATGTTTTATTTCCCCCTGTTTTTAGCCAAACGTTATATTGAAACAGACCCTTCTGGCAGAGATAAGGGGACCCCCATCGTTATTGTGAAGCAGGGTCATGAGCCCCCAACCTTCACAGGCTGGTTCCTGGCTTGGGACTCCAACAAATGGAAAAACTGATTTACCCAAGAGAGCTTCAGCTTCAAGCCAAAGAATTATCAGTGCACAACTGTTTTCTAGTATTTTTAAGCATAAGCTTATGCAACAACATGATGCAGATGTTGTTATCTTTTTCTGAGCTTTGATATATTTATATGAATAACTTAGCAATTCTCAGTGCTGGATTGGATAAGTGATAATTGTTAAGTAGGTAGGTGGGGCTTTTCATGTTAGAAATATGTAACCTATGAATTCTTCACAAAAGTGGACAATCTCTTTTACTGTGCAAAGATGGGCCAAATTCTGCCTTCCCTTAACCATTCAAATCAATGCCAAACAAACTCCTTTAGTGTAAGGTCAGCATAATTTTGTGCTAGTAATTTGGCTAGTGTAGAATTTCAGATGATGCCTAATCCAAAGTTTTGTCTTGCAAGGGGCAAACAAGAGATGAACATTTTGATAAAACTGTTCTTAACACGTTTGTTTGCTATCCTTGGTCTAGATATTATAATTGGAGCTTAGGACTGTACACTTGTAAGAATATGAAGGTGTTTTGCAGTGGATTTTTTTTTAGATTCTAACTCATTTTAATGTATTTCTTTAGGTTTCTCTATGCAAACCATATCCAGCTCCAGATCTTTTTAACTGAAGCTCTCATGCACATTTTAGGGAACTACTTTTTAGTGGAAGCATAAGCAACAGCTTCAAAAATACTTATTCTGCCTTAACCAGGCTGCACTTAAGCCATACTTTGCCTTGGTTGCCTTACTTAGCAGTCCCTTGGAATTTGTTCACATTGTCAGGTACAGGATGTGTTTCCAACTCATTTTCTAAACAGGTCTCAGTCAAATATCAGCATGGAAACTCATTCCTGGGAATTTGGAGTATGAGGAAGCACCACATAATAATTTTCTCTCAGACACAGTTCTTTGGGATTTCTTTTTTGTATTCTGGTGAATTTAAGAGTACATTTTCAAAGTATGTTTTTTTAAGTTGTAATTTTGCCAGAAAAGTCTCCTTACGGGCATTAGGAAAAATTCTGCTACAAATCTATAGTGCTGCTTTAAGCATTTATCCTAGAATGCTTGTTTTAAACAATTTGTAGAACAGTAAATCAAGTCAATGTGGCTTTTTAATGAAGGCTTTTCAACACTTTTGTTGATCTCATAAGATTGTTTGGAAAGTGAACATTTTAGTTATTTTTTACTTTTTTTAAAAAATGATTGTGATTTTGAAACTGAGTAATGCAAAAGAGTGAATTTTGTATTTGGCAAAAAATAAAGAGAAGCTAAATCAATTAATTCAGGGAGTTTTTTCAGCCTTAAACATTCATTTAAATCCTTTCTTAAATAACTGGGCTGTATCTGGATGTAATTTCATTTAAAATAAAACTATGAAACAGTATGTTATATGCAAAATTGATTTTCTTATCTGACATTATTGCTCAGTGTATCCACTGATGTCTAGAAAACCTTCTTAAAGAACAGTACTTCCTCTTTAGGTGGACAATGCAATGAGAGGTTGAGTGTGGGGTTTTGCTTGTTTGTTTGTTACCCTGAAGCTGTTTTACCCAACGTAGATCTAATTCTTCCCAATAACTGTGAGAATTTGAGAACCAGGCACTTAGAAGCATATTGTTTCATCTTTTTAAAAAAAGAACCACCACTATTGTTATTAATTATTAGGTTTTACAATTCCCTGCTTGCAAAAATGATGGACTGCAGGAATGATTATTTTTTGGCAAGAGGAAATAGGATAGGTTTATATATATATATATATTTTTTATATATATATATATTTTTTTTTTTTAATATAAATATTTTATTTATAAGTGTAGAAGAGGTGTCCTTGTCCTGGAAAGAGCACAAAGACCTTTCCAGTGACTCAGCTAGCACACTTCATACAGTCACTGAGCAGTCTGTGATTATCTCATGTCTTTGACACATGCATATGATTATTTTTGAAAATTAACAGTTATAGTAGCTCCTTAAGTAAGGATTAAACAAGATTTGCTCTCATTGTACATCAACATCTGCCAGATTGCTGACAGCTCTGAACTCTACACAGGCTGTCAGCATGCACTGCAGCACTATGAAAGCCTGTTTTCAGCTCCCATACACAAGACAGAGAAGCTTTTGTGGTCTCCTGGCCCAGGCATTTTTGTCTTCCGTGCATTGTCCTGGCACATTGGTTGCTGATGATGTTGAGAAGAACATTGAGAGCTCATAACTGAACAATGTTTGCAATTGTGCTTTGAGCATGAAAGCTGCTCTTAACATTGTTTTTGGTTTTACTTGGGAGTGAGAATGTTTATTTTTCATATACATAAGCCTGTGCAGTACGTACAAAGATACATTTCTTTCCTTCTCTCTGAAGACAGAACTGTGACTGCTGGGAAATACTGAAGATTAAACTATTTTCAAGAAAGTATTTAAGCACATTAACTTTAGGAATACACATATCAAATACATATATTTATTTCAGAATAAATAGAAAAAAAATGCACAGATGTATGTAGTGAAGTTAATTCAAGAATAAGCTGAGTTTTAAATTATTATCAGAGGGTAACAGTATTTTCAGCCTATTTCACATGGCAAATTTAGACCGTGCGTTAGTAGTTTCATTATGTTTTCGAACAGCAAGTAGTCATGTATTCTGTTGGTCAAAAATACAGCATCATTTTGATGTTAATACAATTTAATTGCAAAGAAAACATATTAGGAGTCCTTAGAGTAAATAGGACACTGCAATATTATGCACAGTATTGATAATTTACATAAAATACATAATTTTAGATTATAACAAGAGATTGTACACTGGAGAGAAGACAGCCTCTGGAATAACTGCTCTAATTGCCTGTTTTGACCAACAGTACACAGTAATCTATTGCAACAGATTTGCTGTGATGCTAACTGTAGCTAAATTCAATTGAACAGTTTGATCGTACCGGTTCAGTCTCACATAGGCTTCATCTGCAATAATAAGAAAATGACAATGATAGTAGGCAGTGGTACCATCCCTCACAGGAGAACTAAGGAACTACAGAAAGGACACTGCTCACTGAATTACAGTATGAAGTGTTTTCAGACACCTCTATAGGCTATAGGGACATTTCTTGTTACTAACCGATTACCCTGTGATCTTCTAGTCTTCACTTTTACAGGTTCTAATGAGGCTAAAAAAAACAAGTATTTTATTTTACATGGACTGAAGTTGCTCTTGAGAGTCTACTTCTCTACAGGGAAAGAAAAAAAGAAAAAAAATCCTATGCATGGGAACTGTTGAGTCACGGCCTGAACCACTGATTGATCACCTGAGGCAAGGACTGAGTCAGCCCTGGGAGCACAGGTGAAGGCAATTCAGCTGTGTGACCAGACCCCATTTAAGGTCTGACTACCAGTTAGGAAGGATCTCTTTCTGGAGATTCTTCATTTTTGGAGTTTTCTGCTGCAAGCCTAGATCTTCAGATATGGGTGAGCATTTCTTCCTTGATTGTTTCTTTTCCACCACAATAATCTTTTTAACTATAACACCTGTAAAGTACCATCCTAGCTGTGCTACTATTCCAACTGTGCATTTGTTGACTGTGCGCTATGGAATACAACTATTTCCTGAGCACGTTGCTGTTGTCAGATTTTTAAATTGAGTCAAATGTAAATATATAAAACAAATAAAAACCAGAGGTAGATCACACTCTTAACATGCTGAGTTTACAAATAATAGCTTTTTCTTTTTTATGGAGCGTAACTTTCTTTTTAGATAAAAAAATAATGTACCTTTCCCTTATTCTGGCTAAGAATTTTACTGCTAAAATCAAAGGAACTTTGATTTTAATTGAAGCGCAGTCAGATCTTTAATCCATTACAAGTCCTTCACATCTCATTAAATTCTCTCTAGACTGGCCTAAGGATACTCTGACCTCCTCTGACTATTAACACTAACTTCTGTTCAAGATCAATAAACCACACTCACAACAATTAAAGCAACCAATGTTCAAGAGGAAGAAGAGCAGGCCAAAGGGAATTAGGAGGCCTGCTATGACACAAAATTAGCTGATGACTACTCTGGCCCTCATCCTGTTGATATTCAAGCCTGTAGGGGAAAAAAAAAATCTGCTCCTACCAAATAGAAAACATAAGCTTTTATTTTTTTCTCCCCAGTACTAACAAACTCGTCCATTCCAGAAGGAGAGCTGTTTTAAGGGGAACCAATCTTCTCCCTAAATACATCCACATTTCTACCCTGTATGTGCTCTTCTTAAGACAGGCTGCTGTGAAGATACTGAGATATATGAACTTAAACATTTTGCCACCATAATTCATGTGGACCTGCCTGTAAATGAAACAAAAGCATCAAGTGAAAACACTGGTTTTTATTGTTTTGTTTGGCTATAGATCATCTGTTCAGTAAACAAGTAAATGCTTCAGAACATTACCTGGGTAGAGGCATGCAAGGCTAGGGGAAAATGTGTGCCGTGTTTCTCTGGGAACGTGCCAGGCACTGGGACACTGTGAAAGGTATTCCATAGCAATGCCAAGAGACAGCACTACTGTAGCCAAAGCAAATATGCCTTCGATACATTCTAACAAAATCTCTTGACCGGTTCTAGACAAAACAGATGTCAGAGATGGCTGTCCTTCCCACACCAGCCAGCTGCTATCCTACTGGTCTTCATCGGAGATTAGTCATTGTGATAGGGGAAGAGAAGAGTGGCAGTGACTGCCTTGTCAGCAAAGACAATAGATTGGCACTGAAAATCCAGTGTTTCCAGTCAACAATAGATAGCTTGCCTTATGATCATAAAATCATTGAGGTTGGAAAAAACCTCTGAGATAATTTCTTCCAACAGTTAACCCATCACCACCATGCCCACTGAATCATGTCCTTAAGTACTACATCTGTCCTTTCCTTAAGCACCTCCAGGTAGTTGTAGAGCAACTAGAAATGTTGTAGAGATGTCTACATGTTGTAGAGATGAGTCAACGTGTACTAACATTGCCACGTCTAAGCCTCTGTGGATCTCACTGTGCTTCTGGATGCACTGAATAAGAACAGATAAAATTGGGATCATTTAGCCCAACTATAAACCCATGCCTGTGACAACTCTAGACTATGGTCCTCAATGCCGCATCTACACTCTTCTTGAACATCTTCAGGGAAAGTGGATTCATCACCTTCCCAGGCAGCCTATTCTGATGCTTAACCACTCTTTCTGACAGGAAATTTTTCCTAACATCCAACCTCGCTGATGTTTGCTGATAGAGAAGCCATGGAATTGCCCCAGTCTAGGATGAGGTGGGAGCATCCCTGAGGAGGTGCTGGGGTACTCTAGCATCCATTACATAAATACCCATCCTGTGAGTACTCTCCTTCTTCCAAGTGCTGCCCTGCCCAGTGTGCCATTCTACTACTGGCTCAGGGATAATGAGATCTTAGCATAGGCTGCGTGGCATGTAACCAACTCTCTTAACACTTTTTCTTAAATCAGTTGTTCAACTTAGTAGAAGGGCATGATCATGAGCTTTTAATGTACTCAAAACTTCAAGTGACCTTTACCAAGACTGTATGAAGAAAGGTGGTAGAAAACTTTTGCACATGTAAAACAGCAGACAAAGACTCTTATAATCTGTGTTCCCTGTAAATCCCTGTGTAACCTGAAGTAAATCACTCCATTTCTGTGCTTTCCCTCTCTACCTATTATAGGGGGATTTCTTCCATCCTTCCACTGTTTATTTAAACTGCGCTGTCTTTTATCATGTGTTTGTACAATGCCTGACCTAACAGAGTCACTTCTCAGTGCTGTCACCCTGTATGAACTGATCATAATCCAGACAGCTGCTGGGTTATTGCAGTCAAGCAGCACAGACCTGCTCAGAGCAAAAACAGACAATGCAAGATGCCAGTCCCTTACTGGGGAATTCTCTATGCTGCTAAGCAGGTTTACTAAGAGAATTCTGGGGCAGCAGAGAGAGGGCTGGAACAAGTTCAGTTGAGGGATAAAGACTTTTTGATATAAACCAACACAAACAAAAATAAAAAACCTAACAGCACAGTTCGTGGTTGCCTTGTCAGAGCACCCTGTAAGTCATAACTGCAGGTGCATTTGTTTAGGCCCACATGAATTCCTCACCAGAACAGAAGTAGCTGTTTTGGGAAAGGTAAGTGTGAGGGGATGAGGCTCAGCTGTGTTTACAAAGGAACAGCAAAATCCTCAGGCTCCTCTTTACTTTGACATAGGAAGTAAGAACATTTGTTTTTAGTCTGTCAATTTTTCTGTTCTGCCATGTCCTTAAACTTTTCTGATGCTGCTGATAAAGCCAAAAGGCCTCTCTGTAGTGCAGCTAATGTTGTTTCACACAAGTGGTATCTTCTGGGTTGCTCAAAAACTGGCTGTTAATAATTTACTGGATCTTTCCTCTTTTAACACTGAATTATACTGGGGAACAGACATCTGTTGACATGGCTCTAACTTAGAGACTGAGCGTCAAGGACTTCTGTTTGCTGCTACATATGTGAAAACTGAGAGCACCAAAAAGTGTCCACTGACTATAGATGAAAGCATTAAGATGACTGCTGAGTATCTTGTTCATTTTCAGGCTTTGTTTTTGCATTTCAATGGTATCTCCACCATTGAAGTATCTGCTAGCTGCTTTATTTCACATAAAAGGGAGAATTTCATGATTCTGTAACAACAAAAGCTTGGAACTAGGGAGTATACAATAATTACAAATGGTTCTCAGTTTTATCTCAACTATGAATTTGCACAGGTCTGAAAGATGTAGGAAGTGTAACTGTGTTGGCTTTTCAATCAGTCCCCAGCCACAAACAATGATTTGAACTGCAGTGCTGCTCACAAAAACAAACAACAACAACAAAAATTAAAAATTGTTTATGTGGATTTGTACTGAAATGAAATGCCAAGCAGGTGTCAGCAAGCCTAAGCAAAAGAGCTGGGTTCTGAAATGAGACTCAGTAGGTGGGAGTTCTAAGAATAACATAGTTTTAAAAGTCAGTTCTACAGTTTCAAAGGCATTCCACTGTTAAAATGGGAGAAGGGATGCAACATTGGCACTCTACTCTTTAATGCTCTCTCATACTTTTGTTGAAGATTCAGATTGGGCTTGTACAAATTCACATGCTGCATGCATCACGTATCTCTTTATCAGAAAGCCAAAGAATTCCAAGCATGAAGAACTCCGTAAATTCTCTTCCTTCTTTTCTCCTTACAGTATGTTTGTGCTTTTTTTTTCCTTATGTAGAGAGGTTTTGTTTATGTTCCTTTTATAGTTTAAAAGTAGAGAGGTCTCAAATGAAATAACTAATTGAAAAACGTATCTATATACATCTTTACAGCATCCTGATGCTTCTTCCATTTCCATAATTTCTATCTGACCTCTTTCTAATCTTCCTTCTGTGGCCCATCTTGGCAGAAGGTGCAAAGGAAAACCTCCATCGACACAACGGCAATCATGGGGTTTACCCTTTCAGAAATCTGAATTACTGGCTCTTGTACTATTCGCTTCATCCACTGTCTCCACGTAGTGTGGCAGGATTAAAATTTCAGCTAAACAATCTGTTCTTCCCTGAGTTGATATATCTGCCTCCCTTACTTTGTTTAAACCCTGTTAAGTAGTGTGATGTGGCCATGAGAATCAGAATAGGTGAAGCCTATATTCTGGTTAAAAAGCTATGATGTCAACATAAGGCATAAAAATATTTTGGCAGTTTTCTACATAAGTAGATTTTATAACTCTGGCAACAACTGTAAGGTGCCAAATTCTCTGAAAGATGCCTGGTCTTTCTCAATATTATGAAGCTGTAATATATAATGTGGTTTGTTTGAATCATATTCTATCTAAGATGAAAGCAAAAATGATTTTGTAGACAGCTTTTATAAGGTCTTCAAAGTGAGTTTACTGTTGCTTCCATCCAAAAACTGAAACCTTTGAGCATGAAGGAAAGTTTTCTGCCCAGCACACCTATGATTGGTTTTCAAATCAATTTTCAATTAATTTAGGTTGTAAACTTCAGCAAACAGTAGGCTCAATCCTGCACTTGATTGACAGATTTACTGTTAATGTAAAAAAAGAAATGTTAATCTGATAAGACTTAAAATTCTAAGGTACAGATGAGCAATGAGCTGAACTTACAGCTCCCCGCCCACACAATGTTTGTCTTCCCTGCTCTTTAATCCTCCTTTTTCTTTGTTTCTTTCTTCTTCCTTTTTTTTTTTTTTAACTTTTTTTTTTTTTCGCCTAAGTGATCACAAGGACTATGTTTCTGTAGCACACAATAATAGGCTCTGATTTCTCATTAGAACTCTCAGTATTGCTATTGAGAACAGTAACTGCACTTTTTGCTGAAATCTTAGAAACTGCAACAAATATCCAGTACTTCCTGAAGTATCGGACACCCACTGTGTCCCAGTGTAAGAGATTGAAACCTTTGTGCAACAGTTTCAGCTAGTTGGTGAAACTGGCAATGACCCTGGGGAAAGAACTCCTCTGGTTGTTGTGAGGCTCAGTAGTTCTTACCACCTGCAGCTAAAATACTTTCTTCAGCTTGAAAAAAAAATCCAGTCTAGAATGCTTAGCTGTGGTTCACGTTCTGCTAACTGAAGTATGATTTTAATGCTAGCAATCAAAGCAAAGGGAGCATTTGCACTGCCTTCCCTCTTGTAAAGCTGATTTTTAACACTGTTCTGATCTAAAATACAATCCAAAATATTGGTTAAAATCCAAAATTGTTCAGAGACTGGATGTGACTGCCATACACCTATAAAAGCTGTAGACTTCCTGCTACGACATCATGGTCAGTGTGTGTTAATTATACCTTGGAGTGCAGTTGGGTTGGAAGAAGGACAAGGAAAGGAGGTCTTGGCTTAGAACTCCTAGTCCCCAGTAAATCTGCAGATGAAACGCTAGTCCCTGAAAGCAGCAAAGTGTGATACATACCACTGTGTGTGCCAATGTACAGAAATGTTTCACTGGCCCCAGTTAAGTATTTCCCCCTGTGCACTTGCACTTCTGTTATCTACTGACTAAGAGAGACACAGGTCTGCCTAGTGATGTATTTTCTGAAAATTCTTGTACAAATGCTGCACAAAGATATAGTGCTGGAGGGAAATGAAGCAAGTGCAGTGAAGATGAGCCTAGCAGACTGCTCATAGAAAACTGATAACAGACCATTGTGCACCTATGGCTTACACCACTATCTGTTAAAGCATATCTTGTGCTGTTTATCTTCAGGAACATTTTTAATCTATTAATTCTGTCAAAATAAATTACAACTACACCTGTAAACAGTTATGACTGAAATTCATAATATATTGTTGCCTCCTTTGACAAATTAAAACAACACTGTATCTACAGAGGCAGTAGGTCTTTTTTTTGACTCACCTAAGGAAGAGATGCTTTTAGAATGCCAGAGAGTAGCTAGATTCCCTATATGTTTTTCTGTAGATAACCAGTACTTATCAGGCCCTGCCTGCTGCGGGGGGCTGGAACTTGATGATTCTTGAGGACCCTTCCAACCCAAGCCATTCTATGATTCTATGAACAGTTGGAGATCATGAAATAAATTATTGATGCACTTATTCATTGTCTTAATAGCAATTTATATTAGTTGTTGCCTCTGAATATCAAGCTCAAGAAGCTGCAACGTTATCACTACATTACATATATCATTACACACTGAGGCAGATAGAGCAGATTTTTCAAAACCCTCCTGGGACTTTAGACATATCTTCCATAAAATATTTCCATTAACTACAATCTCTATGTTATTTTTTTTTTTTCTATTGATGCTATAAGTACACTGGTACAAAGTTGCAAGAGATCAACAGCTTGCTTGTTTTTACAATGGAGCCTGTATACAGGATTCCAATCTTTGAGTTTCCTTTTGGATATATGCAGTACAGGAACACAAAGCATGTATTTTTAAAAAGTAGCCATTGCAAGTGGATGGATTATTATGGAATAAGTGGCTTAAATTATTGTTTCATTCTACGAGCTACCACTTAGTTATACATGCTCAAATGATGAGATGCTATATTCCTTTTTTGCTTGACTCCTAGTGGAAACAACCTTTCATAACAGTACAAGTGCATATTTGTATGTCTAGCTCCTCATATTTTATTATAAGTATTAAACTATGTCTTAACAGAGACACTGATGCCATAAAAACAATACTATTTCTGCAAATCTTGTGAAAATTCATGGTTAGCAACTACATGTGCCCTGTGCTCGCACCATATATTAAACTAGTGAATCCAGAGGGGCAAAACCCTTTACCAGTATCTGTCTTGAAAAGCCTCAGTCACAACTTCCATCCTTTCTCCACTACAATTAACCAACTGAAACACAAATTCATAGAAAAATGAATCTTTCATTCTGCTATTAAGAATCTGTTTAACCCATCTTTTATAAATCCAGCAAACTTAACCACCATTTAAAAGTTAAATACTAAATATTTAGAAAGTTATCTAGAGAAGAAAAAAGTAACTGCAGTTTTCTGTTTAGTTTTTTTCATTGTTGCTCTGTGCTAGCAGTAACATAGCAAACAGCAGTATCTAATTTACACCAGGCATCTCCTTTACTATGGAGCTGGAAAAATATCTTAGTGAATTCAGTTTAGTTAGGCAGGAACACAGTAAAGCAGATACTACCCTTGTATTTGAAATTGTAGTACTTTTAATCTGCTTGCAAACTGCTTGTATTATATTAAGGGAAAATGATATGCTTAAAAACTGTGCAACCTTCTTCAAATAAAGCATTGTGAGGAAATGGTAGCATATAGTGATATCTCAACTTGATAGGATTTTGAATAGAGTAACTAGCATACAAAAATAAAGTTTTTGTGGGGAGGAGAATGCTGGGGAAAAGATAAATCTCTTGGAAGCAGTGCCATAACTGATGACATTTTTGAATGGCAGCATTCAGTAGCCCTGGCTGCTGGCAAGAGCTTGTCTGCCTCAAGTCAGTAATTCTACGAAACATGAAATGGTGGCACAAACATAGTGGATGTGGGGGAGTAGCAGGTGAAATGTTTGTTATTATGGTAAATATATGCACAGTCCTATCAATATGAAGCCACTGAAGAAAATGTGCAAGCCAAGACATTTTGAGTCTCTCGTGGTCTTACCTCCCAAACTGAAGGGTTAAGGAAGGAACTACTTTTTGTATTTCTTTTTAAAAGGCAGCTGCCTTTTCGTGAGGTAGGGATATGGAGACTGAAAACTGGGGGTACCTGCAGAAACAGTACTTTCTTCTATTCCTTCAACTGCCCCCTAACTAGCTGTATGCCTGGGTTTAAATACTGTGATTATAACCTTTGTATCTGTAAACACAGGATCGATGTTTAACCTTCAGTTATTTGCTCCCAGTAAGTGAAAAATCAGTACGGTGAGAGTGAAATGACTGAAATGCACATAACTCAGAATTTGGAGATTATAGTATCAGTCACATCGAGACATATCACTTTCTTGCTAAGAGTAAGAAAAGTTGTTAGTACTGTTGTGTTTTTGTGTGTATTTTTTTTTTAACTAACACACCTAAGCAGCGTTCAAGATGCAACTCAGAATGAGAATCAAAGAACAAGGCTTTCTCTTTGTTAGCCAGCTATATGGCATAATATTTATCTGTGAATATGAAAGCTGTACAGCATAAATGTTAGACTTCATGTGAAGGTATGTATGAAATGAGAATAGGTTTAATTAACTGGTCTAATCAGAGTAGTAACTTAAACTGCAACACACAGCAATTCTATCTCCTGCTGCTCTAAGCTTCATTATTTATTGTGAAGAAATAAATTAGATTTTCTACCACCAACAACTTTTTAATAATCCAAGCAAAATAATTCATGCAGCTTGCAAGTTATAAAATAATTCAGCAGATGTAGGAAAGATAGTAAAAGACTTCTTTGTGCAAAACATTTTGTATGTCACTTTGAGAGACTCTGAAGAGCAGAACTTCATGTTTTCAATTTGTCAGCAATTTCATTGCTACTGTTTATTTTCAAAACCTATGATAAAACTGCTACAATATTTTAAGCAGGAACCAGATCTTCTAGAAACAAAGAACGTCACCTCAAAACAGTACATTTTAATTGATAATCTTAGATTTAGGGCATAATAGAAGAGAAATAGGTTAAATTTTTGAACACATACAACTAAGCTACACTTTTAAAATATTATTTTGCACTCTCGCCTAGGTGTGTCATATCAGTATACTGAAACACAGTTGATTTTATTTTATACACATTGCTGGGATTTCACACAGTAAGAATTCATTCTTTGTGACTACTGATGTGTCACAAGACAGAGGTGTTGGGATCCCATTACCATATGCCAGCTGTTAAGTAGCCAGCTGTACCTGGCAGTAACATCATTCATTCTCTTAATGAGTCAGAACAAAACTCACAGTACACTTGGTTGATATGAAGTGAAAAGTTAAGGATCAGTATGTTAAATATCCCAACATTAAAATTAGGTTATTTGTTATTTTGTATGACAGGCTTCACATAGTTTAATACTTTTCCTGTTCAGTTTCCTCATAAATGTACTTTGCAATTATTGTCACTTGTTTAAATAAGAGATTACATACTAGAAAAAGGTAGTAAGTGTACTTCTTGCCATACACTTTCCTCAGTCTAAGTTTCTACAGGATAATCAAAGCCTTGCTTCACCATCACCTTCAATTATCAAAGGCAGAATGTGTCAGCTTTCTTACCCTCCCATTAATTTAGATACCATTACTCCATAACACCTGGAACACCTGCCCAGTCTGCACGTTTGACTTCTAAAGAAGCATGAAGAATATAGGAGGAGCTGATCGACTTGGATTGCTATTTAATAGCTGCTTTGCAGTAATGCCTGCAGGCATTAATTAAGATCAAGGCACTAAACACTAAGAAGACTCACAATGAAGAATAGTACCTGCCCCAGAGAGTTCATAATTCAGTTTACAGCAAGTTATAACAGGTGAATAAAATAAATGTAGGAAAAGAGAAACAGAACAATTGACTTCTCCAATCAATTTTTAGATGGTGGATCATTTTCATGTACATATTTATAAACACAGATACGCTCAATTTGCTATTTGCTATTAATGGTCATTCCCCTCTAATCTTAATCATTTAATTATCACCCTGATGTCATAAGATTCTTCTTCCAAAAAAAAAACCCATATAATCTTTTAAGATATCAGATGTGCCATGCTGTAGAAAACCATTGGTTCTGCATCATTCCTTTTTCCAGGGTACTGAAGTATGTTATTATGTATTGACTTTTTCAACAAGACAATAGATGAAGGCAGCATTACTGATTTCATGTTAAAAATTGAAATATCTCTAATAAAGCTAGTAGCTAGCTCATGTTTTCCTTGTGGAATTCATTACAAATGGTTACTATAATGCTATGTGAAAGTGGTCTGAGGTTACAAAGGCTATAGTATCTTACAAGTTGATTAAATAAAAATAAGCAAACAATTTTATCAGTGTAAATAAAGGTCAAGTTGATTTATTTCAGATAGTCAGGTTTTACGAATAAATCTATTATTTGAGGTAACATTCCTTAACAAGGTGTTTTTATCTGGCTTCCAGCACCTTCAAATTACTGAGCACTGTACATGAAATAACCAAGGCTGGGTTCTACTGATGCTTTTCTGCCTGAGCTCCATGTCCTACTTTAAACAGTACGTGAGAATGTTGCTATTTTAAACAGGATTCTAACGGGTGTTTTAGCACACTAATACCATCGAACCACGTGTGCCTGCAGCACGCTGTGGCATTTCTGATGCTATACAGCGCCCCGCTGTACAACTTTGCTCTTTTACACATCACAGTTGTGATTTAAAATATAAACCGCAATGCTTTCAGAGGAGAAATACGGAACTGCCAGAACATCCTTAAACAGTCCTTTTCAGCAGCTACATCAACGAACCCGGAAGCGCTGGGCACATTCTCCGTAAGCTCTGACGGAGCTCCCAGCCCCATTGCGCCACGGCACCGCGCCGTGAAGGAAAGCCCGGCCTCAACATGGCGGCCGCCCTTGGGGGGGGGCGGGACGACAGGTCACGTGGGAAGCCCCACGAGGCTTCCCGCGGGGGGGAAGAGGGGTGGCGGACTGCGCGTGCAGCACGTTGCTAGGCGACGGGAGGCGCGCGGCGCCTCGGGAGTGGCCGGCGGCAGGGCGGGGTGATGCAAAGGCCAGGCGAGCGGAACGGAGCTGCGCCCCCGCCCATCTACCGCGAGGACGCCTTACGGCTGCCGGGCCGAGGGCTGTTACCGGATTTCACCCCGGGCGACGCAGGGTGAGCTCCGGTGCGAGGAGCGGGCCGCGCACTGTGAGACGCCACTGAGCCGCTTCTCAACCGCTTAGGGCGGGGCGCCGGCTTGAGTGACAGCAGCCGCAACCCATGGGCTTATGCAGCTCAAGAGAAGCGGCGAGATCGCTGCCACCGCCCGCGCACCGTGGGTGGAGGGTACGGAGCGACCGCGAAGACCCTCAGCGCTTCACCTCCCTGTTCGTGAGATGAGGGTGCTGAAACGGGGTCCGCGATGAGTGGCCGGAGCCGCCAGCCAATAGGCGAGGCGGAGCACGCTTTTATCCCCGCCCCCTCCGCGCTGAGAGACCAATGAGGGGCGCGGGGCGGGGCGAGCGGGGCTAGGCGCGGGCTGGGCGCTGCTCCGCCGCCAGAGGTTTGGGAGTCGTAGTGGCGGCGGCAGCGGCTTTGGCGGCACGGAGGTGCGCGGCATGGAGGCGCTGGCGGCTTTAGCCTTGCTGCGCTGAGGGACGGGGCATAGCGGTAGGCCGGAGGGGCAGGGTCGGGGGCGGCGGCGGTAGCGGCGGCATGCGGTAGGGAATGCGGGTGCCCGCCGCGCTGCAGTGTCGGTAGCGGCCACCGCAGCGTTGCGGGGCTGCAGAGCCCGCAGGGCCGGGCTGGGCGGGGAGCGGTTTACGGTCTCGCTGCCCGCGGTTGGGGCGGTGGCGGCGGCAGCCCCGGGCCGGGTCAGGCGGGGGTAACGCTGCGTTTGTCGCCGCAGGATCGGAGCCGAGCGCGGCCGTTGGACCCCGCCCGTGGTAGTGGCAGCGGCAGCGCGCTGTCACCTCGCCGCCTGGCGATGGGGAATGGACTCTCGGATCAGACGCCGATCCTGTCCAGCCTGCCTTCTTTCCAGTGCTTCCATATCGTGATCTTGGGGCTGGATTCCGCTGGGAAGACGACCGTACTGTATAGGCTTCAGTTCAATGAGTTCGTCAACACCGTCCCCACGAAAGGATTTAATACGGAGAAAATCAAAGTGACGCTGGGCAACTCGAAAACGGTCACGTTCCACTTCTGGGATGTGGGCGGCCAGGAGAAGCTGCGGCCGCTGTGGAAGTCGTACACGAGGTGCACCGATGGTATTGTGTTTGTGGTGGACTCTGTCGACGTCGAGAGAATGGAGGAGGCCAAAACGGAACTTCACAAAATCACGCGGATATCTGAAAATCAAGGAGTGCCTGTCCTTATAGTCGCTAACAAGCAGGACTTGAGAAACTCGCTCTCTCTTTCTGAAATCGAGAAGATGTTAGCGATGAGCGAGCTGAGTTCTTCGACTCCCTGGCATTTGCAGCCAACCTGTGCAATCATCGGAGATGGACTCAAAGAGGGACTGGAAAAGCTATACGATATGATAATTAAGCGAAGGAAAATGTTGAGGCAGCAGAAAAAGAAAAGATGAGTTCTGTTTTGACCTTTCTATTTTAGAGTAGTTACGTGGTCAAAATTTGACATAAGACAGCTTCCAAACCTAGGCCTGCTTGTTTGGATGCCGTTAAGCTTAGTTACGTTAAACAATCAGTTGCACAACCTTGCCTTGTGGAAGGCAGTGTGCTCATGGAACTTTTTCTTTTTTTTTTAATAGTCTCTTCTGAGTTTATGGCTCTGCATTATTTCAGAAGCCCTAATAGATGATGTAATACTATCAGGAAATGGATGGATGGGTGGGTATATGTGACATGGATGTCTAAATAGCCAAATAAGACGAAGGTTTTCTTCTTAGTGTTGTACTCCTACGTTTGAGGGTGCCTCTGCAAGCGATTTGCATTGAAGGTGTTCTGTGTTTTTAAACTTCTAATGCTCATAAGTGGAGTGTTTAGGTGAACATTATACAGCTTTAAAAACATGTATGAAGCTAGTAACCCATTATTTCAAGAGGCTGTTTTTTATCTTGTTTGGGGATTTCTATGGAAGCTTGGCTACATGTGTAGGGTGGTTTTCTTTAATTTGGCACTTTTTGAAATTGATTCACGTTCAGTTCAAATACTTGAAGCTTAAGTGCTGTGGGTTTTTCAACTGATAGAAGAGACTTTTTTGACAAGTTAAAAAATGTAAACAGCACGTTGGAGCATGGAAAAGTGATTCCCAATATACAGCATGTTTTTCATATGTAAGGTTTTTTATTTTTTAGAGGTAGCTATTCATCCTTATACATTAAATCAGACTTAAGCTAATACTCAAAGTTAGTAATTTATTTTTGAATGATGAGTATTATGTCCTCGATCTATCCAATTAAAAGTAAATTAATTGCAGTAAAGGAGCTGTAAAGAACAACTTAGGCTGTTGTGGTTCTAGCAATCACAACATTTTTGCTCTGTTAGTGACATTTTTGGCAATAAAAATAAATCATAATGAATTAAAGATTAACTTAAACTTAGCAGAGCACTTCTTGTATCTCCCCAAAATACCCCATTTTATTAAAGTGGTATTGCTATGTCACTTCAACGTATGCTTTTTTTTTTTTTTAATCGTGATTCTTATTAAAGTATTCTGTGGTTAGGAATGTAATAATGCTTTATACACTCAAAACATTTGACACTACTGGGAGGGAGGGAGTGGGGGAAGAAGATTTTCAAGATGGGCCTGTGTTCTGCTTTAATTATGCTTTAAGCTGTTCTTGTTTACAGAGTGTGCAAACAGTGTTAACTGGGCAGGATAGTGCTTGACAGAAAAGGGAGGGTAGTTTTTCTTACTGGTACAGAGCTTCAAGTGACTCTTTAGATACTTGGTTAGCAACTAAAAGGGCTAAAACAGAGCCTGGATTTTTAGGACTAACTTTAGTGGTGCTGTAAAAATTCATCAGAATGTTAGATTCTCTTTAAACTTTTGTTGGAAACATTAAATTAAATTTAAAAAATCTATTTCCTCCTCTTACTCAACCAGCAATGTAATAAAAACACTTTCTTACATGCTGCCATGTATCAGGAGGATGACATCTACAACCTGAATGTCAATCAATATAACTTAAATATGTGTTAGGGAAAAAAAATCAAATTTTTTAACCAGCAGCTGTTTGTCCAGGAGGTAACCAAAAATGCACTTTAGTGTCTTCAATAAATGAAAGTGACAGCTGTTTTTTTGTTTGTTTGTTTTAATACATCCTGGTCCTTTTTGAATAAATTGAAGTAGCTTCCAGTGGAGCTTTTGTATGTTGGTTATATATGTACCTGCACTGGTGACATTGTAAGTCACTTACTCAAGTAATGTCTATATTTATAGAAATGTGGATGACTTCTTAAACCTCAATAAACAATTCAAAACAAGTCGACAGAAAAGGTGTCTGAATTGTGCTGCAGTGATATATTTTCCTCAACTTCTGTGGACATATTGATCCTATTAGCAATAGGACCATTTCTGTTGAAAACCAATATCTTATAAATGTGCTGAGGGTCAAAAATATTCCAGTCTTATAAACTGTAGGTACCTCATTAACGCCTTTAAATCAGTGGTGTATCTGTATGCTCATAGAAGAAATATTAACTGTGCTAACTCCTTTCTGTAGTGATGGGTCTTGCATAGTTTGAAAAAGCTTTTATATATGTGAACTTATGTTATGTATGGTATTGGACAGATATTGTTGGGCATTTATTGTGTATGCACAGGTTGTACTGATTTTTGTATATACAAGCTCAAATATCTGCAGCTGTCCGAAGGATTCACATATACTTAAATCTTGGGTGAATTTTCTCTCAGATTCTATGGCAGGGAGCAGAATGTGGAAAAATTGAAGTTTCAGATTAGTTTTAGGCCTCTAATGAAGTCAGGATGCATCTCATTTAGAAACCTACAAATCAAAATTTAAGTTTGAATAAGACTGTCCAAACGTGTGTCACAGTTCTTTCACATCACTGATGGTTCATCAAAATGTAGGTTGCTCACAGTGGATTTTGAGAAAGAAGTGTTTGTTCTTTAGCCCTGTAAATCTAAGATGCAATTGGTCTCACCTAGCTAACGCTTTTCTTCCTATCATGTGCATAGCACTGTTAGGTTAAGGAAGCTGATGTGACAGGTTGGTTTGATTTTTTTTTTTTTTTTTTTTTAATTATTGTTTTTTATTATTTCTTTTTGTACCCAGGATACAAGCTATAAAATACAAAGTAATTATTATTTCAAATGTTCATTAAATTTTTACTGGGAATAATTGAAAAGGCACCCTGCCCAAAAAAAGCCAATCCTATTTTGTTCTGCATATTGAACATGCTAGTCTTTAACCAGTGACAGTGTCCTTGAACTCCTTTATGTATAATAGCTTCAGTGCATGATTTTAACTAAAAAGACATGACTGATCTTTACTTAGTGCTCCTCTTTGGAGGAAATGGTCAGAGAAAGTGGAGAACTGTGTTCTTTGAGTGACTTGCTTGTTATTGCATAGTGTTTGACCCTGGCTTTGGAGGGGGAAACAGCAAAGGGAGGGTGAGTTACATTAAAGATCTACTTGTATTTGTGCTAGAACTATTTGGCTGTAATATTACAGTAACTCCTGAGGAAAGTAGTTAAATGTGATTGTAGTGGTACCTCCAAAATTGTGTTCTGCATTACTATGACAGAGTTACCAGTCATGAACAAAGTAGTGATTGCAGTAGAGCATTTAACACATTACTAGTGTGTGTAGAACATCTTTGAGAGAGCAAGTAGATGCAATTTTGTTACAGTGCTGGAGTTATGCCAAATGCTAAATGTTGCTAAAATATGCTTCAAATGATACTCTTTTCTTCAAGGTACTGGCCATGGTAAACACCTGAAACTGCTTCTACCTCAAGAAGACATAGGATTGCATTTAGGTTGGTGCAGCACTGTTAGAAACAAGCCATAAGCTCTTGTTGTCTTAATGCTGCCGTTGTGGGAACAAAGGTTGTTATGCTATTGCCTCAGCTGTGTATGGATATAAAATCATTTAAAATTGGCTTGTCTTCAGGGTCTGGTTTCTGTTTTCTAGCTGCATACCTGTATTTTGACTTCCAACCCTTTCAACTGAAGTTAGTTGTAGGACTGAATGTGTGTTTCATTTAAAAAATACGGATACTGTTTTCTCCAGCAAGGTAATGGATGAAAAGTTTCTCTCTGAATTTTCACCTTTTGTTGATCCTTTCCATGTAGCAAGCGGTGTTCACCCCCTGCTCCTTGAGCTGCCTTGGTGAGATGCTCCCTGGTGCAGCCTCTAGTCCTGCAGGGGCTGCTGCCTGTGCTGGGGTGCTCACAGAATGGCAAGCAGCTGTTAGTGGCTGTTGAACCCTTCTGGGTCCCAACAAGATGCTGTGTGACAGCATCTACCTGTGTCTTGGGTCAGTTGTTTACAAAAGAGCAGGGTGTTAATTAGCAGCTGGCTGAAACTTCTCTGAAGAAAGTGCAATTCATGGCTCCTAAGGAGGATCTGATGCTGCACTGATACTATAAAGAAGGAGAGTGTGAAAAATGTAGGCAGTCTGAGTATACCATGAATAGGTAGAATGCAGGCTTAGTTCAGGGAGGTTAATAAGTGCCTGCTCATAATACTATGTTCCTTTGGCTTGTTTTGAGAGGGAAATCTAGGAATGGCAGAGTGCTTTTTGGATCATTGTTGTCACTGTGATGTGACTCATCTGAGAGGGTCACAACTCACGACCATGCTCTGGGAACCAGCAGCCTCATGTTCCTGAGCCAAAGCCACTGCTGTTGCTGCAGGAAGGAATGTCTGGGGAGCTGTGGGCATAGTCTTGTGTGCATTTAGTCTGGGCGATGAGGAAAGCATTTTGTTAGATTTCTGACTGACCTATGGATGTAAAGCCCTGTCCCTCTCACAGGATTTTGCAGGCTGTGGCTATTTTTAGAAGCAATATAATGCTGTAGAACTGTGTGGATAAACCATGTGTGTTTTGAAACAGAAGGGAAATATGCAGCTGAACTTCACAGCAGGGTGATTTCTGGGGTTGCCATATGGGCTACATTGTTCCCTCCTATTTGAGAACAAAATCAAGATGTAGTGCACAGCTGCTAGGGTGCCCTTCTTGGAAGTGTTAGGTAGTCCTCTTAAATCAGTCGTAATGAAGTAAAAATGCAGTTCCCAAGACCTAAATGGGAAAAAGGGGGGGGAGGGAGGAAGACCAAAATATCTGGAGCAAGCTAGATACAGGAGCATCCTACCTTGTCAGCTCCTGTTTCATTGTGACTGATGTGAGGTATGGCATGTTCACTGCCTGGCCAAACTGACTGCACATAAACTTTTCACATGTAGAATTTATTGAAAGACAAGCCCAACATCTGAGAATCTAGGCAAGGAGGCCAGACTGTGCTTTCAGTCTAAATGCCTGCTTGTAAACAGCTCAGGAAGGTAAGATGCTAATCCTTGAGCCATCGAGGTTACCCCTTCTTAGTTCCAGCTATATTTACACAGCTGCTCCTTCAGACTGAAGAGCTGAAGACAAAATACTGAATGTTAGAAAAGAAATGGGAATCATAGCATAGAATGGTTTAAGTTGGAGGGGACCTTTAAAAGCCATTTAGTTCCAACACCTCTGCCATGGCAGGGTTGCCACTCAAGATCAGCCGATCCAGGATCCTATCCCAGGGGAGGCTCGGTGCAGTTCTTAGCTGGGGGGCATGCAGGAAGGGAGTATTTGAAACCGTTGGACCTCACTTGTTGTTCAAGATATTGAAAGCTAAGGGAAACATATACTTCTAGGCTGCTTAATTGGTTGTAAATCTTTATTTCATGCACTGAAGTTTTCCTATTACTGAATGAAACAATACCCTATTTAAGAAAGCCACCTAATCACTCATTCATCTCTGGTCAAGTTGACAGAGGGTAGGCCTGTGGGTGTAGGGACACTGGCTGGCATACCAGCTGCTGTGTCTGGGGTCACTTCCAAGAACAGCAGGAGTCTGGTTCAGGCGAGGTGAAGGCATGAAGCCTGGTGCTATGAGGTGGTCCAGAACAGCCACTAGCCCTGCAGCCCTGGCACTTATATTCTGTTACCATTTTATGAATGGTAAACAAAAATAATTTCTTTCAGATTGTAGCATTTCCATCTCTTTCTGTGCCAATGTCATTTGCCCTGAAAGCTTTGGCAGGCTTTGATGTTGGAGCGTCTCTGTGTTGGGTGTCATTGGCATGAGTTTGTGGGTCAAGAGGGTCAGGAAAGAGTGTTCACCTCTGACTTGTTTAGCTAAAAACAGTCTTTTAGTAAAGCTGGTCTAATGTGGATGAAGATAACAGAAGGAAAAATTCTAAATATATCCTTGTTTCTAACATTAGCTGAACTCCGCTGGCCTTCTAATTATTGGATATTGCCGTATGTGTGGGCCACTGGTGTTTCTGGGCACTGGTTTCATGGTGATCTCCAAGATGCAGTCCTCAGACAGCCAGCATAAGGTCTCCACAGTTTTTAAATTGTAATACTAAATTTATATATTTATATATGTATATTTTATCTGGCTGTCTGAGGTGCTTCTGTGGGTCAACATGTTTTCTCAAAGATAATTTTGATTCTTTGGGAAACATAGATTCATGTAACAATGTCCCTGCAAACAGTCGATCCTTGTTTTGTTCTTGTTATAACTGGCATAAGTTAAATGACAACCTATGGACTATTACTATTTCCATTGAACTACACGTAATGAGTTTCTATTTGAATTGGGGATACGTATGCTTTTTTTTTTTAATCAAAATTTGTTTTGTGTAGGAGCTGAATTGTGCTAACCTTGGGACTACTGGCCTCCCTTATTTTAATTAGCTCAGAAAATTGACTTGTACATTTAAAGTAATTCAGCTGTAATCACTCATGTTAGGCTAGAGATAAGGGAGACTCTCAGACTGTGGCACACTGATGCTTTCTGATAGATCTCCTATTGCCGTGTCAGTACGCCTCCCTTGCCTGGTGCTGCGATAGGACTGGCAGGGACAGCAGTATGCTGCAGCAGCTGCATTTTTGCCACTGTCTCGTGTAACTCATTTATGTACAGCATTTCCTTATGTCCTGCTCTTGCTGTAATCATGACAGGAGCTGCTGGAAAAGAGTCTGTACGAAGACTCAGCTGCGTGCTGCAGCTTGAAAACAAATCCTTCAACCTGGGTCACTCACTTGTAAAGCCTTGGAGTGAATGCTGGAGGCCAGGGCTGCAGTTTGGTGCCCCTACCCACTGAGGCATTTTATTCCTGTTAAAGAACCATGGTAAAACAGAAAAGAAAGAGTGTAGCAGTAATTTCAATTCCAAATTTCTTGTAATGTGTGTTCAGAAGCAGGACGTTAGGAAATCATATTGTTTCAATGATAATACATTTGAGAGTTTAAAAATGAAAGTTCAGTGTACTGTATTGTCTGACTCCATGAGCTGCAGCTTCAGAGAAAACAAAAAATACTTCCATAGCTGCAAATAATAATTGATTTCATATTCATCAGTAAATAAATATTCATAAATCCAATTGTCTCTACCTGATTGTTGTTTGCATTTGACTATAGCTGTTAAGCAAAACTAAAAAATATTTGGTTTTACGTTTGAATTCAATTGCAGTGACTGGCCTTCCAGAGCAAGCATAGGAAAGTTTTCTAACAGAGAGCTTGAGTTTAAATAATGTATCACCTTTCATTTGGAGTAGTCACTAACAAAAAGGTCTGGTAGTTCCTTGGAAAAGGTAGCCCGATTTTGCACGGTACAGTGAGGAAAGTGCAAAAGTCATCTCACAGTGACTTCAGACCTCAGGATTCAGTGGGTCTCCTGCCCTGTCTGCCTCTCTTGGCTGTAATGAATCAGTCTGCACAGGATGTGGCTGCTAGCAGATGATAATGCAAAGTGAAGGGCTGGGCCATGAAAAGCCCCAGGGTAGCTCAGCATGGTGCTGAGTTCTCACGAAGAGCTGATTGCTTTCCAAAAATAAGAACAGGAACTAGGGCAGATAATCCATGTAAAATGCACTTCCCACCTTACACTTTCACAACAATTTATTATTTTCAGCATTGTGGAGCTTAATGTGTTGATTACATACATAATCTCTGTAGGCACACACACCTACACGCACTTCTACTTGTACCCTTGCAGGCCCCATTTGCAAGAATTTCTCTAGGATTCTGTTCTGTGGGTGTAACTCTGGAATATATAAACAGATACATGTTTTCACATCATTTGAACCCAAACCTGACTGCAAACATGACAGCACTACAGATAGAAATACAATGGTTTGGAACTTTCTGCTCTGTTTTAAAGCCTTCAGTTTTCTAGGACAAGGCAATCTGGGCTGTTCACACGACTTGCTATTGTGGCAGCGTTACCACTGCTCGGAGTTCAGGTTGTGTCAGCATTTCTTCTACAATCATAAATCCTTGTTTCAAGAGCTTAATAATCTAATAAGCCTTGAAATTTTACACTTGTCTGAAACTTGGCACTGAGTATTAACTTTGTCTTTTACCACATTAAATAAAAATACATATTAGAAGTGAATGTAAATAAATGAAAAATAGGCTCATTGTATTTCACTGCCTTTTCCCTTTCAGTGTTAATTTTGTTTATTGAAATGAAATGGCGTGAACTCACTGTTCCAAGTGGAAACCTTTGAAAATTCTTTTTAAGTTAAAAACTGCAGTCATTAGCATTTGCAAATCAGCTCTCATGAGCTTGTAGATCTTGCACACAGCAAGTTGAGTTCTCTATCAGTGTCAGCACAGCAATGCATAGGAAGTAGCAGTTGTAGGAGAGGACATACGCAGAGAATAGAAGCATGGATATGACTATCCTTAGCTGCTTTCATATGTAATTTCAAATCCTGTGGTTATCCAAGTACATTTTCTAGGCAGATGATATATAATGTAAATCAAATGCAGGGTTTCTTCTGTCCTGTTGAAAAGCCTGTATCTGTAAAATTTCCAAGCTGCTGGATTTTTTCTGTTTGTTTGTTTTAAATGAACAAATAAACAGAAATCTTTGGAGAAGGCTCTGATGTGAGCCTTTTAATTTTTGCTTACCCTTTCTGTATAACTCTGAGATTATCCTGAGAGTCACTAAGGGTATGACTTGTCTGTGCACAATATCTTTTTGCATATAAATGCATGTGTGTTTTTTTTTTTGTTTGTTTGTTTTCAGAAAGGTAGCAGTAACACAAAGATCCTGTATTAATGGTTGCTCTGCTCTGACCTAAATCACTTCTTTTTCCTTGTGCATTCACTTATTCTCTGCACAGAGCACGTAAAATCTGCCAGTTTGAAGCCACAATGCTTTATCCTCCTTTTGCACTCTGTGGAGCCAAGCATACGTGCCTGCATAAAGCAGATCTGGCACATCAGGAGTACCAGTGCACTCGACTCTGGATGTGCTCTCCACTCTTACTTCACCCAGCTAATTCTGAACAGAGCAGAAACAATATGTTTTTTTCTTTCTTCCCTTTCAAATGACCTTCTGACTAAAAGTATGAATAGCTATAGCAATCTATTGCGGGTCAGAAAATCCATACTCACTTTGAGAGCTTTGTGTTGAGCTTAGTGTACCTTTCCACTCCACATGGCATTTCATTTACTTCCCAAAGGAAAGCTTTCCACATGCCTAATGCTTTTCTATTAGCAGCACTATGCTTTTTTTCAGTGTAACATAGGCACAACAATCAGGATTCATTTTATCCAGCTTCTAAAAATTATGTATTCACATCTGATCCGTGCACCTCTAGGTATTTTTCTTGTCTATAGAAAGAAAGGTGTTTGTTTAAGGCATGCTTTATCCTAGTTCAGAAGCAGGATCTAAGCTAGGTCAGAAAAACCACCATACGAGTCTATCTGCAATACAGAGGCATAAGCTGATTAACTCGAATATAGACACCTGCCTTTACACCAACTGTTTATACTTATATCCCAAATGATAGCCCCTAATCTGTGGGAGCTACCTTGATGCAAAATGCAGGTGTCTGCCATTGAAATCTGTGTCAATCTGCAGCAGCTGAGAGCCTACTGCAATCCTTCTTAACAAATTAACCATAGCCCTTCTGCATGCTATGAAATCATCCCCCTTTTCAGATGAAGAAAATGTAAAGATTGATGTGTTAAGTAATATCCATACATTGAGAAAAATGGAAGTGAGAGCTGTTACTGAATACAATGTGCATACCACATTTCAAAGTCCAGATATTCTCACTAGAGTAATCAGTAAACCAAATTACTTCCTCTTAAGGTGTTTTATGGCTCCAATCAAGCTACTCATGTATGCAAAGGTAACTTTTCATTGCATTCAGTGGGAGTGAGATAAGGCTGTAGAATTGTGCAACAAACCTGCTAACTATAAAAACATATAGATAATAAAGTGGGGTTTTGTTTGTTTGTTTGTTTGTTTTTTAAATGCAAGTAAATCCTGACCTACCACCTGATGCTATAATTTGGTCTGGCAACATCTGTGTCTGTTTCTGTAGGTGCTGGGGGTTGCAATCAGTCCATGTGACCATCAAAAGTCTGTGAACAATCATAGTCTGGTTATTAGAGAGTGGAAGAGGCTTGCCAAAAGAAAGTTCCCTGTGTGGTATTGTGGAGGTGGCCTGGGAAGAAAAGCAAGATGTGAACAAGGAGTAATGTGAGCAGAGATTGTGAACTGACTGATGGCCTTCAGTTTCCCTTCTAACTAACAAGGTATGATTATGTGACACGTGTTTTCTCCAAGATACTTCTACCTTATGAGAATGCAACATGAAAAGGGGTTTTGTTTGTGCTTATGTTGTGAAAATGGTAAGGTTTTAATGTCTCCTTGAACATCTAACACGGTCAAACTCTTTGTTGGCTGAAGAAATTAAAAGCCATCATAGGCAATGCCCTGAAATTGCGTATTAGTGATTTCCTTAGGAAATGAAGCTAAAATGGTGGGAGGAGTAGGTGAGGAAGGAAGAGGCCTAGAAAGCAGAGATCTGGGATATGGCTCTAAGAGCTTTGGAATTTTTGTGAATGAGTAAATTGGGCATATTGTGTATGTTTGTAATCTGGGAAAAGTGCTAGACTTCACTTTGCCTCGTATTAAGAAGGAAGTTGGTATGCTGAATAACTGAGAGATCTGCATTCCTGAAATCACCATATCCTCCTGTGAAAGCAAAGCAAAGGTGTAACTTTTGAAGTTTTTCTCTCAGTGATATGAGACCAGCTGTTATGATTTCCTATCAGTTATCTGTGGTGAGAAAATAACTGTACGTGTACCCTAAAGGAGATGTTATCTGCTTCCCTAAACATCCTGTTGATTCTCTGTCTTGTGTGAATTAATCCTTGATTTAAAGACATCCAGGCTGGAACTGAAACGTTTGCTGAAAAGCTGTGTACTTCCTAGTTGCTTGCTTTCTCTCTTCTGCTATGGATATCTGTAGAAGGTGTTTATCTATTGTTTCACAAGCCTGTGGCAGTGAATTAATAATATATGACATGGTGCAACCACTTAGCAATGCTAATTTTGTTACGATTCAATGAGTTTTCAGTCCTCTGAAGGAAGAGGAGAATGGTATAGGAGCTTGTTCCTACAGAGGACTATAACACCAACCTGGATCTATCTTGGGGAGAAATACTTTGAATTTCTTGTTTCTGTGATGGAAATCTTGGGAACGCTCATCTTGCTTTTAGTGTGCAAAGTGGTCTTGTTCACTTGTTTTGATACTTTTTTTGAGTTTGCTGTGACTGTTACAAGCTGAAGTGTGGGGATATGTGAACAAAAGAAGAAAAAAAAATGTAGCTTACTGGAAAATACTACAATATTTTAAAAATTAATTTTAAAAATGCAACTGAAAAAGGTTGTAAATGTCAGTTGGTAGGTGCTGGGCTACATTTATTTACAGAAACTTTTCATCTGCTTGCTAGTCTGTGCTGGCAGCTCACCAATAAGCTAACTTCAGTAAACGTGACTCCAGGTTTTGTTTGCAGCTTGTGGTACTACGTAGGAGGGTGCAAGTGGATTACTTGTTTCTTGTGCAAGGTGAATTACTGAGGTATGTCTTCCGTTGGACTGTGCCACTTGGTTTCCAGTAGCACAGTTTCTATACCAGGTGGTAGATTTGGAGTCATTTGTTGCATTTCTGTGGTTGGTCAGCAGCACTGCTTTGAGATAATCTCCCTGCCAGGACTGTGTTAGAACTGCTGTTTGGGTACCTGAGGAGAAATGTCATCCCCATCACTCTTCTGTCTGAGCATCCAGGGGCTGTGTCTGACCTTTGAGGACTTGAAAATGTTTTACTTCTCTGATAAAACCTCTCCTGGGGAAAGAGATTCTAGTGATTTTGATGTGGGCCTTTTTGTAAAGGGAAGAAAAAAGCACAGTGATGTTTCTGTCCTTCAAGGGTTGGTGGTTTTGGAGGTGAATATGACCAGTCACAGGTGCTGATACTTAGCTTTTTGTGTGTGCCCTGGTGCTTGGTGTCAGTTCTATGATACAATCCATCTCCTGATGGACTGCGTGTGGAAAAATTGAGCTAATGGAGTTAAATCCAGCTGGTGAACAGTCATGAGTAGTGTTCCCCAGCTGTTGATATTGGGGCCAGCCCTGTTTAATACCTTTACTGATAACCTGGATGAGGGGATTGTATCTCAGTAAGTTTAACATGACATCATGTTGGGGGGAAGTATTGATTTGCCTAAGGGTGGAAAGACCCCCACAGATGGATCTGTACAGGCTGAATCATTGGGCTGAAGCCAATTACGTGAACTTCAACAAGACCAAATACCTGTTCTTGTTACAGTAAGATCCTTCATTGTCTATTAGATGCTTGCTTTTGGCTTACAGTTGTTTAAAAACTATTCTTTCCATCTTAATTCTTTCACTATGATGAAAGGAAGCCAATGGGTTACTCTATATCCCAAGAGAACACATTAAGGCAATCCTGTAGCCAAATTTTACGGTTTTATTTAAGAATATATTAGAATTTACTCTTTTTTTTTTTTTTTTTTTTTTTTTTTTAATCTTTAAGAATAACTTGTTTCTTAAGTTCTTATTTGGGTCTTTGGATTATGATGTATCAAGCTGTTCTCCAGTATTAAGGCTGGAATTTCTTTGAAAGTGCAATTTCAGACTTAGATTCATAAGATGAAGTAGAAGGTATATTCTTATGTTAGATGATAATGTTTAACTTTTCTTTGTTATAGCTTCATGGCATAAGGTATTTGGTAAAAAATGTTGCCTTACATCCTGTAGTTGTGTTGGTACAATTGCTTGTATGGCTGTATGAAAAACCTTTTAGTGAATTGATCTGGTTTCAGTATAATTTCCAGATTATCTTTTTGTTTGTTTTTTTTTCCCCACTGTGTCAGTTCAGACCGCAGCTATCTCTTTGTGTGCCAGCTCAACTTCAGGATGCCATGCACAGATTCAAAAGTGGTGCTGAATGGTGGCAATATCTTAAACTAATACTGCTGCTATGAAAGAACTCTAATATCTGAAGTTGGAGATATGATACTTGCCAAAAAATAAATCAAATGCATAAAGCATACAACTCAATAGAAGGATAGTTTTGATTTATTTTGAAATACTGACAAAGAAAAAATAGAAACTCTGGAAGGATTTCTAGACAGGTGTCGTCAGTTCTGAAATATAGAGCTGAAATTACTTGAAGGAGAAGCAGGAGCTGAGGTTCACCTCTTAGGAATATCTGCCTTAATCTTTAAAAGTTTCCCATAGTTTTGATGTCTTGTAACATATACTTGCTACTGTTACATCGGTGTACTGATAGCATATTATTTCAACCTCAAAGCAAGGTGTTTACATTTTTTGGAAATTCTTGGTTTTCTAAGTGTGTAGCTGCTATAATTCTTCATATAGTGATTCAATCTGATTCATCAATCTATCCACAATCTTGTTTCCCCAGAACTATTGGGGAGTTTCGTGTGCTCTAATGTTAAAAGCTCACAGTAAGTTTTAGAACAATTATCTGGACAGTAAAAAGAGGGACAGTGGAGTGTGATTTGATAATTTCTGGGGTACCAGGACTGTGAAATCAATTAGAAGTGATGACTCTGAGTTGGAAATATGACGTATTCACCTCTCTCCCTTACCCCCTTCATCTTGTAAGCACAAAAGGATGAGAAAAGTTGATTCTCTCTGAAGGCTGGCAAATAAAACCTGAAGACCTTGTATTGGCTGAGGACAAAAATTAATTGCTCCTTGAGTGTCACTGTCCACTGACTACTCTTTGGTCAACACAATCTTCACCTAGAGAATCTTAGATGGGTATGAGAGCTCATGATGACAATAAGGCATATGTCACTCTTACATCCAGCTTTATCATGTTTTTGAATCAAATATTTAAAATGAGCCATTAGTTGCTTGGTTCAAATTATGCTTATTCTCCTTTCAGGAGGAGGTGAGCTGTAGCTTCTAATGAGATAAAAATAAATTCTTTAAAGTCTTGGTAATGGCTGTCAGTCTCTCTTACTCTTGGCAATTAAATTACCTAATAACTTTAAGGAGCAGGATGCAATTGGTTTTTCCCTGGCAGCCTTGCTGTTTCCTCCATTTTTCTGGCTGGGGGAAGGGCAGCAGGAGACACTTGCTGGGCTGTGTACAAACTCCTGGCCATAAGGGCACCATTTTCTGCAAGGCATCTTAAGTAGTTCAAGTGCCTTCCCTACAGCAGGAGGAGATGTTCTGGCCAAGAGAGCTGTCTGCTGGGTCACCTCTAACCCATGGGAACCATGAGTCATCTGTCTGGCCTTTACTGCTCTGGTGACTACATAAACTGGAACTTAGGCAGAGGAGCTCCCTTTTTCATGGTAAACTATTGTTTCACTTCCTGTGTGTGGACTTATTAGGGTTCAAAAGGGGTGTGGGTGTGTGTATTTAAGGAAGCTTCACCCTCTTTCATTCCCTTATAAATTAACGCTGTTACCACAGCGCTGGCAGTTTGCACTGTCCTTGTGGGGTGCTGCAAGTTCCCTGACCTCCCTGGTGGTTCTCCTAGCCAAGGGAACTGCCTGTGGCACACACCATCCTTTCTTATCCCCTCAGCAAGACCTGGGGCGTGTACTCTTGCATCCCATGGTTCTGGGAGGTACCTCATCCTTTCGTTTGCTCAACTTGCTCTGAAACCTTGATTTTTAGATGTGGAAAACAAAATTGTTTTCATTCATAATGAAAACAATTGCAATTTGTACTTCCTACCCCCTCGTAGCCTTTTGTCTTGTCTGGTTTGTTGTGCATTTACCTAGACAAAAGTAGATAGACTGTGACATTCTGTTGCATTATCTAAAGCGAGGACAGTCTTAGTTGAGGCATGAGACCTGATTTTAAATCTGACCAATTGTATCATGATTTCTTTCACTTTATTTCACTATCCAAAAAAGATCCTGATGTGACTGAAAGTAACCCTGCCGTGACTTAAAATATAATGATAAAAGCTTTTGTGATTCTCTTTATTATCCTAATTGCCTGTCTTATGATATGCAGACAAATAGCTTAACTGAACTGTAAGATATGTTCTTCTTTGTCTGCTATCAAATTAGGTAATTGTTTTTTCTGTCACCCTTTCAATAAAATCAAGACTTTATTTTCAGTGGAATTTATTAATAGATGCCATGATCTTGCTGCTCACACTTGTAACACATCTTAAGCAAATCAGCAGAAGACTTTGCCATATCTTTGTACATCACCACAAGGACCAGAAATTACAAGTATCAATTCTTTAGTAACTACTTGGTATAAAGAGGTGTTCACGTGCACTTTTTGAAGCAGGACCACTTTCTCCAGAGCACTAAACTTCTGAAAGCAAAATCTATTAACAGTAGCAAAATGCATACAGACTGCTGCAAATGGAATTTCTAGGAACATTCCTGTTGCCAACAATTATATTCAGGTTTATCAGGATTATATGCTCTTTTAGTCGCTACCCAGCCCACACTAAAAAGGTGCAGTACTTGCTTTAGGGTTCACATACTGCTTTTCTAGCCTTGAAATTAGTGGGAGGGCCTGGAGGAAAAGCAAGGATAGCTGAAGAAAGGAACAAAGGCCATGTCTGTGTAGTTTATGTCACTTCATTAAGTAAACAAGGTGGTTCTGCTAAGCCTTCTGACTGTAGTTGTGAGGATATCTGTATCTTGTACCATGCCAAGCCACTCTGCTTGTTCTCCTCCCTGTCATCTTGCCAGAAAAACAATGTGTAAATTATGACGTGGGCATAAGATCAAATATAAAGGATCAGTATTGCCTTTGGGGATATTTCCCATATTCCTTCTCGTGGGAGACTTTCTTGCTTTCTGTACCCAGCCGTTACTCCATCACATTCAATGTCTTAATATCTTATATCCCTGTCCTTCTTGTAGTCTCTTCTATAGCAACCATTCTGTGATGGGGAATATTAAACAGCCAGATCCAACAAGAATGCAGTTTTTTCTGTTTCTGTTGTTCCTCACATGCTTGGTGTTTCTGTCTTTGAAATTCTATCTAGCTAAACACTGGTGCAAAATGACGTCTTAGCATTATTGTTACGTGTACCATTGTTGTAGACTTGATCACAAAGAGTAAGGCTTTCTGCTAGTGTAATTATGCTGGTGAGGTAAGTGAAGTTAGAGCACTATACCACAACAAATGCTTCTGTTCATAACTTGAAGCTGCAGATAAGGAAGAGCCTTCCAGTTTAACTAGTCTATCCTGAGTGTCTATGATTTTTAGTTGGTCTTTCTCATCATGCCTGTTCTGAATCAGATCACATAAACTAATGGTGATAAACAGTTTTAAAAAATTAATTTCAAAGGAAAGATTGTCACTTCTCCTTGAAACAAATCTGATCTACAAATCTCTTTCCTTCTAAAGTTTGTGTAGGTGTATAGGACCAATGGTGCATCTGTAAGCATGGTTACAGCCTCTTGTGTGTACTGATGAGTCCTCTCGTCACTGCGTAAGAAGCTGGCTCTTTCTTTTCCAACATCCTCAACTTGTCATGTGTTGTAATGCCTGCAGAGATGTAGTACTGTCAGTTGTTGCTGTCTTGGTGTTACTGCTCCACTGTGTCTACTTGCTTCCTGGGATGGGTACAATGGACTCCAGCCTTGTATGCAACCCTTATTTACTGACCAGATCTTTTATTACTCACTGGAATGTTCTTTGGATGGCTGTGGCACACCTGGATAAAAGACCTGGCACACCTGGCCACCTCTTCTACGTGCATGCCAGGGCATAGTGCAGGTAAAGCTGTTTCTGCAACACCAAAGGATGGGCTCAGGCAGGTATGATGTCCCAAATGGAAGACCAGCTACTGCAGGAAGGCACGTGGAGACAGATCCAAGTCTGAATTGGAGAAAGGTGATGCAGCTGGTCTTTAGGAAAGCTGTGAACTTAACACTGTTCTGCAGTGCACTTATATTAGTTAATTTGGGTTAATGTTTCCTTTAGACAAACAGTATATGCAATTGTCTGTTTGCTTGAATTTTGAGGCTATCCTTTTTTGTACATCTCCAGTAGACTCTGGACTGATGCCTTGGACTCCTACCTGCTCTGCCTCATGCAAATGACTACTAATAGTGTCCAGCACTGTTTGCACAGTCAATTTTAAGTTAAGGAAATGATTCTACAGCTGTTTAGCTGGCTAAACCTGACAGCAAGACTACATGCATCAGCATTTCTTGCTTAATGAAAACCAAAGTGAGTTACTGAAATATCAGTCATGCTGCCTGATGCCACCTCAGCTAATGTGACCGCTTCTTTTTGGATGCAATCCGAGCACTTTGCTCCAGCACTTGCCTGATTATATGTTTTCTTTTTCCCTTAACTGTGATGAAGAACAATTATGTATTATGCTAACAAAGTTCTACAAAGAAGTTATTAATCTTGAAAATGATATTTATGTATTCATGAACAGTTTCAATTTAGCTAAGACCATTTAAAAGTAAATGCTGAAATTTATTGCATTGGAAGATACATTCTTGAAACTAACTTGATCTTATTATGAACAAATTTTGCTTGCATGGAGGTTTTTAAAGAATGGTTTTTAAAAGCCAGTTAAGTGTCTGAAATACCTTCATATGCAGTCAAACAATAATAATAATAATAAAAAAAAAACTATAACCTATTTGCATTCTTGCTTCTGCTAAGGAAAACAAAATGAAATATACTGAAGAAGCCAAAACTTAAATTCTGTGTCTCATTCAATATGTTCAGCCCAAAATAAAACTGGTCTCTTAATTCTTTGCATATGCCTGGATCAAGCCTCGAGTTTAAAAGGAGAGCAGGGAAATGGATACAAAAAAATAGGAGACTTTCCACTGACTTCAGTGGGTGCCAACTCAGTTTCTTGTTCCTTCTTAACTGATGTGAGAGAGTCTTTCTGCTAAGGAGGACCAGATCCTATCATCTTCCTTTGCATCTGTGCAAAGTATCTGAGGCTTGCTACAGCATGAGAAGAACTAAGTAATCTCACTGAAGCCTGCTGGCTATCACCTTGTTAAGTAAATGCTGCTTATTGATATGGTTCTCCAGGCTATTAACCAAGCTTGTTAGTACTGGGTATATCAATAAGCAGCCACGTTTGACAAAAATACAGATAGTTAAGCCAAAGGACTAGGGTTAGTGAAGGCAACAACTAGCTTTCCTTGGAAGGGATTTTTGACTCTAAAATCTTATCCCTGTTTTCTGCTGACTAAACTGCTTAATTTTCCTAAGTTAGTTATCTTTCCTTCTGTTATTATTATTATTTTTTTTAAAGAGAGAAGAGTTCTATTTTTAGAATGTGAGAATATTCTTGCAGCTTTGTGTTACACTGATGCAGATTGATAGTCAGAATTTGGGCAGTAGTTGAATTACTCTTATAAGTGACTATCAATCTATTATATATATATATATATATATATATATATATATAAATATAAATATATATATAAGAAAGAAGACAACGTTAGAATTTGAAGTGGAAACAGTGTGGTGTGGATGTGAAATCTGCTGCCTAACTGGTTGAATTCGCACATTGATATGCTGGGTTTTATGCACGGTGGGTGTTCATACAAAGGGCTGTGCAAACACAGACCAAATGTCCATACTCAGCCTTGTAATGTAAATGAGATGGATAGGAAAGAGGAATACGGGATGAAGGAAAGTAGAAGAAAACTAAGAGTTGTGATCAGATGCTGTGTTATGTAGCCCCGTGCAAGGCCAGCTTCCTTCAGAACAGTGAAACAACCATAGCTTATTGATAATAAAGCAAAATGAAGGGTCACCTCTGACTGCTGAAATTTCTTACTGATGTCATCTAAATCTGAAAAACTCCAATGGGCATACTGTGTTGTGTTCCTTTTTTTTATTATTGCTCTGAATTTTTATTTATTTCATGCCACAAGCTTTAAGTGTCCTAGAAAACCATGTTGGGATTTCTTTATTCTTTGTCCCTTGATGATTAGAATGGGTGAATAAATTTCACAGGAAGTACTGAAGGGAAAAAAAAAAAAAAATAGAGGACAATTCTCGCTGTCAGCAACTTTAGCGTGTAGATAACTTTGGAGAGAGTTGTTTGTAGACACTGAAAATTTGTGCAGTTGCAATGGTTCTACTCTGTCCCTTGGGAAATATATATCAGTGGCTTAAAGCAATGACAAACGAAAGCACCTGCCTTATACCATAGCAACCGTTAGTAGTGCTGCAGTGGGAAGGTTGTTATAGGTGAACAGAACTCTACAGTCTCTTTCTGACCTCAGTAGAACGGAACTGATTGAAAGCAGAACACCTCTTCCCTCTAAACTTCGTAGTTAAGGATTTGTTTGACTGACTGTCTTGCACTTAAATGGTTCTGAGCTCATCTTCAGAAAGTTCATGCGGAGATCTGTAAAGCAGAAAATCAGAAAGTTCAAGCTGTTCCGCACTATGCATATTTTAAGAAGTAAACTCAGCACTTTATGATGTATCTGTAGGTTCTGCTCAGAATCTTCAAGAGATTGGAATTTTGTTTTAAAAAATAAATGGAAAGTAGGGGAAAGTGAGTGCCTCTAAAAATCTTACTGCATGTTACTTCTCTCCTCCTTTCAGATAAAAGATAGCTTATATGTGGTTGTATTTGAATATCATCTTGCTTTCTGCATAAGAGCAGCCTGGATCTTGACACTCAAGATCATAAAATCACATTTTTTCAGGTTCCCTGGTTGTTCAGAGACTTGCTCAGAGTCAAACTTATTATTTACAAAGGCTTAACTTCTACCACCTTCACAGACAGCCTAGTATAGTGTTTGGCCATGTTTATTTTGCCCTCCTCCTTCCTAATTTGATCTGAATTTCTGTTGCTGAATCTTCTGCCTGTCAACTCTCATCCTCCCTTTCTGTACCTCTGATACTTTTTTTTTTTTTATAACCAGCCATTAAAATAGGGGGCAACAGTTCCATCTCCCATTCAGCCTAATCCTCAGGCTAAACAAACAGCACAGTTCTTGGCCTCTCATTGTAACATGTGCTAGGCCCCAGGATCAACCCTGAGGAATGCTGCTTGTAAGTGGCTGCCAACGGCTTTGGATTACTGACCTTTTTTAGCCTAATGATCCAGCTACTTCCTTCATATGCCACTCACCTAGTCCATGCCCCTACGATTTTGCTAATCTGAGTACTCTGAGACCATTGGAAGCTTTGTTAAAATCAAGGCATATTACATCCATTGCTCTTCCTTTGCTCAGAATTACAATTTTCTTCAGTGAAAGAGATCAGATCAATCAAGTACTGTTTTCTTCTGGTAACTCTGCTGCCTGTTTCTCAGGACCTCCTTGTACTTAGAGTGCTTGAAAATGGTTTTGAAGTCTTACTCCCTGGTCTTTCCAGACACTGTGATTAAGTCAGTGGTGTTAACCAAGAGCATCTTTCTTACCCTTCTTGAGGAGTACTGACTTCCACACCCCCCCCTTCTATAGCTATTACAGCCCTCCTGCAATCATAGTGAACTTCTAAGGATTTCTTAGAGTGGCCTCTCAATGGCATTGGTTTGCAGATTTGGCAATCTCATTTATCACACAAGTTCATGTGACCAGACAGATGTTGTTTGCTTTCAGACTCTACTTTTAGACAGGAGTCTCAAAGACTGGAGAACAAACTTTGTGAATAAAGGTCTCTCTTGCTTCTGTTGCTACCACATCCCCCTGTCCACTCAGCAATAAATTCACGTTTTCTTAAAAACTGTCATTGCTGTCTTCATACCAACAGAAGTTTGTTGCCTCTGGGAGTTCATGCTGATTTTTAGCTCAGGGAAACTTCACCTTCCCTAGAGTCATTCCTATGTATTCAGGCTCGATTCCCATTTCCCTTTCACTGTTTACATGTTTCCAGAAGATCTCATCAAGTAGCACATTCAGGTTTGTCATATAATCTTTTTAAGTCCCAGGATAAACTGCCTTGAGAATTTGTTAAAGTAACAATTTTCTTAAGGTAAAAAATACTGTCATATATGAATATTCATGACCAATGTAACAGGTGGAGCTGAAGATGGAAGTCTTGTGCAGGCTGATAATGTAATCACAGATATAGATATAGATATAGATTTTTTTTTTTTTTTTAAAAAAAAGGACCTAAAAATATTATCTTAGTTTTGATGAGAACTTATGAATATTCACTCACCTCACCTCACTTCCTTCTCAATTTTAGTAACTTCTTCCTGTTGCATTTTGAATTGTTGGGGACATATTTTATTCCCACTTTTCAAGCATTGCCAACTCTCATGAAAAGTCTCATTTGAATTAAAGGAGTTACTTGGCTATGTTTCCTAAATTCTTTTGGACTTCTTCATACTAGCCTGAGGGGGGTAGGGAGAAGCATATATGTAGATCTTAAACTCCAAAAACTCACAAAATCCATAGCAGATGCAGCTGTATCACTACGGTACGGGACTGCACCAGGCTTCTGGTGACTAGCTGGGAATTCACTCACTCACTGCACTACCAATGATTTTCCCCAGCCCTCACGAGGTGGGATTTAGCCCTTGTACTCCTTAACCACCCTATTTCAGTCTTTGCAGAACCTCCTGAAAAGTTCATGGGTGCACAGTTTCCTGAGAGAACATGATAGAAAAGTAAAATTACTCAGAGCTAGAATGAGTATCAAACTAGGACACGTGTTACTTCACAGTTAGCTGTGTTTTGAACTGAACAGCTGAAGTGGTGTCTGGAGTTGTAATGCAGTGCTTAATGTATAGACACATTTCACTGGAACTGATTTTTATTTTTTAATTTATTTTATGCTTATTTATTTACTGGGGGGTGAGAAGAACAGAATACTTCTTCCATTTTCTAAAGCTTTTACTGCAGCTATGAGTCTTCAGCTGCTGCTGCCTTCAAGGATGCACAGGATGAAGCCAGAAATAACATAATCCATTCAAATGTGAGGCTGAAATAAATTTGCAAATACCAAAAGCGAGGAGAATATTCTGCTTATGAAACAAATCACTACAATCTCTGAAATAAGCCACTGTGATGAAGTGGCGATGAATTTTTCATGAAGTACAGCAGTAGCACCAGATGGCTACTAGGTCTGTAGGAGAGTCTTCCCATTTCACATTAATTCTGAGAAGTAGTAAGCTATAAATGACCTGCAGCAACTAGCAGGTCACACAATTTAGTTGCTGCCACTAACCTAAAATTTACGCTTGGAGTTGGATTTGTTCTTAATAGACTATTTTTCCTTGACTTCTCTCTGAGGTCTAGCTCTAGGAGTTCTTTTTCACGCAGGTCTGTGCAATGTCTATGTGGCTGTTTTAGGGAGTAAATTGCTCTGTACTTACGCAGTTGTCATTTTTGATCTTGTCACATCCTGCTTTCAAAGCAATGTTAATCCAACTTGGAATGGATGAGACTGTGTTAAGTTTACCCATATCATGTGAGTGCTGTATACAGCACAAAAAGGCTGCCTGGTTTGCTTGCCATTAGGAAGTCCTGTTAGTTCAGCTTTGTACTTAAACACTGCTGAAACACCTTTGTTAAATGTTGGCTTGTACCCAGCTGTATTTTTTATGTTACTTCAATTTATGGTAGCTCCAGACAAAGCTATGCTACATCTAGCATCCTCTGTGCTTCTTCCAGTATCCTACTAGAAATGACATAGAACGAAGTGTATGTAACAAATAGGAATACTTCAAAACTCAAACCTGTAGCCTCAGCAAGTGCAAGCAGTAATGACTGCTTAAGCATTCTTCAAACAGGTTTGGGAAATAAATTTTTTATTTTGGGAAAAATGCCTATTTTATGCTAATGTAGAGCAGCCTTCAACTTCACATGCCAAAAACTTTTCTTTTCTTTTTTTTTTTTTTTTTTTTTTTTGTAGTGGCACCTGAGCTAGTTAAAACCAAAATATGCTCTTATCTATCAACTTCTGACCAACGGAAAGTAGATAGGAATATATATATGCATGTGTACAAACAGTGACCCTGCCTTAAACCACTGCAAATTAAGATTTACTGTATGTTGATCCATCTGAGGTAAAAGATGTTTTTGTGGTGTTGTTGTTGTTTTATCGTCTTGGCCAAGTGACTTTTATTTTATTTAGTTTAAGTACCCTCTGGGGTTTTTAACCTCACTGGAAATCTTGGTGAATTCAGAAGCCTCTCTGTAGAGGATTTAACTTCCCCAGTGTACTTTGCCCTCCTCCATCAGCAAACGAGAATTCTGTGCAAGCACCTGGGTGTATCCCCACTTGGGAGTAAAGTTCAGAGTCCTTGTTTGGCTTTGAGGTGGCTGATATGGCCACATGAGACAGTACAAGCCATGTCAGCTCTGCTGACGTACAGCACAGCCACGTTAAATTGATGCTATTCCTCAACTAATGTCTATGCTAGTAACATGTAAGTTGCTTGACAGCTCTCTCCCTAGACGTGCTCTAGTTGATCAGGATATATATTACCAAATACATATTGAACTATGCATACCAGTGAATACATGTGTATCAAGGCAAGGTATAGCTTATGTGCTTGTTTATAACAGGGATATCATCTTAGAAATAGTGTTCACATCTTCTTAGCTCTGTTGAGATCTCTTTAGGAGGAAGAAATGCACTATGGGATCTTTCTGGTAAAAGACTGTAGTGCTTTTTAATGCCTCTGTAGACTCTTGTATTGGGATATTATGGAAACCATTCTTTGTACACCCTTAAATGTGTAAATATGCTATGAAGCTGGGTTTAATCTAAAAACAGACTGTGGTAAGAAGTACTGTGAGGGTACCGTGTCCTCCCTTTCTTTTAGGAGAATGGTGTCATTCTCTTGAAGGTGCACACTGTTAATGGAGCTGTAATCTTGTTGACTTCACAAAGCAACTCTTATCTGAAAACAACTGTGATGTAAGTCTTTGTATTTTAATTAGATCACCTCAAATGTGAACCTGAAACAAAATGAACGGGAAGCTTTAGGTGAGAACTTGAAGCACCCTATTCTGTATATAAAAAATAAACGAGGTGAAAGGGGGAGGAGAACTGAAAATGTGCCAAGAAATTGTGGATGGGTGAATGGATGAAAACAAGAGAGCAGTTTAAAGAAGAGGAAGCAGAGCATTATGCAGAAGCAGACTTCAGAAGCAGATAACATTACTGCAGTAATGTGCAATGTACAGCTTGAATCTGGCTCTGCAAGATTCCTGTACAACTCTAAGGTTCAGAATAATGCTGCACTGTGACATTTTGGCAAAAGAAGAAAAAAGGCCTTTTCTGTTACAGCTAGTGACCACATCTGATATATTTATGCTGAAATTTGCTTATACAAAACCTGTTTGGATGTCTAAATTTGTATTGCAGCTGTCTTTTTTTTTTTTTTTTTAATATGGAAGATTTTAATTGTATAAAAATTAGTTACAATAAAACTGTTCTGTGCCAAAGTCATTCCACCTTAAACAAAACAAACTACTGCCTTCCTCTGCCTGAACTCCCAGGGTATAAACACAACGGCTGCTTTTCTGGCCATAGAGCCTCTATGGCTGCTCACAGCATTTCAAAAATCTCTCATTATCTTCTTATTAGCAGACCTTTCCTTTTGACATGAGACAAAAAGATCACATATCTAGAATGAGACAGACAGGGAGAGAGGCTCCTGAGAGATGCAGTGTTTCTATTGTCCTTTCTTCTTTTCAACAGTCACTCCAAAGTCATGCTGCTGATCGACAAGATTTTCGTGAACAACCCTCTTGTCTTGTGAAAACACCCACTGAAAAGCTGCATGATTTGGAGGAGAGGAAGATAAATACCTCTAGGGCTCTCGCTGCTCTCTGCTATCATGTTATACTGATGAATGCTGATTAGCAGGACCTGAAAATGGTGTTCTGCTGAGCAAAATAGATACAGGCAGAAAGAAATGTGTGGTTATGCTGCTCTCTTATTTTCTGACGTGGGTTTTTCTTTCCTTGAAGAATTCTGCATCTGTGTCTACTCACATAGTGTATTAAACAAATAGTGTACTTCAGAGGAAATACAGCAGAACACAGACTGCCTGGCAGCCACTGGGAAGCTGTCTATACCCAAAATGAGGCTTTATGGAGTAACACTGGGAAAGGTAGAAATATTTTGACCCTATATTTCTGATCTCTGACAGCAGCGTGCTACAGGAACTAGCCTGGTGCTGGAGCAGCTTAGTACTCCCCTCCTTGGAACCCATGTCACAGAGCTGCTGAAAGCACGGGGAGGAACGGTTTCTTGTCCCTGCTGGGAGGTGGAGGGTGCGTGACTTCATCCATCCCCCCCCTCCTTGAGTTATGGTTATGCAAGGCAGGCTCAGCTTGAGGTCAAAGAAAGTCAAGTGCTCTGATGCTGTTCAGTCTGGGTTGGTTTCTTTTTTTTTTTTCTTCCTCTAAAGTAACTTTTTTTTTCCCCCTCCTCTCTGATCTTTTCTAATTATTATTAGTGCTGCTTTTTTTGCTTTTTTTTTTTTTTTTTTTTTTTTGCGCATGTGTATGTGTATTCTGGTGGAGCCCCTTTCCTCTGACAGCAGCAGAGAGGGGGTGCGGGGCTTTGGGGTCTGGAAACCCAAGAGCACGTTTCCTCTCCCATTGCTTTCCGCTGAGTCAGTGCAGCAGAGGGGTGTTCCTGCCAGGCGTGCACTGCCTTCGTATCTGTGCTTGTTCAGCACGCCTGGACCGCACCCAGCGGCCAGATAAACAGAACACTTTGTCTGCTTATGAATTCTGTACTTTGGCCGGTTTGAAGCATTTTTCAAAGCTGTGCTATTGGCGTCTTTCTTTGATGTGCAAAACAGAGCGTGAGCCATGTGCTTCTACAGAGGAGAGCTTGGGAGATAATGCTATCAGAGCATTAGATGAATATCCGTGTAATGCTGTTAATATTCAGATAATGCTGACTTTCAGGCGATAATGAAAGACTTTCAGGCAGGCACTGCTGCTGGTAACACGTAGGCTGGGCTAACCCACTTAGAAAAAGGGGTATCTGTGAAATTTCTGATCTTTATTTAGGATAGCTGGAGGGAAAAAAAAAAAAAAAAAAAAAAGGCAGACAAAAGGGAGGCTCCACATCAGAGAGCCTTGTATCACTGCCCACACGTAAGCAAAGCACGTATAAGCAGGAGGAATTTGGCTGGTGTTGTTCTGAGGAGGTTTATTCCTCACAAACAGAGAAGCTGAGAAAACTGGCTGAGAAAGCCCTGGAAGGTGTATATGGCAATGCTGTTTTTTTAATTACAGATGGAGAGAGGGAATATTTTTATGATTGTCTTTATTCTTCAAAAGGATTGAGGCGGGATGTGTGGGCACCACCCTAAGCAAGAATAGAACCAGATCTCTAAATCTCTAGGATAAAATACATGACCTCATGCTCCCTGGGTGGATTCAGCTCTTCAAAAAATCCTTTAAGCCAGCAGAAGGGTAGGTGGAAAAACTGGATGACAATTCAGAGTTTACTCTTAGTACCAAGAATGTGGAGCTTTGCAGAAGGATGCCATCTCTGCTCTTGGAAACCACCTGCACTTTGGAAGAGACTCTTCCAATTTTTTTAAATTATTTTTTGCCTAGCTGAATACATCATGCTGCAGAGACCCTACATTGCCGTTGTCTGCTTTATCATCTATTTATTTACTCTTCAGTTCTACGTACAATCTGAGAGCAGAGCAAGTGTTTATAAGTAGAATAGGTTTGTTGCTTTCACTACAGGTGTCACTGGTGATTTAAATGAATAGTGAGGTTATCACAAACAACAACTTTGTGCTTAGTATCGGAGGATCTGCATTGGTGTTTCATAAAGCTACTGGAGCTTTTGTGGTTCTCATGTCCTTTGGTACGTAAGTCAAGGGGCTGAACTGGGGCCCCAACCTCCAATATCCAGTATAGACAGAAGATAATTCTGAGACACTGGAGTCTGTCAAGTCTTCTGTGATCCTGGAAAAAAGTAATACTGTCCTGCAGGATATCACTGTGTGAAGTGCATGCAATAGTTTTGGATTTCTGAGAGGAAGGGAGTTGTTAGGACTATGCAGTCAGTCTGTAACAGACATTATCATTAATAATGTATTAAAAAGAAGGTTTATTGCCTTGAGGCTATCATCTCAATGATGCATAATCTCAGAAATGTCAAGGTGACTCAGGGTGACGTGATGGACTATGGCATCTCAGGACTCTTCTGAGACATTTGGTGTTCAGAATAGCACGCGTCCTGAAACACACATGGTGCTCACACACGAAGGCTTTGGTGCCCTCTGAATCATAAACTCTCCTTGGCAAGGATACAGAGAAGCAGCAGTGCCTATTTTCTTTACCTCCTGAACATTTGTGTTTGTATTTACAGTTCGTAGCTAATTCAGGGTAAATAATATAATTCCTCCCTTCACACACACAGAATCGCACACAATGGCCCAGGTTGGAAGGGACCTCAAGGATCATGAATCTCTAACCCCCCTGCCACATGCAGTGCCACCAACCTCCCCATTTAATACTAGACCAGGCTGCCCAGGGCCCCATCTAAGCTGGCTCTGAACACCCCTAGGGATGGGGCATCCCCAACCTCTCTGGGCAGCCTGTTCCAACACCTCACCACTCTCATATAAAGAACTTCCCCCTGACATCCAACCTAAATCTTCCCTCCTTCAACTTAAAACCATTTCCCTTTGTCCTGCCATTATCTACCCTTTCAAAGAGTTGACTCCCCTCCTATTTATAGGCTCCTTTTAGGTACTGAAAGGCTGCAATTAGGTCACCCCACAGCCTTCTTTTCTCCAGGCTGAACAAGCCCAGCTCCCTCAGCCTGTCTTTGTAGGGGAGGTGCTCCACCCCCTGATCATCTTTGTGGTTCTCCTCTGGACCCTCTCCAACAGCTCTCTTTCTTGTACTGGGGGCTCCAGACCTGGACACTCCGGATGGGTCCTCACAAGGGCAGAGTAGAGGGGGACATCCTTTAATTGGGACACAAATATTTTTTTCCTATGTTTATAATAAGGGAAGCTAAGTATGGATGAAAAATACTATGGTTCTAGTAGGGAGATCTGTTACATACCTGTAGTTTAGCTAAAAGTTCTTGCATTTAACAAGATGCATTTGTTTTGTGTATATTAGTTTTCTGATGTGTCACCCTACTTCTTTCAAGTAACATTATTCTATTTGTGAGCATGGCCTCTTTTCACATATCAGGCTAACCGCTGCCATTTTCTTGTTTGTAAATCATGTTAAAGCAGCTCTGAACTCTTCCCTGGGGTCAGTGCACATCAAAGTGTAGCACTGAAGCGAAAACCTTATGCATAGCTGTTCTTTGATCAGTGTTTTTGTTTTGTTTTACATTGGATATTTTAGTGATACTGTGCGATTCAACAACAAAAGTCATAGAAGATGTGGTGGGAGAGGTAGGAAAAAGTGAACTGAAATTCTTCAATTAGATTATATCAGAATGTCATCAAGATAGAGTGATTCTTCTGACTTCAATCTTCCATGGGAGCAGGTAGCTGCAAATGCTTAGGGAATAGTATTCCAGTAGAGACCAGGTGGTGTAGTTGCTACTCCCACTCCCATGACCTGATGTATTTGCTTGGCTTTTATGGAGTCTTTTAACAATAAGCTTTTATTGCTCGTTATGGATTTTTAACAATGAGCCAAGCTTCCTGACTACCAGGACATTAACTCGCTTGATTTTTACCTAGGAGTTTCTCTCAAAAATCTCTTCTCTTAGATTACATTATTACTCAATTAATTTGCTCTGTGCGTGGTGTTCTGAGTGGATTTTCCCATATTGACACCTGTTGTCTGTCTAAATTAAAATAACCTCTCTAGTATGATAGTACAGATGTAAATCTGTTGGTTCTTGGATGAGGTTAAGACCATTGCTACTTCTCATATTTATGTTACAGGATTCACACTGAAGTTACTCTTGGACCTCAGTGTGGTCTGGTCTGTTCACCTTGAAAACTATTTCTGTTCACTGTGTGTTATGCCATCAAATTCTCTTTGGATAGTGCCAACACATGTCAGAACTTGATGGTAAAAATCTGGCTTAAGTTGAGCTGGTAGCCAAACTCTTATTTTCAGCAGCCAGGTTTGAAAATCTTGCTTTTTTAATCTGTTTTCCAACGCAGGGGCAGATGAGCACATCTGCCTGTACATTTTTAACTTTAAAGCAAGTGACTATGTAAGCTGAGGTAGTACCAAGCCTAAGGCTACAAAGTCATGGTGAAAGGTTTTTTCTCCTCAGTCAGACTTGATGCTGCCCTAACATGCTCACACAGCTTACTTTTTGTCCAGCGTGGCACACGAACTGACAAAAACTTTCATCTGCTTGGCACATGCCCATGGTATTCAGTGTAAACATATCACTGTGTGACATCTGAACAAGTTATACCAAGTGTGCATTCCTTAGTCTATCTTTCAGTGAAAGTAGGGTAATTCTTTCCTCTATAAAGATGGTTTGGGTGAAAGGTGTTTAACTGGAGTAAAGGGTTACTGTTAGGAATGTACCTCATCTCTTCCAGCTGTTCATGCTGCTAATATGCTGTACATTCTTTTCCCTCTTAGGCACTACATCAGGGAGAGAGAATGAGTTTTGGCTGGTCTTTGTGAAGTGATAGCCCTGAATTCATGGCTTTGATCACAAGGGTGGTAAACCAGCAGCAAGCTCAATTGTTCTAATGCTTTCCCTAATCCTGACAACCAAAGTAGCTCTTGCTAACGTCTAGCAACATTAAACATATATGATTAATGCACAGTAAAGCTTAAACTTCGCCCCATTTAGGTGAATTTCCTACCAAGAAGTACAGCTGCTCCTCTCTGAAACATTGTCTAGTTTATCTAGCTGATAGCTTTGCCTTTTTGCAACGCTGCTCCTTGAGGTTGAGGAAGGCATCTTTTCTGGGTGATGTCAATAGTCTGTCCTTGTCTTCAGCTGTGAACAAAGCTGCTTCTATTTTTTTTTTTTTTTTTGAGCCAGGTAAGCTTTCAGCCAGAAAATTGTCTCCTGTAGGATATCATGGGCAGCAAAAACATTAAATAAAATCCCATCAGATGGTATGCTTAGAGGGTATGTACAGTAGCTCTAAGTACCTATCAGGTCCAATTAGCTGATTTTAATCTGTGGCACGGATAGCTCCAGAACCTTTTATTTCCTATGTGTTTCTTATTCATAAAGGTATTGATGATAAAGTCAGAGGTATTGGGGCAGGTAAGGTGTGAGAAATGTTACCATTTACCATGTTAATTTTCATAAGCGGTTGTTTCCAGTCCTTCTCTTTTCTTTTCTGCCCTGGCCCTGTGGCTGCATTGTGATATTGTGAGATAACTGCTAGGATTGCAAAGCAGCACTCCTCTCTTGGCAGGTCCCAGAAGAGCTTGTTCAGAAGAGTCATTATCTAGAATCTGCCAGCAGCTCCAGGAAGAAAGAAATGGAATTTGGGTCTCCCTGAAGGTGTCTAAATTAAGAGAAATGCAGCCTTCAGGTGCTTATTATGTATAAGCATATAACCAAGGGTTAATTAGAAAAGCCCCTGTGGTATTTCAGAGGTTAGAGGGAGCTCTTAAAGCTGAACAAGCCAGGCTTTGGGATGGAGTTGGAAGTCATAGCAAGTAGTCCTGCAGGGCTTTTGCAGCCCTAAGTGACTCCCGCTTCCACTGGCTTGGCTTGCTATTTTATAAGCTGTGACGCAGATGTTAAAGCAAGAGTAAGAAAGTAATGCCTGATAAGCTTTGCAGCAATTTGCAGAGTCACCAAGAATTGAATCTGAAGTAGATTAGAATATTTATAGACCAAATGCTAGCATGTATACCAGTACACACACAAGATTGTATAAATAGTCATGATAGTAACTAATTTGTCACATATTTGGCATAGGGTGCATGTTTGTATAGATTCCTCACAATTGCCAAGCGTCAGGTTAGCTCTAACAACACTGGATGTGTTAAAAGAATGGCTGAAGATACACGGATATTTTTCTTCACTGACTTGTGATGAAAACTCACCATGAGTAGTCCACGTGCAATTATACCACAGCCTTTGCATTTGGTACACATCAGTTTTTGGAGCTAAAAGCTGATAACATTAGAAATGCTGATTATATTCTTGAAAACAGATGTGAAATAATAAAATCTGCATAAAAAGAAATATCATGGGTTTTTTTTTTTTTTTTTTGCAGGAAAATACTCTAGCCAGTAGTGAAACTGTTAGGAAAGGAAATTGCAAGGCTGTATTTCTGAAAAAGATCATTTTCTTTCTTTCTTTTTATTTTTTATTTTTAATAATCTATCCAGAAAGTCCCCAGATCATTTGCCTAGCATAATATAATTCAAACAGCACCAAGCACATAAGCTATCCCTGCCTTGCCTCTAGCTGCTGTCCCAGGATGGTGTAAACCTGATGAAATTTGCAGCCTCAGGCACATGTCTTGGATAACCCGATGAAATTAGTCCAAGTATTTCCAACAAAAATCTAAAGCTTCTGGAAACTTACTTCCTGCATTAATATAATCCTGTGGAAGGTTCTACAATAAAAACTACATTTTCATTTTGATAAAATATAATTTCTTCCATATTTTCATCTGCCTGAGTAGGTAGAAAGTTAGTTTCACTGGAACTATAATGTTTCCAAAATTGGGGAAAACTTTATTTGTACAATACCAGAAATAAGACTTATCCTCATTAATTATGAGTGTTAATCATAAATTTATAACCTTTTGAGGTTTGATATTTAAAAAATAAATAAATGACCGAGTAACTTAGTCTAAGCTCTTTATTTGTTTTGAGTTCTAATCAGTAAGAAAAACAGTTATTTTCATTTAATTTCTCATTTGTGATGCATGTTAAGAAGTTCAGACTGCAATGTTGGCTGCCCTCAGCAAGCTGTGCTTTGGCAAGTCCATCTGAGAGTGCATTGTAGAGAACATGGCACTGGGCTTTCTTTAGTGTTGTTGTACAGATTGGAGCAGGACTTGGTGGTGTTAAACTGGAAATCTGGGCAGATGTTCTTTTAACAAGTGGTTTGGTGTGTAGTATGCATGACAAGAAAGCTCATTTAAATCCGTGTTGAAAGTCAGTTGAACTTAGTTAATACATTTAAACCTTAATTGTACCTTCAGTTAGTCTTCTCCCGGTCTTCATGGTAGGGGTTACTTCTAAAACAATTGATGTGAGTGGGGGACTATTCCCTGACTTTAAGAGAGCTTCTGTTTAGTGCTGTTTAATAATAATCACTATTCACTTTTCTTGCTATTCCCTTTCTTCCTAATTTTGCCTCTTCCAAAAGTTGTGATCCTCAGCCTTTCCATCTGACAAGTTGTTGTTTTTGATGTTTGTTTTCAGGATCTTGATGTGTCTCTCTGTTCTGAGTGAGGACTTATTATTAAAGGCATGTCTGCATGTCTTTCTCCTTGGTGTTTTCAAGTTGGATGGTAGCCAATGGTAGATAATTTTGGAAGAATATAAAGACTCTTAGTTTTAGGCCAGCTTTTCCTGCAGAACACTTGCTCTTATAGTAAATCTCAGTTCTTTGGTCCTTTTTCCACTTTTCCCTGTTGCACAGCTGCTTTTCCTAAGGGTATTGCCTCCCACTTGATGCAGGTGTTCCTTTTGACTGAAGATGGTCTATTTGGTGTAAGCATGTGTCAGCCAAAGTCCCCACCTGCTTGCAGAATGAGTCTGTTCTTCAATGTCAAAAACAAAGGATGACTTCAAGGTCAAAGGGTGTTTTTTTTTGGTCAGCTGGCTACCTCCTTGGTACAGCAACTACAGAAGAATTAAGGGAAGTACAGAAATCTGAATTCTTGGCAACTGAATTAATTCTAACACTGACCTCCTTTGAGTGTGTTTTCATATTTGTGTACATGTATGTAGAAAGGCATTAAAATGAAAAATGAAGAATGAATCTGTGGAGTGATGAGAGTGTTCATGAACCCCAATTTTCTTAGGTAATTTAAGATAGCTGCACCTGGTGGGCTGGCATTCTTTTAGACTAAAGACCTTTTATTCAACACTACAGGATTTCCTAAAAATTGATTTTTATGCTGTTTTTTTTCTTTGTGTGTGAATATGAATAACAATGGTTGTGGCTTCTAAAACACAAAACTTGGGTGATGTTTCCATGACCAAATTGAGAAGACACACCAATTCAGTGAATGGATAAAATTGTATTGTTGCAGACTTATTCCTTTTACTCATTTCCAAACTCACTAAGCTTTTTTTTTTTTTTTTTGTTACAGTCATACATACATATATATATATGTATATATATATACACACATAAATAGCATACACTTATGTAACATACATGTGTATTTAAGTATTACAAATATATATATATTTTTTCAATTGCAAGCCACAGTCTTCATGTATTTGACTTGCCTGATCAGGGCCAAAGAATTATGTGACAGTGCTGAAAACTCTGTCTGGAGTACTGTGCCCTCTTCACATTGCTTCTGCTCTTAGGGCAGGGTTGGCTGTGGTTCAAGCAAGCATCCCACTCCTGAAGCTAAGCAGGGTGGCTGGAGCACTCTGTGGATGGCAGTTAGAGAAGTGTGGTTACACAGGCTTCCTGACACAGCTCCAATATTTCCTGTCTGCTTTGTGGTGAAGCTGCCTATTGGGGTGTACCTCTGGTAGCGGCGCCTGCAGCGAGGAGAGAACTCTCTTGGCAAACCCTCCTTTCACTTTCTTGTGCTTGGAAAGAGGAAGGTGGGAGGGAGTATATAAATGAGAACCCTGGCTGCAGGTCCTGAGCAGGGCTGTGCTGCAGCCTTTTCCTTTGTCTCCCATCTCTTGTGCTTGGTCCTCAAGAGTGCTACTGTGGGTGGTCAGGCCCTGTTGAAGTCTCAGGTTCTGATCTGCTTCAGACCATGTGAAGCTTTTTCTTCGAAGTTGCAACCTGAGCCACTTTCCACAAAGAGATGGTCAATTCTCAAAGGTATTCTATGACTTTTGAGAAAAGGCCTTGGTCTGCTGCTGCTTGCTGTGGGGCTAAAACCTTTGATATATGAAAGCTTGGCTGCTGTGATCAGTTGCATAAATCACATGGGTAGCTGATCAGAAGTATCTAAGTGTTAAAAATGAACCATTTCTCAGCAATATTATCTTTGTCTGTCCTTTGCAGCTCAGCTGTTAACTGAGTCTGGAACTTTAGATTTACATGCAGTAAAAATCTTTTCTTACATACTGTAAAAGTCCCCCACATTTTAGCATCTAAAATTCTTGCTTGTGTTTGCTTTCAATTTACTCTGAATGTCAACACTGGCAAACTTATTCTGCCAACTATTTATAAAATATGAATGCAAACAAACAAACCCCTTCACTTCAAACTGAGAAGTTTTTACAGACATCAACGAATTGTGTTTACTTTTCATTTGCCTTGTATTGGTTTATTCCTCTTGTTTGAAGTTTCTGGGGGATGTAGCTCAAAGAATTTTTCTCCTTTGTGCTCTACAGCTCAAGAATATGGGGAATATAGAGGAACTGTGGTCACTGAAATCAATTTCCTTTTTCTTGTGTTCAAATAAAGTGAGTTACGGGTTTCATGACAGTATGCAGCCTGAGCTGCCCAGTAGTTTATCCCATTATAAGCACTGAGATGTGATACGGAGTCTCTGACTATAACAGATAATGATTTCTAGTATGCTGTCATTAGATGCTTAATTAAGAAATAACACACTAAGACTTCAGGGTCTTCATTTATGAAAAAGAAAAAATTAGCACAGGGACAATGAGAAATCATTTGGGGAAAAACAAACAAACAAACAAAACAAAACAAACCTTGCTAAGTCTAGAAGGCTAAATAATTCTGTATGGATTAACAAAATAAATTACAAAACAAATGCACTTGGGCACTGCATCCAGGGGGACTTCATTTTGCAGCTAATTTATGACTTGTTTTTGTGTTAGTGGCCTGTCAAGTTGCTACTTGTCTCCTGCATGAGGTGTTATAATTCTTGTTACATACTGTTCGCTGCTAACAGAAATAACACTTTTCAAGTTTAAGAATGAGATGCTGCCAAGACCACAGAAACGAACAACCTGACAAACAAATACAAAGCGGTGTGCCTTCTTGCTATGTCACTATTGGGTTATGCTTTTCCTCAGTAGTACATGAACAGAATATTTCAGCATTTAAATGTGTGTGGCTGGAAACACTACTCAGCATGCTAGTGAAGGCTGTAGTGCTGCATGCTGCTGCTGCTACCACTGAGTCATGGCTGTTTGGTTTTGCCTTAAAGATCCCTCTTCCTGAGTCAGGCAAACATATAATTAGCGTAAGGTTTGGCTTTTGTCTTCCACTGTCCTGTTGGGAAGCTGAGAGTGTGTTGTTTCATTGCATCTCTCTAACTCCAACAGCAGGCAGTAAACCTAAGGTATGGTTGCAAAATGGTTTTTATTTTTCTTAAGTCTGAGGAGGAATTTCTCATCTGTAATAGTTATAAGGAAAACATGGTGTGTTCCAGACCCTGCCATCCCCAGCCTAGTGCAGCATTATGACTCGGACTCAAGCAGGAGATCTGAGCTTGTGTTTGTACTCTAGGCCGGAAACGCAACAGATATATTTCAGAAGCAGGTTTGAGCCTTCACCATGGAACCTCTTCTCAGAAAGTATTTTCTTTAAATGATCAACAGCAATACTTGGCCATGACTGCTGCTAAAGTGTCACACGTGAGGGGTTGCAAGGCCAACATCTCATGTAAGATTTACATCTGATGTTGAGAGTAGGTTGCGTCGTGATGAGGTGAAACTGGTGATTAATTAAAAATGCAGTAATTGGCAGCAGATCAGACTCAGAAAAGCTTTTATCTTGTTTTCATCTGTAATCATTGCTGAAAGAGTAAAGAGACCTGGATTTTTTTTTTCTTTTTGCTGTGTAGCCTTGACAGTTTCTTCTTGTGATGAGGACCTAGATTTCAAATGAAGCAGTTCACCAAACTTTCCAGAAAGGTGTAAAGTCAATAAATGCATTCTGAATGGCCAGTTTACTGTGTGTTTTTGTTTTTCATGCACACATGAGCAATCGAGTTCAGGCATGCTCCCTGCAGCCTTGCCTGCATGCCAAGGAGCTCCTGGCTGAGAGCTGTCAATAGAAACTCTTGTGCACTGAGTTACCAGTTCCTAGGCTGGCTCAGGCAAAGGTATGGGCTTTCACCTCTCTGCACCCTTGCTAATTACAGGGCCAGGTGCTGAGTGGCCCAGAGCTCTGTTAGGAGGGATGCCGCTCCCTTAGAGGTGGAATGCTGTTCGCCCATTGCTCAGAAAACATCCTTCACCACCGTATGTTTTGAGATTTAAAAGAAAAAAAAAAAACAACTCTTCACTCCCCCACGCTCCTCCCCACCTTCTCCCCACATGTCCCAAGCATAGACAAGAAGGATAAGTTAGGCAGGTGTGAAGAAATAAAGTAATTCTTTCTCTATTTTTATAGGGACCATTTAAATATGGTTTTCCCCTCTGTAAGCCATGAGGCTTTTGAGAATATGTGTAAAGCATAAATGTTTCATCCAAAAACTTGCTTTTGTTGAAGAGGGCCTTGATTAAAAATATGTGCATCTTCCTTCTCACAGACACTCTGGATGCTTCAGGTGTATATACTTTGTTCTTTATTTCTGTACTGTAAATTAATTGATCAATTAATTATTCATGCACTGTTCTTAGCAGACCACTGACCTCTCTGCTTTAAGGCTGGAACAGCTGACAACATTTGTATCTGAGTATCTGGAATAGCCATTGCTTTCACAGTAGTGACTTCCGTGGTGCTCACCAAACTACAAACGCATCAGTATTTTTTGCTTAGCAGAGCTGTGTTTGTGTTGGTATAGCAGGTATTATAAAAGCACTGAAGGTTTGTTTTTTTTTTTTTTTTTAAAAAAAAAACATATAAACATATAAAACAAATATTAGAATACTGCAGTAAGTTTAAGTGATGTAATTTGGCTATGAAAAAATCTCCAATGTTTATAAATTTCTTAAAACAGAAGGTTGGATGCTAAGAATCTGTGGAGGTTTTTTTGTTGTTGTTGTTTAGTTTTTCTCTTATAATACAATTAAAACAAAACCTGATGACTGGGAAGAGAATCCTGAAAAATATTACTCAAGAATTTCTTATATGGCTGGAAAACAAGAAAAACAAGTTAAATTATAAATGTCTGTATATTTCACACACAGCAAAATGTAGGCAAAAAGAGATTACTTCAACTTTTGACCTCAAGCAGTTCTGTAACACTAAGGGAGACAACACTGCTGACCTGAAAACACATAGTAAGACAAGGTCTGCCCATAGAGAAGTCCTTTATGTACAAGTGTTTGATAGCAATCATCCTCAGTGCTGTCACTGTTCATACAAAATCTTGTCTGACTCCAATTCTTGTAGTCATGCAGGAGTTTGTTCAGAAATGTAGCCTGGACCTGGACTCCATTGGAGTTGGTGGTGTTTCAGGCACTGATGTGTGGGCTGGGTTATTGGAGTGTGTAATTTTTCTTCTTGGATGTTCTTATGGTGTGTGACTTCAGACCTGGTGGAAAAAATGCTCTGCCAGTCGGGGAGCAGAGAAGGGCTGAGCAGTGGAAGCTCACAGGAGCCAGGAGAAAGCAGGGCTTGTGCTGATGGGAATTTGTGGGAATGGACTGAGGCTCATGTAGGACAATGGAAGGTGACAGACCTTGTAAGAAGGGCAGACTTTTGACGTAGGTGAATGAGATTGTCTGGAGCTGGAATTCCAAGAGGAATACACATCTTCTGTGAGTGGTTGGGCAGGAGGCCAAGCCAGACAGAAAAGAGCAGCAAAAGGCATGAAACCAACCATCAAAGGTTGACTGGTGTTCCTCAGTGTGCTAGGAGCTGCTGCTGCAACAGATGGAGAAAGAAAGCAAGTGTTCTTGGTGATCCCAGTGTAAACAACAAGAATTTTGAAAGTTTTGTTGGAAGGCTTCAGATGTGTTTGATCTTAAGTCCTGTTTGGAAGTTTAATCTGACAGGTCTGGATGCTTCTCTGGTTTGCTTAAAACCTCAAGACAGTCTTCTTAATACCTTCATGAGATTTCACTGCAAGCTTTGTGTAAGAGAGTTGTAGTTTACAGTATAAACATGTACTGTATCTCTTGGACTATTAGGAACATCTAGTAAAGAATATGACTTCAAATCAGCAGTAATGATCATTCTCTTCCTGCTACAGTGCTGGGAATTGTGATAATTTCTTGGCTGTTTTAAAAGATATTGTAATTGCAGACACAGGCTCTTAATCAAAAAGGAGGAATAGAATATTGCTTAGCTCTCCACAAACAGTTTCCATTCTGTCTTTATACAAAGTCTTAAGCTGTGGATTGAGGGAAATCCCAAGGGCCAATTTGTCCATGCCTGTGTGCTGATATGAGGTCAAGTGGATTCAGCCCTCCCTGACACATGCTTTGCCAGTATCTACACTTGAAAACCTTCAGGCTCAATTTTTTCAGTCTCCCTAGCAAGTCTAACTTTGTGTTTAATCTCTTTTTCAGTGCCTTCTGAATTTCCTTCTGTATTTAAGCTATTTACTGCAAATTAAGCTTAAGATTTTTATTTTCCTTCTGTTCTGTGACAAATAATTACTTGCTGACTACTTTTGATTAGAAAACTGATATATCTGCCCTTTGGCATTATTCGTTTCTAATCACATTTCCACTCCCCCTCACCTCCAATTTCTGCTGTTTCATGCTCCCTGTATTTCTCACAACTGTCTTGGATCTCCTGACTGCAGTAAGTCAGAAATGGTTTACTTGACTTTCTTTAGATTACCAGTGATTGTTATGCAGGTAGATTATTTAATCAGACACCACTGTGGAAAAAGTGTTAGCGGTGCATTTAGTTTAGGTTTCCAGTCCTTTCCTTTTCTGCAGCTACTTTGCTTTCTCTTCTGTTCCAGTTTTTATGTTCGTTATTGTCACTTGGGAGCATTTACAGCACTTAAATTTTTCCCACTGCTGATATCTATTAAATCATCTACAAGGTCAGGAAATCCCCTAGGATATATGAGGTCAAGGTTTATCATAAAGCTTTAGCATTTGTTAGCAGCAAAGTCAAAGATTTCAAAGGCTGTCTGATGTAAATAGAGAAACCTGACTAAAATATGTTATTTAAGTGACTGTCTTTTCTCGACAGCATATCTTGCCTATTCATCCCTGTGTCACTGTGTTGTGAACAACAGCTGTAGTGAGGACAGAATAATTTAAGAATTTTTCTTGCAGTTCTTGGCGTTGAACTTCAGAAAATATTTCATTTATGCTGTGTGAGTGGAACTGCCGGTTCTTCCTCCTAAGGAGAATAAGGACAAAGCTGAGCTGAAATTACTCATTGTTTGTTGCATTTGTATTCAGCAGGAGAGCCTGTGAGTGGAATCAACGTTACTGAATCACTGATTGTGGTTTGCTTTCATACAATAGTGAGATGTGATGGGTATGAATAATGCTCAAGTCTAAATGTGTATAGTTCTTATGCTGCCTGTATTCTCATGGATATGTGGGACCTTGCCGTGTCAACAGCAATTTCCCCCTTCTCCCCCTTCTTCCAAGTCAGTCATTTCTCAAGCTATTTGCATGTGAATCCCTAAGGGCACCCCTTGCAACACAAGGGCCGACCTGCTAAAAGTAGGTCTCCAAGGCTTTCAATCATCTTGCCACACATAATAGCTAAATAATCTTGCCTGCCTGCAAGAAAACGTCCTGCGTTTTGAAGGAAAGGGCAGATGAAGGTTCTTGTATTGGGTAGTAGCTCCAACCATCATGCTGTTATATGATGGGCTGTGAAACTTCTCCCAGCTTCCTGACCTGTGGATATGACCCAGTGAAGCACTCCAGGTACTGACCATACTGAGGGCTCCACTGGCAGCACATTATGCTGTAGTGCGGCTGGCACAACTTTCAGGTGAGTAGCAAGAATCAGACAGTATCATGCTCAACAGTGTTGAGGGTTTGGAGTTCTTACTTCTGCAGTAAATGTAATTCAAGACACAGTCTGAAATAACAGTTCTACCACAGGTAGCAATAAGAAAGCCACACCATGGCATTTGTAAGGCTGTTTTCACTTAGAATATGGCACTGAGAGTGCAGCCATTGCTGGCAACTAGGCGAATTTGGCAAAATGACATTCACTTGAGAAGTAGGGAAAAAAAGACATGAGAAGCAGTAGTAGGAACTACTGCTTTGGGAAATGAGTATTGACATTCCTTCACATACAACAGAATTAATACTCTCCTTGTGCTGAAGTAATTAATTGTGCTTGTGTAATAAATAGAGGGTTGCTTGACAGCGTGTAGCATTATTTCAGGAGGATGTTGACTCATAAATAGAGCAAAGTAGCTAAGAATGAGCAGATAGTTTTATATACTGCCCTTATCAAACTTTCTAGGCGTCATGTAATGCAGCCCAGTTAATAGTATATGAAGTTAGGAGCAATATAACTTTTTTTCCCCACTTTTAATTATAGTGCTAACGAGTTCTTAGAACTCTTAGTCAGTGTAGTATACTCCTGGTCATCTTCCAGTTGAGTGGTGGCAGTTGATGAAGCTTATATCTCGGAGTTCTCAGATAAACATTCTTACTGCTGTTTGAAATGTCACACTGGTGTACTCCAGAGTGTTGTCTGAGTGCAAATAACTGTGTGATACATGATAAAGAGTAGGGAAAAAATACTTTTACTAGACATGTATGCTATCATTTCCTGGAGGAGGCTATAAAATTACAGAATTCTGGTGGAGGGGAGGAAGGGTGAGTGCCTAAATATCTGGGTTATTAAACCTCTTGTCACTATACATTTTAAGTTAAATTTTTGCCAAGTCTTGAACGTTGAGCCTTTCCTTCTGACACTCTTTGCTGCTGGGGCTTTCAAGGATCTTTTGTGACACAATTCTGGCCAGTGTTATTTACTGAAATAATGCAACTAGCTCTCCACTACTAATTTTTTTTCCTCTTGTTCTTCTGGTTCACCTATCCATCTTAAAATACTTTGTAGAGGATTTTAATATTCACAGGAATTGATATTCCTTGAGAGTCATTAGGTTGGTTGTAGAGTGTTTTGCTTCTGTGACTTGGGAGGTATCTGATGAATTGCTTATTCATGTCAACTTAGGGTGGGGAAGTGTTGTTCGTAATACTTCAACTTATATCTTTGGCTTCAATGCTAAAAATCCTATATGTATCTTCTGAATGAGTATTCTCTTTTTGAAACTGTTACTTCAGTATTTTTGAATGGTGGTTTTATTTTCTTGACTTCTTCCCTGTGGAGTTTGATGTTGAGTGTTTCAGGGTTTTGTTTGTTTGTTTTTCATCTCTATTGTGGCTGAGGAATGAGGCCAGCTGTTTTGCTCTTCTGAAATTTGTGTATTTGAAAAAATGATGATAAAAATATTGGAAATAAATTAGTAATAGGATTGCTGGCTTTGCACCTTTTCTCTTCTACTGAAACAAATTACAGTTGTGTAAGCAAATAATCACTAAATATACATATATAGAGAGATATATAAAATAACTTGAAATACTGTCTTTTATTCCAGCTGTAGGCATGACTTGTGGGGCATGACTATTGACTTAAGATTACTCAGATGACTAAAGGACGCTCCAATTTTCATATGCAAATATTTTCAGTGAGTTCAAAGAAAGTAGAAACATGTGAAAGTTACAACTCTCTTAAAAGCTTTACGGAAGCAATTATTGGATGTATTCTTTGAAACCACGAAGGATGTGAATACCACATCTTTTCTAGGCAAACTATTCTAAGGGCCTACAACGCTTGCAGTTAGATGTCAAACTGTTAGTCCCTACCTTTTTTTTTTTAATTCACATCAGAATTAACAGTACATTGTGGCAACAAATATTAGGGCCATTACAATTTTTCCAGTTCTCCATTCCCACTTCTTTTTCCCGCTGCTCAATCTCACAGTCTTTTATAGAGTAAAGAATTAGACATCTGCCAGACCTTATGTCCTTTATCCTGCTTGGGATGGGAAGGTAATAGCAATAGCCTTACTCTATTTGTGTCCTTCACACTGTTGATCAGAACAGTGAATTTGATATCTCAAAGTCAGGTTAAGGGTTTTGTTTCTATGCTAAACTATTTTTTTTAAAACCATCAAAACAGATAATTATATAATTAGTAAAATTTTCTAAAACCAAATAATAAAAATGAAGTAATTCTGTATTCCAACAATCAAGATTTAAATCTTGAAGTATTTTGTCTCAAGGACTTAAATCTATGGAGGAAAATAATGGGAGAATAGATGTTTTACAAATAAAATTTAATACAAGAAAACTAATCTTAAATTACTAAATAGAATTAATTTCAGTCAGAACTCTTCAGACTTTGCTTTTCTTTGTCCAATATCCTATTATGTTTAATTGGACAGAGAGGACATGTGGTAAGATCCTCTTAGAAATGGGGACTCCATCTCTTCTGTCAGAAGAGATGAGTCTGACAGCTGAGAGACACTTAAGAGTCAGTGCAACACGGGAACCCCTCTGGGAGAAAATGTGATTGTTGTTCCTTTGTGATTGAAGGAAGTTGTTCATGTTACTTTTGTGATTTGATTTAGTGCAATAAATTTGCAGAGCTGAATAATCATAAATAACATTAGAATGTTAAGGTTGTATGTTTTCTTTTTTTTTCTAATCTTTTCTAAAATCTTGAGTTATGTATATATAATTCATCTCTAGTATGAATTATAGATGAGGGGGTCTTTAAAGAAACCAGAATGAATCAACCTCACCTAGCATGAGGCTCAATCACTGGGAGTTAAACATGGTTGTTCTGGTGTTGCTGAGTACCAGCAGGAAGCTCATGTTTCAATGCTTGTATCTTTTTTGATGCTGAAATAAAGGAATATGAGACTGTAATGTGACTCCAAAATGGTGTAAATGCTATTTCTAAAATTAGCTTATGCACTAAATAAGAAATATTAAAAAAAAAATGGCTTCCAGAGTGTTGTCTTCAAGGGACAAAGTGTAGCTTGGGAAATGTTCTGAAGTTTGTGTTTCTACTATTCATGTTGAAATTGCCCTTTTGTTGAATAAAACACAGTTTTACATGGCTCATAACTTCAAGCCTTTTGCTAGAACAAAAAGTGGAAGGAATTGTAAAAATAAAAATACAAATGTAGTTTTAATATTCAGAAATATACAATCTGTTGCTTTTGCTGTTTTTCTTGAGGTACTTTGATTCATTTACTGCAAACATCATTTATCTCCTTCACATTGACAAGACACTGTTGAAAAATTATTAAATTAGGCAAAGTGATTTAAAAGGAAATGCTAATGAGGCGTTTATACATCTTTAACTAAGCATTTAGCCACAGCTTTTGGATGCAGATGTTATCCTACCTGAATGGAGACTCACATACACAAACAGTTCTGTTAAAATTTGTTCCCAGTCTTTTCCTTGTGAAAAACTGGATTGTTGATATATGTATTAATCTGGTTTACTTTAACTTTGAAGTAAGAATGAGAATGCTGAAATGCAAGGCTGCTCTTTCTAAAAGTCCAATAAAAAATCTTCTAAAATTTCTTTTCTTTAAAAAAAAACCCTTATTTACGATGATTTTTTTTTTAAATAAAATACTGTGTATGAGGAATGAATTTTTGATTGGTGTGTGCAGAAATTTGAAATTTACATTAAAAACTCATTGTATATATCTCAAAATACGGATTTGAAGAACAGATTGATGTTTGTCATCTTTTAGAAAACTCTCTCGAGTCCTCTTCTGTTACTTGCACCTCAAATGACAATAAAATGTATAATAGGTTGCAGAAACATTTAGAGTATTATCCCCTTTATCAACAAAATGTCACTTATATAGAGTCTTCTTGAAAATGTGTCTCCTAAAATTATATGTGCGTTCTGTATGACTCTAATTTTAACTGCGCTTTGACACCATTATGCAAAAAGTGGACTTGTTTCCTAGTGTGCAGTAAGCCGACCTGACACATGGAGGCAAGAGATCGATTTATCACAAAGCTATACAAGACTGGGTGCTAAGTAGTATTCCACAAGGATAACACACCCCAGATTTTTGCTATGCTTTCTATATATATTTTTTATGACTTGACTACTACTCCAATACAGCCTCTAGCCTACAATTGGACAGTTAAATATTACCTAATAGCTAGATATGCTAATTAACTACATGTTTTTTCAAGGTGCTTCTATTTTCAAAGACAAGCTTAATTGTTGCTCTGTGATTAAGAGTTCCTTTACTTGATCACTTTAGCAGTTTTAAGGATGGACATCCTGCCTTAGATAAAAGTACATATTTGCTATAGCTAAGGATACACATAAAAATGTTTGCACAAAGGTTAGTTCTTACTGACAACAACACTTTCAAATGTCTCTTCAGAACTAAGAAGTAATAAAGCTGAACATTCTTATGAAGACTCTGAAAATAAAATTTTACATTCCACCAAACTCCAGGTACCAGAAGATTAACAATAAAGTCAATAAACTGTTAGCAGGATGTTTAAGGATGACTTTTAAGGACTGGCTGTGAGTAGAAGATCCAAAGTAGAGATCCAAAGTAGAAGCATGTTCTACAGCAATATTCAAATAGGTTCCTGAAATCAATAATAATGGATATTAAATGGTTGGTATATCCATTTAATATGTTTGTGTAGGATAATATGTGACAGGATGTGATAATCTATCTAGACCTATATTTTTTAAATTCAAGGTAACAAGGTGTTTTTGCTGTTTTGTTGTTGATGTTTGCTTTTTTTTTTTTTTTTAAGTTACTGGGAATTCTTTTTCAGTACTTGTTACCGTGTGTTTGTGAAGGAATGCTCTGCTTTGCGTTGATAAATGGCACAACAGCAAACTATGGCCATGTTCTGAAGGATTGGTTTTCTCTTGGAAGTGTACTGAAAGCAGCTGCTTCTGCTCTTAAATATCAATGTTTTGTATCTAAAGATTGACTCTAGTGTTGCATGTGCTTTTCCCGAGATTGGTTGAAGGAGGATATTTGAGTTTGAAATACAGTTGTACGGTTGTAAGTCTTGCATCCACTTTAAAAAACAATTCAACATCAACCAGTGATGTTATGTCAAGTGGACAGATATCGTACAATATTATCATCTCATTAGTGTCTTAATGTAGAAAAATCAAAGGGTGAGATAAGAACTTTCTCTTTCTTGGTGTTCGGTCACCTAGTTGATACAGATTAATTATTATTATTATTATTATTTTTTTTAAGGAAAGTGGAAAGTTAATAAATACAGTCCTATTAAAGCTATTACTCCAAGACATACGTGTGTGCATTTTCCCTTTAGTAACAGAATGAACTACAAAAAACCTCAAGGTAACAGAAACAGATTCTCCTATGACAAGCTAACAAAGGCAGGGGAAAGTCTTGTAAAGTGTGCATTTTTGTGACAGGAGAACTTGAAAGACTGGGTCTGCCTACTGTCAGTCTGCAAACCCTCACTGAATGAAGACAAACAGTCTATTTAATGTCGCAGGAAAGCTCCCATTCAGCTAGCAGCTGGCGTGGATGTTGTCAGTCAGAGGACATAGGCAAAAGACAAATAACTGAATATGTGGAAAAAATGAGATGACAATGAGCTGATTTCTCATTTACACTTCTTTTCTTTTTCCTTAGATATTATAAACACAGTATTCAGGGTTGGATGTACCGGCCTCCTGAATACCAGTAAGTCATGGTCAAGGCAGTGTGCGGATGGGGTGTGCTCAGGGTGAGAGAATGGTCCATCCACAGGAGAACTGCCTGTTTGCACTCAAACTTTGTGTACCTGGAGTGCCTTTGCTGGGTCACCAGGAAAACAAAGACTTGTCTTGCACTGATAACAAAACAACAACAGCAACAACAACAATAACAACAAAAAAACCACCAACCCCCCCCCCCAAAAAAAAAAAAACCAAACATTTCTATGAAAGCTAAGGGAGGGATTACTGTCAACAGTAATGCTGACAAATTGTTTTATTGATATGGAACAGTGTATTTTTTTCTCCATCTTCACAAATTGTGTTCTTTTCTATAGAAAATAAGGAAATGCTTAAATAGCTGTAAATTAGATGTTGAAATAACAATAAGATTTACAGAATTGCCTGAGGAATCCTTCTGCCATAAAATTGGTCTCTCAGCATTGTAAGTGAGTCTAAGCTGCAGTACTTTGAATTCAGCTTCATGTCCAGTATGATTGCTGGTCTTATGGGCAACAGTAGCTAACACTGTATTGTAGAAGCTGGAATCCAATATAGACAGGACTTTTGCAGATGATGTCCTCAGGTGGCTGAAAGTTGGCTGGTGTTTGGTTCCAGTCCATGCTGTAGTTAGTGTTACTGCTTTCTTTTTACCCCTTCATCCCTACCAGACTTGACATGAGCAGTTGCACTTTGTTTTCAGTAAGTCGTTATAAAGTCAGACCTCCACCTAGAGAATGGATTTGTCTATGCTTACGTGGCATATTGATATTTGAAGTTTGACCTTAAGGGTTTTAATCCTGAAGCAGAATGTGGGAGTTCAGTTCCTCCAGCTAAATACGGCAATCTGTTAATTTTTAGAAGTGAAATATTTGTGTCGTGTGTGGTTGTGTTTGTTTATTCTTCTCTACCAAAATCCCTGGACAACAGGTATCTGAGTTTTTTCATGTTATTGGAGTGTGTCCTATTTAACAAGGAAAGTACCCTCTGTGTTGTCTATAAATAGATAGGTACTTCTATAGTCAAAATGTTGCTTCTGTTCTCCTGAGGAGAGGATTACAGTGATCTGCTTCTTCCATATGCTCCAAATCCACCACAACTGATTCAAATTATTAGTCACCTGGGATTTGTGATGATATCTTCTCTTGTTGATTCCCCTCTCTTTCATGATCATTACATGCCTGTACCTACAGGCAATTGAAAATCCCACTTGGTGTTTGTTTATTTTCCTGAAATCTTGTTGAAAATACAGCTGTTAGCCTTTTTTACGTCGGTGAAAGATGGTAATACTTCTTTACCTCTCATTGCACAGTTGGGCAATCCTGGGTTGCCCCAGAAATACTCAGTATCAGGTTAAAAGCAACCAACAGGTATATTTACTGGGGTCCCTTGCAGAGCACTCAGCTGTGCCCAGGGCATGAGTCCTTTCCCCATGTGATGGGGACACATGGCTTTACGCACACTGGGGGTGCTTCTATTTCTCTGACTCTGAGGAAAATCTACAATTTTACAAAACAGGAAAGATGATGTAACTTCAGGCTCCTGCCAGAAAGCTCATTTGTGTCTCTCCTTCCCCTTCATTCAGGTTTCTGTCTGAGCATTGAGTTAGATGTGTTCCTTCTGCAGCTTGGGGCTCTCCATTCCCTAGGGGTGCTTTTATGCACTGGCACTGCTGCCTGTGCTACTTCCCAGTACCTGCACAGGGCTACTGCCAGGGAAGAGAAACTTGGAGAGACCTGTTTGCATCTATTTTGTACCTTTTCACTTGGCAGAATCCTATGTTCTCTCTTTTCACATTAGGATTGATGTTGGTAAATAAAACATCTCTTCCATTTCAAGATTATTTCTTTCAGCATGTTATGACTTTAGAGACCTGAAGTGTCAGTCATGCACAATGACAAATTCTTTCCCCACCCCCCAACCTCAAAAAAATCCAAACACCTCAGATAAAGCCCAGTGCTCCTAGGAACTCAGCTTCCTGTTCAAAGATGCTAACTGATGCTATATGCTGCACTATGTAGGGATGAAGTTCTCTGTGTATTTTAGTGGTGTATGTATCCATGAATGCACACTGAATCATCCTGCTTTTTCCTTGAGTGAAAATATACAGTGACAGTCCACAAAAATAACATCTGCCAACAAGACGTATGCTGGGTAGTAAAAGAAGAGCCAAACTGCAAGCACTAAATTGGGTCTGGTTCAGCCTTTTATGCTCTCCAGTATGGCTTTTAATCATAAATTTCTTTGCATCGTGAATGTTTAAGATGTTTTCATAACAAGTAATGGCAGTAGTATGATTTTTTGAGGGTTCCCAGCTTAGTTGTGCATAATTTATGATAAACTGGGCAGCTGTGCATCTTTGCCACCTGTACTGTTAGCACAGTTTACTTTGCTGTCAGTTTTGCATTAAAAATAACGTTTCTTTAATTATTTTTCAATATTTTAGTACCTTGAAATCTCATCTATACTGGCACTGTAGAAATACATTTGAAGTAATATCCATTCCTCAGATAACTTGTAACCCATTCTTCAAAGACTGTGGACCCATTTTGCTTCTGTTTAACCCCTCAGGTTCCCATTGATTTTTAGAGCACTACATTCTGAATAGGAATTAGGTAGTTACATAATTATATTGGAAATAGTATTGCAATATTAATCAAGAAAATAAAGATTGAGCAACAGGGGATAAAGACTTTGGAGGAAGAAGAATAGAAGAATGGTTAGGCACACAGAAGTATAACAGAAGCAGCAAACTTGTAGCTTCGAGGTATAAAGCTATACAGCCTGTCAACAGGAATAGTGCCATAAAGAATTAAAATAAATTTATGGCAAGAACCTTAACTGTCTTTTTGTAATGTGTGTTAGGTGATGAAGGATTTTCTTTTCTCTGTGTGGTCTCATTTGACTACAATGCCAGGAGTGCCTGGCCACATTCCATATATAATTAATTGCAGCTTTGGTTTCAGATTGCTGTGGGGCCAGGCTGCCTCTACCCCTTGCACTTGTTCACATCTTTAGATAGCTTTCTGTCATGCCAGCTGGTGAGTGAATAGAGCCTTTCACAGCAAGCCTAATAAGCATGAATGGTTGAGTCATTGTCCTTGTTGGCTCTCTAGTTAATCCAGTGGCAAACAAGGTTGGAGCTGCTGCGGTTGACATTCTCTTTATTGCCTGTGCTTTCAGCGTAAATGCTGTGTGTAAAGGGATTTCATCTTCTTGCCAGTTCGTTTCTGCTTCTTGCTGGGCTTGGAAGGAAAGTATTTATTATGAGGTACTACTAAAAGCCACTTTGCTTTATGTACAGTTGTTTACTTTCTGTTTCCAGAATGGGAGCTAAGTTACACCAAGCTATTGCTTCCATTCTTCATGCTTACTCATAGGTATATGTTTCTGAACTGTATTTTATGTATGAAAAATAAAAGCTTAACCCACTCTCCACCAAAAAAAAAAAAAAAAAAAAAAAAGCCTATTTTCTCACAGGGAAATGATATATATATGAAAATCTTATTTTGTCAATATCCTTTTTGACAGATGCAAAAATTAGCAGTAAATAATCTAATTAGGCAATTCTGCAACAATATAAGATATTTTTGCTCTAAGTGATTTTCAATTTCATACGTACCAACCATTTTTTCTGATACTCTTCATATTCATCTTACTAAATTCTAAAAGAATAACTTTAGGATGTATGTAGTAGGAATAGTAGGAAATTTTCTTGCGAGTATTTAAGAAACATGTATTTTCATAAACACTATTATTTGTATATGATATCTAGAAGATTATTTTTGTAGTCCTTTTCTTTGCTCAAGAACTAAATAGACCGACTTTCCTTTTCTCTATTTTCTAGTTCTTTCAAAATCCAAAGGAAGGAAATGTAAGTCAAAAGCAATATCTAGCAAAACTGCCCACGGAGAGCCTAATTGTTTGTGTAGCCAGGATAAATAAAAACGCTGTTCTGGCAGTAGATTTTCTTCAAAAATAAATTGTGAGAAGTCCAAAAAGACCAACTCAGTGCCACCTCCCAGTCCCAGCAGAAAACCCTTTTGCAACAAGAAATGTGGGTGTTGCAGTAACCTTCCAGTGCCAGCTCAATGCAGTCATGCATGTGAGGGGGGGAAAAGAGCAGCAGGGAGTTCTTGTCCAGCAGCAGTCTGGGAATGCCCAAGATTCTCTTCAATAACAGCTCTTACACACCTCCTGCTTCCTTGCTCCAACAATAAAACACTTTCCTGGAATCTCCCTGAGCCTCTGCATGTGTCTGCAGTTGTAAATGAGACAGAGTATAACTGGCCCCATTTAAACTTGCAGAATGGAAGGCTGGAAGCTGTGGGACTTTGCTGGGTCAGGACTGCTGAAACTGTAATGCAGAGGAAAGAAGAGTAAAACTCATTAATGCTGAAGAAATTTGCTTAAATTGCTGCTAACCATGTTGAAAACCCCCAAGAGACACAGTGTAGTAGTCATAATTTAATATAATTTGAGTTTAATATGATTAGCTCTCTTTGTTAAATTAGAAACCAACCAAATACAAAATCCAAACAACCAACCAAAAAAAACCCAGAATACCAGGAGAAAAGTGCTGTTATTCTTCAGTATTTGGGACACAGTGTGATACTTCAATAGCTCACCAAGAACAGGAAGTAAACAGGCCAGTCTGTTGTAATTCTGCTGCGTCCAGGGACACATACCTGTCAGTAGTGGTAATGGATAGATGGTCCATGTTGACTTTGCTGTCTGTTCCTCAGCAGTATGCTGAGTGCCTACAATGACAGCAAGAATACAAGTCTGACTGCAACACAGCTTTGTTTTAATTAGACTAAAAGCAGCTTCCTCTTTTGACTCTGCTGGTGAATTCATTTTATGCCTGCCTTTTACATTGGTATTTTTTTTCTTACCAAATAATTTGCAATGAAAATCTCCTTCTTTCAGTGCACCTTCTTTTTTTTCCCCCTCAGGTACATCATTTTTGTAGTTTTATAATTTCTGTGTTTACTAAAATGAGTAAACACGGCTATATTTGGTCAATTCTTGCTGGCCTTTAGACCTTTCAAATTTTTTTGATCTTGAAGCTGAGAGTAAATGAAAATATTGTCTGATAATGTTCTTATGTGATTTTTCATGTGTGTCCCAGGATAAAAAAAAATGTCTGAGGTGAATAATAGCTTCTTGCTTTGTTCTGGCTCCATTTTGTGTGCAGAAGCTTCTTTGGGAGCCACATGTGATGTAGACGTTGTGTTCCAAACTTGCTGTGTGACTCAATATTCTGCTTATTCTGGGAATCTTTGTGGCTGAAAATCACAGACTAATTATTTTTTATCGTTCTATGTTGGGAAAGTATGATTTAGAGACTGACTAGAAGAAAAATCTGATATCCAAACTTGAGTAATGCTTATAGTGATTCTACATAGAGAGGATAAAATCTCATTGTATGAAGAAAGTGTAATTATTATTATTTTAAGTTTGTCTTTTCTGCAATAAATAGCTGCTTGAGTAGGCATTACACTCTGCATGAGAGTTTCCTGCAGAGGGTTCAGTGCAGACTTATGAGCATTAAGGAATACCTTGGAAGGATTAGGGTAAGGCTCTTAGCAGACTAAGTCTCTAGAGGACATTCTAGATAACATGTGACTGGCTTCTGACTTTTGACCTTCCCCTTTATCCCCCTTAAAGTGTTGACAGTGGAATAATTATGAGGAGGTACTATGGAAAATCAAACATTTAAATAATTGTCTCCAGTTAAGAGGTTTTCTAAATGTGTAATCAAAATAATACATTTGTAGAAATACCCAATGGTAATTCTTCTTATAGATAAAGCCATAAAAAGTATTTTTCAAACCTGCTAAACTGTATCTTGATCCACAGATTAATTTTAACTGGTTATCGATAAAGGTTATGAATGAAGTCTGACATGAAAACCAAAATGTACAGATTTCTGGATCTGACTGTGAGCAGCTCTCTTCTGATTTCCCTACCATACACATCACCTTTGCTTTTCTGCTGTTGGATGTCCTCTTTTCTTCAATAGGAGTACAGATGCATCTCTACTACGGCTGAATTTGCCCACTCTGAGCACTTTCCTATTTTTGCTGACGGACCAAAAATGTTTACATGAGGTTTGGGGTTAAAATCAAGCAGCCAACTGATATTATTGCACTTCCTTCATTCTTCAAGCTGCTCCTGTGGTAGCAGCAGGGGATCATTTTAGGAGAATGAAAATGCTGGTCATGCTGAAACCACACTTAGAAATTCAGAAGTGAATAGACATTCTGATTAGTGCTCTGAATGCTGTTTTAAAAAGAGCTAGTAAATTTTTCCATCTCCTTCCCCCCCAACACACACACACACACACACACACACAAGAGAAGATTTTGGTTAAAACTCTTTGCGATAGGTTGCTGATTTTCTGTTTCTATTTCCAAATGTTCCTCCTTCCCAGCAGCATCAGTTTGCAGGAGGAAATCACTTTGGCAGCAGGCTGCTTCCCAGACATATCGAAGGAACCTGCCAATTTTCTTAGGGTTATTGTATGCGATGCACGGATTCTCTTTTGTGTTTGACATGTAATCAGTCAAAAATACTGGTACGTGAACCAGGACTTGCCACTCCCTTATACCCTCTCCCTGGCAGGATGTTGTTTTTCCCTTTCCACGTCAGACTTGTGCTTGTTCCCAAGAGGAGGGAAGCAAAGCAATAGCGCAAAAACATTTTTAATTTGCTTCCAAGTTCTCCTTATGACTGTTGCACTGTAGGACTGGTACAAACCTAATCAGCAGTCCCCAGAGAGTGTTCAAATGTATTTTTCTGGAACTTGTATTTGTTTTCTTAATGGAAGGTCAGAAGAGCTTTGAACAGTCAGTACCATACATCAGTTTCATCTCCAGTGGACGACTGAGCATTTTCTTAGTCATGTCAAGGGACAATATGCCCAGCAGAGCAGCTATTGCTATTCAGTTAGTCAGTCCTTCTTGGAATAGGGAAACAGTGATAGATGCTCCTCTGGTGGAATGTCTTAATGCTGTTGGGAAAAAATACTTCCACAGCTTTGACACATGCTTTCTTCAATCTGCTGAATTAACTTCCTAGTTCTGATTCTGACTTATTCTTTCAAATCACATCTGGAAGTTGCTGAGAAACCATATGTGGTCACTGATCATATACTCTTCCATGCAGAGTGCTGTTGTATCAGCTGTATCAGTTGTATGACTGCAACTGAGACACATGCCTCTCTGTGCTGTGCTGAGTGTTTGTAGGGAACACTCTTGGGTTTGACTTGGTGGCACTGCTATAGGTGTTTACTTCTGCAGTATGACAAGTCCTGAGTCTTGAGCTACATCAGCTTGTTCTCATGGCAGTGACGCTGGGGGAAAGTTCCACTGGGGGACTTGTATCGGTGAATACAGGTGGTAACTTGTGCCCACTGGCTGTGTCTTGATGTGTGATGTTCTTTTTTTTTTTTAATTACTTACTGAAAGTTAGAGCCTACTCTATTGATTCCATATCATTTTCATTCCATTTCATTTTCAATCATGTTTGGAGCTAAAGCTGCCACAGTCTAAAGCCTGAAACATTTTCAGTTGTACCTCAGAGGCATCCATTTCTTTCTACTCACTGTAGGGGAAACATAAATTCCTAGCTTAAGTGCTTTGAGTTGCTCTGTTGATCTGTGTACCTTTACAGTGCTGAAATAAGTCATCTGAATCCTGCCTATATTCTTTGTAGTGCCTGATTTTAGGGCATTTTGTTACATTGCACTTTTGCTTGCTATTTTTCTCCCTTCAGCATCAACAGCAAGAAAGAAACTCTTATTTTGGTTCAGTTCCATCAGTAATATATAGAAATAGAGCTGATGCTGAGGAAATTAGGATGGATCTCAGAAGGGTCTTATGGCAAATTCAGCTCCAACTTCAAAAGTTTGCATTTACATAATGCAACATCTTCACTGGAATGAATAAACTGTGACTTAATGCAAGACCTTTTGCATTTTATGCCTTACATTTAAATAATAGGCACATAAAAATATAATGAAATAATGATATTTGATTAAAGAAGCTATGAAATTGAAGCTTCTTTCTGATGCACAGCATCAACAGGTATTTCCCTTCTTGTTCTAGTGAGAAGAAAGAGCTAGGTTCTTATTAGCTGGTTTAAACCAGTCCAAATTTATATCAGCTTAATCTCAGTTCCTCCCCTCCTTAGTTTCAATTAGTTTCATGTATTACTGAGCTCCATCTGAACTCCTCTCCTGCTTCCCTCTGCATAAGATTGTAGACAACTTGGATAAAATCCCCTAAGACTACAACTGTTACACATACCTCCGTGGACTAGATTAAAGGAAACCATTTTCCAAAATGTTAAATGTTAGCCTAGCTCACCGAAGGCATGCTTGATATTCTATCTGTTACTGACAAGGATGTGGCTGCAGGAGAAGGAGCGCACTGCAATAGAATAAATCTTTTTTCTTACTCTCTGCCACTCAGTGCTCTGCACTGTCTGCCCTATCGGCATTTTCAAACTGCTTCACGTTTCCTTTTAAAAACTGACCTTCAGGCTTTTTATTTTATTTTTAAACACATGCAAATAGATGTTTGCAGACATATAGGATGTTTGCATCTCAGACGCTGGTTGTGTATACTGCTCCCCTAACTGAAAGATGTTAAGACCTTGCTGGGAAGAAGCAGAGGTCTCTTCTGCCTTTCCAAGGGTCATTGTACCCTTCGTATCCATTGTTTCTTAGGCATATCTTTCCAATTGTTTACTAATAACCAATTTATTTCATTTCAGTCTCATTTTTCTTTATCAATTGATGCACAGATGAGGTTCATCACTAATTCTACTTGCCATGCTCTATATATTTTAATTGCAATTTATCTGAGGTTATGTTATTTCTGTAAAATGGGAAGTGAGAAATGGCATACAACTGCATCGTATTCTTTTGAATAATCTATGAACAAAAGCTTAAAAGCACAAAAAGACTTGCTGTTTAACCTTACTAAATCCTGTCAGCACACACTTCTCATAGAGCATGCTCTGCATGTTATTGTAATTCAAGAGCCTCTGCTAGGACAGTGGTTAGACTCTAGAGTCTGTCGCAGAAGTTAGACGAACTTTCTGAAGTTGAAGATCTGGAATCCAATATTTGGTTTGGGGGTGCGTATTTTTTTGCGTTTTGCTGGGGGTTGTTCAGGAGATATTATGCTGGTAAACAAGAAGCTAACAGAGCATGCTAAGTGTTTGTATTAGACTGATTGTAACCAGTTTTTATAGTGATTCCACTGGAATAACATACATCTGAGGCCTGAAAATAAGTATATAGCTATTTGTGGTTTCCATATTTGTAATCATCTTTAAAAGATGGGTAGTCTTTTCTTATTCAAAATTATGCTGTGCTATTATTTCAGGGGTATGGAGGTATGCTTTTGGAAAAGCATTGCGCTAGTTATACCAACTATACTGTAATCAGTGAATAGTTGAGTTGTAAATGAGATGAGAATCCTGACTGTTATGCATACTGAATACTAAAAGCATGTAAGGGAAATTATTCTGCTGTTACAGTAAGACTAGTACATCATTAGGATCTTTGCCAGGGGAAATCCGTATGTCCAACACTTAAGAGATCAGAGTTATGTTAGAAACTCTTCAGTAACTAAAATGGTGTTGAGCCTCTTTGACACAGACACAGGGAGAACAAAATTTCTGTGGTATAACTGCATATTCTTCTGATGGTTAGAAAAACTTAACACTGCAGTTTACTATACCTGCAGAATCATTTGGGTTTTCAGCCCTTCTCAGGCTTCCGTAAGAAATAAATTATGGAGCAGCTCCAAATAAGGGAGAACTGGAAGGATGTTGTTTCCTTTGTTTAGAATGGAGTCAAAGACCATAAAAGGGAAGAATATTTCTTACCACTACTTGTGAATTTGTAGCTCTCTTTTAATTTCTAGTATGTAAGTTAAGATGATTAATTTAACTAGTATACTATATTTTATTTTTTCTTCTAAATGTGGACTTGTGAAAATAAACTGCATTCCCTTCTCACAGGGATCATCAGCCAAAATATTGTCATTGTTTCAATATTTACAGAACTGCTGATGTCTTATTCCTGGCACTGGAGGTTCTGATGTGATGTTAATTGTGCTGTGATTAAAAAATAATAATAACAAACATGAGGATGGCAACACGTTTTTACATAGCACCTGAAACTGGTGTAGAGAGCAATTATTACTGCTTGTGTTAATATTTGGTTTGGATTAAAGAAAAAAAAGTATATATGTAGCCACGTTTAGACAGATACTTAGAACTTGGTCGGAAGACAACAGTTTCTGATATAAGACTTCTGTCAGTGAAAGCTATCCAACTATCTGAAGAAAACACAAACTGTGTTTCTACTTTACATAGGTTAAGGAACATGCTGATATTTATGTTTATGCTCTCTCAGAGATGGAATAAAGGAGGGAAAAAAAACAGCTACTCGTAAGCCCAACAGTTCCACGAGGCACAAGATCTGTATTGATCTGTGGCTTTCTAAGGTTTATGTCTCTTGGTTTTTCTGATGTTTGGGTTTTGAGGGAATATTTTTCTGTCTTTCCAGATGTTTGTCTCCTTCCTGTATGGATCTCTGGCTTGTATTCATGCAACCTGCTTCATTTAGGATCTAATCAGCTTTTTTCTTTTCCTTTTGTTTTCTTAAACATGTAGGAACTAAACACCTTTCTCCCATTCTGGTTTGTTTCGTTGGCACTGGCCACTGAGTCCTGGGACACACATGGAAAACCAGACAGAATGGTCATGCATAAACTTTCCAGGCCAGTGACATGAACAGGAAGATTTACATTACATTTAATTTTGCCAGTCCTGAAACATGCTGTTGGTATTGGCTGGCAGCTTTAGCACTCAATGAAGCAACTAAGCAACTATAACTGAACCAATTACTATGGTTTTAGGGGGATTGGGCAAAAAGGCAGTCCAATTCAAACAGTTTTATTGGCATGACTCGTACTGCAGGCTTTGCCAAGAGGCATGGTGCCACAGGGGATTTGAGAGATTCAACATGTCAAAATGATTTTGGTCTTAAAAATAACCGTCATTTGATACTATACTCTGCAGTCATTAGAACTGGAGAAGGTTTTAAGCTTTGTTCCTAACCTTGGAGGTTCAGATAAATGGTCTTGGTGCTTTTATGTCAAACTACACAGCTGTGGAATAAAGGAATATCACTCTTCTCATCTAAAACCAGACAAAGAGTGAACAGTGAGGTTCTTCCCAGTGTCTAGAGAGTCCAGAAAATACAACTTGGCTTAGAATACAAGGCACAAATTCCCCAACGGGGTCTTTTCTAAAACTGAAAGAAAGGCAAACAGTCTGTTAATTACTGAGTAATTGCTGTTAGAGAAAAGAGCTCAGCAAGAATCTTTGGTCACTATTTGAAATGGCAATGCATGGTGTTAAATCCTATTTTCTTTCAGTCCACTTTAAAACAACATCAAACAATGCTCCAGAATACGTATGTAAATTTTGAACAGGCTGTTTTCTAATTCTCAGCATCTAATGTTGTGTACTGGAAAACGTTAAGCTGATAAAGAGTAAAGGGCTGCACTATTTTAAGCTCTCTTATCCAGTTAGCTGACTAAAACTGTTTTATAGCTCGAACAGAGCAGCTGGGCTGGTACACATAGCATTCAACATCGACTGTAAATCTGTGAAAAAGAGCGGGGAAACAAGAAGCTTGGAATAGATTTTGTCAAGCCCACAACATCTGAAGAATTTGTAGCTAGAAAACCCTGCTGATGCTCAGAAAGCACAAATATCTGCCAGTCCTCCCTAATTCTTCTGTGTGAGCATGTGCTGTTTTTATGAAGTTCCTATGTGCCTTCCACTCAGACACACACATATGAAAAAAGTGAAAGAAGGAAAGAACATGCTGTTCTGACAGCAAAGCAAAGAAGCCAGCACTGAGTGGAGAAGAAAAACAATTCAGCAGAATTCTACTTCTGCTATCTCCCGACTTGTCACACTTTACATGTAAAAAAAATGTTAAGCAGGTTTTTAATGTCAATACTAGGTGACAGGTGATGATCCTGTTGCTCCTATCTAAAACTCCCAAAGAGGTCATGGAGTTTATAACAGATTGTCTGCCTGTGCAAGGTCATCTGCTGTCAGATGTAGCTTTTAATCTCATCTGTGGCTTTTAACCTGGGCTATGCCTTTCAGTCACTGTGGGAGGCTCAGCAGTGTGAGAATGTGGGCCTCAGTTCCCAAGCCCTTCATTAAGATAGTACAAACCCGGAAATTTACCTATTCTAAATCCAGAGCCTTTACGTAGTACTTAAACTGCTGCAATTGGGACTTCACAGAGGATTTCTGACCACATCACTATTTAGTAATATGAATGGAGGAATTCTGAAAACAGGTCTGTATTCACAGAGTATGGAGTTGAGTTAAACCGGACCTAATTTCAATGAGAAATATTTTTATTTTATTGTAGGGGGGGGGGGGGGGAAATACAAACAATTTTCATTTTAAAAACTGGAGAAATATGTAAAAGAAGCAATGCTATTATTTTTTTATTATTTTTATTTTTATTATTATTATTTTTTGGGGGGGTTTTGGAGTGGCTGTGAAATTTTGGATGCCTATTTGTGTGGGTTTTATTTTCACATTCCAAGTATTTTTACAACACAACTCAAATAGAAAACAGCACCCCTGAAGCCATGAAGTACAAATTTTCAGAGAGAAGCCAACCAGTGGATGTCATGAAAGGGTTGTGAAATGAAAATGCTGGTAGCAGTGTGAAATCTCTGCTTTTATCTTGAAAACAACAGGACTCAATGGAATAGCAGAACATGGTGCTCATAGAAAGCATGAAGGCCAATTTGTAAGGGTTCTCTTAAACTTCCTTCCTTTGTGGATTCATCCCTGGAGGCATCTGTTCTGGCTTCTGCTTTCTGGACATATTGGTGTTAGGAAACTTTTTGCTTTAAGGAAATTCCAGCATATTGCCCCTCAGAATTCTTCCCAACGCCTTGTCATGGAGATGGGATGAGGAGAGGCTGCAGTGTTTTGGCTATGTATAATTGAGCTTATGGACAATGGTGGCTGCCTTGCACAGGCAGTATCTATCATCTTGACAAGAGCACCTCCAGAAATTACTGCAGCTTGTGGCTAGGGCTGGCTTCAGTTCCTCTGAGCAGCCCAGGATCTGCTTTTCTCTGGAGGTTTTGAGCTGAATCTCCCAATCCGACAGTGGCCAGATCAGATTTCTGACAGTCTCCTTGCACATGTGTAAATACAGACTTACTAGACTGCCTCCTGATTAGTTTTTGAAAAGGTCTGTTTTTGACTGGCACTTCTCTACTACAGAGTGTAGCAAAAGCTCTTCAACGTTGTGTGGTGATTCTACCTCATCCTAAACAGCTTTTCAGTCCCCTAAGACAGAGGTCAGCTGTAGATGGGGATCCTTCTTAGTCTGCAGGTTTCTGCAGGGATCATCTAGCTCTGAGACTTGTCCTGTCGCAAGCTGATAGCAAGTGACTCATTAGGCCCTTTTTCCTGCCCTGCATCATCATGCTGGTGCCAGCCAGCACTGGGAGGCACCCAGCCTAGGTGAACGTGGGAGTACCAGAGCAGTGCTGAAGATAACTTCTTCCTGGATTGCCCTACAACATGCGTGGGATGAGTGCTCAGAGCTGGCAGGCTGTTAATGAGTTGGTTTTCTTTCCAGGGTGGTGAAGGGGAAGGCATCACAACAAAAATCCACCATGATCTGAGAGCTTAGTCCCAGCACAAAGCTGTCCCTTCTTATCCTTATGAATGCTCTGGGCCTGGAGATGTATTTTATGATATTTTTAAAAAGTAATTTTCTTCTCATTCAAGTGTTACAATTCGGAGTTATGGGTGGTATCCTTCATAAAATTGTGGCTGGTGTAGTACTGTGCCACTGAGAAGTATGATTGTTGTGGCTGGGCATAGATGGGAGGTGTCCAGTGGCATGTCACAGCAATGAGGTGGTCATGGCGGGAACAACATGTTATCCAAGGGCCAAAACCAGGAGCTATGAAGAGCTGAAAGAGGCTCATTGTCTGTGTGTACATCACAGGGTGTTTGCTTTTTAAAGCTGGCATACTGTTAGCAATTGCATTTTCCCCACCCTATTGTAGTAGTGGCTGCCAACCTCATTAAATGAGTATCTCCTATCTTTAGCCTGCTGAGGAGTGGGAGGACTGACTCCCACTGTGTCTGATCTGGTTAGTTTAGCAGTCCTGTTGTTGCCTAGTTAGTGCTCATTACTCAAACAACATAAGCTTAGAGATCTTTTATCAAAACTGGTTTTTATTCTCCTTGAAAAGTTCCTTACAGAACTAAGTAAGAATTGTAAACAAGGTAACTATAGGCATATGGGAGGGGTTTTATTAGGAAAGCTGTTTTATGGGGTGACAAAAAATATAACTTGATCTTCTGTCCAAGATAGAAATGGATGACCCCCAGCCTGCCAGTTAGGGATTTGCTATTCACATACAATCCTGCTCAGACTTCATTTCTGCGCTGACACAGACCTGGAAAAGGTCATTCTTTGATCACCTTCCATACATTCACAGGCTTGCATCATGTTAGACCTGGGAAGGATTTCTGCTTTCTGCAGCTCTCATGGGTAGAGTTTTTCCTAAACAAGCATCCCTCATTACAGACTGTAGTCCAACACAGGACTGAAAACTCAGAGGCTCCTAGAAGCATGGTTGTGTTTGAGAACTGTGGGTTGAATGTAAACTGCAAGCTGGCCTTGGAAGCTTGGAGGATCTCTCTTCCATTGAGGCTTCAAGGTGAGACCATTTCATGGTCTTAATCGTGAACATCAGATGTAAAACACAGTAAAGTGAAACTCTCCCCTCCCCCCCACCCCCCCCCCCGGTTTTTTTTTTTTCTTCTTTTTGTGTATTTGTGCATGCTGAGTAGATGTAAGACAGAGAAAGCAGTGAAGTAACAGCTACTTGGTCAAGGGATATACTTATTCAGACTTCTTTTGCTGCTTTCTGCTCTACCTCAGCACACATGGCAGCACTGTGGTCCAGAATAGCACACTGCAGGAGGGAATTAACTTGTTTTTGCTGTATGGAAATTGGGACATGAATTCTATTGTGCCTGCAAGAAGAGAAATGAAGCTGCTTGTGACATAGCTATTAAATTCATTTTTTTTGCCACTTGTACCTTTTTGTTATGGATTAATTGAACCTGGCATCAGCACAGTTTGGTAAGGGTTATGGAAATAGAAAATAATGGGAAGTATCCAAAGCAAGTATTCTATCAAAGCAAGTCTTTGCAGCCAAATGCCATGTGAACATAGCTTTGTCTAGTTTTGCTCTTAAATAGTTGAGACCTTGGAGTCAATGTAATTCATTGTTCTCTATGTAAATGAGGATGTACTAAATGAGAAGTGCATGTTATCTGTGTAGATCTGAGATGAGGTGTCTGGAGGGAAATGATAGTATATGGCTGGTAACAGCTACCCACCAGGGAACTCCCCTGCCTTCATTTCTACAGAGAGGCAAGTGTATGTGTATTACTGAACCGCTACAAGGCTGCAGAAAGAGTTCCTCTCTCTGCCTTTTTCTAAGAGCACTCAGGTCTTCAGCTGCCATCTTGGAGCCAAGAATAATTTTTGTGGCAATCTGTCTTCTTGAGGGATTAAGTCAGTGTCAGAAAAAGAGGAGGTAGAACTGTTAATTACTGGCAAATTAGTCCGGGTAAAAATGCAATTATAAAAGACATTGTTGGCACTGGCATATCCCAGACTTGGTTTATTTATACCAAAACTTTTAGTTCACGTGTTCAGATCTGCTAAGCTACTTACCCACTTGGTAAAGTCTGTAACAAAAATGGACTTATCAGTGATTTTTGGTGAAGAAGAGCCTCTCGGGCATCTCACAGCAAATGCATGTTGATCACCGGCTAGTGCACTTGTACAACAGTCCTTTAACCTATGCCTTGTTAAAAAAGCATTATTTTTAAATATATGTATTTTCTGGCAGTTGAGAATAATTGCTACATGAAAAAGACTGCAGAAATGAACTTTCAGCTGAGAATACTTAAAGGTGGAAAGAAATAGATGATTGAACTGGATTAATTAATTGTTCATCTAAAGAATATCTGATGCCTGAAATTTGTTATTAGGTTTGTTATTAGGAGAACTAATGCAGAAAGGATTCTATGTAACTCTATCAATGCAGCTTTCCTGCAGTTTATGCAGGAATCTTGACCTGTTCTTCTCATCACCATAGCCATCCTTTAGACGTATTCTAATGCAAAATTTAAAGACTTCATTAAAATTCACAAGGAGTGAACTCTCTAAAATAAGATGTACATGAAGATGGACCTTTTAGAATACATAAAATTTAACACACACAACCAAGTAGTGAACCTTTTATGTCTCTTAGACTCTTCTCTCCCTTTTCAGTATTCACAAAGATATTACATACATTAACTTGATGTGGAGGCTGAAAACACAATTTCTGTTGTGGAGAAATTCATGAAAGAAAATTTACTTATAAATAGGCTCCTTTCCAAGTTCTGGGGACTCTGGCTCCCTCAAACTTAAGTATCTTAGAGTTCAAGCTATCAAATGCAAACAAAGTTTTGAAGTTGAGTTCAATATTTATTTGACTAGAGTTGTAGGTCTAGTCTGAAGAGATCCTGAATTGTTCACAGGTTCTTCATACTTTATTACTGCTTCCATTAAAAACAAAAGCAAGGAAACAAAAAAAGTAAATGTCATAGTATTTGCAGTCGCATCTACTACCTCCAGGTATACTGTTTGAGACTGGAAAACAAATTGTAGAAAGGAGGTGGTTGACAGTTGATTTCTGTGCTATTTATGAAGAAAAATTTGGAGAGACCATAATTAACTGAAAGGTATGCAGAACACATTTCCCCACACAGGAATTTCAATCCTAAGCTTCTTTCAATATCTGCTTCTTGGTAAAGCCTGTATGAGAAATTTGCATGGTATATCTGTCTCCTTTAAACGAAGTGGTAGAGAATAATGAAGAGATTTGTGAAGAGTCTGTAACTTTATCTTCAGATTAAAACAACTAAAAAAAAACCCACAAGCAAACTTTGGGAATGAAACTTAATGATTTTTAAGTAGTACCTGTCCTCAACCCTGTAGAAAGTGTCACCCTCCCCTCTGCTTCTCTTTTTGGATTATCTTTGCAGGTAATGCAATATCTCTAACCTGGGTTGTGGCATTTGAAATCCATTTGTTTTACTGTGCCCTTCCTTGCACTTACACAATTCATACTGTAGTCAGAAGAGTGGTTACATGTTGCTCAAGAGTACCTGAACTAGATTGAAAGAAGCTGAAAAAACCTTAAGAAATAAGAGATGTGGGAACTAAGCATTTTTAGCTTCCAGGAAGCTTTTTACCCTGGTTGCCACATGAACTCTACTGTAGCTGATGTATGCTTGTAAGTATTGATGGTGCTTGTGGTATGACTTCGTGTTTGGCTAACATGGATGGAAGGCCATTCCCTTTTTTTTTTTTTTTTTTTTTTCCTTTTCTTTTCTTTTTGTGTCCTGTAGTGATTTTACAGATGACTGATCCTGGTCCAGCTAAAAGTTATGAGCCTGGTCTAGCAACAGGGAGTGTGGGCTCGCTCAGTCACAGCAGCATGGTTTCAAAGCATCAGTGCAACAATGCCCTGAGCTGGTTTCAGGCTGAGTCAGGCAGGTCCACACAGGGTATTTTTACTACTTCAGTCTCTATGTTTACAGGCCTGAAGTGTTAGAGCTATAATGGCAATGCAAGAATAAAAATCCAACTTGCGTGGTGTTAATGATGCTGGGTTTTTGAGTGTTTCACTACCACAATCAATTCAGTGTAGGTTAAAAAGGAATGACATATTTCTTTTATCTGTAGATGAGGGAAAATGAGAGATCTTTTAGCTAGCTGGAACTCATGCAGTGCAGAAGCTATGGTGCAGGCACACATTCCTGTATGCCAAGGCAGGCAATTTTTGGCAGGGATGTGGAATATGTTGTGTAAGATGTAAAAGTTCAGCAAAGGTTTGTTTGCAGCACCTGTGGTTGACTCTGAAACTCCCAAGTACTCAGTGTGTGGGGTATGCAGCTGTCTCAAGTTGTCAGTGCTGAACTGCCACACCCCCAGTACGTAATGTCAAGGAAGAGAAAATTTTAAAATGGCCATTCAAGAGTCTAGTTGGGATAAGAGGCTTCATGATGATATTCTGGGAATCTGCAGCTCAAATGTTGCTGAAGTCCTTCATTTTGGAGCTCTTCTTCAGGAAAAGAATACTTGCTTGAGTAATCCACTCTGCTGCTCAGATAACTCAGTTGGGCACTAAGAGTCACACCAAAGCAGCATGAGCTAATGCTATCAGGCAAGATTCATCTGGGAGACTCAATCTTTCTCTGTATTATCATTTTTATGATGATAAAAGTCCTAGTAGTGTTTTATATTGGTTTGTACTATTGGGATATCTGGTACAGAAATTCTTACTCACTAACAACAGAAAAATTAGCTTGCATTTATTAGAATAAAGCGTTTTCTGTGGTCAAGATTAATAAAGTCAGTGACAGTATTTCACAGAATCTCTTGATTTGAAAGGGACACTTAAAGGCCATCTAGTCCAATTCCTCTGCAATGAACAGGGACACCTACAGCTAGATGAGGTTGCTCAGAGCCCTGTCCAGCTTGACCTTGAAGGTCTCCAGGGACAGAGCTTCCATCACCTTTCCAGACAACCTGTTTCACAGCCTTATCAACCTTACTGTAAAAGACAAAGCTAAACTTCTTATGTCCAATCTAAATCTCTCCTCTTTTAGTTTGAAATCATTTCCACTTGCTATATCACAGTAGACACTGCTAAAGCGTCTGTCTCCTTCTTTATTACAGCTCCCCTTTAGATACAGAAAGGCCACTGTCAGGTCTCCCTGAAGCCTTCTCTTCTCCAAGCTGAGCAGCCTCCATGTCTGGACCCAGCACTCCATGTGAGGTCTCACCTGTGCAGATTAGATCACCTCTCGCGACCTGCTGGTCATGCTTCTTTTGATGTAGACCAGAATACGGTTGACTTTCTGAGCTGTGAGGTCACATTGTTGGCTCCTGTCCATCTTGCCGTCCATGAGTAATCCCAAGTCCTTTTAGGCAGGGCTTTGATCTCAGCTTATATTGATAGTAGGGGTTTCCACTATCAGTTGAGTAGTTCTTTTTTCAATATTTGATCATAATTTGACTAAACTGATTTCATGAAAGAAAAGGAGCAATCAAAATCTTAGACTTGGTAAGGGGAATGGCCTAGGCTGAATTTCTAACTGTAGTCTTTTATCTGCCAGTGGAAATAATGCCCGATAATGCACAAGAGTAGGTTTTGTAAATTTAAATAATAACAGCAATTGAAGTATTCAGTGTAGTTTGTTCTAGGTATAATTATAAAAAACAAGGTATTCTGCAGGAAGACTGTTTTGTTAGAAAATAATTTCTACTTCTCCCAGCAAACATAAACATCAAAGTTTTCTAATATGAAATATTAGAGTTGGAGGAAAATAAAAGATACTACCTCTTTTTTTTTTTTTTCTTTTTTGCTTCTCATTTATGGCAAAAAGTTTAAATAATACAAGTCACTCTACTAAAACAATGATAATTGTGTCTTCATGTCTGAGAAGTGTTGCAGGTATCTTTATATATAATATGTAAGTGTGAGAGCTTTAAACCGAGCAGGTTTCATTTTACTTTGTTAGAATTGTTTATAATCAAGGATTGCAGAAAATCATGGCAAGGATCAGTGTGTGTCTGCTTGCCAGATCTGGCAGTCCTTAAAGATACATTATGCACTGTTTTAGTTTTCTGTTAGACATACTTGTACAAGAGTTGCATGGTGACTAGGTGTCCAGCATCTGAAGTGGTCTATAGTCCCCCTTGACCTTCTCTACCTGTAAGTTCAAGGGGAATTCTGGCTAATTTTGACCTGGAAATTAGGAAATAAATCTTTTATAGATGGTTCAGTCATTTCATCCTATGACAGTGAAAATAATGTAAAATGCACATGCTGCTCCAGGAATAAAGGTTGGCCAGCAGCCTGCCTTCTTGTAGGTGAGTGTCTGACAAGAAATTAAACAGTTAGTGCCCTCTTGCTCCCTTGAACATTGTATTTTCCTCTGAATGAGAAGAATAGCTTCTCCAGAATTACTGAAAAATGATCTTTGTAGAAAAGCACGCTTGTGAAAAACAGCCACACAGATGTTGACTCCCCTACCTATCTCTTTATTGGTGGGCAAATCACTGATCTGTTATGTTAAGTGTAAGAGCCACAAGGCTCCCTAAATAAATATCAGCAACTTCATTTTCTCTCAGGGAAATCTGAATCTGCCAGAATAAGATAAACATTCTGTTGGCTGACCTAGTGGGCAAAGTGTGGTGGGAATTAATGGAGGAGCAGTAACCTCTGCGCAGCCTGGATAGGGGCCTGGTATTGGGGCTCAGCTCAGACTCTCAGCAAAAACAGTGCTGTGGGGTACCAGTTTGGGTATGGTCAAATTTATAGCTTTGGTTTTTGAGTATTTCTTTTGCACCTGCATTCTTTATTGGATTTTTCAGGAGTATTCTGGAGACAACTATATATTTAGCTTAATTTAAACAAATATAACTTTGGTATGCTACAAGACTTTCTCACATTTTTCAGATCAGAATTTAGAGTGGTATTTTAATCATACTAACAGAATAAGGATAAAGTTTTAACTGTCTCTTAAAAAATAAAAAAATAAAAAATCCCTTGATAATACAACTAGGGTTGTATTTTTTCCAGACTTATTGTAGAAATCACAGAATTGTAGGGGTTGGAAGGGACCTCCAGAGATCATTGAGTACAACCCCACAGTGTTACTCTAAGTTTTTTAAACATAATATTGTTATTTCACTACGTTTATTTCCTACCTTATGTACTTTCATACTGCTGTTTCCTCAATGCTACTGACTACAAATAGCTGGAGGGAAATCAGATACAGTTTAAAATCCCCTTATGAATTATTTTGTCACATCAGTGACAGGAATAACCAGATAAGTAGCAGCAATTTGTTTGTCAAATGGAATCCAGATAGAGGCATTTTTTGATAAACACAATGAAGAAAAAAGGTCGAACAGTTATCCTTAAAGATCCTCTCTTTCCACAGTATGCAAGTTTAGTGGCAGTCCTCACTCTTCAAGGATCTGTGTGTTGAGTAGCATTAAAGAAACCTATTTTCACCTTCTTCCACGATCCTGACTTATCATGTCAGATACCAGGTTATCAAGTGTTAGTCTTCTCCCTACACCGTTAAGATGTTGGAGGAAGTGATACCTGAACTCTAATGGCAGCATAACTAAGCCTTATCTTTTTAACTTAAAACAATACAGACAATTGTTTTTCCCATTACAAGGAAGAGGATCGAAGGACTGTGTTGCAAGAAAGTACTTCAGGCTGAATTATAATGAAGTGCTTAAGGACACATCTCCTCTGACGCCATCAGTGCTAAGGAATTTGTTTGTGGCACCTTCCTGATGAATTTGCCTCTATTACACTGGAACAGGGTGGAGCCATCCTGGTGAAACTGGGAGCGAGCTGCAGCGGTGTCACACCAGGGGACTACGTGCAATGCCTCAGGAATGCTCTCAGGCCCTTTCAATACTTTAGAAATCTCTCAGAGTAATACCACTGGGACTGAGAAATAGATTTTTTTTTTTTTTCTTTCTTTCTTTTCCTAAAGTAGCAAAGTCTTTTGGGAAAGGAATACTAGCTGGCACTTTATAGCTGTGGAAGCTCTACAGGAAGCAGTGCCATATCAGCAAGACTACTTCAAAGAGAAGAAAAAGTCTAGATGTCCCTAAAATGTTTAACATGTTGTAGAGATTTAAGAGAGCTGCTAAATGAAGATGGTAAATGGAGCCATGTCCAGATTATTACAGGGATTTTGATTTTGTTCATTAAAGCAGCAAAGTTTTCATTTGAATTCAATTTTCAATAAAAACGTGCCTTAGAGATTGGAACGGAAATCTGATCATGAAACATAGAAATCTGAAACACAGATCCTCGAAACCTCCTTCCCACCCCCTATCTCCCTTTCTTTCTTATTTGATGAGATCATCTGGAAATTTTTTGTGGAATAATTTATGTGAAAAAACAAAACAAAGTAAAATGTGAAAGATTTTGCAAAAAAAGCGGCATTCCCGGGTTGATTGTAACAGCAACATATTGCAAATCCTTTGCACAGATATAAGTCTTTAAGAAAGGTACGTGGCAATGGAGACTTGCATCTTCTCCACAGGCTGCAATTTCATGCAACAGCTTAGATAACAGAAGTAGTTTAATCAAGTTTCTGGACAACGCTACCTATTGGTTTCCTAACCCCCAAACGATTCCCTGTGAATTGTGCCAGTACAGTCAGTGGTGGATCTGGGCTGCAGCCTGGGTTGATCAGCATCCCCTGGTGTGTAACAAGGCTTCAGAGCCTTTCACAAATCGGAGAATGCTGTGACATGGGTTGGGAGGAGCAGGGGCTTCATGCTGGCCCTGGTGTTGTGTGTGAAACATGTAAAACTGCACAACCCCCCCCTCCCCTAAATGCAGCTGGGATAAATTGTATAATGAAGATGAAAGTAACCATGATATTGTAGATTTGGGTTCGTTGAGGGTTTGGTTCATTGATTTCTTGTCTGATTCCCCGTGTTTATTTCCACTGGGAATAGGATGCACTAAGCGTAGTGAGGTGGCTGGTACATATGTTCTAAGCAATTAGCTGCTTCACAAAGCAAGTTTAAAAATAAAAAATGTCATTACCTACTTTGTCTCTTAGCTTTCTGTGCTGCACTCTTCAGTGCAGAGTGAAGAGTCTGCTCTTCAGTTTTGTACACTCTGGACAATTTGATTATTGGGAATGTTTATTTCAAAAGGCTTTTCAGGTGCAAAGAAATCATTTTAAGTTATCATGACTCAGTGAGGGAAAACTAATTCTGCCCTGCTTGAAAACAAGCAAAACAGTGATGATACTTAGAGAAATGTTTATCTTGGCTTTGGAAAAATACTTGGGTAGTTTGAGTGACACATGTATTATAGGTGCTGTTGTGTATATGAGCCTAGCACACTTTCATACATCAAAGCAGCACTGGAAATGCTGAAGTGTAACTAATAAAGAAAGAAAGAATTGGCCTTTTTTTCCAGTGTAATTTCTACTCTAGCAGATTACCTTCCTACCTGACATGCAAAGAAGGCTCCATACTGAACATTGTATGAGCGTGGGTGACTGTAAATATTTTTGAAGGGACTCTTTTAGAAACATCTTGTTTTTTTTCATCTATTAGATATTTTCAAGGGAGTTTATATTGCACATGTGTGCATCACAGCTCCTGTTGTTAGATACATAAGGAAAAAGACTGCAGTCCTTTCTGGTGCCCTACTGTACATGCAGAAAAATGATGTGAACATCAAATCATTTAGTGGCTGTTACTGAAAGGTCATCCTTTCTTATTCCTTTTGATTCTCCTTATCCCCTGCTCCCAGCCATAAGGATTTGTCTTCTCACCCTGCTTTGCTCTGGCAGTAGTACTCACCAGACTGGTTGGCACATTAATTCACTATTCAGGTTTATTTAAGAGCTTTTTTTTTTTTTTTTTTCCTACTGAATTAGCGAGTTGAAGTTGTTCATTGTGTTTGTTGTTTGCTAGGTGTATTTGTTCTAGAACAGCTGCAGGGAGAACATAAGAACATGCAGCTGGAAGTAAGGGGAAGAACGTCTGGAGAGAATTTGATTTTTTTAATTATTATTATTTTCTGAATATTTAAGTTAGAATTTGTGGACAGTTAGAAGACGGTGTATATCTTGATCATTCACTGCAGCCTCGAGACAGTAGGTTTGTTCAGCCCAGTACTGTCTAATGGCCATATAACAATCTGGAGCAAAATTAAGAAATGCTATTTTTTTTCCCAGCTTCTAGACTAGTTTCAACTCTAGACAGGAAAATAAAAAAAGAAAAAAAAAAGAAGGAAAAAAAAAGGAGATTAAAGAAAGGTCACCTATTTATCTCTTCCTTTTTGGTTTTAATTTCTTTACTGTCTACTCTTTAGCCTCTGCCCTATAATTAGCATCTGATAGTTACTAGTGAAAGCAGCATTAGTAAATATATTTCATGTAAATTGAATTTATTCCAGCAGTAATCATAGTGATTAAATTAGCTTTTAGTAGATTTTTTTTTTCAAAAATGAAACCTTGCTAGTCAAATATAGGAAGTGGGTTGTGAGAATTCTTGTCAATATACCTCGGCATGCAAATATTTGTGCAAGCTAATATATACACAAGTGCTTGAATGCGAGTTGTTCCAGTCACATTCCTGAAAGCTTTTTGAACTGGACAATCATCCCATCAGGAAACAGAACTACTTTCTTCTTGCAGTCATTCAGTAACTGGTCAAAAACATAATGTTTGTGATGAATACTTTGTGATAATTTACTAGCTGAAAGATGTTTGTAATTATTAAAAGGCTTAAGGAAAAAGGCTTAGGAACAGCAGAAGGCTTTTAATAAGTCTGAACTCTACAAAGATCCCTGGCTTGGATAAATCAGTGTTGCTTCGTGTGTTCAAAGGGAGCCAAGTCAGTGTATGTCAACTGATGTCTTGATTTCACTGGCAATTAATATTTGACCAACTGTAGCTCTAATTATCATACATCATTAAAATTTTCCAAAATATAATGCACTTAATTGGCTTTTCAGCAATTTAATGAATAGAAAGTTGATGTGAACAATTCAAATAGTGTTTGCAGAATTCACATACATGAGGAAAAAGAAAACACTTCACACAGAGTTTGGATTTTAAGCCCTACTCAGCAATGTTTGGTAGTCTGCTTTTTGCTCAACTGTCTAGAGTCATTTGACATTCCAGTCAAACCATTTGAAAGTAATCTGTGGGGTTCCCAGTGAATTAATTAAGACTTTTCTTGCCTCATCCCAAAAATATTGGCTGAGATTGCTCACAGGCTTTCTGGCTGTCCCTTGCTCCCACTGCAAAAGTAAAATCGGGTTAAAGCTTTGCCTAGATCAGGGTTATTAAAGCATCGAGACTGGCATGGAGCTTTGTCAGCTGATGTGGTCGATGTGAAGAAGGTATTAAGTAGTGGAGGATGGAGAGGGAGTTTTCTTGATCAGTTTGTTTTCATCTGAAGCCTACAGAGAAACAAGAAATACAGTGTAGTCCTATCTTAATCTCTGGTAGTTTCTGTCTTGCCATCAGCTGCTTCATAACATGGCACGATCATTTCAGTAGGAGACTTTGAGGATTGGTCTCTGATGGATTTTACCAATAATAGTGAAAAATATTTTTCTTTCTCCCGGGGAAGATAACGGAGAGAAATGAAGCCAGCATTGCAGTAATGTAAAAGCTTGTGAAAAGAGATCTGTGCACGCATCCTGTTCTGTCTGTTCTCCTGAGTGAGCTATATACTCCAGAGAACATCTGATGCCACTTTACATCGTGTTCCTCTTCCCCTGTAGTTATTGTCTCAGATTGCAAATATCAATTTAAGGCCTAACAGAAGAGACTGCAAGCAACATTTAATAACTCTGGGGGTCCCAAATTAACCACAAAATAAAAATGAAACATGTCCTGAGATATCGTCTCACCAAGAAATGACATACCAGAGAACCCTATTGTGTAAAACTGCCATTTTTTTCTTTTGCCTTTTGGTTCTTCTTTCCTGGCAGCATTCTTACAGGTACTGTGGCTGTGAGGATGCAAATCATAACCCATGTAATTAAGGTATTATTGGTTTTGAGTTTTAGTGTTAACATATTTTTACCTCAAGTAATTATATCCTTCTCTGTGGAGAAGAAAGAGGAAAAAACTTCAAATATTGGGTTAATTCCTGCATTGATTTTTAAAATTATTATTATTTTCTGAATATTTAGTGTTAAAATTTGTGGACAATTAGAAGACAATGTGTATCTTGCCTAGGCCCTTGTTTGTTATACATGAATAATATATTGCTAGCACTGAATCTTTTTTTTTAATGTAATATCTTTATATCAAATACAAGTACCAGCTTTATAGATACAGAAGGAAAAAAAAAATGTTATGAACTTAGGTTTGAGGGAAGAAAGTTTCCAGGGAGACTTGAAGCAAGTTTAATGCTGTTAATGGGCATACTTGAAGGTACTTGGCCCTTTGAGGCAGTTAAATTGAGCGGTGCTGAGACAGAAAAGTGTAGTAAATTGGCTTTTCCTCCTGCTCTGATTCCTCTGGTTCCTCATTAGCAGTGTAACCTTATTTGCAATCCTGGCTGGTTTCTCAAGCCACAGTCGTCTGCTTGCTGTGCATATACCCCTGGCTATCAGCATTCCGATGGTGCTGGAGGCACACTAATCTCTCCCAACCAATGATAACTCTGTTTTTAAGATTGCTCTCTAGTTGAAATAGTAGCCCTTGGGTTTCTGATGGAAAATCTTTGGAAATAGTTCATTGGATTCAGTTAATTAGAGTGGCTTAAAGAAAAAAAAACCCAAAATGTTCAGCAATAAAAATGAAAGGTTCACAGCTGTGAGGGCTAGAACTGATAAGGATATGATTGCTGTGTTTGCTCTGCATTTTCAGTTGTACAAATAGCTTTGAACTGGAAAGATGGAGTTCAGGAGCAGATGGTTGTGTGAGCCCTGGCCTTCTGAGGTTAAGGGAATATGTTAAGCCCTCTGGTAAGGTAGCCATGTGCATGAAGATAACTCACATTTAGAAAAACCCAAACAGCCTTGGCCTCCTCCCCCAGAGCATATCCGTAGATAAGAACCTTGCTCTTCTCAAAAATGAGAGTTAACAGCCAGCCTGAGGGATGTGTAATATTATGATTTGTTTTTCAGAAAACAAAAGCTGCTTTTTGTGCTTGGACTATCTGAGTACTGGAGTTCTTAGACCTTATTCCTCTTTTCAAGAAAATTGCATTTTAAGGTGATGCTCTTCATTACTAGAATCGTAAGTTATGCTTTGTGCCTGCTCGATAAAGTAGAAAGGTTTGTCTGTTCCAGAAATCTGTTCCAGCGATTCAGTAAAAATGGTTTAAATGGAAATGTATCTGTCTTCACTAAGGTTGGCGTATTTAAACTTTGCACTCAGATGACAAATTTTATGGAAACAAAAATTTCCTAAAGTTCTCTTTCTTTCTCCATTATGTTGCTCTACTACTTTCCTTTAACTAACTTTGCCTGTTCTTGCATGAGTAACTACCTTGTGTGGGTGTAACCACAGAAAAGGCCTATCTGAATGAGTCCTACTGACTGATACCTGTGCAGTATAAATGAATAGCCATTCATACAGAAAGTTCTTTGCTGCTTTATCAAAGGACCTTTGTCAAACACATTATAAGGTGTGAATCCTATTTGAGGAAACACTTGCTACCATGTTTGGGCTGGTTTCTTGAGAAACAAATGTAAGCCTTCCTTTGCCCTTTTCTCCTTTGCCCACATCCCTTGAGTTTTAGAGAAGGAATTTAGAAAAATGAAGAAATTGAAAAAATTGTTAAAAGATTAAAGGGTTAAAAGATGTTTTGAGCAGCTTTGATCTGGGTAGCCCAAACTCCTGATGTAGCTGTTCTGGCAGCATTACAGGGAATTGTATCCTGATGTGCAACAGAGTGTGGTTTGGACCAGAACAGCATTGAATTTGACATGTGCTGGTGCAAACTGCTCAGTGACTGTGGGAGACAGTAAATGTGTCCAAATCTTGCATGATTAGAGAGGTCGGTTCACCTTCATTTAATCCTCTTATGAGATGAAACCAATCATCTTAATAGTGGCTGGTTTTCATGACACCTCTTTGCTACAGCTTGATTTGAGTCATAGGAGCCTTGTTCTTGCCTAAAGTTGAGTGCTTTGAACTTTTATTGATGCAGAGTTTTTTAAGATGTCTGTAGGCACTTGGTAGGAGAAACTCACTGATTGTTTGAGGGGTTCTAAGATTATGACCTCCTGATACAAATCTTTTGAACCACTAGAAAAAAAAAACAACCTAAAAGTGATTAGAATGTGCTTGGAACTGTGCAGAATCTCTAGGGAGGCGGTGAGCGTATGATAGAAGTTTGCACCTTTGTAAGAGAAAGCAGTAACTCAGGAGTAACTGAAAATGATTTCTGTTTTAGAGGTGTTTTTAACAGGAAAACAAACAGACTGAGGTGACTGAGTTTCCTAATGTGTCTCACTGCATGTCTGCCTGAATGCTAGTGCTTGCTGGTGGAAGGAAAGGGGTAAGCAAAGGCATCAGCAGCCAAATGAACAAGGGTAGCAGCATTGTTTTTTAATTTTTATTATTTTTTTTACATCGCCCCACTGAAAGACCAAAATGCACTCATTTAAAATAGTTATGAGACTGAAGATATAGCTTTAGGACTGCACTAAGGAGAAATGACCACAGGCTGCTGCTGAAAGAGGCAGCCCTGCTAGCTGCTGCTTTGTTCTATGACATTGCTCAGCTGCTTTCATTGCCCCAGTGCTCAGATGCCCCACCACAGACCTGTTTGGGCATCTCACTCAGCAAACACATAACACCCACAAAAAAATGAATAGCTTTTAGCTTTGGTTTCCCAAACCAGTGCATTATAAATGTAGGGTGAAGCAGGTAGTATGAGAATGCAGCAGGGGCACGTGGTTTAATTTTAGACAGCAGGAGACTGAGGGATTTAGCTGTAGATAAAATGCAGACAAAGGGGATAGCTCTGTGGTTTGAGTTGAAGCAAGAATTGGAATTTGGGTATCCTACTTGCTGTTCAAGAATGTATCTATCAAATTATTAGCTAATTTGAAGTATGAGTTGCATATTACAACTAAGGAAAAGATCTGTTATAACTCTGCTATACTTTTGACTAAGTTTAAATCTCTGTTACGTAAAATTTCATACTCAAAGGTCATGGTGTTTTATTATTTATGTCTCCCCTTGACACATAATTCTTTTTAAGGACTTGCATTTATGTGAGCTGCATGTGACTTAGAAGATGCTCATGCATATTATTTCAGTATGCATTCTAGTCTCTGGTTGATTTGTATTCTTAAGAGTTTCCTAGCTATCCCTTAAGCGACTACAGTTAAAATAGAAAAGATGTTAGATCTGAGGATCAAATTTTATAGCTTATGATGGATCTGGGCAATTTGACCATTTTTTTAATTGCTGCTAAACATGAAAACTTGAGGGAGTTCTTCACACTAGTGATGTTCTAAAATTCTTTTCAGAGACATTTTGCATTGACTTGTTTTTTATTGCAGTTTTTTTTTGCAGGACATTTGGTCCTGAGCATGTCATGTGAGGTTTTCTCTTTAGAGATTATTAGCACCTTTTTACACTGCATCTATATTAATTGAACAAGCAGATGGACAGTTTTGTCCTTTTTAATTGTCTTCAGCATTAGTTTGGTTGCTGGCCAAGTGTTCATCACCTGTGGATCAGACTTGGCAGCCCCTTTGTTACTCAGCCAGATATTTTGTTCACAGGATTATTTCCCTTTGAAAAACCATCTGAATCTGAAAAGAAAATGAAGCACACTATTGGATCTCAAATAACAAAGATCTGCTGAACATGTAATTTCTCTTGTTTTGGTCTTTTAGGAACTGTTATACAGTGCTTGTTCTGGCATAGCTGCCAAAGACCAGGACACAAACAATTAGCTGGAAATAATCTTTTTTTTTTTTTTTTCTTTCCTTCCCTGCGTGCAGGAAGGTCAGCACAGAACATCCAGTTCTCTAAGGATGGACCTCTACTTTGCTTATTGTTCTTCATTTTCGTAAATGATAGTAATTGGTATGTTACGAGGTAGTAACAGTCATATGAAACAAAAGCACTGATGTAATACCAAAAAAAAAAAAAAAAAAAAATCAGCTTGCACTGTTACTGTAAATCCCAAACACTGGTTTGGGATTGGGTACAACTGCTGTTTTTTACAGCACTCCAATTTCAATGGACTGAAGCTTCCTAATTCTTATTTGCAATCACTGAAGATGAGTGAAATGTCTCCTATTTTCCAGTACCATTGTTCCTGCTCACTTTAAAGCAGTTGCCAGTGTATCTGGAAGAAGTCATTAGGAAACAGGGACAATTTAACAGAGTGTTCACTCATCTAAAGCAGTGCTACAGCAGCTGATATGACTGCTTTGTGTCATTAGAAGAGCACTCAATGCTAGACTGAATCTCAGAAGTCCTGTCATGCCACTGTTAGAATCATTGAATGGCTTTGGGTCAAAGATCACCAGATTCCAACCCCTCTGCTGCAGGCAGGTTTGCCAACTGCTAGATCAGTACTAGATCAGATTGTTTGGGGTCCCATCCAACCTGGACTTGAACACCTCCAGGGATGGGGCACCCACGAATTCTCTGGGGAAATCTGTCTCAGCACCTCACCATCCTCTCAATGAAAATCTTCACTGACATCTAATCCAAATCTTCCCCCCTTTTGTTGAAAACTATTTCCCTTTGTCCTATCACTATCTACCCATGTAACAGAAAGATTACTTCAGTCACTTGGTTTGGGTCATAGAGTGTAATTTGAATGAAATGAAGAAGGAGATCTGGATTTAACACTGAAAAAACAATAAGGTATTGCTATTGCTATCTGTTTGAGCAATGGGATAAATATGACATGTTTTCCATGATAGTCAGGCAGGCATGCACAGTGAACTAGTGCTGAGAAGCTCTCAGATCACTAAGGAGAATAATTTTGGGGGGTGTCAATTTTATTTAATTGAAATGGTTCTTATGCAGGAACAATTTAAACAGGTACAGGATATCCTATTTTATTCTTTAGTATTCCTAGTTTATCAATTAGAAAACAATCCCTCCGGATTTGACTCATACCTACCATAGCGGTGGTACTAATGTCAAAGAGATCTTGATTCTTTCGGGAAGTATTTGTGGACATAAGCCACATCTCTGGAAAGAAAAATATCCTATATAGGTGTTCTAGCCAACACTTCCTGGACTTCCTGCAGGCAGTGTTGAACAACTCTTGCAATCAGAAACGGGTTTTATAAGGCAGCTTTTATACCAGCCAATATGATGCATCTCATTAACTTTGGTTGTTGTATCCTATTCCTTTTTCAAGTGGGCCTCACCTGGAAATATTGATCACTTAAGAGACCAAGCCCTTTCTACCCATCATTAGTCCTTTCTTTGTCCCCACTAATTTGGGGTTCACATTGCCTTATTGCACTCTTGTGACCTATCATGTACCTCACTGTAGCCTGCCTTTCCATGGCCTGGCAAAAGCACTGCCATTGTCTACCCAGCTTTGGGATGGTCATTCTCTTTGCTTTACCTTGTTCTGACAACAGGTTAAATCTTTTTATCATCTCTAAACCAGGCTTCCCAACACTGTGTTCCCAGAATCACATCAAAGTTGTAAAAGACCTCTTGAAGTGCAACTTTTCTCTTAAAGAACTGTTACTACTTCTAGGTCCAGTCAGTTGCGACTGTGCCTGAATTTGAGAAACTGCCAAGGATAGAGATTTAGTGGATAACCTGCCAGTGCTGAATGATCCACTTAGTAAATAGCAGCTTTCCTAGTGTTCAGTCTGCAGCTTGTGGTTCTTGTCTCTTTAGGCTGCATACTGCAATCCCCAAATTTTGACTATTTTGTTGTCTGTAACTGCCCTTCAAGCATTTGTAAAAACTCACTGTGGAGCCATTGGCAGTGGCTCATTATGGAGCACGCAGAGGGGGTAGCTAACCTAACTTATTAGATTTATATATTTCAGCTGGGATTTGCTTGTCCTTTAGTAATGAGAATCAGTTGTTATTTTTTGTTTTCTCCCCTTAGATTGCTAGTCTGTGTAGTACAAGCAATACTTAATCTCCACTTTCTCTAGATGGCTTGCAGCCAAGTAGTGACCTTGTACCATTCAAGATCTGTCTTTACTATAGAAAACAAAGATTTCTGGCTTTGAGAGCTTTAGCCATGAATATTTAAGGACAAAAATCTTGGACAAAGATGTTTTTTGCAACAGAACCTGGAGTAAGTTTTACAAAAATGTCAATGGCAAAGTGATTCTACAATGGTCCTGGTCTCAAGATTTGTAAACCTTTTCTTTCACTGACTCATGCATTTTCTCTCATCAAAAAGGGTTCACTTTTTGAAAGAGTACACCTTACTTTGTGGTAGTTCCTCTGCTAGTGGAGTTAGTGAGTCAGGTCATCTGGGAAACAAGCAGAGAGCTTTCAAGGCTGTCTGGAATCCTTCTATTGCAGAAGCTGACCGATGCATGGTAACTGTTATAATAGCCCATTGCAAATTAAATAGATTAGTCAATCTTTTCTCCATTTGTCTGGGAAGATGGAATTAACCACAATGGAATAGATGGCATGAAATGGGTTAATTATTTACAGTACATTTAGCTTTCTATTTTATTATTATTATTAGTTTAAAATAAAAGAAAAAAAGCTTCCTGGAGAAAGAACCCAGGATTTTAGGTAACTGCTTTTAACAGTATAAAATAGTTTTGAAGCAAGGCTATTAGATATTTAAGTCTTTCTGGAACAAACCCAATTAAAAAAAAAAAAAAACCCACAAAAAAAACACCATTTCTAAGGCTTAATAGTCTGTTCTTTCCCCAGATTCCTGTTTTCACACCTCCTTATTGACATAAGGATATGGCTGGGGTCAGTAGCAATTTGGGAAAAAAAGCAGAACAAATTTCCTGATTGCCATGTGATAGTACATCTGTTGTTTCAGTTTAAGCCAGAAGCTGAAGCTATTGCATTGGTAGGCATTTGGCCAGATTCTGATCTAACTGGCATGAGATTTAGATTTGTGCAACTACTATGTAAAGCAGAGTTACTCCAGTATAGTCAGCTGTGTAAAAGGAGAATAAGGTCTATTTTTATCAAATTGGCCTTTTTGTATAATATTTACAGAATCTGAACAACTCAGTCCAATTAATCTTGGACTCTTTCTTCGTTATTTCCCACTTTACTTAAATGTTGGATGCAGGAGACAGGACAGGGGTCTGGAGCAATGAGGAGCAGCTGAGGGAGCTGGGATTATTTAGTCTAGAGAAGAGGAGGCTCAGGGAGACCTTATTGCTGTTTACAACTGCCTGAAGGGAGATGGTGGTGAGGTGAGATTTCACCTCTTCTCCCATGCAATAACAATAGGACTAGGGGGAAAGGCCTCAAGTCCTGGAGAGAGTCAGGTTAGATGTTTAGAAATGCTTCTTATCTGAGAGAGTGATCAGGTACTGGAATGGGCTGCTCAGGGAGGTGGTAGAGTTACCATCTCTGGAGGTGTTCAAGAAACATTTAGATGTTGTACTGAAGAACGTGGTTTAGTGGGAAATATTGGTGGTAGGTAGACAGGACTGGATGATCTTAGAGGTCTTTCTCAACCTTGGTGATTCGATAATTCTATGGTACTAACACTTGTCATCTGTATTTGGTGGCAACCATTATAATAGTTATAGTTTGAAGATTAATTGCACAGGGTTCATGTAAAATCTTAATACAAAGTGTCCTCAGCAAGTGATTGAGAGATGTAGATGAAAAGTACATATGCAGAAAAAAAGTGCTGTAACATGTGGCCCAATCTCAAGTTAACTAGGTAGCTGAGGTTTGTAAACTCCACAAATCTGCCAGTTGGCTATAATCCAGGATGCATGTATTGAGTAGGACTAAGTGTATTTTATGAGCAAAAAATATCACTGTTGTCTGCTTCTAAAGAACTATTTGTTATAACATTATTCCCTTGGATATAACCTTAACAGGGAAACTGAGACTACAGTCAGGCTTTCTGTATTAGAAATGAAGAAAATCTAACAGGGAACATGATATGAAATATAACACAGACATGACAGAGTATTCTGTCCAGACAACCAATGCTGCATTATTAAACAATTCCAAAGAATTTGATTTATTAGTTCTTTTTTTTGTTGTTTATTGATTTTTTGGATTAAGCCAAAAAGTAAGACAATACAGTACGTGAAGCTGTTTGGAATAAATGGAGTTGCGGTGCTGCAAAATATATGAAGATATATACAGTTTACCATATTATCCTGTGAGAATTAGACCAGTAGCCCTTCTAGAGCTACTGATCAGGTCAGGGATATAACATCCTCTGTGCTGATCAACACAGCAGGAACGTTATTTCAGGGAGTCTTTAAATGGCATAACTGTCTGAATCTTAAATGTCAGCTGATAAAAATGGCAAAAGCTGATAATGAACATTTCCAAAGGCACAAAATAGCACATGAAAGAAACTGTTCTGTCAGAAGGTAGTAAATCACAGAGTGTTCTACTGCCATCTTTCACTGTGACATCTCTCCAGTTTAATCTTCAGATAGACAATTTTTCACCCATACTGTCTACTGACACTGCAGCTAGAATAGACCTATGTAGATCTCTGAACATTTGAGGTGCATCTCATTGTGTGTTCAGTGAGTGGTACATGTCACAAGGGTTTATCTTTTCCACTGACCACCTTGTTATCTTCTAGCTGTGAATTTTATATTCACTTCTTTTATCATATCTGAATTAATTTCATATGGTATTAGGGTTAGGGTTAGAGCTAGGTTTATCTAACCATAGCTAACAAAACTTTCAGTTATTTCAGTTAAATTTTTCAGTGTGCTGCTAGTGCTGTAACACTCCCTTTGTATTGGAAATGTATTTTAGCATTTTGCATAGTCCATAGTTTACTATGCAGAGATACCTGTAGCCTTACTTGTAGGCTTTAGGGTTTTTTTTAAATAAGAAAGTCATATTGATCTTCTTCCTTATTGTTGATGCCACATATTAAAAATCTTCAGATAGTTGTCAAAAGATGCTGTCCTTTTCTTTTTTGTTTTGGTGTATTGTTATTCTTTCAATTTTAGTTTCTGATCTTTTAATAAGACACCTTCTTAGTCATTTATTTGCAGTCAAGTAACAAAGTATGTACCTCTTGGGGAAATAAAAAATAGCCAAGCTTTTCATACTGTCTCATATGTTCAGAGGCTGGCATCCTAAAGAAAATGTCAGAGAAAAGGAAACTACGAGGTGTGTTTTGATTTTTCATTTAAACGTGAACTAATGGACACTGCTCACATTGATTTGTTCAGTGAACAGCTGGAGTTAAGTAAATGAGAGAAGAGCCATTTCTATGTTAGGTAAAACACATTACAACATAGTTGTTGCACTGATTGTCCCTTTTTCTTAAATAGAATCAAGTAGATGGAAAAGCAGATGCTGTCACTAGCAGCATGGGGAGGCTGTGATACTTGAAAATAAAGCTAAATAGACGCTTATGGAATTATCAGGGGCCTGCTGCAGAGAAGACCAGAGACAGGATCATAACAGGATTGGAGCTGTGTCATGCTAGACACAAAGGGAAATTGCAGGAAGTTGAGTGATGATCACAAAGAAGTGCAGCACTTTGAAAACAGACAGACTGATCCTGGAAGCTGGTTTAAGGACGTACAGAAAGAGCAGTTCCCTTTCCATGACTGGAAACAGAATTTGTTTTGTTGGTATTTTCACCACACTGGGTTTTACCTACAAAGGAAAGGTTCAGTACAGACATTTATAATAAAGGTTATTTTGCAGCATTAGTATATCTTTTTCTTGCTTAAATGACCAAATGATCATTTTAATTAGTTAGAGGATTAGAATTGCTTTTCCTTTCTTTGTAGGTGAGAATGCTCAAAAAAGATTTTGAAATATCTGTGACAGCAATAGGGGTTTTGTTGTTGCTGTTGTATAGATATGCCAGAAACTTTATTTGGATAAATTCAGAACAAAAGCCAAAATAAATAGATGAGGTAGTTTATTTATATAAATAAATATGTACTGACAAAATACTTATGTAAGAATTCACTGGAGATTGAACATTTCAGAATAGAACGGCCAGAGCTTATATCTATGAGGCACATATCTAAAGCATCTAGTGTGGTCTTGGAAGCACCACTGTCCTTCAGCTCCAACTTCACTGAGAACTTTTGCCATATTAGAGGGGACTTCTGAAATGTTGAATTGTTTATTTTCACTAGAGCAAGATGTCAGATATAGTTGAATTAGGCCTGTCTTCTACTTATGCCATAGTTCTCTCAAAGTGGTGTATATTTAACAATTACCTTCACCTGTCAAGACACCATTCAGCAGGCGATAATATAGACAGCCATTGTACCATTACCCTAATTTATGAAGGTCAAGACCTGGTGCTATCTGTCCACAGAACAAGTAATTGCCACACAAATTGGGACAGATTGAGTGAGCTGAACTTTAGACAGCACCATTGATCTATGCAACCATTACTCATCAAAATAATTAAACATAATTACTTTTTTTTTCCTTTGAGCACAGAACACCATGTCCATTACTTTTATGCTAACCTTTAAAAAGGCTTTAGATAGAAATATAAAAGTTATTTTTAAAAATAATTCTCTATTGCAGAGATGATGAAGAGCATCTCCAAATTAATTGGGTTATTTTCTCAGAAATGAAGGCTATTATGGCCAAATGTAGGGGAAAATCATGACAGTTCATTTTGTACATCGTGAAAAACACTTCTTAACTTGGTGGTTACTTAGTGAGGCTGCATGACCTTATAAAAATAATCAGGTAGTTAATGTAGCAGCAATGCCTCTATTACATAATGTGGAGCTATTTTACTGTATGGTACAGCTTCATTTGGAGTACAGAGTCCAGTGCAAAATGGCTCAGCCTGAACAAATTTTTACTATGTATATCAATAAAAAGACCTTGAATTTGTTGGTAACAATTCTGTTATACAAATATGTGAACAACAGAAAGTAGAATGTGAACGCAGAATTCTCAATCTAGGCCTAAATACCTGAAAATGGTCTTTTAAATCTTCCATAAAATTAAATACTCAGGAGTTTGTTGCATGCTCATTCTGAAGGTACAGCCCCAGGAGGAGTTATGCTTTCCTATAAATGTAGATGTTCTATACAGTGTAGGTTTATTTATGTTTCTTTTTAAATACAGTGTATGTCTGTCACCTTCAAGGGGACAGCACTGGACCCTTGGTAAGTGACCTGGTAGAGTAATTAATATATAACATTCCCGCTGCTCTGATATTGGAGGCTGAAGCTTGGAAACTGAATTTCTGGAGTAGTAAGAGTTTAGCAAGGTAATCTGAAGAAACTTTTGAACAAAATCTCCAGTCCCAAGATCTGCACCCCATGATCCTTTTTTAAAGCACAGGACAAAAGGAAGACATGCATAGTTGCGCCTCTCCCCAGTGTCAGAAATTTGCATACCTGTTCACACTAATAGTAAAAGTTTGTTGTATAGTGTACAGGTGGTCATCATGTTTCTTTCAATAGAGTGCTGTGCCCTCATGTTCCCAGATGAGAAGAATCTACCACTGGTCACAGTGGAGCATCAGAATACACCTATAACTGCTTGCAATTATCTTTGTAACACACACAATTTAAGTTTTATGTTTTCTGAAAGATTTCTAGATTTTATATATGAGATTATCTCAAATAAATATGTACATAAGTATGTATTTATAAAATTACATAAATGCTGTTTATGACTAGTCTATGCTTCTATCAGCCACTAATTTAGTACATATGGACCTGTACGGCAAATTGGTTGTGAGAAATAGATGTCCATAGAATGCACGTTATTTATAGTTTACTTTTTGGTATCTCTAGTTTAGTCCTTTAGGCTGAAGTTCATAAGAGAAGGAGTGTGTTATGTGCCTACCTGAAGAGCATCTTCTAGCTTATTTTCTAAGAAATATCTTCATAAAATCTGAGATAGTTTTGCAATGCAAATGAAAGCACAGGAAGTGGGTATGACTGGGAGATGTGCTTCATAAGCACACTCTTGATTTGAGCAATAAATGTGGGTGTATCTGCACTCCTATTTATCTGCCTCCCTGTCACAAATAAGATCCGTGTGATAACAGATCTTGATGAGACTTGGAAGAAAGAAAACAGGTTAGCACTGTGTTTTCTAGCTGTGCTGTTTTTCATGAATTTCCAGATACCCCCAACAGTCTCTATTATCTTTCTGTATCTGTCTAATATTCTATGAAACATTTACCTTGGCACCCCAGGACTAAGAACTACATTTCACTGTATGCATATGCCATGGAAACTAAGGTTTATATTAGTTTGCTCAGACCTTCTTTCATTTGCTAATTTCTCCCTTTAGATTATGAGTCTAGGGACCTTAAGGTTGAACAGTAAGGTACCTTTATTCTGTGTTTATCAAAAGATCCAATATTTAAATTATTTTCAATGTTATATATTACTATGTATTTAAAGTAAATCAGAGAAACTGGGCAGGAAATGTTTTCCGATGCTACAAAGTATGTTGTGATTACAGTTTTTCTGTTTCACCACTCAGCATAAGGTTTACACTTTTAAAATGTTTTCATGAGAAACAAAGTTAAGAGACAGTAACATCCTGCAAAATGCTAGCATCGGCTGTTTTTGTGATAAAAGTTGTTCTCAGAAAAGTTGTAGGTGCAGTAAGAGAATTTGATAATTAAAAAAAAAAAGACTGATGTTGATAAATTAACTTGTGAACCAAATGTCTTGAGATTTTTTTTAGAATTTTAAGCGTTAATTTATAAACAAATTCCAAAAGAATGCAAACCAGTGGCGTTGTGACATATCCTCAATAAGACAGCACAAGAAAGACATGGACTTGCTAGACCAGATCCATAGGAGGGCCATGAAGGTTGTCAGAGAGCTGAAGCATCTTTCCAGTGAAGACAGGCTGAGTGACCTGAGCTTGCTCAGCCTGGAGAAAAGAAGGCTTCTAGGAGACCTTATAGCAGGCTTTCTGTACTTAAGGGTGTGGATGTATGGTATCTTGGGCAAGAGGTAATAGTTCTACACTAAAAGAATAAGTTTAGATTAGATATAAGGGATAAATTCTTTACTCAGAGAGTGGTGAGACAGTGGAAGTTTAGAAGCTGTGAATGCTCCATCCCTGGAAGTGTTCAAAGCCAGACTGGATGGAACATTGAGTATTGTACACTAGTGCTCAAGTAGGAGATGTGCTTGCCAGCAGCAGGTGCATTGGACTGGATGATTTTTAAAGGCCCTTTCCAAAGCAAACCATTTCATTCCATGGTTCTATGATTCACAGATGTAAACATGCAAACCAGCTGCCTACTGCACTCTGCCTGGCATCATCTGGTGCTAGAGACCCACACAACAGAAAATGGAAAGTAAAGAAGATGCATATGAAATACTAATGTAATTCTCACTTGCTTGCAAATAAAGTATGCTAGTAAAATCTATTAGCCACTGAAATAATATTAGTACTGATGAAACTCGTTAACCATAGATTAAATATTTAATATATAACAATGATTAAATATTTAGTATATAACCACTGAAATACAAACATCTAATATAACTATCTTGATAAATATGAAGACTCATCAAGAAGTGAATGATCTTAATAATAAATTTGTCTGTAAAGTTTCTTCTAAAAGATATGTAAGGAAAAAGAACCATAAGACCATCTATGTTGCATGGATGATCTCTGAAATAATTCTATTTCTTCTTGTCTTAGTACAGACCTCTTCTTTGTACATGCAGAGTGCTTTATGTTTGATTTGTGGAATGACAGATAGTTCTTCATTTATATACAAGACTCAGTAAATGCAGAGCTAAACATATGCAACAAGGAAGTTATTTAACTATTAAATTTTGTTGTTTGTGGGTTTTTTTTTTAGTTGCTTTGTTAGTGCTTTTATCCCCCGCTAAATTACTTGCATTAATAATATCCACAATTGAGAACAAGTAGTAGTTAGGCTGCTGCTGATCTCTTCTAGAAATAAAAGCATTAATACATGGGCCTAAATACTCCCTTGTACAGGAAAGTTGATAAAGATTTTATGGTAGGAATTTTCTCTCTGCTCAGTCTGGAAATTGTTTCTCTTGTCTGTACTTACCAGAGATGGCATCTATTTAAAATTATCTCAAAGGAATTGGAGATAAAATTGGAGATAGAAGGTGAGTACTCCACATACATTTGAACTCACATACTATTAAATCTATAAGTGCAGCTTTTCTGGATTGATCTCCCACTATATGTTTATCCTGAAGATAAACAAAACAAAAGAAAAAAAAGTGCTGCATTCCTTTCAGATGTTAAGGAATTCTCTTAACCCTTCATTTCTGTAAGCATCTGTACTGTAAAGGTATAAAGAAATGAAGCTCATATTCTTTTTTTCTTGTATGTATTTTTAAGAATACTTGCATTATTTAAATAGCATGGACTAGAGCCTTAATCAACAAGCAGCTACACTTTGGCTTTGAAGTGTTCTGTCACACTGTGTTTCAGTACATGTTATTTTTGTGTCTGTGCCCTCCTGAGGTCTCCAGTGGGGCACAATTTGTGGCCCCTGCTTCTCATAATAGGCAGAGGCTACATGATTGCTACGTGTTTAGAGTAAGAGGCAAGAGGCATGTTTTCACGTGTTATCAACCAGACTACTCCGAGGTAGATACCTTTTGAACCAAGAGTCTTTTTGGAGCAGTGGTCCAAGTGATGATGAGAAGGAGTGTTTCTCCTTCTTAGATGTTCCTTTCCTACTTTCTTTCCTAGATGTGGTAATGGCTGTCTGTGTATTTACTGAGAAGAAAGTGCAGTTCAAAAATTTTACAGCAGGCACAGGTTACTAGAATGTTAATTTATGTATGTTTTTCTTAGAAGTTTCTTCTCTGGATTATACTGGGGATAAAGTATTGGTACAGGATAGAACTGAAAGCTTCTGGCCATCTGCTTTATTTTAAGGCACTTTTGTTGTGTTGGCTTGTGATGAATTAATAAGACACATGCTAGAAAATGCAATGTTTTAGACTGTTTGAAATAAGAATCCAGCCAACTAAATAGAATCACAGAATCATAGAATCACAGAATGAGCTGGGTTGAAAAGGGTCTTGAAGATCATTTAATCTCAACCCCCCTGCTGTGGGGAGGGTTTCCAATAGGAATATAGAAAGGGAAAAGATCTGATTCTTTAAAGGACTTGTGTGATTTCCTTTGCTAATTATGTATGTGTACTCAGACAAATCTACTGATACCTCAGGCTTTTCCTTTGGCCATGATATTTGAAGGGAAAAAAAAGGAGAGGAGAGGAAAGGAGAGGAGAGGAGAGGAGAGGAGAGGAGAGGAGAGGAGAGGGAAAAGGAAAGGAAAAGGAAAAGAAAAGAAAAGAAGAGAAAAGAAAAGAAGAGAAAAGGAAAGAAGAGAAAAGGAAAGAGAAAAGAAAAGAAGAGAAAAGGAAAGAGAAAAGAAAAGAAAAGAAGAGAAAAGAAAAGAAAAGAAGAGAAAAGGAAAGAGAAATCAATTGCAGTGCAATGGGAAGGGCTGAGAAGTATTATTAAGTAGAATGTTGACTCAGTGAAAATCTTTGGAGCGTATCAAAATGACTACAGAAACTTTTCGTTTCTTATAATTGTCCCTAGGCATTTCTTGTTTAGGAGAAAATACTTGCTTTGGTTTGCACTGGTTCAAAACTGCACATCCCATCCTTGCTGTTCATTAGCACCCGTGCTGTGAAGTGATTACTGTAGGTGAGAAGATTAAATCTTACTTGTTAGGTTTCAAGTGCATCCTTGCACTTCAGAAATCTTTTTAATTAAAACCTCTGAAAACTCTATTTAGTCATTAAATTTAACACTTAGCAGCTGTAGTGAGATGTAGGCCCTTTTACAGGAGAGCCTGTGAAGTTGAACTACCTGTGACATGGCATAGCTTTGAAAAGATTACATATACCCTAACAGAGCAACAGCAATTTGCTACTGATGGAGCTTTCTGAAGCAGTATAGATCCCTTTAGTTTTTTCAAGCCTTATTATGTCTCAATCTTCTGAACATCTGTGGCAATGATCAAACAATATTTGAGACTTCCAGTGTCCTCATCATGGCACATTTGATGGAGAAGATGCACAGGCATATCATGCTGTTGATTATTGTCTTGTATCAAGACAATTATTTTCTGAAAGGCATAACATCAAATTGACTCAAAAAATGCACTCAAAGTTTGACTAAGACCCTGCTTGAATTTGTTGCATTTAAGCTATGAGCATGTGAATTTACCCCCTACACCTCCAGTAATAGGTAAAATATCAGTAATCTGCAAAACTCTGAGGGATATCTACTCTCTGTGCTAAAGCGAGATAAATAAATTACTTCAGTGTACAAGACAGTTCGTAGAAATATTTTCTGTTAGTATCAAGGCTGCAGATTAGGCATTAATTGCCTCTATATTGAAATCCTTGCTATAATGAACTCTTGCAATGTAAGTTAAAGAAGATAGTAACATCCATGCTCAGCTTCAGCATTACCTTATCCTAAAAGTGAGGTGATATTACAGGGTGTCAGTGGATTGACAGTAAGAAGAGGAATGCAAAAGAGGATAGGGAAAATTGTGACCCATGTTGGGAAATCTTCACTGTTTATTATGTTATTTTTTTATTCTAAAAAATAAGATATTGCAATTTGTCTTTAGCTACTTGGTTCTTTGTATGATTGTAAATAAAATATCTATCTGACATTTCAGCACTTTAGACAGATCAGGCCACTTGCAAAAATTACTTTCCACGCTTTTCTTGTAGTCCATCCTTTGCACTCTTCATATTCTGTACCACATTAGAAATTTTTGTTGTTATTGTCACTAATTTTAGGAAAAAAATGGATATTTCTGATCCCTTTCTTAAAATATGTTGCTTACAGATAGGAAAAAACAAAGCAGTTGTTCGAATTCACATGTGAACTCGTGTAGAGAACTGAATAATTTTCTTATGTAAAATGTATGATTGGAACTGTCTGTCAGTGACAAAAGTGAAGCGACAGTATATCTTTTCTGCTTGACACTCAGCAACTTCTTTTGACAGTCGCTACCTCACAGCCACACTGTCTCATGTACTTGCTGACACATCACTGAAAATCTATCATTATTAGTGATCTGTCATGTAGAAATCAATGAATAAGCTTTGCTGATCCTGCAGTTATCCTGCAGTGTAGTATCATGTAATAAAACAAACAAACAGAAAGACTGCATTGTGTAGCATAATTATTAATTCTAGTGCAGATTGTTGGAGCAAATATTGCAAGCTAGAAATGAAGCTGATAAAATGTGCAGTCTTAATTCTGAAATGTTCTTGTTTTGAAGTGTCAGGATTGTTGCAAGAGGGGAGGTGCCAAAGACTCAGGTCTTTAAGGATCCTGAAGGAGCTGGTAAATTCACTGAGTGTGCTACTTTATGCATCTGCTTACTCTTAGCTCATGTTTCTACATAGGCACTGCAGGTATGTGCTTTATTGCCCAAGTCAGACTTGAAATGCATTGTATCTGGGGCTCCTACTTTAAGCAAAGATACAAGGCCTTAAGATACTTTCAGACCAGTGCTGATTATGCTATACTGCATTAATATAATAGCCCTGTTTGATTTCCACTTTGACATCTCAATGTGAAGAAAAAGCCCCACAAAATTTAATGAAACATTTCAAGAGTCTTGCAGTTTATGAATTGACCTTTAAAAATAGAACAACCTAAGGCAGCATTTTTTAATTAGAAAATAAATGACAATCACCTAAAAAGAAAACTGAAACAATGAATAATATTTTAGTTCTGTATTCGAAGGCAACAAAAGACTGTGTATATTAAACTGATGTTACACTATACATTTCCATTTCTTTATGTCTATGTTTTCTTCTCAAAACCCTAAGAAACAAAAAGTTTCTTATTCCTCAGTGAAGCTTCCCTATCCTTTTGGGATTTGATGGTAATTTGTCCCAGTTCCCAAGCTGAAATTATTGAAGAAGGGAAGAAATACTGAGTTGGGAGAAGGATGAGAATACAGTACACAACTAAAGAACATGCAATGTGAAAAGAAAAATTGGCAAGGATAGTGAGAAAAGAAGTGAGAATATTAATGAAAGTTGAAAAGGGTAATGCAAAACAATTGGAGACACAGAAATGTCTAGACAAGTGAGAAAAAGAGCAAGGAAGTAAAAGAAAAGCAAAAACAGCATGCCCCAAAGGTGAGATTTTTAAAGTGAAAATGGTAATTAACTACACTTAATAAAGAAAAGAAAAATTGGACTGTTTGTTGTTTTTTTGAGTCTCTTAACATCTCCCTCATCTTTTCCACAGTGGTTATATCAGAATTAAAAGAACTTGATAGGAAATCTCTGTTTAGAATTGCACTGGTTTTAATACACCTTGATTTATCAAAGATAATTATTTTATTGAAAGACATAAAATCTGAAAAAGTTTTGTTTCAATTTTGAAGTAAGAAATAGAGAACATGTGGAAAGCCTGTAGTTGAAAAATTAGAGTCTGGTCTGAAGGCATGTCAGGATCTGTGCTGTGGACTGGGAATCCAAACTTGTCTACCACAATCTGAGCATGTCTCTGAAGTGCTTGGCTACTGTTGTGGGTTTTGTTTGGGAGTGGCCTTTTTGCTTGTTTGCTTGTTCTAGTTTGACTTTCACAGAGACTATTAAGAAGGGCCATCTCCAAACTGAGATAGAAAACCTTTTTTTTTCCTTTTTTCTTCGTATGCTTTCTTGTGTACGCATGAATTAGAGTCTCATTTTTTATTCATAGTACATATAGCATAATCAAGTTAGGAGTTTTGGTATATATGATTTGCCATAATAAGACTTTGTTCCTATGTGCGTATGGAAGTCTTGAGATGCTTGGAGTTGGTGGTTAGTACTTTAGTGTTCAAAACAAAGGAGAGTCTCTGTTTCCCCTTTAAAGCTAACATTGTGTTTCTAAGATATATTGGTTTTATATGTAATTTTGTGTATTACTCCTATTGTACTTTTTACTTCTTCTTAGATATTGAACTCCGTTTCTTGCTATTGTTTCATCTCCTATCTTTTTTTTTAATGACTTTTTTTTTTTTTTTTTTTTTTTTTCTTGCCACCATCCATTCTCTAGGCTTTTATTTTGAGTTTAACAAACATTTTAGTTCATTTGTCCATCTTCCACAGATGCCTGCAGGACAGGAGACTGTGAAAATCGATGCTCCTCATTATCCCACTTGTGTTTTTGCCAACCACTGTCTTTGGTCACAGACTTTTTGTCTCGACCTTTTGTTTGTTGTTTGAAAGGGCAATTTTTCTGTGTATGCATACATATAAGCAAGTATGCTTATATAAATATAATCATACACACACACAAATATGTATACGTATACGTTCATAAATTTAAATATTTTGGTAATCCTCAGTTAATAGTCTACAGTCTTTGTTTTTCTGATGAATGAATGCTTTGAACTTGTTTTGTTTTCACTGGAGTTACTAGAAGGGATACATACATATTTGGCTGCCCTTCAAAACATTGCCCAAACCCTTCTAATTACTACCATTGTGTCACCACCCTTGGGCTGTTGCCTTCTAGCAGAATGGGTGTGTCCTGATTTGCTTTTGTTTTAATGCTATTAATAGGGAAAGCACAGAAAGAGATGAGCACGTACCAAGTATGAGTATGGTACACACACCAGAGAGAATGTAAGTATCCCAGTGTTAGACCCATTGTTCCTTAAGCAGAATCATTTGTTTGTAATTGGAATAATAAACATATTTTGGCAGTCCTCCATCTGAGGAATGTGTAAGAATCAAGTGTCAGGCCAAATGCACATGCTATTTATAGCTTTAGAGTAGACTTGACTATGCAGTTATGAAAGGGGTAATCCTTTGTCCCAGCAAAATTTTCAGTCTCATGGGCTCAAACTCTAGTTTCACCTAGAAATTCATGTCTGAATTTAGTATTGTGAACTCTAAATTTATTCCATCATTATTATTATAGCAACTTGCATTTGACAGCCGGAATCACAAGATACTAATTCCACACTGTGTTAACGAACATCTGCTTATGGTTTCTTTTGTCTCTGAGTGAGAAGTTGTAGGTGAAGAAGCCCAGCACACTTTTGTACTTTTGAACTAAGTTGCAGAAGTCTTGCATCAAATCGTGATGATGTTGCATTGTGTTATTGAGTAACTAGATGACAGTGTTGCGAAATGAAGGTACTGTACAAACAGAATGGTATCCAGCTTCCAGGGAAATGGTCAGGATCTGGCAGGTCCAGTTTTTAGGAAGTGAATTGCTCTTTCTGCCTTGCAGGAGGTCATTGGTTTTGCTTTGCTCTAATCAGTCGTAGATTTTTAATTTATTTTGTAACTTAGATTCTTAAATTCTAGCTTATTTTCTCTTGGCTGTAGTACCCCAAGGAAAGACAGTTTTTTAAGGGTTAATCCTGCTTAAATGGAGGTAGGGGGCATCTAGGAGGAGAAAGTTGGAAGAAGACAAAAGGCTGATAAATGCAAAAGAAAGGCATGTGCTTCAGAGCTCCTGAGCCATTTACAACTTTACAATGCTTAAACAGTGCCAGTTGCAATGTAGTTTATGAAGACTCTTACTGAAACGTATAATTAGAGGTTACACAAGGGCAGGTAACATCTCAGAAGCAGCTAAGACATCTGACCCAACATGCCTGCTTACTAAAATGGAACGGCCTTAGGCTCTGCTGAGATCATCACACAGCAGCTCCTTGCATCTCGATTAAATGATTTTCCTTCAACTCAGTGCAGGTTTGTCCTTGAAGAAAAGGAAATATTTTCTCAGACTTCAAACTTCTCATTTTCTGGAAGTGCCCAAGTCCCTCATGTTAAAATGTTTTAAAAACTGGCAAAAATCACATCCCAGGTTTGGAAAAAAATTATTCTACATTTGGCCTTTCCTAGCTGGTGTGCTTATTAGCATTCTTGTTCTCACACCATGTTCTTTTATTGACAACTCTTACCCCCACCTCAGCTGATAAAATTTAGCTGTATGCTTTTCCTTTATGCTTTTTGACAGCTGCTGTAAAGGCTTTAGAAGCAGAGGCATTTATAATCACCTGTCAGCATTTCACATTACTGGGCTTTAAATCAGACCCGTACCAGAATACTGGCACTTCACATGCCTTTGTCTGAGTTCTCAGAGTGCTGGATACAAACTTCAGTGTAGCATCACCATGCCACGTTACACATGGGTAAATTAAATGACCCATCTACCCAAGCTGGTACAACACTTTGTGATCTAACTTTAACTGATTAGAACAGATAAAAATGCCCTTCTCACTCACTTTTAATCTTTTCAGTCTTTTAATCTCCTTTTGGATGACTGGTGAACCCATCAGACCAGTTTCCTTGGCTGCTGACACCATTTTTTTCCTGCATGAATGAATGAAAACTTGAATTCTTTCAGCACTAGGAGGAGAGGAGAGGATGCTATGGACACCTGTGAAGCAGCACAGATGACAAGGAATTGGCACTGTGTAGGGCAGAGCTTCTTTGGTGGCTGTGTCCCACCTCACTGATTGCATGTTTTTAAAGCTCAGATGCATGTAAAATGAGGGACCGGTAATTGTCTCAGAGATTATGAGGGGGAAAATCTGCTTCTCTTTGGCTTTTTTGAATATTATCTCTACAAACTAATAGATTTTACAAGTGTGTCATAAATAGACACTAAGGGTCATCTTTTATATGATGGCTGTCCTGATCTGACACAAATCTGTCACTTTTTTTGCTATACAGTCTTTGCCAGATTAGTGAGTTAAACCATCTCCAAGCTACTGAAAGCAGTGGGGCTGCATCGCTGGGCAGGGGAAGGAGGAGACTGGGGCCACCCTGTTTGGTTTACAGCAGGTGATTCATTCTGAGAAATTCCTCTCCTGTCCCTGAGCTGTGGAAAGAGGCCAGGAGCAGTGTCTGTAGACTTATGAATTTATTTAAGCATCATGGTCAGTCTTAAGAAAATCCTGTGTATGCTCACTGTCTCCTTCATCCTCATATTTCCAACTGCATGCTATCCCTCAATTGCAATGAGGGCAGGAAGTAAAAAAGATGAAAGAATCAAAAGGCTGGAAGAAAATGTGATAAAATATACTGTGTTTAACCCTGATCAATTCTGGGTTAAAAAGAATTTTTACTGCCATTATCATTGTTATTTTCATTTTCTGATTGTCTTCTGCCATTCCTCCTGTTTGCATAGAGCCATAAAGATCCAACCATTTTTCTTTTGCTTAAATCAATTTATGTTTAAACCTTTATTAGCTTTCTTTCCCAAATCACAGATAAATTCATTCAGCTCCACTTGCCAGAGGTGTTCATCGAAGGCTGTGTGGTTACTACAGTGGAGGCAGACTGAGGCTCTGCCTGACCTTCAGGAGCTGTGTAGGACAAGTTCTCTATGCAGAATTTTGGGTATCTAATTAGATTCACTCCTCTTCTGGGAAGACTCCTTTTTTTTCTGAACCATCTGATGGTCCTAATCTGAAAGGAATGTGTTATGCAATTTGAATAATAGTCCTGGAACTGTCTCCATTAGGAATAATCAAGTTACCTTTTATTGATAGTGTTGTTTTATTGATTGGTTATGTTGTAGGAAATCATTTATGGGTCACAGCAAGGACTTGGAATGTGAAAATGCTTACATGAAGGATAACACAGATTATCTGCACTTGCAAAGGGGTTAATATCCTCTCTACTGTAGTATTTTCTGGATTTATTCCGCTTTGAATGATATTACTTGTAACTTTTTTTGTCATTTCAAATGACAGCTGTGAATGTCAAAGAAATTCTAACTTTTGTATCAAAACAGTGTTTGACACATTGCTGTGACCTTGCACTAAAGCTTTCCTTGGTTTCACACCTATGTTTTTCATATTATCACATTTCACGTCAACACAGATTCTGTAACCTCTGAAAGACAAGACTGTCCTAGTAGATGTGTTCACAGAAGTGACAGCATTTCTGGATGGGTTACTTAGTTTCTCACCAACATAAATGAAAATTTTTATTTTATACTACTCTAGGAGATGATCACATCATCTTAATCCTGCAGTAACTCAAAAATGGGACAATTTTACTGTAACGTTGTGAAATGTACCAAGTTATCTCACAGGATAAAGTAGCTTTTAGATTTCAGGCATGTTCTACATAGCGTAATGTCAATTTGTGAAATACATTGTCACAAGCAGTAGTCGAGTTTTTTTAAACATCACAATCAAAAAGATTTTCACTCTTTGATGATGCTAAATCTGAGATTCTGTGAAAATAATACCTATGTGTTCATAATCCTATCGATGTGTGGATACCTGTATCTTCTTGTTATCTGTGCCTGTTCTCTTCCAAAACTTTTTTTTTTTTCTTTTTTTTTTCTCAAGTGTAGTTGAAGAATTCTGTGCATTGGCTGTAATTTCTAAATACCTGACTGATCTACAGCCAGCTGAAAATCCAAATGCACCCCCTGTACGTGCACACATGGTTTCATAATATTCTTTTAATGGATTTGTTGGTTTTGCTTTGTGTCAGGTCTGGTATGTGTGTAAGTTTGTATGTGCCTTGGAAAGCTTGGGTTTGCAATGCTGTGCAGAGCTTGCCTGTGTATTTAATTATGCAAAATCCCAGGAAAAACAAAACAAAACAAAGGAATTCTATATTGACCTGAGTTGTTTGCATGAATGGAGGGAAATGGAAATTTGGCTTACAAGATAAAGATATCTTGAATTTAATCTTCCAAAGACTGAAGAGTTACCTGGAATGCTGAGATTTTGTATTTCTGCTATTACTTTTCTATGAAGCCACATCTTTTTTGTTCTAGGATTCTATATATTATCAGTTATTTAAAAATGAATATGTAATTATCTACAGCCCTAGTAAAAGCAGGATGACAAGCAACATACAACATATAATAATACCTAATTATTTCTCAAGCAATTTACTTTTAGTCTAAATTTAGGAATTGCCTCTCAAGTCAGCTGTTCTCATTAAAATTGGAAAAATAGAGCTGATTTAGTGGCTTGGTGAACAAGAGTAAAGATTTACTAAATGTTAAATTTTGCTGTGTTTGAAAATCAGATTTAATCCTCAAGCAGTCCTGCCTTGCTCAAAATTAAGAATGATAAAACATCTGAAGATCTGAGTGATGTAAAGAAACTAAAATCAAAGGTTGAAATTCGTTTATTACAGAAGAATAGAAGAATCAAAGCTAATTTCTGGAAATATGTCTCTCAAGTAGTGCTTCGTTGGAATGGAAATAGCATCTTGGATTTTTATCATGAAAACTATAATCAGTCACTGCAAGTGATTATTCTTTGAAAAAAAATTTCAGTCTTCACCATCTAAATGATGTAAGGCAGTTCTGAAATGAGGTTTTCTGCCAGTATGTTTTTCTGTGGTTCACTTTTCCTGGTAAGAAAGGAAAATGAACATACATGGTATATAGCACATGAAGAACTGAGTTCCTGCTAAGCATATTTGCAAAAGACAAAAGCTTCTTACAACATTCAGTATGTTAAACAGCTATCTAAGCTGTGATTGCTTTATTCTCTGGAAGCTCTGTAGCACGTAGTGCTCTAATACAAAAAACTTAAGCAAGTTTTCAAACTTGCCTTGCCAGTGTATCAACCACCACAGAAGTATAATCAGATATTGAGACAGATCTACACAAGGAAGGATGCACCAGCTGGCTAGAAAGCAATGTTATATCAATTTCAGCACCTTAGACCAACTAAGTGACTAAGAGAAGGGTGTGAATTTATTCTCAGATACACAAAGAAGTGTGCTACTTGTAGCAGAAGTTGGAATAGCCTGAGCCTTCTACAGAGGTACTCCTAGGCAATAAGCTTGCACATAGCCATACTTTGGCTAAGGAGTGTTTTATGTATTCATACGTTTGTTTGTTTACTTACCTTATGCCTTCTGCAGACTTAGAATGAGGATCATAGAGTTAGCATGGCGGATTCTCACTAAGGACACATTTCTGTAGAAAGGAAATTTTCGCATCTTTGGAAGTCTGGGGAGTTTCTGACCTCTCTGTACCTGTATGTAAGAGAGAGAATGAAGAAAGATACTTGAACTTGTGCCTTACAGAAGTGCTATTCCGAGGCATTGTTGTGAAGGGTGTTTATTGCATTTGTGTTTTTATTTTTAATTAGGTGAATTCTACAGCAGTCTAAACACCTACACAGACTGTCCTGTTGCCTAGTATTTTCATGTTTGGATTTGATTATGATGAACTGAAAGTAAAAGGAAAAACGAAAGTGTTTGTAGGACTATTTTCAAATAACTTGCATTTACAAACATTATATTTGTCCTCATTACCATAAAAATATTAACAGGAAATTTAATAAAGAAGAATGAATTATTTCATTTCTTTCTCTTCTTGTAGAAATATTTCCTAGCCCCATTTCTCTGTCAGCTGCAAAAGTCTTTCACAATGAACCACATTGCATTATTGCATAATTTGAAATGTGTTCACCATCTTTTGCCTCACAGTGATTTTCTTTTGCGCATTGAGGATAGCACTAAGCCAAGCAAAACCTCTGTCTCCTGCAAGGCATTATTAGGCCTGCAGTGTTAATGAAGAGATGTTGAAATATTTGGAATCTATACAACTGAAGCACCTGATATGTGAAGTTCACCACTCTTGCCTCTGCTATTTACCATTATGATAAATCATGGTAAGCATGTGGACTATATGGACAATAAGACCATGAATGTTCTACAGATACACTGGAAAGAATTTGGGATGATAATTAATGATATTCCACAGGTAAACAGAGAATCATTGGAAGTGGGTGTGTAATGTGGTCATGATCCAATTCTTTACATACTCATCATATATCCTATAATAATAGCATACAATACTGTAAGACAATCTAATCCTCTCTTAGGCTAAATGGAGTCATGCTGCTTTGTATACAGAGTGTGGATGTAGTGTCAGACATGGATGACCAGCTCCACCACATTATTCCAAATCAATAGCTGATGTGTATATCTTAGACTTCTTTTTTTTTTTTTTTTTTTTTTTTAAATCTTTATATTGCCAGTCTGGTCTTAATGATTGACACTGTGATGCATGCAAAAGAATAAGACAAAGAATTTTTTTTCCAAAAATGTCTTTCATTTCATTACATAAAAGATATTTTCTTGATCAGTACAGCATTTCAAAGCCAAGTTCAAAGTTGCCGTTGCCCAGTATGTCTCTCTGGATTTTATTGGACTACACAGGAGATATCTGCAGTTGGACTGAACAGCTGGTCCCTCTTAGTGTCCCTGTGATAGACCTATAAGCCCTTGCTTAGATTTAGGTTCAGAAGAAGCAATGATGTACAAGAGGGCACAGGCAGTGATCTTGGGCTTACCAGAAGCCTGAGCATCCCCATCTGTCCTTCTGAGGAGAAAGGACAGTATTGTCCTTGCCTAGCAGTTTTGCCATCCACTTATAGGCAGGCAAAAGGAGTTGGCTGGTGTTGCCTTTGTGTAGCAAGGACATTGTGCTCTGATCCGTAGACTGCCTGTATCTTAGCTTGTGGCACTGCACAGCCACAATGTAAGACATTAGTGTTTCTAGTCTGGCTACTAAAGATATAATATAAATGCAAATCTTGCATCTGAGTTGCAAAATTCCCCTTCCTGGGGCTTGACTGGCTATACACGAAATGAAAGCCAGAGCAACATAAATCATGGTAGCTTATCATGGTATCAAAGGACCACAAACAGCATCACCCTTTTGTTCTACCAGCAACTTCTGACAGCTGTGAAGACCTATTTTTCATTATTATACCTTCATTCTGTTGAGCAAAATCCTCCTGTTCTTGTATCAAATATTCTGCCATCAAGGCCATGATATACTGAAGATTGAGTATATTTTCTTTCTCACTTCTGTTTTTAACATAACTAAGTTGCTGCCTGTTGGAATACCATGAAATATATCTCCATTACACAGTTACCTAGTCTAGGTTTGAAAAAAATTGTTTTGTTTTTATTTTTCATTGAATATTCACTCTTTTTATAACGGGCTTCTACAAGCTTGTAGTATTGTATTGGCAAAAATATTACCCAAAATAAATATAACTATAGTATTTTTTTCTTAATTGCTATCTGAAGTTCTTCAGCTTGTGAAATGAGCACTTTCCATCCCCCCCACTGTTCTTAGTCTCTGCAAAATTCAAGAACTTTCCTCTCTTCTTTTTCTTTTAGGAAACGTTTCTGTTACTATGGTGAGGGAAGTATGTAGCATTTAGAGTTGCAGACTAAATATAGCTATTTTTATAACCCTTTTAAGATATTGCTCCAATAATTTGCAGGGATAATTCATACTATACCAAGCCCAACAAATTTGCCCTAACCATATAGAATACTCATGCTTGCCAATACCCTAGGAGCTAAGGGCGGGAAGCCAGGGCCGACATTAACCCAGTACTAACTTTTCCCAAATTCAGGACTGGGCAGGTCTAAAATAGTATTCTTTCCACTTTTAGAAGTGTTTTTCTGGTAAATGCAGGGGAGATGAGATATTTCTAGGCTTCTATAAATTCTTCATTCTAGTCACTACTTTTCTTTAATATATTTTCATATTGAGTATATATATACAGAACCAGACTGACTTACCTGATCAGGGTTTGTTAAAAGCATAGAATAGAGATAGTGAACCTGGAAAAAAAATATTAAATTTAAAGCATAATTGGGATGCTATAGGAACATACTGCTGAACTGTATATCATTACAGTCTGACAGCAGTCACTTATTGATGATCAGTCACTCATGCAGCTCCAAAATCATACTGGAAATAAGCTTTTCTTGGTTTTTTGACCTGTTGGCTTGGATTATCTTAGTAGATAGGGATGGCTAATTATGGATGAGTTGTTTTATGATATGTATTTATAATCACTGGCAATAATAGACATAGATTATTTGGATGGATGATCCCGTAAGTTATAACCATAGTCATAAATAAGCTAACAAATAGCCTTCTCAGTTACTGGCTGGTAAAAGTCTTCATACATTACATAGACTTTGAATTACTCAACACTTTCTTATTGATAATGTGTATACCAGCATGCTGTGAACACAGAAATGTTTTTTTCCAAGAGAATGATGAAGAGTGGGCTCACGAGGGCTCAGCTGACCTATTTGCATGCTTGGTCAAATACACTGAGAGTATCCAAAGGATCCTCATCTTAGATGCTGTGTAATTATCACTCAGGAAAGATGGCAGGTCTGTGTTGGTGCTTTTTGTGCAAGGATTTCCTGAAAAAATTTCCTGTCAGAAGTCTGCAATATCCTAGTAATGAATCAGACCTTGAATTTCTGAGCGACTCTAGTGCAGAGCATCCAGCTGTGTAGTTTTTGCAGTCACTGGGTGCTGAGGTGTGGGTACCCTCATCTGAGGGCTGTTTCCCCTGTGATCTCTTTGCAACAGCTGTGAATCCACAGATATCACAAGGACTTGTCTGCAGGGTGAAACAGCTCACTGGGTAATCAAAGAAATCGGATTTTTTTTTCTTTTTTTCTTCTTCTCTAGCAGAGGGTTTTTTTTTTTCTTACAAATGGTTTCCTTTGCATAATCAGAGTCCCTCGTAGGCAAGTGTCAGGAGAGCCTAGCCCACCAGAAAGGGAGAGAAAATAAATGTGTTTGGTAGCTCTGTTTTTTTTTGTCAGCTTAGCCCTGGCATAAGCAGAGTGCTCTGCAACTTCTTCCTGCTCTTTGTGACATGGCTGTGTTACTGAATAGTAAGAAATAATGTAGGCAAGATAAAGTTGGATTTCAGGAGCTTCCTTATCAATCATGAAAACTTGTGGCATAGTATGATGAACAGAAAGTATGTGCTATAAATGTAGGACTGTTTCCAGTACTCCAATCCTTTCCTTTGTGACCAATCTTGTTTGCAGAATTTTACCCTAGCTGGAACTTTTGCTGGCAGTTAAGCATTATTCATCTAATTTGATGGGGCTTTTTTGAGATGTGTCTGAAATACAAGTCAGTATTTTCTCTTCTAAATTGCTAGAGACTTCTGAAGTGTGTTTTTCTAGTTCATCTGTCTTAAACCCTGGAGATGTTGATGAAGATTTTGTTAATGAAAGCCACTCAGACTAGCAAAGCCAAAAAGCAAATATAGATTGTATTTTTTTGGACAGTAGACAGAGAAGTGCCATTCAGTGAGATAGTCAAAGGGAAAAAAAATAAGAATGATCTGCTTTACAAAAAGATCATATTCTTAACAGCATGATTTGATCTGCACCTGTGATTTTGGCAGTGTAAAAGGAAGGCATATTGAAGATTGCTTAAAATATTATATTTAATAAAGCTTTTATGGAAGAAAAACAATAATCTGTCTAGCTTTTAGAGTGTGCATTGGAATGCTAATTCTACTAATATTTCTATAGCAGTCTTGTGACCATGACTTTCAGAGATAGATACACTAAGATAAAAAATGTAGCTGTTTTGCTAATGCTGTGAGCTTTTCATTAATTATTGACTGTTCTCAAATGTACCACAGTGTTCCTATTTCATTTATTTCCTAGCTCATTGCTTTTAAATGTTTTACAACCATATTATATTTACTGATCGTGTGAATGTACCTATAAGTGAAAATTTTGTTGCATTCTTCAGAAATAAGTAAACCTGACATAAAAACTAGGATATTCTAATTTGTTATTCTGTGTCTGTGCTGCATGCAAAGCTGATTTACTAAGTGTACTAGTGCAGGTGGCTTTCACTTGGCCAAACCCAAATAAGCGAATCAAGAAAAACAAAAGAAAAAAGACTCTGTTAGCAATGCATATCAAAACAACACTTTCAGTGTTGCTTAATGATGTTTCCCATCATATACTGGCAGTATTTTTATGTTTGTAGGTGTAAGTAATTACATTATTAAAGTTCCAGACTTTGAACCTAATGTAACCTAAGTCTCTCAAAGGGATGAGACAATTAAAGCTCGTGAACTTTTGAGTAATTGGAAACTGCTAAATAGGATCTCTCTTAAAAGACAGCTTGTATTTCCTGAACTTAGAGACCTGACAGAGTATAAGAAGTGTTTGCCTTGATCAATGAAATATGATTTATGATTGTAGCCCTGTATTTATTTCAGAGGAAAAATGGTTAGAGTTAGGTTTAGGTTGCTGTTTTGTGATCAACAGAGCTCTTTCAGTGTTGCATTTCTGTTGTGAAGAAAATGTGTTGTTCCACATCTTGCTATTTCCTGCATGCTGACCCCAGTGCTCTGGCACTTGTAGGGCACTTTGTGATTCCATTGATTTTGCTGGGTCCGGTTTAGCAAGTGAATTTAGCTCACAAAAGGGATCTGAGAAATCCAGAATGAATGCAAAGAAACTGCAAACTATTAAATAAAAAGGAAAGCCCATCCCTTAGCTAGTGCTTCCCAGCTAAGAGTTTGCTAAATCACTATTTCATGAGCCCACCAAATTCTTCTACACTATGAGTTTTGTTGTGATTACTATTGGAATGTAATTTAGGTAGCAGAAGATGATAACTGAAAGGTGGCTAAGGAATGTGTTTTTACCAATCAGATTTTAATGCAGCTCTCAAATTATTGGAGCTGTCTTTCTGAGCAATTGCTGGCTGGTGGTTTAGACACAGCTGGTCTCTACAGTCGTGTGATATGTAAACTTTGCAGCTGTGTTTTCTGTTGATATCAGTTCCTGTTGAAAGAGCTCTCAGCTCTTAACATTAGCTCTCATACCCGCAGAATTTTTAGAGATACATTTTTTTTTTTGTTTCCTGATTTTAACTAAAGGAAATCTGTGCTCTTCTGAAGTCTTCTGTGAAAGGGAAAACAACAAAATAAAAATATAAATAAAGCTAAACCCTTTCTAGTGTTGTCCAAAATAGAATTACCTTATCATCTGAAGATTGGAACCAAGTACTCAAGGTTTTCTCATTTTTTGCTCCCTTTTTTTTTTCCTCATTACCTTTAATTCTGTCTACTTCAGATGAAAGGATTTCATTTCATTTCACAGAATCACCAAAGCTGGAAAAGACCTCAAAGATCATCCAGCCCAACCATTCACCTGCCATCAATGTTGCCCACTAAACCATGTTCCTTATTACATGGTGGCTCCACCACTACTCTGGGCAGCCCATTCCAATGCCTGACCAGTCTTTCAGAAAATAAATTTTTCCTAATATTCAATCTGAACTTCCCCTGGTGCAACTTGAGGCCATTTCTTTATACTTCACACAGTAGCCCTAAACAACTTAAATTTTATTTGAGTATCAGAAGATGCCTGATATGCTTTTGGTTAAATAGCTTTACAGGTAAGCCTGCCTAGTGCTTAAATGTCTAAAATAAAAAGATATGCACCAGCAGGAAAAAAAAAAAAACCCTTAAGATTTTTTTCCCCGTTTTTTTTTTTTTTTTTTTTTTTTGTCTCAGAAAATTTTCAAATATGTATAGTATCGTCTTTCTTATTTTACATTAATGTGAAATATAGGAAGGAATATTCTGAAGCTATGTTTAACTTGCATTTAAGGAAACCTTGTAGTTTTGAGTACATATAACCCCTGCTCCTTTAATAATTCCTTCAGCTGTGAAAGGCTTTTCTTATTTTCATTATTACAAATATTTGCACAAATATTTGATTACAAATATTCACTAAATTATTCCCAAATAATTTATATATTTGTTAGGGCTACATTAGTATGATCTTATGATTATGATGAAGTCAGGAAATATGGGGACTGCTTTCCACTTCTGCCATATATTTCCTCTATTACTAGAAAATTTGTGTATAAGGCTGTTTTTTTTCCCTGTGGTAATATTCCATAAAGCTCCAACCATACTCCGGTTTTCTTGGTGTCTTAATGCAAACCTTCAAGTGCACAAAAAACTTATAAACTTTAAGTATTTCAGACAAAACATATTGCAAATATCAGGCACTTCTTGAAAAAAAAATCTTTTTTCCCCTGAAAAACTTCACTGAAAAACTGTTAATATTTAGCCAGCCCTACTCTTTAAGGAGCACTCTTATGCACCTTAAATGTCTAATCTATCAATCATGATAGTGCTAACTCAAATGTTTCTCTGAGTTGTGGCCACTGGAGTTCTGTGACTCATGTAAGAAGCAGAAAGTGCAGTTCCTTCTTTCAGAGAGAAGTTCAGTAAGAAAATGAAATAGATACAAGACTTTCTCTTTAAGAGGGACTGTAGTACCAGAGCATACAAATAATTATGTCCATAAGGCAATTGAGGAGGAACAAGAGAGCACGTGACCATACTCAACTTTGGGTGCTTGAGAAAATTCACTGGTTTCACTGTGAAAAATTTTATGACTACAATCTGGAATGAAAATACAGCTTGCATTCCTAAAAATCCAGGCAGAGATCTGGGAAGGAATTAAAAGAATTGAGAAAAATATTCTGCCCAAGTGTGTGAATGTGAAGTGCAACCTAGCCTTTTGGTGAAGAGAGCTTTTTTACACAGAAAGACTTAAGTGTTACATAGATCTTAGGAAAAAAATTTTAGCTTGAGTTATATTACTTAATATGAAAGTGTTTTACCTGGTGAGCTTATTAATGTTTGGTATGGAGAAAGAACTAAGATATTTCAACAACCTAGTTACTCATGGGATATTCCAATAAGCTGCTTGGAAGCCTGCCCCACAAAGCATGTTTTGGGGTGCAGCAGATTCTGTCATGTTTTTGAAGTGTTTGAAGATTTTGGGAGAGATAAGAAAGAGCACTTAAATACTGATGTTCCTTCATCCTAATATTTATTTTTACAGTCAGAATTAGTTTTAGTAAAATACTTAGTTAAATTTCCAAGTATGGATATAGCTCCTCCTCTCTATAAACACTGTGGGAAGGAAAAGACCATAAGAAGATGCTACCAGGAGCAAGACAGTTGCCTTAACAAGACTCTGTTCACAGCTGTGACTCTCTCCCCCCTCACTGTTCATAATATTTAAGCATGTCTGTCTAGAATATAAAATGTTTAATAGGTTCATCAAAGCCAAAAATATCTGATTATGTCCTTCTGAAACTTTGAAATGGTTTGGAATTGAGGCTGGGATTCTACTCAGTCCTCAGTGCTTGTTGTTCTGCCTCTAAGAGGAGCAGAAAGGGTACTGTTTAGAAGTGGTCTGGAAGGATAAGAACTGAAAGATAGGTTGCTTGTGCTCTTAATTCGTTTAGTGTCCTTAATACCTCTTTTTTTTTTCTTTTTTTTTTTGTTTTTTTTCTTCTGTGTGTGTGTGTATGTATGTGCTGACTTGTGCATTCTTTTCATACACGTTTAAAGATTAATGGTTTCTTACTGGAGAGGGAAGCAAATATGCAAGACAGACATTCTCATTAATTATCTGCATTTCTGTTTCTGACTCAGTAGTCTAACAGCAAAGCTTTGCATCCAATATTTAATTTGTCACCATGCATTTTCCTTGGAACAATTGTATAGGTTGTTTTTTTTTTTGTTTTTTGTTTTTTTTTTTTTTGTTAATAGAACCTTTAATTTTACAGTCATTTCGGGAATGTAAATAATGACAGGAAAGACAAAGACTTAGCCTTTAAATTCTCTGCAGTGTCTCCAGTTTAGAAATTTGTCTCTGTTGAAGGGCAGAGGAACTGGAGAATGTGCAGAGGTGGTACTACATTCAGCTTTTGTTTTGACGGCAGTGTTGCTAGCATTGTTCTAGGCGTCATGCAAATGTTATTCTTATGCAAATATTAGTCTTATGCAAGTATTAAATAATCAAATTATATCTATGGCTGATAGTTACACTGACCCATATTTAAGCAGAACATGAAGATATTACGTGAGCACTATGCATGAAGTACAGATATGAAATTGAACTTGCTTCTCAAGCAAATATTTGAATTCAGGAACACAAATGGACACTGCAGGGAGGCTACTTGGCAAATAAAAGTGAAGGAAATTATTGGGTGAATAATGTCTCATCAGTACTTCTGCCCTGAAGATGGTAAACACAACAGCCAATCTGATATATATTATCTATCAGACAGCCATGCTAATCTGCATTTTAGCTAGGATGTGAAAGTTAGGTCAAAGTCTGACCCAATATCAAATAAAAAATTTAAAAGAGTATTGGCAAATCTTTAAAAAAAAAAAAAAAAAAAAGATCGCACTTAACTGATATTTTTCCTTACACTGCATTAAAATGTATCCCAGACATAACAGTAAATGTTAAAGTGTAGTGTGTAGTTCAGTGTAATTGAGAAAGGGAGTGCAGTTGGAGAGGAGAAGCCTAGTAAATTTCCCTAAGTCTGGATCATGAGGTAGGCGGCTTTCGAGCATAGCATCACTCTTATTAAATGTCCCCACAGTACTTCTTTCCACGTGACTACCACTGCTGTTATTTATACAGTGTGCTTTTTTGGGAGTATGAGCATAAAATGTGGAACTCTATCCCAACAGATAAACAGTAGAAAAACAGGAGGAGACAAATACCTTTGGTTATTCTCTGTACTCATTTTCTCCTGCCTTCAAATGTTTGTACATCCATTTCAGTGTGGACAATAGAAGTGACACGAAGAACCAAGGAGAAGTCACAAGTTCCACCTTTTACATATGGAAAGAACTATTGGGTCAAATACTGCTTCCCACGAGTCTAGTGTGTATATGAGGCAAAATACCTCTAGATCTTGCAGATGGCCATGCTGCCTCAGTGGCACACTGATGGCAGAGCAGCTGATGGTTGAGGGCATCATTCCCATGGCCACGTTATCATTTCAGGATGTGCCACCACAGCTCTATGCCTGTGCCTGAAATTTCTCTGCCGCTGATTCCTCACTCAAATTTTGTGAGGAAATTGTGCCTTATGGGACAAATGACAGAAAATCTCTCTGCTTCTGCTGGAAAAAGGATCCAACCCAGGGCCCTGTCAAAGCAGAAGACTTATGCTTTGTTTGGTGGGCTGGGAGCTCTTCCCACTTTGAAAGCAAGGAGCATGTGCAAGCTGTGTACAACCTGGCAAATAACAATCAATAAATGGACAGGTAGAGGCATTTTTGGGGGAGGCTGAGATCCTGCCAGTGATCACCAAAGCAGTGAACAGTACAGGCACTTTCTTTTAGCCTCACAGTAAAGAAAAACAGCATATCCAAAGCTAAAACACAGACGTGAGTTTGTTTGGGATCCCAAATTGTCCTTTGGTTAGTAGCTGTTGGCTACTGGCTTGTGAAGGCAAGTTTGTGTGTTTTCCTTTCCCTCAAGTCAACTCTTACAAAGAACAGAAGGACATTTAAAAAAATGTTGCATCTCTGAAGGTAATATGTCTTCTATGAGAACAGCTATCAGTGAATGTAATGTGGGTGTCACAAAAAACATTTCAATACTCCTTTTATTTGGAAAGTGATTACACATCCTTTTTTCCTTCAAGAGTGTGTGTATTTGTCAGCTGTATTTTCCTTCTGTCTGCATCTACACGGCTCTGGATGGTGGTCCACAATTGTAAAATATGTTTCTCAAGTACTCTGAAGGGCTATTCAAAAAAATCGTAGCATGTGCTCTCTTACTGGTGGCGAAATCTGAATGGTGTTTATAAATAACTAGCTGCTGTGACATTTCAGTAATGAGTTTTTTTTTTTCTATTCACACAGCATCTGGATTTGGGATAAAACCGTTCAATTTTTACTCATTCTTGTGACTCAAAATCTTATTCTCACATGTAGAAGGATGCAGAAATTAGAAAGCAACGTGTTGGTTCGTACCCTAACCTAGGCAGAGAACTGTACTGCATGCAAAATTAAATTGTAAGCCTTTGTTGTGGGTTTTGTTCATTAACTTCAATTTAGTGATTTGGAACTATTTAGGCCTCATTGAAAAAAAATGCTTTGAAGTTACTGGCAGGAATTGTTTCTTTTTTTCTCTTGGACTTATGTTTTGGAGGAAGGGGATATTTACTAAAAGTATAACCAGATGAACAATGAATGAGCAATAACAGCATTTTAATGGTCTAACCTTCCATTTTTGCTTTCTGTACAATTCTCAAACTTATTGAGCTGACTGACTTCTTTGTATTGAAACACACATGTATAAATATACTGGTATGGGTGTGTACTAATGTCTATACATACATGTGAGAAACACCCTATTTCAACTTTGCATAATAGTGATCGTGGATTGTAACAGAAATGTTGTAACTTGCAGATGAATGAGAGCTAACATAAACAGACGTGTGAAAAGTGTGGCAATCATTTCTGCCCATGATAAAAAGATGCTGAAAATAAGGCAACAGGAATGTCTAAATTTACACTTCACTCAAATATATATTAAACTTTAGGTAATCTTTAGTTTATCTTTTAGATAATCTTTAGTAACACAAAATGCGCACTTGTGGGGTTTCCCATGTTTCTCTTAAATTTTACAAGCAAGCTATTAGATAATGGCAGATTAAAGGGAAGCAAACACTCATAATCTTCGTGGCTTCAATCCAACATTTATGGGTGGGGTTATGATTCTTTCCATCATATAGAGGAGCATTTCCCCTTCTGAATTGTCGAATTAGGTGCTGTCCAAATTAACTATTATGCATATGAGATATACATGCTCTCAAGATGTTTCTCAAATGAGGGAAATGTAGTTTATGCATATGAGAGCCACTCTGCAAAATGGAGAGAAGGTTTTCCTTCTCACCTTTTGATCTCTTTCCAGTAAGTTACAAAGATGCATTTAGTTATAGTAAGACTTTAGGGAAGACTAATTAAAAATTAACTGCATTTAGTAAGCATTTCATTTGCAAATGGTTCCTGTAGATTTTATGTGATGTGTAGATTTGTAACAAGTAATTCTTATAAGAAAATGATCATAATTGTGCTTTATCAGAGCTCTTGTATTATGGTACAGAATATGTGCTGATAAGCAGGTGCTTTTTAAAGATTATGGAAGTCTGAAGGAAGAGTGAAATTTTTTAAGGCAATAAAAATATGAATGCTTCATGACAGCGTTCCTCATCTGCGCTGCTGATTTATGTTCTGTTACTATGTTTTATCTGTCAAATTTAGGCACTATCTCCCTTTTAAAAATAAAGTGCTTTTTAGTGTGAAGTGGATCAGGAATTAATTCTGAGAACAGCATCATTGCATGCATGTGCTTGCCATGTGAGCTCTGTGAAAGGAGGTATGAAGCATTAGGGGACACTGGCCAGGGGGTGTTACGTGACTACTCAGTGCTCTGAGTGCAGCTGCTGGGTGACTGTGCCTGTACTTTGGTCATTCATCAGAAGAACAGATCTTTACAGAATGGCTTTCTATAAAGACCAGTCCTATGCTGTGTGGAGCACAGTGGACTCAGTATGGATATGCACTGTTACCATTTATAACTATGAACTGAACTGCAGGGTATTGTCATTCTTTTTAATCTGATGCTATGTCATCTAGTCAGGCAAACAAACTATCATGGAAGATCTACACAGGAATCTGAAATGGCCTGCTTCAGAGGCTTCATACTGTGTATTATTGATGCAAACTACACTTAGTTTGGTGATGTAAAAAGCATTTAGTACACATTTCTTAGATCTGAAAGAAAATGAAAAAATTCAGTAGAAGCAGTGCCAGTATCTGCCTTGTCTTTTTGGGGTTGCCATGACACCTGCATATGTACTTCTCTTTTCAAATGTATTATTTCAGAAACCTTTTAGGATGACTATTTTAGCTTTAAAACCAAAGCTATGCTAAATCTGAAGCTGTGATCTTGAACATGAGAAGCTTCTGAGTTGCCCGTATTTATTTATGACTGATATTTTTGGTAGACCAACTGTGTTTTGTAATGTTGTGGGTTTTTTAAAATATAAAACTTGGTGTTGTATAGTTTTTGAATCTCTACCATTAAACTGTGTTTTCTCTGAGGAAATATTTTAATATACTAAGCTTATAAAACTGATTTATTTTCATTTTAGCTCAAACTGAGTTTTCTAGCATGTAGTGAATGGCACAGTGTGCAGCAAATTTATTGCCTGTGGCAGTTTTAGACTAGCTACAGCACTGCCAATTGTAAAAGGAGAGTTGGATTTGCCCTGTGTATTAGCAGCACTATGCAAGTTTTCAACAGTATTGCCTCTCCCTTACCTACTTTGTCTCATACCTTCAGGCACACAGATTCTCCTCATGGATTAGAATGTCTGAATGCAAAATCAAAGCTGTTAAGAAATATGTTCATTGTAGAAAGTTGTGGATAGGTAAAACACCTCCAATCAGCACCTCCAAAATTAATGATGTGATAAACATTTCAAATACATGTTGACTTCGATGAATCTATAGCTGTCAACTTCATCTCTTCTTACTCTTGAAGGGTTGTTCTTGGATCAACTCACATGTTCTTAAAAGCCCAGTCAGATTAGGGGAATAAGAATTTTTGCAATCTCAATTAGTTGAATGGAGACATTGTTATTGGAAAAAAAGAAAAAGGAAAAAGAAACCAACAGAATATTTGTTTACCACCTACTTAAAAGTTAATTGTACTTTAGACAGTGGTTTGAGAGTTTCAGAAGCAGTCCATGTCCCAGAACCAAGCTAACATTTTGAGCACACTGTCTCTCTCTTTGAAACATGTAATCTGTACTGTTCTGAGGACAAGTTTTCTGGTTTCAGTTCCATAGAATGAGCTGTTGCAATGGATGGGCAAGGTTAGGGAGTGGCATTTTTGCTTTACATTTCCATGAGGCAGGAAGGTTTGGGCTGTGATCTTGTGTGATAGTACCTTTATGCTTCTGAGTGTCTGCCTTGGAATTATCCATTAAGCCTCAGAGGGTGGTGTTCAAGGTGCTACACCAGATACCTCCATTCCCTGCCTCTTTCACTCTGGTGACACCTGCTAATAAGCAGGGCTGGTGTGAGGATCAGGCCTTGAGATTTACTCTTTTCTGGTGGAGCAGAAGCAGACTGCGTGAAGTGATGACTAGCTTGATTAAGTGTACATGAAATACAGGTAAAATATGAACACAGATTATGGTCATTTAATTACAAAATGAGTGATGGGTGTTCAGCGGGAGAGTGAAAGAAAATGCACACAAATGATTACCTGTAGTCTGAATGAAACCTCTGCTTAAATGTCAACTTCCACATGGCAGCACAGAGGCTTCCCAGACTGGAACAGACACTACACTTAACTGCTAAGCTGAAAGAGGGGCAGCCTGCTGAAAGTAGCTCAGCTCACACTGTGTCTTTTGCATACAGAAGAGCCTTCTGCTAATTCTGCTATCTCATTAGGAAACATTGCCCTACTTTTCTGTAACATGCAGCTCATAATGCTCTCAAACTGATGGATCTTCTGCATGGAATCAGAGGACAAGCAGTGATAGTAGTCAGAGTTCCTCTTTTGGAAACAAAACTGGAGACCTGCAGTACTATCCAGGGAAGTTTCTGTGCCTGGGAACAAGCCTGGGAAATGGAAACTGAGAAAAAGGAAATATATGGTCCCAGAGGCCCTTTAAAAACGTGATTTTAAATGCGAGTTAACAGCCTGAGTTTTGCTGAATTTCAAGGTTGTGGTTGTTTTTGTTTGTTTCTTTGACATTGCTTGATATTTTTCTGTTTTATTTTCCCATCCAATCCAATCTCTATGGATTAATATCCATGATGACATATGTATGTTGACATACGCTACTATTTGTTGCAAACTTAAAAAATGTTGCTGTCTTCTACAGCATTTTAACTAAACATGCATGGACTTTGCCAATTTGTAAACAGAACAAAGCACTGATGTATAAATCAAAGCAAATTAAAGCAACCTAGTTTACATTGTATAAACTTTGAAACGGTCTGCTTGTAAAACTACAATAGATTTGTTTTCTTTAGCAAATTGGCAATGTCATGTTTAATGACTGGCAGATTATAATGTGATACCAACTCTGCCAATGCAGGGACATATATGGACCTTCAGCTGTGGGAATTTTCAGTACAACTCATTCCTTCTTCTTCTTCTTCTTCTTTTTTTTTTTTTTTTTTGTAATTTCTTCCCTAGTCAGTATAAAGTGGCATTTTTCTCCACAATTAGAAAGATAGTACTAGACTCCATTCTACAGTGGTTTAAAATAAATGTATTTAAATAGTATGCAGAAAACTATATTGTTTTCTGCTGATAATAAAAGGAGATGATGTGACCAGCTTATTTTAGATGCTGAGCTGCTGAGCTTTTACACAAGAAAATTTAGATGAGAGGTACACAGCCTTTCTTACTCAGTAGTTCCCTTTTCCATTTCTTCAATGATGCTCCTCATAATGCTGACCAGAAGTAACGTGCTTTAAAGAATTTACTCAAATGTATTCAGGGAAGTTGTCATCTTGATATTCTATAAACTTTGTGTTCTCCACAAGATAGCAGTGGTTTTTTGAAGTATCCCACAGAAAGTATTCTCTGTTTTGGGTTTTTTTGTTTGTTTGTTTTAATAGACTCTGTTAGAACTGTCTCTGGTTTTCTGCCATGTATCAGTCATGGGAAAGACCAGAATGAAAGCAGGAGACTTGAGCAGAATAAAATCAGAAAGCTTTTTGTAGTTTTCTGACAATTTTTTTTTTGTTGTTATTGGAAAATAGGGGGAAGAAAAAAGGAGCTTGGATTTACTTCACTCAGCAGTCCAGCTTCAAAGACTCACAAGGCAGGGAAAAATCCACTTGACTGGCAGTCTGGCATAAAGGGAAGATATTAAAGGTTGATATAATAAGTGTGTTTTGTATAACATCTTAGGAAGGCTGCGCAACATAAAGATTATAAATCTTTGAGAAATGTTTCTAGACTTCTGTAGTTGTCTTCATATATTATGCAGTATTTATTGTAACAGGCACAAGGTATAAATTTTTCCCTCTCACAATTCAGTGTACGCATTTGGAAAGAATTTAAAGTACACCCAATTATAATTCTTCGAAACAATGAGGCTAGTTTCATAAAAGATTAATGGTCCTACTGGAGAAGAAAATTTTTAAAAAAAGATGACTCTCCAGCCACCTTCCTAATGTTTAACATTGGCCCCTCCACTGTCCAGCATCCAAAAATCATGTACCCCATCTTTGGTTACATTTAATATTTTATCCTTGTACAGTGAGCTGAAGTAAGCAGATGTGGTATGTAGATGTAGGCTGGCAGCTTAGTGCCCAGTCAATTGTTTTCATTTTCCTCCCATTCCACCATGGGATGTGAGATTGAATCAGAAAGAGCAAAGATACAAAAAATTTGTAGGTTAGGATAAAGTGGGAATGGGAAACAATAATAATAAATACAAGTGATGCAAGGGCAATAACCTATCATATCCCACTAGCAGACTGATGCTCAGCCAGTCCTCAAGCAATGGTTACTTTGGAAAAACTCCTCATGTCCCTTTTCCAGTACAGTATACCATCTGAGCTAATGCTGCAATCTTTTTAGCAGCAGGGTGGGTTTATTTTTTTAATTTAATTTATTTTTTTTGGCAGTTATCAGCCATCATTTTTAGCAGTCGGAAATTGCTACCTAACTTATCAACAAAGCTGGGGAAGTTTAGAGTCACCTTGACATCAGTCTTTGCCACTGTTCAAATATCCAAAAGTATTCTAGAATGTCCAATTCTCCCTAAACTTCCATGTCTGAATTATTTGATTTTGGATCAAATATCCCCAAGCATGAATTGCAAGTGGAAAAAATCCTGGAAAAATACATTTTTCATGCCAATAGGGATCTTGATTTGCCAGGCTTCACTGGCTTGTGAAGACATTGATTACATTTTCTGGTTTGCAGATAGATTTTGTTAAAACTTCCTTGATATTTTTTGGGGGCCTGAAGAGAAACAACTTCTCTGTCATACCTGAGGTGACTTATAAACGCAGCAGTAAATTAGCACACAAAAAAACACCTTGAAAGAATCTGTAGCTATGCCATTTATTTATTTTCTTATTACTTGACAGGAGCTCCTAAAGCAAATCACCAGTGTCCAAGTGGTAATTACATTTAGACTTCTTTGTTCTCAGTTAAAAGTGATTTGTCATTAAACAGAATCAAAGGCTGCCATTTAGTTCAAGTACAGACGAAATGTACTTGTATAATAAGCTATACATGCTCATATTTTAGGCTGTCTTTAATCACATTGTGAAATCTAGATTTGTAAAGGCACACACATAATAGAGAATTGGAGCATTAGTATCCTTTGTTCTTAAATTTCAATTACATAATCTCATTTCCTTTTGATTCAGTAGAAGTAATTAAGTCTGTCACATTGGTGGTCAGTCCCCAGACCTAGCTTGTGCTGCTACTTACTTTAGAAATACATTTCACCACTGATGCTTAAGTATCTATTAAAAAAGAAATTGTCACTCAGCCATTACTAAAGAAAAAATATTAGCATAGGAACAAGAAGGAATGAATTATGTTTTTCTGCTATGCTAGCATAAACCTTGACAATAACATTTGCTTTTGTTGAATGAAACTAGGCCTTCACTGGTGGTACAAAAAGAAAGATTGCAATAGTTTAATGTGATCATTGCTTCCTACAGTTTTGGACCACTAAGAAAACTATGGGCAGAATTTTTTTTTCCTTGGCATTTCAAAAAAGTAAAATCTATTGTGATTTCTCCCAAGAATGATTAACAAAAAGCAGTATTTGAGAAAACACATAATAACATTTACTTCTGTAAGAATCATCATGAGTTGTAGTGCTGATGTTTACACAATGTACAGTTCACAGTTGAAAAGATGTTATTTCAAGGCAATTTCTCCAGTGAATGAATGCATCATGCTGTTTGAAATGTAAAGTTCATAGGGAAACAGGCTCAGTACTGTGTAACTACATAAGGTCTGCTTTCTCTTTGCCTTTCTTGCTCACATACATGACTACCTCAAGAACATCTTTTGAAAGAATGCCGCCTGGTTATCCCTGAATTGCATACAACTTTCAAGAAGGTGGTTAGACATCAAATAAATATAATGCAAAGAACCAAAATCCCTCAAAATCTTGGCAACTCATCAACGTTCCCTAGGCAACCAAATAAGTTTGCTGCTGTCAATGAGTAATGTTGTAGGTGTTTGCAAATCATACAAGTGTCTCTATTTTATCCATCTGATCAGAGTACAAGTAAAGAGAAACACTGTTTAAATATCTCTGATCAAATCTCAACTCTTGTGAAAATCTTATTATAATTATGTGAAAATTTAGAAAAAATTATTGTGATTACACAGTTTCTTCTGTGTTGTTTTGTCTTTTTTTGGAACTGAATTACATTAGTATGATCTTTTTATGAAGCTCTCAAATGTTGGTGTTGTACTTTCTGTGTATCACCACAGACTAATCAATTAATTTCTTTTTTGTATTTAGACATGGATTTGATAGCCTCTTGCAAATATTAATTAATATTAAAATATTAACCATTGTTAATATTAAGGTGTAAACATGTTTCAGATAAGGTATATGAAGATATAATATCATGCTGTTATATTGCCCTTTCTTTTTTTCTACTAAACCTGTGGGGACAAACAAGATAATTAAAAATTATAATTCTGATATACATTCAAGGTAAAGTTCAGCTGAACTTCAATGTTTGTAACTATATATATAATATACAAGTAGAGACATATTAAAAGAAATTACTTTAGGTTATCCAAATCTGTAAAGGAAAGGGTTGTTATTCTAGTGTTATTCACTTTAGCTTGTTTCTTCATTTTGTAGCCTATTTCACAAGAATCCAACTACTTAGGAGAATTTTATTAAATATATTTTTGAACCTAAAGGATAAATTAGTCCCAGGTAGACTAGAATCTATTACATTTTGTTTCAGATCTCTCAGTGGATTCTTTTCTGTAGGTTTGGGGTTCTTTATTTATTTATTTATTTCAAATTTTCCTGAGAAATAACTTTACCCCTTACATGTTTGGGCAAAGTAAGAAAGGGCTTGGGGACAATGACTGATGTGGAATTTAATTCAATAGTGACTGTTTTGGTTGGGAGGGTTCTGCCAAATCATGCAACAATTTAAACAAGATAGTCATATGAATAAGGCTGGTTTCCAGTTAGAATAGAGTCTAGAACTATTGCAGTAAGGGCAGTGACTTTTGCTTGTTGAGTGACTTTGTATATGATCTGTGAACAGCCATGGGCTTAAAGAACAAGTGAATCTTCCTGGAGCCTGGACAGTGCTAGGGCCAGTGTTGGCAGCAGCAGCCAACTTTTTGACTGACAAACTCCATTAGAGGCACGTCATACCTAATTATTTCTCAACTTTTGTTCATACCTTTGAAAGAATACCTGAGGATTTACATTATTATTTTCAGAAAGGGGAATATTCTACTCTTTTCCCTTCCTTCTTGCTTATTTCTTTTTCCTTCTTTATGCCAATACAGTAATTTCTGAGGCTTAGCAGTGAGTCAGATTGGTGAGCTCTCTTGCAGTGGTTACTGCTCAGACACCAGATATCTCTGGAAGAGTTGGTTGAGCTCCTAGCAGAGCTGAGGGTATTCTGGGCAGTGTGGGCCCAGGGCAGGCAGTGAGGACAACTTCTGTAATACGCACCCTTCCAGAAAGTCGCTTGGTTCTGTTCTCTAAGAGATTAAATTGGGGTGCTGGAGACTGCATGAAAAGCTGTAGTGTTCAGCCAAACCCTCCTATACCAGGGAAGTTCTTGAAGAGCTTAGCTTGCTGCTTTAGACTTAGTCACAAGGAAGCAGTGCAAGTAAAGTAAACAAGTATATAATGTGCTAGCAGGATTTTACCACATGTAAAAAGAGTATCTTAGTGTGTTTACTTTTTTCATACTCTGTCTTTATGTTAAAACCATTCCATTCCAGGCAGTGAAACATTGTGTTTCTGCTTGGACTTTCCCACTACTGGACCCCTCTCCCCTCCCTACAAGCTCTGAAAAATGTTGACTGGATGTTGAGTGTCTAGCTGGAGTTCAGCCCAGCACTAGGCTGACATCCTTAACACCCATTTTTCAAAGCTCTGATGAGTGTTTGCCAGATGCCCAGCTGCTATTCCATGGGCTCAGCAGATCTATCACCACACCCAAGCTGAAGAGCTGCCTGTCAGAGTGTGTGCAAAGGCAGTACACTGTTGCAAAAATCTCTTTCACGGTGACTCTGATTTCAAGATTTTCTAGGAAATTATTATTATCCTTACTATAGTATTTTGGAAAGAAGGTTTTTTGAGGATAGCAATCCTATAGTTCTTTTAGATGTGTGACTGTCATTGATAGTTACATTGTCTGTCCAAATAAAATCATTAAAATAAAGAAAAAAGATTGAAACAACAAATCCAAGACCTACCCATAAACAAAGCATGTTCTCTGGTGTTCAAAGTCTTAGTCTAAAATCCTACTCTCACCTCTTTTCACAGAAAATTTCGGGCAGTCTTGCCGTGGAAGAGGAGTGTGCTCTGCTAGAGAAATAAAGGCTCTACAGCCATCAGCCCCTCATTATTCACACTGCTTGCATACTTGGGACTCTGGTTTATGATCACTACAGGGCAATGACTATTCGCAAATAAAGCCAAATATACATTCTTAAAAGACACATCTATACCTGAGGACCAGTATATAAAGCTGAAACAAACAACAAAAAGAAATGAACTATTCTTAAGCACTTTCAGCATCGCTGGGTACCTTCATCAGGATTCTTTTCACCAGTATTTTATAAACATACTGAATGCTAGACATTGGTCCTAATTAAGCTTTTTTTTTTTTTTAATTCCCTTTTTTTTTCCTGTTTATGAATATTAGTAATTTCAGAACTTTTACTGGTTTCTGAAAAGTCAAATAATCATTTCTTCCTATCAAAGGAGTGAATGTGTGATTTTTTTTCTGCTACTGTTTTTCTTTTGGTAGGTGATGGCAGCAGTGTCTCCCTGGGGGTTCCCCAGGGTTATACAGTGCATCTTGCTTTTTTTTTTTTTTACACTTAAGGAAGTGTAGTCATGTAGCTGTTGTTATTTAATTTCAGTAAAATAGTTGTAATCATGGTCAGAAATAATGTCAAAGAAACTCCATATACACTACTTCGTATACATTGTTTAATGGGCTGATTTAACTACAACAAGCCTTTAATGAAAGAGTTTAATTATGGACACAGAACAATTTATTCAACTTCCAATGCAATTAATTTCACTGGTGTAGGGGAAAGGGGAAATGGAAACTCAACACTCCTTTTAAATCTCTATACACAGTTTCCAGTATGTTACAGGTTATAGGATGCTGGGTATGCAATGTGCATAGAGTTTCAGCAATTTAAACAGTATGCATATCATTAGGATTACCGTTTCTCATTAATTCCATGTCCTCTTATAAACAGCATAAATATCTATCCCTGAGCTATCTGTTCAATGAGGAGATTGGTATGTGAAATGTAATAAATCCATTGTTTTATTATGGTTTCAACTGCACTCCTGTTGAGAAAATTACACTATTTAATAATGACCCCAAATGAAGTGAAGTGAAATAAAGTCTGTATTGTTTTGCTGGCTTGCTCTTAGCCTGTCATGCGGCCTTACAAACACAAAAGAGCAAACTGTGCTTCAGTAGCAAGCTGTACTGTGTGAAGGATGATATCCACGGCTGCGGAATAAAGCCTATCAAGGGAACAAGTGATGCAGAAGCACAGCTATGAAATAAGCTTGTGTGCTGTTCAACAGACTTCTTATTAAAGGCTGCTAGTTGGTTCCTAGAGCTAAAATACAAAAGAAAAATATACCTAGGATCTAAATATAGAAACAGCAATGCTTGTTTTGGTATCTTCATCCTGGAAAAAGCAGAGTGTCTATAAACATCTTACCTTCCGCTGTGCAGGGTGCAGTGGTGGCAATGTTAATGTTACAGCAGTACTCTAGACTTTATTCAAGGTAGTAGATTCTGAGTGCTGGGTAGTCTGATTTCCCATGTAAATTATTTTCTTGTTTTGATGGTTTGTTTAAACACAGGACAGTATAATGCCAGTAATGAACTGTTCATGCAGGGTAGGTTCTGCAGTGGGCTCAGCTCTTTGCAGTCTTACATGGTATTTGAAAGAATACATGGGAAGCCATTGAGTCTATGTAGAGCTGAATCCTCCTTGCATGTTGAAAGCTTTGAGGACACGTGTATTTGAAGAAACTGCAGACATGCCTATCTTTGTTAGCCAAAGCCAATTTTTAAAAATGTGCAGTACTTACAGAACATTAACTTTCATTCAGCTTTTCATGTTCTTGTTAATACAATAACAGTCCCAGAACTGTTTATTATTTTTTTTTAGACAACCATACCTTCTTTGAAATTGAGGAGCAGTGAACTTCATATGTTGCATTTGCTCTGCATGATTTATTAATCAAATTTATTAAGAGAACAGCTTAGGAAAATCCTGCTGTTTGATACTGCAGAAAACCAAGGAAACCAAGAACCCTGTATAGAAATGTTTCAAGGAAGGATGGTCTGTAGATTAGGTTTCAATCCTCAACATATAAATCAGGCTTGTGAGTCTTGCTTTATACCATCACAAAGTGTAGAAATGCTCAGAAACAATTTCTATCTATTGGTGTTTCCTCTCATACTTGAAGTAATTTCTTTGCTCATTTTTATTTTTTAACTGGATTGATCTTCTACTATTGAAAACAGTAGTACAGATGACAAAACATAGAATGTAGTTCTTTGTGCTGATCAAAAGTACTTGCTGCTCCAAGTATTCTTGTCCCGAAGGACACTCTGCTATACTGTTCTTAACATCTCTTTGTATGAGGCCTGAAAAACATAGTCTTTTGTCACAGCACACATATGTGTGTATACATAAGTACCTAACCTTGTATGTGTTTAAAGGGAGGAGGAAAAAATCTGTATATTTGTGATGTAGCCTGTTTTTGTCATTCAAGGAATCTGTTAGGAATGAATGGATTTAGGTTGTCACCCACTTCAACCAAAATCTGCTATTTAATTCCAATATAAACTTATATCTTGGTTTGGCATTGTAAAAGTTGGTATTTAAATTCTAATCCTATGTATGTGCCACTTCTAACTGAAGTCAATCACTGCCTTCTGTGGGGTAGGGCTCTTAATATGAGCTCATCCTAGCAAATGAACCCACTAGTTCATAGCAGATTAAGAGTACTCCTTATGCTTCATGCAAGTTAACTGATCATATAAGACTGATGCTGCAGAATAGAAAGGACAGGGACCATATACTTGATGTCCCATTTCCAGGCTGTTTTTGTGAATAATAGCTTCTGTCCTCAGATGCCTTTCTGCTGACTTTTGGTAACTCAGTTTTTTGTCAGTGTGCTTACACATCTCCAAGACGTATGTCCTGTATGTTGAAAACCATGAATTTAGATGCAAATTAATTAAGAATTAGAGATTTCTTTGGAAAATGTGTTTTGAAGTATGGTTAATGGATACTGTTAACTGTAGTATAAAAGAATTAAGGGAGTTTGGAGGCTTTTTTAATAAAAAAAAATAGATGCTTGTTTCCCTCTGCTTTGCTTACATAACAACTATCAGGTGTGCTCTTAACTTGCTTATATGCCAAGCAGTTCTGTGTTTTATATAGCAGCATGAGTAAAGTAGAAGTGCTAACCAGGTCTTGCTTGATTAGAACAGCTGTACTTTTTTTTTTTTTTTTTTTTTTCCTTCTAAATAATAGAGAAGCAAGAATGACTCAGAAAGCTCAATGCCTGTGTCCAGGACACAGCAGGAACAAGCAACATCATGTAATAGGTGAAATGCCAAGAGTAGAAATGTTCTTTCCCTTTGGCTAGTGCAGGGGGAAATGTTTAGTTTGGTCTTGCTGTACTGCTACTGCCAGACAGACCAGTAATTACTGCATTCTTGAGCAAATTCTGTATTTTTCTTTGTTAGGACTGCGATTTTTCCTAGCCATCACCAGAAGAGCAAAGAGACAATGCACATGGATTTTGGCAAGTACCTATTTCATTAGGTTTTTCTCAGGAACTATGTATCATTGTCTGACATACCATTTTAACAATGTGTCTTTAGTGCTTTGTCTTTGAAGCCTAAAATCACCACCTTTTTCTTGACATGAAAACTCCTGAGATCAGTCTTATACCAGAGCCTGTGCACCAGCCATTGATATCATGCTAAAGAAAATAACTCCCACAACAATTGCTCTAGAGGTGAAGCAGCTGCCACTTCATGACTGAGTAGAACATGTAGAGTGAGTTATTTTCATATGAATTAAAGTAGTTTGTGAAAATACAAATCTCAAAATAGAGAAGGCTACTTACAAATCCAGATTTCTAATTGCCTTCCAGATAGATCAGTCTCTAGGTCTTACTTCCTATTTTTCCTATGGATTCTGTAAGAGGACATCTGTCTCAGCTTTTTTTTAGATTTGACAACAGATTATTTTTATTCTGTGAAGGATCTCAAACTGTCCACTAGTCCCAAAGTATATAGATGTGACAGTGCAAATAAGGGAAGGGCAACTTCAGTGGCAGTATGCTCTCTGCCTGGTTTCATACAAGTTCATATTCTCCTTATGTAGTCAACAAAACTATAAGCATTTTCTTTCTATGGTGCTTCATACACATGATAACCTTTTCCTCTCTCAAACGTCATGTTCAGTATTGGCTATTGAATTACCTTGTCTAGATAATTTCTGATCTGTACACATCACAGAACCTTGAGACTAATTTATTTGACTGTTTTCTAAGATTTATCTTTTGGGGGCGAAAAATAAAAGTGGATTTTTTTAAAAAAATCTATTAGTCACTGAAAAAAATGTACGTAAAGAGAGACAGAAATATTTAAGTGAATGTGACTGCAGCAGTGAATTCTGTCAGATGCAGAAATATGCAAGAGTATAAGTGAACTAATCGGAACATATTTGGGAGATTTTGTCTGTGACAGTCTCACAACAACAGCTGCTGCTGAACTATGTGTTATGGTTGGAGTCTTTCTGCCTGGGCAGCATTCCTCCTGGTGTGAAAAGTAGAGGTTACTCTAGTTCTTGCATTTTAAGAAAGCCTGAATGCTTCCTAAACTAGCTTGAAAATGCCTGCAAGTTTGTTTGTGTTTTGGATTTCATGCCTACAGAATAGTTCAGATGATGAAGATGACACAAGTCTTAAATGTTAAATGTTACTTTCTATTTAATATCTGTACCAAAGCAACTTACTGTTATGGCATGAGCTAAGAAGTAAGAAATTAGAGACGTGAATGGTTAGATATTACACTTTTACAGCCAAGGATTATTACATACAATCCAAGAAGGAATGGACTACTGCTGGTCAATATATTTAGGGCTGATTAATACTTGCTTATGTTCACAGTGGGCAAGATCTGCAAATGCATGGAAAAATTATTATAATTTTATATTGTGGTAGCACTGGAAAACTCATTAAATGTACTTTTTCCTACTGAGCTAAACACTGTTCAGGCAAAAAGAAGAAAAGAAAGTGCCCGTCTGAAATGTTTTCAAATCTAAAGAGAGAAAAGCTGTATACAGCAAACATAAGGAAGCAGGCAGAGAGCTCAAGGTAGCAGTGCCATAGTTGTGCTTGATGTAGTAGGCAATAGTCACATTTGCCTGTTGTTTAAATTTTCTCAAGTGGCAGATGCAGGCTTAGAGACTCTATAAATTGATATTTTGGGAGACAGAAAAACAAAGACAGTGCAAGGGTGTGTGTCCAGTAGAGAAGGGAGATGAACAGAAGGAGAAGCATAACTGCTTGAAGAAATGTTTTTCTGTTGTGTGAAAGTACCTTAGATCTGCCATACGGATATGTCCCTGTGTAATTTTTGCCAGCTTTCAGCAATCAGAAATATAAGTAGTTAATACTTATAAAGCTGCGTTAGCAAACATGAATATCCTTCACAAGGATATCTTGGATAAAGTAGATATACTGTGGGGTGAGGGTAGGGTGGAGTAGAAAAGGAAGGACATATGGAAGTAAGTGATATGATTGCAATGCTATTCATTGCTAATGTACAAAAATTGGACTTCATTAATTGTGATAAATCATGAGAACAAAGATTCTTGTAGGTATTTACCTTATCTAACATATTTCTGAGTGCTTTTCTGCAACTAAAATCTTAAACCTTAACAAGTTTATAAGGTCAGGAAAGGATGTGTTGAAAATTCATGGTGTGTGTGGGTGCACTCATGTCGGTTTTGAACCTGTTGATTTTCATCTGACTGCAAAGGGACTGTCAAGTTCTCTGCTATAGTTTGGGTCCTTCAAAATTTTGGAAAAGCATGTTCCTGGAAAGAGTAGATAAACCCTATAATGGAACCACAAAACAATCTTCATTGAGTCTTGCTTCTTTCTTCAGTAGCTAGATCAGTCATCTATGAGCTGCAAATCCACATGGAATTAGTCATGCTTGTAACTAGACTTCAGACTGATGCTCCCAGAACTTCTCGTTTAACCACATGACCTTATTCATGGCTTCCGACTAGGTTATGAGTGGACAACATTTCTTTCTTGCAGTCTTAGCTTGAAAAAGATGCTCAATCTCATATTTGATTGAACACATCAGGAATGAAAAGGTAAAGGCTGTTTTTTCTCACAGTTGTCACCCATTTCAACACAACTTTCTGCACTGCTTATTAAACCATCCAGTTCCATGAGTGTTACTGCTGCTGTCATTGTGATTCCATATTTTTCCTCAGGGACTTTCAGTCCCATTACCCAGCATTCTGTGGACAAGGTTTATGCACCTGCTCTGTCTGTCTTGTGTTTAGGACCCTTTATTTTTTCTTGTTTGTCAGCAATCTTGTCTCATAAAACAAGTTCTAGGCTTATTGACTTTTACATTCATTGAACTAGTTCAGTAATAGCAGAAAATTATATATTTTTTTCCAGATTGCTTTAGAAGTACTTAGACCTTATTAATACAGAGCGTATGAAGGCTGCTTAGAAATTAATGCCTTCTATTTTATTATGTTGATCTGCAACATCAGAAACAAATATTGGTGGTATGGTACTAGAGGTTGAACTTTCCCACTAATATTCCGTTATATTTTGTTGTTTTGTGACAGATGGCAGCAGAGGAGAAGTCTGACAAAAAGCATATCCATGCAAATCAGCTAACAGTGGTGAATGTTGAAAAATAGCATTTTGTAGCTGAAAATATGCTCTATCAAATAGTTTATTATGCTTTTTGTATCTGTTGTAGTTTCCATGGAAATACTTAGGAGACATTACTTGCAGTGACCTACGTATGTTAAAATTACTGTATGAATTCCGTTATATTTAATAGCTATCATCTCACTTGACAGTTGTATTCTGTTTTCTGAAAAAAAAATATTCTTAGACTCACAAGTTCTTTATAGTTTTCCTTCACCTGAATCTATTGTATTAAATAATACTTGTGCTGGTACACAATCTTTTTTTCAAAGTAGCCTTTATTTTGGCATCGAGGTTAAAACAGTGAGACCTGAAGAGAACTAAGAAAACAGTTACTACAGGCTGTTGCCACATATCTATACCACATGCTCTAAGCAGTTTTGTGTGAAAGTATCATTGCAACAATAATACAGGTTTTAATTAAATGCTAGTGAACAAAAAATATTCTGTTGTCTATTAATTTGAAATATTTCTTGACTGCAGTTGATTATAAGGCTGTGTAGAGCTTTGGCAACCATATATTTATTAATAAGGGAGTTATATATAAGTTTGTACAGTCACAAGAGACTTCTGAATCTCCTGTTCTGTATATGATTTTATTCCCCTGTTCTTTTAAAATGAAGAAAGACCAGATTATAAAGATAATTTTCTGAGTATTCTGCTGGGCCATATTAGAAATACTTGCCATTTCACAGTACAATGGCACTCTATTAAGCTGGTCAACTTTTTCATTTTGCAGAAAGTGCTTAGAAGATGTTCTGTAACTTTAGTGGAAAATATGCCATCTTTTGAAATAGCTATAAATATATGTTCCAGGCATGAGTTTTGTGGTTTATATATAGTATAGGAATGTACATAACATTCACTGTGAAGAATGAGTGAAGAATGACAGAAATGTTTAGAAGAGATATTAGAAAGCCACATATCCAAGGAAGATCCTAACCAATTCTTCAATGACATGGAAAATGCAATCTGCTTTTCATTCTAAATCACAGATAGAAAGAGATGAGCTATATCAAAGTGTTTCACTATTATTTCACCCACATGCTTTTGTGACAGAGTTCATGTATTTCTCTAATGCAGATGATGTATGCAGAGTGGATATTTTGTGGAATGGGAGCCCATACTGGAAGTCAACATCTTAATGATGTTCTTAGTAGTTGCACAATATTAGTGCATTATTTCTCATTATTTGTTTCTACTTTTTAAATGATGAAGTTCATACATATATGTTTCAATTAAAATGTATTTTGTCCTTCTAAAGTTTAAAGTTATTTAATGTGGTTAGTGGAGAGCCAGGGTCATATTTATAAAATAGGTATTTTTAATGGAAGTGCCATGAACAAGTTTGCTGAAGCAAAATTTCTGGATCTATAGTCCTTTTTTTTAACGAGGGATGAGAAGTCCTGTTTTGTAGGATGTGGAAGGATGGAAGACCTATAGTGTCAGGTAACTGGACAGTTTGAAGTCAGTCTTGGAATCATAAGCAGCAGATGAGGTTGACTTCTGAAAACAATGGAGATTTTGTACCTGTCAAGTAGCTTTTACTTTGAAAACAAGTTCAATAAATTTTGGATAAGATGACCAAGATATTTCTGCACATGAGTTTAAACACTGACAAGTCTTTTCACTGACCCTTTATCTCAAACAATATCCAGTGAGTTCCAGCTTTGCCTTTGTTTTATTCACTGTCCTTTTTTTTCTGTATTATGTGTTCAGGAGTGTCAAAGATTCATTTAATGCATTGGGCTGAAGTACCTTGTTTGTTACGACTATATGAACTAATCTTACGTAACATCTAAAGAGACACAGATCCAGGAGAAAATACAAATATGAAAGGCTAGAAAAGTAAATTCTAATGTTAGAAAGTAATTGTCTGTGTGACCCTTGACATTTGCAATGCATGATGCCATCCAGCCTAGGGCATGGTTAGCAATAATTTATAGACATGGAAGGAAAGTTACTTTATTGTGTCTAGGCTTTGTTTTATTCATGAAAAATCCAACAGAGTATCATTCTCAGTCTGTTTGTGTGATGGATTTTGGATGGCAGGGCGATTATAATAATTCCTGTAGAAATGTCATACTTGGAAAACAGGCTGAGGTGCCAGCGTAAGGTGTGGAAAAATGCTCATGCTTTATCTTTGTGCTGGTTATGTTCTTATGATTTTCTCAAGCACTTGAAGGCAACCTGTCACCAATAAGCTAGTCTTTTTTTTTGCTCTGCTTTGTAAAGACTGTTCCTTGGAGAACATGTTGGCTAACTCACTTTCTTTGCAATCATGGTAATTAACTCCTAGAATTTTGGGGGTATTTTGTGCTGAAAAAGTCTGTATTCATGGTTATACAATGAGTGTGTGGTACTACTGCTAGAAATAACAAACTGCTTTGTGCAGTACTGCCTAGTTTTGTGAAACTAGATCAATTGTAACAAGTGTGTTGATTTGATCCAATAGTAGATGGGTCTAAAATAACTTGGAAGTCCTATTTCCAAGCTGCTGAAATATCTCAAAAATAGACCTCCCTGGAACTATTACCTTAACTGTGCCTTAATGTAGAAACAGAAACCAGCCACCCAAAAAAGGCAAAATTAACCTAGTATATGAGGCTTGACTTAGCCTTTGAAACAATGGCTCCTTTTTTGTTTTGTACAGCGCTTAGTCCTGGTGTGTGTGTGAGGCTGTTGGGTGTTGCTGAAATATGGATGTCGAACATCCAGAACACGAGAGCAATGCAGACAGATGAGTGAGTCTGGTTTGCAAATGTTAAATCACACCCACAAACTACTTTCCTTTGTGCACTTCCCGACCTCTTGGCACATTCCAAAGGAGAAATAAATGGATATACCTGAGCTGATCTCTCTCTCACACTGAATGTGTATTAGTTGTGCTGGGAAAGTAATAGCATATGTAAGGTAATTTTTTAAAGATTATACAAAGCTGGAATATATATATATATTTTGCATGTAGTGGAATCAGGATAAGTAATTGGTCATAATTAGTAAAATTATCAGCAGCAGAAATTATTTTGGGGGTAATTTATGCTGAGCACTAAAGATAAATCATGCCCTATAGCCCTTTCTAGTGATATCTCAAAGTAAGTTTGTAGAAATATTGCTATAATTTCCTACCAGCCCCTGCACAATTCAGTGTTGCTGTAGTGTGTAAAATTCCCAGTGCACCAATAAAAATGTAGTTCTGTGTACGAATGGAGGGAGGCTGAGGAAACAGAATTCTGACACCTTGCCTCATTGTAGTCATTAAGAAGAGTGAAAAGGAAAGCCAAAAAGTCTTGAAGTGCCTCCCTTGTTTGCAAGAAGTGAAGCTCTTTGCTCCTTGCTGCTTTATATACAGCAAAGGTTTGGTTTCACACAGAGTCACTGCTCTGACCTTGCAAGTATTTCCAGGCATTCACATAGTTGTTCATTCTGACTGGGCAACTGGTGTGGCCTGGGACGAACACAGCAGGTGAGGTCTCTCCAGCTGTGCATCTGATGGAGCTGCTGTCATCTATACTGCAGCGAGTGTAAATCCTACTGCAGGAGAGGCAGTTGCTCAGGAAGGGATAAACTGCTTTTAGGACAAGGACTGTAAAGAATGCAGCTTGTGTGGAGGAGGGGGAGATTTCTGTTTAGAGTGTGCTTCTGGGGTGAAGGGGTGGTGAGGTAGAGGAGTTTCTTTATTTTAACCTGGAAGATACATAGGTGCAAAACTACATTATGGAGGATATTTTCATAGCTCAAAGAATTACTAAATAACCTCCCCTAATTTTTTTTTTATTTTATTTTTTTTATTTGGTTAGATACAGTGTACTGTGGAGATAAAATCTTCTATGTAGTATTCTGAACAACAGTTTCATTTAAGGCCTTTAAAGTGTGAATATTCCTTCAGAAATAGCTTTTCAAGAATTCTGTTAAGTTTGGGATGACAGAGTGGTAACTCACAAGCGAGAATTCTTAAAATAATGCCAAATTAAATAAAATCACTGTTAAGGTCACAGTTACAGGGAACTAAACATTTGAAACAGGCTGCTTTTATAAGCTGTCAAGGGTTTGGTAAACTTTGCTGACCTATGAAAAAGCATAAGAATAATCATCAGTGCTCACATTCTGGCTTAAGAGCCATCAAACTACACTCATTCAGGACCACCAGATGTGCTGCCAGGCTATCTTTGCTGGAACTGGGTTTTCATCTTCCAAGTCATATGTGTGGGAGAAAAGGGCTGCTGAACTTTAGTGACTGCCTCCCTTGTGTTGCATGTCACCATTCTCCTTGCAAGATGTAACACGTGCTGCGACTGAACTTCTTTCCACTGCCAAGGAGTTATTCCCTCAGAGGGGTGGGACTGCTACCAGAGGGCTAATAGCACTTAAAGCTTCTGAGGAAGATTTTTCATAAACCTAAGAGGTGCCGGAGAAAGGACTTGAATAGTCTTCTTGGAAGGAATTGAAATATGCCTGCATTTTGAGTAGGAAAAAAAAAGTTTTTGTTTTTGTTTTTTTTTTTTTGCATTGTAGTTTCAGTACAGTTTAGGTACATGTAATTTCTTAAATCTGCTTGTAAATCTGATTTATCTGTTATCCCTGTACAATGTTTATAGCAGATGAGCCACGCCTAAATATTGGTATTTTCCAAACAGCCTGACGCAGTTATGTACTCTACTTTTGTCAGTTCTTTATGCTCTCTAAGCACTAATTCTCTCAAGTCTCTTGGAGCTGCTGGGCTATGTTTCCAGTGCTGTGGTCCATCTGCTAGGTGGTGAATATAACGTGATACAAACACAGATGTTTCCCTTTCTTTCGGAAAGAATAACACTCCTAATTGCAGCTGGAGAGCCAGAAATATTGCCCATTATCAACAGCTCTAAGAGAGGTAGAGAGATTAGAAGAACTGGAGCTTGTCACTAAATAATTCAGATTGGCAAGAAATAAAGAAAAAAGTTTTTAATCCAGCAAAGCAATTATTCTACTCAGATACGACTTTAAATGTTTTTTTTTATGTTTGATTTTTTTTTTTCTTCCCCAAATAACGGCCTAATGAAAGTAAGAGTCTTCTTATTTCTGAGGTGGAAATGTTAGTCTAAAAATAAGACTTCCCAAGCAGTGCCAAGTATTCTTTGTTACATCAGGGCTGTAAATATCTCACTGTGCCCTCTGTTGTTTGTCATTGGTCATGCCATTGGCATGACAGCATGAATTCTAAAGCTTTTATTTTCTCTGCTAGTCCCCAGGTGTGGATAGGTGTGCCCATGGCGTAACACTGAATAGCTTTTATCTCCTAAGCAGCCCAGTGAATTCTCAGTGAAGCTCACAGGCAAACATAGCCCTTTTCTGTTGATTTTTTGACCTCATAACCAAAAGCATGAAGAGGAAATGAGCACTGACAACACAGAACAAGAGTTTCCATTTGCATAGTGATCTCAGAGAAAGCAGCACAAAAGCAGCCTGAGAAGCTTAAGCAAAGTTGCTGAGGCAGGTCCCTTCTTGCTTCACTCTCTGGTACACAACTGTTTTCTTTATTTAAAACATTTATATATACATATGTTTAATTTAAGGCCCTTAATTAAATGCTAAAGAAGCCATCTTTTTAGTTCAGTTTAACTAACAGGAGTGAGTCATCCAAAGATGAGGTGCTGTAGCTGTACTGTGAGAGACACTTCCCGAGGTCTGTCCCAGGCAAAGCAGCATGCTGCAATTACCTGAAGACAAGGTGTCTTGTGTTTGCTGTGATTTAAAGTTAGGATGGGTGGTGCACATTGATCTACCAGCCTCATTCTTCCAGGACTCTTCTGAGGTCAAGCCCTTAGTAATAACAGGAGAGTGATCTTTGGACACTTCACTCTGCTGGTATATTCCTGTGAAATAGAGATGCATAGTGAGCAGAAATTTATATTTGGAGGACAAGAAAGCTAGAAATATGTCTTTTTTTTTTTTCTTTTTTTTCCCCCCTCTGTTCACATTGTTTGATCATTTATAACAGGTGAGCAATTTGGTCTAATTTGCAGGGTAGATCCAACACCAAATTTGGCCCTGCTCTAAGTGCGGGCCCACTCCAGAGGAATCTCCCAGACTAAATTATTGCTGGCATATATCAACCATCAAGCTAATTCAACTACTTCATCAAGAATAACAACAACAACAACAAAAGTGATTGAAAATTCATTTCTTCCTTTTTGGAACAGTTATTTTGCATTTTCAATATTCTGTTTGTCACAGGGCTTCTCTTTAGAGTAGTTCCTGGCTTAATAAGTTGATTGATGACTAGAAATACTTGAAATCTGCAGTGCTTCATGTCTGTAGAAGCTACTGCCTGCTTATGTTTGATTCTATCCAAGTTTATTCCTTATGAGGTTTCCCTATGAGGTGCTGTGTGGATAGTGCAGAACTTCCCCCTTCTCATGGCAAGTTTTTTCTCTCAGTTCTGTTTTTGAAGGTTCCTGCACAAGCTGTCCTTAAGTTATTTGAGTGGCAACATATTTTGAAACATAAACAGTGTAACTATTAAGTTGTCCACTGAAACTGAAGAAATTTAAGAGTGCTCATACAGGCAAATCTTCCAGTAGGTTTGCAGAGGAATGGCAGTGCACATCTGGGAACTGGTGTTGTTTTCTTATGCCTCTATAGCTCTCTGCCCAGTGCTCTTCTACCTTCATTCTTTGTCTTTCTGCAATGGTTTCAGCTGCTGCTTTGTCAGCTGATTTTCTTGCACATCTGCTCAGTATTATATCCTTAAGCAGGAGCATGATCATACTGGGGTCTCAGAGGCTGCCATTCACACACAACCTTAAGATACTTGCAAAGATCAATTTATTTGAAAAATACCAAATGGAGTAGCTGAGCTATAGTCATGTAATTTGCCTTTAGCCTTCGCAAGCAAAGAGATAGAGAAGAAAGCAGTGGGTCCAGTAATATCTTCAGCCACTGCAGAAGTGTGCTTCAGTGAACAAGTCTCAGGACTCTTGGAATTAAACCTGGGGAATAACCACACTAATGTATATTTTAAATAAATTATTTATTTCACTGTCTAAATGCAGAAATTAATGCTGTCTGTTATGTGACCAGTGACCTTCATTCTTTGCTGCCTAAGTCTTTTGAGTCTTGGTGAATACAAGAGCATGTCAGCCTCAGTAGCTGCCAGATTTGAACTTTGATTCGACCTGTTGAAACTTCTGCACTTCTTTTGGAAATCATGTTCTGCCTCGTTAGCTTCTCATGAAGCTTCTTTTTGAGATAATTCATGAGCTTTCTTGGGTAGTTCCAAATCAAAACATCTTAGAAGTTGGGATAGGCAACATGGAAGAGCTGAAAAGCAACCTTTAGGATAAAGATTGAATGTTCCTTCAGAAAACAGCCAGTACTAGATTCAGATAGAATATTGTCACTGAATTTTTCGTGATATTTCCCTTTGATGTAACATTTCTATATGTAAATAAGACATAAGTATGTCTGGATGAGGTCCAGCTTTGTGATGGAACAAGAATGAAGCATCTCTTTCTGTGCCCTGATTTTCATGAAGAAAACTCAGACATAGGCAAAAAGCATTTGTGTTGTGTTCCTGAGAGTCTTCTGTTTTGCAATAGAAAGTCAAGGAGTAAGATTTTGAGATTAAAAAAAAAAATAAGACATAGGTATCAATCTCCAAGTTTTTTCTTTCTTCAAAATATTTTGAAGTGCAATACCTCACATATTTTAGATGCACTGTCCAAGTACAATATTTCCAGTTGGGAATATGCTAACATCTGCATGCTGTTTTCTTCTGATAGTGGAAGAGTACAAGAATCATAATTTCTGACTTTTGAGCAAGTCTTTTCTTAACAAAAAAAGATTTGATTCTGCAGACCAAATGGCAAAGCCACATGGCCTGCCAGGGGTTTATTTTAAGCTTGAAGTACTAAACAGATTTAGACTGAATAGTCACTGAAGCACAAAACAAAAGTTGCAGTTAGCCACAGGCATAAGTCAAAGAAAACAGTACTTTTCCATGAACAAGACCAATGAAAGATCTGCTCATCGCTCCTGTAGAGACTTGAAATCTGAAAGAAGTATGGGACAAGGGTTTCTGCACATTCTGGAAAATGTGCCAGGGCAGGGCAGCAAAGAATGAAAGCCAGGAGTCACACAACAAGCAGCATTATGTGAGACGTGTTTGTGACATTACCTAGGAATTTCTCCTTGAACTGAGAAACCAAGGAAACGGGGCGTTTTGTCTTGTCTCCTTAACTGGAGTTAACTTGGTTGGCGGATTGCTTTTGAAATCCCAGTACTGAGAGGAATTCTTGAGATATTCGTATTTGCAATAGATTGAATGAAATCCTGACTGTGTTACATAACATATTTAATTGATCTAGAAGTTGATTTTGGCCTAGTACCAACTTTTCCATCTCCCATTCATTGCGAAACTGACTGCCAGAATTCAATTCAGAAAACTGCAAGTCTAGCAGAAATAAGGTCATACTATAACATGGCTGAAAAACACAGGTTCCCTACACACACAGTGTCAGCTTTCTTTCTGTCGGGCATTCTGGGGTACATTTGTCCTTCCTTCTTGTACTGTTTATTATCACAGATCCGCACAGTCCAGCAAAAGAATAATAATAACAGAATCAAGTATTTTAGAAAGTGCAACAGTGAGAACTGAAGAAATCTCTGTGTGGCATAAAAATCATAAAAGAGATTTCTAACTGAACTTGATTTTGTTTTGTTACACAATTCTCTATCATCTGTTCTAGTTGACCACCTGTGCTTTCAATCAGTGCATGCACAAAAGAAGTGGTGACACAGTATATATATACCTCCATTGTCAGTGCAACATGCATATGAAAAAAAAAAAAAAAAAAAACTGTATTAAATTATGCTAAAGCACTCTGTAGGATTTTCTGGGGGTGGGATTGGGGAGGAGGCTGTGATTTTTAAAAGTGCACTTGTGTCCCAATATCTAGGTGGTTTTGAACTGGATTTAATAGACTCAATATGAGCATTAAGTCTTATGTGATCACTTTTCTGTCTTCAAAATGGCAATTCCAGAGGCATATTCAATGCTTTTGTAGAGTGCACTTTATGTACGAATGAAAGAGACAAAAGAAAAGGCAAATCTTACCACTGAGTTTGGACCTCCCCCCTTCTACCTCTTCCTCTTTCTTACACACTTCCTTTTTCAAAGTAACATTACTGAATCCATTTTGTTTCAGAGGATAAATAAATCACGAAGCTGAATCAAGCATAGATGATGTAAAATTCTGTCAAGGTTACCGACCAGGCCTTCACAGTACTTCCTTTGTATTTCACTTGAATCGTCACTTGTCTTCATGCTATAATGTCATTCTTTTTCCTTCTATTCAGGGGTTTTCTATTACTTTCCAGACTATTGTATAACTACACAAGTAACACAAAGTCCTTTGTAAGGTAGAAATCAGGCACAAAATAAACACACCTTTATCCTACACTCTAAATCTTTCCTTCTTTCTGCATATAAATACTATTCCTATTAAAAAAAAAAGCAACAACAAACCAAGTTCTATGAACCTGGTGGTGTTAGACAACAGGAAAACTCCTAAAAGCACTGGGAGCTTTCTTCCATGAAGTCTGTTGCTCTCTAACAAAGCTCTTCTCCAGTTAACAATTGCCCGGTAATGTGATTGTTCCAGTTTTCTACACTGACAGTCACAGTACTGCCTTTAGTCTTTGTAGCAAAGGGAAATGATATACAGACACATGAAGTGGGGAAGCCAGGCCTGTTAATGACACCAAGCTTTGGAATTTTCTTTGTGTGTGTTTACTCAGAACTTTCCTATTCTTGTATCCGACATAATAAAATAACACATTCAAATGCTCTTTGCCTTTTGGTTCTGCATGGCTACACAAAAGAGGGAAAAGGGGGAAAAGAGATTTTTTCTTTTGTACAGGATGCAGCCCTTCCAGTCTCATCTGCCTGGAGTCATTAGAGAGGCTTTATGGGGAAAGGCATTGCTCCCAGGAGTCATCAGTAGCCGCTAGACATTTGCTGAAGGAGCTGAGGTTTTCATTGTTGCTTCTGGAAGTAGCAAAAACAAGAAGCATCTGTTTTGCTTTGTATTTGTCCTTAAGGATTTGCATATGTCCGAAGATACTAGTGTTGCTGTATTAACAAGAAACTTCTTTTGGTTAGATTTCAATTTAGAAGAACATAGCTGAGGCCCCATTGTCAACCAGAGTGGTAGAAATAGAACTGATGACATGAGCATTGGATATATACTTAAGAATAATGTGTTGTTTTAAAAGTAAAGTAAAATGGAAATGTGTTATTTAAAAAGCAAGGGAAAAGAGTCCAAAAAGTGAATTTTGTGATGTCTTTGGACGGGCTATATTGTGGAAAGGAGCCCTGATAACTGAGAGCATGCTTAGAGCTATGTTTTGGTTTTACTTTGAACCTCAGTGCAGGAGAAAATCTAAGTGTCATCTATTCCTCTATCTATCCAATATAGGCCAGAATAAATAACGTTTACCTGAGACATAAAATCACCTCATTATTAAGCTTTGTATGAACATACAAATTCCTTTCATTTATTCACGTGTAAATTAATGGAGCTTAGGTTGCAATTTTCAAAGGAGCTTTGTTGAATTAAGTTTTCCAAATCTCATAAAAATTCATTCTGGACAGCATCTATGTTTTGTGCAGTTCCCTAAATTTACTGCTAAGTGAAGTGCAATTTTGCATTTTTATTTTATTTACAGCACATTCTGACTATTTAAAATTATTCGAACAACAAATTTGGACAGTAACACTCTCTAATGTTTTTCTGGATTTTCCTTTCTCACTGTAGTTTTTCATTAAGATACTTGTCAGTTTAAGTTAAATGTATTTTTGCTGCTATATTTCTAAAATTAAAATTATCTCATCCAGAACATTCAGCCTGGACAACAGAATGAATCTGAAAGGGGGAAAAGTATGTTATAACTCTTCATCAATAACATAATGCAAATAAGTAATTAGATTCATAGTAACAATTATAGGAGAAAGGATACCTCTTTGGTTAATGCCTTTTAAGAAATGAGATTCCAAGAATGTCTGCCACTGACAGGTGTGTAGAATTTAGGATATTTTTGAGGGATTTTGTATTATGTTATGGACCCATTAGAATGCAATGAATAAGGAGATGATTAAATTGTTCACTGTGGACAGCAGGTGGAATGTTTGGTTAGAAACAAAGTTAGTTCAGAATGAAGCAGGGAATTTTATAAAACTATGTTAGTCAGAAGATGATTAACAATGAAAAAAAAGAAGGTTTTATCAAGTCTTGGCAAGAAGGCATAGTATGCAAATATTTGTTGGCTTCAAAAAAGAGTATGAAGTGATCATGACAGCCATGATTTAAGTTTCTGAAAAAAATAGCAAACTGAAATTCAGAGTTATATTTGAGTTTTGGTGCAAAGTTTGGTCGGAAATACTGTTCTCTCATGCGAGTATCAATATTCTCTGTCTATTGGGAAAACAGTAGATGTCTGGGATATTTCAAGACAATCTCACAACAAGAGAAAGCAAATGTATGAAACCTGAATATATTTTAAGAATCTTTCTATATGTGCACATGCTAAGATAAGTATGGAGGAAGTTAAATGCATCACATATGGTCTTTTTTTGCTTGTTTTGTTCTCTAGTCATATTTACCTTTTTTTTTTTTTTTTTTTTTCCAGAGAACAGCCACAGGTTTTGTCTCTGATTCAGAAACTAGAGAAAATAGTTAATTTTCTGCTTAATTTTCTGTTGCTTATCTGTTTATTTATTTTTACAATTATTCAATGAGCTTTCACAGTAAAAGCAATTAACACCAAAATATTTATTCCCAAGGCTCAACACTTTATCATTTAAAAAATGTGATAGAAAATGTTCCCATGTCACAGACATCAGCTCGAGTATTCTCTTTGTAACTGGCCAAACTCTGAGGCAATGAAAATTTGAAAATAATTCATATCCAGATATTATATCCTGAAGTCTGGATTTCACAATTGGGCTTGAAACATGCTGGGAAGATGGATTTGCTCAAAAGCAAATCTCTAGAGTTTTGTTTTTACTCAACACATTTATCCAGACAGAACCTCCAGACCTTTGAAATGTTGCCAGTTCCAACTCAGAGACAGGAAACTATGTTTCATTGTGCATAATATTTCATGTTATTGTTATTTATTATTTGCTTAAAACTGGCAGTGTGCTCAGTGCTGTGCAAGATGTAGATCTCATGCTATCTAGCCTAAAAAGTTCATAACATAGAGAAGAGAATAAATAGCTTGAGGAATTTCTGGGCTTTAAAATAACAAAATTGAACTAATGTTCTCCATGTCACAAGAATTCATTTAAATTCACAATTTGGCTTTTAATAAAAGTTGCCTGTACAACTCTGTACAACCCTCCCACTCCTCACCACACATACAGTAGTAGGAAAATTCACCTTATCCCCTGGTGAAGTCACGCTTTTCTGATTGAGGAGGAAAAAAAGTTCTACAGAACCTCTCTATTGACATTGCCTTTATTACAAAAGCAGTAAACAGTGCCAGGGTAGAAGGGATAGTGTGGAAGGAAAAGAGTGCCAAATAAAAACTCCAGCTGTCTAAAGAGACAACTTTAGGTGACTAGTAAGAGCACACTGAAAGTGTGAAAATGTATTTAAACTGTATTTGTAATGAAATCTTACATACTACAGAGGCTTCAGACTTCAAACAAATTGCATCTGTATTATCATATGAACATCTGTATTCAAATCACATTTACTATTCTTTTGCAGTTCTAGTAAAGTTACAAGAGGTACTTTCTACAGACCTGGAATAGTAGAAATTATGTGTCCTGGTACCTCTTTGATGGTTATTTCCTTTTCTTGTGTTCTACTGCTGGGTAAAAAAGGAAGGAAATTTTTAATTCAAAAACTGGAATCACTTCCAACTATTGAATGAATAAATATAAAAAATCCTCCAGCGCTAATCTAAAATATATGCGCAGAGACCAATTATATTATCTTTCTTTTTCTCCCTGGTCTAACTTGGAGTCTTCAGTGTTCTCTGTCTGAAAATGTGTGAAATGACCACACAGTGAAAAAGAGCAGAAAAGGATGTTGTGAGCTCCACAGATAAGGTTCTTTCACAGATCTGAACAGCAAATAAATCCAGGCTTTATCCCAGGCATATTCATCTTCCTGTTCTGTAAGATTACATGGAGAGATCTCTCCAGCGTGTATCAGAGAGTTGTCTGTGCTGTTATCTATGAGTTATGACCTTCACTTGATAGGTGGATGATCAGCACACTTCATATACCAACACTACCTTGTTCTCTGTTTCTATCAGTACTGAGAGAGGGATTTCAGTTGTGAGTGAAAATGGAGTCATGCATATAGAATCAGTCTGGGTTGGCCACCATTACTGAGGGGACTCTGAGAAGATGCCTAAAATCGCTCGGTGATTTTCCCAGCCTTGGAGCTTCTTGGGCTTGAGATGCACAGATGTGGCTGCTAGGGTGATGAGGAAGGGTTTTGCTCCATGTTTTACTTGTTTCTTAAAACGTTAACGAAACTAAGACCAATGAAGCATTGTCTAGCCTTAAAAAGGAGAAACTCAGAAATTCCCCTATCCTGAAACACTACGGAACTTCCTGAGTATGCAGAACTTCAAGCATTTTGCCACCAATATAGAGTATTATTCTGAGAAAGAGGTTAGAAAAAACATTTATTATTTTATAGAAATTGGACTATACAGTTTTATATTTTCCTTTATACTTCCTTCTAGAATGAATGACAGCCTCTTGACATTTCTTCTAATATGAGGACTGCTCTGAAAGTAATGTTCTCTATTTTATTATGTTGGCCCACTACATCAGAGGTGGATGTTGGTGGTATGGCAGTAGAAGTTGAACCTTCCTGCCTTCCTTCTGTTGCTGTGTGACAGATGGCAACAGAGGGGCAGTCTGAAAAAATGGCATCTGGCATGGGAGTGCATATGAAGCAAAGGAGTGACACTGAATTCCTCCATGCAGAAAAAATGGTACCCATTGACATTCAGTGACATTTGCTGAATGTTTATGGAGCCTAAACAGTGGATATGAGTGCAGTTAGGTGCTGGGTGGTGCATGTTTGCAGCTGTGACAGTGGGTCACCTGTACTGGTACAGATTTTTACGAGCACAGCATGCAGGCTCTTGTTCTTTGCTGGCAAAAATGTATAGCTAATGGTGGTGACTATGAGAAATAGTGCTTTGTAGCTGAGAATGTGCTCTGTCAAGTAGTGTTTTTGCACTCTTCGTATCTGTTGTAGAAATAAATAGAAGGCATTATTTTTGGATCAACAAGCTTTACAGTCTGTGATGATAAAATTTATCTATTCCATATTAAAGCACATTAACAATAATTGTTTTGGCCATTGTCAGTAACTAAAGATGTCAGAAACTGCTTATGCTGTTTAAATCTAACCGTTTAATTTTCTTTAATTGTGGGAAAATCAAAGATCTGATGAGTGTGGGGTCTGGGAATTAGGGTTTTGGTTATTTCCAGATCTGCAGTGCTCTTTATGGGTAACCTTGTGGGGAGGTATTTGCAGGTACTGAATTCTTGTAATTCCAATTCACTGGGACTGATAGGTACCCAGCCTCTGCAAAGGCTGGGTAAACCTCAGTTTCCTCAGCTGTATAATTTAGACTATAATGTGTGTGAGACTCCCAGAATGGGTGATTAATTAATGTTTTCAAAACATGCTGGAAGCTTCTGGTTACAAAAATATAATAAAATGCTCTGAATGTGCAGGCAGGCCATCATTAGCATTTGTGTGCATTCTTCCTGGATTCCACTTTCCTAATCCTGCAAGATCAAATATAAAGTAACAGCAGTTTTCAAAGTGCATGGACTCTGAGGACAAACAGAAAAAAGAGATGCTGGAAATATAATATCTATGTGGCAGCTGACTAAAGAACACTTCACCAAGGGGCGCTTTGTGACTCTTGTATTTTTTCCCCCCATATACTGCTAACTATTATTTGAAAGCAGCAGCCTTACTACATAAAAAGCAAATGCGTATCTTTTCATAGCTTAAGGATACTAAATGCTCAAAAAGAAAAGAAAAACGACAGAGCTGCATACCATAAAAAAAAAAAAAAAAAAAAAAAAAAAGAGAGAGAGAGAGAGAAAGAAAGAAAGAAAACAACACAACAAACCATCAAAAAACCAACACCCCAAGCTCCATCACTAATGGAAGGAGTGCTTCAGATGGCAAAGTGCTTAGCTGCAAGCCCAGGGGCACAGTGGGATTGTTCAAGTTATAACATGCGGATCGTAGCTAATATATTGTTAACATAGTGCTCAGGGCCAGATTCACTCAGGAGTATAATTTGAGACAAGCAGCACCCTGAGGATGCAGGGGTGGAAGGGGCAATAGCCCAGCACACATTTCTGAAGTGTTATGAATAAGGAGAGTGTTGCTCATGTTGGGACTGCTCTCAGGAGAAGATTACACAAATATAAAAAATGAGATGTAGAGCTCTCTCAGAACAAATAATTAGAAACTGCAAATCATATCAGGCCCTTTGGGGTGTCTTTGAACTACAGACATAAATGCTTTTGTAGTGTGAGTGTTGCAAGAAATTCAGCAGCCTTTTCCTCTGTTTTCTGTACAAATTTGATCCAGGGCTCAGTGAAGTGAGTAAGAGAGTACCACTGGATTTAATGGGTTTTGGATTAAAATCCTAGTGCCAGGGGGAATGAACCTATAAAAACACATAAGAAACCTTTTAAGAGAGATGTAGTTCAGCAGAGAAGTACACTGTGCAAAAATGTGTTAATGCAACACTAAGCTTTTTTTGTTTTGTTTTGGTAAATACAGAAGTGCTGCTCTGTAGTCATGCATTTTCATGGTAAGTTTCTTCCTCCCATGCAGATTTGTTATTTAGATACTGTTTTTATCAATTCTTTTGGTAACTGTAGTTTAAAACAGAAAAAAAATTCTGGGATATTCAATAACACAATACATACAGTGACTGTTACTTTAGAGTCACTAGAAGATACAGACTAACTACATGTTTCAGCAGGCTTGTTCACCGAGGATTTTGATAAACATTTCATTTCTTGTTTAATGGTCTGCTGAGGTGCCTAAGAAATTATCTTTTGTTTCTGCCTACCTCGTATTTATGATATATGAATGAAAAATATATCCTTTTCCATACATGCTGTTAAATAAAAGTAATTTAAAAATTCCCTCTATATAAAAGAACAAAAAGAAAACAAGGAAGGGAATGGGAGAAAAGGACAAAGAAACAATATGAACATGAGCAAGCTGCACCAAATTTGTGGCCAGTTCATAGCATGATGTCCATCTGTTTTTTGTTTGTTTTGTTTTGTTTTGTTTGTTTGTTTGCTTGTTTGTTTGTTTTAACCCATGGAAATATAACTGAAGATGACCTTGCTCAGGACAGAGTCTGGCCTCACACATTAAAGTTTACCAAGTCTTACATTCATGTATAGAAATACACTTTCCTTCAAATCAGAGGGTAGTTTTGAAAGAACAGTAAAGATGATCCAAAGTTATAATTTGATGATTCATATCTGTTTTGAGATATTTACGAGATCGATTATTATTGTTATTTTTTTTCCCCAAAATGTATTTAAATAGTGACTTGAGGAGTGTTATCCCAGAGTAATATCCCTGGATTTAGATAGCTCTTCATATTTTAATCTAGTGATAAATAAATAAAGCTGAGCAGCAAGATCTGCCCTGAAGCTAGTTAGACAAATGTAATAATGGCTCAATTTTAAAAAGTTTATGTAAGAAATCTTCTGAATGACTTAGTGCTGACATGGATTTTCCATTATTGCACAATCTATGTGTGCATCAGTGGTTTGTTGTTGTTGTTGCTGTTCTTTTTTTTTTTTTCCTAATGGATACAATGAACTTCAACTAAATTTAATGCTGACATGAGGCTCTATGTGCTTATCTTTGGTAAGAGATCAGACTGTCAGGGTAGTAGTGATGATTTCAAGCTGTGAAATACATAGAATAATAGGAAAACAAAACAAAACAAGCTCACTCTGTGTTTGTTTCAATGGAGTTATACTAAAAGATGTCACGGTCATCATCAATTCAGTTCAACTTAGGACATGATATTTTTAATATACTATTTTAAAAAGTATTTTGCTCTGATTTACTGTTTTAACTCAGTAATATATATTTATGTCAAACTACTTAATAATTTCCTCAACTGCTGTAATGAAATGAAGTTAATATCAGAAACAGCATGTCCCAGAGATGGAATTTACCCTTTCATCTGCAGTATTCCTCAGGGCTTTTAGATGTTTTACTTGTTCTAAACAAAAAACAGACTTTCTGGCTATATTTTATTACAAAATTTCCAGAAGTTCACCTCTAATATATTGACAGAAAACAAATCTTATTTATATGTTTCTATATAAAAGGGATTGTTTCTGTTCTCATTCATCTGTTGAGATGCAAATAGCTGGAGATTACATTATATGGTGATCACAGGACTTGTGCAGATTTCTGGCAAGGACTTCAGTGGTAAGGGGGAGTTTACAGAAGAGGTCTAGTTAGAAAACTGTGGTAATAAAAGAAGGAAAAAGTTACAAAACTTTCTTTCTTCCTTCCTTCCTTCCTTCCTTCCTTTCTTCTTTCCTTTCCTTCTTTCTTTCTTTAATTAATTTTATATACAAAAGATTCCTTGGAAATCTATTTATAGAACTGATTTGTCATTGCCTGCTATTTTGTCATCGTTCATGTCAGTGCAAAGTCAGTCAAATGATACTCATCTTGTGCTAACATGAATATGATCTAAATACAAATTTTGCACAAGTGCACCATAATGAAAAACATAGCTTTAGGAATGTTATGTTGATGCTTATACAGAAGGAAACAAAATAAAAAAGGTCTTAACTGCAATTTTTTTCTGAGGCCCTACGCTAAATCCTTGCAGGAGCTTAGTCTCAGAATAGCAACAGTTAACTAGTAAGCAGCCTGCCACTTAGTTTGAAGCCTCAGCTGTAAATTAGTTGTCAAGCATGACATATCTAAGACATGCATTGGAAAATGCAGATAATAGAAGGTATTGAATCAGATATGGTTAAAGTGAGTAGACAGTTACTAAATATAATTCTAACCAGGCCTTCTAGGTGACCATAGCTTTAAGATAGATCTGCTTAGATCTTCACACCACAGTTATACTCCTAGGAGACTTTTAAGACTAAAAGACATCTTAAGTAAAAAAAACCAACCAAACAAAAACAAACAAAAACAAAACCCAAAAAATCAGGAAATAAAACCTTCCAAATTTGAAATTTCAAAGTAGTTCAAGAGGAAGGAACATTGCTAGAGCTTATGAACAGCAGAACATTTCAGGAATGTCCTTCTGTTCAGCCAACTCAACAGCTTTCTGTGTAGCAGCAACATCTGTTTTCTAAGTCTTCTCTGAGGCCATGTATAGTATTCAGTTCCCAAGTCTTTGCTGCAAATCTCCTACTCAACCCAGCTTGCAGTCTACACTGCCTTGAGCAGACTAGAACTGTGGAATTTCCTAGCACCTTATCAGAGCATTCCACCTAGCCCAGGCACTCCCCTGGGGGAAGAGAGGCATTATTAGGGAGCAAAATGAAGAGCAAGCAAACAGTAACCCCAAGACAAATCCTATTGCAGTATTCAGTAAATATAAGGTTCACAGCTCTGGTAGTCATCTGATCTTTTTCTGAAAAGAAATGAAAAAGAATGTTGAATTTTTCACTCTGAATAATCATAAGTCATAGTTCAGTTATTTAACTTCAATCTATGAGGCTTATATCCATCCTCTTATAAAAACTAGGAAAAATGATTATAAACATGGCTTATTTCAGAGAAGTCTTTGATCTTTTTTATTTTGTGGTACAATATGCTGCAATAATTGGAACTGCTGGTGAGGAGTCTGGAGAACAGGATCTATGAGCAGCTGGAATGAGTGAATTGGTATTATCCAGTCAGGAGAAGAGCAGGCTAAGGGGAAACCTTATCGCTTTCTATAGCTACCTGAAGGGAGGTTGTGGTGAGATGGGAGTTGGCCTCTTCTTCCAAATAACTAGTGATAGGTCTAAGGGGAATGGCCTCAAGTTGCGCCAGGGGAGATTCAAGTTGGATGTTAGGAAATACTTCTCCAAGAGAGTGATCAGGAGCTGGAACGGACTGCCTATGGAGGAGTTGCTGTCCCTGGAGGTGTTCAAGAAGCATTTAGACAATTATATATATAATATATATATATATATATATATATATATATAATATATATAATAGGCATATTACAGCCAACACCCTTGGCTGTAGTCCTAATGTAATGCTTGTGCTTAAGTCACTCAGCAGGAGAATCCCTTTAACAGATATTAAATGTCAACCTAAGTGACAAGTAGCCCCCGCTGAAATCAATATCCACTAGCACAGCAGCCATTTAATGGTTATTCATTAAAACAGCAGGCTGCTTCTTCCACAGAATTAAAGACAAAATCCTTTTAAGAAGTTTATCATTACATTCTCTGCCTTGGAAATTTTGAAGCATGAAGACAGGTTTATTATTATTTTTGGCAGTAGATGATTTTTTCTATCTGGATGGTTAGCAAATTCATAGGGATATGTCTGTGTAACATTATGAAAATACATAGGTTACTGCTAAATAATGCCTCCTATTTATTACCATGGAAACTACAACAGTTACAAAGAGCTCAATAACACTATTTAATAGACAAATTCTCAGCTTCCAAACACTATTTTTTCAGAACAGTCACCACCATTAGCTACCATTAGCCATGTATTTTCATTAGCAATGAACAAGAGCCTGCATACAGGTTTGTCTGCAGTGTGATGCAGTGCTCAGAGATGATTACTTATCCAAATGAATGGAGAGGAGGCCTTATTGCTATCTGTAACTACCTGAAGGGAGGTTGTAATGCACTGGCAGTTGGTCTCTTCTCTTTTGTAACTAGTGATAGAACTAGAGGGAATGGCCTCAAATTGTGCCAGGGGAGATTCTGGTTGGACATTAGGAAATACTACTTTTCCAAAAGAGTGATCAGGCTCTGCAATGGGCTGCCTATGGAGGTGGTGGAGTCACTGACTCTGGAGGTGTTCAAGGAACATTTAGACATTGTGCTGAGGGATATGATTTAGCGAGAACTAGTGGTGATGGGTGGACAGTTGGACTTGATGATGTTAGAGGTCTTCTCCAACCTTGGTTATTCTATGATTCTAATAAATGCATAGAGGGTCAGAGCGCCTTTCATGGAACAGTTCAGTAATGAAAGTTCTAATGGATATATTAGATTGGAATTCACTTGTTTTCTTAATATGAACACAGAAGGATTATCTTTTAAGTTTGTAAGTTGAATTTGAAAGGAAAGGTACTTTTTGTGTTTTTATTTTCCCATCCTAGAGAATTTTATATACTTCAGATAATGAAGATTCCAAAACGCTGTTTAGTTAGTGTCCCTGCAACTATGATGTGTCTTCATAGTTTGAACTTCTCTACTAATAATCAACAATATCTATTTTTTAACAAAAATATTTCAAGTGGATTTGCAAACTCTGGACCATTCAGTCCTGAAAATTTTCCATTGTACCCTAATTACAAAGAAAAACAAAACCAATATGTCATATGAAAGAATGCAACTAAACTTCTGTAAGACTTCTGTAGGCTTCAATAGCACTGAAAACTTCTCTTCAGCTATTGGAATGGGGTGTCTTTCTGACTGTACACAAAAGGAGGAGATATTTCTCAACTTCTTTCTAAGAAGTCTGTAGGACAGAGTATGATTTTCTCTGTTAAGCTTTGGAAATGTCTTTTAAAATGGAATTACTACTTCTTGAATAAAACAGAAGTGAGTTAATAAGGTTGGGAAGAAAACTTGTCATAGGCATCCAGCAAGGATTTTATTTAGACTCAGGTAGGAAAAGAACATAAGAGTGGTGGCAGAGATTACCCTTGTTTTCCAATGTCTAATTTTGATAAATATTATGATAAAGAGTAATCAACGAGAGCAGGGTGGTCTCCCTTACACCCAGCCTGTGGGGGACATTCTGTACAAGGGATTACAGCTGTAGTTTTCTGTCATCTTCAGCAGTTTGAGAATGCAGTTTTAACACCTGATGGTTTAAGTGTAACAAATTTCATACCTCTGTTGTATAGATGCTTTGAATAAGTCCAGTGACATACAGCATCTTGGTAAAAGTAGCATGATTTTTTTTGACATTCTTTCTTATGTAAGTAGGAGTCATGGATGTTCAACATTGTCAAAATTTAAGCCAATTTTATACCTGAATATGGATATATGTGATATTGCTTAGGTCTGAAAATTCTGATTTAATGGCCAATATACTATGTTTTACCCTTTAGATTTCAGAAATTTTTCTCACTTGTAACTATGGATGAAAAAGGTTTTTGAGAAACACCCAGATATAGGAAGACTGAAATAAAGGTAACAAGAGAATACTATACAGCAGATTACACGTTTACAGAAAAGTCAATAATGTTTTTGTTTTACAATAACTAGTTCGGTGAGTTCAATAAAGCTGTTGTTAGAAATATTCTTTGGATTCAGGCATCTTTGCTGTCTGAAATCTTAAATAAAACTTAAAAAAAAAAAAAAAAAAAAAAAGTTACAGGAAAGTAATTTGACCCTTCTCTGTCTTCCTCTTCCAGATCTTCATTCAATTTTAAGTCAAAAGTGACTACGCTTTAGCATTCAGTGCAATTATTATGCTTGACTACTTCCAGTGATACTTGCAAAAATAATTAGAAGCCATCAAATGAATGTATGCTATTCAATTGTCTGGCTGGCAATTTGTATTCTGAAATTTAAAAAGGGCACTACAGAGAAAGACCTATATGCCTATCACACTCCTCTCATTAATACCAATCAATATTTCCTGCCTCAAGCTGGGTCTGTGAGAGAGCAAAAGAACATTCATAAAACAGTCAGAGAGATGATGCATTATTGTTAGAAATTTTTGTTGTAAAGACTGGCAATTTAGTGCAATATTTCACTAATGATTCAGCAAGAATGCCTACTAATAAAATTTAGTAATGTAATAAGAATGGATTTTGGACTGGTTACCATGGAAGAATTACGAAAACAAAAACAACAGTATGTTGAATCTGGGCCCAGGTTTCCCCCCTCTATTAGAACTAGTTTTGTTAAGAGCAGGCTGTATTCTGTTGATGTGCAATATGCTTGGCTCCAGAAGTTATTGTAGAGATATAAAAACTTTTTTTTTTTATTTTTTTTTATTATTTATTTATTTTTTTTTTTTATGAGTGGAAATGTTCCCAGTACTGTTAGAGTAGTCTGAGAACATTAATGTAATATTGGAAGTGTTATCATGAAGTAAAGAAGGAAAAATGTGATGCTTTTATATAGATAAATTTTGACAGGTATTTTTTATTCCTACATAAATAAATTATCTTGTTTTTCATGTTATTATCTAACTTGTTGCTGTAAAAACTAGCTGAATTTGCAGAAGTACAGGTCATTTCATGATGGACTGTTTTCCTCCAAAGTCAAAGGTAATCCAATGACAGAACAATGTATTGTAGCAGAATGTTGAAGCATGCCCAGTATTGAGAGGATTCTGATTTCTGCTTGGAGGACTGATCTCACCTGATGCTATCAACATGAAAAGGGAAAAAAAAAAAAAAAAAAAAAAAGCAGAAATCAAATGGGGCAAAATAAATTACTATTATCTCATCTGTAACTGAAACTGTATTCATTTTTCTTCTCAGGACAGCAGGACAGACATGTAGGAAGAAAAACTGAAACATTTTATTCACGAGTGATACTAAACTTATTCAATGTCTGCCAAGATTTCACCAAGAAAGGAATTGCCAACAGCCATTAGAACTAAAGATGGTAGGAGGCCAGGTGGTTTTTGCTTGAATGCCTTGTTTTATTATTAGGGAGTTAGGAACGAGATAAAAATGATCATTACACAGTATTGACAAGAGAGAGATTAGAGAAGGAAAGCAAAGCAGATATGATATGCAACAGAACTGCACTGACAAGAAGCTGAACACAGAAATGATCATGACATGCATACACCAAAAGGAGTCCATAGTGGCAGCATGTACCACTTTCTCTCTGCTATCTTCTTCTGCCCCTCTGTTGAAATAAATTTGTTGTTACAAAATATGGAAGCAGAAGTAAAGAAAGAAAATTCTTAATACCATTGATTTGGCTAAGTTCTGAGAATTTGAAGTTATTTTCCATTTGGACAGCCTGATGAGTAAAGCTTCAGTATCTAAATCCAATTATGATACACCAGCTGATGACATTATGTGTGGATAGTTTAAGTGGAGGCTGGAAAGAATGTGGAGTACACCTTAGTTCTCCTGTTTTCCTCCATAAAACTTATGTGTATTGATAAAAGAGTCGGCTGGTTCAGCTTCATTCATTTCTTTATGGACCACACACATGTTGCCTGTATAATGTATTCCAGTGCCTGGGGACAGTAAAGAAAAATCTTTAAATGATAACATGTATCATCATGTAAGTGTGTGTGTATGCATAAACAGAGTCACACACATATATATGTATGTATACATAGGCTTTTTGTGTTTGTTTGTTAGTGTTTTAGAATGTTGCATATAGAAAATCCCTCTAGCTGAAGACAGGAACTTTGCTATGTCTGTTGTTGGTAGGTGAATATTCCACTGGATTTTTTCTTTCTCTCATTCTTTTTTTTTTTTTTTTTTTTTCAATTGCCTCTTTGATTCACTGAGAGATATTTGACAAGAAGTAGGATGAATTTCAATCTTAACCAATTCACATAACTCCTAGATTTGGTCCCTAGTGTATTAAAATAGAAAATACAATCAGATTAGATTGCTGCACTTCCCTGTTTATTAGCTATTATTTCTCAGTGTATTGTTTGTTCCATTTGTTTGTTTTGTTTTTTTTGCTTCCTGACAAGGCTATTGAAGACAGCCTACAGAGAAAGCACTTATTCAAATTGCTCCTTATGGAGGGAAGGCAGGGTTCTGGAAATGAAACTCAGAGAACTAAATAGCATATTCTGACTTCTTTTTTATTTACAGAACCTTCACTGACCTTGTTGCTAGTTCTGTAAACAGCTGGGGATGGATTCAGTACCTCTGCAAATTTGAAGTTGTGAACCAAGGGAAGATGGCAATTTTATCTCAAGATTTGGGAATTTTTTAATGTCGTTTGGGTACAAAACTGGCTTTATTCTAATACCCAATGCAAATTACATTATTGCTCCATTATAAATAGCAAAACAGAAAATGCAGGGAGGTGGCAGCTGAAAGAAGACCAACACAAACTGCAGAAAAATGGTAGTAATGTCATCCCCCAAAGTGTTTGGCCAAGCACTGAGACTAAAACCAGACACCTGTAAAATGACAGGCAATCAAGCTTACTCTTACCCTGTTGGAAGACCATTATTTTCTCAACTGATGTACTATAAAAGTTTGAAACTTTAGATAGTTAAGGTATCTTGACTGTCTAAACAAGTTAGGAAATCTTTCCTGAACTGGTATCTCAAGTACACACATAACACTACAGGATCCTAAATGCTTAATTAAGTGCTTGCCTTTGAGTTGTTATGAAATGAGACCATTGGTTTACAGAAAGTTTTGCTTTACAGATGTTTGCTTGTCAGCAACGAGTAGTCTGCCATTCAAAGGCAAAAATGTTCAACAGTAATTAGAAAAAGATTATGGCATGCTGAATGAAATGCCAGGAAAATGTTGTGTGTGTGGCCTTGTAATTATTCTTACAATGAAGTCAAGTAGCAATCAGTGGAAGCAAGCTTCCTGCTTCTCTGTACTGTCAAATCTGACCTCAGAAACTTCAGTTCCCAATCACTGTTTCCACTCTCTTGTGCCCCACCCAAGGAATAGCACTGGAATGTCTGAACACCCAAATGTCTGATGCTCAAATGGCAGCTGTAGAAATGTTATATCTGGAAAAACAAATAACCTTCAAAGTGAGACGTAGCCAGCCCAGAGAAAAGATCAGGAAGAAAAACAACCAATTTTCTCAGTCTGTGATACAGAGTACCTTATGTTAGGCTAACATCCAACATTTTACCAAACCTGATATACAGCTGAGAACAAATATAACATATGATTTTCATGTATAGACCATTTAATTTAATTACAGAATAAAAATATTTTTCTTAGTTTCTCCAAAATCTTGAATTCTGTATCTTAACAAGTTTGTAAACATTTTATTTGTCCTCTATGCCTTACTTACACACTCTCAATCTTTCTAACTTCTATTGAATCTGTGCCCCTTCACTACTTGATATCAGAGATAGTTTGAATGAATCCCAAAAGAATTAAAGGTATCTGGGTTACTATGTAGCAATAATTACATGGAGGGACTTATTTTATTTGTAAATTAATTCTATGTCTGTTGAGCATAAAAACTAAAATGCAGGTTTTATTTTTTATGTCTCAGATAAATATTTAATAAATTTGATTCTCTACATCACTTTCCTTAAATGTTTTTTTCTGTCATCAGTTGTTCTGCTGTGTTATCAGTCATTTATTATATTATTTTTCCTGAGACAGTTACCGATTAGGAGAAGAACACTAAATTATGCAGTACATTGAAACTGGGAAGAGGAAGAATTGCTCTTCTATGATGAAGAATACAGGAAATTATATGCTGGGTATCTCTGATCAACAGCGGTCTTTTCATACATTTTCTAACAAATGTTTACACCTTTGCGATATCTTCACTGGTGTGCATTTCTATTATATGCTTGAATTTGCTGTATATAGTGACTTTAAAATAAGTTATTAATTCTTTGTTCTCTTTCTTACTCATACAACCGGTTCTGCTCAGCTCAAGGTCTCCATTGCTTCAGCTGACTTTGAAGTTTCACAAGTGAATGGCTTATAACTGTGGGATCCCCAGTGCCAGCCTGTGTCCCTTTCCTCCATCATCTTCTTCTTGTGGCCTGTTCCTGCACCCTGTCTTCACTACTCAGTGCCTCTGCTGTTGTACCAGCCCTGTATTTCTCTGTGCTGCATCATCATGTCAAAGTCACAGATACCTCACTCATAGCATAACTGCTTATTGCTGTTTTTGTGTAAACGTATATGAAGTTGTAATATACAGTTATCAAACAAATTAGCAGCAGAAAATTGCTCAATTGTGAAAATTGCAGCAGCTAAATAAAGTAAAACAAAGATCGAGGCTGGTCAAGAACGATTCAGAGGAGGCCTACTGAGAGTCAGTCCTGTGGCCTTGCAATTCTGTACAAAGCTTACAACCTATTGCTGACAATGGTAATACTGCATTACAAGGTTATTTGGTTACACCATCTTCTATTTATTTCTCTTTTTGTTACATCTTACCTGAGACAGTACAGGGAGAACTGAACTTTCATGTCATGGTGTTATGAAGAAATGGGTCATTATTCTGAACAGAGTTCTCAGCAATTCAGTTGCTCATGAAACAGCTCATGAAAAGACAACAGTTGAAGCTCATCATTATAGGCATAGCCTCACCTGGCCAGGTCAGGACATCACTTTTATTTTTATTTATTTATTTATTTATTTATATTGTACATTTTCTGCTTCCTACTTTGGATGTCAGTACTGGTGATGATAAGAGCAGATGAAAGTAAAATGAATGCCTGCAAAGGGACTTATAACAGTGGGAAAACATGCTTTTCTACAGGTTTCTCAATGCAGCACAGGCTCCAAATTGCAATCAAAAAGTAAGCTATGCATAAGAGCATAGTGTTTCTTCTTCTAATGAACACGATGTCTATCTCTCAGGGGCAAACCGGCCAACCTTTCTGCCTCCAAGTATTTCAGACGTCAGCTTGACTGTAAGAAGTGTGAACACAATGTGATGTCAACTGCATGAAAGTAGGTAAAGGATGGAAAACTTTGATTAATACAATTAAGTCACTTATAACAGAATCTAAATGCAGCTAATTCCAGCCAAATCTGAATCAGCTGAGCTTTCAACCTGAGTGGTACTGCCAAGGCAGCTCTGTAAGGTGAATGGATTTTTTATTTTTATTTTTTTAACTTCAAGATGAATGTGTTTATTTTAAACATATTGTAAGGAATTATTTCAAATTTACTGTAGGCCTAGTTGTATTAGGTACTCCTAAGAATATATTCACAGCTTTCTGAAGTGTTTTTTCTGGCTGCAGAGTGGGCCTGAGCTCTTCTCTTGCTAATAGTAACACTACTGCAGATATCTGGGCCAGCTAGGGTAATGCTAACTTGTGTGGGTTAAAACTGTGCTATAGGTACTGTGCAGTATTGCAGGGGACAACGGGAAGGATTTATATCTCATCTATCAGAGTATAACAATTTCAGCCTTTAGTCTGAGCTCTATAAATAAGAGCTTTTTCTAAAAGAGTAAATACAGGTTTGTTACCTGAATGAATTAAGAACACAATAGGATCCAGAGAACATTTCCTACAGAGCTAACAGACTGAAGTGAGATGACACCTGGGACTTTGATGCCTGTGGTATGTCAAGTTCCAGCTGCCTACCTTCTCTAGCATAGCTGAAATTTTTTCTCCTCATCAAGACAAGAGGTGCCTATTTTTGTTCCTAATGAGTCTTCATTTCAGGATGAACTAAGAAAAGGCTCGTACACTTGTGTCCCAGGAGGTAGATCAAGGCATTATTTCAGAACTAGTAAATCCATTATCTTAAGCATTCTTCAGTTTTGCAGTATTTTCTAGATAACATGTTTGGCTTGTTACTAATGACTTGTAGGAGATCTGAAAGCAGTATTTATACTCTGCTGATGTAGATGGGAGCAAAGATCTCTTTAAACTCCTCCAGAGATATTACATAAATCCTCATACAGGGTTTCAAATCACCTGCATTAACTCAACAAATGGACATAACTGTTTTGGAATATAGCTAGTTGAAGTCTGGCTTAATGAACAACAGTTGTACAAAATGGAAACAAGATGTTATGCTAATGAAGATTAGCATGGGGACTAGTATGGAAAACATTGTAGCGCTTCTATAGCAATAAATCAATGATCTGGTCTCAGCTATGATATTGTTAATTCTTTCTCAGTCTCAGAAAGGATACTGAAAGTCTATGGAGAGGTGAGACAGGTGAGAAGAAATGGCACAAGGAGAAACACGTCAGTCTGAAGGCAGTTTTAAAACCTAGCTCCGAGTAAACTGAGTAGTTGAGTAGTTTGCCTATTTTATCCCTTTTTATGACACAAAGTGAAACACTGTTTCATACATGATACTGTTGCTCTGTGAGTGATGAGTTCTTGAATTGATGGATTTAGCAAAGTTCAAGGAGGAACTGAATTTTATTGTAGAGAACAAAAGCAAAAATGGGTTAAAAAAAAACCTCACAAAACTTTGTAAATAAGGATTTGACCCATCTCCAGCAACTGAAGATTAGAACAAATCTCTTTAGGAGTTGAAATTACCTCCATCCCAATTCTTCAGCACAGCAGCTTATCTCAGGCTGGAACCATGACTCCTTCATTTGGTAGGGGAGTTTTAAGAAATTCTCATGCTGACAGTGTGTACACAGTTATAATGTCTCAAAAGACCTTCCATTTATTTAATACTGTGATCTTTCAGTATAAATTATGATAATTTCTTCTCCCATCCTATAACTCCTTCTGCATCCACTATATTTTGTAGATCAATATATTTGAAGAACTTACATATACATTAGTAGAGTTTTCAGAGTGATTTTCATGTTTGCATTTTCAAACAAGAATTTTTAAACTTCATTTTTTTAAAACTTTTTTTTTTTTAAAAAACTTCATTTGTATCATAGATAGTATACAACCATATGTTTTTGCATGATTTGCCTACAATATGTTAATATCATTTTCTTATGTAGTTATAATTTTAGGATTTGAAAATATGGAGGAGTAATTTAAATGATTGTCTCCTTAAATCTGGTACTTCCTTACTATGACCTGTTGAATGTTGCTTCTGCTGCTAATTAGAAACTGCAAATCAAAGCCTAGTTATGCATCTCATCTATGAAAACTTTGCAATACTGGAGAGTAGGTGGATTCAACTGTTTAATCCTTGATACAGTTGGTAGAATAAAAGATAGAACAGTGAAAGCTTGTTCATGGAATTGTGAAATAAGGTTCAGATGGTACAAGCTGAAAATCTTTGTTATGCTGTTTAGACAATGCTGTTATGCTTTTCTATGCTACCTTTTTCACATCATCCCTTTTAAAAACACAGATTTCCACAGTTGACTCTGTCATTTAAAAGGCATTTATCTCCTTTCATTTAGTTTTATATATATATATTTTGCTTACCCTCCCTGTCAATGTAAAAAAATTATAGTGAAGTTTTACCAGTGTAACTTCATATTGGTCAAAAATGATTTGAATTAGTCCATCTAGAGGTTGCTCTCAGTTCAATCTTGGCATGTGTTGATTTAACCTCAGATGAATATGACTTTAAAAATGTCTGTGAAGTGTGAATTGAATTATAAAAGAAAACTTATCACATCTCTTGTCTTGGAGTTGAAATCACACCTTTAATTAAAGTAGAGCATGTTTGACTAGAGAGAAACCCTCAGATGTAGTATGAAGTATTATCAAATCTGTCTCAGAAAAATAATGTGTTGATTTAATGGCTCAAAGAAGAGTTTGTGGAATTTTCACTATCAGCTCATAAAAGCATGACATGGAGATGTTAAGATAAAATTTCTGCATAGGTAATTTCCCAGACGATAGAGGATAACCAGGAAAAAAAAAAAAAAAAGTTTCCTGATTAAAAAAAAATTCTCATTCTAAATCTCTGATTCTAATTTTCCAAGTTAGCTAGAATCTGAAGAAATAGTTGAAGTTGTTTCCTCCTTTTTTCTGGTCTATTCTAATACTTGTAACCTAGAGGATTTAGAACAGCTAATAGCAGGGGAACACTAAATTGTTTTTCCACAAATACACAAAGTTCTGAATGTTTCTGCATTTTTGATGAACTCTTACGTGCTAGTGCAACTTATGGAGTAGCAAATTTTAGCTACTTTAAAATATGGAGAACAAATTTAAATTTATATTTCTTGTTATGCATGCCAGCAATAAGATTCCTAGATTCTCAGCTTTGGTACATCAATTTTGCACATTGTCTCTGAGTCCAACATAGACAGCTCCAATTACAAATGTGAAAAGATTTGATTAATTCCTTATAAAATGCCTTTCAGCTTGTAATAGTCCTAGAACAAACAAACAAACAAAAATCTTATTCCTTTGTAAATTAAAGTAAAAAAGCAAAACTTATCAAATTATTTTTATGATGTATTTGTGGCAATATTTTGATCTCTCTTGGGTCAATCTGTCCATTATTTTCAAAGTGTGGCAAATATACTTATATTTTTTGATACATTTTTCTGTCTTTCTGACACAGAGAGATTTTTCTAAGTGCTAAGTATGTAGTTAGGAAAGCTAAACTACGACACACATCACATATGGTTTTCACTCATCTACTTGCTCAGTTATTTTGTAATATAGGATTAGTAATTACATCTCTGATAGGAATTGGCCCTTCCACTTGTCATGGTTCCACAGTTGAGACTTAGGTTTCTGTGTCATGTGTTGCAAATTCTGTTGAATGAGTGATGGCATTCTTGTGTTCAGTTTGGATTCTTCTGTTTGGAGTGAGAAATTGGTAATTCTCTAAGAGTTCATAAATGATTCTTAGTTGATTTTTGTAATATGTCCTATGCTTTTGTTTGTGTGAAGCGTATACAGAGAGCAATATATTATTGAAGGAGTTAGTCAACTGGTTTAAATTAAATAAACTCAATCGGAGCATATTAGTAATATAATTAATAACAAAGAATTATCATATCTTAAATAAATTATTTCCTTTACCCCCAGAAACAATAGCTGTCTTCATTACTATGTCTCTTTGGCATAGAACACCAACAAGGACTGTACTGGAGGAGACATTTATCAGGCTGCATCCAAAACTCATCATCTCTGTTCACAGATGGGTTCTGCGCAATTAGGACAAGAAATGCCAAGTAAAGAAAAACAATCTAATCATGAAATAAAAAATGTCTCTCTTTCTCATGTGGTTTCTAAGCTTGTCAAGGAGATCTGTCTTTTCCAGTGCTCACTGAAAAATAAGTGCTGTTATCATTTAGTAACTCCTTTTATTTCTAACAACACTGTTGAAAGCAATGTATGTTGAAAGTTTAGATAGAAACAGCTGTCAGATAAAAGATGAAGGATACATATATAGACAGAATGATATGGAAAGGAAGAAAATAACATCTGAACTCTGTGTTTTCTACTATAGTAACTAATAAGATATATGAATATTCTTCAGGCTTTCTATTAGTTGACTATAAAGTGAAATGATTATTTTAATGGAAAAAAAATCTACTATAAAAGGAAAAATTCTCTTTTGTTCCTTTTATTAGTAAAACAGCCTTCCCAGGCCTTCACAGCTGACTTGCTCAATCTGAACAATGTTTTTTTCATCCCAAGTTTGAATGTAATCCAATAAATGTCTGTGCTTAGTGTTAATTAATTAACGCTCCATCGATAGAGACTCTACACTTGAACTAAATAATATTTGATGGCTTGTTAGTCTCTTGCCTTCTGCTCTGATAACATCCAGTGAATATCTTCATCTGTATTTCTTTTTATTTTCAGATCACCGCTGATAGTAACAAATAGTTAAGTTTGGTTTAGCACCAAATCTTCTTTTCTTATTCCCTTTTTTCCCTTTTTTCTCACTCTAAAACAGTACTTCTATTTGATAAAAATTGCTACTGATAACTCTGAACATTAAGTTAAACAGTGTGTCTTCAACATATTAAAACAAAAAAAGCTATTTTTACATCTCTGTTGGCTTTTCATATATTACTTTTTAAATATTTAATATGCAATCACTTCTTGAATGCCTTTTTCTGCTCCTAAGAGAGTAGTCTTTTTTTTTTTTTTTTTTTTTAAATAGCAACTGAGGTTGGTGGAATTCAATAATTATCTTGGTTGAATTCTTTTAATGAAAGTTTTAGTCCTTTTCTCCTGAGGTTATTTGTGCCAGTGAGCCTGTGTGCCTGGATCTTCTGTCATTTTATCTTTTTTTTTTTCTTTTTTTTTCCCCCAAACTCATGGCTCTATTTGTGCCAGTGATAGAAAACATCATCTGAATCTTTCTGCCTGCTGTTATCAAAAAAGCATTCTAACTCCATTTGAAAACATATTTTGAGCAAAAAGCAAGTGTGGGGGAAACCACAATTTGGGGTTATATTTCCCGTTGTGATCCTTAGTCAGTATTGTCTCCATGGGCTGAGTCTTACAGTCATGCTTGTGCTAGAAGCACTAAATGACTCCTATAGTTCGTCACTTCAACAAGGGGCGTAGAATCTTTTTATCCAACAAAAATCCAAAATCTTCTCCTCCCCAAGAGCACCTATGGCCATAGTTCCCTTCTACCAACCAGTTCTGAGCAGAGAATGAGCAGACTGATTTGGAGGGGCGCAAAACATCACAGATATACAATAGCATTGATGCTTAGACTGTTATATTTCAGTACTGTACACACCTAGAAGTACTTTTTTTTTTTTCCTTCTGACTCTATGTGTCTCCTGTTCAACGTAAAATCCTGTTATACACATCTGTCATCTACTTGCGAATGTCCAGACATCAGCTTAGAGAAAGCTTAACAATTTTCTGAAGTCTGTGCCTTCCTTCCCTTGTTATTGTGAAGAATATTAGCCATCTGTCACTTAGGTCTAAAACCTGGATAAAATGTTTGGCTCTGGTCACTCTTAGCTTGTATCTTAAATCTTCCTGATCCAGCTTGTATAGTTGCTGTAAGGTATTATCTTATCTCTTCCTAAAATGAAATATTTATTTTCTATTATACCCCTGAAATCCAGCTACTATGTGTTCTACCACCTGAGACATTCAGCTCATCTAATATCTTCAGAGGAAACAGAAACAAACTGTATCATCCTCCTTAAGAAGAGCACTGGTCATTTATTTCTGAAGTACAACAACAGAAAAAATTGTCCTTTTGTACTCCAAGACAGCATGTGGAAAAGTTAGACAGTTCTGAATTCAGGCATGAACCCCGTTGTGAAGCTGTTCACACCTAAATCTCCCATGTCTCAGGTGGACCCCACTCACGAGGGTATTTTTTAGCAGCTATATATACTATACTATACAGTATTTTTCAGCAGCTTTCTTTCCTCTTAGGCAGAATTTTTCTTCAGGCTTCTACTGTGGGGCACTCTCTCTCCTTGGCAGTAGATTCAGCCTGAAGCTAAGACATTATGTTCTGCATTGCAGAAGAAATGTTTACTGGTTCTAGGTTCAGGATTGTATGTAGCATGATGTTAGCAGTAAGAGGAGCAGAAGTGTGCAGCAAACTTCTTCTGAAGTTTATCTTGCTGGTAGTTTTTCAAATTTCTTTGCTAGCATGGTTTATGGATGATTACATATTTTAAAAATCATGGAGTAGAGTCCTGCTCATATGCTAACTTTCTGCAAATGACTTTAATTAAAGTACACTGTTCTCTAGTTTTTTCTGATTCAGATCCAACTGAAGACTAATATTTTTCTTCCTGCATCAGTGAGTGGATTAGCTGTTTAATCTATTACTTAAAGTACAGCGGCTTCTGAACATGTTATGAAGAATGTATTTATTAAATTATTTATTTGAGTTTAGTTCATTCCAAGCTGTCTTAGCTTGTGGTTTAGGCCTTAGAATTATAAGCAAAATGTGTCTGTTACCTACTTCAATTATGAATTCATTATGTAAGTGTGGAATGAACTTTTCCCCTTTCAGTTTGCTAATGTGAGAGGGTAGGATAGGAAATTCTCACAGCTGGCAGACAAAGAATTACTGTACTTGTAAAGTGGTTGGAAACACAAATGTTGATTATTTCAATGAAAGAATTTAATTAGGGTTCCTAAAGAACAGGATATTACTGACATCACTGATTGGCAAAATAAGGAAAGTAATACAGAATTTGCCATTGCAAGAGCTCTCTCTTAATGATGCCATTATTAGAATTTGGCTGGCATCCTGAAATGCATACAATAGCTTGGCAATAGAATAATGATTTGGAAATTGCAGATGTAAGGCAAAGATGTGAAAGCCAAGGGATTACTGAAAAGAAGTTCAGATCAAGCATTTTTAGTGCCTTTCAAATTCATGGATCTGTAATGGACTAGTTCTTACTCAAAAAAATATATAGGATAATTCAGACAAAACAAAAATAAAATAGCTGAATTTTCTTAATTTTAGTTTTCCATAGACAATTTTATATTTATCTTAGCTTTATATTCTATATTTTAACAGTTCTTCAGTCTTGCACTATCCCTGCGATCAAAATTTAACAGGTAGTCTGAGAAGTGTATTGGGCTTTGCACTGGGTTACATTAATTAAAAGAAACAAAAAAGACTGTCTGAACTCCTGCTATAGGTTTCATTTTGGATATTTATTTTCCAGCAGTGGTCCATGCCCTACTCTAAGGCTGTTTCTGGGCTGCTGTAAATTGCAGTGCATGCATTGTTTCCTAGCTCTGATATGCTCCATTCTCCTCTGACACACTTGGCAAACAGACTAACAGTGGAGAGGCATAGGAGATATAGCCACAAAACCTGGCACTATTTGTACCTCTGACAATTTTCATTTGCTTCCAGACTACATCATTCTGTAGTTTCTGAGCATTTTAAAAGCTCAATAGAATCTGATTAATGTAATGTGATCTAACTAATGCTAACTTAACACAAATATACTCACACTGGAAAAAAATATGCACTTAATTAATTTATTTATTGGTTAGAATTCTCTAAGTTGATGTTTTATTTGTTATTGTTTTGCCCAGGAAGAGAAAGCTGATTTCTTGTTAGGAGAAAGTTTAGCATTATTAAAAACAGTCACATGTTAAAGAACAGGTTAAAATCGAAGTGAAATTTCAGAAACAATTCATTGGACTAAACTTTTTTAATTTATTGCTTTATCAAGCTCTTATACACTGAATTTGAGTGGGCAAATGCAATTCCAAACATTTCTATTTCCAATTTTTAAAATAATCATGGAGAGGATACAGAGGGTTGAATTAAAAAGAAAGATATTTAGATGAATGATGTGTAATGTGAGAATGAAAAGAGGATATCTAATTTATATTTTGAGCTTATAGCTTATCCTCTCATAGCCTCTTTCTTTTTCCAGCCCAGTAAAGGAGAAATATATCGGTATGTTGGTATTTGAAACAACTGCCTCTAACAGAGACACTTATAGGAGAGATTGGATTTGGGGCTTTGATATTCCTATGAAGATAATATTAGCCTTAGTAACTAGGAAAGGAGAAATGTTTTGAAGAAATTCCTGTGGTACGAACATCCCAAAATATTTTGGATTGCCCTTTGCATTGAATAGATAGCAATGATTCTTTGAATTTAATTTAAGTCTAATAATAAATTGCAGTAAATTCCCCCCTAACACATCATTGCTGAATGTACGGTAAAAACAGATAGCAAAGCTCTCCCAGTTCATAACAGAATCTGCATTCAGCTTCAAATTCCTTTACATGTTTTCTATTGCTGAGATCCAGACTCTGACCATGATCTGTTTGAACTTGCAGCCTCTATTTTAGGGATGGAACAGGGCTGTTCCCTTCATTCATTTTCCTACATACAGCTTTTTTCCTCTTCATAGGGTTCAGCAAGACCCTGCTTTTGTTGCCTCTTCCTCCCTCTCCAAATCTGAAATAAATCACCTTCAGGATGATCCTGGTTAATCAATTCCCAGTGCTATACTTGTAGGTAGTTCTTGATTAGTCAGTGAAATACTAGATGCTGTCTTTCCAAGAACTAATTAATAACTTGTATAACAGTTAAGCATCTGTTTGTCAGTACTGTAAAGTCACAGAAAAATTGGTTTAGTAATAATTTCTCAAATTTTATGAAAATAAACTCATTTTTACTCTCACAGACAGCTACACAATTCTTGCTGAGGAGGTTACATATGTAGGGAAGAATTTGGGCCAATGTCTCTTTAGTGTCCGAAAGTACATGAAATAACGACAAGAAGACTTCATGACTTCAGTGGAAAAGTAGGTAGAATTCCTACATTTTCTTAGATATGAAAACTGATGAATACATCCTTGGGACTCTCAGCAGCTGGATTGTTTGTTATATTTCATTGATGCTGCCTCTGCTGGTATTTGTGTTCCTTCAGGTGGGGCTTGCTTACATTTTTGCTTGCCATGCAACTGGTGGAGAAGTCTAATTTATATTACTACTCTCCCCTATTAAATGAATGTAATCTCTGAAGCTATTAAGACACATTTTCAGAAAGGTCTGTAGAGATGTTGGGTCACAGTCCTTTGCCAGCAATGAGGCCAGACAGTTCTAAATAAAGTAAAAAATATATATTGTAATGTTTTGTTTTCCTTAAAAAAAAAAAAGGAAAAAAGGAAAAAAGAAAAAAAAGAAAAGCTAGGGCCTTGAATCATGACTTATCGGTTGTTTTAATACTGTGACCAGGAAAACACCTCAAATGATCCATATAATGGTTTAATGCATGCTTATTACAAAAGCCCTTGCCACACAAAGTTGATTTTTTTTAATGACTTCAATTACTGCTGCAATGAACTATAACCAAGTTTTCAGTATTGTTGTCTAGCTAAGCCTTGGTACTTTTCACACACTTCACAGACAAATAAAAGCTGTGCAGTTGAACTACTGAAAACAGCTATTGTCAGTTTTCTAATACTTTGAAACACTTTTCTTGCTTCCACATGGCAAATTTTCTTAATCCCCTATGGCACTACCAATAGGTCAATAAGTCAGTGCTGCCATTTTTTGCGTCTGCCATTCTGATCTGGTTTTCAGGTGATTCATTCTTAACTCTTTCTGACTGGGTTCCAAAGGTCCAAATTTATTTCTAAATGGTTCTCTCCTGAAGAGATATGTACAGCTCAGATATTATTCATATGAATGGTTGTTGTAAGATATAGTGAGCAGTTTTTTCCCCAGATGAATAAAGTTATATTACTGGTGTAAAAAGAAGGTTTATATTGTTCTTAAAACTGTTATTAAGATGTGGTAAAACTTAAATACATCTTTATGATACTTCCTTTGCTCTGAGTCATATTTAGAAGAATGAATAGAAAAATGAAAATATGCTGTAAATATCATATGGTGTTTTGAATAATTACTTATTTAAAGAAAGATCTTTGAATAAGTCTTGTTATGGAACAAGTTTTTGGACTTCGATTTTTATTCAGAGATTTTCAAACCTGAATGAATTTGAAGTAGTACATTTACTTGAAAGAATGTGATTATAAGAGATCATTTTTTAAAAGGTCTTAGAACTGCTTTTGTTTTCTAGAGTTCTACATCCTGGACTATATCTGGAAACATATTACCTGCTTTAATAGTGATGAAGATAGATGTGATATTGAGTGCAAATGCAGCTGGAATATCAGCTGTTTCAAACTATAAACATTTTCTCTTTTGGATTGCAAGACTAAAAATAACCCCAGAAAACAGAGTTATTTCTGTGAGCTGCCATTCCACATCTGTGGCTCAGTTGTCCCGGGGCTTTCCGTGAAGTTTCCAGCCTCTGCTTGGCTGGAAATGATTTATGTTTGAGGTAAGTTAATTGCACCAGTGGAGAAAAGGACAAAGAGTTTAATTATAATTTAATCCATACAGCTTTTCTCTTCTTTTCTCCTTGACTCAAATTTTATGCTGCTCTCTGCCAGCTGGTATCTGGTATGAAACATGCATCAGTATCTTCTTTATTCCTCCTAGAACTCCCCTTACAATCATCCCATGGAGCTCTACCTCTACAAGCTTATAACTTCTCCTTTCATTTAATTTCATACGGGTGTTTGGTTGAAACTATATTCCCATATATACCATACCAAAATATTCCCATAATATACCATAGTGCATCTTTGAATGTGCAATATTGGTAAGCACTATGAAGTAAGATTGACTTAAGTAACTTTACTTGGCCATATGTGCATACAAGCTTAGGTACATGATGAAAGATTAGAAGATGTCTCCTGAGAGAGTGAGGCATGGCGGAGAGGAAGAAGAGACCTTAGCTCAGTGAAGATTTCCAGGGACTTGGTGTCAAAAGTGCAGTGTGAGCCAGGGGTGTGGGTGTTCCCTGGGGCTACTAGTGCAGGGCCTCACAATGAGCCTGCTTCCCATCAGCAGGCTAAGGACAGCAAAGCAGCATCAGCCCCAGACATTGGGTACCTCCCTGGAGATGGGAACAGCTGAAGCCAGACTGGAACATCATCCTGCGAACTAGGACCATGGTGGGCCTGGTTGTGATTAATTCATTCAGGCTGGAGATCTTGAGCTATCCTGGTTCTCTTATTCTTTCACACTGAGTCCCTGAATGTTATCAAACCTCATGAGGCCAAAGGTGGTGAATTATTTATAAAATGTTTGTTTTGCATATAGCATGTTTTCTACAGTTTTAGGAGTAATTTATGCTTGAAGTTCTGTCTGCTCAAGAGAGATAATATGATGGTATTGCTGTGGCCTGACTCTAGATACAGTAAATAAAAACTGCCTCTTATTCAGAACATATCAAATAAAATATAGAATAGAACATTTTCATTCATTAATAAGATTATAAATCTAACTTCATTACTGTGGTACAAATTCTTTTAATAGCTATTGTGTAAAGTTTGGGTATTATCTAGTGTAGCTCAGACATCAATAAGACATTAATTGATCAGGCATACTATTTGTTAGTTTGCTGTTAATAGCAAATAGCATCTAGTAATATCAGTAATGGGACCCATATTTTAACTTAATGCACATTAGAATTTGGAATTACCTTTTTAAAATGTCTTTAAGTGTTTACTTTCTTTAGTGAGAGTATCGGAGAGATTCCAGATGTGCAGAATTTAACCCAGGTTATAATTTGAATTTTAAAAAAATATTTCCTTTTTGCTTGTCACAATCCAATATACATTCAATAAGTTAGCATCCATCAGCAATTCTGGTCAATTGGAGAGGTCCCAGATGACTGGAGACTAGCTAGCGTGACACCCATCTACAAGAAAGGTCGTAAGGAGAATCTGGGGAACCAGTCTGTCAGCCTGACCTCTGTGCCAGAGAAGGTTATAGAACAGACTATCCTGAGTGCCACCACATGGCGGGTGTGGGACATCCAGGCCCAGCAAGCATGAAAGGTCCTGCTTTACCAGTCTGATCTCCTTCTATGATTGAGTGATCCTGGTGGGTGAGGGAAAGGCTGTTCACATAGTCTCTTCTTAGACTTCAGCAAAGCCTTTCACACTGTCTCCTACAGTATTCTCTTGGAGAAGCTGGCAGCCCACGGCATGGACAGATGCACTCTTTTGGGTAAAAATCTGGCTGGATGGCTGGGCCCAGAGAGTGATGGTGAATGGAGTTAAATCCAGCTGGTAACCGGTCACAAGTGGTCTTCCCCAGGGGTCAGTATTGGAGCCCATCTTGTTCAATATCATTATTGATGACCTGGATGAGGATATTGAGTGCACCCTCAGTAAGTTTGCAGATGACACCAAGTTGGCAGGAAGACTCAATCTGTTTAAGGGTAGGAAAATCCTACAGAGGGATCTGGACAGGTTGGATAAATAGGCTGTGGACAATGGCTTGAAGTTCAGCAAGATCAAGATCTGGGTGCTGCATTTTGGCCTCAATAACCCCTTGCATTACTTCAGGCCTGGGACAAAGTGTCTGCAAAGCAGAGAGGAAAAGGATCTGGATGTGTTGGTTGACATTTGGCTGAACATAAGCCATCAGCGTGCTCATGTGGCCAAGAAGGCCAAAGGCATCCTGTCTTGCATCAGAAATAGTGCAGCCAGTGGCAGCAAGGAGATGTTGTCTTGCTCCAATTTATAGGTGGGAGAGGAGGTTCTTTTAACATCTGTATACCCAGCGTGAGATTAAGAAACAACAGTTCAAATGTTGGTCCGACCAGTTTATTACAGATCTCAATTAGGGAGATGGGGAAGGGGAGGACAGACGCTATTATGAACCAGGGTAATGGGGAAGGGAAGGAGGGCGATAGAAAAGATAGGAAAGAAGAAGCAAGGAGTCTTTCTAGGAAGCATGAGGGAGATAGTCACCACCATGTATCCAGCTGGTTTGTAGTTCAGTCATTGATCTTTAGTAGTGGTGGGTCGTCAGGCACTGTTGTTCTGTTGATGATGATGATAACGACAGCAACGGTGACCATGGTGATGATGCCCCCTTTTCAATGCTTTCAAGGTGGTCGAGTCAGCTGTCTTTGGAGTGACAGCTCACATCCAAATTTGTTGAGTCAGATCTCCTTGGAGTGGCAGCTTCTGGCTCTGGGATCTCAGCAGAAGCTCCTTTGTTCCCACCTTCCGGGCCTTGCCAGCAGATAAGAGGGAGCAGGGATGCCCATCTGCATCCTGTTTTTCACAGGACACGATGGTATAATTCCCCAATTTTCCCATACCAAGTTGGAGCTATTTAGTCACAGGCCAGATCTTCTGCCAGTAAACACTCCTGAGCACTCTCTTCCGAAGGTAAACAACTCCAAAGAAATGTTTTCAAATGTAAAATTGTCCCCACAGTTATGTTGATTACCACACAGCAACACCCATCTCTCATCTTCTGGAGTCTTATCACAAAAAATACCTCAAAAAGCAAGCTTTGAGCCAAAAAACAAAGAAGGATTCTCACAGATGTTCATCCAGCTGTTTCAGATTTGGTGAAGCTGCACCTTGAGTACAGTTTTCAGCTTTGGGCCCATCACTACAAGACATCAAGGTATTTGGTATTTGTCCAGAGAAGAGGAACAAAATTGATGAGGGATCTAGAGAAAAAGCTTTATGAGGAGCAGCTGAGGGAGCTTTGACTGTTTAGTCTGGAGAAGAGGAGGCTCAGGGGAGACCTCACATCTCTCTCCAACAACCTGAAAAAAGATTGTTGCGAGGTGGGGGTTGGCTTCTTCTCCCAGGTAACCATGATAGGATTAGAGGGAATGGACTCAAAGTTGTGCTGGGAGATGTTTATGTTGGATACAGTGAAAAATTTATTCTCTGAAAGAGTGAATAGATATTGGAACAGGTTGCCCAGGGAAATGATGGAGTCACCATCTGTGGAGGTGTGTAGAGCAGCAGAAATTGCAACTGTGAAGAGAGAATTGAGAGAGTTCACTTCCGATAAAGAGTAATTACATTTTATTCAGATTGCCTACTTCCAAATAAGCAGCGTAAGTTTAAATTCAGCACTATGCAGTCCTGTCAAACATGGATTGTGAACTGCATGAAATGAGCCCAGCCCAGGGAAGTCATGGGCCTGGAAGTCTCTGGAATTGCTTGCACTAGAAGTCACTCCCCTATCTCTTCCCTATTGAGTGAGCATAATAGTCAGCATTGGGAGAAAGAGAGATCTGCCTGGACTCTAAATCTGTTTGCATTGTGTATGTGCAGATACATGTTGCTGGTCTTTATAGTAATGCTCTTGTATTATGTTTTTATATGTTGTATATTATCTAAACAAAGCTGTCATGTAAATATAATAAATATTACACGTTACAACAGTAGAAAGGGCAGAGACTAGGAGATGACCTAGAGGATGATTGAAAGCAACAATTTACTTTCAAAAGGTCTTAGAAATATGTGAAATTTCTTGTTTGTGTTTTCCCTCTGCCATAAAATGTGCAACAGGTCCTTGCATGAAAGGTGACAACCATAGCAGTTCAAAGCATGTTTCAAGACTACTACTGGAAGAATGTAAAATTTAAAATAGCAGAATTAGGTTTGCAGGCTGATTTTTTCCAATTAGTGCTAAATAATTTCAAAATAAAATTAACAACTGATTATCCTGCAATATGTCTTAAGGGATGACAAGGCTACTGATGCTTTCTTGGAGACTATTGATTTTACAGGTGTCCACAGTTTGCTTTCTTAAACTTTTGTGTATTTAACACAACATTGTCTGAGGCAGACTGGACATCAGTCTGATAGGATGGTTCTTGTTTTTTGCAACAAGCACTAACTTCTGGCTGGCCTCTGTGTTCCCCTTTGCCGTTCCATTTGGGCTTCCAAGGCATGGCATAAAATGAAATACTGAAGAAAACTACCAGATTTATTTCTTATTATTTTTATAAACTAGAAAAATAAAACAAAAATTCATCTTATTAAGGACTATGTATTAAATGAGTACCTAGTTATTCTATGAACCCAAGTGTTTTCTGCTTCCTAAATTCTCACTGTTTATACTTGATTTGTTCAGTTGCAGTATATTTGATTTCATCTTAAATTTTCTAATAATTTTCTCTCTTCAGGTCAAAGGCTGGGTTTGTCTGTGGTTTGGAGATCTTCCAGAGAAATGAGGCTGAGAACCATCAAGTTCTTCTGGAGTATAAGAAGCAATTGATCGGGCTGAAATCAGGTCAATGCTTTATTCCCGATCAAGGAAGAATTTCTTGTGCTCTCATGTTAAGCTTCAATAATGTATAAGAGACCTTAATCAATAAATAACATTTTGCCTTTCATGCTTACTGGAAATAATACTAGATGTTGCAAGTAAAAACCGAAGAGTGGTACTCTGTTAATCCCTTTCCTTTGCAACAATTTTAAATATTTACAGATTTTCTTGAACATTTTAGTCCAGCAAATGATGCTCATCCTTTCTACTTTATACAGGTTTTATGAGTAATTCCTTCTTTTCTACTTTCTACCAAACACATAAGTGACATAAGGCCTTATGCTGTGCTTCTAACAATCAGTTCTAATGCTTTAATAACAGATGTGTACACTGATTAGAATGACATGGTAATTCAGAATTAAAGCAGAGAGTTCCTCAGAGATAAAACCCATTAATACCTAATCTCTAAGTGGCTGACTTGCAGCAGGAGACAGAATGGCTATGCAGTATGGTTGCCATGTTATGAGAAGGCAGAGAACTCAGGACGTATTCATATCAAGATTGTTTAACCAAATATTCATGAAATTATTTGAAAATTATCTGAGCACTAAAAATTGAGTTATTTCCCCTTTCTTACTTTGTGCATGCATATTCTTAACAAGAAACATTTGATAGGTTTGTAGCAAAAGACCCACGACAACTAGGCTTTCTGTATCCTATTCTTGTTCACTGACCTTATGTAAATGTAATAATTTATACCCATTTTTTTATACTAATTTATTAAAGGTAGGCTTGATATAGTCAGACATGCAACAGAATAAGCTCCAGGAAACCATCCATCCAGTGGGAAGGTGACAAATGAAAAAGAAAATAAAAATGGATTTTGCAATTTAAAACATGGTATGCTCAGCAAATAATGCATGGCCACCAATAATGTGATATGATTCATTTCTATATATGCATAGAAGGGTTTTGCACAAAAGATTTATGGGAGATATGCAGAATATTTAAAGTAACACGAACACTGTTCTGCATAGTGGGACTTGATTAATCTATCACCAGCTAGAACTAATCTTTGAATACTTGTCTTTGCTGTCTCATCTTTCAGTACAATGTCACACTATGCCTTGCTCCATTACCTATTTAATCATCCTTGGTTGTGAGTTACACATGTATGTTAGTAGGGACAGAGCACTTTTAAAAACCCAGTTGTTATCTAGGTGATTATGTAGGGTGGAAATTGTATGAAAAGTCCTAGGTGTTTTCATTACTGGGGACATGGCTTGGAACAGTTCTGTTGTTGGTAGTGACATGAAGTGGTAAAAAATGACTCAATTTGTCCCTTTCTTGCTCTACAGCTAATGATACAAAGCTTTTCACATTTAGGACCATGACAGGCATGTTTTTTTCTCCTCCGTCAGACCTTCTCCATAGGTTAAGTCTGAATGTAATTAGTAGTATTCAGAGTTTTCTGAACATTATTTTAGCTTCATTCAGTTTCTTTACATGATTAAAAAAAAAAAAAAATCACAGTTTCCCCAGTAAAGAGACTGAAACATAGATATATTGAGCGGATGGGTAGGAGTTCTTGATACTTTTTGCTCTCACCATTCGTCTCAGTGAGCTGACTTTGCCTTCCAAACACTCCTGATCAGTCTGTGAATCGCATGGGGAGCTGAAACACCTGTATTTTGCCTAATGAATTGCAAAAACAGTTAAGCTCACCCAGTGTGATAGTCCAGAAAGAAAAAGAACCCAGAACCCCCTGGTTTCCCCTGATTTCTAAATCTGAGCTTTAATTTTGGCACCAGATCAAGCTGTGTTTGTAATCTTCCCAGTCTCTACTGGCTGGATTTTAAAATATGGCATATGCCAGTGGGTTGGGTCTTGTGCTTTTTGAAGCATTTCTGTTATAATGTATTGTATTGATTGTTGTTGGGACATTTCTTAGAGCATAGCAAATGGCTAAATCTGGTTATATAATTTATTGTTATATTAAGCTTTTAAACTGATTTTTCATCATCTGGGAGTACATAAATTGCATTACTGAAGTTGAGGATTGAACCCCCAGAGTTTGACTAGCTGCCATGACCAAATATATTCTTAAATGTGTTGAATAAATCATTAAAACTAATGACAGTGCACTCTCCGTGCAGGATGGGAATTTCATACTAATGGAAGTTACAATCACCTTTTGTATCCCCAGTTAATGCTGCTGGATATACATCAGCCAAGGCATGCAACAGTGAGTGAGAAACACTGTCTCTCAATTCTTTGCTGTGAGGGTGACTGGAACAGGCTGCTCAGAGAGTTGTGGGATCTCCATCCCTGGAGATATTCAAAAGACATCTGGACGCAATTCTAGGCATTATTCTCTAGGTTACCTTGTTTGAGCAGGGAGTTTGGGTTTAGATTATCTCCAGAGATACCAACCTCAACAATTCTGTGATTCTGTGACCTGAAACTTGAAATATCTCCTCAAATATTTCTTAATATTCCAGACTGTGGAGGATGGAAGTGATCTACTCTGTATTTTGTTAAGTCCATGTAGCCTCATGGAGATATTTTTTTGTTATACGATTCCTGAGTCCTTCATTTTAAAATTATGATTATGGTAGGGAGTTAGAGGATGAGCAGCAGAGATTGTGATATGCTGGAATATCACACTGAGACAATGAAACATTGGGGCCCTCAAGTGTGTTTAGAGAAAAGCAACAAAGCTGGTGAGGGGTCTGGGACACAAGCTCTATATGGAGTGTCTGAGAGAGTTGGGATTGTTCAATCAGGAAAGGAGGAGGCTCAGGGGTGAGCTTATTGCTCTCTACAACTACCCGAAGGGAGGTTGTAGTGAGGTGGGAGTCAGCCTCTTCTTCCATGTAACTAGTGATAGAACTAGAGGGAATGGCCTCAAGCTGTGCTAGGGGAGATTCAAGTTGGATGTTAGGAAAATCTTCTTCTCCGAAAAAGTGGTCAGGCACTGAAGCAGTCTGCCCTGGGAGGTGGTGATAACCTGTACAACCATTCCCTAATACTTCTGTCATATGTTGGGCAAATATACTCGATCCTGGAAAGCATACAAATGAAAACAGATGGGAATAATTCTGAATGGATGAGTATACTTTGCACTACAGCAAATTTGATTGTGCTTCTTCATCACCACCGAGAGACAAAACAAAGAGCAAGTATTTTGGTGTTATATAAGTGTTGTGTCCTGATTCTTTTCTGCCAAGAGCACTTCAGACTAAGTGCATAGCTATACATTAGATTTGAGACTCCCACTCAATTTGCAATTTTCATACTTCGGTGCATCTGTATATGAACACAGACTATGCTTGCTCTTTGCTGGACAGTGTACCAAGCTGTGGTCTGGCTCTTAATTCAATTGATTCAGTGTTTCTTTAAAAGGCAACAACAAGGAATAAAAGCCCAGAGCAGTCTTTGGCTTTCTGTGAGTTGTATAAAGCCTAAAAGACATCTTCTGCTCAGTTGCACAGGGTAAATTCATCTTCCTTGAACTTGATTTTTAAGACTATTAATTACCCTGAGAATTCCTTTTGCTCATTCCTTACCCCTTCTATGAATAGAAATTTAATCAATCTCAGTAGGATTTCTGTGTTTTAGGCATCATCAGAGTATACTGCAGAGACCAATTATACAGATAAGGGATGCACAGTGCCAATTGGAGAAAAAATATTCATCCGAAGATTACTCATCATGAACATTTATCTAACTTTATACATGGAGAGTGGCACTGAGCAGCTTAGTTTATGCCTCATATCACTTTCAAGCTCCATTCATCTATGCCTCTGTGCAGGCTCCAGGTCCCCTTCTGCTTCCTTCAAGTGTTGGTTCTCTGTTTAACATCTGCTGAGACAAGCATCTGAGGCTATGTGCTGTATAAGTGTGTAAGTGCATAAGGCTTATGAAATTTGTTGTAGAGACAGAAAGGGACATTCCATATGTGCTTTAATATATGTGAAAAACATTTATTTTCTAGGGCAACATATTCTGAAGATAGTATTAGGTGAAGATACTGTGTATGCCTGTGTTGTTCCAGTACTGCTATGTAGAAGACTATACAATAGTTTTGCATAAGTGCAAGTAGACATACATTTTTATAAGCACGAAAAAATGAGAATAGGGAAATTTAGTTTGTAAATTGAAGATGAACAAGTGGCTCTGTGGTGTTATTTCAGTCAAAGCATCTCTCTCATACTCTGCAATGTATGAAGTATTTTGATGTGATTATTTTGCTTTACTTGTGTTTAAGGAATAATCCATTCTCCTTCCATTGTCTTTGTTCGTGCACAAAAAACTGTTTAATAGAGAAAGATCAAAGGAGCTATTAGGGATCACTTTAGCATTGTGGTGTTAGTCTCCCAGTCTTCTCTCATTTAGAGTTTATCTCTCATTAAGATCTTTTTTCTTCTAAAAACGTTTTTTATCTCATGTTGCCACATGAGATAACATATCAGTAAGAAAAGCCATTCCTATGAATACAGACCATCAATTGAGACAAACATTGATCTCTCCATAGCTGCTGCTTGTAAAGTTCCCCAGGGTGAGAAAGGCACTAAACAGGAGGTAATATACTTTCCATCTCTCAAGCATTTTTACATTCTGACAAATACTGGTTTTGGATTTTTGTTTTCATTAACCACTTACTGTTTGAGAAAATATTAGAAATATGTTTCTCCCACTTTCTTTTTCAGTGCCAGATTTTAGAAACTTGCACAGTTACTGGGAGTCATTATTCCCTCTAATCAACAGAGTGTTGGTGCCTTGAAATAATTGCTTGAGCGATAGAAAAAAAATCTTTTATTATGAGCTTAACTGTAATGATTGTCCCTTACAGTTCATTCTGAACTGTACCATTACCATTGACTTACCATATTTCCTGCTGTGTTAATTGTTGTTACAAGTATAGCTGACAGAGAAATTGGACAAATCACCATACCAATTACCACAAAAAGAAATCCCAAATCAAGCCTCAAAAAGGGTTGCAGAAATTGAACAGTGTGATTTCTGTTTCTGTTTCTATTTCTCACCTGTCCACATGGTGAGGATACTTTACATGGAACAAAACAGACTAATCAAAAAGAAATAATAAAACTCTTTTTAAGTTCCTTTGTTTTGCAAAGTAGAAAAGACTGAAAGTAGTCTTTCACTTTGAGTGTTCATATATCACCGTGTCAGAAATACAACCTGCTATGTTAAATAGTAAATTAATCTAACAGTTGTATAACCCAAATGAAGAAGAGAATGTTGTTGTATATGAACAGTTTCCAATAATATAAAAGAAAGCATACATAATAAACATACATACACGTGCTCTTGCCAACACACAGATGCACATGAATGCACATGCATGCAGATGTGGCCTTATTACAGTAGGACGACTTGACACAATACTGGCAGCATGTGTGAATCAATAGCTTCAACTCCTGCCACATGATCAGCAAGCAGCCAAAAAACCAGGTTTTTTTGATAAGAATCATCAACTTCTATGTGCAAATCATTATACCCTACTTTTATAATTGATCTTATGATTTAACTTTCCCTTTTTCTTTTCTACCTATTTTTGACATGATCAGTATATTCAGTAAATTGAAATCTTGACAGTATTGACATTTAAAAGAATTAGGAAAGATCATTTCTCACTTCATTTCCATGAGCACCTCTATGAATAACAGTTCTTGTATTCAGATCAAGTGACTGAATTTAGTCACCAGACTGAATGTAGAATGTACACCACCTGGTCTCCTCTTTCAATTAAGAGAGACGTGTACACTTTCAATTGGTGGCTCATCATATCCTGGGATAGGCATCTAAAGCTGATTAGATTGCTCAGGCCATATATCTGCTTTTTTTTTTCTTTTTTCTTTTTCCCTTGATTGTTTATAGATGAATCTCAGGAAGATAAGTTCACGTTTGTATGACTAAATGTGAAAGAAATCTACCACAAAAGTAGAAGGTCAGTAATATGAGGAGATCTTGTTTAGTAACCATGGAATTCGTGTTAAAAGACATCTTCATTGTTGGTGTGTCTCTGTCGTTTACTCCGTATGAGTTTAACTCTGAGCAGGCATCATCGTTCAGAAAGTGAGTGTATGAATGTAATAGCAAACATGATTTTCTAGGTGCAAAGCATGTTCAGAGATTGAAATTCCATGTGCCATTCATCTTCAACAGTTGTTTCTAAACCTACTTAGTTGGTTTTATTTAGGCAGTTGGTTTTATTTATTTAAGCGGGCAGTCATAATTTCTGTAACAATGAGTAGTGTTTAGAGAAACCAGCCTGAAACAACTCATTAAGGAAAATGAACTCATTGATTTGCTATGCTAAGTATTGCACTGGTATTCAAAGAGTGCAATACTTTTTTTCTCTAAAAAAAAGGAACAGTTCTGATTGCATAGAGCAAGGGTGGTAACATCTTTTCCAACCTTGGTGATTCTATGATTATTTTTGCCAGATATATTAAAAAATAGCCTGGGAGCTAACCTGCCAGTACCTGAAAAGTAACTCATTTCAATATTAAGGCTATAAACTGAGTGGAGTGAAACTTAAGAAATTATTCCAATTCAAACTGGTACAGCAAAATCTTTTATTATGAGCTTAACTGTAACGATGGTCCCTTATGGTTCATTTTGGTAAAGTAATGAAATCCTCCCTTTTCCTCCTCAAGAAATCCAAAGCACAGATAAACATGCTGAGCATTGTCTAATATCACAATTTATAACAAAATATACAATAACATGGCATGCTTGGCTTGGAGTTGGCAGATTTTCAGTAATTAACATTATTTACTTACAATGAACACAAAAGCCTTGGACTGAATGGTAGTGTACTGTTATGGTAATAGTGAGTGATTCATGAGATATCATGATGAAAGTAGTGCCTTTTACCATTATCAAATTAATAAATGCTGGGTCAAAAAGTGGAAAAAGCAATAAGGAAAATATCCAGGGTTAATATTACATATGCAACTATTTTTTTTTTTTTAAGTTGAAGATCATGTGGCATGGCTTAAACTACAAAAGACATGAGGGCAGGTAGCTACCAGTCTTATGATTAAGGAAACTAATTTTTGAACAGCTTACAACAAAACATGAAAATCACATATTCTGTGATTCTGTGATCAGTGATTCTGTGATCTGTCAAAAATCTGGATCTAGGCCAGCCTGATTGCTCTCTCACTGCTACCAAATATATACTATAAGCAGAAATAAACACATACATAGAATATCTTTGCATTAATATAGTGGAATAATTAACAGCTTTTTTTCTTACGTGGTAGGATGTGCCAGTATAGATGACTTACCAGAAAAATAGTGCAAATTGTTTATATTAAATATGTTATTTTCTATCCATTTATTTACAAACGTGCTATTCAAAGGCTATATTCTTTTCTCAGTATATTGTCTCCTGAATGAAAATAATAGCTTCTGAACTGTCACCAAAGAATGAAACTTCAGTGTTCCTGAACACATTTCAATGTTCCTGAACGTGAGGTTGAATTATGTTGCACCCCAAATGAAAGTTAATTTTTACTATTTTTCTGCTTATGTTTTCACTTTTCTTATATCAGGAATTAGCATCTGTAATTCCTCAAGACTTTTTTTGTGATCCATTTTAAAAATATTTCTTATGATGTTGTCAGAATACTGACGGAAGTATTTTTTGAAAAAGAATAGTGCCAAATATTGTCTTATGTTTCTATTGCCTCTTGTTTCATAGTTCAGTAGTAAACACTTTGTTCTTTGGTTGTGGAGAATATATTCTTTTGCATTCCAGTAGTTCAAACTCATAATAAGGGTGAAAGCAATGATAGGATGTTGATCTCTATATGAAATTAATTTGTGTCTTACGGTTTTTTGTTTGTTTGTTTTTGTTTGAGTCATCTGTCAGAACCCTGACAGAGAATATTGGAATTCTGTTTTCTAGAGTGGATCCTATGTTATTTTCCTGGTACTGCTTATAACAATAATGTTGAGAGCAAACATGGGGAATATATATTTCTTTAGTGAGTCATTAAGTTCCTTGTCATGAGAGTCTATTCTTTTAAATGAATGCAATCTGCTAAGAATGTTATAGTTCAGATTCGTCAGAATCTGTAGCAATAGCATTACGTACAGGCAGGGAGTCTTCTCACCCAAGAGGAAGTTGTTAGTGAAGGAGGAAGAAGGGCTTCAAAGAAACAAGAAACTCACAATAAAAAAATGTCAGAAAGAATCTTATGGGAAAGCTGGTAAACAAGGCAATGTGCAAATCCATGTTGCATCTGATTTGTGCGTGGAAGAGCAATGATAGTTGGACTATCATTCTGAGTCTGGGATTTTATACAGAACAACTTAAGGAGACAGAAATATTTGCACAGTCCCTGAAGATAATATTTTTCCTTCTGTTATATATAGAGGGAAGAAATTTATTGATTGTTTTGCACTACATGCATATCACATGCATTTTGGGTGGGTGAACTTGTGTGTATGGATTACCATTCCAAGTGAAGTTGATCACCATTCTAGTATTCCACTAAGTAGACAAAAGAAGTCAAAGAGTAAAGAATAGTTTTTAAACCTGCTAAACACTTATTTTAATATACTGGGAGAAGAAGGAGAGGAAAAAAGTAGTAGAAGATTTGGGTTTTGTTTTATTGCAATTCCTTTTATTAATATATATATTTATTTTGCTGATGTTATACTTTAATAAAGTAATTCTAGCCTGAGATAGAGAAACCGAAGGAATAGATTTCTGTGTATATAATACTCACTCATAACTGTATCTAAGTGAATGACTTTCCCTTAGGTCAATCAAAAATAAATTTCACATTTGCCAGAAATACACTTTCTGAAAAGTGTCTAGAGAAAAACACAGGGAAAAATAGTGCTTAGAAGAGTATTGCATGAGAAAACATACAGAATCTCTGACAATCTCTTTTTGGTAAGATACTTCACAGATTTGAGAGCTTGTGCTTTTTCAGAAAGCAGAACATCACTTCAGAAATGTTAAAAATTATATTTGCTCATCTACCCAATGATTACTTGATGAAATCAGATCTGTTTCAGCTATAGCCAGAAGGTTGAATTCTATTTAAAAAACCTGGACTTTTCTTTGAAGGTTACTGCCAGATTTTTATCAACAAAGCTCCCTTTAGAACATCACCACTGTGACATTAGTACTACTCTGTGGGAATTTCCTTGACCTTATGTGCATAAAAATACCTGAAATGTTGGCTTATTTTTGAGTGTGTTGCTAAACAATAGAACAAACATATGTAATACTTTGAATTGACTCACCAAGCTGAAAAATACTGAGGTCCAGTCATCTTTATATGGAAACAAAGTAATGGACATTTCTAAGTAAGTACATTTAATTCCACTACATTGACTCTTTCATTATTCAAATCCTGCTAGAATATTTTAGTGTTTAAAAATATAAAGTAAGTGAAGTATATGTCTTCTCGAAATGTATTGTCAGTGGCAAATATATACTTGTTTCTTTATCTATTATCTTTTTTTTTTTTTTTTTTGATGAAAACATTTTCTGCAGTTGAAAAGCAAAAAAGAAAGAAGAAAAAAAAAAATGTCAGTGCTGTCTTCTGAAAGAAGACTAATTTGTAGCTATGTAAAGGGAAAAATAACCAAAGCTAAAATAATCCAAAGTCATCCCCTTTCTTATTTTTCAAAAATACCTGGGCCTCCTCAAAGAAAATATTTTGGTGGCTTATGTATGTGAGAAAGTTCAAAGTCCTGCTGCTTTAAAAAAAAAAAAAAAAAAAAAAAAAAAAAAAAGAAAAAGAAAAGCCCAAGAACTTAAGCTATTAGAAATATTTTCTTAAGGTTTATGTTCAGGATCTTTTCCATCCCTCATCCCAAGCAATGTTTTCTAATGTGACTTCCCTTTTTTCCAAGATATTCTCAGTACTTCTTCTTAGAGTAATCTCTGGAAAACAATTATTTCTTTTTTTCCTCCACATATACATGCTTAACAGAGTGATTCTGAACCCTTGGCAGTAAGATCAAAAAGATTATCTACAATTCAGCTCTCTCGCTTAACAAATAAGTTCACAGCAACTTCTGAAGGTTAAGTACTAGCTCTGCCTAATAAAAGTACAGACATAGAGAAAAGGGGACTGAGAGTAAATACACTTGGTTCTATTTTTTTTTTTTCTTAATTTTCACAGTGAGAGGGAGCTGCTAACAAAGTTGTCAGCTTTTGCCTTTCCAGAAAAAATATTTGGCTAAAATATATGTTTACATTATTATCTTTCTTTCTTCCTCTCCTCTCTCTCCCTTATTTTGCTGTAAAAACACAAAGTAGTTTGTGTTTTGTTAAATGCAGCTCAGAAGTGGCTTGTGTTCTCATGTCTATTTTTTGTCTTAAAGAAAATTGCAAGCAATTTTCTATTTTGCTTTTTGTTATTTGTCACACATTTATTTTGTTCTCCACATACTTAAGAGTTGAAAGCAATTTCTGTTGCCCACTGTCATGTTTTCTATTAAGTACTTTTTCTGATCAAATATGTTGTTTCTCTGATATCAGCTATATCAAATCTTCTTTTTATTGATCTCATTAAACAGTTAAATTAAGAAGCCTGTGTTATATGGAATCTGAATGTTGGTGTTATGGGATGGAGTCGATTAAAGTCCTTGAACTTTTGTCAATTTCAGAAGCTTAAAGTACTGTTTGAGTATCTCCTTTAGACATTAGACTCCACAGTGTCTGATTTATTACTATATTGCAACTTGGAAATCCTAAAAACCTGTATAGAATGGATACCAAATGTAATGGCAAGGTTGTACATAAGAACAACAATTCTTTTTCTTCTTTTGCACTAGAGTGCAGCCTTAATGGGGCAAAAATTCACTGTGTCATCTTCAAAGATCTCATGTTTTAAGCTACCAACATCCACAGAGGGTGGAATACAAAAGTGTCTGTGTTTAACAGCATTTGTTTCTGATAACGATAGTTCTTTGTTGCAAGAATATGCCCATTATCAACTCCAGATTGAAAAGCCCAAACAGCAAATGAGAGCTCATTCAGTAATTATAAGTATTCTAAGAAGCCTAGAATTCTCTTACTGTACAATTTTTTTCCTAGCTCCCAAAGTGCTATCCACCTGATTGTTAGTTTTTTACAAAATGGCTCTCTGCCATAGGATTTTGAACAACTTCTGCTAGTTGCATTCTGGTCTAGGGTGTACAAGCAGCTGTATTCTAACAGTAACGTCTTTGGGAGTCATGTACCATAGTGTCTCTGAAAAGATGTATTGTATATACCGCAAAAATATAGAGGAAATTGCAGTAGAAAGTAGAATAGTAAGTAATTACACATTCCACTAAAGTTTTGGTACCTCTGCAGCTTTTCTGAGGACATATTTGATATACATGATTGTCTTCAGCAACCTTTATGCAGTCCTGCAACATTGTGAATTTATTCTTCGTTCTCCCTTTCTGATGGTTGTGGCCTGATGTGTGCTGGTATTCCTTGCAAGGAGGGGAGGGGTGAAAATAGGAGGGAGGATTCCTCTTCAAGTTGTGGCAATCTTACAGAAATCATCCAGTCCCTAAGGGATCATACAAGAAATTGGAGAGGGAGTCTTTATCAGAGAATGTCCTGATAGGACAAGTGGTATGGCTTAAAACTAAATGAGGATAAATTTAAACTTAGAATTAGAAATTCTTTACCATATGGGTGGAACTTCAATAGGTAACCCATAATAATGGTGTTCCAACCCTGGATGTGTTAAAGGCCAGGTTGGATGGGGCTTTTGGCAGCTTCACCTAGTGGGGGTGCCATCCCCACCAATAGCAGGAAGGTTGCAACTCAGTAATTTCAAGGACCCTTCCATCCCAAATCATTCTATGATTTATGATTATGTTACTGTATTCCTTTTAACTCATGAGAGAGGACAAGATTTGAATTTACTCTAAAAGATTTTCCCTCCTGAACAGCCTAAAGTAAGAGAGGGTTTGAGAGACTGGGAAATGAACTCATGTATTTAAACAGAGGATGCTTGTCTTCTGTTTGGCAGAGGCAGTCACCACTGGATGAGCAATTTTGTTGCACCATGGATCATTGGGTGATAAGGCTTTATTTTTCTCATTCATTTTAATGTCCTTAATCCTGCATCTGAAGTGCTTTATAACCTGGATTAAGTGCCATCTTTTGAGAGTGAGGATGATATAAATCCTGGTCTCCATTGAGAAAGTCTGTGAGATTAGGCACAGTAATTAACAACTTGCATTGCCTGTGTTAAGAATGGAGCATGCTTAGTCTGTAACACTGTAACAGAAACATTGTTTCTATCTATAATGGATGTACCCTGTTCCTTGTATTACATTCCATATAAAGATAGAATAGAAATGAATTCCCTGTGCTGATAGATCCAAATAGATATAGTTGAGTTAGGAAATTGTTTCCATCTATAGACTTTTGGAGGATGGTGCCCATTTATGTATTATAGGCATTTAGAGATCAAACAACTAATAGAACTACAGGTACTAATTTAAACTCTTCTTGAAAGAAGTCAGTCTCTTCTTAAATCTAAATAAACTCTATCAAATTTTACGTAGCAAAATATTAGAAATTTGGTCAAGTTACTCACAAAAACTAACTTTGTCATAGTTGGAGCAACCTGCAGAGAGCGCTTTGTCTTAAGATGGTCTAAATTACTAACTGGAATCAGTTGCAGAGTCTAAACACAGACAGATGTCACTCTGAAGTGGCCTGGGCTCCTGATCTCCTGTTTGTCTAAATAGGTGATTTTGTCAGAGTATGTTATCTTTCTCTTTCATTGCCCACTCTTGAGTATATATACCTTGTGGAAACAGCATAAAAGGTGTGACAACAGAAATACAGACCTTATCCTAATCAAGAATTAGGGCACAGAAAAGTGATGCATCCAGTCGTGTTGATTATGTTTGGCCAGTCTCTGTTGCCTATACTACTTTGGTTTAGAATAGATAGTTTTTAAAACCTTTAAACCTATGTAAAGCTAACATCATTCTAAATAGTGATCTCATGATGTCTTTTCCTTTGAGTTATGATTAGAATTTGGAACTAGGATGTATGTTTTACTCTTTTTGCCTTATTATGTATGAGTATAAGAAAAGATCTCTTGAAGATCTAAGATCTGATTTCAATTCTCAATATATTCAAAGTTGATTCAGATCTCATTATAGTGAGTCCCACCTTTGGTATCCTTCAACTGGAAAGCTTGGTCTCTGGTTCAACTGTCTGATTCATTCTGTAATCACCTCATCCAGATGGTTATGATCCTTGTTTCTTCAGTTTATGCAATACAGTTGTTATGATTTTTTGTACTTATCTTTTAGATATTTAGGTGTTAGGTGTTATCTCTGTACTGGTGGGTGGGTTGATTAAATATATTCCGAAGTAAACATTCACTTAGCAGGCCATTTCCCTCCTTCAGAAAAAACAGCTATGAAATATTCTCCAAAGCCATTGCATGTAAAGGGGAAATGTAGTAATAACAAATAATTACCTTTTCCAACTCAATTTCTTTGTCTAATTTCTGTGCCAGTTCCTTTTGCTTTATGTCCCAGGTTTAAATATAATTATTTAGATTTAAATTTCTGTATATGCTATATTGAAAAATTCTGTTTATTTCATGAAAGGATTCTGAAGAACGACCATTCTATTGTTATTTTCCCCAACAAAGGAGGAGAATATATCTTTTTTATTAAATTTCTCTCACCACTGTTTACCATGATTTTAGTTGTCTTATTGTTTTCCATGCTTCTCTCCATTTTTTTTTTTTCCTGTCATATTTGGCATCCCTTTCATGCTACATTTTCCTTTTTATTTACATGCTACCTGTTGCAATTTCTTGAACGTCTCTATCTCCTGTTCTTGAGGCATACTACACCAAAGACAGATTTGATTTTTTTTAGATATATGTTGTTTTATATTTTCCTGTGGATGTGGCCTAACATTTACTCTCAAAGTTCAAAGGCCGCATATGGCAGCCTCAGTAAAGTAGCTTAGAGGTTTATTTGGAGATGGCAGAAACTCCATGAGTTGTTTTTTTTTAATTATTTTGAAGAAAACATATGACTGAAAATGACTATGTGAAGGAAGTGGCTACTTCATGTGTTTTTATATGTGCTGATTAGTGACTGTGTCATTTGCAAGAGAAATGTGACCTCTACTACTCTTTTTTTCTTTTTTTTTCATCCTCTTGGGAAAATATTAAGGAAAGGTTTTCTTCCTCTGATTCTCTATCTTCCTAATCCAATTTCAAAAGTGAAATGTTTGGGGCATTAAGACAGTTTCCTTTGCACAATAAGGTAAAATAAATTTTAGTAACATTCACTAGAAAATAGCTATTCAGTTTCACTGGATATTATTTTAGATTGCCATTTCTTATCCAATGTTACTGTGACCTGCAGTTGACTTTCCTTCTTTTTTTTTTTTTTTTTTTTTTTTTGGTGTGGACTGTGTAATGAGCCGAGTCTGTTCTGATTAAATTGTACTTACTGTTCAGAGTCCCAAATACAACAGTACGGACCCTGTTTTCTTTCTGTACTTGTAGGAACAAAACACACTTCTTCTACCTATACACCTACCTAGAATTTAATTCTGAGATAAAGAATATACAATGTAAATAATCATTTCATTTTGTTGACTGCTCCTGAAGTTTACTATCCTCCAGTGTTTACAAGTGGCTCATAACTTCACATTAATTTCTGCTACTCTTCTGTAGAATTACATATTGAAGAGAAAGGAAAAGAAAAATTGTTGTTTTTATGTAAATTTCTCTTTCCTGTCTCCATATCTTTTTATACTCTTCTCTATGTAAAGATGGATTTGAAATTTAGCTCTTTTTTTATTTCTCTGTATGTGTGTGCCCTGCAAACCACTGTCTTTCTGCCTGTCTTTGTCATTCTATCTGTCTGTCTTTCTTCCTGTCTTGTTTTGCTGTTTGTTTTGTTATTCTTTGCAAGTCCGGTGTTATTATGTCACAGAATGTCAAATATGCATCTATTACCTCCATATACTAGAAATAATATTCTTTGCAGCTGAGTCAAGAATGACAAATAGCAACCAAGCACTTCATTCTCTTGGGATTCAAATATAATATATCTCCTTTCTTTGCTGTACTCTGATGAATAAAGTGAGTTGATCCTGCATATAGTGCATGTAATAGTCATAGAGTATTGAATCAAGGAATTTGGAGTCAGACAGTCTCTGAATAGATTCCAACATAAGTGATTGCTGTATGAAAAAATATTTGAAGATAAAAAGATTTGAGAGCCTCTAAAAGAATGAACATAATCTGCATTGAACAAATAATCCTGCCTTAGTTGTTTGCTAGAAACAGATAGTGCAGTCTAATGAAGAACTTTATTTTTATGTTGTTACTTGCTAACACTCTAAGTTATCCAGTTAGTTAGTCAAGCTGAAGTGATCAATAAAAATCTACCAACCAAATATTGAAAATTTCTTGATTTAGGCTTAAACTACTGGAAAACCATTAGACTGCTAAAACTAAGAAGTCTGCAGACAATACCAATTTTTTGATTATATTTGAATTAACTTCTCCCAGAAGTTCGGTTTTCTTAATTTCGCTATTCTTACATGCATGAAATTGATAACACTTATTATGTGCATCTTAGAGGTAGTGCTATCCATTATTTCTCAAATGATAGGTGAGATGCTTGAAATGCAGCACAGCATGATTGCAGAATGGCATGAATTTATAAGCAACTCTATTCAGCTATCTGTCTTTGTTTTAAAGGATCAAAGCAAAACAAACAAACAAACAAACAAACAAACAAAACAACCAAAAATGAAAAAGTCTTTCAAAGCAATTAACTTAGGAAGAGTCTACCTTATGAAAAGTATTTATATTCTAGACACGAATGGTTTCATTAAATTTTCTATGATGTGATGCTAAAGATAAAAACATTTCTTACTAAAAAAGTGAGTATGTAGAGGTCTTGTATACTACGTCATGTTTGCAATGTTAAAATGAACTGCAAGAATGTAGAAATGATAAAATAACACTGGAGCTATTGGAAAAGCAGTATTATGAGTTTTCAAAAGCAATATTGCAAAGTCTAAAATACTGTAGTAGTTTTTAATTTCATTGCAAAATCATGAAATAGCTGAAGTACTGTTTGCATAGAAAGTTTAGAGAACATGAAGGAAAGGGTCTTTGCAGGGGTGGAAAGGAAGTCTATCCCATCTTAAAAAAGTAAAAAAAGAGAAGGTTAGGATTAGGATTTTAAAAAATAGTGCAATTTTGATGTGAATTATGTTTGCAAAAAAATATAAATAAGTTGTGCTAATAGAGATTTTTACAGCATTCAAAAGATGTATTCATCTCAAATTCTCAATTCACCTTGGCTTGGCCCCTTTGTTTTCAAAGGAAACATCCATCTACATTATTTTGTATTTCCTTATTCATCTTACCAATTTATCTTTTCTTGACTTGAAAGTAATTTTCTTTAAAAGTGAAGTTACCTTTGTTTATTCATGTAGGCATCTATGACCCTGAAATCATGAAAGACTGGGGATGAATTTTGAAAAGAAATAGAAAAAGTAATAGTATTAATAGATTAATTTTTAGGTGAAACAGCTACCTGGAATGCAGTGCTCAGAGCAGTATTCTGATGCAAACCTTAAATAGCATTTACTCCCAAAAAAGACCTGTGTCTTGCCAGCATTTCCTGTTATACATCATAGCAGTCCAAACTATTTTTTTTATACTTCACTTTCCTATGACTAGGGTAGAAAACAGTTTAAAAAGCCTACAGCCATTTCTTTCTACACACTTGCTTCTTGTGTCTGTGACCATTTCCAGGGATGCCTTTCACCTATGTATAATATGAATTGATGCTTTGTTCCCCAAGCCTGTGATCTTGGGGAAGATTTTGCAGATCTGTAATCTGCATTTATTTCTTGTGCCAGTGGGAAACCCAGATGTTCTCAGTGGATTATCGTAAATGTAGTCTTAACTGCTCTAACTCTTAATCCAAAGAATACTTGGATCATTATGAACAGCACTGATGCCCATATTTAGAGTAGTGTGGTTCCCACATTCAAAGCATCTTTTTTTTTTTTTTTTTTTTTTCATTTTCCACTGCAAAAAGCTCTTTTATTCAATTAAAGAATAGGCACATTTGAGGCTTAAAATGTGCTTTCTTGCTTTATAAATTCAGGGAGGAAAAAGTTGTTATTCACTAACTTCGAGTTGCTAACAGACTTTTGGCCAATTGTCTTTGAAATAAATAATTGGTTGAGGAATTATGCTTCTTTGCTTAAGCAGAGACTTAAATTTTAACTTAGTTAATTTTCAGAATTATGTTGTATATATATATACAGATCACAAAACATATTCTTTGAAAAATCAGAATTGTCAAAGTGGGATTCTTGAATTATATTAAGTACTAGATTTGCACTCAGTTGCCAATAATAACTTTTTTGTTGTTATTATTATGTTTATGGGCATAATGTCTCTTTACCTTTCTTGTGATGTATCTTAAAAGCAAAAGCTTAATACAAAAATAACTAACTTCAGCTTCAATGAATGTTTGAATTCTTGGCTATAAATTAAGGTTGCACAACATGTAAACAAAATTTGAGATAGGCACACAACTAAACACAATTCACCTCACCTGCACAATGAATGAGGCAGACCCATGAAATAGCTTGTGGTCACCTAAATAAAACTTATTCAGTCTAATACAAACAAGAAAAGGGATTGACTGTTTTCTCAGTTTCCCCCATTTGCTAAAGTTTGCCTGTTTTTTTAAACTTAATTTCTTGTAATAAAACTTGGCTGATTTATATAATCTCCCTCTCTCTACACACATGCAGATCTGTATACATATTATGATCCCATACATATATGTCCTCATAATGCAGATTTATATTTACATAATGGAGATTTTTATAATGAATATGATTTTATAGTTTATGATTACTGTGATTAATGTTTTGAGCATACAGTGTGTTCTTTCTACCTCAGAGCCATATGAAAATAATTAACATTTTACCTGAGCAATATCACAAATTTACTTTGGATTTTGTGAATTTAAATGTAGAAGTGGTACTAGTTTTGCTAGAGTTTTATACAATTTAATATATACGAATGGAACATGATACACCACTCTTGCATAAAACATTTGCTTTCGAATATATTTCATTAGATTCTATGAATTGGAATTTTGGAAAAAGAATTCTGCTGGAGTTTAAAATGTCTCAGTTTCTATAGGGAAAATGTAGTTTCTCAGATCACTTAAATCTATTGACATATGCATCAGTATAGTAATTAACCTAGTAAAGTAAATCCAAGAGTTAGTTTGTAAAAAAAAAAAAAAAAAAAAAAGGAAAAAAAAAGTGCTGTTGCAGGGTTGCAGGGTAGACCCCTCTTTCCTTCAGTAGATTGGAAAAACCCACATACTGTTTTGGAACATGATGAAAAAAACCCTCAGCTTATGTAGTCTGATTTAAGCTCTCCCAACTCCTCCACTTGATTTAATAAACACTGGAAGAGTAGCATGAACTGATGAGTAGTCATTATGCTGACTAAAGAGGAGGGGAAATTTTTTGTATTTTTATTCTGATATTTCAGCTTACCTGTGTCTGGAATTCAGGTCTCCCATATGGAGGATGAGTGATCTTAATACTATCTATTTCAGCTCTTTGGTTGGAAGGACTCTTCATCTTAAACACGTGTTTATTGGGTGAGATGTTATTAGACTTGTACAGGCTTGTATGTTGATTTGTGCTAACACATGCATTGTATTCAGTAGACACAATTTAGACTCAACATTTTTGAACATCAAAGAGTAGGCTGGAAAAGATACAGATGGCTGTTTGGGGAACAGAAAAATCTAAAACATGCTAAACTTTTTTGTTGTTGTTGTTTAAAAAATATACATTGTTTTCTAGAAGGAACATACAGTTGTACACTGACATGTTTTTATATTTGATTTCCTTTATTTGTGTAAAGGACAGGGTTGGAATGTATTCAGTTGTATGCTCAGATCTTTTAGTCAGTAGCAGCGTTTATAACTAGCTTCTTCAATACCTTCATTTCTTTCTTCACAAGAAAACCTTTAAACCAAAAAGTCCAAAAGAATTAATTACCATATGATTAAGATCAAATCTGTCACTTATTTTTTCTTCAAAATTTAGAGTTATTTGTTCTTCAGCCTGTTAAGTAACTGTTCTTGAATGTATTCCAGATTTAGAGGGCTATTCTTAGGAATGTTTAATATTTATTTAGGAATGTTCAATATTTACTTGAATAAAAAGATGTTAGACCTGGTTCTTTTAAAAAATGTTTTTTCATATCCTCATACTTTTGAAAATTTCAATAAAAATAAGCAACTAAGATATAGGGCAAAGTCTTGTTCTATAAACAGATTTGACCAGCAAGCCAAATGATCAATTGGAGGGAGAAGAGTCTGAGTTTGTTTGTTGTTCTCTGTTTTCATAATGAAACGATGGATCACATACTGAAATAGAGGTTCACATCAAAATCAAGGAATATCAGTTCCTGTTATTTGGTCAGCATTCTATTTGTCTATGCATATTAATTTATTCTTTTCAGTTTCTTTGTTGATTTATTCCATTACATTTTATTATTGGGAAAAAGAAAAAAAAGAAAAAAAAAAAGAAAAATTAATGGAGTTGTACACTGAAAAGAACTCAAGCAGTTCAAGAGAAACGGTCAGCATTTGTTTTTGTTACTGTCTGACTTGATGCCATGTACTTGTAAACAGCAATACCATTTTATACATCCCACATTAGCCTGTAGCACTGGGCAAAAAAGAGGAGGTGTTCAACAGTCCAATTCATTACTTTATGTTTAGTGATTACCTATTTATCTGATCAAATAACCTTATTTATAAAAATCAACACAACTGTTTTGGTGTAGAACGTACTTCACAAATACTCCACGAATGTATAAGAACTCAGAAAAGACAGCCTCAACTGTGCTACAGAGTGTCCTGATAGGGGCCTTTCAATATCTAAAGTGGGCAATAAGAAGGACAGGGACAGACTTTTTAACAGGGTCTGTGGTAATAGGACAGGGAGAAGTTGGTTTAAAACTAAAAGAGAGGAGATCTAGATTGGATATATGAAAAAGCTTTTCATGATGAGAGTAGTGAAGCACTGGATGCTCAGAGGACTGGATGCTCACAGGGTAGTGAATGCCCCAACCCTGGCGATGTTCAAGGCCAGGCTGGACGAGGCTCTGAGCGTCTGATCTAGTTGTAGAAGCCCCTGTTCTGCTGGGGAGTTAGACTAGATGACCTTTAAAGGTCCCTTCCAGTACAAATGGTTCTATGATAGTCAGCTATCAATGGAGAGATCAGAGAAATCAATGAGATTTTCTTGCCTCTAGGCTGGATGAAAAGCTAAGTGCCAAAAAAGTCACAGGTGTTAAGCTACTACAGAAACTTACTATGGCACATAGCAGGGGTGTTGGAGCCAGATGATCATTGTGGTCCTTTTCAACCCAGCCCATTCTATGATGATGATTCTATGTATCTTTTGCTTTGTAGTAGCTTTTTGGTCCAGGAGTAAATTAAAGACAGTTTTGTTTGTTTTTTCCAGTAGTAGGCTGCCTTGTTTTATCTTGCAGGATGGAAAAGGACAATTCAAACATTACACAGTTTCCTTCTAGACATAAATTCCCTTTTTTTTGTTAAGCCCCTGTTCAGCATCCTTGGTATTTAACTGCATCTCTCCTAGATATATACTTTGAGATACATTGGGTTCTTTCATCATCAATCTCTACAAATATCTTCAGATTCCATCTGCAAAAGTATTCACATTTCTTCATCTATTTCAGTCTGAGTTGAGGGTTCATTAAAGGGGGAGAATTTGGACTCGTGAAAAACAGAAAAGCAAAAAATATCTCCAAAAAAAGGACAAGAATGATGAATATAGTTCGTTATTAAGAAAACTCTGTACACAGGACATTGCTACGGATAAAAGCTGCAGAAAAATGCTCGTGGCCTAATATGTTTTTGAGAAATCGTAGTGAAATTTGTGTCTGTGAGGTCTTACACTCATGACTTTCAAAGAAACTGCATGTGTTCTTTCTTTGGTTTTGTGATAGAAAAACAAACTTTTAAATCGCTGTGGGGAAAAGCTCTGTTTATTTATAATTGCACCTGTTCTTGCATAATAGGAAATACAGTTTGAGCCATGCTTTCCTGGAATTGTTGTCTGACTGGTGCAGTTGTTTACTAAATCTGATACTCTTATGTTGTCTTTCAAGAGATGTTTTATTTCTTCTACTATATTTATTTATATAAAACCTCTGGCATGTTCTTCTTTACATTAGTATCCTAGTTATGTTTCCTGATCTTCCTCTGTGGGTATCCTTTGTGCCTGCACAGTAACATCCCAAATCATCAAATTTGATTCCTTTATGATGCTGCCTTAACAGAAAAAACAATATTATTGTTGGCCAACTTGGAGGTAATGAAAACAGTGCTGTGCACATTATATCCGCAGTCTGAGAAGCTTTTTTGGTTATTTAACCTCTTTAGAATATTTTGTTTACTTTCAATCTTAAGGTCTGTAAAGCAACCTTATCATTTTAAACACTTACAAGAATTATACCCTTGCCTAGTGGCATTTCCTTCCCTCACCCAGGAGGTTTCAGTTTTGGAAGTTTTCAAGAAATATTAAACATAGTTCATGATGTATATTGCCATGACCAAATAAGCAGAATTTAAATTTTCAACATTTAAATTTTAAATCTAGAAACTTTAATGCATTTACCTCTGTATGGGAGAACTGCTTATGTTCAGTCAAACTCTTATTTAATTCCATTAGTAAGAACTCATCGAGTAGCCCTGCAGAGAATTACTTGTAAGTCCTGGTGGATAGAAAGCTGGACACGATCCAGCAGTGTGCTCTTGCAGCCCCAAAAGCCAACTGTATCCTGGGCTGCATCCATAGAGGAGTGACCAGCAGGGAGAGGGAGGTGATGGTATCTTTGTCTGTATCTATGCAGTATCTAGAGTTACTGCATCCAGACCTGGCCTCTACCCCTCAGCCCCCCGCTTCCCCAGGAAAGGCACAAGCAATTACAGTGGGTCAAGAGGAGGGACACAAGATAATCAGAGGGCTGGAGCACCCCTCCTATGAAAAAAGGTTAAGGGAGCTGGTCTTGTTTGGTCTGGAGAAGAGGAGGCTCTGAGGAAACCTCAGTGTGGCATTCCAGTACTTTAGGGGAGCTTATAATTAGGAGGGAAACTTTTTTCAGGGGCAGATAGTGATAGGACAAGAAAATTTGTTGTGACTGGAGCTGTAACAAAATCAAATTTGTTAGTGTAGAACAAAAGCAGCATTACTTAATGGTCAGGCCTTTTGACTTCTTTGTTAGGGAGATGAACACTGTTCTTATATTGCGCAATAGCTACTAGGTGAAGCTTCTTGACATCTTTACTAGGCAAGTTTCTTGACATCTCTTAACATGGCATGTAATGATCTTTTTCTCCTTTAAAAGACAATTTGATGAAATTCTACTGATGAATAGGATTATTATTAACTATTTTTATTTAATTTTATACTATACTATACTACTATTAATCAAGGATAGTATTTTCTTCTCTTTAATTAAAAAATAAGTTGCATTATTCTTGATATTTTCTCTGGAAATCTGTTTCATTGTAAAGTAACAAAACATTTAGCTTTTTGCACAATTGTAGGTTTAGGGGGAAATAGTATATACTAAACAATTAATTTAATCTCCATTAATTAGACAGTCAGACAGACCAGTAGAGGATAAATATGGACAATAGTTAATAGGAGGAACATAGACTAAATAATTAATATTAAGCAATACAATATGCATTAATGCAATGCAATGCCTAATTTAGTGTTGAAAGACTACACCTGCTACTATAGTGAACAAGCCAAAGTACTTACTGTTTTGTAACCAAATTGCTTATACTGTTGAATGAGGAGCATGTTCCCTGCTGTGTTTTTTGTGCTCCCTCAAACAGCATCCAGTTGGAAAGGAGAGGCACGTAACAGTTAGAATTCCAAAAAATTAGAAGTTGCAATAGTACTCTGGGAAAGAGCTAGTAGGAACTAACATGTTGCTGTAAAGGTTATGTCATAATTTACGTCCAAAGTTATTTGACTAACACCATCTGCCTCCTATATATCTGGCTCATTACAATTTCATGCTTATGATACCAGTATTTTTATGAATTCGTTTGCTGCTTAGAAAGAGTCCACAACACTACATTCCTGTCAAAGAAATGAATTCTCTTCCTATAAAGGATAAGTTTGTGTTTGGGAGCTCTTGAGTAATGGCCTGAACTACTGATTGATCACTTGAGGCAAGGACTGAATCAGCCATGGGAGCACAGGTGAAGGCAATTCAGCTGTGTGATCGGAAGAGGTGGAGCCTGGCTGCACCTCTCCTAGATCCCATGTAAGGACTGGCCGTCAGTAGGGAAGGATTTCTTTCTGGAGATCCCTCTTTTTGGAGTTTTCTACTGTGAGCCTAGGACTTGGGTGAGCATTTCATTTTTGATTGTTTCTTTCTGCCACGATAATCTTTCTAACTATAAACCTGTAAAATACCATCCTAACCATGCCACTCTTCTAACTGTAATTTGTTAATTGTGCAGTGTGCTTTACAGAATAAAATGTTAACTGGTAAAGTGAATCCAGTCTTGGCAGCGAGGTATAGCTGAACAGTACATCGCAAGGCTAAATCACAAGTATGTAAACTTTGCTTAATTTTGTTTGCTTGTTGCTGTTCCATTGATGCTATTTGGTCAGTAGGGGGAACGCTCTCCAAAATGACGAAGTAAATAAGAAGCAGTGATTTTCGTAGTCGAGGTGAAACTTAAGAGTTTTGTGATCTGCCATTATGGGCTCTATAATCCTATCTGGAGACAATATTGCTATAGATTATATTTCTAGAGAGAGGAAATACCTAAAAGGTGTATCCCCTGTAAGTGCTGGAGAACTTTGCCTGTGTAGACCTTTACCACTTAGCCATGATTTCTGGAGAGCTGTTACCTGATGGTCTACTAAACAGTGAGTCAGTGGTAGAATTCAGGGAAGTCTGGAGCTACTGTGGGCTCTCAGTAAGTTCAGTGTCCTCAGAACATTTTCTTCTCTGATCTTTGATCACAGTAAGTGAATGGCTGTTACTTTGTGGAGCTGGCTAACAATTTACTGCAGAGATTTTTTGCTGGGTTTTGGCAAGGGTAGCCCAAACTCACTAGACCCATCACTTTGAAACAGCTGCTAGCTTAGGCCTATCTATTTCTGATGGTTTTCTGGATATTTTTGTTCTACTTCCTAAAAAGAAATCCTTTTTCTCCTTCATCTGAATTAAGTGCTGTTTGAAATCTTGATCTAGAATCCAGAGTGATTCACTGCAAAACAGTACTGTTTCCTATTGCAAAGTGTACTTAGCTCTCTCCTCCAGGGCTAAGTGCAAGACCTGTGAAGTTGATTTTCACATTGCTAGTAGTCATGTAAAGAATTTCTGGATGTATGATGTCCTTTTTGTAGCTATGATGAAACTTAAAAATCTTTGCTAAATAACTCCAAACCTCAAACTATACCAGAGTAACATTTTCGCTGGAGAAAATTTAAATATTCAGAAAACCAAGTGCATTTAATTTCTTTAGCTTTCTAAGCTGGATCTCTCATCAGAACATTATAACAAACTGAATCTTATAAGAATGTAAGTCTACATACCAGAGAGAAGAGGATTTTCAGAATGATATCTTGGCTCAGGACAAATCTGCATGATTTTTTTCTTTTTCTAATATAAACACAAGTTGTACCTCAAACATGTCTGTTGAGCGAGGAATTTGCTGTAACCTCAGGCAGGGAATTTCATCTTGGTTTATATAATGTTCAGAAGCTCTGTACTGAAGTGCCTTGAATGAGTATTGCGGCAGTTCCCATGTCTTTGAAATATTATGGCTTTTCTTCATGAAGGAAGTAGACTTAAATTAGTAAGAAACTGCTGAGGGCGAAAACATATCTGGCACTTTAACTCATTTGATTTCTTCAAATTGCATTACAATTTTCTGAAACAAGCCCCCCTCCCCCGAAGCCCTAAAATCGTTACAGCAATAATTCTTTTTAAAATGGGAACATTTTCTTATAATCAGATTATTTTACTCCCTAGCACCTAAGGTTTAGTTGACCACACTGGGCCTTGTTTTCTCCTTATCCAACCAGGCTTTAATGTGATACGGTAACTAGTGAAGTACAAAGTCCCCTGCATTGCACCCTGAATACATGCTGAAATGTTAAATTATCATGTTTAAAGTGTGAGGCAAAACATTGTGTTGAAGAGCTGTAGATTTGAAGAGAAATGATGTCATAAGAGGAATTCAAACAAGAATGCATAAGTCATGAATATCTTGAATTTGTGTAATATTTTGTGGTATTTCAGAGTATGTGGCCGTATCTTTAGGTAGCATCCCTTTACCAGGGCCATTGGATTCTAATTGAGAGTCTGGTTATATGAGGATGTGGGAGAAGAGAAAGGAAGAACAGCACACAGAAAAGAGTTCTTGTGATATAATGTTTACCAGTACTAATACAATGTGCCTTCAGCTCTTGCATTATCTGAGATTATGTGATTTTCCTGTTTACTTATTTACCTGTTTACTTCTTTATGCATTTTAAAAACTTGTAATCTTGGAAAGAACTAAGAAAATTTGAAGGGTGATCAGTTTTGTCATGCTGATCTAAAGAGAACCAATGAGAGATGGAGCTGCAGGTATAAAATGAAATAAGGGTTCTCTTTTCACAACAAATAGTGCAGAATGACAGGCGTGATACTAAGCCAGTATCAGTTTCAGACTCTAACTGTTCAGTATCACATCACAGATCATTTGTAGTGTTTATTTTAGTATTCAAAGCAACAGAGTAGATTCTTTTTTTGCCTTGTAATCATTATACAGATGTGCTTACTTGAGGAAAGCCAAGTCTTCAGTGTTCAAGACTTCATAGGCTTGAGTTATTAAAAATAATAATAATAATAATAATAATAATAATAAAAATAAATAAATAAAAAACACCAAAAAAACCCAACAAAACAAAAATCCTATTCAATCCTATTCTCTTTATTCTTCAGGAAAACTATTCTTTTCAGTTATAAACAGTTTTGAAATTGTATTCTTTCTCATCTAATGAGAAAATTTATAGTAAAATAGTTCATTGACTTGAAGTGTACTGGCTTTTCTTAGATTGGTTTAGGATTAAGTCTTTGGAGAGAATCCACTCTTTCTTAACATGAATACTCTGGAAATAATACCTGTTTCTTCCCTGTGCATTTGGCTTTTAAATTGTGATGTACCTTCTACCTGTAAAGTAAATTATAAATGTTTTTCTTTTGTAGGGATCTTTCTGAATAGACTGTCCTTAGATCATTTATGAATGTCAAAAGATTCACTGGCTTTTTCTATACAACATTACTTGACTAAGATTTTTAACAAGCTGAATTCAAACAGGCTATCTGAGTATTCAGTGTATACATGGCATTACACAATTACCAGGAATTTCCAAGATCTTTTTACTTTGCAACTTCAACTAACATGCAAAAACAGTGTAGAATTCTCAAAAATCATAAATTAATTGTACTACTGAATAAAGTTGCATTGCTTTAGAGTATTAGTAGTTCAGAGTTAGCCAGGCATCAACTGTGTGCTGTTCTTGTGCAGTCCAGTCACTCCTGTGACTAAAATATATCAGATAAAATAAATAAAGTTGTGAAAAAGGTGGAGAGAAATATTATTGCATAAAAGCCAGACATAAGACAAAGAGTTGTCAGAGCATGCACAAGCATCCTGATTCCTGTCTGCTTGGCACAAGTCATAGCAAAGGTGGGAGAAGCCTAATGGTGTGATGTAGTGCCATAGAGATGCCAGTCAGAGCTGTGGGTAGATGAAAAAGTGAAGGAGGAAATGAAAAAAGGGAAATCAGCTGTGCTAGGAGGAAGATTGTCTGAGTGTTGCAATGAGCTGTAGATATCAGACTCAGGGTGGAGTGTCTGATGTCAAACATGAAAGTAAGGCTTGAAAGACGGATCAAGGGAGAAATGCATTTCTGATCACTGCTGGACTGTGTGCTGCTCAATGCTGTAATGAGATGTCTGTAAGAGAAGACAGAGTGAAGTCTGGACTTCTCACGTTTTATAGGTTACTACAGCTTATTTCAAAAGGCTGGAAAAGACTAAATAAAATGTGTTGGTGCTGTTTTTGTGCTAGTGGCTGGAGCAGATGGAAGATGTGCTGTGCTTTGGGGATAACAGATAAAGGAAAGAACAAATAACTTCTATGAAATGAGATATTTTATGTTCTTGCATCTGGTCCTATGCTGATCGCGTTGTATTATGAATAGTTTTGCCAAAAAAAAAAACCCAAAAAACAGTTCCAGTTGTAACTTGAATATTTCCATGTAAAAGTGTTGGTTTCTGTGTCTGCCGGAATGTCTCAGATTAAAGATGTAATTTTGGTCAAATCCAAGAGAGATATGCCTGAGAACAGCCCAGCAGTAATGAGAAAGTCAAGAGAGTTAGCTCTACTATTAAACTCCTGGCTTGAATCCAGCATTGTGAAAAATGAAATCCGACTTTATTTTGTATGAAGTCCTTTGACAAGTGATATAATCACCTACTCAAGGCTGGGACTTCCCTGCTTTCTGACAGGAAATAGCAATCTCAGATTTGCGCAATGCAGCATGGAAATGCTTCCTTCACTGTTTTTGCACAAAATGTAGACTTAAGCAACAATTCCAACAAAAAAAAACCAAAAAACAAACAAACAAACAAAAAAACAGGACAAAGAAACATGAGAAGGCTATTATTATTTGAAAGATAGGAAGTAGCCTACCAGCTTCTCTAGCTCTTCTTGAAAGAAATACTTTGTAGACATATATATTCAATAATAATTAGATTAAGAAATCACTAAAAAACGAGCTTTTGATAACTTTAAGTAACAGAAAGCTTCAGTTCTAGAATCTTCGTCACTGTCTGGCTCTGTCTGATTTTCCTGCTTAGGCTATCTGCAAATTTAGTTAAGTCTGTCAATTATTAATATTTTCATGTGTTCAGTCATCATGATGTAGCTTTTATTTTGCAATACAACACTGAAATATGTAGTTTAAAAAATAAAAAGCAAGTTCTGAAAATTTCCTTGCTCCACTCTTGTTGTCCAAGGTGACAGGATAGTCATGATGAGACTTGCTGATACCTGAAAACTCATTTGCATTCTGATACATGCATTAGGCTTCTGGGGAAAACATAAAAGATGTGATGATCCTAAGTGAATCTGACACCAAATTCTGATGGTGCAGATAGCAATTCTCCTCGTTATTATACCCTTATATGCCTATACTGCCCTTTAGTAATGTCAACAACATTTTTAGAACATTCTAGGAAAGAAAAACTGTCTTTTGAGCAGTTAAGATTGTAGAAAATGTTCCTGCAAAGCAAACATTTCTAGCAATCCTTGGAAGGGTTTGTGAATATGCCAGAAATCTCCACTGTTTGTTATCAAGCACAAGCAGTAGCATTTCCATTACTTAGCCTTTGCCTGACCCTTCATCCTGAACAATCTTTATTCTCTCTCTTCAAGCCTTAGTGATATGTCCTTATATTTTGGGGGGAATATCTTAAATCACATTTACTAGAAGTAATTTTATATCCTTTCTGCACTGCAACAATGCTGAATGTCTTCCAAACATCACCCCTTTTTTTTTTTTTTTTTTGATGAAGCAAATAAAACTTTTGGAGCCAGATACTATCATGAGGATTAAAGAGGAAAGTTTTACACGTTGGCCAACAAATAGATGTTGATGAACTATTTTGAAAAATAAGGGATTCAGTTTGCTTTGCAGCATCAAGGTTCATCATCCAAGGGAGCACAGACTAGAAGGCAGGTTAACAAGCTTCTGCTAGTTATGACACTGGGGGTCAAGTAAGTCTACTAAAAAGTTAGATCATTGTTGTATCATTTTTTTCCATCACTGCAATACAAAACATGGTTCAATGGTCTCATGACCATTTAAGAAAAGTTTGGAGGTATATGGTTATAAAATACTGCAACCCTTCACATCCCTAGCTATATCATTTTTAATTCTGAAAAGACCTTCCTTTTAGGCCTACTTACATATTTTATCTTACCATTGTTTTAAGTTTGCAGCAAGCAGTAAGGGAGCTCAAACTAACTTTTAACAAAAATAAGAGAAACTTTAAGGAAAATCAGAAAATGAGAAGACAAAATATCTTGTCAGAAAAACCCCGTTCCTCTGTAATCATGTCTAATTATAAATTTGCATAATATCAAAATACGTGAACTAAACTAACACAACCTAATACAAAAAAAGGAAAAGAGAATGGTCTTTGTACCTGTAATGGTCTCTGTACATGAATGAGTCCCTTTAATGACTTGTTTTGTCTACAACCCATGTAGCAGCAACAGAAACTTGGTAATTTCCAAGTGTTGAGGGGAAAGGATGTATTGGAAAGAGGTGAATTGTCCTATTTAATCAATGTTGGACTTTAGCTATATGAAGTATTAATATCTCACCTTCCTTCAAATCCCTAAGCAAAACTAATAAGCCAATTAACTCAAATTATTCAGCATACTAGAATAATCAATGCTCTGACAATTAAAAAGTAAAGATTTCCACTTCTGTCTTGTGAATTTTTGTGTGTGTGTGTATACGTATGTGCACACAGAACAACTTTAATATAGGATCCCTGCTGACTTCATTTTTTAAATTTTTAGATACCACTATGATCCAGCAAACAAATCATGCTGATACACCTCCTGGAGGTATCAAATCACTCATTTCTTTCTAGTCTCAGGCTGTGGAATTGGTCCTATTCATTAATTATTGATTTAAGATTTGAAGTGGGATTGTCTGTCTGCCATCATTATGATAAAAAGTGGAAAAAAAAAAAGAGGTGTGTGTACATTTCATAAGGATTACAAATTCTTTAAAAGCAGGAAAATAATAAGTAAAATGATTGTCATGAAGTGTTGTGGAAACAGCACAGGAAGGGAGGCAAGGGCTGGAAATGCAGAAGGGCTTGGTTACTTTCTGAAGTGAGTTTAAGTCTTCCATTAATCAGCGTCTTTATAGCAGTTTTTCACTGAATGTTGCATTGAAGTTCTTCAAGATTATTTTTTTGCCTTGTGATTGTCATGATATGGAATGCTAAATCAAATGTGAATTACTGCCTACTTTACCCTATTTTTAAACCAGTGAGCTACGCACCAACTTTAGCAACTTAGCAAGACCCTGGGACTCAGCAGAGCTTTGAACTACTCTCAGCATTCCCCACACTGCTACTCATAGTCATATGCAAACTACTTTTTGTGGCTGTTATCTTCTGAAAAATGTTGGGATGAGAATACTGGTGAAAAGGGCTGGTTAACCTTCTTTTAATTAGTCAAGAAAACACAAAAATTTCTCATTTGCTAGCAGGCAGCAAATGCATTTCATTAACCCAAAACTACAAGGCTGAAAATACCATGTTCTTCTGCTTGCCCATCCTGTTCTAGCAGCTCCTGGGTCTCTCCACTCTGTAATGGCAGGTTTCATACATATGGGGGGCTTCATGGCTCTGCCCTTGTGACATCAGAATGCTGTTGCCATGTGGAGCACAATGGCATCATGCAGTTTCTCCCTGTCAGGGCTACCCCTCACCCAGCCCAGGCAATTGCCTACTTCAGCATGGAATGCATCCACTCCATTATGGAGCTCTGAAATGCATCATAATCCATGAGAAATATCAAGATAAATGAGCAGCGCCACACCAATGAGGATATGGAGTAGAGGAAACTCTGAAAGATATGGAAACATGTTAAATTAATGTGTCATCAGTAATTTTAATTATATTTGAGGAAGAAATCCCTCAGTAGCCAGTAACTGTTGTTAGTTGTCTTGTCCACGATCTCTGTTTGTATCTAAAAAATTAACTCTAACAAACCTGACAACAGTTTTGTAAAGCTTTAAAACATTTAACCACACAAACATGCAGAATTTCATACGTGTGTGTGTGTATATATATATATATATATATGAACAGCACATGTGAGATAAACAATTGTTAAATGATTTCAGTGCTCTGAAGAATCATAAAAAAAATACACTAATAAAAAAAAAAAATAGATAACCACAAATATTGTTGAAATATATTACCTCAGGGACTTGTAAGAAAATCACCAATACTATTTTATAGACCATTAACTGTAAATTACTTTCTCCTTTGGGCAAGAATTTTATCCTTTTTCATTATTATTAATTAAAACTAGCAATGTTTCTGGATAAAAAAAAATTGTTGAAAAACTATGAAATACCATTTCCTTGGAGAGGCTTGTATAAAAATACTACCTGAGTTATTTCCCCTGAGAAACACTTTACATATATGAGAAATGCCAGTGATTAGAAATCAGTGACTTTATTAACTATTAAAATGTATATAATAACAGCTTGAGAAAATGTGTACACGTGTGTGTATGAATAGTCTTGTTTTTCTTTTAGCAAACTTGAAACTGGGCTGGACAAAGTCAAGCTTTGATCAGCAGGCTGTGTTCCTGTGAAGCTTTTTCTGAGATAATATAGCGCCAAAGAAAGAGTATATGTTGGAATATGTTCAGTGATACATTAATATGGTTATATGCCTTGAATTGCCGCCTGATAAAATGAACTCTTTGAACTCTAAACTCATCTGTGGATTCTTGCTGTTGGAGTCCAAGTTAGATCAGATGCTCTATCACATGGGTTACATGATGCTTAAGCATTGTAAGTTAGGAAATGTAATAATATATGCTCTGTACTTTATTACTATCTTTACCATTTGGTAAATGTTAGATTATCCTGTCTGGGAAACAATGAATTAATGTATTATTTTAATAGGAAGAGAATTTTTTAACTGTAGGCCTTTAATTTTCTGGACTGAAGGTGAACTTTAAAATCTGCAGAGGATCTGAAGGGATCCTCTGCAGTGGAACAAGGTATACGTTTGGTATAGGAATTTTCCATCAGATTTTTTAAATTATTCTCTGACTTCGCAGAAGACTTCTGAGGGGGAAGTCATTATTGGTGTTCTTCATAACATTCTGGTTGTTTGTAACATGCTCAGACTTTATCAGACTTCAATTTTTTTGGCAATGCAGAAATTTTCTTCTTTGGAAGTATATTTTGGAAAGTAAATAGATACAGCCAGACATAGTGGTGTTAACTGTGTGACTTTGAACTTGGAGTATCCCCTTGCCTTCTCTATGAGATCAGGGAATGCAATTCTATGATTCTGCTGTTCCGTGACGAGCGCTGCAGTGCACAAGGGTTATTTGGGCATTAAATAAGTCCCATTCAACATTTGAAAATTTATCCAAAAAAATCCTCCCTATATTTACTGCAAGTAAGAAGAAGAGCAGGGCAAATGCCAAATTAAGGGCTATCACTTGAGTATTTATTATTTACTTGTTTAAACTAACTTTATTTATATTTTATATTGTATAGTGGACTTGATGTAGGACCAATTATCAGTTTTTATACTTGGTCTATTGAAAATGGTTGATTTTTCCCTAGACCTGTGTTTCCTTAATACCACTGGCCAAATCTACATTCTGATACACTGTTTCTTTAATGGCACATTGAGTCCTCAATTCAGCTACTCACGTCTCTCATGTATATATAAAAACACTTTGACAGTCTAATCAGAGCTTGAAAGCCTATTCCTATTTTACCTCAGTGCTTTGAGCTCTTCACATTCCATGCTCTGCTTTTTGAACTGGATGATGTCTTCAGTTATGGTATTGCTTTTACATGCTTTTTCCTCTTTTCTAATACCCTGGTTTTCTGCCTTTGGTTGGTAGATGCCTTCAAAGAAGAGGTCTGTAAAAGGTTACTAAGGAATGATTTATATTGGATCTTTAACAGAAAAAAGGTTAAAAATTTCTCTAATCATTTGAGTTGTAAAGAATAAATGATAACAATTGTTAGTATCTTTTCTGTTTTTTATTGGTTTAGTTAGTAGGGGGAAACATCATGTAATTTTAATCAGTTGGTGTCTAATAGTAGATGAACTGAAGAAAATAGTTTCAGAAAACATTTTGTACTCTACTTAGAATAGAAATACATTTAAAAGTTTTAGTGCATTGTAATTTTGTGCATTTTTTTTTAAACACATTTCAATAAAAACAGTTTAGAAAGACTCACTTAGAAACTGCTTTGTTAGCAAATCAGTGAATCTAGGATGATTTTATCAATATTTTGCTGGCCTCCAGCTCCACTCTTTTTTGTTTGGATAAGCTATTTAACCCTCGTTAATGTGCCCTTCTTGCTTCTCTGAATCTCAGTCCAGAAAGTAAAGACCAGTGGATGGATTGTTATAAAGATCATTAACCTGGATTGTCACATACCACATGACTTCATGCTTTTATGTATCTCAAAATTCCATTCAAGTCAGTTCTGAGCTCAGGAGAATACATAACAATATTACAGTCTAAAGTCTGGTGTGCTATGTGGAAATCTGCCATTCATCTCCCATGAAAGCTAGGAATCACGGAAAGATATTGATGTCTCATTCAACGTTTAGCATAGGTAGCTCAATTCCTATTACTGGAAATAACTAGACTATGTACTGATAGAGAAGGTGATAAAACTATTTTGTTTTATACAAAGAAAAGCATTTGATATACTTGGAAGTCTCAGATATGGTTTGCAGAAACACAATATTTTTGCAGTCTCAGTGGGGATTTATCTTTTGTTGGGATAAATTATCACTTAATTGACCTCTTATTCCAACTTTGTCCTGTGTAAGGCCATAGATAACTTTCTGTTGATGAATATTTTCTAGACTGATCTTTCCATCCTTGCTTGCTGTTCCTCTCTTGCCCTGGACAAGTGTGGACCTAATGGTATAAATAACACTACTGATATGTATGTAACATTCCAGTAAAAATTTTTAACCTAGATCAAAAATCAGATGTGGATAATAGCGTAAACTTCTCATAAAAAAAACTGATGGGATCCTATAAAGAAAGAGTAGATCCCTTCACTGTGAAAAATAAGATGCAAAGTTGTACTCTGCATGCTAATCCTTACTTTACTCAGCATGTGAGGAACGTCTCCGTGCTTTTTTCAGTACCTATGGGGTGATTTGGAAAAAGGCCATCTGCCCTTTTTATGCCCTGTGGCATAAAAAAAAATAAAGATGGCTGCTGCACTTAACAATACACACAATTAAAAGAATTTGAGCCCTTTGAGATCTATTTGGAAATATGATTGTAAGGGAATTGGATTGCTTTGCAGTTATTAACCATTGCAGAAAAGACAAGGGAGAACACATGATCAAAAGACTGATAAGATTGCTGCAGAACTCAGAAGTTGGAAAATGTTTATATTAAACTTTTAATTTAGTTAATCAGTTCTCTGTGTGTTGCATTTTGTAAAAACGTTCACTGTATGTGTTTATGGGGTGGTTCAGACCCACTGTGTGTAACTAAGCATTGTGGATAGACACTCCCTCAATGGTATAGACAGCTCTGTTTCATTGTGTCTGCACCAATTAAGTCTTCCATTAGGTTTTTGATGTCTTGGCTGCTTTCTTTTCTGACATACACAATGTGAAGTGTTTCAGAAGACTGGCCATGTTGTCCCTCAAAGTAAGGGCTCCTGTACTTGAAAGTGTACAGAGATCATAATTTTGCTCACAGCTTTAACAGACCATGTACTCTAAAGGAGACTAAAAAGACTAATAGATTAAAAAGACTGCCCTGATTCAGTCAATATCTTCCATTGGGATGGCGTCTCAAGTCCATCATTCTTTCTATACCACTACACCTCTTTCTGTTTTTCATTGAATTTATACTGCAAAGATGGAGTAGACACTCGAACACTCTGACTATGATTGTACTAGTAAAGCAAACATGCCAGGGTGCTCACTGTTGCAGAAGGCAGATGGTATGTATTAGACCACATCTACAGTAGTAAATTTTCAAGTGTGTGCTTGTACCAACAGAAGGTTGCTAGCAAAGTTCATGGAAGAGAATATGTTTTTGTGCCTAATCACCTATTTGTCTGGCTGTCATGTGTGCCATTTACCTTTACAGAATTGTAGAATCATGTGAATTGGAATGGATCCTTAAAGATCATTAAGTACCGTTACCCTGCAATGATCAAAGACATTCACTGCTAGATTAGGTTGTTCAGAGCCCCTTCCAGTCTGTCATTGAATGTCTCCAAGGATGGAGCATCCACCCTCTCTTTAGGCAACCTTTTCCAGTGCCTCCTTATTGTAAAAGAGTTCTTCCTTACAGACAATATAACTACTCTTTTTGTTTGAAACCATTTCCCCTTGCCCTGTCACAGCAAACCCTGTTAAAGAGTCTGTCCCCTTCTTTTTAGCCCCCCTTTAGATAATGAAAGGCCATTATCACATCTCCCTGGAGCCTTCTCTTCTTGAGGTGAAATTATCTGATTAAAGAACAAAATACTGCTGTGCCTTTAAGTGTATAAGAAAAATACCTGTTCCCAGCGCTTTCAGATCAACAGTCTTTGTATAACAAATGTCAATACATATTGTTTGTAGCAGCTATCAGTGATCTTCAGGATGCCTGAGCACCTGAAATTCTGCTTCTCATATAAGATGATTTTAATATCTTCTCAGTATCATGGTGTGGACAATTTTCTTTCATACTGAAGCTAGAAGAGCAGTTAGTCTTCGTATATAGATCAGGTCATCGTGTTGGTCATGTACCTGGTTCTCACAGTGAGCTATACAGAGAAGGTTTTGGTGGCCAGTAGACTTTTCAGCTCAAGTCACTGACAGGACGCGGATAATTAATGTTGAAGCTTGAGAGAGTGGCTACACTGTGAAATACAGATATTTCTAAACCCTTTCTTGGAGTTCAATGTCCCTGTCCATGTGAGTAGGCACCAGACATCCAATACCAAAATATCATATTCTACAAGGCCATCAACACAGAGGTGATGATTTCCACCTCTGTAACCTTGCTTTCGTGGACTATTACAGCTGAGTAGGTGACAGCTTTGGAGCTGACAAGTTTACAGCAGGTAGAATTTTGTTGGGACATCTCTGAGGACAATAGACAGTACAGTAATGAGTCGTCTTCATTAACAGAAGTGATGACTCATGGGCTAGGAAATGCCTCAGAATAGAACCTGATTCTCTTCAGCCATTGTCACCTTCACAGCATTTGAAAATCAGTCTGCTTGTCTAAGAACTTCATTGGTTTTGTCTGTCTCTAATTTCATTGTCTGTATTGCACACTGCTAATCTCCTTCTAGCAGATATCCACAGCCCCTTCCCTCCAGCACTTAAAATCTCACTGACTTTTACCAGTTTGCCACAGTTCTTTTTCTGTCTCTCTTATGTACTCTACTATTCTTCACAATGACATCCATTTTCTCCCTCCAGACTCTAGTGAGATACAATTTTACACAATAATTTCCTAGACACACAAGTGTGTAAAACCAAAGCTTTTCTCGTCTGCGTCTCTTATAGTTGCCATTCTGACACATTCTGCCTTAAACATCTCTCTTTGGTCAACAGTTGTAATGACTTTTGCAAGCTTTGTACATATAGAAGTTATATAAAAATATAAAAAATATACATATAAATATACATATAATTTTTTAATTAAGTATAAGGCCAAGTGTGTATCCTCTTATCCCTCTAAGTACCTGGCAAGAATGGGCCAGTGATCAATCGGATATCTGCTCAGCTCAGTACTTCCTCCTAAATATGAGAAAGGAGAACTGGCTACAACAGCTAAGAAGAAGGCTGAGGTATTCACTACCGGACAGGATTTGCATATTTCCCAGTGGGATGATTCAGTCAGAGTCAGATTTTTCTCTCATCTTGCCTAGATCTCTTTGGTGGTACTAAACATACCTCTTTCCTGTGTAAGACATCTTGGTTCTCATTCTCTGAGCGCAGCTGTGTTGAAAAATAAGTGATCTCAGAAAGATGTTTTTATATATCACAGTCCCATGCCTCATATGTTGCATGAGGGTAGACGTGAGTGTGCAGGTGTGACCCTGTTGGCACAATGCCCGTGGATTTTGCCAGAGGAAGTCCGTCAAAATTGCATGGTTTCATCTCTGTGGCTTTTTGGAAACATTATCTGAAGACACCACCTGGGAATTGTTTGGGAGACCGTAACTATGAGTTGTAAACATGGCAAAGGCTTTTCTTAAAATTTAATCACGTAAGCAATGACCTTTCAGCATCTTAGCATGTCGTGGTTGTATTAACTTACCAATACAATCTAACTTCTGTTCAATCAACTTTAATCCTGTCATTTTTTTCCTGAGATTCTATAGCATCAGTGTTTTACAAGTTTTACATGAGAGGAAGCTACTAATCTTTTCTTGTTTTCTAGTTGTAATGTTTTAAAGATAGCATAGGGAAATTCTACGTGAAGTGACTGGATTTCTCAAAGTGATTGTAATAAGAAGATAGACTGGATTTTTCAATGACAGCCCTAACAGAAAAGCTGAGGAAAGAAAAAAGCAATTTTCCTAGATTTAAATGGGAACTGTCAGTCTGCAAAGATCTTGGATGCTGTAGAGAAGCACTACTTGTAATTAAGAATACAAAGAAACAACACATAACAACACAATTCTTTCATTGTAGCTGGGATCATATTCATCTACTCAGAGAGTGAGAACAAAAAACTGATTGTTGATAAACTTCCGTCTTTATTTAATGATGAATGTTTAGTGCTTGTAGATAGGAAGACGTGATGATATATCCACCGCATGCTTTTTTTGTTTTGTTTTGCATGTCCAACTGTGTGATCTTAAACAAAGTAAATTAAAGCAATTCCAAATCTTCTTTCCATTTTCAATTTAGAAAATAACATTCACGTCCTTTCAAGGCTTGGGGAGTATGGCATACGTAGAAAATATATCAAAGTGGATTTGAAACTGTATTAAAGGGTGAGAAAGAGTAGTGCCTGGAAGGTATTACCTCCTGCAAAAGGATATATTGCTGTGGCCACAAGCAGCTGACATTCTGAAAGGGTGCTAAGCTTTGTGGGCTATTCAGTTTCCTACTAAGTAGTTTCATGACAGGTTAAAACATGAAAAATTACTTCTGGTATGCTTTTAGTCATAGTGTTGTAGCTAATCTTGTGATGATATTGCTACAGGAGTATCTCAGTACTCCAGTTAACATGATCCAATAATATATAGATTGTACAGGTTAAGCATTCGTGTTCACCCCAGTCAGCCTCCGGATAAGTGCTTTGAGAGATTCCAGTAGCACTCACTGACAAAGTGCTGGAGAGGTCGTTAAAAAATGTGGTGTGTGTGAAAATAGCAGAGATTTTTTAACGTAACCTTAGCACAAAAACTTGAGTTAGAGAGGAGTCTAAAATGCTTGCAGACACAAAACTTTGAGGAGAGAGGCAGGCCTTGGGAGCAAATAGGTACCGCCTGTCTTCATAGAGAAGCTGCCAGCAAAGTCACCTTGGCTGGTGAAATGGATTATTCAGACATCCTCATGACGGAGTCAGGTAATATCACTGTATATTAATTAATTACATTTTTAACAGGTAGAGAGCCATGCAAAGCTAGTTCAGGGTCTAAATTTCTGATATAAAAAAATGAACACACAAATGGTAACTATTGGCTTATTTTGTAGTTAAGAAACCTCAAGTTTAAAGGCAAAATTTGCTTATGAAATTTATTTTTGTTTGATATGGTACGCTTGAATTCAGCAGTCAGTTTTTCTGAAAAAGATGTTTATTTTGATTTGGTTTTAGTCTGTTGGAAATTTGGTGATACTGATCGTAAAGTTTTGAAGTACTTGTATCAGTGGTATAGTTTATAAATAACTGCAGTGGAATTTGGGTGGCAGATTGCTCAGTTTTTTATCCACTCAATTATTTGAATGCCTTTCTCTTAAATGTGTGTTAAATTAATCGAATGTTACTAGTTTAGCATAAAAATTCTCTTGTAATATCCAGTACAGCCTCAAAAATGATATTTTCTTTAAAATTATGAATTACATATAATAATAACAATGTAGATTTTTTTAAGCTGTTTTTTTTCTTTCCCCAATAGTGTATTAATTTTATCTGAGACTTCCCTTATCCCTTCCTTTAGCACTTTGTGTTTGATCTTACAGACCAAGGACATAATACAAAATATATACTCATAGCATATGTTTCAAGAAGGATGATTTGATGCTTTCAGTTAGTTTGTTTTTATCAAAATATTACTATGCCATAATGTTGTCTAAATGCTTGGGACTACAAAGTGTCAAATGTTTTGCTTCTCCACATTCTGAACTCCAAATGAAACCAGTATAAACCCATGGCATGCCACAGATGGATGAGCTTTGTAAACTCATGGCCTGAGCATGCGTAGGACAAAGGTTTTGAGTCAAACCTGCTGGAAGTGACAAGGTCTGCCCTGAGATCCAAAAAATGCAAAATGGAGTTCATAGGTGACAGTGCTGCTACACCATAAACGTGTGTGCTTTCAGAGATGTTCTTGATCTATATTGTTCTTAACTTTATTTTTTTTATTTTTTTAAATTTATTTTTTTTCAGGAACTGTACAGTTGTCTTCAGTTGGCAAAGCTGTGACAATATCTCCTGATTTTACATAGTGAATTACATAGTAGCTGCAAAAAAGGACTTACAGAAAGAACATCACAGGAGGTTTGAGAACGCGATGAGAGATCATTGTGAAAGAGCATAAAATATGAAGCACTGACCTAATATCTGCGAAGCTGAGATTTGTCATCTCTGTCAGAGAGAGAAACAAAACTGTTATTGTGGAATCAGGTCTCACTTTTTCTCTGGCTTTTCCCAAGAATTTCTACTTGACAAAAATGATATGACCACTACTGTGAAAACCAGTAGATATTCCAAACAGATCTCATGAAAAGAGATATTCTGCCTGTCAGCTTGCATACACAGCTGGGGCCTTCACTCATTATGTGCCTTTCATAGTTTAAATCTGTAACTACTATCGGAAGTGGTGTCAAATATGGTGTCAGCAGAGATTTTTGTTTAGGAGCTAAATGAGCTATAGTCCTTTAGACAATGTTAGCTGATACAAATATGTTCATAATCACTGGCTAAAGCTTTACAAGGAGGGTGTCATGACATGTCACTGTTCTCATGCTGTTAAGTAAGAGCCATATGTTTTAATACAACTGAATTCTGGTATGCTTACCAATATAAGCACCATACTTTGGATTTGATCTCTTTTCCACAACTGTATGCGAGGCCTTGGTTATTCTGCAGCATACCACAATGTGTATTCTGAAAGGTTGCTGAGCTATTTTAAATTCCTTAGCATAAAGAGCATGCAGCTGTACATAGTCCTACATCTGTGATATCCCATCAGGGCAAAAGCATTCCTGAATATCATGTTCTGCATGCTGTACTTCACAACAAAATGATTTTAAAAAAATATTTAGAGACCATTTTCTATCTCTAATAATAAAGTTCAATCTATGCCAGGAAAAAAAAAAGAAAAAAAAAGAAAAAAAACAACGAAGACTACTCTTTAAATAGTCATGGAAAGACTTTTCAATAATTCTTAAAATTGTTCCAAAACCCATTTATTATATTCCCTTTTCTAACCCGTGGTTAACCTCCCAAGTGCATATATACACGAAATAATCTGGTTGATCTATATCTGTCATTCTGTTGTAGCCATACTTTCTATATTGTAATGAAGTAAATAATTACCCAATATCTGAATCCTGCACCGTTTTTGTCACTGTTTTTGTACTTCTAATAAAACAGAGATAATTCTTCATTATATATTCCTTGTATTTCTCCCTGGCTTCTGCCCAAGACAAAATTATTATTATGTGTGCATTTGGGTGGAGGGAGTCATTTGAAAGTGTTAATATCATGAAGTAACATGAGAACTGTGTGAAGCTCAGAATGCATGAAATATATCATGGGGTGTGGCATGCAGGCATATGGAAATATTTAAGGTATTAAATCCTACTGGAATACTGTTGGAGGATTACGCAGAGAGAAGCCAAAATTTGGTGTTTCCTTTTATATATTGATTTCTGGGGGTTGCCTTTAACATAAGGTATCCCAGCTGTGCCTGAGCATTGTTATGGAGGAAATCTTGTTGAGACAGGCCAGTGTGATGTGAAAGCAAGATACTAGCTGAGGCTCAGGAATTGAGAGAGCCCTGGTGATCCAACTTGCCACCTAGCTAGATATGTAATGAGACCAGTTCTCTCTCATAGTGAAAGTATAATAATATATCTAAATAAAAACTGATATTTTTAACAGTGATCATGAGACTATATGTGCTCAGGTGGTACAATCTGCCAACATAAAAACTCAAGGTAACTCTTTGAGTATCTTGTTAGGCTAGGTCTTGCAATTATAGCTATGGGGTCTCTGATAGATTAAACACTCACTTTTAAATGTGAAGTGGAAATATTCAAAGCCAGAATAGACAAGGCCTTAGGCAACCTGATCTAGTGTGTGGTAACCCTGCCCATGGAAGGGTGTTGGAAATAAATGATCTTTAAGGTCCTTTCCAACCCAAGGCATTCTGTGAATTCTATAATCTTGCTGTGGTGTCCAAGAAGAAAAACCCCTTGAACAAATCTGAAAACTTCTCATACTGTTTAAGTAAAAAAAAAAAAAAAAAAAAAAAAAAAATTCAGTCAAGTCCTATAGATAAGTTACAATGAAGCCTCGTTCTGAAGCTACTGTAACCTTCATGAATTGATGCTTTATATAAATTTGGATAAGAAGAACTGAAAACTGGAATTGTAATGTTGCTATTTTTCAAAAGTAGAAATGTAGAATTTTGAAAAGCTCTTGCTCTTTTATTTTCTATGTGCTCTACAGATTTCATGCTGGGATAATAGGCTCTCTGAAAATTCTGGAACTGAGAAGTGCCCAGTTCTTTCTCCTTTGAGAGTAAGCTTTGTTGGATAAAGAAACGTATTGTGTGATCCCTGAGAATCTTTCTGATTGAATAATGAAAGAAAGTGATTTTCAATCAAGGGACCGTGTTTTTAAATATTATATGTGTTGGTTGTTTTGTTTTGCTTTTTTTTTTTTCCTGTGATTTAAAACATTTTTTATATCTAATATGATAGTGAAGGTTGGTGACAAATATGAACTAATAGGTGTGACTAACAGTTCTCCATTGCTACTTTTTTTTTTTTTTTTTTTTTTTTAGGACACAGCCAGCACAATGTGTAGATTTTTTTTTTTAATATTGTGTTTCTGTATCCATACTGTTATTGAAATCAATGGCCTCAGACTGTTAGCAAAATATTCTTGGAGTGAGGTTAAGGGTCTAAACTGAGCATACTATAGGTTTATGGTAGCAAGATTATTGTGTGGATCATGTGAAAGCACAATGAGACATATCCATATGCTTAAAATGAGTTTTAAACTGAGCCATGGTACCTATGTAGATGCCACAGTCATCACAAACTGCTTCAAAGCAGTCTAAATGGAAACAAAATGCTTTCGTCTGCATTTTTAGTCTGAGACAAAGTCATCCGACTGTTCATAAATAAACTCCATTTAAGATATTTTATAATTGTGATTTTTTGAAGTTGTACTAGGTAGTATATTAGAGAATTTTGACTCTTTTAATTGGAGTCTGTTTTGTAATGTCTTGTAAATCAATATTATATTAAATCTGGAGGAAACCAGGTTCCTTGCCTGGTATCAGAAGTTGGAACCCTGTTTCTCAGGGTTGATAATTCAAAAAGCTTTCAAAATGGATTTCAGATAAAGGAAGAACAACTATTGAGCTATAATGAACATAAAATATAGGAATATTGATTCCTCAGGCTTTAAGCCTCAGTGGGCCAGCAAAGCAATTTCTTTTTATGCCTTTTATTTAAAAATAAATGTTTTATCAATAGTATTTTGCTAAGATGGTAAGAATAGATCTTTCCTGTGAGGAAGCTTCAGCAATAGGATTAGACTTTGAACCACATGATCTTTTTTTTTGTTGGTGGTGGTTTCTTTTTTCCTTATAAGCCCATTCATGTTAACTGGTTCTAATTGACTGCAGGGTTCTCAAAAATGTGAATCAGTCCAACATGTGAAGTGGTTTAGATTTCCAGAGTAGAAAATGTAATGACCGGCTTTGAAAGATAGGCTAAGAGATAATCAATAACTCCCTAGGAATGTGTGCTCAGGCTTAATGGATTTGATAAAAACAATATTTTTTTTTTTTAGTATTTATAGTTACTCTTCACAAGGTGCTAAAGAAAATGTGTGCTGTCTCACGGAGGAAAACAAAGAACTCTTGAAGTCTTATTTATCAAATTATTCATGATAGCAGTTCTAGCTTTCTCAAGCAAGTGTGTTTAAACACTTTTATCAGGAATTTCTGTGTGTGGATTTATAACTTTGAGAGTGATTCTGTGCATTCTTTCCACCACACACTCTTAAAAAATACATGAGAACTTTTAGGAGGCTCTACCTATGCAGAATACCTTCGACTGTGACTCATTCAGCACTTGTAACCTTTCCTCTATTTATTTTCCTTCCCAAAGAAAATTTTAGCCTTGACTGACATGTCCGTCTGCTGAAGGAAGTAATATCTTTCTTTGTATGTGCTATCTGAAAGTTTGATCCTTCTACTAGGGAGGCAATAACTATCCTTACCTATTAGGTATGTTATATACTGTTGCTGAAAATTAAGTACAGAATATCTAGTAATATTCTACAGAGAAGTAGTAATGTGATTCGTAAGCAGTCTTTTATGTCCCAGTGATTAAACTTATGCTAATGCAATTGTACCCCTGTAAAACACCATTGGTAAATTTCTGAAATTGTCTGTAATGCCTTAGCAGTGAATCATGTGTGGAGCATTTTAAGAGTGGCTTGATTGCTGCAGTGTGGATGAAGCTGCAGGGCTGGGCAAATCTTTGAGTCTCAGGACATATTTGTAGACAGCCTAGGTGAAATGGCAGTATAGAGCACCCCAGTACGGACTGACTTTAGATTCCAGTCCCAGGATGGATAATGCAGACGAACCATAGGAGCTACAATGACAGTAAAAGGATCTTCTCAGAGGCACTGAAATGGTTTATGGGTAAGTGGCACAGCTAAGGCTGTATGGATGAGCATATATCAAATGCCTCTCAGGCATACTTAGATGAGGACACAAATAGATGTGGACGGGATATTGGGACAGATAACTTCTTAGACTCTAGATCAAATATTCAGGACTCTCAAATAAAAGAAAAATCATGTCAGTTACATTTTCAAGGAATGAATCTCTTCCTATTCATTCCTTTACAGACTGTTACTGTTAAAAATAAATTACTATGGTATTTCTCAGTAATAAGTCCCAAGAATGTTACTGTAAGCTGCTTTTTAAAAAAAAAAAAAAAAGGGAAAAATAAGCTTTTTGAGATAGTTTCATGCTCCTTTTTACGAGTGATTCTCCTTCTATGATCTTTATTACTATTTATTATTTATTGCTTTACATTAACTCTTCTGCTGCTAGTTTGCTCTTTTCAAATTTAGACAAGCCAACTTTACAAAAGGTACAAAAACTCAAATAATTCCAACAGCAGAAGGAATCTTTAAATGTTTTGACAGTCCTGATTTTACTGGTGTTTCTGTCTTACATTTTTCAACTTGGTTCATTCTGATTTGCTCCAGTAAAAGGAAATCTTGAGAGGTAATGTCCTCTATTTTGTTTAAATTTGTTCTCTGTCCCCTTCTGAATGTCGGACTGTTTTGTCCTGATCTCAAGCAGGATAAGGAATTACAATGCATTGACTTCTGCTAAATGCTTTCTAATCTCTGCCCCTCTCCTAAGAGTTTTCCACTCAGTCTAGAGGAAAAAATCTAATACCTTCAATTAAAACTTTGCATTAAACATATTTTAATTTGTTTTTAAAAATAAGCAAATGCAAAATATTACAAAAGCACTGGTAGAACCTGTGATTCGTAGTGTTAACATGTTTCCATAATAAAACAGTCTGCTTATTTTCTTTCTTGTTACCGCTTTGATATACCTAAGGAGACAAAGCTTGCATGGCACTGAATGAGAGTTCACACAGAACTCTTCTCATTACAAATGTACATAGCATGGTGGACATGTTCTCAGAGAGTGGTCAGGCACTGGAATGGCTGCCCGGGGAGGTGGTGGAATCGCCATCCCTGGCAGTGTTCAAGAGGCGTCTGGACGAGGAGCTGCGAGATATGGTCTAGTAGCTTGTGGTAGCAGTGGTAATGTGAAGATGATCTTATAGGTCGTTTCCAACCTTGTAATTCTATGATTCTATGATCTTTCAAATAAGTCAGCCATTCAGTGAAATCTTTCATATTGTCATATTTGATTCCTTTGCATCCTCAAAGAAATGTATTACATGTGAACAGAGGCCAGAATAGCAATGAGAAGACATAAAAGATATTAATCTTCATGAAGTCCCCTGTTCATTTTCTCCAATTACTCCACAGGCAGTAAAGACTCAGTAAAAAAAACAGCACAGGCTGTAGAATATTTAGAATGTACACTCAGTTTTCTGTGTGGATGCAGCCAAGATGGAGAACTGTGATAAGACTATTTATTGTATTTGTTTGTTTACTTTTTAACAGATAGACCAGTAGACCTGAATTTGGTTTCATTCAAAGTAGGATAATTGTTATTAGTGTGAAAACCACAGAATTTAAACCCAGGAGCATACTGTCAAGTTTTTCTCACTTATTCCTTTTAAATGCAAAATACATGCTCAGAATACACAATGATAGAAGAGAAACAGTTAGAAGCTGTTTGAAAATATCCAGATCCTTTCATTAAATATATATATATAGTTTTAACTGAAACTTAGAACCAAATTTTATTCTGGTTTTTGTTGTTGTTGTTTTTCCCCATTTTCAGCTTAAAATGTCATGGGAAAAATGGAAAATATAGAGGGGGGGAAAAAAAAGCAACAAAAAAATCTGAAAGCAATTATTTTTCTATATACATTTTCCTTCAAATATCATTTGATTTGATATTTCTATGAGTTGTTTTTTTATTAGTTTTACCTTGAAAAATGGGTTCTCCCTTTTAACTGTCTCTATTTTTGAGTATCAGCAGGATGCAAAAGTGATATTCTCCTATGTGATCCCTGAATCACCGATATCACTCTTGCTTATGACTGTTTAATAATACCTCTTCTGCAGCAGAACTGTTCAGAGGATGGCATATCAATCATAGAACAGATTAGAGTTGATCATTTTATTCACCTTAAGTCAATATGTTTATGTGACTCATCTTTGTTAGCTACGCTGTTTCTTGGATTTCTGTTCCACCCTTTTTCTGCTGTGCAGTATAAATATGTTCAAAATTATATTTTTTGACACTATTTATGATTGTTGATGTTTCTAGAAATAATTAATAAAGATATTTTCAAGAGATACTTTTTCATTAAAAAATTATAGCAAATTTTCATTTATTCTTGTTAGTCAAATCTTCTAATAAAGATACTTCCTTGTTCTCAGACACTGATCAGGCACTAAAAGAGCTTCTATATAATAGATATTGGCATTTAACTATAATTGAAACTATGCATGTAAAATTAAGTTTAGAATTGAGTTAGTAAGATCTCACTGGGATATTTGAGAGAGGAAAATATCCTTGCAGACCTCAAAATGACTCATCTAAATGAGAAACCGTGGTCTGCCAATACCTTACATTTTATGCTAATAGCACTTAACCCCCTTATATGATGTTGGATTAAACATAATGATAATATGAACTTCGCTTTGCCTTTTCGTATTTGTCAGTTTCAGTTGCACTTAGAAGGATTTTTCAGAGATAAATTGTGGTATTAACAGATGACTTGCTTATTAAATATAAGCTGCCTTTCTGGTGATGAACTAATTTAGGGATATGCATGCAATTAATCATGAAAATAATGTACTCTTCCTTAAATTTTACTGGCTATTGCTACATCTTTTATTAACCATGAATTTGATAATAGATAATGGATTTTCAAATAATACAAGTAGTGTTCTACTTTAAGAAACGTGTCTGGTTAAGGAAAGATAGAAGCTAGACTGTTCATATTTTAGACAACTTTATTTTCTTTGTTTCTCTCTATAGTCATTGAAGAGAAGAAGATTCCTTCAGGGAGCAATGAAGCATAGGTTTGAACTCTGGTGAAATCTCTCCTTGAAATCTCTCCTTTTAGTGTTGATGGGGACGTGAGGAGGCAAGCCTAATGCTAGCCTTTATGTCTGCTTCTCAAGGCATCAAGCTGACTTGAGCAAGTAAGCATAGTTTTTATGATTAGAATTAGATTAGAATTCCTCATAATTATAATATAATTCCTCATAATTATAGCAGTAGTATGTTTGACTAAGTATCTGAGAAACAGAAGGCATTAGATCTCGCAAATGGAGTTCTGCTGGCTGCCTTGCTCTGTCTCTACCAGAAGCTTTGCCCCTTGGGAAATACTTTAAAAATGTAAACGAGCTATTAGATCTATCATCTCTCTCAACAGAAGTACGTTGTGCACTTATGAACAAAAGATGGTGCATCAGAGAGCTGCGACAGTGCTATCATTTAATTATTAGAATGACAGCATTCTCGTGGAGAAGCTGGCTCCCCATGGTCTGGATGGCTGTACACTCTGCTGGATGAAGCGCTGGCTGGATGGCTAGGCCCAAAGAGTTGTGGTCAATGGAGTAGAATCTAGCTGGCGGCTGCTCGTGAGCGGTGTACCCCAAGGCTCAGTACTGGGGCTGCTTCTGTTTAACGTCTTCATTGATGATCTTAATGAGGGGATTGAGTGCACCTTCAGTAAGTTTGCAAATGACACCAAGCTGGGAGGGAGTGTTGATCTGCCAGAGGGGAGAAGGGCACTGCAAAGGTACCTGGACAGACTGGATCAATGGGCCAAAGTTAAAGACATGAGTTTCAATAGGGCCAAGTGTCGGGTCCTGCATTTTGGTCACAACAACCCCAAGCAACCCTTCAGGCTTGGGGAGGAGTGGCTGGAAAGCTGCCTGATGGAAAGGGACCTTGGTGTAGTGATGGACAGTCAGCTGAACATGAACCAGCAGTGTGCCCAGTTGGCCAAGAAGTCCAATGGCATCCTGGCTTGTATCAGGAATGGTGTGGTGAGCAGGACTAGGGAAGTCATCCTGCCCCATTGGTGAGGCTTCACCTTGAGTATTGTGTTCAGTTTTGGGCACCTCAGTACAAAAAGGACGTGGAGGTACTGGAGCAGGTCCAGAGAAGGGCAACAAGGCTTGTGAAGGGCTTGCAAAATCAGCCGTATGAGGAGAGGCTGAGGGAGCTGGGCTGTTTAGTATGGGGAAGAGGCGGCTGAGGGGAGACCTTATTACTCTCTTCCAGTACCTGAAAGGTGCTTACAGTGAGAATGGGGTAGGTCTCTTCTCACTGGTGACAGGTGACAAGACGAGGGGAAATGGCCTCAAGTTGCGCCAAGATAAGTTTAGGTTGGACATTAGGAAACACTTCTTTACAGAAAGGGTGGTTAAACACTGGAATAGGCTCCCCAGGGAGGTGGTTGAGTCACCATCCCTGAATGTGTTTAAGAGCCGTTTGGATGTGGTGCTCGGAGATATGATTTAGCAGAGGGTTGTTAGAGTTAGGGTACTATGGTTAGGCTGCGGTTGGACTTGATGATCCTTGAGGTCCCTTCCAACCTGAGTAATTCTATGATTAGAAACTAACTAATGTTTCTGACTGAATTTCTACTCTTCTACATGTATAGAAGCAAAGTGAAAAAGCTTTCATATTCATCAGTGTTTACGTGAGTTTTTTTAACATTAATACTTGCAGTGATAATTTGGTATCAGACAAATATATTTTCCAGACACAGATATGTATCACTGTGTACTTCACTAGCACATTTCCAAAAAAACAACTGCAAGCATGATAAGAAATTCTTCTTTTCCATTGTCAGAAATTTTGAGGACTGTGCATCTCCTTATACAGCAGATCAGCACTTAAAAAAATAATCCAAAGTTATCCCAATTTTTCAGTTCCAATTTTACAAAGCTTTTTGAGCATCCATTATGTTGTGAATGTAGAATTTAAGGGATTGCTGATAGCATATAGATTACCTAGAGAGGATATAGATAATAATATAGGTATAATTATCTTATAATACCATGTAGTCTCTTGTCATTATGATTTTAGTACTGCTTGCATAAAAAAAGTACTACTTATTGGTGATAAGTGCAGTTTTTCTCACTTTTTTTTTATTGTTCAATGACATAAGCAGTTTTCTTAAATGCCATGATCTCCATGGCAAATAATCATAATATTATAAGGACATACTTTGTGGCTTCACTCTCCGAAACTTGTATTATATGTTGGAACTTATGTGCCCTGATAGGATCTTTTCAAAAGTAGGAGCTTATTTTCCTTGAAAAATGCTTGGGTTAATTTTACCTTTGCTGATGTTTAATTATTTTAAGAAATGTTGCAATTAATGAATCCACTGCAGATCACTGGTAGCCAATGAGAGCAAATAAGTGTCTGAGCTTTAATTTTAAAAACAAAAATCACACAAGTAAGATAAACCTAAGAAGTATAGAGAGGACAAAACTAACTGGTTTCCATTTCACTTTTGTGAATATAACATGCTCATGTTGATAAAGATACTCACAACTTACATTAAAATGTCTGTTAGGATATTTAATATGAAGCAATGTTTGTGCATAATACAAAATAAACAAGCAGGAATTCTAATTTTCAGTGTATCATTTTAGCTGATCATTTTCACATAGTTGTCTTTGTTTTCATTTTGAGAAAGAATGAAATAAAGCAAAAAACCACATATTCAAATATCCTATTGCAATTGTGTGGGTACACTGTCTTACTGCAAAATAGTTCAATCACCTTTAATGCCTAAATTTGTTTGTGCCAGGTAGCAAAGTCAAGTACTTTTCAGCCTCCTTATTAATAAAAAAGCAATTGCGCATAGATATAAATATGAAAATTCAAGTGGAAAGGCTGTCCAGCCAGAGAGACCTATGTGCTTACTTTCTTTAACTCCAGACTGCTTTCTGCCACTTACATCATTTACAGAGAAAGTTAATGTTTTACCAGTCCTCATTTGTGACCACTCTCCACTGGTCAGGTCTTCATAGTAGATTAAATGCTGCATTAAATTGTTAAAAAAAAAAAAACAATTTACCAATTCTCTGAGTAAAGTAGAAGTATCTAATACTCATGGCTGCTGTCTGCAGTGTGTCAAGCTGCATGGGGAGTGCAAGGCCAATAATGGCAGCAGATATAGAATAGGCTCTGGGGGAGAATGCTGCTAACAAATTTTACAAATCTTTGAAGTATCTGCCTAGGGCAGTAGCATATGGGAGTATGTCATACTCATAGGAGAGAGGCCAAAGTACAAGGCTGAATCGAGGAATTACCCTAATGACTCTGATGTCCCACAGCATCAGTGCTACATTCCAGCTTCTCCCTCATTCTCTTTCATACAGCATGCCAGGCAGCCACCCTCCTGTCCGAACAGTTTGGACTGGGATGGAAAGGGACAGAAGTTCAGGGGCTGATTTGCAGATAGGGGCTGAAATTTTGTACTGTGAACTCCATCATCTGAGACTCAAGGACGATGACCTTGCTAACTCAAAGACAGAAAGTAGCTTGTCCCCATCCAGTTACCCTCATATTATTTGTTGGTTTACACCAGTGTCTGGACTGTACATTCAGGACTCACGCAGTACAAATATACAAATAGCTGCCATTGTCATATTTCCTGTATGTTGTCTATGTGCATTTTTGGTAACCTCCACAGAGGAGCCACTGTGAAGACAGTCTAGACACTATCTTTCTGTTTTTCATCTTTGTAGTTCCCTCCAGCAACCATAAGCTTTGTCGTAAGTGAGGTAAAATTGGAGGAAAGATTCTAGTTTGGACTTCTTTTTTTTCCAATAGTGAAGTCTACATCTTTGACAATGCTGAGATCAGTGGCTTCCTAGAATCACGGCATTTTCTGAAAGCAGCAGTTTGACCCTCAGTGACTCTGAACAGAAGGGCTCTAGCTGAGTGTGTCTACCCAGAGGAAAGAGCCACTGCACTCAGCATTGTCAGGATTAGACCTTAGATAATTGTCTGGTAGCCTGGAGGTTTGTGTCACGTTTTGATATTGTCCTTACTGATTTCCTTGACCTCAATTCTCTCTTTTTGTAGAACCACCAAATGTGCAATTTGGCTCATTTACTTATGAAGTATAATAGGGATTGATATTAGAAAGGTCCTTTTTTCTTCTTCTGTAAAAAAAAAAAAAAGAAAAAAAGAAAAAAAAAAAAAAAAAAAGAACAGCAGATGGAAAGTAGGTAAATACTCCATAGAGTGCATACAATTACACAGCTGAGAAGCACTGCTAGCCCTTGTATCACTCCAGTGGTCACAGCTGCATCCCCCACTAATGAAAAAAACAAATGCTCTTTCCTTCCTGTGTTGTCCTCTGGAATCAGAGAAGAATATTGGAGATAGTGTTAAAACAACTACTGTGTTTTTCAAGTTTTTGTTATGTTGAAAGTTAATGAGTGTTTGCAATTTCAAAGAGCTTTTAGAGTGTCTAAGCAGTGAAACACAGATTTATTTTTTTTCCTTTTACATTTACTACGCAAAGCCTGCCTAAGCAATTTAGTTCTTTCTACAGCTTTTCTGAAAAATAGTTGCAATCTGTGTGATGGGTGGGCGGGAAGCAAGAAAAGTGATTGGGGAATTTTGCTGTTACAGCTCTGCCTGTTTTGTAGTCTTTGATTGCAGTTTATTGCAAAGACAAATCTCCAAGATTTAATAAGAGAAGATTAATTTAATTGATATTTAATATAACAGTTGCTATATTCACCCATGCTGAATTCTGAACACTTCTTGAGAATTATGGACCCTGAGCTGTTGCCAACTAATTTAATTCCCCATGGATGGCATTGGGCTTTGATGCCTATTGGAAAGATTTGGCTCATGAAATATAGGGAAGGAATTATACCTAGCTGAGCAATTTTCACCAGTTTCTGACCCCGGGGGAGACCATTATTAATACTTTCTTGTTGACTTTCAGAATATTAAACAAGGCCAAATATTAAGAATTGCAACAAAGACCCTTATTTTAGAAATTACTGAGTATGGAAATTGGCAGCAATGCAATAACTTGTCTTGGCTGGTCTATGCCAGGATACTCATGGTGTCATATCCCCTGGAAGAACAGTTGTCAAACTAAGCTAGGATTTTCAGCACTAGAGACTAATCACTTCCACTGTATGGATCAACCTGCTGCAAGATGGGTATACAAGAGCTGTCTAAACTAGGCTGCAGATGTCTCAGCAAAGAGAACTAATGCAAGATGCAGAACTTGCTTGAGAAGAAGATTTGGGAAGATAGCATGAGTAGTCATCAGAGTAGTGTCAGCTGCACTGTAAGAATGAGCAGAGCATGCCAAACAAAGATTCAGTTTGGCCAATAGTTATGAATAGACACCAAACAAAGTTTTTAAAGACAAGTCATAGAAGGACATAGATAACGAGAGGTTTGTTGTTTTTCCATGCTGAAGATCTCTAATATGGTTAGATATTCCTCATTCTGCTGCTGCTGCCATATTGCCTTCTGTGCAACTTTTTGAAATGGAGATCAGAGCTGCATTTTGCAAGATGTTTATACAACACAGATTTTGCATTGTAGCAAGATGCTTTGCTTTGTTATCTTTTCTAATAACTTCTTATTTTTTCATTTGATTTTGTGTTGGTTTTTAATGATTTGTCTTCTAGACTCAAAGCTAACTATGGTATAGACAAGATGGAAGCAGCTTAGTTGCTGTGACAGTCTGGATACAAAACCACTAGCCTACTACATTGCTAATTTCCATATGTGGAATAGTTACAGTTCACCATTTCAGTTTCTCCTTAGATCAAAAACTAGCTTGTAATGCAAGTCTTTTATTTCAAAGGTGAAAATGATTTATCTCTATGTTCATATAATTTTACATTACTAACAGGCTTAGAATCTCTACAGTATCAACTGCAGACCATGAAATGGATGAGAACAGATTGCAGACTTCTCAATGAATTAAATGAAATGAAAAATGTTCTCCATGGATATTTTTGTGTATTATGCATAAATCTTGCAGAATATGTTGGTATTCTTGAAGCTGCTTTGCAACAAAATACTGTGTCTTTGTAGCACCAAACACTCTTTTTAAGCACTTGTTTAAAGTTTTCATCCATGAACATGTTTCACATTGCAAATAGATGCAGATTTTAACCACTACCTATTTCTTAAAAAGGGATTTGAATTATCCTGTTAACACAGATAAGTAGCAGATTTGGAAGTGATAGAGCTCTAGCTAGGCTTTTATAGTATCAGAAGATTTTTTTTGCTGTATTTTTACAGAGATTTGTTCTGTAATAACAGGATAATTTCTAGTGCTCCACCATTCGCGAGCAGATAGCAGCATTTATGAGAGTAAATAAATAGCAGTTAGTTTCACATGGATATATGACTGTATGTAAACATTTTTATGTATTCCTTCTGATACAAAAGTCTTCAAATTCACAAGAAAATAGCTGTTTTATTATGGTTCTTTTACACTGGATCACTAGAGACAGTGGATTACATTGGATAGCTAGTATTTTCTTACGCTAGGTGAGTGTTCCTATGTTCTGTTATCGCTTACTCCTTTTTCCTTTTCTTTTGTGTTAGGGAAAGTGAATTTATTCTAGGTATAGCAATGTATAGTTGGCTTATTCCATGGCTGATGCCCTACTAATAGCTCATAATTGTTGAAATTGGTTCACTGTCATTGGCTGGAGCTTTTTAAGAAAAAGCCCTGCCCAATGTTAATTGCTTTTCAGAAAATAGTCTGTTTTCTGCTCTAGACCCCAAAAGACAAGGATGAATGTTCACATCTGTGAGTTGTGATTTGAAGACAGGAGATCTGAAGGGACTCTATTTAAAACTCCATTCTTGCGCTATTTTTAATCCTTTGATTAGCTGTTAATAGAGTTGGCTGACCAAGGAGGCAGGTGGGCTAAGTGCATTTCCTAATGGTTTTCTTATTGTTTGGTTAGCTTGACCTATTTCTTTTATCCTTTTTACAACAGTTTAAGCTTGACTAATTGGATGGCAGTATTAGCCACCAGCAATATATAGGAGCTTTTAAGATTTTTCTTTGCTTGTACTTGGTTTCTTACGGCAATTGGGTTTGATTTGTGTGGAGTAATTTCGGTGGCTGAATCTTCCATCTGTATAGGTACAGAGAATGGATCAGATCTTAGACAATAATACAAAGGCATATTTTTATGAAAACAAAACATAAGAATTGGAAATGTGAAACTACAAAGAACATTCAACAAAATTCTTTTCTAGCACTACAAATAATAAAATAATTGTAATATAATTTTCTGTTTCCTTAACGGCAAGTTTAATATCAGCTCACTGAAGTGATTCCTCAGTATTCCATGTCTTTAGTTACTGCTTGAATAGAACACTGAGTCATATTCAAACAATTATGTTTGAAACAACGACATTTGATAATTCAACCAAAAGCCCCTAGCTTTTAACTGAATACCATAATTTTGATTCTGCACTTGCAGCAATAACTATAAATATTGCAGCACAGTTTAGACTACAAAAGGTCTTGTCAGGAAAGAATTACAAAAGGCCATCTGAGATTTGGCCTCATTAAATGGAGTGAAACTACACCATTGATGTATTTGGCTCAAGATTAGACTGAAGTCCAAGTCAAAATATTAAATGTGCAACTGTTTCTGTTTATTTAAGAAGAAAATAGTGTGGGGGCGTTACTACAAACTTTCAAGGTCTTATGATTGCAATAGAAACCCAAAAATTATCCACTGAAATAGACTGAATGTTCTAGATTTCACAATTTTTTTTTTTCCCTCAGATTTCCTTGCATCATGCAGATTTCCACACTTATAGCTATCATGACAGACAGGGGAGATATAAGTTTCTATTTTGTGATTGTACTTACACTCTCCTGTTTTGCCAGCAGATTCCTTTAAGTCTCTGTACAAGTCCTGGAGTTGTTACAGCTCTCAGCATTGCAACACTGCAGTCTTAGAAATCTGGAACAATTACAGATTTCAGTGCTAGAGGAATGCTTGCCAGAGGAGAGTGAATAAAATTATTATTTTTCCAATATTAGATAGAGTGAGTCTAGAACTTGCCTAGAAAGTTGGAAGATTAAGAAAGCCTTTTGGCTGCAGAGTTCACAGATGAGGTATTTATCCATTTATTTTAGCTAAAAATGGAAAAAGGGATGATTTGATAATATGTTCATAGTACACCTATTGAAGCGTGCACAGACAGTTATAATCACTTTTTTTTTTTTTTTTCCAATAAGAACATAAGGAAATAGACCTGAAAATGTGTGTGCTAATTTTTTCTTCTTACACAGCATAAGTAGTCATTCTCAACCAGGCTGGATGGGTGGGTGTGCCAGGGTAACAACATTAAAAGCTTAAGAATTCAAAAAGAAAGGTGTCAGATCATCCGCAGAACTTGCTGCTGAATCCTTGAGCAGGTTGACAAATTTGCAGCCTGTTCCATGGTGCCCCTTGCTGCAGATTATTCAGGGTGTCAGATGAAAACTATGGATGATGCTGTGCTTCCAGGATCATAAAACATAGATGCATCTAACCACAGCTTCTACATTCCTCTGTGAAGCTGTGCCAAAATGTAAATATCACTTTGTGAACTAGGACACAAAGTTTTGGAACACAGGATATAATGAATGTGCTAATCAGCTTATTGAGTATATTTTAGGAGCTATCCTTGAGTGACCAGGAACAATAAACAATTGAGTTTTGTTAGAGTTTTTAGGAGTTCTGAACTCCAGTAGAATATTTCATTTAGGCTATGCTTTTATTCTATGCATGCTTTTAATTTGAATACTCACTGTTTCCTTGTGGTAATGTAATTATGTCTAGTGAGGAGTAAAAAAAAAATGAAAGCACGCATTTTGTGGGGAATATTAATGGTATGAAAAAGATAGCTTGGTAGGAATTTCTTGGATTAAGCAGCTGAATGTTCTTGCTATATCTCTAACTGCAGGGTATTTGTTATTTCAGGAAATTGGCTTATGTGAGATTGTAACTCTTCTTCCAAAAAGCCTTGAAAATATTTTGATTAGGTTTAACCAGCTGACCTTATATCCATATATTAACAGGTCACCAATTTGAAAGTTGATCTAAGTCTTAGCATGACTGTATTTTCTAAATTCAATTCAGTCTCTTTTGCTGTAGCACCAACATATGCCTCTGATATCATGGGCCAATGACATCAGAGAATAGCAGTCAAACAACTGCAAGACCCACTGGATGTGAATGGGAATCAACAAGAGCACTTATTATTTGCAAAGTGTCAGAGCAGAAATTTTGATATCTGCTAAAGGTAAATACTTACATTTAGTTGTGGGGAATGGATTTGCTGTTATATATTCTTGTATTTCCACTTATCTTCAAAGGAGCTCTGAAACCTCAGTTCACTGCCACTTAGCTCCTGATTTGGACGCTTTCAGGCTCCTGAAGAACTGTTTGTTTCTATTTAAGCATGTACTTAGGCATTCCTCTGTACTGACACAACTGAATCTTACTCTTCATATGCTGAAGGCCTGTCAGTACCCAAAGACTGAGTATCTGAGGACCCTCACCCTCAAAAAGTCTGAAAGCTTGGACAAATTTCCAGAGCAATCTAACTAATTGCAAGATTGTAATACAGTTCCTTTAAATACATAGAAGAATAACCTTTTACATCAATGCTTACAACCTTTTAAACAGCAGTCTCATAGAACAGTCCTTTGCAGTTGTATTCAGTATGAATGCAAATCTTTGGAGGACTTCTAGTGGGAAGAGTTCAGTATTCTTCAGTTCCTGGATTCAGTAAGTACTAAGTAAAAGACTGCTGTCAGCCTGTTAGCCTGTTCACACATTAGTAATTTGCACAGCATGTGCAGGAACAGTTTCAGCCACCCGGGGAATTTCAGTCCAAGCTAAGAAGCATGCAGGTACCTTAATTGCTTGGATTCACGAGTTGGAACAATTTACACTGCAACAGTTGGCCAAGTTGCTATTTTCTGCCTTGTCATCAGATGCACAAATCACTGAATTTCTTCTTAATTCCCATAGTTTACATTCCAACATCTTAAGATAAATCACAACTCATATTGTGTGTGGTCCATAAACACATGCTTTATTTCAAGCATTTGACTAAACTATCATTATGCAACAAAGCAGTTAAATGTGTGTTCGTGTCCTAGAAGTTAGTGGGGAGTTGAGAATGTGCACCTGAATGCTTTGTAAAAGCAGAGTTCCTGTTGTGTAGTCTTTCCTGTGAGGCATAGAGTCTGCCATATTCCACTTCAGTAATTCCATTTTGCTGATAAAAGCATATATTATTATTCTGAGCTGTAAAACGTGTTGGTTTTAAAATCAAAATGTAGTAACTAGTATTGTCTTCACAATGTTTAAAAGGGATATGGAAGCAGAAAAAATAAATTTGTTGTTATAAATTGCATAAAAATTAAGCTATCTTTGCATTTACAATGTCAGATTTAGCTAATCTATAGTGAAAACCTTAAATAATTCACATAGCACTTTCAGCCTCTTAAATATAGGATTTCTTTTTTATTTACAAATAAAACAATTATCCCCATTTTTTCCCTCAACGAACAGATGTGAATTTGTGTAGTTTTAATTTGTTTTGATTTTTACATGAATTCATAGTATAGCATCTGTTGTGCAATAGTATTTCTGTATCATTAACGTATTTAAACATCAGATACTGAGATACTTATATGCAACATTGATAATTTAGCTGTATGTTGGTACTCATCATTCACCTTCAGGCTGAAGTTAATGGAATTACAATGTGCCTTTATTTTGAATTCTTGTAATTAAAGCGCAATTGCACATTTTTCTGTTTTTCAGTTGAAATGGATCTCCATGGCAATCATGTATTCAATGGAGACCCTTCTTTGACAACCTAAATGTGAGATAATCAACAGTTTTATCTACCATGTCTGAAAAATGACTATATCATACTAATAATTAAATATGGACTTGAGGCCCAAACTGTACTAGATTACAAAACAATTCCCTCTTAGTGGGAGAGAATGTGGTGAAGCCATGGCTACCATATTCTAGTCAGTTTAGGATTCTCAAAGGCAATTATTTTGTACAAGTTAAAAGGATATTGTTTTCATCTTGGCAATTAATGAAGTACAGGGGAAGCGATATCTTAGTATTATTGGTGATAAAAGAATCACGTCCCGCTACTAGTGTCTGGCTAGAATTACATTGTTTTAGCAGGAAGGAAATATAATGGCATTATAAAATAAGGCTACTAAATGCTTTAACTTAATTCAAATAGAAATTAGCATAAATTAATATGGTTTCTTATAAAGCATTGATCTTAGTGGGTTCAGCTTTCTGCTGAAGATTTGCAACATTTAGAGAATTTTAGATTGAGGAATCTAATTACTGGGTTTAAAGCACATTAAAAAAATGAAGCTGTGCCAGAGTTTATACTTAATAATCACTTAATAATTGCAGCTATTGGTGTTGTAGAGCTGTAACCAAAAGTGAGGTTTTCAACATTCTGTACTCTATTTATTCAGTATATTTGTTTATGCTGCAGATACTGCCTCTGGATTTCCAGGGCAATGAAAACATCCAAAAAGGTCTAAAGGTCTTGTAAGAGGAATCTCAATAATCTATTTTCTCACTTCTGTTTTATTTAGTTATTTATTTACATTCAAAATCTAGCAAGTTAGTCTAAGTCATATAACTGTATTCAAAAACACATGAAATTTCTTGCTACCAACTCATAATGATACCAATCTGTACTTTTTCACCAATCATCTCCATAGCAAACTTTCTTGACAACAAGGAAGTGAGTTTAGTTTATTATATAGTCCTTTTGACTCTTGCAGATTGACAAGCTACTTCCTGGCTCTGAACTGAGTTTCTGAGGCTGGGATCATTTGGAAAACTGTCAAATAACTGAGAAATCAGGAGTAATTCTGTGTTTAGTGTCACATTGCTGAGGATTTTATATAAAAATTTATTTAACTTCAAGCCCATCTCCAAACTGTTAGCCTGTGGCTATAATATATGTAATTATAAAATGCTTACTGTTTTTTTTTTTTCATTCTTGACTTTGTTTGAATGTCTATTTTTGCATATTGAAAATTTTATTTACAAATTGCAGGGCAAGTAAAAGGAAAGAACAGGAAGTGCAGGAAGCCAGAAGCACAATTTTAGATCAAGTACTCTTTTCATCACTTGGCATAAGGACTGCTCTCAAAAGTAAGACCTCCTATTTTTTTTATTGTTGCATGACATCAGAGGCAGGTACTGGTGGTATGGCTGTAGAAGTTGAAACTTCCAGCCAATATCCTGTTACATTTTGTTGCTATGTAACAATGACAGCAGAGGGGGTCTGACAGAATGACGTCTGACATGAATATTAAATATATGAAGCAATGCTGTGAAATTGAATTCCTCCATGAAAAAAAATTTGCATTTACTGACATTCACTGATTCTTGCTGAATGTTAATGGAGACAAAACAGTGAATGTGATCACAGTGAGACAGTGCATTTGGCAGTGGTGACAGCAACTGTGGGTCACCTCCGCTTGTGTGGATTTTATAAGTGTGGCATGCAGGCTCTCATTCATTGCTGGTGAAAATACATAGTGATGGTGGTTATGTTGAAAAATATTGTTTTGCAACTGAGAATTTGCTCTATCAAATAGTGTAATTGTGCTCTTTGCATGTGGTTTTCATGGAATAAATAGGAAGCATCACTTTTGGAGAAATTTATATATAAAAGAAAAGTTCATCTCAGTTTTCTATTTTTCTCTTCAGTTGAAATTCTGAGCATCAGTGAATAAAGAGGTGGCAAAGGAAATTTCAGTGTTTCCCTTGTTATAAGAACAAGAATTGTAATTTAGTGGAAGAAACTGCTATCAGAAAGCTTACTGCTGAAATTTCATTAGGTAAAGGACAGTAATGTCAGGGGTTTCTAGCAATGTTTTGTGTAAGATGCTTGTCAAAAAGGTACTCCATATTTAGAATGTGACTCAATGAAAAAGAGGGATGGTAAAAAGCAGAATCACAAGTTTTTTGTTTAAGTAGTTGATAAATACTTGTTCTCAGCAAGGGAAAATTTTCAACATGTGGATGTAACTGTAGCAGTTCTACTCTTCCCATTGCTTTTCTCTATCTACTTCATCTTCATATATGCTACATGGTAAGAGAAGTGAAAATCCTCTAAAATGCGTAATGTGGGTCAGTTTATTTCTGAATTCTATTTTTCACTTGTTAATGGAAGGATGGATTGTAATTACTACAGAGTAGTCAGGCAAAAATCTGTGGTCCCGATGCTTGCTATATTTTGTCTGGGCCTTTTTGATTATTAAATAAACATATTTTTTGCTGCATTAGTTACACAGTAGAAAGTGTTACAATAGCATTTTAGTCTGTTTCCCAGGTGACAGATCTTCAGTAATTTGAGAAGACTGTTCTGCTTTTGCAGTAAAATTAGCAAAGCTGAAAGTATTTTGGCAAATGTTGCCTTTAAAATTAGTATTAAGATGATATGTAACTTATAGCCTTAAAAAATGCCAACCTTAGCATAAAAAGCAAGATGTCTCTAATCATTTAAATGAAAGATTCCCTTGGGAATATTCTTGTGTAATAATCAGACCAAAAAAAACAAATACAAAGGATAAAAAATGAGCATCATTCATACAAAACAAAAGCCGAACAGCATCCAATACAAGTATAAAAGTGAAAATTTGGGAGAGTAAAGTTGGTGTTATTAATGGTATAAATTTGGAATGAACTTGGAATGATTCTCAGTTGTGTGAAGTTCTATCTGTGGTTGTGATAGTTGGAATTTTTTTTTTTTTTTTTGGTTCATTTTAGATCTGTAGATCTAAATGTGGTAGATCTAAAGTGCATTTAAAGTGTGTAATAATGATTTATTCTCATTTCCTGTCTTCACTTAGACTTAGCTTCATGGTTTTCATGTCTAAATAGGCTCTGTTGGAGATGGCCAACAAGAAAGAGCTCTGTGTTGCTCTACTCATGAAAGAGCACTTTTAATAAAAGTAACCAGCACCACCGGAAGATGATCTGAGCACTATATTCTGAGAATAGAGCAAGCAGGCCAGCTCCTGACATGCAAATGTAGTTCATGCTTTATAATAAATACATAGAATAACAGATTAAATCTTCAAATGTAGTTCTAAGATACTTTTAGAAAACTATATGTGACTTTCTTATAAGTAACTTATCTTTCTCCTGTTCTTTTTGCTGTATTAGCAACAAAAAAAAAAATCTGTCAGGAACCAGCTGACTTCACATACCATTTCTAATCTCATATTATCAGCACTTGATCAAAGCCCTTTATACTTCATCCGTCATTTGCTCACTCATGTGATGGCAGGAATTTTTGAATCTTTGCTGTCTTCAAAAAAAAAAACAAAAAACCCACAACCACAACTAAAGCATGTGTAATTCTACAGTAGTACCTGACATGCAGACCAGATGCATGCAGACTTGCTTTTTAGTGCTGTTGTAGAATTATCTATTGCAATATATACAAGTTTCTTCCAGATTCATTCACATATCAGTCTCCTCTCCTAAGCTTATGAATATTGGCTAATGCTTTAGAAAACTGTACACCAAAGACATTAAAAAAAAAAAAAAAAAAAAAAGGAATTAACATTTCCTTAGTCAGAAATTCTGATGAGTTTTATGGGTGTGCTGCCTCTGTATCACTAACTGATGTTAAATAGAGTGTTGAAAAACGTAACTACTCTTCAATTGTGATGATAATATAATCTGATATTAAAGAGAAGAGAAATCCTCATAGGTAGAACATTATCTTCAATAATTCCACTGTTTTTCAAGTAGGCAATAAGCAAGTCGATTGATAAATATGTTTGAACAATGACATTTTTTTAAAGCTAAAATCTTAATTCCAGCTTCTGACTGAAAAGGGAAAAGCCTTCAGTCATGTGTGGTTCCGGATAATAAAACATAACTATTTAATAAAAACGAACTAAAGCTTGTAGATGACTTTATGCTGTCATCTGTCACTGTACATATTTCAAAATCCACAATACCCCAGTGGCCTACTGCAGTCTATTCTGAGTCCAAATTCTTACCAAAATGTTTATTCTAAGAAATGTGATTGATATTTCTTTGATTTTAAAAATGTTTTAGGTAAGCACAACATACATTTAGTTGGAAAACCAATATACAAACTTATTTCCCTGAAACAACTTGACAATATGATTACATGATGTTATAGAAAAAATGTATTGAGCTGTTACAAAATTAGATGAGATATAATAGATATCAGATATTTCAGATTCTTCAAAAGATTATTAATTCAGAATGTGCCAAAGGTACTTACGTGAGTTGTATAAAAATATCTGAAGATCCTAAGCACTTTGGAACTATAGTGCATAAAACATTTCTTACCAGATATTACAATGTATAGATGTTACAGTATTTTTAAGCTGAAGTACTGGAAACAGAAAACTATAATTTAAAATGTGTTGTGCACTCCCCCTAAAAGAAAAAGCAACAAAAAAAACCAACCTTCTAAATCTTTCTCTAAATCACACAGAAATACTAGCCCTAGTGACAAAAGCAATATGATGACTTTAGCACTGTAATGTTGCTTTCCAAGTACAACTAGTGAGCTCTGCTTCTCACCACAGGAAATTCAAATAGGGACATACTTGTCTTAGTATGTCTGTATAGATTGTCATTCTGGAGATAACTCACAAGCAGTTCTTTTGTGTTCAGTCCTGTGTGCCAGTTTGTGTCAATTGCTTCTTTTCAGTTGTGGGCACTACTGGGCACCACTGAAAAGAGCGTGGCTGTGTCCTCTTTGCACTCCTACTTCAGATATTTATATATTCTGAGATCTTCCCTGACCTTCCCTTCCCTAGGCTCAATAGTCCCAGCTCTCTCAGCCTTTTCATATAGAAAAGGTGCTCCAATCTCGTCATCATCTTCATGGCCCTTCACTGGACTCTCCCCAGTATGTCCATATTTCTCTTGTACTGGAGGTTCTGGAACTGGATCCAGTAGTCCAGGTGTGGCCTCACCAGTACTAAATAGTGGGGAAGGATCACTTCCTTCAGCCTGCTGGCAACACTGCTCCTTATGCAGTTATGAATACTGTTAGCATACTTTGCAGTGAATGCACACTGCATGCTCAAATTCAACTCTGTCCATCAGAATCCTCAGATCCTCTTCTGCAAAGCTGTTTTCCAGCTGGGTGGCCCTGAGAATAAAATAGCACCCAGAGTTTTTCCTCCTCAGGTGGAAAAAAGGGGCAATAATTTTGGCACGACCTTTGTATATACTGCATGAAGTATGTACATGATATTACTTAATATGTTTGGAGTCTGTACAGGATGTGGACAAAAAGCCTGAGAACACCAAAATAAATATGTAATGAGTTCATGCATTTGAATCAATAAACAAGGCTGTTGCAGCATGCAATTAAGTTTATTATGTACATAGACAATAATCTTGGCAAATGAAATGCTGAGTAAGTAAACTATTAGGAACCATTAGGGACTGTTTTGCTCTTTTTATTTTTTATTTTTATTTTATGCGAGTGTGAAACATTTTTTTTCTAAAACATTTTAAATTCATTTCTAAAGTGACCTGCTGTGCTGTCCAACTGGCTAAGTGATTTCTGTTACTACATCAAACAGTGTAATGACATTTAGACAGGAAGAGGAAACTGTGTGCCAGTGCTACTTTACTCCCTCCTGGAGCTTGCAAAATGTCATTTGTGGCATACTGTGTGCTGTTTATTTTAGAATAAGAGACATTTACAGGTTTGATTTCTAAAGTACTTGGAGACAGCTCACTAAAGAGGTACAAACAAAAAAATAAATAGAAGAATTGTATGATTGTAATGAAGCATAACTAGCTTCAAGCAGCTGTAGAAGGACTTGTTTGTATTTCCTAATACTTGAAAAGACTGTCTGAGAGTGTAAGATGTTTTTATGTGGTTTCAAAATAAGTTAAAGCAGAGCTAAGATTTTGATCCTTTCTTAAAGGGCCATTTTAGCTGCATGCTGCTGCTGCTCTCCCTGAACCTGTTAAAATGATTGTGTATAGTAGGGTTGAACAACAACTCTTCAGCAAAATGTAAATCAGATTTCAGTGAGATCAGTGAGTATATTCAACAACCTTGGCAGCTGTAGAAAACTCCTTTCTACCCAGCAGTCATGCCTCAAGAATACTACGTGCTAAACACTGTCACATATTTTTAATTGGAAAATCAATATCAATAGACTGCAAATGCAGTGAGTTTTTTTGGGGGGGCTGGGGGGGTGGGGGTGGGGCTAGGGAGGTAAAGGGGATGATTGTTTTTTTGTTTTGGTCTCAATTTAGCTTGCACTTCTTTTTGTTGCATTATTTTCAATAAGAAACATTTTTCATGTGAGGCACATTATGCTTCATGAAGATTTCAACTGGGAAAGCATTAAACCGGAAGAATGGATAGATATGACCTTTTTTTTCTTTTTTCATACTTCATAGGATTACATTTTACATTCAAAAAATAAAGAAATTACATTGCTTTCTATGCAGTCAGTAAGTCTCAGCATCTCAGGAAATGTTTTTACTCTGTTATAAACCACATAATTGGTAACAAAAAGACCACTGCTTTTACCATCCTATGGAATCAAGCAAAAAATGATAACCCCTGACAAACTCATGGCTTTTCAGGAACTTCTTATAGAAATAATTTAGTGGAGAATAAAATTTGTCATTGTCCACCTATTCACAGCTAATTTTATGTGTAGAGATCTATAAATATCTCACTGGGATATTTCTACTCACATGGTTTCCCCTTAAACATAGTCATGACTTAGTTTCTAAATGAGATCAAAATGTTACAAATCTGTGACTTTGTAGGGCAACTCAGAAAAAAGCTGTATTACCTAAATGTCCTCTTTGTGTCTGTATTAATTATTTATTTGTTTTTGATCATGAAGTGTTGCTTAGCACCACGTGGAGGTGAAAGCATTTAATTCAAAGCATCACTGCTTAGCATGGAACTGATTGTAACCCTCTGGTCGTCCAGCCATTCTCATCTTGCATGATGGCATGATTTAATTGACCTAAGATATAGTATTCCTAATTGTTTATTGAGGAAACACACTTACATTTAAGAGCCGTATTTTCTCAGAGTCTGTACAAGAGGAGAAATACCTCAATTTCAGGATCATTTCTCTGATCAATATTCATTGGCTTTTGCTGTTCAGTGTTGTTATCAGTGTAAGCAATATGAGTGGAGTGGTAGGACTGATTCTCCTATTTACAGCCCTGAGTTGTAATTCACTGCAAACTCGTAATGACTTTAAACATCCATTGTGTCTCTTAACTGTTCTGTCCTGTGATTTACTTGCTAAGTTTTAATCATGTGTTGCCATGTTTCTTTGCAAACTACATACTGCATAGCTTTAATGGAGTTTAAAAATATCTGACTGTTTATTTCCTTCTGGAAGGTCATGAACATTGTCAGAACAAAGTCTCAGCAGACAGCATTTTACAATGTATTAGCTACAGCTCTTAGGAAGGATTATGGGGCAAAAATGTTCACAGTTGTTTTAATATGACTGGAGTAGTATGTCTTCAACTGATTAACTTTATTTTTTGAATGTGAAGAGAAAGATAAATTTGTTTCTCCATTCATGAATTTATTACTATTTAATATATGCTGTGTAGTCACAGTTACTATGTGTAAAGAGTGTTCTGGAAAAAAAAAAAAAAAAAAGGTTTGTAATTCTTTTCTATTTAGGTCTATTCTATTTAGATTCTATTCTATATGACTACTTCATATAGAAATTGTTCTTAAGTTGGAGAGGAAAAAGATGATTTTTTAGAAAATCAAAATCCTCCTCTCAACTCATGATCCCAGTAATCTTTTAAATAGTAGCAATATTTGAATTACAACAGTCCTGTTTTTTGGTTTGTATAGAGGTAACATTCTTTGTAGAGGTTTAAATCATGGTATGGTTTGAGTTTGTGGTGAAAATAAAGGTAACTTACTCTGTTGCTGCTAAGCAATGTTTAGACAGAGCCACAGATATTTCTGCTTCTCACACTGCCCTACCAGCGATAAACTGGAGGTGTACAGGAAACTGGGAGGAGACACAACCAGGACAGCTGACCCAGACTGTGTAACACATGGTATCATGTTCAGTGATAAAAGCTGGAGCGAAGAAAGAGGAAGAGGAGGAACTTTGGGAGCATTGGAGTTTGTATTCCCAAGAACACATTTTGTGTGGTGTATGAATTCCATGTTTTGCTCAGCTTACTCACATAGCTACTGTTTTCTGGTAAAATGTTGCCATCTCAATGTATGAATTCTTGTAATTTTGCCTTTCCAATTCTCTCCCTTATCCCAGTGTAAGGAAAATGAGTGAGCAGCTGTTTGGTGTTTATCTGTTTGCTGGGATGAAATCACAAAGCAATTGTAATTATTTATATGGCTATATATGTATAATTGTGGGTACAGAACAACCTTGCATTTTTTTTTTTTTCACATGGATCTTGGTACATCTCCTCATTCTCGAATAACAGGATAACAGGTTGCTCTATAACTGCATAACATACTACTTTCTTCAGTCTGCCAGTGTAGAAATTTGAACCCTGGATGAATTTGTTCCACCACAACTGGCCCTCACTTTTCTCTACCTTTCAGAAATGTGCAGCTTCCACTCAGTGCTTACTTGAGTGCATCCTGCTACTGTAGCAACAAAGGCCCTATCTCACAAAACAAACCCCACTGAAGGTACATGTGTAACCTGAATGCAAGGATAACAGAGCACTGTGCTGAGATTTTTTTAACTGGCAGTTATGGGAAGGGACTTCAACTTCAGTGGCCTTGATCCATCACATCCAAGAAACAGGGAAAAAAGTCAGATCATTCTCATAGCATACAAAGAAAGTAAGTATAAAGCAGGTGGGTTAGAATTTTATTCTTAAGCAGGCTCCATAGAAAACTGTCTTTTCTATATGATTTCTCAATATTCAAACTTCTGTCTTGCCATTCAGAGTATTTAGAGATGCATCTATAGTACTGGTTTGTGTTATCTTTACAAATTAGTGGATTGATTTTTGCCACCTCAACCTCAGAAACTCAGGTTGATACATTTCTCATTTCTTCAACTGTAAGAATCAATACACATAAATAATTCTGGGTGGGGATGTATGTATAAGTTACATATTTTACACAACATCTGCTGTGCAAATGAGTTTAAAATTTTCCAGCTTTTCATTATGCATTTTGCATATAAAAACAAGGAAGATGAGGTCTCCTGCACAATCCTCTGAGATACTTTTCTGTATTTAAAAATACTTCTTGGGAGTAGAAACTACTGAGAAAACAGATTAGGTCTACCCACAGATTTTTTTTTTTTTTGAATGTCATAATTGACAAGAATTGTTCTAAGATTTTTATTTTTTCTTGACAAAATAGCATATTGGGACATCTGTGACTACATTTTTTACTTGTGATTGTGTCTAAGATCGGAAAGTGAAATACTACTTCAGCATATTGTCATCTTATATTTCTGTTGACTGAGAGACTATGAATCCAAATGTATCTCTCACCTTTTAAGAATCAAAAGGTGTCTCAGAATGTATCTGCAGAGCTGAAACGAAAGGAGAAATATTATGCGTGTGCTTTATTGCCTAAAATATAAAGATTATTTCTGTGCTTGTTCCTAAGTAACTTTATATTCAGTCTTACTAGACTGATATTGATTTCTGTAGCATAGCATGAGTTAGACAGACATTAAGATGGATGTGCAAATTTTGCTGAAATACAAGAATTCAAGTTACCAGAGATAAGAAGGCTTAAAATGTGAGAGAGACAGATCATAAGGTGATCTGTCCTCCATTGCATTTTTTTTTAGATTTTAATAAAGTGATGTTTCTTGGCTATGTAATTTCCTTAACAAGATTGTTGTATTTATACTGAGAAAAAAGTAATATATCTTACTAAAAAGAAGTACAAATGTACATGCTTTTTTTGTAAGGAAAATATATTAGGAACAGATAAACTGATATTCTCACATCAGAAAGCATCTTATATATTGAACAGTTGCTGGCAGGACAGTACATGGTACTGACCCTTTCTGTGTCAAGGAGAGTAATGCAAATGGAGTAAATTCATGCAGATAATCGCAGTTGTTTCAACAAGTAAGTCACTGTTATTGAAACAGAGGAAAAAATAATTAAATGAAAATGACAGTGGATAACATTATATTCATGTTTCAATTACAGATCTCATTTTGGAATGACTTATATGTCTTCTATAGTATTATCCTCATTTGAAGAAAAGATGTTGGGAAACCATTTGGTGCCTTGTATTCATTTGATTTTTTATTTTTATTTTTATTTTTTAATTTGAGCTAAATGTAAGGTCTTTTTTTTTTTCTCCAAAGGTACATGCTTAATTAGATAACTGCATAATAAACTGTAGCAGTTACCATAATTCCATCAGAGAATTAATGTGCTGAGAGTTGGAAATTCTTTGGACCCTGGAGACAATTTCTTCAATCTACAGTAGTGGCAAATGGAGAAATTGTAAGGGAGATATCTGCAGTGCTACTGCCTATGCTCTATTTCTCAAGTGAGTATATTTGTTCCATTGTGCTGGAAAGCATTTTGTCATGATCAGCTATCAGTACAATACTTTTTGGGCCGGAATGGTGCTTTTCGGACACTGCACATAGCTGTGTTTTCTTCATGACATTAGAAAACAAAGAAATCCTCATTCAGAAGAGAAATGAGGAGAAAGAGGGGGGGATAACAACTTTTCCTGCTGTCTGTGTGTAAACAGCAATGACTGTTATACATTTCTAAGGTGTGTGCTCTCTGTGCTATGAAGCATACTGGGTGCATGGAATGGTGTGTGAATCTAACCTCCTTTTTCTGTGTCTTTAAGGCAACATTGTTTGACTAGACTAGTGAAGATACAATAGTCACCAATGCACTAAGCATGAATAATTCAAGATGGATTGAATTTTAAAACACTGACAGTATTCTTGAAAGACAGATAAGCAGAGACAGAGGCACAGGTCATGCCCATGGCACTGGGATACCAAACCTGAGCAAAAAGACATACCATGACATTAATTGCTTTTTCTGTGTCAAGTATGATGTACACCTTTACTCACAAAACGGACAAGAGCAATCAAGGTAGAGCAGATACTGGAAGTATGAAAGAAGTCTTATAGGATATACAGTCTTATAGGATATAAGTCTTATAGGATATACAGAACTATCTGTACTGAGTCTCAGGAAGACCAAATCTATTTGGTCTCCTGTCTCACTGATATCTAGTGTGTACCCCCAGTTTTATTTTTCCCAAAATATACGAGAATCTTTCCAGTTTGGGGATAAAAGAAGGAAGAAAGTGATCTCTTCTTGGTACAGCGCTTGCCAGATAAAACATTTTGAGTGTTTTCCCTCAAATGGAGACCAAAAGAATGCTTTCTCTAAGAATTGAGTTCTTAAAAAAAAAAAAAAATCCAAAGTTTGGGCGGCAGTTACTTTTGAATCCCAATAAAAGGGTATAAGACAGATTGTTGTAATTATATAGTTCTATTTCTATTTTAATAAGTAGTATGAGTTTACTCTAGTTTATGTATCTTAAAAAAGCATGGCAAAATATGTCAATACAATAAATCAGGAAAGCAGCCACTGATAGTATATAAGTGACTCTCCAATGCATGTAGAAGACTAATACAATACATTCATTTCAGTATATATCACTGAAAAATTATCAGAATAAAACAAAAGAATAAATCCCAGAGATCCCAAAATAATATAATAGATTCAAAGGCTAAATTCACTCTCAATTTCTCAAAAAGCTTGAAAAGTTGGAGACCTGTAAGTTTTCATCCGAAGTACTGGCCTTGGATTTTGATTGCTCTGGCTCCTCTCCAAAAACAAAAAATGCAAACAGCCTCCCCTAGGCAAAAAAAGAAGGCTATGGAGATTTATTTTTTTCATAATGCTTTGTGATACTGAAACATCTCAGTTATTTCAAACAGCAAAGTCAGTCTAGATGTTTTTCCTTCTACAAATCTTGAACTTCAAAACTCTCTGCCTTAGAAACAATAATTTTCTTCACTGTAATAAGTTTTATTGCCAGATTTTTAAAAGGTGTGATAGCCACATTTATAAGAGCATAAAAATATTAGTGTCAAATCAGTAGCTCCAGTTTTCTCAGAGGTTGCTTAATGTAAAGATATTCATCTGGTGGCTGTGGGAAAAAAAGAGGTGCATATTTTTGTAAAGCACCTAATACATCTTGATTTTAATATTGACATTAAAATCAGTTCATATATTCCCACATATCTATACTCTTAGTAGATAATTTAAAAAATTCTTTTATAATTAGATACTATTTAGATTATTTTTAAGTATTCCAAAACTTTTGAATATTGACCTTTAAAGAGACAGTAGACAGATAGATAGATAGTAGACAGATAGAGACAGTAGACTGTATTATTTAAGCACTACAGTCTTTGAGGCATCCCTACTACAGTTGTGTTATATTCCTTGAGATCAAAAGGCCAGCAGTTCTAGAGTAAGCACATCCCTTGTGGATTAATTATAATGAAATTACTTATTTGGAACACTGTACCAGAGCTTTGACAGTATCCAAGCTGCAGTAAAAATTTCATGTGAGCTTTCTATGCAAGGAGAGAAATGCTGCAGTGACAAAAAATGTTTTATTTATAACAACCCTGCCTGTACCAGAGAGAGAAGAGCTACTGCTCACATTTCAATCGCCAATATTTTCACTGTAGAATGTAGCTATCCTTCAGCTACATTACAGCTGTGATTCCTAAAGTACTCATCAGTGTACATGAGAGGGAGAATAGAAATGTATTTAGTTATCTTCATAGCCATCAGCTGGGAGAAAGATCTCCTGAAATCTGGAAATTCCATTTTTAAAGAGTATTGGAGACATTTTTAGTTTCAGAAGTGAGAGGGAACAAAATATTTGAAAATGAGAATATCTGGGCTTTTCACTGAAAAATTGCATTCTTGAAGCTTTCCAAATCATCCCCAATCTGATAAACCTGTTGGGTATTGCAACAGATCCAAGTGTACATATAAGCATCACTGGTATATTTATGGGTTAGATTGGAGACTGCTCTCCTTTAAGTCTAAAGTCTTTGTTCTCAATTTGCAATGCAATTGAAGTCCAATTTAGCCTGTAAAATTGTTTATGCAACTCAGCAAAGGGTCAGGAATGAAAAAAAAAAAAAAAAAAAAAAAAACTGGTTCAGACAAAGTGCTTATTAGCATAATCGATGGATTGGGCTGACTGAGTCAAGCTAAGAGCAGCATTGAACTTGAACTGCATGCCAAAATTAGTGTGTTAGAAATAAAATTTAGTTAAAGAAGCCCAGAACAAATGACTCGGTTTTTCAGTCTTTGGAGTTCTCTCATGCTGCATTTAAGATGTTTCAGTGTTTTGGAAACATGCTGCTCTGCAAATTCCTGGACTGCATGACACCCTTGGCCCTTATCCCTCAACCAAGGAAGACTGCCCATGAGGTGGAAAGAGGAACCAGGTGACAAACCCTGTACAGTCAAGTAAGAACATATCTGGAGAACAGCTGGTACATGAGAGCTGTGTCATCCTTGACCATACCTTGTCTTTCTTCTCTCACCATTGTTTTCTCTTTTTCTTTTTCTCCCCTTTTCCTCCTTTTCTCTCTTCCCCCCTTTTCCCTTTCCCACACTTTTTTTTCCCCCTTTCCCATCCTTTTCTTTTTTTCCTCTTTCCCCTCCTTTTTCCCCCTTTTTTTCCCTCTCCCCCCTTTTCCTTTCTCCTTTTTTTTCCCTTTTCCCTCCCCATTTCCCTCACTCTGCCCGTTTCCCTTTTTTCATTTCCATTTCCCGCAAGGGAAGGATGAATTGTTTCTCTCTTCTAGACTGTCCTATAGGTAGGATATAGATTGGCAAAACAAGAGAGTTATCAGAATGGTGCAGAAAAAGAGTTAAACAGCCTCAATTTTAGTGCACGTTTGCTAACTTGGGTAATGTATTTGTGCTGTATTGTCCCTTCATGAGTCCTCAGCACAGATCAGAGGACACACTGGGCCACCATCACCAGAAAGGTAACATTCATTTTCTTTGGGTTTTCTGGTTAGCACTATTTTTGTTCTATTTTCCTAAAAGAATTGAAATTAAATAATGTTTAGAAGACACTCCAATTAATTTAAAATTCTCCAGGAGGGATAGTATTAACTGTTAAAAGTCTCACCTGGTGCTTCTTCCTAAAGAGAATTCTGAAGTTGAAGATTATAGACGAGGAAAATGAATGTAATGACTTATTGCCTAAGCTATCAAATGTTTTGTTCATTCTCCAGTAAAAATACACCCCCCAAAATATTCTTGCTGATTGAGAAACTACTTTTTCAAAGCTTTTTTTTTTTTTTTCAAAGCAAAGAAGGCTATAAGATTAAGTCAATTTGAAGGCATTTGTTGGCAGAACCTCTAGACCTTTTATAACATACAGATGCACAGACACATTCTGGCTTTAGATGCTTTGCACCCATTTATTTTGTCCATGTTAACACATGAGTTAGATCAGATTTCAGGTCTAGGGCTCCAGTGGAGACGTTGAATCTTTTTATTAACATCAATTGTTGCTTTAACGCTAACATTTGGATGAAAAACATTCAACCCCTAAACAACTACTGTAGTTTTTTTGTTTTTTTTTCTTCCATGTGGCTTCTGAAGCAGTATTATTGATGCTTCCACCTACTGTTGTTTTACTTCAAAGAAAAGCCATAAAGTAATTCTAGATGTTCAGAGTGCCTGATATTCTAGGAACCCTCTGCTGAACAGACATTCTGCCAAAATATTATTAAAATCTCTTTGAAAAATTGATCTATTGAAAACAATATTCTATGAAGGAAATTCAGTTTAGTTCATCATGATCCCTGTGGGAAAATCAGCAGTGAGTTTTGCTAACAGAAAGCCTTGGCTGGCTTGTTAAATCTGAAGTGAACATTTGTTTTCTGGATAGTAAAAAAAAAATAAAAAATAAAAAAGTCAAACCAAAACAAAAGCATACAAACAAACCCGAACAAATAAGCAACAGAATTGTTCTCTATAACATCCTTAGGAATTTATTAAAATCATTTATTGTACAGTTACTTTATAATGATGAGCACTTCTGAGGCCCCATCTGGAGTACTGCGTCCAGGTCTGGAGGCCCGAATACATTAATCTGGGCTGGGGAGAGGATGAATGGATACATGGAACTGGCTAAAATTGAATGCAATGTTTTATTTACTGCTACCGTGGCAAATAGCATAGTTTTACTGGAATAGTTACATTATACAACCACTTGTTGGCATATAAAGAACACTAGAAAAGCATCGCTTTCATAACCAGAGCTGTGGCAATGACACAAAGAGTATTTGAAGAAATCGTGTTTAATGCTGCTAAGAAACTAGAATACTGAAGTCCCAGTCCCGAGGCAGCATATTAGCTATCGTATTGAAGCATGTTTTCTGTCTCAATTCAGGCGTTTATAAAGTGAGTTGAATTGCAGTAGAGCCATACTGACACCTGGAGGTTATCAGCATTATTGGGCAGAGATGTGTGAACAGGGGAATATCAACATGTTACAAGAGCTTTTAAAAAGTGCAGTCAGTAATCAGAAGAGCAACGGAAAAAAGACCTGAAACATCCATTTTAACTGTTTTTCATCTGATGTTCTATTTTTAGGATAGGTATTTTTCTGTCCTTGGGCTTTTAGCTGGGGGACTCTTTAGCTAATTCTGCACACCATATATCTGTATGAATTAGGATTAATCACTTCCTTTGACTGTCACAGAAAAGTGGGAGGTATTAATAGAAAAATCTCCACAAGGATAAATTTGTGGATCCATTCATATGAAGGAAGGGTGCAAGTGTGAAATTCTAAGTAAAAAAAATATATATATATATATTGTGAGGACAGAGGTAGTTCTCTTAACTTCCAAGGTTTTCCTTTTTTTTTTCTCCTGTTAATTCAGATGTTTTGCAACTGGCTAGATTCTGGCAAGTATACTGAGCTATTCTCTCCGTTAGTAATAGTACTAACTTCTAGAAGCTTGAGCTGATTCATTCCAGTGAGATGTAGGGTACTGTATGCATCATCAGTTATTTATTGTGGTTTGTGTATAAGAACCATACGCAAAAGTCTGCTGCTGCTTCTTTCTCCTTGAAGGCTGATGATGTAACTACTAAAAAATATTTCTTGCTGATAGCATTGTCTGTTGGCTGTTTTCCTTATCCTTTTTTCTTTCTTTCTTGATGCAGATATATAGATATAAATTGGGAAATGGTAATACTTCAGTTATTCTCATCCAATGTAATTATGAATGACGTTTATATCTGTGCTGTATTCTGCTATTATTGTGTTAAATCTGAAGAATAATGTGTAAAGAATCCAAGCAGCTGTTCGTATTACAGATAAGAGTAAGAAGGAACAGCTTTATGCTAGTGCTTGAATGCTTTTGAGAGCCACTTATGAAGAAAAAACCTAACGTTGATTTAATATAATACCTACTTTTTAGCACAAAAAGGAGTCTTATAGTAAGAATGACAGTTGAAAAGAAAATAACCGCTTTCTTCTAGAATAAGAAGTGTTTCAATTTTAACCTTCCTGTTTTGTTTTCTTTTTCCTGTGGTTGTTTTTTGTTGTTGTTTTACTATTCATCATACAGTCAAGAAACAGTGTTGTCCCTGTAAATGAAATGCAATTCCAAACTCATGGATTCGCCAGTTCAAACATTTTGGGTGCTCTTCCTGTATACCATGTCTGACCGTATTGGTAGCAGGACAGAATAGAAGTAGAATCTTCTGAGTTAGAAGAGACGTACAAGGAACCAGTCACAACTTACAACTCTTGCCTTCACATAGGACTAACTAAACATTAAACACTGTCTGAGATCATCATCCAAATGCTTCTTGAAATTCAACAGATTTGGGACCATGACCACCACCCTGAGGAGCCTGTTCTAATGCCTAACCACCCTATCTACAAAGAATCTATTCATAATATCTAATCTGTCTCTCCCCTGATGCAGCTGTTCCCTTGAGTTACCAGAGAGCAGAGATCAACTCCTGCTCATGGGGATCTTATTTTAGACTTATTAAACAGACTTAGGTAGATTTGTTCTAAAAGAATAGTTAACTTTCATAAATCACGAGTTATAGTCCATTAATTTTCTCAAGTTCATTAACCAAAGGTTAAAGGCTGAAAGTTTTCAGAACTTTCAGAACTTTTTTTTTTTTTTTTTTTTTTTAGATCAATATTAGCTGTCACTGTTTATGTCCTGCCATTTATTCTTACTTGTTTTTGATTAGCCTATATTGACCGAAGTCTAACCAGTGAAAAAAGTGGATAGTATTCTCCCATCTTTGCAGTCTGAACAGGATCTCTGAGAGGTCATTTCGTCTGTAGTATGAGAACAAGAAGTAGTAAGAAGGTTGTGAAGGATAAGAGGAACTGAATAGCACAAAAGCAAGGCAGATCAAGTTGAAATGATAATAAGATTGGAGCTCTGTACCCCTAGAAACCCCATTTTGGAAAGGAAGATGGCACAGCAGATGCCTCTGATGGTACACATTACCTGAAGTTTGATACAGAGAAAATACCTGGCACTCTCAAAGGCAACTAGACAGCTATTCAGACACATCAAAGATGAAGCAGTGTCTGTCAGTCATGAAAATGAAGTGTATGAATTAATGAGATGGACAAAAACCCTTTGGAATTTAGAGGAAAGTCAGTTTTTTACCAGGGGAACTCTTTCTCACTGAAACAAAAACTTGTATGTTGGAGTCGATATTTAGGGTGTGAACACGGCTGTAAATTGAAGAAATCATCCTGGAATTCTTCATTTGAAATCATAATTGTTTGGCTATGATATCTTCTGTAAGCTGATTTCCACTGCTGTCACAATCATAATTCTTAGTTCTTGACCAACTGAACTGATGGAAATACAATTCTTGTTCAGGTAATGAAGCCATACCTCTGCTAGCTATACTTTGCAGGATGAAGCAAAAAATGTAGACCAGTGTTAAAGCTATTCACTGCAGGTAGAGGCTATCTGTACTTAGTGGTAAGCCTAAATATTGCTGTGATGTACAGCAATATTTATTTGATTAATATATTATACGGAACTTAGAGCCTTTTCCTGATGGTGACTTTCTTTTGTCTTTGAAGACAGGATTGTAAAAATATGGCATATTCTTTAGTATTGCACTCTGCAAAGCACTGATAAGAATTATGCCCTTGTTTTATCAACAGGGAAATTGAAATACATACGGAGTTGAATTCAGAAACCACATATGATCAATGCTTTATCTAAAATTCGTTAAATGCATGCTCTGCTATAAACGAGGAGCAAATTCACTGAAACGTTGGAGCAAACATCTTTGAGGAAGACTTGTTGATAAAATCTTCTGATTCTTACTTCAGAGTCAATTATACTAAATTATTTGCTTTTCACACTGCTATATTTTAAAGAAAGTAGAATAGTTTAATTTTCTGTTTTTGTTTGTTTGTTTTGTTTTGTTTTTCTGACCTGTGGCCGTGTGATGTTTATGTATTTATACTAAAACTAATGTAAAGAAGGGGAAAAAATGCAACAGGAAAGGCTCAGCCAGTTATTTGTATTAGGCAGGGGAAGTACTTTGTCACCTGAAGATAATTAGAAAAGAGTTGCAGGGAATAAATGCCAACCATTAATAACTGTCAAAGATGGGGAAGGAAGCGATATAGAAGAGGCAGACAGAAATGAAGGAGAAACTTGCACTGAAGTGCAAAATCTGTGCAGTTATGTAGCCCTAATTCCAGCATAGCATTGTGGTAGAATATTTGTTCTTCGTTACAGTTTACTTCTCAATCACCAGCACTCGCTTGAAAAGTTTTACTTTACCACCACTAGGTGGTAAAGTCGGCTAACAATTTGAAAAAGTGATGCACTTTCCTTCGGGATGAAGGTCTTTCAGCATGGTAGGATGTGACATGCTGGCTGGACCACTGTCAGGAGGTGCTTGCAGATTTTCTGGCTCTTAACCAAAAAGCTAAGTCCTATCTGCATGGGAAGTCAGCAAAGCACCACGCTGATGGTGTGCTTAATCTGTACAAAATGAAACGTCAGCTTAAATGTATTTGTTCTGCACTTTTCTCTGATTATTGGAGAGACTCTAAATATCCTTCAGGAAATGAATCATAATTTAAGTTCTAGGAGAAAAGAGAAAAAGAGATTCAAAGTAAGGCTACTTCCCACTTTCACAGCAATCTTTTACAATTAAAATCTGTACAGTAAGATTCCTGTCCAGAACTTCTCTCATCAGTCTTCTATCAAAAAATCTCTCCATGTTTTAAAAACCATCTTTCCAATTCAGGTTTCTCAGATTCTTTACTAAAAACAACCAGCCACATCCTGATTTATTTTAGCATAAACCAAATGATTGCATGAGAGATGATTTTTGATAAAACAAAATTTTGGAAATCATGTTTGTAATTATATAGTTCAGCTCTGGTTTTTGATTTAGGGGAGCTGGAATGTGACAAACGATGGCTAATCACAGAAACATTTGCATGGCAAAATGAACAGTGGTATAAACTAGAAATAGCAGTTATTTAACTGACTAGTAGGTTGCTCTTAGTAAATACAGTAAGGAAAGCAAACAATATTTTGGGAATACATTGCATTTAATTATTTCCTTCTAGTTCATAGTTCGCTGTAATTATTTCCTAAATTTGCAGGACAAAATCCTGATTGTAAACTTTATTTTTCTCTCCTATCTTTTGTGGTACTTAGGTCACATCATTATATGCACACAAGTAATACCTTTTTTTCTCCCTCACAAATGAAGATTTTTATTCAGAAAGAAACCCCAGTCCAGAGCAGCACCCAAAAAATGTGCAAAGTTTGGTGAGAAACCTACCTCCTTGAAACTCAGTCAGGAGGAGGTTAGAAGAGCTGTGCTATGTATTTCTTGTATCTTTCATCATCTTGTTATCATAAATTTGAATACTGAAATTAAAATTATATATAGATTTTATTTTTTTTAATTGGCACAAAGATAAATGATCAATAAAAAAGTATTTATATATAAAAATACAGTAACTTCAAGTTCCCCAAAGTGTACATTCTCTTTATATATGGAAATAATCTACAACATTAAGAAAGTATATTGCGGGAAAGAGATAGTGGGATCTGTTAAAACCAAAAGCATATGATCTATTAGAAGAATGAACAGTGGTAACTCTCAAATTATGTACAGGTATAAATCCATACTGCTGCTGAATCTTTTTTTAATTTACTTTTATTTTCTTGTTATTTTCTACAAAATAACATAGAAAGTATAGTAATGATGTTGAGACAACTGGGTATGAATTCTTTGGTTAAATATCTCTCTGCTAGAATATTGAGCACATAGACTGAGGAAGGCTGTGATAGACGGGAAAATTAAAAACACAGGACTGGAAATGTGTGCTTTCCTGGCAGGTACTAACCGAGGTGGTCACAAGTCCCATAGGTCCCCCAGCAGATCTACCCAAGTAATAGTAACAGGAGATTTTCTTTGTGATTAGTGTACTGTCAAAACAGGATCTGTCCAGATCCATACCTTCCTTGGGATTTGTTCAGGGAAAAAGATATTTGAACAGGTTTTTTTTTTTTAGTGGTTTGAGGGGAGAGGTACTGATAGAAATTCCTAGAGACGGAAATGAGTTGCACTGTTTTTCTTAGCTTGAAGAAAAAAAAAAAAAATACAGCAAAGCATTTCTGCAGCCATTCTGTGTGTCAGGCACCTCCTCTGAAAAACAGCTTTCCCATCCAAGGCCACTTCTCATATTCTGGGGCATGCCAGTATTAGTCAGTCTTAGACTTCTGTGACACTTATCTATTAGAGTGAAAAAGGATCTGTATTCTGAAGCGGTGACCAATCATTTGTCTGTGTAGTCTGAAGATATAAAGCAAATTATTCCCAATGCTAAATCCTATTTCAAATAACTCTGATAAGATTTAAAATTGGCTCTGTGCTGATGGTAAGAGGGAATAGTTGATTTGCTGCTCTATGCTGAAAGCAAACAAGCAAATTAAAAAAACACAGTTCTGAGTCTATGTTCAAAAGTCATTCTGAAATCAGATTCTGTAGAAAATCTTAGTATCAATTTTTTGTTTGTTTCATTTGTTTGGAGAAGGGGATGTGGGAGGAGAGGAAAGGATCAGTATTTAACTCTATTGTTCTTATGTCTATTTTTGCCATAAAATTTTTGTTTTAAAGATTTCTTAGTTCTAAATGAAGGAAACATCCTTTTGTCTGAGCTAAAGGAGATACTGAAGTCCGATTTACCTCCCCAGGTTTTCAGTGGTGTACTGAGGATCGTGTCCTTTCTTTCACTAACACTTGCAGCCACTGGGTGGAGAACTTGTCTAACAATCTATCTCGTTATGACAGAGTGAAAATCAATCCAACTGTACTTTGCTGGCTGGACAAATTTGTCTAATACAGGTCATATATTAGGCTTTTCTTTTTCAGTGGTCAACATGGTTCAATTTCCAGCTAGGACATAATTTGCGCAATAACCTGAAGTTGAAATTAATACTAAGAAACAAACTGTACTGTGCGTAAGAAAAATCCATTAAGCTGTCTGCATTAAGAGGAAGAAGCTGACCAATGGAGTTGAAGCACATGTGTTATACCGTAAGAAGAAAGGTTCAGACAAATATCACAGGAACCAGGATGACACTCCAATAAGGTAACTTTAGGTTTAATCTTAACTGCAATTAAGAATACTATTATTATGATTTATTTGTAGTACTACATTGTCTAAAAGACTCAAATGAATGTAAAGCCCCAGCATGCTAAACACTGTGTAATTGTATCCAGAAGATATTACCGTCCCAGTGGAGTATTTTAACTAGAAAAACTAATGACTGATTGCAAGACAGAAAAACAGAGTAGAATGGCCTAAAATCATAGTGCTGGTCAACAATGAAGCAAAGGATAGAATCCAGGTTTCTGATATCTGATCTTGTCTTCTTTTTTCACCGTGACACCCATGATGTTACTGACTCTTATATGTATCAATCTTTTAAGTGCTACTTCAAAACAGAATTTGGGGATGTACTAAACAAAGATTCTGAATAGTGACGTAAAAAGTAGGTGAAGATACTTTAAATGGTTAGGCTACCCAATAGTTGTTCGAGAGGTAAAAAACAGTTGTTTTACATAAGTAGAAGCTAGCTCTACACAAGAAAATGAAAATGCTTTTCCTTGACGAAATCAAATTTCTTTTCCTGTGTGTGTTCTACAAAAAGCTTACAATTCAAAGGAAACAATTTTATTAATATATTGAGTGGAGAGATATCATACAACACCAAAACTTTCACCAAAGAGGGTGCCTGGTGAATGCTGCTAAGAACTGGATAATTTACAAAGTATTGCTTTTGCCTTTTAAATATGTGAAGGCAAGAGCTCTCTGGATGTTATGTTTGACATTCTTTTCAAAACAAGTCAGAATGTTTCTATCATAAAGAAATTTATCACACACAAAAAAAGTGTCTCATCATCAGGCTAAATTATCAGTAAAGGATGTTCTTATGTATATTAATATCTGATTTAGAAAGATGGAACTAATTCTGGGATGGTTTGCATCAGCTTTACTCCTATTAAATAGGAACTTCTGCTGCTGTTCATCTCAGTGGTCAACAAGACCAAAGTGTGTAGAACACTACAAATGTAATGTCTCCTATTTATTTTCATGGAAACTGCAATGAATGCAAAGAGTACAACAGCATTATTTGATAGTGCTTTGTAACTGAGAGTTTGCACTAGTTTTCAACATAGTCACCACTATTATCTATACATTTTTGCTAGCAATGAACAAGAGCCTGTTCATAAAAATCTGTACCTGCAAAGGTGACCTGTTGTTGCCACTGCTGAAACACACCACCCACTTTCTCACTGTGCTCTTGTTCAACATTCAGTCTCCATATGCATTCAGCAAGTGTACGTGAGTGTCAATGCGTGTCATTTCTTCCTCACTGAGGAATTCAGTTACACACCTTTACTTCATATGCACTTTCATGTCAGATGCCATTCTGTCAAACTGCCCTCTGCTGCCATCAGATGCACAGCAACAGAATGTAATGGAATATTGATGGGAAGGTTCAAACTGCCATACCACCAACATCCACTTCTGGCATTGTGTGCCAATATAATAAAATAGGATGCATTATTTTCAGAGCAACACTCATAGTGTGGAAACAAATTACGGACTTGGCAAGATTAATGGCAAAAACTTTGAATGGAGTTTAAAGAATAGAAAATCCTGTTACTCATTAGCAATAATATGAACTGGCCTTATGTGGGTGCCCCTGCTCTGTGACTTGGATTCTTTATATATTTGCAAGCTTTGTGGATAGCATTGCCGAATTAAGCATTTGCTTGCTAGCCATCTAGCTAAAAAGAAGATATAGTTAGAAATGATCACTGAAACAGTAAGTTTGTATAAGTAGCAAATTGGCTGAGTAATCAAATTATTTTTGTGTTGTAACAAATAAAAAATCATCACTGGAATAGATCAAATAAAAGTGTGCTCTTCATTGAAGTCAGAAGCAAAAATATTTCAGATAGTTTTATCTGTGACATTTGCATTGAGATACGTAAAGAGAAACACATAATTACAGATATGTTGTGTCACTGGTGGAGATAATGTTGCCCATTTACTTAATAACCTGGGGAAATTGAGATATTTTTGTCTTGCTGAAGGAAGTGGCCATCATATATCTCATGCATTAAGCCCTGACTTCATAAGGCATTTTCTTATATGACAGGTATTCAAATTCCCATATAAATATCTAAATATTCATTAACTTCAGGAAAAAAATATGTATATTTTGGTGCCCAGTGACACCCATGTCCACCTGAGTCTTAGGAGGACTTCTCCATTCATTGACCAATGAAGTATAATGGTTTAGAAAAACTCCTGATGTATCTGATGTATGATTTGGAGTTCTGTCTTTTTCTCACTAAGATAACAGAAGTAACCCTCCCCAGATTTCCCATACCGGACTTAAGTTAGCAAAACCTGCATGGCATGTACAGCCCTATTGTAATATATCTAGATCAGTTTTGTCCAGTTTGAATGTAGGATACTAGCGTTCAGGAGATCATCAGTATCTGTCTATTCTGCATATTCCTAATCATAAAAATTGTCCCAACAAGCGCATAAACAACCAAAGTACAGAGATGAATTTTAAACTGTTTTTTCATAGACATTTTCTACGAACAATGACCTTAGTTTTAAGTATTCTGGCATAGAATAGTAAATTACTTTTGACTCCTTGAAAGGAATTTTGGAGGAATTTACCTTTTTCTTTTAACTACGAGGAGGAGCCTCAAGTTCAGTGTTCAAAGCTGAACAGTAAGAAGGTTATTCATATAGATTTTGAACAGACTCGAATTGAGCACCAAAGTCATGTACATTTAAGTTAGTGACAAGATTACCTTTAGTCCCTTCGAAATCTGTGTATGTGTTATTAGTTGCAGTGAGGACAGAAATTCTCTCTAGTTTATGTTTGGACTGTGTAGAAGTAAGAAATGTAATCACCTTCTGACTTTCTGTGCATGTTCACACACACCCCCCTTTGTTCCCCCCGATGTATAGTTGTCACAGTGTAAACATTCTGCTAAATATTTCCTGCACCTGCTTCAAAGAACTAAAGAATCATCTCTTAACAGGAAAAATAAATGCACCAAATGTCACAGTGCCTCAGGGGGGATCGAAAATGATAAAACAAATGTTGTAACATTCTATTTTTGATCCAAAGGTAAACAAGTGAAATGATGTGTGTACATGTGTATACACATATACTCACTCTATCAGTCATGAAATACATCACCAAGGTTATTGGTTAAGGGAGAAATTGCAGTTCCAATGTATTTTCTAAACATTTAAACCTTTCTCGTAAAATTATTTTGGGATGAGAAATGTCTTCTGTTCATTCTCAAGCCAGATCTCGGAAGTGAATTTTCTTGGAAGGTTTCATTAAAAAAAAAAAAAAAAAAAAAAAAAAAAAAAAAAAAATCAGGGCTTTTTCTTTTCACTTTGAAATACATTAGTTGATATTTTCCAGATGCACTTTGGTGCTCAGCAGCTCAGAAGAAGCTCTCATTCAGGAGATTGTACAAAGTGGTAAAAAGCAGAAAAATGTTTACCTTTAACCCTTCTGAGTGCTGTAAGAGAAAAAATTTCATTCAATTCTGATAGACAAACTCCCATGTATGAGGCATACACCTATTAATTTCCCTTGTCTCTCTTAATGGGATCAGATTCTGAGAGAAAGTGTAGATCTATAGCTCCCAGTGAAGTTAAGCACATTTCTTTTTGAGAAGGAAATTATCTGTAGAATTTGCATTTTGCTGGTGCAATCAATAGGAAGTTGTTCAAAGAAGGAAATGCCTCACTGTTTTCCCTTCAAAGCTTCCAGAAAGTAGTCTTTTGAATTAGAAATGAAAGTAGGATTGCAGACAACTCAGACTCAGATCATGTATGTGGATCTTGAACATATACAGATGGATATTTAGAAAGTTTTTGATCTCCTGGAGGCCAAAAATAAGGGCTGATTCTTCGGAGTGCCAAGAACTATTCTCATAAAATATATTTATTACTCCTCATTGTTATAGTCAACCTTCTTGTATATTAAATGCATATGTTTGTAATATTAGGCTGTTAAGTCTTTAGAGAAGAACCAGGCTGTGTACTCTTAGCTATTCTTTGGACAGAAAGAATTAACTCATAACAAACCCTTTAAAAATCTCAAGCCAATCACAGCATGAAAGAACTGACAAATCAATTGACCTGGAGCCCACAGCTCAGTGCTATTTCCAATGTGATTTGCTCAGGCAATTTAGGATATAATTGAATTAGCTTTACAAGAGTTAATGCAAACACTTGAAGCATCTTATGTCCTTTCTTTTCCCAAGGGAATATTGACCTGCACCAAACTGCATGCTTCTGTAGCTAGACCGCTGCTTGTGGTACCAAAGTAACAGAACAAGCTAGATCAGGCATCCTGATAATCCAGTACAGTCTGTATCTTAGACATGTATTGCCTGCTCCTAAATTAAAAGTAGAAAGAACAACAGAGATATGATTGATTATGAGAACCTTGGTTATTCTGAGCCTTGAGCCTTAGACAGAAAAGGAGGAGATACAGCCTTGCACAGGAGAAGATTACAGCATTGGTGCAGCTGCAGCTGCTTTCCCTTTTGCTGCTTCTCCTAGCTAACAGCATTTAAGCTGCTGATATTAGAATCAATAACTAGTTATCCCATTTCAGAATGGAGATCATTCAATAATGGAAACGACAACCAAAGCAAATGTAGACTCATCCAGTAAGATGAAAGTATTCTTGTCAGTGGTATTTGTAGAGATTTAAGATTTTCTCTCCTCAGTTTTCAGAGTTCTTATTCTCAAGGAGCAGCCAACCTCTTTACAGGTTCACTGCTGACAGGACTTTTAGCTGCTAGGCTTGATTATCTCATCTGTTCAGAGCATTTTATCAATCTGTCTTATTTGCATAAGGAAGATAAACTAAAATCTCATAATGCACAGACTTTACTATCAAATAGCCTGAGGTACCTGATGCCATATACTGGCCTCTGACACTTCATTTCAAATCCATTTGCTTTGCACTGAAAGTAAGAAAAGAACAAAATAAAGGTTTCTAGTTGAAAGATCATGTACCCTTACAATCATCTCATAAAGTCCCTCTAGAATCTGTAGAAAGTCTCCCTCTGGCTTCATGGAGCTTGGATAGAATTCATAAGGATCACATAATCATTTCTGTATTTACAGTTTGAGTTAAAGCTGTGGTCATAGTAATTTCCAAAAGGGAAGGAAAAGACTGTTGTTATTAATAAACAAGAATGCAAATATTTGTCGCAACTGAAGACTTATTTCCACTGAAGCTGGCTAGAAAGGGAAGCAGAACAATGCAATGAAGTAAATGAAGATTTCATTGTGAACTGCAGTGCATAAAGTATCAGATTGCAGAAGCAATTTAAATACTTTTTTCAGCCATTGATAGAAGAACATCAGATTTTTAACATAGAATACTGAAAAGGATGGAAAAATTTTAATACCTTGATGTTTTAGGATGCACACACCACTGTTTTCTTCTAAGGTTTGGCTATTTTTTTCTGAAGCTTTAATAGCTAGAAGAAAGCTTATGTTGCTTTGATATTCTACTATATTGTTATTTCCTTCTAGTAATATGATATTGTGGAATGATACCATATCCTTTAAATCTGTTTATCTTGCTGTTAGAAACTTGTTTAAGGTTAACTGAGGCATAGGGGTTCTAATTCACATGTTCAAACTGCTGAGCTCTAATTCATAGTGCCTTTAAAACAAGGAAAACGTAACTAGTAAGTATGTCACCGAAGTGCAAGCCTTCTGCACTAAAAATACTCTAATTTTTATGTTATATATGATTGAAGCACTTTTCATTTCCTGAACTCTTTGTACTGCCAGGGAATACGATCCATACTTTTTTTCTCATCACATAGCTTTGATGCTTTAATAAAGACTGCTGATTCAGCAATAAGTAAATTAAATTTAATATTAATACCCATGTTATCTACCTGAGTAATGACACTTACAGTATTACTCAACATTAATCTTTTATTAAGCAGATTATGAACTGAGGTAAATATTTTGTGTGTATATATATATATATATATGCACATATACACGTGAGGGTTACTCTGAAAATAACACCTCCCTGTTTTACTATGTTGGACTATCACATCAGAAGCGGCAGATGTTGGTGGTATGGAAGTAGAGGTTGAACCTTCCCGCCAATATCCCATTACGTTTTGTTGCCATGTGACAGATGGCAACAGAGAGGCAGTCTGACAAAATGGCATCTGACATGAAAGTGCATATGAAGCAATGGTGAGTAACTGACTTCCTCCATGTGGAAGAGATGGCACCCACTGATGTTCATTAACACTTGATGAATATTTATGGAGATAAATAGTAGAAGTGAGCAGAGTGAGGCAGTGGGTGGTATGTTTCAGCAGTAGCAACAGCAATGTGAAAAACAAGCCCTCGTTCTGGATGGCCATGTGCAACTGAAACAACTCAAAATGAAAACCTCATTCGGATGAATTGGCCAATAGTGCTGATTATGTTGAAAAATTCTGTGAATTTGCTATACCCAACAGTGTTATTGTGCTCATTGTATCTGTTGTAGTTTCTGTGGAAATAAATAGAAAGCATTACTTTTGGAGTGGCCTATAAATATATGTCTATATACATGCACATACATACACTAATCTCAAGAGATATAACAGTATGAGAAGACAAGTTAAGTGCAATACTACCATAGTACTTCTGAATATAGCTCATTACAGTTTTCCACATCTCCATTTATGTATGAAAATTAGACTAGCCAAAAATTTGAAAGTTATAGTATAGTTCAGCTGAAAGATCTACAGAGAATAAAACAGTTCTTGAATTATATATTTTAAAATAGACTGTTCTATGTTTTAAAACAAATCTGCAAATTTCAATTAGAGATCATATTATTTATGAGTTTCATATAGATAACTGTGCTATGTTTAAGAGACTGAGATGGCTCCTTTCCAAACTGTTGTCCAGGATTTGTTGTATTCAAGCATAATACCAAATATGTTTCAGGTGTGATATCTCTGAGCAACCTGATCTAGTGAAAGATGCTCCTCCCCATGTCAGGATGGTTGAATAAGATGAACTTTTAAGGTCCCTTGTACTCCATATTGTTCTATGATTGTGATTGTGGTGGTTTCACACAGATGCCTAGGTTAGCTCCACTACAGACCTTGGTTTTTGTAGGGCAGTTTCTCACTTTTCACTCCACTCTCCAGCTGCTGTTGTGGAGCAGTTTGTTCTTCTCTTAAATCTGTCATTGCAGAGGCACACCCAGAGTCATTCACCATCTGAACTCTGGCCAGTGGTGGTCCCCTTTGGAACTGACCAGAGCTGGCTCTGACCTAACATGGGGCAGCTGCTGCATACTTCTCCCAGAGGGTTTTCCTGCAAACTCACACCTCCTCCTCCCACACCCCTTCAGGAAAATCTTCCCATGTGAACTCAGTACAGAGATTCTGTGATTCTACTTGTTCCCTTGTACACAACAAGAAGAATGTCCTTGGATGTCAAGACAGTAAATATTGACTATGTTCTTACGTTTAGGAAGAACCTGAGTTGTATGCTCCACAATCTAGATGAAATATGTCCAAAACATTAAGACATTCCAATGTACAACAGCTGAAAGTGGCCATGATGGACACATCAAGGGATGATGCTTACATAGCCAATAGCCATATCTTGTATACACAAGAAGAGGTTAAACCATGTCCTCCAGTGCAAAATTACTTTTTCAGTCAATTCTCAGTGCCACGCCTTTAGAAAGAGAGACTTGCAAGTGACTTCTGGGTGTTGATATGTAGCGGCTAATAAATAAGGCTGATCTAAGAATCACTGGAAAGTCTTAATTATGGTCTATGCTTAGTCTGCTTGTACTAGGAGAAGACAAACAATTGACCTGCTGCAGAAGTGCCCCAAGCTGGAGCTGTATGTTTGTATGTCATGACTGAAAAGAAAAAACTGTTTTCTCAGAGAGGAGTATCCTCTCTGTCTTAGGAAGTTCTTTATTTGGAGAAGTCAGTGATAGATTCCATCCCTAGGAGTTTTCAAGGCTTTCTTGGTTAAAAGCCTAAGCATCCTTACTTGAGTTTACTTTCAGCATGAGGCTAGGTAGACCTGAGCTCTCCTTCTTCCAATGACCTCAGTTATTCTGTGATCCTAAAGTTATAGCTGGATAACTACAACGTCATCAGAGATTACTGTTCTGTACTGGAGAATGTTGCTCTTTGGTCTTTGTTTTAGGGTGGCTGATTTTTTTCCTTCCTTAAACAAACAAGATAATTTTGCAAAAAATTTATTATGTTTTCATACATATTGGTTGCAACCAACTTTTCAGTTTAATCACAATTATAGAATTATTAATTAAAAGTTCTTCCCTCCCTGAGAAGTAGCTCTAAAAATATACTTTTTTTTAATAAGGGTCCACTAATATCCCGCCTTCCCCCCCCCCCCCCCCCCCGTGCTTTAAATCTTAATTTTATTGTGCTTCTTTTTCTCTACGTTATGATGATTAAAAAAGTAATAATAACATGTAGAGTGGGAATAAATTTGAAATTTGAAAAAAAGATTTTAATTTTAAAAGCTTTTGAATTTCCCCAAATTCATAGGAAAAAATAATTTAATGAAAAATGTAAGAGGTATTGTTATTTTTTTTTGTTTACATCCAGCTTTTTCTTTCAGAAATGTTCGTGAATCATGGTAAGTTTTTAATAGTGGTATTCAGAAGGCTTTGCAACAAAACCAGTCAAATTATGCCTTCTAAATGCAGACTTTTTTTGTTGAATGTTTAGTATAGCCATTCAGGGAAACATAATGTTGCTTTATGCTAACTAGCACAGATTGAAAGTATTTTTCAGTCTCAATGTTGAGTTGTCAAAGAACCTTTGTTTATGTTGTATCCTATTTATGCAAGAAAATGAACTTCATTTAAAATCTGATATCTTTGAAATGGAAGATAATTTGCACTGCATGGATTCAGTCTGCAATATCAGCAAAGTTTGCAAAGAAAACTAGTGGTAAAAACAGTAATGTTAAAGTCATATCTCTTATTTCTACTGCTGGAACTCTATGTATCGAAGGTGTGACAATATGTGCAAATGTCATACCAGTATAAATCTTGAAAATTCTTGGTGAAATTATATCAGTTAAGAGGTAAATCTCTATATCAAGTGACCTTATTTTTATTTTTTCCAGAAATGATAAATATGGCTTATGTCACTGGAAACTGTTCATGCATTTTCATTTATTCTAAAAGTCAGGGTATAACTGCAGTATATTGATACCAAAATTCCATTTAAAAATCTTTTTTTGAGCAATCTTCAGAGAAGCCAAATTCCTCTGAGTACTACCAAATGGAATTTGTTCTGTTTATTGAAGTGATGGATAGTTTGAAGGCAAGATTATGAAGAGGTTGGTTAATGTAATAAGAAATTGTGGAAACAGTGGAAGGGTACATCACATTTCTCGGAGAAAACACAATTTACCAATCTGGGAATGGCTATGTGATAATGTACTGTGGACTTTTGTGCTTTGGGGTACAAAGTACAAGCGTCAATAACAGGCTTGTATCTGCCCTGTGATATTTTACTCCATGAGGCAGAATTGATGATAGAAAATGTAGAATCTAAGCAAAGTTTAAATGTCTTGGAATTCATGGGTGCATGTCTACACCACTGCTGTTTTCATTATTTCACAGAAATAATTTATTGTATTCACAGCATTTCCTTCATCATTTCATTCTCAATGGATATAACTACAATAGTGGATTGAATAGAGATGGGATACAGGCTTAGACAAAGGCATCCAATTGTCCAGCAAGTTTAACTGTTATTGACATACTCCTGGGTACAGTTTTCAACAGAATCATCTTAAACTTTCCCAGGTAATTGTTAAGCATGGTTTGGAAGAGTTTAGACCAATGTCTGTTACCGGTAAGCAGTTTGGACAAGACCCCCTCCAGTGAGAGAAAAGAGTCTAGCTGAAATTTTTGTTAACTAGCATGAAAGCTGATTTTTGAGCCTTAAGTCACTTGCTGAAATTTTATGGCAAAGTACAAACATAAACCCAAGTCTTCTAAGTCTTTGACTAATGTCCTAACTTCTGGACCATCCTTTTTTTGTTTCTGATGGCTTTGTGCAGGAACTTATATAGCATGGTTCCTTAGACACCACCATACCTTTCCTTTGGTCTCAGAGTGTCCCTATACATTCCATCTGTTCCTCTGTTTTCAGAGGACTAAATTGACACTCATTTACTCTTGAATCTAGTCTGTTAGTCTCTGAATAATCATCTCATATTCAATGTATACCTAAAGTTTTGTTCAAACAGCTTTTACAGGATTTGATGAATAGATTATGAAGTCTCTGAGACACAGTTTTTCTTATTTTTATGCTTGTCCTTTATAGGGTCAATTTTCTCCCAATTTCATCTATTCCCCAAGGATATGCGTGCTCTGTAAGCCTCAAATATGTTCCTCATCAGTCACTCTTACTCTTGAGTACTTCCGATGCAACCAGACTGAAATGTGCCTCTCATATTCTGAGTGGTCTGGTTTTCTAACATATTTTAAAGGGTCATTCACTTCAGTGAGAGTTTGCAAGTGAATGAAAAATTCACTATTTAATTTTTAGATGAAAAAGATGAAACAAAAAGATGAAAAAATATACAAAATTATTTTCTTTAATTTACTTATTAATTAGCACACCATGATAATAGAGTAATAGATAGAGTGAAGAGTTCAATCTTATCCATATAAAATGTTATATATATATATATATATATTTATATATATATATACACAATTTTATATATATATATATATATATATATATATATATATATATAACACAAGTTGATAGAAGTATGTTGATTTGCATACAGGAAGATTTTCAGAAGAAGTCCTAAGCATTTAGATCTAGGTGATATTGAAGACATGGTTATCTGTGGCCTAGCACTGTAACAGAACCAGATTTCCAAGCATTTTTAACAAGCAGTGTCCCCCAAATCCCCCAAATTTAATAGGAGCAGAGGGATGAATATATTTAGAAATTGAGACAACTGCTGTACTGGAGGGGAGTCTAGGATATCAGATATTTCCAAACAAAGATACATTTGTTGTTACCTTGGAATTATATAAATCCATGTAGTTATTTTTATATTTTTCAAACAGAAAGATCTTGGTGTTCCCAAAAGGCCAAGTATTACTCCCCAAACTAAAGGTTAAAACAGTTATTCTGTTAGCTATCATCAGTTGTCTCATTTGCAACCAATTACTGTTTAACTTCATAAATCTCTGGGGATTTTAAAAGTAAAGCTCATGCAGCTTTGAAACTGTGGGGTTTTCTTATCTGATTATTCACAGCTTGCTAATTTGTAATTGGACTTTTACAACTCAAAAACCTCCAGATTTCAGAAAAACTAATTTATTTTTTCTTGGTTTAATTGTGGTATTCACACTCAAAACTGTGTAGTGTGATTGCTTCTAGTGGGTTGTATGCAGTGTTCTGGAACTAATAAAATATATTATTGATTGCTTAATGAAAAGTACTGCGTTCACACAGTTTTACTGCGGCTGAGGATGGATACAACAGCTACTTCTTATTCTGTTTTGAGGATCACCTGCCATTTTACTTGGGTGTATTGCTGCATATCAAGTGTGCTTTTAAATTAAGTTATGGTTGCCTACAGGGCACTATGTTGGGTGGTTCCATTAAGGTATCCTTGTACTTATCCTTCCATGCAGTGCTACCTGCTGCTTTTAATTTAGCTTAAGATCATCAAAATTAATTATGATAGAGCATATTAAAAGTTGAAATAGCAAATCAAAGAGCTTTATTAAGTGCCCTTTAGGTTTTCTTACATGTTTAGTGGCTTTAGCTTTTTGGGTTTTTCTCTTCATTGTCTAATTCATTGTGATTATTATGAGAAGGACTGGTAAAGCAGAATAGAAATGCATACCTGTGACAGCAGTAACTATAACTCTCAGTTTCTACTTGAATTATTTACGTGTCGTCCCCCCCCAAGTAGTCTCACTGGATATCCTTACGGGGGAACTAAGTGCACAGCTTTTCCAACAGTGATGGTGAAAACTTGTATTTTTTGCTTCCCTTGCCCCGTCAAGGTGTTTGATCTGTGCAGCAAGCACAGGAGTGGTTCTGCCTCAGGCATATATTAATGCTCCTGGTCCTCGTGACAAAAATTCCGGAGCCTTCTGACACGTGCTAACAACTATCACTGCTTAGTGATGAGTCTCATAATGGGGAATGTCCCTCAATGCTATCTGCTGAATGTGACACTATGTGGTCACTGAACCAAGTGACTTGGGCTGGATTTACTGTGATCTTTTGGTTGACAGAGGTTGGTGAAGGCCTATCCAGTGGTCTTACTGGGTAGGCCTGTTTCTGTACTGTGTTGGTTACTGTCTCAGTGCACAAGCTCTGTGAGGTCCCCCATACAGAAGCTCCTGCTGAGATCCTCATTTATTTTGTGCCTAAATGGACTGTTAATTCTGTGCTTGTAGCACATTCCTTATAAACCTTTAGCATATCCATAAGGCAGAGCAAAATTCTTTACACAGGTACTTAAACTTGTTCAGCTCTCTACATATACTGCATCTCAGTTTGTGCCTTGTGACCTGGCTTCTGGACCTGGAGGAGCTCAAGGCAGTGGGGTGCATCTGCAATTGGAGAAAAAGCTCTGGGATTTATTGGTGAGGTTGAATGTAGAAAGCTTCATCCATAGTAGATACATTTCAGCATCCATAGCAATTTTCAAACCGTTCACCTGATAACTTTGTGATCAGTATAGTCTTGTTTGGATGGGCTACCTACTGAATCTAACCCAGAAGAGATACTTATGGTTCAGCAAATAGCTATTATGCGTTCACCTCATGTTGCAAAGTCAGAGATTTTTATGTGAAAGATATTATTTCCATCTATAATTATATTCAACTTTTAGAACTATACATACTCATTCTGAACACGGAATTCCACTAATGGTAAGATTAATGTTGCCTTACCTCTTTTATCAAGTATTTTCTTGCTTGTAAATCAATTAAAGACTATGTCAACTTACCAGTCCCCTACCATGACAGTATTTTTTTATTAATCTAGAGACAGAATCATTGCTGCTAATGCAAGATTTCCACTTTTTAACATTCCATTTTCCTTTTTTTTTTTTTAGCATTTACAAATGCTTTTTGTTTCTACATAGAAAATCTTGCATTTGGCTGCTTTAAAACCCATGTTTGCGTATGAACTGACCTCTCCAACTGATCCAAGTCACTCTGCACGAGTAACTTTTATTTACCAATAAGTTACACCCAGTCTTCTGATTAAGTTTAAGTAAAAGGAAATCGTGTTTTTTTTCTTTAAAAACTATTTTAATGCATGAGATTATGCCTCAAAGCCCATTAAACTCAATGAAAGAATTTATATTGAATTCAGGGACCTTTAGAGAGTGTTTTGAATCAGTTGCAATTCTGTTATTTTGGAAACTGTCCGATTCAAGGACCAAGCAAAATGCATTACAAACTTTCCTTGTAGCTTCATAATTTCTCTCCCTTCTTCCTTTTCTTTCTTTTCTTTTCTCCCTTTTTCTTTTCAGTTGAACTGGATTCAAAGACCACATTCAGGTTCAAAATAATTTTCAATATTTTAGCAAACAATTAGACTAAATACTGTTTCTGAAATTATCCATTTGCACAGTCTTTAACGTGTTCTGCATTTTCTTAAAGAGTTGATTTTTGTTCTTTTTTTTTTTTTCAAAATTCAGTTTAATGAATGACTTGATAATCCTGAATTAAAATTCAAGCTGTGAATTTTATTGGAAAAGACAAAATTTCAGATTTTCTTTCAAATTTGGCATGTATTTTTTAAAAAACTAATTGATCTTATAGAACAACTGTCCTTGTTGTAAGCAACTCTATGACTATAATTAATAATCCTTCAGAGCTGAAAAGTCTTTTGATAGAGAACAGAATAAAGATTTTAATTCAACTGAAGTTTCCTGAACCTCACTTTCCAAAGGGAAGGGGAATAAATTTCAGATGAATCTCCCTTGCTTATATGAATTACAAACTAATTTTTTTTTTTTCAATTACTGTTACTTAGAGATTTTATGGGCAACCTCTAATGCAGCAAGTTCCTGATTTCAGTTTAGATTAAGACACTGGTATAATAACTAATAATAATTGTTCAATTGAAAATAAGTTGTTACAGAAAGAAAGAGGGGTTACTTTAAGGTGAACATTCTTCAGCATTGTGCTGAAGCCAGCTACGTAATGTAGGATGACTTTATATAAAAGTATATATACACAAAAATTAAAAATCCAGTCTTGGAAATTTGTGTAACAATAAATCCTGGACCATGTCTAGGGTCTAGACTGTTGTAGAGAACATTAGGAATCCACAAGATTTTAAGAATTATTTGCTTGAGGCCACAGATCCCACCTTTTTTTTTTTTTTTTTTTTTTTTTTTTTTTTACAAATCATAAGAGGTTGCACAAGGAAACCTCTTTTATTGATATTGTTCTCTTATTAATACTGAAGATTGTACCTTCAAGTTTCTATCAGTAGTTAGAGATGGAAAATTACTGGCTAATTTTTGCCTATGTGCTTTGACACACAAGACTGTGTCTTACAATACCAAAATAGTTGAGTATGCAAATTACACTGATCCTAAAAGATTCAATGCCGGTAGGCTTTCTTCAGTGCATTGTGTATGTATATCAGAAATGAAGCTTGTCTTGTCTTCATGCTGTGCTGTGTGGGTTCTTAAACTCCTGCTAAGATCCTAGCTATTGATTTGGGTTGGCTCTCTCCATAGGTGCCTGGTATGATGCATGATGCCTTATTTCTCAGAAAGCATTAAATACCTTCTTTTGAAAATTAGAACTTTTGCCAGTAGAGAAATAGGCACGAAGAGCACATCTTTACCATCTTTATCAATTAGCTGATAGTAGTGCTTCTATGTAGGAACCTAAAACCTGAAAATCGTTGGTGGTATGGAATAGCGGGAGCAATGGCAGCAGATGTTCTGCCCTTTGCTACACTGGATGGGTTGCATCCTCCCATGAAGTTGATAGCTTGTTATTACTGGATTGTACTGCAGCTTCCTCTGTTTATTCTTCAATGCTTCTTAATTTCTTTCTGAAAAAGAGATTTACATACCACGAAATAACTAGGTTTTGAGCTTGAGATCTTATGTAATAAATTGAATATATAGGCAGCATTGTGTAAGCTATTCTTTCACTGCACTGATAATTTGCAGTTCTGCAGGTGCATTTTTATTTGAATATTTTTCTGAGTATTCTTTGTAGCTACAAGAGGGGACAGATTGTACTTCCCTCTGCAAGTGCTCATGTGTAAGAAATGGAAAATTCTAAAAACTCATTGTGATAACACTTGTTGGTCTTCAGAATTTTCACTGGGCAGGTGAAACAGGTGAAATGTTGTGAGAGAAATAGCAAGTTATGCAATAAAAGTGAGGAAGGAAAAGCAGGCAGATTATTAGGAAAGTTGTCCTGAATGACAGAGACCCACTCCAATAAGTATGCAGTCATACATAACTACATGCGGGCAGTGCTGCTGAATTAAGAGAATATCTAAAAAGAAAAGATACAAATATATTTTTTCAAAATTCCATACTTCATTCTTTACACAAGTTTGGATTTTACTGCTCAGCTTTGCAAAACACCAAAAAGCTTGCCAAGCTAAGAGGCAAGCATCTGAGTAATCAAGCAATATAGACTCTTGCATCTCATATTGACATGACTCAGAAGATTCAGGCTATGAGTAGTAGCTTTAATGCAAGAAGTAACATGAGTATTTTTTCAGTTTTATAGCTGATAAGTTTAAACAAAAAAAGATTTTCCCTTTCCTTTCCGTATTTTAAGGATGAAAAATAAATAAAAGCTCCACCTTTGTTCCTCTACTTAGCAAAAATAGGACAAACTAAAAAAATCCAAATACATTTTATTGTATCCACTAGGAGGAGCTGACCACCTTAAAGAGAAGGTAGTGGATGGATTTACTAACATTTCCAAAAAAAGTGTTAATAAAATGAGTTCAGTATTAAACATAGTGCTAAGCTAAGATAAAGCTGAGGTATTTATATATTATTTACAATGGTTACATAATAACATGTGGGATAAATGCTTTGTTTAGTACTAACGCAGTTCCAGGCAGCAAAGATATTCGAGGCTCTGATTTAAAAACGAAACTAAGAACACTGTTCAGTCCTGAGTTACAAGATCTGATTAATGTAACTTTCTTAGAAAATGTGCTGTATTTTATTCACCATGAGGTTACACAGATAAGGTATGTGATTGAACAAAAAGAAGAAAAAATCTGTAGGTGTTCAAATATCTGTGTGTATTATGTCAGGTAGCCTTGTTCACAAGCAAAGCTCTGAGACAAAAGCAGCTTTTGTTTTTTTATAATAGTCTTTTTTCCCCCCCTGCATTACAATCTCTTTATATATTTAATACCATAAATAAAATAGTGGCATAGAAGAGAACTATAAATAAAATATTGGTATGGAGGAGATATGCCAAAAGTGATCTCTCAACTAGTTTCTTAATATTGGTGCTATAACTAAAAGAAATCTCTTTTCATTGCCGTATTGGATGCAATGAGAGAGCAACTGTAGCATATCTCCCCAAATCAGCAAACACAAATACTCAAATTGGGAAAGTTACAAAGGAAATTGCTTTTACAGATTCCTATCTGCTGAAGTTTTGTTTTCCCCCTTCTTCACATGGAACTTCTTTGTCATGAAAGATGCCAAAATAATGATGCTGTCCTGTCATTAAGAGGTTTTGGAAAATGTTGCATATTTATACCAGAGAGTAAGCACCACAAACAAAGTATTCCTCTGTTCCCGTAATTTTCAACACTGGGAATGTAGAAGCATGTTTAATCCCTGACTGTAATCACTTGTGCTTATTCTGATGAAATATCCTTCATGGCAAATGCATACTGTAAATAATGTCTTTTTTTTTCTTTTTTTTATTAAAGGAGATAATTCACGCTGGGAAGTTAAATGTGAAATATAGACATTTTTCACTTTTTTTTTTTTAATTTTTTTAATGAGAATCTAGAAATCAGAAACATAATAGCTGCCAAACTGTAGTCCAAGAAGCTTGGTTAAAATGAGGTTACTTTTGGATACCTGAAGAAAGAAGGAATGATGGAAGAGAATGGTCGATTCTGTGAAAGCAAATTTCAGTGTAGATGGAGATGCTATGAAAAATTGTCCAAGAATATTATTCTTTGGACGAAGAGTAATAGTGATCAGGATAAAACTGAACAATGTAAGCAGTGAGATTTTTTTCATATTAACATGTATGTTTTTGTGAGCTGGAATCATTTCTACACAAAAGTGTCAATATAGGAAACATTATTTCTTTTTAATAATCAAAAAGAACCCAAAACAAACAAACAAACAAAAACACAGCACCAGGAATGACAAAGACAGGTAATAGTTTCAAAACAGCCCTTTGCTTTATGAGGAGGAAAGTGGCTACCAGTCAGCATAATGCTGCTCCCTCTGAATATATGTAGAAGGTGAACACCTCCCTAGTACAGATTGTCAGTGCCAACTTCAGAATAGATTGAGGAGGACTGGAAACTACTACTTTTTCAAACTACTTTCAGAAAAGCAAGTTCCTGATTTAAGGACAACACTAGATATTAGTGAGTTCAAAATACGAGGTGAACAAGTGATTAGGCTTGGCAAAAAGGCAAGTAGATGAATAAAGAACTTGGAGAGAGCTTCCTTGAGGCACTATTTTACTTTTGACAGAAAAAAAAAACCAACAAAAACAAAAACAAACAAACAAAAAACTGCTGGTGGGAACTGCCAGCTCTTGTTTCATTGTCAGCTGAGGTGCTGTCTCTCAACAATCTTGAAGTGTCCAGGCTTTACCAAACTCAGTCTGGGTGAATCAAGCAATTTAGCCTTTTGCAAGAATGAGTGTGGTGATATGGTATTTGGAAGAGCTCTTTATACGGATGCTCCATTAGAAATCTAATGTCTTAACATTTTTGAAATGAGAATGGTGTTTCTGAGAAAGCAGGCTGTTCAGTTCTACACTGTGGAACTATACTCATGATAATCTGATTAAACTAGCAAATACATCACGGACAAAAATGATGGTTGGTCTAAGGCCAAAAGTATTTTTTCTTTATGATAACTGAGAAAAGTTGTCTTTGATATAACTTTGTACATGACAATATATCAGTCAGTACACAAGATTCCCACCTACTCTGTTGCCTGACCTAGAGCAGTGAAACAGTTTTAAGATACTTAAATGTAGGTCCATAAAGCTACTCTCTCTCTTCTGTCATATCTGCCACCATAATGGGAAGTACCAAAACTGCTAGCCTGTCTAAGATGACACTCAACCTCTCTGGAATCTCTCATCTTAGAATTGTAGTAAGGTGCTCTCTTAAACTGATGGGTGAGTTATTGATATGCTGTTCAACTCTGGTGGCTGAAATACTGGCCATTGAGAGCAAAGTGTTTGCAAAATTTCTGTGTGTACCATGTCCTGTTTTTTTCACACTTATTGTACAGTTGTAATATAACACCAAGTTATTATAACTTCCCCCCCCCGCATGGGGATCACCTGTTTATTGTTATCCTGAATGCAATGTAATTTAGGCATGATTAAATAATGTTGTTAGAGAGCAAAACTTGTCCTTTTGGGTTTAATATTCTCAACTTTTTAATACGACACCAGTACTTGTAGACAGTAAAATCCTTCACATTAACACCAAAGATTAAAGTCAGAAACTTGTAGCTGTAACAGCAATAAGACATGAAAAAATCTACATTACTCTTTGAGTGGGGTTCAGTACTTAGAACATGGTTGAGCTAATTTTACTTCAAAAATCTCTTATTCTACTTATCTACATTCTTTATGCAAAAGATTTTCAAAAGAAATCTCTGCCTGTCCAGTACAAGAATGTTTCTTTCCTCTTTCCTTTGCCTTATAGAGGGTGCCATGTAATTTGACGCTTTCAGTTCTGCTAAACATCTTGGCTCTTTTCTACCAAAGAGAATATGGCAGTTCAGATAAAATTGGCCATAAAATATGCTAAAATCAAGTGTAGAATATAGCTTACGTTACTTCAGTCGAGAACTTCCTTTTTCTACTATAAATCTTGATTTTGCATCTGCTCATAATAGACAAAAATAAAATGTTACTCATAGATGTTCATGAGTTAAAACATTCCTGGCTTATTAACTTTTACTTGAAAAAATAAAGGTTTTAAATCAAATGTAACATTTATTGTGTGAAAGCTGCATATTGTAGCTAATGATCTGAGCTCTAAAATCTTTGTGGACTTTATTTACTTAAAGCTCCTACTGATCTCAGTGAAGCTGAATTACAGCATTAGTAGTAGCAGTTCTAACCACTGTTTAAGAAACCAATACATACTCTGTCAGAAATTCACCATATAACTACATAAAGCTGATGTTTTGATGGACTGGGAAGTAACAACCTTTTCTGCAAATGATCCTTGGTGCCACAGCCATTATTATGTTTGAGAAAAGATCTTTTAAGAAGTTGGGTAAACTTGATGCATCCAAAATCATTAAACACTCAGGTTCATTAATGACATGAAATTTTACCTGTGTACAATTGTAGCAGCTTCTAACTGACAGTTCATCTGAGAGAATTGGGCCTAATAAGGAGGGCAGAGGTTCTCAGCTAATGAGCACGTCAAGGTTCTGATCTATTAGGTTAGATAGAAACTACCTGTCTTTGAGACTTAAAATAAGACTCTGGCTTTGGACTTGTTTTCAAACACTTAATCATCAGTGGCTTAATTCTGCAGAATGATTCACCTGAAATCTGTGGAACTATACACAGGAGAAAAAAACTGCTCTATTGGGCCACAGAAATAAAGAGCATTCATCGTGACATCGTTAAATCTTCCTCAAGCCTTCAGCCCCTGTTCTTCTACATGCTGGCTCGTCATCCAGGGAGGGTGAGTTCAGTCTTGGTCCTTTTTCACTGCTGAGCCACCTCTTTAAGTCTGTGAGAAGTGTAATAATTGACAGAGTGATTCCTTATAATCAGAATTCCTGACTAGTAGGAGAGAAAGTGTACTCTTTTTTTTATACAAAAAAACTTCTACTCTTAGTGAAGTCATAGCTCAACATGCTTAGCAGAATCTTTTTCTTTTTCCTTTTTATTTTTTTTAAAAAACCTCAATATTATTGAGATTATCATTTCTATTTTTGTTAAATATAAATAAAATTTTCTAATTTTTTACAAATATACCTTGGAACATTCAGTCACAACATAAATAAAAATAATAGTGAATTACCTGTGAAATAACAATAGGTTTTGACATTGTGTTGAAATAATGTAACACTGGAGCTGCTTTGGTCAGTTCTATCTTGTTCTCTGTGTTGTGTAATCATGTAAATTGACCTGACGGGGACTTAACTCTGCCTGACTTCTCTGAAACACAGTCCCCAAAACTGTTAATATGCTTACACTGAGTATCAAGACCTTTGTGTAAACAGTATTTTGAATGAGACTTGGCGATTTATTCTTGTCACCAGGTACCCTGCTGGACTAGTGTGAATATAGTGCTTGGTAAGCTGTAAGTGCTGTAAGTAAATGCTTGTCCTCATTGAATAATGTCTGAACTTCACCATATTCACTACTACAATGAATTCTTCAGTTAAAGAAGTACATGATATTGTAATTTTATTTTATTTTTTAATGGAAAGTAGATGTCCCCCACAGGTAATTGCAGCAGTATGGCATATGATTTCTTTAAAAAAATACATTTTTTTTCTCATTAATCTCATGTATTTACACGTAGTATTCCCCTCAGTGTATACACCTCTGAGCCAAATTCGTTCAACTATATTACCTTTCATTGCCAGCACTGCTCTTCAAGGTACAGTGCTTTGGGTAGCTAACCTTTGCTCTTAACCTAAGATCTAGTCAGTTAATTGCTTTGACAATTGATTTTGATTCCCTAATATCCATATAAGTTCCACCTCCAGAGGTGTCTGTACAGTTAATGCTGATAGGTTTATCATAAGCAGTAGGCCATGTTTTGTCAGTGTAATCATCTAAAATATTTGCTACATAAAAATGTTAGAGTTACCTTCAAATGACATTAAAGGTTTTGAGTGTCAGCGTAGACTCAGAGAATTGTTTGCTGCCTGTCTGTCTTAACATTTTCAATAATTACTGCTAAGTTAACCTTGAAGTAGTACCTATAACTCCTGTGTTTCTCCTTTGGATAACAGAAGCAGACTAGTCCACTTTACAGATAGTTACTCTGGCCAAATAAGGATAGATAATACAGTGGCAAAAGACTGGTTTTATTCTCTGTTGTGCAGCTTGAATTCTTCCCTGTTCAGTATGTGACAAAAGAAATCTCATTTTGCGGCTCCTAAGTCTAAGCAGCACAAATTCTATTTTCACTTAGTCTATTAAGTGAGTCTGGTCTCACAGTGTAAGACAGCATTACTCAAGACTGTGCTAATACATCTAACTTTGTTGCTACGCTATAGAAAGTAATATTTTTCTTCCTGTCATCTTTAGAAAAGTGTAAGAAATGATTTGAGATCCTGGGCTGTGTAGAGCCTGCTTTCAGAACCTGCTGACTGGTGCTTCTCTGACATCAACTGCAGCTTTGCTAAGGCAAAGTAAATGTCATAAAATGTTTTGTTCTATAGCAGACACTGGCAGATAATTGGCATCTGTTTTCTGTTGTCTAGCTGCCATTCTCTTCTCTGAAGCAGAAGCTTCCATTTTCATCTAATTCCTTGTTGAATTCACTCTCCTAGGGGACTGAAAAAATTGTTAAGGAAAAAATATGAAGCATTCTGTAAAAGAAAACATAGTTTCATAGTGATTTCTATCCAATTAATTCTTTGGACTACTTGGGATTTCTTAAAATAATCCAAACAAATTCTCAAGAAATATTTGTCTTAACAACTGAAAAATTCTTTAGCTAAATAGTGCAATTGCTTCTAATTTTTTTCTGGATAATCTTGAAAATTTCCATTGAAATTCAGTTATTTTTGTCATCAGATTTAAAAAATGCAACATAAGATGTTTGAATACAGTAGGTAGATTTTTCATTTGTATCCAGTCCTTAGCTAACAAGATACAGAATGCTTATCAAAATATGTAGCTCTATTCTGCTCTATACTAGTAATTTTTAAAAGCATATAAAGTAGCACTCTGACATCAGGAATTCTTTTGAGTAAGCATGACATTGATACTCATTAATATCCTTTCAAATACATTGCCAGAGTGATACTAAAATCAACACCTTATAATTTTTACATTGAAACTAAGCCAAAATGTAGTTGGTCTTGTCACTATATGGCAGTGTGCATGATACTTAAGATAATGGCACTGAATAAAAAGATGATTTCTTTATTTAGTGGAGTCACGTTAAAGTTTTATCAAAACTGGTATTGTTCAACTACATAAGCAAAATGTATGGTAAAGAACTAAGATTCAGGCAAGTAGTATAAGAGATGACATCAGCTTTTGTTTTCACTCTGAAATGTTTTCATAGTTTGTTAGCGTTAGATACCAAATAACATTCAGAAAGCTAATTCCAGTTTTTTATACTCAGTGCTTGCCATTTAGATAAAATCTTAGTTGCTTAAGTTTATGGGCAATATTTGCCTAGAGTGATGCATACTCAGATGCATTTTCCACATTATTTCAGATCAGACCAGCATACGTACACTAACGGTGGAATCTGTTCATAGCACAATTAGTTTCAGTAATATTCAAGTTGTTCAGCCTTACAAAACGAGTTGCAAATTTCATTGCTGCTGTAAAATAAAGATACAGCTTTCGATAATGTGAACCTGTGCTTATTTATGAGCAGTATCACAAAACAATTTGAAGACATAAATACGTAACTGTAGATAGATATCTGCTTCCAGAGACCTAGCTCTGCAAGTTTATTTTTCTAGCATGACCTAATATTTCTTGTGTGACTTATGTATATTATCTGTGAAACATTTCTGCCTAAATCATTTTCAGTGGCCCACATGCATTACTATTTCTTCTTCTTGTTTAGATCCTAGCAGATTTAGAACCTGTATCACCACAGAGCTTTATCAGATAGGATACTACGATGTCACAAATGTGACCTAAGATTGATAGGGCCATGACATATGGGAGAAAAACAGCTACTGAGTCAGAGAGACTTGGAGCTCTCAGGATAATGTGGAGAAGTTTTGTTTTGTAGAGCCCCTTTTTAGCTGCACCAGTCATGCAACAAAATGGCAATAATTTCATCTTGAGAATTGTGAATCTGTATTTTTGAAATAATGAGGTCTTGCTGAAGTAATTCTTTCTCCAAAATGTTATTGTTTTTCTGTCAAGGACAGTTGGCTTAAGCTTCATTTTGGCTCTAGCATTATTTACACAGCATCCTGAGACTTGTCCTTCCCCATCGGACTCGGTTGCCGTTCCCAGTTTAATTGTATGCTGCTTACTACTCTTATGCTATTTTTCTTTTTTTCTCCTTTAAATCTTCCATTATAAAATCATTATGATGTATCAAGTAAATTTTGGTGAAATATTCTCTATATTAATTTCAGCTCCTTTAATATCAGAACATGTAATTTTGAGCTAATTTAATATTTTAAGAAATTTTCATATATGTTATGAAACCTGTGTTATGAAGGAAGCATTAATGCTTCTTTCATTTAAAAAAATATTTTTATAGCACATTGCAATTTCTCGCTTCTATTTGACACCTGAAAAGTTTGTCCTCAATGTTCTTCTAATTTTACTTTTTTTCAAGTTGACTAGTCTATTGCAACTGAGATCTAATCACCTTTGTTTTGAGATCCTCATGGCTGCAGCAGCACTACCATACTTTTCTGTATTCTCTTTTCAACTGTGATTTGCAGAAATTGTTTTTGAACTCTTCTCAAAGCATAGACATATTGTTACTCTTCTATCACATAAATAGCTACAAAGGCATCATAAAAAAAAAAAAAAAAAAAAAAAAAACAACTTTCCCTATAGCAGAATCCTACCCTGTGTAAACACTCTGGCCAATTGAAATCTGCAATTTTTTTTCTGTGATGTGTACATCATACAATGAAGGCATTTCTTTCTGTGGCTCAATAACCATTTTTATTGCCTTAAACACTTAAATCCACATTATGTAATGGTACAATTCAATTAAAAGGCAGAGGAGTTAGAATTTCTTTAATCTGATGTAGCAGAACTGGTTCTAATTATACATTTTTAGGTATCATCACCTGAATTTTACGTTTAAACAGTTTTAGCACAATTATTTTCAAAATATAGAATGTAAAACTTCATTCTTTTCTCTTGGAATGTTATTCAGGTATATATTACAGTTTTTCTAGAATTATATTTTTTTTTCTTCCAGTTTTTGGAAGAAATAATTTTATCAAAAGTTTCAGTGAAAACAATTTTTTTTAACCAACTGTCTTGTTTCACTTCTGCTCTCTTAGGCTGGCCAGCTACTATGTTCTCTTACCTTCAAGCATTTTTAAAATTTTCTCCAAAATTAGTATTCTTCCTATTTATTTTTCATGGAACTAAAAAGGATGCAATAGATTGTGCACTATTATTCCTCAAAATTAAAACAATGTTTTTAAAAAAAAAAAAAAAAATGAGGCTTATCCACTGCATTTTTGTAGCTTTGATTTATTGTTATTTTATTATCTAACTTATTATTTCCTGCTGCCATCTGAAATGAATGAGTGAAGATGTAACTCATTTCTGTTCCCAAGTAAATTGCTTTCTTTTCTGATGTCTGCCGTTTTCTTGTAGATCAGAGTTCTAATATGACCATGCTCTTGAAAGGGAGGCACTGAATACAGAGCACATTTATCAAGGCAAAAGTGCTTAACTATGACCTTAAGCACATGCTGCTGCTTGTTAGTTTAACTGAAGCTACACAAACATGATAAAAGGTATCTGACCTTTATTCTGAGCTCTAGGTTTCTATTTGATGACGATCTCACTTTGTCCAGAGGTTTAACAAGTGTTTACTTTTTAACTAACTCTCTGATTACATGATTCTCTTTTCTCTACTCTCTTCCTTCATCATATGATACAGCTTCTTTAAGTCTCTGACATTTCAGGTGAGGGTCACTGTATTTATGCAGTGCCAACTAGAAACAGTCTTAAGAGCTGTGTGCTCTTCCCCATTGTTCTGCAAATTAGTCAACATGAAACCAGATAGTGTTAATGTGTTGTTATGATTAAGGTTAATAAGCTACTGATTATCTCCGTAGACTACAGTTCCAAACACATTATTTAAATGGGTTGCTTTGTTAAAGTAGTTGATAAAAGATCCAAATTTTCCCTCGTGTGGCATTAAAAGATACTATAAGCCTGTAGAGGAATAGGGAAACATTAAAAAACAGGTGCAGTTCACTCTGTCCGGTGTGTTACAGATTTCTTTTATGGTCAGTACACTATAACTCCAGGATACATTGACAACATAAAGGTGCCTAGGTATGTCTCAAAGTTTTAAAACACCTGAAAAAAAAACACCTGTCTTAACCAACCTACTGTAACCATTCTGACATGTGCAAGGAACTTTTCAAATTGTCATTCCGTTAATCTCACTTTTTAAACTTGATTGACATGCCTGGCCACTAGTTGCATGTAATCTGGCCTTTCCCAGATAAAAAAATGGTTTCCATCATTGAATTTTTGATCTAATTTATTCCCTATTAATTAATATAAAGAAATGTAATTAAATGTGATTAATATAATTAGTTTCTACCTGAGTCCTTAGTGAAACTACCAGCTTGGAAAAACCTAGTAGTTAAGATTAGGAATTTTACAAATTATTTCAAATCATGTATCTGTTTTGAAACTACTGACAAGATTATCTTTTACTTCTCTAGCTTTTCAGGGATATAATTTCCTTTGAAAATCACTAATCAAATCTAGATTTCTCCTGATGGTTGTGCCTTATGCTATGAAGAAACAAAAATGAACACACCAAAAAAGCAGTAGAAAACTTGAAAAAGTTTTCTCTAAATTTTTTAGCCAAGAGTTCTGAGTACCATCAACTGGGTCATTACTGACAAGCTTTTATGTTTTATCACGCTTGTTGACACTCACATGCTCCAAAGAAAAGCAGTTGAACACTGGCACTTGTTCTGCCAACAAGGCAAGGTTCATTGTGCAGAAGTGCTTTGACAATCAATTATTAAGAATCCAAGATGACAATTCATATACATGTATATAAGTCAATGGCGTTTGTGCATTTAATCCTGAGGGATCACAGCAGACAGTGACAGAACGTATCAAGGTCAGTGATAATGAAGTCAAAGTGATGATAGAAACCAAACGCAGCCCGCTCTAGTCCTAAGAAATAAAATCTTGCATGGGCCTTTGATAAACTATATAGTGTTCTGTGGGACACTATGAAAAAGATAGGTTAAATTTCCAACATCTTCTACTGCATTTGCTTTCAGAAGTCTTTGCTTCTGCTCATGTTTTTGTTACAAAGTAGGCACCTGAGCTACTAAATTCTGAAGACTGGATCACTCATTTTGAAACAGCTTCTGCTTACCTTGTTCTTTGGTAAAAAGTTCCATATAACACAAATGTACATTCAAAAAAGAAAAATATGCAAGCTCAATGACTGGCAAACTCTAAAGAATTTTTTAAGCATACAAGAAAATATAGGTCATATGCCTATATCATGGGGTGTTTGTGTGAGGGAGAAGCATGAAGACAAATTCTTCTCTCCTTGTGCAGTATTAGAGATGTGTTGCAAATTTTCATTTTCTTGTGAAACTGAAAGAAAATATCTCACTAGTTGGTATCTAAACACGAAGTATAAGTTCAAGAGCTAGTGCTACAGATATTCAGTTTTCCGTATTGAACATGGGCACTTGAATAAATGACTTCAATTCAAAACAGTATGAGTCTTAGTACATCTCTCTTATGAAATTAATTATATATGTGTATACCTACCTATACAAGATAATTAGTCCAACAACACACCATGATCAACTAAATGATCACTAGTAAAATTAGGATCAAGAAATACCCTTTCTAAAAGACCAATTCAAAATTCACAGGAGAAAACTAGGGGTACAAAATTCAACTGCTGACAAGAGTTGTAGAAATTATGTTCTGGGTGTACACAAGCTTCATTTTTATTTGCAGTAATTTCTAAAAAATCTAGCCCATTAGAATTCACAAGCTAGATTAGGAGTCAAATCAGGTCTTAAAATACGTCAGACAAGATATAAGTAAACAATCTATCATTTTAATTAAGATGGTTCTTTCATTTCCTCTGAAAAAAAAGTAATTTCATAGAACCAATGTGAAGATTTGAAGAGAGAAGTTCTGGCCCTTCAGTCACTTAGAAAATGCAAAAAAACATATATTTTAAAAGAATTGGGAAGTGGGGTATCATTGTGATAAGATAAAAGAGAACACCTTGTTTTTGTGGCCTGTGTTATTGTAGTGGCAGGATATTCTATCATTTTGGAGAAGTTATAAGTGTTCTGCATATATGCATTATATCATGAGCTATATTAAGACATGAAATTCACAACAGAATCTAAATTGGTGTGGTCCATGAGAATTATTTGAAGAAGTATTATGTGCTTGTCATGTCCTCACACTTTCTCTAATAGGGTCCCATTATTAGCCTCTGTCAAAGTTGGAAGATTGGACTCCACATCTGCCTTTGAATTCTTGGTTGATTACAGCGTGTTCTTAGGACTGATCTTGTCACAGGCCTTAGTACAAATGGCAGCTAGAGACACCAGGGCACTAGTTTTGTTTGCATTGGTAGATTTTTAGTGTATTTGAGGGGAAAATGGTAGTGGAATGAAAATGGAAAAAGATGAGCCTACTGCTTGAGCACGCTGGGGATATAAACACCTCCTAAAGTATTTCAGAGTTACTCTCTGGAACAAAAGGGTAGCAGGGGAAGGATGTCTCCTGGGAGTCATAATTCATGTTCCAGTCTGCTTATTGAATTGGGCAGCTCCTTGAAAGATTCATAGATTTTAAGGTCATTTATGATTGTCTTGCCTGGCTTGTGTGACACAAGCCATAGAATTTCATCCCTTCAGTGTTGCCTTTCCAGCCCATTAGGATTATATGTTATCCCAAGTATATATGTACTTAATGATTCTCCACTAATAAAATAAATAAAAAATTAATGACCACAAACATAGCAACTAGTACAGGGCTGCTGAGCTGTAGAGACTGCAGTGCTGCTCATCAAGTTTTAAGTCGTGAGAGGAAAAAGGTCTAAAATCACTTTGAATGCTCCAGGTAGGCTTTCTACGTGTAAATTGAAGGTGGTGAAGAGAAACAGAGTAGTCTGTCCTATTATCTCTCTATTTTGGGGGTAAAAGAATCCATTCCCTCATTTGTGCTGGTAGTGCCCTTTGTTGAATTACTGCCACAGATGTAAGCAAAGGGGCACAGAGAAGCAGCAGAAGAGGCAGTATTATCATTGTAGAAGATGAATGTAGTGGCACTTCTAATTTATTTAGTATTCAGGATTTTGACTTTAATTAGGATTCTTTTGTCACATCATTCATCAAATGCACTTGAAAGAAATGGAAATTAATACCAAAGTTTCTGTTGCCTCAGGCATGCTTTTGATAATTTTACTAATTTTGGTTTATTGTTGTTCAGTTCAGTAAAGTAGTTTACTTGTGATATTTCACTTGCCTGTAACTGAATTTCAGAAATGGTAGAATGAATATATTCTCTTTAAAAGTGAAGCCCTGTAAGTACTAGCATGTCTTTTATCAGAAGAAAGTAGAAAAACAAAACAAAAACAAAAAACAAAAACAACCCACCTTTTTTTTAAAGGATAATAAAGTTGCATAATCCTGTTTAGTTTACCAGCTTTTGCCATAGGAAGTCAGTATCAAGCTAGCTAGCAGATGAATGCTTTGTGGCTGCTGGAATGCCAGTAAGTCACAGACAGTCTATAACTTATATATTGTACTTGTGTTTGGAGGAAATAATATATGTTATTTGCTGAAATTATTCCTGCTTAAAATGAATCTCAATTTATCTGCAGTAGCACTGTCTACATTGGGAAATGTTCCTGTATTAATTCTGTAATCTGGTGATGAAGGTTTGGATGCTTATGGAGATGAATTGCAAAAGCTTAGCAAGTACAAGTTCTGACTATCAGTTTTCCTGCTGTTTTAAATTTTGAAGATTGCTTCCTCATGAATTCTCTTTGTCCAGTAATATGTGTAATTTTATATAGCTTTTCCAAAGGTAAGTTCTTCTTTTTCTCCCCCTTTTCTTTTTCTTTGTGTGTGTGTTTTGTGGTTGCTTATTTAAAAAAGAAAAAAAAAAATCAATAGTGAAGTTTGAAGAAACTGTCTTTTCTGAGCCATCTTCTTATATGTAGCTGAAAGCTACATGGAGGAAGAAGAAATTATTCTACAGACCTTCTGTCACACTGTGTTTCCATAGGTCCATGGGCAATCTGATCTAGGACTTGATCTATCAGCTGGCAACCTTGTCTTTGACAGAGAGGGTGGAATTTGAGGTCCCTTCCAACCCAAGACATTCTATGATTCTAAGAATATATTCCAAATACCCAAAGATAATGTTTTGTTGTATTTAAAACTTGCGTTCTTATTAGACATTTCCAATAGATCTGGAATCTCACTCCATTTTTTCTTCTCGTTTAGAAAAGCTGGAAATTCCACTTCAGAAAGTCAAACTTTCTCTTAGAAACATATGGCAATGCAAATTGGATGCATACTGAAAAGTAAGAACTATTGCAAGCCTACAACACTGACAGTGTTTGAAATTGGAGATAGGCTTCTGCTCTACAAAGTTTTTAGCACACTGGTGGAGCCTTAAGAAAATAAATAATATCTGAGACAGCCAGAATTGCCTACAAACTTAACTAGCTCCCGTTGGAACTGAGCATTTCAGTTAACTTAAATGGGAATGAGATCTAGTAAGTTTTTGAACACTATCAAAAAGACTGGACATTTTTTACACCATTATTTAAGTGCAGGAAACTAAAATGTTTTGGGACCCTTTCTTTGCACTTACTGACTTCTGCAGTAAATCAGTTCTGAAGTATAATACAGTATGTCTAAAAGCTCCAAAGAAAATATATATTTTAAGTATAATGCAAGTAGAAGGAATGGAGTCGATATGTCTCTAAAGTTTGAACAAATATAGTTAATTATAAAGGATTCTTTCCAATAACTAGTTCACAGTATACTGGTGAAATTATTATGGAGATCAATTTAGTCTTAAGGAAAAACCTTGGCAGCAGAAACTGCAGTGGTGGTTAAAAGATCTCTTTTATAATAGGACATCATAAACCCAGATTTTGTGGGTGCCTAAAGCCAGTTCTAAGTATAAATAAATTGTAGCTCTGAGAATATTATCTATGCCTTGTACTTCAGAGCTGTCAGTCAGTATTTTTGATCATTAGCCATCTGTGATTATTTTAATTTTTGCCAGCAGGAGAAGGAACTCTTTTCCACCAGGGAGCTCTGTTATTACAATATAATTTATATGTAAAGAGCTCATTTCATTAGAGGAAAAAAAACTTTTAACGTTTTTTTCCCCCAAAGTTTAAATGAAACTTGTAGCTTTAAAATATTTATTTTGCATTTCTTTTTGATGTAATTGTCATGGTTCCCATAAAAGCATTTAATATTTTACTGGGAGAATTAACAATAATTCTTTGTCTTTAGCTTAGCTTTTATTTAACATTATCTACTGAAGAACTAGAAACTGAGACAGTTGAGATTTGAAATATTTTACTGGATAAAGTATCATTTTTCCTTTCCACTCCATTTTAGACTTTACCCATATCTTTTCTACATTCTAGTTAAAATCCTTATGGGGTCATTTTATATATACTTCTTGTCAGTCTCCAAAAAGAATGACTTTATAATGACCTTGTTTTTACTAGAAATGACTTGCTGAAATGAAAATGTGGCATCTCTTTGATTTACTGAAATGAAACTCTGCCCAACATTTTAGTATAATGCTATATTTTTATTGACATTGTAAATGCTGACATTATAAACTGAGCAAGTTAAATTGATTCAGAAGAATAGTAACATAAAATAAATTAGTTTATGAAATTTACTTAGCTAATTCTGACTTTTTTTTTTCCAAACAATCCTTACTTGTCAATGATGCCAAGTACCTGTTGCCATTATTTTCACTTGACTTTGAGTTCTTAAATTTTGGAAGTATTTAGATGAAGTCAAAAATCTGTATCAGAATGGTATTAATTTCTGTTTATGTATCATGCCTGTTTTTAACATCCTAAAAAGACAATGAAATTTTCTGTACACTGAGATATCTATTTCTTATGCTTTTACATGCGTACTCCTTCATTCACCATAACTGTGTTCCTGATATCATTTGTACTATTAGTTGTTTTCTCATAACTCTGCAAGAAACTGGCAGAAAAACAATGAAAATTGACTAGTGTGGTTGAACTGCCTTTTTTTTTATACAAGAAAGCTTTTAAGCTTTAATTACATTGTTCTTAAGGTGACATGCCATGTGTTTGATGTCTGAATTTCAATCAATTCAATGATCACTGAAATATAAGGCCAGATGAATAGTCACTGTCAGTTATACATATACTTCAGCATTTAGAGAGTGTTTCTGTTTTACAACATCCAGTTGCCTGGTTTTATGATGTATAGTTATGCATCACATAGAAGATCTTCCAATATCTTTCATCAAAATGATGAGGTGAATTTTAGTAAACAATGTGGGAATTAGTTATAAATGTTATAAATGTCTCTGTACTGAAGAAGCAAACAATCAGATAGAGCCTGACATTGTTAGGACAATCAATTGTCCCTTATAATCACATTATTAAAAAAAAACAACAAAACCAAAACCAACCAACCAACCAACCAAACAAACCCACACCAAGACAGTAAGAAGGAATAAGATGTATTTAAATAGAAAGAATTCTGTAATGTAATAATAAATCTGTACTGTAATAATTAGTTGCTTGTATTAGCAGTTATAACTGGAGTTGTTCAAATCTGTACTCTCAGCCACATTTGGCTTTGCCATAGGTATCACCTGCTCTTGTAGCTTCCAATTCCTTCACAAGGAGTTCCATAAACAAAGGAAATAAAGAAAAATGATTTTTGTTCTATTCTTCCCCCTTCTCACTCTCTAGTGAGGAATAGGCTTTTTAGAATCACAGAATTCTAAAATTAGAATTCCACCCATAGGTGTGGGTTGGAAGGGGCCATAAGATCATCAAGTTGGCCCACAGGCAGGGCCACCGACCTCCAGCATTTTCAGTACTGGCCAGTAAAAGGTTCGTTCTTCTTTTCCCAAATGTATAGTAACTTATGTTAGTAGTGGAACTCAGCAAAAGCTAGTAGGTAAGGCAAAATAACTGCCTTGGGAATCTAATTGGTACTACACTACAAGTGACGAAGAGGGATCTGAGAAGCATGAATACCTCAGATTACCTCCGCCCAAGAAATGAAACCTTTGGGATTTCTTCTGTCATATTGCTGAAGTTGGCCAGTAGATCCGCTGTTATAAAAACAAGAGTAGGTCATACACAAACACATCACAAATATATATTAAAAAAGCCCTCAAAAATGACAATTAGATTTAACAAAGATAACATTCTATAAGCCTCTCTGTATGATAAGTTCTGGATTAAAACCCAACAATACTATAACAAAAACAACTTTTGAAAATTGTAAGGGCTTGCAATTTGTATAGTAAACAATGTTATATTAGAATCAGCCAGTCAGTATATGCTTTTCTACATTTTTAACAAAAGTGCCTTCATATACTATCCTGGTTCCGTTTAACAAAAATATCCTTGGGACAACATGAAAGTAATTCAATTTTTATCCCCATATTGCTAAATTTGATTTGATTGAATCCATATTTATCCTCATGTGGCTCCTGGAGCACTCACGAACTTTTATAATTCCAGTCTATCAGGGCAAATCTGCAAGTAAAAAAACTCACTTTTACCAGCAGGTATTCAATGAATGGCAGGTGGCAAATAAAGCATTTAGTAAATTGTTTTAATTGCATTTCTCTTGTATCTCTCAGAACTTGAGAAAGTTTTAGAAAGCAGAAGAGGATCAGGATAGATTTACTTGCTGCTTTCCCTTTGTTCCAACACTGCCTGTTTTCAGGAAAGACTTCCTTACATAATTTCAATGCCTTTCTGCCTTTTCATGTGGGGATGATACTTAAACTGGTACAAGAAAAAGTATTACAGTAGAGATGGACATCACAGCTAATATGAAAGCAAACAGCAACATTTGCTGCAGTTACTCAAGAATATAAAAAAGCTTTTAACCTAAATCTGTTGACATGAAGTGCAAAATGAAATCATTTTCTCTTAGAAATTAAATAGAACTGAAAGTTAGTGGGTTTTGCTGTTGTTACAATTTATGTGATTTGTTCATTTCATAGAATTACTTGTATAATTTCAAGCATAGCCCACTGAAGTTAATACAGTGATACAAAAAAAAAAAAAAAATATATATATATATATATATATATTATCTGGAAAGTTCAGACTGCCAGTGTTCATTTCAAAAAATTTTTTTTACTTACACTATTGTTCTTTCTGTTCTCCTTCATAACAAAAAGTATAGAGAATATAATGTGTACTCTCTATTATCTAATGAGGATTTGAGGTTGGGCTGGAGATCCTTTAACATAGCTTAGTCAGTGAAGCTGTTGAAGGTCTGTAATATTACCTTTGTCTATGAACAGTTAATTTCACAATTGTGTTTAATTTCTTCATTTTCAAGACTTTTGATAGGGATCTCTGAGACTACTAAACTTAGATTGTGAAATATTTACTGCGCTTATGGTGCGTGTGAAGGAATCTTTTGAAGTATGGATATGGCAAGAAGCTTTATCCTATAATAACTTATACTGCTGAAGTAATTCCATAAAATCATGAAAAGTTAGTGTAATTTGGAGATGTAAGCAGACTGATGATAAAGGAACAGTAGCTGTGCTCCATTCTTGTTTGATCTTTGTAATGTAGATCCTAATAAAACTATGTGAAAACCTAGGCAGTAAGATTGTGTTAAAAGATAATTAAAGGAAAATATAGGGATAAAGGAATCAAGGTGAAATGACAACTTGGCTTCCCTATGTAGTTAGTACGTCTGACTAACTTTTAATTTTAATTAATTAATTATCCAGTATCCTTTTTTAATTGTCCAGTATTTCACAGCATGAACTTCTGCAACACTTTAGGTGGAACTTGAGAGAGATTAAAAGAGTAGTTAAGTACTCTCTGTGAAATGCATTGCCCTGTAGTATATGAAGAAAAAAAAAATATTATCCAAAATGATTTGAGAGTGCTCTTTTTCTAAAATCAAGACTGAATCAGAGTTTCTGGACTGAGTCATCTCTTCAGAGCAGTTCTCTCTGACTGGAGATTTCTGTGAAGAACAGTGTCAGTTTCACTCTTCTGTATTTTTTCTTTCTTTTCACTTGCCCCACCCTAGCTTTGCAGCTCTCCATGCCTCAAACTATATTGAATAAACAGCCACACTAAGATTTTTATCAGAGTATTTGAGTTTTTATGAACTAATATTAAAGCTTTATGCAGTTGTTTGAGATATGTTACATTTTATATCTTCTAGACTTTAAATAAAAGTGCTTAGAAAAAAAAAAAGCTTTGCAAAAACTTAACTTATCCATTCAGTGTTCATTTTCTTCACATATTTATGTTAACTGTCAGTTGCCTATAATTCCAGGGATCTGAAATTCCATGGCCCATCGAAAAGCCTCAAAAGAGAATTTATTTGAGAAGCTTGTATAAGTCCTCCTGCACCTCTGAGAGAGATGTATGTTGTGTTTTTAAGTATATATATTATCTTTTACTTTCCTTTTCAAATTAGAGATATAACTTACTGACAGTAGTTGCATACTCCTCCTGTATTTCATATGTTAACCCAACATTCAGAAGACAAGATTTCACTACTCTGCTATGGTACAGACAGACTGACAATCAATCTGGTGTTTCATTTCTACATTTGCAAAAAAAAAAAAAAGTCTATTCACCTACACTCCAGGGATCTTATTCAGGTAAATATGCATAAATATTAATATACTTGAGACCATTATATTTAAGATATACATAAATAATAATTTCTCAAGATGTACCTACAGTTCAATACCTTTAAGCAGAAACTGCAGTCTATATTCAAATCTAAATTTATACTGTTGACTATATTGGGAATTTTGCTTGAGTAAGAGTAAAAAGATGTGTTAATACTCTGAAAGTTAACAAAGCAGCCGTATCCCAATTTTAGGGTAAAGGAGGAAACTTAGTTCCAAGGCTAGTAGCAATCAAATATATTATTTAAAGAGGAAACAAAATACAGCCTTCTGGGCATTCATTTGTTTAAAAGAGTTCTTTGTATTTACAGATCTAGTGAAAACAAAATCACTGTAAAATGTTCTCTTAATGCTTTAAAGTGTACAACATTCCTTCTCACTGAAGGGAGGCACCAGAGTGATTATTCAAAGGAAAACTGAAACAAAAAATAACAGGACATAAAGGGGAAAATTCCAGCCATTGAGACTCTAGAGGAGAGGGGGTTTAAATCAACTTCAGGAGACACCCCGGGGCATTCAGTTTCTGAATTTTTGTGTCTTATTTCAGTATCTGTCAGTTGTTTCCCTGCCCTTATTTTATACTGTTACTTCTTCAAAAATTTAACTAGAGTGAAATAATTCAATTAGCCAGGATTTTCCTTCATCAAAAAAACCTCACGTTTTCTTCCTTCATATTTGTCACTGATAGTTTTATTGGTGAGTTGCTGTGAATTTTTTTCATTTGGTAAGTTCAGGGTAATCAAGGGCAAGAGAATCATATGCATTTCCTGGCATTTTAGAATGCTTTGAAATTCATTCTGAATTTTGTATTTTTATTATTCTAATGATTAAAAGAAAAAAAGAAGGAAAAAGTAAAACATCAAATATAAAAAAAAAAACAAAACAAAACACAACAAACAAACAACAAAAAAAACCCCACACCTATCTTCCACATTCCCTCTTTCAGTGTCTTCTCAGCAAGACTACAGTCCTCCAGAGTCAATTTTCCTAATAGAGACCTCCTGGACTATGTTGGACAAATGTCATGTCCCCTGGCTCTCTCCATCTTGTAATGAAAATTAGACCTATTGCCAACTACACCTTGCTGATTGCTTCCTACCTGCTGCTAAGGATAATCTGTGCAGTGTAAATGAAGACTTCAGCAGTTGGTGAAAGAAAATAAAAAGGTACAAGAAAGGACTGATGTTCAATATTTACAAAACAGAGCCAATAAAGACACAGTTCTGCTTAGCTGAAAATGTGTAAAGTACATGAAAGATCTCCATGTTTTCACAATCTTAATTATACCAGACATCATAAATTAGTGTTTCAACTGAAAAAATGAATTACATATGCTTACACATTTTCATTTGCTTAATCTCATACCAGGAACCTGGGTACATTTGTTTCCTTATTTATTCTGGAAAATATGTTACTGGATATGCTGCATGTGATTGCCTTTGATTGTGAAAGAATTTGTAGTTGTTACTCTTCAGAATGTTCTATCCATCCAGAATCTTATTGTCCACATTTGTTGTTACCAAATATGCTTTCAGATAGCTTCTTACTTCTGAAAGAAGACCATGGCATTTCAGTGGGAAGGTACTGTGAGATGGCGAGTTGGAATGGGAGACTGAAATACTAGCAGTTCCAGATAGCAGAGCTCTCTATTCTATATGGATTCAAATCCACCTAGATTGTTGAAATCCTGCCAGGCATCAGGTCACTCTGCCTCCTGTGTTTGTTCTGTGCTATGAGAACATTTAATGTTTTTGTGGGAGCAAAGGCATTTACTTTTCCTAGATCACTTTTTTTAGAGAAAGGGAAGCATATTATTTCTAGCTATTGACGGACTACTGTTGTATTTTACATCCAGTTTCTTCAGACAGACTTGAATTTAATTAGGATTTACAGGGAATAAGATGAAAACAGTCAGTTTACCACTAAGAAATTGCACTGTGCTTGTACTGAAGAACTAGCTTACAATGCTAGATGCAACATTGTGTATATTTTCTAAACTAACAATTCTGACTGGATAAATATTTAACATTTTACGTGAAGGTTACAAATACAGTTTTACCTTTGTCCTCTGTAAGAAAGGCAGCAAAAGAACTGCATCAATAATCACTTTATCTTATACACAATGCCACCCATTCTCTTTCTTTCTCTAATGAACTAGGGTTCTGTCCATTCATACAGACACTCTTTTTTTTTGCCTCTTCTGAATAATATTTGAGGCATCTTCTGGCAGTAGTTTCAAATATTTTCTGTAGCTTGACAGCTAGTATTCCATGTTGATCTCCTCTGCTTATCCTTCCAAATTTCTTGTCCCTTTTCATGCTTATTACCGGCTTCCTCAACAAACTATTTAGGCATTGTGAAATTCTAGAACTTCCTAGTTATATTGGTCTTTACCATGCCTAGATATTCTCTCTTCCTCTGTTGCTTTACACCTCCAAAGACATAATAATCTAATTCACAGTGCTTTCTCTGAGATTTACAAAAAAACAAAACCCTTTACATATACTACATACTGAACTGGAAATCTTTTGTTCACCTGAGTTCTTGGCCAGAAGCAGCAGCACACCAAAATGAATAATGTATCTGCACATTGGACTTAGGTGCCAAAAGCCTTAAAATGCACAACTGCAGTTTGCAATAAGAGAAATGTAAATAATGATTTGCATTATCACCATTGAATATTATACTTAACTCCTGAAAGACCTGAAAGGTTTTGAATGACCCGTGCCTTACTCAGGAATTTCTAGACTTCCTTTCGTTTCAGGCTTCAGCCCACTGAGCTGATATGACTGATAAACTTAAGACATCTCAACTTCATCTTTTAGCCATACTACAATGAACCATGCTGAGTTTGAGGGTTTTTCCATTTAACTCTTGACTTTTCTAAACTTCAGAATTCATCAGAAGATACTGAAGGATTTTGTCTTATCAAAATAAGAGAAAATGTTACTTTTACTTTTCAGTGTTTACTGAGTTTTGGAAAGGGAACAAAGAAAGTATTCATTTGTTTCATTTCTCTTTCTATGAGCAGTCCAGGAAGGACTGGGAGTTGGACTCACTAATCCTTATAGGTCCCTTCCAGCTTGGGATACTCCATAACTCTATGACTTCACTGTCAAATCAGAGATGTTGGTAGCACTGTTCCTGCCCACAATAGCAAGAGTGGTTCATCACTGTTTTTGGAAGTCTTTTGAAGTTCCTGTGTCCCAGAGGCTCATGGTACCATTTCACTGGTTTGGATGTCATTTCTGTTGAGTTCTAATGACAGTTCTGGACCTCAGAAGTGAGGGGTCATGCTCCTGTCCAATGTCGTCTTTCCCAGTTTATTTGTCTGCTGGCATTAGAATGAAACCACCCCAGCACTTCAAAGTGTTTGCTGTTTTTTTTTCTGGATTTAAAAGTGTTTTGTTTTTGTTTTTTTTACCTACCTCTTGAAGATGATGATAGGTGACTTTTTTTTTGAGTAATAATGGTAATACTGAAATCAAGTCAGTGAGTTTTGCATGCATTGTGAGAAAAAGGACAGCAGCTGTCACCACTGTTAAGAATAATTTATAAATTGTCTGATTTACCCTTCTGGGGTTATAAATGTTGACAAGTTAACATCAGGGCAAAAGTAGATCAGTCTGTCAAGTTCCTGTTTTCTGCTTCTTGCTCTTCCACAAAGTGCTGCAAAAATTGATTGATTTGATTTTCAAGGGTTCAGTTACATCATGATGACACAGTCCTCAATATGAATTTAAAGAGTAAAATTGTTTTTTTTTGACTTGTTTTCATGTTGACAGGATCTTTGCATCTGAGGCAATCACTTTGTTTTTCTTACAGCTTTGCTCTTTAGCCACCCAAATGTAGAATGTCACTCAACCTTGTCATATGTTTTTCTTGATGTTCTCCATTAGTCCCTAACATGCTTTGCAGCAATCTAACAAATGTGGATACCCTTTTGCAAGTCAGTGCTCTGGTTGTTCGCCATATTTGGTTTTCTTTCCCTATGCTATTTTAAGAGAATTTCTTAGTGAACAGCAGCTTCTCTCTGTAAGATTTCTCTAAGCATTTGAAAGAGAAGTTACCAGAGTTATGATCGTTTAATTAAATTACTGTGGACATCAAAAATGAAAATTACACATTTGAACTGTCACCCACAGTTTAATTTTAACTCAGCTCCAAACTTTCTGAGGGAATTAGGAAATAATAATTCCATTAGGTGTCTCTGTGTGCTTGAGCTCTTTCTGAAAATGAGATTTAAATTTCTTCAGAAAAAAACTTAAGTAATCATCCAAAATTCTGAGCTTCTTTTACAGACTGAGCTGTCTTATTGAACCTTGTGAATCTCCTGTGTCATTAATACATTTTTACTTTCTTTCTCACTCCATCTTCTTCACTTTTTTAGTATGGAATTCAAATCCATGTGTATGAGCTGTCATTTTTATATACACAGGAATATAGAAATAAAATAATATAATCCAGCACTGAACACATCAGAAAGCAAAAGTTTTCAGGAAACTACAGCTACAGTTTTGATGATTCTCTGAATTCACAGTTAATTGATAGACAATGACGTAAGAAGACTGTGACATGATAGGATAATCTAGACTAGATTTCTAAAACAAAACAAAACAAGCAAACAAACAATGAAAAAAAGTACCACAGACAAAAGTTATGTAGAAGGAAAAGTTATAGGAGGGGAAATTGTAAGCAAGTAATGACTTTTTACTCTTTATATTAGTGGTTCTTCATATGTGAAAGCTTGAAAATGGACTGTGAAGTCATCACAGTTAGAATAAAAACTGTTCATATGTATGAGCTCTTATTCATGAAATTATTTACAAGTGTTAAAATTTCAATGATTTGAGTGGAGTTTAGTATGTTCTTCAGTGTCCTTTATCATGCTGAAGAAATGTAGACTGGTTAGAAGCAGAAATACACAGGCTGAGATTTGGGTCTGTTCAGCATGGTGAAGAGAACATCAGAGAGTGGCCTTTCAGTATCTAAAAGGGGTCTATAATAAGAAGAGGACAGACGCTTTAGCAGGGTCTGTTGTGACAGGATAGGGGGAGATGGTTTCAAACTTAGTGGAGATTTCGACTGGATATAAGGAGGAAGTTTTTTTTACAGTAAGGGTGATGAGGCACTAAAACATGTTGTCCAGTGATGTGGCAGATGCCCCATCTTTGGAAATGTTCAAGGTCAGGCTGGATGGGGCTCTGGGTGACCTGATCTAGCTGTAGGTGTCCCTGTTCATTGCAGGGGAGTTGGACTAAATTATCTTTAAAGGTCCCTTCTGATTTGAATGATTCTTCAATTCTACACAGTTCTTCTTTTTTTTTTTTTTTTTTTTTTTTTTTTTCCAGAAATGAGGCCTTAGATGTGAGGATCTTTCAAAACCACATAGATGGAAAGAAATTTTCATCCTAGCAAGCTTCTACTCTTCGCAGCTGCATTTTTGCTGATTCTTTGAAGTCAGAGTTAATTGATAGACAATTTGTCCTGTGGACTTTAAATAACATACCAGAAATTTCTGTTTTGAAGGGAGGCGGGTTTAAAGTTGATTATTCCCCTCAATTTTTCAAACTGAGTACTAGAGCTTGCAAAAATACTGCTTTTGAATCAGGCTTTATTTCTGTAGATTTTATTAATATATATTTTTTTGTTTATCATCTAAGGCACAGAAAGTTAGAATGTTTTTCCTGGTACAAGATACATATACCTACCTGAGCTTCTCTAGGTTTTGAAAGCAGAATAAAATCTGGGTTAAGTAGGCACAAGTAATAGCCATTAACAAGTTCCCAGTTTTGTTTCCAAACTTTTTAGGTTCGTCAACGTTTCTGACCCAGAATTTCATCCTTGAAAGTAAACAGCTTTTTTATTCTTCAGTCCTGCTCTTCCTGATCTTGAAGACAAGTTTCACTGAACGCCTTATACCCTCCACTCGTTATGGAGGGTCCTGTTAACTGTGCATTCTTCCAATGGTTTTTCCCCACTGTGTCAACATTTCTCTCCAAAAGCTTGCATTACTGCCAATTTATTTTGTTTTTCTGACTTTTTAAAAATAATTCAATAATATCATATGCCAGATTAGAATCTCTTTTCTTCATGCATTTGCCTGGTAAGTAGTTTCTCAGTAACAGCTGCTTTTTGCTTCAAGATGAGATTCAGTTTTTATGCCAAATACTATAGCTTCCTGGAATGTTTTTGGCCATTTTTTCAAGTTAGCTTGAACTGAAAATCCACATCCACTGTGAAGTTATACTGATGATCCATTTCCCTGAAAATTAAGAGGTAATTTGCAAAGAGGAGTTTCATGAAACCATTACTTGTGGGACAGTGGTTAAGCTTACAAGTGTCAAGATGTTTTAACATATGTTAAATATTAATTATCTAGTTTCTAATTTAGTCTGGTAATGATATAGCCCTAAATTTAAAAGATACAATTACTAAAATGCCTATCGACCTACTAATATGTTTCGTGTTTTAGCATAAAATAGGAACAATTAATTAAATAATTCATATCAGAAGTTTAAAGGCAACAATTATCTATCATATTTTACTTATGTGTCATAATTTTGTTTAAATTGAAAAGGCAAAGAATGCTATCTCTTGCAGGATTGATAAATTATTATTTTCTATTCCTTTTTTATTGTTTTCTTTATATTAGATATTTTATCTATAGATTAGAAAACATATATTCACTTTTGGCTATTGACTGAATGTTTGTATTACATTACAGCATATATGAAGCGAGCTTTTGTCATAAGATGGCTAGCTGGTTGCCTTTACTTCTATTCACAGGAAAAAAAAAACAGCCAACACAAATCCACTCAGTAGCATTATCAATAGTTTCCACAGATGTCATTATTATTGCTTTCAAATTCAATGATCCATAATTTTTTGTACATCCTTTTGCAAAAATAGGGGGAAAGTCCTAAATATTTGTTGTCAACAGTTTTTAATTGAATATTTATAAAATGTAATAATTTTAAGTTGTCTGAGAATATATTTGGGTTATATTTATCAGCAGAAATCCTGTAAACGACTTAAGGAGTTTTGTACTTCATGTTTGGACATCCTGATCTTTTTTTCTAATTTTGAACCACTTTGGATAATATGAGGCCTGACCTGTGGGCCCTCATTTCTCAGCGAGTCTGGGTTTTTCATATCAAGTCCATGTTTGGTAGAAAAATACACGTTTTGTTTGGCTTGTTTGCATCCATTTGCATAGTATTTGCAATTTGTAATTAATTTTGAAGTCTGTTTTTTCCTGAAGTACTTCTCAGTTTATTATTATTATTATTTAATATAGCCTGTGGAACAGTGAACGCTGATTAAGTGTTGTATGCTTTCTGTTATCTCTGAAGCATAACCAATGAAGTATTGTGAATTTGGCAATGTGTAATGTAGCATTTTCCTTGCTGAGCAGCACTAACAAACAACACATCACTAGTCATGCCTGTCTCTCATTTAAATGCAATCTCAGAGCTGTGCTACGTTACAAATATCTGGGAGCTCTGTGATTAGTTAGCATATTGTACACAAACTTAAAATTATAGCAAGTTCCTGGGAGACTATTAGCTTTCTGGATACCTATAGTGAAATGCACTATGGCTAAGCAAGGGTAGGTACTGTGTGTTTGAAGACTCCCAGGAAAGGCGGCACGAAAATGATTTTAAACCATAGCTTAAATGCCTTCTACATTAGAGAGGGAAAGAGAGAGAGGAGAGAGAGTACTTCTTTATTCTGTGTTATCAAGATTGCATTCGCTTTCTATCTTCTAGTTTTATATCTTTTCATCTTTCAGCAGCTCTTCTAGTATAAATAAGTGTTCAGGCACCATCATCCTTTGCTGAAGTAAGCTTACCTTTACCTGAAACTTAATATCTCATATGATCTGTGTGAGTAAATAGGCAAAATAAATCAATGTTGAATAATCAGGAGGTTATGATGCAGTGTTGTTCCTTGTGAAATACTTAAGACTTCAATTCTTTGTATAGATTTAACTGACGAAAACTGATGTTTTCCATACTTCACTTGTTTCATGAAAGAATTTCCCAGCCATATCCAGGTGCAAACTTTAAAGATTTTTATTCTAACTTGAAAATCTATTTTAAGCTTTTACAGTTCAAAATATTCTCTTCTAGCACCAGAATTTTCTGTATAACAACTTCAAAATTGAAATGTTTTGGAAGATTCTAAATATAAGTTATAGGTGCAGCTGTCAAGAAACAGCATTGTGACAAAATTGAACTTTTTAGAGGACAGTATAAATTTTGATTAAATTTTCCTGAAAGGCGTTTTCTATTTTGAAAAAAGTATTTCAACATTCTCACAGCATTCTTTTACATATATCGGAATATAAAGTTGCCATTTGTTTCAAAATTTATTTCCACTTTCAAGTTCACTAAGAACTGACTTAATACATAACCATGAACTGAAGTATTTTAGAAATCATTTATAATCAAAAAAAAAAAATTTCTATTGATCATTTAATTCTTTTTTAACCCCCAAAATTTGTTTTATAACAAACTTCAAAATGTGTTTTCATTCTGCTTGGTCAAAAATTTATTACGTGTGGCCAAAAATTTCCAACAATATTCCAGAATTAACCAACTCCTCTGAAAAAAAAACAAACAGTTGGTCTGGCTGAACTGACTGTATAAAAATATGTCTGCATATTTACCTTAATGATCAAATTGAAGGGCTCCCACCAATTTAGTGGAGTTTAATCAAATTATTTTTTTCCAGTGGTCATATTGCCTACCTAATTCAGCCATCAAACCTGATCTTTATTAGCCATTATCTCTTTGGTTGAAAAGGGCTTAGTAATGTTTTTAAAGAATGCTAGTAATGAAAAATTGAGCAGTACAGACAAGCCTGAAGAGCACCAAATACTCAAGATATACCATGGAAGAAGGCCTAAAGGTATGGTCTATGAGAAAGGATGGGTAAGGAGAAATGATGCATTATCAATTTCTTACCTAGAGAGAGGGAATAAGAAGCAATACTCCGGTGGGTAGTATACTTCTCTGAAAGAAGTAAATAGAAAGAACTTCCTTCTCAATATCCAGATGTTTCACTGAGGATGTTACTGATGTTCCAAGTATTGCTCCTCTGAGTCAAGATTTTTCTCCAAGGATTATGGTTTTTCAACATCTCTACAAATAACTATAAAGCAGGATACTAAAATTTATTTTGTAGAAGACTGGGGATTTAGTCTACTATTTTTCCTTGTCTCCTACTGATGACATCTAGTATGGCATGAAGCCAAATATATCTACTGACCCCTGCACTCCAAAAAGGAATTGCTGGTGCAAGTATTTAGGCTCCTTCCCCTGAGTGCTAAGGGAGTTGCTCACCTCAGAAGTAACAATGAAATTGAAGATATGTGAGATTACAGCTACTTTGTGAATGCACAGCATGTCTCCAAGCTTTACGAATCTTCAGGACAGCATGTCTCCTGTGTTCTTCTGAGGCTCATAATTATCTCTTACAGATAAGGTAAGAGCTATTTTGATGTACCTGGTATGTGCTCACTTAGGGCTGATGAAATGTAATAAGACCAGAAAGGCCAATATTTCCCTCTGTTTATGTAATTCTCAAATGCACAGTTAATTGCACTGTGAATAGAACTGCCTGCAAATGTCCAAGATTACCTCACCAGATCCCAGAATCATACTCTAGTCTCTGTGTTCTTCAAAACATTTTCAACTGATTCTCATAAATCTCTTCCAGGCTAAACAACTCCAGGTCTCTCAATCTTCCCTCACAAGGGAGATGCTTCAGGCTCCTAATGATCTTTGTAGCCCTCCACAAAACTAATCTTTCTTTGTCACCATCACTAATTTCTCTCCTATCCTGCACAAATTATATGTTCATCTGGTTATGTTATATGAAAACTATTTACCTATTCTTTGAATTAGATTGAATTATGTGATATGTATTAGTCTTGTTGAATAATTTTTCATAGCATCTAGAAACTGCAATTAATAGTAAGATAGGTGGAGACGGGCTCGTTAGGTCCTCAGAACTGAATGGAATTTTCCTGTTCTGAAGCAGGTTAAGTTATACATAAATCCCATTTTAAAAGTTTAAATCTCTACTAGATCTGAATCTGAGGGTTAGTCGCCTAAAGTTTTTTTTTTATTTCTGTCAAAATCAACAAGTTCACCTCTTCCTTCTAAAAATGCAATCATTTGTCTCTTCCTCCTGACTTCCTTTTGTAGAAAGTGGAAATAAAGGAATACCTTTTCCTTTTTAGAGGACTAGATTTAGTTAACTGTGGTAATAGAACCTAAATTCATTTCACTCAAATTCTTCACAGAATGTGCCAAAGTAATTCTATACTTTCTGAAGCTGGAGCTGAACTGCTAAGCTGAAGAACACAGTCTACTCAATTACACAGTCCTCTATATTTTACATTTTTGTCAATAAAACCTAAAGTACAGCTAGAGTGTGAAATTCTTTTCTGTATAGAGGGCCAACAAAAGACCCATGCCTCACCAGCCTTCCAGAAGGGAGTGACACCTCTGCAGCCCTCTCAGTGTTAATGGTTAAAAAACAAGACATATTTGACATATGTGTCAAATATGTAGGAGCAAATTCTTAACCCTCACTGAAAATCTTGCCTGGCTGAAGAGAGCACATAGGGAAGAAAACTGCCTTTGAGTTGGGCAGTTTAATGTCCAAGAATTGGCAGATATTCTGACATTTTCCTTTGTTTTATTTTATTTCAATGTATCTTCCTCTGTAAAACCTGCTTTCAAATTCTCTTTTATAGAAGACATTCAGAGGCATGATTGTAAAATATTTTCCAGCATCTTGCTAAATAAATCAGTCAAAGACAAAACGAGAATGAGTTCCCATGGGATGTTCAATATATGTTTACGGTGACAGAAATTTTTTTTTTTTCAAACTGTTACCATATTTTTGACTAAGAAAATTGCAAAATAGTATATTTTTTTGTTTTGTTTTGTTTTCCAGTTTTCCAGTTTTCCTCTCTCTTATTTAAGGTTACATTTTTGACCCTTTAATTTTTTTTTTTTTTTTTTTCCTTGTAAAAAGTAAGCAGAAAAAAATCTTCTGCAGGGAGGATATTGTATAGGCAATCCGGGCGGAAATTAGACAAATAAAGATTGTTCACATAAAAGATGTAAGAGAAAAATAAGTAAACATTAAAAATAAATGTTCTATCTGAAAATAATTCCCTAGTAAGCAGTTACAGTTTATCTTCCATATCACTTGAACTGGATTTGGGGTTAGAAAACGATGTTAGACAGTAGTTAAGTTTCATTGGTTTGCCTGTGTGAGATGGATGATATGTAAGTAGTCTAGAGATATTAATATAGCTGACTCTTCTTCATCTTAAGTTTGTTTGAATTCTCCAGTATGTATTAACAGCAGTATTTGCATTTGAGTGACTTAGGTCAGGAACTTAAGTTGAAAAACAAATGAATCAACAAGGGAAACAAAAATGAATGAGTAGCAGATTCAAAGGTTAGCAATACTATGCTTTAGCCTGGAGTGTGAGTACTTTGGAATAGTTGACTGCAACATGTTGTCCTGTCTTGAAGCAAAAATATTTCTGTCCCATATTCTGACCTGGTCACCAACTGCTCTTCCTGAATAGAATTTCTGCCTTTGCAGTGGAGATGTTGTTTTGACCACTTGTGGAGGAGATGATTCACTGCAAAATGCCATTTGTGGCTAATGATCCCCTGCAGAGTTACAGGATTTTAACAAAAGCAAAGAGAAAAGAGAATTAAAATTGCATACTTTTTTTTACTCTAAGATCTCTAGTTCTATTGTTGTATGGTTGTTGTATTTGCTTTTCTTGAGAAATGATGTGTCAGTTCAAAAAAGTCACATGGAAGACAAAGCAACTTGCTGAAGGAGTTTCTTAATGGGATGTCTTGAGTTTTCAAGATCAGAAGGGAACTGATCTTTCCCTTGCAGACCTCAGCTGTTTGAGAATTGAGCCCTAAGTTGACTTTTCACAATGATTTTATTTTTGTAAATTAATGATCCAAGTGATTTATTATTCTGTTCTTCCACTGCTGCTTTATTTCTGTTGTTCTTTGTTTTTCTGCTTAATTTCTATAAATTACTGTACAGTTTCCCATAAGGTATAATTAAGCAGAATTGCTAAAGTTTTAATTATTGTGTATTATAGATGTTGAAAGCAACATTAGCACTTAGCTTTTAAAAATGTGATAGTATATTTATAAGAGAGCATTTATAAACACATTTACATATAGTTAAGATGAAAAAGGTATTTGAATTGTAGTCATTAGCATTTCTTCAAACATATGGCATACCAGCAGAGGCCATGGGCCATGCCTTCATTAACTGAACAGTGTTTCATCAGTATCTCAGCTTCCTGCTGTGCCACCCTGTGGCGTACCCTTCTGTCCCTGAGGTTTCAGTGACAAGGGACAATATGTCCCCAAGGTGAAAATCTGGGAAATAACGCAGATTAGCCCTTAGAGGAGTTCTTATGATTATTTAATCATGCTTTGGAAAGAAATACACAGTTTCACAATAGAAGAGCATTAAAAATCCTACAAGCCTACAATTTTCAGTATTGCAGGGCATGATGGTCTCTTCAGTGCACCATCAACATAACTGCACTGGAACAAGACGGCATAATGCTGCCCAATATAAGGCTGACCTGTTTCAAATTTGTTCATATAATGGGCAAAACATACATTGGTACTAGTAGGTAACATGGGTCCATTGCCATTCACTGGCTATAATATTCAGGTGGTGGATCAGGATTTAACCATAGCATATGCAACCGTCTAATTTTATGCCCTAATAGATATGAAAAAGGAATAAAAATACTCATATAAATATCACAGTCATATTTTATTTGGGCATTTCTCAGATATATAAGCAAAGGCTAGTAAGACAGGTACAGACATCGGTTTTAAGTCATTAAGTTCTCTCATGCTTTACCTGCCATATCCACGTGATATTATTTGCTAAAAGAAAACCAACAGAATCTATTTAGAAAAGTACTTAGCAGGACTGTAAAAGCAATATACACAATTTGTTTAACAATATGAAATTCTAAAGGTAATGTTAGTTTATTTCATTTTTTTAAGAGCTATTTTTCCAGTATTTTCCAAGCTAATTTTTATTATTGTGAAAGCTGGGAGTGGGAAGAACCACTGAAGTGAGAAATCACTATTTAAAATATTTGTGCAATTTGTTCTGGATATAGGTCTTCTCTCTTACATTTATATCTATTTTCTTTAAGAGGTGTTAGAGAATCATGGAATCCTAGAATATTCTGAGCTGAAAGAGATCCACAAGGATCAAGTCCAACTCCTTGCTCCACACTGGACCACTCAAAAATCAAACCATATGTCTGAGAGCATTAAAGTTGTATGGATGTCAATTGAGTGCACTCCCTTTGGAATCTAGAAAACCAAGCCTTTTCTTTGGTAAAGGGGTGGCAAATATTAACCAGTTAAACTATTTAAGTATAATTATAAAATCAGCTATTGCAAAAATCTTTTTTTCATATTAAAAACATGTTATGCTATAAGATGACATATTCTTGCACGTATAGAAAAAGCTACGTGCTTTTTTTTCAACATGCTTTTAGGTAGAGGAATATAAAATCTAATACGACATAGCATAAGGCAGATGGAGAAAATATAGATTTATGAAGCAGAAGTTGGTTCAAATCCTTATCAATCAAAACTGATAAAACATACATATTATTATATATTTTCTCACAATTTTGATCATGTCTAGGTGTAATTATGACTGAAGGTTTATAAACATGTTTTTAGATAGCGTTTAATCTGGTGTCAGTGCATTTCTACCTTCATTCTTTATGTAAAAGAGGAATCTGAGAATTTTTCAGTATGGTACCTACTATTAATCATTGGTGCAATGGAAAGCTCTCATTAGCTTTAACCCTCTGACTGTGACATTAGTCTACTCATCACTGCAATCATTAGCAAAATGAAAAACAATCAACTAGGGTATCTACATTCTAATAATATGAATGCTTTCACTCTATTACACACAAATGTCAGATGTGACAAAAATCACTGAACTTCAAATATGTATATAACAGATTTTGATGTATATAAAGCACCAGTTTTTGTTGTTCTCACTCAACAGCGAAATTAAAGATACAGTGCCAAGGGGACCCATACCATTTGCAATCTGTAGCATTTCCAATGTATTTCCAACAATATTGTAAATATTTATGGAGTTTTATAAAGACTCTATGCTTCCTTCTGTTTGTGATGCATCAACAAGACTCAGTAGGATATCATAGGCAGATATTTACTTCTGGGAATTCCCTTTTGGACTCTTTTTGGTTGAAAACCGCTTCATGACATATAGTACCGCAAATCCCCAGAAATGTACCATGCTATTATTGCCAGCTGAGTTCTTCCAAGTAAAGATGACATCAGCCATCTGTCACATTATACTAATCCTAGGAAAGAAAGCCAAACGAAAATAAATACCTTTCACGTCTCTTAGCCAAACATTTGTATTAAAAAAATGAAATTATTAAAATCTCACTAGTGAAGCTAACTATTACAAGTGAATAATTATTTCTCAGTGAACTACATACCTAAAATGTATTTGTCTTTTTACCTATCTAAAGCAAATTACGTCATGAACATTTGTTTGAACTGCTGCTTTCCTGCTATGTATTGGTATATAAAGAAATGTGCCACCAACCAGTGATTTTCTTCTGAACTTTCTTGCTATGTTCTTCCAGGTACCAAATGGCTGTGTGACTGTTCTGTACTTCTCTACTGAAGTAAATGAAATCTTCCTAGGATGCAGCAAAGAAAAAAAATGCATTCCCAACTATGAACAATGCTGCTGATCATTAAAGATAGTGTCTAAATTAGCAATAGCATCATAATGAAATGTTTTAAAACCTGAATGGCATTGGGAACCTGATTCCCCAAAGAGCAGGGGAGTTGACAGTAAGGAAGACCTTTAAATAAGCTGGACATTTTTTACTTTGTAGTAAAAATTTAATATTTTAAAGAAGAGGACTTAGTCTAGATCACCTACTGCAGGTAAAAGATAGAAACTTTAGAAATCAGTTTATTTTTTTTTTCAGCCATGTTAATGGCCTCTATTCTATGTGCATAACATGTTTTTTTCCTCTCAAACAAGACAAAAAACAATGTAAATACACTTAAGACGTGTAAGTAATATAAGGTCAAATTTACAAAAATGAGCTTGTTTCCACTGTGGAACTAAGACTCCGTGCAGCCACATGAAGGATAACTTAGCTGATAATATCTTAGTAAGAGAAATTTTAAAGTTGGATGAGTGAGAAAAATTTGTCTGCTTGATCATGTGATGTCATGACTCCATGACTCCAGAAGAAAACCACCACCAGTTAGGAATTCTTTTTTCATATTATCTAAAGATGAGAGTGTCTGAATTGTTTTGAAGAAAGAGTAGCTTTGAGTGGATGCTGAATATCTAAGAAGTTTTTGCACATGAAAACAGGTAATTATTTCAGGGTGACTTTTTTTTTTTTTTTTTTTTCCAGCTATGCAATAAGTTTCGCTGGGACTGATATACTGAAAACTTCTTTTTCCAGTGCTTTTGATGTAAGATCTAAGGCTGAACTCCAAGACAGGGAAAAACATATTGAACCTACTGGTATTAACTTTCAGTTTTTCCAGACTGTCTTATTTATTTTTATGATTTACATTTTAAAAACCTTTAGGTTTGTCTTGATGAAAACGGGAATTTTCCAATTTGTGGGTGAAATCTAAAATGGAGACACTTAAACATTTAATTTCAACTTGTAAATCAATTCTAAATTTCCATTCACACAATCAAAGACTTAAACACATTCTATGTCTTTAGAAGCACTACGATTTCTACTTTTTAACAGATTCTGGTACCATCTCTAACACTGACAGACAACATTTACTTCAAGCACAACTAGTACTATAAAATTCTTAATGTTTTCAGATTGTGTATCTGTAACAAAGGCTTCCTTGCAAATTTATCTTTAATTTCAGTGCTGAGGGAACACCTGATTCTAATGCAAAAAAATGAACCACTGCATTTACCATTTTTTGTAGCTAGTGTGCCCCTACTTTAGCAAGGTTCCAAAGGCACTTTTCCTGGTTGAGGTGCCTGGGTGCTTTTATGGAATAATATAGGATCAAAATTTTATAACTCTATGGATTTCATCCCATGAGGGCTTGTCTCCTTCTGTTCATCTTGAAACTAAGCCTAAAATAATTTCCATTTGCTTCTATCGCTATAAAAATTCTCACCTTTCCCTAGTTTTTAATAAAAAGGACTTCTAAGAGGATCAAAGTGTGATTTTTCTGTTCATCTTATTTGAGAAGATAAGGCTAGAGCAAGGTACTAACTAAGACATATGTTCTAGAGGTACCCCACTGAATTTGAATGCCCATTTTTTTTCTGTTTTATAACTCTATTGTTCCTTAGTTGAAAATAAACAAAGAAAAAAAATTTAAAAATCCATCAAACTTTACTGAAAATAATTTCTTAAAAAACATGGCTTAGTTTTAAAGTCTGCCATAAAATATAAATGACCTCACGGTGTTGCAGAAACAATCAGGTTTCCTTACTGTCTCATGAAACACTAACATGATTGCTGATGATACACCTGAAAAATACCCACCCAGATTCTGTGGTGATGAAGATAAATATTACAGTAAGCTATATCCAGTCCTTTCCTCCAAGGAAGCATGTATTATCTGCAGGAGTATTATATAAGCACACATCTGCTGATAATCCAATTTAATTTTTCCCCAGGAGTAGGAAATGTGGAGAAAAGGGAAACATACTGCACTGCCATCTCTTTCCCCTTGCTTTCTGTTCCAAGAATATACAGGAGAGATATATGCAGAGCCTCTGATTATTTCAAGGCAGTGAATTTCTTGCCTTTACCAGGTTAAGATATTACTTAATAAACAGTAACAGCAGGACTGTGCTTTAATTTCTTTATTCTTTCTATAATTTTGAAGTGGAAGAAGCAGAGGCACGAACTGCAGGAAGTTACTTTTCTCTGAATTTTTCCTGAGATCTTAAAATCGGAAAAAGATCAACTGATCTTGGGAGACAATGATTGTTTCAGGAAAGAAAAATCTTGCATATATCCCACTTTGCATGTCAGTCATAGTAAAAGAATCATAGAATTACTTGGGTTGGAAAACATCTTAAAGATCATCAAGTCCAACTGCAACCTAACCATAACACCCTAACTTTAACAACCTGCTGCTAAATTATGTCCCTGATTTATTTATTTTGAAATAATTTCTGCAGCTAATTTCTTTATTGGAAGATGAACTGCTACCTGGATTACCACCACTGTCAAACAGGACAACTCCACTCTAAAACAAGATGTGTAAAATAATGTTTTCATTACTTCAGCTGATCTACAGAAACAGGAACTCAGAATTCTGAAACATTTGAAGACTATCACCTGCAATGTATTGTTTCTTTACTGAATGTAGAAGCAGAGGAAAAAGGTCTAACTTTTATTAAAGATAAATCAGAAGAAATAATATTTGTAATTCTTTGGTTTGCAAATAACATTTATTCCATATTTTAAGTAATAAGCTGCAGGTGAGAATATTTTTCTCTAAATTTTTATTTTTGGTGCCTCCACTTATTAATGAAGATAGATTTAAAGATTAGATGTTTTAACCTTCTCTTTGGCTTTTTTCTTCTGAGAGATTAAATAAAAAAGAGGAAGAAATTTAAACAGGGTGAAAATAATTTTTTTTCAATAAAATTTACATATCTTTGCTTAAAAATATTAAAGAGCTATTTCACTAGTTGTAGAATGATCCACCTCTATTTTAAAGTACATATGTTGAGCTCTGTCTATGGTATTTGCATATATTTTGCTATTGGGTATCATTATGCATCTTACAGACCATGGAAGTACATCTGTAGATCAGGTTGTGTTAACTATTCCAGGAATTTCTCATAAGGCAGAATATAAGGATTTTTTCTTTCATTGTGGTGTTTTTTTTGTTGTTGTTGTTTTTTTTTGGTTTTGGTTTTGGTTTTGCAATGCTTCCTTATGTCCAGAACACTGAAAAGTTTGAGTTGCTCCTTTTTAGATCATCTTGTTGAGAACTCACAGTAACTTTCAGAGGCTGCATCCTGAGAATGGCTGTCCCATTTTAGTGTCCCATGACAACACCTGTGTTCATCTGCTGCAAACATTTCTACTAAATAAGTGCAGGAATTCAATATCTGCATGAAAACAGCTGCTGAGTTTGGTCCTGAAGGAAACAGATTGAGATATGTGAGGAAAGACTGACATATTTTGATCATTTTAAAAATAGTTATTTCCTTCAGTGGAAGGATTTATATTCTGAATCTGCCTAGATTCAGTGCTGTTGATGCTACATGTTGAAATGGGTATGAGATAAAATAACTAATGCCCTTTTGTAACTGATCAGAAGGCTGATGACAGACTTTCATAAAACCCATTCAGGTGGCATGGGAATGGTGATCTTTATCATTCTAGCTTCCAGTTGCACATTTACTTTTTCAGCCATTTTAGAAGAAAAATCTAGACATCTATTTAGTGCAAAGGGCAAAAGCTATTCCAAGTATTCTACTGGTAAAGGAAATTTAAGCCATCATAGATATGACTATTATCAAAAGGAAAGAAAAAGTAAGGTTTTGATTTGCTTTATAACTGCCTATAAAGTAATCAAAATTAAGAATGAAGTGATAAAAAATGTGAATGAGTGAAGTCATTTAGAGAGTTGAGAAAAAGAACCACTGGGTAGATACTGAGAAAAAATAGCTTTGGTCAACTGAGAAAATAGAAGGAAGAAGACACCACTTTAGTGTGATTTTGACTATTTACTCATTAGGAGGCACTCATGTACTAGAAAGTCTCAATGGACAGATAAATAGCAACATGCAAATATATACTGTTGCATAAATTTAAAAGGAAAAAAGACATTACTGAAACCTGAATTTCTATACTGAATAATTTACTTTGTCATCATAAATGTAATGCTATATAGCCTTGGATTAAAACTACTGGAAAGATGTGTTGATAAAGCCCAATCCCAAGAGAAATGGCTGAAAAATGATCAAAAGCTTGAATTAAATTTATGATTTATTTATTTATTTATTTATTTTGCTTAGGTTGTTTTTAACAATTTATTTTGGTTCCCTGAATTTCTTATTAGTTTTATGCTGTCATAGACAGTTTCTGGAACTTTCTTCCTCTTCACTCAGTTTAATGAATGAATAAAACTTTTTCACCAAAATTATAATAGTAGGAAAAGTTTGCAAGGCCATAAGTAGTGGGAAGAAAATATACATTCCCATAACGGGTCTGTGATGAATTTTGACATTCGTGGATTTCTGAAAGCAGAAGTCAGTTGACTGTCATCCTATACAGACTTCTCACTGTATGTAGCTCTTGACTACTGAGGCTTTGATGATGTCAGATTCCTGTGCACATATAATCTGAAGTTACATTAATGGAGTTCACTTGAGGAGTAGGGGAAAACTAGAATCCTTTTAATTTGATGAATTTAAAGAACTCAGTGTTCTACAAGGCCAATGCTTCCTGCTTGTTGTGTCTTTAATCAGCTCATACAAACTCAGAAATCATGTTTACTGATTTTCCTAAGCAGTCAGTCTTCAGTGCTGTCTGTATTCTACTTGGGACAGTTTTTTTAAAAAAATGAGAAAGAACGTTCTTATTTCTCATACTTCAGAGAAAAAAAAGTAGGAATGCAAGACTGTTCTTGGTAATCTGTATTTAAACAAAATGAGATGATCTTTGTTTAATAACATGGTGATGGCATGTTTGCATAATAATGTACGCATTTGATATTGAATGATCAAGTTAAAAAAGCTTTAACTTTGGTCCAAAATTTTCTTACAAATATCCTTGTATAAATTGACTGTAATTGAGGTCAGACTAAAGCACACGTTATGAACCAGAGTATTGGAGTATACTCCATTTAGTATATTTGGAGTATTTCATCTCAAATTAACAGAATGTGAGATGGATGGGTCATGCAAAAAAAAAAAAAAAAAAAAAAAAAAGCACAAAAAAAACCAACACAACAAAACAAAAAACAAACAAACAACAACAACAACAAAAACAGACAGAAAAAAGGGATTTAAGCCTAAAAATGTTTCCTAGCCCCAATCTGAATACCAATCCCTTTGCTAACAAGAAAGAATAATTGAATAACCACATGATCCCTCTTTTGGTTGCCAGTGTAAATGCATTATTTTATAGCTACATACAAAGCAAATAAAAAATTTCAGAAAGAACAAGTTTTTGGTTCATATTGAAATTACACACACCTAAAACTTGTCTCAACTCCAGTGTAATGTGTTCCATGGCAGACTGACTGTGTAGCTGGCCTGCAAGAAACTGTTAGGGATTTAAGAGCTTTTGTATGAGTGAAGGAACATAACGTTATTATTTTTTTATTATCTGATTTTGATTTCAATTATTGCTTTTTCATGGGTATAGTATTGATTTCCAGACATATGGCATTTCATTGTATGTGAAAGTAGATTCTGGTCAAAAAACTTCACTTTCCTGGGCTATTTTGGTGAAAATAGCAAATAGGGCTGTTATGTTTGAGATGACAGAGGAGTTTTAATTTCATTCATGGTTAATCAGAGTATTTGTCTTGATTGTCAACAAAGTGCTATACTTATTCTAAATATGAAAGGAGCCTTTTCTCCAAGTGTTCTCCCAAAGCTTACATTCATTTGTTTTCTCTCAGCTAAAATCATGTAAGATACAATAATATTGCACAGTTAGCTCTAAAATATCTCTTTTAATTTTCCCAAATGAAAGAAAAAGTGTTGAGGATTGCTTTTGATAAACACAGTGTACTTACATATTGTAAAATAAAATATAATTCTTTGTATGTAATCATATAACAGCATATATTAAAAAATGTATTTCTTGAGAACAGAGAAAAATCCCTAAAATTATCAGCATATTTTAAGATATAGAGGCATTCTTATTTTTTTTCAGCATCTGAAGGAGCTACCTTCATGAAGGTCATTCTCTTGTAGGGATTTTTAAAAAATATCCTTTTACATTTTGCATACATAACAAGAAGATTTAAATATGTAATTCAGCTTTAAGGTAGGGAATCGTATAAGAAGTTGTTTCCTGATTGAGTGCTGAAAGACAATGAAATAATTGTCATGAATAACACTTAAAAGTGAATTTATTCTAACCTTTAGATGCTCGTCTTAACTTACTAAAGTATTTAATTTTGAGTGGATGTTTTTAAGACATAGTCTTTTGCCATCTTTGGTATGTAACATCTGCTTAGCATTTTGTTTTAATTTTGCTATTGTATATGTATAATTTTACAGGTTTTTAGTAGGGAATGTTAGGGGAGAAGTTGCTGTCTTTGAAGGTTGAAAATAATTATGTAATATTGTTTTTTTCTAATGATGGAAAACAGCAAATGTCAGAAGGTGAAATATGTTTTGTTATTGCAAGGAGAAACATGCTAGAGTGATCTGATGATAACTGATATTGATTTGACAGGATTCTCAGCCATTTAAAGCTGCCTACCTCATCTGAACACTATCTTTATACAAGAGTGTTCAGCTTTGTTCATTCTTTCTTTGCAATGGAAAATTAATTGCTGTTATTTCAGTGGAAATAATGGTGGTTTAGCAGTTTGGAAAGACTTGCACTGTTAGGGAAAGTTATAGAGATGCATGCTACATGAATGCTTGGGGTTATCAACTGGTAGTGCCTTTTGCCTGTCAGTGATGTGCCTGCCTTTCCTATGTGTTCATGCCAAAAGCTGTTGATTCAGTGAAAAATGGATTTCTGCTCTAGAAAACACTTTTCTGGTTGTCTTATCATAGGTAAGAATGCTTGAGACACAGAGCAAACTGAAAGTGTTTATATTTGATACATATTCCTAAGAAACATCAATATAGAGTAAAAATAAGCAGGCCAGGGGCATTGTAGTAGAAGTTGTAATTAAGAACAACCCTCCCACATAGTTAGATTGTTTAAATGTATGGGAAAATCTACAAAAGAGAGAAGACAGAACTTATCTTTAGGACAAAAATACTAAGCATTAAAGTAAAAGGGTTTGAGAAAGAGTCTAGTGCTATTTTATGTTACTTAGGATTGATAAAGGAATATAGTAACTAAAAAGCCAGTGAGGCTCCTTGTGATTCATTTTTTTACTTCTGGAATCACCAAACCCTATTAAGAATATGAATTAGACCATACAAAATTAGTTAGCAGCCTTTTGGTTTACTCTCTAGTGACTGAAAGATAGAGCAACTAAAAACCCTATTCCTCTTATTTGCTTGGGTAAAAGCAGCTTTAAGCAAAAATTGTCAGAAAGGAGAACAGTTGAATAAAAGTTTGGCAAGCATTTTGCTCAAAACATTTGCTATATCCTGCTTATGAAGAAAATCAAGTCTTTGTACATATCTATTAAGAACACGTTATCAAGAGAAGGACATCAGTTCAAAACAATAACGTAGCGTCAGTTATCTTTAAAAATAGAAATGTATACTTCTATATACATTTTTTTGTAAAATAATGTCATACACTACTTAATATTGTATTGCAGTTCTAAGTATGATCTGCGGTGGTATATTAAATATGTCTCTCTTCTTCCCTCTGTTCCATTTTTGCTATAGCTGACCAGATGCTTGAAGTAATTATATGTCTAACACAGACAAGTTACACTGATAAACGGGTGATCCTATCACTCTTTGACTCTAAAGGACTGTCAAGACATTGGTTGATAGATTGGAGCTGAATTGAAAAAAAAGAAAATCCTGTCCTGTGTAATTTATAAACCCGGACATTTGGTATTAATCTAATTTCTGCAAAATGAACTAATCCCAACTTTTGGGAAGATGTCCACATTAAACAGAGATACTCTGTGGGAGCCACAATGAGCCGTTACAGCCAACTTGGGTTCAAGTCCAAACATTAAAATGTTCCTTATCCAGCTAAAAGGGAGAGTTTTTAATAAATTCTGTAACATTTTCCTACAATAATTTCCACATGTACTTTTTGTAAGTGTAAACATTAGCTGTTGCTATGCTCTGATTTTATTTTAACCTGAACTGTATACACTATACCTAAGGATAATTCACATGGAGCAAAGAGCCCTAATATTTGTATTTTAGAATAAATATTATGAATATCTCTCTCAGGGGAAGAAAATGTTTAGATAACCTGCCTTTCACATAGAAAAACTGGCTGCTGAATCTTCAAGTCAGCAATTCTTCGCTATCTTTCTAACTGAAAGACAGTACTACATATGAAAATTCAGTGCCTCCTGGCCATACTTAAGAAACCCTATTTGTGAAAGAAGGAAAACGTGTGGAAGCTGTAAATAAATTATGATTGCCAAAGATCAGAGAAATTTTTACAGAAGACCAAAGCAACTTAAGCTCATTCTTTGATACAAAACTTTAATAATTCAACACAGTGGTAATTTTGGTATTGCTAGAATTTTGAACAATTGATCTGGTCTCTAGGTTGTTAGTAGATGATTAACAATTGTTTTAAGTCATTAGCAGCTGATCTCTGCAGAAGTCATAAACTGCAATGTTTAATTTAAGCAATATGTCTGTCTTTCTTTCTAAGCAGCTCTGAAAACCTCTGTGAAAACATCACAATGCTCATTTGTTGAGGACGTGCTCTTTATTTCTTTAACAAATCTTTTGTACTTAGATGTCAAAGGTAATCATTATTCTGATATGCCCTTAAAAAAAAAAAAAAGAAAGAAAGAAAGAAAATATGCTGGATAACTAGAATACATACATTCTCATTGAGGGAAGGTTCATCCACTTTAAAAACACAAAAATTTTGCACTGAAAGTCTCACTTCAAATAAGAAATGTAGAATATGGAACAGTGACACTGATTTCTGCTATGCAGGATGACTTTTTTTTCTTTTATGCTTACCTGTCAGGTGTCAGCATTGAGTTTGCTGTGTTGGAGAGCATTCTTCTCATGCTGGCATGCACATCACACATTTGCAACCCAGTACCACTCATGCCAGTGCACAGAATACAGCTGGCCCCTTGTAATGAAGCAGGAGAAAGTACATGGCATTTCACAAAACCACTAGTGAGTACTCTCTAAAGGGATTCAGAGACCAGGGAACATCCTTCATCCCACTGAAATCTATTTTCAGTGTTTTAACATCATCCTCTCCTCTGTGATGGAGCTCAGATAAACTCAACACTCGTCTCAGGCAATCACCCTGCCACGTGTGTACATGTCTTAAGAACATCCAGGAATGCCTCACGTATTGGAAGCCAAGCGTGTCATGTGTGTGAGGTGGGTTAACAATTTGAAGTGATCAAGCTTTCATGTGAGAACTCAACAGCAATACTCAATTCAGAGTGCTATTAAAGCAAAATGTTGAACCAGGGAAGTCAGTTCCACTTGACAGTCTGATTATCCTTTTATAATGTTATTTATAATGTTGTTTTATAATAATATTTTGTAATGTTGTTTATAATAATATTTTATAATGTTGTTTTTATTTTTCCTCAGTTGACGTAAAAACCATAATTCTATTGAAGCCAGCAGAGTATCTGACTTGTAGTAGCTGAAGATTTGGCTCTTATGCCTCTACTAAAACACATTTCTGTTTTTCATTTAGTTACCTAATGCTAATAATAGTCTGCATTTTTTAATAACTAACATGTAGGTAAGTGTAATTTTAATAAAAATACTCAAATGCTCATTGATTTAAGGAAAAAGAAAAAAAAATGAAAAAAGAAATAAAGGAAGAGAGAATGAAAGAATGAAAGAAAGGAAGCACAAGCAGTAGTAAGCTGGCAAAACAGTGAAGTTCCAGATGTACATTAGTTTATTTTCAGGCAGAGTCAGTTAGCATATTTCTGTTCTGGCATGAGCATTCATCTTCTGAACAGGGTGGAAATTCAACATAATGAGCACCTGATCATCCATTACTAATGAGCCAGATATGCCCTGTTATTTAATTTGCTCTTTCATAATTTCATACACTATATATTGTGCTTAACACTATACCAATCAGTCTAATGGAGAAAGCTTGTCTTCATCCTTTTCTCTGTCCCTGCTTGTAAATGGATTTAGAAAAAGAAATGCAGTCTATTATTCAAAGATGGTTTCTAAGATGGTTCACAACAGGTTAATGAATGATATCTCATATTAGACCAATCATATTAATAACAGAGCAGAGCACATGAGGGTCATAGTGCTAATTGCATAGGAGGTCCAGCCAGAAGGCATCTTTATCTTAGGATTCAAGACGCACCAACTTTGACTAATCACACACAGCATGTTTGCAATTAAAATAACACTGTATTAACCCTGCCAATGTGAGGTATCAATATTTTATGTGCAGCTTGACAGTTCTAAGCTGAACATTTGTGATGCTCGATATCATGCTCACATAAGAAGCTTGCAGTTCATTCTCTGCTTTAGACTGCAACTGAAGAAGTTATACAGGGAAAAATTCAACAGAGATTTTATCTCTCTTTTTTTTTTTTTTTTACTATTTTTCAGGAATTATTAACATCTTCAAAAAGAAGGATTTTTCAACTTAGGTTGCTTTATACATTAGATTTATACAAAATCCAGGCTGTTTTGAAAGTGTTGAATGAAATCCCATTGAAATCAATAGAAGGACTCCTGTGACTCCAGTATTTTTTATCTCTACTCTGAATTGAGGGAAATGGAAAGTAATATTTTATTTTAGTATGAATGTCAGACAAAAAAACTTCAAGGTATATACAAGGCATGTTGCATTAGCAACAGTTTCATGTATGATGAAAATCTTCACCTGATTATATCGGTACTTCAAAGGCCCAGATCATACATCCAGAATCATTGCATAACTTTCTAGATTATCTATAATAGAAGCATTATATCTGAAAGCCAGGTGCTCTATTATAATTATTTGAATTCCACTAAGGTTGTTACAAAACAAAATAAAAACTGCAAGACTCTTGAAAATGTCTGTTCACAGTAAAACAGCACTTGCTTCTTTGTTAGTTCTCAGACTTTCTATGAAGTTTTTGGCCAATGGATTCTTTTTACTTTTTTATTCTTGTTGTTAGCCTGAGCACTTTCAAGTGTTTGTCAATCGATGGCCTATACAGAATGGGTACAATTCATATCTGGGTCAGACCTTCCAGTTCAGTTACAATAGTTTAGCTCCCTAGAGCTGTGATTTTTTCATGTAATGGATTTGTAAAGAACTGAAATGATTCCAAGTAGAATTAAATGCTTTTATTCAACTTTTGCAAACAGTTCTGCTTCAGCCTGGATCTTCTGCAGTCAAAATTTCTAAAAAGTTATTTCAAGTTTTAAAGAACGTATTGAGAGAGATCTGTAAGACATAAAACTGGTAACAGATTTTCCTGTTAGGTAACTATATTATCTACCTATTTTAGAAAGGCCTTACTGAAGATCACTTATAAATGCAATGAAGGTTTTTAAACCACAGACACACCATAATATATATTAAAAAAAAAAGGTAAATTTAATAAATAACAAATTATTTCATTTTTATTAGACATTTTGAAAAACACATGCTTTTCTCTTGCTCCAGCTTCAAACCCTTTCAAAATAAAATTTGAAACTGTAAATCTTCAAAGGACTATGGTAACATCTGTCCAGACATCTGGAATTGACCAGAGGATTGAATTTCTTAGACTGATGGAAAACTTTTACCAAAGATACCAATTTAAATCTTCATTCTTCTACAAGGGAATAAGATACAGTGAAAGACAGGCAGAATTCAACAGGTAGAAAAAGCATGCTGGCCAGGTTGGGCACCCAGACCCCAAATTGGACAGAAGGGAAATTCTGAGAATACAGTGAGCATCTCTGATCATGTTTTCCATCATCAGATACCTAATTTAGAACAGCTCCTCATCAGTGGGACCTTTTTTTTTTTCAGACTGGTCTTTGGATGCTTTGGCAATGTAGAAATTCTTGAAATTATTCATTTCAGATGTGAAGAAATTTTCATATAAAAAGTTATATATAGTGCATATATATTATTGCATATATATACACATATATTTATTATTATATATTTTATATTTATATATATTATAATCTTATAGACTTAAGCAGGCTAGATAGATTCAAAAACCTCCTGTCCATCTGAAGAGAAGCACTTTAACACTCTCTCAGATATATTCTTGTATTATGAAACTGAGGAATAGCTCTGATCTTGTCCTTGTTCATCCATGCTAAACAGCCAAAGTATGAGCATCAGATCTGGACCCTGAACTGCACATTCTGAAGTTCTTCCCCAAAGGTCTGCTGCCTTGCTGTAGTTGCAAGGCACAACAGCAAGAAATGATGTATTAATCTACTAAGAAATAAGCGTTTTAAGAAAATGAAGAGAATCCAGAACTACATGCAATTCATACAAGTAAGTTCATACAGACATTGCCTTGTGAAGGTTGGTGGTATTTTTTGCTTTTGTAGGATGGGGGAGCAGGGATATTATTTTATAAGATTTGGTCTAGATTTGTTTCCTTCTCTGTTTCAGTAAATATTTTGCTGAATTGCAAAAACTAAAGGCAAATACAGTTTATTATTGCATATCAAAGTCATAGGAGAGTCTACAGGTCACAGAACAAGGATAGATTTTCTTTCTATTTCTAGGCACACCTTGTTTTTCTTGCTAATCAGATTAGTTTCCTAATAGTTTTACAGATTGTTTATTTGTATCTTAATGTCTTCTTTTTTTTTTTTTTCTTTCTAATGAATTATGACTAAAGTTTCCAATCACAGCAGGAAATGACTTATCAGTGAGTTACCAAATTAAATGTTAAAGCCTCCAGTATTCCATGAGAAGAATCAAGGTCTACCACATTAGTATACATGATCTAAAGTCGGTAAAAGAACTGAGGCAAAATTTGTTCTCTGTGTGTATATCTGTGAATTTGGCAGTACCTTGAGCCTGATGCTGGTGCTGAGAATCTTTTCCAAGGAGTACCAGGGAGCCAGAGCTTAGCAAACAGCAAACTGACAAGTACTATATAGCAAGAGAAACACAGCAGACAAAACAGAAAGGATATGTATGCATATATGCAATCACAGAGGAAGCGTATTCAACACTTTCCCAAAAACCAACAAAGCATCCAGGAACTCTCTAATTAACTCTAATTAATTGATAACTGTACGCTAGGAAAGATTATTTACCCAAAGATTTATCAGCCTCCTCCCCTCCCATCTTCTCCCCTCCCCTCCCCTCTTGTCTTCTTCCCTCCTTCTCTTCAATATTGTCCTTTCATATAATCAAGAATAAAAAGTCCCCCAGAAAGTAGGGAGAAAGAACTCCATCAGGTGGTAGGCCAGTGAGCTGAAGTTTTGTAGTGTTTTATTTATTAGCATACAGTTGATCTACTGAATCTCTTTAACCACAGTTGTGCTCAGAAAAGAGAGCATACGCCAGCCTTGAGCTAAAAAATTCAGTGTGTGGCTGTTGATGAGTTGATCACACTCTAAAGTGCCTGATGAATTAAGCATAAAGATCCGCATGATGAGGAGGGTTCATTAGCATGAGCTCTCTCACACCACTGCAAATCATACATCCCCAGACTACAGGATGACTAAGGGGAGTGGGAGGGCGGCCAGCCAACTCCTTGTTGAATCAATGGTGATGGTAGGGAACAGACCTGTGCTCCCACTGTGACTCTTTGAAGGGTGGCAGACAGTTCAAGCCCCTGATTGTTAACCCTGGAACTAAGGAGGGTAACTATACAGAGAAGATCACAGAAATAATCTATCATTAAAAGTTCATTTGTTTTGCTTCAAAGTATCTTTTGAAAAACTTATTTGAATTCTGGTAGCCTGAAAATGCATTCATAATGTGAATTTGGATATTTTGTGACTTATTCTGGGCAAGAAATCATGCAAGGCTTTGGGCTTGATTTCTCTGAACAAGATTGAGCATACATTCCCTTTGCTAAATGATCCTGCAGAACCTCATCTTGCATAGTGTCTGCCAGTGATTTCTTGTGAAAGTGACTCAAGATAAGTGTGTCTCCTGAGACCCTGATCATATTTCTTTTAGCAACTGGCTAAACAGGAGTTGATATAGCCTTCTGTTGCTGCAATCCAGTCTCAGCCCTCTTGGAAATACTGATACCGCTGAATATCTCCAAGCTTTGTGTTGCTTACATCCCATGCCTTTCTAAAGCATTTTTCCAAGAGGAGTTTCTTTGCAACCTTGTTAGCACTGTGTATACTGTTACGTTTTATTGCATTCAGTTTTTTATATACTCAGACATTAATAGTTGTAATTTCCAAAATTGTGAAAGCAACCTGTATCTGTACTTCATCTAAGGCATATGAAAGGAAACTTTGGATTTAAAGTTTGGTAGAAGAGAGATACTAGAACAGCTGATACTCAAATATATGCACATTTTCAGACAATGAAGACTTTAAACTTCAGTTATCTCATCAAAACTGTGCTGTTATTCATAGAAAGCAGCTTGAAAACTGTATTCAATGCAGAGAAAGGCTGAAACTGTATGGGGAAACATATTTTTCATCATTGTCAGCTTACATTTTGAAATAGAAAAAAGAGGAAGTCAGAATGTTAAAACAAATTATGTTTTGATAATTCCATGTATTTTTTTTTTTTCTTTAAAAATAGTATGGAATGAAACTAAAATTTAGGTGAGTTCAAAAATTAATATGCTTATTTTGAAAATATTGAGGACAAACTTTCAATTCCATTATGAGAAGAGAGTTGTCTTGTAAGGTAATGATAAAATGAGTACTGTTATGCCCCTCAAAATTAGATTTTTTTTTTAATTATTATTTATTACTTTTTAAAAAGATTAAAATGTTACCCTTGAAATATATTACACCACAAAATGGAAATAGAAACTTTGGAAAAAATTTCAGTGTAGTTGAGGATTGAGGATAGATACATAAGCAGCTTGGGATTTCTCCTTAGGTATCTATCCACATTTTAGATCCTTCTGACTCTCCTCCTTTTTTAATTTCTTTCTAATTTCAGCAAATGCCTAAGTCAATATCAGGAACCTTGATTGCTAAGGAATAAATTCTATGTTCCTATACCCATTCTATCTTGAAATACCTGGAAAGCTTCAAGTATATGTAATATAAATATGCAATATACTTAGAAATAGTTAATATATGCAATACATGCTTAATAGCCCTTCTGAAGACCTAACTAATGTCAAGAAACATAGGAAATTTAGAGCTCCAAATGTAATCAGTCACATTTTGGTTTGCTTTCTTCAACCTTAGAAGTAGCTTAAGACCATAGCATTCCTACCTTCCTCCATGCATGTGCCTACAGACTAACTTAAAAATTATCCCACAAAAAACCTTTGCAACTTGTCTAGTTCCAGGACGGGAAAAATACAATGAAGTATATGGCCATGGGATAGTGAGAAGCTGTAAAAAGACTTTTTGGCAGAACAGTCTTAAATTGTCTTACATAGGATACAAAAGCACTCTTAGATATCAGTGGTTGAATTCTCCCTATCTCCTTTTAGACTCTTTGGAAATGTTCCCAAGATAGCTAAACCATCTTTTAAAATATCATCTCAGGTGTTCTCCTGTCTGGAGTAAAACATCTAACCATCTACTGTGCCTTTGAAAATGGTTCTTTTATTTTAGCATAAACTTAAAACAGAATCTCAATAGAAAACTCCAGGATCTGCGGATGTTTTTTGTCATGATGACACAGTTTATAAGTCCTGTGTGAGACTCAAGTTTCCAAGAGCAACTAGAATGTCTGAGTTGTATCAATCTGTGTTTACAGTTGGATATTTTTGTTCCTGAATTTACATTAGCATTATACTCTGCATAGCAAAACACAATAGGCCTTTTTCTACCCAATTTAAATTTACTGGATGAATATGTAAACTTAGCAACCAAGATTTTTTCAAAGCTACTTTTTGCAGTATGAACCATGTAAGTATTCGCACAATCTCCTGTAGTTGTTCTGAATATCACCCTAGTCAGAAGCCCAAAGTAGGATAAAGTTAGGTATCCATACGAAACAGAGGGACATGAGAATTTCCAGAATATTATTCCAACAAACTCAGTAAAGTGCCTGAAAAAAAAGACAGCATGAATATTTCCTCACCGTGTGGCATTTATGTTCACTTTAAACATTCACATTTCTAAGCAAATTGGGAAGAAAACATGGCAAAAGTATCTCCTTTCTCATGTTCAAAGGGGCAGCCGTGTAAGTCTACCTTACATTTCCTGTTTGCTGTGTTTTTACTTAGAGAACATATTGTATTTAGCAGGAGTTTCAATGTAATTTCCTGTGTGGTAGGAATTCAGTCCACTGTATAAGAACATTACATTCCTGATATAGCTTGCTTATAGAGTGCTCTGGCACTGCCCATGGTTATATCCAGTGGTAGTTTTAGGATCAGAGTACTGGCTAGCCCACTACTTGGAGAAACAATTTGGCAGTCAGTAACACTGAACTGAAAGAGGAAGATTTTCTTCCCAGAGTGACTTTCTTTTTTGTCTCTTGGGCCACAAGGATACATTTGATGAACCCACTGGATAGGTCTATGGGTTGTAAACAGTATCTTGCTTTGTTCTACAGATGTATGCAAAGCATATCAATTACCTGTTCAAGGAAGCTGAAATACCATTACCAACCAAAAAAAGTTAGTTTAATTTGCTAAATACTTGTAGTACTACCTAAGAATCAAGTGACAAGTCTGTGAATGGGAGCACTGGCATTCTTTATTTGGATAGAAAAAATGATTCTGTTTTTTGGAAGGGAATATTTTCAGATAGTAGTCTCTTGATCTCTTGTACTGAAATAAGTTTCACAAAGCATTCCAGTGTTCCTGGATACAAAAGGTAGAATGTGAATTTACATTTCCAGGAGACTACCCGAAGTGCTGAGAGGGATTTATTCTATCTTCTTTTCTTTATTTGAGCTGAAACAAATTATCAATTTCATTACAAATGATATATATATACTTAGATCTGGCAATCACAATTAAAATTAAAATTATTCTTACAGTCCCAGTAATCCTGAAAAAAGATCTGTCACACCCACAACAACCATATTAAAGCTGTAGAATTCACATACAATCTCATAATATGTATATGAAATATAGGACTCCTCAACCCTTCCAAAAATAAGTAGAAGCGTTATCACAAATTCTTTTTTATATCTGAAATATCAGAAAAGGAATAGGAAATTGTGATTGCAGAAGAGAACTCAAATAACATATTAAATCTTGGAAAGACTATGTCTTTTTTACTGTGTCTAATACTAGTCTGAGAGAAGGAATGTGATACCTTTATTAAACTAAAGTAAAGCAGCATTCATCCATAATTCTGAGCTTAATGCAGTGTTTTCAAAGTGCTACAAAGAGTATCTTAAGTATTATTTTGAGCTATCTTCTAAAGCACAGTGTTAGTAGTAGCATTTCTGTCTGATTCCATTATCTTAACAAGAGTAGCTGCCTGCTATGATATCTGATAACTATCTGTATGTCAAAACACCCTCAGCAGGCACTTCTTCCCAACCCAACTCACAACATATTATTATCACTGTATTGCTCCCTAATGTCTTGTCCTTCTGCATTTCTTGAAAAATAAAGTAGGGCAATATTCTATTTCAGTTGTCCAGAACAAAAAAAAAAGAAAAAAAAAAAAGCTATTGTTGGTGCCAGCACAATAGTGATACAGTAGCCTTGTGAACAGCAGTTGTTGAAGGGACACTGGACACTGTTGGGAATTTTCTTCTGAAATGTTTTTCTCAGAATACACATTTTGCTGAAAGCGAAACTTTTATATTTATTTTTAAGATCATAGGTACTATACTATTTCAATAAAGCAAGGAATTTTTTAACTGAGAGAAGACAAATGCATTGACTCACTATACACTGGCTCATATAAAATATTAAAATTCATGAACAGAATCTGTGAACAAATAGGAATGTAAAGTGCCTTATTTCACTAAGTATTGTAGAATCAATTCAATTGTTATCAATATTTAGGGATTTTCCAGATTATACAAAGAAGCAACGACTGCTTGTTTATATATAGAATGGAGTAGCATGGACTAATAAAAATCTAAAAAGAATATGGTTTTGTCATCCTGCTGTTGGACTGACACAAGTTACCTGTGCTGAGGATTTCAGCATACTAGCTCAAAATCATGTTACTCCCTTTTCTGACTATTTGTGGTGGTGTCATAGGTTTAAGTACAGTGCACCATGCTGGTTATGTCTGCTGAAATTCAGGATCTCTTCACCAGCATTAAGGTAAGTAAGTAAATACATATCTATGTATACATAGATAAATCCTGTTGTGGATTGTGCTTTACGATGCTGACCTTTTTCCTTCTCTGCACTTTTTTAAATTTATTTTTCTTTCTCTGTTTCCCTTTGATTTAATTTGATATTGTTGTTATTCTCCTGGTTCAAGGCAAGAAAACTTAAGAAATCTTCCAAAACTTTCATTGAGAGAGAACAGTTTATCAGCCAGTTCTAAACTGAAGAATCTGGAACAGAGTAGGGAGAAGATGGGAAGTTGCTAAGGGGGCTACAGTATATAATTACAACTTAAAACCATAGCTACAAGTTTATTTGAAAGCCTGGTTTAAGCATGAAAACTACAGAATGAAATCCTTGTGGCAGGAAAATCTTATTTTCTGTATGTGGATGTCAGTACATGGTGCCTATAAACATTACTGCTATTGTATCTGAAATATGTAGTAACTGGTAATCACAGAAAATAAAAAGTGAAAACAAAAAGCTAGTGGTGTATTTTGTCTCCATGTCCTCCATGGAACCTAAAACTAACAGAAAGTCTTAACAGCTAAGCTTGAGGCTGATTCTGAGATGTTCTTTTCTTCTGAGGCTATGCCTTCTTCTACTAGACTACAATCCAGAAGCACCTTTCTTTAAAGCAATGCAAGATAGGAATTGCTTAAACTCAGTCCCATAGTAAAAAGGTGTAAAAAATGAAAGTACTGCTGACTCCCCCAAGCATTAAAGGATCTTTAAAATGTTCAGTTCCTTCCATCCTCTGTAGCAAGGCCAGACACTATGTTACTATTAGTTTAAGTTTTAAAGCAAACATACGTAAAACTGGATATTTCCTAATTATGATCTCATTAGATAAAGCACATACAAGTTAAGTCACATGTTTAATGAAAAACAATACATTTGTGACACGACTAGGAAAGGAATCCGAACAGTTGATTCTCAGAACTTACCTGTAAGAAACAAATTCTTAACATCTAAGTTTTAAGCCAAAGCTTCATATCTTTGTTTCTAGGTACTTGTAAGAAATTGATACTATATATGGTTGATTTTCTCTAACTCAGTTGCTAGATGTCCCTTCTAGGTAGGCAACCAGCAGTATTATTTCCAGCTTATGACTAAGTTAAAACCTAAAGAATACTTGTCAGGATTACATTTTTCACCAGTCACATCCTTGTATCTAATAGCAGAAAATTTATAGGGATGTTAGTTTTGAGTTATGTGCTTTCTTATAATTCATATTTGTCTACTCCTCTGTAACTTGCTAGAGAATCAAGTCCCTTGGATCACTGGTTGTTGGTTTTTCTCTTTTGTAAAATCTGGCCTTTTTATGTCAAGAGAAAACTCTCTGAACAGGTGTTCATAGACTTCAGCCATTCCCCCTTCTTTCTCCAAAAAATGCTTTTCTCTGAAACTTAAATGTGTCCACCAGAGAGGAAAGCTCTTTAAAATGAGAGGAGGAGGTGGGGGGACCCACCAAAAGCAAAAAACTGACTTGTTTTATCCAGTTTTCAAACTACAAATTCAGACATTCTTTTGTTTTCCCTTAATCAGATGCCTTGGCATGAAGCATCCAAAACATAGATCATTGAACTTGTTCGTGGTATTTTGAAGAGACAGTCATTCAGGCCATACACTAACAAGCAGGCAAATAATTAATAACAACACACGTGGAAGCAAATGAATGTTTTGCTTGTTGAAAGAGAATGAGAAAGTCAGACAAAGACCTGAGCTCTACGTCCTTGCCCTCCACAGCAGCAGTAGAAGTAATAATGCTATGAATAGCATTTAACTTGAATTTGTAGCAAACTGCTGCTTTTATCATAAACAATTGCCAGATGGTATACATTATCTTCCCTTTTTCTCCTTTCACAAAAGCAGCATTAATTGCAGAGCAGCCCAGGGCTCCACTCAGCTCATCAGTGTGATAACACTTCATGACCCTGATTAGCCGTCAGTCTACTCAATTAAAAAGATCATTTAGACATTCACCCAATCATTTGCCTATCGAGCCACCTGGGCCTCAACCAGGGGCTCCATTTTTAACATTCTCCTGCCCTCTCTCATCTCGCCTAGCTTTTTTACATATCTCCAAAAGACGTAATTGAATTAAATAAAGCGTCTCAGGGGCAGCTGCAACATCTGCTGTTTGTGGTATGTCAAGCCTTCAGCATTAAAAACAGTTACATATGCTCCAAATTAGCAGGTCGCAGAGATGAAACAGTCGATGATAGTGTTTTTGTGCCAGCGTGAGAAGCAGCTCACAGCTGTGTGCAATTTACAATTAAAGGCTTTATCAGAGCTCAATTGTACTAGTGAATCAAGTGGTGAGAGGTCAGTTAGTGAATTAGACCAATTAGAGCTTGTACAGTTAAATTATCTGTCTTATTACCTACTGATAAACAGCCTTGTCATATCTTTACTCAGATGATGAAGCTTGGAAGCGTTCTGTGGGGTGATATTGTACTTTTGTATGTGTAAAGGAACTCAGTAGCTCAGTAAAGTTACTCTGATGCAACAAGCACATAAAAGATAACTTCTTAACATGTAGAGGGGGGAGGAAAAAAAAAAAAACACCTGCAGTTAGAAACTAAGCAAAATAAAGTTAGAACTTTATTAAGTTTATTAACTTTATTAAGGAGTTAAGATTATATATGTTGTCTGCATTTCAAGATGTGTATTTACACTTGGTAAAGTATGAATTCGTAAAGTAGACTGAAAGGAACATTATTCTTCTGCTTTATATGTTTTTTTTTTTTTTTTTTTTTTTTTAGTTACTCTTTTGCTCTCTCTCACTCCCATTTTGAAGGAGGATAAAGAGACAAAGGACAGAATTTCATGAAGTCAGGCTCTGATTTCATGCTGTAAAATAATGCAGTATTAACAAGCAAAAACAGAAACTCCAGCTCATTAGTCTCAGGATTTATATGGTTCTGGCAAGCTTCATTTGTAAGTCTGGATAGAGATGACTGTGGGAATGAGGGGGTGAAAACTGAACTGAAGTGAGCCACTAAAGCCTTTCAGAAGAGTTACACATACAAGACTGTCTACTTTTAGCTGGTTAGTATTAAGAATCTGTTACTTCCATCTCATCCTACAGTATGAATGAAATGCAAAATGCACTAAGTGCTACAGCACTGATTTCATGGGCACATGGCACTCAATATGAGGAACTTGCTGTTAGTGGCCCTGTGTAAAGAAGGGGTGGAAAGGATTAAGATTAAGCAATATTCCAACTAATGACCCAATTTTTTTACCTAGCGATTTCTGATGATAATATTAAGTGATAAATCCTGCCTTTCTTCTGTTTAGAGGACCAGAATTCTCAGAAACCTTCTTCAGAATGGGATATCTTTGCTTTACTCATGAAAATGAGGAAAGGTTCATGTCTTTCCTTTAAAGCACAAAGACTGATGTGGTGGTGCAATTGTCTTTTTATAGACAGTCCTAGAGATTAGGTCATCTGCTCAGTTCCCTTCTCTCTAGAAGCAAATCAATTATGTGTTAGGTCACAGGAATGAACTAAATGTACACCTGATTGTACAGTCCAGTAATCAGGGGATCTGGATGAAAGAAGCATGTGGATTCATTCTCAAAGTTGTACTTCTGTATTTCACATCATATTGCCATAAGATAAAAGGCACAAATTGTTATGTATCACATTGTAGAGAAAATGGATCTGGGGGGTGTAGATTGACTCTTGGCTGAATATAAGTCAGTAGTGTGCCTAGGTAACCAAGAAGGCCAATGGCATCCTGGCTTTTATCAGAAACAGTGTTGCCAGCAGGAGCAGGGATGTGACAGTTCCCCTGTACTCAGCTCTGGTGTGGCTGCATCTTCAGTTTTGAGCCCCTGACTACAAGAAAGACATTGATTCCCTGGAGCATGTCCAGAGAAAATTAATAATGCTGGTGAAGGGTCTGGAGCACAGGTCTTATGAGGAAAAGCTGAGAGAACTAGGATTGTTTAGTCCGGAGAAGAGGAGGTTCAGGAGAGATTCTTATCACTTGCTACAATTGAGGTTGTGGTTATGTGAGGGTTGGCCTCTTCTCCTGTGTAACTAGTGATAGGACTGGATGGAATGGCCTCAGGTTTGCACCAAGTTAGATACTGGGAAAAAATTCTTCTCTAAAAGAGTGGTCAGACGCTGGAATGGGCTGCTGAGGCAGGTGGTGGAGTCACTGTCCGTGGAGGTGTTCAGGAAAAGTTTAGATGTGGTACTAAAGAACATGGGTTAGTGGGGAAAGGTTGGTGGTAGGTGGACAATTGGACTGGATGATCTTGGAGGTCTTTTCCAGTATTGGTGAATCTATGATTCTATAAATGAGCATCCTGTTCTTCCCTTTCATTTTTCACAGTTACAAAACTTCATGTGGAAGGTTGATGAACTCCTGCTTTGCTGGCTTGTAGGCTATCAGGCAGTGGGATAGAGTGCTTTGAGTTGACTCAGCCTTCTGGATTATAGCCCTGTGAGAAAAAGAGGGTGTTTTATTTCAAGATTGGTAGCTCTCAGCTCTAAGTGACTCTTCTACATTACATGGAAGTGGACTGTTTTGGTGTGTTCAGAGGATGCTTACCAGACCGTAGTACAAACTCAGATATTAAATGCAGGTTGGATGCTAAATTGAGGTGTTTAGATCTTTTTAATATTCTAAATTGCACCTGGTTTCATGCAAGTTAAGTTCCACTATATAGAGCTCATTTTTAAGCATAAAGATGTTAATTCTGAGGCTCAGCCTTAATCTCAAACAAGGGTCAGGAAAAAAGGGAATCTGTTTAGAAGTGAAGATACTGTAATAAAAAGGACATATTACATTAAGAGATTGATTTATTGAAAATTGTATTTTAAAAAAAGTCAGGGTACAAGATTCAAAGAAACACTCAGAATTATCAGCAAATGATAGCTACTATTTATTATCTGATGCTGTGAAAACAGGAGCAGTGAGATATTGCATCACTTACTGAGTTTGTTAACCTCAACTTGACAAGACAAACTCTTCACAGCATGAGATAGTGAAGATGACTGTGGGACTGAAAATACCATTAGACGAGACACTGCCAAGATGATAATCTTCTGACTTTTTTGCCTCTCACATTCTTACTAGTTATTTAAATAATTAAAACTAAAATAATTTTGACAACAGTTACTTATTTCCATCCATTTACATTTTTTACTGTGTACTTTCATAATTGTTTAATAGAATAACATGGTACTGGTTTGTTAGTTTAGTGGAGATTTGGGGACAAAATGAAAGAGTAGCTATCTACAGATATGCACAAATAACGCTGTGTAGTGTACAGTCTTATCTCATTGTTGTGCTTTATGTTTGCCCTATGCAGCTCATGCATCTTCTTTCTATAGTTTGTCACAAAGTATCACACTGCTCCTTACATATCACTGTAGTAAAAACAAAAACAAAAACAAAAAACAAAACAAAACAAAAAAACCATTTTGATGCTATGCTGTTTCAAATAAATCCACTCTACCATTCTATTAATGGCAGATGCTGCCAGTCATCACAATTTCAAAAAGCTGTTTTTCACAGACCTGAAAGCCACTGCACTGTGTACCTGAGCCAATGGCAGCACTCATTTCTTCTGATTTGATTTAGTTGGCTTCTGCCATTCCAGCACAGCTTTCCTTGCCTGTCAGAGGCAAGGAGCCTGAGTACTAAAACAATTCTGAATTGCTTGTGAGCTGCAGCAGACTTAGCTCCCTAACTGAACATCTCTGTTCCGTGCAATCCTGCCATAGTGTTCCTCAGGAATACATTACAATACAAACTTGTTTGGGACCATCAAATATTTAAGAATGAGTATACAGTGATTAATATTCACATTCATGATTGAAATATCTGTTTGAAGAAGTGAAACACACATGGTGTATCAGTATCTGTCTCATGGGAAGAAAAAAATCATCCACCCGGGGAGGGTGGCTTCTGCTCCCAGTAGACCTTCTAGATTCTCTAAAGAGTGAGTTTCTTTTAAAAACCCATTCTTATCCACTTTCAAACAGTACTGGCACAGAGATCTTAGGCATGTTATGTAGTACAAAGTTCAGTAAAAGGCAGTAAGATATTGAGATAATTTGTAAAATAATAATAATAATAAAAATCTCTGAATAGTGAAATGGGATTTACAACTGGTATTTCAGGTCACTCTATCCATTACACTGTCAAAACTTTACCTTCACTAAACCTCAACAATAACCTTGTATTATATTATATTACTATTTATTATCCCTTTTCCTCCACTCCAAATACCCTTACTTTTCTTCAGCATAAAATTATTTCACTTTGTAAGAACAAAGTCATCACCTCTGCCACTTTTGACATCAAATAGCTTTCCTATCTGGATATCTATAGTTGCTTTTTTATTTGATTGTCCACCTTACCCTATCTTCAAAGCTTCCAGCCTTTTCTTGTCTGTTACTATAAAGGCAAGTAAATGATAACATTTAACAGTTCAGGCTATTCAGTTAAATTATCAATTTTGGCATTTTCTTGAATACATAATCTGCAATATCTGATTTTTCACTTCTAGATGAGCAGGTTATCAATCCGTGCACAGGGTGAATACACAGGGATAGTGCCACACTGTAGTCATAAAATATTTTTTTCCCAGTGACAGATCAGAGACGATTGTTTCAGTCTCCATTACTACTTCCTGATGTTTTTTTTTTCCTTGTTGTTGTTGTTGTTTGGTTGTTGTTTTTTGTGTTTTTTTTTGGGGGGGGTGGGTCTGAAATCTTAAAAAAGTTATGAGCAAAACTGATGTGCATTGTGTTTAAACATTTGCTTTCCTGTCCTTGAACTATTACTACCCAGTTGTTTCAATATGTTTCTATTAAAGATGAATAAATGTAGGAGTTAGGGGAAAATAAGCACAGGATTTCTAGGTAAGCTTTTGGAAATATCTGTCAGGAGATGAGTGTATTAAACATCTGGCAAAGGCATTAAGCTTCCATTGGAATGGTTTGCACTAGAAATGCAGGAAAACTAGAGAATGCTGGATGTAGTAATAAATGTATCTGTAACTAAACGTGCATGTAGCAGTATTTCTATGCTGTATCATTCCTATCTCAAACCAAGCAGACACAACATGATTCCTCTGAAATAGTGAAGCTTTATCTACTTCAGGGGAACCAGGGCAGAGAGTTTCAGTATTGATGAGGCAGGCAGAAGTTCAGCTCTGAACTTCCAAGCTGAGGTTTCTTTTTTGTTTTCTCTATCCCTCTATTTTCTCAATGGAAAAAATGAAGAACAAGTCATTTGTCTATATGCAGTCTGTTTCACCAAAGCAGTCTCAATGAGGTGAAATGTTTTCAGAAAACATGGAAGTATGGGAACAGGTTTAAAATGTTGTAGCTTTATTGCCATTTTCATTTGTAACATTTGTAGCAAGGTAACTTTCAACATTTACACCTCTTTCCTCTTTTTTCATTATTATAGAATATGGAATGTGCATGAGAAGGTGATGCAGTATATTTAAATCTATTAGTAAATCCCAGGGAAACTTCATCAGAGTAACTTCTCTGACTATTTAATAACCTGTAGACAATTCAGAGAATAACTTGATCGTACTTCTGAGTTCACTTGGATATACTAAATAAAGTGTGGTTTTACTGCCGGTCTTCAGTTTCTACTCCAACTAAGATTCTACTGAGTTATTAAAAATAATTTAAAAAAGAAAAAAGAAAAAGAAAGAAAGAAAGAAAAATTGGGGAATTAATCAAAGGATCTTTGGAATTGCATCACACTTTTGAGATACAATAACTCCCTTCTTTAATGCATCAACTAGTTTGTATGATACTACTTTACAGTATTTGCTCTTACAGTGAAATAGCCTCAAATTATATTATTTTTTTCAATTACTTGATTGAGAAGGAAGTTTCTAACTCTTTTTGATAATTTAGATAACTGCAGTTTTGTATTTTCCTTCTTTCTTTTTTCTTTTTTTTTTTTTTTTAATAAGCACAACACCAGACTTTCATAGTGCTCATGAAAGATTAATTCTTGGTCCATTATTATTTTTGCTCCATGTTAATAATGTATTAGATGTGCTTATTGCAGATCTGTGGATGTATAGATGGGTACACTTTGGTTAGACCAGTCAGAAGTGTTGCTGAGATCACCTTCACTCCAAACGGATTCTAATGCTTATTGGTTTCATGTTTTAAGAAAAATGAGTCAGTGCATAAAGGAATTTTATTCAAGATGTACTTGTTTGATGTGTTGCCTTAGTGAATATTATACTTTCTGTATTGATCAAACCACTCTCCCCTAGTGTATAGATGATTAATTCCCTATTAACTTCTAAGATATGACTAACCAAACAGTACATTTTAACAGGTGGTGTTGCTTCCTCCAAAGTGCACACAGAAACCCCATATTAAAATTAAGTTCCCTGAAGTCTTGTGTATGCATTTGTTACCTTGTTACTTTGATGTGTTATTTCTCCTGATAGAACAATTTTCCCTGATTTCTATGAATAACAGCTTTACATTTGCTTTGAATGGTACCAGATACATGCTCCTTGCTCTTTCATATTTCTTCCTATAGTGATATGTTTAGCAATAATTAAAAAATATATGTATACATTTTAAAACTATTACTATGGAAAAATAATGCTTCTGTAAAATTTTGAAAGTATCTGCCTCGAATTAACTAGTAGTAAAGGGTACGATATGAATAGAAAATCTTCAATTTGTTGCTCTGATCAAGTCAGATAAACTTGTCAACCAAGTGTCCAGACCCATGTAGTTGATGCTTGAAGCAAAGTGCTTGACTTACTGCTATTGTGAGACTCTTTCAGTTTCACTTCTTGGGAAGTTGTATATAAGAAACCAAGATGAATAACTGTTCTGCAGACAACTAATAAAACATTTTACATAACCCGAGAAAGACTCAGGTTAGTCCAAGTGCCAGCACCAGTGAAAGCTTTGACAAGCAGTCTCCTAGAGACTGAGAAGGTCTTAATTCTGAGTAATCTGCTATTTGATGATCTTGTCTTACTCAGTGACAGAATGGCAAAACTGAAATGAAAGTCTTTGTGAATGAGTTTTTATGTATGGTAGATCCTCAGCTACAGGCATGTTTCCAATTTTTCATAATTTTGCCAAACAATTATGCAAGCCGCAAACTCAAGTATAGAAGGATGATAATAGCCCTTGAAAAGGATGCAGCTAGAAATGATAACTTCTTTGCAATCAAGCTTAGAAATAAATAATGACTTTTTAAATGTCTTTCCTTCTGATAAAAAGACAAGGAAGGAAAGAATAAGACATGCACTTCCAATTCTAGATCTGATGTTATTCCATGCATGGACTGTTTAGATGTGCATACAAAGTAAGTCTTAATAACAGAAATTGCTTAAGATCATTTTTCAAATGTTTTCTAGATTTTTTGCGGGGTCAGAATTTGCAAAGTTCATCAGAATTTTTTTGCCTCTTTAATATGAGGCAAAATTTTCTTTTCAGTTAGCTTCTACTTACATACAGCTCACAAATCAAATGAAATTGAAAACATTTTGGTTGTTATTGTTTATGGTATGATCTCTTTTGCTGTTATATCTCCTTCTAAGCCATAGCTGTTTGTTTGTTTCTTTTTTCTGCAACTCAGTTAATATATGATATAATATAATAATTATAATATACCTATTTTTACCTAGATTTACCTTTAGCTGCTGTTTGTGAAGCTGCTCCTGCAAAATGTATATGTAGAAGAAAATTTGATTACATGAGCAAATCTCTCTCTGAATATACAACTAGATTAGTGCTATGTTTAAAATACATGTATGTCCTTCTCTGAAAGATTTAGTTTTTAATTATCTACCTGGCCATGACAACATCTTCAAAGATAACAACCTATGACTCTTATGAGCATGCAGCTTTGTCTTTTCTTACAGAACATGAATGAAGCTGTTACTCTGCACTTATTACTGACATTGTGACAACTCATGAAAAGCAAACATATTAAGCATCAGAGTGATTATTAAGTCAAGACTTTCTGTGGACAAATCTGTATAAGGACTCTAGCTAGACTTGTAAAACTATTTGGGGACAGAAAAGGACTGGTAAATCCTGAAATGTGGTTTAAGTACAAATAAAAATAGACTTACAGTGGTGATACAAAGAAACTAAGAGACTTTTTCTTGCATTTCTTTTTTAAGTTTTGCTGTTTCCCACTTCTTTTTTTCTTCATACTTCTAATACTACATACTTCTAATAAACTTCATACTTATTTTAAGATATTGAGGCTGAATAGTATTAGAAGTTTCAGATAATGTACTTCTTGAGTTGGTAAAGATCCCGTCATTGGTGTGAAATGATTTTAGTTGTTAATTAAAATGACGAAGGTCCTACTTTTAATTGAAAGCATTTTGGGCGGTGCCAGTTTCCTCTGTTCCTTCTTGCACAGTAAGTTTAGAATTAGCTTCATAATCCATAACAAATTAATCAGGAGACAAAATGGAAACATTTGCTGATCTTGAATTGTCTGTCTCCTAAATACAGCTCACTGCTTCTAGACAAAATGTAAATAATGAGACTGTAGATTGTTCAAAAAGAATTAAAATTTATTTTAAACTTTCAGATTTCCCTGACTAGACAACACTATTTTGTTATCTTAGTATTCTGAATAGAACATCCAGCAATAGATTTCTGCAGGAAGAAATAAAATTGAAGTAGTGAATTTCAAATAAATTTCCGAAAACTCTCCCTAGTACTTGCTTAAAGTTTGATAATCATATTTTACACTACTTTTTGTAGTGTATTTTTGTGAACACAAATAATAGAAAATGAAGTGGAAAGAATTAAATAACTGTCAAAAAAAATCTTTTAAAATATATTTTATATTTATATATTTTATTTATATAAAACTTTTCTAGAATCAAGGAGACTTCGCAGCAGTAAGATATACCTTCAATTGCTCAAGCAAATGTGCTTTTGAGCAGAGCTGATCCATAAGTCCATCTTGCTCACTGTTCAGCACAGGCAATAGAAGACCATAAACCTTCCATATTTTTGCATTCATATTTTCAATCACCTTCATCATAGCCCTTCTCATATCATATCCTTACTCATCCTTAGCTCTCCAAATTGAAAAGGCATAGCACTTCTTAGACTGTCTCTCTGTTAAGACACCTGCACCATGTTCTCAGTCATTTTTTCTTCATCTTTTTACCATTGTTAACTCCATTATGTCCTTGATACAGAGATCAGTACTGTGCATAGGCTTGTAGTGACAATATGACATTTTCTGTCCTTTCTCAAAGGACATGATGATGTCCAGTGCTTTGTTTTGTTTGTTTGTTTTGCATTTGTTGAACTTTGAGCCTATGATTTTTACAGAGCTATCCATGGTGACTCTGGCTTCTCTTTCCTGAGCAGCAACTCTCAGTCATGAAATTTTCATGTGTCTGAGACAAAACATCAGGTTTACTGAAGTAAAATATAGAACTCTTTCATAAGTAAAACCTAATGACTGCAAGGCATATTTCAACAGTTCATTTGGAGTGGATTTACAAAGAAAGTGAAGTGGCACACTGTGAGTAATGCTTTCTACCTTCTATGAATGGGAAATATGGGAACTCCTCTGAAAGTAATGCCTCCAATTTTATTATGTTGGTTCATGACATCAGAGGCAGATTTGGGTGATGGTGCGACAGTAGAGATTGAATCTTTCTACTGATATTTCATTACATTTTGTTGCTACATGGCAGATGGCAGCAGTGGGGTAGTCTAAAAAAAATGGCATCTGACATTGAAGTCCATATGAAGCAAAGTTGTAGAATTGAAATCCTCTATGTGGAAAAAATTGCACCCACTTACGTTTATCCAAGCTTGCAGAACACTTACAGAGACCAAACAGTGGATGTGCACAGAGTTAATTGGTGTGTGGTACATTTCAGCAGTGGCAACAGTGTTGTGAAAGGCAAGCCATGTTCTGGACAGCACTGTACAGCATTCACTTCACAACATGAAGCGCATTTCAATCAGCTCATCCACACAAATTGGTGAATTACAACTAGGCAACTGTACACAGAAATGAATATCTTCTTCAATGCACTGGAAATGCTGATGGCAATGTTGGGAAAGCACAAAGTTTATGCCAGGTGGGTGTCACAAATGTTCAGATAGAAATAGAAGGAACATCGTTTGCACAGAGGACCTATTGAACCTACATGAGGCTGAAAGTGACAGTTTCCTGGATCTCATCATTATCCGTGACAAGAAGTGGTGTCACAGTAAGCTGGAGCCAAAATGTGCAGACCAAGGAATGGTGACGTGAATTCCCCATTGAAGAAAAAGTTCAAGATGCAGCCCTCCACAGGTAAGGTGATGTGCACTGTTTTGGGATGGGAAATGGATCATCCTTCTGGATTTTCTGAAATTTAGACAAACAATAAATTCTGACTGCTACATTGCAATGCTGACTGAACTGAAGGCTCAAACTTTCAAGGTCAAACCTGAGAAGAAGACGAAGTTTCTCTTGCAATATGATAACTCCAGGAACTTTATCAGTTTGAAGACTCTAGAGTGCGTAGCCAGTCTTGGCAGGACTGTCTTACCACACCAACTGTATAGTCCAGATTTGGCACCTTCTAACTTCCATCTGTTTGGGTCAATGGAGATGGACTGCATGGGCAATATTTTCCTAACAATTATACCACCGTAACAGCTGTGAAACTGTGATTCAACTCTGCTGGTGGAGATTTTTATGAGTGCAGTTCTCATTCATGGCTGGTGAAAATAGTTGGTTAATGGTCGTGACTGTGTTGAAAAATAGCATTTTGTAGCTGAGAATCTGTTCTATCAAATAGTGTTATTGTACTCTTTATATCTGATGTAGTTTTTATGGAAATAAATAGGAGGCATAACTTTTGGAGCAACCTACTTATTTAGATGACTAATAAATCAAAGTAACTATGTGTAGAAGACTGTACCCCGATGAATCTGCACCAAAAAAAAAATAAATAAAATAAATAATAATAAAAAAAATCATTACTTCCTATTAGCTTTTCAAGTTATTAATACAGAAATCTTGTGTTTGCTCTCTCAGCAAGGTGAATGGCAGTTGTGGCCACATCATATCATGGTACAGCATTTGAACAGTGATCTGTGTTACAAAACTGAAGGACCAAGTCAATATAAATAGGTTAAGTAATTATTCTGTGCCATCTTCCCCTTTGCTCAGAGCTCTTCAGTATTAAGTGTAAAATGAGCTGGAGTTATGATTTCTGGCAAATCAATAAAACCAAAGAAGGATTTGCAACCAAAGCTTTAACTATCTTAACAAGGAAGAGCATGTATGACTTTCAGACTAATGAATCATCAAATATTGGCTTTTTCTCTCCATAAAGTTTTTAAATACACTAGATTTTTAAATAAGATAGTAAATGTTATGTGCGTTAACAGCTTTACAAATTAGCTGCGTTTATGTACTTTGGACTAAGACACACATTCATGGACTTGTCTTGTTTGCTTTAGCTTCTCAGTGTATAAAGTGGAAGATTTTAAAGCAGCATTACTAATCACATCCACTTTACAGATAAGGAGATCTCTCCTAATACTTTGTTTTCAGACAGTATGGTATGGAACAGTTAACCAATGATGAGTTTACTCAGATGAAGTTAAAAATCTATAAGCTGAGGTGAACAGATCTGTTTCTTGTATTCCGATGAGAGATGTGTTGAAGCTGCTCTAGAAAGAGGTATGGCCTTCATCCTCAGAAAAATATATTCACTCAAGTCTTGTAATGGGATTAGCAGTGATCTGTACTGAAGGTTGGAGGAGGAAGAAGAGGTAAGAATTAGTGACAAGCCAAGTATGCAGATGACCTTTCTAAAGCTGGTGATGGAGCTGATTGACTGTTTCTTCTACATGATATTTTGATTTGCAGCTTTCATTTCATTTCTCCAGGCACAACTAAAAAATATGCATTAAATTAATGTGAAGACTGGATATATATGTAGAAATGTTTGGATTTGTTTGTTTGTTTTAAAGTTCAGGCCAGCTTCCCATTATTTCCTGGAGAATATTGCAGAGGAGTCTGCAAGTTTGCAAATTATTTGCAGAAGTAAGAAACTTTATAAAAGACCACAGTATAATAGCACTGCTAGAGTAAAGAAAGACATAACCTCCTGATCATAAATAAACCATGAAGGTCATGGTCAACACACAGATGACAGAATGCAACTGAAGGACCACTTCAGTCAGCTCAGCCTCAGGCATTGAAGAAAAATTGTACATAAGTGTACTGATATGTCGGAAGGCAATAAAGAACCAGAAATACCATCAAGTTCAGGATGACATTCACAGAAACCTGAACTCTAAAAGCATTGATCTTATGTGTAAAGGCAGGCAGAAACTGATTGCAGTTGACAGAAATTGTGAATTTGAAAGACAAATCTTAACCCTAAATAAGAAATAATACAACTAATGGTGTTTGTGAACAATAACATCATTAAGCACACAACACCAATGCAATAGAGAGTTTAGAAAGAAAATGAAGATAATCTGATGGCAGAAATAGTAAAAAAAAAAAAAAAAATAGTATGAATTATGTACTTTCAAAAGGAAAAGTAAAATATTTTAGAGTATCTTGAGCTGTTGAATAACACATAGATTGTCATACATTCTGGAAGAATCATTGCTAGTTCCACTTAAGAGGGGTTAAAAGGTACTTTCATTTATAAGCAGATAATTTATGGGTATAAATGACAGATTTTAGGTATGTAACTATCTGGGAGGATCTTCACCACATTTTCAGCTGGTGAAAATTGGCATTTACTTGTTCCAAGTCAATTGACTTACAGTGACATATATCAGCTAAGCATCTGGCACTTTAATTTTACTGCTCACATCTTCAAACAATTTCCACTGAGGGTTTCAGGTATGGCAATACAGAAGCACTCTTTCAAAATGAGTTTCTAATATTTAGACGACACTGTTCTCTGTAAGATGTTTTCCAGAAAAAACTTTATTACTTGTATATTAATCTCACTAAAACCAGTGAAAAATATAAAACATCACTTTGGCAGTGAGCCTGAATTTCCGATCCCTGATGCCTGTGATTCTTACAGCAATAGAGTGTCCTTTCATATCTCTGAATTGAAGACCCTTACCGATCCATTATACAACAAGAAGAGTGTATATCTTCCAGTCACTTTTTCTTAAATTTCTTATATTGAGTTGTATGCAAAATTTGACAACAAAAATTGAGAATTTATATAAACTTAGAAGCCTGTAAACACATTTCAGCATTGTTAAAATAAATGCATTTAACTGTTACATTGTTCTGCATCAGATGCTGATGGTTAAAAGGACTTTGGGATCAACCTCTTTTCAGGTGCTTTGATAAGTTTGTACAGATAATATTTATTTTAATTATTTACAATTTGAAAGGAAAGATAGTTTCTGTGAATGTGGAGAAAGTGAAAAGTCTAACTGCTACATATTTTTTTCTTACTTATATGTGCAACAGTTTTTTTCTTTTTATGATCAATTTTAAAAGGTATTGTGACATTGGTGGTTGAATTATAATTTCCTATCGATTCATGTTTTAAGTGCAAACCATGCCAAATATATTCAAACTGAGCTTGCAGAGGTGACTCATATTTGTTCATTATTTGAGATTTGACAGAACCAAGAATATATTGTTTTAAGTTTTTTTTTTAAATATCTTTTTATTTTGTGTTGTTGTTGCTAGTTAAGCTAACAAAAGAAAACTCCCCAAAATCAAGTCTTGAATAAAAAGTGGTTGTAGAAGCAAATTGCAAAGGAACTGCAGAAAAATCACTCAGCACCAAAACTGGTGGCTTCTAAAGACTAGCAGATTAAAAACTGTGCCTGCAACAATACATCAGGTATTTCTCATAACAAAGAAGCTCTGTGTTTGAGCCACAGAGAATGATTGTGGTACCATTGTCAAGCCTTGTACTGAAAGCTAATCAAGACAGTTCAATCAACAATCACTAGATGGAAGAAAGGCTGAGTCCTGCAATTATGCAATTGTCTTATATATTGGAAGAACCACTATCCTACACAGGAACAGAAAATTGATGGTATGTCTGCAGTAAACAAAGACAGCTAGTTCCTCATATTAAAAAGTAGTATCTGTCCAAAATTCAATTATTTCTCACTTAGGTCTCTTTTTAATTTCATTGTGTCTTAGTGTGCAAGTCTAAATTCATGGGAAAAACATTCTAAGAAATATTAATTACTTGTTCTGGGATAGAAAGGAATGTGATAAAATAATTTCTGATCAATTTGATGATGCTAAACAAGAAGCAATTGAACTATAAAGCTTCCTAAGTTATCAATACCAAAAAACCTGAGTATATTAGAAAATTTAGTCCTGTGATTGTGTTAGCCTTAAAAGGACTGGTCATTACCTGGAGTTTAAGGAAATACATTAATTCTGAGTATCTACAAAAAAATCTGCAAGCTAAGAGATGCATTGTAGCAGTTGCTACAATGCTACAAATTGTAGAGATGCTATAGCAATTAGAAATATAACTGAAAATGTGTTCATTTCACTTTTTTATTTTATTTTAACTCTCCGAACTGTGTTTTGCTTAACATTGATGTTTAAACAAAATCCCTTTGCTAAAACTTATTAGAAGAGTAATAATCACTTTTGTGTTTTGGTTGACCAGTTGGCCACAAAATCAGAATATTCCCTATCACCCAAGCCAAAGTGTTTTGAAATTCTATCAGTATCCATCTCTGTTCAAAACTGAAAGAATGTAAGAGAATGTGCTGATAGGTCTCTCCTGACTTACAAGTCAGATTAAGCTTTACAAGGTCTTAATGAAACTCTTAATTTTTTTTTTTTTTTTTTTTTTTTTTTTTTTAACATTCTGCCCCATCCAGAGCTCTCTTACAAGTCAAGGTCAGAGATGATTCGGTGTCAGCTGTGACAGGAGTGCACAAGAGTATGTTGAAAGTGAATGCAGGTACTTTCACTGCCTCTCTTGGCCTTGGCTCAGGCTTATCATGCAAGATTTTTTAAAATCACCCACCTAACCCCTAACTAGAAAATGAAGCTAGAAAACTGAATAGCTCTTCCAAGTCAATATTAACAACAACAACAAAAAGCCATACAAAAAAACCCTCAAACTTTCCCTCACTCTCCCACCAATGTAAATTTATCTTCTGCCATCTGAAAAATTGGATAACTTATTTCAAACTGAAAGTCTTTGGGGACTGTTTTTTCAGATGGAAATAGATGGAAATAGAAAAGGTCTCTGGTTTTGGTCTCCACATATATAGCATTGAAGTCTTAGGTATTCAAAATCAGTAGAAAGATATTTTTGATTTTTAGCAGCTAATGCATTTCAGAATAGCTGAACAGAACTAAACTGAATCTGATTACATATTTGAAAACAAGCAATTGTTTGAAGGTTTTCATATGGAAATTACATGGATCTGAGACTGATTTAAAAGGAGAGCAGTTGTTCAAATAATTGACCTGTAAGAAAAAAAACATCAGAAAACAGAGTGCAGCATATATATGATGTTGGTTTATTGCTAACATTAACTAAATCTTTCAGAATGTTCTCTATAATATGCATCTAGAAAATATTTCTGAAATTCAATATTGTTTCACTGTTCCCATAATCAAAACTGAAATTTACCCACTTTTAAAGCAGGGAATAAGAGAAAGCCTCTCACTCTTTCTTGACATGACAAGACTTGGGTTTGCCAACAGAGGGCAATAGTCAAACTAGAAAGACAGCATCCATCATTTTTGCAACTTCTAATGAGTCAGAAGGACACATAGAATCCTCATTTTCTTTTATGGATATTGCTGTGTAATTGCAGTGTAATTATGGCGCACAACAGCTTCAGAAAATTATCTTTGAAGAAAACAGCTGGTTCTCTTTAACAAACAGAGATGAAATCTTGTCAATTTGAAAAAAAAAATCAAAAGGAAAATACTAAAAATATATGCCAATAATAAACAGGGAACAAAAAAAAAAAAAAAAAAAAAAAAGAAAAAAAAAAGAAAGAAAAAGAAAAAAAAAGAAAAAGAAAAAGAAAGAAATAACATTAAAAATTGAAGTGGATAAATCAGAGATACTGCTATGAAAAATAAGACTAAAGAACAAAACATTAGAAAATTACAATGATGTGAATGTTCTTTCATCATATGGATTTATATTACAAAGAAAACAGACTCATTGGAAAGATTTCTGTTTTCCTTTTTTTGCTCTAGTGTGGTACGTAAGATCATGATTCTGCATGCTTTCCAGTCAGCAGAAGAAATCCCCTTGGTTTCAGTGGAATTTTGCAGTCTAAAGCCAGCTCTGAGCCCTGCACTCTAGCTCCATCAAGCCTTGCTCTTGCTCTGCAAAATAAGTACCAGTAGGCTCTCCTGGGGTGGTGATGGCAGGAGGGCAGGGAGCCAGGGATATGGAAGAGGGGAAGCTGAATAAAGAGGAAGGCATATGTGCAGCAGCTCTTGGGTGTAGGGAGTGGAGCTTGCAAGGAGCAGGATTTAGCAGCCAGTTGGGAAAAATGTTGCAAAACACTTTTTATTAATTACAGCAAGTATTTCCAAGATTTTGAAATCTGTGTTCATATATCAATAGAATTATTACTGTGTAACTAAACTTTACCAAAAATTACTCCAAAACAGCAATTAAACAATAAATGTAGAAACATATGCCATATAGAAATCTACAAGCCCTAGGGTGAGCAAGATTTTGGTATTGAAGATCTTTCATTTCCATGCGGTAAAGTGGATGAATTTAACCTTATCTTCCATAGATTAATTTGCATACATGCTATGTTGGATCTTCTGTAGACTTGTTAACAAGAAGACGGGTAAGGGGGAGAAAATGTATGTAATACCAACTGTAGTATCTGCCTACCAGTTATGTGAGGCATTTTGAAGATTTGTGAAATTAGTTGGACTACCAGAAAATTAACTATTTTGAACTTGAAAGCATCTATCCAAAGTTACGAAGAGGAACATTGTTTGAAATGCAGTATGATCTGTGAAACTTTGAAAAAGGATATTTTTGTGTGTGTGTGTATGTAACAAAATAATATTTTGGCATTAAGAAATGTTATGAACACTTGAAATGTACATTAATTCTGTACACTATGTCTGTATTACACTGTGAGACCATCACACAGTTAAGGGTGTGTTTTACATCTAAAATAGATTTATTGAGGTATTATGATAGATTTTCAGTCAATGTAATAGCATAACTAATTCTAAATTAAACCCACAGTATATGCTATGTGAAGAAATTAGCATTTCTGAAAGAACTACTTAACATCTTTAATGGTGCATGACATTTTAGCTTCTTGCATTTCATTTCCTTATTTGTTTAAATTTGATAGAGACAGCGATCAGGCTGAAAAAACTTCAAATCAGAGAGAGAGTTCGTTTTCTATGTCTGATGCAATGTGAGACTTGTGAGACTATTTGTAACGGCTAGTCTCTAAATATTCATCCACTTTTGTATACAGCATTGTTTCTCCATTTATTGGAAGTTTATACTTGGTTCAAAGGCATTGAACAACACTGATAGTGTCAGAAGTTTAGAAATTTAGATACAGCACGTTGAGTAGAGACACACATATTTGTAGCACTGGGGCTAAATTCCACCTGCTGATTTCAAATGTTAGTTCTGTATTGGCAATATGCCTGAAGAATATGTATCAGGCATACAGAGCTATTAAAAATGAGATAATTCCAGAAAAAAAAAAAAAACAACATGGAAGTTTGCTAAGACTAACTAGTAAATTAATAACTACCTTATGTACTATTATCTGTAACACAGTTTGGGAAACAAATAATCCTAAAAATTACCTCAGATAACCACGTTGATATTGCCATTTATCCTGCTTGATGAAAGGTTGTGGAAATTCATCATTAAAATTATTTCTTGCCAAAAAGACAAAAAGATCAGTGAGAAAAAGGGTTTGGGGAAAAGGCAATTGGAATGTGTTATCTTCATTGGAGGAATAGTTGCAAATATTGTAACTGAACAGAACATTGAAGATGCTTGAACCTGTGTTTCAAAATGTTCACGTCACAGTTTCATTTTTTATTGATACTTATCATAACCAAAGTTATACAAGTGGCAAATTATGTGTGAAAAATAACACGTTCTCGAATAAATTCTGATGACCACTGAAAGAAAAATTTAGATATTAAAATTGAACATGTATATCCACTTCAAGAAAAGACAGTTCTGCTTTTTAATCTGTGTTTCATTAATTACAACAGACTTTTACAATGTAGATATTCACATTTTTCTTTAGCAATATGATTATGAAAAAAGCATTTTTAGGTCATGTAACAATAAATGGCAGATAATTTTTGTATATTCAAAGGAGACATTGCCATGAATTGTTAATAATTTCATAATGGACACAAAGACAGACTGAAATGAAGAAACAAATTTGTTGGTATATGAAGGACAAAGAATATTTTAACCAAAGGGGTTGTGATACTATGACTGAGTGACTGATATCAACATAATGTTGTGGTACTGACATAAATAATAATTTTTCATGTAATGTTCAGTGTTGTTTATTCCTGGGTCTGTTTCTAGAAAAATCTCAAATTTGGCAACAGTCAGGGTGAAACTGGCTATGCATGCCAGGTTTACTCTGTAAGCAGCATCTCTAAGTGCAAAGAGACTTAAAACTGAGGAAGAAATTATTTCTCAGATGACAACTTTTTGGCTTTGTAATTTAGTTGCTTTCACAGGACGAAATCCTTTGGATACTGGATGACAAAATGACAACAGACCACAGACCGATTGATTTTATTATAACACACTGATTACCTGTATGATTAAGCCCAAGCAGAATATGAGAAATATAAGCATAAACAAAGGGAGAAGAAAATAACACTGGCCATATAGACAAGGTACAGTATTGATAATGATTAATTTTAGTCACTGATAAATCACAGCAGGGACAGTTGTCACCTTCTCATATTCTCCACCATGATGTCAGATATCTTGTTTGCCAGTTAGCACCCCTGGACCAGACAATGAGAGCAAACCCAAATTGGTGTTGGGGCACTCTATTTATGGAATCAAGGCTTCATATCTATTTCATGATTGACAGGATGACATGAGATATGTCTTTTACATAGGGGTCCAAGAACAAAGCTACACATTTCAAGTAGCTAGTAATCTGTAAATGTGATAGCCTTTTGATGTCCCTGAGGAGACATTATTTAGACAAGCAATTGATCCCAAGTTCCTTTGTACAGGTTGTTTATGCAGACATTCCCATTTATCCATGCTATGTCTGAGACACACCATCACAGTTATTAAAGTTTATTACAGTTGAAAGAGAAGACTAGAAATGTGTACCTGCCTAGGTAATAACAGTTATGTTAGGGATATATATTTAAATCCATAGTTCAATCCATAGTAACTACATTTAAATCCATAGTTAACTATAGAAATAGAAGATTATTTTAGGAACTGTTCAGAGATTTAGGAAAATGAAAACAAAGTTTCCCCAGATACTTTCACGGAAGTATTGCAGGGACTTCTAAAAGTCTGATGTTTTGATGCAAATACATAGGTTACTATATGCATTCAAAAAATGATTTTTTCAGTCTTGTGTTCTAATCACTGGTTTCTATCTGCTGGGTAAGTAAAATATAGCTAGATCCATGTGTTTGTTGGATGTGAAGCCTCTCCCTCTTTGAGGCCAATGTATTTGATTCCTTGTTTTTTTCTTGTTTTTTTACAAATTGTTTGTGACTTGTATGCTTTTTATATGGGAACTTAGGAATTGTGACCATTTTTGTGAGATGCTTTTCATCTCTGTGCTACCAATTATGACACTGAGAAGAGCAATAGAAACACTTCTGTAAGAAGAACATAACTCACATGAGCAGAGGTTTTTTGGGGGAGTTGGTGTTTCGAGGCCATGTGTCAGATTTATTTTTCATCATGCAGAAAGGCGTAGTTGAGTAGATACAACTCTATCTAAAGTGATGATGGGAATGTCAAGATTTTCAGTCTTGTTTGCAGTTCTACTTAAAATAGCTTTCTGAACCTCACCTGCTGGTTTAGATATTGTAGTAACAATGTAGGTTTTAAAAAGTTTCTTATTCCATTTCTGCTTAGTTATAGTGAGATGTCAGTTTTAGAAAATGTTTTCTTCCTGTTTGTTTATTTCAAGGTCAAATAGAAGAACTGCACTCACATTAACTCAGAAGCAAGATGTGTTTTTTTCTGAAGTTCAGTCATATATGAGTATTTGACATAAAATTCATAAAGATGAAACTGGTGAGATTTTCAAAACTACATAAATGCCTTTAATCTGCAGCTTCAGAAATATATATTCAAGGTAAGATGTCTATAATCATAAAAATCTTGTAGCTCAATAACTGTTAGATGAGATTATTCCATAAATCTCCATGACTACATTCTTTGTTTTTTTACTTCTCTGAAAAGGTAAATGCAATTTAATTTCCTGTTTGTTAATCAAAATTTCTAAGTTTTCAAAGTTTATATTAAATTTAGATGACTTCAAAAGATGATCACTATTCCTCGTCACTTCTAAATGGCTTTTATTATCAAGTATTATTTACTGTGATTGTTTTCCAATAGTAGTTCCCTGAACCATTCTGAATCTGCTATCCTACTAGTGGAATCTCTCTGGTTTAAAAAAAAAAAAAAAAAAAAGCAGAAAAAAAAAAAGTAAGTAAAGGAAGCAATAGATTGTCTTTCTTTTTGCACTAGTTCTGTTGCTGGAGATTGCATCTTTAAGTGCCAGGTGGGAAATAGCTCTCATTTTCTACTAATGCCCTCACGCAGATCTACCTAATTCTAAAATGCAGGAGGTCAGAAGCTCCATAAATCTAGCTTCTCAAGGTAACTCGCTGTCAACTAAGAATTTATTATGATTGTTGCTGATAACTTTTCACGTCTGTCTAGAATGATCTCACTCCGTAGAAAAAATGTGTTGCATTTCTAAACATTTCTAACCAGTTTTATAACCTGTCCTACAAAGAACTACACAGCTATGTGCCAAATCACTGTTCTCAAAACACTGCAAGTGATTTAAAAATTACCAGCTAGAAAATCTGCTGTTTCAAAAGAAGATATATTTTTTAATTGTCCTTAGTTGTGAAGGGGAATGCTATATATATGTATTTCTAATGTATTTCCTGTCACCAAGACCTCCATCTTCCCTGTAGTCATTTGCAAGTACCCAAAATTGGCTAAGAGCCTGTTTCTGAGCGATCTTCTTAACCAACATATGATTGTGCTCAGAGTGATTGCTCTTCAGTCAGGCCTTCAGTCTGCTCATTTACATCTAATGAGGTCCACAGAGGTGATTGTATGACTCACACTATGAAGTCATTTTTCCAATTAGCATTCTGACGAATGTATTATAAGTAGAGCTGCTTCAATAGGTCTTCACGGCTGGGGGAGAGATCAAATAGCAAAAAATTCTCAGTTATTTTCTTCTGATCTGGTCAGAGAAGTTTCGTTCACTCTCAAGTATGACTGTTCATAAGACAGATGGATATTGCATGTCTGAAGATTGTGATCCATTCCTAAATCAAATTCTTTCTGTATCTACCAGCCAGAGTGCTCACGCAAGACATGAAATTAACCTCAGTCTTCAGTACGTACTCACAACATTCATTCTAAAAAGCCTTCCTTTTATTAGGAAGTCCTTTATTCATTACTGTGGGATATTATGTTTAGAAATGTAATCAGCTGACACCTAATGGAAGACTTTTAAATAACCAATTGAAAATCCATTCTTCCCGTGTGCTTTTTATTTTTTTTTGATTTTTGAATATTCACTGGTACATCTGTTATTATACGAATATGAGGAAGAAGGGAATCAGAAATCACTGAAAGAGTATGAATTATTCTTTATTTTTTATTGGCTGAGCAGTATTTATTATTTTTTGTTTTTAAAAATTATTTGCCTACTTAGAAAGCCAAAACAAAAACAAATTATTTAGTTAGCAGTTCTGTTCTACAAAACGGTGAACAAAGTAAATTGTCAGCAAATGACCCCATATACTGAAGTTCAGTATATGAACTTCATAGATCTAATAAAAACAATGAATACATTTATGGGAACTCAAGTTCTTTAACAGTCTGGAGCAGAATAACATAATATACTATTTTAGATAATTTATGCACTATGAATAATTCAGTTATCACTAATTGGAAGTTTTGTATGTTAAAAAATAAAAATAATTTGGCCTTGTTTGATCAAAAAATTGAAAATTCTATGAAGTTTTTTTTTTTTTTTAAGAAAAACAACTCTGTTCAGTTACACATAGTCAGCACCACTACCAAGTTAAAACTACAAAGAATTGCATAAGAAGCTATTTCAGACCGGAAATAAGCCCCTGAAATTATTCCAAAGAAGAAATGAAGAACTTAAGCTGTGGCTTTCTTCCATAGTGGAATAATCTGGGTTACAAAACCATGATGCATTTCTAACTTTTCTTTTGTTTAATTTTTGCCTTTATTGAATTTTAAAGTTGAGGTTTTGTTGCTTCTTTCATGAAAACACTTAAGGAATAGAACTCATACCACCAGTTTACTCATACCACCAGTTTACTCCTATGAGAAGATAATTTAAGCACAGTTCCTAAATAAATAAGTAAATCCTTTAATGTAATATCTCTTCAATCTCTTTCATATTTCAATTAATATATCATCTTAAACTATGTAGGAGTGCAAGTACTAAAGATAATATGAAGTGTAAATTGAGTCTTACTATGTGTACACAACCAAGAAAGGAAACTCTCTCAATGCTTGCCACAGTGTTCTGATAATATTGAGATAAGATTTGCAAAGCGTGGTAGTATCTGCAGTCGGACTGAGTTCCATAGCTGAGAAAAATAACCAGGTTTTTGAATGCATAAAAACTCCTGTAGATTTGAAGAAGATGAAGGAAACTGTAAAGATAAAGTATTTAATGTGTTGCTTCCAATACATGCTTAAACACCTGGTGAGTGAATATGATTCACTACAAAACCACAATAAGAAGTGTTGTCTAGACAGTGAAGAGTATTAAGGGGACTGAAGTGACAAAAGAAAATATTTGTGGATGTTCTTACAAGCTTTGAGTAACTTTTAGTAAATCAATGATAGGTAGGACAGATCATTCATCTTGGACTGCAGATACCCACTGAGTCCTTTAGATGCTTGTGTCCCAGTGATTTTTGGTTACAATAACGAGCCTAGGGAACAGAAGTCTTTTTACCCATTATGATTCAGATCACTTACTTTTAGGTAAGTACAGAATATCAATCTGCCCCCAAGGCTGTTGCCTTAGGTTTCTTCTGTGGAACGAGAAAGAAGAAAGATGAATGCAGATTGTCTGACCCATCATAGGCAGAAAATTACTTCAACAGCAGAAGACTTGCATACCAAGGGGATGCCTAACACTGATTTTTTTATTTGTGTTTCATTTTGTTTTTGCAGACCAGGAAACTTCTTTTTATTTACTCTCTGCAGTAAAATAATTTCTTATTGGCCTCAGTTAATGTAGTTAACCAACAATAGCTTTACACTTTATAAGCATGTTGCTGTAATATTCAGGCATCCAGAAAGTGTATTCTTCACAGTCACTTAATATTAATCTGCTAGAATGTTATCTGTATACATATTTTTCTACTTTGTAAAGACTAGAAACATCCTTCCACCTGAAAAACAGGCAAGCAAACCCAAACCCATGCTAACAGATTGAACAGTCTGACAGTAAAATCAGACTGGAAAGGGTGGGTTAGAAAAAAGAGACAGTAGTCTTCTATGACTCCTGAGGAGATGATATATTTGATGATCTCATCATGAAGGTTACTAAATAAATGAAAGTAAATGGCTGGTTGATTCCCTTTAATTCAACATGTGGTGTAGACACTTCCTTCCTGTTCACTCACTACAGTACCTCGGATCACATTAGGCTTGACAATAAGGATTGACTTAGTGGTTTTCACTTTTGTATAGTGATTTTGATTCTTTTTCAAAATGATTTACTGCTTTCTGTATTGTGCTTTCTAACTCCTTACTCCTTACTTTGTTGGTGCTGCTTTCGTTAACTTTATTTTGGAAGGCATTACTAGAACATTATTTGTATATATAAACTGATAATTTTGAAATTAGCTCCCAGTTACCTACTAATATGTGGCAGGAAGTTGGAGATTCATGATCCTTGAGGTCCCTTCCAACACAGGGCATTCTGTGATTCTGTGATTCTGTGATTCTGTCATTTATAATTTTTGTTATCAAATCACAGGCATTTTTATTATTTAGATGGGGTAGGCATAGTTGTGAAAGATAAAAATAAGCTGGCAAAGTTTCTATTGCATTAAGGCAGGTATGAATTTTAAAGTGTGCTTGACTTGAAGCAGGAATGCAGTACAAATGCAAATACTCCCTGGTGTAAAATAAAGCAAATGAAAGGAAATGAACATAAAGTACTGATTCAATGGTTCATAATCAATGCTAGTAAGGATGTTGGAATAGATGGTTTAGAATTTCTGAAGACAGTTACACAATATTAATCCACTATCTTGAGTTATTTAATATGTCCTTGATAGATGCTAAGGCATTGGTGAGGCTTTGCATACATCCTGGAATTAGTGTCATTTAAAGAATTATCAGTTTTTATCGCCTCTCTTGCCAGTCAGTATAAGTTAACTTATTAGACTGTGAGAGACAGAGAATGATGGAGACTGCAAATTCTTTTTTTTTTTTTTTCTTCTGAATTTCTCATAATCATCCTTTCACGTAACTTTCATCCCTACTGCTTAATGACTATGTTCCTTCTCCAATTTATTAATGGCATAACTTTTACTTTTAAAAATTGGTTGACCTGAGTAAGTCTTACAAATGTCTTCAGACATTTTCATGAATCCAGTTTAATTATTATGTTACTTATAGACTTTAACAAAAATCATTAGATATGGGCTTTTCACCATTACATAATTTAATGGCAAAATCAATCAAATTCTGGTTTATATTATTATTGATTTACTTTCATTTTCCAAAAATACTTATATGATAGCACAGTGCAATAGTGCTGGTACTTCATTAGGTTTAAAGTCAGCTTTTCAAAGATATTTTGATCTTAGTCAGGACTGTTTCAACTGAAATCTAATGATAATCAATAGAGAAAAAAAATGTTGCTGTGCTTCTGCGACAGAAAAATTGGAATTCCAATCTATATTTTAAGTGGCTAAAGCAAGCATCTTCTTAACTTGCTTTTGTATTCACTGTAGAAATGGGAGTGTAGCCAGGCTCCTTAGGTTATTTGCTTTTCCTTAAGCAAACTATTTCATTAATTTTTGCATATATTCACTTCTGGAGCACCTATAATTTTATGACATCTTCTATCTCTGCTCAAATAATCCACTGGCATCTCAGAATCACAGAATCACAGAATTGCCAGGGTTGGAAGGGACCTCAAGGATCATGAATCTCCAACCCCCCTGCCACACGCAGGGCCACCAACCATTCTACCTAATGCTAGACCAGACTGCCCAGGGCCCCATCCAATCTGGCCTTGAACACCTCCAGGGACGGGGCATCCACAACCTCCCTGGGCAGCCTGTTCCAGTACCTCACCACTCTCTCCGTAAAGAATTTCCCCCTGACGTCCAACCTAAATCTCCCCTCCCTCAACTTAAAACCATTTCCCCTCGTCCTGCAGTTATCTACCCTTTCAAAGAGTTGATTCCCCTCCTGTTTGTAGGCTCCCTTTAGGTACTGAAAGGCTGCAATGAGGTCACCCCGCAGCCTTCTTTTCTCCAGGCTGAACAAGCCCAGCTCTTTCAGCCTGTCCTCATAGGGGAGGTGCTCCAGTCCCCTGATCATCTTCGTGGCCCTCCTCTGGACCCTCTCCAACAGCTCCCTGTCTTTCTTGTACTGGGGGCTCCAGACCTGGACGCAGTATTCCAGATGGGGCCTCACAAGAGCAGAGTAGAGGGGGACAATCACCTCTCTGTCCCTGCTGGCCACCCTTCTTCTGATGGAGCCCAGGATCCCATTTGCCTTCCGAGCTGCAAGGGCACACTGCTGGCTCATGTTAAGTTTTTCGTCTACCAAGACCCCCAGGTCCTTCTCCACAGGGCTGCTCTCAAGGACCTCTCCTTCCAGTCTGTATCTCCTTCAGAAGTTCTGTATGCTGGTCAGACTGCCTCTGAAGAAACATGTTATTTGCTGTGGAGGGGCTTAAAGAACGTATAGGAAATCAAACCTGTCCCTACAAATTTCATTGATGTGTAACTGGCAGCAGAAGCAAGTTCTGTTGATATTAGTAAATACTGACCTTATCATGGAGACGCAAGAAATGTTCACAGTGAAGCCAAACACCTTGTTTAAAAGTTTACTGTGCTAAAGCAAGAGTAAAACCTACTCTTGAATTCAAAAGCATTTTGATATTGGATTTGGCTCAGAACTTCATCCTTGTTAAAACCTACTGATGGCTTTTTTATCCTATTTACAAGCTTTTGTTAAAAAGAAAAAAATGTGAAATAGTACTTTCCTCAGAGAAAATCAGTACCAGTCAAAAGCAGTGTGAAAAAGGTTTCATTGTATCATCACTATTTTTTTCATAAATGTCATATCTGATCACATATAAACTGTTGTTGTACAAGTACATTCATTTAGATTCTTGAATTAATTTTAACTTCACAATATTTTGATAAGAATCATCCAGCCAATGGCCCATACATAATTTCTGGTCTCTGAAACATTCATTTCAGGCTGGTTGAAACCAGGCTCACTTATCTCCAGGAATGTTGGTATAGTACCCTGAAATGGGAAAAAATCTTACAACTGCAGCTAAGTATGGTGAGATATTCAGAGCTATGACTGGGTCCCCAAGCCCATATCCACCACTGTGCAATGTTTAAAATGTCATCTCACATTCCAAGCCTTGAGTTATTTTTAAAAAGAAAGAGGGAGGAAGAGAGAAGGATATAAGGAAGTGTCACTACGCTTTCACTTCCATTGGTCCTGTTTTGTAACTGATAATTGTGAACATAAGTAGAACCTGAATTTGAATGTATTTCTGTGAATGACTGCATTACCAAGAAAATGAAACTCAAGAAATTATAAAGAGTTGTCTACTTTACAGTCATATCTGCTTGCGGTGGATGTGCTGAAGTATGGCCAGTAAAATGACTATAATATGAGAAGTGATTTTCTTTGACCTTGATAGGTGAGAGCATCACCAGGCATTTATTTTTTCTCTCTCAGACATACAACTTACCATTGGACCAAAGCGAACATGCACTGGAATGTGTGATTTGTGTATTTGTAACACAGGGAGGGGGCCTGTACTGGGCATGCGATCTTTCATGCAGTAAATATCCTCAATTATGAAGTCTAGAAGGAAAGGAAGAGGCGAGAAGGTCAGATTGTGACTGTCTAAGGAGGTAAAAGGAACAAAGACTGTTTCTTCCTTTGTACTCACCTAAGAGTGACCTGTGGACCATTTCCGTCAGCACTATTCTGACATGTTACAAGGTCATACGTAAGACAGCAAATAGGAAAAAGCTTTCACTGTCATCTGCGGTATAGATGCAGAAGGGCCAGAGACAATCTGGTCCAATCTAATCACAAATTCTGATTTTTTCCAAGCAGAACTCAAAAAGTAACTAGAGCTCACAGTCCAAAATAAAAGTTTTTATCTCTTCTGTATTTGCTTTACTGATTTTTGAAAAAATATATTAAACTAGAACATACATCTGAAACAATGGATTAATTTTTTTTTTCTATCTCTTTCATCTGATCACAGCCATCTCTTGTAATTTATCAAAAGTCTTCAAAATACAACTATTCATTAAAAAAATAAATGAATGAGGGAGGTATTCAATATGATATAAAGATCTTATCAAAAGATTGACAAAATGTATCTCCTTCTTGGACCTTAAAACTGTGATTTTCAGTATACGAACTGAAAAGTGAAATGTAGAAAAGCCTGTGACTCAGCTGTAAGACATTTCATTACATGAGAGCCTCCATATGTAATTTAAAATGTATAAGTGTCATCATAAACCTCCCACTCTCCTAAGAATAGAGCTATCACTGGACCCTGTTATCTCACAACCCCAAGGTACATTATGATAATGATAGTGCTTAACATCAGCATGTAGGGAGAGAAAACACTGAAGATGCCGCAAGCATCTCAACTATAAAGAAAATCAAATTAAAATATTAATTTGCTGATTAATATAACATTAGATGACCCATTTCTCTAGCTTGTTAAACAACAAAGACTTGCAAAACTAAATAAGAGCCTAAGAGATAAGTGTTTTAAGAATTCCCATTGAGATGTTTAGCTCCTTTTTAATCATCGTTAAAGATGTGCTTTGCATATAACAGACAGTTCTATTTTTTAGCTTCACTACAAAGTCCTGCTTGCGTTTATTTATTTACTCTTTTAGAAAAGGTTACAAACTGGCGGAGTTTGCTCACAGATTTTGAAGATCTAGATCATGCCATAAGGTGATACAGGAATATTTCATGAGTGCAAGACCATCTTGTGGGGAAAAGGAGAAAAAGATCTTGCAGTTAAATTTTGGGTCAGAAGACCCAAAGTTTGGTGTTTAACTAAGCTACCAAATATAATAATCTATACCTTTTGTGGGTCTATTCCTTATCTGATATATATTTTTTAATGCCTGCTATTTGAGATGAGGGGAAATGACAACATAGTAAGAAGTAACTTACATTAAAACTTAAAAAAAAAAAAACAAAAACATGCTGAAACCCAAAACATATTTTTTTCCTTTTGAACCATTGTTATGTCCATGGATATGACTTGACTTTTTTCTGCTATATTTTACTGAAAACTATCAGTAAATAGTATTGAGCAAAGTTTTTAGATATAGTACTTGTTCCTAAATTAAACCCTAGTAGTATTAGAATTGTTACTGCATTCCTATGAGCCAGTCTATGGCTTATTAGGGCAAGAAATTGTGAATCTTCTGTTCCCATGGATAAACACATCTATTGTTTCCTTAGTGATCCACAAAATACCAGGTACCAAGTGCAGATATTCACTTTGCATCTTGTGAGATATGTATATTTTTAAAAGAGTGCAAAGGGAAGAGAGAGCTTTGAATTCTGAACTGGTCAGAAAAAAAAAAACACAACTATTTCTGTAACTGTTTCTTAATATTTTCTTTCTGCAGAATTTTACAAATTCGCCTTACATATCTGATTACATAAACTGAGAATAAGACAAATCAAGCTTCTTGAAATATCAGAGAGTATGTTCCATTTACAACGACATTTATCCCTCTTTTTTTGTTGTTTTTGTTTCCCAGTTGCTGTCTCCAGGGTACCAGCTATCCTTATGCATGCTCTCATGGCAACGAGTCACTGTCTTTTCCCTGTGCAGCTACGTTCTACAACATGTAAGTAACTCTGTTTTATCTGACTACTTTCTTTTCTTTATTTATCAGCCTATCTATGATAGTTCACAACTTCCACTGTGTATATAGTTATTCTCTATGTGTTTCCACTTTAGAAAAACAAAACAACCAAAAAACCCACAACTGAATGAATTCAGGCCTTCTCTCTTTTCCTGACATACTCTGAACTCTTCTTTCCAATTCTTGGTTCTCTGAAAGAGGAAAGAATTATTATTATTTCAAACATTATCCTCCTGCATATCCATGGCAGGATCACCATGAATTGAATTGGAGCCACAAACATTCGTAGATTTGATTAAGAAAGGTTAGAGTTATATGTGTTTTAAAAACACTCCAGCTGGCATCAAGCTCCATTTTTTTTTTAATAGAACTTCTAAAATAATTTGCTAGAATTAAATGAGGACAAGATTTTAGAATAGCCATTCCTTTTCATTTTTGGTTGGCTGCTTAATACTTTGGAAAACATTTCATAACACAAAATATTCATTTGGGATCTTGATTCAATTGTGCAAAGAAACTAGTAACAGCTGACAATTCCAGAATCAATATGCAGTCATTTAGAAAAGTCAAAAGGCACATGGAGCAAAAATGCAGTCATTTAGAAAAGTCAAAAGGCACATGGAGCAAAAACAGGCAGGGAAAAAAAAAAAAAAAAAAAAAAAGGAGAATGACAAGTGGGAAAGAGCCAGTTCTGTGCGAGATACTAAATCTGTCATTTTGAAATCAACTTGCTGACTCGGATTTTCTTTTTTTTTTTTTTTTTTTTTTTTTTTAAAACCAAACAATGCCATTTTTAATGAATACTTCACTATAGATTACAATGACTATCTACTTTTCTGTTACGTAGACACTTGAGTTTTCTGTTACTAATCATTTTTCTGTTTGTTTGTTTGTTTTAACACCAGTTTGAAAGCTGAAATTTCCTTTAATCTTAATGGGAAATGGAAGGTATTTAGTAATTGTCAGACTGTAGTTTCATGTGAAGAGGACACTGAATACATTCTTTCTCCAGAAATATAACTAACTATATCTCAAATAATCTCCTGTTACCCTACTTTTCCTATTTCTTTTTTGAGGGAAAAGAAGGTATTTGCTTTCTTGCATATTGAATGATTATGAAGAAATAGAGGCAGTCTCTTCTCTGATGAGATGAACAATGAAATAACAAGTGGCGGTGATCACAAGCGGCAGCAATGGAAATTACTTACAGAGGGAAAAGATTTCACAATGAGAATAGCTAATGGGCAGAATGGAGAGGCTGCCAAGACATGTCGTGGACTTTTCACCATACCATCAGAACTCAGATAATGCCCTGACTAACCTGATACAACTTTTAGGTTGGCCCTGTTTCAAACAGGTGGTTTGATCAGACATCCTACAGGGGTTCCTTTCAGTTAAGATTGTACAATGATTAATGAATTTGTGAATACTAGTTCCCTGGAAAGATGAATCTTTGCCATTATTTCAAGATTCCCAAAATAGGAAATATTAAGAGAAGAGTTGCAAAATAAATAAATAAAAGAGCAATCTTTTCACATCAAGGTGGGCCACTCCACTGAGAGAGTTGATTCAAACTATCTTGAGTAGATTGTCACTTAAACTGCTTGTAATATTTGTAACCAGTAGAATATCTCTGTGTTCCAATTTTCTCCTGGTAAATAGGCGTAAATATTTATTTATGTTCTTGCTAAGAGTCATTCATTTAACGTGTTAAGTTTTTTTTGTTTTGTTTTGTTTTGTTTTGTTCTTTTTAACAGACTAAACCAAACTATCAACTGAGCAGAGATACTATGATATTATAGCAATTGTGGTTCTAGTCAGTGTAGTTAATAGTTCACAAGCACCATAATAGAATGCATACATAAAAGGGGGTAAATAAAATCTTCTTCCATATTTCAGGTATGTCTGTCACCAAAATGATTTTTTTAATTACTATATCCAATAAACACTGTGATATAAATGTGAGGAAACAAACGTCTTTTTCTCTTTATCTTCATGATTGTGATTCAGGAATTATATCTGTGTATTTATTATCCATAAATTGATGCCTTATACGCTTCGGTCTTAAACAAAACCCCACACACTGTCTCAAAGTCCTTCCTTCATGTTCCTTCCTGCTATTTCAGGTGGAATGCTCTCTTTCTTGCTGTATATTGAGACACTGTAGGTGGTAAGTCAGTACTTCGTAAATGTTTTGTGGTTAAAACCCAAAGATATGATTTGTGTTTATAAGCTTTAAATTGCCTTCCTGACAAAATATGCACAAGCTGAAAGCTTCTGCTCATGAAGAATTGTGATGGATTGCATTTTATTGGAAGTTATTATGAATAGCTGTTTGATTTGAAACAACAAACCCTTTAAATGCCTCTAGAAATTATGGAGAGAGAAAAGTATCCCTGCATCACCACCATCAGAATGTGACAATAAAAAGCTATTTTTTGGAACACACACGCACTAACACACCCATATGTGCACACTGAAGGTTGCCTGTGATCAAGCATTCAAATTTATAGAAAATACAGATATATTGACTTTGTTTAGATAAGTATTAAATAGATATCTGTTTATTCAGAAATAGACTCAGTACTAAGTATCAGAATACACAGAATATATATAGATATGTCTATATCAGAATGCAGACACTGAATTTATACATATGCATGTAAAAATATAGATATTTGACCTAAGACATTATATATTCAAAGAAACAGAATTTCTCTGAAAATGATTTATTTTTCACCTATAGCTGATTGACTTAATACCCTATAAGAAGAAAAGGAGATGGATATATTTTTCCTGGGACTTTGATGTGGGAATACATAGATTTATTCATGCATGTATACCTTCAGTATTCTATTTCTTTATATCTAAAAATATTATTATCATAATTTAAACATTTATTCTATGCAGGAGTCACTTGATTTGTGATCCTCAAGTTAAAGGAGTATCAATTCAAGGGAGTACAAAGTTAACAATACATTATTTCTTTTTAGTGGAATCCTTCAAAACAGGAAACTGTATTTCATATGTATATATATTTGACAGGAAAATAAGGAAAAAGAGCAGAGTTAAAACTGTGAAAGCTCAGGGCTTTTTTTTTTTTTTTTTTTCCTCTGGCTAAGAAGCTTTTAGTGGCAATAGTCAAATGTCAAATATGATTAGACAAAACTGCTCTTTAAAACTGAAAATAAAATAGAGCATATTTGTGAAGACTGCCTATCAGAAATGTAAAAAGTAGTAGTGCATAATTTATCAGTGTTAATAGCCTTCGGCACATTTCTGAAGGAATTAACCTAAACAGTCAAACTATTTATCACATCACAATACATAAAATGTACTTTTAATTAATAAATGGACATTGTATTGCCTTTACAGCTATAACAAATCAATCCTCCTCTACCTTTTTTTTCTACAGTTTGGGTTCTTTTAATGGGTTTTAATGGGTTTTATTCTACACTCACATAGCAAAGCTTATTCATTTGCTTCCTGGAAGACTTTCTGTACTTTGTGGCATAATCCCACAGTGTCTTCGGTATGCTTCCACCAAAATATCACTATGGACGCATATAACTCTATTACCCTAAGGCATCATTCATTACTCCCAAGCTGATGTGTTTGGTTCAAGTGTATCTTGGAAGTAAGGAAGTTACTGTAATGTTCGGTTAAGATATTTTTTTTCAGGGAAGTAATATTTTTTCCAGTTGCTCTGATTTGCTAAGGAAATACTCTGCATAATCTCAAATTACTTGGCAAAGATCTATTCCTCTGTTTTACAGAAAAGGAAAAAAGTTTGGCCAATTTCTAGACAATAATGAAGCAATTGTGCTGGGACATAGGAAACGAGTATTTTGAGATGATAATGCAAAATCTGAGAGTTGTTGTGTTCGGTTTTTGGTTGGTTGGTTGGTTTAAATTAAAAAAAAACCCTCAATCTTAATAGTATTTATGATAATGCTATGATACCAAACAGTACTTTATTAGCCCTTCTTTGATACTCAGAATGTACTGTCAATTGAAAAACCCTGCAAAAATTGTAGCACTAATATAAAGGTACAGGCTTATGGGACAAAATGGAAATTCTTAGTCTCTCTGAATTCTGAAAAATTAAAAAAACAAATAGCCTTAGTATGAATGTAAAACAGAAGACCTGAATTTGCTTGACACTGTACACTCAAAAGCTATCTGGGAAGAATCAGGATGAAAATTATGGACTGAATGCTTATAAAGCCATTTAAATTTGCAATTAATGTGTCTGTATTGTTGTATCAAAGTATGTATGTCAGCTACAAAACAAAACAAAACAAAACACTATGTAAAGTGAAGATATTTATCATTGAAAGATTTTCCTGAGCCATGGTTTATGATTTGCTTCTTGGGATAGTTTCCATAGATAGCACTGCTAAGAAGACCATTCAGACCATCTAACAGAGTATTCCAAGAAAGTTGCTCTGAAAATGACTGTTTTACATCCTTTAGACTACTATCGTGTCGTTAAGCGCATATTAGATACTGTTGCATATATGTCATGAAGGATTTTTGCCTTGCTATGGGGCTCAATTTTCCCTGCATAGGAATGAAACAGAGTTTAATTTATTACAGAACAAAACACACCTGAATAATCCGTACTCGGAGAGGAGAGTACAGTCAGGGGATGAATATCCTTTCCACTCTAAGAGAAGAGCAGGTCTGCTACAATCTCATGAGACTGAATTTGTACAAATCTATCTGGCTGGGTGACATGTATCCCAGGGTCCCAAAGGAACTGGCTGATATGGTTGCTGAGCTGCTTTCCACCATATTTGAAAAGTCAAAGCTGTCAGGTTAAGTTGTCAGTAAATGGAAAAAGGAAAACATCGCTCTCACTTTTAAGAAAGGGAGAGAGGAAGAGCTGGGGGATTACAGGCTGGTGAGCTTCACCTCTGTGTCTGGGAAGATCATAAATCATGGCATGAGATGAGCAGATGATCCAAGATAGCCAGCATGGCTTCACTGAGGGCTGATTGTCCGTGACTGATCTTCTATGTGGCCTTCTACGATGGAGAGACAGCATCAGTGGACAAAGGAAGGGTAAATGATGTCATCAAACCAGACTTGTGCAAGGCCTTTGACGTGGTCCTGCTCCATACTGTTACTTCTAAATTGGGAGAACTCACTGAGGGCAAGGATTTGGGGATTCTGGTGGATGAAAAGTTGGACATGAGTCAGTAGTGTTTTCTTGCACCTCAGAAGGCCAACAGTATCCTGGGCTGCGTCAAGAGATGATCAGCAAGGAGAGGAATGTGATTGTTCTTCTCTACTCTGCCCTTGTGAGGCCCCATCTGAGTACTGCAACCAGGCCTGGGGACCCCAGCACTTAGAAAGACTGAGATGTTGGAGTGGGTCCAGAGGAGGGGCATGAAGATGATCAGAGGTCTGGAGCACCTGTCATATGAAGAAAGTTGAGAGAGCAGTGCTTGTTCAACTTGGAGAAGAATAGAAGGCTTTGGAAAGACCTCACTGCAGACTTCCAGTGCTTAAAAAGAGCTTATAATCAGGAGGTAGAAAGACTTTTTACACAATCTAATAGTGATAGGACAAAGAGGAATGATTGTAAACTAAAAGAGGGGAGTTTTAGGTTAGATGTTAGGGGTAAATGTTTTACTCAGGAAGTGGTGAGGCATTGGAACAGGTTACCCAGAGAAGTTGTGGATGCCAGGTTGGATGAGATTCTGTGTAACCTGATCTAGTTCCTGACTTATTGTTTGGCAATCCTGCCCATGGCAGGAGGCTTGGAACTAAATAATATTAAATGTGCCTTCTGAATGAAGTTATTCTATAATTCTATTCTGCATACATTTATTTAAACATTGGTAAATCCGCTTTGAAAATAGGTCAAACATTAAGAAATTAAGATTATAAATGTATATTTTAGAACAAAATAACTATATGAAAACGTGGGAATCTTAACATGTGCTCGTGAAAACACGAAACTGGTAATTTTTTATAGCATGCCATAAAACAAGTGGCCTATGTGTTTCTGGTACAATACCACCATTAATATGACAGAGATGGATACACAGCAACATACAGAGGCAGTGGTTCACAAAGAAAGAAAAAGCAGCCTGAAATATTAACAAAACAAAAATGTCTCTCTTCCTTTTCTGTCTCTTTTTTTCATAATTTCCATGCCTAAACACAGATACGTATCTCAGGTAATTAGGTCCTGCTGCTCTTTTTTTCTTCTCACAACTTCCTTTCCACTCTATTTTAAAGAAAAGTGTCTGTAGCTTTTTACTATTTACGGTGACTCAAATCTCCACTTAGTCATTTATAGAGTTCACCCACTGAACGAAAACCACAAACCAGATTGACTCCAGCTGTGATCCATATCCAAAAATTTATTCCAAGAACCTTCAAATAACATTTTAGAATTTACCCTTTGATGTCCAAACCTAAATTGTTGCTATGACAAAACTTAGATGTCATCTTAAAAAGATACAGAGCCACACATCAAATAAGGAGTATAATTCACATACAGCATACACGAATAGAAGCTCAACTCAGAGAATTATTCCAGTTGCTGTGTTTCTATTTATTTTATTTTATTTTTCTTTATGTTTTGTAAACTCAGTAATAAAAAGAAAAAAAAAAAGTAAAAACAAAATTATTACAAAGTAATTGCTCAGATCTCATGGGTTTCTTTCCAAGTAAGAGCATAGCCAAAATAAGGAAGGTGAAAGGAAGTGCTTCGTTGAATGTATTGATCAAATAAGAGTTTGTCTGTTTTTGTTTGTTTGTGTTTTTGTTGTTGCTTTTTGTTTGTGGTGAGTTTTTTCCTTCCTTTGATCTTCTAATAATGTGATTTTCAAGTAAATGCTACAAAGAACAACAAAGCAAAACAAAAACAAGAAAGAATACTAAAAGATTTTGGGTTCAGGTCAGTAACGGTTGTCATCACAAAAAGAAGTTCAAATGTTACTCTAACTTTTATGGTTGTAAATATGAAGTAACTCAGTTGACAATGGCTGTAAAATTTCACTACTGAAATTTTATTTGTCCCTAGGGCATTGCTTATTTTCTGTCTCTTTAGGTAAAATTAACTGCCATTAGAGGTCTGATTACAAGGAGTGAAGTCTAAATTTTGGTCGTGTAAATCCAGGATAGGATTTTTTTCATGATTCAAATTCTATCTATCTCTCTATATATAATTACTAAAACTTTGGCATCTGTGAAGAAACTGAACAGTATTTGACGCAATTTCTTCCTAATTCTTTGACTTGCTCTTTGTTATAGCCAAAATAAGTAGCTGTATAAGTTGCTTCCTCTACTGGCTACAGTTTTAGTGTTCCATATTTTGATAAAATGTTTTCCTTCATATCAACATAGCTACTTCATAGACTTTCATTAAGGCATTGATGCAATGCCTATTGCGTGATATATTTCTCTTAATGAGCCATAACCATTTTGAAGAATAAACTTGATTATCATCAGACTAATACCATCTACAAAACACTGTAAAATGGTTCAACTTTCTTATATGGGTTTTCTGGCTATTTATATGGTATTATAAATGTTTCTGTTAGAAGGTTATCCTTGTACCACAGATTTAGGCTACTGCAGAACACTTTTGCAAATCAATATTAATTAAAAATTATTATGATCTGAGAACTAAACAAAGGGCCTGTGATACTAAAGAAAGGGTATGCCCCAGTGACAGATCACTGTTAAAGCCTCTCATGCCATTGGGTGATATTTGCCATATGTCCAATGATTGATAGTAAGATTTAATGAGTTCTTACAAGCAATTAAATAATCAAGGGTTCCTGCTGTTACATGGCATAGCTTGATAGAACAGTGACAAATGAGAGAATATCTGCAACCTAATCAAAGGGACATATTTCCTTGGGAACAAAATAATATTATCCACCAGTGCAATCAAAGGACAAAAGAACACAGAGAGGACGCAACAAAATGAGATAAATTTTGTGCTCTTTTCATTATTCTGGCCATACAGTTTCCATTTATTGGATCCTATTAAATCAGAAAGAAAATTAGGCTACTTAAATATGTTTCATTTGTCATACACTGCTAGCTAGTGGGTACATATCCAGTCACCTCATGTCTCCTTTCCCCATGAAACACATTCATAGGTTATTCTTACTTGATATTTATTTCTCTTGTGATGATTTAACTCCTTTTACATTTTTGTTTTTGTATTCATTTTATCTAAAGGGGTAAAAATCAATGCCCTATACCAAATAACATATTTTTGAATAAATAATTATTTATAGCATCTCTATAAATGTTCTATTAGAAGTGTTTGAAACTAACAGCACATCATAAAAAATGAGAAGGCCACCGAATTCAGTTTGGAATTGCTTAGATTCAGATTATTTTAATTTGCAAATTAACACTATACACCTTAAACATTTGCAGATACCTACACACTGTGCAGAGGAAATTGTTTTACAATGAAGTGTAGCCTAATCAGGCAACACTCTTTATTTTTCTTTGTTACTTTTTAAAGAAAGAAAGCTTAAGAATCACCTTCAGAAGGTATTTTGACAGCTTGAGATTTCAAAGACCATGTACTGAAAATCACTAACAGACAATTTCTTTCTATTTTTAAGCTAAAATTAATTGTAACTAATGGGTATAGATACATACAGAATGTAGATCAGCCTACTCTCACTTGAAAAGTGAGATTAAAAGATTTACCTGAGGCTTTAAAAGCATAAACTGCAATCAAACAAGCTGTTTTCTTCAAACTAAAGCATAAATTTCTGGCCCAAAATATGACAATAGTAAAACTGCCTTTTACTTTGATGAACTTTTTTCCTTTGATTACAAGAAAAGCCCCTAGTTAAGTATTTCAATTTTCAAATAATTTTGTGTTAGCTTTAGCTATTATACACTTGATGTATACTAGCAAAACATTTTAGAAGAATTTTTTGTTGAAAGAATTCAAAATTCTCTTCATTACTTCTATTAAACAGAAATAAGTGTTCCAATACTCCAAACAATTTTTTTTTTAAACTATATTTCAGTTTGCTGATGTGTAGACTAAATTGGAAAGAATTGTAGTAGATAAGTAATAAAACAAGGTACCCAAACTAATATATTAGATAATTTAATGCATTTTCAAGAGAATGTATAAAATTGTCTTATTCACACACAAACTCCTGAATAAGGTGAATCTATCTATAGGTGGGACCTATCTGTCTGTATTTTGTGTGTTCTGTTCCAATGAAGGATAAAAACAAGTTGTAATATCTTGGCATTTTCACAAAAGATAATATTTGTTTTCCTGTCAACTCTGTTCAAGAGTGAGGGATGTATGCTGATTATATTTTTTCTGCATGCCAATAATTTCTTTGTTTTTCCATATACAAAGTAAAAATTTTTCCAGAGTATGTAGTATATTTCAGAGATTAGTCAATTTTTTATAAAATATGAATATGAGAAAGCTACAATTTTAAAAAGTACAAAAAAAAAACCAAACAAACAAACAAAAAAAAAGCAAAAAAAAAACCACATGTATTGGATTTCACCTGTGAACTTATTCTACTGAAATCAGCGGTGATGTACCATGATGTTAGGATTAAGACATATTTTTTAGATTAGAAAGGCCTACTGAGTTTCTGTGGGTAAATGTATTTATCTTACCCAAAATCTTCCTTCGAGATTTTAGTGAACTACAGATATGTAGTAGGGTCAAAAACATATACAGTCTCACTGTATCTGGGCACTTAATTATGCATATTGTTACTGGGTCACACATGTGCAAAACAACTTTAATAAGCCTACCAAATGATATGTCTTACACAGGTTATGTACTCCTAGTATGTATCTTGGTTGGTTAGATCACTGATGCTTTGGGTCACATCAGGTCTGAGATAAATGTGATCAAGTTGAGAACATCTAAATGAGTTTCATATGCAGTGACAAGAAAAAAAGCCAGTATCTCTTAACTGATACAATAACATAGAATCATAAAATCATCAAAATTGGAAAAGACCTACAAGATCATCTAGTCCAACCATCCGCCTATCAAAAATAGTTCCCACTAAACCAGGTCCCTCAACACAATGTCTAAATGTTCCTTGAATATCTCCAGGGACTGTGACTCCACCATCTCCCTGGGCTGCCCATTCCAGTGCCTGATCACTCTTTTGGAGAAGTAGTATTTCCTAATGTCCAATCTGAAACTCCGTTGGTGCAACTTGAGGTCCTATCACTAGTTACATGAGAGAAGAGGCCTATCTCCAGCTCACTACAGCCTCCATTCAGGAAGTCATAGAGAGCAATAAAGTCTCCCCTGAGCCTCCTCTTCTCCAGACTGAACAATCCCATCTCCCTCAGCTGCTCTTCAAAAGGGCTGTGCTTCAGACCCCTCACAAGCTTTGTTGCCCTTCTCTGGCCATGCTCAAAGTCTTTCTTGCAGTTAGGATTCCAAAACTGAACACAGTACTTGAGGTACAGCCTCACCAATGCTGAGTACAGAGATACAATTACTTCCCTGTTCCTGCTAGCAACACTTTCTTATACAAGCCAGGATGCCATTGGCCTTCTTGGCCACCTGAACACACTGCTGGCTCAGGTTGAGCCAAGCATCGACCAATAACCCCAGGTCTATTTCCTCTACAGAGTCTTCCAGCCACTCTGCCCCAAGCCTGCTGCATTACCTGCAGTTGTTGCAGCCAAAGTGCAAGACCTGGCACTTGGTCTTGTTGAACCTCTTCCAATTGTCTTCAGCCCAGCAACCCAGCCTGTCCAGGTCCCTCTGTAGGGCATTGCTGCCCCCAGGCAGATCGACACTTCCAGCCAACGTGGTGTCATCTGCAAACTTACCGAGGGTGCTCTCAATGCACTCATCCATGTCATCAATGAAGATATTGAAGAAGACAAACCCCAGTACCAACTCCTGGGAAACACCACTAGTGACTGGTTGTCAGATGGATGTACTCCATTTACCACCACCCTCTGGGCCTGGCCATCTAGCCAGTTCTTCACCCAGCAGAGTGTACTTGTCCAAGCCATAGGCTCCCAGCTTCTTCAGTAGAATGCTGTGGGAGACAGTGTTGAAGGCTTTGCTGAAGGTAGACCAGGTCAACAGCCTTTTCCTCATCCACAGGCAGATCACTAGATCATAGAAGGAGACCAGGTTGGTTAAGCAGACATAGTTAAGAAAACAACCCCTCAAAAAATCAAGGAGATACACTATGTTTTTGGCAACATTAAATTCCTAAGGACTACTCTCAAACAATAAATTCACAAAATGTACACACCTCATTAGATTCCATACAGATTGCAAAGCTAGCTATAATGTAAAAACAGGCAGCCAGTCTGTCTCAATATTATTACAGGAAGGCTTGGTTAAATTAATAGCCTCTCATTGATTAAAAAATCTTGCATTTTACATGTTCTTAAGTTCATTCCCACCATTACCTTTCAATAACAGAATACGAGTCTTTGGAGAAATGTGGTTATATTGAACTATTGTACTGAAGTACAAAGGTAGGCAAAATAAGCTGTTTACATTAGCCTATCATTGTTTCCTGCCATAAAGTTTTGTTCACCTGATAGAAAAAGACAATACCATCAAGGTGTCCTACGAATTTGCTGTTTATTAGATTTTTTTGTTAATATTCTTAACTTGCTAGGAATGCAGTTAGTTTAGAATAATCACTAAGCATGACTCTACAAAATCCTTTTGTGACTGCAAGGGAGAAATCTTCATGTCCATGTGTCATTTGCCTTCGCATCCAATGCTCATCTTTTGCCCATTCTTAATTACTGTACTAAATCTGGATAAAAAAAACAGCAGAATTCCTGATCCACCAAAATGCTTTTGAAAACATCCTAAAGATCTAGGGCTCAGGAGTCTGATTGTTCAAGAGCATTTCTGTAATAATCACATTATGAACTCTCCATCAAAAGCAGTTCTGAGACTTCCTATATAGAAGTATTCAAATGTATTTCATTGACATGAAAGACTTCTCAATGCCACAAGATCACCTAATCTGAATTGTAGTACAAGCCCACAGCATTTTAATTTTTTCTTAAACTTATGTTGTTATGATTAATTCTCCTTGTTCTTTTGCACTTGTGCAAACACAATCCACACAATTCAACATCTGTGATGACATTGGAACTCATATAATCTACGTGGACTTGTGCAAGGCCTTTGACACGGTCCCCCACCACATCCTTATCTCTAAATTGGAGAGATACAGATTTGAGGGGTGCACTATTCAGTGAATAAGGAACTGGTTGGAAGGCTGTAGACAGAGGGTTGTGGTGAATGGCACTGTGTCGAGGTGGAGGCCAGTGACAAGTGGTCTGACCCCCCAGGGGTCTGTGCTGGGACTGGTGCTCTTCAACATCTTTATCAATGACACTGATGATGGGCTTGTGTGCACCCTCAGCAAATTTGTTGATGACACCAAGCTGAGTAGTGTGGTTGACATGTTAGAAGGAAGGGATGCCATCCAGAGGGACCTCAACAAACTCAAAAGGTGGGCCCATGTGAACTTCATGAAGTTGAACATAGCAAAGTGTAAGGTTTTGCACTTGAATTGGAGTAATCCTGGATACATATACAGACAGAGAAGAACTTCTTGAGAGTAGCACTGGAGAAGGACTTCAGGGTCCTGGTGGATGAAAAATTGATCATGAGCCAATGGTGTGCTCTTGCAGCTCAGAAGGCCAATAGTATCCTAGGCCACATCAGAAGAAGGTCGGCCATCAGGGAGAGGAAGGTGATTGTCCCCCTCTACTCTGCTCTTGTGAGGCCCCATCTGGAGTACTGCATCCAGGTCTGGGGATTTCCTGATAAAGGAAAGTTGTGGAGCTGTTGGAGAGGGTCCAGAGGAGGGCCGTAAAGATGATTACACTTCCTCTACAAAGGCACGCTGGGCTTGTTCAGCCTGGAGACAAGAAGGCCTTGCAGCTTTCCAGTATTTAAAAGGGGATTATAAAAGTGAGGGGAATCAACTTTTTACTCAGGTAGACAGCAATAGGACAAGGGAGAATGGTTTAAAGCTCAAGGAAGGACAGTTTAGATTGGATGTCAGGGGGAAGTTGTATACATGGAGAGAGTGATGAGGTACTGCAACAGGCTGCCCAGAGAGGTTGTGGGTGCTCCGTCCCTAGAGGTGGTGCCCTAGACCACCTGGGCAATCTGGTCTAGTACCAGATCTGGAGATCGGTGTCTCTGCCTGTAGCAGGGGGTTTGGAACTTGATGATCCTTGGGGTCCCTTCCAACCCAAGTCATTCTATGATTCTATGAATTGCTATGGCTCATGTACTCACCATTCAAACAGCAGAGAGATCAGATTTCCAAATACATCATTATGCTGAGATCTGCGTTTCAAGATAAATTTTTCTCCCTTGTTTAAGTGCAATGCATGTGTCACCTCTCCTATGAAGAAAGACTGAGGGAACTGGGCTTGTTTAGCTTGGAGATGGTCTGGGGAGATCTCATTGTGACCTTCCAGTACTTGAAGGTAGCATATTAACAAGGGGAAATAACTGTTTACATTGGTTAATAGTGATAGGACAAGAGGGAATGGTTTTAATCTAAGACACAGGAGATTTAGGTTGGATGTTAGCTGGAAGTTTTTCATAGGGAGGGTGGTGATACATTGGTACAGGTTGCCCAAGGAGGTTGTGGATGCCTCATCCCTGGAGGCATTCAAGGCCAGGCTGTATGTGGCTCTGGGCAGCCTGCTCTGGTGTTTGGTAACTCTGTACACAGCAGGGGGGTTGAAACTGGATAATTTTTGAGGTCCTTTTCAACCCAGGCCATTCTATGATTCTATGATTCTATGATCTCCTATTTTCTCAGTAGTAGCCATGACTCAATCAGTATGTTTGGGAGATGCTTTAAATGCTACGGTATGGTTGAAGTTTGGGGATGAGGAATGGAAGAGATAAGGAGGTTGATTTTATAGAAAAGAATGTGTAAGATTTTCATGTATTTTGAGTTTGGAACACAATTTACAACAACACTTTTACATAAATCAAAATTTTGGATGCTTGCATTTTAGGATTTATTTATTATAGCAACTGTACTGACTAGCTGTGGATTTGGTGTTACTGCTGAAAAGAGACTGTAAAGTAGTAAGTAAACTCAAAACCACTTCTAACTACTCCTCAGATTCCCTATCCGCCTCATTTATGCAACTAGTCCTTGAATGCATAAACATCAGCATTATCTAGACTGACTTGATATTTTGCTAGTGAAGCCTTGACTATAACAAATTCCAGTAGATGAATTTCTCATTGGACGAAGAAGAATCTTTATGTTAATTCATTTAACTTCGTTATCTTACAACTGTTCTTTTGATACATCGTAATTTTGGAGAAGTCTTCAGGGAAACTCTAGAGCCGCTATATTATTTCCCTCTGTTGACCACAGTGTGTGTAGATAGTGTGGAAATGAAATTACAGATGTTAGGTTGCATGTCCTCTTTTGGCTATTTCCCTCATTAACTGTGTGCTTGCAGACAACTCTCCTTTCCTTCCTTTGTTTTTAATTTATCAGGTCCCCTGCAGTGAAATGAAAAGACATTGCTTATTCTCAATGAATTCTGTGGAAGTACCAAAGGAAAAGAGTAAGCATCTATATTTGGAATAAATACAAACTATTATTAGACAGATTTTTTGGAAGTAGTTGTAATTTATCTGCTATCAGGAGCAATAGAAAACCATATGGATGACAAAAAACATAACCAGGGCAAGGTCCTTCCTGTGTCTGTTGACAACTAATATGCACCAGGAGGGCAGTGCCATATGTTTGCATGTACGTTACCCCAGGGGGTAGTGACATATGTTCACACGTATGTCACCCCTCTGTCCTGCTGTCATAAGGCTGTTTCCCAAGAGGCGTGCTTCCTTGAAAAACAGAAACAAAACCTACAAATCTATATTTTCTTTGTCAAGATACTCTAATTCCAGCACTGTGTTTGCAAGCAATTGGAACAACTTCCTCAAAACAGCAAAGGATTCTGTAGCCCTCTTTCAAAGCAGTGAATGAAAAAGAAGAAAAGTACAGCCTCTCTGCTAGAACATCACACCTGCTAGAACAGTCATTCCCTCTGACATATTAGAACTGCCAGAAATCTTCAGGATAGTAAAGACCTGCTCCTCCCAAAGTATATCATAGACTCTTCAGTTCATTATGGATTGGAAGCAGTTTCGTATTACATAACAAGCGCTTCTTGGTAGGATTCAAAAGTCTGACTATAGGGGTATGCTAAAGTGAGAGAATCAAAAAGTGTTGTTCATGATAATTTATCCTGTATTTTTGTGGGTTAGAAATGAACAGTACTATTAGATTATCTTGACCATTCCCCTGTCAGTGCAAAATTATTTCTTGCAATGTAATTTTTAGTGTTTTGTTCATTCCATTTAGTACTAATCCAAGCAGATAGCCTTTCTGTTGTATCTCTTGGGAGACCATTTATCCCTCAATCCATTTATTCCACTATTAGGTAGATTTTCTGAAATTTGCAGTGTATTTTTCTTTGCTTAATTTCCTTCCTCTCTTTAATTATCCCTTTTGGTGCAAATGTGGCTCATCTTTATATATTTGTATTCTCTCAGAGGTCACCAAGTCTAGTGCAGAAAATGCAAACTACAGTGTGAAATTTTCTTCTGGGAAAGGGTAACCTATGGGACATATTGGGTGGTCTCATACAACTTGTGACTACTGAACGTTCTGGATGCTTTTGTGGTTATGTAGCTGTTTAACTAAGGTTTATTTGGTCTAAGTCTGTTACATTATTTAGACTTGAATGCTAGTAACAATTCCAAGGGCTTTCTATGAAAATTTTAATGGGAGCATACAAAGCTGCTTCCCATTTTCATGAGGGAGACTTCTGAGTGGGAGAAATGGTGAGTCTCAGATGAAAACAAGGTTGTGACCTCTTTCTCTGAACTGTGTACTGAAACAAATTCTAAAAGCTCAACATCTGATGGTCTGTATTTTCATCTCCATGATGCATAGTTAATGAAAATATGCTTGTCCTGCATTTTTGTAAAGATTTGGGTGTTCTGAGTGTCTTGTATGAAAGGGCTCTGATTTTGGCTTGCCTCTTTCCTTTTCTATCCCTTTTCTACCTTGCCTCTATCTCAGAGTTTTGAAAGCAGAATTATCCTTTTCCTTTTGCCTCCTCCAATGTCTGGAAGCTTCTCTGTGTTTTAGACAGCTGTGTTTACAACTCCAGCACCACTTAGACAAACTCAGCAGGAAGCTATGAAAGAAGCAGACAGCTCAGGCAGATCCAGGACATTATCAGAACTTGGACTCTGGGAAAAGAAAAGCCAACTGAATGAGAGCATGCCATGGGGAGGAAAGAAACTATGATTTGTTAGGCAAAGAGATTCCTTCACTCTCAGGGAGTAACAAATTCCACTTAGGATAGAAACTTCTGGTTTAGAGAATAAGCCAATCAGGAGAGAGTCACAGAATAGAGCTGGGACTCTGTGTCTCGAGGAGACAGTTGGAGACTGCTGTGAAAGGCAATGATGAAACAGCTTTGGCTTTAGAGATGGCAGAAACAATAAGTTCCCACAGATCAAAGGCTACTGTGCAGTTTGCTGTAAATCAAAAAGCCACCAAGTTGACTGAAACATGGCTGCAAAAGACTTTCCATGCAGGGGCAAAGTAATCGGAGATATTTTGGCAGAGATCTCTTTATGAAGCTTTTTCTGTTTCTGCCTTTCCTAGTCAGCCTGAGTTTTTCACTACTTTTTTATATCTATAATTCTCATCTATATTACCAAAAAAAATCTAGATTTTTTAAAGCTAAATATGTTTCTAGTCTTCCCTAAAGAATTCATGTTATGAGAAAATTCTTGAGTTCCAACTCAAAGAATTCTAACTCTACTACCAACACAACAGCCCTGCTTCTGGAGAAGAAAAATCAATCCAATAATAATTTTGGATTATTTTGTGAATTTAGATGCCATTTTTTTCAAGATTTGTTCAGTGTATAGAGTCTATTCTAACCCAGTAATATTTAATTTTCACAAAGAATAATTCTTTTTACAAAGGATAAGTAATATAACATTGGTCCCCCAAAATTTTGGTCATTAGCTTAAATGCAGTCTCATTTTATCCCAGCTAATATCACTATTTTTGGTTTCAACTCCCATATTTTTAAAAGTTCACTTATTTGTCTGGATGTAGGTTCTCTGCATCAGACTTATCTCAAGACAGTTACACAGTTGACTTATCTGTTGGTTTAAAATTCTTTACACAAAATTCTTCACACTTACAAAAAGAAAGAAATTAGACAAGACTGTAATTATCTTATGGATATTCTTCAACAGAAAGTCTGAACTTGTGCAAATAATTTATTTAAAGCAATTTTCTCTATGAAATAAAGTAGTTCAGAAGTAAGGATTCAAAATAGGTAAAAGCTGATGTTGGATAAAAAGGTAAGCCTAAAGAAAGAAGGGTAACATACCACTGTTCATGGAAATGATGACCTCTCTGTCAGAGAAGAATCGTTCCTTTTTTATGGTGACTAGAAGACTGATTATAAACATCATATTCCAGTTACTTTATGAAATCTTCACCTTGTCTTACACGCTATTACAGTTTTCAGAGATTTTGATCTTAATTACACACAATCCTGTTACATTTTTGTTTGGGTGTATGTATTCCTAACAAATAAAGGCTGATATTCCGAAGTATTTATTTTGTGATAGTGTGCTATGAACAGAATTGGCATTTATTATTCTTATAAACTACTCACAGGAATATCACTGCAGTTTCTGCTGTGTTTAGACTTTCTTCTTCTGCTCCTACCATGGACAGAAGACAAAAAAATGCACTCTCCAGATCAAGTTCATAGCAATGTCCTATAGCTTTGTTGGTCTAATGTGAGCTTCTCAGATATCTTTTTTTTTTCTTTTTTCTTTTTCTTTTCTTTTCTTTTCTTTTCTTTTCTTTTCTTTTCTTTTCTTTTCTTTTCTTTTCTTTTCTTTTCTTTTCTTTTCTTTTCTTTTCTTTTCTTTTCTTTTCTTTTCTTTTCTTTTCTTTTCTTTTCTTTTCTTTTCTTTTCTTTTCTTTTCTTTCTTTTTTTTTTTTTTTTAAGGGGGAGAAGGGTGTGAGAGAGTGCCACAGCACAAGCTGAATAGTATTTTGCAATCCATGGAGCAGAAGTAGGTACATAGGGCAGGAGTGGAGCTGGGATATGGGTCTGTGATGAAGTGAAGGAAAGAATCTTTTCCTGGAACTGAGCAGAGGCAACAGGAGATATGGCAGCAGACTGTATCTTTGTAAGGGCTGCTCACCTTTCCAGCCAGTAGTCAGTGATAAGAGATATTTTTTCTCTTCCCCAAAGATTCATTGTACCATTCATCTGCATGGAACTTTATCCTCCATTTCTCTCCCCATCCTTTGTCAATTCTTCACAATCTCCTTTGTACATACATAGTCATATGAATGTGTTATCAATACACATGATCATCTCATCGTCTGTTTTGGTACCTGTGAGTACATTGGACAATATGGATTTTAGCAAAGGTTCTTGTAGAAATCCAGAAGTTATCTCTCTCTGATGTGAAAGTGATGCTATATGTTTACAGTCTTATTCATTTCTTTCCCTTCTTCACTCCTGGTAAACATTTTCCCTACTGTATATGTCTATACAGAAAGGAAGTACTCATTTTTATTACCACTTCCCAAAGGTTTGGGGATTGTTTGGTGTTTGGCAAGGACTCTGCAAATAGACTATCACTTGGAAACAGATTCTAGAGATATCACAAAGCACCGGGGCTATCTCAGATTTCCACAGCATTTTACTAACTAGGCTATCTACCTGTTCTTACTTCTAGTGTCACAGAAGCAATAATCCCATGTGAGTCTTGTATTTGTTCTTTACAAACTCTCTCTTAACTTGACAGAAGAAAGAAAGTATTTTACCGTACTTTGTTTCATGCATGTAAATATCTCATATGATTCTTCCTCGAAGGAGATCTTAGTGTAATATATAATCTGAATATTTCTGCAATGCTTCAGAATCTGGATTATCTAAAATCCTGTATGTTTTCTTAGCACAATTTTTCTGAGTTTGGTCTCCTCAAAACCAAACAGAAACAGGTTATGTAAATACTCACTGCTGTTTGTATTTATTGGATTTTTGTAAGTTTTTGGTAGAATTGGCAGCTTTTTTGTTTGTTTGTTTGTTTGTTTGTTAGGGAGCAGAACATTCCTTAAAAGATTCCTTTGTCTTGCTGCTTTTTGGTTAGATTGCATCAAGGGATCATGGATCACAGTTTTAATAACAGAAGTGGCAATTAGTGCTGCTGAACTGCAGTTTCAGATTTTGGACAGAGCTGTTCTTAATAAATTATGGTCAAAGGAGACAGGGGCAGTAGAGAGGGGAAGGAAGGCATCAGAATCTGCCTAAGCAGCATATGAGCTGGTAGTGAAGTGCATTGCATCTTTATTCAATAAATGTCCATTTTAGTCTGGTTTTGCAGTCAAGTGTGAAGAAGAAACATTATCTGTAATTAATAACAGGAAATCCATGTGAATACAAGCCAGCACAAGGAAGGAGGCAGATTCAAAAAACAGTTGGAAAAGAGAATAAAAAGTGCTTCAAAATAATGGTGGAGACTCGGGCAATCAGCTTGTGAGGTGGACAGAAGCTTCTATTACAAAGCTTTGGGAAGAAACAACTGAGATAAAGGTCTTTTTAAGATCAAGTCATATTTTATGAAGATTAAATATATCATCACACAGTTTACTCCTTTATTCTACAAGCCCTGCAGGCTAAGGTGTTAACTGGCTCCTCCATGCATCTGTGCATTTCAGCAGCTGATTTCTGCAGCTGAAAAAATACAGGATCTTGTCCTTCTGTGTGCTCACATGGGTATTTCTTATTTGAAATTATTTATATTCCAGTTGTATACAAAGTGTGTCAGACACTGTGCAAGTGATAAGGAAAAGAAGGCTCTGGGGAACAAAGACTATGGAAGAGAATGTAGGACCTTACAGGACATCAGAAACATGAGAAAAATGAAGCATGAGTCAAGAGATATATCTAAGACAAAAACTACCTAAGACTTTAGGGATCTGCATGTGTCTTCCTCCCTCCTTGTACTTGCTTCTCTTTTCTAAGTTTACTATGTTAATAGACTGCACAAAGACAGCACCAGTATTTATTTATCGTACTGTTTAACAATTGGCACTCTCAGTGGCAGGATATCAGCACAGCATAACTTCTGGAGTGAGACTTCCCAACCAAGAACTCTGATCTGAGCAGCTGGGTCCAAGGAGTAAGGAGCAAAGCTAGGTGAGCATCAGTCATGCCATGCCACATGGCCTCTGGGGAAAATAGACTTTTTTCCACAGCATTTACTTGTACAGGAGTTATCTTTCTGGTGTTTGTTTTTGGGATACCTTACAGAATAAAACTGTATCCTTCCTGTAGTCCTCCAGGGAAGGGTGGGGAAATGCACTGTCCTTGGAAATGCATTGTCCTCACACTAACAGTTGAAAAGGAAGCACAGAGCTACTGTCTTGTAGAAAAAAAAAAAAGCATCTCTGCAGGATGAGTGGTGAAGCTGCAGAAGTGTAGATTTTTTAAAGGGTACATAAAAATAGCATTAGTGCTGGCTAAAAAAACAGAATTCAGTTTCAGAAAAATATTGGGTTTGGCAGTTTAGCAAAACTCAAAAATCAGACAGAGTTCTTTCGTGCACAATGTGGCTAGCAGCTATTCAGCTTCTTAACAAACTGTGAACCATAATCATGATATTGACATGCTGTATAGGAAACCCAGCTTCAAATTATCTTTCCAGACCAATATTTCATTAGCTACTCTTCCATACACAAACTGGGCTTCCAAGATGCCACAAGGATGGTGGACAGGGGGATGTAAATCAGGCCCCACTACCAAACATAACATTTGTCTATTAAAAATTCCAGCTTTTGAAAATTTGATACTTAGTGATGAAAAAAGTAAATATTGAAGTTCAAGTTCAGTTTTGTTCATTACAGTGAGACTGATTTAAATTTTATGATTTTTATTGAATGCAAGGATGTGCTAAATTCACAATTTATCAAAGCTTGAGTGAGCCAGAAAACTACTTGATCTGGCTTAAAAAGCGCTTTGCTCAGGCTCAGGGTGTCTAGGAATAGTGAGCTGCTTTGAGCATCTGTTTTGATGATTTGCTGTCTAAAATGCATCTCAAGAAGTTGCACCCATTTTGCTTCTAGTCTCTGGTTTAATATTTTAAGATATACATATATTAAGTATTTCACAGTGTGATATGAATATTACTTTCTTCACAAGGCTGACACGGTCTCAGTGTATTCGCTCTGGGGACTTTTTTTGCATGACTTCACTAGTAACATATTATTTCAGGTTGCATTGTATCAGCTAGCTAAGCAAGAATGCTAGTGACTTTCACTTTGTTCCAACTCCCTGTAAACATAATAATTAACTCAATTAAATAATCTTTTAATTACCTAACAAACAGTAGTTTTGAAAAGAAAGTCAGACATGAGGAAACATAAATTCTACCAAACCTAGTCAGAAGTCTTTTTCCATGCTTTCACATGCAGCTTTTGGCATTTTCAAGCTAAAGAGTGAGAAAAACTGCTAGGAGACAGAGATGATGAAGAGATGACCCAGAGTGCCTGATCTTGCCTGTACTTCCCTTATAAATGTCCTATTCTCATTACTCTAGGCACAGCTCCACCTGTGGGTGATAGTAATATGCACATGCAAAGCACTGGTTATCCATCTGTCTAATCTCATCAAAGCCTACTAGACAGCTTAATTGTGGTGGCCCATTTTGCTTACAGTTACTCTGATCCTTTTCTTTTCACCCAGGAATGAATTGGCACAATGAAAGCAGAGGTTTTAGTATCATGGGGAAATTTAATGAGACAGTATATGTGCTTTGTCAAGTGAATATTTGCAGTTTTTACCTCCTGTCTATGAAAACTTACATCATCACCTCCCTATTATTCTGTATAGGTCTTGGTCTTGCACTCACATTAACATTTCATGTTGTCCAAGACATAACTAAATGATTTCAACTCATTCCCTTTGTATGCTCTTTGTAGGTGAAGTTAGTAGGCATTTTTCTTTTGATTCTAAAAGACTTGCGTGGGAACTATCTTTGAGGTGGGGTTTTTATTTACTTGGTTGCAGCCAAGTATGAGACAATAAAAGTTCTCTGATTCTAAAGCAGTCCTTTTCCCTATATATATATATTTTTTTTTTTCTTCTTTCTTTATAAGGAAATCTTTCATCTTGCTTTAATAAAAGATTAAATATAGTTATTATTTTTAAAGGGCTGTTCTAATATTAGGAGGTAGTAATTTAGTAAGTTAGACTGCTCAAATCTGGGGATCAGAGTCCTTCCTGTCAGAATTTCAAACAATTATACCTTCCAACCCTTAAATTTCCATATACAGGTTTCCCATTTCCCTCTCTCCTATTGACCACATATTAGCAATTCCTAGCATAATCTGAAATTATTCACGCAGTTCACAGAGAGTTGTTTAAAATGAAAATGCTATGATCTTTTAATGTCTTCACTGTTGTAATATGTACTAAATTAACAGAGCCCTGATGTCTGATCATTTACACCACAATGTGCTATTTAAAACTGGAAGCCCAGCAGGGGATTTTATTTTTATTAATTTAGTATAATTTTAAACATTACAAAAATAGCTGTCTTACAGCTTCCCTGCTGAGCCCTAGATTGTTGCCACAGCCTCTGTAATACTTTATCAGGAGAGTAACATCACTATAAATACTGCATAGTTGATTCTAGTTTCAACAGAATACATAAGGATGTGAAAGGATGAAGAAGAGACAAAGAAGAAATAAGGATGGTTCTGTTTTACATTTCATTTGTTTGCTTGTAGAAGTTCTTTCCTCTCAGGATATTGTCTGGACATACCCTGATGGGAGGTGAGAATTTGTAGTCAAAGGCTGAAGATTGACATTGCACCTTGTAGCTAATTTCAGGCATCACACAATGCTACTGTAGGAAAACAATTTTCAGTGTAACTCCCTTTTAGTCTATTGCATCTTGTCCCGCCTGTGGTCTAAATACTACTACAGTGTTACTGTTCAATGCTAATATGCACTATACAAGCAACCTCCTAGGAACTGCAGAACTGGTCTATATCTACTCACAGCTTTCATCTGCCTGAAAAAAAGACAACAGACTGATTACATCACTAGTATAGCTAAGAGGCTGGATATAATAACTGTTTTAGATACACATGATAGCTTTTTTTAATCACACTTTTCCCTTTTTGGAATCAGCTGAGATGATCAGCAGCTTTTGGTAGGAACGTCCTTCTCCACTGGAACTTGAGACTTCTTGGTAAGAGAGCAATCTTTGCTATACAACAGATCTTTGTGGGGGTACCAGAATCCATCATTCATAATGAAAAGCTGGGAGGGACTAAAAGGGGAAAGAAGAGACTATGTCTGAAAGTTACTTAAAGTAAAACGATGTTGGTAAATTTAAGATTTTTGTGGAACTTTTCTAATGTTTATTAATTTTTCAACACTATATGTTAACACAAGTTTACAGATTACAGATCTAATTCATTACCTTTTTCATTGGTTACTGGTATTATAGGCAGTGGTGGCACTTTTTAGGAACTGTTCTTAAAATAATGTCTGAAAAATGAACAAAACTCAGTCCCAAATGATAAGGAGTTATCATGTGTCTACATAAGAAGCATATTTCACTGACAGGTCACTAATGCTCTTGTAAAACCCTTGCATATTTCATTAAAAATCATTGATTTCTCAGATCCATTAAGTAAAATTCTTTGGCACACATGTCCCTTTTTTGGATTTGAGAAAGGGTGTATAACCTCCAAAATGTCTTGATACTTTGATGTTAGATGTCATGTAAATATTGACTGAGTGACACACAAGCAATTCAAAGTATCTCAGACTATGCGTTGGCCTGTCTGGGGCACAGAAGGCAGGCAACCTTCCTCCTTGATGACCCATCAAGTTAACCCTAATTAAATCAATAGTATTTTTCTTTGAAGCAGATCAATACTGACTAAAAGACCCCCATCAGCTCTCAGTCCATACAAGTGGGCCAGCCAAGTGCCTGTTAATCATGGATGATCATGTTCATCAACAAAATGTTGCAGGAAGATGTTGCTGCATCTCTGATGCTATGATGTTTGCACCTGTGTATCCACCTATGGGAAATACTGATTCATTTGCAACTCTCTCCTCCATAGTTGCTAGGAGAACGTGAATGAGGTAAGTCATTCTAAGGATATTGGAAGAAATGAGACATGAAATAAAAGCATTCCTTCATTCTCTACTGATCCTCAGGAATGTATGGAAACAATGTATCACAGAGAAGTGTACAGGCATTAAGTAAGGGACTAAGGGATCAGTCCTCTGTGCAACACTCTCCTCTGAACAGAGGACAACATCAGTATCTTCTGAGCTATCATTTTGTTCTTCTGCAGGTGATACCTACAAGATATCTCACTTGTTTTTAATTTATTTATTTATTTATTTATTTATTTATTATTATTTTTAATGCCAGGGACTAAAAATCAGGATTTTGCAGGAGTTAGGAAAGTTTTTCCTGGCCTTCTCTTTATCTTTCTCATTCTCATTCTCTTTCTCGTTCTCTCGTTCTCCCTTTCTTTCTCTTCCTCTCTCTCCTCTCTCCTTTTTTCTCCTCTCTCTCCTTCTTTCTCCTTCTCCTTTTTCTCCTCTTTCTTTTTTTTTTTTATCTAAAAAAAAAAAGTTTCTTGAATAGGCTGTAAACTGTGACAGTGTCACAAATAATTCATTAGGTAATTCTCTGTTCATAATATAGTTTTTCATACTAATTATATTAATCAAGTGGATAAACATAAGCACTATTCTAGCTGTTTTATGAACAAAAGCTAAGGATTCTGAAAATTGTTGTGGCTTGTTTTGAACATCTACCTGAAGAAAAAAAACAGGATTTTGCTATTTAACATTGGAACTTTCTCTTAATCTGAAGGAATATTACTGTGCATTTGTCACTTATATCAGAAGTAGTTCTGCTATTGGCTCAGTAGGCTAACATGGTAAATTGATTTCAAAAACATTGCCACAAATTGTCAGTGGAATAGATTTAGAAGTTGTAGGCTTGGAGGATTTGGAGATCTACCTCCGCAAACATTACAGTTGCCCAATATGATAACTGACCTGAAAGGAAGATTGACATGTTTTTGTCTTTGTTGTGTCTGTCATTAAGATGCAGCAGAAAAGGCAATAGTGCAATATTAATTTGACCAGAATGATTAAATTCAGGTTCAATATCATCTTCCCATCCAACCAGAAATCCTCTTCTTACTTATCCAAATGGTAAAAGTCCCATAAATTTCATTAAGATTGTAGAACTATTCCAAGATAATAGCAAATATGTATATTTCAAGTTGTCTTTCTTTTCATATCTAGTTTATAGTGTTACTATAAAGAAAAGATTTTTGTTTTGTGTTTTCAAGGACAAACTATGGAAAATTTTGTATTCTTTGTGTAGTGTTGATGTACCACTTAATTGATACAAAAAAAAGCATACTTAAATTTCATCTTTTGCCCATGTCTTGAATGTGGATTTCTACACTGGAAAAAATCTGGACAACAGGATATGAATTCTGATAAATACACTAAACAAGTCTATACAGTTCTGGAATTATATAGTTTCTTAAAAGTTGAAATTAAAGTTGTTGTCTGTGACAAACACTAAACTACAACCCTCAGAGTTGTTGTAAACAATTTATTATATTCTCATAAAGTGTTTGTATAAGTTAGCTTTAAATCATCATTGTCATAAATCAAATTTTTAATAATTGATACACTGATGATGTATAAGATTAAAAGTCCATAGATTTTCATCAATTCTCTTGAGCTAGAGTTTGCTTAAGCCTCTAGACATTGTAAAAATATTCTAGATATACTAAAAATTGCTTGAATCTTTCTTATTGTTTCTTGGTAAGGCACATACAGCTTTTTATTAAATTATTTTCCAAATGTTATTTTGTAAAGAAATTTAATAAAATTTACTACTCTGCAATCCATTGAGCACTTCCTAATTTAATTTTCATATTCTGCATTTCCTGGGATTTACAATTAAAATTGTGATGAGCCAGACATTCAAACCCTTACATGTGTGAGATTATTTTTGTTTAGCTTAACTATATAAAAAGGATTTTGTACTTATAAACTATTTTTTTTTTCAACAAAAAAAGTGCAAACAAATGAGGTTTTTTTGTATGTAGATTGTAAAGTTTTTACTAACTGTAACAAACATTCAATCATTGTCTTCTCTTTTTTTCAATTCATCCACTTAACTCTTTGGCAAAGTTGACTGCTTATGCCAATGCCAGATACAGTTAATAGAAAATAATAGTTCTGACATTTTATACTCTCCAACATTGATCAAATAAAATTTAAAAAGAAAACAACATAACAACAACAAACAACTAATCTCCAGAACAGACACTGTCACTAAAATTCTTGCAGATATATTTACACAAAATTCAGCAAGTGTGTAACCAAGAATAAGCCACTGATTTAAAGAATTAGTTCATTTACTACCATTTTATTATGCAGAGTTCATAAAGATCACTAAAGATATTTTTTTCTCTTATAGCACTAGTCATTTATTTATTTTTTTTTATTTATTTTATTTTTAAGAGGCTTCTTGAGCTTTGCAATATATTGCAAGATTTGTATTGATTATTTCATCCTTTTTCTAATAGGTTATTTTGCTTCTTGCTCAGGAAAAAGAACACCCCAAACAAACTTTTTAGATCACCTATATGTTCTTTTGATCATGCTAGACGCATTCAGTTGTCCTGTCCTGAGATGGACAATACCTTAATTAGTCCCTTTTTTGTGTCCATGTGTTCTAAAAGCAGTAAATGCAAAAATACTGGTGTTCAGTGACCTGACCAAAATCTATCCAAAATCCTTTCTGCTAGAAAGTGCTTTCAGTCTATGAGGGCTGTTTCAAAAGTAATCCTTCGTATTTTATTATGTTGGCCCATGACTTTAGAGGTGGATAGTAGTAGTATGACAGTAAACATAGAACTGTTCTTCCAATATACTGTCACTGGTTTTCTATCAATGTGGTTTCCCTCTTTATTCAACAAGAAAGGATCAAGAAGCAAGACCCCTTCCAAGGACCGGTACAAGGGACATCTTGCCTCAAGCAGATACAGCTAGTCACCCCTGATGCAGGACACCTTTCAGAGTAGGCTTGGTTGTATAACCTTCCTATTTCAAGATGCATTATGATATGCAAGGTTTCTGAATAAAATAAAACTAGGCTGGGGCAATAAAGATATACATTAAGTTAATTTATGATTTCAGTTACAATCTTAGATGTGATTGACAACAAACCGATGCTGCTTTTAACTATTCTTCTGATAAAGAATTATCTCTGAGTGGATCCTAAACTTCATCTAAAACTTACTCTTGATTGCAACATAAAGAGTCAGCAGGCAGTTTGCAGAGAATATAGGATATGCACTAGATTCCATTAATGAGTAGTTCTGTGAGCTACAAGGAGCTTTCCACAGGATTTTCCAACACACACATGCAATACCTATCAGGAGAAGATAATCTTATAAAATAGATGAGTCAGGTAGGCAGAATGGTCACTAGCAAGTACTTCATATTATAAGAATTACAAACTTTTTATCCAGATCTAATTGCTGTCTCAACTACAATACTGCTAATAAGAATAGAACAAAGCTGTTCCTAATATTTTCTGATTTCTTTGGGACCTCTTATTTGCCTTTTAAATTGAAAGAAAAAAAAAAAAAAGAGAATAACAAGAGCATTGTCTGTTAGCAAAGTGACGGGTTTTGATCTCTCTCTCAACTTTCCATAAGTAGCTTGCTCATATATTATCACGGCATTATACAGGCATGCAATTAAAATGAAATACTAATTGGTTAAAAAAAAAAAAAAAAAAAAAAAGACTATGTCTGCAGAATGTAAGTTCTAATATATTTCAGAGTACATTTATTCAGTGACGGAAAGCATTCCTCTCGCCAGCAAAGTAAATTTACTGATCTCCAAATGGACATTTTATCCTCTGCCAGTCTGAATTTGTATAGCATCATGAATTTCACAGACAGCTTTGTTGATCAGCAGAGTACTCTAGAAGAGAGCTTTCTTGGTTAAATATAATACTATTTCTCTTTGTATTTCCGTGTTCCCCAAAATGTCCCTTTTGATCTAGCATTCCTAAACTATTATTGCATTTACAGTTTGCGAGAAACTAACGTGAGGATAATTATTTCAGATAGTATTGTGGTTATCGTCTTAACAGACTAAAACTTATGTGGATTACATAACTATTTTTAAAATATTATATATGATATTATTCTTTTTTTTTTTTTTTTCAATCTCAATGCTCTTGTGCCTTTGCAGTCACATTCCTTAGGGTTTTGCTAAAATTGTCAATAGTGTTGCTGCAGATTAAAAGAAATGTAACACATTACAGGTTCCAGTGATCTTCAAATTAACAAATATTCCGAAATGCACGTTTTCAGCAAATTATAGAATTCCAACTCAACCCCTTTTTTTTTTCCTGTGATTTACTGTTGAATGTTAACATTTGTTCTGCTACTGGCTTAGTATAAGCTTTCAAATTAAGCAATTCTAAGATAAGCTTTTCATCTTAGAATGAGAAAAAAATGTTCCTATCCAACTGATGAAAGTTTACCAGCACTTAGCTTTTGTCACTTTTTATTTACTTATTTTCCACATTTTAGAATGAAGATATGGAAATATCCTTTTTTTAAAAAAAATCTCTCTCAAAAAAAAACCTCATTTTCAAAACCTCATCTCTCTTTGTTTATATATTAAACAACACTTTTATTCTTTTGTCAACATTACTGAGTTTATTTCAACCAATATATCATAACTATGTGCTAAAGAGCATAAACAGTACATTGAAATCTATGCATTATGTACACACCCGCAATATTTATTTTGCAGATTTGCTTTTCATAGTTGACTTTTTTTTTTTTTTTCCTTTTCTGTGAGACTGGAATAAAGAATGAACAATCTAGTTTATAATCTAATTTTGAGGGAAATGAGAAGTGATGAAATACCATGAAAAGAGAAAAAAAAAATCCTGAAATAAAGCAGAACTATTTCACCACATACATAAAATAACTCATTCTCTGTAGCTCGTAAAAACACTAATGTCCATTGCCTATTATTCACTTATTTGCAGATAACTGCATCACGCTTGTGCTTAAAGTCAAGCATGTCTCTAGTGCAGTAGTGTGGGCACCTGTTGCTCCTTTGCCTATAATTCCTGCACTGTGCAGCCTTGTAAAAGGAATTCTAAGATCCTGACTTTTATCCACCTCATGGCAGCATCTGACTGCAAACTGGGAAAGGAGTTTGCTGAGCAGAAACATCAAGGGTAAGCACTGAAAAGCGTAACTGTCAAAAGAGAAGACACTGGCCCATGTCTCTTGTCCTACCATCTTTGCAGCACAGCGCATGTCTTTCCAGGCACTGTGGTAGTAAGGGGAGCTTGGTTTCAAGTGTGCTCAAAGGAAAATAGAAATGTTGCCAGTTTGGAAAACTGCTGAAACTGTGTATGGGAACTGCTGAATCATGGCTCTGATTGACCACCTGAGGCAAGTAATGAGTCAACCCTGGGAGCACAGGTGAAGACAATTCTCCTGTGCTACTGGAAGGGGTGGAGCCTGGCTCTGTCTCTCCTGGACCCCATTTAAGAGCTGACTACCACTAGGGGAGGATCTCTTTTGAAGATTGTTCCTCTTGGAGTCTTCTCAGTGAGTCCTGGACAAGGGTAAGCTTTCCATCCATTCTTCTTTTTATTTTTGTGTGAAAACCTCTTTAGCCTAATTTTCCTGTATATTTCTTAATTATAACATCCATGTATTCATTGATTACACACTTGGAGAGCCAGCAGGCCAAATATACTAAAATTTACATCATGTCCTTTTTATAGAATTTCTATAAATGGGTCAGGGGGCAGAACGTTACCTCCATGATAAAATGATTCTGGGACAGATCCCAAGATTTGTGGGATCTCCCTGTTATGAACTAGTGGTTATCACTGAAAAATGAGGTCCCCTATGTGTTATGGAAAATATCTCCCCATATCGCATGGCAGACTACTTTCAGGGACTTAGTAAAGATATACTTTGGACTTTGTTGATCAATGGATTTTGTTAGATCTCGAAGATCTGATTGCAACAGATCCTGTAGAGGTCTGTCTTCTTAGAAAACAAAGAAAATACAGGATAGACCAGCAGGGGTACCACCTGATCAGTGGCCCCCTGCCCAGTCTCATTTGCATATAACAGCATGGCCATAGATGACAGTGGAATTGATGGATTTAATACAGTGATTTCAGCAGAAGCCTAGAGAAAGTGTGCCAGCCTGGTTATTAAGACTGGGATTCTGGGGCAGAAAGTGTTACGGTGAAATATCCATGTTGGCTACCATGACTGTCCATCCTGCCCTTAAGCAGAGGTTATATGTGGGTGTTCATAATCATAATGAAAACCATTCTATAATAGAATGGTTAATGGCAGCCTGCCATATGGTATGGTCGAATAAATCTGATATACCTCTACATACAGGGATGTGGTCCTCCATGGAGGACCTTCAAAATTATATCCATGAACTAGGTGTAAGGGAAGCAATTTATGATGATACATCTGATGGTCCTGATATAGTCAAATTCTCAGCAGGGATGAGAGACTTGATTCTACAGCAAACCCCCTCCCATCTATATGGTACTCTGGTCTCTATATTAAATCCCCTGGTGGCCTCAGAAGCAGGAGTCCAGCAGGCTGCCCAGTTAGTGGCTGACCTAGGAGAAACAGAACGCTTACGGACTAGGCGTAACATTCTGATATTAGAAGAAGCTGAGGTCCTGCCAGTGATCAAAACCAAGAGGCTGGCTACTCGAGTTCCTCAATAGGGACCCATAAGGATTTCCTGAAAACAAACGTTTAATGATTTAATTTGGTCTGGGGTACAATTTGCTAAGATTGGCCGCCAACCCATTCATGTCTTCCTCCAGCTTTGGAAACAGCTAAAGGACAATTTAAAAGTTTGGAACTACCCTAAGAAACCTAGCATGAAAGTTATAAATAGGCTGCCAACTACAACATGGAATTTAGAAGACTTCATAGTCCCCAGTAGGGGGGAAAAAAAGCCTCCTCAGGTGTCTTGGGCCACAATGCCTGAGCCACTGGAGGTGAAAGAATTGGCTGTAGCACAATTCATGGTGTGATGAGGGATGTTAGTCCCTCTAGGGCCTCCAGATGGGACTAGAGGCCCTATGTAGAATTAAAAATTTATTGGTCCCGAAAAATATTCAGTTATGGTGTTAGTGGACACTGGAGCAGAAACATCAATTATCTACAGAGATCCAACTAAATTTGATGGAGACAGAGTGATGATTGGTGGTTTTGGGGGACAGACTATTCCTGTCACCCAAACATGGTTGAATTTGGGGGTTGGGTGTCTCCACCCCAGGAGTACAAAGTATCTGTTGCCTCAGTTCAGGAATACATCCTGGGCACAGATATCCTATGGGATCTGGCTCTCCAGACAATGGTGGGAGAGTTCAGACTTTGACAGAGATGTATCAGTATCTGGGTGGTGCAGGCAATATTAAGAGGCCATGTGGAACATGGGCCTATTTGCCTGTTGAAACTGCACCAGATTACCAATGTAAGGCAGTATAGACTCCGGGATGGGCAAGATGAAATATTGGGAATGGTGCAGGAATTAGAAAAAGTGGGCATTATAAGACCTGTACGCAGCCCATATAATTCCCCCATATGGCCAGTGCGAAAGTCGGATGGCATGTGGAGAATGACAGTGGATTAGAGAATTAAATAAGGTTACGCCGCCTATTCATGAGGCCGTATCCAATATTGCCTCCCTAATGGATATATAAAGTAGAGAGACAAAAGCATATCATTGTGTCCTAGATTTAACAAATGCGTTCTTCAGTATCCCAATTGCTGAAGAATCGCAAGATCAGTTTACGTTTAAATGGGGAGGCAGGCAGTGGACCTTTCAGGTCCTGCCACAGGGGTACGTGCATTTGCCAACATATTGTCATAATCTAGTGGCGTATGACCTGGTTAATTGGAAAAAACCTGATGATGTTAACTTAGATCATTATATTGATGATCTCCTGCTGACATCCGATTCTCTGGAGGCAGTAGGGCAGGCAGAGGATTAATTCTCTGCCTATTTGCAACAGAGAGGATGGGCTATAAATCCCCAAAAGGTACAAAATCCAAGCCTGTCTGTGAAATTCCTGGGGGTGGTTTAGTCAGGAAAGACCAAAGTACTACCCAGTGTTCTTATAGATAAGGTTCAGGCATTCCCATAACACTGAAGCAGCTGCAAGAGTTTCTAGGTATACTGGGTTACTGGTGCTCCTTTATAACACATAGTGCAGCTGCTAAGGCCACTGTACAGATGCACAAAAAAGGGGCCGCTATGGGATTGGGGGAAAACAGAACAGGATGTGTTCCAACAAGCAAAACTGGCAGTAAAACAAGCCTGGGCATTGGATATATTTGATCCTATCCTCCCAGCTGAGCCACTCAAGATGGCTTCGGTTGGGGTCTGTGGCAATGCCAGAGTTCTGTTTGGACCCCCATTTGTTTCTGGTTACTGCATGGAGCAGAAGAAAAACATGATTAAAAAACAATTATTGGCTGCCTACTCTGCATTACAGGCAGTAGAGCCAGTAACTCAAATGGCTGAAGTTATACTTAAGACCACTCTGCTGATTCAGGGGTGGGTAAAAGATCTGACCCTCCTTCCTAAGATGGGTGGCCCAAGCACAAATGGCAGCATGATAGGTCCACCCGCCTCAGCCAAAGGAGTAATCTGTCATCACCATTGAAAGAGGAACTTCAAAAGATCCTAGGCCTGGTGATGTATCATAGTGATGCACCAAAAGAAACATTGGTCGCTCCACCAGAGAAGAGTCCTGTTCAGGAGGGAAAATACCCTATCCCTGAAGATGCCTGGTACACAGATGGATCTAGCAAGGGCAATCCAAGCAAGTAGAGAGCAATAGCATACCATCCCTCCACCGAAACAATCTTGTTTGATGAGGGAGATGGTCAGAGCAGCCAATGGACAGAACTGCAAGCCATGTGGATATTTATAACCAAGGAACCTGGTGATGGTATCCTGAATATCTGTCCAGATAGTTGGGCTTTGTACTGGGGGCTCACTCTGGATTGCATGGTGGGCCACCTAAGAATGGACTATCCACGCCTGACCAATCTGAGGCAAAGACGTAGTTAGACGTATGGAATACACTCAAACACATGACTGTATGTATCTACCATGTTTCTGGTCATCAGCCCCTACCGTCACTGGGAAATGATGAAGCTGACGTGCTGACCTGAGTTCGATGGATTCAGAATTCACCATCTGAGAACATGGCCTGTTGGTTACATCAGAAGCTATGGTATGTGGGACAAAGGACAGTGTGCTCAGCTGCTGAAACATGAGGGCTGCCCATTCGACTATCTGACATCACCCAGACATGACGAGATTGCGACGCTTGTTCTAAGATGAGACCGAGATCATTGCCCTAAACAACAGCCCATCTTGCTTGAGGGCACAATCCTCTCCAGTGATGGCAGGTTGATTACATTGGGCCTCTCCCTTGGCCTGATGGGGCAAGATATGCCCTAACCTGTGTTGACACTGCAAGTGGGTTACTGCAGGCCTATCCAGTGCCAAAAGCAAACCAGCAATATACCATCAAGGCACTCATGCACGTCTGCCTATGAGACACCTCAAGTCATGGAGAGCAACCAAGGGACTCATTTTACTGGTGCAATTATACAGCGTTGGGCAGAAGAAAATAACATTAAATGGCAATTCCACCTGCCATATAATCCAACAGGGGCAGGCCTCATTGAATGTTATAACAGTGTTCTTAAGACTCTCAGTCCCTGCAGGGGTGGATGAAAAGATTTTATGAAACCTTGTGGGACCTGAATGAAAGGCCCTGAGACAGCAGATCTAGTGCCCTGAAAATGTTACAGACAACATGAGCCTCCCTGCTTAGGATCCAAATTATAAGACCACAGATTGGTAATGAAAATTATCTTCTACTCCCTGCCCCTGAGAATTTAGATCCAGGTGCCCGTAGACTAAAATGGTCTTGGAAAGTGCGGGTAAGACCTAAGTGGTGTGGCACGTTGGGGGAGATTATTGGAAGTGGGAGGCTCAGTAGTCCCTCCAATAGTAAGTACGTGGCCAACTGATATTGTGGTCAACTCTCCAATCTTCATCGCTAAAGGGATCCTCATCTTGTCCCTATGACAGATCAGGACACCCCCTTTGTGTCTGATATGCAGCCTCAGAAATCTGGCCAGAAGGTGTGGTATAGGCGGCTGGATTATGGCCCTGTATAAGCTGAAGTGTTGACCCATGATAGAAATATGGCCCTGGAGAGCAGACCTTCCCCTCCTGGTACCCCTGAAACATCTGTATTACTCCCTGTGAATCTTTGAGCCTTCAGGATCACCAGAAGGAACAAAATACCATCAAAGTGTTCCAGTGTTACTGTCAGATCACATGCAACATCCAGTGATGATCTACATGGGACTCGTGGAACATAGGATGGATCTGCACTTCACAACCACATGTCTCCAGTAATATCATTGAGCACTGGCCCATATAAGAATATGAACGTTCACCTATTGTCACTCGTCTTGAATTGTATCAACATGCATCGTGATGGAAATTGTATAAGCGTTACAATGTATCGGATCTCTGTATTAGAGATTCTTAATTATGACATTCGTTTATTCATTGATTACACAAGCTGACAGTTCTGCAGGCAGATTGCTCAGTCCTATCAGCAGTCAGCTAAAGAATATGGGACAAAATTCTGTAAGATGTCTCTGTATGATACCAAAAAAGACAGAAATGTGTAACTGTTTTAATTACAGTCACAACTATTATGAAAAATGACATCAAGAAGCAATACTCAAGACTTAACAAACACCATTTAGTGTCTATTATACAATGGCAATTGTATGTACATGTATAACAAAAAACTCATTTTTTTCTTTTAAGATACATGCAAATTTTAAATGCGTTTTGAGTAATTTTGTTCCAGTTAAATGAATTTCCAAGGTGGCAAAGTTAACTGAGTAAAAAATAATCCTTAGTAATGTTCTGTTGAAGCAAAGCTTATTAGCTAAAAGGTTCCCTTTGAAAATTCCCTAAATATATTTGTATTATTTCTTCACTGTCATCTGCTTTGATATCTAAAAACGTACACACAATTTATTCCTCAGATAATTACGCTGAAGTTCTCTTCTTTTCAAATCAGTAGTTATCTTTCTATTTACTATACATAATTTTACATATGGAGTCATAGAATAGTTTGGTTTGGAAGGAACACTTAAGATCATCCAGTTCCAAACCCTGCTATAGACAATGATGCCTCACTCTAGACCAGGTTGCTCAAAGCCCCATCCAGTCTGGCCTTTAACGTTTTCAGGGAGAGGGTGTTCACAGCCTTTCTGGGCAACCTATTCCAGTGTCTCACCACTCTTACAGTAAATAATTTCTTCCTAATATCTAGTCTAAATCTACCCTCTTTGAGTTTAAAGCCATTTCCCCTCATCCTTTTATTATCTGCCCTTATAAAAAGTACCTCTTCATCTTTCCAATAGGCCCCTTTCAAGTGCTGGAAGACTACTCTTAGGTTTCCTCAACTCAGTTTGTGGAAAGACTTTCTAAGTTGTTGTTGGTTTTTTTTTTTTTTTTTCCTGCCATAATTGTTTATGCAGTGGTTTCATAATAAGCATATTTTCATAACAAGAAAATATATATCTTCCTTATTCATTAATACAGAATTAATTTGTTGTCTACTGGAAATTGTGGCACTGCCATATAGGATGACCAATACTTGTAATCTCTGTCTTATTTACTTGCATAAATCTTTTGTAGATTTTTAAATCATCCCCTGTCCCTCCCCCTTCCCCCCCCCCCAAAAAAAAAAAAAAAGGTTATCTATTAGATATGTTGTAAGTACTTGTGCCTTTTGGTAAGGTTTGGTTTTGTTTGTAGGTTTTTTTTGGTTGAATGCATCAAAAAATTTATTTAGTGGAAATCAGAAAATTTGGCCATTTTTTGTTTCATGAGTTGATTCTGTAGTTGCATTTAAGAAGTATATGCAACTCAAGATCACCTTTTCTTTGTGATATTTATTTTTGTGAAGTAAAATTTTATAAAGCATTTACTTATAAAGCAAATTCCTGTCAATAAAACTTTTGCTTAAAAATAGTAATAACTCCCTAGTGTCTCAGTCCAATTGATTTTTCTGATGAAAAGTTATTGTTATTATTTTTTTTTTTTTTGTCCATCAGACAGTCCCTACATGAGAATAAACCATTTAATGCTTAGAATTTAGTTTATTTTATATCTCTTTTTCATGGCAGTATGGTTTGTTCATTCCCCAATGAAGAACAATCAGTCAGTCAAAATTTATTAGCTTGTGTTGACCTATCTAGATCTAGTTAAAAATTGTGGTATTCTATGTTAGCCTTTTAGTGAATTTTTCTATATAACTGACTGGAAATACTGTTAAGTTTGAGAATTTGCATCTACTTTAATGTTCCCCTAAATTTAAGGGCTTAAGAATAAGTTTCAGACTTCCTATCTTGCTATTAAAGGACAATGAAAGTCCTGTTTAATTTATTAAAGAAAATGGACTTGCTTTATTATTAGACCAATAGTATTTTATATAAAAGCATAGGAAGGATGTTCATTTATAAGGGCAACTTTTCTCAGAATTTAAATTGGTGGTAACAGTTAATGGACAGTTAAAATGTGGTGTTAGTCATCACTTAACATCATGAGATAAAGCTGAAGCTGTGAACATGTCTGAGTGCACTGTTAGGGTAAGTGTTTGTGCAGATAATAGAAGAAACATATTCTGATCAGAGCCTACAGAAATCAAACTATATCTAAGTTTAAGATTTAATTTAAAATAATAACGCAATCCCAGAAGTGGAGGATTAATAAATAATGTAGTTTATATGAAGATTTTAAAAATGACAAATAGGAGAAACTGAAAACTATCTGGTCTGTTCACCAAGCAACCAAAAAGTCTTTACATCACCATGGACTTCTAATGATTGACTTAGCACATCTCAAAATCTGCTGGTTTTGGACCAGACTTAGTTTTGATCTTAAAAGTAACTAAGAGCGTGTAAATAGTTGTGCACAAGAAGCCTAAATAAGTAAGCTATATTAATAACAGGCAGTGGAGATTTAATCTTGTAATCAGAGATCACTAGCCAAAAGCACTTTTAAACTTTGTCATTAATTGAAACATTCTGTCCGTTAGTCTGATAGCGGTTATGATTGGCTCTGCCACCCATCAAAATATACTAGATATTTACCAGAGAATGCAAAGTTTGGATAGTTTGTGCAACAGTTCAATGAGGCTCTTAAAAGGTGCTTAATTGTAATAAAACCACTATAATTTCCTATGTTCCTACAACCCCTTTTATTATTCAACTAGCATTAAGAGTGGAGAATGAGACAGAAAGAGTACAAAGTAGTATGTCTTGTGCTTGACTGCAACTCTTATTGACCAAATCAACAGTGTGGAAGTAATTTTGCTTTGGCAAATTTGTTACTAGAAATTTCTGGATAGTTTTTGTATTAAAGACTGGTGAAATCATGGGAGGAGACCTTAGAACCACATTTCCAAGACTGCTCTTGAAATGGCCCACGGAGACACTTTTCTAAAAGTCAGTTTTATCATGTTCTATTGACTCAGAACAAGTATTTTTGATATAGAATAGTATATACTGAAATGGCCCTAATTTTTATAAATGTTGTCTAAATGGGTTCCAATCTGACGTCTGATTTATTAAATATTTTATCAAGTAAGTATTTCTATAGCTTAGTCTAAAGCCATGTACTGTATACAAACTGCCTTTTATGATATTAGAGTGCTATTTTTCCTTTCTTAAAACATGGAGCAAAAGAGTACCACAAAGGTCAAGTCCTCAAAAATATTTCTAGAAGTATTTTGAGTATGGATGTTGTTCTTTACACACAAACAGGACGGTTTTCAGCTCATGACAACCTTCAAATCAGGTACTTCCATTCAGTAGTAGCTTAATTTTATCTTCAACAAATAATTATACTGAAGTTTATTTATTGGATTTAAGAAAGAATAAGAGATATAAAATTGTAATTATTTTCATGCTGAAATTCTCCCTGAAATGACACAGGACACATTGATTTTTTTTTTCTCAAAAAAGTTACTAAAAATAAAATAATTTGCAGATTTTTCTTCCATAAGTCTCTACTGTTCTCCAGTTGAAGCTTTGTGCTCACAAGGCTTGCATCCTTATTGTTAAGGATTTTTAGTTCAATTAATGTTTATCAATATCTGAAATAAAGTAGCATGGAATAATATCCCACTGAACTGTCTTGAGCATCTGACTTCCTTCAGTTTGTTTCCCTTTCTCATCATACGCGCAAGTAGAGCTCCTTGTTATAACAGCTGCTAAATCTGACAAGAATCATTCTCTCTAGCTATCAAAAATGCTTCTTAGAAATAAAAAAGATCTAACAACAGGTGTGTATAAAGTTCATCTGCATGCAAATGTGCTAGAATAATTTATGAACACTGCTTTAGTTAGTATTATTAAGGACCATGTCTTTCCATTTAAGTAGATTTACAACACACATACTGAAAATGTGTAATCCACACAGTGAACTTTTAAGTGCAAGGATGGGCTAACGACTGTACCTCTTTGTAGATATGTGAAAGCTAAAATTCATCTTATCCTGAAACACAAGCAAAATGAAGATATTCACATCATACTGGCCTATATTTGTATGACGTACTTTCACATTTCCATTTCATAGCCCACTGCAATTACTTCAAATGCCCCCAGTGACCTTTATTTTGATGTCACAGTGGATATCTTTTTTAAGTAACAGCAGAACAGCAGGAAGGAACAGCAAGGCTAGAGCAATCCCTCCACATTTGCCGCTCTTGTTGGAAGTTCTTACAAAGGAGATTTAGAGCAGGACATTTGGATATACCTAAGAGGAGGCAATACCCAGGGACAGGAATTGAGTTATGAAAGTACAGATGGTTTGGTTTGGTTTGGCTTGATTCTGGTCTGTCAGTAGGTTGTGCTTGGTTGGTTAGTTATTTTGGAGGATGGGGAGTATTTTATTAAGCTTTGGTACCTAATAATTTGTCTTATAATATCTCTTCAGTATGAAACATCAGAGGCTATTTGACAAGATGATGTGCATTTACTTAAGACTGCAGCCTTATGCTGGAACCAGAGAGACCAAGTCATAACTAACAATTTTATGATTTTTATCCTAACAAAATGAGCCTTTTGAACTTGAGTCATGACTAAAGAAAAACTAGGGAGAGGAAGAAAGATGATCAAAAGTAAGCAAGATGCCTAAAAATGTGTTTTTTATTTCTGAAAACCAGCAGGACCGATCATTTTCACACAATGAGGCCACAGTTCTAAGTACAGTGATACTTTTATAAAGCCGAGATTTGATGTTAGAGGGTGAAAAATGCCATACTCAGCTCACTTCTGACCCAGCTGCAGCTGTGAATTGAAGACCCACAGCCTGTTTTCCAGCTTGTTATTTTGCTATTTGTTGATGAATATCCTAGAGTATTTTTACCATTGATTCTACATTGTGTTTTCTTTTTTTTTTTTTCCCCAGTCTATTGAAAATATTTTCACTATTAGTATGACTATCTCTCTCATTCTTTGGAGCTTAGAAACTTCTGGCCTCAGCTACACCTCATGGCAGTGGGGTCCAATCCAATTATGGATGAAGAATGTGAAAACTTTCCTTTATAATTTTCAAGAGTGTTGAATTGCAACTTAATCCTAGCTAGTTCTTGCAATAAAACAGTAAATACGAGAATCAATTTTACAACATGAATACCACATATTATTTTATATATCTCTCCTGCGGTTCTTCTTATATAAATATATATATATATATATCGCATCTTAAGTAAATTGTGTCGATAATTCTCTGACTGATGTGAAAATTACTAGTTCTTTACAAAATTGTTCTACCTTTTTCGTATGAATAGATATGAATCTGTGAAGAAGATATGCTACAGATAATTTGGCAGCCCATTCCAAAATCCACTGACACTAAATTTTTTATACCAGTAATGAAACTTCTTTGGGATAAGATAATAAATAGAGTTTAAGAATATACATTGCTCTATTCCCCTCAGATAAAAGAAAAGTTACATTGGAACAGAAAGAAAGAAAAAAGTTTTTGTTTTGGTTTATGTGCATGACAGAATTACTGAAACTTTTAAAATGTCCTGAAATAACCATGAAAGAGGGTAACTAAGTTATTCTGGCAGTGTCTCAGAAATGTGAAACTACCATCTTCTTGACGTTCGTCTCTGATAAACATGCTTTGCACATTAAATCAAAATCACTATAAAAGTGTGCCACATGACAAGGTAACATTTGCCAAGTAGGCTGACCTGTAATGAAGAAGACAATCCTCTTCACTTCCCTTTTTTTTTTTTTTTCAATCAAAAACAAACAAACAAACAAACAAAAAAACCTCAACAGCAATAATATGGGTAAAAGGCTCAATAAAATCTGTCAGAATTGATTTCCAGTGACACATAATGTCTGGCAATCTGAAGCTTTATTTTGCCAACTGTTTAATCTGTACTACAAGTAAAAGTGTTCCATATGCATAACTTCTCATTTCAGTGATGATCCTGCTTAAAGATTTGTTCCAGCAGCATTTAGCATTTATTTAATGACCTTTATAAAGAATTTTCTCATTCTTCTGTGGGTTCTATTTAAACTAAAGAATAATAAAGTGCAGAATGGGAGAAAAAAAATCTCCCTCATTACTTTTTTTTTAAAAAATATATAATTATTTCTTAAGCAGCATTAATGAGGAAGTCTGGGAAAATAGGCATTCTAGCATTAGAAACAATAACAAACTAATGACCATTATTTGTATCCTTGTAATGTCAAATTGTATGGTTATTTTCTTTTCCTCCACATACCTGTAAAGAAATCTTACATGTACTATGACAGCCACAGCTATGGTTCCCTTATTCTATTGATTTAAATATCCTTTTGCTTCTCCCTCCTCAACAGGAAGTATGAGGTCATTGTTATAGCTCAAACACGTCTTGATAGAGCACTATTCAAACCAGATATGCACTATAGTTTATATCATACTTTGAATTATTTATCCATCATGGGGAATAACTAGAGAGGAAGGAGTTAGCTGGTGTTTGAAATGAATGTGGCAAAAGCATTAATATGGGGGTCCAGCTGCACAAAATCAGATGTTGAGTCCTGGTAGAAAGGGTCAGAGGCAGCAATGGCAGCAGAACTCTTGGCAATACCAAGAGAGCAAAGAGGCTCGTAAATCCAGCAAAAGGCTATCACATTCTATAAACTAGGTGAAGGTGAAACAGAATACTAATTTCTAATGGGCAAGAGGGGCAGCTGCCTGATATATATGTTTAAAATTAACGTGTGCATACAACCCTTCCATTCAAAAACTTCCATATATAGTACTGAAGAAAAGGTTAATCAAGAGTGCAGCACAACTTAAGGAAATGCACAGTATCACTGACTGATTTGATTCATATGTCCCAGTACAAAATTCTTTCCTGGAGATCCATAATATGAGAGTTCTTAATTATCTGGTCTTTTGGGGTGTGTGTGTATTAAAAAATGGCCAATAAAATGTCAGCCAAGATACACACTGTTCATTCCTTTCAGGTTTATTTTAAACCTATTGCACTTAAGTTCCAGCTAAATCAATTTTTCATGAATATCTACCCTAGTAGATTATACCTCAAGCCAGTGCAGATCTCCAGAGAATTAAAAAAAAAAAAAAAAGAAAAGAAAAAAAAAAAAGAGGTTTATCAAGAAACAAGTAACACCTCAGGAAAAAGAAACAGGGTTTTTAATTGCTTTGTGCGCTCCGTAATTGAAGGCAGGCACCTTCTTGAGGCACTCACTGCCAGGAGGAGTGTGACTCCACTTGGCCCTGCCTAATTAATCCTGTGATACAAACCTTCTGGCTTCAATTTTCACATTTCTGTCTCTTTTTAGAGGTGATAATAAAACTAAAAATTTATGTTGGTTACTGTATGACTATAACGGTGCCAGCAGAACACAAATAAAGCCATATGGATGAAAGAGACCTTGTCTTCCCATCCCTGGCTTCTCTATTTTGTGAGGTGTTCAGGGGCACGCTTTGTGCTAACAAGAAAAGGTAGAGAGAGATTCAGTAGCAGGAAGGAAGTGCAGGTCAACTGATTCTTGTGATAGTTTGCTCTGCTAAGATGACTCACTGAAGCATATGTCTTATTTGTTTATTGACAAGATCTCAAAATAGAAGTACACACTCTGGAAGCTCAGCGAAGTTGGCTACAAATCACAAAACTGCACAACAGCTCTTAATGAAAGACAAATTGTGCAGCTTAGCCTTTAAAAAGCAGTCAAGGCTGTTTGTGCAGATTCCTTCGATCTTAATAGCTTACATACTGTGACCTATACACAGTCCCTCCCAGTGCCTACTGAATGTAACAGACCATCTTTATTTTCCATGGAATGTAAAGATGTAACTATTTCTATTGCTACTGTCATTGTGAGGCAATGATTTAACTCTTGAGCACCAAGAAATTATATGTATAAACACACATATACACGTGGCAGTTTTAAGATATGGCAGGGAAAATATAAAATACCATAAAATTGAGCTCATTTTTACTGCATGATGTAAAAAGTAGCCCTAGACCTTACTATATTAAAGTGGAAGGGATTTACCTTGTCAAGTCAACAAGAACAATATTCTTTCAAAAGAGCTGCCATATTTATTCGGCATTTATTAATAATGAGCACACTGCTGGCCCATTTCATTACATTCTGCTCTTAGGACCCAACAACACAGTTTTCTAATTAGAATTCTTCTTTGTAGCTGAACATATTAGGATTTTATCATTACTTTGTTTATTTGGGTGAAAGGAATGCATTTGGGGAAAAAAAAAATATATTTTTCTACAATGTTTTTCTCACTTCACTGCCATAACGTCATGGTAATAAGTGAAGTGATCAGCTTGGAACCTTGCTTAGGACAGTGATTGAAAATTCCTTCCAAAAGTCTCACTTTTTTACCTCCTTCCGCTTCCCATCCTTTCTGTAACTCTGATTGGTATGTATATCTTTGTTTTATTAGGCAAGTTAAATTTGGAGCACCACCTTTCCTTACAGAAGAGATACTGGTGGCACATGTTTGCATGCCATTACATGTCTCTAGGGATATTATTTTAGAAGAAATAATATATTATAGTATAAGAAAATGTTTCAACTTTCTGATGATGCTCAAACTTTCTGGCACACAAGAGTTGGGAGGCTCAGTGGGATTGGAAAAAAGAATTTGCTGCCAAACCAAGAGATTTCTACTGAGAATCTCTGTATTCACAGCTTGAATGTATTCGGGCAGAAATTCTCTGTGGATGACAAAACCATAGCCCTTTGCAATTTCTAAATAATTTCAACTGTTTTTTGTTTGTTTGTTTGTTTTTAAATAAGATTATGCTACATTTTCTCATCTGAATGCTTTCAAGAAATTTGCCCCTGTCTCTGATAAACCCTATTTTTTGAAATGGTGTTGCTATTACAGCTGAGACTTTTATCCACAAGTAGGCACCAATTACAGGAAGCCCACTTCAAACATCTGTAAGCAAATGTAAGAAGAACCAAGTTCTAAATATATGAGACACAGCCAAGAGAGGAGACAGAGCCAATAAGAGGATATACAAGAAAAACAAGAATGGTATCACAAGCAGAAAAAGAGACTATTACTTCGCATTCAGTGGTTATAGGTAAGCATAGCCTAGGGAACAACTGCTAAAATATTCCACTTGGACGTTGGAAAGGAGAGAGAGCTTGTTTTGCCGTAACATATAGGGAATGGAGATGAAGAGAGATGTTAGGATTTTCAGGGAAAGAAAAAATCCAACATCAGTACGAGTATGTGGAAAATGGGTTGCATAAATTGGAAAACTTAACACAATTTATATTGTTGATATGGAGGTTTGTTATACCCAGGTAGCTTGATTTAGACAAATTTTTCCCATGTTACCCAGGAAGTTCTAGGGAAAAGGCTGTTACACATTGATTATTTTATAATCTCGGATTTAGAGGGTTTTACTTAGTTTTATTAATAACATATTTGAAGCCAAAATGTTGTATTTATCAAATTTTCATGAAAATCAGACAGACCACATCACATACACTAAGTTTCATTTCCCCTCCCTTTAAAAAAAAATAAAGTATTAAAAGTATTGTTTTTATAGCTTACAATAATTTCATGTAGAAATGTACATGCATTGGACTAGCCCCTGTGAATGGACTGCCTTGCAATGCTATACTTCACAGTATCCAGCACTATATCCAACTGAGGGAGATACATTTACTCCTTAAGACGCAGCCACCACCTATGTTCTTTCCTGGATTGAACCACCTTCATTTTCATTTTCACTCCTCTCTTTTTATCCCCACCCCTAGGCCTTGAGACCTCATGTATCTCTGATATTTATTTCTGGAAATAGAACTGCCACAGTAGTTTCTGCAGGATTTTCAAGTCCAGGGAAAAAAATCTGGATTTAGACTATCGATGCTGCTCCAAAAATATGCCAGGTTTGTTTCTAATTTGCAGAAACACAGAAGGGAAGTTGGGGAGAGTTGGCCCTTTGTTCATTTCTTGAGGTAGCAGCATTAGGCTAATGTAGTTTTCTGAATGGAGAATGATGTTCAGTCTCAAGATTGTTTTTCAAAGCCTTTTCAAGAATAAGGGAATGTAGGCATTGTCCTGCATATAATTGCTAAGAGAGGTAGATTAAATCTGGCTTTCTTCATTGTAATTTCTAGTCTACAACGCTGTCTATACTGCTCTTTTGAGGGAAAACTTAGAGATTTTTTGAAACCAGAAATTATGTTCTTCAGGCTCCATCTCCCATGAGGACTTGTACTATTTCTAACTAAAATATGTCTGTTTTCAATAGTTCTTTTTCAGAACTTGACACTTTTTAACTGGAAAAAAAATATTTTTCAGATCAATTCCATTTCCAGCCTCTAGTTACATAGGCATGCAGGATTTTATCTGGCCCTCGTCAGAAGCAGATTTGCTACCACAAATCCATGAGATGAATATTCAGTCTTCAAAGGCATATCAACTAAGTCAGCACTTGGCTCTCAGTATGTCCTGCTGTAGGTAGACTCTGATGCATCACACTCAGGTTTGAAGAGAAGAAAGCAGTGACTGTCCAGCTGCTGCTGGGAATTCCAGCAGCCCACCACCCACAGCAAGAAGGGACAATTTATGTCTGTTGGAAGAGAATTGGATTCTTTAAAAAATAATAATTAAAAATGGCCTTCTGGTATGAGTTCTATTAGCTGAACATTGTCTTCAGCAATGTTTATGTGAATGCGCAAGAGCAAGGCACAAAGCAATGATAAAATATATTTGGTCTACCCCTTTAGTCCTGGATTTTGAATCCATCCAGGTTTCATTTGGATTATGCAAAGCATCTGGACTTTTTCTATTACCACTGTTTGAATGACTGAACTGAAAGCAACATCATATTTTAATTCAAGGCTTATATCTTATTCTGATTCCATTTCTATTTTACATGTTCACATAATCTTTCCTTTCATGCCATTTAAAATTATGCCATATATTTGGGGATGAGGTGGATATAAAAAAATGCCTAGCCTTTACCTTTGTCTAAATGGATATTAGAGCCCAAACAAAAAAATATATACAGTTTTTCTCTTCCAGTAATCATAGAAGCATAATTTTTTTTTTTTTGAAGCATAGAAGTAATTTCAGAATTAATGTTAGAAGTGCATTTAAATGGCTATAATTATTTCAGTAAACATTTAAGGATTTTGCCTTATTAATAAAATCTAATGTAGACACTGTTTCAGAGAAAAACTACGCTCATATAAATCTAAAATTCAGGATACATTTAGAAATGTATAGCCAAATTTATTGCAGAGAAGCAATGTAAATAACCCCAGATAAAACGTAATGAATCTGGGAAATCAGAATGGTGGCTAAACTTTAATGTAATCTCATTTCGTTAAACTATGAAATCATACTCATTATCTCAACCCTGTTAATATTGCTATGTAGTGACACACATGAAGTAAACATGATTACAAGGAAAACCTAAAGGATTAAAAAAATAAGATCTTTTCCACTTCAGACTTCTCCCTGCCTGCTCCTAAATAAAATGCTTTCAAACTTTTCTGGGCATGTCAAAATTATGTAGATTATAAAGTATTGCTGTGATCCGTGGATATTTTATAAATTATAGTCCCAAATTTTGACCCAGTTTGCATGGCTATGCAGGATAGGAGGGAGAATAAAGGAATAAAACACTCCTTTATTACTAATACCCAGGGGAGATATAAGGGCGAATAAAAAGAATAACCACAACAGGGAATCTTGCACTGCATGACCTAGTTGCACCAGCATGTAAGAGCTCAGGCACTGAAAGGGAAAGCCGGGAAACTCATTGTATCTTTGAGTCACAATTTCTCTCTCCATTTACTTTAAGGCAATGCAAAAATATGCTTGCTTGGTTTTGTTCAGGACTCAAGAGCAGTCAAAACCTTGCAGCAATTATTTCTGTTGAAAGTGTTTGATTTCTATGAGTATTGTTTGTATTTTTCTGAAAGATTAATACTAGTGTATTATCCTTTATAATTAATATGAAGCTTTTGCTGGCTTCATGTCTTAAACAATCAAGCACAACATCTAAAATTCATTCTTTTCCATGTAGTAGTCAGAAGAGATTGGTTCCATTTTCTACTATGTCTTTCTATTTAATTGCAAACAGTACCAGTTTCAGCAGAGGCTTAGCTTTGCAAATGTACAAATTACTTCCATCATTTTAAAATGCAACAACCCCAAGCTAAAATGAAGATTTGTGACTGTGTGATATATCTGTTCATGTATAGAGCAGGGTATATTAACAAAAAATAATGATAATAAAAAAGTAGATTAGTAGTCATTATTGGCTACATAAAGAAGCAACAGTATTCCTGATACGTATAATACAACACTTATTTTAAGCAGAACACATAAGTAAATTTTTGATGCCTTTGAGTTGTGGCATATACCATAGAAAATAGTGAAAATGAGATCTGTTTTTTGTTTACCAAAAAAAAAAAAAAAAAAAATTTAAACAGCAGCTTTTTACCCCTCTAACCATAGCAGAAATCATACTGAGATCATTTTAATGATGATATTTAACCTTTAGGTTTTTTCTGTTATTTTTTCTAAGGTTCATATACTCTGTGTTCTGCAAACTGTTCTCTTCTTGGGGAATGTTCTGTGTCTGTGCTCTTTTCTATGTCACACATGCAGAGATTTAATCAAGAAATACTTAATGAAAACTAACTGTCACTAGTCATACTATTCAAAATCATAAGTAATGCTACGAGTGTTTTGGGGGGTTTTGTTTTCAGATGGTGAAAGGTCTTTCAGTTTGCCTGGAAGTTTCTTTTGTTTCAGTTGTCTGATTTCCCTAAGAAACACAGTTGTCCCTACATATTTCTGGTAGTTGATATAGGCGATATCACCAGTTCAGATTATATTTAATTCACTATCTAACAATACACCTAGCAATTAAAATTCACAGAATTAACTTCCATAGGGACAAAGTTGTACAAATTTGACATCATCCTCCATTCACTGTATTCATTTATTTCAAAAAATCATGAATGTCATGTCTTAGCACTAATGTCTTTCACTTGGACTCCTACTAGGAACAATTTTAAAACCTTCACAGGTTTTAGTGGGATTTTATACGTTTCAGTGTTTGTGGAAAGTACCCTATGCTTGCAGTGCTCAAGCATATTTTCTCATATGATGTTGCAGTCTCATGATTATTGCAATGGTTGCGCCAATCCTCTTGGGACTTCTAAATGAACTGTAAGGCATATTGTAGTGGTAAATAATAATGTAGTGACCACCATAAAACTACAATATTCCTCCAGGCAAAACACTAACTCAATCAAAGCAGAAAATATCTGATCCACATCCAAACTTCAGCTGTGATTCTGAATTTCTGGTTAGAAGATATAATATATTAATGCCCTACAACTTACACTGTGCTCACTTTAAAATTTATATTAAGTAGATTGTTACATTATGGTAATGTACTAAATTACCTAAAGCAAAGTAATACAATGATTAACTGACCATAAACCAATGTTTATGGTCAGTTTATAAAGTATTACAAAGATTAACATTATGCATTTTCATAACAGAAGAAAATTGCAGGATGAAATATCTATGGATTGACTTGGTGCTATTAAGAATAATAAAATAGTGGTATAACTCACAACAGCCTCAAGTTACAGCTTGCAAGTAAACTTTGTTTTAAATCATCTTTGAAAATGGCAGAGATATTCATCGTTTTAAAAAATGCCCAAAGCTTTCCAAGCATACAATAATAGTTTCCAGTATACATTTTCTAATATATTATGTATTACCTTTTATTTTCCCTTTGCTTATTCAACACATCATGTCAGATTCTGACCTGGCATGGATGTTCTAATATCAGAGGTATTTTACCACTGTATCTGAGATAAATTTGGGTCTTTTTTCATCATATTATTTGTATTAAAGAAAGCTGGAAAGAGTCAAAATTCAGTGCTTTATGAGTTAAATAAAATTAACAATGTATGGGTATAAGTGCTGTTCAACTGTTGTTCTAGAGTTTCATTTGTTCTATCTGTGAGTTCAACCCTATATATGTTAGATTTTTACTACAACCGGGACCAAAGCTGGGGAGAGTGAGGGAGAATGGGTTAAGGAATCAGATACAAGATGGGGCTGCAGGGAAGGATCTTAAAGTCTGTTTAAGAAAACATGGCTACTTGAGACTCATCTCAAATGTATGTATGTATATACTAATGCACACAGCTTAGGGAACAGCAATGCCTGTATGCAGTTACAGATTTATAGTGTCATAGAAATTACGGAGATGTGGAACACCATAAATATCTGCAATGGTTGGATACAGATTCTTCAGGGGAGATGAGGAGCAGCTCTGTGCTCTTCATAACAAATTGTTGTGGTTCTCCACCATTGGGTGGGAGAGGATGTAGGATCAAGATTAGGATGGAGGATAGAAAGGGGAATATTGCAGTGGATGTGTGCCACAGAACTCCTAAGGACACAGAAAAGATAGGTGAAGTTTTTAAGAAGATGGAAGAAATGCTCTTATTATAGGTTCTTCAGGAGATCAAAATTTGGACTCTCTGGAGTCCAAAGATGTGACTTGTGGAAGAGGATCAAACTTTGAAGGCATCCTCTTCAAATCACATGAATTATTCATCCTGACCTGAAAGAAAAGCAGGCATTAAAGAGAGAGAGACAGTATGCTTATAAAGACAATTCTTGAACTGAAATTTAAAAACAAACAAACAAACAAACAAACAAACAAAAAAAACAAACATGTGGAGGCATTCTGGAAGATAGCCACTGTCAAGCAGCTTCTAAAACTTTTGAGGGTTATGAAAGATCTCTGTCAGCCAGAAAAATTTGTCATGATTGAAAGAAAATCAGAATCAGCCTCACTTCAAATGATTCTCCCAAAGATCATTAGGGAAGCCATGAAGGATAAGAAGATGATTTGGAGAACTCAGCACTCATTTACAGATGAATAGACATGAACCTCCTTGAAACTCAAAGACAAAGTCAAACTCATGTGCCTGAGATGCAGTATCAATGAAGTCTGAGAGCCAGCTGGCTATAAAAGCCAGTTTGCACCAGCAGACCTGGGTGGTTCTAGTAGATGATACCTTGAATACAAATGTGTTGGACACCTTGCAGAGTACAAGGCTCTCTACAGAACGGTCTGTACTGACGAGTATTGCCAGAAGCTAAAGGGAAATGATTAATCCCACTGCACAGCAGAGTATTGCCCTTATGACGTCATGTCCACAGACCAGTTTTGGACTCCCTAATGCAAAAGATTAGAGAGAATCTAGAGGAAGCTGCTGAGGGCTGGAATCCCTGACATATGAGGAAAAGCTGAGGAAAACTGGGTTTGATAAACCTGAATCCTATGGCAACTGTTTGAGCATACCGTTGCCAAAAGGGGAGTCACAGAAAATACAGAGATGATACTTCACAAGGGTGCACAGTGAAAGGAAAGGAGCCATAGGCAGAAGAGAAATTGCAACTGGAGTTAAGGAAAACAACAACAAGAACAAACAACAACAACAACAACAACAACAAACAACAACACTAACAACAAAACCCAAACAACAACAACAAAAAAACAACAACATAAAGAGCACTGGAACAAGTTGTCCAAGCTGTGGGAAATGTCCTTGGAGACTTTTCAAAACTTGGTTGGACAAGCCCCTGGGCAACATGATCCAATTTGAGATTAACCCTGATCCAAGCAGAAGGCTGGACCAGATGGCCTCCAAAACTCCCTATAACCTAAATTTTTATATGATCTTGTGATTTTCCTTCTGTGTTCTCTCAGTCTTAAAAATGCAGTTGGCTAACACTGCATTAATATTCCAGTATTATGCAGTTTAGAACCAGAAGTAATATTCACAGTACTTCAATATAAAACCCTAACTTTTAGAGAACCTTTCAAAACTCAAAAAATTGACATTAATTCTCCTCTCTTTCTTTTTATTTCTAACTATAGGTTTGCAGTATGCTGAACTGAAACCAGCTCTCTTCTACAGACTTTTCTGTGCAACTATGAGATCTAGAAATGCACTTCATTTTTCAATAAAAGCAAAGTACCACAGGATCAGGGACTTTCAGTAAAGTATCAGCTATCACAATGCAAATGATATATTTGCTAGAACTGGTAAATAAAATGTTTTATATTTTTGATGGCTTTTATTTTCACTCTTTTTAGTCTTGGTTGTAAAGATTAAAGATTAAATAAATTATAGCTGCTATAATATTTACCTTTCACTATAATTATCTTTTCTGCTGTATATTGTTTTCAAATAAGTTTGCCGTACATGTATTTGATAATTTTTACAGCAATTCCGCTTGTTCACAATGAATAAAGCATTTTAAACATTATGTAAGTATCAGAGACATCTAGAATATAATGTTTGAAGTTGGAATGTACTTTCCTGAATTTCTTTAGCAGAAAAGATCTTTTTTTATTTAGGAGAGTTACTACAGTCATAAAAATAAAGAGCTAAAACAATAGCATTGCTTCCAACTGTTCTGTGAATAAAGAGATTTTGTGAGAGGATCATCAGAATATTTTAAAAAATCTTAATACATAGATGTATGACAAGATGGCATTAAAACAACTCTTGAAAACATTAGAAGCAATGACATTATGGTCTTGAGAAAATTTAGGTATACGAGTTTTGGGGATTGAATTATAACTGTTAACAGTAAGGATCTTTTTTTAAAAAAAATATATATAACTTGATTCCTCTTATGTACACAGAAACAGGATTGTACCCAGACTAAAAAAGTAATATCACATTTAGATAAGTTCTTCCAAAGGAGGCAATGTTCCCACCTATACATTTGATGTAGTCATTCATGAGACTACACCAAGCAAAATAAGAGAGGATCAATACTCAAGTATTTACAATCCCACCAGTAAAAAGCCATAAAACAGTCACAATTGTGGTTATATAGAACATTTTGTGTAACAGCCCCTATTTTTCTGTGATAGTTGATCATGAAGGTCATGAAAGTACCTAATAATCACTCATTAACTTGACAGTGTAGGGTAAAGGTTGCCCATCTGGTCAAATTTCTGCCTTTTCCTGCCTATTTTCTATTTGGTTTTGATACCAGTGAGAAATCATTCTAAGCAGTTCCTTGATTTTAAACTTTAAGGAAAAAAATGAAGCCCTCAAAACGTGCAAGGTATCAAGATGCTACAAATCAGTGGATCAAGCTGTCTGATTCAGAGAAAAAAGTAGTCCCCAGAAGCGTGAATCATGGTGGATATTTCAAGCAGGGTTCATTTCATGTAAGTTTACTGTCATCTAAAGCAGCTGGTGCAATTCTGGCTATAAGCTATCAGAACAGTAGTGTGCAGATGGTGATTCATCTCCTTCTAGCTGAGGTGCCTAGCATCATTCTTTAAGGTTATTTCATTGGGGTTGCTCATTACCATTGTAAATCCTCACTTCTAGGGCTGTCATAATTGTTAGTATAGTAATGTTATGAACAGATCAGGCAACTGACCCAGGCTGAAATTATCTTGGCAAATGACTAAAACAGATTGGTTCCCTGATGTAGTCCACAGTTACATACAGTAACATGAAAGAGAAGATGTCAAAATCTGAAAATAAGAAGCTGGAGAGTGGTAGAAGGTGGGACTGCCCTTCTTAACGATACAAGTTTGGGTGGTTTCATTCTTGTGAAACTATCATCTAAAACAGTGTAAGTAGGTCTCTCTCTGTAGGTGCTCATTTTCCACTGTGACTACAAAAGAACTCTATACATGTAGCTTAAGAGTTACAGAACTAAAACTGAGCGAACAATCAAAAGGACCTTTACTGAATAAGTTCTCATTGAAAAGCTGAGAGCATAAGTAGATGCTTTTGTTTGCCCCATGTAAATCACAAACATGGTAACTTAAAGACAACTTGAAACTGCTGCATTTATTACTACAGTTGACTCCTAAACATCAAAATATTATACTGTATTTATATACACATTTGAAAATAGCATATGTGTTATTTATTCATTAGGGACTAATATATGAACAGCATCACCTGGTGACAACTGTCTAAAAAAATCTCTCAGTAGTTTTGTCTGGCAGCATGACTCTCTTTCTACTTACACTAGTACTAGCAGGAAGGAATAGAAGATGTGCTAGGCAGCTGAGACATTTCAGATATTTTTACCCAAACTTCTCTGTCTAACCATGATTTTCCCAAGAGATACTTGGGAATGCTTATTCATCAATGCAATTAATAGTATTCTCCAGCTTTTCCCAGTAGCAGACTAATTTCCATATCATTCCCTCCAAATCCTCTATTTTGATATATAATCGCTAAAATAACTGTCACAAATGCTTATGATGAACCATTTCATATTGCGTGCTTGATGATTAAGTTGTAGGATAAATTTGTCCCTGAAAGAATTAAAGCAAAATCTTCACATAATGCAAGCAAAGAAACACGGCAGCCTTAAGCGAACACTGGAATACAGAGAGAATAAAGCTAAGTTTTTGAAGATCGTGCTAAGGTCTGAGTTTCACATATTTTCTTAGTGCTCAGAAGAAAAACTTTCTCTAGCTAATACTTGTTCTGCAGAAGGTCTTTAGAAAAGAATATGATGCATTACAGCCACTTCAGTGGCCACATATAACTGCTTGAAAAATAGCTACAAAGATGACAGAGCTGTACTCTTCTATCAAATGAACTATCAAGGAAAAATGACCACAGAATGCAACTTGAAAGATTAAGCTGTGAAAACAGTATGTACAGGAGGCAATGGAACAGCGCGCAGTCCAACAGACCTGTATAATCTCTGTCCTAGGTGTTCCCAAACCTCTTGCAAACTTTTTGACAGGACATTTAGATCAGAATGCTTTCAGAAGTCCATTTCAATCCGAATGTGATTTTCACAGGCATTGCCTGGGTTTTAGGTTAATATTTTACATTTCATGTTCTCTGTGAGGCAAAACCTCAGCAAGTAGCATATGGAACCATGGAGTACAATAACCACATAACCACATAGTAGGCAAAACTCATCTGATGACAATGGCATGCCAGCGAGTTTTGCCTGGAATACTTTAATTTATACAGTATTAACATTTACACAGAATTTATGGGTGGAAGAGTAGTTTTCCAGAGGTACCTTCCTAACACCAGGTTACAAGGCCACACTGAATCATTAACAGGTTAATTGTTCATTGCAAATATCCTTGAATTCATATTTTTCACTGGATTATCTCAGATACAGTTTTCCTTAGCTAATTCTCAGAAACGTCCATTCTCATCTCCTTTTCCAAAAAAGGAAGTGGATATTTATCACAGTTGAGATACATTTTACTAATTTACTAATACAGTAAGCTTTGATGAGATTTCAGTCCAGGAAGAGACCAGAGAGTACAAGAGAGAAGTTGATGGCATATCTCATCTTTCCTTGCACCATACCCTTGGAAGCAGATTTTAGCCCATGCTAACGTAATTACCAAATGAAAACTTAATTCCTGATCCCAACAGTTGAGGGTTGTACCAAAGATTCTCACTCTCCCTACAAATATATATATCTAAATAAACAAACTTTAGCTCCCTTGTTGCATACAAGGTAAAGGAGGAAAGCAATTTCTGCATTAAAAAAAAAAAGAAAAAAAGAAAAAGCTGAGAAGGCTGGTGTGTGACAGGCAAAAAACTATGCACTGTCTCTTCATCTCTTCTCTTCCCTCTAATCCAAAGGAGGAGCAATGATACCAAGCCTTCTCCTGTATCCTCTACACAAACTTGTATACTCTCATATGCTGTGGGATTTTTGTACTGGTGTTTTCTCATGATTTTCATGGCAGCCTGATATTCAGTTATTTTCATATCTTTGTGACAAATATTCATCACCTGTGACATTTTGGAGACCTACATGAGAGCAAATGGACTGGGTGGATGGAGTAAGCCTAATTGCATAGAGTGGAACAAACGCAGTTCAGAGTAGCAAAGTTAAGCCAGGTATAGAGGCCAATAGAGAACAGGAACTGACAAAAGATTCCATTGGCCCAGCTAACTTGAGATGAAGGGCTGCACATGACTGCATACAGTGGAACAAATTTCATTACAAACCTTGAGATTAACATTTTTAAAAGAAGGGAGTCAAGTTCACAAAGATAATTTGGTTACTTCAAAAACACATCCATGATGTCTGACTTTTTGTGGTGCCAGTCTATCTATCCTTTAAAATTCCAGCCTTCTATAAAATAATTGTCCAGGTTCACTCAAGTGTTTACTGTATTTGACTAGAACATTTAATTAGACAGATTAATGACTGACTCTATTCTAACAGTTTCAACATTCAAAAATTTCTCTCTGAGGCTACTAGAAATAGTAACAGTATAAGAAAAGACTTTATTTTATTTTGGATGTACTGAAGGAATCAGTAATGATTTTGAAAGACAAGTCTGCAATCAGCCACTCCTTGTTGATTTTTGAGAAGAAAAAAATAGGACAGTGAAACTTAAATATGATACATTAATGTACTTGTATCATTATACTTGGAGTGCTTTTGTTGCTCCAAAAGTAATGCCTCCTATTTATTTCCTTGGAAACTGTAATAGATACAGAGAACAACACTATCCTATAGAGAAAATTCTCACTACAAAACAGTATTTTTGAACACAGGCACTACCATTAGCTGTGCGTTTTTGCCAGCAATGACCTACAGCCTGCATGTCACACTCAAAAAAATCTGTACCAGCAGAAGTGTCCCACTGTCACTACCGCTGAAATGCACCACCCACTGCCTTACTGTGCTCACATCCACTGTTCAGTCCCCATAAGTACCAGCAAGTTTCAATTAATGTCAGTGGGTGCCATTTTTTCTCATGGAGGAACTCAATGCCATAGCTTTGCATCATACACACTTCCGTGTCAGACACCATTTTATTAGATTACCCTCTGCTGACATTTTTGCAAAGCTAACTGCAAAGGGACCAATCCTAAATGAATCTCAACTTTTATGGACGGACATCATGACTGATCTATGAAAAGAAAGCAGACACAAGCTAGGACATAGAAATCCCTGAGAAATGAGATTTAAAGATTGCTCTTATCCTAGAACTGTAATTCATAACCAGATCTGTCATCTCTGTTAATGTTATGTCATGCGTGGCTCCTACAGGAAGATGGTAATACAACAGGTATCATTAACCATTCATAACCCACATCTGGAGGTTAGTAGATTTTTTTGTATCTCTAGCAATAATATTGGCCAGAATTGCCCTTCTACATGGAAAACAGTCTTTGAGTATGGAGGATACTCTGTCTCAGGAAAAAAAAGTCAAGAACAGTTTCAGAGAAGAGGATGTTTGATGGAAATGAACTAAGAAGGGTTTCTTTCTACAAATTTCCTTTTCTACAGATGTCTAGCTCCATACTGATCAGCCTCCATTTTCACCTGTATAGAAACTAACCCGGTATAAAACCAAGGTCCCCAAGAGAATAACTGGAATGGGTTGAAATGCTCTGAAAGAGATAATGATGGTACACTATATAAATGATAATATCTGAAGGATGGAGCACTGATATGAACACTGATTTTCTGTGTCTGATGGTCAGATTCTGTCTTAGGGATTCTCAGAGATGTGTGTTCATTTCATGTCTTAACATTTTACAATTTGTTCTCTTTGTTCTTTATCTGTTTTCTTACATATTTTCCTGGTCTTCTATTAAAAGGATTTAAGGAATTAAAAAAATATTTACTTGTTGTTATTCACTGTGAATGGTACCTCGTTCAAGACGTCCAGGAGAAGATGAAACACAGTACAGTTTTTGCTTGAGAGCTGCTTCTTGCTTTCTGAAGGTTTTGGGAGACAAAAATGTAAACTGAAAAGCAGCTATTAATGGTAGAAAACTTATGTTGTCAACTGCTGACTCTGGAAAGAAAGCATTGCTAGCAAGCCTAATGTATTTACAGATCTGAATCATTCATGCTGAACTGAGGTATCAGCAAAGTAATTGAAGGAACTCTGGCAAAGCTGCTAAATACTACATAGCAAATGAAAGATATGAGATATGCAACAGTAATAAAAATTATATAAATATATAAATATATATTTTTTAAAAAAATATTTTAATATATTCACGTACTTTATTCTCCAAGTCTTTAAGTTCATCCTCACTGCATTATATTTGTACTAGAGAAAGTGCATATAAGGCTGAATTCTTCTGGTAGAAAACATGGCTGTGACATTATGAAGTTTTGATGGCAAAGGACAACTCATGATAACTGCACACAAAAGATAGTGGACTTTAAGCTAGAGGCAATTAACAAATGGTATCACCATCACTTTGTGTTCACAGAGAGAAGGATGCAAAAGTTGTTCCGAGAAGCACAAGAGAAAAAACTGATACAGGCAATGCTGTGCATTGCCCTCCATTAAGGTAAGCATGTAGGAATTTTTCTTAGTGACATAAAAAGTAGTTGACGAGGGATCAACCACTGAAAGATTGACATTTCTTCAGAAAATTGAAATTCACTCCTTGGACCACTATTTACTGCTGTGTCAGCTGTGACAGTCAGGAACAGGAACAAAAGCCACAAAAGACAAGGGTGACTCCTACAGTGAAATCACTTGCAGGTGTCTTCCTCTTTATTACTCAAGTAAGAAGGTCACTGAATAATCCACTGATCTCTCTCTTTCCAATAGAATATGTGAATGATGTCATCACTCAGTTTGCATACTGCATATAAAACCATTCTTATGGGTCAGTTTAGTACAAACAGCAAATTATCATAACTATCCTCCAAAGAAACAAAGATCTATGCCCCAAAAACATACTTTCATCCATTCTTTGGGCACACAGGCACTTCAATAATGCATGTGCATTGCACACACTTCTTTCCCTAAATGCAGCAGCTGGAATTGAACCATCTTTGCAGGTAAAGATGATGTTTTATTTTTTATTTTTTTACCCTAAAGGACAATATGTAATGTAAATTTTCAGTTTTCATTAAACTAAGCTTTTAGCTATGAATAAAAGTAAAGCAGTGAAATTCTACAGAGAAACATTTCAGCTAAATGCCATCCTTAGTGTTTTGCAGCTATATTAAGCTTGGATAGGACTACAGTAATTATGCTTCTCCCCAGCTGTTTTAATAGTAAATTCACCAGGATGATGTACTTTTTTTCCCCTGTTCTCAGTCCCATGTCCCTAAGAAGCTAAAATGCTGGTATATCTTAATTGAAAATATAAAAGGATCAAAATTAATAGATTTAAGAAAAAATGGGATGATATTCAGAAATAAAAGCTAAAGCTGAATATAAGGAACAAGAGAACTAGAATTCCCAGATATGAAATTAGAATAACCTCTAGAGATGTTGTCACCTTGGTGACTTAACATAGGTAGCTCAAATACTAGAAAACAAGAAATTCCTTAGTGAACAGATTAGGAAAGTTGGGCGTATTTCTTTCTATCCCAAACTTGTATATTCGTGCATGCCTTTGTTTAACTTATTTCTAAGCCCCTGTTGCTGTTTATGTTAACAAGAATATAGATGGTCTAGCAAGTAGGATTCTACTTGTTTCCATTGAACAAATAAACCCCAATTACATAATAAATAAGCATAACCTATTCAACATGAGAGATTTATGAAGAGAACCTGTCTTTCTAATGCTGTAAATAACACTAATGTATTTTTCTTTACTTTTTTAGATTTTTTATATACTTATTTGCTTAATGCTTTGAGACATCTCTGTGCCGATGGGGAAACTAACCTGCAAGCTTCCACCAGTGATCAAAATGATACTGACATAAATTGAACATATTTTTAAAACAGAAAGAATGGACATATCTAATGCTAAAATAAATCTGCAAACAAATTAACTATTACATACATAAAGATTTTCCTGTGCTTATTTTGAACATATTGTTCAATGGGGATCTATCCTGGTCAAAACACACACCATAATTTTCCGCTTTTTCAGTATTGCATCAATCTAATTTACATACTTGCTGACTTCTATTGCAGGGCTAATGGAGGGCAACTTCTGGAGCAAGTGGAACTCCCATTCAATGTCACAGTGAATCTGTGACACATCAGCTCATCCATGAGAATACTTAGTGCTAATCCCTTCAGCTCACATGAAGGGAAAGGGGGAGACAAATTAATTTAAATATTTTCTGGATACTGCCCTCCTACTTGTGCCTACAGGCAAATTCATGTTGGGCCTTCTGTGTTACAGCAGTCCAGAGTCCACTGCCCTCTATGGGTTCCAAGTAAAGATAAGGGCTGGTATCACTATTCAGGCTTGTTGAAAAGAATCCAGCCAGTTTTGATTTACTTCAAGGCTTTCAAAAAGCATGTTAAAATTTGCCTGCTGAATGTTTAGCTTCTTTTCCCATTGAAAAGCAGAAGCTGTAATCATAAATAATGGTACCTTTATCTATTAGTGGCCTTACTAGCAGTTATACAGAACACTTAATAATAAAATAGCATTTCAGGCTGTAAATACTAAATCAAGATGCAAACAGATTATCTTATATTTTAACATAAATTGCAGATACAATACCACCTAAAATTCATGCTGAGATTTAAGATGATTCCCAGATACTTAAATTCCAAGATATAATTTAATATGGGTTTAGCTAAAGTACTAATGCTTAATTGCTCCTTACAAAGCTCTTTCAACAGAAGACTTGATTATGCTTAAACCAGGACAGAATGATATTAAAATCATGCTGCAGAGTAAAATAAATTCGACCTATCGCTGATGCAGTTCCATAAAGAATGGCACCATTTTCATGGAGAGCCATTTATTTATATTTTGCACAAACTTGATAGCTATTGAAAGAGTCTGCAAGGAAATAAGCTCTCAGAAAAAGTAGCTGATAAACTGAAAGCTTCCAAATTTGTTTAATCAATGTATTTCTTTTGCAATCAGATGATGTGAAATTGAGCTACCTTCACTATCTGTTAATACAGATAGTCCCTCTTAACAAAAACTTCATAACATTCAGCTGTACTCTGGTGTATACAAGTTGGAACAAGACAGTCATCACACCCAGCAAAAACAAGAGCCTGAAGGGATCTTGGGAGTTATCTGGGTGCTTCCTGCTCTTTAGGAGTGGGAAGCACTTGTACATAGATCTTTTGCAACTAAGTATTATCTCACTTCCACCGTATCCCCAGGAAAGCTATATGGGCTTTACTATCCTTGACGGAAACTTAAAAAAAAAGCTGTCTAAGCTAAGCTTAGAAAATTAAACCTACCTCTTGTCCTATCCTCCCTATAAATAGATTATTTTCTTGAGTTAATTTAAAAGCTTTTATCCTGGTTCCCATCTATCCAGACTTCCCCAGACTCAGCTAGGTCCAGTTGTTCCTGCTCCGGGAGGGGGACTGGACTAGATGATCTTTTGAGGTCCCTTCCAATCCCTGATATTCTGTGATTCTATGAACAGCTCAACTTTTTTATCCTTTTGCCCCTCACATTTCAGAAACTGGTTTAGACTCATTTTGACTCCCTCTCATTTCAATCCTCTTATCTAGAACTGTACACAGGTAAAGAAAAATCTCTGTCAGCTCTAACTACAACAGTTTGCTTCACGTATTCTTTATTTTTGTGGGACAGCTCATCACACCACCTAGTGTAATATTTTCCTTTATTCAACTGTTGGCCAATGCTCAGTTTACTGTTTCCTGATAATTTTCTGAACAGATCCTGGACAAATTCACTAACCTCTGTTTAAATAGTTGACTATTCTTGCCTGAGTGCAATACACTGCATATATTCCTGATTAATTTCTTCTGTTTTGCTTTCACAAATTGCTTCCTGTCAAGATTGCTTTACTCCCTAACCCTGGACTTCAGCATAGTTATTGCTACATATTATGTTGTGATAAGCAAAGGTCAAAAGCAGGTTCTGGTCCTTTATCTAGCCCATTAATAAAAACACTACCCACAGTCACAAGCAAGAGACCTTTGAAGAACCAACTCTTCACACATATTTTCACAGCCTTTTAAGCTAATGTTGTCAGTATATTTTTCACTATTTTACAACTCTTCTCTAGAAATAGAATCATGACCATGCTCTTTTGAGTAAATATAAAATAATGACTAACATAAAAGTGTCAAAAACTTTACCAAAGTTATCTGCTGCTCTTTCTTACTTGCATAGTCCATAATCACAATGGAGAATATATGAATTGCTTATACCACAAGTTGATTAGAATTTTTCAGAGACTCATTCAGCACTTCTTTTTCTTGTATCATACTGAATTCACAGCTTGAGAGAGAAGATCCTTCACAGAAAAGAGATTAAAGTCAGTTATTTTCACCACTAAACTGGAGACAGAGTAATACTTTTGATATTGCCAAAACCTGGCCCAATCATCACGATATTTCATTAGTCATCCAAAATCTACTGAAATATCTTCTAGCATGCTGCTGTAGCATTACTTGCAATATTTATTTAGAATTGATGCAACCACTAAATTATTTCATTACTAACCACTGGGAAACAAAGTAAAAAACTGAAATCTTGATCAACATCCATATGCTAAATAAGAGTCCAAATGACATAAATAGTCCACAGAGAAAGATTTTACTCAGAGTAGGCTCTGCAAGAGCAACCATAAGTTGTTTTCCCAGAATACCCTGAGCCCAAGTGTACCTGAGGTAAAGCCATAAAGATGAACCTCAATATACTCAATCTGAGAACGACATCAAAGTCAAGGAAAGAGTTTCTTCTTAAGTAAGGCAATCTGAGTAAAAACAATGAATGAGGAAATCACATGCCTGTGAAAGCAATTTGGCAGAAGGGCTAGCCCTCTACTATATAGTACTTCAGATGAAAAAAAGGAAGATGCTACTAGCTGCTTTCTTTGTCATATGTTTGAATTAAAACCTTGGTGCCACTCATTTAATATTTGCCAGGAGCACTGACTGAGTAATCCTTCCCCTGTAATTTCTTGGCCTAAATTTGCCTCTTTTTCTTCTCATGGAATATCCATCAGCAGATCATGATTTTCTAGTTTAAATGTACTCAACAAATATATCTGAATTTTACTGACTGCAAATATTTGAAATTCAAGCTGCATCACTTAGTTGGGATTGGTAAATCAGGTCATGCTGTTTGTCCTTTCTGACTGAATGAGTGTGAGAAACACTCTTGTACAAACACTTGTGTGCTCCCTCTCAAAATCATTCTTCTATAAATGCTCATGCAAACAGAATTTACATCATTGCTTTTTGTAAACTTTTCTGCTAAACGTAAAATTCAATTGATTGTTCTGTCATAGAAAAGTGAATATGAATGGGCTCTGTGATGATGGGGGAAGATAATTCATTTAAGAGCTTTAATGATTATTTGTAGACATTTTTTTGTGTTATTCAGGCAGCGTTTGTTTATAGACAAAAATGAATTAGGTAAAACTGCCTGCAACCCACATCACATTCTTACAATGACAGAAAAGTATCAAACTAAGGAACACATAAACAGTAAATGTATCCACTGTTCCAAGAGGGGACTGGTGAGTCCTACAGCAAATTTGGCAAAAGCAGAAAAATATAAAAATTCAGCTCCTCTATTGTGCACTATTTATCAAAAACTGCACTTTAACAAGCCAGGAACAAGCTCCAATCTACAGTTTTTGTTTTCTTTCCACAGAGCAACAGGATTCTGGTTAAGGGGGTTCCTTGTGGACTGTAATTGCTATGCTGTTTGCAAATGTTGATATAATTTGGAAATGTAAAATTATTCTCACATGACGGTTCCGTGGATTCTGCTAGTCCACAGTTGAACAGTTAACAAGTAAAAAGAATATTCCCAAATATGGTCATTTATTTTTACAGGGGTTTAATTATTCTAAACATAAACATATATTTTCTCTCTAAGAATTTTGATAGTTCAGAGAAACAAATAGATTTCTTGTGAGAGCAATAAGGAAGAAAGGACTGATTATATACAGATAGTAAATAGCATCATGGAAAAGCTCATAAATAAATAAAATGAGTATGAACACGCACAGGGCAGCTGTCCTAGTTCCCAGCTTCTATATGTTTCTTCCATACAGGCTCCTCTTTCTCTCTCCTCATTTAGGTCAGTTCTTTCCCTTTCCTTTAATCAACCATCTAACAAATAGGCAATCCTTGCCAAGACCACAAGTAAGCACAGGCTAGCTTGTGCCACTCCACTTTTTGGGTTCCATTCAACTGTTTCCCAGGTTACACACTGTGTTTCTTCAGGCCTGGTCCCTGCCTAGGGACCAGCAATTGCAGAGTTATTTAGTTAATCAGTATGTGTGTATATAAGGAGGAACCTTACTGCTCTTTCTTATAGACACAGGGGCAGACAGCCACTCCAGTAATTGTACTGGGGACATAAAACTCATATAGGATGTGTACTTTTCAAGATGACATCTATAAGAAACAGTCAGTTTGCTCTACAGAGTTGCTGGCCTGATAGACTTCAAAGGAAAACACTACAAAACAAGTTGTCAGGCAGATGAACTCAATGATCTTTTTAGGTCCCTTCTGACTGAACTATCCTATCCCTATCCCTATCCCGCACTGAGGTTACTTATTTTGGCATCTTTCACACTGAATTCTATAGGGAAAAAAATATTCCAGAACAGAATTCCATACTTTTATTTTTTTTATTTTTTTTAAGGAAAAAAATATTTGTGCCATCCCTTAGAAACACCACCCATCTCTGATTTGTTAATACCATTCATGCTCTGCATATTTTAAGCTACCTATCTAAATACAGACCATTGCACAACCTTCAAGTGTTTTTATTAAGATCCTTGCTACTTAGCTATTGACACCTACTATGTTTCAAAACCACTCCATTGTAAATCTTAGTTTCAGAATCGTCATCACAGATATTGAACAAAAGCAACCTTACTCAACATGGAAGCTGTTATTTTAGTTTAAATATTTAATTGAGTGCTTTCCCAAACAAGGGCTCTGAAGAGCATGTAAATTAATTAAAATAATTAATTAAAATAATATTTTTGTACACTATCTTAATAGCACAGCTTTACTCTGAGGGGAGGGGGGGGGAGGGGGAAGGAGAAATCATATATTTCTGTCTGTAATGTAAAAAATTATGCATGTAAATGCAGATAAAAACACAGAAAGTCACAATGGAAACATTTTTTTAAATCTCTGGCTTTCACATGGTTTTGCATAATGATAGGACTAATATAACATAACAAATCTTAAACTGTTTTCACAAGGAGTGGAAAAAAGATGTGTAGAAGTATGCTCTGTCTTGCTTCCTTCTGTTCACAATGTATCTAAATACAACAAATGGTGTTCTTGCTCTTTCTGTCTGTTTCTCAATCTGTTTGGAAAGTAGCCATCATTCTGCAGCCAACCATAATATTTGACACTTCCTGACATCATGAAAGCCACCATCTGTCTATCATTGAAACCCTGTACTTTTTAAAGACTGCTTGGCCTGATCTTTAACGAAGCTTCACTGTGAATGCACAGATCAGTTTAGATAGAATACTGGGGAAGTCTGACAAAAGGAATCTGTATAAAATCACATTTTAGTTTGATTCAGTTACAAAACAAAAGGAAATATCAAGACCTCCTTGCAGACAGTGAAGAAAAAGTTTGGTTCTCTTTCAATTAGACTGAGATCCAAATTCATCGTGAAAAGTTTGGAGGATGAGACTGAATTCAAAAAATAAAGAAAAAGAAAGGGAAAAAAAAAAAAAAAGAGATGAAACCCAAATTGTGTGAATTATTTTTCCTTCCCTAACCTAACTAATATTTTGAAAGATAAATATTGATAAGTTTCCAATATAGCTGTAAGGCATATAAAAGACAAAATATGCTCTTCATTGGAAATTACTATTAGATCTCATATTTAGAGACTATAACTACATTAAAATATGCAGAAAAAGCCTTTTTTAAATGCTTTTAACTTGTTATATACATTTTCAAAACTCTTAAAGACCCTCTTGAAGATGGGGAAATCTTGGTCTATTTTGTTACTATAACCTAGGAAGAAAGCATAAGATTGTTAGTTCAAATTGTAACTTAGCATGGGAATGTATTCCCTATGATATTTTAAGTCATGTGTTGTTACTACGATTTTTTGCACAAAGCAGTGACTCAAGCTGTAAAAGCTCTGTTTGGTTTGCTTAGAACAAATATGGTTGCAAACCTTCAGAAACTGACTCAGAAAATCATGACCTTTGATTACTCCATACTCCATTTCATTTATCTACAAATTAATTCAAGTGTCTCCTCACAGCTGCAGAGGCAGAATGCTTCTTGCAGCCTTCGAGTCTGCTACACTCCTACCAAGGTACAGCTCCAAGAGACATATAAATTCATGGAGAGAGTCAGGACCTTCATCCGCTTTGGCTACTACCTCTTCTTTCCTCCTCCTTCATCAGGCTGCCCCCTCCACCAGTGCTGAGAATGGAGATAAGAACTTCCCGTGCTTTTGTCAGCATGGCACTTATGAACATGTCTGGCCCTTCATCAGAAAATTCAGGTCAGGAGAAAGCCCCATGCACCGGCTGTGCTGCCGGCTGTAGAGTCCAAGCATAATATGACTCACAACAAGCTTTTCAGGGTTACAGTGAAGAGGCAGTATTCATCAGGCCAGGAAACTGCTTGAGGTCTCAGAAAGAGCTTCTAGAAAAGAGCTGTGCTTCCCTGCTCACTGCTAATAACTGGAAAATACTGCTGCTGAAGAGGCAACTAAGGGGTGTGAAGGCATAAAAGAAAAATGTCTGTCTTATTGACAATAGATGGCAATAATAATAATCATCATCATCACTTTGGTAACTATCCCAGAGCTAGTGAAAACCATTCCTAAAGCAAAAATTGAAGGTGCGTATCTGCCTTTTGTGGTAAGAACAAATAAAGGGTCCCACAGCCTGAATATCTATCTAGTTCCCATACTCAGTCCCATGCCTCCTACTTTGTGCACTGTTCCATCATGCACTGCAGTGCCTAGATGTACCTCTGTTTCCTGTCATATGCATGCAGCCTATTTTTCCTGCTCTCCTGTCATACCTTCCCTAACCACAGCTGCAGTATTCTGTCTGCAGGAGAGCAGCTGTTAGATATGCCTTCAGGACAGAAACAGGCAACAGGAAACAGGATCTAGGAAATTATTTTTATCAATTTCAGGTGGAAAATATAGACTTTTCAGTATTCAGGAGCCAATTTATGTATGGTATGCTGAAAGCTCTGAGCCTCCTCAGATTCACAGACACGAAGCCATTTGTATCTGGGGCAGGTTTTGCCTGAGATTCTCTGTTGCTTGCCTGTTGCTCTCTGTCCACATTTCTTACTGTGTTCTGACAGCAGAGACCCATTAGCTTGTCCAACACCATGCCAACTCTTGGTAGCAGAGCAAGGTGCTGCCAAGGTCAGTCTTTTCAAGTCTGATTACCACATCACTATTTCCCACTGAGTCTTCCTCTTAACATGAGTCTTCCTCTATTGCTTTATTAACATCTTAAAAAAGCATTTGATACTTTTAAGGAACTATCTTCTATGATGACTACTTACAATCAGTGTGGAGCAGAGATATCTTCATACTACTAGGACAACACTGATGTAATTGTAATGTAATTACATTCAGCACTATGGAAATCACAGCTTCCAGTCCAAAGCTGTAGCCAAGGAGACCCCAAAGGTCCTCTTAACATGCAAGCTGAGGACAGGGCCATAAATAACACCTTCATCAAAATCCTGTACTATAGGAACTATCTCCCTATGTGTTATACACTGAACAGTAGACACAGAGCAGAATCCAAGTTTTCAGATTTTTCCTGTGAAACACACTGAGAGAAAGCATTTCCCTACCCCTAAATAGAAGATAAAAAAGCAGCAGCCATTTGTACAGTCTCACCACAGTAGAAAAAGAGTGAAGAGTATCCACCTTTAGCAGATGTAACAAGGGGTTAATAAGGTGAACTGGATTTGGCACCTCTTTCTCTTTTGAGATATGTTACTGGGATCCAAATTAGCAGCACCAATCTAGCCTTTGGAGTAGACACCTCATCAATTATATTAAATTCATAACACTTTCATACCTAATCTCATTACTGAGTAAGAGAGAAAAATGTCTCCTACTACAAATATCAGCATCAAACATGTTCACTGTTCATTGCTGGGAGTAGTGAAGTGTAGGAAGAACAAGAGAGGCAATCCAACAAAGAGAGAGGGAAAGAGAAACTAGAAGCAACAAAGAAAACTGGTAGTCTGTAAGAAAGTAAGTAAGGCACCTAATCACATACACAGTAAATGTACCTTATCCTCTAGAAATGCTTCATTCCTATCAGTCAGCAAAACAAAGTTTAGTTGGTTTTAGGTTTTCATGTACAAACCAAAAGTGAGATATGATTTTCTGTAATACTTCTGTTTGCTATGGAATTAAAACTAACGCACTTAAATACTGGTACTACAGCTTTTAGAATGTAAGCTGCATGGAAACAGTAGATGTATATTGGTCAAATAAAGAATAAATTATTTGAAAAAGCTGTTCTGGTTTGAAGAATTTTTTTATTTTATTTTTTTTTTAAATATAGAATAAAACCTCTTAGTTAGTTTTATATGCCCCAAACCAAGGCAGACTGATCCATATCAGTCAATGAATGTTGCATGCCAAAAATTATGAGGACTAACAAAGTTAGTCATGGTCATTAACAGTTAGGATACCCATAACATATATTTTGATTATGCTCTTGACCACTAAGCTATTCAGATTTATTCTCTCATTCAGTTCTACAAAGGAAAAAAAACAAAACAAAACAAAACAAAACGCCTAAGGCCCTAAGCAACTCCTGATGCAAGTAAGAATTCAGAAACTGTTATATTCAGCATTTGAATCTGGAGCCTATGAAAAGCTATTGTCAGTCAGACATTCTTTCATTCTCAAGGAATTCTGAAGAAAATTCAGATTATATCTCCACTGAAATCATACTGTATGCTAGCAGTGACAGCAAAACTTCTTGCATAAAGATCTACATCCTTAACTTCCTAACAGCATAATATATGACTTCATTGCTGGCACATTTTTCTAATGAAATGAGCAACTATGGAGCTGGATTGGATAAAAAGTCTGGAGATGGATTGAATCCTACAGTTGCCACCTATTCCTGCATGGTCATTTGCTAACTGCTCAAAGTGTCAGTGCCTTGCATTTGATTCACTCAGATGGAAATGTTGATATTTCTTTTCCTCTCTGTTTCCTTACAGCACAAAACCCTGAGGGCAAAGACTGCTTTCCATGTATCAATTCAATACTTACAGATGTGCCAGCCTTAGCAGGATCAGTTACACAAAGTTTTAAGATGAATAATCATGTTCCAGTTCCTAACTCACCACTGCATATATCATAACAACCTAGGAAATCTTAGCTATTTTTTGAGATTATTAATTTGAATAGAACGGTTAAAGTGACAGCACAATGAGTCCTGTTCGTGTTTTTCAGTGTGATGTTTTGAAATCTGTCACTTCTTTCTCAGTGGCATGAAAAGATAAATCTGGCACCCTTTCTTGATTTATTCTGAATGTTTTTAGCTCTAGAACCCTTTTCTCAGTACACTGTACATTATGGAGAAGAAGAGGAAAGGAAGAAAGAAGGACTTATTGAAGGTTAAATTATTTCATGCTAATGTCTGTGTTGCTTGTGAAGTTCGTCCAGTCACGAACTATTGCTGTTCAATTCAGCCCTGCAGTTCTACTTCACTGTGGTTAGACAGTGAATCAATTTCTGTGCTCTTTTTGTCCACTGTCTGATTTTCTTCCTTTCTCTATGTACGTAATTAAACATCTAAAAGACTTTTCTCCTATTAGCTTGGTGACAAGTGATTGACCTGATCCACAAGAGCAGAAAATGTGAGGAAATGCTTCAGATAACACAGCTGTCTTCATTTTTCCCTCACATTCAGTGGGAAGGATCTGGATATGGATTCTGGTTCTTCAAAGAATCAAGTCCATAAAATACTCAGTAGTTTGTATTTATGCAACAGAAGTTACATACTGAGCTAGCTAATGTACCATATTTCCCATGAAGGCATCCCAGCATAGGATATGGTTGCTATCTCTATTCCTGTTTAAAGGTGTCAAGGTGTCAACCTAAATTCAAGCAGCTGCCATCTACCTAGTGGGCTTGGCTTTTTTCTAGTAGTTACCATTAATCTCGCAGATACCATTAATTTGAAGTATAGGCCACTTGCACAGTCTTTGCTTTGCAGGAAAGCAAAGATGAAGAAAGAGGGGAAAATAAACCCATTCATTATATATAAGCCAGACATAACAAATATAACCTCAAAGCTATTTATAAAATTAGCTAAGTATACATGCTTAATGTGCAGATTATTTTCTGTATCTTGATTGTGCTATCACCAAGATGGGCAGTTGAAATAGAAATCAGAAGTAAGCAGTTTCTTTTTAAAATTGCTTCTGATTCCAGTTAGTTTATTTTATAAATAATGTTCTGAGCAAAAGCTTTCAGAGGAAATCAGATTCATAAGGTTTGATGGCCAGAAGGGAGCATTAGTCTGACGTGCGTAAATCACAGGCCATTACATTTAATCCAGTAAATTCTGAATTGAGCTCAATAATTTGTGCTAATGTCTGATTACACCAACTAATCCAGAAGGGCAGCTAGTAATACTTTCAAAATTTAAAAATGCAAAGTGTGCAACATGGTCAACACAGAGTTAGAAGAAATTGAAACTTGTTTCTGAAACTTTCTAAGCCACATTAAGATATCAACAAGATATAAAATCGTTGATTTTTCCTTGTTGCTGTAGACAAGAGAGACACGTTCTACTTTTCCATGTCATGTGTGAAAGACTATCTGGAGTTAAGGGATTCTTCATTCTTTTTGCTAAGGCTGTAATCTGAATACATTTACAGATTAGACATTTGGGGTTCTGCTTTCACTTTTAATGTCATGGGTTTAAATTATAATTAAATGCTTGGGCTTAGGACACTGGAATTATCAGGAATACCTCTCCTATGCAGAAAAGCTGAGGGAGAACAGCTTGATTAGCTTGAAGAAATGAAGGCTTTGGGGAGACCTCATTGCAGCCTTCCAGTACTTCTTAAAAGGAGTTTATGTACAGGACGGAGGTCAACTTTCTGTATGGGCAGACAGTGATAGGACAGGGGGGAATGGCTTTAAATCAAAAGAGGGGAGATTTAGGTTAGGTGTTAGGAAGATATTTTTTACTCAGAGAGTGGTGATGCAGTGAAACAGGTTGCCCAGGAAAACTGTGCATGCCCCATCCCTGGAGGTGCTCAAGGTCAGGTTGGATGGGGGCCCTGGATAGCTTGATCTGGTGGGTAGCAACCCTGCCCATGACAAGGGACTGGAACTAAACAATTTTTAAGGGTCCTTCCAACCTAAGCCATGTTGTGATTCTACGTCATACTGTTCATGTGCAGTTGAAACTTTTCAATATTTATTCTAAAATCCATAGCAGAATACAATGAGTGTATAAATGTGTATGGAAACATGTGCTCTGTGCAAACTAAATCCTAACTTAAAATGCTTAACCTGAATAAATCATAATATTCTTGCATTCAGTGTGAAAATAATAACATACTAATTTGACCAAAATTCAAATTCACATTTTAAAAGAATAACTTCAGTCAGCTTCAGTCAGATACTGAGCAAATGCTCAGTTCCTTCAGATTTCAGTAATATCAATTTGTGGTACAAACACTGTAAGTAACTCTATATACCCAGAACCAAACACTTTAAAAAAAAAAACAAACAAACAAGCCAAAGCAACAGAACTCCCTTCAAAGTTAATTGACGCTCTCTGGAGTGTCACTCTTCCCACAGGAGTGACTGGGATGTCAAACATGCCTGATTCATTCTGGGGGCATAACTATGTTAATATTGAACCAGAGAAGGCAGTGATCTGGTGGTGATGAGTAACAGACACAGACCCAACTCAGCAAAAAAATTCACCTGTATTTGCTTCATCTCACTTTTACCAGTGCCAACTTTTCACTGTTTTTCCTCTCCAGATTCCCCTAGCATGTGTTAGCAGTGCCATAACTTATGTGATTTCCCGTTCCCATCTTTCATGTTTCCCCCAGAATGATATCAAAGTATGGTACTTATTTTCTAGAAAAGTTCAGAAGATTTTAATGTCCAAAAGACTTCACCAAACTAAAACTTCCTATCCTTAAAGCTGACTAAACCAAAAGAAAAAGGTGAAAGGAGTTAAAATTATCTGAGAATTATATTCCTCCCCATTCCAGTTCTTTATTTCTCCCAGAGGAACATAGGCATTTGTTTTGGTACACACATAGTCTCTCTGCAAATCAGACTGATTGCATATTGAGCTTTGTGTGCAACAACTTTGATTTGAAAGAAACTGCATTTTCCAAAATAAAGCAAGGAGAGCTGAGGAAAGAGAGACACAGCTGTATGAATCTTCATGTTCCAGCAGTGGGTGTGCTTTGTTGTTTTTTTTTTCCTCTTTCCATATATTTGATTCTTAGCTTTCATGCCCTCAGCAGTTTTCTAATTGTTTACTTTTAAAAAAAAGGGCAACTCTGGGGAGTTTCTATCTTGTGGTTGCTGACTCTGCCTAGAAAAAAATTACGAACATTTTTCTGTGTATAGAATTTTTGTCTACAAAGTGCTTCAGTAACTGTACTTCTGATGATAATCTCTTTAGGGCAGAATTGGCAGAATTTTGCCAGGCACAGGCAATGTTTCAATTAGTTTGTAGCATCATAAGGGACACATACAAAGAATGTGTCACTTTTTGTATTGTCTAAACTATCCTTTTAAATCTATAGGCAATTGGCACCTAGGACTCTTGAGAATGTGTCCCACCTTGGCAGTGGGCATAGTGCCATCCTAGCAGATGGGCATGAGTTTTGGCATGCTGAGAATCAGTATGTGCATCACGTTTGAGTACAATAGGTCAGCATCTCATCCAAGTATGTGGGAATGAGAGTGTCTGTGCTGAGCTTCCGTGCCAACGGTTAAAGGAATACACTGTCATTAAACTAGCTGAAAGAGAAGCTTCTTTTTTTTTTTTTCTTTTTCTTTCTTTTTTTTTTTTTTTTAATTAAGCCACATTTCCTATAACTACCTGGGAATGCAACTTCTCCCACAGTGCTCTGATTCCTGGATCACTGATAGAAGATAAAATGTGTGCATCTGTACACACACACATATAGCCCATCCAGGAAGACACCATCTTGTTCAATAAAGATGTGGTTTTGTACTTTGTGGTTTCCCTGCTGAATGGCTCATCTAGGTACAAAAGCCAGATCTGTAGAAGTCAGTGTATAATTTCAGCTGAATAGATCCCTAAGAGCACTACAGTATTTGGCATGAAATTTGTAATGAAGCCCTTGAGTAGATATTCCCATTCTGGAACCAACGGAGGCTAATTTTGATTCAGTAATAAAAAAATGCACCTTGCTGACATAACAGAACAGTCTTTTTCAAGCTCCCTTTTCCAATCACATGTGGAAAGTTACTAATAATAGTAGGCACCCTACGAACTTTCTACACTACCTTCTAACAAAATGGTGAAAATGCTTCTGAATCAGTACGTGATCTCAGGGCATTTGGACTGATTGGATTATCTTATCACAACATTTTTCAGTATGAAATGTGGAAAGCAAGTAAGATTGACATTGTCAGTCAAGGGCTTCTCTAGCAGAGGACATATACTAACAGAAAGCCAAGAGCATTTCGTTCTCCACAGAAATGATGACCACTCAGCCTTATTGACGTTCACTGGCCTTATGCATTTGAAAACATATTACAAGATGCTTTGTAATTTATTAAATTTCTTGCCTATGTTATTGAATATTCTGTAATTTCAAAATGCCATTCCCATTGGAAAAGTAGACAGTTTAGCCCAGACAAAATATAAATTTCCTGCCATCATTCATTTTAAGTAGAGTTATTGAACACTTTTTTTTTTTTAACCTCATATATAATCGCAGCATTAGATTTTTAAAGAAACGTTATAGTACAGTCATGAAGAGTAATTCTATTTTTTTCCCACTGTCTTCCTGGTTTTTCTTGAGAAAATGAGAGACAAACTGTAATGAATCACTGAGTAACTGCCATGGAAGAACTAGACTCACATTTCAGTCTTTACTTTTCTTGAAATTATCTGGTTTTTGGTTTTTTTTTTTTTCTATACAATTGTATATCAGGTGGAATCAGATAATGCTGAAGGACTTAAGTCTATGTCTAAAATTTTCTCTATGGAAAAGTGTTATTGTGACCTTTGCATCTGTTATAGTTTCCATGGAAATAAATAGGAGGTATTATTTCAGAACAACCCATGTAAGTATATAAAAGAACAACAAAATATATTTAAAAAAAAATCAATTACTGTTTAAACCAGTATTCTATTTGATAATATATCCATACAATTTATGACAATATATATTCCTATTATAACACAATAATACAATAATGTAATGCATTCTGCCATAGAAAAATTAATAATTATAAAGCTATCACACACTACATTTTCTGTATTATAACTTGTAAAACTAGCAATGTAAGTAATTGAAAATCATAATATAACAGTGAAATATCAAATCCTTGCTGAGAAGCTTAGAAGAGAATGTATTTTTCTCTGCTAATTATACAGTGGGCAGATTAGCAGAATGAAAATTAACAAGCTTTTACTGTATCGTTTACTTAAGTCTTTGTATTTCAAACTATTCAAGTGAAGAGCTCCATCTGGCCCTTACAGTTTTAGTAGTGCTAACCATGCAATAATTGTTTCTTCATTTAATAAAAATGAAAAATAGACTTAGAAGTATAAAAGTAGACATACACTGCATTGTATGTCATTGGCTTGTTCAACACTCTGAGAAGACCCCTGAATTTTAATTAAGTTGTAAATTATTATAATTGTTATTATAATGACTTTTTTTTTAAACTGTCTGCACCAGTTCAACGAGATAAGTAAACGCTGTTTACTTATCAGTTTTGAGCAACTTCCAGTGCCCTTGCAAGTAACTGTTTTGTTACATACAATAACCAAATAGGATGAGACGTGACTAGTTCTACCATGACTGCTAGGAACAGTAAAAAAACACGCATCTATATGGCCTCCTCTGCCTTGAGAAAGGAAGGGACATAAATATGAGCTTATATGGACGCCCTCTTACAAGTAATGGCAATAGCAGGAAAAATGATGTAGTTCTGACAAAACTCACTCACCTCTTTAGTGTCTCTGACACGATGGTGAAGGAAAACAACTCTCTCCATGACAATGAGGTGGAAAGACTCTTCATTTAAGTTCTGGACTCCTAGAGAAAGAGCCAAAGACATAATCTGAGAAGTTTTGGATCACAATTCTCTGTTCTTTTCTCAACCACTGTTTTGCTCAATACATACATATTAGTAAAATTTGAAAACTTTGAAAATTGTTTTAATGGTAGATTTTATGCCTAGGAGGGCATCATGGGAATGAACTGTTTCTTTTACAAGAAGTCAGGATGAACCAGCCAGCCACAAAGGTAGCCATGTCAGTGGTACATTCTCCATAAATGAAAAATTAATTCAGTTTTGCAATAGTTTTCTATTCATCATTTAATTTCTTTCAGAAGAAATTGTAAATTGAGTGAGCCAGGACTTCTTTGCTGTCACAGGTAATCAAAATAAGATTTTTTAAAAACCAACATTTTTAAAATTGTTAATATAAAACTTGAAATTTTAGCCGTTAGATGAGTTTTCTTTATTTTACAAGGAAAACTGTTAGTGCAGCTTCATGTGTTAGCTTAAATTATAAAACATCTCTTTCATATTTGCTTATAAAGCATATAAATAAGATTCCTATGTTAAGCAGCAATCTGAAAATGACAGTCAACTTCAATTATGCTTAGCTTACTTTTGGAGTTATCTTCTCTCCATTCTTCTGAGAGCCGAATACCTTTTCTGCTGGGCAAAGGATATCCAAAGGATTTGAATAATAGAATGTATTTTTGGAAAACATAATTTGTTTCATGTGTAAACTATTAATAAATTAATTAATATACTTGTTTCCTTGATTAAATTCTTTTTTTTTTTAATTTTTTTTTTTCAATAAAATGTGTAAGCAGATGATACTGCTACTGTTTTTTGTCATACTAAATTCTGTAGATGCTAAAATTAATTGCACCCCAGGGCTATTATGTTATGCATGAATAGACACCCAAACAAATGACAGCGTTCAGAAAGAAAGAAAGAAAGGAAATTTAGATGTATTCCCAATGATTGCGGCCAGTAACATGATAACTGACATGATACCCAATTACAGGATTTCTAATCAAGTCTATTAGAGTCAGCATCTTTTTTTCTGTCAAGCTCTTCTTACATTTTTCCGTTCCTGAAAGTTCTTCAGTGGTAAAATAGCTTCTATTTAAAATTATTTATTTTCATAAATGTAGGTCAACATCTCTAAAGGTGATTTGATTTTTTAAAATCAGAAATGTTATTACTAAAAAAGTAATTCATGAGTCTCCTTTTCAGCAGCTTGGTACCGAATTAAGTCTGCAGAGGATTCCACAACTGAGTATGTTTTTGCTACAAACTTCAGACTGACAGAGAGACACCTTCATGTAGCTTAAACCAATATGCTTAAACTCCAGGTAAACTGAACAAGGTAAATTAGCCTATTACAGACTGCATAATTTCCAGTGGCAGAATGAAATATTGTTCCAAGGTTTAGCTTCTCAAATCTCAGCTGAAATGTAAACATCAGGTTTAACAACAGGCTATACTCAAGATGACAATAATAAATGAAATGTAGGCATGCCAACGGCTAAGAAGATGCCCCTTCACCCTTCAAAAGTAAATAAAATTGCATAGGCAGATGTCCAGCTTCCTTGTGTCATTTCTAAAAACAGGTTGATGGTTTGCAAGGCAGGGGACTATGCTCCTGCATAGTGAGAACCAAGACTTAGTTACAAGAGTCTAGCTCAAATTTTCCATTCCTGATCTTTCAAGATCAAGAAATCAGGTATCACTGTTATAGCAGTCCTCATAATTGCCCTTATGGTTAACACAAAATTCCTAAGTTTGTCTCTTTTACACAAGTCCTGCCTATAAAGCACTGAAATTGTGGTTCAGTTCCTTCAGTAGTGCTTGGGGAGGGGTTCAGATATACATCTTTGTCTCCAAAGGATGAAGGAAGAGTCTCAAATGCACTGGGACCTCTTGCAGCATCCACACTGCCTTGTTGGCAACATTCAGGCACTCAGTAACCACATGGTTAAATGAGCATCCTGGATTTCTGGGGCAGTGGCGGTCCTTGTTGGCCTCTGATGCTAATCTGAGCAGATCAGGGCCTGCTCTCAGGGTCAGGTCTTGTTTATCTGTTTGTTATTTACTTACATCATGGAAGGTAACAAGGCATAAACAGTCCAGTGAACACAGATCAAAATCCAGATTTCACATGCACCATGCTAGCGTCCTCAATCAATAAGCTAAAGATTTGCTGTCCCACTTATCTGTTTTCATTCTGGCCATCAGAGTTAAGCAGTGATGGAAAGCAGACTCTCTGACTCCTTCTTTTGGATGTAGATATCTACATTTTATCAGACTGAGTGGCATTGTCTGCAAAAATGTCATTAGTTAGTTGTCCCTGTTCATCGGGAAGCTATGATTTCCCTATATGCCTATATGCACTTCTTGAAAATTCAACCTGGGTAGTGGAAGCATTAAACACCAGGTGCAGGGAAGAGCAATTCTAACTTCTAATTCTAACTAATGCAATTCATATGGGAAGAGAGACAAATGAAAATCCACTGTGATACTGGAGCTAATGTTCATACATTTGTGAAAGTATTCTGGTTTTTAGTCAAGTGATCATGTCTATTTTATTTCACATATGTATTTTCTCTAAAGGAAAATATTCTTTCACAAGATCTCCTACAGTATTTTATTCATGTCTTCCTCATAAATACATTAACTTCATAATTAAGAGTGTAATACAGAGAAGTGCAGGCAGGAAACTGTACTGCTTGCTGTATTATAGGCCTGATTTTGATCTCATCTGATTAGAACATGTCAGAAGCAACTCCCTGCAAGTCCAGGAATTCACACCAGCATAAAACTGATGCAAGGCCTGTGGCTGGAGATTTCCAACATGTGAAATTACAGTTTTGGTCCTCTGCCTGGTTACACAAGTACTACTTATTAAGGAGAGGTCAAAAATTTATGAAGTCAGTGGCTGCCATGTAAAAAGAGTTCAATTTTCAGGGTAAAAACAACCTGAAACCATCTAATAACAAAGCTTAATATCTTAATGTCCTCTTCCCACAGCCTTTGAAAAGAGTCATATTTTATCGTATCCAAGATAATTAATAAATCAAGGTGAAGGAAAAGAGCATGACCCAGGGCTAGAAACTGTTGCTACTATTTTTGCTATTTCTAGTGCCAAGCACCTCTAGCCTCTCATGTGGAGGCCCAAAACTGGACATAGATGCTTAGTCTCCCAGTGCCATTTAGGTGGAAAACTTGGCACCTCTGTAACGCATTCCCCCAGAAATTAGTATGGTAAAGGGAAGCTTCCTGAGAGGCTGGGAATTTTCTATTTCAAGCTAATAGGAAATGCCAATCATATCTGCAATATCCCTTTTCTCTTCTGAAACTTCAGTTCCCGGGTTGGGGCTGTGAGCAGACAGATACTCCCCTTCTACTGGGGACCACAAGTGTGAAATCCTTTCCTTAAGGAATTGCTCTCGGAGTAGATCTCATTGTTTTATTTCAAAAATAAATCTGAAGGAGGAACCACACGTAATAGCTTAGCGGTTAGAGGCACTCCCCTAGGAGAGCAGAGAGGGACAATGTCCTCTTCAGCCTGAGGGGGCATCAAATTAGCAGCTCCAGGAGCTGCTGCAGTCACCAGGCCCGAGGGGCCGCGCTTCCTCCCACTTCACTCAAGGCTGCACAGCTAAGCAGCATGAAGCTGAGGGCAAAGCAAACACAGCTTTCAAGACCAGTGTTGAACAGCAGGCTGTGTAGTTTCAATCTAACCAACGAGGTGGTGGCTGGCCATAAGTTGTGCTACCTTCTTATTCTGAATTCCTCTGAAGGAGAATTTATAATACTACAACATCACAGTCCTACCTGTTATAATGCAGAAAGGGGCCCCATACTTATATTCCTTATAGCAAAAATGAAACTCATTCAGTAGCATCACAAAGGAAACTGTGGAAATATAAGCATCTCCAAAACTGACAGATAGTACATTAACACTAATGTTAACAGCCTAAATGCTGTTAATTGTTACTGTGTCAGTACTGCCCTTTTTCCAACATTGACCAGTCTTATTAGTTTTCATTATTATTTTACAGCTTTCACCTCCTTAGATTTTGAGAGAGTTCTTTTAATGTGAAATGACACCTGAAATATTTGTCATTTACAATGTTTAATTAGAGAAGCCCAATAATGCCTTGTTATATTGTAAAACACCTGGCAATAGAAATGAACCAAACTAGTTAGGATAGCAAGCCTCACTGTTTTGTGAATCTAGTGGTTTACAACTAAATTGATATTGTTTGTTTGTTTTTTAAGGTAGAAAACTCCCAATAAATCCTCACATAATTATTTTTAGATATGTGCTTTATACCTGAGCACTCCAAAGACCAATCTAACTACATTTGATCATATTCTCCATATTCAGTCACTATATATTATGTCACATCAAAGGTCAGAATAGCTTTTTTTCCTACTCCAGAACAGTGGATTCTTGTATCAAATATCTGTTCAAAGAAGAAGCAGATAATTAGTGGATAGGATAAGCCGAAGATTTTATCTCAAGAGAATTCACTCCTCACAGATCTCTAATTAAACCATAAGAAACTGCATGATGTGCATAGGCTGTTAAGTGTTAGCACAAGCAAACCTTGAAGTGGACTGGTACAAAGTGAAGAAGAATATGTTATTTGCTTGTTTTTCAAGACTTCATGCAGACAAGACCTCTGTTTTTACTGTACAACTGCTAATCAACTTGTCTACAAACAGGATGGCTTTTCTGTTGGTTTGATTAATAATTATTCATATTTTCTTCTTACTTAGGAGACCTGTTTACAAACTGTAACTGTGCCACTCCTGCTATAAAGATAGTCACAGCTTTAGAGAGCTTACAACTAAAGGACACATCAACACTGTACATAAGATTTCTGCTCATGACCTTACCATTCCATTTACAGTTATTTTAGATATTTTCTCTCTATTCTGCAGCTAGCTTTGTGAACATTATGCATCATATACAGATGTGTATGATAAGGAACAACTCATGGACACACATAAATGAGGGAAAAAGAAAGAGTAACAATATTGGTCACTAAGACTGATAAGAGTTGAAGCACATTCAAATCATAGCTACTTCGAGTTGATTTACTAAGATTTATCCTCTGCTCCCCCCCAAAAAAGGTTTCTAAGGTGGAAGAAAAAGAAGGATGATAAAATAACCTGTATTCAGTTATATGGAGCTTCTCCTTGGTAAGGAAAGCAGAGGAAGAGAAAGAAAAAAGATATGAAATGTGAATAGTGAAGTTGTTATTACTGGCTACTCAGATGTGAATAGGATGGATATAGAGGCATAGAGACAGGAAAGGTGAAGGCAAGCAGTGCAACCCTCATACAAAAGCCATAGGAAATGATGTGGAGGAAAGAGCAATTTGATCAAATAAGTGAGTTAAGAAAATAATCTTAACAGCATTTTTCATGAAGTGAGACCAGAAGGCCTTGTCAAATTTGGTCTAAGATATTCTATCATTAAAGTCTTGGATGACAAGTATGCAAACGGGAGGAACAAGAAACATGCAGAGATTTTATCTGTAACTCATATAGCACAGCTACACTTCCCCATTCCATGACATCATTTTAGGCTAATAAATATCCGGAGAACTTAAGTACACTGTGGTCTTAGTCTTACATTATGAAGCCAGTGGCCTAACTTGTACTGACAGAAGAGTGAGATTGACAGCTCAGGAAGATAATTAGTCTTCCCCTTGAAGAGAGCTGATGTGAATCTGCTTTATACTAACAGACACAATCAAAATCTTTCTAAGCACATTTTCAAATGACTGTGTTGAGATATACTTTTTTAATTCTTTTTTTTTTTTTTTTTAATGCACTGTCTCTGATACATCCAGGCTTCCTGTCTCTTCCTGTTCTCTAAAGGTTATAAAGTTAATTTATCAGAGTGGTTTTAAACATGAAGTAGTAATGAATATTTACACATGCTATGTTTCTCTTTGATAAGATAAAATGTGAGGATTTATTAAACAATTTTCCAATTAAAGAGACTGCAAAGAACAAAAAAACCCAAAAAACAAACAAACAAAAAAAAACCATCATTGGGTAGAGAACAGCAGGGCATGTGGAGATGTTAAAAGTTTACAAATTGAGAGAGTACTGACCTACGATAATACCTTATTCCTGAAACTCAACACTATTTTTTTTCAGATACTATTAACTTCTGTTATTGCATGCCATTTCTGTAAGTCTTGGTGGGTTTGTTTCCTGTAACATAAATTACATAGTTCTGAAAGAACATAACTCCTTCTAGAACTTGTGTTTGTTTTATCATGCAATTTACACTTTTTTTCTGACCTACAAGGTATAGTTTGCAAGAGGAGGACAAGCAGAAAAACAGTCTTATTTTACCTTCAAAATGATTCATGTTTGAGATGAATACTGTTTTATTTTGCTGGTGGTCATGTCCAGAGATACTAATATCTGAAAAAAAAAAAGTTTAAGTGTAAAACATTGTTCACTGGCCACACAAAATATGGGCAACTGTACTGCTAAATCTATTATTTCTGTTTTTCACTTCAGAAAATATTTACATACACAGAAAAATATACAACTCTTGGATCATCCCACTTCTTATAAGGGTACCTGAGCAATATCAGTATCCCTGCAAATGAGTGGGCAACTTCAGAGAACCATAACCAAGTTGAAGAGTTTGCCCAATTTTTCCTTATTCTATTCCATAAATTGTAAATATGAAAGGATTGTCATTTCCAGTTTGCTGTAGTATTAATCTCAGCTGTTAGAAGGAAGAGGGAAAAAGAGAGGAATGATCCTTCCTTTGAACTCTAAATTATGCTAATGTTCAATACATTTTCCAGCTTATATATTTGTCAGATTTACCCAGAACTAAAGCATTTCTATAGCACTTCAACAAATTGTGAAAAAAATATTTCTTGTCCTCTTTCATATCTAACGCCATTCAAACTACTAAAGAGCTGAAAATGCTAATTCACATCTCTGAGCCATTAAAATAGTCCAAGCAAGTAGAGTGAAAAGGAGGTATTTGTCAAACATCAGTTACAAATGCACATGAAGGCCAAAAGGCATTTATATACTTTAATTTTTGAAAAAGAAACCTACTTACTATTCAAGTATAATAAGCAGCAAATATTTTCAGACTAGACCCATAATGTTCAACATAACTGCAGGCACTATTAGCAACAAAGCACGTTACCTCATAAGGTATCCCTTCTTTCTTACCTTGGGCAACCTACCACCCATGTATGAAGGCATAAAAATATTCACAGCTGACAAGTTATTAGGCATTGCCAACATATTGCATATTGCTGCTCTATCTCAACGTTACATTTTTTACACTGTATCTTCTGAAAAGATATGACAGGTCAGAAAAGAAGTTAAGATCAACTGTCTGAAAAAAGAGAGCAAGAAGACTCTTCAGCAAAATGAACATCATCCAATTAGAATTTTTCTAAAATCTGGTGAGTTTTCCTTTCCTTTTTTTTTTTTTTTTTTTTTTACCTGCTTGTTTTCAGCCTGGAAAGGCAAAATCCCAGTGTCAGCTTTGCACATACTTGTCTGAAGCCGATGCAAATGAAACTAGTTATTAGTGCTGGATAAAGGAAACATAACTTGACAAATAAGGTTTTTTGTCAACTCTGTGTAAAACCTTTGACTGATATGTTCACAACTGTCTTACATCTAGATGAACTTCTCTCCTTAAGCACACACAGTAGAGTACAAAATGAGGTTTTATTTTTAAGGGATAATTTGCAGATGAATGAACAATTCATGTGATTTTTCCTTCCAAAATATGAGTGTTACATCAGATATTTGACTTAATTTTGTTAAAAGAAGTAACTAACTTTCTGTTCTTCTAGTCATTGAGTAGACGGTTGTCAGCCAGTTGAATTAACGTAGATAAGAGTGCACTGATCCTAGCATGTATTTCTGAAATTAGAAATCTCCTACTGAGCAGGTTTTATCCCAGCAGTAGTTTGAATACAAGGAAATATATGTTAAATTGTCATTCAGATCAAACCATTCTGATGTTTCAGACTGAATACATCCAGCCTGGTAAGTTTAAACCAAAACGTATAGGTTGATACGTAGCAACAGAGATTGCTAGCATTTTCTATCACGCAACCCAGTGAAAACTGCTACACAGCAGGTTTTCAGCTCTGGGATAACTTCAAGTTGCATCTATCACTGCAAGTTTCTGTAGTACATTAGAAAGACAGATGAGCAACATATATATCAACGATATATGGGCCTCAAAATGTTTCATTGTCACTTTCTTTAATAAACAACCTTTAACACAGGAATACGCTTACAAAATAAATATAAACATAGCACTCTTAATGAAGTCTTAACTAAGTATAGCAGTAAAAATGTGATTAACACAGAGTATACCTACTGAAAAAAAAAAAACTTCAGTTTTTTATTAATACTAAAAAATTGGAAAAATAGCATTCTAACAATAAAATAGGAAAATAAGGTTGAGAAGGGACTGCCTTCAACTTTGCTTACTTCTGGTATTTTGAAAATTATCTCTACTAATTATGTCACAATCACATAGGTTCTCCATAGAGATCCCAGTTGGCAGAAGAAAGATAAATATGTACCAGATAGTATTAGTCTAAATTAAAACCACTGTCATTGTAATCGAAAGAAATGCTAACAGTCCTAGCAATCACTGTTGTTTAGAAAATAGTTTTCATACCTGAAAGAGAACAAGCAGGTTCAAACCCAACCTTTGCTCCAACAAAGCAGGGTTATCTCATGGCCACAAGAACACTACTTGGGCCAATCTACATGTATAAATGTGTAATTTAGAGAGAGAGAGGATTCAATTTCTTAGCCCAAAACGGAGGGCTTCAGTCACCTTGATAGTGCTATTTTTACCTGATTTCTGCTCTGCCACAGACCTCCAGGGTGAGTATAGTTAAATTCACAGCCCAGACTGCCTCAAGTAGCTTGCATTTAGAGCAGAAGTTGTATTTCCTTACATCTGAAGGATTAGATCTTTTGCAGCCAAGCAAAAGTATTAGGAGAGCTGGACTAGTTAAACATCCCTCATTTGCCTTGAGAGCAAAATAATTAGCCAGTATGCAACTTGAAACGATTGCAGTTGGACTGCTCCTAATTCCTCTTTCAGACGTAGTTCAGCTTCCTCCTCACTATGCTTTATATTCACAGGCCTTGCTACATAGGCTAGGGAAAAAATATAAGACCTACTCTCCTGCTTATCTGAGATAAGCTGTTTGCTTTTTTTTCAATCTACTTGGAATTAGACAATGTGGGTCTGACATTTACATTGTTTCAGAGAGAACTGACCCCCCCAGTCAACAACAGTGCACTCAAACTCATTGAGCTCAATGGAAATATTGCTGCTTAATTCAGTGAATGTAGGGTCAGAATGTTATATTCAGATAAGTAATTAATAAATGAAGAATAAATTGATGCATATTCCTGAAGGTCTCAAGGAGAAGAATGGGAAGGAAGCATCTTTTACAGTTCAATTATCTAAGGTTAAAAGCTTAAGATATCTGATTGCAGGACTTCTAAGCCTCATAGATCTAGGACATACCTGCACTTTAAGCAATGAGAAATCTTTTGTTTAATTGATCCTAATTAGACATGAAACATATAGCTGAGCCAGCTAGTCATTGAACTCTGCCCAGACAGAAAATCAGAAGCCACATCTCGTTTATCTGACTTTTCCCTTTTACATTTTATTTTCATACTCTGTGTTTATCCCTATCCACAAAGAAGTCCTAGCTCCTCTGCAAACTAACAGTTAGATGTAAACATCAGTCATTCCAAACTCAGACAATGCAAAATCAATTTTGCTTCCTACATTTGCCAAGCCCACAGACTATGTTTGTGTCAGCTTTTTAAATCATCTGACTTTTCTCCCTGTTGCTCTGTTTGCAACATTGAAGGGCTCAGCAATTTTTTTAGGCAGGAAATTTTTCTTTGCGCTAGCTTTGATCCAGACATCTATATGTGAATGCCAGCTGTATGCATGTAATCTTTCAACACAGTTATATCACTGGAAACAATGGAACAGGTTTTCCAGAGATGCTGTGGATGCCCCATCACTGGAAGTGCTCAAGGTGAGGCTGGATGGGACACTTAGCAATCTGATCTATGCGTGGCAACCCTACCTATGGCAGAGGGTTGGAACTAGATGAACCTTAATGTTCCTTCCAACCCAACTCATTCTACGATTCTTTGAAATTATGAAGAAAAATGAATTCATAATTACAGAATCGTAGAATCACAGAACGGCCAGGGTTGGAAGGGACCTCAAGGATCATGAATCTCCAACCCCCCTGCCACATGCAGGGCCACCAACCTCCCCATTTAATACTAGACCAGGCTGCCCAGGGCAGGTTCAAATATTGTAAAATATTTGACAATATCTGAGTAAAAGGTCCTATATATATGAACTTACTATCATCATTATCATTACTCATATATACAAGTAAACTGTAGCACGTAGTAACTTTCTCAAGATTATTCATCAAACTGTGAGCACAACTGGGAAAAGTAGAACTCAGCCACGAGACACACTTTATTATTAACAAGGCAGTGTATTTTGAGAGATGGAAGGCATTAGTGAGGGCACTGATACAACACTGTCCAACATGAACTACAAATCTGCTACTTTCTTTCCTTCATTTCCTCATTTTTCTGGCAGAAACATTTTTTCTAAGCTTTTATATTTCTCTTGTAATATAGTGCTTCAAAACAAGCGCGTTGGAAAGTTAAAGTGCAGGAAGATCAATGAAGCTTTTTAAATGGTTTCTAAAAATGTGATAAATCTTTCCTCTAGTTTCTTCTGTAATAAGCACAATGTTTAGCAAAGTAGTTAAAGCAATTTTGGGTTCCTGTAAATCTGACTTAAGCTATTCTAGCATTAATATGGAGTAAAACATTAAAGAATTAGAGACGTACATCTTAGCAACTTTGAGAGCTGAATTATTCATAACTGATAAGCATATTGTAAGGCACTCAAAGTATTTATTTTTTGTCTTAATTATGGCTAAGAAAATGCATAAGTAAAATAGTTCTAGCCTCTGATATGTAATCAATTTTTGGTAAGGTAGCGTGCAAATTTCTAACTGCAAGCCAGGTATATATGATATTTTAATAGAATGTTAGTGCACATTAAAAAAAAAAAAAAAAAAAAAGCAACAGAAAAACAGCAGCAAGGATGGGGATCAGCAAGGGACACTGGCATTCTGCATTACCTGCACTTCAGTATGTTTGTATCACAGCTCTGCAGTTGTTCCAGCTATCTTTTGGTCACTGCGTGCAGAGATGCTATTAAATACAGTTAAAGTAACACTATTTTGCAGACTATGTCATATGGTTTCCATAGCACCAAATCACCTAAATAGTATGAATTTGTTAACATATTTTATGACTGAGCTTTGTTAATGAATATTAAACATATTTTAATAAAGTTAAAACAAAAAACAAAAAACAAAACACCTCAACATGCTAGGCTTAATAGGTAACTGTTGGAAAACTAAAATGCTTTTCTGGGCTTGAAAACAGTCATCTGCCTGTTTGTTACTGTGTGAATATGAATATTCTGATGAAACTGGTGTTGCTTTCTATTGCTCTCTGTTACTCAGTGTTTTCAGAGCCTGGGAACAGATGGCACACCACCTGACTGCACACTCTAATGTAAGATTCATTGTGCTTCACAGGAAATCAAAGATCAAGCAACATTGCAGAAGGTGAAGCAGCACCTCAGCAACCAGCAACACAGTATGATACATTCAAGTGGTGGAGTGAGAAAGTAGAAAGAGAGAGAAGGGGAGAGAAAGAGGGAGAATAGAAGACAGAATGACTTAGCTTAGTTCCTGTGTTGTTGTTGTTGTTGTTTCTTCTTCTTTCTTCTTTTCTGTTTGTTTGTTTCCTTTCTGAGTAAAGAACTAGTCAAGCTCCAAAGAAAAAACTTAAATCCTTAGGTTGTCAGAGAACTTTAGTACTGAGAATCAAAATTTGAACACTTAGAAGCAAAAGGGTTATTTGATTGGCTTGTTTTCTTCAATTTCAATATTGGAAAAAAAAAAAAGTCTGATTGTAATACTAACATGACCAAAAATATTTAAAAGCTCTTTCAAAATTTTGAATGGTTTTATAGCTGTGAAGAATTACAATTACTAGTAACCTACCTCTCTCTACTTGTTAGTTATTCATCATATGCAACCTTCCTTCTCTCACTTTTTCCCAACTTTCTTTGCCTGTACTTAGGGCTGGACTACTCCTTTAAGGAAACCCAGAGTTCACGGATATATTGTAATATACAAAAAAAGAAGCCATTCTCTTCCCCAAACCCCAAGCTTTATCAAATCAACATGAGGAATTAAGCATCAGATTGATGGCCTTCCTCTTAAACACATCCCATCCCTAAATCTTCTGGATGAAATCTGCGAGCACATTGTCTTGGGTGCCTCTACCATTGCCAATTCCTGACACTGATACAATTCCACAAGAAAACCAGGGGTCATGCTTACACACTTACAAGAGCATTTGTAGGACCCCAAAACTCCTCCTAGTTCAGCTGGTATTTTCAGGTACACAGTACCTGCACCAAGCAGAGCACACAGCAGCCTTCACATTACTTGCTAGAGACAGGTGCCAACCCGAAGGGATCATCCCATACTTTCTCACTGCTCAAATATTCAGGATTTTGCAGAACTCTATATCCTTAAAACATATGTACCCCCTGCCTCCTTGCATCTAGGTCTGATCTAAATCTAAATAAAATCAATAGAAAAGTTGTTTTATGTTCAATTTTAAGTTTACCGAAGGAAACCAATGATTATGATAAGCATACCAACAGCACAACTGTCTACACATCCCCTGTATTTCCAGGTATTTTATAAATCCTGTGGCTTAATCATCCAATACGTCATTCACTTTGTGCCCAAGCAAATGAACTATATGCCACCATATTCATATTAGGAAAAAAGATAAAATAATTAATTTCTGACTACACTATTGTAAACCCCTCAGACACAGTCTACTTTCAATGAACTGGAGCTGATGGCTTATTTGTTGTGCTCAGTGCTGTGCAAGTGCTTCACTGCTGTAGCTGGAGGAAAAACACTGCACTATGATTGTACCTTACCTTTGTCGAGTACCGTTAATCAGTTGTGCCTTTCAAATGATCCCTGCCCTTCCTTACTTTCTTTCCAATGGTACAGGCCTAAGCTATGTGTTAGACTACAATGTTTATACATTTCAAACAGACAGACCTAGGACATTTTACAGCATGGTCTATTTTGGCCTTTGTCTCTATGTGTAACAACGATAGTGGAAATTGCAATGACACAGATTTTAGTTTGATTATCAAATACTGGAGGAACTCTTCACACACACACAAAAAAAAAACAGCTTAAAGAGAATGATTATTTCCAGATGGGTTATTGCTTTTTGACAGGGAATAACTAAAGCAATACTTTTGCTGCAAAAAAAACAGCAGGCTTGTCACTCTGCATATAGAATCAACTTCTTGTTACCAATACACGTTACCTTACTATGTTTTTGTTTGTTTGTTTCACTTCAAATATAGTGTAAATTTTTCAAGTATATAATGTGTAATTTCAAATGTGTAAATTTAAACTAGCGGATTCACTGATCACTCTAATTCATTTTTATATTACTTACATTAATAAAGTCATTTTTAAATTCTGAAGTCACTGCAGTTAGTTCAACTCTTGTAGCTGAGTATGACATGAAATAAGATAAAATAATTTTGCTTCAATTTTGTTAATAACTTACAAAGAAAAATACTTAACTATACTTTCTGATAAAAACCAAAGGGTACTAATCAAAGATGATAGTAAGTTTGGATAGGAAATACATATCAATACAGTTGACACCTTTTTACTTATGTTCTACCTTACTTTGCAATTATAGTAGCATGTTTTTAATATTCAGTATAGATACTTTATCACAGAATTGTAAGGGTTCAAAGTGACCTCTGGAGATCACCCAACTCCCCTGCTAAAGCAGGATCCCTACAGTAGGTTGCACAGGAAAGCATCCAGAGAAGGAGCCTTCAAAACCTCACTGAGTAGCTTGTTTCAGTGCTCTGTCACCCTCAAAGTAAAGACATTTTTCCTTATGTTTGCTTGGAAGTAACTATGTTCCAGTTTGTGCCCACTGTCCCTTTATTCTGTTGCTGGGAACCACTGGAAAGAGCCTGGCCCTATCCACTTGACTCCCACCCCTTAGATATCTATGAGCATTGATAAGATCCTCCCTCATTCTCCTCGTCTCCAGGCTGAACTGTCTGAGCTCTCTTAGCTTTTCATCAAAAGAGAGAAGCTTCAGGCTCCTAATAATCTTTGTGACCCTCCACTCATTTCTAGCAGGATAACTCCTAACCTGCTGTGATGCATGCAGTTGTTCTGTCCCAGTCTAGGGCTCTGCACTTGCCTTTGCTGAACTTCATAAGGTTCCTCTCTGCCCAGCTCTCCAGCATGTTCAAGTCTAACTGAATGGCAGCACAGCCTTCTGGTGTGTCAGCCACTCCTCTTAGCTTCATATAATCAACAAACTTGATGAGAGTGCACTCTATGCCTTCACCCAGGCCACTGATAAAAGAAGTTGAACAGAACTGGATCCAGTGCTGTTCTTGGGAATACCACTAGCTACAGGCCTCCAACTAGATTCTATGCTGCTGATCATGACACTGAGTTCTACCACTCAGTTCTCAACCCATCTCACTGTTCACTTTGCTATCCCACACTTTCTAAGCTTACTTACAAGGATGTTATGGGAGATAGTGTCAGAAGCCTTTCTTAAGTATCCATTTTTGATAGCGAAGCTGGAGAGTGGGGACAGAAGCAGAGCCCCACTTTTGTAGGTCACCAGGGACCAAGGTGCCTGCTTCTCAGTATTGTCCACTGCTGGTGTATGATTCTTAAACAACCTATCTTTCCCTCTTTCAGCACCTCTAATAGCACAAAGCCTTTCCACTGCTTCTTGCAGCTCAGCATATTGTAAAAGATCACCCAGCTGTGTGCACCTTGTTCAGCTACAAGGCTCTTGGTGCAAATGGTGCCTGAATCGAAGACTCCTTTCTTACCAGTTCTATCTGGGTGACTGTATCTGGCATCTCCAGGGATTTCCCTGAAGGACACCGGATTTAACCCTCTGGCAAATGCCCACCACCATACTGGATGAGATCAGGAATGCTTCCCCTACTTGTGAACCTGCAAGCAAAGTACAGCACCCTGTCTGTGCAAACAGCTGTGACACAATGCTACTCCCAGATGGGAAGAAAACAGACCGCCTTATTCCCTCCCTGAGCACACTGCTGTGCCAACTGCCAAGCTACACCCTACAGACATGCCTTATTTGCCATCCTGATCACCACATTCCTGGAAGTTGCCTATGTGTGGGGGGTTATGCTATCACTCCTAGCAATTCTCCCTCTCATGTCAAAAACATGGGATTGTTAGGTCATATTCAAATCACTGTGCCTTCTCCTCTTTATCACTGCCTTCCTTTCTTCTTACCTGTACTGGTGTTTCTGTCACCAAAGAATGAGCTAGATATGGAGCTGAGCCAGCAGAATACCACCTTATTTTAAGGGTTGATAGGCAGGTTTGTAAAGCCTAAGAGCTACCTGAGCACACTGAGCTACCAAGTAAACACACACACCAAAGATTTCAAGCTTACCTGTGAATCTGCAGGAATTCATTCCTCATGTAAGTGTACAGCCTGCTGTTTCAGTAACAAATATGAAGGGGAATAGGAGGAACACTTTCAGAAAATCAAAAGTTAAGTTTAAAATTATATCTGCTTTGACATTGACCAGTTTTCCAAAAGTGTTGTTCATAACACCTTGTTTAATTCTACCAGCATATCTGAGCTTATGCCTATTAGGATGCCTTATAAATAAGTATATGCTCTTTAACCAGACTCATTAAAAATCTATGGATTCTGAAGGATATCAGTAACTTAAATATTGAGTCAGGATCCCAAGTCACCTTTGCTGTGGTTTAACCTGGCAGGCAGCTTAGCACCACACAGTCATTCACTGTCATAAACACAATCCGCCCAAGCAGTGGCTGCCTTCCCAGCCAACTCCCTACAGCCTTACAGCCTTTGCATGATGTCACAAGGTATGGAAATCCCCTTGGCCAATCCAGGCCAGCTGTCCTGGCTCCAACCTCTTCCTTCCCCCACCCCAGGTCCCTGTGGGTGCCATAATGACAGCATGAAAAGCTGAAACATCCTCTGCTGTACGCAGCACTGCTCAGAAATAACCAAAACATCGGTGTGCTATCAACACTGTTTTTCCCAAATCCAAAACATAGCATCAGACCAGACAGAATTTGAAAAATCAACTCTATCACAGCTGAAACCAGCACAGCTTTCTTAAAAGCAAAAACTTTTAGAAAGCTGCTGCAAAAGACTGGACTGTTCATCACCAAGCTGAGAAACTTTCAAGAGGAAACTTATTTACTTTTTTCTCTTCTTACCAGAATTATATTTATTATCACTGCAAAGCAGTCTGCACATATCAGGTTTCAAATGAATACAGGACTGGACTTGGCAAGAAGAAGTTGTGCAGTTGTCACAAGCAGGGCTCTGTATTCAGTCCAGAGTGCTCCTTCTGCTTCATTTTTTGTTTGTACACATAGCAAGGCTGAAGCATAGGATTAACAGATTTCACTTTTTAGGAAACTGAAAATAACATTAAAAAACAATAGAGAGAATTGAGAGATTCTTTCACAGGTATATAGTACAATACTGCATCTAATCTTGATGCCAGAGAACTTTGATTATAAAGTTCTTTCTCAAAGTACTACTGCATAGGCTGAAGAGATCAAACTAATGAAGAATTTTCAATGAGAGTATTTTAGAAATTTTGATAGGAAATAATAACTGGTTCTCCTAATCTGAAGTTACTGTTTGATCATCTTTACAACAGCGTAGCTAAAGCCAACATAGGAATTATAAAGAGTAAGTGAATCCAAAAAATGAACTTTCTGCATCCAGAGACGCTTTACAGTTCTTCGCTATTATCTTTTTGACACTCCATGGTGTAAAAAATATTGAAAACTCCAGTATTTAACCCTCATGAATCTTCACATTCCCTTTTCTAACGACTTCCACTTTCCCGCTTCCCTGCTACTATTATCTTTGCCTTCTCTGTCCTCCTAGCTTTCAACTGGTAATTTTTCCTGTCCTGCCCACCTGTCTTGCATGACTTACACAGATTTCCTATCTTCTTTCATATATACCTCATCATCCACACCTTATTTGTCTTTCTCAGACAAATATTATCTCACTCCAAATATTTGTCCTTCACTCAATCAAACCAAATAGCCTATCTCATACCCTGGCCAAACCCAGAAAACAACAGCAAAAGCACACCACTATTCTCACTGACAGAAGGGATTGTGCACACATAGGTTTCCACCTACATGTCACCATGCATGTTAACACTGTAGACCAGATCAGCTCTGCTTCTGTTAGGTTTAATCAGTTCCTTATAGCCATTGGTCCAGAACACCAATCAGGCAAGGATTCAACACACTACATCAGTCCCCAAGGAGATTTGCTGCCATCTAGGCATTATCAGCTAGTAGCAATCTCTATCTCCTAGGAGGCAGTGAGGAACCTCAGCACTTCTGGTTATAGTATCTTTGTTTTGGCCCTCATGTTGAAATGCCAAATGAGTGCTACCATGCTGCCAGATACTAGGTGCAGCATATACATCATTCATGACTCACATATTTTTTATTGCTTGAACCAGAACACAGGAAGGTGAGGACTTCAGAAGACTATTCTGTGTATTTTTAAAATTTATTAAATTTTAGGATGGTATGATCTCTTTTCTACATTTTTCCTCCCAGAAGAAATTACAGTAAATGAATATGGGGTCTGTTGACAAACAGACTAATGTTTCAGGAGCCACTGGAACATACCTAATGTTGCCTCATACGAGTGCAGATAGATTGAGGCCTCAAAACCAGAAAACAGTAAACATAGAGAAGTTGCCCGTTTCTTTGTCTCAAGATTTCTCTACAGACAGCTCAGCAGCACTGCCTTTGTAAAGGAGGGGTGAATTTTATCTATAGAGAATTGATGGAAATCACAATACCAAAAAGAAAAGACCTCACCTCCTTGAGAAAACATGAGCTTCTTCAGAATAAATCCAGATGAGAGACTGTTGCTCCAGCTTCTTCTCATTCCAGCATGTTAACAGCCTTTGTAACTTTCTGCCGTTCAAATGCACAATTGCTCAACAAGGAACTTCTGCTTCATGACCTCTAAGACATGGCAGCGCTGCAAGCCTGACTTATGTTCATATTTCAGACAACACTGTTACAGCTAGAGAGAATGGATATGATAATGAAAGGTCATGACAACTTGCTGGTGTTGTTGTTGTTATAAGTAATTTTCATACTGTCCTTGGAAGTTATAAGCAGAAAATAGCAACCAATAAGTCATTTTTCTGGAAGTGTTTACCTTCTGGAAATCAAGATTTAAGTCTTGAATTTTCTTGTTATGTTGCCAGTCTGTTCACAGAGCAGAGTGGTTACTTGCCAACTTTGTTTCTTGGAGAATAATGAAGTAAAGCAGCTGAACATCAGAAACAGAGCTCATGATGAGCTTGTCATTTGAGTTTAACAGCAGGGGCCCTGCACTTGGTAATCATTACTACTGCCTAATCTACTGCATGTTTTCTTAGTCAGTAGGGATTACAGCAATAGTGCTTCAGACATCTATTAGGAATAGAGCTAAAAAGGAATCATGAAAATTATGTGTAAAAATAAGAATGTATAATATTACACGTTAATTTTTTTTTTGCTGAATGTTGTTGGCCTAGAAAACATACTGCTTGTTGGACTCCAACCTTTGAGATTTAATTGTAGACATTAACAGCAAAACATAGAGACAGGGTTTTTGAGGCTTCTATAAATTTAGAAACTCATTGAGAACACTTGCCCACATAGGGGGAAGTTTTCTAAGTTACATGCTAGTGATTGGGCTGCATGATTGCCAACAACATTAATAGGAATTATTCTTGTCTCTGAAAATATCAGCCTAACTTTGCAATAAAGTAATTTCCTCCACTACTGGCTTAAACACTTCATGCCATATTTCTGACCTCAGTTACTTATTTGAAATCCAAGGTTGTTTTTTGGATTGGTTTGTAATGAATCAGAGCCTGCAGGCAGGAGAAACAATTACTCAATACAATTCAGAGACAACCAGTACATCCAGGGCTAATATTGTCTGTTTCTAATATATGCTTTTCTACCACTCCACGAATAAAGCACCAGTAGGGGACATTATGTGCATTATAAATAGAAAGCCTAGGAAATATCTTCAATGACACACACACACAAAGTATCAACTAAGGAAATTGCAAGAGGAATGAAACCAATAAAGATTCATTTCCGGCCCTTTTCCATGGAGGCTGGCAGAGCTGTTCAGTATGACATACAAGGAGGCTAAAATGACAGATGCCAGCTTTGCATTCCAGAAAGACTTGTACCTCTTGGGACACTGTGGCTTACCACCACATCGCAGTGAACCAGACATTGGTCCACTGGCCCACCACAACAATCCAAGTGGCTGTGAGAGTCCATTTTGCTGGTTTAGAAAAAAGTTAACTAAGTTTCAACGGCTCTGACAGACCAGGAAAGAAAGGTTTTGAGAGCTCATTAGGAATGGGGCCAAGAACCATACATTAGAACTTATTACAGTTCCAAATGGGTGAAAATTTGAAACAAAACTACTCATACAATATAATAGTAAATCTTTTTTTCGGTGGTACTACAAGTGAAGCTATTTGTTTCTGATCACTTAATTTCACTATGATACTGCATTACAGAAAGCAAAGGAGAAGTTAGCAAATATTTTTCCTTCTATGGATCTTATGTCTAGTTTGTTTATGCCTCATAGAGCCATGTGATAACCTCCTGGTGTCTTTGGATTTCTGAAAATGCTGTAAGAAGCTGGGATAACTGGAATTCCACTTTCCAACCTGGACAAGAGAAATGCTCTAAACTGTCTAGGCAGAGTGAATGTGAGCTGTTTGAACAATCATTACCATGACGCTAAGACAGAATATTATTTAATGTTAAACTCATCTGAAAATAAATTTTACTTAATTAAAATTTTATCGTACCATAATGATACACATAGTTTTGATTTCACCACTTCTTGCAAAAATTTATTCATTCTGTGTGTGACAATTGCATTTTTTCCAGCAGAATTAGCATGTTAATGAAAAATATCTGACTAGATATAGTTTAAATCCTATAAGATTTTGAGCCTCTATAGTGCTGAGCATCCTTGCCTTTGACCATGAAACAAATACTTAAACATAAATATGCTTAAATTTAAATACAAGAACAGTCCAGAATTATACTGTACCTGCATTTTTTACAATCCACTCTGGTCTCCATTTGACCTGATACTTCCCCACTAGTGGAAGTACTAGGCTACAACACATCCAGGTCCCCTAATTAACCACAGGAACCTGTTCAAGCCACAGATGCTCCCTTATTGCCTGTGTATAAATATTCGTCACAATGAAAGCCAGATTAATCATGCAGATTAAGGCACATGCTTGAGAAGGAAGAGCACAGGTTGCACCTCAGGGCACGTTCACAAAATAGCTTAAAACGTTTACAATGTAAGACATTTCCCAATCATCTTCAGTACATCTTTATGTTAAACTACACTAAAATATATGTCTTTTTCTGATTAGGGGAAGCAATAACAGACATTGTCCCTGATGCAGTTTGGGATGTGTTGAGAAAGGTTGCCCAAGTATTCTTGTAACTGCCAGGAAAACAACAAAATAAGACAAAACAGAAGTCATAATGCCACAACCAAAACCTTCACCTAAGAACAACAAAGCTGCAAGGGCTGCTCCAAAACCAATACTTCTTATTTCATTATATTGGCCCACAGTATCAGGAATGGATGTTGATGGTATGATAGTAGAGGTTGAACACCCCTACCTGTATTCCCTTACATTTTATTCTCGTGCAACAGACAGCAGCAGAGGGGCAGTCTGACAAAATGGTGTCTGACGTGGAAGCGCATACAAAGCAAAGGAGGGGAACTTAATTCCTCCATACAGGAAAAAAAATGGCATCCGTCAACATTCACTGATATCCACTGAGAATTTATGGAGACCAAACCAGTGGATGTGAACACAGTGAGGCAGCAGGTGGTGTGTTTCAACCGTGGCAACAGCGGGTCACTTCTGATGGTGCAGATTTTTTACACAGGCTCTCATTCATTGCTAGTGAAAATGCATAGCTAAAGACGGTGCCCATGTTGAAAAGTAGCGTTCTGTAGCTAAGAGTTTTCTCTCTAAAGGAGTGTTATTGTGCTCTTTGTATCCATTTTAGCTTCCACGGAAAACAAATAGGAGGCATTACTTTCAGAGCAGCCCACATACATTGCAGTGAAAGAGACACAGAGACAGGTTTTATCAGATGTACTGCAGACATGGCTAAACCAGGAAAAACAGTGAGGCTCAGTTGAGGCTGAGATACACCCAAGAGAACAAACAGTCAAAGGGGTCATAGATTATCGATCAGACAGGAGCAATTTCTCCAGTGCACACAGTTACTTGGAATTGAAAGAAGGTCCTGTATTTATTATGCTGTTCAGCAAAACATCAATTCAAGAAAATTAGAGAATTGGCAAGAATTAGAAGTTAGTAGCAAGCTAGCAGTACTAAATTTGTCTGCTGGGAAATTTGCCTTCTGTCAGTTTCCCAACTGGAAAACTGTGAAATTGCAAGTTAACTAGACTGAGCAAAGAAGAACCAGCATTTCCAAAGGGGGACGTTGCCTTGTACCGGCTGATGAAAGACTAGATCTTTGGTCTTCAGTCTTTCTACAGTATGTTATTTATGGTGTTCTCTCATGTCAGTCCTTTTATCTCATCAGGTTTCACATGAATTATTCACAGAAGCTCTGGCTATATGATTTGATTGCTCTTCTAGAATGTATGTTAAATTTAGTTATGCTGCACTTTTCTTAGTGAAACCTTATTACTGAAACTCTCAGTTTAGGAAGATTCAGTCCCCTCCTCCCACTTTCCAACTGTACTTTTTTGTTGTGCTTTTTTTTTTTTTTTTAATAATCAGAACATCACCAGCATAGTGCTAGACAGATCCTCCATTTATACTCTGAGGATGCATTTTCATCTAGGTTTTCACCTCTCAAAAGGTCTTGAATGTCTTGAACTGTGTTCTATTCAAGCGTATTTCTTGTAGGATGCCAGCTGCTTTCCTGGCATTAGGCATGAACATTGCTGCTAAATTATGCTCTCTAACACAGTGGCTGACATCCTGAATGCAATCTTTATAACCCTGACCCCTCGTCTGAATTGAGAGGCATGATGTGGATTATTCCTGTTCTGGACTATTCTTTCTCATTTTCACTTGTATTGCATTAGGTGACTGAACTAATTGCTGTGACTCAAAAATGTCACAATTTTGTACCTATGGGTTTGCTATGTTCCTTCCAGGCAACTGGCATTGTGATTAATGTCATACGAGGAAGGTTTTGAAATAAGAATGAATTTAAAATATTCTTTCTAACAGTGAAACAAGAAGGTTATTTGGAAGATCTCTCTTCAAATGTCTGCCTAATGAAAATTGTATAGTGACATATAAACATTTTGTATCCTTTTCTGCTCATATTTTCTGGACTATAACCTAAAGACAGAAAAATATGCCCTCTGTGAAAAGAGAAAAGCCTTTTTGCATAATCACCCACTGAAATGAGGGTGGTCAATAAATTGTTTGTGAAACTTAAGACTTAACTCAAGTGTCTTCACCTCTGACATTAGTGGTGCTTTACATAGCTGAATTTTCTATGCAGACAAATCTTGAAGCTTCTTTTTCTGACCCAAACAGTGTGGAAAACATAGCACTTCACAACACCTTCAGTCAGGAGTGCCTTACAAGAGAACGGATATACAAAGGAAATGAATGATTCACATTAATTACAGTAGTGCTTAAACATTTTGATTATGTTGGAGTTTGAGTGCTTATGTTGTCCAGGATTAGCAAGATGAAGAAACAGTGTTCTTATTGGGAATGCCACCTGTAACTAACTTTCTTTTAAATGATTCAATAAAACTTTCTTTTGTTTATAATTTCAGTTTGAAATCAAGAACATCTACAACCCCAAGCATCAATGCTCTTCAATATCTAATTTCACAGTTTTCTTAACACATATCTCATGTTATTTATTATAGTCAGTGTCATCCCAACACCTTTGTCTATTCTTGCTATATTTTAAATGGCTTAGCTGGCAAGCCATCAATCATAAAACTTGAAACATATTTTAACTTCAAGTAAGATCAGTTTAGAAAGAAAACAAGTCTTGTATGGCCTAATTGAGTACATTACTCACACCTCTAAGTGATAAATGCCTGTTCTGGAAAAGAAAACTTGATTTTTGGAGTTCTGATATATCTGATATTATCAATAGTCAGAAACAAAAATTTCAGTTTCTTTATGGCCTAGAGCCATGCAAGCTTTTGATAATTCTAGTACTTTTAATACAGGAAAGCCTCTTCAGAACTGAGTTTCAGTGTCCAGAAGCATCTCCTTTGCTTAATCAAATGTAAGGTTTTTTATTTGTTGTTGTTGTTGTTATATTTCAGTCACAAGGTGAATGGAGAAACGATCATAAAAATCATGGAATCATTAAAGTTGGATAAGACCTCCAAGATGATCTCATCCAACTGCCCAACTACCACCAGTATATCCCCACTAAACTACGGTTCTTAGTATCACAACTACTCATTTCTTGAAACCCCCAGGAACAGCAACTCCCTGGGCAGCCTGTTCCAGTGCCTCACCACTCTTTTGAAAGAGTTTTCTCCTAACATCCAACCTGAACCTTCCCTGGCACAACTTGAGATTTACCCTCTTCCACCCTATGATGCAACTTAGTCAGAATCAAGTCAATGGTTTCATTTACTCAATATGTACTGATACCTCCCCTCCTATAAGCTATCATACACAAATATTTCTTCACTTGACTTTCTCTGAACTTGCTTCTGATGCTATACAAAAACAAAATTATTATTAAATTACAAACACACATGAATTGATCATGTGGTTCTCACTGTCTGTTAAAAAAAGTAGTACATCAATAAAAAAACTCACCATTGAAAGTTATGAAAAAATAAAAACTTCAGCTCTGTAGTGCAAGGCAAGCAAGTATTGGGGAAAACAGCAATCCTTTATAATGCAATTTTAATTAAAAATAAAATAGACAATTTTACTTATTCTGTCAAGTCAATTGTACCAGCTACATTAACCAGGTGATGCTCATTTCATTTTACAGGTAATTTATTGCAACTGCAACACTGACTCTGAGACTGTTCACAAAAATAATTTATCTTAGGTAAACACCATTTGCCACTAATGATGGGGCAAAGCAAACTTGCAGAGCATTTATGAACAGTAACATCTCTCTCTTTCAGTACACATTTGCAAACCGATCTCTGCTGTTTGCAGATGAATTAAGCATGGCTTGAAGAATCATTAAAGCCATCTGCTTTGATGAGAAAAAAACTGCTGTGATCATTTTATTGCATTGACAGAAGCTAGAGACCATTTTATGTTATTTTTTAGCATCATTTACCCTAAATTTGACATCCTGTCTAAAAAGAATGAGCATTGTCAGTTCTCAATGTACTTATTTGGAAGCACATTTTCAGAGTAGGCAGTTTATACAGGTGAGTCAAGGTATCTGTTTTGCTGGTCTCCAACAGATGGATGAGCCTGTTTTTCAATCATTAAAATCTGTAGTTACAACAAACTAAATGTTTATGAGTTCTGTGGAAAGCTTAATCTTATTCTGAAATAAGTACTAATAAGCATAAAAATATCATCAGTGTTTTAGTTACAAATTAGTTCTCATGGTCCATTTAAATATATTCTTTTCCACAGAATGCTCTCCAGTTACACAAAGGGTAACAAATCAGTAGGTTAATATAACAATTTTAATTTCCCAATACATACTTTTAAGACTAAATCCATCTCATTTATATAGAAGCAGTTTCTAATTTTCAGAATCATAATACTTCCCTTTTATAAAACCTTTTTTACATTTTAAAAACTTTCATTTCTCATGACATGCCATCTTTCTGCAGTAGGTAAAGATTCCAATTCTGATCTTCCCAGTATATCAGAGAACTTCCTTGTTAATAGGCCTGAAATACATGGTCTTTTGAATTATGTCCTAATTTTACACTAATTGAATTTTTCCCATTATTATTTTGGTCAACTTCCATTTTGATAATGTCATCTGACTTTGTGTCAACATCAGAATATATTTTGGCAGAATTTTTTCATTGTTACAGGAAAGTAATGATTGTAAATATAAACAAAATAATCCAAAGAAAATGTATACAGGAATTATACTGATAAATATAGTTGATCCTAGTGTACATTCTTTCAACATTCTTGTTGCCATCTCTCCTTTTGTCAGTTCTTTACCTGTCTTAAAAATCTGGTAATAATCTTCATTCTCTATGTCTTTGTTAATAAATGATCAATCTCATTTTGTATGTTTTACTGTGTAACTTTTCTAATTTGATATACTGGACTTGGCTGGGATAGAGTTGACTTTCTTCATAACATTTGGTAAGGTGCTGTGTTCTGGATTTATGATGAAAACAGTAACGATAACACACCAGTGTTGCAGTTGTGGCAGAGCAGTGCTTACTTTTTTTTGTTTGTTTGTTTTTCACACTGCCCTGCCAGCTAGAGGAATCTAGGGTGTGCAAGAACCTGAGAGAGAACAGAATCAGGACAACTGAACAAAAGAGGCTAAATGGATATTCCATACTATATAGTACTTGGATTTCCTTAGTAACCCTGGGACAAAGAAGGAAAGGGAGACATTCAGAGTCATGGTGACTATCTTTCTAGTTAGTAATCATTAGGATTTTATATTTTTTTTTTTCTTCAGAATGAGGTGTAAGAGTTTGAGTGTTGCAGAGAACAGTAATAGAAATGCACTTGTCAAAATCTACATTATCTGCCCTTGATCTTGTAGATGAATTAAAGATACTTACAACTAGGCCTCTCCTTCCAGAACTTGGGACCATACTCCTGCTGTGCATTAAGATCTTGAATTTTGCTTCCAAATTGTCACAACCATTGTGGTAATTGCAACAATAACATCTTACCTGGAAAGATAAGAAAAATACTCATTCAGTTTTCACGTCCCATCATCCTATTCCTTCTCTTTAAAGTGAAGTTCAGGGTTTTTTCCTTTAATTTTTTTTATTTATATAGATTTGAAGGTGCTAGGCTTTTGTTATTGTTTTGTTTCTGTTTTTATGAAAAAAATTCAGCTTTGCTTTTCTCAGTCTTCACTTTATCCTCACACATCTCAACATTAGAAGTATAAACACCTTTACTGCCTTATTCTTCCGTATTTCGTAGGCTTCGGGTCTCATATTAAGGCTCCATTAATCCTAGAATCCTTTCTTATGAGCTCCTCTCATCCTGCCCTACCTGTCCAGACTGTCACAAAAGACAACTTTTAACCTTACCTACACATTATCCGCTCTATAATGAAATTCTTTAGTTCCTCAGGCATTCAGTTTAGTAATATCTCTTCGCTTTGGAAATGAAGAATCTTCACTACAAACCTACTTTAGGTCCTTCTTTCTTTCAATCAAGTGACATAAATTTTTTAGGCAAGTTATCTTTTAATTACCAGCTCTTCTAAGACATCATTACTTAACAAGTGTAAAAGAACATTAAAAACAAATAAAGAAAAGAGAATCAACATTCATTATTTAGAACAACTTAACCTTGATTTTTTGCAGCTTTTCCTTCTGCAGCCTCTACTCAAGAACTTAAACCCTTTAGTATTTGAATTTTGGGGGTAAAAAGTATTTCAAGAGAATAAATTACATGGAATAAAGAGAATAAATTACATTGGGATGAATTAAGCACAGCATAGCCAGTCAGTCAAAAGAGGTGATTCTCCTCCTACATTCAGTGTTTGTGTGGCCTCATCTTCAATACTGTGTGCAGTTCTCAATGCCACAATATAAAAGTAATGTTAAAATACTTGAAAGTGTCCAGAGGAGGCCAGAAAAGCTTGTGAAAGGGCTGAAGGTACGTTCTATGAGGAAAAGCTGAGGACACTTGCTATTGCAAGGCAACTGCATTTCTTTCTACAACTTCCTTAGGAGGGGAGGCTCTCAGCTGTCAAGCAGTTGGACTTGATATGTGTAGTTCCTAGTTCTCTTCCAGCTGAACTACTCTATTCTGTTCTCTTCAGTTCAGTTCATTGGTCTGTGTAGATTAAAACATTAACCAAGGAATGAAGATGCAAAAATCTATGCAAACTTTGTTTTTAATTTCAAACATGTGCTGTACACTTTCCAGAACACTATACCAATATATTCAAACAGAGTCAATCTGTCAAAAAGTTCTTATTTCATAAAACCATTTATCATGTAGTAGACTATCCCATAAGCTTTTCCCACAACATTAATCCTTATCTCATTTTCACACTTTTCAACTTTTCCAAGGGTTGTTAGAACGACTGATGTTCACTTGAGCACTTCCATTTTTAAATGCTTTGACAACTTCTGATGCAGCTGTAATGTATTCATTCAGGTGACAATTTGTTCCAACACGAAGGACAACCAGTATCCTGAAACATAAGGAATGCAATCTGTATTCCATACAAACTGCTGCAAAGCTAGTGGTTCAGACAGAAATTACTAATAAGGAGCACCTGCCTTTTATGCACTTACAAATCTCAAGTTTGTTTCCCTGCATTCTTAGTCCTTTCTATATATTCTCCTAATCTTTACTGCTCCTATAACCCTTATAATTCCTTTAGTTCTACTCACAGAACAATCCTCTTGTTCTTTTCTTTACTATATTGCCATTCATTCTACTACTTTTTTCATTCTTTTGCCTCTTCAGTATTCTCTAGGGAAGCATGCATATTCCTCTACTTGCCAGTTCCCTACTTTCCCCTTGTGGTCACACACTTATACAACTTAGGGAAATCAAGAAACAAGCTCCAAAGGTCAGTAAGCTGTGAGCTTTCAGTATTTCTGGAATGCTTATCGCTCTTCCCTCAACATATACTGGAGCCACTTCGAGAAAACTGTAGTTTTCATGAAAAGCTAAATAATTAGTTATCATTTTAAAAATAATACTTTTCATTAAGGAATATCAAATCAGTGATGACTGACAAGGAACACGGCATTCCACCTATATGTGCTGGGTTAAGAGCCAAGCCCTTGGGCTCATTCATTTCTCATCTTTTCTCAGATGGTCCCGTAATTTCCATTGCTCTGCCTTCCTGTCAGAGAATATGTTTGCTGATACAAGATACAGATAGAGTTGGAAGTTGAATAGTGACATTTTTAAAAGAGTAGAATATACATGGTATGAAACAGTCAAATAGTAGAGAGCTAGGTGAGATAAACCATGTACCATATTTTTATGTCACTAATTCCATAATTTTTATGAATTCCCATGATCAGGCATACGTACTCATTCAGTGACAGCATTATGCTGTTGATCACTGAACATCTTAACTTGACTTTTAAGGTCCACTGTTGCAGTTGAGTCAAGTGCTTTGGATCAAGTTTATCCCAAAACATAGGCAGCTTTCTCACATCTTTCTTTTAAAAACTTTGCAGCTTGTAGCACATATACATATAAAACAATACAGGCTCTCAGAATTAATTAAAAGCTCTTACACAAGATTTGCATTACAGATAAACTCATCACATTACTACTATTCTGCTGTTCAGTTACTCCCTTTCAAAAGAGCTTACCCTGCCATTCCCAAAAAGAGCTGCTAAAGAGAAGATGAATACAGAAGTACAATGAAAGCCTTATGTCTGTCTTACAATAAAGATTAAGGTTCACGCATTTACAGAGAAGAGTAGCTGTTCCCTACGTATAAGTTACAAATATACAATACATAGTATACAATACACAAATAACTTTATATGCATACTAGCCAATCCCCTAATTTCACCTCATCATCAAAGCATCAGTAAATACAGTTTCTTTTTTATTCCACTATCTGATGTAATATAAATATTCTGTATTCAAGCTTATGTTAGATCCAACATTTTCCAGCTGGTTAAGAGTTTAAGATGCACTGCCAATACTTGCTGATTCACAAAGTCACGTTACTCATTCTCTTTCTGTCTGTCTTCCACATTTTCCCTACTGTTACAGTTGGCGTTACAGCTTGAAAATAGAAAGGAAACAAGCAGGGAAGGAATGCTCACCTGTATCTGAAGAACTAGATTTGCAGAAAAAGCTCCACAGAGGAGGAAACTCCAGAAAGAGAACATTCCCTGCTGGTAGTCAGACCTTAAATGGGGTCTAGGAGGGTTGGAGCCAGGCTCTGGCCACACAGGTGAATTGCCTTCACCTGCGCTCCCACAGCTCAGTCCTTGCCTCAGGTGATCAATCAGTGGTTCAGGCTGTGACTCAGCAGTTCCCATACACCTACTTCTTCTCTACTTTTTTCATCAATATTGTACAAAAGCAGCAGTCTTTTTTATGTTTGTATATTTGTTCTGGAAAAAAAATGTGTTGATGGTCCTGACAACAACTACAGTATATCTTGAAATACATTACAATTTCAGTAAAATTGAGATACTTTTCTTTCACCTTCACATCTTCTTGTTTTACAAACAAGAAACACACTGAAGCTTTATTTGATTTATTTTGAATGGCTGAATCTTCACTTCAACATTTTTTACTTCAACATGCAACGTTTTTCATCTTTGCGTTCTTTTATTCTTCACTTTTCCCAACATTTAAGCAATTGAGTTTTCCTTGAGTTAATATGCTGGGAGAAAAAGCTGCAACTAAAATTAACAAACCAGAAAAAGTTAGAAACTCCAACTATAGGTTCCGTAGTAAAACTCAGTATTTCCAAAGAATATTACATCACTGCTATTTTTAGTGCAGCTGTAAAAAACAGATTCCAGACCTCACTTCACCAAATACTGCATGAGTGTAAAAGTAAAAAAAAAAAAAGCTGTTACTTCAGAAATCTTATTAACTCAGGCCAACCTACTACAGACATCAGTGGAAATAGTCCTAATAATTTTATTTCCCTCCATGTTGATTTGCCCTTAATCTGTAATTTGCATTACAACAGCTGCAACTCAACATACTTCCCCAGAAAATATAAAAAGCTTTTTCGTAACTGCTAAGACAAAACAGAGGATATACAGTACACAGAGGATAGTTTTCCCTATTTTACATTAGGCAACTAAGTTATGGATATGCCTTGTCAATGCTGCATCTATAAGTCAAAGCAGAATAGCAAGGATTGGAGAATTGCAATGTCTGTCAGCTGTGTGACAAAACCTGTTTCTCTCGCAGGTCTGTAGTAATACATATGAAGAAAAAAAGGTGACATTTGCACTTACAAGAGGAATAGAAGAGGATATGAAATGTGGACTGGCATGTAGCTGGGGTACTGAGCTTATCTCCTCATGGCATACACGGTGAGCTGAGTCATGATGGAACTGGCTTCTACAGTAGCCAAGCAGATCCAGCTCTCAGTGCTAACTCAGGGAGGAGACATCACCTACTACTGGCATGAGAAACAACAAATGCAGCAGCTCTTTAGAGGAGCTACTGGAGAAGACATTTCGCTATAAACCAACAGAACTTGTGCCTGAAGGATGTCGACTTACTTACAAGAAAAAGATTTCATCACCTTGTAGAAAAGCCCAAAAGAACAGAATAAAAATTTTATGGAACATCCAGTGATGATGACTACAATTATGCTATTTCTGATTTTTTTTTTCCAAAATTTATAAATATTTCCTGTTGTGTTACATTCCAACATTCTCATATTACATTAAAGCTAATAGAAACTTAATGGCTTAAACTCTGTTAAATTCTACAGGGATATTCCATATGGAGAACTACTATTATATTGATCTGTGATAAACTGTATGATTATTGTAGTCATTTGGCCATGCCTACATATATAATGCATAAAAACACACATGGTGCTCAGTGTTTTTCTCTATCCAAATTTGAAAGTTAACCAGTGAGTCATTTCTTCTCTCTGTGAATGGTTTACTTTGATAAATGAAAGACACACTAAACTTCTGAGCAAAGACACAGAAGACAAAATTCTAGGAACAATTTTCTATCCAATGACTCAAATGATTGCAATTAACAGCTTTCCCATTTTTGTAAATATAAGGAAGAAGATGACTATCTTAACAAATAATCTGAAATTGAGAACTCTATCTTAATCTGTCTCTAAATATGAGCTAATTTAATTCCTGCATGGCACTGATTTCTTTGGTATTGCACAACCTTACAACTTATATAAACCTTTTTCAGAGTTTTGGAGTTGATTTTATAGAGCATTAATTGATGCTTATTGGAGGCTAAGGGGCTGATGTTTTTAAGTTGTGGTATCAGATATGTCTTGCTTGTGGGTCTTTGCAACATGACAGCAAGTACAAAGACTATTAAAATCTCTTTGTGAAAACACAAAGAAATCAATCCTCTTCCACAAGGAGGTGCCCTCCAGCACAATCAATACAAACTGGTACAACAATACCTTATGGCATTTGTCAGCTTCTTTAAACCTTTTTGCTCAGTAAAACTCACAAAGTGCTGTTGCCTTTCATCTCTGCTGCATTGTGCCAAATGAAGATATATTTCTAAATGAGTTGCAGGGGCAAATGCTACCATCAGTTACCCTCACCTGCAAATAGCTTTAAATTCAGCAACATTTTAGAGGCTTGTACAGTGAATTCAACTTGGATTTAGTCCAGTATAGTTAGAGAAGATGGATTTGTTTACTGCTTTGAGATTTTTCTTTCCTCCGTTTTATTTATATTACAGGTTGTTGATGGAAAGTTTGATTCTTATATGTTAGAAAAACCAGAACCAAATGTATCTGAGTAATGACAATCAAAAGCTTTTCATTTGTCTCATATTGTTAATCAATGTTAATAGCTCTAATTACAAACTATTAGAAACAAATTTCTTGAAGAACTGTATGATTTGATCATGTGTGTGTCTACCAACAAATATAATTTTGTTTTGTCTTTTTAGGGTGGTTCCATGCCTGTTACCAAACCTGAACTCATGGCTGTGGGAAACTTCTGCAGCAACCTCCTGGAAATCATATATTTCATTATATCACTGTGAAGCCAAGACAGTACAAGCGAAGCTATTTGGCACCTAATGCTTGCCATCTAGTATAGTTTTATCTTCTAAAAAGCATTCTCTGAAAAGAACCACAAAGACCAGAATGATAAAAAGCTCTGGGTTTATCTGTGCTGCTAGATGTTACAGAGAGGAAAACACTCCGCTAGCCTGAGACATGCACATACATTTAACTTTAAAAAAAAAAAAGGCCATTAATAGGCTTGTTAAGTGAAAAATTAAAAAGCATTCTCTGTTCTTTTCTGCTTTTCTATATGCGATGAAACAATAAACACTGAGACTGAAACCAAATCCCATAAAATCTTGTTTAAACAAGAGCAAGCAAATGCAAATCTTTTTTATGGAAATTAACCTTCTGTGAGAAGAAAAGAAAACTCAACCAAATAGGCAGCTGCATGACACTGTAAATTAGTACATTAGCCTTCCAGCCTTAGGAGAACAGAGTTTAAGTTCTGGCATTAGGTGCAAAAGCAAACAAATTTTGAGGTCTCATATGAGCTGTGCTCATGCTGTACTTTGTCAAAGAAAGGTCATTGTGATTTGGCTGAATCATATGGTAGATCTCTACCTCCTGTTTTTATTAGCTACTAAAATAATTTATTAAAATAAGAGTGAAAAACAAAGGGCTGTCCTGAATTTACATCCTTTATGAGTAAAAACTGTGCTAATGCAACAGAACCAATTTGTGATCAGGTATTGATAATAAAAATGTTTCTTATTTGGTACTGCTTCTTCATTCCTTTGACTCCACAAAATACCTTGAGAAAAGATGGAGTCGCAGGAGGACAGAACAACCTCCTAGTAAATGCAGAATATGTCTCATGTACAAGCACAGATTTATCTTTTCTCTTTTTAAGTTTACAGTTCCTCCAAAAACATTAACTTTATTCTTTTCAACTGGTGGAAGTTGTCATTGAAGGGTCCTGTTCCAACATGTCTGCCCTAACAACAGCTCTGCAGAACTCAGAGAGCAGACAGTACAGCAGGTGCCAGGTGATTAGGACTAAAAACAGAGAGTGGCGCACCTGACTCCCCAGATCCCTTGCCGCCTTTGGCTTCAAACTGCTACTCAGGTAAAAACAAGTTGGCAATGAACATACTTCCTCTAGGCCTGGCAAATCAGCAAGGGCTTTAAAAGGTTCTGCTCATATGTTTCAGAAGGAAGGCTACATCTAATCATGCATAATATCCTTGTATAGACTTACAGTGGTATTCGTGCTCAAATATCTCATATATCAAAACCAAATAATTTATATATTTACTTTCAGCAATGTTTCTCTGCTACAGTATTCCCTGTAAGATGTGTAAATGCATCTGAATAAAATGATGTGTCTACCTTAGCTTCCTAAAAAGGGGGATTTTCACAATGAAAGAGGATAAAAGACAGAAAAACCAATGCCAAGTGAAAAATATAGAATAAACTAGAAAATGAAGTTTTCTAATCTGAAGAAAAGAAATAACAGATTACAGTGTTCTCTTGATGTTGATAAAGAATAAAAAGAAGCAACTGACTGTTACAGCTTAAATAAAACACAGAGAAAGATTTGCATGGAGAAGACAGCAAACAACTAGATGCCAGAGCCTGGTTCTTTACTTTTTACTTTCATTTGCATTTGTGCTGATTGGTTTGACCTTGCTAGATTCAGACCCTTTATACAAGTGTAAATGTATAAGGAAAGAGCAGAGCGGGGATGAATCAGTGTCCTCACACAAAGCAAATAAATTAAAAAATAAAAGCATACAAGATTAGCTTCATCCATATGATAATGAGGTAAAGTAGGGATATCTGGTCCTGGTCCTGTTGAATTCAACAGACTTCAGAGTTGTTTTATCTAAACTGCAGAAAAATTGTCAGGCCAGCAGAAGATGACAAAACCTAATGCTTCTGATTCTGTTTGGTCTTTAATCTTCTTTCACTTGCAGTTCAGGTTTCCACCAACCCAGAGAATGTCCACACATTCAGAAAATAATACATCAAAAGACAGAAGGACATAGATTCCATACACTTTAAGGCAGACTCAGAGAAAGCATTTGAACTATGCAGGTTAAAACATTGTGGCTAAATACTGCTCTACATTTCTTTTGACAGAGGTGATCACATTTGCAATCCTAAAGTCTCCATTTACCTGCCATAACTATTACATTTAACCTTAATTAAACTCGCTGATTATTCTTTTTCTCTAAGTCTCATGGAGATGTTTTATTTTGCAGTTCTCAGAGGAAGCTGAATATTTTTTCTATTATTATGCAGAAACAGGGACTGTCTTACAAAAGTAACAGAATCTGTTAAATGTTCTTCCCCTCAGAACTGCTTCTCCATCCTTTCCTAATTTCCAAATCCACTTTGAAATTGGACAAAGGAGAAAGAAAAAGTTTTACATGTATTACGCTGAATACCTTATGCATTGGTACAGTTCTTCCTCTAGTATTTTCCTAGAGATCTGACTTGTCAGTTTATTTTACATTCTCCTTGATAAACTTCTGTATCTTTTCAACCTGCTTCAGGTTGAAAATTGAGTCTGTGTGCTCCCTTTCTAAGGCAATGAGACTGGTTGTTTCTGAAACAGTGTACAGTTTTATTAATAGATTTTATGTACTGGCAGGAATTTACTCTTGCTTTTTTTTTTTTTTTTTTTTTTTGCCTAATACTGTCAGGCCGGAAAAATGTTTTATGGGGATCACACTAAGTTGTACTTTACAGGTTCAGGATGGCAGGATCATTAATGACATTTCTTAATAGAAGCACTTATATATTAATAATGTATGCATTAATTACATGGCTATTATATAAAGTGCCTATAGAGTCAATGTACATGAATAGTATCCATGTAGTAAATCAAAAAGCTATATGTCAACTATAATTATCCATGCATTTTCAACTTTCTTTTTTCTGGCTCCAATGGGCAAACTCACATTCCAGCAAAATGGATAACTTTAAAAAAAAAATTGATAAAATTTCCGATTTCCATCAATTTCCCACAAAATCTAGAGTTTCCTCCCAAGTTACAGCTAACTAATGACCAAAATAGACTAATTTGATAAAAGTTTAAATTCTATCTAGACAGCTTTTTTCAATGAAGAAAACCATTCAGAATGTTAAAACTGACATCTTAGTTCTTTTAGATCCTGAGATATTCAGATAGGAAAAAATACAATTTATGTCATCGAAGCCTACCAAAGCATTTTTAAAGCTTTATAATTTATTCTGATACATTTCTAAGATGAGTTGGTTATTTCTGAGTTTTTCCACAGAAAATAAATACTGACAGTGCAAAAAAGAAGTCTCCAAATCCCCAAATCCCTCCTTTTTTTGCTGGTATACAGTTTCTTTCTTCCTACTGTCTACATCTTTGTACAATACAACTGCTGGACTGCCCTCCTCCTGAGGAGTCCCCAGATTTCCTCAGATACGTTGGGCAACCCATGGCGAAAGATTCAAAATTGTTTATGTTGTTTTAACAACACTGAGCAATAAAAAAGCTGGAGATAGCTTCAACCACATTAATTCACTCCACACACTTATTAGCTAACACATCTGTGCTACCCTCCTAAGCCACTCTTACTTGATCCCACTTCCAAATCCTTTGTCAGGACTTGAAAATTTCTGTCACAGTGATCGACCTCATATGCAGACTATTGATGAAGCCTACACTGTTATTTAAAAATTTATAAATGTTCTAAGAATAGGGTTTTTTTTGTTTGCTTTGCTTTACAGCACTGAGGCAGAGAGAAAATAGCCAATGTTATGAGAACATCGCTATAAAAGCCTTTTTTATTTTTTGGGGAGCAGCTGTAAATTGTACTTCTTCCTTCGCAACCAAACGTCACCATAACAGCAAGCAGTTCAGGAATGAGTAATACATCTCCTTCACACTGATGCCAATAAAAACATTGTACCACAACCGTCCATGATGTGTTCTCTCATTATGATGTAACAACAACTGCATTCAGTAAAATTTGAGTCACAGGTTTCAGCTTTAAATCTTAATTCCATCTTTCCAAGAACAAGAACCAAGAAAAAGGTTAGGAAGCTTGATGTCTGTTGAATTTTTTAGGGAAAGCTGACTTTTCCCTCATAAAGCAAGGTCATGTGCGAATAATAATAATAACAAATAAATAAATAAATAAAATTCCATCCCTGGTATACTTGAGGGACACTGGACTGGCTTGCTTTTCTTGCTGTGGTCTTTGCTATATATGTAAACCCCTCTAGTTCCTTTTCCTCAGCAATATCATTGCTGTCTTTGCCATGTTTTCTTCTGTCTTATCAGTAAGGATATGTGGTCTTCAACGAAATGAATATGTAATGTATCTGGACAAATGTTCCATATTGGCTTTGTCTCATCAAATTTGAGATCAGTTCATACAGAGCAAAGACTTTTTGGTTTGAGTTACTTATGTTTCCATATAGAATGAGATTTTGGATGTATAGTCCAGCAGAAGTTATGCTCATCTGATGCCCCAGAGTTAAAGGTCGCTGAGCAAACCATTCTGATCTGAATTTTACTTCTTGTGAGTTCAATTTACAGCTTGCACTTGCCAATTTGCAGCAATACTGAGGACTACAATCTTCTTTTATGCTTAGTGCTCTCAGGAGTCTTTCTTTGTCCTTCCCTACAGGATACATACATACGCATCACAATGTTCTTTTAATGTATGAAACGGCTGTCTTTTAGGACTTGTATGAGAATGCAGCTCACACTTGCAGTGATATTTTAGACTGACACCATTTTGGGACAGTGAGTCAGCAGGTCACGCTTCTATAGCTAGATATTCATATAAATTTTCAGAAATACTGACTTCCCATTACATTTTATGCACAGGGTCACCACTGAGTAATACTTAAATCAGACAAATAAACCTGCCTCTTGTCTTCCATAAATATTACTAATTGAAGACACTATGCTCATAGAATTTCCACAGCTTTTTCTTTAGGGTCTTCCTGTCAGTATTTGTTATAGCCATCCCATCAAAATCCAAACCATCTCATCATGAGAAATCTCTGCATGAATCTGCACCTGCTTTCAAAGAGTCAGATGCATTGGTCTGTTGATAGAATTGATATAAATGCATGAAGTCACCTACGGCTTTAAGTAAGAGTCCAAGTCTGATGAAATTAGTATATGTACTGCTTAATGTTATCTGTTAAGGATGGAACTTAGAGCATTATGAAATATGCTATTGATAGAGTTAGAGGTAATATGAGAAGGGAAAGACATTCATTAGTGGTTTCTTCTCTCCATATTTTGGGAGGTTATAATTTCTGAGTCCTGCTTCAATCCTATATATTATTAAACAATCTTAGTTTGATCTACGCAAAAATGCCACAGAGAGAGAAAATATCACGGTGAAATGTTAGGTGTTAAGTGGCATGACAATAAAGTGGACATAATACTCACAAATTGATCTATTTTGTGTGTGTGTTTTTTCTTTCTTCTTTTTTGAAAGATGTGAAGTTCCTAGTTAAGCACAAATGCAGCAGTGTTTCTTTTCACCCTCTAAGAATAACCCCATCCCAATATCAGCAGCTTAGTGATCACGCGAAAGTTAACAATAGCCCTTTATAAAGGATGTGCTTGCTAGACAAGGAAAACAAATTCTAGAAACAGAGGATTATAGGTTCAAATTTATAGATTTTGTGTAGAAACACACAAACTACTGAAGACAGTTTATTATACACTTCTTTTTTTTTTTTCTTTCTTTTTTTTTTTTTCCAATCACAGGACACAAACAAAATTCAAGATATTGATCACCGCCTTGAGCCTACAGAACTTTGTGCCTTTGTTTCAAATAATACTCACTTCCAGAAAATACCAGGTCCTCTTCTTTAGCCAAAGGTCTGTATTTCCCAACACAGACCACAATCAGTGTTTAGAAATGGAGTATGGGAACAGGGTAGCACATTCTTTGAGGGGCTGACCCAATCTGTGTTAGAGACTGATTTGGAGAGTTCAACTTCTTCATCACTGTGGAGAGTCCTTGTTAGCCATTTCTTTCATAATTATTTCTAAGCAATTTTTCTTAATTTGTTTAAGACTTGTGACATCCCAAACCATTTATGTCAAAAAATGTCACAAATTAATAACGGTGCTGTGTAACAAAATACTTCCTTTATTTTTTTTTAAATGCCCAAACTGCTTTTTCTATTACGCCCCAAATAAATTCTTGTTATGAAACTCAGTAAATGATTCTCTGCTTTTCCCGTAATGATTCATGGTACTGCAGACCTTGATTTTAACCCTTCTCAGCTATCTGTCCCAAGGTGAAACCTTTTACATTTCCACAAATTTACGAGTAAGTCTTGCTCATTCTTGTGACCTCTCTCAGTAAATTTTTAGGTTTCCCATAACCTGAGATGTAGTGATCAGAACTGTAGCAGTGGTCAGAGGGACTGTTTTCCCACCATTTAGCTGGCATAAAGAAATAGTAAGCCAAGCTTATTTTTAGGATATGCCAGGCTATGTCACTTACCAGTAGATAAAGATCATACAAACTACTCAGTTTAATGGATTGTATAGCTCCAGGAACTGACCTTTCCTTATGAGACAGTGCTTCTTTAATCACTACAGCTGTATTCACACAGAAACGTTAGGTACTGTGAAGTAAGAGTGTCTAACATAAACTGTTACTGAGTTGAATTTATGCATTTGGAATCTTATGCATTTGGAAGAGTTAAACACCAAAAAACAGATACATTGAAGATCGAATCCTGAACAAGTACATACAAGCACTGTGTAAATATGAGAGCCTTATTCTAAGATTAGACATCTATTCTGGGCTCCAAGGACTACTTTCACTTCTATGAGCAACCTCCTGCAGTGTCATGCTGAAACTCTTCCTTTAAAATAATAATACAAAAGTTCTCTTCATTTTATTTCTCTGTCGATGCAGATCTAGGTCTTCCCTCATTTTGTGTTTCTTTCCCACATTTCATTCCCAGAGGAAGCAGAGAAGCCCTGGTTCATCTGACCAGCATTTGAAAGAGCTTTTGGAGGTCCTTAGATATCCTAATACTTACAGCTGATCTCACAGAGCCTTATAAAATGGAACAGAGCAGTGGCTGAAATTCCTTTGACAGCCTAGCCTTAGTTGCTATATCTGCAGTATACCTGAAATTTTGTAGTCCTCAGAATAGCTGGAAGCTTAGTGCACTCCTTAAGACTTCTGAATGGCCACACCATCTTCACAAGGAGCTAGAAAGGTAGCCTGACCTACAGGTCTCTACCACTCTCACAGAGGCCAGCATTAAGCATGTAGCAGGAACTCTAGCACATACATTCTGCGAGCATTTGTCACAAAAAGATGTTGTAATATGGGGATGCCTAGAGTTACAACGCAGAGAGCTTTATATAAAAATGGATTGAGTTGTCTATATCAGTAGAATTCAGAACACATACATTTTTGTTTAATTTCAACTTTTTTTTTTATTGGTCTCATGCTACGCCCTAGGTCTTGATCATTTTCATCTCTCTGAATAATGCAACAAGTGAAAGTGTCCCATGTAGATACCACATCTAGAAAGGCATGCACATTACTAATAACAGGCCATGGACTCTGTGAGGGCAAAGCTACTTAGCTAACTTTACTGATTTACACCAGCCCACAGTGTGACCCATTACCCTTGAAAGTTGTCCTTTTTTTTTTTCTTTTTTCTTTTTCCCAATATAGTGGGACAATAAAGTCACTACATTTATAGCCCAGAACACTCTCTGCATATTCCAATATCTTGTTTGCTCTTTTAACAGCTGCCAAATACTGTGCAGATGGTTTTACTGAATTATCAACAATCACTCTAGAGGCAGTTCTGATATTCCTGTCCTTGGGGCTGAACTAACTGGGGCCAGCACGCCCTTGGTGCAGCCTTGTTGGCGCAGCGCATTTGGCCCACTGACCACATAGTGCACTGCCTGCAATTACCTCCTCTCTCCTCCTCTTATCTCAGTTTACTGACTCTGTAGTTATCTTGTTCCCTTACTTCCTTATCTAAAACACTGCAATCTTCCAGGTCCCCTAATGCAGCTCATGATTTGACTCCTGTTGTTCTCATCTAATATTATTGTCCCTTTCTGTATTTTACTTTCTCTTCCTTTTCCTGAAGCGCTCCCAAAAGCACTGGGGTCTTAAAAGTCATTGCTGTTTACAGAGTTTATTACTTTCCATCATTTCTTATGATCCTCCTGCAGCTTGTCTGTCCAACAGTTATCTCTGTGATTTATTGTATTGGTCATACAGTCTCCTTCCCGTACCAATCAGCTTCAGCTTAGCTATTTGGTAGGGCTAGATTTCTCCCATTTCTGTGCCTCCCCAGGGCACACTGGGATCATGCTCCTCTGCTCTTCTACCGACATGTAGACCTCATCAGGTCTCTCAGGGCATGTTCACTGCAGTCTACCAGGCAGCAGCCTTGCCTGTGTGTTTTTGAGCAAACGTCTCAAGCTCTGAGGAGCTGGTACCTCTACAAAACCACATCCTTCTGCCTCTATTGGGTTGTGTAACCTTATGTCTATACACCCCAGGGAAAACTGTCTGAAAGCCACCAAAGCCTCTCTTGATGGTGTCTCTAAAACATACAACTTCAACTCCCATACCTGAGTTTCTATAAATTGCCACTGTACTAGCAAAAACAGTGTTCACTAAAATCCTAGTATCCTAGAATATCTTCAGCTGGAAAAGGTGTACAAGGATCATCAAGTTCCTGCCTCCACGAAGGATCACCCAAAATTCAAACCTTATTTCAGAGAGTACTGCCCAAACACTTCTTGAACTCCAGCAATTTGGGGCTTTAAGCCTGGGGAGCCTGTTCCAGTGCTTGAACACCACCAGGTGAAGGACCTTCTCCTAAAACCCAGCCTGACTCTCCTGATACAAATTCATGGCATTCCTTTGGGTGAAGAATTGTTTTAAAATATCTTCAAATGGACCAGCTGTGTCATATCACAGAATAGAGCAGAGAAGAAATTGGTGAAATCACCTCTACTCATTGTTTTTTGGGGCTCTTCCAGCAATGAACTGGCACAGCCTACACTGCAGATCAAACAGCAAACATTATTTTGGATCCCTGGTTATCTGGAGTAAGGAAAGAGACACATAAAGGCAGTTTTGAAACAAAATGAACCAAGCTACTAGCAAACCAGCAAAAATAAAAAGAATAAAAATATCAACAGTTGTCGTAACCTTACTACTCTGCAAGCAAAAAGCATGGACATGGGCAGAAATGTCCGGAGAGCTTTGCAAAAGCAAAAAGAGAATTGTATTTCATCAGGTCTAAACACCTGATTGTGACCTTGCCTCAGAGATACCTTCCTGTAATGTCTATTAACATCAGGACGTTCATTAAAAAAAAAACAAAAAAAAACAAAAAACCAACATCAAAAACAACCCACTTCAGTGTAGGCTGTGTTTTGTTGAGGTCAGTTCAATGACAGTCTGCAGTACAGATAATACAGTGACAATATAAAGGCATTATACATTTCAAGGATATATAATGCTACAGTCTTGGAGAACAGTATGCTTATCTATACCTTCTTTTGGTGATGTTTTGGGTATGATTTTCACACATAAAAATAGTTCTTCAGGAAAATGTCAATGAGATTCTTCATGGGAATTTTCAGACTATTACACAAGATGGCATAAATATTTCCTTCCCACATAAATTCAATTTGTATTCAATGGGAATCCAGTATTTCAACCTCCTGAAGTAAGACATGAAGTTTCCTGAACCTATGCTACCTATATGGTCATGAAAGCTGGGTGGCTTTCAGCCTCTTGCAGATACACTTACGATTCTTAGGGATCTAATAGATATTCTCTAGGTAATCTTGTAGTTTTAAAATGCTACTGACCTTATCTTTCCATTCCGCCCCCTCCACCCTGCCAGAAATTATCACTCCTGTAGCAAAAGCAACAGAACAAGGAAGACAGTGCAGCCATCTATCACACATGCTCCAGTTCCCAGCTTGATATCTCAGCAAAACGCAGGGGACTTTGAAATGGAATTTCTGAGGTACAGGCACCTGCTTGCAGCTGCTACCTTCCTTCCAAGCTACTCTGCCTCAGGTTAAAACAAAATAATAAAAAAAAAATTAATAAATCTCATAGACTCTTACAGCTAGATTCAAGTGGGGTATTTCAGAGTGATGATTCTTAAGAACGTAAAATACTAAATTAATTAAGACTCCCCAAACATTTTTGAAGTAGATTATTTGGAAAAGCCCTCAGAGCCATTAATTGAAGACTGAATAGGGTCATTCATGTGTGCTATTATCTGTAATATATAATCTGAAACTAATAATCTCCAGAGGAAAAAGTATAGCTATTAACAACTCAACAATTTCATCATATTACTCTTTGCACACATGGATCTATTTCCTATTAATAACAAGAAAAATAAAGACTTTTTTTTTTATATTAAAAAAGACAAAAAATGTTTACCAGATGATATTGTTCCAAGAAGATGAATTTGCAGTACACTCCAATCTGATGTCCATACAACTCTGAAGTACTAACCCATGGGAAACTGTCCCTGGTATCTCAGAATCTCAAAGCAGAAAGGGTCCTGAGGAAAGGGCTCTTCATGGGGAAATATGTGAGAAAATGTTCCTATACTCTCATCTGTCATCATTACCACAACAGCCAACTCTAAAATAAAGCAGGCAGATATGGTCTGATCAGCATGTGAACTTCATGCTTTCAGAGAATGCACTGTTAAAAATTGCACCACAGTTGATGTATAGGAGTTACACTGTGACCTTGGAAAGAAAAGGCTTTGGTTCTCTAGCATGGAAAGCCATATCCCTAAGGCAAAATTTGTGCATTGCCCTAAACCTGCAATATTAGCTCCTTTAAATGGATTCTGAGGGACTCTGTGACATCCTTATCTAACAACTGCACCTCTTCAGCTACCAGTGTAGCTGAACTGCCACAGCAAAGAAAGAATGTTTGAAAACCTACAGCTGAAGCCTGTGTTTTTCCTCCTGCTATGATACAACTGAAAACAAAAAATCCCAAACAATCAGAAGCCCAGCACCCCAAATACACACAAATTCAGTAGGATATTAAAGTGCTGTGAAAATGTGTGTGAGTTCTCAGTTGGAATCAATCCTCTACATTTATGTAGTCCATCCTTCTTTCTTTCGTCAGTAAAATACAATGCTCTGTCAACCTAAATACTATGACTCATATATAACTACTAGTGAATTGCATGTATTCCTCATTTTTCCCTCTTCCTTTCTTACTTTTTGTTTTGTTTTGTTGTGATTTTTTTTTGTTTGTTTTGTTTTGCTACATTTTGCAAGATGCCAACCTAGGCACTGGGAACAGACCATCGTCATCTCCTCTTCCAAAAAAAGAACAGTACTGCAAGGGCCTCTCCAGTCCAAATGTTTAGGAATCCAATACACAACAATCTTGCAGGAATCAGCTGCCAGATTTATTATTCTACCTGAAAACCCCAAACAAATAAACAAACAAACAAACAAAAAAAAACAACCTAAAACAAACTCAAAGAAACAAAAAAGTGGAATAGAAACAGACTTTAAATAAAATTCTTAGGTACATTTTAAAAAGAGTTAATCAGTTCAGTGAAAGACTTTTTCATCTTCTGCTGAGAGATCATGGTAATGTTGGTCTGATCGCTTGTTTTTTCAGTGAGTCACTACCGTATACAGATACATACATATATATATTTCTTCTTAAATACTACACATTTTATGCATTTTTTTCTTTTTTTTTTAATCTCTTTTTCCTTTTTTGCCCAATCCCTCTCCCACACCCACATCCTGCCACAGGCAGGAGGCGCTTCATGCTGACATTAAAGGACCAAAACAAATCCACGGACTTTTCACCAAAGCATGTTTCATTTGAACCTTATTTCAATAGAAACTGCATATTTTTTTTTAAACAATCTTACTTAACCTTTTCTTTTTCCTTCTTGCTAATTCTGCAATTTGAGACTTGTGATTCTGGGTTGATCTCTGCAAATTTAAGTGCCATTACAGGTGACGGAATTAGGTGACATAATAAGGCATATACACACTCCCATAAAATATGTTGCCTTCTGGATCTGACTAAATTAAATACCTGCTGAAATGTTTTTTATGCACCTGTGGTTTCTAGTAATCACTACTTCTTTACTTTTGATTAACTGCTTATTAAAATATTCATAGCTTAACTGATGTCTTAACTGACACAGGATGGAAAATCTATTCACAAACAAGGACTGTCTTTGAAACCCCTCCATTGTGATGAAAATTACTGTTTGATGGTTATATGTTCATTTTCCTCTCACTTCTTGAAAACATAGGAAAATGATATACTCCATATAACACTTGTTTAAATTTCACTGGGCAAAGAAAGAAATCCCGATCTTACCAGCTCTCCCTTTCCTCAAACTATATTACACTTCAGAAAAGGTGCTCATAAATCTTTAGAATTTTCTCTTTTTTTTTTTTTTTTTTTTCATTTTACATACAGAATATTGTGTGTGGCTTGTGTTTAAGATTACCCCTCACAAAAAAACAAAACAAAACAAAACAAACAAACAAACAAAATAAAAACAACCAAAAAACCCAATTTAAAAACCTTAATAATGGGAAAAAAAAGAACTCAAAATTTAAATTGTCTTCCGAGCATATCTGATCACATTTACATTTAGTGTCCAAAACAAGTTGATTGGTAACATCAGTGCCAGCACTACAATGTCATACAGCGACTTCATGGTATTGACAGTTCATCTACTCTCCGTTCCACCAAATATCACAAAAGGTTCTGCAGAACTTTCCTCAGCAAGCTGAAGCTTACTAGTCATTTGTGAATGCGCATAAAAGCTGCTTATAGCACAGCTATGGCGTAAGCTATTTTCTAAGCAATAAATGGTTCAAGTCATCTATTTTGTCCTGAAATGCTACCTGTCGTTACAGCATTGCTTATAAATGGTCATAGTAAATTCAGCATTAAAGAGAATATTACAGAAAAAGACAGCAGCAGAAGCATTAGCATTATCTAGTATTTATATATGTTATCAACATAACACAGCAGTAAAAGGTTTAAATGCATATTAATGGATACCATGTCTAAAAATTACTAAAGTACCTATTTAGTGTATTGGATATTTTTCTCAAGGAGTGCTTGCTGTGTCTAAACAGCATAATTAGATATGTGACTTAGTACAGTTAATTCCTATTGATTAAATAACTTATTTATGTACCAAAGGAAATGGAAGGATATGAAATGTTTTCTCCGTCCTGATCATGATCCCGTATTTAATGCTGACATGATCATCAGACAGCCTATCACATGTAATTACTACTCTCAAATGGATCTTGGAATGTCCAAGTGATAACACTGGCCATATATGTATAGTAATGTGACTCCAGTTACAGACAGCTTGCAGTCTGAAGTCAGGGATTTTGTGACTTTGTCCTTGTTCTTAAGGCTACTCTGCAAATAAGTGGGATTTTTCTTTTTTTCTTCTTTCTTTCTTTCTTTTTTTTTTTTTTTTTTGAGGCCCTACAAACTAGCATACAAACAAAGTAAAACTCTAGAGATATTTTTTGCTTTTGGAGGCAAGCTGCAAGGTCCAGCACTTCAAACTTCTAAATTAAATGCTGCAGGATACGCTTTGCTTCTCTTTTATATCTGCAGAAAGACAATTAAGAATGGCAAGAAACAACTGCCCTAGGCATGTTGTGTTGATATTATCAGCAAGTGGTTATTTTGCACAATGAGAATTAACTGTACTATGGATACCCAGAGAAAATGTACAATATCTTATGTTGATATGAAACAAAACAGACATGATATAGCTTTTTTGTACTTAAAACCTGTATGTTCCCTTCCCAAACTTAATAAAAAGCAAACCCACCCTTTTCCTCCTGTTACACACAATAATGTTTAGTTTCCAACCCTCCCCTTTCAAATAAAGTGCGCTGTCCATGGCAGACCATAGGAATAATGCAACAGGAAAAGCCCCTTTTAGTGTACTATTTAAAAAACAAACTGAAGTCGATTCAGCTTTCCTCTGGCTCTTGTGAAAGAGGAGAAGCCTAAGAGAGGGTGAAAACACCCCCTTTACTGTCACTGTTGTTAGTAGACATAGCCTTCATTATATGGGTGGGTGTTGCAGCAGCCACTATCTTGCATGTAGACCATGCTCTCATCAAAATGGGACAGGGGAACAGTGTCCTCCTCATTGATGTGGCGCTCCATGTCAGTCTTCAGTAAGGGGCGCTGGTTGTCTGGAAAGGCCATGGAGAAAAGCGCTTCAGGGTCACAAACAAACTTGTAGACGTATCTTTCTCCAGCAACCTTAGGATAACAAAAAAAGGTAGTATAAGTGTTGATGTTTTTGCAACTCCACATTCAACAGATTTCTGAAGAACTCATCTTCATTACACAGTTAATAACGAGGCAGCCGAATGGGTTTCTGAAGAACTCATCTTCATTACACAGTTAATAACGAGGCAGCCGAATGGGTAAGGACGACAATAAAGACTAGGGATCTGCAGAAGCAGACTATGAAGAACTGTCTTGATTTTGAGACACGTGATATCCTTTTGAAAGATATACTAGCTATTTTACTTTCAAACTTCGTTTGTGGTTGTTTCTTATACTTAGCCACAAATGGAGCTGTTAGTATAGGAAAATGTAAACAAACTGTCACTACAGAGGCAAAATAAAATGACTAAGTCCAACACTGTGTGTGAAGTGGAAAAAAGAATCACATTGCATGATAGAGATCTGAATTTCACTTTACATAGATTGATTCATACTTAAGTATAAAAGCACTTAGTTATAGTGCATGCTGATTGTACAGGGACAGCGTAAGCAAATACGTAAGCTAATATGTACTTAGCAATTGCTCATGCAAAGCCTGGGACATTTAGATTTGCTTATGGAGTGGCAATTTGTCCAACAATCCCAGTTTTCCCTTATTCAGAAATACTACTAAATGTCTGTCCTTTGTCCACTTAAAAGCTAAAGAATAATATTAAAACAAAACAAAACAAACAGAATTTCTGCTTTACTAAAATCTAAAATGAAAAAAAGCTACTCAATAGTGCTTCCTCAAGTGCCATATTTAAAGAATTACAGTAAAAAATATGAGCAATATTGCATTCTCATCAACTAAAATTATTTGAAAATAAAAATCAGAAAGATCATTGCATCCTGCAACATCATCCAGCAAGGCATTGAAAATGAATGCACGAAGATGGAAAGGTATAGCAAACTTAACTGTATTCTTATGGGTGCAAAACAGTCTGTAGCATCTCCTTAAATTTTCATCTTATCTTTTCTACAAATGTAATGTTTTGGTAAAGACTATATCTCAGGAGAATATTTTTTTTTTCCAGCAAATTAACATCAGGAAATTTTACAGACTGAAGTCTGCACTCAGAAACAGGATATTTACACAGCCTATTACCAGTGCTTAACTTAAAACAAAAGGGAAAAATGTACGTGCACATTTTGCAGTAAAGCAACTTGCTATGAATTTATAACCCCCATTAATTTTAGCGTAAACTAAGTTGCCAGATAAGATGATCCAAGGGAATGTTTCAAACATTGCTATGTTAGGAAAAAAGCAATCAAATTAGTTTTTAAAATGTGTGTTAAATACAGTCATATAGATAATAAAGGAGTAATTAAAGAGTTAGCAAATTAGTTGTCAGAAGAACATGTTACATAGATATGTCCATATTATCTTCCTCCTCATCTTTTCGACTTTTTGTACCCTCTTCGCCACATATTCTTGATTCTGGGCTGCCTTTGAATTGTCCATGCAGCCAAAACTGCAATGAGGAACACCTCTGTCTGCAGCAGTACCCAGAAAATCCAAGCATTTCTGTTTTTCCCTGACTGGACCTAGCTTCCAGTCAACTTCACAGAAACTAAGAGCACAGGTAAATGATTGGATAAGGCAGTGTTGTTGAAGTACCATAAGCACAGGTTGTACAAGCTGACCCCTAGAGAGTGATCACTGCAATAATCCCAGAGTAAAAGCAAGAGAACCTGTAATAGATAACTCCAAACGCAGACTTCAAAAGTCCTACTGGAAAAGCTACCCAGCAACTTGGGCTGAGGGCATTGTTTTCACTCATGTAGCTGGCCAATGGAAGGTTTAAACATGTTAGTCATCACAGAACACAAAATGAATGTGCAAAGATATGGAACAAATATATAACACAAGATGTTCATTCTGACCTTTGACCATATCTAATAATTTTCTAGAAGTAGGAGGTCTCTCTTGTTGTCAAGCTACATAACTCTACATAGCAAGATTTAAAAATATACACAGAAATCAGCAAACCACTGGAAAATAACAGGTTGAATATTGTCAGCAAGACCAGGCTGTTATACATAATTTTTCGTTAAATATTTCTCATAGTTCAGTATATTATAAAATACTGAATTTCACTTAAAAATAGTATTATTACAAAACTATTGTTACAAAAATTGGTAAAATATTTAGGATTTTAATAGGTATCATTTTTCTCCCTTAACTTGCAGTTATAGAAGTATCTAAGCAATGGTCAGTTAATTTAGATCTACAAAATATTATTCTTATTGTACTCTACTATTTGCCTTTCCCAGGTTCCAGGAAGCTTCTTTGGATATTTTTCAGTGCTACCTCTTTCCCTTTAATTCTTATGTGCATTGCGTAAACTAAAACTACATACACTTTTTACACAGAAAAAAATACCTTGATGCATATACTGGATGTAGAAGGTAAAAAAAAGAGACTAGGGTTTTTCTAAAGAGATGAAAAACCTATGCAATGTAGTTATAAGTACTCCTTGTAAACTGACTTGTGGATTAATATTCAACATTTCAGTGAAATTTAATACAGAATTAGCTGCTCACCTTTTGCATGATTCCTTTTTCATAATAATAGCGAAGTGATCGGCTAAGTTTATCATAGTTCATAGCTGGCCTATTTTTCTGAATCCCCCAGCGACGTGCCACCTGCCACAAAAATGGATTAGCATTGATTTGTTAAATGCATTTCACAAGCAGATCTTATCATCAGATATTTTATTTGGGGGATTGAGGGGGGAACCCTGCAGGTGGAATGCATAAATAAAAGAGAAGAGGCTGCTGTGACCTGAATTTCCCATGTACTAACACAATTTTTAATTGGACTCACCGTCATCCATTAAACTTGGAATAGACTTACTGATCTGCAAATCTAGTGGTGGGCTGGTTTTTATTGTTGTTATTGCTTTGTTTTGTTTTTTAAAGAAAAACAATGAAAAAATAGTCATATAAAGATATGATAAACAAAAAATATTTATCAAGCTTCACTGGAAAGATTTAAAGAAAAATGAAAGCTCTTCTTTAGTTTGTTATAGGAATAATTGCACTATTTTTTTGTGTTTTCTGTCAGAAAGCTAATAAATTATATTAAAAACACATATACAAGCTTAGTTCATGAACTAATACAGGCCATAAGTTGGAATAATGTCAATGCTGAGATCATTAGAAGATGGGAGACAGAAGTGAGTCCTAAATACCACTACATAAAAAAAAAAAAAAAAATTAAAAAAAGTAAAGGGAGGCAGGATAATCACTTGGAGGAATGAGGTGGCAGAATGATGAACCAGACAGAAATTGCTCAATTGTAGTTGTGTAATTTCCCTTAAAAATAGTATCAAAAAGTAGTCACTAGCAACTTGTGAACCATTCCAGAGAATGATACGGCTTCTGCTCCTATGATTTCTACTTCCCTTTATTCTTCTTGTTTTATTGCCAGAGGTAGTTCTGAAGAAAGAGACTTTTTGTTAAAGAGCTTAACAGCTTCTTCCCCACCCAAAATTATAACTGGTCGTTGGCAACATTTCAATTACTGTCTGTGCAAATGACTACCCATGTCAATAGAGGAGGGAAAAAAGTGGTGATGAACTCTTTAAAACACATTCTATAAAAATGTTAGTGAGGTGCATATGCATACAGCTCTGGAAGAAGGAAAGAGTAATCATGTGTCTTCTCTGCAGACAGCTCTACGACACTTTCCCATAGGTGTCTGGAGTCTTTTAATGCAAAGCATAGACAACATCCACCATTGAGAACTGAAGGGAACTAAATAACAACAGTAAAACCCAATGACTTTGACCTCCATCTGGACAGTAATTATTTAAAATTTCTTTTTAAAGCACTATTTTCTTTCTACAGTTAAGACTTTCAGGCTTATGTAAATTATCAAGGCTTTGCTAACTTTAGCCAAGTTATAGCCGTATTAAAACAGACCTCCAAATCATGTCAATTTATACCAGCTGTAGATTTGGTTTAGATATGCAACCATGATTTGCCTATTCATCTTTTTAACACATGCCTACATCTATCTTTCTTCATTTCTGCCAAGTTTTTTCCTGCATTAATCACAGTCCTAAAAATCACCGTGCTATCAAGTTTGCATAATACAGCAAAGCGTATAGAACAAAACAGTCATCAAGAACATGTTATATTGTGTGTTATTTTAACACATGTGAAAAGGCAAGCAAGAACAGAAGTAGTTTTTGTAAGTCAGTCCTCCTGTCCTTCATCTGCAGAGCATATATCAAATCATGCTTTGAGGAACTGAGTTGGGGTTCTAGCCTTCCACTTCATCTTCCTGCTGAAGGTTACTGTGTCTATGACCAGGCAGCAGAAATGGCCCTGCGCCAGTTCTAAACCTCCACAGTTTACAGTCACATGCTTTCTGAATGAACTATCATGCCCCAAAAGCTGATACATACTCATTTCTGTCATCACCCTTTCTACAGGGACATAAATCTGAAGAAAGGGATGAGATACAAAGGTCATGCCATTGACATCCTAACCTGCCACAGCTGAATCAACAAGCTCTTTGACTTCCCTTCAATTTACACTTGGCAACCAAAGAAGTGTGCAACTTCCCACAGGCTATTCTTATTTTAATCAACAGTTTCTGTTGTATCCACGGCATTCACGCGAAAACAGCTTAGCCTTCTTTGTACTCCCTGAGAGCAAAGGAGCAAGCAAGTTTCAAGTAGTCTGTCTTTTCCAGATCTTAGATGCAGCATTGCTCGAAAACACAAAGCAACTGCTGTACAGTCATACAAGCAGACGATCTGACTAACTTACATCTATCTCTGTGGGGAATTATGCAATAAGGAATTCTTAGGGCTTTGTTTTTTTATTTTCCTTTCCATATCTAATAAAATCTATAACGTTTTTGCACCATCTGCTGGGAACAATTTTTCAATAAGATTTTCTGATCTTTAAAATGTTGGATACCGAGATTGGAGCAATGGATAATCTGTGGTCAAATCCTTAGATGCACAGTGTCAGGATCTGCCAAGTTGAATATAAGTAGCATTGGAGAATGCCTGGACAGAACAGAGCTGGCACATGAGTCTCTGTAGCAGCCTGCCCATCAGCCAGACCATGTCAGGAAGAAAAAGAGCATTAGTATTGTCTCAATCTCCAGCTACCCTTAGGGCTGTTGATGCATCATGAAACTTAAATGCAAGAAAGCTTTCAGATTGCTTATGGCAGCAGATGGATGGCAAATGGCAGAAATAGCTGGTAGAATGAAGAAGCTGCCTTACACCCCCAAAGCTTCCTACTCAGCTCTAACTCAGAAAGAATCCGGAATGAGAATTTACTGTTTTCTCTTCTATTGCTCATCCCCTTCCAAGCTGCAAAATGTAAACCAGAATGATATTGCTTTTTTACAATACTCATCAAATCATCCACATCAGTATTACAATAAAATTCACACACGCCAGATTTTCTAACAGTTTTCACTGCTGTTTAGAACACAGGATAGATTATTTAATGTTAACAAGTGAAGAAACTTTATGCAATAAAATGTTAAATTTATTCCTGTTTATCACACTAGTGAACTAAGTCATGGTTCAGCAAATGTTCATGAATACAAGCAATTTTTTCTACCCAATGAGTCCTTCATGGTTCAGGGAAGCCATGCATGTGCTAGAGTTTTTGCAAGAGTAGGATCTAAATGTGCAGTAAGCAATCTAATGATACAGATAACCAAGAATACACTTTAAAAAAGAGCTTTTTATATTATTTCAGTGGGCTTTTACTGCCTTACTGCCTCAAATTCTTAAATTTCTTTGTCACCTGTTTCAAACTTGGAGCCTTTCATTCTACAGATAAAACGTTCCAACTTCCCACACCTTTACACTGAAGAGTATTTGATACTAAAGAAACTATTCAGGAACAAGTTTTCAAAGGAATGTAGAATAGAACTCTTCCTGGAAAATAATTCTAAAAATTCTGGGCCCAACAATTAATACTGAGTATTTTGAAACTCTAGTACTTGCCATATATTCATTAGTTCATGGGACTAGAAAATTAAGTCTAAGCTCAAGCATATATCTGTCTCAACACTCTCACTGTGAGTTCTTTCCATTACCCTTTTAAAGTTATAAGAAATGAAATATTGAAGGAAAACACAGCTTAACTATGAAAGAACTGTTAAATTTCCTCTACAGGGTAGTGGACATCAGGACAATCTGTTCATCTAACCCACCTCCTCCGGCTCAATCAGCTTGAATTCCATGCCTCGGCCAGTCCATGCTATAAAGTGGGAGTTTGATGGGTCATCGAGAAGAGCTACCAAGAACTGCCACAGCTGAAGTGAGCCTCGCCGTTGATACGTGGGTCCCTCACGATACATGCCTGGTTCCTGTTTGACATCACCTGCATAGAATAACAACGTTAGCTGAGCAATCCGCAAAAAGCATCATCACTAAGTTTGTCGGATAAGCTGGCAAGGCAATCATTATGGTCAATAAAATTGAAGAAAAGAATGCTTGCTACCCAACTATCCACAAATGCAATAGTCTCCTTTCTCCTGCTATTAAGTGTAAACACTCTTACAGTAACATATTCATATGCGAACAAGTTCCTAAATTCAGTCACTCTTTATGGAAGTCTCCCTAAGCCTATCCCCATTCACTTCTGATACATGCAAATCTTGCTTGCAAACTGTTTTGTAATATCCTCTATCTGGAAGAGCTTGAACTATTTTTGCGAGCAATTCTGATGTTTGAAGAACTGCATTTGTGTACTATACTTTGAACAAGCCCCAGTTTTGGAAATTCAATGTGTGCTTCAAAAGCTGCAAAACTATTGAGTGAAACTTCTTTTGCATGCAAATTCTCTAAAGGAAAATTTGACAAAGTATTTGACTTGGACTTAAATAGCATGTGCTTTACATATAGGTATGCAAATCCTGCAGATATGTGAGTTTTTCTGTGGCATATTGGACTTGCATATAAGCACACATTACTTTTACTTGTATCTACATATTATATCAGTATTCTCCTGAAAAGAAGTAGTTTTTCTAAAATTTCAAATCCAGATGAAGCTATTAAAACCAACAATATTCTGCTGTTCCACAAGTTGCCAATGAAAAATTGTCCTGCTTCATCCATACTGTGTCCTCTTGTTTTTAAATAATATTCATATGAACAACTCATGCGGACAACAACAGCTGAAAGGTTTGATGCTGATTTTCTGCAAACAATGAAAACAATCCTTGAAAAACTGGCAGAACTCCTCATTTAAAGTACCAGACCTGCAGCCCCTGTGAATAAACACATGACCCGTTTAGTACTAAACCACAGCATTAAGATGGTCATTACAGAATGGCTCCGAGTAGTGAAAATAAGAATAATACTATTAAAAAATGGAGCACTTCCTTTTGTAATCAGGAAATAAAATTGAGTCAATAGCAGTGGAAAACAAATAAATCAACACAAGGCTTTTTGGTTTATGTGAGTTTGAAGCTCCAGTCCTGAAAGGCTTTCTTTTTCAAGGACAATATTTTTCTTTTAATGATAGCTGAGTAATGCACAACAGCAAGTGCAATGTTACAGAAGATCAGGTTATTCATCTGTGTTGATCCTTGATTTCAAATCAAGCAGCTGAGAATCTACTTCTGAAACATCAAAGCTAGTCCAGAGCTTATCCCATTTTGGCTTTACAGACCAAAACATAATAACATACTTGCTACATTTTCTTCAAAAGTCATCAGGCTACAAGCATAAACACAAACATTTGTGTCATGATATCAGTCTTCTCGAGGACAAGGTGTTATCTCAGTGAACACTCATCGCAGCTACTAGAAGACTCAGTGCTTTGCAAGCACTCAAACATTTCCAAATAGATATATTTTTAATTTTACTGTTTTTATTTTTTTTTTATTATTATTATTTGTATTTCTTTCCTATTTTCATTCCTTCCTCTTTACAAAACTCAACAAACAAAAAGGCTTTTCAAGAAAGCAATGCACAAGTACTCCTCACAAAGAATTTTAACCTCTTCTAGAACAGGGTCTGATCCCATTTCCATAAATGTAAATATATTTTTGTCACTAGTATTGAAAACAGATCAGGCACACAATGGTTTGGGGAAAAATGAAAAACCAAATAAGCAACAAGACACAAACCAAAACAAAACCACGTGACAGGATATGCTCAATGGAAAAGAAATGAAAAAAACATTCCAAAGCCAGCATATAAAGCAAACTTTCAAATAAATCACCCTTTCAGTTAATGTGTCAATTCTGCGATAATGCAATACTGGATCAAGCAATCCTTAGAATTAGGTGAAGGCTAATATTATTTAAATTCCTCCATTTATTTCCTACTCTTCCTTACCAACTCTGGAATACACATGACACTTCAGATTGAAGAACATGTAATTCTTCATATTAATTTCACTTTAGAATCTCCCATTCTTCAGTAAACACAACAAATGCTGCTAGACACACAATAGTTTTGCAGTCCACCTAAGTAATTCTCAGGGAAAAACAAACAAAACAAAGCAGAAAAAAAAATAAACAGCAAGAGTTCTCCAGCTTTCCTTTAGCTATGGTCAGAGAGCTGTTCACAAGTTTATCAGAAGATATCTCACCCTTCCTGTTAAAATAAATAAAGCTGGACATACATACAGTAACTCAAAGAAGCCACTCTAGCAAATTTAAGTAATTGATCTCCAAATTACTTCCCAAAGTTGCAGACTAACAGAGTCATTGGCAAGAAATACCGAGTCAATCTACTTTGTCTATAATGAAATAAATCTGAAATCAACTGAGTTACATCAGGAAACTCATTTTACATTGGAGTAACTGAGGATAATTCAGGCCATTTATTTTACTTGACCCCAGATTCCCTCTTGAAAAAATTCTGTAAGAATAGATAGATGATTTGTTTGTTATCAATCCTATTGAGAAATAAGCCACTAGGTACAATGCCTAACATAGCACAAAAAACACTTATACCAAACAAAAATGCCTGATATACTTACTCCCTACTATTCATTTCTTCACAGACAACAAGAAAAGAGGCTTAATCTCCAGTAAAATCAGAGCTGTTGCTTTCTCCTCTGTTTTGTTAATTATAAGAGATACTTTCATTAAATCTCTAACAAGAAGAGGTATGTGATCATTAGTGCAATGGAATCCTCCCATTACTTATCAATAGTACAGGAACCGAGCTCCTCTGTGCCAATTTTGGATACAGAACCCTTCAGTGGCAAAATCTGAACAACATCCTATTGAAAAGGAGACTTTGGTTGCAAGATACAAAGGTCAGCTTTGGTTGGGTGCACTGCAAGTGGTGTGTTAAGGAATCCTAAATTAGAACATGACTGACCTTTTTTTTGATCAGCAACAGAGAAAAGTCCCTCATCTTTTCTTTTTTCATCTCCACACACAAGAAAAGAGAGAGAGATGTGTCATACATACCGTCAAACTTCTCTGGAACAACGCAAGTATCATCATAAAACTGCCTAGGTCCCTTTTCATACATACAACCTGTAAGTTTAAAGACAAAGAGGTGTTTATTTAAAAGATGCATGGAGAAAGATGAGACCATAGACTTAATGCCAGAGGGAACACTAAGTCATACAGGAATCAAATTAATATCCCACATCCTTTACACACCACCCAATCACAACTTTTTGGCCACAGTACAGGAGTGTTTAATTAACGTACGCATTCCCAAAAGACTGCTGATCGCAACCTGCAAAAATGAAAAAGCACCCATTTTTCTTTATGATTTATTTCAAAATGTTTGCCTCATTTCCTATTTGAGTTAGCATGGCTTTAACTTTTAACCCTTAGTTCCTGTATGTCTTCTGCCTGCTAGACTAAAGCCCTACTCAGGATTTTTCTCCCTATCCATGCAGAAGACAAGCATTGGATGTTTACTCCAATTCAGGTAATTTTGGTAAATTTACTTTTGTCACTAAAAGACACTCTCTGTAACCTTGCATTCTTTCTAGCACTTTCTTCTGTGTACATTCCTACTTTGCAATATTATTTTTAATATCTTCACTAACCAGAACTATACTGGATGCCAGTAGCACCCTTGCTAGTGCAACCTGGAGAAACAAAACATCTCCTCCTCTCTTGTTTCACTCTGACCCTCTTTAACTGTGTAAATCTTGCATAAGGATTTTTTTTTGCCATATGCTTGCAATCTTGTTGGGCTGATTTCCCAAGCCAAGGAGGAGGTGGTCCATCTCAAAATCATTTTTTCCAACACACTGTTTCCTGATTCCATAGGTTTGGTCTATGTTCATCATATTAAAAGAAAAAAAGAAAAAAAAAAAGGAAATGAAAAAACCTTTTTGTTTAATGTGTCCAGATTACCACACAATTAAAATCACTTTGTGTGATTGCCCTGTCCTGCCCATTATTTACTGCTGTGCCATAAAGTTATCAATTAACTTTGTTCCATATCTTTAATGAAAATATTGAATAGCAACACTCCTGATTCCTACAACTGTAACAGAAACAAATCCATTCAGTAATGGTTAGCCAATGACAGCCACTTTTAGATCTGTCAGTAAGCCAGGTCTTAATGTATTTAATGTGTACTTTACTGATACTGCTTAGTGCTAACTTCTTAATCAGAATATAATGCAGTGGCAAATTGAATGCCATAAAAAAATAGGCCAACTATACAATACGAGAGACATGTATCTTTACCAATCAAACTTTTAATCTCAACAAAGAATGAAATCAGATTTCTTTGACATGACCTTTATGTCATAAAATCATGTTGACTGATTTCTAAACACTGAGAACAAATATTTACAATCTGTTTTTTCTGCGTCATTCATAACAACTTTACCACTTCCAAGTACTTACGAGTGCATAACATGGCTGTTTTTCCACAGTCTATACCATGATTAAAACTCAGGCCTGTTGACCCTTTTTTACTTTTGTGGACTCTTCCCTAATGTCTTTTACCTCCCTTAGTAAGCTTATACACTTCTTATATTTTCATATACCAACACTTACAAATTTCCAGCTCCTATTTCACCTTCCTTGTTACACACCACCTTTTTTTTTTTATTTTTTGCCTCACCAAAAACAGGTGGATTTTAGCAACTTTTGTTACCTTTCCATCTGTGGCTTTTCACTAATAAATGAAGTCTTACTAGAGGACACTCATTCATACATCTGTTTGAATTGCCATCAATTTCTTTTAATTTTCTTTGGGTTTGTGAAATTAGTTCCTTGGAGGAAAAACAAACAAATTCTAAACAAAACAAAAATTATATACTGACAAAAAAGATACATCAAAGCAGGAGAGTGGACGTCATAAGTGGACCACTCTTTCTCAGTGGTCATTTTTGCTTAGCTCTGCTGGTCTTCTTAATATGTATAAAATGCTATTACTCTGAATTATTAATTTTGACAATGATTTAGGCTCTTCCTTACTGAAGTCGGTAAGAGCTCTGGTATATACAAAATGGCTTTACAATTTGGCTATCAAGAAGAACCAGAACATTGAATTTAAAAAATCCTAACAAATGAGGGAAAAAACCAACAAACAAACATGCACTGAATCTTTTTAAGTACAAAATGGATTACTTAACAGTTAACTGAGTCTGTCACACCAAAAGTCTGTAAAATATCATTTGAGCAGAATGGGTTGTACGGACAAATTTTTAACTGTCTCTTCCTTTCAACAGCTGTCATCCTTGAAAAGGAGAATGAGTAAATTCACAATAAAGTTGGTTCTATTCTAGTCAACTTGTGGTACTAGAATCTACAAAACTTCAGCACAGCAGAAATTCAAAACTGGGAAGTGAAAGACAATGGAGTCTTCTCATCAGCAGGATTAAACCAATGAACCTCAAATTCCTTCAGGTTGTGGTTTTGTTTTTCCCCATTTCTCTCATGCAGTACTTAAGCAATACATAATATAAAACTTAACTTCTGTTCTGTTTGGGTGAGCCAGGAAGCCTTCTTGCCTCATGTAAATGGAATGGCAGCTAGGCACTTCTGAAAGGAGAAGACAATGCTAGTCAAAAGACTGTCTAGAATTTTTAAAGAGTGCAAATTATCAATGAGACAGACTGAAGGTAAAAGAGCAACAGGGAGGATGCATGTTACAATGAGATAGAACCTTACAACCCAGTCAGTGTTTCAGAGCAGAATGCACAAGGCATGGTGAAAGAGAAAATCCTAAAGTGAAGATCATAGATCGCATTCAACACAGGCAGTTGAACACAAACGCTTATTGCAATCAACTTAGCTACAAGCTGAGCCCTGTGACACATACATTTGAGATAAACAGACCAAAAAATCCACACAAGGCAGTACTTTAAGCCCTGTTCTTGTATATCCATCTTTGTAACTAATTCAACACAACATTTTTAATCAATTACACAGATAAATCTGCCCTACCAATCACATTAGACATTTAAAAACTCTACAAATACAGTATCATGAATAAAAGTAATGTCAACGTGAATCTGCAGTAGGCTATTGGTTTTTAGACTCTGGTTTAGGATTTGGAAAGTTGAAGAAATTTTCTGGAATTGCTAAACATTTAAACAGGAATTCAGCTATGCCAGTTTGATCCTCCACCTGCGCATGTGCACTCTTAACAAAAAAAAGAAACCTCCTAAAATAATATAGTGTACACATTCTAAGTAATGCAAAAATCTATTTTCCATTCCACACTTCTACTCAAATATGCAGAAAGAATGACAAAAAAAAAAAAATAGAAATTAATGAAAATTATATTCTTTATATGTCTTTTTTGCTGTTAGGGACAGTGCAAGACACAGGGAAAAAACAATCTGTGCACAGGGACTTGCAAAGATAAATAAACCATACATGTTTGCCCTTCTAGATCACATTTAACTCACTTGGATATCAAAAGTCTTGCTTAACTCAGTCTATTAGATCTCATGATAAATTTCTACCCTAATGTACGCAATCTATTACCAGTAACTTTTAACTCTAAGAGATGTAAACAGTGGTTGAAAGAGCAGACATCATTTTTCCAACACTGCCTAAAAACTCTTTCAGAATGTTATTCCAAACTTCACTGTTCACTGACTAGTGATGAGTATCAAAGATATGGCAGGATAAGAAAATAAGGTTTTACAATGGCTTCACAAAACAAGCGAAACATGGGACAGCAATAAGTTCCCTCCAACAGTCCCTGGCTTCTCCTGAACATCTGTGCCAAACTCTTCATTACCTCCTCTCAATGAAATGCTCAGTGCCTGCCTGCTTTCTAATATCTCAGACAGCTATTCTGAGCAGCCACATGTTTCAACAACTCAGTGATCACAGAAGTCAAGTATAGCTCTGTAGACTAGAAGTCAAGGCTACAAGTAGTGGTTCACCTGCAGAGAATCACTCATCTTAACAAGCAGACTGAGTTTTAAGGAGAATGGAAAAATCTACGTAAAAAAGAGGAAGCTGAAGAACTGAAACAGATGCTATTTTCTATTTTAGGTAAAAATTCCCTACTATTGGCAGCAAAACCCTTTTTGACTCATGAACTCCACTTTTGCAAAGTGATACAGCAGAGTACACAGAACAAAGAATTATGTATGCATTTAATAAGCTACATTTTTAGCCAGCTTAGGGTTTCATCTCTTATGCTCCTAAAGTCAATTATAATTAACATCTGGAGTCTTTTTAAGACAAGCATTGTTTCTACCAACATTACTTAATCTTTTGGTTAGCTTGCACTTAAACAGTCCACAGAGGACCGAAAAATACAGCAGGCAAGTTTATTTCTCGTAAAGTAGCTAGAGTCTTGTTATCCTAAAGTGCTATCAGTTAATTTATGACTATCAGAGTGGGTCAGACTCTAATCAAATTGTAGAAACATTTCCAAAGTGATTATTCAATCAAATGACTAACATGGTTAATTAGGAGCCATAAACATTGCTCTGAAGTTCATCAAAGTAATGACTTGCCCAGAAAAATTACTGCTAATTAAATTGCCTGCTGCTTTCATTTCTACCTTATCTAATAAAAAGTCCAACCAATGAAATTTAGCATTGCAGTTTTAAATTGTACTAAATGCTTGACTAAAACCCAGAAGTATTTTTACTAACTAAACGGAGCTACTTCAAAAGAAAACATTTTAGTACAGAAATTACAGCGCAATTATATGTTTTCTTCTTCTTCAAGTATCGTTTCAAGACAACAAATGAGAGAGAAGCGGACATAAAAAACTGCCAGAGAAGAATGCAAGCATTTGAGTGACTGATTTGACCACCTTTCAGCAATTTTTAGTCTTTGAGGAAACATGTGCCTGGCTTTAGGACATGCAAAATTCTTGCTTCAGACTTTCAGTGAACTAGTTCATATTGTGAAGTTACAAAATCTCAAGAACAGCAGAATACAGTTTTCTTGTCATTAAAAAAACATGGAGACAAAAAAAATATTTATTTTTATAGCTAATCTGAAATATTTAGAGGTCGCTCTTCATTGTTCCTCTTGATAGCAAGAACATAACAGTCATCTTAAAACACTGAATGTGACATTATATCATGTTGGTATGAAATATTTTTTCTCCAAGAGGTATTATTTTAAAATCACTGTAATGTAGACACTGCAGAAGTACTTTTGCCCCTGGAAACGTCACAGAGAAAGTACTAGAAATAATCAAAAAAGCAGAAAAAGCCCCAGAAGATCTCCACAGGACAAGTAAAATCTGCTGCCAAATTCAGACGACACAGGTTCTAGAGGTAATCGTCGAATAAGGCACTTGAGTAGACCTTGGTAAGAAAGCCTTTCATGTTAATTACCATGCCAGAATTTAAAGGATTAGGCTGTCACAGCCTTGTATAACTGTAACTGAGTAGGAAACTTTTAAATCCCCTTTTCTGATTGTTATTCAGAAGCAAGGACCAGGTTTTAGACCCACGATCACCCTGAGCAGAAACTATTTTCTGCCCAAGTCTCTTGCCAGAGAAAACTCTGGGAAGATTAAGCTTCCTCAGGCATCAGGATGAAGCAACTTTCTTCTCGTGAATGAAGCCGAAACTGGGAACCTGAATCTGGATATCCTCTTCAGCTGCTCCTCCAACTCTGACATTACACAGCCTTCCTCACTAAAAAACAAGTTCTCACAGTACTCTCACCTTGAACTACTTTTCAGTTCACTTTAACAGCAGCATTCTAAGATCTGGAAGCCGGGGGCAGGGCCCACATACATGTGAAGGAGCAGAGTATGACACGAGGTGCTGCACCACAGAGAGGCAGAGACCAAGGCTCTGCAGGTGCACACAGGCCAAATCAGGATCGCTGCAAATGCCAATGGCGCCAAAACTGGAACCCAACTACTGCTGATCATCCACTTATTTGATTTACATTTTATTACTAACCCAGCCACATTAACTACAGAAGCAATTCTCAAAAAAGTTTGGAAAGACTCTACTTGCAGTGGATACAGCCACCCACGTAACTTAACTTATATCCTTCTGAACTGTCCTCAGTGTGGTTTGAAAAAGAATTACAGGCACTTTGGCTCTTATTTCAGTGACTCAGAGTTGGTATATTTCCACATACACTTTAATATGCTGTGCTACTTTTCTTCCTCTGGGCAAGAAATACAGCACGTGCAGGCTTTCACTGGTGCCATGGGGCACAGGAAGGCAGGCACAAAGTCTTCAGGTGCTGCAACACGTGCCAGACCAACCCTGCCACTAGGCCTGACCAGCCCATGCTGCCTGCTGCTTCCCTGCCTTGTGCAGGCTCCTCTCTGGTATACGCAGAGATGGCCAGGGCAGTGGGAGAGATTTCTACTGAGTGCAGAGACAAAAGTAGCCTTTTTAAAACAAAATGATTAAGTTAGAACACATCATACTTTTGGCCTCAAACTTGGTAACATCACAATCATGCTGCAAATAACTGTTCTGTTCATGAATTTCCAAGACTGCTGACAAACTGTTTACAAAGAAACACTTCATCCACCACCAAAACCCTTTCAGCTTCACGGTGGAAAGCAGCTGTTACAGCCATTGAGAGGCTCTGACCAGCTCAGAGGTGAAGAGCAATACACAGAACATGGCTTTTCAGGAAGAAATGGCAGTTCTTCAAGCCTGATCACAGCTAAGGAAAGTTCATGATCTGTGTTGCACAGGGAGATGTACCGAATGATCCTTTCTGATACAAAACATGCAGAACACATTGAAATTAAAACTCTTACATCTCTGCACAAAAAGGAATTCATGTAGAAATACAAAAACTAATGGCAGTCTTCCTACACAGAACTCACTTGTGCATGTTCACAACTCAAATGCTGGTGGATTGGATTTTAATCCAATTACCTTTGAAAACACTATCCTCTCAGAAACTACACTGTTACAACACAGTACTACAAACTGGTAAAATCTTGATAAAATGAAAGTCAGCATTAATTTCTCTTTAGCAAGGGCAGCATGGACTATGTAAGTGCATGGAAGTTACAAAGATTAAAAAAATGAAACCATGTCTCCTGTAAAAATCCATCTGAAAATTAAGCTTGTTTTCCCCAAATCATTATGCTACTTGAAAATATTCAGAATTGAAGGTTTTGTTCTTTGTTTTGCCTGACTTCCATGACAAACAAAAACATCTGCAAATATGTGCACTCAAAGATAGAGACAACTCCTTCTAAAAAGATTACTAATTAATATTTCTTATTTTCTTACATTTCACTTCATAAAAATCTACCAGGTTGGGCCGTAACAGCTCACTTCTAAGTGCAATTATCACACACAGAAAGAAAACCTTAAGCAAACAGCTTCCTTTCCACAACTTTGGTTTTTAGATCTATGACAGCATCTAATGCATTTTCTGAGACCAGATGTCAACAGCCTGTCTGGCCAATGTGTAACTTTTTATATGACAGAACAGGAAAACAAAAGGCTCATACATTCAGCACCGAAATGAAATTCCACATGGAACCAATCATTTGAGCATACTTTAAAATCACGTATTTGCTTTTATTAACCTCAGTAACTGTAAAATGTATTTTAAACATTGCTTCCCTTTGAATTCAACAAAACGCAGCATGATTTTTTTTTGTCCCCTTTCTCCTTTTGTTGGTAATCTTACAGCAAAAAAAGTCTGTGTTGCTTTTTCTCTCCCGCCCCAGCCCTGCCTGTAGAATCGAAGTTGGACAAACACTGCACGGCTGAAGTGACATATTTGAATGGAATTCAGACCAACCAGTTCCTGTTTATGTTTCTGATTTGAGAATGTAGCCTTCTCATTCACTATACATTAGAAACACACCAAGGCCATAAATGGTGTCAGGTTACAGGCAGGCACGGCCAAGGAGCATTAATCATTACTTTAAGGCAACTGGCAAAAGCAGCAGCTGAGGGAACACTACACCCTTCAGCTCTGCATAAATGGACATTCCAGGGTTTGGTGTGGTTTTTTTTCCCCCCCTTCAGCATCCATTTTATGAATGAAACTTCAGGCTGCATAGAGTCCATTCATATAAAAGCTGTGCTCACAGGGCTCGGTCTCCCGGGATCAATCGGTCTTGGGTAAGGCTGATGTGATTGGTTTAAGGCAGGCTTCAGCTTTCCATTACTGATTTAAAATGCAGCCTGTGTCCATTTGACCTGCGTTAATGCACAAAGAGTAAATCCAGACTGTGCTCTCAATCCTCAAATCAAATCATTAGCCAGTGCCACTTACTGTAACTGTAGATTTAGAGGATATTTATCCATTTCTTTGAAAAAACAGACTGCCGGACAATTTTTCAGATCATACTGTCTGCTTTGAAATGAAAAATAGATGTATGGCCTCCTGCCTATATGCTCTAAACTTAGTGTTCAGATTTTCGTTTGTCCAACAATGTTACAAAATTAATTCTAGTGTAACTACAAATTTCTTCGAGACAGAATTACTGAGCAGAGGCAATCAGCTAGATGTGAAGCAAGAGAAAAGTTAACATTATGCTTGCCAGAGCAATCTTCCCAAGTCCAGGTTTCCCATGTTCCTTTCCTCATATGCTATTATTTTCTACTGTTGTATACCATCCAACAGCAGATTTGTGTTTATGCCTTTTAGGAGCCAGTACAAAGTGCAACGCAGCTTAACTGAATGAAACCCACGCTCACTCACTGAAACAACACAGCAAAGACAAGTCCCTGAAACCAGAGGGTGAAATATTTTAAAGCACAGAAGTGAGACTCAGGAAAACAGCAAAACCAAGAACAAGGAGGGGAGACTTCTTAAAATTACTGAACTTGAGAGCAAACCTCTGGCCCTTATCCCCTTCTGCCTTTATCCAATCCAGATTTTCATTGAGAACAATTGCAGTGTGTAAAAGAATTTTTTTAAGGTCGTAAGAAGTTACAGTTTTGAGATACACATACTGAAGTATCACATCCTGGAAAAGGATGAGGTTAGTTCTTTTTCGCGTTTTATAAAATTATGTTGAAAGTACTTCAAATATTTGCAGCCTTACAAAAAAAAAAAAAAATTAAAACAAAAACAAAACACATACCAAAAACAAACAAACAAACAATAACAACAACAAAAAGACAGGAAAGAAAATGAAAACCGAGAGAGAATTTTCATCTTTGAGGGAAAGATTAAGCAGCTAGAGGATTTATGCAGCAAGATCTCCATGAGTCACACAGACAGGCTAAGAGTATGCATGCAAACTGTCTACAGAGATTTAGAGGTGGTACATTAATACCAAGGAATTGTTTAGGATGAGCCAAAGAGTTGCAGCTATGAGCAGTGAAATGAGACTGATCAAAGGGAAAATTTAGGCTTACTATCAAGAAATATTTCTTAACTGTGAAGTCTATTAGTCTGTGAAATAATCTCCCAAGAGAATAATTGTAGTAATAATACTTAGCACTCACACAGTGCTTTACATTTTCAAAGCACTGTACAAAAATTAGCCAATATAATTAAAGACAGTAGTAGAAGCACTGTGAGTTGTCATTTTAAATGCTGCACTGGTCAAGGCACTAGAGAATATCCTGCAAATCTGCAACAATTCTGATTGCCAACTAAGATTTTTTTTTTTCCTTCATACTAGCATCTCCAAATGTCTAAAGTGTATCTCCAAGAGGTAGAATATAATATCCAGCTGTTGTAAAGAAAAAAATCTGCAAACAGATAGAAACACATTTAAAATCTATTTTTGCCTTGAAATTTTACTTCAACACATTCTCTAATTCTGTTCATGCAACTCCTACATTTCAAGAGACGTCAGCTGATCTCTAGGGAAGAATGTGCTACTAGGGATCTTTTTCTTTTTCCACGTTAATTTGCATTTATTTGCTTTTCAAAGAGCACCACATCAGGTATTTGAAAGGACTCTTGCTTTTTATTCTGTTCCCAGTCATTAGGTAAATATGTATTTATAACATGGATGGTAGAATGCTAACAACATCCTATACCTATACAAGGAAGCTCTGGTGGTTAAGAAGTGTCATAATTACAACTTCCTGGGCAACTTTGATGCAACTGCTTTGTTGCTAATGAAAATAGCCTTTTGACTCAGGACTCTCGCCTTTTGACTGAACAAATCAAGACGTTTTGGGAGAGGGAGAGCAGTACAGTGAACAGACTTACAGGCGGACCCTCTGCTTCATTTGTTAGAGGCTAGAAGTTCTGCCATTAATGAGGCAGAACGTTTCAAGAAAGGAAAAGATTACCTTAAGATTAATACAGTGGAATGGCCAATTTTAGGACCTAACAAAGGCTATTCCAGCCCCAAAGTTTGCCAAAGTAGTTGCTACCTTACTTTTGTAATGCTTTGTCTGATATTCCTGTACTTCTTCACCTAGAAATTCAAAAGAAGTCACTCGAAGCTAAGCCTTGAACTTTACGTAATACATAATGTTCTTTAAGAATTTTCCAGTCATAGCAGGGCACCCAAAATAAGTAGGTGTATAACAAATGTGCCGCAGTCTCCATTCATCTCTCTTACCCATACTCGAGTGCCAAAGGTATCCACCATTTGTGAGGCCTCAGGAGTTCGAGGGACGAGCAATGCAGAGAGCAGCACACAGAGCCTTGTAATTGTGTCTTGATAGTTCATTACATAAGTAATGTGACTCATAAGAAAACTTTCAAAGCAACAGGGTTAGAATCCTAATTTTCTAGAGTCATTTCTGATGTATTAATTGTGAGACTACCCTGAGATGCAAGAATAGCCCTATCAATGCCTCTAGCATGCCTCTCTATCAACAGATAATTTCTAGCAATCAGTAATAACTATATGGAAGCAGTAACTCCTCCACTTATCTCTGACTAACATTACCAGGTGACAAATTTCCAAGTTCTTAGTCAAAGACATGGGCAGAAAAGAACATTCCAAACAAAAACCTAATTCAATCAAGTAAAACAAAATGTGAGGATTTAACCTGCAATTTCAGATTTCACTGCAAAACATTTTTAATATTAATCTACATGGATGGTGTAATAACACAGTATATTTGCAAATACACTAATTAAAATAGGAAGGATTAAATCTGCAACGGTCCTGCTTCAAAATAAAGTTCAGAATAGATGGAGCAGCTCAAGTTTGGCCTTTTCAGTTAAATAACTGAATACATGAACTGAATTGTAGTAGTGCTAACAGTACTGGAACGATCATTATTAATTCTTGTGAACAAACATTAATGATATAAAATTCCAAAGTCCTACAAGTTCTTTACTACATACAGAATCAAGAACTAACACCTGTGACAAGCATCCAAAAAAAAAAAAAATTAGTAGCAGAAAATGCCTGACTGAATGTATATGATGCACTCTGACTTCTAGAAGTGTGGATAGATAAGGAAGACTTCTACTTTGTTGACATTTTTCTTTTTCCATTATCTCAAACATTCTGCAATAGAAATTGCATACCTGCAATTACAATTACAACTAATTGATCTGCCATTTCCCATGTCATAATTAATGTCATGTTTTAATAGAGTTATAATCATTCCATAATAATGCTTTTCATTCACCAGCCTCCCACAAAGTATAAAAGTATAGTGCACAGAAGCAATGAACTTTTATGAGGCCCTTTCAAAAACATCCCAAAAGGAACATCTTAGTGTATTACGATGAACTTTTTAAATATGTTTCTATATTCTTATCTGAGCTGCAATAAAATAGCATGCAAAAAAAAAAAAAAAACTTTTCACTCTGGCATTCCTCCTTCCCTGAACATCCATAGGCAAAAAAATGAAATCAATGATTCAGTGACAAATACATTATGTTTCCTAAGGGCTTATTTAATGTACTTTTAGCAAGGATGGAAAATGATGGCTTCTAGAGAACAGATGGTAACAAGACAAAATATCAACAGACCACAGTTGTTGACTGCAATTTATGGAGTGTACAGATGTGTCAACTTAAATGCAGTGATTCTGAGGCCAATAAAAGTATTTCCTGATACCAACAGATTAATTTTTCATGACCACTGGTTACACAGCTATTACATTTTTAAAAACAATTATTCATCTGCAAAAGAAACAACAATTTTGCTTAAATGTCATTACTAAAAAGTGAAATGTTCTTGTTGGCACCAAAAAAAAAAAAAAAAAAGGCATGATAGGATTGGACACAACTATGCAGATCTTTTCAGAACCAAAACTGCTTTTTTGCCATAAAGAATATTCAAAGGAAAGATGGATGCTAGCAGACAACCCAGGCTCAAAGTAATAGCATGCAATAAGGCGATCCCACTTCCCAGTCAAATATGAAGCATGCTTACAAAAGGGCCTTTTTTCACCCTTTAATTTAGAAGGATGAATAACGGTGCTTGTGAAGGTTGCAGGGGACTGGCAGTGCCTGAAGCTGCAGTCCCCTATTTATTATCCACAGCCACATTAACTTTGCAGACAGTCTCTCCCCTGCTCTTCTCTAAGACTAAAGATATAAGATTGCCAGAACCACATTATCTCAGAACCTTCATCAGAGAACAGGTTTAATTCAAGATCTCAGTCATACAATCTAAGCCTATTTTCATGTTGTCATACTTCTGTTCTGAAGTTCTTAGTCCCTTCCTGTATATGCCTCATGCAAATTAATCTAAGGATTGTTTTTTTGTTTGTGAAGAATAAGAAAGGCAAAAGCAGCTCTGCTTTCCAAAATCACCTTTATGAACATGGAGATCAATCCTAAAACAGGCACATTACACCACAATGTTGCCACAGAATATTTATTAAATAGGTAATGTTAAGATAGCCATAGAAAAAAACAATAAAAACAAAACTTCTACTTTATCAATTTGCAAGACAGTTTGTCATGGATTAAACTTTCAAAGGAGACCACAACTCAGCAGCCATGCAGCTGCTGGAAACAAAACTGCAAAAGCATCCAGCCAGAGATCGAGCCAGGAGGAAAGCACAGGAGGTACCCAGAAGAGAGTTAGACGGAATTCAATGAAGGGTCATCCATTCCCCCTGCTCCAACGCAGAGTGCCTGGTAAAAGCAACATACCTTGCCCAAGGAGCACCATAAAAACTTGTTGAAGTCCCCCCCCTCCTCCCTTCAACAGTGTAGCATACATAAAGCAAGACAGAGATAGTGATCGAAGAGCTGAAAGACGTGTTTTGATGGCATTTTCACACCATTATACTTACCAAATTGATGCTTCCCCCATTTACCTCATCCATTCAGCTCCACGCTGTTCTAATCTCAGCATAACCTCCCCACTACCCTTCAGCTTCCCTCTCCTCTTTACCTGGAACTCAACACTAACCTCTATTTTTCCTTCCTTAATTTTCTTCTTTCCTAAATACAGTATAAATATTTAAATTGTGGCAAAGGAATCTAATATTAATAATAATATTCCCCTGATTCACATTTTTATCTTTTCTGACCAGAAGCTTCTCAGAATGGGCCACCATCTCCTCTATTTCATACTATCTATAGAGCAATAAGGCTCCATTTCGGTTGCCTTAAAAACACAATAATAATAAACATTATTAATAGCAATAGTGTATTCTCTACATCAGCAACCTGGTATCACAGATTATCTACCTCTACAAAACACAGGAGTATGCACAAACTGAGAAGCTGACACCAATTTGCCTGATTCTTCTCCCTCATTGGTTTTATAGCTGTATAAACCCCACCTCAGTGGAGTTACTTCTGATTTAAGGTAGTGCAAGCAAGAGGAGAAAGAGTCCTCTGCTTCTGGCAGGCAAATAAAAGAGCTCGTAAAATGGAACACACAAATTTAGAGGTCAGAGATGAGATAGTACAGAGCAAGACCTCGTTTAAGCAAAGCTCAGTTTACACCCACAATTGTTTCTTCTCTGTCTTCTTTAATTTGTACACTGTCTGGACAGAGAGTTCTAGGAAGTGAAATCCTCTGCAGACCAAGACAAGGAAACAGTGGCACGAGAACATGGTTCTATGTGGCAGTCTTACTATATTGAAAGTCTCACTGGACATAAATTACTGTGAGACATTTAAAGTCAAAAGAGCAAGTTTCAATTAATGTGATCAAAACATCAATAGCACTACCTTGGACTCATTTATTACTTTACTATGCAGAAATAAAGAGAGTCTCACCTACCTGAATCATATGCAAAATCTCTAGGTTCCTGTTTAATCATCAGAGGAGGGGGGAAATTTTGACTGGCTGCACTGCCAACCATAGCGTTGTGTTCATAAACTGGATCGTGATATTCCTGCTTAAAACCTTGAGGCGGGAAGGGGATGTTAGGCTCAGACATCTGCCGCTGATATATTGGACGTCCTTCCCTCGGCATTGCAGGCAAAGGTGGAAAAGAATTGCAAGGTTCAGAGAGCTGGCGGCGAAATCTAGGACACAAGTTAGAGAGGTCATGTAAAGGACTTAAGCTACATTCCCTTTCACAAAGATCTTCACAGATTATGGTTAGCAGGAGAGAATGGCTTTATCATTTTCTCAGTAGCAAACATTTTGTTTATGATAATGCTAACCACTCCCCTCAAGGATTATGGTCATGGCAGTGCTGCAGAACAGCAAGAAACAAAGAAATAAACCCTCCACCTTCTAATACCAACTCTAATACCTGCCCCCACCACCATATTCCTTGCCTTCAACATCTCTAAACAGAGGAGGCCAAACAGCAAAAAGACTGATGTTATACTACAACAGTAACACGGATTTCTCTGTTCTTTCATGAGCATGAATAGCATATCGCTTGTACTCTAATTTACTATTGCAGTTCTGTTACATAGAAACCATTCTGACCACTACAACAAACACAATCATTGTAAGCAAAGAATATTGTCTGTCTCAATTCCCGGAGTCATGCCCAAGTATACAGTTCTGTTCCCTTGGGGACAAAGGTATACGTGCAAAGGTGGCACTGCATTTCGGAAGGGAATTTAAGCACTCCAGAAAAAGGATAGGGTACAGACTTTTGCTAAGAGAAATAATAAGAATTTCCCTCCTGCCCCAACTTCTTCCCATGATCATTTCTACATGAAGAAAGAAGTCCACACAGGCCATGTTGTCATTCACTACTCCAAAATGCTATTCAGTACACATGAAATCTGAGAATTCAGTTATAAGTCAACCTCATTTCCATGCATCACTACTCATGAACTTGCATTTGTTGCTCTCTTCATAAAACTAAAAGTTTTGAATGTAATTACTTGGATATCTGCAGGTTCAGAAGCCTAGAGAATACAAGGATGCTATTTTCCCACCCTGCTCTGATGAACCCCACAGCCTTGTGCGATCTACGGATTACCAGACAGGGGGTAACTATCACCACCAGAACTGTGTCTTTTCTAATCCACAGCAGGTGCAACAATTTTCTTGCAACAAAGTGCTCACCCTATTAACCACTCATTATTCTTCTTCTTTAAAAAAGAAACTAGTGCCTTTCTCTGCAAGTCTCACATTCTCACACCAAAAATGAAGAACTGGTCATTCTTCAGCTTCTTGTACTCTGCAGTGGAACTGACTTTGGCTCATGCCAGCAAAAGCAGACATTCTCCTGGACAAAAGGGAGTAAGTGAAGAAGAACGCAGGGTTCTGATTGCATAAATAACACAGTCCTTGAAAATCATCTCATATGCAGTACATGTTTTTGAAATAATTGAAACCCTAACATCTGTCAAAATACTCCTGTGAACTTACTCTGAGAAATATTTACCATCATAGCTTAATTACAAATACTGTGGGAGCTACAGGGATAGAAACTATTACAGTGTAGAACTAGAGACAAAATTAATTTTTTTTAATGTTGCTGTAAATATTCTATTCTGCAGTACAAAGAATATTACACTGTACCATTGGTTTCTGCAATTCCACCTACACCTGCAGAAAATAAACTTAGAAACTCAAATGTATTATGAAACAGTTAGGCTGACTGGCACTGCATTCATTTCCCTCTTTTCCTTTTTTCATTAGCCAAAAAAAGAAGCAGAAATTATCATTAAGAACTGTCAAGGAGTGAATCAGAAAATTGCAACTTGGAGTTAAAATAAGAAACAGACTCACTCACAAAGCCTCAAAGGAAGTTAATAATACTTGTTGTACTGGAAGCTTTGTATGGAATCAAGTCATTTGTTTACACAAGTGGATTTGATTCCTGTTGGTATTTGTTAGGACCACTTATCGCTCATATATTCATGCCCAGTATGAAGATGTATGGGCTGTATCTTCTAGATACTGATTCTATCTTATACCACCAATGCATGTTCCAAAGAAATATGCTTGGAGTTAAAGATTTATATACAAACTTATATAGGTAGACCATTTGTTTAAATGACATTTTCTGAATGCACTCATTACAGCTACCATCTTGTAAATCAGGAAGATTTGAATTGCACAAAAATATGAAGTGTACATTTGTTTCAAACAACAGCAAATGAGAAGATTCAAAGTAAACAAGAAAATGGAGAAAAAACATCTTCCACTACAATTGTACTTTTCTTTATAAAGGTTGAAAAAGGAGACTTTTACCCCAGCTAATTTGATATTAACGAAAACGTGATATTTGATCACAGAAAGGAAGCACAAGTGGAAAATTTCCCAAAGAACATGAACTTCAAAGACACAGAAAAAAAGATGTGTAAAGAACCCATAAAGATTACGTAATTATTACAGTTACAGAAAGATAAACCTCTATAAACATTCAAATTCAGGCTGACATGGAGTTTCAGTATTCTCTTCACAAATGGCTCTAAAATAGTAACTAAATAAAATAATTTTTTTTTTTAAACTGTAAAATACTCTCTTATACAAAATCTTTGGGGGATTTCAGTCTCCTGACAATGCACAATGACTTGGGTGTATATAGAGAAACACATTTAACCACACTCCTGCAATCAGAACTGCAGCCTGGCTTCACTAGGGGTCAACTTGGTTAAACCGCAGTACAAGGGGGGGGGGGAACTATAAAATGCAGTTGAAGGGCCTAATTCAGTGCTCCTTCAATGCTAGACATGCTTATAGGAATCTTGATGATATTTAATACTATCCTAGTAGGGTAGAAAATAGCAATATAAACCATAGCAACCTCCTTCAGAAGTGATCTGCGCAAATCCCTGGAGATAATAGCCCTTATTAGAGCAGAAGCATGCTCCCAAAATCTGTGATTTTCTTTCCAGGTACAGTTTAACAATTCATTAACAATTTGTTAAACTGTAAGCACTAAGACAAGTCCCTGAACTTATATATCTATATATAGCTGAAAAGCAAAATGCTCTGAGAAACTGCACAATTCAGCAAACACAAACAGGTTCATGTAACAATGGTTAGAATGAATAGAATTCCACAAACAAGTGTCTGGTCTCAAAAAATAAGGGAAATTCACTGAGCATATTTGTTGCAAAACAGAGCTAAGAAAGACAGTCAGTTGTCTAGGGATTTCTAACATCAAAACAAAACAGGGTGACTTAAGGACAGTTTAAGCTTTAATTCTAGTCTCCAGCTCTTGTGGCTTTTACTCAGACTAATGTTATTTAAGCGCAGTTTATGTTGGCATCTTAGTTTGTTTGAAATGCTATATTTCAAAAGCAGTTGGAAAAATGATCCACCCTTCCAAAGAATATTCTCAAGCAGTAACATCGTAATGCAGCCACTTATCCCTTTGTAGGTACATTTCTTAGGAAGATGCAAGATACTTATAGCCAGGATTATGTCTGCTATTGACTTCATCACCTCATGGGGCTTACTAGCCTCAAGTGAATTGCCCTCACAAGGCAGTAGAACCAGCTTATTAAAACTCTGTCAGTGCCAAGATCAACTTCTACTGAAGTCCATCAAGCAGAGTGCCACTCTTTTACACAACCACATATTTCTGACATTCTGAACTTTACTGGCTGGAAGCCAGTGCTGCCCTTTATTAGAAACGTGCAGCCATCATTGAAATGCCTTCTGGATGTCCTGTATGTGTTTTGCATTTTACCTGTGGTCCATAGGGAAGCTGTTGTCTTGAATGGACTGGGATGGAGGGAGATGGGCAGGGAAAACCCGGTCAGGTTTAGGAGTCTGAGCTGAATTTGGGGAGGCATGGTGCAGTGGTGACACAGGAGTGCTGGATGGCGTTGGTGGGTTGGAGGGCCTCATTCCCACTTGTGGCTTCTGATCATAGGCACTATCAGTAAAGCAAGAGGAAGGATGGTCAGGTTGTTTTCTCAGCAAACACATTAAGCACATTAAGAGAGAAAAAAAATCACATACAGATTTCTATTACAGATACTTTATTAAGCAGTTTAGGGAAGAGAAACTCTCTAGACTGAGAAGAGCACACACAAAAAAATCACTTTGGAGGTAAGTGGCTCAACATAGCATTTTCTTCTCTGGACCTCGAAATGTATTTTTAAAGGATTCAGTCCTACAGTGACATTCTAACAAGGGATACACAAAATACACAGATGTAAAAGCACCTGGACTACAGCATGAAGAGCTGGCAGTGCCTGTCAAGACTCTTTTTATAACTTGTACAAATCACAAAGTGAGACAGTAAAACAATGAATGCAGCTAGAGGGAAGGGATCTGACCCAGAAAAACAATGCTATGCTGGCTTTGCTACCCACATAGGATGTCAGCAGCCTCCCCTGACAGTTTTTTTTTTCCTCTCTCTCAAAAATAGCGTTCAAGTCCTGCAAATACAAAGGTGTCCCAAACAAGAAAAGGGCATGAGCACACTTTGATCATTCCTGTTTCCAAACAGTAAAAACAGAGATGTGAAGCAGACAGTAAGCATGAACTTGCACACTTTCCTATGTCAGGTCCCCCAGCTTCCATCAGATCCATTAACACCCACATTTGATTTTTGTAATCAAAACCAATCCAGTATGACTGGTGAAGGTGCCAGTCTGTTTTTTTCTTTTCTTCCACATAAAAAAATGCAAAGGATTTAAGTGCTTTCAGTTTTGGTAGTACATTAATGTGAACAAGAACTCACCAGCAAATTTAAAGATATAAATAGACTGAATTGTCAATAAGAAACCTTTTGCTGTTGACACTGATGGTAGGAATTACATGTAAGTGCAAGCCAAAAGAAAATAAAGAATGCAGTCATATCAAGCCCCTCAGAATAATTAAAGCTTTTACTGTTTACACTTATAAAAAATGACAGTTTCCTTTTGAAAAGATAGCAAAGATGCAGATCCTAATGAAATACTATTTCAAATTGCAGTCATCCTTGAATGTAGGCATATGTCATTTCAAAACATGTCACATATCTAAGGTGCTGTTCAGATCTGCCAGCCTGTTACACAGAGCTTACTCTCTTTCCTAATGTGTGTAGTGCATCTTGAAAGTATTTTCAACACAACTCACAGAAAACCAGACACTCTTCCATTTCACGCTTGCACCATCGGTTTTAAAATTCTGGCTATCTCCCATGGAGAAGGAATGGGGAATATGCATTTTGATGAAAAACACTGCTTTAAAACGGTTATGTGTTTCATACAACTGTAAACAACACCATCGGTGTTCATCAGCTAAAAGCATTATCTCATCAGTCTGTTATCTGCTGAAGAGGTAACTTTTATAAGATCTTTTATGGCTTTATTTCTCTTTAGTCAGTCCTCATCTAAACCAGCAGTTTTCACTGTAGACATACTCCTGATTGCTTTACCTGACATTGTACAGGCACTTTTCCCCATAACTGAACTTGAATGGTTGCTCTTGACTGCAAGCAGAGCCAAGTTCTGAACATGGGCTATGGGGTTCCTTCTTGATTTTCACAGGGAGACCATGAAAAGCCACTGGAAAGAGAAAGAAAATGTAATTAAAAACCAAGTACAATATTAACAATGAGCTTTCCCAAGTAAACTAGACACTGTTAATTAAACACATGATTAATTAAACCATTGTAATACTAAAAACAATATAGGAAATAAACATTTCAAGCATTTCTTTGGGTATCAACTGAAAAATACACACCAGAGATCCTTTGCATTGGCTATTACCACTTTTATTGTTTAATAGAATGATGGCCAGGATCCCATCTCATTAGTAGGAAAATAACAGCCCACATATATTTGGCTTAGCTACTGTAAATGTTGTCAGAGGCAAAATACTTCCCAGGCACCAAATGTTTCTAAGTAATATTTGTGAGGTAGCTTTTATCTATAAATGCAATAGCAGTTCACTTCAATGAGTGCCACACCAATTTTTCCAAAATAAATTTATCATATAATAGCCTAAAGTATATGATCCATTATCTTTTTGTCCCACAGAATACATGCAAATTTATAGTGAAACTTAAGAAACTGGTTGATTATATTTCTTTAGTTATAAGCAGTAGCTGAAAAAATACACAAGAAATGCCTTCAGTAATTTTTCTCAAAAATTCTGGCCTCACCAAAGTCAACATGAAATGGGATATAGAAAGAAATGGAGAAAAAATTACCTATGCTTTTTTTATATATAGCAAAAAGAACAGAGGGAGTATGACAGAAATGCATCGTCAAAGAGAAGCACAAGTTGGTTTGGATTAAGGAAAAGGACAAAGGTAAAGATAAGGTTAACCAGTAGATTAGTTTAAGCCAGCCAACTTTCCTTATTCATAGTCAACATTAACTAAAATTAAAGCAGAAGAAAATTCAAAGTTCACCGGAACACAGGCAAATCTAAATTAAGTGGCTAGGAGGACAAAGAACTAAAGACAGATATTTAACAGTGTGAAAACATGCCCTTCAATTTTTAAATAAAATGAGGTTTCAAATCAATTTTTGGACTCTGAGCAGCCTAGAGTTTGGAGAGGAACTCTTATGACTGATTTGTGATGGTGTCATTGAAACACCATAGTTCGGACAGCCTGACAAAAGCATTTGTGTCTCTGGAGGAAGCCACATACATGCAGCACCCCATTAGAGAATCTTCACTGCAAAATTAAGTCCCTGTTATATAGTGTCAGGTAGTATTTTGTCCCTTCCCTTGCACCTGACCTTCGGAAACACAATTGGTTACAGACTATTTTTGTGCTGCATGGGCACAAACATGGACATGTTTGACTGGTAAATGAAACACTGGAAGTAAACAACAGAATCAATAAACCCTGATTTACAAGTGTGTTAGATTTCTGATTCTCACCACTGGTCTTCCTGCAACTGGGCGACATTCAGAGAACTCTTTCCCAAACAGGTCCTCTCCTACCTGCTTATATGACAGCTCATAGTATTAGCTCTAAGTTGAGACAGTGTGTAAGATGTTGCTGTATTATTTTCCCACATATATTCACAAAACTCACAAGAACTGTCTCTAAGACCTCTACTCAGTTACTACATTTGGTGAACAGTAGTCATTCATCATGGAAAGACTATGTAGTAAAAGAAGAGTAACGCAGAAACATAGCACAGTAACTTACAGAGGTAAAAAGTAGTGAATATTACAGTAAGAAATCTTTCTGAATAAAATTACATGAACTTGCACTAAAATAAAACACCATTTGGACCTCCTGAATAAAGGTTCTGAAATTTAATACTAAAGCAACCTGCAGCCCATGGTCAGTTTTCCACTCTCATCAGAAATCAGGCTGACCCCCAGCTGTTTGCTTCAGGTTTTCATGAGTGAACTTTCATTGCTGGCTATCCTCACGTGCCTTGGTCAGACAGCAATGAAGTGCTGCACGTTTCCGTGTGGGATGGAAGTTCTACCTCCAGAACAATGACTCTGACACAGAGGTCGGCAAGCTCCCCGACTTGGATCACAGAATTAAACCACAACTGTAACAAGACTCTTCTCTAAAGCCAGTATCACGTTTGCACCAACTTTTTTATTTTTATATTTTTTTTATTGCTTGACTTTTTATTTTTATATATTTTTTTTATTTTAACTTTGCTACTTCCTCAAAGTTAATCTGTTATGAAAAATTACTTCCCTTATTTATTTTTAAATAACGGGAGTACAGAGACTCCCACACCACAGCCCTGCACGGAGAACTGGCTGGGTATTTCATCACAGCGCTGAGAGCCTGAACGTCTGCTAACAGGCAGTTTTCCAGCTCACTGGCACAGGCACAAGTGAAAGCAGCACATTCATTTTGTGCAATTTGCTTTACCTTCCCACATGGAGTTGGTGCATGTAAAAGGCTGTTAAGTACTAAATTATTCCTTATCAAATCACCATCATCTGGAGTCATGATCAACACTAATTAAATTACTTTCACTGAACACGGCTCCAGCCTGCTGCCTCGGCTGCGAGGTACATTTTTATTTTGCTTACTGTACAGTCCTAGCAAGGTACAGGGCATGGTGCTAGGAGGCATCTGTGCTGTAGTTTTAATTAAAGTTTACCTCACCTTCCTCCCAGCTTTATAAGCCAGGGTAAAGTGTATCAAATCAAGTAGGTTAACACCTTCATTTTATTTAAGGAAAGCATTACAGTTCAAAGTGATTTTATATTAGATCTTTATCTTAACTATGGCCAGAAAGATAATGTAGCTGTAAAATTTAAAGCCTTCTTCGGGCAGTCTCCTGACACAGTCACCACGCTAAGCTTTATTTGTAACTTTAAAGTGTACACTTTTAGAGGAAGAAAGGAAAAACACTTGGTACGCTTTGGGAGGGCATTCTCAAATGCCTCTTGACCTTTAAAACCACATCTGAAGTGTGGCTGAAGATGACAGACTTATTCCAACAGTAAAATTTCAAGCATTCAAAACAGGTCCTCACATCATCACTGCCACCTTCATCCACTGCTCTTCATTTCAGTACAGCACTCATTTCACAGACTGCTGATTAAAAGTTTTTAAACATACGCAGCTTTGCTAAACTGGATTTCATATGACTTTTTTCTACCAGTTTTCTTCTGATAAGAGCAAGGTTGCTTATTTATATAACCTAATTTTAGCACAGCATACCCAGCTACCAACACATCCAAATTAAAAAATTGCCATTTCGAACAACCAGCTCCTCACTACTTCATTCTTGATGGTAAATTCATTTTGTTTAACCAGAGAACACAGTCTCAACCCTATTGCAGTTAACAGGTACTCTACTTAAAAACAATCTTTTTAAGAAGTGACCAAGGGCCAGGATTTCATCCCAAGTGATTACTTACAGATAACTACTTCCCAACTCGATAAGAAAACAAACTTACAACCAGTATTTAGATGGCCAGCTTCAACACCTCATCTCAAGCACTGGAAAGTAAGGCGTGTCAGTACCAGAACAGGCTCAAAGCACAGACCCTATCTCTGAAGCCAACACACAGACATAAGGCAAGCAGGACTGCTACCATCTGTAGCAAACTGATTATACTGTAATACATATAGCATATTCAGTGTGTATAGATGTATCTATCTAGATCTGCATAGTAGGAGACCTTGCATGTTATATCTAATGCAGAACATATAGTCTTACATTAGCTTTCTGTGTTTTTTAAATGTTTTTACGTACTTAGGTTTTACACAAAACAGTGACAGTGTCACTGTGTAATGAACTCGCACAGAACATGCAGATACACCTTGTTTTCAAGTGCCGCACTCCTTTGACTAAGGATAATGCTGCTGACAAGTAACAAACACTTTGCTCATAACACCCAGTTTAAAACCTACAAGGAGAATACTATTATTAACAACTCCGAAATTAAAAGAAGGAATGTTTGTCTTAGAGGAGACTTTGCATGCTTCCTAGGCTGGCAAACAGGAACTGTATCATCTCTTTACAGACAGAACTGAGTCTCTTCTTTTGAGAAAGCCTAAGAAATGCACTACATCAAATATTAAAGCCAAGATTTCATAATCTTTTCTATTCAAAAAATGATTATTCAAGATGAAGAAACAATACATATTTTAGATGAAATTCCAAGTCATTTCTCCTTTGAGTAAAAAAAAAGATACTTTAAAATTTTCAAACTTCAGGTTCCTACTGAGAATGCAATATAAAATCGGATTTTGCTTTGTGAAGAACTGATTTAAATATATTTTTAAAAGGCATTAAATAATACTGGTAATACTACGATGCTTGGTAACCAGCAGGTCTTGATTCCACAGACCAAAAAAAGATAAAAATGTCTTATTATCAACACTTGCAGGATAATTCATTATATAAAATCAACAGCAAAATTGACCCTGAAAGTAATACTAGGTTCATCTGTATTATGTTTGAAAACTTTGCATAGCTGCAGAGAAAAGGATGCAACAGAGAGGTCGCTGGAAGTCATCATGCCTTGAACATTTCTGCTGTGCGTTTTTGATTTGCTTTTCAAATTTATGGCCTCGCACCACTCTCTAAAGCCAACTTTGCAAATAAACTGATTCATTTTTATGATTGACTGAGAAAGCTGTGAAAAAATTTCTGATTTAATACCACCACAACTCCAGGTGCTGAACTAACCAGGTAACTCGAGTTAGTACTCAGTAAAATTTCAAAAACAAGAAGAGCAGGCCCTTGTATTGATAAAGCCTATACTGTCACACTTCAAATCCACCTCCCAACACACGCAGAAATGCAGCAGGGACTCCAGATACATCAGTCTCTCAAAGATTCTTTTCCAGTACATTTACTTCTGCCAAGCCTTCCCCTTCCCCCAGCACACAAAAATCCATTACTAAAGGGTCTAATCTCAGCTATCAGCACAGAGTGCCTTTTATGGAGCCATTAAACCATTTCTCTTGTTTACAGTGCCTGAAGAAAGATGTGAATTATGTCTGTGACAAAACAGGCGATAACATTTCTAAACTGCTATCAAAATGCAAACTGAAATACACTTAAGGACAGGGACCCTAATATGTGTTTTTGCAATTTTCCTCGCTCAGTATAACTGAGCAGCACTCACCTGATGATTCAGAGAAATTATTTATGTTTTAAGGACAACAGGTAGGCATTTTCACAAAGAAAAAAAAAAAATACAAAGTCTGGAACTGTTCATCCAGGAGGGTAAAAAGCTAGTTACTTCTCACCTAATAGTAATGACACTAGATGCTCTTATTTATTTATTTTAATGTCTGCTAATAATGACAAACACAACATTGTGGTCTCATCTGAGACCTGAAATTCTCTAACTCTGTAACAGTAACTTACCATTTAAACTGTGCATTCAGTATAGGTATTTGCACATTCAGTGCAATGAACTAAAAAACTAAATACTTCCTGCCTGCCTGCATGGTTCCCAGGTGGGAATGTCAAAATTTATACATACTTTCTAAGGAGGTTTCAATAATATACATTTAACCTATGAAACAACTGCCTTCTGCATTCCAGAGGTTATTTATTGGTCTTTATTTCTATAGGATTTTGATTTGAGCTACACACTTTTGCAGATAGATACACTCTGAATTTCAACAAACATTTATTAGGCATCAGACAAAAGGATGCCAAAGCAGGGTGTTTTCTCCATTTATTTCCACTATATACTAAGATGAAAAGTGTTACTGGTAATCTTCAGGACGTATGGGAGGAATTAGCTGAAACAGGTAAAGCTGACCACTCCTTCATACTCTGGAGGTTTCTGCTGCTACAGCTGAATGCAGCATTTAGCCCAGCATAGGAAAAAGAACTTAAATAAAAACACCACACTGAGGAAGTGACAGGTGAGGAGAGGTCAGAGGAGAGAAAGACAGTTAAGGGTGGTAACTGAGTCTTTCCCATTAAACAGTGCCCAGTGATTTTCAGTGAAAGCGTGAACATATAAAAGACTGCAGTGGTTGAAGACAAGTGACTGCAATCATGGATCAAGGCAAGATCTGCAATTGCTTTCATCATATGCAATCTCTTGGCCAGACAATGGCAAAAAAACCTTTTGTTTCTGACAAAGACAAGCTGCAAAGACAAGCAAGACTATTTCAAAAGTAACTGAGCAGATTACATCTACATAGACTCCACCAAGTTCTCCACCATCTGATCTATCAAAGTCACCACTATCAGATCTTAGCTGAGTTGCAGTCAACTGGATTTCATTTAGGCCCCACTCTCTGCCCTATACTGGAAGAAGCTGGTGACAAATTGGATATCTGACACACAGATGTGTATTATCACTGTGATTTCAGAACAGCTTGTAAAAAAAAAAGGAACTTAGACAAGAGACTTGAGCTGCCAGGATATCACAAACAAAAGATGTCAGGAAAGAGAAGAAATATATCCCTAAGCAATTTATTTTTTAAAGAAATATATGATCTTGATATGACATTACTTACAATCTTAAGGTTGTAGCTACAAAATCAGAAAGCATGGAAAACAGAGAATTTGTCCCACTGAGTAGTAACCCCTCACCTGAGTCAGAGCATGCATGCATGTTTGGGTGTCTGTGTGTGAACAAAGAGAGTCAAACAGAAGCAAACCTACTGAGTGTGCATGGATGCTTCTGCAGTGATACATTAAGTACAGCTAAAACAAGCAAAATGCTGTGATAAAAAGCAGTACGATTTTCCCTCTTTACATACATATTTGTAACTAAGGAGAAAATAGGTAAGCAACGTGAAGAAGAGAGAAACAGAAAGTAAATGCGTAAAAATACGCTCAACATAAAAAATAGCCCTTTCCTACATGGGAGCCTGGCTATAAGTCCAGGAAAGGAAATCTGAGGATAGCTGGTATCACCACGGATGCTCTGCCACCCCTTGTCTTGGTAATCTTTCCCAGAAAGTGGAACTTCCCGACTGGGCAGTACTTGGCAAACGTATTAGATATGATTCTATCAATTCAGTCTTTGCCTTGGCTTTAGATCAGATCCTTCCAGCCCCTACCAGCTCAATAGATAGAAACAGCATGGGACCTCATTTTTTGGAAGCTAGTTCTGAACGATGAGCCCAATCACCAGCTTTCAAAGCCAACTGGCAAGAATAGAATACGTGGGCAAGATGGATCTATTTGAGAACCTTGTTTAACAAAAAGAAAATACCAGCTCTGAAGTAATCTGTCACCTTTACTGGAAAATACGCAACTACAAATGCACTTTAATAACAGAACTCATTCTGCAAAAAGAAGCAAATTGCTTATTTTCTCTTCCAGTCTAAAGCATACAACACTGTGTATATCAATTAACCATCTACTTGAATACTGCAATGCAAGAATGCTATGTAATGGTTTGGTCTTTAACATCATCAGGGGTGGAGAGTGATTACAAAATTGAAGAATAAAAGACAGTCCAAAATTGTAGAATTTTGCTCTCAAAATCTAGGTGTTCTAAGATGACAGTGTGAAAAAAAAAAAAAAAAAAAAATTGATTCTGAAATTGAAATACGAAAAAGTGAAGATGAACTGTATGAAAGCTGGAATTAATTCCTGCTTAATACTGTAGAGTTTCAAGATGGAAAATACAAGCACATTTTCCTACAGCTGATACTGGGTAATTCTAGACCTTAAAGTCTGCAGTAATGCATCCATGTTAACAAGTCCTGTTTGCAATAATAACTTTTTTTTTTTTTTTTTTTAAATCAAACCACAGAGCAGTGTAGATTAAGGACTAAAAGATAAGAAACAAGTATTGATGAAAATAAATTTAAATTAATTGAATTGCTCATCTCTAGATAGTGTTAATTCTATGTATCAACCATAATTATTCCCTATCTTTACTATGATCTGACATGAATATAAAGCCTTTGAGAATAACATGTGAGACCTAAAAGAAGGCTGAATCAGAGAACAGAGATGGGTTTGTTCTACCTACAGCACATCAAAGTTGTGGCAAACGTTGCATCACAATCCATAGAACAGATTTACATTAGAACACTTTTATGTGGGGAAAAGTGATCAGTCAGATTACAGTGATATGGTACATATATGTTATTTCCCTACAGCACAGCTTATTTGACTCCTAAATATGATGTTCCTGACTCTTCTCAGGCAAGAAATTCTGCCAGAACCTTCTCCAGAACTGCAAATAAAAGCCATTCTTTAACTGAAACATGCTTTTTAAAAACACTGTATCTGTGTCTCAGAGTCTGTGAGGATTCCGGGAAATTTTTTCTGGGTAGCTAACCCAGGATCCTACATGACTGCAATGGATGCAGCTTTCTTGAAGGTGGAGGGTTCCTAACCAAGGTGGCAGAGAGGGCACAATATTAGAGGTTGTACCTGTATAGGTTAATAACTGTTTCAACGTTATAAATCCCCATTTTCCACACAAAATATCCCTCATTTGCTTGCCTGCGCAGTTGCAATTTCAGAAATATTCATAAGTCACTGAGGGTACCCCTGCAGCTTTCTGATGCTGGCAGCACTGAAGGCACCACTGAGATAATTTGGATATTTGTAGCCACTTGGCTTCTCATTTAAGAGGACCATGTAGGTTGAAAATTGAAGCTGCAAATACATTCTGCTTATCAGAAAAAATAAAAAGCCCACCCACCTGGCTAGAGAAAGCAGAAAGGTGGTGGAAAGAGGCTTTCAGAAAATATCAGTACAAAGTTAAGTTAACCCTAAGAGCAATTACACGGCAAACTTTTTAACAGGCTGCTGGCGAACAGTTTGCTAGGGCACTATAGGTCTTTAGGCCTAAACCAATACTTGATTTGGGCAGCTACTAACTGACTGAACTGCCTTATGGGATCAGAAAATGTCTGTAATCCTCTACCCCCAAGCAAAGGGCTGATCTGACAAGATTTTGGCCAGCTGACCCCTTCTCCTCCTCCACCCCCAGAAGATTTCAGTTTCTAGTTAAGAACTGTCCAGAAAGTGGGCTTGTTGTTGGTTTTTTTTTTGTTTGTTTGTTTGTTTTGTTTTTCAGTAAGAGCTGCAATTACAGACACAGTTTCTCAGCCTCCAAATGCAGGGTCTCACAGAAATCTGTCAGCACTGCTGTACACAGTCCCCTCCGTGCAATGCTCTCCTTTCCTTTCAGACATTGACTCCATGAGGCTCCACTGCAGGCTGCCCAAGGAAAAGCACTGCCTGAGGGGCTGAGGGCTCCCGCCCAGACCTCCAGGGCAAAAGTTAACTTGCTGATAAATACCAGACACTGAATAACTCTGAGAATAATACAAGGAAATTTGCAGAACGTTGGTGGGAGGGAAAGAGGGAGGATTAAGTTAGGAGGAGCAAACTGGCTAGCTTTGATGTTTGAGAAGAGTAGGTGAGGCAGGAGGAAGAGATTGCCTGCCCCCAAAATAAACAGAGGCTTAGGGCTCCCTGAAGGAGGAAGCAGTAATCTCATAAAAATTAAACCAGCTGGAATCTGTAGCAATTGGTGTAAAACTTGTGAGCAGCATAAGATAAATGTGAGGGGGGAAAAAAAAATAAAAAAAAATTGGAAGAATTTTTTTAATCCCCTATACTGGACCTGCAGCCTCCAGGAACCCACAGAGCAACATGGTTGCTATTCACCAGCATTAGTTTGTGGTGTTACAGTCCTGGGAGATCGGAGCATTTATTTCTGCATTTACTTATAATGTGTGTGGCTCCAAGGGCTCCCAGGCAGGGTGCAAGGGGAAGCGAATCCTCCTTGAAAGTCTTAATGGCCTGGGAGAAAACTTAAATTGTATTCCTACCTGGGAATTATCAATAAAGTTAAATGGGAAGAAAGCTGGCCACTAAATCAGGGTCTGTGTGCTTTTCTGAGGACAGGATTTCCATTTGCAGCAATTTCCAAAACTTAATTTAAATTGTAAGAGGTAATGGCTAAGTACTATGTAACTTCCATTACTAAAATATCCAAGTGAGATAATATCCCAGCATTTTACACACATACAATTTCCACTTCAGGTAAATTAGCAATCTAAGGTTTTCAGGTCTGGATTTTAAAAGGATGCACAGACACAGAATTATGAAGAAAACTACTTATGAGAAGACAGCTGGCCTTGTACCTGTAGCTGGACTTCAAAAGAAACTGGATTTAATACCTGTCTTTGACACTTGTTCATGACCTAAATGACTTTAGGTGCTAGAAGGTTCATTCTAGTTTGAAGGTATCTCAGTCATAAAAGCCTAATTTCAGATATTGCTAACCAGTGTATCAGTTTCTTTCCTTATAAATAGGAATATCCTCATAATAAATGAGTATCATCATAATAGATTATTTTTAAGGATAATCATGCCTATCTGCCAGTTAGCTACTGAACAGTACGTGAAAGCAAGAAAAGCCAACGGACTACACAGATAGCTCTCTAGCATAAACAAAACAACTGATTTAAAAGATTATTTATGATTTGTTTTTATTTTAGCAACTCTCAGTGATAGGCATTATAAGGAACAAAACTGCATTTCAAGAAAATTATTTTGAATTTTGTCTCCCTTTACCAGTAAGAACATATACACATTCATAAAAGAAGTACACACTAACTGAGGGTAGCTAATGAGATTTTTGTTTTACTTTGATGGAAGAACAAAACTGTCACCACTCCAAAATGCATCTGTGTCCTTCAAACTGGGATACTAAATTTTCAAGAATGCTCATCAGTAAGGCAGCTCTAATGATCAATAACCTAAATCTTTTTAAAAGTTCACTACCAAATTCACACTGGAAAAATCCGCAGGCCATTGAAATGAGTCAACAATTCTACTCCGCTCACAAGTTTTTATCACTAATTCAACAGGGAAACAAAGAAGCCATTGACAAAAGTGGTTACCTCTGGGAACATAAAGTCAGGACTTCAAGTCACTTGATACTGAAAGACGAAAGAGCAAAGTGCTCTTTTGGAAACTGGTGGAATTTTGACCACCTGCAATCCGGCTTTGATTCTCAGCACAGATGCGTAAGGCTTTTGCCACTCCTTAAAGCATCCTTACTGTATAGGGGAATCACAACAGAATACTAAGAACCACTATATACACTATATTTTTTTTCAGAAGCCCATTTTTCCTGATGCTGTATGACTGTTTTATACATTCATGCAATCAGCAAGACTGAAAATTACATAGCATGTATATTTCTTATTTACAGAACATAGATACACAGATGCAGAGTATATACACTTTGTATAAATCTATTTCATAAATTCTACTCTCAAATATTTGAAACATTTGGTCTTTACTGAATATTTGCACTTTTTTTTTTACAGTCTCTTTTGTCTCCATTTATATTGGTGCTCTGGTCATGTAAAATTCTCTTTACAGATGGGTTAATAAGAAAATATTGCACAGTTCTAACATGAAGATATTCAAATAAGACAAAAATATATAAACAATTTATTTTTTGAAGGTATACATTAGAAACAAAAAAGAAACAACATTTGAGCAAAGAGGATCAAATTAATAAGACTAGGAATTGTTTCTGCACTTGTAAATTGTCAAATGTCCTCAATGACTACTCATAACATATAAATTGGAAGACAATAACCTGGCCAGTCAGTAACCTTCCTATTCACTGACTGCAGTAAATGTCACTGCTAAAAAATATTTCACTACATTAACTTACTGGCAACCACATTTGCTGAATAAGTTCATAAACAGCCACAGGGAAAAAAAATAAAAATAAAAATAAAGACAACCAGAAATAAATTTGCTAATGATTTTTAATTGCTCTTTTCTAACATGCATAATCCTCAGCTTACAGAACAAATAGATACATAAGAATAAAGATACTCTTCATCAAGACAGTTCACTTTTCTCTTCACCTCAAATCAAAGTCAAGCTGTAATCCAGAAATGGGGAAGAGAAATGTATCAAAAACAAGAAGATCAAGGAGAGCAAGTAAAAGAATCCTTCTCAGGAAAAAGATTGGAGCACATGCCTTTAAAAAGGAACCCGTTTTCCATTCACAAGTTTATACAACTTTTGGTTTATCTCTAGAAAAAAACATTGACCAGTTCTAAAACTCAGAAAGCTCGTCTACTTAGTAAACTGAGCAGCTAGTCTAACAAATATCATTATTTATACATATCTATCAGCTTACAAATGGTTCCCCCCAAGTACATCTCAGCACTAATGTGCATAGGATCACAACAAAAGGACACAGAACCTAAACTCAGGGGCATATTTTCCTGTTTGCAGAAGCTAGAAAATTGTTACTACATGCCATAAATGCACCACATGCATCTCCAGTGCTTAATTGATGTTTTGGGGACTGTCACTCTCTCCTCCCTTTTTTCCTGCTATAGCCTGTGAAAACTTCATGGCAATCTGTGGGAGAGACTTCTGTCTTCAGTTGCTGAGATAGCAAGATAAAAAATGACACAGACTGTAAAAACATTTTACCAAAGGAAACACATGAAAAAAAAAAACAAAAAACAGAAGTGGATTCCACTTTCAGACTACCTCTTTATTTTACACCATCCCAGAGTTTATGGATTTTCAAATCATTATTTAAGCTGCTCTTGGAATACAAAAAACGTTTTGCAAAAATACTGCATGAAAAATAGCTAAAGGAGGGTGACTATTTTGTATCAATCACGAAGACCCTTCAATCTGCCTTGTTTGGTTTTGATTTCTCTGTGAAAATACAGTAGAAAAAAATTTCTGCATACTTAGTTTAATACAACTAGAGATTAACAGATGCTCTAATACATATACATGCTCCTGATGAAATTAACTAAACAACTATTTGTTTTAAAACAGAAATAACTGTTGTGTTAAGAAAATAATGCCAGGACTACAAGTTATAGCATCAAGCTTGACTCTATTTCCACAGATGCGATCTTCACAGAGTCCTTATGTGGAGGCAAGGAGGGGAAGCTTCCTTACAGAGGAAATGGAAAGTTTTTTCAAAACTGAAAATTCAACATTTTGAATAAAATATGTGTAATGCTTTTTGTTTTTATGTAAACAGACCTCAGGAAGTGATCTGACAGCTTTAAGAAATTACCATTTGAAAGAAAAAAGGTCTACATGCTTCATCTTTGATCTAGGAGACAGATTTATCACAGGACAGGATGACTGAAGTTTATTCATTAGCAGATAACCTCCACATGCAACCTAAGCCTTTAATCTGCAATAAAACAGCAAATGAGGATGGGGCTCTCAGGAAAAAGCACCAAGTCAGCTTGGTCTGGCAGGGACACACGAGTGGAAGGCTAGGGGACACGCAGAGAGATAAAAATCCCATAATAACAGCAGCCCCATACAGTTACTTGGGCTCCTCCATACAACAGCACTGGAGATCACCAGATTCACATGTGACCCAGTGCAGTTCAGCCACATCTAAATAACATGGTTGCAATATCACTGTTGGGATGCCTGTGGTACCTTTCACAATAAAATTCCCATCACAGCATGCAGAGAACTCTGAATGGAATAGCTTCAGCTTTGAAAGTTTCAAGATGCAAAAGCCGCAGGCTCGATACTGTCCTGTCATTTGTTTCTCAGTGCTATTGAGGAATACTGCACAATTTCAGACTCAGTGCTACCAGTATGATTCAGGATAACTTAAATCCTTGCTCCTTCAAGACTGGAAATGTAGTGCAAAAATACAGGCATAAAAGCAAATAAACAGAAACTAATTATTAAAACTAAGACAATTCCACAAATTCTCTGCCATTAAGGTAACAAGTTAAAGGCCTTAGAGTTCACATTTGCATCTTGGTAAAACATTTTCAAGAATTAAATCTTGCAATTATGGAACAGGTCGCAACAAAGGCAGAATCCTCCAAAAGAAGTAGCAGAAAAAAAAACAACACCGATGTGGCTAGATGGGCTAATGCCCAGCAACCAACCACAAAACAAGCCCACAAAGTTTTCTGAAAGACACCGATTACTAATTTATTTTGAATAAAAAATAAAAAATAAAAAAAATAAAAAAAAAAAGAGAGAGAAAGGGAAATTAATGGTTGATAATAGGTTCTGTACTACTTTAAACAAAGGAAGCCAAGTGCTCAGCGACAATAAAAGAAGTGAGTCTATCTAAGGCAACTGTGAAGGGAGATAAGGTGGTCAGCATCAACTCACTCTGACTTCTCCAGCTCTTACAACAGCAATTGCATTGGACTCTCTTTGTGAAATGCTTTTGAGATCTCTAGATAAGTGATAATTAAGAAAGCTGTATACCTCACAGCAGAGTGATACATGCATTTCTGCACCTACTTCAAACCGAGAAAACAGAGATGTTAAGCAACGTGCCCAAGGTCATGCAAACTTACAGCGCCGCAACTCTCGCAGCCTTTTAAGAAGAATCTCTTAGCGGAGCATACTCTTAAACAAATAAATAAATGTATGTGCATTTGACAACGTCTGACCTATGAAAGGAAGTAGTTTTAAAGTCGAGTGGCAAGAAACAAAGCACAGCTGCAGCAGAAAGCACTACCAGCTGAGCACCAAGAAGAGCTAGTATCACTCTGCAGGACATCTGTCAGACTGTGTTCTGCAGTACTTCACTTGAAGAAATACTTAAAGGAAAGGTGATTCCAGCCACAGTCTCTAAAGAAAAAAACAACAGCAGAAAAAAATAAATCCTGAAAGCACATAGTCTGTGTGCAACTTGCCACACACAGAAAACCAAAACACTACCAACTGCGATTTCTAGGACATTGTGCACTACCAAGATATGACTACCAGATGCCAATGTACTGAATCATCATGTTAAAAATGTTGATGGTTTTTTCAGTCCACTTTTTTTTTCTTCCAAGAAGCTGCAAAATCAAACTATACTATAGCACAAACAAAAACAAAACCCAGCAAACAACTCTCCTTCTGACTTCAATAGACACATCAGAACCTACATTTTTTCTAGTATTTTCTACTCCGTTCTAGTTGTGTACTTTTCCCCTCAAAATGTGTCAAAATATGTAAAATTACCCTTTGCCAATTGCTCACCAGCTCTTGTTATACTGAAACAGATACAAAGTGCTCTTTCAGATGGTATAATTCATTTTTGAAATTTAAGTCACAGGGAGAAAGAAAACAAACAGCATTTTTCACTTCATAGTGTGAAAAAGCTGCACATGATTTTGCATGCTGCAAACATGTAAATAAATATTAAAGCTTTTCCTCATTTAAACTGCATTTGGAATATCCTTAGCCATTAGTTAAAATGACAGAAGAATACAGCTACCTGAAGCCTATGTAAAGAATCTCTCTTTAACAGGCTTTTAAAGATTGCAAGCCAGAGCATTTAAAAAGCACATCCCTGAATAATTTAAGGCTCCTGGCATCTACACTGAAAGAGCTCTTTTGGAGGAAAGGAAAAAAAAAAAAAAAAAAAGAAGAGAAAGAATAAAGAAGAATAAAGGTCTTGAAAGATCAGCAACAAATTTACTACTAAAAACTATTTTTTTCCTATCTTAAAATTTAATCAGACATTGAGGAGAAGGGATTTTGCAGCCAGCCCTTCCCATTTATTGTCAGCAGCTATGGTCTAACATTAACATTTACCACCTGGCAGTGTTAAGACTGTGATGGTCAGGGAAATAATACAGACAGCAAATGAAAGAGCAGGAAGGACACTGATCAAGAACATGAAGTACAAACCCTGATGAACAAAAATTCAATAATAAAAAATAAAAAAATAGAGTTTATCAAGAATTTTAATTAGGTAACCTATATTTTAGGGCAAAAAAAAAGAAGGAAAGAACGAAGAACAGATCACTATAAATACAAATTATTTTAAAATAACAAAACATGATTATGCTATTAAGACACAAGACAATCTGGTTTGGTGCAGGGTAATCGCCACTTATTACCAGTAGCGCCAAAGTCAAATTACAAGTCAGTGTACTGTTGACAATACCAAGTTTTCTCTGCCAGCTACATCCTTTAGACATCAGCAAATCCTACCTACTTCCTCTTGTGTCTGTCAAAGAAATCATCCAAACACTGTGAGCAAGCAATCTTCACCTCAACAGCTATTAACTTCAAGCAAACTGAACCATTTATTCATTTTTACTCCCAGATCGTAACGTCCTTGCAGTTCTATAATATCTGAAAGCTCTGCCACCGATGCCAGCCAGTTCAATATCTGGCTCCTCCTCATTATATGAAAATGGACTGGCAACAATAGGAAACCTTATCTGAGGAAGTTAACACAGGTTATCCTTCTTGACATGTAAATAGAGACTTTATACAGACAGAAAACAGCTTAACTAAGTCTTAGAAATAAGATAAGAATTCAGAAAAAGTGTCACACACACAAATGTGGTCAAAAAAAAAAAAAAAAAAAAAAAAAAGCTCTTTTTTTGGAGAAACAGACTACATTTTTCCTTTATGAAACTTTTGAAATAATTGCTAAAAGAGGAGTCACAAAGAAGTCACTCAAGAATACAGCAAACAGGATGGTGACTGCAGTGGATTCAGAAAAGACAAAACATACACGTCTTTTAGTGGACTTTGCATTTCTTTTAAGAAAAAACATGAAGGAGTAAGAAAATTACACTATTTAATATGTAATTTTCATATTTTTTGTTGTGTAATTTCAAGCTGAAAACACATCTTTTTATACACATTTCTCTTCCATAGAAGTCACAAAGTTTGGTTGCTACAGAAAGCAGAAGGTTACAACAACCAAAACAATGATTTGTTTTCCAAATTTCAGCAGAACAGGCTGGTTATTACCTATTCTTCATTCTACTCACCAAGCTAAACAGTTCTTTGTAACTCATACTCAAGGATAAAAGTTGTATAATAAGAAGATAACACAAGATAGGCCTTTGGACACTGAGAAAAATGAAAGGTTGGAAGTGTAAACATGCCTAATATTTCTCTGCGAGGAAGGCATATTTCATTTCTTTTTCCAAAGGCATAATGGAGTAACAAAATAACTAAACAAGTAAACTTAAGTTTAAAGCATTAAGGAGAAGCTTGACTAGCTGGATCCCTAGCTAGTAGGAATATATATAATCTCAGCAACGTCAATAATATGACATGAAGTTATGCTAGCTGTTGATCTCACTCATACTATCTAGAGCCCACACCTAACTATAAATACATGAATTATGTTTGCTTTTTTAAAACTGACTGAAGCTTAATAACAACTTATATTTGAAATATTCATGGACACAAGTTAGCTTTGAAGTTAAATCCTTAAGTGGATAAAGTGGACTGTATATCTAATCTTAACTAAATGTTTCCCTTAGTTACTAATACCAGAGAAGTTTCACTAGTTAAAATCATTATTACAGAGAAGAAATGCAAAGCCCACAGCACGTTAAGGGGCATTTAATCCTGCTCACTGCCAGGACACAGTACACATTTTTAGCAGTAACAGCTCCTCCACTACCTTCCCCATCTTTGCTTCAAGATTTGACTAACAGAGTGATTTCTAAGCAAGATTTTAACCACAGTTTCCCAACATTGACACTGTTATAACCTTTCTGACTTTCTTACTTCTTTCAGTGTTGCAAGTTTCAATTTAAGACCACAAACTTCAGTTGTAAAGCCCATTCAGCAAGGAATGAAGCTAGAAGTGAAGTGTCATATCACTAAGACTGTTCCTGGGCTACAGTTGTTTTAGTGGAGCACATCAGTTTTCTTTACCTATTCTGCAAACCACACTCACATCTTATCTGTATGTAACACCATAAATGAGCTTTGTTCAGGAAATTTAAATGAGGCTAGAGAAATAAAATGCACCAAAAATGCCGGTGGACCACAGTTTGGTTGCCTCTGGAATAGTAAATGACCACGACTTCCTTCACTCATGTAACATTTGTGTTCACCACCATTTTTTTGGCTCAATTGGCTGTAACAGAACCTACACAGGTGCACATTTTGCAATGAAAACTCACCCATCCTCTCCCATGTTAAAAAGCAAAAAAGTAAAACGCAGTAAAGGAATAAAATAAAATAAAATAAAAAAGTAAATGAAAGAGCCAAACGTTCCTGCCAGTCTCCTGCCAGTAACAGGGTGTGCACTATATAGACTTATAGATTATATATAGTAAGTAATTATAATAGAGTTTGAAGGCAGGTTTAAATGCTAGAGAAAACAGTCACTACCGTGACACTTCTGCAACAGTAATTTCCCCATGGCTTTGGTTATGTTCATCTCCATTCCTGTTTAGCAGAGCCCACAGCTACATACATTATATCCATGTATATGTCTGAAACTCTATAACCTTTGCCAGAGTAACTCTCCAGGAAGCTCTTCTGACCTTTACTTAAGATAAAGAAAGTAAGTGAAATGAAGAAATAAATGTTCTTTTGATAGTACTGTGTAAGCTGTGGCTAAGGAACTTTGAAATACAACAGCATTAATAAAATAGCCATATTAGGAGAATTTCTTTATCGCCAAAAGCAATGACAAGCTTCAATGGGGCTTTTCATTCACAGTTCACAAATTATTTTCCAAGAATCATTGACTTGTTTTGTAACGATAATTGTGGGTTAATAGAAGCCCTTAACTGTACTTTGTACTCTTACACAAAGGATGTATGCATACATGACTATATCTGAACCCAGCTCCATATGTAGGATAAGGTATTTAATTTTCAACATATAAAACAGTTTCAGTTTTCAGATTATAGAATTAAAAAAAAAAAATTGTGAAGGCAGAGATGAAAAAATGTTATAAAGGACAACTCTAATAGTGATTAAAATTGTTGGTTGGTATTTGTACAGGAACTTGTAGAGAAAAACAAAAACTAAATTGTTCTTCTGCAGGTATACTATCAGCATCCAGGAGAAGTCATATTTATATATTAACTCTACAAAACGTTGTCATATTGTTTTAAGAATATTTTTTTCACAGTATATATTTAAGTAACTGGAAAAAAAAAAAAGATACAAGATTTATAAGAAAATTCAACAACTCTGATTTTATTTTTTAGAGGTTAAATACTATTGTAATGCAATTCTTTCAGATCTCTCTAATTTTAATTCCAACATATCAGTACACAACTATATTTAACAGCTACCTGTTTTAGCAAACTGCAGTAATTTACTCTGATAGGATAAATTATTTAAGTTATTTAGCAAAATGGAAAGCTACCACATATTCCACTGCAGTCAGCAGACAGTGCTGAGAAAAGATCTGATGATGGAGAGAAGATGTGCCGCAAGGAAAGATGAGCGCGAAGCAGCCATAAGAAGTCTTGACTTTGTTATACATCGTTTCTCTTCCATATTTTTAATGCCCTTGCAACCACCCAGATGCACAGACCAGCAGGTACAGTGAAGGAGAGCCAGCGTTTAACAGAATAACAGCAGCAGTTCAACAGATAACAAGCAAGATTTGAGGGGTACAGAATAACAAAAAAACTATAGGCACATGTTAAGTAAAGTAGTAACCAACACAAAGCATCCAGCTTAACAAAACTACTGCTTTCTCCTTTCGATTCAAGGCAAAGTTTCACTTGAGTAACAAAATACCATGTTAGAATGACTTTAAAATGCCCCAGCAGTGGCTGTGCTTTATTATCTGAAGACTTTTCTTTATTTGTTGATATATAAAATGTATTGAGCAGCCTGATTTCTGCCTGGGACAGTTGTCTGCTACATCCCCCCAGCCCAGCATCCTTCTCCTTACACCGAGGGAAAGAAAGAGCCCCTCTGCCCTCAGGAAGGACCTGTTCCTCACTTCCTTGGAGTCGGGAAGGACAGGAGCTGGACCCTGCTAAAGGTTAAAACTTCAGCCCAAGCAGTCCTTTTTGGCTGCATGTCAAATCACCACTTGCTTTATCTGTTCCTCACGCTGATGTCACTGCCCAGCAAAAGGCATCACCGTATGACCACGGATGACACAATAAATAACAAATACAAAGAGCCAAATATAAATATACAAGGACATATTTTTAAGAAAGCGATGATTCATTCTGTACTTACAACTTTCAGCCTGATAGTCTGGCACAAACTGCTCGTCATTGTCAGGTACCTGAGCTGAAGAAAGGAAAACAAAAACGAAAAACAAACAAACAAAAAAACAAAAACAAGGAAAGAATTAAAAGAAGCCATTAAAGCATAAATAAAGATTCTTGTGCTTAATTTGAAGCACAGCCAAGATTAAAATTAGAATTTTTGTTTCTCTCATTGTTGGCCATGAAAATCAGGCATGAAAATCAGGCAAGCGACTTGCTTCCGTACCGGACAAGCTGCAGGGTGAAGCTGCGTGGTGCGGCCCTGCTACAGGGTGCTGGGGATGGGAAGGCTGCTGCTGGCACCACACTCTGCACCTGCCGAAATCCTGCCATGCTCATTTGCAAAACGTCTGCACGGAAAGCACCAAATCCTAGCGTTTAACACCTATGCACCTTTAACCCCAAGCTACTGCATCTTTGGCAAACTTAAAAATGATTCCAGTTTTTCATGGCAGCCAGCCAACTCAGTAGGGCTCTTTTTGTTATTATTTTAAATACTCAAAAAGAGCTATTTTACCAGACCACAGAATTGCTGGTTCAATAACAACATTTCAGACATTGAAAAAAACATACTTATTTAAACAAGAATCGTTATTAACATCCATTCAACTTTTCTGAGATCATCTTAGATTTTAAGAAACTTTCATCACAAATCTGAGCCATAAAATACAATCATTTCATGGTCTGCTGATACATAATATTGCTTCTGTGGTACCATGCCTCCTTCTCATTGTGTACCTAAGAACATTAGCCATTGTGTCTTGTAATCTCATTAGAAGTATTTAAGCTGAAACACCACTGAACGTATACCATAGGTGAGTACATTTGGAGAGTGGCATCCTCAGAGCACAAATGGCCCTTGCTACATCCTACAGAGATCCGGCTTACCGTAGCTGAACTCCATCATCCTTTGCTCAACACACACTAACTACATTCATCGCTGCAAAGCTTCATAAAGTTATCTGCTAGAACATATTTTAATTTACACACTTCTTGTCTAAAGAGAAGCAAATAATTCACATGATTAATTAAAAGTTAGCATCTACCACGATCTGCTTACCCAATAAAATTCAAGAGGTAAATACAGGTTATATAATAATTTATTGAAACAGTAACTATCAAACCAATAAAAACGGTAAATGATAAAATGTAACTTTAATGCCCTTGGAGCCCTTTCCAGTTTAAGATACATATGTTCTCCTTTATATTTATGCAATTGCTACTAGCTTGAACAGCATTTATTTGAATTAAAAATACGTATTTAATTACAATTATTTTCACTGTGCTTTTCAGTACTCTGTGTGGACCAGATCTCTTACTCAGGAAATAGCTCTAATCACTTAACTGGGAGGTTTTTATCCCTGGGTAAAGAGCTCAGAATCAGGTTCATCATACTGAAAAATTATTTGCTCTCAGTTATAAAACAAATGTTTAAAGTCTTAGTGTCTTAATTGTAGCAAATATTGCTTAAGAACAAATGACCTTGGGAGCTTTGCATACGCTGTCTTTAAAGGAAGTGAAGGTAAGATAAATATATGAAGAGTAATTGATATTACTTGGAAAAAAAAAAAAATTGCTACTGTTGTTTTGTTAGTTTTTTGCGGTCAACTTACAGTGATCTACTCTCCTAACTGAAGTCTGTCTCGGAGGTCACATTAGCTCCTCAAAGTTTGAAGCTGCATATGTAATTTACCAAACCGAATATACCTAGTATTTTTGATGCATTAAATTTCTCTTTCCAACAGGGAAAACACTGGACTTTTACCAGAAATTAACTGAAGGACAATACAAGCCCAAATATTAATACAATGAAATTTCTGACATTTCATGCAATTCACTATATGTGAATGTTAGATGTTTTACTAACAAAAATGCCAATGTTTGACTGTCCCTGAAGAATCCAATCATGAAATCAAGTTGTACTTAAAAATCAATTTCTAAGGATTTTTCACATTTCCAATTGTTTTCAAAAGATTTGCGTATACATTCGCAGTTAAAAGTAATTCCATCAAGTAATTTCTTGTTTACAGAAGACACATCCCACACATTGTTCTTAAGCCAGCTATCATTTTCACATACAGCAAGGAGGCTATAATGATTCTAATTTTGTTATATGAACACAAGAGCATATATATATGTACATCAATTTGTGAAGCCGGGATATTTGAAAAAGGCTAAATGAAACAAAAAGCTCATGCTAAAAGCAGGAAGCTACATTTAGTGACTGCAGAACTGGGACAGCAATCTTATATAACTTTCTAGAGCATATTCTGTGCACCGGACTGCTTCACAGTGATTTACTCTGTCTCTAGCAGTTTAACGTGATTTACTTCAAGTAAATCTTGTATTTAATATATTAGTAAATGAGGTCTGAATTAAACAAGAAAAATAAACTTTTTTCATTGATCCTCCAGAATTATGAAAACATATTTAACAGAGATTAAGGCGCATCATTTTATCAGCGCTCTAGAAAGAGATGGAGACTGATGTCAAAATGCATTTTAAATACAATACTGACACAGCCTTAGAAATCTCTGTAGGACAAGGAATACAGTAAGACAAAAGTGTTTAAAACTCTGCCAAATATAAACAAAACAAAGCATAACATCCAAACATTCAACCTGGTAACATATGTTTCCTACCGGAATCTATTTCTGAGGTACTGATGCTATTAAAACTGAGCCTGCAAATCTAAACACAGAAATTAAAAGGACCCACTATCTGTTAAAGATGAGAACTTAAATTATTCCTTCAGTTAACCTGGCATCACTTTTTTTTTTAAATAGCAAAATTGCAACTCACACATAATCATATTGCAGAAATGCAAAGGATCATCAGCCCAATACACGGACTTCTTCCAACAGCATCTTGCTGTGAGAAGCCAAACGGTCTGGATACATCATCCTGTTACTCAAAGGGAAGAGGGCTTTTATACATTCAGTTTGGATAATTACATACAGCCTTTGCAGCAAATTAAAAGGACAGGTAAAGACACTTTAACATGAACGTCTGAAAGGAAAATGTAACTTGCAGTGTTGCAACTGTCTGCACATTTATATACGCATGACATTCATTTCCTCTTTTCTTTTATTCACAAATACTGCAATTCAGCAAGACTGCTATAAAATCTTCATTGGACTTCTGTTAACATACTCAGTACAGGACACAATACATAAATCACCAAAACTTTTTTCTTCTACTTTGCCTTTCAGAGGAAAATTGAAAAAGATACCTGAAACAATCATCTAACTGAGCTCATTCCCTGAGCTACCTAATTATGGGGGGTTGAGAAGGGAAGTGTATACCAAAAGAGTAATAAAAGGTTTTGAACGATATTAAGCACGTGGCTTTTACTGCTAATAGCAGAAGCAGCAACATCAGTTCATTCCACATTCATAGTCAGAAAGTCTCACACTCCTGGAGCAGACAACATCTGCAGCAAGCTATCCAGTTCTGTCTAGATTATTACCAAAAGTTTTCTTTTTCCTCTTATTAAAGCTATAATGTCTCAAGAGCACTTGGGAAGTGTAGAAAAATGTTAATGATAATCTTGAGGACATTATCAGTTTAGATTTTACAGCTTCACTACCTACTCAGTTAAATTCAGTTTGTGAAAAGCAAACATTTGCAGCACAAAAATACTTAAGATTTGTTTGCAGTTTTCAGAGTTTTAAAAAGCCTTTAAAAAGCTGAACTGTGGCACATTTTGCAGAGGGAATGAAGTTCAAAAACAGGGATTAAAAAAAAGTTTTAAATTAGGGCCTGTTACCTTACTTTCCCTGCAAGTAAGCAAAAATAAAAAGTCCCCGTGAACAAGCATCCAGGACAAAAGGAGTTAATATTTAATTAAAACCAGCTCTATCCACTGTAACAATGACCTGGAGCCAAACAAGGCAGAAGATGTATGAGTCATTCTTTCTGCCAGTGAATGAGACAGCTGATCTCCGAAGCAATTCCTCAAGACAAGCAGTCAGAACTGGAGTTCTGCCTCCATTCACAAAAACACAGTCCAGCACGAACCATGTGGCCCCAACCACAAGCTTTTCATGTCACACCCTTCCAGAAAGCTACAGCAAAGTAAACTTGAACTTTAGGCATAAACACACTGATTTCACTGCTTTGTCTCAAGACGTAGCACAGACCTGCTGAGGAACATATTTAATAAATGAAAAGTTAAGCGAGCTATAAAGGGCTTAAATTTAACTCTTCCTTCTCCTGATTACAAACAGCTTTGTAAAGCAGAACCGCACTCCAGGGAAAGGTGTTCTTGTTTAAAAACATCAACTCAGATTTGTTTTTTGTTTTTTTTCCTTTTTTTAAAGAAAAAAACAAAGAGCTGCAAATCTCCTTATTTCACTTAAAACTTTATTTTGAGTATCATGACACTTCCTTTGGTGCTGTGTTCTCTGACCTCAAGCTATGATTTTAGAGCTAAGAGACATTTGTTTTAAAATATCAGAGATTTATTGAAAGTGCCAAAAGAAATTTAAATTGACAGGAAATTATACATGGCCAGTAGTGTTTTAGCAGGAGCTAAAATAAGACTTTCAGGCCTCAGAAGTAATGAGTCTACTGAGTTTTCAGCTTTCTTTGATTGTCAGTTCTCAGTATCTGAAAGATTATATACATTATAAATATTCCTGAAATAATGGGGGTTGGTTTGCCTTTTGGGTTTTGCTGTTTGTTTTCTTTTTTTTTTTCTCTCTCTTTTTTTTTTTTTTTTTTTTTTTTTCCAGAGGAACAACTGTTTCTAACAAAGGGGCATTCAGAAGCAGCACAGTGACAAATTTCAAGATGATAAAAAAAAAAACTGTTTCCCATAAGCACTGGATTTACTGTCAAAACAACCCCAAACCCTTTTTACATAAGTGAGATGCTCTGACTAATAAACTTAAATGCAGTTCAAAACTAGCTCCAGATCTCAAAATTCTTCCTTATGTGAATAATCCCTAGGAATATGAAGATGGGTTCGCAGAATCTGTTCTTCATTTGGTGCTATACTAAAAATGAGAAAAAAAAAGATAGCTTATAAGGAACACTTTCATTTAACATTGTGCTACATCTCCTCATAGTTTGCAGATCCTACTTTGCTTTTGAAAATTGTTATTTTGAATAAAAGGAATTTACTTTTCCAGCAAACAAGAAAAATCTTAGAATGTTTAATACTATACCAACTTTTAGAATTGTAGATTTCTGGTGGTTTTATTTGTTTTGGATTTTTTATTAAAAGAAAACACACACACCCATCCCATTTTGCCTAATCTCACTTTTCCCCATTTTTTGTCCACAAGTACTTAAGAGTTATGAGTTTCTGAAAGCCAAATCTGTCGGACTACTAGAATCTATAAAAGAAGCTATTCTCTGAATCACAAATCCCGAAAAGAAAATCTTCTTACTGCTTTTTAGAGTATGCCCAGTCGGGTAGATCTCTGCTATTATTGCATTAAGGCATCCTTTCTTGAGTATTTTTTACTCCTAGAAAAACATGGATAGTTCCCAAACATGGCTCCGTAGTATTTACTGGCTAAATTTTACAACTTTCTGACAGAAAACAAGTTAGGCACAGTAAACCACTGCACAGCTTCACTGATTTAAATGAAACCACTTTAACTACACAAATATTTGATAACTTTCTTTTATTAAAAGTGACCCTTTAAGAACTAGAAACTGTTCATTTTCATATCTCCTAGTTGAAGGAGTAAACTAGAAGTCAACACCAGATTAGACATCACCATAACACTGGTTCATCCTCCACAGGTGACCAGAGGGCAGAAACTCATTTCCTAAAGTTCAGCCCAAATGTGGGAATTAATTATTTGGGAGAAATAATTCATTTTCAGATACCAAGAACCAGTGCTTAAATCCCGCTAGCCGGCAGTAGCCGTTTACTCACTTTAACTAAGCTGCTGTAGAGGCATGAACCTGTTACCTGTAGCCATTATTATTTCAAACCACTTAGTTTTCACTTAAGCCTTTTCTATTTTTTCAAGCCATACAACATAAAGTTTTTTTTTTTTTTTCATTTTACTACCATCTGAGGAATGGATTATCTACCACTTTAGAAAGCAGATCTACTGCATACATTTCTTATTTATTTTTGCTTGGGATGCTTTTTGCATATCTTTAACACAGTGTAGGAGGAACTTGTATCTGAAAGAGTAATTTTTAATAAAAAAAAATGTTTCTTGGTTAATCTATTATTCTCCCAAAACTAAATGCTTTTACCATGCAAAGGAGGCTTTTGCTCACTAAGAATTTCATTCCTCTCTTCTTTTTGTTCCAGGATCAGAACTAACAGCTACCATGATGAGATAACATTAGATTAATATTTCAACAATTTTTTTCAAGTCACTGAACAATTGCTACCTGACAAACCCAATCTAATTCCAAATACACGAAATCAATAAAGTCATCTTCTAATTTTATCATGACAAAATGTTGTCATCAAGTTATTTAAACATAAAACTAAAGATAATATCTGAATAATATTTGTCTTGGTTAGCAACAGGCAATTTTAACTATTTCCTTTCAAGTTTGAAGGTTGAAGCAATTATTAAAGGCTTCCAACTTTACATTTCTGGCATCAGAAATCACTTACTATATATATTCAGTCCTGCATAACAATCAACATGAAGAAACCTTATTTAGGGTAAGTTTTATATCAAAATAATTTAGACTCTTACTTGCACATTTAATGCTACAATGTAAAATGCAAAACTTCCTTGCATAAAGATCTATGCAGCTAGTGGAATATGCCTCTAAGTTTTCTGCAAATAGCATTCAGCTTGTTAATTATGGAGTAATAAAATATTAAAGAGGTTACTAGATTGTTTACATTTTGCATTAATTCTTTAATACATGAGAACATTCACCACTTTCAGTAGGAAAAGAATACATTTCTATTGTGTTTGCTACCAACTTTTCAGAGATGACAGTAACTGTAAATACAGGTGACATTAACTGATCTCCAGGCTAAATTATGTGTTACGGTACGGGTAGCTTCAGGAAAAATAAGAGCAAACAAACAAACAAACAAAACAACAAAAAACAAAACTAGCAAGCATTCTTTGCATGTAATAAAATGCAGCTCACTTTCTTCTGCTAACTAATAAGTAGATGTTTGACCTGGTTACTCCCCAGTGGGGATCTGAACTCGTGGGAGAAACCTGGTCAGCTGCCACTGCTTTTCTTAAAAAGGGTCAAGATGTTTTAAAATTTCATGGTCATTTCCCTGGCTCCAGAGCATTATGAAAAGAAATATGTAAACATTACTTACTCTGCCAAATTGGCAGACTTTTAGCCTATGAAGGTCCAGAAGAACATAAATGGACACATCTAACAAGGGGTAAACAAGTCTGACTTTGAAATTGGTTTCCTGGCTAAGCTCACCCATGTAGACACTACAGCAGAGCCACAATATTCTCAAAAACCAGTATGTTATAAAGACTGTCAAAACTAGTTGGTTTTTGTGTGTTTGTTTGTTTTCCAATAAAATGTAATGCTCAAGTTAAGAAACCAATATTTGATTTTCTGATCTTTGTTTTTTTGGATTTTAGCTTACCCTTTAGGAAAGCTGTGAAAAGTTTTACGGAAGAGATAAAAGACATGGCATGGCCTTAAACATATGAATTTCTTTAAGTAAGAAAAGTCAGCAATAGTTTTAGTTTAAATATGTTGTCAAAAAACATAATTATAACATTTTACACATTAATGCTGCTACACAAAAAACAAAACCTTTTTCTATTTTTTTTTTATTTTCAAATACTTACCAGATGATGTACCTGCATTTAAAGGTTCCTCCACCTAGCTGACATAGATCTAGACACCTTTCTCTCTCAAATCCTATCTAAATTTATTAAGTGAGGCGCACTCAACTAAAGGGGAAAAAAAAGGCTTTGATACAATTCATTCTAGTCTAAAGTAGGTAGTGCCTGTAGAATAAAAACTGCCATTACGGTAATTTATGTACCTACAGAAATGATTAAATCAATTTTAAATTCCATATTATTTTTCAAACTTACTTATTATCTGCACATGCATTATGAATCTGTCTGTATTTTTCTGATTTACGATCAAAGAAATCTAATCATTTTCAGAAACAAAAATGTTCATCCCAGTAAAAAATCAAGCTAAAAGTTCTCTCCATCCAAAAAATAGTATCTTTTGAATAGCATTTTAACACACTTCTGGCTAATTCAAATGAATGAGCTGATATAAAATAAAGAGAGCCTTTTTAAAATTACCACAGAGACAGATACAGTTGTAGCTGATCATTATACTAGAAAAAACTATCTTCTTGTAGGACATTCTGTTTTCAGTGATTGGAAAAGAATCTTACTAATTCATGGAAATATAATGTCTGCTCCACAAATTTAAAAAGCACTTTTTAATTACATACCAAACAGCTACATGCTAAAAATAATGCTAGGAAAAAAACATCAGCAAAATAAACAGTACCCCACACCTTATTTGCAGGTTAAGAACTTGACTAACTACATATAAAGCTGCTAAAAAAAACACAACAGTTTGAAACCAAGTAGTCACCAGCAACATTTCCCTCCTTCTATGAAAAACAGCAGCAAGCAGCTCACCCCAACGTCTCTCCCTTCCAAAGAATCTGAGCATCTGTTCTATAAACAACTATGCATAGTCCAGTGCATAATAAAAATGAAACATATGTGAATATCCATATCCATTTTGATCAGGATAAATTTGGAAAAAATACGTTAGTTCACATCAAAATCCAATTTCAGAAGTTTACATTAAAATTTCATCCAGTAATATTAAGAAGAGAAAATGCATACAAATCTTTATGCTTGAAATAAATAGTATTGTAAGTATAAAGAAAAAAAGAAATCAGGAAGCATTGCAGATGAGAACAAATGCTCTTTATAAGCAGAAAGCTCCCCTGCATTTTGTTAAAGTTCTCTTATAACAGCAGCTCATCTTTTTTCCTTGGCAAATTAATCTCTCAACAGCTACTCTAAATTCAGATTTCTAAATTATTGTTTTTAAGCTTTCTCTCTTCGGCAGAATGTGCTCTGAAAGATTATTCAAAATACTTAAAAGCAGAAACAGGTGCAAAAAAGACCGATGTCAGTTTTCTAATCACCCAATACACAATCTCATAACTACAAATCAGAAGAAAAGCATGCAAAATATTTAAAAGCAACAGAAAGAAAAAAAAAAAAAAAGCAAGAAATAATACTTTTTAAGTATTCCATACACACCTAATGTTCTGTGTTGTGAACAAGGTGGAAAGAAGACACTTGCACTTAAATCTTGAAGCATCCCGTCCCGATGAACCCAGAGAAACTAATTTCTGCCATCAGAAAGTACTCCACCAGAACACCAAATAATTATATGTGCTGCTCTAAAGGAAACAGCAAGCCCAGTTCTGGCTGTATGTAGTCTCTCGAGGTACAATAATATAAACCTGATCAATTGCAATTAAAATCTGAACAGAGGCTTAGAACTTGAAGTCTTGGTGCATTAGTTCTTGCCAAAAGCAGATGTGATTGTGAGCTGGAAGCAATTTCTCCTGGTAATTTGTGATGACACTGGGTAGAGCAGCCCCAGAGTCCCCAAAGACAAACTCATCAGAGGCTCTAATGTATGCATGACACATGAGGTGGCTCTTTTAGAGCTCAATTAATTGGGCTGAACATTAAGACAGCAAGTTCAGGAGTTTTTTTTTTTTTTTTCCTTCTTCCCTTCAGAGTTGTTTTTCCTCTTTTTACAAGCAGTTTTTTCCCTTACCTTCTGCAAGCCATGTCTCCTGTAATTGGCTCAGATCTTGAAAGAGTTCTGCAAAAAGATGAAGACAGGGATAAAAGACTCATACCTTTAATCTCTTCCTAAGATTAATATATACTCAAAAATATCTTTTTCCTGAAGAACAGCGTATGTGAATTCTATTTTGGTAGTCAAACATATAGACAAAGATATTTTCAGGTTGCAGTTAATGATTTTTCTACACCTCTATAATACTTACTGTATTATTTTATCAGTTCTTGAAATAATAACAGAATATTAACCAAGTTCTACAGTGCAATAGGCTTATTCAGCAACACACAGAGAGGTTAAAACTGCTAGTCTTTCTAATATAGGTGAACTATTTCTACTTATATGACCCAGGCCTCCTCCTGCAATATCCATCCGGATAAAGCTCTCTTGGAATTCAGCACAAGTTCTCCCTGTCCAGACTGAATATTTTTATTAGCAGGGCTATAACTATCTTATAAAAATTTTGAAGCAAAGGCCTGAGGAACTGCAATGGCAAAGAGAAATGGAAAACCTTTCTGTACTTCACCTTATGTTTTACTTTGTATGACAAGAGAACCAGCACTATTTCCTGCATACTATACTTATTGTACTTATTTAAAGTGAAACTACTTTCTCCCAAGACTGCATTTTGCAGAAGAAAAACCTTTTTACAGTTCACTGAAATTGGTTGCTTATAAGGGTGCAAACAAGAGCAGCATTCAGATAATTTGCAAAGCTCCGAAACGCAGTTACGAAAATTCTGTTTACGGACGAGTAGGATATTTGAACTGACAAATGGTTTATTTTTAATTTACTGTATTTTGAGAGTGACTTCCTCTTTTCTGGATGCTGACAGTTTACTATTTACATACACTTAAATGACACAGGCTATTCATTTTTCCTCTCGACTGATACCTCACGTTAGGAAATCTTTTAATTGAAAATCAGGAAGTTGTTTTCTTTTCAATTTGCATCAGAAAAAAACTTTTCCAGGCAAATAAGTAGGGTTTTTAAAAGTATCTCAGTGTGTTCTCATCCTGCTACGATCTATATGGAGGTATTGTTAGCCCCTGAATGCTCTCCTATATGCCTGTCATACTCAGAGGGGTGTAAGAGAGCATGTCTACTGACCTTGTAACCTAGAGAACTGACAACCAGACCACAGATCTCAAGCCCTGGTTATGTCAGCAACTACAGATGTGAACAAGTTACAAAACTTTGGCTCTCAAAACATCTTCTGTCCTAGTCTTCCTTAACTGAACTTCCCAGGGTTTTTAACCCTATCATTGTTACGCTGGCACAACAGCAGCAGCTGTACCACAAGGCAAGAGTGAAAACAAGGCATCTCCACACCAGCATTTCTGCTCCTACTCTCACCAGTGAGCATACACCAGTGGAAAAGAGTGGGGGAACATGGAAAGCTCTGAATCTCATGAGGCCTGAAGGAGATAAAACCAGGTGCACTCTGTCCATGACTTGTCTGAGATGCTGCAAAGTCTTGGCCTCAGTGCATGACATTCATGTGCCGCATGCGCAGCAATACCTAAAATGCAACAGGGTAAGTCAAGGAAAGAATATCATCTTTATCAGTTTATTGCCTTTGCCAGTTTGTTTTGCAACAGTAAATGCAATTTTCTTGTCTTGTTTATTCAGATTGATAATAAATAAATAAAGAGCTCTCAAAAAAGCTTCTCTGCATTAGTAAGTAAGTAGGGGGGGAGGGGGAAGAAGAATAAGCCCTCACCTTCTGAATCATGAGCCAGGTCTCTGTTAATGAATTTTCTTTTCCTGACATTTGTCGGTCTCTCATTACAGTTTCTCCCACGCGGATTCTATAAACAGGAAAGATCAGTTACTTTAGAAATCTGAGGATATATATATATTTTTTTCATTTAATCAAGAATTCTCAAAGCCAGCATGAATTCTTTACATTTTCAAACAAGGAAATGATCTTCTTACAGCCTCAAGCTTCTAGCAGAAGATGCTGCTGAGCATCTAACATCCTCCTAAAGATTCCTGTGTCTAAATGCAACATATTTCTAGCTATCCATGAAGATTTCTATTTGTGCAGACAAATACGTAAGCAAAACAATACTAACCATGTATTTTTAGCATCTAAAGTACACAAATCTAGACAATAGCATATAGATCCTCTCTGCATAATATACACAGGAAAATCCAAATAGGAGACTATAACAGACTGCTCTGTCTTTCCCTCCTCTGTCACTTATCAAACTGTTTGCAAAGTCCTGAAAGCAAAGAAAAAAAATGTTAAGGTTTGACTCAATTTCATTCTTCTGAGTGCTGGATGCAAACCCAGTCAGAAACTTTGGATGCAGTTGCTGCTCTTGCCTTTCTGATCCAGTGATTATGTTTGGGATTTTTTATTATCCCTACACTGTCTTTAAAAGAACATTATGTTTATTGGAATAATGGGAAGATAAGCTTGTCTCGCATGCACAGCTCTCAGATGAAGAGTCGCCCCTACAGCGGCAACAAAGCAGATACTCTGCCTGCACAACTCCCCCACATAAACAAGTAGGAGTCAAGTTTATAAACACCAACTTTAAACTGATCACTCACATTGGTGACCATGTAAGGCACTTGCTGGTCATAAAATCCATCCATCCTGTGGCTCTTCCACGAGTCTGAGCTCAGTGTTTTATTTACTGGGCATTGGATCTGGAGATTTCCTCGGGATCTGGACTCCAATCAGCCTGGAGGGGAATACAAGATGGCTTTTAGATTAAAAAAAAAAAGAAAGAAAGAAAAGCATGAATGAACTGCTTGCATTTGCATAGCTAATTAACCTCAAAGAGTCCCATTCATAAAAACAACCCTCCCTTCTCTGCCTTCACCTGGACTACACGCTTCTACCAAGAAAACCCGCAGCAAAAGCACTTCGGGGCAGCAGCCGAGAGCCGGCCGAGAAGCAGGGGTTTATGTACCCTCCCGCAGGATCCCCCGGGCCATCAGCGCTACTGGCAGCCCCGGCTGGGGCCGTGTGCTCGGCTGTAATGGCGATCGGCACCTCACGGCAGCGGCGGCAGCGCCCGCCGGCCACGACCACGCACACCCACACGCGCGCACACACACACACACACACACACACACACACACACAGCACGCACCCCGCCGCCTTCTCCTCGGGGATCGTTCTGGCCACCCCCCGCCACCACGCAATCCTCCAGGGCGCCGGACAAAGTTGCGGGGAAGACCCACCTGAAGGCCACGCGCGGCGATCGGCTGCAAAAAAATTCCCTCCAAATTTAATAAAAACATTAATTATTCCCCGGCACTTCCCCCTCGGAAGCAGCGAACGCCACTGACAGAGCTCAATCCCGTGGTTTTTCCTCTCCTCCTCCTCCAGGGGCCCCCGAGCCGCGCCGGCGGATCCCCGCCGCCCATTGGCTCCCCGCGCCCCCCGCCGGATCGCCGGATCGCCGCCCGCCCGCCCGCCCGGCCCCGGCCCCGGCCCGCGCCCCCCGGCCCGGCCCGGCCCCGCTGCCGGCGCGAAGGAGGAACCGCAGCCCGCGGCTTCTCGGCCGGGGTGAGGGGGGGAGGATCAGCAGTCATACGCAGTACGGTGCCACCGCACCGACCCCGCGATCCTACAGCGGCTCTTACACCCCCGGTTCCTCCCCACCCGCTTCAATCTCCCATAAATAAATAAATAAATAAATAAATAAATAAATAAATAAATAAATAAATAAATAAATAAATGAAAATAAGAAATTGAACAAGTTTAGTCTCTCTGGCTTCAGAAAAGCAGGGAAACAACATCCCTATACACGCACACCATCCTTTTCTGGCAGCACAGCAGTCCCACCAAACTTCGCAGGAACCAGAGGTGAGGCACCTGGAGGCTTTGGCCACAACTGAGGCTTCATGCTGCTCCACCACGATCTGGTGGCATCCCAGTTTGTTTTGTTTTGTGATGTTATTATTGCTGTTGTTTAGCTGAATCATAGAAATCAGTTGTTGCTTCTACTTGCATGACAATTTCTTAGTTTTTGGGTCAGCAGCCAGGCACTAGACCCAGGGGTAGTTTTTTGGTGGCAAGATGTGCAAGCTCAGGATTTCTGATGGACATTCCAAGCCAACTTACTTTCTTTCTCTGCAGAGGGTGGATGACAGAAGGCCTAAAAGCTCTGAACTGCCGTCACACCACAGAACAGCAGTTTGTTTTTACACAGCATCCATCCTTGTCCAGGCTTTGGGCACAGAACAGCAGATAGCACAGCAGACAGGTGGCATACTTGGGTATTCATGACATGCTGCGAGATACAAAGTTTCAGATTCTTCTGATCTGTTGCAGCTCCACAACTGACAGACAGATCCCTGAGGGACCAAATCCAGCTTTGTCCTCAGCCCTTTATCAGGGCTTTCATCACACCTAAGGGAATAACAACACTTTTGAGTAAATTGCCTGCAAGGCATTAACAATATTCAGGTTGCTTCTAGACTAGTTTATACTGATAATTCCAGTTATTGTGCTATTCTGGAGTATATTTCTTTCTCTCACAACTTTTTCTCCTCTCCCTCCATTCCAGTTTTGTTGTTCACACTCACATGCTACTTGTCTTGTCCATAAGAGCCTTATTTTCCCACCAGGCCATCCTTCCCATGCTGCCATGTCAGGGTAAATGCCCTCCACCAGCTGCTAGCTTCTTTGCTCTTGCTGTTTCCATTCCCCAGGACACCTGGAATTACAGGAGTGTATTTGATTAGATTTTAAACAGTCTATCCCAATTGTAATGTCTTCTTGGCTAAATCTCAGAGCTGCTACTTCTGTACATCACTTCTGTAACGTAATAGGGAAATAAAAAAATAAAACCCTACAGGTTTAAGTGCAGTTGTGCAGTTTCCTGGATAATTACTCCTTTTTTTTTTTTTTTTTTTTTATACCCAGACATAAGCAGCTGGGGGGGACATGATGGGCTTGGAAGAGTCTGGCCCCAGGAGTTCATGTCTTAACCCACAGACCTGCCAGGTCAGCTGCCTTCTGCAGAGCTGATGGAGCTCTCCTGTTGGGTGCATGTCTGAGCCACTCATCAAACGGTCCCCAGAATACAGGACTCTCTAGTCTAAATCAAAATCATGATGGATGACTTTTTCTTTAAACAGAACATTAAAGTTTGTTGGCGTGTATGTTTCCCAAGCTGAAGTTCCTGTAGGACCTCAGCCATGTCAGGTGTTCATCACCTCCTGCGGACTTGGCACAGCTTGATCCCATGCTGTCCTTCCCTGTGCTGCAGTCTGCACCTCACTGGTGGCTTACAGAGCTGGAGGAGGCCTGCACCTCACTAGTGCTCAAGCACCCTTCAATGGCTGTGTTCAGTGTGCCAGGGTGGTCTGTGACTCCAGGAGAAGCCCAAGTGTCCCAGCTGGAGACACACTGCATGCCTGCTGCTGCTCGTTATACTGTGTGTCTCTCCCCTTTCCCCTTCTCATCTCTGGCCCTTGAACATGCTAGGGAGGAATGGAAGAAGTAAAGCTATTTTGAAGACCTCTTTATCCTCCTCTCCGTTCATCCACTGTGCTGAGAAAAATTGTCATTAAGTATTAAGAAGTTGATGCTTACAGAAAAACAAAACAAAACCCTAACATATATGCCATCAAGTCACTCCAATTTCTATATGCAGAAATGTAGCCTCATACTATTACCAGTCATACCTGTGTTATATGTAAAGTAGTGTAGCCACACTAGTAATTTTGCAATATTGAATTCTTGCCAAAAATACCCACAACCTTGCTTTATTTATGTAATAAACTTTTAATGTTTTAACTACTATTTCTGGAAAAAAAAAAAAAATTGAAAAGACTGAACAGATTTGATCAACTTGAATATATTCTAGAAAACTGTGCTGAACTTATTTTGCTAAAAATTGTTTAAAATAATTCAGCTTTCTCAGTGGCAGTGCTTGGTAAACAAGATATTTGTATTCTTTTAGAAACACTTGAACTCAATTACAGTATAAATCCTCACTATATACTGAAAAATACATATTATTTTCATATCATAATGGCAATATATACTTCACACAGTTATCTGAAAGAGGACAATAAAATATATATTTCTTGCGTGATTTGACACACACTGGAGCTACAAATCATTGCTGTAACTTAAAAAATCAAAGTAAACCAGAAAGGCAGAATGAAGAGAAGATCTGATAAACACTGATTTCTCCTGAAAAAATGTGAAAATATAACCACACTTTCAAATAAAGAAATAAACAATCATAACCCAGTATGATAACTAAATTCAATTAAAAAAAAAAAAAAAACACAAAAAAAAACCATAGTCACAACTGAAATATATTAACCAAATAAATTTTAAAACAATATGAAGTGAAAAAAGAAAGATCTTACTTTGTTTTCTAAAATTCTTATCTGAACCATTCCTTCTAAGCATTGTCCCCAGTAAATGTGATGTACTTCTGAAGCTGATGTACAACAAAGGAATGCCATCAATTAAGCAACTATTGAGCAGCAATATTTAAAGCATAGTCTATAGCAGACTCAATAAAATAACAACTAAGTATGCGACTACAGCAAAACCATGAAATCCTAATGAGATTTCTCTCTAACAAATTAACCCTTGGCCACTTTTAACCTACTGATGCTGAATCTCCCAGCATGCTAACAGTGTTTATTTTATCATAATGCTATTGGCATACATAATAACAAAACTAAAAAGAAAAAACAAAGATAAATGAATATGGCAGCCTGGCTTTTCATAAAGCCTTTGGTTCATATGCAGCATCCAGGACTGAACCTTAAATTAGAAAAAAAGGAAAGTACCGGTAGGAAGGAAACACACAATAATTATATCCATATGGTAAACCATCAGATGTAGGACTAACAATGCTTGCAAACAAGTATCTTCAAAGAAAGAAGGAAAGAAAACAAAGAAGTAATCCCAGTTAAATGGTATTTAACATATGTATTAATAACACATTGTATACATCACTGTAGTTTAGAGTCAGCAATGCTCTAACCTAGAGGCCTCCTTAGGTAACTGCATTTAAATGCCCATTTACCTGATAATGCAATGCAAGGTAATTTTCAGATAAACATTTATGTACTAGAAACTTATGCTAGTCATGAAAACAAAAACTAAGATATATTCCACTTGCAGTGCAAGAAACAAGAAGCCCAAACATTTTTCTTATTACAGGTGAAAAGTGAACTCAGTTTAATAAATTTTCAGCCTCCATCTTAGCTTAGAGTTGACCACAGAAGCCTTAGAAAGGAGAAAGACTGGCAATTCTTGTAGTCAGAGCTCTGTCCTAGAGCAACGAGGAGCTCAGAAAGCTGTCTTGTTCCAGCTCAGCTGGCAGTCTGCTATGTAATCCCCACACAGGCTGCTCCTGTCATTGCACCTCTTTTTTATTCATATGAAGAGGGATAATGATTCTCTCTTCATTTGAGATTTATCACTGAAAATAATAGAAAGCCTATTAATAGAAAGTGTATCCTGGCTGCAACTAGCACCTTGAATTGCCATTATCTATCTCTCTCTGAATTTGTAGAGGACAAAAGTCATGCTACACATGCATAGTAACTTCAATAACACTACACAACCGAAGTGGGTCAATCAGACCTCTGAATTGATGCTCAGGAAAGAACACTCAGCTCTGCACCATATCACAACCAAAGCAGTAAGCAATCCTCCGCCACAAAATACCAGAGAACAAGTGAAATGACGGTTTGATAGGCCTGTATAAACTGTCACTATCTTAGTGATATTCATTTCCTGACCAATTGAGCAAATCAAAATAAAAAAAAAAACGACTAGCCTAACACTTAACATGGCAATTTATGAGTCTCTGTTAGAACCAAGTAAAAACATATTCATGTGAATTGTAATGGGTTTCTTCTCATTGAAGTTCCTAGCTTGCTGCCCTTGCCTTACACTCACAAAATGGCCAGCCACAATGAAATAGCTTAGAAGTCATTTGGATATCAGGCAAGACAAAGAATTTGTGCACAAACCTTAATCTCACAGATGGCTTTAATCTGCACATCCTCCCTTATTAATACTAAGAGAGATCCACGCAAACACTTCAGAATCCTTTGCATATTTTATGGGAGATTTTTGCCCCATTATAGCTCATGGGGGAGATAGAAAACCTCAAATCTCCTTATGCAGTTATAGTCTAAGACAAACACGGAAAAAAGATAAGGAAAAGTTTATCAGCTGTGTTTGCTAAATTGCTGGAAAATCTGTTATGCAGAAGTTGTTCAGTGTACATTAAGTGACTTTGGTTGTGATTTTATCCTTCCTGACAGCCTGAAATCCTGAAGACACAAAAATAGTGTAAAATGCACTTTCAGAATTATAGACTCACTCAAGATCACTATCAGACATGCCCAGAGCTTGAGCAAGAGGCTTGCAGAAAAAAATGTAATGTCATTATATAAATGGCTGTAATGACCAAAAAACCCACCAACAAAACAACAACAAAAAAACAAGAAGCACTGGACTCAAAGGAGGGCTCATGTGCCTTAAGTTTAGAAGAAGAGGAATATATCATGGAGAAGAAAGATTCTATAGGGGCAACTAATAAACTACATTCATTGATTAAATGACAATCCAGAGACATTGTTTATGGGACAGTTTACATGCTAACACATGTGGACATGTATTTCTTACATTTTTAAGCCTTATGTCAGGCCTAGGTGGATATTTTCATCCGTCTAATACTTACAAGTACAGACATCTACTTAAGATTCCACAAGGCTGGTGGCCCCAACAAATCCAGATAGCAATTTTTACAGATCTGTTATGCATTTTCTTTTCTTTTTTCTTTTTTTTTTTTTTTTGGTAGATGCATCTCCCTATAAATGTTCATTCATAAATTTTGTCATTTACAGCAGTGATCAAAACTACTACTACCAGCAGGCAATGACTGTGCTGATACTACATTATATTATTGATATGGCTGCACCTGCACTATTAATGTACCAACTGTCTGTGACTCTCTCCTTTGCATGTTCTAGTCTCCCCATCTGGAGGACTACACCTGTGAAATCAAAAACACTTACAGCCATTAGGATGCAAACTTCTGCCTTTGCATGCCTTAAAGCCAGTTGTTTGACTACAACATCTGAGTTTTCAAAGAAAAGCAATGCTAGTGACAAAGAAAGTACAAAATCTAAGCCCAGTTCCAAGCACATAAAAATAACAAGACATTGAAAAGCAGATGAAGATTAGTAAGAAAAAGAAAGATGTAAAATTTGGAAAATATGGTATGCTTATGCTTTCATAAATAGGAAACGACCCATCTTAACAGCAGAAACAAAACATATAGACTAGATAAACCACATTAGCTGAAGTGCATATTTATAATAAAAATTATTTCAGAGACAAACTGACCCAATATCCAGTTAAACTGGGAAGCTATTTTGCTGGAAGATGAGAGGTGTGTATTGCCATTTGGTGATGGTGAATTAATTTTTGTGTGTCTATTTGCATTAGGGCGTATATATTTGTTATAGAGGGCTAAACATGAGAGAAAAGTACAACGTTAACTTCTGTGAGGATAATCAGATCATACAGATTAATTTCTCAGTTTTATTGTATTGAATGTTGCCTATAATTTACAGCTACTAAGAATACCAGCCTTGCAGCAGGACTTCGTTGTCACAGTGAAGATACTAAATAAAGACTCCTTTCTCTATTCTTTCATCAAGCAAATGAAACTGTGCATCCCTTGTTCCCCCCATACTGGTACACTTAAGAGACAGAAGTAATAAAATAGGTAGCAGCAAGATATGGTTTCTACCAGCGCCAAAGAGAAGCATTTTTATCACAGGTTGAAGGAAGCATTTGAAAGAAAACAAAGAGGTTCCTAAGCTTTCCATGGGAACTTTTCCCATACAAAGCAAAAAGTAGAAAATGCATAGTACTGTGAGCATTCATTATTGCTTGAATGGCTATTACAGCTATTAGACAGCTATCTAGCAGAGAATATCACAGTGAGGGTAAATCGCATTGTCAAGAGCCAAAGATGAAGTGTGCCTAAGAAAGACAGTTGAGAAGAGCATGAGGGCCAGGGGCAACAAGAAAAGGATGGCAAAACGGGCAAGAAGCAAGACTCTGATAGCACTACAGGTTGTGTGCAGGCAGAGATGCCTCAAGAAAAAATGAAGTTCAGAGGTATAAAATCTGCTGGCAAGTAGTGACCAGGAAAAGATCATGTTTTCTTGTAAGGAAGCTTTATATTGAGGCGTAAACAACAGTTTTAGCCATATGATTAGTAAATTCTTCATTGGGAAAGAATTCCAGGTGAGAAGAAATCCCCTAAAAATGGAGCCAGACATGGATCCCTACAGAAAGGTGTAAGATGTAGAGCGCTCCATAATAAGTTGTGCAGAAATTCAAAAAAATAATAAATGTCACAGAGGATATACCAACACACACAGTAACTCTTAAACCCTCAGAATTATAAAACATAGCAGGCACAGAACATCTAGAAGCAGGAAGTGATCTTTTTATTTGGTGAATTTAATGTGCTTAAAACCTTTCATTTGCACCTCCAAAATCTGTTAGCAAGACAGGGAAGCATAATTACCCCTGTTTTTCGAAAAAGGAAAATGAGGCTCCAGCGAGTACACCAAGGATCAATAAGAGGGACAGATGCTGCATGCTGGGAGGATTTCAGTCATATTCAAGGACTTCATTGCTTCTCTGACCTAGCAATATTGGGTCAGCAAACTCAGCTCTGATTTCAGAGGCTTCTTCCATACAGAGTGCACAAGGTTACCATTATTTGGAACTTTGCAATTCATTAGGTTTCAGTGTTTGAAAAAGAGGGGAGAAGGAAAGGACATGTAACTCTATCTTTGAATGTTAGGAATTTCATTTTTCTTTAACTATCCTATTTTAATAAGGCATTTTTTTTTTTTCTATAAATTACTAGTTATATTGGATTTCATTTTATCATGTTTTTTTGTCTGATTCAAAGAGTAAATTATGTTTAAAATTCTCCTTCATTCAAACACAAAATAGGAACTGGAAAGCAGGTGGTGAAATTGAATCTCCATTTTATATGATGAGGGCCAAATAGAGCAAATAGTCCTACCTTCTACTTCTGGTATTACAGCTATGGGTAACTTCACTGCAGGGAAGTAAACAGGAGATGACTGTTGTGTAAGAGAATCTGACGAGAAAAAGAGTATTTTGCTCCCTGAAATGTCTTGTTATGGGCTCACACAAAACTGGTTTAGTTTTTTTAGGTCTGCACAACCTTGGAAGAATTCAGCTGTGGCTTTCCATTATTTTATGAAAGAAAAAAATGGTTCTAGCTAAAAAGGTACATCTTCTGAGAAGTGTCTGCAGCCTAATGAGCAGTCTGTATGGTCCATAAAGAGTGAGAAAGATTCCTGTAGCATAGTGACATTTCATGGTCTTATGTCTCTTTCTAACACATTGCAGACTGGAGAAATTAATCTATTGTAAACATTAAAAGCCTTTTTACATAAGGAATTCCTTATAAGCCACTCTGCTCCAGCTATTTCCTTGTGTTTATTATTCTGACAATTCATTTTTATTGTTAAAAAAAGGTGTAACTGAGTAGTAGATTAGAGATTTTGAAGCCAAAATCTGTACAATCTTCTATTTTCTTTCTGAGAAAAAGGAAGAAGTAGAGATATCACTGATATTATTTACTGTAGATTTTTATTTTGACTCTGTATTTTTAGCATGATGTGGTGTTAAATTGTTGGAACCTGCTCTACATAAGTATTTATAAGTATTTGGAAACACCAAATACTGAGGTTTCTTTTTTTTTTCTTTTTTTTTTTTTTTTTTGAGGACTTTTCAGAGCACCTGCAGAAGAAAATGTATTATTGCGAAAAAGAAGCAGCTGCTCTTGAAATATTGTGAATAGACACAGGAAAGGTTGCACAAAGTTTCCACTACTTTTGAAAATGAGTGTTAAAATAAAATAATAATAATAATAATAATAAATCAGTTCAACAAATGCCAGTCAGCCTGAATGGAAATTTTCAATTTGGCAGAATTTCAGAAATAGAATGGCAGAATAGAGACAGAAGTATTTGACATTTATTTGCTTGTGTTTCAAAATCACATCTTGGTTGAGAAAGAGGGAAAGAGAAGAAATAAACACCTCTAAGAAAAAAAGCAATATAAAAAGTACACTTTATGTTTGGTTGGACTCAGATTATACAGTTACATTATGCCAACCATAGCATGATCTGTTTTATTTATTAACCTAAGATTTAGAATACAGTAATCATATTTGTCTTCTGTACATAATAGTCTTCACGTGCATTCATTTTTTCAATTTTGGTTTGGGTTCATCTTTATTGTAAGTTTAATTTCAAGTGCTCAGTTTAGCTCTCTTTCAATGTTAATTGCTATGTTTATTTTTCTTTTTAATTTTAGAGGCCTGCAGTACAGTTTGAACTGGAGATTAATTAAATTCCTGATAAATCACATTCTAACAGGAAATCCCATTGCGAACACAGCCAGGCTATATTTAAAGAAATATAAAATACTACTACTAATAAATCTTCTCATTCAGTTAGAATCTAGTGCAAAGAACAGAAGTTCAAGTTGGCATAAGACTCCTCAGACAATAAATTTGCCTTGGGAAAACCATGAGAATGTAGGACTTTTATATCCAAGACTAGAGTATATGAAATCTGGTACTTTATTCTTAGTGTTCCAGTTACAAACTGTTGACTCCTATTGTCATCACTACACTTTTGATGATGGCCTATGGGAGAAAGATGGTTTCTACTCATGTCTTACAAAACAAAACTCAGGCTCAGTCCCCTGAGCCCATGTAATTTTTTTTTTCCACCTACAGGGAAAATGCAAACTATAGGTTGCTTGCTTTCTCTTCATGTTTAATTAGTTTATCAACTGTAACTACTACATTACATTTTGTAAAAGTAATTTATGAAAAAACTGTGAAAAAAAATTCTTCCAAAGACCTACACTCTTCTTAGTTGATAAAATGAATTGTTGTTTCATTTCTTGGACTAGATCACATTCTTTGCTATCAAAGTTCTCTCTATAAGGTGTCCAAAATCCCAGGGACATTTATGTCACATCATCATAAAGATACCATTTTTGGTACAAGCTCCTTGGATGACATGGGTATAAAGGTGCAGTAATATACACAAAGATGCACCTATATGGAAAGATATGTAAAATTGTTCATGTAAATATTCTGTTAACAATTACACCCTTAGGAGAATAAAAATGGTGCACTTGACAGATAATGTTCAGTTTGCTGAATGTTCTTGTACTGTGCTCAAAAGTTTAGGGAATGAGGCAATTGTTAGAGCCATGTACAATGCATCTCAACTCATACTCCTGACAGTACACCACAGTTATGCACAGGAAACCAAAGTAGTTCTAAAAAGTTGTCAATAACATGGTAAAATAAAAATATGTTCCAGTAAAAGCGAGGAGAAAACTCTAAGACTTGAAGATAAACACTTGAAAAGTACAAAAAGTAAAATTAAAAAATATTCATTTTTAAAAAAGTGTCATCACTCAAAGACCAAAAAAAAAAAAAACCCCTAAGCAGATAAATGATTATTATGAAAGCAGGGGAAAATGTCCCCCAGTATTATATCTTTCCACATTTATTCCCACAGGAACAGATTAATATCTTTCTATTATTACATGGAACTGAAAGCTTCCCATAAGGAAGTTCTAGAATAAATATATCCAAAATTAAGTATTCCTGATTCCAATTGTAAAGGACATATAGGACAGAAAAGAAGAAAAACCTTAAAAAACTGGAAAAAAAAGCAAATATTTGATAATTTGTAATGTTTGAAATTGCTGAATAATTGAATGCTTAGGATCTATAAAATCTCTTACCATAAATTCTAGTGTTTTATATTTACATAGTTTGTTTCCTCAAAGATCTCAGTCAGAAACCTTACAGTCCATGATATTTACTTATGCTGTTAGAGCTTATTAAAGAATTTTTTCCATTTTTTAAGGTCTTCTTATAAAAAAGAGATTTTTTTTGTTGTTGTTGGGGTTTTTTCTTTTTTCTTTTTTCTTTTTTTTTTTTCTTTTCCCTGCAGTCTTAAACACCCTTGGAAAATGTACAGTTCTGCAAAATGCTAGTAATAGTAATTATGATTCATTAGGAGGTCATCCAAATTTCATATTTATCACTGTTGACTTTTATTCTTTTCAAAACCTCTTTTTATACCTTAATTAAAAGCAAGATGAGTCCGTCCTATTCACCATTTTCCAGCTAATGGTTGCTTCCAGTGATTTTTGATTCTCCAAAAGCTGTTTGATAATTCAGAACTAGCTTCTACATAAACTAGCTTAGGCTTTTCAATAATCTTTCTATGCCACTTAACGGCAACAGCACAGTAAATCAAGCCTATTAGGGATAATTTGTCATAACTTCCAAATAGTTTTCACTTATTTTGTGGCATTTTTTAGCAAAAGGTCCTTTATTGAATATGAGGCAATGAGATAAATTTATTTTACAGGGTTGTACAGTATATGAAATGCTGCAAGCTCACTCAAATCCCTTATCAGTGGATAAATTTTGAATTCTGAAAGAACAAGCACCTCCATGCTAAAAACAGAGGCATCAAATACTTCTGTCATTTACTTCAAAACAACAGCAAAAACACATCTGCCTGTAAGGAACTGAGAGCTTCAGGGAAACACTGGAATGGCACCTCCAAGTATCCATATTGTGCATTTGAAGAATAGCATGTTTATATTAGGTTTAATATAGCGGAGAAATCTGTGCTGCCAGTAGTGTCTGACAAATATCCCTCAGCTTCTACAGGCAAAAGTGTTGAGAGTTGAGTTTTTATGAGCATTTAGGCTTAGGCTTCTGAGCAAAGACTGTCAACAAGGAAAGCATTCTCGCCAACTGTAGTGGTGGTTTTGCAAGACCACTAAACACAATTTATTTTTTCTGTCTGAATATAGCATTTTTTATATTCGTCATGCTTTCCATATGGATATCATCTGCTGTTCTGAATGTTTAATGGTGGAATATAAGTGTACAGAAACATGTTCAAAAGCCCTCTTATCTGTACAAACATCTCCAAAATAAGCAATTACAAAAATATTACATAAAACTTAAGCACAAAACAGCAAACATAACTCACCTCAGCACAAATACAAAACCACATTCATCCTGTTTATCAATGTTAAGATAAATTAGTAAATATGAGAATGACAGTGACAAAAAAAAAGTGGCTTGCTTGCTTAGAGTGATGACGACAGTGTCATATGTTGCTTATTAATAGAAGGTCTCTTTTTTAAGCAGTAGTATAGAAAGTGTTCTCTAGGAAGAGCTATCAAAAATGTTAAATATAAAATCAGCCACATGTAGCAACTCTGAGAAGATATTTGAAAAACTGTAATAACCAACTGACCTCATAGACTGTCAGATGATAGATAACTTCTGGCATCATTGGTAATGATTCTCTAACTCAGAAAAAGAGGCTAAGAAGGTTGTTGTTTTAATTGGTCTTATTTTGTGAAATGCCTCACATTTCATTATTCTAAAAGCAACATTTTCCTTCTCAGTATAAATTTGATACAACAGCATTGATTTTCATTTTAATTATCAATAATAGTCTGATTTTTTAGCCTAAGTCTTATTAATTTTGCCGTTCTTCTGAAAATTTCCATAGAGATGACAATTATGCTGTCTGTGGTAATGCCCAGCATAGTTAATGCTAGCAGGCTCTGGAGGTCTTGAGACAGAACTAGAAAAGCACATACTTGTTCTAGGCAATTATTTAGTCTTGTACTGAAAAACACAGGCAAATCTTTAAATTTTCAGTAGTCATTAAATTCAGTAAAACTATGAAGAGGAATAAAGTTATTAAAAATGGATAAGTGGGAGAATATCACCTAAGGAGTCCATTTACAGAAATTACATATTTGTTTTTCCCATCTTGCTAGAAAAGAAAGAGTACCTAGTTAAAAATAACATTATCACAACAGCTTTAGGCAGTCTGACAGAATGGACATGGCAAAAATAAAACATACTTAAAATTTTTGGTCAGAAATTTTGCTTAAAATTTACACATATATTCTTCAGAATTTTACACAGTATATACTTCAGAATTTCTGGAAAAGGTTTAGAAAAATTTTGATGGAGATGGCATGAAAAACTTATTCTCGTATTTCAAATCAAAATGAATTTTTATCTTAGGTCTCAGCTCATACACACACCACGCACTACTGAAAAAGTGGTAGCAATCAGATCTGTTTGTTGTAGCATACTGTGTTGGTTATATGTTCCAGTTCACCTAATTTGCCTAACATTTGGAGTAGATGGTTTCCTTAAAATGAAAAAATAATATAATTAAAATATTGGTGAGATTTTTTAAACAATATTTTCCTTTTACTGTTTGACAGAACATTTTTTTCTTTTTTTGGGAGGAGGGGGGACAAAAAGTAACAAAATGCAATATTTCTCTTGACATCTTTGAATCAAATAGAGAGACTCCCAGAACTCAGCTGTATTTCCTTGAAACAACACCCATACAAGCAATACAGCTGAGCATGCTGAGGGACCAAAGCTGAGACCTCAACCTACAAGTAAGAATACTCATAGATTCACAGTTTAAGTGCTTCTGAGAAGATAGCTTAGCTCTTTGGTGTACCACAAGTATGCAGGCATTTTGTTAAAAAGTCCCAGCTGTATAGTAATCAGCGCACATTTAATCCATCCCTTCTTTGCTATGAAACTGCAGTAAAGCAGAATAGATAATTTTAACAAGCATCCATTGCTTTCTGTTATAATCTTCACTTGAGCTAGTACTTAATTTTTATCGGTGATAATCCAGTATGCACAGAAATTCAACTGGTCTTTTCAAGTCTTGGACCTCCAACACAGATTGGACATAAGCAACAGAGGGCATAAAAGGAGGAAGACAATAAAAATGTCACCCACATCCAAAATAATATTCATAATTATGCATTTTCTGTTGCATATCAAGAAATATTGTGTATTTGGAGAATTAAAGCCATAGGTTTAACAGCCATGGAGGTATCCAAAGAATGCTATATAGCTTGCAACCCTTACTATACTTAATAGAGATTACGCATTACTAACATATTCAGAAGCCTGAAGATTTATATTAATCTACTCTTAAAAGTCAATAATTTCAGAAGAAAACATTATAATAAAATATGTGTGTGAAAGTGCATGCCAAAATTTCCAAGAATTTTGAGAAACGTTATAAGAAATTAAATGGAAAATAAATAATGCTTATTCTTCATGTCAAGACACATACTGGTCTACAAGACTAATGCATTTATGGAATTTGTGGTACTGTTAATTATTGTTAAAGCATTTCACTCTTTTCTATTCTTTTGATATTACTAACTTCAACTAGAGGAGTACTTCCTTGGGAGTTTTTCTGTGACATACAACCATAAATATCTGGCATCTTTTCTAAAGCACGAGCTGTGGTGCATCTTTTAAACTATACAAGCATATAAACTGCATCTTGAGATTCTGAAAAGTGCTTAAAAATCAATAATTGAGTGTTTTGTACGAGCATCATCAACTCTCTAGTGATGGCTTAAGAGGACTTTAAAAAAAGGTCATTGTGTAATACTCAAGAAAGTGCAACTCCTCTCATCTCCAGCATTAAAATACCTCTTCATCTTAAAATATAATTGCATAATAATTGCATATGAAGCAAATAGTTTACTTCCACATAAAGATATTGTGTACCAAAATAGTATTCCTTGTAGAATGACTAAAATTTCATTATAGTTATTTGATAGATATATATTTCACAAACTCAAGAAAAATTTTAGAAACATGAAATGGTTTGGGTTGGAAGGGTCCTTACAGTTCTACCTCCCCTGCAGTGGGAAAACCTCATCTGCAGGGAAACCTTTCACTAAATCAGGTTGCCTGAAACTCCATCCTACCTGATTTTGAACGCTTACTGTTAACTGCCTTTAGACAAATGTGGCAGAGAGGTAGGAACCTGTTATTTTCAACTTTGATAACAAACCAGTTAAGTTCATTTTAAGCGACTAAGTTGTTTAGTTGATCTATCCTTTAGGTGTTCATGCAAAGTCAAAGTTAGTGGAAATATTTCTGTTAGCTTCAGAAAATTTTGAAATCTACAAATTTTCCATTATTGCACCTTTCTACTGTGTTTTCAAAAGAGTATTTATGCCAATATCACATACACATATATGATGTGTATATACGTCATTTGCTTTACTGTTTTGTGGAGTAATTAGTATAAAGTGTACTTCATAAGTGAGTTTTAAATTTGTAGGATGATGAAGGTGGAGAGCTACCTGTTCAAAACTTAACAGGAATGGTAGTTACATTCACAGTGAGAAAATTTAACACTAGCGGTAAATTAGTGAATTGGAATACAGGATTTAACTTTGTCCATTTGGCTTTCGCATTAAAATTAATGTTTCTTCTGTCTCTCCCTCTCCTCTCTAAAAAATAAACAAACAAGCAAACAAGTAAGTCATAAGGAGGGGCGTATAAGCATTAGCTAGGAATATTCTATGAGTACTACCTCATCTTTTCCTGTACAAAAAACATGCTTTACAAAAATCGCTAAAGCTCAGCATAAACTAGTCATAATAAGAAGCTTGTTACCGTTTGCATGAAGATGCATATTTTGTCAGGGAGACATTTTTGTACTAAGAATATAGTTTATTACTGTTTCCCTAGAATACAGGACCAAACAAAGGCTGTTTTGGATAGGGATTGCAGGCAATCTTGCAAAGTTTTTGCTGTTTTGCAAAGTTGCTATCCCCCTTCAAGACCTTTGTTTCACTGGGCATTTCCACAATGAATTGCTGAATATATGCAGAGTAAAATGAATTAGATTCCACTGAAAAACTTATCTGGGGTCCTGAAAATGCCACGGATATGTTAGACATATCTAACAGATAGGCATACATTGTTTTAGCACTGTGTTATTGCATAGCAAAATAACAATCACTACAGAGTATGCTAAGTCAATACTCTTCAGTGCAATTTTCAACAGCTCTGCTCTCAGCACACCATTTTTATTTTTCAGCTTTGCATCAGTTATTCTAAAAGAAAGCCCCCAAGAAATACACAATATATTGATATACATAGGTAAATGGAATAGAATTTATTTTTTGATAGATGCAGTGCTCAGTAATGAATGGCTGTATAGAAATGTGCCATGGTAATTCTTAAAGCAACACTGCCTTAACATCTGAACCTCTGCTAATTTCAATTACAGAGCAACAGGTTTTCTTGGAAGTTTAAGCTGTACTAAAACAAGCAAATGCCTGTAAAGCAACTGTCTGAGGTAATAGGACTTGCTAATTGTAAATAACAAATTTTTACAAGAAATTCTATAATTCTTTACAGAATCTGTAACAGACTGCACTCAGTTTTCAGGTGCATGAATGTCTAATGGCAATGTTGAGCTTCTACAATCATTCTGCACATTGCAAAAGTAAAATCTTATGCACTGAAATTTTATTGCTAATGTAAATATTGCTAATGTAATTACAGACTGCTATTGTAAATATATGATGCAAGTTATGCCTAGTTCAGACATAAGAAAACCCAACAACCAACAAAAAACAACTCAAATATGTCTGACTTTCTGATGGAAGGAACACATAACTCTTTGTGTTTGAATTTAAGATTTACACCTTCAATCCTGAAATCAGAGAACAGAGACTTTCACTGTGAGAGACAAGGAATGTCTCACACTACAAAATTCTGATAAGCTTTTGCTCAACTGTCTTAAGTTAATGTTTCTATTTTCAGAAGATAATTTGCTTCAACCCTTTTTCATGTAAAATGCTTATCTCAGCATCCATCCACATAAGAAGAAGGAAAAAAAAAGATTGAGGGATCACTAGGAAATGCTTTACAAATAACTGATTTACACAATCTAAAGCAGGTTTCAATTGGGATCCTTTTTTTCTTCTATTTTCATGTTTTCCTAGCTGTCAGAAGCTGTTCTTAGCTTTTTCTTCTGTTTCTATATTCATAGGGCTATTGTACAGTATAATATTTCTGTTTTTAAAAATTCATAGTAATATATGCAAATGTCAGTATGCTAAAAATAACAAAAACTTCTGATAATTTTAAGGGCCTAAATCAATTGTGCTTACACTTAGGGGTGGTGGTGATTGTGTGAAACCTTCAAGGAGTATCTAGCACCAATTACATGCTACAAGTCTTCTATACCAAGAGATTTCAGGGGCTGCTTAAGACAAAAAAAAAAAAGCACTGACTATATCACTGAAATGCCAGATAGATGCATCCACATAAAAACATTGTATGAATGAAAGAACATACTTACACATGTGAGTTACCTTTACAAGGTCTGTTCCAAAAATAATACCTACTACTTCATTATGTCAATGCACTGCATCAGATGTGGATGTTGATGATATGGCAGTAGAGACGGAATGTTCCCAGCATTATTAAATTCTATTGCCATGTGACAGATGGCAGCAGAGGGGTAGCATGACAAAATGCTATCTGAAATGGAAGTGTGTATGAAACAAAAGTGGGGAACTGGATTCCTCCATACAGAAAAAATTGCACCTCTTGACATTCATTGATGCTTGCTGAATATTTATGGAGACAAAAGAGTGGATATGAGCACTGTGAAAAGGTAAGCAGTGCATTTCAGCAGTGTGGTGACAGAAACATGAAAGACAAGCTGTATTCTGGATGGCCATGCACAGCTGTCATACCATGAAATTACAAGTGACTCAATCAGCTCACCCACATGAACTGACATTATAATCAGGAACTATATCAAAACCTGAATATTGGCTTTAATGCACTGATAAGGGTGGTAGCAATGTTGGAATACTGCAAAGTTTATGCCAGGTAGGTCCCATGAATGCTCACACAGGAATGAAAAGAATATTGTATGCAAGTTTGTCACGACCTATAGAACTAATACAAAGCTGAAGGTGACAGTCACTTCAACTGCATTATTACCAGTGATTATTACCATTACGAGCCAGAGTCAAAACAGAAGTACATGGAGTGGTGACATGTAAATTCTCCTTTGAAGAAAACATTCAATATACTGCCCTCAGTGAGTAAAGTGATGTATACTGTCTTTAGGATAGGAAATAGGTTATCTTTTTGGATTTCCCGGAATCTGGACAAACCATCATCTCTGACTATATTGCAACGTTGATTGAGCTGAAGGCTCAAACTTCCAGAATCAAGCCAGAGGAGAAAACAACCTTTAGCTCACAGTGTATTAACACCAGGACCCATGCCAGTTTGAATATTATAGAGCACACCAATGCTGACTAGACTGTCCTACCACACCCACCGTGCAGACCAGATTCAGCACCTTCTGACTTTCATCTGTTTGGACAGATGAAAGATGGACAGAATGAGCAACATTTTCCTAGGAACTACACCATCGTAGCAGCTGTAAAACAGTTGGTCACTTTCACTGGTGCAGATTTTTACAAGAATGGCATGCATGGTCTTGTTGACTTCCGGAGAAAATGTATAGATAATGGTAGCAACTATATTGAAAAACACTGTTTTGAGAATTTGCTCTATTAAAGTGTCACTGTGCTGTATCTGTTGTAGTTTCCATGGAAATAAATAGGAGGCATTACTTTTAGAGCAACCTACGTATTATTGCTTTGTAGACCGAACAAGGTGATTTTCTTCTTACCAGGTCAAATTTAAGTAACAAAGAAATCAGAGCAAAGAAAACGCTTAGGAGAAAAAAAATACTGTGAACAATAAATGACTAGGATCAATTTAATGAAATAGATCAGGTCACAATAAACAAAAGTCTTCTCTTATGGGAATTAAAAAAGGAGTTTTTTGGGTAAAACGATTGTAATTGTTTCAATAGATTTTAGTAAGGGTCCTCATGCACACTGGAAGCTTCACAGAAGAAATGAAAAGCTAGGGATGGATTTCACCTGAGAAGGCTAACTAGTACACCTCAAGTGCCCAAGATATATGACATAAAACCAACCCTTAATGTTTTTGTCTAACTTTTTTTCTAAAAACCTCCAGCAGTAAAGACTTCAAAGACTCCCTAGGCAAATTTCTCTTATTCTAAACTGTCCTTTACCATAACATTATTCAGAATGTCACACTACCCATCACATCTTGCCCCATCCACAGACAACCAAGAGCTTATTCTTTCCCTTTCAACATAATTTTACATACTGAAGACCCAACATTTCTCTGCAGTTTTCTATACTAAAAAATTTAAATTCTCCATTTTTATATATAATCCTTCTAATTCTCATTGTAAAGAGTAAATGAATTGGGTAAAATACAAAGAAAGGTATTGCACATAGAAATATAAAATAGTACTCATTCCAATACTGCCAATAGTCAACAGTTGTGTACTGAGGTACACTGATTATATTACCACTAGTGGATCTAGTGGACCTATTTAAGCATCTTACACCCTTCCCCAAATATTTATTTCAGGGGTATCATTTCCACAAAAAAATGGCATTTACAAAAATATATATATTTAGTGAGACTAGCAGTTTTCATATATAGGTATTTATGTCTACCTGCGCACAGGATTTTAAATAAAGTAGCTCATAGATAAAAGCTACATTCTAAACTTTTTTTGTGAAAAAAATACTTGAGGTGTAATAATAAAATTATTAAAATTATAATTCATGCTAGAAAAAGCTTTAGTCAGTCGGACATTCATGAGATTTTTATATTATCAGCATTAACCTCATCATCATCTATGAAAGTTTTGTTCTTCACGGCAGTTGCATTAAATTCTAAGAAACCAAAATCTGACATGACAATTGTTAATCAAAAATAGAATTTTCTTCTAATTATGATGTTTTCTATTGACATCTTTCCAACTTTCCAACCACAGAGCAATCAAGTAGAGTATTATCTTTACTCTGAGCCTGTTGCTTAAAACTACAAAATATGATAACCTTTTCTTACTCCACTTCATTTCTTGATCTTTTAGCCATAAAATGTTCCTGCTGGTTACTGTAGTCAGGTACTGATCTTGCAATTAGTTTTGCTCTTGTGAATAGTCTAGTTAAGGTCCACAGCATTCATCATGCAACTGAACATAAAGTGTTCAAAAATATGTATGTTTTTGTTTTTTTCCTTCCGCCTGGAAAATGGGCTTTTTTTGTCGCTATGGTACACATGCTGAGTGACAGACTGTAATTTGGATGACATATACTAAATAGTACATGAATAATGAAGACAATTAAGTACTTTTTCCTATGCTCCAAAGCTGATTTCTATACCTTTGTTTAGGATTTTCCAAAAGCAAGGGGTGAGTAAGAATTTTACAACTGATATTTTCTCATCCAAATAAAGGGAGAGAAACAGTGACAGTTTCCTGTTCTGTGAGTACACAACATCACAGCCCACATAGAGTTGTCATACAAACTCTTTGCAGAACTGAAGAAATTCTACCTCTGGCACACAACCATTTGAGACTTCTACCATGTCAAAGACGAAGTCAGTCACAAATAACTTGCTTAAGAGCTGCAGGTTACCCTTGAAATAATGAAATAGCATGTGGCAAATCTATTCTGAAACTTTTCACCTGTCTTGGCCTAAGTGAGACTTTTAATTTAATTTTACTTTAGGGTGTTTTGCTAGTTAATTAAATTCTATGTGATAATGCAGAATATATCTTTTGTAATTGCTCTGTTAGAGCACCTGTCCCTCAGATGTTAATAACTTCTTCAGTATGCATCAGCTTCTAGCATTTCAAGATTGTGAGACAACATACATGGAGACAGAGGTATGACTGAAACCTGAACCTTCATATAGATCTGCCTGCTTCCTACCTTAGCGTTAGTTTTCATGTCTTTTCATTGCAGGCTGTATCTTACTTGACTTTTACTTTCTTGATATCGATGGAGACTTTGAAAGCAAAAAACCACTTTAAGGGCAGGAAATGCAAGTGTGGTCACTTTCTGCAACCTATTATAAAACAAAATTGCTCAGTATCCTTTGTGTAACATGAGGTTTCATTTATTGATTCAGAGTAGCATCGTCATACCAGAAAATTCCTTTCAAACACACACACACACAAAAAAAAAAAAAAACAAAAAAAAAAAAAAAAAAAAAAAAAAACAAAGAGAGAGAGAGAGAGAGAGAAAGGGTAAAGAAAAGGAAAACGTAGCCTTTTTCTTTCCTTATTTTTATGGAAGTCTTATCTACCCCACATGGGATACAATTTCAACTGCAAATAGTCATGAATTTTTCTTTATCAAGAAAACTTAATTTCCCTGCAGAAAAGCTCCAAAATAGAGCCTCTAGTAGATTCACCCTTTTTATGTGATAGAACATGGACATTTCTACATTCCCTACACTGTCTTTCAATGTAGATACTACTACTTATATCTGCACATATGAAGAAAATCAGAATAAACATATTTCATTGAACCATTTCTAGGTCCAAGTTAAAAAAATGTATAGAAACAACTGGTTTGTAATAATTGATAAAAACATAAAAAACATAAAACCACCTAATCTTTTCTTAAACAACCCATTCCAAATGGCAGATGTACTTGCCTTTTAAGAAAACAGTTATCTTCTCTCTAAATTGCCTTCCTCTCTAGGTTAACTTTTTCCCACAAAATCAGCTTTATAACCCCTGAAGATTTCACACCCAGAGAATTATAATATTTATGAAAACAGAAGTAATTAATGACTAAATGATACTCAGATATTTTAATTGTGTTGTTTCAGGGAATATTGAAACTTATAATTCACTCCTTTCCTACTAAAAAAATTCATGCACTCTTTTTTCCTCCATTTCTAATAAAGATATCTTATATCTTAGGGATTCTGGTTCCTGACAAAGATTACACCAAGTTTCTAATTGCAGAGAATAATTATAAAGAAATCCATTGCATGGACTTTGATTATGCATTTTACAGGACTCGATTAAAATTTTATTTTGGTGCTGGTGTACATGCATATGTCAGGAATTTTCTGTACTTGAAAATACTGTTTTACACAATTAAATTACAACTTCCTTATGGGAACACAAAGAACATCAGTCAGGAAGACTTCCTGGGAACAAAACAACTCTAATTCATACTCTGCTGTCCACCATTTGCTGAGAAGAAAGTCAAAACAGGTGAAAACATGAGAAGTTTCTGAAAACATTTCAGAGATGGACAGAGATACTGTTTCACTGTATACTGTTTGTTGTGCTGCTAACTTTATTGTATGTTTGTTGCATTTGGTACCTATTTCAGACAGAAACAAGAATTTTCTAAAACATTTTCTAGCCAGATCAAATGGCTGCAAACCTGCCTCACTCTCAAAAAGTATGATAAGACAGCTCTCTAGTATGACCCCATACTACAGGAGAACAAATTCAGAATTCTTTTTCTTGCTTTGATTTTTCTCGTTGTGAAGGATAATACTTATTTCTGTTGCTAAACTTAAATTCAACTCTGCAATGAAACTGATATCTGACTGTTATCTGTCATAAATTAGAAAAAAAAAACAAAACAAAACAGCTTTACTGTATATCCACTACTAAAAAATTAGGTTTTTTCTTGTAGTGGCCTTTAAAATAAAAAATAGGGTGTTCTACATGGCCTAGTCCAACTCACAAGCTGATTTCTGCTGTTACCTTACTTCCTTATGCAGTAGGTTAGTGATCTATTAAAGCATGGCAAAGCATAAATATCTAAGAGCACGTTACCATGAAAAAAAAATATCTAGCAAGAAAATATCTACCTTACTTTTTAGTAACAGCGAGAGATAAGATTTTATATAGAACTAAGTAAGATCTAGATACTGCTACTGCCATAACTACTCTTCAACATTTCAAGGTGCTACATGGGATTTTAGTACGAACTCTCCTAATGGGGTAGACAACTGCCTAACTTCCAGTGAATGTTTGGCTCTAATTCAGAATGCTTAAAAATATTTTGTTTAGCCTTCTGAGTTTTCTATTTTCTTTACCACCAAGCTATAAATTAATCAACACATTCACTGTAGTCTTACCTAATATTCAACCATTATTGACTGACAGCCTGAGGTTTTATTGATGTATGGTATTTGCTGAAAAGTATGGTGATAAAGCAATAGTTATGAAACTCTGTCTCTCTTTCTATCTTCAGCAGAAGGCAAACATACATATGCCTTTCTAAAAAAAAAAAATCCAAAAAAACCAGAGCCTTTATTCTTTCCCACATTAGAAACAAGGAAAAAAATGGCTTTGAAAGCAACTGATTTATTTTCAAAGTTTGGTATATTGACATCACTCACACAGCTTAAAAAGTATATTCAAGAATGATTCCTGTGCTTGTTAATATGAACCATATTTCCACTGAATTTCCTCCACCTCCTTTACCCAATGTACACAGAATGAGAGATCATTAATGCATTATGCATATCTGTCAATATCTAAGTATAAAATCTGTGTAGATGGTAAATAAATATTTCCACTCTCTTCATATAAAACACACACTGAAAGGAGCAGAGTTTTGAAGAGTAAGAACTTGCAGAAAATAAGAACATTTCCGATACTGTAACAAAGCAAAAAAAGTTACTGAGCAGCAGGCCCAAGGAATTACATTCATTCAGATGATAATGTGTGTTAGGTCAGTTGTCTTTTTCTAAGAAAAAGGCGTTTGACCCTTTTGGTGAATGAAGTTCACTAAATTGCTTCCTGTTTCAGAATCTGAAACCACAGGGTGAACATCCTCAAGAAATCAGTTTACACTGAATATGGCCAAAGAGGATGCTTCAGGAGCTGCTTGTATTAGACGAAACTTGATTTTCCACTGAGTAGGGGTTGAAAGATGAAAGATCATGAAACATAGACAAAATAACAGTACAGGCAATGACTCCTCTGCTTTAGAAGTCACAAACCCCATAGAAATGAAAAGGTGTCTGGATTCACCTTCTGTATCATAGCAGGAAAGATATTTAAGTAGAATATGTTTCTCTTTGAACAAAAAAACACTAAGAAGCATCAAAAGAAATAAAGAAATAATGAGCAGAAAGAAATCAGCCATTCCAGCCTGTTGCTAATTCTATAAGAAAAAAATAAAGTTTGCAAAAATGATTAATAATCTGTAAATGAATAAGTGGTAAGCTTTCAAAATAAGAGGAAGAAAAAAATAAAAAAAACAACCCAAAAAAGGCCTTTTTGAAGTATCTTATACTGCATATACTCTTGGGTTTGATCACTTTTCTTTGTCTGTTTTGAAGTTTTGAATGGGAACCATTGGGTGATAGCAAATAAAACACATGGGAAGTTCACAGAATCAGAGCTGCAGTATGGCTCAAAGTCAGATGGCAAACATTAAACATTTGCTTTTTAGACGTGCCATTTCAATGCTACTAGAAAGGTCCCTTTGACCATATCCCCTAGTCCTGTATAGGTATGGCACTGCCAAAGACAGCCCAGCTCCACAAAAACATTGACAGAATTACAAAACATTGAAGACAGACATAGAAAGTGGTTAGATATTCTCATTTAAGTATTTAAATTTAAATTTTACTTAGATCTTATTTAAATGTTTAGATGTACTGTTAAACGTTGTAGTTGTACATGTCACATTACGTAAGTACGCAATTGTCTTTCACTCATTCACTTATTTTTCTTTATTAGTTTTCTTATCTCGGTAGAGAGAGGCAAGTTTCAAGACAGATCTCAGTCACTGAGGACAAGTGCTTAAAGGAATAAAAATTAAAATTATTTTTCTTTTATTCCTCATCTACTAAAATAATGTAATTTAGATAGATTGCATTTTCTCCAAGTTTTGTTGATGCTATGAGATTAAAAGCTCTTTTTTTTTTTTTTTTTTACATTTTTTGTGTCTTTTATGGCAACATTAACACGAAGTCTGACATGTTTGATTTTCAGTTATTAGCAACAAGTTTGTAACAATTTTTGAAGTGCTACCAGTGTCTATTGTGTCTGCACTGGGAATATAAATTATCAAATGCTATCAAAGACAAAGACAATCACTGTTATTTCCATGAATTTTCTGGGTCCATCAGATTGCTATTCTGCATGTGTAGGATTTACAAATGTATGTGGCGTTTTTAAAATGAAACAACTTACTTATAACGGGTACTGCTTTGTAACATAACTACTCTGTTAATGCCACAGTTTAGCTAGAAAACTCATGGCTGAAATTTTCACACTTAGGTGTATATATTATTCAACACAGCAATAAAAATCTCTGGAAGGTAAATCCCCTTTTTCAAAAGAAAATCTACCTGTCCCTGTGTTTCAGGAAACAATAATAAATTCTTGCCACAAATTCTCTACAAACATTCTAAAAGATATTCTGCTTTTAGGAACAGCTTCCTCAACTAGCTTATATATTATATTTAATGAACACCAGGGACAGACATAGGAAGGAGAACTGAAAATGTGGAAATGGTGCTTACTATGCTAAGATACACACAGATTTCCATGTACCCTGGGAACCTGCGTCCTCATGCATACCTGTGCTGTTATTTTTTGACTATTATTAAGTAGTCCACGCTAGCAGATATTACAGTCAACTGTGCCATCCAAGGGCATGTTCTTACCCTCTTTCAGGGTAGAAGATGTATGCATGTAGACTTCTATTGTCAAAAACAATATCACAGTTGGTAAAATTTCTGAATGAAATTCAAGAATACAACAGTTTTCTAGGCTAGCCTATGACCTATGGACATCAAATAACATGTAAGCCATATCTGTGGAGTCTAAAAATTTCATTGTACAGGAGATCCGAACATACAGTGCGAAGTGTTTAATCTCCAGGGTGAGCAAGTGCTCTTACCTGTGCTTATTTCAAAGCACCAAATCCACTAGACCTAACTCATTCTCACGTAAATATAACATTAATCTTTCCAGTAACTTCAGGAAACATTTAGCTTCATGTATTCAGGATACTTAAGATTCAGCCATCTTAAATACATAAGCTGTTGTTAGTTCTTTCTTCTTTCTGACAAAGTAATTTGTAGATTTGCAGATCTTAGAATGGCTATTGCTTTCATAGGATAAAAATTCTCAGCCTAAATTGAAAAAAAATCTATATATAAGCCTGAAGTGTATGAATTCTGAAGCTCTCTGTAAGTTTCTTTTTGCATAGCCCTTTACACATCAAATGTACTAGATTTGAAGAAAAGGAGAGTCAGTCAGGAATCTAAGAGTCCAACTACATCCTTCTTGGTTATAATTATCACCAAAAAAGGGAAGTAAAAATGGAATTTGCCTAATAGTTCTATTCATGAGGAAAACAGAAAGGAAGCCAGTTAATGTGACTATAATAAATACAGTAAAGCCTTGCCAATGAAATGAATAGGTACATTCTTAGTAAGTAAAAAATGTATAGTATATTTATTGAAATGGAAAAGAGCATTTAGACATTGTGCAAGGCTGCTCTAGAAATTTAAGTACGCAGTTACAAATGCTCTAAAGTAATGTGTTAATATTGTAGAACTTATTAAAAAATTCTGAAAACAGACATTGTTAACAAACATAAGCTTTCAGAGCTGTTTAATTCAACAAGAAATGTCAGCTGCAGAAGCTCTCCATTCTAGTCTTAACCAAGGGTATTTGCTGGCATATAACCATGTCCCCCAGTACTACATCTAAATGTTTCTTGAAATCCTACAGGGACAGTGACTCAACCACCCCCCTGAGCAGCCCATTTCAGCACTTGACTACTCTTTCAGAGAATAAATTTTTCCTCACATCCAACCTGAACCACCTCTGACACAACTTGAGGCCATTCTCTCAAGTCCTATTGCTAGTTATGCAAGAGAAGAGGCTGAAGCCCACCTTGCAACAACTTCCTTTCAGGTATTTGTAGAGAGGCTCTCCCCTGAGCCTCCTCTTCTGCCAACTAAACAATTTCAGTTACCTCAGCTGCTCCTCATTAGACTTGTGCTCCAGACCCCTCACCAGTTTTGCTGCCTTTCTTTGGACATATTTAAAGGTCTTGATATTTTTCTTGTAGTTAGTGGCCCAAAATTCAACACAGTAATTAAGGTACTGCTTCACCAGAGCTGAATTCAGGGGGACAATCACCTTCCTGTTCCTGCTGACTACACTATTTCTGGTACAAGCCAGGATGCCATTGGCTTTCTTGGCTACTTAAGCACAGTGCTGGTTCATGTTTGGCAAAGGTTCCCTGCCACATCCAATAATGGATAGAGATTCTCCTTACTCCACCTCTTACTATTTATGTATTTATATATATATATTTTGTTCTCTTTTACTACAGTGGCTAAATCTTTAAATGGATACTATAAAATATTGTAGAATTTAGAAATCTGAGGGGTTTGGTTATACTGCAAAATAAACTAAAAAAAGATGAGGTATAGCATATTAATTTTGATTAGAATTAGAATATTTGGATCATTTAATCAGTATCATCATACAATTATTGTACACTAATAATTTCATATTCTTCTCTGTGAAGCTGAAGGCAACCTTCTCTTACAATCTCTTATGTCTTCCCTGTCTTTTACAGCAAATTGCCCAATTAGGTCTTTAGGTATGTATACTAAAATGTAATAAACACACACATACAAATGTTTCTTACTTTTTGTAGTAAAAGCTATAAAAACTAAAAAGGAGAAAAAAAACCAACCACCCAACCTGCCAGCAATCCAGTTTAATCAATAATATTTTCCTGAACTGCTGAATGAAATTAAACCAGATGAATTCAGATGAGTTGGCTAGCATGAAAAATGCAGATTGCTGTTGACAGGTAAGTCTTTGTTATAAATAAGAGTGAACGATATTAAGTTTGCCTCGGTCAAATTGGCTGTCATTTGATTATGTGATATCCAAAACAAGATATTAAGCGAGAATTTTAGAAGTAGACAAATAATTAATTTATAAAAATATACAATAGAATGAAGGTCTCCTTTATTACCTACAGAGTAAGGTATGTGCTTTATGGATTGTCAAGCCAATCTGTGGAAATGAAGTTTTCTATTTGTCACTTTTTAGAATTCTTAAATATATATTTTGAAAATTAAAGAAAACAGTATGACAATATGATGTGTTTTAAGCCACTAGAACAAAAAAAAAAAAAAAAAGAAAAAGAAAAAGAAAAGAAAACAAACAAACAAACAAACAAACCCAGCATTTAAAGTGAAAGGAAAAAAAACAACAAAAAGCTCATTTATCTAAGTCAGGAAAAAGAACAAACAGATAGAAAGTACAGCATTCTAAATTAAGACAGTGATGAGTGAATATGTGTTTTTCTTTTCTGCTAATTGTGTTGAAAGAAAAGTTTAAGAAAGAACGGTGATCATATTTGGAAACTGAAAATTCAATAAAAGATACTAGTTTAGAATCATTGAGACATTTTAAGTTGCAAGATGTCCAGAGTGTTGACGTACTTAAAAAGACACAAAGTCTAGCAGAGTCTCATTTGCTACTCATAAAGGAAGGTGAACTGTTAAGCCCATTCTGTTGCAATGCCAGAAGATGCATTAGTAAACACCACATGCTTGAGCCTATCTCTATTATTAAGACAGCGACAGTCACTACTGCTCTCATGGCATCTGTGTCTGTTCTCTCCCAAAACCCGTGATGTGTCCAGTTGAACTTTAATTGTTCACTGAGAGAAAAGCTGCTTTTATGATTTACTGAAAAACAAAACAACAACAAAAGAGAAAGCCCAAACCACAAACATACACACACACAAAACAACTCCAAAACAAAATGAACCCACCTCACCCCTTCCGACCCCACCCAGAAGTTAACTAACACAAATATCTCAAGAAACAAATAATGAGCAGTGTACTGTTTTTATTGTACTCCCTACCTAAGTACTCCCATTTATCATCCTGACCTGACAGAAGGTTAGGCCAGAACCAAAGATCTTTGTTTCTAAAGGACCATTCCCATCCTTCCCAGATTACTGACTGTAATTTGGTCATGCTCACTTCTCCTCACTTCCTCACACGTTCGGCCAAATACATCACAGATGAACCTGATTACACAAAGAAGCCATACAATACTTTCCTTCCATATTGTATGAGAAAACCATCATGGGCTGTACTTAGTTGCCTAATCTGTAGTGAGCTAAGATGCTCTTATGTTGGTAAATTTGTAATGTCTATCTAGAAAATAAATAAAAATTATACAGAAAAGAATTAAATCCAACAAATTCTCAACCTATTAACTGGCAGAAGTCCATCAGTTACCTCAGAACACTGCTCCCTTCTCAGTCTTTGCCTTCTTTTATAGAAAAAAATGGTGTACAAAAAGGCAAGACAACATCTGGACTGCACTACAGGGCTTAACCCTCTTCCAGGGACCAAAGAAAACTCCTAAAATTCAGAGCAGAAACAATACCAAGTCACATAATAAGCAAGCTGATCAACACAATTCTTAAAAGTTTGCTTGAGGAAAAAGAAATAATCTGCAGCTGATTCTGAAACAAAAGAGATGAAATAAGTAACAGATCAGGATGACTGTTGCTACTCAGTAGTGCTGAGGATCTTTTGCTTTCTTGTGGCAGGGGAACTATAGAGAAGGCATGGGGTGCTGGGTGGGGTTGGAGCCATGACAGATGGCCTGGATTGGCCAAGGGGATATTCCATACCTTGTGATGTCATGTGAAAGGCCATAAAGCTGTGGATTGTTGGTTAAGGGAGGTGGCTGCTGCTCAGGGATTAGCTGGGTATTACTGGGAGTCAGCTGGCAGGTGGTGAGACTATACACACACACACACACCTCCATGTACACAGATACATAACTATGTATTTGTACAAACGATGTATTTTTTTAAATTCTATTCATTTTCTGTCTTTACCTAAACCCACAGACTATTCCTTTCCTCTCCCTCCCATCCACTGCGTGGGAAGCGAACAAGTGGCTGCCTGTTTGTTTAGATAACAACAATGTAGTACTATCATTTTAAAGTAGTGTGAAATTTAAGAAATTTCAGACACATTATTAAAGCCTGGGAATATAAGGTAAGATGATTTTTTAATTTAAAAATGCAGTTTTTATAGATCTATGTTCTCAGACTATTTTGACTTCTTTGAAACCATAAGTCTTCATATGTTGATGAAATTAAATTATAGAATGGCTTAGGTTGAATAGGACCTTAAAGATCATCTAGTTCCAATCCCTCTGCCATGGGCAGGGTTGCCAACCCCTAGATCACTCTGCCCACGGCCCCATCCAGGCTGACCTTGAATGATTCCAGGGATGAGCCATCCACAGCTTCTCTGGGCAACATGTTTCCAGTGCCTCATCACTCTCTGAATAAAAAATCTCCTCTTAATATCTTATCTAAATCTGTACTCCTTCAATTTAGAGCCATTAACCCTTGATCTATCACTACAATTTTTCAAAGAATGACATAGCACATCTCATTTTACCTGATCTGTAAACAATTAAGATAGTTTAGTATGAAGAAAACAGACATCTTTAATGAAATAAAATCACATAAGAACACAAACAATATACTAAACAGTCACTGACATGCACTTATTTCAGAGTGAAATTCTTAGCTTGAGCAGTGAAGACTACAACACCTGGAATTCATTTGCAGTGATTAAATATCTGTATTGTTACACAGAAGTGAAATCCAATTCCATGAACTTTTGCAAAAAATTTCAGAAAGCCTCAGATTTATTATTGGAAAGACAAGGAAGCAGAGTGCTCAAAGACTGACAGACTGAAAGTGATGAAAACACGAAAGGTAATCTCTAAGTTTTATTGCCAGATGTTTTTGAATTAAAGGGTTCCAGACAGTATGCCAGACAAGCAGCTATTGAAGTAAGGACAAGAAGAATGGAATACCTTGTTCCTACCCTTACAAAATCTAAGCCTCACTTTTCTCTCTGATCTTTGCCTTCTTGTTTTGGTAATTTGCTTAATTTTTAATGACATGTGCTTCTAAACAACATAGAAATCCTTCCCAAAGATTCTTGTGCATCTTAGAATGGGTTTCTCTTCAAGTTTTGTTACTATCAGTGTTGAATCAGCTTCCAGAAGATTAAAGCCTCTTTTATACTCTGACATTTCTTGACATTCCCTGCATTTCTGATTGATCCAGCAGGAATTCCATTTAATCAGGTTGAGATAGGTCATTACTACCAAAGAGCTAGTAAATGGAAAAGGTAGGTTGAAAACATAGCATTTAGGTAAGAACATTAAATTAGCCTAATAATTAACTTTTTTTTTTTTTCCTTCATTTGATTGATGCTAGATGAATTTAACCTGTCTCTCCTACCCACACCTAATAATCCCATTTAACCTGTTCAAGAGAACCTAGCTCCTTTGCTCATCTGTTCAACATGTACCCCTATTCATCCTTTGCATCTGATCCATGAAAATGAAAGTTAGGATAAAAAAAAGTGTTAGTTTGTTCTTCCCCCCAGCACCCCCTTCATAATGTGAAGAAAATTATTTCCAAACAAAGCCCTCAAAGAGCTCTTTAAAATAGTGTAATTAGAGATAAAATTAAACTTAGTAACAGTTCACCAAACCATAAATCCCTGGACTTTGAAATCCTTCTGGAGAAGTTAATAGAGGAGCGTCTTTTGATGATGAAGAATTTCACTATACTCACTTCTTCGATGGATCTCACTTCTGCATTGATGGCAACTACTCCGTCATTCACACAAGTAAGCAAATAAAAATAGCTAATTGAGCTATTTCCTCTACTGAAGGGGAAGAAAGAATTACTGCTATTTTTATCTGTAGTAGCTGAGTACCTTCTGATTACTTAGAAAAAACTGGGTCATGAAATTTATCTGAAAGAGAAACCACATCACAGCAGAATACCTGAAAATATTTTAAACTTTGTGTTGAGTTAGACCACTGTTATTAATGAATGCATTAATACACTTAAATGTACTTTTAAAATCATCTACCAAGCTACCATTTCCATAGCTAACAATTTTAGCAGGCTGAAGATAAATTTAATGTTTTATCTGAAATATTGAGGAGAGAAAACAACCTGAAGAAAAGGGAGTTTTCTGAAAAAGCATCAGAATTTTCCACTCAGTACAGACAAACAATAAGGATATTGTCATGTCAGGACTTCTTCCAGAGTTCAAGAATCCATTGGAAATATCATCTATAATGTCTGTTTATTTAGAGGCTTACAAGTGAAGCTTACAAGTGAAGCTTACACTTGTTAAGAATTGCAGTCAACTCTTGCCCTTAGACTGCTGCCAGTCTTTGAAATATAACTGAATAACTCTACCTTTTTGCTACTCCAAGAGACCACTCATTTTTGCTATTCAGCAAGTTCAGCAATCGCTAGGGTGAAAGCTTTGAGCAATAGAATGGGTAAGAGGAATATTAACACAGGGTTGTGAAGCTGCCATTTGTTGGTTTCTTCAAAATTCAGTTATTCTCTTGTGAACTTCTGTATGAAAGTATGTTAGTTGCTTCAAGACACAAACAACATTTTGGTCTGATGTTGTGTTTTGAAACCTAACTGAAGTATATTGCTTTTATTGCACCGTCAGAATAAAGAAAGAATTCCAATATATTCAGAAGAATATCTACATAATTTATACTTTTATAAGACAGGACATTATTTTTCAAGACATAATAGTTATACCTTACAAAACCACAAAAGCTTTATTTGCCTAGTATAATTTGGAGACTAGAGATAATAGACTAACCTGGTGCAAAACTCTCACTGCAATGCCATATTCTTTTTCCTATATTGTCATAGACGGTATGCACACTCAAAACAGATGTAACATAGTCATCTATTTTTCTTTGAGGAGATATGAAAGAAATTGATTTCATGGCTGGTGAACGAAATAGGTAGACTACATACAAGTTGATCAAAAAGTGGAAGTGGATATAGTTTTCTTGAAATACCTTGAAGAAACTGCAGGCCCAATTTCTTAAGTGGAATTTGAATGACAGTGACATCTGTTGGAATGGGAACATGTTTCAATATAGAGAAACCAGACAATTTACGTAGTACATCAAGGACAATTTTTTGCAACTTGTGGAGATGCATGGAGAGTAAGCCTACTTGAGATAGAAAGAAAGAATGGAGAACTGTGGCAGGTAAGGGTAACCTTGGTAAAACTGAGAATCAGACAGTAGATTTTAAGATTGAGAGGCAAGAGGAAGTCAAGTAGTAGAAAAGTGATCAAACCAAAGGCTACTCCCTGAAGACTGTGTTCAGGAAACTGATAGTCAGGATCTCACGGGAGGTGATCTTGAAGGACAAATGGCCCAAAAGAATTAGTTGACAATGGCAGTCAACTCAAAGTACAAAAAACATTCATAGCAATGTGTGAAAGGTCAAGCATAAAAGCCAGCTTGGTTGAAAGGAGAGTCCATGGAGCAAGGAAGAAGCAAGGTACATAGTTTGTAGCTAGGGAATTTACAATTAGATACTACAAAGAAATGTCCCCAGTGAAGGCAATCATACAAAGCAGAGGCATAGCACCATCCCCATCCTTGAAAATATTTAAAACACTACTGGTTGAAGTGCCAATCTAAATTCAGGTATGGACCTTTATGGGTCTTCGAGTATTTTGTGATTCTAAGATGTCAGAATATTTCATTAAAACTCCATTAAAGTGATCTACATTAGTAATAAAAATGAAAATGATAGACACTTATAAAAGCTTCTCAGTAAGCAATTTTTTGAGAAGATCAAAAGTCCTAAAAATGTTAACGGTGAATCTACTGAATAAATATGAAAGAATTCAAGACAAGAAAAGATTGAACTACAGGGTCCCGTTTCCTGTTCAAACATAGTATATATTTTTCACGCTGCAGTCAAATTCTCATGGTGGAACTAGACAAAATACTGTCAGAAACTAAGGACATCACTCTAACAATTCAATTACTGATAGCTTTCACCCTAACAATTTCTGTGCATCTAGGAGAAAAAAAAGATATTTGGAACTCCCTTATGATGGCATAAAGGAATTTGAGATTTGGATGCCAACTCACTTGGGTGCCTTTGGAAATGTAACTGTTTATACAAGGTTCCCCCCCTCCACTCTCTTTTCCCCCCCCCCTAAGTACAAAGGGCATTTAATAATTGGGAAAAAGTATCCCAGATTATGTAGTCAAACTGTTGCAAGTGACTGCTTCATCTGTCATTTGCTCTATCAGTTGGCATGCCTGCAGATAAAGGAGTTGTAGTGCCATGAGATGAGTAAGAAATTGGGTCCAATATAGTACGCTAGCAGACTGATTCTCTCTCTCACACGCCTTCATATTGTGTGGGACTGCCAAACCCAATCTAGAAGAAATAGTGGATTTGAATGTTAGAAGAGATGAGAGTGGGGGGATGGGGGAGTATAACAATATCATTAAAGTTGCCTGCAGTTCTAAGTTTAATTCAAAATATGGATAAGCAGCTCAAGGAGCTTTGGCATTTTCTTCCCCCCCCCCCCCCCTTTTTTTTTTTTCCCTCATTTTATTATTATTAAATGAAAGATTTTCATTCTTATTTAAGAAGGCAAAATCAGAACAGTGAAGATTATTTTAAAGGAAGGAAAAAATGGATTTAAAGATGAGTCATATAGTTCTATTCACTGAAACTGCACCTCTTAATTCGTTGTTACATCTACAACTGCTTCATCTATAGAAGTATTCAGTTCAGAAATACACTTCTATATCTCTATATACTTATGCTTCTAAAAATACTATTCTTTTGGTGAATATTGTCAGCTAGAAAAAGGACCAGGCTCAGTAATTTGCAAATTTCTTGCAAAACATTGGCAAACAAGTACAAGTACACACAAACCTGAAGAAACTAAGTTTCTTAGAAGCAGTACCTCCCCACTTCACATACTGGGGTTCCTTTTATTAAGCTAAAACATTAAAAGGACAATGGTATCAAATACACTTTAGAAAACTTTGAATTTCCCTCTTATAGAAACTATTTAAGAACATCATTATATTTACCAGGGCATTTTAACATCATTTGAGCTGCCACAGCTTAAATGTAGTGATCACTTTGCTCCTTTCTGCTCTTTTCATACACGTCTTAGTTGACCCATCTGGAGACAAGGGAGGGGAGGCTCTGTGAGGTGAGGCTGGGGCCTGGTACAAAGATTTGCTTAGCTTGGTGCATATTAATAACCTCCTCATCCCTCTGGTGCCCATTAGAATACTCCCATGAAACCCATCAATTCACTCTGAGGCTTTTATTCCCTAAAATAACGGCACTTTATTTACTAATTTCTCCCCAAGAACACACTCTAGACTTGCTCCAAATTATATATAAAATGCATCTTGGAAAGGACAGGGTACCATCCACCAATATATCTGGCCTTCCTAGAGAGACCTCTGCTAGAAGCCGAGGATGAGTAAAGAGGCCCTTTCAGGCAGAAACGGTTTGAGGCCATCTCTCACCATGCAAGTGCCTTTAGCTCTATCCCACTCGATTAAAGGGTCGACTGGTACCTTGTTCTTAACGCTTTTTTTACAAAAAATAAATAATCTGGTCCCTGTCTACCCCCAACCGCCTTACTCCTCTAGTTGAATTCTTTCTCCAAATTTGCAAATTTTCAGTCTTCAGAAAACAGACCATGTGCCAAATGGCGCACACACACTAAACCTCCACTCTGGTCTGTTTAAAAGGCTCATCCCATTTGCATTCACCAAGAGTAGCACACGTCCTCTCACGGGGCTGGGGCACCACTGCTTTGGAGCTAGTCTTTCAGCTGGTAATAAATAACTCTGCTGACTCGGAGGCAACTACTCCTATTCACCTCAGCTAGAGAACTATCCCCAGTGCCAAAATGTCAATCTGATGATCTATTTCCTAAAATTCCTTCTGGGCATTGATTCTTTTTTCTTCCTCCTTGATGCTGCTGCATGAAGCTGTTAGGCTACATTAAATGTTGCAGGCTGATTTCAGCAGTGAACATACTGATTGTTTATATCAGCTTTTGTGGGTAAACAGTGATCATTCAGCATGCGAAGACAGCGTATAATTGATGGATAATAAATACATCTCACTGATCACCCAGTGTCAGTGCTAAGATTATTTTGTTAGAATAAACTTAATATAGAGAGATCTCCAACTACACTTTATCTATCTGCAAAAATTCTGCAGGTATTTGATTATGTCAATATTTGACACTGTAATACAAAAGTTACACATAATTTTAAAAATTATATATCAGACACAGATATATTTCATATCTTATTCCAGCTGAACTTCACTATCCATTAGAGTGATTAATTTGGTGTGCATGTATGGGACAGAACTGGTATCCATCTTTTTACCAAAAAGCCGGAAGTGGAGCTTGACCTCTTTTGGCAAGTCTTCTGATGAGGTCACTTATCTCGACATGGGATAATTCCTATGCACCTATTAGATTAACTCTTTTAGGCTCCCCTCTTCCCCTCGCCCCAACATTAACAGCTTCTTTCTTTTTCTTCCTGCCTCGCTGTTCATATAGCAGTAAGATTTGGAGCTTTTTCTTCAAAAACAAAGAAATGTATTTTAGTGCTTATTTTGTAAAGTAATGAAAGTGTTCAACTATTCACTGCTCCTATCAGATCCTTTAAACTAGTATAGACTAACCAGTGAAGATAACAAGAACAAAAGGAGCTTAAAGTGGATGAGCATAGCTGCATATCAGTTATTGTTATGTTAGTTACAACATTTTGATTTCCATGACATTTTTTCTGTATTTCTGAATACTGTTTCATTAAAGTTGTAGTTATTCTTCAAGAATATCTTTCAGAGTTATTCCCTCTTCACAACTTCACAAAGCAATGACACAATGAACTGGCGAGATAACAAATTTTGCATGTTAAAGATTTAACCTTGGTGTCCTTAGATTCAGAGTTTTGCCTTAGCAGGGACTGTAGGACTGAACAACTAACACTACTACTTAACCTACTATTATAAGAATTTTTTTTTCTTCTATTTTTTTGTGCTTATCTAATAGACATTTTGTTAAGCTATAGAGCTATAAGAGTTTTTATACTTTGCATTATGTTGTGGAAACAGCAAATGAAAGAAATTTGACTTTGGCTTTCCAGCACTTTGAAATATTCACTTTGAATTGTAAATTGTTTATAATACACAAAGAAACACTTTGTAAATAATAGAAAAGCACCAGAAATTAAATACAAATTGTAGTATTTAGTCTCGTCTTGCCACTGTTAACTATTTCAGTTCCACAACATGGTTCAATAAATCAAGCACACCGTTCAGACATTTATCCTAAAGGAATTAGAAAACAGCAGAAATAAATGAAGCTGTGACAACTACAAAAGGAAACCAGAGAAGGAGAGAAAAAAAAAAAAAAGGTGCTCCTCTAAGCACATGATAAAGCAGATGCTGTAAAACAACAAGGGGATAGCACTGTTTCTTCTTCAGAATTGATGATCGTTTGATAAACATCTATTCATGCTCCTGGAAAACCCTGTCCATCAGTGCATATCAGTACAAATTAATGATGACATGTCCTGATTAAACTTGCTGTGCTGTGAAATGTGATGTATTATCTGCATGGCAGTAAATGAACAAATGCTTGCAGGGAGTGAACAAATTAGTATATCCACAAATCTCAGGTTAGACCCCCAAGTCCTGCCCATGACGAAGGAGGTGTTTAATTGGTGAAATCAGCCAATTGTGCTGTGGATTTTGCAGGCAAGAACTTTTTGTTTTGTTCATTAAAATGAGACATCTAAATATTTCTGTAGAAGTATAATATATGAAATTACAAAATATTCAGTGATATTTCTGTAGCCTTCCACAAGTAAAACCTTAAATAATGTATGCCACATACATCAACAAGAAGTTCCTCTTAGGAATAAACTGAATGTTACTAATGCTGTAGGGGCAAGATCATAACATGGCCCAATTGGAACTTTGTTTGAGTGAAGTGATTTCTCAGTAAGGATTTGTGAGGTCATCTAAAGGTTCAATTTTTTAAGAGACAAAGAAAAATAATTTTAAATTTAGGATTTCAATGTCATTGAAAAAAAGTAAAAGCACTTTCACTTTACTAAAACATTTCTGACACAAGTGTTGAATAAGCCTTACTTCTTAAAAAGAAGAGCATTTTTGTTCAGCTGAACTTAGGCTACCTCCTACAATGGGTAGGTTACCCTTGGGAGCAAGTCTAGGACTTTGCAACCTATAGTGCTGAAATAAAGGGGTACTCAAGGCAGTAGGCAAAGTTGGCAGAAAGGAGCAATACTGATATTTCCTTTATACTTTTATTCATGGAACAGGCTATAATAAAATAATATCTTAGGAATCTTGGGATAAACATTTATTGAATCACTTTTAATACATAGCTTCCTCTGTAAACACTACCTAACATGTAAGTGAGAAGGAAAAATACATCAATTTCTAATCATTTCCCTGTCAAAAAAAAAAAAAAAAAGTAAGAAAATATTGCACAAGGTCTTCTCTGAAGCTTTTGTGTGTACATTAAGAAAGTCTAGGAGAACAAGCATTAGCCATCCAGGAAAATTTAAAGCAGCAAGGACTGCAACTACCTACAAGTCATTTAAAAATGCCTAGAAAGTTTCGGTCAAGATGGCATTTAATACAGACAGCAGCCTTTAAACTATTTTTAGATACTCTTCCTCAGCTTTCGTAAAAGGAGTCAAGGCAGGAGTGTATTAGAGAGAATAACAGAGTCACCAGTATTAAGTAGATTTAAAATAGGATGCTTGCTTTGGGAAGCAGGCTGAGAAAGTTGCCAAAACCCAGGCTATTTTTCAGGCAGTCAGTTCAGGAAGCTAGCATCAGGCTTGTGCTTTCCTTTACCTGGCCATAGAGGCTGTGACCTACTAATAGAGACTGACACAAAAGGTGCCTTCAGCTTGTAGACAGTCTCTATTCCTGAAAAATACAAGGTAAAAAATACTCTGTCTTTTTTTTTTTTTTAAAAGTGGACTTCATTATATATATATATATATATATATATATGTGTGTGTGTGTGTGTGTGTGTGTGTGTGTGTGTACACACACACACACATATACATACACACACTTCAGAAATAAAGGCTTTAAATAAAGCTACCTTTTATACAATACATTACACTTCAGTGCTGTTGCACATTAATTTCCCCTGATTCCAAGTAATATCACTTTTCCCATTGGTGCTCACAGAGGCAAGAGAAAATTACAGGTGGGGGCAACAATACCAAGGTAGCTTAATGTATGACAAACTCTGCCTTTTGTTATCTCTTTTTAATATATATACTTCTTTACACTTGCAGATTTCTCCCAAAGTTATGGAATGAGCCTTAACAATGAGCATCTTCTCACTAAAGGAATGAAAACGATGCCATCACAGTGAATACAGCATATGAAAAGGAAGGAGTATATACTTCATCCCAGAAGTTAGCACTGCTGTCATTCTGTAGGCTATAGGAAGGCACTGTAAGCCATGGATTTGTCTTGTGACTTCATGTACTTGTATTTGGCATTTCATAGAATCATAGAAGCACAAGATTGGAAACGACCTTTTAGATCATCTAGTCCAACCATTGCTACCACAAGCTAAACCGTATCTCGTAGCTTGTCATCTAGGCGCCTCTCGAACACTGCCAGGGATGGCGACTCCATCACCTTCCTGGGCAGCCATTCCAGTGCCTGCCTGACCACTCTCTGTGAGAAAACGTTTTTCCTCATGTCTAACCTAAACCTCCTCTGGTACAACTTGTGGCCATTTCCCCGGGTCCTGTTTGTTGCCTGGGAGAAGAGGCATGTCATTGTCCATTGTCCACGTCCATGTCATTAATAGGGTAAAATGGCTTATATTTTTGCTCAAATCAAAAATCAAATGAAAAATGAAAAATCAAGCATATAGTATTTTTGCCTCTATCTAGATATTCTAGATAAGGCCTCCGGCAAAAATTAAATCTTAATTTACTTTCACATAGCCAGTTTCCATATAACATACAGGAGACGGAGGAAGAATTCTAGTCTATTCAGCATCTCTATAAAAATTTAGAAGTTTACAAGGTCTGGAATTTTTATTTATCTTAATTCTGCAATTACAAGCATTCATAGAACCCTAATGGGACAAAGACCTCACAGTTACTTCTACCAGCAGGAAGGATGCAAGTGAAGGAAGTACAATCTTTTTATGTTATGGTTTTTGTCTTTGCCAATAGAACATGAAGTTGATGAAAGAGTTGCAAAACAGAAAGCCGAAAATTTGACAGAATAAATCCTCTATCTGGGTTCATGTTCTCAGCAGATCATGTACAAATGGGACCTACAGTATAGTCAGTGGGCTATACATGCATCTGGCAATGAAAATTACTTGGATGTATGCTGCTGTAATATTTAAATGTAGTTATGAACCAGAATCACTTGTCAGACGTTACAATGCCACAGAACATGGAGAAGGCCCTGTGCAACTCTTCTCCTCACCCCAACCACCTAATAAATCTTGTAACTTAAGAACAGGTGAGAGACAACAGATAAATGTAGATACGTGGAAAGAAAACAGTTTCCAATTTCTCTCGTAATAGATGAATAGATCTTTCCACAGATATTTGGAGGAAGGATTTGAAAGAAGAAAACAGTGAGTTTTCAGATGTTTCCAGAAGAATTTTATTCAAAGAAGATCATAACATGGTAAAGTCTAAAAACCTTTAAACTTTCAAATCTACATTACAAGATAACCATCATGGCTCCATTAGGATTTATGTCACACAAACAGACACTTTCCTTTGTACTGAACAGATTACATAGAATGAGAGCTCTAAACCTAGAATGTTTTTAGGTACAGATATAAAAATACTTTTTACTAAGGTATGTATAAGCCACTAAGGCCCTCTAACTGTGCCTAATTTAACTGGTAATGGGAGAAGGAAGTTAGAGTACAGTATCAGAGAGGAAGAGACTGCAAACTGATGACCCAGGAATCTTTTAGTGGTGAACTCTAAATGGATCTAAATAGGCAAGAAAATGTAACTACAAGGACTGTGATGGAAATACAAAATAAGAAATACTTTAATTAAAATGTGTGAACAAATCAAAGGAAACAATCTAGCAGAAGGAAAATAAACTGATGGAATACCAAAAATTTAAAAGGTTGAGAAGAATGTAGACAATTATTATTTTGGTGACCAAAGGTAAAGATTCAGTAGGGATGAGCAGGAGTCAGAAATACTATCAGGTCAGCATAGTGATATGCATGAGAGTAACTGAATGAAGCTAAACAAATAAGGCTGAGAACCACATCTCTCTCAGCATTCAGTGTGGCAATGTCACAATAAAAAAGGTTACTTAAAAAAAATTGCTTTCGCTTTTCCTTTACTGTATGATTAGAGCAATGAAATAAAGTCATAATGCCACATGAAACATTTTTCTAAGCCTTAGTAATTCTATTCCTTAGTATCTAAAGAACAAAGTTAACAGTATTTAGGAATTATTTCTTTGGTCTTATGAAAAGTTACTGCTGTTCCTTCTCAGATTATATTTTGTGGCATTTTCTCCTCCAGAACTATGTTCTGTTCTTATGTTTACGTCTGCTGCTTTAAGCTATTAATTAACAATCAAATAACACTGAAATGAATGAGCTGTGAGACTGATTTTATATCTTGGGATAGCATGAGCTTGAAGATGCACAACAACCATCAAGTATGACAAAACGGTGGTCAAAGCATACAGACATTGAAGGATACTGCAAACAGAAAGCTGTATGTAAATGCAAGAGAATGACTGTGTTGTACACAATTCGCATACCTCTGATGTATCACATTGTAATCAAGGTTTGCATACATGCCTGCTTTTAAAAAAAAAAAAAACAAGAATGTTTTTATATAGCACTTAGCATGAGATATTTAAGCACGGTAAAGGCTTGACTCACTATGTGTCACTGCTATTCTAGGCATGAAAGACAAGAAATCCAACTGCAGCAGCTAGCTACTCTAGGCAAAAATAATTAGGAGTGGGTTTCATTATGCTGTACATAGACATGGTTTTGCAGCACTGTGTGGGGATCCCTTAGGGCAACGATACAAAATTTGATACCAAGTCAATATTTAATTGAATGTACAAGTCCTAAGAACTAGGCTCAAAGCAACTATTTATGGGTACTCAACCTTTTTGTTACATTACACAGCTGAAATGAGAGTAGTGTTACAGACCAGTAGTGTGGTGAAACCTCCCAGGTACAAGGGTTCAGTAAGCTTTATGGATGTGTGAATGCTCAGAATTTCTCAACCTCTTAAACTTCTTTGCAGACATTTCTCTTGATGATGTTCTGAGCCTTACCACAATATAGCACAATAGGGATAAAACAATGACTCCGGTAAACCAATGATTTCAGTGCAGTTGGGATTTCACTTCTTTATCAGTATTTCCACATTCTCTCAGACAAGGCTATAATATTTTGAGCACGAGTGCCAAAGCTATGACTTAGTGCCACGCTCTATATTAAGACTCCAAATGCTCTCAAATGGATAAATATTGGAATGTCAGAAGTAGAATGACAGATTACCTGCATCATCTACACCTCCTACACAATTAATTCTTCAGTATTAGTTATTCTTGCTGTCCTGAGAAAAGTGTTTTAACTTAGAAAAATGAATTAAACACAGAGGCAGTCACTATTTGTTTATGTATCTAACAAAAAAGTTACTTCTAATTGAGAAACATCTACGCAGGTTGCTTGGAAAATAACGCCTCCTATTTATTTCCATGAAGACTACAACAGATATACAGAGAACAGTAATAGTATTTGATAGAGCAAGTTCTTGGCTACAAAATATTCTTTCAACATAGGCACCACCAGTAGCCAATTCACATGAATGAGCTGACTAGACACTCCTGCACAGCATGACAGTTGTGCATGGCTATCCTGAACATGGCTTGTCTTTCAAGTCACTGGCACCACTACTGAAATGCACCAGCCACAGCCTTACTAAGATCACATCCACTTTTGTTCTCCATAAATGTTCAGCAAGTGTTGATGAATGTCAATAGTAGCAGTTTTTTTTTTTTTTTTCTGCAAGGAGAAATTCAATTCCACATATTTACTTCCTACAGACTTACATGTCAGATGCCATTTTTTTTTTTTTGTCAGACTGCTCTTCTGCTGTCATCTGTCACATGACAACAATACTAAAAGGAATATTGGTGGGAAGGTTCAGTCTCACCTGCTATACCACCACCATCTGCTTCTGATGTTGTGAGCTAATATAAGAAAATATGAGGCATTACTTTTGGAGCAGCTCATACGTTGAAGAGATTGTGTACAGAAGGGGAACAAGATCTGGCAAAACAATCTTCATTCTCATTATGTCTTATTTCTTTAAGACCCCTTTGCCCTGTGGTTTTGGATCAAAAGTTGTTTGAGGTTCCTTATAACACTATTTTGTTGCACTTTTCAAGTCTCCTTTTACACAGCATGCCATTTTGCTGTGTTTTCTAAAGGAAATATACAGTAAAAATAGTTGAGAACTGCTACATATTCATCTCTTTACACTGGATTTGAGATTATATAGTAGCACAAGTGATTTGCAGAGGACGAGTAATCTGTGGCAAGTTCAGTGAAGTATTTATTACCTACTTGTACTCTCCTATTTTTAGATAGATGTCATTCAAGAAACCCATAAAGTTTAACACATTTCTGATTTTTCTAACAGTTCTTCTCCACCTCCCCCCCCTTTTCTATTTTTTTCCTGTTTCTGTGCATCTGATCCCCAGTATTCTGCCTTGCTCTCAGTTGTCAAAACAACCATTCTGGTCATATTTGAATGCTTGACTAGCTGTCATGATAGTACATATTTCTATGCACAGACCAACAGGGAGTAATGGGCATCTGCCATAAGATTTATTTTTTTGCCCAAGATTCAGCAGGCAAGCCAAGGAAAAACTATATATCATTTCACATACAGTAATAACTCAACTCTTTGGCAGAGAAAACTGATATATCTGATGAAGTGACAGGATTCCTATCAGGAGAAAAGAACCTTATCTTGCACTGAAGGAACATGACATTTTCTTAAAGCCCCATTAACCTCATGTGAGTCCACTTACCTCATATCCCAAGACAATAAAAATAAAACCGGTGGTTGTTGCAGCAAGGATTTTAACACGATATCTACTGGGTTAGATATTCTAACATTTCTTTGTGATAAAGATGCAGCTACCAGAAGAGAGGCAGCAGAACAGTAGACAGCCTACATATTTTAAATAACTGTGAAGTCAAAAGCTTTCATAGATTAGTTATCACACAGTATTAGCCAACAATTTACCATGAAGTTTAAATGACACACTGAGGACTGTAGGATTTCAAGAATTACAGTGATACACATATACCCTTATCATTATGATCCAACAATTGCTGTCCATTCACTTACAGTGTATTTGGTACCTCAAAAGGAAGTATTGCTACAAATATTATGTCTTGTCAAAAACTTATTTTGCAGTCCAACAATATTAATCTGTTTTTCACTTTATAATAATTAAATTATAATCATATAGTAATGAGGGTTCCCTTCTTTAACTGTCTGCCCATTCCATTTTATTTATAAACAGTCAATTGAGAGAATTATTAAGAAAAATCTTGACTTATAACTTTTCATTACCCATTTTCTTTCAGGAAGAAGATAGACTATACTGATAAATTAATCTGAAACAGAAGGAACTATGAATAAAACAAATCTCCTTGAAGATAACTCTTAGGAGTCTCATATGTACTTAAATAATAAAAATGCAGAGATGTAACTTAAAGACTAGAATTTCACTTGTAGCATTTTAGTCTGGTGACAATTACAGCAGTGTGAAGTCTAAACTTTCATTGCAGGAGCTTGAACAAACACTAAACATTTTTACATTCTCCAACAGCAATTAAAATTATGTTCAGATTGAAACAAAATATGTCACTTGTATTACAATATTAGTTAATAACTATATTAATAAAATGTCAATATAAAGTAAAACCTTACACTTCCATTTGACATTCAAGAGTAAAAACATGTTTATATTTAAAATGGCAAGCCTGATTTTTCTCTGAAATGAAAATGGGGGAAAATTAGATCAGTTGGATAAGATGTGTACCTCCATACAGTTCTGTGTATTTTTGTGAAACAGATGCGAAGGATATTTTTGACCCGATCTAGTGACAAAATATGAAACTCTCAATTCTCCTGTCAGTGCAAGGCTTGACTTTCCAGAATGGACAGCTGTCCATTACAAGCCTCATGTAAACTGCTTGCATATATCAACTGTTGAACCATTAACAGACTGATTAAAAAGAATGATTTAAAAAAAAAAATCACTATTGATTGGTGTAAAAAAGGTGAAAATTCCTTAATCTGTGCGTATATACTGCCCTGAGGTAAAACTCACTAAAGCTCATTTTTACGCATCAAGTCCTCCCAAGCTACCCAGAACTAAAAAGTTGCTGGCATAACCTTCACTAATGCACCTGATGGACTGAATTTAAACATATGGGAGTAAAACTCAGGTCAAATAGAACAGATCTTCCTTCATTTGCTTGCTTACTTACACGTACACCATAGACACAGGACACTCATCTCTAAATCAAAGTTGTAGTCTTTACAATTCTAGAGCATGAGAAAAGGATTGGAATTCACTCATTCACAAATACACACGAAAAAATCCGCATTCTCCCTATGTCATTTTAATTTTAGGATAACACCTATATCCTTTGCAACAGACAACCCAACAGTTGGGCAGAACGGACAGCAGTAATGCTCATTTTGCAAAATCTGATAGTCTCACTAAGAAACATACAAATCACCTCTAATCTGTCCACAGATGTGATTTTTTTTTTCCTCAGTTAATGTAAATAGACTGACAAGCCTGCAGATTGACAACTTGTATTTTCTTATTGACAAGCAAAAAAAAATGGACCATAAATATGTTTCATCAAGACTTCCCCGTCAAGAAAAGCTACTAATTAGAGCAAATAGATATGTTGCTTCACACAATGTAAGTATGAACCTCAGTTAAATAAACACGCAAATAACATTTACTTCAAGTAGGTCAACCAGCTAAGTATTTATTTTTAGTCATTATTAACTTTTGACAAAAAAACCCTGCAAATCTTTGTTTCCCACTTAGACCGGACAATTTCTAGTGTTCACTATGAAAGTCCTGCTTCATCATCAGTATAGCTACCATCTTTCTATAAATAAGAAAGCCTGGTGATTATCACTTACTCTTCGCATGAGTCATATTTAAAGAGCGCCCTGAGGTGCTTCTCACGTAGACTCTTTGAATCATGAATCAGAAAGAAAGGAAGCAGTCTCTGAAATAGCACCATGCTGAAATTCTCCTTGCTTACAACATACCTATTTATAGCTTCAACCTGTAGGGCAGTTTGATAAAATGGAAGCTGATGGTCAATGTAGAAGTTTATCTTCTTCAGCTATTCTTGTTAAATTAAAATGAACTGATAATGGGAAAGGTCTGTCCATACCCCTACCACACACACAAATTCAGTAATTGCTACTTAACTTACTTAAACAAAACTTCACTACCATGCATGATATATTATAATGCATTATTATTTTCTGAAAGAAGTGATGGTACTAAGACTTTCTACTTTATTTTTTCCTTCGCTCTTTTTCTCCTGAAAGACACTGAAGTCACACTTCAGTCTCGCTCTATGCCTGCAAAGGCAATGGTGCTTTCCAAGATACTCATTACTACATTAACATGACTAGTCTTCTCCAGTCCTCTTAGCCCCACCTGGAATAGGCACTACAAGAGGTGCAGGACTTGCTGAAAAGCAGAAGCTAATTTTATGAAGAACCAAATCTGGAAATGGCTCAATGATGCTGCAACAGGCACAGTAATGAAACAACTCTATTCCTGCACAGGGCTCCATGAAGCCACCATGAACTTGACAGTCCTTTTGCTACATCCAAGTAAAAAGCCATCTGACAACAATCTGTTTAAGTTTTCCTGCTCCAAATATTGTCTTTTTCCAAAAGGTTCATTGGCCACAGAACAACTTCACAGGAGAGATCAAATGTGCTTATTTAAAAATTATAAAATATCCAGCAACTGATTGCTAATTAGGGTATATAACCCAGCAGGCCCTCGATAGCAGCAGACCAGGTTTGGCAGAAACCAGATAACCTTGAGAAACCTGGATGGAGCTTGCACCATCAGATAAGCATTCCTGCACAGCTCATCCTCAGATCCTCACGTGCCATGAATTTTCACCTACTAGTTTATATCTCTTTAATGGAGATTTAACTTCCAGATCTGGCATGTTGATTTATTTTCCAGCCAGGGTTACTGCAAGGCTTTTACTCACCTCAACAGGACCACAGAAATTTCCTTCCTTATATACAGGGAAAACAAAATGCTTTCAGACCTTGTAGAGCTAGAGACAAGTAGCAATTATCTGACAAGAGGTTGGCATATTTTTTACCACTCTTACATAAAACATGGAGCAGTTCTTCTTGTAACCACCTCAGCTTTCTAAATTCATTTATTAACTTCCCTGCTAACTGCTTAGCAGTTTTGCACAACTCACTTAAAAGCAAGGCCAATTTTTTTTCAAGTTATAAAAGCATTCAGAAATAAGCAAAAGCCTAGAAGATTCTTTACTTTTTTGATTGTATGTACAATTAACAAAAGTACAGTTAGAAGAGTGATGTGGCTAGGATGGTATTTTACAGATTTATAGTTAGAAGGATTATCACAATGGACGACAATCAAAAACAAAATTCTCACCCATATCCTAGGCTTGCAGTAGAAAACATGAGGGATCTCCAAAAAGAGATCCCTCGCCCGTGGCAGTCAGCCCTTAAATGAGGTCTAGGAGATGTGCAACCAGGCTCCACTCCTTCCAGTCACACAGGTGAATTGCCTTCACCTGTGCTCCCATGGCTGACTCAGTCCTTGCCTCAGGTGATCAATCAGTGGTTCAGGTCATGACTCAACAGTTCCCATACAATTATATACAAGATATTATATATCTTTCTTTCATTCACAAATCTTTCTCCCTTCACTGGAAAGGCTCAATGAGGCTCCACTTGGATCTAACTCCTATGACATTCCCCACAAAAGAAAAAAAATAAACAAAAAACAACAACACTATCCACATCCTTCATTCTAAGTAGAACAAGACTCCAGATTAACATAATTAATTTTGTTGGCACATCAATTCTCATTAGTCTCGAATAACTTTACCTGGCCTCTCTAGCCCCACACAATTTTTGTGGTTTGTTTTGTAATTTTTTTTGCACATCACTTTTAACATTTGTTTTTTTTTTCATTGCTTAACAGAGTTCATCTCTGCTCTTCCCTGGATTTCTTGTCTAGAGGTAATTATTCTGGATTTTTTTTTTTTTTTTTCCAGATTTGCAGCCATTTCCTTTAGTCTTCTTCAGGCAGGTGATGGACTTCGCTCCTTTAAAGTGGCTGCTTCCCAGGAGGGAACCTGCCTATGATCTTTGTCAAAGTTATAACTCCCACTAACAAACTGGGATTGAAATAATTTACAGAATACTGCTAGTTTCTCAAATCATGAATAGACAAGCTTATTGCAAATGTCTGAACATCCACTGTCTCAACAATAAAAGAAAAACAACAACTACAAAAAAAAAAGAACAAACAACAAACCAACAAAATAAAACCAACATAAGCGGCAAAATAAATCAACCACACTTAAAAAAAAGGATGTTTTTCTCGTAGTTTCTTATAATATCAAACCCAGATACTCTGACTGTAATTACTTCTTACACTGATATTTTCAAATATGATGAACTTGTTGACTTTATTTGCAATATATAATTTTGAATATTAGGTAATCATTGTTATGACTTACATGTAATAAAACAGAGTTGATAAGAATGAGACAATATTATAGGGCATCTACTTGTTTCAGAAACTAATATTAAATGTTTCTTAGATCATCGAAGTCCTAAGTGTATTAGCATGTTACCTGATCTACTGTACGCATACACACTCCGATAAGCACAAAACATGACATCTAACTCTCCAGCTTTAAATAATTGTGACGGTACACATACAAATACCTTGCAAGTATTGAAAGCAGTAACATTGTATTTGTCTCTGCACCAAATTCTGAGTTTAATAGGAACTGAATTGAAAGTGATGCTTTCCTCAGCATATTGGCCACCTGCAACATCCTACTAGGGAGATGAAAAAATTGCCAATTCAGTGCTAGACATAATTTCTACATTGTTATAATTTCCATTCATGTTGTAAATGCCATTAATGAGACCTTAAAGAATACCTTACTGTAAACTGTGGAAGGTTTACAGATACTACTCTTAATATCCAGTCAATATAAGAACAGTTCATCTATACATACATATATTCATAGCTTCACTACATATACAAAAATGTAACAATGCTAGTTCTGCACACATTGAAGTGGAAGAAAAGGGGGAGGAAAAAAAAAAAAAAAAAAAAAGAGAAATTCCCTTTCATTACACCAAGCATTTCCTGTCATAGTATGTTTTATGTTCTAAGCTTTTCATCAACATATTCAACTTGATCATGGTTTTATATTATTAGACACCACTGTAAACAAATAAACAATTTACAGACAGACAGGATGTCACTAATATTGTGTGTCAATATGTAGTATAATAGCTGCTCCATTATATTTTGCTACCATAAGAATTTGATACAAACTGACAAACACATCTAGATTTACTTTTTATACAACTAGTCAGAACTGTATGTAATTGTAATTACAATATTACCCATCTCTTCCCCTTTATATGAAAAAGCATGTTGTGAACAATTTGCTATTCAGACTGGCACTTTTAAAATTGCATACATTATTAAAGAATAGCTTATGTATCTTTTTATTTGTTTTCAGAATTACAATGTTCATGAGATAATCACAGAGAACACATTATATATTATCATTAAACACATCTTTGCCACAAAAAGTTAAGAGCATTGGTAGAAAATCCTATGTCAAGTTATCTGAAAATATAACCTATAACCATAATTTCATAAAACCAATGTGCACTTAATGTAATATTATGTCAGCAAGTTCCTTCTTTTTGCCGTTACCTCTATAATCATATATATTTGCAGTCAACAAGTGCATCAAATACTTTTGTGTTTGTACGCTTGCAATGCACTGGAAAAAAAGGAGTTTGCTAGTATGGTAACTAATTGGACCCATCACTGGACCCAAGAATGGGGAACTAGAAGATCTTAATTTCAGTAAATAATTGACCCCCTATTTCTACCTACTGCTGAACATAACATTAATCAGTATTTACCTCCTAATGTTTACAGAACACTGATCGTATATTTCAAAATCATAATTCTTACCAACTATATATTGACTTTTATTTTGGCATCTACTATATAAATCAGGATTCTGTTGAACTCTTAAACTGAAGAAGAAATTATATCAACTTTAAGTACATGCACAGTATCGTGCACTACAGAATGATCAAATACTATTTTTTGATGGATGAATGAATCAATAGAAAAATAGATTTAATAAATCATTAACATTTAAAAATCTAGATAAAAATGGGAAATCATGCACTTCACGCAAAGTTTTTCTTTTTTTGTTATTTTTTGATGAAATTTCCGAGAACTTAAGACATGCAGAGATGAGAAGCAACTCACTCTGAGCAAAGAACAATGTTAAGACTGAACAGAAGTTTTCATTGAGCCTGTTGATATGCAAGACTAAAAAAAATTGCCATTCTTGGACTTCCCTTCAACATTAGACAGCGTTGTGCAAACCTCAGACAAATCCCTGTATTATGATTTCTAAGCTGTTAGGAAGTCTCTCAGAGGGCTAAATAAAAATCTGAAAAATTGTTTCCCCAAATTTATTACAAGAGATGTTTTTATTCCAGGCAATAGACTATGAAAGGGAAATGAATACCAGTTTATCCTTTCCTTAATATATTAATTCAGAGGACAAGTAAACTATGGATAGCATAGATATATAAATAATAATTAAAATAAAATTAGACATATATTTAATTTTCCAATGTTTAAACTATGTATGTTTCAATATTTAGAATGTGTTTATCAGCTTATGAAATAAATGAAAATTGAGTATTTATTTGCAATTTAATGTGTTTTTTTTTTTTTCCCCATCCCAACATTTGTTAGAACATTGCCGACATAATCAAAAGAACTCTAATTTTTCAGAGCTGAGTCTATTCCAGTGATCTTGATTAATTATGAATTAACCCATTTCTTTGAAGTATCCTTCATTAAATCTTTGGTGGGAAACACACTTTATTAAGCATGAGCTTTGGTTATTTGTGTGCATACACACTATACTATTGGTCAATAATGCAGAATGATTTAAAGTTTGCCATGCTCCAGAGATGTATTGCTCATTAAAATGATTCTAGTGTTTCAACAAATAACACTGATAGCTACTTTTGCAAATACTATTATCTTCAATCTTCAAATGATCTCTTTAACCAGATAATTTTTGCTCAGACTTCAAGTCTTGCAAAAACCTACACAAGAATGATCATAATCATTTGAATATTGCATACATTGAATTTTAAGTTATCAGCAAGTACAATTACATACATAGGAGTTATCAGAATAAGATTTAAGATTTGAATACTTAGCTGAATAAAAATATTCTCAGGGTAGAAACAAATGACAAAATATAAGTAAAAGTTAATGAGACCAGTAATAAACTTTACTGTGAAGCAGGTCTCATTGGTTACTGATGATTTTTGATTCAAGTGTCACTACTGAACTTACTGCAAATGATCATTATAATAGAAAAAAGCACACACACAAAAAAATAGAAATGCAATGGAGAGAAAATCAAATTACCCATGGCATTCTCTTCCTATATTCCATGGCAGAATTATCCCATAGATTAATAAATGGCACTTCATGCAACAACAACAACAAAAAAATGCTGTATCATTTTATGTAAACATCTTTCTTCATGCAAAATGCCTACAAATCTGTGACGATAACTTTTTTTCTAATAGCATAGTTTTACATTAGCTCAGTTACAGAAACTATTAAATGAAAATCCATGAATTTGCAAGGAGAAGATATTCTAAAATTTTTGAAAGATTTCCAGCATAAATATTCCAAAGCCCAACAAAGCTAATTGATTTTCTAAAAACTAAACTACACAGACTTATTCCTTGCTGTGGTGCCTTGTTCTTTTGATGATAGAAGAGAAAAGACCAGTTTTTGGAGGAGGACCCATCAACATAGGGGCTTGGTTCTTGTGGGTAATTTTTATCTGAGGGAAGAAAGAAGAAAATCATAGTTATCCCTTGAGCTAGTTAAATGCCTATGTACAAATATCTGAAATGCTTGAATCATCTTTACATACAATTTCCAAACCTTCATTTAATCAAGGAAAGAAAAATACCTCTGTTTTTTTGAATGATGCTACATATTCAGTAAGCCAATGTATGTATAATCATTGTTACCACAAATACTTTCAATTATACATGCAATCAATGTTACAAATAGTATACAAAAAAAATGCAGGCTGATATCTGATCTTACTTGTTGACTGTGGGACTTACTGCATGCTGCTGAATATTTTACATGTAAAGAAGATGAATGAGAATTTAGAAGTTGGAAAGGACACACATGCTGAAAGATCAAACTGTTGCCTATCACTAAGATAGAGGCTGTATCATTGTATGCTTTGTTTACATTTCTAATCAAGCCGTATCTGTTTTCTAACACAGGACACTATTTAATTTCAAAATAAGCATTATGAATGAAGGTAAAAAATTAGCACACAAAAAGGGTAAAAAAGGATGAACTAGGATTCTAATTTGTTCATTAATTATTAGTAGAATAGACTCAAATATTGAAAAGCCTATTTAAAACACTTCGCAAGACTGCTCTAAAGTCACCCATTTTTGATTTTTTTGATATAAAACTACGAATCACCTTATATGAGACAACCTTAAAGTAGATTATGTCTGCAATTTTCTCTAATTCAAGTCTAAATTAGAGAAGACATTTTATGAATGTATGCTATGCTCAAAGCTAATTGAAAGCAATTATCAAAGTGGCATTTTGTCTGTGACTTTAAGATACATTGTAAGATAATAAATGATTCTCATTATGTAATAAAAAGGTCACATCTTGCCTTTGGGCTAGTGATGCTAAGAGTTTTTCAAAAGCAATCCGAGACATTTTCTTTAGTGAACTACGACTAATACAAGAACCATCACTTATTAAATATCAGTTGTCATCTGCATAGTACCTACATCAGAGATGGGTATTTCTTTCAAAAAGAAACACCACCTCATTAAAAACTGGAAAAATATATCTCTTAAAGTGCGTACCTGACATTTTCAAGTTAAAATGAATATCCTTCACTTGTCATTCACTAATAGTAATGAAACAAAAAATGTATGTCACGTGGACAGGCTCATTAAAGTATAGATCAGGACATTTCTTGGGGTGGAAATTTACTTCACGATATAAAGAAACCGAAAAATCCCAACAGCATAAGAGAGTTTATTTAACTCAGAGACTTTAGGTTATTCTCCAAATGTTCATTTTCATGCTACCTTTGTACACTAGTCTTGAACCTCATATGTGACCTCTTCTTGTCAAGATTCTTCATTAGTATCAAATTTAGTATACATTTTTTTTTTTTCCATGGATGTCACGTTAAACCAGCTGATGATCCGGTCCTGAAAAATTGCCTCAAGTATTTCTGTAACTTTCATATGCTTCCATAAGACATATTTTGTGTTTCAGGAATAATGGTGACATCTGATCCTGAGGACCAACATCTGAAATAATCTGCAGATGCGGTGAGTGAATTCTTTGAGAATCACGAGGGTTCAAGCACATTACAGGATTTGGACATGATGAGGCAACAGAAATGTCTTCAGAATTTCGTTCAGAAGTAAATCATAGTAATTCCATCTTAAAATAAATAAAAGAGCAGAGCGCAAAAGAAGGCTTCAGTATGAAGAGGTGAGGTAATCCTGAGACCTCATACAGATTGCATGTTGGATTGGGGCTGTTCAATGCTGCTGAGAGTGAATGCAATTACATATTGAGAAAATATTTATCATTTGTAATGCTCTTTTTTGGCTTGAGCCATCTGTTTCAGAGAACATGACCTCTTCAGTATGTTGTATCCTATCAGCTGAGATCAGCCAAGTTGCATGAACAAGATTAACCACTCATGCATATGAGGATGGAGTCCTATATACATTTTTCTAAGATGTATTTTCAACTCTTGTAAATTGGCCACAATCCAATGACATAATATACTCTACATTCTGAAAATAATAATGACAAAAAAAATGTTAACAAAGTATATTTTTTACTTATGCACAGTAGTGTAATTAACAATGCATTGGTTAACAATGATAACCATTGATAACTTATATCCTGAAAAAAAAAAAAGAAAAAAAAAATATATATATTTACATATATACTTTACCTTTGGGTCACAAAATATCAGTCTTTTTGTAATAGACACTGTAAAACTGCACAACATTGCCCAAAAGATACTTTGTCTTTCTCAAGACTTTCAGGAAATGTGTTTCTGTCCCAGACTCTTGTTGCTGCTTCTATTTGCATACTGGCAACAGTAGCAGAGGGTGTTGTGAGTGTGGGTGACAAGTGAATTTCAAGATGGGTCTCAGAAAACGAAATAGCTTAGCAAGTAAAGTGGGGCTGAACACAGAGAGTGCTCTAAGCAAAACTGAAATGGAGACAAAAGCAACCACACAAAACCCCTTAACATTAAAAAAAAAAAAAAAAAAAAAAAAAAAAGGAAAAAAAACTTAAATTAAAAGCAACCAAGATTTGATTTACTTAATATTCAACAAACTCACTACTTATAACTGCATATAAATTCTGTGTTCATCTAATGTCTAGAGACTAACTTTCATCATATGGATTTTTTCTCTCCTGCAAGTAACATTATGTCTTTCGTATGAGAACCACAATTTTTAAAGCTTTAAAATGCTTTGAATAAGATGCAATAGTTTACTGTTTTTCATTCTTCTATGATGAATCTGTGATTTCCTTGCACAACGTACACACAAAAATAGAGAAAAAGAGAGTGATCAGAAATAAACACACAAAAAGTTCAAACCATAACCTAACATTTTTAGCAGCTGATGATATTCAGATAAACATACTCATGCCAAATAGTCAGGAATACTTGAAAATCATTTTAGAGATTGTTTATGCAAGTTCACTGAAAGCATGGAGGGTATTTAAACATAAATAGAGAAGTGAGTGAAGTGCTATTGGAGGAAAAATGCAATAGAATACTTCCCTTTGTCAAATTTGGAAGAAATTTAAAAGTACAAAAAAATAGTAAATAACACAATTTCATTTAGGAAGAAATTAAATAGATACATGAATTGCTAATATATCTTGATCTCTCTTTTTTTTTTTTTTTAATTGAAATCCTCATATACAATATTATAGACATACATACAACATATATTTACAACTCAGTCTGTTGAAATCACTGGCAAAAGTCTCATTCACTAACCAAAGCCAAGATTATAGCCTTTGAATTCATGATCAAAGAAACTTAAAGAACTGCTCTACCTAGTAAATATGCTTAGCATAAAAATATTGCTCTTGTAATTTTGAAGTCACCTTTCTACCACTAGAAAGTGTGTCTAACAATGTATTCGTGGGAAGGGACAAAAGATTTATTAAAAAGTAAAATTCTTGAGAAAGAATTAGGTATTGCACTCGACTTGTAGTTTTTTGGTAAAGGAGCAGGAAGAATGTTTATAAATGCATAATTATATTTATAAAAGCATAAAACAGAAATTTGTTTTGGGACAGATCAGAGTTCCAAAATATGCCTCGAAGCCACATTAACACAACATATCCACTCAATAAAAAGCTGCAAACATCAATATTTTTAGTGTAAAAGCTATCTCTTTAAGGTCAATCAGTTTTGCATATATGCATATATTTTGACAGTATGTGCTAGCTCTCTCTATGTTTCTGACTTCACAGAATGCCTAAATACTTACTATTAGCACAGAAATACAATTACAAGCTGCAATGCTAATTAAAAATATAAAACTGAGAATGGAGACAATCAGCTGTGCTTTTAATAGTTCAATTAATAGTGAAAAATTAACTCTGTATTTTAGGATAAAGAGATGGTAAAAACCCTAAAAATATCTTAAAACAAATAAGTAAACAAAAACCTTAGGAAATTCTTCAAGAAAAACACAAAAGCCTGGGCTTGGGAGAAGAAAAAAAGATTGGATTTGCTAGTTTACAGTCATTTTTTTTCCATGTTATGAGCAAGATTTTTGCTGTTGGCAGGTTTGAATGTATAAAGGATTTTCCAGTTTGGATGCCCCTTTGCTGTCCCCTTTACAGGAAATAGATGGACGCAACACTTCTGTATCACAGGAGTGGCAAACACTTTTATCTTCTTGTAGATGATCAAGAGCTGTACTGGGTGACTGAATGTTGGCAATGGTATAAAAATTAACCTCAGACTTGCATTATGTGACATTTTGGTCAAATCTCTCAGGTCTAGATCAGTTGTTTTAAATATAGCATTATGCAACATATCTTTTAAATAAATTTCTTAACAATATTATTGTGCAGAGTGCAATCAAATCTAATCAGTTTGGCATTAATTAAGCTCTAATAATATACTCTAGTCTCTCTCCTAAGTAGTATGATCCGTTTCCCCTTCACACAGGTAGATTGGAAAACATTACGGTGTCATCATAATTTTTAAACATACTGAGAAAATGACAGAGCTGCAAAATTAAAATAAATGATTAATGGCATTTTTTTTCATGTTTTGTATTAATAGGTATCACTGAGGTTTTAAATTAATAGAGCTGTCAAGCTTCGGGTTGTTACAGATCCAGTGCAGAACGAAAATGGAAATTATGTATTCCACAGACACCTAAAGATGACACTTCAGAATATTTCAAATTTTAATTAGTAGGTGCAATTGTTTTTTTCTCCCTCCTCCCTAAAACCACTGCAAATTAATTGGTAATTAGTCACAACTAATTCTTTTCTTAACAATCTGAGCTGGAAAGAAAGGTGCATTACATGTAGAGTATTTGTCTGGGGTGCAGAAAGCACACATGCAGCAAATTGCTTTGTCAATTACAAAAACTACTGTTGTGAAATTAAGAAAAAAATGCATAGGTAAACAAAGCTAATTAATGTGCAGTGTACCTGTGAACACAAAAAATAATGCCCAGATGCATGGTAAAGTGTTAGAGGCACTCTGGTCTTGAAACACAAACTTACACACATTGTTGCTGGGGGAAAGTGCAGCATTTCAGTATAAGACCTAGCCCTTTTTTTCTAGCTTTCACTCTAGAATTTCATTTGGGGGTTAACTGTGTTGGAACTGTCTATCACTGTATTAACACAAGCCACCACACCTATAACTCAGTTTATCTTTGCTCAAAAGAAAAGATAAAATTTTTATTTCCCACTATATATATATATATATAAATATTATTGCATTCAATGATGTGGGTAGAGGTTACTGTGAAAACAGCTGCAACTTCTTTATCGCATCAGTGAATGACCTGGGTCAGAATGGACCTCAACAGATCTACACAAAAAGAAATCTCAGTTTTTCTTTCAA